>NW_027133667.1:0-10000000 GCF_026122565.2 Emydura macquarii macquarii
ATGTGAGTGTGTTACAGCTGCCCCATACGGAGCTATTCCTCTGGCTAAGGCTTTTCACTCTAGACATCCCAGCTCAGTCCCCAGCCACCCAGATGGTGATTCTCACTATTATAAATGCTTGTCTCCTCTCAGTCTCACTGTTATAAATGCTTTTCTCCTCCTCTTTTGTCTCTTTATTTTCTTTTTTTCAATTTATACTGTAAGCTCTTTGGGGCAAATTGTATTTTTCTGTAAAACACCCAGTGCACCAACAACACTGTGTATTTTCTACAAAGTATTTATTAATAGTTGCATTAATGGCCTCGAAAGGCAACTCTTATCAACCCAGATAGCAATGACAGTCTTTCGGATTGGTGGGTGTGCTCTGGTTGGCTGGAGAAGATTCCAGAAGAGGTGTGCTTTATCACTTGAAACTACAGCCCATGAGTCTGAATGGTAACACAGCAAAACTGAAGAAGTGGGGATTTTTCTTTGTCTTTGGAACATCCCAGGGTAGGTTTCTCATGGACGCTATTATCTTCTGGTGTTCAGCAGGCTTTACAAATCAGCTGTCTTCTCACAAATAGAGCGATTTTCTCCTGCACACTCAGAGGAGGAGGCTCCTCCTACAGTCATAAGTGCACAAGACCCACCAGCCTCCAGGGTCCTTACTCGGAACCTGAGGAGAAAGCAACATTTGACACTCAGCCATGCCATTTTTCTGAAATCACAAACTGTGTCATTGCATTTGGCTGCCTAACCATTGGGATTAACTTGCCTTACCTATTAATGTCAGTTCTCAAAATCACATGCCCTGCGAGCTGAACTATGAAGAGCAATACTTTGCGATTTGGAAATGGTGTTGTGTGAGATTGTTAGTTTAGCTGGGATGCCTTTTGTTTTATATTCACCGCAGTTGTTGTCATGTTCAGGAGTAGGAGGGGTTCTCTTGTTTTTTCTCAACAAATGTAATTGTGGCATCACCTTAGTCAATTTTTCAGCTTTGAAATATCCCATTTGTCAATGTCGCTGTTCACACGTGGGTCTGACATAACTTTACAATTATCTGAGGTACTACAGGAGAATACCACAGCCTGTTCATGTTTGTTTATTCAATTGTTCTATTGAATTTATTTATTTAGATTTATTAAATCAAATAACACCACCCCTGCCAGCGAGAATTTGTAAAAGTGAAAAACAAACAATTATTCTATGAGTTCACTGATCTTTAAGACCATTAACAATGCCAGGGTGCAAATTCTGTAGGAAATGCACAAGGATGTAAAACAAGTGAACAACTTCTAGATGTGTCCGAGACTTACAGGTCACTGGAATGAGCAGTGCCATCCTCCCACTTCCATCTGTACCAGTTCCCTTACGGGATAGTCCAATCCAGTGAAAAGACATCAGTGCATTTAAGAAATCCTGTTTGGGTACAAGATGAAATCATTTACTTCAATCCCCATTAGTAACTTTATGGCTACCAGGGAAGAGAATGAGGCTCATGTGTCCCAGTCAGGACCACTGTGCTGTAATACCCATACACTGGCCAATCACACCCCATTTCTCCAGAGGAATCAGCTATAGATTTTATGGAGCTTTTTGCCCAATTTTATCTGCACCTTTCCCTCACGGGAAACATCACAGCTGCTATTATGGCTGAGAAGAACTGATTTCATCATCAGCCAAGGGTATCGCTAATGAGAGACATGAGGGGTTCTCTTCCCAAGCAGCAGAGACACTAACCCAACAGCATTCCCTGCCTCACTTAAAGAGAGACAAAGCTTCATTTTATTCATTTCATTGACTTCACTGGAGGAAGTCCTGATTCACGATGGAGTGACAGGAGACTCAGGCCCTAGGAACGGATTCTGTGCCTTCCTCATGCTAGGCGCAGCACTAACCCATAGGCTGAAGGACATCACACGCCCTTAATCACTCTGGCAGTCAGTGTTAGAATTTGCATTCGCTCCTTCTCTGGTGCTCAAAATCATTCCTTTATTCACTGCTTCTCTGGTGCTCAGTCTCCCTTAAGGACACAGCTCGGAATACAACACAAGCAATTTAGAGGGTCATTTTACCCTGCCCGCATTATTGTTCATTTTATACCCATACCCCACTTCCCTATCACAGGGATATTGGGTAGATGTAGTTTGCAATATACAGGAAAAGAAGGCAAAGGGTAAATTCCCCACCAGTTCTTCCTTGTTCTCTATTTTCAGCAGTCTGGAGCCATGAGACGAGCAGAATTCTTTACTCTTCTTCCAGGTTCTCCTTTCATTAGTAAAATGGTAACACTTCCCTCTATGCTGTATCCAGCTCTCTGGGCAAGAGCTGCATTTATCTCCTGGAAAAACAAAACAATATAGACTCATCATATTTCTGCATTGACAGGTGCACACAGTTTGATACTGGATGTCACCTTGCACTAGCTAGTGTATACACCTATCACTCTTCTATAAGAGAATGTAATGTTTGTCTTGCCAGCTTCAATGAAGCTGGTGTGGGTGCCCCCAGAATAACCTTGTGTTTAGGGCACTCACCTGAGATATGGGATACTTGGTTCAAGGCTCTTTCCTGAATCAGGCAAGCAGGGACTTAACCTTGGTTCCCCCACATCCCACCTGAGCCCCCTCCACAGTAAACAATTGGCTACTCTTGGGTTTCTCTGTTCTTTCATGGAAAAGTTTGTAAGGTCTTGGTTTTATCCGAATTCTGAAATAGGAAATTTTAGAATTCTCAAAAGAGTTCACGGGACAGGAACCCTGTTTCAGATCACATCCCCAATGAAGAAGCAAGGTAATGAGAGCAGTAGAGGAGAGAGGAACAAACAGCACAGCCTTGTCCTCTTCACAAAAAGGAAATTGTGCAGGAGATAGGCAGCAGTGCGATGCCTTTCTAAAGAAGTTGCTTCCACGGCAGATGAGTCACAGTCATCCTGGCATGGCTTTCAAAGTTACAGCAATGATGATGCTGATCATGATGAAAACCGACCTGGCGTACAGTCAGCGCTGTGGGGAGGGAAGTGCATGGGGGTCTCTCCGTGCAGCAGAATATTTGTGTGTTGCATTAGTCAAAATCCCCCTGTTTATCAGTGTCTTTACCTTGTACCATGCAGTGATGTAAGTTGGGAAGGAGCTGCCCAGGTTTCTCTACCTTGAAGCTAGTGAACCAGGGATCATTGATTATGTCCACATTAAGGACACCATATCTTTGCTTAGATTTGTTTGTGGCTGTCCATGTTATTAATACTTAGATGAGGCCCTTGTACACTGCGTGCATAGGAACAGAAGTACCCTTTGTTGTAAATAAGGACAAGGAGAGCTGGCTTCCGAGTAAGCAATAATATTACCATAAATGATATAATAGAAGATTGAGTTCTGATCAATACCTTTCATATTTGCAACCTTCAAGATGTTTGATTTCTGGGCTTGGAGATCATCCCTTTCCTGTGTGCAGTTTTTCAGGATTTCCTGCAATTGGCTTTGGTTTTTCAGAATTTCCCATTTGTGGATAGATTCCTCATCATGGATAAGTTCCAGTATTCTCACTTCTTTGGAAGCCTGGAGGACTTCAATCAATACCATAAGAAATCAGTTAAAACAAAATGAAGTACACTTTTCTAGGTCAGTTTCCTTTTGCATTGTCAGGATGTTAACAGCAATTGTGAGAGTTGCCCTCATAGCTCACACAGTGGGGATTGAACTGGAGACCTCTAGAGCTGAACAGTATGAGCTCCGTCAGTGGGTTACAGCCCACGAAAGCTTATGCCTGCAGAAATTCAATGTGTTCGTCTTTAAAGTGCTACAGAACTCTTGGTGTTTTTGCTGTATTGTCATTAGAGCTGAACGAATAATGAAGGTTTTGGTTTGGAGCCAAAAAATCTGGAAAAAGAATTGATTACTTCTGAACCCAAACTGATTTTTTTCAGATTTTCTCGCCAAAACAAAACAACCCAACAACAACAACATTAATTTCATATCTAAATGTAGACAAAATGTAATGAAAAAACTGAAACAAAACAATAAAATTGGGGGGTGGGGGTCATTTCACTTTGCTCTAGGGTGCGGAGTTTATCCAATTTTTTTTTTTCAGTTCTCCTTCAGTTTTGTTCTCAGATATTTTTCATACTTTTCGTTCTGAAATCATTGAAACAAACCACTTCACTTTTTTTAAAAAATCAAATATTCTGACCAAAAGTATTAATCAAATTCTACCTGAATTCACAAATGGTTTCAGTGCCCTGAAAATACATTTTTGGCTAATAAAACATTCACTGACAAATATTCAGCCAGACCTAGTCATGATGCTGTTTCTTAACCTGTAGACAGTTTAAGTCTCAAATCTACTTAAGTCTGAACTCAGAAGGACTCTTAGAACCACCCATCTCTCTAAGCTTCAGCAACTGCAGCACCAGATGTAACTTCAAGGTATTGTCTATCCAGCTATTTGTAGAGGGCTCAGGCAAGCCCCACTAGCCTGAGTCTTTTGATCTGGGCTGGAAGGCCTGCTCCAAAATGCTGTGTAGACACACCCTTAAAGGCATCTCAGCTTCTCTCATATGTTTTACAGGTAAAATTCAAATCACATCTCAGCAGGCAACAGCATCTAAATACCAAAGGAAAGTTGTTTTTCACGGAGTAATGCAAATTATGACAGTGTCCCATGCATGCATTTACACACATCACTCAAATTTAGAAGATCCCTTCTAAACATTATAATGGTCCAGATCATGGTTTGTTGTCTTAGCAAATACTTACACATGGCACCCAGCGCCCCTGTGGTTGCTAGCAAAGCCAGGCAGAGGAGCCCCAGAATCACTGTAATGAGCCATGGTGAAGATGAAGAAGGAGATTCTAAGAGAAAGAAGAGAAAGAAAATAAAAGCAAACATGGATAGAATATGCCCGTCTCCTGTGGCTCTGGGATCGGATCAGATCAGAGCTCTCAGCCACACCAATCTACCAAAGCAAGAACCCACCTCTCTGGAGCTAAACCAGTCCAATAAGAACAGCTATTGAATATGTGCTCAGTAAATCTGGCATTAATTCAAAAGGCTTGGCGAAAACAATCACTCCTGGTGAAGCTGGTGAAGGCCAGAGCTGTGACATCCCAATTGCTGCCCAACCATTGGCCCAGTGTGGTCCTAAGGAATTTCCCGGTAATGTAGTTAAGTCTGAAACCATAACAATGGTTATCCTCAGGTCCAAGACACCTTTCTTATAAGTGATGGCTCCAAAGCTTTGCTGACTGGCAGAAAGGCTCTATGGTTAGGCTGCAGAACAGGGAAGTTCTGGAAAACCTGAACAGGGCACTCAAGGTGGAAAATATTTGCTCACAGAGCAATCCACTAAAGTGCCTTCTCTTATAGCCCAACTGGGAGACAAGTGACCATTCACAGGTGCACTAGCATCTTCCCAGTTAAAGATCCAGTCCCATTCTGTGACAGAAAGATTTATTACTTCATATTCAAACAACTATGTTCCAGGCCTTTGGAGGTACAAAGCCACCTCCTTCCCATAGCTGGAAGACTATGCATTTCTGGGGACAGCTTGGTATCAGACAGACTGGCACAAAACTAACAGAGCTTTTTCTGACATTTGAGAAAAAAATCTTACACCGATTCTTGCTATATAATGTTAGGGTTAGTGGGATAAAGTGCAAGAAAGAGATCTGAGTAGGGCTAAAAGAATAATGTTAGACCTAGAGTTGGGAGATTATAAATATAAAGTACCTGTGACTCTGGTGGGCTCTGGCCTTCGCTTTCTCTTCTGCTCTGCAGGCGTATGAAATGTGAGGTCCGCACTGGTCACTGACTGCTCACTCATTTCTGGTGGGTTCCGAGATAGAAATTCCAGAGGTGGAGTTACTGAACGGAGATGAACACTGGGATTTGTACCACAGCCAAATGGCCTGTTAGAGCGAGTCAAAGCATCAACATGAACAGCAACAGTGTAGTAAGATAGCATGCCCCGTGGCTCAGTGCAAGTGCCCCTGCATTCCTCACAGACACTTAACATCTCCCACATAGCAAAGGCCACAAGAAACATATTCTACCTTTTATAGCTAGATAGGCAACTCTGTCCCATCCAGGTGGATGATGATTTGGCCTCAGTTATACATACCTTTGTCATCTTCTGGCTGGGCTAACAATGCTCTCAAGCTGGGCATGAAGCCATCAGCCGCAGGACATGCCAACTACTACAGAACGGTGCAGCATGTCTCCTCAGCTACAACATAGGCTGCTGCTACCACATCACACCGGTCCTCCACTCACTGTACTGGCACCCTACAGAATACCAGGTCAAATTAAAGATCTCAGTCCCTATTTTCATGGTGCTCAATGCATGTCGCCAGGATACGGAGAAGAGTGTCTGAAGCTCCAGGATCAGGCCCTGTGGCCAAAAACCCCATTGCGCCACTTCTTTGGCACAACGTTCTTCCACAAGACAAAGCTTGTCTATACAGGAGACAGAGCTTTCTCCAGGGCCAGCCCAGGATGGTGGATCAAACTTCCACAGGAACTAAGAACAATCACAAACATCCCCACCTGCTGCTCCAAGAACAAGGCGCGCTTCTCAAACTTTGCCTTGACTAACATAAGCATATAGCATAGAGTACATATAATTTATTGTAAAGAGAGAACAACCCCCCACCCCGATTACACTGTTCACACAATTTCCCCCCAGGGAAAGGAGAAGAAAAGAACAAACTGTATGCGACAGATGTTAGTCGCCTCCCTGAGTGCACTACTGAAAGATACTCAGATAGATAGTGATGAGGGTGTGTGACAAAGTGGAGATGCTCCTAATGTTTTCTCTGAGTGCTGTGTGCACACCTCAGTTTGCCCCATATGTTACACATGTATTTTAGTGATGGGACCCGGGTGTCTGATCATTGCAGAGACCAGTAGAGAGCAGATGGGCCTTCCCCAGATATACATATGCAGATCCTAGCCAGACCCCTCTGCTCTCCTGAGTCAAACCAGCTGCAACAGGTCGTAACATTTTGCCCAGGAAAGAGACAATGGACTGGGAGGGACAAGAGAGGCAGTCTGCCTGGTGGCTGGGACAAAGGGCAGTCCCCCGTGAGGGATCAAGAGTGTAGGGCCCAAGATCACCAGTTGGTCGCTGCTGTAACTTCTAATTAAGCTGCTAACATAGTCTTTCTATGCTGTGATCCTGGGAACTAATAAACCCTGCTGTCTTCCAAGCTGGCTGTGAATAGCTTCTGACTGCAAGGCCCCTTTGCAGGCATGGAAGAGCTCCCCAGATTCCCATCCAGGGGGACCCACAGGGGGAGTTTGAGCGGAGCAGGAGTGCTGAATGCTCCGAGGCCAGATTCAGGAGGCAGCTGCACTGCTGTGTGGAGACCCGGGGTGGAGGGCAGACTCCAAAACACCAGAGTCCCGATGGGCTGCGTCCCGAGTGGTTCCAGATCACTGTCCCTGGGGACTCTGTCACAGGGTGGATAAGTACTTGTGAAGAATAGAGTAGCCACATTTTATCTCTTTCTTCGGATACTGGTAGCTGCTTAAATTTATACAAAATTATGTAAATATTTTGGAATGACGTGGGTCCTACCTACTTACAGCTGCAATTTAGTTTCCAATAGAAGCTTAATTTGGGGGCTCCACATAAATCATCAAAGGGGCACATTTGTCTTTAAATTGGTAGGTGAGTACTTGGTCCAAGGTAAACATTTTTTGCAAAGTTTGAAGTGATTTGTGACAGGATATTTGTCAAATTGCTACCCTAAAAATATAGCTGTTCATCAGAATTCAGATATTTTTGTAGACATTTTCTTTTTGCCATGTAATTAAAAAAACAGATGTAAATACAATTCAGTTTGGTAGAGTCCCCTAGAGATCAAACAACTGCTGGGGATTGCTGCTCATTTTAAAAAAAGGAGTTGTCAGCTCATTTCTTCACAAATTGAGAGCTCAGACGGAGACCTGATGCTGGGGATGATTGTCAATGAGGGAAAAGAAATTTTATACTAAAAGGCACAAATTATGAATTCCCTGAAGTTTGCTGGTAGGGCCAGTTGAAAATTTTGGGGTTTTGACCAAACACAAATATTGGAGCAAAGTGTCTGCTTTCCCTTTTATTTATTTTTTCAAAAAGGAGGACAACTGAAAATCCAACCCTCAAAATGTTCATCCAAGCACAGAAATTTTTTGGTAAAAAACTGACAGAACAGAAAACCACAATTAAACATTTTCTGACAAAAACCAAAAAAAAAAGTTTTGTTTTTTCAATTAATAGTCAAATTTTTCCATGGAAAAAATCCCACTTTCCAAACAAAATTCATGGGGGTGTCTCCTCGCCTGAATAACTCTGCAGGGGAATATTCCCTCCCCATTGTCCTCCCAATAAGCTCCCTGTTCTCACCCATCCTCCCTTTCACTCACCACTTTAGCCTTGAATTTCATGATATCTATCGGAAGAAAGACCAACTCCTTGCATGTGGGAGAGAATGTGGACATAGGAAGGGATTCCAGAGAGAACAGAAGGAACTGGTGGGGGAGAGACCGAAGCAGTATTCCCATTCCTGTTGTCCTAGTGAGGTGTGAGATCTGTAGCAAGAGAGAACACCCAAGAAGCCTTCTGAAACTCATTGAATCCTCTTTCAAGCTTCTGCATTTCCTGGGGTCCCACTGTGTGATGTTTGTTTTATTTGAGTTTAGTTTAATTTTAATGTTCTTGGAAGGCTATAAAGTGAAGTTAAAATTGCAGGGACATGGTGTGAATAAAGTTCTTGTGTGACAGTGAATACTCTATGGTTACATCAAAGGCTTACTAGAAGGATGTTGAAGAACAAGCAACTAAAACACTTTTATTTTTATTCAAAAAGGCAGACTAAATGTTTCAATCCCCATATTTTCATCTACAAATCCTTGCCCATCTCAGGGAAAGTTAGGGAAACTACTTACAGCTTGACTCATGTCAGAAGAAACCAAGAAGAGACATTTACAAGGAGATGACAAGAACAGTCATGGTATTGTATAATCAGAGGACAGCCTTCTGGCACTCTAGAAGTGCTGAACCTTCTCCTTAAATACTTTCTGTACATTTGTGGTCCCCTAAGAACCATAAATATATCCACTAATTAAAGGACATTCAGAGAAAATACAACAAAAGAGGTCCATCATCTAATCAAATCTTATCTGTTCTATCTATAGTATTTAAGTGTCCATCAGCATGGTGTGGGTAAGGGGTGGAAGAAGAGATTGATGAGGGAGGATTTAGGGCTTGATATAAAAACTGCAGAAAAGCACTAAAAACTGCAGAAAAGCACTAAGTCCCATGGAAGTCAAAGAAAGAAAGAAAGAAAGAAAGAAAGAAAGAAAGAAAGAAAGAAAGAAAGAAAGAAAGAAAGAAAGAAAGAAGCTGTAAGGGCAAAAAAGCAATTAGTTTAAAAGAAAATAAGCAAGGGTGAATAGAGAGCAAAACCAGACAAAAAGTCAAAGCTTAAAAACCCAATTTAAAATACAGAGATAAATGGGAAATCTTAGAAAGAAAAAATAATATTTTGGGAAAGAATGAAGGAAAAGAAACATCTCATATGAATATTTCCCTCTTTCCCTCCTCTCTAAATAGACTATATGGTCTACGGGGCAGTGAACTCTCTTTTTCTCTCTGTAATTTTTCCCACACATTGATGGAGCTATTTAGATAATAAACAGTGATTAACTAGAGCTGGTCAATAATTGTCAAATTTTGAAAATTTCAAAATTTTCAAAATTAAAGCAAATGAGGCCTTTTTAAATTTTCCACATTTCCTCCTCTTCCATTTTTCAATAAACTATAAGGAAGGCTAAATTATTTTCTTTTGAAGTTTAAATTACATTCAAAATTTTTCACAACACAAACAAAACATTTGACAAAACTATTTATCTCCCCTTTGGAGATTGTTTCTACTAGCTATATCTATAAGGCCTGATCCTACAATGTACAATGCACAAGAGGACTGCTGTGCTTGGAAGGAGCTCCGTTAAATTCAAGTGGGCTGTGCACAGGTGCTGCAGTCAACCCATGCACTGTACATCGCTGTGTCCAAGCTACTGAGTCCAGTTCTGCAACGCGCTGAGCACCTTCAACTCCCATTGACCTCATCACCTCACAATACTTGGTCATATTCCCAAGTGCTTTGTCCCATACTGTTTGATACTGCTTAGCTTCAGTCCATAAGAAGGGGGAAAAAGTAGTGTCATCTTAAACATTAAATGAATACTCAACTACAGCTACACAACTTCCCAGTGCTGTTTGTATTAAACTTTATGCAAAGGAAAAATAATGTAATGTACACACACACACACACACACACACACACACACACCTATAGATATCTTTCATTATAGCTATTCATCTCCTGAATTACAGGATAGCTAAGGGAGGTAATCTATAGCAATTGCCTTAGTTCCAAGGAAAATCCTTGGAGAAAAGGTGGTATTACCTTTGTTTGCGTTGTAAGGTTCAAAGGCCAGACCTGAAATCCTGGACCAGAGCTTGAAATCCTGTACTTGCTTGTCTTTGTCCACAGGCAGAGAGATGAGCAGTGTGATGTCACCATTCAAGTGTCCTGTTATAAGTGGAACAGCACCAGTCAAGAGAGGGATAATTTTTTGTTCTGCAGTGTTCCGGCCAACACCGCACAGGAAGCGCTCGTATTGCTAATGAGAGAGGCACCGCCCCTGTCCAAAAGCTCTGAGAACAAAGGCACTTTCCTCTTCACAGGACTGAACCAGCACTGACAACACCCAATGTTTTAACTTCAAAGGCTGGTTGTTGTTACTTAAACAGTATCATACAGTACAGGACAAAGCACAGAAACTGTCAGAAGCAAATACTCAATTGAGGACTGTAAAGGGGTTGGTCGGCCTCCTCAGGCAATCCGAGAGGGAGGCCACACCCCTTCTCTACCTGCCTCAGCAGGGGTAGTCCCAGCTCGGGGGCTTGGGAGCAGTCCCCGAGCTTTACTTAGTTCATGGCCCCCTTGGCGGGGCAGTAAGCCGTTTGTAGGCCCCAGCGGGGTGGCAAGCAGTCTAGCTCCCTAGGCGGGGTAACACACAGTCCAAAGGCCCCAGCGGGGCAGCAAAATAGTCTAAGGGTCACCAGTGCAGTCAGGGAAGGGGAAGGGGGACGCAGGCCCACCCGACTCCACTGCGTCCCAGCCCAGGTCCCTAGCTGTCGCGGAGGGATATGCCACAGGGTCCGCCGGGTCCCAACTGCAACACACTGACTCGCCGTCTGGCTCCCCAGCTCCCGAACCGTGTGGCCCCTCTCCTGGGCTACTTCCTTCCCCCTTTCCCTGAGGTACCTGGGGTTCCGGTGTCCAGTCACCCTCGTCGGGGTAGGTGTCCAGAGGCAGATTGTAAAACCCCTCGATCTCGTCGGGGGGAGGCAGGTCGGGCAGCTCTTCGGGGCCGTCAGTGGGGAGTAGCTCCTCCAGGTTGGGTCCAGTCAGGGCCCACGCCTCGCCATCATCCCCTTGCCCTTCTAGGGGCAGCTCCTCCAAGCCTGGCCCCCATAGGGCCACTTCCTCCACCTCAGTGTCGGGCAACTCCTCCAGATCCTCGCCCCTCAGAATCCCCTGGTCCGATGGGGTGGGGGGATCCGGGGATACCGCGGGGCCCCAAGCCTCACGCTACCCCTTCGCCTGCTCCCGGATGCCGGCCTGGTCCACTTCCCTGGGTACCTGGTCTCGGTCAGCTCACCTGGGTACCAGGCCACCGGCAACCCTGGAGGGCCAGGAGGGACGTCCTTCCCCTCCAGGAGCTGGGCTCCAACTGAGCTCCTGGGCCTCTCTTTCGTACTTCCTGCCCCGCCCCCTCGCTTCCAGGTTGGTAGACAGGCAGGGTCTAGTTCCGCCCCCACCGGCCCGGTCTGGTTCTCCCTGGCAATCTGAGAGGGAGGCCACGCAGCCTCTCTACAAAGACCAAGCGCACACTCTCCTGGCTGTAGCTCCTGGATGGGAATGTTCATATTCACTCTCCAACGGCCAGAGGAGTCAAGAGAAGGATTCCCACTGACTTCAGTGGTCTTTGGATTGGGCCCCAGCCACGACTCACCACTAGCAGCACCACAAGTACTACCATCAACATCAGAACTCTTGGCTACAGCATCTTCCACCCCGCAAGCACCTTCCTATTTGGCAGTCAAGCATGGAAAGTGGGAAGATGGGGACAACCTTTAGCTTGGCTTAATTGGTAGATGCTGGGATGTGCTGCCTGAGTGACACTGGCATCAAGTCAGGAATCCAGCCATCTCCTTATACTGCCCTTAGAATGAGAAAGACACAGGAAGAACTTTGGATGAAGCCTTTCATTGATGATGTTTTTGGGTCTCTAACGGGATGGATTATGGTCCCTGCTACATCTCTCAGCTCTGAGAACCTGAAAGAAAAAGCAGAAGAGCTGTTCACATCTGGAAAAGGGGCAGTGATTGATTTATGATGATGTTTTAATAAGTTCCAACAGTCTACACAGCCCTGTACAAGACATAGATGTAGAAACAAACCCTGCCCTGAGGTGCTCACACTCTAAAGAGACAGATACCTCAATTCAGACATAGAACACACAAGAAAGCCTAGAGGAAGGCTTTATCTTGGAGATTTGGATAATCTTTATGGGGTGAGAGACAGTGCGCCAAATTCTGCCTTCATTTCTACAGGTGCAAATGAGTTGTATCTCTACCTATCTCAGTCCTCCAGGGAAGGTGTCCTATGCGAGCTGGCTGGCTCATTACACTCTACACCCTTTGTAGTCATAGCTGCAAGAAAAGTAGCAGACACAAAAACAAAAATAATGAAACATGACATTTTAGGCTCTTCTCACAATTTTTTTCTGTTTTGCAAAAAATCTAAATATTTGTTTTACTACTACAGAACCCTGAAAATGGCAGCTTGAACCTTGAAATTTGTAGCTGTTTCCGTTCCAAGTAGCTTTAACAATGAAACGGAAGATGCTAATCTCTACCCTTGCAGAAAAACAGCGGCTGTAAAAAACAGCAACCGCAGCTCAGTTTAGCTACCTCAAGGTGTGAGCTTCAACATTTAACTGGACTATTTTAAAGCTTAAGATACTATAAAATGAAATCTTCAAAATGAACTTTCAGGTCATGTCTATGCACATTTTAAACAACTAAATCTGGATTCAATCACAACCAATGGGCCAAATTCATCCCTAGTGGAGGAGTCAAAAAAAGGATTAGAGCTATATATGGATAATGAAAACATGCACAGAGACATTATATAGGGAAAATAATTGGGAATATATTTTGGAAAGGGTATAAATCACCATACATCAGGGCACAAACCTGCATTGCCTGACAGGGGTTAGGAAGTAATTTCTCCTATAGGCAGGTTTTTCTGATAAGGGGTTCTTGCACCTGTCTCTGAAGCATCTGAACCTTGTCACTGCCATAGACAAGATACTGAATTAGCTGAACTGTTGCTCTGATAACAATTTTTTGAACCAAGCCACAAGATAAGAAATATTTGTGAAACTATTTTGCATATACTTATGAATAAGGTAAAGATTTGGTCATGGTTACTTTTAGTAAAAATCACGGACAGGTCGTGGACAATTAACCAAAATTCATGGAGGCCCACGACCTCTCCGTAACTCTTTCTAAAAATAATGGGGGGAGGGGATCTGAAGCTGAAGAAGTCACGGAGGTTCGTTAAAGTCACAGAATCTGTGGCCTCTGTGACCAAATCATATTGTTACTTGTGAACAACAAACAGATCTACAAAAATCAGAATCAATTGATGAACAAGTCACTAAACAAGAGAATAAATATTGACAAGTGGATATAAACAAATGGATGTTGCGTGTCTGAATAATTACAACCCAATATTGTCAAATAAGAGGCTCAACTGGAATTATTTAATTAAGGATTATCAATCAGAGATTAGTACAGAACTATACAGAACACAGAAAGAACAGATGCATTACCCCCCTTTGCTGTGATGATGATAATAAGAACTGGCTATGCTTCTGTCACCATATCTGAAGAAATACAGCAGATTCATTCCCCAGCTAAATTCCCATACCAGTGTTATAATATATAACAGTGTTATAATATATATATATATTATATTATAAACAGTTTCCAAACAAAGAAAATGCCTTTGCCAAAAGAAACATATATTTTGATGTTATTTCTATAGATTCTCAGTTTACCTGATTTTTGTGTGAAACCATAATTATTAATAACTCAGATGACTAGCAAGATAATATATTTCAGTGGGTCTTTCTTCCCCCATAATTATTCTTCTCTATCTGCTGTGACAATTATCCATTATAAGTTTCCCAGGTTTTTATTTGTTTATGTAAGCATTATATATATGTTAAAGGTATGATTTCCCAGATTATCTGGACACAGAGACACTTAGAATTATAAATACAGTCTAACACACAGAATTCCTGAACAGGGTTACTTATCAGTCAAGGACCAGAGGTCTGGGCCTGAGAATTGAACATACTCTTTGTTTATATCCTAAAGATTCTGAATGTGGAGTCAAAGAATTAATCATAGAATTGATTAATAGAAGGCCTGGCCTAAAGTTGTAGCCTGAAACTGAAATAGAAGCCCCAAGCTAAACCATTAACAGAATGCCTCAACTGAAACTGTGCTGAACCACACCCCAAATGCAAGATCTCTGTTATGAGTCTTAGGCCTTTTGAAGTCTGTGAACAGACTTCTCTTTCAATAAGTATCGGTACCTGTCCCCCCTTGTCTTACCGGCCCCATAGAAACTTACTCCATACAAATTAGCATTTGAACAGGTATTGAGTAACCACCCATCTTTGGGTGATAGCCAGGGTACCTGAAAACCACATTGTATAATCAAGTGACTCGTTGGGCGTTCCTGTGAGGGTGTCTGGTGTGCCCCACTGTGCATTGTGATTGTCTTTCCTGTTAAATATAAACTGTTAATCAAATTCCACTATACGATCAACATGTAAATGAACCTAAGCAACCCCTATATACCGGTAAGCTTTTTGGTTTTGGTAGCCAGGCAAAGTACCGGTGTCTAGCATCTAGATATGCTGCCTGGGCTTCCCTTTAGCTAAAGTACTTTGTATATGTGTGTGTGTCACAATTAAAGCTGCACTCAATCCAACTCTAAAGTACAGCAGAGTGATTCTTTCCTCAACAATTTGGTGCCCTGACTCGGATCCCCAAGCACTAGCCTCGCCCAGGAAGGACCACGGATCACTCCCCTTCAACCTCTCGGCGCCATTCAAAGGTAAAGAGACCTTTTAAATCTCAATTTGGGGTTTTGAAGGAGGGCTGTCCACAGGCTTCCTATTTGAGAACAGCCAAGCGAGATTCGAACTTTGTTAAGGATCGGGGTAAGTTTAAATTGTCTGTGTCTATCTGTCTTGTCTGTATGTAACAGAAAGTGATCACCTGGTTCATTGTGGGCTGCAGACATTAGGTCTTCCCCACCTGGTTTATTGTGGGCTGTGGACATTAGGTCCTCACCTCACCTGTGGGTTTTTTCGTGGACGGAGGACGCTCCCCACCTGATCTTACCGCGGGCTATAGACAGAGTCTACACCCCAACAGTACCAGTTTTAACTACGGGCTGTGAATCAAATTCCCACCCCGACAGTGTCAGGGTTACTGCAAGCTGAAAGTTTATGAGTAGAGGACTGGTTCCTCCCTGTGGCAAGTTTTAAGCATTACACCTAAGACACAGCAAGGGGAATGGTGATGTAATGTGTGAAACCCAAATGATTGTACTTAGCTAAATGAGCCGTTGACCAGGTAGGTCTTGGACTAAGGCAAAGTTCTAGCCGCCCTGATTCCACCGCTAGCCTTGTTGGCTGCAACCGGTGAGAGTTAATAGCAAGAGGGACTTGCCTGAATCCAGTGACCCAACGGACAGGCGGAGTGTCTGTCTTGTCTCCCTTCCCTTTTCCCTTCCAAATCATGAGCCTCCAATAGATCCGCTGTCCCAAGTGGACTTCTGTGACTTTTGGAACGACTCCTTCTGTGTCTTGTCTCCTCTCCCTACCCCCTCCTGCTAAATAAGCATATCATCATCAGGTTCATTTCTCCCCAGCTGCATTGCAGGTTGAACTGAAACGGTGCGAATCCCTTAATAAGCCATTCCTGTGTGTGCACGTGTGTGAGTAATCACGGGGACAAGTCAGTCTAAAAAGATATCAGGCCCCACAAAGGGAACCCCAGTGTATTATCTAGTATGCATTAAGCTCCCTGAACTTGCAAGTTTCTAGCAAATTAGCACCAGCTGAGAAGGGCTGCCACTCTTTCTGCTTACATCTCACTTTGAAAACAGGGACAGAGTGATACCTAGTAAAAAAGCTAGAGAATCTTCCGGTAGTGGGAACACAAAGGGGAAATGAGAATGGAAGTGCACACATTGCTGGCAACTATCTCCATTCTCAGTATTGCCTGTGGACACATGCAGGTTACACTGGTTCAGTTACAATCACTCATGCCTAACACACATTCAAGAACTGAATTGCATAAAGCTGTTCAAAACAATTATTTTCTGAGTTAAGAAAAGGCCAAAAGGTTGTTTGGCTTTTTTTGGACTAAACTGAATGTGGGTCAACAATAGGGCTTATAGGCTGGGGATCTCAAAGAAACTAAGGGCTTCTCTAGACACAGAAGTCACACCAGCATAAGATTTGTCAGTACAGTGCTATCAAAAATATTTTGGAGTGCATTCACAAGGTGCTGCATGTCAGTATTTTTCCCCCCAAACAGAAGCATGCTTGTGTCACTAAAAACATGGTGCACTGGAGGGTTTGTAAGCCAGTGTCCTCTAAACCACCTGCACATTCACTTTCATACAATTCTGTGTATTGTGGGATACTCACAATGCCTTGTGAAATACCTGAGGGTGTCAGAGGAAATTGTAGACAAGTGGGGTCAAATGCCCAGAATTCCCGTTGACCTACCCCAGGATTCACCTCTGTCATGCCATTTCCAAACTGCAAAAATATTTGAGGCACAAAGGAATGCTGCACTCCTGTCAACCAGTACAAAACATATAATACTGTCCTACTGAACAGGACAAAGCAAGCAGTTAAACTCAACAGAGGATTTAAAGGCAGAGGATGCACTCCTGTTCCTTGAAACACTACACTAGGGTAGCAATGTTGTTTAGAACCTCCAACAGTTACTGAGCATTGGCATGTGATAGCTACGCACACACGGGATGACCCAGCAGTGCAGAACTTCAGGATGCATAAGGCCACATTCCAGGATTTATGTATTGAGCTAACCACTACTTTGCTGTGCATAAGCACCAAGAGGAGAGGTTCCCATACAGTGAAGAAATGAGTAGCTATCTCAATAGGGAAACTTGCAACCCCACACTGATTACCCATTACTGGTAGCAATTTGAAATTGGGGAGTTGGGCACTTTTAGACTCCTTTGACAATCCCAACCTTTATAAATGGAAGGCTTGCTGCCACCTTCACCACAAAAATGGGTGTTGATTGATATCTTTGTACAAGTTCAGTGAATTGGGTACGAGGGCCACAGATCTTTTTAAATAAAAACTAAATCTGAAAAGACTTTTTCCCCCACTTATCACCAAAACCAACTTGAAATATTAAGAGTTTGTTGAGTAACTGTGAAATAAAGTTCTGTGGAAACTCTGGGAACCTGCATGGTGGTACTTAAATTTAATTTGGAGTACTGATGGCAAACCTCCTAATGATATTGAATGTTGATTTGATTCCTGTAAGCATCCTGTCACCGAAGCCACATAGATATCCCTTCTCCAGTCCCATAAAACCAACTGCCTCAGCGGACCACAGCCACCCAGCACAAACTGGAAAAGTCTCCTTATAAACAGGTTCTACTATTCCTTCAATATCTAGTCATCTGCGCTGTGGACCAACAGTATAAATATATAAATCCACCCCTTTGTGCCTTCCCTCTGAAAGGCATTATCTGAAAATCACCTCTCAGGATATGACAAGCTAGTAAGCTTCCCATTTTAGGCCTTTATAAGTATCTCATCTCGATGCCCTCTCCCCATTGAACACACTTTCACCCTCCACAGAAACTCCCACAGGGCCGACTGACATATCATGGACTGACATATCACATCTGAACTCTGGGACACCGCTCCGGGCTCCGGGATGCTACTCTGGCCTCCGCGAGGCTGCTTCATGCACCGGGAAGCCCCTCCAGGCTGCGGGAGGCCTCTCCAGGCTGCGGGAGGCTGCTGCGGCGCCTCAGATGCCCCTCTGACCTCCGGGAGGCTGATCCGGCCTCCGGGAGGCCCCTCCGGCCTCCGGTATGACCTTCTGGTCTCTGGGATCCCGCTCCGGCCTCCACGAGGCCCCTCTGGCCAGCGGGAGTCAGCTCCGGCCTCTGGGAGGCCCTTCCAGCCTCTGGGAGGCCTCTCCGACATCCGAGAGGCCCCTACGGCCTCCGGGAGTCCGCTCCAGCATCCGAGAGGCCCCACCGGCCTCCAGGAGGCGGCTCTGGCCTTGTGGAGCCCCCTCCAACGTCCAGGAGGCAGCTCCGGCGTCCGGGAGCCCACTCAGGCATCGGGAGCTGGCTCCGGCCTCCGGGAGGCCTCTCCGGATTCCGGAAGGCGACTCCGGCATCCAGGAGGCCCCTCCGGCCGCCAGGATGCTTCTTTCGCACGATGGAGCGGACTCCCGGAGGCCGAAGGCCCCTCCGGCCTGTGAAGGGAAAAGAAGATGGAGTCTCTGTTTTTTATGAGAACTGATCTATAGAAATGGCTGCAAAAGTCTGAGATGGAATGTGCCTTTCTAGCAGATGTTTAGTCTCAGAAACTTTAGCAGTAACAAGATAGTTATGAGGCCTGGGTGCCAGCAGGTACGGAATGCGGAGGAAGACCTTGCAACTTAGATAGGGACAGTTGAAAAGTACTAGGCAAAAAAAATTCCTAGATAAGTAGTTTTTAGTATGTATTGCCATGGAAATTGTGACGTGAATAGACTTGTTTGTGTAAGGCTATAAAAGCTTTTAGAAATGTATGTTTAAGGTCACCCCTAGCATATAGGGACCACCTTCTTTACGTAAAGAATAAACTCTTGGCTTTGCTAAACTGCTGTCTGGTTAATTTGGACCATCCACTGGGCAACGGACGTGTAAGTAAGGACCCCTGAGTTTGGGTTCTTCGACCAATTTGGCACCCCAGATGGGACCTGCATAGCGCGCATCCTCCTCATCCCGGCTCCACTGAACTACCCAGCTGGCACAAGGTGAACTCACCTATTGGGGTTACTTCTGGGGAGCTGAGGTGGCGGGGAGGCGATAAGGTAAGGTCCCTTGTTTATTTTTTTTAGCAAAGTCTAATGCTATAATTCCAATCTGTAATTCCCTGTGTGGGTGAGAGTTGGTGAGCAATTTCTGATCAAAAACCCCAGTTATGGGTGCGGGGCAGTCTTCTCCCACCCCTGGGAGTCCTTTGGACTATATGGTTAAAAATTTCAAGTCTATTCCAGTTTCTAAGGGTTTGTCTGTAAAGTGCTTAATTTTGTTATGTAAAATTATATGGCCAGGTTATTTTTCCAGAGATCCTAGTAAACAATGGCCACAGGAAGGTACCTTTGACTTAAACAAACTGCAGTATTTGAAGGGGTTAATAGATCCACAACCCAAGCAAATGAAATATTAGTATCTGTGGGATAATGTAGCTTTTAAACGCCATACAGAAAGTCAGTTAGCTAGCTATAAACCAACTGTGAAGAATTTAGAAAGGAAATTGGCAACTGTTGCGCCGTCATCTGCACCGCCGATTTCTAACACCTGTGAATTTATTTTAAAAATCTATCCTTTACTTACTAATCCTCTGCCGTATTATAAAAAGGGATTACAGGCAGGGAAAGCAAAGGAGGAGGATTGGCCACCGCCTCCTTGCTGTGTGTTTGCTGTGTGTTTTTACCGTAATGCTCCAAGTTGGCAAGGGAAGTCATTGTCTGAAATTATTTCCATTGCCACTTATGTGTTTAATGAAAGGGAAAAGAAAAGGCAGAGAGGAACTGAAAAGGCTGCTGCTACTCTAGCTGCACTTTCTCGGTATCCTAATAGGGGAGGGCTCCCTCAAGAACGCCACCTGCAAGGCATAAGGCAGACTGGCCGGAGACAGCCTAATGTGATTTATCAGAGGCAAGGGAGAAAGAATGCAGATGCTTGTAATTCAGGTAGGGGAACAAGTTTATAGTTGTTTAGTTGATTGTGGAGCGGAGTCAAGCTTACTTAAATATTCTGAGGTCCCTCTGGACTCTAAGCATTCTGTTCCGGTAGTGGGGGTGTCAGAAAAAATACACCGTGTTTCCCAGACTAAACCGACACATGTTCACATAGAACCTCTTACAGAACAACATGCTTTTTTTGATTTCTCCAAATTGCCCTCATCACTTGTTTGGGAGAGACTTGTTATGTAAATGAAATGCCACTATGATTTTTACACCAGAGGGAATTTCTCTGTCTTTTCCTAGTTCACTGGTTTCTTTATTTCAGGCTTTAATTACTGAAGTTGTAGCTAAACCATCTCTTCCTCACCCTGCACTAAGTGAAGTACCTGAAGGGTTACGGGCTCATACTTCTACTGAAGTGGGGTTATTAAAATCTGCAGACCCAGTCCAAATTACTGTCTTTCTTGGTCCACCGCCTTCGGTACTTCAGTATTCTTTATCTCAGGAAGCAACAGAAGGAATTCGCCCAGTGATTTAAGAGTTTTTAAAGCAGGGTATTTTAGTACCTTGTCAGTCTCCTTGTAATACTCCCATATTGCCTGTTAGGAAACCTAAACCAGGTCCGGACGGAAAACCTGTGTATAGATTTGTACAGGATTTTTGCATTATTAATTTTTATGTGGTCCCATGACATTCAGTGGTTCCAAACCCAGCAACTATTCTTACTTCAATCCCACCCTCTTCCACTTATTTTACTTGCATTGATCTTTGTGCTGCGTTCTTTTCTATCCCTGTTCATGCAGATTCCCAATATCTGGTTAGCTTTACTGGGGAAGGGACCCAATTCTGCAGGACACGTCTTCCACAAGGATTTGTAGAAAGTGCTACAATCTTTTCTTAAGCTCTTACTAAAGATTTATAGTCTATAATATTTTTTGAAGGTTTTGTTTTGATTTAATACATTGATTTGTTTTTGTGTTCTTATTTTAAGAAAGCAAGCATTGTTGATTCTGTGTTTCTGTTAAAAGCACTGTATGAGAAAGAGCATCGTGTTTTTTGATAAAATTGTAGTTCTGTAAATTTGAGGTATCTTATTTCTTATCAAACACGTTTACTTTTACTTTTTTAAATGATTCCTAGACCTAACACTAAAAAAAAAATAAAAACAAATTTTTGGGAATTGTTAGTTATTGTAAGCAGTGGATTCCTAATTTTGCTGCTATGGCTAAGCCTCTGGTTACACTTACTAACGTTTCTGAGACTGATCCACCTCCTTGGTCAGAAGAAGCTGAGGCTTCTTTCATTTCTTTAAAGCAAGCTTTATTTTTAGCCCCAGCATTAGGGCTTCCCAATTATTTTAAACCATTTAATCTTTACTGTCATGAATAACAGGGTACTGCATCTGGAGTGCTTACACAACCAATGGGAGGGGCTCAACGACCGGTTGCATACTTTTCATGTCAGCTTGATTCTGTGATACAGGGTTATCCAGCCTGTCTTAGAGCTGTGGCGGCTGCTGCTTTACTAGTTCAAAAAGTACAAGATCTGGTGCTTGGACATTCTTTAACTCTTTATGCGCCACATGCTGTAGAAGCCCTGTTAATTAAAGTAAAAACTTAGCATATTTTAGCATGACGCCTTACTCAATATGAAATGGTGCTTTTAGCAGCTGATAATATTACTATTAAATGTTGTGCATCCCTAAACCCAGATTCCCGATTCCCACTGAAGGGGAACCTCATGATTGCGATTATGTTATTTTTCAGAGCACTACACCCCGCCCTGATCTTCAGGATATTCCTTTAACTAACCCAGATTATATTTTTTATACTGATGGTTCTTGCTTTGTTGATGAGACAGGAACGCGTAGAGCGGGGTATGCGGTATGTACACCACATGAGGTTTGGAAAGCTCATTCTTTACCTGATGTATTTTTTGCTCAATTGGCTGAATTGATTGCTCTTACAGGTGCTTGCTGTTTAAGTGTAAATTGTTCTGTTAATATTTATACTGATTCTCGCTATGCATTTGGAGTTTGTCATGCTTCAGGATAAATTTGGAAGCAAAGGGGTTTCCTTACTTCTTCAGGACAGCCCATAGCACATGCTCAGGCTGTGAATAATTTGCTTGTTTCTATTATGTTACCTTCTTCTATTGCTGTTATCTTTTGTAAAGCTCATACTGCTGCTTTGGATGAAGTCTCCCGTGGAAATGCATTTGCAGATCGAGCTGCAAGGGCTGCAGCCAGGAACGCCTTTCCCCCTCCGGGTATACGGGCGGTTTGTGCCTCCTGGCCAGCTCAATTTTCTGTCTCCCCTTCAGAGATTTATGATTCAGTTCCATCTTCAGAGCTGGACAATTGGAAGACTCTTGGGGCAACATTTCTGACAATGTATGGCAGTCACCTGATGGCCACCCAATGGCCCCTAGGACTCTTTTGCCTAAGCTTGCCCGCTTTGCCCACCAAGGTGGCCATGTGTGCAAAGGGGGGATAGCTGCTCAAGTTCTGCGATTTTGGTGTGCTCCAGGTATCCATCAAGTGGCTAAACAAGTACCTCAAGGTTGTGTTACCTGTCAAAAGTATAATGTGGGATGTCCACAGCCACAACAACTGGGGGCCCCAGAATGGGTCTATGGCCCATTCCAGTGTTTGCAGATAGATTATATGGACTTGCCTGCTTGTAAGGGTTTTAAACATGTGCTAGTAATAGCATGTGTCTTTCCAAAATGAACTGAAGCTTTCCCCACCAGAAGGGCTGACACGGCGTGGCTGTCGTAAAAGCATTAGTAAAAGATGTAATTCCAAGGTTTGGCTGCCCTCTAATGGTAGAATCTGATAGAGGAAGTCATTTTGCCTATCAAGTAAAGCAATTTTTGATGAAAGCACCTACCCATAGGAACCCTGACCCTAGGGCGGGGACCCCTACCCATAGGAACCCTGACCCTAGGGCGGGGACCCCTACCCATAGGAACATGAATCCAGAGCCCCAAATCCCCTACCCATAGGAACCCTAACCCTAGGGCGGGGATCCCTATCCATAGGAACCCTAACCCTAGGGCGGGGACCCCTATCCATAGGAACCCTAACCCTAGCTCCAAGTCTCCTACACACAGGAATCCTAACCCTAGTCCCAAGTCCCCTACACTTAGGAACCCTAACCCTAGGGCAGGGATCCTTACCCCTAGGAACACTAACCTTAGGGTGGGGACCCGTAGCCATAGGATGCTTAACCCTAGCCACAAGTCCCCTACCCATAGGAACAGTGATCCAAGCCCGGAAGTCCCTACCCATAGGAACCCTACCCCTAAGGTGGGGACCCGCACCCACAGGAACCCTAACCCAAGCCCCCTGCTGTGGACGTGCCCCTGGAAGCAGGGAGCAGCGTCCGGGCTTCTCCCTCTGGGTCCTTCTCCGAGGGGGACCACCCCTCCCGGCAACCTCCCACCGGGAGCACTCTTTCGCCCGGCCCTTAGGCAGGGCTGGCCGGGTAAGCAGGGCAGTGCCGGGCCCTCAGGCAGTTCTGGCAAGGTAAGCAGGCCGCTCTCTGGAGCGGTATGGAGGGTGAGGCTCTCTCAGGGTTGTTAGGGAAGGGGGAAGGAGGACGCAGGCCCACCCGTCTCCACTGCGTCCCAGCCCAGGGCCCTTGCAGTGGCAAAAGGTGTTTGCCATGGGGTCGGCGGGGCTCCTGCCGCAACACACTGCCCAGGTTGCCCCGAACTCAGCCACGAGCTTGTGGCTGCCCCTGGGCTTCTTCCTCCCTGAAGCCCCCAGTACCTGCCTCCTTCGGGTCGCTGGGGCATGGTAGTCCGATGAGGCACTCCTCATCCATGGGTGGCAGCTCTGGCAGCTCCATGGGTTCGTCCTCAGAGGGCAGCTCGTCCAGGTTCTCCGGCCCCCAGGCCGCGGGCAGGGCCCGTAGCTTCTCTGGGTCCCAGGCCCTGTACTGCTCAGGTCGGCCCTCCTCCGGCTCCCAGGCTGCGGGTGTCTCAGGTGGGGCCTCCTCCGGCTCCCAGGCCAGGGTTAAACCAGCCGCTCCCTTTCAGCGTAGGTCTCTGGCCTGGCCTTAGCTGGGAGCACAGGAGGAGAGGTGTCCTTCTCCCTCAGCCGTCCTCTCTCAACTGGGCTCACAGGCCTGGGCTTTAAAGGCCTGGCTCTGCCCCGCCTGCTTCTGATAAGGTGGTGTCCCTGGGGCTTTTAGAGGCCTGGGCCCGCCCACCTGCTTCCGGTCAGGGTTTTTCTTTTGGGGCTCTATCAGCCAGGATGGGTCTGGCTCCCCCTCTGGGTCCTTCTCAGAGGGGGTCCCCTCCCGCCTACACTACCCATAGGAACCCTAGCTCCAAGTCCCCTACCCATAGGAACCCTAACCCTAGGGAGGGGACCCCTACCTATAGGAACCATAACCCTAGTCACAAGTCCCCCACCCATAGGAAATGTAACCCTAGCTCCAAGTGCCCATACCCATAGGAACCGCAACCCTAGCCCCAAGTCCCCTACCCAAGGGTAGCCCCAAGTCCCCTACCCATAGGAACCCAAACTCATGGGTGGGGAATACTAGCCATAGGAACCTTATCCCAAGTCCCATGTTCCCTACCAATAGGGAACTATAGGAACCTTAACCCTACCCCAAGTCCCCAATCCATAGGAAACGTAACCTTAGGAGGGGGAGCCCTACACATAGGAACCCTAACCATAGCCCCAAGTACCCTATTCATAGGAACCCTAGGCGGGGACCCTACCAATAGGAACCCTAATCGTTGGGCGGGGACCCCTACTCATAGGGACCCTAACCCTAGCCCCGAGTGCCCTACCCATAGGGACCCTAACCCTAGCCCCGAGTGCCCTACCCATAGGGACCCTAACCCTAGCCCCGAGTGCCCTACCCATAGGAACCCTAACCCTAGGGCAGGGACCTCTATGCATAGAAACCCTAACCTTAGTGTGACCTGTCCGTGCCCAGGGCAGTCACCTGAAAATGCCAAGGTCAGGGCAGGCTGTAAAAGGAGAGCAGATTCTCCCTGCACTGGTGGGTGCCACTAAAGCCAGATTTCCCAACCAGCCACAAACTGCACTTCTGAATCTCCACAGAAGCCAGTATCCAAATGCATGCAGCCCCCTTTACTGCATTTCAGCTCCAGGCTCCCAAATCAGCACTAGGTCCAGTAAAGAGATCAGTTATTTAAACTCTATGCTCTTTACTAAAAAGGTTCTCTCTGACCCCAAGCGGTCAGCCACAGCACCAGTTCAATGTAAGTTTGGATCTTACCTAAAATTCCACGCTGGCAACCAATCCTTTAGTAACTAAAACTAAAGGTTTATTGTAAGAACAAAGAAATAAACCATAAGAGAAATGTTCAAGGATCAAAGCAAATCAGATACATACAAATGATTGAAAGTCCATATACATCAGGTTCCTAGGAGAGTTGTGGAGTTGCAGCTTGTACAGTTCCTCTGGTATACATCCAACATCTGTATGGGCCTTAGTCCTTTGGTTCAGTTGCAAGTGAATTGACCCAGAGGCAGGTATATGTCAGTAACTGGACAGGAACAACAGCAAAATGGTTTTTCTGGTTTGATCTTATATACCCTCTGTGCTGGCCACGCGGCCTTGTGGAATGTTATCAGAACTAAAATGGAGTCCAGAGTCACATGGGCAGGTTCGGGTGACTCATTGGTGATACTGGCTTCTCCCTCTGGGCCCCCTGTACCTGGGAATGTCTTAATGGGCCATTAAGCGGGCCATTGTTCTGAAGCCATCCTTTTGAGGTGTGTCTTACACCGCATAGTTTGAAACACAGGTACATCAAATATGTCCATAACTTCCATTACAAATATAACACATGAACATAAGTATTGTCATTTGCAATCCATAGAGTTAGGGTTAAGGTTCCTATGGGAAGAGGACGTGGGGTAGGGTTTGGGTTCCTATGGCTGGGGGACTTGGGGAGGGGAGTTAGGGTTCCTATAGGTAGGGGACATGTCCCCGCCCTAGGGTTTGGGTTCCTATGTCTGGGGGACATGGGACTAATGTTTGGCTTCCTATGGATAGAGAATTTGGGGCTAGGATTAGAGTTGTTATTGGTAGGGTCTGCGCTATGGGTATGGGACTTTGAGTTAGGGTTCCTATGGCTAGGGGACTTGGGGCTAGGTTTAGGGTTCTTATGCGTAGGGGACTTGGGGCTAGGCTTAGAGTTCCTATGAGTAGCAGTACCCACCCTAGTGTTAGGGTTCCTATGGGAGGGGACTTGGGGCTAGGGTTAGGGATCATGTGGGTAGGGGACATCGGGCTAGCGTTAGGTTTCCTATGGAGAGGTGACTTGGGGCTAGGGTTTGGGTTTCTATGGCTAGAGAACTAGGAACTAGAATTACAGTTCCGATTGGTAGGGGTCTGCGTCCTAGGGTTCGGTTCCTACGGGTACAGGACTTGGGGTAGGGTTAGGGTTCCTATGGCTAGGGCACGTGGGGCTATGGTGGGGTTCCTGTGGGTAGGGGATGTGGGGCTAGGGTCAGGGTTTCTATGGGTAGGGGATACAGGGCTAGGATTTGTGAGGTTTGGCATCCGTAGGGGTGTTAATTTTTCACACACCGGGGATGTGATTAGGGTAGCTAAGCGAGCCTGTATGGGAGACCTGGCCTGAACCAGCGGCTGACCACAGGGACGTGCTGGGCAGTCTCGGCGTGTGTCGCCTACCGACGGTCTGGCTGCTCCGGTTCTAATCCAAGGATGCTGGAGTCCCGCTTTCCCGAGCAGCAGCAGCCCAGCCCAGCCCGGCCCGGCCCGGGAAGGGAGCTGGGTGGGGCGGTTTCTCTCGGTGTGCGTGGCACCCGCCCCTCCCCCGGTCCTCCCGGGGCTGGGGAGGCGGCGCTGGACGCGCAGCAAGGCGGGGCAGTCACACCCACCCCCAAATCTCTGCTCGGAGTGAACGCGGAGCGAGCGGGGCTCCGGCGGCGGCTCCTTCTTTAGCCGAGCGCTCAGCCGGCCGCTCTAGCAGCCTGCAGCTGCCCCCGTCCTCCGCCGCCTCCGTGCACCCCGGCTCCGGCAGCATGTCCGCGGCTAAACAGCGCAGCGGCAAGGGCAGCGGCGGCTCGGCAGCCCCGGACAGGGCAGCCCACTCCAGCGGCCCGGATGACGTGGCAAAGAAGCAGCCGCCGCCGCTGCAGGCTCCCGCCAAGGGGAGCAAAGCCGCCGCCGCCGCGGGCAGCCGCCCGCCCCAGCCCTCCTGCAGCCCGGGCCGGGCTGTTAACTTCCTCTTCTCCCTTGCTCTGTTCGCAGTGGCGGTGTGCGCCGGCTGGGGCGTGCAGCACCTCCTGGGGGAAGTCCGCCAGCTCGGCCTGCGGCACGAGGGCTCCGCGCGGCAGCGGGAGGAGCTGGCCCGCAGCCTGGAGGGAGTCGTGCAGACGGTAAGGGGGGCGGACAGGAGGTGACTTCGGCCTGCACCCGGCCCGCGCCGGCAAGGGGCGGCCCCCTCGGGGCCTGCCGCGCTTTCGTGGACCCGTCCCCAAGCGCGCAGGGGAGCCCAGCGGGGGCTCTGCGTGCAGAGAGTGGGCCAGGAACTCCCACACTTTGGAGACTCTGTTGCTGTCAGGGCGCACGTGGCCTGACTGCAGGCCCAGCCTGGGGGCAAGAGGGTGCTGGTGCTGGTGCTAGGCACTGGCAGACTAAAGGATTGTAGCGCTTTTGGCAAAACACAGGCAAAACTTTTGTCGCTGCGGGGTGTGCAAAAACACCCCTCCTGAGTGACATAAGTTTTGCTGGCATAAGGAGACGCTCTCCTGCCGACACAGCCACCGTCCTGTGTTTAGGTGGTATTAGGATGTCAGCAGGAGAGCACTTTCCTGTCGGCGTAAGGCGGCTACACAAGCGCTCCTTACAGCTCTGTCGATTATGCTGCTGTAAGTGGTAACTGTGGACTAGCTGCTAGTTCACACTAATGCTACAGCTGCACCGAACCGGCGCATCTGGTGAAGAGGCCCTATGCCGCTGGATGGGAGAGAGCGCTCCCGTTAGCATAATAAATCCACCTCCGTGAGAGGCGGTCACTGTGTCGGCAGGAGAAGCTCTCCCATTGACCTAGCTCTGTCCACACAGCCCTGAGCGAGGTAAATTATACTGAAGTAAGGCCTTGTCTACACTAGCACTTATGCCAGCAAAGCTTTTGCCGCTCAGGGGTGCGAAGAAACATCCCCCTGAGCGACAAAAATGGTGGCAGCATAAGCCCTAATGTGGACAGCGCTATGTCCGTGAGAGATGCTCTCCCACCAACATAGCTACCGCTGCTTGTTTAGGTGGGCTTTTTATGTCGGCAGGAGAGCTGTCTCCCGTCAATGTAACGCAGATACACACGTGCTTATGCCGGCAAACCTTATGTCACTCATGAGGGGGGCGGTTTCACACCCCTGAGCGA
This sequence comes from Emydura macquarii macquarii, assembly GCF_026122565.2. NCBI lineage: Eukaryota > Metazoa > Chordata > Testudines > Chelidae > Emydura > Emydura macquarii. The sequence continues at coordinate 28,556 of NW_027133667.1, forward strand.
CAAAAGTTTTGCCGACATAAGTGCTAGTGTAGACAAGGCCTAAGCAGTTGTGTAGAGCTGACCTAAGCAATTACTTAGGGTCCTGAGCAGCTCAAGGTAGCCCCTATTTGCTTTTTTTAGTATGTGTTTTATGGGAGAGAGTCCCAAAGATATTTTTGCTTCGGTCCCTCAATGGGCCAGCACGGCCTCTGAGGCAAGGAGACACCCTCCTTCGGGATTTAGATTAAGGCAGTTTTAAAAAACAATTGTGCTTTTCTGAGACAGATTTGGCAGTGTATTGACAGCCAGGTAAAATCCTCCTCCTTCCTGGTAATGGTTTGTGACATATTGCATGCGCTTCAGCCATCAGGGAGAACAATTGTCCCTCTCTGCACAAAAGTAGCCAGTTGGCAGAGCTCAGGTTAAAGGTAGCTGATTCTTCTAAAGTCAAGGGATTTTTGGGTGTGGGCAATGGAGGGTGCAGATTTGGTCACCCAAGAATGAGTTATTGGTATACTTTTAAAAAAAATTCATACTCATGTGACATTGAAGCACCTCAGTTACTTTGATAGCATTTGATAAGGCAAGGAAATGCTGTAAGAGTGGCTTGCTGTGTAGTAGTGCTGCACATCTAGAGAGATGCAATTGCATTGAAGAGTACATTACATAAGAGCTGATTATATACAGGGGGTTTAGCATGTAGGTAAATACATCCTCAGCAAAGAGCTTGAAAGGTGAAAAATTAGAATGGGCTTAATATTTGTTTAAAGCTATTTGGGGGAAGAGAGAGACTGGGATTAAAAGATGGGCATGCATGACATAGGAGTATAATGAGTGAGCACTTAGATACCACAGTGGAAGAATTTGTCATTATATAATTATGTATTGTATTTTCTGTGGCACTCATCATTCAGTACCTGAGCAATTAAAAGACTATAATGAATCCTATTTGCAGCACTCCTGTGAAGAATGGAAGTCTTGTTTTCTCCATTTCACAGATAGGAAGCTGTGGCACAGCCAGATTAAGTGATTTGGCTAAGGTCACACAAACAGCCTATGACACACCCAAGAACAGAAGCCAGATCTCTGGAGTCCCGGTCCAGTGCCACAACCACAAGCCTAATCATCCTCAAACAGCTGGCAAGGGATTTAAACTAAGAGGAGTCCTCATCTATGAAACTCCTAGGCACACAATGCAGATCAATTTCTGTCCTCTTCTGACTGACCAGACAGAAGCTAGCTACTGTGAGTGTGTTCTTTGTGTGAGCACAAAAGAGAGAGAGCCAAGACAGTGCAACATTCAAGTTTTAGTTTGACTTCCACACATAGCGTCCTTCTCTCATCGAGCACTCCCTGAGAGTAGAGTTCTTTAGCAGTATGTCTACACTAGAAATGCTGCAGTGGTGTCGTTGTAGCATACACTTACTTCAGAGATGGAAAGGGTTCCTCCATCAACCTAGTGGTGTCTACAGTGTGGCTTAGGTTGGTTTAACTACGTTGCATAAGGTGTGAAATTTTTCACAGCCTGAGCGATGTAGTTAAGGTGACCTAACTTTGTAGTGTAGACCAGACAAGTTTCTAGACATAATCATACTGTCATTTTCCCTCTTGGAAAGCCATCATAACAGTGTGCTTTCAGTAGCTGGCACTTTTAAGACTGTTACAGCCATCATTTCCCAGGCCTAATATTTTTTTTCTGTAGCAACGAGACATTTTTAAGGAGTGCTTTTTATTTTTAAAGAAGGCAATTCAAGTTCAGGTCCTCTAACACTAAGCAGCGTCTCTTTTATGCTTCCATTGCTTATCAAAGGGAGGGCAGCAAGGCTGAAGTTACTGGAAGCATCAGCATTACTCCATTACTTTGAATATGTAGATTGGGATTTTCAAAATCAATGGGATGTGGGTGTCTAATTCCCATAAGTCCTTTTGAAAATCCCAGCCTTAGTTTGTCATGAGCCCTACCAAGCATAGGAATGTGTAAAATGTGCTCCCTTCATCTCTGGATTGTTGTGGCAAAATCACAAGTTTATACAAGGCTCTGGGAGATAGGTGCACAAATGATGTTTTAAGTAATTCACTATCCAGGGCGTGCCTACATCTTGAATACTGTGACCAGTTTTGGTCACCCCATCTCAAAAAGGATATAAAGGAACTGAAAAAGATTCAGAGAAGGGCAACAAAGATGATCAAGGGTTTGGAACAGCTCTCATAGGAGGAGAGACTAAAAAGATTAGGGCTTTTCAACTTAGAAAAGAAGTGACTAAAGGTCTAAAATATCATGAATGGTGTAGAAAAAGTGAATACAGAAGTGTTACCCTTTCCCACAATACAAAAACCAGGGGACACCTGATGAAATTAATAGCAGCAGGTTTAATACAAACAAGAGGAAGTACTTTTTCACACAACCTGTGGAAGTCATTGCCATGGGATGCTGTGATGATGAAAAGTATAACTGGTTTCAAAAAAGATATGTCCATCAGGGGCTATTAGCCAAGATGGTCAGGGATGCAACCATGCTCAGGGTGGCCCTAAACCTTTCACTACCAGAAGCTGGGAATGGAAAACATGGGTGGATCCTCCAAAATTGCCTTGTTCTGTACATTCCCTCTGAAGCTCTGGTACAGGCCACTGTCAGAGACAGAATACTGGGCAAGATGGACCACGGTCTGACCCAGTATGGCAGCTCTTATATTCTTATCTATGTTCTAGTTCCAACGGGAAATAAAAGTCCACCTGCATGTAAATCAGGGTTGGCTAACATTAGGCATGCATTTCTAACCTCAGGATGAAAGGCAGAGGGAGGAGATCAGATAGCATGTGAGTACGACACAAAAACCAATCCCCTGTCTATTTTTCTATTGGTACTCACAAGTAAAAAGTCTTGTAATCAATTCACTGCCTTATATCACTATAGTATCCTGTGCTGTATCTATATAGCACTGTCAGTTCAGGCTGCTTTGAGGAAACTCCTCCCCTCCCCCATTTGGTCTTTTTCCATACAGAGCCATTGTCGGAAGTAAGAGTTATATAAGCTCATCTGCTATTCACAGCAGCTGTAGGAAGGGAAAGGAAAGTAGTTAGTCTTTAAGGTGTATCACAGTTGACAGAGGAACAAAGCTTATTTTAGTACAGCACAATTTACAGAGGAGCTAAGATTATTTGGCATGTTAACATGACTGGGTAAAGGAGAAGAATATTTTTCTGTCTTATTCATGATAGTAAGCCTGTCCAGGACTGTGATGGAAATCCATGCCTTTGGAGGCACAGCTAGTAACACACATCTTGATTCACTTTTTCCACATCAGTCGTGATTTTACAGACCTTTATCATACCCCTCCTTATTCATCTCTTTTCTGAGATGAACAGCCCTGATCTTTTTTGTCTCTCCTCAAATGGAAGCCATTCCAAACCCTTGTTTTATAATGAATATGAACTGTTATTTTAAAGTTAGGGTTTTATACCTTTCTTGTAAAGAGTTCATGTAGGGGCCAGCTAGCCATTGTTTAGAGTAAACAGGTTGATAAAGATTAATTAAATTAGAAATTGGTGTAACTTGTCTTGAGGGCTTGATTCTTTGTTACATCAGCGTTCCCTGATCCTCAGCCATGTGGTGCTGGAGTAAGTTAAAAGTGCAGGGGAACAGCTTCAACCTACAGCACTTGGCATATGGTCCATCAGGGACATTACAAGAGGAGAATCAGACATAGCAGAGCTCCATTCTACCGTGCCCCAACACATACTTCTCTCCCTGTGACAGCAAAGACGGTGGGGGAATCTGGCCACTTTAAGGCCAGAAGGGACCATCATGATCATTTAGTCTGACCTGCACATTGCAGGCAACAGAACCTCACCCACCCACTCCTGTAATAGACCCCTAACCTCTGGCTGAGTTACTGAAACGTTCAAATCATGATTTAAAGACTTCAAGTTACAGAGAATCCTCCACTGGCCATATCTGGCACTTTAAGACCACTTTATGGCTTACATGGCACATTGTAACCAGAAGGTATGTCTATGCTGACGGTGGCAAAGTCACCACCGTCAGATCGATCTTTCTGGATCAATTGAGCTGTCAGTGTAGGTGCGCTCAATCGATCTGGAAGTCGACGTTAGTAAAGTGGTGCAGCGCAGTGAAGACGATGCACAGAAGGGAAGCACAGTAGTCGATGGGAGAGTAGCTTGCATAACTCCCATTGACTGCTGCCGAATCTCCAGGTAAGTGTAGACCAGGGCTTAGAGATCTAGATTCTCTGGTCCGGTAACAGTAACATTTGGAGACAGGTTAGTTAGTTAAGATGAATTTAGCATTTTAGTTTAATATTGGTATAGATTCCAGCTGTATCTGCAAGAGGAATTAGGTGAGCAGTAGTTTCCCTGCACTATATAAAGCTTATAAACATCTGATGTGTGACATGACAACTTTAAAGATATACAGAAAAATTTCTATAGTGGAAAAACTCTGGATATGGTAAAATCAGACAAAGACCACTGGGTGGTAGCTACTGATGATGTGGTTCTGTCAATTTAATAACCATTGCCACATAGCAATTTGTGTAGCATTACCCACATCTTCCCATTTAATTTGTTTCTAGTTTCATATAAGATCTTCAGGGTACAAATTGTTTAAAATGTAATCATTCCTTTAAGTTTTAAAAGAGGCCTGCAAAGGAAAAATGTTTCCCCTGCCCCCTTTTTGGTGTTATATGCTGTACAAAGGCAGCGTGGGACTTTTTATTTTCGGAGGAGAGAGGGGTAAAGAGTTAGGGGCATGGACCAGATAGGATCCAAGAGTGTTTTTTTTCCTGCTTATTTTTCTGTTAGAAATATCAGGTTTTATCTACTCTGTTTTTCCTGAACAACTGAAGAATCGGTGAGATTATAATATAATCAGATTACATTGAAATTTGAGCAGTTGAGAGGGAATGGGATTTTTTGAACAAACTATTTAAAACTTTGCTTTTTGTTAACACCTATTTACCTCAAATACCTGACAAGTGTTGGGAGAAAGACTGTCTTTGTTAAAGCTTCAAATATTCTTATCCCTTCAGCAGAAGCTGAGAAAGCTCTTTCTCTAGTCCTTTGGTGCTCCAGTAAAAACAAGAAATAGATGTGATATTATTCCTGGTTTTTCTAAGGAATAAATTTAGTCAACTTTGGGGAAGAAATTGGAGGATGTGGAGAAACCTTTTACCCCTTCTCTATACATCTTGAAGAGAAAAAAAAAAGATAGTAAAACCATGTTTCCTTTGCAGGTCACCTGTAAAGTTTGGGAGTTACTTGGACTGATTAACAGTAGATCATTTAATGTTTGCATTTAAAATTAATTTAAAAGACTTGTGGCCAAATCCTGCAATCTTTACTCAGCTCAGACTCCCATTGAAACCAGTGGAGGTTCAGCCTGAGCACCCAAACCTGCAAACATGCATCTGAATAACTTATTTACTCGTTAGTAACTTAATTAAGTAACTCTTGTGGAAAGTGTTTGCAGGCTGAGGCGCTGAATGAAGATCTCAGGACTTGGCCTTTTATAGTTACAAGTAAGGTATTTTCTTTTAAGTGCATCCATTTAATAATGTTATTTACAAAATGAAACCAGCTCTGAAGCAGTTTATCTAATCAATAAACCTGACAGACCATGTGGCAGTCCTGATTAATGCACACTCCATACGTGTAGTGAGAAAATGAATCAAGACAGCATCTCGAGGACTCCTGCAGTGTGTATTACTCAGCACTGCCACACGGCCAAAGCCTTCAAGAGCTCTGTGTGCAGAATCCCCACAGCGGCAGGCATTTTTGAAATCACTTTAAAAAATAGTGTGAATTCAATGCTTGTGGAAAGTACTGCCTTGGCAGACCCAAAGACTGAAATTCTGTTTATCCACAGAATGGGCCCAGCCAGGCATTGGCTGTGCAAGCTTCCCCACTCATGTGCCTAGACCCTTGGTCTAGGCGGGAGAGGTAGTTCAGTCTTCATGTCCATTGGCCTCTGAGCTGAGACTGCCAACAAGTGTGCCGGTCAGTGCCAACTGTGGAGGTAATTTTTGTGATTTGGACGGGGAGCTGGACAAAGCCCATCAGCTCATACCACATAGGCAAAGCCCTTCCTTTTCTCAAAAGAATTATTGGGTTCTAAAAACACTGTTTGGGTTCTGCTGACTTTTCACCTCAATTTTGGCTTTTTCAAGACCTGGACATTTTTCAGAGAAGCTCTCCTGCTGACTCTGGCCCGTCAACACAGCCCCAGGGCACAGAGCCCTGTTTGCTTCCCTTCCCGACAGAGCCTGTGCAGGGAAAGCTCTTCCTGTCCCCAACCCTTTTTTCAGTACTGCTCTGTCCACTTTCCCTGCACAGGCTCTGTCTGCACTGACGGGCCAGGGTCAGAAGGCTGCACCCCACAAGTATTGGCCCTGCTATTGGACAGAGCCCACTCCAGACAGTGGCCCTTCAACGCGACCCTAGGGCACGGAGCTCCATTCCCATTCCCTGCCAGGTATACCTATGCTGGCATAGCCCCCTAGTATAGACACAGCCTACTCCAACAGAAGGCGTTATTCTGCCAGTGTAGGAACGCCACCATCCCAAACAATGTTAGCTACTTGGATGGAAGTGTTCTTCTGTCAACCTACCTACTACACTGGGAGGTTTGTCAGCATAACTGTGTCGGTCAGGGGTGTGGTTTTTTTCACACCTCTCACCAACACAGCTATGCCAGTATAACTTTTTTCAGTGTAGCCCAAGCTTTTGTTAAATAGGGATAATAGTACTTCCCAGCCACACAAGGATGCTGTGAGAGAGGAAATGTTAAATATTTGGAGGTGCTCAGATACTACAATAATGGGGGTTATTAGTAAATTAAATAGATGGCAACATCCTTATCAATTAACATACAATGAAAATTTAAGTACAAATATGTGTATTTCTGTCCTAAGGTGAATACTCTTCAAGCCACATTTGCGGGTTTTGAATCCATGATGAAAAATGCTCAGCATAAACAAGAAGTTACGGAGAAGACTGTTAAGCAAGGGGAAAGTGAAATAAATCGAATCAGTGAAGTTCTCCAGAAACTACAAAATGAAATCCTGAAAGACCTTTCTGATGGCATCCATGTGGTAAAGGATGCAAGAGAACGAGATTTCATGTCGCTTGAAAACACTGTGGAAGAAAGATTAACAGAGCTGACCAGATCGATCAATGATAACATTGCCATATTCACCGAAGTCCAGAAAAGGAGCCAAAATGAAATCAACGATATGAAAGAAAAGGTGGCTTCACTGGGAGAAACAGATGTGTATAAACATGAAATAAGGGCGCTGAAAGATACTGTTGATCAGATGCAAACATCTATGAAAATCAAAGAAAAGGCCATAGAGTCTCTGAAAAGTACAATAGATTCCATGGAGTCTGATGTTTATACTGAAGTCAGAGCATTAGTCAACCTCAAACAGGAACTTGAGAAGTTCAAAGAGGCTGCAGACACTGAACACCTTTCATTAAAAGCTTTTCAAGAGAAAGTTCTTAAAGCTGAAGAATCCATTGTGCAGCTCCCTGATGAGATTAAAAGACTTGATGAAGATTTACTGCAAATTAAAGCCAACCTTGACAAACAGGAAGAAAATGTATTCTCCAAAAATGTGCTGGAAACCCTTGAAAAGAACAATGAAGGCTTTGAATCCAGATTCAGAGATGTAGAAGACAATCTGCAATCTCTAAATTCTGTTGATGCTCAACAGACTGAAAAGATGGAATCACTTCTTTCTAAGCATGAGGAGTATGAGAGCAAGCTAGCTACTCTAGAGGAAACCATTGCATCTCTACATAGTACCTCAGATGTTGATGTACGTTCGATAACAGACACTGTGAGAAGTCTTAGTGAAGCTCAGCTCTCATTATACAACGATGTTGATGAACTGAGAAAAAGTGTGAGTGACCTACCAGACTCTGCTGATGCACTTCATAACATCCAGAAACAAGTTAGTGCTTTGCTAGATCAAGAAAAGCCTCAGACGGGTCAAACACAATCTCAAGACTATCTTGAAAAACTGTCTTCTGTAGAGGGCTCTGTAGACAATTTAAGATCTTCTGTCAATCAAGTTGAATCTGACTTGAAAATGATAAGAACTGCAGTAGATAGTTTAGTTGCTTACTCAGTGAAAATAGAAACTAATGAGAACAATGTGGAGTCTGTAAAGAGTTTGGTAGATGATCTAAGGAATGATCTGGATAGATTGTTTGTGAAAGTAGAAAAGATACATGAAAAAGTTTAAATGAACAGTGCTAATTGTGGAAATTATTGAATTAAAATAATAGCTTTTGTATGCCCCGTGTTTTGACTCTGCTTAAAGACCAATTGACACCTCCAAAGAAAACAAGGACACATAATTAGAGATAGTTCTGCTTAGTTCCTGGATCTCTCGTCTATTTAGTTTTATTTTTTAAAGTTTGGGGTAAATTACTAAGGCCTAGTCTACACTAGAAAGTTGTACCGCTTTGACTATACTGGGATAGTCACAGCGTACAACCTCCCTACTGTAGACATAGGCCTGGTCTACACTTAAAATTAGATCGACTTAGCTTCGTTGCAAAGGGCTGTGAAAAATTGTGTGCCCTGTGCATTTAGTTAGGTTGACATAACTCCCTGTGTAGATGCAGCTAGATCAAAGGAAGAATTCTTTTGGTTACCCAGCTACCACCTCTTGGAGAGATGGCTTGACTGCATCACCTGAAAATCCCCTTCTGTCGATGTAGGAAGCATCTGCACTATGGTGGTAGAGCAGCACAACTACAACCCATAGCTGTGTTGTTGTAGCGGCTGCAATGTAGACATACCCATAGTTATATTGATATAAAGGTGCTTTATACTGAGTTAGCTATTCCGATAGTGGAAGGAGAGTAATTATATTGGCATAAGGTACCTTATATTGCTGTAACTGCATCCACACTAGGTCTTTTGGTAGTATTACTGTTTTGATTAAAACCAAACACACACATCCTTAACCAAAATATTCATGCTGGTAAAACTTTTACGTGTAGACGGGACCTGAGGCAACTCGTCTGTTCCTGCAGCTTATCCCACAGTGGAGGGAAAGAAGCAAGTTCTGACTGCCCTGCATACCTAGCCGCAAATAGGAAAACTCCGGGAGCCGAGGAACGTATAGGGCGGCTACAGATTCTAGCTCTGAGATGAGAGCTGCTGAGGAGTCTTCCATGGCACTTCTGAAGAATACACAAATTTGAGCCCATATGCTCCTTTCCCCAGCACCTCCAAACCCCCATGTACAGATTAGCATTGCTGGGAAGAGGAATATGAATGGAAAGATGTGATTCAGTGCCAGTCAAAATTCAGAGGGCTCAGTAACATTTTGCCACTTTATTTTGGGATTATTTACTTTTCTAGGGAAAGATTCTGGCTAACAGTCCTCATTCCTTGTGTGTGTGTGTGTGTGTGTGTGTGTGTGTGTTATCACAGTTAGTTGCTGGGGAAATTATTAGTGCTTTGAGTGACGCTGTGTTGTTTTTAGTTCCTTTCTTGAGTTTTCCTATGTCGGCACAGCGCCCCTAGTGTGGATGCAACATACCCTGACACAGGAGTTGTTCTGCCAGTGTAGGAACACCACCTGTCCGATTGACGTTAGCTATGCCAGCAGAAAACTTCTTCCATCAGCATCGCTGTGTCTACACTGGGGTTTTTGTCAGCATAGCTATGTCACTGTGAGGGGAGGGGGTTACACTGGCACAACTCAGTCAGGAGTGTCTGTTTTAAGTGTAGACCAGGCCTAAGTGTGCTAATAATACCACAGGAGGAGTAAGAAACAATTCAGGATGATACCAACAGAATTGTTTGTAAATAAAATGCCTTTCAAGATTACCCCTGAGATGGCAGTGACTTTAATTAGTATTATTATATTCTGTGCTAAGAGCCTGAATCTGTAACATTGGAGTCAGTGGGAATGTGTCATTGACTTCAGTGGAGTGGGGGCAAGCTTCAGGCTGTCTGAGAACCAGAGTATGTGTCAAATATTAAAGAATTTAAAGCACTCTAAGAACCTCTTGAACATGGAGTTTTCTCGGGGTTTGTATCCTTAAAAAGGATGTCTGATTTCCCTTCTTTCTGATGTTCACTTTTTTTTCAAAGATACTTATGCGTAGATGCAGGCCGCTCTGTAACTGGGGCTATCTGCTAGCCCACAGATAGTGTAATGCACACCATATCTTATTCAACTCTGGCTGCATTAGAAAATGTTTCAGAGAAATAGCACCTCCCCAAAGTGGTAATTTCTGGGAACAGCAGAGGTAAAGAGGGAGTCCCCTCAGGTAAATAAGAATAAAATACCTAGCCATTTCTAATGAGTGAGAAGTTGCTAACAAGTCAGCTAAGTCTTAATAAGTGAGACAGATGCACTGCATCCAGGTAATTTTGTTGTGTTGCCTTTTGAACCGCACTGTTCCTCCTTGACTTTCCTTTTCCAGTTTCTAACTATTGTTTAGGTTACTGTGAAATGAACTGTTTGGCTTATTTACAGTATTTTTAATACATAATAAAGACTTGGAATTTATTTTGAATTTGTTTCATGTTGTTTATTGCAAAAGGTACTTAGCAGTTTTGCAGAATATCCCCTCTGGGGTTCAGGAGATAGCCGGGGGGTGTGGTGGAACTTGTTCACCAGAGCCTCAGCTTTAATTTCAAAACCAAAAGTAACTCTCTAGCAGCTGTTATGTTGTGAAGAAAGCCTTGAAAATGTGGCCTGAGCATGAGTGATGCAGCGATGTTCGTCTGAGTTTGCAAAGAGCCTGAAACAATAGTTCTGAGTTGTGACCAGCCCCATTTATTTCAACAAATGCTCATTCAGACACCAACAGTATTTTAAAATGCCAATTAACTATTTCACTGCTCAAAGCATGTAAAATAGAAATATTTGTAAGTTAATGGCAACTGCACCTGTATTCCCTCTCCATGATGCAGGCAGGATAGCCGTTCCAGGTTCCTCAGCCATCACCTCTCTTGGGTGGAGACCCCCATCTCTTTCCCTTCTGACCAGGGTATTTCCAGGCTTAACAGTTCTCTGCTACCGCTGTGTTATTCCCATCAAAAGACCATCTGCCTAAGCAGGTCATCTTTGCTTCTCTCCTCAGACGATATGCAGTGTAATTACCACTATTTTAAGTTACCGCACAGTTCTTTCTTAAACCAGCAAATTTTATTCTGAAGGTAAAAGCATTACAGAGAAAACCTATTAAAAACAATAAAGAACTTGCAAGCATGCTATCCGCTTACCGGAGCTCACCCTAACCCTGATGTGGGCGCTGGCAGGTTAGCAGCCCTTCCAAACCCACACAGGGGTTTTCCTGTGGTTTCAAGTTCATGACATCCTTTGCTCAGAACAGGAACTCCCATGAGTTTGTGAGTGAGTCCCTTTATCCAGTTTGGGGTCTTTGAAGAGACTGGGAATAGGTAATAAGTGGGTCCCTTCCCCAGGGCAAAGCTTCAAATGGATGAGATCTTGCCTAGGCCGAGGGGTTATATTAGCATATCCCCTCTCTTAGAGATTTCCTGGGAAATCCACTTCATTTTACAAGTTCACATTGTTTCAAAAAGTCCTTTGAAGTTTGTAACATTTCCCAAGGTTTACATTAGACTCCTAAAGGAGTCAGGTTTATCCAGGAGATGGCCTTGTTTGTCACAGTGGGTATGTCTACACTGCAATTAGATAGATGGGCTCAGCCTGAGCCCCATGTGCCTAAGGGGCTGGTTATTTCCGGAGGAGACCTTTGGGCTTGGGCTACAGCCTGAGATTTGAGACCCTCCTACCTCGCAGGGTCTTAGAGCCTGGCTTCTAACCAGAGCCCGAATGTCTATTAAACAGCCTCTTAGCTGCAGCCCCATGAGCCCATGTCAGCGGAGATGGGCCAGCCGTAGATTTTTAATTGCAGTGTAGATGTGCCCAGTATCATATTACGTAGATCTACACAATCTAGGGGTAGTAGAAGCTTGCTTTGACTGTGGGACAGCAGAGGAATAGGAGGGCGAGTTGGGGTGGTTGCTCTACGGAGGGATCTGAGACTCGAGTGAGGAGCCAGCTTCAGGTTAAAAAAGGGGGTCCTGGCAGTTGGCATCTTTGGGGCTGCTCCTAGGCAGGGTCTAATCATCCAGTTCCTACCCATTTCCTGGCCTGAGCCTAGGGCCTTTGGCAGCCGCTCCAGCCCATCTGGGTCCCACTCTGACCTCTGCCTCCACCCGCTCCTGTTCTCCCACATGTGTGTAGTTTACAGGGAACACTGGTTCCCAGAATGTGTAGCGGAACAATGCATGGGGCAAATATGTAGTAACCCCTCCCCCAATTTTTCCATTGTGGGGTGCTAGCCCCTACCGCTCCCCCAGTTCCACACACCCTGACACAATCTGCCCTGAGTGACTGCTCATTTAGGCTAGGCCTTTAACACCGTGTTGTAAGGGTGTACTATTGGTTTCATTTACATAAAGGAGGTTCGGCTTTGAAAAGTTTGGGAAATGCTGATTTAATTTAGCCTTTTTCCTCAGAAAGAAATTAAGCCTAAAATGGGCCCAAACTTGTAACACAAGCTCCCTCTGAATTTGAGGGAGTCAAGCCCAGACTAGAATTTCACAGCTGACCCCTGTCTCAGAATGAGCAGAACAAAACCACTCTCAATCTTCAGGGGTTCAAAATCTAGATCAGAATTTTGCATTTTAGGACCACCCATGGGAAGAACAAAAGAAGAAATTATTTGTTGTTGAAAACATTCTAGTAGTGCTTTCCAGAAGTTATAATTGATAATCTCAATTCGACCCAGCTCCACAAACGTATCCAGGTCTGGTTCTTCATCTTATTTACAGCAAGACTTTTTGGGTTTGGTAGAAGATCTCACCCGCAGAATTGTTACTGTCAAGAGGATGAAAATTACGAGGGTGTCAGATTATGTGTGTTCTGTCCCAGACTGGTACAAATAATACCATGTTGGCAAAGAATTAGTAATCATTTTAATGTCTGCTCTCTCATGAGCTGTCAGATGTAGAAATGCATGCTTTCTACCAGTAAGACAATAGGATTTACAGGATGTACCATATTTATTTTCAAAGTATATAAGGGGACTATGTGCTACAGGTTTCAGAGCCTGGCTTCTATTCTGGCTGTTTGTGCAACTCATCATGGCCATAAAATTGGTGGATCAACACCCTGACAATTCACCCTGCATAGGAGAACTCGATTGTGCAAGGCTCCTGTGCACTTGGAATGATCCTGGAAAAAGGATCTAGGGCATCCTTACATCCTGATAATACCTGACTGTGGGCAGCTGACTATGAGTTGGAGTAGCCCTGAGGTTGCTGTAATGTTCACTGAATGTAAGCTGGCAGAAAAACCTCTTTCTGTGGATGTATGCTGCGCCAAACTAGGTCTATGCTGGCATAGCTATGCAGACAGAGGCGGTCTACTCTACAGAGCATAAATCACCAATCTTCTGTGACATTGGCATCATTTGTTAATACTTTGCACTACTATAACAAATTTCAGATAGAGCTCTGCGGCTGTTCTGCAAACATGAATACAGTCACTCCTGAGAACACCCCCTGAGAGAGGCAAGCCTTTTCATTTTCATTCTACAGGTGGGGAAACTGAGACACAGAGCAGTTAAGTGACATAATCAAGGTGTGACAGAGAATGCCGAGGGCTCCCCCGAAAGGCAGGTGGGGTGTTAGTACAACTCCCCTCCCTTGCAGGCAGCGAAGTGTCATGCTTGGCCTCTGACTGCCTATAACCCCACCGTTAGAAAGTTTCCCAAGTGTGGTGGGACCCAACAACCCATGGGCAGGGCAGGGCAGGGCAGGGCTCAACAAACAGCAGTGCTGAGCAGTACAGCAGTCCTGAAGCCCCTCTGGGCACAGCAGGGTTGCATCCCTTCTGGCAGGCTCTGGTAGTGAGTGTCTCCTCTACTGTCCCACCCCAGTCTGAGGTCTCTGCTAGGCTTTTAAACCTCACCTCCTGCCAGGCTGTGTGCAGTGTGCATGATGGGGTGGGGCCTATCTGGCCCCTGAGGAAGCTAAAGGCTTCACAATAAGTCAGTAACAATGTCAGGAACTGAACCTAGGAGTCCTGACTCCCCATGCCTTTTCCTAAGCTCTAGAACAGGTAACTAGATCCTAGAAAAAATTCATCTGCTACACTTGAACTACCCCAGTATCTGAAGTTCTCCATTTTCAGAGAGACTATAAATCAACTCTGAATCCAAAAATAGTTCAGATGAGCGCAGGCCCCCATACACACACAGTTCCATAATGCACTGGACACTGGAAGGGATAGAAATTGGCTAGGGTATTATAGTTTCTTGGATAACTAGTTCTTTCCTGAACGAGAACAAAAGAAAGAACTTTCATAGACTCGCTTGGTTTTTAAGCCTGAATGTGAGCTGGTTGGTTTGGAGATTCACATGTAATAAGTTGTATGAACCTTCAGACTTAGAAATCCACAAGCCAAAGGTGTCCTGTTGCCTCCAGCCTTTCCTACACTGCAATGGTCAGAGTAAAAATAGCTTGCAGTGAAACATCAGTGGTTTGCCCAGCCCCAACAACAGCAATTTCTGTGCAGTTACAGGGCGTGAAGGGGAACGCACAGCTATTGACAGCAACCTAGTTTCTATGCTTCTCTCTCCCCTCCCTCCCCCCAATGACATCAGAATCAGACCACAGACCAGACTTCCTCTTGGGGGTGAGGCACGATACTAAACTAACTCCCAGAATGGCAACAAAGAGCTACCAGATTCAAAGCAGGAAAAGTGGCAATAGGCAAAGCAATATGCTCTTTCGTCTTCCTCTGCAGCATGGGACACAAGTCACTTGCAGGTTGATTCTCTGTGTCTTGAAGTCTTTAAACCGTGATTTGAGGACATCAATAACTCAGTCTTAGGTTAGGGGTTTATTACAGGAATGGGTGAGTGAGGGTCTCTGGCCTGTGTTGTGCAGGAGGTCAGACTAGAGGGTCATAATGGTCCCTTCTGACCTTAAAGTCTATGAGCTTATCTCTGGCTCAACAAGCTAGCCTCTTCCTGCAAGCAAAGTTACTGCTAGCATTTGGATGTCTGCCATCTTTGCCTCTCTCCCGTTCCTAACCAGGTTAAAGCCTGCCTAATAAGCACTGTCAGACTGGGAATCCTGGGTTTTCTTCCTACCGTCCGCACCATGACAAGTTACTCAACCACCATGCCTCAGTTTACCAAACTGCAAAGTGGGGATAGAAATAACTGTCTACTTTCCACGGGTGTTGTGTGGTTTAATTCATATTGACAGAGAGCAGTGGGATCCTCATCTGTAAAGGTGTTATCGGACAGTCAAGCATGATTATTCTGATGCTGTAGCACCTTAAAGATTAACAAATTTCTGTGGGCATAAGCTTTCGTGGGCTGCAACCCACTTCATCAGATGCATGGAGTGAAAACCACAGATAGGAGGTATATATATACATCCAAGGGTAAGAAACATAACAATGGGGAGGGCAAGTGCTAACAAAGTCAGTTCAGTTAGGGTAGATGAGGCCTATTCACAGCCGTTGATTAGAAGGAGAGAATGTGTGAACAGTGACAATTTCTTCTTGTAATGAGATAACCATTCCAAGTCCCTATTCAGACCCAGTCTGATTGTGTCAAGTTTGCATATGAGTTCCAGCTCTGCAGTTTCTCACTGAAGTCTGTTTTTGACGTTTTTTTGTAGAAGTATGGCAACTTTCATGTCAGTTACAGAGTGTCCTGGGAGATTGAAGTGCTCTCCGACTGGCTTATGGATGTTACCATATTTTATGTCTGATTTGTGTCCATTTATTCTTTTGCACAGTGACAGTCCGGCTTGGCCAATGTACATGGCAGAGGGGCATTGCTGGCACATGATGGCGTATATTGCACTAGTAGATGTGCAGGTGAATGAGCTCCTGATGGTGTGGCTGATGTGGTTAGGATCTGTGATGGTGTCACTAGAGTCGATGTGCGGGCAGAGTTGGCAACGGGGTTTGTTGCAGGGATAGGTGCCTGGATCACTGTTCATGTTGTATGGTGTACATTGCTGGTGAGTATTTGCTTCAGGTTGGGGGGCTGTCTGTAACCAAGGATAGGCCTGCCTCCCACAGCTTGAGCGAGTGAGGGATCATCTGCTAGGATAGGTTGTAGATCCTGTGTTGGAGAGATTTTAGCTGGGGGCTGTAGGTGATGGCCAGTGATGTTCTGTTGTTTTCTTTGTTGGGTCTGTCCTGTAGTAGGTGGCTTCTGGGTACCCGTCTGGCTCTGTCAATTTGTTTCTTCACCTCTCCAGGTGAGTACTGTAGTTTTAAGAATGTTTTATGGAGATCCTGTAGGTGTTTGTCTCTGTCTGAGGGATAGGAACAAATCTGATTGTATCTTAGGGTGTGGCTATAGACAAGGGATCGTGTAATGTGTCCAAGGTGGAAGCTGGAGGCATGAAGATATGTATTGCGGTCAGTTGGTTTTTGGTATAGGTGGTATTAATGTGACCATCCTTTATTTGTATTGTAGTGTCCAGGAAGTGGATTTCTTGTGTGGACTGGTCCAGGCTGAGGTTGATGGTGGGGTGGAAATTATTGAAATCCCAGTGGAATTCTTTGAGGGACTCTTTCCCGTGGGTCCAGATGATGAAAATGTCATCAATGTAGCGTAGGTAAAGGAGAGGTGCTTGGGGACGAGTGTTGAGGAAGTGTTGTTCTAGGTCAGCCATAAAAATGTTGGCATACTGTGGAGCCATGCGGGTGCCCATAGCTGTGCCACTGACTTGAAGGTATAGATTGACTCCAAATCTGAAGTAGTTGTGGGTCAGGACAAAGTCACAAAGTTCAGCTACCAGGTGTGATATATCATCATCAGGGACAATGTTCCCGATGGCTTGTAGTCCATCTCTGTGTGGAATGTTGGTGTAGAGAGCTTCTACATCCATAGTGGCTAGGATGGTGTTTTCTGGGAGATCACCGATGGATTGTAGTTTTCTCAGGAAGTCAGTGGTATCGCGAAGATAGCTAGGAGTGGAGGTGGCATAGGGACTGAGGAGAGAGTCCACATAGCCTGACAGTCCTGCAGTCAGAGTGCCAATGCCTGAGATGATGGGGTGTCCAGGATTCCTGGGTTTGTGGATGCTGTTACTCAAAATCAATATTCCCCAGGATTACTGTAATTAAAGCAGGGCAGGGGTGTATTCTCACTGTCATGCACAGGGAGGGGCTTGTGTAAAGGCATTGCTGCATGGGGAATGGCTCTGTGAGTAGAGTTATAGCACTCCCTCCTCATACTGCCCCTTTGGGCCTCGTACAGCTGGCTGGGTCTCCAGCTTCTCCCTTTGCTGCTCACTTCTCCTTCCACTCAGCTTCTCCTCCTCATGCCCTCTGGCCAGCCAGCAACTCCTTTCCTTCAGTCAGCACACAGTACTAGCTCAAGGGGTCTGACGCCACCTGTTACCTGCCAGCTCTGTGTTCCTGGGGAACCCTGGCACAGTACTCAGCCTGTCTGACTCACAAAGGACTTCTCCCTCCCTGCCCACCTTTGCCTGAACCGATCAGAGGAAAGTCTTACAAAAAGCAATGAAAATGCAGTGGGAATCACACCTAAACCCCTCCAGACAAGGGTGACAGAATTAAGGCAACTCCCCTAGTCTCATTTGCATCAAAGATGGGACAGGGAGGCACCTCCATTAGTATTCAAAGCAGAGAACAGAGATTCCAAGGCAGGGACCACACTGAACTCTGGGACCAGAGAAGCAGGGGAGCACTGCATGATTGGAGATCTCTGCTCCAGATATTAATGAACCCACGCCTGCACACCTCAACTTAGTTATCAGACCAATTCTAGGAATGAATCCTTTATTGGTATCCAAAATACTGAATCTGCCTGATTGCGTTGTGAGCTCCCTTGAAGTAACATCGCCCATAGCCAGGAATGATCAGTTCCTAGTGTCTGACCTAAACAAAATGACTCTGGTATACGTCCTTGAGCCATCCTTTACCCATAAACAAACCTAGTGTTCTCCCTTGAACCATTGTTGTTTCCCTACAAAAACCCCGACCCAAGTTCAAAATTCTGTTCTGGTGCTTGGATCCAAACGCTGCATCAGTTCCACTGAGACGTCACCTTTTCCTGACTGAAATACCTTCATAGATTATGTTGGCGGCTCTGCCTGTCTCAAGCACTCCGGACCCTAAGCTGAACAGCCTGTCTCCTGGGAACCTTCTACTGGTTCAAGCTGCACTGAGTGGTGAGACCCCAGCTATCTCTCTCTCTTTTTGTTAAACCCACTTTTTCCCCTCAGACCTAATTTGATCTCTCTCTCTCTCTCTCTCACTCCAGGTATAACTTTCTAAGCCTGACTTTTGTAAACAAACTTGGGCTAGGTTTCCCCAATACCCCAATTGAAACCTTGTAATATTGTAACTGTTTGGTTTGTTTTTCTCTCCTTGTATGGCTATTACTACTAGTATCATAAGTTTTAAATACCTGGCAATAAAATAACTTTTATGGTCAAGCTGGTTGCCAGACGCTCTCTGAATTTTATTTACTCTTTCATGTTCTCAGCCTCCCTATTTTGCTCTGCAGCAACGCTCCTCTTACCTAAGCCAAAGGTCCCTGTAACACCCAAAAATCATATGGGGTCTGCTCATCAAAGGAGTTATTACTAGGACAAGTGTGACATAAGATTGGGGGGAGGGTGCTGAGTCTGGGGCATGTGAGGGTGTCAGCTTGAAGGTGCTGACTGACCCTGCTTGCTCAGATGCTCTGTTAACCTGTGTGCATGTGCCAGACTGCATTTTATTGTTGCCCTGCTGATATAAATTCTGTGCTGAGTCTGGGGCATATGAGGGCGTCAGCTTGGAAGTTCTGGCTGACCCTGCCTGCTCAGATACGCTCTGTGCGTGTATGTGTGTTCCACTGATTCTGTGGCTGAAGGAACCCAGCCCTGCTGAACCAAGCCCCGCAGGGTAGCTCCACTGGGAGGCAGGGACTTGCAGAAGAAATAGAGCTCCATATAGAAACACTGCTCCACTGTGCACAGAAACACTGTGCTCCACAAGCAGCACACTGATAAAATTACAGAGACCCCAGAACATAACCGTAATAAATGAGCGCACCCCAAGGTGACGGGCAAAACTGGTAACACATCAGATACGTACCTGCCACGCCCCCACCAACCCCAACCTGTTATTTGGCAGCTGCTCCCCCGGTCTATCTGCCTGTGTCTCCTACTTCTCTCCTTATTGGCCAGCTCTTCAGTGGCTGCTCTTTCGACCTCCTTCATCACCCGTTTGCCTCTATCTTACTCTTGCTTCTCTTGCCTTCCTTCTTCTACCCGCCTCTCCTGACCACAGTGGCTCTGATTGTTTCCTTTGATGTCACTCATCTGGTATCTCCTTTAAGATCAAATCTCCCGCTGCTTCCAACATTAAAAAGAAATCCAGGGTGAAGGAATTGAGAGATGAGAATAGAGATGACTCAGTTTCAGAGTATTTTTTTCCCTATGCAATGTAGCACAAGCTTTATTTCGCTGATCAAACAGTTGAAACCTGCCACCTTGTGGCAATAGTTTGTAATAGCAACACTTTTAAAATGTGTTTTTAAGCTGTGGGCTTTTGCTAAGCACTAATTTAGCACTTATATAACATTTTTCCATCCATAGATCTTAAAATGCTTGCCAAAGGGAGGGCAGCATTATTCCCAGCAGTGCCTGCAAAGTTTTGGATACTCCCTCTAGACTATTAGGACCAGATCTTTCAAGTGCTCAGCAGCTACATATTGGACCAGATTTTCAAAAGAATTCAGCTCCAATGGACATACTTAAACAGGGATGACATTTTCAAAAGGTCTCCATGCCCAAATATGCTGAGCCCTTCTAAAAATCTGGCCCCTGCTTAGATGATCTTGAATGTTATCTTTAGGAGACAATACACTAATAGTTATTAACTTTTGTTATTTGCATTTTAAATATTTTCATAATAAAAGTAAAAAAGCGACAACGTGCAGTGAGTCCAGGTTATTGCACATCAGTAGCTGATGCCTCAGATTGGACACTAATGTGGAAGTATTTGGCCTAATCTCTGATCTTGGCACTGGTGTGGGAGTCAGGAACCAGGAGTCAGGGTTCTAGTCCAATCTCTGCCACATACGGGCTGTGTGACCTTGAGAAAGTCACTTCATGTCTCTGCACCTCTGTTTATCCATATGTAAAATGGAGATCAAGTGCCACTTCCAACTTCTTCTTTGGAAATCTATTAGAATTCTAACTGCCTCCAGCCACGTGAAATGCACATCTGGTTGCTGGAAATGGACAAGATCATTTTGAACTGACATCAAAAGTTTGTAAGCACAGAATTAGTGCAAATAAAGATGTGGGGAGGCCTCAACCAGAGTTCCATAATCCAGGTAGTACATTTGGGAAAGGGCTTATTAGCAGGGAAAAGAGAGTGACACATCACTGGGGGAGCACTGAGTCCTTATATTCATCTTTCAAAGTAGAGCAGTGTAGTGGTGGACCTAGAAGTGGGAAAGGCTTTAATTGCATGTGGAGTTGACAGATTGTGGCCCTAACAGTTTGAATCACCATCTTGACTGTACATTGACACTGGCGTAGGGCCATCTCTGGGCATACAAACGAATCAGCCCCATCCTTTCCCCTCACACTTTATTGAATAGGTTTTAATACAGACTTAGAAGTTACCTAAATGGGCATCTCCTGTCTGCAGTGAGGTTCCATTCCCCATGGAATACAGGCTAGCATCTGCAAGCTACAGAGTCTAGGAAGTTTGCCTATATATTCTGAGCCTCACCACTGTGTAGGCTCCTTTTGCCTGGATCGTGGCCCTTTATAACTTCTTTCTTATGTGATAGGATCCCTTTGAAAACAACTGCTCTTATTTCTGACCACAGCGTTCTGCTATTTCTCCAGAAAAGGGCCTTCTTCCTAGCTCGTCTCTGCTTCTGCAATCAGATCCATGCAGGTGAATCCCTATGCTTGTATGAAGTCCCATTGACCACATAGCAGGGTCAGGGCCTTAGAAATGACCGGTAGTACATGGAAACAACCCCAGATTAATCCCGGCTCTGGTGCTAAGCTACGTATAGAAATGACTGCTTCTTATTATTCCAAATTCAGTCACTTCACTATTGCCTGGTCCCTGCCCCATTTGCTGTCTCTCATCTTATGCTTGGGTTGTATGCTGGGTTTGAGCCAGGGACTGTCTTTTTTAATGTAATGTGTGTGCAATGTCTAGCTGAATGGGGCCCAGATTCCTGGCTGGGGCTCTAGGTGATGCTACAACGCTGTTGCCTCTTTGTCCAACACCAGTGCCTCATTCTGACATCAGCCTCACTTTGTGCTGACCAGTAGCAGGTGTCCAGGGCCTTGCAGGTCAGCCTCTCAGTCCCTGTCACACAGCCTGGGTATCCTTTCGTTGTCACTTCCTTTATTTACACCCAGATGTCATTGCGGATATTATAGGGTCAAACAACATGCTGGGCAATCCCTTTCTCCAGGAATCTCAGCCCAATACTAAGGGGTGGTTCCCAGGGAGCAACTCTGCCTCAAGAGTTGAGGCTAATCAGAGCCCAAGACAGAAACCAAATCCTTCCGCTACTCACACAGCTCCTTCTCCTTAAAATCTGCCTCTGTACAAAATCCAAGAATAGTTCAAATAACTGTGGAACCCCATGTACACATATAGTTCCATACTATTGCACCAGGCACCTGAAAGGATGGATGCATAACCCCAAAATGGCATATGTTCCCAACAGTCAAAACTTCCTTGCAGGCTAAGAAAAAGATCTTGGAAGTCTATAGGTAACAGTGCCACCTGGTGATGCCTATCATAACAGTACAAATACATACATAATAATAGTAATATAAAGTACAGTGCAATATAGCAGGTGTAGTCCATTATGCTAAGGCAAAGAAATCCCTTACCCCTCGTGTCTTTTTATTGGTTGGAGATTATGGGGCAGGCATTCATTTGGCAAGCATGCACATACAGATATTTGATCCAGAAATCCTCGCTGAGCCAGTGCTCTCCATGCTTTTGTTTATGGGAAGATTTATCCATTCAAGATGCTAGCTTTGCTATGGAAAAAATGAACTCCAAAGAAACAATTTTCCATTTTACGACACGTCTCTTTGGAAAATTGATTTCAAACCATACATTAACTATCTCCTTCTCTTCCCATCTTCCACCCACAATTCCAGAGGAAGAAGCTAACTGAAACGGGACAGACCTTACTCTGCTCAGAAGGATTTTCACCTTGGCAATATCCCGACATAAATAGACTGAATCCTGTGAAGAAGTCTTGGGTGTGGGTAGAGAAGAAGTCCTACGGTTATGGGTAAGGATGGAAAGCATAGTAAGCAGACCACCAAGCAGAATTTCCTTGAAACTTTTCTGGCACTTTAAAATTGTGTTCTGAGACTCCTGAGTTCAGAATGAAGTTTTTATTAGGTTTTGCCACAAACAGTCCATTTTCCCTTTCGGTAAAACATCCACATAGATGTGTATGGTTTAAGGGATGGATAATCGGATATATTTATTATGTGTATGACAGTAGCACCCAGAAATCAGAACCAAGATTAGGGTCCCATTGCACTAGGCATTGTACAAACACATGCGTAGGTACAGAACCTGTAAAAGGCCTGACAATTGAAATAGACAAGACAGACAAAAAGTGGCAGATTATTTAGAGCAGTGTGGAGTAAGGTAATTGCATTCCATGGAGGATTTTACTATCTCAAAATGTGGTTTTGTTCTGAATGAAAACCAAAGATTTGGAAATTCAAACGGGATCTCTGGCTCGGGGGCACAGCCTGCTGGGCTGCCCTGCAGCCAGGGAAGCTGGAACAATTTTTATAGTGGGGATGCTGAGAGCCATTGACTCAATCTGTAAACCCTGCATGTGATGGAAACCACTTCAAGCCAGGAGGTGCGGCAGCACCCCCCACACCCATAGTTCTAGCACCCATGGCTGGAGCCACAGACACTAGAAAACCTGGAGGAATCCGCATAGGGGAAGGAGGCATTCTGGGGCCACAGACCCTGGAAGCCTGGGCTTCCCGGCAGCCCACCAGGCAGGCTGCTTTGGAGCCAGGCGAGTGAATTGGCTTGAAACCAGCCTGACAAGAGGGTTTCAAAACCTCCCAGGGTTCTGTCGGAGTTTCGGAGAAATCGGTCCAGCACTACAAAATGTTCCAATTTGCCATGCCGGCAAATTCCAATGAAACATTGTCTTTTTTCAGAATTTTCCCAACCAGTTCTATTATCACCCCCATTTTACAGCTGGGGAACTGTGACACACAGATTTTGGACCTGATCCAGTTCTCACTGAAGTCAATGGCCAAACTCCCATTGATTTCACTGGTACAAGAGCGATCTGAAGTGAAATGGCCTTCTTCAGGGCAAACAGTGACACAGAGGCTCATATCTACATGTATGCCAACTCAGTGCAGAAGGCCTGTCTTTTGAAACATGCAATCACTTGACCAAGCTGCCATGCGACTAGAAAACTTGTACAGGATCAAACCCAAAGTGACTTGCCCAAGGTCATAGAGAAAGTGTATAGCAAATCCAGGAACTGAACCCAGGTCTCCACTGTCTTAACCCCAAGATTGTTCTTCCTCTCATTACAGTAAGTTAGAGCTGTTGACAAGCATCTGGAAGCTGTTACCATCTTCCCCACTTTGCAAACCCTATGCAGGGGCTGGCTAAAACTGCAGGCCCTGCACTTCTCTAAGTGGAAGGATGCTCGAAGAGGTGTCCCACAGCCTCTCCACAAGGCAGAGGCAAGATCATGCCTGCCCACCGTGGATTGGCCAGTACAGTTGGCTGGTGATGGAGAGAATGTATATTAAGGGGTGATGGTATGCTGAGCACCCTCTGGGGTTACCCCCTACTCTGGGCTGTGTCTTAATGGCATCCTCTGGTCATTAAGGGCCAAAGCCTGGTCCCATTGAAGCCAGAATTTGACCATGATGTACATGCATTAGGGGTGTTTAGTGCTCAAATCTTTTTTGCAGGAATGTATGGCAGCAAGGGCAGCCCTGTATTGAGAGGCTGCTATTCAGATCCCTTGATCAACCATTGACCACATCTCAAACTGCAATCTTAGGCCTCCTTCCCTGGTAACTAGTCCACAGGGCATCATGCTACTCTTGTTAAATCTGCCTGGGCCAAGAAAGCTTCTTCGGCTTTTCTTTGGTGGCTTCCAGCAGGCAGCCAAAAGGGAGCGGAAAATGACTAATTCATCCCTCATCAGCAGCACCTCACCTAGCTCCACCAAACTTACGTTATTTTGCCAAAGGAGCAGCTGTAAACTATTTAAAGTTGATCTCTCCCAGAGCGCATGACCTGCATTACGAGCATGGAGTCTCAAAGTGTTTGCTAATCCACACTAACATGTGCAAGCCCCTATGTGCTCTGTGGCAAACTGGCCTTACATTTTGCAGGGCTCTGTGGCACTGTGGTGCAGTCAAGTGAAAAATTCTGAGGCAGTTTCATTTAAATGGGAAACCCAAGGTTCTACTGAAATAAGTATAGGAATGAACAATGCGATCCGCACTGTAGTCAGTTGATTTTGTGCTATCCCCACACTTCCAATAAATCACACAGATTTTTGCACAGACAGTGCATCACTACATCCTGGATATTGTCAAGAAGGGAAATTGGGGACTTTGTCAACTGCGTAATGGACAATCGGGACTTTTGGTACCTGGGGAGGTAGTTTTCAACTGTGGAATAAGCATATTAGCTGGAAGTTTCTGTTCAAATGATCAGCAGTGAAGCAGTTTACAACACAGACATTTAAGTCATCACCATTAGACTTCAGAGTTAACACTCACATGGGATTAAACAGGATTGTTCACACGTCTCAGAGCTACTGTTTCTAGAGATCTGGAAACTCTGGCAGACAACACCACATCTGTTTAAACTCAGCTCATTCTATCAAAGTTTTCCACAACCACAAGAACTAGAAACAATGATACTGACTAGTGTATTTCCATTGTCCTATGTGAATGAAGTTATTACTACTGCTTATTTTGTGTATTGCTGTAATGCTCAGAGGCCCCAACCCCATTGTGTTAGGAGCTGAACAAACAAAAGACAATAAGACAGGCCCTGCCCCCAAAAGCTCACAGCCTACTGGTAAAAATAAACCAGGGGAACAAATGGTAGAAAGTGAACTAGATTTTTTAAAAATGATTTCAGGTTTAATAATGAAACCTGTTTTCAGTAATGCGAGGAGTGATGCATGGGACTCTTCATATGATTTGATATGATCAAATCATTTCATGTGATTTGGATTCTTTAATCCAATAGCATTTCTTTGAGTTACAGTCAACTGCATGTTCACTCATCCCAATTCTGCAAACAGGCGTGTAAGTATTTTTACTCATGTGAATCCTATCATTGCTTTCAATGGGACTATTGTTTAAATTATAGTAGCTCCTAGAAGCCCCAACCACTTCCATAGTGCTAAGCACTGGACAAACACCTACAAACAGGCTCTGCTCTAAAAAGCTAACAATCCAAATAGAAAGGGAGACAGAGACTGAGATTCACAAAAAGGTGAAATGGCATGCCTGTGATCACGCAGCACATCAGTGGAAGAAGCCAGAACAAAACCCAGCTCTCCTACCTCCTAATCTACTGCCACTTTCCTCATACGAGCACCATTACCCCCATGTGTGTTTTCAGCAGTTGGCCCCTAGCGATGAAATACATAAATGTGTTTAGAAGTCAAAATCATGTTAGTGACAGGATGTTAAAAATGACAAATTTTAAAAAGCTTAAAATGTATTCTATCATCATGGTGTGACAGAAGGCAATTTCCTGCATGATCCTAGTTAAACCTTATTGACTGAAGTTTAAATATTTTAGGAGTGCATTGAATTAAGAATGCAAATGTTCCCGTGTTATTGTGGGACTGGATGTAACTTCTTGAAGGAGAAGGCATGGCTATGTAAACCCAAGGACATGTTATGCACTTCAAAGGACCCTTTGAAACAGAGGGCTAGACAGAGAGGGGGGATTCTTAGGAAATACTTGGGAGGGAAGGAATGCAAAATAAGCCACCTTTAGATCCATCCTTTTGAAGCTGCCCCTCAAGCAGAAAACCATTGTGTGGCTGATTAACTATTCACGGTCTCTTCAAAGACTCAGACTGGCTAAAGGGGGGACTCACAAGTCTGCTCCTTCTGAGCAAAAGCTGTGATGAATTTGTGACCACAGGAGAAAACCCTGTGTAGGATCTGAAAGACAGTTTGCTGGCCAGAGTCCTTGCTGGAGTTGGGGTGATCTCCGGTAAGCTTATTAACAAGTGTGTAGTTGGTTTTTTATTGTTTTTAATATGTTTTCTCTGTAATGCTTTACCTTAAGAATAAACTGGCTTGCTTAGACAGACCTGTGTGGTAACTGTAACCATGGCAATTACACTGTTTACCATCTTTGAGGAGACATGCAAAGCAGGCCTGCCTAGGCAATCTAATTTTCCTGGGGAGGACACAGTATAGGCAGGAAGTTATGCAACCTTGAAATATCCCAGTGAGGAGAGAGACACAGGTTTCAGAGCAAGAGAGGTGATGGCTGAGGAGCTGGGAGTCTAGAGTGGGTGCCCTTCCTGGACCACAGCGGGGGAACGCAGGTGCATTTGCCCTGAATTGTGACATGTTATTTTGTTCTGTCCCTTTAAAGTTCTCTAGGTAGTACTCCAAATAAGGTAAATCCAGGAATGAAATGTTTGTGAGAAAGAAACTGTTGCTGTTGACAAATGTCCCATTAGTCAAATGTCAGTCAAAATGTCCCGGGCCATTTTAATAAAGCCATCATTTTTTTTTAGTCTAAATTTATGTCTGGTGAAAGTCAGCACTGAAGTCAACAGAGCTAAACTGGTTTACTCCAGCTGAAGCCCTGGCCCTATGAGTTTCATCCCTTGTGTGGGGTAAGTGAATGAACAATTGAATTCAGTTTAATGGTCACTTTGAATCTGGGACATTGTCCTGACATCAGGCTTCGAAGATTTATGTTTTGTCTAGATTCTTGCACACACCCAGTCATTCTAACACTGGATACAAACAAGTAATATGCACCATAATTTATGAAGACGTTCACAGCTAAAAAGTACAGCTCTTATTTTTCTCACTTTTTAATTGAAGTGAAAGTATGCAGTAAATAAGTGTAATTATAGGAAATTTTGCATGCGTGTGGATTTTGGTATGAACTAAGCACCAGGCTGTGTCCGAACACTGAAGTCTTCATGTTCAGATTTGTACTGATATTTTCATTGACATGCCTGTCACATTCAGGGCTCCTGCACCTGTATTTCCTTCTCATAGTCCAGGAAGGGCATCCCTTAGGCTTCCATTTCCCCAGCCATCACTTCTCTTGGGTGGGGACCCGCATCTCTTTCCCTCCTGACCTGGGTTTCCAGACTGCACAGTTCCTTGCCTACAGTGTGAATTCCCCAGCTATATAGACTGCCTCAGCAGTCCAGTTTTACTTTCTCTTCAGACATTGTGAAGAGTCATCACACAGCACTTTCTAAGCAATCACATTTATACTTACGGTAAAAGCATTATAGAGACAAATTAAAAAAAATAAAAGAACCTCCAAGCATGCTGATAACCTTATCAGAGATCACCTCCAACTCCAATAAGGGTTCTTGCAGTTGAATAGTCCTTCAAACTCCACACAGGAATTTTCCTGTGGTTACAAGTTCATAATTTTTTCCTCAGAACAAGAATCCCCATGAATCTGTGAGTTACTCCATTATGATCTTTGGGCCTTTGGATCCTGGGATTAGGTAATTTGTAGACAAAGGTCTCTTCCTGAGAGCAAAGCTTCAAAAGATACGGTCTGCAGGTGAACTTTTGCATTCCCTTCCTCCCACATATTTCCCAGGAAACCTACTCAACTAACAGTTCATTCTTGTCTTAGCCCATTGTTTCAAAGCGTCCTTTGACACTCATACCACTTCCCAAGGTTTACATCCGTCATCTCTCATAGCCAGGTGACATACAATGCCACACCTGAACACCTCACAATCTTTTAATGTATGTGTCCTCACAGCACCCCAGAGAGGTAAGGAAGTGCTATTCTCCCCATTGTACAGATGGAGAACTAAAGCCCAGAGACACGATGACCCAGATCCTCAAAGGTATTTAGATGCCCAACTTCCATTGATTTAAATAGGCATTAGGCACCCAAATACCACTGGAGATATGGGCCTAAGTTACTTGCCCAAGGTCACGCACCACATATCTGGGGAAGTAGAGAACTGAACCTGGTCTCCCAGCTCCGAAGCACTCTAGCCACTGGCTCATCCTGCCTTTCATTACATTTAGGGAACATTAAGGGAACCCTTCTGTCATTTATTTAACTCTCATAAATTCTCACCAATACTAAGCAAAGGCTCTGTAGCATGATGCCGAAAGCACTGGGCCAACATTTCCAAAACTAGTTGCCTAAAGTCAGGGTCCTAAACATATATTTAGCCACCTGCTGCATATTCAAAAGTGTTGCATACCCACCAGCTCCCATTAGGCCATGTTTTATATATTTCAATATGGACTCATGAGTAGAGCCAAATCTCTGGCCATTCTGCCTCTGACCTAGCCAAAACTATGGCCCCAATTCTGTGAAGCGCTTAAGCACATGGTACATTTTATCATCGAAAAGGGGACAATAAATACAACACTGACTGGAATTTTTAGTCTGCACAGGAAGAATATTGTTTCTTGAGTTGAAAAATGACCACCACTGAGTAATAAATGATGCAGGCCTCGGTCTATGGCTTTGGACGTAACAACCCACTATTGGTCATTTCCCCATAAAATCTTGCAATTCTTTCCTTTTCTTTTCTTACACTTTGCTGCCTCTTTATATGTTTGTAATTAGTTTTTTTTTTAAATGTTTCTTTATTACAGTCCACCCTGTTCCATGCTGTCAGTTATGCATTTGGCCATCAGGTTGTAAGCATTCCTCACCAACATGCCCTCCTATGTTTTTACTAAGGGAGATCTCCTCTTTCTCCAAATTGTTTCCACTAAATTAAATGTCTAGCAAGTCTTCTACACTTAAGGAAAATTCTCCCCTGGGAATGGGCCAAGGTATGGTTGAGGACTTTAGATTGCTGATTAACCTGCTTCCAATAATAACAGCGACATTTAGAAAATGGAAGCTCTCATAAGTGTTGATCTTAGTAATTACATGCACCCTGCTGATGATGAAAATATCATAGTGACAGTATTTTTGATTCTCCTCTGTAGCTGGTCAAAGAGAAATGTCTGGTGTTTCACCAGTTCTCTTGCAAAATGAATCAAATATCCAAGCAGTAGGTCTATTTTTAACTATTTTATTAACTAATCCAGGTTTTGTGATATCTTGAAGCATACCATGCTTTCCGTGCTGTCAGTGAAATACTGCTGACCTTACTTTGCCCTAACCATCAATAATTAACTGCAGGAGACTGGCTACTCTTCTCCTGAACACGCATCCTCTTATTACTTGCATGTTCTTTTGCAAA
Source organism: Emydura macquarii macquarii (assembly GCF_026122565.2). NCBI lineage: Eukaryota > Metazoa > Chordata > Testudines > Chelidae > Emydura > Emydura macquarii. The sequence goes on from NW_027133667.1 coordinate 58,079, forward strand.
GACAAAAGTAAGTTTTTAGACAGAGTATCAGCTAACCATCAAAGTAAGTCTCGAAGGGCTGCCAAAAGGATAAAGGTACCACTTTGTCCTAAGATCTGGTCAGATCTCTAAACCTGAGCAGATATGGTAGCTGGATGAGAGACCTGCAGGGAACACATGGGCTGTGCAGGCATTGGTGATTTACATAGAATTCAGTTTGTGCATGGAGATCCTCTTATGGCTTCTAATTCATCTTTTCTAATGAACAGCAGGAGCTCAGTGGTGTGGGAGCAGTAAAGTGTCCTAGCTCATGCAAGTAACAGAACTCAGCTCGGGGCTGGGAATTTTCAAAGGAGCCTATGTGGAGGTAGATGTCCAAACCTCTTTGTAATTTAGTGGGGAAACGGGTACCTAACTCCCTTAGGCTCCTTTGACAGTCCCAGCGTAGGTCTCCAGCTATTGCTGTAAGCACTTTGTCAAGCCCTCTGCTAGATGTGATTTGTGCAGCTGGTTTGGCACCAGTCTCATAGGAGGCCACTTGCCCTTGGCGGCCCCGAAGAGCTCCAAGTTGATAGATGTGACAGAGGAGGAGGGCGAGCTTTTCAGTAAACACATCAGACAAGAAAGAAAGAAAGAAAGAAAGAAAGAAAGAAAGAAAAAGAAATCTGATAAGCCCCCCCCAGTCCTCAGTCACAGCCTTGGGAAAACCAAGCTAGTGGCAGAGTGTAGAAGGGAGAACCATCAATAGAATATTTGAGAATACAGACATGAAACATTTTAGACAGTGATACCGTGATGAATGGAAAGCTTTTGAGATACAGATTTCGATTCCCTGTGCCAAATTCTGCTTCAGTCACACCAGTTTACGTCTGGAGTAACTCTGTTTAGGCCAGGGGCATACCTCTGGATTTTGATGTAACAGAGCAGAATATTGCCCCTTGAATCCTGGTTGCTGCTCATAGTCTCACTGACCACAAGGTTCTCATTAATGTCCTTAAATCTTTGTCCCAATTAAAAAATATGTTTTATAACCTGGCAGCAGGAAATGACACGAAGCACAAAAACCAAACCTAACACCTGCTGCATATATTTTATAAGGCAAGGAGTTGATTGCCTCTACAGAGGGTTTGGAAATAAAACACATTTAATAGTCACAGAGGGGATTTAATATTAGTTTTATGTATTTTTTACTTCAAAGCCCAGGCCCGTGCAGCTTGTATGTTCTGCTTGCCACTGTTTCTTTTTTTCATATAAATCATTCTGCTCCTATAGATGCAGTGCCAGATTCCGCTCTCACTTGCACCAGTGTAAATGCAGAATAACTCTTTGGAAGCTAGTGACGTTATCCGGATTTACACTGGTGTAACTAAGAATAGAATTTGGCCCGTACTGGCTCAGATTCATTCCTGATGTATCTCCACTGAAGCCAAAGGAGCTACAGCAAGACTGCCTCTGGTCCAACTTCTGAGCGACCCTAGCATGTCCTTCAGGCTGCACACAGCATGCCTGTAAGTGAGAGGAAAGTGTGGATAGATAGCAGAAGGTATATGCTGTGTGCTAGGCATATCTCATTAGATTTCTGTAGTTGTACTGGGCAAACGGGCCTATATTGATTCATACCAGCTGAAGATCTGGCCCAAAGTATGCATTTATGACTGGCAAAAATATGTATGCTGTGCAATGGCAGCCTCCTAAACCACCTGTAACTGTGAATGACGAACAACCGCCAGAGTTCCTGACTTAGATCCCTCTTTGGAATCCCATGATAATAACCCCCCGGGGGAGAAAGCCTTTTCTGGGCAGCTGGAGGTTTCATTTCGTTCTTTGTTTAACCAAACCAGCAAAGAGCTCCAAAGATGTGGATTTATATTCAATAGGATTGGGATGCACTGAAGCATGGGGGAGGAGGCGGAGCACCAGGTGTCTCTGAATGAGCTAACGGAGCAACCAGTTTCTGCACTGTTCTCAGAATATAACACCCAGCAACACAATGAGTCAGTATCAGCCCAGGCACAGCTGCCAAAGGTCAGGCGCTGCCCTTCTGCAGGGGGCGTCTTTAATTTAGGCTCCTTGGGGACTCATCTTTCAGCCTATGAGAATGCTGAAGCGATGGCTCTCAAGGGGAAATGACATCAGTTGGTGAGAGGACAGTCAGCTGAGAAAAGCAGCTCTTATTTTAGCCTTTCACACCACACCCTCCAGCAGGACACTCAGGTAGCCCATCCTGCTGTGATTTTTGTTTTAAAGAGCACATAAAAAGTCAGACATGAGCCCAGTTCCCTAAAGAGAGAAAAACGGTTTTCAGTGGAACGTTAAAATTTGGTAGAGAAAGAGTAATAATAAAGGAGGCAAAGAGGAATGTGTGTCTACATTTGCCAACTGTATCGTACGTAGAAACAAGACTATCTTCACTCCGCTCTACATTCACATCCAGAGAGCATTAAGTCTTTTTGATTTGCACTGACAAACCACAACGCTGCCTTTTAGTCTGGACTATTATTTTCCACCGACTTATATTGACTTGGCCTGGGCTGTTAACTGCAGGCGAGTTGTGCAGTGAACATTAGATAGCACAGCCAGCTCCTGAGGATGAGGTCAGGGCCTTGTGGAGAGTGAAACCCTCCTCCCCGTCCTCCACCTTTGGACAATTAACAAGTGGCTTTAATGGACCATTGAGGAGAGTCCCCATTCAGTGCTTCTCAGCTGGAATGGTGGCTGTCTCTCTTTTTGCAGCTGGCGCTGTGGGTACTGAGTACCTCTGAAAAATCAACCCCATCATGTCTGGCTGTTGTAAGTTTGCTCACGATACATGATGGGCTGATTATTTTTTATAAAGATATCCATCTCAGATGCTGTCACTTCGCATGCATAGCAGCACCTTGTCGCCATGGGACTCCGCACCACAGGAACACACTGCAGCACATCGCAGTCCAGCAACCAAAGCATCTGCAGCTGCTGTTTTAGAAACACGAATCCCCAAAGCTTCACCTTGGCTTCAAAAGGCTTCTTTGAGCCTTGCCTTTTATGCTGAAAATGTCCTTTGAAAAACGTTGTTGCTGTCATCCCAGCTTCTAGGTCTCCTGCTGCATTTCTAGACAGCAAGTCGCTTCAGGAATCTTACACTTCATTTCAGGTGCACTTCTGTATGTGGGCAAACAGAGCAACCACTAAGCACCTGCTTTTTTAAGCAGAGAAATGATGGTCGGGACACAGGGAGCTGTCCTTTATTCTTTTCAGGGACTCTTGGGCCTGAGCAGCCACCTGTGAGGAGTAGAAAGTCCTTTGATTTTACATGTCATTGGAAGTAAAGCATATTCAACAATGCAGTGGCAAGAGGTAACTCACTGTATAATGGCAATATTGGCCACGATGAATGCAAGTTCTGGTGTTCAGTTTAAACCTATGACCGTCTGACCAAGAGCCACATTGCCATCCGCTGAGCCCGAATGATACTTACAATGGGTTAAAGCAGAGATTCCAGGTGACGTGGTGGCTGAGTGATATATTGCATAATCAGCCTGAATGGATTTTTGAAGGTTTAAATGTTGATAAAAGCTTGATAGCTTTGTTCTTGATTCTGAGATCACTTACACTAGTTTTCTACTGGTGTCATTCCATGGTCTGATCTACTGTAATGAATTTTATGCCTTCTGGGGGCCAGATGTTTTGGTTTGACTAAGATGCACTTAGCACAAGAGCAGGGGGAACAAAGGCTCTTCTAAATTGTGCCGGATGCCAGCTGACCCCAGAGGCCATTTTGGCGGTCAGGTAGCAGAGGGACACTGAACACGTTCCCTTATCCCAGCATCTCTCCTATGCATAGAAGCGCTAGAGTGCCTCTCTGTCACCGGAGGACTTTCACAAGCAAATAGAATCCTCCACTCCTTGGATCCCCTTTAAAGTCCAGCCACCCTGTGACGTTCTGCCACCAGCATGTTCTAATATTTTTCCAGCAAAAACTCTTTTTGTGGGAAGGACATGTCTTTTTGTTCTGTGTTTGTACAGCACCTAGATAATGTGGTCCTGTTCCATGACTGGGGCTCCTGGGGCCACCACAATAATAATTCCTGTTCTATCATCTCCCTTCTTGACTCTAATAGCTATTTTCTTTTAATTCAACATGCCTGAGTCTTCTGTCACTTACATTGGTACAACTCAATTGACTTCAGGGGAGTTACTCCTAATTTACATCAGTGTCGGTGACATAAGAACCAGGCTTGATGCTTTAAAATGCTGAGAAGGATTAAAAAGTGTTGCTGTAAAAAGATCCTGTCTGTGTTTGTTTTGAATCCTATACTTTCATACTCAACCACTTGGTGGTGCTACAGGAAGGTACTTTTCTGGTTTCAGAGTGAACAATATGCAGATACCAAATCAAAGTGGGTAACACTGTGGCAGTGAACTCTAATCTCATTTCTAAGACATATACAGCCTTCTCTATGAGAGGGTTAAAGACTTAGAAATCCATCCGGTATTTTTTTTTTTTTTTTTTTGCACACGTACTTAAAGTTATAACCTCTGCTAAATCATTTCCCATATAACAAATAATACCTACTTCTTATATAGTGCTTTTCATCCATAGATCTCAAAGTGCTTTACAACAGAGGGCAGAATCATTGTCAGTATCATTTTACAAATGGGGAAACTAAGGCAAAGGGAGAGCAAGTGACATGCTATTCGATTTATGCATTTGCAATAGATGTGGGAGAATACTTGAGAAGAAAGTATCCCATGAGCATTTATTCACATTTAAAAATGCATTTGTTTCATGCCCGCCTTTGTGTTTGCTTTCCACTAACATTCAAGCCCCACCCCCTCCCCATTTTTATTGCACTAACGCTAGCAGAAAATGAATTCTCAGCTTGTATATTGGGAATTCTCAGGTATTCACATTGGAAGTGAGAGTTGGGCACCTAACTATGCAAAATCCCAGCCACATTTTATTTGGGACGGGATGGCACTTGACATGCTGGGAAGGGAATGAGGGAGTTGGAGGAGTTCCAAAGCGCCTCCTCCACATCCAAGCCTGGGCACAGAGGCAGCTACGGTCCTGCTTCAGCAAAGCACTTAAGCCTCAGATATAGGTTTGAAGGTGGAAGTGAATGCTGCATACCCTACTACTTCTTCCTGGAACAGGTGGGCGGGGAGGGAATGAGCAGACCAGCCAGTGGACCTGAGGCAGCATGCGGGGTTGGTGGGGGAGAAGCGATTAGTAATTTATAGCGGCCTTGTGGCACAAGCTAGCCTATTCTGAAAAGGCTATCTGATGTCATGTGTTTGTAGACCTACAGTCACTTTAAGTTGGCAAAGAGACCATTTCTGTGGACTTCCTTCACACAGAACTCCAGCTGAAGTCAGGATATGCAGGATTAAAATGAGCACGATTTTGCCTTACTTTGCCCTGAAATAAGGCAAAAAGAAAAACAACCTAACGATCAGATTGCTCCTTTTATTAGCATTGAATACTTCTTTTAAAAACAGACTCCCAAACACACTCCCTTTAGAAACTAGAGTCTTGCTCCATTAACAGTAAATCTATTTAATTACCATAACACAATTAGTGTCAGCGATGCAGGTCTGATGAGGCTCTGTTTGTGTATAATTCTCGTGAGGCAGGAAAGACTATTCCAGTTGCTGTCAGAGAGATAAGGCGAGTCAAGTTTAAAGGCGGTTTCTTTTAGATCCTGGCCCAGATTCTCTGCTTCACCAGATTTACACAAGCACAGCTCTGTGATTCTCTGCCTGGCCCCAGGCCTCAGTGCAGGTTAAAGATTCCTAGGGGCTGCTTTTACATGCACCCACTGGCAATGATCCCCTATAAATTGCCCACCAGCTACGCCTAGCTGGAACACAGCATGCCCCGGTCCCTCCTCCCTGTCCCTGACATTTCCCACCCCATCCCTGATACTCTGCCTGCATGGGCAGAGAGGGTGATGTCTGAGCCAGCAACTTTGGCTCTACGCCAGCTGGGGACCCACCCACACTGGGGTTATTCCCAGCAAGGGGGATTCATCAAGTCTCTGCTCCCTTTGTACCACATTAGCAGCACACAGAAATGGGCAGAGAATCTTTTACCCACTCAATGAACTGCAGCTGTTATGCATAATGACTCTTTGATCATTTTTGTCATTTAGTCAAATTGTCATTAATTAAAAAGTTAACTCAGCTGAGCAAAATGCATAAAGGATGACATTTCAGCAAGATCTGAATGGAAGATTGCATTTGATTCTTGTGCATCAATACATACACTGATTATTTACCCTTTAATTTTTTTTCCAGCTCACTGCCCAGAATTCTAAGAAATGTGGGCACTCTCTCTTTGGGATTCACTATCTCTTTCTCACTGGTACATACCCCAGAATCAGAATACCCTGTTTGCCTCTCTGTGATCACTCCCCATAAAATGATTATGTTGCTATTAACAGGTTTTATGACTTTATTTTATTTACAAGTTGTAGGCAGCCGGCAGCTTTTAAAGCAGGAAATCACTACAAAGAGATGAAAAGTAAATGGAATTAAGCTAAATAAAGCAGGCAGCCTCCGCTCTGGCTGATCATGAATGTATTTTCTAATTTAGTTTTGTTTTGATCTTGACAAACTAATTTTCAATGATGAAATCATGCAGACAAAATCACAGTTACACAAGGAAACCATGGTGCCCATTGTGGTAAATTCCAAGTGTCCCAGGTCCCAAGTATCTTTGGTAAGAATTTGGGGGCAGGGGGAACAGATGTTGAGAGAGGATTTCATAGGGCTGGACTGTTGCCCTAGGACCTAGCCCACAGTGAGGGGTGACACTTTGCTATGCTACCCCACGAGCATCCAGGGAAGGGATTGTGACTCAGGAGGCCACAAGTCCCTTCCTGCTTGCTGCGGGTATTAATTTGCAATTGGCCAACCTCCTATGTGTGTGTGGGAGGAAGGGATAGTAAGGGGCCAAGGCTCCACTTATTCCCATCCACATGCTCCATAAAGGGAATAAATGGGTGTGCAATGTCCATTACTACTGTACACCTGGAGCCAGCGTCCAGGTGGTTCACATCAAAGAGTCACTTATATTACCACATAATTATAAGGAATGCTGGGTTTTGTCCATATATAGTCACAGTGGACATTACAGTTTATGTTTTATGTGGCTGCTTTTTCAGTATGCATGCAAAACATGCTGATGGTTTCAAACGGCCCAAAATAGACTGGACGGCTCAGTGGGTAGACCAGTAGTTCCACTAGGAAATCCAAGCTAGGCTTGGTGTGTCCAATGTCAATTACCATCCAATGGCTGTGCCATACGTGAAGAGAATGTTAGAGCTAGATTCTGTGCTCACCTCTAAAAAATATATAACTAAAAAGAAGATGAAAAAGGCTACAAATATCCTGAGGTCCCTTCCAACTCTAATATTCTATGATTCTATGATTCTACACCAAAGTATCTCTTTTTTCTAGACTGACAACTGTATTTTAAAAGAAAATTGGTTATACTTATTATTGCTGGGATCACGCAGTAGAAGAATTATACAACCTGACAAAAGTCCACAAGCACATCAACCTTTCCAAAACAAAGTTTATGTAAAATTGACATTTTATTTTCTTCCTCACAGGCATCAGTTCAAAGAATAGGTGCAATGTTTGAGTCATGGATGTATCTGGACCATAGACCCTTCAGGGATCCATCCATGACACATCATGATTAGATCAGGTTGACCTGGAAATCCAAGCATCCTAGCGGGATTGTCTGCTTCATCTCCTCTATGAGTCACCAGGATGAATGGGTCAAAATGACAAAAATTCACTCTTCCTCATATGAAAAGCTTTTCTGACTTTGAGCTAAGGTTCTTAGACTATACATCCCACCAAAACTATGCAGAAAGAGCAAGGAAATAAGTAATTAAACCATTGGATGCCTCCGCTACCCTCCATTTCCTTTTCTGAGCTCAGCTACCTCCCTTCAACAGCCCACAGGCCACATTTCTTCACCCTTATCCGGGACAACCAACTGGCACCCTTGAATGCTGCCTGTTTTTACTGGTTATATGATCAATGATGACTGCAGGATTTGTATGGTTTTCATTAGTCTCACCATCTGTATTGTCAGTACGCAAGGTATAATGTCAGATTGTAAATGGTGGCTGTAAGATAAGTTTCTCCGTAATGTTTCGGAAAAATTTTGTGCCCAGATGATCTATGTTGTTAGTGATTGTTCTAAATTTGGTATTCAAATCTATGCCGAACGTAAAGGTTTGAAATCTGCAGGTACACTCGGCAGAATGTAAAGAAATGACAAATGGTGAGTGTGCTCGTGTGATATATTGATGGTGGAAGATAAGGTTGCCTGTTGTTCAGGATAAGGGTAGAACTGAGGACGTGATGGAAGGGAGGTAATTGAGGATGAGAAAGGGAAGTGATGAGTGGAGTGTGAATGGAGTGTTGAGTGACTTAATTGCTTATTTCCTTGCTTTTTACATTGTGTATTGATGGGATGTGCAGTCAGTGAGCAACCTTAACTCACTGCTAAGGACGATGAAAGATGAAATGTTGGTTTTCGGTTACAACCTGCTGATGTATGTGACTTTAGCACTGAGGAGTAATGCTCCTTTTGATTGTTTATGCTTTGTACTGTATATCTTATTTCCACCATAAAAATAATATTTAAATAACGTAATAACCCCTTGTGTCATCATAGAGGTTTATGGGCATTGGAAGAACACCTAAACGGAGAGGAGTGGGAGAGAGTGGAGTTTCCATTGATTTCAGCTGGAGTTGGGTGCTCTCAGCACTTCTGAAAATCAGGTCCTGTTCTTCTTCACAGGGCACCTAAAACCAGATGCACCCACAATTAGAGGTCACTTTTGAAAACTGGGGGGGAAGGGGGGCTTACCTACTTTAGTTTTCCTATCTATAAAATAGGGATAATGATCCCCTACACCATAGGGCAGTTGTGAGACTAAATAAATGAAAGTTTGTGAAGTGCTCAGATATTACATTGATACAGATTATAAGTAAGTACATATTGAGAACATAAGAATGTAAGAATGGCCATACTGGGTCAGACCAATGGTTCATCCAGCCCAGTATCCTGTCTTCCAACAGTGGCCAATGCCAAGTGCTTCAGAGGGAATGAACAGAACAGGTAATCATCAAGTGATCCAGCCCGTTGCTCATTCTCACCTTCTGACAAACAGCAATTCCTGCCCATCTGGCTAACAGTCATTGATGAACCTACCCTCAATGAACTTATCTAGTTCTTTTTTGAATCCTGTTATAGTCTTGGCCTCCACAACATCCTCTGGCAAGGAATTCCACAGGCTAATTGTGCATTGTATGAAGTAGTACTTCCTTTTGTTCTTTTTAAACCTGCTGCCTATTTATTTAATCGGGTGACCCCCTAGTTCTTGTTTTAAGAGAAGGAGTAAATAACACTTCCTTATTTACTTTCTCCTCACCGGTCATGATTTTATAGACCTCTATCATATCCCCCCCTTAGTCGTCTCTTTTCCAAACTGAAAAGTCCCAGTTTTATTAATTTCTCCTCATATGGAAGTTTTTCCATACCTCTAATCATTTTTGTTGCCCTTTTCTGTACCTTTTCCAATTCCAATATATCTTTTTTTTGAGATGGGGCAACCAGATCTGCATGCAATATTCAAGAGGTGGGTGTACCATGGATTTATAAAGAGGCATTATGATATTTTATGTTTTATAATCTATCCCTTTCCTAATCATTCCTAATATTCTGTTACCTTTTTTGACTGCCACTGCACATTAAGGTCCTTCCAAATCCAGCTGATGACTTGCCTCTCCTGCGCAGATAAGGTGACCAGATGTCCCAATTTTATAGGGACAATCTCGATATTTAGAGCTTTTTCTTATATAGGCACCAATTACCCACCAACCCCATCCCAATTTTTCACACCTGCTATCTGGTCAGCCTATGTGCAGAACCTGTGGCCACCATAACAAAAATAGTAATAAACAATTACTCTTTAGAATTAATGGTAATACATTTGTATTCTAATCCCTCCTTTCAACCTGAAGGAGTAGACTCAGACTAGGCCTCTCAAAGGGGCTTAATGAAATCAGGCTCCACCTCCGCCCCTAAAAAAATCACAGCCTAAAAAGCCAAGAAACCTTCCTGTTTCCCAGCATCCATTACTCATGACCACTCCCCCAAATATCAGCAGGGATCCCAGAAATCCATTTGCCATGGAAAAACATGGAATTTGCATTTTTACAGCGAATTTTTAGTTTTTACATTTTGTGAAAAAAATAAAAACATATATTAACTATTAACTAAATTTTACTGAAAGTACCAGTGTCACTTATTCAATGCACACAACCTCCCCTTCTTGTGGCTGATTTTTGAATGTGCTTTAAATTTACAGTGGAACCCTATTTATCTGATCTAACTAGGACTGGGGCCAGATTGGATAATCAAAAATTGGGACAATCAGGAGAATTGGCAAAGAGCTTTCTATCCCTTATTTTAAGTTGTAGGGGGCTGGGGCTGACTGCCTTAACCCCACCCTATCAGGAGGCTGATGGTTCGGTTAATACAAAGAGCTGGATAATGGAGGCTCGGATAAATGGGGTTCTACTATATAGCAATAAAACATTGTGTTCCACTGATACCTATATATATTGTGACCAGGAAAACTAAAGTACAGTGTTTCATTTTAATTGCAGAAGAAATGCAGATTTTTATGGTTGTTTTATTGGAGAATTTTGGGGGGGGTTTTATCACGGAGAACTAGGATCCCTAGTGAACAGGCATTTATTATTTCACTGAAATATTACTTTATTGGTGAAATAAGATATACAGTACAAATACAAAACATTCCAGTTGAGACATAGCTGGAAGAAGCACTGTGTAAGGGACCAGGAGGTAGACAGTCTGGCCTAGCAGTCACAGCTGGGCTGGTGTCCACAAGTCATGGACAGCCAGAAGGCTATAGTGAACAAGCAGGGACCAGAGTAATCACTAGAGCTGGGAGCAAGAGTCAGGTTCAGAGACCAGAGATAGATAACAGGCTGGAATCAGGAGGCAAAAGTCAAAGACTGGGAATCAGACAGCAAGGTGAGGTGTGGCATCACAGCAAACCAGATGTCCACATGGGTACCAGCCAACTTCCAGGGCCACCCTCCAGGGTTAAATAGAGAGCATGGGCCAATCAGAAGGCCACAAGGTGCTGTTGCTCTGAATCCTTTGGGTGGTATGTCCTGCACTGCCTAATCCCCACAGGACTCCTAGGTTAGAGCACTGTATAACCTGCAGGTGGTGGTGTGGGAGGGAATATTTGCTCTTACAGGCTCTGCAGATCTGGGTTCTAATTCCATGGATCCCTTACACAGTGATCTTCATGGTATTAAAGATTTATTTTTATAAACATACACACCCGTTGCTATAGAGAATATCAACATTACATCCTTCATCCTGAATCCGCTTGAATCTCATCATTCTTTATAAAGTATTTATATAAAGAACTTAAGTGGCAGGATAGGATGTGACCTGTCGGGGAAAATAATACACAGTAATCTGCAGCAGGAGACAGATGCCAGCTACCTCTGCTTCCAAGAGATAGTCTCTGTCACTTAGTGAAACATATTATCATGTTTTCATTTCATCCTACCAAAAATCCATCTATTAGAATGCATTAAGTGGAGGAGGAAGGAGTGTTGCCAGGTTTTCCTTCTATTGACCCTATTAAGAATTGTCACATTTGCAAGTATGTAACTCTTTTGGGGCGTGAGCCTACTTGGTGGTGAGCTCTAGCCTGAACCAGCAAAAATAATTCAGTAATATTTTAGTCTAATCCAGGTGATTCGCCTAAATGCAGCAGTAAATGGGTGGGGTATAGTGGCCTGTTATGTGCAGGCAGTCAGACTGGATGATGTAGTGGTCTTTGCTGGCCTTAAACTCTATGACTCATGAGTCTGTGCTTATCTTTAAGCATATGAATAGTCTCATTAACTTTAATCACATGGTTAAGTGTTTTTCTGGATCAGGACCACAGTCCTCAGCATCTAGAAGGACTGAGCCATAGAAGACCAGCCCATCAGTTTTATAATGCACATATCCTTGTCTATTATTGTATTGTATCCAGGAGTTCCCATAATAATAATACCTACTGCATCCAGCATTAACTGTGATTGTGGTCAGACAAGTGATTATGTACAAATTATACCTCCTTACTTAACAGCTCTGCAATGTACATAATGTACATAACTGGAAACACTTGGTGTTGGAAAGAAGAATTTGGAGGAAATTGCTTTGAGTTCTGCTGTTTATTTCATCCCACTGACATACATGAGAGGAATTAAACATCAAAATCTATTAATCTGATGTATGCATCCACATCAGGATTTAAACATTAGATTGAAAGCAATTAGGCCAACATTTTCAAACTTGAGTGTCTAAAGTTAGGTACTAAAATAAATGGAATGATTTTCAGAGGTACTGAGCACCCACAACTACCACTGATACGTCTTGATTCAAACGTGGTTCAAGAAAGAACTAGATAAATTCATGGAGGATAGGTCCATCAATGGCTACTAGCCAGGATGGGCAAGGATTACTATTTGCCAGAAGCTGGGAATGGGCGACGGGATGAATCACTTGATGATTACCTGTTCTGTTCATTCCCTCTGAAGCACCTGGCATTGACCACTGTCAGAAGACAGGATACTGGGCTAGAGGGACCATTGGTCTGACGCAGTATGGCCGTTCTTATGTTGGCATCAATAGTGTCCATAGGACATTCTAGAAGGGTAAGTTAACATGCTGAATGGTAGAATAGGAATAATAAATCCATTGTATAAGAGCCCCCTATTTTCTAAAAGAAAAATCCAACACTTTTATTTTTAATAGTATGCACCACCTTATGTTGCTCCCACAGTTTGGATCTTGTCTAGGCAGAGTCTCCCTGTAAGCTCCTGGGGTCAGTTAGAAGAGTTCAGACCCACAGTGTTGATGAAAAACCTGCCTTTCGTCTCTATGGGTAGGCTGCCATGAGTACATCAGGTCTATGCCCAAGCCCTTCCAATGGGTCCCAGTCGGCTTCCAGTGCTAGTGTAATGCTTTGGTTGTAATCTTCAAAGCAAGTGATGGACCACGTCCCAGCTGCATCAAAGATCAATTTATGAACCATTGTGGCAGCTGCACTCCTCTAGGACAATGCAGATCACAAATCCCAGGATGTGATGCGTGACCTGGGGACAAAGCATTCTTGTCCCAGCTGGTTGACAGTGTAAAGGAATTTCTCTCATTATATTTTGTCTTCTCCCATTATAGCTCTTAAATGCTAATCTCTTTCATTTTATATGGCATGACAGAATATTAGTTTTGTACAGAAGTTTTTATGGGAGTAGTCTATTGTCTTCTTGCAAATTAGGGCCCCAATCCTACACCCTTTGTCATCAATGGCAAGATCTCCTTTGGTGTCAAGCAGAGGACTGGGACATTTGAGAACAAGGAGATATCACGTAACAATATCACAAATGAAAAATTCCCTCTTGGTTTCTAAAGACACAGAGGACCAAAATCCTGTGGTCCTTACTCAGAAGATGCACTGAAATAATACATTTTTTACGCAGAATCATAATTACTTGAATAATCAGAAATGTCTAGTATCTAAAAGAGTCATTAATTTTAGATTATTTTCTGCACCTATTTTATTTCTTTCCTATCCTCTTTTCTTTCTTTCAGTATCTGTAAAAGTCCATAGGCTTAGAAGCAGGGTCTGAGGCACACACTGCTTCCTCATTGACACCAGGGACCCAGGGAAGGTTGCTTCTGAGAAATACTGAAAACCTAAGCCCTGCAGAAGTCATGTCCTAAGGGGGATGAGTAACAGCCCACTGTCATTCACTGATTGGCTGGCACTTTCCATATAAAACAGGAAGCCATTTCTGGGAATTGTCTGGCAATGCCTCAGATCCCACTTATAACTCACCTGAATCCCAGACTCCCAACCTTATTTAATGTCTTTGGTGTAGGACCATTGCTGACCATGATGCAAGACCCTGGCCTGGCCTGACCCTCACACTCTCAATTTGGTAATAGACTCTGACTCTGTGGTTTTGAGCAGAACTGCCCTCAAACTGATCTTTGACTCTGCGGCCCAGATATTGAGCAACTCACTCCCTGCCCACAGGCTGCCTGTGACCTGGCCCTGGCAGTATCCTCACACCAGACGCTGTTGATGAACAGAGATTTGCTGTTGCTTCATTACTTTAGTTTTTGACAGTGACATAAATATAAAATTGACTGTAAAGCTGACGATTCTTCAATAACAGTCAGGAAATATTGACATATTGTGGTATTTTTAATCTTTTATGGGTACCTTCATGTCTCACTTTATATATATCTATAGTCCATAATAGAAAGGCATATTCTCTGTTGTCACGGTGATTACACCTGGATAGATTCAGTACCCCATATCTTATTTCTAATTAAATATCTAATTTGTTCAATGCCCCTCTGGCTTTTGTTCAATAGGGTGGACATTTAAAGCAGAAAATAGTATTTATGATTGTACAACCTGCATGTACTTATGCCACTAAGAAAAGACATTTCTTAATTTGGAATTTTAGTTTGGAGCATTATTACATTTTATATCTGTCCATTCAGAATAAATAACAATCATTCATGACCTATGAAGTCATATAAATGTGAGTATGGTGTATGCTTATGGGTAGGTCAAAGAGAACATTTTCTTGTGAAGATTAATAACCATGACCAAAATGCAATGGGCAGATTCTCTCCCAGCTGCTGCTCAGAATGTGCAAAGGCTCTAGATACTGCCCTGTATCTGGCTAGCTAAGAATTCACCCCATCAGTCCAAGACTGGCTTAGCTAGTTCCTATGCCACCCTGCCCTCCCTGCCTTAGGGAGCATGCCAATAGCGGGAGAAGGTATGCATGGAGTGCTTCTGCCCTCCGGCAATTTTCAGCTGGCGGACAGTCCCTTGGGAAGATCCTAGACTGCTGTAACTTTGAGCAGAGCCAGGGCTGGCGCTGCACAGGGCTGAACAGCCAGAGAGGTGTAACTGCTTCCTCTCCTGCACTCAGCAGAGCTTGATGCAAGAGAGAATCTGACCCAATTTTTCTAAACATTATTATTAACTTATTTTCCTTCAGACTATGCCAGAAATACATATCTTGGTCCCTTCTGCTTCAAATGAGGTTGCACCAAGTTGGCTAAGTATTTTGGGGCAGGCATGCAAAACAATTTTTCACTTCTTCCCACACTCCCAAACATAACAAGCTCACATCCAGGCCACTATGCACAACCCCAGAAATAGGATTTGCAGGAAATACTCCTCAGACTTAACTAACTTACTTTCCTTAAAATTTTGTGTGAGGGAAACCTGCAGATTGATAGATTTTAAAGCCAGAAGGGACCATGATGATCATCTAGTTTGACCTGAATAATACAGGCCATAGAATTTCCATCCTCCTAGAGATTCCAGTTAGAAACACAGCTCCTCCTCTGCTCAAAGAAGAGGTGAGTTCCCTTTCCCTTTCTTTCTCTCTCCTGGTTTTGTGGGAGCTCTGCCATTCCCTCTCCTCTCCATTCCTCATTGGCAAACGAAGTGAGGACTCAGCAAGTTGGGGAATCTGAAGTGGGAGCAGCAGGAGTAGCTTGTGGCTGGCAAGGGAGTTTGTGGAGCTCCAAGCCTTTCCTGTCTGGCACAGCACTGACGTGTCAACTGATGGGATGAATTGTTTCCATCTGGGAGTCAGTCCCCTACCTGCCTCATTTCTACAGTAAGCTCTCTGACCCTGTTGGACCTCTCTCCCCTCCAGGGGGAAGAGCAGGAAAAAAGGGAGCGTCTGCTGCCTCCTCCTCTTCTTCCTCCTTCTGCTTCCAGAGGAAAAGGGAGACCTTGTCACTGGCTTCCCTCTCCCTGGAAAGAATCTAGGGTAATGGTCCTGCCAGATTCCTCTCCTCTCCTGGCTGTCCAGAGTGGAGCATGCAGGCAGGGTATCGAGGGTGGATTAGAGCACAAGGGTTCCCCTTACTCAGAGCCACTCTTGGCATGTGCATACGCACACTTGTTTGGTTGGCTGAGGGCCTGCTTGGAGACATGGACTCCAGTCCAGTCAGATACTTTTATTTCTTTTGCCCCTTTTCTTTGCCATGTCCCATCCCACTAGGTGATGCAATGTCACTACACCATATGACGTCAATACTCATAATGGACCGTCACCACAACTGTGAGCTTCCTCTGCCATATTGAGCTCCTTTAACCATTGGTGTTGAGCTAGTGACCTCACAGAGGGCTCAGCTTTATCATCAGGCAAGCAAGCTAAAGGTGCTGGGCCAGTAAGCTCACAAATCCTTTTACTTGACATTAGTCAAGCAACACAAAGTGTTGATCCAATAACCTCACAAAGGCCTGTTCTTTACTATCAGCCTTCTGAATTAGAAGAGATTCAAAAATGATTACAAGAATGATTAAGGACATGGAAAAACTCTCTTATGAAGACAGAGTAAAAAGGTTGGGATTGTTCATCTTAGAAAGGAGACAAATAAAAGGAGACACAATAAAAATCTATAAAATGACTCATCTAGAGAAGGTAGATATGGGCCATCTGTTCTCCCTGTCTCACAGCACAAGAACAAGGGGACATTAAATGAAATAAAAGGTGGGACATTAAAATGATAAAAGGAAATATGTTTTGCGCAAGGTGTGATTAGACTCATTGCCACTCAAAGTTAATCAGACCAAGAATTTAAGATTTTAACAGGGGCTGGGCATTTATATGGCTATCAAGAATATCCAATCGTTGTTAATGATAGATTTTATGGAAGGGATATTAAATCTCATGTGTCAGGGTTTAAACCAAACTCTAACCATTAGAGGGGGAACATTATTCCACATCTGCCTACTGCGGGGTTCTTACACTTTCCTCCGAAACATCTGGTACAGGCCATTGTCAGAGACAGGATATTGAACTAGGTCAGGAGCTCTCAAATTTTTTTTGGTGGGATCCCCTCTGAAAATATTTCAGGCTCTGACGACCCCCCTTCCCATGCTATGCCACTCTTACTTCTGCACTGCTGCTATGGGCAGCGCTGCCTTCAGAGCTGGGCACCCAGCCAGCACTTGTTGCCTGCTCTCCAGCCATCCAGCTCCGAAGGGCTCCGCCTCTCAGCCATGCACGGGGCCGGACAGCTCACAAACCCCCCCATAATAACCTCACGACCCCTTGGGGGATCCCAACCCTCAGTTTGAGAACCCCGAACTAGGTGGACCTCAGGTCTGATCCAGTCTGACAATTCCTTTACTCCTAAAATGAAGATGCAGAGCCAATAACCTCAGAGAGACCTGTGCTTTCATATCAGTCCATTGGTTAGGTGTGCGGAGCCATTAACATCACCAAGGCCTGTTTCTTGGCATTATCTCAGCAAGCTAGAGGCACATTGGCACACTTCACAAAAAACTATAAGCTCTCACATGAGCCCAGCAAGTTGGAGGTGCTGATCAAGAAACCTCACAGAGCGCTGTGCATAAACACCACCCCAGCATTCTAACACAGCTGAGCCAGTGTGCTGAGCTTTTGCATTGGCACCGCCAATGACACAAACTGAACTGTGCCGTAGCATCATCCCAGCGGGCAAGAAGAGTGAGCCAGTGACCTCACAAAGGTACAGACGTTGACAGCAGCTTAGTAAGACAATGCTACTGAACACGGGACTTCAAAAGGCCTGTGCTTTGTGATTATTCTAGCAAAGTAGAGCTACTTAGCCCGGAACCTCAAAAAAGGCCTGTGTCTTATCGTCAGCCAGCAAGATGAAAATGCTGAGTCAGTAACCTCAGAGAGCCCTGGGTCTTTGTATCTGTCCTGCAAACTAGTCATGCTGACCCCAGGATAAAGGAGGCAACACAGTTCACCCTCTTCTGCTAAAAGCAGAAGGTGCCCCCCTACCCTCTCCTGGGCTTTGGGGGACATGCAATTTTTAGGGAAGATAAGTGATCAGATTTCAACCCTGGCAATCAGTTAACATTTCTATTTTGGTTTCTAGCTATCTTTGCAAGAGAAAGGACTAGAGACTTCCTTTAAAACATTTCAACCCTGGCAATCAGTTGACATATCTATTTTGGTTTCTAGCTATCTTTGCAAGGGAAAGGACTAGAAACTTACTTAAAAAAAAAAAAAAAAAAAAAAAAAAAGGAAGTTAACTTTCTCCTTTACATTTTTTGGTTCCCCAAACTAGGGGTGAGAGCTCTGTAGGACCAAAAGGTTGGCTCTGGCTTGCATGGATCCGAGCAAAATTTGGGCACAGAATCTAAAGACTTTTCTTAACAGTGAAAGACACTCGCCTAGATCATCAAAGGGATTACACGTGCTGCACGATGCCAACACAGAAAACTGATGGGTGTGCCCTCTGTTTTTCTAAAAGTTCTAATTACACAGAAACCTTACAGAGCTGTCAGGCTACTGGAGAATGCAATCGCTTTTTGGGAAAGCTTTCAAGACATAAATGGGTACATTTTCTTCTGGGCCTCTATCCAGCCTGTGTGTGCGTGCACACATCTATGCCTGCACTATACAAATTCTGAGACTGGTGTGCACATCTTAAATATTCCAATATCTGTGCATGCACACGTTTTTTTGCAGTGTCAAATCTGAACACTTATGCATGCTTTGGTGTAAGTCCATTTAAATTGCACGTCCATGTGCTTGTACCTCCAGAGCACAGGTCATTTTCAAATGCCTTGCGTTTGAGATTTTGGGCCACGGTATTCTGCCGAATCTAACTAGCTCTCTTTACTAGAAGCCAATTTATAAAGTGCTTGGAGATCCGTATGGAAGTGACATTAAAAGCATCCTGTGTCTATCCCCATCTTTGGTATCTATCTATCTGTCCAGAGAATCTGTCCTTCTACTGTCCCGCTGTACGTGGCATCTGTCTGTCCTTCCTGTCGTCCTAACATCCCTCCATCTGCCCCTCCGTCTCAGTTTCATGTGCAGCAGGTTGACGGCTTAGCGCCGACTCCCTTTGGTGCCAGGCTTTTGTCCTTGCCTGGCTTCACGCTGGCGCCGGCTGCGGGGCGGTGTGTCTGCGAGCCGAGCGGCTGGCCGGGCAATGCCAGCCGCCTCCTGCAGCAGCCTGCGGCCCGCTTCGTGACCTGCCAGGCCGGCCACCGCCCCAACCCTTCAGCCCGGCGCTGGGAGAGGGGGCGGCTCTCGGCTGCAAATCCGCTAGGCGCTGCCGGCCCGGCCCCGCAGGGGAGGCGGGCGGGCGAGCGAGGCGGGCTGGCCCCGGGGCATGTGCGGGGCCGGAGCGGAGGAGGGACTGCGGCTGCCGCTGCCGGCCGCGGCCGGGCTGCAGGGACCATGAGGCGGCGGCCGCTCCTCTGCAGGGAGAGAGCGGCTGGGCCGCCCCAGCCTCCCCGCCGGCTGCAGTTCCAGCCCGCGGACGTAGCCCGGAGCGGGCGGGCCACCTTCCAGCCGCACGTGTGCGGCCGGGGCCGGGCCCGCGGGCTGTAAATACCGCCCCCATCCGGCCGGCCGGCCCGGCGGCGGGGCCAGGCCAGGCAGCCTCCTCCTCCTCCTCCTCCGCGGCGGCCGCTGCTGCCGCCGCACAAAGAAGGGAGGCGGCGGCCCCAGAGCCCCCGGGAAGGCCGGCCAGGAGCGGGGGCTGCCCCCGGACCGCTGCAGCCAGGGGATCCCGGCCAGCAGCAGCAGCTCGCCGCCCCGCCTGCCGCCGGGGGTGGGGACTCGCCAGGCGGGGGCTGCGCTGCGCCCGCCTCCCCCCGGGTCCCCAATGTGCATCAGCCGGCGGAGAGGGGGGTGAGGCGGAGGGAGGGGCGCGGCGGAGGTGGGCAGAGCGGGGAGGCGGCGGCCGCGCTCCCCCGAGTGCCCCCCGCGCCCTGCTGCCGCCGCCGCAGATGGACGGCGCCGAGCTGGAGGCTGGCCGCGGCCCCGCTCCCCAGCGCTGCCCGCCGTGCGACTCCCCGCCGGGCGAAGGCAAGGCGGCGGCGCTCATGGAGGAGCCGGCGGAGGAGGCTCCATCCTGCGGGGCGCCGGAGGCGAGGAAGCAGCAGGGGGTGAAGAGGCATCACCACAAGCACAACCTGAAGCACCGCTACGAGCTGCAGGAGACCCTGGGCAAGGGCACCTATGGCAAAGTCAAGCGGGCCATCGAGCGGTTTTCTGGCCGAGTGGTAAGGCAGCCTGGTCGGGTTTTTTTTTTCTTAGCTTGCCCAGCTGTGCGGCAGCATCCTCCCGGGAGTAACTCCGAGGAGGTAGCAATGGAAATGTGGCATCCAAGAGGTGCCCAGGTCACAAAGCGTAGCGCTAAGATTCCCCCGCAGTAGGGGAGGACAGGAATCCGGCTTTTGGGGTGTGCTACCCATTCTGCAGCCGGTTCTGGACTTTGGACTAGACCTGAATAAGCCTGCCTTTGGAACCAGTGTTTTGACTCAAGGCATATTTACCTGGTGCCAAATGATATTTATGATTGGGGAAATGTGTGGTTTCTGCATTGGCCTTCACTCGAGTGGCCATCACCACCGGTAATCGTTATTTCTAACCGTGGAAATGTATAGTTCAGTGAAACTTGCTATGTTCCCCAGCAAAAATTGGCATGCCCTTCAGAATGGTGTCAGAATATTAATTGTTGTTTTTAAGTGCTACATTGCTGTGATTTGTTGCAGTTATTTTTTGTGTCCTGAACTTGGCTGACACCTAAAAAATGCTGGGACTGTGATCCAGCCCCACTGATTTTTACAGTCCAACTTATGGCTCAGTTTTGTGGGATGGCTCAAGACCTAACACAAACCTGAGGCTACCCTGTAATAACTGGGATCCAGTCTCCTCCTACATCTCCTTCAGCATCCCACAGATGGGCTCTTGTAATGCATCTGAAGAGTAATACACACATTAGGCAGAATTATTGCCATTTGTTTCTCAATTGAAATACATAATTCATTTTAGTAGGGTGATGGTTCAAGAAGCAGGGAGTGCAGTAGCGATTGACTGCTCAGAGACTTAGATGCTTTTCTGAAGAACTCTTAACACCTATTTTCATTTGATTTGCAGTAGATTTGATACAAAAGGAAGATATAGCCCTGACATACAAGTTTTGTTTAATTGCTGTTTTTGTTTTGGTTGTCTGTAAACTCAGCACATACCCAGAGGCAGAAACTGAAACTGCCAGTGAGAAGGCTTTAACAAGGGACATTTACTTTACAACTATATCTGTGTGTCCACAGTTCAAATGAGAGTTTCATCCAAGCTGTACAGTTCTGTATGTGTTCTTTCATTTTGGAGGCTGGCTAAAGAGAAACCAGAGATGAACATCTCTGCACATGCTCACTTCAAGCAAATGATTTTCAGTGTTTGCTGTCTTGGCTAAAATTTCAGACTAACAAAAGCTAATGATCTCTGTTGTGGACCTACTGATATTTTTAAAGTCTGTGTTTTTTAGTTGCAAAAAAGGAGCAAACATCTATTTTTAAAACTTGAATAACTTAAAGAAAGATGTTGAATGGGCTTTAATCAGATTTGTTTATGGGAAAAGTCCTCCTGAAAAAAGATGTAATTTTTCAAATTTCAGTCTGAACTGAATCTATATGGCTGAGTGAGCAAAGCTTGGAGAAATAGGGAGAGAGGGTGAAAATCAAAATATAGCTGGATTCTTAAATGAAACAAAAATGTTGCATACAGTCTGTCTAGAAGACTTATTGGAGTATGTTATAGCTTAATTTTATATTGTAAAACATAATCCTTGCCACATAGCATTTATTTTTATTAATTAGGCTACATTCAAGTCCGATGTAATGTTATTGTCTGGACACTTCTCTTTGAGCACATGTAAAATATCTGCATTTTGTCTGTTCTAAAGAATTAGAGCTAGTTGCTCTAAGCCCAGTCAAATATGAAGTTAATAGAAATGCCTTTTTTTTCTAGTTTCCCTATCGGGCCCTCGTACTTTCAGCACTAATTTCTTTCACAGACCACTTCACACACAAGAGGAGAATGGAGGGAAAGGGGGCTGGGTCAGGAGAGGCACAGGGTTTTCATTCAACTTTTTTCATTCTCTTTCCTTTTTTCCCTTCTAGTCTCATGAGTCATCAGCATTTATGGCATCATTGAAAAGGCTTGAATAGATTCTGTACTATGACCAGCAGGGGATGCATGGAGAGCAATGTGGCAGGCACCATTCCATTATGGCTTAAACACAAATTGTCCAATAACCAGAAGCTAGGTTTCAAGAGTTCCAAGGTCACTCTTTAACCTGGGCTGTTTGCTTCCAATCATCTTTTTTTCACTCAGCACTATGTAAATAGTTGAAGCTATATGGCAACAGATTGGAAACCTGAACCTTGGAAACAACATTACATTCCCAATTATTAGCCCTGTCCAAGTGATCTGCACTAATATATTTGGCCTTTAAAAGTTTTTATTAGCCAACAAGCAATTTAGTTATACAACAAGATTATTGCATGAGTGGCCAGACTTTCATATAAAATGTAAGCTTTGAGTTTTGCAGTCAGTTGTTTCTAACTGTAATAAACAACTTAACAACAAAGTAGCTGTCGGCAGGTTTGACAGACTAAGGGTCTGATTCTGATCTCACATTGCTGTAAATCGGATGTCACACCACTGAAGCCAAAGGAGTAACAGAAGTACAAAACCAGCATGAGTGGAGAATTGAGCCCTATTTACATTAATGGCTCAATCCTGCCCCAACTGAAGTCAACAGTAAGTCTGTATTGACTTCAGTGGGAATAGTATTTGGCTTTGATTAGGTTATGTGTATTCAGTTTATCATTTCTTTATCTTTTTGCATTAAAATATGTTCACAAAGTGTTCTGAAACTAAAACTGCTAGGTGGATTGTATGATATATTTCTTTTGTTGTTGAAAACAACTTATTTGAATCTTCATACTACTTTCTACAGTTACTACATACAGCGTTGTGTATTGGATGAAACAGTGAAATTAATACCCCAATATGTTGTTTTGGGGCACCCTGCTTTTCAAACTAAATGTCCTTAATTAGTACTGGTTGGGTATAAAATACACATCTTATGATATCTTAAGTGAAAGTTCCTGTAGGTATAATGGTGAAAAGAGGCTATAGAAAGTCTGTGAAGTAGCATGTACATTGAAATTCCTGTGGGTGTTTTCTCCACTTGTCCTCTTGCACATGAAAGCAGCAAAACAAAATTTTGCTTATGTACTGTAATCAGTACTGGTTAACCAAGGAATCCATAGTGACAATTATACAAGTGCGAGGCATGCTACGTAATGGTCATCTGTGCCCGTACAATGTATGGTGCATAATGAAAGGAAATGATGCAAGATGGTCATTTTAGGAAATGCTTAGTTTTGGGATAATTACCGTAAATTACTGATAGGTCCTTTCAGCCTTGACTCCATCTTTATGTAGTGTTTTTCTGGTATTACATATACACCAGCAGTAAATGGTATTATGCTAATACGGTGCATGTTTTGGTTAATATCGGCAAAAGGGGGTTTAGCATTGTGAAACATGGCAAGAATCCAGATGAAAGCCTGTTACGCTGCACAATGCGCCCAAAGCAGAGCAGAACTTGATTTTTTTTTAAAAAAAGGAAGCATATCACAGTCCCCTGCAGATCCACTCATATAGGCATTCGCTTGTGTCATCAGTCAGTCCCCTCGCCATACTCCAATGTCCCACTTATTAACAACACTGTATATTGTATGTAGCAGTTTCTGACGTGCCCACTCTCCCAAGCATCCAGTCTCTATCCCCCTCAACATCCACCCACTGGACGGATTTTTCTTTCTGCAGGGGCCAGGAGTGGGAGCAGCAGCAGGGAACTTTTTTCTCTGGTCCCCTCCTGAGAGTCAGGGCTTTTATCTTCCTTCTGGCCAGCAGAGGGCAAACACTATTCTTCTCTCCCTACTCCCCAAACGTTTTACATCATGCCCTCCTTACTCCTGTCCGTGCCCCCCCTGGAGCCGGGGCTGCGGCTGGGGCCGGAGCTGTGGCCGGGCTGGGAGCTAGGGGCTGAGGCTGGGGTCGCGACTGGGGGGAAGAGCAGAACTGCATCTAGGCTGGGGGCTGAGCCTGAGATGGAGTCGGGGGCCAAGGCTGGGGTGGTGCTGCGGCCAGGGCCAGGGGTAGAGTTGCAGTTGGGTGTGGAGCCGCAGCTGGGCTGGGAGCCAGGTTCTGAGGCCTGGGCTGTGGCTGGGGGTGGGGCTGGAGCAGAGCTGGGGGCAGAGCAGGGCTGGGTGGCACTCGCTCCCTGCCCCCCATTGGGGCTGGCACAGGCTCCGCCGTGCCCCCCTAAAGAGGCATGCTCCACAGTTTGGGGAACTGGACAAGTTGCAGCACTACATAAAACAAAGGTATTTCAGGCATATTGGTACACGTGTTTACATCTTCTTTACTCTTCTGTGTAGAAATACACCATGCAGCTCTGTTACAGGGACTCTGCCAACTTAAATTTGGCCCCAAATTTACACTGTATAAAAGCAATCTCTTGCAAAATTTTAGATCAATGGAAACATTTGCACAGTTGAAAAAAATTCCAACTAAAAACTTTGTTTTAAAAAAACATCAGCATTCCCCTGTGGTGTTGGAACATTGCTCAAACATTACTTTTGAGAGCCTGAAAGTGAAATGGCGTAAACAAAGGAAAATGGGCTTCATTAATTGTCATTGCCCCGACAGAGAAATGGAAAACATAAATAGTGACAAATAAATTGGATTTTTAAAGTTTGGTATTTTAATAATAATATTTGTAACACAGATAAATGTGTTTGTTTACAACAAGATTTTTAAGGTGAAAGTGTCCCAATTAATGAGATAAGAAGAGCCCTTGCGCAGATCACAAGGAGTAGTGTGATTCTCCATTCTGCTGAGTTGATCTCAGTGTAGGAATGGAGGGGTGGGTAAAGGGGCTGTGAACCACTTTATAGCCTTCATGTATTCTTGCCCCAGTTAGGATCCTGCCCAGTCCTTTGGGCAATCGCGTTGCTCTAATATACATGCTCTGTGCCTCAGCTTGTCCATCTATAAAATAGGGATACTACTACTTTGCCACACAGAGAAGTTATGTTAATTTATAGGCCAAATTCTGCCCTGATGTATATCCCCTGCAATCTCACTGAAGTGGAATTCATGATAGAATTTGGCCCAGTGTTTATAAAGCAGTGCTCTGTTAAAAAATGCTATAAAAGTGCTAAGTATTATTACAAATGGTTTCAGAACACCATGTGTGAAAGAACACAACAGAATGGAAACTGTACAAACTCTTTTTCGGTACCTAATGGTCAAGTGTTCTGTGGTGTTAGGCTGTGTGTGATTTTATTTTTTCTCTAAGAATCACAAGTAGGATATGACATATGGAGAGTGTTTCATAGATATTCTCGTTGGGCTCATCTGTGTTGGATAAAGCTGTTTGGAATTTACAGTTCTTGCTAAAGATTGTTTATTCATTATAGCATTCTCATCACGGTTACTCTGTTGGTCTGTGTTTTGTTTGGTAAATAAATAACTAGAAAATATTTGCTGGATTGGAGAACCAATGAGAAGCAGGTGGTAGCCACAAAAATATCAGAGGAGAAAACCATACACGGGGTTAAAAAATGCTGACAATATTTGGCAGATGTGCAAACCTTGGCCACAGCCAGATCCTCATGCACAGATCTATGAAAATCAAAGGCGAGAGAACATGTTAAACATTTTAGTGTCCTTATAGCATACAAAGATCTGCTGACATTTTTCTCTTGTACTTCCCCCCCCCCCCAAGGCAGAATTTGGCCCTACATTGCCAGGGCATGCACCTGACTCTTTAAAGAATATTCTTGTTACACTTCTTTGTTTGAGACACATTTCCTTGTAACTCCAACTATACCTCGTATACAGATCCATCAGAAGTGTATTACTAGATATGCAAATTATACTGGTTGATGCATATTTTAGCTATCTTTTAACATTCGGGGATACCATGTGTGTCCATTTAATAAACTAAGCCAAAAACAGTTTCCACATTTTGCTAGAAATATGGCCAACAGTAAAAAAACTACAGAGCAAGGTAAAAACAGCATATGTGTATTGTTATATTTGATGACCAATTCACTAAAGCCATAAGTGTAACCAGGCTTTCAATAGTGTTCTCCTGCTGTTGCTTCCTGTATTCCCTGACTATAGAATCAGGCACTGTGGCTCTCATTTGTCTTCCCCACATGAAAGCCTTTAAGCATCTGTGAGTTATGATTTGAGAAGTATCTGCTTTTTAAGCAGATTATATTTATCACCATGTCTGCACAGACAACGTTGTACATAGTATAAATTAGAAGATCCTAGACCTTTGAACACTAGGGGGCTGGGTGAGGTATTCCATGAGAGTATAGTGTCTGGCCATACTGATCAAACATCCTGGACCCACACCAAAAATACCAGATGTTTAATTCATGTAGAGGCCCTCCCATCACCTTTAACTACATGTTCAAATGGGGAAAAAATGCCTGAATGCAGTCGTCCCTCACTGTGGTGCTATCTGATTTCTGATTGCAGCTAAATATAATTTTTATACCAATCACCATGTGTACAAATGAGCCAATTCCCAAATCTCTCCATTAAACTAATATGGATTATTGGTATTTGTAATATCCCTGTTCTCCAAAGGCAGATAACACTGCTACTAGCTTTCATTGTTCCCAAGATATCAGACCTTATAACTGCCACTGGTCCAGGACTGAATACAAGTCCTGGATTTTACTTGAGTGTGATTTTTCAGGTCCTGGTCTGATACACGGAGGAAAGGAATAAAATATTTTTATGGTTAGTTCCTTTTATTTAAAAAAAATGGCTGCTGTGGGAAAAGTGCCTGACAGGATTGAAATGTTAGGAGTAGTCCTGGTGGAATTAGATTTGAGAGCCAACTGTAGGTAAATTCACAGTTATAAAATAAATGCAGTTTATTCCATGGTCTGTAGCTTATTTCATGGCCACAGTCTATTCCTTGGCGAAAATGATCACATGACCCCCATCCCTACATCTCCCAGACCAAAATCTTTTTAAAATAAAGAGTTAACCTTCCATCAATGCAACAATTAATCCCTAGATAATGCCCCAGTCATCCCTTGCAACCAACAACAGTTGTTCCTTATCCTCATGACTTCAGCCACATTCACACCACAGTAATCTGTCCTCCATAGCCCTGTTTCCCACTGCACACCTCACATTCTTGTTCACCCTCCATGTTCTTTCCCACATCCCTACTCAGTCTCTTATGGTCTCTTTATGTGGGGCACTCACCACTTCCTCGCTCCCAGTAGGACAGTTATATGATGCACTGGGGAACCAAGAAAGGCCATGAGGTGGGAGATGGGGAGCTTGATGGTGGTGATAGGAGATTCGATGGGAGGCAGGGGCGTGACTACGGATCCCACTGTCTCTATGCCAAGTCATCAGTTTGTAAAGGGCTCAGCCTGTTGCCTTGGCTACCTGGTAGACCAAGGTAGCAGCACTAGGTAAGCCCTTAATGTGCGGGTACTTCAGCGTAGAGGCACCTAGTTATGTTGGCACTGCCGCTGGCATATTGGAGAGCTCAGGCAATAGCAGTGAAGAAGCCAAGTCTCTGAGCTAAGGCACTGGGGCTCAAAAAACTCCCTGTGGTGCCAATGCTTAAGTGTGCTGGAGAGCTGAGTCAGCAGTGTTTGCATGGCAGAGGGGGCAGCGTGTCTTTAAGCACCAATGCCTTGGCACAGAGACAGTGATTTGTGCATACTTGACTGAAAAGAATAGAACATTCGCTTATCCTACGAAGGATTATTGTGCCAAAGTTGGAGACTACATTCAGTCATTAAGACATAAAGCAGAGGGATTTTGGTCCTGCTTTAGGTGGAAATCAGCAGGAAATCACTGTGCAGTTTTAACTGTGCAGTTGCTACTGATGCCTCCAGAATATATTTCCCATCCACAGAAAAGGATCTAATTAATCCCTACTATAACTACCAATCTCAACATAACCCTAAGTGCTAGGACACTTCCATAATATTCACTATATTTGGAAGAGGTTTGTTGAATTTAAAAATGAGTCTGAATATTTTCCTTTCGGAACCTGCTACATAATCCAGCAATGAGGGTTAGATAAAAATATCTCTGCGAGGCAGCATGAACTTTAAGATCAGCATTTGCTAAAGATCATGATTGAAAATAACTGTTTTGTTTATTATTGATGCAAATGATTGAATCAATATTTAAGTAAAAGTTTAACAAAGAAATGACCATGCATCATTTGTTTAAAAAAAAACCAACCCACAATCAAACACATTTGGAATTTTTGTTTTGTTTGGTTTTTGCCGGGCTTTGCTGAAATAAAAACAGAACCCGTTTTGGTTCCATATTGGGGTTTAATTATGTTTGTCATAAGGAATGACATGCGTGGATTAGTAAATAGCGTAGTCCTGGAATTTAGAACTCTTGGGTTTGTAGTTAAACTTGAAATGAAGACATATCTCATAATCACCATAGCAGTGTTCTGCGGTCGTTTGTTCCGAGTGGAACATTTTGGCATAGGAAAAAGTGACCACTGGGAGAATACTGAAGAGTGGAAACCTCCTTGGTAGCTGGAGGCTCAGCAGGAGGGTAGGTTGCTCTAACACTGCCCTCCCTGAGGCTTGAATAGTTGCTTACTGATATGAAATATTATAGCCTGTAAAAATACCAGCTAAAACACAGTACTACTGCCTTACCACAAGAGTATTTAAAATACATTAGAAAGCAGTACAGTTGGAACTACACCAGTAGGTAAAAACATTTGATAACTCTGTTGTGATATTAGTAGTTAGCTAAACGTTTGTTTGTTTGAGTGTAGGTCTATTTTTATGATTTGTTGGTCCCAGTCATCTGAGAATGAGCTTTAGTTGGTCTTAATTAACCCAGAAAAGGGGTTACCTGAGGGATACTCACCTCCCTCCCACATGCAACGGATTTTTTAATCTTGTCTGCACATGAGTAATAGGATGTTTATCCATTGCGTTATCCTGAGGTGCCTTTTCTTTATACAACTCAACTTTTCCTCATTCACTTTTATATATAGGCTTTTTCTGTGGGGCTTGTCATCACCATAATGTCTGAGCACCTCACAAACGCAGACATAGCAAGGCTTTCCTTTGAGATAGGAAGAATTACTTTCCACCTGGTACAGAAGGGGAAATGAGGTCTGTTTTATACCTACGTTCTGCCAGCGTAGCTAGATCAGTTATGGATGTAAAAAAAACCTCTCACCCTTAACCAATGCAGCTATGTCAGCAAAAGCCCTACTGTAAACACAGTTATACTGGTTAAAAAAACTCTGTTTGCTGGTATAGCTTACTTCATTTGGGGAACTGGTCTGAGCTATATTGTCAAGAGGTTTTTTGTTTTTTTGTTTTTTTTCGCTGATATAAGTTGCATCTTCATTAGGAGGCTTTGACGGTATAGCCATACCGGTTTAGCTGTACTGACAAACCCTTTCTAGTGTAGACAATGCCTCAGGCAATGAGAGATTAAGTGATTTGCCCAAGGCCACATAGGAAATCTATGGCAGAGCTGGAAACAGAAGACTGATCTCCCAGGTACCACTCCAGTGCCTTAATCATAAGCCTAGCCTTCTTCTACTTGACTATCTATGGCAGCTTCATACATCCCAGGAAAAGGCAGCACTTCCTCTGTGACAAGTAAACTGAGTATCCTCCTTTCAGGCTGTAGCTATACCCCATGAATGCTGTATATCTTACCTTTCTTCCCATCCACAGACTGCCACCTCTTATTCATGCCCAGGTCCTACCCCATATCATCTTTAGTAGTTAAGACTCCTAATGAACAAGGGCCTTCAGCAGAATTGTGCAACATATTGGCAGCTAAGTGATAGGCTGTCCCTCTTTTTCAGCAACCGTCTTATTCTGAGTATATAATCCAAGAGTTTTCTATGCATCTCTTTATTTCAATGAAATAAGTATAATCTCTCAGTTCATCCTGTCTAGCATTTCATTATAAAAATGTGTTCTAACAGGACCATGAAATGCTTCATTGTGGAGTGAATATTACCATAATGAAATTCTTTTCTGTAATGAATTCCTCCATGTACTTTAACCTCCCTCCTTCCAGCCTTCCTCAGATGCAAAGAAAACTGTGCAGCCATGAATGTTATTGGTTATCTTTATTCACTCTTCTTGAATGTAAAACAGAAAATCACATCCCTTGTGATGTCTTTGGGCCAAATTCTGCTCGTGGTTACACTAGCACCATTGTAAACTGAAGAGTTTGGGCCCTTTGTTTCATTTGAAGGATTTGTTTAATGCAGGCAAGGGCTAAACGACACACTTGAAAGCAATCTGTGTTATTGTCTGTAGAACAGAGCTTGTGTTTTATGAACTGGCTGATCATAAAGGCAGCATAAATCATTCAAAGCATTCTCATTTGCTTTTTCTCTTTTTTGCAGATGGGGCTCATAGAGTAGAATTGCAGTCAAATGTCTGCTCCAGGATATTTTAGTTGAACTGTATGAGTCCATTAAACAAATGAAATGGCTTTTTGGAAAGAAGGGCTATGTGTTTCAAACCAAATGTTTTACATAGAGAACATCTGGGTATTACTGGTGTTTGTGTGTACAGCACATCAGACAGCAGCTTTAGCGAGCTAAGTTGGGAGGTTGCCTGGGATGTGGTTGTAGGATATGACAGT
The DNA here is from genome assembly GCF_026122565.2 of Emydura macquarii macquarii. Classification (NCBI taxonomy): domain Eukaryota; kingdom Metazoa; phylum Chordata; order Testudines; family Chelidae; genus Emydura; species Emydura macquarii. The sequence goes on from NW_027133667.1 coordinate 88,736, forward strand.
TCAGTTGTTATAGGGAATAATTTGTATGAAGTATTGCCATAAACTGAATGTTTGGCACAGACAGCTGTGTCTTTGTTTCACTGTACACCCAAATTCTTCTCGTTATCTGCCCAACAAAGCCCTCTATGACACTTTAACAGCCTATTATATAAGCTAATTTAATTGTTGGCTCATTCTGTGGCATGCACATTAAAACACACTTCAGAAAGCAGTCACAGTAAAAGGAGGGCTAAAATTGCTTCATTTTCAGCAAGGCATCTCTATTAATCCCGGTCACGGATTATTTGATGCAATTGAGAGGTTAATGCAGCGCCTGCACAAGTGAATGTAGAATTGAGCTGGAAGTTATCAGTATTATAGTGGTAGCCGTGTGCATTCTTGTTTTGAGAAATGTAAAAATGCAAAACCAGGAAAACACATTAATTGAATACAGCGCATGGTCTTATCCAGGGACTAAAAAAAGGACTTAATTACTGGTGTAACTCCACTGAACGTAATGTATTTGGTTTTATTTTAGCTAAGTCAGGGTTAGTATATTTCTAGGAAATGGAGCAAGTAATTTATGTAGAAAATGTCGCAAACGTTTTTATTTAGAATCTGTTTTAAAAATGAAATTATTTCTGCCACTTAGCAAAGGAATGCATGGCTCAAATGAGATGAAAGAGGTTCTGAATTCCGGAGTAGCAATGCAACCTCCTCTTTCAGAGTAGTTTAAGTAAAAAGTTAAATAAAACGGGTTAGGCAGTTGCTCGCTCAGTCCCTCATGGACAGCAATTCACATTGCAAAGCACCACTTAAATAGTTCTGCACCGTATGACATGATTTGTGGTATTTGCTGAGATGAAATTCTGGACCAAGTAGCATGAGAGGGAATTGTTCTCCGCTCGAGGGACAGTGGTACATCCAAGTCTGTGTTAAGGTCACTGGCAGGGTGAAGTGGGAAGCCTGCATTGCTGCTGGTGCTCTACCTAACTTTTGGCAAAAGGATCCCAGAAATCTGAGCATTGACTCTCCCTTGTTCAATTGACTCTGGCTAAGGCAGATGCCAAAAAAGGGTGTGTGCGTGTGATGGGGGAGGGGGCTACAGCTCGAATGAGATTACACAGTCTGAGTGAGTTCATTGCCAAAGGCTTTTTTACCCATTCCTTCGTTCTGGGTTGCCTCCTTTTCAAATTTAATTCTCCTCCAACTGCTCAGAACAACCGCCTTGATTGCTGAATAGGGAGAATAGGTATCCTTCTCTGCAGCTGCAAAATTGTTGGTAACCAGCTGCTAGATCTTGTGATAGAACAATTCATTCCTCACCCTCCCTGTCACATCTTTGTCCACTCCAGCTCTACTGGTCCAGGAGAACCTGAGTATGGTTGTTCCTGTATTACTCTCTCCTCTGAGCCATTAGGGTGGCCCCTCTCATTTACTTTTGATAAATAGAAAAGAGCAGCAGCAGTTCTCTCTGCTTTCAGGGATACAGGGTATTTCCTAGAAATCAGAGATGGATGGGGAAAAAATGTTAGCAATTCCCTTCCTCCCTCTGTAACAATTCCATGGAAATCTTTAATAATCTCCAAGAAGGTCCATAACCAAAAAAGGGCAATTAAATTAATACCAGTCAGGCTGAACAAGATGAAACCAAAGTAGGAGTTATTACAAAAATGAGAGGAGAGTTTAATGTTACAGAATGATCTGTAGACCCTAGAGCAAAAGGAAACTGGGTGAGGTTTAAACACAGTTGCCAACGTTTGAAAATGTTTGCCAGGGTCAGTTCTCCAAAGAGGATGGGGGACTGTGCGTTATTAGATCCCCAATAGAGGATTGTATTTGCAGCCTGGACCATTTTAGAAAATTATAATAAATTTAGTTATCAGGGCCTCAGAGTTGATACTCCTGTGTGATAAACTCAAGGCCCTAGCCCGCCCTCACCATTACATACCTTTGTGTACCTTATATCATATTCCCTGTGTCTCTTGTATCATAATTGTTGCCCACAATGGGCAATCCTAAAGCCTGAACTTTAGGCCCAGTCCCGAATTTCCTGCACACCCAAAACCCCCATTGACTTAACTGGGAATTTTAGGTGCTCAAGAAATACAAGACTGAGCCTTGATTAGCACAATCATATTCCAGGAATATGGACTTTTTTTAAAATAAAATTTTCAAAGAAAACCTCTCCATGTTCCCTTGTGGCTCTCAGACTGAAATAATAATAATTTCTTTTCTTTTCCCTTTTAATTAACTTTTATCCTGCTTCTAAGGACAAAGTGCCAGGGGAATAAAACAAAATCCATACAAAACCCAGGATGAACATTGCAAAAGCGTATGCATGAGCACATAAACCCCCCTGTATTTATACTGTAAAATTAAATCTCACTAATGATGGAGGAGAGAATCCCCAGAAGTCTATGGTTTGCTGAGCATACAGTAGTCCTGATTCTGCTCTGAATCCACAGAGGCCCTGTGGGCTGGTGCCCTCGTGCATCAGCACCTCCCTTTGGTCAGACAGAGCATTGCACAGAATCTGTTCAGTTCAGGCAGTCTGTCTCTTTTGCCTGAAGCTCTTTAGTCCGCTGGAGGCAAAGACATTAAATTGCGTCTCACTGGAGTGTATGGGCTTCCCCTTATGTTTGGCAAGGGTTAGCTGGTCCTTGTCCTCAAGAGGCCTGGGAAACTCCCTTTGGTTCTTAAGTTCCTGTTAAGGGATGGGTAGCGGAACCCAGGCGCATCCGCTCCACTGGGTTCTAGCACAGGGCTCTCAACCCTGGCAGGCAGAATCAACCCTCAACCATTCTCCTGCTGTAACCTGAGCTCCGCCCTTGGTTTCGTATGCTTCTGCAGCCTGTGGTTCTGCTATCCCTTCAATGGGGTGTTGTCACTCTGGGACAGGGCCCAAGCATAATTTTTTTGGGGCCCCGTACAAAGTTGTAACATGGGCTCCCTCCCACACACATAATGGGGGGTGCAGCCTGGGCTGGACCCTCCAGGGCCTCTGGGCCCCGGTAAAGTGTACCCTTCCCCCCCCTCTCCATGTGGGGGCCCTGCTCTGGGACAGCTTCTCACCAGCTTGTGGGCAGGACCTGTTTCTCTAGCCTGCTTTCTCCTTTGGCAGCCACGCCACCCCTGTGCTTCTCAGCTCTTTTATTCTCCCAGCCTCTCTCTGTGAGGGGGCCAATCAGCATTAGCTGGTAGTTCCTGCATTAACTCATTGGTTGCCAGGCCAGCATGGGGTCTATGCACCCCATGACAGGCCCCCAAAAGGGCGTTTCGTCCACCATCTTCTCACAGCCCTCCGGTGGCAAACCGTAGCCTGCTGCAGGCTCTCTTTAGTGCATTAGAAGTGTGCCCAATAGACCTGTTTCCCTCTCTGTGACATACTTAGGGGAGGATGGCGGGCCTCTTTCCTTAGTAGTGTCTTCAGGAAGAACCTTTTTCCTCTCACAGTGAGTCAGTCCTGCTTCCATTGAAGTCAGTGGCAAAACTCCTACTGGTTTCAACGGGAGCTGTATTTTCATTGTTTAGAGGAGCACGCAGTGCTTCTCCCCTCCTGTCTTTATTTGGAGAGCTTGCTTTGTAGATTACTCCCTGTTAGAGCTCTGTCATAGAAAGCCAAGCATTTTTATTATCATGCACATGCCCATGTAATGTGCCTTATTAGTATGGTTGAATTATCTTAGTGGCAGTATATAACAGAGAGAGAAAATAGGGTGAAGAGTTCCCTTAATGCAGGCGGTGTTAAACTTTGTTGTTCCACAACATCATCAGTTGGACCTTATCCTTGACAGGAAAATGTACCTGCAGGTAGGTCCTTGGAAAATTCTAGTTAGTTGTCAGACAGAAGGCTTTTGGATGCTTTTAAAACTCCCTTGTTTTATGTGTAGAGCCCTACCAAATTCACGGCCATGACAAAGGCATCATGGACTGTGAAATCTGGCTATTGTGTGTGGGGGGGGAGAAGACGAAGGTCGTGGTATTGCCACCATTACTTCTGTGCTGTTCTCAGAGCTGGGCAGCCAGAAAGTGGTGGCTGCTGGCTGGGAGCTCAGCTCTGAAAGCAGTACTGCCACCCACAGCAGCGCAGAAGTGAAGGTGGCATGGTATGGCATTGCCATATTCTTCTTTCTTTCATTCCCCTTCTCCCAATTTGCCAGTATTTTAAATTAGTAATAAACACTCTGCACATGGACTTGGAGACATTAAAGGACTGACACAGGAGACTCTTGCAGCAAGTTTTCCTCCCTTGCACATGTTCTGGATGGTGCTGTGCTGTGTTTGGAAGCTGATCAATAACAAAGATTTCACAATTTTAACCTTATTCAAACTATGATATAAACAGACACGATAGAAACAGATGCTACCAGGTTTTTTCCTACTTATAAGTAAAGTCAGCTTTTTTTTTGTTCCAACAAAATTGTAACCTGGAAGGAAAGCAGTTAGACGTTGTGGAATCCCAATTCGATATTGCATTTGGCTTTAGTAAATGTGGAAGCCAAAAATAAACATCTGCTTGGCAACTTCACCAGAAGTTAATATAAATGCAGTTTTTATCCCTTCAGTGAATGTGGCATTCAGTATTGGTTAACATCTCTTAAGGAGTAATGACTGTGTAGTTAAGGTTGTAAGACAGTTTTTATTTTAATTCCAGTTGTGAACCTCTAGTACTTTCTGGAATAAAACACAATCCCCCATTCTTTTTACAAAAAAAAACGAGAGTCCTGTAGCACTTTAAAGACTAACAAATTACTTGGAAGCTAGGCTTCAGAATTCACCTTACAATCACCAACTCCAGGACACCTCTCTCGAGTTATAGCCCTGTCAGCCCACTCCTTCTCCACTAAAGATGGCACAGATCATGTTGGATCTCTACTTTTTATTAGCTCCCCAACCAACTCCACTTGAAGAAAGAAACAGTGGTCTTCTTCCACAATTCCTGAACTATCCTCGCTCTCTACCACTCCCTCCTGAGGAGATGGAGTCTTTGTGAATGAGGTTGGGTGGATGTTACAAAGTTCAATGGAAAAGAAGGAAAATGACACGAACTGTGTCTTCTGCAGGCACCATGGCGAACTTGCTTCACTGTTGATTGTGCAAGAGAGGTGAGTTTCTGGAATTGCAGTGGTATGTTATAATGTGAGTAAATATCGAGGAGATGGGTTATTGTTGATCCAGCATTTGAAAAATTGGTTAATGCTTCTTAAGTCCTAAGAATGATTATGATATATTTATTCTTCCTTTTGAACATCATGACTGCAATATGGAATTTTATTATCGCCATATTTAAAACCATGCTTTTGGGGGGAAGGTGGTTTTCTCTTAGAGTTGTAAGGTCCACCGATATATGTGTTGGTTTTGGGACGTGGAGTCTTCTGTGGCAACTGGATTGAGACTACCAAATTTAGGAACTATCCGATGGTAACTGATTTCGACTGGATTTGAACCAGCAATAATCTAGAAATGAAAGGTTTGATTGCTCATTGACTGAGCCCTCCAGCTGCCCCTTTCCAAGATCCACTGCACAAAGATGGAAAATGAGTAACCAGACTGCTAACCCGTATTTAAATCCTGTTGGGAAGAAGATTTATGCCAAACCAGATGAGTTGCCTTTTACTTCTGAGGGTAAATCAGTCTTGAAATGGCTGATGCAGAGCTGTCATTTCTAGTTGAAAATAATGAAGAGACAAAGCGGAGCTCCTTCCTAATGCCAAAAGAATGGGTCTGCCTAGGGAATTTTGTTAGAGGATGCACAGTGAAAATATGCCAAGCTGCATTTACACAGCAGAGGACAACAGGTACCAAACAATGAAGGGATGTACATTTTCCAGCAGGGCATTACTCAGGAAATACGCACATAAATCCTGTTAACGTGTACCATGGACGAGGATGAGGGCAGATGGGGAGGAAGGGTGTTACACATATACCTCCTGTCACCGACTCTGTGTATGTACAGCATAAATCCCTTGGTCTGCTTGCTTCTACTGCTCAGTATACCTGATTATACAAGCAGTTTTCTGAGTCTATGAATAAAGGAGGCATGATAAAGGCAATGCAAATCAACCTACTATTTATGAGTCACTAGTTCATCTTCTGTTGCTGCGTAACCACTCATGATATGATGATGGCATTTACAGCCAACAAAATTGGAAATGAAGAAGTAAAACACAGATAAAAGCATCCTGGCTCTCTCCGAAGGCACAGGCACACAGTGTATCATCTTATGCAAATAAAATTTTGATTTGACATTTATCATCCAGACCCAGGACTTCCAGTGCCTGAGCAGGAGAGTGTTTTTTGACAGACAGCAATACGGTAGCAGTAAATCAGCTTCAGATTTGGAAAATATAATCTTTTTTATATGACACATTGGGATTTAAAGGATTGAAACAGATAGTTACAGATGTTCTGTTTTTACTATACAGAACAAGTTTACGGTAAAAGGTAACTCGCCTTTTAAAAGAGAGAAATCAAAGGTGCCTGCATAACCTTTGGTGGGCATGTGCATGTTTGCCCTTATGTACTTGTTGATGCAGCTGCTGGCTCTCAAACAACAGTATTCATCTTTGGAAACATCCATGTAGCGACATGAACAAACATGCAAATAAGAAAAAGAAAAAGCCCTGAGGTTTAAATCAGCAGGGTCCCCTTGGGTACAGATGGCACCGTTTCTTGCTTAGAGGAAGCATTTAAGCAACCTCCCTGATCGTGACATAGTTTGCCAATCTACTAAACAATGGAGTGGTGTCGTTTATAAATAATTAATTAGGATTTTGCTGCATGATTGTCTCCCAGGCAGTATCTCCATGGAGATGATTTGGCTTGCAGGATCTGAAAAGTAACAGTCTCCAAGACAATGGTACTGTGGCGGCCTCACTCTCTACGCCCCGCAGAAGGAGAACACTCAGAGATATATCAGTCCAGTGTACAAGGCCAGGCACTAATTTTACAGCAACTCGTAATACCTTTTTATCTGACTTTCCACTCAGCACATGAACTGTTGTCTGTGTCTCTTCAGAAGCCTCTTGTAAAACAGTTTGCTGTTTATATTGAATATGGCTTGAAGTCAGATTGCCAAGATAGCTGGAGAGGCAGAAACACAGCTAACAGCAGGACTCTGGTCCAGATCAGCCTCTCCTATGGGAAGACACAGAAGAGGGGGCTGTAGGAGAGGAAATCTCCACAAGAACCTTGTGGGGTTCTTTCCTGATTGTTCGCCTTCCCAATGGAATAACCCATGGGATCTGCCTCTAAACCTAGCACATCCAAAAAGGCCCTACGCTTAGCTCTGATACCTGGGGCTTCCCTGGACACTAGCAGAGCAGCTCCGATGGAATCATACTGATAGGGCTCCCATCCTCCCCCATAGACTGCAGCTGCCCCAGGGACTGCCTGGGGTTGGGGGCCTCCATGAAAAATATAATACAATCCCAAGTTTTATTATTTTTTCTGGCTAAGCTCCATGGGGCTGTGGGAGGAGGAACATGTCTCCTGCTTCCTCCCCTGCTCCGCCCTCCCCCGACTTGCTCTGGCATTTGGTCCACCCAATCTATACTTCCACATATAGAACATAAGAATGGCCATATTGGGTCAGACCAATGGTCCATCTAGCTGAGTATCCCGTCATCTGACAGTGACCAATGCCAGGTGCTTCCAAGGGAGCGAACAGACCAGGGCAATCGTCAGGTGATCCATCCCCTGTCATCCAGTCCCAGATCTGGCAGTCAGCACTGGCTCTTGACACCTTCCAGAGGGGAAACAGAGCCACAAAACTGGCTGGACCTGGCTGCTTCCCTTCACACGTGGTGATCCCCTCTGTTCACAGATTTAGGGAAGTGGTGGCCTATGTATATTTAACCCCCCTCCCCCCCATACACACACTCCAAAGAGAAGCAAACCCTATTCTGTTGTATATAACTTTTTTTTTTTAAGCTGCATTTTTAACATATTTCCTAGTGACAGTAGTTGGTCTTCCTCTCTCAGGGGACTGCATTCTCTCCCTGATGTCATTTTCCCTGCACTCTAGAATGCCGTTGCAGTAACAAATTGGAATTTGCTCCATAGCCTAAATGGTATGCTTAATAGGTTGAATCGTCTTAAAATTCCCACAGCACAAAACTATTCTACAGAATAGAAGATAGTTTTCTTATCAGACAAACTGAACATATTGTACACAGAAATTACTGGGGGAGACTCTATGGCCTGTTAGGCAGAAGGGCAGGCTAGATAATCATAATGGCTCCTTCTGGCTACTTTGCAATCTATAAATCTATGCAATAGGGCAAATTCTGCCTTTGTTTACCCTCATGAAACTCCAGGGGGAAATGAGGCAGAATTTGGCATGTTGTCTTTTAAAATCAGTTAGAAACAGCCAAAAGGAACAGTTTTATTCTTTCAGGGAAAATATGGCTTTACTTTTCAAGATGAAGTCTGTATGGCTTAATCTCCAATCTCACTGGATGGCCAGATTGGGCCCACAGACATACATTTCTAGTGGGTACCGAATGAGTGACCAGGAGGTGGACACCTATTACCTCCTTGTGCTTTTTACCAGGTGTTTTTAATTTGTCATATTTTGCTGTGCACAGTGCTCTTACTATATCTTTATGGAAAATTCTGACCATTTTGTTTTGCCCAGCAGTCTGGAAGAAATGAAACATTTCTCATGCAGATAGCACTGAACGTACAGAAACCTTTGTAACTGTCATGAACCATCTATGAAATATAACCCGATACAAAGTATTTGCAACAAACAAAAGCCAAAGTAGTATGAAACATTATGGGAAATTCTCCACCATCCCTCTAGGCAGGCCTGGAGAGCGACTATAAATCCTCTTTCCAGCAAACTGAGACAGGTAATTTATTATAGCCCTGCAAAAGGAGTGACTTACTTCCCCACACATCGTACCCAGCCAACTCTGCTAGCCATTGCATGAAGAAGTGCAGCCATTCTGCTCCATCTTTGCCTGCTTGCTTATCAGAGGGGGAAGAATGGGTGACAGGACTCAGTGGCATGATGTGATCACAGCTGCACCGGACTGTTGTGGGAACCTTATTGCCTTTCACGGCCACGTGAGGGTCAGTGACAGTCTAACCTGAAATGTTTAAACAGTAAAGTGTGGTGGTGTGATGATTTTTTTTTTTTTAAATTGAAAACTTCATTTCCAAATGCATCTCACCCACACTGCTTAACTCTTAACACTGCACATTGCTGAACTGAGTCAGAGAGGGTGGGGATTTCTTGTAGATCTTCACAGTGCAGAAGTTACTACTTTTAAAATTACATTTTTAGGTATATTTTCTTTTCCTATCAGTAGATCCGCACAGGGTGGGGCAAATTAAGATTGGAGTTAGCTACTTCCCTGAAAAAGAGTTTGCTACTGGTTAGATGTTTTTGTCTCTCTTGTTTCTTCTTCAGTTTTTGAAAGAAATGTGTGTTTCTGAAGCATGCAGGATTTACTCTGTTTACTTCTGGTTCTCCTCAGAAGAGGGAATGGGGAGATTTTCCCAACTCAGTCCTGACCAATTGTAGGACTGAAAGAGAAGTTCAGACTCCATGCTCATATAATCCTTGGCTTCAATATGTGACTGACAAAGATTCTAGTTAGTGCTGCTTGTGATCCTTGTGTGTGTGCATGTGCAATGGACACCTGTTCACTAGGAACTGGACGGGGACCAAATCATCCTACTGTGGTCCCCAAAGAAGTCATCTTGTGGCAACTACTTTTGGACCTGGTCCTGAAAAGGCACATGCTTAATTTTGCAAGTGTGAGTAGTTCCATTAAAGTCAGTGGGACCACTTAACTTGCATGAAGTTAACCATGTGCTTAAGTGTTTGTAGGATTAGGGCCTTGATTTCCACTGATTTTGCTTGGACTTGAACCTGTAACATAGGAATGAAAGGCTTTATATCTTGCTGTTATGAACCAGGTATGTCATTCTGTCTGCAACTAGGGTTATGAGTTACCTGAAGCATCTCATCAGTTCAGGAGGCTGGGAAAAACTAAACTGCTCTGCTAGTAAAGTTACCAAAAATAACCAAAAATACCATAATTACATATTCTGAGAGCTGAGGCTAGAGGTGTTTTAAAATCAGTGAAACACAAAGAAAAAGTTTGGTAAGAAGAACATGTACAGTGTTCTGGGATTACCCTAGGAGCTAATTGCACTTCCTCTGCAGGCAGAACTGGAACTGGATTGTCTTGAGCTGTGGATATGGTTGGCATAATATGCATATTGTATCTTATCCTACCAAACTTCATGTACTTTGACCCTAACATGTTGTGAGGGTGAGCAGAACAGATCTGTTGCTTTCAAAGAAGGGCACCTGCAGGATGAACAAACAAGTGCTTTTTAAAAAGTATTTCTCAGTTACGATAATTACTTCTTACGCCTAAATTGTTCTGGTTCCTCATGGCATTATCATCTGGTTCTCTGGCATTAGTCCCATAATTAAGATTTTGACACATGGAGCCTACAATACCTCTCGTGCTAAAAGAGTAAACACATTTTAGAAACGTTTCTTTTTTCTTGAACGTATTTTTGTATAAAATAAATTTCATAAACAAAAATCCATTAGCAGCATTTAGAGTGCTTAGAAGAGACTTGTTTTACATTTTGATACTGTAACAATCAGATAGAGTTCTTGTTTTGTTCACCGAGACCAAAACAGTGAAATATTCAATAATTTCCTAAAATGCCATCATGGCACCTAAGAGAAACAACTGAACATGTTTCAGTTAAATAGTTGAAGAACAATAGAACTGTAAGATGATGTTGGACCAGATCCTCATCTGTGCTGATTTGTTCAAGTCAGTGGAACTGCGCCAGTTCACACCAACTGACGAGCTAACCCCATCTGTGTGAATTTGGTGCTGGTGAAAGTGACGGTTTTGGAGATTGAAGTTCCCTCTATCCACAGAAAAACAACAGCATGGATGCCAATATAAGCTTCTGCACACTGTCGTGCTAACGTGTGCAGTCTAGACCTGGGGTACCGCTTCTGTGAGGGAAAGCTCAGTGTCCAGACCCAACCAATGCTTGGCCTTTAAGATGAGACTGCCAACAAGATTACTAGTCTTTGTTACATGGAGTCTGTCCACTGGGAATTGGACAGACAACCAAACAGGCATCAGATGGTAAACAACATTCGATCATTGTCAGCCTTGGTTGTATATGATCCAGCAACCTACAAGTGAAAAGCTCCATATTTTATTAGAGCCAGATTCTGACACTCTTCACTCATGTAGAGTAGCCCTATTCAGATCAGCGGGGCTCCCTGTGGAGGAAAGTGTAACTCACTGTGGGTGAGGGTGTCAGAAACTAATCGTCCCCAGATTTCCTGAGCAATCCATTCCTCCTAACACAGCGGTTTGAGAGGGAAAGTAGACTTCCATTTCTGAGACAGAGTGCGTGTCATTATCTGCATTGTGGAGTTCCTGTCCTTGGGAGAGTCATGTCACCTTTCTGTCTCCGTTTCCCTGTATGTTAAAATGAGGAAAATAAAGCTCACCCTCTTATCTCCCAGGAGTGTTGTTAGGATCAGCTAGTTAGTTTCGCTACAACACTTTGAACGTGTAAAGTGATATGTAAACGCTAAGCAGTATTATTACTATTAAGCGTAAGAGTCTAGATTCCGCCACCTTCTCTCACATTGAGCAGTACCGGACTATGCATAGTGCCCTATGAAGGGGCAGTACTTCACTCCAAAAATTGCAGAATATGACCCAAAATGTGCATAAATATTCTGAGAAAAGGTGATCAGCTGTTGTCAGTAGAGCTGTGACAATTTACAACATCTGAGGAGCTGTCCCTGTGTTCCTAAGTATCCGTCACTGAGACCAAAAGAGCCTCTGGGACAGGTGAAGAAGTCAAAGTCTGTGGTACTGATTTGCATGAGAGATATTTCTTCCCTCCCATGCATCGGTGCTGGAAGTCGGGGTGCTGCCACATCCCCTGACTTGAAGTGGTTTTCATCATATGCAGGGTTTACAGCTTGGTTCAACGGCTCTTAGCACCCCCACTGTACAAATTGTTCTAGCATCCCTTCTCACATACAGTGAAATCCTGGACCTAAGGAGTCAATGACAAAACTCCCATTGATTTCAATGGCTCCAGGACTTCAGGGTAAATATTTTCAAGAGAGCCCAAGTGACTTAAGACCCCAATTCCCATTTTCAGAAGTGACAAGCACTTAAGAATGAAAGTGGTATTCAGTGCGACAGACTCCTAAGTGCCTAAATCTCTTTTGAAAATTGGATTCAGGCTCCTAAGTCACTTAGATGCTTTGGAAAAATTTAGCCGCAGGCTAATTTTGAATCACTGTTGTATTTATCATATAAAAAGCACATACTTGCATGTTTAAAATTCTTCCATAGAAACTGTGGGAGTTATGAAGCTAATTTTCCTGTTTGCAAGCATAGAGTTAGGATGCTGGCAGGCTGTCATGCCCTCCTGGATGTTATTATCCATTTCCTGACCCAGGATGGTGAAGAATTTGCTACCTGTTATATGTTTGACAATGAAGTCCTTCTTAAATTCTTCTTGAGAGCCAAGTACAAGCCTGTCTTATAATAAAAGGCATGTTTTTACCCATGTCTAAATTTACTTGCAGGAGTACGTGTTCTGCTCCAAGAGCTACCCACATCCTCCTTGTATACAAGGTATGCACTTACACCAGTGCAGAAAAATGGAAAGAGAGGAAAATCAAGCTGCTAGCGTTAGCTCCTTTAGCCCTCTGCTTGGAATTCCTCTGATGGGGATGTTCTCTTGTGACCATTACTAGAAAGGTGTGACTCCTAGATGATAACATGGTTTTGCATTCTTACCTTTAAATGTCTATCTCAAATGTTTGTGTCAAAAAGCAGAAAAGAATCACTTAGCTTTTAGATATGACTCCACTCATGCTTCACTTCCTGCTGTGTTCTGTTATCCCTTCAGGCTCTGAATCAGGATAGTGCTTAAGCACATGCTTTAAATTTAAGCACGAGGTTAAGTACTATTGACTTTAGTGGGATTTAGGTTCATGCTTAAAATTAAGCATGTGTTTAAGATTTTTGCCAAATAGGGATGTTTTTCCCACTTTGAGGTTTTTATAGTAACTTGTAAGAAACCTGATTTTGTAACTTGTTCCCATTTAAGCACAGTTCATGTTAATATTATTTTATATTTTCCCCCTTGCCCTCCAATATTTTTGATGCTACACGATATAATCATAAAAAAGCAACAGTAATGCCATTTGCAATTACTGATGCATTCAAACAATTTTTCACAATAGACTGAAGCACTGTAAACCCAGATACTTTTTCAGACGGCGAAATGTTTTCTTCGGAAAGTTCCATATTATAATTAACTAGTGGAATGACAAAAGTATTATTCACCCACAAAGGGTGGTCTGCATAGCAGGGACAAAGTCACTGGAGGAGAGTCGTAGGATAATTATGTTAGCCAAAAGACTTGTTTGATTTTAAACTAGTTGGTAATTTATTCCTTGTGCCCTGGCTTTAAAAAAAAGAAGCCAGTTGAGGTAAGTATCACAAAGCAAGTGTTGCCATTTGCTGTCATTCAAAATGTACATTCCCCCTATCAGGTTCTGCCCATTGTTCCTTTATACTTTTCTTATGTAGCATGATCTGACCTCAGCAATTATTTATGAGCTCTTTCACATACATCCTTTCTTTCACAGGCAACTCACACACTGGCAAGGGCTTTTTGAAACTGAATTTGTGCTGCAAGTTCGCCTATCACTTCCTCTGTTCCCACCCTGTTTTTTGGAAAGATACCCAGTCACACGATGTGCTTCTGAAAGGTGGCTGATTGAGGAAGGATGCAGGAAGGATATGGTTTTGGAATGATTGCATAAGTGCTGTGAAGAACCTGAATATACAGGATTTATACAAGAGTGATTTTCAAGGCAGTGGCTGCAAATATTAAAGATTTCTTAATTTTTTACTTGGGTTGCTCAGGAGTTAGGGCTTGCCTATTGTAGCACCTCATGTAACAACTTGTAATAATTGAGTGCTCATTGGGTGAACTTAGCCCAATAAATGTTGTTATTAGTACCCTAAAATTTCAGCATCTTTCTCTGAAAAATGAATAGGATTTCTGATGGGAATGGTCTAAAGCTTTTGTCTGAGATTGTCAAAAGCAATCAACTCTGGCCAAATTCTGTTCTAATTGAACTCAATTGGGCGTTTTTACCGTTGACTTCAACTGAAGCAGATTTAAGAGAGTGCTGAGTACCTTTGAAAACCCCACCCTTTTATGAAGAATAAAGCCATACAAATAAAAATCTCAAAACTTAATATCATCCACTGCAGTAATGAGAGCGTATTTATTGTAATGAAATGGAGGGGACATGGGTATGTATTTTAAAACTTTGTTTTGGTCATTCCGCATTCTGCCAGCATCTGACATCTGTATTTATTTTCTGAACTCTCCTAATGGATTATTTGCATCTGTTCTGTTCCAAAAGTAATGCTCGATTTCCTGCATTTATAGGTTGCAATAAAATCCATTCGTAAGGACAAAATTAAGGATGAACAAGATATGGTTCACATCAGACGGGAGATTGAAATCATGTCATCCCTCAGCCATCCTCATATCATCACTATATTTGAAGGTTAGTGACTGCGATTCTTTTCATTATCTGTGCTATTTGTTGTCCCAGACCTAGTTTTCATATGCTTTTAGGTTAGGGCTTGTACCATCTCTTAGTAGAGACTAGAGAGAGTTTTGTGCATCAATTCCCCTTCAAATCCTACTCCACTTTGCAAATGCACACCACTTCCCTAGCAACCACAATAATTCCATGTATGGGGAAGTTTTTCATGTGTGGCTGAAATGCTTCTGTCTGAGTGTCAGGAGAACTGTCACATCGTCTATCCAATCATCCCTGTCCCAAACCAAAAAAATCCATTTCATTTCCCCCTCCCGTTCCAATTCATTTCCCCCACCCAGCAACATAAAAATAACTTCAGTTCATGCCCCTCAACCACGTAGGAGGTCAGACTAGATGATCTGATCATCCCTTCTAGTCTTAAACTTTTTGAAACCCCCAGCCATTCCCCACATAGGTCATTGCTTTAACTTCCCTGGAGCTCACGTGGTCAGTCTGTCTCCCCAGACCCTGGTTCCTTCATTGCCAGCAGCCCCTCTTGCTGGCTCTCTCCCCAGACCCCATGCTCCTTTCCCCTCTAATCCAAGCTCCGGTTTCCCACCTGCTTCTCGACCCTTCCTCCCAACTCAGTCACTAACTCATCACACCTGCCTCACCGTCCAGTCCCATTCCTTCCCTTGGCCCTGCATTTCTGCTCCCTAGCTCCCTTCCTTCAGTACATGGCAGTGGGACTGGTAGCTTTCTCCAGCTGATAGTTCCTGGCTCCAGGGCTGCGATTGACTCTGGGGAGGAGCAGGAAGTAAAAGGCAGCCCTTTTTTTAATAGAACAGTGGCCTCTTGTAGAAGCTCCTCCTCCTTCCTTCCACAGCCTGTGACATCCTGGCCAGAGCTAAACACGTCAGGAAGTGTACATGCTCTCTGGCCCTGAGTAGGAGTGGAGCCACAGAGGACGTGTAGAGTGTGAACTCTGAAGGTTTTAAGGGAGCTGGGTATAACAGCTTTGCCCTGCTTAGTCACTCTTCTTTTTTCACATGCTTATATTGGTAAGAGGCATCTGAATTTGGCCCTATGTATTATCTCTACACACCCACTGTACATGCTAGGTGATGAAAGGTATATGGCAACTCCATTCCGAGAGCTGGTCTGACTGATTAAAACAAGGTCTGGCTTGGAATAACGTTACAATATCACATATTGAGTTATTCAAAAACATGTTCTTTTACTTGAAAGGAGATGAATTCATCTGTCTCTTTATGGAATAAACTCATAACAGGATCTGGGAACAGAAAAGGGGAGGGGTGCTGTGTCAGCATGTGGGTTGCAAATAGAGCAAAAAATATTTCCAATGTGTACTGGAACTAAAAAAAATAGGTATGCTACAGTGCTTTGAACAAGTGGCCCTCTTATGTCTCCTCTCTGCTTTAAAATATCTTAACTCAGTAAAATTATTTAAAGAGTTAGAAAGATTTTTTAAAAATAGAAAATAAATTAAAATTACCTTGAAGCAAAACCTTCCCCCACAACCCTCAGCTCCTTGACTCTAGCTGAAGACAATCCCTTCCCACAGCAGACCCATGACAGTTTTGCAGTTCAGGGTTTTTCACCCCCTTCTTCCCAGTGAAAGTGGATATGGCACATGACAGCGTATCCTCAGTAAGATCCCTTGCTGTTGTTCTGTTGTGATTCCTTAAGCATGACTGATGCTCTTCTACACAGAAGCTGGAGACACTTTCCTCTGATCTTTAGAGGTTTTCTGGATGTTCATTCATTCATTACCGTTTGCCTCTATCCCTTGTCGAATAGCTACTCTTGAAGCAAAATAATTATCTAGAAATTATAGCAAACAGGTTGGCCCTCTGTATTTCAGTCATGGCCTGTGGAGATGGGCTATGGGAATTCAGATGGACAGTGTGATCCTATCCATTATAAAATCAATTGGGTGGCATGGGGAATAGAGGCATATCAGCTGTAGCTCACTAACTCTTTCCAGGAGGCTAAAAGAAATATTCTCTAACAGCCAGCATCATACCGTGGGTATTAAAGTGCAGGACAGACCAGCTGAGACAGAGCCATATCCACAAGGGAATAGTTACATACTGCACAGTGATTATGATCCCAGTTCAGAAAGGTACCTCTTCATGTGGCTCACTTTAAGAATAAGAGGTAGGTCTAATGAATTTAATGGGACTACTCCCATGTTTGAGATTAGGCAGGCACTGTAGCGTGCTGCATCAGGGGCTAGATTACAAAGCCATCTTCATGAATGAGCCATAAAAATTGTTCTAGTTATATATAACATTTATTTTTAGTTCTCTGTTATCTACTTATCATTTATCTTTTGCTCTGGGTATTCAAGAAGATATTTGGACTGCCCCCAAATTCCCTAAAATCCACAAGAATATGTGCAGGGCTGCGCTGAGTTTATCTAGAATGAGTACTGCTCCCTCTGTCTGGAACATCTTTAAAAGTTCTTTGGATAGTACTTACAAACACATGTTTTCCTGAAATGGGATCTATGTTTTGGTATCCTTTTGACCTTGTTGGCTAAAGGTGATTAACCTTTGAATTTGTCAACTCAGTGTAAACATAAGCCATTGGTTTTTAATGCTAAGCAAATCCAAATGCATGTAAACAGGCTTGCTGGTTGAATTATTTTTGGTACCCTAATCACAATGTATTTATCTCATGCACTATTTGCAAGAAGTAGGACCTTTAATTCTGAGTCAGAAGAAATTCCATCCTCTCAAGCAGGACTCTAATTGGCAATCGTTAGAGTGCAGCTGGAAGGGAAGTGCTCTTTCGAGTGACTTTAAATTCCTTGTAAAGGACTGAATAGCTGAAGCTGACTTTGCCAGAAATATTCTGATTTCAGGGCATAAATTTTAACTCAGAAAGCAAAGCCTGCCCCCTTATTTTCCCCCCTTGCAAACTCCAGGACTTGGTATCTAAAGCCATTGAGAGCAAACATATTATTCCGTGAGTAGCCTGACTGCAAAAAACATCCCATCTGGCAATACTTTATTTTATAAGAGTTAAAACATGGGGAGCGTTTAGTGCCCAATCCTGTTAACACTTACACATGTGTAAAACTGTTCATTGGAGTAAAGTTATGCACATGGACATACAAGATCAGGCCCTTGGATCTCTACATGGTGTACTACAGTGTTTGTGTAAGAGTTTCCATTGCTGCACGTATTCCAGGTTTCAGTAAATCCAAAGAGAGAAGTCCCTCCATTTATGAAAAGGAAAAGTAACTTTATAAACAAATTGTTTGCAAACATTATGGAAATGATCTAACAGAGGTTTTTCCCTAATGAATTATAATATTATGAGCCCAGTACAAAGCCCATTTAAGTCAATGGCATCATTACTCCTGTAGAATAAAGTAAAGCATGTGCTGAAGTGCTTTCCTGGGTTGGGGCCAAGGCACTCAGCACCTTGAAGGGTCAAAGACCTTTAAAACATCACAGTACTAAAATTGCATTTCCCTTTCAAAATACACTTCCTTAGGTCTTTGCAATTGGATTTTATTGATTAATAAAAAAAAGAGAATAAAAAGATTCTTCACACATCTCCACAAAGTGTAAATTACAAGTATAAACTGACTTAAACTAGGTTTCTTACTTTTGCTAATCAGGAAATTAGTTTAGTGCTTTTCAATCTTTTAACTTCAATGTAATACCTTTTAAATCCAACATATATTTACAAACACAGCATGTGTTGCCTAGATATAATAGTTTATTTTATTTACAAATACATGTTAAATCTAACATTTCATATCATGCTTCTGCAACAGTAACAGAAAATGATTGGTTAGTTTTCAGTCACAGCCTACATTTTTACAGACAGAATCAAAAAGGGACCTGAGTGCCTGATCATGTGAGTCCTCTGTGTGGAGAACTCCGTGAAGTCAATAGGTGTCCTGTAATATGAAGCACAAGCAGGACTGGGCTCTCTCTTAACATGAATGATAAAAACTGGAAAGCTGAGGTGATTTTTCTTTTTAAAATTTAACCAAGGGAAAGTATTTTAATGGTGACACCTTTTAACCACACTGCTAATTGTCTTCCTCCATTTATGTAGCTTTTTGACCTCTAAGTATATTATTTCCACTGTTTTTCTTTTGATAACATCCAAGAATATAAAGCGATTTTTCTATAGTCCAGTGATCAGTAATGAACAAGTTTAAACAAACTTAACTCCTAGGTTATCATACTCCACCCACATGAATTTCCTTGTATTCAGAATGGTTTAACACCTAAACAACACCATTTGTGAGATGACCCCTCAAGTTCCTGAGAACGCTGGCAATTTCAAATCACATTCTAAAATGGTCTCATACATTACGTTGAAAAAATAAAAACACATTTTTACTTGCCACCTCATGGTATATATTTGCTTGTCTGAGGTTCCTGAGCCATTGGAATCATAATTTTAAACTGTAATTAGCAAACCTGTTCTTCACTCAGGCAAAATTAGGATTAAAATAGTGTAACAGAAAGATGAAACATTATGGCTGATTAAGTGATTCTCACATTTTTCTCAGCTTCTTTTTAAATGGTGACCCATCAAATTCTATGTTTCCTCATCCATTGTACACAGAAAATTGATATCAGCAAGGATCATGGTTCTCATTTTGATTTAATCCACTCAACGGGAATTAATTTCTAAGCCACGGATTGATTTAAAATGATTATTACAGGATTTTAACGACCTTTCTTTAATTTCAGAAGAAATGCGTTGCAGTTCCACTGTATACAGCTGTGATTTAGGAAAGCAATTTAGAACATGCTTAACTTTAAAGCATATGCTTTAAATCCCATTGACTTCAATGGTAATTAAGCTTATGCTTGAAGTTAAACATGTACTTAAATGCTTTGCTAAATTGGATGCTGAAAGAGTACAGCTACCCATGCCCACCATGTCCTTTATTTAAAAACATTATACAACAATAGACTAGTAAATAACATCCTGAAGATACTGATTTAAGGCTTTAAAACACAGAGCTATACATTCTTCCCCTCCCCCCAAATAGTCATGCACTCCCTAAGAATTCTAGCCTAACATACATTGGAAGAAGTTATTTCCCGTTATTCAAGTGTCTTTTTGAGAAATAATTTGTCCTTTATAATATGAGTGAGCTAATTGGGCTTTAAATGATCTTATTGACTGAAAAGGTTATTGCAGCCTGTGTGCCTAAACTTAAAGATAAACTTGCTTGTTCTTTTGATTTGGCTGACCTTTAATAAAAGATCACTTTGTAGCAGTGGAAAGGTACTTCTGTCTGCGGCTGTTGGGAGAGTAATAAAAATACCGCTGAATGGAAAGACACCAGATGGAAGGAATGTCAACATACTGGAACTAATTTAGGAGATTGTTCTGATAGAGAGCAAAGGCATGAGGAGAATTCAGATGGTTCCAGTGAAAGGAGATTGGCTGCCCCTCTTAAACCAACAAACTAAAATTCTTACCCCAGGGTTATATACAAAACAAAAGAAATCAGCCCATGAGGGAGGTAGTCCATGTAAAACAAACAAACAAACAAACAAACTCCTGCCCAGTCCAAATTAGCATCCTGTAAACACAGGAACAAAGGGATGAGGGTATTTTTTTAAAATTAGGTGTCACGCAGGTCCAAGGCTAGTCTTTGCAAAAGCACATTGGTATGCGTTTCAAACATTTAGGGCTAAATTCTACCCTCAGGTTCACTTGTGTAACTCCCATCTCTTTAAATAGATAGTGACGTGTGTTCATCCAACAGCAGAATTTGGCCCATAGGATTCCATGGAAGAGTAACTCTTGTGTTCCAAGAGGGGAATATGGATCACTTTCGGTGTAATAGACTCCTAGTGCTCTGAGCAGAGAGAGGTCCTATCTGGGAGTTGTAAAGCTCCGAATAGAAGCTGAGCTCATCATTTCAAGCCCTCTAAATATAGTTAAGTGAAGAGATTACATCCAGGAATTATTACTGTAGTAGTACAGACTGTGATGAAGAATGATTGTTGACGTTACAAAATGTACTTCAGCTCAGATATATCTTTGGTAGTGAGGAGTTAAGTATGTGTCCAGTTTTACGTTTGTATTCTTCAATGAGCAATGAAGCCAAAGGAGTTGGTTTCAGTTATCTGCTCAGAAACATGGAGTTTTTTTTAAACAAACAAACAAACAAACCTTTTCCTTAGAATTAACAGGAAAATTAAAAGAGAAAGAAAGAAAAGCTGCAACACACATTTAATTGAGTATTTGAATATAAACACCTTTTGCTGGTTGTGCACAATCCTGCTCTTACTCTTAGGAAAGGCTCTTTGGGATGGGAAGACTGAAACAAATTTATAGCTCAGTGGACAATATTTCTCCCTACCTTCTGATTTGTTACTGCAGCACTCTCTCCACCTCCCAATACATTGTCTTAGCGTGCCCCTCCCTATCTCCTGACATGCCTACTGCAGTACTTATCCGCATGCTACTCCAAGCGCTTTCACCCCCTCCTGATATATTACTGTAGCGCTTCCCCGCCTTCTTATACATTACTGCAGTGCTTCCTCCACCCACCTCCTCATTACTGTGGCCCTTTCCCCACCTGCTGATATATTATTGTGGCACTTCCTCCACCACTTCCTGGGGCCTGGCTACATCTCTCCCAACCTCACCCAGCCTACAAGGTGATGGAACTAAATAAACGCAACAGTCAACGGCTCAAAAATAGAAATGACAAACAGGTTCTAACAAGTATTTCTTCTGTTTCTCTTATAACAACTGGGCCTCTGACTTCTCTCTAAACAAATCATCTCTCTTGATTTGTTATTGACATCCTACCCCCCCAGTCCATCTGTTGACGTTGCCAACTCTTCTTTTCTTGCTCTTGATCAACTTGCACTGCTTTCATTGTTTCCCTCAAAGCACTTGTGCATAGCTGTCCCACTGCTGTTATGCATAAATAACCCTTCCATGCTCCCTGGCCCCCCTCCCCACATCAGCCATGGAGGAGCAGTTTAGGGAAGCCTTTCATGAACTAGTCTCCTTGTCCTTAGTGAGCCATGGAGTGTTCCTGGAGCAGTCCGTTTGGCTAAACCCGCTTCCCTGAATTTGCCAGCTGCAGCAGCAGTGCCGAAGCACTTCAGAAGTGGAGTCAGCTTCAGATTGGCAGAGAATGGCGGATAATAAACGCGCACAGTGAAAACACAATATGCACCAAACGTTCACAGAAGCTATGGAGAGGCAATCAGTCTAGCATCAGCTTGCAAGTCACAGCACAGGTGTTAACAGGGTAGCATATTTATTACCTCATTACTATTTGCAGTAAATAAATCCAGCACTCAGTTAATGCCCTCCTCCCTTCCCCCAACTCACAATCACATTATTTTCTTGGGGCATATATTTCTATAAGCGGCAAAGTCATGCATTTCCACTTCACTCATGACTCCTCCTTCTCAATCTAGCTACGTCCTTTCCACCACCATCTCCGCCCTCATCCTGAGCAACCAGTATGCACCCCTATTTATTGGTTATGTGCTCAAGTGTTTTGGTGATTAATACAGGCTTTCGTTACACTGTACAGGACTGTGTATTGGTGTATGGAAGCAATGAAATACAGTGGGAGACTGCAAATGGTGCCTGTACTATGCTTTTCTGTAATGTTCAGGAGAACTTATGCAAATGAGTGATCTGTGTTGGTGATTGCTCTAAAATTAGTATTAATTTTTTATGTAGAAATCAGAGCATTGAAATCTGCATCTGCATGCAGGGGGAGAGTAGGGATGTGAGGTGCCAAGGGATGAATACAGATGTGGAGGAGATGGTGGGGCCAGGGATGTGTGGAGGGATGCCCAGGGTGGAATGGAAAGGGCTGTATGCCAAGGAATCTGTGCTTGAAGGGTTTCCTCTGTGTTGAAGTGTGGAATCTATGGTGCACTGATGCCACAGTGCAGAGAGGTGCTGATGCCTATACTGTGTTCATTCAGTTTTGGTTATGTTGAGAGAGCTTCTACAATGTCCATGTAAGTCAAAGGGTAACGTCCCTATGAAAAGTGTCCTTCATGGAAATAAATAATATGTATCAATGCATCCTTAAGAAGACAGTGCAGTGAATCCAGCATGCTAGGCACTGAAATGCTCGTAGGCTAATTGGGGGGGAAAACATATAGGATCCAAAGGCAAAAATACATAGTAAAGATTGTGTGTTTCCCAAATTTAGCTTTTAAATATAAGCTCTGCTTGTGAGAGGACAGTAAAAAGCATCTAACATTTTATATAAATAACATGCCTTCCTCAAACCAAATACTGTCTGTATCTGTTTCTGTGTAATTGTAGGGAAATATTCTTGGACTAAGACTCAAACTGGATGTCAAATTTAAGCCCTGAGGGAAATTTGATCATGGAATTAGAAATTTCTGAATATAAAGGAAAATGTGACAAAACTCAAAGGTCGAGTTGCTAAGGCCACAACTTCAATAATTCCATGTATCAAAAGAATGCCGTAGTCAGCCAGGGGACATCAAGAAGTCACCATGTTTAGTGGCATCAAACAGCTTTTGTGACATCCTCAGTCATGAGCAGAGGGTGCCCAAAGGGTCAGGGGCAACAAAAGGAGTCTTTCCACTTGCGCCCCTATGCTTTAGCTAACATTCTCCTGGGCTCAGTGTTCTGTTGCTCACTCCCCTTGGAGTGGAAGCCGCCACAAGAACAGCAAGGTGGAAGAGGGGCCCATAGCCTACCCCTCAAATGCACACCACCTAGCCGTTCACAGAAGAGCATCCACCGTGCTTCCTGGAGGTAGTGCAGCTACAAACCATCCCTCTACTCAGAGTTGCTAGACCTCAAGCAGCATGTACACACAACAATCTATAAGACCATGTTATTAATCAGAAAGAAGTGGCAAACCCATTGGGATTAATCAAGCCTCATTGTATCATTGCACACAGAGCAGCCGAATTCACTCTTGTTGCGAGTTAAACTCCATGGAGATCAGTGGAGCTTTCCCTACTTATACCCGGGGTGAATTTGGCCAGTTTAATTGCACACAGAGTATACAATAAAGCCTGGTACATTGTTCAATTGCAGTTTCTTGAATTCATGTATTTTTAGTGTATTATCTAAATGTAAATAATGACTCCTTTCTCCCTTCCTAGGCTGAATAGTGATTAGTTAGCAACTGTCTCTGTGCTTAGAGATATGGGTGTGCTCATTAATGCTGTATCAATAATGCGTCAGAACACTTCGGTATAGAACGCATATTATGTTGAGTACTTTCCAGAGACTATCAGTCTGTCATTCTTGGAGAGGATATTGTAGTATAATCCATCCAGAGACAGTTCTTCCAGTTTCCGAAGTTTATTGTTAATGAGGATGCATGTAGGATGTAATCACTGGCAGGATTATATGCTTCAGGGTACTGTAAGGCCAACAGACAAGTCAGTGGCCAATTTTATCTGGCAGTTCCTTTTCCCTTTTATCAGAGCCATTTGGCTGAAGCCAAGGGAGATTTAGAAAGAACTGCAGAGACTTTGGCTTGTAGAATTTAATGACAAGGTGTAAGGGGACAAGAGACAAAGCCCAAAAATGAAAATTATCTGCGTGTTGGAAGCTGCAGCTTCACACTGAGCTGCAAAAGATGAAGTATGGCCGTTAAAACACTAATGACCATGTTGGAAGGTAATATTCCAGTAGTGCTGGGCCAAGATAGCATCGGTTTGGAAGACCTCTTGTTACCTCGTTCGTTTGGAGGAAGCTTTGCTGCCAGTATGGTCTGGCCTCAGCAAGTTGTCTCCATAGAATGAGCTAAAAGGAAATTCAATACATTCTAAAGTGAGCTGGGGTTACCTAGGCCAGGTACAGTGTTTCCTGGGTGTGCAGTAGCTTGTCAGAATCAGAGGAGATATTACAGAACAGCCAAAGCAGTGTGGCAATTGGAAACTGGTGACAGCCTCTTACGTTAGCTTCAAAGTTTAGTTTTCATCTACTTCCCGTGGACGCGATGGCAGCCGATGGCGCACAGCACCTTGCAGGATTGAGCGCTGAAGAAGCAGTCCAGTCACGTCACGTACTACGGGGGTGATAGTACACACTACAGTTGGCCCTGTCCAGGTGCACATGAGTCAAAGATGGCACAAACACCCACTTGCAGGGTGGTGAGCACAGGTATTGCTTGAGCATAGCATTGGTGGCGTTCGCCCAGAGGAGCCAGGGAAGAATGGGTGAGAGCAGAACTGTGGCCGTCTACCTGTTCTGTACCAGCCGGGGGAAGCTGGATGGGCCTAGAGGGAAGCGCACACAGGACACTTTCAAAGGGTGGCAGAACTCCTGTTTCCACCTGCCCCAATGCCCCAGGAGCAGTATTAGCTGAGTCAGCCAGATTCCTTCTGGTAACTCCCGGTGCTGGATGGCAGCTCCTCACTCACACCCCAATACAGAGCTGGTCATTAGAGGCACAGCACAGTCTCGTCCTTTTATAAACTTGTATGTCCACAAAGATAAGCTTTCGGGAGTTCTTATCAGTGACTATGCATTTGCTGTTATAGAACGCTGAGTTTCAAGACAGTCACAAATATTTGATACCCACCACTCCCCCGTCCCTCTTCCTTCCCCCACCCCGCCCCACGCTGTATGTGTGAGAGCTGTTGTGGGAAGGCCTATAGGTGCTGAGCAGCTAGCCCTCCCACTGAAGTTCAGAATAGCACACACACACACAATTAAGTAATAATAATACCTAGAAGTGTGATAGTAAAGTCAATCACAGGCATAGCCTCTTCCTGGCAGAAGGACTGGCAATGGTAAGGAAATGAAACTCCCTACAGACATCCCAGACTCCCCTTCTATGCTAAATATGTAGGACAATTGTTAGATTAAAATATTTGCACACTACAGATACACTTTTAGGGCCAGAGCTTCAGCTGATGGAAATTTGGCCTCCTTCCTTTGATTTCACCCATTTAAACAAGTGGAGGATCTGTCTCTTTGTGACTGTGAGCTCTTTATGACAAGAGCCAGCTCTTTGTCTGTGTCTGTACAGCACCTAGTGCAATGGGGCCCTGGCTCACTACTGTAATGTAGCTAATAAAAGTTAACAATATCATTTCAAAATGCCTTTGAAGTGGCCTTTCAATATGTGCTAGCATGGCTGTTTTCATTTCTAATGAAAAACATCAAACATATGAAATATTTATGGTAAATATAGACAGTAAAATAACTTTTCATGAATTTGACACTTTTAAGACCTAACTGGTTATTTGTGTGTTGTTTTGATTTATAAAATCATATATCCAACACACTCTAACCATATTATGACTCATGGTTACAAAAGACTTCTTTTAGACCAGGAAGGCAACAGATTGATAGTGTGACTGAGGAGTCTGGACAGATTTAAACCATATTAGCATTGGAAATAAATAGAAACCTGTTTGCAGAACTCTGATTAGTTAAAGATATGACTTCTAAAACTCTTGGGGTCTGATTCTTCATTGCCAAACCAGAATGGTTTTACGCTCATTTTGCACTAGTGTAAATGATGGCACATGAGTGCAGGGAAACAGATTCAGGTCCTTTCATTTTAATGTGCTGTTCAGTGGCACCGTGAGTACACAATGTATAGTAGGGAAAATGCTGGCCTTCCTTGCTTTAACTGAACAAAGTGAGATCTAGAAGCAGCAATGATTTATAACATGAAGAAGTATAGAACATTAAGCGCCTTTGCCTTTATCACAGGTCTTTAATTATGCCTGCTGCAAAGACCTCAGACCTAATCTTTATTATTGTTTAACTAATACTTCATTTATATGTCTGAAGTTATCTGCATTTTTGAATAATCATAGTAACGATGAGTGCTTTACATTGTCATTCTACAAGCAGTAACTAATCTTTATAACACCCCTCTGCGATGAGTATTGCTTCTGTCTTTAGTGGAGTTATTCTGGATTTACATCAGTGCCGGTGCGTTGAGAATTTGTCCCTATACAAATGCTCAAGGCCACAATGGGAATTCGTATCAGAGCTGGGGCTGTAATACAGGGATTTCCAACTCCCAGCCCTATGAACCAGCCTCTCTCTGTAGGCAGCAACTAGAGTTACGTCATTTATTTGGATAAGCATTTGAAAAGATAATGTTGGCAGGGATGAATCTGGTGCATTATTGGCTCACGGAAGATGTCCTGGTGATAAGGTAGTCCTGTGGCTCCCCACTTGCATTTCAATTCTGCCTTGTTTCTCTAGCATGCCTGATAATTTAGGTTCTTCAAAAGATGTGCAGTACCAATCATGCAGACTGGTTAAGTGTGTTTCACAAGGATATAGGAAGTCATTGTCCAATCTGAGTTTAGAATTCAGGAGTTCCTAGCTCCAGTACTTTGTTCAGACAGAGCCTAGTGATCTTTTTCATGCCCCATGTTACAGGGTCAGGAACCCCCTCTCATCTAGCTGAAGAGACAGTGAGGGTAGTTACAGTCCTCCTTCCCTTGACCTGTTCATTGACTCCCGTAGGGGTTGTGATCTCCTAGTTGAGAACCAATGCATTTGACTAGACCATACCTTTGCCAAGCATGTTGGCAGTATATTGAAAAGCTCCCCATCCTACAGTGAGCATGTATCAGACACCGCAAATCATTTGTTTTCTCTTCTCCCTTTTAAGTATCCGTTTTAAATCTATCAAATTAACAATTTATTTTCTTTTTTGCATCTGCAGTGTTTGAAAATAAAGATAAAATTGTGATAATCATGGAGTATGCCAGCAAAGGGGAGTTGTATGATTACATCAGCGAGAGGCGGAGGCTAAGTGAGAGGGAGACGAGACACTTCTTCCGGCAGATCGTCTCCGCTGTTCATTACTGTCACAAGGTGAGTACGGAATTTGGCGTAAATATCTGAGGATTTAACACTGACTCTCATGCTTAAAAGGACCAGCGAGGGAAAAATGTTCAGCTGCTGAAGCGAGAGGGTGCAGGTGCTTTATTTTTTTTATACAGCATGATATCATAAACATAAATACTCCAACAGTTCACCATCCATGTTTAGAGAATAAAGACCATATCCTCTGGGTCCC
This sequence comes from Emydura macquarii macquarii, assembly GCF_026122565.2. NCBI lineage: Eukaryota > Metazoa > Chordata > Testudines > Chelidae > Emydura > Emydura macquarii. The sequence goes on from NW_027133667.1 coordinate 116,365, forward strand.
ATTTTCACCAGCTAATTCCCTTACATCAAGCCTAACTCCCATTTGAGCCTTTGAAAATTTCCTCCCTATGTAACAGAATACTCAGCTAGCTTTCTGTGGGAGAAAGGTCACTTCTAGTGATGCAGTCAATAGAAAAGGATTGGTAGTTTTCCTGTAATGGGAATTCAGAACAGATTTTGACAGAAGAATAAGGTACAATGTACACACAATAAAAAAGCAGAGCAGAGGTGTAAATGTACAACTTCAGAACCCGGGAACTCTTTTGATGGGGAAGAAAGTGAGAATATAGATAATGAAGCCATTTAAGTTACTCAAAAGTAACGCCTTCAGATATAATAAGGGGCATCAGAAGGATTCCCCTTACCATAGTCTTTATTCTTCATGGCATGCCTCTGAAGGACAATTTAAGCCATGAAAAACTAAGCTCAGGCTGATTATCTTCATGATGCAGTTGTAGGGGCATTGCATTCATGACATTTCAGTGAGTGTTGCATTTATCCCAGCAGTGCCCATCTCCTCTCTGGGGCCTCTTGAGGTCGGGAAGTCTTATCATCCCTATTTGTAAAGAAGGGGAACTGAGGCAAAGAGACTTGCCCAAGCTCATAGAGGAGATCCATGGCAGAGCAAGGAATTGAACTTGGGTCTCCCAGGTCAGTGTCCCAACCACTGGGCCATCTTTTCTCCTGTGGCTCATGGTTGTATAGAGCCAAAATTTGCACCAGACTAAAGCCAACAAGCAGCTAGTGCAGCTTTCTGTTGCATTTTAAAACATTTTAATCTACGTTTGAATTCTGCTAAGTAGGGGAGGTTTGCAAAGTCCTTATTGCTCAGGACAGAAAATCCATTGCAGCCTTCTGTTAGTTTTCAGAACTTTCAGAACAAGATGCTGAAACTTAAATCCCGCTTGTTAATGACCATTCCTGACATTTGCAGGCGGTAGCAGTCTTTTAGGGTTATAACTTCCCTTGCCCAAATGGCTGCACACTGGAGGAATTAGAGTTTTTGTAAGGACTAACGTCATTGACAGATACTGTTTTCTGGTGCCTGGGAAGAATATATTGCTTTCACACAGTGGGGGTATGATAGGAGTTGGAATTAAGTTCCGAAAAGAATCCCCCTGCTGTTTTACAGGCTTTGTGGGAGGACAGATTCCAGTCATTCTTCTCTTAACCACACAGCAAGTGACTAATACATCTCCTGTCACTAGTCACTGAAATGTAGATACAAAGACCACCCTGACGGTTCAGTTCTTTAACCTGTCCGATATTTCCCCATGTTTCCCCCGCCCCTTATTTTTTCGTTTCAGAACGGTGTTGTCCACAGGGACCTAAAACTGGAAAACATCCTTCTTGATGACAATTTTAATATTAAGGTGAGGTTCTTTCTCTCATCCTCTCTGAATGGATTTTCAAGTCCATAGCAATTTGTATCCAAGGTGTGGTAGGATCCAGTGTTATAGCAATGACATCTGGCAAGTAACTGAGCGGGTGGGAGGTTGAGGAGAGAGAGTACTGTATATGGTTAGCCTAAAGTGCTAAATGGAGTTTTGGATAATTTTTTAGGGGGAAACCCTTCTCGCCACCCAAGGGGCTCAGTTGCCAAAGCAACATTAATTTGCCAGTGGAAGACAGTAAAATGTTTCAAGTGGTACAGTTTATGTTACAAATGGTATTATTGCTGGCTGCGGCTGAGTAAAAAAAACTTTCTTGGCCTACAAGGTTCAAGTACCTCCTACAGAACACTCCGAATGTCCTTTTGATCACGTCTGGAAAATAAGCAAATAGAGTTTCAAAATAAACCTAGTAAAGCACATGTGCTTCATTAGGAAATGGCCTTAGAACTCCAGACACAAATGTAGCTTTGACTGGCTATCAGTGATGTCATATTCATGTCAGTAATTCCCAGTGAAAGCATGGGAATGACCTTCTTTCCTTTCTTCTTCTTCTTCTTCTTTTTTTTTTTTTTAAATAATAACCTTAAGACAAGATAAGTAATGCAGTTCTGGGAGATTAGTGAAGTTCCTAGATGGCTGAACCTGTTTCACCTTCAGCTTGCTGTCACTTCACACTCATGGGGCATACAGTCACTGTCCCCTCCTGATGCAGCATAGATTCCAGCGCAGTTGGGTGTATAGATCCATGGACAAACAAACAGAGAGGCAGATGATAGATACTGCCTGCTGGCTGTTGTGTCTTATGCCTTAATTAACAAACCAAAGCAATCAGGAAATAATCTACACAGCCAACTATCCCAACAGCTCAAGTTTTGACTGTGTTAGTTCTGTGTTGTTTCTCCATGGATAGCCATCCTGCTCCCTGCTCTGCCTTCAGTGCATCATACTGAAGAGATCCTATTAATTTTAAATGTATGCACAATGGAAATAGACAATAACATGTGGTAGTTGCCATCTGTGTAAAACTGATGACAGACACTAACTTGGATCAACCGGTGAATTAAAGACACATAAATATGCAGTTTCTAAAAATAACATATGACAGAGGGCACATCCTATGCGACACTTGAACGTTCGTTGTTAACGTCAAGGCTGTAGTGCTAAAGTGAATGTCTCCCGTTATGTGCCAACAGTGTCACCAACACTGGCAGCTTCCCCTCCCCCTTTTAATAGTGCTGAAAACACAATATCGCCTTTCTAGGACAGTGCATGTGGACCAGGCTTCTGCGTGCAGGATGACCTCTCTTTCTGCATTACGTACCAAACTATCTTCCCAGCGCCTCACAGAATTCTTGAGAGAGAAGAAGAATTTGGGGAATTTGTTAAATGGGGTGGGCTGTGTTCATCACATGCAAACCAATCATTTTCTCAAGCCTTCAGGAAATTGCACCAAGACAAAAGGTCTGATTCTTTTTCTGTGTCAGTTTTATACCACTTCAGCTCTTCTAACTTCAGGGGAGTTAATCCTGATTTATACCCAGTAAGAGGTGAATAAAACCCAAACAGTGTGATCAAAGCACTTCAAAAATCACAGATTTTTTTCTCAGATACTACAGTAGCTGTTATTGGAAGATGGATAGGTGCTAGTCAGAAGGTAGAGAGGGGCCTAATCCTGCAAGTCCTCACCCATATGAAGCATCCTGTTGACTTTGATAGGTATGAGCCAGGACTACTCTTGTGAGCAAGAGTTTGCAGGATGGGGGTGAAATCCTGGCCCCATTAGCATCAGAGGCAAAACTTTCACTCATTTTAATGTGGTCAGGATTTCACCCTTACGCTCTAGACATGTCAAATACCACCACGGTACTTCAACATAAATCTTGTGTTCATGGAATACCTGAAGAAATGTTGGTAGCTGATGAATCTTTTAATAATTACATATTTCCTGCAGCTCCCAGTAAAAAACAACTTGTGGTATTCAGAGACTGTTTTCTCAAGGACCCCTTTTGTTGAAGTAAATTCTGCTTAGTCTACCATGTGTGTGCCTTTTGCATATTTTCAGTTCTTCCTCACTCATTCCTTTGCAAAAGTAATGCACATCTCTGTGTGTGCAAATATGCATGGGCATGATTATACACACAGGTGGCTATAAGCTGTCTTGCTTTATATGATGCCTATATTTAAACAAAGAAGCTCTTGAGGTCTAAGGATTGGGAATGGGAAACATGGTTTATATTTCACAATCCCCACTATCAATGGTGTCTGAATTTGGATTTCTCCGCGTGAGGTCTTTGTACCTTACCTACCACATTGAGAGAACTACTTATAGTACTTGATGTTAAACAGACAGCCGCTATTTGCCTTGATATTCTGGGGTTAGAATTTGTTATTGTGGTTTCTATGTTAGTGACACAGGGTTTTATTTCCCCTTTTTTCTGTTTCACTAAACAGTATTTGTTGGCAAGGAAACACATCTGGTGCTGTAAATTATTTATTTGCAGTTCAGTAAATCTAACAGGCCCTGATTCTGAAAATATTTATACATGCCTTATGCAGAAAGAGAAATGTGCAGTTTGGGGCTTTAAAGGAAAGGGCTGTTGGTTTTGAATGCACAGTGGAAACTCATCTACTAAAATGGGATGACTTATTGTTTTCTGTCTTTTTAAGACATCCATCCTCATGAACTTTTATTTATATTTTATATTTCACCCAGTAGATCCCAAAGCACTTCACAAACTTTACTAATTGGTTGTAAGAAATGTATATAAAAAGGAACCACTTTGTTCACTGTGTTACAAAGTATAAACTTCGCAAATAACCAATGGCACATATAGTGCAGATTACACAATTGTACTATTCACCCGGTATGTTAACATCAGACATCTAATAAAATGTCATCATAAGAAACTAGAACAATGTACAATAACACCCGCCAGTGCTTTTAGGACAGGAAGTGAAGAATATTTTATCTATTAGAAATTTATCCTCTGAGCTCAGTCAGCCATTGTGTTCTATCCTTTCCATTCGATACCCTGCCGATTTTGGAGCCATCCTTAAATTTGATCTGATTAAATTTATATCATGAGGCAGGTGAACAGTGTGCATAGAGATAATTAGGCCTTTGAGTTTAGCTAGCCAGTAAAGTCTCTGGAAACTTGAAAGAATCATGGACTGAAATACCACAGACAGGAAGCATCAGTATTTGAAGATTGACAAATGTACCATCATTGGAATGCAGACCGTTGGGAAGATCCACACTGGTCCACACACCAGAGTGTGTGGGAGCTTCTGGTGTAAGTTATGTGGTTAGATTATCAAAGGACTTTCTGAGGTGGTGGTGTTCCCTGAAAACCATTTCTTCAACAGTCCCTGAAATGGGGAGAGCTAATATATATTAAATCAGAAATAATGTATTGTTTCAGTCACTCCTGAGATGGATTGTGTGCTCAGCTCCTTTGGAAGTAAAGAAAAACAACCATACTAGTTTTGGCTCAGATCTGAACATTGCATTCCTACATCTTAGTACTTAATATCCTCAGCAGTCAGTATTATGTTGATTTTTTTGGAGCAAATGGCTGCATAATCAGTTTCTTGGTAAATTGTGTCTTAGCACAGAATCTCAATGGAGAAATCACATAGCTCTGCTAAATAGGATGACGCTAAGACCTCTGAACTGAACTACAGCATTATTTGGACCAAAAGAGTCACTACTCTGGATGTCAGTAATGGTGCTGACATCACCTAGCACAGCGGGGGGCTAGGTCCTGGACTGATGCTCTTAGACCCTGCCGCAGAACCAATAAATAATAATAATAATAATAAATATGGACAGACCGTTTTATCAGGGAAGAAAAACCATTTTTTAAACTAAGCAAGAAAAGTGGTAGTGATGGAACTTGTCAGATTTGGTTTCACTGAAGTATTACTGTCAAATTGACCACTGAATTTCCCTGCCTCTGGAACATAGTCACATGTCCTTGCCCAAAAGGACTCTCCCAGGATATTAACTATCTGTATCCTGGAGCTGAAAAATGGGATGGAATCCCATGAGTTGATTCCACCCCACCCCCAGGACTCCCAAGTCAGCACAGTCTGCTATTATTGCACTGTATACAGTACAATATATATTGTGGTAATGAAGCGTGGGACCTGCAACAAGTATTAGCCTCTCCCTATTCTGACTCATTTTCCAGCTGCTAGCAATATAATTTACTTTAAAATGACTTTATTAGTACTGTGGGCTTCAGAGCTCCCTCCCTCTCACTGCCAGTCCTCCAGTTCTCAGTAATTCGAAACATTGGGTGGAATGATGTGAACTGAGACCCTCTGTATGTCATATGACCTCACCCACCTTGTGAGGCTCTGTCTTTTATTGGACCAACTTCTGGGGTGAGCGAGACCAACTTTTAAGCTACAGAGTGCTCTTCTTTAGCTCTGTCTAGCTCGAAACTTGTCTCTCTCACCACAGAAGTTGATCCAGTAAATGATAGGCCCTTATCCACCTTGTCTCGCTAATATCCTGGGACCAACATGGATACAACAACACTGCAGGAATAGATCCTCCCAATCAGCTTCACCTTTTGCTGCTCCCCTCAGCTCAGCTGAATTTTCAGTCTCCCACCAGTGCTTTTTGTACCAGTAGGAAGGGTCACCCTCTTTCACAATCCTATCCCAACTGTGTCTGTGCAGTAAATGGCCAGAAAGACAGCAGGGCTAAGGCAGCACCAAAAAACCAAAACTCCTGTTGATATGGTAAACTTAAAATGATACAAGGTGACAGCAGGAGAGGAAAAGTGTAAGTGCAATAGCAACAAGAAGCTGCTAACTGCACTTTCTATTGAGCTTTAAAATAGAAACAAGCCAGAACTCTGGTAACCCAGCGGCGTTACGTATATGCAGAACAGGCAGTTTGCTCACAGTAGATACATGTAATTCAGGTGCATCTTCTTGAAAATTTCATGTAAATTCATCGGTCATTCATCTAATTTAATGGAGCAAATTTATTTTTAGTCCGCATTGAAACACAAAGAGCCAGATCCTCATGCCAGGTAAATCGGCATCGTTCCGTTGAAGTCAGTGGAGCCATGCTAATTTATACCTGCTGAAGACTTGGCCCAAATTCTTTAACTGAGTGCACACTTTGTGGAATTTATAATCCATACCTATAACCAACCAATACATTACCTCTAGTGTATTGTAGTTAACAGTAAACATGAAACATGCGCCTCCTGAAGCTAAGGGAATAAAAGCCTCCTCCTAGCACCGCCCCATTTTAAAGGTTTTGTTTTTTTTTAATTCATGCTTTTGCTCCATTTAAGTGCCAAGAACATGAAGTAATCTTGGCTTCTATTAATCTTGTTTTGGGGGGGCCCGACAGCTTTAACGGGAAAAGATGATAAATATCTGTCTGAGAGTATGGGAGTGGACTGTAATATAAATACCCTTTTCCTGTGTAGCCAAAATGAAAACACGAATGCCCAAGTTTAGGAGTTCCTTGATGTGGAGAGTGGTATGTGCATCCTTATATATGTCAATGCACATATACACATACTTTATACATTCCATGGCCTTCTGGGAATGTATTTTCTTCAGGAAGCATACTGTGGTGTGTCTGCCCCTGTCTTGGCTGCATCCTGAATTAAACTGAAGCTCAGGGACTAGCAGGAAAGTGTTAACACTGAACTGGTTCCACTCTTCTTCTGATTGACAGGACACGCTTCCTTAGACTTAAAACCAACTTTCTGCAAGCCAGGCAGGGTGACATGATAAAAAAAAGTGGAATTTAGAGCAATTAAGCGCAATTTGAGCTATGGGAACATGTTTGCAGATTGCAGTTGTACACCACATTCAATGACATTCCAGCCATACAATAAAGATTTTACGCAACACACTTATTTAAGGGCTGAATTTTCTGCAACAGATAATGCACTCATTGGGATATTGAGTAAATTCAAATTACGATTGTACTGGAATGGGATAAAGTACCATTAATGAACAGAAACCAGCTGCTCCTTTAGCACTCAATTAGAAGCAACAAATGCCAGCAGGACACACACTAGCAAAATGTTAGAGGATGGAGCTTGAAATGGGATAGATATGGTTGGTGACCAAGGATTTAAGCAAAAAAATGGACATGAGCCCCATTTTTTTCTTTATGATATATAAAAAAGGCCTGGTAGTTCTCCCCCACCCTGCTGCTTATTTTTTTCTTTAGTCTGGTGTTTCCTAGTTTTGCTGCAGAACATTTGGAGCGGGAAGGGTGTCCGAGGTGAGCAAAAGGGTGAGGGGTGTCAACAATGTTTAACAAGGACATCCTGTCTCTTATGTGCTGAGTAGACACTGCAGTTATGTAGGTGTTAGCAACAGCAAACAGCATAAATCAGTTTTAAATACTTTGTGTGGGGAGGGGAATTTCTTGCCCTTCTGATTACTCTGCTTTTGTTCTTTTGTCTTTTGTGATGTCATAACATCACTAGTTCTTCATGGTAGAAAAGGCCTGAATTTATAAGGTGAAAAAAAAACCTCAACAGAAGACTCCTTCCTTTTTAATATTGTGTTATTGGTCTGAAAAATACTTCTGAAGCCTCCTTTATACATCATAAAGAAGCAAAAATGGGTGTAAACCCAATTTATTTTTCTGTCGTAGGTCACCTTTAAGCCATCTATTATCATGGCAGGAAACATGATACAAGCTATAAGCACTAGCCTCATGTCTACTCTCCATGCTATCTACGCTCCTCGCATCACTGGTAGCCGTTGGCGTGTGTGTTGATCGGCTCCCACTACAGCTGCACCCCTAAACCATCTCTTGCTGCCTGATCTGGCTTTTGCATGGTCCCAACCCTTTGTCCCATTTTTTGCTACCCAGTTTTTCTACTCTGGTGAGAGGCCCAGCTTCTGTGCCTCCATTTCCCAGGAGGGGAAGAGGAAGCAACTTCTGCTCCCGGCTACTCTGCTGGATTAATTTTTATAATGTAATTTAAATAACAACTAAATAGGAAAAAATGTCTATCAAGGCACTTAAACCCAGCAAAGCTCCAGCTATGTAATTCCCAGCAACATAATCCTAGATGGTAATCCACCCCCTCTACAGCATCTTATATGGGTGGGCAAGCTGCTCTCCCCACAGGATCTCAAAGGAAGCCACACCCCGACTCACATGATAGTCCCATTGAAGCTATGATAGTAAGGGGAGCAGGATTTGTCCTGTGAAGGGAGAACTTGACTGTGCTAGCAGCTGCAGTGTGGCTCAGAGGAGGTCGGGGGTAGCTACGCAGAAAGCTACTGTGCATATCACCAATTCTAAGTTTTGTGATCCAACAGTTCTTCCTCTTCGAGTGCTTGCTCATGTCGATTCCAAGCAAGTGTGCACGTCGTCAGAAGGTTTTTCCCCAGTGGAACCCGTCGGGTCAGTGGAGCTGCCCCCCTGAAGTGGGGCCTCCATGGTGCTGTATATAGGGCCCTGCTGACCCACCACTTCTCCAGTTCCTTCTTACCGCTCGTGGCAGTCGTTGGAGCTTCAGTCTTCTTGCTTCTGCTTGCATTCTCCCCATGTCATTCCTTGCAGTTCCCGTAAACAGTTAGAATTAGTTAGTGTTTCCTAGTTACATGGTTGTATAGAGTAGTGTTAAGTGTTGGTTGAGGGGTCTCCCCACCCCGTTTTTGGGACTCCCCTCCCCAGGGCACCGGGGCATGCCTCGGGTCTAAGGCTTCAAGCCCCGAGGATCCTGCCATAATTCTATGCCGAAAGGCGACCCGCACAACTCCTGCTTAACGTGCCTGGAGGAATTGCATCAAACAGTTGGCTGCAGGATCTGTAACAGTTTCTGCCCAAGAAGCCGGAAGGAGAGGAGCACGCGCTTCAAGCAGATCCTCATGGAGGCAGCTCTTCGGCCTCAACCTCCGGACCTGGCACCAGTACGCAGTGCCCCGGCGTCCGTCAGAGACCCAGCGCCGAAGAAGACCTCGGCACAGAGGGAGTCTCGGCACTGACACTCGCCAGTGCTGAAACTGGTTCGGCACTGCTCCCATTCACCGGTGCCCTGCAAGACGCACGGGTCTGACAGAGGACACTCGCCTACTGTGCGGCCTATGGGAAAGGATGCTGCTTCATTGCGCCCCCAGACGCACTCGGTGCAGAGGTCTCCGGGACCATCAACTGCAGCTCAGCAGAGGGCACCTGTGAGTCTGGCAAAAGAGAGCGAGGTGGAAGAGCTGGACCTCCTCTCCCCACTGGATACATTTGAGGTGGCACGGGACCTGATTGCCATGACGGCTCAGCAGTCCCCCATCTCGGAACTAAGGGGAAAGGGGTTTTACTCCAGATATTTCCTGATCCCGAAAGCAAAAGGGGGGCTCAGGCCCATCAATCTGTGGAATCTCAACAAGTTCATAAAGAGCTAAAATTCCACATGGTCTCCCTAGCCTCGATCATTCCTTCTCTGGATCTGGGGACTGGTGTGCAGCCCTCGACCTTATTTTCATATTTCAATAATACCCTCCCACAGGAGGTTCCTCAGGTTCGTGGTAGGATGCAATCACTATCAATTCGCAGTCCCCCTTTTGGCCTCTCGGCGGCTCTGAGAGTGTTTACCAAATGTATGGCCGTGGTCGCTGCCTTCCTAAGGAGACACTGTGTCCAAGTGTATCCGTGTCTGGACAACTGGCTGGACAAGGGCCGCTCCATGGAGGAAATAGATGCTCATGTTGTCCTAATAACGTCGACCTTCATCAATCTGGGTCTTCAGTTCAATGTAAGCAAATCAACACTAGTGCCCATGCAGAGGATAGAATTCATAGGGGCAGTCCTGGACTCAGTACAAATCAGAACTCTGCTGCCAGAGTCTTGTTTTCAGACTATGGGCTCCATAATAAGAGACTTCAACAGTTTTCCCACCACAACAGTTCGGAATTGCCTAATACTTCTGGGCCACATGGCCTCCTGCACGTACGTGGTCCAGCATGCGAGGCCGCGACTCAGACCTCTCCAGTTGTGGCTGGCATTGGTTTATCGGCCCCACAGGGACAGTCTGGACAAAGATGGTCTCTCTTCCACCACAAGTCTTAGAATCTCTCCAGTGGTGGCTCAACCCTCGACAAGTGTGCAAGGGGGTTCCCATTTGCCCGACTGCAGCCATTGGTGGAGCTGGTTACAGATGCTTCAGCCTTGAGTTGGGGAGTGACTCTTGGTGAGCTGAGGACTCAAGGTCTTTGGTCCCCAGAGGAGCTAACGCTCCACATAAATGTCAGGGAACTGTGAGCAGTCTGGTTGGCCTGCCAGGCATTCCAATCTCATCTGGAAGGAAAGGAGGTGTCAGTAATGACAGACAACACCACGGCAATGTTTTATATGAACAGACATGGGGGAGCACATTCCTCTCCCCTGTGCCAGGAAGCCCTCAAGCTGTGGGACTTCTGCATCACCTGCTGCATGCATCTGGAAGCGTCCTACTTGCCCGGCTCCCAAAACGAGCTGGCGGACCATCTCAGCCGCTCCTTCAACACCCACGGATGGTCTCTCCGCTTGGATATTGTAAGAAACATTTTCCAAAGGCGGGGGTTTCCCCCAGTAGACCTCTTCGTGACATGGTTTATGGTACAGATCCCCACACAGGAGATTTGTAGGGCTGCAACATGGTCATCCATACACACATTCACTTCGCATTATGCCATTACCCAGCATGCCAGAGATGATGCGGCATTTGGTAGAGCAGTGCTCCAGTCAGCAATCTCGTCAGCTCTGACCCCTCCTTCATTGGTCTGCTTGGGAGACACCTGCTTGGAATCGACATGAGCAAGCACTCGAAGAAGAAAGGATGGTTACTTACGTTTCGTAACTGTTATTCTTTGAGATAAGTTGCTCATGTCCATTCTAAGACCCACCCGCCTTCCCCTCTTGTCAGAGCCAATCGGCAAGAAGGAACTGGAGAGGGTCGGCAGGGCCCTATGTACAGTGCCATGGGGGCACCACTCCAGGGGGCGCCTGCACCGACCCAAAGGGTACCTCTGGGGAAAAACCTTCCGACATCTGTGCACATGGCGCTCGCAAACCTGCTAGGAATGGCCATGGGCAACACGTCTCGAAGAACAACAGTTACGAAAGGTAAGTAACGATTTTTTTACGTCAATAGTGTGCGTTAATAAAAAGTGGATTTCTCTGACACAGACGCTTGGGTCAAAAACAAGATAAAATTGTGAGCTATGTTGCCTTGTGCTGGAGAACGACGACAATGAAAAGGATGTGAGAGTTTTTAAGTCCCTCTGTCACAATCCTCAATTTTTATTTGATAAGATGAAAAGCAGAGAATTGAAGTAATAAATACATTTCCCAAAAATCCCAAGGGGGGTTTTGCCTGTGCTGGGAAACTTAGAAATGTAGGATTGGACCCATTGTTTCCGATTAGGAATGGACTTCTGCTTATTGCCTTACAGAGGGCACTCTTGTTTGGTTGACCATTCAAATCCATAATGGCATAATTGTTCAAAGCCTATTGAACCTGGAAAGGTTAGTCAGTGCCTCACTCTCTCCCCAGTATAATTGGCTCTATATCACTTCAGATGCTACTTCCTTCTGGAACCTTATCCCCAGGACTCCACTGCCTCACTTCTCCTGTTGAATTATAAGGGCCTGACTCTCTTTTTACCTGCATCTTGTATTGGCATTTACATCAGTGCAACCACATCAGAATGGTAGCCCTTTATGCCCGCTTTGCACTGGTATAAATGACTACAGACGGTGCAGGATAATCAGAAGACAGTAAGGTCCAGTTTCTTCCAATTATACTTGCAAACGTATGTGAGGTATCCAGGACTAAGTGACTTACTGAGGGTCACATAGGGAATCAGTGACTAAACTGTGAATAGAACCCAAGAGGCCTGGCTCCCAATCCTGAGGATTAAATTAGTAGATTTTACACTATGCCCATCTTTTCGTAAGATAAATGTCAGTATACAGACCCCTTTTGTCTTTACAGATTGCAGACTTTGGGCTCTCCAACCTCTATCACAAAGACAAGTTTCTGCAGACCTTTTGTGGGAGCCCACTTTATGCTTCTCCAGAAATTGTTAATGGAAGACCCTATCGAGGCCCAGAGGTAAGGGGACGAGGGGGTGGAGAAGGAAGTGAAATTAAAATTAATCTTTGTTGGTAGTGCAAGTATGATCTATATTTGATAGTAATGAGCAAGAACATTAGTTCTATCCTGATAGTATCCCACACATGGACTATGTTGAGCCTCTCCTAGGTTGGAAGTATTCAAGCTGCCTTCTGTTACACTCATTTGCTTTGCTTACACATTGTCGGCTGTTAAATACCTGTATGCTGGTAACCAAGCACAGCTGGACATTCTGTTGCTTTTGTGGTACTAATGGTCTGGGAGACTGCAGGAATCAGCTTTTCTAACCTTTACACTCCTTGTCTATGTCTTTTAGGTCGACAGCTGGGCCCTTGGTGTATTGCTTTACACTCTGGTTTATGGAACGATGCCCTTTGATGGCTTTGATCACAAAAATCTGATCAGGCAGATCAGCAGCGGAGAATATCGTGAGCCAACACAGCCCTCAGGTATAAAAAGGCGCTGGTGTAATGCATTGAGATGACAGGAGTTCAGAATGGCTGGCTGACCTGGCCTCTACCAACATTTTCTGGTGTGTCATTTTAGGATGACAAATAAAAGGATATGCCATCCCTCCTCAAAATGTCATCTGTTACCAATTCCCATCTGGATAGAGCCCTTAGCAAAAGCCCTTTTGAAATGAAAGTTTTCCAACAGATAGATTTTACTGCCTTGGGGAAGCTTTAACAGGATCTTTTAACTAGATCTATGACAGTGGAAAGTCTGTTGGCTATTGCAACTGGAATTGTTCAGACAAGCTGTAAACTGATACAGGGTACTGATACAGATCATTCTTCTAGTCTAACTACATTGTGGGATATATATCAAAAGCAGAGAAAGGATGAATAGTCATGGGGAAGCAACCACTTGGCCCAAGAATCCATTCCGAAGTCTAACTTCAATACCAATATGTTCACAATTATTATTACACAAGAGAATGCCACAGTGATTGGAACCCTGATAGAAAGGCACCAAAGAATTCTAGTCCAGTTACATGATCATAATGGTCCCTTCTGGCCATGAAATCTATAGATCTATTAATAAATTCCAATAAGCATTTATTTCTCATTATTTGTTTGCCACCATTTCTCATATTTCTCCTTCCTGGTTATTCCTATCATGTTGTTTGCTTTGGGGAATATTATCTTTAAAATGCATAAAAGACTATATTATAATTGCATTTACTTTCTCTCTCCCCCCCCCCCCCCCCGTTTTTCTTTTAAAAAAAAAAAAAAAGATACGCACAAAAGCAATAATGTACATCATTTGGAATACCTGAGTCCCCTTTTGTTTTCCTCTAATGTTTGTAATAATCAGGGTTGATGTAAAGTTCAGTATCTACACTAAATTCCTTCACTAATATGGAAAAACACTTAACTACTTGAAGCCAATGGGTACATTTGTTTGGGTGTATCGTGTGTCTTCAGATACGAAATAGCACTTAATTTCATTTCCTGAAGTTGAATTGATGGAGAAACTCTTTCCAGATAGCACCTTCACTTCAGCTGTTTTGAGAAGCATTGTTTCGGTTCATCTGTCTTGCCCATATTTCTGTTTTGAAATGAAAAAATAAAGATGTCTGTATTCTGACTATTTTAAATGTCGTTCTTTGTCCATAGATGCTCGTGGTCTGATCAGGTGGATGCTGATGGTGAATCCTGAGCGCCGAGCAACCATCGAAGACATAGCCAATCACTGGTGGGTCAATTGGGGCTATAAGAGCAGCGTTTGTGACTGCGATGCTTTGAGAGATTCAGAGTCCCCACTGCTGGCTAGGTTTATTGATTGGCATCACCGTTCGACTGGTCTCCAGCCAGAGACTGATACCAAAATGAAGTGCCTTTCCAAACCCAAAGGTTCTGACGTTACATTGGAGCGACAGAGGTCCCTGAAAAAATCAAAGAAGGAAAATGACATTGTGCAATCTATTCAGGAAGGAGGGGCTGAGAATGCTTCCAAACCAACCTCTAAAAGGCCCAAAGGCATCTTGAAGAAAAGAAGCAACAGTGAACATCGGTCTCACAGTGCAGGATTCATCGAAGGAGTGGTCAACCCAGTGTTACCCTCCGCTTTTAAGATAGAGCAAGAACTGTGTAGGACTGGTGTAGTCATTAAAAGTGCCATGGAGGGAGAGGTAACAAGCAAATATGGCACTCAAGCGTCTTCCCTCATGCCAAAAAAAGGAATCTTAAAGAAGACTCAGCAGAGAGAGTCTGGCTACTACTCCTCTCCAGAACGAAGTGAATCTTCTGAATTGTTGGACAATAAGGATGAGACAGAAAACAGTGACACTTCCCCAGGCATTACTGAAACTTCAAGAGTTGGGTCTCACAGCCATTCCTATAGACGTAAGGGCATCTTAAAATACAACAGTAAGTATTCCACCAGCAGCATTGACTCTGCTTTGGTCAGTCCTGAAACACCAGTGGTGGAAGCCATGGAAGAAGGGGTCCTGCCTGGGGATGGATTATCTCGAAGTTACAGTCGCCCTTCTAGTGTGATTAGTGATGACAGTATTTTGTCCAGTGACTCCTTTGACTTGCTAGATTTACAAGAGAGCAGGCCAAACAGGCAAAGGATACGGAGCTGTGTGTCTGCTGAAAACTTCCTCCAGATCCAAGATTTTGAAGGACTCCAGAACCGCCCACGCCCACAGCATCTGAAACGCTATCGAAATCGGCTGGGGGACAGCAGTTTTTCCCTTCTCACGGATATGGACGATGTGACTCAGGTCTACAAGAAAGCTCTGGAGATCTGCAACAAGCTCAACTAGCATAGTGGAGATGGTGGGAAGGGAAGGGAGCTGTCATGTGTACCTTTATGATGGAGTTAGCCTGGTTACCAATTTGCTGACAGTGGTAAGATCATTAAAATGGGGTTGCATCGTATACTCAGCTGAAAACCTTGAGATATGTAAAATTCCCAAAGACTTCTCTTGAACATTATGCAAACTCTCATATAGTTTGCTTTATTAAAGTATTACCTAGTGTCCCAAAGAAAATATTTGTATGCCATGCAGACATACAGCACCTAACACAGTTGGGTCCTGCTCCATGACTAGGATTTCTAGGTGCTACAATCATATAAATAATAATAATAATAATATCAGGATCTGGCAGACAAAGTCATAACATAGATTCACATTGGAAAGAAGGCACATATTTTTAAAAGTGAGGGTAGTTAACTATTAGATCAACATTACTAAGGGAAGTGATGAATTCTTCATCACTTAAAATCTATGTCAATATTGGATGTCTTTCTAAAAGATATGCTCTAGTTCAGCCAGAAATTATTGGACTTGATGCCGGTATTACAGGGTGAAATATCTATGGCCTGTGTTGTGCAGGAGGTCAGAATAGATGTTCACAATGGTCCCTTCTGGCTTTAAAAATCTCTGAAATTGCTGTCGGAAGGGTAGTTTTAAATAGGCACCCTCAGTGTAGTGTGTCTAGAAAATTTGAGCCACGTGACTACAGATTCACATTTTACATCTACCATGTCAGTCTCCTCGCTAGCAAGGAGCACAGATTGGTATCTGACCATCAATACCAACAGTGAAAAATTACAACTGAAACCATAGTCTGAGCTAGAAAAAGTTGTACATTGCAAGTGGCTAGCCAATCCCACTCTCCTCCCCGTCCCCCAACATATTTACTAGGTCTGTGACATTTTCCAGATTGCCAGCCAAACAAATGCTTTGGAAGAGGTATGTTTAATACATTCCCTCAAGGTTAATTAAGCACAAGATCCAGATTTCAGTCACTTTCACTGTCAGCAAATGATGCCGTCTTGCTTATTAGCATGTATCTGAGAGTGGAAAACAGTTTGCTTTTAAAAGGTTAGCTTAAGAAAAGGTTGTAGAATGTAGGAAATGGACAGAGGACTGAGAATCAGTGAGAACGTGCCTTTTTCCAAATAAGACTGTTTCGAAGTAGGTAGTAGTGGAACAGAAGGAATTTGACGCTGAGTACTGGAATGAGAACGGTAAACTTGATAAGGGATTACGTGTAAAAATGCAGGTCTCTCTCTATTTGTAGTTGGTACTGCATGAGCAGCGGTATTAGTTTGAAAAGAAGAAAAATGTATACATTTCCTTGGACATATCGAAATATCTAGACTTAAGGCTTCAACTCCCATAAAGGTACCACTTGGGTCTACTGGATTACGTGAATGTAAGCCTCAGTTAGCAAGGCACTAAGTGTTTGACAGGCCTGGGCAAACTGGAGCCATATGGCCAGTTTGGGATCTCATTTACATGAACCTATGGCCCTGGGCTTCTTTGGGGCTGCATTGCTGTGAGTGAGGGCAGAATTTGGCCTATGATGTCAAATTGGCTACAGCTCTGATAGTCCAAACACACAAAAAACTGGAGGTTAATGGGTCAAATTCTGCTCTCATCTTTACTCCAAGACTTCAGCTGGGAGCGGAATTTGGCCCACTCTCTGGACATGCTCTAAAATCATGAAAGCCATAGAGAAATAGTACCAAGTTCCACTTGGGATTAGCTGAGAATCCAGAATAACAACATGAATAGATTTAAGATAGAACAAAGAGCTGCTTTATTGCTCATTGCTTCCCAGCTTGCAAACTCCTTATTTTGTGTGTCAGAGAACTTCAATATATCAGCTCCTTCTTAAAACCAGCTGGATTAATTGGCATAAAGGTGGGTGAGTTTTAATTTCCTGAATCACCACCTTTGTCTCGATGGAGAGGTTTCTTCCAGCATGAGACACTGGGCCAAAAGTGAGCCCTGGTGTAAAAGGCATTCAGGGAGCTGTGCTCACACAAAGTAAGGCTAAATGCTCACTGTTTATTCTCTTGGGGGGGATTTCAGTCTATTCCTTTATTCATAGATACCTCGCAGTATGATAGTGAGGCATCCTGTCCCCTCAAGGGCTTAACTGTGTTGTTTTTGCCCCTCCAGAATTCATCTACTATTTTGAGCACTGCAAAGTCAACAGGTTTGCCATATTCCATTTCACAGCAACTTGATTCAGAGCCCGGAGTATTTCAGCAATACAGATGAGCTTTGCAGCCTTGCGCAAATATTGGGAGTTTAAGATGCCAGATCCCGAGCTGGTGTCAATCAACCTAGTTCCATTGATCTAATAATGGAGTTTGACTTCAGTAGAACTACACTGCTTGACACCGGCTTTGAATCTGGCTTTAAGTGTGTAAATGATGTATACAGGTTTCAAGAGAGTCCTCAGCTTGCTGTTGTGAGGAACTGAGAAGCACCCCAAAGGCTTAGATCTCCCTAGGCTTTTGCCCAGGCCTGCCATCTTGTGTACAAATGTGAATGAATGATTGACTGCTTGCTGCCAAACTGGAAATATCATGTAGGGATTTACTGGCATGTTATCATTCCTAGAAGAATAGAAAAAAAAAAAACTTGACTGCACATTATTATTATTAGTGTTGTGATTTTTATTTAATTTTTTTTGTAATACAAAGTTGACTTTTTTATTTGAATTTGTCTTTTTTTTTTTATTTATTGGTCTGAAAGCCATTTCAAAAAGGTATAATAATATATTTGGTGTAATTTAATTGGTGCAACATTATTTTACAGCTGCAGCCAAAATGGTTTTGTTTTGTTTTCCACTCATTGGTTGGCTCTAGAAGGCACACAGGGAAAACGCTGGATAATCACCCAAAGTGTTTGTATTTTTAATCTGATACTGTTTTTTATTAAATAAAAATAAAATGAACTGAATGCAAGATTTGTTGTTTTTTTTTTAAATACCTGTAGATCAGCTGTGGCCAAATACCAATGAACTTCTCATGCAAAAATACAGCAGCATCTCAAGTAAACTGTACCAAGTTGTTTACTCAAAGCTTTTGACTTATTTGTGCATTTGAAGAAAACGGGGGTGGCCACTGAGACTTGCATGCTATGAACCAGCCCAGGTTCTCATCTATATTGTAATAGCCCACAGAAGAATAGCTAACTGGGATCTCCTTTCCCTGGAGATTAATGAGATCCATGAGCCAGGTGTACCACAGGTGAGGACAAAATAGTCTGTCTCACAGCCAGGCACGGCACAGCAAACTTACGCCAAGCGACAGCCCAACAGTAATCCCTCTCCTTTCTCCTCCCTGATCAGGGAAGGAAATGTATTATTATTTTAAATCTTCATGCTGATGTAATCCAAGACCTGTTTGGACCGAAGGCTGTCAGCCATCTGTTGTTATCAGATGTGCTGTGGTTTTAGTCATACGGCTTTCAGCAGGCCACGTGGTCGGCTGGTGGAAGACAAAAAGGGAGGGTTTTTGTTTTTTTTTTTAATTTAATTTGTTGGAGTCCACTTGAAAACTGGAGGCTTTTGATGCTCAGAGATGAAATCTTGGTGTTTTGTCTTGGCAATATGGGGTTGCATTAAGAGAAGCCGGAGACAGGATCTTCCATCAGTGTCAAGGACCTAATTCAATAAAGGGAATGGCTGTAATGGCCTGATACTGGCTCTGTCTCAGGCTGCCTAAAAGCTCTTGCTTTATTTAGTCAGTGAAGGTGCTTTTTTTTTTTTTTTTGTTAAACTTACAAGAGGTTTGGGTGCCTTGCGAATTCATTCGCGAATTAATTCTACCCTGATCTTGTTAGAACTAAAGAGACATCATCTTAGGGGCAGGGCTTCCGTACCACAACACTAACACAGCATGGTAATAGTGACCACAAACCAATAAAGCACAAAGGCAAATGTGCATTAATACATTACAAAGGGAGTGATTAAACCAGCTGTACACGAATTGACACAGGAAACTAGTAAAGGCCTAGCCAGAGTAAGCCATTACATTAATGTGCCTGATGTTGCTAAGGCCTAAACTGTGTGCTGAGTGCCGTAGAGCCTCCTTACTGCTAAATTGGTGGGGGAGGTGGTTGTGATGGGAGGAAAGCAGACTAGTCTGTGACAGCACTTGGGAAGCCCTGTCCGGATTCCCTCCCTCTCCCCTTCTTTATTCCCTGCCTCCACACACACTAAATAAAGGGAAGTTGAGTCAACATTTATTTTTGTAAACATTTGACTTTTGGAAGAACAGGTGGCCCAGGGCAAGGAAGCCAAGAGCACTTAGCACTAATTGCAAGTGTGTTTATAGCTCTCAAAGCACATATACTTCACAAAGATCAGTGCTTTAGCCCCATTTGACAGTTGGGGAAACTGAGTCATGGAAGATAAGTGACTTGCTCAAGGTCAGGCAGCAAATCTGTGATTTAGCCAGGAATAAAAGCCCAGGTCCCCTCATCCCAGGCCTCATCTACTGGATCAGATTGCTTCCAAATAACTACTGGCATTTCACTGAGTGGATAAGAAGGGCATTACTGCTCTGGAAGATAGGTAGCACTCGGGCAAAGTGCCTATTATTATTATTTATTTTATAGAGTCCACAAACAGGGTTGGAGCATCATAGTATGCAGAGGTCCTTACCCTCAGGAGTTTACAGTTAACGCCCTGGTCCTGAAAAGCAAGTGCATAACTTTGCTTGTGTGTAGTCCCGATCATTTCAATGTCACTGCTTACTGAAGTCAAGAGGACAACTCACATGAGTTAAGGGTGAACATGTGTCTATGCTTTTCAGTATCAGAGCCTAAATGATGGGACCATGTGTGAGGATGTAACACCCCAAGAAGGGGGGGACGGAGGAAATAAGGCGTTGGCCACACATGTAGTGAGGATACTCAGTTTAGGCAGACACATATCTTGGTGGTTCAAATGTGCAGTGTTAATGTGCAGACAGATTCTCTGTAGGCGATGCTGCAGAAGTGAGTTTCCATCATTACGGAAGGATGACAATTTCTGAACAGACATCAATGTGCTGGATAGTGTCATCCCAGACTTCACTGACACCTCTTGCGTTCCCCGTTTCAGGTTGTTACATAGAAGAGCTACTGATGCTTCTTCCCTTGACCAATGATATTCAATATCTAGCTGAATATTGGCGCTAGTAAACCATGTGGGGACTGTCTTTTTTCTTCCCCCTCAAATAAAGGGAGATTTGTCATGAATAACTGACTAATTGAACTTGGGTTGGGCAAGAGATTTTTTTGGATTCTCTCCCTAGCTCTTTATTTCTGGCCATCAATATCCTCCTTTTTGTAACATTTTATGGACTTTCCCACAGTACACACAATATTTGCCATACATGTCAGCAGGGCACACGCAATCCTACCTATCTTTGGCATAAAGGACATTTTACTCATCCCTATTTGCATGTGCATTTAAACGTTCCTTGAGATGGCATTTAAAGGTGCAATTTTATCCAATACAGGATGGATCCTTCACCGACTCCATCTATATACAGGTACTTACATGGGTCCCATCACTAGTAGCTGAGTGCCTCTGGTGATTAGTTACATGGAGCACGTGACTGAACCCTTGCTCATTCCACAGAGCATCTAGCAGCACTACGTGCTCAGTCCTGCTGAAATTCAGGCCCAAAGTCTCACACTGAGCATCCAAAATTAAAGCATCAAATACTGGGGGGCTATTTGAAAAATTTGGCATTAACTTCCCTTCTCTTTTTTGTCCGCTCCTATCTGTAGCACGCTATATAATTTACACAAGTAGTGGTGTTCCCTGTCCGTTTAACCTAGTTTATGTCCTTTAGCTTTCCAGAATGGACTCAGTGGCACCCTGTCAACTGTTGGGTTGTATTTTACTAACTACGTTCTTTTTGGGCACTCACCCGGGCTGTGGCATTGAATCAATAATATTTGGCATCGATTTAGACCAGTAGCCTATGGCAGAATTCTGCTCTGTCAGGTTTGGTTCCATTTCTGGTGTCCCGCCTTAGTTCAACATCCAGAAAGAAAAATGACCTGATACTGGGCAACTGTGGGAGGGACCTTGAGCTAATAGTGGCCTGTTCTCTGCAAATAACGAGACGATGTGGAGGAGCATTTAAAAAACTAGAATGCTTGGATAGACAATCCAATACTATCAATCTGCAGACGTTATGGTGAGATTATACAGTCCCCAGCAGGAATCAACTTAGAAAACCATGTGCTTTTCATACATAGGTACAATACTGTTGGATTTGGAAAATACAAGACGTTGAACAAGGAGCTGCCAGAGGAGAACTGGCTAATAAGTGAAACCAGGAGGGACTGGAAACAATTTATACTATTGCACTGCAGTGATACAGGTTATTAACCTCCCACGCCCTCCCCCCCCGCCCCCGTGTTCCAAATTTCAGACTCAGAGATAATAGGACAACGCATACTGTAAATAGAAACAAAACGAAAACAAATTCAAAACAGATGCCAGGAAACATTTTTTGTTTGTCTGTTTGCAAGACACCCTGACTGCATGTAAAAGCTTGCTGGGAAAGTTTGCTGGAACTAGACATATGTCAGCCTTCTGCATGCTCTGGGATTTACCAAAGAAATCCTAGATAGGCTGAATATTTTTTTTTAACATGTTCCCTGTTTTCTTTAGTGGCATACACCAGATCTTGAGTGGTAAATCAGCCGGCATCTTCAGAAGAACCTGCTGCCTTGCTGGGAGGAGGAGGTTGGCAAAGTTCCCATATAATACAGAGCTGCATGAGATTTGCAGGCTAACTTCAACCATATAGTTGCATGAAGCTTCACCTGTATTTCCAGGAGCACTTTATGTCACAGAGGTAAATACAGTGAGTAGCAATTGAGTGTTAGAACCTCATCTGAGGTAAATTGGCATCACTCCAATGACACCAATAAAGTCATGCTGATTGGCACAAGCAGAGGATCTGGCCCTAAAATATAAATAATAATTATGCTATGGTAAAACTTCCTTTGGAGTCAATGGGAGCAGGGGCAAGCCCTAAAAGTTGGTTGGCAAATTCCAGTCTGTATAAGCCCAATTTTCAAAAGTGGTCACTTGTTTTGGGTACCTCAGTTTCTGGGTGTCTAGCTCGAGCTAACTTGGCCCTGATTTTCAGCAAGTGTTGAACGTTTTCTGGTCCTCTTGATTTCAGTCAATGCTGCAGGATTCAGCACCTCAGAAAACCAGGCCCCAGACGTGTCAGACAGGAGAGCCAAAAGCGGAAGTACCCAAACTCAGTGGCCTTTTTTGGAAATGTTGGCCTTAATTTCATAGACACATAGAAATGGAGGACTGGAAGGAACCTCAATAGGTCATCTAGTCCAGTCCGCTGCACTGAGGCAGGACAAAGGACTATCTAGACCATCCCTGACAGGTGTCTGTCTAACTGTTCTTAAAAACCTCCAGTGACAGAGATTCCACAACCTCTCTAAGTAAGTTGTTCCAGTGCTTAACCACCCTGACAGTTATGAAGTTTTTCCCAATGTCCAACCTAAATCGTCCATGCTGCAAATTAAGCCCATTGCTGCTTGTCCTCTCCTCAGTGGATAAGGAGAACAACTGACCACCCTCCTCCTCTTTACAACAATCTTTCCTTTACTTGAAGATTTTTATGTCCCCCCTCCCCCATCTCTTCTTCAGCTAAACAAACCCAGTTTTCCCAATCTTTCCTTTTACGTCATGTTTTCTAGACCTTTAATCATTTTTGTTGCTCTCCTCAGGACTTTCTCCAGTTTGGCCACATCTTTTCCTAAGTGTGGTGCCCAGAACTGGACACAATATTCCAGCTGATGGCTTATCAATGCTGAGTAGAGTGGAAGAATTACTTCTCATGTCCTGCTAACACATCCCAGAATGATGTTCACCATTGTTGACTCATATTTAGTTTGAGATCCACTATAAACCCCCAATCCTTTTCTGCAGTACCACTTCCTAGGCAATTTCCCATTTTGTATTTGTGCAATTGATTATTCCTTCCTAAATGTAGTACTTGTGTTTGTGCTCATTGAATTTCATCCTATTTATTTCTTATTTATTTCATCCTATTTATTTATTTCACCAGTTTCTCAAGATCATTTTGAATTCTAATCTTGTCCTCTAAAGCATTTGCAACCCCTCCCAGCTTGGTATTGTCCGCAAATATTATAAGTATGCTCTCTATGCCATTATCTAAACCATTTATGAAGATATTGAGTAGAATTGGACCCAGGACAGATCTCTGAGGGATCCCACTTGAGGTGCCCTTCCAGCTTGACTGTGAACCACTGAGAACTACTCTCTGAGTACACTTTCCAACCAGTTGCATACCTACCTTATTGTAGGTTCGTCTAAGTTTTATTTCTCTAGTTTTTCATGAGACAGTATCAGAAGCCTGCCTAAAGTCAAGTTATACCACATCAACCATTTCCCCCTGTTCACAAGGCTTATTACCTTGTCAGAGAAGGATACTAGGTTGGTTTGACATGATTTGTTCTTGACAAATCCATGTTAACTGTTACTTATCACCTTATTTTCTTCTAGGTACTTACAAATTGATTGATTATTTGCTCCATTATCTTTCCAAGTACCAAAGTTAAGATGACCAGTCTATAATTCCCTAGCCTGTCCTTACTCCCCTGTTTATACATAAGTACTATATTTTCCCTTTTTCCATCTCTGGAGTCTCTCCTATCCTCCATGAATTCTCAAAGATATTCGCTAATGGCTCAGAGATTTCTTCAGCCAGTTCCTGAAGTATTATAGGATATATTTTACCAGGATTTGCTGACTTGAAGACATCTAACTTGTTTAAGTAATCCTTAACTTGTTCTTTTCCTATTTTAGCCTCAGGTCCTACCCCACTTACACCGATATTCATTATATTAGTCATCCAATCATTGTTAACTATTTTGGTGAAAATTGAAACTAACAAGACATTTCTAATTTCTGCCATTGCTGCATTATCGGTCTTTCCCTCCTCATTGAATAATGCACCTACCCTGTCCTTGGTCTTCCTCTTGCTTCCAATGTATTTGTAACATGTTTTCTTGTTACCTTTTCTGTCCCTAGCTAGTTTAATCTCATTTTTTGCCTTGGCCTTTCTAATTTTGTCCGTACATGCTTGTGGTTTTGGGGGTTTTTTAAAAAAAAATTCTTCCTTCATAATTTGACTTAGTTCGCACAAGTTGTATGACTTTTTTGTGTTTTGGATCATTGAAGATCTGGTTAAGCCAGGGTGATCTCTTACTGTACAGTCTCCTATACATTTCAATAACTTGTTGGGTAATCTGTGCCCTGTTGCATTATTTTCCCAACAAGTGTCTGGATAGTTGAAGTCCGCCATTACCACCAAGTTTTGTGTTTTGGATGATTGTGTTAGTTGTTTAAAAAAAAGCCTCCTCCACCTCTTCTTCTTGGTTAGATGGTCTATAGTAGACACCTATCATAACATCACCCTTTTTACCCTTATTATTCTTACCCACAGACTTTCAGCATGTCTGCTTCCCACTTCTATCTCAACTTCAGTGCAAGTGTATACATCTTTGATATGCAAGGCAACACCTCCTCCCTTTTTTCCTGCCTGTTCTTCCTGAACAAGTTGTACCCTTCCATACAAATATTCCAGTTATGTAAATTATCCCATCAAGTTTCTTTGAAGCCAATTATGTCATAATTGTGATCATTGACTACTTTTTAGTTCTTCCTGTTTATTCCCCATACTTCTTGCATTATTATACAGACATCTAAGACGTTCATTAGATTTTGCTCCTATATTCCCCCTTCTCTCCTTTATCCTTGCTGTGGTTGCCCATGTTCTCCCCTCTCCCCCTCCCCCCCCAGATTCCGACCCTTCACCCAGGTGTCCATGTTTTGGACTTACCTGTAGGCTTTTGTCTCCTGCCCTCATCAACCGTAGTTTAGAGCTTGCCTCACTAGGTTAACCAATCTGTATCCAAATATACTCTTCCCCTTCTTTAATAGGTGGACCCTGTCATACTGTCTGGAGTGACTCAAGAATACCAGCCTCAGGGCACAAACCCTCAGCTGCTTGTGAGTTCTACAATTAGATTTCACCAACCAAGAAACAAGGGTAAACTCCTGAGGCACTATACAGCCTTAAGATGGAGTCACAAACAGTCCCTTTGGGCATTCCTATCTAATTTGCCACCCAGGCAAGCTGGACTCTGTGATAGTTGGTCACTTGAAACCAAAGTTAACAAAATACTCAGTTTACTCCTAGTCCGAAAGGTCCAGTCATTTGCTCCAGGTTAATTTGCACCTTAGATCTCACACCAAAGATACTTGAAGCCAACCCTGTAATAAACTACCACGGTTTGTTAATAGGAAAAAGAAATAAGAGTAATTTACAAGGTTAAAACAGATAAACATACACACACAAATGAGTTGCAGTCTTAGGTTGCAGATGGTGACAGAGCAGCTGAAATATATCAGCTCTATATGTCCATTAGTGCTAACCTAGGTTAGTCCAGGGGATCTCTTGCTAACATTTAGGAATCTTTGCCCCTTAGAGTCCAAACAGCATAAAAAGACCCTGACTCCTTCTGGTCAGACATTTTTATTCCTCCCCTCCCTTGAGCCCAAGATGATGAGATGAGCACTTCTGTACACAACCTTATCATGGGTGGATGGGGTGAGCAATTGACAAAGTCTTTGTTCCACAAAGGTCCACTTGGATTCAATGGTTTTTCCTTATGGACAGGAGATAACACCTTCAGTAAGAATCCAGCATTTTGAATTAGGTGATTTTATTTTCCTGTTTGGTGAGTTAAAGAGTTTCAGAACAAACATTTTACAGTTACAGAACAAACACTTAAATATTACCTTATAGCATGGGATACAGATCTTATAAGTACGATTAATACATGCAACATCCTATAGGTGTTCCATAAAGTCTAAATATTAAACACATTCTTATCACACCAATATCAATTTTAACTATACTAACCCACAGGTGAGCCAGACAGGTTTCCAGCTATGCATTTATCAATGTTCAGTGAGGCCCAGGGCCTTGGCATGAGCTGGCACCTGATCTGCCACAATCACAGACCCCCATCTCAGCCCAGCAGTCCTTCTTCTGAGAACACTTAAATGGAGGAGAGCTCCATGTATGTTAAATAAATTCCCTCCTCCAAGATTTTGGATATTTAAGTAATTTTTCAGTTGCGTATGAAAAACCATGATAAATATCATTCAAGTAGCAGGACCGAGTGGTTCAGGGTACTGGTAATGTGTTATGGAGCCTTTCACCTCTGCATTTCCAGTTCAAATGCTGGCCAGTCTGAAGTCATCATTCCACGACTGTTTAGTGGAAATGAACTGGTGGCCTCAGTGAAGTTCCTAGTGGACAAGAATCCATAGCACGATCTTCCGCCCCATCAGAACCAGAACTCCTCTTGCTGATCGCAGTGGAGGCACCCAGGGGTGGATGGTGTACAGACTACTTTCCCATGAGTAGAGATGGTCCCTATAGGCCAGAACTGGGGGAGGAACAGTGTGGGGGAAACTCTCGCCTCTTCCGTCTATGCTGTACCTGTTCTGCAGAGATGACTGCAAACTGCGGCATTTCACCAGCACAAAATGCAGTTTTTGAAACGTACCAAAGTAACGCCCTGATTCTGCAAAGACTTATGCCCATGTTTCCATTGATCATGCACTGTGAGTCGATGGGCTGAGTCACTGCTGAAGTCAATGGGACAGCTCACAGTGCATAAAGCGACTCGTGTGTTCACAGAATGTAGGCCTACATCTTCAGTTCCTTGGAGGAATGGAAGGTGGTAGGCTGGGCCATGGTCTTTTTCCCTCCAAGAGCCTCCATTAACATTTGAGCGAGTCCACTTGGGCCCTCCTCAATCACACAGTGGGCTACTGGCAGCAGACGTTTACGTGGCGTGGGACACTGCTCAGAACAGAAGCAGGCAGCGTTCCCCAAAGCCTTTACCAAAAACCTTGGCACACAGTGAGAGAGGGCTTGGAACCAGGAGTGTGCTGAAAGGGGCTCTCAGAGACTGCAGGGAGCCTCTTGTTAAATTTCTGTCACTCAAATGCAGGGAGGGTTTGGATGACTTCTCTATCTTTGGCAGACTTCCTCCCCTCTCTAAATTCTCCTGTCACCCCTGCCAGAGATAGCCTAAAAATACATTTGACCAGCATGTGTTTGCCTCTGGAAGGGGCATAGCACAGGCTGGAGGGGAGGTGGGGGGAAGGTTACATTTTTATGGAAGCCCCTTGTTAAAGTACTGGCAGCACATCACTGATGTGACTTTCACTCCTTACAATCAGGGCCCCCACAAGGGGGAAAAAGGGTACATTTTACCAGGGCCCAGAGGCCCTGGGGGGCCCAGCTCAGGCTGCAGTCCCCATTACCACAAGGAAAAAATGTTTCATGGTCCATGAGATTGTACGTATGGGATGAGGGATTGAAGTGTGTGTGTGGGAGCGGGCCCGTGTTACAAGTTTGTACAGGGCCCAAAAAATGTCTGCTTAGGTCCTGCTCACAATGAGACCATGTATGCACATGCAGTTCCTTTATCCCAATCGTTGTGGTGCTGACATAAAATTACAGACAAGTAAATGCACTAAAAGCACTTAGTCTGTTTTGAATGGGATGGGGCACTGCATATTAACCCCGCCAGGAGACAGAACTCCCATTTCCCCCACCGGTGTCCTTACATAGAGGCAGCCAAGAATCCGACCTCGCCCTTTGTAAGTAAAACTGCCCATGCACAATTCATTTACATTTAATGAATGTGGATGAGACAAAATTAAATTAAAACTCTGCACCCAGCCATTCAATCTTATAAGAGTCTGATTTTCTTAGGAATGATACCTTGGATAAGGCCTGTGGGGCTGTGAAGAGAAAGGGTTTAAACGTGTCTAACACTCCCTAATCCTATTTATCTGCCTCCACTTCTTAACCTGCTTCTTTTTCCAAAGAGGTTCAAAGCCTGAGTCAGTAGCTGTTTCAAGGCTACTAACGTTATTAAAGTCATGCTCATCCAACCAGGGAACTGAAAGAAAACCCTGTGACTAATATGGCTTATCACAACTTTTCTAAGCAGCTCAGATTTTGAGTATTGAATAGTTAGTAGTGAACTATTCATGATCAATTCATAGAGTAAAAAATCCACAGAAAAATGTCAAGTAATTCCAAAACATAAATAAACTGGAGAAAATTGTATTTGGATCCCAATGTCTTGAGAGCAAACAAAGAGGCTACATTAATTCAGTAAATTATCTTTTATAAATTATTCTTTCAGCTCTACATGGTATATACCCCAAATTAACGTTTCGTTGGCTGATTTCTAAAATGACAGCAAAATCCCCAGTGATGCTACAATTAACTCATGCGCTGCAAAGTTCAAAAAGAAAGCTTTGACCTTTCATCACAAAAATATCCACTTTGCATTCAAATGCATGTGAAATAGAAAGCCTTTGTTCAGATCAAGCAGAGAAGAAATAAACTAGTGTTAAAAGGTCATCTTAGTTTCCTTTGACGGATGGAGAAGAATGACAAAAAAATAGCCAAATGTGGTCTTCTTTAGAAATGATTACAGATACTGTCTTTCAGTAGTACAGACATGTTTTTGTTACAGGCCTATTCAGTAGTAAAATAGAATCTTTGCTGGTATGGGCTAAGATTTAAAAAAATGGCTATTGATTTTATGTGCCACAATTCTTGGTGCCTTGGAGACACCTTAAAGGGGCTTGATTTTCAGAGAGTGGGTGGCTCAGTGCTTTCTGAAAATCGGGCCCATTTTAAATTGTCGTATGTTGGACATCCAAAAATCAAGGCACCCCAAATCACTAGTCATTTTTGCACATCTTGGCCATAGTAGATTTCTTTCATGGTATATTTAATTTTTCAGCACCTAAAAAAATAAGCATCAAGTTTAGAAACATAAGAACAGCTATACTGGGTCAGACCAATAGTCCGTCCAACCCAGTATCCTGTCTTCCAACAGTGGCCAATGCCAGGTGCTTCAGGAAATGAACAGAACAGGTAATCATCAAGTGATCAATCCTGTCACCCATTCCCAGCCTCTGGCAAACAGCAATCCCTGCCCATCCTGGCTAATAGCCATTGATGGACTTATCCTCCATCAACTTATCTAGTTCTTTTTTAACCATGTTACAATCTTGGCCTTCACAACATCCTCTGGCAAGGAGTTCCACAGGTTGACTGTGTTGTCTGAAGAAATACTTCCTTTTGTTCGTTTTTTAAACCTGCTGCTTATTAATTTCATTTGGTGACCCCTGGTTCTTGTATTATGAGAAGTAAATAACACTTACTTTCTCCAGACTGGTCATGATTTTATAGACCTCTATCATATTCCCCCTTAGTCGTCTCTTTTCCAAGCTGAAAAGTCCCAATCTTATGAATCTCTCCTCATATGGAAGCTTTTCCATATCCCTAATAATTTTTGTTGCCCGTTTCCAATTCCGATATATCTTTTTTGAGATGAGGCGACCAGATCTGCACATGGTATTCAAGATGTGGGTGTACCATGGATTTAAAAAGAGGCAATATAAAATTTTATGTCTTATTATCTATTCCTTTCCTAATGATACCCAACATTCTGTTAGCTTTTTTGACTGCTGCTGCACACTGAGTGGATGTTTTCAGAGAACTAGCCACAAAGACTCCAAGATCTCTTTTGAGTGGTAATAACTAATTTAGACCCCATCATTTTATATGTATAGTTGGGATTATGTTTTCCAATTTGCATTATTTTGCAGTTATCAACAATGAATTTCATTTGCCATTTTGTTGCCCAGTCACCCAGTTTTGTGAGATCTCTTTGTATCTCTTCACAGTCTGCTTGGACGTAACTGCTTGAGTAGTTTTGTATCATCTGCAAAATTTGCCACCTCACTGTTTACCCCTTTTTCCAGATCATTTATGAATATGTTTTTCCCAGTACAGACCCCTGGGGGACACCTCTATTTACCTCTCTTTATTGTGAAAAATGAACATTTATTCCTGCCCTTTTTTCCCTGTCTTTTAACCAGTTACTGATCCCTGAAAGGACCTTTCCTCTTATCCCATGACAGCTTACTTTGCTTAAGAGCCTTTGGTGAAGGACCTTGTCAAAGGCTTTCTGAAAATCTAAGTACACTATATCCACTGGATCACCTTTGTCCACATGCTCATTGACCCCCTCAAAGAATTCTAGTAGATTAGTGAGGCATGATTTCCTTTTACAAAAACCATGTTGATTCTTTCCCAACAAATCATGTTTATCTATGCATCTGATAATTCTTTTCTTTTGTTTCAACCAATTTGCTGGTACTGAAGTTAGGCTTACCAGCCTATAATAGCCAAGATTGCCTCAGAAGCCTTTTTAAAAAACTGATGTTACGTTAGCTATCCTCCAGTCATTCGGTACAGAAGCTGATTTAGATCATAGGTTACATACCACAATTAGGAGTTTGCTACTGAAATAGGAAATGCTTCTATATATTTTTAATTATTCTGCCCTCCTGTGCTGTTAAATATTGCTATTTTGTGTGGCTTTGCCTACAGTAAATAGTCCATCATAACATACGTCTAACTTAAGAACACTGGGAAGGTAGCTGCCAAGTTTAGTCTGTCTTCCTGCAGAACCACAACTTTATAAAGTAGAGTTCTGTTGCTGATCCACAGCTGATTTGTCCTTTAAACAAAAAAAGGAAAAAAATGTAAGTACATTTAAAGTTCCAAACTGAACATCTACAGGTATTCTCACCAGGTCAGGTCTCTTACGAAGTCCCCCATATTAATATATATCTGTCTCATGTGGGCCCTTATTCAGGGCGGTACTTATGCAGGTGCCTCAAAGATATTTAGGAACCCAACTTCCATTGATTTCAAGATTGAATGCTTGAGAAAATTCAACCCCAAAACTTTTGGAGGATTTTGTCCATTACGACTGCAAAAGCCAAGTCTTTGTACCAAATTCAGACTGATGAAAATGTCTGAGGGATTCTGCACTGGGGTTATTGCATGCAGAAAACATGCCATGGCCTTTCTTGAAAACTGCAAAACAAGGACATGTTAATTATAACTGCATCTTAAAAGTTCCTTTCTTATGTGTGTTTAGAGACAATAGGAAAAATGTCAGAAGCAAAGCTGCTATGGTTATTTGACTATTACCCAGAATTACCTACTGTGCGTGTTTTTATTTGCATGTTATCCAGTGTGGTTGCAGCTGCAACTCAAAATGAGCTGTCAAATCAGGTTTTACATGAAGCTTTTTCTTTCCCAAGTGACACAGATAATCTCCTCTGGTCATAGTTTAACCTTTAGAAAAATGTAAGGTGATATTAACCTGTTCCTTTTTTTTTTCTTCCTTTCTTTTTTTGGAAAAAGCCCAAGTAAAGCAAACAGAAAAGAAAGGACGTAAAGCGAGAGGGCAGATAAAAATTGTTAGTCTTACGGATTATTTTTTCTCCGCTTCTACATTCCTGAGGGTGTCACTGTCACCATCAGCCACTGTCACATTTCTTAAGACGTTAATAGTTTTGTCATCATCATCAGCCTCCACAGCTAGCGTACTCCCCGCCCCCAAGGCCTAAAATGAATGGTGAATCTGTGTTGCTTCTCTCACCCTTACATTCTTCCTGAAGACTCACTTCTTTCAGTCAACTCAACCTTCCATTCCAGCCAGGCCTTCTCTCTATCCACAACCCCTTGTAATGTTACGCTATAATTTTTTGTCCAAAGACAAAGATGAGCTAACAAAATGAATCCATAATATGAAGAACTTGATATTCACTGTTGAGAGCTGCACCTTCCCACACCCTCTGGCCTCCCATGCTTTGTGTCATAGAATCATAGAAATGTAGGACTGGAAGTGATCTCGAGAGATCATCACGTCCAGCCCCTGCTCTGTGGCAGACCCACATATACTTAGACTATCCCTGACAGATGTTTGTCCAACCTGTTCTAAAATTTTTCCAATTGGTGATTCTATAACCTCCCGTGGAAGCTATTCCAGAGCTTAACTGCCCTTATAGTAGAACGTTTTTCCTAATATCTAACCCATCTCTCCCTTGCTGCAGATTAAGTTCATTACTTCTTGTCCTATCTTCAGTGGACATTGAGAACAATTGATCCCCATCCTCTGTATAACAGCCCTTAACATATTTTAAGACTGCTATCAGGTTCCTCCCTCAGTCTTCTTTTGTGAAGACCAAACATGGCCAGTTTTCCTCATAGGTCAAGTTTTCTAAACCTTTTACTATTTTTGTTTCTCTCATATGGACTGTCTCCAATTTGTCCCCCTCTGTTCTAAAGTGGGGCACCCAGAACTGGACACAATACTCCAGCTGAGGCTTCACCAGTGCTGAGTATAGCAGGACAATTACCTCCCATGTCTTACGTATGACACTCCTGTTAATATACCCCAGAATAATATTAACCTTTTTAGCAGCTGCATCATGTTGTTGATTCATATTCAATTTGTGATCCACTGTAACCCCCAGATCCTTTTCTGCAGTGCTGCTGCTTAGCCAGTATTTCCCATTTTGTATTTGTGCATGTGGTTTTTCCTTCCTAAGTGAAGTACAATGCATTGAATTTCATCTTGTTGAATTTCCCCCAATTTATCAAGGCTATTTTAAATTCTAATGTTGTCCTCCAAAACACTTGCAACCCTGCCCAGTTTGGTGTCATCTGTAAACTTTGTGAGCACACTCCCTACATCATAATCCAAGTCATTAATGAAAATATTGTATAGTACCGGACCCACAACCAACCCCTGCTGGACCCCGCTAGATATGCCTTCTCAGTCTGACAGCGAACCATTGATAAATACTCTTCAAGTACAGTTTTTCAACCAGTTGTGCATCCATCTTATAGTAATCACATCTAGACCACATTTTCCTAGTTTGCCTGTCATTCCAGGCTGTGTAAAATATAATATAGATTGTAAACTCCTTAAGGGTAGTGACCTGATATTGTGCTCGGTTGTGAAACATCAAGCACACTTATGACACTGTCTAGATAATAATGGGGTAAACTCTGCAGTCCCCACGCATAACTGACTGAAGTCACTATTACTTACTCCAGACTTCCCCTGAGGACTTGTAGGTGTCTCTTCCCTTTTGTTGGTGACTAGAGAGTACGGTGTTGGCCAGAGCTCATAGGAAAGATATCATGACCAGAGAAAGAGTTAGAAATCTGACAGAATTTTGTTTCCACCAGCTGTTTGAGGTATTTGAGACTGTGAGAGTTATAGAGAATATTCCCTCTCCATTGCATTTTCATTAACTCAGGACTGTGGTCTTACTCCCAACAGCTGTACACACATATCCTTATGAACTCATTGTGTTCTAAACCAAGTAACCCGGAAGCCCTCACAACAGGAATGTCTGTCTAGTTGATTTGAACACTCACAGTATTTGGTAGACAGAGCATGATGGGTCATCATGGAATCACTGGAGTGCCCATTATTGTCATTTTTGTAAGAACCCAGCCCACACAGCTCAATGCCTTCAGTATCTGTGGATTTGCAAAAGAAATGGGTCAAAAGTAGGCATCTGTCCCAGCCTTATCAAACATGCCATTAAAACCATATAATCATCAGAGCTGGTCGAAAAATGGAAAACATTTTTCACAATGAAAAAAAATTTTTTTCAGGGAAAAAATGTAGTCTAAAATTATGAAATTTCAAAACCTTTCAGCCAGTTCTCCTAATCACTTGCTCTGCAGCTGCAGTTAGGTGAAGATTCAGCAACATGTAAATAAAGGCTTGATGGACAAAAAATGCTGGCTCTAGGAAATAAAAATGGGACAAGGTATATGCTTGAGAATGTCTCCACCTATGACGTAGAGCATGTGCACTGAGGATTTTCCCTCATTATTTGCTGCTTTCCTAAGTAGCCTGTTTCTTCTCTAAACATTTTCTCTTAGGTGTTGTACTTGAATGAGGCCAACATGTGGCTGACAACACACAGTAGTGGATGTTTTTTTTCTTATTTACACAGGCCTGCTCTTAGGCCATAAAAAATTCGGTGCTGGGAAAGCATAACAAATGTTCCCCCTGCTGTGTGAGCAAGTCCCGTCCCACATGGGTACTTGCTGCACTCATTAAAAACCAGTCATGGTGTAGGTAACATTTTCATAGACTTTTAAATCACTTAGGATCCTAAATCCCATTTGAACGTCAAATTTTACCCTATATGTTAACATACCTTCATGGTAGGCAAATGAAAAAACACTCAAGTTCACCCTACGCTGGGTACATTGCAGTCTTTGAGACAATGTGTCCTAGTGAACAGAGCACTGGACTGGGATTCAGGAGATCTGGGATCCATTCCTGGCTCTGCCACTGGCCTGCTGGGTAACTTTGGGCAAGTCACTGCCCCTCCCAGTGTCTCAGTTTCCCCTTCTGTAAAGCGGCGACACCAGCCTCGTTTGTAAAGTGCTTTGACATCTGCTGATGGAAAGCGCTATATAAGAACTAGGTATATATCACACAATATAAAATGAGAATTAAAACTGCTAATTTGTTACCCTAAGGGTAACCTAAGGGTGCATAGGATTTCAGCTGCAGAATTCCCAATGACTTTAACCTTCAAAGAGATCCCAAAATTCAATGATCATGGAGGCCAAGATCATGATCCAGAGAACAGAGGATTCAACCAGAATAGAAGCTATCCTAGATCTGCTTCCCAACCGCATAATGATTCCTTCCTGTCAGTAGTGGAGATAGCTGGTGGAATTAACCACAAGGTATTTGACGTCTTCATTCCTAGGAATGGATGGATAGCACACTGAAATAGAAAGGGATTAGATTTCAAGAAAGCAAATTGGATTTACGAAGAAAGATTAAAAGCACCAATTATGTTTAACTTGGCTAAATGACAATTACAAGGGGGATATGATAACTGTCTAGAAATATTTGAAGGATTCAAATCACACCAAGGAGAGAGAGGAATGATTTAGGATGAAGCCTGAATAAAGGAAAATTTAGGCTGGATGTTAGGAAAAGAATCCTAACAATGAGGTTTATCAAACCACAGAATAGCTTCCCAAAGAAATGGGCAGACACCCCATTTAGAAGTAGACTAAACCAGTGGTTCTGAACCTTCCCAGATTACTGCACCTCTTTCAGGGATCAGATTTGTCTTGCGTACCTGCTTCACCTCACTTAAACTACTTGCTTATAAAATCAGACATAAAAAGACACAAAAGTGTCACAGTGCACTATTACTGAAAAATTGCTTTCTTTCTCATTTTGTCTGTTAGAAGTTTTAGTTAGTACTGACTTTGCTGGTGCTTTTTATGTAGCCTGTTGTAAAAGTAGGTAAATATCTACATGAGTTGATGTACCCTCTGGAAGACCTCTGCGTACCCCTGGTTGAGAACCACTGGACTAAACACCATCCATAACAATATATTGAAGAGAGTAATCCTGCATCAGCAGGGGATGGGACAGATAGTCTAAGAGGTCATTTCCTTCTCTAACATCTATGGTACTGTCCAATTGCATGGGATCTTAAACAATCTTTTCAATAATATTGTTATTGCAAAAGCTTTAGCGCTTAGCCAGTACAGAAGACCTCTCTGACAGTGAAGTCACTCTTGTCACAGAACAATTGAACTAGGAAGAGGAGTTTTGTTATATATGGACTCAAAATGATTGCACCGCCACACACTAAAACAATGTTGGACTTTTATTCCTGTTCATCAGTGGAGTGTCGCTCAGACTGAGTTCACTGTAAGTGGGTGCAACTTGTATACCAGACATGCAAGCGTATAATTATTCAGGGATTGACTTTGATCCATTTCGCACAGCTAGAGTATAGCAAATGTCGGTGAACATAAGACCTATCCTTGTTCTTACTGAAGTAAAAGGCAACAAGTCTTGAGTTTTTAAAAACAAAACGGACCCGATTTACCAGTGAGCTACCCCAGTTTTATGCTGACGTAACTCTATTGAGTTACATGGGAATAAACTGGAGAGACACAATGCTGAATCAAGCTGAGTATGTCTAGTATTTTTGTGCTTATTTTAATCACATAGATTTATAAGCCACTTAGTGACATTTGCTTTATGTGAAGTCATCAGCGTTCTCAGGATGATGATCTGATTATTCACCAGCCTGCTTGTTACACTCCTGCAATTTCTTTAATGATTTTTTAATGTTCATTGTGACCTTCAGAACTGGTTTAATCTGGTGTCTAGGTACATGACAGTAAAGCACCTATATGTAGCAAAAAAATAACAGATCTATCACATCACATATAGCACAATGTATCTGCGATAAAAGGTTGCGTTGTTTTTATCTTTTGGATGACAACCAGAGGAAGCTGGGCTGATTCACATACCAGAACAATTCTGTTCACCGAGTAAGCAACATAGGAATGCATCAGCGGACGTAGAATTTTCTCTACTAGTTTCCTCTCAGTAATACTGGTTTACTGTAAGCCTGAGACCAAAAGAATGGCAATTTGAAAAATGGTACGCCTG
The DNA here is from genome assembly GCF_026122565.2 of Emydura macquarii macquarii. Taxonomy (NCBI): domain Eukaryota; kingdom Metazoa; phylum Chordata; order Testudines; family Chelidae; genus Emydura; species Emydura macquarii. The sequence continues at coordinate 153,125 of NW_027133667.1, forward strand.
ACAGAAAAAGCAGGCAAGGCACATTGGAGTTGGACTCCTGGAGAGAGGATCTATAGTTAGTGTAAATCACGGTTGTCATTTTCAGGAAGTGCTTCTAACATTGTGTTTGCTCTAGTGGGAGTTTCAGGTGGGAGCAGCTCTCTGTCTCAGAGATGACACATTTTTTTTTTTTAAAAGAAAGCAAGAATGAGACAGGGGAGAAAGGAGCAGGCTTCTAGCTTCAGCATATGGTGAGAACAATAGGGGAAGGGATTTCAATCTGCAAATGAATTTTTTAAAATAATACTATACTAGTGTCCTCACCATAGGTGGCTGGGGAAAATAATCTTGATGGCGGAGGGATCCTAGGCACATGGGGTGTGGGTGGCCCCCATTGCGCATGTGCAGGAAGAGCCCACTTTCTGGGGGCGGGGTGTCAGGCCCTCCTCTCTTGTCTATGTGAGGGGTGGATTGCTATCTCTATCCCGGCCTGGTATGGAGGGGAGGCTGCCAGGGGGTGGGATGTTGGAAATCAAGCCCAACCTGCGCTCACCCTACAGTGGCGGCTCTTGTCCCATGGGGCTGGGCCAAGGTTTGTTTACTTACTTAGAATCTTCTCTGCCTAGTGGTACATGAGGCAGCCCACTTTTCCCACTGTTATCTGTCCAGAACAAGATGTTTGGCTTCATCATACATTATCTCTATCCTGGCAGCATCCTTTTCACTTGACCTGTCATAGGTCATTCTTTGTTTTCCATGCCTTCTCTTCCCTCCAGGTGGAATCCAGTTTAAGATATACCTTGTGCTTCTGCCATAAGGTAGTCTGATGACATGGCCAGACCACGGTATCCATCTCTGTCTAATTACTCAGATGGCAGTCTGCTGATGCCTGCAGTACACTGCTTCCACTTTGCTTCTACATTCTTTCCAGTGAGTACCCAATATTCTTCTTCAACAGCAGAGGTTGAATTCATCATATACTTTCACTATCTGCTATGTTTCTGAGTCATACAGTAGAGTTGGGTGGACAGTGGTGTTGTACACTCTCATTTTAGCATGTAGCTGCATCTTCTTACTCTTCCTGATGTTTGACAAATGGGAAAATGAGCCACTGACTTTCCTGATTCTTGTCTTCACTTCGTTAGTGTGCTTCCCACTAGCAGATATTGTACTTCCAAGATAGATGAAGTCATCAACTCTTCTGTTCTCTTTTCCATCAATCACACATCCACCAGCGTTGACAGCATTCTCGTCTACCTCCCTGATCTTGGTCTACTGCATACTGAAATCAAGTCCTACTTTAGCAGCTTCTGCTTTTATGCTCATAAAGAGTCTTTTCGTTCTGTCCAAGTTATATCAGCTGCAAAATCTCAGTCTTGCAGCCCAAACAATACCAGTGGCCTTGGCAACAGCCATCACTCTTCTCATCAGAAAGCCTCTGACAATGCGCAAGAGAAGTGAGGATTGGATGCAACATTGCCTTACACCTGTATCTTAAATCGTTGTGTCTCCACTCTCTGTTCCGATGCAGCATGCAAGCTCATCATACACATTTCTATCAAATTAGCAAACTTTGGCTGGAATTCCATAGTGTCTCAGGAGCTTTCAGGGGACTTCTCTGTGGACACTAGCAAAAGCTTTCATTAAACCAAGCAAGTTAAAAACCATCTTCCGCTGGGATTCTGAGCCATTCACAATAAGTCTTCTCAAGGTGAAAATCTGGTTTGAATATGACCTACCAGATGGAAATCCAACCTGTTCTTCCCTGAGTACTTTATCAACAGCCGTTTGCATCTTATTCAAAATGATAGTGCAAACCACTTTTCCAGGTACAGATAGAAGTATGACCCCTATCAAACTATCACCGATAAACTGGTCTCCCTTCCTAGGAATTTTGCAGATAAGACCTCTTCTCCAATCTTTAGGACAGATCTCCTTTCCATCAACTATCCTGTACAACCTGCCTACCTAATTCACCCCCACTTTCTCTTCAGCTTTTAACATTTCAGCATCTATCTTATCATAGGCTGGTGCTTTACCACTCTTCAGTTGGTTTATGGTTTTAGCTACTTCGGCAAAGGCAATTACTTCTAGGGACAGAGGGTAAGTCAGCTATTGCTTCACATCTCTCAATGTGTGTTAGTGTTCTGGGCAGCTGAGCCCAGCCTGGAAATGTTCCATCTGGCCTTCCTCTCTGGTTAAAACTGTACATCCTGAGCCTTCAGAATGCCACGACAGTTCAAGAATTGGGATGTCAGTTGTTTAGATACTTGAAAAAGCTTTTTGGAATCCCCTCTTTTGTACATCTCCTCAGATTCTCTTGCTTTATTTTTTGTCCATTCTCTCTTCTAGATGATCTTTTACCTTCCTTGTCTTTGCCCCCATATTCTTGTTGGAGAGTAACTCTTTTACTGCTGTCTCCTTTTTGATGAATTCTCTTCTTTAATTCTTTCCTCTCTTCAACTAATCTCCATGTATGTGGTTGGAGCCATTCTCCTTTCTTAGGGCCAGAGTTAAGGCTAGTTAGTTAATTTAGTGCTAAACCAAACAAAGTAAAACATGGCATAAAAAAGGAGTAGGAAATAAGGCATTTATTTTGAGGGGTGGGGTGGAATAAATAACTCTCTGTGACTTAGCAGAGCTAAGGGGGGGCAGGGAGTAGTCCCGGGTGTTGGAAGGAGGGAGCAATTTGCAAAGGTAATGATACCGATTGGGCCAAGCTGATATCCTTGAAACCCTGGCAGCAGCTGCTGCTATTGGTGCAGTAGGCCTGGCTTGCACACACTGCTGCTTCCCAGGTGTGTAGCCCTGGCCTTCTGCCTGGCCTTGTGGGAATTGTAGTGTGCAGAGCCCGGCGCTGTGGGACAGAGGCAGGGAGCCCTGCCCTCAGGTGGACTACAAGTCCCAGGCAGAGTTGTCAGGCAGGAAGCTCACTGTGGCTATTTCTGGAGTGCTGGAGTGGAGCTCTGTCCTGTATTGCAGAGGCTGGAGCGATGCTCTGGACCACTCCAGCAGCAATGCATCCCAGCGCCTACGATCTTCGTGCTTAGAAATGGAGTGGAGGGAATGTATGTAACCTCCAGGGTACTTCAGCTGCAAACACCTCCAAAGCAGGGAGGTAAAACTGTCCTGCTGGGGGCATGAATCTGGAGATTTCAGGGAAATAACAGGACCACTCACTGCTGCTGTGTCAGCTTCGTGGGCTGGAGGAGGAGACAGGGCTAGAATATAAACCAATTTGTCATCTATCCAATCGTCATCTACGGCTGGCAAATCGGATCATGATGGTCTCGAGCAAGGCCACCCTTTTATCCCCCCGACAATAGTGCCAGCTACGTGCTTAAGCAAAGCGTTTCCATGGTGTCCGATGAGTGATTATTCTCACCACTCACTGACAGCCTTTAAATATTACATTTGAAAAAAACCAAAACAGTTCAAAAAAAAATCCGTCATGGTCATTTTAAGGAACATGAAGGAGGCACTCACATTTTACTGCCCGCCTGTCATCTCACGTGACAGCTCAGTGATGTGTATGAACTAGAAAACTGAAAATCCAGCCATTTTGTTTGCCTTGGGTTGTCAGAGAAACAAATGGAAATGTGCTTTCCCAAAAGAAGCTTATAATATCACTTCAAATGTCATAGGGGCAGTGGCTGGGGCTTGTATATCCTCCAAATGAAAACATACTTCCTTTGTTTATATACTACTGATACAGATTCTGGCTCCTGGCTGGAAGTGAAAAGCAACCACATTGCATCTCTCACAACTGTGGAAACAGTAAACCAGCACAATCGTTCATTGTGCTCACAGTCACAATCACAATCACACCAAGAATTCTCAGCTCAAATGCACTGACTTTAGTGGTGCTAAGACCATCGACGCCAGCCAAGGATGTAGCCCCTCTTCCCCCATCTTTCTAGCCTACTCTTCCTTCTTTGGGGTTCCCCCTTAATGTGGATTTTGTTCAGGCTACTGGTAGTCTCAGCCTCTGTTTGTTTTTTGGACTCCTCATCCCTGTTCACATTCTGATGATCGTGACTGGGAATAATGGCTAGGTTCACGTAGTGTGAGAGTTCTTGGGTTTGCCAGGTGATGAAAAAAAGAGAAACTCTCAAGGTGATATTCACCCCTGCACAGAAGTTCCAGCACCAGGCCCGATCGGGCTTAAGTTGTGCATAGGCCTTGTGGTGGTCCTCTGCACCCGGGTGAATTTCACCTTTAGGTCGTCAGCTAAACACATTTTACTGGCTGAACAAGCAGCTCGTAATTCCTACAGTGCTACGCCTGGTCCTTCACTTCCTTTCCTGCAGGGTTCTGACTGCCCCACACCACCCCAGTGCAACAACAATCACTCTTCTCTCAGATCATAGCTGGCTAATGCACAGAAATGTGCCAGTTGTGGGAAAGCGGGTGCGAGGAACCGTCCCTCCTTGATGTCAACTGCTCTGGGACTAAATATAAGTGCAGTCTCTGAGTGCTCCCAGAAACAGGGTCTTTCTCCTGCTAATCGCCACCCCACAAGGAGCAGGAAGGAAGCAGGGGTCTCTGGGCACAAGGGGAGGGGGCTATGGAGAGGGGAGGGGTGTGGGACCATGAAACTTGGCACCACGCCCAGCATAAGGCACTAATTAACGGTCACAAGGCTGTTAGGGGGTAGCCTCGGGCACTGAACTGTAGCTACGTTCCGTGGTTAGAGACTCTAGATTACTGAGGGTTGTGGTCGTTAATAAGAGCCCAGAGACAGAAGTGAGCAATGGGACAAAAGGTGAATCAGAGCAAGAAGGTGAGAACGACACAGGAGGGTGCGCTGTTCAAAGTCAATGGCCTGCTTCTCATGTCAGTAACACTAGCATACGTTTGGGGGTGACTGCACTGAAATCTGTGGCGTTCCTTTGGATTTACACCAGTGTTAACGACATCAGAATTTGGCCGGCATTTGCAAAATCTTTGAAACACCTGGATTTCTCCCACTCAGGGCCCAAGCTCTAACTCACCATGGCGGGGAACGGGGGGGGAGGAAGGAAACTTCGGAAGCCAGGAAACTAATGCTATTATTAGTTGAACTGCAGATATTTAGTGTTGCTCGGAATGGGGTTGGCTGAGCCCATACTGGCACACGTGCTTCCAAGGAACAATGCTATTATTGGTTAACGTGTCTGGTTATTTCATAGACCCAGTTCACTACAAAGGGGGGAAAGGGGGAATTCCTGCATTGTGCAAAATCCTCTCCCTCCACCCCTCACCTCCCCTTCGCTTGGATCTTTGCCATTGTTTAAATTTGCTATCCCAACATCTGCAGTTTGATTATTTGACTATTGCCTGGCTCTCGCTCAAACCACAGCAGAACACACTAGCCTGTGATTTACAACCCAGGCTGTGATTATAATGGTTTTATTTTAGCCGGACCCCCATTTACAGGCTCATTTATATTAGTGCACCGTGTTATAACAACAATGGTAGAACTATTAGGTCTTGTAGAAACAATTGCACATAGTAAATGGTTGCAACTCACGGTGTGCTGCTTAAATACTCTAGCAGTCTTGCCCTGTCTGCAGCACCAGGTTTTCCACTTTAATAGGTAGGTGCAGTGGGGATCCAGGCACAATGAGGTTATTATTAATTATTTTCTAAGCAAATAGAAAGGACGTGTGTTTCCTAGATTAGTAACTGAAAACAAAGGCCGTGGGGGTGGAGGGGAATGCTGGTGTTTCCCTCACCAAGGTTATATAAGGTACCCTGCTTCAGTACTTAAGGAAGTCAGCTGCTTCTGAGACATGCTGTAAGCTGTGCAGAATGTCAGGCTGTTGAATGTGGATTGTTAAAACAGGAGACACGCTAACAGCCACCACAAGGTTTGGTGCACATCTAAGGATGCTCTCAGCTCACCAGAGGTGAAATGGAACTGCCGACTGCAGTGGAAAGTGACTCGGATGTAGAAGTGCAATCCCAAAGGCTTTTTACTCCTGGGTCCAAGTGAGAATGAAAACTGATTCTGCAGTAGGGAGATTTATTTATATTTGTGTCTCAGATGTACACTGAAGTTCCGTCGTCAAGTGCCAGCACAGTCCTGTGTAAACCATCAGTATATCTCATGGCCACACCTGGTCGAATGATTGATTTGCAGACATTAATGTGTTCTGCCTTGGGATCAGCATCTCATAAAAACTGTGCTCAGTTAATAGTAATAATACTACTTAGGGCTTTCCCTAGCACTTCATGAACACTAATTAATCCAGTCACAACAATCCTGTGAAGCAGGGAAGTATCATTAGTCATATTTTACAGATGTGACAGAAAACTTAAGGTGCTTGATTTTCAGAGGTGCTGAGGCTCAACTGCTCCCACATACTTCAATGGGATTTGGGGTGTTCAGCATTTCTGACAGTTAGGCCCTGTAAGTGACTCCCAGGGCTGTGATCATTTACCAGACAAAACTTCTATGTATTGTGTTAATACTACAGTACAGTTGAAAAGTGAGCGGTTCTCACACCAATCCCTCTCACCCATCATGGATGGCGTGGAGAGGCTAACATGTCTCATTTCTGAAAACACATAGATCTGGAGGACTTTTCCCCCAAAGGAGAGAGTACAAAAAATGCTGGATCTTCATGCTGAGTGCAGGAAAAAACTGGTTAACATATCTGTGTTTACTGTCCAGAAATATTAAGCTTTTCCATATACATGCTGGTTGATTTTAGAAGCTGCATTTCTGTTCATGTTTTAAAAGCCAACATGAAAACCCAACAAAACCCACTCTTGGGTGGTGGTGTTACTTCAGCAGCTGAGAGGAATTAAACACACCTGTAGCAGGTGAGGTTGACTGGGGGAAGTGGCTTAGCAGATTTCAGCTGGGAAAACATTAAACTCAGCTAGTTTAGGCTGTGGGTATGGATGGTCTGCTTTGCGGTTGAGTTTGGTATTAAAAAAAAATGACTGCAAGGAAAGTGGATCTTTCTGTAAAAAAATACCTGGAGTATAATTTAGAATAACTGTTTTCATGGAAATTCCACTCAGGAAAACCCATGCCTATGAAAATAGTAAATTGGAATTTTCTGTATGTTTGGCATGCAAAAAAACCTGGCACCCACTTTCACTCATGATTTGAAGTTTTCAACTTTTTTTTTGCCATTGACCCAATTGGAGGATTGGGCCAAAAGAAATCTGATGAAGTTCAATGAGGAAAAGTGCAGAGTCCTGCACTTAGGACGGAAGAATCCCATGAACCTCTACAGACTGAGGACCGACTGGCTAGGCAGCAGTTCTGCAGGAAAGGACCTGGGGGTTACAGTGGACAACAAGCTGGATATGAGTCAACAGTGTACCCTTGTTTCCAAGAAGGTTAATGGAATATTGTACTAAATTAGCAGGAGCATTGGCAGCAGATCGAGGGAGTGATTATTTCCCTCTATTCGGCATTGGTGAGGCCGCATTTGGAGCATTGTGTCCAGTTTTGGGCCCCCCACTACAAAAAGGATGTGGACAAGTTGGAGAGAGTCCAGCTGAGGGCAACAAAAATTATTAGGGGGTTGGAGCACAAGACTTATTGAGGACAGGCTGAGGGAACTAAGCTTGTTTAGTCTGCAAAAGAGAAGACTGAGGGGGGATTTGATAGCAGCCTTTAATTACCTGAAAGGGGGTTCCAGGGAGGATGGGGCTAGGCTGTTCTCAATGGTAGTAGATGACAGAACAAGGAGCAATGGTCTCAAATTGCAGTGGGGGAGGTCTGGGTTGGATATTAGGAAAAAGTTTTTCACTAGGAGGGTGGTGAAGCACTGGAATGGGTTACCTCGAGAGGTGGTGGAATCTCCGCCCTCAGAGGTTTTAAGGCCCGTCTTGACAAAGCCCTGGATGGGATGATTTAGTTGGGGGTTGCTCCTGCTTTAAGCATGGGGTTGGACTAGAAAACCTCCTGAGGTCCCTTCCAACTCTAATCTTCTATGATTCTATGACCCCTCCTGGACATGAGGTCAGATTTTAATAAGGAATGTGGATTACATAGCAAGACCGCGCTAAACATATTTCAAGTTCCATATTTTTAAAGTTCCTCTAAACAAACAATACATAAAGATAATGCTTATACCCTGGAGAGTTCACAGTCAAAATAGACAAGACAGAGAAAGAGTGGGGGGAGGGGAAAGAACTATCCACATTATACAGATAGGATCTGAGGCAAAGTGAGATTGTTTTATCTAAGGTCACACAGGAAGTCTGTGGCCATGCCAGGAATGGAATCCAGTTCTCCCGAGTCCAAATCCAGTGTCTAACCACAAGCCTATGCTTCCTCTCATAGAGGTTGCTGAACAACTATATGGAGATGGAGAGAGAGGGAGAGAGCGAAATCCTCTCAAGCGAAAAGAAAACACTTCTCTTCTCTTCTGACTGATCTCTCCCTATCCATATCTATCCATTTAGAATGTGCTGATTTCTAAGATAGCCGAGTGCTCTCTCCCAAGAGGTACTCCTGGAAGAAGTACCTGGTGGTAAGCTGTGCGTGTTTTCCTGTGTTCTTCTGTACAAATTAATCCCTCTGCCCCAAGATCACCAAAACTAGATCCATCCCATTTTCACTCTTGCAGTGGAGTAAATTTCTCTGGTCCCTACACAATTTATATATGTTTTTTGTTGCATCTTTCACTTCTCTTGGCTTTATTCTTCAGAATGGTCTGATCTCCTATTAAGCTTGCACTTCTGATAACGCATCTCCCCGCCCCACACACACACCTTAAAACTCTCAATACCAGGACTTTAATAGCTGCCTATTATTCATGGCCTTGCTCTGCTCACAATAAACAATGGAATAAGCACTGTAAGTGCTGAAATCACTCAGCTTGTCATGGTATCCTGATTTCCTTGTAATTTATACATCACCCTTCGGTTGTATAAATGGAACCATTCCTTTTTATGAATGAGAAATTATGATGCATTTCCCGCCTTTTTCATGTCGCTAATTCTCAATATAAGGTTGTTTCTACTAAAGGGGCACAGACAATGGACAATTAATAAGGGTGGGACTGATGAAATGCTAACATACAGAACTGCTGCCTAAGACGGACATCTGTACGCTTTCCACAGTGCAAGAATTCTGCAGCCAAAAACTTTTTCTATGAGTCAAGCCTAAAGTTCTTCCCCATGTTTTTCAGGTGCTAGTGTATTAATTTCTTCAAAGCTAGGCAATAACAGCCTTCCCCACCGTTCATTTCTTTTATCCTCAGTTTTATTTAAGCCAATTGAAATTTTATAATTTTCTTTTTCCTTTGGTAGAAGAAAATGCCGGAGTGGCATTGGCACCAAGAACAAAGCCCTGGGTCATTCAGTATTGCCACTTGCCAGGAATGACAGAAGTTGAAACATACTCAGCATTAGAATAGGCCAACATCATCCAGTCCTCCTGTAACCTTTTCCCAGCTGAGGCTGATAGTAATAGTGATGTGGAGCAACAAGAATGCTGAAATGTCTAAATATATCACACATCCAAAGTCAGTTTTAATTATACTGTGTCTTAGCTATGGTCTTTCCATCATATAGGACAATCAGCCTAAGATTCCTGTACAGCTGCCTGGTTTTATTAATGGCATTCCAGAGTACCCGGATTTGTAAATTGCTTGCCCTCGCTCATTTCCTCTGTTCCAAGAAGTTCTTTTGGGAAAAGCAATCTTACTGTTTGTTGAGGTTATATGCTGCAGACAAGGATAGCACAGCAGACAAGTGTTTTGCCTGCTTATTTAGGTCCTGATTCTACTTACATTGACAAGGGGGAGGGGATAATTCAGGGGGAACAGGGGTTTAAAAAACCAGCTCTTAACTGACCAGAACAGCTAGCCACACAGGGGAGCTTTTCAAGGGAGTTTAGAGAAGGAGTGCGAGAGGTAGCTACACCTAACAAACATACTGTAAACGTAGGCCAATAAGCTCCCCGCTCAAAACAAGCGAACAAATAAACCTTCAGGAGGCAAAAATAATGCAGGCAGCAGCAGAGTGGGGGCTATCAAGTTTATCACACTGAATGCAGTATGTATAATTACCTGCCTGATGGACAGGTAGAGTAAGTGTGCATACAGTGCAAGCAGCTCATGGCCTTCAGAGCCATGGTACGGGCTCTTGAGGCCAGAGTGACTAAACTGGAGGAGTTAAGGGAGACAGAGACGAACATAGAGGAGATTTTCAGGGATACAATAGAGCAGTCCCACTCCCAGTCCGACAGCCTCTGTGCTGTTAAGGAGGATGAAAGTCTCAGGGAAGGAGAGCATCAAGCTGGACCGGAGGGAAATGATCCTATAGTTGGGATCCTGCTTCCAGATGATGTCACGGTATCCTCTTGCACTGAGCATACCCCTATTGGAAGAGGCTAGGTAATAGTAAAGGGGGATTTGATTATTAGAAATATAGATAGTTGGGTTTGTGATGGATGGAAGTTCTTCATGGCAAATTGCCTGCTAGATGGTTGCAGATCTTTCGAGACATCTACACAGACTTATGTGCAGTGCTGGGGAGGAGCTGGTGGTCATCGTACATGTAGGTACCAATGACGTAGGGAAGGATAGGAGAGAGGTCCTGGTGGCCAAATTGAGGCTGCTAGGTAAGAGATTAAAGTCCAGGACCACCATGGTAGGATTCTCTGAAATGCTTCCAGTTCCACATGGCCAATTAGACAAGCAGAACTGCTGGTTATCAAGGCATGGATCAAATGATTGTGTAGAGAGGCGGGATGTAGGCTTATTAGGAACTGGGGAAGCTTTTGGGAAAGGAGGTGCCTATACAGGAAAGATGGGCTCCATCTAAACCAAAATGGAACCAGCTTGCTGCTACTTATAATTAAGAAGTTTGTAGCGGAGTTTTTAAACTAAAGGCTGGGGGAAACCGACAGGTGTGGAGGAACACACCGTTCAACCGGAGACATCCTTTAGGGATTGAATTTATTAAAGGGAGAACTCTATATTTTAGTAAAGAGGATAAGAAAGGAGTTGGTAAAGTACAGCCTGGGGCTAGTGAGGAATAGGCAAATGTAAAAAAAAAGTACCATTTAAATATAACACTAAGGCAAACAACTGAATATTGACAGTAGATCAATATATACAAATGCTAGAAGTCTAAATACTAAGATGGGCCAACTAGAGCAGGGGTTCCCAAACTGTGGGCCGTAGGTGGTTCACCATGGGCAGGGTTGGGGATGGCATGGGGAGGGGGGGGGGGGCTGTTGTTCCCCCCCGCCCTCAAATTGAATACGTTGGTGGAGTGGTGGCTGGTGATGGCCCCAGCCAAGGGCCGGAGGAGCCCAGCACCCCCAGCGGACAGCAGAAGGTGAAGCGGAGCCGCTAGGCAGTGGGCTGAGGGTGAGGAAAAGAGTCTGGCTGCAAGAGATGGCAACTCCCAGGGTGGCTGGAGGAGGCTGGAGGGTTCTCAGCCATTCCTGCTCCAAGCTGCCATACTCTGTGTGATCTATGACTGTTGGGCCCCCTGGAGTATTGGCCCCAGGGCCCCCCCAGTGATCGGGTCTTGATGGTAGGTGGTAGGGACCATCAAGGTAATGGCTGGGCCCAGAACAAGCATCTGCCTCTGCCCGGCACCGGCGACCTTCCCTCGTTCCCAGGCAGGGGGTGCCTGTGAGGTGCACCAAGATGCTGGGTGGTGAGTGGGGCAGGGATGCCAGGTGTCCAGCTCAAGGCAGACTGCTGAGGCAGAGGGTGTCAGCAGAGGCTGGCTGTGGCATCTGCCTGGCCCCTATGCCCTCTCTCTGGCCCTCATCACTGCTGAGGCGAGGGGCTGCGCATGCCCCGCAGAACCTCTCTCCCTCATGGAAGCGTGTTAATAGTGGGCCACAGCGCCTATTGCAGCTGCACTGGTGGGCTTCAGGGAAAAAAAGTTGGGGAACTCCCGAACTAGAGTGCCTGGCATTAAATGAGGACATTGATATAACAGGCATTGCTAAAACTTGGTGGAATGAGGATAATCAATGGGACACGGTAATACCAGGGTACATAATATATAAGCATGGGTTGTGTGGGTGGGGAGTGGCATTATAAGTGAAAGACAGACTAGTCAAATAAGGTACAAGTCTGAAATCAAACTGACCCATACATTGATTCTCTAGACAGAAATTCCATGCTTGAACAATAGGAGTATAGCAGTAGGAATATACTACTGGCCACTTGGCCAGGATGGTGACAATGATTGTGAAATGCTCAGGCAGATTAGAGAGGCTACAAAGGCAGGAAAGACAATAATGGGGGATTTCAACTATCTTCATATTTGACTGGGTACATGTCACCTCAGGATGGAATGCAGAGATAACATTTCTAGATATCATTAATGACTACTTCTTGGAGCAGCTTGTCCTGGAATCCACAAAGGGAGAGGCAATTCTTGATTTAGTCCTAACTGGAGGTGAATATATCTGAACGGTTTGGTCAGAGTGACCATAATGTAATGAAAATTAACATCCATGTATGGCAAAAAGGCCAGAGAAACCCACCACAGAGTGTTTAACTTCAAAAAGGAGAACTACACGAAAATGAGGAAACAAGTAAAACAGAAATTAAAAGGAGCAGTCACAAGAGTGAAATGCCTATAAACTGCATGGAAACTATTAAAAAACCCTATAATAGAGGTTCAAATTAAATGTATAACCCAAATAATAATAAAAAACAGCAATTGGAAGTCAAATCCCACTGAGGAAAATAGAAAGGAGCATAAACTCTGTCAAGTCAAGTCAAGTCAAGGGTAAAAATATAATAAGGCAGGCCAAGAAAGAATTTGAAGATCTACCAACTAAAGACAGAAAAATGAAGAGCAAAACATTTTTTTAAAGTACATCAGAAGTAGGAAGCCTGGCAGTCAGTGGAGCACTGGACGATCAAGATGCTAAAGGAGCACTCAGGAAAGACAAGGCAGTTGCAGAGAAATTAAATGAATTTTTTGTATTGGTCTCCACGGCCAAGGATATGGGGGAGAGCTCCGCACCTAAGCCATTTTTTTAGATGACAACTCTGAGTGACTGTCCCAGATTGAGGTAACAGTAGAGAAGGTTTTGAAACAAATTGATAAATTAAACAGTAATAAGTCACCAGGACCAGATGGTATTCACCCAAGAGTTGTGAAGGAACTCAGAAATGAAATTGCAGAACTATTAACTATGTTAAGTAACCTATCGCTTAAATCAGCCTCTGTACCAGATGACTGGAGGGTAGCTGATGTTAAAAAGACTCCCAAGATGATCCTGGCAATTACAGACCAGCAAGCCTAATTTCAGAACCAGACAAATTGGTTGAAACTATAACAAAGAACAAACTTAGCAGACACATAGACGAACACAATATGTTGAGGAAGAGTCAACATGACTTTTGTAATGCAAAATCATACCTCACCAATCTATTAGACTTCTTTGAGTGAGTCAACAAGCAGTCGATATAGTGTACTTGGACTTTCAGAAAGTCTTTGACAAGATCCTTCACCAAAGGCTCTTAAGCAAACTAAGTAGTCATGGGACAAAAGGGAAGATCCCCTCATGCATCAGTAACTGGTTAAAAGATAGGACACAAAGGGTACGAATAAATGGTCAGTTTTCATAATGGAGAGAGTTAAATAGCACCCTCCTTCTTCCTGCCAAGGATCTGTACTGGGTCCTGTGCTGTTCAACATATTTATAAATGATCTGGAAAAGGATGGTAACAGTAAGGAAGCAAAATTTGCAGATGACACAAAATTACTCATGATAGTTAAGTTCAAAGATGACTGTGAAGAATTACAAAGAGAGTTGAAAAAACTGGGTGACTGGGCAACAAACCGGCAACTTAAATTTAGTGTTGGTAAGGGTAAAGCAATGCACATTGGGAAAAATAATTCCACTATACATACAAAATGATGGAGTCTAAATTAGCTGTTACCACTCAAGAAAGAGATCTTGGAGGTATTGTTCTCTGAAAATATCCTTTCAATGTGCAGCAGCGGTCAAAAAAGCAACAGAATGTGAGGAACCATTAGGAAAGGGATAGATAATAAAACAGAAAATATCATAATGCCACTATGTAAATCCATAGTACGCCCACACCTTAAACATTGCCTGCAGTTCTGGTCGCCCCATCTCAAAAATCATATATTAGAATTGGAAAAGGTGGAGAGAAGGATAAAAAAAAATGATTAGGGGTATGGAACAGCTTCCATATGAGGATAAAATAAAAAGACTGGGACCGCTCAGCTTTAAAAAAGATGACTAAGGGGAGATATGATAGAAGTCTATACAATCATGGCCAGTGTGGGGAAAGTGAATAGTGAAGTGTTATTTACCCCTTCACAAAACACAAGAGCCAGGGGCCACATGATGAAGTTAATAGCCAGCAGGTTTAAAACAAACAACAGGAAATACTTCACACAATGCACAGTCAACCTGTGGCACTCATTGTCACGGGATGGCCATAAGTGTAACTTGGTTAAAAAACAGAAGTGGGTAAGTTCATGGGGGATAGGTCCATCGATGGCTATTAGCCAAGATGGTCAGGGACCCAACCCCATGCGCCAGGTGTCCCCAAATCTCTGACTGCCAGAAGCTGAGACTGGACGACAGGGGATAGATGACTCAACATTGCCCTGTTCTATTCTTTCCCTCTGAAGCATCTGGCACTGGTCACTGTCGAAAGACAGGACACTGGCTAGATGGACATTGGTCTGACCCAGTATAACTCTTCTTATGTGATAAAACTTCTATTGATTTCAGTGGAGTATCGGCGTGAAGAAGGAAGACAGAGCAGCAGGATCAGGGCCACAGTTAAATCAAAGGATTTGTGTCTATCTGGGAAAACTGAAATTGAAATTAGTTCACAAAACTCCTTCTGTTACGCTCAACGAAACTGGCTCGTTTCCCTGCTCCAACTTTAAATGCTGCAATGAATTTTTTGGAGCACAGGTTATCAGAAAATAACATCTGGAGAAGAACAATTCACCGACACAGTGAACAACAAAAAAGAATTCCACTTCAATGGCACCACTAATTTGTATAAAACACCAGAACTATTGCTGTTTATATATGTGCTTGGCTTGTTGCTTACATGATAGAAGGAAAAGTGCACAGAATTCTGCCTTTAAAATAACAAACCAAAACAAATGTCTGACAAATTGTGTTACTAGACCACGGTACAGGAAGTGTACAATAAAAAAAAAAAAAAATCTTTTACATTTTGGATTGTTTAACCATATAGGCTTTGATTAAACAAAGGGCTTAAGTATTATGCTTACGTCTCATTGAAGGCAATGGGACTTAAGCACATGCTTAAAGTTAATCAAGCATTTAAAAGCTTTGCTGAATAGGTTTGGGATTACTGGATATGCTTACAGTTAAGTATATGTTTAAGTGCTTTCCTGAATCGGAACCGTAGGCCCCTAGCTTCAAAGTTCTGAGCACATCCTACCAGGAGCAGAGGGAGGCCTCAGTCCAACGGAAGTGATTGGGAGTTGAGTCTGCACTGCACAACAATGGAGGTACTGAGCACTTTACAGACTTTGGTGCATAATTAGATCTAAAAAAACCCCCAACCCAATTCAAACCCTTGCTATATACTTTTGTCTTCTTAAAAAGGGAGCTTAAAAAAATACCCCAAACATCAAAATTTGTCAGGTACCTAGTCCCATGTCTTTGTCTGTAGCTGCATGGGGTAGTTCAAAATGAAGGAACAATCAGTGGCAATTGTCGTTTAGCCGTGAGCAATGACGATCAAAGGAAATCACTGAGGCAAATTCTCCCCACAGTTGCACCCCCCAAATTCTGCATTCAGTTTCCCATGGGCATCTGCATGGCAGGTAACAGCATTGTCAGGCTATAAATGCCCTACAAAATGTGGTCCATTGGTAACTATGCCAGCTAACCAGATATAGTAACACATTTCCTTTTGATTCTACACTTTAGGAAACATATGCAGATTTATTTTAAAACACAGTTTTAAAAGTCAAAACATTTTCCCCCAGGACAAACTCATGACAGATGTTAGTCATGTTGCTTAATGCATTACTGGAAGGTGCTCAGACGCTATGGTGATGAGTGCAGCAAATAAACCTATAATGGAATAGGGTGTTCCTATTGCCTTAAGTCCCCTCTTTATTAATCATGTTGCTTAACACCCTGCTGGAAGGTGGTTACCTACTACAGTGATGAGGGTAGTATAAGAAAGAACCTGTGTATAATAGAATAGTGGTAATGAAAGTTATTATGCAAATGAAGGCCTGATTCTCATTTATGCTAAGGCCTATTTACACTGCTTTGGCCTATGAAACCCTAAGCGTCCTCCTTTTTACTTGTTGAATGATATTCTCTAAGGGCTGTATTGTGACTTGGACTGCGCAGCCACACAATGGAGTCAGCAGTAGTAGGACAATCCCTTGCATCCCTGTGTGGGCTACCCAGGCCTATGGCCCAGGAATGTAGGAGTGAGGTGGGGACTGCAACTTCCGGCCCCAGAGCACAGGGAGTGGGTGGAACATTGGCACTGGCCCCCAATGCACTAGCCAATGCAGCTGTGGGGTGTGTGTTCTACGTTTCTGCTGGCAACAAATCACTACACACATACACCAAGGAACAAGATGGAAGCAGAGAGGGAATTATGCCTGGGAATCACTGAACTGTGTCTCTGAGCCACCCCGGCTATTCTGTGTATGTGAGTGTGGGTGGTGGATTGGAGCTTCAGCACTCGGTTATTGCTCAGCTCTGTTCTCAAAAGCACAATCCAGCCCTGCCGGTTTAAAGAATTAATTTTGAAGACATGGTACACCAACCAACTAAGCTTCAGCTGTAGCAGCCTTAATGTCTACAGAATCCAAAAGGGGTGTCAAGACTTTAGACTGCCTGTGAGTGATACAGTCTGAAGTAGCTATGAAATTAGCAGCTGGGAGATAAAAATGTCAGGGGGCGAGGGAGTGGGAAAAGAGCCAGACCTTACAAAAGCATTAGGAAAAATATCATTATGAATGCTCAATTTAATCTGAATATTGTTTAAAATGCATGGGTGGAGGCAACAGCAGGCAAGGAACATCTGTTCCCATTGAATCCCATTCCTTTTGTTTTAGAAGCAGCATAAGTCTCAACAAACGTGGGGGGTTTTTAGCTTAGATTTTTTTTTTAATGTACCTATCTTTATTTATAGTGTGGCTAACATCATTCAGGTTTGTAACCTTGATTTATAATATTGTAAATGCTGACATGATGTTTTGTTTGTATGAAAGCTAGATAGCTGAGTTGCACACTTGAGTTGTTCTGTTGCTGTGAGGAGTAGCAGATGTTAAACTGTTTTCATTTCCACTCCTCAGTGGACAATAAGTGATGTCTGATCACACCTCTGTTTTGCAAGGAGGTGGCCCAGTGTTCTAAGTGGGGGGTCTAGCCAGAACAATGTATAGTACAAAGTCAGCAGCATATCTCTTATGGCCTTTATACTGTTTTAACTACAGTACAGATCCCAACAATTTGCACATTGTTTGGACCCTTTTAAAGATTTCCACTAATGAAAGTTCTGTTGCCAAGGCTCCTTGTGCTATTGTCAAGCAATCTCTCTCTTTTCCAGGGCTCAGTCCTGGAAGACCCAAACAACTCTAATGAGTTATTTAGCACCTTCAGCTCCTGTTCCCTGGGAATTGAGAACACTCGGCAGAGCTGGTTGGGAAATAATTTTTTTCCCCAATGAACATTTTTGGTGAAAATGAAAAAAATGCCCATTTTCATCAAAGATTTTCCACACACACACACACACACACACACAAATGACAACAAAAGTCTATTTTACAGCAAAATATTCAACCAATTCTAGTGCTCTGAATTTTTGCAGCCAATGTGTAGTATGTCCTGTGTGCCACAGAAATATAATTCATTACTTTCAATTTATCGCCAGACTAAATCCAAACTTCTTTATATTGTTTTTCTCTATCAGTTCTCTTTCCCTATACCGGGTCAGATCTCCACCTGGTTGAAATCCGATCTATACCAGATGCAAAACTAATCCATTGTCTTGACTGAATCATATTGATCATGCACAGGCTAATCTAGAACTAGTCTACACTGTGCATTAGTCCACACTAGAGAGGTGTAAATTCAAGACTGCATTAGGGTATTGTGCACTAACCGGCCTGTTTAGACCCTGCTGGTGTGCACTAAAAGTTCCCTACTGTGTGTTAATGCCATCCCATTTCACACAGGACTACAGTAATGTGCACTAGGGAACTTTTAGCGCACACCAGCAAGGTCCACACAGGGCCAGTTAGTGTGCAAACCCTAGAGCACACTAGAATTTACACCCATCTGGTGAGGACTAATGCACCGTGTAGACAACCCTTGAACTGATCAAGAAGGAGCACCATTTTAAAATGGTGGTAACGTCACTGGCTTCAAGGGAGTTATTCCTGATTTACACAGTATAACTGAGAGCAGAATCAAGCCCTGAGGCACCATCCATCTCTCTTGCTGCTCCTCCCTCCTTTGCTTGGGCCTAGATTACAGTAGTTCTGTTTGGCCTTTTTACAATTTTAAAATGGATAGCCTTTGATCTCTTCAGGAGAGCAGAAAGGTCCAGGGTGTTATGCTAGGGAAAACATCTTAAACCAACCGGTCGGCAGACTATTTTTAGGTTCTAGTGCTGTTAAAAGTATAACATGCATAGGCCTGAAAGACTAGGTTTTCCTCAGCTGGATAACAGAATACAAGTAAGCAGTAATTCTGTGGCCTTATTTGGCTCCAGAAAAATTGCATGTGTCATAGATCCAAAAATAGTGGTTCCAAGGAAGCCAGTTTATTGTATTACATCCACCGGAACAAAAATGCCTGTAAAGAATGATTACATTCAAATCCCTGAACTACATTCACTACCTTACAATCAAGACGTAGTCTTACAGACGTGACTATTTTAAATGGCTCCATGTCTTGAATTCATCTTCTGATACAGGTGTGCACTGCCTCGTGAGACATGCAAGGAAGATGAATCCATTTCCCTTAGAAGACACACCCCAAAGCAATCCATCAGCTGAGAAACATCTGAAAAAGGATGGGTTTCCTCGGAGCTATGGCTAATGAAAATGTGCGGCTTTCAAAGGAGGCAATCTTTATTATTATTAAAGAAAGAATGCAATCCACAAAATATGTTGAGGTCTGGCATTTGTTACTTGAAATATTTCATGTGGTTCAGCCCTGTAGCTATTAAAATACTTGTTGCACCTGCCAGTCAGAAAGTAACCCTGTGGTTGAAGGTGCTGTGTTTGCATCTTCTTTTTCCCCCCATGCTGTTCATCCAGCTCTCTGCACTTTTCAAAGGCCATTCATCTTCTTACTCTGACCTTAGAATAAGATACCAAAAGAGCCATCTGAAATTGACAGGTTTCATTTATTCTCTTAGGGCCTGCTCCAATTCCCTTCAAAGTCAGTGTCTTTCCACTGACTACAATGCATGTTGGATCCAACCACTAGTAGTTTAATGTTGGTTATATTTTGTCTTCAGTATTCCCATGACAGGGCCTTGACCTATAAAAGCATTAGGGTGAAATTCACCCTTGTGCAGGAGGCCAGTGCAAGCCTATTGTGAGGACTTAAGTGATGCATGGGTCTTCTGCTGCTCTTCTGCAGATGGGTCAGTTCCACTCTTATAGCATGTATCACTGCCAAAGTGTGTTCAGTGCTCCTACTTCCAAAATACCAAATAACCCAAGCAAAAAATCCCCAAAACAAGACAAAAGAAGAACTAAATAGGAGCCCAGAACTTACATTTAGAACCACAAATTTCCTGTGCTTCCAGTTAAAATTCTGTACATCACAACATAGGCCCTGATCTTAGCTTCTAGTAATGATGACTGATGGAACTTTCTCCTTAATTCTTTTGGGCCATTGACTTAAGTGGAATTAATCCAGAGTGACATCAATGTGAGAGAGCTGAATTTGGCCCTCCGTGTTTATACTATACCTGAGAAGAGCCACATCATCTGAAGAACTTGTATTGTTCCTAGTGTTCCCTCATCATAACCCTCCTACCCCCTTATAACATAATCTGTCAGCAAAACTAAAGAGAAACCTAACAGATTGTGGACCCCACTCTTTTTTTGTTTGTACCTTGGCCTAAAAAAAAAATGGGAGCAGGTCCTGCTCCCACTATGACCACGTTCAGCCGTCAATTATACCAACACCTACCAAAGCAACTCTATTCCCTTCAGTGGAGTTACTTCATGTTTACACAAGTGTAATTCAGCAGAATTTGCCCACTGAAGTCAATTGAAACTTTGCCATGTCCATTGCCTTCAACGGGTCATTGTTTCTAGGTTTGGCTAAAACTTACAATCAGTACTATTTTCCATTTATTAGGGTGGGGGGAATAAAGGGCTGAAAGAAGGGAAGAAATGGAAGTATCACAGAAAGCCAAGTTAGAGGGTTTGAAAACAACATCATGATATGCTTCCTTTTGGAACAATAAAAACAAAACCTTTCTCCATAAAAATGTTGGCTGCCTAAAGTCAAACTAGAAGACTTGCATATTTATCCCTAGGACAAATGTCATGGTGAAAATGTTAATGATTTTTTAATAATGCTTTATTTTACATGGAGCAATTTTACAAGTATTCTTTACTTCCAGAGCAACTATTGACCATTTAATGACATGGTGAGGATCATGTATTGGCAAAATATGTATGTGGTAAGTACCATATAATCACCAAGTAAATTCATCATTATTTTTGCCTTGAAAACCTGCATACGTGTTAAACGATATTTTTGGGCCTGCTGTGTGTAATTACTAAGTACTGTGCTCGGCAGAACCATGTAATTACTGTGCAGTTGCATTAGGAGTATATAATTACTCTCTCTGGTCCAAATTCTGCTCTTGGATGCTGAGTATGCTCAGTTTGAAAGGCCAGATTTGAGCCTAAATATAAGAATCCTTATAAACTGGATCTTTGTGTGCTTTAATATAAATAGCTGATTCATTATTTATCTCCGTTCCAATTCATCAGTATTCTCTTGTATCAGAAAAGCTGGAAAGATCCCTGTTATGCCAAGATGCAACCAAATTCAGCAAGGGAGCCATGGATCTTACTGGCCCCTCAAGATGGCACTTTGTCTTCTTCAGTCTTCACCTCACTTGAGAACAGGATACTAAACCATTGTATATTGGTCTGGTGTCCACATTTTAAAAAGGATATTGGAAAAAAAACTGGAGAGGGTGCATAAAGGAGCCACAAATACAATTCAAGGGCTGGAAAATATGCCTTAGAGATATCAGAAGCAAAATCTACCTTGCTTATCATAAAAAATATCAATAAATGACTTGATTACTGTGTGTAAGTTCCTTCATGGGGAGAAAACAGCAGGTACTAAACGGTTCTTTAATTTAGTGGAGAAAGACATAACAAGAATCAACGGCTGGAAATGAAAGCCAGACAAATTCAAATGGAAAATATGTCACAAATTTTTAACAGTGAGGGTGAGTAACTACTGGAACAAATTATTGAGGGAAGTGGTAGATTCTCCATCTCTTCATGTCTTCAGATGAAGACTGGATTCCTTTCTGGAAGATAGACTTTAGCCAAAGACAAATTATTGGGCTCAGGGGAAACTGGGTGAAATTCTATGGCCTGTAAGACACAGGAGGTCAGACTAGATGATCTAACGGTCCCTTCGTGGCTTTCAACTCTCTGAATCTATCAGCAGCTGGGAATCTGGATTTATAGGAACTGAATGTTAGCTGCATCTGAAAGTGAGTTTGCTTTGGGCCAGATCATGCGCTCCATCACCCAAGTGTAACAGATTCACTGAGTTTAAGGCCAGTCTGAATCTAGGGTAACTCCACGGTCATCCGTGGATTTATTTTGGATTTACACAGGTGTGACTGAGATCAAAATCTAGCATGTGATAGGCCACGGGCCCAGTGGCCTTTCTGAGAGTGCTCAGGATGAGCAAGAAACACTGCACAGCAGCAGCCTCTGCACCCCAGGGAGCACGGGTGCGGCCCAATTCTGGGGTGCAAGACACTGGGAGAGAGGCGGGAGGGGCAGGGAAGCATGAGGAGGAGATGAGGTGATGTAGCACAGCCCCCACCCTTTCCGCAGCGGCCCAGGGAGCCAGGCTGGTGTCCTATAGAAATGCTCACCTCACTGCACAAGGCGGAGGCCCAAAAGAGGTTGTGTCTGCCTGAGGCAGAACTTCCCCGCTGCTCCTCATTCCTCCGGAGGGCAGTGGTATAAGTGCCATAGTCTATCTAATCTAATTCCTCCTCTAAGAGAGACAATAACCAGAATTCTTCCATTGACCTAGCGTTGTCTATACTGGGAGTTAGGTCAACTTAACGGTGTTGCTCAGGGGTGTGGATTTTTCACACCTCAGGGCAAAATAGCTGAATCAATCTAACTTCTTAGTGTAGACCAGGCTGAAATTTCAGGGAAGAAGGTAGAGGCAATTTTTGGGCTACGTGTGTGAGTGAATTACCTGGGAATATTACCTGTTTGACACAAGTGCTGTGATTGCTGCCATAATTTATAGCAGGACAGAAGTAGAAGCATACAAAAAAGCCAGACTTGCATAGGATATTATTGAATTTCTACCCAATGCTTTGAGTGGTGAACCAGAAAAATATTTCACCAGGATCACCCCTGTTCTGTAAAGACATCCTCTTCTACCAGTTGCAAAGCTCTAATGGTCTGCTAAGCCCTTCTAGTGGGAAAAGAAAGCATTATAATCCCAAGAAGCAGAATCAATTGTCATTCATCTAATAACTCCTGAGTTGTGGGACTGAACTTTGCTGTTCTTTATTTAGCAAGGCTCTGGGAGCCTCTTTCCACAGAGGATCTACAGCACTGAGTGATTATTTTGTTTCTTTCCTTTATGGGTTTAGCCAGGAGTTCTCCTCAGCACATCTGGACTCCCTTTATTGTGATGAGCATAACATTTGACTAACGTTAACCTGGTTTGTTTTGGTTTTTTCCTGTTGTGAATAATTGGCTAGTAGTCACTATGTGCTGCACGTGAGGAAAATCACAATCACTTATCTCAGTTTAGCTGGTAGGTCTAACTCTCTGGCTCTCCACAGGACCATAAGCTGCCCGTGTTTACGTCTATGTCCATCAGCATTGACGGGCTGGCATCCTGTTTTGTGAGTTAGCATTTTTTGGTGGCACCTACTAGGACATAACTTGGCAGCTTTCTTCACACTGTTTTGCCAAGTGTCTGACGCTTAAATTTCTGATGCCTTTCATAGATGTGGCTGTGTTGCATTGTTAGACCTCGATGTTCTCTGCGTCTCTACACAGCTGGCTCCGGGTCACTGCAATTCAATGTTTGTCTGGCTTTCTCAGTCTGAAGCCTATTATATGAGGAAACAATTACCTACTTTTCCTCCCTCCTCCCATTTATATTCTGTTGTCTAGGGATCTCGGAGGGAATGTTAATTAGGCCAAATCCAGTTCGACTTTAAAGTATACGATAGGACCTTAGGAGAGAAGGTCACTTTTTTCTGCATGATCCCACCAACAAACCAGGGATTTGTAACAGTGCTAACTGATTCTTGCTTGTCAAGTGTTTTTAAAGTGTTCTGTATAAACGTTATAAACATCAATAGTTTGTCAGTGTTAAACAGCCCACGTTAGTTATTTCAGTTGGAAATGTTTTACCAGGGCCAACCAGAGGATGACTTAGTAAACCTGAAACTAGTAACAAGAGGCACCGCGGCTCATGCAGGCTAAATTGCTTTGCACTGTCTTCGGTTCCCCCAGCCACGTAGCTATGATTCAGGATAATACCATCAAGTATTTCCACTGATGTTAGATAGCATTAAGAGATTAAATGAAAAGCATCGCCACACAGAGTATAATCTTCCTGAAAAATTCAAGATTAAACATGGTCAGTTTTCTGGGCTGGTATATAAAATGTCATTAATACCAGATTAGTTCATGATGCTACTTAGTACCTCTAGAATAGCAGATATTTATGGTAACCATGTGACGTGCTAACATAGGACATGATTTTACTCTCCCACTGGTGTGAGTCAGGAGTAATGCTGCTTGACAATGGAGCAAGTAAAGAGTGATATAAGTAAGAGCAGACTTAGGCCATATCCTTTATTCATGAGACAATATAAACGACTGAAATGCATGAAATATTTGCAAATATTTGGCGGCAATGGGATTCAAGGAATGGACAATGGTGACAAATGGGCCGTATGGAGTGATTTAGAGTGGTCCATGGTGGGTGCTGAATGCCATCATTCTAGTCTGGCAGCATATTACAGTCACACTGTATTCACTTTGCCCAGGTGTAAATGACCATGATGGCCTAGGCAATAGAGAATCAGGCCCTACGGTGAGTGGTTCAAGTCTGGTTAGTAGTGACTGTAAGTCAGTATTATCTGACAGCTAAGATATCTGAGGAAACAGGCTTCAGCAATCATAGGAGAGGCTCAGAGGAGATTTGAGGCAGCTGACACTGGAGAAGTAGAGTTAAATGTAACCATACTGCAAAACTCAGAATAGGGGTGTGTCAAAGGCTGGAGGAGAACTGAGAACAAAAGAAGGTTGAAAGGCAAAGGAACCAGGCTAATGAAAGGGCGATGGGTGTTCAGGAGGGCCTTGAAGGCAGACACAAGGAGAAGGAGGGTCCAGTAGAGCAGAGAGAGCTGTCGTCCGAGAAGCATGGTAAGGTCTCTGTGGCCTGAAGAGCACTGGGAAATCTCAGTGTAACATGCAGAGCTGTGAGTGCCTCTGGCCAACTTTCGTCCTTTTGCTCTTCTCAAAATAGTTATTTGTTAGAACAAGTTTCATGCCAGGGTGTCGCAATCGAGACATTTGCTTCAGCTCCTGGCTGCGATTCCGTCCGCTCAACTATGCCGGGTAAATCCTCAATACCCCTCCCTCCAATATATGCAGCAGAAAACACAAGTCCGCTCTGCTCTGCCAAATAACAAACTTTGCCTCGTTCCTTCTTTATGTGCCCCCTTTGTGCAGTTATCCTCCCTGCTGGTGACAACAGAGAATTAACAGCCATTAAACACATCAGTTAGGAACCTTTACACGGATGCTGTTTGGGGTACACGTTTTCTATGCCCATCCGAAAATGGTGCAGCCTCTCCAGACCCTGTGCTGGCCATGGAAAGCTAGGCTAGCGTAACCCACTGGTGTGCATGTGTGTATCACAGAGCCCTTCTGTGCCTGCTCTGCAAAGAATATGAATGTGTTACAGCCCTAGCTAGAGAGCTTGAGCTCATGCTTTTAGCTTGACATCCCTGGTTTAATTCCCAGCATCTCAGCCAGGATGGTGGCCACCATGCTAGCATATCACATTAAAATCTATAGGCTCATATATGACACTGTTAATCTCTGGGAAGGGGGAGGGGGACGGGACTGTCTAGTAATGAAGCACATTACAGGTGCTGTATTATAGTTTGGAAGTGAAGCAGAATCTAACTGTGCTCTCCTGCTGGTATTTAATTCCATGTTTCAGCTCTTTACATTTGTGAGCTACTGCAGGAACTCTTTCTTCTGGGAGTTGTAGCATAGCAGGACAGCATCTATTTAGCTAAACTGTCATGTATATGCATGTGCCATAAGGGCGGGAGTGTTTGTTTTGTGATAGCAAACCATGGATAGACTTGACAAAAATAAATAGAAACCATGTTAGCCATCCATGTGAGTGAGGCGGTATTGGAGGAGAAGGAAGAAAAGAACCAAAAATGGGTGAATAAACTTCTGTGAAGTCAGGTCCTGATTCAGCATCTTCAGACTTCAATAGGACTAGTCAAGTACTTAAATGTAGGCATAAATTCTTACCAACTCAGTATACAGTGACCACATCTTACAGTGAAATTCCCCTGGACACAGCAACGTTTAGGTTTTAAATGGAATTTAATTGGTGCATAGGACACATAGAAAGAGTTCTTACCCTGAAGAGCGACAATTTAAATCAGCAAGGCAGACAAAAGGGGAAGAGTATTATTATCCCTGTTTTACAAATGGGGAGCTGAGACACAGAGAGATTAAGTGACTTGCCCAAAATCACACAGGAATCTGTGGCTGGGCCAGGAATTGAACCTGGAGTCCCACTCCAGTTCCTTTCCCCCCAACACCATCCTTCCTCTCAAACCGCTTTTATCTCAGATGTGTAAATAACAAACAGAGCTACTGCCAACCTGATGCACAGGGAACAGAGTGGGCAAATGCTCCCTGGTGACTAGAACATAGTCCACAGCAGTCTGGCTAAACGCTGACGTGCAGCAATAACCCCATTGTGTGTGCATGTGCAAAAGTAACAAAACAACGCCGCCCCCACCCCCGGCGCGCCCACCAAGCCTGCCTTGTTACTGTGGAGTGTGTTTGGCAGGGCTGCCGTCAGCAGTTGAAAGCCATACAATGCTGTGTAAAGTCTGACTCCCTGACAAACAGAGCACCTACGTGCGAACTTTGTCTCCCCTGAAAAGGCCAAAAAGTTAGTCAAACACATGGCCCTCCCTTCATGCATAGGCCTGTCTGGCCTTTTTTGCACAAAGCTTGTGTGGAAAAATGCAGGGTTGGTGCCCCTAAAAAGGTAATCAACCAGAGTCGTTCATTGTCTTCAAAGAAAGCTGGTTATTTACTGGAAGGCTTTCCCTTGGGAAGAAAAATGACATTGAATTCCTCACACTTTTAGTTGCTGCGTGGGCTTGTATTGTACCACTGACATTATCAAATGGCGAGAGCGGTTTCAGGTGCAGTTCTGTTTATGTGTTCTATTGCATCATCAGGCTCTCCGCTAACGCAGCACTGGTTTAGTCGCTACATTCAGCCCTTATTCATGGATAACATCTGACCCGACAGATCATGTATTTCTATGACAGGTCGCTCAAGAAGTAATTCATTAAGTGTCAAGCTGCAAGGAAAAAGCAAAACCATTGTGCCTTAAAAGATCCCAACTATGACTGAAGCCACTGGGCGAGATCTATTGTTGGTCTAAGGTCTCTTAGTGCCTGCAATCAGGAACACGCCTTGTGCATGGGACCCCTACCCCAGGTGCAGAGCCAACTCTGCCTACTCTGTGCCACCTCCATAGTAGCCCCTGGATAATTCCGGGGAGGGAGCAAGAGGGTGGGGAAAAGGAGAGGAGCATGGCCTGAGAAGTCCTTCACGCCGGTGCTTCTGTGTGTCTGCAATGACCCAGAGGATCTATTGCAACAGGGGTGCGAGGATGGCTTCACCAGAGAATGAACTGGATCCTTGCAGCCCCTGAATAGGGGAGACCCAAACCACTTCACCTCTGTCCCTAAGCTGCCATCAGTACCAATGCAGGGATGAATCTGTCCCAACAGGAGCTGAAGGCACCCAGGAGCTTGCATGATGTAATCTCAGAGGATCAAGCTCAAGGAATATAAAAACCTGTTTTAACTCTCCCCACCCCCAACACATGCACGCATACACACACACTTTTTAAAAGCTCTACTTGCTATGGGATCCACCTGATTCCTTGACTATGGATCCAGCATCTCTGGCAAGTTCACCAGGCCTGTAGTCCCCTTTCAATAAACTTATCACCATTTTGAATCCAGTACATAAGGTGGGATAGACTTAATATGGGAAAATGTGTATAACTATAAGTAGAGTATAAGAACTGGCAGACAAATGAAGGTAAAGTAGGCTATCACACACACAAACCAGACTAAATCAGAGACATATCAAACCAAAGCCATCAAATCAGACATGAAGCAGTGGCTTTGCAAAACAATACAGAGCAGTCAATTACAGAGAAGTCATTGGCGGTAACAGTACTTTTTTGCGGTGGCCATTTGTGTCATAGCTGTAAGTGGTCTGCAGTCCAACATGAAAGCATCAGATTATGACTGAAGTGATGTTCTGCTGGAGGATTCAGGTAGGAAGGATGATAGAAATACCACTGCAGTGAGAAACCCTGGTGATGAGCATAGCTGGAGAATATGCGCCTGATTCAATGCTCAGTAACTCCAGTTCTCACTGGTGTTATTCCATTGACGTCAATGGAGAGTTACACTGTTATCAACCGGGAGCAATGCACCGCTGAATCAGGCTCTGTGTGATTTTCATATATTTATTTAATAGACTATTTGGATAAGAAGAACCAGAGGTAACACATCCAACTGGAGAATATTAATTGTATCTTCATATCCCAAAGTAATTCCATTAATAACTGCCTGTGATCTCTATACCACTTCACTGCAATTGCAACCTGCATCGTTAAAAATCATCAGTTATTTATCTTTGAGCTAAACAGGCCACTTTGTGAAGCAGATAATCCAGTTTGCTATCAGTTTTGGCAGCTTGCTAATCACACAGAGCAGTGTAATACTTCATGAGTTCAGTATTTAGCTAGTAAGCTTTCAGTTTTATTCTTTGCATGTGCTATCACTTTTCAGATTTAATTTCTTTTTTTAAATGCTAAACTCTGCACTGAATATATTGCTATCTAGAGTAGGTGTCTGAAGTAGAATCCGTTTATATTTTCCCCAACCACTATTAATCCAATGAAAACCTTTTTCCAGGGCATGAATAGGGTCACATCAGTCAGCATCACCAGTGACTTTGCAAGAAGTACTGTGATGTGAATAGCAAAGGCAGCAGAGTGCATGTCTCTAGATCGACCTTGTTTGGAGGAACCTTAATGAAATGCTGGGCCAGATCCTCAGCTGATGTAAATCAGCATATGTTCTTTGTCTTTGAGAGAAAGAATGGTCCAGTGGTTAGGGTATTAGCCTGGGAACTGGGAGATCATGCTCTGGCACTGACTTGCTGTGTAAGTGTGGGCAAGTCACCTAAGCCCAGAGCAACAAAGATATTTAGGTGCCTAACTCCCATTGAAATCAATGGGAGTTAGGTGCCTAAATGAACCTAATGCCTAAATGCACATAGCAGTTTGGATTCACTGGGACTAGGGTAAAACCTGTTTCTTGTTTTTAGTTTATGTGGGTTCAAATCTAGTGAATTTTATGTTCAAAAGGGAAATGCAATTGAAAACACAGAGCTTGCCATGTTTTGCACCAGAAGCCATCAATCTCTCCAGGGCATTGCATTTTCCTAGAGAAATGTTGCCAGAGTTTTTGTGAACCTTTGCTAAGATTCAAAGATCATAACCATTCTTTTGGCAAACTTGGGCTGAAGTTTGTAGACGATTTCTTGATGGTTCGGGGTGTGGTTATAAATAGCTCACAGAACTCTGCAGTCAACTAGCAGTTGCTGCTTATTCACAGCAGGTAGGAATTAAGACACTCCTTTTCACCCTTAGCTTTTAAGATCAGGTGAGTGGAAGGGTATATTTATGGAGGGCTTTGAAGGCGATGACAAGTAACTTGACCTCGATGTATTGGAGAAGGGGGGCAGTGGAGCGATTCAAAGGAGTAGGGGTGCTAACATGAGCAGATTGATTGATGAAGAAGGAAAATGATCTTATCAACGGCATGTTGAATGGTCAGAAGGGATGGTGTGGGTGTTGGAGAGGAGGAGGTTACAGTAATCAAGACAAGAGGAAATGAGGGCACGGATGAGCATTTTCTCTGTCCAGACAAACAGGAACAGTTAAGATTTATGGATGAGAAGCACCACGAGTTGTATCGATTTACACCAGCAGTCAGAGAATCTGGCTCTAAATTTATTGTTCTTACAGATGTGGAGAAAGACCTCCCTGCCAGATGATCTAAGACTGACACTAGCCTTCTTTTAGTACCGATGCAGGACATCATTATAAAATATAATACGTTGTAATGGCCCACAATTAAGAGTCAGTGAGGTAGGAGAAACTCCCTGTAGAAAGGCTGGATACAAGCAGGTAGCCAGGGGGATTTAAGGGAGTTCTGAGCAGCCACAACAGAAGTAGTGGCTGGTTCCATGTGTGTTTAAGCAGTTAGAGTGAGTAGTCAAAGCCGGAGAGAAACAAAAGCAAATGGTTTGGGCTTGTGGATCTGAGTGAGTGTTGGAGAGAGACAGAGACATCTCTTGGGAGAGGGCAGAGATACCAGGTCTGAAGTTTCTGTCTGTGTGCTGCTCCTTACCACCCTTGCCTTCGGAGAAGAGGACTCCTGTAGTTGGTAAATAAATTACACAAAGAAAATATCCTGAGTTTGTGTCACCAATTTCTGCTCCAAATGGGAAACTGACCCAGGAACCTCCAACAATCTGCTGCCACTTGGCAGAGGAGCATGAAACTTTAAAAGGCAGAAATGCTCTTCGTAGAAGGAAACATGAGATGAAGTGTGCAGCTACTGCCTGGCTAAAGCCTAAATCACTATACAAAATGGCCATTTAAAATTCAGGACCGCCCACATCACGACTTTGTCAAATTTAGCCTTAAAGTTAGATTGTGTTCCTTAAATACACACAGAAGAAAATACTAAACTGACCTCTTTGTGGATGGGAAGGAAGAGAGAGAGAGAGAGAGAGAGAGAGAGAGATTGTGACTGTTTTTACTCTTGGAAGGCTCTTAGAAACTATGCATGATGGGCACCAATATATAAAGACATAGATTAGCTGGACACAGCAACATTTGGACATGGCTTGGCAGTGAGGAGTGAAGGAAAGGGAAGAGTCAAAGATGGCACCCAGGCTAGGGACTTGAATGACAGAGATCATGGTGGTGGGTGTTCCACAGTTTCCCATGAAACAACGCTTTTAAAAACAAATCCTGCTTTTCTAGGGCTATGTCTACACTGCAGTGCTAATTCGAATTAGCTTAATTCAATTTTCAGAAACCGATTTATAGAAAGTGCTGCAGACTATCCACACTATGGAGTTTTTGCTGGTTTATTGCATCCCCACTGGCCAGCCTTAATTCGAATTAGAAAACAGTGCTATTTATCAGGCTATTTATCTAAAAACCCTTTCTTCGGCTGTCTCTGGAGAATGCAGCTTGAATTAGTATATGTGAGCCTCCTGGGGATGTCTTCTCTGGGGATGTAACAATCTGAGTGAATTTGCCTAATCAGCCCCTGCTGTTCTCCTATTTATCCTTCCCATGGAAATACGTAATTCCAATAACACACACACACAACTGCCTTTTGAATACAACAGACCCCAAAGGGGTCCCCAGAGCACTGGACACAGTATTCCAGATGCCGCTGCGACAGAGCTGTACTTCAAGGGATCATTATCTCCCTTCCCTGTGACCCCTTTGTGTATGTATCCCCTAATTCAATAAGATTTAACTTAATTCAATAAAGTTCATTAAGGATATTGGAGGAAATTGTCTGTCACAGATGCACTTACAGAAAACATTCAGAGTGGCAGTTTGGTGCATGCTTTTCTGCAGGTGATGTAGGCCTCATGGAGGAGAGCAGAGAGGAAGTGGAAGAAAATGTATAGAGATGGAAGTCCGTACTTGAAAGAAATGACACGAAAACCAGCAGGAATAAAACAGACTATATGGTCTGTAGATTTGCTGATACCCTGTAGGAAGACAACAAGATGGAGTTTGGAGGGCCAGCCACTACCAAAGGTGCAGAAGTTCAATAACATAGATTCAATAGCACAGGGAAATGGTGTACTCAGCGATGAACTTATAAGCAGAACCTGAGAGGCATGGACTAAATGGAGAGAAGTCAGCGGAGTGATCTGAGATAGGAGAATACCTATCAAACTGAAAAATAAGATCTACAAGACAGTAATCAGGCCTGAACTTTTGTATGGCTCTGAATGCTGAGCACTGAGGAAGAGACAGTGCAGATCTTGAATACAGTGGAAATGAAAATGTTAAGATGGATCCTTGGCGTTACAAGGATAGGACAGTTTTAGGGATGAACGAATTAGGGGAAAATGTGAAGTTGGTACCAACCACAGAAAAGTTGAAGGAGTCCAAGCTTAGATGCTTTGGAAATGTGTCAAGATCAAAAGAATACATAGGAAACCACATGTTAAACTTAGCAGTGGGGGTAAGAGAAAGGTTGAAAGACTCAAACTAGGTGGATGTATGTCATACAAAAGGCTTTGATTAGCTGAGGAGTTTCTGAGGAACAGCTTCAAGACAGACTGGAATGGAGAAGAAGGACTTGAAGAGTCGACCCCATATATGTTGGACTATGGCTAGAAGAAGATTGTTCTACCCTCTCTTTCTTGGGTGTTAGGCCCCTGCAAATATATCCAGGCTTATCATATCCTCTCATAGTTGTCACAATTCTTTTAATCTTTCCTCTTAAATCTCAAGACCCATGATCATTTGTGTTGCTTTTCTCTAAACCCTCGCCACGGTTCATCAATATCTTTGTAGTAAGACAGCAACCAGCCTGGACACCATATTCCAGATGTCGTTGCACCAGAACTGTACTAAAAGAGATGAATACCTCCCTTCCCTGTGACCCCTTTGTGTATGTATCCCCAAAAAGTGCATTGGCTTTTTTTGCAGTCATATAATATTCCAAGCTCACATCTGATTTGCTGTCTATCATCCCAAGGGCTCTTCCAGTATTACTGCTTGCCAGGCTACTCCCTCCCTTTGTCTATGTGTGTTTTGGGTTAATTCCCCCACCATGTATTAATTTATAACAATAAAAAGAACCGGTTACTTACTGTTATGTTTTAAATAATAACGAGTTTGGGGTCTTAATTAGAACAATATCAAAATCAGAGAAGACATAATAATCCAGCAACTGAGACATTATTTAATCTCCTAAATGCATTTTCAAATTAAGCCGTGGCGCTCTTTAAAGCTAGAGCAGAGCCATTTAAAGCAATCCATATTGGTAACATTATTTACTGAAGAACCGTGCACACGCCACCTGTATCCATCAAAACTAAGGACGCCTTAAATCATCTGATGCCAAAATTTAATGCAAACAACCAGCAGAAGGATGAAGAACAAAGAAAATAATATTCCAGCCCTGGGGCCTCTCTAATCTTGAGAGAAGCCTCAGGATAGAAACGTCAGTTATTTTCTTTGTTCATCCTTCTGTACACTGTTTGCATTACAATTTGGCATAATGATTTAAGAAGCCCTTAGTTTTGTTGAGTGTGGGTGGTGTGTGCAGAGCACAGAGATTGTGTTGTTGTTGTTGTATATTACTGACTAACTCCCAGGAGACTGGGGCTCACTGTCCTCCATCTGTAATTAATTTATCACTGTGTGTGTGTGTGTGTTATACTCTGTATTTATTACATATACTATATATATACACGCACATGTATCTACAGAGTAGTATAATTCTATTCTTTCCTCACTGAAGTGTAAAGGCAAACATATACCAAGACTCTTCCATTTTAGATCACTTATATTATAGTAGGGTGTATTTTGCTACTTATATTCAAACAAACAGCAATGTCAGTCTGGTTGGCTTGTTGCCTGTCTTCAGATTACACAGATACACCTTGTTCAGAAATGTCCCAAACTCTAGCAGATGACAAGACTCTCTGTACACATGGAAATTCTTGCCATTCCATATCTAGAAGCTGGTCTATAAAGCTATTTACCCTGTTTTGACACTGCAAAAAGATTTGGTTCAGAAATCTGTTCTCTAGAATTAGATGCGCTTCCTTTTATGAAGCAACAAATGGGTGATTTTGAACGTTCTGTGTTAATACAACTGTGCTGGTGTAACTGGTTCATACTAACCTCAGCCCGGATTCTTGGCACAGTTAAAAAAGGGTAGACTATTGAATTCCTTCAAAGATTAAAGAATGCTCTTTAAGGCATGTAGACATCTTAGCATACACATTCATCCGTGGTTCATCTCATGGGTTTTGTCTCACTATTTCTTTAATACCACAGATCTAATTCACTGCTGGTGTAAATTCACCGTCTTCAATTAACTTACATCAGAGATAAATTTGCCCCATTCTACTTAATTCAGAAACATAGACTACTGCAGTGAAATAAAGGCACAACCATCAATACAAATAATAAGTGCTGCGTTAGAATGATGTGCGTAGGTGGAAGAACAGTCACTGAAGGAACTTAATACTCTGAGTGCAACCGAATACCAAACAGAAAGAGAAACTAATCATTAAAAGCACGTGTAATTCTTCTCAGACTAGCATGATGATGACCAGTCAACTTATCTTTTGATGGTGTAGCACGCAAGACCTGTCACTTCACAGATTAGCCACTGGTTAGCTCTAACAACATCCTGGTAAGAATTGTTCTGAGCTGTACAAAACAGGCCAAATAGGATAGTTTTTCAGCCTTTTTCAGTGGTTTTTTTAATAGCAAAGTCAGTTATAATTCATTTTGGTGATGTGTGCGCAACAAAAGGGGTTGAACAACCTGATGCTCATTTATACTTAGGCCATTTTATGTTGCTCTGACAGTGTAAAAGGGTCTTAAAGTGGCTTTACCCACTAGGCCACACCTCTATGAGCTAACCTGCTAGTGGCTGCTATGAAAACACATCCACAGTGAGTACGCTATAATAAACTAAATTGGCACATCTCCATTGACCAGCAAATAATCTGGTCCAAAGTTTCCACACCATTTTTCATGTTTTTTACTGTCATTCTGTGGGTTTTGGGGGGGCTTTTTCTCCAGCATGCTGCCCTGAGCATTAGTGGACTGATCTACACACAGAAATTGCTGTACAGTTGTGATGCTGAACCAATTCATTTAAACAGGTGCAACTTTGTGTGTAGACTGACCTTAAGCCTGGCTTCGATTGTCATAGCATGCTCTTATTTGGACAAGCTAAACTAATGTAAGAGTGTCCACCCACAAAGTTTCACTGGTTTAACTAACTCGGTGCCACCAACCCAGTGCCACCTTGCATGGTCTGTTAAATTGGTTCCACTTCTGCATATAGACCAGGCAGTTGTGAATATAGCAGCTGAGGGTGTGCTTATTGCTTCTAGGAAGAGTATGACTGCAACTGGATGAAATTCTGGGTCAGGCCTAGCAGGGCTGTGCTAGAGGTGGAAGCATGGAAATGGGTAGGAGGCCTGTTACTTGGGAATTAGGTTTTTGATAACGCTTCTTGGATGTGGGAAGATAAACTAAGCCCACAAGGCTTGGCGGGTTGCGAGTTTTCTGTGGTAGCGCTCATGGAGCACTAGATGAACTCAGAATTTAGAAAACAAGTTCAAGCCCTCAAACTTGGGCGTCCCTGGCAAGATAAAACGTTCTTGCTGCAGCACAACACTTCCGAGGAAGACCAGCTGGCCACTTCTATTGCATAAACACAATTCCCAGTTCCGGCACAAACAAAATGTGTGCCTGTTTATAGCCAAAGTGTGAAAATAAATCCTCTCATTCTAAAAATAGGAGAATGCAGGTCCACACTGAAAAACCTCTGTGCACATGGTAACTGTGATCCACTTCACCAAAACTCCAGAGGATGCCCCCACGCATAAACTGAGCGTTACTACTTCGCAGAGAGCCGGTTTTGATTGGATTTGGAATGGGGAGGTTATGTAACCTTCTGCTTCGAGGTTAAATGTCAAATTTACCACGATGCCATGTTGTAGTTATTTGCCATAGTACCTCTGCTGATATTGTGCAGAGTAGAGCCAGACAGTACAGTATGTTCTACATCTATTATGCATGGTTTGATATTTGTGTGTGGGGGGGTAAACAAAGAGCATCTCCCCTCCCCAGCCCTTTTGTGAAATGGACAATTACATTCCAAATAAAAATGTCGGTACCACAAGGAAAGGATGGAAACATCACATGTACTCCTGAAATCTACTGACCCTCAAGACAGAGCCTGCAGGTCATGCAATGAAAGAAGCCAAGGAGAATTGGAAACTGGGGGCCTGATTCCCTGTCCAGTGATATCAGTTTTAAGCAAGTGGATGAAGTTTCACCAGCATCAGACTGATGTAAGAGTGGAGAATCAAGCCTTGTACTTTTAAATTAAAAGTAGGGTTAACTTTTTGATGCTTGGCTA
The DNA here is from genome assembly GCF_026122565.2 of Emydura macquarii macquarii. Lineage (NCBI taxonomy): Eukaryota > Metazoa > Chordata > Testudines > Chelidae > Emydura > Emydura macquarii. Next base: position 188,890 of record NW_027133667.1, read on the forward strand.
TAATATGAATAATGTCTCACTGAGGTTTCAATAAGAGAGAAAAGGCATTTAGACAGGAAGAGAACGTATTGGAAGAGAAACATGCTTACTACATTGACAACATGCTTTAATATTCCTAGAAAGGGAACATTATCCAGAGACTGGAAGTCAGTTAAACTAACTTCAATTCCAGGCTCTGTCATTAACCTGCCATGGGATCCTGTGCAATTCAATTATTCCAAAATTTTAAAGAGTGGCCTCTGTAGTTGGGTTACTGCATTTTTTGGCCTTAGCTTGAAAGACCCTGGGCATGATTTTCACAAGTGCTGAGGACTGTCAACTCCAGAGGAAGTCAGTTAAATCAGAAGGTGATCAGCACCTCTGACAATCAAGACCAAAATGTCTTACTTTGGTTACCCAAAATGAGAGGACACAGAATACTCCCTTGTTGTACATCACAGATGTTGCCAGACAATCAATTCATTTCTCACCATCTTTGGATGGAAAGTATATTAGATAATAAATTCCACTCTTTTCATCCCATTGGTGACTGTGTGCGTCTTTCTCCTCCATACAAACAATTTACATTCAACGGCAGAGCTCTATTGCTGACAGTTTTGATGCATTAAAGAATGAGCCAAAGAATTATCAGCATATACCAAAGTGTGACTTCCTCAAATTGTTTTAAGAGGGGCTAGGAACAAACTATGAGACTTGAATCAAAACTTGGCATTGAAGCAAAATAGCACTTACTGGCAAGATACATCAGCTCCAGAAATACCAGAAAACTGTTTGGCTAGTGATACTGACTATGACTTTTATTAACTAGTCTAAACATGAATAAATCTAAGTAAGAAATTCAATGGCTTATCTTTTAGGTGAAATGGAGCTGTTTGATGCATCTGTCTTAAAGAGACGGGATCATGGAAAGGCTCCTGTCTTGGACTATATACATAGCTGATTTTCATGTACTACAGATAAGATATGGAGGAACACGACTCTCCTGTGTAATTTGTGCACAACTGGTATCCTTAGGTACCTGAAGTTTAGGACTTACATCTAGATACAGAACTGCTGTGGGGAAAGATACATGTACAAAGTGGGGCAGAGAAGAACATGATAAAAAGGGTAAACGTGCTAATGGCTATTATCAGGCAGGTGTTGGATCCAAAGACAATCACAGACCTCATTCGACACAATGGGTGTGCCAGCCACTGTCAGGCTCAACAGAAGAAGTAATCAAGCCCCTTAATGTAGTAAAAACAGCTACAGACCGTGCGGAACCCACCCACAGCCATAGGACACATGGCAGGCCAAGTAGATTAACAGGAGTTTCCTGGTTGCACAGTCACGGGATAGGGTAGTGATTGCAGGCAGTGTGTGTTGGAGAGAGAAAGGAGGAGGAGTTGTGAGTCTGACTCTGAGAGGAAGCAGAGGACAGGGTGTATCGGGCACCGAGCCCACTGGAGTGGCAGACTTGAGGATTTCTGAGCAAGGACACTGCCTGCAGCTGTTGGTTTCTACTGTGATCAGGAAAACCGGACTTTGTGTAGAGTGCCTGCATATCAAGAAGATTACCCCAACGTGCGTGACTGGTATCATCAGTGTCTCCGCCCAACAAAAACGACTTTACCAGGCCAAAGGGGCAATGGTATTAAAACCTTCAAAGGGTGTGGCTTACTCCCCTATCCCTCCACGACCAGCCACTCAGGCCAGTGAGTGGGGAGGGGAAGGAGGAGCCAAGACTCCTCCTACCTCTGCTTTTTTCCACCTCCCTCCCTGCCCCCTTGCTCATTGTATAGGTAGTTTGTGGAGAGTGGGGTACTGCCCCTCAGCAGGCTCTGTCTCAAGACACAAGTGGCGTGAACAAACAGGCAGGGGATAGGGCCTTACTTCCCAGTTCAGCTGAGTAAAACATGGGTGCAAGCTAGTCGTAACATGCCCTTGGTTCTGCACAATCCCTGGTGTTTTGTTGGACCAATAACACATCTTGTTGTTGGGCCATGCAAATGGTTTCTTGAGTGTAGATCTTGACATGGTGTTTCTAACACGGTGTCAGAAGTGAAAGAAGTTCTACCGATTTAGTTCTTTGTTGTGGCTGCTAAGAGGGGCCAATCATTTTAACAATGGCTTGGAGCAACCTTCTACTTCCTGTTCCAATGCTAATGCCTGGCAATGTCTGTGAAAACTAGTGGTTCTTCAGGGTCTCTTGGGCAAACTGCGAAGTGGGAATTTTTAATGCCCACCCCAAAAAATAAATCATCAAAATGGTCCCTTGCCTACTGTTTCATGCAATTCACTCTAATTCACATCTACACACTGTATTCGCCAGGTTCGGGGCATTCTCCCTGTTTTCCCCCCATCCCACTGACTGCTTAAGCGGAAGCCTAGGTAATCCACAGTCTCACTCTTTACAGCAGTGTTTCAGTACAAAAGAGTATATTGTTCTTGAACAATATCTTCCGGATGTATTAAGTCCCAAAGCAATTTTCTTTAATATCAGACATGCATTTTGTTGCTCCACTTCTTGTTTTCTTACACTTTGATTAAAATACAAGGAAAATCAAACCTCTACATTGTGTCTGGAGTTCTCTTGTGCACTTTACATGTTATCTGAGGACAGGACTTACTTGCAAGCCATATCTGTTTTTTGAATAATACTTTCAAAGGCTCTCTTACCAAATAGGGATCTACCTCCGTACCCTGCAAATAGCAGTAATGTGATATCATGCTTTTATAGCATTTGCAGCTCTATTCTGGAGCCTCTATGCCAGGTTCTAAAACATTTTTTTCTTTGCAGTCCCTCTTTCTCTTATGAACTTCATTTTGGTTTCCAGATCCCTTCTTTTCCCCATTCTTTACCCAAGATCTACAGTCAAAGTTCTAGTTTTCCTAAGAGAATTGGCTGCCTCTCAGAGACCCCCTCAAATCTGATGATCTCATGGGAGGATTCATCTTCGGCATTGTGTTTAGCTCTGTTCTTGCATATCATTTTAAAGATATTTTTATATGTAAGAATTATCACCCCATGTTGTCGTGAGAATAGAACCCAGAAGCTTTATCACCTAAAGTGCAGACTTCCTTTACTTGACCTTTAGGAGTAATTCCATCAGTTGGCGGCAGTAGTAGGCTAATATCCGCTATATAAACCAGCCCCTAGAAGAACACACAACTCACTTGGCCAGTGTATTACACATACCTTTGTATACGAGCGATAAAGATAGTTATCCCAGAAATGTGAAAAATACAGAGACATCTAACACACTGCCTATCCAAGACACACATCTGAACACCGTATATTTTTTAGACTTTATTAATTATATAATCTCTAAGATTATTTAAATATCTCATACTTCAAACCTGGAGAAAGATTTTCAGTCATGCTTTGGCTCTTAAACCTCACAATGCTGACAATGGCAAATATGTACAATATTCCTAGCCTGAATGCTGACTGATTTCTATGACCCAGCTGGAAAGATTCTTCTCTCAGTTACACAGGAAAAAGTATGGAATTACTCCACTGATGTCAATGGAGTTACTTTGGATAGATCCCGATGAAAGAGAGTGCAGAATCTGGTTCCTGAATGCAGTTGACAAAGGACCAGCTGTATTATGCAGTCTTTCTATAGTCCTGTTAATTAGAAATCTGATCCAATTAAGTCAGTGTGACTCTTTCAATGATTTCTATGGCAGCTGGATCAAACCTTACATCACACAGGCCCAGTTCAGGGAAGCAGCCCTGCAAGGGAAAGCATTTAAGCACCTTCCTAATCAAGACCATAGTCAGCTGCCCAGGTTGATTGAAATTCACAGACTTAACAACATTAACCTGGTAACGAACAGGACGGTGGGAGCTATGGAGATTGCTTTATCTGTCATCCCCAAAGTATATTTCATTACAACAAGTACTCCCACGTTGCTAGGTCTAGAAACTCTAAACATTATTTAACCAGGAAGTTGACATACCTGTACCTTACAATGCTCTCATCAAGTCACAATCTAGATCAAGACAAGCCCAAAGAAAAATAGAGATTTATCCTCTGTAAAGGAAAGTTTCCAAGGCTTTAGCACAGTAAACACTAAAGATTACTTAAGGATTTAAGAGGAATTACTCTCCCTCTGAGATTTGCAAGGCCTGTGTTTTCTTACCTCAAATAGTACAAATTTCGAGATATTGGGTGGGAGGATTTCATTTTAAATGGTTTAAACAGCCTAGAATAAATGGAACAAGTTTAACTTTCACCTAGAAAAATACCCAAAAGAGACAAATCTGGAACTGTGCACAGGTGAGTTCTATGAGAGCAGAAAAGTATAGCGATCAGTAATAGTTCAAATATAAGGAACTACAGAGCACAAGGCAAAACCCATCCTTTTTTCCCAGGCATTTGAAACAGGGAGGAATTGTGCATCAGTGGCAGTATCCTTTTATGTGGGGGTGAAACATGAATTGTTTGCCACAGACACATTAAGCAACTTGAAAAATGGCGCATGTGCTGTCTCGGCTTTATTCTAAAGCTCCACTGGAGAGACAAAGTCAAAACATTAACATCCTGGAAAGAGCAAAAACAATCAGAATCAAGGCAATTATCCACAAAGCTCAAATTAGATGCACAGGTCACATTATCAGAATGAGTGATGAGACTCCCAAAGAAAGTTTTCTATGGCGAGCTGAAACTAGGAACATGCAGGAGGGACAGTCAATGAAAATGCTTCAAAGACATCCTTAAGCAGAAGCTCACCTCATGCAACAGAAATATTGATAACCTTGAAGACATAGCCAAGGATCGATTTGAATGGAGAGCATTGATCAATAAAGATTGTAAGCTCTTTGAAGAAGACAGAGAAAAAAAAAAGATCATGAAAGGGCCAAGCGTCATGCCAAGTCTTCAGTGGGAGCCTGCACACCCCTTGTGATATATGTTGGCAACCTTGCTTCTCACACATATAGCCACATGAGATGCTGTGACATCATTGTGAGATATGATGGATAGCCATCGGAGGGGAGGGATTTAAGCTGCTGAGTTGCTGAGTTAAGCTGTTGGTGTTGTTTGGGTTATATTGTATTGTGCTGCTGTACAGTCGTTATGTTTGGGTATCCATGCTGCTGTATTTTTAAGATATGTCAAAGGGCCCTAGAGCACATGTTATTTGAGTAATTTGTATAAATCCAAAGAAAACTATTAAAGAAAAATATCTAGTTCTGAAATGAATCTAAAATAAAAGAAGATGATTCATACAAGCCATCATGCTATACATACAAGACAAGAACAGCTATTGCAACTTAACGATGAGAGGCAAGGAGTCCGTCTGCTCGGAGATAGGAAAAACATTTAGTCCTAAGATATATAAACAATAGAGCAGAGGCAGGGTTGCTATATGCAATCTGAAGTGAAACAAGCTAAAAACACTTAGCTTGAACATATACCTGGAAGTGCACACCTAGGGCTTGAATAGGTTCTCTTTTAAGTTTAATTACATGGATAAATACATTTGATAAGTTATTTAGATATTACTTACAGTATGTAGCTGATGGTGACTTTAAAAAAGTCCAAGATAGAGGCAGAAAGCAACCCATTTATTATATGGCCCCATCGCAATCACAATTTGCTGGATGAAAAGATTCTGATGATGTGCACATAGTGGCATGGTTAATGTTTTTATACTTAATTGAGGTGATTGAAATTCCTTTACTGAACAGTAAAAAGTGATGTATATTTCACATTTCATGGTAAAATGTGGTTTAAAGGCTTTTTAGGTGGTTTGGACCTTCAACCACATCATCCTTCTGGACACAGTCTTGAAATGTTATAAATTAAAAGAAATTATCAAACAAGATATATACAAGAAACACCTCTCTCTATTGTAGGTACTTATGTGGCCATCATTACCATAATAGACAAGCACCTCGCAATCTTTGGGTGAATTTATCCTCACAGCATCCCTGAGCAGAAGTACTAATATCCCCACTTTCAGATGGGGAACTGAGGCATAGAGAGGCTAATTGACTTGCCCATGGTCACACAGGAAGTCAGTGTGCAGAGCACGGACTTGATCCCAGGTCTCCCTCAACATAGGCTAGGGCCCTAACCACTGGATCATCCTTCGTCTTCCACTCTGTGATACTCAGTTGCCAGAACAACCCCTTGGAAAGTAATCTGCAATTGCTTTTCAGGGAGGTATGTACAGTAGGTATAGCATTCAAAATAGTGTTTTAAATCCTTTATCATTTTAACCATCTAACTGGAGACAGGAGTAAATGAATGAATACTTAGATGTTTAGACACCAGCCCTGCCTGCCAGATCCTTCTGTGTAACTTGGATCTGTGAAAAGATTAATGGTCTACATGCCTATGATCACTGGAGCTTGTCACTCTTCATTGTTGTTGGATATTGATCTGCAGAATGCCTTAGAAATTGCCAGCCATGTTCACCTTGATAAGCACCAGTATACATCTATAAAGGCCGGCTTCTCTTTCTTCAGCCCTTTGGTGTTCAGACTTCCGAAAGATGTTTTGCTGTTTTGGTTAGGTTAGGTTAGGTTTTTTTACCAAACTCTTGTTATTTGAAGTGTACAAACTGGCTGATATCAGTGATGGAGATTAATAGGAGATTAATTAAACTCTTTCTCCCTCTTGTCTCAGAAGTCCAAGGCTATGCCCTGTACATTTGTGAAAGAAAATAAGCATCAAGCCCTTCAGATTACCTTTCAGAACTAAGAAATTACTAGATTAGCCACGTAGGGACAAACAAGAGACCCTTAATAATTGCTGTATAAGTGGAGCATATAATATACATAATTAATGTAGAACTAGTCCAAAATCTACCATAATTGCAGGAGCATAAGTACTATTACTAAACAGGACTTATGGTTAAAAACTCAAACATTTTTGGCAGCCAGTTTGGTACCGCAATAAATCACGCAGATAGCCTACAGATCCTACTGCATTCAATATTATTATGCTATTTAGTTGGCATAGCTCCGCACTCTAGTTATAACCAGTAGAGTCGGATCCAAGATTACTATAATTTTACATAGAGTAAAACCCTGAGCAAAAAACAATATTTAATATTACAGGGCTCACTACTGAAATCCTTACATGGTCAAAGCATTCATTGACGTCAATGGGAATTTTGCCTGAGTAAAACCTTCAGGATTGCACCCAGAGGGATTAGCTGTGCTCTTACGAAAGGGTAATCATTAAGAAAATCCTGTACTACTTCTTGATGAACATAAAACTGTATAGATGGGGGCTTATTCTTATAAGGCATGACAAGAGATTTGAATAGAATTCTTATGGGATTTACGTAGATTTATTGCACATGCCGTCATTGAGGAGCGTTTTATAGTTTCATCTAAGATTACTTTTTCCAAGACGTGTAAGAACAAGAACATCATCTGTGATATGGTTATGATGACTAGTGTCAGAGAAGATATCTCTAGAAGGTTGGTTTTCACCTGTTTGTTTTTAGAAAGTCACCCACTATTGCTGCTTATGATGGTACCAAGACACCCTCAAGACAAACAGCAAGAGATGTGGCACTGACACCACACATTGGGAGACAGTAGGCCAAGACAAGATTAACTGGTGAAGACTTGTTAGAGGAGGAACGACCACTTGTGAGGAAAATCACCTTGCCCTGATCGTAGAAAAGGACAAACAACTGTCATGCAGCAATTGTGGTTCCAACGCCACTTGCAATATCTGCGAATGAGTCTGTGTCTCACAGATTGCACTCCTCAGTCACCAAAGGACCTATATAAAATAAAACCTGTGAAGGAGACCATCCTCGACCCATGGGAATCACTGCCACCGCCACCCATTAAATAACAGAAATAAATATTTTGAGTGGAAAGGGGTAAACCCAGTTTAATGCAAAAGCTAACCAGCATCTTTTTGTTCCTTCAGTCTTACATAATGTTCAAAGGAACATAGGAATTTTTCTATTGGATCAGACCCATGATCCATCTACTCCTAAACCCTAAACACTCCCTAATACCTGATGGCTTCCAATTGAACTAACTTCATGGAGGGATACTGGGAGAATTTACTGCTTCTAGGAGGGATTTGTCCTGCCTTTTTGGTCAGCAGCATATATGATCCCTAGGTTTGTCAACAATCAAATAGGAGACATGACAGGGTTTCAAAACTCTCCAATCTCTGGCTGGTCCTACCAGACGCTAAGTCTCCAGCCTTTCTGGAAGGTGTAGTGAAAGAGTAAGTCCAACATAATGCCTTCTCTCTGGTCCACAGCATGTGCTTTAGTGTTTTGTAGGTCCATGTCCAGACGGCTCAGCACCTTGCAGGATTGAGCCCCAATAGCATTTCTAAAAAAACTATCATTGAATTCCTTAGGCTGGTTAACTTCCCAAATTCCTCAAACCTGATTGGTCAGATTGCCAGACTGCTTCATCGTTCGTTCCAACAAGCACGCATACAACTGACCCCTCTCTATCTCCTGCCAGTAACTTGTTGTCCTACCCTAATAACTTCTATTTTGGCATCTAGATGAAAAATACAAGAGATACTCTAGCAAAATGAATGCATTTAATATTGGCTGCACTGCTAAGTACAGTAATAAGTCTCCTGCTACCATTACTGGTCCTGTTCTCTGTCACTGACACCCTTTCTTCTACAATAAATTCAGTTTGCATCTGCCACTGTATATTCTACAGAATGCATTCGAGCTCTGGCATGCACCCCTGCCCCGGTTTCAAGCACAAAAGGGTGTGATCCTGTGATATGCCCAGTGTCTTCCTGTCACACTGAAGTCTATAGTGTTCAGATGTGTCCGTCAGATCTGAAGAAGTGGGTTACAGCCCACGAAAGCTTATGCCTGCTGAAATTAAATTTGTTAGTCTTTAAAGTGCTACAGGACTCTTGTTGTTTTTGCTGTATACAGACTAACACAGCTACCCCTTTGGAACTTGCTATCTAAAGGCTATTATTGGTAAATAATGTTTATTTCATTTCCTGTACTACCAGCTTTTTATAATCCATGTTTTGTCAGTCACAGAATTGATGATTGAAATCATTGGGCCAGTAGTCTGAGAACTGGATTGCTGTTTGAAAGAAGCTGGGAATGGGCGACAGGATGGATCATTTGAGGATTACCTGTTCTGTTTATTCCCTCTGAAGCACCTGGCATTGGCCACAAAGACAGGATCCTGGACTAGATGGACCATTACTCTGACCCAATATAGTCATTCTTATGACTCAAGAAACCTGGTTCTATTCCCGACTTGGCCAGTGAACTGGTCAAGCTGCTTCACTAGTCTATGCCTCAGTTTCCCCATCTGTAAAATGAGGATAATATTGCTTATCTGCTTTGTAAAGCACTTTTTACTGATGAAAAGTGCCACATAAGAGCATTCTTTAAAGTTTTTTATTAAAACAAAATCACAAGTAAGAATATAGTATGAGTGTTATTCTGTTCACTGGCAAAACATTTTTTCATATTACTCTTTTATAATGAGGAATTTCATTTTAAAAGGCTGGAAGTAAACCTGACCTTGCTTATGTCCCAGTCAGTCAACATTTGAACTTCATTTGTTGTGTCATGAAAAAAACCCCAAACATTTTCAATGTTAAACAAACATTTATTCAAAGGATTGGCTTGATTGTTTAAAACTATAGTAAATCAATCACTGTCAGTTAACCTTTACCCATGACATTTTTTCCCCTTTATGAAAGCACTGTAGCCATCAGAGCTCATAGAAACATGGTTTTTCAACATGCCACTGTCAGGAAAAATACTTAGCACAGATCTGGCAAAGCAAATACTTTTCCACCTAATGCTCGATGGAGCTCAAGGAGCTTGTGTGTTGCTGTGTTGCATCTTAAGGACATTAAAGATATGGTTTCAGCTATCATCCATCTGGAAAAATACTGGGAATGTGAGACTATGGGTAGTTTAGAAGAAGTTAGTGTTCCTTGGCACATGGATATCAGCATAGTTCAATTACACAGTTACAAGCATGCTTTCCTTCTAAATGGCTCAGTGGAACAGATCTTTACATGTCACACCAAGGTGTTTATATTACAAAAGGGTGAGTGTACTGTGGTTTAGCCAGAGGAGATGAGAATCAAGTAGATATAAGAAAACATTTGCTAGGAATTTAAGCCGTAGCAAACAACGGCTGCTCTCTGCCCTGACAGAGCAAATATTTTCATACCTGCAAAGCTCTGATTAACTTGGGTAAGCAGAAATGTTATCCAGCTTAACTGAACGTTAAAATGGAAATATGAGAAGAGCAAGGAGCTCTGCCCCCTGTCAGGCAGTGTTCTTTGTCGAAGAATGTATTTGCCATGGTGGGTGATCTGGATGGCCGTTTCGTTTCATCTGCACATCCCAGCAAAAGCAGGGCACAGAGTGAGAAAAGGAAAAACACGTGGACAAATGCACAAGTGAAACCTTTTGCAATGTAAAAATATTTCAAGGTCATTTTTGGTGTGTGAGTAGATGACGCTGTTGAGCAGAGATGACCCGTGACTGCCAATAATGGGGGGCAGAGTGAGGGCAGCCAGCTTCTGCAGTGTTACTGAGCATGCTCAGTCTGTGTGAGCATGCTCAGTACAAGCCAAGCAACCAAGCTGGGTGGGGAAGGCACATGACCCTGCATGCCATCCCCCAAGGGTCACCTCAGCTGCTAAGAGCAGCAAGCTGGGCTCCCCCTAACTACGCGTGGAGCCGAGCTAGCTAAAGCTTATTCCAGAGGGAATCCCAAGGCTCCCTCACCTCTTTAGGAACCACACCACTTCTCCCTCTGTAAAATCCTAACACTCTTCTTCTCTAGAGGACAGACAGCTAGTGATTGCAAAGGCTGGACAGTAGGCAGAATTGTGCAGAGTATGTCTATATCCTTTTCATCATTGTGAGTTCTTCCAGGCTGCCCCTTACCATTGGAAATGTCTCTCTTTTCTCATGGGTCAAAGGTCCTACCCATCCTTCCTCCTGTGAAACCTTTCCACAATGACGATGTAAAAAAATTCAGCAACTTTTAAGGCTTGTACCATCACAGGATGTGCTGTTTGTGTCTCAAGTGAATTATGTTTGTGTTGCAGAGATACCTTGGGAAAGCATAGGCGCTCAGGCCTACATTGTATAGGGACTCAGATCCCAATTCTGCTCTCATTACATCGTTGGAACTCCAGTGGCGTCAGAGGTGTTACTCCTGATATGCCCTGGTGTAAGTGAGAGCAGAATCAAGCATACGGTCTATGTGGTGTTATATGAATGTGCTTTGCCAAGGAAAATACTTTGCCAAGGAATATTGCCCCGAAAGAGAGAGAAGTTCTCCCACAATTCACTGAGAAAGAAAGAATCATAACGTGGCTCATCTTACTGCAGCACAGAGAACCATGGGATGTACCCCCAGAAATCCTAAGCTGGGTAAATTCAGCACCAGTCTGGAGAATTAGTGAAATGTCTGACAGACTAATCTAAATTGCCTACATGGACTGATCCACGTTACAAAAGAGGGAAAACAAAACCGCGTTTTCCCACACTGCAGACATTGATCAGATGTGAGCTGATTCTGCAACCACAGAGTGTCCTCCGCCTTCTTCCCAGATCACCCTCCCACTTGCAGTCTGCTACCCAGGTTCTGAAGAAAAAGAGAGAGCTCAGCATGAAAACACACATCTGTTTGAAGGGCGGGATTACGTAAACTGAAAGAACGGTAACCAAAATGTCAGTGCTTCATGCTTGTAATTAGAACATATGTAGAGTAGGAGGCCCTCATTGCCTGCTCTGAGTGAAGCATCAATCACACAAGAGAAATTACTGAGCCAGGTTTTCCAAACTTTAGGCACATAAAACTCCAGACAAGACACGTGCACTATTGTGCAGCTCATTTGCACGCACAATTTCTGCAGCTGCACAGACCAGTTGCGTGTGCAAATGGCTAACAAAGTGCAGTGATCGTTAAGAGTCATTTTCATCATTTGCTCTTGGCAAGAAGGTTCTTTAAGATGCAAACTCGTCTGCAATTTGCCTGCAGTCTTTCACTAGGAATTTAATGCAACTGCCCAGCGCCATGGTATCAGGGCATCTGTAGAAGTGAAAAGCATATTACCTCCAGAAATGTATTGCAATTTAACCTCCGCTATTGCTTTTTCAGCACCTCAGCTTTCATATGCTTTGAGCCAACGCTGCAGTGGAACTGTCTATGCCATCTTCTAACTGAGTCACTGGCTCTGGACAGTTCACTTAAAAGATTTTCCAGCTGTGAAATGAAAGGTAAGAGATTTTAAATTACAGAGTGGCGAGCAGACCTCTGAAACACTTTAGTCATGGAGAATCTGACCTGCTGTGCACCAAATACCAGCATACGGCAGAATATTTTAAAGCAAGGCAAACAAGCAACCTTTTCTGGATTATGTGAAGAAAGGCCATCCCAGTGGTCAGAAACCAAATAGTGTATCCTGCCATCTGTATTAACTAGAGATAGGTGAAGTTTAAAATGTTTCAGGAGTTAAGAGCCCAGCATATGCAGAGTAAAAGCTGTCTGGCTCTGAAATTATTAGACTTTAATATTAAAGGTTGGAGATGGGCCCAAAATGAAACTCAGATCCAATTTCCACATCCTGATCCATCTGCATATTGCTCTAGTGGTCATCCCCAAACACTGCTCCAAACTCTGAGACTTGGACAGATGAAATGCAAACTCAAGCTTTCCTAGAGTTCAGGGTGGTCAGATTCAATGTCCAAATCTGGGCCCTTAGAGAGAGAGAGAGATTTGAGCTGAAACTCAGATCCCGAATCCGGATTCCAGGTTTTGGTTCAGAACCAGTTCTAAGTAAGGCTGATTCTTCCCGAAGTCCCCTCTCCCAATTTGGCTCGGTAACTATCAGTCACTGCTGATGGCTCACCATTTAGCCAAAGCCTGGTATAATGTCTCTAGCTTGGTGAAGGAACAAGCTGATGCATTAAAGGGACTGTGCTACGATAAGACTGACAAAAGGCATCACACCTCAGCTACTCATAGAATCTAGAAGAAGTGAAACGTTTGACAGAATAAGCAAAATTGGAAATTTGGAGGCACAAAGAGTATCCACCCCCACCGCACCTTCCCACACATGGGCTACTGACCAGGATCTCAGGAGAAAAGAGGCAGTTCTGCATGAAAACACATAACGGGTTGAAAGTGGGGGGCCTATTGAAAATGTAAAGAATATCAGTATGTCAGCTGTCAATGCTTGTAAGTAGAAGAGCATATGGCGAGTAGGACATTCTCATCTGCACAGAGTGAAATGAATGAGTATCTTGACAGGAGATCCAATTACTGGGCTAGATTTTTTTAAATTAGGTACACATGTCTGTGTGCCAAATGTGGGGGCAAAGGCATATCCAATCTGCTTCCATAATGTAAGTTAACAACAGCATACGAAATATTGGATTATTGCCGGCAAAAATGTCGAACTAGGTGACTCTGCGCATGCAGTTACCTGATTTGCACATGCAACTGGTTCTTCTCTGAGAAGTTCCTGCCATGGTAGAGAAGGATGGCTTCCAACAACCTTTATGGTAGCCAAGCAGTTAATTATGCTGAAGTGAATTTTAATTCAAGGAAGTAAACTCAGCCATCGAACTGACAAATAAATGACTCTGGAGTGACTTAGAAGTGGGCCTGAGACTAAAACTTCAGACATATTGAGACCAGCAGCAAATGGGAATAATGTCCCCACTCTATTCTCTCCACATAACCAGTGTTTAGGAGCAGCCTTAACTGGAACTTGGGCAGAAGCAGTGGTGTACTCCTGAATGGGCATCTACTGGAATGCCCCCGCCAGCATGACCTCATATGCACCGTCACTATGCAGAGGATGCCATTTTGTTCTCAAAATGGCATCGTCCATGTGGCAAAAGTGCTGTTCCACCACGATCTGGGCCTACTACAGAGGAGCCAGGATTATTAGAAAATTCAAAATGTTATCATTGGTTTCAAATTCCCCCAGTGCTTTGCTGCGTCCAGTTATGAGCAATAAACCATTACTTTTGTTTTTCAGACCCTTTGAGCATTTTAGTGTGTCCTGATTTAGCAAATGAGACTCAGGCCAGGCAAGGTCCACGTTTTAATTAGGATTTTACAGAACTGTACAATTTAAGAAGGTGTGACAAAAATTTGAGCTACTATTTTATTTAAAATTTTGGAGGCCTGTAAACTATTGATACAAATATGAATTTTCCAGTAATGCTTGGACCAGCCTCAGTAACCGAGTTCTTATGTGGTTATATATGGTATGAACTTGGTCAGTTATTTTTCCTCAGTATTGAGAGCTTTGTAAAATTACTGTCCTTGCATTAGAACGTTACGTGTTGTTTGTTTATCATTGTATTTTAGAGGCACTCAGAAGCCGCAGTTGAGATCAAAGCCCAATTGTGGTAGGCACCGTACAAACACATGAGAGAGGCAGCAAGCAGTAGGTTGATAGCTTGCAGAAAGGGGAAGCCATATCCTTCCCATATACAGCACTGTACCATTGGCTAAATTATCATGATCATTTCTAAATGATCATTTCTGTGTGGTAATGCCTAGGGGCGTCAGCCAGGTTTGGCCCCATTATGGGGGACTTTCTCTTTCCCTTGAAACGTCAGGTATGGGCAAGAGGCAGCATATCAGCATATCTGGAACAAGTCTGATCTCCTATAGCCATGCTGATGGTCATGTACTAAAATTTGGTTCTGAAAATACTTTTCTTCTGTTTAAAGAATCTTATCGACAGGTTAGCGTTGTGCTTAATGGACAGCACAACCAATACAGAAATTGCTTGTCATTTTCTTGTGTAAAATCCATTCCTTCAGCAATGAGAACTAAATCCCATGCACAAATGAAAGACAGCTTGCTGCCTTAAATACAGACTCCCGATTGCACAGGTCAGCACAACAGATGCCTTTTTCTTATGAAATTCCCACGCACGTGAAATGCTTGAGTTCACGTACGCTTCACTACTCTGTCCTTCAGCACTTCACATTTCCCCAGAACGAGAGAAAGTTGAAAGAGGGCTCTGCTCCCAACAGTGATCGAAAATGCCGTTTTGAATTACAAAAGGGCTGAAGAAAGGACTCTCTCTGGGTAACTTGACACATGTTACAAATTCTTTTCTTTTCGGTATTGTCTCAGGTCTTCCTCTAGGGACCAGGAAACTGAAAGGTTCAAAATGCTTGAGCGACACAAAGAACCCAGCTTAGAGAAAACCGAAGCAGGAGTTTGCTGAACCCTTCTGATGCTGTGGCACCTGACATGTCAGCAGAGCACTGGTAAAACTCCTGAATACAAACTGGTGTGCTTTTTAGACAGACAACAAGAAGAAAGGTGAGAAGAAACTCAGGCTAACCATACAGTTTACAAACTCCAAACTGCCAGGGGAAGCAGGGAGAACTAAGCCAGAAGCTGTCCCTTTCTCTGATGCCCTGAACAGATGGGGAGATTGTGCTAGCTTCTAAGTCATTTCTCCCCAGTTTGGTCTCACTGCTGGAAGTGGAAGTATGGATGCCTGATGGCTTGCAGAGTTTGCCTGGGAGTGCCTGGTCCCAAGCAGCTGCTTATTTTGTTTATATTCCAAGCCAGCCATGGAAAGATTAGAGAAACACCTGGTCATTAGCATTGTCTACCCACAGGAATGAAGATGTCATCAGCAGCAGAATCCTTTCATTGTTGCAGTGTGTGGGCATATGTAGGAGGGAGGAGGATTCGTATTCTAATATAAGGTCTTTTAGCAATAAAAGTGAAACAAAAAAAGAGAGAGAGAAAATTCTGAGACCCAATAATCTGTTAAAGCTGATCATTATAGGCCACGTGATACAGAATTAAAAGGAAATTTGAATTATCCTGTCCAACAACGAAGTCCAGTAGTACAAAAATTGCATCTTTTTAAGAAAAGAAAAATCTGTGCTAAGCCACAAAGCTCCAAAGTAGCATCTGGTTCCTTTACTAAAGAATCATCCTTCCCTGCCAGATATAACTCCAGAAAGATCCTCCTTCATTCTTGCTCCTGTCCTTTCAAATGGAAAAAGAAGGTGAGCAGCTTCTTCCTCCCGCCACCAAACATGATAAAATAAACTCACACTTACACAGATCTAGTGGAATTATTGATAAGGATTTGGAGAGGAATTCTCAGAGGGCACTTCCACAATGTTTGTGCCAAAATAAAGCCCTGTCTGTGTCCTGACATTTAGGACCTCTGGAAGGAGTCATCTTCTGGGGCTCAGGAATGATTCATTTTTCTAGTTTCAACCAAAGAGCGGGAAAAATATGTGGCTGTATGTTAGGGATGGGCTGAATCTCTAAAGATTTGGAGGTTCAGGTTAATTTGGATAAGCAAACTGAAGTTCAGATGTTTATCTGAACCTCTTGGATTTGCAAAGCTGGACCAGAAATGCTGTGGGAAATGAACCCTCATGAGGATGGAGCGCAACAAAACGTGCCAGTTTTGTTGATAGTTTTATACTTTCACCATATGGGATTGGAACAAATCTGTAACCTAAATCAACACTCAATAAGTGAGAACTCTCACAAACCAAACCCTACGGAAAAGGTAGGTGAAACCCACCTGAACCAAAACCAGGCAGTCTTGCACTGAACTGCCTGGAAGTCCTTTCAGGAGTCCTAAAGGCATTCTCATTGACAGGCCCTCATTATTTCTGACACGATGATGATGCAACGTTCACTTTTTTTGTCCAGACAAGATGTTATTTATGAGATTGTGTCTTCTGAAAGAAAGGAAGATGCGGGATGTGCTGTGCACAGAAGCTAATACTTGTACTGAGATTTTGGGTTTCAACGTACAAAGAAAATATTTCAGTTCATTTCTCTTTTCTACACCTGAAAGTTTTCTGTCAACGGTTATTAATTAAAACAGACTGTAGAGTACAAAGAAATAGACAAGCACTTGACGTCATTATTTCATCTTGTCTAGCTCATCATTTGGACAGTCAGAAAATGAAAGTGGGTCCTGCTCTGAGCCTCCGTCTTCTCATCGATTCAATGACTGCTTTCCGCTCAACTGCTCTTATTCTTCTGCACTCTCTCCCACACACCATTGTGACATCAATTCTAAGTCCATTGAAACTGGACAATTGATGCTATGTTTGCGTATAGACCTTGTGCTGTACCCTATAAGCTTCCCCAAGGTTCTGGGCAGGATTGGTTTAAAGACTTTTAAAAGCATTACCACTCTATTCCTGTTGGCTCATTGGTTGCCCAATATAAGCATCCAACCTCTTAGCTATCTGGAATTATGGCATTATGAAAACACAAGAAAAATTAATGACTGGACAATGGCTTACCTAAGAGAATATATTTATTCCTTGTGACCTTTTGTGTTAGAAGGTAATATAAGCATTTATTTTTGGGGGATAGATTCAGCCAATAATCCAAACATACCAGAATTAGACACTGCCTCCTATGGAGAGCTGTTCAGGCTCCTTAGTTGGCATAAGCAGGGAGCATGCTCTTTTCACAGTCCTAAAGTTACTGTAAACTTTTAACACACTTTCCTTTCATTTCAGCTCCGCTTCTGTGTGTGTGTGTGTGTGTGTGTGTGTGTGTGTGTGTGTGTGTGTGTGTGTGTGTGTGTGTGTGTGTGTGTGTGTGTGTGAGAGAGAACAAAAGGGAAACAGAGAGAGAGAGAGAGAGAGGTTATCATCCATATTAATATAGCTTATGAGATTTCCAGATGTTTGCTAATGAAAAAAACATAAAAGGATGAAATTAAGACGAGAACTTACATAAAAATAATCTGAAACTAAGTCCACATTCACTTAAAGGTTTGCTGGAGTTTGGAAAACCTTTGCATGAACCTGGACTGATTTATGATTTTGCACCAAAACCATACAAGCTTGGGGATTTTGCATGGTTAGGATGTGAAACCAGATGAATCTCTGTGCTTTTGAATTGGTTTCACATTGAGTTTCGAGATTTACTCACATCCCAGAACACAAAAAGAAGTAGTCAGGGTGTGTGAGCCTCCATGCATTGAAATCAAAGAAAAGAGGGAGTCCTGCAACCCCCTGAAAGGCAGAACAGCCAAGTTTTGCACAGCTCTCCTTGGGAAATAGGATTTCCACACATTCTCTTTACACAGTTGATCCCTTTGAAACTGCACCCTCTTCCACTGCTAGTTTAAGGACTAAAGTTACACACACAGCCTTCTTGGCTCAACTTTAATGTATTTACATAGCTTGGATCCAGATCCTCAACTAGAGTAAATCTGCAAAGCTCCATTAAAGCACCATAGTAATCTTTTGTTATCAGTTCTTTAGGTCATCTCGTCTCACTTTTCATTTTGAAATTTCACCCTGCCTAGCACTTTATTACAATTGTTATACTTACTTTATTTGCATTGAAATAGCTAGAGGCCCTTATTTTTGGTCTAATCTAAATTGATCATAGATTTCCATTTCATGAAGGATGCTTGTTCAGGTTTAACAAAGTCATGTTTCTCCACTTAACTATGCCGCATTTACTCTGCCCTTTTTATTGATTTATCTTTTTGATTGTAGGTTCATCTGCATTTTGGTTAGCTCAATGGAGCAGCGTGAGGGTGAGGCTGAGCTCTCTTGACTATCCCATCTGAATTGTTGTAGTTTCAAACGCCTGGAGTCTTCTGCTAGCCTTTTTCTTCACTGAGTCATTCTTTACAACATCAGACTTGATACTGCTGTGACATTAGCAACACAACTGCAATTCCTATGCTCACCTTCTGTCTCCTGCATGATTCATAAGATTATGTTAAATGTCCTTCCTTCTTCTGTAGCCACCAAGAGGCTTTTCTAAAAAGCAGTCAGTTATGGGATCAATGGATCACTACTTCTTCAAATGTTGCTTCACTGTGCCATTTAGCTCATTATTTAATACTGGGGTAATTAAAGTCAACCAATAGTATTCTGCTAGCAGGTTTTTCAATTTCCTTGATCATTTTTAACATACTAAGGCCCTTCCCTTTGTTCTGAGCTGGGCAGCTGTAGAATCTAGGACCAGGTTTTCAAATGTATTTAGGCACCTTAAAATGCAGATATATGTCTATTTGGATTTTCAGAAATGCCTAAGCAGGTTAAATGCCTAACTCCCACAGATTTCAACATTAAGCATGTGCTTACTTGTGATGGGATTTAGGCACCTAATCTGTTTGGGTGCTTTTGAAAATCCTGCTAGAAGCCTAAATACCTTTGAAACACGGTTTGCAGTCTGCAGCCACATTAATATTTCAGTTACCTGGGATTTGTAACCAAATATAGCTTCATCCTGAAGTGACCTCCAGCAACGGCACTGTCATCTAACTTATTTTTCCTGCATAGTTTAAAAAGACAGATTGTTAACATTTAGAGGTAATCTCCAGTAAAATGAAATGATCCATTACCTGAATTGGGTTGCATGGTTTTTATGTTCTTATGCAGGAGCATGCTCACAAGTAAAAAGCAAGGCAAACAGTCTAGTATTAACCCACAAGTCATGCCTGACCAACCTGATTGCCTTTTATGGTGAGATGATTGGCACTGTGTACGTGGGGAAAACGGTGGACACGATATATCCTGAGGTTAGTAAAGCTTTTGATAAAGTCTCCCACGGTATTCTTGCCAGCAAGTAAAAGAAGTATGGGTTGGATGAATAGGGCTTAACAGGTAGTGATCAATGGCTCCATGTCTAGTTGGAAGCCAGTATCAAGCAGCATGCCCCAGGGATCAGTCATTGGGCCGATTTTGTTCAACATCTTTGTTAATGATCTGGAGGATGGGGTCGATTGCACCCTCAGCAAGTTCACTGATGACGCTAAGCTGGGGGAGTGGTAGATACACTGAAGGGTAGGGTAGGATACCGAGTGGCCTAGACAAATTGAAGGATTGGGCCAAAGGAAATCTGATGAGGTTCAACAAGGATACCTGCAGAGTCCTGCACTTAGGATGGAAGAATCCCATTCACTGCTATAGACTAGGGACCAACTGGCTAAGCAGCAGTTCTGTAGAAAAGGACCTAGGGGTTACAGTGGACAAGAAGCTGGATATGAGTCAACAGTGTACCCTTGTTGCCAAGAAAGCTAATGGCATATTGGGCTGCATTAGTAGGAGCATTGCCAGCAGACCGAGGAAAGTGATTATTCCCCTCTATTCAGCGCTGGTGAGGCCACCTTTAGAGTATTGTGTCCAGTTTTGGGTCCCCCACTACAGAAAGGGCAACAAAAATGATTAGGGAGCTGGGGCACATGATTTATGAGGAGAGGCTGAGGGAACTTGGCTTATTTAGTCTGCAGAAGAGAAGAGTGAGGGGGGATTTGATAGCAGCTTTCAACTACCTGAAAGGGGGTTTCAAAGACGATGGAGCTAGTCTGTTCTCAGTGGTGGCAGATGACAGAACAAGGAGCAATGATCTCAAGTTGCAGTGGGGGAGGTCTAGATTGGATATTAGGAAAAAGCTTTTTCATAAGTCACGCGGAGAACGGCGCTCGCTGGAACATCTTGCAGCATTTTGGTGACGTACAAAAAGCATAAGACGTCAACTGCGGACATTGGTCCTAGTAATCTGTAAACCAGTGTGACTGTAAACATCTGCATTACAAATGGATTCGTTCCACTTTATGTCCGATATATGACGTTGGCATTTTGTGTGGAAAGCCTCCAGCTTTGCCCAGCCTGAGCAGCTCAGTGTCCATGTTTTGCAACCTTACAGCAGTACGGAGAGTATACAGCTTGATCCTGAGCTCGGCTGTCATGCTGAGATGATGCTGATTCATCATAAACGACCCATGGCAGATGCTGCGATGCCAATCCAGTGAAGAACATGCATATGAGAGTTGGAGGAACTGGTGAGCATACAACAGCCCAAATGGTTGTAGTTTGATACCTCTATGCTATGTTGAGGGCCAGATCCTCAGCTGGTGTAAATCAGCTTAGTTCCATTGAAGTAAATGGAACTGTGCTGATTTACACCAGCTAAGGATCTGGCCCTTACAGACTCCATTTGCACTGTAACGTATATTAAGCAATAAATCCTCTCAGCAACTCAATTTTTTACTTTTCTTCAAGTGGTATTAGTTTATGTAAGTCTTGTTTACATGTAATGTATTTATTTACTGACTGGGATATAAAGGAGGCTTACATATATCACTCTAGTTATTCTAGTGCAGCTGCCCAGCAAAAATGTGCGTCTCTGTAATTCAGATTTATTTTTGTCCTATGCTAGTGTTTTGAATGAACAAATGAAGTGTCCTGGATGATGTTGGCTTGTGCAATCAAAGAACAGAATGACCACCGCAGTTCTAAACGTGGGTAAAGGTTCTTGTGCCAAGTCTGAGGCCAGGATTTTTTCTAGGAAAATAATTGAAAAAAAAAAAAAAACCAATCACAGAGACCAGCTTTGGGCTAATCAGTTCAGCTCAATCTGACTGTGTGGAACTGTTTAGAATCTGACTGCTTTCATGTTACGTTAGGCCTCTGCAAACCTAGCAGTTCATGCGGCAGCGATTCCTAACACAATATCAATAAATCATTCTTATTTCATGTAGGGCTGTGTTAAATGGTTCAAAGGAAGTTGGACTGCAAAGTGCAAAAAGTCTGAAGAGACTTTTTAGCAAACTAGAGATATATTGAAAAGGTTGGAGAAAGGAAGAACACACATACCTTGTTCTTTGAGCCAGTTTTTCTAATCACAAACTATTAAGCAATTGCTTGGTTTGAGTCCATTAATAAAATTCTTCCTTGGGCAGTTGGGTATAAGTTGTCTTCGGAAGCATGAATCCTGGCAGGGGTTTCTCCTAAACTGCCACAGGAGGCAAAAAAGGAGCATATGATGGGACAAAACTGCAGAAATGTAGCTGAGTCATCACCTCCCTGACAATGACAATATGTTAGATAAATTGGCACACTACTAATTTGATACAGTCTACAGGATTGTTGGGAAAACAAGAAACAGTTTTACTACTTCAAACTACTGTCTTGACATAATCCCCTCCCTTCTTGCAGACTTCCAAGTCTCCAGAGTTCCTTTCTTGGTTCTGACAAAGGGACGTTTTCCACACATGGGAACTCTAAAGTCTTTGATTGTAAAATGTTGACAGGCGTGACTGGATTTTTGCAATTGAAGGTTGCAATTGAAATAAAAAACACCCAACCTTACTGCGTTTTTATCCAGCTTGTGGTCTGTTTCACCAAGTCTGTCTAATTTAGGATCACTTTATCTATTTGTGGGGAGAGGATATAATTTATGGACTGATGCATGATTACAAAGTAAAATAATATTTTAGCATTTTTTTCCCTCTTTTTGGGTGAAATTTAAGTGATTTCTGAGCAAGTTCGGCAAGCCCAGAGTTACTTTTTGAGAGAGATGAAGGAAATGACTTATTCAGTGCAATAGCTAACGCACTCAACCAGATCTACTGCTTAGAAAGATTTTTCTGTCTCTTCATTGGCAACACTTCAAAAAGAGGATGATTTGGAGATTTAAGGGCTTATTCAGAGCATTTATACTTATGCACCTGCTGTAGCCAAGAGTTTTCTGTAGTTCGATGAGGATTGTCTGAATAGAGCCCCACTTGTGAGATTATTCATGTGCTCTCAGTGCTACGTTGAAACCCTCCAGGAAGTGTTGCTCATTGGGGTCAAACACATGTTCCCCTGTGGAGCCAAATTTTTAGATCCAGATGTACATGAGGAATCTTCATCCCAAGCCCTTTTTGATGACCAAAGCAGCAAGCATCCTGTCTCTTTTCCTTTCATTGCCTTTGCATTCGGTGTAGTGCAATTAGAGGTTGCTTGTTATTTGTAGTTATACAATTTTAAAGTTACTTTGGGTACAGTTGATAGCTAGTGTTAAGATCTGTACTGCTGGGTAGCACCAGCTGGTTCCCTTTGTTTTCTAATTCCAGTCAGTAGCTTGGATCTGACCTAATCAGGCAAGCCCTGAATCAATAGATGTAGGAATGCAGGAATTTCCTGATTGGCTCAGACCTGAGGCCAATCTAGGATCTCACAGTAGTTAGATGCAAGTAATCTAAGAACATAAGAATGGCCATACCAGGACAGACCAATGGTCCATCTACCTCAGTATCCTGTCTTCCAACAGTGGCTGGTATCAGATGCTTCAGAGGGAGTAAATGGAACAGGGCAATTAGTGAATGATCTTTCCCTTGTTGTCCAGTTCCAGCTTCGGTTAGTCAGAGGTTTAGGGACACTCAGAGCATGGGATTGCATCGCTGACCATCTTGACTAATAACCTATCATGGACCTATTCCCAGTGAATTTATCTAATTCTTTTTTGAACCCAGTTATACTTTTGGCCTCCACAACTTCTCCTGGCAACACATTCCACAGATAGAATGGGCATTGTGTGAAGAACTTCCTTTGTTTGTTTTAAACCTGCTGCCTATTAATTTTATCGGGTGACCCCTGGTTCTTGTGTTCTGTGAAAGGGTAAATAACACTTCCCTATACACTTTCTCCACACCAGTCATGATTTTATAGACTTCTATCATAACCCCCCTTAGTCATTTCTTTTCTAATCTGAACAATCTCAGTCTTCTTAATTGCTCCTCATATGAAAGCTGTCCATTCCCCTAATCATTTCACTTGCCCTTCTCTGTCCTTTTCCCAATTCAGATATATGGTTTTGAGATGGGTTGACCAGAACTGCATGTAGTATTCAAGGTGTGGACATATCTTGGATATATACAGTGGCATTATGATATTTTCTGTTTTATCTATCCCTTTCCTAATGGTTCCTCTCATTCTCTTACCTTTTTTGATTGCCACTGCACACTGAACAGATATTTTAAGAGAACTAGCCACGATGACTCCAAGATCTCTTTCTTGAGTCATAACAACTAATATAAACCCCATCATTTTGTACGTATAGTTGGGACTATTTTTTCCAATGTGCATTATTTTGCATTTATCAACATTGAATTTCATCTGCCATTTTGTTGCCCAGTCATCCAGTTTTGTGAGATCCCTTTGAAACTCTTTGCAGTCTTCTTTGGATTTAACTATCCTGAGTAATTTTATATTGTTTGCAAACTTTGCTACCACACTGTTTACTCCTTTTTCTAGGTCATTTATGAATATGTTGAACAGCACAGGTCCCAGTACAGATCCTTGGGAGACCCCACTATTTACCTCTCCATTGTGAAAACTGGATATTTTTGTTATCCATGTAAAGGACCAATCCCTTTATGAATCTTGATCTTGCTATGTTCTCGGTGTCAATGACTTCCTGTGGCAATGAGTTCCTCCATCTAACTGTGGATTGTATGAAAAAGTTTTTACTTTTATCAGTTTTGAATTTCCATTCTTTAATTTCATTGAATGTCACTCTGTTCTTGCATTACGAGCCAGGGAGCACAGAAGTTCACAATTACCATTTGTTATTTTATAGAATGTTATAAACTGCCAATTTATTTGTCTCCTTTCTCAGGTGAACAATCTCAGTCTTTTTAGTATCTCTTCAAATGAGAATATTTCCAGGCCCTTAATCATTCTAGTTGCCCTTCTCTGAATCCTTTCCAATTCTGCAAAATCCCTTTCGAGATGGGGCACAGTATTCCATGTGAGGCTGCGCTGATGATTGATATAATAATATTATAATATTTTCCTTATTATTCTCCATCCTATTCCTTATGCGTCCAAACATCACCTTTGCTTTTTGACTGCAACTGAATGTTGAACAGAGGTCTTCCTGAAGCTGTCTACAATGATGCTAAAGTCATTTTCCTTAGAGGATACAATTAATTTAGAACCTTGTAAGATGTAAGAGTAATTTATTTTGTTCCCTCCAATGTGCATTCATTGACATTGATGTCCATTTGCCATCATGTTGCCCATTCATCTGCCTTGTTTTGGTCTCTCTCAAGTTCCTCACTGCAATGTATTGAGGACTGTATTGGAATTACAAGCTATTACTTTAAAGAGGGTGGAGTGTTCCTGGTCCTGCTTGCAGACTAGGGAACTATGTAGGAAAGTGTGCAATCAGAGTCGGTCTATAAAGAGCCAGTTAAGAAGATGATGGAGTGAGTTGTGCCTCTCTGCCTCAGGGAGCAGCCTGCTTTCTCTCTCTCTCGCTCTGTCTGGTTTGGTTACTGTGTATTATCATTCTGGACTTTAAGGATAAAAGTGGTGTTATGCTGCAACCTTCCAGGAAGGGTATGTGGTGTTGTATCTAACTTCTCTGTGTGAATGCTATGAACATAACACTCATAGTCCTTTCTGGTCCTACCTAATCTAAATAACTTCATATCATCCTGAAGACCAGCACATCCCATTGTCTTAAGTGCCATGATGCGGAACACTCCCCCAGAGCATTCTCTTTCTAAATGCGATTCACACTGA
Source organism: Emydura macquarii macquarii (assembly GCF_026122565.2). Taxonomy (NCBI): domain Eukaryota; kingdom Metazoa; phylum Chordata; order Testudines; family Chelidae; genus Emydura; species Emydura macquarii. The sequence continues at coordinate 214,183 of NW_027133667.1, forward strand.
GGGTCTGTAGAGAGTAAGAAAGTCATTTAAAAGGTTTTAACCTTTGAGGAGGCTTTGTAGCAAGAATGACTGGATTCGTCCCTGAGTCTGTCAGCTTGGATGGTGGCATTACTGATTATTCAGCTCTGATTTGGAGTATTCTCAATGTGCTCAGCAGATCTTGCTGGAAAGTTATAAATTAGGCTGATGTATGCTTTCAAATAGTATAGGGGTTTCATTATAACTTTTCAGTAAGGCTACTGTTCCTTTGAGATTTCCATTGGTTATAGACTGTTCATTATTTCTTAAAAAATGTCTGGACTGTCTAGTGTTCAACCTGCAGCCATATCTCATATCACCTTCCAGGGTGAGGGCCTTCCTTGTTTGCACACACTACTGCATAGAGATTCTTGAAGGGTTGGCTGCATGCATTCCTGTCCGTGTAAGAGTCAACACCTTTTGCAGGGATTTAAATTTGGTGCTTCCATTATGCAGTCCCCATTTGAATCTTTAGGAGGATGGTTATTGTGTTACCTGTGTGTTTTGTTGGATGGAATAAAAAACAACATAGGACTGGAAGGGCCCTCCTGGGGCATCAGTTCCAGTGCCCTACTATCATAGGCAACGACCTCATATAACTCAATTCATGAATTTACCAAGCTCCATCTTAAAATTAGCTAGGTCATTTGCTTCCACTATTCCTATTGGAAAGTTCTTGCACAACCTCACTCCTCTTACAGTTAGATACCTTCTAATTAATTTATTCAAGACCAATTTATACTCTTTGATCTTGTGCCAACATTGTCCTTTAGCTTAAATAAAATGGATAACTAATACAAGTTTATTTTTAATCTCTCTAGCCCAGTTCTTTCATGTAAGAGTGATTCTTTTAGCATTTCCATTTATCATTGAAACAAAATAAATGAGAGCGAAAATGGGTTGGGACAAAGAATCTTTGAACACTTCTTTGATGAGAAAGTCTCATAAGAAAGCTTCACAGTATAGTGAACCAGGAATAATATTCTTGGCAAGATGTTGCTACTCACTGTATCTATTCCATCTGTCCAGGAGATTAATAAACCCATGCCATCTCTCCATTCCTCTCATTTGGAATAATCGCCTGTGTTTAATAAGTAGTCGCCACCATATCAAACGTGGACATAGGACAGAAAGGGATCCAGTATGGCCATTCTTATGTTTTTAACTTCCAAGTACCTCAATGAATAACTGTCTCATTTCAAATTAAAGTGTCTCTGAACCTCTTGGTGAGCATCGAGAAAACCCCATTTCCACTGGAATTCTCTAACTGCAGGTGTTGTATACAAATCTTAAAGCTTTCATATAGCTGAAAAATACATCTGGAATAGCAAGGTAATCCTGATTCCTTTCACATTAACGTTCTTAGGTTAAAGATTGAATATCTATTTCCAAAGTCAACTACTTTTTCCAGTGCCAACCTAGTTTACATCTTCACTCATTTAGGATAACCACCAGCAGTGGTTATTATAAGAAATAAGTAATAATATAGCCCATAAAATAGCACTCTGATTGGTACCATATAAGAACCTAGCTTCTGTAATTCTTACATGCCTTAAGATCTTCTTTATAAATAAAGTCATGCATTTTCCCTGACTCCAGTCTTCCACAAATTCTGTAGAAAAGGTTAAGCCCTTTCTTAATAGCAATCACATGCAAGAATCTTCCTTTGTTTTAATTTACTGGATTTCTCCATCTCTGTCCTTAGTATAATTAAGTGGCCAAGATTTTAAAAAGGAACTAGTGATCTGGGTCCCTGAGTTGAGACACTTTAAAGGTGCCTGATTGTGGTCGTAAAGCACTGAGCACTTCAGAAATTGGGCTTTTGTAAGGTGCCATAAATCAAGCCACTGGTAGGTTGAACTACTTTCTAGGAAGCAAAATCCACCCTCTCACTGGACTGATTACATAGGTTCTCAGGATCTGTCAACAGCCTTTCCTTGAACTCGGCTGTTTCTGACTGTCAATTAAATAGTGTCCATTCTTAGCTGAAGATCTCTTGTGAGCTTTCGTGGTGCACTGAACATCCCAAACAATCTTCTTCTTCTTCCCATTCAGTTTCTTATTTTGTTAGTTGACCAATGCCTGTTAGATCTCACCACCCCTTGTGTACAGTATTAATTTAAATGGGAATTTTGCCTGTCTAAGTACTTCAAGATCAGGCAGTTACATATCTACTTTTCCCTTCAGAGCAGTCTAACTGTGCAGTCGTCTTGCTTTGACTACTGTACTTTACTACAATATATATACTCTCTGTGAGGCCCATGATTTCATTACAGCCTTTGTAGATGTGCATGTCATCCCTACCCACAGCACATTTACCATTTCTTTTTCTTCTTTCATTTCAGGAATGCATAAAGCTTCAAACCACTTTCCATTTCTGGCTAAATTATTCCTTGAGGCAATTAAGGTGAATTAGTGAAAGAAGTAACTAGTGTTTTGAATTAGTAACAGCATTGGGTAGTTTTTTCCCCCCTCCTTTTTCTTCTTTGGAAACTTTAGTTTTCCCATCTTTCCTGCAAAGCTGTGTAATAGATTTGATTCCCACAGAGCTGATGTGAAGAGCTCCCTATGCAGTTTCTGTTAGTGGTGTTGAAATAAAATGTTTGCAAGGACAAGTTGATTCTCAAAACTGCCTGATCCATTACTCTTGTTTATTGATCTCTCTCAACTTGTACCTCTTTGCTACATTGCAATTCAAAAAAGCTCTTCTACTTTTGCTTTATAATCCCCCTGAAATCAGCAGCAGCAGCTTGTGTTTCTGCAGACTATTAATGAATTCTTGCATTTGGCTATGGAACTCTTTACTTTCATGACTTGGCTGCTGTTTGGGACGATTTGGGAGTTCTGTCTGTACCACTTCTGAATTATGGATGATTTTCTGAAATTGTATCTTGAAATTACAGTGTCATGGAAAGCCTGTATGCATGTGGCTCCACCATGAGTTTAGCAGGGCTGTGTTACATCTTTGCCAAGCCAGAGACAACAGTGAGTGATCAGCACTCAGTGATCATGTATTCAAAGTAAAACACCTTGGGACAAGGGGTTTGCTGTAGCTGGGAGAAGATACTTCCTCCTCTTGTCTGAAGGGAGTGGGGCTTGTGAGTAAGGGGAAAGTTACCAGGAGGAAAACAAAAGAGATCAGGTGATCAGAAATGGTTTAAAACAAAGGAACACACAGGAACAGGGGTGTCAGAAAGAGGAAGCGTGGGACAGAAGACAGCCTGGTCACAGAATCTGGAAAGACTCCATGAGGGGGAGAGACCAGCTAGCATGTGACAGCCTGCATGGGGAGGGAACACCCAAGGGTCCTGGAACAATTTTCAAAGTGGGGGTGCTGAAAGCAGAAAGCATGTATGTGGGTTATTACTATTTCAAACCAGGAGGTGCTACCCCACCCCAGTATCCTTAGTTCCAGCGCCCTTGGGAACACCTGGCTCACCAATCTTCCTGGCCCCTCGTGGTTTCCCCATGACTCACAAGGGAAGGATAAGATAGGACGTGAGAGACATTGTGGTTTCAGATATTTATTATTGTTTTGTATGATTAAAGATAAAAGAGCATAAAGATGTTAGACTGGGCAAAATGTGTGTGTGTGTGTGTGTTGCCTGCTTCCCAACTACGTATGACCGAGAGAGAGTTAAACTGTAACCAGAAGCTTCACACCTTTCGGGGGGAGTTCTGGGTGGGGTGTGTGTTTAACTACCGGGAGGCTGATGGCTCAGCGCTGAGCACAGAGGGGCTAGGTGGCTGGACCGTGGGTTCCAACAATCCGGTAGAGGATGCGCCAGATGGAAAGTCTGAGCCTTGAGACCTGTACCTAGAAACGCTGAGATTGGGGCAGTCACTGGACTCCATTCAGGCTCCAGGAGCTTGAAACACCCCAAGAATCCATAGCACAGAGGCTTTGATTCCCCTCACACTGAGTGGCCAGGAAAGGGTGCTCACTAGATTCTGAGACACTGTAGCATCAGTGTATTGGCTTAAATCAGCCTGATTTCCTGGCATTCTTCTAAGGTGAAGCCTGGCAGTGACAGGATTAGATCATAACAGGGAAACCCATTTTTATTCAGAGTAAGAGCTACTTGTTTCTCATTCCTCTTGGTACACACCCAGCAATAATTGTACTTCAGCTGTGCTGGCCGAGTTGCAGCCGCTTATCCAGTGGATCTAAAAAGGCCTATAAAATCCATCTCTACATGATGTGAATGGTGCTATTAGACTGTCTGCTGCAGCACTAGGGTATTGCTGCATTATTATTTACACAGCTTTAAAATATCCTTTTCTCTGATAGGTTTCATAGGATTTAAGTCATTTCATTCCTTCTGATGGGCTCCAGGCCACGCAGGTTTATCACTGACACTCTCAGGAACTGGCACTAAGTTATGCCTCAACAACATGAAAGTCGTCTTTACTTAATTAGCATATGAGGACAATATAATGCAGGGTTCCTCTGTGTTTTTTCACTGCCTTTTTCATTTTATATTGACTTAAAAACAAAATAAGACAACTTATATTGGTCAGCCAGAGATACCGACTTTAGGGGTTTGACCATTAAATGTAAGGAGAAGTAGAAAACATGTTTGCTTTAATTTGTACTGAACTAAGAAGTACAGAATGATCTGGTAAGATGGCGGGAATGGGCTGCACAGCAACAACAACTGGAGAGCCAGACTCAGGGAGCCATATTTTGGTTTTGGCAAAACCTCGTTGTGTTCTGTTTCTCTGACAAAATCCAAACCATCCCTAGTTTTGGATTCATAGCCAGAGCACTGGAAGACCACAGGCCTTAGACAAGTATCAGAAAGGTCTTTAGTGAATAAGTATCAAAGAAGGAGCTGATTAAACATTAGAGAAGAGATGACTGCAGGAGGGCAATGAAAGTGAATGATACCCGGCGTGGCACTCTGAAGTAGGTGAGTTATAATCTGCTTTATATACAAGTGGCAACTCCAGCCCCTGACAACGATTGAGCCCAATGGCAAGTATTCCACTTCTATCCATCTTAGCAAAATCCAGAGTTTGTGGGACCTTCACAACACGTACCAGGATTTATGCTGATAGCTGTTGCATTCAGAAACGTCTTACAAATAAAATTGCTGCCATCATGTTTCATTAACAATAAGTGATGTGCAGACGTGTGTGAAACAGAACTTTAATAAACATGCTGAGAGACCAATGTTACATGCCAAGCTCCACCCTGTCTAGCAACCTAGCTTCAATTCTAGAGTCCCTGGTCCCTCACTAGTCCAGGTCTCTTCGGAAACCTGACCCACTTTCTTCAGTTCCACTCACCATTCTACAATAGGCATTTCTAAGGCCAGCACCACTTGGTATTTAAGCACTAAGCTCAGTAGTCAAACATGCTGCTACTATCTTCCCAAAAGAGAAATGATTTAACACACATCTCCTCCACATATGGCACTCTTCGTTGTCTACAGAAGCAGCAGGCCTTGACCTGACCCGGGTTCCTGGGCTCATGATGCGTAGACAGAACCAGATTACTATAAACCCAGTTTCATACAAATTGCACCCCCTTCTCCAGACAGACCAGAGCACCCATGATAAAATTGAAAGAGACTATTCCAAATACAACTGGCTCTTAAAAATATAGTACTTGTCATGCGCACGAAGGCAAAGGCCATTGTGAAGGAAGCCAGACTGCACAGATGTGTGGTCGATTTATTCTGCGTGAATTAATCTCCATGTCACAAATATTTTTGTTCCTAGTAAACACTGAGTACAGATGGAATAACAGCTACAGGGGGCAAAAATAACTGTGTGTAGCTGCAGAGCCTTTGACCCAGTGGCAACCACTTGCAGACCCATCGCTTTGAGACAGTTAAAGCATTACCTCTGTGGTATTTAGGATCCCAAATTCTACCAAATTGCAGCCCCACAACTTTGAGACAGAATGTTGCCCCAGAAGAAGTTTGTCTATATGTGAGTGCACATGTAAGGGATATAAAAGCGTGTGTGTGTGTGTTTACTGGGGTTACCCTATGCCTCAGTGCACACAAGATATAGCTGTCCACCATTGCAAATGGTGATGTGAATGTTGATCTTGAGTGCACCTCACCTGGGTGACAGTCACCTAATACATGGCTCTCTAATTTAAAAGGGCATAGAGAGCATCCTCCTACATATATTTTTTTCAGAAGTAGATTACATTGACAACAGAACCATGTACAGAAGAGAGGAGAGTGTGGAATGAAGATCACTGTTTGCTCTTCGGTAACTTCAGATGCAGTATGGAGAGCACCGTGTGTGCATGTGTGAGCGTAAGAAATCTCTCTGTCTTTAGTAGAGGTGCTGCATTGCACAGCTTCCAAGTAGCAGTAGGAAAAGAGCTTTCCCCCTTCAGTTCTTTTTCTCACCAGCGTCCTCAGCTGATCATGCTATGCCTCCATCCCTCTCTCCCACACCTGTTATTTATGCTACTGATGCTCTGCAAATAACCTCAGCTGCATATACAAACAGCTTTTTACAGTCCTGCAATGCCTCAAGCTGTGTTCATGAGACTTTTGGGGCCCCAGATAAAGTAATGTGCACAAACCTAGCTTCCTCTCATAATATTTCCTGCAATTCTCAACTTGAAATCTACCACAGTGCTTGAATTCCACCCAGATTTACAACTAGTAAGGCAGATCCCAGATCTAGGCCACTCTTCAAAACCTCTTAAAATATTCAAGAGAGATCAGATAGCATGAGCTAATTTGATTCCACTGCCTAAAAGAAAATCCTTCATGGAGGGAATTTTCACCCAAGGCTTTACTCTCCACTTTGAGATGGCACCAAATAACTAAAGGTTTTTGCATAAATAGATTAAAAAGCAGCATACCCCACCACCCTGAACTCCAGCTACCAGATGGGGAAAATACACTTCCTCTAATGCTGTTTCCCTTTTGATTGCAAAGCAGCTGATTTTATAGGGCTTATTGATTTAACTCTAAGCACCTGATTTAGCCTAACAAATCAATACTCAGCTCTGCATAATTACCAAACCCATCATTGAAGGAAACTGAGGGCAGAGAGTTAATTCTGCTAGTGTTCAGGTGAGTCATCTCACGGGATCAGAATCTCATTTGGTGTGAATTGGCATTGGTCTGTTGAAGTCAGTGGGGCCACAATTTACCAGCTGAGAATCTGGGCCACAGCTGGATCTGGTATAAAAATGTGCTTAGTATCAAAGATATGTATAGGTTCTCTCTTTTGGAAATTCAAACTAGCCTATAGTTAGATCTATCATGAGCAAAATAAAAAAGTTAGAGGGAGCCTGAGAATGATTAAACCAGGCCAAAATTATCCAGAATACACATATTCCCCAAAGCCACCCTCAAGAAGGAAGACTCTAGCCAACATTTTGATGCATGTTGTAGAAATAACTTTGACTGAGAAATGTAACACTGAAATCAATTTTATCCATAGGCCAACAATAAAAATCATGAGCCAAATTTTATCCTTGGATGCATACACAGGACTTGCACTGATTTCAGTCATAGCCACACATATGAACCTCAGGGAAGAATTTGGAACCCCATGTCTTTAATCCTCTACTTCTTCTGAGCTCAGTTATTACACATACTAAACATGGGGAGCATATGGGTTGCACAGTTGTAACTGAGAAGAGAATTTGGCCCATTTACTGTAAGTGCTGTGTCTGAAGTGGGTTTTCTCTTACTAAAGAAAACCAATTTTGTAGGGTTTTGGAAAGTCATAAATAGCATATCGTTAAAAACTTCCAGTCTACAATACAAAATACACCCTGGAAAACTACTTAAATGAACAGAATCCATCTTCCAGAGTCAGTGCACCATTCACCATAGAAATGGAATCAGGAAAGACTGTTTCAACTTCTCTGATTAGGCACTAACCTGATTGCTCTGCTGGCATTCTAACTTTCAAGTCCTTTAATGCTACACCATTTAACCTCCATCAAACATCTTCCCTGCAAAATTGTGACCTTTTCCTGAAACATATTATTTCTGTATCTCTGCCTCACTTTGTTTTGCTCAGCAACTCTAGGGAAGTGATTCAATGAATGAAGATTTAATTGGCCCAGTTTGTTAAATCAAATGTATGTATTGCCAAAAAATGTACACCATAAATCACTGGGAAGTGAAAGTAATTTGAATACTCTCACTGATTTGCTAATACATATTAACTACATGTGCTGTACTTAAAATGATTACATGAAATTACAGTTTAGCCTTAGGTGAATCACATGTCCCACAATGTGGTCAATATATCTTGACCCTGTACTGCTGACTTCCTATAAGTGTTCTCTAGAGTTTAATAGAGAATGTTAGCCCATCGATAGAATGTTTAAACCCTTCTATGGAATCTAATAGAGAATTATATCTCCACTATAGAATTCTATGGGATGGCTTGAAAATTCTACAGAATGGAAATTGCTAACTTTGAAGGCTGGGGGTTAGGTAGCCAAAGTGAGTTAGGTGGTCTTGGGAGTTTAGCACCTAACTCCCTTGAGGCTTTTTTGAAAATCCCCGCCTCAGTTCTATATGACGAGATTTACAAAGGCACAAAGAGCAGGTAGGCACCCAAGTCCCATTGAAAGTCAATGGAAGTTGGGTGTCTAACTCCCATATGTTCCTTTGACTCTCTCCCTTGAGGATTTAACCACATAACTCCAATTAATTTCAATGGGAACTGCGTGGAGGATAAAATCCTTATCAGGGTTTAAAATCTCAATCATAGGTTTTTGATTAATTTCTGTAGAACCCCATTTCATTTCTATAGACAGTATTACACTCCATAGGCCTTTTCCATATGTGTGTGCAAGTAGAAACCTTTACAAGGTCTAACTCTAGGCAGCACAACCATGGCACACAAAGAACTTAAAAAGATTATAGCTATTGTTATTTCATGCATTTCTGCATATATGGGACATGGGATGATTTTTCCCTACTAGTTGCTTGCATTTTAACATTGTTGTTACTCATGTGACAACTTAAACAGGTTGAAATGACTTGGAGTCTGTGAATGAAAGTGCAGGCCTTCCATTAACTGCACTAGAAGAAAAGGTTCTCTGCCTGATTTATATGGGACATATGGTGTTTTAATGGGTTTCTGCAACATCTTCACAATAGCTTTGACACAACAAGATGGAGGACTGTATGGGCATCAATCCAAATTTAATAGTTTGGGTTGAATCCAAGACTAGCATATAAGGATTTGTTCTAAACCAAGCTTTATTGTGAGGTAGCTGGGGTTGGTTATAGCCTTCATAACTCTGAAGCAACCAAGAACATGAGTCATGATTCAGAATCCCATAAATACTTGAGATGGGCCTCAGCTGAACTGCTTGTTCTGGACATCTTTGAACTTCAGGAATGTTCAGAATCTGAACTGAATCTGGACACAAATTTTGTGGCCTTCCCCTGACAACAAGAGGCTCTAGTGGATCCCACTAGATTTGTGTGAATCTTTTCATTTATTGAAACTTACAATCAAATGTAAAAGATGCATAAACTACTATTCTGGGGACCTTTGGAATCATTTATAAACACCAACACAACAAAATCAACACTAACCCCAACCCCGAAAAACTCCGCCAGCTCTCTTCCCAGTAGGTGAGACTTTCCCCAACAAATATCCCATGTCCCATAAACAGTTGACCCCAAAAAACCCCACCCATTTCCCAGATTTAAGCAAACAAATGAGCACACCCTGAAGGTCAACTATACAGGCACATATTGGATCCATGGTGGAAGCTTGTTGCAAAGCCAAGAGCCCTTCATACAGAATCTCCACTCTTTTCTAGTACATCAAGGAGATTCCCAGTCTACCGTCTCTGATGCTGAAGCTATGGCAGTGTGGCACAGAGAGAGAGAAAGAGAGAGAGAGAGAGAGGCTGTCTTTCTAGTAAGTATGTCCCAATTTTAAATATTTCAGATCCAAACTCCTTGAGAAGAGTGGCCTGGAATCTGCATGTTACACTCTTGGGGTGTTTAGTTCTCCTAGGTGAGATATTTCCACCTTGAGGAGAATTTAGCTCTATATTTCGGGCAATGAATGCCCAAGTAAAAATTGTGGAGGCAAACAGAAAACTAGTACTGTGCAAAACTTTGAAGGTAGCCCAGCGCTTCAGGAGCCCCTAGAAATATAAGACATAGCTGGGACTTAAGAGGGGCATACGCTTGTTGCTGGCTCTCTGGGATGCCAAGGAATATCTTGAAAAATGACATTTATTAAATACAGGCAAGATGTAGCACATGTATGTCAGCCATTCAATCTTCTGCCCTTTCCACTCTATAATTGCCATCACCAGTTATTGCCTGTTCTCTTTTATTGTTTCAACTTTCCAAATCATTTTTCTTTAATAGGCATCTTGTATAATCACACTTTCTATGCTATGTTTTATGACAAATTATAAACCGGATCTTCAGCTGGTCTAAATCAGAATAGCTCCTCTGGTTTCAATGGACCTACACTGATTTACACCAGCAGAGAATCTGGCCCTTTGTAATACTACTACTACTTTCTTATTTTGTCCCTGTACCTGCTTTATCACAAATAATACAACCATTAGCTCAACAACAATTTGGTGTGGCTAGACTGATATAGTAAGGATGAATAATTTGCTCTACCGCAGGAATTAATAGTGAAAGTCTACGGCAGAAGTGGCCAAGCTGTGGCTCATGAGCCTCCTGCCCGCCCTCCCATTCTCTGCCTACCAGACAGGGGTGGGGAGCTCGGAGCTTCTGCCCTGTGGCAGGGTGGTGGGGCTAGAGGATTCTGCCAAGCGGAGAGGGCAGTCGAGGGAGGTCGGTAAATTTGGCCACCCCTGGTCTATGGCCTGGGTAATGCAGAAGGAAAACTAGATGACCAAAGTGGTCCCTTCTGGCTTTAGTATCTGAGACTAAGAATTATCAAACAAAACAACTAAGTGTCCCATACAGTTGATCTGACATATCCACTCAAAGGCAACAGGATCGTAGTGAACCCCCCTGGCATAGACTAGACTTGACCCAAGAACGAGTGAGTGAATGTTCTCCTTTTGTTAACAGACTCTTCATCGTTTGGTCCTGTTTGTGCCATTGAATCTTTACAAAATATATACAAGAGACCTCTTGCTTTGCTGAAATCCTCTGTAAATGCTGCTGATAAATTTATCTCATGTTGACTTGGATAATGGATGATTCAAGTGCCTTGGCCAGGCTTCTGAAAGGATTGGCTGTCATCAGCTGATACCACAACACTGTGTGCAGACACAATCATCACAAAGGAAGCAAAGAACTAAAATAAACACCCCAATATCTGATGAAAGATGGTCCTCTCTTATCAGAACCATTAAAATTCCTATCCTAAGGTGGTGGTGGAAAGACTCCCTTGGAATTTGTAACCATCATTCAGAACTGTATTGTAGTCAATAAAATGGTAAATAATTTAGAAAATGCCATCCCCATTTTTATTATAATGTTGTATATAACTGCCAGTTTGCTATGATTTACACAATACAATTGTTTGTTGAAAAGAGCACTTGTGAGTTCTAGGACAACTTTGTAAGGAGGAAAGAGTCTCATTTGTATTTCCTAGGAGAATGGTTTTGGGTAGAAAACTAAACTTGCCTTGTTTAAGACACCTAAATGAACCCAAACTTGTAAAAAGGCTTAAGTAAGACAGGGGGTGAATATCATCCTTAGAAAACAAAGATAAATTACAAAAAAGCTGCAGAACATTCATTGAAGGGTCTGATGTAAGCCTACAGAAGCCAAGAATTTCACAATTTGGACTAGACCCAACCCTCCTCTAATCATTCAGCTGTGCGCAAATCTCACCACACAGATATAAAATTCCCCAATCTTTCTATTTTAGACATAATGGATGAAATTCAGTCCTTGTGCATCTCCATTGACTTTGGTGGAATTTTCCCCACCTATATGCGAAGACTGAATTTGACTCAATGATAGGATTTAAGCAGGGAAATGTGACCCCTTAACTTTGGATTTTGTCTGATAACACGTACTGTTTTCATACACTTTTGGTTTATTATGCCTTTTAAAATTGTGAATACATAAGACTACAATTGCATAGGTCCCTCAATTCCCCAGACTCTTAAAGAGAGACATTGTATTGGTATTTAGCTTGATAAGTCTCCAAGAAAAGTGTTCATTACCTTCTAACTTCCTGTTTTTAGGAAACAAGATTTTTTTAAAATTGTTTAAAGCTGATTAGGAAAATGCTGCATGTTCAAAAATGAACCATGTACACCTATACACACACACACACATACAGAGCTTTATTGCCCCCGCCTCCATCATTTCCCCTACCTTTCCTACACTCCCTCCTTATACACACACTTATTGTTGGGACCACTTAAGACTGAACTTCTTCCCCATTTATTCTGGACTGTTAAAGTAACTCCTTTAATGAGATCACTATTAATATATTTACAATTTTGTTATTGTTATTTCTCTATTTGTTATAGGAGGCATAGTATATAAGTTGGGGTTAAGTGGTGCCTTTCTGAGTTTCACTAATTGACAATAGTGTTGTAACAATTACTAGTAGACTGTGATTGTGAAGATTTAAGTGGTGACCATGGTACAAGTTATACCACTGCAATTGTTTGGGCAGTACCCCAAAAAAAGCTGCTCTTCCTATTGTAATCAATATTGATTTTAGCTTCAGTAAAAAGAAAAACATGATCCCGGAGTTTAACTTAGCATTCAACCTTTTCAGAAGTCAGCTTTTCAATTTGCACATTGTTTCTGCAAAGCGTAAACATGTTCTACAAATTCATTTGTTTTTATTACACTTGACACAGATAGGATCAAGTTTGCAACTTTTATTTACTCTTCAGTTTAATGAGGGAATAAATATTTTGGAAAAGACCTTCTTTTGATCTTACTGAGATAACTGGCATTCAATTGGCAAAAACACGCCAAGGATTTAAGAAGAGGAAACAACAACAAATCCATTTCAGAAATGCCACAGATTTTGGAACTCTTTCTCTCCCCCCTGCAGATTTAGACGGTTTAAGTTGAAATCCATGCACATTTTGCCAACATTTTTTGCAGATTTCCATTGTCTTTGCAGCATACATTTTCTTTCAAATAAATCAAGTTGACTTTGTCTGCCCTTTTTAAAACGAGTACAAAATTCTTTTATATACAAGTTCCATCAGTATTTTATTTAGTCTCGCTGTTCAGTAGTTCTTTAGCCTTAACTCCAAGTCTAGCATTAGGCAGGTCTATGGGTGCACTGACACTGAAGTTTCATATGGTTTCTGTTTACTAGAGAGCCAGAAGAAACATTGCATAATAGGTCACAGATGTTAAAAAGGAGATGTCCATAGACATAACAGATATAAAGAATGTTCTCTGTACATTTTATTGGGTTAAATGGTAAATCCATTTCAGTGAGAATGTGCAAAAGGGCTGAATTATTTCCGAATGGCAATTAAGATTCCAAATTACACTGTAGCTGCAATACCTGTTATTTACAGAATAAGGAAAAGAGGGGGGAGGGGGGTTTGCACATATTATATACTTTGTAAGACACCAGGGGGAGGGCACAGGACAAGTTTGGCCTTGTCTTGACGACGGTATTCCCCACCAGCTCTACTCTTAAATGGCTGACGTCACCACTACTAAATCTGATTTGAATTGTTCTAGCTGTATGATGGCCATAATCATCAAGAGCTGTCAACTAATACAGATCTGTGGAACATGCGCTCACAGACAGGCAAGCCAATTATAGTACAAAAATTCTTGCATTGCATAACAGCATTTATGAGCAGCTGGTTGATCATAGCTTTTTTAAAATAAACATTGTCTAAATGCACAAGCAGATTGCAGAAAGCTCTCTGAATCTCAGTGACTGCTGCTGTATTTTCCCTCCCAGTTGCAGCCTCATTCGACAAGACACAGAAAGATGGCAATGAAGTGATTGCTGGTTACAATCAGATGAGCCCCAAAAGATGGCACCTTCAGTAGCACAGAAATATGCTAGCACTCCCTAATGCCATGGCGCTTGGGGAATTATTTTAGAAATTACCCAGGGGAAAATGCACCACCTACTGGACCACTACCATCATTGGGAGGTTGGTTCTTCAATAACAGTTTCTTATTGACCAGTCCGTGGACCAGTGCCAGTCCTTGAGATCTCCCTGACACAATTTAGGAAGGCAGCAAGCTGGTCCCTGGTATCAAAAAAATTGAGAAACGCTGGTCTATAAAACTACTCTCCAGGCCTAAGCATGCTTAGCTTGTGGGATCTGATGACTCATAGCCCAAGACAGTGTGGTTGCAGGCAGCGTTATGCTATTTTCATTCACTATTTACCATATCACTACCAGGTCCAACCTAACATGTGAGAGCTCGGAATGACCTAAGAAGAATTCTGTGCTAGATAGTTTAGTTAGTTTATTTTGGTTAGGTTTTAGAATTGGTCTTTCTTTTAGGGTCTGATATCAGATCAGTGGTTAGGTAGTTGCTGTCCTGTAGAATGAATCTGTAGGGTTTGCATTGTCTAGAATTTGTTTTAGGTTTAGTTTTATTATTCAGTGCCAATTAGGTTACTTTTTAGTGCTCGTTTGAAAATGTTCTGTACACCGTCGCCATTGCACTGGGTGGATACCACTGTACTCTGTGCTACTGCAGTCCCTATTTAACACCATTGAGCTCATTTACTATGGTCCCTCAACAGGAGACAGAAGAGTTCCATTATCTTGGTGCCTTATTATCTCTGGATTCTATGGGCCTGATACTGTAAGGTGCTGAGCAGTCCCTACAAGGCTCCACCCTATGGAAGTTCATGGGAAATGAGGAGGATCTCGGTACTCTTGCAGGATCGAGCCCTGTTACAGGCTGTCCATATAATATCACTGAGCTCTGTTGCCATAGTTCACCTGTGACCTTTTACCAGGGTGCCTGGCTAATACTGCTGAATCACATCAACACTGTACTGAGACACTCCAGCTGAGGCCTTTTACTGTAGGGGCACAATAGTACCACTTAGTTTTCTTTCTAACGAATGCTGTTAGATTAATCTAACTAATTACTTTGCGGCGCCATGTTAATATCACTGAATTCTACCCTTGCCGTTTTGCTTCTCCCCCTGATACAGACAGCTGTCTCATCCGTGCAAATGGTCGTGGCGTTCCGCACGTCCACTCTCAGCTTGAATTACTTTTATTGTAGATTAAGGGAAACAACGCAACAAGGACGAGCAAAGGTGAAGTCTCCACGAGATGATGCCGTGCATGCTCCTCTGCGACGGGATGAATGACCTCTGCCTTACAAAAATGACTCTACAGAAAGCCAGGGCTTAATCCTCTGCTGTCCTGCCCCTTGAGAAAACATTTACAGCCTGGGATGAGCTGTGTACCCCACGCAGACAATGAAAGGGTTAATGTGGGCATGGAAGGCCAATTATGTTACCATGCTGCACCCAGAGAATTAGTGATGAAGTGGTGGTGGGTGGTATCTATAAAAGCAAGAAGTCTGGCGCAGAAGGGGGCTGCAGGTAGAGAGTGAGGGACACTATAGTTGCTCTATGGGATTACAGAATAGAGAGAATGGGAGGGTCAAGTAGAAAGCCCAAGGGGAGAGTTGGCCCTGGGATCCTCTCATCAGTCAGTCTAGCAGGAGGCCAGAAGAGAGATGAAGCAACCACTGGGGGTGGAGCAGGCTCCAATAGTGAGGCCTGTTAAAAGGGCAGGATCCAGACTTCCAGGGAGAGAAGCTTGGGAAGTGCCCAGGGGAAGAACAGAGCAAGCGGGAAACTTAAGAGTCATGAAAGGACCAGCCCAAAGAGGGTGGAAGCTGGCTTCAGTTTATACCTTTGGCTTGGGATTTTGTTAAGGCATTCCAGGGGAGAGTCCTGGCCCTGAGAAAAGGATACATTTAGAGAGGCTGTGGAGAGAAGGCCTTGAGAAAGGCCATCATAGGAAGAAGCCCATGGAGGTAGCAGTTTGAATAGAGAGAACTTGCCTGCTCATTACAGGGTTCCTAGACTGGAACCCAGGGCAGTGGGAAGGCCTGGATTCCCCTACCAGCCACTAGAGATGGTGGCACAAACCCACCCACCCCTGATGTAAAGGAATAAGGACAGTCGAAGTCTTGAGCCAAAATGGTGCAAGGATCACAGGGCCCAGAGGTGGGGCCAAAAACCTGTTGTAAGGGCATTAGATTGTTTATTTGTGGGACTGGGTTACTCCAGAAGGGGTAGACTTAAACAGGACGTGACCAGAGGGCTGAGTTATGGGAAGAGAGATTATTGCAGGGCTGGAGTGGCTGCTGGCAAGGGGACACAAGATGAGGAAAGAGCCTGCTATGCTGCGCCTGACCTTGAGTGGGAACTCTAGCAGAATCCACTCTTCTACACCATTGGAGACGGCAAGTGAGAAATGGGAATAAAAGTCTGTCTTTCTAATGTGTGACTCCCACTTGAATCCCCTTTGCACAGACCATAAGGCAGTGGGGAATCAGGCCGCCGGACTCTCTAGAAAAGGAAAGATGCAGTACAGATCAGAGCAGCGAGAGGTCTGTGGCATCTTAAAGACTAACAAATTTATTTGGGCATAAGTTTTCGTGGGCAGGAACCCACTTCATCGGATGCATGCAGTGGAAACTTCAGTTTGGTAGGTGTATATACACGTGCAAGGATGAGTGAGTTACATCACAGTGAGGAGGGAAGTGTTAACCAGGTTAATTCAGTCAGGGTGGATGAGGCCATTCACAACAGTTGATGAGAAGGTGTGAATGCCAGAAGAGGGAACATTATTTTGTGTAGTGGGCTAGCCAATCCCAGTCTCTATTCAGACCTAGTCTGATAGTGTCAAAGTTGCTCTGCAGTTTCACACTGGAGTTTGTTTTTGAAGTTTTTTTTGTTGAAATATGGCAACTTTCAAGTCTGTTACTGAGTGTCCAGGGAGATTGAAGTGCTCTCAGATCAAACAAAGTCACACCAGTGATATAGCCACAGCAGTAGCAGATGCAGGCTTAAGGGGTAAAAGTACCATGAAGACTGTATCTGGGCTAGATGGACCATTGGTCTGACCCACTATGGCCATTCTTATGTTGTTACGTTTAATGCAATGCACAAAGCTTTAAAAGGCACAATGCTATATTATAATGGAAGAAGATTAAAAAGGTAACTGTGTGCTGCAAAGTGCATCATGTGAAAGTCCTTATTGTACAAATTCTTTAGCTGTAACTTTTGGTTGGCCAATGAGTTTGCACCATCCCTGAGAATCCTACTCACCTGCTCTTAAATGTTCTGACCCCTGCAGTATGAGCTCTTTCCTGAGCCTTCATTTACATTCCAAAGCTGCTGTACGTTAACGTACAACAGCACTCAGATGCCATTACAGTACGTGGGATATCAAAGATGGGCCAGAGCCGCCAAGTTGGAATCTAGATCCCAATCTTACACTTCCCCAAAGCTTGGGGGTGTTTGGAGACAGAGATCTGGGTCACTGCATTACAAAGGTGCAGGAGGACAACAACAGGAAACACAGGAGTTTGTGGACACGCGCCCAGGTCAAGTGACTTGAACACTCTTGTCACACACTTGGCGTCACTCGGATGGTGACTGTTACCTGGTTACTTTTTAACAAGGGCTCACTGTGAAGATCCAGCCTGCTACTGGGTTTGGGGTGCTTGGATCTGTGACTGAAGTTCAGGCCCTTTGCCATAGTGAATGCCCTGGTTCAATCCTGATACACAGCTCATTAAAACCAAGTACTAAGCAGCAGGAGTCTAGGACAGGTTGTATTTTTCTATGAAATATTTGAAATCTTATATTTCTCTAGAAAGTGGCTGGGAACTGTAGCCAAGAGGAAGGAAAAGGGTGGTGATTTTTATTTTAAGATTACTGTACCTATCAATCATGGCTGATAATGAGGCCTCCGGTTAGGTAAGACTCTAGTTTTATTATTCAATTGACATGGTTCAGATAGGAGTAAGATACAGAGCGGCTTCTTAGTTTATTAATTACACCTCAGAATGGTATGCAGCAAAGGAACCTACCCTACAGAGAGGAAGAGCAAAGGGGAAAAAGATTATTTCATTCAAATATTATTATTAAATCAGAGCACAAAATAAAGAATAGGGACGTGAACCTGCAGCTGGGAGGGAAAGGAAAACGTGAGATTTTTGTATAAAAT
Organism: Emydura macquarii macquarii; assembly: GCF_026122565.2. Classification (NCBI taxonomy): domain Eukaryota; kingdom Metazoa; phylum Chordata; order Testudines; family Chelidae; genus Emydura; species Emydura macquarii. The sequence continues at coordinate 232,334 of NW_027133667.1, forward strand.
TCTGTCACTTTGAAACAGAACCAATTCCTCTTTGATACAGTAACAGAGTGAGGGCTTAGCCAAGCACAGATGAAAGAGGAAGCAGAACCTTCTAAGTTGAATACAGCTCTCGTCTCTGTTCTGGAAGGCTCAGGGGATTGGAAACAGAGTAAAGAACTTTTGCCTTATGGGATCACCAGTCAAGTCCAGCCCCAGGTGGTAGGAGCCAAAAGTCACCACCAACTGAGGGATGTTTGGTCCTGTGGGTGAAATGAGTTGAGGATCTCAGTCCACTTGCTAGCGAACAGGTACCCACATCAACAAAAAGACATCTGAATTAGCTCCCATTACTTCCCACTTCTGGCAATCTCAGCAGAAGGCTAAAGAAATAATAGCCATGGAAAATGAATTCCCTTGTTACTCCTACAGGTGGTCCCTTCAGATTAGGGTAGATGCAAATTGGCCAGAGGAGTGTGGGGAATCTTCTGTTAACTGTACTGAACTTGCTATCAGTCTGGTACCTTTTGTGTGTGTGTGTGTGTGTGAGAGAAAGAGAGAGGGAGATCTTTTTGCCATGTAGTGATTTTTACAGCTCTAGTGACAGGAATAAAGCACTGACATTGCTGGGACAAAATGTCCTTAGAAAAACAGCAGATCTTTCTAACTTTATGCATTTATTTATTACAGCTACACATAGGAAATGAGAGCTGTTCATTCTAATCTCCATAGAAACATCCAACCCTATTTCCTTCCTAATGTGTATATACCTGATCATACAACATATCACTGTGGGCTAACAAGTTTTATTGATAGTTTCATTTTTTAGTTAGCACAACCTATGTCCAAGATATGCAGTGATCAATTACATCTAAGGAGATTCAAATAAAATGTCTGTTATTCTATTTATAGGAGCAATTAGCAAAAAAGATCAACTAATCATGCTTCCTTCCATGCTCACAATGCATAACAACAGGAAATCTGTGGTGCTGAGAGCTGTTTGCACTGTTTCTTTTTTAACTGGCATCCATAGATATTTTTTCATGCATTTCTCTATATTCCGGAACAACGCTATGGAATAACAAGCTACAACTGTGAAAATAGCATTTAGAGCCAGTGTTCGTTTTTTTGTTTGTGAGCCATGCTATAGACTAGAATTTTGCCTCTGGGACTGTGGTTTGAAACTAAATTGGGGTCTTAAATGAATTCCAAAGACTCCTTTCAAGTCCTAAAGCCAACAATCTAATAATGACTATATAAAACCACTCTAAAGACTATCTTCACACAACGAAAGGGAGTCTGATGTTTAGGACAGATAAGGATGCCAACACTGTCTTTTGGAAACATCCTGATTATAGTTCCTTGCCTGCTTGCTGATCATAACATTTTCATACACAGGAATCTTCACAGAAACATTAAGATAGTATTCAAATTAAATGTGGTATATGTTTGTGACTCCAGGAATGCCTGTATTTGTACCCTACACACTACTGCAATAACATTTGTACTAAATATGCTTTGTGGGATATCAGATGGTTATTAATATAATTGTAAAATGCATGTGTAACCTTATATGTGAAGCTATGTTGTATGATGTAGGACATGTTTAAGACCAGATAGTCTAACCTAGGTAAAGGTGATAAAAAAGGTCTGCCCGAGTCAAAGGAATGTGGGTTTACCTCAACCTACATATTAACAGTAAACAAAGCCATTGAGATAACCAGCAGGGGTTATCCTGAGCCTGAACTTGAGAGACAGAGAATTAACATGGCTCCTGCACCCAGAGAGACACAGGACACTGAAATCCCAGGAGGCCTTCCTCACTTGTAAGAGAAAGACATCCTGTTTGGGAGATAAGAAACAGAGAGAGACTCCATCAGGATCCTTCACCTTAAGGAGACAAAGAAACCAAGTGATTTGATCTCTGTGATGGGTCCTGGCTAGGCAGGCTGGTAACAAGCTAGAAAGGAGGCTGGGTGAGAGAAACCATTTTGAACAAAGAACTGTGTCTTGCTAGATTAGATTTTAGATTTCTAGATGTGTGTTTTCACTTTTATTTGTTTGTAACTATCTGTGCCTTTATCTCTCATGAGGTATCACTTAAACCATGCTCTTTTGTTAATAAACTTCTTTTACTTTTACTATAAACCAATTCAATGCTGTGTTGGATGGGAAGGCTGTATTTACCCCGGTTAAATTAATAAACTATGATTACCAATGGTAACAGAGCAGCAAACTTAATATCTCCTGTGAGTGTACAGTGGTAAGGACTGTACATTGCAGAGGAACATCTCTGAGGAGCCCAGGTGCTGGAGTTCACTGATTGTTACCTGCTAGGCAAGGTCTGGGCTGGTAATGCCTTGAGGAGCCTACTGGTAAGGTAGACAGGCTGGTGTGGCAATGAGCTGACACAGTCTAATCTCCAGCAAAACTCACTCTTGCTGAGGCAAAGAGGTAGTGCAATGGGTCATAGCTCTGGGTATCCCCGCAGCGTGTTACAGTGTAGTTCTGTATTGCCACCCTGCCTTGGGATACTGGTCTCCTGTCCAGACAGGAGTGTTGCCCCTCTGCCGATCAGCAGCAGATGTCCAGGCTTTTGCGGGTTGCCTTCCAACTGGAGTGTAAATCAATTATATGGAGTCTGGGTATCCTCTCTGGGGAAGTCTACCATGCAATCAGAGGTGCAACTGCCGCACATGTAGACATAGCCAAGCTGGCTTTTACCTAGCTAGTTCACATAACTGCAGCTGCAGCAGTACAGCCTGTGAAAACCTGCCTGGGATCCTGTGCATGTACTCGAGGGGCCAGCCCATGCTACCATCCATGCTGCCGCAGCTCCATTGCTGCTGTTATGTGAACTAGCCTGTTGAGCTAGCTTCCATTTGTGGATGTCTACACATGCTGCAAAACACACCCCTGAGTGCAGTGTAGACACACCCTAAGTGTAGCTTGCTTCACTTGCTCAGATACACCAGGTCTGGAATGGCTTTTTAGTTCAAGGTACTGAGGCTTTCAGCTCTTCGACGCTCCTGGTTCAATCCCAGGGTCAACCGAGATGAAAGCAGTCACATAATACAGTTCTAGCACAATGAGTCCCTAATCTCAGTTGCAAACTCTAGGTGCTACCATGATCATTCATTCTGTGTCCCATATATGCTGGGTTTTTCCCTCCTCTGCTCACATTAGTGGAGAAGACCTTGGGTGTCTATTTCCTAAGCCACCTTCACCCATTTCTCCACTCCCACTCTTCCTAACAGTAGCAATTCACACAGAATGCAGGAGAAATCTTCCAGAAGAGAAATAAACAACTAACTATCCATTCCAGGAAGCAACAGTTTTGTAATGAGCCTGAATTAACCTTTCCCCCTCACCCGAGTAACATTTCAAATTTATCTTTATAACAAAGCATATATTTGCATTGTACAGAAACAAAATGTGAAACCGCACACTAATGCTTTGAAATAGACTCTGACAGCTCACAAATTCCATGTGTCATGACTCTGCCTCCCATAAACATTTCTGAATCCACCATTACTTTTCATGCTGCCTCTGCCACACTTTAGTGGTAGGAGAGGCAGAGAGAGCACTCAGTGCTGCATCTTAAAGTAGTTTTAATTGTAAAGATTTTTCATAAAGAATTTGGTTGGAGTTGCTAGTTGGAAACAGTGGTAGTGGAGTTAGTGGAGCTTTGGATTTATAAAGGCAAAGGGCTAATGAAATAAGTTCACCCCTTCAACTGCTATAATGATAGATTTGGCCAATTAACATGAGCACTGAGCTAGTCAAGATGCAAATTAGAAATTCAAAACTGATTAAACATAGTCTCTAAGTTAAGTACATCTAGGATCATGCAGTTTTGGCAATATTTGTGGAGATTAACTTCAAGCTACAACCCAAAAGACTAAGGGCCAGATTCTCCTGTGGTGTAAACTGACAAAACACTACTGAATTCTAGCCAGTTTATGCTATCTGAGGATCTGGCCCTAACAGCTAAATTTACATTAGTGGAGCTACTCAAGTTATACACCAGTAAAATTGAAAGGAACATCTGGTCCTCACTGACTACAGATTTAAGATGTACATATTTAGGCCCTGATTCAACAAAATACTTAAACACATTCCTAAGACCAATGACTTCAATGGAACTTAACCATTCAAGTTAAGCGTGTGCTTAAATGCTTTGCTGAGTTAGAGTCTAGATTCAAAAGAAGCAAAAGCCTAGTTGTCTGGGGTGAGATAGGAGCATGAAGCCATACCCTGGGTGCCTTGTTGTTCCCTAAGCCCTCAAGGTGAGAGATTTACAAGTTTAGCACAAAAGTTTAAAAAATGCACAACCAGATGTTTTCATATTGTTTGAGGATCAGATTAGATGACCACAGCTGTCCCTCTAGACCTTAAAATCCACAAATAAATCTGGTGAGGCTAGAAAGAAGCATACCGAGAAAGCCAAGAAAGGTACTTGAAACACAAAGATGTTTCCCTGTTTCTTCCAGGATACCATGGAAAATGGGTTGAAAGCTGCTTGGCAGCAAACTGCCATTTTTCCTCTTTTAACAAACCATTTATAAAATACAAGATCAACTGTATTGTGGACACCTGTTTGCTCTGTCTTGGTACTCAAGTTTTTGTAAGGTGAACTCTCAGCTTTCCTTCTTCTTCCACATACTGGCCCCTGAGCTACTTCATTTCTCACACTGCTTGGAAGTGCCACAGGGGGATTAGGAGCCTGGAAAACTGCATGAATGCATAAAAACAACAGCATAGCACATCTGCAAAAAAACCTGGAATCCTTCCTTTGATCAGATTGATATATCTGGTTACAAAGAGACCAGAGATCTGAGGAGCGTTCTGAAGAATAATTCTGGAAGGAACAATGATTAAAGTGAATAAGAAACCAAGTGGATACAATTCCTTTAGATAGATAGATTAGACAGCTAGAGGAAGAGCTTTGTCACTATATATATATATAGTGATATATATCTATAGTTCCAGAGGGGTAGCCATGTTAGTCTGTATACAGCAAAAACAACAAGAGTTCTGTAAGACTTTAAAGACTAACAAATTTAATTTCTGCAGCCATAAGCTTTCGTGGGCTGCAACCCACTTCATCAGATGCAAGAAATAGAAATCAGAGAGGGGTATATATATATACATCCAAGGGTAAGGAACAACAAAGGGGAGGATAGGGGTTAGCAAAGTCCATTCAGTTAGAGTAGTTGAGGCCTATTCACAACCATTGATTAGGTGAGAATGTGTGAACAGTGACAATTACTTTTTGTAATGAGATAACCATTCCAAGTCCCTATTCAGACCCAGTTTGATTGTGTCAAGTTTGCAGATGAGTTCCAGCTCTGCAGTTTCTCGCTGAAGTCTGTTTTTGAAGTTTGTTTGTAGAAGTATGGCAACTTTCAAGTCCGCTACAGACTGTCCTGGGAGATTGAAGTGCTCTCCTACTGGCTTATGGATGTTACCATTTTTTATGTCTGATTTGTGTCCATTTATTCTTTTGCGTAGGGACAGTCCGGTTTGGCCAATGTACATGGCAAAGGTCATTGCTGGCACATGATAGCATATATTACATTAGTAGATGTGCAGGTGAATGAGCTCCTTATGGTGTGGCTGATGTGGTTAGGACCAGTGATGGTGTCACTAGAGTCGATGAATGGACTTTGCTCATACCTACCTTCCCCATTGTTGTTACTTACCCTTAGATGTATATATATACCTCCTCTCTGATTTCTATTCCTTACATCTGATGAAGTAGGTTATAGCCCATGAAAGGTTATGCCTGCAGAAATTAAATTTGTTAGTCTTTAAAGTGCTACAGGACTCTCGTTGTTTTTGCTGTATATATATAGTGACAAAGGTCTTCCTCTACCTCAGTAGGTCCAGTGCTTCCTTCTAGCAGTAGGTCAGGGAACTGCTTCACCCCTTAGTATTCTTCCACCCTCTAGTGGTGGGGGAGGGTAATACAGCCTCTCTAAAATGGCTGCTCCCTGCTGGCTCCCGGTCCTGTCTCTGGTTCTCACAGGTCCTTGCCTCTTCGCTGTGGCTCTTGCCCCTCCAGTGAATGGCCCGTAGGAGGTCGGCGGGGTGGGGGGCCGGTCCCACTGTCAACTCTGGGCCCCAACCCAGGGACCCTACAAGTAGCAACCTTGTGCTGTGGCTTCAGGAAAGCTGATAGCTTCCCTGGATTACTGCCCCATGCCCCGCACCCTGCTTGAACAGGGGCCCTTCTGGCCTCCTTGCCAGGGAAGGCTCTTGACTCCTGACAGGCCCACTGGGCATGGTAGTGCTGAACCAAATGTCCAGTTCTATCTTCCCATTCTGGCAGGGTCTCTTCCCTTAGGCTTCCAGGCCTTGGAAAGGTCCTTTGCCCTCTTCGGGCAGGGTTTTTCCATCCCCCAGTCTTTGTACCTGCAGAGTTCTCTTCTGCCAGCTTTCTGCTCCTTCTCCGAAACCCTCCTGGCTCTTGACAGAGTCTTGCCTGCTCACACACTTTGGTAGCTCGCCTCTCTCTCATAACTCCAGCCACACCCTTTCTCTGGAAGGGAGGCTTTTAACAAGTCCTGGGCGGGCCCTTGATTGGCTATTAGGGAAAAAGGGACTTGCTGAGCCTGGGGCTGATATATTGGCCTTCTAGCCAATCTGGTCTTTGGGCGGCATCCACTGGCTCCCTTGACACCTCCCGGGAGCAGTGGGCGCTGTCCGGGCTTCTCTGCTCGGTGTCCCCTTCTGGTTCCCTCCGTTTCACCATCACACCCCTTCCTGTTTTCTCATTTGTTGTCCCCCGTATTCAGTTGAGTCCTGGATCCGGTGGCTCCTCCCCTTAGGTCCACCCACCCTGGACTCAAATAGTAGCCAATCTGGTCTCTGGTAGCCATCTTGTCTGACCCTGTCACAATATATATATCTCTATATAGATATAGATATATATATATATATGAACAAATTACTTTATTTAAGGCATCAGAGTAATACAAATTCATCCTTATTCTGTTTCAACCGAAGCAAGGCCCATTGAAGTCAATGGCAGTTTGTCAGAATAAGGACTGAGAAGACTCTGAGAAAGGACTTTTGGATTTGGCCCTTTGAGAAAAATAGAAGTGAGAAATCCCCCCCTTCCTCCCCATCTTTTTGTTACAGTGGATGCAGGCTCTTACCTGCCAAACTCCACTCATGGTGAAGAAGAAAAAAAAGTATTCACAGCATTCAGGCCAAATTTGGACAACTTTTTCGCTGGAAGTAGAAGTGGCCTCTTGAGATTGATGATGCATTTTGCTCACCCTTGCTTAACAAGGGAGGTGGAGAAAAGCTTTATGGAAAATAGCATCAGTCCTTGGCAACTGTAAAATATGAGCGACTGGATGGCTTTGTAATGCATGTACTTTCTCTGAGACACTGCTTTCTCCTTTTCCTTCCCATTAACTCTCTTTATCCCATCTTTTCTCTTTTTGTCTGCTCTTTTTATACCACTTCATCTTGGCTTTTGCTTTCCCCCTCCATTTTCTATGGCCTGGAGGTTGCAAAAGATTATCGGAATGGTCCTTCTGGACTTAAAATCTATTGATATGTCCTATTTATCCTCCTTTTCTCCTTTTTTTCCTCTCATATTTGCCCCACACTCTCAATCTATTTTCTTAGCCCAGCCAGCATTTTGAGATTTCCACCCATTTTATCATTTCACTCCTCATCTCTTTGCTCTTATTTTAAATAATTAAAGGGGAGGCAAACTGCCCTTCATCTTTGTAGAATTACCCTCTTCATACCTCAGTTCTAGCATACTGAGACTGTGCCATCTGAAAGCAAAATTTGATCTGATTTCTGTGTTGGTTTCAGATCTCAGTTATGCCATGATAATTTCAAAATAACTGTACTGAAGCCAGTGGAGTTAGTTTAACATTATCATGACTGAGTACAAAATGTAGCCCAGAGACTTCTGTGTTTCAAAAGTCAACACTCATTATTTTGTGCCATTACTCTGAACTACTCTGTAGAGCAATTCTAATTTAAAGGGGATATGGCAGGCCTGGTTTGACTATCCAATAAAAGACAACCAAATTCTACCCTCATATACCCCTGTGCAACCCCACTGATGTTAATGAGGTTGGTTGGATGTAACTGAGGGAAGGTTTTGGTCCATTCATTCTAAATGTGTCCAATTCCAAACACCTGCTACCTATTTCTATCAAGTGTGAATGGAACATTCCTTCATTTGAACATAGGGATTAATATACAGGATCAGATCATTGACTCCTCTAGTTAGTATTCTGCCTCTGAAAGCAGTCAGTACCTGATGCTTCAGATAAAAGAGGAAGAGCTCCCACAGTAGACAATTATAGAATAACTTGCCCATAGGAGAAGTTTCTTCCGAATTCTTGCCAACCAGAGGTTATCTTATGCCCTGAAGCACGAGGACTTATAAGTTCTTCAGCCATTTTAAGGTAGTTTAAAAAATAATGTATATAGATGTATTATTACAACTAAACCATAGACATCTTTTGGTGGGGAGGAAGGTTGCATGTTGAATCTTGCAGCTGTAGGTACCACTGTAGCATGGTTATCAGGGAGCTCCAGATTTATTTGAGACAGCTCTGATAAGCAGAAAGTGAACAATCTTTATCCCTAACCTACGGAGATCCTCCTTTTTGGTTTCTATCTTCACTTTGGCTCTGCCCCAAGTTTACTATGGTGCAAAGAGTCAATGTAATTTGACTGGTTTTACATTGGTCTTTGTGTTAGGTCCAAGGGCCACACAAAGACCCAGGGTCAAAGCCAATGCAAGCACTACACAGCAGAAAGTAGGGAAAGGAGCACAGCACTGACCGAGGGCTATTGAGATGAGATGTTAAAGAACTCTTCTGCTCAATCTGATTGCTGTCCAAAATCCAAGTTAAAGAAACCATGGCATTTTGAAATGAGTTGAGGATAACCCTTGGGTCCTAGTCAATATTCCATCCCCCAGTAAAACGCAAGCCCCAGGAACCATGTGAGCTATTCTGGGTGCAGAATGGCTATGCTGTTTGCCTACACGTCATTGCATTACCATTAGCTACGAACCAAATTCTGGGGAGCTTAATCAAGTAAAATTCCCATTGGCTTCAATGAACCACAGGATTTGGCACTAACTCCTTATTGCTAAGTACTTTGGGACACCTCAAATATGAATGGCACTATTCTAACATCCAATCCTACGGTAGAGAACCAGCTGTCATGAATTAGCACTACATTTTAACTTTTGAGATGTGGACTGCTGTCCAGTAGGGAGTGAATGGAGAACTCAACTCATTTAAACTTTAAACCAGAATTTTTTTTTTTTTGCCTTTCCCAGAAAAGAAAACCCCAGGGATTTTAAATCTATAAACCACATATAGAGTATCACCCAAACAATTTTTTTTTTTTTGAGGTTTGAAAAACCCTTGCTGCGAGCTATCGGTTATAGATGGCCTGAAAGAAATGCAGTTTTAATGCTGGGTTTAATTAAAATGCTTTTAAAAACAGTCATGGACCTTGCAACGTAAGCACAAGAGGGCCATATCCTGCTTTTGTAGCCCTACTGCGTTTAACAGAACAAGACAAGTGAGTAACATGAGCGGGAGTTGGCCCCAAGTTGTAAAATGGATTTTGCTTCTAAGCTGACTGGAGTCCCCATTCCAAATAAGAACATGACTTGGAAAGTAATGGATTTACTGTCTGAATTCTATCATTTCCTCTTCTACAAAACAATAGGAGTGGAAAGGAAACTTTCCAATTCCCACCCACCCCCTTTAATTAAGAAGACATTCTTTAGTGTGTGACAGGAAAAAATGTGATGAATGTGCTTGATAGGTTATGATTAATAATGGTCTAGGGAGGTTTTAGAGACATGAGACGCCCCATAAACACGGAATTAATACCAAAGAGAACATTTTTATAATGTCCATTTTGGCACTGTTGCTGGCCTATGAGGTTAGTAGCTTTATATGTCATTTAATTAATGCTTTAAAAAAACAAAACACAAACAGCTCTTTGCAAACCATAACAATTCAATGCATGACTTATGTGGGTTTAAACTGGCACAGTTAGCAAAAACATTCCTAATGCCACTTTATTGCCACTAACCATTTGTATTGTAAACTTTAGCAGAAAGCTCCATGCCAGGTTTGCAGAGTTCAGGCAGAGGGCACTTTGAAGACATGGGTCAGACAATGCCTGCTCATCAGAATGATTGAACAATATAATTAGCAATAATTAGGGAAAAGGAGGAAATCTGCACCAACATCACAGATTTTTTAACTTTATAATGCAGGGTCTACAGTTATATTTCTCCCCAGAACAGAATTCACATAGCACAAGTCAGATTTGAAAATATTGGATCTGATTCTCCTCTCACACTGATGTCAATCTGAAGTCACTCCAGTGGAGTTAATTTAGAGTAATACCAGGTGAAGAGGAGACGCAGGCCCATTATTTATGTCTGTGGTAATATAAAATGATCAGATAAGTATTTGAGAGAGGGCCATGTGACCCGCAAGCCCCAGAGGCCACAGAGATTTGGATGCTGTTTTGTAGGACAGGATGTAGGACTGTTTTGGTGGATGCTGTTTTGCTAGGTAGCTGTGAGTGGAGAACAGGGGCAGACAATGGATTCAGGTAGATAAGCGGACTCTGAGGACAAGCTGGCAAGATGGCACATGTTTAACAGCTATAGCTCTGGGCAAAATGCAAAAATGGTGCATTGGCAGGAATAGCAGCAAATGAAGAGGTGGGCCAAGAACATGAACTACAAACCTAGCCAGGGACAGCCAGCCCTGTGAAGACAAAGGGAATGCTTCACTGCAGCCCTTTGATTTCTGAACACCTCTATCTAAGGCCTAAGCACCTGAAGGGAGCAGGCAAAAGTTACAGACCTTTGGGATCTCATGGAGTTATCTGGCCCTGATCATAGACAGCTACTATTTGACCCGGAGAAGATTCCAATGTGAGACACCTGCCCCATATATTTCTAAGTAGGGCTCTAATGTGACTTATGAGGATTGCTTTTCAGATAACATTTTGTACCAGAGTTTCTCCAGTGTTTCCTAGCTATAAATACATGTGAGTGTAGCCTGGATATATGGCTGTCTAGTGCACAATGTTTTGGAGTTGAGAGAAGCAATGTGAATGGGAAGAGTTCCACTACAGAAAGAGCAGGTTGGCCAAAGGACTTCCCTCTCTTACCATAGTTCAGGAGTCCAGCCCCAGCGCATGGGGTGCAGGAGGAAGCTAGCTGGCCAGAAGATGGGTTAATTCTGTAGTGAAGGGAAGAAAGGATGGAAGCCCAGATGAGAAAAAGAGATGGGGAACCTTGTTTGCTGACTTGGGTAAATGGGAAAATTAATCTAATCTAGTGAGGCCTGGCTCTGGAGGGGAGTCTGATTAAATCAACCCTCAGAGGACTAGGTCTTCAGCTAGTATAAATCACTGTAACTCAATTAACTTCAGTGGAGCTGCTGATCTATCCCAACTGAGGATTTGGCCCATATCCTTTCCAAATGATATTTTCAATGTTGCTGGGCAAATATTTTCATAGATTCCAAGGTCAGAAGGACCATTGTGATCATGTAGATGGCTAAGAGTAGGGGAGGGATCAGCTGGTCCCACCTCCACAGATCCTCCGGAGGGAACTTCCAGAGCATGTGTTTCAGGGTCCGGTTAAACCTCTCGACCAGCCCGTCAGTCTGTGGGTGGTATATGGAGGTCTGTAGTTTCCTGATCCCAAGGATCTCACATACCTCCCACAACAGTCGGGAGGTGAAATTGGTTCCTTGGTCCGTGAGGAGCTCTTTGGGTAGCCCCACCCTGGTGAAAACCTTAACGAGCTCCCCCGCAACGGTCTGGGCGGTCACGTTCTTCAAGGGGATCGCCTCCAGGAAGCGAGTGGCGTAGACAAGGAGGTAGCTGAGGCCAGCTGGTGACTGGAGTGGGGGGACGGGGTGTACCTGAGCCACCTCTCCAACCGCGTGGGCGGAGTGGCCACCCTGTTCTCCCCCAACCTGCAGCCCAAGGTGCTGGGGGTCTCCAGGGTCGTGCCAGGCCACCTGCTGCACATCCAGGTCCACATGGAGGGGCTGGAAGCCCTCCGCCTCATGCCCATGAACAAAATCCCCAGGCATGGACGGGCTGACCGTAGAGTTCTACTGTGCGTTCTGGGACGTCCTCAGCCCAGATCTGGCCACCATCTGGGCCGAGTCCAAGGCCAGCGGAGAGCTCCCCCTCACGTGCAGGCGGGTCGTGCTCGCCCTGCTGCCCAAGAAAGGGGACCTCCGCAACCTTCGGAACTGGGATCCCATCACGCTCCTCGGCACGAACTATAAAATCATGGCCAAGGCCATCTCGCTGCTGCTGGGGTCTGTGCTGTGGGATGTGGTCCAAATAGTACAGTACTGAAAAGAATTATTTACAGAAATGATGACTCTGCTGCTTTTCAATTTAAATGAATTTTAAACTCTTCTTCCATTTTTTCATATACCCCTCTCCTTATACTACTTGGAATGCTGGCATTATGCAATTTGCAAAGATAGCAACAATTGTTTATAAATGTAGCAAGCAGTTGTGATGCAATCATATTTTCCTATTGTATATTATGTCAAATGTTTTGCATATTTATGGCACAATATAAATGATTAATATTATTAGCAAGTGCCTCTGCCTTCCTGGAGAACTTGAATTAACTAGCGAGTATTAAATAACCTGAACTCTGGTAATTATAATGGCAATAATGGCTATTACCTTTCTTTCTTGGCAGGCATTTCACTTTGAGACAGGCACTTACCTTGGGTCTGATCTAAATGCCATGGAATTCAGTGCAAGTCTTTACACTGGGTTCCATGGGGTGTGGATCAGCCTCACAGAGACTGACACTGATGAACTGAAATAGGGAGATTATTCTTTACAAGTGAATGATTAAAAAGGGAACGTGTATTTCAGAGACACCACAGTGGCTCCATAGTTAAGGTTGACCTGAGATTTGCACTCAAGTCAGGAATTAAATCTGTTGGTATATAAGAATCCTACATCCTGCTAAAACTTACAGTATGTACAGAATTAATTTTCAGAGAATTTTCAAGTAAGTCTGCTAATTACATTAATGAGTTATAATAATTTTATACAGACCCAGGAAGTCGTTTTTGGCAAGTGTAAACTTTTTAGGATCTCTCTAGTGAATACATTTGATTTTTGAGATTTGAAAAAAATGAACCCACATATAGACTCTAGTCAAATCTAATCCACATGCTACTTTAAGTTTATCAATGTGCTCCTTTTTCCATTTATTAATATTTTTAGTCAGAACCCTTTCCATCTACATCACAATGATTTCCACTGAACAATATTATCAATATGTAAACAAGCCTAAGGAATTTTGAGAAATTTGACATCTTTTTCTGCCTTCTGGTGCACAAGAAAGAGCATTATATTTGGCTATGTATGTGGACCTCATATTAAAAGATATCTGGGGTTCTTTTTGAATAAGTGTGTTAAGAAAATATAAGCCAGATATCTTGTCTGTTGAGAAGCACTTGAAAATCCATTTTCTCTTGTCACATTCACACCCGTGTATGTATATTCCTTGTTGTGAAGATATTGGATTCAATTTTCAAAAGCACCAAAATGGACTTAGGAGCCTATATGCCATTTTCAAAAATGCCTAAGTCATTTAGGTGCCAGAAGCTTTTGTAAATGGGATTTAGGCTCCTAAATTATTGAGGTGCTTTTGGAAACTTTACCCATTGTGTCATGTGTGCAATTAGATGGTAAATTCTTCAGACGGGAACATTCTTCATGTGCAACATACCACTATTCTGAGGCACCTAGCACACTTTGGAGTGCTGTAAAGTAACAAATAAGTCTTAACTGTGGCAACTATATTACCCAAATGTTCATGAAAAAGCATATTAAAGAGGTCCTGAATGTTAGCAAAGAAATTGGTAGGAATTATTCTAAAAAATATTCATGAATACATTTTTCTGTACTCATATCGAGACTATTCTGACATAGCATGACCTGAAAAGAGGCCAGGCAGCCATTAAAGTATGTCAGGGATAGCTAAAAACAAAACATTTATTTTTAAAGAGTGAGAGAGAAAAAATATGTGACCCATGCTAAGTGGAGACAGCACATAGCAACACTAACTGCTAAAGGGGACAATAGATAAACATAGCCTCAAACCTTACAAACCCTCCAGTTAAAGGGGGATATCTTATTTAAAGAATGTGATTTTTTCCCCTTGTTTCTGTTGCTGCTTCTATTTAAGGTGTAAGTTTAGCACCTCAACTTCAGTTGCTGTTAAATATATAAGAGGCATTATCCTCATAGTAGTACATAAAGTTTTCTGGTAAATCGTAAGCCCTCAGAATTCATCTTATCTCTTTGGTGACAAGGATATGTTTGTAATGAACCAATAAGGCTTGTCGGGGTATGCACTGTTAGATAAAAGCTAGTGTGTCTGATCCATGGCATTTCCCAGCTTCTTGAGATCGTTTGAGAAATGGAGAAGTGCCTGATTATTAATTAGCCTTGTCGAGAGCACCTATCTGACTGGAGTTAAACAATAATTATGCCGACAGACTCAAAGCTTAGTTAATTTACACAGGATGATAAGTGACTGCTGAATCCCAGGTGAATAGACACTGTCATGTGTGCTTTGAGGTGTTTTTCTGAAGAAATGATTTAGGTTGGCAATCTGAGGTATTTTTGGTCAGGCTGTTCTTTCTGTCATAGAATTCATTCCTCAGATGGAGATTGGGGGCTGGGGCGGACAGAGAAGAAATACATACCAGCCTAGTACTAAGACGAAAACATTTCCCATGTCATAACAATTAACATCGGCATTGAGCTCCGCACATAAACCCACCTTCACTCTAACTTAAACTGAAGTAGCGTCACAGCCCTACTGATAAGTGGGGAAAGCTGGTGATATACACAGCAAAGATGCAACTTTAAATTCAAGCTAAACAACGTCATTAGAAGGATGATGATAGTGCCATTTTTTCCCCAAGAACAGACGTATCCTTTCAGGAAAGATACCTCATTCCCTAAACGGCAATATCATCCCAGTTTCAACTGTATCATGTGAGAGGTGCCCAGATTTCAGCTAGAAGAGGCATTCCATCCATAACAATCAATCATGAGCAATTACAAAACAACCTGGCCACTGACACATCAATTAGTGACTGGCCCTGAAGTCTGAGGGGCAGCTGAGGATTGCTGAGACACAGTCAGTTGTATGTCACATGGGGCGTAATAGGGGTGGGCTAAGGGCGGGAGCATAACACACTCTTGCAATGCTCATTAGCAAGATGGCACCAAAGAGGCAATTTGACAAGTCAGGAAAAATAAGAGCAGCCCTTAGGGCTGTTCTAATTTGCACTGGGAGCTGGTATGGCCCCATGCCAGGATCAGGGAAGGCAGAAAGGAGGCTTAGAACCACCTGTGTTTCCCCCTTCTCCACTGCAGTGAACTATGCTCTGGTACAGCTGAGGATTTAGGCCCCAGTCTAAAAATTCAGCATGCCTTTGTAGCAAGTCGTTACAGAGATCTCCAAGGAGCGGAAAGTCTGTCATCCCATGTGTGCCGTAGTGTCTCAGCAAAAGAGGGCAGAATAGAGGTGACGTTTCAGCATTCTCTCTCAGGTAGTTTCAGTACAGTCTGGATGGCTGGAATTGCACTGTACAGTGTGGCAGGAATCTGTGTGAATAGCCATCATCCATGATAAACATTATGTAACAACGTAGAATATTTTATATGATATTGCAAGCAGCAAAAAAATAAAAATTAACTATTTACAGTAAGTACAAAGGACTTTCTGGTGGGGTAATAAGCTCTTTCTCTTTAGTTGTAAAGTAAGAGTATTTTGTAGTAGTAACAGAAACACTGGACAAAATACTATTACATTTTCTTTCATACAGACAACATATATTGTTCTGAGGCCTGTACAGCAGCCATCCGAAAAGGCCCAATATGTCAGAGGTCACTAGTTTTTCATGCTTTCCCACTCCTGAACTCAGCCCTAGTTCTAGTAATAGAGAGCTCGTGGAAACTATGTGAAACACATTTTGATTAAATTCTCTGTTGATTGCTTATACATCAAATCTCTGCCAATGGGTGGAGTTTTTTTCCACTACCAGTTCATGCCTTGAACAAAGCTTTCAACATAGGTATCAAATTTTATTTTTTTGTTATTTTTAGCCTTGTAGAAAGGAAACTGTTACAAAAACCAGCCCTCTCCCCTTTGGTCTCATTTGATATTTTCATGTGCGCGTCCCTCTAGTTCTCACTGTTCTTGAGCAAAGATGTATAGTATTTTTTCTCGAATATTTCAAATCAGAAACTATAGCTTCATGACCATAAAACAGCACACATTATGATGGACATAATGTTGCGGGTGGGAACAATGGTGGTATAATCCCCCAACAAAAAACTTTTTTCTTCCAATGTCTTTTGTCTTTTTATGGAATGTACAGGTGAATGAAATATATGCAAGGAATTCCATACTGGTATCTCAAAGAAATCTGATCAGACAGGAACATGTGATTCTGAAATGATGCCAACCTAGAAGGGAAAGTAATAGCACATCTGTGGATGTTATACAGACCAGGGAACTCTGGGTGTCTGTCTGCAAACTTTTTGCCATGCACTGTTTTGTTTTGTTGTTTATTTCACTCTGACACAGCCAAGATCCGCAGACAGTATGTATGTGGCTAATAGAGCAGTTTGGTGATACTTCATTGAAGTTCTACATAAAACTTAGTAATCCTCACAACAACATCAAAAATACCCAAGACCCAGTTTATTTTTTGAGAAAGGAAAATATTTTTAAAACAAAAAACAAAACTTTAAAAAAGTTTCAAATGAAACATGATGACTTAACATGCCAGCTCCCATTCTTTCTGAGCAAATGCAACATCTTACCAGACTCAGGGGAAACTTAGGAACCTAAGTCCCATTTTCCAAAGTGATTTAGGACTGAATTTTTCTGGGATTTTAAGCATGCTAGTCACCTATCTACATCTTTACTGTCTATATGCTTTTGAAAATCTGGCCTTTACGCACTTGGGAACCTAAATCCTATTGACTTGCAATGAGATATATGCTCCTAAATGCTAAATCACTTTTGAAAATGACACCTACATGCCTAATGCACTTAGGCCCAAATCCTCAAAGGTATTTAGATGCCTAAATACACTGGAGGAGCTGGACCTTAGATGCTTTTGAAAAATGCTACTCTAAAGCTTCCAATATCATTCAGCCTGGCGCTTTATAAGGCCATAGAATTGCTCCAAACCCATCTTGTACAACTGGGAAGGACAGTCAGTCAACGTTCGTGATAATCTTCAAAAATGTTACATCTACAAATTGCTGTTTATGTGCTGAGGTCCCCACCCTACAATGAGCTGTGGAGGGCTGGACCCCTGCGCCCATGCGAGCTCTCTGCTGAATCAAGGCCTGTGTGATTATTATTCAGCCGAGTTATGAGAAGGAGCCACAGGTGGGTTACGTGGTCAGATTTCTCATTGGGTTTTCTCTCACTCCAGCTGCTCTCAAAATACTAACGATGAAAGAAGGGATAGCATTTGGTAGATCTGAAGCTTAGATTGCTGGGAAAGTGTTCCCGAGTTGTAGGAGGTTGGCTAGAAAGGGGCTGCTGA
Organism: Emydura macquarii macquarii; assembly: GCF_026122565.2. NCBI lineage: Eukaryota > Metazoa > Chordata > Testudines > Chelidae > Emydura > Emydura macquarii. The sequence goes on from NW_027133667.1 coordinate 249,976, forward strand.
TATACATAGACAGTGGCGTTAGTAGGAAGTTGCCATTAGTATCCAGACATTGTGGGCACAGTGGAAAGCCATCACAAATCCATTGACTTCAACGGGCTATGGATCAGGGCCTCTTTCACCATTACATAAAACAGCTCCCACTGGTGCAACTCAGGTATGTGTTGTATACATAAATAAAACACTGAATGTGATTTTTTTTAAAAGAAAGAGCCCCTGAAACATGCTCAAACCCATCTCTTTGCACACAGTGGATTTGCTTAAGCCTTTCTTCAGTACGCTGCTACATATACGTCTTTGGATTTAAATAACCTAAAGGGTCAAAACACCACTTTTAATGTGACAAATGCAGCAGAAATTGTCTCTCTCAAGTGGATCTCTTCAGCCACAGATGTGGCTGCCATAAAAACCAGCTGAGCAAATGTTTTACCTCTCAGGGGCACATACCCATAGTCTCTCGAGACCGAAGGATGCCTACAAAAAAATGAATTATACTAAATTTTGTTGTGTGACAAGTGCTGTGTAAATGAACTTCCCTTTTCACATATGCTGAGCTATTTCCTCAGGATACGGTTTTGTTCAGTGTCTCGCATGAGTGGGATGGAACAAATGGGGAATTTTGTGAGCTACATTATGTAGGTACATACTAATCCAGGAAGATATTTTTATAATTTTTACACAAACAACCCTTTTCCTGTCTGTTTGATATTAAGTTAATGATGACAAGGGTTCATTTTTATAGATCAGATGCACTAGGGTCTTAAGCAACCTATCTAGTACAAAAATCCTGGCAAAGATAATTGCTACCGGTGGATCCTAGCAACATCAGGTTCAATGCAGCCACTTCTGCATGTAATTACTATCTTATTAATTTTACATGCAGTGCAGGGTAGAGCTGTTTAATTAATACTGTCCTAGGTATCTTCGGACAATTATATCAAACCAATCTCCCTCTCCAATCAGCAGGGTACATAGCCAGATGGAATGCATCAAGATAATCTCTCTGCTGTATGCAATGTCACCCATGGCAGAAGCAGCTCACCAAGGGATATTTCAGTCTTTTAAAGTCAGATTGTTTTGACATATAGATGGGATATCCAACCTGATCATGAGGGAATCCAGTGCATAGCTGGAATGTTGAACCTCTTTCTCTAAGCCTCCAGCTTGCCTCTTTCCCTGACATATCAGTACAGAGACACCACAAAGATGGGCGCTCTAGAAGTGCCTTAGATAAATAGACATATACATGATTGCTTTGGACCACACTAGGGACAAGAAAGGCAATTTACTCTAGGCCAGAGGAAGGTGTCAGAGAGGCCCTGCCGGTAGCGCTAGCCCCACTCCTCCAACCTTTCAGTCATGTATGATGGGGAGAAGGCCTTTAAAAGGGAGAAAACGGCAGCCAGCAAAGGGAGGGGAGAAGCAGGATTGCCCTAGATAGCAGGAGTTATTCTTGAAGCTGCGAAGGGAACTCGAGCCAGGAAACCTTCAGCCCAGTCCTGAGGAGAATACAGAAGCCTCCCAGGTTAATAATGGCAGTAATAATGGCATCTGTCCAGGATGGGCAGACTCACCCTGATTCAAAAGCCCAGCCAGAGCAATGTCCCCAAACCGACTATGCTGGCACTAGATTGCCGGCAGCACTGTAGACTCATTACCCTCTTCCCTTTGCTGGGGCCGCAGGGAGGAAGTCTCCTCAAATGCATTGGGGGTTGTGACTTTCATTTCGATCCCCCATCTGGAAAAATGTAAGGAGGCCCACAAAGAACAGGGCCCCCTTCCAAGGAGTAAGGAAGTGGGGCCTGCACCGGAACCAGCAAGTGTAGATAACTGGATATGGTCAGGTTCTCCCACCCTCCTAGGGAGTACTGCAGAGGACTCTGCTACCCACACACACACACAACCAAGGGCAGAATTTAGTCTTGCATGTGCTTTCAATCATAGAAATTTGAGCTGAGGAAGGCCTATTAGCTCACGTAACCTGGACAGCAATGTACACACATTTTTTTAGTCCGCATTCATCCTGGTACCACATTGGACGGGACAGGACTGTCCTGTGTGAAGCTGCTGAACTGGATGAAGCCCCAATTCTGCAGCTGACAGCATGCAGACAAACTCCTGAGCTCACGTGCACCCCCGTGGAAGTCGGTGGCGTCGTGCGTAGGTATAACAGCCCACCCACACAGGATTGGCGTGCACTTCTTCCTGTCCCACTTGCCCTTCCCTCCTGTAGATTGGGACCGATGCCTGGGAGCAGGCAAATGAGAAGGAAGTCTCGGCCAGCTCCTGCCAGCCTCTCCCTCCGCTTCACACCTTCCTCCCCGCCACCACGGCAAGGTAGACCTTCCTACAAAATGGAAGTAATTATCATACTTATTCTCCTTCAGTCCTTGCTTGGACTGGACTCGTCTTGTAGACTTGAGAAAAAGTCTTGCCTGAGTAAGGACTACAGGGCTTGACTCATAATCACTGTATGTTTTAAAGGGAAATTATGAAATGAACTGAACTGCCTATAGTCGTATATTTGCTGTGTCATTGTAGCCATGTCGGTCCCAGGATATGAGAGACACAAAGTAGGTGAGTTCATGTCTTTTCTTGGAGCAACTTTTGCTGGTAAAAGAGACAAGCTTTGAAGCTTCACAGAGCTCTCTATCTGTTCCACCTTGTATTTCACTGTGATACTCTGGTTACCCTGCCCAGCCCTGAAAAAGAGCTCTGTGTACTCAACAGCTTGTCTCTTTCACCAACAGAAGTAGGTCCCAGGAAGTATATTACTTCACCCACTTTGTCTCTTTACAATAGCATAGTCACTTATGACTAAATTGCTCTACTGAAAATTAATGATGACTGCAGCATTTTTATTTTACTTTTGGGATGGGGTGGGGCATAAAGGATTCTTGGATAGGAGGTGATGGGAGATTAAAGATGGGTGGGGTTTAGGGTCAGGGAAGGTTGAGGCTTTCTGGTCTAGCACAATCACGGAAAGTTGTAGTTAATGGCTGACCACAATGGTTAACTCATCATCACTTGGCATCTTTGAATTAAGACTGGACATCTTTCTAAAAGATAAACTCTACTTCAGCCAGAAGCTATGGGGCCTGATAGTACTCAGAGTGAGAAAGAACTATACTCTGCAGGAGTCATTGAGTAAAAGTCTATGCCTTGTATTATGCAGGAGGTGAGACTAGTTGGTCAAAATGGTCTCTTCTTGTCTTAATCTGTGAATCATCTATTGAAAGATTAGTGAAAAATATGTTCCTGTTTTATGCATTTTATAACCAGAAGAATGAGTTCTGATTTGCTTTTTAAAAAAATAAATAAATAAATAAAGTTTTCACTTACTTTGGTGCTCATGTAAACTAGAAATTCCCTCAAGGTTTCTCTAGGAAAGAATATGAAATATTCAACTAGTTCAATAAATTTTGACTCTTTGCTTCTGCTTTTAAGGAGTTTTAAAAATTAATTTCTGTGCCTCCTCAGAATTACATTTCTTCTTTTGAAGTATTTGAGAACCATGATTCCTGCAAATGAAAATCGTTGTAAGACGTAGGCAGTCTCAGAATCAAATAGACAGCATTATGAAATCACTTTGTCATTTGAAACACCATTATTAGCCAGAAGGGCCTTTTCCCCCTTCCCACACACCAATGCAAATAGCAATTAGTTCAAGTAGAAAAGATTACAGCCAGGTGCAGTGTTTGAATTGGCTTTTTTGGGAGGAGGGGGATTTCTCTTTTGTTAATTGTCTGCAGAATATGAATGCAGTGGTAATTTAACAGGCATCAGAGGAATTTGGGATAATACAACCTTTTGTGCTTAACCAACAAAATATAACCTCCATGGCATTTGTGAATTGGGTGGAGGATATTGGGTTTATTGATGGTTGTCAGTCCACTGAAGTGAAAGATGATATGATGGAAGACTTATCAGTGGAGACAAAAGAGAAAGGGCAAAAAAAAAATATTCCTTTAGCATCTGCTACAGCACCATGTATTAACATTAGGATGTAGTTTAAGTGTTCACTTATGTAGTAGGGAAGAATAAATCTCTGCACTGCAGAAATTACTGGGTGAAATTCTATGGCCTATTATGTAAGAGGTCAGACTAGATGATCACAGTGGTTTTTCTGGCCTTAGAATCTGTGAGTCTGTGAAACACAGGAAATTACATGGAAATGTGTTCATATCGTATACAAAGATGAGGTCCTGAAGAGACCGGCGCTATCAAAATTTCACAGGTCCACAAAAAATAGGATTAACTCTTTTATCCTTTCAGTCATGGATAGGAGTTCAAACGACGAATGTAATTTTATTATTATATATATTCAAATCTTGTTACGAAATGGCAACTGAACGAAGGGCCACCTTCCCTTAGCAGTGGCTAAAGTTTAAGATCATGAATGGATAAATATGACAGCCCTTAGGATACCGAACAAAGTAATGGCTGAGTCAGCTGGAACATCAGTCACTTATTAGGGAGCAATGTGTACCGGCTCTTCGCAGCCCCTAACAAGCCCTGTGCCTTTAATGATATTCTCAGAGAGGCTGAAGTAGTTTGGCATGTATGCTCTATTCATGTCCAGAGAATCTAACTCAGAGGAGTCTGGTAGTACTCCAGATTTGAGCTATGCCGAGCAGCTTCTTTTTATTACTCTTAGTGGCACACGCCAGGCTGTATCTTAAGTGTATTCCCATGGCTTTAAAACGCAATAGCAGGACATATATCACAGGATGCATAGTTTTGACGGAAAATATTATGGCCATTGTTTTCAAACGTAGGTGCCTAAAGTTAGCCACGTAGGCCCATATTTATGTATCTAAATAAAACTGGGCACCACTTTCAGAGGTGTTGAGCGTCTGCAGATCTCACTTAAGTCAATATCAGCAGCATGTGCTTAGTATCTCTGAAAATCAAGCCTTCAAATTAAGTGCCTAAATATGGGTTCAGGTACCTAACTTTAGTGACTGAAGGGTCAGAGTCTCCATTCTATTATAGCCCCTTTATGTTGTAAAGCTGATGGATGTGGCCCCACACAGGGAATATACTCAACATAATGGAGTGGCCAGGTGGGGATGGGAAGGCAGGCTAGGGAGAGGGGTGAGTAGGCAGAACACGCTATACTTTACCTGTTCTCAGCTGGGGGACTGCGCCTCGGGCTGCTCTAATTCAGAGGTTCTCAAACTGGGGTGCGGGCCCCGCAGAGAGGGGTGCGGAGCGTATTCTGAGTGGGGCATGAGAAGCTTTAGGAAAAAAAAACTTACTGCGCACATTTTACCCACAGCCATGAATAACTAGCCCAGCTGATCCCTCCAGGCAGATCAGGGCCTCAGCGGGCGCTGTGCATTGGACTCGAGATGGCGCTGTGCATTTGGATGGATTTCTGTTAAGCTTGCATAGCATTATACAAAGGCATTGCCATCTGTACTTTAATCCATTTGCTACAACACGGTGTGCACATTTAATTGCAAGCATCAATCACCAGGGAAGTTTTGCTTTTGCTCTTATTACAATGGATCGTGGACTGCATTTCAATCAATGCTTTGCTGCTTTTCATATTTAGTGAGAGCTGCATGTTGGTTTTTCTTTATCGGTATATCTAATTGTGTGGCGGGGGAGGGGGCGTAAACTACTCCAGACACAAAGACGGGGGCCGCGATCAAATACGTTTGAGAAGCAGTGGTCTAACTCAGTGCAGTGGTTAGGCAGCTGTATGGGAGGGCCAAGAATAAGGAGCACAGCTTAGGGACCTGCTTCTCCTTTCCAGCTAACTTTGAAAATTTGGCCATACTTTTACAACAGTTGAATATTTGAATCATATAGCATTGTTGCTCCTCTACTGAGCAGTAGCAGTTTTTGAAAGCTTGTAGATCGGCTTCCTTTTGGAGAAGAAAAACATTAGAACAATGTTAGCGTTGCCAGTTTTAGTCTGGTTATATTCTCAGAGCAACTTGTTTATTTTGCACCATATATACTAGTCCTTGAACATAGGTGATTACACATGGCATGCAGGCAACCCCTTTTTCCAGGAATCCCAGCCCAAACAGTGATGCCTGGTTCCCAAGAAGTAACTGATTCCAGTTAGAGAGTTTAAGCAAACACTCTTGCTCTTTGCCACAGCTCCCCACTTAAAGAAACGACATCACACATCTAACAAGAATACATGTGTTCAAAAACTGTACATTGCTTGTACTGTAAGCAAAAGAACTTGTAAGTTCATGTTTAATAGCACCATCTGGTGATTCCTGCCATAACAATATATAGTTAAATAATGTATAAATAACAGAGACTTGTTTTTACAAATTAATTCTGGGTGCGACATGATTAAATCACCATGGATTAAATTTTGTGCTCAGTTAATGCAGTTTCAATGGAATTTGCCTTGTACAACAGTGCAAGATTTGGCCCAATCCATTTTTCTTTGGTGGAGGGAGAAAAATCTGAAACTATGGACAATAGACAAAATAAAATCTTAGAAGAGAACAACAATCCTTAGCGCATACACAGTAGCACTTTTGATCTTCAGATCTCTAGGCACTTAAAGAAAGTCAGTATCTTGATTATCTAGTAACAGACAGTATATTATTGCATAACTCCATTTCAGAAAAAAAAAATCAGTAAAAGAAAGCTAAGCTAGGGTGCAATTTGAGAAATAAATTCTAGGTCTATGGGGTTGTTTTCTGCATCAGCAAATTAAGACAGAAGTATGCACAGAAAAAGACCATTGGGCAAAGGTGAATCCTGTTCTGTTGCTTCTTTCCACTTTTCATAATTTTGAAAGGAAATATAATTTTTTTAAAATGCCACTGGCTTAACATCTAGGAATCTAAGGCATTGGCAGTGTCCTCCCTAGTGCAGGTTATTTAAATAACACCCTGGTTTGATACACGAGACTCATGGCTAAGAATTTAGGAACCACAAGCCAAATCTCTCTCTGCTTAAAACAAAGGTTTATTAGAGGAATCTTTAAATGCTGAATAGTGTTGTTGAGTTTCTACCGTGCTTTTCATCCTCCCAGTTGCTTTTGTAGGTATCAGATGTGTTTATCATACCAATGTTTATTCTCTTGCCAAGCTCATTCTCTCCTGTTTTTTAAACCTGCAGTGAAGTCATAATACTGAATTTTTGGCTCTCAATCATTCCCATAGCAACAGACTGTGATGTCACACACACAGGATTAGGAGTTCCCAGCCCAGCTGGGCAGAAGGAGAGAGCTCTGATTCAAACAGATTCAACAATAGAAATGGAAATTTAGAGCATGACTAATCAAGTAAACCCTCAGTAGTAAGTTGTTCAGAACCAAGCCGGACCTTTCATCCAAAAGCTGGTCTCCAGGTGTGATCCTGAGAGCATTTAGATTAGTGTAAATCAGGAGTAACTTCACTGAAATCACTGAAACTAAACAAGTATCGCATCGGTGCCTGACATTAGAATCAAGCCCAGTTTTACCCATGTGACTCGAGTGTAAATGAGAGCAAAATATGGCTCTCAAAGCTTATGTCTTCCAAAGATTATAAAGATCAAATTTAGATCAAGACTTCAAAATCTGCTTCTAAAACTGGGCAATTTTACACATGCACTTCTTGGTGTCCAATTGCAAAACCTCACATTTGTGCGTATAAAATGCATGCATGTGTGTTTACATGTAAAGTAAATCAGACATCTCACTACATTCCTGTGAAAATAGATTTGAGTTTTTGCACATGAAAAAGTTTAGATGTAAAAAACTGAGCATGAAAAGTTGTGGATGCCATTTTAGAGGCCATATGACTCAAAGGTCTGAGCTGGGGTGACCGCTCTTAGGATTAGGGCAGTTCAGCCTAATGGCCAGAGTCAATAGCCGACCTTGGGTCCAGGCTGTAAGGCCTAGCGGCCAGAGTCAATAGTCCATATAGCCCAATCCCTCAGGCAGGGCAGGGCAGTAAACACTTTAGAGCACAAGCAGGGCAGGACAAGCAAGCAGTCTGTAGCTACGGCAGGGGTTTGTGCACCTCTACAGTCTGAAGCTCAGGTAGGGGGTTGTTGTCACCCCAAGGGAAGTAGCAAGGGAGTAGGGGGACGTGGGCCCGCTCATCTCCACCATGTCCCAGCCCAGGGCCCTCTCGGTGATGGGGGTGATCACCACCCTGGTCAACAGGGATCCTACTGCAACATGCTGACCTATCTCAGGCAGGGGATACCACTTACTCCGTCTCCCTAGGCTACTTCCTACCAGAGGGTCTCTGTTCAGGTCTCCAGGGCTTCTGGTTCCCTCAGCTGGGGACTGAAGCAGCTCCCTGCTTGGAGACTCCACCAAGCATCCTTCCTCCTCAGTGGTCAATGTGGAATGAGCTGGGCTGTTCCATTTTATACTGGTGCAGCAGTTGGAGCATGCCCAGCACATGCCCAGGACTTCTACTGCCCACAGTGTGGGTTTAACTCTTTTCTTCTCAGTGCTGGGTATGCCCACCCCATCACACACCCTCCCCATCAAAAGAACCCCGGCAGGTGGTTGGTCTCCCCTTCCTCCCCTACCAACCTGGAGAAGAAGTCCACGTCGGTATGAGCCTTCCCAGTTCAATGTACCATGTGGAAGTTATACGGTTGGAGGGAGAGGTACCATTACATTATCCAGGGGATGGTGTCCTTCATGTTGTGCAACCTTTGGAGGGGTTCGTGATCAGTAATCAATGTAAAGGTAGTCCCGAACAGGAATAGCATAGGGTTTCAAAAGCCCACCTCACAGCTAAGGCCTCCTTTTCAATTGTTGAGTAGTGTGTCTCTCGGCGAAATAGTTTCCGGCTTAGGCATAAGATGGGGTGCTCCTCCCCATCAACCTCCTGGGGTATCTCGGCACCAAGTCCTACCTCCGAGGCATCGGTCTGGAGCATGAAGTCTTTCACAAAGTCCAGATGTATGAGGACCAGCTCCTGCACTAGTCGTTTCTTCAAGGTCTGAAAGGCCTCTTTGCATTGGTCGGACCATCGCACTTGCTGGAGCTCGGAATCCTTCATTACATCAGAGGTGGGGGCCATGATCGTTGCAAAGTCGAGTACAAAGTGTCAGTAGCATCCGGCAAAGCCCAAGAATTGGAGCACCTGCTTTTTTGTCTTTGGCCTTCGTGAATCAGACAGGGCCTGTACCTTATCGACCAGTTGCCACAGCTTGCCACCCCCTACTATGTACAAAGTAGGTTACCTTCTCTTGTCCAAGATGGCACTCTGCCAGGTTAGCAGTGAGACCAGCATCCTGGGGGGCCTCAAACACATGGGTGAGGTGCTGAAGGTGATTTTCCTAGCTACTGCTGTAGACTACTATGTCATTTACATAGGCAGCCGCATATTGATCATGGGGTTGTAGCACCTTGTTCATCAACTGCTGGAACGTAGTGGCGGCCCCGTATAGCCCAAACGGCATTGTTAAGAACTGGAAGAGTCTGTATGGCATGGGGAAGGCAGTTTTCATGTGGGAGTTGGTTGTCAGGGGTATCTGCCAATATCCCCTCATTAGGTCTAGGGTAGACAGATAAGTGGCCCCTCTTAGCCATTCCAAGAGCTCTTCAATGCATGGCATCAGGTATGCATCGAACCGAGAGATGGCATTGACTTTCTGGAAATCAATGCAAAACTGGATGGCTCTGCCTGGCTTCAATACCAAGATGATCAGACTCCGCCACTCACTTTGGGATTCCTCGACCACCCCCATCTCGAGCATTGCTTCTAGTTCCTGCCAGATGGTGGTCCACATCCTAAGGGGAGGGGCCAGTGGTCATCCCTCACCTTCTGCCCAGGGAGCATCATGATGTGATGGGGCAACAGTTGGAGCGTGCCCAGCACAGCTTGGGGGGTGGGACTTCCGCTGTCCATAGTGTGGGTTTAACTCTTTCCTTTTCAGTGTGGGGTAAGCCCACTCCATCACATGAGGATTACCACACAAATGTTTTAAAAAGGATTTTTGGCTGACCGAAGCAAGGTTTTATGCTCAACTTGATGGCATTTCTCTGAATGCTTAATCTGATCAATTCCAAAATTTCACAGACTGTTCTAGGCATTAATGGGCAAAACCTTACTGATTTTTGGTGAAAATTGGAAAACCAGATCAAACCCTGAATTGATATTGCCCTGGTGCTGACATTACAATCCCCATTTTGACATTCTCTTTTACTTGCAGCACAAACAACCACTATCTTGGCTGACCCATCATAGTGTCTATGGATGTTTGAAACATCATCCAAAAATATGGTACTTGTACAGTCCTGCAAATGAATGGAAAATAGCAAACATCCACCCAATGAGTATTTGGAAAATCTCATGGTGCCTGAGTGTGCCCTGGATAAGAACATAAGAACGGACATAGTAGGTCAGACCAATGGGCCATCTAGCCCAGTATCCTGTCTTCCGACATTGGCCAATGCCAGGTGCTTCAGAGGGAATTAACAGAACAGGTAATCTTTGCTTAAAGACACAAACAAAATGTCTTGTTTGTCCTGTGAGTAACAAAGATGAGCGTTATTGAAGTTCAGTTGCAAATGGAGATTTCTTGGGATGCACTCTCATCCCTATGAATTCCTGGTAAAAAGAAAGGCAATGTGCTTGGTTTCAGCCATATGACTTTAATGGCCTTCCCACTGATTAGCTTCTATGGACTCTAGTGACTAGATTTTGAAAAGATCTCGACACAATTTTTGAAAAAGCTCTGCTGTATTTAAGGAAAATTTTGCCCTAAATCCTACTTAAGGCTTGATTCTGTGCAGGAGGCTTGCAGTGAGATGCACTGAAATCATAAAAATGTCACGTGTGAAGGACTTTCAGGACTAGTGTTTTTAGCAATTAGAGGGCAATTAGTAGCAGACCTGAGACATGTTGTGGTACCAGTGACTGATCCTCTTCCTTAGGCTTTCTACCAGGGGATCATTCGGAGTGGGGGCTGCTAGGAAAAATGATCAAAATCATATTCCTTGACTGCCTTGGGCATATCCTCTTCCTGGGCTGCACAACCCATTTTTCAGGCTGCGCTAGCCATTTGCAGACTTTCCCATTAGTGGAGAGCTTGTGGTCACTTTGCACTAACAGAATGTCCCTCCTTTCCTCTGGGAAGCACCCTCTCTCTGGAATATGAAACCCAAGGTTTAATCTATTCCAGAATGTTCCCCACCCTGTTCCCATGGTACTTGAATTCTCCTCCTCTTTGAGGTCTTTATATAACAGGTAGTCCATACTGAGGATGTCAGACTGGGTATGCTCAGTAAGAACACTGGGCTGCATAAGTTACCTCAGGACAACTCTTGACCCCACAGGAGAGAATAATTTAGCTCACAGATAGCACATATGGGAAAGCCATCAGTGGCTGTGTGACAATGTCACAGTAGGAGATAAACCTTGAAGGAAAACACAGATTGTTCTTGGACTGCTTACCCACTCTGGACAGGTTTTGGAGCGATGGAGATAATTTACTTACAAACAGGAGAACTCCACCTAGGAAATACTTGATCTGTTCGCTGTCTCTTCTGTTGTCTTCTACACAGGGAGGGCACTTTCTGCAGCAGAACAACATGTACCAAATCCCTTATTTTTGTTTACTATGCATGAAGAATCATCCAACGCTTTGTTCTTGTCCATTCAGGATTATGTTCCTTTGGTTTCTTGCCCATTTCTCTTGCCAAGTGCAGTGACTTTTTTCTTGCACTCTGTCTGCACAGATTTCACAGGCACCTGCTGCAGGTCAATCTGCCTAGAGACTATCACAAAGTGACCCAAGCTGCAGGGTCTCCATTTTCTCTGCTGCCAGATGATTCTTCGTTTATGGATAAAAGAGGAAATAAATTCTGATGTCTGTTGTGTACTGCCCAGAAATTATTTAATAAATCCCAGCATGAAAGATTGTTACTCAACTGTTAGGGGGGAGCAAGTTATAAATAGTATTAAAAACAAAATCATCACGGACTCTGGAGCAGTTCCACCAATTTAAAAGCCTGTGGGACCCTTAGAGTGGGGATAAACACAGATGGACAGCATCATTGCCAACAAGGAGAATTACACAGGACCCATTTGTGACACCAAGGAATGGTCAAGTGGAGCAGAGCATTTTACTTCCCCAGATAGAGTAACCTCTTCCAGTAAGATGATGCAGGAAAGTTCTTACCCCCACATTAAGAATTCTTGTAGTGAAGACCTTTTAAGGGTGTAATGAGTTTTAGTTCTGTCTATGTCGGCTCTTTTGGCATCTGTCTCTTTTGTAAGCTGACCATGCTGTGACCTTCCTCTGTCCTTCTCACTTGTTTTGCATCAGAACGCTTGCTCTGTGGTGTCAACAAGCAATGGGGAATGCCTAAAGCTGGTTACACTCTGAGCTATGGTTTGGTGACTTCCTTCATCTGCTGTGTGTCATCCAGGCACACTGTTAATAACTCTTCATTGCAGTTCTAAATGGCAATTTTTGGAAGTGATCTAATGCTAGTCCATTGCAGATCAGACCTTTTTTTTCTGCCTGATATCCCAACCAACAGCTATGCACAAAACAGACTTTGAAGACTGCACCATTATTAACCTGGACTTACTACAGCAAGAAAGAGCAAAATAAATCCATTCTCCCAACATTATCAAGTCAGTGTAATAGCCCAGGAATGGCAATCTAAACATTACTTCAAAATTATCGGACTGCATTTCTCATGACTGATAGCAAGCAACAAATTATACTTTATCTTTGTAAGCTGAGTTGACAACAAACCTGGAATGTGCAGTATACCAAGGCCTCCTTTCCCTCTGTACTGCCAGTCCCAGCACAAATTGCATATCATGATAGAACATTTAGCACATTTTTCTGCTGCTACTTAATACAAAGATATATTCATAAGTCTGTTAATAAAAAAAATTCAAAGCACTTTGTTACCATCCTATTAAGCGTGCATCTGTGTTGACACTAGACAAGAATGTGGGGTTAGGATAGGGGATCTTTTTCTTTTTAAACCAATAACACATCCCTGGAAATCAGCTTTGATCTGGATCTTTCCCTGTCCAGCAAAACAGTTTGTAACCACTAAAACATTTGGAATGATATGATGTGATGCAACACTGATCAGCCCCCGGTTTTAAATGGCCAAATACCTTTACAGTGAAGACACGACTCTCCATCAGAAAGGTAGTATCAAGCTATAATTTGCTCACATTTTATGGGGCTCATGCATTTTGGAAGTGGACTTAATTGCTGGGTACAGAAAGTCATTTAAACTTCCAGGAAAACAAATGTAGTGGATTATTGGGTTAATGTTTTTTTCTGAAAAATTGTCTGAATAAAAATTTGCTTTCCATCTTTACAACAGTGGTTTAACCATTCAGATGCTTCAACTAGAGGGGAGAGAGAGCATGGCAACAACTTTAGTTCAACATTGAAGGTACGTGTCTGGAGTGTGGGGTGACGGAAAGCCATTCAAAAAAATTACTAGACTCGTTTGGAAAAAACAGACTTTGGATCCTTAAAGAGGTAAATTAGACTTAAAATTAATAGAGTTGCTCAAAAAGTCTTAACATATGTACCAAGGAATGTTATACTCAAAAACTACCTAAGCATTTAAAGGTATGGAAATAAACAGTTAAGAGAAGATAGATGTCTATCTAAATAGGCTACATAATTTGTAAGGCTATTAAATATACATATCTAAATTATGGCATTCAAGAACCAACTTTAGCTCTGCTCCCCTTCACCCGGCTACAGTCCATCTAACAGGGATATGTTTCTATCATAAGCACAACTTTAGAGGTATTTAAAATGACTGACTACAAATGATAATGCAATAATGATTAGGTATTGCTATAATGTCTGACACAGTGCTATAGTATCACGCCATATTCCAAAGCTACATTGATGCCTTTATCGTCAGCTTGAGAAATAAGCAATGTACCATTGGAGCAAGGACGATCTTTTTGTTCTGTGTTTGTAAAGGAGTCACTGGATCAAATTGGAGCGACTGGCATTGTGACTGGGACGTAGGGTCGCAATGCCACTCAGATTTGGCCCAGCAGACCCTCCATCATGACCAGGGGTGGAAGGTGGCAGGCCAAATTTGAGTAAGTGGAGTTGTGAGCTGACACATGGGGTCACAGAGCCACACAGCACCCACAGACCTGCTTAGCATTACAACCCTGCGCACCAGATCACAATGCCCCTTGTTCAAATTCCATGGGTTTGGGGACCCTTTCTAGTGAGAGATCTAGGGCAAATTCCCCACACCTCCGGGCAGCCCTGTTCAGTTTACATGCACTCTGCACAAGGGCACATAACTACACAGGCACAAGGCAGGGAAGAGAAAGACTCAGAAAGCAAGCCTGATCACTCCACCCCGTGGATTCCACTAAAGGCTTTTGATGTATGGTCCTTTAATGGAGACGCCAATAAGGATGTTTGTCAGGGGGCTGATTTTTGTCAGAGACTCATTTCTTTTTCTAAGGCTTGGTCTATAGTGGCAATGGAGGTCAACATAATGCCCCTTACGTTGACCCCCTAAAGTATGCGTCTCCACTGGCACATAAGTTCTGCCGATCTAAAGCGCAGTTAAAGTCGACCTAATAAAACCACCTCCACAAGTGCGGTAGCACTGAAGTTGAATTCCATGGGTCGAATATGCATCAGTGTAGGCAGAGCACAAATCGATACCATTGGCCTCTGGGAAGTATCCCATAATGCTCTGTTGTGAGTGCTCTGGACATTTGCGTAATGTGGTCACATAAACAGGCAATAGCTCCTCCCCTCAAGCCCCAGGAAATTTTGAATTCCCATTTCCGGTTTGCACAGCGTGGAGAGCTCTTTGTAGCTGGACAGCTCATGGCAACTGCATGGCCCAAATGCGCTCCAGCTTGGAGTCGGCCAGAGATCTTGGATCTCATCGGTCTGTGGGACAAAGAGTCTGTTCTGGCTCAGCTCCAAGCAAGCAAAAGAAATTTGGATATCTACGAGAAGATATCTCATGGTTTGTTGGAGAAGGGGCACACCAGGGACACGCAGCAGTGCCATGTTAAGATCAAAGAGCTAAGGCAGGCTTATCAGAAAACTAGGGAAGCTAACAGCCATTCTGGCTCCTCACCCAAAACATGCCGCTTTCACAAGGAACTGCAAGCAATTCTCGGCGGTGACCCCACCGTGCCACCATTAGCATCGATACCTCCAAAGAATCCCAGTCCAGGACAAATGAGGAGGACTCTGTGGATGAGTAGGATGAGGAGAGTGGGATATCCATTCTCCCTGAAAGCCAGGGCCTATTCATTACCCCAGAGCAGCCCAGTCATACATAGGCCAGCGGGACTGATCAAGATGCTGGGAAAGGCACATCTGGTGAGTGTGTGTGGCAAATCTTATTTTTGAGGTTATGTCTCTAGTCCAGCTTCTTAAAAGGAAATTGTGTTTTTGAGGGGATGGGCTTCCTGGGTGTTGGCAAACTTCAGCAGAGGGTTACCCCCGGAACAGACTAATGATGTGCAGAGGTATGCTCCGAGCATCCTCAGTGGATATCTCAAGGAAACTTTAATGTAGGTAATCTGTTAACCTTTGCAGAAGGTTTCTGGGAAGGGCAGCCTTATTTCTTTTGCCACGGTAGGAGACTTTTCCCTGCCTCTCTGCTATTAAATGAGCAGTCATCATCGCGGAACACAGCATAGCAGCATAAGGGCCAGGCCGATGCTTGCAACAAATCTTCCCTTTCTACCTGTGTTACCCTCAGAAGACTGATATCACACATGGTCACCTAGGGAAGATGGCGCAAGTTTAAAGTACCTGGGATAGTATACTGCTTTGAATGTCGATCCAACCATGGTGAGTGGGGACGCAAGAGCCCGGCACAAGGAGCGTGCTGTGATCACACTCTTGCGACTTTTAAAATTCAGCAAGGGAAAGTCCATTTAAAGTAAATCGACTTGAGTCTGCAGTGTAGACATACCCTCAGTGATGAACTTCTGTTTTCTCTTTTTAATTCACACAGTTTTTATAAAAAAGTAACTATAAATTAAATGGTTTCTTATTTAATGTTATATTGAATTTTTTTGTGATGCAACTGAAGTATAATTCACAGATTTATAGACTAGAAAAAATGATACCAAAGTTTCCATTCTGCTTGTCAACTGCACACAGATATTATGAGATTGCTTGGGGCTGTATTTTTCTCTGAGCTGGGTTTTCATATGATGCTTTAGTGGTTTTGCAAGTCCAGCTATTCAGTTCCTGTTTGGAAGACTGTGGGAGAAAATAGCCTTTTCATAATAACACCTCCATCTTCTTCTGTAAATAGCTGGTAGTGTATTATCCTTTTGTAATTAAATTCCAATTTTATTGAACTTGCTCCACAGGAAACAATATTTGCAAAGATTGTTTATGTACAATTTGTGAACATAAACTGTTTTGGGTTTTTTGTTTGCAGGTTTAAGTGACTTCATCATTTCTGGTGAGATGTTTTGAGAGCAATGCACACAGAAGAAGAATAAAGTATGTTGAAACTGCACGTACCCTTTTTTGTTTTTGTTTTGGGGGGCGGGGTGGGAGGGGAAGGAGACACAGAGTACAAATGAATTCAACAAATACCAGTTGTGAACACATAAGAAATTCATTTTATGTGTTTGGAAAGGATAAGAAATATTTGGCCAGATTGTGATCTCATGTGCAGTCCAGTGATGTAAATCCACAATAAGTACTGACGGTAAATAAGATCAGAATTTGGTCCATCAGCAGATATAATAAAATAAATGTCTTCACTTTGGGGTAGCAGTTGATTAGGCATCATGACATGTGAGTTTTCTTCATAGAGATCTGATGACATTTAAGTGGGTACTAAAAATAATCACTAAAAATGAGAGGAAAGGAGATAAAGGAGTGAGAGGAGAGGGTAAGCAGAGAGAAAACAAATACGACGAGTGGTGAGCTGTGTACTGCTGCCCACTATTCTATTCCATTCCATTCCAGACTATTCAGGTTTGTATATTGCACCCATCATCACGGGACCTGAATAACCCATCCTTCGCAGAGAAGAGAGGGATCCCAGTGACTCTCTATTGCTTCTCTCACCCATCTCCTCTGACTCTATGACATAGGAGGGCAGGCAGTGGAGTGGGGTCACTCACTCTGCAGCATCCTTCCCCAAACAAATGGGGAGTTGGCAGCCTAAGGGAATGCTGACGTGGACAACCTGTGCTCTGAATCTCCTTAGAGACCATGGGACATGAATGGCTTGGGAGTGGCAAACTCCTTGCCACCTCCATGGGCCACATACCCTGCACCCTCAACAGGATAATCCCATGGGTTTGTAGTCCTTCTGTGCTTTTCCCATAGGAGGGTGTTACCAGGCTCCAACTCAGCGCAAACCCCATAGGTACCAAAGCAACTCACTTGCCGGTGCCCCCATGAAGCTGCTGAAGTAGGGTTATTGGGCATTCCCTTGGTTGCCGTTGTCTGGGTCTTCCTTGGCCTAGCCCTCCAGACGGATCACTTAAGAGTTCAATACCTCCTGGGGTACTCAAAGTACACTGCTTTCAACAATAGTCCCGGGTTAACAGAAACTAGAGGCCGGGGCTCAACTCACAGTTCTGCTCACTCTTATCAGAACACTCACCCCCCCCCCAGGCTTTTTCCTGATGAGAGTCCAACTACCACATAAGCCCCGGTGGTCTTATGCCCCTCCTATGCTTCTCTTCAGTTTCCTGTTCCTCTTGTGGAACACCGGCCCCAGGACTGCTTATCCGGAGCCTGGCCCCTCGTTTCAGGGACTCACCACAAGAGATCTCCTTTCTTGTCGCTCAACTCTCCAGCCACAAGCCAGCTCAGCTGCTCTGCTCCACAAGCAGCCCCCGCAGTTGCCGGGCTTCCTCCCTTTTAAAGTCTTACACCAAGCACAGGTGTGGCACAGTGGAGCTAATTAAAGAGGGCTGGCCAGTCCTGGCCTTCTTGCCCCCTTAAAGGGGCAGGCCATTCTGTTACAGAGGGATAAGTTGACCCTGTAAGAGGAGCATTGTAAAGGTGTGAACACAGAACAGACCCAAGCAGTCCCGAGTTCCAGTTCCAGCTCCAAGAGACATAGACCATATCTACACTATCACTTTTGTTGGTGTAACTTGTGTCGCTCAGGGATGTGAAAAAAACCACACTCTCGAGGGACGTCAATTACACCAACAGAAGTGCTTGTGTGGCCAGCGCTATGTCAGCGGGAGCGCTTCTCCTGCCAACATAGCTACCACCGCGGGTGGAGGCGGTTTTATTATGCCAGCGGGAGAGCTCTCTCCCATGGACATGAAGTGGCTATAAGAGAGATCAGACAGTGGCACAGCTGCACCAAAGTGTGGCTACCATGGGCAGGGATGTGCTGGGTCATGATCCGCACTGGCGCCTACTCAGCCGGGCGCCTCCTACCTGCATCGAGCGGCTGCAGTTCCCAACCCCAGCTCCACAAGTGAAACTCTCCTGACCCGGGCAGTGGGCAGGGAGAAGGAAAAGGGCAGCGAGAGAGTGGGGGCAGGGGATAGAGAAGTGAACAAGGGGCCGGGCCTCGGGGGAAGAGGTGGGTGGGGGCAGTTCTGGCACTTCTGCTGGAGTATCTGGTTTTTAAATATTACAAAGTTGGCAACCCTCATTGGTTCTGCTGTGCTGCTGTAAGCTCTCTAGTGTAGACGTGGCCTTACTCTATGATCTTGGGCTCGACATTTAACCTCTCCACCACCACAATTTCCCCTAATGTAAAACGAGGCTACAAATACCAATTCATCCATCCTTGTGATGTAGGCTAATAGTGCAAAGTGCTATATCTCATTGCTATATTTATCTGGCTAAGTTCTTCTAGCATATTAGTTGAACCCTTACATAAGTTCTGTTTTCTTTTTATTTTTATTGTCAGCCATCTTATTTTGCTTCCTTGTCCCCATTCACTCTAGTTGATAGTTGAGCAAATTTCCTTTCATTCAATTTTAGTTGCCCTTTGTTTCATCTGTGTTGGTTCACTCATAGGTTTTTGTTTCCCCACTTGTTTACTTCTCAGAATAACTCTCTCAGGCTTATTAGGTCTCATGGGTTCCTATCCCCCCCCTTCCTTCTCCCTTACCCCAGGGAGAGAGACTACAGGCTTCTCCCTGCTGCCCCCCATGCTAGCACCAGCCTCATAGCTTCATAGACACCCCCACCTGTTCCCTCACAGGTGAGCTTCTTTCCAATCAAGGCTCTCCCCTCTTCCTAACGCTCCCTCATTGGCTGATTAATTGGCTGATTGGGCCCACCTGGCCTTATCCAGCTCTCAGGGCCAGTATGGCATACAACCCATCACACACAGCTAAAGCCACGACTCTTGTCCCAAGAAGTTTACAACCTCAGGTCCTGATTCAGTAAGATGCCTTAGCAAGGACCCCTGCAACCACGCAAAGTCACATGTGCCTGATTCTCCGTTGCCCTGCACTAAGGCCCTGATCCTGCACCGCAGAAATCAATGGGAGTTTTGACATTGCTTTCTTTAGCGCTAGGATCAAACCCCATATTTACACCAGTGCCAAGTGGCAGAATGGTAGTGTTGACACCCACTTTCCATGAGTGTAAATGACAACACAATCGGCAGGGCAATAGGGAACCAGGCCCACCTGTCTTCAGTTGATTCTTTTGTTCCACTGTAATAAAGACCCCAAGAAGTTGCCATGGCAAATAAAAAATGTGTTGTGTAATTCTCCATTTATGAGTGATACTTTAATGTACTAGCTGATGTATTCCACCTGCAACTCTTTTTGGGGCACCCAGCTTAGTGACAGCCAGTAAAACTTCATAGCTTGCTGTTTCACTGAGTGAATGATCCATTATCTGGCAATATATTTAGCATGGTCATTTTCAAGGCTGTATCTGCTAGAAAGTCACATTCAGAAATTTTGGAAATTCTTTTATATTCAGAATCCAACACTTGCACATTTTATTACAAGCGCGTTACTGTAACCAAGTCATTGCATCCATCCCCACAATACACCCGCAAATCCTTCCGAAGCTGATAACCATCCAACATTCTCCTTTTTCAGTTTCCGGTTCCTTTGAGCTCTGAGTGCAGAGGTTTAAGAAGATTAAAATAGAGCTGAAACCTGATTGTTGTTACATGCATCTGCTTTAAATCGGGCAGCTCTGTTTATTTTATGAAATTCCAATGGCTTTCAGTACAACAGTAAAAACCTATTATGTAGAATATATCTTGCTACACAGGACTCTTGTTTTACCGCCATAGTCAGAATGTCACTGAGAGTTTATCTGCACGGCAAAGTTAACTTGAGTGATCAACTTGCATGTTGCCCCTAATTCAAGTCCCATCCACACAGAAAACCTCATAACACAAATGTGGTGATGCTTTTAATTCAAACTGGCTGGCCTGAGAGGGGGGGATAGACAACAACTTGAATGAGCACCACAAGTCAATTGTAACACAACCACTCTGCAGTGTTACCTGTGCATTCTAGGGCTCCCCACCTTTACCCGTCTGTGGGTTCAAGGAGTAACCCGGTTAATGTAGACACCGCCACCACTCCCAGTTCCTCGGGCTTGGGGTGAAAAGCACCTACCCTTACCCAGTTCCTAAGATTCAGGGCTTAATCTTCTGCGGGTGTGCAGAGCCTTTTACTAGTGAAAGAGCCTTACACAGTAATATCCTTAACCTCTATATATTAACAGTCACCAAAACAGAGTACACACACTAAGCATACAATCCTCACCACTGCCAATAAGGCAGATGAACTTTTTCTGGTGGTCAGTCAGGATCAGGTCGTCCGGGGTTTCATCTTCTGCACAGTGTAAGTGGTGTTGATGTCTGGCAGCTCTGATGTTGGGCTGTGTCCTGGAGTTAGGTTCCAAAGAGCTTCCTTTCGGACCTCAGTTTATATAGTTAAACTTGAGTCCTGCTTAGCTATACCTTAACCAGTCATTTTAAACGAAAGGACTACAAAACTGTACTTTTCACCAATCCAAGCCCACTACGAAACAATTCTTCAACCAGCCATACCCCACCACCTTAGTTGATTTAAATCTTGCAAAATTAGCTATGCAACAGGCACACAATCAAAGAATCAGGCAGAAACCATACATAAAAACAATAGAGAAGTAGGGACCATAAAGGCAAAACAATAAAGAAGTATAGATTTCACAATCACAACTGCTAGTGATTCCTTGCCAGACAGAATGCTATCAAACAAAGATTTCTTTACACATCTTAAGATCTGATTCTTTATCTGGTGATGGGGGGTACTTTTAGGACAGAAGTGTCTTCTTCGCAGCCCGATATGACATTGTTTTGATGCAGTTTAGATGGAATGTGAGGATATGACTCTGTTTTTTAGTTCATGGCTGCTGCTGCTTACTGCAGAAAAGGGCCTCAGACCTTACAGCAGTGTGGATTCAGGCTAGTACCACTAGTCCTCCAGTGCCTTTCTGCAATTCCACCCTCCCCTAGATCCTTCCCACATGCCCTGTAAGGGCAGAGAAGCTCTCTTCCACTTCACTCGGAAGGAATTCGTAGAGGGCTAAGCTTACTTGGGTACTACGAACTATGGGACGTGACCCCAGAAGTCTCAGCACCACACACAAGTGAGTAAAGGACCAATGTGGACAGAGCAACCCATGTGATTTCACAGAGTGGCCACTCTGACTTCAGCTCGGCTAACTCAAGACGAGTTACTTGACGGTAAGTAACTTGAGTTAACACTGCAGTGAAGACATACCCTGAGTGACCTTTCCCTAGAATAAGCCTGACTTGCTAATTTAAATAAACCTCCAGGAATTGGGCAACTAAGGTAAAATTCACCCTCGTGCCAAGGGCCAGCACAAGGCCTATGTGTCACTTAAATATAAATGGTGCTTGAATCTTGAGCCCTCAGCACGAGGATGAATTCCACCCACAATGAATTGCTTCCACTTGCTCTCTCTCGGGCTGAATTCTTAGGCTAGCACCTCGTATACTGCACAGCCAATATAGGAGCTGAGCCTGCAGGAGGGTAGACACTTCCAGCAAGGCGCTGAGCTCCTTCAGTTCCTAGGGACCTCATTGGTAGTTACTCAGCACCATACAGGATTGAGGCCATACTCTGGAACTAGGCTGAGCCTAATGGACTCCATTCTGTTGCGTTGTTCTGTGCAAGTGTAAAGAGGATGGGGAGAGACTGCTCGGGCAATATTCTGTATAACTGTATACTCCCCTTCTTCCTGTTCCTCAGTGTAACTCTTTGCTGAAGTACAGACCAGGACTTCCCGTAAAGCATTACACAGAGTTAAACCTCAGGGTTGCCATATGTAAACCCATGATAAATGGATGTTAGTAATTCCAGTCAAATTCAACGAGAGAGAGAACCATACACTCTCTCAGTAAAACAAACCTTTAATACACACACAACATTGTAAGTAGTATTTAGAACATTATAAATAACTTTTAAACAAAGCTATTAGACAGTAAATCTACTCGTGTTCCTTGGACAAGCTTCTCCTGCCCCACGCCTTTCATTGCTGTTATAAACCTTCAAATATAAGGTTTCAACATAATGTTTATCACACTTTAGCACTCATCAAAAGATATTCCCTTCTGATCTTCTCACAGAGATGATTCCTCAGGCTTCGTAGTCTGACAAAGTGTGTGTGTCACCTGAACTCTTCAACGCTTGAGAAATAGCAGCATTTCACACCTTTCAACCACTTCAGAACCCTGTCAGCAAACAAACAATCCAGAGGGCTACACAGCTAGCAGCTTGCCAGCCCTTGACTGGTCCTTGCGGTTGCTGGTGAAACCAAAGTCTGTAGTCTGCATCCAAAGCAGTACCGGGATTGAGATCAGCACATAAAATAGCCATTCCCTGGATCTCCATGAGGATCTCATTCTATAGGGCACCATCTTCTCCCCAAAAGCCCTGCTAAGTCAGGCAAGAGTGCACAAACCCCCACCTCACTATATGCTGCCCTATTCTTTAATTGAGACAGAATCCCCATTTAACCCAGTCAGCTGATAGCTGAATGTAAGTTCTTCCATGAGTGATTACACATACACATTCCACTCTTGGTGTGCATATATCATGCACACAGTCACCGGAAATTTTTCCTGCAGTGGTGCACCCATCGGGGTGGCTTGAGCGCCTTCTGACACCCTGCACCACTAGCATTGGCATAAAGCACCCAGCCGACCCCGCACCACCTCAGTTCCTTCGTACCGCCCATGACAGTCGCTGGAACTGCTCTTCTTGCATTGGTAAGTTCTCTCAGTGAACTTTCTCTGTGTATTGTAAATAGTTAGTTATCAGTGTTTATTGCTTTTTCATCCGATCCCCAATGATGGGAGATCCCTCGGTCACTGGGCTTCAAGCCCTGCGTCTCCTGCAACAAGACTATGCCCCTGAGCGACCCACATTCAAGCTGCTGGAGGTGCCTGAGAGAAGCTCCTATGAGGGACTGTTGCCAAGTCTGTAAGGACAGATAGAGCATGAGAACTGCTACTGCACAGCTGTGTCATGTAACTGCCACTCCCTTTTTTGGAAGTTTCTGGGTCTTTCTAACGGAGTTGCCCTGCTTTCTGCACGTGTGCAGGGATACAGACTATAATCCAACTAAGACCAATATCTCTTCTCCCTGCTTCTTCTCACCTCCCCTGGAGAAATAAAGTCAAATGCTGCAGTATAAAGTATTTGGTACACAAGTACCATGCCTTTGCTTTAAGGGCCATATAACTGTTCCTGGGCTGTGATCAAAAGCCCATTTGATGTTGGCATTTTGTATGGGTCTACCAGAGTGTAAGTTGCATAAAATATGGGTAGGTATGAGCTGTGCAAAACAATCTGCAGTAACTTCCAGAAAGAGGCACCATAAAACTGTTGCTGTACAAAAAAAGTCTGCCTATTGTATTAGCTATGCAATAATGTTAATCAGAAGAAATGCTAGCATTTCTAAAGAGAGTGGAAGAACTACAAGCTCACAGCAAGCTGCAGTCCAGTCTGATGTCTCTGTGTAATGTATGTTGATTTGACATCTAGTTACATTCAAGGGCATTCGGGTAATTGAGATAATGTTTTCTGGCAAGGTACATGTATACAGATACTAGTGTTTGCAAATGCTCAGTCAGACAGATGCAGAAAAATAGTGTTATGCTATTTTCAGATGCCAGACAGCATTCATTCTGCATTTACAAGGCAAGTACATAGAAGAAATCAAGAGGAAGTGGTTTACCACAACAAAGGCTCTCATGGCTTCTAATGTCCTTCCAATTACAAGGAGCAGACGATTGTTCATCAGAAATGTCACAGTGAGAAAACGGATATAAAAAAAGCTTGCCATGTTTGTGAATGAAGAGATTGCAGATGAAGTTCCACACTCACTGAGGCTGATGTAAATAGGGAGTGACTCCACTGAAATCAAGTCACCTACTAGTTACAGCAATCTAAGTGACCATGGAGTTTAGTCCCAACTCTTTTGTCACTTTCATTGTGAAGGAATCTCCTCAGCACAGGCAGAAAAAATCCACCAAAGCCACCCTTAAGCTTTCCTCAAAATATTGTGCTTCCCAATTTTCAGAATGAAAAATGGACCCTTTTCTTTAATTTGCCAAAATGAAGATCAGAGCCGTACTGGATAAAAATCAACAGACACAAAGCTCTAACTGTAATAATGAGCTTGTTATGAATTTGTGCTCCACTGAGGGCCATACTCATTCTTGGACCATCACCACTTAACTCCTCTTTTATGTGGGTGTAACTTTCAATGGAGTTGCATCAGCATACAACTGACGTAGCACAGTGGGGAATCAGTCCCGGTGTCTATCACTCAAAATGGCCTGGAGAGACTGGACGATGGATTAAGGAAAAGGTGACTCAGAAAACCTGGGTTCCTAAAATGTCTCTCAGAAACATGGTAGGTGGCATTGAGAAAGCCACAAGCATGCGGTTGTAGCAAAGGCATTGCGGGCCTTCGCTGGAATGTAGCTTTTCAAACATGTCCTACTTGGCAACTGCATTTATAGGGCGGTTAACGCAGTTTAGGAATATTAAAATGGTATTTTTCAGAACATTGTACGTCTCAGCCAGACACTGCCATTACACTAAGGAGTGTGCAATCTTCAGCCATATAACAGAGAAACAAAAGGGTTGTGCCATCTACCCAGAAGAGGTGTGCGTGATCGTGGCTCCAATACAAGATAATAATACTGTTTCCCTAGCAGATCTTACCACAAAGGTTTGAGACCATTAGTTGTTAACTGAAGTAGATTTGTGGGAAAGTTTGTAGGGGCACTCAGAAAATGAATTGCTGCTAACAACTGCACCCTGTCTGTCTTGTCACCTGTAAATTGTGGGTGGCTTTAACTAAATTAATTAACAAAGTTCTCTCGCCCTAAGGCGCGGGGGGGGGCGACATATTGTTTCCAAATAAAATGTAATCCTTTTAGCAAACAGTGACCTCTAACTAAATAATAAAGAAATCAAGTGAATTAAGTCATTATTTTACATAGAGCTACCAAACAGCGAACACACTGTAATCCTGGGTCTGCTCACTAACATATCGCCAGACCTCTACGGTGCCAGTAGAATGCCAAAGGTACCGTGCCTCAGAGGCAAGCACTGTACGTGCTTTTGCAGCGAGACCTCGTAGACCCTAGCCCTGATCGGTCCAAGAACCGCTCAAAACCGTGGCTAAGTGAAAGGGTATTTTACTGGGGCTGGCAGGAAAGGGAAAGGCTGCATACAGCCTAGGTACGGCGGCTTGAAGAGTTACCGTTCACAGGGAGCAATAGTGGTGTTTGGCTCCCTGGGGCAGTCCAGTCAAGACTTTTCTGGCCTACTGCTTCAGACGCCCTTTCCAGTCCAGGCTCTATTCAAGCAAATAGGCACTTGCAGGTTACCAGGCCAGGCTCAGTTATTCTCTCTCATTGGGGCCCCTTTGCACCGGTTGCCTGCCCAGCTGCTGCTAATCCCCCCCAGACCTGCACCCTGTCTGGCTCTCCCAGCCTGTTCTGCACAAAGCTCTGCATACATTCCTGGGGATTCCTCTCTTCATCCTGTTCCTCTGCAGCTCCTGGCTTGCCATGTGGCCACTGTTTCCCAACAGAACCTGGCCACTTCCTGGTTCAGGACCTTTCCTCCTTGCCTGGCCAGGGGAAGGGGATGTGCAGTGGGGAGAGGACTGATTGCAAATGTAGTCCCCTGCTTAGCAGATCCATCACAATAGCTCCAACAAAACTGCTTCCCCCAGTCATGCTTCATGTCCCAGGACTCTGACGAGGAAGCTCCAAAGACACAAAAGAAATGTAAAGCTGTCTTAAAATAGCAGATGAGGATAAGCCTAGAACAGAGGAATCCTCATGTATAGCAGCTGCTCCTCATCCTCCCAGGAAAGGAGTATGAGGGATAGGAGAGGGCAGGGCCACAAGTGCTTGTTCCTAACCAGTAAATGACTACTTGGGAGCTGTCATCCATTGGTGCAAGTTAGAGCACTTTCAGGTCTGCTTTAACTTGTGCCAGTGGCTGGAAAAATAGACCTTGCCACTTAAAATCAGATTAGCATTGGGTGTGCGGTATCCAAGCAGGGACACCTGAAACCTGCAAGTCACCAGGTGTTGCTAAAGCAAATTTCTACTAAATCAATTAGCCCATCTCTGCTTCACGTCAAAACATAAGCAAACATTTTGGAAGAGTTTCATTTTTTCTTAGCCAGTTGATAAGTGTGCTGGTATTTTTAGTCCAAGACAAAACCATTAATCAAATGACTGGCCACAAGAAATAAATTGGGTCTGATCTTTCCTAGCTCGGCCATGCCAAAGACATTCTTAGCTTAATAACACTGGTTGACACTGCACATTCCCAGCAGTTTCCAGTGTTTATTTATTAAGGTGAATGTATTCAAGTCAGCACTTTCACAGTTCCCTAAACAAGGATGCTGACATCATTTAAAATTTATAAAGCATTTGAAAGCATTAAAGTTGAAGAGCAAAGCTAACCTGGAACTTGAGTTAAGTTACGCCTTGATTTATGTGCTGGGGGGTTTTCGCTAACCCAGCTATAAGATGCTTTCAGCACAGAACTGAATTTTGCACTTGGCTCCTGCCTCTGTAATTGGCCAGACTCAAACCCTACGTCCAAACTCTGGATGTCTGAGGCTTGGATTTGAATTTCTCAGTTGGGGTCCATTTCTAGTCATCATCCCCTATGTATATTGTCCATTCCTGCCAATAACTCACATACGGCTCTGGGGGCGTGTATAGGTTTCTTTGGACCAAATGGCAGTTTTGTCAATGCAAGTCTTCCATATCACTGACACCTTGGCTACATTTTCAATCAAGTTATGGTATCAGCACACTTTATATTTTGGGATACATGATGGAACCCCCTTAAGACAAGATCTTATAGTAATGTTACATCTGTCACATGTGGACATGTCCATTACTCTTGTGCCCAGAGCACTGAATTAGCACTTTATTACAAATCCAATTAAACAAATTAACATAGCTAAGATTGGCTCATTCCCAATAGTGCAATTTCTAAGGGAATAATTTGCTCAAGACCTGTCTAGTCCATCTGTGGGGATAACATAGTGAGTTGTCCCTTCATAACAAGGATTCAGCTACCTCACTTCTGCAGTTGGAAATAGTTATTCAATACAAATCAGGAAACCAGCCCTGTTGCCACTTTAGTCAATTAATGACAGCTTTAATGCTAGGAGCAGGCATTACATTAACAGACTTTTTCTCATTAACTCTTTACTACAAGTATACCTTCCTTTGCAAGGATCCTCACTTCATCTGTTGCCTCTAAAAAGTCAATTCAGCTCAACAAGGATAAATTACCAATTTTATTAGCACTTCTCTTACCAGGAATGTGGGGAAAAAAAACATGTTTCTCTGAGTGAAATATCTGCTTGAGGGAGGAAATTATAACAAAAAATCCTGACCCCAAATTCAGTCAATTGGTAACTTATTCCCACATCAACTCTTCCATTTTTTGCTTCATTTTGGAAAGCTCTAGTAGTGATACCAAGTTTCATAATCTTTGCTGTTTTGATTCAAGCCCCAGCTACTGGAGTCAAGTGATTTTGTGACTATTTCAGCTTTCATTTTAAAAACAAACAAACAAACAGTAAGCTTGTAAATAGGACCTGAATGCACCCTAAAGGCTCAAAATCCAGAAGCCAAAGAAAAAAGAACTCAAAATTTATTATATTTTTAGAGGGGTAGCCGTGTATACAGCAAAAACAATGACAGTCCTGTAGCACCTTAAAGACTAAACAAATTTCTGCGGGCATAAGCTTTCGTGGGCAGCAATCCACTTCGTCAGATGCATGAAGCGGAAACCACAGATAGGAGGTATATATATACACATCTCACCCTTGGATGTATATATATCTCACCATGTATATGTATATATACACATGTGTATATATACGCATATATATACACCTCTTATCTGTGGTTTCCACTTCATGCATCTGACGAAGTGGGTTGCAGCCCACGAAAGCTTATGCCCGGAGAAAATTGTTAGTCTTAAAGGTGCTACAGGACTCTCATTGTTTTATAATATTTGTACAATCCCATCATTTTTGGGGGTATGGCTCATGATTTGGGTGCTTGGACTGGTCAATATTGCTGTAGGACACCTGTTGAAGCTATATGTAATAAATTACTTGCAGCTACTAGCAATAATTTTGCTGCAAGATAAAAGCAAAAACTTTTCCTTTGCACTGACTGAGAAGCAAAGGAAGGGAGTCATTTTATATCTTGCCTGCCCTTCCGGATGTTATACCTGATCCTACAGGCTTTTGATGACTTTCTTCTTTTCTGAGGGAATAGCACACCAGAGAGCCACTTAGTAGGGCTGAAGACATACCCCTCTTTCCAGGAGGGAGGGAAAGGGATCACAAAATAGGAGCTAACAATACCACCAGCTGTAAGGGAGGAATATACAGCAAACAGCTACAAACAATATGGCTGCCAGAGAGCTGCAACCGTTTGTATCTCCTACACTTAAAAAACCAGCCTCATAGCTTTCTTTGAAAGGTGAACCCAGAGGAGGAAGTTTCAGTAATAGTGAGGCAGTCAGAAACAAAAATGTTGAGAGTAGGGCCTGAATACCCACCTTTCTGAGGGCCATAGATTTATTTGGAAGACATCTAGGCTTCTAGAGATAGAGTCTAGTGTGCTTGAAGCAGTTATGTCATTTGATTTCTCCTTTATATCATCTTAACATAATAAGAAAAAAGGTGCTTTCTGGACATCCATTACTTCCTGTAACTAAAGTACATCACCCCTGCACTACAAGAGACATAGCACTGCATGCTGTGAATTAGTCTCTGTGCACAATTTCAGCCATCTAGCCAACAAAGTGATTCATGATCCGATAATCGGAAAGACAAAATACTTCC
Source organism: Emydura macquarii macquarii (assembly GCF_026122565.2). Classification (NCBI taxonomy): domain Eukaryota; kingdom Metazoa; phylum Chordata; order Testudines; family Chelidae; genus Emydura; species Emydura macquarii. The sequence continues at coordinate 279,307 of NW_027133667.1, forward strand.
AAAATCAAAGAACTCTTGCTAAAGGAAGAATACTGAATTCTCAATAAGACTAATGAGTCAGTTAAAGAATTGAAGCAGCCATTAAGGCTAAGATTTTCAAATCTGCCTAAGAGACTTGGACACCTAATTCACATTAATTTTAACAGGAATTAGAAACCAACACCCATTAAGTGGCTATCTGCAAAAATCACTAGACCTGGTGTCATTCCATTATTTTCTATACAACCCACTGACACTCCATAGAACATAGATATGTATGAGCATACATATCCATGCATTAAATGGAAATGTTGAAGAAAAGGGCATGTAATTGCAAGTAGGCAGATACACAAGTCATGTTACCAAACATGACAAAAATATTGTGTTAGAGGAAGTGATGTCCCTCATTAGCCTGATTTCCCAAAAAATTTCAAATGTCATAAAAAAGAACATTGCTAGATGTAAATCTTGCACTCTGTCAGAAAGGTGTTAACATTAGAAATAAGTTTAATATACAATGTTTGCCAAAAGAGTTTCATTTTGGCAAGAAATCAGGATATCATACATAGTCCATCTCTGTGTCGGTTCAGTCCCTGAAGCAAAGCAACTCACTGTGGATGAGAGTGAATGCAGACATGTTAAAAATGGTAAGGAAACCATTTGGCAGATGCCAACCTTATTCTGTAAGGGCCAAATCCAGGTCTTGCTGATGTCAGTGGGAGATTTTCCATTGACTTCAGTGGGATCCAAGTTTGCCCCATGTCAGGCTCTAGTTCACTAGCACAGTGAATTTCTGTGGAAGCTGTCTTGATAGGAGCCCTACGTTTGATTTGTACTAGTAGCTCTTTCTTGGGTGGTTGTGATCTGAGATCAAGCTTGGTGGTGTAATGGTTGTTTTCCAGATAAAGCAGGCAGGACACCCCCGATGATGATTCCAGTCCCAGGTTATGGCTCTTTGTGCTGGGAGTGTAGATTTTGCTTGATTCAGTAGTCTGTTGGTTTATATCGTGCAGTGCCACAAAAGAGACTGCAGTCTGACTTCCCTATTAGAGGGCCTGTTTCGCCACTCCATTACACCAGCGACACTCCATTGACGTCAGTGTAGTTACAGACACAGAATTAATGCAGTGCAGTGGAGGTCCTAGCTCTTAGCACAATAAAAGTCCTGAGAGGACTGGCCCATTGCCTTACAGTTCAATACTGCCCTGTCCCGCTTGGTTGCTGTAAATCACAGAGTAGGCTGCTCTGGGAGCTGGCTTTGTAGCCTACAGTTTCTTGTAAGGACCTAATAGAAAATAAGCAAAACTTGAAACCAGGTCTTGATTTGGTGGAAATCTGCATAAATTAATTGAAGTCAATGGGGCTAAGCTGATTTACACCGGCTGAGGGTCAGGCCCACCGGGTATGTTTAGAACGTTTAACTTTCAGTGAACTGGACAAAGTTCTTGTAGTACGTCTAGCCACCACCCCCCACACCAAGGAAAGGTTTACCTTGTAACTGAAAGCACAGTTTTCCCCCAGTATCTGAGCCAGGTGGTTATTATAGAAACAGTGACAGAAAGGAATCCGATTTGCTTTGTGTTGTGTGAAACAATCATCTCTAGCATATTTTGATCTGTTCTTTAGCCTGTGGACTGGCACACAACAGGGAACATGGGGCGGGGAAGGGGGGAAAGTGGGTTCTATTTAGCTAATAGGAACCTTACTTCCACAGCATGCCTGAAGGTACAAATGAAAGAATATATCTTAGCACAAGAATGAGCAACTAGTCCAAAAAGTCCCGCTCTATTAAAGAAAGCAGCTGGCTGACTAATGGGAAAGGAATGCACAATCAACTTTTATCAGGTTTGACTCAGTCAATCCTTCTGCCATAGGTTCTGCTTTTCAGATGTTATGTGGTATAGATCCAATACTCATCAAGGATGGCAAAATTATCAATCATGATGCAGAAAAGGGAGAAGTATTCAGCAAATATTTCTGTTCTCCATCCAGAAAGCAGAATGATGTGTTCATATCTTAAACTGATACTGAAATACTTTCTATTCCATCACTAATTAGGGAGGATGTGAAACAGTAACTATTAAACATTTTGAAATCTTCAAGACTAGATACTTGTACCCAACAGTTTTAGAACAACTGACAGAGGAGCTCTCTGAATTAACATTGATTTTTAACAAACCTTGGAATACTAGGAAAGTTCCAGAAGACTGGGAAAAAAGGTCACACCAATATTTTAAAAGGGTAAATAGGAATACCTGGGAAAATACTGGCCAATTAGCCTGACATCATGCCTGGGCAAAATCGTGAAAAGGCTGATATGGGATGCAATTAGTAAAGAATTAAAAGAGGGTATAGTTAGTACCAACCAACATGGTTATAGGGAAAATAGGCCTTGTCAGACACTCCTAATTTCATTCTTTGATGAGATTGCAAGTTTGGGTGATAAAGGTAACTGCATAGATATAACATACTTTTGTAAGGCATTTGACTTAGTCCCATATGACAATCTGATAAAAAAAAATTGGCAATATACAAAAATCAACGTCTCCCATATTAAATGGATTAAAAACTGGCTAACTGCTAGATCACAAAACATAATTTTAAGGCAATCATCATCCCATGGGGGTGTTTCTAGTGGGGATCTGTTCTTGGCCCAATGCTATTCAATATCTTTATCAATAATGTGGAAGAAAATATAAAATCATTGCTGGTAAAGTATTCATATGACACAAATTGGTGGAGTAGTAAATAATGATGGGGACAGGTCACTTATACAGAACAAACTGGAAGCCCATTTGAACTTCATGCATTTTAACAGCCAAATTCAAGTTTATATATCTAGGAACAAAGAATATAGATCACACTTATAATATGGGGAAATTGTATCCTGGTAAGGAGTGACTCTGAAAAGGATTTAAGGGTCATGTTAGATAACCAACGGAACGTGAGCTTCCAGTGCCATTCTGTATCTAAGAGGGCAAACTTGATCCTTGGATGTATAAGCAGGGATATATCAAGGAGGAGTAGGGAGCTGGTATTACCTCTGAATACAGCATAGTGAGCCTATTACTGGAATACTCTGTCCAGTTCTGGTGTCCACACTTCAAAAAGAACATTAAAATGTTGGAAAGAGTTCAGAAGAAAGTTATTAGATTGATATGAGGTCTGGAAAATATGCCTTATAGTGAGAGACTAAAGAAGCTCAATCTATTTAATTTATCCAAGAGAATGCTAAGAGGTCAATTCATCATAGTCTACAAGTACCTACATGAGGAAGAGATTTCTGATAGTAGACAGCTCTTTAATCCAGCAGAAAATGTTATAACAAGATTCAATAGCTGAAAACTAAAACTAGACAAATTCAGACTAGAAATAAGGCATGAAATTTTTTGACAGACTATTTAACCTTTGAAATAACTTAGCTGTGTATGTGGTGGATCCCATCAGTCTTTAAATCAATATTGGATATCTTTTTAAAAGATTGCTATCACTCAAACAGAAGTTATTAGGCTTGATGCAGTGAGGTTCTTTGGCCTGTGTTATGCAGGTCACACTATATGATTATAATGGGTCTTTTTGGCTTTAAATCTTGTGAATCTATGTTTACATTTGTCATGTTTATTTTTTCTTTCTAAGTAAAGATGAGTTACAACTTTATTGGAAAATCTGTTAGTTGCCATTGTCTTTCGGTGTTAGACATGTTGGGGATGTAATTGTGTAATGAGAACACTGGAGCATGTCCAGTGTAAAAAATAACATTTTTAGAAGCATTATCTCTATTCTTTAAATCAAAATTAGGATCCCTATGACATACCACAGAAAACTGTGGTGTATCTTCCAGTTAAAACATGGAGACTTCTGGGCTCCACAGTATTTTACTTTTAAAAATATATCTACAGTGAATTATACTGATTTTGATTTTCTGCCCAGATTAATAAAATGTATTTTAACCAAAGACACCAGGAGAACTAACACGTGAAAATATACTGTTGAGAACACAAGTAAAGAGGGATTTTGCTCCAGTTGTTTACTGGGTGATTAGAGAATAAAGTCTTCTTTCACACTGTGTAACTGAAGATCCACTGTGGCCCAGGAGTCACATTATCAAATCCACTGATATTTAGGAGAGCTTAGATGGTGCCATCAGTGCTGATTGAAACTCAGAATTCTGCTTCATGAGAAATTTCTACATTGCAGGATTTGTTTTCTTCCATATCACAACAAAAAAACCCAAATGAATATTTCTGGATTTTTCCATAAAATGGGAAGTCTATACAATTTTGTTAGTTAACACCCAAATATGGTGTTTTTTAAATAAACTATTCTTCCTGGGGTCCTCCGCATCTGCTGACTGAAACTGACATTTTTGTCAGTTTCACAGCAGCTAGTTAGTGGTGGGCAGACAGCAGTGTAGGAAACACTCATGTCAGTTTCAGTCAGCAACTGCCAGGGCTTCCAGGATCTATACCTCTAGGGCAGTCCTGCTGGGGGAATGCTCCAGCACCAGGGCACCCCAGGACTTCCACACTTTCAGGCTAGCTGGTTCTCTGGATCATCTGACTCTCAGGAAAAATGGCTCCTGAGTCTGCATGATAGCGCTGCCCTGGAGTCACACTTCCTAGAAGCTGTGGGGGCCCGATTCTGAGGCAGATCTTCAGTTCAGGTTGCCGAGGAGCTGAATGTGGGAGCTGGCTGGAAAGCTGCCTGGCAGACACAGTTCTCTTGGAATCTTCTCAGTGATCAGTAAGAAAATTTGTCAAAAGCAATATGTTTCCACTAAACATTTTACTTTCAATGCATTGGCATTTTCCAAAGAAAACCTGTTCTGTCAGGAAATTTCTGGCCAGCTGAAGTTGCCATTCACTAGTCAATTCATTAGCCATGCAGATGCCATCAAATCTCACCATTCTGGGACTGCTATATCTTGGAATTAAGAATAGTCCTTGTAGAGAGGGGGCATGGCCTCCCTCTGAGACTGACAGGGAGGAACTGCCACTCAACCCCTGGAGGGCAGAGCTAGGGAAGCCAAGCCTGTCACACTGGAAGCAGCAAGAGGGGGGCTAAAACAGGGACAAGAAGTATAAAGGGCAGGCCCTGCTGCTCAGACGGGAGGTAGCTGCCAGAGGAGAAGGATGTCTCTCCCCCAGTACTGGGACTCGATTCCGACCCCGCTGAAGAGCCACCAGAGCTGCCTACTGGTGGGAGCCAAGAGGGCAACTTTCTGGAGCTGAGGGCCTGCTGGTGCTGCCCCTTGTAATTTTCCCCCAGGAGGTGGACAACGACTGGGGATACAGGTACGCAGGCACAAGGGTGGAGGAAATAGCCCAGGGGTAGCTCACCTCAGTCCAGCTGCGCTCAGGCCCAAGCACTTGTCAGTGAGTTTTGGCTAAAGCCCAGCTGATCCAGTGGTGGGCTGCCCTGCCCGTGTTAGGGCCCTGGTCTGGGACATGATGGAGTTGAGAAGTCCCCCTTCGCCCTCCTCCCCGCCAGTGCTACACCAACACTGGGTGACTGTCCCATGCCTGTGAAGTCTCATGGGCTAAAGACTGCCTGTTTATTACCCAGGCCTTCAGGCAGGCCGGGGCAGACTAGAGAGAGCTAATCCTCTGTTTACAGCTCACCCATACAGGTGTGGTCAAAAAGGGGCGTGGCCTCCCTCCGAGACTGACAGGGAGGGATGGGCCACCCTTCTACAGTCCCCTTTTCTTAGGAGATGGTTACTTGTTTTCTTTAATATCATGAAGGAAAAAGTAAGACATCTCATTGAAAATAATCATACGTGCAAAATTTCCTTAATGAAACCTGCACCCAGGAAAATCTTACCTGGTTTTGGTTTTCATTAAGCACCTAAGGCCAGGTTCAACTCATGAAGAAGCTGAGTTTCTTTTTCAGTTTTGGGGATTATTTAAACTGGAGGCATGAATTTACATGGGCTGAAACGAGAAAAAAAGTTCACATGAAACACCTACAAAGTAAAATCACTGAGGTTTGGTCAACTGTATGCAAACCCCATTTATAGGGAAGAAAAGAGCATTCATTAATCTGACAGCGATGGCTGAATAGCAGCATAGCACGTGCCATGCTATACGCACTGACATCTGAGAAACAACCTCTACATTTTTGCAGTCCAGACTGGACTGTCCAAGGAAGTCTCTTTCTCCATCCCATTTGTTATGGACTAGGGCTTTAGAATAACCAAAGCAGAGACAAAACCCCCGAAATTCAAAACTCCAAAAAACCTTTACAAAACTTTACAAAAAAACCCAGTGCTTGTTCTGAGGTTGTCATCCTACAGTGCAATCAACAACGGCATAAGAGTCCTCCAGATCAGATCCCATTCCAAGGTTGGTGCTGGGCACTTCAGAAGCATTAGTCAGTGCCACAGTGGTCACCAATAACAAGTCAACTATTGCTAACAGTTACCAAACTGTAGTACCTAGGATACCATTTCATTTCTTCTACTCAGTTATAGCTATTAATAAATGGTGCTTGTTTTCGTGACTCTGTCTTTCCTTCAAGCCTGCTTGCATAAGTTCAATATAGGGTCTCTTTCTTCACGTTAATCCTGAGACTCAGGACCAAATTTTCAACCAGTCCTCTACCTGACTTTCATGAATGGATATACAAAATGACTGGCATATACACATCTATGCATTGAAGGTGTAAATGCCTGCACCTACACTTTAAAAAGGTCTAACACCTGCACACACGTAAGTGTTAGAATCTGCACTTGAAAACCTATTAGGATAGGATTTTTGACAACCAAATGTCAACACTTGTGTGTGTATGTGTGTTAGAATTGTTCATGTTTGCACCTGTATCATATACCAAACATGTATTTCTGTATGAATAGAAATAGAATCTGGGGCTGAAAAATCAGACCCTTAGCATAATTCAAGGCTCCATGGCATCTAGGAAGCAACACAGTCCAAGACAAGTGGTAACTTCTAGGTCATTGAGGACAAGGGCCTCACTACCACACTGACAGAAATCTTGAATTGCCTGTGTTAATTTATTATTTGTTTTGTGTGTTGCAGTAGTACCTAACTGCCCCAGTGTGCTAGGTGCTGTACAAACTCAAAGTGAAAAGACTGTCCCTGCTCCAAAGAGTTTACAGTTAGAGCTGATCACCAAATTCCAACCAAAAAATGTTTTGTCCGAATTTTTTCTGAAATTGAAACATTTTGTGCAGATTTTTTTATTTCACCTAAGCTCCAACAGCAGCCAGGCAGGGCTCTGATAAAATCCTGCCTGTCATTAGGATTGTCTTTTAGTTTCCTAGCATCTCACCAACACAGCTCCTTGACAGCCCACCTCGGAGACCAGCAGGAATCCAGGCTTTGAGGATCTATGGCTCCAAGACAGTCCCCCTGGCAGCCTGCATAAGAGTTGGGGATCCCAGGGCTTCCAAGGTCCACTATTACGTGACAGCCCCACTTTGCAGACTACCCTGCAGACAGGGCTCCATTCCCTTTCCCTCACCATTTCCACATTTTTTTTTCATTCTGAATCGGAATTAAACCATATTTTGCAGTCCTCTGCAGAACAGAATTATTTCCTCCACCCAACTCCATTTACAATCTATGTATAAGATGAGCGACAACAGGAAGACATGGGGCGCACCAGGTGACAATAGTTGATTGACTACTTCTGTCCTCCTGGGTTAGCTACAAAGATTTACTCTGACCTCAAAATACATGGAGGGCCTCTGTAACATCCCCTTGAGAAGCAAAGGATTATGAGGAAAAATAGCATAGGGGTGTTTGGTGCCATCTCTTCCAGGTGCTGCCCTTATTGTAGTCATTAGCAAAACTGCTATTGACTTGAGTGGTGCAGGATTGCCCTCCCTCGGAAGCAAGGAAAAGGCAACTTGGTTTATAATAAATGACTATATAATTAAATGTTTTATAATAGTGTGACACTGTAATGCCCGGTGCCGAGGTGGGCTGGGGGCAGTCCTGAGCAGTTATCAAGAGTTCATGGGTGATCTGGTAGCCAGGAGGTTGACTGGTTCAGAGGCAGTCCAAGACAATAACTGGAGTTCTCGCAGGGATCAGTAGCCAGAAGATCCAGTCCAAGGGGCTGGGTCAGTAAGTTAGGGAGGCGAGGCAGGGTGAGGCAGCAAGGTGGGGCAAGACACTAGGGCAAAGTGGTCTAGGCAAGCAAGAAGAGTTCAGGCAGCTTCCTGTCCATCCAATCAGAGGCCTGGGGTGTGGCTGCTGTAGGCCTTTAGCCCTAAGGCTAGTGGTCATGGGCAACAGTTCAGGATGCTGCCTGTGGACCTGGGTTCAATACCACCAGCCTGACAGATCCATCCCAGCTCAGTGCGTCAGCCAGAAGTTTTGAAACATGGAAACATTTTCCTTGGATCTGAGAATTCTAAACAGAAAGGTTGGAGCAAGTTTGGAAAATAAAACTACGTTTACCTCGCTCGTATTTTTGTATTCTCTTCATTATCAAATGAGCTTCTATTTCTTAAAGGTCTTTCTTCATCCCTTATCACTCTCACCTTCTGTTTCCTCCTGCCCTAAAGTCATAACCCTACTGTAACTATGGGGGAGAAAGTGGTTGTGATGTGACAAATCTGCTATTATTTCTTTTCTGCAGCTTTGGCTGGAAAGGAAAAAGGACTGTGAATGATTAAGTTGAGTGTTGGGGGGGTGGGGGAATAAAATAACATGTCTAGGGAGCACCCTCTAGACAGACATAAGTCTCCAGTTCTGGAAGTTCTTTAGTTTTAGGGCCAGTCTCTCAGCAGGCGTAAGTTGGCATCACTCTGGTGAACCCCATGGAGCGACGTTGAGTTACCCCAGCTGAAGACCTGGCCCCTAGTGTACAAACAGAGCACAGATAACATGAAAAGAGAAAGCAGCTGGCATTGGAGGATCATCTATTTAGGTGGTGCAAACCCTCGGAGTGCATCATTCTGGGTGAGTCAGCACAGCTGAAATTGCTGTTCAACTGCCCCAGTGGCTGATTTCATCTCCCTTCGGTGCACTCCTTCGCCATCGCCTAAGACGTATCAACAGCAGCGCTGCACAGTTCCAGGAGGTGTAGTTAGCATGAAGTAATCAGCTCCCAGGGGTGTTACAGGCACCTGGCTGTGCCTTGCACCATGCAAGTTGCTAGGCGAGCATTTATTTCCTGATAATCACACCATAAGTCATGCTTTCTATTAAATTGCTGACCATTCCTACCTGGCTTCTTACATGTTGATTCAAGAAGCACAGACAGTGAGCCAGGTCCTCCACTGATGTAAAGGCGCCACTGAAGTCAGTAGTGCTATGCAAATTTACCCCAGTTGAGAATCTAGCCCAGTTTGAAAACTCTTTTGATGTTAATGCAATAATGTTAAGAGCAGAGACCTGCTGGCCTGTTACCGCTACTATTTACAATTAGAGTAGTGACTGGGTTTGTCTAACATTCACCATCCTCCTGAAATCTCTACATACAGGAAGAACAGAGCTGCTGCTTCCTAAGGGTTCAGTGTCTTGTGAACTGATGCATCCTTTGGGTCTGAGGATCTGCCACTAGACACAAGATTAGTAGTAAGGACTCTACACGGCACTCCGGGGGTTGCTCTGGGAAGAAGTGTGCCCCAGAATGCTTAATTCCTTCCAGATCTCACCAGTACACATAGGGGATGGTGCAGCAGGCGCACACTTTAGGAGGACCTAGGTCTCATCTCCTCTTTGGGCCCTTTGATGTGGTTTATGCAGAGGAAGGGTTGGAAGTTTATGCTTCCAAGGGTGCCAGGAGGGAGCAATCTGCCACCTCCTACTACAGGGACTGCGATTATTCCTGGCCCATGTGTGGCAGTGTAATAGGGGGCACTCGCCTTCTTGAGTGCTTCCAAGCGGCTGGGTGTGGTACTACAGTCCTTTTCTCATCACTGGAACCCACTGCAGGCTGTCAGCTGACCTTGGTGGGTCTTCCGTGACATAGTCCTCAGGCAAAGTCCAACTGACCCCTTTTGGGGGTAGTAAAGAGTCCAAAACATGAACACTCCTCACTAAGTGCTTCAGCCCAACTTTAAACTCAGCCCTTTAAATTCAGCTCTTTATTCAGGCTCTCAAATAAGCCTTGCCCCCTTCTTGGGGTTTATGCCACTGTGACCGGTAGGGGAACCCAGGCCCACCTATTTCTCCCAGTTCCATCCCAGGGACCCTGTAAACAGAAGCTACATCCTGCTAGAATTAAGTTCATTGCCGCTTCTTCCATGGGCCTCTTCCTATTTGGTCCCATTTAGCCTCACCCTTACTTCAGGGCTAATGATCTTAGATCCTCTCTTTCCCTGCAAATCCAGCTTAAACCAATTCAGCCAGACAAACAAACCCTGGTTACCCCTCAGGCACCTTTGGCCAGAGCACCCTTCCTCACCCCTCTGATCCCAGCCAGGAAGTGAGCTGCTAATATCCTGCACCACCTTTTATCTGATCCTGCTTGGCTCTGATTGGCAGCTTCCAGAACGCCTCTCTAGGCAGTTCTGCAGACCCACCTTCGCTGCTCCTTTCCTGGGGAAGGGTGTAGTAGGACCAGAGGGCCTCCTGTAGGGATCCACAAAGGCCAGGTACACCCTGTCACAGGGAGATAGAGCTGGTTGGAAAAAAGTGGGTTTTTCCACAGTGGAAAATGCCAATGAAAGTGAAAAAAAGCATGTACTTTCATCAAAGTTTTCAGCAGAAAATTTTGATATTTGCATCAAAAATCTGAAAACTGCTGAAAACCAAAAGTTGTCCAGGTTTTGGCCACAGTTTCAGGTGTCTGGTTTACTGATGAAAAATCCAAAGTTTTCAAGAAGAGCAGGCACTTTCTGAGGAAATTTTAGTATTGTCAAAAACCCAATATTTAATATTTAAAAAAAAAAAGTTTCAAAAGAAAACGTTGGCCTGCCCCACAGGAGGCACAAAGGGAAAGGAAGGTTCCTTGTACCACCGTTTCCTCTCACACACATATAAGGACCAGACACAGACATAATCTGGCCATAAATTTAGAACCAGGCCCAAACCAAAACTGTGGAAAAGTTTGGATCCAGATCTAACTCTGAACTTTGCAGTTGCTCCCTATCTCTGCAGTGGGTTGAATTCTCAATCTGAAACCTCAAAAACTTTGAGAACCGTTTGGATCAGTCTGGGCCCATCTCTAGTTAAAATGTTGTTTTCTCTACAGCAGATGGCAAGACAAGATGCTTCTCATTTTCTTTTCAAAATATCAAAAGCCAGCTGGTTAATCAACAGATTCCAACTGGCAGTGTTTGTTCTGAGTCATTTAGATGACCTGGAAACAGACAGAAGTGGGAATTTGCATCTCTTAAGAATACAAATCCTCCCTGATTCAGTGCTGTGACAAGCCTCTGGATATATTGAGCTCAATCTGTCACTATTTGATAATTTAATATGCCACAGTCTTTTGAACAGCATGTGCCCAAATGAGAATCTGGGGTTTCAACACCCCTGAATTTGAATGGCGTTTGAAATTGAAACCTAGATTTGGAGCAGAAGTTTGTAAATGGATCTTTGCTTTATGGGACCAAACTCTGGTCTCTTTATTCCTGTTGAGTAGTGGTTTACCCAATAAGTAGTTTCACTGATTTCAGTGGGACCACTCTTAGAGGAAGATATTATTCTACATGAGTAAGTGTTCCTGAATCTACCCCATAATGAGCAGATGCAAAACCTCAACTCTGAACACCCTACACACCAGTGGGTACGGGATGCGGTGGGAAGCCATTGATATCTGGATCCAATATCACACTGCTAAACAACCCTGAACTCCACAGGAGAAGGAAGATAGGGATGAGATGCAACTTCTAGCAGCTAGCAAGTGGGCAAAAAGTAGCTGGATGAACTAAATCTCTCTTTCTTGGCATCCAGATGAAGCATCCCTCAGCACTAAGTGACATTGTTTGATCAGAAGGGCTAAAGTGCAGGTTTAGTATGAAATGTGGTATCCCTGCCAATAGCTTTGGGCAAATGAAACAACAATTAATTCTGCTTCTTCATCCCCAATCTTCTTATCTCAGAGAGGTTTTTCATTTTAGGTTGAAAGCCAGCAATCTGTTCTTTTGGTTCACAGTGTACATAATTCAAATAACTAACAGTGGTCCAAATCCTAATGACCTTTCTCAAGCAAAACTTAGTTCTTAGTAGTTTTCCATGAGAAAAGACTAATTAAAATCTGAGTAAAAACTTCAAGATTTCACCCCATAAGTAGCCTAAACACAGCATGAAATAGGGAAATGTTCAAGTTAATGGAAAATTATTTAAAAACACCAGGAGAAATATCTATCAAGTTCACTTACAACATACTTTAAGTATATCATAACTTATCTTCACTAACTAACGTAGCTCTTTCCAACCTCAGCCTGATGGACAGATCACTAGACCATCACTTCATTTCTTCCCTAATTCTTTGCTCTTTTCTCCAAGCTAGTAATGCTTTAGATTTCTAGAGATGGACACAGGCTTGCATTATTGTATTTCAGTAGGCGTCCTAAACTCAGAAATGGAATAAAGATTATCGCAGTGTTTATTTTCGTCTCACTGTGGGGAACTTATCTCCCTAAAATCCTCCATTATTGCTCAGCATGGCAGGACATGACAGCACAAGAAACTTTTACAACAATGTAATTATTTTACCCAAACCCCATTAAACTGTCATGTAACTATTCTATGTTTACAAAATAAAGATTAATTAGTTACAAATCACAATGCCTGTACAAGATACTGGCTATTAAATCATTGGGAGGAGAAAGGGAATTATTCTCAGAACTGTGTAGTTTTCACATTGCTTTGTTTCAAAGCATTAACTTTCAAACTAAACTTTATTAAATGTGGCGCTTGAATACTTTTCCCTTTTGAAAAGACCTTTTCTCCAGGAAAGCTGGAAAACAGCCTTTCATGGGATTCATTCCAAATCAAATTCAATGGAGTAGCTGGGATAGTGTGTGTAGACACATATGTCCAATTAAATGCATACATGCTCTCATAAGGAAAAGCCAACTCAATTACCTCCCAAGTACAGAGCTTGCAGAGAGGCAGATGTGATCTTTATTCCAGCAGGTTTGCTGAGCAAACATGAGAGAAAGAATGTGGGAGAAATGTATGTGAAAGCAAATACTTCATACCTTATAAAATCCCCATTGGCTGATTACAAAAATCCCTTGGAAAAGCCAATTGTTCAAGTTTTTCTTTGTCCTTTTTAATTCTTCTTCCCCTATTAAACCAGGATCTCAGACAACTTAATGGCTCCCCAAACTCTAGGTCAAATACAGAGGCAAGAGGAGGTAGGATGAAGGGCTGTGTTTAATTTTGAACCATGATCTAACTGTGGACTAGCAGAGAGGGAGAGAGGGGAATAATTTAGCTTGATTAAATAACTAAAGTTACAGTACCTTGAAAGGAAAATTGGCTTTCCGTCACAGAAATATCAAGGCATCCTCTGACCGAAAACCATTACCACTGCTGCTTGCAAACTCATGACAAATTTACTTTAGAGGCATTTAATTTTAATTCCCTGTTCGCTAGGAGTCTTATCTCCTCTTAGATAACAGCCCACAAAATGCTGAAGTACTTCAAGGCTGAATTACTAACCAGCTACTCCCCATGTGCCCTAGATAGGAGCTGTGCAAAACAAGGTTCTCCTGTCCACAAGTTTCTGCTTGTTTGAACCTTTTCCAGCAGGTGCATGAAATCTGGCCTTGGAAAATGGTGAGGGTCGGAGGGAGGGGAGCCTGCTTGAATGCTGTGTGTCGTTCTGAGCTCATTTATGCAACAAAAGATGTGTTGGAGCATTCGCTTACTGCAGAAAACAAATGTTACAGCACAAACTGCCTCAATAATGTGAAAATGTTCTGGTTGGTCAGACTAAAATAAAAGGCTGTCCATCATTTTTGCAAGAGGACTTGGAAGGACAGATTCTCAGCTGGTGTTAATCCGTGTAGCTCCATTAATTTCAGTGACACTACACCTGTCTTGAAGTGGTTTCCATCATATACAGGGTTTACAGTTTGGTTCAATGGCTGTCAGCACCCCCACTATACACATTGCTCCAGCCCCCCTGTAACCCTATCCTGATTTATACCAGAATCTGGACCATTATTTCAACCTTTTTTTTTAAAGCCCTTTCCCTTTTCAAATGTACAATGGGGGCGGGGGGATACCAGAGGATACCACAGCAGACTGGCATCTTTTTTTTTTTTTTTTTAATGTGAAAAGTAAATCATACTGAAAACTCTCCTCTTCCTCCCGCAGGCCTCATCATATTCTTGATAAATATGCTGATCAGCCCCAACTTGAAAAACATACCCTCGGGGCGTGTGCTTGTGTGGTAATGTTTTGATAGCTACACTTTAAAAGGAAGCGTAAACATGTGGACTCTTGTATATGTGCTCACAAGAGAGATTAGATTAGATTGAACTGTTTCCTAGTAATATCCTGGATGCACCAAAGTGATGTATGTGAAAGGTTTTAGAGGAACTAGAGAGAAAAAGGAGGTAAGCCTGTATGAATCAATTGTCATGTTAACACTCTGCATCGAGATCTCAAAGCGCTTTGCAAACATTGATGGCAGAGATCATGGACCACCTATGCAGCCCTGCAGGGCCATAAGGAGAAGTAAGACATCCCTTACATCCCATAGGAGCTTCCTCATACATCCACTGTAGGGAAGTCGTATCAACCCCATTTTACAAATGAGCAAGATGAGGCACAGACATAAGGCCGATATTTTCAAATGTGGCTGCCTACAGCTCAGTACCTAAATCCATTCTTAGGTACCTAAATAAAAGTGGCCTGATTCTCAGTGGGAGTCAGGGGGGCTGTGGGTGCTCGGCATTTCTAAATATCAGGCCATATGGATTTGGGTGCCCAACTGTTCACCCACACAGAAAATGTGCACTTAAGAGACTTGCCCAATGTTACATAGCGAATCAGTGGCAGACCCCAGAAAAGGACCCAGGAGTCCTGATGGCCAGTCCTGTGCTATCCTATCCTCCCTCCCCGGTCACTGTTTATATAACTTTCAAACACCCAACCAGACATTGAACTCTTGCAAATATGATTAGCAACAGAAGTATTAGTGCAACAAAGATGTTTTGTGGGTTTCCTTTTCAGACAAAAGCCATCTGCAGACAATAAGAGATTCAGCTTCTTGATATCTTTGTGCCGTGTGCTAGATACGTATCATGACCTCCTATTCGACAGATAAGGAAAACAAGACAGAGATGACATGACTCACCTAGGCTAGTCTGCTTTGCACCAGGTGGGGTGACTCATAAATAACACCTGGTCAGAGTCATTCTGTTCTGATCATCTTCCTCACTACAGTTCCCACTAGCAGGGGTAAAGATTTTTCCCCAAGACATCTTTATATTGTCAGATTCTAGAAATCACCTTTCCCAGGCCATTTATGGTTTAATGATCTATATTCCTTCCCTGCATCTCCCCTACATAGCATACTAGTACTGAATGGGATTAGGCAGCTAGTGTGGAAAGGAATCTAAATCCACACAAACCAGCCACGTTCTATTGCCACAAACTAAGCTTAATTTTTGTTAGATATTTTGTAATTTTCCTGCATCTGCCCAACAAACACTTATTCACCTACTTAACTTTCCTCACCTGAGTAAAGTCAAGCATGCATGTAAGTGTTTAAATGCCCTGGACCTATGTTCCTATGCATTTGCCATCAATGAGTACCTTGAAATGTAGTTTTTTCCAATAAAGTACTTTGCAAAATAAAGATACAGACGATTCTACCACTTCTGAGCAAGTAATTATATACCGCACAAAATCAAGTGCCAATAAATGCCTACTCATTTATATTTTTATATCCACACCTACAGATTGACTTGTATGATCATTCTAAAGTTATTTACACATGGGTCTGACTGGCAGGTTTCAACACTCAGAGCCATATGTCACCGATTTATACCTAATGCAATCCCACTGTGTCCAATGTTGGACTTTGTTTGGATGTATACTAGCATTTTGTGTGCCGGTAATATCTAAATAGGCACCAGTCTTTGCACTGCAGTACTCCAGCTATCACACAATGCTCTTTAAAATGTCTTTATTCCTGATTTTCCCAGACTGACTAATGTTAAAGATCTAATAAAAGATCAACAGTTGTTTGTCTCCTAAATGTATTGACTAATAAGCCTTCAAACCACGTGGTATAATGAACATGATATTGGTGTCATTCACATTCGCTTTTCAGTGCCTATAGATTTTTACTGATACTCTATTTTACAATGCTCCAATCCTGCAAACTACTTTATGAGGGCAGAGCCCTACACTCACACTCACTGAAACCAATGGGCTCCACAAAGGGGCAAGGTTCTATCCGCACGGAGCAGTTTGCGGGATCAAAGCCATCGTTTATATATTACCCCTGCTCTGAGAATTCCAAAATTCCTTTGCTCTGTTACTTTGTATTTCAACTTCTACTAGTCATGATTCATCTTAGCTTGTACTTAACATGTCATTTTCCATCATTCATTGAGTATGCAACCACAAGTAGGAGCAAGAACACAGCTATTTCTTATCTCACACTTGTGTTTATTTTGAACTCATCAGTCATGATGACATCTATTTGGACATAACCCTGGGTTTTTTTAATATATATTGTTTGGTTAAATATCTTCTGTGTAAGTCCATGCCTTCCTGCACCACTACAAAGGCCAGTAGGGGCTGATGAATGCATTTTGCAAATCAATAACATTTTAGAATAAGTCCATCTTGGAACTCCCGTAATTTTCCAGTAAACATAGTCCCTGAATGATCTCACAGCCATCCAGTATGAAGCCCAGATTTATCTCTTGATATCAAGGAATGAGCAGGATTCCAAGTGAAAAACCCCCAAACCTCTTCTACTGTAACTGTACTGTTTCTTAACAATAACTGTGTTCTTTGATGCAAACCTTTTTTGGGAGTATTGTGGTCATTTGGTTATTCCTTTTCTGGTCTCCTGGTAATTCTTCTGTGTCCTTGCTACAATGCTGATTCATATTTTAAGGCCAAGACACCATTCTGATCACCTAATCTGGCCTCCTGTACAACACAGGCCACAGAATTTCATCCAGCAAATTTTACCCAGCAATTTCACCCATTGCATCAAACCCACAAACTTGTGGTTGAGCTACAGCATATCTTTTAGAAAGACATCCATTCCTGTCCCGATTCAGTCTCCAAGTGATGGAAAATTTACCACGTCCTTGGTAATCTGTTCCAACAGTTAATTACACTCACAGTTTAAAATGTGGGCCTTATTTCCAGTTTGATTTTTTCTGACTTCAGCTTCAGGCTTGGGATCTTGCTACACTTTTGCTGCTAGACTAAAAGCCTCCTAGAGCCAGATGTATCCCCCATGTGTTTATTTCTAAACTGAACAAGTGGCCTTTCAACCTTCTCATTCATAAGCTAAATGGACTGAGCTCCATACAGCTCTCTCTGGAAGGTGTGTTTTTCAGACCAAAAATCACCCATGTCACTCTTCTCCAAAGCCTATTCAGTTTTTTAGCATCATTTGGGAAGGGTGGACACCAGAACAGGACACAGCATTCCAGCTGCTATTACTTGTTGGAACAGCATCTCTTCACTACTGCTCAACATCTTGTGATTTATACATCTGCAACCATTCTGCCAGTGTGAGTCGGCAGCAACCAGAGCCGAGTTCAATATCTAGGGGTTCCTTTCAACAATACATAACAAAACTGGTTTGAGCCCCCCACGCAGTAACCTGGGACAATTACACATCAGTCCTTGGGCACCTCTAGAGGCAATACTTCCCCTCTCGCAAGCACAGAGACTGAGGGTAGAAAAGAGACTTTTAATAAAAAGGGGGAAAGTGACCAAGCATTAACTTGGGAAAATGCCACAAGCAGGATTCACATGTGTAAAACTATGACCAAAATGCTCACCTCCCAAGCTGGGTGGGGGGGAAGGGGGAAGAAGGTGCCATGCTTCCTCAGCTGTTCAGCCGCTACATTCTGGCTGCCCTGCCGGCCGCTTGCCACCCTATTGGCTGCTCATTGCTCCGAGGGCCACTTTGCCAGTCGCCTGCTAGCCACTCTGCCAGCCACACCACTAGCCACCCTGGCAACCGTTCTGCTGCACACCATCACCTTCTGCTACCACCTGCTTCGCCACTCTGACCTCTGCAGGTCGGTCTCTTGAGGTTCCACCCAGCTCTCTGATTCTCAGCTCTCAGTGATGGCCAGCTCTTCGTGGGTGAATCTCAGTGCTGGGCAGGAGCGCTGTCCCACAGGTGATAATTTCAGCTCTAGCGAGCACTTAACAAAACAAAAACCTCCTAACGGAATCTTAATGAGCTCTATCTTTGAACAGCGGGAGGGGGAGGTTAAACCATGCGTGGGGCTCGTAGGCAGAGCCGACACTTCCAGGCAGGAATACTTGTCCCCACCCCCTATCAACCTTCACAGGGCTCTGGTATCCAAGCCTCTTGCTTAGCCAGTTCGGTTCAGAGGATAGTGACCCTTCAATCAGAACAGGCTACGCACAGTTCTGCTGCCCTTTGCCCAATAAGAACAATATTTCATTTCCCTTGCATTTAACACTAGAGTGATTTGCAACCCAACACCAGCCCAAGGGATCATTTGAGCAAAGCAGTCCCACATGCTGAGCACCTAAGCAGGGTGGGTGTGCTCCTGCAAATACAGTCTGGCCCTGACGCCTGTTCCCCTCCCTCCAGCCAGCTCTCCGGGAGAGGGCTCATTCAGACCCCGCTAACACACCCAAGGATCCTGTTGGCCCTTTTGGCTACAGTATCATGCTAGGAACTCATGTTCAGTTGGTTCTCTCTGTACCACGACCTCTAAATCCTTTTCAGAATCACTGCTTTTCATTCCTAGACAGAAGATTTTGAATTTGCTTGTATTAAGATACATGTTGTTTGACTGTACCTTGCTTACAGAAAAATCCAAATCACTCCATATCAGTAATCTCTCCTTGCTATTTACCACCCCACCAATCATTCCAGTGTCATCTGGAAACTTTATTAGCAGCAATTTTATATCTTCTTCCATATAAATCAAAGTCCAGAGCTACTATTTTCTCTACCTTTATTGCTTTCCTTATCTCTTTGAGCGCTTCTGGATGCAAAATATGAACCACCCTTCCCAAACGATGCCGAAATAGGGCATATAGCCCATATTAATCAGTTATGCAAGCTGACATGGCATTGTGACGTGAGTATTTTAAGTCTATTTTAGAGGACATAGGCATAGACTTGCTGAGAGAATAGCACTTCAAGGGTTCAATAAATCATTCGCTATGTCTAGTCTTGAACATTTTCTTTTCATCGGTCTTGAAATGCTACACACGCTGTATTATCAAAAAAAGGGGAGGGGAAATTTATTTTGAGTTGGTAGAGTTATCTCTAAGATCACATGGTACGCTTATTCCCATCTCATCCACATACAATAGTTTCTATTGTACTCAGTAGTACTTTACCCTTGATCTGCCTCTGAAAAATCCTTGCCAGCTATTTTACCCTCTTAGCCACCATTTCCCTGAGCAGGCTTCCCTGTTCCTAAGCCTTTCTATTAGACGAGTCTGCTGAGTAAAACTGTAGGGTGTGACTACTGAGAGCATTGGGGCCAACTTGTAGTGATGGACCAATCTTAAAACGCGTGGACAAGTTTAATTTGCTTCTGACAGACCACCAATGTTTGGGATACTTTTCTAAAGCATCCCAACCACTGGAGTCTGCAAAATTTGGAGGTGTGCTAAGAGCCTTCGATGGACTGTACAAGCTCCACATTCGGGAACTCCCAGGGTTAACAAGCAACTCTGGGCACCTGCTGGGCATGCTCACAATGGAGGCAAGGCTCAAAAGTGGGTGGCCCAGGTCAGTGAGGGTGGACAGAGTGAGGGAGAAGTCCTATGCGGTTAGCTGATGCAGAGAGGCTGTAGGAGCTCTGCCTCTACCGGACTAGACCCCGCTGCCAAGCTGCCAAAGGTCCCCATAGAAACCATGAACGGTGGGCCATGACTGATGGAGAAGGGCCACTGGTTTACTGGTGAGTCCATAAGCGGATTCTGCTGTGACTTTGAAGGAGCAGAGGCTGTGGTAGGAAGTGGCCGAGGGAGTAGGTTTGGGGGGCATCTGCCCCAGGCTGCATATCTGACCTGCCAGACACAAGGCCCTGGATTGGACCCTAGTGGAGCAGGAAGGGCCCGGGTTCCCCTACTGCCGGCCTCACTGACAATAGCTACTGGCTGATGCTGCCACTGACTCTTAATCACTAGGTGACACTATGAGGCTCAGATGCCAAACCCCCCTGACAGAGCCCCCTTCAGGGCCTGTCATGACACCTGGAATTCTAGGATCCCTAGGTGCTAGGGACAGGCGAGGTTCAGCAGGGCAGGTACTTCCAAGTGTGAGCAGAGAAAAATCCTGTCTTGGGTCTCAACTTCATTGTGACAACATCAGCAAAAAGGACTGTGCACCTGCTACATACCCGGGGGGTTACAAATACAACCATCTACCCACACCAGACAGTTATCAACAGAGCTGCTCTTCTGCCTCCCGAACGTCATGTCGTGGCCTTTCTATAGCAACCCATCCCTTTGCTCCCCTACCACTAGCATAGCCCAACTGCTATTGAAGGCTTGGAAGCTAACTAGGCTCAGCTGCACCTGCTCACCTCAAGTCAGAGAGGTTCTCCCAGCTGGGATGCTGAAAACCCATACTGGGATTTCCCCACCGCCTCAGAGCACATGCCCCTCTCCAGCTCAATGGACCTCCCCCTCTGGGGCACAGTATGGCAGGGTCCATAATGGCAGCAGGGTGCCCTCTGGCGGTCACCAAAGCACACTTACGGCCCATCACACACAGGTTGAGGACCTTCCAAGGGCTTCTATAGCAGCGGCAACAAGATGTGTCACTCTATGGGAAATATTAAGGCGCCTGATGAGAGGGGAGTCTGGTTTCAGGCTGTAAAAATAGCGACTGGCCAGTGTTTAGACTGAGGAAGTGAAATTACTGTCAATGTTTAGAAGATCAACACACACAAATAAAAAACAGGAAAGCAGGCACTGCTGTATTCTTTGATAGCAGCCCAGGGGAAACTGAATAATCTGGCAGTTGAGAAACAAGGCAGTTGTTTAGACATAACACTCAAGCTTATTAAGAAATGTAGTATAAATGACAGATGCAATTCCTGTTTCATAGCAGCTCAGTCGATTATAGCAGCACCCAATGGACTAATAACTAATGCTGTGGGTGAGACCCCAAATGAGACAAACAGCTAGAGATCTTTTTAGGAGACTCTGTATGGCTCCCATCTCCTGACCCGGTAGCCCATCTGCAATTAGATAGATTAGACTCCATGTGGGGAGGGAACTGGGCAATATGTGAACAATCACCAAGCCCAGAAAAGCTCCTAGCCCAGACAGATTTATCACATTATAAAAGAGTTGTACTAACTCCAGTTTTGATGAGTACTATGTCATGTGGTTCCAACCACAGGGATTTTTCTCTCCACCAGGATGAAGACCACGAACTCTGTTATCCATAAAAAGGACAAGGATTTGGTAGACTGCAAATTATATCGACCCATTTCTTTAATAACAATGCAACCATTTTTTCTAAGATATTCTCTACTAGACTGGAGGGCATCCCACTCCATTTAGCAAAGACCAGGTAGGTTCACTAAGTCCTGCCAGGCCTCAGAAACTATGCAAGCTGAATGTAATTTCTCCACCCAATTAATGATCAGTATATTTTTATTAGTTTCACAACATGCCAGGGGAAGAGGAAGGGGAGACTCTTAACAAAATGAAATATTCTTTTTTTTTAATGCATCCAGAGACTTAACAGCTCAGTCCTAGATATCAGTGAATACTTAGTTGCTTATCTACATTAAGTATTATAACTGAATCTGAGACTCTGTCTTTTACTTTTACAGGAAACATAGCCTAAGCAAAATTCCTGTTCCCAGGGCTAGACAGCAGCACTAGAGAACACAGGGCAGAAAGTGGAGAAGAAATTACAAATGAAACTGCAGAGGAAATATCCAAGGTAGAATGTAATGCTTTCACAAAGGAAATTATTGGATTTGCTCTAGCACCGCTGCCTAGGAAACACACATCACTCTGGTTGTATGCTATATTCTTTGCCCTCTCGCATCTTGCCCCTTCCTTTTGTCTGTCTTATTTAATTAGATTGTAAACTTTTCAGGGCAGGGGCGGTCTGTTACTCTATCAGTATTACCAATCCCAAGTGTACAAAAATCATCAGTCAGGCCACAAAAAACACAACAGATTGCTTTTAAAATAATGAGATTTTTTCAAAAATAGTAATAAATGTTGGGTTCTTTTTATTTGCCTTCTGGGTTTTAAGACTTTTAGGCTACACTTGGATTATGTTTTCCAACTTTTCTCCACACCATGAGGGCTAGAAACTTATTTTTTCAATGAAAGCTGAGATTGTTGCATCACCACAGGACTCCAGGAGCTGGTTCTCAAAGAAGGTAAAAAAAAATCACAAGAATTGGCAATACTGCTCTGTATCTGCTCAATGTCTGGCTGAGATGCAAACTCTGTTGTGATCTCTAGGGGGGTATCATAACACAAATTATTAACAACAACATGGAGTACCATTTAAAAAAATAAATATATAAATGTTTTAATTTTTTTTTTTTTAAAGGAGAGACATTTAACCAGTGAAAAAGTGAAACCTAGGACACCCAGGAAATAAGACCCTGCTCCTGATCCAGACCTTGGCATCCATATGCAACCCCACAACCATCATTGGAACTCTAAGTGGATTTAAAGGTTGGTCCATGTAGATCTCTTTGCAGGACTGGGATCTGTGGCTGTTAAAATGGACTTATACTACATTGCTAGCCTGGATCTCAAATGAAACCATCAAATACCAATTTTGGTTCACAAACAAATGTCCCAAAATTCAAGATTTTTTTAAGGGTTCTTGTCAATTCATGCTACTAAAAAAAATCCCCCAACAAATCCAGGCCTCGTTTTGTAAATAGAGGCAAACAGGAGTAGGAGTTAGTAGTGTCTTATATCTAACTGCACCCATGTACCATTTATTATATACGTTGCTGCTAGAAAATCATGTTTCTGAAAATGTGGGAGATAGGAAGTACTTGGGACACAGAGGGAATGGCTGAAGAGTGATAGGAGACATTACCAAGATGACCTCCATACCAATGGCTTGCTTACTGTAGAAACGTAGTATCGAATATTGTTTAAGTTGTTTCATGCCTTGAAGGCAATTTTAAATAGGATACATATGTTAGTCCTGAATGCATTAAAGGGTTATGGGAGAACATCATCTTAGTCAGTGGACATGGTCTATCACATTTTTAGGGTAATTTTAAATTCTATCTAGGGTTTCTGGTTCCAGGATAAAACAGGAGCCCAATAAACCTCCTACCAAAACAAAAAATGGAGAAGAGGGACAAAATCCTAACCCCATTGTAGTCTATGGCAAAACTTCCAGTGACGGCTTTTGAGCCAGGATTTCACCCTAGGTTTTTATAGCATACACTAGTAACTGAAAGCCGACGCTGTCACGTGGTGTGTGGATGGTTTTAAAAAACTGTGGCGTTTGGGCCAAATAACCCACCATTTATGCAGTCTCCCTCCTACAACCACTGAAATTGTTGCATCCAGGTTAGCTGTATGGTAAGGATGATGATTGGTTGCATTACCGCTGATAGCAAATGGTCTCAAACTCTTGGCGCACACTGCTAAATGACCGAGAACTTAAAAATTGGACCGTAATAGATTGTGAATCACAGTGATGATTGAACCTGGTGATATTCTAAACAGAGAGAGCTCTCAACCAGGCCTATAGCTGTTCCCATCGCTTCCCGCTGACTGAGCAGACATTCCAGGCATCAGAGTGGCACACAGACAGAGCAACAATCCTGCAACCTGATTATATAGAGAGTGCTGCTCCTCAGCTAAGGTGATGCCAGAGCTCTGCAGCAAATCAGTTTCTGTTGCTAGGGAGTCAGTTATTCTCTAATGTGATTTATTTATTTACACTCTGCACATAGGCCCATTGATCTGAAACAGAGCTGTCCCATACTGAATGTAGACAACCCCCTCTGCTGAAATGGTACATCAGTACCCACAGTCCAGCTGCTGAGCTAAGGGACAACACCCCCCATCACTGTCCCTCTGATTAGGCAATCACCTGGGAACCCCTTTGGGATGTTGGGGGGGAGGGGTTCACCTCCCTCAGCTACATGGAGCATGGATCACTGCTGGGATTAGCTAAGCATCTCTCACCTAATCGATTCCCAGCCATTGTAGGGGCCTTGTGCATTGGTGGCATCCTGGGTCTCTCCAGTTCTCTGCCAGTGGTGCACAACAGTTCAGTCTCCTGAAAACTGAAGTGCTTTAGTCTAACCCAAGGGACTGAGCTCAGTATAGGGGTAACTGGGTGAGATGTACTGGCCTGTGATATACCGGAGGTCAGACTAGACAATCTAGTAGTTCCTTTGGGCCTTAAACTCTCTGAAACACTCTGTTCCCTTGTGATCGCTAACTGGCGTAGAACACTTTGCAGTGGCGTACTGAGTGGAATGGGGGAGCGATGGGTCAGCCCTTCACAATGCGCAGAGGGGGTGGGGGTGGGCAGGAGGTTCAGTAGTGCTTTGTCAGTAGTATTTTGTCATGAAAGGCCAGTCCCCCAAGCCGGGGGATGAGGCCGCACTGTCCAAGCCAGCGCAGGCCACAGGGCTGGACTAGGCAGGTGCCATGTGGCGGGTAAGTGTGGGGTAGGGGTAATAGTGGAGCCCTGCCAGAGCAGGAGGTGGAAAGCGGTGTGTTCCCCCACCACCACCACCACCCCCCCGCAGGTACAAATCCCTCCACCCCAGGGCAGCTGGGTGGCGGTGCCGTCTTGTGGGAGACAGGAACCGCTCCTGCCCTGCACGGGAATGGGCCCAGTGTAGGTTTGGCCCTTGGGCATTGGAGACCCACAGTACATCACTGACACTTTGTTCCCCTCTTTTGACCAAGATCCTGAGCTTTCGACATGGGAGATCCCTAGTCCAAAGTTTCCACCATAACAGCACCCATCACACTCCAAGGGCACAGCTACTCCACTAATAAAAATGACTTGCAGAAGAGGTGTCAAAAGCAAAAGCTCTCTCACACATACTGGGAACTCATTCCCAGGAGCATATTTTTGGTAGCCATTTGCTGCGTTTGCCGAGACTGCTGCCCAGTGTAGAAAGCTTTCCTCCACCCATTGGGTTACTAACATTTAGTGGTTGGAGTGTCCTTTTACTGGAAAACGATCACAAACAGATTATGAGAAAATGCTAATGCCACCTAATACGCCCTGGGCCGATTTCATCTCTGGTGGAAGACAACTGAAGCCAGAGGAGTTATGTGCACACTGAAATTGGCTGTGGAAATTTTGCATTTCATGTTTCAGGTCTATCTTATTTTTTCATGTTTGTTAGCTCTATTTATTGGGGAAAATGGTGGCTATTTTGCAATACTGTAAACTCAGTGGAAAGGCTCTAATTGACTACCATGGGCTTCCATGGTACCATGGGGATCAGGTCCCCATTACACACTATGCACAATTTAATATTATGCTGCATTCTGTTTGGAAGCTTTGAATGCAGCCAGTAATGAGGAAACAAGGAATGCACGTGGCTAAGAAAATTGGCCATTTGTGGATAGTTTCTTCTTTGTATTTCATTCTTGCATTGTATGTGTTGGTTAACAGGTGAAATAATTTTTATAGCTATCAGTTCGTTCAAAGTTATAGCTGGTTTGGATTTAAAAAAATTGGACAGTGCAACCCTGTGGTGAACTGATAATCTTTTTAGCCTTGGTTGACGCAATTAAATGCTCTGATTTTCAACCACTGTGAAAAGTTGGATAGTTGAGTAAGGGAATTTTGACAAATGAGAAATGTATGTATAGCCAAGGATGAGATAGTGCCCTACATTTTAAACAGTTACAGTCAGAGAAGAAAAATGCAACATTGGATCCTAGATAATAATGCCTAATCTTTGTTTTTATGGCACACTGCTATGCAATTAAGGCTGGCTCATGAAAGCTGTGTATGAGCACACTCTACTTGCTTAGCTAACTCATGGATGTCAGGCAGGAAAATAAATATCCTACTGTTTATACTTTATAAAGTAAAATCATTGAGCTAAGCAGTGTGAGTCTGACAGGTGTGACTTCGTTAGTCTTAGGTTAATGTATTCTTCATCGGCATCTGTGGCTGATAGCACTAAACTGTTGATGGAAGAAAAACATTGTTCAGATACTGACAGGAGTATAAATGCCTGGGTCTTAGAAGGGTCTGACTTGTGAATGTAAAGAATCCCAGACATTTTGTGGCATGGGCATGTGGAAGAGACTACATCTGGAATAAAGGAAAATCATTCTTTTGCACATCTCTTGCTCCACAGATTCTGCTCAAGCCAGCATTGGCTTAGGGACGATCGTAATGTAGATGCCCAAAAGCAGATTTGTGTTGAACCCACCCATGCTGGAGGAGAGATCAGTGGCCTGAGATTGTCATCATGACGGATTCCGTACCCAGTTTGTTCTGTCCTTTGTGCTTATAGAGAAGCCAGTAAGACCTGTTGGGAACTTGGGATCCTTCCTTAACCCCTCTCTGGCACCAGAGCTTCAGATGATGCATAGGAGGTCTTTCTGCTGGGTTTGTAACCTGTCTAAAACTGCTTCCCTGCTCTCTGATTGCAATGCTGCCATCAAAACTACCCCTCATTTTGCAGTTTGGCTCTATATTTTATATATTACAAACATTTCTTACATGCACATCGCCATGGGGGTCCAGTAGGCCCATCAACAGAAGGAGGCAATGGGGGCAATTGCCTAGGGGCCTGGCAGTTTAAAAGGGTCCAGGCAGATGGGAGGATAGATACATATCCTCCTCTCCTCCACACTCCCTTCCCCCAAGGTCCCCACCACTTGAGCTCTTCGCCCCTCCCCTGAGCCAAGCTTATTTATTATGCACCATGCAGGTTGCCGGGAAGCTGAGGAGGTGGTTCATCAGTGATCTCCCTGGGGACTCCAAGGGATCAAGGAATCTGAGTAGCAGATATCGCCTCCTCCATTGCCCAGGAACCTGCATGGCACATAATAAATAAGTAAAAACTTCCGACGGAAGCCCACTTGGACCTCAGCCATCCCTTTCTGGGGGGCCATTGACTGTTCTGCCCTGGGGCCTGGAATTGCTGTTGGTGGGCCTGTGGGCCGGTCACCTTTACATCATTAAAAACATACAGTTATCTCTGCCTCTCAGCTAGTAATAAACTGATTCTAAAGTGCACTGTTCTGAAATGCACATCCCCCAAAACGCACCCACCTGAAAACTCTGAAATTAAGAAAAATCCAAACAGAAAGGCCATGAAAACTGAATTGAAAATTGACTCTAAAACCTTTATCATTTCAGTTGGTAAATTATAAACATCCCAGAGTGAGGGAGAGGAGATTGGAAAGCTGAGTGCATTATTCACCATGCAGCATGATTTAAATTTAAAACAATGGGAAAATCTGGGTTAGACTGTGACTAAATTGCACAGGAGTCTAGACCACACACACACACAAAATAGCTAGGAAACTGAAGACCAAATATGGGATCCTTTCATTCCCATACATGATAACCAAGGAGACAATCCTCTCCTTAAAGTACAATTTTACTTGGAAAAGTGGCTTTAAGAAAGATCTGCTCCCTGTGAGTATTCAGTGTCCGTTATGCTTACATCAGTGACTTAAAATAAGTGTCTATTACTTTTTACTGCTGTGAGCACTGAAGAACAAACAGCGTCCTAAGAGTAAACTGGATCATAGAATCACAGAATCATAGAAGATTAGGGTTGGAAGGGACCTGAGGAGGTCATCCAGTCCAACCCTCTGCTCAAAGCAGGACCAACCCCAACTAAATCATGATGTTATTCCGTCTCACATATCAGTAGAATTGTGAATTAAATTCCAATAAATAAGGTCAGCCGGGCTTAATAGATATGGGTGTCACTGAAGGCAGACTATGAAGACAATGTGATTGCACAGTGTAACCCAGGTAGAATTTGACTAGCAGAATCCTTGTTGCCAGTACTGAGACTCAAGCAGGAAAGCAACCACCATGACTTTCAGGTCCCAAATTGATCATGCAGGGCTAGCGATTGGAGAAAAAAATCCTTTTATTCCTGCATTTAGCAAATGTAATCTGGACTCGGTAAGACAACAAACATGGACCTCCACGTTACCATTTTTAATGAGACACTTTTCAGAGTAGAGCTGCACTTCAAAGTCAAAGGCAAACTTCTCACTGGCTTCAGTGAGGATAATGTAAACAACACTGCCAAAGGAAATATACTAATTGACAGCAGTCTATACCCAACGTGAGTCATTGTTAGCAATGTGTATTTCGGCGTTTCTTTGCAACACTAAGCCATCCTATCAGTTTCCTCTCTAAATTTTTTCCCCATTGCCATGGTTAATATACCGTGTGATATTACTTTTTGGTTTCCATAATTACAAAATTCAATCTTTATATAAATTATCAAAAGGCAAGAGGTGTGCTTATTTCTGTAAGAATATTTTATTCACATGGTGGATCAGTCAGGCTATAGTAGTCACTTCCAGTAAAAGGCTGACATTTAATTTCCAGGCCCTGGCGAGGAAATGGAATCACGGTATTTGTTACACTTCCAGAAATGAGAAAATATTAGAGGGAGGGGGAAGCGAAGAACCATCATTTTGCACCACCGAGCCACAAACCACGCAGCTGAGACGGATCAAAGAGTAGAATGGCTCCCCAGCCTAACATAAAAGGCATGTGTAACAATGTCAAAGTTTTTCTGTAGTCATAAGCCATAAGGGTGCTTCCAGAATGTCTGAAAACAGAACTTGGCATGCAATATAGGAGCTGCGGGGGGGGAGAGAGGAGGAGTGGCTGGGGATAAATGTGATCCCTTTTCAGAAAATCCTCTTCTCTCTTGCATAACAAGACGCACTGGATACCAGTAAAAAGCACCATTGATATGCTCCCACTTCCTCCCTCATTCATGTTAACTTTAGCTGGTTTCCACATCATATATCAGAAGGAAAAGGCTGGAGAGCTTTATTTAGAGGACGATATAAATAACAAGGCTGAAATAAGGAACACGACACCAGAACTACAATATGACAACAATAACAACGTTGGCTGCCAGGCATGCTTCTCTATCTGGTAACAGCCTTACAATTCAGCCCAACATTACCGCATGCAGCTGCCACCCTCCACTGATTCAGGCAGGGAACCCTGGCCTTTTCCTCCATACATAACATCATACTCCAACTGAGTGTTGTTATTAAACTCTCCAGCCGGTGATGTCAGTGCTCCCTGAGAATGGACAGATAGGCTGATACTCAGATACGGTTGATGTTCTTATAGAGTTTCAGGCCAGAAGGGACCACCAAATCATCTAAGGGACCTCCTCTCTCAATCAGATGAATCTTGAAAATTTCAGAGAAAACTGTATAAGATACCATAGTGGTTTTTAAAGTGTGGGGCAGGGAGGAGATACAATTTAAAGAAGCTTGTTAGCTGTTCATGCTCCAGTATCTGAAGTTATGTAACTGTTAATCTTAGGTTCCAGCACTGAAAAGTATTCAAGGAAACGTATATCAAATATGAATATGTTCAACAACACATGAACTCGTAACCAGTCCTGGCTTTTCCGCAATATGGGCAGTCATAGTAAACGCCTTCTGCAGTCCTATCAAAGCAATCCCAAGTATTGTTTTCTCACAGCCTACAAGAGTATGTCTTTGCCTTGGCTGCAAACTGAACATAGATTCTGACAAAAGCCTTCTTAAGAGAGAGTTAAGGTTGAGAACATTTCCCTTTAAAGCACTATTATAATTATAATTATAATAATTATTATTATAATAATAATAAATATAGAGATCTTAAAAACTCAGGAAATTTGCAGCTAAGGGTTCTTCAGTCACTAAGTTCTCTTCCCCCAGTCTCCACTTGCTGGTTGAAAACTTGCACCAGCTGCCATATTAAACATAGACCTGTCCTATGGAATATATTAATTCCAGCACCAGTCATTAGCTGTATGAGGAGATAACCCAGGGCCCACTTTTTCAGTCCACATTAGGCACAGGGTAGTCTCTGTCCATATATTGGAAGAATGTCAGGGCAGATCTTTGTATCCTTGGAAACAGGGCCTCCTGCTTGAAAAGCCCCCACACACTGGCACTGAGCTAATTGCAAAGACTGAGTGAGCAGCAGAATTTTAAGCCCTTCAGTTTACATCATATAACTCAATGACTGACACGAGGGAATATACGGAGGTGGCCAGCAGGCTCTCCTGAGAGAACCAAAACGATGCTGCTGAGTAGGGCATCCACGCATTGCAGCTCCTCTCTCTTCTCCATGAGGAGCAGGATAGGGGTAAAACCCTCGCTCAAGTGTGTGGTGTCTCCTTCACAGTGCTCATGAAAGTCACAGGACCTGATTCTCATTTACGATAAGGCAACTTTACACTACTCTCTAAGAGTGTAAAAAATCCATAAGGTATATTATTTATTCCCACTTTAAGGTCCTTTAACACTGCCAGAGAAGTGTCAAGTGGCTATAGTGTAAGGGAGATTCTGAGCCCCTAAACCCTCTGATTCCCCCACAGCCATTCCACCGCACACACAATTCTCTCCTTGGGGAGAAGATGAGGGAGAATGAACTACATATGACAGATGTTAGTCATGTCACTTAATTTGCTTCGGGAAGGTGCTCAAATACTAGGGTGATGAAGGTCATATAAGAACCTATGTCGAATAGCGTATAGAAAGATTCTACCCAAGCATTCTCTCTGGCGGTGAGAATGGTGATGGCTCTGAAGACTCCACTGTTGGAGAAGATGTGCAGTCACGTCCAGATCCTTCCTGTGAAAAGTACTCCTCCTGAGGGAGAGGCGAAGCAATTGTTCAGGCACACAATAAATGCAGTTTAATTAATGTCGAGGTTTTTCTGGTAAGCAAAAATGCAGCAGAAATTATAACCAGCGTGTGTTCATTCTGTAGTTAATGGATGGGTTCATGAATTCATACTAGCATTGTGGATATTTTCCAACCCAAAAAATTGTTCCAGAGGCTCATAAAACCTTGAACTCCAATGGGTGTGCCTGCCCCTAACATTCTGCTACAGAAAACCAAAGGGGATGGACAGCTGTATAAAGAATAAACTATGCAACTTTCTACATATCCCTTTTTTTTCCCCTTCTACATTTTGTTTATCCACAGAATTACTTCATTTTGTATTGTTTTATTGGTAATTTAGATCTGTGGGCCTGACCCTCAGCTGGTCTAAATCTTCATAGCTCCTTTTACTTCAGAGGACCTATGCTGATCTAGACCCGCTAAAAATCTGGCCATCTACAGAGAAGTGAAATACTATATTTCCTGTTGTCTGGCAATTGGTCTCTGGGTTATTAGTCATCAGAGATTTGCCTTCTATTTTGATAGGGCCTGCTCCCCACATACCAGTTTCGGGGGTAGACAGGATAATTGTACTTTACAGAAGATATATTTTACACACATATTCCTGGTCCTTCCCCCCACCCGCCTCCCAGCATCTGTTGCCTTATCAACTGTCCAGAATCATTTGCATAAATCTCCAGTAAGAATTTCCCGCCTTTCAGCTCTAGACACCACAGAGGCATCTGGTCTTGCTCACACAATTGCAACAGACTGGACAGTCAGCAACTGACAAACAAGAAACTCTCTTCACTTACAGTGGCCTGCTGTTGCTTGTCAGTCACTGTGGAGCAAAGTAGCAGAACAACAGCTGTCCTGCCAAGGGGCCAAAAGGTTTGTAGTGGGCAGTGAGACAATGAAATTGGCTCCTTATTTACCACACTCTAGTCACCAGAGTGGCTTTCTTTCATCTGACAGATTTCCTGCCAAGGACAAAGAATGCCTGACTTTCTTAAGAAAATAAACCATTCACAGTGTGTCTGCTGTCAAAAGTTACACTGCCCCCATGTTACAATCCGGCAAAGGACTCTGCCAACACGTTTTAACAAATTACACAAATCTTGTACTTTTCCTCACTGATATTTATAAAAATGCCTTGGAAGCCAGAAAGTGAATTTGTTTCCTTATTAAACTTTCATGTTTTCCGTAATGAAGGCTCATTGGCATGTTATTGTAGGGTTGCTGAAGAGTAGCCGGACTGCTGCATTTATTTCTTTAATTTTCTTTTTTAAGTATATAAACCCCCAATTCAGGGATTACTCCTGTACTTAAATTTAAGTACACGTGTAAGTGACTTGCTAAATTAAGGTCTAACGTATTTGTTTTGAGAGAAAACCACCCAAAGTGTCACGTGGACTCTCCAAATAGATATGAACAAAACATCCAAGATGGATCAAATACTTAGGCTTGGTCTACACTTACCTTGGCGATTCGGTGGCAGTCGACGGGAGTTATGCAAAGTACGCAAAGAACTTTCATAACTCTGGTCGACTTCTGTGCTTCTCTTCTGTGTGCCGTCTTCACTGCACTGCACCGACGGGAACCGCATTCCTGACAATGCAGCGCTACGCCACTTGCAGGGGTGGTTTAACTGCGTCGATTTCTGGATCGACTGAGCGGGTCTTAACTGACCACTCAGTTGATCCAGATAAGTCGATCTGACGGCGACGACTTTGCTGCCGTTAGTGTAGACATAGCCATACAAAGTGAGTGTTCTGGTGACAGGTAAGGGAGTTGTAAATTACAATCAGTAAGTTAATGTGAATCTACATAAGTAATTTTAAGGGAATCTAGAGGAAGTCTAAATTCAACTTGTATCTTACGTATCAAAGCTGGACGGGATGAATGAAGGTGTATATTACAACATATTAGATTCCCTCTGGACCCACTTAAGGTCTGATTGTACAACCCATACTCTGCTTAGTGAACACGGAGTTAAATGACTATTCCATGTCAAGTACTCAGTGATGTCACCTCTGAATTTGACCTTGAACCTCTTAACAAATTACTTGGAATAGTAAAAGAAACTTCCTATATAGCCCAATCCAGCTCCAATGGAAGTCAATAAGAGATTTTCCATTGACTTCCCTGGGAGAAGGACTGGGATGGTAGAGATTAATAATGGATTTCTTCAGTGTTCAAGCAAATCAAACTGGAATTCAGATGATCACAATGGCTAATGAACCTGATTGGCTATGTTCATCTTGTTTCTAATATATAACAAATAATAACTCTCCAGGATTCCTTTTCTTTTCTCATTTTCTTCTAACATTTCTGGAGGGCAATTCTCCAACACTAAAGGATTTTGGAAGCCATTCTCCAAATCATACAATGGGCTGGGTGGGTCTCTTTAACACATTCCCCAATACTGGTACTCTTAGGTGATAGTAATAGAAGAAGGCTTAGTTCTTGTATGATGTGGTGATGCATCATCAACTCATCTCCTCCAATTATTATGATTGGTGGGAGTAAACCCTCAGAGATGTGCCATTCAAAATGCCTTAAAAATTGCACAGTCCTGAACTTTCCAGCATCCCTGCTCTAATTTCTTCCTATATCACCATATGCTTGCTCCATTTCTCTCCCCTAATCTCTACATTTCTCTTTCTCTCACTCACAGCTTTGCACCAACTTTCATACTACTCATTATTCTTTGGAAAGTCTCTAATTTCTCATATATGCCCTTCCTCCCCTTGTACCAGCCTCTTTAATTTTTTTGCAGATCCTCCCTATGTTAATCTCCTCACCACACTGCCTAAATTCCATACCTTTGTGTTCTTGAACTGTTGTCCTATATATCACCTAATACTCTGTTAGGATCTGATCCAATCCTCTTTGAAGTCAGTGGACAGTCTCTCATTAACTTCAGTGGGCATTAGATCAAGACCTTCAATTGTAAGCTCTTCAGGAGAGGGGCCTCACTTATTGTATGTTTTATGAAGTGCAGTGTTCTC
Organism: Emydura macquarii macquarii; assembly: GCF_026122565.2. Lineage (NCBI taxonomy): Eukaryota > Metazoa > Chordata > Testudines > Chelidae > Emydura > Emydura macquarii. The sequence continues at coordinate 313,259 of NW_027133667.1, forward strand.
TAAGTAACAATGAGAATTCAGAATTTATTGGATTTGGGTGAAATAATTCCAACATACAAATGCATTGTACCAAAGCTGTGTTAATATTTTGTGATATCTTTGCAAAAAGTCGGTGAAAGCAGAGGTGGGTGTGTGGGTTGTACCTTTTCTACAACAGCTATTTAGTTTTAAATAGCTCACCTTGTAAAAAAAAATAATAAAAGCCTATCTATTATTATTCCTCTGCACATAATTAATGGCTTGCTGCCATCTCTTGCAGCACAAAATCTTTGAAATATTTCCTTCTCCCATTTATATATTTTTCCTCCAAAATGAAACAAAACTCAAAGTTAACTTAAAGGTTCAGAAGTCAACAAACTATCCATCAATTTCAATGTGCTGCAAAGGAAGACAAACAAACTGTGGAATGAAAGGACAATGGAATCTTTAAAATGCACCCAGTTTCCCCTGACTTTCTTGTTTCAAACTCAAGGTTGATTGTAAAACTTTAGGACAGCTAATTGAGCTATTTTTTATACTTAAAGATAGTGATTTTAGTGCAATTTCCTGCTATGATTAAATGGGCTGTGTTAACTGTGCCAGCTTTAATCTGCAATGTACTAGCCCTTCGTTTTTTCTTGGGGATTTCACAGGATTGTTCTCTTCCTGACAATTTCTCAGTGGTGGACTTTCCCCTTCCCTCCTCCTTAAAAGCTCCAAATGATAACCAGCTTCCTTGGATCAGGAGGGTGGATGTAACCCCCTTCAAAATCCCTCACTGCTGCTCTTTGCCAGAGACATCACTGTAGTGACTCCAGGTGCTAAACACACCGTCACTGCAGCATTCCCAGTCACTGCTGGCTCACGTGGACCAAGACCAGCTCCAGGAACCCAACCTGAGATCATGCACAGCACTGGGGAGAGCTAACACACAATGACCAGGCCAGTCTTAAATTTAGTTTCTTCTCTTCAATGGGCTCAAACCTGCTTATGCAAGGGCTAAATTAATTCCAGAATTTCTAATAAGATATTGACACAGCCATTTTTCAAATACTTCATTTTATCTTTCCATCATCTTGTACAACAGGTTTCCAGAGTGCACTCATTAGTTCTGTTCACCTATAAGTTAACTTGGCAGGTAGATCTTGCGCAACAGATCCCACTCATGATATAGCAGAGGTTAGTCCTGCTTTGAGCAGGGGGTTGGACTAGATGACCTCCTGAGGTCCCTTCCAACTCTAATATTCTATGATTCTATGATTCTATGACTATCCAAGAGACTAATCTGGAGTAACTCTACTAAACCCAGTGCAATTATTCCACATTTGTACCACTGTATGTAACTGAAATCAGAATCTAGCCCCCAAAAAGACAGGGTGAAGCTTTTTCCCTACCATATAATCCTGACCAAGTATGGCAGAAATGCATATGTGCTGGGGGTGTCTCACAGCCTCTTCTCTTTTAAAGGGTCATATAGTACAATGGCAGGGTCATTACAGAAGTGTCCACTCTTTGCATGTTGTTCCATTAAAGAAGGCATCTGGAAATGGTCAGAAGACTGACAGATATTTTTTCTTAGGGCAGCCTGATCTGGGAAGGTATCTTCCCCTTTAACAAGGACATGGGAAGAAGTTGGTGGAAAACTGTAAACGCACCCTGGCGCGGGCGGGGGGTGGTGGCCCTCCCTCTCCATCAATCTCCGAGGGAGGCCACACATTCCGGCAGCTATGTCTGGTGGGGCAGCTTAAAATAGAGAGGGAAATTAGCAGTTCTTGGCTTCTTTGGCCTTGTGGGGCGATCCCAAAGCCCTGGCCACAACTCTCCAGTGGGGTGGTTCAGCAGTCCAGGATCTGGCTCTCAGGAGGGGCAGGCCAGCCTGACAAATAGTCTCTCGCCCACGTAGGGAGAGCAAACAGTCCAAGGCCAATAGTCTATAGCCCTTGGTGGGGCAGAGAAACAGTTTATGGCCCAGGCCCTCAGGCAGGGCAGGGCTGACAAGGCAACTAGTCTTGAGCCCTGAGTAGGGCAAGCAAACAGTCCAAGGCCCCGTCCTCAGGCAGGATAAATAAACAGTTTACAGCCCCGGCCCTTGGGCTGGACGGGGCAGACGGGGTGATGTAGTCTGGTTAGGGAGTAGGGTCATAGGAGGCAATAGAGGAATGAGGGACCTAGAACTACAACTCCCAGGAGGCACCATGGCAGCCCAGGCAGATGCAGGGGAAAATGTCAACATGTTTTATTTCGGGTGAATACATGAAACAAAATGTTTAGCGTCGGGAACAATGTACTGTTTCATTTTGATCCAGAATGTCAAAATGTTCCGACATTTCCCAGAAATTTCAAATTGAACTTTTCATTTTGCAAAATGTTTTTGATATTTGGACCTTTTGACCTGATTCAAGATGAAAGCAAATGTTGAACTATTGAAATTTCATGTGGGGCAGAAATTCTGGGTTTTTTTATCAGCTTTACTTACATCTTTTGACAAGCTTAATGTTACTTCCCCTTCTACCCTCTTCACCACCCTTTACCAAAGCTTATGGATTTGTCTCATCTTACTTCAACAAAATATGTTGAAGACAAAAAGATTCTTTTGGTCAAAAGGAGATTTCCTCATGGCCAGTTCAGTTCCTTGACTAAGACCTTACATTTGCCAGCTTCACAACATTTGCCTCTTCACAACTATGGCATCATTCTTTACTCTGAAATCTCCCTTTTTTCCAACCTCTCCTTTGTTTGCTCAATTATTGGCAATCTGTCACCGTCTACAGACCATTGCCCAGGTATATCAGTATCCCACCTATATTTCATCTTCTCTTACCTTAACTATCGCAGTTCATCCATTAGTGGTCTGCCCAAGGACTAGATGATGGCATGTATAAATCATCTCTACCCACATTGTAAAAAGAGACAGGACCACATCACCTTCATTCTCAACTAACTTCACTGGATTCTTATTTGCCACAAGATCCAATTCAAAATCACCCTCCTTGGGATAGATTGCCCTTTTCTGCAGTGAAGCTCATGGGAAAAGACTCACAGGAATCGGATTTCTGTGAAATCCTATTGCAGATATTCCACCATTATTGCACCATCAGAAGGGCAGGAGGTTGAGGTGGAGCAGAGTTTGACCTCCATAGAATAATGTACTGACAGAGGACAAAATGCATGTCCTCCACCCACATACTCATTGATTCCTCCTCCAGCTCAACCTAGTCCATGCCCCTTTCCCCGTACATAGATCACCAGTCCTTGGGCCCCAAGAGAAGGAGGGATGATTTTGCAGAGGCAGCTGAGCCCCCACTTCTGCACAGGAAGGGGGAGATTCATATGCAAAGGGTCTAATTTATACTGAGTTGCAACATTCATGGGGGGCTGGAAACAGTCCTGAGAAACATGGTGACACAGGGGCCTCCTGGCCACACTCCCTTTTCTTCACCAACAAACTCTTTTCCACGCTACAGCAGCAACAGGGAAGGGAAGTGGTATAATTATTATTTATGTATCAGTAGCATTAAAATGCCTCAACCAATATAGGGACCCTATTGATCCATGGACAGTACATACACAGAAGGGGGAAAAGTCCCAGCCCTGAAGAGCTTTCAAGCTAAATAGACAATGCAAACCATAAGCAGGAGAAAGGAGTTAAAATTATCCACAGTGTGTACAGATGGGGAACTGAGTCATGCAGATGAATGGATGTGCCCAAGGTCTCACAGGAAATCAGTGGCAGGACTCCGATCTCCCGAGTCCTACTCCATTGCCTTAGCCGCAAGCCTCTCCTTTCCCTTTACATTCACTGCGACTCACCCTTACACAGGCTGCATTAACTACATTTACAGTTAGATTAGGTGGGTGATGCAGTGCGAGTGTCTGAATTGGAGGAGCCGAGCCTTTGTCTTTATGCTCATGCAAAAGGGGTGCTGGCTCTGCTGTTCATTGAGCACTAAAATGACCCCGAGCAATTTTCACTGAAAGCAAGAAAATAAAAACGAATGTCAGCATTCAGACAAACACTTGCTCCAGCTCTTTGGTGACCTATAAATAACCCACTTGCTACAATGTAAACTCACCAAAAGGATGAAGAGTTAGGGCACGCTAAACAAATGGCTAAGAATATAACTTGGAAGAAGGAGCTTGTCTTTTCAAGAGCACAACGAAGGGCTTGGGGAAGCATGTTAGGAGTTGTCATTGTAAGCACAATATGGCATTCGCTGATTTAAGAGCTTCCGAGACGAGTTCAAACATCTAGCATTTGCATGCTGCCTAGCCAGACACAAAATCACCTAACGGGGTATAATGAAAGTATATTCACCGAAACAGCCAGCACAGTTACCATCAGCGTTTCTTAATGACAAGTTGACGAATAGTGTATCTTCTGTTCACTGGAGCTGGCTGAACTGTTGCCATTTATCTTTGGGCCATTTAAGATACATGATTATGACGGTGAACGAAAAGGCTTATTTGCAACCAGTCTTTAAGCAACAAGGAGACAGACAGTAATTAAAGCTTGATGCACCCCAGAGCTCCAGTGGAAGGGCTCATAAGAACTGTTAACAAGTCTGTCTTACCAGCATGCTTATTAAATGTTCATTTTTTTAAAGTGCTGACAGTTCCAATATACTGGATTGGAGCTTGACACTTTTAAGGACAGACTCACTCAGAAGTCAGCCTTTTGGGTCGCATGGGTGACCGCAGTTTAAAGCTGAGCTCTTCCGAACCGTCCGCATTTAACAAGCTAAACAGCAGCCTATGTCAGTGAATTCCAAGAGCCCAGTCATGTCAGGACAAGGGGCGTCGCCCGCTCGCAGTAATCTGGAGTTAACCTCGCAGAGAGACAGGGAAAATGGGATACTGCGTGGCTTTCCTGTGGGTTCGCACTAGTTTGCCCTCAACTCTGTCATGTTGATTACCAAGCAAACTTGGCAGGCAGAGGCCATTATTATATCTGAGAGAGGCACATGGCTTTTATTGGGGCCAAGCGCATTTAGAGATCAAGCTGGGACACGTTACAGGAATATAATCTGGTTCTCAGTTCACCAGTATCCTCCACCTTATGTATTTAAGTTTGACAGATAATTGCAGCTTTTGCTCCGATTTCTTAAGGTTTGTTGACGGGAGAGGCATAAATATCTGTCCTTGATGAAAGAGAGATAGCTTGTTAGTGACTGTTCTTGCCAGGACCCGCCCAGAAGCAGCTCCAGGAGGATTATTTCCCGCACAGCCCTAATGGGGAATCCCCTACCAAAAAAATGGCCCTGTATTTCTCTGTGGCATTGATTGTATACTATGGCAAGCCGGATGGCATAAAAAACAGACTGGCAGATTGAAGCATCCTTATGTGTTTCATTCATTAAAACTGGGCATATGTCATTTGCAAATAGAATGTTTATACAACATCTGTCTTTTAGGAGGCAGTTTGGGCTAGAGGGATAGGGCCCTGGATTGTGAATCAGGTGTTCGGTGGAAAAAATAGTGGTCATGTCATTAGAGACTGTTTTCTCATGCAGATGAATGGTGGAAGGGGCGCTGAATTAAGGCTGCAACGGCAACCTTGATTCTGGCATTTCCTAACTTTTGTGTGCTTGACCTTGCCACCGTAGCATTCTTTTAATGTCATTTTTTCTGGGTGATGGCTGTTTTAGAAGCCTAACTGAAAGAACAGAAATTCTGTCGTGTGGAATCACACTGACCCCAGAGATGGGTTTTCAACAGAGTTGGAACCTTTCAATCCACTGCACAGAGCTCTGCCGCCGGAGCTAATGGAGTAACTGAGAGCAGTAGTAGGTTGTCACCCTCTATGTGGATCAGCCACCAGAAAGGCATGAGATACGTGCAGTACAATTGGGTTTCACAGCTATTTGCTGAAAGCAGGTGAATCTTGGGACTCAGGGATCTTGGGTTCCCTTCTAGGTTCTGCAGGGGAGTGTGCTCTGGTGAGCTATCACAGGGTTCACTCCATGCATCACTGTGGTACCTCCTTGTGATTCATCTGGGAATTAGCTGACATCTGGTTTGACACGACCTCCTTTTGTGGTTTCTCAGTCCCCTTGTCCCAATCTCTCACTCAACAGCCTTTCTCACACTCCCATGCTGCAGCACTTCCTCTTTGTAGCTTGTCCTTCTGGCTGGGTCACTATAGTTTCCCCCTTTTTGGGGTGTTGAAGTCTCTCTAAACAAAGCACCTCAGGCAATCTTCAAAGGCTACTTCCTCAGCTGTGCCACACCCCCAGTGTCTGGTAGAAATGAAAATCCTGTAACAATACATTCGAGCAGACTGCTCAATCACTTGTTAGCAATGTCCTTGACAATCAAGGCCTGGCAGTGATGTGTATGTGAAAATGATGGCCCCTAATCTTTCCATTGGGTTTGTTGATTTTTGGATAGATAAAACTACAAGTGAAATTTGACCATGACCCTGAAGTTAACACTCCTATTGTTTATGAAAAATGCCATAGGATTTTTCATGACCTCAGGAGGTCAGGGCATAGATATTATCTCGCACCTGAGACAGACAGACACACACACAACTCACTTAGTGTAGTGCCTACTCAGATTATTATGGGGATCTAACTAATATATACTGAGAGAAGAGCTCCAGCTTCTAAATCACCAGGACAGTTTGCTGCGACAGCTGAGTTTTCCTTTGTGATTTCCCTTATGGGCACTGATCTTGCTTGGTTTGTAAACATGACAATACCACAGCCCAGACTGCCATGGCTGTAGACACATTGTATTAACATGAAAGATGATCTACATGATTTTTTTTTTTTAAACTGGGTTTGCACCTAGTCTGCTTCTTCATGAAGTTTAATGAAGACTTGAAAGTTTGGCAGGGAGGTTAGGATTTTCTTCTGCTTGCCTTTTTACATTTAGAAATATCAGAGGTGTCAAGTCTGGGCTTCCCTGATTTTGCAGAAGGAACTCCTGGAGGGAGTTAGGGGTATAAGAATCTGTCTGTTGCCAGCTCTTACCACCTTAACTCAAGAGGTGGCATGTTGAATCTTTAATAAGGGCTTCCTTTATGCAAAACAAATCGTATGTTTTAACAACTATTTACCTTTAAAAAATGAGTTGTAATAAAAATCCCTCTCTCTCTCTCAGGTGCTCACATTTTTCACTTGATTCTTGTGTTGTTGTTTTCTTAGTTCTCCAGTCACCATAGGCTAGGTTTATATTAGACTGTGTTTATATGTACAATTCCCCAACACTGCAGCTGCACCAGCGTTTTAATCACATCATCTAACCCTATTGCTCATAGGTGTAGAAGAAATTATGCTTAAAACATTGGCAGCCAGCTTACACTAACACTCACACTTTGCTGCCACCAGCAGTGGTGCTGGAACAACGTGTGTAGTGGGGGTGCTGAGCCATTGAACCAAAGGCTCTGTTTATACTGACGGCGGCAAATTCGTCGCCGCCAGATCGATCTTTCTGGATCGATTGAGTGGTCAGTTTAGACCCACTTAATCAATCACGAAGTCAACTGAGTAAATCCACCCCCTCAAGAAGCGTAGCGCTGCGTCCCCGTTGGCGCAGCGCAGTGTGAACAGCTCACAGAAGAGAAGCAAAGCAGTCGAACTGAGTTACGCAAACTAATCTTGTGTTGTTTGCGTAACTCCCATCGACTGCCGCCGAATCGCGCGGTCAGTGTGAACCAGCCCAAACTGTAAGCCCTGGATATGATGGAAACCAGTACAAGACAGGGGGTGCAGGAGCACCCCCATTACCCCAAGTTTCAGCACCTATAGCCACCCGTGGAACTGGACCAAGGGCTGCAACAGGGTAATGCAGACAAGGCCAACAAGTTTTCCAAGCTAGGAAGTACCTGCATTTCCAATATAACAAACAAAATAAGCTTCCCTTCATATTCCCCCCCCCCCTATCTTTTTAACATGAAATAAAATAAATCTTTCAGGCCTCCTCTATTCGTGAAGAAGAAGAAAAAGAAAAGCACAAACTCAATTTTTTCTTCTTTTCCTTTGCAGACCAACTTTAAGCCAAGCTGTGACTCAGAAACAAGGACTTCATCCCCCAGCGCAGCAAAGCACTTGAGTACGTGTTTAACTTTAAGCACGCGTTTATTTGGTGGGGACTGGGGTCTCCCCTCCTAGATAGGTTGTTCCAAATCCTTACAGCCTTGGGGAGGCAGGATTCACTCCAAAGCACAGATCTAGGGCCACAGTGTCATTGCAAAGCCCAGTACATCAGTGGGAGCATAACAAATCCAAGGTAGATAAAAGGAGTTCTATTTCCATCAATCACAAACTGCCTCCACTGCCCCTCCAACCTCAGCTATGTAGTCCCGGATTAAGAAACCTCCATCCTTTTGAGTAGTGGTCCATCTTTACATGCAGTGCAGGCTCAAAGACCATGTACTCAGGCTCATCCCTAGACTTGGATCTGTCCTCCAGCCCTGAGCTCAGACTCAGCCTGCAGCAGCCACATGTGCCCTATCCTGCCACCCGTGCAGTCCCTTCTCCAGTGGCAACCCCAGAGAGCTGGCAGCAGAGGGTAGAGGCTGGCTTTCCTGCCAGCATCTTGGCCAACCAGGACTTTGTGGAGGGGGAGGACAGCCTAGAAGGGCAGGACCTATTTTCACAGTACTGTTGCTGATCTGTAGAATGGAAGTTCCACGTTTAAATCCCATGGACTTCAATAAGACTTGAGCACATGCTTACTGTCAGTCTGGTTCATAAGTCTGCTTTGCATCAGAAAGCACTGCAGCCTGTTATACTGGGATGTGATATAGCTATAATAAATTGTTTTAAAACAGAAAACAAAGGCTGGCTTCTCCTTCCAATATTATTTTTCTCCATTTTGTTTAAATCTTAGAAGCTGCCTGGTTGTTTCTTTTAGTTTTCTTTTTGGCATACTGCACATTTACATAAACAGCTGCAGAGAAATTACAAAATAATCCCCTCTGTCTTCTCTTATTCTCTGTTAAATTATGTTGAGAAAATAAATATGAATGGCACAGATGTTCCATTTTTCTCTCTGAATAAAATAGTTTATGATATGTTGCAAATGTTGCAGAAATATTTTTTTACCATTAAACAGATTATCTACCGAAATTGGTTAAAGAGACAGGTTAAAATCATGGAGGTAGGGGGAGGGATTAAAATGTTTTACTAGTAGCACCTTAGTTTATTAAAACAAACATTTAAGAATTAATGTATTTGTCACCATTTGTGTTGTAGATGCTGTTGAAGTTTTCAGGTTACTGATCAGCAAATACCTTACTTATAGCTCTCTCCAGATCACCAAATAAAATAAGACTCACAGAGAAGAAAGATTTGGGTTCTGAACGCTATTCTGCGCGTCATGTTAGATAGAACCACAGTACATCTTAAACAGAAGTGATTATTAAAGAAAACAGCAACAATTACCGACAAATGAACATACAGACAGATCTGCACACAGCTTGAATTCCAGCTTTATTTCCTTTGTTTATCAAGGAATATACCCTACCAGGTATTCTCTACAGTACACAGAAGAAACTTAGAGGCTGAAAAGTAGACTGGTCAAAAAAACGTCCTAATGGAAAATTCCCAACTGAAAATATCCTTTCTGCAAAATTTAAATTTTCTGTCAGGAAAACCAAAAAGATGGCACCCCATCTGCCCGCCTGGAAAGCTCCTGCAGGAAGAAAGTGAAAGTGCCAAGAGCCTTTAAAGTGGCAGCTGTCACTGGGCTGAGGAGAGGCAGAAAAGGCACGTGCCCCACACCTCTCCATCTCCCCCCCCCCCCCACACACACACACATTCTCAACTGCTGGGGTGTGTTTAGATTTCAGCAGTCCCTCTCAAGGGCTCTTGTGAATTTCACTTTCTGCCTGCAGGGAGAAAGTGCTTTTAATAAGAACCTTCTAGGCAGGCAGACAGCAGGCTGAAAAATTCTGTTTCAGTTCTTCCCAAACCAAGTATTTTGGAATTTCTGTGCCATGACAAATGTTGAGGTTTTCCACTTTTCAGCCTGAATTGGGATGAATTTCGTTTCGAAACCTCAAAATTTTCCACGGGAACAGACATTCCATTTTCTGGTCAGCAACATTGATTAGCAAACTGCAATTTCATCACATTAGACAGGAAATATGCAGCTACAGAAATTCAGCTAAGGTGGCCCTCTTTACGGGTTCCCTCGGCAAGCGACTTGCTCTCTCTCTCCCATCACATTCAGTAATTGGACCTTTCCCTCTTAATGGAGTCTGACACATTTTCCCCTCCCCAAATGGCTTCTCACAAGTGCCTCTCTGACAAGCCCATTCCTGAGGGTTTTGCCTGAGGAAGGAGTAATCTGGCCCACTGATAGTACATTTAATTTAATTTTTTCTGCATCCATCTACCAGGTTTCAGCCTCTTCTTACTGTTGTTTAGTTTAAGCGAACTATTTGCAATTGGCAATCATATTTCCAGACATCTACATGTTTACACTTGTATTGGTGATTCCAGACTGCCATGTCATGGTATCGGTTTGTATGGAACGATAACCACATAGAGATCCTGATTACCCTCCTTTGCTATCTTGAGTGTATTCTTCACACTCTGAACTGTTAATTTGTTTCCCAGTAAATTAGCTAATATTGTCACCAATGGCAGAAACAGGTGTAATGACATAATAGAATCCTGATTAAATGATGCTTATTACAGCATTCATACACTAGCTCAGTGTTGAGGCTGCAATCCCTTCTGGGGAATACTCACTGTTTCCACATTTCTTGAAAACAAATTCTCTTATTATTAGGTATTGAGAAATGTTCTATGTCTATACGTTAGTTTTCTGTCTATGCAGCTGCTTTTGGGAATTTTGCAGAATATGTCAGCAGCACCCTTTCCTACCAAGAAAAGCCAGGAAGTTTCCTTGAAGTATTTCCATATTCACAGTAGGATGAGCCTGACCGTCATGTGCTCGTTCACACTATAAAGTCCCTAAGGAATATCAATAGCATGAGTTCATGACAGCTCAGATTTGGTTTCATAGTCAGCACTGTTTTAGATTTGAAATCAAATCTGAGTCATCCCTGATATCATGGTATGACAACCATGCTGGGGGACAGATTCCACTTTGAGGTTTAGTCCTATACTCAGATCAGAATACAGGGCCTGAACCAAAGCCCTGTGAAGCCAATGGGAATCTTTCTATGGGCTTTGGGTCAGACCACTATGGCATAGCTCTAGCTACAATCAGTGTAGATGTGGGCCTGGTCCCACACTTATGCAGTCACTTGAAGTTGAACTAAAGAGCTAGCATTGAGTTTGGTAAAGCATAAAGGGAAGCTGATAGTTTATGTTTTTATAAGAAATGCTTTTTCAAAGTGGGAAGGATGGGCAAAGGAATCTCTTTTTTTTAAAAAAAAACAACCATTATAATTAGGAGTAAACATCAGGAAGGCGGAAGAGCTACTTAAGCTAAAGGACAATGTTGGCACAAGAACAAATGGATATAAATTGGCCATGAGTAAGTTTAGGCTGGAAATTGGAAGAAGGTTTCGCACCCCCAGAGGAGTGAGGCTCTGGAACAGCCTCCAAACAGGAGAAGTGACAGCAAATGACCTAGCTAGCTTTAAGATGGAGTTTGATACATTTATGAATGGGATTATAGGAGAGGATTTTCTGTGATAGCAGGCGACAAGACTTGATGACCCAGGAGGTCACTTCCAGCCCTGTGTTCCTATTATAAACTCTTCTGCTAACCAGGGTTTGATTGTGCTGCTAGGAGAATGTGAAATTCAAAATCATGCGAATGTACACAAAGTTCATGCATCTTTTAAAACAAATCCTTGGAAAGAATGTCTTTATAATAAAGGAAGGTTAAGCAGTTATTAGACAGAGTCTTGCAAGATCTCACAAGTTTCACATTTTACAGTCTGTGCTATGAGTTGGAGTCAGCCACTGCTGTGATTCACCTGCAAACAAGGGATACAAGGAAGGATAAAAAGTGGTGTAGTGGGAGCAAGCCCTGGACGGGGACTTAGGAAAACTGTGTTCTATTCTTGGTTCTGCCACTAGGGTGAATCACTTTCCCCTCTCTCTGTCTTAGTTTCCCCGTCTCTAAAATGGGGATAATGACTCTGACCTCCTTCATGACACGCTATGTAAGAGTTTGGTATTATTAATCTTGCAGCTATAGCACAGACTGTGAATCAGGTTCTATGATCTTGTCTTGGCTCTGCCATGGGTTTGCTATATGATTACTTAATTTCTCTATGCCTCAGTTTTCTCATCTGTAAAACAGGAATAGTACTACTAACCTACCTCATGCTGCTTGACTTAATTCATGCTTGTAAAGCAATTAGAAAGCCTTGGAGTTTAAATGCAAATTGTTATTTATTTTTATTATGTTTGACATAATTTAGCTTTTGAAGATGCTATCAAGTATTCTCAAAGAGTGCAGAAGTTTTTCTTATAGTTTGTTCATCATCTGTATGAAAAAACTCCAAAGGGGCTTCATCAGTCATAAGACATATCTGGATTAGTACATGAAACAGTTGTTTACATCTTAAAAGTAATTTCTTGTTTTGCTACAGATATCCTAATACAAATAGCAAGAAATTGAGCAGCTCTGTTGGAGCCCAACTATCCAATAGCATATGAGCCCAACTGATGTATTCACAACTCCTTAGTTATCCCTAAGAATATCTCTATCTTTAAAGCTGGAGGTACCATTTTTTATAAAAGCTTTCTGATGACTTTTGCAGGTGATTATACAACTAGTGCTATGCAAAACGTTTGCAACAAAACATGAAACCAGATGACACTGAGCAGTTTCAATTGAATTTTGATTTGTTCAACTCAAGATCTCACAGTAAAATGCAGCTCAAAACACACACTGCAACATAACAAAATGTTTATGGGAGCCCCTGTGAATTGAAACCAAGTTTCTCAAAGTACTAATTTGTAACTAATTCCAAACTAATATGAAAGAACCTCCCAGACATACAGGGTACAATTTTCAAAAGCACCTAAGAGTCTAAGTTCATTAAAAGTCAATGATGACTTAGGCTCCTAAGAGATTTAGATGCTTTTGAAAATGTTACCTATTCAACCAAATGCATAAGATGCACAAACATTTTAAAATTTAGCCTGAATAATCTTTCCTCAAGTCCCTGTTGTTGCACAAAACACAGATTCAGCTGTCTAGTACCTTGGTGTTATTGAGGAATATGAGTAAGGATAGTCTTATGGTTAACACACTGGACTGGGATGTATTCTGTGATCAGTTCCAGTTCTGCCACATATTCCCTGTGAGCAAGCCACTTGGGCCTGAATACCTTTAAGAATCTGGGCTTGATCTCTTTGTGGCTCAGTTCCCCATCTCTAAAATGAGGCTAATAATACTCCTTTCTCCCACCCTTTGTCTGTTGTTCACTTAGCTTGTAAGCTCTTTGGGGCAGGGACTGTCTCTTACTATGTGTCTGTACAGCATCTAGCACAATGGAGCCTGATCTCAGTTGAAGCCTCTAGATGCTACCATGATATAAATAATAAGGGGTCCTAGTTCATGACTACAGCTCCTAGGCGCTGTGGTAATACAAATAAATAATAATGTAAATAATAACATTATGATCTGGGTGAAACCTTGTTATGGGATTGAGGTTGATAGGTGTGAATTCACCCTTCAGTTAACATAACTGTAAGCATAAGCCCCACCCAAAACAAAGGAGCTTTTGCTGAGTATTATTTGGGTAGGTATGTGTGCTTATGGAGGGAAGGCATAACACAAAGAAACTGAGAATGGACAAGGAAGTCAGAAAGAGGGACAGGATGCAGGAGCAGTTGACAGCACTGGAGCTGACCTTGGAAGCAATCGGGGAAGAGATTTTGGGGCAGGAAATGAAAAGAGTGTTCCTTGTGCTGTGAGCAAAAGAAACTCTTTCCTGCTATTTGACTACCTCTGTGTTCAGAGGCACCTGACTATGTACATTCTTTGTAAACAAAACGGTGTCAAAGAATTACCTGACTATCTCCAATTTCTACTCCCGACTGGAATATCCCCAGAGTCCCAAACTTTGACTAGCTGCTCAGGTTGAAAGGGGCAAGAAAAATTACAGTGCTTATGAATACAGTAATAGATCACTAAAATATCCTGTCTGAGTTTTATAATAAAATTCACTCCTGTTTCTTTTCCCCCAAATTAACTATGGCATTATTCACAGAGCTATATCTGTCCTACATTCCTTGGGTAGGAGCTAGCAAGTATCTCTAGAAGTACTGACATCCAGTTACGTCTATGAAAAGAGAGAAAAGACAAAGCTATGAACCACGTATTCAAGCAAGGAGAAAAAGTATATTCAATAAATTCCATGTACTAATATAGAAACCCACCTGGGCAGTGGTGCTGTTTTTTGAAGTCGAAAGCATGGGCAATGCTAAAATACCTCCGCTTCCTATCAAACAACATTTTTATTGAAAATTCCACTTATGTTTTCACTTTCCCAACTGATATTACACAGGAAATGTCAGTAGCTGTACTAGTCTTTGAAAGAGTAGAGGGATAAAATAATTGAGGGGATACATTTTACTGGACCAACATTTTAAAATGTGTATTCTAGCTTTTATGTCAAGCCAGGAAAAAGGTAGCAACTTGCCTATATTGCCTTTTAATCATTATCACTCTTTTTGATGTGCTATTCTTTCCTCCCCTTTTTCTTGCCACCTGTGATGGGATGTGGCCATGTTAAATTACACCATATACATTGCGATGAACGAGCAGGACGTCAACTTTTGTCTTCATTGAATAACATTGTTAAAATTATTATTCACTAAGGTAAGGCTGGTTTTAAAGCTTATTGGGGCTCCGATATCCTGCTGGCCTTTGGGTAATCTGAAATTAAAAACTTGAAGTTATTTTTCATAAGCTAGAACAATAGCTCTTAGATCTGTTGGAACATGCTACTGACAGGGTGCTGGCAGCAAGCAACTTGCAACAAGACTTGCCAATGCCTTCATGCATACTTCTAAGAATAACTCAGTGTCCAAGAATTTGGCCTGTTATATTACAGGCCAGGGCCAGCCGACAGCTGTTTTAAATTACAGTAGACTGAATGATATTAGCTTTATTGTAGTTGGACTGACACTCTGCTCACGCTTTATCGTCCTAATGTTCCGATTTGCCGTTCAGCCAGCAGTTGCGTGGCATTTATTTAACACTCAAGGTTTTAGTCACAAGTGACAGATTGGTTGGATCATCTGTACACATGGAACATGATCAAAGTAAAGGACTATACAGTTAAGCTTCTTTGTAAGGGACAGGCTATAGATTCAAGGCTAGGGATTTTTATTGCACAGCAGAAAAGACTGACTCTCAAACAGATCTATTCTAATTTTTCATAGAAAGAAGATGTTTCATTCTGTGCTTTACAAACGTGATCATCTCCTACTTTGGTTTCTCTTTGGTCCTGGGAAATTTCACAAAGCATCAGTTGTGAATTTCTAATGGTTATGTACAGCAAGTAGTTTATAGACCTATCAAAACTCATTTACCATATCCTGAGCCCATTGAAGTAAATAGCAAAACTTCCAATGACTTCATTATGGCCAGAGTTTGGCTCTTTGAAATTTGAATAACCTTTTGGCCATTCATTAGAAATTTTGTATTTCTTTACAGAAAAGAACAATTGAATGTGAATGTGTTGCTCGTTTGTCAAAATATTGATGAAAGAAGTAAGTCAACGAGGATTCAATTAAAAATTAAAACACAAAATCGAATCCATTTTTAGACTTCTTAATATCCTGCTAGTGTGCTTGAATATTAGATTGGCTAATTTTCATCCAGCCTTCATAATGGATTCAGTAAAATTTTAATAATGCAGTATGCACTTTAAAGAAAATGGACCAAGTTCTCCTCTTACTCATACGAACGATCATACTGGGGCAGATCAAGGGTCCATCTAGCCCAGTATCCTGTCTTCCAGCAGTGGCCAGTGCCAGATACTTCAGAGGAAATGAACAGAACAGGGCAATTTATCAAGTGTTATCCAGTCCCAGCTTCTGGCAGTCAGAGGTTTAGGGAAACCACAGCATCGAATTGCGTATCTGACCATCTTGGGTAATAACCACTGATGGACCTAATTTCCATGAATTTATCTAATTCTTTTTTGGACCCAGTTATACTTTTGGCCTCACAATATCCTCTGGCAATGAGTTCCAGGTTGACTGTGTGTTGTGTGAAATACTTCCTTATGTCTGTTTTAAATCTGCTGCCTATTAATTTCAGCGGCTGACCACTGATTCTTGTATTATGGGAAGCGGGTAAATAACACTTCCCTATTTACTTTCCCCACACCAGTCAGGATTTTATAGACCTCTATCATATCCTCCCTTAGTCTTCTCTTTTGTAAGCTGAACAGCCCTAGTCTTTTTAACCGTTCCTTATATGGAAGTTGTTCCATACTCTTAATCATTTTTGTTGCCCTTCTCTGTCCCTTTTCCAGTTCTAATATATGGTTTTTAGATGACCTAAGGACACCAGAATGTCATGCAATATTCAAGGTGTGGGCATACCATGGATTTATATAATGGCATTATGATATTTTACCTGTTTTCACTTTCACTTTCCCAACTATCTATCCTTTTCCTAATGGTTCCTAACATTCTGTTACCTTTTTTGACTGCCTCTGCACACTAAGCAGATGTTTTCCGAGAACTAGCCACCATGACTCCAAGATCTCTTTCTTGAGTGGTAACAGCTAATATAGACCCAATCATTTTGTATATATAGCTGGGATTATATTTTACAATGTGCATTACTTTGCATCTATCAACATTGAATTTCCTCTGCCATTTTGTTGCCCAGTCACACAATTTTGTAAGATCCCTTTGTAACTCTTTACAGTCAGCTTGGATTTGACTATCTTGAATAATTTTGTTTTGTCTGCAAACTTTGCCATGTGATTCTTTTCCCCTTTTTCCAGATAATTTATGAATATGTTGAATAGAATAGATCCCACTTGGGGACCCCACTATTTACTTCTCTTCACTGTGACAACAGACCAATCATTCCTACCTTTTGTTTCCTATCTTTTAACCAGTTATTGATCCATGAGAGGACCTTCCTGCTTATCCCATGACTGCTTACAGACCTTCGGTGAAGGATCTTGTCAAAGGTTTCTGAAAGTCTAAGTTTACTGTAGCCACTGGATCACCTGTATCCACATGTTTGTTGATCCCTCTCAAAGAAATCTAATATATTTGTGAGGCATGATTTTCCTTTACAAAAGTTGTATTGACTGTTCCTCAATATATTATGTTCATCTATGTGTCTGATAATTCTGTTCTTTACTGTAGTTTCAACCAGTTTGCCTGGTACTGAAGTTAGGCTTACCATCTAATAATTGCCAGGATTGCCTCTGGAGCCTTTTTTCAAAAATTGGCAAGCTATCCTGTAGTCATCTGGTACAGAGACTGATTTTAGCAATAGATTACATACCACAGTTAGTAATTCTGCGATTTCATACTGGAGATCCTTCAGAACTCTTGGGTGAATACTATCTGCTCCTCATGACTTATTACTGTTTAATTTATCAATTTGCTCCAAAACTTCCTCTATTTACACTTCAGTGTGGGACAGTTCCTCAGACTTACCCACACCTGAGCCATTCTTTTTAGGTGATATCTCCCTCACATCCTCTATAGTGAAGACTGATGCAAATAATTCATTAAGCTTCTTTGCAATGGCTTTGTCTTCCTTGAGTGCTCCTTTAACAACTTGATTGACCGGTGGCCCCACTGACTGTTTGGCAGGCTTCCTGCTTTTGATGTACTTTTTAAAAAATTGCTGTTAGTGTCTCTTTTGCTAGTTGTTTTTCAGATTCTTTGTTGGACTGCCTAATTAAACTTTTACACTTGATTTTCCAGAGTTTATGTTCCTTTCTATTTTTCTCAGAAGGATTTTACTTCCAATTTTTATAAGATGATCTTTTGTCTAACTGCCCCTCTTACTCTGCTGTTTAGCCAGGGTGGCATATTTTGGTTCTCTTGGTTATTTTTATGTGGGGTATGCATATAGTTTGAACCTCTGTTATGGTGTTTTTTAAAAAAGTCTCCATGCAGTTTGCAGGCATTTCACTCATGTGACTGTTCCTTTTATTTTCCATTTAACTAGCCTCCTCATTTTTGTGTAGTATCTCTTTTTGAAGTTAAATCCTACTGTGTTGGGCTTCTTTGGTATTTCCTCCCCTACAAGGACGTTAAACTTATTACATTATGGTCACTATTACTGAGCAGTTCAGCTATATTCACCTCTTGGACACCAGATCCTGTGCGCCACTTATGAGTAAATCAATAATTGCCTCTCCCCTTGTGTGTTCCAGGACTAGCTGCTCCAAGAAGAAGTCATTAATGGTGTAAAGAAATTTTATCTCTGTATCCTATCCTGACGTGACTCAGATGCTGTGACATACAAAGGTACAGTGCAGACTAATGAGTAGCTGTGTCACTCCTGCCCTCTAACCTGGGCTGCCTTTTACAATGCTTTGCTGCTGTAGCGTAGCCTCCCGCCTGGATTGCTCACAAAGAGCCTCCAGCATGTAAGTCACTCCCAGCTATGTCTGTGTGTGCTGCAGCCCGCCAGCCACACCTTGGCTCTCACCAGGCTCGATGATACTGCAGGATGACCCCAGCACACTCCCAGTCTTAGATTTTTTCCCCAGAAATGTATGTCCGGCACTGCCCAGCCTTCTTTTTGACAATACAAGTTTATATGAAATCTGTTATTTCTTTAATAGAAATAATATGCACACAACTTGCCACCTTTCTATGGGGTTTTCCAAACACTTCAGTTTAAACACACTGGCTTAGATAAAACAATAAAGCAAGTTCATTAACTACAAAGCGATAGATTTTAAGTGAGGACAGGTAATGAGGCATAAAATCAGAAATGATTACAAGAAAATAAAATTAAAATGCTGCTGATGCCTAACAACGAACTACATCAGATTCAAGCAAAGCTTTTCACCATACGCTTTCAGGAGTTGTAATGACCAAACCTTCTAGGTCAGGACCTTTCCCCCAGAGTTCAACAAATGCTGCCTTTGTCACATCCAGTGCTGTGAAAGTGATGGGGGGGGGGGAGGGCATGCTTTGGGGTGTTTATCCCTCCTTTTTATAGTGTCAGTCCCCCTCTAGTAAAACATTTCCAGCTGAGATTCAGCAGACAAAGCATCTATATGGAAGGATGTTCCCTCTCTTCCTCACTTTTGAGAGCGTCCTTTGTTTCCCTTTCTGCTTGATGACTTTGTTTACTGCTTAAATGCAAATTAAGAAGGGCACACAGTCCCTTGTTTGAGACAGACATCTTTGCCAACCTCAGTTTGGTATGTCTGTTAATAACACCATACAGTGGAATATTATAAATTCACATACAACGTTTCCACACACATTTTATCAGGACGATAATGACCAGCAAATTTTAAGTTTTCAGATGATACCTCACAAGGCATAAGTTGTACAAAGATTACTAGAACAGTGTGTGGGGTATGGACACGGGTACATTCTGTCACAGATGAAATACCAATGAAGTTGGTAGAGTTCCACTGGTGTAAAGAAAATAATTTGTAACAAAATAAAATAAGCAAAATACTGCATCAAGGATCTGATCTTGCAACATCAAATCCAACAGAGAATTTTTCCATTGATTTCAAGAGAAGCAGTATCAGGACCTAAGTTCTGTATTTCATTTTAAATTTACATGAAGTCTACAATAAAAGTGCTAGCAAAAATGCAAGAAGGAAGTCGATATACTGACTGCCCAAGAGAATGAGCACTTATATCCCCTTTATCTATGAGTACATTATTATGGAAGTGTTTTTCATGGTTGCATAGTTAAGACTGAGTTGTGTTTTGCATTTAAAGCAGTAATTTAGCCACTTTGTTATATATGAAGAATTCAGTGTATCCTCCCCAAAATTATAAGCACTTACTGAAAACAGAATGAATTTTCTAAGAATATGCAAGTAAATCTGTTAATTAGTTTCAGTTAAAAATAAGTAAAAATGGGTCCTTTAAGAAATGTAGCACCCTCTATCAGACAATTTTTGTCCTGAATGTTCTTAACAGGAAAACAAAAGAGACTCTTCAAACTTCCCATAGAGTTTAAAACTCACTGGAATCCTTTAGATGGGCTATACTGCAATAATTTATTTAGGAATCATGCTTTTTCTACCCTCCCCGCACCTTATTCTTCAGAACTGAAAGTTTCTACTTCAGCAACTATTGAAAAATAATGTTCTACCACTGTTAACTCCATGAAAAACTGTCCTCTTCATAAATGGTTGCCATCTTTCATTGTTGTTAATGGTACTGGAGCCACAGTAGTTCCCAGGTGGTGGCCATTTTGAGAAGGCCATCTGTCTCCCATAGTTCTTAGAAGAAATCCAATGACACAGTGAGAGGAAAAAAGAATCTAGTGTGTTTTTAAAAATCAGTTTAATCGAATCTGGGACTTGGGCACTAATCATAATCATATGGTTACCAATGGCATCACTATAGCCAGTGCCCTTAACTGTGCATTCCCATATTTTAACTTGTTTGGATTTCTTTCAAGTTTAAGTTTAATTCTGGATTTCCTGGGTTTATAATGCTCTGTTTTGGAATAATTACAACATTCCTGTAATGTATTTTGCCCTAAATTAATTATACATGCTCTCAACCTTAGCTCGATTTAAATATAGTTTGTGCTGGGGAATATATAGGCCAAATTCTGGCATAACTGACTCAAATGGGTACACACATATTTTACAGCAGCAAGATTAATGTGCACTCATTTCGGCTGAGTCCACATATAGCCATCGTATGCAGTCTATTCCTAATCAGAGTAGGAAACATCTATGCTGGGCTATTTGCGGAAGCCACTGCCAAGCCAGAGATCATATACACAAACATGCAAACCATTGCTTTCAATCTGACAATGACACTTTACCTTTTATAGCCTCTCCATGGCTCCGGTCAGAGGATCTTCAGAGTGCCTTCTCAATTATACTTTGATAGGGCAGCCAACGTCAGCCCTCTCTCCAAATGCTGACCATGGGCTTACAGGGATGGGCTAAGAGCAATAACAACTGCCAAAAAACATGGTTGGCTTTAAAACTTTCGAGGCCCCCAGCAAGTCTATTCTTGGAGCGAGACTCATCTTTATCTCTTCTCTCATAGAGTTTCTCAATCTATCCTTTCCTCACTCTCCCCAATAAACATGCTCAGACAGCAACAGATCCCACAACTTTGAGACTCTCTCATAAACTGGGGGCCTCACTGACTCTGGATCTCATAGGACCCAAAACCCATCATCAAACATCTTTAAAGGGCTAAATAACAACCAATGAATCCCCTAATTTTGACCCAAAAAGCCCGAGCAACAGAGGCAGGGTGCTCAGAGACCATGGTGATGGGTGACCTTATCAAAACCTACTTACATAGCCATAGTGATGCTAAGCAAACTCACACAAGGAACGGAAAGATAACAGCTGGCTCTCCACCTCAAACTCCAAATCAGATACTACTAGTGGCATCAGACATTTTATCTCTGTCCAGGTGTGGCCTTATATAAATATCTAGTGAAGAGAGAAGACTGTAAATTCATGAGACACATTTGATATATGTAGTGTCCAAGAAAGGTTCCCCAAGTTTCACCCAACGTCTGTTGTCCAAAGATAACAACAATGGCAGCACATACTTTGTATGACCTTCTCCCCACACACATCCACTTTTTTTCCCCTCTATCAATGGCTAATTTACCACTTTAGTCGGACTTCTATGGCCATAAACATGAATTAACAATTAATTAACAATTAATATTGTATTTATTCTCTTGTTCCACAGTCTTTGGGGATTCCCTCTAACTCAGTGTGTGGGGATTGCAAGGGAGTTCAATACCTAAATCCTCCATGATTCAAAAGGTGAATAATAAACCCCTTCATCTTTTCAACCAACTTACACTGACTGGTCCATTACAGTAACCATCCTGAATCATTCTCCCTTCTAAGAGCAGCAGGCTTCCTACAGGCGTTGATTTTTCAGTGTTAATCTAGTATTGTCTATGGAGCATGCTCAGTTAAAAGGGGAGTAAATCTTCCAAGTTAAATTCAAAATCTGTTAGCCATTATACAGACTTTTGTGGGTGCACTGGTTTGAAAATTTGCCCTTTAGCCTTTTGAGCCAGTTGAGGAAATTTCCAAATCTGATGCATCATTGGAAATAATGTAGTGGACTGTGTACTTATGTCACTGTTTGAAATTTAAACATATCTGGCTTTCCATACAAAAAAGGAAGCAATTTCAAGGAATGAATGCTTGGAATGTATTCAGCAAGGAAATGTATTTAATTATATGGAAACAGAATCCTAACTTTATTATAGATGACTACTCTTGCTGATAGCATGAGACAAAGAAAGACTTTAGGAAAAAATTGCAAAAGTAGGTTCTAATGGCAGAATTGCTAAAGAGTAAGGAACCGAGGTGCTAAAGTTACTATAGTTAAGCCACATTAATCTTTTCATTAATAAGCGAAAAAAAAAACCATAACTTTCCTTCTTAAGTCATTATATTGATGGAGCATCTTTGATCTGAAAAACAGCAATGATCCCAATGGGAAGCCAGAAGTGTTTTTGATTATTATCTTTAAAGTCTAAAATTCCTTAGGTGAAATTCAGTATGAAATGCATCCATGCAATGACGAAGGTGAGTGAATATGTCAACATCTGTGCTTTATTAAAGCTGAACTATTTTTACTAGGCACTGAACCAGAAAGACCAAATTCTCTGATAAAACCAGAAACTCCAGGAATGGATCTTTGAAGGCATTTCTCGCTGTCTTCTTATTGCAAAAAGTAACTTAGTTTTTATTTTATTACACAGTGTCTATATTTAAGACACCATTAGTTTGCCCAGTGGCATAATACTGTGATCTAAAACAGTCTTCTACCAAAAATGCACAGGCCACAATATAAATTTCCTTCAGTCATCATCGGTACCAAATGGATCATCATGGGTATTTTTTCCGTGGTTATGAGTAATGCCAGTTGTAATAAAATACAACTTGAATTCCGGGTTCAGAAATAACAATCAGAACTGTATTTCTCCAGGATTTTATCACCAATACTACAGTTGTATACTTTTGGAGAAGGTAACATTTTGAAGGCACAGCATCAGAAAAATCTCAGAAATTAAATTCATTATGTACTATCAAAATATTTGTTGATTTTAAGGCAAGAAGGGAATATGATCTCCTATAAAACATAGGCCATAGAATTTCATGCTGTTCCTCCTGTATTGAGCCCACGAATTTGTTTGACTAAAGCAGTGGTTCCCGACCCTTTTGGCTTGAGGGCCACAAATATCATTTTTACAACCCTGAAGGGCCACCAGTCTCTGCCAGCAAGTCTCTCCCTCCCCCTTCCCCACTGCAGCCAGGCGGAAGGAGTTCAGCAAGGAGGCAGCCTTCTCACTGATCTCCCGTCTCCCTGGCTGCAGCAGGGAAACCGCACGCGTCCTGTAGCCCGGCGCGCTCCACCTGGGTACTTAGGCAGTGGCTCCCTTCTGTAGCCAGGGGGATGGGAGATCAGTGCTCCCCTCTCTCTGGCTCCAGCAGGGATCCAGCACCTAGAGACCCAGGCAGAGAGCTTTGCCATCTGTCCTCTGATTTCAGTGGGCTTTAGATCAAGACCTAGATGCCCAAACCAAATTCAAGTGAACTTTTTCAAATAGCTCTGGAACATATATGAATAACAGAATGTATTCAGATCTGTAATTCTTAGCTAGGAACAACATCTCTGAGAAACTTTTCACAAAACTTTATATTAATTCATTTTTCATTATTTCATACGCTCCAAGATTTTGATTTTCATAAAGTTTATAGTAGATTGGAAAATTATTTACAATGAATACTATAGAAACCGTAAAATCCATAGTAAAAAATCATGCAATGTGAGAAAGACACATTATAAAACACATGTTGATTAAGTCATTTTAATTAATCCATAACCTATACCAAATTTCACACCACTCCTTAGAGCTGTGGTCTTGAGCTAAAGGACAAAGTAGACAGCTATTGTAAAATTGTAAGGTTCATTAGCTAATATAGAATTAAAAGTATTTTTCTTTCTGTTGCTTCTTTATTAAGTTGGCTAGATGATAAAGTTTAAAAGCTTGAATTGTTACAATTTATCAAGAGATAATCAATCCATTAATTCAGCCTATCAGAGCTCTGTTACATAGAAAAACTTTATCCTAGTTCTATAGTAATCTGTGCAGGTAATTTTGGAACTAATATGAAACTGTAGAGTTTAAAATACAGATCCTCATCAATTTCCAATCAAATAAAGATGACAATGTCAAGTCAATCTGACATCTTTATAATATCATTCAGGGCCCAGTTTTCCCAGGTACTCACTACCCATTTATTTTTATTAAGAAATGTACCCATATAAATTCCCTCTAAGTATTTTCTAGGGTACAATTCTGGTTTGTGATGAACTACAGTCCATGTTTTCCAAGTATGAATTATGATATTAGTGGAGTGTAAATCTTTACATGATTTAAAGAAATACTCTCATGGGTGTCTGGTATTAGCAATAAATTGTTCTATATTTCCCCTGGGAATTAATGTTCCATCTTGTAATTTTAAAGAATTCATCTCTGTCATACCAGAAATTACTAGGTACCAGTTTAAAATTTGGTAGTTTCATTCTCTTTTGTTAAATTTCTTATGCTTGTTTTAACACAGGGTAGGTTACTTTGTAACCAATAGGCTGAAATTTTTATTTGAGTATTGATAAAGTAGTTTTCAATAGGCATCATCAAGGGAATGCCTTTTTGTTCTGTGTTTGTACCACGTCTAGCCCAGTGGGGTGCTTGTCCATAACTAAGGCTCCCGGGTGCTATTACATCACAAATGATAATAGCAAACAATGACATGCTGATGTAGCTACAATCTTTATTACATTATCTCGACCCCATAAATTTAAATTCAGACAATCTCATCCTCTGAATTATTTTTGCATGGCTAGTGCCCGTTTGTCTTCGGCCATATTTCTTACTTATGTTTATTTTGATTCCTAAGTATTGCTGCCAGAAAACCTATCTTCAACCTATGGGTATTCACTGACCTTGTTGAAGCTGATGGACATGCTACTCACCTTTCATTCTGGCTAAATGGATGAAGCAGTTAAGTTCCTTTGTGGTGCAAGATGGCTGAAACAACAGAAGCCACCACCTAAAGTACTGGCCACATGGAAAACCTGAGCAAGAACTCACTCAGGGAGAATAAGAGAGGTTACCCTGGGAAATGATTGCAAATTCAGGGGCTGGGGCATTGATTAGACTGCAGCTGTGAGTGAGAAGTAGAAAGCAGTCAGTAAAGCCAGGAGAAACCCAGAGAAGCACTGGTAGTGTGACACTGACAGGAAGTCCAGTGAGAGATCTCCTTTCGGATAGAATGTTGGCTAGAAAGGCAAGGTAGGAACTGTGTGCAAGGAAACTGCCCCCTGTTTGTTCCTACTGTGTTCAGGGAAACAGGACTTGGTGTATGTGCTTTGTAAATAAACAGGATTGCACTAAAGAAATATCTGACTCACAACAGAGTCAGTTGGAACATTTTTTTGCCCAAATTTCACTTTGGCTGAAATAGGCTGTTTCATAGAGACATACCAGCAGGCAGGTTTTTGGATCTAGGGGGAGGAAGCGAAGAGTCTAGAGAGAGAGCGTTGGATTAGGGTGCTGGCCTGGTGTAGGGCAAACCCAGGTGTAAGTGCCTTCTCTGCCTGATTTGGAGTGACGAAAAATCTCTGCTTTGAATCAGACAAATGAGGGGCTTGAACCTGGGTCTCCCCTCATCCCAGGCCCAGAGCCTTACCACCAGGCTGAAGAATGCCCATAGAGCACCTCTTCTGTGCAACTGGTTGAAGGGCTTTGTCTCACTCCAAGGTAGAATGAAAACAAATGTTGAAACCTCGGAAGTTATCATGCAAGAGAATTATCGTCCTCCAGTCAGCTCTCCTTATATAATCAATTTCTCCTCCCAGTGGAAACAACCCGGCAAGGCTCCAAATATTGGCTAACTGCTTGAGCTAAAAGGGGTCAACATCATATATTTGTTCAACCCAACCTAAACAGACTGCTGTACTTTAAATAAATGTAGCTAAGTAGAATTTACACAGGGGTAGGATTTCAGGTTTAGTCCTGTTGGTGTTATACTGTATTGTTTTTACCAAATTCCAATGTTACTTACCGTACAGTATTTTGGCATTGAAAAGTAGGATCCGGAGTGAAAGGGCCAGATCATTAGCTCTGCCAATGCTGCACCTGGTACAGCTGTAGGGGCACAGCTAGCATTACACTACCTGTTAGTCCACTCATTCTAGGGCTGGCTAAGGGCTAGTTTGGCTCTTAGAGCAACCAAAGCTGCATTAAACTGCACCTGGCTTCAACAGCCAAAGGTCCCACAAGCTGGGGATAGGTGTGACTGAGAGCAGAATTAGGTCCATGGTTTCTTCCGATGGGGTTGCCCAGGTGACATATTCTACCATGGACAATGGCCCAGAAGACCCATTTATATTTCTTTATTTTTCATTTATAATATCTACAACTCTTTAATACCAAAACCTTGAGTTTACATTATTCCATCGATAATCTTACGCTGAATGTGAATTGTATATTTAGAGTTTAGTTTTATCACATGTAGGGACGTATTTTGATTCCAATCCTCCCCTACCAACCTACCCATAATTAAGACATACCCTATTCTCCACTTTTAGGTAGAAGCAAGATGCTATCTATATTAAGTGCATATGTATCAACTAGGGTTATGATATGTCCCTGTATTAGGCATAGAGACAGCCCTAATGTGCAGTTTGAAACTAGCTCCCAACTCTTCCAAAGCTCAGGAATGTGTGTACAAATCAGGAGTTCTCATTCAGGTTTTGGGTAAGGTTCATCTCTAATTTGCCAAATTACTCTCAATATTATTGTCAACATCTTTATATGCCTTCATATTTAAATTTCTAAGGACTTGGAAAACAATACTGACATTCCTTTCTCTTTCCCCTTGAGTGTTCTAATTGTGTGTCATCTTCCTAAGAACCTTATCCAAATGGCACTGGAATCGATGGAAGTTTTTCCATTGACTTCAGTGGGCTTTGAGTCAGGCTCTCAGCAATGCAATATTCTTAGAACGGTCTCTTTTCAATGTGTTTTCGGAAGCGAGATAATATTCGCTTTTCTTATTACAAATATGTTACTATCTTCTGTCTCTTAACAGGCCTATTAAGGCCGTGTACATTCCAGTGATATTTTAAATGAACAGTTTTTAAGTGTAGGTCACAGCTCATTGTCAGAAGGTCCTAAATCCATTCCCTTTCCCTGTCTCTGGTCTTCCACTGAAGTAGATGATGTGTAATTGGTCCTCCTCAGATACCAGAAGCACTCTATAAATCATTATATCGGTTTCTGTAGTGCTTACTTTGAAGTACCATGGAAACCAACACAAAGGATTCTGGGGAGGCCCATTTTCCACTCACTTCTCTAACTGATACACTATGCATCCTTGGGTGAGTCACTTGACCTCTCTCTGAGCCAGTTTCCCTGTAAAACGGGGAGAGTGACAGCCAGATATAAAGGCTAAGCATTATAATTATTATTTTTGTTCTGCGCTCCATGCCCTCGTCTCAATCCATCATCTCCTGAAACTAGCACTGCTAATCCTTGTTAGCGTTATCAGCCCTTTGAAAACTGCTGCTACTTAGTTGCTACTTCCTACTTCTTACATTTCCCCATTAGGATTTCTGTTTGGCTTCAAGTGAGGAATTGAATAAAACAACAGTTCTTCTTTCAAACTCCCTCCCATTAGCCTTAAGATGGAAGGTATTTCCGGTGGAAGTTTTTGCCTGACAAAGGGATGACAAAGGGATGGACATTTATCAGACTCTCCCATTTTGAGGTTAGATTCGCTGTGGTTTTGATCTTCCCCTTCGTGAATCAACTCTGCTGAGTAGATGAACCGGTTTTTACCCTGCTGCAGGACTGATATGTGAGTAAGTATAATGACAACCACTGAAGTCAGTGGATACTAAACCCTGTTCTGAGACAGGGCATTGACCCTTAACTTGGTCTAGATCATGTGACTGGGCCTAGAAATAGCGTCTATGTTCTTTCCAGCACTCCTGTGCGTCAGATGCTTATTACAGGGAAAGGAGGAGCAGGCCATATATTTACAGCCTCCACTGATGACAGAACTCAAACTAAGAGACGCCAATAGGCTGAAATCTGTCATATAAGCCAAGTGGAAACTTCCCACGATTGAGTCAGAAGCTGTGCAAAGTTCTTATATGAAGTAATTCTTACAGAGCTCACAGTTCAGGCCCTACTTAACTTGCGATATTGTGGATTCCACAGTATTCGGTTTTCACCGCAATTTTGACAGCAATTCACCCCGGGCTGAGAGCGGGAGCCTCTGCTATCAGCTCGGGGTGGCCACTGTCAGCTCTGGATCCCCGCTTTCAGCCACAGGCAGCTGACAGCAGGAGGCCCCACTCTCAGTCCCGTGTTCCCACTGTCAGCCCTGGACCCCCACTCTCAGCCCTGGGTGGCCGACAGTGGAAAATCATGGAAAAGTAATAATGGACGTTAATATCGCAAATACTAAGGTCCATTATTACTTTTCTGCAATTTTCCATGGCTAGCCCGCAACTCAGCCACAATTTTTGACAATCATCCCGCAATTCAAATAGGGCCTTTCTCACAGTTGTCTTAGGACATTGTTCATTTTGTGTCAAAATTGTTTTGAAGAGTTTTCCTATTTCTACTTTGCTACTGAAAACAAAGACATCCTCCCAAACCTCACGGAGTGAAAAGCTATTAAGAATTCCAATCCCATATAAGAAGGAGAAGGTAGTGGGTTTTTTTTCCAAACTAATACATAAAGTATCGTTTAGAGAAGAATCAGATCCACAGCTTGCTTTAAAAAGTTTACCCCAAAAAAATGCATATGCATTAGCAAAGTTAAGCCACTGACACACTCATGCAGTAAGTGTTTTATCATTAAAGTTGGTCTTCTTTTTTAAAAACATACCCCAGTTCATAGCCCTAGGACAGTATGTAATAACTTGTGGCACTGTTTTAAAAATAAAGTCTGTAAATGCCAACCACAATAACTTTTAGGTCTGTAATGGCTATTTTGGGAAATACACATTGTTTTGAAATCATTTCTGAATATCTCGGCCAGAAATGCCTAACCCAGCAAGAAATGCTGCTGTCTTATTTTAAGTTGTCCCGAAAACTATTCCACTGATAATTAGCTACATCTGATCCTTTAAAAAAAATTATGCACTATAATAATGGGGAAAAGTTACTTAATCCTGGTTGTCATTGTACCCCAAATCCTGAAATTTTGGCTGCATACACTAAGTTACAGTAAACTTGGGTAAAATTTTCAAAAACAGCCACTTAAGATATAGAAGCCTAAATCACTTGGGTGCTTTTGAAAATTTTGCCTTAGAACAATAATAAACTTTTGCTGACTTACTAAATCTTAATTTTTCATGTGTTCTTTGGTTGAATCACAGGGACAGCGTCAGATACAGATCTGTCAGAACAGCTCAGGGAACCAATTTTAAAAGGAAGCCATGTGAGAAATAGAGAAAAAAAAACCCTCATGTCACTCAGGAGTGTTTCTCTTCTCTGGGAGGCTGGGAAGCTATGAAATCAAGGTGAGCGTGAAAACAGCACGGACCATCAAGCCAAGCGAACACGCTTGTAAATCTTTCAAGCAATAAATCAGCTGACCAGAGTTTTTCTTCATCTCTTTTGGTCTCTGGAGAAGGATTAAGTTTGTGACTGTTTCAGTGGTTGACAGAGATAAAAAGTAAATATCTTTCCTGAGTAAACCAGAATGAGATATGACAGATCATCTCAGTGAAGAACCACGTCAAAGAAATAAGCATGAGAACTGGTATTTTTCATTAATGATACTATATTCTCTATTGAGTCAGGTTACAAACTACTGGGTCTCCTTATGTGAAATTGCTGCGCCAGATGCTGAACTCCATGCAGGTTGCTTTGTAGTGCTTTCTGGTTTGCAAATCAGCCTTAAAGTCAATTTAACAACTCCATGGCATTTCCCAGATATAGGGGAAATCAGCCACCTGCTCATCCTCTTGGCATTTGCACAGGAGGCATGTCAGGGGTGTGGCTAGGGAAGGAGCAGCTATGCTCTGGGGGGACCCCTGCATCTGGGCATAGTTTAGAACAGCCCTGAGGCACAGCCAGGGATGTGGCCGTCTAAAGTCTTGATACAAAGCAGGACACAACAGCACTCCTGGGGCGAGTTCTTACTGCACTGCCAGTGAGGTACCAGCAGTTCCAGAGTCGACATCCTTAGCACCAGGTATTAAACTGAGCTCCCCCTTCTGACCATTTCTAGTAGCCAGGTGAATGTTTCACCATTTTAGCTGATTTTTTTTTTTACTGAAAACTTCTCTCTTAAAATTAGATTTTGTAAAACATTTTCCCCTTCCTGCCCCCTCCCCAAAGCAAGGAGGAAATGGAAAGAATTGACACACAGAGGTATAGCTCTGGGTAGGGAATGCCTGCCAGGCTGCTCCTGGGACAGTGCAGTGTAAACGCAGTTCTGAGTAAGTGGTGGTGTGCAAAGTGACAGTTTAGTCCTAAGGAGGAGATAGCTGCCCTTGGGGTCATTGGAGCTGGGTGAAGCTTAGAGCAGCTCCAAGAGGCAGCTGAAGATCTGGCCCTCAAACTTACTCTGCACACAAAATTTGCACCAGTTTAACTGAATTCGTTTCAAAACTGATTTTAGTTAACCTGGTGCAAATCCTTTGTGGGGACTAGGCTCAGCTCCTATCTGTGGATATGACAGAAGAGTTCCATCTCTTCAGGTGCAGAGATAGGCCTAATTCTGATCTCATTGCAACTGGTTTTACACCATTGTAATTCCATTGCCTTCCAAAGAATTATGCAGGTTTCACACA
The DNA here is from genome assembly GCF_026122565.2 of Emydura macquarii macquarii. Classification (NCBI taxonomy): domain Eukaryota; kingdom Metazoa; phylum Chordata; order Testudines; family Chelidae; genus Emydura; species Emydura macquarii. The sequence goes on from NW_027133667.1 coordinate 344,206, forward strand.
AGTGACTATAAAGGGCCCGATTTTCCGTCTCCGGGTAAGCAGCACTTGTCTGTGTGCCAAGGTATGCCTATTTTGTATGTGCACATCTGGATGTAACTCATTACACATGCACCTGTTTAAATGCAATTAGCTAGTCATACGTGCACACAAAATAAGTGTGTGTTTGTTCCATCCCATGGTATCATTAATATTACAGTGCTCACACAAATCATCCACCACAGGGAGAGTTGTTATTTAATTGCATTTGATAATCCACCCCCAGGCAGATGATCATGATAGGTTTAAGTGGGACATAAGTGGCATAGAATCCTTGTGCTGGCCCTCTGCACATGGGTGAATTTCACTAAGAGAAATAAGGGCCAGATTTTCAAAGGTATTTTCAAAGGTATTTAGGCACTAGAAGATGCAGGAGGACACATTATGGGGTTTTCAAAAGCAGGTATACAAATTAGGCACCTATCTCCTATTGTAGGTGCCTAAATAGCTTTGAAGAACTGGCTCAAAGTCATTATTATTAATAAAAACATCACATTTATACATACACAAAGAACACAGCCATTCAGAAGGGGATATGCTGGCTATTTTCTTTAGTTGTGGTGCACTGAGTTTATAGCTGAAACACTTCACTTACAGGGTTGTCTCTACAAGTCATGAGCTGTTTTCCAAAAGCAATTTTAAAAGTTAACTGCGTTCTGCAAGTTACAACACACCAATAGCCCGTGAGTCCCAACAGGCCTTTTATGCTGCTGCAAATTCTCTTCTCCTAGCCATTAACAATTACATATTAATCCACTCACAACCTTTCCCCCATTTCAATAACTCTTATTGTGTTCATGCACCACCCAAATCAGTCATCTCTTGGGGTTTGTCATTCCCTTCCCATCTAACTAAGTATTTATTTTCCTAAACGCAGACAAATTTAGAGCTTACAAATAGCATCTCTTTTTTTTTTTTTTTGACACTGCAGTTATAAACAGTGAACTTAGCTCCTTTCCTTTATGCTCCCCAGACAGGCAACAATAAGCAATAGCGAGTATATTAAAAAGTGCTTAGGACTGTTCAGACAACCAGTTTGCTAGACTAGCTAAGCAATGGAAGTGGCTCTTATTGGACTCTTCCCTATTAAGTGTATAAATATGGGAGTAAGAGGGATGAATTCCTTTTTCAAACTTGCATGTGTTCCAGCTGTATAAAAGCAATACAATAATTTTTAAAGACTTAAGAAAACTTAAGACGTACAAGGCACTTTTTCTCATCAAATACTACTTAACTAATTAATCCAATCCTTCAACACACCTGTGAGATCAGTGTATACCAGGTAGGGGTATTCCCAATTTTACAGAGGGGGAAACTGAAGCCAGGGCTGGCATTAGGGAAAATGGCACCCTGGGAGAACAGCAGCGCGGGGTGCAGGGCGCAAGGACCATCTCCTGGCCCCGGAGCCCTGCCGGGCTGCACAGGGAGGAGTTTCTGAGCCCAGAGACTCCCCTGGCCATACACTCTCTGACCACTTAGCAGGAGGAGAGCAGGTGTGCAGCTACCGCCCATGCCCGTGGGAAGTGGGGATGCAGGGGCTGTCCTGCTGGCTCCATAGGGCATTGCATGCCCCCACCTCCACCCCGCCTGGCTGGCTGGCACTTGGATGGCGCCCCCCTGACCACAGCACCCTGGGCTGTTGCCCATCCGTAAGGTCAGCCCTGACTATAGTCAGAGAAATTAAGTGACTTGCTCAGATTCCAAAAAAGTCTGTGTCAGAGGTAACGCAGGAGGTCCTGGCTCCTGACTCCTGTGCTGAAATCATTGGACAACACCCTTTATTTATATATTTAGCACCACAAAAATCAGAAAGCCACGGGACTAGATAATTCAGGAAATGAATAGTGGACTACAGATCAGTTCACCTCTAGGCAAATAGTTTAAATCTGAGTATGGCAGCAAAAGTCATCTCTTCCTGGAAGCTATTTCCATTGACAATCAATGTGAAATGGGTGGATGATCTCAGAACACTCTGAGTTTACATCACAAAATATAAAGCCAGCAAGACTAACACCCTTGTTGACAGTTTTAGCAGAGAGCCCAAAAAGCTCAGAGATTGAACTTCTCATAGTAGTTTATACCCAAACTTACCCATTGAGATTGTTCTGTTTAAGAGAAGTACCAGGACAAAACTGGATAATACTTAAAACAATCAGAATTGCAAAAATGGAGCATTAAGACCGGAAACCAGTGCCCTGATTCTGCTTTCACACAGGCTTTATCTTGGTCTAACTCCATGCTGCAATGGAGTTACTCCAAATTTATTCCAGAACTGAGATCAGAATCAGGCCTAGGAATCACACATTCCATCCCTATCGATCAACACTTCACATATCTGCTTGAGTAATCCAGTTGGAGGTACAGTCTGGAAGAAAAAGGACAAAAACTATCACAAGTATCGGCGTATTTTAAGCCTTAAAAGGATGAAGGTAAGCTGTATGCTGACAAGCAATAACATTTAAAAGAAGAAAAGATCTTGGAACCAGATAATAAAGTAATCTTGCACCATAACTACCAAATGAACTAGTAGCTTATTCAAACAAACAGAGTGGTAGAGAAGAATGGGGAGACCATCACTGTTGAAATCAAGGATGGTTTGAGGATCATGCAGAACTTCTCACAGGGGAAGTTTCAATGTCCATGAACATTGGGGCAACATCCTGAAAAGCCTTATGCATAATTCTTACTCAGTAAAATTTCACTGACTTCAACAGGAGAATAAATTGCAATTAAAATAAGTGAAATGAGATACTAATGAAGAGAAATATTCCACTATGGTTATGTCCACACTGCAATATAAACCCCGACTCAGACTCTGGCTTGCACCCGAATCCCACTTCCGTTTACACACAAATCTCTCAGACTCTGGCTTGGACCTAGGTCCTAGGACCTTGCAGGGATGCAGGGTCCAAAGCGAGTCAAGGTGTGACCCAGGTTTTGAGCACTATCGCTTTAAAGTGTGGATGCAGCTCCCTTCCCTCCCTCCCTCCCAACTCTGGTTCTGGCAGTCTGCCAAAAGTGTCCTCCAATCCCATGGGCCAACTTCCTTTGTCCTCTCTAGCCCAAGAATCTTCAAACTACCCTAGTGAAAGCAGAAGAAATCTCTCCTGCCCCCTGGGGTACTGCAGCCGCTACCATTGTTTTCTGACTGTCACGCTGCAAACACATCATCTGAGAGCCTTCTGCGTTTGCAATGGAGACTGAACAAAAGAAGGCTTTTACGAAGCGCGCTGCTTCCTGGTCACGGGAGCACAGCCTGATTTTGGTAACTCTCCGGTGCAAGGGCAGCAAAACAGTGGACTTCAGTAAACGTACCAGGAGTGATCATGCATAGCAGCAAATGGCAAATCTGTCAGACTGGTCACCAGGGAGCAGATTAAGTGACTCAAGGCTGAGTACAGAGTTTACAGGAAAGCCAGGAACCAGAACTGCACCTCGGGCAACTCTCCGACATCACCCCCGTTTTATGGGGAGTTTGACTGGGTGCTGGTCACTGCGCTGAGCACGGAGCCAACAGTGGCGCGCGATGACCTGGTCAGCTGGGATGGAGCCCTGCTGGCCCCAGAATCCAGCAGGGGGACTGATGGGAGCCAGCAGTGGGTGCAGAGTGAGGACAATGAAGTGACTGTTGCTGAAGTTGGTCCCAGAGGAGGCTCTGGAGCAGGAATAGCAGCAGCACATCCTGGGGTCATACTCAGAGGAGCTGTTTGATGCCACCCATGAGGGACAGCCTGCTGCGGAGCCTACGGCAGTCACAGAAGGGACAGAAGCTGCCCCTGAGCCTGATTTCTGGCTTCATTTGAATGTTTATTAATACAGTAATGGGAGGGATTTCCATTCTATGAACCAATGCAAAAGTTATGAGAAGCCCCGGCTAGCAGCACATATCTGCTAATGGCAGATTGTGCGCCAGCACCTTGGCCACCTTCCCCCCTCCACAATTCACTGCCAGGCGTTCAAAATGGCAGCCAGGACATGCAGACAGTAAAGAACACCTTTAAAGTGTATTTTTCCTGGAAAGGCACAGATTTTTGCTAGAGCCATTCCAGTTTCTTAAAAATAACCACCTTTCATTGCCATGTCTGTAAGCACACCTCTCTGTAACCACTCAGTGCTCTCACAAGCCACCTGGAATCCATGAACTGCGGGGGGCAGATGGGACATGGAAATGTGTTCCATTTACAAACCTTGTCCATTTCAGTGCATAGGTGACAACAATCATTTGTCCCAAATATGACTGGGGTTTGAAATTTTGTGTAAAAATGTACTGGGAGTGGTGGTTAACAAGGACGGCTATGGAATTCTGTGTTTGCATGCAGCCATAATGCGCTAAGCCACGTGAAAGCTAACACAAAATCCTGTGAAGTCTGTCATGAATTCTGACCCAATCATGGGTGCTGATAGCTGCAAACTTTTCCTGAAGCAAGAACACCGGATAGGTAGTCATATTTTGAGGAAAGGCGCATTTCCAGGGGCACTTTGGTAGCTGACCAGCCCACTCCACTAATGGATGTGCTGTTCACTCATCATATATTTAACTACTTTGGTTGCATACGCTGCAGGTTTCCCACCAGCAACTTGGAATAACATCCCCTTTGCTAATCAGGCACCACAAAAACCATTATGGCCTCCAAAATGTGGAAGAGGCCTGAAATCATAGAAGCAGCTTTTGCAGCCTGGCCAGTGATGGCAGCCTTCCAAACCAAAGTAGTTCTGCAATTCTTAGAAATTTTTTTTAAAAAAGCACAAAAGCTTTGATTTTTTAACTTACCCTGCTCTCTGCACTTCTTTCACTGCGAGAGCTTCTGTAACCTGAAGCTTCCCTCTCACAATATACTGAAGTTCAATTTGGAAAAGTAACATGTCCTTAAAGTTCCACGGGGATTTTTTCTGTGCTCCAGCACTGAGCTATTTGAGACAATAGCCTTCTGTGTCTTATCCTGTTCCAGGCCCCTCGACCTCTACTGCCTGCAATACCGCCACAGCTCACCCACACTGCGGCAGAAGCCTGCGCCAACATACCTTCATGGACCACTCCAAGAGAAAGCATTTTTGTGATGAACTTATGGTTGAAGTTCTGGACAGGGCCAACCATCAGGTCCAGTACCAAAGACCGAGGGACTTGCAGCTAGAGGGAAGGCCTGGCGAGAGGCAAGAGAAAAGGCTCAGGCTGGCTGCATAGCTCGAGGACAGGGTTTCAGCACGGGAGCAGGCACTTGCTTTGCAGATCCTGGAACAGGAATGGCAGCTAATGGAGGAGCTCAGCCAAAGGAACTGTTAGAGTGGCTGATATCACTAATGACCTCAAGAGTGCCAGCTCCTGCTGCATCACCCACACCACAGCCCGAATCCCTTGCGTTACATGATGCAGTCCAGAAACAGAGAAAACTCCCTGACTAGATGGCCCATGCAATCAGACCCCAGGAGCGGCTGGGCAGAGCAACTTTGCCCCATGCAGCCCTCTATATTGACCCCTCCCCTTTGGATGCTTCCATCCCTGCCTCCACAGCAGATGGGGAAAGAAGGGAAAAGAGAATAGGAGGCCAGTGGACAGGCAACAGTCGGGGGTTCTGTCTTGTATTTGGTTTCGGTATTTGCACTTGTTCATTAACGTTTCTTTTTTTCTCTGTATGGTTCTGGTACTGCTGTTTTGATGTAGTAATGGCAGCTGGCCTTCCTGGCAGTGGGTGAATGTTGTACTTTTCTAATACGTGTTTATAAATAAAGCTGTTTATTTCATTAAGGAAGTTGCTATCACTGCATCACACCATACAGTGTGTATTTCAAATAAAGGTAAACACATGATCAGGAATAATTTAGAATTAATGTGCCAACACTGTTCCTCAATACAGCTAGGTACATCAATCCATAGTGTGAATCACCAGCCAATCCATACTGCGAATTACATCCCCATTTCATAAGTGATCATGTAATTCATGAGTACATTGCATGGCAATCAACTTGCAACCCCTTCCTACGCACTGAAACCTTCCACCATCATTGATGAAGATACTGAACAGAACGGGACCAAGAATTGATCCCTGCAAGACCCCACTCGATATGCAATTCCAACTTGACTATGAACCACTGATAACTACTCTCTGGGAATGGTTATGCACCCACCTTTTAGTAGTTCTATCTAGGTTGTATTTCCCTAGTTTGTTTATGAGAAGGTCATGCGAGACAGTATCAAAAGTCAAGATATACCATATCTACCACTTCCCCCCATCCACAAGGGTTGTTACCCTGTCAAAGAAAGCTATTAGGTTGGTTTGACACAATTTGTTCTTGACAAATCCAGGCTGTTAGTTATCACTTTATAATCTTCTAGGTGTTTGCAAACTGATTGCTTAATTATTTGCTCCATTATCTGTCCAGATACTGAAGTTAAGCAGACTAGTATGTATTTCCCCAGGTTGTTCTTATTTCCCTTTTTATAGACGGGCACTATAGTTGCCCTTTTCCAGTCCTCTGGAATCTCTCCCGTCCTCCATGACCTTTTGAAGATAATTGCTAATGGCTCAGATATCTCCTTAGTCAGCTCCTTGAGTATTCTAGGATGTATTTCATCAGATCCTAGTGACTTGAAGACATCTAACTTGTCTAAGTAATTTTTAACTTTTTCTTTCCCTATTTTAGCCTCTTATCCTACCTCATTTTCACTTGCATTCATTATGTTAGAGGTCCAATCACTTCTAACCTTTTGGGTGAAAACTGAAACAAAAAAGTCATTTAGCATTTCTGCCATTTCCTGTTATTACTTTCCCCCTCATTGACAGGGTCTATCCCATCCTGGGTCTAATCTATTTGTAGAATGTTCTCTTGTTAGCTTTTATGTTGCTAGCTAGTTTAATATTGTTTTGTGCCTTGGCCTTTCTAATTTTTTCCTACCTACTTGTGTTATTTGTTTATATTCATCCTCTTTAATTTCCACTTTTTGTAGGACTCTTTTTACATGGATGACACCTGCATGCACACAGGTCTGCAGATATCTCCAATGGAATTTCAATCGGCCAAAAGCACATTCAACAACCATTTTACATCTGCTGGGAATGTAATTAAACCGTCTGTTGCCAGGGCCTCATAAATCAGGGTACGGTTTCATAAGCAAAGGCAAAAGGGGTTACACGGGGACCCCAGAATAACAGTAGGGAGAGTAAACTCCATTTACAACAATGTAATTTGTTGGGAATAGCATCCCAGCCTGTCCATGACTATAGACTCTCGATCAGCAAAAATCCCTGGCATTATGAACTTTCCCAGTGCAGCCCATGTTGATATTAATAAATCACACTCTGTGGTCCACGAGGACCTGCATAACGAAGGAGTAGTACCTGTTGCAGTTTACGTACTCATGTACTCCTTGAGGAGAGCGAGCTACGGACTCATGAGTGCCATCAGTGACACCAGCACAATTTGGAACCCCTCCCTCCCCCTCAAAGGCAGCAATTACTTCAGGAATATCTTTTGTGCCCACTACCTTGGGGTAAACCACATGCCCGATTGCCTCAGAAAGCTCCACCACCATGTTGCCCAGAGTCAATTTTCCAACACCAAACTGGTAGGCAATGGACCTGTAGCCATCTAGGGTAGCCAGCTTCCCAGCTGTTCTAATAACCCAATTCTGGACTGGCAAGGGCACCCACTTGCAGGTCTCTTTATGCTGGAAGCTAGGGTGACCAGATAGCAAGTGTGAAAAATCAGGCTAGGGGTTGGGGGGTAATAGGTGCCGATATATTACAAAGCCCTGAATATCGGGACTATCCCTATAAAATTGGGACATCTGGTCACCTGGACCTGGAAGGTCAGGACAAGCTGCTCACAAAGTTCTAGAAATGTAACTTTCTTCATGCAAAAGAGTTCTGGACCCACTGCTGAGCACCCCAGGTCTGCATGACAATGTGATCCCACCAGTCTGTGCTTGTGGCCCTGCACCAGAAGCACCAATCTTCATAGGGGCATCAACAGCTGTCTGTCATAAGCAGCATCAGCCAGTGTGAGTCTGCCATGCCTAGGTACTACTCCTCCTCAGCCTCCTGCTGCTCCATCATAAAGCTCTGTCAGGTGCCTTTGGTGGGTGAGAAAACACTGCCAAAATGTCCACCAGTGTCTCACAGAAGCTTTGCCTGTTTCCTGACACAGGAATGCAAGTAAGAGAAGTTCTTCAAAAGGCGCTTCCTTCATGTTACTGGTTCCAGTAGCTGGGAGCGCACGAGACCAAAACAACAGCTTGGCAGGCTGTTCAAACTTGCTGTAACATGCAGGGTGGGCAGCCAAGTTTTCCCACACTGCACCACAGTCAAAGGGCTATAGCATCCACCTTTTGGGAGGCTGTTAGGGAGTCTGGGATATGGCTGCTTTGACTCAGGTCTGCGTGCTACAGTATGGGCACCAGAGCCCCAGATGCAAGCCTGAGTTAATAAATTCTTAATGCAGGGTTAGCAATCAGTGTAGATGCTCAAGTTCTTGGGTCTCTAACCCAAGGTCAGTTGACTTGAGTCCCACTAACCTTGGGCTTACATTACAGTGTAGACTTACCCTACACAGCTACTGGGGTGAGGGGAGATCTTGCCCTTTCAGGATTCATGTGAATGCAGCTACAGTGCCTAGTTATGTGGCAGAGGTATCCCTGATCTCAATGAGATGGTGTCTGTCAATTGGTTGTATGTCTAAGTTTCCAAAATACACATCATGGTAATATCTTAGTCTCACAATGTTCCTGTGAAGTACAGAAGTGTTATTTAAAAGCTATATAACAATTTAGCATTTAATTTGTTTGAAGATAAAGTATGGCTATCATATGAACAACTTGTAGATATATATTTTTTACCTGTTTGCTTTGAATCATCTAGACACTAGAAAAAAACTAAGGCAGTGAACTAATTCAGTGAAAAGAAGTATTGAATAGAGGAGACAATACCACACAAGTCTCATGAATCTCCATATTATAGTGAAGGACACGAGAGATGAAGTGACACCACAGTTAACTTTCACCTTTTATTCAGGGTATTCCAATATAAACCTTTTCCCTCAGAGTCAATATATTAACAAGAGGGTAAGAACCAACAATGGATCATTAATTGAATATGTTCTGCTATGTTAGTTATGCAGAGTTCAGTTGGACAAATGGTTACAAAGAGGGGCATTTTTTAGTAGGAAGAAAATCTAGCCATAGCATTCTTATCTTGCATGCAAGGTACTTCCTATTGACCCGTCCGTGATACTAGCTCTTTGCAAATGTTCAGATCTGGGCACCCATTCTTGTGCAGTCTGGAAGAGGTCAGCTAGTTATTTTTCCAGCAAAAAGGCATAGCTTTTCAAACTGGAAAGTGCTCAGCTCATGTAGTTTTATGGTAATGTGTAGGGCGAAACGAAATGTTTCTAAGGTTGGCACACTGCGCATAATTCACTGTTACCTTTTGGTCATTACCAAAGGAGGCCAGTGACAATCGCCTTATTTCTTTATGGAATATCTTGGGTCTGTTCTAGGGTAGCAACGCTAGGCCTCCTGGGCTGGACCGGAGATAGAAGACTGCGAGAGAAGACCGCCCAGCCGGGGCTGGGGCTAAAGACTTGTAATTTGCTAAGTTTATTCCCCTAGACTAAGGTGCTGTGGCCTTCCTCGGAGCCTGGGCCTGAGGAAGGGCTGCAATGCCCCGGCTGGACCGTGCCACCAGCTTACAACAAGTAAGAGGAAGTACTTTTTCCACACAATACACAGTGGGACTAATTGCCACAGGATGTTGTGATGGCCAGAAGACTAACTGGACTCAAAAAAGAACTAGACAAGTTCATGGAGGACAGCTCCATTAATGGCTATTAGTCAAAAAGGGCAGGGATGCAACCCCCATGCTCAGAGCAACCCTACAGCTCTGACGGCCAGAAGACAGGAGTGGAAGACAGAGGTGGATCACTTCAAAATTACCCCATTTTGTACTCTGTCCCTGAATCTCTGATACTGGCCACTATTAGAGACAAGATACTGGGCTAGATAGAACATTGGCCTGACCCAGCATGGCAGCTCTTATGTATCTCCAACCAACTAACATAGCCTGATACCCCCCCTTTCTTCATCTAGCCTTTAGCTCAGCAAAGCACTTAAACATGCTGATTTTGGCCAAAAGACCTCCTCTTTCCCCATCCTCTCCCACGTATGCCTCCCCATCTAACCCTAGGCAGACATAATCCCTTTAATGAAAAGCCTAAGGACCTAGCATGTCTAGTGTCCTTCTCTGCTGGTTCCAGCTCATTTCTTGTTTCAAATCTCACATCCCAGTAGAATGAAAGAAGAAACCAGTCTGGGCCCAACAGAGAGGACAGATCTGCTGGGACTTTGTTATGGGTAAAGGAGACAAGGCTACAGGAAAGAAAAGACGATTCATTCAGTTGAAATGGATTCAAAATATTTTCAGAAGTTCTGGGTTGCTTTGGGAATAAGGCTAGTTCACTCATCCGACTCTAAGTCCCACATAAGATTAGAGAGAGATCAGATAGTGTGTTTGAGCCAAAGTTAAAAAGAGAGAGAAGTAGTTCATAAAAAATAATTTGATCATGTGCCATCCCTTCCCCCCCCCCCCCCAAATAAAATAAATTTGCTTAATTAGCGACTCAATTAAAATCTTGTGGGAAATTCTTGGAATAAGATTGCCACTTCTAGCTCAAGTTAATATGGTAACTAATAATTGATATTCCTTTGCTTAGATTTGCCCAGATTCCCATGCTGATTCATTTTTCCATTATTGTTCGGAAGAGGAATGTATTAATACCTTTCTCCTTTTTTGGCAGCCTGTTGTAAGATGTTAAATCCTTGTTTCTTCAGCAGGGGTGCAATAGCTTCCCTTATTAAAAATACTGAAATACAAGCTTGCCCACTTTATTGGAAGTGAAGAGACCCAGTGAAAACGCTGCCCTGGGACAGCTAACGTTTCAGCCCATCCTGCAGAGATTTGGCACGTTTTCTAAGAATTCTGGTGGGCTCTTTGGTTGGGATTTTATTAACCTTTTTCTAAAATGGTAGTTTTCCACTGATCTAGAAAAACTTTCAAGGCTTCTTGGCTGAAGCTGCCATGCAAGCAAAGGGAAAGATTGAATCTCTTAATTAGTCAATAGGGAAAGTAGAAAGTAGAGATGTAGGGGTTATATATAAAAAGAACTGAGTGTAGTAAAAGCTTTTTGCAGACAGGCTATGAATTTCCCCTCACAAATCAGTAACCTCTAAGGTATTCTTGAGATCAGGGCTATTCTACTGTACAAACTGCTGATGGGTGGGCAAACCAGCTAGATACATTTGCAGCTGCTCAGGAAAAAAAATGATCTCTGGTATAATTCCATCTGTTTCAATGGAAATATAACGGGGGTCAGTTTGGTCTCTGGTGTTTGTCTTCATGGTTATTTAGACACGTATGGGGGGACGGGTGCATTGCTAGAGCACACACTGCCCACAGCAGAAGAGGTGTCTGCCATAATATGGAGAACTTGATGAAGAGAGGTTGGTGATTTGCCACAAGATTCAGGTCTCAGAGACAGGATTATTATTCTAGAGTCCGGCTTAAGCACTGGGCTCAATTCATCTTCCACTGAAGTCAATGAGAGTTTTTCCATGAAGAGGAAGTTGGATCAGGCCTCTAGATCATCATCGCTCTCTCTGTCTGCCTCCTTTGGGGTATTCACTTTTACTTAGAAATATTTTATTACCTTTGTGTATTTAACATTTACTAATTTAAAGTAATTTTTAGTGAACAAACATCTAGTCTTCCCACCATCCCATCCCTTTTTGTCTGGTTATTCACCCATTACATGTCAAAATCCTAGCTGTGAGCTCTCTGGGGCAGAGACTGTCTCATTTGTACAGTAACTAACACAATTCGGTTCTGAACCCTCAATAGATTCTTCAGGCATTGCTGCAGAACAGAAATGGTCCCATTCCTCTGCTGGTATAAGTCAGTGCAACTCCACTGAAACCAACAGAGCTGCTATGCTAATATAGGCTTGCTGATGGTCTGGCCCCATAAATACAATAATACTAGTAAGCTATTTCTGTTTTCCTTGACTGAGACTATGACTGACTGCCTTTGTTTTCCCTTTATCCACCATGCTGGCAAGTGGAGCAGGCATCATAATGTGTTTGAGTTTAAACCTCACTCCCAAAGGCAAATAAAGACAGACACCCACCGCTTTCTCTCTTGGCTTCTCGCTTCAACGTGGAACACACATTTGCCATTTGTCTAGAAGACAGAATTGGCAGCATAAAAGATAACATTCTGGACATGTTTCCTCATATTGTTTTACCTGCCCTAACTGCTTGCAGATGGTTTCTCTAGGTCTATTTATAAAAGAAAATCTCTGCATCTTTAAGACCACACCTAGCTCCAGAAGCATTCCGGTTACAGCTTAATTCTACACCATACATAAGATTGCCTATGAAATTACTTTCTAATATCCTGTTCCTTTCTCATTCAGCATCGTTGGAGTTCATTTTTATGACCTCAGACCTGAATTGCCTCCCCCACAGTCCCTCTGAGAAATACATCTCATACTTAGTATATGTGATACATATAATGGGCCAGATTCTCAATCAATGGAGCTCTGCTGATATATATCAGTTCAGGGGCTGACCCATTATACACATTGCAAGATGTGTACCTGAGTTTGAGCCCCTGATCACACTAAGTTGAATTTAATGTTAACTTTGACCACCATGGCTTGGTAGTTGCCACTCACACAGCTATAGTACATACTAACAAGACACATATAAAACAGCCAAATGTCTTGTGTGGGATGCTGGGAAGAGCACTTCCCCATCTTGGTAAAAGCAGTGCATTTGCTCTATAAAGATTTCAAGCCATTTTATCAGATCTACATTTTTCATGTTCACCCCAGAGAGGCACTAGGAACATAGATCTTGCTCACTGAGCATTTCTTTTTTTCTATGGGGGAAGTCCACAGGCCCATTATGGTGTTCTTTTCTTTGCAGCTTAATGAAGGCAGAAACCAGAGCAGTCAATCAAACTAGGTTGGGAGTGGATGTACCCTTGAAAGCCCTTGTCAGTTTGAGAGACTTTGAAAACAGCTTCCCCAGAGTTATGTCTACTCACAGACTCACAGGAAAAACAGAGAACATGTACACAAACACTTACAAGTGTACAGCAACTTTAATTTTTACTTCAGCTAGTGGCAACCCATCAAATTTTGAATCCCCTTTGTCAGAATTTTTGATCTACTGGCACTCTGTTTGAATACCTTGGGATGCAGAACCCTTTGTCTGCTCAGCCAATCTGCTTGGACATTCACTCTTGGTTGGCTTCCATAATTCCTCACTGAATAGGGGTGAAGGCAGTATTGGGGCTTGTAGAATGATCTGGAATCCCTCCTGTAACTCTCTGTATCCAATAAAGTATTTGATTTCTGAGATGACTCTGCAGCTACGTGATCTACAAGGTCCTGGGAAAGCCTACTTCCTGTATACTTTGCCATGACCAGCCACTGTTTACTTGAACGTCCTCTTTTCATGGCCTCAGCCACAACTGATGTCACATCAAAGAGTTACATCCTATGGTGCTCACATTAGAAACCATCCATAGACATGTCCGCCATGAAAACTGCAGTCAAAGATTTTCTTTATTGTGGCTCCCACGCCAAAGGATTTTCTGATCTTGGGAAAGAGCATGCATCCAGGTCAGAAGAACTCCAGCAATGGAAACGGATGCAGCTAAAGCATGTATGATGGACAAAGTCACCTCAAAATTTTTCCTTAAGGAGAATTCAATTTTCCTGTCTGCCAAGTCCTTAGGTAGGAAGTCATCATCTACTGACATGCTTGTATCCTTAACTAATCAAAGGAATGTCACATGTCCTTTTGGGAGTGTGACCAGGTCATCTTTAGATCAGTGCACATTACAGTGCTTTTTAGCTAGCCTTTCCAAACACTCTGCTGTAGCTGGATGTTCCCATTCTGTCTTAATCATCTCCTTCAGAGGTACATGGATGTATGCTTCTGATTCCAAATACTTGCAGATAATCTCACTACCTGTCTTTTCTACTTCTTCTGGCACCTCAGCAAGAAGAATGTCCTCCAACCCCTTTACTACCCCTCTTCCTTTCTTTCTCAGATTCATTGGGAGAGGGGTAGGAGGAGAAGAGCAAAATGAATCTCAGAACACAGCTGTGACGTGTACCCTGATCTTATAAGGTTCTTCTCTTCTTTGTAGGATAGACAGAGTGGCCTCCATGTCCTGAGACAATAAGATAGCTCTGATTAGTGACGCTGAAGGGAGAACACTCCCACCATCAACATACACATGCTGCTGTGCCACAGAAATAAATGTAACACATGGAGCTCACTGTTTTGACATGATCCCGAAGTAAGCTTTGAATTTTACAGTTGCTCCCTAAATCCACAGCAAAGGAGGGGCTGGGGAAGCCTGCATATGGAACAACCTTTTTGTCTCATTTAATCATTTAACAGAGAGCAAGGCAACATTTAAAAAAAGCAGCCACTTGGTCTCACTGAATCCCGTAGCAGGCCAGTTACCCAAGGACTGACCCACACTTTGATAATGGGGCAAGGGAAATGAATAGAAGTAAAGAGTGAGCCAAGAGGTCCTTTACCAACGGCTTGTTCCTCCATTTCCAAGCTGTGTTCCCTCTTGTCCTTCCATGGCTGGTTGCTTGGGGAAAAGAGGAAGGAAGTGGGAGCCCATGGACTAAGCAAGGGGCCCAGGAAGCCCAATGGGTGGGGTGTGGGGAGCTCACTGGAAAGCAAGGGTGTACACCTGCTGGTCAACATTCATGGCGGCCGATAAGGGAGGCAATGAAAACCGTGGGCCTTTTTGCCCCTTGCTTACTACCTGGCTCATGAAATTTGGGCTGTCCTGGTACACTGCCTCCCAGAGGAAGAGCCTGATTGGTGGGGGTTGAGCTGCGGCTGAAAGTCCAGGCATTTTGGTGTCTTTTCCAGTGGGTTTTGGCAGTGGTTTCTTTCCATTAAGGCTCTCCTCCTTGCACCTGGCTTCAACCCGTTCCCATGCACCTGACCCACCATGGTGGTGAGAGAAGGCATCAACCATACAGAGGGATAGGGAGATGCATGATCTACTGACCGCGGCCTGCTCCCTTGCTGGCTCCTGCATCATCCTGAGGACCCTGCTGGGTCAGACCTGCAGTGGGTTGTAGATGAGGGGGCAATTTGATCCCCAAAGGAGGGACGTAGTTCTCTGACCACACACCCCACTAAGATAACGGAGCACACCTGGTCTTTCCTGATATGAGGGTTTACCCCACAGCTGAGGGAGATGCTGCAGCCAAAGGCCACAAGCAGAAAGCAAAGAAGCAAGGACAAAGTTCCTGACCCACGCCCTCTGTGGCTCTCGCACCGACAGGAACAGCTCTGCCAGAAGCCACCCTGAAGTTTGTTTGTTCCAAGTCCATTTTTTAAAGTTACTCTGTGAAGGGGAGCAGAAAGGTTCAACAGGTGGTTGCCTGCTACTACAGAAAGCAGAATGAGCAGGTAGGGAGTTTACGGGTATGGCCAACGTGCCTTAATTGACAGGTCTAGTTTCTGCCTCCAGTAAATGGCAATAAAGGGAAGAGCACTGTAATCCGCAGACTTTCCACTGCATAAAAGAATCATTAAAAACATACTGTGTGTGTTCATCTTTAAGGGCATAAGTTATAACATCCCCTTGACTTCAGTGAGAGTTGGATCAAGCCCTATAACACCATGAAGTAATAAAAACTTATCACACCAGGTAGGAAAGCATAATCTCCATTTTGCAAAAGGGGGAAATGAGGCAGAGATGTATTGGGTGTCTTAGGCCTACACAATTTATGTGGCTGCATAGGACCCAAACCCTACCAGTGACAGTACCACTCCCAATTCCACATGTCTGGTCCTGTTTCACTCTGGTCAGCAGATCACAGCAGAGACTGGATTCCCAACTGCCCTTCACCACTCCCGAAATAGGAAATTGTTCTTTGGCTCCACCTCTTGGCTCCCCCAGTACATGAAGGCATGGAAGGTCACCAGAGGCTATGGAGCCTCACAGACAAGTGAGGAAAGATCACCACAGGTGCAAGTGGGTTACAGATAGGCACATGTATGATGATATGCAGGAATGTGTACATGTAGGAAGACAGGTCAGACACCTGTATGAGAATATGCAACTGTGGGGATACCTAGGAATGTAGCTGGATGGGTCCTGCACTTCATAGTTCACAGAAGACCTCCTCAAAGTATCTGAAGCCAGTCTTGTGGAGATGTTAAATAACTTGCCCAAGGTCACAGAGAATCAGTGTTACAGCCAAGATTAGAGTTCCTGGCTTCCAGTCCTGATCCCAGATCACTAGAACAGGGTCTTCATTTACAACTGTACTAATATATGTAAGTCCAAATTCAGTTCATAATACTTTTCCCTGCAGATCTAGTATATTTTCTTAACAGTTCATTTCTCCGCAAATACGGGATAAACAAAAAAACATATAAAAGTTATAAAAATACACAATTCCTTGTAAAATGAGTTAAAATATGTAGCATCAAACAGACTTTCAAATGATCCTGATTCCTCTAAGGCTTCATTAAACAGGTGGCGAGTAAAGAGGCAGCAGTATGAGGTAATGTAATGTGTTGACTCAAGGGAAAGAACCATTATCCTTGGATATTTGAAGCCAGAGAATCTCCATCTGTAATCATTATGCTGCTCACATTTTCAATACTTTCGACCACCCTTGAGCTACATTAAAACAGTACTGGTATTACTATTTGTAGTCTGTTTGTATTATTGGACTTGTTAATCAGGCATGAAAATTATGTAATGTATAAGAAAATTGGTCCCAAAAAGCTTCCTTTGGACCTATTTTCTTAACAGATGAACTATAAATTAATAATACTTATCTCTTACATAGCACTTTGGAATTATAGATTCCAAAGCACTTTACAGACGATAGTACAATTTCCCCCATTTTACAGATGAGGAAACTGAAGCATAAAGAAGTTAAGTGACTTGTCTAAAGGCAAACAGCAGGCCATTGGCAGAGCCTAGACTAGAAACCACATTTCCTGACTCCCGATCAGTACTCTACACTAATGGAGTACTAAATGGAGAACTAGGGTTTAATTAATAGGTATAATTTATCAGCTTTCCATTTGACATCCTTGGCATATGGAAACAGTATACTGAGAGCTTGACTATACAAGGATTTATTCTGAAATAGCTATTCCTCATTAACTCTGTGTGGATGCTATTATTCCAAAATAAAAGTGGAATGCCTTATTTTGAATTAGCTTAATCCATTTTGTATTATGTGGGTCCACTTTGGAAGCAGATTAAGATAATTTAGAATAAAGCATTGTTATTCTGGAATAAGAGCATCCACACATGGGATTAATCAGGAATAGTTAATCCTCCTTAAATTCACATCCTGCTTTATTCTAGATTTACTGTTATGTGCAAACCCAAAAAAGTAAGCCAGGAAATAGTCTCCAAACCACAATGTTTGAAAGTAGCTCGTTCCTATGTTTGACTATCAGCACATGAGTAATGTTGTATGCCCATGCACTCTGAAATAAGTTTGAAACAGAATGTATCCACATGTACTCATCTAAGAAACAAATTGTTGACGACTATGGATGACAAAAAAACATTAAGAAATGAATAAAGACTTTTTTTAATATTGTAGCCCAGCTTTCCCATCCCAAGATTGCATTTTTATCACTCTCTTTGCTTGCCAGGAACAATATATCAAAGAGAACATAGCAAGCATACAATACCAAAGAAAGTAAAGTGCAGCTAAATTTTTTTTAAATTGACATTTCAGCTCATTGTTGTATGGCCATGACAGAACTGATCACCATCAGAAGTAGCTCTCTTCGTCCAGAGAAAAGAAAAACTCAAGATTAGCTTCCAATTCGTAAAAAATCTTATGATTTGGTACAATATGGATCATGAAATTTGTTACTGCTCAAATTTGTAGTGTGCACTGTTATTTACTAACGTAAGATCTGCTGCAGACGTATCAGCCTCAAACCCTCCTCCTTCTAACAATGGAACGATTGCAGTTCCACTGTACAGGAAGGCAGAGGCTATGTAGATGGGGCATGTCCATTGCTACTCACTACTGAGCGCTGCTCCGGAAGCACATGCAGCGGCTCTTTGGGGGATGGCCAGTAGAGACACATGGATCCATCAGCTATTAACTACCACCTGCGTGAGCGGCGTTCACAAAGACTATGGAGGTGATGCCAGCACTAAGGCCATAGAGCGGTTCCACTGCTGCTCTGACAGTCAGGAGCAGGAATCCCACGTTTGCTGCTGCAGAGATCTTCAGCATCCAGCCCACTTACTCAGTCTGAGTGCTGGGAACAACATTTACCCCTAAATAATCCTACTCTTTATGAACACACTGTAGAGAAACACACACCTGATCCTGCCCCACTGAAGTCAAAGGATGCTTTGCCAGTGATTTCAGTGGGTGCAAGATCAAACTCTAGGAGCACATTTTAGACTGAGGCTAGAAAAGGCTCCTGCATTATATCGTAAGAGCACAGTGTCCTTTCTGAAGCAGGTGCACAGCAGTTGTTTACATGAGTTGGAAGTGAACACTAGATAATATATTTCTACCTAGTCTAACATACGCTTGATTGTGCAGTTGGGTACCAGTCCAGCAAAGCATATTAGCATACACCTATCTTTAGGGACACAATTAAATCCCTTGTGTGCTTAAAATTATGCACATACATTAGTGCTTTGCTGAACTAGAACCAGAACGCTCAGCGCTGTGCAGACAGATAAGGTCAGTACCAAACACCTTTTTTCTAGCAGTGGTAAATAAGGACCTTCATATAAGTCTCCATCATCTATATATCAGTTCAGGATGGTATGTTTCAAGCCCCTTCTGTTATACATCTGCATACTATAACTAATGCAAGCACACTAGTGCACAGAAGACAGGGATTAAAAATGAGCAACATTCTGAATTCATTAACCCCAGTAATAGTGTTAACCCTTTGGCTATAGTATATTGGCTTTAACATTATCCACATTATGTGCTCTTGCTGGCATATTCTCTGATATGCTTTGGTTTCACCCCTCCATCCAACTGGAACAGATGCCAAAATGCTTACAAAACGCTGTTCAGGTTCCGTATTATAAAGAAAGCCACAGGAATGGTCTATTAGCATTAAAATTACAGAACCATTAGAACACATTAAAGATAAACATGCCATCAACATGAGTCTATCAAGTGTACCACTACAACATAACCTTTCACACAGCCCAACTCTTACCGTATGTCTAAACCTGTGATTATGTACACAGTGCAAAAGACCACCTTATATTTTTTAGACAGCACATTTCCAATCTAACCCTAAGGGCGTTCCATATGTTTAATGAGATGCAACCCAGGTTCATGTCCCTCCAGGCTAAGGGAAGTATCAATAGCTTTCTGTCTACTTAAATACACCATTGCAGAAGAATATTCCATTGAATCTTCCAACTTGACACAATAGGGATTTCACAAACTAACTGGCCCATTTCAATATTTGTTGGAATCCACTTTTTTTTCTAAAGCAGCTTTTTCCAAATATACTCATCTGTTTTTGAGATCAAAGCCAAAAACACCATCTTTCACTGTAGGTTTCAAAATGTTTCCAACGGTAATCGACAAAGATCCCTTTGTTGGAATTCTCCATTGCCCTCTGAATATTACATTGCCAGGTTTCTAGGTTCAAGTGTTATAACCAACTGCATTTAGATGGGCCTAAACCAGTTCAAGTGCTCAATAGCTGGTGAATATGTTGAGTACTTGTCTATCAGTCCATATTGCTGATGGGTTTAGCCTTGAAAGATTTGTCTGAGAAGCATCTTTCTCCATGAGCCTGATTTCTTTATGCCATCACAAGTGCCATTTTCCCTTGCCTCAGTGTTTTATAGACACTGACTCACCAGTGAGAGGGGGGGTGAGCCCAAGGCCACTGAAGTCAACAGGGCTGGAATGGAACCTCTATTAAGTTATCTAGTCTTATATATTGGCAAGTTTAATTGTATTAGTCCCAGATCTGACAGATGAATCTTTCCAATAATGGTAATGTCACCACATCCCCTGCAGCGTGTTTTATTGTCTTAATATTCTTAATTATACAGTCACACACACACACAAATATTAAACCCACATTTTTCCCACTGCAGCAAGTCCACTACTTCCTGCGACTACTTCCTAGTCAACTAGTGAAAAATACATTACAACATTGATTTTTAGAAATGTCATAAATCCACATCCTCATAGTACAATTTTTTCAAAGCCTGCAGGCCAGTTAGCTTTCATTTACCATTATGTCTATAAACAACATACTACGAATGAATAGTAAATATTTCACCATGTATTTTAGAGGATGCCAGCCAGATTAGACAGGTCTAGATGACTTCAACAGCTGGATTCAAGATTGCCCAGTCCCAGAAGTTGAACCCAATAGAGAAAGCACCATCTGGCTTGGAAAGGCCAGCCAACTGCAAAACCTATTCATCAGGTCCTCTAACCCTGGATCGCAGTGAGAAGAATGTCAGCTTTCTCTGCCTCTCTGCCCCCAATAAATACTGTTAGTGTTCAAAGTTGTCTGCCACGCTCTCCACTGTGCTCTGGGGTTGGTGAATCCAGATTTTGATGTTGGCCAGCCAACCCATTCCAATCCTGATTTGCTTCAAAATCGGGGAAGCTACAGGCCCACGCAGTAAAGAGTACACTACCACACAGTGCTGAGTACATGGTTAACTGGGGCATTTTGTTGAATCAGGTTATACTTAACTGATCCTTGTACCCAACAACCTTTTTCACATACCTGTAGATAACTTGGGCATCAAGAGCCTGAAGATACTGCGGTCACCTTGTCAAAAAAGAAAAACACAACAGTTGCAGAAAGAATAATTCAGCTCAAGTTAAAATAGTCCCATTTATTAGAGTCTCACTGTGCATGAAAGGCTAATGCTTTAACTCCTGTTTTCTTGCTCAAAAAATGTGACTGAATTTGACAGCTAAAGTATCGCTATTGTAGGAACACTAGAAGAAAATAAAAATGACTATGCTATCTATAAACTTCAGAATCAGTGAGCCACTTGAAAGGGCAGAATATGCATCATCAACACTGGCTAGGCCCCATCAAGAGCAGAAATGAAATCATGGAAGTCTGCCTCACACAGGCCCCTGTTCAGTAGTCTATCCCTGTTCAGCAGAGCTGTGACAACATGGGGTGAGTACCATAAGAAACTGATTGGAGCTTTCTCACATCACTTTCTTTTTCTTCTCCCTCTCCCCTCCCACCAGTTTAGTTTATAAGCGCTGGGTGATTATACCACAAACACACACACCTGGGAACCAAGCAGTGCTAGCAAGGGCCACTAACGACTGCAGCAACTGCAGCGGGTTACACCATTAAAGCTACAAGAAGCTGTATAAAGAGGGTCAGAGAACAGACAGCCAGTAAGAAGGATGAGATGTTACAGGAACTCACTAGGGCAAAGTGTTAAAGCTGATACCCCCAGGGGTGTGGTGTTACTCAATGTAGTTCTGATCTTGTCCCCCACCCAAGCAAGTCTTTATGTGACAGATTAGCAGACCAATATTATGCCCCGTCTGCTTGTTCAGGCCCTTTGACAGGCTGTCAGCGGTGGGAATACCCTGTGTCTGTTTCTAATGGGCTCTGGGGTGACTGGCTGACACTGGGCAGTAAAGCAGTTAGGGAACTTTTTTTTGTGAAGGGAGGGGAATGTCAGAAAATGTTGATTTATCAGAACCAAAACATTTTGCAGAAACTTAATAGTTGTGACAAAAAAAAACTGTGTAGTAGGGGTAAGTATGAGTATCTAGAATAGCCCAGTGGTTAGGGCAGTCAGCGGGGAAACCCAGGTTTTAGTTCCAGCTCTACGTGATTTAGAATGGGGACTTAAACCTGAGTTTCCTACTGCCCAAGTGAGTGCCCTAGGCCCCGGGCTATTGGATATTCTGGGTCTCTGCTGCTGGAGCTATTACACTTTGTATAGAGTCATTGGGACGGAGAAAGAGAGGCTAACTCCATACCCACCCATTGGGACCCTCAATAATGCACAGAAGAACTTGAACTCGGCTCTTCCACATGCCAGCTGACTGCCCCAGTGACAAAACTATAGAGTCAGTCTCTTGCGCTAGCCCAATTAATATTTATACACAGTGGAACAACTCCCACTAGGAGGGTTTGAGAGAGAGCCATCCCTGAATAGTCCATACCCTAGGGGTAAGGCACTCCCCCTGGGATGTGGGAGACCCAGCTTCAAGTCCTTGCTCCAAATCAGATAGAACTGGAGCTTGAACCTGGGAGACTCAGCTCCACCAGGAGAGACTGAGTGAGGCCCCCTGCCACCGAATAGCCAGACATCCCAGTGCCTTACCTCCTGCTCCGCCCCGGGGTTATAGGCTATTCTGGGGTGGGTCTCTCTCCATAAAGTTTCCAAAGGTCTCCATTTTTTTTCTCCCCATGCACAGTGAAACTAAACTCCAAAAGCTAAGAATTTTTTTTACAAAAGAGTTCTTGTTTCCCAGCCAGCCCTACAGGGCAGAAATTGCATCACATCAACACCTGCCCCAGGACTTTATGATATTTTAATTAAAACAGCTGGATTCCCCAGGTCTGCAGCCAGGTGCTGTCCTCCCCCATCTCCATAGTGGAGACATAGGATGTGATTTCTGCCCAGAATGTCAGCTGGTTGCTCTGAAGCCAGTTAGATATAGACACATGTTGATCCCACCATCAGCCTGGTACACCTGAACACGTGGGATTGGCTTGTAAAATTGATGCTCCAGTCTTCCCTTTGACAAAAGCACTTAAGTACATGCTTAACTTTAGGCATGCGTTTAAGGGCTTTGCTGAATAGGGATGGGTATTTAAGCAAGTGCTTAAACGCTATGCAGAACTGGGGCCACATGAGGACCATGAAAGACCAGTCTTATAAACAATTGCTAGAGGCTGTCTCATTGTCTACTTTTTTCTTCTTCCCAACTGTCACAAAGTGTGACAGAAGGTACACAACTTTTCTAGAACAGCCCAGAATACCAAAAGACCCAGGAAACAAAGGACAAAAGGTCCCAGAAAAATTCATGGATCGAGTACGTAGATAACTATGGTGATATCTTAAAATAGAAAGCGGCACAGTTATCCAGGCAAATTCAATCAGTGTATAACTGTTGAAGAATATTTCCCTGAAGAAAGATTTATAGGTATCAGGGAAAACCTGTCAATGTTCCATATTGGTAATGGGAATGAAGAAGTAACAACAGCATTTTAATCGCTGTCATCTCAAGGCAGGTCTAGTTGATACAGTGCTTAAAAGGTTAACAGCAACAACCTGTCTGCGTTGAGATTCCCTACTCCACTGGAGCTGAAATGGTGTTTTGTAAAAATATCCGTAGTCTATACTGGACTAGGGCTATAGATCACTGGGCAGCCTTTAGATGGTTAACAGCATTCAGTCACTTCTAGATGCAAACCAGTGGCAACATTAGACTGTAAGCTCTTTGAGGGAAGTACCATCTGTTTGTTCAGATCCTAGGACAATGCGGTCCTGATCCATGCCTGGGACTGCTAGATGCTACGGCAATACAAATAATCAGCATTTGTTTTGTTTCTTTCTAAAATATTCAGGAAGTTAGAACTCTGCTGTTCCAAATATATACAGGAGTCCAGACACACCAGTACAGTGAAATTATAAAGAACCCCAATATGTTGTAACTTTCAGAGGTTAGATCGGGGTTTTATTTTCAGTAGGCCAGCAAAAGATTTTCAGTTCACACTAACCGGAGAATTTCTTGGCTATTTGCCTACATCTAAGGCATTCAAGTGGTTTCATTAATTGGAGCTAAGTTTCAAACACCTTTGGCGACTAATTCACATTTAACATGAGTCAGAACAGAAATAGCTGTGTTATTTCCACTGTAGCATCAAATTAGGCCTATTAATTGGTCCCTATTAACACACACTCCCTTGGTGCCACTAGCACATTTCTGTTGGCAATTTATTCACAGAGACATTCACTAGTTCTAATTGCTCAAGCTGTTTTTAAAATATCTAACAGTTGCTGTTAGATGGAAATTAGACTGCAACAAAAAAAAAAAGAATCCAAAAAGCCACACACTATCAGCACAGAACTTGGGATCCAACAGTCACTGAAGTTAACAGAAAGATTCGCACTGACATCAGTAGTCTTTGGGTTAGGCCCTTCAAGACTGGGTTTTTGCAAGACATTCAACTTTTTTTTTTTTTGTAAAAGGGTGGTCACAAAACTATGTCAGGTTCATTCTAATTAACACTCAAATGATAAAAGATTTAGAACAACCTGACCTATGAGGAAAGGTTATAAAAAACAGGGCATGTTTAATCTTGAGAAAAGAAGACTGATAGGGACCTGATCAATATATCAATAACCTTCAAATATATTAAGGGTTGTTATACAGAGGATAATGATCAATTGGTCGCCATGTCCACTGAAGGCCGAACAAGAAGTAAGGGGCTTAATCTGCAGCAAGGGAGATTTAGGTTAGATCTTAGAGAAAAACTTTCTAACTAGAAGGGTAGTTAAGCTCTGGAACAGACCATCAAGGGGGGCTGGGGAATCCCCATCTCTGGAGGTCTTTAAGAACAGGATGGTCTAGGTTTATTTTGTCCTGTCTCAGCACAAGGGGTTGGACTTGATGGCTCCTTGAGGTCCTTTCCAGCCCTACATTTCTATGGTATGGAGAGATTTTGCAACTCTTGCGCACAGTGGGAAGCACTGCCTTTAATGTGACTGCTCATGTGAGTCAATGGAACTGCTTGCATGAGTGAGAGGTTCCCAGCACAAGCAAGGATTGTAAAGCCTAGCCACTAGTTTATAGGTGATATGACATCCACCAACTGTTTTTCTCTCTCTAAAAGGAAGCCTTTATCCTCCTCTAGTAAGGACAAAAGTGAGTTCAATCCCCCCAATCTGGCTCCCACTGAAGTTCCAATGGAAGGGTTGGGCTAGACTGGTGCCCTAGGTATGGTGTAGCATTTGTATCTGAATTTATCTCTTCCTGCTTCTTTTTCACAGCCTCTCTGTACTAGCTGTTCACTTTGCCCACTCCCTGCCTCTTTTTCAGCTAACTTCTCAGACCTCAGGCCTGTGATCTAACCAGGAGACACTCCCTCCCACTTTATCCATCCCTACGGGTTAACTCTCTGCATTTTCCAGGCAAATGGAGCAATGTCTCCCCCATCCCAAACTTTAACTGCTACGGGTTCGATTGTTCCATTTGTCCAGGGCTTAGGAGGCACAAGCTCTCCTGTGGCTTATTGTTGCACAAGGGAGACAGGAGGGCAGGTTTCCTGTGGCTTATTGTTGCACAAGGGAGACAGGAGGGCAGGTTTCACTCTGCACCACTTATTAGCATGGTGTAGATTGCATTCCTGGTGTACCAGCCTTACTCTGCAGGCAGGTGCAGGGGTGAAGGGTAGGGACATGGCCCTGTGCCTTCCCCCCTCCTTTCTGAGTGATTTACTCCATGAAGAGACCAAGGACAGACCCTTCTCTGCTCATAGAGATTGTATTGTGATGGGCTTTTGCACAGGCTGCACAAGATTTGGGGGGGGGGGGCGGGCTTCTTGCATGTATTTCTGGCAGATGGGCAAATTCCAATCTGGCCCTTCTCAGGCTTTCTGTAACTCCACTGCCTTCAGCGAAGCGGCTCCTGAGCCGAACGTGGCCCATGAATTGCAAACTGCCGCAGTAGTTTAATTTACAGAAGTGGCTGTGAAGGTCAGTCCAACGCGGACAATGTGTGGGGAGTGCAACAAAAGCAACCGTACATTTGCAAAGACAGGATAATTATTTAAAAAAATAGCACTGAGGAGCACATTGATATAGAATAGACTGAGCAGACTAATCCAACCATTAATTTCATATCACGAGCCTTACGTCACTGACTGGCACTCTAATTAACTAATTCCCCAAGGTTTCACTGAGTGCTCTTTCATTAACCTGAGTCTCTCCCATTTGGCACGCTGCAGACTTTTAAAGACCCCTTCATAAAAATACAATGTGCACTTTATGATTTAAAGACAGTTGAAGTGCTTTCTCTACTGAAAAACTAGTATAAACCGAGACAGCAGCCAAGGATTTTTTAAAAAGCCAAGATTTTATTAGGAGTTATTGAAATTCAGGGTGGTCTCCCTTCTCTACCAAATTTCTGGCTCTTTAGTTCCAGATTCCTTTTTTTTTTCCTCAAGGTATTTTGAAGATCAACAGAAAACATAAGAATTACCACACTGGCTCAAACTAGTCTATCTGGTCCAGTATCCTGTCTCTGACAGCAGCCAGCCCCAGCTGCTTCAAAGGAATGGGATATCTTGCTTAATTTCTTCTCTTTTACCTAGTCATTCTTTAATTTAAGAATCGCCTGTTCTATGGCCTGTGTTATACAGAAGACCAGACTACATGATCATAGAGGTCCCTTCTGGACGTATATAATCTATGAGCCGTGTTTCAAAGTAATTTACTGGCATATTTATAAATACTTTCCAAAAGTTAGTTAGAAAATAGCATAGCAGCATCTATTAGAACCATTGTAGTGAAGCTTGAGATAGTGTTTCTACAATAAACTATTTGCAAGTGTTTGCAATTTAGTGATAAAACCCACCTTTTTCAGAGTTGAAACTTGGCATCCTCCCCCGAGTTAGAACACAATTAAGAGCTGGCAGATTCCTCCTCCTCCAGAAGTCAAGCCAGGTGGTTTGAACAAACTTTAGGTAACTTTTTTTAAAGATTTTTTTTCATTTTCACTCACATCTGATACTCTCCTGAGACCAGTTACTGGAATTCATTAGTAGAAATTTGATTTCAGTGGGTTTTGGATCAGGCCCCAAATCTTTTGTCTGCTCAAGTGACACTTCCCTGCAGTCTGAAGGCAATCATGCCACCTCATGTGGCGATTTCTATCAGAACTCAGAAACTAATCAGGGTTTAGTCTGCTTGGCTAGTGGGCCTCTACAGAAAACCAAGGCTATTATGGGAAGTGGTACTGATCATTCAATAGTTAGTTCTCTTCCCCCTGCCCCACCACCTAAGTGAGAGTTAAGCCATTGCCCCCGCCTAATGCTTGATGGCATGGTGATGACAGAGGTATTAACTTTCAAGGTTTGACCATTGGGTGAAGATTCTTTTAAGATGTAAGCTGATGCAATTTGACCATTGGGGAAGAACTTCAGAGGTTTGACCATTGGGTGAAGATTCTTTTAATGCTGCTCACTACAGTGCTATAGAACTGATGCAATTTCACTTGTAATCCTCCTCCTTGCAAGAGCAAATCTTTTAGTGTTATTACATCTCTGGAGAACCCTGCTCACTGGGCCTGATTCTCCTCTTTCACCACCATAAAACAGGAGTAATCAGTGAAGTAAATGGAGTTATAGCTGTGTAAAAACAGTATAAGACATGAATTAGAATCCCTGCGTATTTTTAAGAGACTAGGGATATTAAATTAACCATCTCCTGGTTCAATATTAATATGGGTTACTACACATGCCTATTCCTGCTTTGGCTAAGGCATTTTGCATTCACTTCCTTGTAAAGGTGCAGGTACTATTACAATACCTACTATATTTTATATAGGTTCTTGTACCATTGTTATCTACATTTGAGCACCTTACTGTGGTGCATTGAGATATGACTAATGTATGTCACATGAAGTTTGTTCTCTTGGTCTCTCCATAGGGGGAGAATCAAGGGTGCAGTGTAATGTTGTATTACAGTAAGTTTTGGGGGATGTTTAGAGGCACTGTTCATGCATACATAACTAATGATAGCAACCAGTGCAGGAAATGAAATAGCAAAGCCTTTTTTTGTGTGTGTGTGTGATTGTGCAGGATTCTAGAGAGACCTGGTGGGTGAGGTAATATCTTTTATTGGACCAATTCCTGTTGGTGAGAGAGACAAGCTTCTGAGCTTACATAGAACTCTTCTTCAGGATTCTAAAATTTAACTTGTATATGTGGGAAGATTTTGTGCAGATTTCCAAAGACATTGCTCTTCGTGAAATAAAAAACATTAATTAAAGTTCTGTATGTCTGGACACCAGTTGCCCTCAATAACATTTAATAAACAAGACAGTTGATATACAGTGTACTTAGTCTATGCTAAGATAAAAAAAGCTCTCCATATAAATAATGCTTTTCTTATTAGCATGAAATTAGAATCTTCAAATATTTATGTTCATTCATTTCCTGGTTAAAGGGCAGAATTCTCCTACTAGAGTTATTTTTCCTAATATCATTAGATGCCACAGTGAAAAACTCCCGGGTTGAGTTTTATTTATAAACTGAAAGCTGACAGAAACAATCCAGTTTATTTAATAGATTAGACAATGATTAGAAGCTATGGGAAATGTCAGACAATGATATTTCTTATGCTCCCAAGGGGGACTGGATGGCTCAGAGAATTGGTGATGGTGTATTGGAGTTTCATTTCTAGGATGCCATTTCAAATCCAGCCCCAATTGAGAGTGTACTTAAATAGTGGACTATGTGAAATGAATTGATTAGCTCTGTTCAGTTACTAGTGGACAGCTGTCTATATCACAAGAACTACCACTACAACTGACACCAGTTTGTAACCTTGACTTTGTGTATCAGGCAAAAAATGGATCTGTTTCCACTATGGGATCTTCATCAGAACATTTTATTAAGAAAGAATATATTTAGAAAGATTGGACATACACAAGTCCATGGGGCCAGATGCAATGCACCCGAGGGTGCTGAGGGAGTTGGCTGATGTGATTTCAGAGCCATTGGCTATTATCTTTGAAAGCTTGTGGCAATTGGGGGAGGTCCCTGATGATTGGAAAAAGGCAAATATAGTGCTCATCTTCAAGAAAGGGAAGAAAGAGGATCTAGGGAACTACAGACCGGTCAACCTCACCTCAATCCCTGGAAAAATCATGGAGCAGGTCCTCAAGGAATCCATTTTAAGGCACTTGGAAGAGAGGAAGGTGATCAGGAACAGTCCACATGGATTCACCAAGGGCAAGTCATGCCTGACCAACCTGGTTGCCTTTTATGAAGAGGAGACTGGCTCTGTGGATGTGGGGAAA
The DNA here is from genome assembly GCF_026122565.2 of Emydura macquarii macquarii. Lineage (NCBI taxonomy): Eukaryota > Metazoa > Chordata > Testudines > Chelidae > Emydura > Emydura macquarii. The sequence continues at coordinate 373,360 of NW_027133667.1, forward strand.
GTGGTGGACGTGATATACCTTGACTTTAGCAAAGCTTTTGATACAGTCTCCCACAGTATTCTTATCAGCAAGTTAAAGAAATATAGGTTGGATGAATGGACTATAAAATGGATAGAGAGTTGGCTAGATCATCGGGCTCAATGGGTAGTGATCAATGGCTCCATGTCTAGCTGGCAGCTAGTCACAAGCGGAGTGCCCCAGGGGTCGGTCCTGGGGCTGGTTTTGTTCAACATCTTCATTAATGATCTGGAGGATGGGGTAGATTGCAACCTCAGCAAGTTTGCAGATTACACTAAGCTAGGGGGAGTAGTAGATACCCCAGAAGGTAGGGATAGGATACAGAGTGACCTAGACAAATTGGAGGATTGGGCCAAAAGAAATCTGATGAGGTTCAACAAGGACAAGTGCAGAGTCCTCCACTTAGGATGGAAGAATCCCATGCACAGCTACAGACTGGGGACCGACGAGCTACGCAGCAGTTCTGCAGAAAAGGACCTGAGGGTTACAGTGGATAAGAAGCTGGATATGAGTCAGCAGTGTGCCTTGGTTGCCAAGAAGGCTAATAGCATATTGGGCTGCATTAGTAGAAGCATTGCCAGTAGGTCGAGGGAAGTGATTATTCCCCTCTATTCAGCATTGGTGAGGCCGCATTTGGAGTATTCTGTCTGGTTTTGGGTCCCCCACTACAAAAAGGATGTGGACAAGTTGGAGACAGTCCAGCGGAGACAACAAAAATGATTAGGGGACTGGAGCACAAGACTCATGAGGAAAGGCTGAGGGAACTAGGCTTGTTTAGTCTGCAAAAGAGAAGAATGAGGGGGGATTTGATAGCAGCCTTTAACTACCTGAAAGGGGGTTCCAGGGAGGATGGAGCTCAGCTGTTCTCAATGGTAGTAGATGACAGAACAAGGAGCAATGGTCTCAAGTTGCAGTGGGGAGGTCTAGGTTGGATATTAGCAAAACGTTTTTCACTAGGAGGGTGGTGAAGAACTGGAATGGGTTACCTAGGGAGGTGGTGGAATCTCTATCTTTAGAGGTTTCTAAGCTGCACCTTGACAGAGCACTGGCTGGGATGATTTAGTTGGGATTCGTCCTGCTTTGAGTAGGGGGTTGGACTAGATGACCTCCTGAGGTCCCTTCCAACTCTAATATTCTATGATTCTATGATTTCTTCTAGTCCCCTTGGTTTTCTGTGGAAATGTCCCATTCACATACTGACTGGGTTGGACTTGATCGGTGATACTGTGCTGGCAGCATCCCTCACCTCTGTTAAGGAATCATTATTGCCAATGTGAGATAGAGCAGAACTAATATATGCCACTGGATGAACCAACCACAGGCTGTACTCAGGATTGAGGGTGAGGTGGGGAGAGGAGAAAAGCCATCTGCCCCCTTTCTTAGGAGCACTGAGCAGGCAAACCTAAAAATATGGGCTGACACAGGTAAAGCACCAGAAGTCTTTCAAATGTACTCCCATGTACAAGATTCACATTTCAGCACTGTTATTGAAAGCAAAAAAGTAAGCGATGAGACAAGTTAGTAACAAAACCATAGCAACAAAATGGTGAGGACACATCAAGTTCTCATACTAGATTAAAAAAAAAGTCACCACTGAAAGTCAGCATTTGCCAACCTTAACTTTACAATGGTACTCTAAGAACAACTTCCCCCTAATTACAACAGGAATAAAGATAGTGTCTCAGATAGCAGATAACTGCAGATGCACACTGACATTTTTGTTGGTAGCTACGGTATACACTGTATACCACTACTGATGATGCAGTAGTAATAATAATTTCCTCTCCATCTACTCACTACCACACTTCTGAAGATAATGTTTTCGAACAAATCAGGTTTAGTGATAAGTGGGTCCATATTTTCTCTCCATAGGTAAGTTTTTAAAAAGCAAAAATTAAGTAAATTAAAAATGAGACATGTAGATGCTGTCTTTATAGGTATGTTGTGCTTTATATTCTCTCTCTAATAAAAAGATTTGCATTTTAGTTATATGTTTCCATACCACACTATTTGTAAGTTTTTAAAAAGCAAAAATTAAGTAAATTAAAAATAAGAGACATGTAGATGCTGTCTTAATAGGTATGTTGTGCTTTATATTCTCTCTCTAATAAAAAGATTTGCATTTTAGTTATATGTTTCCATACCACACTATTTGTTTTTATATAAAGTCTTTATGCTACATATGATCATTTTTCTTTACATCCAAAACCAGATTATCTTTGGTCCAGAGTTGGAATGGAGAACTGCATCAATGCATACAAATGAAAAACTGCTGAAGTAATGCTACCCTCTGGTGGAGAATTCAAAGAATGTATATTCTAAAACCTCTGAAGCATCATAGTCCTTTAGGAATTTTACTTCTGAGACTACAGTGGTGTTCCACGGCTGGAGTAATCCTTCTTTACATCTTTGGGTATAAGAGTAGTGTTTTGTGACTAATGGGCAACTTAGCAGAGGATAGTCATACAGTAGGTGATTTCAAGAGATGTCTGTGAACACAGTAGAGCAGTGATTTTCAACCTCTGGTGCACAGTCTCCTGGAGGTCCGCAGACTATGCTTAAGATTTCCAAAGAGGTCCAGACCTCAAGTTGAAATTTTTAGGGGTCCACAAATGAAAAAAGGTTGAAAACCACTGCATTAGAACAATCTCCTTTCAAAGATCTTTATGGTCAGTAGAAAGAGGTCAATAAAAAATAGTCTTCCACTAAGTACAAATGCTCTCCCCTTTATATAGCTTCCGCATTCTGCCAGAAATGCTGGGTTGAACACCTGTTACCTGTCAGCTCTGTGTTCTTGGGGAACCTGGGCACAAAACCCCGATTCTCTCTGGCTCACCTGAATCCCCCCTCCCCAGCCTCTGCTTGAACCAAAAACCAAAAGCAATGAAAAGACAGTGGGAGACACACCTAAACCCTTCCAAACAAGGGTGATGGGATTAAAGCAACTCACCTAGCCTCATCTACATCAAAGATGTAAAAAGGAGGCATCTTGATTAGCACATCAAATGGAGAACAGAAGCCTCATCTACATTGAACATGGAACAAGAATTAGCATACTGAATGGAGAACCAAGCTCCAAAGCAGGAACCGCACTGAACTCTGGGATTGGTAAAGCAGGGACGCACGGCATGATGGGAGATCTCTGCTCCTGATGTTAATGAACTCACACCTGCATACACTCAGCTCCGCAGCTAACAGACCATTCTAGTTATTGATATCCAAAACACTGAATCTGCCTGATTGCATTGTGAGCCCCCTCGAAAAAACACTGCCCATAGCAGGAATGATCAGCTCCTATTGTCCAGCATAAAGAAAACCACTCTGGTATACTCCTTGGAGTCATTGTTTACCCATAAACAAACCTAGTGTTCTCCCTTGACCATTGTTTATTCCCTACAAAACCCCTACCCAAGTTCAAACCTCTGTTCTGATGCCTGGATCCAAATGCTGCATCAGTTCCACTGGGACTTCCCCTTTTCCTGACTGATCATGTTGGGAGCTCTGCCTGTCTCAAGCGCTCCAGACCCTAAGCTGAACAGCCTGACTGCTGGGAACCTTTGAGCTGCATGGAGAGGTGAGACCTCCCCTTTCCTCCAACACTCCCTCTCTCTCTCTCTTTTAGTCCAGGTATAACTATCTACTTTTGTAATCAAACCTGGGTAGCTTTCTCCAATACCCCAACTCTAATTGTGTAGTATTGTAAGTGTTTGATTGTTTTTCTCTCCCTGTATGGTTATTACTATTAGTATCATAAGTTTTATGTACCTGGCAGTAAAATAACTGTTATAATCACGCTGGTTGCCAGTCTCTCTCTCCAAACTTCATTTACTCCTTTGTGTTCTTGGCTTCCCTATCTTGCTCTGCAACAATGCTTCTTTTACTTAAGCCAAAGATCCCTGGAGTGCCCAAAAATCCTATGGAGTTTGCTCATCAAGGGGGTTGTTACTAGAACAATTGTAGAGTGAGGGGGGTGGCAGCTGAAAGTGCTGTTTGACGCAGCCTGATTGAGTCCAGGGGCAAATAAGGGTGGCAGCTGAAAAGTGCTGTTTGGACCCTGCCTGCTCAGAAGTGTGATCTATTCTGATGCGGGGCAAAGGGGCATATAAAGGTGGCCACTGAAATGAGATGAGTCAGGGTAGTGGTGGCGCTCCCCCCACCCCAGACCTGTGTTGCACCATCAGCCTGGGTCACCAAACATTCCTCCATGCTCCCGAGGGTGATGCACCCCATGGTTTGAAAACCTCTGTTCTAGATCCAGAGGTGGTGCATGGGGCAGTCACCTCCCCCCAGCTATGAACAGTTAACAATAACTCCTCTGTTCATTGTCTCTGCTTGACCACTGGGTTGCTCAGAGAAGGAAGCACATTCCTTTGGCTAGTGCAGACCTGTTTACCAACTCCCCCTGTCATGCTTGGTTTACACACACGAGTCATAATTCCAGCATGTATCCATAACTTTTAATACACACCCCATACATACATCACACAAGAATTTGAATGATCAGTGAGCTATTAGTTTTCCAATGATATATTACATGATATCTTTTAGATACAGATTATAAGTATAGTGAATTGAGCGGGGGAGGGGTTTACCTTCTGACACTGGGATGCCCTTAAGGTCACAAAAATACAATAGTGATGAAAACAGAAATGTCATAGAGTTCTTTAGACCCCTACTGAATTTAACACAGGAAGACATCCTTTTATATGTTTTTGTAAACCACCCATTAGAATTCTTTAGCAGGGATATAGTACTTCCACCAAATTCTACAGGATGGTCCAAAATATTGTATAGGAAATCTCTCTTTTTTTTTCTATTCAGGTTTATAGGATTTTTCCCATAAAACTGATTTTCAGAAAGACGAGAGCCCAAGACAATGACACTGTTCCTCTAGACCACATTACTACAAGGGCCAGGAATTTGCTAGCTTACATCCATGTTTAAACCCAGTTGTTGCTAGCAGAGATCAAGCATGGTGCTATTATCATTATTATTTATGTTGCATTAGTGTGCCTAGGAGCCCCGGTCATGGGCCAGGATGGGGACCCCCATAAGCTAGGCACTGTACAAACACAGAACAAAAAGACAGTCCCTGCCCCAAAGAACTTTCCCACTTTCTTCAAAACAGGGATTTATTTCTGAGACTTATGCTACGAATTGCCCCCTACCCAATGGCCAGTCTACACTATGCTGCCAATAGAATCCCCCATGGAGTCTGCCAAAGAGATGGGGACAAATTTGGAGACTGTCACAAACTTCGCCACGAAAACATGGCGGGTCCAGCAAATTGCCAAGCAAGCTCCATTGTCACCCTTGAGTTCTGTTTCCGGGAGAGTCTGAGTTCACTCACCGCTAGGCAACCCCCTCACGGCCAGGCCTGGTGTAGTAGCTCTCTCACTGGGCTAATGCCCCCCCCCCCCCCCACACACATCACTCCAGCAGGTCCTCTTCTGGTGACTCACTCAGCCCTGCAGCATGGCCACCATCTTAAGTCCCAACACTTCCAGGGTCACAATTACCCAAAATGAAAGTCCCCAAAAATGTGTGTTTAACACACAAATATCTTTCCCCCTTGCTGGGGCTCTTCTTTGGCCTGTCTTCAGCTCAGCCTGTAGTCCCCTTGCTGGATTCAATAACCCCTGTGATGGCCTTATACATTTCTTTCCTTGGGGTCAGTAGAGAAATCCAGTCCCACCCGCTACTCTAGGTTCCAGCACAGGGCCCTGTACTGAACAGCTAGGTGTGCTCCTTTATCTTCGCCGCAATTTTCCCTCTAGGCAACTTCCTACCCAGCCTCTTAAGTTCTCTCTGTCTCTTCCTTGCTTAATCAGTCTTCCCCAGGCCTCTCTGCCTGGAATGCTTTTCCCAATCTCTTCCCTATTTTCAACAGGGCCTCTCCCTTCCGGAGAGATTGCCTCACGTACCCTTTCCCCCAGCTTGGCTTCATCACCTCTTAAGCCTGGCTCTTTCCCTCCCCTTCACTGTAGCCACATTCTCCTCTTCCTGGGGAACTGCCTGATTCTGTAATTAGCTCCGGCTGTCCAGCCCATGGGGAAGGCACCCTGTTACAGAGAATGAGAACAGAACAGCAAATCCAAGCATCTTCCATGATTTCAGGAAAAGCAAGATACAGGGCTGAGTTCTCTACTGCGATGGAGCCTCTTTGTACCACACTGCGATTGTATTGTGGTTGCAAACTGGCTTAACCTACTCAGGAAGGATCGGCTCCCTGTAATGTGGGTCCTCCAGTGGCATGGAGCCAATATAGGGGCTAGCATGCCCCAATCCCTCCCCACTGCCAGCACAGCATGGAGAACAGAGCGTGACCAGTAGAAAGCGTATGCAGTAAAATATTATTTTGCCCCACTAATCCTCAGTTGCTTCTCCTGTGGCCATTTGCACTGGAGTAAATTAGAGCAGTCTTTTGGCTGCTACAACGGTGCGTGGAAACTGGCCCTGCAGCAGGATCAGTGAGTGCAATGGGGAACTTTAAGATACCTTCATACCCTACCTTGCCTCGCACTCTGTGCAAATCAGCCACACTTCAGGATCTGGTCCACAGAATCCATGGGCCAGATGCTCAGCTGATGTAAAATTAGCATAACTCCGCTGAAATTAGGATGTGGTTGTCTGACATTACTACAAGGCTGCAACTACTTCTTTTGTAACTGCATTGCCCGAATAAAAAGTCTTGGTGGTGTGTTACAAAGGCTAATGTGTGCATTGATACAGAACCACAGGTCTGACTCCCCCTGCCTTACATCTTCTGTCACCATTTCCCCATGCAAAGTGAATATACAATGCTGCAGAATAATCCCCACTCATCTATCCTTTTGCACATCCCTACACAAGAAACAAAGCAGCAGAGCAGCAGGCACATGATTTTGTACCTTAATAACATTAAAAAATAAAACAGGCCTCAAAGGATAAATCTTAGGAAGAGCCGAGGTTGAGGGATTATTAAAGAAAAAAATAATGCGAGTAGCTTTGAAAAATAAAACTCTAAACAATGTACAACTGATAGTTTGATCAGGAATTTTTTCACCCAACTTCCAGTAGGAGGCAATGGCAGACAGAGGAGGAATAAGGATATGTTTTGTAACAAAATGAAGGTTGTCCCTGAAAACAAAGGGCAGTTTAGACTAGAGCTTGGAGAATGTTTTCTGTTAATATTTTTTGGGAAGGAGGAGTTGACAAATACAGATTTGGCAACACCAAACTATTGTGTAAGCCCATGGCAGTTGTCCCAAATTGTTCATCTCGGGGAAAAAGATAAATCCACAAAAGTCAAAGCATTTTGCTTTGACATTTTCAAAATGAAACTGTGTGATTTTTTTTGTTTGGATATTTCCTTCAATTTTATTTTAAAAAATTAAAAATGTTAAAATACTCAAAATTGAAACAAAATTGTTTTTAACTTTTTGAGTTCCCCAAAATTTCAAAAAAATTTGGTTGTGGGTCAGCCCGAAACAATTTTTTCCAATTTTTCAGAATTGCTGGTAAACCCTAAAATCAGTTATTCACACATAGCTCTCGTTGCGCTTGAGACCTATTACAGTTCATTACAGGGTGAGAGGTGTAAAATGGGTGCATGCGTATTTTGCATGCCCTTGATACAGAATTAGTCATTAGCATTACATTTGACCACAGTCTGTCTGGAATTATAATTGGGAATGTTCCCATGTATGAAAGAGAGTGTGCCCCTCTATTTTACTAGTTCATAAGAGAAATTGGTTTCCTTGTCAAAATCTGAGGGATTTAGCCTGAAATATGGTACTGCCCTAGGCATATTATTACAATAAATCAGATTCTTTCTGCATTAGAGACTTTCAGGGTCTTTTCACTGGAATCCTCGAGTCTCTCAAATAATTATTACACTAAAAATAATGTCTTGAGTAAAGCTTCTCTAACTGGTTAAATTCTCCAAAGTTATTCATTCTATTATGCAGGATATTGACTTTATAGTGGCTCCATCCGCCAGACTAGCACAGTCTCCTCATTAAAAACAAATCCCCTGCCAAAATTTGTTTATTTTTATCTGATGATCCACTGCGGTTTCCTCAGTAAAGCAGGGAAAGTATTTAAGCATTGTTTATGATTTTTTTTTTTTTCCAATTTGAAAACACTGCAGGGGGCTGTTTTTTGTGGGTTTTCCAAGATAAAAAGACTTTATTATTAAAACCAGATATATGAAGCTTGCTATATCTGTGATACAGTGTATATACATTAAGAGCTAAGTAAATCTTTCTTTAGGAGAGTCTGTGGGATGATTTCCCAACAGTACACAGATCGTCAATGGACAAGCAAGACACTGGAAATTAATCCAAAATCTTCTTTCTGTATAACAATGCAGATCCCATGTGTGCAAAGCTGACTATGGGAGAGGGTCTCAGATCCACACTGCTCAAAGACCTGCTCAGTACTCAGTTAATATCTAGTCATATCTGTTGGGCTAGATTTAAACTTGTTTAGGCTAGCTCCCCTCCTTTAGTTACAAACTTAATGTTCTGATAAATTCTGTCAAGTGAATTCTGGTAGTATGTTTAAGAGGTAGACTCGCTCCTAAATTTGAATTCCTCTTGAACTGCAAGAAACAGCTTTACATTTTCCTTTGCTACACTTCTCTCCTTCTGGTTTTCAAGACTATTATGGAAAGCCTGAAAGTCGTACCTCCCTCTGAATCTCAGCCTCATGTCTAGATTCCCATGAACTCCACCCTTGTGCCGTTGAAGACTTCCTGCAGACTCCAAGAAGTCCACCAAGACTTTGGCCATCATAAAATCCAGACATCAAAAGGAGTAGACCAAATTCAGAGTTTTTTGCCTCACTGCTACCTCCTTTAACATTGGACTCAAATGCCAAAAAGAAAACTATATAATTGGACTGCTAATTCCCTGAGCAGGCATTAGGATGCTTGCCATAGAAATCAACTCCTTGGACAGTGATTTATTATATATATGAGAAATGCTGACATAGATGGCATAACTATAAACTAAAGGAATTGTAATAAAGTCCAGATAACTTACAGATGCATTACAGGCCACATAACTGTGCTATATATCTTTCATGTTCTCTTATTCTTTCTCTTCAGCTATTCAAATAACTTTTAACACTTCTTTAACTAGTATTTTAATTATTATTCTATTGAGTTAAATAGTTTCCACCAACAGCCTGTTTAATGTTCAGATATAGCACTTCATTCTCTTTTGCCTGTTTTGCACTCTACCTTGTCTCTTGTGTCTCCAAAAGTGAATGATTTTTATGTTTGACAAAAGGCCTCCATCTTTCAAATTGAGTTTCAAAAGTGAGTTAATTTTCCCAAGTAAATAACACTTACATATGAGCGGAGTGCTGCCAGCAGAATGAACACAGTTAATAGAAGTAGTAAATATTTATGGCATGGGAGCACCAAAAGGCCACAATTTTAATTTGAGTTCATTGAGCAGGGCACTATACAAACAGAAAATTGACAATCCTTGATCCAGAGAGCTGACAATCTAAAAGAACTGAGAGTTAGTTTGGACCAATCAGCTAAGCTCATTTTCTCACCAGCCAAGTCCATTTTAGGGCTGTCCCACAGTTTTCAAAAGTTCAGATCTTCAGCATATTGGATTGAAATAGATATGCATATCCATCTATTCCCTATTTCTTTGTTCATATCATTCTACCTTTCCCAACTCACTCTGGCATCTGTGTGTACTACAGATGTAAGCAAGGTCTGAGTGGCACTCTCCCTGCTCAGCAGCTGAAAGGGGGGCTTTGTATTTGCATGAGTACAATTAAGTACTCAGTATATTGCATAAGCACACTAGGTGTTCAGCATGATGGGAAATGCTCAATGTGTCTGGTATTGTATTACAAGTCACTTCTGTGTTAACTGCAGGGGTAATGAAACGTTGTCCTTCGATTGTATGAACAAATGGCACCAGATCTGTGTTTAGCCTGTTCTGATAAAAAATTCGGTCTCACCCAAACAGAGCCCAAAAAGGGTGGCGGACGGACGTTTCAGCATTGCAAGGAGAGAGGGAAGGGTGAGAAGTCTTCTGTTGAGACTGCTCTAGCCCTGGCAAAGGGCTACCCTCAGGCATGGATTGATGATCTCCTTCCACTGTTAGATGGTAGAATTAATGGTTCCTCTCAGAGTCTTTTGTTTGTTAAAAGCAGGGACATTGCTTCTGTGTCAGTAGAAGGTTTTCCCATGAGCTGAAATTCACTAAGAGCTGAATCACTAGAGGGACTGGGAAACCTTGACTGCCAACCCCCAGAGAGGTGCCAGCTGTGGGCAGCACCTGCAGACGGTGGGATCGGTCAGCGCCAGTAGATGGCAGGAGCAACAGCGGTCAATGCCAGCAGATGGTGGGATCGGTCGGCGACAGCAGGAGCCAGGAGCAGTCAGTGCCTGCAGATGCCAGGATCGGTTAGCATCTGTAGACAGAGGGGCACCAGCAGACTGCAGGAGACAGGAGTGGGGACTCAGTGAGGCCCGGAGGTGGCAGGAAGCAGCAGCGGAGGAGGCCTGGTCAAGCCTGTGTCCAGGAGGAGCCTGCAGAGGGGGACTGACTGAGCCCCAACCGAGAGGTGGACATGGCAACTACGATGGTCAGTACAGGGGAAAGCAAGAAAGGAAGGACGAAGGACACGCCCCAGTACTCTGGGCTGGGTTTGGCTCATTGAGTTCACGAATGCTGTTTGCACTGTTTCCCAAACCAGTGCTGTGTTACTTCCCTTCTGTTATTAAAAGGTTTACTTTCTACACTCAGCCTCTGTGCTTGTGAGAGGGGAAGTATTGCCCTTTGGGGCGCCCAGGGAGACTGGGTGGGGGCTCGAGCCAATTTGGTGTGGTATCATTGACAGGGACTGCTAGATATAGAACCCAGCCCTTGCTGCTGCCGACTCTGTCTGGCAGAAGGGTTACACATAACACTACCATCTTTTTTCTATATATTTGCTCCCTTTTTGTTGTAATATTGCATGTCTCCATCCATCTCGAAACTGTCTGCATCATTATATTGTTTTATTTTCAATACACACAAACTATCAAGATTTAGTCTTATGCAATAAATTGCCCTATAATGCATGAAACAATCCTTTTCACAATCAGGCCCAATTTTCAAATACTGGTGCCCTTGTAATAGTGAAATAGGCACTTAGGTGTATAAATGTTCAATTAATATGTTTACGAACCAAAATAAGCATCCAGAAGCAGGATTTGGCTGTCTTATTAAGGTCCCCACGTGTGAAAATTGAGGTCTCAGTACAAGTTATATGAGCAGGCAGGGTCAAATTATTCTTTGTTGTGCATCTTCTAAGTCACCTGCAGAGCTGTCTTCCATAAAATGGTTAAAGTCCCTCAGAGCCATTTGTTTCATTCTAGAAATTTTTGCTGAAATAAAACTTAGAGGTTTTTAAGGTGTGGCTTGACAAAGCCCTGGCTGGGATGATTTAGTTGGAGTTGGTCCTGCTTTGAGCAGGGGGTTCAACTACATGACCTCCTGAGGTCCCTTCCAACCCTAATCTTCAATGATTCTAAATGCTTTGTGGACCTGAAAATACAATACTACATTTTTTTATTTTAAATGCATTGCAGTCTGAAAATACACACTAGAGCCAATCCTCCAAACATCCAGGAACAATTCTTTTGAACTGCTTGAACTGCTGGCAATTGGAAGTGATGATTAAATATTGCAAACCTCTGTGGAAATATAGCCATATGAGAGATTCTTTACTGGGCTCACACTTTAGAGGAACTGGAGTAGCAATCTGAAATAATTGTTGCTTCTGATTACCATGGGAACTAGACAGAGGTCTTACTTTTCAAAAGACAAATTGGTTGTAACTCACCTACCACTTCAAAAGCATGATTGAGAATCTGTAGGCTTGTGTGAGTGAAAGAGAATAATACTTTGGTGATTAGTAAAATAATGTATGCCATTTCAACCATTCCTGATACTTCAAAATCTCTTTCATTAGAGACACAAAGTGAAATCAAGTTGATGGGAGTTTTAGTATTGATTTCAGTGAAGCCAAGATTTCACCCACACATTTTCCTCATTGGGGGTGAAGTTCACCGCTAGGCAGAGATCTCACACAAGGCCTAGGCCCCAAGAAAGTCCTGTTTGAGATCTATTTTAAGGCCCTAAGTTATTATTTATTGTTTGTATTACCGTAGCACCCAGGAGCCCCAGTCATGTACTAGGATCCCACTGTGCTAGGCAGATACAGAACAAATAGAAGGTCCCTGCCCCAAAGGGCTTACAATCTAAGTAGGGCTTAACTGGGATATAGACCTCACATCACCCCTCTCCATAGGGGTGAATTTCACCCATGGGTGCCTATTTGACCACAGAGATTTAGATCTAGGCTTCAAAGAATTCAGCATGAAGCTACACAACTCTATGATCTTTCAAGATGCTACTTATTATTAAACATCTTACAATAGCTGATTGGTATCGGTGGTAACATCTGCCACCACAAAAATAAAATATTAATAAAATATTCAGTATATATAGGTATGTGCTACTGTATTTTTATTACAGATGGCTAGAAGTGGATTCAGCTGACCAGTCTGAAAACTGACTGCTAAAAATAACGGGCCTGATTCTCCACTGTCTTGTACATATTGGTCATTTATTTAAACCTGTGAAAAGCTGCTTAAAAAAACAGAACGGTAGCATTTTACATCCGCTTTGCACTAACTTTACAAATGTGCAAATGACCACACAGATGCATAACAGTGAAAAAATCATGCCCGACTGAAATACAGCTTAGCCCGCTAAATAAGGAGAACATAATTACTAGGCAATGTGTTTTTACATCATCCAGGATTTTCCAATATGCAATCTGTTTTTTCAGAGCTGAAAGTGAAAACACCAAAGAGGACTTCATCAGTCCAGTATAAACTAAACTGAATGCATACAATCATATAATGTAATACACTGAGAACCCTGTTGTACTGCATGGGCACATGGTGTTTAAATAATAGACATTATGGGTTAGAGTGTGACTCTGATAACAGACCTAAGATGGGGAGTACGCCCCGCATGGACTCCCCACATATTGGATCTGGGTGTATAGTTGTAAGGACAAAACAACCTAATTTTCTCCTGGTATAATAGGCCAGCAGCAATTTCTATACACATTCCTGTAGCAAAGAGAAAGCAGGGTAGGATTTGTGACTTACAGGTATGTCTTTGAGACATTGTGCTTGCTGGTGCTATTTCTGGGGTGGTGCACCTGACATATCATCTCTTGCTCAAGGCTGCTCCTAAAGTCATTATCTGTTTGAAGCAGAAAGTCTGATTTTTTCATCTGAAAAAAAGAAGAAATTGTTTGATGTCAATTAACAAAAAACAAGCCACGTTGTACTGAGTTTAATCCAAATGGTTTGGTGCAATGGGTTTCCCCTCATCCCCCGTTGTGGGAGACTTCCCATTACATAAGCTGCCATAAATGAGCTCAGGTATAATGTTTTTGGGCTGTTCCAAAACTCCCCTCTTCTTCTTCTCCTTTCTAAATTAAACAAACCCAATCTCTTCAATCTCTCTTTTTAAAGAGTTTTCTCCAGGCCTTTAATCATTCTTGTCACCCTTTGCCTAGCCCCCTCTAATTCTGCATTATGGGGATATTCTGCATAATTCTGCATTGTGGGGAGTCCAGCAATACATTAGTGTTCCAGATGAGGATATATCATTGATATTCTATGTTAACCTCCACACCATTCTTATTCATCCTAACGTAAGCCTGTGTAGTAAGCAAAAGAATGGGTTGATGTGCTCATGATAATCCCTGGTGCTGATGCAGTGCTGATGCTCATATAGCAGTGCCCATGAGTAATGTGTCCTATCATCTCCAGCTGCCTAGAACATTGTCCACAAAGATGGGATGCAATGTCCTAGGCAGCTGGAGATGGTGGGATGCACTACTCAGGGACACTGCTTTATGAGATTGAACAGTATGTCTACACTAAAGCTGGAGATGTAATTCTCAGCTTGGGTAAAGGTACACGCACTAGCTTTGATCGAGTTAGCATGCTAAAAATAGTAACATGGCTGTGGCGGTTGGATGGTAGCACAAACTAGCCACCCAAGTACTTACCTAGAGTCTCGGCTAGGATTGTACTTGGACAGATTGCCCGCCCCACTACCTGAACTGTTATTTTTAGTATGCTAGCTCCATCAAAGCTCACTCAGTGTGTGTACATTTACCCAAACTGGGAATTACACTTCTAGCTGCAGTGTAAACTTACCCTCAGTGTTAGCAAATCTGGGAGAACTCCTATGTTGCAGACTGACTGGACTAATTGTGGGTGTGTGTTTTTGACAAGGGGACACCGCACCATAACTACAAATTATTCAAAGTGTTTTTCTCTGCAAATGAGCACAACCAGTCTCTTCACATTTTGTTCTTCTAAAATTAACTTCTAAATTTTGTTTCTTTAAGCCACCTGAGATGGTAAACTTCAGTGCTGGGAATATGTCTTCTGTGTGGATGTAAAGTGCCACGTAAATTTTAAGTACTGTAAGAGATTGTTAATAATAAAAGGAGTTAATGTTTTTTAAAAAAATAGCAGTTCTTTAACTGCATACACAAACATATACAACGGTTTAGAAGGGAAAGCGAAGTGAAATATTTTATTCAACTGAAACTGCAGGAGGAATGTTGATGGGGCAAAATGCACTTCCCTAAATTGGGATTTAGCCAGGAGAATGTGGTTAACACATCTATTCTTGCAAAAAGTACTATTAGGTCTTTAAGTCACTGTTACAAACATTAAGAACCTCAGTTTTATGTCTCTATCGAAAGGATCCCTCTATAATAGCACAGTTCCTAGATGTATAGGTCTTTGGAAAAGTGAAAGAAGAAACTTTCAATTCAAATTAAAAGACATACACCCAGATCCTCAACTGGTATAAATCGGTGCAGTTCCTGTGATTTACTCCAGCCGAAGATCAGTCCAGCTGTACTGAAGCATTTGGCAGTTGGTCAATAAGCTGTGAAGAGAAAAAGATGGAGAGGAACAAAAACATTAAGAAACAAAGAAAACTCCTCAATATTCAGAGGCTGAATCTCCAAGGGGCTGATCCTGTAAGGAGATGAATGCCTCCTGAGAGTTTCTGAAAAAACCAAATTAAACAACAACATAAGAAAATGGGAAATAGTAACATATAGCAACAGTAACAAACATGAACAATGTGAATTCTTTATAAATATCACTCTCCCAAGAGCAGTTTATCCTTGTCTCTTGTTTTCTGAGCCACGTGTGTGGTCTAGGATGCTGGCATAGGACAAATGCTGATGGAGTTTAGTCGTCTCCACGCTCTTGATGGTTCTTCCCAGAAACAGGAAGGAGATGGGCTAGTAGTTAATGAAGTTACTGGCATCCAGAGTTGGCTTCTTGAGCACTGACTGAACTTGTGTGCTTCAGGGTGACTGGCAGATTTCCTTCTTCAGGAAAGGCATTCATGATCCAGGTCAGAAGTGAGCTTAATTGCTCTCTGCCATCTGAAGTAATCTAGTGTTGCCCAAGCTGCTTAAATAATAGAAATCCTTATGTAACAGGTGATGTAATAGCTATGTCCCTATATTAAACCAAACCAGTAATGAGCAAATCAGAATGTTTCTTATCAAGTGTTGTTAGAGTTCTCAGCAGGAAACTTTCCTCAGCTTGTAAGTAAGCACAAGCTGTTTCAGATGTAATTTACTTTTACAGACATTTATTGTTACACAACTATTTTAACCCCCAAAACCTACTGACAATTTATTATAGAGCTCAAATGTGTCAGTGACTTTTTTGCCATTGGGAGAATTGAAAAAATGTTGATACATAAGAGGGAGGCAGTAATTACAAATAACATTTAGCTGTTCTGGGGTAAGAGAGAGGGGGGTGGAAGCATGGAAATCTTTTCAAAGATTCCTTTTTTATAGACCTGTCTCCCAACAAATTACTGTATACTTTAAAGCCAACTACTGTAAATTGTTGCAATTCAAAATGAATGGTCATGTATTGACCTTCACACCTTTTGGTTAAATCAGTGGAAATTGCACATGATGACAGAGTATATGGTATAGCTCTTAATAGCTTACTCCTGGACGTCCACATGATCTTATTTTGTTTTTTGTTTTTAAAAGCAGTCTTTACTTTACTGAAACATATTAATGGAGTGGCTTTTTGGATGTATGCCATATTATGTCCTGTTAGAAAAAGAATTTGACTAAAGAATTATGCAAAATGCTTTAATCATTAAAAACACTTTCAGTCATGTGGAAATGTACAATTAGTTTGGTGTTCTGTGGAAAACGTACAGTTGTTATGAAGTTAATGGGTATTTAAATGACCCATCTATCATTTAACGCTACAGTACACAGAAGTGACAGAACATTCACCTTACTGGAATTTACCATACATACTGGAAGGCTCAGAGACAAACCTGAGGTACAAACTTGGCAACTAATCAAAATTCCTCTCTTGGGTATAGGAGTGTGCAGATTTGAGATTTAGTCCACCTATCTCTGGCAATATCATCACTACCATCTTTGTATAAGAAAATGTCATTATGATATTACACAGAATGGAAGCCATAAAATAATAGTGTGGTTAGGCAGTAGTTATATTTTTCCTTTAATGTTTTGTAAAGAGATAAAGCCAAAAGATATAAAGACAGGCAAAAAGTAGTACTTCATTGAAAAATATTGCAATGAAGTACATTATTCCTATGTAAATAAATGTCCTTGAGCAATAATATATATTTTTAAAAGATGAAAATTAAAGGTCAATAGCTGGTTCACTGTATAAAAGTGGTATCTATAAGAATCTGATGATCTTATGCCCATCTGATTCTACGCACAGAAAAAATATCCTTAAAATCTGCAGTAGTACCAAAAAGATGTCAAATATATTACTCTGAAGTAAATTAATAATTATTTTTCAGCAACCTACCACAGGAACTATTATGTGAACAAGTAGTAATGATTTTCTTATATAAAAGCTACCAAAAATTGTTGGAGAAAATGTATGTAGTGTAGTTGATTAAATCTGCAATATGGCCAAAGGGAAATATGTTGCAGATCATTAAATTAGCTGTAGGGCAGAAATATCCACCATTAATTCATTTTTCACTGGGGAGCAGCAGAAGGTTCCATAAGCAACCATCATAGTACAATTGATTTCATACGGTATCATTAAACTTTACCTGTAGTTGTAACTTGCAACAGTTAAGATTTTTGGTGCTCTGAACTTTCTTGCTGGCTGGAAGGCTACATAAACATAAAAATCTTCAGCAGAAAGACTGTTCTCCCTTACGTTTTGATGAGTGATCTAGGCAAAGGACTGATTCAAGGAAAAAAAAAGTTTTAGCTGGACTGCTATAACAATACTGTAAGCCATTAGCACTTTTTAAACAGAACCTGTTAAACATTAATTATGTCTATGTTAGAATTGCAGTAGGAGCTTCAGGGCTCAGATACTGCAATGCTATGTGTATGGGAGCAGTCCTGGAGAGTTCAGTAGGTCTCTGTACATGTGTAAAGTTGCACATGTGTAAGTCTTCCCAACATCAGGCACTGATTCAGCAAGCAAGGGCTTGATCCTGCACCATGCAATGCAATGGCAGTTTTTCCATTGAGCTGAATGAACGAAGGATCAAACTCCAAGAAAAATACTTTTAAGTATATGAGTAGACCCAATGAAGCCAATGGGAGCATTCACATGCTTAAAGCTAAGTGTATGCTTAAGTGCTTTGCTGGACTGGGGCCAAAGTGCTTAGCACTGATCAAAACCTTTCTGTTTAAACTGTTTTTTTGGTGGAAAATTGGGTTTTTGATTAAACTGAAGTGTCTGCTTTCTATGGAAATAATAAGTATTAGTATTAGTATTGCTACTATTATTTTATTTTGAGAAACCCACCTCCTGAAAACCAAAATATTTTAGTTTTCAGATGAAATGTTTGAAACTTTGAATCCCCACTGAAACATCTAAATTTCCCATGGAAAATTTAAATGAAAATGATTTTTTTCCTTTTCATTGAAATTTTCTGTAGAGGAAAAAAATTTTTTTTGACCATTTCTTCCCAGTATTTTGTAGGATCACACCCCAGATATCTTATATATTAGTAAAACAGCTCCATGGAAATAATCTAATACCTCACTTGTTTTACATATTTGGTGCCAAACCATACCCTGCCCCTTGAAGTTGTGCTAAATCTGAAAATAAGTACTGTAATCGCAAATGACTTGCCTCCATTAAAACCTTCTTCAAGTCTACTGGCCTGATTCTGCAAAATGTTGAGCACCTTTACTCTCATTAAAGTAAATGGGAGTTGAGGGCACCCAACTTCTCACCGAAGGCTTTCAGGAACACTGAAGATCAGACCTTATTCCAACCAACACATTTATAATGGGGTTGTCAATACTGCAAAGTAAGTCCCAAAACACGTGATGGCAACATGAGAAGTGTGGTTATTTGAATTCTTTTCTAAATTCTACACATATAAATTCTGTTAAATCACACTATACCTCCTGCTGATTGAAATCCTGGTGTGTTTATTTTCTTCTAATCTTAAAAAGGAAAGGCATATACAGTTAAAAACTATAGCATATTATTAATTTAATCATTAGGTTAATCATTTTCTATATCAACTGAATTTATTATTACCCTGTTTATATAGTGGCAGCATCTAGACCCCCCCAATCAGGAATCAGAGCCCCATGTGTAATAACACAGACACTGTTTTATTAAGTATAAAAATATAAGATACTTTAATATATACATACATACATATATATATATATATATATATATATATATACCATATCACTGTCTTGTTATCAAGCAAGTATCTTTAAAGCTCTCTGCCTCAAGAAAAAATATAGAATTGTGACGGGTTCAGCATAAGAGAGACATAGAACAGAACTAAATCTGAAATGAAGCATTCACTGTCTTGCTATTGTTCGAATTAAGCACAATTTAAGTAAATACATTCAGAACTATAAAGACCACTAAACTCTGTAAATATATAATCTATCGCAGCCTCTTAATCCTGTGAGGTGTTTACACCGAATACCACGAAAAACACTGAAAAATCATCTTAAAGTTATCCAGTAGGGACAAAATACCGCATATGTATATCATTGTCAAAAGCAGATTGTTGCTTTATAATTACTACAGTCGGTGGATAGAAATTTAAACAATGACCATAGCTACTGTAAATAATTCCATGCAATTAAACAGCTCCCTAAGCTGGTCAGTCTTACTGAAATAACATATATTTTAAAAGATTAAAATGAATGGGGAAAGCAGAGGAAATACAATATACGATCTACAGGTACCTGTAGGTTCAGTCTTTGTCTGAATGGGAGCCATGGTAGTAGCAGCCTCTGATGGCAGACCAACGTATACACCGCCATAGTTCCTTATTGAAAGAAACGGTTCAAGAGAAATCCTGGCTTAGTAAATACTTTCCCCTAGAGTGTCTACATAAAACAGCCAAATTAGAAAGGCCATAGACAGACAGACAGACAGAGGATGCTTTGTAACTACATTTATAAAAGAATCCCTTGTTTCCAATGCATACTAAGAGGCTGCGATTTTAAATGTAATATGTTGTTATTAAAACTGAGCCCTTAGATTTGGCACAAATAACTTTAGGCTGCCCATTGATTTTAAAGAGGAACCTATGCCAGGAAGGGAGAACAGAGCTAATGGCTCCTCAACAAGTTCTTAATACTTTCCATGAAACTCAATCTTTTTATGGCAACAAACACCCTTTGAGAGACTCTTCTTCCTTACCCCGCTGTTGTCCAGTGTTTACCTGATGGGAGATTTAATCTGCTAGCAATGTACACTATTGAGACAATTTAAGCAACTCACTTGCATAATGCACATAAAAAAGGGGACCATGGGCTCCTCTCCCCCCATTTAATAAAAAGGGCCTAGATCCGCCTCCCTAAAAACATGCATGGAGCAAGCAGAAGGTTTGTGAGTCCCAGATACTCCCACAGCCCACCCTGCTCCTTCTGTGAGCCCCACGGAGGGTCTTCCAGGGATCGGGAATCTGATTGGGAGGCGGGGCAAAGATGAGGTGGGCAAGGGGAAGAATGGGTGAGGTGGAACATACATTGTTCTCCTCCCTTCCAACCTTGCAGAGATTCCTCAGAAATGATAATACAGCCTATAATAACTGTATTAGGTATTGTCTTTCTGCAGAGCACCCACCCTCAAACCTAGTGTCCCTGCCGGCTGGGCTCTAATACAGCCACGAGCCAGAGTTGATGTGAAGGCAGAGGTCTTTTGCATCAATAGCCCTTTTTCCACCAACAGATCCCTTGAGATCTGCAAGGTTTGGGCGCTGGGCTCAGCGGCCTGTTTTGTCAGTAGGCAAACCCCCTTCCTCAACAAAATGCAAGGGGGGAACGCCACACAGGGATCTTCATGGAGATTTCTCCATATTCCCTCCCATTGTTTTTTTCCAAGGATGGGATGATCCCCATCTGATGACAGAATTCAGACTGAGCTATTCAAATTAAAGTACAAATCCTACCTCCTTTTGTCGTCTTCTGATACTGATTCTTCCGTTCTATAATTTACAAAAACATATAAAACTCGTTAGCAATCAGTTTCTTACAAATGCTCCATTCACCGCCTGTTTATTGGCAGAGGGAGAGGATGCTCCATCAGTTTAATCCAGAGTTACTCTTCAGTACTTGGTGCCCACCTCACCTATTTATATAAGAGGAAAAAGCCATTTATTACTTAACAACGTATAACGTGTATGAGAGAGAACAGGACTTGACAACAGAGTGAACTAGACTTTCATAAATGTCCCGTCAGAAGATCTCATAGAACCTTTTTGTAAAAAAATATGTTAATTTTCTTTGATGCAAAAAAAAAAAAAAAAAAGATGAATAATCTGGTTTGATTTCAGTTATTTAAACCTTTATAAATAGATTATAACTTTTATTATACATTTAGGGAAAGATTATGGCTTGTCCTATGCATCCACAGAGAGCGGGTGAGCTGGGGTGTGGGTGGACTTTTCACTCTGCTCGTCAACGTGCCAGCCAGCGCTGCTGAGCTAATGTGGAGGGCAAAGTAATCAGCATCAAGTATAGGGTTGGCATAGATTATTTCACCCTTCAACCAATGTGGAAAACAGACTGAATAGTAACTCTCTGAGTTACCATTTGGTCCCTGGTCTGCTGTTGGAGCCTTACAACTGTGTGTTGCCCCTTACTCAGCACCAGTAATAAATCCATAATCTAGCCCTTAGAAGGCATTTCTGAACTATAGTATTAAAAAGTGACTTATAACATTTATCATTACTAATTACTTATTTAAAAATATAAATGTGCTGTCTGTTCAATAGGCAAAGCCGTATCCTGCTATTGATGCATTAAGTCTGTGGGAGTTCGGTACAAAAATGGATAGCAGGAAGCAGGATATGGCCTTAAATACAACAGACAAAACTTGAGCTCCCAGGTAACATTCTCTTGAGAAGGAACAATAAGTGCTGCAAAAATATTGCAAATGTTTGGATAGAAATAATTTCCTAACACTTAATCTTCTTTTCACTCAGCTATCTACTGCCTTGAAGATATAACATATAATAAGAAGATAAGTTCTCTTCTTCCCACCAGTGGAGCACCAGCAAAGAAGGTAGCAGAATCCAGCAATTCAATCAACTTAGCATATAATTAGCATTGCTTTATGGAGTCACTGATGTTGCTCTGGCCCAGTTCATCTCCTCCCACAGAACACCCTGCAGGAGAGGCCCAAGAAAAGGCAGTGTCTGGGAATATTCTCTCACAATGAGTTCCTGCCCTTTCACACTGTCCTATCAGGTGGGGGGGCGGATCGCCCCACACAGAATAAGTCATGGGATACGTCAATCTGAGTAGCCAGGGCTGTCTGCATAAAGAACCAGTACCTCTGTTCCAGCTATGGTCCCCAACACCTTGGCAAACCAAAACTGCAGTCAAATGGAGCCACACTACCAAAGATTACCCCCAGCCACAGCTGCTCCAGGAGCCTTGTCTAGTGGGCTCTTGGGGCTGTGTCATCTTTTCTAGCTATCTTCCAAAGGTGGTGGGAACTATGTACCTCCTTACAACTCTGCCCCAGCCTGCTTATTCCTCTCCCAGCCCACCAAATCTCCCCCCAGCTCCCTCAGACAGACCCCAGACAGTTCAGAGGGGACTCTACAGGTTCTGGAGGATAGGAGACATCGTCAAGAAGATGCCTGAGGCCTCCCCAATTCAGCACAGAAGGAAAAGATATGCACAAGTAGGGATCCTTTGCCCAGGTGTCTGCTAGATCTCAGTTTGTATCTTTGTCTCATAGTCAGCTGGCTGAAGTGAAAGAGAGGAGACTCCAGAATCATTCTAAAAGGGAACACTAGACGTTTTCTGGACCAACAGTTATTTGATTTGCCTGATAGCTTTCCTTGCCCTTAAAAATGCTTTTACATTTTCCTTTTTCCATGCCATGATAGTTAATAGGGATATATGGATCTTTTTAATACTGAAGGTTTGGAAATAATTTGTACATGCGGAAGAAATCAGCCAGAGGGAAGATCAACGTTGAGAGTCTTAAGGACCCACAAAACACAACCTTTTCCAGCAATGTCTCACCGAGAAATTGATGAATATCAAAACTGAGAGGGAGAGCCCTGAAGATCACATGCTGCATGTGAGGGAACACTGGGCTTCTCAGGAGACACCAAGATTGGTTTGACGAGAACAATCAGGAAATCCAAGACCTGGTTGACTGCAAGCAGAAGGCTTTCTGTGCTAGGTAGAATGATGATAGTTCCAATAAGAAGTAATATGTATACCATCAACTTAAAGCTGAGATTCAAAGGAAAACCCATGAAATGAAGAACAAGTGGTGGGAGAACAAAGCAAAGGAGACCCAACAACTCTCCAACACCTATGATATATGTGGATTCTTCAACACCACCAAAGCCTTTTATGGTCCCAGAACCCTTGGGCTAACCCTCTTCAGATCCAGGTATGGAGCCAACCTCCTCAGAGACAATGAATCAATCAGTGCATGACAGAAGGAATATTTCAAAGACCTCCTGAATTGTGACTCCAACACTGACGAAAGCACCTTTGATTTAATCCCTCAATATCTTATCAAGGATGACCTTAGAACCCCACCAACATTTGTCAAAGTAAAAAAAGCTATCAAACAGATGATGAACAATAAGGAATCCCTGCTGAAATCTTCAAAGAAGGAGGAGAAGAACTGGCTCACCAGCTTCATGTCTTAATCCTCCAGATTTGGAATTCAGAAAAAATCCCAGATGACTTTAGAATGCATGATCATGACCATCTTCAAGAAAGGAGACAAATCGGATTATGGAAATTATCAGGGCTCCATCAATCTGTGAAGAATTCTTCTTAAATTTGGATGCCTGCCAAAATTTGTTACCATCCTCCGACTCCTTTGTGACAACATATCTATGATGGTCGTCAGCAATGGCTCCAAAACGGACCTCTTCCTAGTCAAGACAGGAGTTAAGCAATGCTGTGTCATCACTCCAACCCTTTTCTCCATCTTCCTTGCTGTCATCCTCCTTCTCATTGCTGACAAACTCCCCTCCAGACTTGACATCCAATACAGAATGGACAGCAAGCTCTTCAACCTCATTCGCCTCCGATCCTAGACAAAGACTGTCACTAAATCAGTCATTGAATTCCAATATGCAGATGACTGTGCCCTGTGCACCCACTTAAACAAAGATCTTCAAAAAATAGTCAACACTCTCTCTGAGGCCTACAGCCTCACACTCAACACCAAGAAAACTAAAGTACTCCACCAACAGGCTCCGAATCACCAAGATCCTGCTCTCGTAATTCAGATCAATAAAGAGATCCTGAAGAACGTCCTTTACCTCAGCAGCTATCTGTCACAGAAAGCTGACATTGACAAGGAAATTTAACACCTCCTTCAATGCGCCAATGCTTTCAGACACTTGAGAAAGCATCTCTTTAAGATTGTGACATCAAGAATCAAACCAAGTTTCTTGAGTACCAGGCTGTTGTTATCCCTGCTCTCTTGTATGTTGCTGAAACCTGGGTCACATACAGTAGATACCTCAAGGCTCTTGAATGATACCATCAATGGTGCCTCCACAAGATCTTCAGAATCAAGTGGGATGACCAACACACCAACATCAGTGTTCTGTCCCAAACAAAAACATCCAGCATTGAAGCTATCATCATCCATCACCAACTCTGTTGGGCTGGTCATGTTCTTTGAATGCCAATAAATCGACTCACAAAGTAGGTCATGTTCTCACAACTGAGCCATGGCCAGTGGATGAGGGGCAGGTTAAAAAAGCGCTCAAAGACACCCTCAAAGCCAATATGAAGAAGAGCAATACTGACATAAACTCATAGGAAACCCAAGCCCTCTACTGATCAAAATGGAAAAGGATCTTGTGTTACTGCTATTTGCAATACTCAACACTATCTGTACTGAACTAGTCTATCATCTTCACCTGTGTCCTAGCTTTCAAAAGGACATTGATAATACAATCTGTATGCCCCGAGCTCCCTGTTTCTCCCCTAGGGGGCTTATGCTGTTTCTAAAGTCACATTCTCTCTCCCACCTGCCTCTGGATGGTCTAGGACATTATGGAACTCTATGCATCCCATCAATGGAAAATACAATAAATAGGTCACAACAATCCATCCCAGGAAAACTATGGGTCCAGTTCTACCTTGATTCACTCTCAGCAACTCCCAGTGAAGTCAGTCTGAGGTATGGGTGCATATCAGAGGTAGAACTGAGCCATACGCTTTTAGTACCAGCTGACAACACTTATGAAGGGACTTTGGGGCCAAAATGATTATAAAAGATACTTTTAACTGGAGCCGCAGAAATTATCACAGTATTTATCTTGTCATATGACTGCAAACATTTCCCCAAATTCAAGATGGCTCTTATTCTGGAGCAGAAAACCCTTTGATGACAATGGCAATTGTGTGTCCACATCAAAGGCTCATTTCTTAAAATTTCACACAGAAGAATGATTGAATTAGACCAAAAGAAAATATAAAGCATGGGGTCAAAAGTTTAGAAAATAACTTTTGCTGGCAG
The DNA here is from genome assembly GCF_026122565.2 of Emydura macquarii macquarii. NCBI lineage: Eukaryota > Metazoa > Chordata > Testudines > Chelidae > Emydura > Emydura macquarii. The sequence goes on from NW_027133667.1 coordinate 398,480, forward strand.
TTTTTGTATTAGGGTGACCCACCACACTGTATCTTTTTGAAAAATAAAAATAATAAAAGATTTGTTACTATTCCAGAAATGTTTCATAGCTAAGTATCATCTGGACCGTTATTGATATCCTCTGGCTAGACAGAATAATAATAATAAATAATAAAAAGAGGAACACTGGCCAAAACCTGTGTTCAATTCCCTGCTCAAACCTGGACTTCCTGTGTGACCTCAAGCAAGTAATTTATCCAATCTTTGCCTCAATTCCCTGATCTGTAATCTGAAGAGTGAGTTTTTACACTCCCTGCTTTGCTCCTTCCTTTAAGTATTTTAATAGTTACAAGTTAAGTTCTATTTATTGTAATCACCCCTCTACTGAACTCACAACAGCAAAAAGAGCCTGGGATTTGGCTGACCCATGGACTGACTATCTCTGGCTTTCATGACTGTAATTTCTTATAGTTCCACTGGGAGAGAGGAGGCAGGCATAACTAAGACATGGAAATGTGGAAGGGAGAGACAAAGGAAGAATTCTGAGGATTATAGAGGGGGGAAGCAGCAACTCGCCTCTGCATTCTCCTCTGGGGTCCCTTTTGCTAGCACTGTGGGATTTAATACTGCTACATTGCACTACATGTAGTTATACACTTCTTGCCTTTACAATTTAACTGCTTGGCCTTAGTGGAAGTGACAGCAGAAAGCGTCCTCCTCTGACTTCTGCCACTGGCATAAGTGCCAGAGCTTACATCAGAAAGGTATCAGATATAATGGAACTTGGCTCTACTGGATCCCCTCCTGCCCTACCCCACAGTCCCCTGATCTGCCCCCACCTCACACTGCAGATGAGGGGGGGCAGCTGGTGTAAAAATCAGGTAGGATGCCTCTACCAGTTTTACATTAGCAGAGATATCCCCCTATAGAAGGGGAATCTCAAGCTGGTTTAAGTACATTTTGTGCCATGTAAGTAGCAAAAAGGGAATTTAGTAGACCACAGAACCAGCACCACAGTATTCAGTGCTGGTCTGATTTTGTGCCACTCCATTCTTCTTCAGAAACTAACATCAATTGCAAGTTACTGACCTTCGTAACTGCTGTTCTTTGAGATGTGTGGCTCATGTCCATTCATGTCAGGTGTGTGCGCCACATGCACCAGTGCCAGAGATTTTTTCTGTCAGTGGTATCCATAGGGCAGTCTCTAGCTCCCTCTGGGGTTGCATGCATATACGCCAGTATATAGGGCGCACCTTCCGTCTCAGTTTCTTCTTGCCAGAAGAAGGGTGGGTTGTGGAATGAACATGAGCAACACATCTTGAAGAACAACAGTTACGAAGTCAGTAACTGGTTTTTATTCTTCAAATGCTTGCTTATGTCCATTCCATGTCAGGTGACTCACCATCAGTGCCTCTGGGGGTGGGCCATAAGTTCATGGACATGCCGATTGCAATACCGCTCTGCCAACGCCTGCATTGTCCTGGGCCTGTTGAGTAAGGTAGGATGCAGGCAGTGGTGATTCAGGATAAATTACTGTTGAGTAATCCTGTTGAAATCCTACATTACTGTCCAAACGTCGCCTGGCTGGGGAGTAAACCAATGACAGTCACATTTGCAGAGGTCTGCGGTGTAACCTCGCGTGCTGCACCACATAGGTGCAAGCTGCCATGTGCCCTAACAGCATGAGGCATACTCGCACCGTGGTGAAGGCCAGAGAGACCATGCGGAACTTCAACTTCTTGAGATACTTGTTGAGGCAATGCAGATTCAGTATGGGCCAGAAGCCCCCTTTGGCTTATGGGAGATGAAAGTAACAGAAGTAGAATCCTTTCCCATTCTAGTCTCAGGGAACTTCCTCTACAGCACCCACCCGCAGGAGGGCTTGCACCTCCTGGGGAAGAAATTGCTTGTGAGAAGGTTCCCTGAAGAGGGACAGGGGGAGGTGGGAAGGAGGAAGTGAAACGAACCATAAACTTTCCCTCAGAAGTCCATTCATTTTCCAATCAGTGACAATGAAACTTAGAAAATAAATTACATGTTCAAGTAGATCTTGAAATTACCTATAACATCAGTATTCATCTGCACACTGAAGGCTACTCTGTCCATCTTTCGTTCTTGGCGCTAATCTGTGGCAGCAGACACAGAGCAATTGTTACGCATTTATCTACTGTTATTTATATGCGATGGCAGTACTCATTTCTGTACTGGGATTCTTCTGCCTATTCAAAGCAGTTCATCTAAAAAAACTGAACTAAATTAAAGGATTTTTTTTACCTAATACCATCAATTTTTATTCAGGTTACGTGGACTCAGGGCAAAGCTCAAACTCTAGTAATTAAAGGTCTGTCCCCTGCACCAGAAGAAAGCAAGAGCTAGATCTTGGGAGGCATTCCTTTATATCTTCTTTTCCCACTGCAGGAGACAAGGTTGTGTGAGGCTGCTCCTGCTCCAGTGGGTGAATAATTGGCCATCTCTTGCTTCTCCTTTTCTGGGAATTAGAGGAGTTTGTAAGTGGCTGCCACCTCCTGCTTCCCTTCTTCACTGAGGCAGGAGTGAGAGCAAAGGAGCTTCAGGCCTTCTCCCCTTCACTGGGGATGTAAATAAAAGCCGTACTGGGGAAAAATGTCCTCTTCTGCTAAGCACCAAGGATGATGGAGAGGAGAGACGCTTCCGATTTCTATCTTCAATGTGGAGAAGAATTAGGCCATGAAATGCAATCGCTTTTTGTTCCCTCAGTGGCAAAGGAGACCTCATCTAGAGCTGAGAATGGGAATAATGGGTATTTTTGCAGGGCAGTCTGTATGGGGTGCCAAGTGTCTCTCAAAGAAAGGGAGGGAAGTACATGAGTTGTTCCCTAAATGTCTTACAGAGAGTGGGGGAGACATATATGGGTATGTCTCACAAAGGGAGAAACGTGCTTTGGGCTGTACCAGTACATGGTAGGGATGAGTAAACACAAGGGACATGGGCGTGCATGGGGACAGATGTCTCACAAGTCAGAAAGGAGAGGTTTTTGTTATATGAAGTACAAAGGGGAAGTGTCTCTACAGAGGTGAGACACAAGCAGCCTCTTCACTCATACCCTGTTGTCTCTATTTGGGTGATGGAAGCAGGCTATCAATAGATCACATCGAACTCAGAGTATGGTGGGTCTAACATATTAGGTTAGCAACTGAAGTATCATGTATAACAAAATGAACTATTGTGCTGATATGCTTATAAATAACTCTCGAGTTATGTTGCTGAAGGTGTACAGACCATTGTAAGTACTTACACATCTTTAGCTGTCCCTGTAGTACCTAGAATGAAAAAGAAAGCGTGTTTTACTGTGTGATGGTATGATCATGTTCAAGCTAACTAAAATGACACTAAAAATCTTTCCACCTTTCTCACCTCTTTCTCCTGCAAACAATCCCCTCACATACAAACCCCAAAAGTGGATTGATAAGGTAAAGGGCACTTGTTATCAGGAAAACAGGTTGTTCATGATTAGATACTTTCTCTTTTAACTCTGTTACACTTATACCTATCTCTTTGGGCCAGATTCTCAGTGGATGTAAATGTGTAAACTTTGTGTAAAGTTTCTGTGGAGCTGTGGCCATTTACACCAGCTGAGAATGAAACTTGTATTTTTTATTTTCTACATAAGCTAAATTGCAATATTCTGAATGTTGGAGCTTTTCCAGTTGTAAGTTGCCACAACTAACTAAGCAATTATCCTTTAATGTCTATTTATTTGTGAACATTCTGTTTGATTCAGTTATAGACTTGGCACTGTATGTAAAATGCGGTGCCATTCTTACTAACAAATAAACAAAATTTTATAAAACAACTAGACTGAAATAACTTTAACATTGGGGCATAATCCATCCAAAAAACCCCAGACATCTACAAAATCAGGTTCTTCCTAATTCATCTTGTTATTTAAAAAATATGGTTCTAGGAGTTGACTTTTCATGACTCAGCCACCACATGCTGAGAGAGTCGGAATCACTTAAGGATGACCTACTTATTGGTCCTCCCAAGTTACTAAAAACTGTGTTATTGTTGCAACTATGTCATTAAGCTGAGCAGTCAGTGAAACATCCCTTCCATGTTCTACAAGCACTGACAAAGGCACTAGAAACCCCTTTCACTCCTCCATCTCCTCTCAGTAATTAGCCAGGAGAAACTTAAGAGAGCTCACTCTGATGAAGGTACGGGTTTAGTCACAGCCTGAAAGGTTTTGCTGCATTTTTCCCCTAACACTCTTCTTTGTTTCTTAGAAAACATTGTTTTCTGGTATGAAATTGCTCAAAAACTAATACAGCTCTTCCCTCATTATAGTGGCTGGAAACTGAAGCTAGACAAATTCAGACTGGAAATAAGGAACAAATTGTTAAGAATAGTGGTAATAAACCACTGGAACAATTTAGCAAGGGTCGTGGTGGATTCTTCATCAGTGGCAATTTTAAACCCAAGATTAGATATTTTTCTAAAAGTTATGCTCTAGGAATTATTTTGGGGAAGTTCTATGGCCTGTGTTATACAGGTCAGACTAGATGATCACAGTGGTCCCTTCTGGGCTTGGAATCTATGATCTATTAATTGCATGGAAGAATGCATACTTTGTGCCCTCGCTTTAAAACTACGATTGGGCAGGCAGGGTTCAAGGCTCCCCAGAACCATGCTCCTGTATGGACACATGAATACTACACATGTAGGGAAATCTTCTCTCTCCAACTGAGTCCAGTATGCAATTTTGGTTCCTGTGTCTATTACTTGGCTATCCCTCATGCTGACACCATCACCTACAAAGATTTAAATTACAGTGCTTGCAGAACAAACATATGCCTCCTTTATTTAATATTGTTTCCAAGATCCCATTGGGTCTCATCACTGTGCAGTAGGCCCAACTGTAGTACATTACTGGAGAAACCCTTGGTGAGGTTTTAGGGAGCTCCTCGCTTGGGATCTGGCGGAGGCCTGATTTAAAAACAGCATGTGAACAGGCAGTATTCAGAGCATTCCCAGCTCTACATATTGGCAACGACTCACAAATAACCACCATGTTTGTAAAACCTGCTGTGACAGTTCTCAGGGTACCCACAACTGAGTCACCTTGTTACCTCCTGCCTCAAGCAAGAGGAAGTCACGCCTCTTGTGGGTGGGTGTTAGCTCCCTAACACCATCAGCCTTCCAGCCATTCCAGCATTCTCCTCTGGGCGAGGCCAGGCCTAGCTTCGCCTTGCAGGTTAACAATACCGCAGTCCCTGAGTCCCTTGGAAGCATTCCCCTGCAATATTGAGCCCCTGACGCTGGTTACTGACAGAAATAAGAACAGGCACACTGGGTCAGACCAATGGTACATCCAGCTCAGTACCCTCTCTTCCAACAGTGGCCAGTGCCACATTCTTCAGAGGGAATGAACAGAACAGGGCAATGTCAAGGGCTCCATCCCCTGTCGTCCAGTCTCACCTTCTTGCTGTTGGCGGTTTAGGGGCATCTGGAGCATGGGTTGCACCCCTGACCATCTTGTCTAATAGTCAAGTTCATCCTCCATGAACTTATCTAATTATTTTCTGAACCCAGTTATACTTTTGGCCTTCACTATATCCCCTGGCAATGAGTTCCATAGGTTGACTATGTGTTGTGTGAAGAAGTACTTCCTTATATTTGTTTTAAACCTGCTGCCTATTAATTTCATCAGGTGACCTCTGGTTCTTATGTTATGTGAAGGGGTAAATAAAACCTATTCACTTTCTCCATACCATTCATGATTTTATTGACTACTATCAACTATCTTTCCCCCCTTAGTAGTTTCTTTTTTAAACTGACTAGTCCCAGTCTTTTTAATCACTCCTTATTTTTGTTGTCCTTCTCTGTTCCTTTTCCAATTCTAACATACCTTTTTTAGATGGGAAGTGTGTACCCCAGTTTACTAGTTTTACCTGAAACTACCACTCCTATATAACACACAGCACTTGTGAGCACTTACAATAAAATAAAAGTAGAGAAAGTGGTGGAAACAGGTGGTTACCATATAAAACAATGCACACTAGGACCTACACGTATTAATAGTTACCTTTCCTATCAAATAAAATAGGTTTTCCCCCCAAAGTTCAGTCAGTTGAAGAGATGGCTGGTTTTACAGGAACAAGGATCCAAACTTTCTTGAAAACATCTCTGCTCCACAAGATGTTTCCACTGTGAATGAATGCAGAGCACCTTGCCCTACTCTGTGTTATACTGAAACAGTCTTTTGTGTCTATTCATAGACTATTCTGTTCCATAAAATCCTGCCTGTTGTATTGTTCCTTTTTTACCTTCAAGTGGTTTTAATTGTTCGCAGTTGTCTCAGATGGTTTTCCACTGATAGTCTTGGAATGGAGCAAAACTAGACAACTGAGCCTTGCATTACATCACTAACTAACCAGGGATGCTGACAGCTCTCTGCTGCTTGAATAGGCCCATTCACCATTCATCACCGAGCCATATTATCCTGTGGTGGCTTCATGGCTATCTTTTATTCCAAGTCTCTAAAGCATACTTTCAGTATAGTTACATTATTCTTTAAATATTACCTGTAAGTATATCTCACAATGATTGAGTCTTGGTAAGTTATGAGCTTTCTGTAGATACTTTACACGTGATCTCTTATTGATAAATACCCAGCCAGACATGTGTTTGGTGTAATGAGTTTGTCAGACCTGACATGAGAAATTTTTGCAAATAAGAGAGCATCCATTGCCAAGAGTCCTCTGTTTCACACCTACCTCTGTGGCTATACCTAGAGGAAACACCTTTTTAATGGCTACTCCCACGGGGTAAGATGCATCCATCTCTCCTTCCATTCCTATATGATCACCCTCCAGCATCATGCAGTCTCTGTCTGCCTGGATCTTGGCAGCTCTTGCAGTACAGAGTTATCCTACAGTATTGTTTCAATTAGGTTCACATTACCTACCTTTGGGGATCAAACAAAACCTGAAGCTCAAGGGAAAACTGGAAAAACCTGTCAAGTGTTGCCTGGTTTTGCATCAAAACTATGAATTTCCTCCCCTTCACCTAAATACAGGGTGCAGGACACCTGGTGCATCATTATGAAGCCACTGTTACAACCACTATGCTTTGTTACCTAACAACTCTGTGGCTGATGGAGTTATACAGTTTAGACCCACTGACCATGTTCAGGTCCCTCCTACGGCCTCCCCCGAAACCTCTTCACATGCACTCATGGATTGGGGCCAGCCACATATTTTGACTCCACAAAATGCAGGAAGCATAAAATTCCCTTGCATGACTTCTGTGCTTCCTGCCTACACCCATACACAGTAGGACTACAGCTGCATTTTGGCCCTTCCACAGCTGCAGAAGGAGAAGGGGGGAGCAGGATTTCACCCTTAAGAATAAATGAGGCCCATTCAGACATTCTGTGCATTGAAGGCAAGTTACTATTAAAGAATAACATTCAGGATACTGTAGCTGCAAACCCCCCAAGTATTATCATTCAAACAGTTGCAAGAGAATGAGAAAAATGTATCTTGGGGCATCTTTCATTCATCAATATAGTTACTGTAGTTTTAAAACAACAGGTGCTTGGTACTGAGCATCATCACAGAACGTTAGTAAATGTAGTCTGAATGCAGAAGACTGTTGAAAGAATTTTACATATTTTTCTATACTGAAGAAATGCATTCTGAGTAATTCCATATAAGAGGGAACATGGCTTCAGAAAAAAAATATATTAAAAAGGATAAGAGATTACCAAACAGTGACTTAATGGAATAAATACAGAAAAAGAGACCTTGCTATTCTATAGATATCTAGCTATCAGAGCTGGTCAGGAAATAAATTTTCCCATGAAAATTTTTGACAAAAATTAAAATGTTCTCAGATAAATTTCTTACAATATTTTGGGGGTTTTAACTAAAAAACGCAAAATCAAAAACTGACAATTGTATGGCCTAGAGCGTCTTTCTTTTTTTAAATGAAAGTTTAGGTCTCCAACAACCATTGAGCACCCACATTTAAGGCTGTCATTGCTCCCCCCCCTCCATTGCTATCAACAGGGGCAGTGCAAAGATGGGACATTTTAAGAAAATTGCCGGCATAGACAATGCTGGAATGGTGGGACATTCCCTAACACAGGACAAACTTAACAAAGTAATGTTTAAAGACACATTTCTTACGGACAAAAAAAGAAAAGGCCCTATGGAGCTTCTAAAATCCATTAGAAAATAAAAAGGGAAATAGTGATTTGTTAATAAAAACTCCCTATGGATAATAGGAAAGTATAAACACCCCATAAAAGACCGATGCAGAAGATCCCTGGCTTCAATCTCTTAGGAAGCTCATGGGCAACCCTAAACCACATCCACACAAACCACAGCAGATGCGGATACTTGCTGCACAAATAGAAAGTTAAAGACTCTCCAGTGTGCAATGGTGGTCACCCAGAACAGACCATTGAACATATAACAAGTCCATGCCTGATTCACAAATACAAAGGAGGCATGATAGCAATACACTCTACTACTCCAGATGCAATTAGCTGGCTTAACCATCTGAATGTATAGTTTTACATCAGCCATATGAAGAAGATAGGAAAGTTTTAAAAAAAATATCTGTAAGACTTAAAACTGTAGGGCTATAAAAAAAAAGGGCGTATACTTCAGTTTACTTGGACCACAGAAATCTCCACGTTGCAACAGACCAATGATCCATTTAGTCTTGAATCCTGCCTCCAATGCTTGATGCTTTGGAAGAAGATTTAAAGACCCCAAAATACACTTAATTGTCAAATACTATACCTTGGGTGTAAATTTTGTTCTTAATCCCACCTGTCTATTCATTTACATCCTCCTGACTCATGAGGACAGATAGCTCTTCTAGTGCTATACTAGCTAGCATAACTAAAGAGGCTATTATTCTCTGCTTTGGGCAGATGCTACAATTACACATATGCCTTACTCACACAAAACTCATGTTGACATCAATGGGCTATTTTACCTAAATAAGGAAATGGGTATCAGGCCGGCATATGCAGATAATAGATAGCAGATAATAAGGTGGTAAGTAACAGTCAGCATGGATTTGTCAAAAACAAATTGTGTCAAACCAACCTAACAGCTTTCTTTGACAGGGTAACAAGCCTTGTGGATAGGGGAAAGTGGTAGATATGGTATAGCTTGACTTTAGTAAGGCTTTTGATACTGTCTCACATGACCATCTCATAAATAAACTAGGGAAATACAATCTAAATGGAGCTATTATAAGGTAGGTGCATATCTGGTTAGAAAACCATTCCCAGAGAGTAGTTATCAGTGGTTCACAGTCAAGCTTAAAGGGCATATGAAGTGGGGTCCTGCAGGGATCAGTTCTGGGTCTGGTTCTGTTCAATATCTTCATCAACGATTTAGATAATGGCATAGAGAGTACACTTATAAAGTGTGTCAGGTTAATTATATGTTATGCAATGCTAGCTTTGACATTCCTGACTGCAGCACAGTCAGTGTTAGTCTTCAAAGATGCAGTGGTACTGTACAAGTCACAGCACTACTTTGTTTGTAAACACAGTGTAATATTTTTATTTATAATATGATGGGAATTATTTTTTCTTTATAATTGATGGAAAGCTGTATCTCTGTACTTTCCTTAAATAAAACATCCTTTTATTTTAATTAGACCTACTTTTAAAAGTATGTTTGTCTTTCAGGACCTATACTCTTTTTATATGATCTTATGAAGAAAATTAAATACTAGGAACCTGACTCTTCTCACTCATGCCCCATTTATACTGGTACAACTCCACTGACTTCACTTGAGTTATTCCAGATGTACATTGGTGTCAGTGAGAGGAGAATCAGGCCTAGGAGCTCTGCTTTGCATTTAGGCTTATCTATACACACAAGTTCCACTAGTATAAGTTACATTGGTTTACTGACATAAATGTATCTAAACTGACTGTGCACAATCTGGGTCTGTCCAAACTGTAGTTTTTATCCCATTACTTGATTGCCACTTAATTTGAGCTAGCTGACATGTTTGTAAATGCTAGTCTGTTTGTGGTTACCTCTTTGTGTCCTGAAACAAACATTTGTGGTGTGTTCAAGCTATCATTTACAAGAAGGTTAGTTAACTGGCAAACAATTAACTTTCATTAAAAAAATTCTAGACTAGACAAACCCTCTGTTACACTTGCACCAGTGTTTGCATCTTGTGAAATCAGAAGCAGGATGCGTATACACTGTCACTAGCCTGCGAGGACCCCGGGAGCGGCCAAAGCAACCAACTCCTGACAGTTGGATAGGACCTCTGGGCCCCCTAAATTGGCCTAGGCCTACAGGCCCCAAGGACTGGGCCAGGCCCCTGGGCCCTAGTGACTGGACCGAGTCTCCTGAGCCTGAGGGCTGGGAGATCCCCCCCCGAGGCTGGACCCGACCTGGAGGATCTGCTGGACACTGAACCCCCAGAGACGGGACAAGACCTGGAGGAGCTGCCTGAGGTCGAGCCATCCCCCGAGCCCTGGGACCTGGAGGAGTTGCCCCTCACAGAGGAGCTCCCTGCCTTGCCACCGGTGGACAAGGAGGGACTGGCGGCCTGCCCCGGGCCATGTACCCCAGTGACCCCGAGGACCCAGCTGACACAGGTACCTGAGGATACAGGGAGGAAGTGGCCCAGGGACAGCCATAGCCGTGGCTGAGACAGGGGCAATCCCCCGTCAGCGTGTTGTGGCAGGACCCCCCCAACTCAGTGGGAAAAACTTTGCCACTGCTATGGCCCTGGGCTGGGACGCAGTGGAGTCGGGTGGGCCTGCATACCCCTCCCCTCTTGCCCTTGCCACCCAGGGAGTGATGGTCATCCTCCTGCTCTACTGACCCAAGGACTCTGCTTGCTCGCCCGCCCTGCCTGAGGGCCAGGGCAACAGACTCATATCTGAAGCTAACGATCCCCTTGTAGGAAGATGCAGTGGCCTTCCTCCAAGCCGAGACTTGAAGAAGGGCCACGACTGTGGGGCCAGACCGGACCCCATGCTACATACTATGTAAGTGCTTACTATTACTGCCGTTTTTAAATTATCATAGCCCTTTCTTTCATTTCAGCAGCACTGACAAACAACAAAACTATTCTCAAAACAGTTCTCAACAATAAACTGTAGAGACAGCTGGATGGATCAGTGAATAATACACATTAACATGAGAGTAACCTCCATGTAGGAGCCACCTCCAACTTCTCAGACAAGCAGAGTGTATAGGAAGGTGCACTAATTGATTACAGAAATGGTGTTCTAAGCTATAGAGGGAAATGAAGTGGGTATAAGTTACACCCCTGGTTGCATATCCACATTTGGACTTCTACTGGCTGCGGCTACATAATATGAATGCTTTTGAGACCTGAAGAAGAGCTCTGGGTAAGACTGAAAGCTTGTCTCTCACCAAGAGAAGTTGTTCCAATAAAAGATATTACTTCACCAACCTTGTCTCGCTAATGCTTTATGGGACTGATCTAAAGCTCACTTATGCCAATAGAAGGACTGTCATTGACTTCAATGGGCTTTTTGGATCAGGCCCTTTATCAAAGGAAACTGGAATATTGTTAAAGATGCCATTCAGAATGAGATGAATGTAAAGTCAAAGATCCCCACCCTGACCAGTACACATCCACAGATCTGAAAACAAAAGCCCTGTTGTCAGATAGGTTGGACAAGAAATGCTTGATGCTCCAGCCACCAAACACAGAAAGAGTTTATCACCAAAAATACACAAATCATAGTTAAAGGTCAGATGTGAACACTGAACCCAGCAAACATTTACTATGAGTCTCCTTATATTTTTATTAGTTGTCAGAATCTTACTACGTGATCAAAACTGGCTCAGATATGATATTATTCATTAGCCGAAATGAATGATCTCCCCAGTAATCGGGATCCCTTTGATGGGCTGTTCACACAGCATATTTTGCACAATCTGTTCTGAATTGCTAACAGGTGCCTTCTGACACCGGAGCATTTTTGACGGCGATGTGGAATGGCTTTGGGAAGCCTTTTAAAAAGCACTAATTCAAAAACATATTTTCCCCTCCCAAAAAGCTAAAGCCTGCACACTGCGTCCTGAATCAGCCCACATGATTCTCTTGTCTGGCATGAGAGCAGCCCTGGCTACGTGAGATGGAGTTCCAGGTAGTTCTCCTCTTCTTTAAGTATCTTCTGCCTGAGCCTGAGCCTGAGCCTGAGCCTGAGCCTGAGCCTGAGCCTGAGCCTGAGCCTGAGCCTGAGCCTGAGCCTGAGCCTGAGCCTGAGCCTGAGCCTGAGCCTGAGCCTGAGCCTGAGCCTGAGCCTGAGCCTGAGCCTGAGCCTGAGCCTGAGCCTGAGCCTGAGCCTGAGCACAGCATCTCAGTCCTGCCTCTCCCAGGCCCTTCCACCTACCTACCCCCTTCCCACCTGCTCCTTACACCGCCCAGACACTTATACCCACCTACTCCCAGTCCTCCTCCAGTCCTACCTACGGCTCCGCCCAGGCCCTCCCCTCTACTCCGCCCCTCCTGCCTTGGCCCCTCCCCCTCCTCTCCGTCCCTGCCCCTTACCCCTGCCCCCTCCCCTCTTACACCTCCCATCTCCCCCCACCTTCCCCTATGTCCCCCCGTTATCCCCTGCTGCTCCTACCTCCACCCTCCTAGCCCCTCCCACTCACCTTCCTTCCCTCCCCCACCACCCGTGTGCCTCCCACGCCCCCCTCACCTCGGCTGCCGCCGGCCGTGGAGTTCCCGCAGCCCATGGCCCGGCGAGCCGGGCCGGGCCGGGCCGGGCGGGGCGGGGCGGGGCGGGGCTGGAGGCAGCGGGGCGTCCGCGGGCTGCGCAGGGGCTCGCGCTGCGCCGGGCGCGGGCGCGGGGCTGCGGCGAGCTGCGGAGCGAGCCAGAGGCTGGAGCGGGGGCGGGCCGGGAGCACGCGGGGACCCTCCTCCCCGCCCCGCGCCTGGGGGACGCCCGGCGGCACAGGGGCCCAGCAGGGGGCAGGCGGCTGTTCGCTGCCGCCAGTGCAGGGCTGGGCGGGTCTTTGTGGTTCACGTTCCGCTGGGCACCGGGACTCCCGTTCCCCGGCCTGGCTGGACCATGCAGCCCTCCACGCTCCAGTCCCCTCCCCTCACCCGCACCGCTGGGCTGCCCTCCTACTGCCCCGCCTCTAGGCGAGCACAGATTGTCCTGGCGGGGAGGTGCTGGCTGACACTCTGGCTCTCCCAGCTGGCCGGACAGGCCGATGTTGGGACGAAGGAGAGCCTCCCCCCGCCGCCCAGCAGGCTGACGCCCATGGTTCAAGTGGGTGCAAATCTGACAGATGTGTTGCCTCGAAACCCTGCGTCCACTACTCAGTCTCCCGAGGCAGACCTGCCATCGCACACCCCGTGACCATTTAGCCACTCTGCAAAGATTAGCGAGGGAGATCTAGCCATCTGCTAATAAAGGCCCTGTGGAAAAACCAAACACAACTTTCTTGGGTACCTAAGAAATTTTGACGCCCTTCCAATTAAAATGGGTCCACTGGAGCATATGTGATCATAGAAGATTAAGGTTGGAAGGGACCTTAGGACGTCATCTAGTCCAACCCCTTGCTCAAAGCAGGACCAACCCCAACTAAATCATCCCAGCCAGGGCTTTGATATATACTTGCCAGTCAGCAGCCCTCAGGGTTATATATTTGTGTGCAGTGTTCTATTTAGACATTTATTCCATGGCCATTGCTGTGGTATCTGAGTATGTTGAAACTGTCTCTTTATCCGAGAGACATCTTCAGATAGGATGGTATGGCCTTACAGCTCTGAACACCTTCCCCGTTTTTCTAATGTATGCACTGAGAACGTTTAACTTTGAGATAAGATTAAATAAATGCACAGGCACACATAAATCCTATTCAGCCTGACTTTCACCAATATGCAGAAAACAATTTAGCTTCACATATTCTGCAGATATGTAGTGTGCCTCATGAAATTCCATGTTATGTTTCAGTCTATATCATTCAGTCCAAGTGGACACTTGTAACTACAAATCAACTCAGAAAAACCTATTAGTGCTATAACAAAACACAAAATCCAATTCAACTTTACAAGCTTTCTTCTGTAAGCATTTCTGGTTTTATAGCAGTTTCATATATAACATAAAGTCCTCCTCGGTTGATTAAAAGCATAGATTTACTTTCCGTAACCAAACTCTCTAGCCAAGACAATAGAAATCTGTAAAATGATTTTTGCAAAGTCTGCAAGTAAATTTTTTATCCCAAAATCTGCACTGTTCCCACAGAGAGTTTTATTTTTATTTTCTTTGCTACTTGGCCCTATTTCCATACAGAGCAGTTGAGCATTTCCAAAACTTGTAGCCTTATTCCTGCATAATCCTTTCAAATGAAAGGAAAGTGAGAATGTGAGAAATCCTCCAATGCAGCTGATTGTAACACACTAGCTAAATATTCCTGTTACAACAAATCAGCACTGAAATAGTTTACAATGCTGCCATTTAAGTGCTCAGAAGCAGGCTTCAGAGCCATCATTCAAACACCAGTGGAAGACTGTTATGAGAACACTGGACATGCATGCCTTTTAAATCAGCATATTACAAGAGAACAAGTAGCTGTAACCAGCTTTCTCACTGCAATTTACGAGTGCAAGGCAAGACATCCCTTTTTTAGGAGCACACCATAAAAAGTCCAGTTAATTTCATCCATCTGTTCTATATAGTTTCAAAGAATCATAGAAGATTAGGGTTGGAAGGGACCTCAAGAGGTCATCTAGTCTAACCCTCTGCTCAAAGCTGGACCAACCCCAACTAAATCATCCCAGACAGGGCTTTGTCAAGCTGCACCTTAAAAACCTTTAAGGATGGAGATTCCACCACCTTTCTAGGTAACCCATTCCAGTGCTTCACCACTGTGCTCCACAGAGACGAAGAGTTCGTATTTTTAGATATTAGTGAGGAAGAGACAGGCGGACAGGAAGTGCCCATTCAGCAGTTTATTCAAGGCAGCACTTAAGTTACGAGAGTTACAAATTTTAAGCTATTGCAAGCTGTTAACAGTTGGGAATCAGGCGTTTACCAGCACGAGGGTGGGGAAGCCCATTGTCCACCCTATAAGCGAGTTGCAACCAGGAAGCCAACCCACCCGGGGCATCCGCTAGTACCTCCACGGATACACGGAGAGCCTCCGGGCAGGGCGCACCTGGAGGTCCTAAAATACCCCCTTCCCCAATTCTAGCAATAAGCTTATTGGCTACATTTCAATCCCCTTGGGGACTGGGCCTTAACACTTGTTTCCTGTTATTTTATTGGCAGTTAGCTAGGGGCCAATCCGCAATAAGGTGACGTTAGTTGTTTATTACTAGAGTTGCTGATTTTACTGTTAACGCTGCTAATTTTTTGCTGACCCTATGGTCAGCTGGCTTCTATATTCAACTCAAGGATATTTCCAGACCTGGAGACAGTTCCTCTTATTCCTTACAAGTCTGGTTCTTGAGAGGCCTAACTTTTGCTCATAAGCCTGCTGCCACTTTAAGGGCCTACCTCTTGCCATACTAAGCTGACCTTGCGTTACAAAGTCTTGCGCGCCCTGACTACCACCCTCCTAGTAAAAAACTTTTTGCTAATATCCAACCTAGACCTCCCCCACTGCAACTTGAGACCATTGCTCCTAATTCTGTCATCTACTACCACTGAGAACAGCCTGCCTCCATCTTCCCTGGAACCCCCTTTCAGGTAGTTAAAGGCTGCTATCAAATTCCCCCTCATTCTTCTCTTTTGCAGACTAAATAAACCTGGTTCCATCAGCCTTTCCTTATAAGTCATGTGCTTCAGCCCCCTAATCATTTTTGTTGCCCTCCGCTGGACTCTCTCCAATTTGTCCACGTCCTTTCTGTAGTGGGGGGCCCAAAACTAGACACAATACTCCAAATGTGGCCTCACCAGTGCCAAATAGAGAGAAACAATCACTTCTCTTGATCGGCTGGTAATATTTCTACTAATGCAGCCCAATGTGCCGTTAGTCTTCTTGGCAATAATGGCACACTGTTGGCTCATATCCAGCTTCTTGTCCATTGTAACTTCCAGGTCCTTTTCTGCAGAACTGCTGCCTAGCCAGTTGGTTCCCAGTCTGTAGCAGTGCATGGGATTCATGAGTTTCTTAACTGCGCTTACCACTGTAGTATCTAGGCACCTTCTAGTAGGCCATTAAGCAATGTGGCTAACATCAGCCATATGTTGTTTGTTCTCTCATTCTCTCACCAGTGGGAGAAGTGTGTGCAGTGGACTATCTTGTTTTGATAGGTTTCTTGGAGGGGTTGGTTGGCTGGCTGGGTTTTTTGTTTGTTTGTTTTGGCTAAGTGCTGGTAGTTCTGCATTTGTTCAGTGGTGTTCTGATGCCCCCTCTTCCCCTGCAGTGTTAGCTGGGGCTCATGAATTACTAGTAGCTTTAGCAGTTTGTCATAGCAGTGCTGGAGCAGATTCTTGCCTAGAACAATGGTGGGGGTAAGGCATGGTTATATGTATTACTCACAACGATCCCCGTCAGTGCAGTATCTTGAAGCCCAGCCGCACATTAGCAAGGATGCCACGCGCACCCACATACCTATGTGTATTTATGTTAGAAAAGGCAAGGTCAAAGAAATGTGCTTTGTGCTTGGAGTGACAGGTGGTAAGGTTTGTGATGGTCCTTATAGTCCTTAGATAGTCTTTAGATATTTTGGATGGCTAGACTTTTTGAAAATTTATAAAAGAAAAATGAATGGCGAGGCTGAGACTCCGAATACCAAGCATCGGTCCAAAGTGAATTTTTATGGCAGAGTTATCAGTCCCTAGGAAAAAAGGGGTATTATAAAGGCAAAGCTGAAAGGTGTGTTACTTAATACCTAATGGGCATCATTATGAAATCTTAATGACTGTGCAGTAAATACTATCCAGCAGTGGTTCCCCAATGCAAAATGATGTCAGATGACAGATTTGCCATTTTTTGGAATAAAGCTGAATAGGGTTTTAATATACAGTATATAAGGCGTGAAGCTTATCTGCAAATCACAGAGAGTTGGATCATCTCCTTCCAAATTAAAACTAGTGGGAGGGGGCTTGTTGGGTGAATCTCATGCAGATTGGTGTATTTACTTCAATCAGGAACTTTGGAAATGAACTAAAGAGTGTCTGTGCATACCTCTCAAATGTCTCTCATTTTAAGTGACATGACTCATTTTAGTTCCTAAATTATCTATGTTCCATACAAACGAGATGTCCCCTCACTTTTATTATTAAAAATTATTTACATCAAAAATAAAGTAGCATGAAACTGAGATTATAAAGAGTTGTTTACATTAAAGGAACAAATCCTTCTGAATTTTAAATCTCCTACATGAATTTTTTTGGGGGGATGGTAGGGGGATCTGCTATCATGTTGGGGCTTTGTCGGACATTGTGTCCCACCTTTTGGCATGGGAAAGATGAGAGGAATGCCTGAGAGATGTATGCAAAGCTCCTATTGACTTCACTGAGAATTTCACAGGAGTCTTCTCTAAACCAAAACTGAAATTTACCAAGTTAGATTGACAGCCAAGTGGTAGATCTCAAATATAAGAGATTAAAAAAAGAAGAAGAAGAAGTGATATACTTGCCAAGTTCTGCTTTTTGCCTTTTTGACCCTTTCCACTGGTTTGATAGAAAACCCAAACAAACAATGTACTGCTATTATTTGTGCTGGGCTGCAGGCTTAGGGAAGGAAAATGTCATATGAACTCAAAGAGTTATCTGTGTGTATTAAGAAATAGCCCCTCCTAATAGCACTAAAATGTTAAAAGTATATATTTTTTATTTTGCTCATACTATAAATTACCTACATAGAGAATCTTATGCACCATCCCACGACATAATACTAAAACACAATGCTTGTAATGATTTATGCCTCAATTTAAGCAAGTATACAAAAAATGTTAATTTACTATCTACAGTTTTTCCCCCTTAAAGGCAGGTGTAGAACAGATACAGATGTTCTCAAATCCATGATATCCCTGAAAAATCTTGTTCCTTCAGCAGTAGTTAATATCCTCGAGTTAATCTTCTCCAAAGGAAGTTTACAAATGCAGTTTAATTTAAAGAAAACTTTCCTGCTTTGATCATTGCTTTACAAATATGTTCAGCCAAAATGTAACAATTTAAGCATGTTGAATTCTCAATTCTAGTTATGTCCATGGCTCAGCTACTAGATCACCAATCATCCAGATTTTTTCTGGATAGTCTTAAATTCCTGCTAGGGCATCCTAGCAATATGGTTAGCGGACCCAAATTACTAATGCTTGGGCAGCTAACCACTTATGTTAACCTTTTTGGTTTTATTTTTTTAAACTAATTGCACCATTGTGAACATCTGGTGCTGTGGGTATGGTGCTATAAAACATCTTGTGGTTATCTGGCTAGGGGGAGTTTAGCCAGGCATTCCAAATAAATCTGAAGGGGATGGTTCTATTAGGGGAGGAGCACCAATGAAAAGTCCCTAGTCTAAGTCAACTAGAAACAAATGCACTGAGTCCAGGGTCAGCTGGAGGGTACTGGGTTTTTTCCTCCAGTCAGGTAACTAAAATCCTACATAATCAGAAGCTCTCTGTTTTCTTAACATTTAAAAAAAAAACCTACTTAAAAATATTAATGATTAGGGCTCTGAAGTCATGATCCTGTAACCATCACTCATATCAGAAGTTGTTACTTGGGCAAATAGTCCTTCTGAAATAATGAGGCTACCTGGCTGAGTAATGGCTTCTCACAGGAGTAAGGGCTGCATGGTCAGGTCCTCATACTTGAACTCAGGGAATGTTGTTCTGATGAGCGCTAGCTGTCCCAATCACTTGGTGATGGGCATTGACTCTAAGTTTCATACAACAAAGATCTGTAGCTTACTATGACAGAGTTTGGACTAGGGGGCAGGGCAGTAGACTGGGGCTCAGGGCTTGTCTTCACTTACCTCGGAGATTTGGCAGCAGTCGACCGGAGTTACGCAAGCTACGCAAAAACTTGCGTAACTCCCGTTGACTTCTCTGCTTCTGTTCTGCACACCATCTTCATTGCACTGCGCCGACGGGAACCACGTTCCTATCGACGCAGCGCTATGCTACTTGAGAAGGTGATCTTAATGCATCGATTTCTGGATCGACTGTGCGGGTCTTCACTGAATTTGCCGCTGTCAGTGAAGACATAGCCTCAGGAAACCAGGGTTTTATTCATTGTTCTGGCACTTTATTGCTGGTGATTTTGAGCAAGTCACTTCCCTCCCTGTAACCAGGCCCTAAACTCTCCCAAACAAAAACCATACTAAGGAGCAATAACTACCAATAAAAACAGAAAGACAAAAACAAAAATGTACATCTTTAAGGTAGAATAAGAATAACTAAATTAATGTAATACTCTCTTGAGTATTTAAATAATTGTATTCTCTTTTAAATAAGAATATGAATAAAGACATTTTAGAAATCCTGCAGCCATTACCTCGAAGGAGTTGCAAATACATCTGGTATTTCAGAAAAAGTCATGCTATGTTTGGTTTACACCGCACTATAGCATGAGAATATTACCAAGGTTAATAATTTTCAATTATTGGAAAAAATAAATCAAGAAATATTGAATTAGTTTCTAAGAAGCTATCTGAACCAGAGTCTCCTCTCAGTCACACTATTGTATATCTGGAAACAGTGTTGCCAACTCTTGCAGTTTTATTGTGAGTATCATGATATTTGCAGTAAGCCCCAGTTCCTGGAGTCATGTGATTACATGAGAATCTCAGTTTTCAGTTTTTAAAAGTAAATTTCCAGCCCTTGTGGTTGCGAAGAAAAACTGGAAAATTTGACCCAAATGTAATTTAAAGCTCAAGAACAAGAAGCAAAGACCCATTCCCTCTACCCTTTCTGTCAATTTTATTATTTTCTAAGCTAGACTCTGGGGAACCTAAGAAAGCTAGGTAAGTGAAAGATTAATTTCAATGTACAAATGCAAGGAAACGAACATTGTGGAAGAAGTAATTTAAACTAGTATTATGTAATGCTAATTTCTAAATTAACTATAACCATTCAGGAAAAGGACCTGACATCATTGTCAGCAGTTCAATGAAAATCTCTGATCAATGTGCAAAGGGCAATCAAAAATGTTAAGATATATAAAAAGGAGATAGAAAATGTTACATGCCTTTATATAAGTCAATGGTTCACTCACCTGTTGAATGCTATGTTCAGTTCTGGTCAAGCCATCTCAAAAAAGACACAGCAGAAATGGAGGATGTCTAGAGATGGCCAATGAAATGTATACAGAGGCATGGAAAAATTTTATCTGAAGTGAGAGTGAAAATGTTAAGAGTAAAATTTTGAAAAGGCCTGTGTGACTTAGGAAGCTAATTCCCATTTTCAAAAGTAATTTAGGCACTTGGGAGCCTAACTCCTACTGACACAGTGAGACTTGGATTTCTAAGGGCCAGATATTCAAAATCTCATTGATTTCAATGGCTATTAGGCATCTAACCTGCTCAAGCGATTTTGAAAATCCCGCTTGTTGTCTATCTATAGACACCTAAATACCTTTGAAAATCTGTCCCTAAGTGCCTGAGTCATTTTTTAAAATGGGACTTAGACTCCTATGTCACTTTATTCTGCTTTTAAGCTTATATCAAGCATGCTCAGAGTTCTGTAGAGTTTTCTAATCTAAAATGGTTTTCTAATTTCTAGTTTTCTAATATGGAGTTTTCTAATCTAAATAAATAAATAGAGGCCTGATTTTCAGAAGTGCTGAGCATTCTCGGAAAGAGGGGAGCCTTTAAAGTTAGGCACACAAAAACTAAGACACCAAAAATCGCTAGTTACTTATGACAATTTAGGCCTTTCTTACAAAAGGGTTCTACTTTCTCTGTGATTTCTCAACTTTTATTTTTTACATTAAAATGGTTACTCTACCCTTCACTAGAGGTGAAGGTGAAGCTACTCCATTCATTAAATTAGATAAACCCTGCTCCATACAGTTATGAAAAAATTAATTCTCTCTCCAGTGATCATGCGCACACTAAATACCTTTGAGTTCTGTTTGCATAGAACTTGCAGAACCAGTTAGACCAAATAGGTATGGTGCAGTGCTGGACAGATGATTATACGCTTCCAGATTTGAATCATTAACTAAACAAAGACACCCAGAAAAACAGGTGAGCCCTCAAAGGTTGTGTTCTCTGGAGTGCAGAAGATGTGAAACAAAGCCATAGTATTTTAGAGTACTTTGTTGTTGAACTACTCCCCCTTATGCAAAACCACGAGGAAAAAGAAGTGGGCAGTTATTGAAGGAAGGAAGTGGCCTGCTAGACACAATTAAGAAATCACCCACAAATGTCCTGTAGCTAATTTAAGAGGTATAGATCCTCTGGCCATAGCATGGATTCTGAACCTCAAATGGGGTTTTAAAAAGTTTTTAAGGAAAAAAAAAAAGCCAGAACTCCAAGAAAAATGGAGACAGATTCCATCACATGCAAGCATGACAGATTCAGAAGTGATCATGATTCTTAAGGTTAATGTCTAGGTAATGCCTTATTTAATATTTCTGTCTTCTGTAAAGAAGTTTTTTTCACAGGTTACCACACCATCTTAAAGACCTCTGTAACACAATATTTAAAACCTTGTTATTTCTGTTTTGTCCTGGCATGAATGTATTGACTCTGCCTGATATACTTTATGATATTTTGTGAAATATTAGCTATCTTTTTTGCTGAGCAGTCTCTTTTCTGAGGCAGACAAAGTGAAGACAACATGACAATCCAGTTTGTTGATTTGAATTAAGGGACTGGAATGGAGAGTCCAACTTCAGTGCCGGAGGAGCAAAGCCATGTCAAGGCAGACTTTGTACATTGGGTTAAAGGGTCATATCACAAGCTTCATAAGCAATACCAATCAACATCAGACCAACATAAATTCTGAGGCAATATAACTTAGCTAGAAGTACGGTGCCTGATGACTCTTCGTCAAACTTAATTAACGTTAACCATCTTTCAGTTGATTTGCAAAATGTTTCTTTATGCCGCCTGCTTAGGCATGTTCTGCAATCAGGAGGACAAGTCTATTTTAGCAGTTACCTTGTTTGCATTTAAGGTGTTTATAATGTTTTAAGAAACACAAAAGCAGAAAAATTAGCAAGGATTTTGATGCAACAAGAAGGCACTGAGATTAATGGGAGAAGAATTAGGCCAATACTGAGCAGTTTTGAAATTTCCACCCTGTATGTACTTAAAAAAAAAAAAAAAAAAGCGAGCGCAACAACATAACAACTATATGAAGAGAGTGGAAACTTCTCTGTGGGGATAGTGTCATATCATTGTAGACCCAAAATTTGTCCTTGTTAGTAACAGATGAAGAACTCAACACATTCCCCCATCAGTGTAGGAGTGTGCCAGGAGCATGCTGCTCCTGTACTTTTGGGATTCCACTGCCAAGCAGACAGACAAGTGTGGGTGCAGGCCCAGGATGTATGAGTTCCAGAACACCACCAAGGGTGGGCATATCTAGGAGAATGAAAAGATGGGGGAAGAGGGAAACATGTCTCTCTTATGCCCCTTACTGCTTCTGCTTGTGGACAGGGCTGGAGACGCAAGGGTGGGGAGAACAGACCACTGAAACTTCCAGAGAGTGACCGTGGGTATGTCTACACTGCAGAGTGAAGTTGATTTAATTTCAGTCAACTTTCACATCTGCCGAACTTACAAAGTCGGAGGAGCGTGATCACACCACGCGCTTTGCGTCGGGGGTTTGCATCCCCCAGTAGCGGCCCAAGTCATTCTTGCGCCCCGGAGAGACATTATAATTGCGTCGGGTATGCACCCAGGGAATTTCCATTAACCAAAACCGTCTCTGCCAATTTCCATTAACCAAAACCGTCTCTGCCGTGCACACGCCATTGCTGGAGAGGCATGGAGTCCACTCAGCTGTGTACTATGATTGTGAGCATCGCCAACACCGCACGACTTTTCCTGCAGTATTTTCAAGGCCGAGACAGGAGCTGCAGCGTGGCAAATTGCGATGTTACTGAAGCCGCCCTGCTACAAGCCAGAGAATGAAACAATTCCCGTTTGCTGCATGCTGTCATGCACCATCTTCAGTCGGTGGAGTGCTGCTTCTGATCCCGGGAAACAAGCACTGACTGGTGGGATCGCATCATTATGAAGGTGTGGGATGATGAGCAGTGGCTGCAGAACTTGTATGCGAAAGGCCACTTTCATTAAACTTTGTGCAGAGCTGTGCCCAGCCCTGAAGCGCATGAATACTTGCTTGAGACCTGCTGTGACAGTGGAGAAGCGAGTGGCCATTGCTCTGTGGAAGCTAGCAACGCCAGACTGTTACTGGTCAATTGGGAATCAATTTGGAGTCAGTAAATCCACTGTGGGAGCTGCTGTGATACAAATGTGGAGGACCATTAATAGACTTCTGCTAAGAAGGGTAGTGACTTTGGGAAATGTGCAGGACATAGTGGACGGGTTGCCGCAATGTGGTTCCCAAACTGTAGCGGGGCAATAGGTGGGACACATATCCCTATCTTAGCACCGGACCACGTAGCCACAGAGTACATAAACCGAAAGGGATACTTCTCAATGATGTCGAAGGCCCTTGTGGATCACAGAGGATGCCTCACCGACATTAATGTGGGGTAGTCTGGCAAGGTGCATGACACGCGCATCTTTAGGAACTCAGGTGTGTTCAAAAAGATTCAAGCAGATCCTTTTTTTCAAAAGTATTCTTTGACCAAAAAATAATGATGATGTTGGTGATGTTGAAATGCCAATAGTGACCCTTGGAGACCCTGCCTACCCCTTGCTAATGAAGCCGTACACTGGGCACGTGGACAGCGAGAAGGAGTGGTTCAATAACAGGCTGAGCAAGTGCAGAATGGTGGTGGAATGTGCCTTTGCTCAGTAGGTGAGACCTCAGTGAACGCAACTTCCACCTGTTATCTCTGCCTGCTGTGTGCTCCATAATGTGTGTGAAACAAAGGGAGAAAAGTTCCCGCTGGGTTGGGTTGTGGAGGCTGGCCATAAATTTTGAGCAGCCGGATACCAGTGCAACGCTGAGAGCCAACTGCAGAGCCCTGCACCACAAAGAAGCATGGAAAACCCATTTTGCAATGAACTGCAGTAATGTATGTCTCTGTCAGTGCTGTGCCTTTCCTTCCCATCCCAGACTCTCACATCATCGGTCCCCTCCCCTTCTTTTCCCGCTGACAATCCCCGAGCTCTCAATGAATAAAGAGTAATTTTTTTATAAAGCAGTACGGTTTTATTGGTGATCTGTAACAGTGGGGGGAAAGAAAGATAATTTAACATTCTCATAAGGCTGTTAGGGGATCCAGAGCAGTGTGACTGTGCAAACAGCAAAGCACACACATTCCCAGTTCTTAAAGGGACCAGTGCCTCTTTCTCCTCCCCTCCACCAGCATGGAGTGGAACATGTACTGCACCCTGCTCAACCTCCTCCTGGAGCGCTTGGGGGTGGGGACTGGGAAACAGCTTGTTAGCTGAGCGTTTTGCAGGGGCTGCAGAGGGTGTCTGTCCTGCCGCTACTCTCTCTGGAGCTCTACCAGACGCCTCAGCATGTCAGACTGATCGCTCATAATACACATCTCCTCTTGCATTGCACGCTCCTGCTCCTGTGTTGATTTTCTGTTTCCATGTCCATGTTCAGTTTTTCTGACAATGACATCCTCAGGCTCTGAGCTCTGTGTCAGCAGCCATGGAGGCATTCATTAGTTTGTTGAACATGTCATCCTGTGTTTTCTTTTTTCACCTTCTAATCTGGGAAAGTTCCAGAGGGGTAGCCACGTTAGTCTGTATACAGCAAAAACAACGAGAGTTCTGTGACACTTTAAAGACTAACACATTTAATTTTTGTAGGCATAAACTTTCGTGAGACTCACTTCAGCTGAGTCTCACGAAAGCTTATGCCTACAAAAATTAAATGTGTCAGTCTTTAAAGTGCCACAGAACTCTCGCTGTTTTTAATCTGGGAAAGGCGTTCTGCAGGAGTTGAAGCTGGGATGTAGGCCGAGCTGTCCACTGTAAAAGCACAACGTTTCCATTGTTAGCTGGTCCCATGGATGAAAAGCAATGTTACAATGTAAAAAGAACTCTCCTTCATATTCATGAGGCAACGCCAGACCCGCATACCAATCTGCACCTATTGCACGGGTCGGAGCAGCGTTCCAGCCATGGTAAGTAAGAGGCCCTTGCATCTATTATACGGAAGTCTCCATAGCACTAAATTCCCCAATCCACACTTAACCAAGGAGCAGGATCATTGGGCCCCCCTTTACCATCCCAAAGACTGGTTTGGGAGGAGGTGGTCCAAAGGGATTGGAGGAGAGTCTGGGTGAAGTGTCACTGGAGAAAACATAGGGGCACCTGTTTCCGGACCCATAACAATGTCATGTCTAGGAATTGTCTGTGTTGGGGCCCAGGACACCGTCCATGGCAGGGGAATAACACACAGTGACTATAGTGGTCGAGAACTGTAAACTTGCACCATCTTCCCTAGGTGACCATGTGTGATATCAGTCTCCTGACGCTCACACGGGCAGAAAGGGAAGGTTTGGTGCAAGCCTCTGGGTACAGGCCTGGCCCTTATGCTGCTATGTTGTGATCCACAATGATGCCTGCTCATTTAATAGCAGAGTGGCGGGGTAAAGTTTCCTACCGTGGTGGAAGAAATAAGGCTGCCCTCCCCAGAAACCTTCTGCAAAGGATTGCAGAGCACCTACATGAAAGTTTCCTGGAGATATCCACGGAGGATTCTCGGAGCATCCCTGTGCACATAAATAGTCTGTTCCGGGGGTAACCCTCTGCTTAAGTGGACCAACACCCAGGAAGCCCGTCCCCACAAACACACAGATTCCTTTTTTCACAGAAATAAAAAGCTGGACTGGGGCTATAACCACAGAAATACGATTTGCTATACACACTTACCAGATGTGCCTTCCCCGCCATCTTGGTCAGTCACACTGTCCTGCATCCGGTTGGGCTGCTCTGGGGTAACAAACAGTTCCTGGCTCTCAGGCAGAATGGATACCCCGCTCGCTTGTCCCCTATTCTCCTCCTCGCCCACAGAGTTTTCCTCATTCACCCTGGACTCATCTTCTATGGCGGTATCTGAGCTGCATGGTGGTACAGTGGTGGGCTCACATGCAGCTCCTCATAAAAGCAGCATGTCTTTGGTGACGAGCCAGAACAACTGTTCGCCTCCCTGGTTTTCTGATATGCCTGCCTCAGCTCTTTGATTTTAACCTGGCACTGCTGCGTATCCCTGTTGTGGCCCTGCACCGTACCACGCGATATCTTCTCAGAGATATCCAAATTTCTTTTGCTGCCTTGGAGCTGAGCCAGAACTGACTCTTTGCCCCCAGGCTGACGAGATCCAAGACCGCAGGCTGACTCCATGCTAGAGTGCGTTTGGGGCGTGCAGTTGCCATGAGCAGTTCAGCTACAAAGCTCTCTCCAAGTTGACCAAACTGGACATGGGAATTCAAAATTTCCTGGGGCTTCAGGGAAAGGGCTGTTTCCTGTGCACGTGGCTGTGGTGCAGCAGAGTGCGAATGTACAGAGGGGTCACAGCAGAGCATTGTGGGATAACTCCTGGAGGCCAATTACATTGATTTACACAACGCTTCGCCTACACGGACGCTCGTTCGACCCAGGCAATTCGACTTCAGCGCTACACCCCTTGCAGATGTGGTTTGATTAAGTCGAACTTTCCCGAGATTTAGGTCAGCGGAACAGACCCGAGAGTGGAGACGCAGACATTATGTGATTGACAGGAGCCCCATTCCGTCGACCTACATTCGCCATGTGGACCAGGTCTGAGAGATGCATAGTCTAACAAATCCTCTGATGCAGTGTTCCATGGGAAACTTGTAGGCAGGTCACAGGTGAGGTGCAGAGGGGAGGTCTAGGGGTGGGCGGGAGTGTTGGAGAGCACAGCCCCCAGCACTCACCCCACAAGGCCAGCTCCTGACCCATGGGGCTGGCTCCCCACTCCAGGCATCGTGACCCACTCCTGGCCACTCCTCCCTCATGACCAAATGCTGCCGGTGCTTTGGGAAGCCCGGCTCCCAAGGCTGAACACTGGATTTGCTAGACTCCCTTAAACTCATTTTATTCTTGCATTTAATTCAGCCGGGAAAACAGGCGACGCGTCCCTGCCTACCATTTCCAGCCAGGTCCCTCACGCTAGTCCCTGCGCGCCACCCCACTTCAGCAAAGCATCCCTTCCCCATTCTTCTTCCCACCAGATACAGGGGTGCAGGAAAGCCAAGGGCTTTTGATCCCTCCCCCCCCCAGCATTTTCAGTGTCCCCTGCCAATCCCTTTTCCGTGCCCCTCCTTTCGGGGACACACACACACACACACACCCACACAGATCTGGGCCTGGCAGGGAAGGTGGAGTCAGCCTGGCCTCTCCTGCTCTGCAAAGAGTTAAGCGGGAAGGCGGCGGCAGGAAGCGAGCCGCTCAGCGGCCCCCCCACACTTCCTGCCAGGGGCTCTCCCCAGCTGGGCCCTCGTGACTCGCTTCCTCGCCCGGGGCGGAGCGCGGCGCTGTCCTGCCCTGCGCTGGTGTTTACCTGGTGGCCGCCGCCGGACGCCGCCTCCTCTGCTCCAGCCGCGGGGAGAGCACCGCAGAAGGCCGGATTTGGGAAGCCTGCTGCCGCCGCCGAGCGGATACGGGTCCGGCCCGCCGAGCGGAGTTAATCCGGATTAGCCACAGCCGCTCCGCAGCCAGCCGACATGCCCGCGGTGGACAGACTCCTGCTGGAAGAGGCTTTGCAAGACAGCCCGCAGGTACCCGGCCCCGCTCCCCGCCGCCTGCCTGGCTGCTCTTCGCTGCTCCTCCCTTCCCCCGTGCAGCCTTCCCCAGGCCGGGGCGGGCAGGAGGGTTTCCACTGGCCCAGCCCTGGCCTGGGGATGCTCCGGATCAATGGTCCGCAACCTTTTGTTTTTGCATTTGCCTAGCCGTGTGGCCCCCTTTGGAAATCTTAGCCAGCGCCTGAGGACCCCCTCGGTTGTAACCCCCTGTTCCATGGTGACAGCTGCGGCGCCCTTAGACACACTGTGTAGATCCCCCCCCCCGGTACCCCTGTGGACCACCGGGTGCAAACCCCTGCCCCAGACCTGCTGCAGGCTGTGCCCGAGCTCTGACGCACCTGCATTTGCTGCTGAGTGAAGGCCAGACCGATTCAGCAGGCCTGGGCAAAGGGGGTGTTTGAAACCAGGCGGGTGGCTTTTGGCAGTGATGAGAAGCGGACTGTCTGAGCAAGGATAGCAAATGTAACTGGTAAGAACAGGAGTTAGGGCTGTGGTACGTGGTGCTTCTGCAGCGCATTTCATCGGCAGAGCACAGCGGGCATGGAAAAAGGTGGGTCGGGATTATTACCCTGGTTTGCAGAGTGGGAAACTGAGGCACGCCAGGGGTTAAGTGGGTTACAGGGGCCCAGGTAAATAATGTCCTTTTGCTGTGAGGCTGGAGAAGTAGCCATCCAGGAGTGGGCTGAGCAGGTTTTCAAGGCAGGAAAACTAGGTCACCTGTTACAGAGGGCAGAACTGCAGGGGACGGTTTCAGAGAAGGTCTGGGAGGGGTTGGTACCTGGGAGGACGAGAAAAGGGTGTCCTCTCTTCTCTTCTGATGAACTACCCCCTCCCTCTAAGTCTTTGGATGTGCTGGCTGAAAGACTTTCCCAAAGGCATAGGCAGGGCCCCCACATGGGGGGGGGAGGGAAAGGATACAATATACGGGGGGTCTTGGGGAGCCAGTCCAGGCTTCAACCCCCATTACCATGAGGAAAAAAAATTTCATGGCTCATGAGATTGTACGTATGGGATGAGGGGGAGGGGGCCCGTGTTACAAGTTTGTACTGGGCCCGAAAAAATTTTGCTTGTGCCCTGGGCACGGGCCCCATGGTGGGGAGGACAAGGTGTCAGCCTGTGGCATGTCTTACAGGTGATGGTTGCTTGAGGTGCAGGTGCATGTAGCCAGCCTGCTGTCGGTGTCACTAGCTCCCCTGAGCAGAGTGGTGAGAGACTACCAGGCTTACAAAATGGGGACAAAATATTGTTTGCGCTACAACTGAGAAGGCCACCAGGACAATCACTGAAAACAGGGATGTTCCTGGGTTTTAGGGACACAGTCGCTGAATGGATTCATAGCACTAAATCCAGACTGTTATTGCCCTCTCCACTTCCACTCCTTGGGGCTGGAGAAGAATTTCCTTGTATTAGACTAGATCCCTTCCCTTCTGTCTAGCATACTCTAGACCACACAGTGACCATGCAGCCAGTGCTGCATCCTTATTGAAAAGCGAACCATGGACCTTGGGAACGCTCCAAACAGGGGAGGAAAGTGAGCCCTATTGATGGTGAGAGGGAGAGAAGGGTGGGAAGGAGGAGCCCAAGAGTTGGGGGGGGAAATAGTGGAGAGGGGAAACCTGGGAGAGACAGGGAGGAAGAGGGAAAGGTCTGGGGAAACAGAATTCAGAGGGAGGGGCATATGGATGGGAAAGAGAGGGGACTTCAAGGGACGGGAAGAGGGGCACTTGTGGGAAGAGAGGGGATGTGTGTTTAGAGGCCTGATGGAGAAAGAGAGAAACAAAAGGAATTTGCACTGCAGGGAAGAAAGAAAGGAGGATGGGTGAGTGGAGATTAGGAGAGAAGTAAAGTCCTAAATCCGTAGCAAGGAGAAGCCATAGTCCCACCTGGATGGACCTACTGAGGTTCTGTGGCCCCATTCTGCCACCCCCAAATTGGTTGGTCCTGGACCAGCAGGAGGAAGAAAATCAGTCCTGGGAGGAATCCTTCCTTTTCATACAGGGAGCACCCCACAATTTACTAAACTAGAGTAGATTTATTATTAATATTATTGAATAGTTATAGTGTTTACATCTCCAAGGCTTAATGCAAATGTTAATTCTGAAGAACTGTATACAGCCAGTAAGTAAACTCATTTTCCTGCTCCATCAACACTATCTCACAGCCATGATTAAAAATTTTACAAAACTGAAAGCAACCAAACAAAGCACTGACTAGGGTTTGTAAGTCTACTCCATCCCTCATGGCCTGAAACAAAGGAGTTTAACCCCTCGTTTGCAATGAGTAGAAATACTGGAAGAGTAAAGAGTATATAAACCTAAACTTTTGCGGACATTTTTCACTTGATTCCTTCATCATTTTTTGTTTTAGGTATCTAGGTTTCTGGAAAAATAATTTTACTTATGCATAATTGCCATATGGTCCTGAGTTTTTAATCATAAATTAATTTGTTCATATGAATTTTCAATTCACAAAATTAACTACATTTTCAGTATAGTAGTTTTTTGCACACGAGCGAGGCCTGATTCTCCACTGTCTGTTGTTCTATTATTTTTTATTTGTGGTGTTGTAACACGTAGGAGTTCCAGTTATGGACCTGGACCCCATTGTGCTAGATGCTATACGAACACAGAACAAAAAAGATGGTTTCTGCCCTAAACAGCTTACTGTCGAGCACCTTGTTTAGTAATTTACTCCTGTACAAAGTGGGTCTGATTCTTTTTTGATCTGTATCTTGTATAGTAATTTTCAGAAATGCAAAGGAAGAACAAAATGGATATAAACCAATTCGTTTCTGACAAGGTGCAAGGAGAATTAGGCATAAATTATTTATTAATAAGGTTTATGAAGCTCATTTTCTCTCTCTGTTTTTTAACCAAGAGTAGTGTAATTGTATCTTCACTGGTCCCCAAGCATGGTATGAAAAAGCGCCTACTGAATGCATCCCATTTAAAGTGTTTGACTGCAAATTAGGAGACACTCACCCAAGTAGCCATGCTGAAATCAACAGTTACTCATGTGAAGGCCAAATTTGGCCCCACATTTCCCACAGCCAGGGTTGTGGCATGATTAATGAAGCCTCCACAGACATGTTAAATAAAGGTTTATGTTTGGATTACTTTGGTTCGCTTCTGCAACATTATCTACTATGTAAGAATTTGACAAAAACAGCAACTAGTAAATTATACATCTGTTTGTTAGTTACGCTGGTTTAAAATAGTGATTTAAAAAGAAATATAATAAAGATTTTGAACCTTAACACCCAAACTATTTGAATCTTTTAGAGTTTATTATTTTTGAACAAAAGTGCTAATAACTGAGGCCAGGATTTAATACATAAATAAATGGGTGCCTAAAACTAAGTCACTAACTCCATATCTAGGCATCTGGGATTTTTCAAGGAGCTTATGCTAAATTCAATAGGATAGAGGCACCTAACTGCCATCTGTGCCCCGTATTATAGAAATATACACCTAGGAGCCTAACTTTAGGCACCTAGTTTTTTAAAATCTTGCCCTGAGAATTTTCTTGCTTAACATTTCCCATAATTCTTTTGTTTTATCCTTTAATCACGATCCTTTGTTTATTGAGTCTCATCAAATCAGTCTTTTGCCAGAGCATAGTATAATGATGTTCAGTATTAAGTAAAGGAAAAGATGGGTTACAGAAAATAGAAGTTTTAAATTAGCAAAACTACTGAATTATTGCAACAACTAAAATCCAGGTATTTTTGCAAATTAATATGTATTTCAATTATTAAAATCCAGACAGGGGCCCTGTCCTGGAAACTCTCCATTTGAAAGAAAGTTTTGCATGTGAAGGGCTTAGGCCCTACATAGCCTTTTGTTGGTGTGTTTTGAATTATTTCCCTCTTTGATTTGTATGTGCTGTTATTGTAATGAAAACAATATTTTACACTTCCGTTGCTCCTTTTTATCCTAAAGTCTTAAAGTTCTTCCCAAATGTGAATTATCCGCCACGATGTTTCTAAGATAGGTAGTAATATACCCATTTAGCAGATGAGTAAAATGAGGTGTTGTGAGATGAAGTCATTTACCGATTCTGGTTACCTGCTTTGACTACTAGACAACACTAATTCACATCTTAAATAGACACTTCTCAGCACAGATGAAATCAGATATTGTCTTAGTCCAAAAGTCTCGGCAGAGGTGATTTGAATCAGAAGCAATGTAAAATCTCTGCAGGGAGATTTGCAAAGAAAAGTAAATGTCTTGGAGAAGCAATGCTTCATCCTCCCAAATAGTGATGCTTCTTACAGCTTTCCTAAGACTGTAAAATAAATTCCCATGATTAGCACCTAGAAACTTCAGGCACATTAAAGATGCCTAAGATAGAAGGACAGATAAAACACTGGCTTAGTGTTAGAGCTGATATGGATATTAAAGTACTGGAGTTTGTGGACACCCCTCAGGTAGACAGATGGAACTAATGTGAAGTAATTTAGCTGTACAGATGGGGAAGACCTTTCCATTTAGCATCAAACAGATTGAATTTACCAGTTAGGACACTTTGAATTACCAAGGTGCAGAGTGACTTTCTTAGAGAGATACTGTCAAAGTTACACTGCCAGCCCAATGTTTTACTTCCCCTTTACTTATATTGTCCCGATGATCTATTAAATTCACTTGTCCAGCACAGATCCCTGGCCTTGGTTTCCCCCCTTCTCACATAGCAAAGCTACAGTGTAATTTGCTGTCCTTGGCAATTCCACTGAAACAAACCAATTGGATGCATTTCTCCAAGATAACTCGTGTTATCTATTCCACTCTGCTTGTCTGCTCACAAGAACAAAGCAGAATGGCAGAGTGAAGAAATCGTGCTCACAGGCACACAGCACTAAGTGTACATGTTTGCCTGTTGTCACAAACCATCATACTACTGTTGGGTCTAATTTTAAGTCTACCAGTTTTGGCAGTGGCCCTCTAAAAGTTGTTCAACACAGAAGCCTCCTGAGAAGGGATAGTGGAAGATAATTTGTTGTATTTCAAGGAGTGCTTTTAATTCATTCTAAGAGTAGAGAAATAAAACTAGTCATGGTGTTTTGACCACGAGTCCTTGGCCTGGCTTTAATTGCTATAATCAGCAAGAAGAATTTCAGGATTTGTTACATTCCTGACTATGCTGGAAGGAGTGTCTACTAGTTAGAGCAAGAAGGCGTTAGTCAGGAGGACTCTGCCATTGCTTTGCAGTATAAACTTCTAGGCACATCACTTATTTGTGCACCAGTTTACCCATCTCATTACAGTGATCAATTGTTATGCTTTTTGATATGGTTGGATAAAAGGCACTTTATACTGTATATTCAAATTCTTATTATTACTGACTGGTTTGTTTTGCTACAGTTTCTTTTAAATGCTTTTTTAAAATATATTCATTTGGGAATAAAACCTTTTTGCTTTTTTCTTTCGTTAAAGACTCGCTCCTTGCTTAGTGTATTTGAAGAAGATGCAGGAACCCTTACAGAATATACAAACCAGTTGCTTCAAGCGATGCAGCGAGTCTACGGGGCTCAGGTAATCTTTCATTTGTGTTGACTTTGTTTGGCAAGCCGTAGAAGCAAACTACATATTTTGCTCCTAACAGATGCACTGATTTGCAAAGGTGCAGAACATATGCAGCTCCCTTTGATTTGTGCTGAAATTGTGTGGTTGCTTTGCTCTTTTGAAAATCAGTCTCCATGACATTGGTCACTCCTTCTAGTGTTGGTGTTCATCCACCTATTCAGAAAAAATGAAATAAAATAAGATTCACAGCATACACTTACTCTTGTGTATACTACAAGGTCAACGTTTTCAAACTTGACTGCCGAAAGTTAGGGTTAAATTTTCAAAAGCATTTAGATGCCTAAAATCCTTTTGAAAATTGGTTTTAGGCATGTAAATAATTTATGTGCTTTTGAAAATTTTACCCTAATCCTACTGATTTGTAGTGAACTATAAGACTTGTCTACACAGGGAGTTATTCTGGAATATCTATTCCTGATTAATTTAATGTGTGAACAGTTTTATTCCAGAATAAGAGCGTCTTATTTAGAATTAGCTGATTCCACTGGTTTCACTGGATTAGGTTGCTCTATTAAATTAAATTAATTTGAAATAGGCACTCTTATTCCAGAATAAGAGTGTCCACATATGGAATTAATCAGGAATAGTTCACCAATTTAAATTAATATCCTGCCTTATTCTGGATTAATTTTTGTGTGCAGACAAGCCTTTAGGCTCCCAAATGCCTTAGGGAGAGATGTTTAAAGGTATTTGGACACCTAAAGGTGCGGATAGGCGCTTAGTGGGATTTTCAAAAGTGCCTAGGTGCCTGGCTAATTTAGGTGCCTAGTGGGATTTTCAAAAGCATCTATCTGCACCTTTAGGCACCTACATACTCTTTAGAAGCTGGCCGTAAACTCCTTTTGAAAATGATACTCAAATTCCTAAATCACTTAGGCTCGTTTGAACATTTATCCCATTGATCCTTATTTAGGTACCTTTATTTAGGGGCCTCAATATAGATTTAGATGCCTAATTTTAAGCAATCAAATTAAAAAATCGCTGCCCTAATGTTCTGAACAGGAAACAGAATCCACATCTTGGGCCCAAACCTGCAACACTCCACTCACACAAGAAGTCCCTTTGACCATAATGGGACTATGCAGGTGAGTAAGGCGTGCTTACATGAGTAAGGATTTGCAGGATCAGACATCTTATTCCTTTTTTTTCTTAAATGTAAGTGACTTTCTAGTCAAATGAATACTCAGTATCTTTATAGGAGGGAAAAAAAAGAGCATGAATCCTACAGAAGGAAAACAACAAAGCTGCCAAAGTGAGAAGCTGCCCTTTGAAGGTCTAGCTGTCTCCAGTTGAGAAGACTAGCTTTAATGCTGTTATTTATAGACTGTATGTGGTCCTTTACAAAGACATAGTAGATTTTACAGGGCAATTCAGATGTTTAGGAAGCAATGCAGTACAGGTGGAGTGAGATCAATAATCAAACAAGGTCAGTGTTGGCTGGCTTCACAAAGAACTGGGTTTTAAATATGACAAGTGTAGAGTGGACAAGAGCATGGACAGATGAGAACTGAGAGGCAGTCCCAAATAGAGGAGGTAGCATGAGAAGTGTGACTCAGAGGACCCAAAGGAAGCAGTAAGGAGTAAGATGGGTTGGAGGAGGCAGCATGGGTGTGTGTGTGTGTGTGTGTGTCTATATATATATATAATATAGATAGACTTTGTTTCATTATTTAGATTTATAAAATACATAAAAGCTGACAAACTCAAGCTCTAGGGCCTCGTACCACTTCCTGATACCGTAGTTGCTTTTCTAGAGACAATGATTCTTGCCTGTGGCTAGGGGCGGCTTTAGCAGGGGTTCATGGGCTCAGTTACACACACGCGTGCGAGTGTTGGCTTTTGTCCCTTGGGGCTGGGCCTGGCTCCTCTCTCCAGGCACTGCGACCTGGGTTACTGACCACTGGCAGCAGCATCCTCAATCCCTACACCGCTTCTCACGGAGCCAGGCCCAGCCCCACAAAACAAGAGCTGCTGCTGCGAGGCAAGTATGGGGTGGGTTTGCTCTCCAGACACCCGCCCCTCCATAAGCTCCTGCTCCGCACAAGGGCCAAGAGTAGGGTTACAGTACCAGGATGCCGCATGTGGTTGGTGCCTCTTTGGTTGGGCGAGGAGGAAGCAGCAGTGGCTGAGTACACCTATTGAACTGGGAGGTTCCATCTATCACTGACTGTGACTCATGAAACTTGCTGCCTCTGGTGAGATACAGTTCTTTGTCTTTTCTCTTCCTTCTATGTTTTCTGTCTTCTCCACTTGCTTCCCTGTAACCTTTCTTCTTCTCACTGTCTCACCACAGTCTCCCATCTATGCTTTGCTATGTTACTGAGTCTCCTACTCCTTGCCAGACCTATTTCCCCCTTCCTCCTTGGCCACTCCAAGCACTTCTTGCATTAGCTGTTCTGGGCTCTACATTTTCATCAATGACTATTGATTTTGAGTGCCTGACTTGAGAAATCTCATTTTCAGAGGGCAGGTGCTCAACACTTTTTGTAAATGAGGCTCCTTTAAGGCATCTAAAGTTGGGAACCCAAAATCACTAGTCACTTGTGAAAAGTCAGGCCCTAGTGGCTAATGTTAGAGGCATTATCAATGATAATTTCTAAATGCTAGCTGCTTTCAGTATTGCTTCTTGCATCTAATGTGAGCAGCATTGCTAATGATATCTTAGGGGACAGTGTGCTGTCCTGGGGGAATAAATATCCTATGACATCAGATTGGGTTTGAATGTCCAGGGCCCAGAAATGCAGTTTGAAATGAAACCGGGATCAATATCAAGAAAATACTAATAATCAGATTATCATACTATCTGTGCGAGAGACGAGCCCAATAAAAATAGTTTTTGTACATTTTTGCTGTAAATCTTTATATTCAGGTCCTTATATTCTTTGCATGTAATCTTAAAGAATTTGTGACAATTTTTTTTTAAAATGAAAGGTAATGTAGCATGGCTAAAAATTTCAGAGCTGCACAGAGCATCTGGAAGTCTGTTGTGATTAATTGTAATGGGAATTGAGCATAGAAAATATCAGCCTAGACTCTTAAGGAAGCTCTTTTGAGCTTGTTGCAAAATAAGTGATGTTCGCTTGCCTCCATGGGGAAGAGGAATAATGACTTGTAAGAG
Source organism: Emydura macquarii macquarii (assembly GCF_026122565.2). Lineage (NCBI taxonomy): Eukaryota > Metazoa > Chordata > Testudines > Chelidae > Emydura > Emydura macquarii. The sequence continues at coordinate 435,012 of NW_027133667.1, forward strand.
TATTTATTTTGGTTCCAAAGAGAATGTCCTGAATATAATCATTGCATGGATTGCTAATATGTACTGGACTTGGTCAGTTATGTCTCTTGTATGTTCATGTTTTATTATGAATTTCTCAGTTGTGAATAATTAGGCTCATAATATTAATTGCTATCCATTCACACCTTGGGGCCAAACACATTTTAGCAGTGTTTCATTAGAATACATCGTGGTGTGGCCTCACTGATAGCCCACCAGGAAGTGCTAGCAGTCCTGTTTCTTTTTAAGAGGGAATATGATATAGAAGAATAAGCACAAAAGCCTAGAGTTCTGAACCTGGCTTTTCCACTCACTTGCCTTAGGCAGATCAGTGCTTTAGTTTTCTGATCAGTAAAATAAGGATTATACTTTCCTGCTCCCCAAGAACATTGTGAGTCAGTGTTTACACAGCTATTAAGGTTGATTAACTCTGAACTGTGGAAGTCAAAGGCAAAACTGCAGTGGGTTTTGCCAACCACAAATATTGAAAAATCAGGGGTTAGGCCCCCCAAAATCACAAGATTGGTTTTAAAAATCATTAGTTTAAAAGAAAGAAAGAAATCTTGTTTTCTTTGGCCCCGGTCCATAAAGGGTATTTTGGCTTTTAATTTCTATTGAAATCAATGGAAGTTAGGAGCCTGAATATCTTTGTGGATCTGGGGCTTTTATTTGCATTGTAGGATTTGAGCTCTCAGGGTACGCTTGGGTTACATTTTCTGTCCTTTCTCCACAAGTATGAGGGCTAGCAATTTACCTTTTTAATGAAAGCTGGGATTTTCTTGTAATCACTTGTCTGTTGGAGCTGGGGCTTTAACAAGAACATCAAATATCTCAAGACTTGCCATCCAATTGGGAGAGTTGGGAACAGTAGTGTCAAGTCTCATCTGGGTAGCAATCAGCACTAAATGCAAGCTGTTATCCATCCAGAAACATGTTTGTAGTTGCCCAGAAACACTGCTGTGTGTGCAGAACATTCATTTAATTGGCAGCTGGTTTATAAACTGCCAGTCACAGTTTTATTTAAAGATTGATCAGATCACTTGAAAGTCATGTAAGGAGAAAATGGAGGTATTTCCTTAGTATGGATGTTGTTCTTTTAGGTAACAGTTTTATAAAAACTAGAAGGGAGCACAATTTATGTTTTTTGTTGCCTTTTTTTTTTTTTTTTTTTTTAAAGCTACAGGATCCTATTAGATGTTAGTGGGGCCTAATTATCTGAATCATTATTGTACATTTGTATTTTTGGTGCCTCTTGTATCAACTCCTTTAATTAATGTTTGTTAATCCCATTTCTAGTTGCAAGCACTGGAAAGTGTTTATTATCTGGTTAGGTGTTCAGTAAACATGGACTAGCACATGGATACAAATACAGAGAAGCACCTGATTTTGTTCATTTAAGATAATGAACTCATATCTTTGAGTCCATGTTATACTCCCTGCTTTATTTGTAAGCTCTTACCTGTGCATTGTAGCCAGAAGCAATTTAGTTTTGTGACGTTCTGATGGAAGAAAGTTTCAGTTAGTCTATCCCAGCGGATACTCCTCTGCTGCTCATTTAAGGGTTGCTGCCTCTCAATTTCTATTGATGGGTTGAACCACTGAAGTGACTGTGCTGTTAGCAGTAGCGATGTCAAACAGGCTGAGTTGTAGGAAAGAGATCTTTCTTAAGTGAAGCCAGTGTTACATGATCAGGCTGTAGAGTTAAAACCAAGCAGCCTGTGCCCCAGCTTGTTGCATGTCCAATCACCCGGTGTCACACTGAATTAAGTCCCTCCTGAAATCTGATTTCTGAACATGATTCTCCAGTTCCGCTCTTCATGCTACAGTAATGGCCCAATGGGACCTTCATGTGCCAAGAATAAAGAAAAGAAGGCTCTACAAAATAAATACGATTATAAAAAAAATAGGCAATTCCATTTCATTCCACGGTGTGTCTACCAGGCACTTGAAGGGAAATGCTGGAAACAAGTTACAGTGCAATAAGGTGCTGAACATTTGAATTGAGCAAGAGTTTAAGGTTGGATACTTTCTGTGATCCTAGAAGAAGGAAAATCCATAAATCCCTTGTGGACAGCCTCCTTCAGCCACCCATCTTTCCTCTCCCCATCTCTGAGCAATAAGGTATCCCAAAAGCATACCAGTTAAAGCTTCATTGCACACTATTGTGTATACAGGGGGAAAATACAGACAGACACCCCTTGTATCTGCCATTGCAGTAATTTTGCATTACTCCATGCTCGTTTGCATACATGCAAAGTTTTGAAAATGCTGTCCTTAGCACAGAGAAGTACCTTTGCTGAAAGATTTCTCATGATGGAGTTGGACTTGATCAGATAGCTCAGTGCCTTCAAAGCTAATTGTATAGATCAGTTGAATCCTTTACAGATACTCTTACCTGGAGTCTCACTATTGAATCATTAAGGTTAATTCCCATGTTCACTAATTTGACTGATGTTTTTACCACAAAATTTATTTAGAAAGGAAAGGTGTTGAGAAAAGATGGACTATCTCACAAAATAAATTGTAAGCACAGTTGAGTTTTCTTTACGAACTGGAAGGAGGGAGATCCTATTTTTGCATCAGGTAACCAGCTGTGTGCATGAAACATGATGGTGAAAGATAGACTCACATCAAAAGCCTAGATATGAAGATACTGACACTGTGGGGAAGTTCAGAGCCAAAATTAGTGGTTGGGAATTTTGCCATTGACTTGAATGAAAGCAGGATCAAGCCCTGAGTTGACCCAGGTGTTAAAACAGTTCATTTCAGGTAAAGTCCCTTTTCCATTTAGGTATGGTGAAGAGAAAATGTAGAGGCATGTTGTTGTCTTCTTTATCACATCCATGTAATCTTACGCCTGGTAGATTTTTGACAAGGTTTTCCATTACAGCTCTGTACGCTTGCTAGCTAAACTCAAAACTAAATGAAATAACTCATCCATTATCATTGCTGCTTAATTAGTACTGATTTCTGTCCAGTCCTCTCTTCCTCCCAATAAATATCTGTACATGATTTCCCTGGGGATTTTTTTCCCCTCTATAAAATCAGCTAATGAAAATACATGTTTTGTGTGTATAGCACTAAAGAAAACTAATTTTGTCCTTACTTAGATTTACCAGGATGCTCAGGCTTTCGATATGTTTTCTAGTTGTTAATCTGTCATTACTGGCTTTCCCACTCCAGAAGTGATAGATTAACTCTGAAATTTCAGAAGGAGCTGTGTGTGGGGTATTGTGAAAGAGATTAATTTGAACAACTAGACAAAGTTTTTTATAATAGTCTTTATTTTGTTTCACTCCACGGTTTTCCTGGAGATTTTTCACGTGTTTAATTATTTAATGGTAAAAGTACATTTATATACAAATAATTTGTTATCCAATTGATCGACACGTTATTTTCAGCCAGTTCAGGATAATAGCACTATATGTTGCTGTATTCCAGGGGGACATATATAAAATCGAATTAGTAACTGCTAGAATGGATCCTAGGGACTTAATGGGCCTATAAATACAGGCAATGCGAACAACAACTTTTAAACCTTTCAGCTGATTAATGGTGGTGAGAGAGGAACGACGCACAAGAAAATACCCGAGAGAAGGCTGACTGAGAACAAATTGGAGGAGGATTAAGCTGGAGTTTCCCAAATAAAGTGTTTTTAACTAAGCAATGTTACCACAGGCTAGGTAGAACACTTTGCAGGCTGCTTGTTCTTTGGTCATATGGCAATATTTACACCTCTCTGACTAACTTGATTTGTGTGCTAGTGTTTTCTGTTTCCTTGTCTGGAAATGACATAATTACAATTTTATGCCTATAATAGGGCCACTGTCTGGCAGGTATAGGGGGATATGGGCAGGGGAGAATTAGCGTTAGCAACCCCAAATGGGCTCACATGTGTGCTGCAAAAGCAGTAGTAATGTTCGTTGTATTCTGACAGGGTGACACTTACCTCGGTGCACATAGCCAGCCCTAAGGCCTATACACCCTTGAAAGTGCCATCTGTTGGCTTAAGTGGTATTTCAGTGTGGGGAGGCATTGTACTTGCTATCTACCACGTCTCCCTTGTGCTCGCTATCTACCCTCCACCTTTTCTCTCTATTCTTGCCAAAAGTACAAATACTCTGCATGGGGTCTGTGCATGGTTGCCATTGCCTGGTCATGTAATGGACATAGTTTAACACAAGTACCAGGCCCTGAGTCCTTGGTTATGCCCTAGAACAGCTCTCCGCACTCACTGCTTCAGTCACTTAGGGACTGTGGAAGAAACATCTTCATGACGTCCTAAGGGGACCAGAATTAGGAGAGCCAGCTTCTGCCTTATGCTTGCATTGCAGCCATTGGCAGAGAGACCCTGCCAGCCCTTGGTCTTCCCTGGCTGAACATGATTTTACCACTCACCCTCTCCTGTAAACAGTGACTCTGCAGAAGAGTTCAGATGTATTTCAGGGTGCTTACATGGGCCTCCGTGGCATCTTAAGACTGTGTTTCTCGAGTCTTTTGCCCAGATTGCATCCTGCACCAAGGTGTGCTGGCACAGAAGGGCAGAGGAAGTCATCAGGGAGCATGTTCTGCCTCCTTGATTCTCCTTTACACAGATATAAATGGAGATTAACTCCACTGCTTTAACTGAGAGTAGAACTTGCTTCCTTTCCTACTCCTGCCTTCCCCCACTTGCTAGATTTCTGATACCCAAAGGAAAACACTGAGGGCAAATAGTAGAGGTGTGAAGGTATTTCAAACTTTGCATCCTCACACTTACAGTTGGTGCTCTCACAATACTAATAGTAACATGGGGTTGAGGGAGCTTTAAATTATTTTTGCAGTACTATTTAAATACTATGTATTGTTGATATCTTTTCTGTGAGAACAGCCCAATACTAGCTTAGGGTGTCTTTCAGCTAAACTTTTATATTATGGTTGTTAGCAATAAGTATTTATATTCTGGTAATGCCCACAGGCCCCAGTTGGGATTGGGACCCTGTTTGCTGGGTGCTGTACAAACGCATTAGAGAAAGTGTTTGCAACCTAAAGACATACAAAGTCTCTGAGTCAGAAGGAGTAACAGAGAGAAATCCTTGAGACTGTGGTGTGGTTTTTAAGTGCCTGGCTTCTGTCTGCAACATGAGCACTGCAGAGCAGAAATTGCTAGTAGTGCCAAAATAATGGTGGTGTTTCAAATTGGCCTTAGGTTTCAGAGCCTAAACCAGTTCCCCTCTTTGACTTAGACTGAGTGATTCACCTGTTCTGAGGCTACTTCCCCCTCCCCCTTCTCATTATTCCTCCCCATTTCTTTCCCATTAGCAAGCTCCTCCTCTGGATTGCAAATTTCAAGTGGGAAGGTGTAACTTGTGACCTCTTTAGAGGCTGCTGTTTAATGCATTCCTTGGGAAGCGGAGCATCAGGCATAGTTGTGACCGTCTCAATGGATGTGGTTGCAAAATTGCTCCCTGGCTGGCCAGGTGTCAGCAAACCACCTATTCTTTGCAATTCTTGACATTCAGTTATAAGTGGCCCCCGTCTTGCAACACATCCATTATGCCAGTACTTAAATTTATGCATGTCAATAGTTCCACTGGGCAGTTCAGGATTGCTCTAAGTGCTGCTGTACACACAGTTTTGTATGACTTTCACAGTTTGAAACCCGTATAGTTCTATCAGTACAACCCCCAAGTGTGTTTGCAGTTATACCTGTATAACTGGTATAACCCGTATATTGGCACAACTCATTCCTATGAATTTAGACAAATAAGCTACACTCATATAAGGCACCTTTAAACTGGTATAACTGCATCTGTGCAAGAAGTTGTACCAATGTAATTATTTCAGTTTAAAAAAAAGAAATCGTACTTCTAACCAAATAGTTAAATTGATTCCAAAACTGAGTGCAGACCAGGCCTCATTCACATCGTCTGGCCACAGGTCATATGAATTGATGGAGTGCTTTGGGAGTTTTCATGTACACAGAATTAAGCTTGAGTAATTGCAGAATCAGAGACATTCAGTAGTCTACACTGCAATAAAAGACCTGCAGCATGGTCACTGCTGGCCCAGGTCAGCTGACTTGGGCTCGCGATGCGCAAGCTGCAGGGCTATAAAATGGTAGTATAGATGTTTGGACTCAGGCTAGAGCCTGGGCTCTGAGACACGGCGAGTGGTAGGTCTCGGAACCCCGGCTTCACCCGAGCCCAAACATCTACACTGCAATTTGTAGCCCTGTAGTCCTACCCCACCCCAAGCCCTGAGACAGCTGACTTGAGGCAACTGACTTAGTTCCGTGGGGTTTTTATCGCAGAGTGGACATACCATAGACTGGGAGTCTTTGAGGTAGGGAAGTCACTTGCAGTGTATGTATATCCCTGAGGGTCCTAGTCCTGTCTGTGGCCTCCAAGTACCACCACTGGCCAAATAATAAAGTAGTAACAACAGTAATCCTAGATATTGGTGGCGATCTCTACTAAACTGTCTCTTTTCTTTTGTAGAATGAAATGTGTCTAGCCACACAACAGCTTTCCAAGCAGCTTCTTGCGTATGAAAAGCAGGTACGTCTAGTGCTACGTCTGCAAGTCTCAACATTCAGCTGATGAGATGGTCCATATGAAAAATCTATTGGAAGGGTAGGATTTTCTAAAGTGCTTGTCACTGGCCTCACTCGGCTCCCACTGAAGCCTTTGGGGAAACTGCCCGTTGACTTGAGCAGGAGCAGCACTGAACATTTTTGAGAATCCCAACCAAAATGTTTGCGTTAGTAAATGATTAAAGATGCAAAGCAGCCTATGCTTGGAATGACTATTCCTTTTAAATACATCTGATCAACTTTGTGCCTTTAGACAAGAAAATTAAAATATTATTGTGCAGTTATTAAAGCAGTATATTATTTGTCCATTTATGTCGTAAGATGCCGTATTGTCTGTATAATGACCTTCATTGATGTACAGTGTTTTTGTTTTCAGAATTTTGCCCTGGGTAAAGGAGATGAAGAAGTGATATCCGGCCTTCACTACTTTTCGAAAGTAGTGGATGAGGTAATTTAAGTTGCCTCTTGCAACAGCATCGTGTTCTCTGTCCATCTCTTTATCCTTTTGCCTCTGACTGTCACTCACTAAAGAGTGGATTCTGCCTGGCCTTTGTGCAGCCAAGTAGTGGAGGGGAAGGAGTAATAAACCCCACCCCCTTTACATGACCCATATGTTGGAATTATTAATAATATTTGAATTTATTAATATGGGAAACCACCAAACACTAATTTTACCATAAATTCCTTCATTAAATCCAAAGACCAAATGGTATTTGTACAATTGCTCTGAACATACCTAAAAAGCCTAAATAATAAGCAATTTACTACCTCCACACAGTAGCAAAACATTTATAAGCATTTGATCAAGATACATACAGACATGCTAAACCCAGGGATGCTTAGATCCATGTTGGTTGGCTCCAACGTGGTCAGGCAGGTATTAGCACTGAACCCTTTCAGAGTTTACTTTTTATACCCTGTAAGCGTGTTGGCTCCGTGGGAGGCCACAGCGGCTTCCTACAAACAGGGAATAGCTCACGCTTGGCGGGTGAGTAGTCCTAATAGTCCACCCTTAGGCAGGGTGAGCAGCAGTTACTCGCTCAGGCCCTCAGTCAGTGCGAGCGAGCAAAGAGTCAGTTGCTCCAACCCCTAGGCAGGGGTGAGCAGAGGCAGGTCGCTCAGGCCCTCGGGCAGGGCATGCGAACAGGAGTCTAGGTTCTAACCCTTAGGCAGGGTCAGCAAAGGAGGTAACGGCTTCAGGCGGGGTCAGGAGAGCAATTCTCCTGGGGTGGCTAGGGAAAAGGGGAAGGGGAGGGGGACGCAGGCCCACCCGTCTCCACTGCGTCCCAGCCCAGGGCCCTAGCAGTGGCAGAAGCGGCTGCCACTGTGCCGGCGGGGCTCCCACCGCAACACAACGGCTATAAGGCGGCTTCAGCCACAGGCCGTGGCTGTCCCTGGGCTACTTCCTCCCCACTGACCCTAGTACCTGCTTCCTCCGTGGCACGGGGATAGTCCACCTGGTGTAGCGCCGTCAGTCCTTCCTCATCAATGGGGGGTAAGGCAGGAAGCTCCTCTTCAGGGGGCAACTCCTCCAGGTCGTTGTAGGTGGGGAGTGGCTCGGCCTCGGGCAGCTCCTCCAAGTCCTGTCCCGCTGCAGGGAGGGGCTCGGCGGCCAGCAGTTCCTCCAAATCCAGCCCGGCCTCCGGGGGTGCCCGCCACTCAGGCTGCTCTGGGGTCTCGGCCCAGCCAGGCGGTTCCAGAGCACGGCCCCGGGCTCGGGGTAACTCGGCCCAGTTGTCCTGGCCGGGTTGCCTTGTCCAGCTCCTCGAGGGCCCTATCCAATCCCCGGGCCCAGGTGGGGCCGGGGTTCATCAGCGGCGGCTAGGTTCTGGCCTAGGCCTCGGCTGGCGGGGCAGCACATCTGCCTCTGGCAGCAGTCTGGGTCCTACTGAGCTCAGGGGCCAGGCTTTTGTACTTCCCCTTCCTGTTGGGGCTCCGCCCCGCGGCTGTCAATTGGCCTGGCCAGGTGGCCCTATCACGGCCCGGGTCCCTTGTTGCCGGGCGGACTCTGGGGCAGGGTGTGAGTTGGGCCAATCAGAGCGCTCGTTTCCTTCCTCAGGCTCTGGCTCCGTGGGAGGCCACAGCGGCTTCCTACACACCCTTTAACAAACAAGTGATATCGTTGCCAATTACTGACTTCCCCTAAAAACCAATTTGAGACAGTTCGCCCTTATTTCCAGTCTTCATCCAGATAAGATATACAACCTCCTTTTTTCCGTAGGCCTTTCCTTCTTATCTCCTTCCTGCTGACCTACGGCTTTTTGTTGCGCCTGTGTTCACATAGGAGATAACACTGGTAGGTGGAGTGGGAAGGTCAATATTGGCTCCTTTTAAGATAGATTCTTACTGTCTGCAGTCACCCCTGTCAGTCAGAGGCCTTCCTTTTAGAAAGCTCCCCTTATTTCATTAGCTATTCTTTGAACCAGATATCCTCTCTACTTCACTCCTTTTGGCCTTATAACTCATTATTTTCAAGGCCTTCCTTCTACATGCTAGTCAGATCACTTTTATAGTGCCTATGTATTTCCTTAACTAATAAGATAACTTGCATTCTTTTATTTTATACTTCTCCTACACCAGGTAAGGGTTGAACCAAGTTGCAGCCCCACTGCTCAGGGGAATGTAGGGCTGCTACTGAGATTTTCCCAAGGGGAAGCGAAATGTCCCAGCTCTGCACCCCACTGCCATCTGTGTGAGGGGAAGTAGACAGCATCTCTTAAAAGGTGTGCCAATTTGTGTTGCTAGGGGAGTGCTGGGAATATTGGCCCAGATCCACAGAGATACTTAGACTCATAACTTCCATAGAAAGACCTGGTCTTTGTGGATCTGGGCCATTCAACCCCTTGGAGACACTCCAGTGCATCATCCTCAAAGCAAGGTTGTGCCGAACAGGCAGGAGAATTAGGGGAGACTCTGAAATGGGTTAAGTATCAGCCAGATTGGGCTACTTTATGATCTCCTTTTTCTGATACAAAAGGCCTTTGCACTATTAAACATTAAACTTTGCAATCCATGCCCATATTTTCCAGGGAAAGGAGCAGCACAAGCAACAGCAAATGAAGTTTCAAATAGTCACCACAAGTTCACGTAGAATTTTGTGCTGCAGAATTCAACAGGAGTTCGATGGCAAAAGGGTCAGTTTAAATCAAGCTACAGGGTTGAATACAAAATGCTTTTGTTCTCACCAGGCAGTGCATGTCACTGCTAAGGAATGAGAGTCTTTCTAAATATGGCCTCAAACAGCATGAAGTAGTGTTTCCTAGGTGGTCTGCGTATCTAGGTATTTCTATGGCCCCCATCCCCTTAGTGGCAGGGCGGCTTTTTTTGGTCTTACCTCACCCCTTCTAGGTTCCACGGGGTCTGTGTTTGTATAATCAGAAATGTTACCTGTTTTGTTCGCTTTTAACCTTTGTTGGCCATTAAAGTAAAAAGGCAAAGGGTTTTATTGGGGCCTACTTTAGACAGAATAACAACTTGATTAAATAAGCTAAAATATTAGCTTGGGGTAACTCCATTGACTTAATCAAAGTTACCCCAAAAATAATTTAGCCTTTTCTCTCTTTCTGCCATGCCATTTTTCTCTGGTGATGTATAAAAGGGGTGGTTAAAGTCTCAGAACGGGCTCTCTCAGAACACACACAAAGCATTACCCCCTCTTACTGGAGTATAAACAGGTCAAAAATCAATGTTTTCTCTCTTCCAAGGAACGAACAAAGCCTTCCCCTTTGCTGGCTGTGAGCAGGGAATCCATTTTGTGGTTTTTGTTTTTCCTCATAAGCTGCCCACTCCTTTCCTCAGCCTCCTGTTAGGCATGTCACCTGGGCCCCCTAGTTTGCTGAATCCCAGTTACGTTTGCTCTGTAGCCACTTAACCCCTCCAGTCTGGTTCCAGACCTCTGCAGTTGTGACAGGAAAAAGAGGCTGGCAGACGGTGACCTTGCCTGACTAGGGACCCAGACAAGTAACGTACTGTGTCTCGATACTGTCTGACAGTATGTAGAACTTCACATCTTTGGTCACATCTATGGAACTTCTTGCAAGTCTCAGCATGGTCCTGGGCATCCTAGCAGAGCACAGTCTGATGATCTCTCCCTGCTGCTATGACATGGAAAAGGGGACCTCCCCATCCATATGTAACAACATGCCACAAGGCTGCCACAAAGCATCTTTGTGTGCTGGATCGCATGCTGCCTTGAATTTTAAAGAGACACCTCCAGAAATGGTGGGTGTGGGGGGGAACTTGCCTTGAAAGTAAAGCATTTCTGAACAGGGCCCTTTATTTGTAGTGGCTCCTATTGTGAATATGTTCCAGCTTATGCAACTGAAAGGAAAGAGAAGTTCTAGCAGTGGGAAATAGTCCTGGCTGTGTTATGTAGAGCATTAACAAAGAACTTGGTTAATAGAGGCTAATTACTAAGGCAATCCTCTTGCATTGACCCTTAATTCTAAGGTTCAAGTTTGAAGAAACTGAAATGCTCTTTGAATCCTTTAAAAAGACCAGGCAAGGATTAAATTAAGCATTTGGGCTGAAATCCTCAATCAGCCATGCACATCTTGAGTAAACGAGCTTTGGGGATTGGAGTGTGTAGTATCCTCTCACCCAACCCACTGAGCACACGTGCAGAATGCGTGGCCTCTGCGGTGGTATGTGCAGCTATAATACACTACGACACTCCCTCCAACCCATGTGGCTTTTCACTGGATCTCTGCGCTGGGACTTGCAGTGATTATTGAATGTTTCTGCTTAACTCCTCCATAGTCTGCCCCTACCATCCAGGTCAGTGTATTAAAGAAGAAGACAATGATTTTTTTAAATTTGTATTGTAGTAGCACCTAGTGGCTGCCATCAGCTGTCAGGGCCCCACTGTGCTAGGGATTATACAAACACAGAACAAAAAGACTGTCCCTGCCTTGAAGAGCTGAGGATCTGAGTTTGTCTACATGGGAAAGTGTTTCCAATAAGGGTTAAACATATAGAGCTGCCAGATGAATCAAAAAAAGAACTTTTGTGTGTGGATACATGGCCATTCGTGCTGGGAAAACTAAAGTTATACTGAAAAATCTTTGCCATGTAGACAAGCTCTTAAATATAGGATGAAAGACAACAGATGAGTACAACAGGCAAACGGGGGATACACAAGGTAACAGTGAGATGATTAGGAACCATATGATCATAAAGGCATATGTAGTTGTAACACACTAGCTGCCTACCATTGTTGTGTTTCATTGGGAGGCAGTCCTTCATCCCCTCCACCTTCACTCCAGATGACAGTGGGGGAAAGACCTATTATATTGAATTTGTTCATTTCATCAGTGATTAAATCACTCTCTGCCTGATCTTGCAGTCCATATTCAGGCAAAACTCCCATTGCCTTCAATAGAGAGAGTTGCATGAATCAAGAATGTAGGATCCATTGACCTTAATAGGAGCTGAGCACTTATGAAAATAAGGAGGTACCTAAATGCGGCCTTTAGGAGTCTAACTTGATCCTTCTTTTTTTTTGTTGCTGAAAATATTGGCCTTATCCATTTCCCCTCCCCTGCCCCAAAAAAAGAGAAAAAATCAACCCAAAGAACTATAAAGCAAATATTGATAAAATATGAAGTATTTTTAAAATTGAAACATTAAAAGTATAAAGAACAACGCTTGTTTAAAATTGAGTTTGAAAACAGAATAAGTGAATTGAGTTAATGTTCAGGGAAGTTGGGTGGTGGTTTGTTTGTGTTTTTTGAACAAGATGGGTGTACTATGCTAGGTGTGCAGCCCAAGTGAGAAACCAATATTTACACAGTAAATAGCGTGGAGGTAAACCTTTTGCTTCAGAGCCTCTCCTTGAGCAAGCCTGACATTTGGAATTCTGGGAAACCGTTGGACATTTACCACTTATTTTTTATCGAAGCTGTTGATGGCTACAAATCTGATCCAGTTCCTAACACGATCAATGGCAGGCTTTCCACTGATTTCAGTGGCAGCTGATTTTGCATTGTATTCAGTAGCGCTGTGCATTCAAGTTTCCAGAGTAAAATGCTTAAAGCCAAGGAGTATTTGAGTAAACCCAAATAGCTCAGTGTTTGTTTTCGGTGAATTTTTTTAGTACCCCAGATATCCAGGTGTAAAGCCAAAATTATTATTATTAATAACAAAAATGACATCTGGTCTTTCTGAGGTATTCCTACCATCTGGGATCAGAAATACCATGCAGCCACCAAGCCTGGCATTATTTGGCCCAAGAACTGTTTCCCTGAGAAATGTTTACATCCCAAGAGAAGTGTAAACACAGATACTTTAAACATACATGGCAAGACAAAGTGGGTGAGGCAATACCTTTTATTGGACCAACTTCTGTTGTGGGGACGTGGTAATTGTGAGTGGTGGTGTCATGGTGAAATAATTCTTTGTGGAGGAGGCAGGCAGAAGAATTCTTCTAGTTCCACACGTTAGTATGGAATCAGGTTCTGTGGTGGGGCAAAAGTTCAGTTCCTCAGAGTACAGAGAATGCAGCTCCAGTCAGGGGTCCTCTTGATAAATTGATGATGTTCAGGTGTCAATGCAGTGTCCATGTGGTGGATACTGGTGCCATGCTTTCTCCCAGACGTGGCATTCTGTGGGTGGTGGAGTACTTGTATTGTAGTTGGTTCCACTTTTTGTTTTGTGTTGGATGGCTGTCATCAAGTTTATTTGATCGTTGTTTTGGATTTCTTGCATGATTTTCAGGTAACTTTATTGGGGTTTTTTTTCCTCCAGTGTGTGGGAGCCTATGATGATTTCTTGTTTGAGGTGGTCCCTTCTGGAGTATGTGAGGTGCAGTAAATAGTTCCTCAGTTTCCCTGAAGTCCGTCTGCAGAGCTCTTCAGCCTATTTGCAGTTGTACAGAGGGGTCTGAGAGTTATGTTTTGTTTCTTGCATTTGCACAGGAAGTAGATGTCGCTGTTAAATTTTGCTTCCTTTTTCATCATGTTGTGGAGTTTCCATTTCAGATGGCTAAATTCAATATCTTCCATTGTAGTGTGCAGTGTAGTTGTAATAATAATAAGTGTTTGTTTACCTCACTCACCTTCTCTCTTATATCCTGGGACTGACATGGCTACAACTAAACTGCATAAAACAATGGAAGACATTGAATTTAGCCGTCTGAAATGGAAACTCCACAACATGACAAAAAAGGAAGGAAAACTTAACAGCGACATCTACTTCCTGAGCAAATGCAAGAAACAAAACATCATCCCCAGAGGTCTCACCATCTATTACCCTCTGACCACTACATACAACTTCAAATGTATGTACAAGTATTGGCCTCCACATTACCCCTTAACACTCAGGACAGAGGAAGCACTGCTGTGCAGAGACATGTATGGCTCACAGGCTGATGACAGTGTGTCTGTAGTACTCTGTGCACAATGCACTGTTTTAGATCATTTCTCTCCCTTTCAGCTTAACATTCTCCATTCTGAGCTGGCAAAACAGCTTGCGGACACAATGGTTCTCCCGATCATACAATTTCGAGAAAAAGATCTTACAGGTAAGTTTTGGTTAGGTTCCAAATTGCTTTCCATTTATAACTTTTGATGCCTGACTTATTTCATAGTAAGCTGTTGATTATTTTTCAATTTGTCATTTGTATTAATTTCCAGAAAAATCTGATATTTTCTTTCTTGTTGCTAGATGGAACATTTTTGATGAGACATACATTTGTAGTAATCCAGCACACATGCTAACAGTTCTAAAATACAAGGTCTCATTCTCTACTGTGCGCTCTATTTTTATACCAGTGTGACTTCATTGAATTCAGTGGTGGTACGCTTGCATAAAGCTGGAGGAATGCAGAGGTGCATCAGGCTTGTAAACATCTGAAAGGAGAGGTGGTATTAACCCTACTGTGAGAAAACTGGGTTTGAAAAACATGGGCAGGATTTTTATGACTCCAAAGTATACTATTTTGTCCTGTTCAAGCAACTCAACCCTTTTAACTCCGTGCCACCCAAGGAAAAATCCAGATGGCAGGTTGGCACAAAATTGGAAATTCCTTGCTCAGAAAGCAAAGCAATAGTGTAAACATTTGGAATAATTTTGAAAGAAGGGTGCTGTGTAAGTTCAGGGAGGGTCTAACCAGCATGTGCAAGAAAAGCATAAGATTTTATTGACTCAATCCCGACTTTAAATAATAATTCATCATTCCCATGATCAGCTCGCCTCAGAAGGCACTTACGTGCCAGCATTTGTTTCAACTGGTTTTACTGGAAAAGAAAACAACTGCAGTATAATTGTGAAAGAAAACATGCTTTGGAGCAGAGTTTCTCAACCAGGGGTACACGAGACACAGGCAGGGGGTTACCGGGGGAAAACAGAGTGAAGGGGAGGCGGGCAGCAGCCCCCGCTTCCCACCCAGTCACAGCTCCCAGCTGGGAGGCAGGAGCAGCCTCCCTCCCTGGCTCAAAGCCGGTTTCACTGCTCTAGCTGAACAGTGAAATTGACAACTATGACAGCCCCAGATTTTACCAGTTCACCCTCTTTTCCTGTCTCCCTCTCTCTCATCCTTCCTTGTCTCTCTCTCATCCCTTCCTCCTCTCAAGTCTATGGCAAAAAATTTGGCACAGCGCTTTATGTTCCCCAGCATTTGCATGCCGCTCAAAGCCTCCTAGCTTTGGCCAACATCCCCTCTAGCCCAGGTACTTACTTGAGATGTGCACCCCTGGTGTAAAGGTGGTAACCCTACGCACACTAGATCTGACATCTGTCATATCACGGCCTTATATACTCAGCCCTTCTTCCAACATATGGCTCACATTAGTCTGTAAATATAAAATCCCGTGGAAAAGTGAGTGTTGGGGTACTTACTAAAATTTTCAGAAGTTAGGGGGTACTTGCCACTTAAAAGGTTGAGAAACACTGCTTTGGAGAACTGCTGATTATCAGCTCGTTTTATTTCCATACATCACTATAGAGCAGGTGATGTCAGTGGGCCTGCCACCGATGCATGTTGCTTATAATAGTTCTATGGTAGGTGTCAAGGCAAGAGGCACACATACGATATGAACATTAACAGGTCTTGGTCCCGCAAATGCTTCCATATCTGCTTAACTTTGGTTCTGTGATTTCAGTGAGACCACTCACATGCTTACAGTTAAACATGCACAGAAGTGTTTACAGGACTGGAGCCTAAGCAGTTACATTTTTCTATTCTACCTTGTATAGATTCTTATACTGTGTTCATCCTCGTATCTGAGTGCCTTTCAGTAGTGCATTAAGCAACATGACTAATATCTGTCACATGTTTGTTCTCATCCTCTCCCGAGGGATAGAAGTATGCATGCAGAGCAGAGTGTCTTGTTTTTATTTAAAATGCACACAGCTCTGTGTGTGTGTGTGTGTGTGTGTGTGTGTGTGTGTGTGTGTGAGAGAGAGAGAGAGACAGACAGACAGACAGAGAGAAGGCAGGGTAAAAGAAAGGCACCTTGCACTTGGAACAGAAGATGGTGAGATTTATGATGGTCTTTAGTTCCTGGGGGAGTTCATTCCTTGGTCTTGGGCTACCTCCTGAGAAAGCTCCTGTCTCTTTTCACATGCATGGCCTTTCTTCTGTGTGTGTAATTTGCACCCAAAATTTAAAGTCACCTCTGCTGTAGTCCATAGGAGGGGAGAGAGCAAGGACATGTATCTCATACCCACTATCTAAAGCCTCAGCTGTCCCAGAGGTGTCAGGAACCCAAAATCGCTCCCAATTTCATGGATGCCAAAGTCCCATCTGTCACCCATCCAGCTGCTAAAACCTCTTCTCCACCAAGAGCTTCCACAGAGCAGCTATGCATTTTCAGTAAAAGAATCTGTGGTACATTGAAAATTTGATGTCGGATAAAATGAACAAATAATAATACAAGAGATTCTCTACTTACAGCCTCCTTTTTTCATAAATAAACACCTCCGTGTACAAGTTTATTTGAAGCTGCCACAGAGTTCCCACTCTCCTGCACTAGAGGAATGTGTACACGGGGGGTCTTGAGTTTTGGTTTAGCTCAGTCGGTGTGGCTCTGTGAAGGCACAAAGGTTTGCCTAAAAATAGACGTGATCCCAGTGACATGATCAGGGCCCTAGATCATACGCTTGGCAGTCGCTGGTGGGGACACAGCTTTCTGTGTGTCATTTAAGCACTGGCAATATGTGGTTCAAAACAGCAGATTTTTTAGGCAAAGGGCAGCTCCTCTTTGGTAATGGACAAAGTGGTCTGCAGGTTCCTTGTATAAATGACAGCTGTTTGTATGGGATCTTTTTCCATATTCATAACTTGTACAGAAAAGCAAGTTTACCTAAATCTTACCTACCTGCTTGCACAGGCGCTTCCTTACACACTTCCTTTCCTGAGGTCCTGGCAAGGGACTGGCAGTGGAGCATCATATGACCAAGTGGTACATCAGAGGAGGAGAAGTATTTCCTGCAGTAAGGAGAGAGATGGATGGTGAATAGTAATGTAAAGCACAGCAGAGGATGAGGGTGGAAATTAAATTTATATTGCAGGTGACCCGCAGAGGCCCCAGTTAGGATTGGGAACTGCTAGGCACTATGCAAACACAAACACCAAGAGAGTCCTTGCCTTGAGATGTTTATCATTTAGTTTAAGACAAGACCCAACAAGTGGATGAAACAAACAGGGGGCATAGAAGATGCCAACAGCTCATTACAGATATTTTGTAAGTGCTGCCCTTCGTTTATTATTTTCAAATAATTACAAACAACAATAAATTCAAATAATTGGCTAAACTACACATTTCTGCTTGTAGGAGTAAAACGACTTAGGCAATTGTCCTTCGAGTACCTATAAAGGAAGTTAGTTTTGTTGTGATTCTGCTTGAATAAGCAGTGTATACAGCTCTCTCGCCATTCTGAAGTGTTGCCTTTTTTATTTCAGAAGTAAGCACTTTAAAGGATCTTTTCGGCCTTGCTAGCAACGGTATGTTTCATATTTTTGTTTGTTTCTAATGGCATGCACTAACTGTGTCACAGGAGACGTGTTGTGTATATTGCCCTGCCACAATGCTGAAAATGTTTCTTGTTTCCAGAACATGATCTCTCAATGGCAAAGTATAGCCGATTACCGAAAAAAAGAGAAAATGAAAAGGTAAAAAGTCTTTTATTTTAGTTCTTAATGGAAAGAGAGCTTTTAATCAGTGGCTCTGCCTACATACTCATTTTTAACTACAGCTTTGACAAATTCACAAACTCCACAAATCCACAGTAGCTCAAGACTCCCGATGATTGACTTTTTCAGTCAGCAACACAGCTTTAAGCCTCAGTTGAAAAAGGTACTGAAGCTTGTGCCTAACCTGAAGGAACTATTTACATGCTTCAATTAAGGCACGTTGGGCTGCTTCTCAGGGCACCCAGGCCGGTGAGTCAGCCTCTGTGTCACACGTGTGCTTAAGTATCGTGCTGCATTGAGGCTGGAAAGCATCAAGGGGAACTGAAAGGATGATTTCTTCCCACAGAAGAAATCCAAAATGACCACAAAGATTCTATAGGTCTCCTGCAGTAAAACCCATCCGTTTACCAATCTTCAAAAGGGTGGATGCTCTACCAGAGGATTATTGATGCAATGTTTGTCGCTGAAGTGATGTAATAATGCCATATCTGCTGTGCTTAAAGGCCTACATTCTCCTCTTCAGTTTGCCTGACAGGTCTCTGGATATTGATTCTTATTCCACATGTAGCCCATGAAAATGATGTCAGTAGAACTGATCTTGCATTCCTTGCACACCGAAGCCTCCCACTCAGCTAGAGGTTTGGGCGTGCAAAGAATGTAAGATTGGGCCAATAGGGAGGCTTTACACTTTTAGAGAGATCAGAAGATCATTTAAGGGATCTGCGTTGCAGATGAGAATGCAATGTTACATCCAATACAGGGGCTAATGTGCATAGAGATGCAATATATTGTGAATTGTACCCAGGATTATTAGTTCTATGAATTATGCACATACAGGACCAGGTTCTGATCTCAGCTACAATGAAACTACTCCAGACTTATGTGATATAACTGAGATCGTAACCTGACCCATACAATTAAAATATGTAGTCGTTGTGCTGTTTCTAGCCCAGAGAGCTGCTTATATGTTTAAAGAGAGACAAGGTGGGTGAAGTAATATCTTTTATTGGACCGGCTTCTGTTGGTAAGAGAGAGAAGCTTTCCAGCCACACAGAGTTTGACCTGAAGAACTCTGTGTGGTTCAAAAGCTTGTGTCTCTCACCAACAGAAGTTGGTCCAGTAAAAGATATTACCTCACCCACCTTGTCTCTCTAAGATCCTGGGACTGACACAGCTATAACTACACTGCCTACAACAATTAAAATTAAAGAGGCATTTAAATGTGTTGCTGGGCATGGCCCATATTAATTTATTTTTATTTATTTATTTATTTATTACTTCTAATGCTTGTTTTTATCTTGTCATGGAAATATTGTTTCCCATCATGAAAAATAAATATTTAACGATGACGTTAAAATCATCAGTAAATGATCTGGATATGTCCAGAACATGATTCTGAGTTGCATGACTGCTAGCTTTAACGTTCTTTTAAAATTTTTATTCAGCTGAAGACAGAAGTAGTAAAGGAGGTAGCAAATGCAAGAAGGAAGCAGCATCTTTCGTCATTACAGTATTACTGTGCCTTGAATGCTCTACAGTACAGGAGGAGAATTGCAATGATGGAACCTATGCTAGGATACACACAAGGACAGGTATGGAAGTAAAGCCAGGACAGTAAAAACGTCCCTTTAAAGGAACATGTTTCTGGGATATGCAAGACATTTGGAAGTAGTGGTGGCAACTGACATATGAAAATAGCAAAAACCTTATTCAAACTGTCTCCTGTTGAAATTTTGCACTGCCATTTTTTATTCTTTCTGTGTGAACCTCTCTGTATTCAAATGATGTGTATGTTGAGCCGAATTTTGCAAGTCCTTATTCAAGTCTTACTTTATTTGTCATCAAATAGTTGGACATTTAGCTATTCTTAAAGATCCTGATTTAAAAACCACACACACAAAAATGAGTGCATTCTAGGCTGAATGGTGTGAACGCTGAACAATCATTACAACAAAATTTGCTCCCATGTCACTTTCCCCCTGTGCTTATACAAGCTCACCTGTGTGAGAGTTTACTTTCTGGTGTATGATATTCAGCAGGCTGATGAGGAGTCTAGTGGGAACAGGAACTGGAGCATGTCTTGGAGAAGAGGAGAGAGAATGCAGTCAAGTGGACTGATCACAAGGCTAGGAAGTACTATGTGTACTAATCCTGGCTCAGCCAGTGATTTGCTGAGTGGTTTTGGCCAAGTCACCTAACCTTTGTCTGTCTCAGTTTCCAAGTCCATAAAATATAGCAGTAATACTAAAAACATACCTCCCAGGAGTGTTAGGAGGCTTCATTGATTAATATTTGTACAGAGCTTTGAGGGTTTGACTCATTATACACCTATTTTAAGGCCCATGTGTACTGCCAGAGTGATGTAAAGGGGCCTTAATGTAAATGAGAACAAGGACCTGACACTGTTGAGTGTACATAGTAAGACTTTGCAGTATTATCTAATGAAGGGGAAAGCACAAAGAAGTGCTGCATTCATATTTAACTCAGATAACAGTCAAGTAGTCAGGCCTTCTCTGCAGTTTATCCACCCTGCTCTAGTCTGCAAAACTGTGCTGAGAGTCTCCTGAGAATAAGCCTCTTGCATGAGATTTCTGCTGCTTCATACTTCCACTTGGGACAAAAATAGAGTGGGTCTGATTCTCCACTCTTCTGTACCTTGTATACACTTGTCTACACTAGGGGCTTCTGCCGCCACAGCTGTGTTGGTCAGGGATCATCACACATCTTTACACCCCTGGCTGACATAGCTATGCCGGTAGACATCTCTCGTGTAGACCTGGCTTAATAAACACGAAGGGTAAAATCCTGGCCCTTGTTTATGCAGCAGGATGGGGCACAGTAGTGCATACTGCCATATAACTGAGTTCTAAAAACTCTGGAGAATGGAAGAGGTGTGACATGGTTCTTTAGGCCAGGTAACAGTGAGTTTATTAGCATTGACTGTCCGTGACCACTAACCTTCATTTTTGGGGGGCGGTGGGAAGAAGAAAGCAGAGGTTATTGTTTTAATAATGCCTTAGCTTTGAATGGCAACTTGAGACATCAGTCGCCATGGGATCATCTTCAGCCCCCACCCCCACCATCCATCCGTTGTTTGATTGCCAAACCTTTCTTAGATAATTTCCGGAATACCCTTATTATATTTTTCAGATTAACTTTTTTAAGAAGGGAGCAGAGATGTTTTCCAAAAGAATGGACAGCTTTTTATCATCCGTTTCAAACATGGTTCAAAGGTAACAAAAACACTTAGGTTTCAGTTTGGTTTTCTGTATTTATTTGTGTTAAATTCAAGCAGAATTACTAATGTCCTGTGTCTGGCTGGGGGCTTGCCCTGCAGTCCTTACTCAGGAGAGGAGTTCCACTGAATGGCTGAAGGGTTGGGATCAAACTGATAGAGTGGATTGAATTTTTTTATTTCGTTTGCACTTCGCTGTGTGAAAGAACAGATGGATAGGGAGTGTGTGTATAAAAGGAATAGACTATCTGTGCTTTGAGGAGAATATACGCATAGCAGCGCAAGAGATCTATTTTTTAAATGGCAATTGAGGATCTTTGGAATAATGGCCAAATACTGTGCATTAATAATACCATACGCCCAATTTTTAAATCTGGGTACTTTTAAAGGACATCCAAAACCTCATCTTTGGACACACAAATCAGAGGGTATGTAACATAGGCGTGCACAGCACGTTTCATTAGGGTGTGCCCCCAGGGAATTTTATTTATTTTTTTTTTTTAAAGGCAAACATTTATTGAATACTCAATCATAAAGGACATTATTTTTATTCATCAAACAAACTAAAGAAACTAAAACGTAACTAAACTTAATTTTTTTTAAATTAACAATTAAACTTTACTTAAAAAATACAAACTTAAAAAATGACACAAAATACCAAATTTTTGCTGTAGTGATAACAAGGCATATACGAAGATAGTCAATTTTCATGATCTTTATCTTTAACCAGATAATGAGCTAACCCAAATTGACCAAAACAGATTAAGGTTTCTTCATCTTCCTGTCCTAGAGAATGAGATGTCGCTCACCAGGTGTTATGGACTTAAATTCCTCAATCACATCATTGTAATTGTAAGCGTTTCTGGTTCCGTGGGAGGCCACAGCGGCTTCCTACAGGGGAATAGCTCGCGTTTGGCGAGAGATCAGTCTAGGCAATTCGCCCGTATGTGGGGCGAGCACTCAGTCTACCACTCAAGCCCCCAGTCGGGGCGAGTGAGCAAGGAGTCAAGTGCTCCAACCCCTAGGCAGGGTGAGCAGAGACGGATCGCTCAGGCCCTCAGTCCGGGCAAGCGAGCAAGGAGTCTATCGCTCCAACCCCTAGGCAGGGGTGAGCAGAGGCAGGTCGCTCAGGCCCTCAGACGGGGCGTGCGAACAGGAGTCTAGGTTCTAACCCTTAGGCAGGGTCAGCAAAGAAGGCAACGGCTTCAGGTGGGGTCAGGAGAGCAATTCTCCTGGGGTGGCTAGGGAAAAGGGGAAGGGGAGGGGGACGCAGGCCCACCCGTCTCCACTGCGTCCCAGCCCAGGGCCCTAGCAGTGGCAGAAGCAGCTGCCACTGTGCCGGCGGGGCTCCCGCCGCAACACAACGGCTATAAGGCGGCTTCAGCCACAGGCCGTGGCTGTCCCTGGGCTACTTCCTCCCCACTGACCCTAGTACCTGCTTCCTCCATGGCACGGGGATAGTCCACCTGGTGTAGCGCCGTCAGTCCTTCCTCATCAATGGGGGGTAAGGCAGGAAGCTCCTCTTCAGGGGGCAGCTCCTCCAGGTCGTTGTAGGTGGGGAGTGGCTCGGCCTCGGGCAGCTCCTCCAAGTCCTGTCCCGCTGCAGGGAGGGGCTCGGCGGCCGGCAGTTCCTCCAAATCCGGCCCGGCCTCCGAGGGTGCCCGCTACTCGGGCTGCTCTGGGGTCTCGGCCTAGCCAGGCGGTCCCAGAGTACAGCCCCGGGGTCGGGGTAACTCAGCCCAGTCATCCTGGCCGGGTTGCCTTGTCCAGCTCCTCGTGGGCCCTATCCAATCCCCGGGCCCAGGTGGGGCCGGGGTTCGTCAGCGGCGGCTAGGTTCTAGCCTAGGCCTCTGCTGGCGGGGCAGCACGTCTGCCTCTGGCAGCAGTCTGGGTCCTACTGAGCTCAGGGGCCAGGCTTTTGTACTTCCCCTTCCTGTTGGGGCTCCGCCCTGCAGCAGCCAATTGGCCTGGCTGGGTTGTCCTATCACGGCCCGGGTCCCTTGTTGCCGGGCAGACTCCGGGGCAGGGCGTGAGTTGAGCCAATCAGAGCGCTGGCGTCCGTCCTCAGGCTCTGTCTCCGTGGGAGGCCACTGCAGCTTCCTACAGTAATTAACTGACGAAGCCAATTCTTGTTTAATGAATAAATAAAGATCCCTCCCTATGCTTCAAATTGTTCATATGATATATAGACCAAAGTTCATTTTTTTAAACTCCCCAGGGATACATGTACCTTCTATTTTGAGATTCCAAAATGTTTAGTCTACATACCAGGGGTGGCCAAACTCACTAATGTCTCCGAGACCCCCTCCCCACTGGGCAGAATCCTCTAGCCCCACCACCCTGCCACAGGGCAGAAGCTCTAAGCTCCCCATCGCAGTCTAATAGACAGAGAATGGGGAGCGGTTCATAGGGGGCTCCACAAACCACACTTGAACTGTAAAAGAGCTGCATGCGGCTCATGAGCCGCAGTTTGGCCATCCTTGCTATATACAGGAGATTTGTTTGTATTTCCCAACGTGTGATGGACACTCCCATGAAGAAGCACAAAGGACTAGCTGGAGGTGGAGAGGCACAGATGGGCCTCTCAGTTGTGCTCCAGAGTCTCCACCTTCGTTTAAATAAAAAGGTCTCTAGCTGTTATGATTGTGAATAAAAGCATGAAAACATAACCCAAGCATGACAGTGCAGTGGTGTCTGCCTGAGTTTGCAGAGAGCCTGAAACAATACCTTGAAGAGGCATGAACTGCACTATTCATCTCAGTGAGTTACCAATTGGGATGCAAATGATGATACTTTAAATAGCAACATTAGAGCACTCAAATTGTCAACAAAGCATATAAGAAAAAAAAAAAGGAATCATATGTCCGCTAAGTGATCCATATTTTTGGTGCCAAAAGAGGTGGGCTTAGGAGATGTCGGCCTTTCCCTCTTCTCCCCCCTGCAATTAGGAAGGAAATAGGTCCCAGGAACCCAGCAGCGCCCTACTGAAAGGAAGCCCCGGCTGTGGACCTTCAGAAAGTCCAAAAGGGAAGAGATGTTTTGTTAGAGGAAAAAATCAATGTTACCTCGATCACTGCTATTTAAAAAAAAAAAATCACTAAGCAATACTGTTCTAACAATAGAAAGTAATGTTCGATTTCCTGTGTCAATAATTGGTATCCAAGCATTTAATATCCAATAGTGACTGTCCTTCCTTACAGTCATAAAACGGACACATTTTAATTAAAATTCAAATCTGTGAATCACCTTTTAACATCCCTTGGTGGAGCTGAAGGGAACACGGCTGGTTTCATTTTGCTGGGGGGCGGGGTAGCTCACCTTTCCGCAGTTGGGAAGTCCTGGAAATGAGCCATTACGAAGCAGAGCTATGGTGCTACGTTAGAATGAATATCCCTCTAGTCAGCCTGCCTAACCTGGACTAAAATGCAACATTCTCCATCCAGGTTACTACTACTGCTGTGATCCCCCAAAAGAACAGCAGTAACCACAGGAGCTATAAGGTTTAGTCTCCCAGGCAGCAGATCAGGTGTAGGTCTCAGAAATCGAATAACTGGCCTCAAATGCAGTTGAAGCAGCTTGTTCTCTGGCTCAGGTAGGCAGTCGACAGCTCTATGGGTGCCGTCTCTCCTATGGGCTATAGGGCTATTTTTGAGTATTTGTTATGCCTTTGAGGCATGAAAGGAGCCTCGCGCATTCAGAGATTTCGCACACAAGCTGTGAAGGAATCCCAGCCACCAGAAGTTCACACATTCCAATAAGCATAAATTATATGTGCAGGTCCAAATGATTTTCTTTTTGTAAACTAAGCGACCAAACTATTTTATACCCCCTTCTCTTGCATCTCTGCCTCATCCAGTGGGTGCAGTCAGTAACTCCTGGAGGGCTTGGAAAAGTGAGTAGAAAAATCAGATGTTTGGTGCTGTTATAGTTTTTCTGAAAGGAGGAAAAAGTCTTCAAGGACAAAACGCTTGCTCGGCACCTTTCCAGATACAGAAGGCTGACTGTTCTGTCTCATATCTTCAGCCTGTGTTTTGGGAACTGCTTTCCATAGATGAGAAAAGGGAAGAACTTTTTCTTCATTCCATCTAGTCAGAGTTATGCTCTAGGAGGGGGGAAATGACTCAAGCATTGGGACCCTTCTTCATCAATCCAGGTTCATCATTCCATTAACTGTAGAATGCTGCTCTCACCCCTTTACTTATTAGGGCAATCAGAGTAACTGGGGCATAGGTAAGGTAAAGCTAAACCTCCTTTTTCCATTTGATGGCCTCAGCAGATTGGAAGGCCACTTTTGAGGTTTACAGATTTCCACGCCCCCAGCAACAGCTACCAAAACAGAAGGCCACAGAGGATTGAAAGTCCTCTCTTAGCAACCAACTCTATTATACGGGATTCCCTTCTTTCTTTTTTCTTATAAGACATATTTAAATAGGTATAGGTTTGACCCTGAATGATATTAATAGTGCTCCATAATATATCTTTGTCTTAATATAAAGAGCTGTCTTCTTTCCTATTTTGAAAACTGTGACTTGTTCATTGTTTCAGAACAACACAGTGGTTAGATCATCAGCCCCGGCTGCTGCCTTCAGCCTCCGAGGAACATCCTTTACTAGCTGAATTCTCAGCAGGCATAGGGCTGGCAGACCCCAGGATCAGGAACCAGAGGGTTGAGGAAGGTGGTATAGTCACCTATGGTTCCCTTCTCCCTGCGTGAGCCGAATGCTGTTCTGGTGCACCTGGAGTCACGTCCATTTTATCTAACTTTTATTTAACCAATATTTTTATAACGGGAAAAATATCAAACTTACCATGGCATTCTTAAAGGCTTTTTCAAAATGGCAGGCACTACACAGAAGGGCATGCAGACCCATAATTGCTTCCTGACTGAGCCCAGAATGGGTCTTGGGACAGAAGGGATGTCTGGCCAAATATGACCTTCTAATTAGGGCAAATGGAAGCATTGCTGAGGCAGGACTTTTGGTCTGATAAGACGTCTGATTGGTCTGTGACTATTGCTTAGGGCACAGAAACCAGTCAAAATAAAATGTTGCCTTCTGCCTGGCTCAAGCATTAGGACTGAAGAGGTGGTATAGAGGTAGTCTGCTAGCATATCATGACATAGACCACTTAGCTCTGTTTTCTAATTAATACAGGCAGCATAAGTTAATGTGAATTGACTCAGAGGCTGAAAGTGCATAATAGTAAAACTGTGGATCCGTGTTTGTTCAGCGCTGTAGTATATCTGTTGCTGCATCAGTGTATTTTTATTTCTCCAGGTTGAATTCTGTACTTTGAGACCCTCTTGCAGTTACCATTCACCACATTGAATGTTACACAGGGACCTGAAGACAGATTTGGGTCCTGCCTGTTTAATACTAACCATGTCTGGTTAAATCATTCATACCTATGTGAAAGATTTTGTTATCTTAAACTTATTACAAAAGTGAAAGACTTGACTTCACTGCATTGGAAGGGACACTGTCAAGATGAAAATTGAAATTAAAAAAAAAAAAAAAAAAATCTTACCGCTGGTTTCCAATAACAGAGAATTACAAGGGAAAGAATTTTTAAAATCTAATACGCTTTTTAAGATTTATGCTGTTAAATTCTTTTGCATTTCTTTAATGTTGAACAATGACTCTAGAAGGGTCAGTTTCACTTTCGTTTAGTCTGTCACTTTCTGGTTTTCATGCAGAGTTAGGGTTAGGGTTTCCAGTAAGGGAGGGGAATGTTTGAACCCGCTCTACCCCCCTGCTTACCGTGATTTAAAAAAAAAGTCTATTCATAAGACATTTTGTGAGCCCCCATTAAAGAGAACCTAGGCTAGCCCCGAATCACTTGTGTTTCTTTAAGTAGCAATTCTTTGTATTGTTCCTCCAAGACCTCTGTAGGTAAGACAGTTGTACCCCTTCAGACTGGGCTAGATTCTGCAAACCATACTCATTTGGAGTAACACAGAGGTGAGTAAATCCTGGAAGTCAGCTAAGTAGTGCTCCTTATGGAAAATCTGGCCCATTGAGTCCAGGCCGATGTGACTGATGGAGGACTCTGCTGCCCTTACAGCTACCACCAGAATGTTTCTGGAAGTGGCTAGCACACTATTTATTGAAAGGCTCTGATCAACTAATCAGTGGTTCAGTGACAGGAACTCCAGGTAATCATGCAGTTCTCAGACAAAACAAAACCAGTTCTATGAAAGCCAAGACTCAGTATTTTAAAGCCCAGCAGGAATACTACTAGAAACATAGTGACTTAATATTAACAACTGTGTCTGTTTGCTCTGCTTCTATCAAAATGCATACGCACAGTGGTTTTTGGCTGCTTGAAGCTTTGTTTGTGTCTTTAAAAAAAAACACCCCAAACAGCATGATTTTCATTGTTAATGTTTAGCATTTCACATCCCTCACTGTCTCTTCACCTCAGCTTCACTCCGCGCCTGCCCTTCTTACCCCATTCTGTCCCCCACTACCCTTTCCCTTTTCTTTCCATTTAGCTTATCCCCTCCTAACTAAACTCTTCCCTTATTCCCCCCTCCCCCATAATGAAACTAACATGCCATTTGCTGCCAATACATCCTTTGCTCTGCTTGTGTATTCCGCCCCTTTCCCCACCCTGTGCCTGTCTTGTTTATTTAGATTGTAAACTCTTTGGAGGAGGGACCATCTACTAATCCATGTTTGTGCATGTACCACAGTGGGGCCTCTTTCTTGGTTGGTCGTCAGGCACTTCTGTAATAAACAGAAAATAATCTGCAGTCATTTCATTCTTTCTGGTCATTTTCAGATCTCTGATCACTCCCTCCTTTATAATGTTTGGGGAAGAAAATAGCCATCCTTGGTACAAATGATACACGTTCTAAGAAAAACATACTTACTGTTTGAAATACGTGTACAGTAAATGTGTTTGTATGGCATGCCTACGGTAAACTGAGTGCAAAGCAAACACGTTCTTCAACACCCGCATTTCAGGACAAGCACTAAGTGAAGAACCTGGCAATACTGTGACTACCAAATTGAAAACAGCCATGCCTGTGTTACACAAGTTTTCAATGTCTCTTTAGCAGGTGCATTTTATTTTTCTAACACCAGATTAGTTTACTGGAAACAATTCCTTAATCTCCATCTCTTTCTCCCATTCCTTCCTTCCTGTACTAATTGATCAAGTGCTCAGCGAGATCCCTTTGTGTGTATTCTTATAACTATTTTCCCTGTTAAAGCCATTAACAAATCTACTTTCTCTTTCCTGTACTCCAAACCACCAGGGAACCATATGCAAACTCCTTTTGTGCATTTAATCCAACTGTGTTACAGTAGCATACACTTGTATTTAACATACATATTTTTGTTCTTGCAGGATTACATGTTAAATGTGTCCCTATGTAAACTGACTGTAAAACGGCTTTGGTTTTTTCAGCATACAGGTAGAGTTGGATGCTGAAGCTGATGCTATGAGAGTATCCCAGCAGGACTTGCTTTCAGTTAATGAGTCTGTTTACACCCCGGATTCCGATGTCACCTCACCAACTATCAACAGAAACCTTATTCAGAAAGCTGGCTACCTTAATCTTAGAAAGTAAGAAGGATAATCCCCCTTGTTTGTTTGGCTGACTGGCAGCTCATTTCTGCATTGCCTCTACCATGAAGATTCTTCCAGTAAAATTTTCAGAAGTGCCTAAATGATTCAAGAGCCAAGTCTCATTAAAAGTCAATGGGATTAAGATTCCTCAACCACTTAGGCTTTTTTGAAAATTTTACCTTTCAGTTCCTAAATCACCTTAGAAAATTGGATTTAGGAGCCTAACACATTTAGAGGGCTTTTGAAAATCTTCCCCTCTGTGGCTAAATTGTTTCCCCTCTAGCTGAATTCACCTACAGTGCCTGAATTCATGCATTTGAATATCTAAAAATAAAATGTGATATCTGATTGCGCTCGGCAGCTCATTGGAGTCACTGAGACTGGGATCAGGATGCTCTCTCTTCTGTGGGCTAATGAAAATGCATGAATGCTTATAAGGCGGAGCTAGATTTTGTACTTGATATGGATTTTAGGGCTTTCACCGCAAACTTCCCTTTACAGAGAAACCAGTCCCATAGCGTTGATCATATACCACACAAGCTCAATCCTGCAAAGTTTCTTTTACTAAACCTCCCGTTGACTTCAGCGGGAGTTATATATACGGAAGAGCAGCAGTGGTGGATGGATCTGATTATTGTCTCTTTGGTGTAACTTAAATGTCAGGTTTCCATTTAATTTGAACCGTTTTTGATTTTTAACTGGATTACAAACGTTAAGGTTTAACAGCAATGTAAAAGATGGGTTATAGCATCATGTAAATGACTCCATAGAAGGATGTACTTTCAATATGAGATTCCACTTATAGAAGTGTAACTTTTCAAAATTTATGCCCATTTGTGCTGAAATTTCTGCTGCTTCTGATCACTCAAAAGGACATTTTTAAAAACAGAGCACAGGAAAATTCCATGCAGCCTCATGTAAGGTGTTCTCCATAAACCTTCTTCTGTTTAGCAGCTAGGAAATATTGCAGATGATTATTCGTTTTAAACTTGGATCACTCAAAACTAAATTCTCCTTAAGCCTTCAGCTTGCCTTGGGGATGAGTCTTCATTGTGGAAAGGTGCCTTTGATGTGTAGGTTGAAATGTAATTTACAAATAACAAAGATCCATGTTTGAAATTACGGATCCGCTCTGCATCTCCAGCAGAGCTTGCTCAAAGGTTGGTGGGGGGCAGTTTCAGGTCCAGGAATGTAATTGGGGGCTATTTTTAAATAGAAATACTGTGCTAATAGGTCTTCATATGGTATGTTCCCTATAGTAAAACAGGCCTGGTGACTACAACCTGGGATAGACTCTATTTCTTCACTCAAGGTGGTAACCTGATGTGCCAGCCCAGGGGAGCGGTAGCTGGAGGACTGATTCAGGACTTGGATAACTGCTCTGTAATGGCAGTGGACTGTGAAGACCGACGATATTGCTTTCAGATCACCACTCCGACAGGAAAATTGTATGAATCACAGGTTTTCTGTTAACAAATCATGTCCAGTGTACTAGATGGGGTTGCAGGATGCCTGATTGCTAGGTTCATACCGTTCCCTAGAGACAGCCACTTTAACTGAGCTGGATTTCCAGCATAACGCTGATCGACAGGAAAGCTAGTATTTTTGCACATTGAAATCAAGGGACCACATTGCACAAAGGATGAACATTGTGTCATTTAGGACTAGGGTATTCACGCAGGATGGGTTGCTGGCTGCTCACAGAGAGGCACAATTTAATAGTCTGAGTGTAGGACTTGGAGTCAGGTACTCACAAATTCGAATGCCAGCTCCGACGTTCACTGTCTCTGGATTTATGGAAGCTCATTTCTGTATGTGAAAAATGTGAGTAATACTGATTTACCTACCTCAGAGGGCTATGGAGCCTTAATTAGCAGAAGTATTTGTAAGTGAGCATCATTATCACGAGTGCACCGCCGGCGTCCAGTGTAACCTTATAACAAAGTCATGATTTTTTTGGTGCGGTACTTGCAGCCGTGGTTTGTTAAAGCTGTGGTTTCAGTGCAGTCAGTTCAAGTACCACGAAACAAACAAACATGACACAAAAATAGAAACAGAGACTCCCCCACGTAAGCTCCAGCACCTTCTGCCAAGGCATGCAGCCTGCCTTCCCCAGCAGGGCAGCAGCATAGAAGAGACACTGTGTCTCCCACCTGGCTCTCAAAGCTAACATAACAGAAGGGTGAGTGGGCCGGGTTTGAGTTGTGGTTGCAACCCTGCGCACCAGCGCACAAATTTGAGTGAGTGGTATTGCGACCTGGCGCCTGGGGTTGCAACACCACTCAGATTCACAGCAACTATAAAAAGTGGTGTTTTAAAAGTTGCCATTTCCCCCAGCAAAATTGCAGCTTGCAATTTTCTTACAGCCTTACCTATGATATAGAATTGCAATAATTAAAGATGACCTTACGACATTTTTTGAGTCCACTCTCTTGAAGCTATCTCTGTGTACAGAGAGTGCCAGAGATACAAGAAAAACATTAATTAAATGTATTTGTGTTTTAGGGGGATAACCCTTCAAGCAGAAAGTAAAAAAGAATACGAGGAGGTAAAATATTTCACTGGTTAACATTTATAGTCTCTTGTACACTAAATAGTTTGGAGAATTCAATTTCTTTTCTTCTCCTTAAAGTGGATATGTGCAATCAACAACATCTCCAGGCAGATCTATCTCACCGACAATCCAGAGGTGAGAGCTTGTTTGTTTTCATCTGTTCTTTCAAACGCATAGCACAGGACCTATGGCATTTCTGTAAGTGTGCCGTTTCGTTTTGTTTTGCAGGCCGTTGCAATCAAGTTAAATCAGACAGCCCTCCAGGCAGTGACCCCCATCACAAGCTTTGGGAAAAAACATGAAAGTTTGAATCCCAGGTAACACTTCAGCTCTTCTGTAGGAGTGATTCCCCCCCTGCCCCCCATTGTGCAGCCAATCAAACTCTGCTTACAGGCCAACAGACGTGTGGGAGGCCCTGACCCTGTGAGTCGGTCCATCCCAGCAGATCCCTGTGCCTGTGCAGAATCCCATGCAATGGGGCCCCATATGAGTTCAGGGCTCTGCTGCATGCAGTCCAGCTTGCAGGGTCAAGGCCCCAGCCAGTTCCAGGTTTAACATGCAGGTGGGGTCTCTCCTATTCATTGGTTCTGAAATAGACATAGTACTTAGAGGGTAAACTCTTTGGGGCAGGGACCATTTTGTTATATGCTTGTATAGTGCCCAGCACACTGGCATCCTGATCACTGATTGGGGGCCCTTCAGCACTGTCACCATCCAAATGAAAAATCAGGTTTGGCTATAGACTGCCTGACCCTAGTCCTGTCTATACTCTGAAACCAGCTCAAGGAGCAGTCATGCAGTCGGTGCTGGGTATGATGCTGGACTCAGTAAACTCAGTTGTTAAAGCCTCTCTCTGCAAATAAAGGTCAATAATCAAGCCATGTGCACCTGGATTTAAAAAACAAAGACTTTTCCACTGAACTATCCCCTCTTTTCTTGAGAAATCCAGCCTTCTACGCAGCAAGAACACCTCAGGCTCCCTGACCGATGTCCAGTGCCAGCTCCAGAGACTGACTACTTTCATGCTCTGAATGTGTGACCCTAAAAACAGCACTAACGTAGGGCAAATTAAAGCAGAGAGTCTCTAGCCGACCTTCATAGGTAGAAACTTCTGTCTGAGCTTTGTATGCAGTCCTGCCAGGATTTTTATTTATTTATTTTTTACAACATACATATTTCTTCCTGTGTTGTGCATATCTAACCTCTAACCCTTCAAAGGTTTCACCTTCTCTCATGTTATACTGACCTCTAGCTAAAAACTAGTTCTTCCTAGTTTACTATGATTCCCTAGGGACCTCATAGGCTTCAGAAGCCATCAGCAGTGCCAGTCGAGAGAGAGAAGATGGGTGAGGAATATCTGTAGCTCTGTGTGGTTCAAAAGGCTTCTCTCTCTCACCAGCAGAAGTTGTTCCAATAAAAGATGCAACCTTACCCACCTTGTCTCTCTAATATCCTGGGACCAACACAGCTACCACTGCATGCTTTCATTCCCATTTCATTCAGGAGGTCAGAATTTTACTTTGGTCTGAGTTTTACAATGCACTGGATGATTTAATAATGAATAATTAGGGAAAATAGCTGAATCTAATCTTGTTACAGGGAAGGAAAATGTTAGCTGGGTTGCAGTGAGTTAGCTCTGTAATTCACTATTCTGCATATAAACAGAAAATCTTGCAGGAACAAAACTAATCAAGATTCTGCTACCAAAATTAATAGGCATAAATATTGGTAGGAGATTTCTGCAATTGCAAGAAATTCAAAAGCAGTTCCACTCGCTGATGAAGTCTTTGTGAGGAAGAACAGGGAGGAATGTTGCATAAAGACACACAAGTTGCCCCTGTATTGTAACAAATCTGTAACCATCTAGGAATGTGGTGGAGGTTATGTCTGTTCCCTCCCTTGCCATTCAGGACTGCACAAATAATGCAGCTCACATCCCCTGTGCTCAATAAACACTATTTGAGCTGATCCACTTGCGCATTACTGATAATAACCAATAGAGGGCAGTGGTGCACACATCATTTACCATGGTAACGTAACGAAGAGCAGGCAAAGCAGCTCGTTTAGAATTTGTTCCCCTTCCTTTCGGATGTGGTGGTATTTCTTTTTACCAGTAAGTGACTTTATTTATGACGACGAAGAGAAAGAGAAATTCCGTTAGGAACCTCAGTGACATGTTCACATTGTAGTTTGCTTATTCAGGGCAATGAACACCAGTTAATTCCCCCTTGGATTTGGTGAAAGCCTGTCTTCCTTCCACTGTTACATTATGTTTTCATTCAAAACCTTTCTCCATTTTCCCTGTAGCCAGAACGTGAAGAATACGGAGATGGAGAGTGACAAGATCATCCCTAACGAACCGTCCATCAAGCCGGATTCCACGGAGTTAATTGCCCCTGGAACGCCGATTCAGTTTGATATTGTACTTCCTGCAACTGAATTCTTGGATCAAAACAGAGGTGGCAGGTACAGCCAGCTAAGGTTCGACCTTTTCGACCAAACGGGTTGGGGAGGAAAGCTATGCCTTTTACGACGTTTGTCTGTGGTCATTCAAACCGATGAGAACTTTCATAAAGTCAAATGGCTGATCTGCCGCTCTGAGCACTTGTGCATGATGATTTATTTCTTTTTAAACATTTTTCAGGCGCACAAATCCATTTGGAGAATCTGAAGACAGCAAGAATGATGAGGAAGGTAAAGGCTTTATTTGTAACGTTACAGTTTTTATCCTCAGCAGCTTAGATTTAATTTAGCCGACTGCCCCTTTGCATCTTTCACTAAAAGCATCTGGCACCACAGAGCAGTGGTAGCAGCTCCGCAGTTAACAGCGGAGGCTAGTTTCCCGTACAAGCCTGTCTTTCAAACAATCCCAGCCTCACCCCCCTTGACATTCCACATCACATCCCAGAGTAGAACCCTTTTTTCCTAAATTTGGTGGGGGAAGGAAAGAGACAAAACAAGGGGGTGGGGCGCAAAGAGAGACAAACAGAAATTTTTTAAAAAGATAGCGCTTAATTTCATAAACAATTCCCTAACCATTGTTTGGTACTGCCTTCTAGTGGGGCAGTAGTCGCACTCGTATGTATAGTGGCATCAACTGTTTAAAAGCTGTTTTTTCTAAATGCTCTAAAACTCTCAGGCTACCTCATTAAAATCACGGTGCCTCAGTGGGGTCCAGGAGAGGGTTATGCTGTCTTCCTCCCCCTTCAAAAAAAAGAAATGTCACACAGCCCTGGGGCCCACAGTACAGTTCTCATCCCACAACTATGTTGGCCTTGCTGATAAGAGCCTGTTAGTGTGTTGGAGGAATTTTTTAATGTATGTATTTGGTGGTGGTGCGTGGGACGAGTGAGATGATGAGTTCCAAGCAGGAAAGTAGAAGGCTAGTAAGGATTACTGGTATTACCTTCATCCTGTTGTAGGCCCCAAACCAGCAATCTGAGCCACTCAAGCAGATCCTTTCTGGCTGCCTATATGTAAGCCTACTGAAAACAAGGAGGCTCTTTACAGGCACAGGAAAGATCAGATTGCAAGACTGGGGCCTTAGCTTGTAAACTTTTTAGGGCAGGGACCGTCTCGTACCATGTTTGCTTGTACATCCCCTAATATATAAGGGGACCCTGATCCTGACCAAAGCTTACTGTATAATACATATTGCACACTAAGATAAGAAAGGAAGATTTACTAGGGCCTCATTAGAACAGGAAAGCAACAGTTAAAGTGTGAGAGGACCACAGAGAGAGGAGAAATTTCATCATGCTCTCTTGCTCCTGCCCCTTACAGAGGAAACAATCAAGAATAGAACAAATTGGAAAACAGAATTTTTTTCACATGAGGATTAGAACCAGGGATTAGCTTGATTTAAGATGAGGCTTTATGCGAAATTATTCGTAATTTATCACTTTTAAAAATTGTACAGCGAGTTCAGCTACTTAATAACCAACCATCCCAGAGTTGGAGCAGCAGTGAGAGAAAGACCAAGTGTATTCTTACAAAAAGTAAGAAAAAACTTTCATGAAAAATTAATCCGTTACAAATTTTTCAAAAACTTGTCTGCTGTCCAACTTATCTGTTGCACTTGCCTGCTGTCCAAGCATTTTGTAAAGGTGGGTGAGACTAAAACCTGGCTAACAGGGAATGTAGTTGAAGAGGAAATGATGTGGAAGGCACAGTTATCCCAAGTTACGACCCGGTAATTGACCATTGTTTTTCAGCAAAACAATTCTGGTAGTAAAATTAGCTATTTGGTAACGCCGAACACAGGCATGAATCAGTGTAGAACAGGAGCCCATTTCTTTGTTTTCCAGATTCACTCTTGCAGCAGATGTTTGTAGTTCGGTTTTTAGGATCTATGGCTGTTAAATCAGACGATACAAATGAGGTGATTTATGAAGCTATGAGGCAAGTGTTGGCTGCTCGTGCCATCCATAACATCTTCCGTACAACTGAATCCCATCTCATGATCACCAGCAAGAGTCTCAGGTGGAGTAAAAATTCTTAACACACTCTTAGCCCTCCCATACTTCCCTTTTCTGTTTGAGGCATCTACAGGGAGGAGGAGGTTTTTAAATACATAACCTTTGTTTCCTCACAGGGTAGAAGATTTCCACATGTAGAGCTCTACAGACAGAATAGCTTAAGATTGAATAGGGAAAGCCCCACTGTTACAGGCATATCTTTTTTTAATTATAAAGCTAATTATGTCATTACAGTGGAGGGAGGTTCTGTAGAGTCCACACTATAACCATTGCCTTTTGTAACAGACCAATGACTGGGCCCAGCACTCAGATCTCTTTATAGTGATAATGTAAGTTCTAGAAATAAACAAATCCCAAAATTGTTCCAGTATCATCTACAAGTTTGAAATCAAGGGTTTCTCATTACCTAGGTGGGCCCGAGCTCCTGTGACTTGCTTTTGTAGAGGACCCCAATTCACATTAAAGTGGGACTTTTCTTGTCTTTCAATAGTTAGAAATCTGATCCAAGCTTTCAGGATGCAGCAGGGCTGGAATGGTAGCAGAGAGGTCTAGAAAGATCATCTCTGTGCAGACATTCCTATCTCACTTTGAACTTGAAACACAATCCTGCAAAACAGATCACTTATCCTGTTTTTATTGCTTTAAAATAACTGCCAAAAATGTCTCCCTATGAAAACTTTCAGCTAGGAGAGCCAGTGCACAAGTCAGGTCTCTGTCACACTCATACACACTTGGGAAAAAAACCCTTTATTTTAGGTGTCTCTTTATCAATTTGGTTTATACTATCAATCTCATCCTAGCCTATGTGTCATGAACTATCGTTACCCATTCCATCAAAAAGGCAGTTTGGTCCGAGCAAAGGGCAGTAGAATGGGAGTCAGGGGAGCTGAATTCCATTCCTGGCTTTGCCACTGACTTGCAAGACCTTACGCAAATTAATTCTCGTGTGCCTCAGTTTCCCCATCTATTACATTGGTATAATGATCCTTCTTTTGTAAAACGTCAGAGCTCTATGGACAAAGTCATTATAGAAGTGCTCAGTGTTCTTACTTACAACTTCTTACAATTGCAGGTTAATAGACCCTCAAACCCAAGTTACACGAACCACTGTAAGTAATTCTTCCTTGATAATGAAGTTTAAATAATTGCAACATCTGTTTCTTGTTTCCCTCTGCACTGATCACATTTAATAACAGAGGGTTAGTCTGCCAACCTAGTTGAGCTTTTGCCAGTTTTAAAGTTCTCTAATATGCTTTTCCAGTTTGAACTTGCCAGCGTGACGCAGTTTGCTGCCCATCAGGATAACAAGAGACTGATTGGTTTTGTGGTCCGTGTCACCGAGCCTCTGGGGGAAGAATCCATGAGTGCAAATATTTTTGAGAGCAACACAGAAGGCGAAAAGGTCTCATGATTATTTTATATTGTATTTTCAAAAAATTAATCCTAGTGTCAAACTGCCTTCAGGAAACTTCGTAGCAGGGGAATGTTACAGAAAGTCAGCGGGATTCCTTTATTCTTAATCTAATGATTTAGGGAAATGAGATGGCCTAACTCCAGGGACAAGTTCATAGATAGCAAATAAAAAGAAGGGAACTTATGTGAATGCTGATGCTACCATCTAAGGTCTTAGGAGAGGAGTCAGTGTCCAGCACCAATGCTGGCAAAAGCAAATTTGCCACCTGTGTTGTCACAACTACCTTTAAGTTGTAGGCAGTGTAGTTGTAGCTGTATTAGTCCCCGGATATTAGAGCGACAAGATGAGTGAGGTAATATCTTTTATGGGAGCACTGTGTATTAGTGAGAGAGACAAGCTTTTGAGCTACATGCAGCTCTTCTTCAGGTGTGGGAAAAATATGCTGAGTGTCACAGCTAAATGCAAGGTGGAACAGATTGTGTTAATTACTTACACTAAACATATTCCAAGGGGCCATTCAAGACCTGAAGAGTTGTGTGTGGCTGGAAAGCTTGTGTCTCTCACCAACAGACATTGGTCCAATAGATCTTACCTCACTTATCTTTTCTCTCTAACTGCCTTTGAAGAAAAGATGAATTCTGGGATAATTGAAGTAGACTGACGGGAGTGGGAGTGTTAACTCACTTCCTAAACTCCCAGACTTTACAGCCTCTTATAGAGCAGACAATGCAGACCATATCTGTAGTCTGATACTAATGGATACAGCTGCACATGAGATAACAGAAGGCTGTGCAAACAGAAGTAGATTATGATGGGAGAGACAAGTCCACCAGTTTTTTCTGCATTCAGGTGGAAAAGCTTTTTCATTAGTAACTAAGGCCCTGATCCACTTACATTAGGCACCTACCTCCCAGTTGCATGCTGATGTGCATCTCATTCTCCCATTGAAGTTGTTCAGCTGTGTACAAATAATTGCAGAGTCATGGAAGCAGAGAGCCGGGGGCTTGGGTCTCCCACCTCCCAGATGGGTACCCTAACCACTGGACTACAGCATCATTTTCTCTTCCTCTCTCTTGTCCAAAGACTAACTATTTATCCAAAATGGAACAGCTTCAACAGGAGAAATTGAGGAAGCCCACCTCAGAGTATCCCACAGCTCAGTGGGTAGAGCTCTCTGAAGAGGGTCTCTCATCTGTCAGCAATCAAATCCTCTCTCCCTCTCTGCCTGAGGGGGGGTGAGTTGAACCTGGTCTATCTCATCCCAGGTGAGTGCTCTAACCACTGGGCTAGAAGTTGTGAGGTGGATACCACCACCACCTCCTCCTCCCACTGTTTTGTGCAGAGTGGGGTAGGTGCCTAATTCCTTCCTTCTCACAAGAAGGAAGTTACAGGCCTGATTCCAGGGGTGAGTTCCTGCTTGTGAATCGCAACCAGAACTAGACTCCTATCTCCATGAGGGAGTGTCCCTTAAGATGCATCCTTCTTGGCATCTCCTATTGGCTAGCTTATGGGCTCCCCGTCTAGCATGCTGAGACATCTGTCTCTCCCCATTCTTTGTATAGGGAGTCTGGGTGCCTAACTCAGGCTTTGTGGAGCTCAGTGTTGCTCCTGTAATTTGCTAGGTGTCTAAAACGCAGAGCAGTGTCATGATTTGGATCACTATGAATCTGATCCACAGCCAGTTGAAAGCACTAGTCTTTCTGTTGACTGCAGTGAGCATTGGAGCAGACCCTAGTTTTGTAAAACAGACATATTTAGACATCCATTCCTATGATAGCATGCTTTTTTAAATAGATACCCTAGTTCTATGAAGTCTGAGATGGTGAATTTTCATTAATGATGATTCATCCAAGTTAGCATAGATTTTTAAAGTTCTACTACAAACTAAGTCAACTTACATTTCTTCTGCAGATTTGTTATGCAATAAGCTTGGGAAAGGAAATTATTGAGGCTCAAAAGGTAAAGTATGCTTATTATTTTGAATTCCCCTCACCCATCTCACTGTAATGCTCATTTATGTCCTGTAAATTTGACTGCACTGTTTGGCTATCTTACAGTGTATATAAAACAAAATTCAATGTGAGACCTGAAAACTACTGCTGCTAGTCCACATTGAACAGAGACAAACATTTAACTCAGTTATCAGATATACTGCAAAACTTTACATTTAATCTGATTGTGCAACGGTCTGATTCAAGGATTATTTGAGACAAAATTCACTAACCTAAATTTAATTTGAATATATATGCAATTGTTCACAGTGGGGAGAAAGTCCTCGAAAGTTTAAAAATAAGTCCCCTGAATTAGTGAAAAATGCACCTAGAAACGAAATTGAGCTTTCCACATTAATACTTCACAGTAACTATCCACAACTCTTCTTCTCGGGGCTGAGAAATAAGGATGAGGTTTTTCAACCCAAAAGTTACCTAACCTTGCAATTGTGAAGATTTCCTATAAAAATCTCATGATTTTAATCAGAACTTTCCTACATATTTCTGGGCTCCGTGGAGTTCTAAAGCAAGTTAGATGTATCAGTTTTCTCTGAAAAAAATAGTTTACACGATAAGCAAAGTACCATTCTGCCAGAAAACTGGGTAAACTCATTATTTTTTCAATAGGGGACAAGTTATCCACAATTTTCCCCAAATTTGTCAAGGGCTATAGTTTTAGTATAATATAATTTTAGGCAAAATCAGCAAATAAAAGCACTAATCCTGAAAACAGTCATGCATATGACTAATTTTATGTACAAGTATGAATGGAAATGGATTATTTATTTACAGCATTGGGGCCAAAATCTCATTTATATATAATGCTATATTTTAAAATGTCATGGAGAGAACACAAACCTGAACAAAAGCGTTATATGCTTAAAAAGAAAAACAACCCCCATAGGTTCATGAACTTAATATTCATTCATCAACATCTTCGTTTCAGGATCCAGAAGCACTAGCTCAGTTAATGATGTCCATGCCGCTAACAAATGATGGAAAATTCAAATTATTGAATGACCAGGCAGAAGAGGATGGAGCCATACCTGAAGATAGGGGGGAGGAGTCAGAAGCATAAACTTTTCATTCCTCGAATGCTGGCTGGGAAGGGTGAAAGCAGGGAGTCATTTTTGCAAAGATCTCTGGCTTTTCAAGGTTTGCGCACACATTCTGTTTGGACCAGATTCTGTTCTCATTTACACTAATGAGAAAAAGGAGTAACTTTCAGTGTAGTTTCTCTTGATTTACAATGAAGTGAGAGCAGAATTTGGCCTTCTGGTTTTGGAATAGCTGACAATCTTTTGTGGAACG
The DNA here is from genome assembly GCF_026122565.2 of Emydura macquarii macquarii. Classification (NCBI taxonomy): domain Eukaryota; kingdom Metazoa; phylum Chordata; order Testudines; family Chelidae; genus Emydura; species Emydura macquarii. The sequence continues at coordinate 475,293 of NW_027133667.1, forward strand.
TTTCAATGTTAACCCCTTGATGGTGGTAGTCAGCTGAGAAAAACTGACTCTTTGAAGTAGAGTTAATGTCACATTACTTCCGATTTTTACATTTTTGGTCAGTTTGGAGGTGCAGATCACCTTCTTGTTGACTTCAGTTGGAGTTGTGCATGTTCAGCGTCTCTGAAAATCAGGCCACCATAGAAATTTCATACCTGTAGTCATCAGTAAATTCCATAGTCTGCATGATATAGTGTATCTGAATGAAGGTTAAGAAAAATGCACTATTTACTTTATTTTCAAATGATGAAGTTTTTTTAGTTTCTAGTGTACTGTAAGTGTAACAAGAATTTATCTTTTGTGCTAGTCTATTTACAAAACAATTTGATAAACACTAATTTTTTCCTATTAATATAATCTATTTTTGTATTGCATTTAGAACAAGCTTATAAAATAAATCTAAGTGCCTATTCATCTTCATGGGGACCACACTTATACATTCCATAGTTAAGTCCTGAATATAACACAACTCCTGGATTTGTTAGTTTAAATACCACTAAAATGCAAACAGAATTCAGAAATAGTCGAGAAATTTGTATGTTGTTTATGTGTGGTTTTTATATGGGTAAGCCTCTTGAAAGCAGCAGCGAGGGAAAACAGTCATAAGTCACTATGTTTTTAGAGTTAAGTATGGTAGTAAGTTTAATATTAACTTCATGATGAAATAAAGTCTGCAACAGTCTTCAACAAAAAAAAGTTTACCAATAAAAAGCTAGATTATAAATCTGTGCAATAGTGACTGGTGTTTTTAGTGAATTTAGTTTTTCTCCAGTTTCATCTGAAATAAGTTCATAGAGGACCTGTTTATGGAGACTTGGCCATTTTGTGTTGCATTGTCAAGAAGCAGCTGGTCTGTCAGGTCATTGAAGCCTATATGCAGCGGCAAAGACTTCAGACACATCACAGGAAGACCTTCTAAATCTGTCCCAGTGAGAAAAACCCATCCATCATTAGATACAGAAGTACATGAACCAGTTTCTTTTAGCCGGAACAGGTGTCAGGCATTTACTAAGAAACTAGTTTTTTCTGATATTAGAGAGCTTAAGGTTAACTAGAACAAGACAAGGATAGGCTTCCAAAATATCTTTGTAGGTGCCCATTTTGCATAGAATCAGTATGGCAGAAGGCTTAGACTCCTGTCAGATTCATCACCGAATGTTTGAATGTGAGCATCATGCCAATTAATTATAATTAGAGCAAAATGTTACTTCCCCCGCCCTCTGAGTATTGATTTGCTCACTTTACTGACACACAAGCATGGTTTTGTAAGAACAGCCACCCTGCGACCTATTTTTTATTAAAGAACTGAAACCTGCTTATATTTCAGAGGACACCTGTTACTGAAGACAAAAAAATTATCAAAGAGTGATGTTCTCAAAATTACATTTATTAACTTTTTATGTACATAGTGTACTCTACTCACAGAACCAAAAAAAGATTGAGGTAACAAAATACCCTTTTTGTAAAATGAGTTAGATAATACATGTTACATTTGGTCCTTCATACCTGAGAAATTGAAAATGGTGGTCATTAATGGACATCAGGTGAAAAGTTCTAAATTACAGAATGCAATAGGACCTCAGGAATCTGCACTTCAGCAAACCACCAGTCTACAGCTATGAACCAGAAGCATAGTAGCAGCTCTGCTGCTCCCTGAAGTATAGATGGGTCAGCTGTAAGTGGAGCCACTGCAATGGAATCTCTCCCCTGAAAGGGCAGGAGCTAGCAAGGAGACTAGAGCACTTACTGTACTCAGACTCCTCCCCCACTACTGCTGTTGTAGGGGAAGGAAAAAGGGAAGGGGGGCTTGTAAGGCTGGGGTTGAAGAATCTGGCAACCAGTCAGGAGAGAGGCATGGGCTTTTAAAAGGGCTGTTACTACCACTTCTGCTTCCTGTGACACAGCCCAGGAACAAGTGAAAGACAGCAGCAGCAGCTGCTGCTTTCTTGGTGAGATAGTCCAACTTTCAGCAATATCCCCTCCTGTTCCTGACAAAGGCAAAGGGGAGCTGAGGTGCTGGTCTATCAGTCCTCAGCAAAAGGAAGCCAGCTGTGGCCATCCTCTTTCCCTCACTGTACCAAGATCCTCACTCCCACAGTCTTGCCAGAGCTGCAGGGCCAGGTTCCCACTGTAGTAGAACAGCATCCAGTTGTAATTCCTAGTGAAGTGGAAGGGTTTAATGTGGAGCTCTCTTCCATGGGCATGTGCCTCAGTACTCCAGCTGGAAGTTGCATGAATCCACATAATGGCTCCCCCCTTAGTGAGGTTCTATGGCATAGTGAGATGTTCCCAATACATTAACTACAATCCTATATTAGCAAGAAGAGCTATATCATGGTACATATGTATATATTCACACATACATTACACATCCACATACTCTACCTCTAAACAGAGTACTAAAAATAGCCTTTAGTCCTTTCTGTGGAATTTCAGTCATCAGAAGCACATTAATTTGTTAGCACTGTATCTGCCTGATCTGTACACTACCCAAGATTAACTGCAAAGTATTAAAGGTTTGTAATAGCATTCTTCCAAAATACAGATCAAAAGGGGAAAGTGCAGATTTTATTATAGCGTAGGTGGTGCCATGAATGTACACGTTTACCTAGAGTCAATCTATAAGAGAAGTGGGAGAATCTCTAGCCATAGGCTCTTAAGACCCCCAAGAACCTACAAACTATGACTGAAGATAGGTTTGAAACAGGGACATGTATATGCACATACAGGAACAGGGAAGTTAACAGCACTGATGAAAATGTCAGCTATTGGCCCGAACAAGTCAAACTAGGCACAAAAAATTACAAATTAATTTTGAAAGTCTCATATCAAAATAAAACAGCAATTCAGACATATACACATTAGGTTATAAAGCACTCTTCAAGGCCATCTCAGCAATTATGACGGATTGCAAATAAAGGATTTAATGAGCCAATTAATCAGTTTATGATGCTTCCGGGTCATGTTTTCAGCATTAGGGAAAAAAATTCCATGCCAATCTGGTCTGTTCATTTTCAGCAAAACGTCATTTGTACTGATTACTACATGAAGCACTGACTGACAGAGCGGGCAAATATCAGCTGTGTCACATTATATTAATCATATGTACATAATCAGTGATCAGCTTTGGAGTAATTTTGAAATATTTACAGAACAGCATCTTGCCCTATAATTAGGAGATGAGGCGGCTGGCAACTGTGTAAAATATACCAGAGGTGCCCAAAAAACTGCAAGTCACAGTTAAACTAACTGAAGTGTTTATTTAGCTCGCAAGGCGATGTTCTGGATGATTAAAACATAACAGTACCTTTTTACAGTTTGTGGTAACTGGCACTTAATTTTAAGCTAAGTCTAGCCATTTGCTTGAGTCAGGAATCTGGATAACTACTGTCTCACTCTTGCACAATCTACAAACCTGCAGTAAGCATGTGTTTCAGTTATACAGATTCTCACAGTGTACAGCAGCTTTTAGAGCCTGCAGTGCAATTGTTGTTGATTATAAAGCATGTAAGACTATGTTTGGACAAGACCAAGGGTGAAACGGATCTAAAAAAGGTAAGGAGATACAGACTTGAGGCTGAAACTTGTGCTAAGGTACTACAGCATTCATGAAATGCAAGTTCACTTAATATTCACAGACACCTGTTCTTACAGTGCCTGGTCACGAGAGGGAGCACTAACTCTAGTTTTCTCGTCTCTGAATTTCATTATTTTTGTATATGAAAGTCAGGCCGTCAGTGTAAACCTAACACAGTTTCATTAGCTTAGTTTTCCTTTTTCCCCTTCTTTGATATGAAAGAAGAAAAGAAAGGGAAAGTGAGCTACTAATCCCCCTTAGGTCAACTGATATGCCAGGGGATCAGTATCAATTAATAAAGGCTTTATGAGGTATGCTAACATTAATAAGGGTTTCTGTACTTGTGTATCAGTCTTAATATATACATTCACAGGGTGTGCTGAGTATTATTACAATGCAGTCTGTGACTACGGTATTAGGTGCAACATACGCTCTGGATATGATGCATTCCCAGCATCCAAATTATTTTTCAGACAATAGTTACTCTAAATGCAAATTATCTGTCTAATTGTTTTTCTTTGTTGAAGAGATCAGAATGCCCTGGTGCAAACCATGGAACAAAGGCCTACACATTTTTTGTTTTGTTTTTTTTAAAGTAATGTTTTGAAGTTAGGGATGCAAGAAAACATCTGAAATAAGTGAACTACTAATTTTGATCTGCACTTCTGTAACTTAAGATAACAGTTGTTCCTAAGTCAAGGTCTTATATGCTTAGTTTCAGCTCAGAGCAAAATGTTGTAGATAAATGTAAAACACCTGAAAAATAGGGGTTTTCCAAAGGAAATACGAACACAAACTTAGCTATAGCAGCCCAGTAGGTACTGCTACAGTATTGTACCATTTTCTATAGAGTTTAACACAGCAGGTAAATGAAATTTAGAGATTTTATCCCTACAAAGAGTTATTGGAAAGAACAGGATAATGAATAATTCTGATAGCTCATACAAATAATGCATACCAGCGATATCATTTCACAACAGGATCTGAAGGTGCAGCGCTGGACAGATCTACATTGCTTGTTTTAACAGGTTCTTCTACAGAAGAAAAAAAGACAATTAAAATCAGAAGTTAAAACTAATAGATATGTTATACCAAAAAAGGTAATTGTTTTTACCCAGACGTTGTAGAAAAATAAGCTTGCTGTATGCCATGAACATTCTCAGGTTCTGTTCTCTTGGCTGAGGTATTCTAATTGACCGGGCAGCAATAAGGCCCTGATTCTGCAAAGCACTTATATACACAACTTTGCTCATGAGGTTAGTCCCAGTCAATGGGACTACTCACATGAGAAAAATTACACACGTGCTTAACTGCTCTGCAAAATCAAGGTCTAAACACTGAAGGGAAAGCCTCTGATATTGCTTGGTTTACAGCATTTCAGTTTAGCATAAACTTTCAAGCCTTGACTACCGCAGAACACACTTTGCCACACAACTGGCAAGTTTATCATGACTATAAATACTTACCCTGACGTGTCTTTCATGACTGGTTGATTCAAAGTTACCACATTATTTGTCCTTTTCTATTAATTTTTTTTGTGTGTGTGGTAAAGTCTGCATAGTAATTTGAGCAACGCCACTGAGAATGAACAGAAATTTAAAAATACTCAAAAAACTAATGCTATTTCATCCTAAAAAATATATCCTTAAGTGAACTACCAACTTCCCTTGGGAGAAACAATAACGGATCCTTTTGGGACAGTCCCCTTGATCTGTTTACTTCCTTTGCGTTTCTGGCAGACTTACAGTGGCACATTTAATTTACATTTTTTTAAACAAAAAATTGTGTGTTTTTAGCCAAAAACTCAGCATGTGACAAGAACCTACCAGAACTACAGACAGGAAGTTTACATTGTATTACCTTTAAAAGAGGTATTTCTGGCCAAATGCTACTAGATCTGTTTTTAACTTCACCACATTTATCTGTGTGAGATTAGCTATACCAATTTTCCTAAATCCATTGTGACACAACCATACATCTAACTCACAATTCTTGTGAGCACTTTTCATTTTTTAAAGAGAGAGGCTTTCAGTCACCCATGCTAACTTTCCTTGTCCAAGAGAGACTATAGAAATTTGTGTGGTAGGATTATTCTCCTGGCACTGAATGACACCTACTGATATTAATTGGTCAATTCACATAAACTATGAATCAACAATATACTCTCTAAATCCTATATTAGAAGTTCAATTTCCAAGACAAAATACACTGGGAACATTTGCATGTTAAAAGTATAACACATTCAAGCCTTTATCTCCTTATATGTTGCCAACAATCTCTGTATGAGAGTTAAAAATAGTTCCTTAATCACAGCCACTGAAGAGCAAGCTAATAGCAACGATGGACTAATTCAAATCGAATACCTTCCAAGAGTTTATCATAAAGATGATGAAGGGGAGTTTACCATTATCAAACAGAGGGTGATTGGTGAGGGTGAGAATGATGCTACATTTAGCCCATATAAGTAATATTACTGCTTTTCTGCCCATCACTGGCTTTTTTGGTCAATAGTCCATATTAAAATTCACTCCACTCCAGATATCACCATCAGCTGTCCTTGACTCCTGAATCACCATTAGGTTCTGACAACATTATCTGGAGTGCATAGGAGTTCTGCTGAATCAGCTGAGAGTAAGAAGAATGTAGTTACAGAGGACAAGGAGAGAGCACCCCATGTTGCAGTCTTTGAGCAATACTGCACAAGAAACCATAAAATCTTAATCGGGTTCTCTCTGAAGACACAAGAATTTCAAAATCTGAAGAAGTTCTACATATTCACTAACCTCTCTCTTTCTTTTCCTGGTTTTCTTCTGCTGCCGTTTTGTCTGCTCTAAAAAATATTCTTGCACTGCTTAGCGAGAAATAAAGCAGTTCAAACTCCTAATTAAAAATATTTAAACAAGAAAGACTTTCAGTAAGCGGTGGTATATCAGAACTTATCTACACCACATATGGGTGGGATTTGCAACAGCATCTATGTGAAAGTCAATGGGATTTGTGCTTCTAAATCACTTAGGTGCTTTTGGAAATCCCTCTTTATACATTGTTCACATGTTGTTTGCAAAGCACTTAAACTTGCCAAAAGAACTTAATCTATTTTTAATGCACTAATATAATGTGTCACACGTGTTACCTCTAGATATATATATAATGTGTCACACGTGTTACCTCTATCTATTTGAATTACTGATTTTCCATGTTACTTTACAGATAAAAGGGGTGGTGCTACCTACATAAAGTAGAAAGAACTGTAATTTGTGTGTCTTGAAGTTAGAACTACTATGTTTCAAAAGATATTGAATAAGGCTTGCCTTTCCTCAGTTTGATAGCTGAGACAATATTCATCTGCACAATTCACAGAAATAATATCATCCAACAGTATGAACCGAGCTTCTTTGCATTCTCTACACACTGACATACAAGTCATCATATTGTTTATTGCTACGTAGCCCCATATTCCCTGCTCAAGTGAGCCATCTACTGTAGATTTCAAGCTCTTAGGGGCAAGGTATTTCTCTTTTAACACATTTTAAAGCACCAAGCACACTTACAGCATTATATATATATAATTAATACCACAAAGCTCATCCCTTCTATTGAGAGGAGGATTTTTTTTACGCTAGGCATCAGTAAATGGTCAAATGGTCTCTACAGATTCTTGATGGTGCTTTCTACAGGACTAATAACCAATTGAACCAAGACAAGCAAATGTGAAATTCAATACAAATCATGTAACTGGAACCATGATGTACCTGTAAACAAACATCCAGTCGCTTGTGGGTAAGATTCATAGTCTGTAGTAGCTTTTCATCCTGATTAGTTGATTGCACATTCTGTTGCTTAGCCACTGCTCTTATCTCCTTCACATACTTCTCCCTGACTGACTGGAACCAGTGAAGTGAGTCAAACTCCTGGTACTGATCCAAAAGCTTTAGAATGTAAGCCACACCTGCAGTCATTAACAAACCATTTACCAAAGTCAAAGGGCAAAATATGGACAAATGCAGGTCCATATTTTATGCACACACTCCTGAATATCCTCCAAAGTCAGTATTGGAACTATTCACTTTACATGCTACGTTACAATTAAGTCTGAACTGTGAAACTGTAATAAAAGTTTTACTTTATAAAACCATCACAACTAGATGTGCTTGTATGCATGCTCCCTTAAAAATAAAAATGTTGAAATAAACAAAATCACTAAAATACCCAACAAATGATGAAATAGACTTTTGTAAAATGTCACTGTTCTGTGGTAAAGTGTTGTCTATCCTAGCAGTGCATATAGAGAAGTGAGAGAACTACCTATACAACATTGAAGCTGAAAAGCAATAATCTATACAAGTCAGTCATGCTGAAATAAGAACAACTCAAATTTTAAAATTACAATTACTGGGCAATGTTAAACGTAAAAGTTATGGCAAATTATTATTTTGTAAAGTCTTGATCATGCCAACTGACTGGAAGGCTAGACAGTATGCTTAAACTTACCCATAGCAAAGCCATCATCAGTGAAAGCTGCTCCACCTTTGTTCTTTTTATTCAGCTTCTCTTTACAGCTAATTGAATGTTCTACAAAGTTGAGAGTCTGAAAAGAAGGAAAGGCAGTTATCCCAAAGAATGTCATCTCAGAGTAAGATTTGATAAAATAATAGGTAGTCACACTTGCAATTTTGTCAGTTGTAAAATATAATTACATCCAAAACCTAAGTTAGATTCTGAATCCCTGACTTGTATGGGTTTTGGATGGACAGCACATCTCTTTCCTAGGCTTTTGGGGAGACAGTCAACTGAGGACTGGAGGGGGAAGATTTTGTACAATATAGTTAATTATGAAAGGTATAATTTTCATTATAATTGCTGGTGATGTCAATTGTTTCATATTATATAATTATTTAAAAAGTGTTTAATATAAGGGACATAGAACAAAAATACAGAGCAGGTGTCCAATGGAGGTTTTAATAAAGCTAAATAACTTTTCTTAAATCTAATCCAAAAGTGTAAGATGTGTTTTGAAAGCTCACTAAAGACAGTATTTTAAACTAGGATCGAATTACTCAATTTTGTTTAGAAGGTCACACTTGACAGTGTCATGCAATTCTATTACTCTGTTTAGATGGAGCTACTCTTTCATATCATTGTAGCACTACTGCGCACTGGATGGGTCTTAATCGGCTACTAATGCACTCACTGTGAGGCATGTGGTCAAAGGCCAATTCTCTTCAACCACCCAGGAGTCAAACCAAAAGATTATTAATACACACCACAGAGTGGCATATACATTAAAGTGTAAATGTTTAAGAAGATATTTAATGCAGCTTTCTGAAATGCACTCATCTCTGAAAAACAGCTGAAATATATACGGAGAAGGAGCGAAATTTTTCCCTACTAGTTTGAATATATTCATTATTTAGCCTTTCCTTGGATTATGTGGCCTTTCCCTCATTTCTATCCCCCAAGATGCCACCTCCTCTTTCACAATCGCAGCTGGAGGTTCAGTCACCTTCAGCTAATTTTCTATTATAAAAGCTAGCCCTGCTGAAGTCAGTGGGGCTCTGCATGGAAGCAAAGATCATCCCAACGAGATCCAACTGCAGGATGAGGGCCTTAGTTAATACACTAGAATATGGAGTTAAAAGTGGTTGACGGTTCCCAAGCTACTGCTAAATAGGCACTTTTGGGGAAGAGGCAGTTTAATATAATTGCTTTTTCTCCTTTCACCTGCTATTCCAGATGCATCTTTTCTCTGCCCCTTTAAGATTCCTCCATTGACTTACTTTACAATGGATGAAAAGATTTTTAAAGTTACTCTTCCAGTGAAGAGGTCCCAGCTGCACACTGTTGGGAGTTACTGCTTAAGTCTACTTGAATAGTCTACTATGCATGTACTTATGATGCATAAAATTAAACCACAAATCTCATCTAATAAATTAAAAATTCACATCAACATATGTGGCAAAAAAATACTAACCAGTGGGGGAACAATAATGTAAAAGTTGCGCAGATGCATGTTCTTTGGACTGCGGAATTCAGGAGCAAACACGTCGACAAGCATTTTGAAGTACTCTGTCCCTTCTGCAGAATTACGTGTGAGATCAGTGAGGACAGAATCCAACTGCCTGCAAAAAATGAGAAAATATCTGTCTTAATCACTTTTTGTTGCATAGCTATTCTTCTCATTCATCACTAATAGTTAGTACTCCATCTATGGAATTTGGAGGCAGTCCAGTGTTTATTGCTAGAGGCTACTGGAGCAAACCCAGCCCTTCAGTACAGGCCACCAGAAGAGTTGTTCTAACATTGCAGAAATACTCCAGCAATTGATTATTAGCCTTAAGACAACTTGGTATAATGTATTAAATAACCTTAAGACAACTATATGTCTAAGTCTCCCTTTAGACAAAAATTCCATTTTGTATTTTGGTAATTTACCAGATGCCAGGGTGGCCGAATGAGGAGAGAAACTGCTAACAGAAAGAAAATTATTAGGTAAGAAATTTCTCATTCTGTTTCACAACGTCTCTTCTAATTCATCACTAATGGGAAGTATCCAGCAGTGAATCTCAGAAGGGGATGGGGGGTGGAGAATATACAGAGTTTATTATTATTACATTAGAATAAAAGGCAGGAAGGGAAGGGTTCCCCACCGTATAAGGCAAGGAATTATGTAGAAACCAACCCAGAAGCACCTTTCTGCCAAATGCAACCTCTGCAGATGAATAGAAACTTACTTTGCAAATCTTCCTCAGCTGAGACTCCTACACATTTTTCCCAATGCTCCTAGAGACTTCTGTGAATAGTTTCCCAGATTCCTAGCATGCCAACTAGTGCAGGATTCTAATATCTTGCCTGCAGGACCTTGGCATTTTGGATAGACCTAGCTGAACAGGGTACAATTTGCTTTTGTGCTCCATATGCTTAAGATACATCTTTAGAGTGCTAGGAATGGCCATGTATGCCAAAAACTTCTAAAGGGATGCTAAGGATTAGAACAAAATGGGGGGAGAACAAATTCCAAAACCTACCTATTGGAAGTAATGACAACTAGAAAGGCTAGCCACAGGATTGTGTAATCTGTCATTGATTAGTCTTGGCATCTGATGATACTCAAATGGAGAATCTGGTGTGCCTACATATGGAACACCACTAGTGCTGATTCCCATGTTTCTCATTCTGTTGCACATTCTGGTGCTTGGTTGTAGGATTTAAATAAACCATTCTGGAGAAACTAATGTAGCTGAGATCACTGGAACTTTATGATTATTATTACATTTGTATCCAGATAGCATCTAGAGATCAGATCTACATGGTGTCAACCACTGCACAAACTAACAGGCAGTCCCTGCCTCAAAAAGCTTTCTGTTTCCCGTCACATCAGAAATGTAAATTTGACTAAATCAATTAATTAAATTCCCTGGTTGAGTTCTCTCTGGATACCAAAATACATCAGAGGCTAATGAAGAATCCATGCTGAACTACATTTCTCTTCCAATATCCAGGCTGTTATATCTAGGTTTTGCAGTTTTGAATGAAAAAGACCCTCTTTTTAGAGGCCTGGTCATCAGGTGCAATGTGGGTTCCTTGGCTAACTAGCAAATCCAAAGCGTCTTCTGGGCCAGTGGATGACTTCAGTTCTCCCTTTCTTCTGTAGCTTATACATGAGTTGTCTTGAAAAGTAGCAGATTCTTCTCTGCCCAAGACATCATTTCCAATTGCTATGGAGACCCTTTGATCTCTGGTTTCTCCCTGGTTTTGGATGGGATATAAACACTCATGCCTCAATCATAAGCAAATCTCTATCTCTTACAAGAAGTAGGAGGGGACTTCTCCTGTGACCATAATTGTTTAGTATGTGGTTTCTTGCACCTTCTACTGAAGCAGCTGGTACCTGGCCACTGGCATAGGATTTAATGGGCCACTGGTCAGATACCATATGGCCATATTTATTTTGCTGGGAGGGAAATTGAGGGTTTTTTTGGTTCACCATGAATATAGCTGTCAAAGTGAACTAAAAGGATGAGTGATCTGAGATCCCCTGAAAGATAAATTTCCAGAGCTTCCTTCCATAGTGAGTATGCAAGGATCTAGAGTGAAAATTGGATTGGCTTTCAGCATGTTGTTGGTGCTCACCTGCTCACAAAGGGACATTCGAAGGCGATCTGAAGACACCTGATTTTGCATTGTATTAAGTACCATATTCTCAGAAGAAATTTCTGCAGGAGCATTTTAAGAAACCCAGGAGATGAAGCAATTGTGTGACACCAGCAATTCTAGCCACTAGAGAGAACTGGCTACAGATGACCACAGCCAAGAAATGACTGATGCAATGAAGTTTTGGATCTTTGTAAATCATTATCATGATTGTTTACTTATCACCAGTGCCAGGCCTGCTTTGACCTTTGGGTGAACAATTCTCTGCATCAGATTCAATGCTCTTCCAGATTTTGAACAGCTGTCAAGTATGAATCTTTTCCAGCAATGGTCAGTTGGCATGTTGTCTAGGTGAATAATTTGTGATGGGTGCCTTGCTATGACTACTACCAACCAAACAAGACTGTGGACGCAGACTGTGTATCAGAAGGAAATGTCTTGTATGAGAACGGTGAGCTCTCACACACAAATGCTCTTTTTGTCTTTGTCATGCTGAGGATTTTGTTGGTTTGGAGGAAAATTTTGAGGATCGCCTTTAACCGGGCGTCCCTCTCCTTTTGGGTCCTCGGTTTAAAGGACCTGCAAATTTTACATTTTTCTTTCCTGTATTGCTCTCCGAGGCATCGGAGGCAATGATCATGAGGGTCACTGACAGAGAAGGCTTTTGCACATTGAGTGCAGGCTTTAAAGCCTGTGGAGCCAGGCATGGCTCCACTCTAGCCCCTAAGGGCACTAACTACCTTAACTAACTGTTAACTATTCTATTCAAAAACAAAAAACTCTAACAATAAAGGCTAACACTAAGGGATGCTACTTGCGTTTGAGTGCAAGAGGCAGACGTTCCGTGTGACCGTCACAGGCGGAAAGAAGGAACTGAGGGGCTGCAGGGTCAACAGCGCCCTATGTACCACGGCATGAGCGTGGTACTCCAGGGGGCGCCGGAGCTGACCCTACGGGGCTAGCTAAGGGAAAAAAGTTCCAGGGATCTGTGCATGGGGCGCGCACACACCTATACTGGAATGGATATGAGCAATCACTCGAAGATAGAACCCTTGGTGTGGGTAGTAACCAATGGATTGCTATACTAGCTTTCAGAGGTGAAGGTTGAGGCCTTTCTGCTATCTCAGCTGGTAATTTCTCTGATGTTTCCCCAAAACTCCTCATCTGTAATTTTGGAGGCACAATATATACATTCAGAATAACTGATTGTTATTCATGGGTTTAACAGGGCTTCCAAGTAACCACCAAGTTAGAAGCATTACTTTTGTCACAACCACCACAAAAAGTTTGACCAGGACAAAGCCAGTGATGTCTCACTCCAAGCAGGATCATATCACTAGACAATGAGCTACTTGCTTGCCACCAAGTAGACTTTCCTTACTAAGTATCTGAAAAACCTTTGGTCTCAATGGCTGGATCTGAGGCTTTGAAATTGCTGTGCTATGGGTCTTTGGAAGGAATTCCTCTTCTGAAGTGTGGAACTACTGCTGCACCAACCTTAGGGTCCCAAAACTTACATATAAACAAAGACATTTCATAACATTTTACTTTAACATTTGGTTTTAATCAGAAGTCCATCCTCATTTGGATCTTAAGATGGCTTCATAGGAGTCATCTACAGAAAACAATCTATTTAATAATGCTTAAAAGGGAAGATACTTTAGAGTACCTTGTAAGTCACTGGCATCCTGGCCTGGAAAAGTCCTGCAGGTTGGTTTTGTTTGGTTGGGATTTTTTTGGTTTTATTTTGATTGTTTTTCAGAAATGCGTGTATGGTACTTCCCCTGGCAGTTTACAGGGGGAGGTGGAATGCTATTTATCCTGGCCTGAGGACCACTCAACCAATGAGGGGTGCTGGTACAAATACCTTGATTGTAAAAGTAATTTGTTAGATGTCTGCCTGAAAGGCCATCTGCATGCTCCCCGAGGCTGGCTAGCTCCCAAGTAAGTGTGGTAGGACCAGCCTAGTACCACTCACGGCTTTATTCAGTAATGCAGGATCATTTTGAACATGGGAAGGGATTTCTCACCTACCCCTCTGTAATACCATGCAGCTTCATGGGGAGCAGAATCCTCATATGCCTCTGTTCTGGTCCCAGGCTGCCTGAAGTGCTCCTTACACTTTGACGAGGAGCCAGGCAGAGGGGGAGGAAGGGGAAGAGAAGGGGAGAGAGAGAACCCCTTTCCATGGCAGAGCAAGGTTTTATGACAAGGATAAGAAGGCACAATTCCCATTCTGTGCTGCCTGAAATCTGCACCACTTTCCCTGGCTGTGAGTGAGGGTCCTCGGGCTGAAATTCCCACTACACAGCATTCTGAAGGAGAGCTTCCTGGTTATGACAGGCTTCTTTTCAGGGCCAGACATGCTGCAGGTTGGGAGAGGGGCAGTGAGCTTGATACAGAATACCAAGAGACTCTGTGTAGGAGAAAAGCCCCAGCAAACGCTCCTTCAGAGAAGAGGGTGGAAGTCAAAGGAGAGGGAGTTTGACCCAGTTTTCACCCCAATTGCTCATTAACAATACTAATTGCTACCTTGCAAAGGTGACACTAGCTTTTGGCTTCTGGGGTTCCAGAATCTCAGGGTTGCAAGATCTACCCCTAAGTATCACTTTTGGATCCTTTCAGGAGGTTTTCCCCCTTCCCTCTGGTCTACTGGGGGACTTACCGCACAAGCTGGTTGGATAGCATCTTCTTCATCCTTATACTCTCTGCATTGGAGTTGCAGCTCCTGAGATGTGAGGACCTGACATGACGGTCCAGTCTGAGCCCTGTGCCCTGGCAGAGAACAGGCAGGGCATAATTTGCCCTCTGAAGAGCCTGTAAAAGCTGCCTCACATAGAAAACACTGCTTAAATTTAGCCTGGTGTTTGCAGGACAGTCCTGCGAGGCCTGAATGGGAGCAAAGGTGTCCTGGAGAGGAGCATGCTACCGTGGTGGTTGAAACCACCTCACTGTCATATACTCAATCCAGAGGAGGAAGAGAAGGAAGATAAATTGCTACTGCATGAAAACGAATAAAAATTGAAATTATAAAACAAAATGCTCAGGGGGAACCGAACCACCAACTTGTTCCATCACTGGAGACAGAAAATCTAGAGGCCTGTGCTGAAGGGCCGGGTTTAGTCCTGGAGCCTCCAGCAGCAACATTGGACTGCCTCCAAATTCCAAAAGGTCTGGGACATTAACCATTACTGATGAATGAGGAAAGAAGCTGTGTCACAGAAAATCATACTATACCCTTTTTAAAAAGTAAGAATTATGGGAACACATTTTCTAGAGATTCACTCCAAGCAAGGACACTCCCTTCAACCACAAACATGCAGAGTGAAAGCAAGTGCAAAGTTTTACTAGTTTACATCTCAAATCAGAAAGCACATAGCAACGAATTAAGCCAGACCTGTACAGCAAGCGAGACTGCACTAAAGGTTGTGGAACTCTATGTATGGCAACACGGTAAAACTCTCCTCAACCTCAAAACAACCCTCTTGTTGAACTCTGAATCGTCACCTGGATGAAGTGACAGCAAATCTAGTATTTGCTCTCAGCAGAAATGATAAAAAAAGCTCATGTTTTGTTAACTGGACCTATAACCAGCTAACAGATGAGCAGAATATAGCTATATCCATAGACTTACATCAAGAAGGGACCTATTTTAGCAGCAGGTAAGAGTATGTGCTATACAGCAGCAGGTTTGCTTGTCTCCCTTCAGTAGCCCTAAAAAGGGCAGTTTAAGATTCAGTTTTAAGACAGGCTTCACACGATGACTATCAAAAAGTTTTGACAACTCAGATATTCCCTTCACACACTGCTGACCACACTCTGATGCCTCTAAATGAGGAAGGAAAACCAACAAATATCTAAGCTTGAATCACTTAAAATATGTGTCAGTGTTCAGAACACTTTTTAGCAAGAGTGATACAGAAGATCACCACAGCTATTGTTATTCTCTGCATGACAGAATGCTTTTGACAAGAACCTAATACAGTAAAAAACTGGTTTTCTCCTACACATTTCACCAGTATGTTCCAAATGGAAAGTGCTTATTTTCCTCCATTCCTTCCACTACACCAGCCAAGGCTGTCTGTCATATGTTGATTTCACCAGAGTCCTCAATGATATCTAAACAGGCCTTGGAATAGGATTAGTGAAGTGGGTTTGTTTTTAAAGTCTTAGAAATGTCATTTTCTGTCTAGCATCTCTAAAGCAATAGTTCCTATTGTTTCTGCTTAAAGATATTTTAATTTAATGTTATCTTTTGTAAAGCATTTGAATATTTTAAATAAGAAAGGCACCAAACACAAGTTTAAAAAGTAACTAAGATGTTTGCCTCCCCATATCTCAAAACACGTCGGGTTACCTTGCTGCTTTTTGTGTTTCTTCTGAGAGTCCTTCTTCTTTCACTAGTTCTTCAAAATTAACAATATCTTCAAGATCAGGAACAAACCTGTGTAATTATTGTGTGTTAGGTTTACATTCAACTGTGGTTTACTCATTGATGAATCAATTAAGTTAAATTATAAATAAATTACACAATGAACCACCCTTGCTTTAAGGCTCTGACATTGCTCTGTTTACATCTCCCATCTCTCTCACACCCAGGATCTGATAATTCCACTTTTAGCCATGTTGCCTGCCTATCTTTCTTCCACAAGATTCTCTGCACTCTCTTCCATTCTGCCGTTATGCCTGCAGAATCCTCTCTAATCCAATATGCCACACAAACTCACACTCCTCCAAAAGTATCTTTCAACCATGATCTACACTTCCACACCATCCAGATAAAATCACAGCTAACAAAACAAGAGAAAACATGCTGAACACCTTGAGAAAACAGCCAGTCTCATAATACTGCACATAAACCACCCACTGCCCTCATCTGATGCAATCTCTTTTTGTGGTGTATCATATGGTATAGCACCTGCCTTGTAATCGTTGCAGGGCACAAACTGTGTCCTGTTCTATGTACAGTATGGCACTATATGCAATGTTACATAATCATCTTGGCCTTTAAGAGCTCACCTATGTAATGTGCTATACTATATAAAAGGTTATGATTTTTGTAGTTAAAGGAACTCGTTAGTCAATTTTGCAATGTAAGGATTCTGAACTAGTTTGAAGGACAAGGGATACAATTCCTTTGTATCCTTATACAATGTCCTTAACACACAGTATCAGACACTTTTCAAAACTAAATCATTCTCTAAATGGAAAGGAGTGAGTTAACTGTGTATGTAAACTCTTAAGGGCAGGGAGAATGTCTTTACTTGTTTCCTTAGAATGCACAACAATCTTATGGAGGCTCAAAAATGTTCAATACATTGGACTCCGGGCTTATTATAATTTAAGTTAGCTCCCTTCTCTTGGCTCTCATTGCAAGTCCTACAGGTGTGTCTTTTGCTATTTGAGGCAGTGACTATCTCATTTGTACAGTGCCTAGACTATAGCCTGAACTATTTTATTAAGTGCACAATCCTTCAAGGAGCTAGGTGCCTTAGCTCCCATTGACATGAATGGGAGCCAAATGCCAAATAATGTGCTGCCTTGTCTTTTGTTCCTCACTGTAGGACTTCTCCTCCTAAAGATTCAATGGTATTCTGGAAAATGCCATACTTATCATAATACTCTTTGCACCTCTGAGTCAAATGATGCATATATGAAAAGAAACAGACCTTCCTAAGGGAATATTAGTATGAATGGGCAGCACAGGGATGTAAACATATTAGTAGCAGCATGAAATACATTCATGTGGGTACCTAATTGCACTACTACAGCAGTGAAGTCCACCAGATCTTATCATTCGCACATAGCCCATTGCATTGCCTTTAAAAATAAGAAAAACAGGAACATACATCAGTTAGATGTTTACATGTACACATTTCAAAATATCTACTAATTCTGAAAAACAAGGTAGCCATAATGGTTTTACTAAAGAAATATTCTGAATCTATTTACATAGAGAAAAAATTGAGATGCTTTAGAGTTTAATGGCACAAAGTCCAACTAGAGGAACAAAACATGAGCCATGACTGGCTTCATCTAGGGAGATTATGCACAAATGCACTATATTTTTTAACTCCTTAACTAAGGACCAAATCCTGCAATCACTTACTGCTGAGCATAAGATACAGTTGGTAGGAAGTGTTTGTAAGATCAGACTCTAGATGCCTATACCATTGGTGGCATCAGTGTGTCAAAAGAATTACTACAACTAGTCAATCAAATGTAACTATTATAATATATGCATGCATTTGTATTTCATTCAAAACACTTTTTGAAGTATCTAAGTTTAAGAGTACTTCTGACTTGGTGGGAAAGATACTCAACCTGGATGAACGTTGTCTCAGCCAAACAAATGAAAATTGAACCCAAAGCAAATTAAAAAAAACATTCATGCACGCTCTAGATAAAGTCTTATATTAAAACATTCAGAACCCATTTTTGTATAATTAGGTAAAACTCCATTTACTTCAATGGAAGTGAATCTGCTTATATCAGGCTTGAATTTGGGCCTCAAACTTAAAATATAGGTAAAACAAGCTGTTTAGTTATAGGATTACAAAGACCTTTGCCAATAAAATATTTTACCATATTTTTAGATACAGTGATGTATACCTATCTGACTTATGAGCTGCCTGAATTGATCAAGGTAACTTTGTCCATCAGGTGTTATTCCAAGCTTTCTGATGCCCCGGTTGAACTTCTCTGCTCTCTCAAAGGGATACTAGAGAAACATTTTTTGTAAAAATATTAATCTTTGAAGAATCTGCTTGACCTTTCATGTCAACACCATTTTACCTTCTATCACCAGCCTACAAACATCCACACACATTTCTTGTTTTATCTTTGAAAGGGTAATCCTGTCTGTGCATAGTAGTTTGTGAAAGTGTCATTTGGTCAGGTGTGCAAATTGCAAAAAGGAATAGATCTGTTACTGCTATATAAATCAGACAGCACTTTTCCTATAAGAGTAAACTTCATACAAAGAAGTTAATAGTACATTTTTATTCCAAACACTAAGCCCCAAATTTTTCAGAATTAGATGTACAGTAGTGGGAGATGAGAATTAAGCACAAGGCCTTGAGAGAGAGGGATAGCTACTGTACATATATATTGAGTTTCTGTATTAATCTCAACAGTAATCTCTATTACAAAGTAAACAGGAACATTTATTGTAACTTTGGTAAATTTGATTTGGATTGGAGGTTTAGGACAACGCTGGACTACATCAGCACCAAACATCATTATCAGATTAACAAGAAAATATATGTATCCCACCCTATAATACCAAAGAACTCCATGTTGTGTCTGCTGATGAGTACCTTCTAGTGTTCTGTGAGCAACTAGAATCAGATAAGCCAGTCTCAATACAGGAATTTGTACACAATGCAAAACTGTATTTTGATAGACCAGAAGGTGCCACTTGTTTATAAACATATAATTTTCCTTTTATTTAAAAAATGACATTTGTAGTTTAGTGCAGATCAGCTTTTGAATGCAAGGCAGCACTGTTTTTAATCAAGTTACTTTTTAACCAAGAACTCCACATGTAGTGTACCTTATGATCATTTTGATCCTTGACTTCCCTGAAGAATCGCATATCTTTGATCAATCTGGATTTGATATGTTCATCATACATGAATTGGCTAAAGATATAGAACTTTTTCCTCAGAAACTGGTAAGTGAAATTAACCTAGAGTAAAATTAAAAATTCAGAATTAGAAAAACCCTTTCAAATTAACATACTTCTCTAGTGATTATCATTCAGTAGCTTTTCGAAGCTTTTATTCCATATTACGATGTAATTTTTGTAGGGGGAAGGTTCAACACAGCCTGCCTCGTTTTGTGGATCTCAAAGAGATTCAACCTGAATCTCTCTAAAGAAAGGTAAATCTTCTGTTGGAAGGTTTAATTTTCTTTAGCAAGGCTGATGAGGCGACAAAGGGAACCTGTAATATAGGCTGATCTTTTAAAGTCCACGACTAGCATAGGAACTATCTCTGGCGTATCCAACTGCTGTTCCTCTGAAACAATAAAAATATTCCAGATGGAAGAGGGGCCATAGTGAAGTTTATTGAATGGCTGCTTTCACTCTAGAAAATTCTGTAGCTAAGATTAAATGCAGAGTTTCATTATAACCTTCACACTTTCTTTTCATTTGCTCAAAATGTTCTAAAATATTGTCCCCTGTGGAATTACCCTGCCCCCGCCCTTCTCCCCCCCCAAGCCATGGTTCATTCCCTGGTTTGTATGGACAATCTAGCCCAAAGTCAGAAGTGAATAAGGCAGGATGAGTCCACCTGACCAGGAAGCACTATGATTTGCAAGATAACTTCTCTCTCAGTCACTGATATCTCTGAGACCAGCAACTCCAATATGAGAGGAACACATTATTAGCACCATGCTTGTGAGAGCAAGCACTTCCCTGCAATGCCACAAAGAGTAAAAACCCTCATTTCTAATCATTTTCACTTTGTATGTGGTGCCTTAGAGAAAGTGCTTGTCCTTTAATATGCAATGCTCATCAAGTTCCTATGTTGCACTGGCTTGGTAGGAAGAAGAATGGGACAGAAAGAGAGAGAGGGATAAACAGATAGCGCGAAACTGAATGGCAGTCCAAAATTTTATAATATTTTGGTTAGCTTGATTTTTCAGTCAAACTTTAACACTACAGCAAGTTTTTTAATTACTTCTATTATAATAAATATGTAATATGCAATAAACAGATTAAATTCTGGTTGCAACAAACATCTGCAAAGCTTTAGTAGACTTAATAAACACAGTATTATTATTTACAGTGTATCGATGGCATTCATCTTTACCTCCATCCTTACTCCAAAGATCACTACAATCATTCTGTTTAGAAACCCAAAGCTATCTAATAACCCTTGCCATAGAACAGTGGCTAGATTCAAAGCAAGAAGGAAGTAGTAAAAGTCAATGACAAATCTCAGCCAAAGTATAGCGAAATAAACATTTCACAGAAAGCCACTTAAAAAAAATGACCTTGCATTTCCCAAATTCTAAAAGGTAGAAAATGGCAACTTAACTATGTAAGTTGACTTAGTAGACATCAGCATCACATTGCGCCTGATCCAACTTAAATTAAATTCTATAGAAACACCTTCCTACCCAAACTTTAACAAGTACTGATATATGACACTCTAATTACAGGGGCCTTTATTTAAAAATTAAAAGTGTTGTAAACATACTACCTCTGTTTGATAACATTTATTTTCATCTGTAGGGCAATTCAGAGGCCCTCCAGGATATTTCTAAACATGTTGTCAGCTGTGATCTTTGCAAAAAGATCTGACTTTATATAGTAACTACCAGTTGTATAACTCATAAGAGACTTTTGACATTTGACTGTTTGGTGCTTTAGGACTACTGTGTTATATTCAATACAAAAAAATTACGTTAGTACAATACTAAAAACTGCACAATTAAAAACAAAGATCAGGGAATGCTGGAGTTCAGACACTGTTCTGTACATATTAAAAAGAAACAGTCCAGAAAATACTTACTGTTGTGTTCATGATTCCTGTGCCGTGAGTTCGAATTGAATTAGCAATGTGCCGGATATTGATAGTGTTCAAATGCTTATTATTGCTAGTTCTCTCAATGAAAATCTGCAAAGAAAAGATCATCATTCATCCCATATCAAAACTAAAGCCTACAAAAATCAGGTATGAACTACCCAGAGAAGTACAGAATACACCTCACCTGATTATTGAGATTG
The DNA here is from genome assembly GCF_026122565.2 of Emydura macquarii macquarii. Classification (NCBI taxonomy): domain Eukaryota; kingdom Metazoa; phylum Chordata; order Testudines; family Chelidae; genus Emydura; species Emydura macquarii. Next base: position 496,799 of record NW_027133667.1, read on the forward strand.
TAGAGGTAGCGAGATACAAAAACATGAATATTTCTCATGATTTCCAAAACATCCAGACCCTGAAACAATATAATCCATTAAGGATTTTTACTATAACAGCCTCCTGGGAGTCATTCAAATGTATTCAAAGTAATTGCTAATTGTGCAAATTAATTACCTGAAAGTGTTTTTGAAAGCAGACTAAAGTAATTAGTTATGTATGAAAAGCATCACTTTTCCTTTCAATTTTGTGAAATATCTTTGCAACTTATTCTGAGACATTTTGAGGCCTAGATTTATTATATGGTTTGTTTGGGGTTTTTTAAGATTTAAAAAGTCAGTTTCATATTGAAATTCAATTTTTTGCTTGTATCTTTAAACTTTTTTGAAAATTAAGGTTCTTTAGTCCTGTCTAGCGAGTGAAAAACAAAAAGGGAGAAATTGAACCATTGTCTCAGCTTCCAAATAAAAATGTAAAAGCCTCTATATTCAAGGTTCACAAATTAATAGCTACTTTAAAAAAAAAATAAAATAAAAGCATTTACTGTTAATTACACAGTTTCACTGCTCAAGACGAAGAAGTATGGGTCTCGGAATCAGAAGTTTTACCTGGGTTATGCCACAGACTTATTAGTCTTTGGTAAATCGTCTAGGCCAAAATTTTAGAAAATGGCTTCTAATTTTGGGTTCCTCAGTTTCTGTAACTCATCAATGCCTTGAATAATTATCTAACACTTCCAGAATAAAGTGGCACATACAATACCCAGACATACACCTCACATACTGTACCTGTTCTAAAGTCTGACTGGGAAGATGTGCTTCTGTCATAGTTAAGCCATAGCGCTGAGTTGCTAAGTTTCTCATTTCACTGTATGTGGCCCAGTCATGAAGAGCTACAGTTGTTAGGTTGTAGAAGGTCTTGTCTAAGTAGTGTGTCACATAAACTGTAAAATCAATAATAAAGCATGGACTAAACTATTAACTCCAGCTCTTAAATTGCTGGAGAACAGCATTGAAACAAAAAAAGGAAAATCCATCAATCACTGCAAACATGGCACTGAAAACTGGGTTCTTTCCAAGAAAAGGCCGTGTAACAATAGCCCTAGTGGAGTCACCTGCGGGAACTGAACCCAGAACCTCTAGATCTAAAAGCCATGAGTCAATACTGCTTGAGCTGAAGGACCAAGCCCACTAGCTCAGAAGCAACAGACTTCTAAGCATCTATATGTAGGCTAGCCATTAGAGGTGGTAAAGAGCCATAAAGTTAGTAACTATGGATTATACTTCCAATGCCACTTTTGCATATCGAAGCTACCAGTAGGTGCAACTGAGATCACAGAAACCTGGAAAGGAAATAGTTAAGCAAAAAGAAAATAAAGGAATACCAGACGGGTTATCAGATAAACAAAAGAGATGTAGAGAAGTATGGAAAGAAAAGTATATTAAATGCAACCTACCTTTGATGTCAATGAACCGATTGAAAAATCGAATTGGGTTCAGAGAGAAAAAGTGGGCCAGATCCTTCATTCCAACTCTGAAGGGATTTCTGTCATCGAGCTTTAAGTGTGTGTGTACAGAAAGGCGTAGATCCTTTTCTATTTCTTTACACAATTTGTCCAGCAAGTGCTATTCAAGGAAGTGGCAGAAATGATGCTAAGTGTCCATTCAAAAATCCTATTTTAATAGAGATGAAATTTGCCTACAAGAGCAAGAAGGCTGATGACGACACTAGTGACTGTGACTACACCTTAGAAATAGGTGAACCTGCAGCAGGAAGTCTTTGTTTGAGAATTTCAGAGAGTTCCAGGGACTAAGCCTCTAATTTGCACTCGCAAAAGAAGCCATGTTGATGTCCTCCTCAAACTGAGGACTACAGTACATGGATAACTACCTGTTTTTAGGGATAAGAAGAGATGCCCAACTTCTAAATGGACAATGTCAGTTCTGGGACACTCATTTACAGTGACTAATCAGGAGTGTTTAAAATGTTCTGAGGCCAAGTAAGTCTCCCACAATTTGTTACACCAATGTGGTTCCTACCTAGATTTAAGCAGGAGCCCGTCCACTTCTCACAAACACCCCACCCTCCCATCCCTTCCTTTGGCCATTCAAACTAATTTAAAAACCCATTTGGCTTCAATCAAATTCAAGCCATACTTGTTACAAAAGCTCAGATGAGACCAACAATACGTGACGGACAGGGTGGTTGCAAGCCGCCAAAGCCTGTTTGCAATCATGGGTTGAGAACCCCTGGTTTATATAATGAGTCTATAAAAGATGTGCTTTACTAAGAAGGGTGTAATTCATTTCCAGTAAGACTTTATGTATTTTAGCAAAATCTTCAATATATTTTGTCTGAGATTTTCTCTAGAATCCCAGAGTAGGCTACATATGTTGTGGGACTGGACAAAGAGGAAGAATGGTCCAGGGGTTAAATCACTAGCCAAGGATTTGGGAGATCTGAGTTCAATTCCCTGCTCTGCCACAGATTTCCTGTGTGACCTTGGTCAGGTCACTTAGTCTCTCTGTGCTTCAGTATCTGTACAATGGGAGACAATAGCCTTTCTCTAACTCACAAGAGTACTGTAAGGATTGATATATTAAAGATTGTGAGTTACTCAGATACTATAGTAACGAGGCCATAAATACCTGAGCACCAAAAATGAACATTTTCTCACCTATCACCATACTTCATAGCATTCTCAAAGACTTCTATATATGTTTTATATAAAATCCTAAATTTCAGTCAATAAAAGCTGACTAATACACAATTAAAATAAATTGTGATCATTAGACCCCCCCCCATACAGTAAACCCCGAACACGTGCAATTACCTCATTTAAAACTTCCATGATTTCTTTGTCATAGCACTCCAGAAGTACCTCATAGGACTCCAAGTGTCTTGAATGCATCATAGCAGGTACACAGTCCCGTAAAGCACTAAACATGTACTAAAAAAACAGAAAGAAACTAATATGCAAAACCATAAGACAGATGTGTCAAACATCTCAAGATATCTAGCAAACATAAGCTAAAATGATCCCAACTGAAACAGTTTAAAATCTTAAATCGAAAGAACAAGGATCACTTTTTATTTCACATGAATAATCACCACAATATTGTAAAACCTAATATAGCTTTTAACTTTAAAAAAAAAAAAAAAACCAACCTAAATGATTGGAAGACTGATATCCTGTTTTGGATTCAATTATTCTAAACCAATTAAGGGAAGAATGTTAAATAAGCCAATTTGAATTGTTTATCTGTTGTTGCCGCCCTCCCCCGTCTGCCTCTCCCAAATAATTAGATTAACTAACAAATATTCAGTTCTAGCCTTTTGTAAGCCCATTACTTAAAATACTGATTAAACATAGATTTGTCACAGTGGATCTGACAAGCAATTCACCAAGTTTAACATCCTAGACCAATGGTTCATCCCTGGTAAAAGCCAAGATCTGATGCTTCTGAATCAGTTTAATAAAAAAGTTATCATGCAATTATCTAGTTATGCAATATTGCACAAGGAGGGGATAAAACTCTAGTATAAACCCTATGGCAATCCTTTGGAATCAAGCTGATAAGTACCTTATAAATATTAAATATAAAAATAAATGCACACTAAACCAAAAGATTACTAAGATTTTTCCAACCACTTTTTTTTTAAATCTGCCAAAGAGCTTAATTTAAAATTGAAACGATTGAGGGGAAGGGCGAGGAGAGACAGACACACTGTTGTAAGTAATAACTATTTAAAGTACTGGTTTTGATTTTCAGAGCAGTTTATCAGACATGCTTTCCATTAATTGTAAAGGGAAGAGAAGTCTAAAACCTCTTTAATGCTCTGAAATCTCAGCCCCAGGTGTTTGTAACTAACACTGGGCTTGTGATTTTTAATTGTTTTATAATTATAAGGGTTTTCAGACAACCCCCAACTCCCATTTCAGCAAGCCACTATAACTGAACAGTTCAAGTTATTTCTTATTTACCTGCAATCTGGATGCATCAACTGCATTTTCATACACATCATCTAAATAAATTGGGAAGACTGCTCGATGCCAGTACAAGAAGCAACAATCACACTGTGTTCGGACTCTAAAATGCAAGATATTAGTTATTAAATAAAACCAAAAGCAGCACAAAAGGACATGAAAAAGAATGGTGAACTGTATGTCAGCAAGACTGTATTTTTGCAGCACTGCCCCTTTTGTTTTTTTACAATTATCTACGCCACAGGTTATCTGATAGAATTTATGCTCATGACGCACATGTACATGGTATTTATTATTCTTCCACTGGCCTTCAAAAAGAAATGCAAATTCTGATAAATGGATGCCCATTTTCACGATCACATCTGTAAACTCCATGTCAAGCTACCAAAATGCTGTTTCAAAGTATCCCATACCTAACCTCTGTAATGATATCTTTATGCTTCCTACAACATCATTATACTAAAGGAATTATTCTTGTCTCTGATCACATGATGGACATGAGTGACAAATTATTCTCTGATCACATGATGGACATGAGTGACAAAAGAATATGCCACATGCATACAAGCGTCCTCCTCACCGATACTAGCAGTAGACATTGAACATGAAAATGCTGACAGTTTATAAAGCATTAAGAAGGTACAGTGTCATGACTGTAATTGTACAATTTCATATAAACTGCTAGAGTTTACATGACATTTTTCCCCCTATGCCCAAAGTGTATGTGTAGGTTCACATTCCATCACAATTCTGTGAATAAAACTTGTGTATAGCAGTATTTACACAAAATCATTGCTGAACACTTCACAGCCAGTTATAATCTATACCAGGTTGGGAGGGAGGTGTTTATGTAAAATAGAACATATTGCAGGAATCCTCATCTTTAATACGGAGGCATAAATCAAGGAGGTTATAGGTCCCAAAACGTGCAGTTGATGTGATGATCCACGTCTAACCAAACAGAAAGAATGGTACACCACTCAACAGGACCTGTATTCCACAAGCTACTCCTCCTTATTAAACATTAGGGAAGACACAGACTTCATTATAGAATTCTGTGGCCCACATTCTGGCGAACTCTGGTTTACAACCTACATGAAAAGAGTCAGCTGTAAGTAGCTAAGTGTAGAACACAGAACATCCTGCAAAGTCTCATACGCTGCATCATGAAATCTCAACATACTAGCTGATACTGATTTCTTCCCTCTCTCCACCCCATCATTTGTGTGCTGCTTACCGCTCCCTAAGTTCACTGATTAAGTCCAGTTTCTTCATAATTACTTGGAGGGGAAGCAGCTCTTCATCTTTAAATGTTTTCTGTTAAAAAAAGCAGCAGAGGGAAATAGGCAGAGTCACTTATTGGTTAACTGGAAAATAATTACTTTTAAAGTATATCACAACAATTCAGTGATAAAGTTGTTTTTTACAGCTAACAAGCTAATATACAATAGTGAGTGTTTGAGCAATAGTTGCACTTACCATCTGTGTGCCCACACTCAGTGCAAGAGAAACAATAAGGCGCCTCTGTTTTGTACTGGGCCCGTTGAGGGTATTCTCAGCCAATACCAGAGCAGAGAGCACATCCAGACGCTGCTCACTGTATTTTTTGTCAGAAATTACTCTTTTCTTGATGGGAGAAACAAAAATAATAGCTCAAATTTTATATTCATGGAAAAGTTATCAATAAAGACTCTTTAGCAAAGAACAGATAGACTAAATCAATAAACAGCACGCATCTGTGGAGTCACAGGAAAAGATCAGAACAAGGCCAAGACAAGAGAAGCATGTGGATACAAGAGTGGAGAGATAGAGTACCAAGGGGGGAAGGAAGAGGAAAGACATGACAGGATGTCATCTTTGTTGCGTGCCAGTACGGTGCCTAAATCAATGGGGCCCTGATCATTGACTAGAGTTCTTAAGTGTTATCATACTAATAGCAGCAATAGTAACAGTAACAGAGTGGAGTGAGACCACAGATAGTTTTGAATCAGGTGGATAATTTTGATTTGGAATGAGAGATGAAATAAAACCACTGAGGGTGACAAGATTCCATCCTTTGAAACTTGAATTACATACCTTGGCTACAGAAATAGAGTTAAGAGCCTGATGCTGGAGATGCTGAGTTATGTGTGTCACAGAATCTGCCACAACCATACTTCTTCTATAAAATGTATGTTCTATTGCCTGCAGTCAGTTTCAAAACACAGTGGTTCGTATTAATTGTAAAGTGGCTATCTAAGTAATTTCTTTCTATACCAACCACATTGTCCACATGGCAGCATAGGATTTCCCTTCCCGACCCTTGTATTTTATATTAACTGGAGATGCTGAACACCCAATACTTTTGCAAAAAATCAGCCCACTTATTAAGGCGCCCATACATGGTTTTCAGACCTAACTTCAGGTATCCATTTCTTTTTAAAAATCTTAGCCTTAAGTATTTTCTCTGTTTCGGCTCAGCTTTAGAAAGATACTTTTCAAAACAGTGAACATCTTTCCTTGCAAAAACCAGGATTGAGATAAAAAGCAAACTGTGGAAGGTTTTTAAATAAACCTTCTCTTCCTCTCCTCCCTCCCATCCAATCTTTAAGTAGAAGTCACTTTGAAACATTTTATCATCAGTTCTTTGCATGTGGCGTCTCCCACCAGCTCTATGATAATGCTTAGGTGAAATCATAACCCCAATTCTATAACCTACCTTGAGAAGTTCCACAAGTCTGCATAAGGCTTTCACTGAGGTTTTGGTCATAGGTTTTTGCATTGACATGTAGAGATTCATTGTGGTTTTAATGATGGTGCTAAGGCTGTAAGCATAAAGAAAACCCTAGAAACAAATTGGGGGGCAAAAAAAAGAATCTCCACAGTAATGTCAGACAAGTAAATATTCTCTATTTTCTTTATAGCCATACAGAACATTAATTCCTGCCGTTTCACTAGCTCCTCCAGAGCATAAGTAGCATTCTCAAGGACAGTCCAAGCTTGTTTAGTCTCATGAAACGGGAAGTGAAGATCTGTCAGTTTATAATTATGAAGCTGCCAAGGAATCTGCATGTCATTAAGTCAACCAACTACAGCTTTAGAAACAATCAATACAATTTAACCACAAGCCAATAAATAAACCAAGCATTCAGACATATTAATCTCAGTTCAAGTTCACTGTAACCCAACTAGGGTGAACAGAAGTCCCAATATTATGGGACCTTCCCGATATTATGGGCTGTGTCTTATATACGCAACCATAACACACACACACACACACCCCCATACACACGCAAACAAACAAAAGTGTCCCAATTTTTCACACTTGCTATCTGGTCACCCTAAACCAACCAAGTGAGGCATCAAGATTAAGAAATTGGACTAGGATGAACAAAAACGGTTGCATACTCCCCAAGAGATAAGCTTCTACACATTTTTTAAAAATCCAAATTTCATAATAAAAAACCAAAGGAATGAAAAAATGAATCCCCCTCCCCCCCACGAAGAATATCACTGTCATAGAAATAAAAACGTACCAAATGTTAAATCAATGTAAACTGCATACAGAAAAGCATTCAAGTATTCAAAAAGCAGCTTTCAAATGGAAAGCAGCAAAAACTTGGAGAAATATAGCAAGTTAACTGTGAAACTTTCAATTTGGTATAGAGAAAAATATCACAGCATATCACAAGCGACTACACAAAAAAAGAAGAACAGATTCTGCCATTGGGATATCTTCAGAGTCTTTAATTCTTTATTTATTCACATTGTAAGAAGAGTTTAAGTATGAAAAAATAAACTTCTCATGTATAGTCTGAGTTCAGAAGGAAAAAATTCAGTTGATTTTGAAGCCTGGAATAAGCAGTGTTCATCAACAAAGGCAGGAGTCAGGAGCTGCTACAAAATAATGCCCACTAATGTGCGTCTGCCATACATTCTTTATTAAACTCAGATTTATTTTCAATCAGAATTTTGTCAGGAAGTTGCACGCAAAATGCGCAAACAAAAAATAAATGCAAAAATCATGTGCACATAGCAGCAAAACTATGCACTCTGACCAGAAAAGAAAACTAACTGCATCAGATGCTAAAGAGATTATCTCAAAGCACTGTCATTGAGTGCAACACGATTAGGCAATAATCCGGAACTTGTTGCCAGAAATAAGAATATGATAAATACAGCTAAATTAGACCCTGGACCTAACCCCAATTTAAGCATCTTAGCATTGACAGTATACTTGAGAAATACTACTTGAATGGGAAATGGGAACTACTTGAGAGACCACTGAAACTTCATTGGAAAGATTCCAGCTTCAGCAGGTGAAGATTCAGTCAGACATATTGTTACTTTTTTCACTTCCTGGAATGCCCCATTTCTAGAACTATTTAGAACTAGACTTGACAACACATTTGAGAACATATTGTAGAGAAAATTGATAAGGGAATGCCGAGACAACCACATAATTTCTATGATTCATTTTCAGTACTCACTAGCTTCCTTCTAATTACCCAGTTCCTAATGCTATAAGCAGCATAAATATACTACATATAATTCAACTAGCAGCATAGTAAGAAATCACCCACCTGTATAAAGACATTGCATCTGTTAGAAAGGTCTTCAGCAAACTTGTCCATCCGCTGTTCCTTAGACAAGATAGATTCCATTTTTGTCATCCATGAGCTCACAAAGACATAATATGACTGCATCTCTCTAGAGAAAGAAACAAACAGGTTACTCACTTCAGAGAGCAGCTGAACGCTATTTCCCCTTCTCCATTCCCAAGCACCAATGGCTAGTCCTTCCCAAGGAAAATGCAGGTATTAGCCTGCATTTTACAAGCAGGATAACTAAGAAACAGACGTTAGGAAACTTGCACAAGCTCCAACAATGAATCCAAGTCAGCATCAGAATTAAAATTTGAGTCTCCTGGTATTTCAGTCCTCCAATGGTCTTAACAGAAGGCCATGTTGCATAAGATGTCATTGTTAATACCTTGAATGAATAGCCCATTCAGATGCATTACATTTAAAAAAAATTAAAGTAGTGAGTAAAGCTGCAAAAATAAACTTTCTCAAAAAAAAAATTCAGTTCTTTCAGGGTAAAAAGCTTTACCAGATTTAAACCATTAAAAAAACCAACATATATAATCAGTTACCATATTAATGCTTGACTCAGTAGTGTACAATTTGTTTTAAATACCGTAGTTCTAGAGAATATACATACTGACTACACTGGATATCATTAAAAATTAATTAAAAGTTAAGAATTAAGAATGGCTACACTGGATCAGACCAATGGTCCATCTAGTCCAGTATCTTGTCTTCTGACAGTAGCCAGTGCCGGATGCTTCAGAGGGAATGAACAGAACAGGACAATTATCAAATGACCCATCCCATCATCCACTCTCAACTTCTGGCAGTCAGAGGTTTAAGAACACCCTGAGCACGGGATTGCCTCCCTGGCCATGTTGGCTAATAGCCATTGATGGACATATCCTCTATGATTTAATTCTTTTTTTAACCTAATTACACTTTTGGCCTTCATAATACCCACTGGCAAGGAGTTTCACAGGTTGACTGTGTGTTGTGTGAAGTACTTCCTGGTGTTTGTTTTAAACCTGCTGCCTATTAATTTCACTAGGTGAACCTGGTTTTTGCATTATGTGAAAGGAGTAAACAACACTTCCCCAATTGTATCTAGTGTTGTTGTAGCCACATTGGTCCAAGGATATTAGAGAAACAAGATGGATGAGGTAATATATTTTACTGGACCAACTTCTGTAGGAAAGACTCTTAAGCTCTTGAGCTTACTCAGAGCTCTTCTTCAGGTCTGGGAAACATACTCAGTGCGTCACAACTGAGTGGAGACGGAGTACATTTCCCAGACCTGAAGAAGAGCTCTGTATAAGCTCAAATGCTTGTCTCTCTTACCAACAGCAGTGGATCCAACAAAAGATATTACCTTCCTTATTCACGTTCTCCACATCATTCATGATTTTATAGACCTCTATCATATCCCCTCTTAGTTGTCTCTTTTCTAAGATGAACAGTACCAGTCTTTTTCATCACTCCATAATCATTTTCATTGCCCTTCTCCATACCTTTTCCAGTACTAACGTATCTTTTTTGAGATGGAGTGACCATAACTGCATGCAGTATTCTAGGTGTAAGTGTACCATGGATTTATACAGTGCCATTATGATATTTTTTTTCTTATTTTTAATCCCTTTCCTAATGGTTCCTAACATTATGTTAGCTTTTTTTACTCCTACTGCACATCGAACAGATATTTTCAGAGAACTATCTATTGTGACTCCAACATTTTGCTTGTGTGGTAACAGCTAATTTGGAACCCATCATTTTATATGTATAGTTGGGATTATTTTTCTAAAGTACATTACATTTTGCATTTATCAATACTGAATTTCATCTGCCATTTTGTCACCCACTTACCCAGTTTTGTGAGATCCCTTTCTAACTCTTCACAGTCAGCTTTGGACTTAACTATCTTGAGTTATTTGTATCATCTTCAAACTTTGCCATCTCACTGTTGATCCCCTTTTCCAGCTCATTTATGAATATGAATAGCACTGGTCCCAGTACAGATCCTTGGACGACCCTGCTATTTACCTCTCCCCACTAGGAAAATTTACTGTTTATTCCTATATTTTGTTTCCTCTCTTTTAACCAGCTACTGATCAATGAGAGGACCTTCCCTGTTATCCCATGACTGCTTACTTTGCTTAAGACCCTTTGGTATGGGACCTTGTCAAAGACTTTCTGAAAGTCCAAGTACACTATCATCAAGTGGATCATCCTTGTCCATATGCTTGTTGAAATCCTAAAGGAATTCTAACAGACTGAGGCATGATAACTTTTTGCAAAAGTTATTTTGACTTTTCCCCCAACATATCATGTTCATCTATGTTCATTAATGAAGTTCACTTCCAGGATGGCCATTTACTTTCTTCATTAAACTAAAGTCTGATTTGATACTGCTGCAATAGTATAAACCTAAATTTGTACAAATTTCTACCTGGTGCAACTACTTTTACTGCTATGGAGTTACACTAAGTATGTATCTGGCATATTGCTGCTACACTATTAAACTTAAAAGCTATTTTTTTAAACGCACATAGCCCCTGTTAACCAAAGGCAGTCCAAAAACGTGTGCAAAGACAAAAAAAAGGATAATTTACAGAACAGAAAATCTGGATTTGATTCATTATCCTTAGAATATCTAGGAGTGTCGATGTCTTTTTTTTCCAACTTCTCCTGCAATCTAACAGCCATAGGACAAGACTGACTTTACCCAGGGCCAGAAGTAACGGAGCAGTGCACCACCTTAGGAACAAACTTGGGGATGGACTGAAATTCAGAGTTCCTGCTGTGGCTCTCCTCTTGTTCCCAGGCTTGGCCTACGTCTAAACTTAGGTCAACCTTGTTACATCACTCAGCAATATGAAACATTTTGTGTCCTGTGTGATATAGTTTGATCAACCTAACCTGCACTGTAGATGCAGACAAATTCTTCCATTGACCTGGCTACCACATCTCAAGGGGGTGGATTTACTACAGTGATGGAAAAATCCCTTAAATTGCTGTAGTATGTATCGACTCTACAGTGCAGAAGCTACACTAAAGAGGAGCAGGATATGGGAGAATGCAGGAGTAATTTACTAGAAGCCCATACCAGTAGCAGATTACTTCCTGCTCTGTGCCAGCTCAGCTCTGTTAACTGGCATATAGGGTGGGGAGAAGGCAGTCAAGGGCTACCCGTTAGACTAGAGGCAAGCAGGAATATCAGCTCGACAGAGCCTGTTCTCTCCCCTCCATGCTCTAACCAGTGGCACAAGTAGTAGTAAGGGGGAGCTTTATACTTTCTCCCCCTGCAGTGTTGCACAGTCTTTTCTATTAACTTTTAAACCTTAAAAATACTCATGGTTATTTGTCAAGTAAATGAACCATTGAAAGGAGAGAGTTTAGAGGAAGCATGACATGCAAGTTCTTTCTAAAAGGAAATAAAAAAATCTCTCCAAGCCCAGACAACAGTGAATCAGTAAAAAGAGGAAAGATGTGGCCATTTCTGTGAGAAGTGTTTTCAAATATAGATGGTTCTGGCAAAAATGTTCAGGGGAAGCCCGTCAGACAGAAGGGGAGAAAAAGGACAAAGAAATAAATTCATTTGAATAAGAGTATGTATCAACACCAAGACAGCAGAAACCCTATGCAACCTATTCAGCCTGGTATGGACTGGTCTATTAATAAAACATCAGCCAGAGGATCCCAATGAAAAAAGCAGCAGCCCAGGGAAGTAATATTGCCAGTATAAATCTAAAATGTAAAGCATAGAGATGAACTACCTGAAAGTCAGAGGATGTTTTACTTTTTAATTGATACTTTTTCAGTAGCACTGAGATGCAGCTACTTCTGGGGAGAAACACAGCAACTGTTCAACAGTGCAGAACAATGCTACATAACATTTATGGCAGTCTGTGAAGAACACTATATCCAATTAGAAATATTTTTGTTGTATACGGCAATAAGCTGTATATCAAAAGGTGCAACCCTTTATAAAACCTACTTGGTAAGTGACTGAGCCTTCTGCTGTAGAAAACTTTCCCTGTGTGTTTTTATCGCATGATGGCTTCTCCTATCCAGAAGTTTGGCAGCAGCTGGCATTTTCTGCATCAGAAAGTTATCAGCAAACCAAATAATATTAGCAGTTAATGTGATGGCTGGCACCTAGAGCATCAAAAGAGGAGAAAAAATTAAAATCAAACAAATGGGTAGCAATTCCTAATAATTATGGTTGACATGAAATTAATTTGTTGCAAAAATCTAAAAATCAGCATTATACCACCATTCCCCCCTCAAAAAAGCTCAGAAACTTTTTACTTGAATTATTTGTTATAAGTCAGAAATAGTGCAAAGCTTTAACAGTGTTAATACAAGGAATAGTTGGTTATCTATGCAGCTCAAGTGCTACGTAAAAAAAAAGGTTCATGCCTTGAAAAATCTATATTATACATCAATATGCAGAATGACTATTGTAAATGTTTCTCAGATGTGTTAAGCCAAGCACTGTTTATATGTGCATGTATATTGAATGACCTACAATAAATCCTATTGTCGTCAAGATTTTCCATTTTCCATCACTACCAGGAAATGGTAACATCTTACGGACAAGCATTAAGGTACAAAGTCTTTCCTCAACCCCCAAATGCACAATATTTGAAAAAAAATACACATATAAAAACCACAATTAAAAATATTTTCTCTCCTCAAGAACATTAACTACCTTTATTAAAAGTTGAAACATTTCACTTTTGTAACTTAGCCAAGCTTTTAACTCAATTTAAAACCAACAAAAAAGTTAACTTATCCAAAAATAAGCTTTTTAAAAGTTAGAATAATATTAAGGCTGCTAGCAAAGAAATGGAGAGTAGGCTGCTACAACCTCCTTTTGTACTCAATATAATTGTGTTTTACTTTTGAAAAACTTAACTACACTGCATTTTAATAAAAACTAAAATATATTTCATTTCATTTTGCTTTTAATACATTTTTAAAATTATTAAAGGAAACAGCAAAATCTTCACCTTTTTGCCAATGTCCAGTAACGATTTGTAAAATTTCTTGTCTACTGTCCGAAAAATCTGAAAATGCAGTACAAAGAGACCACAAATTCCTACGTACTTATCTCTCTGGTCAATTTCTGAGGGTTCACCTTGTATAATACACACAAAAGAAAATATTTTTGAAATCTGCTTCCAGACAAACAATATAAAAACTTTTACAAACAATTAAATCAATGTGAAAAAAAGCACATCTTGTATTACCAAGTTTAGCTTCAACATTTGCAAAAATTGTGCGAATACTATGTGCAAACTCTTCAGCAAAAGTACTATTCTTCGAGACAGCCACTCCTCCATTGAGAGAATCAAACTGTTGTTCTATACAGGCCTGAAAGAAAACAAGAAAATAAGGCTCATTTACAATGCTAATTCCATAAAGCCTGGGCATCCAATGAATATCGTTATTGCAAACAACAAGAGTCCTGTAGCACCTCAAAGACTAACACATTTCTGTGGGCATGAGCTTTCATGGGCTGCAACCCACTTCATCAGATGTGGCCCACGAAAGCTTATGCCCGCAGAAACGTGTTAGTCTTTAAGGTGCTACAGGACTCTCGTTGTTTTTGCTGTTTACAGTCTAACACGGCTACCCCTCTGGAATTCTTGCAAATAGGTTGTCTCACAACATGAATCTGTAAAGTCACAGTTTTAATTTAAAACAGCTAAAATCAATGGTCTAATGAGTTTTGTCTGGTTTATTTCACTGAATGAAAATTATTAATAGAGATGAGAATTTTTTTTTAGCATGAAGGTGGCCTTTATGTTTTGTTATTGACTGGTTTTGCTTATGTAAGGGATTCACACAACTCAGTTGTGGGAGAGTAGGCATTTCCAGAACAAAACCCATTACTGAACAGCTGTTGGCTCATCAAGGGTATTATTGCTTCACTTGTTTTTAGGATGTTACTCATGAAGCTGAAATGTTCAACAACACGACAGACATGAGATGGTAGCCTTAGCAAGGAAATAGGAAAAGTATATTGAATGCATTGGAAAATATTTAATAGACTTATAATTTTGTTTTAGTATTTTCTTCATGTTCTTTGTTCTGGTCAAGGAGGGAAAAAGCTGTCTTGCTTGCACACCAAACAAATTCCCACTGAGCCCTCTAAATTAAACATACAATAAAGTCTTTGCATAAGTGCGACATTGGAGAGAGTTAAAATGGAAAATTCTCAGATAGCTAGCAATTTGATTCCATAAAGTAAGAAGCACTTCTCAATGAAAAACTGAACTGTGTTTAACAGTAAAATGTAATTACAATTGGCATTTAGGAGGCTATTTGTAGGAGGAGGGGACTCACGGACTTAGAAAAGACCTAAGTGTAACATAACCTGAAATATCTATCTCGTTTTCATGCTTGTTTAACAAATAATTTTTTTTTAAGTTTACAATTTCAAATGTAAGTATTAAGGGCCAGATCCTCAGCTGGTGTATTTCAACATAGTTCCACTGAGTCAATGCAGCTACAATGATTCCCACCAGCTGAGTCCCTTTAATTTCCATACTTAAAGTTAGATTTTATTTAAAACAAAGATTTTTACACACCTGTAAGTCAAGATATCCAAGATTGTTAAATTGTAAAAGAATAACATGGAATTTGTAGCTTGAATTCATTCCTATAGAATCCAATTCATTTTTTACATAATTTGCCGCAGCTCTGGCGTCATCGCTGTGTCACCCACCTGCATCAATGGGTGGGGGAAACTGATGGGTGGTGGAAGGTGGATAGTTCAGCAGCAAGGGAGGAAGACACTTGCCAAGGGACAATACATAGCTCCTCCCTTCGGAGCCTCTGGCACCCATTGGCCAGCTGGGGGAGAGGGGTGCTGGTTGGTCAGCATTTCCCAGCTCCCAGGATTTAGCCTAGCACAGGGGCTATGTGGAGCCTGTTTTAGCTCCTTTCCAGCAGCTCACCCTACCCATCTGAACTAGGGTGACCAGATGTCCCAATTTTATAGGGACGGTCCTGATATTCAGGGCTTTGTCTTATATAGTTGCCTATTGCCCCCTAGCCTGTCCCAATTTTTCACACTTGCTGTCTGGTCACCGTAACCAGGAATGGGAACCTCCCTGTCAGATGCTGCAGGTCTAGCCAATTGCCTTTTTAGAGGGTCAGGAAGTAACTTTTTCTCCCATGGACATAGAGGTGGAGGACCAGGGAGTTTTGTGCCTTCCTTACAGCACCTACAAGCCACAGTGGGTTAACGTATGGAATGTGCATGGTACCTAACTGAGGTACTGGATGGTGCTGTTTACTCAATGCAACATGCAGTCGATTTCCAATGCATTTAAGAGAATACAATGAATGATTGTCAGAGGTGAAAGACCTGGGATTTTGGTGATGGGCCTTGGGCTCATGTGATAAGCTGAGACCTTGTGGCCTTGGAGAGTCAAGATCCCCATCCTGCTGTGCCCTCTGTCCCCTTGCAGAGGGTGTGAGCGGGGAGCGGGAGGGAAGGGCGGAGGAATCAGACAGCAGTCCTGGAGGATAGGCTGAAGACAGCCTACTCTGTATTATGGGTTAGTTGGAAAGGAGCCATGTAACATTGGTGCCAGTTACGCATTATGTAGTAAGGAGCCATTTAAATACCTGGTATAGGTGAGACTAGGTAATGGGAGGGTAGCACCCTTCCTTGCGTTAAAGTCTAATAAAAGTTGCAGCCTGCCACTTAATTCCATGTGTCTGTCCTCTTTTTTCCAGTGTGTCCACATCAATGAAATTCTGGTTACAACCCTGATTTTCAGTTTGACATTTCTTACTCAGGAAAAATTCCCAGCAACTTCAATAGGAACGCAGGTCTGGGCTCATTATTGGCACTGTTTTGTGACTGCATAATTTTACTGTTGAGTGCCAACTAACTTTATCAACACACAATTTGTCCTATGCTTTGTCAATACCACAAATCTGCGTAGAACATCAGTGTCACAAATGAAATTACTTTTCCAGCAAGATGGCTACCAGGAGGCTTATAAACAACAAGTATTTAAACTGTATTTTCAAACATGTTTCGGGTTTTTTTCATCGCAAGAAATACTAGCAAAGGTGCAATTACCTTTTAGCCACACGTTATTTTGTCATATGCACAACCTGGTGATGGTTAAAGGGTATGATGAGAAGCTGGAATTAAAATTCATGTTTTAACAAATACTTTCAAAATCAGAAATATTGTAGCTGCAAGGAAAATATCTAAAGTTAAATCATATCCAGTTTAAAGAAAAACAAAGGACTTACATTTTAGAACTTCTTTACATTTTACACTTACCATTTTAGAAATTAAGTCCCATGTTACTAGGATAGAGCTTCCCGACATTACTGTGGAACACATGTGAATCCAAATTTATTTACCTGAAATATCATTCCATCAAGTAACTGGCCTTCCAGTTTTAACAACAACTTCTCAAATGGCTTCAGTTTATCTTCCTGAATCCCAAACTTTGAAGGGTTGTGATGGACCGATTTTAGTAACCTTGAGAAAGAACATACAGAATCCAATAAAGCAAAACAACAGTTAGTATCACAGTTTCTATGTGTTTCAAGGAGACCACCATTCTGAGGATATGTTTACACTGCAGCAGAGAACATGCTTTCCAGCTCAGATAGGCAAACACAAGCAAACTCTGCTCAAACTAGTGTGCTAAAAATGGCAGTGTAGCTGGAGGTAGCTTGGGCTGTGTTCACACCTGCCCAGACTCCCTGAGTACATACTTGGGTGACTAGTCCAAGCCACTGCCTATGCTACCCCCGGCTACACTGCAGTTGTTAGCAAGCTAACTTCAAGGAGCTAGCATGTCTGTCTAACCATACTGGGAAGCACACTCCCAGTTGCAGTGTAAATGTATCCTAACAGTCTAGAGTCACTAACACATGAGATTCCCAAACTGTGGGTTGTGACCCCAATGGGGTTGTGCAGATGGGGCTGCATGTCCAACAGGGCAGATTCAGCCCAAGAGATGATTTGGTCTGCCCCTGAACGTGTCCAGACCTGCTCCGTAAACACTGCACCAGGAGGACGCCATTTTGATCTACAATATGGGGCCCTCTGCAGAGCACGACCTTGCATGTACAGTGTGTGTGAAGTCATGTTATGTAGAGACTCCCATTTTGTAGACCAAAACAGCTGCCTCCTGGTGCAGCATTTGTGAAGATGTCCAGACACATTGGCCATGTGGAGGTGACTGAGCAGATGCCAATTTGGCCATTTGCATCATCTGGCTGTGTAAGCATCCAGTTGAGACACTTAAATGCAGAAGATCCTCATCTCTGAACAGCACAGCATCCTTTCTGCTCAAGCTGGTAGAAGCCTGTGCTAGCCTTTTCTGAGATGGGAATCTGTAGTGGCTTGTAAGTGCCTTAAGGCAGTGCCAATATCTTCTTTTATGCCACCCTAAGTACCCGGCTGGCACTCAAGGATAAAGAATCACGGTAAGTCACTGTCTCCTTGCTACCCTAGTATCACCACACAGGGCCTTCCCAAATCCTGGCCTCATTTGCTTAACTGTGAATTCCTCTTTCTGATTTATCATAAGAGGCACAAGGGACTCAATTTTACACAGAGTATCTGCTTCAACCTCCAGCAGTGAGTCTAGTAATGAAGTTATGAACCGAAAACAAGACTCTGAGAAATGTGCTTCCAAATACGATGAGGCTTTCTTTGATTATGGCTTCACCAGTGTTTTGGTCAAGAATGAAGTAAGGCCAAAATGCCTTCTGTGTCATACAATGTTATCTAGTGTCAAAGTAGAGAGCATTAAATAACGTCCTTAATGTGTAAATTTCCTCAGATTCCTTGGTTGCTATATTGCCTTGTTGCTGTCTGGAGTCACAGGAAGCTATAAGTCTCAAAATGGGGTTATGCAGGCAAAAAGTTTGGGAACCCCTAAACTAACATCCCTAACAGAATCTGTGTCTGTCTGGAATTTAAAGGTCACTGTGCCAGCATAGACAAATTGCGTAAGAACAATCCACCTCACTAGAAGATTTCAATGAAATCTCATCTGATTTTGCATTACAGTAATTTCCACACAGCACTTGATCCTGCAACTCTTACTCAAGCAAATATTTCCAGTCCAGTCCACAGGGCTACTCTCAAGTACAGATTACAGGATAGTTTTAGCCACAGTACCACACTCCCCTTTAAGATTAGATTTCTTATCAAATACATTGTCTTTCAAACATCAGCAGCCATTATCCTTCTACTCAATGTTTTATCAGTAGTCCAAGTAATGGGCTGCGTTTGCAGGGGTTTAGATCTGGCACTGTACATTTTTACTTATGCCAATAACATGACATAAGCCTGCTCCCACTGAATTCAGCGCCAAAACTCTCTCTGATACAGGATCAAGCCCCAGAAATTTAGCATATACCAAGGCTTCCAAATTCATTTTCTTTAGAACAAAATTTATCCATCTGTTTTTAATACTTACACTAGGAATATTTTTCTAAGGCTCCACTTGCATACCTTTTGTACATGGTCCAATGGTCTTTCAGAGTGGCATGATTGTCAACTATTTCATCCAGTGTGAGTAAGACTGTCAGCAGCTCCCCTAGGTGCTCATACATAGTCTGTAAAGAAGTTCCAGTAGTTATTCATGGGTTTCATGCCATGCAAACAAATTTTTTACCTCATTTTAGTGTCCTTTCACAACAGAGAAAAAATGTTACAGTTAGCACATAAGCTTGACAACGAAGGTAGGATTCTCAAAAAGTCTTTGTTACCCAGAAGCACAAGTCACATCCACTTTTGATCTAAGAAAGTTAGCATTTGCCATATCTGGATGTAATGACCATGTCCATATAATAATCAGAAACAGTTACTGGCCAAGTCAGTACTTAAGAGCAGGATTCCAAAACACACTGAAAATGATGATTTAATTCACTTTCCTTCTCTCTCAAAGACAACTTAGAAATGGTTTTCAGATTTGTTTATACAACTAAAAACATTTTAATATCCTCTAAACCAATGTTTCTCAACAACTGGCACCAGTCCCTGAGATCTCCCTGACACAGTTTAGGAAGGCAGCAAGCCAGACCCTGTATCATAAAGGTTGAGAAACACTGCTCTAAATCATCTTACCTGAAAATGAACTCCTGATGTCTCTATAATTTTAGGTGCATTTCTGCAATAGGTAAGCAAACAAAACAATATCTTAGTTTTCCATTATTAACTAAACGTATTTATTTTGCACATTTTAATTGTAGTTAGAAGTACCTGTCCCTTAAAAGTTTTTTGTTTTTTGCATATTTTTCTTCAAGAAAGTCATTGTGGTAATTATCAGCAATGAAAAATATCTTCCAAAACATAATAAAAATGTATATTATACATTGGTTTTGACAACCAATGCAGCAATATCAGGTTGATAACATTTTCCAAATCATAATGAACCACTGGTTTGCTATATTGTATGTCTAATCTGTTGCGCATGTGTATTAACAATTCTCTGTTAATTATTAATGTCACTTTTATATAGTGTCTTTCATCCCAAAGGTCCCAAAATACTTTACAAACAAAAGCAACTAATACGCAAGCTAGACACCCAGCTTCACTTCATTCACCACTGAAACAGAGCAGCTGTGTAGAGATGCAAAGTATTGTTAAAACAGCAGCTTAGAGCAGAAAATGAAGAATACCATAACCAAACAGAAAAAACTTATGCAAAAAGAATTAACCAATATAGAATATGGCCAAAGCTCTAGCATTCTCATCCCTAACTCTAAGACATTCTAACTCTGAGACAAACTCTAAGGACTTTCAATTACTATAATTGGTCCAATTGTTTTATTTTACGCTGGATTTGTAAGATGGCAGCTCTAGGAGCACAGTGGCCACTACTACAGTAACAATGCATTGGTTTAGTAATGACTCATTTATGGGAACACAATAGAAGTTATGCGCATATCATGGAGGGTGCATGTCCTCTTCAACAGCATGTGTTGTATGGCAGACTTTTTTCAGCCCATTATATTAGAAAAGGCAAGATTTTTTCAATTTTATAACCGGCAAAAATTAAATATAAATATGCTTCCCATGATGTGACCTTAGCCGAGATAGCATTGAGTACATTGAGACCAGATACACAAATGGGCCTGGGTTTCAGAGGTGTCAAGCTCCCACAGCTCCCACTCACTTCAACTGGAGTTTCACATCTGAAAATCATGCCCTTAGTCTCTGCAAGTGACAAAATTCACAATACAAAAAGGAATAACAGACTAATTAGCAATCATAGTATCTCTACCTGAAAATATTAGCTCTAAATTCTACAGACGAAACCAAAGACAAAGTAAGTAAATGCTCGAGACCCTTTGATGTAAGACACTGGCCTCCGATATATATCAAGACATTATTATTGTCAAATTGGCATATGAAGCCATAAAGCCATACTGAAGACAATACCTATGATACTAAGGTTTAAATGAATAGCTGATCAAGTTTGCTCACGTAAATTTTATGATCACACATTTATAATATTAAAACTAAAAAGTGACCTAACTTTTTAAGCTTCTGAAACTATTTGATTTAACCATTTCTTCAAAATGATAGAGTGACATCTCCACATCTCTCAGCTAACATAAGGCATCCATCCCTCCTGACAGTAGGGCAGGGATTAAGTCCAATAATTAGAGGCATAAGGCTACAAAGACATTGCTTCTGGAAAATGACAACTCCCTTGAAATATGCCTCTCAGTTTAAAAGACATTCTGGTATCTCATCACAAAAAAGCACTTAAAGCAGATTATGATTCTTTTAATAAGTGAAATCCTTTTAAAAAGTATCTTTTGAGGGCATATAAGACTGCATTAAAAAACACTCCTATATTTTCTCACCAGAGAATTCCAACATTTACCAGGCTTTAGGGAGATCATCAACATCTTACACTTTGTTTAATAATTAAAAGGGGATATAGCATTTCTGCCAATAATTACTTGTTGCTGGTATAGAGAACAGCCAGCTGATGAACTACATTCATCACCACTTCATAGCACCGTGTAACAAAACAAGACAGCTCCTGAAATGACAAATTTTGCATACATTTGATTATTTCCAAGACAATGAACAACAATCATGCAAGCAAAAGCCCAAGTTCAACTTCCTAATTCCAGTCTAAGGCTTCTCACAACTGCAACCTGGACAGGAAGCCAGACCCATTTCCTGAAGCATGTTTCTTTAGGATTTAGGGTTAATGAAGCTACACAGGGGCATAGGAGGGAGTAAGGATTTTCCTTCTCATTGAGTGGCCAACAATAGGGCTAACCAGAACTATAGCCCTGATGCTCACTCAGATGCTTCCTCTCAGAATAACTGTGCAGACAGTGGGCAAGGCTTTGCCCCACCTCACCCATGCAATAGGCCAGAGCTGGTTGGTTGCTTGGAGGATTATAAGTTACACCCCACCCCAAACAAAGAGCCCCAGAAGGCATTACGCTTCTGAGGCACAAGGCCTCCTATAGCTCTCCTTCGGGCAGTGTGTGTGTAAGCACCACCCCTTACTATGAGCTCCATGACAAAAGCATGCTCTAGCCCAGTGGTTTTCAAACTGGGGTGCGTGAGAAAAATCCTGTAATGGCAGACAATGCATTTTATTTAGTACAGAGGTTTTCAAACTGTAGGGCGCACCCCCCCTCAAGGGGCTCAGGCCAGCAATGCCAGGTGAGTCCCGACTCATCTCAGCAGGCCACCCAAATTGTCTGGGTTGGGGAGGGGAGACGCAACCAAAACTTGTTACTCAACTCTGAGACAACCCCCCCTTTGAGCTACATTTGGTTGTGTGCGTGCGTGCGCACACACACACACACAGGTTGGGTCGTCTGCTGAGGTGACTCAGGGTGGAGGTGGCACTCCCTCCCCAAGCCCTGCCATGCAGAGCTGGCCTGAGCCACCTGGTGTCACTGCTCGCCTCCTCCCCCAAATGTTCCTCTGTGCCCCACAGTTTGAAACCTCTAGAAGCTATTGCTAAATAGAAGGCAGAAATCTGGTGGGGCATTTAACTCTGCGTCCCCCACTCCCCACGCATCACCTTTGTCTATCTCATATAGGGGTACACAGTAGACTACATTATTTGGAAATGGGTACGCAGCCTAAAAATTTGTAAAACTAGAGTTTGCTCTAGCGCTAACCAACCATTATTCTCTTTGAAGCCATGCCAAGCTTAAGTCGTAAATCATAGAGACTACAGAAAAATAGCTACAGCTACAGACAGAAAAAAAAAGATTATTCTGATGAGTTACTGACATGTTGGCTTTAAAGCCAAAAGTGGAAAGGACAGAGAATTCAGAAAGGGACACAGGGACAACAGAAGTGAAAATCTGAAATGCAACTGCAAGACTGGATAGGATTAAAAAGTAATCTGGCAAATCTCCACTAGTGATGATACACACTGGAATCAATGGTGGAGTGGTAAATAATGAAGACAAGGCGGTCATACAGAGCAATCTGGATCACTTGGTAAGTTGGCCCCATTCAAACAAAATTAATTTTAATATGGCCAAAAGTAAAGTTACACATCTAGTTACACATCTAGTTACAAGCTCCCCAACCTTCCCTCTATGGTCCCAGGGTGACATCTTACATACAGGAGTTTAATCAAACACCTGCTCAGCCACTCTCTCCTCCTGACTCCCAGAACTCTCAGCTGAGCCACAGTAGCACATGTAGCATGAGCCCACAGAGCCAACAACAGATCTTCTCCTCTGAACAGAGAAGGAGGAGAAATTGGGAGATGAGAAGTGAAAGAGACAAAGCTGATGTCTGGGTGGGAGAGAACAAAGAAATCAGGAGATGGGAAGTGGACAAGAAAAGGCAGAGATATTAGCAATTGCATGCAAGAGAACCTAGCAAGCATTTTCCTCTGGTATTCTGCCTACCAAGCGATTAAAAAGAGGACCAATAAGAACTCTGATACACAATATTTACAAGTCCTATTTAATGAAGACTGAAATTTAACTTTCTAGACACAGTTTTGCTTAAGCAGTATATATATTTCGTTTTTTACTACAAGTTCATTTTTCATGACAACAGGATCCTGTTTGTGATAGGACTTGCTATGGAAATCATGCCAGAAAAAGAATTATGACTTGTAGTGTACAGTGAATACCAAGAACAAAGGAAATCCTCAGAAACACAGATCCTGTTTTCATTCAAGTGTCATTGATAATAAGCACAATTGTTTCTAAAAGGCATGTTATTCCCCAGAATTATTTGTGAGGCATCAACAATTTTTTTAAATCACTTGTTTTAATCTTATCTCATTCTATGAGCTGAAGGAAGATGAACAAACAGATGGTTTAATCCATGCCAGCACTACCACTTTTTATATTATTCAATGGCAAACTAAAATTTACCATTCAGAAACAAGTAACGAATGCTAGAACTTTAACATAAAATGACAGAGTCCCACTACATTTTTCCCATGGAAGCCTGTTCAGGTAAACTAGTTTATTTGGGCAATTAATCTGAAAATCTTTTAGCCTTCTCATATTGGTCTTACAGTGCTTGAAACAGCTTCAAGTGTGGAAACACAACAGATGAACAAACTGCCCCTAACAGCTCTCTATTTGAAAGGATGAGTGAAGGAGGTTGGTTGTGACAGCTACGTAGGCAAAAAGTTGTAATCTACACACAAAAGTGACTCCCAATGCCTTTGAATGGGATGTAAATAGGATACTATAACTGATGAGTCCACTTAACAAGTGAAAAAAAAAATCAGATTATAACTGCTCCAAAGCCAAGATGAACTCTTTACCTGTAAAAATGAAACAAATCTTCCCATCTGTATTTGGGAATCACCTTCCATCATGCTGGAATCTGCGGCTTCAAAGATAAAAAGAAGCTTCACTGACTTTAGAAATATCAGGCAAATTTATTCATTTCACTGAAGCCTGCCCTACAAATCAATTTTGTTTGACCTTTAATTAAAGCACACAGCTATAAAGCAATGTATTTCCAATGGAGCCTTAAAGAAGGCTTCACTATGCTTTGCTAAATAGGGAACATTTTTTTGTTCTGTGTTTGTAAAGGACCTAGCACTATGGAGTCCTGGCCATAACTGAATTCCAGAGCAGTACAGTCAGCATAAATAAATAGGATGCAACAAAGTATCAAGTCCGCTATAGCACCAGTTTAACATTGTGTCAGCATTTATGTTCGTAAACACATTTTTCAGGCAACTGTAACTGGCCATAAAATCTCATTGTACAAAACTTGGCATACAGTCATCTTAAAAAGGCATCAACCTGAGAGTTATTAAAAACTTAAAGCTTAAGGTTTTTATGACCGACCACTACAAGTAACAATAGCTTTAATTTTAAAAATTAAATTGGGTAAGAAATTAATCCACAAGAGAGTTTAAGTACCTCTGGTATCGTGGATTTAATTTGAAACCTTACTATAGTATGCACAATATTTGCTTTTCCAATGACACTCTGGAGGGGCCTTGTGCAAGTCCCTTGTTAACAGAGATGATTACAGGTCCAATGAAAGAAAATATCAGCTTTTTTAAAGCTTTTAGCCCCTTTGCATTACGAAGATAGTCTTGAAAATGTACATCAATATAAACCAATCAATGGAGATGAAAGGCACAAGCAGCTAAGCTCCACTCTTCTGCAGTAGGAGGCTCTGGAATTCCTAAAGATTGTATCTTTCCCAGACACACACCTTTTATGTACACATGACTCTGTTAATTTTGGTGGGTATGCCAAATAACTGTCTTGCTAATACCACCACAAGTCCCTAGGCCAACCTTGTGCATACTGATGTGATGGTGGAGGACAGGAATTTGTCACATTGGAAGAGGAGGGATGGGAAGGATAGAGTTTTCCCCTCAGAGGCCAACTCAAAAATGCTCTGCTTCATATTTTCTACCTGCTCCAAGATGGGGACCTAGCTAGCTGCTACTGCTCAGCCAGATAAGCCTGCAATTGCCATGACAGCTGCTACAAGAGGAACAGATCTCATGAATCTAGAGGTGTTGGTTGGAAAACTGCATTCCCATCCACTCCCTGCTGCTGGCTATTCCAGAAGGGAGAGGAGAAACAGTGTAACCAAACTGCTGCCATAGAGTAAGAAGCTTACAGCTGCTGCAGCCCTCTTTTCTCCCCGCCAATGAGACAGAACATTTTTGAGGAAGACCTTTGTTAGTTTTGGCAACATGTCACTATATGAATCAAAATGCTTTAAACACATATATGATAGAAGGCAGGAGCCTGCTTTAAAAAGTTATCTGCAGTTAGAGTAAAGATTCATCAAAAGAACCAAGACAGTCATATTTTACATAGCACCCAGATTGTGCTAGACACAGTCCCAACCTCAAAGAGTTTACACACTTCTATAGCCCCATCTACCCCAGGATTTCAAAAGGTTTTACAAAACACTAATGAATTGAGCTACATGAGACTACTGTAAAAGAAGCATTATCTTCCCCATCTTTTTTATGGGAAAAACAGAAATTTAGTGACTAGCCCTAGGGTCACACGAGGAAGTCAATAGCACCATCAGGAAGAGAATCCAGATTTCCTAAGTCCTGTGCTTTAACCCCAAGTACCATGCTTATAAGAGAAAAGTCACTAGTAACCCCCTCATGGATGGGTTATCAGTGTTACTTTGTAATAAAAAGTAACTTTCACCCAAAGTGAGATCTTATAACCTGTCAATTAGAAAGGGGAAAAAAAAAAAAAAGCCTATTGCCCTGTCTCTATAAGCAGAATCCTGTGTTATGTCAATATATATACACCCAGGCATGAGACTGTAACCCATCCTTCACTCACTTTAAACCCAAATGTCTATGTTAAAGTGTTACAATTTGGCTTACACTATCTTAAAATGCAGAAATTCAGAATTAAGTATAGGCCTCCATCCTTCAGTATATCAAGACCTTAAATCCATTGACTGCAGTGGGTTTCATGCCAACATAATGGCTCAAGTGATTAACCAGCACTATGTTATGACTGCACAAGTGAAGTCAAACCCTGCTCACTTGACTCATGAAGTACTGAAGTCATTATGGCTCTTCATGAGCAAGGCATGCAGGATTTAGTCCCTGGTATATACTGTCACGTGTTATTTGAAGATACCTTGCAAAAATCTATGCACCAGAGAGGAGGAGTTGGACCGAGTTTTAGGACTAGTTATTTATTTCAAAATATGGATGTGCAGTGCCAAGCCTTGAAAAATAACTTCAACAGTATGTGCCCTCACATAGTAGTTTTTTAAAAACACAAGGCACCATGAATCTATATTAAGGTTTCAGCATTAAAAGGGAAGATGAAATCTCATGCTGCATTATTTGAAAGAAACTGTCTCCCTGTCTTTGTATGTCTAGTACCCTCTCTCCAAATCCTTCCTTAAAAGCCACGTGTTCAACCACTCTCGTCATCAGTCCCCGTTTCCTGCCTCTCACATACGCAGTCAACATACACTTAAAGCAGAGACAAAATAGTAAGGAAGTTCCCACTACTATACCAGTGCTTCACTGCAGATAATGGCTATTTCTAGATAAAATCTTAATGAAGTTTCATATTAATTCAGTGTAGTTACAAGACACTGATATGCGGGGCTTGTATTGTAACAGAGACCAGGAGTTTCAGATTTTCATCCACAGCCAAAACATAGTAAAAGTACATTTCTAATGTCTAGAACATACGATTGCAATTATTTTAATGTAAGAAGCAACAGCATAAGAAAACACTAATTGTTACAATAAAGGGAACTACTTACCGCCTTCTCCATAAAACAAGAGGCCATTATAAAATTTAGTTTCCGCCTACCAACAGAATGAGAGATTTTTTCCAAATTAAAAACATATAAATACTCAATTTACAAAAATACATGGATTGTATTTGCAGGATTAGAAGCTAAAAAAAGACAAGATGTAAAATCTACATTTCAGTTTGCCAAACTATTAACATTTTTATAACAGTAATAAAAAGACAGGCTATAGGAATTACCTCATATTTC
Source organism: Emydura macquarii macquarii (assembly GCF_026122565.2). Lineage (NCBI taxonomy): Eukaryota > Metazoa > Chordata > Testudines > Chelidae > Emydura > Emydura macquarii. The sequence goes on from NW_027133667.1 coordinate 524,332, forward strand.
AACTTCTTGATTTCACAGCAAAGGGCAGCATACACAGTTATTACTTTGTTCAGAACCTAGACTCATCAAGGAAAAAAACATAGAATTACATGGGTAGTATAAAAGTGTAATAAATAAAAACATATTTGACACTTATATAGCGTTTTTCATGTACAAAGCACTCTACAGAAAAAAATATTGACAGATTTTACTACAGAGATCTTGTAATTAAAAAATTCTAAGTTTAAAGCGTTTTACCTTGTTTTCTGTCTTTATGAGCTCCAGAAGGGAAGACTGTTCATAGGGCAAAAGCTAAACAATTAAAAATAGAAATATTAGAAGATTTTCTTTAAAAAGAATATGTTTAATTACTAAAAGGAATTACTGTTTATCTGATTATGTTAAGCAACTTAATTTTTTCAACCTAGTTCCAAACGCACTCTGTACCAAAAAGACACTAATTGTATGCTACTGGCAGGCTACCCTGGAGGAAATATCCAGTTCTCATATTACATGGAATCATCATGTCCTGTTTCATGAAAATATGTAAGGATAAAAGACAAATTAACTATGTGAAATTTATAACAATCATAGAAATATTAAAGCAAAAATTCATAACCACTATAAGACATCTGCTGGGCCCAATTTTTAAATGGCTTCTAATCTGGTAATCATAAAACTCTGCATACCTATTTGTGCAGGCAGGACGTGTATTTGCATACATTAACACCTATTTTGGATTTGAAAGTCAGACAAGATCTTGCCTACCCTATTTATGCACACTAACACTGAGATTGTATGCACAAGTTCAAAGGCTATCTGAAAGTTTAGCCCACTAAGACTTCTGAACAGGCATGTCCAGAAAGGGATAAAAGTTAAACTCTGTTTTTAAATAATGCCTGTAAATTCTACATTAAAAACCCTAAATGTTTGTACTTCATGAACAACAGGAAATTTGTGACCAAGGAAATAACTGGCTTTAGAGACTGGACAACTATTGTGTTATTCCTCCCACCCACCCCCATTCCTTTAAAATGCAATCACTGAGGCTAGTAAGCCAAAATGTAACCTCACTTGTATTTTTAGTTGCAATTATATCTATTCATGGATCAGTTTACACCACTGTGCCCAAATATTCTATTCTTCTTCACAACAAGAATTGTATGCAAGAATTTGGTGTCCTGAACTGCTCAGAATGCAGGATTCTTTTAATTTAAGAGTTTTGTATTGACTGAATAAACTTCTGCCCAATAAATCTGATCCTTCCGGAGATTCTTTATGAAATCACATCGGAACTGCTCTGAAAGTGCACTATTCTAATTTGTAGAAGACAAACATAATTCCAATATGCATTAAATATATGCAGACCTTTAATGCTATAGGATCAAGATTGAAGTCCCAAACATCTCCCACTGAGTCATCCAATGCATCTTCAATTCTCCTCAGCTGAGAAGTGTACTCCTCAAGAAATTTCCCATAATTCTTCAACTGTACTTCAGCATGAATTTCTAAGAATAAAAAGTAATATTTATGTAGTATCAAAGTTAAAGTATTTTACAGGATGCTCACTGAACTGCAATATCCTACACATTCTTTAAAGTAAGATCTTTACGTTTAATCTGTTACATGGCTTACAGCACTGTCTCCTTAAATCATTTTTGGTTAACAAGGTTGATGGCAAGAAGATGCAAATTTTCCCCTTGGCTTATAATGAGATTTTAAACTCAAATGTACCAATTTAAAGAGAAGTTACAAGTTATTTGCCAGGAACAGCAAAACAGCTAAGTCATTTTTTAGTTTGTGCATATTTTCAAGACTGACCTTAAACAAGCTAAATTACCAGAGTACTGTCAACTTTACAACATGAAGATGCTAAGCAGACAGCATATACAGACAACACAAATTATGACATCTGTCACTTGATATTGCACATTAGTTGAAAGACAGATCCCTGGCCAAACACTTATGGTTATATTATACCCTTGAGGCAATCAGTGTCTTATCACTTCTTAGAACTCCCTGGCAACTGCATTAAAAATAGCTGTTCCCCCCACTACCTCTTACTTTGATTGCAGGATTGTGTTGTCTTAAGTTACCACCCAGAATTCTAACCATCTTCAAGCTAACTCTGCCTCTCTTAGTGCATTCTACTCTACCACTACTCAGGAATTAGATGGTTAGATGAAGTGTGGCAGCCCACTCACTGCCTGGAGTGGTGATATATTCAAGCAACACTCAGTTGGGCTAATATCAAGAATATTTGTGGTAATTGGTAAAAAAAAAAAAAAAAAAAAAAAAAAAAAAGCATGTAGGTCACTTATCCTTATAAATTCCACTTATTTTACCATAATATTTAAAAATAAAGACTCTGAATGAGTGTCACGTTTTTTATTTACCTGGATTCATCAAAATATGCAAAAGGTATATTTGTTACTATAGAGGCACTGATTACTGCTCCATAGTTAAGGTGGAGTTCAGTTTTGCATGTAAAGCAAGGATTCAGCCTCCATTGTGTATTAAGACTACTGTATCCTCCCCAAAGGTAGAATAAAGCAACAGTACTTATACCAGCACATTAGAATATTGAAAGTAAAGCTACTTAAAAATGATAGGTATATAAAGTCAACCTAGGCAAATCAAGCAATAAAATTTTACATAAAGAATCCTTCAAGATAGTAAGTGTTTTATGTGCTCATGACACTTTGCAATAGTTAAAATACCCCAAAGAAATGGAATCCTTGCGCCAAAGAGTTTACAGTCTAGATGAACAAGTGGTTAACAGACAGAACAAATCATACAGATAGGTACCTTTAGGCTAATCAGTAGCAAATGGGCATTGCAGTAGAAATGCTTTACAGAAAAGGTTACTTTCCAGAAACTTTTTGGAGGAGAGGAGAGAGGGTACATATGTACATTTGATGTATATTAACTGGGACACTTCTCCAGTTATAAGGGATGATACAAATGAATGCACTCATGACTGGGCAAAAACAAGGTGAGCACACGAGTGAAGCTCTGCTGGAGGAGAAGATGTAGACACAGAAGAAGGGTGCCTCAAAAGATGAAGAGGAGAAGTTTGAACTTTATACTGAAAGATAGAAAGCCAGTGCAAAGAAAATACTTTAAAAAACTGTATTAACACCAATTACACTGTTCCACCACTGATGTGCAACCTCCTGTAGAACAGGATGAAATAGTAATTCTATCCTGTTCCCATAAAAAAACTGTTAAATGAACCAAAACATAAGTTTTGATGCAGCAATCGCATACACAAAAACATTAAGCACATAAGTAGTCCCACTGATTTTAGTAGGGCTACTCATTAGAATAAATTTAAGCACATATATAGATGTTTTCAGGAGCAAGACCAAAATAGTTTCAATTGGATATAGGAGGAACTCTGTAGCTGCCTCAGTATTTGAAAAAAAATCATTTACAAGAGGCAAGTAGGAAGCTTGCCACTTTCTGGAAGAACTCCAGTTCCTCCACTGCTTCAGGTAGCTTTCCTAAACAGCAACACAAGGAAACTGGTAACATGCTGGTCAGTTTCATTTATGCTATTCAGAACCCTGCAGACAGCAGTAAATGTAACCTCAGTTATAGTACGGTTAATTTCACTCTACTACTGCTGCTTGGGAAAAACTATGAGTAACAGGTAGTACTAGATTTAATAATAGAGGAGTGTCCCTATCATATACCCCCCACTCACCCACTCATAAACACAAGATGGAAGAGTCCCCATTCCCTCTACTCTTCACATTTTGCAAGAGAAGAGAACAACTTCTCTCTCTAATCAACAAGAAGCTGAATCAGGAATGTACATTCAAATTCTAGAGACCTACTAAGCAAAGAATAATAAAAAGGATAACATCTTCCCCAAGATGGTTCCAGCAACAGCACCATGGTAGGTGTTCAAATAGTCAACCTTCCCAGAAGCCTGTTGATGGATTTTCACAAGGATGCTCTTGCTGAACCTAACTGGTACCCTTCCAACCCTCAGTCTTTCACATCTGCATCTGAAAAGTAAGTTCACTCTTCTGGCTTGTAGCTGACTAGTCATTCAGGATCAGAAAAATTCATGAGTGGTGCAAATTCAGGCAGAACACTGTCAATAACAATCCTACACTTGTAAAAAGTTCTATGGGATTTTTTAAATAACTACCAGTGGACAAAATATTGCTTTTACATATCATCTAAAAAGTTACAAATGCCCGGCTAGATGCTTAGTCCTTGAAGCAGTTGATGTGTTACAGTGGTATCTACTAATCATCTCTCAATCATGCCAAAATCAAAGCTAGAACAATATAGACATATGCGCATTCTGCCAAATTAAGAGAAATGTTTACTGAACTGGTGGAAGCTGTTTGCCAGCCAGTTATAGAAAGAGTTTTAAGGGATAAGCCCGCTTTTGTTTGTAGCCTCCCATGTAGGTGCAAAGATAATATTTCCTTCACTTGGACAAGTTCACTCATTTGATAAACTAACTGGAAGTACAGCAGAGAAAGCAGTAAATCTTATTTTGTCTTTTTCAAACAATGAACAAAAATCCAACTTCAGACGATATAGGTATTATACAGAAGGACAGGAAGCCAGTACAGACAGAATACTTTATGAACGGTATTTAGATTTGATTGATTCAATTTCCTCTCAGCCACTAAAATAAAACCATTAAGATTTGGAGAATGCTAAATCTTTATCAATAGTGACTATTATAAAACTTCTCTTATTTTATTATATTCTTTAATGAAAAATAGGCAGTAATTCTATGCTGGATATATACCATCCCATTAGGATTCACATGAATAATAACTGCATAGTTATATATAGGCATGGAATGATTAGATTTGTATTGGTAAAATGTTGGTAAACATGAATTTCACCATAAACAAACAAACCAATGAAAAATATTTTTTATCAATAATCAAAATTCACAGATAGGCAAAGTAAGAAGAATGCTGCATGAGAACTTATTAGCATTAGCTACAAAGATATTTACTTTGTATATTTTGACATGTGATGTTGACAATTTGTGTTTTAATGGTTATCCAGCCTTAACCTTTTGAATCTCAGTGTCTACTGTCATATTAAATAATTACTGTCTGACCCTCCACAATTTTCTGCAATAGTGAAAATGTAAACATATGAAAACAGAAAAAAATTCTTAAAAATAAACATCAATATCATCTGTCAAAATTATTTTTAAAAAATGCTGTTATTCTGCCAAGCCTAGTTATATACATGACATTAATGCAACATACTGGATTGATTTGGTCTCCTCTTTCCTCTGTTTAAGCTATTATAATAGCTAATATTTAGGTATAAGATTTAGTTGTAAAGTTAAATTAGACTAATTTAAAAAAAAATCTTTCACATCGTTGATTTTATCCAGTGTGCTTGGAATACAAGAAACTTCCTGTTAAAAACAGACATACACATTTTCTTTTCTTACTACTTTGTTCATTGACAAGTAAGGTGCTTGTCCTCTACCAATCTGGTACGAAAGAAATACCTCCTGTCAGAGGTATTCTCAGCTCCACACACCTGCTAATGTCTGGGAAACAAAGATTAGACACCGTTTTGTGAAAAGCTATACTTTAAACTTTCCTTTTTTGGTGCATACAATTGTTAGAAAACATAAGTAAAACCTCAAGTCAATTTTTATTCAAAGTTAAATAAAATAAGTATGGCATGAACAGACAATCTCTTGGGGAAACTTATATATGTGAAACAGCAGCTCATGACAGACATATTTGCTCAGTAAAATTGGTGTAATTAATTCAGCATGACAGTTCATTTTACAATGTACTTTATCATGTGACAACCACATGCACTCTCTGTTTAGAAAGTAAGTTGTCTCCAAAGACAGACAAAACATGGATTTTTGACAGTCACACAAGCAGGCTGACAAAGAGTTAAGCATAATTTTAAAAAAGTTGAAGTGAAATTGCAAGCGAATGCCCTACTTAGTTCCCTTCAAGCCACAGCAAAAACACACCACAGAACTAATTTATTGCAGCATGACTTATCTGGCTAATCAAGACAGCAGCTGCAATGAAAGAGGCAATTCATGCAAATACACCAGATAAAAATCAGCGTCTCCCAGAGTTTGATTCCCATGGCAGTAGCTGGGATATTTGCTGAAACCTCTTAAGTAGATCTACGGGTTGTGGAGGGAGGAGAAACAAAAGGAAGATGAATCTTTTGAACCACAAATTGAATATGAGTTAACAATGTGATTCAGTTACAAAAAAAACCCTAATATAATTCTGGGGAGTATTATCAAGAGTGTTGTATGTAAGACAAAGGAGGTACTTGTCTTGCTCTACTGAGCACTGATAAGGCCTCAGCTGGAGGATTGTGTCCACTTCTGGGTGCCAGGGTTTAGGTAAGATGTAGACAAACTGAAGAGTCCAGACCAGAGCAACAAAAATTATAAAAGATTTAGAAAACCTGACCTATGAAGAAAGGTCGTGTTTAGTCTTGGGGAAAAAAAGGCGACTGAGTGGGGGACCGGCTGACAATTTTAAAATACATTCAGGGCTGTTATTTATACAGAGGGTGATCAACGGCTCTCCATAGCCACGGCAGCCAAGACCAGGAGTAACCGCCTTGAACAGCAGCCAGGGAGATTCAGGCTGGCTGGCAGGAAAAACTCTCTGACTCTAAGAGTAGCGGTAAGCTCCGGAACAGGCTCCCAGGCGGGGGCTGCGGAATCCGCATCCCGGGAAGTTGTTAAGACCCGGTGGGACAAACACCAGCCGGGGATGTCCAGGACCGTGACCTGGCCCTGCCTCCGCGCAGAGGGCTGGGGTGCAAGGCGGGGGTGACGATTTAGCTGAGGCCGGCCCTGCTTTGAGCAGGCGGTCGGACTAGGTGACCTCCCGGGGTCCCTTCCAGCCCCCGTCCTCTACCAACTCTCCAGGCCCTTCCAGCCGGACGTTACGAGGCTCCCACCGCCACCCCGACACCCAACCCCGGCAGACAGACAGACAGAGCCGGGACTAGGGACACGGATCCCCCCCCCCCCCCGGCCGGCTGCAGGGCGGCGCCCGGGACACTCTGCCCCCAGCGGGCAGGGCCCGCGCGTGACCGGGAGGGGCCGTCCCCTTCCCGCGGGCTGGGCCGGGGGCTCCTGCCCGCTTGCCCCGCAGCTGCCCCGGGGGGGGGGAGGTCTCCCCGGCCCCGCTTACTCTGGGAGCCGTCGTCGAAGCGGTCGAACTCCCAGTCCGGGGAGAGGGTCTCCAGCGCCATGGCAACGCCGCGCCCGGCCTCCGTCCGCGTCCGACACAAGGGGGGGAGGGGATGGGGGAGGAACGGTCGCCCGGGGCATGGGACTTCCGGCCGCGGTGCGCGGGCGCGCTGCACGCCGGGAAATGGAGTCCGGCCCGGCCGGGCGGGCGGGGCGCGTGTCACTGGTGGAGCGGCGGCGGCAGGGACGCGTCGGAAGCCACCAGAGCAGAGGAGCCCCCGGGCCAGGCTCAGCGGTGCAGTGACGGGAGCAGCAGCAGCGCCCCCTGACCGCCAGCTGGGGAGTCAGGAGCCCTGGATGCTATTCCCGGCTCTGCTCCTGGGTGACCTTGGGCGGGGCACGTTGCCCCATCTGTGCCTCAGTTTCTCCTCCCTGCTTCACTCTTGTCTTCTTGGAGTGTAAGTTCCGCAAGGGCAGGAGCCGTCTCTGTGCTGTGTTTGTGCAATATACACGCGGGGCCCGGACTCCGGTCTGAAGGCGCCAGAGAACACGTCCACAAGTGGAGCGACCCAGAGCAGCCGCAGGAAGAGTTGCAATAATAATAGGTTTAAGAATAGCAATAGTGTGGGAGCACTTAGGGTGCCAGGAGGCACAGCAAGAACAGGACCACCCAGAGGAGCGGTGCCAGCAAAAGTGGAGCAGCTGCCCAGATAGCAAAAACATCAAGAACTATGTCACCAGTGGCAGCAGTAATTTCAATAGCAAGGGGAGAGCAGCAGCAATAGTAACACCACCAACGTTATTAACAATTGCACAAGCGCCAGCAGCACCAGCTGGTATGGACACAGCAGCCGCAAATTTGCTCCACTTTGCATTTATTTGGGTGAAGACCGCAAATCCCTTATTTGGAATTTGTTCATTTTAAAGCCGTTTCTGAGGAAGAAAGATTTTTTTGCCATGTGTTTCATTCAGACATTTGAAATCTCCCTGATCAGTTTTTATCTCATTGAAATGGATGTGGAAAAGAACAGACTTGGAACAATGGCATCAAAATTCATTTCTTGTCACATTACAGAAACAATCAATCAATCTTTGTGATCATTTAATAAAAGAGAGATGATGCTATAAGTATTTTTGGTCAACATTATCAATTAGTTACTCAGCACTAGTGTCTCTTCACACTTCCCTGGCTTTTGTGCAAATGTCAGCTTTAGTTTTTTAAAAGGTCACAGAAAGTTTAAGAGCCTGATTATAGAACATGCTGAGCATCAGCAAAAGACTGGATTTTCTCACTTTCCATTTAAATCAATAGGACTTGTGGATGCAGAGTACCTTTAAATAAGTATTAAGCTCCTGGAAGAACTGGGCCCTAATTTAGACTAGATATTCGGGGCCATATTCTATGTATATGAAGCTTTCATTGAACTCAATGGAGGCCTCCTTTATTCAAAGGTAGGATATAGCTTCCAACTCTTAAAAATAAAACACGTGAAACAAATATGTACAAACTAAATGTTCCAGGTGAATGCAGTTTTTATGAGGTCTGCAAAACTTGAGAACAAAGTGAACTAAACAACCTGTGTACATAAAAGCTACCCTCTGTTATGGTGTGCATAAAATAGAGATGTGTGCGTGAGCACGAAATGGAAGACAGAAATGAGAATTCTTTTGAATAAAAATATAGTGAAAGAAGAAATTTGGAGAAAAAAATGTAAGTGAGTTAAGCTTAAATAACAATTAGATTGTTTTAAAGCAGTAAGCTGCATGTTGCTGTTTTATGATGCATTTTTTGAAATAACTGTCTATTTAATCCCTTTCAGTTTATTCACTAAGTGGCACTCTTCAGTTACATTTGGTCTTGTTCAATTTTAAGTACTGCTGGATTTTGTCTGACACTGACTCAGACTTACTTCTGAAAATGATTAGGCTGCCACTAGAAACCTAATCATTTTCAGAAGCAAGTCTGAGTCAGTGTTAGCACTAGCTCTGATAAGTGCATTGTACTAACTAAGCAGTGGTTTGTATGCAATTTGCTCAGCTAAGCTTCTTTGGAGATTTCGACTATTTCTGAAAATTAGTTAACCTCTGTGGACTTTTGTCCTAGAAAGTTTCTATTTCCTATGGTGTGACTGCCAGGGTGCTGTTAGCAGCTACAAATAGACCACACTGGAGGCTAGCAGCCTGAACACTTAGATCACCGGGTATGGTAACTATGAGTAGGAGGAAGTTAGATAGCTTGATTGGGTTTCAGAGGTAGAAGGGATCACTTACACCTGCAGGGAGCATGATGAGCTAAAGAAAGAAGAGCATCCAGGGAAAATTCATTACTAGTGTAAATAGGCAAAACTCCTCTGAAGTCAATGGAGCTGCACTCACAGCAACACAAATTCTTTGCTAGTGTATCTGCATCAAATAGGTTATGCAATGACTCTCTGTAGAACACTTACAGCCTTCCTGTTTGCATTTTTTTAATAGATGGTAGGCAGGAATTTTATTTTTTGCCTGAATTTAAAAAAGAAAGCAAAACCCAAAAACTCTCAGGAATTGCTTTTGGTCACTCTGTGAAAATGAGAGTCAAATCTGACTTTTAACAACTGTATGGGTGACAGAAAATTCTCTTGTCATCAGGTAGTTAGTCTCACAACCATTGTACAGATGATCATGGAAGTAAAGTCCTCTAGGCTGAAATGAAATCTAGCCAAGACCAGATGAAAGAAGAAAGAAAAGCAAATATGGTGAGAGCATCTTTAAAACCATAAAACAAGAAATACAAGCTTCTCATGAAAGCTTGCTTTAGTAAGTAGAAAAAGTTGGGGGGTGGGGGAAGCGGACATGGTGCCTCATGGTTTAATGTGAAATGTATTGTGCAATTAGCATAATCTTAGTTCTATTCCTTCTTTAACTCACTTATAACAAAAAATTGCCCGGGTATTTGTCAGTTTTGAAGGGATGCGTGAGCTAGAGAAATTTTATCTGAATTATGACCAAAATGTCCTGTCAGAAACCTACACAGAGCTGACTTAGTTTAATTAATAAATCCAAGGTGTGATTTATTTTTCCCCCCAAGAGGGACCAAATCCTGAAAGGTCCGGAGCACCTTCAGTTCTTGTTAACTTTCAGAGTTACAGCTATCCCCTGCTTCTGAGAATGTAGCCTTCAAATATGATCCTGCAAAGTGCTAAGCACACCTTCAGTGGAAGTGAAAAGTGTTCAGTATCAATCAAGTCAATGGAAATTGATAGCACTCAGTGCTTCAGCAGGATTTGGCCCTACAGGATTTGGCATTTGTTACTGTGCATTTGTGTACATGCAATTGCATGTTACTTTGTGTGGCTCTGCTGGACATGTATGTACAGACTTTTCTTAGTTTGTGTGCTTGTAAGAATAGATGGACCCCTGTCTGGCTATGTGTATGCACCAACTGATACATACATCTCTGAGAGCATATGGGTAGAGTTGACACTGAAAATTAGGGACTGAAATCAGCTGGATTAGAAGGAAAACCATCCTGGGAAGCTGCTCAGGCCTAGATTTGCCTGTGCTCCCTGTACAATGCATGTAGAGAGAGAGGGATGCCTGAGACTGGAATCCACAGAAGTCAACACACTAGGTGGGTAGCTGCTTACATTGACCAATAGAAGTTGCCAGTGATGGGGGACGGATGTCCTAAACCCAGCCCCCTCAGAATTAGGCACCTTGTCAGCGTGTGAGCTACACCTGGAAATCCTCTTCTGGAGTCAGGCCTCTGAGGTGCCTAAGCCATTTCTTGCAAAAACAGTGGTAGTGCAATGCACCCCAAACTCCATGAAAAGGGAGGGAGGAAGAAAGAAAAAGAGGTTTCCTTTTAGCATAGTGGTTAGGGCACTCACCCAGGATGTGGGAAACTCATGTTCAAATCCCTTCTCCACATTAGACAGAGGGGGGAGTTGAACTTGTCTCCTCCGATGCAGAATAGTGCCCTAAATAGGTGATGGTCTGAGGTGGGTCTCTCTCATGCTTTGCTTTGTTGTTGAAGCTTTTCCACTTTGTATATTTAAATATATATATATATATATATGCACTGGGCCAGTGAGCGTGTCAGCGACTCCCTAGTCCAGTGAGTAGAGCACTGATCTGAGAGGTGGGAGACCCATATTCAACTCCCTTCATTTCCTCAGACAGATGGGAATTGAACCTGGGCTTTCCACAGCGAGCTAAAGGTTATAAGGGAGCCCTCCTTTTCTCCCACCCTTGATTATTCTGTGTGGCATTATGTGTTCTCAGAGGACACCTACTGGATCACGCTCTGCAGGAGAGAAAGATGTGGCAACACCTACTTCCACCTGATTTGTGGATCATACTGGGGCTTGGGCATAAGAGGCACCCGAACGCCTGCCTGAAGCAGCAGTGCCTGTGCACAGAGGCAGAAATCTAAGCACCAAGTGAGTTAGGCACTTACAGGCTTAGGTGGAAATTAAACAGGGACTTAGACCCAGATCCACAAAAGGATTTACATGCCTATCTCTATGGCAGTTCCAGCGACAGTGGAACTGACCATGAATTTCTGTAACAGCTCTTGATGGTCTGGACAACTGGTTTGATGATTACTAAATGGAATGATGAAATCATACAGATATCAGGATCATCTTGGAAGAAATCATAGGAATGCTGATGCCATCCATCCATGTGATTTAACATGCTTCTCAACATGTGCATCCTGTAGTTCTTTGTGGCTCTTCATGGTTATGCAAACGAAGGTAAAATCAGTAGACTTGCTCCCTCTTGTGGTTGTTCTTTAATGCATGATGTATTCCTGCTCCTCACTAAAGAGGGACACTGGTTTCTGTGGTGTCTTTGCCTCTTTGACACATTACTGTTCCAAAGGCTGCGTCGTAAGCAGAGATGTTCCTTTGCCCTCAATGGGTACAGAGAGATGTTTTGGAGTCCAAACATATTCACATGTTAAGTACTTAATGTCCCTGCCTTGTGTGTGTGCAGAATATCACCATAGATCATTACAAATTACTCAACCTGTGAACCCCGGTGTGACATTGAGCCAGAAAGTGTTAAGCATTATCAGGCTAAATGACCCAAATTCAAACTTTAGAGACATACTAGAAAAATATATAAATGGTAATTGGGATCATTCCTTATAGATAGACTAGAGCTTTGAAATGTAGACTTGTATTCTTAGAGAATGGGAAAAAGACAAATACAATCGTGTTTACAGATATTGTTAGAGGTTAACAATGTAACCAAATGGTTCCTGTCTGTCACTATATTCAAAAGAGGATAGTAACACTAGGATGAAATTTGAGTGTAGTAATATTATTGTCTTTATTGCTCTTTGAAGTTTGTAGTAAACTATTTGTGAATGGCTGGAGATGGGTAGTTACTTTATGCTAATCAATGCAGCTAATTACTGGTGTGTGCATAGAAAACAGGAGGCTTTACTTCAAAGCCACAGTGATCACCTATTAATCACTCAAGGAATAATTGCTGTCAAAAGACTATCAGCAACCTGCTAACGGTCTATAGAAGAACTCTAGGTCCCTCATCCTCTTATCTCAGATCTGCTTAAACACTCTACACATGGACTGCCTATTGAACTATAACCTATGGAATTGATTCTAAAAGAACTTTTTGCTAGTCAACAGCTCACCATCTCTACTATGAAACTGACCTAAGAACTTTATTCATGGCTGTATATAATCTTTTAACCAAGACGTTTTTTTAAAAAAATAAATCTTGGATTAGTTAATAAGAATTGGCTGTAAGCGTGTATTTGGGTAAAATCTGAATTATTCATTGACCTGGTTGGTAATGTGCCCAATCTCTTGGGATTGGTAGAACTTCATATATGATATGAGATTTTCAGTAATCCTCATCATATTTGACTTGGCTGTATTGGTGGGAGCCCAAGGCTGGATTGCTTTAAGGGAGGATTGCTTTAAGCTGTATTTTTGGCTTCTGGATAACCAGTAAGTTTATTGTAGAAGCTGTTTTGTTCCTGCATTGGTTAATCTAATTATTAGAAATTTTTGGGGATCATATGCCTCATTCTTTGCAGTTTGTCCTGAGTAAGCAATCTCAGTGTGGCCCCTGCAGCAACCACAGTCATACCCAGATATGCTGGATGAGGCTCGAATGTCCATTAGATTGCCAAGAGTGTGATGTAGCAGCTACAGATCAGTCTGAAACAAAAGCCTCTATCTAAAGGTTCCTAAACTTGGGAGAAGTTTGAATCCAGATCCATACTTTGCAGTTTAGGTCCATTTCTAGTATCGACTTGTGTGGAAGTAGTTTCCATTCTCTTGGATGGAATATGTGAGAGTTCTATTTATGTAGATCAATAAGACACGTGGACTAATTCCTATTGCTGGCTGAGTTCCTGAAAGTTTCTTTAGCTCATGGAAAAGATGACTGGCTTTTTTAAAGTTGAAGGTCTTATTCTTCTTGGTATCTCAATGCTTTTGGCTGGTTACTGAAATAACAGTTGTGTTTGTATGTATATGGCTCCAGATTGTTACAATAAACTTGTACAATTTGGAAATTGTATTGTCTTCAAAAAGTGCAGATTCTGAAATTCTTAATCTTTTTTATATTCTATAGAATCAACTACAGCTGTCAGATAAGATATTTTAAGGCAATAAGGTTGAGTTTTCAAGGTCTTTGTTGTACAATTTAAGAAAAGGAACTGTGTAACAGGAAAACACACAACTAAATTCTGTAGACTTCCCACCATATAATTAGGAGACAGAGTTTCTCTGTATAAAAAAAAATATCAGCAGCAATAGCATAACAATGTTTGGAAATGAAGCACAAATGAACAAAATCTTAACATTTTAAATGAACTGTGATTACTCTATAGATATTCTTTATAAATTCATAATATCATAAAAACTAGAGAAAGAAAAACCTATTAAAATCTTATCCATCTACCTGCCAGTAAAAGTTTTCTTCCTATAGGACATAGTCTGGTGCTCCGTCCAATTTAGTTATTTAATGTCCCAAATAATGAATTCAACTAATTCTTTTGGACGACTATTCCATAATACAATAGATCTTGGCTGAAATTTTCAAAAGCACCTGAGTGATTTAAGAGCCTAAGTCCATTGAATTTCAAGTGCCTAAGTCGTTGCTGAAAATGGGTGTTAGGCTCCTCAGGCACTTCTGAAAATTTTACCCCTCACCATAAGGTTTTATTTTTCCTTGGCACTAGTCCTTTATTTTCCCTTTCTTAACCATTTTACCAGAAGTTCCCAAGAAACAGCATGCCTGCTGCAAGCACAGTGACTCTGGGAGTATGGGGGAAGTGCAGCCAGTTGACAGGGTGTGCCGTGCTCCCTTCCCCATAAAGATGGGCCTACTGGCTGATGCAGGGGAGGAAGGACCATAGCCCCACCATTGCCTCACCACTCCTCTTTGCAGAGGCTAGCACCACTATAGTCATTAGCTTGGAGCATTCTTTGTGTTACATGAGCAGAATGGGAACTGTGCCAGCACTTTGCCCAGTGACACAAGAGGCTGTGGGGAGAGGGGTGCTCCTTTTGCCCTTTCCCTTTTATGTATCCATGTGGGTCAGGCACAGTCTGGTCCTCATTGTCACTCCCATCACATACCTGCAGACAGCTATGTTCCCTGATCAGGTATCTCTTTAGGGTATGTCTACTGGGGATCCGGAAGGTGTAATTCCCACCTTGAGACATGCCCATGCTAGCCCTGACTGCCCTAGTAGACTCAAAATAAAAGTGTAGTTGCTGCAGCATGAGCAGTGGGAAGGGCGAGCAGCCCAGCTACAATTCCATCTGAGCCCCCATGTTCTCCAGTAGCTAGACTCTTGAAGAACTTCTATTCTTAGTGTGCTACCTCTATTGGAGTGAGTGCAGCTATGTCGCCTCAAGTTGGAAAAGCTCCAGTGTAAACATGCCCTCGGTCAAGCTAGGTACAGGGGTATTTTTTTTTAACCTTTACTTATAAATCAGTCCCTCCAGCCACCTAGTCACTTTTGGTGTTTTCTCTTGCTTTCCCTGCACTTTGTCCTGTTCTTATTGTAATCAGGGTGTAAGTGAGCAAACACACAAAAACTATAATGAAATAACACATGCACATTCTGAAAGTCAGCTATCAAACTGCAATTACATGCAAATTCACTTTCCTGTCTACTGTACTTCTGGAATGCAGAATTTTAGCTCTCACAAGCATATGGAAAGAGCACATGGATCTTCCCTGAAATATTTGCAATTGCTGAGCCACTATTTTTCACAGAATCTGGATCCACTCTGAAGTGTGTCTGGGCCAGTGTCACTGTGCCTCACTGGGTCACAGCTGAGGATATCATACAAACTGCTGAGAAGTGGGGCAGACCCATCTCAGATTAGTGGTTATTCTTTCATGAAATATGCCAAGCCAGTAACAAAAGTAAACTTCTGTCTCACCACACTGGTTGACAAGAAGTCAGAAACGCAGTCTCCTTAGGTATCCCAGTCTTTGATTCACCACCCAGATACTAACCTTTATGATGAGTGGTTATTTAAAACAAATTTAATCAAACAAAGGGTTCTTCTGATCCCAAGAGATCAGTTACACAGCCAGATTAATATATAACTCAAATTTTACCCAATAATCATGCTGCTGCTAATCCTTTATTGTCTACTATCTAAAGGTTTATTTATAGGGAAAAAGAAAGAGAGAGTTAAAATGATCAAAGAATGCTATACATATAATCATTGAAAGTTCTTGGTTTGTGGCAGTGATGTTTCAGACTGCTGGCTTGAAGAGTGTTTGGTAACTTCTAAAAGATTGGAAGGTCCTCAGTCCATTGTTTGGAATGTCCTTTTAGTGTAGTCTATAATCCAGAGATCAGAGCAGGAAAGAGGCAAAATGTATATAAGGCCCTGGATGCATCGTCCTTCTTCCATGTGGAGGGAAAGCTCCCAGCCTGTTTGTGGAAATTTGCAGGCACAAGATGAAGTCCAGGGTCACACGAGCAAGTCACATGCCCTTGCATGCTTTGTGAAATCATTGGAGCAGCCATTTCCCATATTTTTGCTAAAACATCCACAGAAAGGCCCACTGCATAGAGACAGGCTTTTTTGTGGTCTACTGTCTGAGCTAAGTGTCCTTTCATGGGCCATTAACTCAAATATCTCATTCACAACCTGCAGTCTAGCTTCAATGTCGATTTTACCTGATTGGTGTTACTGAGTCAATATCTATAACTTCAGATACAAAAATGATACATGCATACAAGCAGGATAATCCAATTTGATAGATTGTAACTTTTCCATTGATACCTTTATATGACATAATTTGTGTAAGATTTGTTGCTATTACATAAGTGGTAGCAACAATGTCATGGTCATAGTTTAATTATACAACAATACAGCCAGTCGCATAGTACTGGGGATCTGAATGTAAGGTTTTTATGACCTTATCACCTTCTCAACCTCTCCTGTCTTTGTTCCTTTCAGTGAATCCTTAGCGTCATTAAATCTTTCCCTTCCCTTCACTTGTGTTCTCTCTCTTCACTCAATTCCCTCCCCCCTTCCCAAATCCTTTAAACAAATTCTAAGTGGGGGTGCGGGAGATGTATTTGAACTGTCCAGAAAGAGAGCGGAAAATAACACCAAATATCACCAGACTCTCGTTTCAGTAAAATCCCAGGCACTAGGAACCTGGTCTTTCAGGAAGCTCCTGTGAACTACACCACTGCTCCCAGCATCCATCCTTTCGACCAGATTGAAAACAAACGGATGCTATTGGCAACCAGGATACATTAATGCTTTACTGGCGGTTTCCGTAGTGAAGACAGGGACTGAGTGGACCATCAAGGCTGGAGATTAAACACTGGAAGACCCAGCAGTGCCTGGCCTCCGCTGGGTTACCGTGAGTGCATGAATCCCTCCCTGAGTGAAGGGCAGTGGCTCCTCCAACCACATCCCATCACATTCACTCAGCTTGGCCCTCATCCCCAGGGCCAAGGATCGCCAGGATGGCTCTGCTACCCCGATGCTGGGCAGGGCAGGGACCTCGACCAGACCTACGTTCTCGCCTGTCAAACGCAGCCTACCGGGCAGGGAGCGGGCAGGCTGCTGGAGGGGACCGGCTGCGGCTGTTCTGCGAAGAAGCCGTTTTCATCAGGGCTCCCCCTCCTTCTGCGCCAGCAAAGCACCCGACCGCCTCCCTCCTTGCCCCCTGCAAGCTGTGCAGTGCCCGAGCCGCTCCGCTCTGCAGCGGCCCCAGCTCCAGAGGAGGGGAAAGCAGCTCACGTCGTGGTCCCCCCAGCCGGGGGCAACACCGTGGGGCTTTGCTGGGGCTTGACCTGCTCTCCGCTCGGAGGCTGGCCGCTCAGTCCGGCCCCCCCGGCCCGCCTTGCATGCATGCATGCATGCATTCCGCCTGCAGAGGAGGAACTGTCCGCTCTGCCACGCAGCCAGGGGCAGGTGCCGCTCCGCTCCCGGGCAGCAAACCAGGCGGCAGCCTTAGAACCCGGGCCCAGCGGAGGCGCGTGCAGCCTGCTGCAGCTGCTGCTGGCTTCTGTCTGCGCGCGCGCGCGCGCCCCTGCCTGCCTGGCTCGCGGCCACCGGCGCCCAGCTCGGGTTGCATCAGACACAACCTCTCCGCCGAGCTCGGGTTAGCCTCCGCCGGAGCGGGCACAGCACAGGTGCGCTCCGTCGCCCCCCACCGCGCCGCGCACAGCCTGGGACCTGCCCGCCCCCCACCAAGAGCCAGCCGAAAATGCTGTGGAAAGCCCCTCAGCTGTGGAGGAAATTCTCCACCACGGCCAGGGTGAGTGTGCGGAGGGGGCAGGACGGGCAGAGGGCGGCAATGAGCCGGGGGCGGGCGCAGCAATTGCGGGGCAGGAGGGGAGGACAAGGCCGCCGTGCTTTCCTGATCCCTCTGCAAGGATAAAAACAGGCCGGGCTGGTAGCGCCTGGATTGCGGGCACTGGGAGCGCGGAGGTTTCTTGCCTTGTTTGCAAAAATGGGAGCAGCTTGCTGTGCCGGACTGGGCTGTGGGTGTGGGTATGTTCCCACGCTGTGTAGTGCAGGAGCTGCCAGGGAGGAAAGCAGCGGTGCTTCCCGAGCCTTTTTGCTTTACAAGAATATGAGCTGGCAGCCCGTGTTCTCACGGGAGAGCAGTCTGGGCTGGGGGCCTCAGCGGTGCTCGGGGACTGCAGTTGCTTTGGAAGAAGTTAAATGTCCTCCTCAAATAGCCATCATCTACTCTAGTCCTCTGCAGCCCTGGGAACAGGTGTGGCTATTTCTTTCCTTCACGCTCCAAATGCTGGCCTGGGAGGGGTGGGAGTTTGCCAAGCCCTCCCATCAATTTTTAGACTCTGGCTGTAGGGAATTGCTTCAAGTGGATGGTTGTCTGCCTGGTGTTGGATTAAACTGGATAGCAATGCTGGGAGACTGTGATAAAGATCCAGGCCGTTCTTGATGGCCAGTTAATTATGGGCCACTTCAAATTGATGTAAAGTAGGCAAGTAGGTGCTTCCGGCACCCTGGTTAAGATTCATGGATGCGGCTGAATGCAATTTGGGGATGGGTTTTCTTCCCTGAAGACTGCTCTGTGTTTCATATTTGACAGCATGGCCAAGCATGAGGATGGCTGTTTGCCCCAGGGAATTCACTTCCAAGGGCTTACAGTAAGATTTTAGCCAAGCTCTTTGGAATTGCATCAGCAATGTGAATGAATGACTGACCCGTTGCCTACAGATATATGGATGGGGAGAGGTTGTGCTGTCCTTTCCATTCAGAGGAGTAAGGTTTTACTGCCTGAGCCCTGACACTATACTATGTTGCTTCTCAAAGGAAATATGATTTTACATCCTCTTTAAAGATATGTAGCATTAAAAATATTTCCCTTGTTGTCATTAGTAACAGTGTCTCTACATTCTTGTTGAGAAATAAATACAATATTGTAACCAGAATGGGAGCTACTGAAAATTAATCTGCAAGGAATTTGAACTGAAGGTATTTCCAGTGCGTGCAGAGATGCACACACAATAGGCACTTCCAGAAACAATGGTTATTTATAACAATAAAATGAATACCCTTTACAACATTAACTTTTCTCTTCAGAAAGAGAAATTGTAGCATGATCACATTTTCCTTTTTTTGTGATTTGCTAGTGACATGAGACTTCTAGGACTATTAATATGTGCAGTTCTTGTGTATATTTTATTTTGTGGTAGGTGTGTGGGAGAAGAATAAGAATCAGAATGGAGCAAATGTTGAAATTCTGCGTGTCACGTAAACAACCATTAAAACAAACCCTAGTAATTTTTTATTTAACGTAAATTAATACCATAAAATCACTGAATATTATGGCTAACATTTTCAAAGTATATGACTAAAAAAATTAGGCAGCTACATCTATATTTAGGCATCTAAATATAAGAGGACTGATTTTTCAGAAACATTGGTTTCAGAGGAAGTTACAGATATTCAATAGATGCTTAACATCTCTGAAAAGCAGGCTACTTTTATTTAGATGCCTAACTGTGGATTTGTACATCTTTGTACATCACCTGTACAAACCGGTTTTCAGGTTGTGTGCCCTACACCAATCTTCTTCTCTGCGTTTGGCTAGAGAGTATCATATCCAGGTAAAATGAGAGTGAATTTTGAAATCTTCCCAAGAGTCTTATTTTATCCTTGTTATAATACAGGGAAGATAATACCATAAGGAGGAAAAAAGAAAGCAAAAACAAGTTAAACAAATGCAAATTAAATAAGAACGTTCAACCACTTTCCAAATCTGTGATCCTCTGTTCACACAGCATGTAAGACCACGGATAGTATGCATATTCATGAGTATTTTGTCCAGTTTTGGGCCCCCTGTTACAAAAAGATGTGGACAAGTTGGAGAGAGCCCAGCGGAGGGCAATAAAAATGATTAGGAGGCTGGAGCATAAGACTTATGAGGAGAGGTTGAGGGAACTAGGCTTGTTTAGTCTGCAAAAGAGAAGAATGAGGGGGGATTTGATAGCAGCCTTTAACTACCTGAAAGGGGGTTCCAAGGAGGATGGAGCTAGGCTGTTCTCAGTGGTAGGAGATGACAGAACAAGGAGCAATGGTCTCAAGTTGCAGTGGGGGAAGTCTAGGTTGGATATTAGGAAAAAGTTTTTTATTAGGAGGGTGGTGAAGCACTGGGATGAGTTACTTAGGGAGGTGGTGGAATCTCCATCTTTAGAGGTTTTTAAGCTGTGGCTTGACAAAGCCCTGGCTGGGATGATTTAGCTGAGGTTAGTCCTGCTTTGAGCAGGGGGTTGGACTAGATGACCTCCTGAGGTCCTTCCAACTCTAATCTTCTATGATTCTATGTTAACAAAGTTCCTCTAGGAGTTCCCATGAGGGAAAAATAGAAGGGTTTCTATACCTTGTAAAATTGAGCCACCTCTCTTTCATCAGTTTGAGCTCCATTATTTTCCATGCCTGTTGGGACAACTCCAAAAACAAGGGAAGAAATCTCTCCGAATAATGAATGATCACTAATCTACTTGTGAGAAGTAGTGTTTCTGATAACTGTGTGGTCATTTTCAGCCAGATGGTTGCAAGGGAAGCCCATCATTGCCTCCATAGTATCAATATATATGTCAGAAGCAACCACTGGTCCACTCCTCATACATTACTGATAATGATCCTATATTAATATCACCATATGCCACCAGCTTCATTTGATGTTATTTAGTGAGCTAGACTATAAGACCTATCTTTTGAGTGGTGATCCTGGAGGTGACTTCAAAGAAGAAGTAACTACCAGGCTGTTCTACATTTCCTCATAATTTTATAGAATTTGCACTTTTATGTTGCTCTGCCATGTCTCCATATCATTTTGTTGCAAGGAATTTCCACTCTCAAAAGACCAGCAAGTTGTGCAAAGAGTTCTGGAGGAAGATCTTCCAATTCCAGAACAAAACACAAGTTTGCAGTAAGATGCTCTGCTGTGCCACTGAGTGGGTATTTTTAAATAGGACAAAAGGAAGCAACCAGAAGTAAAGAAAGGGATTTGTGGCCTGATCCTGCAAGCTTCCTTTTGTCTGGGACTCCACTGAACCAATAGAAGTTCTATGCATGAAGGACTGGTGATTTGGCTCTTATTTTCTACTAGTACAGTATATGTGACAATACAGTACAGGATTGTATTATCCATACTGAAGGTTAATGGACAGTAAATCTGTATCCAACTATTCTTGAAAAATTTCTCTCTTGAATGGTTATAGAGAAGTAATCCTTCATGCTGGGAAAATCATTTTCAGTTTGAGCAATTTGCTACATGTGCTATATGATGTAGTTGGCTTATTGTCCGGTTAATAAATATTCTTCTTCGACAGAATTCAGAAACGTAACTGTATGTACGCATGCATGTGTGTGTGAGTATTCTGTGCTCTATCTTACAAGCTCTACCCCTTTATACTTGTTCTCTGTTGCTTTAAGGATTGCATCATCTTTATCCCTATCCACTTCCTGGCTCAGAACTCTGATAAACATAGAGAAATTTGTGCTCAGTAACAATTTTGGGTCAGATCCTCAGTTAGCATGAACTGACATAATGTGGTTCCATTGACGTCAGTGGAGCTACACACTGATTTACAGCAGCTCATGATCTGGAATTGTAATTCCTGTGCAGCTCCGTGTAACATACGAATCTGATTTATGCACATTGATTGTGGTACCCTTGTGTCCGGCTGCCCTAATGAAGAGGCCGCATTTTCCTAGGAGGAAAGAAGTTAGGACCCAGAGAGATTCCTTCAGGGAAAGGGGCAGGAGTTATAAAGAAGGCAGAGGCCTAAGAAGGCTCCTGCTGCAACTGCTAGGACTAAACTGTTTCCTGCTCTCTGAAGGATTGCTACAAATGTATGCTTTTAGGGCTGTCAAATGATTTTTTTAAATAGCCGCAATCAATCAGTTTTAATCGCATGTTAAACAATAATAGAATGTCCATTTAAATTTATTATAAATATTTGTGGATGTTTTTCAAATATATTGATTTCAGTTGCCACACAGAATACAAAGTGTACAGTGCTCAATTTATATTTTTGATTACAAACATTTGCACTGTAAAAAGATAAACAAAAGAAATAGTATTTTTTCAATTCACTTCATATGAGTACTGTAGTGGAATCTCTGTCACGAAAGTGCAATTCACAAATGTGGAATTTTTTTTTTATATACATGCACTTAAAAAAAAACAATATAAAACTTTAGAGCCTAAAGTCGAAGCATAAAGGGGCATACCAATGTTTAGCATATCTAGCACGTGAATACCTTGCAACACTGGCTACAACAGTGCCATGTGAACATCTGTTCTCATTTTCAGGTGACATTGTAAATAAGAAGTGGGTAGCATTATCTCCTGCAAATGTAAACAAACTTATTTTTCTTAGTGATTGGCTGAACAAGAAGTAGGACTGAGTTGACTTTTACTACTACAAGGATCTCCTGTTATGTGAGGGAAGGACTTTGGAACTAGGCTCAGCCACAGATGTCCTGAGTGGCTTTAGTTAATGTGACATTGAATATAATGACAAGTCTACTGACATTTGTCATTCTTAGAAAATACTTCAATTTTCCTTGCAAGGATAATAGATGAAAAAATTATAAGTTAGAGGGCATATTACAGAAACTTTAGCCATTCCTGCAATGATTTTGCTAGGAGTCTGTTTCAAATATAAGATTTCAAGGTATGTCGATCATAGGTAGGAATAATGACTGCTGATTTTGTTATGCCTTTTTGTAACAAGCGGTGCATGTATATGGAGAAACTTCTGCTGAAGAAATAACAAAGGAGGCAGTAACAATACCAAGTGACATTTGTACACCACAGAAGTATGGTGTCACTAAATTGTAGGTTATATTTGCCTCTTAAGATCAAGGTTAAAAAAAATGGACCAATTATTTTATTAGTTTATAAATTGTTGGGACAGAAAGATACTATTGCTTTAGCAATCAAAACTAACATTGGCTAAGACAATGTAAGACAGAATTACAAGTAGCAACGTATCTCTTCTGCATCCTAAAATGTAGTTTGCTTTGACTCTTGTTGACAGACTTATCAACGTAAGCTAAAGCTAGCTCTCATAGGTCAGAGTCTTTTTGGTCAAGAAGTCTACAGTCACCTGCAAAAAGAGGGACATAAAGTCGTGGGAGTGTTCACAGTTCCAGATGTGAATGGGAAAGCTGACCCTTTGGGTAAGTATAAACAGTCACCATGTAAGTATCATCATCATCGTCATGCGTAAGCACAACTAACTTGCTTCTCCATTAAAGGGTATTGTCCTTGGGGCAGTCCTTTGTGCATATTGCCAGGTATGTACATCTGTGCCATGTGTTTTGACATCAGCATACCAGGTTAATTATTTTATTATCTCAGAGGTAAATTAACTTGTATCTAGAGTTAATTGTCCTGGGCTATATTACTACCTTACAGTCTGCCCAATTTAAAGAGAAGCTCATAGATGCACTGCCCCAGGAACAGCTTGAGAAGCAGATTGTGATGCTCTGAATCACAATCTGCCTCACGGTCCTTCCTCTGCTCTGGAAAGGAAGTAAATGACTGGGCTGTTGGGCTTCTATCCAGCCCAGTAGGTCATCTGCTATGCTGGCATAGCTGTGCTGTCTGACACATTAAGGGGGCATGGAGCCAAGACTCTACCCATTCCCAGCCCCTGGTCTCTCCTGACCACCTGTACGGAGGTGAAATAGCAGCTCTGCAAAGCCTGCTTTCCATTGCACACTGCAGCTTGTGGTACAAGCAGATCATTCAAAAGAGTAAAGGGATAACTTACGCCTCCTTACTCAATTGCATAGGTAAATAGGTATGTTCTAGCTCTTTAAAAGTGATAGTTGCTGACTGATTACACTCAGTAGTGTACTCATGTAGTATAGCTCTCGCACTGAGTCCAGAGTAACAAAGGAGTTGCTTTGAAGTGGCTGTCTTAATTATACCTTTATTTTTCTCAGTGGTTCCAAACCACAGCAGTTAGTTAATAAGGTTAACAACTACAGCTGCCAAAACAGGATTAACTTTGGTGGCTACTCAGACATTTAAATTACATTTCTTAAACTGTTTCCAGTCACTTGGTGTTTTCTGTCAGTGCCTGACATGTTGTTACAGGACTTTTATTAAGGAAAAGTCAACCATAAAAATTGCTTATTCGGGCAGGGAATATTCCCAAACTTGCATATTGCTTTCAAGTTTATTAAATTCTATAGTCTGTCTCACTTAAAATTATGCAGCTTTTCACAGCTAGGAAGAATTAGGTGAGATCTACTAGCTTAATAACAGATAATACAGCTAACTATGGGAAGGTACTATAGAGAAACATTGCAATACTATGCAACCTAAGCGGTACTCACTGGGGCAGAACTTTCATTTATTTCAATCAATTATTTATTATAACTGGGCCATAAAATTAGTTTATTGCACACTGGGTGACAAAAAATTAGTTTCAGTTGATAGTTTGCTGCCTTTTGCAGTCAGATGTTTCAAAATAGTTTCAAAGTGAAATTTAATGATGAGGTATGGTCAGTCAGCTGAGATCATTTCTAAAAGCAGATGCAATACATGTGCAAAGATTATAGTTAAAAGAATTTTGTAAGGATTTACATCACACATGTTTACTCCCGATATGCAGTGTGAAATGCATGCTTAAATAAATATCTTCTTACGGCTACTTTTAATACCATCAACATTTATTGAGTCAAACTCCACTTTTTATTTATAAAATAACAAAGAGATTTATAGACCTAAATTAAATTAGATGGATTCTTTGGTTCTCTAAGGCCACTTTGTGTTTCATTCCCTGTCCCTCAGGTTTTCTTAAGATGTAAATGTGCCAAGGTGTAGTGCTGACTCAGAAGGATTCCTCTCACAAGCCTTAATGGGCCTGTACACTCTATTACTCTATTAAATTCTACAACATAACAGACCATATGTTCTACCCTAACTGATGGGCTCTTGGATCAGTGGTGCAATGGGATTTATCTACTGTGTAATTAATTCTGTCTCAAATGTTGCACACGTTTAATGTAGTTATTTCTTCATTCCTTCGTGGTGATCGTTTGAACCAGATAGCAAGATATCGCTGACTGCAGCGTGGCTTAGGTAGTTGTATTGAAAGTCACATACAGAACTGCTTAGAAGTGGGAAAGTACGTTCTACAAAACCAAACTTATTCCAGATAGATATGATGATTAGACAAGAAATGAAATGCCACTGTTAGACGGTTCATAGCATTCATCATTCCATTGTGTCTTCGTTGGTGCTTAATACATAGACCATAAAAATGAATTTAATGATGGATATAGAATGAGCTGCATTGCTGATAGATCAAAACATCGCTTCTTGTTTGTTCTTTGTCCTTACAACATTTCTGTTCTTGACTGTATATACACACAGATGTGGTACTATCCTCCGTTAGCTGCATACACGAACCTTCAGAAGAACTCTCACCCTTATTTACAGAAAGACTTGCTACCACTTGAGCCAAAGAGGAATCTCTGTTAGTTGTTTGCTGTTGTTGCAATAGTCCTTATAACCTCTTTCCAGGCCAGCCATTAGTGGTCAAAGCAATGATGAGTCAATGAACAGGTGGGTAGATCTACTTCTGTACAATGCAGAACAGTGGTGCACAAGCACAAGCATGCATGTGCACACACTAGAGATAAGGTAACACCGAAAGGTTTGGGTTTTTTTTTTCCTGATCTATGAGGCAGGACTAAAATTGGGGAAAGGGTGGCGAATACCATCCTGCTGCCTATGTAAAGGATTTCCTTTCTGCTTCTCTGTGCCCTTTAGTCCTGTCATAATCTCATTAGTCCACTATTAGCATAATAAATGTGTTCCTGAATGTATCAGGACATAGTGACTTTTCCTTTTGAGTTTTGTAAGAATTATCTACCATCTCAGGATCTTGTTACCTTGAACATAAATCTCAGTCCAGATGAATTTTCCATGCTAGAGGACATTAGGGTATGCAGGTTCTTGCCTGTCTTTCCCTCCCTGCACCCCCCTCCGCACACACACATTATGCTAAAGTAACATTATTAAGCTTGCACAGTCATTTACTCAAAAGTTAGGAAATGCAGAATGATGATGGCTTGTGCAATCTTAACTTGGCTCCATTGTGCATGTGTGTTATGATGCAGTCTTTAATTACATGATCCTATATTATTTTTTCCATACTATTTTTTTTCTCTGTATCATTCAGTACACAGGCTGGATGGTGCTCACTTATTGAGCAGCTGTTCAATATTTTGTTTTCTCCTTGTTGTTCATTGTATGGCCCTAGACCTTATTTATTGGACATTATTCAAACTCTGTTATGAAGACAGAATTATTAATTTCCTCATGGTTTCTTCCATGACATATGTCACTATAGTATCTGAGTGCTTCACAAATATTACTGAATTTTTCATAACGCCCCTATAAGATGAGGGAACATCATTATCCCCATTTTGCAGATAGGGAACTAAGGCACAAACAATAAGGTCAAAAGTATCTATAATTTTGGATCCAAACTAAGACATGTAGGACCTGACCCGAAACTCGCACTCCCAGTTTTCCAAGTATTTATAATTGTATAGCCCTTAATATGTTTGAAACACAGCTCCCATTTGGGAAACTGCTGATTTATTTTTATTTTAAAAAATGTGACTCGGTTTCTCTTCTCTTGTTATCTGCTGGTGTGAAGGGTTTAATTTCTTTCTTAAAATTGGAAAAAAAGTGCAATGACAGAAGTCACGTAAGCATGAAAGAACTATCAGGAACTGTATCAGGAACTGTCAGCCTGTGAAATGAGCTATGGAATCATGGAATATTCAAAGGCTATTTGTCAGCTTTATAAATGTCATATATGTATCTTTATGGGCTAATGATAGTATTCTAGCCCAATGTGGGAGTTACAGGGTTTCCTGCAGGAACTAAAATCACCAGGGCAGAAGTGTAGGTAACTAATGCAAATACCTAGACAGGTAAACAAGTCTGAAGAAGTCTCATTCCTGGGGGAAATTGCATATTCTAGTTTGTCCTGACTCCAGAGACTGCCTGACAAAAAACTGAAATGACATAAAATGATCAACTTGACATGGGAAGCGGCCTTCAATCCAAGAACTGGCATGAGACTGTGACCAATGGGATCAGGTCCTGTGAGTGGACCTGAAACTTTAAAACATGCCGAGCGTCCACATGAAATAGGGGTAACACCTGATCAACTTGACATTCATACAAGCTGTTTATTGTTTTTAAGGTATGTTTTCTCTGTAATGCTTTTGTTCTGAATAAATAATACTTTCCTTTATGAAGGCTGGTTGGTCATTGCTTAACTCTATCGTTACCCCTGAGAGAATGGAACTGGAGGTGCTGAACTAAAGTCAGACCTGATCAGTTATTCACAGGGAATTGCAGGAAGAATTGCAGCCTAAATCCCTGATCTAGAGGAAGAGAGTTGTGGGACTGTGCCCTAAGAAGTGATGGTTAGAGGCTTGAGATCTAAGAGGGGTGCCCTGAAGGAGGCCATAAAAGGGTCAGAGGTGCAGTTACCTTGGGAATTGTGACACCATTAACTACAGTTACAGTTGTGAGTGCTTGGCACTTCTGCAGATCAGACCCGGGGCCTCAAGTGGGACATCCAGAAAACGAGGAATACTTTAGTGACCAAATATGAAAAGTTTGATGTAAGTGACTTGCCTAGTAACATGCAGGAACTCTGTGGCACAGGCAAGGAACTAAATGAGGCAGGGGACTGGGGGTGAGGAGGAGGAATATGTGATCATATGATTAAAGACTGTCCTAATGTATGGGGCAGGAGGGATGAATTAATTGCACAGCAAACCTGAATACAGGCAGTGCCTAATTTTTGAGCGTTTATTAAGGTTGCAGAGTCAGTGTTGCTTTAATGTAGTTTTTGGAGTGCAGTATTTTTGAAAAAATGGAAGTTCCATCATGTGGCATCATATTGACACCCACATGGGACATCAGGAGGGTGGGAAACGTTAGATCCAGGGCATGGACCTTTGCCACTTGAACTAATGGAGTGACTGCTAGCAGCAGTAATAGGTTGTCATCCTCTATGTGGACCAGCAACAGAGGGGGATGCGATGCATGCTTTGCCAGAGAATTTCACAGCTATTGTTGGTAGCAGAGGAATGGTGAGACTCAGGAATCGTGGGTCCCATTCCAGGCTCTGGGGGAGGGGCGTGATTTTGTGGGTGTAGACTCTTCTGCCTGTTCCCCAGGAATTTGACACTTTCTGTCTGATTCCCTCTGATCTGTCCCTGTCTCAATTCTTGCTCCTCATCCTAGTCCCATTCTCCTCACCTAGCCAGCCCCAGTCTCCATTCCTCAGGCTTCTCATCCCAGTGTCAGTTTCTTTGTCCAGCCAGTCCTGATCTCCCTTCCTGCCTCTCCACCCCAGTTTTCCTTTCCAGTCCCATTTGCTTTTGCAGACATTCCCAGTACCCCTTGCCAAGACATTCCAGTTCACCCACTGCCAACTCCTTGTCTGATCTCCCTTCCTTCCCTATTGGTCTGCAGTCAGCCCTCTGACCCTGTCCACACTGGCTTCCACCCTAGGCTCCTACTCCAGTCTCACTCTCCCACCTCCATCCCCTGGCTCTGTGTCCCAATCTCTTTGCCCAGACAGTGCCCCACACCTGGACCCCTCCTCAGCTCTGTCTCCCCTTCCTCCTCCACCGCTCTCCTGGTTCTCATTCCCAGTCTTCTTGTCCAGTCAGTTCCAGTCTCTTCCCCAGGCTCCTCATCTGACCTCAGTCTCCCCCACCCCTAGCTCTGACTTCCCCCACTTTTCCCTCCTCATCCCCCGGTCCTCACCCGAAACTCCCACTCCCAGTTTCCTTATTCCTCACCCCAGTTCACTCTCCCAGGCTCCTTGTCGTGATCTACTGTGCCCCACCTCCTGCTGTTGTGCCCTCTGTATTTGAATCAGGCATCTTCCTCTCTCCTGGTGCCAGAGCCCAGGAGGAGATCACTGAGAGCACAGGTCAGACGAGCTCCCTGGCTTCAGTTCAGGTCCCTGGACATGGCACAGTCCACAGAAGTCAGCTGCAGTTGCAGGGAAAGTCCTGCTCCGCTCTGGGCTAGTGCATGCCCAGTGTGGATGGAATCTTCAGTGAATTATCTGGGGCCTCATACATCTCTGCTGAGCAGGCGCATGGTTTGATTCTTTTCTAAAGGCTTGTAACTTATCCAAATGTGTGCAGATCTGCACGGATTTGGCAAAAGGCCCACCCCACTGCCAAATGTCAAGTCCCTGCTCCTAAGCATAGGGGTGCTAGAGCTTTTTAAATAAAGGTCACTAGACTTTTTTAACATGGGCAAAGCAATGTATCTTTCCCTAGCCTTGTTCTTGAATACAACTGAGTGGTTTTGATTGAAGTTTTCCAAAACACTTCAGCCTGAGGCAGACACCTACAATGGAAAATTTCTTCTG
This sequence comes from Emydura macquarii macquarii, assembly GCF_026122565.2. Lineage (NCBI taxonomy): Eukaryota > Metazoa > Chordata > Testudines > Chelidae > Emydura > Emydura macquarii. The sequence continues at coordinate 553,941 of NW_027133667.1, forward strand.
GAGTGGTTAAAATTTGGCAAAGTTCTAGCAACTGAAAGTAGGGCATATTAACGGGAAGCATCAGGCAACCTTAACAATAGGAGATGCTACCAGCCCAGCCTATAATTAACACAAACCTTTTCTCCATAGACTTTAGTAACACAATTTACAAAAGTTTTGGTTTCTTGCCATTCCTTTTTACATGTTGAAACTTTAACCTCTACTCCAACCCATGCATTCAAACAGAAGCCTACTCCCTCTTCATCAAATTCACTGAGTCCAACAGACATATTCTAATGTCTTTGTATCTATTTTCAAACACAGAAAAGATTCAACAAGGAATGATTTAGTCATGAAAGTCTAGCAATGAAGTATTTAAAATTACACAATAACAGGTAATTCCTTGCAGTTTTGTCATGTCCTCCACACAAGTTTCTCAAAGCACTTTACTCACGTTGATGAATTAAGCCTCACAAAACCCTGAGATATAGGAAAAGATGATTATCCCCATATTATAGATGAGAAAACAGAAGCACAGAGAAATGAGTGACTTGCTCAAGGCCACACAGGAAGTCTGTGGTTGAGCCAGAAATGGAACGCAGGTGGCTTGAGTCCCATCCTATGGTTTAACCATTATACCAACCTTCCTCCTTGATGGCCTCCTACATATTTGCTCCTTTCATTGTGAGGCAGTTATCCCTCTTATTGTGTTTTTTCCCCCTGTAATTTTAGCCTTTCCACATGATATTTCTCTTACTGGAGTATGGTGAACTGTCTTTTCTGGGTGATTTTTTTTTTTTTGAAATTTGTTTCATTATGTCTTTTGCCATGTCATCAATTCTTCTTATCATAGGGTCATTTGAATGCGGGATGGTTTTAATTTTATCTACTTCTATTTTGCCAAACATGATTTCAGCAATTCTGATAGTAGCGGGAATGACAAGGTTCTCAGCAATGGTATGTGGTTTCTTTGTTTTTGCCACCATGTCTGTGATTTCAAATGAATCTTGTAGAGCTTATTTAGGGATCGCAGAGTACAATTTGATAGAAGTGCTTGATTTTCTTGTGAAAAAATCTATTAATTTGTCCTTAAGATCAGGATGTTTAGTTTGAAGGTGCCTTTTCAAAAGGGAAGGCTTCATACAGCGCTTAGACAATGTCTCACTGCAGATCACACAAAGTGGTGATGGAGGTATATCTCTGTTTGTTGTAAACCCAAAAGCCAGGTAACTGGGATTGTAGCTGCGTGCTTTATGAACCTGTGAAGATTTTGTACTTTCACTACTGGTGGGTTTTTTTTCCAAAAAATTAACCTCTGGCTCCAACACTTGTTGCACATTTGTATGGGAACTGCTTCCTTCTAAATCTGAAGTCTCTTTTTATAAGAAAATGATCCATTTTAACACCTTCACGATCAGTAAAATTAAAACAATAACACAAGCCCAGTTACATTCAAACACTAAAAGTGGCAACTACAGCAGACTGGCATGTGCTTAAACTCTTAGAAACACAATCTTTTTCCCCTTTACCGCTGGACGACTGTATTTCTCGTAAAGCAGGAGAGTTCTGAGTTCTGCAGTGCTGTGTGGCTGTGGCAGATCACAAAACCTCCTGCTCTTTCTCCCGTCCTTCCTCCTCCCCTTCCTCCAGATAGCAGCAAAGGTCAGCACCAGCCAATCACGATGGCCTGATGGCGGGGTCACGTGGCGTCTTCCTCACACAGACGGGAACTGGGCATGTCTGCATGTCTGTCTGCATGTGCATGTGTCTCAGCATGTCGCTGCATGTGTCTATGTTCTTGTGTCTTTTTATCTCTGAACTACAGGTCCAAACACTCACTTTATCCGCTGCCAATACAGTACTGCAGATATACCCTTTTTAGAAAAAGAGCAACCACAATCTTCCCTATTGCCCTCCTTCCCTGTCTCTCTCTCTCTTTCTCCCTCTTTTCCTGTCTCTCTCGCCTTCCTTCCCTGTCTCTCTCTCTCACTCCTTCATCCTCTCAAATCTATGGCAAAAAATTTGGCGCACCCCGCATTGCGCAGCGCTTTATATTCCCTAGCATTGGCATGCCACTCAAAGCTTCCAAGCTTTCGCCAACATCACCTCTAGCCCAGGTACATACTTGAGTTGTGCACCCCTGGTGTAAGGGTGGCATCCCTACCCACAGTAGATCTGACATCTGTAATATCAGGGCCTTATATCTTCCTTTCTGTATGTTAAGTTGCTTCCTTCAAACCATAGATTTTGGTTTTCGTCATCATTTTGTGTTTGTATATGTGTTAATGATTTCTACAACATTTTTTTTACATCTTATGGAAAATTGTGAATAAAAAGTTTATTTGAAACAAAACACTTTACTGCTGCCTCCTCCATGAACAGTGGTCTTTAAAACATTTCTTGTTGACTCAGTGGTAATTTGTGTATGGATGTATGTGTGTGTTTAAAATGTATTTAGAAGACAGGAATTACTGGAATGGAAGGATGATCTTTTGATTAAGGTACTAAACTAGGACTCAAGAGTTCTGAATTCAGTTCCTTTCTGTGCCACTGACTTTCTGTGTGACCTTGGTCAAGTCACTTAATCGCTGTGTGTCTCAGTTTCTCATTTATAAAATAAGGATATTTCCATTTCCCCCCCCCTTGGTTTTGTCCATTTAGACTGCAAGCTCTTTGGGGGCAGGGTACTGTCTCTTATTGTGTGTTTATACCTACCTAGTATAAGGGAGTCTTGATCTCACCTGAGGCCTCTAGGTGCTACAGTAATGTAAATTATTATTGCTTACAAAATTATGAGTTTCATAGGAAACCACATTTTGAGCCAACCTGCATGCAGAGCTTCTTTAATATTATAATGCGTCTATTATTGCATTTATTTGAATAGCACTAAAACAGGGCAGCCACCTCCTGAGCACTCCCTTGTTGCTCTGCAACACCCTGCCTCTGTTTCGTTCTTTTCTGGGCCCCTTAAAGAACTTTCTCACGCCCTGCATTTTCCTGGCATACACTCACTCTGCCAGTCTGTTGCCTTCCAGACCCCGTCTACATTGCAATGGGAGCCCAGAATTGAGGGAACTCTGAGTTAGCCGACACTGTGTTTGTTAACCTAGGGCTTGATCGTTTCCGCTGATTTGTAAACCCAGGTTAGGAATTATTGAACCCTAGGTCCCATCCTGGGGCTCCAGTGTCTACACTGATTCATGTGGGCATGAGTCCAACCACCCCTTTCGACGACTATCTGGCGCCCTCCCAAAATATGGCCACTCTAGTCCTTCATCCCTGGCGCAGTGTGGGAAAACTTGACTGTCCAGAGGACAAAGAAAGTGAGCTCGTGGGATACTTTTGGTGGACTCCTAGATATATCTACACTGGAATAAAAGACCCATGATGCAGCTGCGGCTGGCCTGGGTCAGCTGACTTGCAGGGCTTGTGCTGCGGGGCTAAAAAATATTGTGTATATTTTTGGACTCAGGCTGGAGCCCAGGCTCTGGGGCCATCCCCACTCATGGGGTCTGAGAGCCCGGGCTCCAGCCCAAGCCCAAATGTCTACATCGCAATGAAACAGCCCTGTGAGCCTGAGTCAGCTGACATGGGCCAGCCCTGGGTGTTTAATTGCAGTGTAGACATATCCTTAGAGCATGAATCCAGAGGGGCTGCATCTACATTGCAAAGCAATAGGGCTTGAACCCTGGGTCCCAGTTTGATTCAGTCTCAGATTCTCCATCGCCGTAGGATTGTGGGACCCTGGATCCAAGCCTTGTGTTAGTGCAATTGGTGTGTTGACACAAGGGAAATTAGGCTTGAGCCTGAGTTCGAACCCTGGGCTTACACTGCAGTGTAGATGTACCCACTGAAACCCCCTCTTGATCGTTTATAGCCCAGGTTCTGCCCTACCCCCTTAATTGGCCCAAATGGGAGCACCTGTTCTGGCCGGGAGGACTGGACCCACTTTAATCGCTGGGGCCATGTGTCCTGTGATAAGCACCAAATAGTAGTTGTTTATGGTGCTATATAACAAGAGCCAGTAACATGTTCCCCACCCCAAGCGTATCTGAATTCTGTGGGCACAGGTTAGTATATACAGGACAACAGAGTACAATGGCATTTTAGCATCAATACAAAGAAGCCATTTTTTATTTAATTATCTGATTTACCTGTCATACTATGTCGTCCTTGTTTGTTACATTTTAGCTTTTAATGTTACAAATATATTCTTTGTTTAAAAAAAAAATACTGATTTCTTGTTTCTCAGCACTGGCAGCAGAGAAAGATGGCACGCCTGTGTTTAAGTTCCCCAGATGGAGAGTTAAGGGCAAGCCTATCCAGGAAGTAGTTGAAGCCTACAAATCTGTTGGAGCAGACCTAAATGTACTTCCATTCTGCAGTCAGTTCATCCCTATGAATGTTATTGACTGTCCAAAGCATGGATCTATTATATACCACCCATCCATCCTTCCCCGGCACAGAGGAGCTTCCGCTATCAATTGGTGAGGTTGGTTTTTTTTACAAAACAGAACAAAGCTATTTAGATTTTCATGTCTCTGAAAGATACCCAGGCCAGATCCTCATCTGGTGTAAATTGGCATCATTACATGGACTTTAATTCAGCTACATTGCTTCTCACCCACTGAGAGTCTGGTCCATGGTTTCTACATCATTCATAGGTTCCAGTGTAACTTTTGTTGATTGGTTTTTTCAAAATCAGTTTTATGAATATTCTACTGAGATTGCTACTATGAACCATCTTTGTGGGTTTTTTTTACTCACATAAATGTTCAGTATATAAAAGAAAGAGATGCACACTTAATGAAGCAAATTTAAACAGCAGGTTCAGATATGTGCCTTATATCTGTGTAAGGTTTCGCACATCTGTAAACCGTTGTTATATCTGTAAACAAGCCCTGCTTGTCCTGCCTTATGTCAAGCTTTCTTTTGGTACAAACATATGGGGTATGCTTTTATTGCTGTATGAGGAGGCTTCATAACACACCTGCCACTACCAATAGTAGTTAAATCCACCAGAATTAGAGTTTACTAAAAACTTATACGGTACCTCTGTTATAGCACGTAACTACTGTTGCCATATATGCTAGGCAGCTCTTCTCCTTTAAATCTTTTGTTGAGCTTTCTGTTTCAGGTTGCATGAGCCAGTAATATGACAAACTTAGGTATTTTTCACTAATATCTCCAGAGACTAAGAATCTCATTTCTGCAGTGCAATCACCTTCTTTGCCAATATTAGTTCTCCAGGTCTCTACCAACTTGCAATCTTTACTGAACTTTTGCTGTCGTTCTGCGAAGTCTCAAAAACTAAGCGGGGGCGGGCGGGAGAGTCTGCCAAGGAATGTTTAGATCATGCAGGAAATGATGTTGATGATTTACATGCAGTCAAATGTTAAGAAGTGGTCATTAATTTTTTTGTGCCTCAGTTTTGAGCTGCACAACTAGAGCCAATGGTGCCCGATTTCCAGCAGTACAGAAGACCTGCAGCTCCAAAGGGGTATTGGGACCTGTATGGCTAAAATTCTTTCCAAATTCAGGGCCAGATCCTGAGATGCTGTAAATGATCATAGCTCCATTGAAGACAATACCTGGATATGAAGTTCCTATTCACTTGTCTTAAACTGTTGTGTAGTATTGCTGTGCTCTGTTAAACAGTTGTACGTTTTATTGTGGGCCACCTATGACTTGGAGACATTCAGAAAAAAAGACTAAGTAGAAGCACAGGCATTAGTACTATTTTGTTTTGTTAATACTGATGGTTCCAACTTCCAAATGGCATCGCAGCCCGCGGCAGAGCTTCTGTGCCATTTGTTGTACCATTCATAATTAATTTGGAATAATTTAGCACAATAAGCTATGAAACAAGAATGATGGGACTGCAAAGTACAACACATAAGACGTTGGTCACAGCCTGGCTTATGTCACTGTGTATACACACCAGCAATGTCAAGCCTGTAGCTCCCTGAATGATAGCAATGAAATCACTATACTAAGACATCTGATTAGAATCCACACCCACCCACACACAGGTCTCCATATGGTGCCTGCATCAGGCATATGAGCTATCAAATGGGCTGATCTTCATGACTACGGTCATTCCATCTATATTTACTCTAAAATATTTTATTGGCAGGACTTTAATTCAAGGAGATAAAAAAGCAGGATTTACTATTTTCTGGGCTGATGATGGTCTGGACACTGGGCCAATTCTTCTGCAACGGGAATGTGATGTAGGCCCAAACGATACTGTGGATGACTTATATAATCGTTTTCTTTTCCCAGAAGGAATAAAAGCGATGGTAAGTCTATCTGTGCTGAATACGGGCAGTTTAAAAAGAAAAATCTGGCGCATCTCATCTTCTTGGAATTTGAACATAAATAAAATCTAATAAGATACTAAAGCAATTGGAATGTATTGGCTCAGATCTTCAGTGGAGCTATGCTCATTCACACCAGTGAAGGGTCTGGCCCACAATATTTTGACTAGGGGATAAATCCTGCTCCCTCTGAAGTCAATGGGACAAATTAATCTCTGATGTAAATCCTTTGACTTCAGTGGAGTTACACCTGCAATGAATTTGCCCTGTTGTTTTAAGTTGGGCTAATCAGCAGCAAATATTTTATAGCATCATATAAAACAGGGAGTTGGAGATTTAATATGTTTTCAAATTAAGGAAATGAAAATTTGATACAACATTTCTGTAAGGGCTTCCTTTGTTTTGTTCTTTAAAAAGGTGCCCCTATTTCCATGTGTGTCTATGAAGACAATTGTGATTTGAAAATGTCCCCAGAGCCAGTTAACTCTTCCATACCTCGCTACTGTCTGAGCACCACAGCCTGTAAATCCTTACTCACAGAAGTAATCCCATTGAAATTAGTGAGATGACACAGGGGACTAAGGATGTTAAGGTTTGGGCAATTAAGCAAAATTGCCAGACCTTTACTTACTTGTCGATCCGAAAGCCAAATTTAACCTAAATATATGTGTGAGTATGTATGTGTATTGGTTTATATGATACACACACATACTGCATAACAGAAAAACACTATTAGTTTTTTTTTTTTTTTTTTAAATCTGCATGGAACAGTTGAGAATTCCTTCCCCTCCCTCCTTTTCTTGTTGAATTTTAGCAGGAATTTACATGGGAATCTGCCAAGTAATTGCTGTTTTTGCAAACAGTTAAAACAGGCAGAATGCAAATACATAGGGCCATATTTTGCCCTCAGTTAGGCCTCAGTCCTGGAAAGATTTATGCAAGTGTTTAGCTTTATTCACTGAGAGTGAGTAATCCCATTGAAATGAATGCGCCTGCCTTATGTGTAAAGTTAGCAAATGTGTAAGTCTTTGCAGGATCAGTCCCTTACACTTCAGCAACCCTGGTCATTGCATAAGAAATAAAATGGAGCCAAGTCCTGCACCCTACATAGGAAAAACTTCTTTGGACTCAGTATAGCTGAGAGCAGAGTGTGTGTAAAATAAAGATACAATTTGTCCTATTTGAGCAATTAAAACTGCTTTTTTCCTGTTTAGGTAGAAGCTGTCCAGCTAATTGCTGATGGTAAAGCTCCTCAGATACCTCAGCCTGAAGAAGGGGCAACATATGAAGGGATCCAGAAGAAAGAAAATGCAGAGGTGCTAGTGTTAACAGAACTGTGTTGCTAATGACAATGTACACTTTCTGTTCAGCTTGCCAAAAAATCTCTGAAGTGTGGGTACTGCTCCAGTGGAAGTCAATGAGAATTGTCCCATTGACTTCAGCATGTGCAGGACCAAGCCCGAATTAGCAAGAACGAGTCTGATACAGGTAGAAAGTGCAGAAATACTTGATCATTCTGACTTGTTCTCTACAAGCTCTAGTTTTAGAAATTATTGCTGTAAAAAGAAATTAAGGGACTAATTGCCCAGACTCATCTGAGCATAGATCGTGCCACACACAGTGTCTTTGAAGCCAGTTTAGACAGTGTGTTGTGGTACCAAATGCTCTCTCTGGGCTAATTATGTGTTAACCAGTTCATGTGTAAAGTCTGCAGCATACAACTCCGGAGCAGCATGTAGGTAATATGCATGTAGTGAAATGCCCATCCTGCCTGACAGGGAGATATCCGATATGACCTAGTGGTGTGAATATACGAGCAGGAGCAAGGTTTGTCTTCATTCTGATCTCAGCTCTGACTCCCTCCCAGGTCCTGAGCAAGTTACAGAACCTCTCTGCCTCTGTTTTTATTAGTATTACTCACAAACAGATGTGTACGGTACTTCCATGTTCATTTGTGGTCACATATTAACAAAGTACCTGGATCAAGCAGTTTCAAACTTGGCCTATAAACCTTTTGTGGTCTGCAGAATACTTACTGATGTTCTAGAGAGAGCTAGGAGATCCCATAGTATTGGCTTCTTCTCTTTGCTTCCAGCTGTTTCTACAGAGGTCTAGCCTTTTTGCAAAAAAAGATAACGTTGTTCCTTAAAAGCAGCTGGAAACGAGGAGGAGGAAAGATTAGCTTCCTGCACTAGGAGCTGCATAAGAGAAGGATGACAAGAGGTAACAGGAGCAGGCCTTAAGGACAGCTGCCATCAGCAGGAGCTGCAGCCAGAGGAGAGGCAAGAGATGCAAATGGGAAAGGAATTCTCAGAAGAGAGGAAGATGAGAAGGAGGGAATTGAGCAACAGGGTAAAGGAAAAGGGGACCAGGTGGCAGAGAAACATTTGCGGAGGAATAGTGGGAGAGAGAACAGAACTGATGGGAGGAGAAGATGAAATAAAAAGCAATAGTAGACTGTAATTCCTTTTTCTGAAAACAGCACAAACCCAGGAAAGAAAAAAGGTTGCTTGGTTGGTTTGTGTTCTTTCCTGTCCTGGGATTTGGTTCTGCAGGTGCCAAGAGACCATATGGTCCCTCATGGCCATCACTCATGAAACTCAATCTTCTGTTAAATAAGTCTTTGCACATTAGGGACCTGCTCCAGCTCCCATTTAAGTCAATTGGCATTTTGCCATTGACATCAGAGGGAGAAAGTTCAAACTCTAATTATGCAATTTACAAATGATCTTGTTGTGACCCATCTGTGACTAGGGTAGCCCACCTGAAAATGCCAAGGGCAGGGCAGGCTGCAAAAAGGAGAGCAGATTCTCCCAAACTGGTGTAGTTAGAGTCCGTAACCAGTTAGAAACAGTGCTTCTGATTCCCCACACTGATTATCAAGAAGCTTAAAAAAAAATTACACAGTCCTTTTTACTGCATTTCAGTCCCTGGCTCCCAGTCAGCAACTGGGTCCAGTAAAGAGATACGTTATTTAAAACTTTATTCCCTTTACCAAAATCCAAAATGTTTTCCTGTCCCCAAAGGGTCAGCCACATTGCCAGATCAATATAAGTTTGGATCTTGCCCACACTGCCAGCCAATCCTTTAGTCACTAAAACTAAAGGTTTATTATAAAAGGAAAGAAACAAACAAGAAGAGACATGTTAAATGGTCCAAGCAATCAGATACATACAAATGACTGTAAAGTCCATATATATCAGATTCTCAGTAGAATTGTGGAGTTTGCCGCCTTGTACAGTCCCTCTGGTGTACATCCAGTACCTGGATGGGTCTCAGTCTTTCCTTTCACAGCTTCAGCTGCAGATAAGTTGATCCAGAGGTAAGAAGCAGGAATGAAGACAAGATGGGGATGATGCAGCTGCCTTTTATGTTCCTTTGTCATGTGATTTGTCTCAAACACAGCTACGCACGCAGCACATGGCATGGAAAAGCCTCAGACTCCCCTGTCCCTGATCATGTTCTTACATGTCTGGTGACCCATAAGATGTAGTCCCTGAGTTCTTTCAGTGGATTCATAGTACCTTTGAGTTCCCTTGAGGGGCCTTTAAGCAGGCTTAGTGCTGCTGCCACCCCGTCTGCGGTGTCGCCCAGAAACACAGCACAAGTTTTTGGATACAGATACATTACACTTATTCATAACTTACAGTACCAAGATGTTACATGTGCAGGAACAAAATCATCATACTTAGCAAATTATAACCTTTCCAACCATATCTGAAATGGCACATCTTGTCCGAATTATTGTATTTTTGCAATATTGATATTAAATAATATTATAAATGGTCACCACTAATCCAGACAGCATCACATTTATATTTTACAATGAATTACAACCACTTCTAATGACTAGTGTTCAGCTGGTATTTTAAAATGTGGTGGTATTCCTCAGGGGCCTACTCCATAGCCTCATGAGGTTGATGGAAAGGATTCCATTGATTTCATTGAGCTTTGGATCAGGCTTCTAGGGTGGGATATTCAAAAGCATCTAAGGGATTTAGGAGCATAAGTCTTATTGAAAGTAAATGAGACCTGTGTTCCTAAATTACTTAGATGCTTCTGAAAATCCTTCCCTCAATTCTTTTCACTAATAAAAGGGAGAGGTTTATTCCATGATTTCTCCTCTGTATTCACAGGGGACACTAATGCTTTTTGATATATGTTATTCATATCCTAAACTATTTAATCCCTTCACTCCCAAATTTTTGAATGAATTCCAAGAATATGTAATGGAGCCCTAGGCAAACTTCATACACCATGGCAGCAGCCTTTTATATTTAGCAACATAATGTCCTATCAAGGATCATCTACCAGAATCAATGCGTGTAGTACAGCTGCTGTTTCTTATTATTCTGAATATATTAGACTGCCTGTAAAATGCATTTGGATTAGACTTTTTTTTTGCCAACAATTTGCACTGGACTCTCTGCCAGAAATAAAATTTTTCCAGCATGAAATCTATTCTGTGCACCAAACAAATGAAGGAGTTTTAAATAAGTAATTTTAAAAACAATTATTTATATAAAGATTGTAATGGGAACATATTTTATATAGTGGGTTCATGTTGGACCAGTTGTATAATAAGCTTACTTGCTTTTTTTCTACCTATTTAGGAGGGACCTTACTCAAGGTTGGAAAAGCCACCATAAAATTATATAGAGTGCTGTGTGTGACTCCTTCATTCCTTTTGCTATTACAGTGCAAACTATTGATAACAGAAGGGGTTAAAAAAACAGCATAGCAAAGCTTTCAATCCGTAGCCTCTAGAGCAAGTCTTCATATAAAATGCTGCCTGCCTTTTTCTGCCTCAAGAGTTATTGACTGACATTTTTTGAAGAGACAAATAGGTCTACAGATGGATTTCCCAAAGTGATCCCAGATCTAGAAAGATAAATGGCTTGGGCCACATTCCGACTGTCCACATTTACTGCTGGACATCATGGGCACACCAACAAAAAACCAGGTTAAGGAAGGATGGCGTAGTCCTAGCTTTTCTGATAACCTCCCAGGGAAGATGCATACTAGACTACCTTAACAGGCACACTGGAGGGGCACTACTGAGGCCGCAAGGAGAAATGTGCATTGGGGCTTAACGTACACATAAATGATGCATGTAAAATTAAAATGAGTTAAGAAAGATTTAGAGCCTTTTAATTGTATTTTTATATTATTATAGAGTTGTTTGAGAGACTTGTCAAATTTGTGTCTGTGGTCCCAACCCTGTTCTCCTCCCTCAGTCTTAGTTCATTGGGAGTTCTGCCTGAGTAAGGAGAGCTGGATGAGGCAACGTCTCCTTCTCTCTGTTGTTAAACCCTGTTGTCATCCGCTTATAACATAGCTGTAAAATGTGTTCTGAGCTTACACTAGAGAGACCACGGAATGTCATGGGCTCCATTCTTTAATACATTTACCAGAAAAATCCATACCATATTCCATATCAGCAGCAGTGCAAGGTTCATGCATGCATTGTTTAGGATTACAAGGGTCACATATGAACTATGCAAAAGAGTCCTTAACACAGTCTGATCCATGCATGTTCCTTGCATTAAACCGACTCATTCCTTAAATACCTTGCATTAATCCTGTGCTATATTAATATTCCACTTAATAAAGAGTTGATAAAGGGTTAATAAATTGTTAGTGTTTTAATCAATGGTTAATCAATTATAGAATCCCACAGGTTGCTTATAACTGTGTGATTCCTTTTTTACTGATGTGATTATACCCATCTCTAACACATACTACTTGTGTCTTTAACATGCTTATAATACCTTCTAATCATTTATTAGCTCTTTCTATTAAGGTTCCATTTATGAATAGTTTCTAAAGTGGGACCCTTGTATCCTCCATGTGTGATCCTCATACTTATTATATGAATGAGAGACTTTGAAAAGAAAAACTTGCCCAGAAGCAGTTATGAGTAAGCTTCATGGTGTCCCAATTTACAACTCTTTGATGAGTAGCCATCTGGAGAATGTCAATTTTTCTTTCCTTTACTAATCAAGACTCCTTCTAGATTGGTAAATAAACATCTGAAAGAGAGAGAGACAACTTATAGCTGTTATTATTGGAAAGAAATGTTATCTTTATTTATAACCAGAAGGGAAAGAATCAGCTCATGTTTCTTGACTTCCTAGATTTCTTGGGACCAGCCTGCAGAAGCTTTACATAACTGGATCCGAGGGCATGATAAAGTACCTGGAGCTTGGACTGTGATTGATGGCCAGGTATGATCTGTGAAATTTAAAAGTGTTTCCTTATTTTTTTATACCATCTTTGTTATTTGCTTTTGTAATAAAAATAACAGATGAGGCACATCCTCCTCCTGATGCTCACATGTTACTCCCATTGATAACAATCAGAATATAGGTCAAGAACGGTCACTAAATAAAATGTGCAGCTCACCAGAAAACTCACAGCTGAGTCCAAGACATGATTTCCTATGAAAGGATCAGTTAGGTCAAAGAAAAATATAGGCATGTGCCTGAAGGGGACGGAGCTCTATTCCAAATCAGTAAGCAGGGAGGGCAAAGCCAGACAGTGCCAGATATTGTAGGAAACAGGTAGACATTACTGTTCATAATGAGATACTGGTGTCCCAGGGTAACACTAGAATATAATACTGCAGGCAACTGAAATACAAAATGAAATATTGTTACAGGATTTTTGACCTTGAAACCATTTACTGCAAAGAAAAGGAAATCACCCTTTATCCCAAAGCTGGTCTTTTCAATTTGATAAAAGGCAATAGGTCCTTGATCCAAATGTTCCTTCTTTTAAATGTTTTAAAGTCATAGAATCATAGAAACGTAGGGCTGGAAGGGACCTCAAGAGGTCATCTAGTCCAGTCCCAAGCGCTGAAGCAGGAGTAAGTATACTGAGACCAAATCACAGTTTCTTTCATGGCTGCAATGGCTGGATGATAGTCGCTTAGCTACCAAACCAGCCTTTGGTAGGATCTCCCTATGAGCTGGATTCTAACCCTACAGTCCAGCCTGAGGAAGAGGCAGCATGTAGCTGCACTACCCCAGGAGCAGGGCAGGAATCACGTTGTGATTTTGATAGTCACAGCCTGAGCCTTGCTCAGGATTGGGGAAGTCATCTGCACCAGTCCCTTTGCTACCTCAGATTGCTTCCCTTTCTGCGCTAGCACCATTGTGCTCACTGCTGCATTGGGACCAGAGCCAAAACTCTGTCCAGTCCCTAGCCTTGCCCACCCACTCCTTACCTTACTGGGATGAGAGGGGGAATAGCAGCCTGCTGGCAGCTGCTATTGCTCCCCCACAAGCTCTGGTGATGTAGGTATCCTGTCCAGGGGAGTAAGGGAGCTCCTTGTGCCCTCTCTGTCCTTGGCACCAGTGCACAGCAGTGCCTACAATTGAATCCTAGTAAATGACATTAGGAGATTCTTCATGCATGCTCAATTTAGTCATTATAATTATTATTTAATATCTATATTACCGTATTGCCCAAAGGCTGTAATCAGGATCTGCTCCCCACTGTGTAAACACTGAGATGGATACTGTGTCTGCCTCCCAAAGCTTATGGTGTAAGAAGACAAGAAACAAGGGTCTGGCCTGACGTGACATAGCTGTCACTTACAGGATTTTCCTGGCCTTGCATTCGGCCAAAGAGTTCCATATGCTGGGTTGTGATGCCTCCCAGATGATCTACTCACACAAGTTTTGCAGTTTACAAGGAAAGGGAACCAAAGGTTTTTGGACAGCCTAACCCTCATTAACAGCACAAAACCGAGGTCTGTGCATTTTCAGCGTGTTGAGCGAGATTTCGAGTCTGCGCATCTGTCATTCGTTTTGTTTCGTAGATGGTTACTTTCTACGGGTCATCGCTACTTGATGGGCCAGTGCCTCCTGGACAACCACTGGCAATAAAAGGCACCACAAAACCTGGGCTTGTTAGCAAAAATGGCCTAGTTCTCTTTGGTAATGACGGAAAGATGGTAAGTGCTCAACAAGGTAAATAGTGTAACTGGGGCAAAGGGCGGGGGTGGGGCAAAAACGGTATGAACTGAGCAACATTAGGAGGAAATGTAAACTGTATGGAAATTTCATGCCATTCAAATCCAGATGTAACTTTGCAATGCTAGTGATAGCAGCCAGGTAATCAGCCACGAACTTGACAAGCTTCTATTGTCTCATGGAGAATGCTAAGTGCTACTCTGGTCTTTATCTTATTGTCAGGATCCTGAGTGAAGGCAGGCAGGACTTAGTGGCAGGAGCTTGGGATCCCAGAACTGAAGCTAAGGGTCAGAACCAGGATCGGGTCAAGAATCAAGCTGAGGGTCAGAGTCAGAGTCAGGAATCGGTCCGAGAGTCAATACCAGGTATCGGGTCCTTGTCGTAGTTCCAGGGGTCGATCGGGAATCAGAACCCAAGTCAGAGCTGAGATCAGTACTGGGATTCACAAATAGAGAACCAGGGCAGTCATGACAGGTAGCTAAGGAGCCACATTGTTGCCTGGGCACTTGCGGGTGTTTCCCATGGACGTATACAGGGACAAACTGGCAATCAGGAATTGTTAAAATCACTGTCAGTCAGATCACTCGAGGTGGAACTTCCTGTGGCGTTGAACCTCTGCAGATTGTTTGCAGGGAATAGGCAGGCTCCATCTACTACCGGATGGCAGTGTGGGGATGGTGGTTGTCCAGTAGCCTTGCTAATCTACGTTCAACTCCCATTGATCGTTACAAGTATTTCCCGATCATCCATCATATATTAATTTCTGTTATATGTTAAATTGTACCTTTGTTTACCATAGTCTGTGGTGAAGAAAATATTTTAAAATACCTTTATCACAGATTTCAGATTTCCTACAAGACATCAATTTCATTATTATTTGAATTAACACATTGATTTCTCTTTAGTATGTTTTACTTAAATCATATCCTCTCTTTTTCAGTTGCTGGTGAGAAATCTACAGTTTGAAGATGGAAAAATGATCCCTGCATCTAAATACTTTTCATCTGATGATAAGTCTGTCATAGAACTTACAGAAGAGGAGAAAAAGATGGCGGAAGACATCAAGGTAATTCTGTAAACTGGTTCCACAGGATATTAGTTTACAGAAAAGCATTAAAGACGTCTAGGTACAGACATAATATAACTTTTATTTAAATGTGCAAGTTATTTCTTAACAAAATATATACAAAGGGCAAGAATGAATATTAAACTTGAAATTAATTCAGATGTCTTTGGAGATCAGGTTAGGTGTTCATAAATGTGTATATGGTCTTAGAAACATTTTCCTTAGAAATAAGTGGTTGATTCTAAAGACCAAGTTGGACCAAGTTGAGAAAAATGGTTTTGGATTATATGCTATGAGTGAGGCAGACACACTTGAAAGCAGAGTAAGAGACCCAGCATGACTTCTTTCCCCCCCAGTGGGACCTTCAGACATTAAACTGACCTGGAGAATCTTGAGGTATTTTTTTTCATGGAAACATTCATCAGCAAGACTTGAGCCTATTTCCGAAACAGAATCTAAGGGCTTGTCTACACTGCCCCACAGTTTGGACTATGAGGATGTGAAGTGCAGGGTGCATGGAAGTGCTGTGCTGAGACTTCCTGATGGGGATGCTGTGGGTTCCTGTAATGGAATGCTAAACTGTGTCATACTGTTCAGCCACAAAGTGGCGCGGTGTGTGACATCCTTATTTAAGCTAACCTCAGCCATACCTGGCAGAACATTAAAGGATCGTATAGAAGACACATGTCTCTGAGAAGGAAGCTCTGTAGTCAGTTTGTATCTGATACAGAAGCCTGACCTGCTAGTAGCAGCCCTGTAATATACCATGTACAAGAAGTACATAACAGTTCCTAGTTCTCATTAATGGAGTCGTAAGACAGGACAACATTAATATGAACTAGGAACCTTTTCGTTTGTGCTCCTTGCATCCACACAGGAGAGTTGAAGCTCAGCACTTGGGTGTGCACTGCTGTTTACACTCTGTAGTCCAAACTGCAGAGCTCTCCCGCCAACATAATAAAACCACCTAAACGAGCGGCGGTAGCTGTGTCAGCCAGAAAGTGTCTCCCACCAACATAGTGCTGTCCACACACGTGCTTATGTCGGCAAAACTCATGTCGTTCAGGGGGGTGTTTTTTCACATCCCTGAGCCGCAAAAGTTTTGTTGGCATAAGTGCTAGTGTAGACAAGGCCTGAGCAGTTCCCTGGGACTGATGGCAGATGCACAGCCTGAGGGATTGCTTGGCAAGCTGTGTGTGTGAAAATGAGAAAGCCAGCAGGAAGCAAGAGGATGGAGCGTGGCCCTGAGCAGGAGCAGAGGAACACAGCTCCCTGGGGCCACAGGACTTTCTGCAGAAGCAGGCTTGGAAACCGTGAGCATGGAAACTGCCTGCTGCTCTTTGTTCCTGCTGTGTTCGGGGAACCAGCACTCTGTGTACATGCTTTGTAAATAATCAGGATTGCAATCGGGGCTGGGAGGTGGGAGCTGGCTGAGAAGGGGAGGGGTGGTGAAGGCTGGAACAATTTTTATAGGGGGGTAGAGGAGGCTGAAAGCTATTGAAGCAAACTGTAAATCCTTTGTATAATGGAAACCCCTTCAAACCAGCGGGTGTGGCAGCACCTGTGGGCAAAGGGATAGAAGGGAAAGTGAAGGGAGCTGCTGGGGCTGGGCAGGAGGGCAGCCTGTTCCAGGCTGGGAAGGGGCATCCTGGCAGTTCTTCAGCAGCTGGTGCTCTGTGTGCCGGTACTCCCCCACCCCCAGCCTAGGTACCTGTGCCCTCCCCCACACCCCGGCAGCTGGTGCATGTTCCTGCCCCTCCCCTGGACTGAGTGTCTCTGCTGGGACCCACAGTGGCCGAAAGGTGGGGAGAGGAGAACTGTCTCTACTTGCTCCCCAGCAGTCAGCCTGATCTCATGTGCTACAGCAGCTGCTCCAGCCCTTCCACTGCCCCCTTCCCCATCCCCCCCCATGCATGCATGCAAGGGTGGAAGCATAACCAGGTTCCACTCTCACCTCCGTGAGATATTCTGAGGGCAGAAACATACATCAACACCGGCAGTATTTTCATCGTGGGGGTGCAGCCATCCCGCCTCTGTTCTGCTGCTGCCCCAGCAACAAAGAAAAAGATGACTCATAACATCAATTCCCCTAACCAAAACAAACCAGCTAGGCCCTGCATTCTGGCTAACTGCTCAGGCCAAAGGGTCAACAGTAGTTTCACTTGCCACACTAAAAAAATGCAAACTATATACATGTAAATCATTAGCGCAGTGGTTATAGCAAAAAGCTCATTTGCTTTTCTGGCTTCCTATTTTAGTATCCCTAGAAGTAATTGATTTTAAAGAAGTTGATAGGTTTAAAAATATGTATGCAGACATACATTATTGCCATGAATGGATGTTTTATGCCATTAGAGGGGTTGGTTTGTATTACTGCCTCATTTATCTTCTATGTCTTTTAGTCCATTTGGAAGGGAATTTTGAGCAATGTTGCTGTAATTGAGGATTCTACAGACTTCTTCAAATCTGGAGCATCCTCGATGCATGTTGTCAGGTAACTCTTACATTTTAAGTAACTGTGTTTCAAAGCAATAAATAGAGGTAGTAACCTTGTTATGGTTCTCACGGTATCTGTGATTTTTCCTTCTCTTCCCCCTCTCCCCCACACCCTGTAAATCAGAAGTCATAAAACAGTAAAGAGAAAATGATGATTTTTAAATGCATTTTTTCCACCATATTAATGACTTCCTTTCCCCACTTCCCGAAGCCTAATAGGGGAATTTGAGTGCCACATCAGAGGCTTCACCTGCCAAAGTTAGTGCTAGATTGGGCCCTTGCCCTGTAACTGTAGCTGGACTCCCACTGACTTTAATGACATTGTCCTCAAGGAGAGTTTTGGCTGAATAACGAGGGCAGGATTAGCCCCAAAACTAAGGGAGTGCCGTGGCAGATACTTGGATGGGAGGGAGAAAGTCTACTGTAGATCCCTGAAGGCTATTTCAAATCAGGGAGCCCAGTTCTGCAGCTGCATGCTGAACTCTCATTGAGGTCAATAGGGATATGCCCCAGGAGACTTGAGCCCACTGAGATTGCCATATTGTGACAGGTCACATCAGTGAGCATTGCTCCTTTCTCTGCCCCAAGTGTCCAAAGCCATCACATGAGAAGCCATTGGTATTTGTATCAAAATCATTGCTACTAATAACCCACCAAACGTAACATGATTCACAACTCCCTAGCTGTACTAGATAGCCTGCACAATATACCAGTGCTGGGAGCTAGCAGGTCAGCAGCACTCTGATCTCTCTGGCATTCATTGGTTTCCCCAGAACAGAGGTCTGAATGGGGAATGGAATGGAATTAGCTAAGCCGGCGGGCAGGCTGGGTGAACTAAAGGATTAATTAGCCCATCAGCTGAGGACTGATTAAAAAGGCACAGGAAGGAAATGCAAGAGGAGAAGATCAGGGCTGAGTCCAAGTCCAAGCTACACTACAAAGTTGACTTTTATCGACAAAACAGTGGCGGTGTAACACATTGAAATACTCCTCCCACAACGTTACTTCCCTGCTGTGCCGACATCATAAAACAATCCAGTAAGAGGCATGGGGCTTATGCCATGGCTTGTCTACACTTGTGGTTATGCCAGCAAAACTTTGTTTTGTGGAAAAAAACCACACACACCGAGCCGTATACATTTTGCCGGCATAAGCTCAAGTGTAGCGGCATTATGTTGGCGGGAGAGAGCTCTCCCGCCGACATAATAAAACCACCTAAACGAGCAGCGGCTGCCACCAACATAGCACTGTCCACACTCGTGCTTCTGCCAGCAAAATTTATATCGCTCTGGTGTGAGCGTGGTTTTTTTCACACCTCTGAGTGACAGTTTTACCGGCATAACTGCGAGTATAGACAAGCCCTCAGTGTAGTTAGGGCAACACAGTGTCGGTACAGACACCGCATTTCTTGCATCGGACGTTGGCTGTCATTCTTGTCAATTTGAAATTGACAAGAAAGCTGGGCAGCTAGAGCCCAGCTCCTCCCCCCACCCTTGCTCCCCTGGAGAGCCCTGCAGCTGGACCCACTCCCAGCTGGGAACGGGGAGGAGGGTGAGAAGCCCCAGGCAGCTGGACCCCACTCTCAAGTGGGAATGGGGACCTGGGGGGGGGGGGGGGGAGGTAGCCCGCTGGGAGCCTGGGGGGCACCTGGGTTCCCAGCAGGAAGCTGCCAGAAGAGCTGAGAGACTGGGTTCTCAGCTCCCCACACACTCCTCGTAGGTTGGTGGAAGTTCTCCTGGTGAGGACGCGCACCACCGACCCAAGGAGGGTAGTGTGGACAGCAACCACCTCAGTAATTAATGCGATGACTTTAAGTCGACCTAACATAGGTTGACTTATCTTGGTAGCGTAGACAAGGCCTTAGACAACTCTCAAGGAAGGGAGACCTCTTCTCCTCTAGGATCATGGGGAAAGGACTGATGATACAAGGGACACTGCAAAAAGTGTTGCTGCATGGAACTGCAAAGGTGTTGTGAGGAAAGGATCTGAAACAAACAGCACTGTGTGGATAACTGACTCTTCGAATCTGAGCAGTTTCTGTGAAGATAGAAGGCAGGAGTAGAACGTACCCTGTTACACATGATATATGTTCATCATTTGCCATTTCTTCCTAAAATGTTACCTAAGAGTATTTCAAAGCCACTGAGCCAAATTCTGAGCCACAAAAGCCAACACCTTTAGTATAACTGAGGACACCATTTAGCCCAATGGCTGGCAGTAATTAGGTATAACTACACAGAGTGACAGCATGCACACAAAAAAGCCCACACAACCAACCAAAACCCTGCTCCATCTTCTAATAATTTGGCTACGTGAACGGTATTTTAGTGTGAAATTCAGCATATTATTTTTCTGCAATTTGAAGAATGATTGAAGAGATCAAACAAAAATATGGTGGACTTCAGCTGCAGAATGAAGATGTGTATATGGCCACTAAGTTTGCAGACTTTATTCAGATGGCTGTGAGGAGACTGAGGGGAGAGGACGAAGAAGAAGAGTTAGTCATAGATTATGTAAGCCTTTTTTGGTTTTCTTGACATTTTGCACGCTTTCTTTTAGGGAATGTTGGTTTAGTTTCTGTAGTTTTCATTGATTTGTGATGGGGGATGGAGGTGAAATTTGGTGAATTCCATTGCTCATGAAACTGGGAGATCTATAGCAGTGGATGGATTCATGCATATTGCACACACAGGTATTATAAACTGCCTTGCTAATGTGTCTAAGGGTATGTCTACACTGCGAAGTGAAGTCAATTTATTTTAAAATGACTTTCACCCGCCAAATTTTAGAAGTCATAGGAATGTGATCACATCACACTCATTGTGTCGGGGGATTGCATTCCCCCTAGCAGCGCTTGGGTTGACAATCAAAGCAGTGCTTTGGGTAGCTATTACACAGTGCAACTAGCCACGGAGGCTTTGGGGAAAGTTGTTGCCCTGCCATGATGCAACATCCTCTCTCCCCTTCCCTTCTTGTCCCAAACAAACAGACTAATGCTTTTTCGCGCCATTTTTCTAAACCCTTCAGTCTCTGCCACACGCACCCTAACGCTGGAGAGGCATGGAGCCTGCTCAGTTCTGCACTATCATTGTGAGCGTCACAAACACCTCACGTCTTATCCTGCAGTATTTCCAAGGGCGAATCAGGAGCTACAGTGCTGAAAATTGTGATGTTACTGAAGATGCCCTGCTACAAGCCATAGAACGAAACAATTCCCGTTTGCTGCTGGCTGTCACGCACCATCTGCAGTCAGTGGAGCATCACTTCTGGTCCTGGGAAACAAGCAGTGACTGGTGGGATCAAATCATTATGAAGGTGTGGGAAGATGAGCAGTGGCTGCAGAACTTTCATACGCGAAAGTTCATGTGTCTTTGAACTCTGCGCAGAGCTGTCCCCAGCCCTGAAATGCATGAACACTCACTTGAAACCTGCTCTGACAGTGGAGAAATGGGTGGCCATCGCTATATGGAAACTAGCAATGCCAGAGTGCCACCGGTCAGTTGGGAATCAATTTGGAGTCGGTAAATCCACCCTGGGAGCTGCTGTAATACAAGTTTTGCTGGGCCATTAACAGACTTCTGCTAAGAAGGGTAGTGACTTTGAGAAACGTGGAAAACATAGTGGATGGGTTTTCTGCAATGGGGTTCCCAAACTGTGGAGGGGCGATAGATGGCATGCATATCCCTATCTTAGCACTGGACCACCTAGCCACAGAGTACATTAATTGAAAGGGATACTTCTCAATGGGGTTGCAGGCCCTTGTGGATCACCGGGGATGCTTCACCGATATCAGTGTGAGATGGTCTGGAAAAGTGCATGACGCACACATCTTTAGGAACTCAGGTGTGTTCCAAAAGATGCAGGCAGGGACTTTCTTCTCTGACCAAAAAATAAATATTGGCGATGTTGAAATGCCAATAGTGATCCTTGGAGACCCTGCCTACCCATTGTTCCCCTGGCTGATGAAGCCGTACACCGAGCACCTTGACAGCGAGAAGGACAGGTTCAATAATAGGCTCAGCAAGTGCAGAACGGTCGTGGAATGTGCATTTGGATGTTTAAAGGCTCGCTGGCGCAGTCTGCTCACTAGGCTAGATCTCAGTAAAAAAAAAAATCCCAGCAGTTATCTCTGCACGCTGTGTACTCCATAATGTCTGTGAGACAAAGGGGGAGAAGTTCCCGTTGGGTTGGGTCATGGAGGCAGATAGGTTGGCTGTCAATTTTGAGAAGCCAGACAGCAGTGCAACACTGAGAGCCAACCGTGGAGCACTGCGCCTCAGGGAAGCCTTGAAAAATCAGTTTTGCAATGAGACCTAATGTTTCTGAAAAATCTGTGTTCTGTCTTCCCTTCCCATCTCCCACCAATTCCCCAGCACTACAGCTCTGTGCTAGCCCCCACCCCCCAGCACCAATCCTTACGGTCTCAATAAAGTAAGAGTAGTGATCTTTAAAGCAGTACATTTTTATTGTTGATCATTAACAGTGGAGGGAAAAGAAGTTATTTCAACACTTTGCATGCATTGTAATGGGGCTATGAGGGGGGACAGAGCAAAGTTTCAATGTGCAAACAACGAATAACACAGACCCATTTCTTAAAAGAGGCTGGCACCTCTTTCTGCTCCCCATACCTGGTGTGGAGTGGAGCACATACTGCACCAACCCTGCTCAACCGTCTCCTAGATTGCTTGGAGATAGGAGCTAGGAAAGAGTGCGTGAGTTGAGAGTTTTGCAGGGGCTGCAGAGGGAGTCTATCCTGCCACTGCTCTTCTTGAAGCTCAGCCAAACACCTCAACATGTCCGACTGATCCCTCATTATGCACAGCATCTCATCCTGCATTACATGCTCATGTTCTTGGGCCACCCTCCTGTTCTCCATGTCCATGTTCATTTTCTCCGATAATGAAATCCTCCAGGCCCTTACCTCTGTGTCAGCAGCCGTGGAGGCATTCATTATCTCAGTGAACATGTCATCCCAAATGTTTTTTTTTCCACCTTCTAATCTGCAACAGGTGATCAGCGGGAGTATTAGATGCTGAGCTGAAGGCTGCGCTGTCCACTTGAAAGGCAAGCAAAGCACAAGGTATCTATTATTAGCTGGCCCCATGGACGAAAAGCAATATTGCAATGTAAAAATAACGTGTCTCGTGACCCTGAAGACCCATCACAGTCATGTGCTGCTTTGTAACTTGCAGTTTACGTACCTGCAAAATCCTCCCAGGCAGAGGGGGAAAAAGCAATTGTATGGAGTGGGTATTGCAAATTTGCGCCATCTTTCCTAGGTGACCATGAGTGATATCAGTCTCCTGAGGGTAACAGAGGCGGAAAGGGAGGATTTACTGCAAGGCCTGGCCCTTATGCTGCTATGCTGTGTCCTGCGATGATGCCTGCACAATTAATAAGAGAGTGCCAGGGGAAAGTGTCCTATCATGGTGGAAAAAATAAGGCTGCTCTCCTCAGAAACCTTCTGCAAAGGATCACAGAGTACCTAAATGAAAGTTTCCTGGAGATATCCATGGAGGATTCTCAGAGCATCCCTGTGCACATAAACATTCTTTTCCAGGGGAAACCCCTTGCTTAGGTGAACTAACAATGAGGAAGCCCATCCCCATCACCACACTCATTTTTCCCCCCTCTATGACAACAAGCTGGACTTGGGAGACAACTATAGAAATGAGATTTGCAGTACACACTCACCAGATGTGCCTTCCCTGGCATCTCGGTCACTCATAGTGTCCTGCGTCCAGCTGGGCTGTTCTGGGGTTACAAGCAGCTCCTGGCTTTCAGGGAGAATGGATTCCCCAGACGCCTGGCCCCTGTTCTCCTCCTCCTCCATCCACAGAGTCCTCTTTGTTCATTCTGGATTCCCCTGAGGTATCTATTCTTCATGGCGATACAGTGGTGGGGTCACTGCCAAGAATCACATGCAGCTCCTCATAAAAGCGGCATGTCTTTGGTGACAAGCCAGAATGACTGTTCACCTCTCAAGTTTCCTGATATGCCTGCCTCAGCTCTTTGATTTTAACGTGGCGCTGCTGCACGTCCCTCCTGTGCCCCTTTTCCAGCATGCCGCCTGATATCTTTTCGAAAATATCTAACTTCCTTTTGGTGGCTCAGCACAGATTCTTCGCCCCACAGACTGATGAGATCCAAGACCTCAGGTCAACTCCAGGCTGGAGCGCGTTTGGGGCGTGCAGTCGCCATGATCAGTTCTGCTGGCAAGCTCTCTTCATGCTGACAAAACAGGAAATGGGAATTCAAAATTTCCCAGGGCTTGAAGGGAGGGGCTGTTTCCTGTGCACATGGCTGCAGCGAAGTGCGAATGTGCAGAGTGGTCACAGCAGAGCAATTTGGGATAACTCATGGAAGCCAATTATATCAAATTACGCTGCGATTTGCCTACACTGCCACTCGTTGACCCAAACAATTCGATTTCAGCGCTACACGTCTTGCAGAGGTGGTTTTATTACGTCGAATTTTCCCGCCATTTAAGTCGACGGAACTGACCAGCCAGTGAAGACGCATACATTATGTGGTTGACAGAAGCTGCATTCCATTGACCTACGTTCACAGTCTAGACCAGGCCTCAGTCGTCATGCCACAGAACATCTGCTTGTCTGAGGAGAACAGCACCAGACTTTCCTCCAAGGAATCCTGACATGAGGGGAGGGGAGGGGGTATGTGCAGCTGCAGAGGTTCTGAGCATTGTTGCTACCCATGGCGCAGACCACAATGACTCTTGTAACTTAGGCAGCCTCTGAGGGCTGGCTGAACTTTACTGGGGGCTGCCCTGGCCCCCGGCATAGCTCAGGATTTGGGAGATGCACAAGTGGCTTAAAGCAATCTTAACATCCCTCTCCCCTTGCACTGTGCCTCTTAGTGACATAATCGCATTCCCATCTCTCTCACTCCCATCATACAAATACAAGGGAACATGTCACTTACATTAAAAGGCATCCCATTAAAAACCATCTACCAAGACTGGCCAGCCCAAAATTAAGCCCCAATATTCAGTGTTCCCCTGTTTCAGGGAACATCATAGGGGTTTTGGGGGGGATGTTTTCTGTTGGAGAGGGAGGAAGGGAGAAAAATAAAGGGAGCAGGACAAGCAAAAAGATGTGCATCCTCCAGAATGCACCATAGTTTAGATAAGCAAAAATAAATGCCTGTCCAGCCTCCTTCCTGATGGAGCCCCAGGAATATGTTCAGACCCTCCTCCTTTGTGATAGCTCCCCCCTAAAGGCTTGATCCAGCTACCCTGTAGATAGTGGAAAGATTTCCATTGATGTCAATCAAATTGGATTGGATCCTAAAGCACAAAATCTTCTGTTCCATTCCGCTCGTGACTTGGCTGAAACAACGATTCTGTTAGTTTAGCTGAGAACCCAGTGTTTACTTTAATATAACAGCACTCAGATGGTTTATAGTAAAACTAAGCATAAGTTTATTAATAAAGAACATAGATTAAAGTGATACCAAGGCCAGGTCTACACTAAAGTCAGGTCGACACAAACCCCTGAGCGATATAATTAAGCCGAGCTAACCATTGGTGTAGACAGTGCTAGGTTGACAGAAGAATTCTTCTGAGGATTTACCTACCATCCCTTGGGGAAGTGGACGAACTACACCAATGTGAGACCTCCTCCTGTCACTATAATGTCTACACTGAAGCGTTACAGTGGCGCAGCTGCCGTGTTTCTAGTGCAGACGTAGCTTAAGCAAGAGGCAAAAGAGACATCTGGTTACAAACAACATAAAAATAACAAGCTTTCTGATGATTAAGGGCTTGTACACACTACCGCTTATATCAGTATAATTTACATCACTCAGGGGTGTGAATAAGCCATCCCCCTGCGTGACATAAGTTCCACCAACCTAAGCACCAGTGTACACAGAGCTTCTCCAGCAGACACAGCTGCTGCCTCTCATGGAGGGTTTTATTATGCCAACATGAGTGCTGTCTCCCATTGGCATATGCTGTCTTCACCAGACGCATTGGTGCAGCTGAGCTGCTGTAGTGCTTCTAGTGTAGACTAGCCCTAAAACTTAACTTTAGCAGGCTACAATCTTTGCCCTAGTAGCTTCCTCACTTACATCAAGCTATGAGCATCTCCAGCCCCGTAGGCAGGAGGATCCACCATTGGCAGAATCAGAGGGTGTTATCCCTTTGTCCCCTAAGGGATGGATAACAAGGAGTCCCCTTTCTTCCCTTTCATAGTCCAGAAAACCTTTGAAATGTATTCTTTGAAAAGTAAATCCAGACAAAGTTCCTCTACCCTTTTCCTTGTTCTTTGGGCTCCACGCCCCTTCTTCATCCTCTGGTCAATTGGCTTTCTCCATTGGCTTGATCACTTTGTTTACCTTAGCTGCAAATATACTTTCAGTCCATTGCTTGTGATAAAGCCATGCTGTTTTCTCATAGCTAGATCCATGCAGACCGGTAAATCCACACTCCTTTGTCTAGGGCAGGCTTGTTTATCACCTGTCTCCAAAACATATTTTAAGAACTTATTTCCAGCACACATATACAAGTCTTTATACACAACCTGTACATACATCATGCAACAATATTCATGAACAGTGTGTCACCAGTTTTCATGTGATACTTTACAGGTCCTTGTTTGGCTAAATATTCTGACAACAGTGTGTTGGGCGAGCCCTTTGCCAGTTGGCATAGAGCAGCTCTTAGAGTCACAGTAGCTTTAAACACATAAGTAGTCCCATTGACTTCAGTTGGATTACAAACATACTTAGTCACACACGTACTTAAATACTTTGCTAAACTGAGGCCCTAATGATGATTTGATCCTGGATGTCCACTAGTAAAACCATAAAAATTCATTAATCCAACTCATAATTTAGGCAGTTCTATTTAGTTTTGCCTTATCCATGGATACTGACAGCCACCTATGCATCATGATACTTCATCTGAAAACTAGTTATGCATATTAAAGTTACAAGTTGTATTTGGTATGTAGTTTTGTATATTGCGTGTAAGACACATTGCAATGTTTGGTTTCTTTCACTGTTAGGTTTCAAAAAATGTTAACAATATGACTGTGAAGATGCCTTACCAGTGTTTTATAAATGGACAATTTATGAATGCTGAAGATGGAAAAACATATGACACTATAAACCCAACAGATGGATCAGTGAGTAATTTCTGCATATGATGAATACTGTCTTATTTTGAATACTACATTTCTGGATAAGTAAAACATTAAAAGGATATAGCCAAGTTGAAAATCATTTAGTATATTTAAAAAAATCCTGTTACTATTTTACAATCAAAACTTTATATTATTAAAATTTCAAGATGATTAAAATTTTAAGTAATTTTTCAATCTGCTTTTTATTCACTTTTTTGCATCTTAGGCTGCCTAGTGAAAATTGGCTGATTAACTGTTAATAGTGTTTTCCCTGGAATTTTTGTTAGTTTCTTGGAAACATTTCTGTTGGTCAGAAGTTTTGTAAAAGCTTATTTTTACAAATCCTACAGTTTAGGCCAAATTTAACCTGAAATTGTCCCTTTAAATCACCTTTAAAAATGACTTCTCAATATGGAAATATATATATGTTTTTCAAAGAGTACCAAATTTTGGCTGAACAACTGTTAACTGAAAAATTATAAATAACAGCCCTGATTCTGATCTCAGATAGGCCACTGTAAATCAGGAGTAACTGAATTCCACTTAAGTCAATTGAGCAAGTTGTACCAACTGTTACTGTTAATGAGGCCAGAATTAAGTACAGCCTCACAGTTTGGTATTATCTTTAGGCATCTTAAAAATAACTGCCCATCTAATATACCATTCCAGGGAAGCAATATATCCAGATGGTATTCTAGAATTTTCAGGCATTCTGTCGTCATATCAGACGCTAAACTTTTCCACTTCTGCAATGTTACATCAGCAAGCTCCTGTGATATTTGAAGAAACAAAGTAAGGCATGAGGGAGCTCCATACAGTTAGCAGAATTTGAGGAAAGAGAAATCGAGAATAATGACTGTTCACACAATTCTCCAAATTCTACCACCATCAGTGGTAGTCTCTGAGCTTTTCTGAACCTGATTGACCCATGTATAATAGGTAGCCATTAGAATATTAAATGTTCGTTTATATTCAAGCAAAAAAAGAGAAAAGAAAAGAAAAAGAAAGAAAGTATTGTGTGTAACTCCACTTTAAATATGAGCTAACACTTTGTTATCTTGTGACAGATAATAGCCAAAGTGTCCTATGCTTCAGTGGCTGATGTTGACAAGGCAGTAGCAGCAGCAAAAGATGCATTTGAAAATGGTGAATGGGCAAGAATGAATGCAAGGGATAGAGGGAGATTAATGTACAGGTATGTAAGGGGTGTTTCTATGTTTGCTCATTTTTCTTAACTTTATTTTACTTCCTCTGAAAAATCATGGTATACCCATCTGAATATAGCGGACTTTCCTTGTCATAGGGCTAGGACAGCCACATGGGGGAGGGGGCCCTAGGGGCTCTGGGATATGGTTACTTTGACTTTGGTCTGCACACTGCAGTGTGGATGCCAGAGCCCCAAGTTTGAGACAGATTAGAAAAGCCTTAATGTAGGGTTTACATACAATGTAGACACTCAAGCCCAAAGCGCCCTAACAAAGGTCAGCTGACTTGAGTCCCATTAACCCTGGGCTTATATTGCAGTGTAGACATACCGTGACCATCTGAGTGCATCTACCTCAGATCTTGGGCCTCTTCCACTTACCTGTCTCAGGATGGAATCTAGCGATTCCTCCACTCTTAGACTGGGACCCGGGAACACCACCATCTGTAAACCAACTACTTGTCACCCACCACTTATCACCCTGCAGGCCTGACTGCATTTTGCGCACCTGTTTTTCTTCCCTTCAGGAATCTGTGTCCTATGAAACTGACCTTCTTAACACAAGAGTATTTTTATTTAGCAGTTGGAACAAAGAACTAGAGAAAAAGATTTTTCAAATAACAAACAGCCTACATACATGTTTAGTTTGATCTGATTTTATGCTTCATAGAGCTACAGGTACAGAACAGAACTGAGGGTATCGATACAAGTACAGTGCTGTAGCACCATAGCATAGATGCTTCCTACATTGACGGTAGGGGTTTTTCCATCCTAGTAGGTAATCCATGTCTCCAAAAGGCAATAGCTAGCTCAATGGAAAATTTGCTAATTTTAGCTCCCTTTGAAGCACTTTTTTCTTTCTTTGCTTCGTTTACATTTTATTTCGGCCATTGCATTAAAGAAAAGAAAAGAAAAGAAAAGGACTTTGTCTTTCGTTGACCCCCTGTGGGGGGACCCCCCTGGACAAGGGTATGCCCGGCTCCCTGGGCTTCAAAAAGTGCCTCAGTTGCCAGGAATCTCTCCTAGTGATTGATGGTCACTCACAGTGCTTTCGCTGCCTGGGAGAGAAACACATTCCACAGTAGTGTGGTTTGTGTCAGCAGTTGAAGCCTGGATCCGGGAAGGACAGAGAACTGAGGCTCAAACTCCTACTCCTGGAATCAGCCCTGCAACCGCTGGAATCCCAGCGGAACCCTTTACACAACTGTCCACTTCGAAAGGAGGTGAGCTCAGAGAGATGCCTGCAAGCCATTCACGCAAGGCCTCTAAGGAAAGGTCAGTGAGTCCCCATAGCAAGCCCTAACTCAGTCAGTATCAATGGTACCAGCAGCACTGAAGCTGTCTACGTCTGGTACCTGGGGCATGCGTGGTACCAAACTGACAGGATACGTTGGAATGCCTAAAGACCCAATGGGCGCAGGCAAAAAAGCACCGGTACTGCAGGGAACATAGAAGATTTGCCCCAGAGAAGCCTCCTTCGACACAGTCATCAACACCTCCCCTTTTAGGGGACAAATTTATTTGCTGAAAAGACTGATGCCTCCCTCAACAACTAAAAGGTTCAAGGGCCATGCTTCGATCCCTCAGGATCTATACACCTGGGTATAAAAGAAGGTACAGCCTGCAGCCACCATTCAAGCCATTCATATCCCAATATCCATCTCAATATGAACCCCAGAGGAAGAAACCCATGTTCCCCAGGCAGAAGATGATGGGGTCTCAGCAAACTTCCTCTCAGCCCTGCACTTCAAAAAGGCAGTTTTGATGGGTTGGTTGAGGTGCCCATAGAAAACTCTAGTCACTTCATGCTAGAAAACCCTATCCATCCCTTTGGAGACCATCTCTCCCCATTCCGCAGCACCTGGGAATGTGTAACCTCCAACAAATGGGTGCTGGAGATCATCTGAGATGAATACTCCATCCATTTCTCCTTTCCCTTCCCAAACATCCTTCCCTATCCCTCTTCAGGGACCTGTCTCATGGGAGCCTGTTATGCCAGGAGATTAACCACCTCCTCAGTCTAGGAACCATAGAGCCATTGCCCACACATCTAAGGGGCAGAGGCTTCTACTCTTGTTACCTTCTGATACCAAAGAAAAAAAAAGGAGTTGGAGACCCATAGTAGACCTCAGAGCTCTCAACAATTTTATCAAGGCTCAGAAGTTCAAGATCGTCACATTATTAATGATCATTCCAGCATCGGAAAAGGGAGACTGGTTCTTCTTCGAGTT
The DNA here is from genome assembly GCF_026122565.2 of Emydura macquarii macquarii. Classification (NCBI taxonomy): domain Eukaryota; kingdom Metazoa; phylum Chordata; order Testudines; family Chelidae; genus Emydura; species Emydura macquarii. The sequence goes on from NW_027133667.1 coordinate 584,362, forward strand.
CTTGCTCATGTCCATTCCATTGTAGGTGCGTGCGTGCCCCATGCATGGTTACTGGAAATTTTTTTCCCCTTAGCAGATCCCGTAAGGCCGGCTTTGGCACCCCCTGGAGTCCTGTGCCCCCTCAGTTCCTTCTTTCCGCCACTGACAGTTACTGAAACTGCATTCTTGCTTGCTTCAGCAAGTGCCTCTTTGCTGTAGCCTTTGTTTTTATAAGTCATTGTTAAGTAATTGTAAGATAGTTATTAGTTACTGTTGTAGTAGTAGATAAGGTAGTCCTGTTAGGGACCTCCACCCGGTGTCGGGGTATGTCTCAATCTCTGGGCTTTAAGCCTTGTAAATCCTGTGAGAAGGCCTTCCCAATTAGCGACCCCCCAAGAAGACCGTTTAAAATGCCTTGGGGAGTCTCATCAAAAGGACAAGTGCCGCATCTGCAAGGCATTCAGACCAAGGACTCAAAAGGACCGAGATATCCATCTGAAGGCCTTGTTATTGGAGACAGCCCTGAGACCGGCGTCGGAGCCATCCCGCTCCCTTTCGGCACTGAGCACCAGGTTGGTGCAGAGTGCTCTGCCGGCACCGACTCCATCGCGGCACTGGGCTTCCTCTTCACCACAGAGGAAGAAGCCCAGGAAACAGCTTCCAGCAGATGACTGCTCCCCCGTGTGGAAGAAGGCGAAGGACGCGGGGTCAAGCTCCAGGGCAGCTCAGAGCCATTGCGCCGAGCAACCCCTGCAGGGGCAAGTCTCGCCCAGGAAGGTGAGCCACTCCACAGAGCCCCCCCTAACTCTGGAGAGCGGAAGGGGACCGCTAAACCTTGCGGTGCCATTGACGCCGGAGGCACTTCAGGTGGCAGCCAACCTGTTGGCCCTTCTCGTTCCTCGCACCCCGTCAGCCCAGATGGAAAGGGTGAAGGGTAGGGCACCCGCATTGAGGGGAAAACCCACAATGGGTCCCCCTAGTGGCTGCACTCCTCACCAGACCCGCGACACACTTCCCCACAGAACGGGTCACTGCGACAGAGATTGATCCCGCCGAGGGGCCGATCCACTGGGGCACGTTTCCCGGCACCGAGGCCATCTCTGGGGATGAAGCACCGGTACTGGAGGAGCCCAGACAGCCCAAAGAGTCACTCACAATCACCGGCATCTAGGGCAGTGGCATTGACGAGTTGGCTCAGGTCCTGCTCGGGATCAAGCAGACACTCCCTGTCCAGAGCCCGGCACTGCTTTAGGTCACTGGCACCAATGAGTTCGCCGGCACATGGGCGGCGCAGAAACTGGTCGCCGGCATCACAGCTTTCGCCCAGGGAAGATCTCCATTGACTGTGGGCTTCGGTATTGAGAGGCTCCCAGTCACCCAGACGCTGCTCATGCGCATCCTCTTACCGCGGCGGTCTCCTCTCCAAGTTGGTCCAGGCAGCGGCACCTCCGGTCACCGGATTTGTACTCCCCGTCCCCAAGAGATCGGTCAAGGGAATGCTGGGATAGGAGGCACAGATACTGCTCCTCCTCCCCGTGGTACTATGAGATGGGGAGACGGTTGAGCTCCGGGAGATGCTGGTCACAAGCAGGAGGGTCTGGTGACTCTAGGGGAGGAAAGGGCCTAGCAGCTCCTCCCATCCAGCCTCCTCGACCTGAAGGGCAAGGGCAGGGTCCCTGCCCAGCCCCCTCAGGATGGCTTCAGGGCCAATGGCCATCCCAGTGGCAGTACTGGAACCCCTGGGGGTTACAGGTGACCTCGGGACCCTATTCCCTTGTCTCATCAGGGAAGCAATCAGGGACCCCACCATTGCTGGCAGAGGCCCATGACTCCAAGTCAAGGGAGTCAGATCCTATGAAGGATACGTCTGCGGGGGCTCCTGCACACTCAGCAGAAGTGCCAGCCCCTCAGGGACCAGGTCAGTCATCCTCTTCCTCCCCAGACAAGGCACTGGTGGCAGGCCCACTGGCTCCCCTGGACGACTTCCGGGCGCACCAGGAGCACCTAAAAAGTGTGGCCTCCAATCTTGGACTAGAAGCGGAAGAGCTACAGGAGCAGATGAACGACTTGTTTAATGTAGTGGCAGTGTTGGCGCCATCCCGGGTCGCCCTGCTGGTGCATGAAGGGGTCCTAAAGTTGGCAAAGAGTGTCTGGCAAACTCCATCCTCCCTGCCCCTGACCTCAAAGAGGGCGGAGAAAAAGTATTATGTTCCCGTGAAAGGGTTCGAATACTTGTTCGCCCACCCTGCACCAAGCTCTCTAGTGGTGGATGTGGTAAATGAAAGGGACAGGCAGGGACAACCTGGCTCAACCACCAAAAACAAGGACAGCAAGAAACTGGACTTGTTTGGGAGAAAAATTTATTACTGCCAGTCTCCAGTTCCGCATCGCCAACCAACAGGCATTGGTAGGGAGGTATAATTATAACTTGTGGGACTCTCTCAAGCGGTTCGGGGAAGCCATACCTCTGGATCAGGCCCAAGACTTCTCTGTGGTTTTGGAGGAGGGCAGGACAGTGGCCAGAGCGGCCTTATAGGCTGCTTCAGACGCAGCCGACTCGGCTGCAAGGGCAATGGCCTCGGGGATCTCCATGCGCCGTTGCTCATGGCTCCAGTTGTCTGGTCTCTCCCAGGAGGTGCAGCAGTCCATACAGGACCTACCGTTCAACGGCGCTGCACTCTTCTCAGAGCAGACGGATGTGACGCTCCATGGGCTTAAGGACTCACGGGCAACTCCACGCTCGTTGGCTCTGTACATGCTGCAAGCTTCCAGGAGGCAGTATTGGCCCCAGCAGAGCCAGCAGCAGCAGCAGCCCAGGTTCCTGGTGCAGCGCTTCGGGACCTACAGGAGGAGAGACAGAGAGAGGAACATTAGGCGACGCAAGCAGGACCCACCTTCTTCCTCGACCGCGCAGCCGCCTACCTCCCAACGCTCAGGCGGTCAGCGGCACTCATTTTGATGGTGCGCACAAGCATTCCAGCTTTGCACCTAGATCCTGCATCCCCACCTTTCCTGAACTGTCTCGCTCCTTTCCTCCCGGCCTGGGCCCATGTAACATCGGACCGCTGTGTCCTGGGCACCATTGGAACAGGCTATACCCTCCAATTTTCCTCTCCTCCTCCCCGCACCTTCCCAACCCTCTTCAGGGACCCCTCTCACGAGCACTCACTTACAAGGGGTGCGCAATCCTCTCATGCTGGGAGCCGTAGAGGAGGTCCTGCTGGATATGGGAGGACAAGGTTTCTACTTCTGATATTTCCTCATCCCGAAGGCCAAAGGGGGACTCAGACCCATCCTGGACCTGTGGGGCCTAAACAGGTACATCAGAAAGCAAAAATTCCGTATCATTTCCCTGACCTCTATTATCCCTTCCCTGGATCCAGGACACTGGTATGCTGCCCTCGATTTGAAGGACACACATTTTCACATATCAATCTTTCCGGATCACAGAAGGTTTCTCAGGTTTTTACATATTTTACGTATCTTACATATACTCCATTGTAGTCTCTTGAAAATCCCACTAACTGCGTCTTTCGTTGGCTATATACTTTTGAAAATCTGGACCTAAGCGCCTTGCCCAAGGTTACACAGGAAGTCTGTGGTTGAGCAGGGACTTAAACCCACGTGTCTCAAATCCTAGTTCTGGTCTACACCCAAAAATGAGATTGTCCTAGCTACATTGTTCAGGGCTGTGAAAAATGTCACGCTATGTGTGACATAGATCGACCTAACCTTCACTGTATGCACAGTTAGGTCGATGGAAGAATTCTTCTGTCAACCTAGCTACCACCTCTCAAAGGCGTGGATTTACTGTAGTGATGGAAAATAGTCTTTTTTTCCCTATAGCAAGTGTCTACACTATAGCAGCATAGCTGCAGCACTGAAACTGTGCCACTGTAGCACTTGTAGTATAGACATGCCCTTTGCCTTGTGCCCTAACCACTGGACCATCCTATCTAGTGCTTGTGGTTCCTTGAATTTTTGTTTTTATATTACTGTATTCATTGTTTTCTAACTTACTGATGAGATATTTTATAATTGGTTCTTGAGAGAGTATGAGAAATGATGGGTACAAATGCGTGAATAATTATTTAATTCATCAAGCCATAATTCAATGACATAATTAAGTTTTCACGGATAAATGTCTCATCCAATGCCTTTTTAAGTCAATGAAAAAACTCCCATTGATTTTACTGGGTGTTTCCTTAGGCCCTTACTTATGTCGACAAATAGCTAACGATCCCAATCCTGAAATCTTGGAAGTCAACATACATTTTGCCTGTGTGCATTGCAGTGCTTTGCAGCATTACATCATGTTTTTAGGATATGTATACTTGGAGATGTCATTTCCCAGTATTGTTTTTGATTCTCATTTGTTCTGTTTTAATTAAAAGACTTGCAGACCTCATGGAAGAAGACCAAGAGGAATTAGCAACAATTGAGGCCATTGACTCAGGAGCTGTCTACACTTTAGCTTTGAAGACCCATGTAGGAATGTCTGTGCAAACATTCAGATACTTTGCTGGATGGTGTGACAAAATTCAGGCAAGCTAACATTTGTGTCAGCATTTATGCAAAGTCCGAAATGAATTACAGTGCTTCTGTATAATTACTCTTTACTGGCATTGTCTTTTGCTCGTACAACCCTGAAGAACAAGGAACCAAGGCATTCAAAACTGTGGGAGACAGAATTAGAATTTTACCTAGAAAGTGTCTTCCTGGAAATGTGATAGAAGCATATTATTCTTCCTATTGGAAAACATGGATTTAGAGTCTGACTCTCGATACCAGATAAGCTGGTTGAGCTGTGGAGTGTTATAGGGGAGATGCACCATATATCTTTGAGCAGGGGGTTGGACTAGATGACCTCCTGAGGTCCTTTCCAACTCTAATCTTCTATGATTCTAATATTCCAGCATCTTTCTCTGGTATCCAATTAACAGAATAAATCTGTCTGTGAAGCCTTCCATGATAGCACTGGTTTTTCTTAAATAAACATGGTTAGATAATTAGTGCATTTTAATTTTCCCTTCTAGATCTATTTAAAAAAAAATCCATTGTCTTCTTTTAGGGTTCTACAATCCCAATTAGCCAGGCACGCCCAAACTATAACCTAACGTTCACCAAGAAGGAACCTATAGGGTAAGACTATTATCTTCTTCGTAATGACAGTAGACAAATAGAAAATCCTTTCAAAATCTGTTATGAAAATGTAACATTTTCATATATTTTCCCATTCTTAAGAGTCTGTGCAATTGTCATCCCCTGGAATTACCCTCTGATGATGCTTGCGTGGAAGAGTGCAGCATGCTTGGCTGCAGGCAACACGTTAGTTCTCAAACCAGCACAGGTAAAATCAAAAAGGGAAATGCAAATTCTGGGTCTGATCCTCTAGTCCTTACTCAGGTAAAGCTCCCATTGACTCCATCAATTGACTGACCAGTTGCATGCTGTAAAGAACATGTAGAGGTGGTTGCACAGTGAGATGAATGTGTACTCAGAATATAATTAGCTTGGGGATGTGAACACAATGTACTCCTTTCTCTAAATGAATGTCACCTTGTGGCTTTGTAAAGAAGAATATGAATTCATGTAAGATTCATATCGTAACAAGCTAAAAACATATTGTACATTAAATATTTCAGGGTATATTTAACTAAAATAGCAGACCTAATCTAACTGTTATGTACATGCTTAGGTCACTCCTTTGACTGCCTTAAAGTTTGCTGAGCTGTCAGCTAAAGCAGGATTTCCCAAAGGCGTTATAAATATTCTGCCTGGTTCAGGTAAAGCATTGACCTAATTATTTTTCTGTACAAAATATAGCTTAGTATAGTCTGTAATTGAGAAAAGTTAGCTAAAGAGCCGAGCTGAACTGAAGTTATTTGTGAACTAGCATTTCACCTCTGCAGAACTGTCAGGTGAAAAGTGTGCTGAGTGGTCTTGTCCTCCTTCTTAGTGGATCTTTGTGCACATTACAAAGCTGGATACATCATTGCATATGTTTTCTCTGAGCTGAATGGGGCGTGACTGTATATCCGATGGGGCTATCTAAGGGTGTTTACCTCTCATCTACACATTCCAGACCCAGACAAAAAATATAAAATTTTCAAAGAACAGTTCATAATGCAGAGAAACATATTACTGTTGACTATAGGACTTCTTATTCTCCAAGGCTTGTTGTCAAGAGGAAATATTATCATGTTTAAATATGACTGTGAGAAATATAATTTGCTAACTGTGACAGATCGGTCAGTGTAGACAAGACATGTTTAACATTACATCAGTCAATTCACCTCCTCAAAGTCATGTTTAAACAAAAGATTTCCTAGCAAAGCCAAGCCCCAAGTTAACTGTGGGGCTGATTCAGTGAAACAGTACGTGTCAGCTGATCCAGGTTTCAAATATAACTAGGTTATTCCACCAGCAGTCCAAGCATCAGACTTTGAAGTTCTCCACTCCATTGGTGAAAGGAGGGATGTTTGCCGTTACAGTTTTAGTTTTATTAATCTGAGTTGTTAATAGTAACATAAGTACAAACACTTCTTTTTTAAATTAGAGGCTATTTAACGTGACAGGCCTACTAGAATAGCTCTTATTTTGTACCAGGACTATTAGAATGTTAAGAATTGCATGTACATTTTCCAACTAGCTGTTTCCCATATCCCATGATGATACAGGTGGTTTAGTGGGACAGCGCTTGTCTGAACACCCAGATATCCGCAAACTTGGATTCACTGGTTCAACCCTTATTGGTAAACAGATCATGAAAAGGTAATGTATTAATTATATTCAAAAGATTTTTTAGATCTTTTTATACTGTAGTTTAACCAAGGTTTGTTTACAAACTACATCTTCCACGTAACATTAAAATGATATGCAGACTGTGGATGGGAATATATTTGATCATTTGTCCTATTAAATAACAGCGAATGATATTTCCACTAAGTCCAACTGTTCAAAAACAAAAATAGATATATGCTATACATTTTCACCAGTTGATCTTACGGAAAATAATTCATTACTAGAAGGATGAATGCTTGGTCCTACCTTGAGTGCAGGGGACTGGACTAGAAGACCTCTTGAGGTCCCTTCCAGTCCCATGATTCTAAGATGTTTGAATGTTAATTTTACATAATTATTTACAATTTTCCATAGCTGTGCAGTGAGTAATCTGAAGAAAGTCTCCCTTGAACTTGGTGGTAAATCCCCACTGATCATTTTTGAGGACTGTGAACTTGACAAAGCTGTGAGAATGGTAAGGTTACTTCAAAATAAAACATGTTCAAAGCCTTTTTAATGCATTTTATTAAGGAGTGGTGTTATTATTCCCTCTCTCTTTCTCACACACACCCCTCCTCAGGACTTGCTAAAACATGCGGAAGGATAGCCACATTTTAAGCCTCATACGATATGTTGAAACAGGGCTCCCCTTCTCTGGGCTGTGTGCCAATACAGTTTAAACTTTCGGGGCTTATTCAAAAAGACAGAGATGTTCTTAAAAAAAAAAACAATTAAAAAAGAATAAAGGTGGAAAGTGTGTTTCCATGGAACCATGTGAACACTCCAAAAAAATTAATTTTCCAAAAATTAACTCTTAAAAACCCATCCAAATGCTAAAAAGTCGGGAAATGAAGTTGAGATCTAGCCCTGGTCTACACTTACCTGGAAATTCGCCGGCAGTCGATGAGAGTTATGCAAGCTATGCAGAGTAGCTTGCATAACTCCTGTCAACTGCTGTGCTTCCCTTCTGCGCGCCGTCTTCACTGCACTGCGCTGACGGGAACTGTGTTCCCATCAATGCAGCACTACGCCACTTGAGGGGGAGGTTTACCAGCGTCGACTTCCTGATCAATTGAGCAGGTCTACACTGACTGCTCAATGGATTCAGAAAGATTGATCTGACGGCAACAACTTTGCCGCTGTCAGTATAGACATACCGCTAGTCAGTTCTCCATGGCCATGCAATCCTTAATGACTCGCTATCACCCACACTCCTGACCTGTATTTCCCATTCAACCTTAACTTCTGTCTTCTAAACTTTGCAAAAATATATGCAAAGAGGAAAATTAATAGATTATAAGATCCTATTTCCTGTTCAAGGGATCTTTTCCCAGTATAACACTAACATATATTAGATCACTCATTATAAAAAAACTTAGCTACACAATGTAATTAGTTTAGGCCCCAATCCTGCAGTTAGGTCTGCTATTGTGAACTCCTCATACCTAGACAGAGACCAGTTGAACCCAAACAATGTTGTGCTAGTGTAGAGAGAATGTAGCCCAAGGGAATGGCCTGAGTGGGAAATTAATAAAACCAAGTATCAATATAGTGTTTTCTTCTGACCATAGGGCATGGGAGCAGTATACTTCAATAAGGGAGAAAACTGTATTGCAGCTGGCAGACTGTTTGTGGAAGAATCAATTCACGATGAATTTGTTAGGAGAGTGGTAAGATATCTAAAGGGCTAATGTTCAAAATAAATTCTGCAGTAACAATGTAAAATGAAGATCAAGTCATTTTGTACACACACAAGTTTATTTATCATGCAAGTTATTTAAACTTTCAATTGTTGCTGATGCTGGGAAATCATGATTCCTCTCATGAAGGAGTGAGAAGGGCTGTGCTAATGGGAGACGCCCAGAAAATGCAATGAGAAGTGACACACTTATAATGAGACATTATCCTATATCCATACATTTAGCTAAGCAAATATCACTAAACTTGTATTCAGGAGACATAAGACCACTGTGAAGATGGGAAAAAAATATGGCAAGACTGGAAGCATAGCAGGGATCATACATAATGGTCACCATTAAAAATTCAACTCTTACCATGCAGTGCTGTGTGAGAACTCAGTTATTTATTGCTCTTTAGAATAGGAAGTAACTTGAATATCTCTTCTGCCGCATGATGGTAACTATGAGTGAACACTGACATTTTAAGTGCCAGCCACAATAACGCAAGAAACTTAAAAATGAATAAATGAAAACAATGGACAAGATTTTTAAAAGGGACTAGTGATTTTGGGTGCTCCACTTGAAACACCTTAAAAGAGCCTGATTACTGAGTATTCCCTCTGAAAATCGGGTCCCTTTCAACGGGTCTGAAACTTGGGCACCCCAACGCTGCAATACCCATCATCACCAGTCACTAAAACATTTGGCAGGTGTGTTGTGCTATGGAACTTTTCATTTTAATTGGGAAATGTGTAGGTGGAAGAAATCAAGAAGATGAAAATTGGAGACCCGCTTGACAGAGCCACAGATCATGGGCCGCAGAATCACAAGGCACATCTGGAAAAGCTGTTGGAATATTGTGAAACCGGAGTGAAAGAGGGAGCGACATTAGTGTATGGAGGAAGACAAGTATGTAGACCAGGTAAAATACTACCTGGAGGTGTTTTTAGTTTTTTCATTTGAAATAAAGGCCCACATGGTTCCCTCGATTGTGTAGCCCAAAGAGGAACCAAATCATGGAAATACAGTACAAAATGAGCCGAATGACAGCTACATGGTATCTTTCCCGCTGCTACCAAGCCGTGAAGTATACATAAATAAAGTAGAGTGTCATTGTCCTGGAGAAAATCACTTGGCATAAAGTCCTGGAAGAAAGAGAAGGCTCATACTGAAGGACTCTTCCAATATTTACATGTAAGGTGAAACTCAGCCAGTTGAACAGTATTTCTTTGCTAGAACTGGCTTTTAACATTGAGCCTAAGGGAGTCCTCACTTGATACATACAGCATTGGTGGCACAGCTCCCATATAGCATTAATGGAAGTTGTGCAACTGACACACCACAAACTGGATTTGAGACTTAGGTCAGGTCTATACCGGAAACTTTTGCCAGTATATTAACATTGGTGAGCAGAGGGTTTTTTTGGCGCTTTGCGTTTTTTTGGCAATACTTTTAGCCTGGCAAAAGCCCTCGCGTAGGTGCAGTTATACCAATTAAAAAATTGCTTTTGCCAGAATAGCTGATTTCGCTCAGGGAATGGTAACCTATTTCAGCAAAAGCCCTTTTTTGCTGGTATGAACTGCATCTTGACAAGGAGGGTTTGCTGATATAGCTGTACCAGCAAATCTTTCTGTACACCTGGCCTATTCCTCTACCAAAATAGAACTTGTGGTGTGGAAGTGTCTGTGCGTAATGGTTTTCTTTTTCTAAAGAAAACTTAGAGTAGAGATTTACATCAGCACTTAGATAGCACAGAATATGGAAACCAGAGAGTGTGGTACGATGTAGATAGAGAAGGAGAGAATACAAACTGAAAAGTATTTTACTTGTTTGCAAATGATACCCTAACTGTATCCTCTCTTTAGGTTTCTTCATGGAACCGACTGTATTTACAGATGTTGAAGACCATATGTACCTTGCCCAGGAAGAATCCTTTGGTCCTATCATGGTAATTTCCAAGTTTAAGAATGGGTATGTTCTGTTTTGACTATTTTAAATAATAGCATTTTGTTTTACTGTTTTCAGTACCCGATGCTGTAATCCTGCCAAATCTCATCAAGTCAAGTGGAGTCATTGTGTGAATAGAAATCTTCCCAGCAACAGCTAGGTGCTGAAGGAAGCATTTAATACAGACTAATCATCTGAGTCACCTCAGAACCAAAGCTGCAGCAGGATGTCAGCGACACTACATTGCTGGAGGTGCCATTTTTTCAATGAGATTAAATATCCAATGGCACTTTTTGCAAAGTAGGGGTGGTTACACGCAGTGTCCTGACCAAGTTACAAAACTCACATTCTTCCTACAGTATCTCAGTTCCCCCTGCAGATTGTGCCGGCTCAGTTATCCTTCTTCGTTACAAACTTGTGTAACACTGCTGTGCACTGTTTAACTACTACTGTATTTTGTTCTGGAAGCAGGTGCATTCCAGTAAGGAGTGAGACAATCCCTGTGTTTAGTTGGTGGACCGTTTACTACTAGAGTATGACTAGCCTGTATGCTTCTTTCGGTGGCATGTAGAGTACATACCCGTGTAGCCCCCTAGCACTGGTATAAATAGCAGTGCAGACTGCCAGGCACAGTCTAGGCGCGTAAAGCCACGTCTTAAGGGTGTGGGTATGTACTCACGTACACACCCCACACAGCTCTCTACTCACCCCAAGCCATGTTTCCCTGTCTGCCCTGCTGTTTTTAGCAGTGTAGTGTCCTGCTGTCTCCCCACTGCTGGAGCCCTTCCCTTTCACAGAAGAAGACTCTTGCAGCAGGGAAAGGCTCCAGCAAGGGGCTTTCCCCACTGCCAGAGCCTTTCCTAGCCACAGGGAAAGGCTCCGGCAGCAAAGAGCTGCCTTTCACTGATGTGTAGCTGCACCCACAGTGTGGACACAGCCCGCTTTTCACTGCAGCTACATGTACACTATGTGCTGCCACTAGTAGTGTGTAGTGCAGACATAGCCTTAGCGATCTGGAATGAAATTCAGTGGGGTGAGCTTCAGCTGAGCGGGGAGAGGGAGCACTGTACAAACTCAGTATAACTTCCATTGCCCTTAATTTTTCTAGTTTGAAAATGCAGCATTAAACTTTTGACTAAACAGAACACAATCTATGAACTACCACTTTAAAAAGTTGTGTAATCAAACTTACTCAATTGTTGTAAATAACTGAGGATATTTAAACCTGTTTGGGGATAAGGTACAAATAGAAACAGTGAAAATGCCATGAAAAGGTGTACTAATTAGAGACAAGACTGTGAATTTTCATATATCTGACTGATTAACAGTAGACTAGTACTTAATAGTCATGTTTTCAAAGCAGCTAAAAAAGAAGACTGGAAAGAAATAGGGTGTGAGAAGAAGCTGTTGCACTGAAGCTAGAGGGAGGTTGTTTGTTATGTTAGTGTCTGGTATGTTTCACTTACTGTCAATGAAGCCAAATGATTTTTTTTTTAATAGGGATGTCGATGGAGTGCTAAAACGTGCAAACAGCACAGAATATGGCTTAGCTTCAGGGGTTTTCACAAGAGACCTAAGCAAAGCTCTGTATGTTAGTGAAAAGCTAGAAGCAGGAACAGTTTTCATTAACACATATAACAAAACGGATGTGGCAGCACCGTTTGGTGGATTCAAACAATCTGGCTTTGGAAAAGATTTAGGTAAGTAGTCCTCCTCCGGCCCGCACACTCACACTTATGGTCCAAATCAAGTAAAAATTAAAAAAAGCCTTGTCCAGTTTCTGTCACGGGGGGGAAAAAAGAAAAAACCCATACAAGTTTTATGCATAAAAAAAGTGGTGGTGGGGGGGGATATAAGAAACATCACCTTTGTCAGTTACAGGGCTAATGGCACCTCTGGCCCCTTGCTGATCTGATGCACCCTCTCAGGTGTCAGGCTTCAGGCCTTTACCTATCTCAGGGTGAAATTTTGCAGTTCTCCCACACTTCAACCTGACTCTGACCTTCATTACCCCGTGTATCAACTGTGCTCACCCAGCAGGTCCAAGTGAATATGGACATCTACGATTCTTCTATTTGGGAGTCTGTGACATACAGTGATCAGACAGCCTTCCTTAACCCAAGTATTGTTTATTGGAGAACAAAGTTCTTAGAGAAAAAAGGATTTTAAAAATTGATAGTCTACTCGGCATGTCTAAAGGCATACCATTCCCTAATAAGTAACCTGTGCAGGCCTTACTTCTTCAGACACCCCCAGCAGGTCCTTGTGTCTGATGGCTCATCTATACTGTACTGTGGATTATAGAGTGTGAATTTCAGAGTGCACCAAAGTGTTGCCAACTGCCCCATGTAGACACTGCTGGTGCAAACTAAAAGGTACCTAGTTTACATTAATGTAGTCGTTTTTCAGAGTCCTTAGAACCAATGATTCTGGCATTGTCAGCGACTCTTCAGTGTCAGTTGATTGGTGGCTATCTAGAGCCATACCCTTTCCTGCCTGTATTCCAGACAACCCTCTGTTAATTCATAGTCATGCAGTAAATATCCAATAACCAGATTAACATACAGCATCCGTCTAATAAATCATCACTGGGCAGCTCCAAATGCATCACAACCTTCATGGGAATTATCTTGGTCAGTGGTTTTCAGATCGTTCAAATGGTTCAAGGAAGATGATTGTGGTGTCTTCCAGACCCAACCATACAGTCATGCTCCTGTCTTTCCTCTAGTCCCCTCTAGAAACTCCCCTCTCTAACATTTTCAAAACTCACTTCATTTCAGACAGTCTTAAAATCAAAGCCAGATTTTATCTGGCAAGTTAGGCACTCAATAACAACATTAAACTAACACTGGGATTAATATTACTAAAAAATTCACTAGGCAGGAAATCAGACTTGAGAATGTCACCCAAGGATCTTGAATGCTTTGTTCCTGACTCATACGAGTGCTGAAGCTTACTTTTGGCTTCTGTTCACCTTCAGGACACCCTGCCCACTGGCCTATCTTTCAGTAAAACCCTTCTGTATTTCTAATAATGTGGCTTTATGTTCACACAACGCCCCTCTTCGTATCAAAGAACAGTGATATTCTTCTTTGCAAATATGTTCCCACTTACTCACGTTTCTTCATATCACTAACACACACATACATGATACTTCTCTACATAACCCTCTCATTGTCATTAACATTTTCACATCTTTGAACTGACTTTTGCCAACATATTATTGGGCTATTTCTCCCAAACTATTCCATACGTTATGTAGCTTTCTCCTTTCTAGGTCTAATTACTCTGAATTACTTGAGCTTTTTTACTTTTAAAAAAGGAGATGGAAGACTTTCAAAAATACCGAAGTGGTTGAGTGCCAACACTTTTAAAAAATCAGGCAGGTGCCTAAATAAGTATTGGAGATTCCAATTTTTGGCTTGTTTAATCTCTCACTGAAACATAGCCATAGAACACAAAGTATTAAGGTGGTGATATTTATATAACAAGTTACATTTATATTGTCTAGATCAGGTAGTGTCATAGAAAATACTTTGAGCCCAAAAAAAAAATGAACCTCTCCTGCAGATAAAGAATTTCGTGTCTAATCCATCCTTACTTACCTTGGGATTATTACAAAGCTTGAGCTTTTTTAACTCTGACATGTCAATTTGATGTTGCTTTGTTTTGGGGTTGTTTTTTTTTCCCTTTTTCCTATTTTTTTTAAACATAAAACAATTATTTCCCCACTAGAGCCAGCCAATCCAATTTTGGTCAAACCTTCCAAAAAATTCCCCTCTGAGCAAAACTAAAGAATATAGGATTTCAGTCAGAGGCAAGTGCACTACAGAGGTCTTGATTCAGTTCCTGGGGACCTTGTAGGGTGCAAAGGGGATAAGAAAGGTTGCTGCAGACATTCTAAGTAGCCCCATTATAATGCATCTTAGGAAAGCTGCAGCTCCAAAATGTGGTGTGTGTTTGTTTTTGTTTTGGGGGGGAGGAGAAGGTGGGGAAGGAGGGAAGTGCGTCAGGGGAACTTCTAAAGTGGATAGGACAGTGTTTTGGTGCCATAATCAATAGTAACCAGATTATGATATAGTGCATTATTGCTAAAGTGATTTTATTCCAGCTTCAAAAAGGGTTTAAATTTACTTCAGTAGAGTGAACGGGATAAAAGAGTTGGGCATTTCAAAATATACTGAATCTATTAAACAAAAAAATCAAAGAAATATTAGTTCCTTGGCCACAAGCTGTTGGAAAATTCCTAAGCACTTAACAGGAACTCAGGTTGCTTGGCAAGTGATTAAAACTAAGTCATCTGACATTATTCCTTTAAACCAGTGGTATAACTGCTTCACATTTTGATCTTCCATAGGTGAAGAAGCTCTTCATGAGTACCTCAGAACTAAAGCTGTAACTGTGGAGTATTAAAGAAACAGCTCAGCCTGACTGCCGAAGCAAACCTCTTGCTGACAGCTTCAATTTTAAGTACTCTATTAAGCACTTAAGAAAATGCCCCGGATATACTGTCTGAAGTAGTACCACTAACAAAAAGCAAGTAGTATTTATCCATGGAAAACTGTAAGGACCAAATTCTAGTCACACTAAAGTCACAAGCAGTTTTGTAACTTACTTTAGTGGAACTAAAATTTGGTCTTCAGTTGTCTAAATGTCCACATACCCAAATATTCTGAGTTGTTCTTAATCCAGTCAATGAGTTTGCTTATGTAAGACTGAAGAATTGGGCCCCATGATGTGCCTAAACTTTTTTATTCATATGAGACGTACTATTTTACATGATCATTTTTAACCTTTAACATACACTTAATCATTAAGCTTCTCTTAAAACAGTACTTTGTATAATGTGCATTTTAGTTTTGTTATAAAACAGTTCAAGTTTTTCAACAGAAGTATACTGCTCTGATGACTTTTCAGCAGTATAGGAAATCTTGTGCCATAAAATGTTGTAAATAAATGCAAGAAAGTGCACTTATGATCTTTGTATAGTACATACAAAGCTCAACATCTTTGTTAAACTATGCATATTAAGTGGAAGTTATTGAAAATATTTTCTATCTTTTTGCAAATATGGAATGTGCGATCGGTATGGGATTGTGAATGATGGTATTAATAGATTAAACCAGCTGTGTCTGTGTACATGTATTGCTATGACCATTGAATGTGGCAAGATTACTTCACATTACATGCACTCACTTTATTTACCTCAAGGAGAATTTAATGCATAAGGCAGTTACTATGCTATAAATTCAGGTATTAACCATATTGTTTTTACTTGTTGTGCTAAATATAAAGGATATGACATAATGGCCAAATATTTTTCAAGTTAAGGAACATAACTTTCAACATTCTGTACTTAAGAAGCATTTTAAGAGAAGCTACTATACCACAAACACAAAGCATCCCAAAGCCAACTTTTTTATCAGTTTGTGAGATCAGCTGAACAGTGTGCCAAATGTATGCACCTTCTGAAAACAGGTATTACAACCTGGTGAAGTGTTTTTGGTGAACAGTAAATTTCCTGAAAAAACAGTTTTGGGGAGACCAAAGCTATTTTTGGTTTTGGCAAATAGTTGCAGCTGACCTTTTTTTAAAAGGAAAACATTTAAAATCTAAACCAACTGTTTCAAAGTGTTCATTCAAATTGACCTAAACAACTTTGGTTTTTTGTTTTGGCAAGAAAAAAAACAAATTGTTTTTCAAATGAACCAATTTTGTTGGGATTTTTTTCCATTTGGCCACCAAACCAAAAAAACATTTTTAATTTTTTTCCTCAGCTCCAGTTGGTATCACAGGAAAAAAAATATCTATATTAGCACTGTGTAATTAATTGTTTTCCTACCTTAATAACCCAGTATGAGATATATGTTAATGTGGAATGTTTTTGTACTAATATTAGTCTAGCCACAAGACAATTTATCACCCTCAATTTATCAGCCATGCCAACATGGTCAGTAAAGTTAAATATTCAGTTCTGGACACAGTTTACATACCCATTAAGCAAGATTTATGAAGTGTGACATTATAAACAAGCTATATCCACATTGTGCAATGTACCAGTAAATCACTGCATAAGTCCTTCACTCTGAATGTAGACAAAGTGTATTTGAAATACAACTGAGTAAAATTAGTCTATAACAATGCCACTGCACACCTTTGTATAAAAACAGTATCCAGCCGAACCAAATAAAGGTATCTTAAAGTGTTTAATTTACCATACAAACAGTACTTTCAACAGACAACCATATCAGTTCCCCAACCACTATGGATTTTGTCAGCTGACAAATATTTAGGAGGTACTTTGATACGTCAGACATACAAGGAATAATTCAGATAGATACAGGCTATTAAATAGTTGTGTTGAGTTAAATTGGCCTGTCTAAATCTCCTTCCACTGGAAATCAATGTTAAAGTGGTGTGACACTAGCAGTCCAGCGTCACATCTTAGGCTAGTTTCCCTCCAGATTTAAAACTGGTTGAACAGTTTAATTCTAATGTACCAGAATTAAAAAGTGGAAACTAATCACTTCCAGCACTGTGTCTTTATAGTGCTAATTTCCCAAGTGCTGCTGCTTTTCAGAAAGATTGATTACTAGCAACACGAGTCAAAGGAACTGCTTTGGGCTAATAATTTACCTAAAAATAATCCATAAATTGAATCAACAGCAATTGATGCCAATAAGATTTTATTTTTCCTATTAGTAAAGAAAAATAAGAGGACATGCTCTTCAACGAAGACTGGAAACGATACTGATCGTTACCTTGATGAAATGTTACAATTATCTTTAAGGAAAACAGATATTATTTAAAATTATATTTTTATTTTAAATCCTGTGCTTAACTGAAGCTTTCCAGTCAATCTTCAGTAGCTGAGTAAATACAGTAAGAATATAACTTTGAATTATTATACAAAATACTGTTTCTTTGAGAAACAAGTTATAATATACAAAGGCATTCAGATACAGCATCTGTAAAGCAAAACATGACTAAACTAAGTACAGTAAAATTGCTTCCTATAAAATTAAGGAGGCAAGAATAAATTAGGCATATTTTCCTTAGACTTGACTTAAAACACTGAGTGTGCTCACCTTTAGTATCAGGTAGTGAAGACAAGTATTATATACTTTAGTATCTTAACTTTTTATTCCCTTCTCAAAACACAAGCTTTGTCTTCCTCCTATCTACTTGTTTCCCTCCCCTGAAGCAAATATCTCTACACCCTAGTAACCCTTTCTTCACCTTGCAACAGGCGAAAAAGGCCATACTTCTTACCTAGCTTTACAGTGTAACCTCTCAAGTGTAAGTTTTATGCTTTCTTCTCCACCGTGACCTCCTAATGCAACTAACTTCTGTATATCTTGGGGGATAGGTCAGCACTTAGTCCTAATAGCACCAGCTTACCTCCCAGCCATAAAAAACTCTCTGTCCTGCTAAACACAGAACTCCCAGTGACATAAATCACTAGAAATTAGCTAGTTTTCTAAGGGTCAAGCCTTCAAAGTAATTAGGACACGTGATGCATTCAAAAATGGAAATCTGAAAATAGAACTATCTATTCATTCACTTTGCTGTCCAAAATTTCTATTTTGCCATCCTTTTCTCCTTTTTGTTTAGGAAGCTTAATGGTGTCTATGGTAACTTCATCAGTCGCACAGTTGTCCTCTTCAGATTCTGAGCTATCTTCTGAAATTACTTCCTCTTCATTTGTGTCAGAATCACTCAATTCAACCAAGGCCACATTCTGCAAGAAACAACAATTCTTTAAAATAAACAAGCATATCTACATATTGCTTTTATGATTTTTCTAAAAAATACCAGGACCGTAATATCCATGAACATCCTTACCATTAAGTCAGCAATTATGTGCTATGCAAAAAATAGGTAGAACTTGGTAGACTGGAAATATTTGCAAGTTTCTTAGGGACCACTATAAACCACATGAAAGTTTAAATATGAAGAACAGAATGTATAAACTTAACAGAAATGAGATGAAATTCAATAGTAATAAGTGCAAGGTCACGCACTTAGGGTCTAATAAGAATTTCTGCTACTAACTGGGGGCTTATCAGCTGGAAGCAACAGGGGAAAGAGACCAGAGAGTATTGGTTGATCACCAGATGACTATGAGTGAGGTTAAAATTTTGTCAGTTATTTTTAGTAAAAGTCAAGGAGAGGTCACGGGCAATAAACAAAAATTCATAGAAGCCTTGACCTCTCCCTGACTTTTACTAAAAATTTCTATAGCAAAATGGGGCTGGACGGGGGGGGGGGGGGTGTCTCCCCCTCCCTACTGGCTGCAGAGGCAGGGAGCTGGGGACCAGAGTTGGGAGCTCTGAGTCTGCAGGGCTCCAGAGCTCCAGTCTTCCTTCTCCTCCCCAGCTTGGAGCTCCAGAGTCTGTCCCCACCCGCAGTAGCTGCTCAGAGTTCAAAGAGATCCCCCACCACAGCTCAGCACTGCAGGTCCCTCATGCCCCCAGGGCTCGGAGCTCAGCCTGCCATCTACAAGGGTCAGGAAGGGATCCCCCCCTCACCACCCCCTATTCTAGAAGGGTTTTTTTTTTTAAATCTCCTTCCTCTGAAGCATCAGGGATGGCCATGGCTGGAAATGGGACATTGAGAAGGGTGGACCAGGACTTTGAGGTAGCACCTAGCAATCTGTCAGGTGCTTGGCTGGATTGTTATTATTCACACATTCAGGATCTAGCTGATCACTGTATGTGGTGTCAGGAAGGAATTTCCCTCCAGATCAGATTGGCAGTGATTCTGAAGCAGGGGGTTTCCTTCCCCTGCAGTCTGTGGGTGCAGGGTGCTTGCCAGGATTATCTGGGAATATCCCACTTATTTCCCTGACATTGTGGTGGCCTCAAGCACTGGTGCTTGATCACTTCTATTCTCTGTCTGTGGCACCTAATAGTCTAATAATCTCCTGTGGGTTGCAATGCTTCAGTCATTTCAGTTGAGTTTAGTGTGTAGGTGCTGGTGGCCTGTTACATACAAGAGGTCAGACTAGATGATCCAGTGTTCCCTTCTGGCCTTAAATTCTATGATTACAAATGTTTCTACAAAAAGCTTGAACAGAAAAATTTTAAAAAAATCAATTCCCTTATTTGTATTACTAATTTCACATGAAATTTTTAAAACAAAATTTCCAGAATCTAATTCACTCTTCCACTATTTACATTTTGCAATTGTCTCAGCCTAAGTAAATGAAACTAGATTAAGCTATTTTCGTATTTTGGATATGATCAGTTTCTCTTGGGGGTTCTCAGACCTTAGCAGAATGCTGCAGTATTTCAGTTAAAACACTGGAGGGGGAATGTTGAAATAAATACAAGCATTTCCGTTAAAATTAAGAGATTGTAGTTAAGGTTTTCTTATACTTGACATATCCAAGACATCGATTTTGGGCCTTAAACTACTTAAAAGTGTCCCTTCAACATAACTGAACACTGGTTATTGTTACACTTTCTATACAGTCTTAAATTACAATTTATTAAAAGTCAAATTAATTTAAATACAAAAACTTAATATATTTAAATTACTACAGTAGAACCTCAGAGTTATGAGCACATTGAGAATGGAGGTTGTTCGTAACACTGATATGTTTGTCACTCTGAACAAAAAGTTATGGCTGTTCTTTCAAAAGTTTACAACAAGACTTAATACAGCTTTGAAACATTAATATGCAGAAGAAAAATGCTGCTTTCCCTTGATTCCAAATGAGATGTGTGGTTGACTGGTCAGTTTGTAACTAAAGTGTTCATAACACTGAGGTTTTACTGTATTTGTAATTACAAAAGTTACACTCATTGTCAGGATTAGAACTTTAGAGGCAGCTAGTGTTCTGGGCTTAAACTACTTTATTTTCTGCAGTTTACCTTCAAGTTTCAATGGTGGACAAGATTATTTTGGTATGAAGAGCAAGTAGCACACTTTGCTTTAAATGTATAGTTTTGCATCAAAATTATAAAGGAATGTAAAGGAGGAAACCATGAGCTTTATTTTTCAAACAAACCCATTCTAAGATTGAGTGAAGGATCTAACATCACAGCACTAAATTTACTTTACAAAAGCAAAACGTAAGAAATACATTTACCATCTCTATAATATTTTCAAGGCAGCTGTCTAGATTTTCAATATCAAACTGCTGAGCTGGTGCAGTTGCCATTTCTCTTCTTAGCTCATTGTTTGCATGGGCCATCTGTGGTAGAAAGCTCTGAACTCTGTCCAAAACTAAGGTAGAAATAGTGAGATTATACCACAGATGCATTTAGATTTTGCAGTAAAAATGCATGAATCTCTCATTAATACAGGATTTAATTGTTTTAATTTTGAACTTTCAAGTTGTCTACCATATTTAACAGTTCATTTGAGGAAAAGAGTTACTACATATTAACCAGACTGCTCAACTTTTCATGGCACATACAGTGCAAAACATCCTGGATCTTGTACATCAGTCCAAATGGTTCACTAAGGGGTCATATCATGGCTTTTATGCAAGCTTTAAAAAAAAAAAAAAAAAACCTAAAATACAGCAAGTTCAACAGAAGCTCCATAGCAAAATTCTATTGTTTTAAATACATGGCAAAAATTGAAACACTCAGGACTGCTCCATGACAATATTAGTTCCTGTGGAGTATTGCAGCCTGCCTTCTTGCCTCTTGGACAGGGTCACGGGGGGAAGGAGGGGCCAGTGATGGCACAACTACCAAAAAAGTTGTGCTGCTTATGAGAGAAAGCAACCTCAGAAGTAGCTTTCTACCAAGTGTGTTATGCTGTCAAGAGGGCGGCAGCCTAGGTGGATAAGCAGTGTAGGTAACAACATGAAGGAACTAGCCTTTTGCAGGGATGTCTCCAAGCACCTTGAGACTTCCCACCAATGTTGGGATATATTTGCTATTTGGTGGGTCATGGCCATATCCCCATGGATGAGTCAACCCTTGCACTCACAGATTAACTTCTTATACTTCCAGTTTCTTCAAATAGCTTTCCCTCTCTTGCACTGGAGGAGATAATCTAGCTCCTAGCTTTCATTTTTTGCTGAAACCATGTTTCTCTTTGTAGTAAGGCTGCACTATTCTGATTCAACTCGTGAAGTCTCTTACATACTACTAATTTATGCCACACCACCAACTCTCCTCCCCAAAGAGTTCTGTCAAAGAAAGAACTCCACATTGCCCCCTTTATCTCATCTCAATTACAAGTATAAATTACTTTTGAACGGTTATTAAAAAGGAGTGACTATTTTAAAAAGATAAATTAGTGTCAAATACTTTATAATAGAAAACTGGTTTTGAATATAGAAATTAAAATGGTCATATGAAAAGCAGAAGCCCTCTGCACAATAAGCAAATGCAATCCAAGGCTGGTAAATCACTAATAATTTGTCTTCTATGAAAAGAATACAAATCCTAAAGATGTGTCAATTTATACCACAATCAGACAACACTGCCAGTTAACGCTGTGTCTTTGACTAGGGGAAAAGGCGCATGGATCAACTGCAAAAAGGAAATATCTTCTCTGAAGCCATTCACTGAGATCACTGAATAGTAATCTGGTTTAATTATTTTGACAGTGCTCTCTTAAAATCTGAGGTTAAGAAAGTAATTTCAATTTTAGAAGTCCATTTTTACACTACTTTGAAACGTAACACCAAAGGTTCAATCTTGCAAGCCCTCCGCATACAGAAATACTCCCTCTGACACCAATGGGAGTTCCAAAGCTAGGTTTGTTTTCTTAAGCCCTAAAACTCCAAATGTTTACAAAAAACTTAAGCAGAATTAATGTTTTGTGCTCCCTCTGCAGGATAAGTCAATTAATTACATGTGAAATATTCTGAGAGCTGTGCCCATTTCATCTGGTGAGTAAAAAGGCCTAATTAGTTTCAAGGGGCAACAGAAATAGAAGGGGGAAACATCCATATCTGCAAATGCAGAAGAGAAATTTGCAGATTCATAAGCAGCAAAAATAGGTTTCAAAGTTTAATATATGCTGTTAATTCATTTTTAAATGCTAACTACTTCAGCAGTAGGATATACTGGTGTTAGTATAATGTGCTTTTCGTGCTCACAAAGTAACTTAAACCGTGAGTAATGTAGTCCCCATTAGGAAAAGATGCACTTACTGTTACTCCTTGGTATCCTAACTGTTTCTAAACTTGTGGCCTTTTTGCTTGCATATTTTGAGTTAATCAACAGTGTATCATGAATACCTACAAAGAAAAATTACATAGGTTATTTCACTATTTACCCACGTGATGCTAGCTCCCTAATTTAGATCTTTCCCTAGGTTTGCACCAGAAAACAGACAATATGAAAGTTTTCATTAGTTGGACAAATTAACAAATCAACTCTTAATACGGCAACCTGGATTACCAATTTTAAGGATATTAATTATCATTAAAATGAGACTTTAAAGTGTTTATTTTAGGATGATTTTTTACCTCATCAAAAGTTTGACATTTCCCTAATAGTTTTGTCCTTTGAAGATCTGACATTACCTCTTTAGTGTTTTTTCTCTTATTTACTTAGCATTATGTCAGCAATACTAGGAATAGTTAATTGTTCTCCTTCAGAACATATATAGAGATTAACAGAAAAGCCTTTGCTTGAAAATAATATATGAGTATTCATAGTGCCTTGGGCTGAGAATCCAATCAGATCCCACAAACCATGGAGAATCAGGATCAGATCTCCACAAATACCTGGTTTTTCCATCAGGTGGCCAAACCAAAAAAACAATTTAAAAAATCATTTGGTTTCAAACCAAAACTGTTTCCAATTCTTCCCCATATCAGAAACTGGGGGGGGGGGGGGGTGGTAATATTTGAATCAACATTCCATTTAGAAAACAGATGGAAAACGAAAAGAAAAATAATTTGTTTTGACATTTTCAAAACCGGATCATTTCAACACAGGCAAAAATTTTGTTTTCAGGGGATTTTCTCTGCCACCAAAACTATCCACCAAATTCAACCCACCACTGGTGGATAGTTTTGGTGCCGCCAAACAATGCATCTGGTGGGAAATGCACTATTTGCCAATTAAAGCTGTCCCAATTCTAGTCAGGATGGGTTGGGTCTGGGCTTGGCAGCTTCCAGGCCAGGGAAGTGGGGCTGGTGCAGCCTTCCTGTTCCCTATGAAAGAGCCAGCACAAGCCTTAGAGCAGGGGTGTCAAACATCCAGCCCACGTGATGGTTACGGCCCACCAACCTTTTTGGTCTGGCCCCTGGCGGTAGCGTGCAACACAGTGACATCTCATTGCATTGTACTCTCTGGCAGTGTCGCACGCTGCCGCCAGAGGGTGCAACGCTGCGAGATGTCGCAGTGTCACGCGTTGCCGCGAGATCTGTGTGCTATGGCAGCAGCGCATAGAGCGCTGTGTGCACGAGACACAGCGCTCCAAAAGGCGGGAGAGGGACAGCGTGGTCTTGGGGCATCGCGCAGTGCTATAATTCTTAATCATTGATCGATTCTTTTAATCATAAAAGAGTTGTAGAAGTGAATTTACTGCAATTTTTATATCGCTGATATCTAGCAAATAAGGTATAATGCTACACAGAAATGGTTGTGCCTAGGATTTCGATGTATGGTATGTATGGCCCACCGGAAGTACATTTAATTCAAATCCGGCCTGCCATAGCAAAGGAGTTTGACAGCCCTGCCTTACAGCCCTGCGGCAAACCCAACCTAGTGCGGAGTAGACACGCACGGACCATGTTGGCAGAATCCGGATCACAGATCCGAAGCAGATGAAACATGGTCTCTGGCAGAGCTGTGAAAGGACAAGAGTCTGTCTGTCTGTCTGTGCTTTGCCGTCTCCAGGGCCCGGAGTCCAGCACAGGGCGAGGGGAGATGGATTTTTCAAACACATCTGGGCCCTCCACCCCTAACATCCCCCCCCCTCCCCCCGGAGAGCTGGAGCGGCGCCTTCCTACCCCCCCCCCTCCCCCCGAGCCGCGCCAACGGGTCTCTGCGGCGCGCGCTGCTCAGGCCGCGCGGCCACGCCCCGCCCCGCGCGCTGCCCCGTCCCCCCTCGGGGCCCCGGCAACCAACCGGCGCAGCACGCGAGCAAACCGCCGCCCTCCGACCCCCAGCCCGCGCCCACCCCGCTTCTCGCAGGCGGACGCAGCCTGCCTCCCTCCCTCCCCCGCAGCCCGGAGATGTGGCGGCTCGGGCCGGGGCCGGCTACCTCCGCCGCTCCCCACGGACAGCAACTCCCTGGAGGCAGCGGCGCCCGCGGCACCGTCCTTCCGCGCCATTGGGCGCCTGGGCCCAGCCACGCCGCTTTCACTCCCGTCCATCCATGTGCGCGCGGGGCAAGCCAAGGACGGGAGGGGGAGGAGACTCGGACCCGGAAGTCGGGCCGCTCTAGCCTAGCCACGGACTGCCGCCTCGGGTCGCGCTACAGCGCCGCCTGGAGGCCGGAGGGGGGCCAGCGCAGCTCGGGAAGAGGCAGCCCCTAGCGCTGGGAGATTTGCTCGCTGCCCGGCCCCGGGGAAGCCTTGACGTCAATGGGAGACGCAGCTGGGGGAGGACTGTCAGGGTGTGTCTACACCGGCTGGCAGGCTGCAAAATTGCAGACAGTTGTGGGTGTTCAGGCTCCTGCTCAAGTACTGCTCCATGGAGGAAGGTCCCAGAGCCTGCTCTACACCGCAGTTTTTACAACGCAGCCACTGCTGTTCATTGCAGTGTAAACACACACCCTTGGGGGCAGCCCCTGCAGCCAGGCCTTCCATGGGGCATGGTCCTCATTGCGGAGCCACCCTGAGAAACTGCTGTGGGCCCCATTACACGGCCCTGGCCAGTCAGGCGGCAGAGGTACCGGGCTACAACTACAGATGCCTGATTATAAATCTGTTGACACACGTTGTCCAATCAATGAAATGTCCTGATTGGATTTGGACAAGGACAAACCTAGCATTTCGGGGAGACAGTTAAGCCCTGACTGACCTGGCAGTGGGGGGTGCTGCTGCCGATTTTTTTTTTTTTTTTTTTTTTAAATTCCTGAGAATTTATGAGACTGAAGCACAGAGAGTTTCTGAAATCTCCATGATGGGACTTCCAACACTGAGAGCATGCAGAGATGTGGGGGAAGGTAAAACAACCTCCTGCCTTATTGACTAATTATAATTTCAATCTGCCTGTGTAATCTGATAAAATACTACAAGTAGGGTGTGAAATGTTTGTATACTTCCCCATAATTGCTCCATGTTTGTCAAATAATGTCATTATTCTTTATTATTTGGCTTACGGCAGCACCCAGGAGTCTTAGTCATGGACTAGGACCCTGTTATGCTAGGTGGTGTACAAACAAAACCAAAATACAGCCCCTGCCTCGAAGAGTTTACAATCTAAGTATAAAACAAGAGACAACAGACAGAGAAAGACAGACTGCAAGGTTAACACCAGGAAACAATGCAACAATATTGGTCAGCAAGATAGCCACTAGTTTCAGCACACCGGCAGCTTAACTGTTGTAAATTTTCTATAGGTGCAGTGTTATGTAATCATGGAATAAAGTATCACATAACCTAGGTTCCACAAAGATTTATCAACAAATGCATAAATCTCTACAGGATCAAGGCAACTTTAACTCTTTCTCGGTGGGGAAGAATTAACGATGATAAACACAGGAGGTGGAAGAGAGAGAACAGAAAGTTAGGCAATCTCACTGAGCAATTTTCTGATTTATAACTGTATTAATTAGGTATTGATATACCTTAATATTAACTTAATTTATTGCAGTTATGTTAATATGATATTATATTAGGTCATATTGTCTTGTATAAGCCTAAGACATTATAGTGAGACATATAGTGGCTAGGATTAAATGTATCCATTACTGTTGAATAAAATACCTACTCCCAGGACATAGGCCCAGATTAACCAATGTGAATTCTGCACTTGGACCAGGCCCCCATCTCAGGGGGCCCCTTGACTATCAGGACCCCTCCTCTCTCCACACACATACATACACAAAATAAAATAATAATAATTTAAAAAAACTCTCAAAACTTACACTCCACAGGCTGAGGTAGGGTGTTGCAGGGGAGGGCCCCACCTGCATGTTAAGGCAAGAGATAAAAGCGGAAGGGGGAACTAGGCCAGCTCTGCAGGACAAGAGCCACTGTGGGGTGAGTGTGGTGTGGGCTTGCTTACAACCACTCTCACACACCCCTGGGGACATGACCTAAACACCTCCCCAGGACCTCTCACCCAAGAGAAAGTGGGAGGCCCCCAATTTCCATAGTGCACAGGCCCTAAAATTCTTTAATCAGATTGAAAATTAATTACTTTGGTAACAATACACGACTCTTGTAATCTCTTAGATCAACTTTAGATGAATTCTTCTAGTATGCAGTTTTAAACCAATCAAAATCAAACAAAACAAATAAAATCACTAATGCAATTTGAATATTTCAAAGACACGTGACTGGTAATCCAAATATAATTAAATAAACAGAAAAAGAAAAGGGTAATTCTTTTGTGTATCCTAATTTTTTAAGCAAGCAATTTTAAAGGGGTATAGTACAAAATGCCCTAGTGGAAGTTAGGTATTTCAGTCAGATATATTGCACCTCTAAGGAGTACTGCCAAATAACTTTATATAATAAACCATTATTTATTGCCTAATGATATATATAAAAATCGATTACAAAGTGTGTATTTCTTTACCTCACTGGTGAATACAACTGTTTTACCAAAATCTGGGTTTCTACCAAGATTTCAGGCAAATCAACAAATGATCTCACTGTGTACCTCAAAAGTGGAAAAAGTTTGGAAATCGTATAAATACAGTTTACATAGTTTAAGGTGACAACAAACTAAGCATATAAAGATGAAACAATATTTCAGGGAAAGTAATAAAAGATACAGTAGGGCCGTCACCATTTCACTCTTTGGGTTGTACATTACCTGTGGTCTGCAGGTGGCAGTCCCATCAATATCAGTTAGAGTTGTACACACAAATTGAAAGTAGCATATAGCTCTCTAGGATCATATAAATCAGGAGCTAAAAATATGAGGAAAGGGAAGGAAAAAGCAAAAATCTTTTGGTATGTATTTCTGTCATACTTTGGCGTGAAATACATCATTTTTAGAAGAATTACAGTGTTAAACTGAGCAAGTAATTGTGCCTGAAACCTAGCAGCCAGATGAATAGCTACTATTTTTTTAAACCTTCCCCGTGTTAATTGTCAAAATCTGGTAAGTGCATCTGAGTTTAAATTTTCGCCCTGAAAGGAGCTAAATTATCTTTTGGCAAAGCAACTCACATGTTTGCCAACTTTATTTGACTCTGATCAACCTGTTATACAGGATTTGCTGTTAATTTTTATTGCTGTCAAGTTATTACAATTTAGACCTTGAAAATTGTAAAGAGGGATTAGATAGTTCAAGGAATTGGTAATGGGATGTGGACATTTCATTTCCAGATCACTGAATCCAAACCAGTCCAGTCCATTCCATTCTTGTCAAAATGTAGTCAACCCTGTAAATGCTGTATAGTAGATTATGTCAAATGTTTCTCTTCAGTTTCTAGTGGACACATACTCAGATCACACAAAAAACAAACAACTCATTAGAATTAAGGTATTTAGTAGAAAAGCTAAGGACTAACTTGGAGACTGAACTGCCTTCTCCTCCCTAAAAGTGGTCTGTCAAGATCAGGGCGTGACCAAAGGAGGGGAAGCCTCCAGTGCTGCTGTCACTCATTCTTGGGCTCTGTATATTCCACAGTTCTGTAGCCACTGAATTTGCTGCAGAATTCACTCCTTTCCTTGCAGTTTCGCTCTAGAATCAAAACTTTCATTTACAAATATATATAGCTATCTCACATGACTCTGAAAATAACTTTGATAGCATGGACTAGGTGCAAGGCTTTCTGAATTTTGCAAACAGCCTAAACATTAGGTCTAAAACATTAGGTGTCATGTTCATCTCAGTGACATGTTCACTCTGAAAACTAATTATGGTGACATGAATGTCAACACTGTGAAGTATTTCAGTGCAAATTATTTTGGCCCTGATCCTGTGAAACCCATATCTACATGCTTAACTTTAAACTTTTATACATATGCTCACAGTATTTAGCTCCAACTTGTTGCAGATACTTGGTGTTTTGTGCATGCTGTGTATGTTCTGTGGATTAGAAGGGGGGAAAGATTCCAAAGTTGTCAATTTGACACATTTCACCAACACTAAATTCATGTATAGATGTTTTAAAAAGTTTTTGCACTTCAGATTTCTCCATTGCTATTAATTACAGAGCATCAATTTAGGAACTGCTCTTTTAGAAAACAACATGTATTTTCAATGTGTTGTACAAATGTTAACAAAGTACTCTGAATGTAAAAATTAGTCATTTTAAATTTAAAATATTTTTTTATCAGCACAAAGGAAATATAGTTGAACTTCACCTCTCTATGTATCAACTCTAACAAAGAATCTACATATATATCTTAATTAGACTTTGAACCTACATGTGCTTAATTTTACATGCACTAGTACATTGACTTTAATGGGGCTACTCACAGTATGTAAAGTTAAGCATATGTGTAAGTCTTTACAGGATTAGGGATTTAATTATTACACTTTTCTGTACATATCAGAGAGTGCTTGGGCAAGGACAATTAAAAAAAATCAGCCAGTCTAAAGAGAAAAGTTTTCAAACAGCAATATACATTTTTTATTTTATTGAATCAATTAATGTAATAAGTTGACTTCTTAATGGAATTATTTTCAATCAAGGTAAAAGAAAGAAAAGGTTCAAGTGCATTCTGTATAAGATTCTCAGATAAGTAGAAATAATTGAGTCTTGTGCTTTGTTGCCAATAAAGCTTTTACAGGTGAAAGCAAAAGCATCATCATAGTCTGCCAGGAATACATTTGGTGCTTACTCTGCTTTCCACCCTTTTTCTGATATTCATACATTGCAAATCCACAGTGTGGTTGCTCAAAACAGCAAAGTGTATAAGGCCACCCACACACTTTTAATCAACGAAACCAGCACTTGTGAAATCAGTAGGGGACATGTGAAAACAGGAAGAGACCAGTATGTCATTGGCAAGATGAATTGTGGAGCACGATTTAGCAAGTTCATCTCTGATGTCCCCTCAGAGCAGACAGCACCTCATGGACTCATTCACTAGACCTGCACCCAGTAAACAGCATGGATCTCAGTTTATCTACCTGGAAGGGATGAAGAATTGAACCAGAACAGCCAGGATTTGAAAGTATGCTTCCAGGGAGCCTAGGTAATTCAAACCAGAGGCTTTCTGGAGAGATTTTTTTTTAATTACAGCATTGAATTGCAAACTGGATGGTAACCACATGTGACTTCTGGACTGCCCTGGTTTAATATTCTGGATTGACAGGGCATCTTTCCTTGTGGCCTGGAGGCATAGCTGCTCCAAATGGAAACTTATTTTAAAAGGGTACCTAGCTAAAAAACGATTAGGTTTTTCTGAGGGGATAATTGCGGGTGGGGGCTCTCTCTGCCCCTGTAGCTCCGCTCTTCAGGGTGCTGGGGAGGGAGATTGTCAATGTCATCACTCCGATGCTACCCTTCCCCCCATTTAGCCTCTGCATGTGTGTGTGTGTGTGTGGGGGGGGGGGGATTAAAGTGCCCCTTTAGCCCTTCCACTAGGATGGCTGTGGGGAGGGCACAGGGGGGAATCAGTGCCCCTTTTGTTCAGCCCCTTCCCCCCTGGGGAAGCTCTCCCTAGCTCCACCCCAATACCCCCCCTTTGTGTGTGTGGAGGGGGGATGTCAGGGGTATCGCTGCCATCGCAGCCCCACCCCGTCCTCAGTCATTGGGTGTCTCCCTACGCCCCCGCATAGGGCTGTGACCAAGTAATCGCCCCTCCCCCCCCTTTATAGGGGAAGGGGGGCGTTGGGGAGAACAGCCGAGCGGCCCCCTCCCCTGTGTTTAACGCGCGTGGTTTAGAACGCGGCGGCCCCGGCCCGGCAGCAGCTGCCACGCGCCGGAGCTCGGGCAGGATGACGGTCGGTGGCGGCTGCTCCTAGCGCTCAGCTTCCCTCCCCCCCCCCCACGCGGGGGGTTCCCCGCGAGCGCAGAGCCGGAGCAGGACCCGGAGCAACGGCTGCCGCGCGCTCACAGCGTCATTCACGGGCCACATCATCAAGGGGGCTCCCCCCGCCCTCTCCGTGCGGGCTCCGCGCCTGCTCAGTGGAGGCGCCGCTCACCCTGCCCGCTGCCGGGAGCTGTCACCGCTGCAGCCGGGCTGGTCCGTGCGGAGAGCGGGCAGCGACCCAAGGCAGCGAGCGAGCCAGCGGCCATGGCGAGGGGCTGCGGGCTGCCGGCGCCGCCATCGCCCAGGTAAGCGGGAGCAGCCGGCGCGTCAGGGTCCCCTAAGGAGGAGCAGCGAGGCAGCCGAGCACGGGCAGGGGATGCCTGGCACCCGCCGGGGGAGGGAGGCGCTGCCGGGATCGGGGCCCGGGGAAGATGCTGCGAGCAGGAAAGTTTCTAAACAAGTGAATGAGACGAACGACCCAGCACCCCTCCCCCATCCACCGCCCAGCTACCCCCCCCAATCCCCTCCCCCATTCACCCCCACAGCCCCCTCCCCCGTCCAATGCAGATCTAGTCCCCTCGCACCCTTGCCCCTTCCAAGGATCCACACATAACACCTTCCGCCTCCCATCTACTCCTACCCTCACTGCCCATCTACTCCCCACAGCGCCCCTCCCCCACAGCCAGTTTACCCCACACAGCCCCCCCCCCTCCACTGCCTGTGAACAGCCTGTCCAGGGCAGTGGGTCTCCGCCTTTCCAGGCTCCTGTACCCCTTTCAGGAGCCTGATTTGTCTTGCGTACCCCCAAGTGTCACCTCACTTAAAAATGACTTCCTTGCAAAAATCCGACATAAAAATGCAAGAGGATCACAGCACACTGGTACTGAAAGCTTTCTTTCTTTCTCATTCTTACCATATCCTTATAAAATAAATCAATTGCAATGTAAATCTACACTTCCACTTCCGTGTATAGTAGATAGAGCAGTGTAAACCGGTCATTGCCTGTATGAAATGTTAGTTTGTACTGACTTCGCTAGTGCTTGTTTTGTAGCCAATTGTAAAGCTAGGCAAATACCTGGCTGAGCTGCCCCTGGAAGACCTCGCCGTACCCCCAGGGGCACACGTATCCCTGGTTGAGAACCACTGGTCTAGGGAACACAGTGCCCTCCCCCCATCCACCACCTGTCTATCCCCATAATACCCCCTGCCCCACACTGCCTGTCTATCCCCCAGAGCCTCCTCCTTTCATCCACCACCTCCTCCCCTCATCTACTACTTGTTTAAACCAATGTATTGTTTAATCCTAACAGTTGGAACAAGCTATCAGAGAGAGAGGATTTTAAAACAACAAAAGGTCTATTTGTATGTCTGTTTTACCTACTGTCCAATCATCCCTTGATAGATGCCCTAAACTAGCCTCGCTTTCCTACTCACCCCTAACCTCTCATGTCTGGATGTCAGTCTGTTTACCTTAACTGTCCTTCTCCCTGCTTGAGGAAATGTGCCCTTTCAAAATTAGTCGGAGTTCTTTCTTCTCTGTTTGCAGACTTTTTGGCTATGCTAGTCCAAAACCAGGTTGGTAGACTCAATGGGAAGTGGAGCCTGTCTCATAGTCAATTGCTCTGCTATTATCCTGTAACAACTCTCAAGTGTTTGCTGTGTGTGGTGGTATCTGATCTAAAGTCATCGTTTTTGCCTTTATGTCTGTTTTCCAGCAGCCTTGTGGATTTAAGCCAATATGATCTTACAGTAAACATCTCACTGAACGGGTCAGCACACATAACACATAGTAATTTACAAGCCTTCCTGTCATTAGTATGAATTAGTGAATTTCTGCTATATATACAAAAGTACAAACCAAAAAGAAATACACACCTATCTGCTTGATCTTCTCACTCCTACAAAAATATGGGCCCA
Source organism: Emydura macquarii macquarii (assembly GCF_026122565.2). NCBI lineage: Eukaryota > Metazoa > Chordata > Testudines > Chelidae > Emydura > Emydura macquarii. Next base: position 616,702 of record NW_027133667.1, read on the forward strand.
ATGAATTTAAGAACTGTTGCATCACTTAGTATATGAACTGGGGACATCAGATATCACTTTCACTTCTAATATTATGCTTGCTGTAACTTAGTATTGATCTTATAATAAAATCAAACAATTTTTATGACATAGGTCTTTAGCGTAGAAATAGCCATATGGTTGTATGCAGTGTTGTTGTAGCCGGGTGGGTTCCTGACTAGGAGAGAGATAAAGTAGGTGAGGCAATATTTTTATTGGACCACCTTCTGTTGGTGGAAGGGAAAAGCTTGCAAGTTACACAGAGCTCTTCCTTGGGTGTGGGGAAAGTAACCAATGTTTCTGAGTTAAATAAAAGGTGCGACAAATTATTAAGCATGAGGGGTCAGACATGATGTAGAGACTACTTAAAATGAAGTGGGCAATTAAGGGTTAGCAGGCAGTAAGGTGTATTACAAATTGTTGTAATAATCTATAAAACCAGTCTCTGGTAAGTCTGTGGTTTTTAGTATCCCACAGAGTTAATAATTTAAGTTCCCAAGCTCATCTTTGGAAGGTGTTATGCAGGTTTCCTTTGAGGATGAGGACTAAGAGGTCAGATATGGAGTGATCGCTTTATGAAAAATGTTTGCCCATGCGTGATAGGGAATTTTGTCTGCTGTCATTTTTCTGCATGAGTTCATTTAGAGTGTAGTGATTGTCTGGTTTCACCCACATAATTGTTGCTGGGGCATGTGATGCACTGGATGAGGTTCACCACCTGTTGTGATAGACGTGTAGGACCCCTGAATCTTGGGGTTATTGATCATTGTAGCAGTGGAGATATGTCTGCATGTTTTGCATATGTTGTTCTGGCAGGATCTTTGAGTTGGTGTGTCCTGGTCTGTGGGGAGCTTGCTTGTAATGATCAGCTTGGTGAGGTTGAGGGCTATTGGAAGGCCAAAAGAGGAAATAAACTGTCTTTACCAAATGTAAGAGGCCGATGTTTACAACATGGAAAACAATACACAGTAAACAACATGCCCTGATTCTCATCAAACTAACTGATCTTTTTTAAGACTGACAAATTAAACCATAAGTTAGGATAGCTTTATACTTTGGCAAAACTACAAAAATTAAATGTTTCTTTTGTAGTTCCCATATGTAATATTTAGATAAACGTACATAGGCTAGATTCTGTGTTTTGAAGTGGTAGAGTTTCTTAGATAAGTATGTTTACATTACTATGTTTATCCTTTTGTATGTTTGTTATGGTTGTGTTAAAGTATTTTCAAAGGGTATATACTGTAAGAGCAATGCAAACATTTAGTACAAAAGTACTTACTTTGGGATCTTACCATTATTTTTAAAATACCTGCAAACTTATTTTAAAAAATGGAGACTGACCAACTTTGATTTTTTTTAAATGATGGCTTGAGAGACTGATTCTAAATTTAAAATGTAAAAGAAAAAAAAATGTAATTTAGGCCCTAATTCCGCAAAGCCCGTTGAGAACATGCTTAAATGCTTTGATGAGTTGGGGTCTTATGCCATAATATTATTTTTACTTCAGATAAATGTTTAATATTCCTATTTTACCAATTGGAGACTGAGGAATGGAGAAGTTAAAGGCTGGATCTGCCGTTGGTGATTATATACTGCTAAAATGCCTTTCAGAGACATGCTAAGTGTGAACTCCTTTGAAACACAGTGCAGTCAGAAAGGATTGTAGAGAATATTGTATGCTATTTACAAGGTTATATTACTAGATTTGCTACTTTGCATTTATTTGCCAAAAACTATCCCCCTGAAAATTGGAAGGCTTGCTTCTAAGTGTCAGAATCAACACAAATCTCATAGTTACACTAAATCTCCACTTCTATTTTGTGTGTCAGAGAAATATTTTAAAAGCAGCCAGTTAGTATATAGCAATATGATGCATTCTTATGAATTGGTTTGTAAAGTTGCTCTGCAAGATCCCCTCCTTTCTAATATGACAGAACTAGTCTGGGCACTTCCTGATAAATGAAAATGTATCAGGTTCTGGCATAAGTGATTTTGTCTGTGCTGTGAAAAGGTAGTGACTGCTGCAAAAGTCCACAAGATGGTTCAATATGTGGTCTTTTAATTTTTATTAACCAGCCTCTGAAAAGGACTGGGATTTTAATTTATCATAGCCTTTGCGTCTGAAAAATATTTGTGTTAATGTGTTATACCATGGGATCTACAACAATTGTTTCTTGTACTGTGAGCCCCCTATTGGTGGACTCTCATTTAAAAAAATTCAAATTTTGATAAAATTACATGGCAGTTTGATTCCCAAATGTCTTCTGTATTTCTTCAAGGCTTTAAAAATTTCACACCTACTAGAGAGAGGGACAAACTTTGCTATAGCAGTCAATATGAAAGATTAAAATGGGAGGTTCTCTGGCAAGATGGAAGTGCAGCACTGGCTTTCATTTAGCTTCTGGTATATTTCAAGGTATTGAGAGTGACCTACAATTACGTCAATGCTTTGGGACCTGGTAGTCTGAGAAATCACCTCTAGTAAAGTTGTGACTTAAAGGTGTGCTTGTAAAAGACTGATCTTTGTTCTTTGCCCCAATCACAAAACATGGGTCAGTGTTATAAAAGTAGTACCCCAGTCATATGGTAGGGATCAGTATATCCACTAATTCTGGTAGCTATTGTTATAACTCTTCCCATCCCTTTTTAATGATATGCAAATAAAATGTCAACCAAAAACAACTGTTAACTAATACCACCAGTTAATAAAAGACACAGAGACTTGAGGTAAGGATAGCTTGAACCCCTTGACTGATAAGAGGATTCTTCATCTCACTGGACATATGTCAGTAACTCTCTCTGAAACTCGGTGGCTTTTTTATCACATGACCACTTCAAAACAGTACCTTCGTTAGTGGTCTGTTGGAAGAGAATTACCAAAATGAACCAATTGTATTGTGGGCCATTATTTGTTAACCCATCTGAAATCTCATGGTGAGCAAACTAACTTATAGTATGTTGCTACTCAATGTGCTGTGCATAAGTTTAGTTTTAAAATGTTTAGTACCCCACTTATAAGAGGTATTTTGTCTCATTTAGTTCAAATAGATCTACACCAACTTGTGAAAGCAAGCAGGATTCTCATGTGGTTCTTTTTCATTCTGTTTCCTGTATGTGTTGCAGATTTCTCACTTAGATACCTTACCTTGGATGGCAGCATTCTTTCCTGGCCAGAATAGGACATCTGTTCTTTTCTTCTATGTTTCACAATCACAATACTCAGATGAGCTGTGCAGAAATGTTTATCTCTGACTTCCTGCTGTGTAATATCCCTTTGTTCAGAATCCTATCATGCATCAGTTTCTGTGGTCCAAATAAGTTTTCATGCTTGGAGGTGCCTGGGCTTTTTCTGTGGGTTGTCCATGCAGAAATACTCTTTCAAGTTGTGGTAAAGCTGTGGGTTAGCTTGTGTTTCTTGTCTGAGCTTGTCAAATTTTATTTAGGAAATGGATAGTAATTAGTCACATTTATTTCCAACTTCTCTTCAGATAGCTTCTTGCTTTTGCCATTTATAGGCACTCTTGAAAGCATGTTTAATATATGATGTTCCTTTCTGGGCCTGTATTTCACATTTAGCTAGTACTTTTGCTATTTCGTGATCACTTTCAGAAGTCTGGGTGGTACTTTCTGTAGTTTGGGTTCCAATGGCTGATAGTGTATTTCTTCCTTGACCTTAGACATTCATGAAACCGCACACAATCAAAACCAGTTGCCAACATTTCTTTTTCAATCTGAACATAGTTCTGTTTTGTTTTTAGCAGGTGCCTATGCCACTAGGCAATTGGCTTGCAGAGGTGTATCAAGATGATGTAAATTTGCGTTGACCTAGATCTTAGGCTCGTTGTTAATCTTAAAGTGTATTAGTACTGGTGCTTCTCTGACAGCATTTTTAATCGCCAAAAATTATTCTCTTCCCAATCATCCCAGTGCCATTCTGTGTTGTCCTCAAGCAGCATGCTGAGTAGAGCACCTTCTTTAGCGGTGAACTTGTTCAGATATGATAATATGCCCACAAGTCTTTGTAGAGTCTCCTTGTTTAGGGATCTTTCCATTTTCCCAGCTGCCCTCACCTTACTTGAACCTGATCAAACTTCTTTGTCACCGACCACTTGACTACACATAGAGTTACTCCTAAATAACTTTTCCTGATTAACTCCATATGTGGACATTCTTATTCCAGAATAAGTGTGTCTACACATGGAACTAACCAGCAATAACTCCATGTGTAGAGTGACTGATTGGGTATCCTACATAACTAATCTGGCACTTATTCCAGTTTATTTTAAGGTTCTTTTCTTTGTCACACCACAGAACAATACTGTCTTTCACTGTGTTGTTGATCACTTTTGCCCCAAATCAGCAGATCATCAAAAATTACTTTTTCTGCAGCCAGCTCCTCAAAATTCTGGTCATGGGACGCTTTAATTCAACTCTGGTGCTCAGGCAGTCCAAAAGGAAGTAATTTAAACATGCATCTTCTAAATTAGGAAATAAAGTTTTCACTTTCTCTGTCAAGTGGGACCTGTCAAAATCCTAGGCTTCCCTCCAAAACAGAAATGACTTTTGTATTTAGAAGTTGTAATCTTGACTGTTATTGGAGATTCTTATATGATGGCCTAAACTGAAACCTTTGTAATCTATATGGCTATCTCTGTTCTTGCTAATGGGGATCTAGATCAGTTATACCTTTTATGCATTTCTAGCCTGTTAAATATCATGTGGAGAAAGAAAAACAAACAGACACAAACTTTTGCATCCTATATAATGGCCAAGTTATACACCCTTTAAAGCATCTGTATCATCAAACTGCTCTTCATTTAAGCACACATGGGACTTGCTGTTCTACTCTTTCAGATTCAGAATGTTATCTGTCCTTTATGCAGTAATGCTCAAATAACGTTGCCATATGGAGTCTTTTTGTGCCCACAATGTTAAACAAACCTAATTTTAGATTTTAAAAGCAGACACTAATCTCTCTCTGTTCTAGCTGTGATTATGTTGCCCTCATCTCCAGTATCTATTTTGAAATTGGTTTTCTTCATATGTTTCCAGTGTTACAAACAAATTTTGTAAAATCTTGCTTTGTAAACTTATTCAGCTCCAAATAAAACTTAATTTTTGTGTTATCACAGCTTTGTCCTTCATTTGTATATTCTTAGATATATTTTGCTTTTGTGTTACTTTCAGCAAAAATTGCAGAGTGACAAACTTTGGGAAAGTGGTTGCTTTTATTGTGTTCATAAAACTTGCAACTGTTGTGTTTGGACACCTTTACCCTGAGTTGTGATTGCCTGCATGTTCATTACAAACAAATATAGTCTCCACCATTTGTTTACCATTGTACTCTGCCTTGGGATGCATTTTTAATTAAACACACTTCTGTTCTTTCACTGCTTGTTAGCACTTTCACTTGGGAAGCACAGTTTTTACAATTTTTTACTAAGTCAAGTCCATTTCTCCCAATAACCAGGTCAAAGCAAGGTTATCAGTTATACTACAAATAAATTGCTCTCTAATTAGGACTTATCTACACATGGAGTTGTTCAGGAATAACTGAATAGACAAGCTCTTAATCCATCTAAGATTTCAGATTTATATGACTTCAGCTTTAATACATAGTTGTGTAACATCATCATGGTCAGTTATCTCATCTGACAGGGTTTCTTGTAAAGAAAATATGCTTTCCCAAGTGACATTCTTGTGGAGTTCTATATTTTTTAAAGTTTTCAATGGCTGTCTAGCACCTGCAGTTTTCTTCATGCTCTCCTTGGAATGTATTGTAGATCTCAATGTGTGTGGGCTTTCCACATGTAGCTGTGGGAAATCTCTTCCCAGGTTTCTGTGAAATACCAATTGCTTCCAGGAAAATGTAGAAAAGCTGTTATTTCCTTCCACCATCTACTTGATTTCCTTCCCGACTGGGATACAGGTGTTTTCACTTGGTGCATTTCTGCCAAAAATTCAGTTTACTTCTGACACTATATAGTCAAACATGGATAAACCAGGAGTCCTGTAAAAGACTAATCTGTATTTCCTGGCTCCAGACATTTGACATGAGCCAGTGACAAAGTGTATCACATGACAGGATCAAAATCTATGGACTTAAGTGGCTACTGCTGTTATCTTGCCTCTCATATAGTATCACTGCAGAGATCAGGTGAAGTACTCAAACCTATACGCCCCTGGTTTAAGCAAGAAGGAGCTGCTGCTAGTGTGTTCTCAATGAGTGCACTGACTGAGTCTTAGTTCACTTCACTCTACTCTCTTGCTCTTCAGGGCACTCTGTAAGACACATTACTTTTCCCAGAGTTTTAAGATGTGAGAGGGGCAAATGGTTCTGAAGTGGTCGGTATTAAGAATTCAGATGGGTAGTAATGCTCTCTTTAGGTACTTTTGTTTAATTTTTGTTTGTTTCGTATCAATTGTATATGTGCTTTGGGTTTAGACTGTTATAAAAAATCTAAAATAGTTTAAAAAAAAAAATAGTGTTTTTTAAATTCTTTTAAAAAAAGAAGTCCTGGTCAGAAGCCCAAGACCCACCCAACTGCTGGACAGTAGAAAGGTGGTGGGGATTCCTATCACAGTGTTATCTCTTTAATTGTGAGCTTAATCTTTTATCAGAGTTCCCCTGGTGCTACATGCTTGCTCAGCCAAACCCAAAGGGGTAAGCACTGTATTCGCAAAATGTTGGTCATGCAAGGGAGCTGCCCTCCGGTGCTGCTTATAGAGGTGGATGGTTGCACGGACAGGAGACACTCCAGCAGTCCTGCTGTTACCTGTCTAGAGAAAGGACATCCAGCACTCCATTTGGTCTCTGTCTCTCTGTGTTGTTGTCTAAACACAAAAGTTGTACAACTTCAACTATACTGGTATAGTTAAAATGGTACTGCTCCTCTTAGCCCTGGTGTGGATCAGTCAAACCATTTTAAAGGTACTTAAACCAGTATAGCTTGTTCCCATGTTTTCTCTTGGTGTCTCTGTCTGTGGAAGTGAGGGCGAGTGTGAGTGAGAAGAAGAGAGAGTGAATGGTGAGAGAGAGAAAATGAGTGAGTGAAGGGGTTTAGGGCAGGCATAGTCAATTCTTTTTTGTCAAGGTCCAAATTTCTTGATCAAGATCCAGACTCCAGAGGAAATAATAACAATAATGATAATAACAAGTAAATAAAAAGATTTCAGGGTCTATTCAAAAGCGTCTCACAATCTTGATTTGATCCGCAGCCACCTATTGAATACCCCTGGTTCAGAGGATAGAGTTAGAGGAGGAGTGGGGTGATTAGAACAGAAGTTAGAAGTAATCTTTCATATTGGCCTCTGAATAGTAGGTCTGATAAATTTTTAACCCTTATTCTGCCTACAGGGAGAAAAAGCTTTCTGTGTCTCTCTTCTGCTCCCTTCTTTTCTCTGGAGCCTCTTGACTATTGGGGTGAGAGTGGATCTATATCTAGGTGCATATCTAGGTGCATGTTTCCTTCCTATAGTGTGGATCTGTGAAGGCAACTCTGAGAACAAGAGCAAATGTTTGGGAGAATACAAAATTTGTTACCTTTCTCCTAATCATAAAACTTGAGTAAATAATTCCAGAGAGCTTGTTAAAAAACAAGTAACTTTTTTAAACCTTGTCATGCATGGTAGTGTCTAAAGTGTAGCCAGATTTACAAGTGTAGCTTGTATTAAAGGTGTATTACTCTTATTACCCCACTCCTTCCGAATGTTTATTCTTGTGCAAGGTATAGCATGAGCCATGTAGCAGGTATGTCTCTGCTCATCTTTCTACCAGTATACTGACATATCTTCATCTGATGACACAAACCTTCAGCAGGACTGCTTCCTACCCAACTTAACCAGGCACCAGTATAGTAACAGGTCAATGCAATCCAAGAATTTAGAGGTTTGTCCTTATAGTGTTCCTAACCTCTTCCTTCTCAGCTTATGAAGGACCAAGTTGTATTCAAATTCCTTCATTTCATAACATACTGCCCTAGATGATACAGTAGTTACATGAGAATGTAGGCTATGATATGTCTTTTCTATTTGTTGGAATAATTATAATAGATGTATACACACAGTCAGGCTACTGAAATATTTTTTTTTTCCAGATCCAAACTCAGTTGTGGAATTGCTCAAGATCTAAGATCCATGAAGAGAACATTTTCTGTGTAACAAAGTGAACATTTTGATGTATTTGATTTTAAAATCAATGATTGTGTGGTTGTTGTTACTTCACCTTTTCATTGAAGTTTAAAGAACAGAGTGATCTTCCCAGTAATATTTTTGTAACACTATGACTAACTGTAAAGGAAGATCTACCACTACGAAAACAAATGGTAACGTTTATGATGGAGAAAGTTTTATAAATTGGACTACAAATCTAAATACAATTCAGTCTGACAAGTTTCTGAACCTGCTGTTGAATATGGTTCCAACTGTTTACCACAAAAAGCAGGAAGAGAGACACAAAAAAATGAATGGTGTCTGGCAAGATGGATTACAACACACAGGGCACAATTTTAATGTTCGATCGGATCAACACATGGATTACCATCACTTCTCAGAACCAACTTTTCATGGTAGTAGTGGACACAGTCCAGCTAGCTGTAGCCCAAAGTATGATGACTTTGCCAATTATAATTACTGTGATGGAATGGAGACTTCAGAAACAGATGCCATATTGCAGGATGACAACCTGTCTAGTGATGGTGATGAAGACATCATTGTAGAAGGGAGCAGAAAGCAGCCAAAGGAATCCAGTAGTATTATGGCATTACAGATACTTGTACCATTTTTGTTAGCAGGATTTGGAACTGTTTCTGCTGGTATGGTTTTGGATATCGTGCAGGTTGGTATTCACTTTACATGTTTTTTAGATAATCTAAAGTTTTCCCAATGCATTCAAGTGTGGCAGTACATACTGCTTTATTTTGTACTGTCACTGACATTCAGCCAATTTTAGGTAGCAAGAGAGTAATACACTCTTGCAAACATTTAACAGCTCCTATTTTTCAATAGGAGGTAATGGAAACTTGAAATTTGCCTGGGGTGTGCTCACTATGTCACAGCTGTTTGGTGACAACCTATTTTTTTATTATTTTTATTTATTTGTATTGCAGTAGCACCGTGGAGCTCTAGTCTAGTCTAGGCACTGTATAAACACAGACATTGGCTGAATCAAAAAAGTTTTAAAAATTACTTAATGCATCTTGTGACAATCAGGGTCCAGACACCCCGAAAGGGAGAACAGGAGGTCTGAACCTCAAATAAGCAATTGAATCAACTGGTTGCACACAACATTGTGTGTACAAATATGTCAAGCAATGTCTTTTATGATAGCTTGTGATGTTTTGAATTTGAACTCGGTAGTCATTATACACACTGGTCATTCTGAGATATGTATACACCCTGTGTATGAATTTATGTATATAGAAAATTGTGCTCATAATTTGTGCTGCAGCATTCAGCTCCACCTCACAACAGGGCCCTGGTTAACCAGGCAAGGAGAGGCTGCCTCCCTAGCCAGATGAAACTAGCGCTAAGCACATAACATTGTACAACCCAGGAAAGGAGAAATGATGGGCCATTAGGGGAAGTGGGAACACATTAAGACATGCTGGCTAGAATTTTTCCACCTTAAATAACCATGAGTCACCATGCCAGAAGAGAGGAAGGAGAGGGAAAAAAAAGAAAAAAAGCCCTTTTAAAGGAGGCTTTATACAGAAATCTTCATCCAGAAGGGAGGGACAGTTTTGAAGGCTGAGGTTGTCTGTGAATGCTGGATCCCCTCTATGGCAGGGTGGAAGCCAGGGTGAGTTGAATGTTGCAGCACAGGTTATGAGCAGAGTTTTTTATATACATAAATTCATAAGCACAGTGTATATACATATCTCATAATCACCAAATTCAGAACATCAACAGCTTTCATAAAAGATCTTACTAAACATATTTGTATATACAATGACATTGTATACAACCAGTTGATTCAATTGCTTATTCTTTGGGGTTCAGACCTCCTGTTCTTCCCTTATGGTGTCTGGACCCTGATTGTCCACATGGGGATTGGTTCAAAATTATGTTGGTACTGATGCATGTATGCCTATGTAGCTGAGTGGAAATTCTCATTTAATATATGAATGCTCAATGTTCCATTGGCTCTGCATGTATGCATGGTAGAAAAGTTGAGGGAAATTTCTCACTTTAGCTAGCTTTCTTGTATGACCCACATTGATGTATCTGATATCCTGTGCAAATTTATGTGGAATATGGTCTGTGAGGATGTATATGATACCTAGAGGAGAGTATTAAAAACCTTGCTTCATTTCATACAATCTGTAAAGGTACATATGGAATTACATGTTTTTGTTCGGTTTTGTTCAACATCTTCATTAATGATCTGGAGGATGGGATAGATTGCACCCTTAGCAAGTTTGCAGATGACAATAAGCTAGGGGGAGTGGTAGGGATAGGATACAGAGGGACTTAGACAAATTGGAGGATTGGGCCAAAAGAAATCTGATGAGGTTCAACAAGGACAAGTGCAGAGTCCTGCACTTAGGACGGAAGAATCCCATGCACAGCTACAGATTGGGGACCGACGGGCTAGGCAGCAGTTCCTAGCAGCAGAAAAGGACCTGGGTGTTATAGTGGATAAGAAGCTGGATATGAGTCAGCAGTGTGCCCTGGTTGTCAAGAAAGCTAATAGCATATTGGGCTGCATTAGTAGGAGCATTGCCAGCAGGTCGAGGGAAGTGATTATTCCCCTCTATTCAGCATTGGTAAGGCTGCATTTGGAGTATTGTGTACAGTTTTGGGTCCCCACTACAAAAAGGATGTGGACAAGTTGGAGAGAGTCCAGCAAAGGGCAACAAAAATGATTAGGGGGCTAAAGCACAAGACTTATGAGGAGAGGCTGAGGGAACTAGGCTTGTTTAGTCTGCAAAAGAGAAGAATGAGGGGGGATTTGATAGCAGCCTTTAACTATCTGAAAGGGGGTTCCAGGGAGGATGGAGCTAGGCTGTTCTCAAAGGTAGTAGATGACAGAACAAGGAGCAACGGTCTCAAGTTCTAAGTTGGATATTAGGAGAAAGTTTTTCACTAGGAGGGTGGTAAAGCACTGGAATGGGTTACCTAGGGAGGTGGTGGAATCTCCATCTTTAGAAGTTTTTAAGCTGTGGCTTGACAAAGCCCTGGCTGGGATGATTTAGATGAGGTTAGTCCTGCTTTGAGCAGTGGGTTGGACTAGATGACCTCCTGAGGTCCCTTCCAACTCTAATATTCTATGATTCTATGATACAGGGCTCTTTAGAGTATTTACAGTATGTGGAGGTGAGAGTATGGTTCTTGTGTAATGAATCTGTTATTGTGTGCATCTATCAGAACTACACACTAACTTTAATAATATAGACAGGGACCAAAATCACACTTCTAGCACTCTGCCTTGTGATGGAAGTATGTCAGGATCCCCCAAAGCTAGAGCCCACTGGTTTGAGGAAAGAGCCTCAATTCATGGAGAATGTTCAGACTGAGAAAATAGACTGTCTCTCACTTTTGAAAGCTGAATTTCCATATAGCTTCATGATCCTAATTTGAAGTATTCTTGTAATTGACAGTTACTGAAATAGATGAAGGTCATGAGACTGGACCCTAGATTTGCACTTGAGTTGAAGATGTCACCAGAAGCACTTCAGTGGAGTTATAGTTCTGTGATTTACAGCTGACTGTTTATGCAATGTTTCTTTGTACTGTAATGTTCAGAAAAATTCAGTGGAAGCTAAAACCCAAGAAAATCCAACTGGATTAGCTCAATTTCTTGCCTTCTCTTCCATCTTTGAGGGTTACTTTGTTTTTTTCTGTCCAGTTGCTATTTTGCATAGTTGGTGGAGTTTTGGAAATTCTGTGTAAATAAAAACTTAACCACTTTCCCTTCTCCCTCCCACCCCAGCCGCACTTAGAATTCACAGAAATCTGTTTTAACAGATATGAATGAACTGAATTCCTTACCTGCAAGGGAAAAATAGAGAGGTTTATTTATATTCGAAACTAAATATTATTTGACAAGTCATAAAGTGCACATAATGACAAACAAAAGGTGATAGTCTCTGTCGTTCAAGATCTCAAAAATGAGAGCAAATAAAGCTGGGACTCAAAAGTTCAATCAGGAAGCAATTACACTAAAGAAAAGGACTGTCTTGAAAACCAGTAAAAGGGAACCAAAACTGGTATGCAAATATTGTTGCTTCCTTATACTGTGGTCTTGTAGTGTATTACTACAATATGTAGTTTAAATTCAGTCAAGCAGTGTTTTTTAAGTACTTAAAATTTGACAGAGAACACATTTTCAAAGCAAAATTTAAACCAGAAAAAAAACTATTACATTTTCTTTAAACTCAAATTCGTACAAAGCTTACTTTAAGATTAAACTCCTGATCTGCAAAGATTAAAGCACGTACATAACTTCATGCACATATGTAGTGTTAGCCTTGTCCAAACATAAAAGTATCTCCAGTTTAATTAAAATAACTTTTTTAAATGCATTTAGTTAAATTGATACAAAGGCCTGCATGGACACACACAGACCATTTACAACTGGTTTATGTTGATTTAGTTCAAATAAGTATATGAACTGGTTTAAATATTTAAAAACTAGTTTTAGTTAAACTGGTGCAACTTCCTTGTGCAGACGTGGTCCAAGAACATTAATTTGCATAAAATTATGCACATGACTCGAGTCTTTGTCAGACTGAGATCTAAGTGACGTAAGAAGTTGTCATCAACTGAAAAACTATACTTCTGTCTGAATATTATACCTCGTGTTATAAGCCATACCTAAGATTACTATAATTGAAAGAGATTAGAGGATAATTTTTTTCAGTTGTGTACTTGGTGCATTTGACAGCACTTTCTAGTTATGTCAACAATTTCTCTTGCTTTGTGCTGGTCTTTCATACAGTAACTGGGGAGAGAATCTTAAAAAAAAAAAAAAAAAAAAAAAAAAACCCCACCCATATGATTGTAAAATTGACAATGATACTCAAGGACAGGTGTACCTGATACTAGTTTTAACTCATTACAAAAAATTGACTAGATTTCAGGTTGATAATATCCTTTTAAACCATGATTGTAGTAACTTCTATGCCAAGCTATTAGTTTCTAATGGTAACTTTGACTCACCAGCAGTGTCATTGAAATGTTAGAAAACTAATTCTGATTATATACAGTGCAGATGGAAATGACATACTATTAAAAAACCCCTCAAGATCTATGTAAAAAGAATATAAAATAAACTCAAAGAACAATGAAGCAGGACAGACAGAATGTTCTAACTACTTCAGTTCAGCCTTTATCTTTTTTAAAAACGAGAAAACAAAGCATCAATGCCAACTGTATCAATTTAGGAACTTAATGTGGTTTTTATAAGTAAGATGTATAAAAAGGCTATTTGAGTTTTTTCTCTCAGGCTCTAACTAGCTCTGTTTTGCCAAGAAATGAATCTGTATAAAGAATGTTATTTGTTCAACTCCCTTTCTGATTAAATGGCTTTTTTTATTAATACTGACTGTCTTAGTTTTCCGGGCTTCATTGCATATTTGCTGCTCTTGTGGCGAGAATACTTAGGGTGAAATTTATATGGCCCTTCCTCTTATACCCACAAAAAGATATTTTGCCCTAAAAATTCAGGGAAGAAATTGTACCTCTCTGCCTTTGTGATAACAGTACATACCTTTTCACACTTCCTGGGTCACCTATTTAATCATAATAGTGTATTATTCCGTTAGCATTGTGTCAGCATATATGATGGCAACACGATGGTGAAAAGCGTATTCAGATAAAAGATTTACTTCTAGAACCGCAGGATGACTTCAGACATGAATGTGGATCCCCTGTTGAAGTCAGTGAGAACTATAAATATTAAAATGTTTGAGTAGGACACATTCATTAGCATCTCCTTTGGGTATATTTGCAAATCTTAACACTCATGAGTAAAGTTACCTAAATTGTTAAATGACCTCAGTTTATTTTATTTTGCATTTCCTGTAGAATCTTTAATTTGATGATCTCAAAAATCTTTACAAACATTAATTCATCAAGCCTCACAATGCTCTTTAAGGGAGATTGATATTTTTCGGTCGAGTTAAGTGACTTTCCCAACATTATACAATATGTCAGTGGCATAGCCAGGAATAGAATGTAGTCTCCCAATCCCCATCTGTAATCACTAGATACACTTCACCGGAAGATCAGCTTTACCTTTCCCTGACTATGTGAAGGCAGCTCAGAACTGATAAAGACAGACGTTGACTTTTTGTTTCATCATTATTTATTTATTTATTTATTTATTTATTAATACTTCAGTGCCTTTCATTAAAAGATCTTGAATGGCTTAAGTGGATTAGGACAGGAAGTAAAGAAAAATACTATGTAGAATTGAATTTGCCAGGGAATTGTAGGGAGGCAAAATGTAATAAACTAAATTGCTATTTGGTCAAGGTAAGTTTTTATACCCCTACTCCTAGTATAATTGTAATGCATGCTTTAATGACAAGATGTAGCAAGGAATCCAGTTTTGTCTCACCCAAAAGACAGCAGCAGAGTACCCCAAACACCATAAAAGAAAGTTCGTTTTGTACTCATTCAGAAGGGTTTCATGACCTGAACTGCCAATATTTATCCTAAATTTTTAGTAGAGATCTCTTATCCCAAGTACTGACCTAGGAAAAATTTCCAAATGACCGTTGACTTTCAATGAGACTTAGGTTCCTTGGTGCCTGTCACTTTTGAAAATGAGACTTAGGTACTTTTGTAAATATTACCCTTAGGGTTCCGAAATTTGTTGAGATCAGAATACTACATCGCCCTTAAAACAGTGTTGTTTTTTTAAAACTAAGTTGTTGTTTTTTCTTTATCTGCATTTTAAATAGCATTGGGAAGTGTTCAGAAATGTGACTGAAGTTTTTATCTTGGTTCCTGCACTACTTGGTCTCAAAGGCAATTTAGAAATGACCTTGGCATCTAGACTATCAACTGCAGTAAGTAATCTTTTTTTCCTCCTCTTCTCACATGTTTTGTAATATAAAAAGACAAAATTAATTTTCTGGAATAGAACCGGGCTTGGTTTATTTTCCTGTTGCAGGAAGTCCCCATAGCAAGGGTTGAATTAGCAAGGGGAAAAAATGGTGATACTCCTCCAGACTTCATCCACAAAATAATCTCTGCCTATGTGAGTCACCAAAATGAGACACTGCTCACAGTAGATTGAGTAGAGTTCCAGATATGATCATGCATGCTCTGTGCTCTACTGGGATCCTTGACCTTGGTTCCAGGGACTGAGGTGAGGCTGACTGGTTTGTAGTTCCCTGGATCCTCTTCCTTCCCTTTTTTGAAGATGGGCACTGTGAAGATGGGCACTATGATAAAGCAGATAAGATACATGTAACCTTTTGCATCTATTCACTCCTCTAGAGAAGAGGGTATTATTTTGCAATATTGATGGGTTCGATTAAGATACTGAATGGAACTGAATGACAGCTAGATTTTCCCAAATTCTTCAAATCTTTCAGGGCGTGAGTGATTAAAACTGTTTGAAATATGGGGAGGCTTCAGTCAGTTGGAAACCATGTAAAGTCTAAGGACATGTCTACACTAAGAACTTTTGCCGGCATAGCTGTGTCAGTCAGGAGTGTGGATGAAGTGTAATTTGTGACTGACATAGCTATTTTGGCAGTAGCCCCTAGGGTTTTGCCAGTGTAGCTTATTCCATTAAACCACTCTCCTCCCTCTCCCCTCCCTAGTGAAATAAGCTATACCAGTAAATGTGCCCTTTTGCTAGCATACACTGTTCCCACACTAAGAACGCTTTCCCAGCATAGTGTACTGGTACAACCGTACCTGTAAAGTGTAGACCTGGACTAAATATAATTAGGTTTCTGTATCAGAACAAAAGATTGTACGACAAACACCTATATTTATTACAATTGTTATGGGATTTTAATGTCCAATCCCAGAACCCTGGATGTCTTTTAAGGACTCCTCCTACAAAGGAAGGAAGGAACACCTCATATTTTACCCATAACCCACTATACAGCTGATTTAGCGGATATAATTATTAAGAATGACAATAAGAAATAATTGAGAGCTCTACTTCCCTGTGGAATTATTTATGAAGTTTATTGTGTCCTTTGAACACTCAAATATTTACTTTATATCATAGATTGTGATAAAGTACCTTATAATTAACTTTCAGTGAGTTTAGCTGGGTGTTCCCTCTGATCTGCTACACTCCTCCTAAACTACAAGCAGCAGGAACAAAATAGAAAAGAAACAGAAGTAGGAATCAACTAAAAAAAAAATCAACATATAAATTAATGAACTTCAGAAAACTTTAAGCAACAAAGTATGTTTGGTTAGAAAACATGAGCTTTGGCCAATATACTCAAAAGACTTTTAAAATGTCCTCAGACAGTGTTCAGTGATTGTACAAGTCTTCACATTTTGTTTTAGTTTTGCTGTCATCAAAAGAGTAAATATTAAAGAAATACGAAATACCTTGTGGAAGACCTTGTTTGAGGGTATTTGTTGTTGTGTGTTTTTGTGTGTTTTTTTGTTTTTGTTTTTTAATTTCATTTGAAATATATTGGATATTCTCAGTTCCAGCCTCAGAGAACTGGATTGCAAAATCATTTACAGCAGTGTAATTTCATTGGTATAAATCCAGAGCTGTAGGGCCAGATTCTGCTCTCGGTTATTTGACCTGATTTTGTAAACACTCGCACACACATTTGAACTCATGTAAGTAGTTCTGTTGAAGGGAAGATGTGTGCATAAATGTATACAGGATGAGGCCCCTAGAGTGTAACTTCTTGGGAGTATTTAGACTGACTTTGTCCTTAAACATTAAACATTGACACAGTTCTTATTTCTGCCAACATCTAATAGCTGGTGTATTTGGGCATGTTCATGGAAATTAAATAACATTCATTATGCAATTGGCTAAAATGTTCATCAAACCTCATCAGTTTAGGATAGTCCTTGTAGATGCTATTTTAACAGAACAGCAGCCACATCATTATAAAATATAGTTAATTTTTAATTATTTTAAAATAGCTGAAATTAAGCATTAATCCTCTTGAAAATCTTTTCCATCAAATACTGTTCATGTCCTATCAATATCTTATTACCAGATGTGTTCAGTGAAATTATGCAGGCATGTTATTGACTTTGTATTCATCTAAGGAATGGGTACTGCGGCAACTGTTTTCTAGTATGACAATTGACTTATCAGTGACCGTTACTGCTAAATCTTAAAGTTAAGAAATGGTACCATAAATAGAAATCCCAATGTCTAAAATTCACTTTTTTCATTTTGAAAGGTAAATGTTGGGAAAATGGATTCTCCCATTGAGAAGTGGAACCTAATAATTGGCAATTTGGCCTTAAAACAGGTAAGTACAATTTATTCATTTTGGCAGACTCTCTCAAGAACAGACTTACTTCAAGTACTCAGCACAAATTTTCACGCTAACAATAGAAAAATAGTCACAGCATACAAACACCACAACATTCTATCAGTTCAGATTTAATTTACTTCACTTTAATTTCTATTTTCTCATCGTAGTACATAGTCAATTTCTATAGCAATACAGATTTGCAGAAGAATAGAGTGGTTTTATCAATAAGAGGTATACTACAGATAACATCAGTGTAAATTTTCCCAACCTGCCTTGTCAAATATATCTCAACTCTTTTTTTGAAAGAGATTATTTCTAGGGATGATTAAAGAATAGTTCCATCGCCAGCAAAGTCCATTTAATCTTGACCTCTCAAATGCTTTCAATACTGTACTTTCACAGGTTACAATATTTAAATAACTGTGAAGTAGCTGTTAGATAATAAACAGTATTAAAGTGACTGTGACATTTGAGTAAATGACTGCATTTAAATTCAAAACAGCTGCTTAAATACATTTTGAATAACTGTTTCATATTTATACATTATAGTTAAATATATACAGTGCTAAGAACGTGTATAAAATACCCATGTTTTGACTCCGATGTAGTCTCCCATTCTCCTTCAGACATAGCTGTTTGTGTATGTTTTTTTAGGTTCCTGAGAATCCCCCAGTCATTTTTCTGTTTTTACCTTCATCATATTTGAGACTTTAAATCATTGTTAAAGCCTTTCTTATTGAAGAAGAGTGAACAGTTCTTTCTTCAGACTCCATAAATTCTACTTCTTGATGATCCAGGGAAATCACAATTGAGCTATACAAATGCTCCCTTTCCATAGTGGCTGAGTGTACTTCCTCTGAATCCTTCCAAGCATGAGACACGAGAGACAGAGATTGGTGGCAATTTGTTTATGTCTAGCAATTATTTTAAGTGGGTGAATTTTTTCAATATTAATGAACTCTTGTTTTGCTCTGCTAGGTCCAGGCGACAGTAGTTGGTTTTCTAGCAGCAGTGGCGGCAGTCACACTGGGCTGGATTCCAGAGGGCAAATACCACCTTGATCATTCAATCCTTTTGTGTTCTAGCAGTGTAGCAACTGCCTTCATAGCATCTCTTCTACAGGGTAAAAATATATTTTTAACTTTCTACAGTGACTTTTTCTTCAGTAAATATGGGCTATGCATATGTGTCGCAATGTTACTTAAGATATAAATCCCAGTAAAGTACAATCTGTCTGAAGCAGACAGATAGCAGTAGGATGCCCTTTGCACTCTTCATGCTAAAAATTAGAATCACAGTAATGAAATAGGATCACAAAAAGAAAGTAGGCATTAATTTTCCTGGATATCTCTTTTCCAAGATGTTTAATTTTTGGGGAAACAGCAGTGTTGAAATTTGCTTCCTCTATTTATCATTGCTCAACTTGTTTTGAATTATGACTACAATTCTGGCTCACTTCTTCATTATACTTACCCATAGATTATCATATCCTTTGAAGGAGTTTTTAAAAGAAACCTTACACCATATCTGTTGAGTAGTCTTCTATCACCCATCTAGTGATAGAATTATTTTATTTTATTGAATCTCTTAGTGAAACCATGTTTAAGTTCAAGTTTGAAAAAGTGTAGTGCTAAATGTGTCCACAGCAAAAGAAACATTGTAAAAACCAAATCCTAGTGGTCCTATGTTATCAATCACATGTCACTCCAGTCAAGATTATCTCAGAACAAAAAGGGTTGGCTTTAGAACTCTTAAGATGGGTTATGTCTTTATTTTTGAATTTACCACTGTACAATATACATTGTCAGTGCTTATTTGTGACTGAGCGACCAAATATTAGCCTTAACACACACTGAAGTGGGCTTCCAGCAAAATCTCAAGACTGGGGCAGATTTTTAAGACTTACATGTCACCTTTGATACTGTATGGAGAAACAGGTTATCCCAAAAGCCAATAAAATTATCCATGCATCCAACAATAATCTTCTTCTGAGATGTTCTGACATTTTGTCCAGGACCCAACCAAAGAAACCACTTTGAACCGCATCTGCATATCATATAGCAGATGGGCCTACCTCCTTCATGAATGGGTACTGAGACACAATCCTATTTGTGACTGTGGAAACAGACTTCAAACAATGGAACATCTCTTCAGATAATAATATCCTGGTGGTATCTCTGCTGCTGTCCTGGTGGTATCTCTGCTGTCCACTCAGCTTCACCAGAGGCAATCATTTGGATTGCCAACCAATTTAACATTGCTGGACATTTAACATTGCTGGTTTTAAGCCATACTAAAGAAGAAGACTCCACCTCTGTGGCCAAATAGGGGAGTAAGAAGGTGTTGGAGGGAGCTTTATGCCCTGTGAAGCTGTGCAGGGCTGATTCATATTGTCCTTGTTTTCACTAGGAAAAAAAGCATGCTCTTAACTTAAAGCAAACTCCTGGTGAAGACAAGATAGTTTGTCATTTTCAAACACTAGGCTTCCTCATAGTCTTTAACTGGACTTGCTTACTCATGTGAAAATATGCAAACTGCCTTGTCTTCACTAAGATTTTACCTCAAGTTAAGAACACATTTCTTTTTCTAGTGAATATACAGTCATGGAGACCAATCATAGAAGCAGGGTGGCAGCAGGAGTAGGGATGGGGAACAGACTTATGGCTGTGCATGCCCCCGTCTATGTACTGGCGGACATGAGTGGGAAGTTTTCTGTGTCTGATAGAGAGCTGACATAGCATATTCCTTCCTAAACCTCCAACTCCTACAAGAGCTCAGGAAGTACTGTGACTCAAAGGGGTATTTAAATCACAATTTCTTTTGAGAGTTTCTCCTGGGGTGACACAATTAGGCACTGCACCTTAAACAGGGCTGAGAGTAAGCTCCTAATCTCAATAAATAATGTATACAAATAAGGTGAAGGTGGAGAAGAAATTAATTCTAAAAATATTTAAATTCTAAAAAATTCTTAAATAAGTTAAGAATAATAGAATAAACACATTTGAATTATCTTAAGACCTTCTCTTCTCCCTTAGGTCAACTGGATGATGGGAGGGAAAATTCTTTTCAGTTCCAAATAATATGGCTAATGTAACACGGTGAATAACATTCTTGCAGCCATTTCAATACTATAGGGAAATTTCTCTTAAAAGGAAGTTCAGTGTTGCTGTTTACCATTGACCTCTGTAAAATGTTGTTTTGATTGACTGTGCATCTAGTAGTGAAATTAAAAAAAAAATTACACAGTTTAATGACTTGTGGCCAAGTTTCTGGCAGGACATCATGAAAAAATTTGTGCCCTCTGATCATATTGCATTTTTATGCCTTTTTATTGAGTGATGAAATCTTGAACTGTTAGTGGGTCTGCATTAATGAATGCAAATTCAGCTAGACTGTACTGTAGATAGCTATCCTAATTTCATATTTTGCAGGACTGTATGGTGACACAAGATCTTAGTTTGGTTTTGCAGTTTTTACCATTTGTTGGTTCTAAACATAATGAAAATGGATTGCTGCACAGAGCTCATCTTTGGTGGATATCTTGGTGCTTGCGCTATACCTAATTAAATAACTCGTTTTAAAAAATGGAAGAAATAAAATTAATTTTGTTGAGTCAAGTGGGAGGAAGCATGATCTTAGGACAAAGGCACAGGCATGTATTTGTCAGGAGCTCTGGTTTTGATTTGATTTCCATAGTTTTCCTGTGGGATTATAATGTGGGTAAGATTGACATGCTTTCTTCTTACCTTTGATCTAGGGATAATAATGGTTGGAGTTATTGTTGGATCAAAGAAGACTGGCATAAATCCAGACAATGTTGCCACACCTATTGCCGCGAGTTTTGGAGACCTTATCACTCTTGCTATACTAGCTTGGATAAGTCAGGGTCTTTATGATTGCCTTGGTAAGTATGTTTCTAACTGCAGTAGAACCTTAGAGTTACAAACACCAATGTTACAAACTGACCTGTCAACCATACACCTTGTTTCGAACCAGAATTATGCAGTCAGGCAGCAGCAGAGACAAAAAAACCCCAACCAAATACAGTACAGTACTGTGTTAAAAGTAAACTACTAAAAAAATAACGGGAAAGCAGCATTTTTCTTCTGCATATTAAAGTTTCAAAGCTGTAGTAAGTCAATGTTCAGCTGTAAACTTTTGAAAAAAACAACCATAACATTTTCTTCAGAGTTACGAACATTTCAGAGTTATGAAGAACCCCCATTCCCGAGGTGTTCGTAACTCTGAGGTTCTACTATACATATGCTTTTGAGAGGCTCTTTTGTTGTTGTCAAATATTTAAATGTATAAGCATTGTTTTTGCCACCAAATGATAGATCTTTGCTTGAAACATTAGACCACATTTTTTTTTTTTTTTTTAAAGATAAACAAGTTATCTCAAAGCCACTTGCTGAAATCGGTTAAAGTCCCTATTTTCCCCTTCCCAGTATCTGTTACTATACTAACCAGTCCAAAAGTGTCCCATTCACTCAGCACATGCACTTGTCAGTGGAACTCTGGAACTAGCTCCTCTTCCTGTGAAAAAGAATCTAGCTTTATTAGAGTTCCTGAATGTCTATCTTTAAATCAAACTGTAGCCCTTTCCAGACCATTTTTTGACTTGTCACACTTGTTCTAGTGATTACTTCTTTTTTTGTTAACTAGCTGTTTTTGTGTAGAGAAATCTGCTGCTGTTTTTTGAATGGTGGTTTGTGGTTTTATTAATTGTTAAAGTGCCTAAGGGCTGTATATGTACGCATACAAATCAAAATATCTAGATAAAACTAAAACTAAAATTAATTGGAAAAATTAATCCATTAAAATCACAAAGGACTCTTGTTACTCCCCAAATTACAAAAAAATATTGGGCTTTTAAATTATAAACATGAAATAGCTTGTGGGCATAATCAGTCTGGTCTTAGCTTTTTTCTTCTGGGACCCACCACTGCTCAACAGTAAATAGTGTGATTGTTGCTAGCTGTTCCAGAGAACAGCACTACTTTTCCTTTGTTATCTGTGTTTTGCCTGGCTTCCAAAAATAGAAAATTTCTTTCTGAACCTAAACTAGTTAATTTTAGTAATAGCCCTGTATATGGCAGCAAAGACTGCTCAACGATAACTTTCTAATTTAGTCATAAAAGATGAAAAGTGGAGAACTACTCTGCGATTAGACCCACCACATAAGAGGCCTACAATTAATCCTACACTGACTACTAACCTCAAGTGACAGTGTTAAACACTGTCAGACTGTTGGACAGATATGCATTTTGTCTGGCTTCCTGATAATCTTTGTTTCCTCTCAGTCATCTAGCAGTTGAGATTGGTAGGGCATGAAAACGTGAATCGCACATCCACCTCTCTCAACTCACTTTGCTTGTGGATTGGTCATGTTTTTGCCTATTTTTCTACTTCTGTGGCAGAACTAGGGATCTGATGTTTGTGTGGCTCTTGAAACTATGGCCTAGTCTACACTGGTGACGGAGGTCGACGTAATGTCACTTACATCGATCTCCTAAAGCCTGCATCTACACTGGCATGATAGTTCCGTCGACTTAAAGCACGGCAAAAGTCAACGTAATAAAACCACCTCCGCAAGTGCCATAGCGTGTAAATCGAATTTCATGGGTCGATTTTGCTTCAATGTAGACAGAGTGTAACGTAATTTGATGTTAATGGCCTCCGGGAGGTGTCCCATAATGCCTTGTTGTGACCGCTCTGGACATTTGTGGTCTGCTGTTACGTGGCCATGCAAACCGGAAACGGCCCCTCCCCTCATGCCCCAGGAAAATTTGAATTTTCATTTCCTGTGCAGCCAGCATGGAGAGAGCTTTGTAGCTGAACTCGTCACGGCTACTGCAAGGCCCAAACGCGTTCCAGCATGGAGTCGACCAGAGGTCTTAGATCTCATCGGTCTGTGGGGTGAGGAGTCCATTATGGCTCAGCTCAGAGTCAGCAAAAGAAATTTGAACATTTATGGGAAGATTTCGCAGGGCATGTTGGAGAAGGGGCACAACAGGAATGCGCAGCAGTGCCTTGTGAAGATCAAGGAGCTATGTCAGGCATATCAAACAGCCAGAGACGCTTACAGCCATTCTGGCTCCTTGCCCAAAACATGCCGCTTCTACGAGGAGCTGCGTGCAATTCTTGGCGGTGACCCCACCATGGTGCCGCCATGCAGCATTGATACCTCCGCTGGATCTCAGTCCAGGGATAATGAGGACTCCGTGGACGAGGAGGAGGATGAGGATGAGGAGAGCAGAATGCAGGAGAGCGGGTGTCTGTTCTCCCAGACAGTCAGGACCTATTACTGACCCCAGAGCAGTCCAGCAGCACACAGGACAGCAATTATGATCCTGGGAAAGGCACATCTGGTGAGGTGTTTTTTTTTTTTTTCTTCTTAGCAGTTATGCCCTTTTAAATGGGGAGGGGAGGGGATTTCAGGGGTTTAGCAGACTTTACTGGGGGGTTACTCCTGGAACAGATTATTTATGTGCAGCGGTATGCTTTCCTCATGCGTTACCCTCAGGAGACTGATATCACTCATGGTCACCTAGGGAAGACGGCGCATGTTTAAAGTACCCGAGCTATACAGCCGATACCCTGTACCTCTCTATTCCCCTTTGTATCGTCTTACTGAGTCACTTAAATAATTTTGCCACGGTATCTGACGAGACTATTAACCCGCCCGCGCTGTCCTCAGATCCACTGTGGCCACCTCGTGACAAAACGGACATCCTAATTAAACCGTGGCGCCCGGAACCCCCTCTCATAAAGGGCATTTAAAATGAGCTTTTTAGAGATCATTAATCCTCTCTATAGCAGAGTAACGTGCCCCTGGCTTACCATCTCTGTAACGGCACAGTGAGCTGACCCTTCTGAGATGTCCGGAATGGAATGCGGGGCTGGCTTAGCCTTGTGCACACTAAGGGAAGTATTTTATACATTGTTGCAGTTGCTTCATTTTCCTGGGTCTGCTAACAATGGCAACATTGTGTATTTCTTTTCCTTCTGTAGATACCTTGGCCTTGGCACCTCCTCTAGAACTGCTGCAGAAAGACTATTGCAGATCAGAAAGAGGAAAAAAAAATCGTGGGACAACATGTTTGGCAAGCTCATGAACGCCTCCGCGGCCGCTGAGACAGAGCTCTGAGCATGGCGGCTGACCTTGTCCCAGAACATGGACATGGATAGGGAGAATCGAAGAGCGATGCAGGAGCATGATCGCAGTACCCAGCAGGAGATGCTGCGAATCATGCGCGATCAAGCAAACATACTCAGGCAGCTTGTGGAGCTTCAGGAGGAGCGGTAGCTGGACAGAGTCCTGCTGCAGCTTCTCCAGAATGCTCCTCCACCTTGGCTTTGCTGCCCTTCCCCACCCCCAAGCGGTCTCGGAGGAGAATGGCCAGGCTGCAGTACGTGGTGCACTCTACCCCATGGAGGCAAGCAGAAAGCAGCAGCGACCACGCTGACAGCTGTCCTACAAGCAACCACGCTACCCCTTGACACTGAATGAAAACTCACCCCCCACCCCCACTGACTTGAATGTTCATAAATAAAAGTTTGCATCATTTCAATACATGTCTCTTTATTAATTCATAGCTTGTTTTGGGAGGGCTTTGGAGTGTACAGATATCGATGGTGGGGGGATGATAAGCAAAGGCACAAAACATACAGAAACAGAAATCATTACTGCGTCTCATTGCAAAATCTGGTTTTCAGTGCTTCCCGAAGGCGAAACACTCCGAGCTTAGCTCTGAGCATATTGCTGACATCTGGCTGCTCAAAATTGGCGGCCAGTCTTTCTGCCTCCACAGCCCAACCCTGGTGGAGAACCTTTCCCCCTTTGCTTCACACACATTATGAAGAACACAGCATGCAGATATAACTGATGGGATGTTCTTTTCACTCATGTCCAGGCTAGTAAGGAGACATCTCCATCTGGCCTTTAAATGCCCAAACGCACATTCCACCACCATTCTGCAAGTGCTTAGCCTGTTGCTAAAACGCTTCTTGTTGCTGTCAAGGTGCCTGGTGTATGGCTTCATTAGCCAAGGGAGCAAGGGGTATACACAGGATCCCTCAGGATCACTATTGGCATTTCCACATCACCGATGTTAATTTTTCAGTCTGGGAAGAAAGTGCCCACTTGCATGTTAGAGAACAGCCCCAAGTTCCTAAATATGCGTACATCATGCACCATTCCAGACCACCCCACATAGATGTCAGTAAAATGACCCCTGTGATCCACAAGGGCCTGCAGTATTATTGAAAAGAACCACTTGCGGTTTATGTACTCGGTTGCTAGGTGATCAGGCGCTAAGATAGGGATGTGCTTGCCATAAGTGGCCCCCCTGCAGTTTGGGAACCCCATTGCAGCAAACCCATCCACTATGTCCTGCATGTTTCCCAAAGTCACTACCCTTAGTAGCAGAAGTCTATTGATGGCTCTGCACACTTGAATCATGGCAGCTCCCACTGTAGATTTACCGACTCCGAACTGGTTCCCAACCAAGCGGTAACAGTCGGGGGTTGCCAGCTTCCACAGAGTGATGGCCACTTGCTTCTCCACCGTCAGAGCTTGTCTCAGGTGAGTATTTACGCGGTTCAGAGAGGGGGACAGCTCCATGCAAAGTCCAAGGAAAGTGGCCTTTCGCATACGAAAGTTCTGCTGCCACTGGTCATCATCCCACAGCTGCATAACGATGCGGTCCCACCAGCCTGTGCTTGTTTCCTGGGACCAGAACCGGCGCTCCACAGACTGCAGATGATGCGTTATGGCCTGCAGCAATCATGAATTGTTACTCTCGATGTCTTGTAGCAGGGCAGCCTCGGTGACATCACTGTTTTCTGTGCTTCGGGTTCTCGCTCTCCTTTGAAAATACTCAAGAATAAGCCATGATGTCTTTGTGACACTCACCATAATAGTGCATAGTTGAACTGGCTTCATGTCTCTGCAGCAATGGCGAGCGCGTGGCATAAACAAACAGCGTGAAAACCAGTTTCCTGTTTGTTTGGGGGAAGGAGGGAGGGGGAAGGAGCGTTGCATCATGGGATGATGAAACTCATCCCAACAGCCACTGTAGCTAGTTGTACTGTGGGATAGCAACCCACAGTGCACTGCTTTGAATGTTGACACAAGCGTGGCGAGTGTGGATGCATGAGCCCAGTGCAAGGAGCATGGTGTGGACATGCTCCAGCAAATTCTACAAATCGGCAGGTGAAAGTCGATTTTACATAAGTCGACTTCACTCTGCAGTGTAAACATACCCTATTACACTGGCTTCTAGGACCTGGACTGTCTGTTAGAATGAGAAAAATAGAGTCAACTCGTACTGAAGAAGGCTCAGTGTCATGTTGATCTCCAGACTGCAGATTCCTTTTTAAAGGCGTGTGCTGATAGTTTAACCTTAGATTCTAGCTGAGATGTACACAACCATGGCTTGTGAAGTTCTTCTGATTGTCATTGATGGCCGGGAATATAGCAGAACTCTAAAAAAGGAGAATCTTGGCTAATTTTAACTGTTGTTTCTCTGCTTCTGCAGCCATTCAAATCACTTGCTTACATTGCATTCAACCACTGACATTGAGGAGTAAGCTTGAAAGGATGCTCTAGAGTACTCAAATGGCATTTGAGTCATTTCCATCTTTCTTTCCATAGAGCCTCTTCAGAGATACTGTCCTTTTAATGGAACATATAATCAATCTGACTATTCCTGACATGAATGCATCTATCCTTGGGTTCTTTGTCGCTGCCTTTAAGTTTGACTTTTATAGGGGATATAGAGGGTTTTAATTTGCTGGTGAGGAATTCCTGTCTGATACATCCCACACACTGTTACTGTCTCATATGACAATATACTATAAAGTCCATGGCAGAACTGCTAGAGCTGAATTTCTCAAGAGTAGTAATGTCTAGCTTCTTCTAATTTCAGGCTCTCAGCTGTTAGTTTTGGTAGAGTCTTTCTTGAAAAGACTAATTTCTCTACTCTTATGGGCCTGAGGGTCAGGAATGTCTTAGTGTTCTTGTGCAATAGCCTTGTTTCCTAAGATTTCTTTTGTCCACTACTGGCCTCCTGTCTTTTATGAAATCTTAACATCAGAGCAAAAAGAATTGGGAGTATTAAGTTGTCCCATTGTAAAGAACCTCATGCTCATCAAGGTAGTAATAAAGCAGGGTGAATTCATTTCTCCATCTTCCTCTGAATATACAGTCCTTTCCTACAACCTATTAGGCTGACTGCAGAAATTTTCTGAAGCAAGGCTTAAATTCCTGACCTTCATCAGCATAGGGAGAGTTGTCTTAGGAGGAAGAGACTGTGAAGGGAGAAAGAATGAGTGGCGATTGCATACCGTTCTGTGGAAGGTAGTGGTCCCAGTTTGATTGGTCATCCTGCTCTGTGATAGGAGGGACTAAACATATGCTGTCTTTACCACAGTGCTGGAGCAAGTGCCACCATGTTTTGGTCACACTATCCTGTTGTGAAGCATGATGAGAATGATGATACAATGCAGAACAAATATAGAGTTGGGTGAAGTCTTTTTACTCGGAATGCTTCATGGAAACATAATAATAAGGGTGATACTTTGGGGAGGGTTTGTTTTCTGAGAATTAATAACGTGAAAAATCAACATGCTTTCAAGGTTTCACCTGACTTTTTTTCAGATATGGACCCATCAAGACAATATGTCAATATAAATCCTCTTATATTGGATTTTATATAATATAAAAAGCATGTCTTCAGCTAACTAAGAGGAAATATACCCATGTGTCTAGATACTTATTAGGTACTAAAATTTCTCATCAGATGCTTATGCATTTAATTAGCTTTGGAGTAGCCTTCAATATCCTGCCACCATAAATGCTTAGAATCCCTAAGCCTCCTAAGGGTTTGTCTACACTAGGCAAATGAGTGGTGTTATAAAACATGTTAACTAATATTGTAATTGTTCATATGATCAGTTAAAGGTAGTTAAATAGCGCTGAAGCTCTGTATTCTTCTGAGGAAGATGTATTACTTCTATTAAGTAACAGGCTAGATTAGCTGTCTTGATCCAGTGTAATTTATTTCACGTGAATGGTAATACCCCCTTTTGGAACACTAGAGGGCTCTGTAGGATCATAATTGGGAATAAAGGCTGTCCTCATTGACTACAAAAGTTTTAGTATGCAAATACGTTGAAATTCTAAGACCTAATTTATTAAAGTGAAAAGTGTATTTGTGTTGTTGAAACTCTGGTAAATTCATTTTTCAGGATTTGGAAATACAGTTTATAATCTTCCGAAAATAAGGATTTTCCTCAAGAATTTTGTATTAAATTTTAAAAAGTACATGTACATATCCTGGTGCTATTGTGAACCTCAAAAACACTGGCTTCTCTTTTATTAAAGATAGAAAATTCAATGATGTCTGTTAACCTTCCCAAATCTATATCAAGAAGACAAATAATATTGGCCCCTATTATCCTATGAAGATTTGTAACTGTACTGAGAAGTATAATATCTCCAGTTCACATTTGTCTTCCAATAAAGGTTGCATTTTTTTGAGTGGCATTAGATTTGTTATTCAAGTCCCTATAGATATGCTGCACATTGGATAAATATGAAGTGTATGTTTCTGTAACACAGCAGTTCCCAACCTATGGTCTGCAGACCCCTGGTGGTCCGTGAGGCTTCTATAGGGGGTCAGTGGAAAAGAAAATAACATCCTCACCAAGGAAATGTACAATTTCAAATAAAACTAGTAGCATGTGGTGGTCTGCGAAATGTTTAGAGGTTGAAAAAGGTCCGCACGCTCGAGAAGGTTGGGAACCGCTGCTGTAACAGAAGGCTGACTGAGATCACAGTTTTTGTGCTGTGAATGAATGAATGTATAGAATAATTGAGGGCTCATATGAAACTTCTTTGGGTTCCTTGTTCCTTCTTTATCTAAAACTCATTTAATCTAATGAGTATGTAATCTAAATGATCACCATGTAATCTATGAACTAGACAGCTATTAAAGGTAAAATTAAGTGTACCTGAAAGTCTCTCAAAGAATGTTCTGCTCTCAGCTTCCAAAAGTCTGAATCTGGACCTGTGTAGCTGCACTGTCATTGTTAGAGCATCATAGTCTATTTATTCATAACCCATCCCGATAGTCTCTGAGATACCTTGTTCTAGCCTATTCAATGCCTTGTGTATTTGGACTTCTAATTAAATAGATAGAGAGCCAGTGCAATTTAGAGTATTGGTAGTGGGCAGCCACTTGCTTTAATTTTTGCATCGTCTTTGCCCTTCAGCCCAAGTAAGTGAATTGTAGTAGGCTAGCCTAAAGCTTGAAAACTGACTAAAAGGAAGCTGAGAACTCCTTCCCATTTAGCAATATGGGAAGGGCAAGGTCACTGTGGTGTCCTGACTTTTAGTTGTGACCCCTGCCCTAAAGAGAGACTAATGAACTAATGAAGCTTTGAAGCAGAAATTAAAAGTTCTAGGCTCTGACTGTATCTTATGCTGGACTTCATTCTCTTAGGAACTGATTGTATTGTTTTCTCATTGGAATTTTCTTTCTTAGATGGTATTCTAGTAAATAATTAATCTACACAGTCTTGTTATGCCTGTGTATTTATATGCAGCAAGGAAAGACCATGTTTCATATTCCTCCCCCCGGGACCCCTCCCTTCTATTTAAGGAATTGAAGTGTGTGTGAATACTAAAAAGTTGGGAATAAGGGTAGGGTTTCAAAAGCATTCAGCACTGGCCTAATTCTGTTGCCTTTGAAGACTTACTGGTGATGTTAGTGGGAGCAAAGTTAGGCCAGTTCTGAACACCTTTCTGAAGTTTCATCATGGTTTTTGATTTGTTGGATATAAACTTCATATGCCAGCCTGTGTCCATTTGTATAGCTGCATATCTATTCCATACAATTGTTGTGGGCTAACTTCAAAATTTACTCAACTGAACCTGTGAGAGCATTGATTGTCAGTTGTGGGTTAGTTTGGCTTCTTGAGATTTGTGAGGCAGCCCCTGGAGCTGGGTATTACACAGCTCTTTTGAAATATTACTGTCTTCTTGTATTGCAGAGACAATCTATATTTGTTTGAACTGTAGTTCATGAATCATTTGTACTGTAGCCGAGACTCCAACTCTTAAAAGTTTTTCTTTGTGTTGTCATAATAGGATAGTTCTGTGGTAGTGTCAGATATTTGTATGCAATGTTTCTAATTTACTATTTTGAAGTATTAGTATTTTATTTGGAAAGAAAACATTTGATCATTCTTATTTAATATTGTTCATGTAATTGTCTTAGTTAACTGTAAAGGTTATTTCACCTGATAGGAACCTCTCTTTCTCTCTGTGCCTTTCAAAAGAAAGGATCTATACCAGATACTTTACTCTGAGTGGGGAATGGAGAGAGAACAACAAACAATAAGTAATCAATTTCTTTATCCACTTTCCCTTGAGAACTGGTTCAATGTGTCTCTTCCTTTCCTTGTGAATATGTTCCAACAGGTTCATATATTGGTTTATTGGGTTACAAAGATTTATTAATTGATTTTATTATAGTAAATAAGTGGCTTCACTTTAGAGTTTTAGTTGCCTTTAGAGAGAGAGAAAGACAGAGAACATGTGTGTTGTTTTTGTTTTTTAATTACAGGTTGTCCAAGGCAATGAGCTAAATGTTGATGTATTACAAGCAAGAGGCTTTCATAATTCATATGAGTATCTTTTCTCAGCTCAATATTTTTGTCCTTTTTGTTAATATTAGTGTTTTATTCTACAGTGAACCCTTACTAGTCTGTGGACGCTATCTTCTACACAAAATTGGCAGCCACTCTACACCCCTTAGCAAATAGTTTAACCAGCAGAGTATCTTAGAAATAAGTGACCTCATTAGGACTTCAATATTCTTACAAAATATCCTATAGTACAGAAGTTCCCTTGACTGTGTCCCACAAACCACCTACTGGGGTGTCTGCAGAGAGAAACAGAACAGATTGGGGGTGGGGGCGAGCAAGGGAATGAAGAGCAAAAGTAGACACTGTGATTAATTTTAAAAAAGGATAAACATTTATTGCACTAAAGACTTTCAAAAATACATAAATTACTAATTTTCCATGTAAGCAATTTCTGTAGTAGTCAGTGGGGTCTTACATTAGGATCCTCTCCCCTCCACTTGTAATCATATAACATATAGATGGGAAGGCGATTCACAAGACAGTGTTTTTAAAGGTGTGATCCACATGATGAAAAAGTTGAAAAGTCTCTGCAATACTACATTTCTCTTTATGAAGTATTACTAATACTAATCTATAGTGGTCAAAATAAAAGACCCAAGAACTGTATGTTTTGTGATTAATTATTCCCTCCCCCCACCCGCTTTTTTTTTTTAGGAGCAATTGTTCACTTCAGTTTCACAAAATTAAGTATTTGGAACAGATCTGCCAAATAACTTTTGAAAATAAATTCTATTGAGAAACAAGGTCTTCTGGACTACTAAAGCACAGTTTAAATTGTCTTAAAATAGTGTGAATCTACAGGGATATAATAGGAAAGGTGTGAGACCATAAGGCAGCCAAATGTTGATTCACTAACTGAGTTATCATTTGGCTTCTGCAGACTCATCCATGAAACGAACAACTAGACAGTAATTGACACATACAAAAACCCAAAGGTTGGCAAAATTGCAGCCTGAGAACTTGAGAAAACATTTCTTTAAAAATGTCTCTGCTCTGGGACAGTCCTTGCAGAATGTTGTTCAGTTTTTGATTGTGTCTGATGATCTTTGTTGTTTGATATTGATGAACTGTTATGGGGTTTTGTTGCCTGTAGTTTTGAGCTGATGGAATATGAAACTTTCTTTACTTTTTTGTCCCCCAGCTCTTTTGTGATGACTCTTTTTTCACCTTTGCCATTTCTAATTATATTATCTGTTGTGCTACTATGTTGGTATTTGCTCCACAAAGTTTTTCCTTTATCCTATGTTATGGTATGAGCACTTAGGGATATGTAAACTGCAAAAAACAACCTATAGCAGCGAATTTCAGAGCCCAGGTCAACTGACTGATGCTTGCGCTATGCGGCTAAAAATTGCAGTGTACATGTTCGGGCTCAGTCTAAAGCCTGAGACCGAATAACTACACAGCAAAATTTAGCCCCTCAGCTTGAGCACCGTGAGCCAGAGTCAACTGACCCAGGCCGGCCGCAGCCATGCAATGAGTCTTTTATCCCTGAGTAGATGTGTCCTGAGACTCACTGCTGTGGGTCTTTTTTTTTTTTTTTTTTGTGGAGTGTAGACATACCTATAACCTTACCTCAGGTCACATTTCCTTCTCCTGAAGGACAAATTCTTGTTTATAACTAATTAAATGTTAATTGCTCACTTCCCCTTCATCTTGTCTACTCAGTCTTTTTCTCACATGCCCTGAAATACTGCCACGGCAGCATCATTTTTTGAAACTCTTTCAGAGCAGCTTTTTTTCTAACTGCCACTAAAGTAGCATTTGCTTGAATTGAAGGATTCTGCAGTAAGAAACTTGCTGTTCATGGATTTTATATCATACTGATATCTTTTGGTGCTTGACTGAGGTTACACTTAAAAACTAAGATTCTTCTGTTTTGTAATGTTTTACATGTAGTTACATTTAAAAAAAAAATTGAGCACATTCATTCAAAAGATATTAGGGATAAGATTTTTGCCAAATTCTGTACATATGGGGGCAAAATACGGCCAAATGTTTAATACTGAATAACAGTGCTATATTTTTCATAAAATTAAGCACATGCAAAAGTAAGATTGGGGCATTGCTGTGTAATTTACACTTATTTGTCATTAAGAGACTTACACCATTATTTATGTTGCTGCTGCATTAGGAAATATAGCATCAATGGGATAACTCATGTGGGGAAGGACTACAGGACTGAATCCTAAATTCATTTATGGAGAAAAACTGTACTCTTTCTATGCAGACTATAGTTTGTATAAGCAATTCTGCTTCATAAATATATTACCTTACTGTGAAGTCCCTGTTCTCTGCTGTCTTTCTGTGAATTATGATATAATTTTGATGGAATTGCTGCTGTTGTGTTTTTAAGCATTTCACTTTTCAAGCTGGTTATATATATTTAAAAAAATGAGCTACTCAAAGTAAAAACAAAAGTAGACATTCGGTATTTTGCTCAGACGTGTCCTAGATATTTAAACCCTAGCTTGAGTGATTTATATGCGTAATATTAAGTACTATGAGTTAATCAGTTAAGGCTTGCTTTTTCAGTAGAGCTTACTTTGCAATCTGTGGTTGGGGGAAGAGGAAGACTGTGTTCGTGTTTGTTTGTTTCAGTAATATTAATAAATGAAAACTTGATTCCCACTTCTCTTTAAAAAAAAAAAAAAAAAAATTAGAGAAATGCATCACAAAGTATATTCTGTGTTCCAGGCCTTCTTTGCCTTCTCTAACATAGATACACAGCAGTGTGTACACTTAAAAAAATAAAACCCAAACCCTTACCAAAACAAAACACTGTACTGCACACATGATTCCCCTTTGGGCAAGAAGGAAATACCACACATGACAGATCTCAATCATGTCACTTAGTGCTCTACTGGAAGATACTCGGATACTATGGTGATAAGGACAGTATAAAATGGATAATATATAGAACAGAATTCCATGTTAAAGTGTAAATTCATTGGGGAAAATTTATAGAAATCCTAAAAAGGCTAAACCAATGTTTTGTTTTTTATTTTAGAGACATATTACTATATATCTCCTTTAGTTGGTGCCTTTTTCTTGGCTCTGACTCCTATGTGGATTGTAATAGCTGCCAAACATCCAGCTACAAGAACTGTTCTTTATTCGGGGTGGGAGCCTGTTATAACTGCTATGGTTATAAGCAGGTAAGTTTTTTTTTTTTTTTAATTGTTTCATTGTGCTCCCCCTGCCTGCCTGTTGTCTCTTGTCTAGCTGTTGTCTCTTGTCTTATTAAAACCCGCCAAACTTAATTAATGCAGAGTAAAGATTGCTCAGTGATGCCTTGTGCCCTTCCAGAATGTGGAGAGTTGCTAAACTTAAAACTTTGAAAACCAGGATATACAGAATTAGGGTACACCCCATCCCTGCAATGTATGCAGCCTTAGCTCTGATCTCCTGGAGCTGGCAATAGTCACTGAGAATGGTTTAGTAAGGATGGTGTAAAGATTAACAAACTACTAAGGGAAAAGGTGGATTTTTCCATCTCTTTAAGTCTTTAAATTAAGACTAGATGCCTTTCTGGAAGGTTTGCTTTAGTCAAACATAAGTTATTAGGCTCAAAACATGAAATTCTATGGCCTGTGTTAAACAGGAGGTCAGACTAGATAATCTAATGGTCCCTTCTGGCCTTAAAATGTATGAAGCCACCATTAGTAGATAAGAGGAAAGACTAAGGGAATTGTGCCATTGTTTATTTTGTGCTCCACACATTTGGATTCCAACAGTTACTTGCATACATGCTCTTGCATTCACTGTGTTAGGTGTAGCCGTTCTGAATGGTAGAGGGATTAGTTGGAGCAGCGTACCGATCTGTGACTGTGCTGTGAACAGAGGTGCATGTGTACCTTGAGAGATCAAGTATGCCTCATTTCATCACTGAATTTGTGGGTTGTGTCAGTAGCAGTCTTCTTGCCATGGGGATTGTCAACAATCTGGTGGCATACATGACAGTGGTCTCCAAGGCTTAGTGAGAGGTAAGTAAAGACAATGTCTCAGAAGGATTCCTCCGGACAAGGGTGAAAGGGTAGTAACATTTAGCAAAACTGGGGTTGTTTGTGTGTTTCAGGCTCCAGGGTATGTCTGTACTGCAGTCGAAGGTGTGAGTGCACCTCAGGTAGGCCTAGCCAAGGTGAACCACTAGCGAGGGTATAGGGCTGTTTACGTGGGGGTAAAATTGAAGTGCCAGGTCTTCACTGTGCTTTTACTTGGGGTTAGTTCATACATGTTAGTTATCCCAAGTGAGGAAGAGAGGAGCAGCAAAGAGGATGGAAAGAAGACTTCTTTTCAAACCTTAGCTGTGGCGTCATGGTTGTGACAACGGCAGCTGCTCAGGAAGGGCAAGGGTGAAAGAGCTCGGTTGCCTGTGACCAAATGGACACAAGCTCCCTCCTCATGTCCTCCTACTTGTTGCTCTGGCCCTTTTGAAGTGCAGCAATTATGGACTGGATATTTATGAAGAGAGAACTGAGGGTTGGAGGAAAGACTGGCCTGTGGGCCATATGCTTGACAGCTCTGCAGGAAATTAAAATTTGTCAGGGAGATAGTGCTCAGGTCAGAAGAGAGGATCTATTTTTGTCTATATCCTGTCTGTAGCTAGAGATCTATGTATTGTCTGGCTACAGTAGAGGAGATGCAGCGTGTTCTCAATATTGCCAACTTCAAAAGATCAAAAATCATGAGTTGGACCCCCCAAAATCATGAGATTGGCCCAAAAAATCATGACATTTAAAAAAAAAAAATTGACCTAAAACCACAGTATAATCTCTTTATTTTTGAACTCGCCCTGTCCCCGGGTGTGTGCATGTGACAGTTAATGTTGTCCACTCTCCCACATGGACTGGATAAGGTGATTTTTGGCCCGTGGTGCGGGAGCTCTAACCCACACATCTGCCCGTATCCTGCCCAGTTATTAATCCTGTCCCCCATCAGATCTGTCCCCACCCAACCCCCTCAATTCAGTTCCCCCTTAGTTAAGTCACCCAGCCGCTATCATCACCATCCCATCAGTTCAGCCTCCCTATTCCATCAACCCCCACCACCCTCACGTCACCTTCCAGCACTCACCCCATCTACTCAGAACCCACCATCAATACAGCCCGCCCAGCCCATCAACTCCCACTCTCCTCACTTCAACCCCCCCAAGCCCTGGTTCAGCCCTCCTAGCCTCATCTATGCTCCTCTTAGGGTTTTGTACCCTCCCCAGCCCTGGGGGTGGGGCTGCAGTGGGGTCCTTTTTCCCACTTCCCATGCAGAAAAAAATATCCTGACATTTGTGAGTTCTATGGTGAGATCATGAGTGAAGCTGAATTTTACTTAGAAATCATGTCTCTTGCAAGAGTTGGCATGTCAGGGTTTTGGGAACATGTGGACTGTGACTGGAGCATTCAGAAAATAAAGGGACACATGCTCACTGACTGGGCAGGGACTGTCTTATACTATGTTTGCACGGTGCCGAGTACATTAGTCCTGATCTCCATCACTGCCTCTAGGCACTCCTATAATACAAATAATAAATGATGCTGGTAATTCTAATGTATATATTAAAATAGTAATTCTCCATGATTTATAAATCTGCTAAATCTGAATGGATTTTCGCAGGGACAATGAAGGCACTTTTTTGACATCAGAACCACCCTTTTCTGAATATCAAATCTCTCAGGTGAAAAAACTGTTTTTAAAAGGAACATTGATAAAACTGCGTGTTTTCTTTCACCAATAATCTCCTCAAGAGCAGTGGAACTGTTTGCTCAAACTTTCCTTTAAAAAAAGGGCAGATAGAGAGAGTGATCAAGCATGGAATATTTTCAGGTTACTTTTTAAATAAGTGTTTCTAAGAATAATGTATACTTAAATGTTGGTTGATAGAATTTTTGAAAAATAAATATTGGTGCACCTGTCTCTGCCTTTAAATGTGTTACTTCTTATTTTTCAGTATCGGTGGCCTTATTCTGGACACAACTGTTTCTGATCCTAATTTGGTCGGGATTGTGGTTTATACTCCAGTAATCAATGGTAAGGCTGTAATAGGATTATTTTATAATAAATATCAACAAGTCTCTATACATGTTTTATAAAAGACTAGTATACTAAAGTTCAGATGCAGTGGGTGGGTATCTACTACATTAATTTCAAGTTGTAACTTTGGTGTCAGAAACAGGTTAATTGAAAATAGTAGTAGTGACTGCTGGTCTATGTACCAGAAACATCAAAATGCATATGAGAGAGAGAGGAAAATCAGGAAGTTAGGTGTACATATTTAAAATTTGTGTAAGAAATGGGGAAAGTTGAAAGAAAACATATTAAAACACTGTTTCGATACTATTATGGCTGTTAAAAATAGGACTTGAAGATGTAATTCTTCAAGGGTTTTCTCTTGGACATATGGGCAAATTTTCAAAACAGTCACTTAAACTCCATGTGCAAAATATGCATGTGCAAGTATTAACTGATAATAGTGCAGGCAAAATATAGAAATCATAGCGTAAGTTGGATGTTCATTCATATGCTTGTCTATGTGTGCAACAGCATGTACAAATCAAACATTTTGCAGCCATGCTGGTATATATTTATATCCATGAGTTAAAGGTGGATGTTTCCCAGATTCCTGTCTCTGAGTGAATTCTTGAAGCATAGGTGTGGAATGTTGCATTAATTTCTCTGCATGTTAAACTTTAAATCAAAAAATTAATTATTGTAAGAAATATTTGTTTTCTAGTTCAGATTTATTCTTCATTGGTCTACTTTGCAGTATGCAAAAAAATCTCACATAGTAATTAGACACAGGACTTTTTTAATTTTTTAATGGAGTTATGTTTTATGAAATAAAATTATGATGAATAACATGCAGTAGGTCTTCTACTTACTATGTAGCAAGTGTGGAAGGTATAAAGAATCTCTCTAAATATAGATATTCTAATAAATCTCTGCTCATTTCCATTCATAAAAATATACTAAAGGGTGCCTAACACTCTTAGAGCTGGTCTACACTACAAAGTTAGGTTGGCTTAACTACATTGCTCAGGGCTATGGACAATTACACTCCCTGTGCAATGTAGTTAAACCAGCCGAAGCCCTGGTATAGACACCTCTGTTCTTCCATCAACCTAACTACCGCCTCTCGGAGAGGTGGATTTACTGCAGGATGGACCAACCCCTTCTGTTGTTTTAGTATGTGTTTATGCTACAGTGCTGCAGCTGTGGTGCTGTATCATTTCTAGTGTAACATACCCCTTAATGCTTTTGCATTAATAAACAAATTACAGTAAGCAGCTAACCCTTTAACATTCCCTTCCTCACCCCCCAAAAAACTCTATCCTCAACACAAATGCCCACCTGAACTTCAATTCCCCTCATTCCGCACAGTCCCAAATCAATAGGCCTTGCAGCATACTCTGAGGGTCAACAGACCTGAGCTATGTCTGACCAAAGATTGAAAGGAATTGGTTTTGTAAACTAGGAGCATAGACAGAAGTTCAGCATGTGACTCACATATCCCTAAAATATTAGGGCAACTAAACCCCCAGGTAATACTACTAGATAGTATGTTCCTCCCATGTGTACCTTGTTTTTAACCATTAATGATAGAGATGTTCTCTGCTGAATTAATATAAATGTTCATTCTGAATTAATCTTTCCTCAAAGCACTTAAGCCAGGGTTTTCAGAAGAGACAATGAATGTGCGTCAATTGGTTCCCCTGCTTGACACCTTAAAGGTAGCTGACTTTCAGAGGATGGTTGTTCAGCATTTTTCTGAAAACTAGGCCTCTTTTAAGGTTTTTCAAGTTGGGCATCCAAAATCACATCACTTCTGAAAATCTTGGCCTTAATTCTTTTTCCTGTGTTGTGTGGATGGTAAGCTTTTCGATTCTGGAGCTTTATGCAACAAGATCCTGGAATTAATAAGCACCAGAGATGATGACAGCTGTATAAGGTACCATCTGCTTACCATAGTAGCAAGAAACTATAGTAGCTGAAGGCTTTGATGCAACTGGACTGTCAGCTGGAATTCTGATCAATATAACAAAATATTCAAGAGTTTCCTTTCAGATAGCTTTGTGCCAAGTGAAGTCTTACATCAAAGAACCAATATCCAGCTTTATCAAGCCTTCACAGTTTTTGCCAAAGTACTGAAGTACAAAATACTTCCAACTATCTGTGTAGGACAGTGGTTGATTTGGAATGGTGAGATGGAGAACTGGCAGTATATTTGTCTTAGATATGTCCTTGCACTGAAGCAGAACACTACATCAAGACTGCCACAGATGAGTCCCTCCACTAATGTGTCCCTACACTGGGCAGAAATGCTAAAGAGCTGCTGACAGTGGTTGCCACGACAACCTCCGTCAATGCATCAAGAAGAAAGGTCACTAGGTCCCCATGGCAACCTCTCGTGTATCGTGAGGAAGATTTGGCACAGGTTTTTGTGACAGTTTCCCTCCTTTGGCAAATCAGTGTTCACCAAGGAGAAAAACTGGCCTGATAAGAAACCAGTGATTGTTTTAATTAGTATTGCAAAGGCATTAAGCATCAATGACTTCTCATTTCAGCCAATCTCTGAGATTTGAGCATTCAGTGCTCCAGATGTGAGATTTTTCCTTCAGTTGAACTTCCAAGCTGAACAAACTGCAACTGGGGAGGTTCCAATTTTTCAGTTGATGCCACTTATGTTAAAGTGAGGTGTAAAGAAGTCATAATGTACCTTGATATAATAGTATCATATGCTTTCCCCTTTTGGATGCATCACAGGCTTCTTCTCTTTGAAAGACTGAAGGACCTGACAACATTGCTCTGAGGTGCCATAGCCATCTGAATCCATACTGACATCCAAGTACCTGTTTGCTCACCTGGGATACTGGGAGTGTATAGGAGTCCTGCTATGTAATATTTGGGCTCAAAACCATATTTCCACATACAAGAATGGAAACAAATTTTGATTTCACATGAGGTTTCACCATGTCTACGTCGACAAAAGTCTCATCTTGCCTTTGAGACATTTTCACTTGGTTGCTGTTCAACTAAACCACTAGGTCTTAAAGTCCCCTTTTCTTCTGCAACAGTTCAGGAGAGAGAGTTCTTGACAAGATTGTGATTTAGCTATAAAGATTTGCCACAGTCAGGAGTTTCAGCATAGCCATGGTTCAAATGTTGAAGTAGATTAATTCCATTGTAGATAGGTTCTTGTATCTATTTGAGTGGAAGTTGATAAGGTAGATGATAATTCTTAGTTCCGGTGGAAGCTCATTCCATAGTTTGGGACCACCCATTGGAGAAGACTCTGTTTCCTGCAGAGACTACCTTTACATTTGTGGTAGAAAGTTTGAATGTTCCTGTTGAGTAGAGTCGTCATCCCAGACCTTTAGAGGCAGTCTTTTAGATATCCTTGGCCCAGGCTAAGGACCAACACCTTGAATTTGAGTCAACATTTTAGAGGAAGTCAGTGTAGAGAGCAGAAGAGAGATCTGATGTGCTCATGGTAGCCTGCATTGCTGAGGAGACGGGCAGCTACATTCTGAATTAATTGGTAATTCCTAAGGGCTGATGGGTTTGTGCCCAGGTATATTGCATTGTTGTAGTCCAGCCAGGAGGTAAGGAAGGCATATATAATTGAGGCCAGGTAATCATCCACTATGATGAGACTGCGTTAGCCTAGTCAACCAGAAGTGGTAGAAAATGTTACTTGTAGATGTTACTATGTGAGAGCTTAGTGTCAGTAAATTAATCCAGGAATTTACCTAAACTGCAGACTGAATTGACCAATTGGTGGGTTAGTACCTTCAA
Source organism: Emydura macquarii macquarii (assembly GCF_026122565.2). Lineage (NCBI taxonomy): Eukaryota > Metazoa > Chordata > Testudines > Chelidae > Emydura > Emydura macquarii. Next base: position 657,663 of record NW_027133667.1, read on the forward strand.
GCAAAGGAGACTGCACAATGGCAGCTAACTCCTCACCTCGCTTTTTGCTCACCAGCATCACCTTTGTCTTGCTTGTGTCCAGCTTCAGACAGATGTTCTTCATCCATAAGTTGATATTGTCCAAGCACTAAGCCATCTTGGTAGCAGTGGTATAGTCATATATAATGAAGGATAATTAGAGCTGTTGGCATTCATACTGCTGGCACTTGTCTATGTTTTCTTACCCAACTCCCCCTAGTGGCTGTATGGAGATATTAAAGAGGACCAGAAATAGAATTGACCATTGTGGGACCTTGTAGATAAGCAGTCTTGTGGCAGAGGTGCAGTTTCCCAAAAGGTGCAACTTCTTTTGGGGTGCATCCCAATGTTTAAGGAATCCAACTGATCCATTTACTTTATGCCACTTCGGTAGATTCTGGTGTCTCACTGGTAGTCGGTCACACAGGCTTTCATGGGGTCAAAATGGCAACCTATATCTGAGATGCAGTGGTAGGGAGTCAGTCCGAAATAGTTAAATAAAAAATGATTCCCAAATTTCTTTGATTTGGAATTCAGGATCCAAGAATGTGTCTACAGTGGTGTCTTGAAGACATACTAGGATTTTAAGAATCACTTTAAATTTTAGAGTTTGTCCTGACTTTCTCACACAATTGGACAGGATAACTCTGCATTAATAAACACAGAGGGACTGAGTCTCCTCTGCATCAGAGAAACCCTACAGATGTGGTACTGACTGAGATCCACAAACTAATCCTGGATCCACTTCCCTTCAGGAAAGGGAGCACACAGATACATAGTAGAATATCATTAGATCCTTGAGCTTGAGGGGTCAGAGAGTGGTTCTGTAATTCTTGTTTTGTTATACATCTAACATAAGAATTACAGGTTATATTGCTCATCTCCCTGTGGGTACAAAGGTATAGGTGATGAATCGGTGCAATTCTCTTTCATGGAAACAGAACATTCTTCTTAGATAAGTTTTTAGGGTTATGAGCTACAAGACTCAGGTATGTATTAAATAAAACCTTGGTTGCCTGATCTTGCAGAGTCCTCTTACTTGCACAAGGTATCTTGCTATCTTCTATAGCTTTCATTCTAGTTTACAGATAGATGCTTTATACATTTATGATCATGTGAAACCTTAATTTCTTCATTTTCTTTTTCCCTTTTTAACATCCTCTGACTAGTGATTGGACTTCATAGAGCTTTTTAATAGCTAAGAATGAGTCTGTTATAACATCTCCCTTCAGAGAAAAGTTTATATGTAATTCTTGTTCTCTGAAGTTATTGTGTTCATTGATTCTCTCTCATCCACTTTCCCAAAGAGTTGGGTGAATATGTTCCTTAAAACCTTCTACCTCTTCCTCAAAAATAAATAAATAAACAAATTACTACTACTGTTCACCATTGCACAGAGGTACCAAGGGCTGCTGGTTTTCCCTCCTACCCTTCAACCAAGCAGTGGGGAACATAATATTTGCTGAGAGGGTATGAGCTTTGCTACCCTCTAATTCTAAAGCTAATGGAATTTCTGCTAGTCACATACTGGCCACAGACAGCTAAGAGTGTGGCTATATTATAATATGCCTTCTGAGACAGGAGATTACAGGTAAGTAATTTGCTTTTATTCAGTGTAGGCTTTCCTGTGCTTCATAGATGGTCTGGTGACTTTTGATTATTGCTGTGCAGTGTAGAACTGGAATTTAGGAAATTATTTTACACAAACATATCTACACACCCTTGTTAACTATCAAAGATCCTAAGTGTGCATTACATAATAGGTAGCTTTTGAAATATCACTGTTGCTGACCAATCAAAAAAACAAAAATCCCAACAAGAATATCACAAACACACTTCCGCATACTAGGGATTTTTCTTCTCTTGTCTTTCTCTGAAGATGGCAGGGCCCCTCATCAGTAAGTCTGCTTCAAAGTGTGTCTTATGGCAGGCCCAAATAAGTAAAACCTAAAACTGCTAACTTACCCTGCTCCCTTGGTATGGTGTAAAAGAGAGACTGTATGGGCATGCATAGCACCAGCTGAATCCTTCTTTACTGAGGGGATTTCCAGCTTTCTGTATACCTGGAATTCTTCTCTTGGGCCCTAAACAAGGACAGCAGCTGGGAGTTTCTCCCTCAAAATCCCAAAATGCTTCCAACACTCCTTCCTTTGGCTCAGTCTCTGTCCCACAGGACTTTTCCTGCAAAACCCTGAATGGAGTAATGCAGGCCCTAAAGGATTTCCTTAGCAGCCTTAAAGGGCTGGTAACCCTGCCTCATTATAAGTATTTGCCAAAAATAATATAATTCTGAATCTGTGGATCTCTTCTGATCACCAGCAATGGATAGCTGTGAGATTTAAAAAATCATCTTTCCTTGTTTATTATATTCTAATTAAAGAATAATTATTTCTACTTCACTGTTGAGTAAAACCCTGGTTTTTATAGTAGCTTTTTATGGTTTCAATTTTCGTTATATCTACAGACAATATGAGGCTCTATATCAAGGGTGGCCAAACCGTGGCTCATGAGCCATATGCAGTTATTTTATAGTTAAAGTGTGGTTTGTGGAGCCCCCTATACTTCCCCCCCATTCTCTGCCTATTAGACTGGGGTGGGGAGCTTGGAGCTTCTGCCCTGAGGCAGGGTGGTGGGGCTAGAGGATTCTGCTCAGTGGGGAGGGGAGACCTTGGGGAGTCAGTAAGTTTGGCCACCTCTGGTCTATATATATGTTTTCAATGTAATAAAGTTCTGAATAAAATCACTAGATCTACAATCGACTGCCTGAGACTAGACATTCTGAGTTGAAATTTTGTTTTCTAATGGAGCAGTTGGTTAAATCTTCAAAACCTTTTATAGTATCTCCACATGTTGTATTCAGAAATTGCAATTTTCTAGTAAGAGAGTTCTTTTTGTGCAAAAGGAAGATAATAATGATCTGAACAATTATATGCTTCAGACTGTGCTGCAGACATGAAATAAGGTGCAGCTACTGGAAATAACTATTTTATGCTTCCTTTTTGGTATAATGCTCAAACAAAACATAATCTTGTACTTTGGAAATAGATGAGGTTTAGAAGTGATTATATATAACATTGTATATTTGTAGATATGGTGTCCATTTGTGTGTTATGTAAATTTGATGTTTCTACAAAATCTGGAAATTCCTGCAATTCACAAATGCTTTGGAGGGTTAGATAATAAAACCACATTATACAGGTGGCATAAAACCACCCTCTTTAATAATAAAACAGAGCTATAGTTACTCATTAGCTGGTTTTGTTTATTTGTTTATGGTCAGATCTCTGGAGAGAAAATTTAAGTAGAGATCAAGGTGACTGGGAAAAGGTTTGTAGAATTCAATATGAGAACTTTAATACAAAACTATAATTGTCTTTCTATTGTCAAGGAGATGAAAGCTAAGATCACATATTACATGCCATAACTATATCTTTTTCTTTCACATTAGTCTGATAAGTTGAACAACAGACCCTCTATTTTTCCACAAGTATTTTGCAGTTGTATATGGCAATTGCCTATCATAAATGGAAGCATTTGTTTTCAGGTGGGATGGTGCTAATGTGTATTTGGGGGGGATTGTCGCCTTTACTATCATTCCCTATTTTAAAAATTGTAAAATATTCCCTTTCAGAAGAGTAACGTGTCTTAATAAATATATATATTTTGCTCTAAAATAGAGTAACTGTGCATGGAGATCTCAGAAACACAAAAGTGCTTTAACTATTAGATAGCCTCAGACTATTCAACAATGAAATCTTATGCCATTACAAATCAGAATGAAAATATATTCCTAAATTTATTTGGTAGTGGAGTGACTTGACTGGGCAGCGAGTGGACTATTTGCATCCTCAATTGGAAGTAAATATATTGGTCTCAGAATGACACCTATTCTGTATGAGTAAGTGCACAGTTCAATCTTTATTTTGGCATAGAAAGAGGTTGAGGATCCTGATTATGGATATGGAATTCTGACATATTTTTGAATGATGGTTCTTACTCTTTCTTAGTTGTTATCCTGTATAAGTAAAATTGTATCTACTCTGTGCTGCTTTGAGTTTTCTAAAAGTCTTGCTTGTAAATTTTTACAGGATTATTTCAGGATTTATTAGTTTCCACATCATAATTTGTTAATCGTATCCAAAATATTCTCACCTTTTTAGTAGAAATGAATCAGCAATTTTAGAAATACATTATTTTCCTGGCTACATGCATTAGCCAAATCAAATATATATTATTCCTATAAAAAAGTAATAACTTGATTATACAATGCTGACTAAAAAGCTCTTCTGGAAAGACAACTGCATAGGAAACACTAATAGTTTATCTAATTCTGCCTATTTTCCCCAAAACACTTAACTTTTAATATAAATGCATACAACAACATGCAGATCTGAAGACAGAAGAAATTCGGAAGAAAGGACAGTGCATGTAGGTAGTAAGATAAATAAGAGAGCTAGTCTTAAACACTTCACTTCTATAAAATGTAACTTAATGAAATCAAATCTCCATGGCAGCATTTCAATTTGAATTTTTGAAGAAATAATTTGGTTGTATTTCTTAGTGGTCTCCCTTGTTACAGAGTTGTAGAGCCGCATTGACTACTATAATTAAGAATTTTTTTCTCCTCTTTGTGTCCTTGATGGTTATTTTTATTATAAAAATTGCATGAGAAATCAGAATATCTGGCTGAATGCCAATGGACTAATCAGCGCAATTTATTACTGTGAACTGTGCTGATGAAAAATCACTGTTCAGAGGTAGGAAACTTCTCAGGTCCCATATATATTATTTTATAATATTTTATACCCAAAATCACATTTCATCTGAGAGTTGTGTTAAGTTAGTTCTCTCCTTATTGTGCTGGCTTCATTTAATCTTTGGCCTGTTGTACAAATGGTATAGTAGGTATGACTATAACACATCTCATACCCTGTGTTTGGTTAATTCTTAGCTCAGAAATGTTCCTAGATAGATGAATATTTTAGATTTTCAATACTAAGTATGATAAATATTAGGGTGCTTCTAGAAGGACAAAAGTTGGGATGAATTGTACATTATTTATATTCAGTATGCCCACTAATATTAACTGATATTATAGGTGGAGCTGGTAGATATGCCTGTAGTTAAGGTTTACTAATGCGTCCCATTAAAAGGCTCTGTTTTCAGTTGCCTGTAACTGCCCAACTTTAGCCAGTCAGGCTGAAATTTTCCTTGTCAGGTGTCTGCTTCAGGCTGCACTGTTTTGAAAGTTTCAGCTAAAATAGTTTGCCCATTTCTAAGGCAAGGAAAGTACATTGTTTTGCCCAAAACTTTTACAGTGGTTTCACTGAGAAGTTATAGCATCGCCTCAGCGTTTGGTGATGGAGTTGTCCAAGTGTGAGAGTTGTGTCTTTTGCTGTCCCTGTTCAAAATCTCAAATTTGGTCAAGTTAATAATCCTCTGAAAATCTGTTGGTACGTGTTCTGTAAAGATTTGTTAAGGGTCTGCAACTAAACATTCAGAAGATTCCATCTGCAAGGAGCATGGCTCATGCCCCTACAGCTCCTATGATTAGACTACAAATGTGCTGTGTCCACAAAGTGACCTGGCATGTTCCATACCAGGATTTTAGGGACTGAGCAAACTTTTCCTTTCAATTTCTTCTCTTGGCTGCTGGCGGCCACTGTGGCATGAGGCACCACAACTGAGAGCAGGTGGGCTCTCTCCTGTGTTCTCAGGGTATGTCAACACAGCAAAGAAAAACCTGCAGCTGACCTGTGCCAGCCAATTCGGGCTCATGGAGCTTGGGCTGCAGGGCTGTTTTATTGCTGTGTAGACTTCTGGGCTTGGGCTGGAGCCCAGGCTCTAGGACCCTACAACCTCTCAGGCTCCTGGAGCTCAGGCTCCAGTCCAAGTCCAGAAGTCTAAACAGCTATGAAACAACCCTGCAGACTGAGCCCCATGAGCCTCAACTCCCATTGACTTGATGGTGGTGCTTAGTACTTTGTAGGATCAGATCCTTGAGGAAGGGAGATTAAACATATACATTGAGATTGCCCAACATTTCCCTTTTCAGTTGTTTATAACATTGCCAAATAAAAATAGTTTTGGCTTAAACTTTCTGTGCCAGGTATCTGTCTCTGGCCTCAAAGTATTTGGAAAGTTTCAGCCAAAACAGTGCAGCCATTTCAGAGAATGATGTTAGGAGAAAATATGCTGTTTTGCCATGTTAAAACTATTTTAAAATTTCTGTTGAGAAGTTCTAGCAGCCCCATACTTTAGAGCAGGAATTTGAAATTTGACAGAGGGATAATGATTGTGTCAGATATGTGCCTTTTGCTGTTCCTATGGAAATCTGCCCAAATTTTCCAAGTTTAAAAAGCTGTTTGCACATGCTAAGTAGAGACTTAAAGCTGCATGGCTAAAATCTTGGAATATTCCATCCACACTGAACATGCTCCAGTATCTCACAGGTCTCATATGATGGACAGTGCATGTACCATCCCCACATAGCAACTGAGCATGTCCATCCATGGGGTATAGAGGCTCAGCAGGACTTTCCCTAAACTTTAAGCTCCTAGCTGCTGCGGTCCAGAGCAGGACTGGACACCAGCATTGAGAGAGAGCAGAGAGACTGTCTCCCCTGTGCTCTCAATATCTCCACCCCACTCCCTGCAGCTGGTGCCCAGGCAGCGTGGAAGAGGAAGGTGCCTGACTCAGATACAGGGACCTAAGAGCTAGACCAGGGTGAGGGCAGAGGAAGGAGTAGATTGGGACAAGAGGCCATCATAGGTAGTCTGGGATGTGGGGAGACAGACTGAACAGAAGGGGAAGACTGGGACTGGGAGACTAGGATTGGTTGGGCAAGAAGGCTGGAGGGAACTGGGAGGCAGTGGGTCTGGAGGTTGAGACTGATATTGAAGGAAGAGCTCAGTAAACTTGGACTTGCTAGGCAAGCAGACTTTGATTGGGAACAGCAAATCTGATGAGAAGCAAGGGTGTGCGAGAAGAATTGGACTAGCTTGGCAAAGAGACTGGGACAAGGAACCACTGAGGGGACAGGCAGATGGGGGGAAATGACTGGAGATGGGGAGGGGTGAGACATAGATTGGACCAGGAGTCGGGGGGCAACATTGTTCTTTTAAGAGTGTGCATGTGTACAATAAAATGAAGATGGTGGGTTGGTGGAAAAATATATATATACTTACACACACACGCAAAATAAATATATATAAGTTGTAGAGCAACATATTTTTGTAATCAAATACAGTGAGTCTGAAGATGGCAAATATATATTAGTGCAACACATGTCAAACATACTTAAAATATCTCAAATACTTAGAACTACGCTATCAACAAGCATGTTTAATGATAGCGTAGCCAGGACATATAATTGTTTCTGTGATAAATTAGGACAGGTATGTATTCTTTGAGAAATGTTATATCCACGTTACCTAGGCAAGCTAACAGACTAACTCAGTGTAGTCTGTAGCAAAGCTCATTTAGCACAGTTCTCAGAAAAAAATTATTTCTAATACTGGATGCTGAAATTAAGTTAGCAGCCGTATTCACAGATATAGCTGGCGTGATTTTGGCTGTACCACGGACAGGGTCTTACATGCTGAGAATGTTTGTTAAATGAGAAAGAACAAGGCTGACAGCTGTTCTGTAGAAATATTTATCCTAAGGAAAGGGGTTGTCATTTAGCTATAGAATGGTTCAGTAAAGAGACAGGATTTTTGGGGTATTTTTTAATAATGAAAGTCAGGGATGGCATTTTTGTCTACAAGAGAGCTAACTTCTCTTATCCTTACCGACAGTGTAATATTCTTATGCAGAAGTTAATCAGATCTGTTTTGCTGTGAGGGATACAAGTCAATTTTTAAGATTTTCCTTTAAAAGAAAATGTCATTATGTATTATGGTTCCCATGTGACTAAAAAGAAACTAGCAAAATTAGTCTTTATAACAACCGGGAGGCTATAGCATGATGAGAGCAATACATTTTTTCAGGAAACATATTTCTGATTTAAAATAAACATGAATTTGTGCTTTGAAGCAGTCTATAGGCATGCCTGCAGAGAATTTCTTAATGCTATCAATTACAGGGCTTCCTATAGCCTTAGGCACTTAAAAAGAGTTCATTCAAAAGCTAAGGATTCACACCAGTAATTTGGTGAATTGACAACCTGTTGTTTTTCTAATGTTGTTAATCTACACAATTATATCTTTTAATGGTTTTCTGCTACCCTCAGTGACGTAATTAGTCTGGTACTGCCTGGGTAATTTCATGGGCATGGTAAAAAAGCAGCTATGAGAAGAAACGAATTGAATATTGCTCCAGAAAAATATCTTTCCATTTGAAAGTAATACTATTAAGGTAAAAATAACTTGAAAATCCTTAACTCTGTAGCTGATAAGAATTGTTCTATTTTAAAATGTTTTGGCAAACAGTAATAATAAAATCAAGTTTAGAATAATCTTATGTAATATCTTCTAACATACCTATTATGGTATCCAGGGTCTATGTATTTATAATGCCAGGTGACAGAGGCAAAGTAGGGGCCAGTCAAGACAAATAGTCAAGTGTTTGCAGGTGGTCGGTTAGCCAAGAGGTTGATTGGTATCAGGGCAGTCTGGGGCAATGGTTGGAGTTCTCGCAGGGGTCAGTAACCAGAAGATCTCGTCCAAGAGTCTGGGTTAGCAAGAGTCTGGGTTAGGGAAGTGAGGTCGGGCAAGGAAGCCGAGCAACAGGGTGGCGTCAGGTAAGGTAGGGAGAGGCGGCAAGGCAGGATCAGGCAAAGTAGTCTAGGCATCAGTGAGCAGGCAATGGTCTGTTGCTCAGACAGCTTCCTCTTCCTGTTGGGACCTTTGTATAGTTCAGGCACCCAATGAGAGTGCTGCCTGTCCATCCAATCAGAGGCTGTGACTCTGTAGGCCTTTAGCACTAAGGCTGTTGGTCAGGGAAGTGCTTAAGTGTTCTTGTCATGGTTCAGCAGGTAAATACGCTGCCTAAAGACCTGGAGAGTCTGGGCTCAGTCCTGAGTGTTAAGGTTGAAAAAAAGGGTGAAAAAATTTAGAACTGTTGTCTTTATCTCTAAACCAAGCATTACAAATTCAGGAAATTCAGAATTAAGATTTCGCTTAAAATAATTCCAAACATGTTAGAGTATGGATATGCACAGTTAAGGTAGCCAAACCATCTGATTATGCTTAAGACATTTGGTGTGTGTGGTCCTAGTTTAGATTAAATTTTTTTTTTTAATAACAAGAGGCTTTTATCATATTTTTCTCTTTATGGGGTCCTTAGCTCTTTAACTATTGACCAGAGCCTCCACAATAAATACGACTCTCATCTTTTGTCTGCTGCTGGAATCAAACTCTCTGCTCCCTCCCTCATTGTAGTTATTATTCTGAGTGATCTTTGAAGGTTTAAAGTGGTACATTCTACTCTATTATCCAGTACATAAGTATATATGACTTTGTAGTAATCAAGCTTTCATTCCTTAAAGGGAAAAAATGATGAAAAATTAGATAATTTGGAAAAATTTAATATAAAGATGGATAATATAAAACCAGGTGAAAACTTCTCTATTTACCTGTACCTACTCTCCAGAGATAATTATTAAGATGATAGACCTAAATTCTTGAATCCAGGCCTCCAGGAGGTGAATAGTAAGAATTGTCTGACCATAGAATTCTGCAATCATTAAACTTCCTCAACAGCATGCAGTCCTCTTCATGCATTTAAAGGTATCATGTTGTATTGGTTCAAAAAACAATTTAGTCTTTAAATGAAGACTGGATGTCTTTTTAAAGAGATGTGCTATAGCTTAAACAGAAGTAATGGGTTTGATGTAGGAATTACTGGCTGAGGTTCTATGGGCTGGCTTGTGCAAGAGGTCAAACTATATGATCATATTCGTCCTTTTTGGCCTTAAAAATCTATGAAAATCAAATCTGGGCAAGAGCTGAGTTCAGTTCAATTCTGAGGCTTCCAGTCACATTATGGTTAGTGTTGGCCTGCGTAGAAGCAGAATAATCAATTTACATGGTAAAGATGTTGTTTCCCCTTTTGACCTTTATACCTGTGTGGTGGGCATAATAAAAGTTGATAAGTTTGATTAAATTGTTATCTGTCAGAAGAATCAATGAAAGATGTCTTAATTTCCTTTTCTGTTTCAGGTATTGGTGGTAATTTAGTGGCAATTCAAGCTAGCAGAATTTCTACCTACCTTCATTTACATAGCATTCCTGGAGAGTTGCCAGAAGAAGCAAAGGGTTGCTATTACCCATGCAGAACCTATTATGGTACAGGTATGTGTTGGTGATTGTTAATTGTTACAACTAGATGTTGCACACTTTTGTGCTCCTATAGGTCGAGCTGTACATCCAATGGAAGAGAGCAGCATTAGGCAGTAACAAAGGAAAGATTCCTCTATCTGCAGCAACTGGTGGTACGGAGATGGTATATAGGGCTGGAGTGGGAGAAGTGCAACAGGGAAGCAGAGATGGAAGTCAGGAGGGGCTACAGATACACCCTCCACCCCCAAACTCCTGCACTCAGAACTGCTTTGTCCTTTTACCCTCCAGTAACTCGTTAACCTCTTTCTCTCATCCAACCTCAGAGGTTCTCTCCCTTTCCCCACCAAAACTCCCTTTATCCTCACCATCAAATCTCGGTTGGGAATCAACACACATATACAATGTCCTTCTCTTTTCAGTATTTGTGGAAGGTGTGCCGATTAAATCCTGGGTTCATTATAAACAGTCTCTGCTCCCCTCCTCCCACCCATACCCATGCACCCACTGACTCTCTCCACCCCTCTTCTCTGGGTCCTTGTTTCTTCATCACTCCCACCTCCTGATCCCTGCTTCCTCTCCATCGCTCCCCTCCCACTCACCTCTCCAGAATGTCTGCTTCCCTCCCATTCCCAACTCCACTTTATCACCCACCCACTCCCCTCCATGGCTTAGTACACACTTACCGGGAAATTTGGCTGCAGTCAACAGGAGTTACGCAAGCTACGCAGAGTAGCTTGCCTGACTCCTGTCGACTTCCTAACTTCCCTTTAGCATGCCGTCTCTGCTTCACCTATGGGAAATGCTTTCCTATCAAAGCAGCACTATGCCTTTTGAGGAGGTGGTTTAATTGAATTGACTTCCAGATTGATTGAGCGGGTCTTCACTGCCGCCCAGTCAATCCGGATAGATCGATCTGATGGCGGTGAATTTGCCGCCATCAGTGTGTACATACCCCATGTGTCTGCTTCCCTTCCCCATCCCCTTTTTCTCACCCTCCCCTCCCAAAAAATCCTTCTTCCCAGGCTCTCATGTCTGTTAGACTCCTAGCTACTCAGTTCCCCATACAGCAAGTTAAGCTTCTGATATATGTAGGCAGTAGCAGCTTCCTCTGCCTGCAGCACCAGGTACTCTGACTTCCCTCTAAGCTGAGCTTTTATGGTTTTCCACTTTTCTCCAAAAATCAATAAGATTCTGTCCACTTCCTGAAATTTTGAAAATGATCAGATGCCGTGTTCCAAATGTATCACATTCTGTACAGAAAGCCAAAGAAATGCCATCAAACTGAGTGTGGAGACCCGCTTTGCTTGGTTAACAAGGAAGTTCATTCATACAAGTGTAAATTCAGCAATATGTCAGCCTATTCTAGAGAAGTTTAATCATGTTAAGGCAAAGGTTTGATTTTCCCAGAACTTGTTTTGTTTCCCGACTCTCTCCATCCTGTTTACTACTAATTGGAAAAAGTATCCTTTAGCTATCTAGTGCTGTTTTATAAACCAGCAGATATTGTTGTAGTTGACACTTTACCCAGCTGCCAATAACTTTTTATTCCCTGCTTCACTTTGTTAGCTTAAGTCATAATGGTTTTAATCCTTCCATGTGATGATACTGTAATGGGATGTTTTCAGTCATGTTCTCATCATGCCACACAATAGTTGCTCTGACTTCCACAGTTTTTCCTTAAATTTAGAACAGAAGGTACCTTTTGTAACTATGTGATGTCCTTGGCAAGAGTTGACTTTTCAGTAGCATCTGTTGCTCTTGGTATTTATTAAATGTACTTCTAACTAATAAATAAAATAATAGGTGAATGTGAAGTTACTCCTTAGCAATATAAAAAGCCCTCTGGAGATTTATTTAGAAGGTAGAGGTGGCCAAAATTTCCCCTCTTCTGAGGGAGTACATGGGAGCCTCATGCAACTCAAAGTGGGTGGTAGTGTTCAGATAAGCAACCCAATCAAGATGGCTAGGGAATGGTCTGATTCAGAGCAGACCTTCAGCAGTTTCTGTTGGCAGGGGTCCTATTAATTCTCGGGTGGACCCTAAATATAGAAGAAACTTTGAGAGGGTTTGATGGTGAAAATCATGCCTGCCCTCCAGAAGGGTACGCTTTGCATCTGTCTGCACTGTCTGGGGTGATTGTGGCCTACTTGAATGGAGTACTTTCCCCCCTTCTATAATTGATAAAAATATTTTCCAGCTTTCAAAAGGCTAAACTGCATTTTGTTTTTGTATTACAGGAGTAAATAACAAATCAGCCCAAGTTCTTCTCCTTTTGGTGATTCCTGGGCATTTAATTTTCTTGTACACCATTCATTTAATGAAAAGTGGTCATACCTCTTTGACTCCAATTTTTATAGCAGTTTATTTGTTTGCAGCCCTGCTACAGGTAAGAATAAACAATTATTCTATTATGTTTTAGTTCTCAAATAATTCCATGTTTGATACTTGCTTTTAGATATGTGAAAAGTAGAACAATAAGGCGCATTTGTCCATGTCGTGGTTTGTCACACACTCTTGGTGTAATAAATTCCCACGCATGCCCAACAGCTTCTACAACTGCATTTTGCGTGTTTCTCAGCAGATACATCACTGTGTGTCAGGCTACGACTACACTGACGGCAGCAAAGTCGCCACCGTCAGATCGATTTCTCTGGATCGACTGAGTGGTCAGTGAAGACTCGCTCAGTCAATCCAGAAATCAACATACTAAGACCATCTTCGTAAGTGGCGTAGCGCTACATCAACGGGAACGCGGTTCCCGTCGGTGCAGTGCAATGAAGACGGCGCACAGAAGAGGAGCAGAGAAGTTGATGGGAGTTGCACGTTTTTTGCGTAGCTTGCGTAACTCCTGTCGACTGCCGCCGAATCCCGGAGGTAAGTGTAGACAGGGTTTCATTTTCCCAAGCTAGTAAGCATCATGTTAATCAATGGGAAAGGAATATGGCCTTTATTAATAGAAAGTAGGCCAAGGAAAATTCCTAAGGAAGTTTCTCAACCTGATTTCATTAAAATAAAATGGATCACAACCCATAAATGTAATAGGTAAGTATGCATGCTTGTGTGCATCTCTTAAAAACTCATTAAAGATTGTCAGTTTAGCAGTAACCAGAATAATAATTAATTGCATCCGTTGTTTTATTAAACAGTCTTGCATCACTTTTCCTGGCTTTATCTAAGTCTCTTTAGTCCAAGCAATAGCAGCAGTTGAAAGAAGCCTTTGAAATAGTCATAGCTTAAGCTGAAATCACTCCAAATAATAAGCTTATACATTGAATTGTTTTATTCACAGCCAAGTTTTAGTTAAAAATTTGCTGAGTTGAATAAAATGTTTAGTTCTGCTTTTTAAAAAATAAGGACATACTTGAAAGATCCATATGGCCAGTGTTGATCTTACGTCTAAAATAACTTGGTAATAGCTATCTTTAAAACTGTTACTTACGTCAAAGACAAGTCTTACATAAAAACTTTAATTCGGTGTTCTGAACATTTTTTTCTGTGTTTATTGGACTGGTGTTGTTTTATAATTATAAATGGATTTAAAAAATCACCTGGATCATATATTGTAGATATGGTTTTTTTGTTTTTTTTTTGATATGCTGAAGTTGGAAATTGAGTGATGAAAAGATGGATTTTGCAAACTGCTACCATTTGATTTCATATGAGAACCTCATATTTTTCACCTAGTATACAATTGAAAAACTCAAGGCTTGCATATAACTGTCACTCATACTAAAATTGTTATGCCATTATTTTTAACTCTTTTTCTTCGTACTTTTTGTTGTTTCCCATTCGATCACCATGATTTATTTAATTTCTACTTCTCCATCCCCCTATTATGGACTTACTTTATGTTGTCCTGATACAGATTTCACTTAGCAATGGATATGTCAAGAACTGTTGGAAAAATTGATTTTATATTTTTTCAGTTATAATTATATTAGCATAGTATTTGCATTGTTGCGATCATTTCCCTCAGTTTTGAATCGGCCTTTTGGAAAATCTCAGGTTTCTCTGGTCATTTTGCTGCTAACTTCAGATGCTAAGAAGAGGCAGGGCTTTTCAGAATGGAATGGTAGAAAAGGCTTGGCATCAGCACAAGTATACATTTAAAGCAGATTTTCAAAAAATGCAAGAAAATTGCAAGGCCTGATTCATCTTTCACTTATGCCAGTTTTACAGCAGCATAATTCCACTGACTTCAGTGGAGTCCATCCTGATTTTTTACCTTACCTAAGTGAGAGGAGGCTTGCAGTTTTTCCTTTTGTGACTGATTTTCCCTTCACCACCACCACTACCTATCTCTGGCTATCACAGACATTTTGCAGTTGTTCTTTTGTGGCTGAATCACAACTATTGCACACTATAATTTTTCAAGGGTTTTTGCAAAGTTGCGATCAGGAACCCCATATTTCTGGTCACCTTGTGAAAATATTCCACTACATTGGTGGTTTCTTTTCTCTTCCTTTATTCCCTTTTCATTATACCAGTTATAATCACATTTATGTAGTGCTGCTATATAGAAAGGTTTTATATAGTTTTAATTAACAGATTTCAGATTTTCATATGCCACTCGAGTCATGATTGAAGATGTAATTATCTGTATCACCTTAATCGATTATGCTGGTGCTTTTTCTTACTGTCTTTGCGACCTTCAGAGTGTGGACCTCCCATAAAATTGCACATTTCTTAGTTTTCTTCTTTTTTAACATTAAAACAATTTGCTTCTTGCCTTTCATTTTCTGCTCAGCACCAGTGATGTAATCTAGACACCTTGATAATAGTGAGAATAGTTTGAAATTACAAATTCAATCCTCTGCTGGCTTTCTTTAGAGATGTGCATAGATCAACAGTCTCTAATCTTGCTCTGATTTATTTTTCCTGGGACTTTTATATTTTTATCCTTTCATGGTTAGTCTTTTCAAGAATTTAGTTTCTTGCCTACATAGTAAGATTGGAAAAACTCACAGCTAATTACTGTCATTTCAATTATCACCCAAATGAGTAATTTGAGCAATGATGAATCTGTGAGCTGTCCTATTCCATTCTGAATTACAAAACTTGTAGTTATTTCCACTTTATGTTGAAATCAATATACTTCTTGTTTTATGAAAGATCAACATTTTAAGACTAAAAGTGCTTCTTCTTTTTTTAAATCTGAGGAGCAAATGCATATCTGTAGACAGCCAGAGCACAATAATATCCAAAGGCAATGATCAGTTATGGGCAGTCTAAACTGAGTAGGTTTGATATCCTATTGCTTTATTCATTATATTCGTTTAGGGCAACAATCTGTTGTTGTATATTTGTATTTTCTTTCTGTTATGGTGATCATGGCTACATACTGAATCTATTTATGTTCCCTCTGGTATATATTAAAAATTATTAAAAATATTAAAAATCTCCCTCTGGTATATATTAAAAATCTGCTTAATAAAGAAAAATGGATGACTTTTCTAGCCCTAAAAACTTGACATTTTCAAGATAATTAAATATAAAGGAGAACAGAGCTTTGATTGCAATGGGAACTGCCAGCTTAATGTAACTGATCTCTCCACAGCAACACCGCTCTATTTTCCAGAGTAGTCCCCCAATAGTATCTCATCAATTTGTCTTTCTTTTCCTTCATCACCAATGTGATGTGTCTCCGTTTATTGCCCCTCCCTCTTTGGGTATGATTCAAAGCCCACAGAGTCAATGGCTTCTATTAAATTCAGTGGACTCTGGAGCATTTCCATAGTGTGACTTTTTTCCCCTATCCTGATCTACTATTGTTAATTTTGTCTTCATCTCTCTCCTTTCTTCCCTATTTGTGATACCTTTGCACTCTTTTCAACTGTCTACTTTATTCAGTCCACTTCATGTATCTCTGCTGTCTCCCAGATGATGTTCTCTGGCTCGCCTGTGTAGTATAGTTGAAAACATTTATGGGAATAGAGTAATTTTGATATGTTTACATAAGTGTACATTAGCATTAATATAGATTTGGTTATTTACTAATCTATAGCATGCTATGTATAGTAAAAGAAAAACTTGTAGAAAGTCACTGAATCTACAATCACATTTTAATCTTAACCATTGACCTCTTTAAATACTAGGTTTGATTTTGAAAATTGTTTGAACTAGTCAGTATTATGATCATTTTTATAAACAAAACTGTTTTGATTTTTAGAAGTTGAAAAAAACCAGCAAATAACTTTTTTGTTCCTCTAACTTTAAATGTACAGTGTTTTTTAAAATAAATTAATTAATTGGAGCTATTGCATGAAATCCTGTCTCTGTTGAACTCAAGGGCAAAATTTCTGTTAACTTCAATGAGGTCAGTATTTCAATCATTTTATTTAAATTATGTCAGAGAAAAAGTATACCAATTTTCATGCAGGGATACTTTTTAAAAGATTATATTATAAAACTGTTTGAGGTTTTACACTCAAATGTCTGGCACATGCTTATCTATGGTACCATTCGCAGGTAATGCAAAATAAGTACTGTAAGATGTCTATATTATGTACAAATATCTACTGAGACCTATACATTACTTCATTTTATGAAAGATGCAAATAATACAGCATACATTGTCTGAGCAAACAATTGTATATTGCTGAAAATCAAACATGATGGCAGACTGATTGGGTTTGGTATGGATTATATTGTTGAGCGGGAACACATTTGTTTTCAGAAAAGTATACAAATCCAAGCTTTTGATACCTTCTTCATGAAGGTACAGTCTGGCTATGGGCCAGCAATGCATATATGATTGAATAGCTATAAGGTTCGGTTTTTTTGTTTTGAGGCACAGCATGCTTTAACTATTCGCAGCTAAGCATTAAGGTTCATTTTCAGCTTTGTCAGCCAGCAATAAAATGAAGGCAAAACTGGAGTAATGAAACCATCAGTCTTACAGCACACTGCTTTGAACATTCAAAGGCTGCCTCTGTGCTTCAGGTTCCTGCTGAGCCAATAAAGAGCTCTCTGAGGAATTTTCACACCTACCAACCAAATCTCAGCATGCAGCTGTGTTATGGATTCTGGGAATAAACAAGTAATGGGAAACTCTAGAAGCCATCACCCAGTAAATTTGCCGTGATAAAACACAATTACTCGTATCAGTAAAAATCAGAACAGTATTCTTTTGGAGCGACATATTTTGAACATTCCAGAGTTGTTTTCTATTTGACTGTAAACCAGAGAATTCAGTGGTGTTTTGATGACCCCTTTCTTTACAATGAAAAGATGTGGGTTCTACAATAACCTAAGGCCATAAAGTACCTTATTTTTATCATTTGGGAATGTTTACTAATGGCCTTATCCTGTACTACTTACACAGAGGGGAAGAATATGCCATGGAGTTCAATGCACGTTTTGCCTGAATAAGGACAGTAAGGTCTATATGCAAGGAGAATATTGCTGAATTTTAAAGACTGCTTTTTATATTATCCAAAGTTGACTTCCAAAATCTACAGTATGTACCAATACCAGAAATTCTCAAGATTTAAGGAAATGTGAAAATAAAAGCCCAATCCTGTCCCTGGTTCTGCCTGCTTTATGCCACTCGGGCAGCACAAAAAAGCTGGAAAGTCAGTTGAGGATTCCAGGGTCATGCTTATATAAAGGTATCCGCACCCAAAGTTCCACTGGTTTAATTAAATTGATTTGGAATCCTACCTTTAGTAAACCACTGCAGCTCTCTGTTTAGACCAGGCCTTAATCTTTGTCTATCAAGGTTTTATATCATACTCATCTAGGTACTCAGATACCATGGTGATAAGCACTTTAGATAGCTAGCATGTAATTATACATATTGCTTAGATACATTTTAAGAATTTTAATGCCTGATCCTATGAAATAAACAGGGGTCATCAAAGCATAGTAGTCTTCAGCAATGTCCCCTTTTTCCTAACCTTGCTTCCAACACACTTTCTATGCTAGGATCGGGAGGGAGAGGCAAGGAGCACACAGAGCTGGCTATCTGTTGATGCCGCTTAGAGATTTTCCAACATTTATATTGGTTTAGCATATGCCTGTAAATTTACAGATGCAGGTTAAACTGAAATTATAACCAGTTTTAAACAGATATGATTATCCATACAGAGAGTCACACCAGTTTAACTAAATCAGTTTGGTGCAACTTCTGTGTGTAGACCTAGCCTAAGTGTGTTATATATCAATTTGTTTACCACTTTGAATTTGGTCCATAAGTAAACAAGGAGCAAGTGGAATATACCCATGCTGGTGTCTGTTGCTTAAGAGGCAGTCTGTTGAATAATAAATGCATTATAGCTTGTGTGTTTGGTGTCCACATTCACCCCCAAGCAGAGTGAATTGCACTTTTCTAACCTGGAAGTAACTAAGGCATAGATGACAGTGGCAAGGTCCTTCTTAGAGAAGAAAGGGCATAATACTCTTCTGGAAAGCCAGAAATGGTAGAAATTCTTTCCATATTTGATGCAGGCAGTGGATTGATTCTCTTGGTTATGAATCAGAAAGAACCAGAACTGTTGACTTAGTGGCCAACAGAGAAGATTGGGTTTTGTATTGTTTTAAAATGTAATGGAACAGTCCACTTTTTGGGGGGGAAAATGAGGTATCTGAATATTCAGCAACGTATTCTCTGAGCATTCAGAGCCTGCTTTGCAAGTACTTTGAATGCAGAATTCTCATTGCAGTCAATGGAAACTCCATATATGGAGGTTTACAGGATGAGACCATTATAGGTAATTTACAGTTACTATTCAGACGAAGCCCCTGATAGGGATGCCAGGAGGGGGAAAAAATCTGAGAAATCTAATGTGTAATTAAAAATCATTTTAATTTCATCTGGGACCACAGACATTACATGTTTTAATCAAAATCCTGTGGTTATTGCATGACATCACTTATAGGTCAGCATTGTGGTTGTTTTGATGCTTTAATTGTACAGTTTTTGTATTAACATGTTTGGATTTCTTAACTGTAAACTTAAGTCTAAATATTCTGGTTTATAAATGTTGGTTTGGGGATAATTATATCATCTATTTAATTAATTTTACCCAATATGATACGTATTTGTGACCTTAATTCTACCTTTCTCCCAGAATTCATTCAGAATACTACAAATGAACATAATATCCAGTGTTTCACCCATGAAAAATATACACGTGTAAACAACCACTGTCCCATTTCCTAGCAATAACTAAATGAAATAGTAATGGGATAATAAAACTGTATTTCATAAACATTATCACACTGAAACACGGGTAAAGCATAAAATGGAACAGCAGTTAATTTAGTACTAGCAGCAAGCCGCAACAAATGCTGCCAATACACCTTCCGCATTAAAGAATATTCAGCACCGGTAAAACCCCAAGTGATCCTGGCTCCAGACCCAAATTTATGGCTGAATGTTGAAGTGACCTGGATATTTAAATGAGAGGTACATTAGAACTATGTAGCTAAATTTTGCCCATTCCTATGGTTTAGTCTTGCTGTTGTGATTACATAAGCCACATGTCTTCATGAAAGAGATTAAAATCTCTTACTTACATATAAATAAAAATATAATGTATATGTATATAATATAATTAATATGGTGTGGTTATAAAACTTTCATCAGCAAGAATTAATCTGGGTTTTATCACCATGTATTTGGCATGCATCATAATGGTGAAACCATGAGTCAGTCATGAAGAAAATCCTAAATGGACATACTGTACCAATAAAAGCTTTATAGTATACCACAGAATACCATCATGTATTTTTTTCTATACGGTGTAACACAGGAAAACTATTTTATTAATGTTTAAGAGATTTTTTAAAATGTTGGTTTTTATTGGAAATATTTTTGTTCCTTTTTGCTTGTGAAGCCAGGTGCCTTAATTATCAAGAGTCCAACTGTAGAGGGCTCAGAGGTACTAAAAATATCTTAAAATGACCAAAAATAGCTTTTCTATACTGAAAATCAGAAATTGAAAGTTTATCCCGAGGCCTACAAAGATGAGAAGCAAATTCTGAGTTCCTTTAGAAAAGGAAGACCCATTTCTAGCTCTGCAGAGTCATGAAATATTGGACTTCAAGGCACCTAGTTTTGAAAATATTGGCATGCAGTTTTAATATGAATCTGAGATGGCTGCCACAAACTTCATTCTCAAAAAGCACTCATTTCCTCTCTGTTTAATGACTGACTATCCCTTCCAGTTTCATGTTATATGTACATATGTACTATTTACTTCATGATCCTTCTCTGCATCGTTAGTACCGTGTGTAGGCTGAACAAGATGTCTTCTCAACAGTCTATTTTTGCCACCTCTCCATTATACTTTTTTCCACTGCCCTCTGACTTCAGCTGCCAATATATTTTTATCAAATTGAGTTTTATCAACACCACACTTACTAACTTTACATACTACTTTTTGTGGCACTAAATACAAAAGCCTTCTTGAAGTCCAAGTTGATTATGTCATCTGTTTCACTTCTGTCAATTCCTGTTGTCATTCACGCTAAGAAATGTATCAGATTAATTCAGCCTGACCTTCCTTTTGAAATGTCAATATGTTATTCTTTAACCAGTCTGCATCTTTCCAAGTATTATCCTATCTTTGTCCCTGATCAATGACTTTAAAGTCTCTCAATTCTGAGGCCAGTCCTTTTATGTATGCAGCTACATATGCAATTATTTCTTTGACCTTTCTGGAATACGACAGTCAGTTTATCCTCCCTTTAGTCTTGTAGAATTCAAGGACTACTTTTCTCCCAAACCCACGTCAGCCATATATTTTAGGAATGGAAATATATAGCGAAAATTTGGAGTTCTTAAATCTTTCATTTTAAAAAGTCACATTCCGCACTATGCTTTACATTGTACTGTGTACAGTATTTCTAATTAATCATATGTCTCTTTTCTGAGTAAGCAGTAAAATTGTTCTTAAAAAGAGTTCCTGCATCATTAGATAGACAATAGTTATACCAGTTTATCAATTTAAGTTATGGAGTCTGCTGTGTAGGGCCTGTAAAGGGATGTTTATGTACAGTATCTCCATATACAGACCTTTTTTGTCTGTGTGGAAGAAGGAGCTGACTGAAAGAATCTGACATAATCTTCCAAAGAAAACATCTGCTTTTAAATATATTTGTTTGGATTCCAGTAAGCACACCTAGTACATGCATAATTAGCTTAGACTACAGAGTTGCCTATTGAGAAGATGTGTTTATCTAAATAAGTTATGCATTTTTCATAAAGAAAAAACAGGGAGAGTGTTTGGTAATTTTTTCTTAAAAATCCACAAATTTAGATTTAAAATATGCTTTTGTAGTGTAAAGCATGAATTTTTTACGTTTTAAAAAAAAAAGTGTTGAGTGGAAGTTTTATAATGCTTTTAATCATTTTAGTATATTTAACATGATTTTTTGTAAACTTGGCTTTAATCTCTAGATCATTTAAATGAATCCCTGCTAGAACTGGATTACTAGTCACACATAGCTTCAGCGTTAAATTCAGGTTTCTTAGGTGTATAGCTATTCACAGCAGAATGAAGTCTTTAATACAACACTTGGAACCAAATTAAGACCTGGTGTAAAAGTGCAGCCACACAGTGCCCATGGGAATTGGGTCTGATTACACCAGGATTGAAATTGGTACTTCATCGTTTCTAGGCCATTTGCCTTGGCTCCTACTGCCTGGGTGAAATTATTCTTCAATTAACAAGTGCTCCTGTGCATCACACTAAACCTGGGTTTGTACAGCACTGCTCCCCAAAAGCCAGTCTTCCCACTTACTTTCCCAATTTCAGTCAGATTATTCCTTGTGGCATTTGGTTATTTCGATACTAATTAAACCTTAAAATGTCAGTGTTTCATGTATTTTTGTATTGAACATAACTGTGTTGTAGGACAAGGTGTGGGGAAAGTGTGCTTTTGGTGTGGACACCAGAGAGACAACTTTGATTATTGGAACTTTGGTAGTAGTTGAGACTTTGGGTACTGGGGGGAGGATGCATCTTATCTTTCCTTCCACCTTTTAGGCAGGGGTGAAAGTGATCTTGAGTTTATGGAGAGAACGGTTTGAATTGCTCATTTCCCACACCAGCAAGGCACTAACTGCCCCAGTTTACCCTACCCCAGTGTCTTCCATTACACCCAACACATTATGGCTTTCAGAGGTGCTGAGCATCCACCACCTCCTGGTGAAGTTCAGTTGGGCATCCCAGATATTCAGCACATCTTAGAAATCAGGCCTGTTAGTTTAATGTTTCTGCTAAAATAATCAGTGGAATTTTCTTAAGCATTCTAACTTCGCTCCCACTGACTTTGGATTATCTTTTGTTTACTGTTCTGCCACAGGTATTTATTTTGCTATGGATTGCTGACTGGATGGTGCACCACTTCTGGAAAAAAGGAAAAGATCCTGATAGTTTTTCTATCCCTTACCTTACTGCGTTGGGAGATCTGCTTGGAACTGCTTTATTAGCTATGAGTTTTCACTTTCTGTGGCTCATTGGTGATAGAGATGGGGATGTTGGAGACTAATCATTCAGATGGACATATTATTTGTTCCAGTAGATTCAGAAGAATAATAGGAGAAAACTGTTTATCATTCCAGTAGAAGGATTTCAAAATAATTGTTCAATTTAGTATGGGTAATTAAGGTGGGACAGATATTAAATGGCCTTAACTTTGTTTTTTATAAATGAAAGGTGGAACAGGAAGGATATTACCTGATTTTTACTCTGAAGGTGAGGAAGACTGTTACCAATTGAAAACATCTGACCAGATACAATGAAGTGTAGACTGATTGTTTGCCAAGTGTTTTGTATTAGGAAAAAATGGGGCATTTTTAAAAAGGAAAATCATGGGAAATCATATAAACCAGAGCTGTCTTTAATTGATAATAAATGGACCATGAAGAAGGGAGATGAAAACAGATCAGTGACTTATCAGGTCTTTTTTGTCCTCACAAATGGGGTGGGTATTTCATGTTACAATGCAAAAAGGGTTCATTGACTCAATAATTTCCTTCTCACGGACACAACTATTAACTGATGATGTGTTGCTAACTTTGCCATATTTAGGATTTCTCCAGTTGCCACAGGCTGTACATCAAGAATAATAATTATTGTAATGATTTGGGCCCTGATCCTCCAAACATTTTGA
Source organism: Emydura macquarii macquarii (assembly GCF_026122565.2). Lineage (NCBI taxonomy): Eukaryota > Metazoa > Chordata > Testudines > Chelidae > Emydura > Emydura macquarii. Next base: position 681,086 of record NW_027133667.1, read on the forward strand.
CACATGCTTAACTTTATGCACCTCAGAGGAACTACTTGCATATGTCCAGTTAAGCACTTAGAGTAGTGTTTGCATGATTGGGCTTTCTACTGTATAGCAAGAGAAGCAACCTATTTCTTTTGTCCCTGTACCTATCTAAACCTATGGTGTAAGCAAGCACATTTAGCATGGTACTGCACTGATCTATGAGGATAAGCTAGAATGAAGCTTCTTTTCTGTTGAAAAATGTACTTTTAGTTGGGAACTGGAGAATCTTTTAGTATTAATATTAAAAGTACTGACATGGCATTGACATTTATTAAGGATTTTAAGGTTGTGTTAGTGTTCCCATTATAATGATCAGTTTTCAGGTGTTTGGTTCAGCTGTAAATATTACACCGATCAAAACTTGGGGTGTATAAGATCATGTTGCTTCTTAGAATTTTTTAAAATGTATTTGGATTATTTGAAAGTTTACATAAACTTTCAAAAACATAGGGCCAGTTTGAGCCATCAACTTTTAAACAGAAATCCTTATTAACAACAATGGTGATTTTGGTTTAAAAGCTGTGGCAGAGTATGGGCTGTAGAAAAAGAAATTACTGGCTGAATGCTTTCTTATTTGTTTAACTCAAAGCTTAAAACATGAAGTTTGGCAAATGATTAGTCTAATTATTATTTTTAAAAAATATATTAAATTATCCAGATAATCTTTTGAAAACTGGCTAAAATTTAAAAATTATAGCAGACATCCTAAATGCATAATTACATGAACCATTCTGGTTAATTGTATAAATACTATAACCAAAAATTTCAAATTTGGAGGCCTAAAATTAGACACCTAAATCCAAATTAGACTCCTAAATCAGCATATATCCTTATCCTGCAAACATTTATATATATGACTTTATGCATACGAGTAGACCCACTGAATATAATGGGATTATTCAAATTCATGAAGTTACATTTGTGCATAAATTTATACAGAATTGGGGAATTAGACACTTAAAGTTGGTCTGACTTTCAAAGGTGCCTACCTCCCTCATCTTCATGGAAAAACAGGGTGTTTACAACTCCAAAAATCAAGCCAGTTTTTTGGGTGCCTAAGCATGGAGTTAGGTGCCTAACGTTAGGCACCCTCATTTGAAAATTTTTACTTAAGCTTTTTCTTAAATTATGAATACCTAGTTAACAGATTGGAAAGGATCATAATACTGTTATACGTCTTCAACTTATGTGAGGTAAAGATGAATATCATTTTAAGTTCCCTGGCTTTTGATAGACTGTATTACTGTTATTTAAATTAGTTTATTGTAATATATATTGAGAGAAATATTCTTATTAAATTGTTTAAAAATGGGTTGGTTAACTCACTTTTTGTTTCACTTGTTTAAAATGCTGGTTTTATTCGAGGTTATAGATCTAGAAATAATTACCGAATTTAATTCTGGTGGAACTACCTTGTCATGGCAAACTTTTTTATTGGAGGAATTACTGGATTTTAAAATTCTTCATAAATGAACTGCAAAGCTCTTTAAACAATAAAAAATAGTTTCTTCTCTGCTTTGAGATACATTATATCAGTACTATTCATTCAGGTATGTGTGTATTGCAGTATTTATTATTTGCTGATAATGTGCTAAGTGTTTTCCAGACAAACAAGAAGAAATTATCCCTGCTTTGAAGAGTACACAATCTAGGGAGAGACAGAGAAGATAATCTGCACTGCAGCAGGGAGTGCGCTGCCCAGCCTGGGGGGACAGCCCTGTGCTAAAACAGCAGTATAAACCTTGCAGCTGACTCTCAAGAATAGGGAATTGGGTAATTAGGTGGGTCAGAAGCAGTGAATGGACTTGGGGGAGGGGAGCTGTTGAAGCAAAGACTGTGGAGAAACTCGAGCATGAAGGCAGTGAAGATGGGACCTAAAAGGATTTGAAGGGGAGCTGAGAGAGACAGAGGAAGAACTAAGTACATTGAGGGACAGAGGGGAGGGTAGTGGGGTAACAGAGAGCAAAATGAGTATCTTGTGGAGGCAGTGAGTGTAAAGTTCAGAGAGACAGTAGGTGAGGCAGTGCCAGGGAGCAACAAAGACCTTGCTGTAGTAAATAGAAGGCAGCTATTTGGGGAAGAAGAAAATTCTGGAGGAATAAAAGGTGGGACCCACTGCAATGTTTTCTAGAGAGAAAGGAAAAGAGAATTGGCTTGGAAGGCAAGACAGATGGAGGAGAAGAGAATGAGGGCATCATGGGGAGAAGGAGTGCGGGTTTTGAAGTCGCATGACGGGTATAGGGTGAGAGATAGCAAGGGGGTAGATGTGTAAAGAAAAATGAGGGCTTTAGGGGAAAGGGAGGGGGAGAGTGAAGGATTAAGAGGATTATGCTAAGAGGGAGGAAAAGTTGGAGATCTGGAAGCAAGAGACGGGGAGGAAATGATTGTGGTGAATGGGAGGATTCATGAACCTGGCAGGGGTGAGGTAAAAATATATAGCATGGGGACCTCAGGCAAGCTTGTGGTAGTTTTGACACAGAGTCTTTATCCTCTTATCTTTTGGGAGTAAAATTACTCCGCTGCACAGCGGCAGCATGGAAAAAGGAACAAAGTTTTCAGGGTCCACACCAATAAGGACCCATTTTAACTCTGGTAATGTTGAATTCTGTGGTAGGAAACTGACAGCTCTGCAGTACCCCACTGTTACAGGTCCCCACTGAGTGCCCCCTCTTGGCCACTTACTAGGCTGCTGTGAGGGAACACAGCCACTAGGTCTCCCTGTGTTTCAATTTCCTGAAGCCTGAATGGAGCCCAAGCCACGGCCCCAGTCCGGGGATCCCTAGACACAATCTTGGGGTATGGACATTATGATTAGCACCTTTTCCTGAGGGCTGGAACCCTCTGGGCTAAGTGCTGACCCTTCAGACTCCCCCTCGGCTTACACACGCTCTTTTGGAATCCCACTGAAGGTGAACTCTCTCAGGAGGCATATGGTAGTTGTAGCATATAGCAAGAAAACTGCACAGGATGCTGCTAAATCCATTGCTCTTTTACTTAAAAGATAACACACAAGGTTAATCATTTAGAAAACATTAAACATCCTAATGCAAGCCCCTCACTAGTTCACCCTTCCTTTGGGAGTCCTCAAGGGGACTATATTTGGGAGCCTCATCAGGCTCTTAGGTGCTGGATTGCTTCTCCCTCATCATGAGCTGGAGAAAAATGGCCAGGGAAGACTGCAAATGGAGCAGCTCCAGTCCTTTTACAACCTTCCAGTCCCTCTGCCAGGGGGATCAGCCTCCCCAGGTGATGAGAGACCCCTAGCAGGTGCCTTTGTTGCCAGGTAACTTCTCCCCTGATAAACCAGTCCATTGCATAGATCTGGTCCACATCAGCGGGAGAGCAATCCAGATTTAACAACCTTCTGTTATCAGTCCTGTACCACTACCCTTGGAATTTCAGCCCAACATTGAGGGAGACAGCCATTAAAGAAGGCCGAAGGGCCTACACATTCAAACTGGAATCTGTAACTTGGTAAATATACATTCAAGAGTTCATAATCTCACACAATTCATAAACCGAACAGACAAGTTCTCCAAATCATCACACAACTACACTTTGTGTTTAACCACATCCCAATAATAAATACTTAAAAAAAAATCTCCGCTACAGTCTTTGTTTTTTATATAATTTAAGATGGGTCTCTTTCCCACAACTCCTTTACTCCCAGCCATATCTCTTACCTCCCCTGTTTCTCTATCCGGGCATGCAGAAAACACTTCCCTGTAGCTCCATTGCATGTCCTTTTTCCTGTTTCATTCTACTGCCCACTTACATAGCATATCACTGCTTTCCACTTGGTAGAGGTCATTCTAGGTTGATAGAGGGAATGGGGATGCAGGGTTGAGCAGAAGGGAAAAGATCCCATTAGAGTGAACATTTCATGAATGGCCAGAGAATTGCAGAGAACCCTGTATATTTTACATAACCGAATACATGTGTAGCCATAAAGGTACACACCTATTATTTTCAAATTTTAGTTTATTTTGCAAAGGGAACAGTTAAAAAGTGGTACATTTCCCCCTTGAGGAAATTTTCCTGTTAGTTTCTGCAGTTCCCCTGTAGTACTTGAAGTCACAGCTACTTGAAACTGCAAAGATTGCTGTCCTAGCAGATAGTAGTGCTTTTATCAGTTAGGTAGTAGACCTCAGTCAAACAAACAAGTCCCACTTTTTTTTTTTTTTTTTTTTTTGGGGGGTAAGCTAGTAGGATTCCCCTTTCAGGTGTCTGAATTTATTCAGACATTTTAGTGACTCAACTAAAACACAGTATCAGTCAGCCATTCATTTTACTAAACAGCTAAATCAATAAACCAAATGAAATTTATTTTTTTTTGGTCAGTGTTTTGGACAAGCTGCTTTGTTTTTTTGCTTTTTAAAAAAATTGAAATAAGCCTTTGTTTCCAGTCTTTCATATCCACTGATCATGTTATCAAGACCTCTTAGTTTCTGCTAATAGGGTCAGACGCACAGCTGCCCCCTTTCAGCCTAATAAACCTGGGAAGAGAGGAACACAGCTGTTTCTCCCTGACCACTCCCTGTGGCCTGCAACTTTTCTGTAGTTATTTTTAGTGTAAAAAATAAGTGGCTAGTGCTGAACTGATGTGAGAATTAAGTGGATCTCTGAACCTTCCTGCCACATGATCTTGGTAAGTAAAGGGAAAGTATTTTGTTTTTAAATGCACTTAGCTATCTTTTTACATACAAAATTAAAATCAAAAGCAGGTCATTATGGGGGAGGATTACTTCTTTTAAAATCTTTAAAGTTTATCTTTAAATACTTTTCAATAACTGAATTAGTGTTTATTTTATGGTTACAGTGTTTACTTTGTAAATATTGGGTTAGGTCAGTTCTATGCATTGCGCTACACTGAGACAGTTTTTATGTTTTGACTTAGTTGGAACAGCCATCTCCTTTTGCCATCCTAAGTACAGGCTTTGTTGTTACTCATTGATGTTTTGTTTTATTAAAGTCCCCTTCTTTTCTCTTCCATATTGATAATAAAATGTTGTCCCATCTTTTGAGGTTAGAGTACTTAAAAGTATGAAAAGAGAGATTCTCTTGCTTTCATGTCACTTCACTACTTAGAACAAGCTGTCTCTCTACTATAAGGATTAAAACTGCATTAGAATTAAGGATCTGCCATCATAGTGGAGCTTGTAGGCTTGGGGCCCAAAATAGTAACCAGTATCTCAATCTAGGTGTATGTATTGTTACATTGTATTAATTTAAATGAAATAAATGAGCTAAAGGTGTTTACTGTATGTAACCCTGTCCACTGTCACTGTCCAACATTCAACAGTGTTAAACCAGTTCCTGGGGGTTTGTATACACTAGATCTCATCCTACTTAATACTATGGCAAACACACCCTTAAAAATCCTTTTAACCTTTTATTAAAGATACAAAAGAAGAAAAAACAGTTAAAGCATCTGAAATGTAAAGTATTAAGTAAGGCTTTCATTTTAACAGCATCCCTTGTTTCCTTCCCCTTTTTAGAAGGAAAAAAGCTCATGTTCAGCAGTCCCTTATATGGAATCAGAGATGGTAATAACTCCTTTTGGGTAAAAGAAAATAGGTTAGTGGACGTGAGCTGCTGCAGCAGCTGCAGTTCAGGTCTGATCCTGCTTCATCTGAGGTTGTGTTTGGATTCAGGTGGAGCTGGTGTAGGGGTGGTGATTTTATCTGGATCCCTCTCTTTGGCCTGGTCTTATCAAGACATCCCTCAGGATTAGGATGATGTAGGCCGAGTCTCAGGAAACAGTGTGGGTAGCAGCCATGATGGTGAAGCATGCTCCAGTAGCCTTCATCAGTTCTTCCCTTCTTCTCAAAGTCTCTTTCTTTAAGAACCCAAAAATGGAGTGATGGATGGAATAGCCCATCCCCTCATTATTTTGTTCACCAGTTTAGGCCTAATATTTGACAAACACAATTTTGGTTCATTAATTTCTGGTCCCACATCTTCTGTTTTTACCACCCATGATTTCAAATAGTCCTTGAACCATATCAGCAGGCCTTTTTCGCTAAGACTAATTCAGCTTTTCTGTTTCCTTTTCTTACCTTTTCACATCAAAATCTGTAGATTGTGTTATTTTATGAACTTTCACATACTTTGTACAGTGGAGCTCACAATTAGAGTAAATTATATCACAAAAGATAGTAACAGGTCCCCTATGCTTAACATTTTAAAATATGTGCATCTGTATCCATACACATGAGAACTCCATGAAATGGAGAATTTAAAATACCTTGTTATAAAGAAAAAATGCTGTTAAAAAGGGAGGAGAAAGCATGTCACTAGAGGTAGGAAAAAATAAATGAGATTGAGCTCTCTAATTTCTAATCAAGACTAGTGTTTGCCCTCCAAGTTTCCTTATGATTAGCAGTTACTCGTCCATGTTCAGAAAGTTATAGATCACTCTTCTGTATTTATAAGTGGTGGGGGAAAGATTTTAATCAGAAATGGTGCATTTCAGCATAAAGAGCTCTATCTAATACTCTTGGAAATCTTTTCATTGATTTTAGCGGGTGTTGGATCAGCCTGATGCTGTTCTGATGTTCCAGGGACTGTAAGATACAAGTACAAAATACTCTATTAAGTTAATCGCAGTTGTAACACAAGATACAAGTGCCGTATGTGGAGGGGTATCTAAAATTCTTTGAGTGCTCAAGACGGGTAATGCACCCCAGAGTAATTCAGTGGTATCAGTAAAAGATGACAACTGGATTTACAAAGCGGGCAGTGGACACGAAAGGGGTGAACATAGGACTGCACTGGATGGAGTTTAGATGCTCTGCAATAGGGGAATTTTACGTCCACTCTCACTTTATATCCTGCCGCAGCCTACTTTGTGTGGTGGGGGGTGCAGTGTAGACTACACTATATCAGTGTTTCTCACTTAAATTTGGCCACGGAACCCTTTAGAACTCCATAAATAATTGCGGAACCCCCCAAACTCTTAGCAGTCTTCAAATGTCGAAATAAGCGAAGGTCAGCATTTCTCACTTAAATTACACTTACACTGGATACCCTCCGCCAGAAAATCTGAGACGTCTTCCCTTTTTTGGCGGCGCGGAGAGCAGCTGCTCGCGGAACCCTAACAGCATTCCCGCGGGAACACCAATTGAGAAACACTGCACTATATTTGCCTCCTCTTGAGAATTTGGTCTTGTACTTGAAAATTAGTTCCTCCTTTATTTAACTTGCCCAAACCTATGCTCATGTGTCTTTTGTTGTGGAGGGGTGGGTGTTTTGGGGGTGTGGGGAGGTCCTCTGCAAGAGTTAATGGCATCAAGAATCTAAAGTGATCCAGAGAGTTCAGGAAAATATTTTGCTTGGGAAATTTTTATTTAATGATGTTTTTGCTGGTGAAATGGGATCTTGAATGATGTTCTTGGTAGATATGTAAAGTAGTAACTGAGTTTTCCAATATTTGTCTTGTAAAATTATAGATATTTATATTTTAAGCCCTGCACCACATTCTGTTTTTGATCTAGGATCTTAAACAGTTTTTGTCTATTACAATGTCTTTTCAGTCTTCTCTGTAAATTTCTGTATACGTATCCTAACTGCTGTTGGCATGTTTTAGCTCAAATAACACGTCTTTAATAGAACTGAGAGTCTAAAATGTTAAAATAATCTGAAGGTATTGGATGTCCCAAATGAGTGTGTACTTGAGAGGCAATCTGACTTCCACTCTTTCATTAGGTTAATTTCCCCCTTAATCAGCATCATTATTTGTATTATGGTAGTGCCTATAGTATCAGGACTCCACTGTGCTGGGACTGATAGTAACACAACAAAAAACTGGTCCCTGCCCCAGAGATCTTATATGTGCCATAATGTAAATATTGGACAATAGAGTCTTTTAAATCCAATGTATTAAAATATTTTCAGTCTCACAGCAAATTTTCAGAAATGCCTAAAATATTCATAGTGCATTCTATTCATTACCAGTTAAATGTCCTTTTACTGGTAATGGATAGGTATACTGTTAGCAGTACTCATTGACACTTAGCTAGGCAAATGTGTGTTCTTTAAGAATGTCCTAGAGTTCTTATAGTCCAAGATTTTTATCCTAAAGAAGCACATCTGCTTTACACACTGAGGTTAGGAAATACACATCTCTGGGAAGTTTGCACATCAAATTGTAAGGGTATGAAATATCTTCTGTGATTTGAACAGCTATCAAGAACATGCATTTTAAGAAATGCCAGGCAAGAATAAGCCCTCAATAGAACCTTCGGGTTGTTTTACTTACTATTTGACAAGGCTATTAGAGATAACTGTCCAATTGGACTTGATCTTTGCTATCCTTTTTGAATAATTAGCATTAGATTGTTTATGGAAGGAAAACATTAGGAATGCCACTAGGACTGCTTTATGTAGATTATTGCTGCAAACTTCAACTGCATATAAAAAAAGCAGCTAATGGAAATCTAGCTGGTTAATAAGTGAAGTGGAAAGGAGTATATCATTTCTGATTATGAGTGGTTTGATTTTTTTAAAAATTTTTTAGATGAGTTGATTTAAAAAAAAGCAATGGCAAAAATCTTGAGCATTTTGCATTACCTTTGAGACTTGAGAAATATGAAGTTGCACTAATGTTGTCTGGATAACCTAGTTTTCTTCTTTGAGTGATGGTCCCTATGTATGTTCCACATGTGGTACATATGCGCACCGTGCGCCTGAGTCCAGAATTTCTTCAAAGCAGGGTCTGTTGACCTGCACACGTGCTACCGATTGAAGATATGAGGCAGTACAAGTCAGCACCTCTCCAATTCCTACTTACTGCCGCATGGCCTGAATTGGGATTGTATCCTCCTTTGCTACTGCAGAACTTGTAAAAAGTTAATTGTAAATAGCTTATGTCAGCTTAGGAATTCTAGAAAGTATATAGTTTAGTATAGAATAGAGGACCCTCCACCACCCCAGCTGTGGGAAATTCTCCCAGTCCTGGGACTATGCCCAGAGTCCCGGGGAATCAAGAATTGCATCCGCTGCCCTCACTCCTCCTATATCAATGGTGAGCATGACTGGGGACTGTATTGTCTGGATGAGGCGCATATCTCTGCTAGGTGCAGTATCTGTAAATTCTTTTCACCCAGAACTAGAGAGGCTCATGAGCTCTGACTGAAAAAGTTTCTGATGGAAGAGGTTATGAGACCCCGCTCAGACCCAGGCCCAGGAGACCCCCTTGTACATCAGACTCAGCCAATCAGCAGTGCCCCTCCAAGCACAAGCCTCTGAGTGGAGCCCTTAACATCAAAGACCCAGGACTCATCCCATAGGGTTCCCCCATGAGTGAGAGACACTTGCATAGAATCATAGACGATTAGGGTTGGAAGTGACCTCAGGAGGTTATCTAGTCCAACCCCCTGCTCAAAGCAGGACCAAACCCAACTAAATCATCCCATCCAGGGCTTTGTCAAGTCACACCTTAAAAACCTCTAAGGATTGAGAATCCACCACCTCCCTAGGTAACCCATTCCAGTGCTTCACCACCCTCCTCGTGAAAAAGTTTTTCTTAATATCCAACCTAGACCTCCCCCACTGCAACTTGAGACCATTGCTCCTACTTTGTCATCTACCACCACTGGGAACAGCCTAGCTCCATCCTCTCTGGAACCCTGTAAGCGCGTTGGCTCCAGGGGAGGCCACAGCGGCTTCCTACAGATATGGGAATAGCTCACGCTTGGCGAGTGAGCAGTTTTAGCAATCCACCCTTAGGCAGGGTGGGCACCCAGTCTATCGCTCAGACCCCCAATCTGGGCGAGCGAGCAAGGAGTCAGTTGCTCCAACCCTTAGGCAGGGTGAGCAGCAAGCAAGGCAATGGCTCCAGGAGCAGTCAGGAGAGAGATTCTCCTGAGGGTGGCTAGGGGAAGGGGAGGGGGACGCAGGCCCACCCGTCTCCACTGCGTCCCAGCCCATGGCCCTAGTAGTGGCAGAAGCGGCTGCCACTGTGTCGGCAGGGCTCCCGCCACAACACACTGACTATATTGCGGCTTCAGCCACAGGCAGTGGCTGTCCCTGGGCTACTTCCTCCCCACTGACCCTAGTACCTGCTTCCTCCGTGCTGGGAGGATAGTCCGCCTGGGGTAGCACCGTCAGTCCCTCTTCATCGACCAGGGGTAAGGCAGGGAGCTCCTCTTCAGGGGGCAGCTCCTCAAGGTCGTTGTAGGTTGGGAGAGGCTCGGCCTCTGGCAGCTCCTCCAGGTCCTGCCCCGCCTCAGGGAGGGGCTCAGCAGCCGGCAGTTCCTCCAGATCCGGCCCAGCCTCCGGGGGTGCCCGCCACTCGGGCTGCTCCGGGGTCTCGGCCCAGTCCGGGGGTTCCGGAGCACAGGCCCAGGCTTGGGGTCAGGGTAGCTTGGCCCAGTCGTCCTGGCCGGGTTGCCTGGTCCAACTCTGTGAAGGCCCTATCCAGTCTCCAGGCAGGGCCGGGGTCCGTCGGCGGCTCGGCTCTGGCCTAGGCCTCTGCGGGCAGGGCCGCACATCTGTCTCAGGCAGCAGTCTGGGGCCTACTGAGCTCAGGGGCCTGGCCTTTATACTTCCCCTTCCTGTCGGGGCTCCGCCCCCTGCCGCTGATTGGACTGGCTGAGTGGTCCTATCACGGCCCGGGTCCCTTGTTGCCGGGCAGACTCCGTGGCAGGACATGAGGTGGTCCAATCAGGGCACTCGCGCCCTTCCTCGGGCTCTTCCTCCAGGGGAGGCCACAGCGGCTTCCTACAGATAGGGGAATAGCTCACGCTTGGCGAGTGAGCAGTTTTAGCAATCCACCCTTAGGCAGGGTGGGCACCCAGTCTATCGCTCAGACCCCCAATCTGGGCGAGCGAGCAAGGAGTCAGTTGCTCCAACCCTTAGGCAGGGTGAGCAGCAAGCAAGGCAATGGCTCCAGGAGCAGTCAGGAGAGAGATTCTCCTGAGGGTGGCTAGGGAAAAGGGGAAGGGGAGGGGGACGCAGGCCCACCCATCTCCACTGCGTCCCAGCCCATGGCCCTAGTAGTGGCAGAAGCGGCTGCCACTGTGTCGGCGGGGCTCCCGCCACAACACACTGACTATATTGCGGCTTCAGCCACAGGCAGTGGCTGTCCCTGGGCTACTTCCTCCCCACTGACCCTAGTACCTGCTTCCTCCGTGCTGGGAGGATAGTCCGCCTGGGGTAGCACCGTCAGTCCCTCTTCATCGACCAGGGGTAAGGCAGGGAGCTCCTCTTCAGGGGGCAGCTCCTCAAGGTCGTTGTAGGTTGGGAGAGGCTCGGCCTCTGGCAGCTCCTCCAGGTCCTGCCCCGCCTCAGGGAGGGGCTCAGCAGCCGGCAGTTCCTCCAGATCCGGCCCAGCCTCCGGGGGTGCCCGCCACTCGGGCTGCTCCGGGGTCTCGGCCCAGTCCGGGGGTTCCGGAGCACGGGCCCAGGCTTGGGGTCAGGGTAGCTTGGCCCAGTCGTCCTGGCCGGGTTGCCTGGTCCAACTCTGTGAAGGCCCTATCCAGTCTCCAGGCGGGGCCGGGGTCCGTCGGCGGCTCAGCTCTGGCCTAGGCCTCTGCGGGCAGGGCCGCACTTCTGTCTCAGGCAGCAGTCTGGGGCCTACTGAGCTCAGGGGCCTGGCCTTTATACTTCCCCTTCCTGTCGGGGCTCCGCCCCGCTGCCGCTGATTGGACTGGCTGAGTGGTCCTATCACGGCCCGGGTCCCTTGTTGCCGGGCAGACTCCGTGGCAGGACATGAGGTGGTCCAATCAGGGCGCTCGCGCCCTTCCTCGGGCTCTTCCTCCAGGGGAGGCCACAGCGGCTTCCTACAAACCCCCTTTCAGGTAGTTGAAGGCTTCTATCAAATCCCCCTCACTCTTCTTTTCTGCAGACTAAACAAGCCTAGTTCCCTCAGCCTCTCCTCATAAGTCATGTGCTCCAGCCCCCTAATCATTTTTGTTGCCCTCCTCTGGACTCTCTCCAATTTGTCCACATCCTTTCTGTGGGGGGCCCAAAACTGGACCCTGCCTTCCTGAAAGATGTCTTTACCCCAGAGGAGGAACCACTGCTGTAGAAAAAGATTACTACATGTTTGATTAATATATTATTCATAATGTTTTTCATAGAGTATTTCTTTGAAGGCTTAATTTCTATTTATTACGTCTTCAGGAATGTTAATGTTACTAGCTTCCATTTGGAGTATAATAGCTATTCCAAATTGATTTGGGGTATTCTTATGACATCTGATTTATGTTCTGAATGTATGTGCTGTGGGCCTGGTCTAATGACAAATTCAGAGAGAACTGATTTATATATACTAATCTTGCTTGATAAATCTAACGAGTACATGCAACAGCTCTTGACCATATTTATCATTTGTCTCAGAATCCAGCTGTACGCTCGTCATCCTGTGGTTTTAACTTTAATGGTTAGAGTTTTAAAGTTGTAATTTATCTCCAAGTTGTAATTTAAAGCTCTAAAAAAGCAATCCTTTTCTAAGGTTCATAATGCATTTCTGTGGTGTAACTTTCTCCTAAAATGTTATCTCCTGGATAAGTTTTATGACCAAGTGGCACCCTGGATTTTTACCTCTGCTGTATAGTGTAAGCTGCTGTGTCGTTTACTGCAGTATTATTCCAATTTTTTTCTTTAAAAGTTTCATCTTGAAACATCCAAAACACATGTTCAGTTTTCCCTTTTGTTGAGGCATCCAGCTTTCTTTTATTATAGGATCCAAATTTATTACAGTAGAATTAAGAGGGCACTACATATCAATTGTACTAACGATTGAGCCAATTTCCACTCACCCACTGGGGTGTGTTTGGAGTACAGTGGACACACACTAAATTAATTCCAGTTGTAAAGATGTTATTGATATCCCTCATGTTAAATATAGAGAATACTTCTGAAATCTGGAATGTCTTTAAAAGAGGAATCAACTTTTTGCGTGTGCCCATTTTGTCATTTAAGTCAATAGAGTTATGACCTGTTTTGGCTCGTTATTTACACCAATCATTGGGTAATGTGATGTGGTGGATCGAGCACTGGACTGGGAAACACAGTACTTCTGATTTATTGCCAGCCTTGCACTGACCTGCTGTGTGATCATGAGCAAGTCACTTCACCGCTCCGTGCATTTGTTCCCCCTTTCACCCTTTCGTTTGTCAATTTAAATTGTAAACTCTTTAGGGCTGGGATTTTCACTTAGTGAGTGCCTTCACAGCTCACTGCAACTTCTGGATGCTACTGTAGTATAAATAATACCATGCATATGAAATCTACATCCCTCTTACGGCATTGAAGCGATGCAACATGAAGAATCTGGAAACACTTCTACAGTGGTCCGGATAATGGAGGTCTTCCCTCCAGGGTTTCGTTGCCATATGGCCTTTGTCTGAGTGCTGCTCTAGAATGCTGCTTCAATTGTCTCTTTGTGCAAAGTCTCCTTAAAAGGCATTACAAGAATAAAATGCCATATAGCATTAAACACTGCACACTTATAATCTCATGTCTGCTTGTGCACTGCGTGTGTGAGGGTATGGAGCAGGGGTGGTGATGAAAGGATTAAAGTAAACTATTACTACACTAGACTGCTACCAGGGACTAAATCCTCTGGCCTGCACAAAGTGGTAATAAACAGGCTTGATGCTATGGTGGGATTCTCCACCTTAGGCAGCTTCACAGCCACTCCTGTAGAGTCAATGCAAGGGCATTTATACCTTCTGTTTTGCTGGTCTGAAGTCACTGGAGTCTTCGTGACCTCTCCTCTCCATGCCTCGCTATGGACAGAGAGCTCCTGGGGAGTTGTGCTCTACCACTGCTTGGGCTTTTCTGTTCTATTATCTCCCCCATGTGAGGGAACTACACTGATCCCACTGCAGTCAGGTCTCTCTGTATCCTCAAGCATAGCGTCTTATTGGTTGTTGTGAAAGGTGTTTAATGCATGCTTGCACCCAACAGATCCCGTTCAGTTGCGTGGCATTAAAACTGAATTTTAAATATTTACACATCTTAATAAATATTTTAAAAACTTTTCAACTAGAAGACTATTATATTACATTACATTAATGTTTAATACATATAGAATCTGCACGCTGGGCACTCATATCAATTAATAGCTTTGGGATACGTGTAGTCTTCTGAACAGTAATGGTAAGAGAAGCAGATCTGGGCATTTCTGGCACCCATACTGTAAATGGAATGATGCCTTAATGCCATAAGCCCAACAGCATGTATTAATGTTGTACAAATTATTCTAATAGTGATAATTCAGCTAATCAGATGTCTGGTTGGCCATTATTAATTGAGCTCAGTTCTAACAATAATAATTCAGCCAGTCTAAACCCATGTTACACATTGTACTGCAGAACTGTAGTTACTAAGATAGTCAGATCATCAGAGACTTCCAGAGGTGTAGGGTAGATCCTGTTGACATTAGGACACCTGTGAAACTAGGCTATTATAGACTGAGGCACTCAAATCTGGTCTCAGACAGTCAAAATGCAGCTCTTCAGTACAGACCAAATCTGGTAGTCCTTACTCAGGGCCCCATTCTTGCATATGCAGCAACACCGCACATGAGGGAGAAGAAACTCCCTCGAATTTCCTTTAAATTCTTCTATTGGGAGAGCAGGACTTGCAGCCTGTGGATGGGGTGAGGGATCTTGACTCTAAATCTATAGATCCTATGTGATCCATATAGATCCACTGTCTTTTTGTCTCCACTCAGCTTCCTGTTGCCCCGGGACAACACGGATCATTTCTACCCTTCTCTTCCCCCATTCACCAGAAGTAATAATAGGAGATGGGAGGGGAAAAGTACTTCAAACTCTAGTCTCAGTATATAGCCCAATTTACCCACTGGATTTTGGGAAGAAAGAGTTTGGTAGAGGTACAAGCTCCCCATGCCTTCCTCACCAGCTGATCTAGATACTTGGAGACGGGTTTCCATGCCTTTAGGGTGGAGAGGGGAGAACATGCCACACGGCCAGTCTTCTCCATACCAGCTTGACCATATTTTGATTCCTTTCACGGAAAAGATGAAAAACACATGGCCTCAACTCTTTAGTCAAAATTGCTCCTAATTAAATAGTTTTGTCTGAGTCGAAGGACAGCGGGATAGGGGCAAATAGTATAGTGAGCAACTCTTGCTCTGCCACGCCTATAACAGTCATTTGGTAATATGAAGTAGTTGGGGTTACCGAACCCTCACCTACTTTAAAATGTTTCCTCTCTGTAAAACAGCTTTTGAAAATATGGATCACACTTCATAATAGATGTTACTACACTGTCACTAGTGTGCCTGGATTATGAAGTGTATCCAAACCATGTTGGTAGACTTTCCTTTTCTGATGTGGTATGAGGCTGTTAGCTGTAACTATGTTCTTTTCAATTGGCATCTTCAGTTTGTTTTTTTTCCCCCCATATCCTGCCTTATCATCACTTATATTTTTGTTTATTGAAACTTTATTTTAAAGAGGGAGTACACCTGGTTGGACTGTTCTAGTGAAACGTTCTGCTAGAAGGCAAGCCAATCATCGCTAATCACTGACTGGAAATCACCATTAACCTGAAAGGAGCATAAAAGCACTTCAGAATTGTGGTGTCATTTTGAGTGCTACTTGGGGGTGAGGGAGAAATATCAGTAAAACCTACTTGGTACCTTTGGTTAGAGGCACAACGGTCTGACTATTATTTTTTGTCTAGACATGCAAAGGACCCACAGCTCCTACTGACTTCACTTGGATTCTTGGCAACTGTGAAAAATCCAGGCCCGGAGGCCCAGATTCTCAAAAGTCATTTAGGCGCCTAACTCCCCTGGAAATTTCAGTGGGAGATAAGCTTATAAATCCCTTTTGAGGATCTGGGCTAAGGTGTCTTAAGTTGGAAAAATTAATGGCCATTTCTAAGAAGACTGGCCCAAGTAACTTGCCCAAGGACATACAGCAAGTCTATAGAACAGAGGCCTTGTATGTCTATAAATTGGAGACATGACCTGCTCAGCTACCTACTCTCCCAAGAGGCAGAGCTGCAAACTAAGGCAGAGGCACTTGAGACAGTCTTCTTTAGCTAGGGTGACTGTAACCATAGCAACACCCCCCAGCTGGAAGACTACAATAATAGAGCATAGCTCTCTACCTGTCACAGGCATAGAGCTATGGCTAGAGTGACACTGAGCAGAGTGATGTAGGGTGTTCCATCCTTCTGGATGAGGCCATATTGGGGAACACCCTCTAGATGAAGGGGAAGCTGGAGGCAGGGAGAGGCTTACATAGGCCAGAGATGTGGGGGTGGATGGTGGCTGATGTAGGGGAGCACCAGACCAGGGGATGGGGGAAATCCAAGGGGGGGAGCCAAAGACTGGGAGGGGAGAAACTTTAAGAGGGGATATGGGGATGGAGGAATGAAGAGGAAACTCTCTAGGGGGCCGTGATGGGTTTTGACAGGGAAGAGAAAGGGAATTAAAGGATTTCATATGGGTTTATGTAAACCAAGTAATGCATATTTAATATACAAATCAGGATATTGCACCACTTGCATGGCATGTCCAGTTTTCCAAATCCACAGACAGAAGAAGTATGGTACAGAACCCTGGTGTCGTGACTCGCGGGCCCCTGCACTAGCCACTAGACACATTCCCTACTCTTCAGTGTCAAAATGCTCCTATTCCAATTAATAGCGCTTACAAATTTCCAGTATTTCTGGAAAAGACTCATCAGGTGACCTAAAACATGTTCTAAAGGTCAGTGCATGATTATTCACTTCACTGTGTCCTCAAGTGTTTTCTCTAGTCTAATTTTAAATATCTAGTGATGAAGCTTCCAACACTTCCTTTGGGAGACTCACAGTCTAGTATTTCTCAGAGCTTGAAGGCTCTTCTGCCTCCTGCTTATTATTCTAATTTAATTTTTCCTCTGTTTTGAATTTCACACTCTTGATCCTGTTTCTAACTCTTGGACTGCTAACTTCAATTAAAAAAAAACTGGGGAATTGTAAATTTTATTTTTCATAGTAAAAATGGGGAGTTAGAAGCATCTGCTGTGGAAGCAATACAAATTACACACAATCTTACTGCATATACTGTAATAACACTTTTATAGTAATGTGCATTGCATATTTAATGCATGATGTCTGAGCAGTTATATCTTTCCATCTGACTAAAGGCAAATGTCTTAATCCCGCCTGGGTACAATACCTGGACACATCCTCCCCCATTTGTTTATCTTGACCATTTAAATGCCTAACCCTTTTCTTACATGCCTATTTGTAGACGGAGCACATCATGCGCTATGCTTTTTCTGACAACACATTTCCTGCGCTTCTGCTTTTTTAATTTAGAAAAATGGTAACAATTAAACTGACTGCTTTGATGCAACAAAGTAAATAGAAAAAGAGAAATCTTACATGTTTAAGCTTGAACTAACCACATTTGAACTTACAAAAGCACATTCACTTGATCTACTAAGCTACAGTGTGTTTGGGTAATGGGTGAAATTCTCCCCTGTGTAAAGAGCCAGTTCTCTCCTTCATGTATGTTTTTACAGGACCTAACACAATAGGGTCCTGATACTGATTGGGTGCTACAGTAATACAAATGTCTAATAGCTACATGGGAGTCCTCTTTCTAGTTAAATGCCCTGAATTCCACAGTACAATGTTCGTTTGTAAACATCAGATACTGTGTGCTCTAAGGGATAAACTATACGGCTTAAGTCCATTGATAGTGCAAATCTGAGTAACATAAATGGTTTTATTTGAGGTGGTCAGAGGGAGGCTGTGGGGGTCCATGAATAAAGCTGGGTGAATATTTTTAGTGAATAGTAAAATTGCCCCAAAAATCCATTTTTGGGGGGTCATCAAAACTATCTGTGAATTCAGTGAATAGTTTTGGCAGGATTAAAAATGGAGGTGGAGTTTCAAAAAAGTCAATGCTTTGTTGTGACCCTAACAAAACGTTTTGACTTTGCCTTTAAATTTAGCTGATTTGTTTTTTAAAAGGGGGGTGGTGAAAAACACCCCAAAATGACCACACATGAAAAACTGAAAAAATGTCATATTGGGCCCAACTGACTTTTTGTTGGTGGTGGGGGTGACTTTTCTGTACAGGGGCTGAACCTAAAAATCAGTTATTCACTCCCCTCTGTTCACAAACATTTCCTGAAATTATTTTCAGTTTCTGGTTGTGCTTTTTTCTTTAAACTCCAAAAATATTTAATTAGGGCAAAATTTTCAGAAGCGTGCTGAAGTCCCATTTTCATTAGTGATTTAAGTATTTAGGGGCCTACATTGCCTTGTCAATGAGGTATTTTTGAAAATGTTACCCCAGCGCTCTATTTGGCAAAAACATGGATGGCAGCAGGGGGAGGGGGTGGGGGGAATTCATTAACTTTTTTCCTGACCTTTTCCGAATTTATTTTCAAAATCTATGTTGAAATATTAAAAGTCAAAATATTTTGACACCTCTAGTTGCGCACTATATGACTGTAAAGGTGTTTTAACAAAGAGGGGGGTTTACAGAGTTTTCCATTCATGCAACAGAAACAGAGAGACAAAGGGGCAAATGCTCATCCCTCTGCTTGAGCAAAGCCTGGTTTACTCAGTCTTTCAATATCTCCATGGAAGGCTAGGGAGCAGAATCCGCTTTCCCCACTCACTGCAGACTGCACGGCCGAAAGACAGTCCACGTTCTAGCCCATGGCCTGTTAGAGAGGCTGTTCCCATTATAGGATGAGTCTTGATCCGGGATACACATAGCCATGGAGGAGAAAGGTTTCAAATTGAATGCATGTGCTATTAATTCAGCACTATACCCTAGATTGCCCTATCAAGCTGTGTCCCCCATAGATGATGATTGTTTCCTGAGTTACCTGAACTCTTGATACCGCAGGGAGTATAAAGCAAATTATGTTCTCTAATGCAAATCTGGGTAAATTGGTTTAAGTTAAATGAAGAATTGACAGGTGATCTAACCGTCAGACACCGATTACCCTCTACATTGTCAGTAATACTAAACTGGACTGTACCTGTTTGTTTTCTGTGTACCCACTGTCTGATCTGATCTTGATACAGTGCAAATATTTTTTTAGCTTTCCCTCCTGTGTGATAGATACTGCAATTGATCTTTGTGACTGCAGATGTTGTTGAAATTGATAGACACTTAAAGCTGAGTGGTGATTTTTTTGACCTATATACTGACAGAACACACAGATGTTTTGTTTTGTAATGTAATCCGTACCATTCTTAACTGCCAAGAAAGACTGAGCAAAGTAATTGGTATACCAGCTAGAGCTTAGGTAATAGTTTACTGTTACATCTTGCACACAGATAAACTAGACCACCTTAATTATTTCTCTTCCTAACCGATGCTACAGAGAAATAGAACCATGTGCTATTTTGCAAGTTCAGTATTGCAAAGTAATGTTTTTAACGTTCTACAACAGCTGTAGAATTATATTGCCATACTTCTGTTGTCAGTGCAACTTTAAAAGGTGCACGATGAAACTAAAATGAAAATGGTTATGGGCCCCACTAACCAGGCTATGTGAGGTGGCATTCAGGATGGAAATTAGTTTGAACTTACTTTTTTAAAGAACATTATATGAAACGCATTTGGTGCTTCCAGGTTTTCTAAAGTTATCTCAGAGTGCCTCACCTTAGGATACTGCATCTATTTTATTGTGTTTTTCTTTGAATGTATCCATCAGGGCCAGGCTTTAGCCCCACCTACAAAGCTGTTTCAACCATGGCCTTTTAAGAAGGGGTAGCAAACTCTATTGGGTGCTTTACTACCATGGCCTGTTCTCTTATCCCTGAACCTATCAAAATAGTCTTCCTCCTGTGTCCTGGCACCACTGTTGGACCAGAGAGAAGATAGGTAAATTGACCTCCTGAACAGGTCATGATACAGCTATCAGAACTTGCACCTTTTAATAACAACATAGGCTTAAGGTTGCCCCTTTCTTTATTAAAACGGGAACATTGGATGATGCATAATATAACTGCTTCTAGGAAAAAAATTTGCATCACTGGTTCATGACTGAGAGCAACAAATGCCAGGCAAAAATGTTTCTAATCCATATGGCAGCTCTCTGATCTGGAGCACAGATCGCAATTGCAGCTCTGCATTCTTTCAACGTACATTATTATTTGTATTATGACTGCCAAAATGCTCTAATCTTTGTGCTCAGCGTTACACGTACACCTATTAAGAGACCGTCCTTGCCCCAGACACAGACAATGTAAATGATAAAACAGGCAAAGCATGAGGGGAAAAGAAGTACTGCCATCCTCAGTTTACAGATGGGGAACTGAAGCAAAGAGGGGGTATGAGATGTGCCCAACGTCTCACAGGAAGTTTGTAACAGAGGTAGAAATTGAATCAAGAAACCCCGAGTTCATTGCCTTTGACCACAAGACCATCCTTCCTCTGGTACAAAATTCCTGTTTATGCCAATGGGAGTTCCATATGCAAAATGACGGTAGAACATACAATAAAGATCTGGACTCTGAGAGTTCAGCAGGGTGACTCAGAGATGATTTAACATGGCATTTATTGTTCTTAATCAGCCAGTTAAAGGATAGCAAGGATGTTTTTAGAAAGAAACTGATGCATTTGCAAACTCATTGGAAACCTATGAATATTTTTTCTTAGCTAAGCAAAAGCCTTTTTTAGGCCTTTTGATCTGTATCATTTCAAGTGCTGAAAACCAGAAAGTGCTTTCTAGTGGTTGAGAAGATTGCAATCAGAATCAGTATTGAAATCAGTCCCTTCCTGGCTCCAGTGACTGATACACCCAATACACACATTGAAATGTGGTGGTGGTGCCTACAGTGATGGTCGCTATAAATACCTTTGGATAAACACTGTTGGTTGAGCTGTTAAAAGCCCTGTTCTACCAGGGTGGGAAGAGGGGGTGGTAGTCAGGCAGGGGTTAAAGAGCTTCTCTGGACAAAATCAGCCCCAACCTGGTGCTGTTGCACCTGGAGAGGGGTGACTCCTTAAAAAGGAGGATCCAAGCCCAGTGGTGGGTGGGTACTCAGAGGGAAGCACAGCTAGAGATCCTTACCCCCTCAGAGAGCAGGCATTGCTTACACAGAAAGCTGCGTGAGAGTTTCTGCTGCCTGGGCCCTCTGGAGAGGGTAGAGGAATGCCATCTTTGCCTCGCTTTTCACTAGAGCCCCGGCTGCTCAGCCTGAGCTGCAAACATTCAAGGGGTTAGGAACCAAGCCCCCTTCACCGAAGCCTTTGGCAGCGTGAGCCCAGACTGCATTGTGTGCTGCAAGATTATTTTGCTGGCCTCTTGTTTGTTTGTTTTTGGCCTGCTGTTGTGCTGCCAGAGGGGCGCTGCCTCCTGAAGACTTACAGCGACAAGGCTGACCCCAGCACTCCACACCGGTGCTACAGGGACACCTTTAGTCAGAGGGGAGTGTCTGGAATGAGCAAGGGGCTCACTCCCTAGGTACAAGGGGTGTCGTCAGATAGGTGGCATTTACTTTAGCCTGGACACACACAAATCACAGCAACTCAGCTGATGGTGATTGGTTCTTTCCTAGGAAGAAGAAGCAGACGGAGGAGAACTATGGAGCATTGGAAGGATGGTGGAAGGAAGTGGTGTTGATTAGTCAGCAGGTGGCGGTAATGGTTCTCAATCAGCATTGATACAGAACCCGTGCCACAGCATGCCGGTAGGGGGCGCTGTGCTCCAGGAGGTGCCACAATCCTGCCAAGATGTAAAACCAATGTCCAGATGACTGGGATGCAGTGAAGAACCTAGAGATCTTGTGGACCCCATCCCCCCCACTCCAGAAAAGTCAGGGGTTACTAACACAATTGTCCTGGCTCAGTTCCAGCATGGGCAATTGCATTTTTCAAGTGATTGCACATCTTCATTCCACTTTTGGTGCATGTGCATCCTGCGCACTGCTGCTGGAATCTTTTCCCCTCAGTGGTACGCTTCGGGGCAGCTCCAGCAGGCCGTGCTGCGGCATGCTGCTGTAAAGGGCCCAGCCAAGTCCAAGCCCCATCAGTGCCTACTTACTGCTCGTGACTGTCGCTGGAACTGCTCTTCTTGCATTTGCAAGTTCTGGCGGTGGACTGTGTTCTTTCGTATGGCAAAGCGTTAGTGTTGTTGTTAAGGTTATTAGTAATGACTTAGTTGGAATTTTTCAGGGTTTCGGTTGATTCCCAGTGCTGAGGGATGCCTTGGTCACCAGGCTTCAAGCTCTGCGTATCCTGCAAGATGGCTATGCCCGTGAGTGACCCGCACTCAAGTTGCTTGATGTGCCTTGGGGAAGCTCCTACAGGAGAGAGGGCCAAATTTGCAGGGATTTTAAACCTCACATGAAGAAAGATCGTGAAGCCAGGCTAAAGCTGCTACTTGTGGAGGCGGCCTTGAGACCTCCATCTGAGCCAGGTCGGTCAGACTCGGCGTTCTGTGTCTCGGCGTTGGCAAGAAGTGTGCCTTCTGCTGTACCAGAGTCCCGACACCACTCACCATCCTTGGTGCCTTAGAGGAGGCATGAGAAGCAAATTGTTGAAAGGGGGAGATCCCCAGCACCAAAGTCTGCTAGGCGTGGGGGTAAGAGTATAGCGTGCGCCTCGCTTCGGTACCACAGAAGATGGCACCATTGACCACTGCAACACGTGGTACCGTGCCAGCCTCACATACCCGACGGCTCGCCCTTTGGTACTGTCAAAGGGGAAACCCACAATGCTCATTTTTGTGCAGGCCTCTCCACCTTGGCCCCAGTCTCTGGCACCGTCTGGAGCTGCACCTGTGTGGTCGAGGGAGAGTCATCGTCTTCCAAATTGGAGATTTGGCCCGACATTTTCCCATCCTTGGAGTTGCTCCTGCTATTCCCCCTCTAGACGTTGCCACCCTTCCATGGATCTTGTCATAGGAATGCCATCAAGTGGTTGGCCAGGAGGTTACTGGGGGCTTATGCCTGTCCAGTGGCCTGCTTGGAATCTGTGGAGTTTTACCCCACTTTCCAGACTGTATTCCAGGCACTCCTATTGGGTGACCTTGGAAAGGCTTGTAGTACCTACCCACCAGGCAGCACTCATTCCCGACTCCAGTACTGAGCCCAGTACCAGGCTGCAAGACCCTGCAGATCAACAAAGAGAGGAAGGGCATCCACAGCCAGTGCTGGCCGTTTCGTCCTCCTCCCATGCTGCGGCACTCTCAGGAGGGGGCGTGTTGCCTCCCCCAGATAACTATAAGGCACACTGGGAATTCCCTTAAAACTGGACATGCAGATGGAGGAAGTAAAAATAATCCTCTCCCCACCTGGTTGGTATTTTAGACAGTGCAGGTCCTTCCAGAGTGGCCCTGCCTCTCAATGAGGCCATTGTGGACCCAGTTAAGAGGCTGTGGCAGACATCTGCATCCCTGTCCCCAATGTCAAAGAGGGCTGAGCACAGGTATTGGCGCTAATGGAGCCCGTTTCCCCTTGGGACTTGAACTTAGTTTTGCCTAAGCTCATGGGACCACCCTTTGAGCTTTTATACCTTTCCTGGAAGGTAGCTTTCCTAGTTGCTATCATGTTTTTTGCCAGAAGGGTCTCCAAACTGCACACTCTCACAGCCGAACCACCAGCCACAGTCGTCTTTAAAGATAAGTTGCACTTACATCCTCGGCAGAGGTTTCTCACCAAGGTATTTTCATATCCATCAATTTATTGTCTGTGTTTTAGCCCAAACCACAGACAAATAGGGACGAGGAATGGCTACACACATTGGATATTAGATGAGCACTGGTGTTCTACACAGACAGGACCAAACCATTGCAGTGGTCCAGCTGCTTACTCATGGCCATAGCAGATGGAATTAAAGGTCTTCCAGTCTCCACACAGAGAATTTCATCTTTGATAACTTCTTGTAGCCACGTCATGATCTGGTAATCATCTCGCCTGCAGACAAGCTGACTGGCCACTCCACAAGATTGCACGCATCCTCAGTGGTATTCCTAGCACAAATCCCTCTCCTGGACAATTGCAAAGCAGCAATGTAGTAATTGGTGCATGTTTTCTCCTCATCACTCAATATTCAAGAGATGATGCCAAATTTGGCCAAGCTGTACTGTAGTCTGTGTGTACAGGAACTCCAGTCTCTCTACCTATTTAACCGCTTGGTTGTCACCAAGAGTGCATGCACGTGTGCAACCACTCGAAGAAGAAGACAAATGAGTTACTAACCTTTTGTAACTGGGGTCTTTGGGATGTGTTGCACATGGTCATGTCACGACCTGCTCTCCTACCCCTCTGCAGTGGAATTTCTGGAAAGAAGTCAGTGAGCGGACTGAGCGTCAGCTGGGCCTTTTGTAACAATGCTGGAGGGAGCAGCTGCTGCCTGAGCTGCCCTGAAGGGTACCACTGAGAGGAAAAACATTTCTGTGCATGGGGTACACACACCAGGAGTGGACTAGGCCTCTAGCTCCAAGATCAACAGTTATGAAAGGTTAGTAACTGTTGTGGTGTGTTTATTTTTTTTTCTGCTCACCTAAATTCCCTAAGCACTTTCAATTGGAAATAGTGTTTTTCAATGATTGCTTTAAATGTGTGTGTTGTGTTGGCGTGTGCTCTTAAACAACTGCTGTGTTTCACCCCTCAAGTCGTTCTATTTCAGTGGTGGAGTTAGCAAGTCTTCTATAAATAGAATGCCTGGGCCTGCTCCCAGTGAAGCTGCAGTTTTTTTGCCAAGGGGATGGGAAGGATAATTTGTAACATACTTTGAGAGTCTTCAGGATGAAAGATGCTCTATAAATGTACAATGTTCATACATTTTAGACCCCCAGCCTGTTCCTGGAGACAGAAAAGGATGTTGACTGTAGCAAAGGTGACTGAACTAGCGAGGTCAGTTATATCTGCCTGCAACAGATTTTATTACCAGCCTTCATTGTAGCCCATCCCCATGTATGTTGGTTTTGGTTCTTGTCTGTTGCATTTATTTATTCTTAAGGTAACTTGTAATGAAAACATTTACTTCTAGTTCATTGCGGTTAATGTGACGATACTATAACACCACCTCCATCTTCATAAAGAAACCTAAGACTGCTTTAGTAGGGGGTGATGTAAAGCATGGGAGGGGGGTGCACATTGTCTATTCCTGAGCTGGGCCTGCCGGTGTTACATGCTGTGTGGATATAGCATGGCATTGAGCCCAGACGTTTGTGGCATGTACCGTCAGTGTCACCTGTCCTTGAATTAACGTTGCTGGCTTCCACTCAGTAGCCAGACCCTTTGATATTGGAGAAGGGACTCGAAAAATAAGTTTGGGAGCGTCTGCCCTGGTCTACACTTACTGGGCGAGGCGGCGGCAGTCGACAGGAGTTACGCAAGCTACACAGAGTAGCTTGCATAACTCCCGTCGACTGCCATGCTTCGTCGTCACTGCACTGCGCCGACAGGAACCGCGTTCCCATAGATGCAGCGCCACGCTACTTGAGGGGGGTGGATTTACTCAGTCGACTGCCTGATTGATTGAGCGGGTCTACACTGACTGCTGAATTGAGCCAGAAAGATTGATATGGCGGCAGCGACTTTGCCGTCATCAGTATAGACATATCCTCTATTAACTTTGAATAACTACGAGTGTGAATGCTGGAGTATTCCTGTAACTAAAAGCCCTTCAGGGCTGAGGGGATGTAGCCATCCACTTAGACACTAGGAGGAGACTTAGTAGGCTTGCCGGGGAAAACATGCTATACTTGATGCTGACTCAACGATATTAACCATCTTTTAACACTCAAATGGCTCCCCTCCAGGGCCTGTTTTTAATGAGGATGTATGGAACGTATTGCCACTAGCTGGAAGTACATGATGCAGTTTGTGTGTGTGCTGTTGGACAGCTGCTGCTTTCCAGTGCAGAGGTGAATTTAAGGCAGTGTGGGTGAAGTGAGCCCTCTGTGTACAGTGCAGCTTGGCGAGTGCTCTGCAATGTGCACAGAAAAGCTGATAAATGTACTGGAGTAAAGACATGCACATGCTTAATCCACAAATGTTTTCTTTCTCATTATCTGTGGCTACACTGCGATTAGACACCTGTGGCTGGCATATGCCAGCTGACCCGCGCATGGGCTAGAGCCTGAGCTCCGGGACCCTCCCGCCTCACAGGGTCCTAGAACCTGGGCTCCAGCCTGACCCAGAAGTCTACACTGCAATGGAGCAGCCCTGTAGCCCGAGCCTGATTCAGCTGGCACGGACCAGCCCCAGGTTTCTAATTGCAGTGTAGATATAGCCAGGGAGTGGTTTCATTGTATGTCCTTCCACAGTCTGAGTTTTAGGAGGCTTTACTTTTGTGCTGCTGGTACAGGATCTTTAGCATACCATTGCTCCTCTCAGCAGCGCCTGATATAAACCAAACGTGGGCCTAAGAACAAAGCATGGGCAAACTGTATCTAAAATGTTCATCTCCAGGGTTCCTGTTTTAATTTTTCCTTTTGTTAGTTTTGTGGGCCTTTGCTCACCTTTCTGCTAGAAGCCCTGTGTGTCTGTGGGAATGTAAGGACACTTGTCCCCTTCCCAACATTTTCCACTGTTTTACATCCCTAGCACCTTTTTCTGATTTAGATTAAGGCCACGTCTATACTATACATTTTTGCTGGCATGGCTATGTCACTTAGGGGTAAGATTGGCCAGCCATAGGGCCTCGTACAGATGCAGGTATACTGGCCAAAGTATGCATTTAGCCATAGAATTTGTTTCACTTGAGTAAATGCTGCATTCACCTGGAGGACTTTGCCAATAGCGTATACTGGTAAGGCACACCTGGGGTGGGATTCACAAAGATCTTTAGGTACTTATCTCACTTCTACTAAACTTCTTTACACTGCCAGAGTGAGGCAAAGGGACCCTAGTGAAAATGAGAAGTGGGCCGCTAGCATCGATCCTTTGTAATGCAGTCCTGGTCTTTCGGCTGTGGCACAGTCAAAAGCACTGCAGTCAAGTGATTGTGTGCACTCCTCCTGGCGGGAGCTACTGTCATGTTACTCCTGGCCCTACTAATGTGGGGGTGAAAACTAGTTTTCCATGCTGAAGACCAAAACAAGGCAGCTGTTGGTAATGGCCTGGAGCCTCCTTGCCGTCCCAAAGCCAAGACTGAAGCCCTTTCTAAAAGATTGGCTGTAGCTCAAACACACGTTATAAGGTTGATGCAGGAATTAGTACGTGGTGCTATGGCCTGCTATGCAAGAGGTCGGATTAGATGAGCATAATTGTCCCTGCTGGCACTAGCATCTTATAAAATCTGTTGCTTACCTCAAAGTTTTTGCTTTAAAAATACCCCCTTCATCTGTGTATGAGAATGCAAGACAGAAATAAAACACACAGAGCAACTCTTTCTTCAATTTAATTGAAGTTACTTAGAAAAATAATCAGGTTTGAATGGGGTTTTTTTTTTTTTTTTTTTTTCCCCCCTTCAGGGAAAGATTCATGAGCAGTTCACACTTTTGTTGGCAATGTATAAGTTAGCTTTTTTTTTTTGTTTGTTTCTTTTATTAACAGTATACTCAGATATGAGGAGATGCATTTCTACAACAAGCCTTCTACTGCATACACAAAGAGGTAAAAAAAAAATCAAACCGCACATCGATGTTAAATTATATGTACATGTATTGTGCATGCATGTAAGAAAATAACACTCTCTGTAACAAGAGTAATAGTAAGGACAGTCCCTTTTTTGTACCTGAAAAGTGCAGCAGACTACAGTTAACCTTAAAACAGCAGGGGTCAATTTACTCCAAAAAGCACGTTGCTGTTGCAGTGTATAAGACTTGGTTAGACAGTCTGAAAAAGTCTCTAAAAATGTTTTGTTTTGAAATAATGGATGTGTGTGTGTTAGGAGGTTGAAGCATGGAGGAATTCAGATTTCTGTGAACTCCAGGAAATGGCATCTAGTTCATGTGGACTAACTAGCATGGGGAGTCCGGAAACTTACAGGCGTGGATCCACTGTAGATAAACTACTGTAGCAACACTGGTAACAATGATCTGAGTGTGAAGACATGGCCTCAGGATTTGCATGTACTGCTTGGTATCAATTTTGTGTACTTTAGTTTTATGCTCTCATTTTTCAGCTGTGGCCACTTTGGCTAACCATTGGAAGGAAACCTCTGTTCTGTAAAGTTTACAGTGGTCTCAAGAGCAACTATTAGCTAGTCATGAATTAGCGGAATTAAGGATCAGAACAGTCTGCAGCTCTACTTTCACTGGTACCTGACAGAGTATCTAATAGGCATTATGCTAAAAGGCATCTTGAGACAAGATAAATGGTTGCTAGACAAGGCTAGGCTAACCCTAGTTCTGGGAAGTGGATGATCTGAATTCCACAGCTGGACTCAATCTTTTATCTTGGGCTTGGGAAATTGTGGACGAGACAGAGAGAAATCTTGTTTTTCTGCCAGTCTTTTCACTGTGAAAGGATGGTGCCTTTTGAATATAGAGATATGGCTCTGAGCATCTTCCTGCCTGGGATCAGACAAAAGAAAATTTGGCTCAGTCAAATCAGTTCACCCTGTAGTGTGTAGTTCTAAATAGATCCTCTTCTTTAGTCCTAAATAGGGTTTGGGGATTAGCAAGCAGGATAGGCATTATGCTAAAAGGCCATATGCTATTTTGTCAATCGTTTTTTAAAACTATACTCAATGTTGTCTGTGATTAATCTAGAACCGAAACTTTTTCAAGAGCTACTAGTGATTTTTTGGTGCCCAATCTGAGATGTCTTTATAAGGTTTTTCAGAAAGTGCTGAGCACCTGCCCTCTAATATAAGGCTTCTTTAAAGTGCCTCAAATTTTGACATCCAAATCACCAGGCACTGTTGGAAAAATGTTGGTTCTTTTAATAGCATACAATCCAATTTCCTGGCATTTTCCAAACACTCTTCACTTTTTACCAAAAACATTAAATACATTTTTTGTGTCCAAAAAAACAGTCAAACTAAAGAGAATACTTATGAACAGATGAAATTGTGGTGATGGAAGGGATAAGAACGAAAATACAGGGGGAAAACGCATCATCCCTTGGTTTTTAAATATTTAAAGACCAGCATTTTTTCTTAAATGAAAAATTTTTAAAATCACTTCCTGTAGAGGAGGAAATAAAAAACACTCACTGGACAATAAAAGAGAAAATTGGACCAAAATACTAATACTGCCAGGCACAACATTGAGGAAGCGGATATAACTTATAAATAACTTGTAGAAAAACTTGGAAAAAATCCACCATCAGTGTAGATGAGGTTTTAAAAAAGCACATATATAACCATTGAACTACAGAATAAAAGAAAGACAGGGCACATACTGTGATAGGCACCCGCACCAGATCACACACTCTATCCAAGACACAACTGCTTTCAACTAACAATTAGTGTAGGCAATCAGAAACCACTTAGGAATTCATAAATTCACTAGATTTAAACAGCCAATTGCTTCTTGGCCTTGCTGCTACCCTCCTTCCCAAAGAGTATCTGGGTTTTATATATAAAAGTCCATTTCAAAAGGGACGAGGGGTGTGGTTTTGTTTTGGTTTTTGGTTTTTTTAAGGCCAAATTTCTGCTGTGAAAGTATGTTAGTTGTTTCTTGTTAGCTATGTTACTTTGCCCCTGACTGAGATTTTTGTCCAGCAATAGTTTTGCAAATTAAGACTAAGGCTATGGCTACACTGATGGTGGCAAAGTTGCTGCCGTCAGATCGACTTCTCTGGATCAACTGAGCGGTCAGTGAAGACCTGCTCAGTAGATCCAGAAATCGACGTACTAAGACCCCCTCCTCAAGCGGCGTAGCGCTGCATCAACGGGAACGCGGTTCCCGTTGGCGCAGTGCAGTGAAGATTGCTTCTTTTCTGTGCACCGAGAAGTCGACTGGAGTTACACAAGTTTTATGCATAGCTTGCGTAACTCCGGTTGACTGCCACCAAATCTCAGAGGTAAGTGTAGACAAGCCCTAAATCCTACTTCCAAGTTCTAGTTCCCTGTAACAGTCAGCAATATCGGTGTGGTTCCCGATGACTGTTATCATTGTAAATCTGTGTAATTCCTGGGTCTAGCCCAGAGACGGACAAATTGGGTCAAAAGCAGAGCTCTTTTACCTACTCCTCACAACTTTTTGAACGTTGGGTACTTGATTATAGTAAGGGATGACTTTAGACAATTAAAAAAGCATCACATGTAGGCTCCTAAATCAGGTAGGCACATTTTGAAAACAAACAAAATCCCAGCCCAATGAATGTTTGCAAAATCAATAGCAGCCTTTTGATGTTGAAAATCTCTACATCGTCTTTATGGTGGTGACAATCTAGGCTCTCATTTTGACAAGTGAAAAGCACTTTATCAACACCCTGTTCAGACAAATTCCTCTGTTCCATTTTCAGCTACAGGTAAACTAGCCAGCAGAAAGCTGTAAAGCACTGTATTGAATTAGTTCACTGTGCTGCCTCCCCAAGAGAGGTCAGTAGTGAGTACATAATATGTCATAAATAGCACTGCCATCTTGGTTGTGGATCCCATTTACACCAAATGCCGATAAAATTAAACAAATCTTGCACTTGGAGAAGTCTGTATTCTTCTCACTGAGTTTGCTAATAGTTCTAGATTAGAATACTTTTTTTTTCTTACTTGTTTGTTCAAAACATTCTCCAGGTAACAAAATAATCTACTTCTCCTAGCACAATATGCCATCTCAACAAGCATTATATACAGAGCAACTGCTACTGATACATTCACCTTGCATAAAAGGGTCATGTTCTCATACTAGACTTAACTCAGGTGTAATATTAAACCACTGGAAATTAGAAACACTCTCACCAATGGTGTTTAAATACTTATTAATAGATAGAAAGCAACACTACTCCTGGAGGCAAGAGGCCATGAAACCAACATATTTTAAGAATACAGGAGTGCTTTTATTGCTCCTATGCTCAGATCAACATGAAGGTGATCTTTTTGGATGCATATATAGTATATACAAACTTGTTATTGCCAAGATTTTCTGAAGTGACTGGTGATTTTGGGCGCCCAACTTGAGATCCTTTTAAAGGGACTTGATGTTTTAGAAAGGGCTAAGCATCCACCCCCTGAAATCAGGCCTCCATTAAGGTGGCTCAGGTTGGCCATTCAAAATCTAGTTAGTTTTGAAACTCTTGGCCCATACTTTATTTGTATATAACATGCACAAATCCCCATCAGCATTCATTGGGCTGGCAGGCTTGGAAATGCCAGGTAGTAGGACACAAATGATATTGGTGATAATAAATTACTGTGTCCAGGTAAGAAAAGATTATGTTTTCTCTCTTTGAGGGATGAATTCAATTTACTTTTAATTTTGGATTTTAAATATTGTTTGTAACAAAATGTTTTTGTATCTTCTCACCCCTGAAAGAAAAGTAACTTTCTAATTTAGCTTTAAGTGCAGTATCATCTTGGAAGAAATTATTTCTCCTAGGGTTTCCAAAACACATGGCTAGCAACAATAAACAATCCCATTATTTTAAAATTATTCTCCCCCATTTACCTCTATGAAAGGTTAATGAAAGAACATTAATAATCAAAGACAAAATTCAGCTGAGAAAAGCACAAACCCAGATTCCCTTTGTCCAAATATTATCGTATATCTGCTGCACAGTGAAACCTATCAAGAGACCATGTTTTAAATAAGTATAAATAACATGAATTAGAATTTGTTGAATGCAAAGATGAATGAAATTCACCAGAACACAATGTTGATAAACAGTGTAGCAGTATTATTCATTTCTAAAGCGAGATCATCACCATCCTGTTACCCTGCAAAGAGAACTGTCCTTTCTTGCAGATGATTTAAATAATTTCAACTGTGCTGCTCGCAGCATCATTCAAAAAGTAAATATTAATTTACAAAATAACTATTCTCCATATTTATTATGACAAATAAAAATCTTAAATAAAACAGGCTTTCCTTCATCCTCCTCTCCCTCATTCCAGTTTCAGGTAGCTTGGCACTGAATAATTGAACATTAAAAAATCAAGTTTGTAGACTTCATAGAGTTGTGTTTGGTGTTCGGAGGTGATGTTCTGGAAGAACTCTGTGGTCATTTCATCAGTAGTTCTCGTAGACTTTGCATAGGTGGGGAACTTCAGGTAGCTGCCTACTCCTGCAAGTTGGAGGATGTAATTGGAATCCTCTTCAAGTGTCTCGTACTTTCCTACGAGGTCATAATGGATATGGCAGGGGTGGCAGAGGGAGTAGACAGTTTGCCAGTGCTCATTGAAAGGCTCTTCTCTTTGGGTATGTGGATCAATGAGGTATGCCACAAACTCCTCGAATTTCACGTCATCACCTTTGCGAAGAGCCTCCAGGGTGGCATTTTTCCTTTGGCGCCTCACAATTTTGGTGCCATATCGCTTGTGAAAGGAGGTGTTGTACTTTTGGGTGAACTTGTTCCTGTAGGCTGACACCAGTCTCTCGAAAGGCTCACGGACAAACAGGAACTTCATGTAGCTTTTTAAGCGGTGGTTGATCTCTGGAATGCTATACTGGTTGAGGGTCTTCAGATTTGAGGATATATGGGCCTCATTGGCAGGTATCTCCATGGGATCACTGTATTTGCCCCTTCCTGTCAAGACCATCATGACTCTCTTCCAGTTTGTACAGGCCACTTTGGGTACGTAACAATAGATCATTTCATGGTCTTCATCCACCACCAAATGTTTGAGATCGTTGGGTGTAAGCACGCGGCGTTTCCTGCTAGACATGCTGTTGGCTCGACATGTATCTGTGACTTGGTCTCTCCTAATCTGATGAAGGATGGCTGTGTTAGACAACTCCAACTGGAAAGAAACACAGATACAAATACTCAGCACATGTTGGAAATTCTTGATACCTTTTTACTTAGTAGGTTAATCCTAACTACTGCATTTGTAGAAAAACAGACCATTGCAAGTGAATGAACCGTATTTGAATGACTTAATTCTCTGGCTGAATTCAGTCATTCCAAAGTTAAAGGATAACCTTTTGACTCTAAACTTCTTGATTTGAGCTGATACAAATGTTGGTCACTAATCATTTACTGCTTTCCCCTTTGGCAAAAGGGTAAGGGACTGTGTAGTCCTACTTATCTTGGCAGCAAATTTATTTGCCATGTTCTTTTCCTGAAATGTCCTTGCTTTCCTAGTTACAGGAAAAAGAATCTCTCCTGACCACTGCGCTCAAACTCATTTCTAGAGAAGTGCAGAACCCAGCTTGATCTTTGCTGCTGAGACATGACTGGAGAACACCATTGTCAGACAGTTTACCAAAACAAAAACAGTATGTGCTCTGTTGCAGATGTCTTTCACTCTACAGAATTAATAACCTGAGCTCATTTCTTGTGTATGACCTTGGCAGGCGAAATAAAGCCCATGGAGATTTCTGCTTTCCCCAAGGAGAGCAGTCACTGACGTGATATCTTGAGGAGCAGGAAGAGAATTCTATCTATAACTTCCTATCTATTGATGTGTGTTTAGTAGAGAGTGGTAAAGACCACTAGTAGAGAGTGGTAAAGAAAGTGGTAACACACCAGTACTGTGAAGGCATTACCCTTTATTGTTAAGTTGTTGACATTTGGAGTGGCAAAACTGTTGTAGACAAGCCCTAGCTGGTGAAATTCTCCCCAGTGTAGAAGGCCAGTGCAAAGCCTACGCACCCCTAAAGCCTAAATGGTGAACAGGCCTTATTCTGGCTCTCTGCACAGGGGAGAATTTCTCTCGCTGTGAATTGCTGCAGGTCGCAGAGGAATGCAGCGCCACAGCTGGAAATCGAGCTCTGATTTGCTACGTCCCAAACCTTCGCATTTAAGGCCCTGTTCAGCAAAGCAGTCACGTGTTTGCGTAAGTCCCATTTAAGTCAATTAGATGCCTAACGATAACTTCCTCAATAGAAGCGCTATTTAAAAGTCTGTCTAAACCTCTTGTTTTTGAAAAACTTGACCCACACCATTAATGTATGTGAGGAGGTCTGGCTCAGTGTCCCTGGTAAAGCACATGCTTAAGTGCTTTGCTGAACAGGAATGGACTTAAGCATCAAGGCCTAACTTTGGTATAAGTATATTTGGCCTCTGCAAACATAAATACATTTAAAAACCAAACCACTTTCCCCTCATTATGTAACAGGCACACGGACTAATGCATGACTGGCCTCCAGAAACTTACTGCTTATTGCTAGAAAGACTATCCTAGGTGCTGCAGGACAAGGTAACTTTTTCAGAGTTGATCACGTCATGAGGGTGACCCCTCACTGCAATTCTAATTGCTAGGACATTATTACATTTATACAGTAAACTTCACCCTGAAGGATCCCAAAGCACCACTGAAATGCTGTCACCTCTGCAAGGTGGGTGCTGGCAACAACGGGCACATAGCATGCTGCATAGCAATGGAGAAAAGAAGGGGAAACTTGGCCTAGGACACGGATGCAAATCTCCTCGGACAGCCCACATTTTTTAACAATAGGAGATTATAGATGGGCTTCTAAATCCCCATTCAGGCACCTAAATAAGTGGCCTGTGTTTTTCCCCAAGCGCCACTGAGATTGGTGGACCCTGCTGAGTGCTCACTGCTTTTGAAGAGCAGGCTGCTCATTTAAACACCTAAATAAGGATTTAGCCTAACCTCCTCCTCCTGAAAATCTTGGCTGTGATTAATATATCAATGTTTGAAGATTTAAGTGAGCTTGTTGACCCACTTATCGAGTGCTGTGTAATCTGTAGTGTCTATGGCGAGGAGACAAGCTGGCTTTGGAATTGATTTTGAAAAAATAGAATATTAATGATGAAGCAAACAATAACTATTTTAAAATGTCAATTGTTTGTTACAGTAAAAAAACAAACGAACCCTGGCTTTGCAAAAAGTATGGGGCTGGAAGGTTGGAGATTGGTGTTCTAATCTTAGCCCTCCTAACTCGCTGCATGACTTGGGCAAGTCATTTTGTTTCTCTGCGCCTCTGTTTTCCCCCTACTCTTTGTGTTAACTATTTAGATTGTCAGATGGCAGGGCAGGGGCCAGGGATTGTCTCTGGCTATGTGTTTGGACAGTGCTTAGTACAATGGGTCTCTGATCATCATTGGGGCCACCAGGCATTACTGTAACACAAATAAAATGAAATCATCTCTTCTCCCTCCTCTACCTTCTTTGCCCCTTTCCCAGCCTTTTAGTTCACACACAATGGCCTAGCACGAGCAGTGTAGACAGTCTGGATAGTCTCCTGTGTGTGACAGTCCTCGGAATGTTAGCCAGGCGTATTTAAAGTGCAGTTTGATGTGACAGTCCTGGAGATGGAAAGCCAATTGTACAATCTGCTTCACATTTCCAATGGAAGCCGACTAGCAGGGAATTTATAAGTAGGATGTCTAAATGCTGTTGTCAGGGATCATACTGCAGTCTTTTCTGGGGGTAGAGGAGAGGAAATAAGAAATTCAACAGTTGAAACTGGTGCTCTCTTCACAAAGCTACAGGGCCAACATTCATCCATTAAATTAACTGGAGTTACACCAAAGATTCATTTTGCTCCCGGTACTGTCAAAACATTGCTCTTCATCCAGAAAGAAATACCCCGGCTGTGGTCAATGGCAAAATTGATTTCCATTGACTGGTGGCGGAGCAGGATATTTACTACCTTGGTATAGTTAGGTCCCAGTAACCATGTTTACTAAAAATACACAAGTATGTCAGACCTTGCTACCTCTATACTGCTGTCTGACTGGCTTCTGGTGGATTCTAAGAATGCCACTGGAGGCCTCAATAACTATTTAAAAAACCCCACTCTGTTATTTAATATACACTCCAGCACTTGAACTATTCAGCCATCCTCAGAGTTTGGAAGTTTCCATGTGGGAAACCTGGGTTTGAGAGCTTTACTCTAGACTTTTGCATACTGGGTCAGGCTTCTTGAAGAGCGCACTAACTTCACTGCTGTTGCACGGGGGTGCAATTGAAGTGAAATCAATCGTTTTGCTACCTTCTTTGAGCAGTGAAGAAGGTGTTCCTGTTCTTGGCATCTAGGGACAGGCTGGCTCCCCACTAGTAAAGCTGATGTTCTTCGGTGGCTGACCCACATATCAAATGAAGCTTAGAGAAGACGCCACGTGCTTCCTATCCAGTGGAAAAGCATGCTGCTGGCATACATCTAGTCATAGGAGGTAATTATAGGCCTCAAACTAAAGTGGAGGGAGACATCAAAGGACTGCTGCTGTGTAGCCCAGAGGTTAGTTAAGGTAGTGCAGCCAATGACTGAATTCATGGGGAGATACCGCAGTGTCTCCTGCTGAATTGAACTCCATGACATATATCATCTACCCCAGGACCTAGGATAACATACAATGCAATTCTAATAAGCGTGCCCAGACTCTTAATATTTAATACACTTATTTTAAAAACTGAAATTTCTTGTGCTGTTGCTGAGAACCAGCATTTCATTCTGTTACGTGCAGGGACAAAGTCGCTTATTGACCTCATTGGTTCAATGTGGAAAATAGACACAAATCTGTTGGTGATTCTGGAACTGCATCTACCTAACCTAGGCATGAATTTGACCCCACAAGTCTGTCTTTCTAAAGCTGCACATTTAGTCTCCTTTAAAGACATGCTTGTGATTCTAAGGTTAGCTATGTTGGTGCAAAGCAGAGGAAAATGTACCCACAGGCTATTTGAACAGTTACGCTAGGTGCTGAAATAACAAGCTGATAGATACCAGGGATGGGGTGAGAGGCAAATCAACCAGCTAGTGCATGCACATGCTTCCCAGTGAAGTCATCATATGCTGGGTTTCAGTAGCAGTTGTGCAAATGCAACTGCTAGGATAATCTGGATCCTGCTGTTAGGTTTGCTTAAATTCACTGCTAGATTTATCAGTTCCAGCCTCGATTCAGGAAAATACTTAAGCAAGCACTTAAATCCATCCTTGATTAGGATAGCACTTTATGCATGTGCTTAAGTAAGTCCCATGGAAGTCAATGGCGGCAGTGGGAACAGGGGTGGCAGGAGAAGAAGATAAAATAAAACATGTTTAAGTGAAGTGCTTTCCTGAATCGAGACCTAAAGTAGTCAATACAGTTTTTGAAGACATCCACTAAAATGCATCAGTGCTAGCCTGATGAGACTGACACACTCAGTCACTTTTTCTTTCCTGTTGGCGTTGTAACCGGAGACAGAGAAAAAAACATGTAAAGTATCTCACTCTCCTGACTTGGCATCAAGGTGAAGCAGGACAACACACCAGGAATAGTTTTGTCAGCTCTCAATCCCACCAAGTGCAGCAGCAGCAACAACAAATCGTTAGCCAACAGTCTAATTCAGAAATAGCTGGTAACAGAGGTCCTGGCCTTATTTAGACCTCAGATAAAGTACAAGGGAAAAAAGCCCCATTTTAAAAAAGTGGGGTCTGCTCACATAGGGATTTGTGCGTGTAGCATAGATGGGTCCTTGAATGTTTTAAGGGTTAACAAATCAGCTGCTTTTCATGCTCTTACATTCTGCAGAAACTGACTGGCAGGGTACACGTGCTGAATACTAGTTTTAGTTATGTTTAAATGACCAGGTGGGCAGTGACATTTGATGGAATACCTAAAGCATGGCTAAAATCAACAGAAAGAGAAACTGCCCGTGTGTGATTGATTGCTAAACTCATCCAGTGCTTTGCAAAGTCAGGGCCTGATCCAGGGAGGGGGCTGAGCTTCTCTTGCAAGATGCTGATCATCATCCCTTGTCTCACTTCAGGACACTCAGCCCCTTGCTGGATCATGCCCATAGCTAGGCATGTGTCATGGCTCTGTGCTTTTCTCTGCAGGGGTACATGTTAACTGGACCTGCATTTGCTGACTTAACTGACAGCCATCAGCCTACAACCCGGACAACTACAGATTTGTTGCCAGTATATAAATTACAGTAATTCACTGGGAGGTATTTTCTTCTGGCTACTTAAGCACAGCAGGGTGAGCTAATCTTTGAAGGCCTTTCCCAGCTTCGTAGTCAAGCAGCATGTTCAGAATCAGACCTGCTAATTGAAAACATTTCCTTAAGCATAGAGTTATACATCAGGCTTTATGGGTATTTGGATTGTTCCGGTTCATTTAGATATTGGCGCTGAAGGCATTTCCCTAAAGGGGGATTGAGGAAATGCCTGTGTCACTCAAAAACAAAAACATGGGCTAAATTCTGTCTGTCAATGGGACTCAGACAAGCACGCACATACTGTAGAAAAGAGTGTTTTTGTGCTTCCATAGCCTTCTGCCCTGTAGCTGCGACTCCTTGTGCAGACCATTGCCGCTAGGATCATGAATAATCTGAGCAGTGAGTAGGAAAGCAGTTAGTAGCAGTAATAATGCGAGAGGAGCGGTTACCAAGGTGGAGGGATGCACACACGGGCATGTGGACCATGCCTTCAGTAACGTGGAATGCCCTCTGTTCAATGCAGTCGGATAGCTGAGTTTTGCCTTAGCGAGGACTGGAGGATTTGCTTTGAATTACTTTGTGGTAGAAGGTCATCTTCTGCTCAACCTTATTCTGTATGTATCACTGTGGTAGCTACCTTGGTTGCTGAACTAGATACTAGTTATCTGTGGTTCTGTTGAACACAGAATTTTATCCAGCATCATTAGTATAAATCAAAACTAATCTCCACCAATTTTTGTTAAAATTGGAGATGTTTTACACCGTTGAAAGAGATACACACCAATTATGGAAGCTGACAGCAGGTCCATAGTATGACCAATTAAAAACAGGCTCTTATAATGGACAGTGTTGGGTAGCCTTAACTATAATTGGCATGACCAGTTGTGCCTGTGTGATTCTCATGCACAAAATATTTCAGCTACAGAAAACATCGCCAATTTTAATAAAAAAACCTAGATACCAACACACACAGTAGAGGTTGCTTAGAAATGTAATATACAAGATGTTTACTATTTTCCCAAATGCATACCTTGCAGTCGAAAAATATGCAGAATGTTTCCAATCTTATTTTCAGCTCAGAAACATGAATTTGACTCTTGCAACTTTGTGTTGTAACTGCAAGTTAATCCCTCACGCGGATATTATGCAATGTTTTAAATTCTTGAGTGTCCAAGTTCGAGGCTGTAGCCACCACCATAACTATTTGTCCACAGCATAGATTTTCCTCAGAGATGCCTCAGTGCTGGTTAACCTCCCAACTTCTATTGTGGTGTAGACTTTACAATATTTTGGACCAGGAATGTGTAGGTTAAAAATGTAGAGCTGTGCCTTAAATAAACTTAGCTGGGAGTTCGATTTTAAAGGTGACCCAGTGGATTTGGAGGTATTGTCAGAACTCTGCTTTATTTAGTCCCATGGCAAATCTGTTAATGATAGACTCTTCAAATCTACCTTTTGTAGCCACACTGCCTTGGGGTAGCTCTACTGAAGTCAAGGTTGAATTTGACTGCTTCTATATCTCCTCAACATTAACTAACACATTTATATACAGTTCCCAAAGGTATGCATGGTGCTCTGGAGAGAGAAAAGGCACTGGGCATGATTCTCTTTGTGCTTACCAGAGTGTTATGCCATTGGCTTCAGTGAAATTGCTCCTGATTTACATCAACATAACTGGGAGCAGAATCAAACCAGATGTCTTTGTCTCTAGGAGCATACAATTTAGGTAGGATGACATTGCCTTTTGATTATTTGAAAAAGAAGCATTATTTGACCTGATGTAGGGCCTGATCCAAAACAATTCAATGGGAATGCTTTATTGTTGGCTGGAAAATCAGGGATAGTTGGCAAATGCACAGTGGATACTGAGGGTTATGTCTCCAGTGCAATTCGACACCCACGGCTGACCTGTGCCAGCTAGCTGAGGCTCACAGAGCTCAGGCTAAGTGGCTGTTTAATCCCGGTGTAGACATTCAGGCTCATGCTGGAGCCCAGCCTCTAGGACCTAGCGAGGGGTGAGAGTCCCAGAGCTCTGGTTGCAGCCTGAGCCTGAACATCTACACTGGAATTAAACAGCTTCTTAGGCTGAATCCTGCAAGCCTGAGTCAGCTGGCCCAGACTAGCCCCGGTGTCTAATTGCAATGTAGACATACCCTGAAAGACCACACTGTGCTCTTAAAATCAAAAAGGCCAGTACTGCCCGTTTTCCATTAGAAAGCAGAGGCGGATTTACCGACACTTAATGTTGGTCATTAGCAATACAAACAACTCTAGTACAGCCCCATTTATCCAAAATGCTTCAGATTGATACAAATTCAGATAAGTGAAGTTCAGATAATTTCTGGGAACATGATTCATGCCGGAGAGCAGAAGAGATTTCGATAAGAGGGAGATTTAGTTCAACTGACTTGGTCTGCAGTGACTCTTTTTGAAAAACAGTTTAGTAATTTTTTACAATCCATATTGCAGAATGCTCTACTGACTGCATTTATTATGCACTTCCATAGCACAGCAGTCTCGTGTCTGATGGTCTCTTTAAAGTGCCAGAATTTGCATCACATGAAATCCACAACAAAACTTCAAAATTAATATATTTTCCCCCCACAATCTTTAATAAAACACATCAGACAATATATAAAGCCCGTGCATAAAAGGGGTTGCTATCTGCTCTGAGAGATTGTATGTCATGTTTCGGTCTGTCTACAAATCTGTCCCACAATCCTGACACAGAGGTTGGATAATGGTATACTACTAGTGTAAGAGTACTTGCACTATTGACAGAAAATGAGCAACTGAACCCACTTAAAGGTTTCTTAAAATAATGGGTGGTTGCTTTTCCTTTCTCCTGTCCATGTACCTGATCTGTGGCTTTCAGTAAGCTTATGGGTGAACTTTTAAAAAATAAATCTCGTTAGTGTTACCCCAGGTACAGATCATTCTAATCTCGTTATATATAATTTGGGGGGAATCAATTTTTTTTTTAAATCCCTCATATTGGTATCTTGCACTTTTCATCTTCAAGGATCCCAAAGTGCTTTTTACACTCTCACACACGGATCACCTCCCCATCACTGAAGGTGAAGGAGGGGCAGAGTAGTTTAAGAATGAAAGTAACATGAGGACAGACCCCCCCCATGCTATTGAATTAAAGTCAGGGGTTCACCTATCTGCATCTAACTGCAGGAATTAGGCGATAGTGCAGGAAATGGAAAATATGGAACCCACTCAAACTAAAGCAAAGGAAATGTAGGTACAATGATCATCACGGACTAACTCCAAATGTAGAACAAGTAGTATTACAAATTACAGTAACAATTCTCCTCCTGTGGGACGTAGCATGGTGCCTCTTAGGAGCATACAGGGTCAGGGCCTCCGTATTACATCTCATTTGGAAGACAACAGCCAAATCCTCAGCTACTGTAAATCCTTGTTGCTACACCCAACTCGCATCCAGCTGAGGTTCTGGCCTAGCATCTCGAGCAGCACAGGTCTCCATATTGCTATGCTGGGTCAGAGAAAAAATGGATTCAAAGAGGAGAGAGACATCTTCTGAATCAACACCATTTCCTCCAGCACCATCATTTTCCTAGAAGGACCCACATGCCCAGACTCCCTATTAGAGACCATTTAGCATGTAAGCATCAATGACATCACACCCTACATTGTAATCAGGCTTTATATAAAGGGATTTCAGACAGACCCTTTAAATACAACTTGGTTCTGGAAGTTGCCTAAAAGCACTGACTGGCACCAGAGAACAATGAAGACAAAGGTGTGGTTAAAATAATCAATTTAAATACAGGGTTTTTTGGGTGATGGAGGGATGCCTCAGGAAGGACAAAGGCTCATGAACCAAGGATAATTTGAAGAGGAATGTTGGTGCTGCAGCATTTCTTGGGACCTAACATACAGAAGGGAAACTTGGTGTCTCAAGTTGCATGTACTAAAAATATTCTGTATAATATTTTCAGTGTTATAAACTGGCTTGTAGAAAGGAAAAATTAATTTGGCAGATTTCCAATTCATTGTCTCATAAAGCAATAGCAAAAATAAGGAAACCAAAGGCGAGAACCTCAGTTGGTGTAAATTAGTGTAGTTCTCCTGAAGTCAGTGGAGCTACACTCATTCATAGCAGCTAAAGATCTGGCCCCAGGCATCTAACAATCATGTGAATTTCACCTTCTATGACTTTGACTAAAAAGGACAAGGTGTTTGATGAATTTGACCACTTCTGACTCAGTTTTTAAGTGCTGCCATAAATCACTGTTCATGTTAAAAATTAAAAGTTTCTGCCATTTCCAAGTTTAATTTAAAAGGAAAAACATTCCTGCTGTCTCATCTACCTTGCTAGAGGTCACCACATGCTTCCAGTATCCGTTACGCTAATGCTAACGCATTGCTGTATTCCATAAACAGAAAGAGGTGCTCAATACAGAAAGAATCAAGGGGAATGCAATTACGCTGCAATCTGCTTAGAGATACTGCTCATCCAAAATTGTTCCCAGTGGGGTCTTGAGGGAATGACCACTGTAGCCCCTTCATATTGCCCCTCTTCTTCCTGATGATTATGACTGATTATTACCCAGAAAGTGTTGCAGTCTCATCAGGAGCTGACTCAGCCACTCATGTTGCGGTGTGCTATCACCGAGTCATGCCTACGGTACACTGCAGTATGACCACGAGCTTACAGCCTGATTCAGGAGTTGAATCCAGGACCTACTGGCTGAGTGAGGACAGATTTTACTGCTTGATCTTGTAAACCCTCTGTGTGCAGAACTCCCACTGAGGTCTATGGTAGTTTGACAGGTGCAGGGCTTGCAGAATTCGGCCTTGAGTCATTACAGTAATTGATCTACATAAGCCATCAGCTTTTGAACGGTTAGCTTAATTTTCCTTGCAGCCCTCCCCCTTAACTTTTTTAACTTCTAATAACCCCTAGTTATTTATATGCAAAGCACTGACGAGACAAAGCAGACCAGGCCAAGCCTAAAGAACTTAACTACAGAGAGGAAGAATGTGCTAGGATGCCCAGCAGAGGGAGTTACCTGAAGTTTTGTTTTATGTTGTTAGCTCCCTGTTGTAAGCTCTATGAAAGAAGAGAGTCTTTAGGCGAGACTTGAATGAGGACAGGGAGCGGCCTAGGGAAACTCGGATTGGGTGGGCATTTCATATATAGCAGCACCACAGGACAGGATGAGACCAATGATGCATTAAGAGTAGCGCTCCTGGCCCGGCACAGGGAGAGTGTGTGTGGAGGACATCATGAGAGATGAAATCATTGATGCCAACTGGGATAGCCGTTGCATAGGGCTTTAAACGGGAGGACAAGGAGTTTCAGTCTGATGCAGTGGGCAACAGGGAATCGGTGGAAAGATTGGCTCAAGCACCTCTCTTTTTCAAGATGCGGTCCAACTGCAACTCCACATTGGTCCTAATCCAATGACCACTGACGTAAAGGGAAAGGCTCTCCTGGACTTTTGATCAAGCCCGTTTTTACTGAAGTGGAACAGCTGGTATTTTGCACACTCCAACAAGGCAGCTTCCATAATGCACTATAAGGCCACTGACATTCGTTATCACACTTACTTCAAGAAAATGCACCAAACTCAAATTCACAGGGCAGGCTGAAGGCTTAATAGACGCTCAGATACCGCAATGATGGACACCATCTAAGAGCCTGAATGCAGTACAATAGAAGAGATGAATAAATCAGTAGTTACTCTAAGTCTGGAGTCCCCATGCTTCCCTCTCATCCCAGATGGCTCTGGCCTGGCATCCATGTTAATGGATTTCTCTGTAACCTGCTTTTGTACCTCTGTTACAGCTTCAGTGTCATATAACCAAATAGAACCTGCCCCTCCCCCATTTTCTTCTCAGCAGGA
The DNA here is from genome assembly GCF_026122565.2 of Emydura macquarii macquarii. Taxonomy (NCBI): domain Eukaryota; kingdom Metazoa; phylum Chordata; order Testudines; family Chelidae; genus Emydura; species Emydura macquarii. Next base: position 724,841 of record NW_027133667.1, read on the forward strand.
TAACTACTTGCCTGCCTGAATATAATTTACTTAGTCCCATCCTAAATCAGTCTTCCATTTTCAATTTTTAACTCAGGATGGTGTGTACCAATATTGCTCTGCAGCTTTTATTTTTCTATATGGTTTTCAAAAGCTAACTGCTGCTTATCTGGTTTCTCTTAATACCCTTTCCTGGCTTTAGTAATTTAAAAAAAAACCCCAAACTTTGGGGCTGATCCTGCATGTGTTTAAATGGTCAGGACACACCTCTGCATGCAAGGGGTGTTCTGTGCCTGGAATGGTGGCAGGATCAGATCCGGGCATCATCCTGCTATTCTTACCCATCCAAACAGTTCTGCTGAACTCAGCTCACATGAGAAAGAGATGTAGAACCAGAAAAAGGCCAGCTTTTGCCAAGGAATTACACTCGCTGCATTTGTTAAGGTAAAAAATTAAATAAGATTAGATGCAAAGAACAGATTCCACAAAACACCTACTCCACTTTGTATAACAGTGGTGCCCAGAGACCTCAACAAAGATTAGGGCCCCATTCTGTTAGATGCTATATAAACCCGCAGTTAAAGTCCTGCCCCAAAGACCTTCCAAGCGAAAGAAACAATATAGCCCCAGGATGGGAGGGGAACAGAGACACAGCAAACTGAAGTTACTTCCCCCAAGGTCACACAGCAGGTCATTGGCAGAGCTGGGGATAGAACCCAAAGTCTCCTGAGTGCCAATCCGGTGCCCTACTAGACCACAGTGTCGATCTCACTTACATTTCTCTTTAACAGTGATTTAAATGGACTTGCCAAGACAAACAAAAGCAATGCAGCTAACTCCTTGGCAGAATGACATTTTCTTACTGAACTGCTGCAAGTTACCATTTCCTCTTTGATTTCTGTTACTTTCCCGCTGCGCGCTTGTATTTTGCTCAGATCATAACCTGGATACGCCAAGGGCAAGGCTTCCCCTGTGCTTCTGTAACCATCCCTCACTAATGTGCGTGGTAGGTAACCGGCCTACGTTGCCCTCTCTCTACCATCTTAATGGCGGCAAACTGGAAGTTGCACAGCATCTTGCTTTCTCACCTACCTGCTAATTATCAAAGAACTGTGTGACTCCACATTCAAAAAAAATCTTATTAAAATGCTATCAGCCATTTATAAACTTAATGACAATAGGACTTTCCAGAAGATATTTCTGCAGCAGAATCAACTGGTACAGAAATATCATTTGTTAGGTTAAGAAAGAAAACGGTGCTGCCTCTATCTCTTTGTAACTTTTGTTTTCTTCTGATTAAAGACAAATATCAGAGTGTCTGACTCAAAGAAGTGTTGAACTCCATCCTTATTGGAGCTGGGGTTTATCACCTCTCTCAGGATTAGGCCGAAAGAGAGAGCAAGACAGAACAATGCCAATATACAATGAAGAATGGTTTCAAATGAAAATTGCCCTCAAAGGCATCTCAGTTCCTGTGCACAAAGAGAAAGCCACTGGCAGTAGTAGGCAGCAAACAACCCCACCGCAGGCTTCCTTAAGTAGCAACTATGATTGGCACAAATGCTGCCGCAACTGCTTTCCCTCAATGTGCCTTCCCAGATGCCAGCATGATCCAGCTACAATGCCAAAAATACACAAGACACCATTTGAATGCTCTGCAAATTTGCCCACAGGGTGCAGTTTGAAAAGATTGTATCTCCCTGGGTCTAAGTACAACTGTAAGAGCATGGTGACAAAAAAAATTCCCAAATAACCATGTGACAAATAATTCAGTGAGTTCCGTGTTACATTTTTTAAGCCCCTTAATTGCCAAATCAAGCCTTCTGATGTTAAAATCCATGGGAAATTTTAAAAATAATTAGTAGTATTAACAGCATAACACCAATATAATAATTCATTGATTCTGGGGGGCAGGGTACTAAATTTTAATTTACAGTAAAATCAGGAGTTTTTTCCTTTGAAACTAATGCTCAGTTTTTATTTTTTATACCTCCTAGCTCAATTTTATTTTTAAGCGACCATCACGAATAATCCTTTTCCAATTTCTCACTCTTAGCTCATTTCTTTTGGAAAACTTCGGGGAGGGAGGGGGACGGAAGAAGCCCTTCTTAAGGTTTGCTTTCTGTTTGCTCCTGAATGGTCAGTCTGTAGACAATCTCTGTCTGCCTTGCATTAGGTGCCTTTCATGGATTCTGAACACTTGCCAGGGTCTAATTTTTTTCCTCCACTGATCTGGTTAAAATGCTGACTCCTTTTGCTGCGCTCACATCCTGGTCCTGCTTCACCGGCTGCTTGAAGACTCCATCGAGAATGGGAAGCAACAGAGCTCCAAGAATAAGTTTTCAAACATCTGCCTGGCTGTAGCTGTCAGCATGTAAACCCCTGAACAGCTAAGTCCTTACAAGCGCTGGACAAAACCTTTACATTATGTAAGGCTAACTCCTGCTCACCGGCTCTGTGGGGTCATAGGGATAGTGCAGGATCCAAAAAGTGGTAGGAGAGGGTGCCAGCCGCGATATAATGGCCCAAGAGAGGCACAGTGTTTAATCAGGGGCAAGTGCAGACACTCAGCTGTGTATTGTTGGGATCAACAGCATGCACTAGATGGAGGTGCACTCTCCTTTACACTGGCAAAGCAAACTAGGCCTGGCATAGCCTCTAATCTGCCCACCTTGTGCCAGTCTGCCCAGCGCTGGCATCATGGCTTCCATCCCCGATGGACAGCCAGCACCCTTCCCCTCTGCGTGGTTCTCCAATGGGAGCATGGGGCGTTTTGCCTTAAAGTAGTAGTGTCTGTAGCTTCCCCTTCAACGCAAGTGAGATCAATATCATGTGGTTTTAACCTGCTGCACTTCTTTTCCATATTACAGCCTTGGAAAAGGACTAGTTGAAGAGACTCCTTCAACTCCACTATAATTACACACACACACAAAATGGGTTTTACTCGCATTTACATTTTTTACTTGCTCGCCATTGTTTTTTGAAAGGAAACTGCTCATTTGCTCTTGGTTGAACAAGTAATGCTAGTAACGTGGCAAAGAACGAAATCCATACATGATGGACAGGTGGGTTTTGAAAGATCGGGAGACCGTATTTCAGATCCTACCTAAGGACTGAGAGGGCCTGGAGGCTGACCTACCTTCTCGTGCCTAGAGATGGTCCCTCCAGGGCAGGACTGAAATACTTTGGTAGGCCAGGGTGGAGGCTACGCATGCTGCCACTGCCCGTGCTACACCTGGACAGTGAGTGAATAGATGTCCTCACCCAGAGCTATCAGTCTGACACTTTAGCCCAGCACTAAATTCACACACTGTTTTACAAGAGTAATGATAAAAAGGGCACTCCAGGAAGATGTGGTCCATCTGCCAGGAGAGGCAACCCTTTAAATTATTGGCATCAGCTAGAGGATGCGTTCCTCTGTACCCTCCATGTCGGATTTCCAACCACTGGATTCATATACGTAAGGAGCCAGCGGCCCTTCTGGCCCACTTGCACTGTTCCTCTCTGTGCTGCTGAGTGTGGGAAGCCTCCTGACCCGTACACAAGGAAGCGCAGAGGGCCAATGAAACCCCTTCAAGGGTCCCACAGCGTTGCGATGGCACACAGCACGGTGGCCTTCTAGGCAGTGAATTTGCCCTTTGCCCACTGATGCTAACACATCTAGGGTAAGGTGGCTGACCTAACCATATAAAACAACACAGGCATAAAATCCCTCAAGATCCCTTTCATGTTTAGTTTCAAATGCAAACAGATTTACATTAAGGAGGTTTATCCTTTCTTGTTTAAATTATGTGTAGTGGTTTAGACTGGGTGACCCTATTACACTGAAATGAATGTATCGGCTTAGAGCAGGAATTACAATATCTTCCACTGCTAGAAAATGAAGCAAAATGCATGCTCGTCTCAGAGTAGCAGCAGCTCCAGATCAAGGGGCTAGTGTGCAACTAGTGACTTGGGTGATTACACTTGTTTAAAGACAGTAGCAGGACAAGGCCTCAGCCCTTCTGTTGGTGGGCGTTTCACAGAGGTGGGTAGAGTTCAGTTCTCTCTCCGTTGGAATTCTCATGCTGGTGGTCTTTAGACACTTTGGATACTCTGTTTTTGCTCACTTTCTCTTTTTGACATAGAGCAAGAAGAGACTGATTAGTCCCCACACAAGAGGTGGGGAGGGCACGCATCCACACCAGGACCAGCCACGACAACTCTCCTGCATGCCAGTGCTTCTATGCACCACTGCTGCTGCAGGGACTAGCTAACCCAGAAAGATGGCTCTGCAAAGCGGTCGCTTTCTCTGCCCCCGGAGACATCGTGCTCAGAGCAGCACAACTTCAAGTCGTTCTAGCTAGTGAGGCAGTGCTTCATTTGTAAGGAAAGAGGTGCAGGGGCTCGAGCAATGTTTTTACTTTCGTAACTGACACGGCCATCCTAGCAAGTCCTGGCACAAACTAAGCACTGTAGGGAGGTGTGACTCTCTACCGGTTCCTTTTTAGCCTTCAAAAGAGACTAAGATGACAGCATGGGAAGGTTTCACTCACTGTCACTCTCAGTGATGTCAAGAGCAAATGTTCTCAGGTTACAAACGGAAATAGTTAAACCCAACCCTCACCCCTGACATCCAGCCCTGCAAATACGGGTGGAGCTCTGAGAGCCACAACGTGTTTGTTTTTCCCATTTCATGTATCCTCATCAGCAATAAGGTTTGTGCAGGCCAGATCCATCTCTTTCCCAGCTCTCCAATGATTCGTTCATTAAAATAAACCCCACCCTAAAACACCTTCTTTTCCTAGCCGAAGTGAAATCTGTGCCATGTGTTCAGAATAGAAGAGCCTGCCTACGTACCAAAGCTACAATGATACAAGGGTGTGACCTTCCTGCAGAATATTTATGCTGGTTTTTATTAGTTTTTCCTCTTTTCCATCGCGTTCTTTTCTTTTCCCATCATCTTTTTGCCTTTATAAATAAAAAACACCCTATACTGATCCAAAGCACATCATCTCACATTAGCAATACCACAGCATTTTGGCTGTCCTGAAAGAACTCCAGCCCCTCCTGTTGGCAGGAATGTGCACAGAGCTAATTGGAATTCTGTAGCATTTTTATAGTTTAAGGTTTGCATTTATTTTTCATTCTGCCTATTTTCTGCTCTGACTTTTTTCACTCTGGTGTCTCACTAGTTGTTCTCTTTCTAGCTTCTTCTGCTCTTTTTTTAACCTCTCCTATGCAGACGCTGAACCCAGTACTGTTTGAGTTCAAGTTGAACTTTCAAACCCGCAGTTAAAAAAAAGATGCAAACATTTTCAAAGGAAGGCACAAATGTTAAACAGAATGTATAAGAGGCTGCTCCAAAACATACATACTATTTAGAAGATTAAGATAAAGCAGCTACCACACACTGCTACTTTAAACCTGATACAGAACATCTGCTCCTGTTTAGCTTTTAATGATTCATATTCTCTTGCCTGCATCTACAATGAGTAAAGGAACACTTGAGTGGAGATAAACAGCAGGTTAGCTTATCCCATTGCTAGGAAGAGAGAATCCTGGCCATGCTTAACTGAGCAGAGATGAACCACTAAGCAGCCAGCGAGGAGACTTAAAGCCCACACATGGAGAAAGAGGATGTCCTTTTTTCCGGCTCCGAGTTGGCTCTCTCTCTGCATTTTCTTTTCACCCCCTGCAGCTTATGGACCTAGTTTAGTCTCCTCTTCACCCCCCACAAACACTTTAGACAGAATTATTACCTCCCTTGCCGCCCCTCAATGATTTTTCTATGCCAGGGTTGATTATACCCAATAATGCTTAAGAACCCAACTATGGGCCTGACCTAAAGCTCACTGAAGTCAATGGGAGTCTCAGCATTGACTACCATGCACATGGGATCAGGCACAAGTGTGTTAAAGTCTGGGCAGATCGTAGGTATAAGCTGCAATATTAAGGGCTGAGGTAGCAGATAGACACATACAATAGGAATAAATCTTGGTTCCAATTTTAAGCCCCAATAAATAAATTTCTGGCAGGGAGCGCTACAGGGGGTGACAGGATGGCTTCCTCCTCCTGAAGCTGCATCTGCAGCCACGACTGCAGACTGAGGTCTGGGATAAAAATAACACTTAGCATTTATATGGTACTTTTCATCTGGAGACATCAAAGGCCTTTACATTTTCCCCACTTCCAGATGTGGAAACTGAGCCACAGAGGTGTCCCAGCACTGCTGCATTTCTCCCCCTCTGCCATTAGGGGGAGTCTGCCAGCCGATCCACACTGCCATAAGGCACAGTAGCATGGAAGAAGTCCTTACAGAACACAGCTCTAACATGGGCAAGGCACGCTTACCCAGCGTGGCCAGCTCTCACAACTTCATTGCCTGGGGGTTTTTCTTAACAGTCCCAGCTCCCAGAATCGGGTATTTTGTGAGAGAATTTCAGCTTTTCTGAGTTCTTAGCCCTCCTGACTGATACTCCCCAGAGACCCCAAAACCCGGAGACAAATAAAATTAACCCAACATTTATTGTTTGTGAAAAGCCTCACGATTTTGGGGGGTCGTGACTCATGATTACTGAATGAATGGGATTGGCAGTACGGGCTAACCACCTGCTTGGGCTCCTCAGATGCTGTGTCACACTGCACAGAAAAAATAGTTCTGTTGGTGAGGCCCGTCGGGGCCGCCCCAGCAGCAGAGATTGGGGAATGAGACACTGGCAGGATGTGGCTCAAAGCATTGCCAAGGCTCCTTCCCCACTCTGGACTGAATTCAGGACAGCACTTGAAGCAAGCACATGCTTAAAGTGTCATTGAAGATATTGGGTTTTAAGCACCTGCTTAAATGCTTTCCTGAATAGGGCGGCTTTCCTGAAACAGGTTCCAGGGTTGAAATGATGCTAGTTACACTGCGAATATGATAGGTGTGAGGAGGGTTTCAGTGGTAGTAGACGAGGGGCCAAAATGTATCCCTTGGAGGTGCATCCTACCTTCATTGCCACTTGTTCATTTCTCACCACAGCTCTTGCGAACTCACCACCTTTTGGTTTAATTTCCAAACTAAATCCGTGACACCGAGGAACCTGTCTGTTAAAATGCATAGCACATGTTCTAGCAGTAGGTGTAGCTGGGTTGATGGATCATTGAATCACTGAGATCTGATTGGAAGTCAGCAAAGCCATTACTTCGGTGAAAGTCTTCAGTTTCAAAATGTTTTGCAATGGAAGAAAATCACTTAACCTCGTACGCACGAACAAAGAAGAGTTTCATGTTTGTTTAAATGTGGTAATATAAATTATTAGCGCCTCACTGGAAATGAACCAGTATGTTACAGAAAAATAACTGACCCATCCACATGTCCTTTTTTTACCCGGTTACATGTAAAAGGCAGTGTTGTTTTCCTGGAAAAGTACTGCACGTTTCATAAGGAGCAGTGAGACACAAGAGGGATACAGTTTCTGTGGAATAGTAGGGCAAAAGTGGCCAGCTTAGAGAACTAACATTAATTGTGAGAAATGAAGCATGTCGGTGAGTGAAGGCAAAATAAAATATTACTAACAGTCCAAATTAACATGCAAGTTTTTACTAATCCAGACACCAACATCTCTCGATGCTCCGTATGCATTGTAGGTGGGAAGGTAAGCAGTTAGTGATCCAATTAAAAAAAAAAATCAGTAACTCAGTTGTTCCCAGGCAGGCTGTAACTATCTGGGTTTAAATGGCAGCTAACCAAAAATAACTTTTATGTCACTTTGACACTGGTGAATACGATTAAATATTCTGAAATGCTGGCCTATTGAAAGAGAGAGACAGGATTTGGTTAACTGATTAAAAAACCATAGCAGTCCTCTCCAAGGAAGCAGGTGAACAAGAGCCTGAGAGGGCAGACTGATGCATTAGAAAATGAAGGAAAAGAACCATAAAGAACCACAATAAATAATACATGCAGTAAAATATTGCTCATGCATCTCTGGGCTGAACAGCTTCTTTTGAAAATGCTCATGCTTTTGATGACAGAAAATGACATCTGTGTGTGATGAGGGGAAAGGAAAGCAGAAAAGCCTGTGATAGATGTGAACTATTAACTAATAGGGAATATTTGGGGAATTAATATTTATGAAATATAAAAGACTATGGTAAAATAAAAGCTGACACAAACTTATGAAAGGAGGATGATTTGAGTTAAGACAGATATAAAACTTGCAGTCTGTCTGTTCTGCCAAGAAACTAATTCCCCTCCCTGAGGTCTCTGTACCGAACAATGTCAAAAGAAGAAGAAGAAAAAATGTAATATAGGCCTGATCCAAAGTCAACAGCAAGATTCCCATTGACTTCCGCAGGCTTTAGCTCCAGCCCTATATGAATTTCAGCTCTTATTAGGGTTTGGGGGCTAGCACTCTCCTTCATGATCCCAAACAGACAGACTGTCCACTGCCTGAATGCCCACCACACTTCTATAGCCCCACAGATTTGGACAGCAGTGAAACAGGTACTTATTTGTCTCAGTAGCATGGAATGCTGATGGGGGAAGGGGGCATCCGTGATACTGTAGTTATGGGTGCTTTGGAAATGCTAATAGAATCATAGGGGGCAATTTTCAAAGGCACAAATGGAAGTCAGGCACTCAACTTCCAATGGGAGTTAGGTCCTTAACCGCCTTTTATGCAAATATCTCCTATAAGAGATGGGAAAGACCTATTTGGTCACCTGGTCCAAGTCCCTGCCATACAGCACTGTTCCCTGCACTACTGTACAATCTCTAGTGTGCTGTTTATTCTAGTTTTTAGAAGTCCCAATACTTTTCTTGGCAGATCATTTTACAGCCTAATACAGCTCCCTGTCAAGAGATTTTTCCCAATATTCATCCTAACTGGTCTCTTTCCTAATTTCTTTACATTGAAGAGCGAGATCTGTGGATAGAAGACTTTAAATGCTGGAATACCTCAAATAAAGAAGGGCTAAATTAAAACCACTGTGACAGCCTCAGTTCTGCATTTGTTTTCTTGTGGGTGCATTTTTTGGATGTGACTTCGGTTTTAGGCAGGGGTATGTTTAGTTTCTAGACATGGTTTCCTCTTGTTTTGACCCTGCCAAATTGAGGTAGTATAGTCCTAAGGCTACTGTGACAGAGCTGTATATATGGATACTAAGAATCTGAGAACTTCAGCTGATTAATTACATTGCCTTCTTCACAGAACTTCACTGATAAAAGCTTCTTGATAATGTAGTAGAAAATAGGTTCCCCAGACCCAGAGCGCAAGGAACAATGTAAATCACTGTGTCCTCTGCACCATAGCATATATTTGGAAGTGTTTGATCTTCAAAGGGAAGAATGTGTTTCAGCCAAAGGACCCTGTCAGCACACACACACCAGAAGATACTGCAGACAGATTTCACTAGTTTCCTCTCTGCAATCTTTACTCATGTGAGTAGTCTCTACTCACACAAGCAACGCCAGTGACTTCACTAGAACTAGTCTCGTGAGCTAGGGTTGCAGAATCAGGTCCAAAATTGTCTAAGGAACAGTGGAATACTTTTTTCTTTATCCCTCTATCAGTTAATGCCCAGATTTCAACCTATTCTCTCATTGTGCAGGTGATTGCAATGCCAATAATGTTTATTGGCTGACCAGCTGGTTTGCATGGAAATGATGTCTTTATTGCAATTCAGAATGAGCCCCTGTGCTATGAAATGAGTCTGCACTGAGCCTATCCCTGTATTCAGCCGAGCCAGTTATAATATGATACAGTTATAAACCTGCTTTGAAAAATATATGCTTCTTCTCTTAGAAGAAAGAGCCCCTCATGCAGCATTCCCGGCTTTTTAATATAAATTCAGCAAGAAAAAAAAATCAACGCAGGGACGCTAGCAATAATCGGGTGTTAGAGGACCAGGGAACATGAATAAAACACTGCACTAAGCTGCAGCAGTTTTGCTCAACCTCAGAACATGAAGTTTATTGAATGACTCCCAGAAGAGGGGAAATGGATTTGGCCCTTAGTAATAAAGTCTATAATTAGTTTTTATAGAAACCACGGACTGTGCTCAACTCCTGACAAGGTTTTTTGTTTGTTTGTTTTTTGGGAGCCAGGTCATGAATGCTTTATACTTCTGCACACTGATAGGGAGGCACAGAAATGAACGTTTAAGGCAGGTTCGGGATCAGTTCAGATGCCCATCAATCTGGTCCAGCAAAAGAGGAGAAAAGGTCTCAGTTACACCTGTTTATCACAATTGGTCAGCTCCAACCACAGCTCCTTTGTGCCACTTTGGCAACGAAAAGGGCCGCACAGCTAGCTTGACCAGCCAGCTGAGAATTCTCACAGCGCGGCAATCCCTGATGGCATTGAGTCAATTCCACCTCACCGACTTTCACATACAGCACGTGGCTCAGGAGGAAGTGTGACCAGAATTCTGCTGCATGTTGGCAATCCCTGACTGGTGTAAAGGCCCCATTAGAGCCACTACCAGTCAATACAAGTCGAACCAATCCTGAGGCTCTAATTTGAGCCAGAGGCTGCACTGGCCTCCAGCCAGCCCCAGGATTGGGGGAAAGAGTTGTAACAACGTATCCCTTCATTACAGCTACATAGGCAGGACTAAATGTTGTGCAACCCTAAACAGTGTTCATGGAGAAAATTGGGGCAGAAATTGACTCTACGACTCAGACATTCTCTTGCTCAGTTCTACCATCTGGCTTCTTCAGATCCTGTCAATCTATTTTGCTGCCGAGTCTGAAGTATCCAAATTAAACCAAGTACTAAAAAAATAAACAAATGTATAGATGTGTAAATCTGTGTGAATACAGACGGACAGATCATATTTATTTGAGTTTTATGAGGTTTTTAAAACTTAGCACCATAGAATGTAAAGTTTAAATAAGTTCAGGACTAACACACTCTACTAGTACTATAAGAAACTACTTGTCTGCAACAGTCACTGAAGCAAAGTTTTGGAGTGGAGGACACTGGAGTCATTCAACAAGTGACTATTAGTTATTCTGGGTACTATGAAGAACGGGATGTTATTTTGGGTGAGAGTTTGTGTGAATTGACTTTTTAAAAACTTTCTGATAAGTTCATTTGACTTTCTATATGGTCCTTGTTTTCTGTTTATTTGTGGCTTTAGTGAAGCTGGATGCAAAGTTTTGAAAGGTCTTGTAAATCAGTTACCAGCACAGATCTTTAAATAGCAACTGATTAAAACTAAAAGCAATCTCTAATTATTTCAAAGAAACCACTCAACTGGTTATAGCTGTGGTCACCACATATGATGTAAACTCTCTCCTTCGGAGGCTCAACAAACTAGACAAACCACAGACTGTTCCCAGCATGGATCCTTAAAAATATAGTCTAGACAATGGTAATTCATACAACACTTAGTCACCCTAACATATAAAAATAAAATAGTTTCAGACTGTGGAAAATACTTACTCCTTAACTAGAGGATGTAAGAGCACTCAGTATGGAAATGGACGGGTCAGAAACACATGCACCAATAAGAATACGAATATATCAGATTCCCACATAATCCAGTTTACCAGTGTCCTTATATCATGCCTTCCACTCAAATATCTCAAAGCAACGGACATTTTATCACGCAACTGATAGGGTGCTCACCATTAGAGCATCTCAGTGTCCCTGTGGAGTAGGCAAATACATTTTACAGACTGGAAAACCAATCCAAAGCGGAATTGACTTGGCCAAACTCACATGGTGAGTTAGTGGCAGAGCCAGGAATAGAATCCAGTTCCATTCTTCTCTCACTTATAGCAGTTTAAATCAAGAGTAACTCTACTGAAGTCAAAGAAGCTACATTGGTGTAAAGTGACAGGAGAATCAGATCTAAGAGCGCATACCTCCCTGTCCTATGCTTTTCTCTGCAGACCATACGCTTGGGTTTTCTTACCTAGTTTACTATTTAGTGTGGTTCTTTGGTAGGGCTGGTCAAAAATCTTATGTCGAAACTATTTTTGACAGAAAATTGGATTCTCCACTAAAAGAAATTTTGCATGAAAAGCATCCCCTAACTTCAGAAAGTTAACTTTGTCAAAAAATGCACCAAACACCAGAAAACAAAATGGTTATCTCCCATGATGCAGCTCAGAACTCCCCAAGAGGACAGACTGTGATGCATCACGGGAGATGTTGTCTGGGCAAAGAGTCTGGCCCATTGAGAACAATGGGAGCATGAGGCACCTGAACTACAACTCCCCTGAGGCACCATGACAGAATTTCTGAACCAAAATATTTGAGTTTTCAGCCAAAGTGTCAAAATATTGTGTGGAAGACAAACCAATTTTCTGAACAGCTCTACTCTCGTCCACTGACTGCCCTCAAATATATGCACTAAATCAATTGAATTCAATAAGGGGGGCATTTACACATCCATAAGTAGACTTTGACCCTGACAGTCTTACGGAGACAAAGCTGCCAGTAACCTCATTAGGAGTTGTGTGTGAGTAAAGACTGAAGGGTGCTCACAGGATGTGATTTCACCACTGGATGAAGAAGATGGCGGGTGAGATCTTGGCCCCATTCAAGTCAATGGCAAAGCTCCCATTGCATCAATGAAGTCAGGATTTCGCTGTGTGCATGTGTACACATACACAATATGGTGCTGATCCCAGACTCGAGTTCCTAGGTGCGGCTGCAATACAAATAATAAATAAAGGAGAAGCTTGGTTGTGAAGGAGCAGATCCCAATTAAAAAAGCAAAGGACGTGAACAAAGGGAACATAGACAAATATTGGCAAAGTGCATTTCTTTCTGTGGAAAAGTTTTCTCTTTTAAAACTTGCTACAGGATGAAAGTTCACCTCCAAAAGACTTCAGATTGTGCCTCAGCAGGAGTTTTTGAGAACAGCCACAATTTTTGTAGTGCTGAAATACAAAGGGTGCATTAATCTACAGATCCTCCAAGACTATGTACATCAGCATGATTGCTCCATTTTATCATCATTGCTCATATGATGTCACTTGTTTTGTACATCTGATTAAAATGTCCCCCTAGGGTATAGATTTGGAAGCTGTCTTTTTGCACCATAGTCTATAGTGCCTGGTCAAACAGATGATCCCCTAACCTGAATGGGGAATGTAAGGTCAGAGGTATTTCTTTCTTGATTTATTAGGCAGTTTTCATGCCATACTATTCACTCAGGAGTATTTAAATGTCTGGGGAAAAGATTCTGCTTTCTAAAAATGGGCCACGTGCTGGAATTCTTGTTCAGGCAAAACTCCTGTGAATTTAAATGGTGTTTTGCCTGAGTGAGGACTGCAGGATTGTTTTTAAAAAAATAAAAAGTGATAATATGTTCAACTGACCGACACTGATCCCTGTATGCATCCAGCTCAGCTGCAATTTCTTTTAGTTTTTCTTTTCTTAGAACACCTGCGTGCATACATGCAACATGCATATGCGCACACAGATTTTGATGGTCTGGCTCATTTCTGAAGAGAATTTATTTTTCCATCCTCACACATAGTTTTTTCTGTCTCCATTAGTACAAAGGGGACTTCTGGGGTCAGCACAATATTTTGTATTCGTGCCAACAATCAAATTTTTTAATCAGATATTTGGAGCAAGTCTGTAATATGCTTTTATTTTGGGCGGTATGAGGGATCCTCCTCACCCCAACTTATACCCCACTTTCCTAATTCTCCAGGTTGCCACAGCCTTTTGTTTGACCATCCACAGATGCATGGAACTTCCTTTGGAATTCTTCAACACTGTTCCAAGTGTAGCCAGATTTACTGTAAAGCAAAAGCAGCAAGCTCCTTTCTCCACGTACACCCATCAGAAGCAGCGTGCGGTCTCCAAAGCTGCCATAGCTGATTATTTTGCATTAGACCCAGGATTGGTGTCCCATTGTAACAGGTGCTATACAAACATCAGAAGATATGTTTCCCGCCCCAAAAGTCTAAAAATACAACTGACATAAAAGGCTGGGAGAAAAGGATAAAATTGATCAAGATGATATCATGTCTGATGATATCTTCAGTGAATTTCCTTTCATTTACTTCAAAAGGACTAAGTACTCAATCTTACATCACTCATATGGCAATGCAGACCCCTAATTACAGTTCAAGGAAGCCAACAACTCAATAGGTTTTCATTTCAAATCATTTATTTCCCCCCTTTAGCAGACAGACATGTGCTTTTAACTTATTGTGATAAAATGTGGACATCTGGGAATGTATTCAATTGCTCTTTGTGTCACTGCACTTCACATACTTCAACATAATTGATGTACTGCAGCACCTTGTTCAATACAATTCAGAAATATGCCATTTTTAAAAATTAAAAAGCAATACTTTTATTGGAACATTTTAATTTGGACTTTGGAGAAAACAATGTAAGTTGCTTTGACTGTATATTTAGATTCAGATGAGACAGACTACTTACACTAAAAAAAAAAGCAGAATCAGCACCAGGAAAAAGCTGTATGGCTGAAAATGTCTATATTATTACACATATTCTGCACATTATTGCCCTTATTCTCATCTAAGAATGCATGAATCATTACACTAGTCTTTGATGACCACATCACATCAATTGGATGGCTGATCAATGGCAAACCAGAATCAAAAGGCTATTGATTCTAACATAGTATAATACAACTTTATAAAAACGTATCTTATTTTCATGTCTACATATTGCCTTACAATCTGAGGACAGATTTCTGTATTTAGTTCCATAATACACAGAATCTCAGTTAGTGTCAATGGGAGTTCCACCTGGGGACTAAATACAGAATAAGGATGTGACATCTGCACTTTCATTTGCAGTGCAGATCTGAGAACAGGAACTTTGCCCTGACGTTGAAAAGAGCTTTATGAAAAGGATTGATTGATTGAGGGCATCATCAATCTCTTTGCTGAATACTTCATAGTCATGGGGCCTGATTTTCCACTGTCCTGCACCTTGTATGGTAAGACCTGTGTAAACTGCTACCAGATCAGAATGATAGTATTTTATACACCCACTTTGCAAAGGCAAAAAAGACTATACAAGACGCAAAGCGAGGAAATATCAGGCCCAATCTGTGTACTTGTATATCTCTATTAAATACAGAATATCCCTATTGCCAGGGTAGCTCAGAGTAGCTTGCTCCGTACCAGCTAACATATTAATAGGAAATGTGTAGCCGTCACCTCTGTATATTTATGTTAATACCCAACTGCAGTGTTGACAGGAGAGAGAATAAGTGAGCATTACTGCAGTTTATCGGACCAAAAATATGCAAAGCTGCCATATACTGAGTCAGATGAGTGGAAAGATCACCAATGACTTCAATGGCATTTGGATCAGGCCTGTAATTAGCAACTAATTCCTGTATTGCTCATATTACTTAGCAACAGGATTTACTGGTTGATTTACGTGTTCTTTAGAATGTGTCATCTCTCTATGTAGGATTTCCAAAAGTGCTCAGCATTGGCCTCATCTCTGCTCCCACTGAAGTCAACGGGATACTAACCCTTCACTTCAGGGGGAGCAGAATTAAGGCAATGCTGAGCACTTTTGAAAATCCTACTCTCTCCCCCTTTTCGTGGGTTTGTTCCATTACCATCTCAATTGAGGAAACCAGGTATGTTGATCTTCAGCTCTAAAGCAAGTCAATGCCGTACTCTCTCTGATGGGAAGGTGACTGAGACAGAAAAAGCAGCTAGAAAGGATAGCTGAAGCAACAGCAAATAACTGCTGCACTTTTATCCCAATGTCTCATTGAGCTACTGGCAGGTTCATCTGATTTATAACTGACCGCTTGTTCCACTTCCACTCATTTGAATGGGGTCTATAAATAAGTCCTTGGCAGGTATGTAGCCTGTTTGTTGATTTTTATTTTTGTTATAACAATAAAAATCACAAACAGAATCATAACTTGGGTCTTCACGCCACTGCGCACAATGGCTATAAGCATCAGAGTTATCACCTTACAATAATGCACTTAGTACTCGGAGTGTAAAGAGTGTTTCCCTGTATTTTTGTTATATTTGCACTTGAAGCACAGAACATTTAGTTTTTGAATTTGTCAAAATATCTTAGCATTAACAGAATAAATATACTGAATGAATATTCAACAAAGATATATCATGAATAAAATATTAGAAATCATGGAACTCCTAATAAAAGGCTGAGAGGACAGGTCACGTTTTTATATTAAATGTGACATTTTCTACAATGCTTATCTTGCAAGAGACAATGACCTACATTTTCAAGAGTGACTAATGATTGTGTGTGTCTCAACTTGAGTTACATTAAAGGGACTTGAGTTTCAAAAAGCACCCACTGTCTGAAAATCAGACCCCTTTAGGTTGTCCCAAGTTGGATATCTAGAGGCATCTCTAGTCACTTTTGAAAATGTAGGTAAACATGTCCAAGATTAAAATCTCTCTAGTCCAGCTAAAACCCATGCAACACTTAACAGTCAGTCTCATCTCCTGGGGGACTCAATGTCCAGTAAAAATATGAATCCAGCAAAAGTAGTCAGCTTCAAAAGGCGAGAGCCAAATATAAACGTTCAGTCGTTTCAGTTATATAGACATCCAACAGACACAATTTTGATTATTTTAAGCAAAAATGCATTGCAACAGGCACCAAACCACATCCTGCTCTTGGGAGCATGTATGCAACTCCTGCAGATGTTAACAGGAACTGAGTTTGCAAAACTCTCATGAAACTGCACCAACCCTGATGCAACCAACACAGATGCAAAATCTATTCACCCACCATTGACATGAGGGCAAAGAAAGGAAACACTAATTATATTTTACTCAGCTGCCTAAAACATTACTTGCCAAAACAGGTGAACAAATAGACATTTAAGTGAAACTGATTTTGGTAGGAAATTCAATTAATTTGCAAAGGGAAAAATGAGAGAGGAAAAAAGTTGAGAAAGAGGACAAGAGAATGGAAGTGGATCCCCTTAAATCCCTTTTTCTTTAGAGCCACACAGGTCAACATTCAATGGACCACAAGAAATTATTGAAAATTCGGACTGTCAAGTGATTACAAAAATTAATTGTAACTAATCACAGTTTTAATCGCACTGTTAAACAATACTAGACTACCACTTATGTAAATATTTTTGGAGGTTTTCTATGTTTTCAAATGTAGGCTCGGGGCTGGAGGCTCTGAGCTTCAGCCACTTGGGGCTCAGGACTTCAGCCGCTCTCGGGGCTCTGGGCTCCAGTCCCCCTCTGGGTGCCCGGCTCCAAGCTTCAGCCCCCACCCCCCTCCCCCCATGCTCCCCCAGTACTCCTGCCTGGTTCGACCTGGAGCTCCAGACATCCAGATGTCAGCCCCCTCCAGACATCCCTCCCCACCCAGAGATATGCAAAGAATATGTTAAAAAAATTAACACATGAATTTTGTTTTAAGTTAATCGCAGGCATTAACTGTGATTAATTGACAGCCCTATTGAAAACATCAATGAACTGTGATGGCCATATTGCCATGTTTGTATTAGTTTATTTTTGTCTCCTTGCGGCTTAGGTTGCTATGACCTAAATCTCCTCAGATGTAGGTTTGCTAGTTGACTTTTTCAGAGTCTCTTTCCCAATATAATATAATCTACCTGTTATAGGGGTTCATAATGCCGCCCATCACTCCAGGAATTGAGCGCCTGATCAAAAACCGAACTTTTTTCAACTTTTTATTCACCGCCACTGGCATTCGTTGTTAGTGTCAGCTGCTTGAGAGCAACATTGAACACGGTTTGTAACTTGTTAGTTACGTGTATTTTTTTAGTATAAATGGACTGGTACACTGCATACAGTTACAGTCCTGTGAGATTTCCTTAGATTACATTGATCTGGTAATATAAACAAAATTGAGATAAATGGAGAGGTACATGCCACTTTGCTCTTCCTTTGAAAAGCAAAGAAAAAAATAGTTGGAGAGGTGCTTCCGGACCAAAATGCCATATCCTGCATGGCCACACCACAGGTATGGTAAAAGGCATGACTGATTTAAATATGGGGAAAGTTTGGTGAAGTTCGGTCATTCAGTAGATTAATGCATTAGTCTTTCAATTGTAGAAAGTTGGTTGAAATCTTGACTGGGTCACAATTCGGGTGGTCTCCGTTTCCTCTGCAGACTTGTCCACACACCAGAGTTACCATTCTATTTGGCAGTCTTGGCAATCTCTGTTCACAAAAGGCCCAGGACTGTAACAGCAGGCACAATGCAGATCAGGCTAGCGGGAGTTTGGCCGAGTTATGTGAGAGAACCTACTCAGCGCCTCCCTGGGCTGTGAGTGGAGCTAGCCCTTGTCTTATTAAGCAGTAAGTGCACCAGAACAATTTTAAAAGCTTGTAAATAAACATCCAAATCCGCTCAGTTTTCTTTGTGTCGAAGTATAACATATAAAAATGCTCTGGCAGTAGAGCATTGGGAGCCGGAGTCAAATTATCTCATGCATGGGTAAAGTATGCGGAACCTGCAAAAACAGCTCGATGACTGGGGTAAGCTGACTGGACTATCAACCTTGCTCTCGCATTTTTAAAAATTAATTAATTTAGTTACAAACTAACTACAGTTTATAGCAGGCTTTCGGCTCTGATAACCTGGAAATCCAGCAGGTTTCTACAGGAATCATGGGAGGCACTTCGCTGTAGAAACGCAGGAGAAGTTTTGAACTTTTCTGCCTGGAAATGTTAGGTGTTAAGGAAATGGGTCGCAGGAAGCAAGTGAAGTATTACTGGAAGGCCTCTGAGGAAGTAGGAATGGAATGGCATGATTTATGGAGCCATGTGAATAAGTCGGGACTGTAAATCACTGCCCGTCACAGCAGTGAATGATGTCAAGGGAGTTACAGAAGCATTACGCGGATACTTCCCTGGTTCCAGCCAGTTAACCCCAGCATATCATACTTGAGTACACACCCCAATGACTTATTCTCCAAAGTCAATTTATCAAGTCTCTGCTTTTAAGAATTCTTAAATAAATGAGGTGCACAGGGTCCTTTTAAAATCACAACCTCAAAAGGCAAAAACGAAAATGCTCTTTGGACATACTTTAGATTAGAAGCTTTAGCAGCTGGCATTCGCTAACTAAGACAGCATTTCTTTAGAAACAAAGTTTTAATATCAATCTCTCCTCACCTGTCTGGAAAATTGATACCTTATGGCCATTTAACTAACTTCAATGGGGCCAAAAAATGCCAGTAACCATGGTGGTCATGACACCATTATTTATAATTAGAAGCAACTTGAAAATGACATGCAATGATGCATGTACCGAACTCTGAAATAAATACAGAGATGTTCCAAAGAGCAGCTCAGTTCTGATGTAACCATATCAGCTGAGATACTACTAATGTTAAACAATGCATTCTTTTCTAAATATCACACTTGATTGCCTTGACAGAGATCTCTGATACATGTAGCTCAGAGAGGATTTCGCTGCACTCTCTTTATAAAGCTGCAGTGTGATGAGGTTGGCTCACCATGACTGGCTCCAGTTTCACCCCTCAGAAAGGAAAACACATTCATTTTGAGAATGTAAAATTTAATGGCGTGAATGTGTCCATTTTGGGATTGTTTTAATTTGTCCTGAGAATCAACAATCTGGTTTTTAATTGGACACAACAAAGGATATGATCATAATTGTAACCCACATTGGGAACTTTTAATGAACAGTCCAGCTACAAGAAACAAATGATTTAACTACAACAACTCAATGTATTTGGGACTCTGGCTACATGTGGTTATAAACCTGGGAAGCCCTCCATTTGAATTTGTTAGACCCAGACTAGTGGTTTGGAGCATAGGACTGGGTGTCAAGATTATTCATGAGTTCTGAGTCCTACTCTGATTCACTCCCTGCATCAGGCAAGTTATTTAACCTTTGGTCTCAGTTTTCTCCATGTATAAAATACAGTTAATGATTCCTATCTATCTAGTCAACACAGGGATTAATAAATGTTTGCCCAGCTCTTTGAAAATGAAAAACACCCTCTATAATTACTATTGCAAATAGTTCTCCGTTCCTTTTTCTGTGGGCCACACAAAATTATTCATCCTGTTTGAATACCACATTAAATGGTAAGATTGTAATTCTGCAATTGGTTCCATGCAGGTAGACCCCTGAGCCTATGCAGAGTTCCATTGACTCCATCAGATATTCACTTGCACAGATGCAATTGCAGGACTGAGGCCTTGGATGTTACACTTTTAAAACAAATCACACACAGGGAGTAGGCAGTCAACAGCCTCTTGCCTGGTGTGTTAACATGCTGTAGTAGAATGTCTCGTCACACTTAGTCAAGTCAGGGACTTCTCATGCTACTTGCATTAGCTCTCTCTCACATCCACACACAGATGTGACTGCAGTGACCTTGTCACTGAATTGCACAAGCTGTCCTTGGAAAAAAAAGTGTTGGGACATCTGACTGCACCACCCAAGGCGCTACATGATATAATGATCCAGATCTGTTCATGTTGCTCTCTAGTCCTAGTTTATTTTAAAAACTGTCATGACCATCTCTAACAATCCATGACAGTTACATAACACTTGCTGACAGAGCACTCTCCTTTCTGATGGCTCTGCCAAACTCTGTTTCATCATTAACAAAATGCCTCAGGCGTTACTGCTTCCTTCTGTAGGCAGGTGGAAAAAGCTAACCTCTGATGTCCTGCAATTGAGAAGCTGCAGTTTAGTGCATCCAAGACTTACTCACGTCAGCGAATACCAACAAGGACTGACTGACAACTGCTGAATTGTAGCTTTCCACTGTGAAAGTATTTTTAAATAAAGCAGAAAAAAGGCCTGTTTTTTTTGCTGCTTTCCTGAGCTTCATTGCGCCAACTCATTCAGTGCTCCTGTGTTTTTACCCCATTGAGATGTCTGATCATTCATATTCCTCCTGCAGAGTATCCCAGAACTGACAGTAGACCAGACCCTGAACTGGTGAAAAACCAGAGTTAAGTGGCTTTGCCCAGGGATACTCTGAGGAGATAGGGAAGGGACAGAATCGTCCATCCTAAGACCTGGAGCATGAAGCGGTATCCACAGTCTACCCCAATGTGCCTTGTCTGGCAAAATAACACATGTGAAATGCTCTTGATCAAACTGGATTCTTGTCAACAAAAATAAATATTAAAAAAATCTCTGTTGAATTTTGTTTTGTTTTTTTAAATTGCCCTAATCACTGTAGCATTTAGCAGACAATACCAACCTTACAGACTAATCACTTTACAAGTTGATTTTGTTTTTCTGCTCCCAGGAACTCTCTCCAAATTGTAGACTGATCAGTACAAATTCCATCCAAGCCCTCACAAGGAAAGCAACAGCTACTCCAAGATTTAATCCTTTACTGCTTCTGCTTCAGTCTTACTTACAAAGAACAATTATAGATTTTCATTTAGCGTCTGTATCTTAAAGGTAAATTGTTTCGATAACAACTGATTTAGAACCAAATCAGAGGCTCGCTCAGTCACACGGCTCCAGCTTAGACAACCATTGCTCCAATTGGCATCATCCCATAAACTGAAAGAGACCTCTCCATTCATTCAGGAAAGAGTAGAGAGTTGTTTGTATGGATGGATTTTACAGGGTGCAGTCTGTTTCAGAACATGCCCCTAGTGCTAGATGTTCAATTGATTTGATGTGTGGCTTGAACAGATAACATGTTAAAGAATATGTCTATTTTAGATAAAGCATTCAGGCCCCAATTCCACCGATTAGCTCCATGCACCAAAGCACTTAACCACATAGTTAACGTTAAGTGCATGCTTAAGTGTCAAAGTCAAGCATATGCTTAAGTACTTTGCAGAAATGAGGCCTTTGCTTCATAAACAGTTGCTATATCTACAAATAATATAATATATCGAGCACCTCTAAGGAGCTAAGGATCTCTAAGTGCTTTTTAATTTTATCTATTTATCTAGTCCCCTTCACCATAGTATCAGACTGCCTCACCACCTTTAATATGTTTATCCACACAAGACCACGGGAGATAGGGAAGTACTCTTCTCCCCATTTTACAGATGGGGAAGTGAAGCTCAGAAAGACTAAGGACCAAATTTCCATTGAAATCAATTGGAGTTAGGTTCCTAACCTGCTTAGGAACTTCTGAAAATCCCACTAGATGGCTATCGGTATCATTAGGCACCTAAATATCTTAACCCAAGTGACTTGCCCAAGGTCCCACAAGGCATCCACAGTGGAGCAGGGAACTGAACCTTTGTCCTCCCAGATCCCAAGTTAGCACCCTGACCACCAGAGCATCCTTCAGTTGTAAGAGCATCCTTCCCTGAAGAAGCAAGTTATTTAGACCTCACAACATCCCTAAGAGACAAATATTATTCTCTCCATCTAACAGCTGAGGAAACCAACTCAGAGTGGGGATGTGGACTTAGCCCAGGTCACACAGTGAATCAAGGCTGGTGTTGAGACTAGGACCCAGAACTGTGCACCAGATCTCATGTCCTCTCAAAGCGAGGGCTTACGCAGTTGTGATTTGCCCTTCATGCTGGAGAGAGTTTGGCTCATTTTATCTCTGGCCGTCTGTGCGGCTGGGAAGCCAGTGAACCTGTCCTCCCAACTGACCTCCTGCTCTGCTCAGAGCCCCTCCTCCCCCAAACCCGCCCAGAGATGCTTCTTTAGCTAAAGAGGTGTGTGTGTGTATGTGTGTGTGTGTGGGGGGGGCTGTCTCAAGGCGCGGTAGAGAGGGACTACTGTCGAGGTGTAAGTCAGTTGAATCCCTAAAGACAAAAAACTGCAATGTTTAGTTCATGAATCAAATTTGGCGGGGTTCGCACTGCCCTAGCCAAGACTCCTGACTCCCAGTCTCCGGCACTAACCACCAGACCGGAAGGTTCTCCCACTCTGACATAGCGTTAGCCATAGAGATTGCCAATGGGAGTGAATGTGATCCAGTCTGATACCATCCTTCTGGCAACCCCAGCAATTCTCTCCAGGGGAAAGTTATATTCGGACAGCAGCTCACATAGCTTTAGTTTTTTTTTACTGCCCCTTTAACAGCCAGAAACGAGGGGCAGTGCCAGCATCACATGACCAGCCAGCTCTCCATGAACGACTAGCAAGTGTTCCACAGACCACCGGTGCTCCATGGACCACAGCTAGGGAGCCACTGCACTAGAGAAAGCGGCTTTTTTTGGGGAAAAAACAGCCGAGAGGAACTGTGGCTGCCCCCACAATTGAATTCTGCATAGAAAAAGAAATCAAAGTTTAACAGAAGAATTAATTTCATATGGAGCTCAAGTGTTAACTTCCTCAGAGGGAAGGAAGTGCAAGCTCTGTTGTCAGTTTCAAACAGATGCCTGTTTCAGATGGGTTTATAGGTCACCAGTGTCTCTCTCTGTAATTTATAGTTAATCTTAGATCCATGCTTGTGGGTTGGGAATGGTGCTGGTTATGGATGAGACGGGTAGAATTCGGAGTTACTGAGTCAGTTATTAATGGGCTGCCCTTGTCCTAAGATTCTCCTAAACATTAAACTTGCTTCATGCTTTATGCATGATAAAATAGGCCTTGTTGTCTGTATGAAAGAAGAGAAAGGGATAACAACGCTGGACGCTGTTTTCTACCCTTACTGTTTTGGCATCTTCTCAATACATTCAAACACAATGGGGGCAGATTCTCAGGACTTCCAAAGGGAGCAGAAACCTTCCATAACTCCCCTGCAGGGCAGACCACTGATACAGAGAAATGCCCAGCAGGCATGCCGCCGGCAAGGCCAGGTCCCACAGCTCTCAGTGCCAGGGGGCATGTTGGAGGCAGAATAGCTGGAGCACATCCTGTTCCGTTTATCTCCCTAAAGCATCTCCCATGCCTAGCACACGAACATAGCACATGGCAGGAGCTGGGCCTGAGAAAGAACAAATCAAATTCATGCCTAATGCAACACCATTGGCTTCAATCAAGTTATATCAGGCACCAGTTTAGTTCAGTTCAGTATCCTAGACCTTGAGTCTGAGGGCATGTATACACCGCCCTGCAGTTTGGCCTACAGGGGTGTGAAGAGCAGTACGCACCAAAGTACTGCACTGGAACTGCCCTGTGTGAATGCTGCGGGTGCAAAGTAAAAGGTTCATGCTTCACATGAACGTAATCCTGTTCGACGAGGTTGACATTTATGAGAACTAGGAACCTTTTAGTTCACACTCACAGCATTCACACAGGAGAGCTATAGTGCAGCACTCTGGTGCACACTGCTATTCACACCCCCATAGTCCGAGCTGCCGGGACATGTAGATAAGCCCTGAAAGAACTTTAATCAAAGCACTTGCAGAAATTACACAGACACATACTTGAAATAAATCAGAGGCACAATCCTGCAGTCCTTACCCAGGCAAACTTCCATGAACACAGAAGTCAATGAGAGTTTTGCTGCGTAAGTAAGTGCAGGCTCTACACTTCCTCTATGCATACCAAGGAAATGGTTCGTTTCCTTTGTTCTTCATTATAATTTCTTGGATGTTTATTATGGTAGCCCACTAAATGCCTCTTTGGATTTACATCAATGCCTTGGTGTGTCTTTTCTGAGATTCCACTGCAGTGAGACAAAGAAAACTTACACCTCCGCTAAAAATGCTATCATCTGAAACACTCAGCAAAACAGTCCAAAAAGAAACTGGTCCTTCTCTATGGACGTTTCACTTCGTAAGTTACATTCTAACTTCCATGTTCAGAGAGCACTACACTGGGCTGCTTCCTAAGGAAGATCACTGGGAAGTAGCCTCCGTGGTAATTGTATTAAAATTATGTGATTTTAAATGATTGTTTTTTAAGTAACCATATATACAACATGTAATCATCCATCTAATAGACATGACTCAATTTTCAAACTTGGGTGCCTAAGTCAGGCTAACAAATCACATACATTCCTTTGCTGGCAGCAAATACCTGTGAAACCTACTGGCACGGTGACCTATTCCCGGCTAGTGCTAATTCACACAGAGCAGCGGTTCTCAAAGTGTGGGGCGCGCCCCCCTAGGGAGGTGTGGGGGAATGTTCGGGGGGGGGGGGGGCAGCTGGGCCAGGGCAGTGCCACACTTCCAACTCTACTCCATCCCCCCGACCAGCTCCCTCCACAGCCTCACTCCTCCCTCAACCCTGTCCCGCTCTGCCTCTGGGCTCAGCTCTGCCCTCATTTCCTCTCCATCCTCAGACCAACTCCGCCCCCAGCCACAGCCCGAGCCCGGCTCTGACCTCATTTCCTCTCTGCTTCCAGCCCCAGCTCTGCTGCTGAGGAAGCCTTGGCTGTGCAGTAGTGGGGGGCTGGGGGAGGGCACAGACAGATTCTGTTACTGGTCAGGTGGGGTGCGACTGGAAAAGTCTGAGCACCGCTGACAGAGGATGACAACCTAGGACTACTATCTGTTACTCCGTTAGCTCAAATAGCAGAGGGCTGTGCAGTGGGTCTAAAGTTTCTGAACCAGCTGATGAGCCATGTGGATTTCACTGTGAGGCCATAGGATGGATTTGCTGCTTTTTCAGTTTGCTTCTTTAAAACCTAGGTAAATGACACACCAAAACCTATTTCGATACAAGAACATCAGAAAGGACCAATTATGATATTCTTCAGTTTCATGGTCACACGCTGTGTTTTCCATAGGACGTCTACCTCGTTCAGTGCAAAGTGGAACTGCTGTGGGCTGAACCAGGGTTGCATAGTGAAGGAGACTGTTCTCTGTAGGGTCCCTGCCTCATTTGTTGCAGAAGGTGTATAGTGAATGAGGCAGGGGGTTGCGGGAAGGGAATGGATGACTTCATGGTAAAAGCAGTTGAATGCTGCTGTGGGGAACTGGATTCCATCCCTGCCTCTGCCACTTTCCACAGGCAGTCACCAGTTGTGAATTCTGCATTTTCTGGGCGCCCAACTTCAGATACTGGGCAGAGGCTGTCTGATTTCCAGAAGTACTGAGCACTCGCAGCTGCAGCTGAAGTCAATGGGTGCTCTGCTCTGAACACATACATATAGTGCTTTGAGTGCTAAGTACTCTGAAAAATCAGGTCCTACGTGTCTCAAATTGGGCACCCAAAATTAGTGGATACTTTTGACATTAGTGTCTATGTACCCGAGTAGCCCACCTGTAAAACGGGAATACCAGTCCTGCACCTCAGAGAGGCATTGTGAAAATGAATTCATTCAGGTTTGTGAAGCGCTCAGATACGGTAGCAGAGAGGACAGCTTCACTCAGACATTTAGGAATGTCTATGAAAAGTAGAGAGGAATTAGGGAGGTTGCTTGGAATGCTCTCCCCACAGAAACTGGGACCTCTCTCCCCTCCCTGTCTATGGCCAAAGGGGGAGGGCTGGAGTCCCAGCCCCAAACAGTGAGAAGGGAAGGATTGGCCAGAGGAAAGCTGGCCCCCTCATGCCGCCTAGGGCCCTTAATTACCTTGGTTAGTCCCAGGCCTGGACCTCCTTCCTGAGATGATTCTCCTCCCTGATCTGTTGCATTCCCTATCTCCTTCTCTGCTGCCACTGTTTCCTCCTGCCCCTCCGGCTTCTCCTCCCCCCCAGACTGGGCCGGGAAGGTCTGACAGGAGGCAAGCTGCAACGAGTGTCAGTAGAGCTTGGGGCACTGGATTGACCACCCAAGCCGCAGACTGCGTGTTGCGCTCCAGCCACCCTCCATGCACCCTGCTGACATGCTCTAGGTACCTAGAGCACACTTACATAGGTCCACTTGGAGGCAACACCCAGTCTGTGGCTTGGGCAGTGAATCCAGCAGTGTCCTGACCCATCGAAATCACCGCGCATGTGCCACACCTCCTGCAGCAGCTCCTCCTGCACTACTTGTGGTGTTCACTGGAGCCGAGTGGTAGTGAGCGATGCACACGCACATTCTTACACGCACACGCACATTCATATGTCTAAAGAGCCCTCGTTTTGTTGCTCTCTCTTAGTTGAGCTCACTGTGTTACCGAATAAGTCTGCAGTGCAGTGTGTGTGTAAGTCTAAGTTCAGAGTCTTCAACAGAACGACTTACATGCTCTTTAAAAAATGGTCATCTCCATGGGAAGGTAGCAGATCTTAAACTGCCTGATTTCACACGCGGCATTTTAACTAACCAGCGGGCAATGGTTAAGACAATAAAGCAGCAGTTACTGGATTCGATCTCTCAGGGTACGTCTTCACTGCAGAGTTAATCAGCAGTGGGTGACCGCCCCCCAGGTCTGAGCACCCAGGTTAGTCTAGCCGAGGCGCGAGCAGCCGCACTGCAAAGCCACGTCAGCGTTATTGTGACCTCACTGTTGCTGCACTCTCCCTCCCGCAAGTGTGTTGCTAAGACTTCTGGGGACATATCCCATGGTTCTTTGTGCTGCAGCGAGCAAAGCCACTGAATGACACTTTCCCAGTGAATTGTGGAAGAGCTGGTCTATGCTTCTGAGTACACGGCGGGGGGCAACACAGGGAAGGCAGTGGCAGACTATCAGCACTCAGTGGCTTAGCCTGCATCCTCATTGCAAAGAGGCGGGTTATCAGCACAAGTGAAAGCAGCACCTAAGCTCTAGCCTGTATCTCTAGCTAGCCTGAGTTGAAAGCATCACCCAACTCGGATGAGATGGTTTTGCGTGTGAACAAGAGCTGGGTTCCGGGCAACAGATGAGCAAGAGCCCAAGATAATAGCACAGTGATGACAAACCTCAGCCTACAGTTTGTACCGCACTTGCAGCTCTCTGTTACAGTAATTCAATGCCGGAAACAAAGACTCAGGGATGATATCTCACACATAATTGGGGACTATTTAGTGCAGCTGACAGGAGTTGTTAAAAGGCAGACTAGTAATTAACAAGTGCATCTTATCCAGAGAAAGGGTACTATTTTTTCAGGGCAAGGTTGAGATCATAGTTAAGGACATCTCTCTGCGTGTTCCTGAACATCAACACATGAACACAATAAATCTTGTAACTACACTGCACAATGGTACTGCAAAATCACTATTTATAAAGCACTTCAATATCTGGTAACAAATCTAGGGGAACTTAAATATGGATTACATTTGAGTGAAATGTAGAAAGTCCCCTTTTACTGTTGAGATATCACAGAAGCTCGGTTCTTCTGGACATAAAATGAGATGGGATCTGCTAGCACATTTTATGGGTCCAATACTGCAAACACTTAATACTGACCATGGTGCTTACTAGTGTAAGAAGTAAAATGAGAAAATAGAACCTGATCCAAAGCTCACTGAATTCAATGGAAAGACACCCATTATTGAGGCCTTATTGAGGGCCAGATTTTGTTACCTTTACTCACTGTGATTACCACCTTATTCTGCTCTAATAGTCATACTATTTTCAATCAGCCTACTCCTAGAATACGGTACTACTACAAGTAAGGTGGCAGAATCCACACCTTAGCAAGAAATGGTACCAGAGAGAAGAATCAGGAAGAGAAACTCAGAACCAAGTCAGGCTTGCTGGGACTGGGATAGGTCATTCTCCTTGATAGGTGTTTGACTCTGGCTTCACTTCTCTTCTGTTGGTCAACTGCCAGACCCTGAGCAGACTGATGTTCAGAGCTTGTGCACCACTTTATGGTGGATGGGATCAGGGTATGTTTCCTAAGCAGAGTCTGAGGAAGACCTTTCTGATGTTGCCAGTTGCAGGGAGCATGGTGTCATTTTGTTGTTTGTTTTTAAAAAATGCACAAATGAAAGAAAGAAAGAAATCAAGCCTATTAATAAAATTAAAAATGGGATGTACAGGAGCATGGTAGAAATTGACATTGGCCATGGACAGTCTCCCTTCCTAATACATTGCAGACACACTTCATGCATTTCTTGTGGACAAAAAGGGGTTGAGGTTATTTCCCTCCCCTCCGCCCCCCACATTTTCACTCCAAGTAGTGAAAAAGAAATCAGCTCAGTAAGATGGGAAGTTCTAGTGAAGGTGACTGTGAGCTGGTGTGTTGGGCCATGTGATCCAACAGCAAAATCTTTTTATCAAGCAAATTTCCCCCACCCTCCAAAGCTTTATGTCTGAACTCTATGATGCACCGACAGAGGGCAGAAGTATCTATGACACCAGAGAAGCAAACAGAAGACTCCCAAGCCCAGGCTACATCTCAGTCTTCTAACATGAGGATCTGGGGCTCTCTCTCTTAGAAGCTCCTCTCCCATCTGGCAACCAGGGAACTTCCTTTATGCAGTGACATTTTCAGATGTGCAAGGGAAAAGCACATGGCCTGTGCACCCCACCATTTAAGTCCCCTGTCCACCATTTAAGTCACACAAAATAAAACTTCAGAGGGTCTTAAATGGGCACAGGGGAATTTCACCTATTGAGTTTCCTGGCTTTCCTTTGAATACCTGATTGGGTCTTCAGTCCCCATATCTGCTTAATTAATTACTCCTCTCTGTACTCCTCTGAGATATCAGGGTTGGGAATTAACTCCTCAGCTGCTGGTTCACAAAGAGCCCCTGAGTCCTCGTATAGAGATACAATCCCTTAGCTGGGCAATCATTCAACTCCCTCAGCTTCAGACACATTTTCAAACTTCAAAAGCAAGCTACAGTATTCATTATAAATCTTTAGATATGATTTTATTTCAAAGCCTAGACAGGAGAGCAAAGAGGCCACACTGCAGGATGGTCATTTGCAAAGCAAACTCACTCACATCAAGCCAAAACACAGAGGAATGATACACTATCAACGCAACTCAATGGGACACTCAGGAGATCATTAGGAAAATGCAGACGGTTATTTAACATACTTCCAAGGGATTCTCAAGGAATTGAACATTATATTGCATGTATTCAGAGGTATTATCAGGCAGAGGCAAAATAAATAGGTTCTTCTTTGAGTGATTGCTCATGTCCATTCCACTATAGGTGTGTGAACACCACCCTGCACGGTTCCCAGAACTTTTTTCCCCTTAGCAGACCCCGTTGGGCCAGCTCTGTTGCCCCCTGGAGTCCCGCGTGCATGTCGCGGTATATGAGGCACTGCCAGCCCTACATCCCCTCACTCCCTTCTTTCTGCCAACTACGGCAGTGGGGACATCTCGAAGAACATCAGTTACTGGTAAGTAACCTTGTTTTTCTGATGACTTCTTTTCCTCAAGTGTTTGCTTTCTCCAGAATGAGAAGGATTGGATCATTCATTTATACAGTCTCTCTCTCTCTCTCTCTCTCATATAATCAAATTATTCAGTTAATATTATGACTGCAAGAAAATGCTCCCAGCAGATTCCAATTATGACTTCTTCATAAAATGATAATCTTAGTTATATGTACACGGAAAAGCCATACCAGATGAAGTGACGTGCAAAGAAGAATTGTCTCTCTTGATTCTGCCTGGCTTCAGGAGTCAGACTGGAGGGCTTGTCTACACTTGAAATGTTAGACACTACCTACAGTTGGGAGGGGTTCTACAATACTGTCTATACTGTAATCCACCTCTCCAAGAGGAGGTAGCTAGGTCAGAAGATCTTCTGTTGACCTAAGTGCTGCTTACATGAGGACTTAGATCAGCGTGACTACGTCGCTCAGAGATGTGGATTTTTCATACCCCTGAGCAATGTAGCTGGGTCGACCTAATTGTCTAGTGTAGACCAGTTCTGAGATGATACTTGATGTTACCTCTTATTGGCACCTTCTCAGGTGGCCACGTCTGTTTCTGTAGGACTAAGTTTTCATTTAAGAAACAAAAAAAGCTATTAACCCACATGACTGTGCAAAGTCTGTGGTTACGTCCATTGCTACCAATCTGTATTGTAAGTCCCAGCCAGCTCAGTGGAGGGGAGGGTGAAGGTACTTAAGCTCTGCCCACAATACTAGGATACCTTGATGTTTCTGCTTAAATTTTTAGCAGTGAAATAAATTTTGCTATTAATCTGCCATCATTATGGTTCAGAATCAACAACTCTATTCAAATGAGTACAGGCACTTCACAGTTTTCAGCGCTATTAGTCAAATTCTCTCTAAGAGCTATAAGTCCACCAAAGTCAATGGAATTGCAGCACAGATGAACATGGGATATTGTTCCTATCGGAGTATCTGCAGACAAGAAAATAAAGCTGCATCAATTTCCATTCAGAGGCTTGAATGCTGCTCTCAGTTACAGCCCCAGGAGATGCCTGTCTGAAGCATGAAGAATGGGATGTGTTAAGAAAGACCTATGCTTGCATTTTCTGCTTTGTCAGCCTTATCCAAAGCCCACGACAATCAACGGGTGTCTTTCCATTAGCGTCAATGACTGGGATCTGGTCTGTCATTGGCTTAAGTCCTAATACATTTTTAACACAGTTTTTCATACTTTGAGCAATACGCTATATACAAATTTGTGAAGGAAAGCATAAAAAAACCTCTGAAAAGCTTCATGTAATGCTCTTGTACATTGAATCCTTTCACTCAGTGACTCATCAATGGTAAAAGGCATCATTATCTTACCATTTAGGGGATGAAAAACCCTTACTTTCCTTTACTTTCGGATTCCTCCTTATTACTAGAGTGTTATGAAGGAAATCATGCATTAATCATCCCAACCAGCACCAAGTTTCATTCTTCCTTAAAAAAAACATAACCGGTCCAAGTCTCTCTTGCCGTAACCCCACCTGAATTCAGGGAATGACCCCAGCAAAATATTTGGCCCAATAATTGTTCTGAAGCAAAGCTGTAAAAAGTCATTCAAAACTGTAAAGCAGTGCTTATTTGCCTCCTAACATTTCATGTGCTCAGGACACCAGGCAGCTGCTTCTTAAATTATCCTCCATAAAATTAGCTCCTGGCTTGAAATGGCTGCAAATTAAATTATATCATCTCTTGAAGCATGTGATCCAGATGACTTGCTTAGACACAGAATCTTCTTAGATGGGGATAGGTACATATAGAGGCAAATTTGTTGCACTTAAATGGCCCTAACCCAAAGTCAACATGGAGAGAGTCAAAGACAGGACTCTATATCCAGTTACAGATTGACCTAAATTTTAAGGAGACAAGGATATATTTTTCTTTCGGGTTCATACAATATTGTTTATACTGTGACGGGCAAACTCCAGACTCTTTGGGAAAAGTAAATTATATTATACAGTACTTTGTCTGTATTTAACATCATTTTCACTTGTCTAAGGAAAGCACCACAAATTACACACACTATTTGATAGAGAAATTAGAATCATCCACAATGCAACTGGGCCATAACCAAGAGCATGCATTATACTTGAGATGCAGCTGGTACAAAAACAGAGCCCTTTACTAATTATACCTGAGACAGACAGATAAGTAGGTTTTAGCTGCTGCACAGGTGATTGAGAAGCTATCTTGGCCTGAAAGTGTAGTCTGTAGAATCACAAGTGTTTGGGAAGTGAGGTGTTGCATTCCAAAGCTCTGGACTTGGACCTGAAGTGATGCTGATGGAGCAGAAATAAAACAAAAAAGGATGCATTAAGTAAAATTAACTTTCTTTTAAAGGTACAAAAATGTGCTGAAGGGAACGGAATATTTACTGCTCTATCTATGCTTTTAAAAAATATGTAGTTAAACTTCTCACAAAGTACAGTAGGATTTGTATTACCTTGTTTTGCGGGGATTACAAAAGATGATAGAAGTTGAATTCCAACATGTTGAAATGAAAGGAGTTAAATCACTGCTCTGATCTTTTCAACTATTTGTCTGCTGCAAGCTGCAAAATTCTGTAAACAGTTTACAGAGCCATTCTGCTTATCTTTCAGCCTTTTTCCAACCAAAGGCTTGCTGCTCTCCGTGGGAGTCACTCTGATGTAAGAACATGGTATCAAACTGCAGAGCACAGAAGATTTGGACAGATCAGATAGCTGATCAATTTACTTTGTTTCAGTGCTTTCTCTGCTGGGGTTTCATTTGTCTGCATGTCAAATTACTTTTAGAACAGAATGGAAAAACATTCCAAAAAGGAGATAAGTGGAATATAATGCAAAAATTGGATCTAAGTATTAATGCTAACACTTGATACATCTCCATGGGAAAAAATGAACAGCTTTATGGTGGGCTAAGTATCAATGATCATCTTTTTACTGCATCACTGTGGCAAGTCTGTAGTTTTTCTCAATGAAGCACTTTCATACGATGGTGCTATTTTCAGATACTTTTACCTTTCTACAAGAATTACCTTTTGGGCTGCAATTTATCATATTTGTTTCTCAGCCCAAGGGTGAATTTTAGTGTGACACTTTAATGAAGGAAAAAAAAAAGCTACATTTTTTCCCCGGAGACATTTTTGCGCTCTGTTAACTCAAGATACCCTCATTTGAATAGTTCAGACCTGTCATGTCTCAATGAGGAATGAAAAATTTGCTTTTGGAAGCATGTAAAAAGACCAACCACCAAAAAACTGAAAAAGAAAGAAATGTTTAACGCATGGAAGTTTTGGGGTTGTGGGAGAGGGTGGTTGGTTGGAGTGTCTGTGGTAGCCTAGGGTAGGGATGGAAGACCCTGGAGCCCAGAGGATCATGCGGTGAAAGGTGGGAATAGGCCTGGAATAGCCCTCCTGTGTCCTGTACATATTACTGTTAGATCCCCCTTCGTCCCACCCCATTAACCTTCCCTTTGCTCTGTCCCATGCCCCATTTGCATCACCGTTTGTTCGGTCCCCTTTTCAGTTGATGCTCCCTCTCCTCCAGGATATCCCCCATTGCCTTACAGTATTGACGGGGTGGGAGGTAGATAGCCATTGCCATGACGCGCCCCGCCCCGATCCTTGCCTGTAGCAACACCATGCCATTTTGGAAATATATCACATGCCCCTTGCAGAGCAGCATCAGTGACCCCTAGTGTTAAAGAGGACAAACTGACAGGGGATATCAGCTGCCTGCCTGCAGCCTTTGCTGGGTGGATGCCTGACAATCCAGCCAGGACAAGGCTGTGAGATGTGCAATGGTGCACAGGTCAGAGCTATTATTCACACAGCTTTCGTTACTCAGATACATGCATTGAAGGGCAAATCCTGACCTCTCCTCCTCGACACTGAACAGACGCAGCTCTGCTGCAGAAGGAGAACGAGGCAGATGCAGGGAAGCAGTGAAGGCATTGCACAGTCTTGCTCTGTGTGAGGACCCTGCATGGCCACACACAAGGGACTAGGTAGGCCAGATGGTACAGAGGAGCCACTGCTGCGCAAATCCTCCCATTTCCCCACCTGGTGCAGGGCAACGCATAAGGGCCAGGCAGGCTACCCTGGGCTGCAGCAGCCTATGTGGAGTTCTGCAACCTAAGGAGGGTGGGGGATTCTTTCCCTACATCTTTCAGGATGGGCACTGTGCTCTGGGTTTGAGTGTAAGTCAGAAAAGCTACCAGCATATACAGTGAGCAAAATACTGCATGGGTGCAAGAGGGCTGGAAATGCACATTTCCCTGTGTGTTCCTACAACCACAGAAAAGACAGACCAAAAATGAGTGCAACCATGGACGGGCCGTTAGCACCCAGGCCCACCCAAATCTGAGCGGTGCTGCTGGGAGCAGTCCAGAGCGTCACTCCAGCACCTGAAATCCGGGACAGAGTTACACACTGGCACTTCAGAAAGCTACGGTCTGGCAGCTTTGCCTTGTCATTCTCTGAGCCACCCCGCACGCACCTCCAGCTTGGCAGGCAAAACCCTGCATCCAGCATCCCCAGGTCGAGGAAGAGGGCAGAATGCCGCGGGGGGCAGGCCCTGCTTATGTGCACATCACGTCACACTGTAGCAGACTTCTCTAAATCCACAACCAACAAGAGCCAACCCATTGGAGCCAGATGCCTGGCATAGCTCCGTAGGACAGAGGCCACCATTGCAGGGCAAGTTCACTCTCCAGTCGTCCCTGCCCCACACCTCCCCAGCCTCCTCTCCACACTGGATGGGGACAGAGACTACACAGCAACACACACGCACCCTGGAGAGTGGAGACTACACTTGTTGCCCATAACTAATAAATCTGGAAGCTCTATATCAGTGAAAACAATCCGTTATAAATCCCAGGCTCACTTTCTGCTTATAAAATTCTCTCAGTATCAACTATTTTAATGTTTTTTCACCTAATACATCAGCATTTTATGACTGATTTCTTTCCAAATTTTGGTTTTTAAGGATGAAGTCGTTTCCTTGGTTTTATACACCTGCATGCTCAATAGATTTTTAATACCTTCAATAAAAGTTGCCTTCTGGGGTTGCACATTGAATGTCAAGTTTCCATTTTTTTAAAATCCAAACTATAACCTGCTGAGCCTTTTGATGGGCTTAAACAGAATGACCTAAAAGTCCTTAATGTGATATGAGCAAATACACTTCTACAATATTTTTCTGTGGATCTTTGAAATAGGCTTTAGCATTAAGGTCTAGAAATGTATAGGATTTAACGTGCAGCAGCAACATTAAAATAGGATATTTCCCATATCTACTGTTTACTGAGCTAGACGTACTGAAACCTGTTAACAGTTTGGGTGGAATTTTGTGTTTCTAGGATAAGACTGTAAACTGGCTGGTGACTAGGCGAATGCCTGGTTTATACATAAAAGTGATACCACTTGAACTATATTTGTACAGGTATGTTGGTGTAAAGGTACTTTAAACCCATAAAGCTATTCCCATACAGGAAGGGGAACAAGTAATACCAGCAAGGCACCTTTATACTGATATAAGTGCATCCACGCTAGGTGTTGTGCCAGTCTAACTAATCTGGTAAAAATAAGGAAACAAAACCAACACATCTCCTAACTGAATAGTTATTACTGGTACAAAACCCATGTATAGACCATGCCTAAATGTTTTAAGCTCTTTGAAGGACCGTCTTTTTGTTCTGTGTTTGTACAGCACCTAGCACAATGGGGTCATAGTCCCCGTTTGAGTGCTTGCAGCCCCCTAAGTACTCCCACCATACAAATAAATAGAATAAGAAGAAGATACTCACACAACACAGGCACCAAAGTAAATTGCCAGGCATGCTAAGAAAAGTATTAGAATTATTATCTGTCAAACCCTGATGGAGTGCTTGGCACTATATAAAAACTAGAAGACGACAAGGTACATGCTCTGTTAATCCATATACAGTTTGCTTGAAGTATTCCAAGGTGACCACAGAGTTGTTAACATTCTGACATTTTTCAGCCCTCAAATCATAACATTTCTGCAGCACAGGGGGCTGCTGTGAAATAGTAAAAGTGCAGTGAGAAGGTTAAACATAAGTACCTGACTAAACATCATTTATTCTGTCATGCTGCAAGAAGTGGACTAGGGGCACTGATCTGTATAAATGTAGGAACAATCTCCTATTCACATTGCTGAATCATATTATTGTTGTAGTCTGCTTTTAGTCCTGAAAACATGTCCCAAGTCTCTTGGTTTGCTTTATCCTCCTTTTCCCCCTCGCCCCCCCTCACTAAACGGCTTAAAGTTCAAACCCTTGGCAGAAGAACGGTTGTCATGGGCTGATCATCAGAGCAGCGTTCCTTTAGGCCCTTTCCCGCTGTCCAAGATTTGGTAGCACTTCAGAACTTCTCACTCTGCAAAGGAGCAGTCCCTTTGACTAAGTGTTTTACAGCATTGTCATCACTCACAAATTTATTACGAGTCTTGTGATATTTGACGTTTTACTTAAAGTCTCAACTCCAGGAGGCAAGTGATTACACGAAAACGTCAGCTTTCATTTAAAAAAAACAGTTTCTAGCCCTCTTGGTCATGGAGAAAGGACTGAATATGTGACCAGCGTCCATCCTAAAATTAGAAAACCATAAGGCAAAGAAAAACAACCCCATATTTATTATTTTAAATGTAATGGTTTTTAAGTCAGTCTCAAGACTTTGCGGGCTTGACTCGTGTGTGTTTGGGGTTAGCAATACTGGATTTAATTCTGAACTTTAAACCGCCAGTTAATTTTTCACTCATTCTGATGCAATCTTTACACCAAATTGTACAATGCTGGATTTTCTTAAATAACTACAGTTAATAAATCTAATGGAAAACTTCCACATATGGCGGGGGCCAAAATGTTAGAAGTTACAGAATAGAGCATGTCGTTGTCTTGAGGAATTAGAACATTTCTTTTTTCAATGCCTAGCCTACAATGTTAGAACTCTGCTTCTAAAATTGTTAGTGTTTATCGACTGAAAGAAAATGAAATAAACAAGGTCCCATGTCCTATGCCATACAATAAACTTAAATTGAACTGGTTGGAGGAGGAAAAAAAAAAGACAAGATAGAGTTTTCACAGAAATTACGTCCAAAATTTCACCAAAAAATTCAAGAATTCCAATTTTTTTTAAAACCAGTTCCAGACCTAAATTATGAAGCAGGAAACCCAGAATTATGCGGCACAGTACCCAACCACTCTCCCTTCACTGCCCCTCATCTGCATCAGTCCAGGACAGTTTATACAATATCCCTTATTGCTTTTTATTTTCATATTAAATTCACTGTATTACCACCCTCCTTTCCACTCCAGAGCTTTGCAGATTTTCATTCATTAGCATTTACACACACCAAATATCTTTCATGTGAGCTGCGAGCGTGTGTCAGCATGTACTATATACCGCTTCATTTGTACAAGAGGAGAGTCGCTCACCAAAACACAGATGAACTGGGGATATTTGAATTCCAATATTTTAGTCATTTTAGCAAACAGATGGTGGGTTTCTTTTGTTTTTTTAAAGGGAAAATATTTAAGTTTCTAACCTAAATAAATCAGGTCTTAAAAAAGACTCAGTGCCTCCCCCATCACACTTTGAAAACTCTTACAGCGCTAGGATTATTTCATCAACACCAAGGCCTGATCCTGCACCTGGCACTGTGCAGGTGAACCCCTAAGCTATTACAGAGAACCACTGACTTCAGGGGGAATCTAGGTTGCACATATTGCAGGATCAGAGCCTAAATTAGTGAACACAACAATGTGATGAATCCTCTTGACTGGTCCTTGCTTTAAATTCACAGGTGTTGTAAAAGAAATGGTTAAAATCCACCTGTATCCTCTTGTTAAACAGAACGGACTGGAATGGATATGGAAACACATTATGCTTGCGAGTGAAACAGAAAAGGTTTGAGATTTCCTAATACGAACTGCTCCAGACCTAGTCTTCAGCCATTACAAGCTAGTAACATTTCTAATTTAAGGTTTCTGAGTGGTCACTGGCTGATAATGACATGCTGGTTTTTGTAATTCAGCCTACATCATCTCGAACACTTGCCAATATTTCATAAGTTATAAATATAACTCTTTGGACAGAGAAGCAGGGATACAACTTTTAACCCTAAGGAAACACAGACTTTTTTTTTTTAAGAGAGGAAAAATGGAAAAGTGATTTCGAGTGGATTTTATAAGGAGTGTG
The DNA here is from genome assembly GCF_026122565.2 of Emydura macquarii macquarii. Taxonomy (NCBI): domain Eukaryota; kingdom Metazoa; phylum Chordata; order Testudines; family Chelidae; genus Emydura; species Emydura macquarii. Next base: position 763,047 of record NW_027133667.1, read on the forward strand.
TGGAAAGGTTCTTCGAAATAAACACAGTTGGAGTGTGGTAATTCTTAGGGCTTTGCTTATGTTTTCCTGTCTAGCAGGAATTTCCTTTCATGTTTTGTATGTGTGCATATGAACAGTAATGACTCCATTTGAGGCAAAAGTGTTTTTAATTTTTCACCCATCAACAGCCACCCCCACCTCCCAGGTCTTTTTCTTCTTCACTTAGGCTCCAGCAAATCAGTTAAGCAGGTGCTTAACTTTAAGCATGAGAGTCATCCCAGTGAAGTCCATGGTTAAGTGTTTTGCTGATTAGTAACTCAGTCCAGGAAGAGTTTTCATGTTTGGTTTTCTTTCCTGATTTGTGGCCAATTACCTTCTTTCAGAACTTCTTCCATTTCTGCTTTTTTCACTTGTAGGTAAGTGACTTTGACAAACTAAAAATACCTACCAAAATACTTCCATGGAATTCAAATGCCAGCTCAAAGACTCTGACATTAAACTTAAAAATCTTAGCTAACATACAAGTGTCAAAAGATGAGTTTGGCAACCCAGAAGCTATGCAATAATGCCAACTTAGAAATGTCCATTAATAATATAACAAAATACTTAGGTTCTACTGGCATTAGCGCCGATCTTCACAATTTTTCTCTGCAGTACAGTAGCTAAGTGTTGTTATTCCAGTTTTACTGCTGAGGAAATTGAGGCTGAGACAGGTTAAATGCAGAGATGGGCATGAGCCACACTGTTTTGATTCACATGCTCATCCAAGATCCCCAATATTTAGGGCTATTCAAATTTGGCCCACATCAGAAAGGTTAACTACGTAGGCAAGTGTTCGTCTCCCCTGTATCTACGGACCTGAGAAAGGTCTGAGCCATGAAGTTTAGATGTGGATTTAGATCCGAATCCAAAGAGGCATTTAGAAATAATTCAGGCTCATCTTCAGTTAATTGTTTTGCCTGCAGTCACAGAGGGAGTCAATGTCAGAGTGAAAGTTAGAATTTAGGAGTACCTCCCTCCAAGTGGTTTGACCTTAAACCACTAGGCCATGCTTCCTTCTTTGTCACATAACCTCAGTTGAAAAAGAAATCCTGATTTAAAAGCCAAAACGAATGTTTTTAAAAACCACCCAGCATTACTGGAACAAAGATTAATATGGGTATGTTGTCATCCCAATAGTTAATGTAATTTGCTTTTTTGTTTCCCAGCTCTGGAAAGTGCAGTCTCCTCCCTAAAACAGCAGTCAGAGATATTACTTTATTCCATGCCCCAGCATGCATTGTGCTCGTGACAATTGTAATCACTGTTAGTTTTAGAGAACCAAGTCTTGACATGGGGAAAGCCTGACCCTTTAATTTAAACTACCTGTTCCCCTTAAGCAGACCCCATACTCCAGCAACACTGACCACAGTACAGGGGACACTGATTTACCCAGCAGGTTAGTTGCTAGGTGATCTGAGTGCAGTAAGAATGTGCAAAGTGCTGCAGAGACACTGGCGGGCTGTGAGCGTTAAAGGGTTACGCTACAGCCGGAAGTTTCAAGTTGCCATGCAACCTGCAGGACATCTGCCATGTCCTGGGACTCTCCCACACACCCAGACAGGGAGCAGAAGACAGAGCACAGCCAGGCTAGATTACAGAAATCTGTTTCCTTTGGTATTTCTTGTTGTTAATTAAACAAGTAAGTTATCCTAAAACCTGCCTCAATCATCAATGAAAGACTAGAGGCAGCAACCAATGTTTTACTTACAATATTAATGCTTTACTCTCCTGTCACACCCTCTCTCCAAGCATCTCAAATCCCGTTAGCAAACAATGATTTAGTCTCAAATCACCCACCTGAGAAATTTTTTTTACTCTTTGTTTTGCAAATGAGAGCAGTGTGGCCTACTAGAAAACAGAGCACTGGACTGGGACTCAGGAGACCTGGATTCTAGTCCCAGCTCCGCAGCTGGCCTGCTGGGTGACTTTGGGGAAGTCACGTGGCCTCTGTGCCTCAGTTTCCCCATCTGTAAAATGGGGATGATGCTACTGGCACTGACCTCCTTTGTGAAGAGCTTGAGATCTACAGATGAAAAGTGACGTATAAGAGTGAGGCATTATTAATACTAAGAATATAGTTAGAATAGTCAAAAAGCTTCAAAAACAAATAGTCTGGTTTTTAACATTTCTATCTGTATACAAAGTGGGGCCCAGCCCTCAGCTGTTATAAATTGGCACAGCTCATTAGCTATGTTAATTTACACTGACTGAGGATCTGTCCCTGTATCTATATTCAGTATGCTGCTTTCAGTTTTGAACAACCATTAAGGAATTATTTGTTATAGACCCCCTCATTATAAAACGTAAAAAAATTATGCCTAATTCCTAGTGGAAACATTACATTACCTCTGGAAACCTGATCAAACAGTGTTGCTCTTTATGCCCTGTCGCCGTTGATAGGTGTGGTAATATATCCTGCCTTTTTTAATATAAACTCCTTTCCAATAAAGAGGCTTAATCCAGGGTGTTTAGAGTGAAATACTGTTTGACACGAAGGCTTCCACGCAGCGCCCCCTCCATTTGCACCTATCACCTGGTCAACTGAATAACTCTTTGTTTCCCACTGTCTCCATTTTTCTAAAGCAATTCTGTACATTTTCTGATCTGCTTTTTGTAACCACTATTTTTACTTCTCCAGCTGAAGACTTGATCATTTGTTTAACACTCCCTGAAACAAAACCTTCATTCTTTGTTGTTTCATTACTGTTTTTTGGCTAATAGAGACTCCCGGCTATATATTAAAAGACAGACTGGAGCTGCAATTCAGAGTCCTTGCTCAGGAGAGGCACGGGAGGGGAATAGTAGGGATGTTGTAGGTGAAGCCTGAGGTGCTTTGGCCGAGCTGCGTGAGGAAATTTGCACCGTGCTTCCCAGCACTGCGCCTGGCTGTACTCAGTGTTACCAGGTGCACACTTTCGTGAGCACTAAGATACATTCTTCTTTTTAAAAAGATAAATAAATAGAAACAAGACGGTCTGAAATCTTTCTTCTCAGAGGCCGTCAGTGTGTCACTTGTTTGAATCCAACCCATCAGCACCTAACACTCTACCAGCACCAGTCTCTGCAGTCCATTCATGTATCACTCAGTAGTGTCTGCAGACCACTAAGAGCCTGACCCTGGAATGATATCCATGCAGGCAGACACTCGGAGCCTGCACTGCACTCCATTGTCTTCAGCTGAGCTCTGTGCAGACAGAGTGATCCTCTTGCAAGGTGTAACTGTGTGAGTAGCCCCTAAGTCCAGAATAGACCTCCCACTGACTTCAGTGGGTGCAGGATGGAGATCTGGCTCTGTGCTCCCTTAATCTTGTCCAGGGCTGCATTTTACAGAACGGGTCTTTGTGTTTTGGGAATTACTAAAAGATCTCGCCATTTCACACTGGGTCGTTCTTTCACAGACCAAAAAATAAAACCAAATATAACCTTTCTGAACCCAATTCTGTTGTTAAAGCTTGCTCAAAAACATACGCTGTCATGATTTAGCACCTAGAGCTGTGGGAATCCCTCTAAATTCTGTTCACAACGCAAAGGCGATTTCTCTCCCTCAGAACCAGTCTGTACGTGCTTCTGAAGTCTAAGAAGATCTGGGTTTGAATTAATGTGCATTTCACATGTTTACATCGCAGTTCAAGTCCCTAAGCGATGGTCAGGTTTACCCAGGGAATACAGCATTGCCAACCCTTGCGATTTATCGGCAAGTCTTGCAATATACGTTTTACTTATAGCCCCAGCTGGTGAATTAAGTGACTCGAGAACTTCAGCTTTCATTTAAAAAAAATGTTAGCTCTCCTGGTTGGAGTGAAAAGTTTGAAAGTGTGAAGAAAATGCACCCTGAAGGCTTAGAAACTAGAAGGTAAATACAAAGAACAACTTTTTTAAAAAAATAAAAAAATCTAATGATTTTTAAATCAATCATGATTTTTGAACACTTGGCGCTAACAGAGCTAGGAACGTGGACTGGGAAGCTTGAATAAGAGCCTGTGCTGGAAGGTGGTAAGACTCGAAGACCAAGAGACTGAAAGCTGTTGGCAGATGGATAGAAAACCCTGGAAGAGGCAAGGCAAGGCTTCCCATACCAGACTGCAGAACTTCTAATACAACAGATGCTATACGTGAATCTAGAGTCATCCCCAAACCTCCTTATACCACAGCCTCTTGGTCTTTCAGAGCCAACACAGCATTTGAGGCCCAGAGCCTCAAAGTGTATTTAGGCACCTCTCATTGAAATCAATGGGAGTTAGGGGCCCAAATACCTTTGAAGATTTGGGCCTGAGGTCACAGGACCTAAAGAAGAATTCAGTGGGCAAGGGGAGTTAGAAAGGGAACTCATGTGAGATTCTCCTTCTCACTACAGCCTTTGTATAGTAACATCTTTAGCTAGCTGGTGGAGAATTTCCCCAGCCCAGGCAGTGTATAGGACATCTGTAGGCTGCCCTGCTCAACCCATACCCCCCAGTAAGATCTGGTGTAGGGGGAATATAGCATACACAGCTCTGTTGTGGCTGTCTGCAAAGCAGCCCATAGGAGCACCAGGGGGGAGGGGGAGAAGACACCATAAATTAGAACAGCTCCTGCAACTACATTGAGGAAATGACTGTCTTACACAATAGGGTTTTCAGCCTTTGGATAGATGAGGCATGACTATACTGTATTAAGACAGCATAAGGCTAATTTGTGCGCCAGACAGAAGGAGGCAAAGTGCTTACTCACACTACGTTTGACTCGAGCCAGCTATTAATGCATAACTCCCATAAGCGCTGAATTCACTTACAAACAGAGAAGGGGGCAGTAGGGAATGATACAAGAGTGCTGCAGCACAAGCCTTTTCCCCAGAAAGCAAGTGAACACTGGGGCGAGATAAATCTTCTATTGGTTTCACCTCTGGAGAGCTCCGAGTGCGTCACTGCTGCAACATCTCCTAATGCTCAAACAACGTTTTATTACAGGCACAAAGTTAAGGTGGGGGGGAGGGCAATCAAAGGAGAAATGATCATAGTTACCATGCCAATATACACAAAATCAGAACGACCGGATTGCTGCACTTCTCCAAGGAGTGGTTTAAAGTGTCTTTTGCCCAGAGCTAAATTTGTACGTGGCAACATGTTAACCAAAAAGAAAAGTTTAAGAACTGATAAACTTATCCGTAAGCTCCTTGGGGCAGAGGCTAGTCACTATATATACTCTTGTGGTTAAAGGATAGGACTGGAAACCAGAAGATCTGGGTTCTAATTCTTGGGTCAATCACAACTTTCAGAGGGACTTGGGCATTTCCATGTCTCCATTTCCATTGCAATAGAATCAGGATAACATTTGCCTACCCACTGGGGGTTGTAAAACTTTGTTCATCAATATCGGGGAAACTTACAATTCCTCACATTATAGTGCCATATAAATGATATATAGCATTACTACTATAGTATCCTACTGTCTGATTAAGAATCCAGTAGGTGCTTTTCCCTTTTTAAGATTTGCACCAGTAATGAGAAACAATGTTATTTCAGAAAACTGGGGGGAGAAGGAGGGAACACCCATAAAACTTTATACAATCTGTTTGATGATGTATTGGGAAGGTCAATTTAAGACTTTAAATAATAAAATAATAATATTTAGCACATACACAGAATCACAGCACAGACAGTTAAAGCTCATAGAAGTAAGACCGACATAGCATCTTTCAATTTCAGAGAACTTTGGCAACATTCATTTATTCTCACAACACCTCTGAAAAGTTAGATATTCTTTTTCACGTTTTACAGGTGAAGAAACTGAGGCAAAGAGACTGCTGCCAAGACCACACTAGGGATCAGAAGTGCCTTAGACCACTAAACAGTAATGCCTTCCATGGGAAGAGACCTATTACTCACTGACAGAGGAGCTGTCGGATATTATACTGACATTAAACTAGATCTCAGGCAAAAATGCTGTCCACCAGGGGAGCGGGGTGGCTAATTTCTGAAATGGAGACCATGCTTTAGGCCTGCTTCTGAGGACTTTTACTACTGTGGCTTACACAACTCTACTGAAACAGAAAGAGAGGATACAAATCCTGGAGAATTTTAATATTTATTAGTCAGGGATAGAGGTGGCAAACTGGAAGGATGCTGAAGTCCACAAATGAAGACAGCAGAGGACGTTTCCAAACTGCAGCCTTCAGTAGACTTGGGCAGCCTGCCAGTGCCATTTTTGCCAACAGCAACAAAAACCCTGATTCTCCCCAGAGCAGGGAGTGAGTGAAATAAATGTTTGAACAAATCCCTGCAAAATGTGATGCCTTGCAGGCTTTAGTGACATTTCCAGAATGCAAATGGGAGGCAATGACTTCTCAGTTCAACAATTTTGATGAGAGAGCAAATAGGATGGGGCACAGGCTGAAAAGGAGATTAAAATATGGTACTAACAGAGTAGGAGAGAGTACTTCCAAAACTAAAACACTACTAATTAAAAGCAATGTAATTTTTAGAAAGGACCAATTGAAGTGTTGGAAAAACCAAATAGCAGCATACATAGCTTGTAAATTCTTTGGACTCTCTTTTTGTTCTGTGTTGGTACAGTGCCAAACACAATGAGGTCCTGATCCATGACTGGTGCTGCTGGGTGCTACAGTGATAAAAATACTAAATTATATAGTCTGAGAATAACCAGGGGATACCAGCAGGAAAAGAATTTCCAAACCCTTTCAGTTTATGGTAGATTTGTTTGTTAAGTTGCGTGATTTAAAACGTGAAAGATACCAGTGATGATTATTCATTAATTGTATCACAGTAGCCTCAAGAGGCCCCAAGCCATCATCAGAACTCCATTGTGCTAGGTGCTGTACAAACACATTGTAAGAGACAGCCCATGCTCCAAAAAGCTTAGTCTAAAATGCATCTAAAGATGGACAAAGAGTGGGAGAAGGGAAGGATTATTATCCCTGTTTTACAGAGAGGGAATCAATCCTCTTTATATAGATATTACAGAATTCCCACTCATGGAAGAGAGGGATCAGACACCGCAACTGGGACTTTAGGGTGGTGGTGAGAAGACTGTTTCTCCCACTCACCACTGCAGTGATATACAGGGGCTGGAGGAGTATTCCCCTGGCACAGAGCTGCTGTGGGTAGTTCTATACTGGCCCCTTCACAAGCTGTGCTGCAGGGAGTGTACCAGAAGTGGGAGGGAGGTCTGTATAATGCACACAACTATAGAATTCTAAGTTGCCCCAGACTGCCTAGAAAGCATGTGTTCCAAAACCCACTGAAATCAATGGGGGGGGGGGAGGGGGGGAGAAAAAGAAAAATCAGAAGTATTAGAGTATTCTGGCTAGATCAGAGAGCTGATGCATGACCAACACAATTTTGTAAAAACAGAAGCAGAGTTCTTGAAAACTGCACAGAACTTACGCATGAAATAAGTTTAAATATGGAATATTTTCAAAATCTAATTCCAACTGCAGAGAAAAGAGTTACGCATAGAGTTTTACATATCCATTTACTCAGTGAAAAAGAGACTACATGAAAGGGGTGATTTAACTGATGGCACAGTAAATAAGATGTCAGATTGCAATATTAACATGATTTAGTGCCTTGACCCAGAATTGATGCTAGACCATCTGCCACAAAGGGAAATTAAAAGCAAGAGGATTCAACTCCCTCTCACACATACATGGAAACACTTTTGCATTTCAGTGAAACTCAGTCATTAGAGATTAGCTTTCTGAGGTGACTGATGGAGGGGCCAAGGAGTAGGTAGAAGGTTTGTTGAGACAAGATCGCTGGAGTTTGTCCAATAAACAGTTAAATATTTACTTCTATGTGGACACCGTAGAAAGGGAAGATCAGCTCCAATGAACAGGATCGGATTGTATTATTCTCAAATGTTTTCTGCCAGATCTCTCCACTGAAATCAATGGAGTTACTCCAGACTTATACTGATAAAGTTGAGATCAGCATGTGACTCTCTAAGTGCAAAACTTAGTTCTTGGGTCATGCAGTGGATCTCTACTCCAATATTTTGCTTTGTCCTTGGTTCCAATCGTGCAGTGAGCTTGTGCAACCTATGACTTTAAACGAGGCTCTGTGCAGGCACAGAGACCAGCATGGAGCTCACTTCATGATCAGGGCCTGTGTGTGTGTGTGTAGAACTGAGGACTGAAAGCTCTGTGCATGTTGGGAGACCAGAATACGATAAACAAGATGTCCTGTCATCAGAATGTGTTCTGATCTCTGGTGAGTGTTTCCAGAAGCCACTTATGGCTACAGAAAAAGAGAGAAAACAGTTTTACACCTTTTTTAATTCTGAAAAGGAAAGCTGTCCCTTTCATTCTGTTCAAGTGACATGCCTTACACCAAGCAGATCAATAGATAAACAGACTGATCATTACAGAACTGGAGTGGAAGGAAAAAATTATTCATGTATAAACATTTTAAAAAGTTTCAAGGGTTGGGGTTTACATGCTCTAGTAGACAATAATGATTCATAGATCAGCTCCCTTTTACTGGTACTGCTTTTCCGATGTTTGTGCACTACTATACATTATAAATGAATGCCAGATATTATTCACACAGCAGTTGCTTTTGTCGGATTACATGTGCACTTTTTCCTCCCCTGGCTATACATTGAATGAACTCACTTACTCAATGAGATGATTTCTCCATTTTCCTGTGACATGGTAGAGCATTTCACAAGGGCAACTTTAAAAGCAATACAAGTACAAAGTGGTTTCCAAGAGTAGCAAAGCAGTGTTTTCTGTTCGTCTGTAACACACTGCAAGTTATAGGGTCTGATCCAAAGCCCACTGAAATCCACAGGAGTTTTTTCAATTGACTTTGATGAGCTTTGGATTAGGCCCATATTGTGCTTCAATTTATGGAGCGTATCAGAAAGGAAACAAATGCAATACAGAGAAATAAAAAGAATCAACTCCTATCTGATGTTAAAGCAAAAGGTTTCAATGACGCATAAAGGCATGAAAGTCATTTTGGTGAGGAATGAAGCTCCAATGTTTCAATTTAGACAAGCTCCCACATATTAGGAGGATTATCAATTTCATGTATGTTTCTTGAATGGATTTAGTTCTTATGAAAGGCGCTGGGTTGGCAAGTCCTGGAGACCAAAACCCTCCCATTTCCCACAGTAGAGGCCCATGAGCAATGCAGATTTCCCGGCACTACCATGCCACAGTTTCTCTACCATCACCTGGAGATACTTTAGAAGTAAGTGGGTAATTAATTCTCCATAACCATTCAGTCCCTGGCCTCTCTATGCTTAACAACAAAAAGCTGCCGATTAGCCGTCACAATGGGTGTTTTAGTTATATGGATTGAGGTCAGTTTTACGTACCTACAAACCCCAATCCCACAAAAAGCCTCTTCGATGATCAATTTTAGTCAATTCCCACCTGGGTAGGCTTTCATCTACCGAGCTAGTCGTGAAAAGTTCTAGATATCATTATTCCCCAGACCCAGCCAGTCCTGTGGTTTCGTGAGTCATCTGAATTCTTCTTTGCTTCCCAGCCCCAGGAGCTCAAAAAAGCCAGCCAGTCCACCATCCTTCCAAACAAGCCTCATTCCTCCTCCTCCACTGTCCTCAGGGAAGTCAGCTCTGCAGCCTTTCCCGCAACCCAATTATTGTACTTCTCAAAATTCCATCACAGGAATCAAGCAGTTTTCTAATCCCTCAGCTGGGCTAGGAGCTAGCTACGTCCACCCCGCATGCTCTGGACCTTACCCAACAAATAGTGCGCCGCATGCCAGGTCTCTCCCCGTGGAGATTTCAGCTCTTGTGGAGAGGGAAGGGTCTGGCATGAAATGCATTCTGAGGCACAATCTATGGGGAGAGACCCACAACATGCAATTTGGCCAGCCCATTCAGAGCTGAAGCTGACGACACATGACGATTATTATTCCAGGCATATCCTCCCCCTCAACAAGTGACAAATCCGCTCCCTTCTTTGTTGTGAAATATTTATGGAATCCTTTGCTTTTCTCGTTTTTAAGGGTGAATACAAGGAAGTGAACTTAGTGCTCTTGAAAGTGAGTGAGAACCTAATCTGACCTGTGAAAGGCAAGGACAGCATGGACAGGAGCTCCGCCAACTTAGCCAATTCACTGCAGTTCTACATTACCATACACCTGCTACTTCAGTTCTAAGCCTCTCTAGATCAAAAAGGCACCAGTCATGCCAAATTCCAGTGTGGCTTTGCGTCACGATGACTGGTGACTAAGATATGAATACCAAGCTCATTTTCGCTTCTGAGCCACGTGTGGATTTAAACTTGTTTTCCAGAGGCCAGGGCCTTTATGTCCCTGCACTTTCCAACTTCCTAATTTTAGTATACCGTTTACCGAGAGTCCACTTTATCTGCTCAATAACCGTGCGTGCGTAGCTAACTATTTTATTTGTGAGCATCTAGCAGACTAAAAATCAGAGGTGACCCGCACCTTTTCTTGGCTTCATACCTCTGACATGAGGGCAGTATGACCAAACGTATCTTTGTATCTTAATTCATCTTAATCACTGTCCTCGGTTAGTCACAACTATGTTTGCGTAAACTACTGATGAAAATTCCTTTGCCACTTTTGCACCCAGAGGTGCAGATTGTGGGAGAATAGAGGGCTGGACTCCTAGGATATACAAACGGTAGACTGAATATACCATCCCTAATGGGAAAAGGATATTTATTGCATACATGCATTTCTTTTATCATACTCCAGTAGTAACTCAGGACAGGCATCTTTGGGGACTTGATCTTGCAAGGTACTGATTTTTTCCTAATTGGCATTGAGATGCCTCAAACTCCTACTGAAATCAACAGAAGTAGAGGATACTCAGCTCTTCAAAGAAGGTGCTCAGCACCTCCCAGCTTTGTGCCTTCACTGTCTTATTTATGTTGCTGCTGCCAGCCTCATTTAACCAGAGGCAGGCACTTTAGGGGGAAGAATACAATATTGAAGTTTTCCCAAGTAAAATGCTTCCTCTCTCTAAAAAAGAAAACCAGAAGCTGTGTGTCAAAGTTCAGGGCAACTGCACCTGTATTCCCCTTCTACAGTCCAGTCAAGGGGCCTGCTCTCAGGTGTCTGGCTCCCCAGCCATCACCCTGTCTTGGCTGGAGACTTGCATCGCTCCCCTTCTGACCAGGCATTTCCAGGCTGCAGGGTTCCCTGCCTTCACTTTGTTTTCCCCAGCACAGACAAACTGTCCAAACGCCTTCAGAGGCAGTTAGCAGTGCGACTGCCCCAGGCTATAGATACCACACAGCTCTTTTTAGACAAGCCTATTCAGAAGATAAAAGCACCACTACTAACGTGTGAAAACATGTTAAAAGCAATAAAAACCTACACATAAGCTAATAAGCTTACCACAGATCAACCCTAATGTGGGCTCGGGAAGGAGTAGCCCTTCAACCCCCCGCTTGCCCCCAAATGGGGCTCTTCTAAGGTCATACATTCATAACAACCTCAGCTCAGAACTAGCACTCAGGCTATGTCTACACTGACGGCAGCAAAGTCGCCGCCATCAGATCAACTTATCTGGATCAACTGAGCGGTCAGTGAAGACCCGCTCAGTTGATCCAGAAGTCGACGTACTAAAACCACCTCCTCAAGTTGCGTAGCGCTGCGTCAACGGGAATGCGGTTCCCGTTGGCGCAGTGCAGCGAAGACGGCATGCAGAAGAGAAGCACAGAAGTCGATGGGAGTTACACAAGTTCTTTGCGTACTTTGCATAACTCCCGTCGACTGCCACTGAATCACCGAGGTAAGTGTAGACCAAGCCTGAGTCTTATGGTACCTCAGTAGGCCAAGTCTTTCTAACCCTTCCCCAAGGACTGGGGTCCTCCAGGGACTGTCCTCCTGTATGTTTGTTGATTCAGGAAGAAGGCCCTGAGCCTGTTTAAAACCAGGCTATTTATCCAAAAATCCCTTCTTTGTCTGTTGGTCCCTAGAGAATTCAGTTTGAACTAGTATATGTGCCCCTCCAGAGGGGTGGCTCCAAAGGGCTGATAATGGAGGAATTACATTAGGATCCCCCTCCTCCTCCTAGAGGAATTACATATAATTCCACAGTAACACATACACAATCACATTTTGAATACAATGGACTCCGAAGGGATTAAGCTAATTCAGTAAGGTTTAACTTAATTCCATTAGTTTTTTGCAGGATGTATGGCACGATATTGTCAGGCTGTCACACTCTGCTTATGGGGTTTAACTCCTCCCATTTAAGCCACTATCCCTTATTGTCAAGAAAAGCAACTTTCATACTGGGTATATTCATAAATCCTGGATTTTAAGACCCACATTCTTAGCGACGGTAACAATGGGTGTGCTGGTAAATTCCTGCCTTTGCCCACCCAAGCTAAGTAACTTTATGTACTGTAGAGGTTACACTGACTGCAGGAGTGTAAGTGAAGGCAGAAGTTAGTTTACACTGTATATACTTGGTCAGCGAAGGAGGCCTATTTTTACACCTCAAACTACTTAATATTCCAAATGTATAAGGGTACATTTTTCAGATTTTTCAGATCTTTCAGATCAAATTTTTCAGACTAAACCAAAAAGAAGCATCTTTCCCTGGGATTAAGTAACCATTTGCTGTGTAAAAATAACCTAACCCCTTCCCTCCCTAAAAAAAAAAAGTTACTTGAAAAACCAAAAAGGAAGAAAAAGGAACTAAAAAAGCCAAGCAAACCTCTGCAAATAATGCTGGGATATCTAAAATTACCGAGTTAATTTTAAAGATCACACACTGAACTTTTTCTGACTTAAAAACAAGCTCCTGATTGTGGAGGCTTAGTACCAGCCCATTAAAAAAATGGAAAATGCCCCAGCAGTATAGGAACATTCAGCACAGCTGGCCTAATGTAAAAACAAAGTGTATAATTGTACGCCATTAACAAAATTGTGCCTTCAAGAGTGGCTAATTTATCTAAGGCTGGACTCTGAGTAGCGCTTGGCAGCTTAATGATTTTCACTCATCCAAACCTTCTCATGCTGCAGAAAAGTTTCTAACAATTTGGTTTCTTCATTGTTGTTCTCAGGGGTCAAATCAGTCCCTTGGATGCATAGTCAGGGCTCCTCTTTCACCCTCTCCCCCTCCCATTCACTGTCAGCCTGTTCTTTTCTCCTCCACCCCAACTGAGGGCTATCTGTTTCCTTGGAAAGAGAGCCAGCAGATACCAAACGACACAAAAACATTCTGCAGAACAGGACATAGCGAACTTTAGTTACGTAGCACACGCTATCTGTGTCATGAGAGAGCCAGGATGAAGACAACCATATGCCCATGAAGTCATTAGAAAGAGCCTAAACCCATGGAAAGCATCTAGAGGTGCACCTGCAATCGTAGTAGATGGCTAAGATGTGCAGAAGTACGTAGTGGGAAATTCTGAGTCCCTGGAAATCTAGGATGAAACCCACCATGTTTTCACGTGGCACTTGGTTTCCAGAAAGCCAGCAAGACATTTCAGTGATGTACCACCAAGGGGTCAGTGTGGCTGCCAATAGCAAATCACTGCTGCGTCTAACTCATTGCCTTTTTTGTGAGGAGTTACTTTTTGTTTCCAGGGTATTGTACATACCTGCAGTAACCTGGTTTTGATCTGGTTCATCCCACGTTCCCATAGGCCACACTCCCACTTTGTGCTGTTTACTGATCATCTATCAGCTACGGATTTTCTTCTGTAAACTGCTCAAGTAGTAGAGCAAGTCAGAGGTCGAGCTGGCGCTCACACATTTAAAGTGGAATCTGTAGCAAATTGCTATGTTTTGTCACTCAGCGATATGCATGTCACAGAAGCATACACTCCTCAGTCTACCCCTTCCCATTCTTCAATCAATGGGAGCCCAGTTTGCACATCCAAGGACAGAATCTGGCCCTAGCACAGGAATATGAGAAACCAACTGCTCTACATGAACCGCTGGAAAGGTGATAGTCATTAAAAGCCAAGCCCTGCTCAGCAGAAATTGCCTTAGGTGAACTGAATGCTCTTCAAGGCATGATTATCTTAACCACACACCAATTGGCATACTGAAATCATGGGAACCCTGTGCTTGCATAAGCAAGTGGAATCTGACCCTTATTATTAACACAGAAACAAAGTTAACTATTCTTTTTTCTGAGCTCCATAAAACCGCTCTCTAAAAAGATAAAGATGATATTCTGAATAAAGCAAGTCCAGACCACAACTGTGCCAAGTCTGCTAGAAGATGAATCATCCCCTAGAGATTAGGTAACTGAATAGCCAACCAAACGAACAGCTAGTCTTCCAGTTTCTGAAGAGTCATGGATATCAAGGTCATTGTGATCACCTAGTTGATCTCTTGCATAGCAGGGGGCACAGAATTTCACCTAATGTTTCCTGCATCAAGGCCATCAGCTTGAAGCTGCATATTTTTACTTTAGACATATCAGGTGGCAACATCCTCAGCGGATATAAATTGGCACAATGCCACTGAAGTCAATTGTGCTATGATAATTTACTCCTGCTGAGGATCTGGTGTGTCCTTTCCAGCTTCATTTCCACAGAAGGAGAAAAAGAACAAGAATAGTACATACACACTCTATCTTTTTCTTTACTTTTTTTTTTTTTTAAAGCGTTTGGCTGGTTTCTAAAAAAAAATCATTCTAACCGCCCGTTTACCCACACATAACTTTTGGAAAAATTATCCTTTGGGTGGGTGAAACATGCCAAGTTTGTTCTCTGAAAACAGTGGTGTTTTTTTAAGCTTGACTAATAAAGCATTCACTTAGTTGCATATTATGAGTGCATTCACTTTTCCCTTGCTATGAAAAAATATTCCAAATGTTTTCACGAGGATAACTCGAACTGCTGAACGTGATGTGCGATGTGAGAACGTTTGTCTAAACAAATGTTATTTGGAAATGACCAAACCTATGGACATTTCAAAACCACACAGTGAGCGCTCACAGTTCGACTTTCCCAGTATATCTGAGAGCTCACACTTGTATACAGGGGCTCTGAGCTTGTGTGTGTTTCCCTCCAGAAGCAATCACTTGTCCGTGTTTTATAACGCATCAGGAAACACTAATGACCTGAAGTTGGTAAGGCACAAATGCTGCATTACATCCTGACAGGGCTATCAACAGAAGCGTTCAGCTAAGCGAGTTTTGTCAGTGTTTACCCATCATGGCACGTTGTTTTGCTTTGTTGCTCAATTAAAATCATTCAGGTTTCAGAAATTTTATTTTTTATGCATTAAGCTCCTAAACCCACTATATAAGCAAAATTCCCACTAATGTCAATGGGAGTTGTATGTGCACAAGAAATGCAAGACTGGGTTCTTACGTCAGGCTTTGCAAAGGAGTCAGAGAGAGGGACACCCAACTCCCACTGAAATTCAATACGAATTAGGTGCCCAACTCTCTTCTGCACCTTTGAAAATCCCAACCTGAATCTTTATTTATCAAATATCATCATGAAATAATGTCATCAGATATTAAAATGAAAAGCTCAGCTTCAGCAGAACAAGCTGAATTTATCCTGATCTGCAGAAAAGCCTCTTTATTGTTATTACTATTTTTTTTTTCCTTCCCAGGGAACAGTTGATATTTGTAGTTGCTTTGGCTGTGGTTAGCATCAGCTGTATAGTATGCATCACATTAAATATATTAGTGGTTCCTGTATGGTCATTCTGGCACCATTTATGCTTTATACAATGCCTCCAGTTTTTCTGTTTAACCTAAATCATTTATCAGTCAATCACCAATGCCAATAAATCACAGTGTCTGGGGACCCTTAAACAGGAGCTGTAAAAAATATTAGTATAGCAATTAAAGACTCAAGTAGTAATAAACTCTACTGGCATTACACCTTTAGAAAGCCATACTGAAATTAAACAAACATTGCATATCAACAATTTGAAAAGAGCTTTTTCTTCTAGTTTAGAATAGCTACTGGTTTGGCAAGTACTGGGGAGACATAGGGTTATTTTTATCGATCGTGTAGACTAGAGTAAAAGGAAAATAATGGGGGGGCGGGGAGGGAAGAAATGGGGGAAAACAAAGTTTAAAAAAAACCAAAAAACCTTTTCCTTCCAGCAGATTGAAAGATCAGCACCAGGACTCCAAACAAAAAAAGATTCTCAAACTATTAAGCAAGTGAATATCAAATTCGGTCTGAACTAGTGAAAATGCAATGCTTCAAGAGCAGCACCACTGCAGATTACCTAACTATAAAATCAGTTTAACATCTGGCATGTCCCCTAGTCATCCTGGTGGATGAAATTCACAAACTGGTTGGAATCCCATCAGTAGGGACATTTATATTTAGAGGGGATGAGGCACTAGAAATTGTAATGCAGGGAACAATCTTGCATTGGCTGGGAGAGAGGCCAGAGACACTTTGGTTACACCATTCCACTACAGTAATAAAGCTCTTTAGAAGCCAATAGAGCTGCACTGGTGTACAAGGAGAATCAGGGCCTAGATCTTATCCATCCTTAAGTTCTGTGGTTTTGTCAAAGGACTATACCTTGCAGGGGGTGGTTTCTATGAAACAGTGGGTCTCTTGCATCTCAGGCTCTCATTATAACATTACTGAACTGTTGACTAAGCAGGACTGCAGATACCGTGGTTATCACCATCTCAGAGCACCTTGGGTAGGGTCAGCTCGTTAGCTCAGATCCCTATCTACTGCTAAGAGAAGCCTTTATAGACATGTTGTATACTGAATACTGCATGAGTCTCAACTCCAGGCATCTCCATCTGGTCTGGAAACTAACAAGTTTTACAGCGATTCTTCAGTCATCGCTAGACTTGCAAACCCTGAGGCCGTTGTTCCCAAATCAAAGAAAATGGAGGATAGAAACAAACAAAGCTTTGCTGCCTATTATCTTTGCCCTCAACTCTCCTCTCCCTAGGGTCTGTAGTCTTGATCCCATCAACAAGAGCTCCTGAGAGCAGAGAAAACAACTCTGATGCAATCTACAAAACACCAAAGGGCCTTCAATCACAGTCACTCAGGCTACGGCTACACTGACGGCAGCAAATTCACCGCCGTCAGATCGATTTCTCTGGACCAACTGAGCGGTCAGTGCGGACCTGCTCAGTCGATCCAGACATCGACATACTAAGACCAGCTACAAAAGTAGCACAGCGCAGTGCAGACTGAGTGCAGAAGAGAAGTTCAGCAGTTGACGGGAGTTATGCAAGTTTTTTGTGTACTTTGCGTAACTCCCGTCAACTGCTGCCAAATCTCACAGATAAGTGTAGACAGGGTCTCACTGTGTGTAGCCTGATACTTCAGAGAGACTCCCGGGCTCAGTTCTACAGATAATTGGTTCACCCATGCAGAATGGCTGCACTCTTTGCACCATTCTGAGCTCAACCCAGCTGGCTCAGTGGCCCTACCACCACAGGTCTTCTGCAGTATCTCTAGAACCTCAGTCAAGGAGCAGCAGCGAATGCTGTGCTGATCAATATTAGCTTCTAGGTAGATTCCTGCAGAGAAATTTGCCATTTTCCCAGGGGAGCATGACACTTTTCCCTAGAAGGGTAGTGAAGCATTGGAATGGGTTACCTAGGGAGGTGGTGGAATCTCCATCCTTAGAGGCCTTTAAGGTCCGGCTTGACAAAGCCCTGGCTGGGATGATTTAGTTGGGGTTGGCCCTGCTTTGAGCAAGGGGTCAAACTAGATGACCTCATGAGGCCCTTTCCCACCCTAATCTTCTGTGATTCTATGACACCAAGAGCCACTGGCCCTGTGCCCACCACGTGAAGACAACCACACATGCCAAACCTGTGGAGCTCCATTTCATGATGGACACTCTCGACCTTGTGTCATTTTAGCCTTCTTCCCTTTGGAGTTTTTGTTCTTTTGCTCCCCTTCATGCCACCCAGTGGTGGGAAGCACAGGACCCTGAGTAAGGAAACGTACTGGGTCAAACTGTAAAAAGTTCCTATTTATCCCAAGAGCTATGAAAAATAAGATTAATAAGGAGTATAGTTATCAACAACCCCCAAAGTCTCCTGATTTTAAAGCAGAAATTACATAAATATTGACAGTTTTTTAAAAATTGCAGTTCAAAACAAAACGCTTAAAGGCTGATACCTAGATGGGCCCATAGAACGAGTGGAAATTTCCTTCATGCTTTTTTTTCTAACAGATTCTCTTTCAGTAGTTTCCTCCCTGCTATAAAGTGTTCTTTTATTATATCTGTGTTGAGCTGGCCCCAGTGACGCACCTAAAATAGAAGAAACTACCACAGTGTGTTTTCCCCCAGCTAAACAGCAAGCTACGCTGTCTGAGGCTGCAGCAGAGACATCAAGACCATCCATTCAGCAAAGTGCTCACCTGTGCCAAACACAGGTACTGCCAACATCACCACGAAAATGGGGCCAATAAATCCAAGCATACCGTGCACCCCCGTCCGTGCTCCGTGGAAGCACTCGAAGTCCAGGCGCCTCTTTTCATACACAAAGATGTACAGCAGTGGGTAATGATCTATCTTTCAAAGCCCAGAGAAGCTGCAAATCCATGTGAGGTGGAAGAGCAGATTTAGCACAAAATGCCTGAGCCTTGCAAAATTAAAATGAGTGTGCTAAGCATTTGACAAATTAACTGTAATCTACGACAACTGCTACCTAAGAGAGAGGATCCGATTCTCCAGTGGAGCTACACCAATTTACACGAGCTGAGGATCTGGCCCAGAAACTGAAATGGACTATGTAGGGCATCACATATGCATCCAAACTCCCCACTGACATTTAGAGATGGATTGGGCCCCTTAACATTCCATACAGACGATTTGTATTAAGGTAAAGCAAAACCAATGCTTGAGTCTGACAGACTGCGTCCTTTAGTCCAGGGGACTCAGTGTATGGCATAGCACAGAGACACGTTTGGTAGCCACTCCCTAGCCTTATTTTCCTTTAGACATAGGCTTTTTTTTTTTTTTTTAAATCATGTATCTCCTCTGCAGATTGCTCAACCAATTCTGCCACTGTGGAAAACTACCAAAGGGAGGTAAGGCTGGTGTCAAAGAACACTGTTAACTCTGTTCTACCGTTACCTTCCAAATCAGACTCTCCAAACTAAGGCGGAAAGAAAGAATGTCTTTATTTTGCTACAGCTTTGCTTGGATGCTAAATTTTACCTTAGGCCAAAGCAGTCACAGTTTGCTCATTGAGAGAGGTTCCCACACGTTTCCGACAGGTCACAGGAAACCCTCCAAATCCTTAACAATGAATAAATAAATACCTAAAAATCCCAAATAGCTGTTGAAACATGACAGATGGCTAAATCTTGCTCCGTTACATGGTGCTCTGATTAAGCTCTGATTAATATAGTGCCCTTGAAATTTTACTTAGTTCTTTGCTAACATAAAACTGAACGGTATGGAGCCAGTTACTTCTAATTTAACAGCAGTGAAATTTAATGTCCATTGTATCTCATGTATCTCTAGCAGTATCATGCTTCAAAAAGGAACCTGTAATATGCTAGTAGGCGTTTGGGACTACTGTTAAATTACACAGATTATTGTCTACACCAGCATAAAAGTGAGGATTGTCTCTCCAGCTACCACAGCCCTGCATCTCATTTATTCTTTATCACTGGAAGCTGAGCACTATGGGGAGTGTGTGTTAATGAATGACCTCTTACTTCTCTCCTTTAACGGCTCTTTCTTCTTCTAATCAATTTAGCATTCACACGGGAAAATTAGCTAAAAGCTCTTTAAAAATACATGGATGCGCTGTGATCAGATCTTTTTTTTTTTAAAAAAAAAGGTGATTTATGTAAATAAGTAATTAAAAATAAAACCGAAGCAAAGCAGCATTTGTGGAGCTGCAGAGTGGACGGGTTCTCTCTCTGAGGGAGAGAAGAGAGGACGGACAAAAGACTATCCCAAGACCGCTAAGTTATTTAAAGCACTGCCCCATGTCTATCAAATGTCCTTCAGTTAGAGGGAAGTTGCTCATTTGAGTCCCAAAGTTTCCTGGGCATCTCCTCACTTTTACTATTGAAAATTATTTACATCAGAAATAAAGAATGAAGAAAGTGAGTTATTTAGAGCTTCAGGAAATTCCAGACAGTGAGGGAATGAATCCCACAGCATTTTAAGCTTTCTGTATGCATAATTGCTGTCATTTCCCTAATTCTGGGGTCTTCATCCTCCATTACTTCCAACATTCAGGCCTTGGAAGGCTGAGACATGCTCTGCCAGTAGCAGAGGCCTCATTGTGCAAGCCTTGTATAAACAGACTTTAGTCACACGGATAGAATAGTCGCAAGGGCACCGGTGGGGCTTCTCGTGTGACTAGGAACTAGAACGGGGTGAAAGCTTTACCAGTACAAAGAAGGTAAAGAAAAAAGGAGAGAAAGTGGAGGAAAAAAATACAGGAAAATAAGTCTGCAGAAATGATGAGTAGTGCTGGTGCCCAGAGGGCAGTCCTAGGAGGGCTGGAGCAGTGCAATTTAGACAGCCCTGGGAGACGGAGCAGCACCTCTCAGAGCACAGCACAGAATCTCATCCCCAGATTCCAAGGATGTACATAAAGCAGTGTGTCTAGTTTCTCACAGTATTTGCTATTGTTAGCTCTCCATACGCTTTCTTTTGGGATGCAGAATACCCCCAGCAAACTGAAAACCACAATATAAGTTAAGCTTTTAATAAGCCACCCTGATTGTTGCAAGCTAAAAACAAAACCCACCTTTAAAAAGTGAAAAAATGGCAGGTACCTTAATACCTTGAAAAATCTGGTCCTTAGGCCTCAGTGATTTGTCTAACATCACATTGCAATGCTGTGGCAGAACTGAGAAAGGGACTTATCTGGACTTAAAAAAACTAAACTAATTTGTGCAAGCCACATCTAAGTAGAGTTGTTAGAATTTTTTTATCCAATGTCTTGAAGTTTGACATCTCTCCCCACCCTTCCAAAAGAGTCAATGGAATTTTGAAAGTTTATTTTCCTTCTTTTCAACGAGAACCACAATTGAGAGATACGAAAGCAACAGGCAACATTCTGCTCTGCTATCCACATTCCAGATCCCATCTCTTGTACTCTGTTCTTCATGCATGTTAAAAACCATCGCTATTAAAAAGAGTTCCACATGTACGTAGGTGGAGAGAATATCCAAGTCAAGATTCACAGGGTGGGCTGGCTGAGATGTTGCTTGAAGTTTGCACTTGTAGGGAAAAAAATACACCTCCCTTTTTCGCACTGACAATGGAATCTCAGGCATAAAACTTAGCAGTTCCATTATCTAGCTACCTGATCTGTGCTGCACTCACAGAGAATTTTTTGACCACTGAACATTTGACCCTAAATATATCACAATCTTGTACTCAAGGTCCTCCTGACTGTGCTGATTCATAACCTTGCTGAAAAGCAAGTTCCAGGAAAGCTGAAGCATTAAATAAAGAACATTTTCTGCAGTCAAGGGTGAGGTTAAAAGGACAAGAAATGTGAGGAATTGTTTTTGCAGCAAATATATTGTGTGGGCAGAGTAATAAACCTATTTGCATTAGAAAGATCGACAACATAGTGATGCAGATTGGTAGTGCACTGCAATCTGCAGTGATGCAGATTGGTTGATTTTCTTTGAACTCAGAGAAACTTATTGGCATGTTTTGTAGGGATTCTGCTAGTAAAGCTACAGCATCTGTGGCACTCCAGGAGAGGCAGTCTCTGTAGCATTTTAGCAGGCAGGAGAATAAAAGCTATCTAAGCATTATTTCACATCTCTACCCACACACCGTGTTGAAACACAATACAAAATAAACTGAGCTCTATATTTATGTTTGCTGAGTGTATTGTTCCCCATGCCATACAGGGCCTATTCTTCTCTTGCTAGACTGTTTTCTATAAAATATTAGTAAACTCATTTTAAAAGAAGTTGTGCTCTACTGGTGAAGTTGCACCTAATTTTTAGCTTGGACTTAACTGGCCTTCCATTTTCAATGATGCAAACTAATGTGGGCACAATGTAGACCAGTTAGATGTCTAAGTACTTGATTTGTAGACACCCAAATGACCTGAATTCCATCTGTAATTCTACAAGAACAAAAAACATGAGGATCATTTACAAATCTGGCCCTATCTACCTATTGAAATGCTCTTAAGAACATGCACCTGATCCAAAGCCCATTAAGGTATATGGAAATATTCTCATTGACTTCAGTAAGTTTTGTATCAGATGCTATATGTTCAGCACTACTTTAAATCATGAGTATAGAATTATTTTGGCTTTCCAGCAAAACCTATTCAGAGCCTCAATTCACAAATGTGGGCACCATAACAGGTCACTCAAACGCAACTAGTAGAGTCTCAAATCAGCACATATACTTGTAAAATATACATTTTGTGTGCCAGCATCCAGTTGCAGAAGTTATGTTCTGTTAAGGCACCTATATTTGAAAATTGGTCTCATGGGCTGTGAAGTACAAACATATATCATCGCTTGTGGGTGAAAAAAGTACGACATCGGGAAGGTACAATCAGAGAAAGGTGAATCAGAAGTAAAAGCTAAGTGAACCCTCTCCTTTGTCCCTCACCCTGCTCTCTGTATACTCTTGAAAATCAAAGACTGTCTGTTTCAGAGAAAATAGCTGACCATTTTCCAGATAAATATGTCTAAGAATGAGATAGGAATTCATTAACAGTCGAGGAAAAATCTAAGTTACACAACAAGATGTTCAAAAATCCGTGACAGCTGAAGACAGGAAAGAATTAAAAACCGTGTTGTGAGGTGGAAGATAATGTAAAGAATCAGTGAGGGGCTATGTGTTTAAATCAAGGAATTTGAGCATGGCACCTGGAAAGTTGCTTACAATAAAGCAAGTTCTTTCATCCAGTACAAGAACTGACTTGAAGGAGAATCGGTTAAGGATCTTTGCGTCAACTAATCTGAAACATTTACTAGTTTCCCAAAATATCCCTGAGATTTTGCACACACCAGTAATTTGCAATGCCTTTTCATGTTCCCTTTTGAAACTGAGTGCTTAAAACAAGAACAGTGACAACAGTACAAAAGGGTAAGGAAAATGTACAGCTTTTTTTTTTAAAAAAAAAGATAGCTAACAAAAAGCTTTTATATTTAATGAAGAACCCAAATCACCTATGAAAAATATACAGCCCATGTAATCAGTGTAATCTGCCAAAACTATTGTCTCTCTTCCTTTTAAATATGTGAGAATTAAAATGTAAAAGACTGAAGCTGGCAAGAAACTGATACAGGGTTTTCAAAATGTAAACAATATAAATTCAGGAAGTAGATACTGCCCAGATTCTACCGTCCTTTGGGGCTATCAATTCTCCATAATGTTCCTATTTTCTCTCTTTCCTCAAAAGCCCTGGATTATGGGAACGGTTCTGCAATCAGAAGGTGGCTGTGGGTAGCTGCTTCCAACATCATGCCATCAGTAAATCACTACAGAGCACCATGAGGCACTTCCCTCCTCTGGATATGCTTATATTACTTAGGTGGTGCTGCCCATCTCAGTGAGCCTAGAGCACACACACGCTGAGCCCCAGTGCCAGATTCACCACTAGAATGCCGGATGAGGTCCACCTTCTCTATTTTACCACTAATTCACAGTAGCTAGAGCTGGAAAAGAACTACAATATCATGAAGTTCATTGCCCTGCAAGTGCACAATGTAGTTCCAAACACAGAGGATGTATCAGACATTCAACTGACATTACACTACATCTCAGACAGAAGGTGAACATTTACAGGGCCAGATTCTCAGCTGGTGAAAAAAATCAGTCTAGCTCCGCTGACTTAATTTGAGCTCTGACGATTCATACCAAATGAGGATCAGGCCAGCAGATTCT
The DNA here is from genome assembly GCF_026122565.2 of Emydura macquarii macquarii. Classification (NCBI taxonomy): domain Eukaryota; kingdom Metazoa; phylum Chordata; order Testudines; family Chelidae; genus Emydura; species Emydura macquarii. The sequence continues at coordinate 786,842 of NW_027133667.1, forward strand.
CTCTGTTGCCCTACAGCTGACTCTTGGCCAGGAATTGTGCAGTGAAACCACTGTGTCGTATTTTCATTATTCCCTAGCAAGCTGTTCAATTAAAGTAGCTGGAATTAGTTAAATTTACATTACAGTCATGCCAAAAGAACACAATCTGGACTGGGATCTCACTGGGCTAAGAGCTGTACAAAAACATTACTATGACGACATCTCAGGTCCTTGTTTTAAAACAGGATTTCAACCAGGACTGATCCTGTCCTTGAACTTGGTGGTGAAAAGGAAAAAGACCAAGACAAAATAAACAAAAATGAATCAAGAATTTCAGTCTCTCCTTGCTCCCCAAACAAATTTGTATGCAATACTGAAACACAGGAAAGTCAGAAGGCATGTCACCTCCACAAGGGGCCTTTATCAGACAGGAATCCCCAAAGACAAATGACAAGCAAACACTTACATTCTGCTGACTGATTCCTCTGATAATTTCTACAGCTCGTGGCTGAACTCATAATGCAAACACAATGACTGAGATTATGCTCTGTTTTCTCTGGTAGTGCATGTGTACCAACTACTTACTGGGTGGCTTGAACCACTGGAAACGGACAGGCATGAAATAATTGAGGATTCTCATTTGGGCATCTTTCTACAGTTTTTGGGTGTAGAAACTCAGCTATTTTCCAGAGCATCCACTTATTTTTTAAAAGAATGCATTTATTATAGTCCACCCCTTTTCACAGTGGAGATTCTTTCTAGGACATCAGGAACTAACTTTCAAGGCATTACATGGGCAATTTGGTCACTCAACACCCATTAAAAACAATTAGACTTGCCCCACAAATTGCTTTGAAAATTAACACATCAGTATATAAACTTCCCTTCCACAGACGCATCAACCTACTGTTGCTCTGAGAAGCCCCATTCAGAAAAGCACTTAAGCAGTGGCTTCAAGAAAAGCACATAGTTAAGTCCCATTGAAGTCAGTGGAGCGTAAGCATTTGTCTAAAGTTCTTTCCTGAATATGGACAGACTTAAGCACGTGCTTAAATGTTTTGCGGAGATTGGGTCCACAGATCTCAGGTCAGGCAGCAGTAGACAACAGTGGCTTAAAATCTTTTCTTTGTACAGACCCAATCATGGGACCGTTCTTTACACGCTCATTCCTTTTCCGATAGATCAGAGGAGCTGTTCTAATTTACATCAACCTTTGGCAACCAGGATTGTGGCTTTGATGAGCCCTGATCACGCCTGCTCTTCTCTAACAACTCCCTCCTTCCCATGCTATGCAGGCAGCAGGGAATGGGGGAGAGGTGCACAAGTGGAGTTGATGAGAAGATTTTATTTTCGGAGTTTTTTTTTTTTTTTTAAGTTAGCATTTTTGTTTTCATCCAATTTTTTTTCCAGAAATGTTTGGGTTTTTTTCAAAACTTTTTTTGAGGGGGTGGTGGTAAGGGAGGAGAAGGGGTCAGCTTTTTGACAAAATCCTGACCAATTTTTGGTGAAGATTTCCATTTAGTCCAAAAGCCACTTCGAATCAAAAAAAAAGTTTGGAAATTATTTTTTTCCCACCAGCTCCCAGTGCCAACATCAGCTCTGCACCACTGCACAATCACCATTTAATTAGAGTGATGCTCCACTAGCCGGGTAAGACAATTTTAGGGGCAGATTATGCCAGAGGTGCAGTACAAAGTAGAACATTCTTGCCCATGTTGGTCAGTCTAGGGTGGAAAAAGATTTAGAGATGCGTCCATGAGTGATTTCATTCCCCACCCCCAAATCTCACTTCCCCTGCCAGGAGAACGAACAAATAGCTAGTCATTTAGCTGCTGCTGTTCATAGTACTGGGTGGCCTTGCAGTGACTGAAAAAGGTCTTCTCTTTGGCTTTGGAGAGTGAGAGTTGACCAAGCCTGGGCTACAGTAGAAGGTGAGTGACCTGTTTTATTCTAAATGAAGATTCAGGATGGAAATCTGAACATTTGGCAAATTGGTGTTGGCCCTGCAGCTATAACTGATTTTGCTAGCAATTTATTTGAAAATCAAGTACGCTGTATGAGCCAAGTTCAGTCCTTAGATACATAGAGCCTGAAGTTTTTAAAGCTAATTTCCCATGGCAGATGCACAACTTCCATTCATTTCAATGCGAGTTGTCTAAATCCTCCCAGAATATCCAAGCCCAATGGAACTGTATATCTGAGGTCAGAACAGGGCTCAGAGCTGGCGCACAGCTTTCCACAGAAAAGAGCAGAAGCTGTTACCTTCACCACCCACTAAATGATTACAACTGTCCACACAAACAAGGCTAAGTGAATGGGCAGCCCGATGGCAGATAAACGTCAAAGTTTACTACTGCAAGATAACGTACAGTGGCAGAACCATTCATTCACAGTCAAGGGTTCCAAGTTAACTGGAGCTAACAGGAAAAGACAAAAAATGAGCCCAAACTACAGTAGTGGAAATGGATGAATTTTAGCATTAATTTTAATTCGCTCATGTTGGAAGTATCCCTAAACTAGAAAAATGACTAAATATTTGGCATTTTAGATATCCATTAACCCACGTGATGTAGGGTTTTTTTGGGTTTTTTTTTTAAATTATTGTAATGCAGAAATCTGAATAAACTGGGTGTTTTTAAAACCCAGCCTGCACGGTTTTTTTCATGGAGATTTCACTCAAAGGGCACTTCCGAGCCCATTGCACTAGATTGCCCTAAAGTGATGGAACTTTGATTGATAAGGCTGTTTTTATAGCCTAGCAATCAGTGTCAGAAAAGCATATTGATACAAAACCAAAGAAACACCACACCCCCATGACACACCAAACAAACACAAAAACAGTCACACCCAAAAAAAGCTCTAGGGATGGCGTCTTCTGAGAAAAACAACCCGGGAAGTTAGAAGATACAAACTGCAAAGACATAGTTTTGATTTCAAGAGATATTAGAAAAGCACATTGTAGGATTTCTCAGTTGTTCAGATACATTAGGTGGTTGCTGTAAACTGGAGGCTGAAGGCACAATCTACCACCACTGATTTTCTGACACATTTGTTATCAGAAGTAGCTATGACGACTCTAAGGGCTTGTCTACACTTACCTCAGAGATTGGGCGGCAGTCGACCGGAGTTACGCAAACTACGCAAAAAACTTGCATAACTCCTGTCAACTTCTGTGCTTCTGTTCTGCGCTCCATCTTCACTGCACTGCGTTCCCGTCGACACAGCGCTAAGCCACTTGAGGAGGTGGTCTTAATATGTCGATTTCTGGATCGACTGAGCGGGTCTTCACTGACCGCTCAGTTGATCCAGATAAGTCGATCTGACAGCAGCGAATTTGCCGCCGTCAGTGAAGACATAGCCGAAGACTGTGCAATCGGGTTACCTAAATTCCTCAGTAACACATCAAGGGCCTGATCCAAAGTCCACTGAAGTCAGTAGGAGACTTCCTATAGACTTCAATAGGGTTTACATCAAGCCTTTCTTTTTGTCACCAAATTAAAAACCTGCAGCTCTTAATTATTCTCATTTTATGCTTTTAGGGCCCGATCTTGCAAAATGCCATGCACACCTCCTGAGAAGCTTATGACATCCTTGTCACTAGGGGCTCCTTCAGCTATCTGGTGTACCACGCTTCCCGACCCATTTGGGGGTCTCCAATTCACAGCATACACTCAGTCTGTTTCTTTTTCCCACGTGTACCTTTAATCTTTAGATTCCAAGCATTACAGAACTTAATACAGACATGTGTCAGGAGAAGCCTTCTACCCAACTTTTTCTACTACACCAGCTCACTCTCTGAACTCTCCCTCTCCTTCCTATCGCTGACAATTATATATCTTCCCCTAACTGAGCTAATTATCTCATTAGTCCAATCATTACCTCCAAGTGTCAACAATCCCCACCATTACAGGTTAATTGATTCCAATTAAACCCATGATCGTCTCTGTTATGCAATTACCTAAATGACCAGGGTGCTGCAGTCAGCACTCTGTCACAAAGCTCAATCATCACTGAAGTCACATGGACTTAAAGTTGCTGAGGCCCTCTCAGGATTTGCGTCTAGTTTCCTTTTATGTCCTGCTTATTTCTGTTTACTGCCATTGCTCTTCACTGACCTGATCATACCAGAAGCGTATGTGTTTGAAAAACCAATAGAAATTCATTAAGAACCTACTGCATGTCTTATCACTAGGGTCCTACCACATTCATGGCCATTGAAAAACATGTCATGGGCTGTGAAATTTGGTCTCCCCGGTGAAATCTGGCTATTGTAGGGCAGTCATGATATTGCCACCCTCACTTATGTGCTGCTGCTGCTGCTGCTGGCACCAGCACTGCCTTCAGAGCTGCTCTCCAGCTGCTCAGCTGCAAAGGCAGTGCAAAAGAAAGAGTGGCCATACCATGACCCCCTCACCTGCACAATAGCCTTCCGACCCCCTTTTGGGTCTATCTCCCACTGAAATCAAGGACTAACTAGTGCTTAATAAAACCCCAAATGTAAGGATTATTCTTCATACAGGCAACAGATAAGTCAGCCTTCCTGGTTGTACAGTCCGGGATGTTTCTTTGGAAAAAACTGCTGGTCATGCATGGAAATTACACACAGTGGGAAAGTTGAGTTTTAAGAGATGGCTTGGTGAGTATTGATTGAAAAGTCGCGGCTTTTTGCACCTAACAAGTCAATATGAATTTATTTATATTACAGGAGTGTCTAGAGGCCCAGGGAGAGCAGGGGCCCATTGCACAAACATATAATAAAAGACAGGCCCTGCCCTAAAGATTTTACAAGACAGGCAACGAAAGTACTATCAACATTTTACAGATGGGGAACTGAGGCACCGGCATGCTCAAGGACATGCTAGAATGTGTAGCAGAGCCAAGAACTCAGCTTCTATCTCCCAGCTGAGTGCCTTTGCCACACAGCTGTCCTTCATTCTCAGCAACTGAGAAGTTAGAAGACTGCAGTTTTATTGGTGCATAACCCTCCGAAGTTCATTCCTTCTTCAGCAGTGCGAGACTAGAGATACCACTTTGCAGTACAAACTTCTGCAAGCATAACAATGAAGTGGTCTTCTGGAATCAATCCATTTTCAATTGACATGAGCTGTAGTACTTTTTTTTTATTAGCATTATACATTATAAATGATTACATTTTATTATACTGACATTAACTGCCTTTTTTATTTGCCTTCTGGTGTGAATATCAGCAATTCATGCTCCTGCTGGTGCCTATGGTAATATTTAAAAGATGGAATATTAAAATAGACCAAGTAGCCTATTAACATGTCACAAAAACACACTTAAAATCCAACAGCCAGTTCCACTCGTCACCCGCCCTCATAGTATCATCTTTATGAAATGCTGAGTAGCAAACAATGCTGCCAGTTCACATAGATCAAGAGTCAGACAATCATGCACTCTGATTCTAGCCCTGAAGGGCTTGACAAAAGTTGAAAACTATCTCAAGTGACCAAAACAGTGATGTTGAGCCTCAGGGTATAGCTACACCACAGGTTACTTCGGTGTAATTTACGTCATTCAGGGGTGTGAATGATCCGCACCCCTGAGCAACGTTAAGTTACAATGAAATAGCTGTCTGATAAACCAGCAAGCACATGTTTGGACTAAATGTTTTGCACAAATTTAAATTCGGCAGACTAGTAAAAGCCCATATTTCAAAGCATCCTCTGAAATTTTGCCTGACACATTGCGTGTGGAATTTGCTCATGCCCAAACTCTGGTTCTTGTTCTCAATGCAGCATTTTCCATGATTACGCTCATTTCTACCTGGTTTCCACATTTTACTTTGCACATTTTAAGCACTATTATAGTGTAACTACACAATAATAAATAAAATAAATAATAATCAATAAGAATAATAAAAGAAGACAGGCAGAAAGATCATGTTAAGGCTCCAAGTTCAGGGATGGAGGAAGGTAGAATACCCTCTGGGGGAAATTGAACATAAAATCAGAGGACAGATTCTGCATTCAGCTACACTTTGACTACAATGAGTTATGCCAGCTGAGCATGTGGTTCTTTATTCTTATCTCTTTTATAATTCAACTGGAATAGGTTGGTGGTGGTCGCCTGAAACACACCACCCTCTTAGCATGTGTTGACTTTGCTAGAGTTAAGAGGGATTCACTGGGGTCTCGATAACCCACTCTGCTATAAGAAAGATTGGAGCTACAGTCTATAGGCAGCAGAAATGGCATAACGACACTCCCCATGCTGGCGTAGGGCAAAGGCTTGAGATGAGTTTTACATTACGTTAATGTTTATCAAAAGAGAAATTAAGCCAGACCTCAGGAAGTAGATGAGTTTTTGAATGGAATGTGGAATTTGTTTTAGAACAGGTTGGGAAAAGGCACCTGCTCCCAACAATGCACCAACAACCTCTTAGAACAGCTCCAGCAAAAGTAAAAATGTAGCATACACTATGGACAGCAATAGGCCAATCCGGGGTTGAAACAATACTTAAAGCACTTTTGGAAATGCGTGGGCACCTCATTTGCTACTCACTATGTTTTCCAGACCAAAAGAGGAGCCACCCTGTTTGAAAACCCAATAGTGGTGCTTCCAGGAAAGACATTCGTAATTCTTGCAGAGAATTCTGCATTCTGAATTCTGCATTCTTGCAGCGAAACTGCAAGACCCCATGCTAGTTGCTACAATATCTGTTGCAGCGGCAGTGTTCCACTGTAGTGAGCCATTACATTCCATGTGATCTAAGAAGAGGGCTTTCCTGAAGCTGCCCTTTTTGCTTCATGTTTAAAATCAGAAGAAAATAAAATCTCACATTATATAAAACTAAATCTACCAACTACTCAGCAACAGCTTTGAACGACCCCAAGTTACGCAAGGGCCTGGACTGGTTCCTAGCTGACATCTATTGCCTTCATTCTCTTCCAAAACATTATGAAAACCAGCATTCTGAGACGGACATCCACGGACACGACTGAAGAAGCAGCATACCCCCGGGGCCATGCACATTCTAACCAGAACAGCCTGCCTTTCCCTTCTCCCGCTGTAGGGCGCCTGATGCATACCTGGCTGTTTTCCATTGGCTGGGATGAAATTACCTGGCAACAGTGTGAATTTTACTTCACGGTAAGCTCTCCTCCTCCTCAACTGCTGTAGTCTATATATTGGATAGATGGTATGCCCCCAAACTTAGCTTGTGTTACTCACATACATTATGGCTATGGTGCATATCCTGTACTTGTTCTACAGACAAAGCTCTCACTCCCCACAAGAGTCTTGCCTACGTAAGGAGTAATGGGATAGACCCATTAATATTTACTCCTGACTAATGTATAGTAGTTTAGCTACTGCAATAAGACAGTATAACAATGGGGGAGAGGGGAAGAAGAGGCAATTCTGTCCTCACATGCACATGTGTTTCCATTGACTTCAGGGGGATTCACACAAACACATCCAAAAGGTAGAATTTGGCCCACAGTTTTCAGGAGATTACACAACCCAGTGTTGAAACAAGAGTCATGCATACATGTGAAAGGAAAAATTATAACCCTCCAGGCCCTATTTATTTTTGCTGTGAAACCTCCACAATAAGGAGCTTTTATTAATGGTAATTTTATTTTACTTGCGTGTGTTTTGGTTAGTAGCAGATTTATGCAAAACTGACGACTTAAAAATAGAACTGCAGTGATTGGTATCTTTTACGTTAAGCTTTTGCCACTTACAAAGTGTTTGCTGTGGTTTCTTTCAGAACTCAAGGCAGCCGTCAAAAACATTTCATTTCAACTATTTTATTTACAATTGCATTTTCTTTTCATGCACAAGACTTCAAGCCCTGGAGGAAGGCAGTCACTAGATTCAGCTTCTGCAATATACAGAAATCTGTTGTGATGGAATTGTTTGTGATATATTTAATATTGCAGGAGGTTTAAAAAAAACCCCCACAAACCCAAAGTGCATCACTGGGACATGAATACCAACAGGTGTGATAGAACCCACATCCATAATTCCCTGTGGGAAAAATCATGGTCCTCGCATACAGCCCATGTAAATGGGGAGGTAGGGAGAGGGAGGGCTGAACCAGGGAGTTTCACTAGGATTGGAGGGGACAGAATTGTCTCTACACTAATGCTACAGAGTGCTCTTGGAGCCACTATGGGGTCGCTACTGCAGGCTTAAGGCTGCAGCAGGCACATTTTATCCCAAAGGGAAGAGTTTGGCCATTGGACCCCAACCCTGCAGTCCCGTTGTCTTCAATGGGAGATAAGAGTTCCAAAATTAACCCAGTGACTAACAACAGGATCAGGCTGTTAGCCACAGCCTCTTCAAAAAAGAAAACTGTAAAGTAGTTGTAGCTCCAGTGTGAAAATGGCAAACTAAAACTACAGGGACTACTTGGACTCTCCTATGTTATGAAAGCAGTGCGCAGGGGAAGTGAAGAGACAAATACAATAGATGAGTATAGTACCCTTCGGATAGAAAAATGACTGACATTTACAGGGAAGATTACTGACATTTTCACCATACCTATTTCATCAATCTTGAAAAGGGCTAGTGTGTATCAGGCATTTAATGAATCACTAAACACATCACCTTGCAAATTGACTGTGGTCAACATCAAGAAGATGGGGCTATATCTCAATAAATGTGACATCTGGAAGTACCTTATTTGATTAAGGCAACTGTAAGATTTGTGTTCGAGTAGCATTTAAGCTATCTTGCAAAAGGGACTGAACAAAGGTTGCTGCAGAAAAAGGTGAGGGGGAAGGAAAATAAAAAGATAGACATTCATTTGTACAACATGTGCCTTGAGAAATGGCAAAGGTCACCATTGAATGGAAGTAAATGTCAGGTGGAGATGCAGCTAGATTATTGACCAAACTCTGCTCTCAATTACACTTCTAGAAACCCAGAGTACACTCCCCTGATGTCACTGGAATTAAACTAGGGTAAACCTGGATTAGATATAGAAGGCCAAATTCTCTGCTGGGGTGAATGGGCAAACCTCTGTTGAATTTTGTTCTGACAGTCCACATAATACTTTCTCATTGAAATATCAGATTATAATCCAAACCTATTGTTAAAATCTATGGCCCTCATCCAAAGGCCGCTGAAGTCAATACAACATTTCCCATTGATTTCAGTAGACATTGGAACAGGTCCAATATTCCCAAATTAGGTAATAACCATACATTTAACCTTCAATGTTTAGTTGTAATCAATTAATCCTTGTAACCCTTCTGCCAGACAGACTCGGCAGCAGCAAGGGCCGGGTTCTATATCTAGGCGTCCCTGGGAAATACTTTCCCTCTTGCAAGTACCGAGTCTGAGTGTAGAAAGTAAACCTTTTAATAACAGAAGGGAAGTAACACAGCACTGGTTTGGGAAACAGTGCAAACAGCATTCATGAACTCAATGAGCCAAACCCAGCCCAGAGTACTGGGGCGTGTCCTTCGTCCTTCCTTTCTTGCTTTCCCCTGTACTGACCATCGTAGTTGCCATGTCCACCTCTCGGTTGGGCTCAGCCAGTCCCCCTCTGCAGGCTCCTGCTGGACGCAGGCTTGACCAGGCCTCCTCCACTGCAGCCTCCTGACACCTCTGGGCCTCACCGAGTCCCCGCTCCTGGTTCCCGCTGTCTGTTGGAGCCCCTCTGTCTACAGATGCTAACCGATCCTGGCATCTACTGCCGCTGACCAATCCCACCGTCTGCAGGTGCTGCCCACTGCTGGCACCTCTCTGGGGGTTGTCAGTCAAGGTTTCCCAGTCCCTCCAGTGATTCAGCTCTTAGTGAATTTCAGCTCATGGGAAAACCTTCTACTGACACAGAAGCAATGTCCCTGCTTTTAACAAACAAAAGACTCAGAGAGGAACCATTAATTCTACCATCTAACAGTGCGAGGAGATCATCAATCCATGCCTGAGGGTAGCCCTTTGCCAGGGCTAGAGCAGTCTCAACAGGAGACTTCTCACCCTTCCCTCTCTCCTTGCAATGCTGAAACGTCCATCCGCCACCCTTTTTGGGCTCTGTTTGGGTGAGAGCAAATTTTTTATCAGAACAGGCTAAACACAGATCTGATGCCATTTGTTCATACAATCGAAGGACAACGTTTCATTACCTCTGCAGTTAACACAGAAGTGACTTGTAACACAATACCAGACACATTGAGCATTTCCCATCATGCTGAACACCTAGTGTGCTTATGCAATATACTGAGTACTTAATTGTACTCATGCAAATACAAAGCCCATGCAAATAACATGCCCCCCTTTCAGCTGCTGAGCAGGGTGAGTGCCACTCAGACCTTGCTTACATCCTCAAATCATTCACACGGAGGGATGTAAATAGGAATAGTCAGGCAGAGAGCTTGTGAACTGCCCAATGCAATAAAGAGGAGAGAGGCAGTAAGAGAGCCAGGATTAGAACTCAGGGATTTCTGGTTCTCAATCCTATACTCAACCACTGGATCATGCCTCTCCCCTAGCACACTGGAAATTAAATCCACATATAAATAGCCAAAGATATTACAATGGAATGAGTAGCTCTTTTATAAGCAAAACCTGGATTAACTCCTCCAATGCAAACTCCAGTTTTCAGGATTTAATATCTCAGTCATATTCATAACCCATCAGTTGAAATTCAGCACTGTAACATACATAAAACTAATCAACTAAATTGCTGGAATTTTTAATGGTTAGAATTTGCTGGGCTGCTTTCTTAGCTGCGGCTCACATCTCAAAATATAAAAGTTGGATCCAGCTTCCTGGGCTGCTTAGACATTTGAATTCATTAGAATGGTAGCAGGTACAGTGATTAAATGAGGAGACTCTGAGCAAATTCAGGAGGTAGGTCTAGGTGAAGCTTGCCAAGTCTCAGCTGGTGTAATTTACACCTTCTTCCGGCCCTCTCAACATGTAAATTACACTAACCTGATTCCCTCAGACTCAAATCTCACACGTGTGTAACATAAACCCCCGTATACATCACCTCTGAAATTGGTCCACTAGGCCTAACTGAGCCTAAGGAAACATAAGATGGTGTAATTTACCCATCGAGAGGCTAGAGGAGATGGGTGTAGGAAGAAAAACAACTACCAGGAGGATGCAAATGTAAGATTTTAAACTTAAATCTTTGTTTTTGCTCTTGAAGCTACTTTAAAGCCCCTCAGTTAATTGCTTTTTCTCCTACACGCTTCTCCTCCAACCCTTTGGTTCGTAAATTACCCCCATTTAGATTCTATTGGACTTGGTTAGGGTCAGTGGACCAGTTTCAGAAGTGATGTGCCAAGCATGTAAATTATGCATGGGTGCATGGGATTTGAGTTTAAAGTGGAGTGGGTTATGTTAGCGTAATTTACAGGCTGAGTGTCCTAGATGCTGACTGGGGGTGCTCTGAGGCTCTAGCTCCCAGGGGAAAAAAATAGGGGGTGCTCAGCACCCAAAGGGACAAGTGCCCCCAATCAGCTGTTCCGCTCACAGCCCCTCTCAGCTGATTAACCACTCAGAAGCTTTGCTTATGTGCCATGCAGGTTCCCAGGCGGCTCTGGAGGAGGTATCTGCTATTCAGATTCCTGGGTTCTAATCTCCCTGGACTCCTGGGTTCTATCCCAGCTGTGGGAGGCAAGTGAGGTCTGGTCCATTCTCTCCAGGGCACAACTAGGGCTGGCAATGGGGGATCCCCACCTCCGCTTCCTTTCTAGCCCAGGCTCAACCAGGCCTGCACCCAGCAGCTCTTTGGCAAATGAGCAAGTGAAGGAGAGGGGCAAAATGTGAGGATGAAGCTGGATCTGGGGGCTGTTTATACAGGGACCCTCGCCTGGCACTGAGATGCAGCCCCTCTGGGGTGGGGCACGGGGGCTATTTATTTAGGGACCCCTTGCCTATTCTTATCCCCTGAGCCCCCACAGTCCGCCGGCACCCACCAGCAAAAACAAAAGTCAGTGCCATTTTCTTGAGCCTAAAGGAATCAACTCATAGCTGACATACCCAATGCAATCCCACGGACGTCAGACATGGCACCAAGAGCAAAAGAATTCGGTACAGGGGTGTTAATTCGTTAATATTCACAAAGCATTTAGAGATCCTACGCTATAAAGTCGTACAGAAGTGTAAAGAATTATTAAATGACTGAGATAACAGCTTCAATGAATATTGAAACTCAGCGAGTAAAGCATGAACTATTTGACAGTTCAATCACCCTAATCGCTGCATTTTCACCATTCACCCATACAGCCAGAGATTGGCAGATGGGAGCGCTATCTAACATCTTATGTAATGGATGGAACCTCAGAAGTATAGCACTCCCCTTCCAGGCCCAGGATCAGGAAGGAACTTAAGCACGTGCCTAACTTTAAGCATTTGCTTAAGTACTGAGCTGAACGAAGGTCCCATTGTACTGCACTGCATTAGATACAAATCCAAATATTTTTGAGAGAGGTTAATTTATAGGCCACAATGCCCTCTGAACTCAGCTAAATATTTAAAAGGGACTGACTCACACTTTTCTTGCTATTTGTTTCAGTTTAATCATATGTTTAACAAAGGAACAGTACATTAGCAACGAATCCATCCCTTTTAAACTTCACAGGACAACATTAAATGCTGTGATCTTTATTTATGGTACATATCACTATTTTTTACATACAGAATGCAGGGTGCAAACAGCGGAGCCTGCACTCTGATCACTCCAATATTAATTAGTTCCCCTGAACAAAGCTGATGGAGCCAATTAGTCAATCAGGATGGCCAGCTGAGCCAATTACACCATCAACCCAGGCAGGATTAGAATAGGCACAGGAAGGAAGTGCGAAGGGGAGGAGAAAAAGAGAGGAACAGGGTTAGCCAAGCCTAGCCATGCAGAGGCTCAGAGCAGGGAGACTTCTGTTCCTCTCAGGCCCTGGTGAGAAGGCCAAAAGCTAAGTTAACATTGTAAATCGACTGTTGCACAGGGATTGTTGTGAAAATGGTGGGAGGAACGCATAATAAAAGGACATGGTGAAGGCACAGCCACGGGAGCCTGTGCAGTTTTTGCAAGGAGAAGGCAAGAGAGGAGCCATGCCCTGTGACACTTACATATGAATATATATCACTATAGCTCTGTAGTGCACATACCTAATCACCTAGTGACACATCTCCAAAACTTCTAATCTGTTAATATGCACCCAGGCTCTTGAAAGAGCAGTAATTGGCAGTTGTCTTACAAGCAATCATCTCATCAAAAAAGGGTTGTTTTTTTTTTTTAAAAAAAAAAAGAGAGTTCAGGAAGCAGACAGCAGAAACAACACCTGGCAAATCCAATTCAATTTCTGTAATGTAAAAGAACAAGACTGAAAATTACCGCACTGCACGATCAGAGTTTTCTTGATGTTTGGTGGAGAGACATAACGATAAAGCTTATTTACGACTGCAGCTGCCACAACGGATTCTTTGTTAGGTTTTATTAATCCCTTTCGAGTCTCACTTTTAATGTGCAAGGATCTCATCACTGCTGGCTTCATTTAAAAGTGATTTAGGATGCGCAATTTATTGCAAACTGCTCAAATGCAGGGGGTTAGCTTGGTAGTCATTACTTACAGTAGCGGCTGCCAATGATAAAAGAAAGCTATTGTACTCCTGTGACATGGTGGCTGACAGCATAATACAATTTTTAGGAGTTCAATTTTATTTTTGCCAGGATGTCTGCAGTCCTAGGGAAAAAAAAAACAACAAAGCCAATGACATGTGAAATGGTATCCAGCCAATGTTTTTACAAGGATTTTAATCAAAATTGTCATGCCAGGGAACTCTGTATAAATCACACATTGCCAAATAAATGTATTTTACAACCCAGAAAGGTCACCAGCTACCACACAGCAGTATTTGAGATGCCAAAACTATTTCATGTAAGTGTAAGACAACACTGCAATGTTTGATATCATCATGAAGTTTTGGTTGGTAAATGTAGACTTTTTAATGGCGATCACTATGTATCATCTCCATCATGGCAATATCTTGGTGCATTTACAAAAACTAAAAGCAACCGGTTTCTATGGTAAGATGTTCCCTTCTTTAAAATGTGCTGCTTCTATGAAAAGTGACAAGTAAATATGGCAACTCAACAGATCTGCTCACTGTAGTCAAGAGTTGCTGGCATTAGTGACAAGAAAATGCTTTTACTGCTTTTTACTCCTATTATCCCTGCGTATCCAGCACAGATAGAAGAAAACAAGATGGATTCTATTCCTCTTTTTGCATCATCAACTGAAGTGTTCATAGATTTCAGGGTTGAACAGTTATACTTGTTCAAACAAGCTGGAGGCAATAAGTGCATAACTGTCCCTGAGGTCATAATCTGAAGAGAATAATATCTCATGAGTGAAGCTAAAGACATGATTTCAAGACAAGAGGGTTGCAGAGGTGTCATTGAGGACCTAGTTATTTCTGATTATGTTGAGGAGGAGGAAAAAGAAGGAAAGAGATTAGCTTGATTTTCAGAGTCCAGGCTGAGTTTCAGGGATGGCATCTTTTTCCTTGTCAACCGAGATAGATATGATCTGGCAATCAATCAATTCCATGGAAACCTACAATGCCATTTTTACGAAGTCACTTTTTCAGAGTAGAACCACACTTGAATATGACACACTCCAGTATTTTGGTTAGAGTATTGTTTGATCAACCATAACAACATGATAGGAAGAAGTGTTCAGGACCTTGGCTTTCTCATCTGAAACATGGCACCTGAAGCACCTCTGTGTCCTCTAACACGGTGCGGGGACATGGTTCAATATTGACGGGCCATCGGAAGAACAACGCCACTTACTGAATCAACACCACCATAGGACATGGCTTTTCCTTGGAGGTTTCCCATCCAAACACTGATGTCCTGTTTAGCTTCTAAAAACCAAGAAGATCACTGTGCCAGCAGCATGGGCGCACCCATTAACAACTGGTTTGGATAGAGCAATTTGCTGGATTTCAAAAAATTGATCTGAGTGGTGCTAGAACTGTCATTGGTGACAAAATGCGGCTCCTTCCTGCGAGCTTTAGGGTCACAGACTACATTTCAGTTGGCTGGTGCAAATCCCTGTGTCTTAGAACTTTTTAAGGTCTAGGGAAACCCAGATGACAGCACCTACAATGTGCTTTGGAATAGCAATACTTACCTAAAATAAATCATTGGCTGCTTTTGTGTGCAAATGAGGGGGAGACAGAAGGGAAGGGAGGGGGGGATTTGATTTTTCCAAATGAAAAATAAAAACATTGGATGTAGCTGCACAATTTATGAAATCAGCAGCAATAAACTCATGACTTTGCCATTAAGCCTCACCCTTCAGAAGAGGTTGAAAGGAAATGCTGTCATGAGGAGTCATAAAAACATGTGTACAGTAATTATAGACGTGTCACAAACAACCTGCAACAGAAAACTCACATATTCGAAGTCACAGAGTTAAAAAAAGAAATTGATATTGCCTTCTAAGACGTAATTAGAAGAATTTAAATATCGCTTATAGACTGATGTGCAGTTCAGTATAATTACTTGCTTGATAAATAGCAGGTAGTTAAGACATGTTTTGAGCCCTGAATTATTGTCAAACTGTTAATTTGCGAGGCAGACTTATGAATCAGCATCAATAGTTCACTTAAAAAATTAAACCCTGGAGATTGTGGAATTGTGAAAGGTTTCTTCTCATTAAAAAAAACTGTTGGTGCTGGATAGAAATATACAGATACAGCAAGGAAAGGAGGAACATTGATTGATGTGCCCCATTCATTTCTCTTAATTTTTTTCTTATTTATAGACAGACTAAAATTTGGTATAATCCCCTAATCTGCCCTCCTTAGTTTACCCCCTCAAAGATGTATGCCCCTATTCTACAAATTGCTCTGCACAACAACATGCAGTGTGTCCACGTGAAGGCCCATTGACCTCAATGGAGCTCTGTGGTCCACCTGTTCAGAGCTGATTACACAACTGAGCGGTACATGTAAAGGTGGCTTTACACAAACAGATGTAGTGTTACAGCCAAAGTTGCACAAATCCCTCAAAATTTGAATGCAACACTTAGCTAAAGAGAAAGAGATGCCAATTCCTTCCTGAGGGTTTCTCTCCCGTAAACCATCTAAGGCTTTCCAGATTTGATGATATCTTTATTATCCTTAAAATGCTACTTCAGCTTTCTTGGGAGCTGTCAGCCCTCAGGTAGGTTCATTCTGATGCAGCTTGCAATGGTTAAAAAATATAAAAGTTGTAGCAAAAAAAAAAAAGTTGACAGTAAAACCAAGAGGCCTAAATAGCTCGTAGGAGTGGTAATGAGGTACAAGGCCTTTCATCTCCTTGTTTCAGTCCACACCCATAGTTCTCTTTTGAAAGCTATTCAGTGGCCTGTGTGAAATAAATTCGGTGGTTGTAATCCAGCTCTCAATGGACATGTGTCCCTATCACAAAAACAGAGCACCACCCGGCAGCCTTGTGGACATTCCCAGAAAAGAGACCAAGTTTTGAAAGAGGATTATGACTGAATTGGTTTCTTTCCCCTGGAGGAGATCCTTGTAGCACAGAAACACATAGGGGGAATTTGAATTGTGACTATCCATTTTGTGGATAAATCCAGGGCTTCCTTCTCCAGAGCTGTCAGTTCAGCACCTTTAAACACCACAAGATTTGCTAACAGACAAAATAATGTTTGGAATGTATGGGATAAAATAAATGCACACACAAAAAATATTAGTGAAGAAGTTTGCTCTTTCTTGTTTCATTCTTTCATCCGCAATGTGGATTTCCCACCCACAAAATTTCTCTGGTCTGAGGAGGAGTCCAGGCTAAATTTAGTGCTGGACCAGCTACAAGTTTAAGACTGGATACCTCATGACTCATCAGGACTAAGAATTGGAGCTTTACATGACTGGAAAGGGGAGATTTCTCAGTTTTCCAATGAGAATCAAGCACTTGTTTCTAGGTCTGGCTGGGGCTGTGATATTGGATGTCAAATTCCCAATTTCTCCATGCATGGAAAAACTCTTTTAGGTGATTTGTAGATATTTCTTATACTTGTATTAGTTATTATTTGTCTCTCCGCCTCTCCAAGGCAGTTGGAGGAAGCTAGGTTCTACTGGTGGAATGTTACTGACTTTAGTTGGGAGTACTGTGGCAATCCCAACTCATACTACAAATCTTTACACCATATCAAATAGGTGAAGCAGGATAAGTGAAACACTCCCTCTTCTCCAATACCATCCCAGGAATGGTACATTATAAATACATGTCTATACATCCCTTTATTTTGGAATACACAGTTTACCTTTTCCCCCACTTTCATAAATGCACATTTTCAAACCAACAATTAACACTATTGAATATATAACAAAATACAATTATTTACACTTTTATTTTCCAAGATTTCCATTATAAATATTTATAGTTTGTTACAAAGAGATAAGACCCAAAGAAGCAAGTAATTTATTTACGCTAAAGGATTTTAATATCTGATTTTTTTGAATGATAACATTTTACATGTAGCGCCTTTTATTCCTAATTATCCATGAGAAATGACCTACGGCTAAGACACTAGGTTAATAAACTAACTCAGAAACCCTGATCCCAAAATACTTTACAGACTCTTGTATATACACAGGGATTTCATCCACCATAGAGATGATCAGACTTCAGTGGTAGGTGAACACAGCAACCAGTTAAACGGCTTGCTGCAATACACAGGAGTTTAGAACAGCGAGTGAGCAAGAACAACAAACTGAAATGCAAGAAGGAATTTAAGTAGGCAGGTGTATGTCATCCAGACTGAAATTTAACCAGGACACATGGGGTTAAATACATCATATTCTTCTCCAAAGTACCACAGGCTCTTAAAATGACCACAGACAGTCAAGAGGTCAGCTTCACATTGCATCCAGAGAGGAAGTCATACACCACAACATAGAGATTTGTTCAGTAGTGAGAGTGAAGAATGTAATCAAATACCATTTGCTGCAGGTTTTCCTTGGAGTCCTTCCATTTAAGTACTGACCTTTCCCAATTCTACTCAGCACATGGGAGGTTTCAAGATCACAGCTCAAGAAGATTTGGCTGCAACAGACCAACAGGAACTAAGGCCTTCAGAGGACTAGCCCTTCTTGTAAGTTACATTAGAAAAGTTGGAAGAAATTCCTTTCTAAAAATGCTATTTTTGTACGTATTGGTAAATTCGCTTACATATTTCACTTTCAGCATGGTTACTACTACTCAGTTCCTATTACTGTAAATGACAAGTCTCTGGCTAATTCCTAAGCTCTGTAATGAAATTATTTCCCTTGCCACCTGGATTTGTACTATCTTGTAAGAGACATACTGGAGAGATCACAGCTGAAGCACAGTCCATTGAATAAGATCAAATCCCTGCACCTACCATGGATTTTGGAAGAAATCTTTAGGTACAAATTATAACACATGATGGAAATGACCTTATTTTTATGTTATTATAGATAAAAATATTAATGAAAAATGACTAATGGTTATAGGAGAACTAAATGATTCACTTAGTTTGCTCTCTCTTGCTAATGTATTCTTCATATGACAGGCATTTATTAGCTTTCACTGATGATTCCAGAGACCCTCTGCTATGCACAGAGAGCCTGTCAACACATTAAAACTTAATGTGCAAAGCAAGAATTATTGATGTTAGCTCTGTTCTAAAAGGGAATATTAGCAGGATTTTTACTATTATGCCTGTAGTTTCTTTAGCTACTGAATATAACAGATTTTTAATTTTATCCGTAGCTAGCAGTCCAAGCACATTTTATCATTCTCATACTGTATTCACCCAAAACTGTTGTCTTTGTAAGTGACTTTTTTCATATATCTGCAGGGGCATATTAAAATAAAGTCTGTGTAATATTTCAGATAATGAAACAGTCTTGAAATCTCAGTTATTGCACATACTTTTATATCTTCCTGTGCTTCTGGTTATTTATATACAAAAAAGAAAACCTTAACAGGCCTTTTGTTCTCTTCAAAGTTTTGGTGATTATAAAAGCATCTAAGTGTTGGTACTAACTAGAACCATATACTGTATCAGGCCAAATACTGCCCTCAGTACACAGGGTAGGTTTCCCACTGCTGTGGATCAATGACAGTACATGTCGCATAGTATGGGCATGGGCAGATCTGGCAAGGTATCTCAATCCTAGAATACAACATCCCTGCTAGCTATGGGTCTCTTCTAAGTAGGATGCGGCTACCTGTGCAAAATTATGGTGCTGGTTTTACGTTGTTGGATGTCCATCAGGGACTAAGATGAGGCTAATCCATTAACCAACTCTGTCACTTAGATCCACTGAGTAAAATTTTCAAAACACTTAAGTGACTCATAATCTTAAATCCCGTTTACATAACTTAGCTAGACACTCAGGAGTCCCAGAATCATTGAAAGTCAACAGGACTTGGGTGCTTTTGAAAAATGTACACACTTCTTCTAGTTAAAGTTCTTAAACCGAAGAAAGATTTAAATTTTTTCCCCAGACCAAGCAGATGGGCCACAGACATCATGTATAGCCATTGTATCATATTCAACTATCATAAATGGAAATTCTCTCTTCTGTTCTACTCCATTCAGTTTCAGATTGATATTGTATATAAATGCCACCTAAGAGCTATAAGTTGTGTGAGGTAACGTCTTTTATTGGACCATTTTCTCAATAAAAAGATATTACCTCACCCACTTTGTCTCGCTCATATCCTTGGACCGACACAGATACAACAACCCTGCATACCTACAGGCTATAGCTTGCAGTGATGGGCCCAAAGCAAAATCTCAGATTAAAACACTTCAAATATTGAAGAAATTTGGGTCTGGACTTGGTGGGCCAGATCTTCAGTTAGTGTAAATCAGCGTAACTTCACTGACCTCACTGGGGCTACCAGCTTGAGGATCTGACCCAGTGTCTTTGGCTCTCCCACTGTTTTACACCTACGAATTCCTGGGAATAACCTATCAACTCTAACACTGCATCAAGACTACCTTACAGTTAGGTCCAATATTTTAAGAATGAATATATATCCCTCCATTTTTTTGGAACCTTTTCCAAACTCTGCCTCATATTATCCAAATGAATTTTTCAGATTTATGGGTAAATTACTTACATCATTTTAATAGTTAAGCCACCTATGGTCAAAATGCTTAATACTTCTCTCAGAGAGTGGGTCATTGCAACTCCAAGATTAAAATATTATTATTGGTCTGCTCAAACTTCAGTGCTTGTGTAATGATTTAGTAAGTTACTATGTATCTACAAACTCCATTGTGTTTTCTGAGGACCATTTTGATTTTAAGATTGGACCGGACCTTTCCTATTGTCTTTTTACCTCCATCTTGGACTGAAATTCCAAAATCGTTGACACGGCGCGAACAATGAAGGGTCATTACTTTTGAACGACTCTGCTCTGGCAATACAACGAGCATGCTACAGAGTGTGGCCAGAGCAGCAAGAAACCAGTTTTTTCAGCCTGGACTCCAGGTGGGCAGTAACCAAGCACCGGATCACTTGAGGAGGGACCTTGACCATCAGCATGGGGCTTTGAGGCTGACCAGGAGGGTCACGTGACAAAGGGAACTGGAAGTTATAAACGTACTAGGTCTGCTTTGAGCTAGTTTCTCTAACAGGGTATGTCTGCACTGTAGCTAGGACCATGCTTCCCAGCACAAGTAGACAGACACACACTAGCTCTGCATGCTAAAAATAGCAATGTAGCCAGGAGTAGCATGTGCAGCTGCTTGGGCTACCTGCCCAAATATGTATCTAGGGGTTCTGGGTGGGTTTGTACTCAGACAGCTAGTCCAAACTGCCACTGTGCTACCCCCCGCCTACACTGAGCTGGAGGAATGAGATCCAAGAGAGGGGACCTGAGGACCCCTGATGGCACTGACCAAAACACAAAGGACACTCCACAGTGGGGAGGAGACTGAAGGAGAGAACTGGGTACAGGTGATCATTATTTTGCCTAGATCTGTGTATCTCTGGTGATTTACTTGTGAGTAAAGTGTGTTTGGTTCAGAAATCCCTCTGCAAAATCTGTGTGTTCTTTCTTCAACTATCACCTGTCCCTTGAGGGCTAAACAATAAAGCCGTGTGGGATGGAGCTCTGGGGAAGGTATACGTAAACCTGGAGAGATTTGGGGGATTCAACAATGGTCCTAGGGCACAGAGCTAGAACGGGCCGAAAAGCTGATTTTTTGGTTTGGTGG
Organism: Emydura macquarii macquarii; assembly: GCF_026122565.2. Lineage (NCBI taxonomy): Eukaryota > Metazoa > Chordata > Testudines > Chelidae > Emydura > Emydura macquarii. The sequence goes on from NW_027133667.1 coordinate 808,015, forward strand.
CAGCTCTGAAAAATTGATAACAAAAATCGGCTTGGGTTGAACCAAAATCGGAAATTTACCAGAGTTTTTGGTGAATTGAAAAACAGCAGGGATTTGAACCTAGGTCTCCTGCAGCCTAACTGAGTACCCTAACCACTGGGCTAAAGGGGGAGTGGTGAGAAAGAATAGGGCAGCAGCAGCACCTCCTCTGGCCATTTTATAAAGGGCTGAAAATATTTGTGTTTCAATTTCACAAACGGTTTCAAGTTGACAAACTGAATTTTTTTGTCAAATAAACTATTCATCTCAAAAGTTTCACCCAGCTCTCCCCAGGACAACCAGGCTATGGGGTCTGTGGCAGGCGGCCGGCTTCCTTCTAGTGGGTCTCGTGCTTCACGGCGTGTAGTGAGCCAAGGAGTAGCCCGTCACCCCGTCTTCCCTGGGGAGGGAGGTAGGAACCCAGGCCCACCCGCTCCTCCGAGTCCTAGGCCAGGAGCCCTATAAGTAGCAGCTGGGAGCTGCTGGCACTGTATTTGCAGCTGCAGTCTTTCCCCTGGGCTACTTTTCCTCCCCCTCAGTCCTTCTGGCCTCTCAGGCCCTGTTTCCTTGTTGCCCCAAGCTGGGCTTCCTGACCCAGACCCCTGTGCCTGGGGAAGGGTTTCAGTCTGGCCAGGGGCAGGATCCCCCTTCTCCTGGGCTTAGTACCCCTCTGGGGACTCCTCCGCTCTTCCACACCTCCACTATACTCCGTTCCACTCCTCGTAGCGTAGCACACCTACTTCCTCCAGCTTGTGCTCTGTCTCTCTGGAGCAGTGGGCTTTTATAAGGCAGCTGGCTGGGCCTTAATTGGCCTCAGCTGCTCCTGATTGCCCTCTACTGACTCTGGCTAGGCTGCAGGGAATAAAGCCCTGATCATTCTGGGGCTTACATACCTCCCTTCATCCGTGGCCCCACAAAGTCGCGGGACCTCCTCGTCAACCTCCTCCTGGCCCTGGCCAAAATGGCTATCTACAAGACCAGGGAGAGGAAGTTGGCGGGGGGGGGGCCGGGCCGGTGGGGGGTGCTCTGTGACTGTGGGGAATACTTCTGTTCCCTTGTGCACTCTCGTATCCAGGCAGAGTTCTTCTGGGCAGCGTCCGCTGGCTCCCTTGACACCTTCCAGGAGCAGTGGACGCTGTCTGGTGCTCTCAGCTTGGTGTCCCCTTCCGGTTTCCTTCGTTTACACCTGTGACCCCCACACCCCTTCCTGGTTTTTCATTTGTTGTCCCAAGCATTCAGTTGCACTCTGGGTCCAGTGGCTCCTCCCCTTAGGCTGGGGGAGGGACCTGAAGCAGTGGGCGAGCCCACTTCCCGGTTTGCAAATAGGCATACTCTCCTGCTGCCCTCGCTAGATCACAGGTCCCATTCCCTAGGAGTGGCACTAGGCAGTCGGTGCTCAGGAAATGTGCCTCAGAGCCAGAGATTGTGGCTGGTGGCTGGTGCCAGCCCAGATGGAAGGGAACTCAGAAGTACACAGATCCAGATGCTGCCTGGTGAGCATCCACGAGGTGGAACTCAGCCAAGACTGTGACAGCCTGATTCTCCATTGCCCTGGACCATGGTGTAGTCCTTTACACATCAGTGCAAAGTGAATTCAAAATGCTACCATTCTAATTTGGTAGTATTTTACACCCCTTTCCACTCCTGTTCCACAGGTTTAAATGACTACACACGCTCTAGAACAAAGGAGAACTGGGTCCTAGAATTGGAGCAGCTCAACAGTAGCAGAAAAGATTGAGTCCTCCATTTCTTTTGTCATGGATGCAGATAGAGGAGGGAGCGTTTTCAAAAGTGTTTAAAGGGACTTAGTAGCCAAAGTCCATTTCCAAATGAGCCGCTGAGCCCAAGTCTCACTGCAAATGGCTTTCAATCCCAAGGGCTCAAGTTACTATTGGAAATGGGACTGAGGTCCCTCAGTCACTTAAACTCTTTTGAAAATTTTACCCAAGGCCGTATTCACATTTATAGTAAGACCCCTTTACACTGCATTATTGTACATGATAATCCTGCTCATATGCTGTAATACTTTATAGTGTATGTAACCTTTTATCTCTGTTTACACAAAATTAAGGCAAGTCATTCATCATAACAGATTTTTATGTTTCACATCTAGTTTTATCACAAAAACAATAAATCAAGCATTTTTTCCTTTATGACCATTAAATAATGGTTCTAGATTGTCAGCCATATTTAAGAATCCCTTTTTAAAAAATAGTTTTGGGAAAAGGAATAATTAGGTTAATGGAAATATTTGATAATGGAGTATTAATATATTTTTAAATAACAATAAAAGAATGATATTCCAGCTAGTTATTTCTTCCAATTTTTATTATGCAGATGCTGCCTGACTGCAGTTTTGGGAAATAAATTGAAAGAATGCATATACAGCTTTTTGACTGGTAATCATTTGAGGGACGTTTTACAAGGTCAAGACAGAGATGGAAAGCAGATTATTTTACAGGTAGTACACGTCTCTGAAGCAGAATTATACATGCTTTGAAGTGATATATGCTCTGTGTCATCCTTTGTTTAGTATCTATGGATACAAATATAACTTGTTCGCATATCAGTCTTCAAGGTTCTCTTGAATAGAGTCTGGAGAACTTTGTGCATTTGGTTTGAAAATGCAGGAAGACTGCAGTATTGTTGTCAGAAGTTAACCAGTATAAGCAAGATTTGGTAGAAGGGTTGGGGGCCCCCGCTGGCCAAAAGGTCCTGTCCATTGCTGCATCAAAAAGGCCAGTTTAAAAGCCTTTTCTTTGTCTGTTGGTCTCTGGAAAACCCAGTTTAAACCAGTCTATATAAGTCTCCCGTGGGGATGGTACCTCTTAAGAGGTGTTTACAATCTGAGTGATTCTCCTGAGTTTCCCCCCAGTGTTCGTTCCTGGGAGAGCTGTGGCAACCATCCCCCCTGGAGTTGTGTACAATCCCTGACACACAGTGGCACAGAAACCATTCATACACTTCACACACGATGGTTCCAAAGTTACTGCGTGAGGTTGCAATGTCACAATTATTAAGAATAAATAATAATGACTAAAAACGTTTGTGTTATGTCACCCATATTTTCAATAATTTGCAACAGCCTGCAAAGAAAACGTTTTGGAGTAGTATTGTCAGTAGCAACAACACACAGAATGAGAGGACAAGGCATCTGTACTTTCAATGTAAAAAGGTATAAAAGCATGTACCATATTAGATCGTATTTCTTATGAACTCAGTGGTGCACCCTCCCTGCCCCCCATATGGGGGGCATGGCAGGGCCCAGGCCAGTGCCCATGAGGGGCAGGGAGGGTGCACCACGAAGCCCCGCCCTGCCTCCAATTCTGCTCCAGCCCCAGCTCCTGGAGGCATCTCCGCTTCCACCCTACCCCCAGCCAGGGCCCCAGCTGGCAGCCCAGCACTTAAGAAACCTCCTCATTGTAGAATGAGCAAAGATGGCAATTGTCGATTATGAAATTGATGCCTGAGAAGTAGCTTCTCTCTTCTTCTGTAATCAATGCCTCTTATACTGAGGCTAGTAATGTCTCAGGGAGGTGGGAAACTGGGGGAGACAAGATCTCTGTGCCATCTGGAGACTTACTGAACTTCCTTTTTCGTGCAGGGATGTAAATACTCAGAAACCACAAGGTGACTCTAGAGTCTTGTAAGGTATGCAGAGATTCATCAGTTTTTTCCACACACAACTTCGATCTGTCAAAAAGAAAGGTCCTCAACTGTATTTTGGACTTCCCTCAGAAAACCTGAGAGCTGAAGTCATGAGTCCCTCCCTCCTGACTACTGCCACAGAGATAGAATGAGCAGCTGTATCAGCAGCATCCAGGGAGGCCTTCAGAGATGTTCTTGTGAGCAGTTGGCCCTCTGCAATGATCGCCTGGAATTGCTCCCTCTGGTCTGTTTGAAGATGCTCAATACAGGCATTCAACTTTGAATAGTTAGTATGGCTATATTTCATCAGGCGGGCTTGATAATCGGCGATCCTAAATTGTAAGTTAGTTGATGGATATGACTTGTAGCCAAATAAATCAAGACGCTTTAGGTCTCTATCGTATGGAGTTGATTTAGCAAGGTGTTACCTGCCATGTTCATTTACAGCATTGATCACAAGGGAATTTGGGGATGCATCCAAAAATAAAAATTCAGAGTTCTCAGAGGGAATGTAATACTTTTTGCCCTCCCTCTTACAGGTGGGTCATATTGTAGCCAGGATATACCACATTATTTTTGCTTGGTCTAACAAGGCCTCATTAACAGGTAGCATGATGCAGACAGAGGATGAAGTTTGCAGAATGTCAAGTAATTTATGCTGAGACTCCCTATCTTCCTCCAGTAGAATTTGAAAGGAGTCTGCTCTCTCTTTAATGAGGTCCTGGAACTGTTTAAAATAGTCAGCCAAGGATGGTGGAGAAAGCATGACAACTTCATTTGGGGAGGAGGAAGAAATGTTAGTTGTAGGCGTAATCTCTTTGTCCAGTGTCACTTCTGCTCCTCAAAGTTCTTCTTTTGTGGATCAAGAGCCCTAGAGACAGAGAGGGACTGGTGGGGATTGTCTGTTCTTCTCTTGGTGAGGAACAATAGAGGGTCTGGAGAACTGCTGGCGGAAAGCCACCCAAGGGTCCCAGTACGGCCACTGAGGTAGTGCATAAGGCATGGGTGGAGTAACCCAAGGGTGTCTACCAGGAGTGGAGAGTGTCTTTCACGAGGGTAGCCTGACTCCTTAGAGGTCTCAGGGATGAAGGTTCCTTAATAATGGAAGGGAGAGCTGTGGACACAAATGTGGAAGTCCCCGTCGTCTTCCTCCTCATCCGCACTTGGTAGAGGTGGAGCAGTCAGAGATAGGCAGAAACTCTGTTGATATCAGGCAAATCTCCTGCGATGGAGAGGTGCTCGGTACTGAGAATGGGTTGGTGCTGAACAGGGGAGATTCAGGTGTGTGTGTGTCACTGCCAATTCCCAAGAAAACAGTACCGAAACAGCAGATGGGTACCAATGAGGTAAGTTGGGCAGAGGTAACTATGGCAGAAGGCACTGACAGTCCTGAAGTTCTCATGCACTCCTGTGAATGATCAATAAGTGTTGGTCTGGTCTTTTGTGGAGCCAAAGTGCTGGGCACCACAGTCCTAGCAGAGTAGAATTTATTGGTACTGATTTAGAAGAGCTAGTCTTTTTCTCTCTGCCACCCCAATCATTCCACAGTAGTACCAGTCTTTCAGAACCAGAATCCTTAGGCTTGCTGATGATCACAATACCTGAGGAACCAGCAGACTTGTGGGTACCGAGTCAGTGATCGGTAGGTGCCGAAGTAAAGATATGGTCTCCAATTTAGACGCTTGAGGTAGATTCTCTACCCAGAGGACTTGAAGACTGCTTTCTAGTCTTTTTGAGAGGATTCCAGAGACTCTCTCTTCGATGCTCTAGAGGAGTGCTACACCGAGGCGGTTAAAGCAGTTGACTGGTTCAGAGACCGTTGTATAGGGGGCAGTCCACTGGCTGGTGTCAGAAGCTGGTCAGAGCAAACTCTCCATCATGAGGAGATATAGTTTAAGTTCCCATTTTTTTCTGGCCCTCAATTTTAATTGCAGATAGAAATTACACTTTTGGGGAATGTGTGACTCCCCAAGGCAATAGACACACCAGGAGTAGCCTCCTGGCATGAAAGGCAGCATTTAATCCTGGGAAAACCAGGCATATCCTCCCAGGGTTTATGTTTCCATTAGGGGGAGAAACAAAGAAAAACAGGTGAAGGGACAAGGGTCCTTATCCTAAAAGTATAAAGTTAAAAGTATAAATAAGTTAAAAAAAAGTAAAAGTAAAATTTTTTTATATTTTAGGTGGAGGGTGGGACCAGAGGGGGGCAGTTGTTTTTAAATCTATAAAGTTACTACAGCTAACTAACATGAAGGAAACTCTAAGAACTAACACTAACTAATTAGTAAGAATAAGAGAAAAATACAGTTCAGGTTCTCTCATTTCAGACGTTGCTGAAGTGGTTGAGAAGGAACTGAGAGCACTTTGCCCACAAAGCTCCATATAGCCTTGGTGAAGAGCAAAAGGCTGCATGGGCCACATGCACGGGCCAAATGGACACTGCTACCTAAAATCTTCGATCTGAGGCACATGGGGTCAAGCGCACCTAGAATGGAGCACCCATAGGGACGCTACTTGAAGAAGATGGTTTTGTTTCACTTAACTATATGTATTGTTTTATATTTCTATGTAAATATGTTTGATATGGTTATTTTATGTGTTTAAACAAATTATTCTGAACCCACACATTGTTCCTCTACTACTTACAAATTTCCACCATCAATGCATTTGTGTGTGTCACTGAACAATTTGACAAACACAGACTTCTTAAGTGAATTTTTAGGGAACAAACTGAATTTTATGAACTTGCTGATTATTCACAATTGTTCGTGAACAAATTTCAGTATCTAGGTTATTTATGAGCTGCCTGTCTCAACTATTTAGTTGTCATTTTTATTCATTATTTGAGCTGTGTGATTGGTCTCTGACATCACCTGGTACTATAGAGCAGCCTGACCAGACGATAAGTTTCCTGCACATAAACATATTCTCATGTGACGATCCATAACTGCACAAAGCAACCTTCCCCCAAACTTCATGTGACCAAAATCCACCTGAATGCTTATGAACAGCAAATCAATGAAGTTCCATGCATGCTGTTAAATCAATTTAATTGTTCTGTTGGGTCCCCCAAGACACAAATCTGCAAATTTTGAAGGACACAATTTGGTAGAATTTGGCAAATAAATAAATAAAAAAGTTTTAAAATTATTTTAAGACGAGAGCATGAGAGGAGTCCAATCTTGCTCTCTTTACTCTAGAAAAACTTCCATTAACATCAATGAGAGCTTTGCATGAATAAGGAGAAAAAATATTTCTGAGGTAACACTATTATAACACTGCACAAGCCGTCTCCTAGCCCTTCCTCTCTCCGTAGGCACAGAGCATGGCCACACTGATGTAGCAAAAAGTCTGTGTCTAAAAGTCTGTCCTCATGAGGCAAACTACTTTTCGTCCCCCTAAGATTGTCCTCTGTGATCACCAAAATCACATCCCTCCATGTAAGATAAACATAAATAGGGCAGTCTTTCAGGCCCCAATTCAGGCAAGCACCTAAGCATTTAAAGTTAAAGGCTGTTTTCCTGACTCTGGGCCTTAGCCATTACTAATAAGTACTTTAATCCAGAATCTCACAGCACTGGACATTTCCACATTTTGCTTAACAGTATCCCAGGGTTGAACCTTACAAATAACACCACATACATTAATTAGCAAGTTTTAATAGAGTAAGTATTACATCCGCATTAATGACACATTCATTTATCATGATTAACGTTATTGCACTTCATGCCAAATGAATTAATAGCAACTAACCTCTTAATTTTAAGATGAGACAATTACTCTGTCTTTCCAGAAGCATTTCTCCAGCTCAAAGCTGGATTGCTGGAGCAATACAGGAACAAAGCTAGCCTGTATATCCAGCTAGGTGATAGGTGCTCTGTAGATTAAAACTGTCAGGTTGTATTAACACACATTTTTGTATGTATATTACAGCGTCACTTTTGACATTAGAACAAGACATTTTAAGTCAAAGGGATGACAAAAATCAAGGGTAGATGAATACACTCAAAATATCAATTAATTTTAATAACCTCATATTGCTTTAAAGCAACTTATCTGTGTTAGCACAAGGTGAGAAGAGGCTGCCAGATTTCATTCAAGAGTGTCCAATTTGTTGATGCTCTCCGATCTGGACACACACATGGTACAAAGCCTGTAGGTAGTTTGAGTGTATTCCCTTATTTCTGTGGTGCTTGTCCAAGTCTTTAATATTAATGTTGCCCTCCTAAGAGATGTTTCTTAGAATAACGTTGATCACAGCCTCTTCAGATACTGATTGGTTGGTGCTATGACATCATTATGTGTCCTAATATAAAAGAAGGCATCTCTTGACATCAATTCACAACAGCAAGTCCCAAATGTTTGGCCTTCATTCATGCAATAAAGTACTTACGAGAGACATCCAAGGGCAGCCAACTGTTGAGTTTTGGTACATATGCACTTTATACCCAGAACCATAATTACACTTACATTTTTGATAATATCTGTACTTAGAAAGCACTAACTAATTAAATTCTCACTGCACCCATGGGAGGCAGGTGGGTAAATAGTATTATCCCCATTTTACACATGGGGAAACAGACACAAGTGTAAGGACTTGCCAAAGAGCACAGAATGACACAGAGACAAAGATAGCATTAGAGTTTTTCTAAGTTGCCATTTGTGGAAGCCGATCCCAAGCAGGAATATCAGAACTGAAACATTTTTAAAACCTTCTGACAATTAAAAACAATTGTTTTTTCTCTTCACCTCATTGTGCCATTTATGTGTTGATTCAATTAATTTTCTTTATCAACCCCTAAGATGAGGTTTATACTTACTTATTCACAGTAACAGTTCCGGTGATATCTATGGCTGCAATTAATAAGATGACGCAAAACTGCACTGTGCTCTGCTAAAAATCCTTTTAAGTGCACATTATTATATTACCATCATGGTGAGTCAACTAAATCATTAATATTTCCATACTAAAGGATTTAAATTACAATACCTATGACTAAACCTGAATAAATGGCCATTAGTTCTTAAGGATCAAGGCAGCAGCCATTGTTACATGTTAAATATTAACACCACAAATGGAACATTTCCTCAGCTCTGATCGCTTTGGGCCCAAAGCCCATTTGAATCAGTGGGAATCTTTCCACTGACTTCAATGGCCTTTGCATCAGGCTCCTGTTGCACAGGGCATGAAGGGCCTGACCCTGTATCCTTTAAACTCAGCGGGAAGACTCCACTGACTTTCCTAGGGCTTTGGATCAGACCCAATGACCTATACATTTGCCAGTTGATCCCCAAAGCAGAATATAATTCAGCCTTCATGCCTCCAAGTGAAAACTTTCAAGTAGTGTAGCGTAGTGTATGAGGAACAGGATAGTAACCCTTTCAATAGTTGGTAAGCCATCTAGTTACACTCTCTGTTCTAGGCTGTTGAAGATGGCAGGAAGTACAGACCGTTCCAGATATTTTTGTGATGCCTCTGAGACATTATCCAGAGGAAAGTCGTTAATCAGTTCGCAGGTGTAATTTGTAACATGCTATACATTTACTGCTGCTAGTCTTGACAGTAAAACATTTATAATTTTTTCCTAAATGAGCAGTTTACTGACAGTCCCAGTGGCTGCAGTTTCCTTTTAGTTTCACTTGGCCTCTCCAGTCACTCTGTATTCCACTGCATTCCTGGATTAGGATCCCAGCCTCATCGCCAATTGTTAGGTCTTTTGTTCTCTTTACCCAACAAAAATAATAGCAAAAAAAAAAAAAAATTACACAGGCACAGTTGGGTCCCAATAACTGTGATTTCTAAAGAGACAGAAACATGCCAGGATTAGCTCCATACGTACTGCTGCTCCACACATTTCTGGCTATTTCTACAACACAGAGAGCACCGCTGTGGTGCTCACAAACTACTAAAAGGAATAATACAGTGTTCCTACACACTAGCCGTAGCATGGAATGGAATGAACTCTCTCCGTCCACCGGAAAGCCCAAGCAGTTGAGGCCTTTTGGGTCTTAGAATCTGAGGTCACAAGCATGCTCTAGCCACAAGATTTTTTGTTTTTCTTAAATTCCTGCCATGCTAAAAGAAGGTAATTTTAACAAGCTTTTAAAATAGCAATAATGACGGAGGCACAGAGTACTTTCTAGGGATTAGTGACTGACTGAATTTAATGATCCTCAGCAGTGCCTCAAGCAGTCTACTCTGCTGAACCAGTTATCAATCCCTTGCAAATGCCTTGCGCAATATCGCTCTTGCTTGATTAGTCACATAAATACGGAGCTATACGATGTGTCCTGCAGAGCCTGACTGTACAAACTCCTAGTCTATTCAACACAATTGCAATATATAGCTCCTGAACAGCCAACTACCCAATACCTTAATGAGTTACTTTTGGGTTTGGTTAAGAGCTGCATTTTTGTATTCAAATAACTGGATGCATATATGGATTTTTACTGGCTTATTAATTGTGTCGCATCAGTTTGTTAACCAAAGATAGAATTTGAAGTTGCATGTCAGTAGGATAGCTCTTAATAACCAATGGCAGTATTTGTGAATGGCTGTTTAGAGAGATTAAGTGTCTTAACAGAAGATACCTTCTATCTTATCACTTCTTCAGCCACAGATTTAATTACATTGATAATGTCAGGAGGAGTAGGAATTAATAATTAATAGAACCTGGCTAAGGATTCAGTCTTTTTAGCCTGTGTATTTTGTTTCAAGATCATTTATGCTTCAGTAAGAAGGTAACTTTTTTCTTTAATTTTTATCTTTATTGACACAAATAACCCAAATTAAAGTGGCATTGTCAGTCCTGGACACTATGATTGTCAAAACAGGGCACAATCAGGGTGCCTTCAAAATTGTAAGCACACCCAGTAAATATGATTTTTGCTATATTCCCAGGAAAACCAACATCATTTTCCACAAGCCACAGGAAAGGAACAGGGGACAGAGGGTAGGGCAGAAGGAATGTATGACGCACCACCGTATTTATGCAGCAGATGCAATAAAAACTTTGTATCTGGTTTGTTTTTGCTCTGGTGGATTAAAAAACCCAAGACCACCACATTAGAGAAGGATGATTCTCTCCTTCCTACTTGATTTGACATTGATTGTCAAAAGTCACTTTCTCACTGGCTGACAGTTTTTTGTGTTTTTTTAAATCATGTTCCATCCATAAGCACAGCTGGCACCTCATTATTTGCAAAAAAAAAAAATATCTACTCCTAGTAAGCTAAATGATTGGAGAAAAAAGGCTACAGGTTGGGGGAGGTAACAGAGGTGGCTTTCAGAGTTGGGGGAAAGAGACGGGGGCCAGAAACAAAAAAAGTGACCATTTTAACCTGTCCTCTCCCCACAAAGGCTGTTCAACAACTATCTGTGGTCTTCCTGTCTCTTTTAACTCACCATCTACTGTAAACACTGCAGGGGAGTCCTCAGCTGGTGTAGATCAGTAAAGCTCCATTGAAATCAGTGGGACTACTCCCATCCTTAGCGTTCAGCATTTGCTTAAGTGCTTTGCTGGGCTGTAGCAGGTTATCTGTGTGTATCTGAGGTAACTTGGCCTTGGCTCCTCACAATGAACCAATAGCCCTATTACTGCAATCCTTGGTGCGGCTTATTAGGACATTATTTACCCTTGAGAATACCACCTGAAATATTCACACACATTAATACAGAGACACACACATCTGCATGTAAAATACATGTATCTTTTACACAGTGTGGTAACGTGTCAAAGGTGGAGGCTTGATAAGGCATCTCCAGCCTGCATTTGGATTCTCAGGTTGGCACCAAGCCATGTAAAATGGAAATGTACACGGGAAAGTGGTGAAGCGAGCATCCAAAAATCTGAGATAAAACATCTTATTAGGGTGCCCATGTTTCATGGGCTGTGGAAGGATTTTCTGTTCCTCACCTGTAAATGTGTGCACTGCAGAGAACATTGAAAAGTGTCTGTTAATGTGTATGAAAGTGTGCATGGGGTGACTTTTGTATGTCCTAAGCTATGAAAATAAAACTATGCTCTGCTTATATAAACTACTCAGAACAGTAAATTCTTAATTATTTTATAGAGTGATGTCACTGGCAACACAATCCATCAAAGACAGGAAGGCAGCAATTGTGGAACTAACGAATATTACATCTCACCTTCACCGCAGAGACCTTCATTCAATTTACATTAAGTAAGATGTTATACTTTGGAGATGTTCCAGAGCTTTATCTTTCAATGTACTAGTTCAATGAAACATTTCTTTTCTCCTTCCTGGGCGCTTATGAATATTTAATATATCAAAATGAACTGAAAGCTAACACTGTGCATCTGTTCTCTAGCATTCCATCCATCTATTGACATCAAGGCTTCAGTCCCGAAATTGACATTAACTATATTGCTATGTAAATACAACCCTCTCAACTGATGTTTCATAAGTAAAATATATGCATGACAAAAGCCAAGCATGACTTGAATAGATTAAAAAGACTTCTTTTGGCTATAGATCTCTATTCTTGTTTCAGCAACTGATGTCAATGCCCCATGGCACCTTGCATATTTGTCTTTTATCATCTAATTTAATTAATACCATTTTCCTTTTACTTATCCCCAAATGCGTGTCCAAAATGATCTAAAGGTGCATTCCACATTTGAGGAAGGAGGGGAATATCACATTAGGGTATCATTTTGCTAGTTAACTTCAGAGTCCTGCTAATTTGCTGAATGACTATGCATTCCCTTAATGTAATTTTGACTGCAGTCAGACTGTATTTCTTTAAAGGCATCCCAAAACCTGAACAGAAAGTTTTGATTTGCTGTGATGGACTTTAGTACTTTGCAGTCTGAATATTGCTCAGAGGTGATTTAAAATTGGAAAGAAAGTAACACCCCTCTATGGGTATTTCTACTGCCTGGAAAAACCCATGTGCTTCAGAGCATTGTAAGCTTGCCAAGTTTCTTTGGTTTGGCTACAATAATCTCACTACTAGTTGGAAAAAAACTGGGAACCTTCTTTTCAGCATCAGAATTAAACTTTTCCACATTTTCTAGTGCAATAATATGTCATGAACTGTGAAAAAGAAAGGCAAAATAACTGTTGTAATGGACTCCCACTAGTCTTTAGTGTTGTCATTTGCCAGATAGGAGATCCTGATTAGATTTTCTTGGTGAAAGGTTGGCCCCATTGAAGTCAATGGTAGTTTTGCCACTGACTTCAAGTGGGTGAGAATTTCACCCTCCATTCCTATCTCCCTCTCTCTGCATTCTGAATAGACAATTTGGGCTACACTACAACCATCACCATGTTGGGAAATTAAGGTTGCAACATGACTGTCACCCAGTTAAAACATGGTTCTGCCTTGGAGTATAGATGAGACAATCTTGTTTTAACAATGTCACTAATCTCCTCCTCAATCCTATTCCGTCTAACACTGTACCATAATTTGGTGACACAGATAAAATAATGATTAGGTCCCATCCCAGTATGGGACAGAACTGTATTTTAAGCATGTTGAGGGACACCAATAGTCTAACCAGGTGCCCTCCTTCCCAAAATGGGTGCTATTGTAGCATAGGTTAATTCTTCATTTCATTCGGCATTTGCAGAGGAACTATCTTTGAAAACCTTGCTAGATCAGGTTCACACATGGTAGCGATGGGCTAAAACCAGGTTGAAACAGACTTTTATTTCACTTTTCCAGTTCAGTAGGAATCTAGATCTAAAACTCATGAATAAAAATGGTTCTAACATGGTCCACATTGACCCTGTAAACTATGGTAGAACCTGTGTTAGAGGGAACAGTGTTTAAAATGACACTGTCATTTTAAATAACATAGATCAGCTTCTGGCATTCTGCTCTGGCTACTTCGCACCTCTTCAGTAGCACAAGCTGCTGGAAAGATGGTTTAATTGGCTACCTAGGAATTCCCCTTGCATAAGCTCTGTTAAATTTAAAACAAAAAACCAAATGATTATACAAACTTGTACAAACATTTTGTCCACAGTGTCCCGATTCTTTTGAAATGTGGATATGGATGAACACAGAGAACAAGGTAATTGTTGTGCATTCCTCAAAGAAAGTGATTTCAGCACTTTTAAAATGAAATCAACGAACACAAGACATCCGTCTGGATGCAGTCCACCTCAGGCATCGATACCACCTATTTCCATAGGACAGTACTGCCAAATGCACAGCAACCTACGCAGCCAGGTAATTTGCAGGGGTCACTGACAACATTGTAGCTGGGTTGTGTCTGTAGTGTTTACAAAGAAGTGGGCGTATATTTATCGCTACACACTTACCATAGAGAGCTTGAGTCAGACACAGCTGGCTATATTACTGAGACAATTTACGTTGCATAGAGCAAAGAAGTCCATCAACTAATCTAAAAGGTCAGCTCTTAGCCCCTGAGGTTGCACATTACATGTGCCATATCTGTAAAAATGGGAATTGCGGAATCTGACATTGTGGACAGGATGGCAAATGTAACCATACATGGTTTTTCATCTTTAATACCAAAATTGAGTTAGATAACTGCAAATTGCAACTCTTTTCAGTAGATAGTTTTTGAATGGCTTTCTTCCTTTGTTTTCTTAATAGAGTCTATTGGGACCGATTACAGACCATTAGGGATAGCCAGACTCCCTGGAGACACAGAGAATTGTTTTTCCTTATTGCGTGAGACTTAGGAATCGGGAGCATAGACTTAAAACATCATTTATAACAAAATGTACAGAAGAAATTGAAGATGACAAATGCAGTTCATTCCCCTCAGACCATGGAGAAAGTTGCCAGAAACAAACCAGGAGAGGTTACTGCATGAATAGTTAGGAGATCTGAGCTGGAAGATGAGCCTGGGATGCAGCCATTTGGCTAAGGGTACTGGAGCACTTATTACAGAGCACAGAGGATGTACTCAGTCTCTGGAGGAGGACGTGACAGAGATCTGTCTTCATGTCAGCAATTTGCAGCTTTTGCATGTTGGACATTTCAAATAGTCCCACAGGTAATCTCCTAAGAACACAAGAATGGCCATACTGGGTCAGACTAAGGGTAACTCTAGCCCAATACCCTGTCTTCTGACAGTGGCCAATGCCAGATGCTTCAAAGGGAATGAAAACAACAGGGCAATTATCTAGTAATCCATCCCCCATTGTCCAGTCCCAGCATCTGGCAGTCAGAGGCTTAGGAACACTCAGAGCATGGGGTTGCATCTCTGACCATCTTGGCTAACAGCTGTTGATGGACCTATCCTTGATGAATTTACCTAATTGCCAGGATCGCGTCTGGAGTCTTATTTTTTTTAAAAAATCGGTATCATATTAGCGATCCTCCAGTTATCTGGTACAGAAGCTGATTTAAGTGATAGGCTACATACCACAGTTAGTAGTTCTGCAATTTCATATTTGAGTTCCTTCAGAATTTTTGGGTGAATACCATCTGGCCCTGGAGACTTAATACTGTTTAATTTGTCAATTTGTTCCAAAATCTCCTCTAATGACACCTCAATCTGGGACAATTCTTCAGATTTGTCACCTAAAAATAATGGCTCAGATGTGGGAATCTCCCTCACATCCTCTGAAGACTGATGCAAAGAATTCATTTAGCTTCTCCTGGTCTTCCTTGAGTGCTTTTTTAGCATCTCAATTGCCCAGTGGCCCCACTGACTGTTTGACAGGCTCCCTGCTTGTGATGTACTTCAACAAAAATTTGCTGTTAGTTTCTGAGTCTTTTGCTAGTTGTTCTTCAAATTCTTTTTTGGGCTGCCAAATTATACTTTTAACTTGAGTTGCCAGAATTTATGCTCCTTTCTATTTTCCTCAGTAAGATTTGATGTCCAATTTTTAAAGGATGCCTTTTTGCCTCTAACCGCCTCTTCTACTCCGTTGTTGAAGCCACGGTGGCACTTTTTTGGTCCTCTTACCTTTTTTTTTTTTTTAAATTGGGATATACATTTAATTTGAGCCTCTATTATGGCTTTTTTCTCTGATTGCCCTTTGCCTCTAGACTGCCACCTTTGCCCACAGTCTGAGAGATGATGATCCAAACCTGCTGCATTCATCAGCTTGGTATATAATTTGCAAGTAAAACAGTAGACACCAAACCAAACCAATTGGAGAATGAGGCAAGTGTCTTGCTCAAACACAGCTCCATTTAGAGGGGTGCTTTGCATGATCAAGCAATGCCTACCACAGCAAGTACTTGGGGCCTGATTCAAAGCCCATTAAAGCAAATGAAAAGAATTGATCTTTGCCCTACCTAAGCACTGGTTTGATGTAGAATCTGGGCGTTCTCCTAAGTGTCCAATTTTGAAAACGGAGCCCCATGCCATTCTTTTCTGTTTGGTTGTACCTTTCAGAATCATCAGGCCTTTTGCCTACTTCCTTTTATGCTTCCATAGAGCCTACACCTTGGTATGGTACTAAAATAATACAATGTAGCAAAACAAGGAACAATTTAGAGAAATGAAGAACAGATGTCTTCATTTTAATGAAGAATTATATCAGAAGGATCGAATAATATACTAAAAGATGGCTATGTACTTTCCATTGAGGTAATGAGCCTTTTATTTAAGACAAGCAGCCAAAAATTCATCCCTGATACAACTCCAATAACTTGAATGGGTTTATCCTTGGGATGAATCTGGCCCCCTGACTGGTGGAGGCTACTGTACATACTTGTTTGATTAATTTATCTTATATAGGCATTCATCATGTCACAATGTACGATCTAGATAATGCACTGCACCAGAACCCCCCTCCCAAGTGATTTCCCTACCTTCCAGCAAGCTCTTATTTGTAATCTGTAATTAATAAAGTATTCTTATGCTAAGGTTAACGTAGTATTTAATTACTAACCAGCTGCTGTTCTACGTCTTGCAAGCATGACGGTAAGTAATATATTTGCATAAGGAGTCATCCTTGGAGTAAATCAATTAATTATTCTTTCATTGATGGACATCTGCTACTTCAACAAAGGATAATTAGATGCATTGCTATCATTTACCTGGTGGTCTGTAGCGATAGGATTAAGCGAGCAGCATTTGGCATTGTACGCTGTCTGTTTTTACTAGCTCCCATTCTGTTTCTTGCCCCTTGTTGAATTTTTATATGTGATCAATCAACAACTATTACAAGCTGCATTCACCATGTTACTATTATTTGCAAGAGCACATCTGCATATAAAAACAGGAGCAAGAAGTTAGCCTGTTTCTTATGGGCACGCGTTGTGATTGTACTAATTAGCATTGCTAGTAAAAAAAACTGGGCATATAAAAGCTTACACACAACAAATGCACATGCAGATTTACGACAATTTGTCTTTGAATATATGGATGCTTAGTGCTTAATTTCTTGGTTTTTAGCAAAGAGATTAACTTCTATAATTCTCTGCATTGTGCAGTACCCATCTCAGGGTTTTTATAATAAGATTTGGCACATCGTTACCTCTGAGGTGGAACACAGCAGCCACCACATGCACAGCACACCATATACAAATGAGAAGAGGAAAAATTTTGGCTAAGGGCACTGACAGAATCCCATCCTCTCACCAAAAGACCTTTCAAATACCCCCAGAGAACCCTGGCTTTTTTTCCAGATTCCAAACCCTGCATTTTAAGACCCAGAGCTTTACCACAGATAGTAAACTACAGGGGTAGTCAATTCATCTACCTCAGAAGTATGAGGGGCTGAGTTGACATCACTGGAATATGAACTTGTTTTCAAGACATCAAGGTATTCTAGAAATGAATCTTAGACCATTAACCTATCATCCATCCAGCAACAGGTCTGTGTACCTGTGGAGTCACCTGGTGGTGGGTGGAACAGAGCAGACCAGAAAATTACTAACTCAGATGAAGTGACTCTGGCTGGTCTGGGTTGACTTACACTGATCCTACCCAGACAGCCAGATCCAGGGGTGATAATGTAACATCTCCAGAAAGGGAACACTTGAGGCCTGAGGTAACTGAGGCTGCATAATCACTGTATGGTCTCCAAGGCATCAGCTTGCTTTCTTTGGGCCATTTGGCAGAATGTGATACAAACAGCAGCAAAAAGGAAAAGAAATTGCTCATCTCTAATAGTAGTCCAATAAAATTTCAGGACACAAGCAAGTTCCACCAGCTTTGGCTAATGGTTGGGCATCCCAACTTAGGCCTCACCAAAACGTAACCTCCTCGCAATCATCTTTTCAATGGATGGACTCATGTTTTGAAAAGAAAAATAACTCATTAACTGTTTGACCCATGGTTAACTAGCCAAATGATTCTCAAATGAAAGTTAGGAGATCTAAGATTAGAAATTGAAGCACGGACATTTCCAGGACCTGATCCTGCAGCCTTTGTGTAGACCCAGTGCTCCGCTCTGAAGGTGAGAAATAAAGAATAAATACCTGATAGCTGGATGAGACTATATGCAGGCCAAACTCCCTTAGAATGCAGTATCAATTTTGCCTGCACAGGAATGCAGGGTCTTGCATTTCCCCACAATGGACACTTTATCCATTTCAGCTACTAATTGCTCGCAATTTGGTACTGTTTTAAACTAGGCTGAATAGATCAGTGTTGCCCACTGATGTGCTCAAGCTCAAGTATGTTGTTGGCACATTTTGAACTTTCAGTGACTTGAGCTCAATGGGCTGATCCACAATTAACTTGTATTTTTAGAGCAGTGGGTCTGTAGGAAGTCATGCAAATTACAAGACTCTGTGGCGTGTGGCATTTTTCTAAGAATATGCTTTGCAAATATTTGTTTACCCGTGTTTAAGTCCTGAGATTTGAAATACAAAGAAAAGCTACAAAGTGAGTTTGTGTCACACTTATGCAAGGCTTTTAGTCCTTGT
The DNA here is from genome assembly GCF_026122565.2 of Emydura macquarii macquarii. NCBI lineage: Eukaryota > Metazoa > Chordata > Testudines > Chelidae > Emydura > Emydura macquarii. The sequence goes on from NW_027133667.1 coordinate 826,514, forward strand.
TCAGTTACACCTACATTTCTCCCCCATCCAGACACACTCATAGTACAAGGTCACTAGTCACGGCATGCTGGATCCTCTCCCTTTTCCCTTTGGAGCCATCTGACAGAATAAGTATATTCTGTTTAGTCAATCCATCTAAAGTTTGATTATATTGCCTTAATATGATACTAGTGCATGTGAAGGTTCTGCACTGAAAGGCCAAAAGAATGAAGTCCTCTGTCCACAGAATACATACAGCACAGGCAGTGCAAGTTTCCCACGCACTGCCCTACTTTTATACTTCAACCCCAACACTGAGGGATCATGTATAGGGGCAAGAAGGTTGTTCTTGTCCAGGGGTCGTGCAGTAGGTCCAGCACAAGGCTGTGTACCCACTTAAGTAAATGGGACTTAAGTGGCGCAAGGACTTTGTGCTGGCCCCTTTACTAAGCGGTGAATTTAGCCAGTCTCTATCCATTACATCTTTTTCTTCTGTTGTGAGGCTATTAACAAAGGGTGTCAATTACAGCCAGTTTTGGTGGTGACCTTTGGTCATGTGGGCACCTATCCACTGAGAACTGGATTAAAACCTCCAAACTCGGTTCACGTGGGCCACTGAACATCCATTAGAGGACAACAAAGTTTGGTCTCCATAAGATCAAGGTGAAGTTAAACTATTTTTACAATCATTTACCAAACCAAGAGATTCAACGGAGAAAAGACAGCATCTGCTAGCAACTCCATAAAAGAAGAAAGAAGAGGGCAGACCAAAGATACTACTGTATATCTGTATAGTAGATACTACAGGCTAGACCCCCAGCTGGTGCAGATCAATGTATCTCCATCTGGCTTTATAAATACAGGGCAATCTCTGTGCCGAACATATAACAAGAAAACTTTCTTGAGAATGGCATGATTGTATTAATTACAGGAATTTCACTCTCCTGGACTATGATGCTATCTCAACCCAGCAGTAAAGTTATCACTCTGGTAATAACAGGGCTCAATTCTGCGTCTGTTTCAGTTGATGGCAGCATTCGCACCAGCTCCGATGAGAGCAGTGCCTGGTACAATACTAAACAGGTCCTGTGGCAGCTAAGAGATTACTAGGATGGACAATCCTGAAAGCTGCACATCAACATTCTGTAGCTGAAGGCAGCAAACTAGCCAATGGGTTTCTCTTATTATTAGGTCATATAAAAACATGCAGTTAGACAAATTAAATATTTAAAGTCACAAGCTCTGAAAGAATTACAACTATATCTAGCATGTAGCAATCCAAACCGGATGGCTGCAGGAGCTCTCTCACTTTAGTCTGGTGTTTGAATTACGTAGACTCCCTGAAGCTACAAGTATCTGCTGGGTTAACTTCATTTTACAAGGTAGCTAAACTGAATACAAAACAGATTACTGGGGCTTTGGGTGCTTGCACGTGTCATCTTTTGGATGAGCCCGTAACACCTGCAATCCTTTATGATATGTCCGGACAGCATTAAAGATCCAATGTCATTTTTCAGAAGAGAATGAGGTTTGTTCTGCTGGCCTTGGCCAAACATTTCTATTCTTCCAACTGTCATGACTTTTGAGTTGTATGTTGTAAGTCACTGATCATACCTGCCCCAGCAGAGGAATGGAAAGAAAGGATAGAGGGGCTCATTTTCCCCTGACAACTGCTGGTGACCTTCTGGGGGAATCTAACCCACAGTTTGAGAACCACTGTCCCAAACCATAGTCCCGTCTCCTATCTGGCACCTTAAAGGCAGTGGAGATAATTTTTTCCTCCTTATGAATAAATGACTTAAGGGGGGAGGCTCAAGGAAATATTTCAGTGGATACCCCCAAATCAGTTTGTGTTATTAATATCTCCCCCTCCACCCACTGTCTTTTGCTGTTATCATTTCCCAGAAATACATACATTTGCATGGTAACAGTAAAGTGTCTAGTGGAATACTGTTGAACCATGCGCTGCACATAAAATCCAATCCAAAAAGCAGCTGAACATTCTGCGTTTTTACGTCCGAAGAACAGAAGATGCCAGTGTACTGATGGAAATTTTTTATGCGTGAAAAACGTCATCTGCTTAGTTCAACACTGACTGCAAGAAATGCTGTACTTGTTCAAACATAGACTTTTCTGGCTCCCTCCACCAGAGAGATCGGAAGGAATTCTAATGCTTTGCCGAAAACGTGGTCAAGATGTAGAAAGGAAGGGGAGGGCATTCAGGGAGTTGTCAGCTGGGTTCACTGCTTGCAAAAGGTTAGGAAACCTGTAGTTCCCCAAGTTTACAAGGGGTCTGAGAGTAACGCCCTTTGATATAGTCATCTGTTCTTTTCTTATGGGATGACCTTTAGCAATGGGACTATTAAACGGTAAGGAGCTTTCATTGACGTACAGCAGATCCCAGAGACAATAACTGAGGGACAAAACTTTCTTCTCCCTACCAGCCTCTCTCTAAAAGCTTTTCAAGAGTTTATTATATTTCCTTTGCAGCACATTTGTTCCTGTTGAGAGTTTTAAGTGCACTTTCCATTTAGCAACATGTGTTATTACAAAAACTGGTAATTTAGTGTTCTCCGCTACACACAGAATTGAGATTTAATTAGGAAACTAACATATGTTATTGAAAACAAAATTATTGGATGCCCGCACTTTACCCCTTTGCATAATAGATATTGTGCATCTTTAGGTTGTTGGCAATCCTTTATAAATGTGTGTGAAAATAACTTGGCACTTATGTATGCTGTATAGTGATTCTTTTAATAATCAACTGGTATTTAAAACATTTACTGCCTTGTTAAATCTAATTAGTTAGATTTATTAGGATAGTCACTTTCCTTAATAGCTAACTGAGTTTTGCAAAATATATTAACTGAGGTATAAATATATAATAGGCAGCTATTAAACCTTAATAAATATGCTTAAAAGTCAGCTGCCATTTTTTCCTCAATGGCAGCATTTCTCTCAGTTGCCAACAGGAAACACTGTGCTTGAATATGCCAATTCAGCCAGTACGAGGGGAATAAGTTAAGTACTGCTCAAACTGGAGACCTGAAATTAAGATGCTTTTTCGCTCTGGGTATCACAGTGAGAAGACCTCAGGATTACCTTACTCACATGGAGTAGTATCTTCCCCCACATGTAGCCTCATTCATTTCAGTGGGACTATCTATCTATGATTCTATGATAAAGTAGCATTCAGTGCAAAGGTATTATGACCTGCTTCTCTGAAAATTGTTCGGCTTGCTTGGATTTCATACCTGCAATCAGCTTTGATTGGAAAACCAACGGGGCTAGCTGGAAATCCATCCACATTCGAACCCTAAATCAAACGTCTTACAGCAATGCTGTTGTAACCCACTGTGACCTGATCTACCGAGGATAAAACTGCTACAGCTTCCAGCTAGGAGACTTAATCCTTTAGTTCAAACTGTAAAAGCTTCTGATTTAGCTATGCAGGTTCCAGGGTCAGTTCCCCAAAATGAATGGGATTATGCGATGGGGAAGAAAAACCAAAACACACCAATCAAGTCTGCAAGTAAATACAGACTGTTTGTTCGTTCAATGAGCTGCGAAGTTGAGACACTCACCTGGATGGGATTGTACAGTTCCTGTAGCGGGCTTCTTGACCCCTTCCGACAACAGATGTCCATTCCAAATGGATTCCTACGTATTACTACAAGGTAAAATGGAAATGAATACAGATTAGCAACAGTTGAATTAAAAACCAAACAAACAAGAACACAGAATACATACATTGAGGAAAGGGATTTCCAGAAATACCATGGAATTCTAGAAATGATTCTGTTTCTTAAACATCCATTTCACCTCCCCAGCAAACATCTAAGAGCAAAGTGCACTTGGAATAGTCTGGGCTTGGATTCTCCAAAACGAGGTTCTTCCCTTTCCTTCCCCATCAAATAAAGACATCCGTCAGCATTTTTCAAACCTGGGTGCCTAAAGTTAGGCTTTTTAAAGTCACATTTAGGCATCTAAACAGAAGTGGCCTGATTTTCAAAGCACCTGTTTCCAGCACCTGCATCTCTCATTGTTTCCAGAGGGCCAAATTACTCACGGTGCCCCAGGGCCATCCCTAGGGGTTTGCGGGACCCAGTGCAAATCACTCTGTGTGGGCCCCCCTTAACATCACGGGTCGTTTTTACATGTTATGGGCCTGGTTGCTTCTGGAATTTCTGGCTTCCAGTGCCACGTGACCGGAGCCGGAAATGCGAAATCCGCCGTCTTTGTTGCGGTAAAAAAAATTGGGTGGGTTTGGTCACGTTTTTGGATGTACTTCTGCTTTTTCTTAGGGCAGGCTTGGCAACACTCGTGATGTCAAAGCATGGCGCACCCCAAAAGCGTGGGCCCCTGGACAGTCGCCCCGATTTGCCATACCATAGGGACGGCTCTGCGGTGTCCAGCACCTCTGCAAATGAGGTCATTTCCAGTTGATGCCGGACTATGGATTTAGCATAGCCTCTTAACTTTAAGCACCTGGATGTAAAATTTTTGGCCTATAACTTCAGTTTCTTGTGACCCTAGAGAGGCAGTAAGTAGCATGTATGACATGCACCCTGGCTCAATCAGAATCAGATTTTTGCGCTGAATATTGCATCTCAGATAGATACTTGCTTGACGTCTTCTCCTGGACTATGCCAATCGAACCATCCAAACCAATAACGGTATGTTTATCCAATTGCGGACAGGCAGGTTTGGAAAAGATCTGATCAATGAGTTTCTTACTATATTTAACTGCAGTGGTTTTAGTACAACAAGAGCTTCCAGGGAAGGTTCTTAACTTGGGCCCTGATCCTGCATGCAGGAATGCACAGGCAGACACTTGCACCCATGCAGAACCCAGTTACTTCAGCTTTGACTCATTGTGGTCAATAAGTGTCCACTCTATGTGGAATTGATTGCAGGACTAGGATTGCAGGACATGCAAAAACCAGATGAAAATGTGCCTTCATTGGAAGAGGAGAGTCCAATAGCATTAAGTAGAGTCAGACAAAGTATTATGTTATGTGCAATCTTTATATAAAAGGACAACAGTTTCTTCCAGAAATGCTTCAGAACAGCACATCTTACAACAATGATTACTCTACTGCAGCCTTTGGGAAAATAGTTGTAGAATACAGTAGTGCATTTTTTCAGTGAATGGAGGTAGAACTTGTACTTAACGCATCATCGTAATTAATATTTCAAGTAGTATGAACAGTGGAAGAGTCTCTGCAGAGGTGGCATAGTACATACAATTTCGGTCTTGAAAGAAAATAGATGTCCTCATCCACTTGGTACTTATTTTTAAATTAAAAGGTAACTATCTAATAAAATGACATACTGCCTTTCCTCTGAACACAGTAAGACATTGTGGGTTTTGTAATGAGATTCAGATGTGTCTAGTAAACAAATCATGCTAAATGTTTTGATTTGTCTTTACAATTGAAATATTGGATGTTACTACAGGCTAGAATTTTAATTTACATATTATATACCTGACTAACTTCCAGATACTTTTAGTCATGCAGCTAAATATTTTAATTGCTAAATTTTTTCTTTTTTAAAAGGTAGAGTTAAACATTATCTTTAAAAGCAAAATTCCCCATGTGTAATACGATAGATGGTTAAAACTGAATGCATTTTTAGAATATGCCTTTTCACCATTTCTGCTGTTTGTAGTTGGCATTTCTTTCAGTCTGGACTTTGAAAATAGATTGGTCTGTTTCAGCTTTGTTTTTAGTTGGTGTCTCTTCAATTTAACACTCTGACATTCTTGTACAAGCAAAGTGCTTCAGTGTTTGCACTGCAAACCCTGTGGGGGAAGGTTTAAAAACACCATAAAGCTTTTACTGAAATTTAAAAAGTGAAAACCATTTCTATCAGTTTTGTAAAACTTTGTAGTACTGAATGGCAAAGAAACCTAGATGCATCACAAACATGAATGCTGGATTTGTCCAGATTCACAGGTGCCCTGTACATAAACATTTAAGGGAAAATCCTGTCCTTGCTACTCTGTTGTATACCTGGATGAAGAAGTGAAGAGATTGGCATCAAACAGTGGTTCTGGAAGCCAAGCAGCAGGTAAATTAAAAAGGAAACATATTTCCCTCTTCCGTCGCCAAACATGACAGCATTTAAACTCTGCAGCTTTCTCGCTGCTTTCACCATTTTGGTATCCTTCCTCCCATCCCTTTTCTTTTCAATCCTCATAACTATAGTATCCCTGCCCAGTAACATTACTGTGCTGGAAGCTCAATTTAGCAAATCCTTTGTAAATCACTTTGTAGCTCCCTCATCTGCCCAGGAACTCTTCCCAAAACAGAGCCAATCCAATGTACAGCCTTCCCTCTCTAAGCTACTTTAATTTATGTTTAAAATAGCAGAGCAGAGGGGAAGGGAATGTTTCAATGTATCCAAGTGATCAGATTTTGATTAACCAGCATTTGAGACACAGATTCCTTGTTCCAAAACGTTCATTCGCACTGGACAGGAAAAATAATTGCAGTGTGCTGTTCCTTAATTTATTACTTCATTTTTCATTTCCATTAATTATGGTTAACAGTAAAACACATAAATGTCACCCTCCCTGGTTAACTTAACAGGCAGATCTTAACACAGCAACACCTTATATGAAGCAGCAACAGTCACAAAGCTTAAAAAATAATTATTTGCACATCATACAAGATTTGATTTCCAGATGCATACAAACAACAACAAAAAATTTCACTCTCCAGCAACAGAAAAATGCCAGTGTGGGACTTCAGCCATTGAAACCATTAAATCTTTATTTTACGAGTTGCAAAATTATTTAATTGATTTATTTTTCCCATAAAGTCTTTAAACCGAGACTGCAGAATTAGCACAGCAACGTGGCATCTTAAACACAGGGCTTGACTCCCGGTTTGTCAGTTTCAGTAACAGAACGTGCTTATGCTTCGCATGGTTATATACAGCTGTTTGTGCATACCTTGGAAATATCTGTTTGGGATTGGTCTTTGACAGCTGAATAAAACAGCTCTCTCCATAACACGTGTCCCTTACCAAAAACGGAATGCACACTTTTCGTAGCCTTATTCCTCTCAAAATAAGTGATGCTTCTCCAATTTGGCATCCCTCTCAATTTCATTGTTGAAAATTATTAACATCAAAAATAAGGAATGACAAAATTGAGCTTATAGAAAGAGTCCTTTACACTAGAAGAAGGAATCCCACTGGATTTTAAGTTTCCTACGTTAATTTGTGTGTGTCACTGCTGACCCTATGAGCATCCAAATGCCAGAAGGCAAGACACTCACTGGTATCACGCAACAAGTTTCCTCTGGCCTGATCTGTTCAATATACCCCAATTCATTGATGTTATAATTTGTATCTAATATAGCATTGAAAACTAATGACTCACTGATCATTAATATTCTTGCGTAATTTATGTACACGGCGTGTATTAAGAGCTCTGGATATATGTTGGAATTATGACTAAAGTGTATTTAAAACCAGGCATGTCGGGAGAGTTGGTAAACAGATCTGCCCTAGACAAAGGAATGTGTTTGCTTCTCTGACTACCTGAGTCATCAGGCAGAGACAAAGAAGGTCTATTTACATATCAAGTCAACAAAGCTATCAAGCTAACGAGCAGGGGGAGAAGACAGCTTGGCATCTACACCACAGCAGAGAAGAGAAACTTTGGCTATGTCTACACTGACGGTGGCAAAGTCGCCACCATCAGATCGACTTCTCTGGATCGCCTGAGTGGTCAGTGAAGACCCGCTCAGTCGATCCAGAAATCGATGTATTAAGACCACCTTCTCAAGTGGCGTAGCGCTGTGTCGACGGGAACGCGGTTCCCATTGGCGCAGTGCAGTGAAGACGGTGCGCAGAACAGAAGTAGAGAAGTCGACGAGAGTTACGCACATATTTTGCGTAGCTTGCGTAACTCCGGTCGACTGCCGCCGAATCTCCGAGGCAAGTGTAGACAAGCCCTTAATCTGGGCCATAAAGACAGGGGATCTGAATCTTAAATTGATAAGCAACTGAATCAACTGATTGTATATAATATTAATGTATTATAAAGGTATAATGTGTGTGTTTTATGAAAGCCTATGACACAGTGGTGATTAATACCATTGTGCATTGTATGTATTAACACTACATAAGGAATTCTGGATACTCACTAATATTATGCTTCACCAAAGAAAGGGAGAAAGAAGGTCTCTTTCAGACAGGAGGGAAAGCAGCTCTCTACCTCTTTCCAATGAAATTAAGCAAGGTGTGACCAAAAACAACAGAGGCTCCATTTACATTCAAATCAGCCGGAGGGTGGGGGGGACCGCAGAAAAGAAAGAACAGAATGAGGTCAGGTCATCCTGCCTCTTGAAACAAGGCCATTGAACTTTCAGAGATATAATTAGAGACAGAAAGCCATTATGGCATCCATCAGTAGACAGACACAAGACACCAGAGCTGGGAAAGATGGGTCCTTCAACCAAGGGGGGTTGACGTTTCTGGGAACTGAGTCTAGATGAGAAACTGGTTAGGCAAAGATCTTTCACTTAGGCCAACAAGGGAAGGTCTTGTGGAAGATCCTGCCTGAGAGAAAGTCAGCCCTGGCTGGGAAGAAGAATGATCAGTGAGAAAAAACATCTTGAACAAAGCCTGTACCTTGCTAGATTAAGTTTTAGACTTTTAGATGTGTGTTTTCACTTTTACTTGCTCGTAACCATCTCTACTTTTATTTCTTTTACATGGCATCATTTAACTTATGTCCTATTGTTAATAATATAAACCAACTCCATGCAGTGTTTGAAGAGAAGGATCTATTTATCACAGTTAAGTTAATAAGCTATAATGTGCTTTTGTCTCTTTAAAAGAGCAAACAAACCTCATTATTTCTTTGAGTAGTCCAGGAGAGGGCTGGACACTTCAGGATACACTGTTTTGGGAAAATTCGGGACTGGGGTGTGTTAGGATCACCCTGCAAGTCATGACCAAGGCTGGTGGAAGCAAGGGTTGGGCTGTTGTGCTATACGCAGGCTGCTGGAATCAGAGCTGCTGATACAAGAATGTATAGGACACCGACTCTCAGATTGTGACCTGCATGCTTGTCTGCTGGTGTCCCAGCTGTGAGTCACAACAGCAGGGCATTTCAGGCACCCAGGGTTACTGGGCAGGCAGGGATACAACCTCTCACTAGTCTGGACTGCACCCCTGAAGTGTGACAGTACCCCCCTCAGTTTGGGTCTTTATATTTTAAATAAGTTTCTTATTGATCAGAGGTATGTTTGTACTAAGGGCACAACAGGAAATCTGAAATATTTACAAACATGATTTACCTCAAGTTTACCTGTCATCTCCCAAAGCAAATCACACCATCTATCAAAGGCCAAGTTCATTCCTGGTGTAGCTGGCACAATATGATCACAAATACATCATGTCCACTACTGTGTGGAACATTATAATTTCCCTGAAACAACATTTCTTATTATGTGTGTCACGATCTCTTCAGGCCTATCCTCATTTACACTAAAGCCTCTTTACACAGCTCTGGTAGCGCAAAGGGGACATAAATTGGGTGTAAATTACAGTTACACTGATTTTAAGACCCCTTTACAGTCACAGGAGTGTAAAGAGTCTTAGTATAAATGAAAAATCAGGCCCTTAATCTTTACCAGCCGTTTTATTGATTTACTAGATATCTTTCTATAAACTGAATCAGTTACAGCTGGAAGGTCTGATACACAAGCAGAAGCCATTTCTGTAGATACAGATATCTTACAGTGCTCTAACAAAATACCAGATGAAGACAAAAAAAAAAAACCAACCCAAAACCTGCCAACTGCCATAAAAAATACTAACCAAAGAAAATTAAACATTTTGCACTGTAATGTATGTCGCACTTGATTGTCTACTCATGATATGTATCCCAATGGTCTATTGCACTACCAGGGTCTTCCCTTTCATCCTCATATTAATAAGCCTCAAGATAATTTAACAATAAATCCTCAAAACAAATTTCCACTTGCCCCTTCTACATAAAAAGGGGCATTACTTTGTCCAGCATATTACATTAAAGAAAGCACAGTTTAACATCAAGCACCAGGCAAGTTACTGCACATGTTCATAAGTTCGCAATTTTATCAGTATAACCCCAAATCTGCAAAGCACATGCTTAACTTTAAGCATATATTTAAGTCCATCCCTATTCAGCAAAGTACTCATGCACATGCTTAAATCTCATGGAAAACAATGAGGCTTAGGTATGTGCTTTGCTGATTTGGGGCCTTTAATTAGAGATGGGTCCCAATTAAACTGCGGAACCAAAACTTTGCAGAAATTCAGCTCTATATCCAAATGTTATGAGTTGGCTCATAAGAACAAGAACATAAGAAAGGTCTTATTGGGTCAGATCAATGGTCCATCTAGTTCAGTATCCAATCTTCTGACAGTGACTGGTGCCCGATGCTTCAGAGGGAATGAACAGAATAGGGCTATCATCAAGTGATCCATCCTGTTGTCCAATTCCAGCTTCTGGCAGTCTGAGACACAATGGAGTTACATCCATGACCATCTTGACTAATAGCCACTGATGTCTCTGAGTTCTATGCCTACCTATGCCAGTAACTGGAACAACAAACAAAACAAGAGGAAAGAAAAGCTAGAGATAAAAAGAAAAATGATAAAAGGAAATAGAACAACAAGCATCTTAAAAATAAAATTAAAAGTCCACTTCCTTGTGAAATGTCAGAAAAATGGGTGAAAATAATTATATGTATTTGTCAAAAGCCTTCTGCAGATCGGTGATGGAAGGATACCTTGGCAAAACAACTGAAAAAGATAATGGCTCTTTCTACTATTTTACTTTCAGAAGTGAGCAACTGACATTTCAAATATTGCGCTTCTCCATTCAGAAGCCACTTATGTTGCCACCATTATATAATACTGTAAATATCAAATGTTTCCGTTCTCACACTACTATCTAGTGACTTTTTTCTACTAATGTTTAATTTACATTGTTTGCACCAGTCTAATTACTCCCTATTTGCAACATAAAGCAAAACAAATGTGAGGAAGTTATTGCTATTCACAGTTTCTAAAATTAACTGCATCTCATATTACAAACATTTGAAAAAAGTTCTAAGAAAATATTAATATTTAATTTTTCATTAAATTTCATCAAAGTACGATGACAAAATACCCTAATACAGCATTGCTTAAAACTGATATGCATAATTCATTCATTTATTAAATCTGTGTTGAATACAAGTTACTTTATCTTGTGAGGGAAAAAATACTAAATCTAGAGTGATTATCTACAAGGGAAAAATGCATCCTCAACATAAATTTGAATGAACAGCAAATAAGTGATTATTCAGTCTGAGCCAAAGCCCACTGAAGACAATGGGAGTCTTTCAGTTAATTGTAAAAGGCTTTGGATCGGGTCCTACACAGGTGCTTACGGTCAGTTTTAAAGGAAAATAATTAAGGACAGTTTGAAGGATTTCTTCACTGCATTGTACTCTCTACAAAATACTGGAAGTTAGCAGTGCTTTTCATTTGACAGAAAGTAGGTTCTCTTCCCAGCTCTCATTACTGCCTGAGTCCATCTTTTTCATGGTCAGTGTTAATGTCATTCTATGGAACAGTCATTGGCAGCTGCTGAAGAGAAGGTAGGTTAGGCACTTGAGCCCTGGAGATTAACTATTAGGACTACTGGATTTCCATCAGTCCAGGAACCCAACTGGTTGTTCCTAACTTGGGCTACACTAACCAGTGGCATTAAAATGGTATGGGGCCAAGAAAGTGACTGAAATTTTCAGCTGCACAGTCTACAATATTCATCAATAACTTCCATGTCAACCATTAAAACAAAATAATAAACCAATTACGCCAGCACTGACGGGTCAGGAAAGAAGGATGCGCTTGTGGCTAAGGCATGGACCTATGTTCTATTCACAATTCTACCACAGACCGCCTCTGTGACCTTGAACTAGCCAAGGCAAAGTTTTCCATCTTGGATGGCTAACACAAGGCACTCAAATCCACATTCACCTACAGTGCCTTGCACAATCAGGTCCTGGTCCATGATTAAGTGGGGACGTTCTCAGAGATGCTAACCACCCACAACTCACAACTTCAACAAGTCTCAGTATCACTCTTGGAAATGGTATTGAGAACTCTACTACTGTTCGGTCTACACTAACTATTTTCAATACAGATTCAAGGGCCATTTAGCTGCCCAACATACACAAGGCTATAGGGGTCAATCCTGCTGCACTCTGTATGCATAACACCCATGACGTTTGAAACTACAGAACTGAAACTCAAAAATATTTCAAAGGAAGTTTCACAGGAATTGAAATTTTCTCATAAAGTTAGTTAAAGCTTCAAAGGACTGAATATGCTGCATTTTAGACAATTCCGTAGATATCGTCTGTTTCTCAGATAAATATTTAAAATCATGCTGAACAAGCTTGCTATTAGTAAGTGGCTCTCTGCTGCAGCAAAACACAAGTACTCCCTAATAATTTACTAAAACACGTCAAACTGTTCTGTAAGATTTCACTCTAGTCAGTTGGTAGCCAACTGCAAAGAATTTTCCAAAACTTACCAGTAAGAAAGTCAGAAACAAGCCAATACAAAGACCACCTTTATATCAAGCTTTGTTAAACTTTCCCAGAGCCCATTTACAAAACACATGGCATTAAGGATGCTGAACATTTTTAAAGTGTTTATTTTGCAATAGAAACCTCAAGCATTGTGGCTGAACACATTAAGTATTGCTACTGTACATAAATCTAGTGCTTAAGTAACATAGCTTTATATTGTTTTCCCCACAATGAATCAGAGCACTTCATAATTCAGCAGCAGTTTGCTAAGATTTATTAACAATAAAATTTCAGTCTTCATGATTTGTTACTTTCAATCCACGATTTTAGTCTAAAATATTGGCCCTTCATCTGGAAAATATAGGTACTGGTATTTATGATTAAATGCCTGTCTAGCCTGTTTTTTGTTTTGTTTTTTTAAAGGCAGTGCCAGAGTTGCTTCTTGGGGCTTGAGAGACCTATTTGTAGAAAAAAAATTAAAAATGCTATGCACTGCATTGTATAGAAAAGTGTTACAGGCATATTGTGAGTTTACACTTTTAATCTGCATTTATATAGAGCCAGATTCTGTCATTCTTACTCACAACGAACAGTGATTTACCACCGAGGGCGTAAGGTACTACTCAGTGAAAGAATGGGTGACAAAAATATATCAAAGCACTGCCAACGTTATTGCAACAGTACCTAGAGGCCTCAGTTAGGGACCAAGACCCCCTTGTGCTAGACATTGTATGTACATGTAACAAAAGAAACAAATCAAGAGTTTGCTTTAGTATATGACAAAAGACAACAAGTGGTAAAACAGAAATGAAGGGAAAAAAGAGTACAAGGTACTAGTGAAATAATTATATTTGGTATAAGTCACAGAGTCATTAATTTTGGTTTGCAACACCTTTATGAGAGAGACATATTTATTAACTCCAATTTACAGATGAGGAAACTATGGCACAGAGGATGAGACTTGCCTATGGTCACTCAGCAAGTTAGTCAAGTAGGCCCAGATTCTCAAAGGTATTTAGGTGCCTAACTGCCATTGAAATCAGTAGGAATTAGATGCCTAAATATCTTTGAGGAGCTAAGCCTTATAGATCCTACTGGCCCTGAATGCCAGTTCTAAGCTCTTATCACTAACTGCAAATGTTCTGACCACCTTCCAAAGAATAAAGCATCATTTCATTACTTTTCACGTTGGCCGCTTTTCCATAAATTAATTTGTATTTTATCCTGTGTTGTTTGTCTGAGATTTGCAGGGGAGTAGATTTATTTAAGCACAGTGGGGAAGTTTATATATGTGGGTCAAACTACACAGCCTTGCACGTGGCATGAATTAACACAACATTTGCCTCCTTAATGAACAATGAGTACATTTCCCAATAACTTTTGACTGTTAATCCATAAGAGATTTCTTTAACGGCTCACCAAAACATCCATCAATCTGAAGCCTAGGACATCCCAGAAGACTCAGCTGCTCACATTGAGAGAGAGAAACAATAGAATTCTCACACACACACACGTTCAGTATTCAAATAGAAGAAGAGAGAGATCTAAGACAGTGTAACATTCAGGCTTTATTCCTTCCTGCACACACACAGTCCTCTCTTATCAGTCACTTCTCTGAAAGTAGAGTTCTCTGAGGGCAAGTCTACACTAGAAGGGCTACATCAGTACAGCTGCACCGATGCAGCTACACCGCTGTTGTGCATCGGGTGAAGATGCTGTTTGCTAACAGGACAGCACTCTGCCATCAGCATAATTCTTCCACCTCCACGAGAGGTGGACGCTCCCGCTGACATAGTGCCAATGTAGACAGTGCTTAGGTTGCTGTAACTTGTGTCACTCAGGAGAGGGTCTTTTTCACACCCCCAAACGATGTAAGTTGTATCAACTTAAGCGGTAGGGTAGCCCTGCCCTAAGTTCCCAGTCACTACCCTGTATATAAGCGTATTATCATCCTATAAAGCCTTCTATTGGGAAGCAATCAATATTATAGGCAGGGATGGTAACATGCCTGCTATTAAGGCTGTCCAATACTTCTGGTTATAAGGCCTGTTTGCAGTTGCTTTTAATTTTGACAAACTTAAATTGGTCAGGTTGAAGATTTCCTCGTTTAGCCATTTTCAAGAATGATCTTAGGAAAAGAAGGTTTTGCACATGTCAAAGAATATCATTCAACTGTTTTGTTCACAAGCTGTAGTGCCTCCCTTCTATGGAGCAGGGACTTGAAACTCTGTAGGGGGAGTGATCTGGTGTCAAGGATGTGCCTTTTGCTGTCATCTTAAAGAAATGTCCAAATCGCACATAATTATGAGACTTATTTGTTAGAGTTTGGCAGCTAAATTCTCCAGAGATTCTGTCTGCACTGAGCATGCTCCATATCCTCACAGCTGCTATGCGCCACCTGGACTGTACATGCAGCATCCTCATAGAGTAAATGAGTGTGTTCCGGTCCAAGACATGAAGGGACAGAACAGTACTTTTCCTGTAATTGCTCCTCCCGGCCACGAGGGAACTAAGAATAGGGAGGCTGTCAATGCTCCCCCTGCTGGCATCCCGGCAGTGGGGAGGGGGAGGAGGAAACAGCCTTACTTGCATACCAAGGGGTCAGAAATGGGGGGTGGCAATGGAAAAACAAGTGGAGAGGGGGACTGAAGCCAAGAGATGGGTGGTAGATAGGAACAGAAGGGGAGTGAGCCAGGTTGGAGGGGTGGGGATGGAAGCAGAGTGGGAAGGAGGTAGGAGCCAAGGTAGAGGAATGGAAGAAGCAGAGGAAGAGGATGGATAGAAATAGAGGAGGAGATGGGCAGGTGCCATGCTGGATGGGAGCAGAAAGGGACAGACATAGACTAAGGCACAGGGACAGATGGTCACCAGAGCAGACACACCATAACATAGTTTGGACCTTTTCTCACTTCTGAGTGCTTGACTTTGTGATAATGTTCTTTTAAAGTAGGGGTTTGGGGTTTTTATGTAATCTATATTAGAGCAGGTCAGAAGTTTTCTGTTGCAAACACAAATTCGTCAGAATCAACAGGTTCTGTGGGAATGTGTCGATTTCATTTAAACTTTCGATGGAATCCAAGCAATTTCTGACAGAAAACTGCCTGCTTTCCTGCCCATTCACCTCCCCAACTCCCCTGGCAGCTGCATTCTTGGGGTATAAGAAGGCAGCATGGGAAGCTGGCTGAAAAATTCTTTTCGATTTTCCCAAAACAGGTCAATTTTTTTGACTTTTTGTCCCAATTCAGGATAAAAGGTTTTTTTTTCCAAAGATTCTATATTTTTCATGGGAGGGAAAGACTGTTTTCCAGCCAACGCTAATCTATATATTATACAAACAGACACAAAATTATACCAATTTACAGTCAGAATATTGCTAGTATATCATAAGTATACATTAAAATTCTCTCTCTGTTCATTACAGTTTTTCTCCACTTGTTCAATGCAAGCTACCACAAGCCAATTATTGTTTGTTTGTTTTTTCTGGTTAGAGGTTCAACAATCTGGACAGGCATGAAAATTTGTATTGGAGATGTATAGATTTCTATGCATTTCTTTCTAAATATTCCAGGTACTTCTTATTAGCAAATGCAGACAGATGTGACTGCAGAATCTTTTTACAACAAAGTGCTTAATATTCCGCTCTGTTCTTGTTATCGGTGATATCCAGCAAGAGTTTTTAATTCCATGAAGAAACATTATACGCCACTCGGCAATGTCAATTTAAATAAAAATTGTGGGCCAAGTTCAATGCTGGCGTAAGGACACAATTCACCAGAAATCAGTAGAGTTGAACCTACTATTACAACAGCTAAATTTGGCACTGGGTCTTTGAAAACAGAGACAGACAGTGTTTTGCATGTTTCATTTTCCTCTTCCTCAGCAATCACATTAATCACCGTGAACTGCCAGACTGGCTATAAAATATGATGAGTGGAACTCACTTAAGAAGAGGCGAGAGAAAAAACTTTAAAGAAAGGGGGGTTTCTTTGGTGAACTATAATCTTAAGAGCATTCATGCTGAAATGTGGTCAAACTGAGAAAGATGGCTGTTCCAGCTGCACCCTGTTTGAGTTACTACGTTTTGCTCATTCTCAACAGATGTGAATCCAAGATGAAACCAGGAAATATATTTACCCAGTTATAAAAGGCACAGCACAGCTTCTCCTGGGTCAGACAGAAAAGGGAATAAAGCTGCACTGGTAATTTTAATCCAGAGCCATGTCCAAAACCTTTTGGTTTTGGTAGGAGCTCCACGGAGACAGACCTCTAACCTACATGCACATCCTGCTCATCTGACTTAACCTTAAAGCAAAACAAGAAATGAGGATACTACAAGTAATTTCAATAATAATGGCACGCCTGCACTGTATTCAGATATACAAAGGCATGGCAAATGTAATGTTGTACCTCTGTTATTTTAGTGTCATCACACTCTTTTCAAACCTTACTGTGGTTAAAAAAAGAAACCAACAAGAATTTTCTTTAAAACAATGAAACATTTTATAAAGGCGGAAAGATAAAATATTAAATCCTTTAGTAATCACTTCCAGAGCAATCATTCATTATGTCAAAGAGGATTATGGCTGCAGCTTGGGGGATAAGCAGCAGGAGCAGATGAACTCTTAAGAAACAAGGATCCTACTTTCCTGGCTAAAGTCAGAACCGAACGTAGATATCAAAGAATGAGAAGAGGGCTGCAAAAAGTAAGGCTTAGTCCACACTGCAAAGATAAGTTGACCTATGTTAGGTCAGTTGACTTACAGCCACTGCATTAATTACTGCGGTGCCTGATGTCCACACTGCCCTCCTTGCATCAGTGATGTGACTTCCACCGATCTAAGAGGGGCACTGTGGGGAGCTGAGAGCCGGGTCTCTCAGCTCCGCTGGCAGCTCCTTGCTGGGACACCGGCTGCCCCACAGGCTGCTGGGCTCCCAGCAGGCAGCCCCCTCCCACTCCCCGTTCCCCACCAGGGGAAGCCACCCGGGGCTTCTCCCTTCACTCGTCCCCACCGGGAGCCAAGGGAAGCTGCCCAGGGCTTCTCACCTCTGGGGAGTGGGGTCCAGCTGCCCTGGCTCCTCGCTCACCCACTCTCCATAGGAGCTGGGCAGCCATGAAATTGATAAGGCTGCCCTGTGGCAGGGAGCCGGTGGAGAAGCCACTAGGGCTTCTCCCCTCCCCACTCCAGACTGGGAGTGGGGTCCAGTTGTCCGGGCCCGCTCCAGCCACTCAGCTTTCCAGGGAAGTGGGGGGGATGGGGGTCACTGAGCTCTAGCTGCCTGCTTTCTTGTCAATTTCATGTCTGCAGGGGAGCGGTGAAATGGACAAGAATGACAATCAACAGCCAATGTAAGGAACGCAGCATCTACACTGACACTGCGTTGCCCTACCTACACGGACATAAGCCCTACACCTCTCATTGAGGTGGTTTGATTATATCGGCGTACCAGGGGAGTTACATCGGTGGGAGGAGCATTTCAGTGTGTATACCTCCACTGTGTACAAAACTCTGTAGTGTAGACCAGCCCTAAGGTCCTGATCTTGTGAAGTGTTCAGAGCCTCCCACCTAGGAGTTTAAACCATGCTCAACCCCATGGGATACCTGAATACTTAAGAGGTGTTGAGCACAATCGACTTCCATTATCACCAAGGAGTCAATGGACATTGAGTGTCACTCAGCTCCTTGCAGGATCAAACCCTACATGAAGTAAAGACTGAACTTCTTTTCTAAACAATGAGGCAGATCCTCAGTTGGTGTAAATCTGCATACTTCCATGGACTAAAAAATGGTGTTATATCTATTTACTCCAGCTGAGGGTTTTGGCCTAACATGCTTTTCTTTTCCCCCTTATAATACACCAAAGCTCTTTAATTCCCTTGCTTTTTCCAGTAGATCCTGAAAATCCAGATTCAGAATTTGAGATGAGGAAGACGTTTTCACCCTCACCTCTATCTTCTTTAACATCCAGCCATACACAAAATCATATTGTCTTCCTATGTATGATCATGGATTCCCCTTATGTAGTAGCTTTGAAATATTACAAACCACAGTTTCTCTATATGAATAACACATTGTCAACTTGCATAAAAAGACTAAGATTCACATTAGCACCATAAAAATTCATCTAAATGAGTAGAACTTGTATTTCCATTATGGGACACAGCATTATTTAGGTGATGGACTGAACACTTTGGATTTGTTTTTTTTGGGTTGTGGGGGACTTGGAAAAAATACAGAGAAAACATTCGGAACTAATTTGCTTAGACTGCATTAGCTTTTGGTGCCTGCTTATCTTTCAGCAATTCTATTTCCTTTCGTTATCTCCCTCTCCTGCCCCCTTCATTTCAATGAGTTCAATTAAAATCTTGTGATGCATTTCCTCATAGATGCCACACTACCATATCTCACAGGCACACAAACGGGTGGGCCAAATATATCATTCTGTGTCCTGAAGGCACAACTGAGATTAAATAAATGAATGAATAAAACGAGATCTGAAAGCATTTACAGCTATTTTCATTTCTATATGACCGTTCGGAGGGAAATCAAAAAAGCAGCCACCATGAGAGGCCCATTTTCTGATATCAACACCTGTTGGACGCTGAGTAGATTCATAATTTGACACTGACCGAGGGCTCTATTCTGCCCCTCAGACACACATACTATGTATCTAAGTTTCCTTATGCATTAAATAGAACAGGGAACCTCAATGGGTTTGGAGGCTCAGTTTGCCAAAAGCATGGGTGCCCACCCAAATCTTATTTGAATTACCCACATTTCATCGTTAGTGCACAAAAACAAACATAAAAAATCATTGAGTCACTCAAAAAATTGTGAAACACCTCTTTGCTATGATGGTGGGGTGATAGATGACTTTGCTAGATCCAGAAATCACTGGATGGGGTTTATGGGCTGCTTTATGGAGCAGATCCCACAAGATGATCACAATGGTCCTTTCTGACCTCAAAAATCTAACTGGGCCAGATCATCTTTCCCTGATCCATGTGTGGAATGGGCCTTCAGATGTGTGGATCTCGCCCTTCAGGACTGAAAGAAGGCTTAGCCACTTTCACAACACTGTCTCACTTCCCACCACTCTACCACATGCCTGGACCCTGCAGATGCCTCTCTGTGCATCTAGGATCCATGTCTTGGCAGTGGGAGGAGCCTGGGCAGGCCAGAGGGAGGAATGGGTAGATCTGGGACAGACTCACTTTGACCTCCATCCACCCCCACAAAAAGAGTTCTTGGAAAAAATAACCCATCGTTCACCTTTCCATGGAGTTCCTGTTTCCCCATGGGAATCCTGCAAGCAGTCAAGGTCAGGGGAGTCCCTGGCAGTTTGACTCCAATGGAGCTGTGCTGCAAGGGGGTTTGGTACAGTTAATGCTTTGGCAATCAGCCTCTGTACAGATGATCCAAGCATAGCAAGGATCCCAAGAATCCTTCAGGTTTGGGGCAAACCCTATCTACTTAGTGTGCAAGTGCATGTGAGAGAAGGGAGTGAATCTCTGCAAAGGGCTCCTTGGGGAGATTTCCTTCCCCAAAAGACCCTTCCTGTGGGTTTTCACAAGTGAAGGAATGATTTGGCCCATTATATATTCGTCACTCATCCAAAAGGATTACCCACCCAAGGCAAACAGAGTTTTGCAAGACTGTAACAATAAGACATAGCATTTAAAATGAAAATTGCTATATAAAGTGTTGTATGAACATTAACAAATCTGAGGGGAACAGGTGTGTGCTTTCTCTCTCCAACACCGCCCCCCACCCACCTCACCCATATGAGCTGACCAGAAAGGACTCCTTGATAGCAGTCAAGCCAGACATACTAAGATCACTGTCTCTCTTGTGACCATCTGGCTTTTTTTTTTACATCCTGACAATATGCAGGAAGTCCACACTGAATGAAAAACAGGGGAAAGAAAAGTAAACTCAATACTTTCAGCCTTCAGGAAGGTTCATTTTGGGTGACGGTTCAGATCTGTTTTTCTTTCATCTCAGCTGGTCCACCGATCCCAAATTAAGTTAACACAGACATGAATTCCACTGCAAGGTAATCTAGAATGCACACAACTCCAGGTCCATATGTGTTGAGCCACTGCAGGGGTGCAGAAGAGAAAGGAGGGAGTAGAGTCTACAAGGTATGTCTACACTGCAGCTGGGAAGCATGACTTCCAATGCAGACAGACTCACTCTTGCTAGCTCAGCTCAAAATGCTAAAAATAGTAGTGTGGACGCTGTGGCACTGGTGCTGGCTAAGGGTGACAACCTTATCTTGAACTGACTGGGTTAGGCTAGCTGAGACTTGGATGGCTCATCAAGTTCCACAATATCCGCACTTGCTATTTTTACCTCATTGGCTTGAGCTGAGCTACTGTGCATCTTTCTACCCACACTAGGATCACACCTCCCAGCTGCAGTGTAGAAGTTCCCCAAGGATATTTTTCTTATTATCTGGGATTAGGGTGACCAGATAGCAAGTGTGAAAAATCAGGAGAGTGGGTTGAGGGTAGGCGGCACCTATATAAGACAAAGCCCCGAATATCAGGACTGTCCCTATAAAAATTGGGACATCTGGTCACTGTTGGAGGCCCAGTACAATGTGAGTTGCTTGATCACTGTCCTACAGACCTAGCATAGCTTCGGTTGCTTGCTTGGCTATTCTGACCCCTGTAGCATGACATCTTCCAGTTGGCAGAGACTGAATAACCTTATAGATATCTCAGTTTCTGCACAGCATGGCACATAAGGCAAAATACAGATACAGTATTGCTTGCAGCTGCACATAGATAACAGTGAAGGAAACAACAAATTATCTTTGAACATCTGGGGTACACTGTTTTATTGCCAATGGGCATATTTTTACTCCATCCCTCCTATCACTATATGTTGCTTTGATGACCCCAATTATCATGGTGAGAATGGAATGTAGTTAAGGGTGGAAACACAATGTAGATAATTAGCATATATGATAATGAGAGAGAGATAATTAGGTGAAGGTTGTTTATGGAAGGGTATAAACAGTCACCATTTAGACAAAGGGGGAGCGCTCCATCAACACCTGACTCCGTGGGAGGTGCTGCCGGTTGGACCAGCGGATACACCGACTCCCTGGCGGGGCCCTTGAAGAAAGTCATTCCCGTATACAGCCTTCTGAGTGACTGCTTAGCTCTCCAGGCTTAGTGAGTATGATATATTGTAGTTAATTTTAGGCTTTGTATCTAACTAGTATATTTATAGAAAACCTTGTACATTAAACCTTATTGATCTGCAAATTGGGCGTACGTGTCTCACTGGTATCCACACTGATCACAAAGTGTCCAGAATCAACAGTCCCCCTACCTGGGCTCATGCAAGTCAGCTTTATATTGTGGGCTTAGTTCAGTATTGCCATTCACCTTGTTTAGTCATGTACACCCATGCACAATGCCTGTAAAACTATACCAAATCAGAAGGGTAGCAGAGCAACAGTGATATTGAATTCTCTCCATCCATCATGAGCACCTGTACAAATCTGCCTGCCTTGTTTCTTCCACCCTAACCTCCTTCCTCACTTTAGTGGCTAAGCAGTTGGATACTGCTCTTTCTTTCCACTACTTCTTCTAGCGTTTGCTGTGCTAGCTGAGCCACCCGACAACAGCTTCAGCAGCAGCATGAAGGGCTTTAAGCCCACCATGAAGTCTGGTTAGTTGACACTCATTGGCAACATGCGCCATGAATTGATGAAGGCCATGTTGACAAAGTGGGTCGCTGCATAGACCCCATGTACAGAGGTTGGCTGTGCATATTCTTGGCCAGTTTGGAAACTGTTCACAAGAGTCCAAAGATGATGTAGCAGGTCAAATCCTGGCAGTCAAACAGTCAGATCAGCAACAAGGAGACCATAAAAAAAGATTTCCTGTCTTCAGTGATTGGGCTCTTAAGCCCTTGGCAGATGCAAAGCCCTATTTCTAATGCTATGTCAAATTCGCCACCATCAAATCGACTTCTCTGGATCGACTGAGAGGTCAGTGAAGACCCGCTCAGTCGATCCAGAAATCAACATATTAACAACACCTTCTCAAGTGGCGCAGTGCAATGAAGATGGCGAGCAGAAGAGAAGCAGAGAAGTCAACGGGAGTTACGCAAGATTTTTGCGTAGCTTACATAACTCTGGTCAACTGCCGCTGAATCTCCGGGGTAAGTGAAGACAAGCCCTAAATGTTTAAGTACATGCATTTTCCAGCTTCACTTTCATTTTTCTCGAATACTTACAGACTTTGAAATTCACCTTTCACAACCATTTGTATTAACAACACTCAGCTATTCAACTATTCATGGAACATGAACACAAAGGGAATGCAAACAAGGGTAAGGGGCATTCATTTTAAAATCTGAGTGCATATTGGGTGGGAAAAAAAATGTTTTGCACTATTTGCCTGACTCTAAATTTCCAAGTCTATGTCAGAGAGGGCAAGATTTTCTCCTCAAGGTTTATGTGGTATAATAGGCCCTTGCAGTGCTCTACACTGGGGCTGGTTTTGTCCATGGTCCTTGTGATTTGAAATAAGGAAACTGCATTTAACTGAAAAATTGTATCGTTTTTTCTCAAATACATAAAACATTATAAAAATCATCGTTTAATTAGTGCTTTGTGTCAACCATTGACATGAATGGCAGGTATAAATGACCTTTGAATAGCAATCTCATAATATATCACTTCTGGGCAATCTTTATGCTGAAAATTCCTTTTGTCTTGATTAAATATTTATCAGCGATCATTAGGGAGACATATGTGAAGAAGGGCTGTGTTAGGTGTTATTTCTCTAATGAAAAACCTTTTTTGACTTCACATTTTAAATTAGGGACCTGATCCCCCAGCTCATGTAAATCAGCACAGCTCCACTGATGTAAATGGATCTCTGCTCATTAAACAAAGACAATTCAGGCCAGATTCTCAATTTATCAAAGGAGGGATTTGTTGAGACTCCCTATATGACTCCTCAGAAGCACCATGACTAATGGTCACATTGGAAAAGATAGCGCATGTGCTGATGTGTCTTTACAGTGGAAATTATGAAGGGAATGTTGATACGATATTGACATGAATATAACATGGCAATATGTTCATTTATTACCAGAGGCCAAAATTTTAAAAAGTGATCAGTGATTTTGGACGCCTCCATTTCTGAGACCCCTTAAAGGGGATTTTTAGAGGGGAGATGCTCAGCTCTTTCTGAAAATCAGAGCCCTTAAAAAGTGTCTCAAGCTGGCTGCCCAAAATCACTAGTCACTTCTGAAAGTCTTGTCCAGAACATAATACTGATTGAGTTAAAGTTTATTTCACCATGACATTCCTTTCCGACAACTGGTGAATACGACAACTTAAGGTGACACTTGCTTTACTGGGAGATTTCCTTTTGAGTGACAGCTATACATACCATAAAATATTATGTCTTGTGTATAAATCTGAAATCAAACAACTGTATTTTATTATTCTATATTTGCATCATTTTGAAATATAAATTTTAATGGTCTCCTTTGTTTTGGTTCTCTCTCCCCCTCTCTACTTCTTTCCCTGTATTTTATTACAGCTTTTCCCAGGCTCTTTCACGTCTAAACTGGACTAGTTTTTAGTACTCTTTAAAAATTTCACTTTAGTTTTTCCTCTAATACCATTCTTTATTCATATACCCTTTACCTCAGAACCCATTTCTTTTCCAATTCTTCCTCCCCCTTCAATATAATAAAATTTTCATACTTTCTTTCCCCTCTTCCCTCCCCCACTTTATCCTCCCATCCCTAAACTTTTCTCCTATCTTTCCCACACCCCAAACCCTCCAATTCCTCTGTTCCCCAATTATTCCCCTTAATCCTCTGCTCCTGCCCTTAAACACAAACACACACACACACTCACACACACATCTCTATCTTTCCTTGGTTCTCTGGTGCTCCCTCATGTTCCATTGCACCTTTTTGTACTTCTCTTCTCTCCATCTACTTTCCTGATCCGCCACCCACAATAAATCCCCCCTCCATCTAGCTTTCAAGAGCTGGGAGCACAAGGGTTGGGTGAGATTGGCTAGCTAGCCCTGCCAACAGTGTATCCAGTGCTGGAGGAGTGGAGAGCAGAACAATGGTCCAGCCCCACGCAAGGATAGCCGTGTTGAAGGAAATGCAGGCTACAGCTGTTCAACAAAGGCAACAAGTGGTGCTCTTCCATGTCTTCCACAAGGCATCCAGAGGAATACCACCTCCTTCAGGCACTGCTACTCAGACTGTGCACCACCTTCCTTCCCTCCCAACAAGCCTCATCCACGCTTCAACCCTACATTAGATAGAATAGATGAAAAAAAGGATGATGAACAAAGGGTGTGAGAGGTGGTAGGGGAGGACGAGATACAGTACTGACGTCATGGAATAGGCCTGTTCGGCATCTTGTTAGTGTTTAGTTACTGCTTTGTTTTTATTTTACTTAACACAGAGTTGAGAAAAAAAGACAGGGTTGGAGGTCAGTGATGGAAAATTTTGATAGGATCCTAATCACAAAGAGGTATGAATAGAATAGTGACAGTGCGGTATGGCAATAAAGTGGGGTTATTTGTTTTATTTCTCAAAAAGCTGTATACAAATTAAGGGGGAAAACCAATCATTTCCAGTTCATCTCCTAAGAGTTTAAATAGAGAATAATTATCCATACAGTTACAGTAAGGGTGGTCGGTACTGAAAACACAACAAAGAAGTTTATATAAATCTAAAATTAACAAATGCATTGGGAACTTTGCCTTAGAACTAAAGATTTATGATGAGCCCTAGATTTAATCAGCAACAGAAAAACTGATGAGGGGTTCAAGCAAATACAAATGGATTTTAAAAGGAAGCGCAACTAACAAAGGGTGGTCATTATCCCTACATTATCCATTGTTTTGTTGAAATGACCAAACTCAAAACATAAAAATTACAAAAACCAAAAAGACCACAGACTTGATACTCCCATATGAAATATAAAAAACAATCCTCCCGCCCCCATTATAAATAGACTAACTCAGGATCAACACTGTTTAATTCTAGGTTTGAGTCAGAGTTGTCCAATTTCTCTCTCTCTGCCCTCCATCAGTAGCGTGCAGGATGCTAATGAACCTGGGCTTGGTTTAGCCATGAAGTGCAATTACAAGTGTATCCTGGTGACAGGGGGCACAAATCCCATCCCTGGACTGACAGGGAAATTCTTATTCTTCTGCTCAGAGAGAGCCATAGCTACCTGCAGTCAGCGCCCAGACACTCATGTCGATCAGGTGACTGGTCATACATGCAAGGTAGGAAATTAAAAGCAGACCCTATTGCTCAATCAAGAGAAAGTGAGGGAGTGGGGAAGTCTGGTGTGGGCCCCACCACAGCAGTGGGCAGAAGGATGACTGTCTGGAACGGCAGGGATCCCAACTCAAGCAGAGATAGGCAGGAGCCCAAGAAAACGAGTGGCCCTGATACAGGGGAGACTGGGGAGTCAGGAGAGGAGGAGGAGGAAGGGTTGAACAGACTGTAGTGTTTATTAGTATACGTTAGGTGATTTACTTTTAAAACACCAGTTGTGTGGTGAGAGTATCTCTGGAGTTTGCTCTTGCATGTGAACATGTGAACAGCCCTCATTTCACAGGATCTTTTCAGTATAAACTCTTTGGCTGGGCAGCTTGCAGAAGACTGAGCTTGTACACCTGGCTAGGAGTGAGAAGAATCCTTTACTTGATTGGTTTTAGGCAAAATGAGGCTGGAGAGGGACCAGAGTTTCAAAAATCCCTTCCCTATAGCCTGCCTTGGCTGTGAACCAGGAAAACATTAATTTGCAATGGTAGCCAGAAGAAGGATCAAGAACCTACTGCATTTGCTTTTTACTTTTCCCATGGGCTGCCCTGGAGTATGAGGAGGCAATGGCTTGACAGGGCTGTGCTAAGCCCAGCAGTCGGGAAGAAAGAACTAGGAAGTTTCTCTGCTAGAAAGTGATATTCCACAGCAGAAGCTCTCTGGGATACTTCGAAGGCAGGCAAAGGGTCAATCACTGGTCCCAAATCTTCCCACAGCCGGTGACAAAAATACAGTCTCGCTGCCATGGGAGCAGGGTGGCAAGATATGGAGACTCAGGGCAGGACTCTACAGGGGCTTGATACGCTGTAGCACCGAGAAGGGATGCAGGGGAAGGGGAGAGGAGGGCATGGCTGTTAAACGTGCCACTCTGTAGACCCCCCCGATGAAAGCAGGGACTAGTGCAGCAGCCACAGATCCTTTCTTCAGATTGAAGTATGGAAACAGCTCTGCTGTTACTCTGAGGCTAGGAGAGAAGGTGCCTTCCTCCTCTTGACCTCCATAGACCTTCCTTGGTTACAGCTCATTTGCAAGAACTGTGCCAGGAATATGGGTTTGGCCACAAAATCACGTCAACAGTTTCATTTGCTATATTGTCTCTATTTTCAAAAAACATACTTGAGGAGAGGGGGGCTTCCTTTGCAACAAATCAGCATGCAGAACAACCAAATCCCAACCACTCTTTACATGAAATGCAATACTATTAACAAAACAGCAGTGGGTTTAAAACAGCAGCAATAATTCTTTATACTTCTGTAATACCTTTCCTCCAGAAATCTCAAAGTACTTTACCAACATTAATTAAAAAACCACCCGCCACACACACACACAGCCACCCACCCCCTAGAGGCAGGTTATTAGGATTTTACCCATTTATATTACAGACACGTTTACAATAAACTGGGGACTATGTCTGGCATGTATAAAATACACTTTCAATTTATCTACCTTCAAATAGTTCATACAAACTGCTTCAGATAGGGGTCATATTAATACCTATGCCTGGAGTATAGTACATTTTGGAGATTGTAATCAGTATTTCCACTATCATTCGACTACAGTAAAGCATGACTTTTGAAATCAAATCTTCATTTTATTCCTGAGGTATAAAATAATTCTCATAAACTGATAAGTGACTCAGCCTAAATGATCATCAGACCTATAAGGAACCGTTCCAACAGAGATCTGAAATTTGCAGGATATGAACATGTCATCTGCAGTGCACTGGCAGATCAGATGCCTATGAAAATGGCTACAGTTGTGATGATGATTAGTAATCGCCACTGAATTACAGAAGTTGTTAGTAATGAACACTGCCATTAGAATGGAAAGTGCATATTTATTCTAAGTCCCTTTTTCAATTGCCCATACTTTCTCAAAGAAATTCTTTGCCTGCTGAAATTTTGGACCTACCAGTCTTGATAGTGCAGTACACAGCATCCTTTGCATCACCTGTTACAGACTTCTTATTATTTGTGTAACTTAATATTTTTATGGAACAGAGGGACCACAGACCACTTTAATTTGCTGACCAGTGATTCCCTAGTCCTTCAAATCTGGAGAAAGGAGAACACACGTAATGTGCTCTCATCAACAAGGTTCTTTTTATTTTTAAAAAGTATTTTTCCCACTTTTTTGTAACTGTCAAATATTCAGATACTTAGCAAATTAATGAAAGGAAAGCACTGATAATGCATCATTTCATTGCCAGCAAAATTAGTCAAACCCACTTTAAAAAAAAAATTGTTCCAGAAATAATGGAGAATACATAAGGCATGGGTGTGGATAAAATAGAATCTGAAAAACCTCTGTCTTCAAGAGTAGCAAGTTAATTGTAATACGAGAACAGAGAAGGTAACCAGTGAATTTAATTAGATCCTCCCACATGAACGGAATTAATTCTATGCTCCACAGATGTTCATTTTGTATTGCACTTATACCACGGGGAAATTAAAGTATAGGGTGGTTTGCTATATACTCTGCTCAATATGTCATGACAGTTTGACTGTCTGAGCTCTCCTACTTCATTCTAAACATGGTAGAAGAGCTTTGATGAGTTGGCATTCTGAGAGCTGCACCACCAGCAAAGGGACTTCAGGGGAGGGTGACCAGAAGTCCTGATATTTGGAGCTTCTTATATAGGCCCCTATTACCCGCCCTACCCCGTCCCGATTTTTCACACTTGCTATCTGGTCACCCTACTTCAGGGGCTTCCTTTAACTTTTGTCTGGCTGAGGAAAGTCCCTTTAAGAAATGCCTTCCCCTTTTTAAAATAACGGCTTTCTCCATATGAAAGGTTCTGCTTTCCCTAACAACCAGTCTTTATATTGCATTACTACCACCACCTTATCATATGTGTAGTACTATTAAGAACTGGTATTCAAATAAATTATCTCATGTTAAACATACTTCAAGCCCCTGGGATTAATATACTGTTATCTATTTGGTGTCAGTTTATCTGAATGTTTTCACTTACCATTTTCTTTTAAATTGGAATATAAAGATAATGTGATTGTTTTGCACTCCTTAGGTTCTATTGTGTATGGATGGCATGTGCATTTCCCATTTTCATATCATTTTAACAACAAAACAATTGTTGCTAAACATCTGTCTAGCTGAATTATGCAGAGTCAGCAGCCTTTTTCCCAGAACCTGTTTTGCCTTTGTAAAGTCTCAGTTCTGCAAGAGTTGTATACACGGGGAGCCTAGTCCTGATAGGTGCAGAGAGGCCTCCAGGCCCATATATGCCATTGTGGGAGTTAAAGCTTTCTAGAACCTTTCTAAATACACTTAGCACTTCAGTAAATTGAGCTTTAAGCAAAAAATACAAAAGAAAAGAGCTGGCCCAAATGAGGAAATCCCTATTTAAATATATGTTGAAATCACTGTGTCTTTAGTTAAACTCTTCCACTTTGTTATGCAGACGTTTCCTGATAAACGGTTTAGTCCCACCCAAACCATGGCATTAAACCTTTGCGTCTCCCAGATTGCGATGCATCTCACTTGGTCTGAGATCGTCCAAGGGGATGAAAGGAGTGACGTGCCCAACTCCCATCACCAAGTCAACCCCAACAAAACACTTTGGCCATTGGGGAGAGGGAAACAAAACAAAAATTGATAAAAAGTAACCAAATGTAAGGCGCTCTCTCCTTCATCCAGGAGCTGTTCTTATACTCAAGACACAAAAATAAAGTTACACATGAGTTAGTGTTTGCAGGAATAGGGTTTTGCCAAATAATTTCCCTTATAAAAAAAAAATCAGTCAATCAATAGGCTACATAATGGTTTTGTATTGCAATGATAGCACTGGAGGAAAACCACTTGACTTTAAACAGAAGGATTAAATATTCAGACAGACTTAATATTAGCAAGTCAATGACCAAAGTGATGATGCTGAACCTAAACAGCATTTTTCCGACCAACTGCGACAGTGAATAGTCATAACATGGAAATAGCTGAGCACGAATTATCCAAGCCGGGGAATCTCACTCCACAGAAACGACTCCTTTGTTCTACCACACACTTTCAAATTAGCGTGATTTCCATCCTAAAGACACAGGTTATGTATGAAACAACGAGAAAAAGTGTTTGAGGCATGAAATGGCTTGTATTGCTACATCAAGCTTAACAAATAAGGTAGGGCTGATGATAAAATATGACCCACCACAGTTGCCCATAGTGCCTATTAAAATGCCTACCAAAGTAACCAAGCACTTGTCACGATATTCATGGACAATCTGTTTCTTCCTTTTCACTCAGTGAAGCTGTTCAGCCAACAACCTAATCCTTCAGATGGTCTCTTAAGGCATATTATGTCCATCAAAACATACTTGCAATATGTAACCATACTGCATACAACTGTAAGCAACCACTGTGGGGGGGGGTGTTACATACAAAGGACATCAATAAATAAAAGCATTTTCCAATTGTTATGAAACCGCATAACCAATGACATCGCTGGGCCTGAATGACAGGTGGTAATAGAGTGGAAGAAAATGCTTTTCTCCTCACCTATTTTTTTTTTAAAACTAGTTTTTCTTTCCCTTTTCCCCACTGGAAATAAAAAAAGGAAAAACAAGACAAAAACGTAAATACAATTTTTGAAAATGAAGACTTTCATGCCATTTCAAAAATTTCCATTCTTTCTGATTTTTTTGCCAAAACATGAACAAAAAATAGTGCCTAATCTTGAATGAAATGAAGAATTAAAATTAAAAAAAAAAAAAAAAGTTGTAAGCCTCTCCTCCCAAATTTCAACTAACTTTACTCTTTAAGGCAACCACTGTACTAAAGAATCATCCACTCACCAGGATATTCTTTGTCACTTAGCTTTGTGATTCAGAAGTCATTGGACTGACATTATGCAAAGTCATTGAGTTTACATGCAGTCAGTCATTCTAAGGAGGTTACCCACAGTATAGGTTATCCAACTTGCCACAGAATGCAAGGGCCTTCCTGAATTATGTTGGCCTGCTACCGCATTGCAAATTGTAGCAAAATGCATGGTCAGTCATGTCATCTGGAAAAAGGAGTTTGTCAGTCTACACAGCAGATTCAACATCAAGAGTGACAAAGTGGCACTGCCGGTACAGAGATGCTCAAAGCAGATTCTGAGTTCAGAGAAGATTTTATTGTCGTCTTTCTTCCTTTTGAGTTACACTACCAATAAAAACAAAGTGCCAGTTCAACACCTTGGGTGCTTTGGACAAAAGTTAAATACATATTTCTTTAAATTGTCAACCTACTCTAACACAAGATGCTGTCAAAGTTCCACTTGGCTGGGTTGACAATTGGCATCCAACTGAACTGAGGTAATTCTGTTGCTCTAAAATTAAATTACACAACAAGCAGCAGCAGCTTCTTCTTCTGTCATATAATATACAAAGCCACAGTCTTTAAAGTGCAGACATTTACTAGAGATAACAGACTACAAAGAAAACAAGCTGGCTTCTATCTTGGTCTATTCCCAGAGATTACTCCCTTTTCCAGAATCCTTAAATACAGCACAAAGATATGTAAGTGGCAAAAGATCACTGCTGCAAATAATTATCACAACTTTCTATGAAGTCAGTTGGCTTCATACCAAATAGGACCACTCAGATAATGAAGTGGGCCCAATGAAGCGGAGTCTCACAGGCGCATGCAGTCTCACGGGGGGGAGAACAATGAGGGCATCACACTGCAGCAAATAGGACTGTGCATGCCATGGCAGCTGCTGACGGCATAGCCAGTCTGTTTCACATCCAGATTCCTTATTCTCTGCAAACATTTTTAGCCTGGTTCCAGACAAACTGCTTGAATACACAAATTATGTCTAGAAACTGACTCTGGGCCAAAGAAACCATTGGGAAGACCTGAGATAGCATGAAAAAAACCCATCACTTTTGGCAAGGGACGACATTTGTACAGAATACAGGAGTGATTCACTTTGATGGAAGTCATGATCAAACTTAGTCAGCACATTGATAAGTGAAAACAAAGATTAATTGGGTGAGGGTAAAATTACCTGTCAATCTGAAATAACTGCATTCCTTAAAGTTACTTGTTGCACTAAAATTAATCCAAAAGTCAAGATAAGTGGCAAAATTAGCTTTCGGGTTTACTTTTAATAAGCATAGGCAAAAAGCACAGAACCAAAAGCCAGCACTATTTAGATCTGTGGTGAGCAACCTGCAGCCCATCAGGCTTCTGAGTGCGGCCCAAGAGATATTTTGTTAAAAGTTGCTCACATGCATGAAAGAAGCATACAAGAAGTGCACTGATTTGACAATTTGTCAAATTTTTGACAATTAAGTATTTTTGTAATTTTTATGTCATTAATATTAATTACATAATTACACAAACAGTATTTTTTTTTAATATGGCAACACTATCTACTAAGCACAGCAATGTGTGCTACTGCTGCTGGTCGTGTCTTGAGTGGCTGTGCTTACCTATATTACTGTTGCCAGTAATCTGCCCTTAATTTTATCATGGATCGCTCTGTGATTAAGTGGTGTGATAGAGAAGGAGGAGAATCAAGTGCAAGATCAAAGGGTAGAGGAGCAAGATGTAGTCATAGTGGCTGTAGCCAAAAAGAGGAAAATAAGTGACGAGGGCATAACGGTAAAAGATCTCTGGGAGCTGGCTTATTTTGTTATTGAACAGAAAGGGAAGCCATTTTGCTTAGTTTGCAATGAGGTGATATCAGTTCCCAAAAAAAATATAATGTTCAGAGACATTATAAAACATGCCATTTCTCTCATATAGCGAATTTTCCGGTAGGTTCTCCCCAACGTGTTCGACAACTTTCAAATCTGAAGGAAGCCACGAAAACACAGAAGCAGGTACTTAGATGAGCATTAAGTGAGAGTGACGCAGTGATTTTGGCTAGTTTTTGTATTGCTTGGTTACTTACAAAAAAAAAAATAATGGAAAGCCATTCTCAGATGGCGAATTAGTGGAACAATGCTTTATCGAATCCTCAGATGTTTTACTCGATGGATTTAAAAACCAAGAGGAAATTATCGGACATGCTAAATGTCTGCAACTCAACAGGCGTACTGAGTCGCAGAGTGAACAACGTAGCTGCCGACCTGGAAAAGCAGCTTTTCAGAATTATACGTTCAAGTGAGGCCATCAGTATAGCGTTGGATGAATGCAAAGATCTATCCTCCTCAAGTGAAATCAACACACTTCATTTTGGCCAGTAGAATTTTGTAGTGAATTACGCTATTGAAAAATATCTCTGAAGAGAGATTCTGGCATTTAAAAATATAAACGAATATGGTTTGTTTTATTACTAATTGTGTCTAAATTGGAGTTTTCACAACCAGCTCCAACAGCAGCAATTCACTTTAAAGTACTTTCCAGATGTCTGATTTTTAAAAATAATGTTTAATAAATTTCCCCCATCATGTGTCTGTTCTTTATTGATGCAAAAAAAAAAATCCTCATTTGTAAGGCAAGATTTAATGATGAAGGAAAAGAAAAAAATACTAGTATGTTTGGCTGAATTAGACCTTTTATAAAAAAAAATAAAATTGAATCCAAAGAATAGCATAGAGTGATTTTAATCTGTACACATTTCCCTAAGCGTTATTGGGCCTGATGCTCAAGGCAAAATTTCTACACAAGAAGGACAGATGATTAAGGTATGGGACTGTGACATGAGATCTGAGCACTGTTGTGGGTTCTGCCACAAATTTCCTGTGTGAACTTGGACAAATCACTTAGGTCCCAATTCAGCAAAGTACTTAAGCATGTGTTTACGTAAGTATATGGGTTGGCTCTAATGAATTTAAGTATAAGTATCTTGCTGAATGAAGGTCTAAGTGAGTTACTCAGGGTTACACAGCAAATCAGTGAGAGAACTGGGACCAGAACACAAATCTCTTGATTCCAAGTCTGGATCATTAACCACTAAACCACACTCACTTGAGGTACCACACAAAGTTGTTAATCTGCAAATGGTCAGGTCTTTGAATCATCTTAGTGCTCCGGGAAAGTGTACAATTTGTCCTGCTGCTGTCATTGTTTGTTACATTAATTCCTAGTCCCCCACTCCCAGATCATAAAAAAGTACTGAATCTAGGGACAAGTAATCAAATATGATGGACAACTGTAATTAATTTAGTATACAGACCAGTGGACCTACATGAACAAAAACATATTAATGCAGAGAGTTAAAGTGAGAGAACAGGAATAATCAGAGAATGAAAGCTTTAGATAAATTGGATATGGAAATGCTAAGCCCAAATTGTGAGAAATGATCATTTTATGAAGCAATATGAATTCCCTTTACATAAATTACCCATTTAAATTTTTGAAATGCTACTTCAGCCTCCATTGAAATACATTTTTAACATATGAACTTTTGTACCCTGACAAAAGCATTTATACAGTGCCTTTAGCCCAGTCAGCCTTATTTTGCTCTGCCAGATGAAGGCATGAGAGAATGGATGCAGATCAGCCAAGGTAAAACAAACCACCTGACTTTAGTTAGGGACCTTTGGTACAGTACCTCTCAAACTAAATCACTTGCCATTGGGGGTAGAATAAGATAGTCTGATCCTTGAAGGAGACTTATAACAGCAACCAGTTATGAATTTAACCACATTAGTACCACTTTTGTATTTTAGGTATTTCTTTTTTCCAATACATTTGTCTATCTGCAGCCATTTTTCACCATTAAGCAATTACTGGCCTATAGGAAGGATGCCCTCCTTCAGTATTTCTGTCAAACAGACGATTCCCAAAGATACAAACAGTCCACATTTCTAATGTATTTCCTTCTGAGCGCATGACAGTATAAAGCATTGCCAGCAATACCCATGTGACTAGGCTAAAGATCAGTGGACTTCCCATAAGCAAGAGACACAAGGTGAAAAGTACAGTCCCAGGATGACAATGACCACTTCTTAGTACTAAAAACCCAAACTATTTGTAAAGGATGGAACCCACCAACTACAATAAAGTAAGTCAAATAATTCTGTCTGTTTTGTTAGTAATAAACAATGAGTCAGGTAGGCAGAGTTGTAGGAAAGAGATTTTGATTGAATACGAATAGGAGCCAGCATTAGGTCGATCCTTTGGCCCAAGTGGTTAGCCAGTATTTGGGATCTTGCAAAGTTGTTTCCATGGGAAGAGATATGGATGACACAATCCAGGTGTATTGTTGAGATAATCTAAATTATTTACAAAGAATGTACACCACATCCTGTTTTCCTGAACACAGCAGAATCAAACAGCAAGCAGTTGGCTGGTCAGAAATTTCCATCTGTGCCTTTCCAGTGAACTCTGTTCTCAAACAGCTATGTCCCTCTGCCTTTTGTCAACATCATGCTCATAACTGCTTGTTCGGGTTCTCTGCCTCTAATGTACACAAGCAGCAAAATCAAGGTCCTAGCGCCCCTGTGTTTGCTATCAGGGAAACCTCTCAGCTCACACAACTTATCTCTGAGCTGCCATGTGTTTTATGCCTCATCTACACAGGGAAATTCACCAGTACAGCTAATCCAGAATAACTGTCCTTGTAGACACTATTCCAGAATAAAGTCACATTTCAGAACAGTGGCTCAACATGAGGCGTTATTCTGGAAGAGCTTTTACGGAATAATTATTTTGCTGGAGCTATGCCAGTGAATTTCCAGCACAGACAAGCCCTAAATCTGTGATTGTCTTTGGATCAAATGCACACCTGATAGCAGCAATTAGCACCTTTCAACACAACAGTAACATTCTGAGAGGCCTGTGTTGGCAAAACTGTATTTTCAAGTGTACTAAATCAGTTCTAAAAGTACACTTCATCCTTATATACCTGTTTATATGATTTTGCAAAGTGTGTAACAATATAACCTGCTGACATAGGTGTACGTTTTTTACAGATTGTTTTTGCCAGATCAGCCGAGCCTACCTCGATTTGGTATAAATTGCTCAGACAATTTCTCCTTTGTGATATTAGTTTTGGTTAAATTTGCTTACTGTACTAGCCTTCCAGCAAAAAATCTACCAATAATCTGCCCTGGTTTATACCCTGAGCAACTCCACTGAAGTCAACAGCATAGCATAAATAGTAAAGCATGGCAGATTTCCCTTCCTCCACACCCATCTTGTTGAAATTCCTTCAGCAATACATCACCAAACCAATGTTCATTTCATTAACCCACATGGTGCTGGGGCTAGGAGATGCTGTTGGGAGCAATGGGCTGATAATATTGCTGAGATGGTGTTTGTTAACCTCTCACAGGAGCAACCTTTTGTTGACTGATCTACGCTGCATGTAACAGCCTTAACAATAGCTTCAGGAAGAGCCATTTGACATCTCTGCCATGAGACTTGTTTAACAGAGCAACAGAGTAATTCCACTGGAAGGGTAATTATGATTATTACTGGAGGGGGCAAAGAACAGTGTGAGCTTTCTGTATTTTTATTCAGACCACGCACCAGGGATCAACTGCAAGGAATGGTTTCCTTTTCATTAAGAAGTGAGGAAGTGCTTGTAATTTTGTAGGAAAAAAGGATTTTTATTTTTAAATATTTCTTGCCAGGACTATCTAAAAACAAAAAGAGCCACATCCTCTCTTGGTGTAAATCCCACTAACTTCATTGACTTCAGCAGAGCTACATTACACCAACAGATCTGCCCCCCAAATTTTAACTGCTACAATAAAAATTAACATTCTAATGTTTGCATCCCATTTCAAAATCAGCCAATAGTACTCCATGAAAATACTGATTGGACTAACTCAGCTTCATTCTTACCCAAGTGTGATCAAAGTATCCCTTCTCTACTCCAACACACACATTCGTGTGTCATACGGCACAGTAGACAAAATAATTTTTACTAATCCTTTTCAATATTGACAAATAGTTTGTGTATCTTATCTTGTGTCTATATTTCCTTGGAAAATTCTTAAATATAAAATGAGAGAAATTACATAAGCACACAAGTCAATTAATGTTAGTTTTTAGTGATTTTGGTGTTCCTGATAGGTGCTTGATTAAACAACCATCAGGATCACACTCATTCATCCAACAAAGAAATAGCATGGCCAACAGCAGCATAAGCTTTCTACCTACCACCTTGTGAAAAAACATTTCAGCCCTATTGTTAAAGGACCAACTGTAGAGAGGAGGAGGTAGTTCAGCCCATTTAAATCTTGGGCCCTCTGTTCAGGTTGCCAAGCATGGCAGTTGGCGTGGTGATAAAGATAGCTGTCAACCAGGAATTAAACTAAGTTTAAACTGGTATCCGAGCACAAAGAAACTGGCAAAGATTTTCCAAGACTCAGTGCTTATTGTTGGGTTCCTAAATGAACTGGTCAGACTTTCAAAGTGCTCAGCATCCTTTTATTCTCAGCAGGAGTTGCTGGGTGTTGGCACTTTTGCAAACCCAGCTACTTCATCTAGGTATCTAAGTGGGAGCTGAGTG
Organism: Emydura macquarii macquarii; assembly: GCF_026122565.2. Taxonomy (NCBI): domain Eukaryota; kingdom Metazoa; phylum Chordata; order Testudines; family Chelidae; genus Emydura; species Emydura macquarii. Next base: position 863,839 of record NW_027133667.1, read on the forward strand.
CTCTTGGGAAAATCTGGTCCACTGGGGGCTTCTGAACAGTTTTGAAAACCAGGACCTTTGAACCCAGGTTTAGGCACCCCGATTTGAAAACCTTTGGCTTTCTGCCCCATTACCAAGCTCACACAGCTAGCTTATAACATTGTTGTTTAAAAAATTCATTCATTTCACACTCTCTAAACAACCTTACTGTTATGCTAACTTGAAAAACAAGCACATATGGATGATAGGTAGAATATTTGATCATTGTCTTTAGAAAAATTATGTAAATCAGGATTGTATTTTTTTTTTAAATTTGGAAGGCTGCTGAAACCACAATGACAGAACACACATGGGACAGAGAAGGGCTGTGCAGCTTCTCTTGGAAGTCCCACAAATTACTAAAGCCTCCAGTATACAGCGTAAGTTGTAGCCATGTTGCTCCCAAGATATTCAAGAGACAAGGTGGCTGCGGTAATATCTTTTATTGGACCAACTTCTTTTGAGAAAGACAAGCTTGTGTCTCTCACCACCAGAAGTTGGTCCAATAAAAGATATTACCTCACCCACCTTGAAACTTCCAATTCATTTCCATAAATAGGATACCCACCATGAATTAAACACCACAAAAAATGTCCCCAAAATAGCACTAAGCTTGTAAGAAACCAAAAAGGAAAAACTATTTGCAGTTACAATTGCAAACGTTTCCTTAACTCCAGCTTTCCTAGGTATTACAGCAGCACATAGGCTACGTAAATCATGCTTTAATCAAGATACAGCACAACAGTCGAAATGTAAATCACTGAAATTCCACATGTACACTGCGGGCAGAACTGTCCTTCAAACTATTTACATTGGAATAAAATTGTATCCCCTCCTCTTAGAATGCAGAGAGCTCACAGCAGTGAAGTGCCTGGGGCTTTACTGAGGGGAGGTATAGGATGTTAGGAGACCTCTCACGGCATCTCTCTGTGGTGAGAAAACATCACTTGTATGATATGAAACCCAGCTCCATTGAGGATCCTGCCACTGCCATGCACAATAGTTCTTTGGGGATGGGGAAGGAGGGGTTGCAGCAAGGATCCTCTGCACCTCCCCTTCCTCTCAGAAGAGATTTCAAGATCACGGCGCCTACACCAGCCATTAGCTAGAGTTAGAGCTGTAGAGTGGTTCCACTTCCATCCAACAAATCTGGGGCTGAAATGCTTTCCCACATAGGGCCTTGATCCAATGCTCATTGAAGTCAATGGGAGCCAATCCATTCACTTCAATGTGTGTTGGACCAGGGCCACAGATATCACCAGAACCCAGCTGTTAGTCAGCCGAGGTGCTGGAGGCAGGATTTATATCAATAATCTAGTTGGATATGTAAAGGGACACATCTCAAATTTGGCCCAAATTTAGATTCTCTGTAAACAAACTTCTAGAATACCTAGGATCAAGAAAAATGATTCACTTCAGTTCCAAGACACATTCTCTTTAGCTTGCAAGTCAAACATGGAAGAATGATCAAATTGAAAAGGAAAACGAAGAAGGCTTTTATTCAGGACAGCATTTAATCATGTTTCAAGTTAAGCATGTGCTTAAGTGTTATCTGCTTTCCTCAATCAGAGCCCGAACAGAAAGAAACCAACTTTGTTGACTTTCATAGCACAAACCAAGAGAAATGTAAAGAGTAAACAATGTCATAAGCAGCAAAAAATAAATAGGATTTTTAAATTTTTAACACCTTTAATAATCTGAGATGTTACTAGTAATCTAGGTAGTAAAACTAGTGTGCTAAAATACATCAATTTTTAAATTTAATTTCCCTTGTCGAAATTTGCCATCAAACTCATAAAAGAGTTGGGAAATGGAAATAAATTGGATTTTGCCTTCATGATTTGAATTGGATTAAGTTTTTCCCACTGTGATTATCAGAATAGATGCATGAGTCAGACAAGGAACCTGCCCATGAGGATTTGTAGTGCTAACCAACCAATGAGGCAAGATCTATAGTGGTGTCTATTAAAAAGTCAGCATTTACCAAAATGTACTAGTCCATAGCATCTGAGAGATCATTGTTACAAATTTTGACTTGACTGAAAAGAGTTTGTGAGGAGAGTCTAGCAAGTGGCAGCAAGAGGCATCTCTCTCTCCCCCTAACTATTTAAGTCACAAAAAAGCCTATGAGAAAGATGAAGCAAAAGAATGAATGAAGATACAGAAAAAGAGGAGATGATCAAGGAGAATAAGATGGAGGTAGCTAGCACACAAGGAATGGACTGGACTATAAATGTGAGCAAGTATGTCTTCAAATTGGTGAAAAGGCTTACAGTAGCAAAGAGAAGATATGTTAACTGAGATGTATAGAAAAAGGTAGGCAAGGACAAATTCAGTGAACTTACAGAGATCAGAGGAAGTGCAAGTACTTTCTGTGTCTCTGAATCACAACCTTTGAACAGAGAGAGGAAATAAGAGACATGAAAAAAAGCCTGCTGTCATTATGAAGGAATGAAATGACATATTAGGACAACACACCAGAGGAAGCAGAGATTGAATGAGCAGATGAAAAGGAGATAGGCAGCAGATATACACAGAGCTACAGTACAATAGTACAAAGGCGAAGGGGTCTGGGAAGCCTGATACTGTACATCAGGGCAGAGCCTGTAAAGCAGAGATAAAGACGACTGTGATCCAAAAGGCCTTTGAAACTTTGAAAGAAGGCTTTTGAAGAAGGAAAGACGACTCACTAAGGTCCAAATCGAGCATGTAAACTCATAATCATGCATAATTATGGCACCCCATAATACAGACAGGAGAGCTACACAAGTAAAATAATTGTGGCTATGAATACAGACTTTGCCATAGAAAAGCACATTATTAGTTCATTCATTTGGGTATCTGATATCCTGCAGTGGCCACCTGATGCTTCTGAAGATAAAGACATCTCACTATGCACCGTGCCAAATGTGCAATGCTGAACATTTCTTAGTCTTTTCTAATTCCCACCACAGTCTTTCAAAGCATGAGAATTGACTGACTGTAATATCTTCATTTGCACAGCTACAGTTGTTATTAGTGATCATAATATCATCTAACCCTTGGTAAAAATCTAGCTGCAATATTTGACAAGACAACCTTCTGTGACAGTGAATTCCAGAGATTACCTTTTAGAGACACTTCACATAAGATTTTGCTTTAACAGGAGGAAGAGTGACCAGTCTTTTCAATGTGCCAGGTCACAATCTTGATCTTCAATCAAGTTCTTTCTACTCTTCTTACTTCCAGGATTAAAAAATAAATAAAAAATTGCCTGTGCTCTTTCTTTCACATATAGGGCCTGCCATTCCTCTAAACTTCTTTGCTGACTCTCTCTTCCTCTCTCCCCAGACCTTTTCTGTTTCTGCTGGAAGTTTCTTACAATGCAGGGACAACAACTGGACACAATGATCAATGTCATAACATTTTCTGTATTCTATTCTGCCCCTCTTTAAAGAAAGGGGGAGAGGCACCTAAGCCTCTTTCTTTGTTAACTGCTGCTTCGCATTAGCCAGACATCTTTAGTGAGCTAGTCACAAGAGTTCCAAGACTTTCACTTTCCCCTTCCCCCAGATATCACTGTACGTTCCAGAGCCTATTTTTATCCAGGAGAATTTTAAATTATTTTTCCCAACAGACATTACTTTATCCCCATTACATTTAATCTACCATCATGTCTGATTCTTTGGGAAGCATTTATACCACTTCAGAATTTCTCACCATCATTCCAAGTGTTTACTAGCCAGCCCAACTCTCTGCCATAAGCAAACTTGGCCATCTTGCTGTCTGCTTCCTATTTCAAATCTTTACTGTATTGGGGCATGACCCAATTCCCATGATAGTAAATGGAAATATTCTACTGACTCCAAAGGAAGCTGGATCAGACCTTTAATGAGCACTGGCCCAAGATGGATCCCTACGGTAACCAACCATCAACATCCCAAGGACTCTTTCCTTGCTCACTGTGACTTTAATCCCTTTATCACTTAACCAGTCCCTAATCTAAGACAAGACTTTGCCTCTTTACCTGTGGTTATTTATTTTCTGTAATAGTCTCTGCCGAGGAAGCTTAGGCTATATAAAGCTTTTTGAATATCCAAGTAAATTACGGCCACTGGGTTAACTTTATCTACTATTTTATTAACTTCTCCAAATTAATCTTCCAGGTCAGAGAAGGGCTTTCAGAAGCGGTCTTGACTGAGCAAGACTGTACACATCTTGCAGGCTTCTGAGTGCATCACAAGCCTGCACTCTTACTTAGCTGGGGGGGACACATGCAAGTAAACATTATTATTTTCACCCATATTACTATGTTTTACTGATGGAAAAATACATTAATCTCTTGAAAATAAGAAAGTGGTTTGAAGAATCAACTTTCCACTTGCAGCAAATCCCCATGGGGCTTTCACTCCCACCTTTGCCAATTTGACTAGAATGAATATTGTGTTTTCCTTTCCCCTATAAAAAACTAGCAGTGCTTATATATGCACTTTGTTAACCCTAAAGGCCCTCTAGCCATAGACAGACTGAAAGCATGATGAGCACTTCTCCAGTGTAGTCTTTCTAAAACAAAAATACATTCTCAACCTCTCCCTCTCTTGTCGGATGGTTTTTCTGGTAAAGAATAATCCCTGTTGTTTCTCCTTCAGCTTTCAAACACTCAGCCTCTGTCTCTTCAGAACTGACACAATCATTACTGTATTTCTGTTCCTTCTGTCTTTCCCCCTCCCCCTCTTCCAATTCCTCAGCCCCTTCATTTCAAATCTCTTTTCCATTTCCCCTCCATCACTAGCTGCCTCTCGTCTGGCTGCTCTCCATTCATGGATAAAAGTGACTTTCAGATTAAATAAATGGGCTAAATCCTCAGATCACACAGATCAAGGCAGCTCCACTGCCCACTATTTTTAGGAGGTGTTTTCCTATTGCACAAAATAAATAGTCATGAGACCACAAAGCAAATCCATCCATGCTGGGACAGTGCATCTGCTACCTCTAGGCATTTTGTATGTCTAGTTTTGGAGTTTCAAATAGATGATTGGCCTTCCCACTTATAGTGTGAAAGGATAAAATGCATAAGGACTGAAGAAATATAAACAAGGTACAACCAGGGTGATCAGGTACATCTGACAGAATTAAAGACAATAATGGGGGAAAAAAATCACCATTTGCTTTCTTCCACTCATGTGTATTGAGGAAGATTAGAATGCTGAGATTTAATAAATGGTTGTTAATTTTCCCTCTCCATCTTAAATGAGCTCTTAGTTTGTAGCAGACTCATAACTAATCAGAAAAACAACCCCTGACTAGTTCTATCGGATACCAAATGAGTACATCAGCCAGAATACAACGAGTCATGTACTCTTCTCTACTGGCTACTGCACACAAATCTCTATTTTGGTAACTCAAAGTGTTGTATGGAGCATACATATTATCAAATATTGATCATTTGGTTGCATTATCCTATATACAGAATACATGTGTGTGTGTGTGTGTGTGTGTTATGGAAGCATATACCTAAATTTATTATTTTATTATGGTTGAGAGTGACTAATGACCAACTAAGAGTGGAACTCTACTGCAGTAGGCACTGTTCAAACAGAGTAGACGACAATCTTTGCCCTGAAGAATCTAATCCTAGCAGACATGAAAGACAAAGGGTAGGAGAAAAGGATAATATTTTTTATACACATACGTACATACACTCCCAATTTCTTTTTTAAGTGGAAAGTCTATCCCACTGCCACCAAGTACCAAAAACAACCTATGCTATGAGCCTGTGTAGCATATAAAAATGGTAGTATGCACTTTATGAAAAGATATGATGTGATTAATAAAGCTGGGTGAATACTGAACAAAATCTGTGAAGGTTTGAGTTTTTAAAACAAACATGCTCTGTCTGCGTTCATTTTTCATTAGCGTTCTCCTGAAGGAGATTACAGCACATTTTGAGGATAATGCTGCAGAATTTGAATTCATAATCACCAGTCTTTGCACCAGATTTTATGAATTAGGTTAGGACACAAACACATGTGACCTATCTGTCCAATCAAGACAGAACATCATGGCTGTTGGCTTGCCCTAGGTGCCCAAACAGTGGAGTAAGGGAGCATTAAGTGGCTTGTTACACCCTTGCATAGACTTCCCACACCACAAGTTATAGCAAGCGTGCGTGTGTCAGAGTGTGACAGGAGATCAGTCCGTTGGGCTACAATTCCCTTCTGCACAGCTGGGGGCGGGGGATGAGTGGCTATGCAGGTGGGTGAAGTTTGACAACCCCCAATGTGCTAACCTGCACAGATGAGCAAACATGTAGGGGAAGTAATCTGCACCAGTGTTAGGGCGCGCAAGACTTTGTAACGTGAAATCAGTATAGTTTGACAAGAGCAAGGCCCTAAAAGCAATGCTAAGCCAGAAAAGCTAGAGTTAAGACCTCTCAGGAGCAAAACCCAGACGCTGCCCTCTGCCTGACTTTAGGCCAGAGGAGGAAGTGCCTTGGGGTCTGGAGCATCCTGAGACGACCACAGACATTTGCTAATGCTTGCTAAGCTAAAAGGTTCCTATTTTAGTAATAATAAAGGAGAAGTAAGACTATGACGGAGTTCTCTTTGAAGTAAACAACTAACATCATCTTATTCCAGAAGGTCCCCAACTAACCACCAATAGACTAAAAGCAATTAAGTGTTCAGGCCCAATCCCTACTGGGATTGAGATATACATCATGTATTACTGGGTAAGGCTTGCTGCAAGGTGAGGGGGGAAAAGGGTATATCAGTCCCCCGAGAGCCTCCCCAAGCTGAGACTCCCCGAGACTCCGTGGAAGCCACAGCGGATGCCTCGGCCAGGACAGTTCCCGTACGTCACCCGCTTATCAGAACGAAGTATGGGTCTCCCTCGTTCTTGGTGATAAGCGTCCCTGCACACGCTTAAATAAGGCTAGCTTCTTACATCGATGGGCCCCCAGGAGTATATTGCTGTAGGTATCCTCTTGGCAGGTCTCTTCCTTGCTTAAGGTTCACTTCTCTGTTCACTAACTGCAGCTGCTGCTGCGGTTGCTCAGCTTATGATAATAATAAGTCCTGTGCCTATAAGTTGCTACTTTATATCCTTGTGGTTAATTGTACTTTCATTGCACTTTTCACCTTAAGGCTTGTGCCGGAGCTGCAGTTTCTGTATGGTACAGGACTCCCGCTCCTGTCTGTCTTTCTTATGCTATCTCAGGTAATAAATAAGCACTTTTGACATCCTTTTGCCAGTGTGCTTCCAATCCGCCACCGAGATAAAAATACCGAACACTACAACCATGAAAAGGGAAGGCACTGATTATTTGCCCCTGGAGTAAGAGGGGAGCCTGGGCTAACACAAATATACACTGCCACTTAATCAGAGATAGAGGTAAATCCACAAATTTAACCCATTGTGTTTAGGGAAAATGTGCACAGTGGACTAAACTGTCATATTGCAAATGTGATCAGATGACACACAAGCTCTCTCTGCTCAGTAAGAGGAAAGAACTACTGGAATGGGATTTAATTTCTCAAGGAAATTCTCATAGCTTTGTGCATGCTTCTATGATTCAACTCTAGCCATCTGGCTCAAGCATCTTTATAACCCTTACAATGAGGGTGAAAGGAAATTGAAATGGTCTATAATATTTAGCTCTGTTTAAATGAATCCTTATTGTTATCCTCCAATCATTTAACCAAAATCACATTTTGCCTTTTTATTTTTCTGGATGAGGACAAAAAACAGTAGTCAAGATAAATTGTTATAAAAGAGTTGATTTGAAAATCCTGTGCAGTGAAGTTCTGAAGACTACTTCATCCTGGAGAAATGTGCAAAATTGCCCTTATTCCATTATGCCGTCCAACTCTGATACCGTACTTGCACACATAATAGGAACACCACTGCTAACAAAAATAGACCAATTTATTATATTACTTATAATGAATTGGAAGACATCAGTTTGACTTTTCTCTTTATATTTTTAAAACTTTGCATGTCTCCTGTTCAGATGTAAGCCCATATCTGGTGGCTCTCACTTGGCATTAACGATACAGAGGAATACAGTGGAACCCACTGCAACATATCGGGGTTTTATTTTTAATACGAAAATTTGCTTTGTTTTCTTTTCCTCCTCCCCAGCTGCCTGAAAACCAAGAGCTTTAATCATGGACTCAGGTATTTCCACAGGAACATGATTTCCCTGGCTCTCTGGATTGTTTTTTCAGAATGCTAAAGTTCTTTTCCTAGTGCAGAAACATGATGATTCTGAAGGGAGGAGCCAAAATCTTCGAGTTACTTTTCTTTTCCTTGCATTTCCTAAACACCCTTTTTATCAGCAGAACTCTCACAAAGTTACAAATGCTCCAAATCTGCTTCCTTATATAGAAAGATTATGGTGAATATGTAATGTGCAGAATGTATTTAATCAGTCAGTGATAATTTACATTGATTTCAGAGATTTGAGAGGGCATTATTCTGAGAGGAAACGAAAGTGCCCAGCTCATTACTTTAGTAGGGAATTGTTAATCATTATTTATACAGCACCAGAAATGTACGTGACAGGGTATAAAATAGACAATGCCCCTGCCCTGAACAACTTCAGATCTTTTAGCCTTATTCCACACACTTTCTCTGTGCTGAGTTGCACTGAGTGGGACTACTTATGAGTAAGTGCTACTCATCATGAATACAGGCAGTAGAACTAGACCTATGTTAACACCAAGTTCTCTTGTAACTCTGGTAGAAGTACTTGGAAAATTCTGAAATGTGTTGCTCTTTTCTATGAAGATGAATGGTCTGTTCAGCTTCCTTAATGAGGACTTCACTCAACTTAATTAAGCATACAAATCATCCTGATTATTCATGTATTTAAAATTAGCTACATACTTAAGTCCTTTGCTGAATCGGGACCTTGAAGTTGCTGGTGAGTCTTGACTAGCAAATGAGAAAGGGAAACCTACATGTTTCATGCTGGCCGCCCTCCAGTTCAGAAATCCTTCTTCCCTGAATACATGGTGAAATGGGTTGCCTATGCTTCCAAGAAGCAGGGAATCCATTTTTTCCCCTAGCACCCCCTCCCCTCCCTCCCCCCCCAACACACACACACACACACACACACACTGCTTGAGTTTTTTCCAGCCCTGCCTCTCTGACTAATTACTACTACTCCTACTACCTGGAGAGTGGTTTGGGGACCCTACATTTTGATCTACCTGGGTTACATCTAACTTTAATCTATGCCTGTTTGAAGAATCCAACCAACAGATAAGCATTAGACTTATTCTTAGCACAGAATAAAGGTTTAATTTCGTCTATCCAGAGATGAAGAACTGTGCTCCAAGCATTGTCATTTTTAAATCTCGTGAGCCAGGCTGAAGGGATAGACTGGAAAAAAGCACTCCAAGGTGTACTGATAGGAAATTGACAGTTTCAAGGGACCTGGAAGACACTGATAATGGGGAGAGGAGGGGACAGGGAAGCTAAACCAAATTAAAAAAAAAAACTTTTTTTTTTTTTTAAATCTCACTGCTGCCTCAAGGCAAAAAAGCAACAGATTAAGGGAAAGCAGGAGAGCCCTGAACTGTAATCTCCATTCTGCATGCTGGCAGAATTTGTAGTGGGAATTCCTGCAGGTGAAACCTTTGTTCCATCAGCCCTAGATTGGCATCTCCCACTCTCTCAGCCAACATGCATGACAAAGAATAAGGTATTTACAAAAGGTTTTTCCCTCTTTTATTATTTTTAATTTCTTCACATCGGCTTCCTTCGATTCTGCTCTCTTGCACATCCCCCTATAAATGGCTTCGCCCCATCTGTGAATACCTTATCAGACGACCTCTGTGAGAACAACTGTAATGATGAGCTATTATAGTAGCCTGCTTACTGAAGGCAATAGATGATACTGCACCTATCTTTCTGCCCTTAGAGTCTCTAGATTCATTTTCTCTTATTATTCTCCCAGTTGCTCTCCTATTCAAAGAACAAAATACATAGAGTTAGGCTCCTAAATAGCTGCTGGAGATTGTGCTTCTCCATAAGTCCTTTAAAAACAGGAACAATTTGTGCAACGCTCCCAGTCAGTTAAAACCACCTAAATGCTTCCTTACGAAATAGTTTCAAACAACAATTTTCAGAGGAAGAGAAAATGCGCAGAACCTCAGTGCTAAGCAACTAAATGCACTGATAAGATGCATAGTCATTTGCATCTATTAGTACGCTAAAGGGAAAGCATTGTGAAAGCTTAGGTTTTGTACATGTAAAATAAATGGAATCTTCTTGCTGTCGTGTATTGAGAACGATTATCTAAATAGTCCTTTAGAGTGGTTTGTAATTTGAGTAAGATGCTAATGCTATGTTAAAGACACACAAATTTGGTACCTGCACCCTTTTATGTTTGAAAATTATTTACATGAAACTGATGCAATAGAATTATTTACACTACAGGAACGAATTCAGTTTTCTGCGTTTGTCGTCATCGTCCCCCCTTGTCCCACTAAGCTAATTGTGTGTCTGACCCTGAGTCTCTCACACATTGTGTCCCATATTTAGGGCTTTGCAGGTTGAGAGGATAGATGGATGTAACTGATGGGAAAAGAACTATTTCCTGTTTTTAGCCTTGTTACAAGAGAGCTCTCTATTAACTATTTACAGATAGACAGACAAGGTGCCAGTAGATGGTGCTCAAGAATACATAGCATAGTTCCCAGGTTTTGTAGACCCAAGAAAACAACCAGAAACTAGTTGCCTGGGCTAAGAATAATTAAGAGCTACAGCAAGAACATGTAGGGGAGGGGGGGGGGGGGGGAATCAAGATAGACACACCAATTAAATTGACAAAAATCTTCAGAATCAAAACAGAGGCTCACTGAAGTCATTCATCTCCGGTAGATTTGGCAGAGCAACAGGCCTATGAATCATTCAACATAGAAATGAAATACATCCAATAAATGGATTATATGCTAAATGCCTCTTTGTTAGGAAACAAAAGAAAGTATTAGAGAGTTGTAGGGGGGTTTTGTTGGTTTGTTTTGGTTCTTGCTACTATCCAAAGCAGAATCCATTTAACCATTACTCAAGTGCCATTTTTATGATGGAATGTACTTGAAATTGTTAAAAATTGTATTTTGAGAAGGTGAACATCAAAATATAAATTTAACCAAGCATCAAAATAGATATATTATAAACCTTACTATACTGGTACCTGGAAAAAGATTATTTGACAATGTAGGTAATGGGTCAGATCTTGCTCTCATTAGGGTCACTGGAAATTTTGCAATTGACTTCCGTAAGAACAAGATAGGTCCCATTTTGCTTACTTCACTCCACTACCAAAATAGATGGAATTGTTGATTGAATAAACTGTACAAGCATAAACACAGCCTGGTATTTTTATCTCTTGAACTGTGTTAACATGTCCTGTATGCATTGCTATTTTATATTTACACAGCTAACAAATTATATCTGTAATGGATATAAAGCTACAAGGACTACCTATCACAACCTATTCTATCACTACCAATCTCCATAAATATTAATTAATGTTTCATACTAAGCTACTTAATCTGCTATGGGGAATCATAATCATTTCATTTTCATTCAGCAATTTGCTTTACCCCTAAAATTTCCATGACAATTACCTTCCATGGTTTATGGAACAAATTAAGGCAGTTCCACAAAATGAATATTACAAATAATCTGAACAGGAGTAAAAGACACTATATTTCTTCTCTCCCAGAGTTTATAAAATGTCCTTGTTTTCATTAAAAGAATATAACAGTTAATCTAGTTAAGGAAAATGTTGTCTCTCTGAGATGCTAAATGCTTTTATGTATCTATCTAAGGTACTTCGATGAGTCCTTATTACTGTATCTGGGCAATCTTTAATGCATTTATCCTGCCTACCTCACAGGGAGTCCCATTATTACCATTTTATAGCAGGGAAACAAACACAGAGACATTAAGTGACTTGTCCAAAGCCTGGGCAGAGTGGAGAACTGACCCAAGTCCCAGGTTAGGGCCAAAACCTCTGGGCATCTCAAGAGGCGCTCAGGTCCAGGGAGCTGAAACTGGTCTAAGAGGTGCTTAGCATTTTACAGGAGCCTTCCATTAGCTAACCAGCTACTGCAAGACACCATAACAACCTCCTGAAAAATACTATAATTGTCAAGGAGGGTAGAATGAATGCAAGTTCAGTCATTGGCCACTGTTGCATAATAATTGCACAGATTACTCTCATTTCTAGCTCTTTCAGATCAGGAGGAATGATCAAGTTGGTCTCTCACAATTTAATACATATTTCAAAAGGAGAAATCTTGGTTTCCTTTAGTGTCAGATCCACCTAAAAATAGTCAAAGCTACGAGCTTTTCCAAGCTATGGAACCACATTAAGATGAGCACTTTCAGATCAAGAATAGAACCATATCACACAGGCCTCACATAAACCATGGGAGTTTTAACAGAGTAATGAATATGGACTGCAGGACTGGGCCCAGAGAGTTGGACAGTTAGGATTTTAAGAAACAGACCAAGGATTTTAAAAAAGACAGGCCAAAGCATCGAACAGGCAGACTTTGCTACAATGAAACAACAAACGTAGCATTATTTTCCTTCCCTCCGAATACAGTTTATAAATCAAAGACCAAAATCCAGATTCTGATGTCATCTACATAAATTTAAATCCCAAAAAACAACACTGACTACATAAAATCAATCTGCAATCTATTAATTTAAGGCCAGCATGGTCTATGATCATCAAGTTTGACTTCCTATATAGAACAAGCCATAGTTCTCACTCAGTGATTTTTGAATTAAGCTCAAGGTTGAAGTAGAGCATGCCTTTTAGGAAGACATACAATCTTGAATAAAATCTCCATGTAATTGAGAATTTACCTACTCTCTTGGTAATCTGTTCCACTGGTTAACTGCCCTCACTGTTTACATTTGCATCCTTGTTTCTCATTTGAATTTTTCTGACATTAACTTCCAGCCATTGACTGCAAGAGTAAAGATCCCTTTAGTGTCAGATATGTTCGCCCTGTGTAAATAATTATAAAGCATGCTCAAGTCTCTTCTTAAATCTTCTCTTTAATAAACTAAATAGATTGAGCTCTTTTAGTTTCTCATTAGAGGGCATGTTTTCCTGAATTCAATAGTTATTCCAGATTCACACTACTGTAAGTGACAGCAGAATTTGGCTGTTAAATAAACAGTGTGTTTTTAAGATGTTAGAAGATGTAAGATGTTAGCTTTGTTAATTATTCTCTTCCCCTCTTTTAAGGGGAATTGCCTTGATGTGTGAAGGAAGGTAAATGATATGGTCAGAATGCTGTTGCATTTCATATACGTTGTTCTCTGCCCAGTGGAGGTCACTAATATTAGTATCTTGCTCTGGGACACGTATCTGAGACAAGAGAGGAGAAAACAGGCCAATGATGAAAGTGATGTGGGTTAATTAAAAATGAAACAGTAAATTGGTTGCATATGGTTTTCTGACAATGAAAGTGACAGTAAAACAATCCCTTCTTCACTAGTTAATTATTACTTAACATTTGTATAGAGCAACAGGTGTGCATGGAATTATTTAGAGAAAAATAAGCCATAATTCCTGCCCTGAGGAACTGACATTTTAATAAACAAGTCCCTATTCATTTTAATTTTTGTGAGATATTAGCACCATATAAGAGGTTTCTTTCCGTAGATCATTTAACTCTAGACTCACTACTTCAACAATGAACCTGTCAGATATGTCACCTCTTGCTGTGGGTGTTGTCTCTAGGCACTTCACTGTCTTCTCCAGCTGCACTGTAAAGGTGTTAGGGGATCGCTGAGCAGAAGCTTGCAATTTGGCCTTATGTTCTTCCTAACTGAGAAAAATATAAGGGAGAATACTAGGATGTGACATCTCTGTCCCTGTATTTAGGCAGAGTTTTGCAGAGAACACAACAGCTTACGACAGGAAGTAAAGAAAACCTTTTCCAATGGAAACTGCAGGGAGAATTTAGATAAACGGAATGTAATCTAGAGCACGGCAGAGATACTCGTACTCTTACAAAAGCTACTGTGAGATCTGACACTGACTCAGTCAAGACTTAAAGGGAAATAAAAAGAATATTTACCTTGCTTAACTTGGAGACCTGACATGATTACAACAAAAGGCACTATGGGTACAGGCATACTGTAAAGATGTCAAGATTCAAGTCAACGATTCTACAGAGTAGGTTGAAGACCAAGATGAGGATACTAGCTTAAAATGCCTTCAGTATATAACAATGATTTGAGAGGAGACCTTGGGCAAGCAGGCTAGGCCTCAGATATAAAACCCTAGCCTACCCTGCAAGACCATTCATCAACACAGTTGTAACACTTATTTCTGGGCACACAGGCAAGAAAAAAAAAAAAAGGATTATATGTGCCCTCAACTGTGGGCAACCATGCACTAGCCCACTTGTTTTTGTACTCTAAAAAGGTCCCTGACTCACTGTAAAATGGAAATATTTGCTTACCTATCTCACAGCTATCTAGTGAGAAGGGGCTTTGAAGCTATAAAGCACCACATAAATGTATGTAAAACCTGTCTTCACAAAGCCCCCAAGAAGCAGAAATCCTCTCGTTAGAGAGGATGGAATCAGAGAGGATGTTTGGCTGAGGAGGAGCACATAGGCAGTTTCTACATTTTGGAATACCGAGATTTTAAGGCCAGAAAGGACCGGGATGATCACCTAGTCTGGCCTCCTCCATAACACAGGCCACAGAATGTCATTCCTACATCAAGCCCAATAACCTGAGATTGAACTGCAGCATAGCTTTTAAAAAGGGATCCAATCTTAATTTAAAGTCACCAAGTGACAGAGAATTTACCACATCCCTTAGTAAGCTGATTCAGTAATTAAGGATTTCTTTTTTCTTAAAGAGGTTCTTCTGTTTGGTTGGTTTTTTAAGGGAAAGTCTGTATTTCCTTTCGTCTTTATGTGTAATTCCACAGGATTATGTGAACTGCTCTGCACATCCCAGAGACACACCACCATTCCAGGTGTGTTGTGGTGTGTATTTGTTTTTACTTCTCAGCTTTCTCATTATGTACACATTTTTTACATCATATTCAAGTGTTTGGTTTCCTCCAGTGGCTGGGGTTTGATATGTTTGTGTTTACTCTCTGACCTATGCCTATGGTGTGTTTTCCAGGTGGAGTACTTAGCTGAACTATTGCTGATGTCTGTCCCGATGCAGAGGAAAGTGAGAAACAAAACAAACAATGGCACAGAGGGGGAAAAAAAAGTGTTTCATCAGGACTAAAAAAAATATTAAGAAACTGCACAACACATGCATATATGCCCTCATCATTAATTATTCCCTTCCACAAATTCTGGGTCTGCTACAAATCCATTATTACAAACAAACCAGACTTCTACATATAGATACAACAGGAGCAACAACCCAGGCAAGCATTGGGAATCATCCTCTAACTCCAAAAATCATGGAAGTCAGGTGGGGAAATGTGCGCTTTAACAGACTCATCTCCTCTGTGGTCCGGGCAGAGAGAGAGACATGTAACACAGATTGTACAAATGATTATATTCTTCACCTGGACAGAGGTAGCTCATCCCTAGCGTCTAAGGCCCACAACAGTTCAAATCTTGAAGAGACCCCTTCTTTTGTGATGACGGCCATCTTGGCCATGACAAGGGACTAACTAGGGACTTCCAGAGCTAAAAGTATGACCTCCTAAGTTAGCACACAGAGTTCATAACAGACAAGATGCACACGCACTATATTTCAGAGACAAATTCGGAGCTTATGTAAGTGGGTGCAACTAGCTTGGGGTCAACAGAGTTGCTCTACTTATGGCCACAGTGAGTTTGGCCCTCAGTGTTTATTGGTACACTGTGAGAGAGATACTTGGCCAAAAATGTAACCCTCAGTTACATCCATGGAAATTCCAGTAGGGCCAGTGAGGTTGATACGGGTGTCAATGAGGGCAGAATGTGATCCAGCATGTGTATTGTATTAACTTCTGAACCCTAATCCTAAGTGTATTTATGGTAGAATAACTTCCAATGTTTATAATATTAACCTTTACATACTTTATTATCAGTATTGTGCTAGTGCCCGGAGATCCCAACAAAGATTGTGACCTCTTTGTATTAGATGCCGTACAAGTAAAATCATATGACACAGCCCTTCGTTCCAAAGAGCTTACACGCTACATAGACCAGACAGACCAAGGGCAGGAGAAAGGGAGTATTGTTATCCATATTTCACAGATAGGAAACTGAGGCAGAGAGAGATTAACTTAGCCAAAGTGTAATAGAAAGTTTGTGAAAAAGTCATAAATTGAACCCATATCTCATGAAACCCAGTCCAGTGCCTTAACTCTAGCCTCCCTAGTCTGCATTAACATATGCAATATTATATGCCTCAGCACCCCCGGATCATATAGTTCCCAATCCTAGAACAGCTGTTTCCTGTTGAATTCTAGTGGAGCCTGTTCCGGTACAAATCTTACTGGCTTTAGTAGGGTTTGTATGGGTGTAACTGAGGGTTAAGTTTGGCCAAGTATCTCTCACAGTGTATCATTGTACTATATATATTTGAGTGTGAATAATATATACTAAAGTCAGTAAAAACTACAGTTATAGGAACAGAAAGTCCAATTCTGCAGACCCACCTGAGGCACATAACTCCTACTGAAGTGAGATAAGCCTGAAACAGCAAGGATCAAGCCCAAGGTTCAGATATACCTAGCAAAGATTGTCAGAAGTTTGATTATTAAGTATCTGTATCTTGGGGTTTTAAGAATTTTCTCCTTCTGTGTTCTGTGCTGTTGGATGTACCTGAAGAAGAGAGACTCCTTTCACAGCAATTTTTAGAATATTAGTCTTTCTGTGGATTAGGGACCAGCTAGTTTGCTTTCTGTTCTGGTTGTACGATGTTAAATATTGACATATTATTCTACTTCATTAATAATAATCATTTCTATATTAGTGTAAATATATGCAACAGTTTATAATGTGTAAGACGACAGCCATTTCCTGACCCTAGCCCAAAAAAAAAAAAAAAAAAGACTGGTGAAAACAAAAATAAAAACCTAAGACTGGGATTTTAAAAAATGGATGTCCACATTTAGAACTCCCAAGTCCATATTTAGACACTTAAATGAAGGACTTGATTTTCAAAAGTTCTGAGTATCCAACAGCTCCCACTGACTTCACTGAGAACAACAGATGCTCAGAAGCCTTTCTGAAAATCAGGCCACTTATTTAGTTACCTAAATATAGACGTGGGATTTTTTTTTTTTTTTTTAATTTAACCTTTTGTAATAACACTTGAAAATAGCAGTATCCTTTAAGATTCTAGGGGTTGTGTTGCCAGGTCTTTAGGTTTTTTGTTTTTTAAATAAAGATAAAAACAAGATCAATAATTACTGTACTGGCACTGAATGTTCGCTGATGTCTGCCTTCCTAGAACATTACAGCTTAATTCATCAATCCTTACACATACAGAACTCCAACAGAATTCAAGACCTGCACCAGTTACAGTAACTCCACTCTCTGTGTTAGTTAGCTTGAAATACTTGTAAAGTTCTGTAAGTTACATTTAACTCTACTAGAGAGAGAGAAAGAGAGAGAGAGAGAGAGAGAGAGACTGATTCTTAAGAGATCAGACAAGTTACAGTATGAACTAGCTAGGCTTCTGTAGCTCTGCTTTTCTTCCTGACTGATAAACAAGACATCTGTAACTATTTAAAAAGACTATCAAAGCAGTACAATACAAATCAAAACACTGATTAGTTCAGTATCAATACATGCAAACACTCACTGTACACTCCATGACTAAAAACACAAACCAACATTTTTGCATATCCATGTTTATCTACTATGTGATAACAGCCGGATTTTCAGTGGTGCTGTGCACCCACTGAACTCAATGGCATCAGTAAATCCCCATCACCTTGGAAAAATCAGACCACTGATTTACCAGCAGGTGCCTCACTTTAAGCACCTATACTTGAAAATTTTGGCCACAACTTTTTGGAGATAGTCCAGAAAAAATAAAAAGTGTGTTATTTCACCAAATGGTCTTCATAATGTTCCTGGAAAGGGAATGCCTACGAAAACAGAAAATAAAACTATATATGCTAACCCTTCATCTTAAAGCTATCTTTGGAACCTAGCATTCTAAATATTTCAGACCGGAGGCTGCTAAATTTTTCTTTGGGGAAAAAAAGGCATTTGACAGCGTTCGAGTACACCAGATCTAAACAAGGGGCCCAAATCTGAAATCTTTACTCAGGCAAATACTCCAGACCCGTTTACTTCAGTGAGACCCTGTCTCCACTTACCTCCGGGATTCGGCGGCAGTTGACGGGAGTTACGCAAGCTACGCAAAAAACTTGTGCAACTCCTGTCAACTTTTGGTTTCCTCTTTTGCGCACCATCTTCACTGCACTGCGCTGACGGGAACCGTGTTCCCGTTGATGCAGCGCTACGCCACTTGCGAAGGTGGTCTTAGTAGGTAGATTTCTGGATCGACTGAATGGGTCTTCACTGACCACTCAGTCGATCCAGAGCAATCGATCTGACGGCGGCAAAGTCGCCGCTTTGCCACCGTCAGTGTAGCCATAGCCTGAGACTACCCGTAGGACCTCTTGCAAGAATGAGGCTTTATAGGACTGAGCCCTTAACCAGCCTTACTTTAGATAGCCCCATGTAAAGAAATAAATTTGAAGGCTCTCTGTCAGGATAAAAAATCTTGAGTTCTGCTTCTAAAGAACAAAGGTATTTACTCATGCTGCTGCTAAGATTGTGAAAACTGAAAGACCTTAAACAATTAGAGAGGAATAGGGGTCTTGTGGTTAAGGCACTGGACTAAGACTCAGTAGATCTAGGTTCAATTCCCAGCCTACTTGTGTGATCTTGGGCAAGACACCTAACGAGGTGTCTGTGCTTCAGTCCCCCCTCACCCCATAAAATGAGGCTATAATACCCTGTCTCACACACACCCTGGGTTAGTATTGGTGATTGCTCAGGAGCACTGTGCTTTGTTTGGGGAAAAAAACCTACTTTCTACCCAACTTGAACATGACCCCTTGTATAATGTTGCTTGGTGAGCGTGAGGAAGAAAATTTACTCCACCACAAAGCACACCTCTTTTCATTTTAAAGTTTGGGGGGGGGGGGGGGCGGAGAACAGATATGAAAAATCGTGATTTTCTAAAATTATATTTAATATTTTGGTTTTTCCCCCTTTGTCCCCTTTTTTCCCCCTAGCCAGGCTCCTTTTTTTTTCTATTTTGTCACTGAAATGGAGGATGAGGGGGAGAGGTAAAAAAATTGAGGAGGGTGGGGAACCAAAGCTTTTTGCTGTTTTTATTTATTTATTTAAAACAAACGTTTATAAAAATGCTTTTTTCATTACATTTTCTTTGGGGGGGAGAGGCATTTCTCTCACTCACTCACTCACACACACACAAAATCAGCCAGCTCCAGCTGCTAACTTCAGTACTGAAATTACACTTCTATGAATGGAGCCAACATAGGCTGGCAAAATCTGAATGAGGGTAGGCCTACCTAACTCAGCATTACTATTCTCTGTGGGTTGTGCCCCTCTTCTAGGCCCCAATCCTGCAAATGCTTAAACACGCACTTAACATCAAGCATGTGAATTGTCCCACTAAAGGGAATGGGAAACATGCATGGAAGGATCTGCAGGATCAGATCCTAGCCTTCTGCTGATTTCTTTTTCACTCTGAAACATAGGCAGAGGATTCAAAGCCAGGGCAGACACAATGTATATGCTGCCTGCTCTGAATTAGACATTTCTTTCTAGGGGTGCCATTTCCACCACCAGTATCATCACCACCATCAGTGGAGCTACCCCAGATTTACAGTGGTGTTACTGGCCCAGACTCTGCACGTATTTAGTCTGCTTGAGGCTACCCAAAGCTGTAGCTGTTCTGAGAATTAATAAATGAGCAGGCATTGGACAGGATAATCCTCCTGTACGCTGCCACCTATTCCACAAGAAAAAAGCAAACAAAACATGTTTAGTTTTATTCCTAGAGGTGAGGCTGGGGTGGTTATTCAATGAAAGACCATTTGTTCAAATGTGACTGGCAAATTTTAATAATCTCAAAAGAATGTTAAAATTTTGTGGCTGAACTGTCTAGACCAGATTTGAGCTGTAAAATATTCCGTGCAGTTGAGAAAATGCATCTAAGAGCAACTACAATCCTAAGCAGAATAGTTTTCCACTGAACTGTGAGTACAAGAAAATACTTGTGCATTTACAAGTGTTAACTTTAGTTTAGTCAATTTGTCATTTCCCTGAGCCTGTCTTTATTACCTCATGCCTGTTCTTCTACATCAGCACATACCACTGAGGGCCAGATCCTCAGAAGTTGCATCTATTTACACCAGCTGAAAATCTAGCCACTAATTTATCTGCCTTTCCCCTAACCAAGAACATATTGGAGTTTGCAAGGGGAAACTGCACAGTTAGAGCCTGATCCAAAGCCCATTGAAATCACTGGGCTTTCTTTGGAGCAGGCCATTAGAGAGCATCTCTGTTGCCTTTTGCTGCTAACAAGCAGTTTTATCCTCATAAATCATAAATAAATTTATCCTCAGCTAAATCAGTGACAAGAACTGCTGCGGTGACTGGGGAAAGGATAAGGTTGATTTTAAAATTGGTCACAAAGTTCCTTTTTCCCTATCCCACACAAACTAGACTGAATAGGCCTGATTCAGACCTCACACACCCCAGTGTAGGTTAGGAATAACTGCAATGAAATCAATGGAGATACACCAGGAAAAAGGAAACCAAGATCAGGCTCTAAGGCTATGGCTACACTGACAGCGGCAAAGTCACCGCCGTCAGATCGACTTCTCTGGATCGACTGAGTGGTCAGTGAAGACCCATTCAGTCGATCCAGAAATCGATCTAATAAGACCACCTTCGCAAGTGGTGTAGCATTGCATCAATGGGAACGCGGTTCCCGTCGGCGCAGTGCAGTGAAGACGGCGTGCAGAAGAGAAACAGAGAAGTCGATGGGAGTTACGCAAGTTTTTTTTGCGTAGCTTGCGTAACTCCCATTGACTGCCGTCGAATCTCCGAGGTAAGTGTAGACAAGCCCTAAGTCTATTACTTTCAGAAATTCAATAATAAAGGTTAGGGAGGATAGGAATTTATACCTCAATTCTGCAAAGGCTTATGCAGATGCTTAACATTATACTCTGTGGCTAGTCTTCTTGAAATGAACAGGACTATTCTTGGTGTGTACAGTTAAGCAAGTGCTTAGATCTTTGCAGGATCAGGGCCCAAGACAACTGAGGCCAATACTACAGTTATGACTAGAACAAAGACACCAGTTGTGGCTAATGGGAGTTTTACCAGAGACAAGACAAGATTGGAGTCCAATGTGCTTAATGAGTTGGTTGTTCATGGCATGAATAGAGACAGTAATAAGTTTGTGGCATTTAAATACATATAATCATAACTCGTGAAGAAAAAGTATAAAGAATCCTGCATTCACCATAACAACGATTCCAACTGGCCGTTATTTTCAAAGCGTATTACAGACATAGCACAGTCTGAGTGCAGGAGAGAAGTCAGTCAGGAAAGATAACGTCACTACAAAGGCTAATAACTTTCTTTATGCAGTTGGCTAAGCAAACGTTGTATGTTGCTAGCATAAAGGAAGTTAAGCAAGTGTTGTATGTTGCTAGCAGAGTGCTCGCATGATGGTTGCTGAACTGATCCCTTGCTAGTAAAGGATCAGACATTAACTGTCGATTGCAACTGGTCATTTCAAAATGTGGAGAAAGCTGCCCTCTTTGTATTTTCTTTACACACACACACGCACACAAGCTGACAGTGACTCGAAGCAAAGACCAGATGACAGGGAAAGATTAGAGGATTTAAGGATGGATGGAAAATGAGAGAAAGATTTTAACAAGGAAGAGGTGAATGTAAGAAAGCAAAACAAAAGAGTCAGCCTAAAAACAGTTCCCAAGAAGAAAATACTGATTCCAACAACAAATATCTACAACTCCAAATTTGTTTAGTTGAGGGCTGTAAGTTTCTTAAGCAGAATTCTTAAACCTCTGCAGCATTTTAACATACAGAAATATTTGGAATAAATTATAAACCCCCACTATTAAGAAAGCTTATTTTCATAGAATCATAGAATATTAGGATTGGAAGATCCAACCCCTGCTCAAAGCAGGACCAACTCCAACTAAATCCTCTCGGCTAGGGCTTTGTCAAGCTCAGCCTTAAAAACCTTTAAGGATGGAGATTCCACCAACTCTCTAGGTAACCCATTCCAGTGCTTCACCACCCTCCTAGTGAAAAAGTTTTTCCTAATATCCAACCTAGGCATCCCCCACTGCAATTTAAGATAATTGCTTCTTATTCTGTCATCTGCCACCATCCTTCCTGGAACCTCCCCTTCAGATAATTGAAGGCCGCTATCAAATCCCCCCCTCACTCTTCTCTTCTGCAGACTAGACTTTCACTGGTGTTTAAGTAATGAGACTTATTATAAAAAGAGCTTTAGAAAAGCATTTTGGTAAAATGCCCAAGCATGCTACAGAAGAAAAACTCTGGAGAAAAGTACTGTTTGTCATTTTCCAGAATATGGACCCATTGACAAGTGGAACTGGTTGAAAATTGGCATTTTCTGAGAGATAAAATATCCAACAGGCAATTTGTCAAAACTGAAATTGTCCATGGGAACACATTATTTCATTGAAATTTCATTATGAAAAAAATCAAAACAAAACATTTCAATAACATTTGAACCTTATCAAAATGGAACATTTCAATTTTTTGAATTTTTGTTTCAAAATGTTTAAAAAAAAAGACTAAACCCTAATTTTAAAAATACAAAAAACAATCTAAATGAAGTGTTTGGATTGACCCGAAATGAAGTTTTTTCAGAAATTTTGTTTTGTGGGAAGATTTGACATTTTGACTTTTCATTGCACTTCATAATGATTTTTTCCCCAGAAATGTCACAATTTCCCATGGAACAGAAATTCCACATTTCAGCCAGCTCTGTTGACAGGGAAAGGAAGAAAAAGGTGCACTAAGAGCCATAATTTGAAGCATTTAAGTCCCAGTCCGATGAATTGTTGTGCACAGACCTCATGAAGCCTCAAGAACTGGGATCTGTGCGCTCAGAGCAGGAGCGGGCCTTACAGTGAAATTCAACTCAACCACATGCACAGAATTAATCCCTCATGGTGTGTAAGCTCCACAGTAGGGCTGTGGTATGCCAGTGGGATAAGCTGTATAGTGGGGCCTCCATACCCAGTGTGTGGAAGAAGGAGTTGCCCTACAGACCCCAGTTAGGGGATGGACCACAGTACGGATCATGGGATCTCCATGGTTTATATGTACATCCAGGGGCCCAAAACACGCACCTGGTAGGCGCAAAGGGGTAGTGGCTGCTATTCCAGGACTGGAATAGTGTCTATAGAGAAGGTACTCTGCACCACGCTCCCAGAGTGAAGTTAAATTCCACTTGCAAAATCCTGCTTAGTTGCACTCACAAAGCCTAATTACATAGGTTCTATGCAGAGAGGAGTGAATTTCACCTTGGTGTGGTAACCACATCACCAGCCTATCTCCTTGATCCACCTTTCAAAGGCATGGTGAAACCTGAAAGTGCAAACAACCTGAACCCAAGACACAGCAAATCCCTTGCAGTTTGCAGTCAGACATTATGTTAATTGAGATGGAAGAGGCAATCAGTTTCAAGTCTACCATTCCCCAACCAGTATATTTAATTTCATATGAATGACTTGTCCCTTATTTGTAAGCTGCACAAATATAAACCGTACTCCAATTTTAAAACAAGAAAGTTGCACAAGCCACCTACTTCCATAATTAGTGTGTTTGTTTTCCTGAATTACTGACACAAGATGTCAGAGTCAGGAAGCAAACACACACATACTAAAAAGGTACCATAAAGTACAGAGATTGGGTACACAGACTCTAGTCACACACGGAGGATGCAAAGGTTCCTGGACTTACATGGCTTGTTCTTTGTGTTATCAGGGTCTTGTTCTGTTCTTCCTAAAACCCAAAGGTTACCGCAGCAGAAAGGAGCACTGTAAATATCGGACTGTCAATCAAGTATTTCCACTAACCAGAGATGATCACGCTCCTTTATATATTTATTAGACCTCATTCAGATAGGAGTGAGGGGAGCCTCATTTATAGTTACTTGGCCATATTTTATTCTCAGTTACACGGAAGAGAAACTGGAGTAAGTCTACTAACAGCAATGGAGACACTCTGGATTTACACAGGCATCAGGGTAGAACTTGGTCCATTTTCTTTAAATTGCAAAGAGAAACGTGAATCCCTAGGACAGTTAAACTTGGCTATAGCCTGTTCACATTGGTACAACAACCGGGCGTATCGTGACATTTAGAGTTAGAAACACTGCTGAGCACACAAATTGTATTTGGGCCAACATAACATGCTTGGTCCTTAAGTGCAGTCTGATATTTTTGTACTGTAACCGGCTGCCAATGTTTCCTATCCTATGAGCAGGTGTTGAGCCTGCTGAGAAAAGAATTAAGTGGGTTCTGCTAATCACTGTTGCTGGTGGCTTTTTACCCCACCTTAGTATAAAAGATGTGGGAGTGGTTCTCTGGGGGAAAGAGGATCTAGTGTCTGGGCTCGGCGGTCACGAGGTAAGAGCTGTAGCAGCAACAGCTGCCACCAAGCCTGGGATGGAGATATTACTGACTGTGTTAATAAAGCCAAACACCAGGAATGGGGTGAGTTTTAGATTCTACATAGTGCGTGGCTTTGTTGTAAAGCAGGGTGAGATAGACACCTGCTTGCACATACCCAACATCAAATGCTGTGAAGCAGAGAGCATCACACGATATTTCTATATTTTGGTGACCATGGAAGCCTGCCAAAGAATAGACCAACTGTTTAGTGCCTGCAGGTTTGTTAAGATAGAAGCTGTCCTGCCATAAAACCTGCCATTGTTGCTCACAGTAATCTCTTCGAAAGGGAGAATGCCCTCACTGATCACTACAGTTTTCTAAATTCAATTTATTGCTTCCCAATTGCACTTGTATACAGTATTGCATGTCTTGTTGAATGAAGGTATCTATTTGAATCAAGCACTATGGGCCCGCACACTGCATGAGAGCAGTATGAAAACAGAAAGAGGACAAATAATTGTCTATTAAGATTGAGACTTACCATGGGGAGTTTTTGGTAGCCTGTAATTTATGTTCAAGCACAGCTAGGTAAATGCATGTGACATGCTGATCTGGTGGTAATGTGGCTTACTGTGGGAAAAACTGACACCACTACTAGTAAAAGGGATACAAAGTCTTAATAGGAGATTAAGGAACAAAGGGGCATGTCCAATATTGCTATGTATAAAGCACTTATACTGTGAATGCAGAAAAGAAGCAATTATTCTGGACACTGGACTTTTGTTGCTAACTATGGGTCAGATAGAAATAATTGTCATGCTGAATAGAACCTTCCACCAAAAGTAGTTCCATTGAAATCAATGGGACTATGCATGGAATAAGGTAATACCTATTGTAAGTAAGTCTGACATTCTGGCCCTATATGACTCATGGCCACTTATACACAAGCAGCAGCAGCACACTGGAGGCTAGAATGAATGCCAGACAGTTGAATCAAAGAAACAGCTAAACCGTCCTTAAAAATCTATATCAATCAGGTGTTAGATTTGAAGCACTCAGCAATTTTCTGTTTTTAATACCCATTTCCCTCACAATTTTTTTTTGCAAATTTAGGACAAAAATCCAGAAAGATTTTTATTTTAGTATAATAATTTGCAGGCAAATGACAGCTCTAAGAACATATGTTCTGTATTTTTGCTTTTTAAAGGAAGTAAATTAAGGTTAATGTTCTAGAAAGGTGTTTGCTTTAACAGACACTAAAATTAAAATGGCAGTGCATTAAACTCACGAGCAAGTTACAATGCAGCTTACTGTAACGTCTTTAAAAGTCTATAATGTGTAAATGACAAAATATCAAGCTCTATGTAGAATTTAAAATAAAAGTTAGTTCTTAGAGAGCGGAGCTCTTTAAGAGACAGCTAAAGAAGAAGTGTGTTCTAGTGCGTAGAGCACTAAACAGACCCAGGAAAACTGGGTTCTATTCCTCATACTGAGCTGCTGCATCCTTTGGGCTGGTCACTTCACTTCTCTATGCCTGTTTCCTCTCCCAGCCTTTTCTGTCTTGACTACTTAGACTATAAACTCTTTGGGGCAGGGATTGTCTCTGGCTATGCATTTGGTACAACGCTAGCACAATGGGACCCCCATTTCTATACAACAATCCCAATCACTATCTACACGGTAGTAAAGAGCAGAAGGTCTATGTAGCACCACATAAACTGGCTAGGTACTGGGACAACCACCAGTTTTAAACAGGCCAGGTATGGAACTGGGGTGCAGCGCCTTTAAACAAAGGGTGGGTAGGGAAGCTATGCAAATGTGCTCTCCGTTCTAAGCAGCCATCTGCAGATGTTTGTCCTCCTCTCCCGAGGGGGGGAGGGGATAGGCCTGCAAAGGGATAGTGTTAATCCTTGGGGAACGCCTGCAGCAAGGGACAGAGGTGGGCTTCAGTGGAATACCCTACATAGAAAATAAAAGGTGGTGTTTTTTTTAAAAGTACCTCTGTGGGGTCAGCCCCTCTGCTACACTCTTTATGATGCTTAATGCCCCTTTCAGAGTCCCAGAGCTGACAACGCGTGGCTCCGCAGATCAAGCCCCAGTGGCACAGGCAACTACAGCACCCAGAGCCACCAGGGAGAAACTCCTTAGCACACAACCCATTTGCTCGTAAGCAGGGCCTAGAATTCAGTTCATTGTTTGCTTACTGTCTTCACCTGCTCTTGTCACACACCCAGGCCCACTGAGACTAATGACAAAACCCCATCAATAATCATCCCTGTCAGCTGTGGAGTCTGCCCTCGCAACCTCAGTCTTGTCTCTGCAAGGCTGGGGCACACTCCCCTCCTGCCTTGCCATCTCTCACTCACAGCTGCACTCACGGATAGTCCAAATGCCACAGGCATCTGGCCCCAGGTCACCTCACCAAAATGCCACTTACTGGATATGTCAGAACACATGGTAAGGCTATGGCGGTTGGGCAATATGCTCAGAGGAAGGGGACGTCTATGGAGTCAGGCAGTGAAGGTTAGTTTTGTGGTATTTCCACCCTAGCCGGCACCAGGAAGTGCTGGAAATCTCACCCAAAAAGCCAGTTTCTGAAAGATTTCCAGCTCACTTTCCAGAGCTAAGTTTTTTGCCAGCAAACCTCCAAACCTTTTTCAGCTCCTCTCATCATCACGCTAGTTCAGGTTAAGATTTTGTCATGGTTCTTTTTAGTAAAAGTCACCGACAGGTCACAGACCATACACAAAAATTCATGGAAGCCTGTGACTTGTCCGTGACTTTTACTAAAAATAATGGGCTGACCAGGCAATACTGAAGGCCAAGAGGGAGGGATGAGAGCTCTAGCCCACGGCAGGTGGGGGAGGGGCCAGCAATTGCCACCTGAGGCAACTTTGAGCTCCAGGGTCCCCCCCGCCGAATGCGGTGGCTTCAAGCTCTGGGATCCCTGTGGCAGCTCAGGGCTCCAGGGTCCCCCCGCCGCCTGCAGTGGCTGACAGCTACAGGTCCCCCACTGCCAGCGGTGGTGGATGGCTGCAGGTACCCCCACTGCCCACGGTGGCAGACGGTTGCGGGGCCACCGCAGTGGCTGGGGGGGTCCCCCAGCTGCCCGCCATGGCTGGGAGCTGCAGGGCCACCTGCGGCAGCTCTGGGTTGCAGAATCTCCTCCCCTCACCTGTGGCAGCTCTGGGTTGCAGAATCTCCTCCCCTCACCTGCGGCAGCTCTGGGTTGCAGAATCTCCTGTGGCAGCTCTGGGCTGCAGGGTCTCTAACTCCCCCCACCCACGGCAACTCTGAGCTGAGAGATTTGGGGCAGGGTGGAGAGGACAGGTGCAGAGAACCACAGATAAAGGGGAAGGAAATAATGAGGAAAAAAACCATCCCATCTGGCTGGTGGGTCTCATTCACATGCTCAGAGTCTAACTTATCAGCACATTTGGTGTTGGGAAGGAATTTCCCCCCAGGTCAAATTGGCAGAGACCCTGGAATTTTTCACCTTTCTCTGCAGCATGGGGCATGGGTCACTTGTTAGTTTGAACTAGAGTAAATGGTGGATTCTCTGTAACTGGAAGTCTTGAAATCATGATTTGAGGCCTTCAGTAACTCAGCCAGAGGTTATGGGTCTATTACAGGAGTGGATGGGTGAGGTTCTGTGGCCTGTGACGTGCAGTAGGTCAGACTATGATCACGCTGGTCCCTTCTGGCCTTAAAGTCTGAGTTTAGCACCCTTCTGGCCTTAAAGTCTGAGTTTAGCACAGACTGCGGTGGAATGCAATGTCTTTTTTAACTTCTCCTTTGTACCCCAGAGTAGACACTGTCAAATGAAAGTGATTCTGAGAGTCAGTCCAATCTCCTCCTCATCTCCCATTACAAAAGGAATTTTTCTGCCTCCAGCACGGCAAGCAAAGACACTACATGGCAGCCACTCACTTCAGCCTCCCGCTGTGTAAAAAAGCAATTTAAAATAGATAATGTGCAAACTATAGATTTACTGCTCGGTAGGATTTCAACCTCAGCATTAATTCTTGAACATGGCTCAAAAAATAATTACTGGGAGAAACTGCGCTCTCTTTCCCACGCACCCTATTTGGTCAGACTGTGTGTAGAGCAGAGTCGAGTGGAGAGGCTGTCAAAAAGAAGATACACAGTCTGTCACATTGAGGATCTGGGGGGACAGGTGCGGTTAATATTTTTTTTTAGAGAGAGACACATTTCACTACATGCTGGGTTCCTAGTGATTAGAACAGAGGCCTCATAGTCAGGACCTCTGTGTCCTCGTCTCAGTTTTCTGTCCCTGCTGCTATCACTTTGTGCCTCTATTTGTCCATCTATAAAATGGAGCTGGTACTACTTCCTAATTTTCAGGGTTGTTGTGAAAAGTGCTTTGACATCCTCAGATGGAAGTTACTCTTCTGAGGCCATAATTTTCAAAAGTGCTCAGGAACCCCAATGTGGACCAGATTTTCAAGAGAGCTCAGCTCCTTTTTAGGCATCAAAATAAGTGGTCAGACTGTAGAAATAACTCATCAGGCTAGGAGTATCTGATTTTTTTTTTTATTTATTTTTTTTATTTTTTAAAACAGACCTAAATAGAAGCTGAGTATTTCTAAAAATCTGGCTCCAGTTCTTGGTGCTGAACATGTGAAAAATCTGGCCCAGAACAGTTTTGAAAAATTTGACTCTACATGTATTATATATTATTGCATTTCCAACAGTTATTACTTTGGAAAGGTTTCAGGGATGTACTTTTCTCTGGAGATAAAATAAAAAAGAGGGAGTGAAATTTTTCAGTGACAATTGTAAATTAAAATGGATAAAAGTTGCATCTGAAACAAAAAAGCTCTTACATGTGTTTAATTAAACAGAAACTCAAAAGAAAACTAACTCCTAGGTGACTTTTGTGGATAGGAGCTGTTAATTTCTAAACAAACAAAGAAAAGCTCTTAAGGAAAAAAACCAAAAACTAGGATTAGTAAAATGATGCAAGGTTTATGCATGAAAACTCAAACTGAAAAACACTTAACTTTGTGAGAACTAGCCTGACATGTAATAACTATGAAGTACTAAAAGGTCAATACCACATTGCAAACCTTAAATAAATCAGCTATTGATTTTAAAACGGAATTTTGTCTGGGTGAAGTGGACAAGAAAATTACTGCAACTAGCACCTTATCTACTTGAAAGTGATAAAAAAGCGCTATAATTACAGCGCTCACGCCCATCCACACAGCACTCATTTTGCTGCAAAAACACATCCACACTTGGTGCTATAATATCGTCAGTGAGAGCAGTGCATCGTGGGCAGCTTTCCCACAATGCAACTCAGCAGCTTCTGCCACTAAGAATTCTGGGATAGGGGAGAGGAGCATTGGAGCAGCATGGGTGCTGGCTCAATGTCCCATGGTGCATTGCGTTTCCGTGCTGTCATTCATTGTTTTTCTGGCAGCGACTCGTGCCATTTTTTCAATGGCTCCCCACTGTTTGCTGCGCACCCACCATCTCTGTCTGAAAAGATGGATCCCGCACTACTCTCCAAGGTGGCTTTCAGCATTCTGAATACATCACGGATGGTCGCGCAGTACATCATGAGCTCTGAATCAGAACAGGAATCCGAGGAGCCTGACCTGCTGAGTGACATACAGACAAACAGCACTGCATTACTGTTGTCATTCACGGAGTATCTGCACATGGTGAACCGCCGCTTCTGGGGGCGTGAAACAAGCACTGAGTGGTGGGATCGAATCGTTCTGCAGGTCTGGGATGACTCTTAGACTCTAAGGTCAGAAGGGATCAATATGATCATCTAATCTGACCTCCTTCCTGCACAAAGCGGGCCATGGAACCTCACCCACCTACTCCTGTAATAAACCTCTAACCTATGACAGTCACTGAAGTCCTCAAATCATGGTTTAGAGACTTTAAGGTACAGAGAAGTGAGTGAGCCGTGCCCCATACTACAGAGGAAGTCAAAAAAACCCTAGAGTCTTTGCTAATCTGCCCTGGGGGAAAATTCCTTCCCAACCCCAAATATGGCAATCCGTTAAACCCTGGGCATGTGGGCAAGACCCACCAGCCAGACACCCAAGAAAGAATTTTCTGTAATAACTCAGAACCCACCCCATGAAACATCCCTTCACAGGCCATTGGCATATCTACCACCAGTAGTCAAGGATCAGTCAATTGCCAAACTACGCTGTCCCATCATACCATCCCCTCCAGAAATTCATCAAGCTCAGTCTTGAAGCCAGCTAGGTTTCTTGCCCCCACTGCTTCCCTTGGAAGGTTCCAGAACTTCACTCCTCTGATGTTAGAAACCTGTGTCTAATATCAAGTCTAAACTTCCTAATGGCCAGTTTATATCCATTAGTTCTTGTGTCCACATTGGCGCTGAACTTAAATAATTCCTCTCCCTCCCTGGTATTTATCTCTCTGATGTATTTATAGAGAGCAATCATATCTCCTCTCAACCTTCTTTTGGTTAGGCTAAGCAAGCCAAGCTCTTTGACTCTGCTCACATAAGGCAGGTTTTCCATTCCGCGGATCATCCTAGTAGCCCTTCTCTGCACCTGTTCCAGTTGAATTCATCTTTCTTAAACATGGGGGACCAGAACTGCACACAATATTCCAGATGAGGTCTCACCAGTGCCTCGTATAATGGTACTAACACCTCCCTATCTCTATTGGAAATACCTTGTCTGATGCATCCTAGGACCGCATTAGCTTTCTTCACAGCCACATCACATTGGAGGCTCATAATCATCCTGCGATCAACCAATATGCCCAGGTCTTTCTCCTCCTCTGTCACTTCCAACTGATGCATCCCCAGCTTATAGCAAAAATTCTTGTTATTAGTCCCTAAATGCATGACCTTGCACTTTCCTCTATTAAATTTCATCCTATTTCTATTACTCCAGTTTAAAAAGTCATCCAGATCTTCCTGTGTGATATCCCGATCCGGGTTGGTCAAGAAAGGTGCATGATGCTCGTATCTTCAGGAACGTTGGCCAGTACCAGAAGCTACAAGCAGGGACCTTTTTTCCAGATGAAAAGATTCCAGTGGGGGATGTTGACATGCCCATAGTGATCCTGTGAGAGCCAGCCTACCCACTAATGCCATGGCTCATGAAGCCTTACACAGGCAACCTGGATAGCAGCAAGAAGTGTTTCAATAACAGGCTGAGCAGGGGCCAAATGACTGTTTAATGTGCGTTTGGCAGGTTAAAGGTGTGCTGGAGATGCTTTTATGGCAGGCTGGACTTAAATGAGGACAATATTCTTGTGATTATAGCCACCTGCTGTGTGCTCCATAATTTATGTGATGCTAAGGACAAGAAGTTCGCCCCTAGGTGGACTGCATAGGCAGATCACCTTGCATCTGAATATGAGCAGCCAGATGCCAGGGGGTATTATTAGAGGGGCACAACGGGGGGCCATACACATAAGAAAGGCATTGAGGGCCCATTTTGACAATGAGAACCCATCAGGTGTTTTTTTAAAACCGTGCTGTGACAGTCTATGATCACTATACAGCTGTACATATGTGTTGGTGGTAGGTGCACATATCATATTCAACACATAAATAAAGAGTGCTTCTTGTTCTGAGAGCTTACTTTTATTATTAAACACAAAACAGCACACAACACAAACAAATCCTAGAAGGGGGAAATTATGGGGGGGGGGGGCAGTGCCAGCTATGACAGCTGCGTGTAAGTCCACCTGTTGTTCTCATAGCTGTCTGAGGGGATGGAATGAAGGGGGTACCGAGATAGTCTTTGACTTTGGTAGGAATGTGTAGGGGGAGTCGGTGGAGTGCAGGGAAATAAATTCTGTTGTGACTGAAGGGGGGACTGAGCTTGCATGAACTGTGTCTGCAATGACACTATTGTCTTTAGAAGCTCTGTTTGATTCTCCATGGCCTTGATCATTCGCTCATGGCCAGCTAACATTCTCTCCTGGTTTTCCTTCCGTTCCTGACTGTCCATCTTCTGAGATTCTGACATAGATTGTCTTCATGCCCTTTTCTGTCTTTTGGATGCCTCAGGGGACAGGCGGAGTTCCTGGAACAGCCCCTCCTTGCTCCTCCGGCATCACTTCCTTATCAGTCGTAGGCGGTCCGCCGGCATAGGGGCCTTGGCTGCGGAGGTCACATCTGTGTAAGAACAAGAAACAATGAACGAAACCATCATTGTGAGTGCCCTAACAGTACACACAAATCACCGTGAAGCACACCTCATTCTCACTGTCCCCATGTGCAGAGTATAGCTCCTTAATCAGCCTGAGAATTGTGAGATGGGGGGACCCCAAGACCATACAAGTAGGTCTGGGTTCTGGGTGGGTGCTCGCTTGGGGCATAAATGCAGGTATATAGGGAAAACAAATTTCAAATTGTGCCACCATTCTCCACAGGCAGGGGCCACAGAAGCAGATATCTCGCTCCTTAGAGTCAGCAAGGATGCTAGGATGCATCTCCTCCATGACAGCAGCTTCAAACCAGGTCCCTGTGCTGTACGACTGTGCGCCGCTTTGGCCGCCCGTTCAAGTGATTGCCAGTTGGTGTGGGAAAGTGACCTATAATGGGGGCAGAAACACAGCTGCTCTGCCCAGGAATCTGAGGCAGAGAATCGGGGAGTACCTCCAAGAACGTTTACTAGAAGTCACACCGGAGGATACCCACAAAATCTCAGCGTGCATTAATGTGCTTCTCAGCTGTACTGCCTAGATGTGCAAGGGAACAGCAAAGCACATGCACACACAGCTACTCCTGTGCATTTCTATCCATTCAAGAACCTGTATGTTTTAGCCACGTTAAGGACCCCCCTGCCTCCAGTACACAAGCAGCAGCATCTTCCAAACACTTACCAGAGCTCCCCTCTCCTGCTTCCTGAGCACCTGAGCTGAAGAGCTGGGACTGGCTGTAGCCTTCTGGGGTCAAGAACAGTTCCTGACTCCCAACCTCAGCAACCAGACTGTTCCCCAGCTCTGGATCATCCTCCAGCTCCATTTCCTCATCAATGACCTCTTCGTTGGGGTTCAGTCCAGTATTCGGTGGCCCCGGGCCGCAGAGATGTCTACGGCTGTCTTGGGGATGGATGTGGGGTTGCCGCTAAGGATGGATTCCAGCTCTTTGTAGAAGTGGCAGCTCATTGGCTCCTCACCAGAGCAACGGTTTGCCTCCCTGGCCCTGTGGTAGCTCTGCCTCAGCTTCTTGATTTTAGCTCAGCAATGCAGCGTGTCCTGCTCATAGCCCTTCTCCGCCATGGCACAAGACATCTGGCTGTAGTTCCTCAGCTAGAGCAGAGCAGGGACTGCACAGCAGACTCCCCCCAAATGCTGATCAGGTCCAGCAGCTCCGGTGTCCTCCAAGCGGGAGAGCGTTTGCTGCAGGAAGCTGCCATGGTCAGCTGGGAAGATGAGATGCAAGCTCTCCATGCCGACCAAGCAGGAAGTGAAATAAAAATTTCAAACTTACCACGACTACAAAGGGAGACGCGCAGGTGGCTACCGAGCAGCAGAGTGCAACCGGATGTCCAGAGTGGTCAGGATTGGCATTGTGGGACATTTCCGGAGGCCGATTACCACAACAAAAACATACAGCAGTGTCTACACTGACAATTTGTTGCTAAAAGTTTGTCACAAAAAGTTCTATGCCTCTCGTCAAGGTGGTTTGGTTTTGTCGACAAGAGCGTCATTGCAGTGTGTACACCAGGATTGTTCTGTTGACAAAAGGTGATTTTTGTTGACAAAACTCTCTAGTGTACCAGGCCTAAGGATTATCTATCTTTACTGCACAAACACTGTTTCTTTTGTAGGATGAGAAAATACTCTATTCCTATTCTGAAAGAAAGTTAGCAATCTAGAAAATAGGTTGAGGCACTCCAGTCTGAGAACTAGAGCCCTGTGGAGTAGGAAAGGAAACAGGTTTCATGTAAGCCAAGAATCATCTTTACTGTGCCAACAAAGACTATCACAGTCCAGATACTGTTCCACTTTAGCACCTAATCAGAAGAAATGCATCAGCCTTCACAACCTGAATCAAATCAGCCTCCGCTACTTTACCTTGCAGTCATTTTGGTCAAGTGGAAAAGTTGTTCCAATTGGAAGCCCTGATTATTTATAAGGTACAGAAACAGCATCCATGCTCCCCATTCTTGTTTAAAAGGGACAGTTCCTATCCTTTAGCAAAATATTCACCATTTTCCACTCTAGCTTTCTCAAAACTTCCTCTAGGCTAATGTATTCCAATGGAGTTAAAAGGTGTGAGGGCAGACTTTCCCCTGCATTGCAGCTGCTTTGTGCCATGATGCTGGTGCAAAACAGTCCCAAAAACTTCATGGCCAGCTGTGGGAGAAAGACACCAGCACAAGATGGTCCTCCAGTGGCAAAGCCCACATACAGGCCATCATCAACCGTCCTTCCAGCTACTGGCACGCAAAGCCAGGGAATAAAGGACATGGCTCGTCTTCCCTGGGCCCCCGAATACCCTGATAACATTTGAACTAGCATGGTCAGGAATTCCCCCCCCCCCTCTAAATAGGGGGGGATTTATTTTTGTCAAAAAAATGCTGATTTGTTGAAGCCAAAACTGTTAGCAAAACAGGACTGGCCTCACCAAATCTCCCTATTCAAGACATTTTCAATACAAGTTTAGGGTTTTTTTTAGTCAAAATGACTTTGTTTCAAAACATTTCTATTTTTAGCACGCTAGCTCAATCCGAACTAGTGCAGATATGTCTCCTCAGGCTGGGAATTACACCCCCAGCTCATAGCACAGATATGCTCTTAGTGTATCTCTGTGCTTCCATTCCCCATCTTTAACATCAGGAGAATTACACTCCCCTAGCTCACAAGGGTGTTGCAAGCGTAAACACATCAAATATTGTGAGGTGTGAACTGGGATCATAAATTAGCTCCCTGCACTGTTTGTTAGGTGAAAAGTAATGATTATATTACTGGGAAAAAGAAACCAAGTAAAAGTGGAGTATATTGTGACTCATTAGGAGGTAGATGAGTCAGTGTCTCAGCTGCTCTAGTGTTTTGATAATAAACGACAAACCCCTCTGCAATCTGAACTCTGGAGTCTCTCCAGCAGATGCATGTAGCCAACGGTATATAGAACGAGATCCTGCAAGGTGCTGGGCAACTCTTGGTTCCCTCAGTTCCCACTGAAGCCTGAGAGGATTCAGAACCTCTAGGAATTGATTCCCTACCTAGTAGGATTGAGCCCACAGTCGCCATGATGAAATTATACATAGATCAACTTACATTAAATTTAAAGTGACAGGGCATGTCTGAAATCCCCTCATCTCACTGGAAGAACTCCAAATTCTAATGGAAAGGAACGAAGCAGAGGAAGTGGAGTTAAGAAAAGATCCTTAGTTAGTTTCTACAAGAAAGGGGGAGGGCCATAAAATATGTTGCATATACCAGAATCTGATACGGAGCAATCTGGGAAAAAAAAAATTGCTGGCCCTTTATACCCCTATTTTATGATGGGTTATTCTGGGACTAGATTTTTTTTCAAAAATGAATTTCACTTTATTGGAGTTGTTTCAAAGATACACAAAATCGGAGACCAAAAATAGCCAAGCAGGCTGTAACTCTGTACTTCAAGGGCTAATAAGTTGAAGTACAATATTTAAAATATCCTGTTGTTGCATGAATTACACATACCAGCTCCGTTGCCAAACGGAGAGGGAAAGAAAGATGAACAGCAATTTAAAAAGAACTATTCTACTATGCTGCAGTCTCACATGGCTCAATTTCTTAAACTGTATCATGTCGAATTGGCCTTACACTGACAAGGTGACAGTGACATAAGACGGTCATGTGTAAGCAGCTATTAAGGTCAAAGAAGACAGTAACTACAATGAAAGTTAAAGAAGAAACATTCATCCCACCAAAAAGGCCGACCGCTGAAGTCCATGAGATGACTCGTGATTAAGGTAAAGCAACATCATTGTTATTTGTATGGCAGTAGCACGTAAGCTCCCCAGCCATGGACCAGGACTGCACAGTGCTAGATGCTGTACAATATACAGAACAAAGAGACAGTCCCTGCCCCTAAAGAACTTACACTCCAAGGATCAGAGATTTAGAACCCACTGGAAAGCAGAGACTTTCAAAAGCAGCTTTTAAAAAAGTAGGTCATTTTAACAGTGTTAAAGCCAATTTTTATAGTCGAGAAGAAAAAATCAGTTCAATTGAACAATGTTGAAACCAATTGTGAAATTAACCAACTTCCCAACTGAAATGCTTTCCAATGGAATCTAAATTCTCCCAGTCCTGCTTCTCCTGAGACGGACGAGGCTCCGTTGTTAAAATGACTGCCCTTTGAGGGCTTGACCAGACTCCTAGTCAATGGGAATCTTTCGATGGACTAATTAGAATGGGACCAAGGCCCTGAGACAGAGAGGACTAAGTACAAACACCTAGTAGTGTCAGACAGCTCAAAAAAGGATTTCTCAAAGAGATAGCTAAATAAATACTAAGATATAAATATAATACTATCTTCACAGTGGCAAAGAATAGTTGTTTACAGTAAAACCTACTGTTACAACCAGACCTCTGAAAAGATCTTTGAGATTCTGATATACTCCAGAATGTGCTTACGTCCATTCTCATCTTTTTCATCTCAAAGCATGTCTACCCAGCAAAGAACAACCCCACAGCAGCGTGTCTCGGAGCCCATGTCAACCGACTCTAGCTTGCAGGGCTTGCACTATGGGGCTAAAAATAGCAGTGCAGAGGATCCTGCCCAGGCTTTGAGATCCTCCCCTCTTGCCAGTTCTCAGAGCCTGGGCTCCAGCCCGATCAGGAATGTCTACACTGCTATTTTTTAGTCCTGTAGCATGAATCCCCCCAAGCCTTAGTTGACCCAGGCTCTGAGACTCACTGCTATGGGGTTTGTTTTGTTGTTTGTTTATGTGTTGCAGTGTAGAAACCCCTTCAGATGGCAAAGCCCAAAAAGGAGTTGTGGTTTGACCAAAGAAGGCCAGTTTCAGCAACGACCCTGGACTCGTGCCAGCCTCTTGTAAAATATCAGATTTTTAGGATGAGCACAACGGGTAAACATTTTCCTGAAAAATTTAAACATCATGTCTGAAAGGCCAAAAAAAGAACAGAGTGAGTGTTTTGTGGCAATCATTTTATAGAACTGAAAGCATGGCACGCATCTGCTTTTGGGCTGTGGCACACCACAAGCTAGCAGTGATGTGGCACAGATTGAAAGCATGTCGAGGCTGAAATCCAGGCCTGCGAACTGCATTTTAATTTGAGATCCAAATGACCCAACATTGCAATGGAACTGCCTCATAAAATCAGTCATTTTAAAATACATTCCACTCCCTTTGCTATTAGGTTGCTCTCTTTTATAATGAGCCCTCGCCAAAAAAAATAACAATAGCGGAGCTCGTTGGCTCAAAATGTAAAGACTGGGGTTATTGTTACGAATGGTGGTGGCTGATCAGTGCGTGAGTCTCCAGTAGAACCTGCAAGACCAGAAGAAGAGCCAAATATAAGTGAGAAAGTAAGACTCCTTAACAGCAGCTACTCTCGTGCAAGAATGTCTTCTGAGGGTGTAGGATGTATATGAAGGAACAGGACTGGGGAGACCTTTACAGTTAAAAAGGTGCCTGACTTTCTATGCAGAACGGAAGTGAGCCCATAAAAGAAAATACTATTGTGTTAAATATGCTGTTAAAATGTGAATGAAAATGTTTGTTCCTGGGCAATTAAGGGCCTAATCCAACCCCAATGAATTCAGTAGAGAGGTTTCCATTGATTTCAATGGGATTGGGATAAATCCTTCAAACATATTAACTGTGTACTATGCTATGTGTATTGCTTAATGTATACTTTCCCCACTCTGCTTAGGCTCCAATATTAATTGGTAGAGTCAGACCATCCCTATGATGTGTCCTTTGATATAAATCACACACAGCTACTGGCTCCAATATTAATTGGTACGGTAGGACCACCACTGTAATGCACCCTTTGGTATAATCACACAAGGCTACTGGCTCCAGTATACCTCTCCCCCATGTTACATGTACTGTAAGGCATGTACAGAAGATTCCCATAATTGTGCAGTTTTGTAGATGTTCCATTGATAGGAGAGTGTATAAATGAGCTGCAGGCCCAATATGCTACCGATGGTTAGGTTGGGGGTTATTTAGTTTTGCTTTCTTATATTATACATACACACACACTTATATAAAGTGAGGTATTTCCCCTCTATTTTTGGATACAACCATTAAATAAAGGCTGAAAAATGAGACACTCACTGTTTTGACAGTTCTGAAATAGTTCTAATAGGGCATGTTAAGGAAAGACCCTTTTTGTTTTATTCTGATTCATTGTATATATGTTTTGAGCCTAATCCTGCCATTCTGGTTCCAGAAAAGCTCTCATTGGCTTTGATGGAAGTTTTACTATGCGTATTCTCCAGAGAACGCAGGTGCCATAGGGGTCTTCTGCCCAGCTGGATCTGGGATGTTTGTTTTTCATTTTAAATAAAATAAACCTATTCCCTAAAATACTTAAGCATATACTATTTATACGTTTGATTCAGCAGTACAGCAGGGAGGGATTGACCATCCATCTTGGGGAGCCCTGGACTCCTGCAACCATTATGGGCACTCATCATAACGATAAAGAACCTCTGATGGAAACTGCAATCAACAGACGTGGAGGGCAGCAGACTGAAGAACTAAACTTAGCACTGCATACCAAGAAGTAAAGCAGAAGATACACAGCATTTACTCCTAAATGATTTTGAGAATAGCCTGTGGAGAGGGTGATTTGTTTTTTAAATTCAGATAATGCAGCATTTCCAAGTCTTTATACACATACAACGTGCACCACCAGGAGCATAAGGGCACACTCCCTTGCCTTCAATCTATCATAGGAGAGTACTTTGCCATAGAGCAGTGGTAAGACTGCACTGACCAATGCGATTCTAAGTGACCTATGGAGCAGCTTCCTGAACTATAAGG
Source organism: Emydura macquarii macquarii (assembly GCF_026122565.2). Lineage (NCBI taxonomy): Eukaryota > Metazoa > Chordata > Testudines > Chelidae > Emydura > Emydura macquarii. The sequence goes on from NW_027133667.1 coordinate 903,520, forward strand.
AAGCATCTATAAGTCTTTAAGCAGCGATACCCCTACAAGACGTATGTCTACACCTCAAGCAGGGGAAGGTGCGATTCCCAGCTCAAGGAGATACACTTGCCCTCGCTCTCATGGAGCTACTACACTAAAGATAGAGTGCAACCACGAATGGTGGGAAAGGTCAGCTGCCCTGAGTACTTAACTAGTGCCTCTGACGGGCACACACTCAGGGCGCCTCGTCCCTCCTGGATCTCATGCCTCCACAGCTACACTCTATTGTTTGCATGCTAGCTCGATCAGATCGATCACCCCCCCCCACCCCAAAGTACAGACGTACCCTTAGTTGTAGCACCTGTGACAGTTTGGAGAGATGCCTGTGTCAAATTCTGAATGCCATTTAGTTTTGTGGATATCATTTGTGATCCACAATCTCCACTGCGGATTAGAGCGTTCGTTTTGTAGCAGGGTTTGACATCTAGTGGACTGACTAGGTCTGAGAAGCTGTGGCAGAGCCATCAAAGGCCATCAACAATGAAGGATTCTTCCCTACTGGAACAATGGGTTTTCCACCAGCAGGGTCATTGACTTTGAGAAGCCAACGGGTAGCGGGGAGGGGCGGAAGCCTGGACCTCCACCCAGCGTGCAGCACATGGGAAGCCAGGGACAGAGTAGGTTTCAAAAGGGGTTCTTCTCTAAGCAAAAGATGCTGACAAACACCAGAAGCCAGACCAAGCAGGCAGGAAGAGCTACATGTTCTAAGAATTCAGGCCAAACCCAAGACTCACCGGAGTGAGATCAGACCGGGGGGTGGCATTTAGGAGTTTTTTGTGTTGCACAGACCTGTAACTCTGCTGTGCTTTTTGTAAGACTAACAACATTCCAGCCTAAACTTCTGAACCCCACATCCTCTGCCCATTTCTAGTTTGCAGGGATAACTATCCTGAGCCAGGCCCTCAATGCATCTTTGGTGGAATCTTTTTTATGCTACAGGATGATGAACAACAAGCAGTCTCTTCTTTACATAGGTTGCAGATAACTATTTTTGCTATTCACCTCCCTTTGATACAATAGAGATCAGTAGATTGCAGCTCCTTTCTAGGTAGTACTTCTCATTGCCAGGGCAGATGATGGCATATCATGCAAAATAGCAGTGGTGTAGACAAAGTAGGGAACACAGTTTTCACAACAATTCTGTAAACAAAAAACCAGCACACATCCCATTTTTGGACCAGCCCAACTAGGTATGAATGTCAGTAGACTAGACTCTCCTGCAAATATTTGGTGCGTTCTGCTTTGGGATAAGTTGAAAATGCATGAGAGCAGCCCATATTTCAGTATGTTGGCTCTTCTGTTTCTCTCCTCAAACCAAAAACACAGAGGCTATGAACAAGAAATGCAGGAGGGATGGAGGGGGAAGGTATCCAACATTTTTCTAAACTCAAAGACTTGAATTAGTTTGGATTTTTATCCAATCTGATTTGCCAATCCTGACAAACAAGGCCATTGGAGTTCTTGGAAGTATCACAATTGCTAGAATCAGAAAGCTCCCCCCAGTACAAGATGTAACCAAAATTCCAACATACAATTACTTCTGTGAGTTCACTGCAACTCACTTATATATGGAGATTAGACAATTTTAAAGATCAAAACAACTAGAACTTTATTAGTGAAATAACCATATTTATGTTTAAAGCTATTTAAACAATGAAACTTCCTCTTGAAAGAGTAATATTGAAGTAATTTAATTATTAGAATCAGGGTTTAAAATAGAAAAAAATTGACTACAATTCCCACAGAATGAAATTAATCTCTGTTCTGTGGACCAATACAAGCTCTGAGCAGCACTTAAATCCCACTTAAGGCCTCAGCAACAGAGGGTTTAAGCAGTTAACAGGTCATTTTCTGGCCCTCTGCACAGGAGTGAATGTCATCCCTAGAACACATGTAACATCCACCCTTGCATAATACAGTCCTTTAAAAAAAGGAAAGAAAAGAAAGAGGCCAGAACAATAGAGTTTAGCCGGAGTTTCAGCCAAAACTTGCAGATGCAGAGAGAAGCAAAAAGTAAACAGTAATATACAAACAATAAGTAGTAAGATATTGTAAAATGAAACATGTAACAGTGGGGACTGGTCGAGTATACTTAAGTGTGTGTAATATGGAGGTTAATTATTTCCTTAATGACATGATTGCAATGTGGAACTTGTTCTTACAACTGGCAATAAACATGTTTAATCTGTTTGTACTATTGTCTCCAAATTGCATTTAAAGCATTTCTTAACACTGATAATCCAAACACTAAAACTGGGACTGATCAAAAGAAAAATCTGGTAGACAGCCAAGCAGAGGGTATTGGATTACTGTGTATCCTAATTAGTTAATAAGTTAAGCAACATTACACAAAATCTCTGTATAGTATCCTCACATACCAATGAAATCTGTTGACAGTGAATTTGATAGTTCTGTGGGTCAACCCTACATAAAAATAAAATAAAAAATTTGGTGCTGATTGATTAATATTCTTCCTGTTTTTCTGCTTAGAAAAACAAGTTTCTCATGCTTTAACCTTGTGTTTTGCACTATTACCCAAAGTCCTTACTACACCTATTCTCAAGATGTATTAGTGTAATGTATAGGTACATTTATTTAATGAAAGCATTTCTGTTACATTTCATTTTGTAATTTTTAATATCTAAATTCTTAATCAAAACTATCTTATAGTTTCCCTTTAAAACATAATATTGTTTTAACTTTCCTGAATGCTAACATTTGCTATATAAATACCAAGTTTGGTATTTTTTTAAATATGAAATGAAAATCCTACTGGGTATGTCAATCAATCAGATTCTGCCCTTAGATGAACACACGTCTCACCAAGTAACTTCAATAGGAACCACATATCTACATATTAAGGCAGAATTTACTTCACTGTATGTTCCAGGAGTATAAATGTTCATCTAGATTAGAGGATAGCAGTCACAACTATACTGCATTTATTCTAAGGAGACTACTGTTTAGCTTCTAGCAAGGAATCTGTTTCCCCTTTTGCTTAAAGGGAGATGTGGGAGCAACCACATCTCCTTACTGTCATCTCTTTCCTAGTTCCCTCACATAAATCAAGGCTTTACTCACTTCCAGGACAATGACAGCATCATGCATCTTACTGGATTAAGCCAACAAACTTTGCTTCCTCAGCTCTGGAGAAGTATCCACCATTCCACATACAGTGTTTACCAACAGCTTTAACAGCTGGAAATTCACCCTGGTGTTTCAGGACAAGGTCACCTATGTGTGCTTCTCAAGCATCTTAACATTTAGCTGCCAAAAATGAGACATTCTAAAAACACAGCAGATTAACGAGAATACTTTATCCTCAGAGAAAACTTGAAGCTACACAGCTGAGAACATATTCCTAGAATCGATAATTTGCACAGTTCATTGCTTCCCATTGTCCAGTGTTCATCATCTTTAGATTATTTTATAAACACAAAGATATTTGTGATGCCCTTCGGAACAGTTTCCCTTTTTTCAAAACCTGATGAATCAGCATCACTCACTGCTCTACAGTGATATACCTCGTAAGCATCCCCAATATAAAAAAAAAAATGGAAACCAAGCCAAAACCAACTCACATCATAAACTTGTAAAGAACACATCAACCACTGTGAAATTCTGGCCAGGAAGTGAAAACCCTTTTGACCCAAACAAAAAAAGAGAGAAACCCAGCTGTCATGCTAATGATTTATGGTTCCAGCTTAATCACAAACTATCATACAGGTTGGTCTCACTACTAATTTGCTTCAGATTCACAAAAAGGTCTGTTCAACCTATCAAGCCTGGAGTGTACCAATCAAAGACAGCAGCCTACAGGTAATGTTGGAGTCAAGATACGCTAACTACAGAAGGAAGGGGGGTCTTGCACTTTAGGCATAGGATTGGGATACTGGAGAGGTGGAGTCAGTTCCCACTTCTGCCATAGACTTTCTGTCAGGCCTTGGGCAAGATGCTCAGGAGGGAAATCCACCTCTGTGTTTTGGCCGCTGTGTTCCAGCTTAGTTTAGCTAGAGCAAATTGGCCACAGAGGGAAGTGTTGTGGTGTTCCAAGGCCCCCTGCCAGGAGCAGAGATGAAGACAGGGCTGTAGCACTGCCCCTCCTCCCCTCTAGTTAACGGAGCTGCTCCCGGAGCTTGTATTCCACCCAGCAATGGGTGTAACAGCAGCCCTGGTTTAACAGGCAGACACAAGGTCCCACGGAGTAGCAGAGAGAAGGTGCCCCCTTTACACCTGCCCCTTCTGAGGGTTGCGGCTGAAAGCCAGTTTAGCCACTGATGCATAAACAGAACATATACAATGTTGTGCTTGCAGAACGTGACCATACACCATCTTATGTGAATAACTCTTTACTATGTATGAATAGCTGCATTGCTTGGACACAAGAACAAACTATAGAAGCTACAGGGACAGGTCAAACTGATAACCAGGGATCCTAGTTTTCCCATGATAAAAAATTAAAAAATTTTCTGATCATAAAAATAGTAAAATATGCATTTTTCTGTGATTAAAATGAAATACTGAACTTCAGTTTCCCTAGCCACAATATATATAGGTATCAGATGAACTGAATGTTTTATTGATATATTTACAATTTTAAAGCAAGTTCAAAGTCTACCAGTGCCATCAATGATTATAATAAAATAAAATTAATAAAGTGATCCAGTCTCAGTGCATCGTTTCTTTACTGTTGCCAATGGCTCTGCTGTTTTAGCCTGTTTTTGTTTCTTTTCATTCAGTTTATGCTTAGTGCTTTCCTTGTATTCTACAATTGCCTGCCTTCTAACGGGATCTGCAGTTTTGCTGTATACAGCACAAAACAGCACATTACCATCCACGTGACATCTGTCCTTGCCTAACTAAGTGACACCGTCTTTAGAAGTGATTTTTTCAGTTGTCAGGATCTTTTCATAACTTTAATTACCCACAATTGGAGGCTGAAGTGAAATTTGAGATGCATTAAAACACAAACCCCTGTACACTGTTGAGTAACTTCTATACCCTGGAAGCAGTTTATTGGGGTATGTTTAGCCATGTACAATTAAAGAGCATTCAAAAATAAACCACAAGAGGGGGAGGTTGTGTGCATTGAATAAATGACCCTGGTATTTCCAGTACTATTTTTATTTTTTCACAAAATGTGAAAATGCAAATTCCATGTTTTTCCATGGCAAACAGATTTCTGGGATCCTTGCCGATAACTGTTTAATACAGGAGAGGGAAGAAGGGATGGAATTCCAAACAGAAAAATAAATATACATAAACAAGTAAATAAATAATGGCAGACAAGGAAGACACCTGATGAAAATCTGCCTTCCTTGAGCCAGGCTCTTCTCCCCTAACTTCCTCCTTCCTTACTGAGCCACCAAAAGAGGGTGACAAGGGAGAATCCAACTGTGATTCGCTGCATTTAAAAATATGGTTTTTTGAGAAGGTTGCCTTTTGAGAGGATTTGGGGGGAGGTTGCTTGCTAAAAATGGTAAACCCACTTGCCAAAGAGCTCAAGAACAAATGGAAAATGAAAAAAATCTACTATATAAGTTCAATGTGTAAACACCAATTTCTGCTCAAAATCAGCTTCTTTAATTTCCACATACACAGTGTTTGATGTGGCTGTAGAGCAGTTTCGACATGCCATCCCTTTAGGATGGTAGATCTACATTTTTCCAGTTTACTATGTAACCATATAGCATTTTAAAATACTTACAGCTACAAGAGAAGATAAACATCACACCACTCTGCTATTTTCAGCAAGGAAGTTAAAAAAATCTCCATATATTTTTAGGTTATAATTGAACATATGAAGTAGTCCATCTTGAAAATTCAAATTGTAACCATGCAATATTCATAGCAGGAATTAAAGGATAAAAGGGTGTGGAACGGATAGCAAAAGTGCAAGAGAGCGATAGGCCTAGACCTGTAAAAATAACTTACCACAAGTATAAGGCCTTATAGCTTGAGTAGAAGTAGTTACACAATAAATTAGCATAAGTAAGTAAACTAACGGTGATCTTAAGTCACAAGATGGCACAAGGCTTTGTGTTATTTTTCACAATCACAGGTGTTGAAAAGTGCTGACAAGTGACTGCAAGAAGGCAGTTTGTACCAATTTAGGATATTTTTGGAAGGGAATGTCAGCAGATGCCTAACTGCAGGTAACTATGGTAATTCAATTGACATATATGTTAATGAGCTTAACTTAATTAATATACTAACCTATAGGATAAGTCTGCCCAACATTATGAGGGTCAGGTAAAGGAGGAAAGAGCTATGCGTACATGTGCACAAGGGACATCAAGACCTATAAAACATCTGCTCTCAGGTACAGTCACCGGAGTTCTTCATCAGCATGCCAGAGTCAGATAAGTATCCATTTCGACCTTTAGCACTCTCCCCAAGGACAGCGTAAGTAGAGTGTAATGACGCAGATGGCTCTTACAGTGCTGCATTACCTCACTTGGTTTGTCTGGGTTGTTTTACTTATTGGACTAATCAGTGTAGTAATAATCTTAAAAATTTTACAGTTAGAAAAGGTCTTCCCGGGAGCGTGAGCGGTGTTGCCATTGCCGTGCCCACAGAGCTCCCAAAGCAGTAATTCTGACAACACTGGGCCTGGGCCTGGGAAAGGAACATACCAAATTTCAAAGTATTAATTAAGACTATTTAATCAATATCGAATCAATAGATCAGGCAACAAAATGCAACAACAATATACTGACACTCTGGTATCAGCAACATCTCAAGACGCTCAAAGCAAAATTCTTCATGCTACAGGGAAGAAGCCAACCTCTAAATGATAGGGGAGGGGTGAAGCTAGGAAAAAGCTTCTTTTCAGCTGACCACTTCCCAACTTCAAGGTTTATTGCACCTTCCTTTGGCACATCTAGTACTAGCCACTGGCAGAGACTGGCTATTAGAATAAATGGAACCCCTCGTCCCCCTTCATATGGCAAATCTTATGTTCTTTGATTTTGGAGACTCTATGATGGTTATTGAGTGATCATCTACTGCAGAAAGGCATATCTCCCAGTGTGCACATCTGGCAGTGGAAGGGGCTTAGATATTTACATTTCGGGGAGCGGAGGTAGATAAGGGTTCATAAATATCTTGTCTTTGGGCCGCACTTAGTGCATTTCATTTGTTCTAAATAGCACACCCTGCTTTACAAACAAAGGCCCCAATCCTCTACACACTTACTCATGTGAGTAACTTTCCCCACATTCAGTGGGATCGCGCACACACACAGAAAGTTTCTCAGGTGCATTTGCAAGATTGAGGCCCAAATGTTCTCCATTGTCGTCTCATTAGCTGTAATTATAATGATCAATTTCACATATTGAAATGGCATCCCCTGAAGTATAATTATGTTTCTGCTGAAGGCCAGTAAACAAAGATTTTTCCACAATACCAAATGTAATTTGTGTTGTTTTCAGCTGGTAGAAAATGCATTAGCAAGAAGGGATGTTAAGAATTTGTCTTATTGAGCACATCCACTTAGAAAGCGCCAATATCTAAAACCCGCCAGACAAGCAGGTCTAGTGTTGACCACAGCTAAAAGAATGGAAGAATCTGTAAAAGCACCAGTCAAGTGTTTCACCCCACAACCCTATAACTCATATTTGAGTTATGTTACCATTCTGAGATCAGCATGTGTAACCTGGACTGGAGACTTTTGCTCTTAAATTGCAGTAAGTGCTGAGTGAGCAAAACTGCAGAGATTTTACACCAATCTGTTTTTCCATAACAGGATGATTTAATGTATGGTTAAGTTATCCATCATGCCTGGCTTGGTAATGCACACAGTATTACAGATTCAGTAGCATAGTGGGACTATGAGATCAATTTCCTCAGGCCAGGTCTACACTTAATAGTTTCGCTGGCTAGGGCTGCCATTTCTTTTATGATATAGATTTGATGCCAAAGCTGTAGTGCAGAGGCAGTCATGCCAGATAAAGAGCACTTTTGCCAGCCTAACTTCTTTTACTTGCCAAATGATAAGCTATATTGGCAAAAGCACATTTTTTCCTGGCACAACTGTGTCTACACTAGGAGGGTTTTGCTGGTCTAGCAATGCCAGCGGAGCTTTTTAGAATAGACAAGGCCTTAATCTCAATACATCTCCATTTTCTCATCTGTAAATGGGGATTCAGTAGCTATTTGTGTTATAGCAGTGTCTGGAGGCACCTACTCAGATTGGCACTGCAGAAGATAGCCATCAGGCTGTCCTCCATGGACCCCCTCACAAGCCCTAGCAGTGTGCCAGAGGAAATACAGCACTCAGCACTGCAGAGATTCCACTGTGGCCCATGGGGCAGCCCCAGAAAGCTGGCATAAAACTTAGACACCAGTACTCCCTACTTCAACACTTATTAGAGACCCCAGGTTCCATTCCCAGTTCTGCTATTAGCCTAGTGGGTGACCTTGGGTAAGTCATTTTACCTCTGTGGGCCTCTAGTTTCTCCATCTGTAAAATGGGGATAATGATACTTATCTCCTTTGTAATGTGGTTTGAGATTTATGGATGAAAAGATTATTATATTAATTATTATATAAGGGCAAGATTCTGTTGTTCATACTCGGGCAAAACTACCAGTGAGGATTTCTAGAACTGTTGCTTCCTTCTTAAGTGGTCACTGTTTAAGACCAATATCATGCAACAAGTGGCTATTTGGTTGAAGGTGGTCAGGCTGCAATGGTTATATGAAGGGAATGAACTGGGAATAGTCACTAATTAATACACCGGTTATATTACATGTAGCAACATTTTCCAGCTCATAGTAGGCTATAGAAATACACTGGAGAGAAATTATTCTGTAACAGCAGAATTGGTTGAAATAATAATCTTAATTAAAAGAGATTCTGTATCTGGAAAAAGGGTGTTTAACATGACACCTTTAGTCTGTTTTCACACCAGGCCCCAGTGAATACGGAGGCATGCAAAGGACCTGAAAGTCACAAAGAAAAGCAAGAAGAAAAATCAGTGCAGAGAGTGGTGATTGGTAATGACCCAGGCTACTTTGGACAAGCAAGAATTATTGCCTGTTCCCCTCGTGTCCAATCAGACAGAAAAAGGGGACTGAGACACATTTTTAGCTGTACAAAGAATTCTCACAGTAATGTGCTACCACATTTGGTTATATGGCATCCTTGATAGTTCATTCTCAACAACTTTCAGCCTCCTATAGTGCATACGCTTTGTGCTTTACTAACTGTTTAGACACAATGGCCTTATGCACATTTTTGTTTTGTTAACTGTGCCATTACAAACGCTTGGCATCATCTGCAAAATTCTTCATTCTCCACTCTGGAACGTTTTCAGAAAAATGTTTAGAAAGCATAAAATAAGTGTTGAAAGACTCTCCAGAAAAGCTGATGCGTTCTAAAAACCAAAACAGGATCAAGACTGACAAAACAGAAACCTTGTTTTAATTAAGTCATGTCCATCTTACCATTAACCAGTTCAATCTACTTAATATTTTGAAATCGTAGCCGAGGAGGATTTTGTTGTTGTTGTAATTTTTGCTGAAATGCAATTAAACTTTTGCTATCATACCATAAGAACAGGAGAATGGCCATACTGGATCAGACCAATGGTCCATCTTGTTCAATATCCTCTCTTCTGAAAGTGGCCAATGCCAGGTGCTTCAGAGGGAATGACCAGACCAGTTAATCATCAAGTGATCCATCCCCTATTAAATATTAATAGCCTTTTCTGCCTGAGTGTGCAATTTTATGGCAAGACCAGTGCACTTTGATAATACTGATGGCATGTGGGCAGACTTTATATATTTTTAATCTCTCAGTGTTATTTCCACTGAAATTAATAAATAGAGGACAGTGCAACTTTCACTAGTTTAAAACACATACCTCTATGGAAAAAGCCAGGGTTCACTTTAATGTAGAAGAGGTCTAATAAGTGTATTGCTGAAAGCAAATTAAACGAATCACTGAAGAGGAGAAGCAAGGCTATTATCCTGTAAAAGTGGGAGAGAAACACAAAGGGGAAAATCTCTGCAGTTTTGTAAATTTGGTGTAAATCCAGAATCAATATATTGAAATCACTGGAATTTTGCCATATTTGCACCAGTGAAACAGAACTGAATTTGTCCCAATCTTGCAATGTACCCATCACAGTATATGATATATGCCCTCTACATAATTAAAAAAAACCTCTGTTCCATCTCCAAAGGTTTGATCCAGTGCCCACCAAAGTCAATGGGAGTCTTCCAATTGACTTCACTAGGCGATAGATCAGACCATAAGCAGTCACCACTCCAGCAAACTCAACCCTCCCATCAATACACCCCTGGCATGACAGCCCTAAAATCCTAGGCCCTTTCTGGATGACACAGTGCATAGGAGCCTGATAAAAACATAAATCAAAACCATATAGCTGCAAATTGCTAGACAGATTGTGTCCACCCTATTTAACTCTCCCAAAACCAGAGGGGACACTTTGTAGTACCTCCACATCAGGGACTGTGGATGGGCATTCAGGAAGGGTAGGGAGAGGACATGTAGGATAAAGAGCAGCAGGCATGTTCTGCATGATTACTCCTGGTCTGGCAATGGAGACTCTGGAATATTATTTCTCCCCCTTGCAGGAATTTTCTGTCAAAGGGTGTGATATATGGCAATGCTTAGACCCAGAACATATGTGAATATTAACACTGATTTTATAACATATCTGTGCACCCATTTGGGAGGTAGTTCTGCCACTTTTCCCTTCTCTCCTCACCTATATCCTTTTCCCACCCTCAAAAAACCCCACTGTTCAGACTGTAGCACCTAAATTAAATGTAGTTTGATCCTCACGTAGAAACGTAGAAGTCTAATTTTTCAAAGCTAACCAAGCATAACCAATACTGAGTGCACTATCAAAAAATGGGCCAGCATTATCCCATTCATACTTACAAACCCAAAGCACATAAGTTGTTATTAACTAACTAGCAGTCTTAATATTTAAACCATTTCCTCAACCCCCTTAGCTCATATCAGTTCTCCTCTCCCACTTCCAACGAGGGCTGTTTTAATATGGATTACCAGAAGGATGTATAATCAATTCCTGACACTACAGTATGTGTGCACAATGTGCAATTCCATTTACGTTTACCATGATAATACAGACAGAAAATTGTCCCAGTTGCATACCAATAAAAATAAATACAGTAATGTAAATGGCGTTTAAAGGATTCTAAATACCTAGAGTTCTTTGTTTTAAGATAAGGCATGATAGTAGAGATTATCTGAAGGATTCTATTATAAATACCTTATTAATTATACCTCTATCTTTCCACAATCCCCAAATCCCTACAAATTAGTCATTTTAAAAATACTAAATGCTTTCTGCCCACCTTACACAATTCAGATTTGTTGGCAAAGATGAAGTATGTGAATTACCAACTACAAAAGAATACCATCTGTTAAGGGAATTAAAACTCTTTAAGAGTAATCTTTGCTTAAAAAACAAAAAACAAAAAAACAAAAACAGAAAAAACCAATTTTCTTTGTTTTAGAATACATATATTTTAAGCACCAATAACAGGACCTTTTATAAATGAATGGCAAGTGCTGGTTTAAAAAAAAAAAAAAAAAAAAAAAAGGTAAAAGAACATAGTTCTCTGCTTTGTATTGAACACAATGTGTTTGAGAAATGGATTGAAACCCAACAGAGCCTTTTATTTCTTGTATGGGCTCTACAATTAAAAACGACAGTCTCCCACAGCCAAGCCAAGCGACATAAAAAGGCGCGATCTTTTGATATGAAGATTACGAAGAACAGCATCTTTCAACTGGAGACAATGATTGCCAGCCTGTGCATAGGGTTCAAAGGAGAAGTGGTTCCTTCGCAGAACCGGCATGGCTGAGAAAGACTGAGCCCTTTTCTCAGATTCCGGAGGAACCAGCCCAGGCCCCAATCCTGCAAAAACAAGCATGCTTAACTTCAGTCACATGAATATCCCCTTGAAATCAATGGGACTACTCATGGGAGGAAAATTAAGAACAAGATCTAAGCGTCTGCAGAATCAGGACTTATGTCTGTTCTTCCATGACCAGTCCAGTTCCCTTTACACTACACTCTGGACACAGGTACTGTCTCACAAAATATACTAGTGGATTCACATTGCAGTGAGAAATTCTGCTCAAGTGTACTGTTTGCACTTTCCACTTTTCCCATTAGGTACTGCTAAGTTCCTTCATACAAGTGTGAAACCACCGCATCACTGATTGATGGCTGAAAGCTGAAGGATGTGAATTGATCCTTCTCTGTCTATAATGTGGCACAAATAAACATTCATACTACCTTGAAAGATACCATCTCTTCTTGCTTAAGCTAATGTAGTTTACAAAACGGCACTCTCCTTTCTTGCCCTGGAAGAATTTATAATGCCTTTAATTTTTCTGAGCAGCTCATCTTCAAATATCTATATCTGCTGAGACGGACTAAATGAAATGTAGCTTAAAAGGAACATTGCTGAATAAATTTATTCAGCAAGCATAAAGACAAGTGACCATTATAGAAGACTACCTCAGACAATTATTTTCAAAACACAATCAAACCAAAACAAAGAGCATGATCTTACCAAAGAACCAACCAGCATAAAACAAATTCCCCATGTTCCCTAAACACCTCACACCTGAACAATATTTGCTTCTTCAGCAGCCCTCCTAAAAACTGTATGCCTTGAAGAGGTTAGCAGATTTGAGCTAAGGCCCAAATTATAACTTTTGTATGGAAAAGAGGAACAAATGCAACCTTTTACAGAAGTTTAACTAGAATCGACCATTTCTGAATGTTTTTAAACAATTTTGTTAAGTATTTTTCCATCAAAATTTCACTGAAGAAAAAGGTCAAAGTTTTCAATGATTCCCCCCCCCCCCCCCCAAGAAAAAATAACACAAACCATTTTTTCAACCTGGTTCTAACCTCAGCATCAGCAGAAGTATCATCAGGACACTTTAAAATTCTCAATGGAAACAATGTATTCATTCATTCATGAATACTCCTTTCTGGTGCCTACAAGCTAAATATTACAGCTTCACGCTTGGGATATGAGAAAAAGTGTGCAAAAGTGACTAATAAAAGGTGAAAGTGAACCGATAGTCTGCTTTTGTTGTCTAAGCTGAGTGCAGTGCAAACAGCAAGCAGAAAGGAAGTAAGCAAGTGCAGTATTTAATATTCTTTCCATGTTAATCTAAGTTAAGGACATTGGTTTATTTAACACAGTAGACTCTACCTGATTCATATGATCAAGAAGTTCCTTTGTAAATTAGCAAGTCAGAAGGACTTGGGTGCCGAAAGACAACTCAAAGCCTTCCAATCAACTCCAGCTCTGCTTTGGGACAGTGTGGGATTAGCACCCCATTTAAGACCAGTGTTGGGGATGCGCAGAGGAAAGGAGCTGGAGCTATGCTGGCTGCCTGTGCAATCTTTACATCCCGAGAAAGGGGCTGCATACAGGGCTTCATTGGTTGGGCAGAATATCACAAAAAAGGCCAACAGAGGGGGAGGACAGAGGATGCACATTTATATGGATCCAATAGCCCCAAACCAACTTCCAGTGGAGGGGCGATATCCCAGGGCAGCAGAGCAGCTGCAAGGGAACGGCATGTAGTGAGCAAGTTATGTTTATAAATCAGTAGGATCAGTGCATTTTATTAGCCATAAAGTCACTACAACCATTTTCATTAAGTTAAAACCTGTAACAAGTTTACAAGATAGGGCCCTGATCTAAGAAGCCTAGATTTGGCTTCAGTGGAGGAGGGGAGGAGAGGACGGAGAAGAGAAAATTGAAATTGTTTGTACAGCAAGTCATACTGAGTACACATGTTAATGACTCTACAATGGAGTCATGATATATTCATTAAAGCCTTGGCTTTCAGATGCCAAAGTAAACAACCAATAATAAAAAGGGTCAGAGCATATGCACCCATGATTATACCCACAAGAAGGGAACAGAGAGCCCAAAAAACTTGCTCTCTTCAGGCGTAGGAATGGAACCGGGGTCTGAAGCCTTCCATCTGTCTGTTTTATCATTTGCTATTTAGACTGTGAGCTCTTTGTGGCAGAGAACCATCTTTTTGCTGGATGTGTGTATAGTGCCTGGAACAATGAGGCCCTGATCTTTGACTAAATATAAATAAGAAGAAGGGAAATCAGCCAAAGCCCTGGAATCTGAATATCCACTATAAAGGATGAAATCCACTCCACCCCCAAAGAGACAGGACAATTGAGCTGCATGAGGAACACGCAAGTTCAGTGCAAATAATAGGTTCTCTAATTGACTTTATCCTTGTGTGTCAATGAACTATCAAATCTAACATCCTAGAAATGTCTGTCTGTTGGCCTTTAACTCTGTGATGATGATTTACACAAAAATTTCTTTTGGTTTTAAAATATTTTTATTTTCTTAGGGTCAGATTCAGCATTCAGTGAAATCAATAAAAGGACTCCTATTTACTTTGATGGGCTTTGGACTAGGCCCTTAAACTGCACATTCACCATATTTTATATAAATTATTGATACTTAAACTAATTAAATAAGAACCCCAACAACTGCCTGGAACAATGTAAATTATCTACAAGTAAAACTATCATATTTAAGATGATGTGTCCCCATCCCCAACCCTCTAGTTAAATGTCTCAGAATTACCTTTGAGTTGATACATAATACATGTGTTTTAGCTCAAAAGACTTGAGAGAGACAAGTGTGACAGTATTATAATGATATTCACATAAGGACGAACGAAGCAGCATCAGAGGCAGAGATTTCATACAGAATCTCAGGCTACATATAAAAATCAAATTAAATTACTGGACTGAAGTGCAGGCTTTGGGAAACCTGACAGGGATCCAGCTTCTTCCACTTCTCTGAACTGCCTTTAAAGTTACATGTATCATACAAGATTAACCACTCCATCACTGCAAAAAAGTAATGGAAACAATTTAAGCATTCAGAAAATATGTCCACCCAGCACAGACATGAAGTTGTTGACATGCTGGTTACAGTTAACCAAGCCTATAAATGTTTTTATAAACTGTACTATGTGTTTCTGTTTTTGTACATCTATTTATATGACTATTTCTTATGGAAAAAATAAAAGTTTAATGTGAATGATTTTTTTATGTCTTGGAAAAAATGAGGTTTGAGCCAAATCATGACAGGTTTAAGTCTGTAATATAGAGCATTAATACTATGAAAGTCAGCACAAACTTCCAGAATGTTTATAAGGTATTTTGAAAATGTCTGTACTAATGAGAACTAACATTTTTAGATCATTAATTTAAAAAAAAAAAAAAAAAAACTTATACAATCTACCTTATGGAAATAGTAATTATGGAGTCATAGATGTTCTGACCATTTAAAATTTAATGGAAAGTAGCCATGGGTGGTACCCTGTAAGTTTGGTTTCAACATTTCCAGAAATAACAGGCGCTTTTTTTTTTTTAAAGTTTAAATAGTCAGTAGTTTTTCCAAAAAGCCATATTCATATCTACACACATGAAAAAAAGTTACCCTCTAAAAAGTGAGGGCTAATATTAAATAAAGAGGGAGATTCTCAAAGGAAACAAAAGGGCAGTGAGATGCCCAGCTCAGTGCATTCCCAGACTACAGGTGTTCTTGATACATAGGGTCAGACTGACATGCTTACTCACATCGAGTAGTACTAACTTCCTCAAGTAGTCCTACTGAAATCAATGGAATGGCTGACAGAGCAGGAGACTACTCAGTGTCTGAAATCCTGGCCCCACTGCAGTCAGTCAACGGAAGTTTTGCCATTGACTCCAATGGGGACAGGATTTCACTCCATGTGATTGCATCAGAATCTGACTCTTAATTCAAATATACCAGACAAAACACGCTTCCCCAATTTTTCTGACTACAAAATACCCCAAGTAGAACAATTTAAACAAACTTTGAGTCCTCCCACTGAGTTTTACATTCCCAACCCTTCCACTACTAGAGACCCTCTCTAAAAGCAAGGGAGAAAAGAAAGATGGAATATTGCACACTTAATCAGACCCCGCCCCTCCCCCCCCCCCATTGAAACCAGTGGTGAGTTTTGATTTTTTTTTTTTTTTTAAAGACGCTCTAAAGCCAATCACTGGTACAGTGTGGACCATATTTTGACATTTAAAGTAGGGTAGACCTCGTATTTGTTCAAGCAACAGACTAGTACCAATAGTGATATTAATAACTGGGCAGTTGGTGGCGTTCCTGTACAACATCAGCCGTCTATGTATCATCAGACAGGTGGTCAGTTTGAGAAGTTAACCACAGTTGCATTATTAAAAGGGTTGACAATGGGAATCCAAACTGAGACAAACAGTAGAATAAAGAATTATTTAAACAGGTCTGTCTCCAGAGAAGGATAGGAAACCTGGAGCTTTCATCATGGCCTTTTGATTAAAATGGACTTTGAAGTTATTGGTTCCATAGCAGGTTTCAAGTATAATAAAATAATAATGTTACTTTACATTTGTATGGAGCCTTTCATCCTGAAGAATCCCAAAGCACTTCACAATCCATGGGCCCAATCCTGCAAAGTTATTCCTGCACTTATGCAGTGCCATTGGATTCAGAGCATACACATGGGAATATGCATTTGCAGGTTAGGGCTATATTAGGGGGAAAGTGCTATGGACTCCATGAAGTCCATTAGGGATGTTGCCCATGCTACAGATTATACCAGCCATCTTCACTATTTTTCAAGCAAGGGCCATTTTGGCAAAAAACCTTCAATGTGAGAGCCACATCAACTACCAAATTAACACATTGCTTGTTACTCCTTAATGATGTAACATTACAGAGCGACTTGTGTACCTAAAACTTTTGTTTGTTCGTTTCATTAATATCCACAGTTACGTTATTATCTGCTTTTTCACCTCTTTCACTTTCCGATTTTCTCTTCAACAGAATTAAGAATCTATCCATTCTTTCCAGTAACTCACTGGGGCCAAAAAATAATATAGGACACAAACGGTTGAATAATCCAAGTTCTACATTGGTTGCTATGGTAATATTACGGTTATTATACAACGGATATACTTAGATGTACTTATTGGCGCACATCGTACCATGTGATCAACGTGACATGTAAAGAAGGTGGACTTTGATAGGCTTGGTACATATTCTAATGTTAAAAATAAAATAAATTGGAATATGAACAATTAGTCAGGGAGCCGCACTTAGATTGATGGGAGCCGCCACTGGCTCCCAGGCCTTGCAATGAAGAACACTGAATTATACACAGGAGCTCAGATACCATAGTGATGGGCAGTAGAATAAAACCCTAAGATCAACAGATCATAAACAGACAGTACCGCAATGAAATGCAGCAACATCAGGGTTGGAGAGCAAAAGTCAACCAGCATATAGCTCTCTGAACAACAGTAGAGAAAGGAAAAATTTTGAAGGAGGACACTCAAATAAATCCTAAATAGCTACAAAAATGCTCTGTGATCTTCAATATCCATACAGAACAGTCAAAAGAGCAGACTCCTCTGCTACATCAAAAAATCCATGTAGGCAGTGGGAAATTCCAGGTTTCCCTCTGTTTCCACCAGATTGTTCTGTCAGAGGTTGTGATTTCCTCCCAGAGGAACAGGTAGGGGGTTCAGCTTCACCAGAAACCACAGATCTCAGGAATCCTCCAGAAACCAGGGTCATCGGGATTTTTGTCTCCGCAATGCCCTGCAATCAATCCCCTGCAGCTATTCCCCAGCCATCAGTACTGCTCCACTGCCC
The DNA here is from genome assembly GCF_026122565.2 of Emydura macquarii macquarii. Lineage (NCBI taxonomy): Eukaryota > Metazoa > Chordata > Testudines > Chelidae > Emydura > Emydura macquarii. The sequence continues at coordinate 921,300 of NW_027133667.1, forward strand.
TGGCCAGTAGCTGCCCTGAGAAGCTTCGTTAAAGGGCACGTTCCACAGCAAGGAGGGATTTTGTGCCAAAGTTAATAAAACCTGAGTGTGCATTAACTCAGAGCAGTTTACTATTGGCTGCCAGGGTAGGAGAGACGCATAGAGCAGAGAGAATAATGAGTGCAAAGCACTCCAGTTCTCCATGCACACGGGGACATGAGCTGCAATGCCAAAGATGTGCACTGCATATTTCCATGAAGACAACAAGAGACATACCTACCTATCTAGGGTTGTTTGGGTTTTTTTAAAGCTCTCATTACTGTGGTAGTTTCCACAGACTCATCCTAGGCAAATGATCTGTCTCATAACCTTGGTTTTTAAATGTCCCATTCAAAAGATCCACAACTAAACATCCTGGAATTCAGTGCATCTATTATGACAGCTGAAGGGCTGATTTGTCCCACTGGGGGTTGGGCTTGTGGTTCCAGGAAATAGGTATTTTGGACCTGAAGCTTAAACTCTATTTAAACTCAAAAAAGAAAAATGATATATGCTAGTCTTTGCCGAGTAACTGGAGAATCTTAATGCTGTCACCCATACACTTCCCCAGCCTCTTCTCCCTCCTTTGCATCACATCTAGAATTACTTTAAAAGCCCCTTAAGGACAAGGAATGTGTCTTTTAATATCTATTATGACTTTGTGGGATAATGGGTTGCTTCTCCCCTCTCTTCCTCAGAACATTTTGATTTTGGGGAGATTTTGATGAAAACTAACAACAATTTCCATGGAAAGACACTTTTTGTGAAAAAAAGTTAGTTAAGACCCCAATTTTCCATTGGAAAAAAAATGTGGTGGAAAATTTTTTACCAGCCTTAATTGAAGTCCATAACACACAGAGCGCTGTAATAATAAAAATAAATAATAATAGTGACATGAAAGATAAACCATGGGACAAAGAGACAGGTCACTTTATTGTGCCTTCTCATTGCATGAACTCAGACGGAGGGACTTTTGCATAAAAAGACAAACTCTGAAAAAAGAAAAAAAAGCCAGGTCTTTGAAAGCTCCTAATACTTTCAATCCCAGCTCCCCATAAATACCCTCCAGAGTGTGCCTTTGGACCCTTTGAGTCCAAATTCATCACTGGGGCAACTCCACTGAAATTGGTCTCATATCAGTACCTCTAGTATGTGATATTTGTGTAATCACACAATGCCCTCTTGCTTGACAAACCAAACTTGGTGGAGTTGAAAAACCCTATCACAAGTTTTCACAGGAACCGTAGGCCAGCATACACTTGCATCACAACATATATGACATATGTTACATTATGGTAAGGTAAGGTAATAAATAGATGGTAACTCCTGGAACAGATTTTTTGCACATTACACTTTCACTTCTTTACACCTGGCTTGCAATCTTTAGATAGATTAGATAAATTAGATTCTTATATCTATATCTATTAGTCCTAGTTTAAAGTCTATGAAAGTTCTCTAGTAGTTTACATCACAGAAATATACCACACAAAGCAGAACCAGTTACAATCCTAAATGTGCTTTAGAGACAGAAGGTTAGATTCCAGTTGCATTTTGGCTGGGGTAAATCAGGAGCAACTCCACTGATGTTAATTCAGTTACAGCAATCTAAACCTGTCTGAAACAGGAATCAAGTTCACATTATCCAGCCAATGATGGTTCTACCATATGACTTTCTTTGGTTAAGGCTCTAAATTAAATCCTCTGCACTGCTTTGAAATCTCAACTTAAATGCAGTTTTAAAAGAAGTTAGAATATAAACAGTAATCCTCAGCTGTCCCTACAAAATGCATTAAGTACTTTTTGGAGGTATTCAAAAATTCATTCCAAAAAGTGTTTTCATCTCTTGTCTGTTGAGTTCAGATTCCAGGTTTTAATACTATATTTTATTTGAAGCTAGAAAAAACAAATCTGTGACCAATTACCTTTGAATAAACATACAACCGATGCTGCCCACTGGATGAAACCACTGTAAAAATTACATTTGTTGTGAATGACACACCATCCCCTTTACAGTGTATTCTGAACCCTTCCAATACATGATTGGCAGTTGGGGCCCCAACTCCAGCACTGGCTTTACATATTCTGCTGCCCTAGGCAAAATAAAAATGTGTGCCCCCCCCTGGAATAATTTGAGTATTTGCAGCAATGTAGAGGTTGTCCTGGGACTGGCGGGATGCAGGTGGCTGCAGCCCAACAGACACCCTTTACCTTTTGCGGCCCTAGGTGATTGCTTACTTCACCTATGGCTAAAGCCGGGCCTGTCCTACTCTGCCAGATGCTGAGCATTTCCTGTGAAGTCAGTGGGAGCTGAGGGCACTGAGCAGATAGGAAAAATATATGATATGATAATTTGTATTTGTTCAGAGGAACTGGTAGATATGAACCCAGACAGGCAATAAATTCATCAGGCAGATGCCAAGTTTTGTGCAGCAAACAGCTGAAGAGGTTCTGATAGGGAGATACTCAGGAGAACTAGGCATCACCACAGAAGCCTAGATCGATTGCATCATAATACTATCAGTTCACAATGTAAATGCTTAATGACTCCAAAAGCCTTAAGGAAGATCATTTTGATCAACTGTAGTTTAATGGTGACAATATCAAAGGGGGGGGGGATGCTGAACACGTGTTTTAATTTAACTATCTTTCAGTGATTCTTCTAATATCTATTTGAATTTCAGCTTCCCCATCTTTTCTCATGTTGGAAAAAAACCAAAAACCTCAGAGTACTGTCAATGCAAGTTATATTCTGCTGCCCCCACAGACACAATTCTGCAGTCAGTCTGCACATAGAACTGTCACTGAAGTCAAAGGAAGGTCTGTGCATGGAGCAACTGCAGAGCCTCACTCAATACTAATTTCCTAGGGCTCGATCCTGCTTCCATTGAAACCAGTGGCAAAGCTACCAATTGATTTCATTAGGAGCAGGGTCAGTTCCCCCACGCCCTCCAACACAGGCATGTACATACAGCATATTCCTATACTTAACTGCACGGGGCATTTATTATGGAGAGTTTCTGTTTAGAAGATAAACCTTAGGAGCAAAGCCGGAGTGGTCCATCTGTGTCACCAGACGCTAACCTACAGAGCCGTAATATTTTAAGGATCCAATCACCAAATGTCAAATAAAATCGTGCAAACATTCCAGTCCCCTCCGGAGTATTGTCACAGAATCAGCTGGGGGGGGGGGGGGGAGACGGACGGACGACGACGACTGGCCTGCTAGCGGCATCATCGAACCTGGTCACTTTCTCTTTTAGGTCCTGACCCGAAGCTCAGCCCACGGCAGTCCCTGGAAGCCTTTCCGCCGGCTTGAATCGACTTTGGATCCGGCCCCAAGTGCGGAGTATTTCACTACTCCGTGTAGTCTCCTCACTGCCCACTGGTAGGGGTATGTTGGTGTCGATCTCACATCTTCCCCCCCCCCCCCTTGCATTGGGGCAACTAACTGCAGTTCGTTGGAAGAATTTCGAGTTTCAAGGCAAACACTTTCACTCAGGATATTTTGATCATTCGCGTCTGATCACAGCGTACCATAGCCCTTGAGAAGGCGCCGTACCAGCTCTCCTGGCATCCGACAGCACTCCTCGGGCGACTTACTGGTCGCAGATACACCAGCCCCGCACCTAAACGGTTCAGGACACAACCCCGTTCACCAGCGGGAATCGTTTCACCGTCGCTCTGCATGTGCTGAGTAATAGCGGGACTTTCCCTGCCAGTTCAAAATGCAAGCCCCGCGTCTGCCATTGCCTCCAACACACCTTTGCTGAATAAACCACGATGTATTCCCTTGAAGGATCCCCCCCCCCCCCGCCACACACACACACACACACACACACACAAATTAACACACACCCCCTTCAGTGATGTAGGCAGGTAATTCACTTCCAGCAGTGCTCAATCCCATTGATTTCAGGAGGATGGTTCGCGTTTAAAGTTAAACACCTGCCCTGAACCTTCACAGGACCGGCTCTCAACTCGCCAGTGGCTCTAACGCTGCCTGTACGTCGCCCCGAGTAAACCCTGCCGCCAGACCAGAACCCGGCCGATGGGAAGGACGCCACCCCAACCCTACCCGGAGAGCTCGGATGAATGAAAGACCGGGCCCGCTCCTGCCGTTCGCTGCCGGGGCAGCAGGATCGGACCGACGGACCGCACCAGACAGTCAAGGGCTGTGCATGTGCCCATTGCACCCGAACTTTGTCACACCCGCTGCAGAGCTTTCCTCGCCGTGCGCTGCGCAACGGGAAGCCAGGACTCCGCGGGGACGCGTGTCCTACTCCACAAGTGCAGCGCGAAGTTGTGAACCTACAAACACCCGCGGGATTGGGGGGGGGGGGCAGCAGGCAGACAGCGGCGATCCCTTCTCAGGCTCCCCCAGCTCTGCTGTGCGGCCGGTTGCGGCGGGGCGCAGCCTCCGCGTAGCCCCGAGGGCAGGGCGCCCGGCGGAGGCTGGCGCTGCTGCGGGCTTCGGCGCAGCCGCGGGACACCGCGCAGGGGAGGGGATGGGCGCCGCAGCCAGAAGCGCAGGGCGGGGAGGAGGCGAGCTCAGGCGGCGGCGGCTGGGAGTCGAGCGCCGGGCTGCGCCCCGCGAGCTCGGGTCCCCACCAGCTGCTCCCCCCGCCAAGGGCAGCGTCGCTCCCGCCCCCAGCCCGGATCCCGGACCGCCCCGAGCCCCAGCACAGATTCACACCCCCCGCGCCCCCCTCCCAGGAAGCAGACGCCAGGATCGGGGCTGGCAGGATCGGGGCTGGCAGGATCGGGAACAGCAAACCCCCCCCCCCCCAATCGCCTCCCGATCCCCACGGCTGGGGAGAAGCGGGGAGAGCGGTCCATCAGCCCCCCGCCGTGCCGGTCCCGCCCCCCACCCCCTCTGCGGCAGCGCAAGCCGGAGCTGCTTAACCCCCCCCCCCCCGTCTCCCCGTGGCAAGGGTCGGAGCCGGGGCGAACGAGCAGAGAGCCCCCGGCCGCCGCAGCTCACCTTCCCGCCCCGAGCGGCAGCGCCGGACCACCGGTTCCACAGCAGCCGCGCCCGGCGCTGTCCGCACCCCTGCTTTGATCCCCAGACAGCCGGACCCGCTTCTCCCCAGCCCACCCCCGCTCTCACCCCCCCCCCCCCCCCCCCCCGCCTCCCATCCCGGCTAATCTCTCCTCGGCCAGCGCCCACCCGCTCCGAACGCCCCTCCTCTCATTCCCTCCTAATCCCCCCACATCTCAATCCCCTCATAGCCCCCCCTCTGCCATCCCCTGCTAATCCCCCCCGCGCCCCCTCTGCCATCCCCTGCTAATCCCCCCCGCGCCCCCTCTCCTCTCCCCAGCCCAGCCCCCCACTGAGCCCCACTATCTCACACACCCCCACCCCCACCCCCGTATCTCAGACACAAAAAAAGCATTTTACCCCCCCACCCCCCAAAAAAAAAACTACCGCCCACGCCGGCAGCCGGGCACCGGCGCTGGGTGGGAGGCGTGCCCCGGCCGCCAGCCCCACTCCCCCCATGCGAGCCCCGGCCGCTCCGGAGGGAAAGGGAAAGCGCCCCTACCTGGCTGCAACATACTTTGGAAATAGAAGATGACCAGGATGAAGGAGCCTAAGCAAGTCACCAGGACCATCCTGCACACCCTGTTCATCCTCATGACTTCCATCAGCGCCTGCTTCATGGCTCGCTCCCGGCGCTGCGGGGCAGGGAGGCCGGGGCCGGGCAGCTGCTCCGCTCGGCTGCGAGCTGGCGGAGGGACCGTGGGGGGGAGGGAGGGAGCGCGCGGCGCGGACGGGGATGCCCAGACGCCGGCCGGCCGGCTGCCCGCCTGCAGGATGCCTGGCTGGTGGCAGCAGCAGCAGTGCACAAGGGCGGCTTCATTGGGCTGGGTGATAGTCCTAGGCTGGGCGCCACCACTCCGCCGCAGGGCCGGGGAGGGGCGGAGGAAGGCTCTGCGCCAAGGCAAGGAGCCAGCCCGAGCGCAGTACCCTGCGAGGAACATGGTCGCGTCCGGCGGCTGCCGGGCGGGCTCGGGGCTTCCTCGCGGTCCCAAAGCCACTCGCGTCTCCACCAGCCGCTGCACGGGGTTCAGGCAGTGTCAGTTCCCAGGACAAGGTAAACGTGAACCCCGCATTCACAGAGAGGCTTTTTTTTTTACAAGGAGGGCCGGGCGGTGGGGGGCGCAAATCAGCTTGACATACACGTGGCAGCTCCTGGGCAGGGGAAAAAGGATCTCCAGAGAGAGGGAGTTTGGAGAGGAGGGGAGAAGAGGATGATTCCCTATGGGGAGCCCATCACCCTAGGAAGGAGAGAGGAGACCCCCCACCTGGAGGAAGGAAGGGGTTCCCTGCCCAGAGAGCCTCAATTCCTGGTGGAGGGGGAAGATAATGGGAGTTCCCTACTGAGGAACTATTTGCCTTGATTTAGGAGCTGTTATTGGGGTATTTGTACTTGGACACACGCCTGCAAATAAATTCCCACCAGGACAGACAAGCTCAAATGGAAATAAAATTCCATGATGTGCAACCCAGATATCATGGTGATGGGCACCCTACTGAGGGGGGGAGCATTCCAAATGCACTACCTCTCCCTGAAAGCAGCCTTGCCTTGCCACCCCTTACCTGGACTTTCAGCAGTTCATCCCCTGCAGGCTTCAAGTGAGGTGAAGGGAAATAGGGCTAAGTATTACGCTGTGTTCAAGGCCCTTCCTTTATTTTGTTTAAAATTTCCTGGGAATGTATCCACTTATTACACAAATTAAAAACAGATGAAAATCAGTGCAAAAAATAAACTACAGTTTTCTGGGTAATATCAGGATTAATAGTGGCAGATAGGAAGACAGAAAAAAACCAGAGAAAAGTAAGAGTATTGAAAGTAAAGCAGTTTAATGCGGTCATTTATTTCATGAACTGTACAATAACAGCACACACACATCTGTGCGTACATATTGGGTGTCTTCCACTACATTGCTTTACTTTAACAGACAGCCTCGTATTTACACTTAGACTAACTTATTAACCTAACACATCTACGTCATGTAATGGATCAGATTTTCTTAACATAATTAGTATTTTCATGTACTTGAGTAGTCCAAAATTTAGGTGAAAAATCAGTAAGAACCAAACTGTAGTTTTTGTAAAGCTTGGAAATTTTTTCAGTAAAAATCAGTAAATTGAAAATTAAGGGTCTTTTGTCTGTTGCATGCAAACGCATTAGCATCTGAAGAGGAGGGCACAAATCCTGCTCTCTGTTATACATTGCCCCACTGAAATCCGTAGGAGTGAAGAAGTGCAACAGAGCAAAATTTATAACCTCTTTTGTGGAAGTGCAGCCATGGCTGGGGTAGAATGTCAGATTATGGTTTACGTTGGATGCCCAAGAACTGGGGTACATGAAAATCATTACTGACACCAAAGATAAATAATTTATCAGAATGTTTGTGTTTGTAGATCAGACATGGATGATATACTCCCATTAGAAGTCCATTTGCTCCAATGATAAACATGGAGACCTGGGAGAAGGGTCGGAATCTGCAGGGGACCATGGGCCATTATAGCAGGGATAAGGAAGAGACAAGAGAGAACATAGGGGAAATCAGTATCTTAGATGTGAGAAGTATGGCAATACTAATGTGAGAAGTATGGGGAATAAGCAGGAAGAACTAGAAATAATAGTTAATAAACCCCACTATGACATGGCATAACAGAGATTTGGTGGGATAATGCACATGACTAGAATATTGATATAGAAGGGCACAGCTTGCTCAGGAAGGGCAGGCAGGGAAAAAAAGTGAGGAAGAATTGCTTTATATATCATAAAAATGTATACACTTGGATTGAAGTTGAGATGGAAATAGAAGACAGATTTGTTGAAAGTTTCTGGATAAGGATAAAAGGGATAAAAAAAAACCCAAAGGTGATGTCATGATAGGAGTCTAGTACAGACCACCTAACCAGGAAGAAGAGGTGGATGAAGATTTTTATAAACAACTAACAAAATCACCCAAAGCACATGACTTGATGGTAATGGGGGACTTCAACTACCCAGACATCTGTTGGGAAAATAACACAGTGGGGCATAGATTATCCAACAAGTTGCTAGAATGTATTGGAGACAATTTTTTATTTCAGAAGGTGGAGAAAGCTACTAGAGGAGAAGCAATTCTAGATTTGATGTTGACAAATAGGAAGGACCTGGCTGAAAATTTGAAAGTGAAAGGCAGCTTTAGTGAAAGTGATCATGAAATGATAAGGTTCATGATTCTAAAGTATGGTACGAGGGAAAGCAGCACAATAAAGATAATGGATTTCAAGACAACAGACTTTAGCAAACTCAAGGAGTTGGTATGTAAGATTCCATAGGAAGCAAGTCTAAGGGGAAAAACAGTTCAAGAGAATTGGCAGCTTTTCAAAGAGACATTATGAAGGACACAAGAGCAAACTATGTACTGCGTAGGAAAAATAGGAAGTGTGGCAGGAGACTACCCTGGCTTAACCAGGAGATCTTCCGCGATCTGAAACTCAAAAAAAGAGTCCTACAAAAAGTGGAAATTAGGTCAAATTACAAAGGATGAATATAAACAAATAACACAAGTATGTAGGGAAATATTAGAAAGGCCATGGCACAGAACAAAATTAAACTAGCTAGAGACATCAGGGGTAGCAAGTAAACAATCTACAAATACATTAGAAGCAAAAGGAAGACCAAGGACAAGTTAGGCCCATTACTCAATGAAGGGGAAAAACAATAACAGACAATGTGGAGATAGCAGAAGTGCTAAATTACTTTTTTATTTCAGTTTTCATCAAAAAGTTTAGTAGCAATTGGACATCTAACTTAATGAATGCCAGTGAAAATAAGGTAGGATCGGAGGCTAAAATTGGGAAAGAAAAAGTTAAAAATTACTTAGACAAGTTAGATGTCTTCAAGTCACCAGGGTCAGATGAAATGCATCCTAGAATACTCAAGGAGCTGACTGAGGAGGTCTCAGAGATTAGTGATTATCTTTGAAAATTCCTGGAAGAAGGGAGAGAGTCCAAAGGACTGGAAAAGGTCAAATATAGTTCCAATCTATAAAAAGGGGAATAAAGATAACTTGGAGACTTACAGACCAGTCAGCTTAACTTCAATACCCAGAAAGATAATGGAGCAAATAATTAAGCAATCAATTTGCAAACACCTAGAAGATAATAAGGTGATATGTAACAGTCAGCATGGATTTGTCAAGAGTAAATTGTATCAAACCAGCCAAATAGCTTTCTTTGATAGGGTAACAAGCTTTGTGGATGGGGGGGAAGCGGTAAATGTGGTATATCTTGACTTTAGTAAAGCTTTTGATAATGTCCCGCATGATCTTCTCATAAACAAACTAGGGAAATACAACCTAGATAGAGCTGCTGTAAGGTGGGTGCATAACTAGTTGAAAAAGCATTCCCAGAGAGTAGTTATCAGTGGTTCATAGACAAGCTGGAAGGTCATATTGAGTGGGGTCTCATTGGTTTCAGTTCTAGGTCCAGTTCTGTTCAATATCTTCATCAGTGATTTAGTTATGGCATAGAGAGCACACTTATAAAGTTTGCGGACAATACCAAGCTGAGAGGAGTTGCAAATGCTTTGGAGGATAAGATTAAAATTCAAAATTATCTGGACAAACTTGAGAAATGGTCTGAAGTAAACAGGATGAAATTCAGTAAGGACAAATGCACTTGGGAAGGAACAATTAGTTGCACACATACAAAATGGGAAATGACTCCCTAAGAAGGAGTACTGCAGAAAGGGATCTGGGGGTCATCGTGGATCACAAGCTGAATATGAATCAACAGGGTAACGCTGTTGCAAAAAAAGCAAACATCATTCTGGGATGTATTAGCAGGAATCTTGTAAGCAAGGCACAAGAAGTAATTCTTCTGCTCTTCTCCGTGCTGATTAGGCCTCAACTGGAGTATTGTGTCCAGTTCTGGGAGCCACATTTCAGGAATGATGTGGACAAATTGGAGAAAGTCCAGAGAAGAGCAACAAAAATAACTAAAGGTCTAGAAAACATGACCTATGAGGGAAGAATGAAAAAATTGGGTTTGTTTAGTCTGGAGAAGAGAAGACTGAGAGGGAATATGATTAACAGTTTTCAAGGACATAAAAGGTTGTTACAAGGAGGAGGGAGAAAAATTGTTCTTGTTAACCTCTGAGGATAGGACAGGAGGCAATGGACAAAACTGCAGCAAGCGTAGTTTAGATTGGACATTAGGAAAAACTTCCTGTCAGGGTAGTTAAGCACTGGAATAAATTACCTATGGAGGTTGTGGAATCCTCATAATTGGAGATTTTTAAGAGCAAGTTGGACAGACACCTGTCAGGGATGGTCTAGATAATGCTTGGACCTGCCTTGAGTGCAGGGGACTGGACTAAATGACCTCTCGAGGTCCCTTCCAGTCCTATGATTCTATTGTTTCTATAGTTCATTACTGCTTTATTAAGCTTTCAGTTACTATATTTTCATTTGTTTATTTTATCATCAATGATTGAGGGGTTTTGTGCATGTGTGTAGGTGGCCACTAGCTTTTTCTATTTTGTGACACTTAAATATAAAGAGGGAAAAAAAACAGATTTTTTTCTTTTTTTTCAAGCCTTTACATCCAAGCTAGGCTGTAATGCAAAACATCCTACAAAACCAAGTAAACAGAAATAAATAGTTCCTAATCTGTAACAGATCAAAATGACAAAACATTCAATCAGCTAGCAAAAATTTAAACCAAAGTTTTTAAGGTCCCGATTCAGCAGAGCACCTAAACACCTGCTTAATTCTAAGCACTTGAATAGTTCCATTGATTCTAGGGGGGGCCCACTAAGGTGCTAAAAGTTAAGCAGCTACTTAAATACCTTGCTGAATAAGGGCCAAAGTTTAAGTGCTATAAACAAACACGCTCGACCACAACATTTCCCAGCACCATCACCTCCCTAAAATTAGATCTATAGGAAATTGAGATCAAAGCATTCAAAACAGATGGCTAAATTCTCAGTTATACCAGTACAACTCTATTGAAGTAATTGGAGGTTAACACAGAATTGTGTGAGAGACGACCCGGCCCAGCATGTTTTTCCAGTTACCTTAAATGTGAAGATCCATTCCCTATGCATAGTTGCTTGGTTGGTGTGGTTATGTTGAAAACGCACTTGCACACTAGATAGCCATGCTCCACGGCCCACCCACATATTACCTTTATGCATTTGTTTGCACTCATAGTAGATTGTGTGTTTTTAAGGGCTACCTCTTGAAAACATGCAAGGGCCATACACTCAGAGCAGAAGGAAGAAATTCATATTAAGTTACTACAAATGGCCACAGCAAATAGCTAGTGTGGCTTTAAAATATACACCCATCAGTACATGAGCTGCATTATGATAGCAAGTACAGTACATTCACAGTGGGAGAATTGGACCATGGCCAGGAACGTGGTGGGAGGAGGTAGACCAACAGAGACATGCTCTATGCTTTCTCCCAAAATTGAAAGCAAAACATATGGGAAGAGAGAGAAAATTAATGCTGCTAGAGGCAAAGATAAATTGCTTTATATGTTTTTGAAAACCCCATTCAGTGGGTAGGGTCCAACCCATGCATCTGTTGTCAGGCAGCATGACAAGAATGCCAGTTATGCTGCCAGTTCTGGGGGAAGGACAGCGCACAGGCAAAGGAGAATCACTCGTATACTGACTATCACCACAAGGCTTCACATGTCTTTACCTGCGAACCTGCAGCCTCTGTGTAAATTTCAAGCTACATCCATTGTCCCTTCTGGCAAGACGTCTGATGTGCTAATTAAAATGAGACAAGGCAGCGTATTCGCCAAGCTTCTGATGCCACAGATCTCTTTTCACTGGCTCTTACAGAAAAGCATATGGAAGGAAAGAGGCAGCACATGGTCCCAAGCATGCAAATGAAATTGCACTTCCAGTTGGATTCAGTTATAGACTGCACATGCTCATCTTTTTGGAAATTTACCCTCTATCACTAGGAAAATTAACAAGTGCAGAGCAGCTGGAAGAGCTTGGACTGCACTGTAGGTGCTGACCACCCACCATCACACAGAAGCGTGCAGGTGCTAGAAGGGCTCAATACCTTTGAAAAATTAGACTAATAGTCTTTAAGATGCTCAAAGAGATAGTGACTCAAGGCCTGATCAAAAGCCTACTGAAATCAGTGGGATTCCAGAAGAATCCTGCATCGATCGTATCTTTGAACTGCAATTAAAAAAACCCAGCATTCAGTGATAAGGTCTAAACATAACAAAACCACAGATGAAAAACAAGACAGACAAAACGCCACACAGATGGTAGTAAATTCTCAGAATAGTCTACCACAGGCAACAGCAAAGAAGCTAATACAGGCATATTCAACAAAACAAAGGAAGGGCCATTAACACCATACAAATCTTTGATTAACAATTTATTAGAATTCTTTAGTTACAGATTAAGTTACTTTGCTTAGTGTTAGTTAATTTAAAATAGCAGCTATCTAGACCAATGGACTAGAAGGTCATCTTGCTTTTCTGGAGCTGCTGCAAGTATCTCTGTTTGTATCCTGTGCTGAAATTTGTTGTTATTTTTATTCTTGGGGGTAAATTTCCTTCAGCAGTGCTCCTCCATAAATCAGAACAGACATCCTTCTGTTCTCTTCAGCGATCATACATTAGGGAAGCCACATCTCATTTTTTCCATTGATAGAAGTAAATCAATGGTATAGTCCAAGCCAATCATTGATCCCTCCCAAAATGCCTTATAAGAGCAATAATGAACACCGCATAAAATGAAAATGGAAATATACAGTATTTTAATGGGTAATGCACTTTCCAGGGAAATCTTCCATACCCCTTCCCAGTCCCTTGACCCCTTACCATGCCCTTTCTTTACGCCACCCAGGCCAGTGCACTCCCTTCATCCTGCATGAACACCCAACCAATCTTCTGCCTACCAGAGACACCCCTCATTCCAAAATTAGTGGCTCCATTGTATTGCCCCATACACACCCAGCTCATCTCCTTCCCAGTCCTCTGCTTCCCTCTCAGATTCCTGTCCTGTCCCGTCCCCTACCCACTCCAACCCATTACTTCTGCCCCACATTTCTCACATAGTCTAGCAGATGTAGGATTGCAGCCTGGAATCTGCTACAAGCCATCTTATATTTATCAGCACAACTCTGTGTATGTAAGAAAATGGCTCCTCATTGGGTCTGATCCCATTTCCATTGAGATCAGCTAGAGTTTTTCCTTTGACTGCAGTGGCAGTTGGATTGGGCCCCATGTCTTTGAATTGAATTCCCCATTAACAATTCATCAATATGAAATCCTCTGAGCCAACAATGTTAAACACAATAGACAGGAACATTTTTTAAAACACCTTAAGATTTTTATAACTTCTTTAAATCCTGACCCTGCAACGGGCTCTATACAGGGTGCAGGGGTCCATCACTTGGCACCCATTGCAGAATTAGGGCCTTGCTGATATTTTCCCCAAACGCAACACGTACTTCCCATTAAAGTTTTGTCCTGAGATGAGATGTGACAGGTAAAGTTTCTGGATGGAATTAGAGGGGTTGAAATCCAGGCTTATTACATCAAGTTAGTTTCAGTCTCAAACTATGGAGCAGCAACCACTGCTCCAAAGAACATAGACCATACTGCACCTAATCTCTATGGCCGAGGCTTGGTCTGCCTGGAAGAGCTGTACTGACATAGCTACATCGATCAGGGGTGTGAAAAAGTACACCCTTGACTAATGTAGCTATGCCAGAACCACCCACATCCCCCAGTGCAGATGCAGTTATGTCAATGGATGAGAGCCGTTGTTGACATAGCTAACTGTGTTCAGGGAGCTGGTGTTCCTACATGAACAGAAAAATGCTTTCTGTTGGCATAGGCTGCATCTACACTACAGGGCTATGCCAGCACAGTTACACCGGTATAGTCTCCATAGTGTAGACGTGTCCCTATTCTACACTAGAAAATGTTATCTATACCAGTACACCCTCCTACTATGCTGCCAAAAAAAAAAGTTTGCTAGTATATCTTATACCAGTTCTGCAAGCAAAATAAGTTACATGAGCAAAAGTACTTTTTTGCTGGCATCGTTGTATCTACACTAAAGCTTTTGCAGATGTCGCAATATCATGGGAGGGAAGAAACACCCTCACCCTCTACTAACTGATATAGCTATTCCAGCAAAAATTTCTAGTGTAGACCTGGCCTATTTTAAGAGGGGCAGAAGGTTCACTTTTAAAATAAACAAGATATACATGGCAAGAATTGCATTCATATGGTTTAAACAGGCTTCTGTGTGGGAGAAGGAAAAAACAACTACATAAGTTATAAGAATAAAGTACCATCAGGCTAGAAAACCTGAAGCTGAACACCTGCAAGATTGTTAAAATAGCAGTTGCAGGTGTGTTAGTTTCAGGCGTTGGAGAAGATGGGCACTGCAGTATTTTTAACCTGGCTTTGGTTGAGTTGCAGATTGCAAGGATGCTTTTAAGAAAGTACAACGATGGCTATTGGCAACATAAACAAACAAAAATCTAAGTGTTTCTAGACTTTTTTTAGAAAAGATTTGATCAAAATTTCAAATAGCCTGATTTCTAGAGGTTTTGCACACCCATAACTCCTTCCACTGTAGTCAGAGGAAACACAGGAATTGCCACCAGTGGTCCATCTAATCCAGTATCCTGGATCTGACAGTGACCAATACCAGCTGCTTCAAAAGGATCAAGAAACCCTGGAACAGTACTGCAGGATGGAAGCCAAAGTAGCTACAGGTGGAAAATCAGGTCCAAGGAAAGTTTTGAAATGTCCAGACACCACACTTATAACCAGGGCAGCCAACACAAATTCCCGGGGCAGGGCAGAAACAAAAATATCTGCCAAGCTCCATCACTGTTCAGTTCTTTCTTACCTCATGTGCTGTACTTTTGCCATTTTTCCATTGCCAAGCCAGAACACCTTTTATAAAGTGAAATTGTTGGAGTAGAGTTTAACCAATGAGCATCTCTGTTGCAGGGGTCAAACCAGTACTCTCTGCAAGCTTTTCTGACTATGCCAGCTCCATTCTGCATCAAAATTAGTTGTGTTCATACTTGTAAAAAAGTACTTGTAAATAAATAACTATTTTCCTGGTGATATTATTGTACCCACAGCTGAACTTGAATTCCAGGTCTGATTTCTCCTTATTCCACTAGCCATGGGCTGTTGCCATCACCTGACTCAGAATGCACATTCCATTATAAGGGCGAATGAGCACTGCTCATTCTAATTTCACTCTCACTTGTGCTTTTTAGGATATAGCACTGCTGTTCCATGCGTAGTGTTCTTGAGACACTAAAGCAGCATGCACCAGTCAGGAAGACAGGGTGCCAATATCAATTGACTAGCAGGAGCGGCTTGCCACCAGAGCAATGCAAAGCTCATTCCCATTACAAAAACTAAACACGTTCACTCTGACACACCCAGCTGAACAGAAGAACAAGTGTGGCCATCCAAGAATCAAAAGTCAGATTTGTCTTCAAGAGCAATGAATTGTATTTTACTCTTGGTTTATTCCCATTCCATCTGAATCTTGATATGTTTACTAATTTAGAAAAATTAAATATCTTTATTGGGGATTGGTAGTGAAAGGTAAATTGGTGCAAATATAGCATTATTTGGAGAACTTTTAATTTTTTCTGTTCTACTTAGTGAAGACATCCCTATTCAGGAAAGTACTTAACTTTGTATTTATGTATGTACATGAAGTCCGATGGAAGTCCAGGGGATTTAAGTGCATGTTTAAAGTCAAGAATGTGCTTAAATGCTTTCCTGAATTAGGCCACAATGGGACTTGTGTGCATATGTGTGAGCACACACCAGGTTTAGTTGCCATTATTTTGTAGCTGCATGTGTAAACCAGAATGAAGGCTGCACAGAGCATGTAATTTTTGTTTGACACGGGACTTTGCCTTGTTTCTATTGACTTCAAGTCCCTAGTAAAGCAATTTCTCTTTTTTCAGCGTTAGAATGTGTATATGTACTGGATTAAAATCTTCTATGATAGTCTGGAGGCTAAAATTGGGATTATAGGTTGTAAATTAAAATTTCTTACACTAATAAAAGTTACTCAGCCACATACCTCACCCTGTTTGCCTTTTTAATACCACCACTGAGAGCCAGTATGAGGGCAAATGGGAAGGGATTGAGGTACTTAGGAGTGCAAACAATGCAAGCCTTTAAAGACTCATTTAGATAATATCATCAAAATTATTCACATGCACAAAAATGACTTGAGGGCGATTTTTCAGAAATACCAAAGTGATTTGGGGGTTGTGGTGGAATCTGAGTTTCCAGTGCGACTCTGTGGCCAAAAGGTCTAATGTATTTTTTTTTTCAAATAGGCATCAGTTTTAATACAAACAAGGGGAAGTACTTTTTTCACACAACACACAATTAAACTGTGGAATTCATTGCCATGGAATGTTCTGATGGCCAAAAGTATAACTGGGTTCAACAAAGAACTAGATAAGGACAGGTCCATCAATGGCTATTAGCCAAAATGGTCAGGGAAACAACCACATGCCCAAGGCAACCCTAAGCCTCTGACTGCCAGGAAGGGAAGACGGGTGGATCGCTCCAAATGCCTTGCTCTGTACACTCCCCCAGAAGCCCTGTTACAGGCCACTGTTGGAGACAGGCTATAGGCTAGATGGACCCTGGTCTGACTCCGCATGGCAGCCTCTGCTCTCAAGTTACACACAAATGGCAGGGGTGGGGGTGAAACACAGAATCCCTGGTGCAGTTTCCAGAGCTTCTAGCCTGGCAGGTGGGACAGAATGAACAAAGCATGCAGGCCCAGTAGATACTTTGTGCACCAGGACACAATCCAGCCACCCACAAGAAAGCAAGGCACTTGGACTTTAATTGGCTTGAAAATATATTCACCATTGAAATGAGCACACGGGAGGCTGGAGCAGACAGAGTAGATGCTGCACGGAAAGCCCAGGAAGGCACAGCACTAACAGGTCCAGGGCAGTTCTCCCTGCTTCTCACGGGAGGCTTGGAACAGCCAAGCACACACGTGGAGTACAGGAGGTGCAAATCACAGCAGCCACACTAGGCCTGGAGGGTTATTCCATCTCCACCTCCTGCACGGGGAGCTGGTGTTCGTTTCTCACCAACGCTACTGGCTCCAGCACATGTGGGTCATAAGTCCATTTAGGAAAGACACATTTGTACAGATTCAGTGTTCTTGGGAGGCATAAACGGGAATCTCAAGTAGGAGTAGAGAGGGAGGGGTATTTTAAAAAGTGCCTAAGGGAGTTAGGAGTACAGGGCAAGGCATTTGAAAGTCAATGGGATTTGTGCTTTTAAATTCATTGATTTCAAAGCCAAAAGTGACCATTGAAAGCATCTGACCTCCCGTATAACACTGGGCACAGAACTTCTCCCAAATAATTCTTAGAGCATAGCTTTTAGAAAAAAATAACCCTTGGTTAATTACTATCACTGTTTTTACACCTTATTTCCAATCTGTATTTGTCCAGCTTCAACTTCCAGCCTTTACATTGTGTTATACCTTTTTCTGCTAGACTAAAGAGCCCGTTACCAAATATTTGTTCCACATGTAGGTACTTATCGACTGATCAAGTCACCCTTAACCTTCTCCTTGTTAGACTAAATAGAGTCTCTTGCTATAAGGCACATTTCCTGTTCCTTTAATCATTCTCAGGGCTCTTCTCTGAATCCTCTCCAATTACGTATCAACATCCTATAAATGGACTAAGATAAGGTATCCATGCTGATTTCATTAGCTATATCAAGGCCTACTTACAGAGACCAGGAGGTAGAATTGAACTGTCTGTTGGACCTTGCCATTGAGTGCCTTTGACCCACTCTCTGAGAGATCTCAGAGGGGAGTACTGAGTAACTACTCATTCTCCTGGAGGGACCTTATGGTGGGACCCTGCACAGTTCCATCTCATTACCCCTGCTGTTCTGTATTTATATAGAGCCACTAGGGGAGGTCTTGAGATAATTTGGGCTACAGTATCATCACAACTCTGATACTCATCTTTAGCTCCTTTTCATTGGACTCAGAACCTACAGGCTTGCTACTTTCCCAGCTTCTAGCCAACAGATGAAAGAAACATCTGTGACTCATGCCTGATAGATAGAAACCAGGCCCACTGGGACGCATTTATGAATGCTGGCAGCGTGGGAACTGGTCAGTGTGCATGGCTAACTTGGACTGAAAAGGTTGATCGATGTTTCATTTTATTGGATCCATTGCTGCCACTGGATGTTCAGTTTAACAATGGCCCATGTCATCCTTTTAAATCTGCAGCTAGTCAAGAGATTGCAAACTTCCCTCTAATAAGGACAGCAGTCCATGCCTTCGGCACCCCTTTACGATAGCTCTAAGAAGAGTGCATTAGTGTAGGTTAGCTTTCCTTTGAAGGCCAACCAGAAGCTTCAGCTAGCACAGAATGTGGAAACTTGTCTTCTGAGTGGCACGGGCCATTATGAGCACACCACAATAGTGTGCGTAAGTATCTCGGTTGGCCACCTATTCACTTTGGGGTGTAGTGTAAGGCATTGATTGAAAGTTCTGAATGGGTTGGGTCTCAGATACTCACTAAAAGAGCACCTCTTATCCTGTTACAGTAGTGAAGGTTAATATCAGATAGGTAGGGTTATGCTGACAGTTCCCTAGAACTGAATTTTCAAGGACTGGTGGAAAAAGCTTTCTACAGGGCTGGGCTTCCCCTTTGAAACTCTTTTTCACATCATGCATCAGAAACCAAGGGGGTGGTGTTAAGAAACAAAAGGAATGTATCTTAAAATACATGCAGCTTCAGTGTCCCCTTGATTACATGGCTTTTATGCTATGGTGACTCCCGTGAAGTCAGTGGAGTCACACTGAAGTAAAAGTGGTGTAAGTGAATTGGGGGCGGGAGGGCTGCGGGAAAAGGGAGACAAAACTGGCCCATTATCTTTATAATGACGACAAACTGGCTGCAGCTCCTTCCTCTGGCAGCAGCTTTCGGGTAGCCTTTTTAGAAGCGTTACTTGTAATTTATGTTAATTTTTGTAACTGCCTCTAGCTGTCCTCATAATATCAGCAAGTGCTGAATACATTTCTATATCTCAGGGTCCATGGGCTGGTGTCAGTTTGAGTCTCCACACAACACACAGCAGATACAATGATCTGGCCACAGAATTAAGCTTTGTGATTTGTTCATAAAAATAAATCATGAAGCCCTTCTCTCCTCCCCCCCAACACATCCTGGCCTGTCTTATTGGTCAGTTATACATAGCTGGTAAATTGTTTAAGAACGTAGCTTTGCTGATGACAGATTTCGAGCTCTGCCATCCGCAGTCACCTTCCGGGACTGAAAGTTGCAACAAAAGAAAAGTTTTACAAAAATCACCCTTTAAATATTTTAATGATGTTATTAACTTTAGTGGACTGCGTTAACAATGTAGCAATCTTATTTTCCTCAGTTTATTTTATTGTGTGTGTTGTAGATACCCTCAGATTTGTAGCCTTCCAAGTATTTGTCACCTCTGAATTTACAGACAGTATCCAGGACAGAATCATTGTAAAGTAGAGCACCACTGAGTTTGCAAAACGACACAGTAAATATTCAGCAGGCTCCAAGGATTCCTCTTTTCCTTTTGCCCGGGTGCCTATATAAAATGACTCTTTAGTATGTACAAGAAAATAATCTGTATTTGTTTAGAAGGATTACATGATGTTGTGAGCTTGGGGATAAAATATTTGTCGCGCTTATTGGCAAACATCCCTAGCCAGACTCTCTTCTCACTGAAGCATCCAGACGAGCAACCTAAGGTTTTTTCCCAGCAGATGTTTCTGCCTCTCAGACTAATGAGACACCCCAGCCCTCAGCAGCAGAGTCAAGATCTGGAAAGTCACTGTCTGACAAAGGGAACCAAAGGTCAAGTTGTGTTCTAGAGACAGGCTTTAGGCTGGGTTGCTCAGAGGCCGCTAGCTGGATAGACTGGAAGAGGAACTCCTCAGGGTGTTTCTATCACAGAATTCTCAGACACATGCCAATGTAAATCTGGTCAAACATTTCTTGTTTTTACTTGTGTTACAAGTAAAGTAAAGTGAAGTTTTTACAATGTGTTTAGGCTAAAGTCTGGCCTACTTTTCATGCTGTATACTTTCATATTTGCTCACATATTTTGTTACCGAATGTCTTGACAGAAAGATAGTGCAAATACCCCTTCTTCATTGAACTACACCATATGTTACAATTATGTTAACAGCAACATCATGAGCAACACAACACATACCACACTAAGGTGTAAGGCCAGGTGTAAGCAAGTTCAACACAATTGAAGTTAATGGAGTGACTGGAGAGATTAAAGTAGCTCCAGGATTAAAACCCATCTTCTAGCTAAACATATAGCCCCAGCCAGGTGAAGAACTGTATTATGCAATTATTGTTCCTCAATCCTTGTTCTCCTCACACCTATTGAGATTTTATTTGTATACAAATGGGAGTTTTGCCATTGATATCACTCGGGTCAGGATTTCACCCTTTCCATTGCATAGGTAAAATATCAAGAGAAGATCCCAGCCCCAAAGAGAGAGTAATTTAAACAGAGAAAGTACAGATAAAAATGGGGATGGAATATAGCAAAATATTCTGAGTTCACATTCTGCAGACACTCCCTAAGTATTGAGCTCTGTAATGGCATTCAGGAGTGGAGTTTACGAGTATTTTGAGCCCTCTGAGTATTACTACAGATCCCTAATATGCATGCAGCTCCTGTGTGCTCTGCATGCTTTGATTATTCATGCTCCTGGCAATTAACACTGGGAGATTAACAATTGGCTCCTGGACAACGGACTCCGGAGATGATTAGCCTATTACAGACACCCCACTGGTTACCAATTTCAAAGGGGTTATAGGTGTAGAGGCTATTAATAAAATGCATCAGGAAGAGATAACAGAGCCTTGAGTCACTCATGGGTTTCATCCATAATTTTGCTGAAGAAAAAAATATGGAATGTACTAAATTCTATGCAAGTTATAGAAAGTTAAACGAAGTCTCTTTAGAAAGATTCCTACCTTTTGCCAAATAGACAATTCACTGAATGCTTCAGATGTAACAAGGTCAGTTTAATTTTCCATGCTGGAATAGTAATAGCTGGAAGTGGATTGAAATGACAGGGAGATAGCTGCTTTTACGGCAATGAAATGGCTGAGGGGATTTAAAGTCATGCCATACCTTTGTGACTTTTAAAGGCTATGTCTGGACATGTGTCTCTCAGCCTGCTTGTTATCCCTGTGTGCCACTCTGATATTGTAGACAAGCAATGATACCAATTATTGTGTGCAAAGGCAAGTTTAAGGGGGTCAATTTGAAACTGAACCCAAAGAATTTTGAGCAGTTTCAGAAGCAGGTTGTGGCACTGTCTGGAATATGAGGGACCATTTATAATACTATTAATATCAAGATGACAAAATTGCAATAATTCTTGCAAGATATGCCATGTCAGGTATCATTGGAAAGGTTATAATTTGTTAGGTATGATGATATTGCTTATGTAGATGTGTAATCTTTGTGCTGTAAGTTATGGATATGTGTGATATATCTGTAGCCAAAAACTTGTGCTGTGCTAATGGGTTACACCCCCTAGGCAGATTAGTGTCAGCATTGATTACTCATCGAGGGCCATCAACTATGCAATGAGCCCAGGGTGAGAACGAGAAGCCAGGGGGAGGGTGATTCCTATGAGTCATCAGGACATGAAGGAACATGCTTGTGGTCAGGGGGACTGCAAGTGTTTTTCTCTGCCCATATGCTGTGAGCTTGTGTTTGAAACAAGCCACATGGCAGACCAGATGCAGCTGCACCATCTCCATCTTGTCTTCATTCCTGCTTCTTCCCTCTGGAACACCTTCTCTACATCTGAAGCTTTGAACAAAGGACTGACAGATCCATCCAGGTACTGGATGTGATCCAGAGGAACTGTACCAACCTGCAAACTCCACAATCCTGCAAAGAATCTGCTAGATATGGACTTTGAAGTCATTCCTATGTTTCTGATTGCTTTGACCATTTAACCTCTCTCATCTTGTTTGTTTCTTTCCTTTTATAATAAACCTTTAGTTTTAGTTACTAAAGGATTGGCTGGCAGCATGGTATTTTGGGTAAGATCCAAACGAATATTGATCTGGCAATGTGGCTGACCCTTTGGGGGATCAGGAGAAAATTTTGGTAAAGGGAACAGAGTTTTAAATAACTTCTCTCTTTACCGGACCCAGTTGCTGATTGGGGGCCAGAGACTGAAATGCAATAAAGGGAGCTGTGTATTTCTTTTTGGGGCTTCCTGATAACCAGTGTGGGGAATCAGAAGCTGAGCTCTCCCCCTGGAAGAGGTTTGCATCCCCCTCATATTCCCATTTGCGATTGGTATTCTAACATTATGTCACTCTTCCCTAACACCACCATCCTTTTCTCTGTGCTCCCATCACACTCCAGGGGCGCTGCACTGGTATTTACTCTGCCCCTGTGGTCCAGTAAGGGCACCCACCCTAGGTTTCTGGCTCCTCAGCTGTCACCTCTCTTGGGTAGAGACTCCTGTCTCTCTTGCTCCTATGCTGGCTACTCAACTCCAGGCTGTGAAGCTCCCTGCCTACACTGGGATATCCCTAGCGCAGTCAGATTGCCTAACCAGGCCAGTGTCTGCACTGCGCTTTCTCCTTGAAGGCTTATGAACAGCATAATTGCCAACTCACCCCTTTATAAGAAAGCACATTTATGCTTAAGGTGAAAGCATTACAGAGAAAACAATAAAAGTTCTTATACAGATGCTAAAAGTTTACTAGAGGTCACCCATCAGTCTTATGGGGTCTCAGCAGGCCAAAGTCCTTCCAACCCTTCCCAGGAAGGATCGGGGATCCCTGTGGACAGAAGGTCTTGTCCCTGTTCTGGATCAGAAGGAAGGTCCTGAGCCAGTTTAAATTCAGTCTGTTTATCCAAAAGTCTTTTCTTTGTCTGTTGGTCTCTGGAAAATCCTGTTTGAACCATATATGCGAGCATCTCCAGGTGATAGTAGCCCTCTTGAGATGTGATAACCTGTGTGAATCTGCCTAACCTCCCAGCACTCTTCTTAATTGCTGAAGGAGCTATAGTCACCCTCCCACAGAGAATTACATACAGTCCTTGGCCCACCGTGATAAAAACAATCCAGTAAGATCTCCCAAAGATATTGCCAGTAATTGCCATATCTGTCACACCCCCCACAACTCCAAGTCTGCATTCTTAGTCATATGCACCCATGGTCCCTCACTGTACTTAATGCAGCACCATTGATCTGGGAAGCTCTAGAGGGGGTGGCAGACATCATCCAGGACAATTAGTCTGAGTGAAGGGTTAGGAAATACAATATCCTGGAAGGTCTCCTTTGAGCAGGGACCAGAAGATAAGGAATTGCAGTACAGTTCTCGGACATTCAAACTGATCAGGAAAGGAAACAGATTCAGAGATAGTATTTCGTCAGTCACAGTTATATAAAGGAAACTAATGTATTTGTGAGAACGGTTTTATTCGCTCGGGTCATTTGAATGCCAGAAAACTGTATGAAACATCACAATCCTCCTAGTACAGTGCCAAGACTCAGTGACAAACCCACGTGCATACTTGTAAGTAGCCTTGTGTTTATTTGGGGGGGGGGGGTCACAGATGAATTCTGAGTATAAAAGGGAACTACCAGGATCTGATGGGAAGACAGTATTCCCTGAAAGGCAAAATGAGGAGAATTAGGTGGAATTACAGTTATGATGCCTCGTGCACCCTGGGGGTGGAAGTTTCAATAAAAGTGGTGAGGAGTAAATGTTGACAAAGTAAGTTCACTCTTTATTTAACTGATCAATCTGATGCTGATAGATCCAGGTACTGCAGAGATGAGATTTTTGGATGCACACGTACCAAAGCACAGAAACCCAGGCTTAACAGGTTAAGAGGAGGAAGGTCACAATGAATTGCAGAATGGCCAAGTGAGTCTGGGAAGATTTCTGACACCTCCCCCAAGACCAGTGTAAAAGCATCATTAAAAATGATCAGCTGAAGAGAATGGAAGTTAGGTATTTAATATAACCCTATGTATTTAAAAAATAGTTCAGATTTTGAGTGTGTTGTCCACAGACCTTACCTAAAGGGGAAAATCAGTTACCTGGAGCACCCCCAAAATTTTATCTGCGGAATGTAAACAATGCAAAATTATTGTATTACTTAACCTGGTAAAATAACAGTTGTAACTGGATACCATCTGGGTCTCAATCTAATGGAGCCTGACAGGGTGCATCTGGCGAGGTGACGTGTTTTGAGATCCCCAATATGTAGATGTGTATTGGCATAACCATGTGAATAAAACTAAAAGCGTTCTAAAGTTGGTACCACTCAACGTAACTGATTACCAGCATATGTTGAAATTTGATACCACTGCAAATTGGTGCTCTACATGTGTGTAAAAAGTGAGTCCTCCAGAGTTGCCCCACAGTAATGCCAGGACCAGAAAGTAAATTAAAAATCCCAGTCAGTGTACTATATCATAATATACATTGTTTCCAGGTCTCATGATTCTTAATATCTCTCAATGGAATGTTGAACATACTGACATATGTAAGTAAGCCAAGTAGGAAAAATTGTATAGAGAAATTCATAAAGGAATTCTGAAATAGTCCTAAATCTAGGACAGCACTGAGAAAAAAAAAGGATTGAATCTGTTAGTGCACTGTTTAAATTAGGAATGTCCTTAATAAAACAGAATGCTATTTAAAAGCGATAAAAACAATTAAAATAAAAGTTTGAATTAATAAACTTGAATGAATAAATAAAACGTAAAAATAAAATAAAAGTTTGAATTAAACAATAAAGAGTGTCTCTGACATGTCTGGTATTCTCAACCAACACAGAAGGAGAGAGAGATTTAACATACAAAGCTACACGCAGCCAAAACTATTGATCTGTCTGCCAGTTACACTAGACAGAAGTGAAATAATGGCAGTTTTATTGTGTTTAATTGTTGGCTGGCATTTTAGTACAAAAACTTAAAGCAACACAGAGGAGTACATGAGGTGCAGAGCCTCCTTTGCCTGTGTGCAGGCATACTGCTAAATCTGGTACCAATTCTGGGTAGTCTCTGGTCAGGCTGGAGAGGTGGTTTCTCATAATACAAGTAACGTGGCCCCAGATCCAGAATGATATTAAGACACCTAAATACCTTTGAGGATCTTGGCGTTGGTGCTAGATCATGACTGCCCTTAGGGCACGATGGACCATCTGCACAAGGTGGGGCATGTAGAGGCTCTGAGTAGCCGGATTCCCCTCTCCTCCATGCTACTACCCGAACAAAGGTGTAGGGGATATAAAGATGGCTCCTTTACTCCCTTTTGCCATCATCTAAAGCTTGGCCATGACCTGGCCCTTAACACTGTAAAATGCTTTGGCATGTCTTGCTGTGACACATGGTTGTATAGTAAAAAGTGGTCTTTAATATGAGTTTTAATTTATGCCATATTTTTTCTATGCAGGAAGCGAAGGCCTGTATGTAGTCACCAGAGTACAATTTGCCATTGGTAGAGCTAAAGGGACGCCTGGGACTATTGTTAATTTAGCCTTGTTTTTATCCCTCTGTCCTGTTAGACACAGATGCAAGTGCTTGGGCCCACACAAGGAGAAAGACTAGAAGAGTTGGAGGTAAGTGCCATGAAATGCGTCTGTACTGCAGAATGCAATTATTGTGCCAACAGAAAGGAATCCACTGGGCAATTTTATCATTATTTGTAAGGGAGTAAATTTACAGCTCATTCATCTTTCTAATGGCTCTTTAGACTCAAGAATGCCAAGTAGCAGTTGGCTGCAAAAACTATTTCAAAGTCACACATAGCTGGAGAAAAGGGTGGTAGCACTGGTGCTTTGTCCAGGTTTCCCTGCTGGGAGGACAACTGCAAAGATTGCTCTAACACAGAACTGCTTGAGCAGGGTGAAGGAGTATGTTAATGAAGGAATAGCACCCACCAGAATGCTCAGCACTGAAACAGTGGGAGTGTCCTTCATTTCACCACTGAGACAGAGGCAGAACTGAAAGAGTGGAAACAAATGGATGATACAGACATTAGAATGATGTCTGACAAAGCCACGTAGCATCTGCAAGCACACTAGAACAGGCATTCCCTAAGAATGCCATCAAAAAGGCTTATGGACACACTGGGTGAGAGTGGAATTCAAAATCTATAGAATTGTGAAAGAAATAGGGGAAACTATCCCATGATTGTTGAACCAGATCACTGAAAAAATATTAAGATTGTGCCAAGATCTCAAAACTACTGGATATTTTGTGTTGTGAAAATCCTAGACACACAAAAGGAGAATATTTATTGGAGAGAACAGAAGAGATGTAAGACTGGGGCAGAAAATGTAACCCTTGAGTAGCAAGGGAGAGAGAGACAGACTTCTCGTATCCCAGAAGAGTGACAAAGCAGCTGTATTTTATGGGATCATCCAGGGAACGCAAGGCTGTTCATATGTTTAGCTTTTATCAGAGACAAGAAGTCTTTGAGGTCTTGCAGTCTATTCCTGTTGTTTATCATGGAGTATGTGGTCTGACAGTCACCCAATAAAATATCAACTATAGTTGATGTTCTAATAAACCAACTATTCTGGATTTGAGGTCCCGGCCTGCAGATCAAGGAAAATCTCTGAATACAGTGTGTAATCACAGTTTGAGATCCTTGACATCCACACCACTGCAGCACAACTACAATCTGATGGAATGGTAAAAAGTTAACTGGACTCTAGTGGTTCAAGCTGGATACCTGTATAAAACACCATCTAAGAGAATAGGATGGGCATATTCCATTCTTTTTATGGCTTACCGAACTAAAGTGAGAGAGTCCAAAATAGAGCTGCCATTCATGTTGGGACTTGAGCTGGGGAACTCTAGCATGTCTCTTGTTCACAGCAGGATACAAAAGCTCCAGTGGAGAAACAGAAGAAATTTGATCATTTCGACTGCTTCAAGTCTTTTTGGTCCCACATGGAATGAAAGACCACATAGATGTGCTAAGGATACCGGGGGGAGGCTACTGAAAAAGAGAAAAGTCTGTGTGGATTTTTAAATACACCAATCTCTGTAGTACCTAGATTCTTTATGATCTAAGGTCATGTTGGAAATGTTTTAAGGAAAGACCTGTCGTTTGGTTCTGTGCATTTAAGAAGAGAATGAAACTCAACTGGGGGGAGGGGAATTAGATTGGCCCCGTGCAGAGGAGGAACAGGATTTCTAAGTCACACGCACAGCTGGAGAGACACATTGTCGCGCGGAAGCATATAGAACTGCTCGAAAGAACAAATAGCTGTGACGAGTAACTGCAGCCCCTAGTCAGTGGACACCAACCCGTCCTAAGACAGAGGTATTCACCTTTTGTAGCCCTGACCTAGGTCAGATGACTGAGCCATGGATTAAAATTCACTCTCTCCGCAATACGATGTGTTACAACATTATACTACTCAACAGTTTCGTAGGCTGAGGGGGTGCTGCTACAATATGTTTAAGGCCATGTTCCCCCCTCCCCATACTGTCCATTTGGGCACCTAAATGAAGCTGGCTTTCCAGAAGTGCCCAGCCCCCAGAAGCTCCCATTGCTCTCAACAGGAGCAGAACGCTTCTGAAAATTTGGCCACTCCATTTAGATGCTTACATGGAAGCTGTTGGTTGCCGAGTGCCTTTGAAAATAGGGTTTTATGTAGTACAGGACACACACGATAGCGGCCTGTTACAATATCCTTTGTGAATAAAATCTTCCTAATGTTCCAAGGTGACAGATATTAGCCAATTCATCTGAATATTAACCCCTTTCAGCATTACAGGTGAAGCATGGGCCAGTTAATGCCAAGAAACCATTTGGATAAGTACCTGTTTGAGCTAGCCATCTCATAGGTAGGGTCCTACCAAATTCACAGCTGTGAAAGCGCATCACAGACCGTGAAATCAGATCTCCCCTGTGAAATCTAGGGAGGGGAGGGGCAGAACTGGGTGCTGCCCCAGATGTGGGCTGCTGCCATGCACTAGACTCCAGCTGCTAGTCCTGGCGGGGCTGGAGATGGATGGGATTTCCTCTTCCGCTGCACGGCTGCTCTCGGAGGGGAACAGACCCACCTCCAGGTACCTCCCCTCAGGAGCTCTGAAGGCAGCACAGAAGTGATGGTGGCAATCCCATGACCTCACTACAACGGCTTTGCGACCCCTCCCCGCCCCATGACCCTCTTTTGGGTCAGGACACCCCACGGTTACGACACCGTGAAATTTCAGATGTAAATATCTGAAACTGTTCATTTTAAAATCCTGAGACCATGAAACTGACCAAAATGGAGGTGAATTTGGTAGTGCCCTACTCATAGGTACTTATGAGACACGCACATGCCCCATTACCACAGTATCTAATCCCCTCACATGGTTTAATGCATTTCTCCTCACCTCTGTGGGGTAGGAAAGTGTTGTTATCCACATTTTACAGAAGGGACACTGAAATACAGAAAAGGTGAATTGCCCAAGATCACATGGGAAGTCTGTGGCAAAGTAAGGAATTGAACCCAGCTTTCGAGTCTCAGGATAGCTGCCTAACCACTAGCTCATCCTTCCTCTGCTTAGTGGAGCCAACAGTAAAGAGATGAACTTCTAATCTGGAATACAATTTAATGCTGATCTCATGTCATATTTTAGGGAAAGGATTACCTGCATGGTTACCAAGATGTTTCACTGAACTACCCTAGAGGAACACACATTATACAACAATTTTCAATCAGTAAATATTTTTTAAACTACATTTTATTTCAATGTCAAGAACCACCATTACATTCTAGAGAAGCTCTTAATATAACATATGACTACAGAAACTAGTGGACAGAGTGATAAAGTGTAATGATCATGGGATCTGCGCTGTTCTCCAAAGAGCCAAGAATAGATTTTACTTTGATTTCAGATGAGCCACTGCACCAAGATACTCAGTCCAAGTTTATAAAACACTCATGCAGAAAAATCAGTTTGATAAGGAAACTCAATAATTTTGTAAAGTTTAATTGGCCATTTATTCTCCACTGATTTAATACCTCTTAAGTCCCAACCCTGCAAACAAATACATGAGCAATCTGACTCACATGAGCAGTCCTGAAAGAAAACCCTGTACATGAAGTGTTTGCAGGATCAGGGCCTTAAAGGTTAGAAAATGTCACTTGTGATTTTTGTTTCCTCTGCCATTGGGCAAATGCTGATTGTTTCCTTCGCTCAGTGACTACAGGAAACTGAAATTAGAAAGGCATTAATAAAGCCTAAATTCTTTACCAGAAAACTTTTCAAACTTTCCCACAGCTTCTCATTTAAAATGTACTGGACAAAATCCATTCAAAACTTTGGAAAAACTTACCTTCACCTTTTCCATCAATGATTTCTCTTGTGCCAGAATCTACTAGATTCCACTGTTGTTCCTTTCTTTAGGATCAGTTATTTGTCAAAATCTTTTAGCAACCTAACTAGAGGGTTTTCCGGCTTCAGCTCAGTTCATCTGTAAGACCAAATCCTGCATGTAACTTTACACATACGTAAGCGTTTGCAGAATCAAGACCTAAAATCCTACCCTAGTCCTATGTTTCAAAGCAAGTTTGCTCCATTTTTCTTTCCTTTACTGGAAAGTTACCCAGACATGTGATTGCAATTACGGTTGCAGCCCTTGGGGCTCAGGATAGTTTGCACACTGCAGATTACTTGCCTGAAAAGCATTTGTTTCACCTGGGTCATATATTTAAAGGGAATTTCCCTAGGCTGAATTTGTAGTGCTCCCTTACCAACATTTCTTACATGGTTATTCTCGGTAATGAAATCCAGACTCCGTATGAGTTCATCCGCTACAGTATAGCTGCTCCCTAGACATCCTGCTATGCCAGCGGTCCAGTTCTTACATACAATTTCCCCCACTTTGGCACTGGCGGTCACAGATTCCCTTTGAGACTAATTTGGCAGCTCAGTTTTAGAACCCGTTACTCCCAGCAATTTTAGAAGATCTGGTGTAAGTGCTGTGATTTTTCAGCCAGGTTCTATAATTACTGTGTGATTCCTATTTTCAGCTTCATGGTCAAAAACCAGATCCCTTTATTGATGTCTAACTGTCCAGGTGTAAAAAAAACAGGGCTACACTGCATCACCCCAACCAGCTTGCGATCAGCCCATCTCCTCCCCTGAGCAACGTACTACTATCATGTACTCTTTTGTCTTTCTTAAAGAAGAGGCAGTATCATACAATGGGTAGGGCACTGGCCTGGGAGACATCACGTCCATTCCCATCTCCACTATTAATTTGTTATTTAATCTCCATGCCTCAGTTTCCCTACCTAGAAAATGGGGATAACATAGGCTTTGCCATACTGTATTAGACTCCAGGCCCAGCTAATCCAATATCCTATCTCCAACAATGGCCAGTACCAGATACTTCAGAGGAAGATGTAGGAACGCCTAGGTAGGCAGACACAGGATCATCTGCCCCTCACATTAAGTTTCAGACTGATCTGATAGGCAGGGAGCGTCTTAACCCCTGAAGCACGAGGTTCAATATCCCTTTTAAAAAGTGTTATCATTAATGGTAACTGAACATTCGCCATATAACACTAATTCTCCTTTGTAAAACATTGTGAGCTCTAGACGCGCTAAGTAGTATCGTTAACCATATAAGCACTCTCTGTTTGTGCGGCCTATCTCCACCCACTGGCACACTGCATGGAACTGGTGCACTTGCCAGCTGTGCTCTTGCCAGGCTTTGTCGTTTTACAATTAATAGTTATTTGTGTTGTGGTAGCATCTGGAGACCTTCATCAGGGATCCATGCCCTGTTGTGCTTTGCACTGTAGACATGGAATGAAAAGACGGTCCCTGTCCCAAGAGGCTTATAACGTGAGTATAGGACAAGAAACAATAGGTGGACACAGACAGACAAGGGCGCCATAAGAGGATTCTGATTTGTAAACTGAATTTAATATTTTTCCCCCAAACATTCCACATTCCTGGTTAAATCCCCCTTTCTCCTCACGTATATCAAGCACAGATTTAGACGTACAAGATTCCAGACGGCTTTGGCCCTACCTTCCCCGTGAGGCACTGCTTCTGTGGAGCGTGGCTAACAGCTCATGAACTGCTCACCTCAAGGGAGGAGCTTGCGGCGGCAGCAGCCACCAATGGTGAAAGCAGATTGAAAGAGGAGTGGGAGTTCTGACCATGCCACCCATGGAGAAGGGGGAGCTAAGAGTCCTGGAGATCTGCTGTTTTTAAACCTAAGGAAGGGGAGCTGTGCTCCTCCCTCCCAATGATCCCCTAGCAACTGTCTGAGCAGCTTCCTACCCTCAGTTGCAAAATGACATGTGGTTCTTTCAGAAACTGAGAAACTTTTCACTCTTGGTTTCCTGGACCTCAACAGCCAACACTGAGCAACTGTAGGTGAAACCACAACTAACTGATGGTCTTCCAGAAAGAGAAGTGCCAAACTCCGAACCTAAGCAACTGGTCTACCTTTTTAAAGAGTAAAAGGAAAAGGGCTAGAAATAAATAAAGGGGGAAAGCCCAGGGGTGGAGGAGAGGAGAATAGCCCTGACTTTTCTAGATACCTCCAGAGTCCAATGGGGATTTTGTAGACCCCAAAGGCCATTCTGTTTGTAAGGTGTGCAACTAAAGGAACCCAAAGAACCTTAGGATTAATAACTACAAAATAAGGCCCTAATCTTGCAACTGAATTGATGGGGGCAGATCCTTGTTCTCAGAGTCCCCTTTGAAGCATGGAAATGAGTTTGCCTGCATGGAACCGATCACAGAATCAAGATCCAAAAATCAGAGCCCTCCTTTTGGATGGTAACTGGTCTTCAGCTCTTCTTTCTCAGGTTTAAGGCAGCATGATGTTTGTTACAGAAATTACAAACAAGCTGAGCTGAATCCACCCACAAACGGATCCAAACACTAAGTGATTTTTTGGTTTAGATTTTTAGATACCCAAAGACTAAACAGAAAAATCTAGTTTCTGTAAATCTAAAAAAAATTCTGAGTCTACAGCTAAGTTTAGAATTTCACTCCTAGGCTAAACGCAGACTGAAATCCCCGCTTCACCTCATTCCTTAGCAATAACCACTTCTCTTTGCCTTGCCTCTTTTCCCAGTTTGCGATCCTCCTTTGGCCAAGTCCGACCGCGTAGGTACCACAAAAGCAATAGAGTCAGACTTCCTAGAGGAACCAGACAATAGTCATCTCGGCTGGACAAGAGGGACAGATGTCATAGTGGGAGGAGAAACTCTTGCAGCTTTTTGCCTTGTTCACTGCTGCAGATAAAAGATCAACCCATGAGCTCTGTCTGTTTGAGTGGTGAGTTCTTTATCCACCTTCCGCCCATTCCCACTGACTCTGTTCAATGCACCAGCTTCCCCCACCCCCCCCCCTTTTTTTTTTTTTTGCTCACTAAAGATTTCTCCTCTCATGACATCCAGAGGAGCCTCCACACCCTTCCTTTCACAGTTATAATGGTTTCTCTGTGGCAGGTATTTAGGAAGCACCAGACACTGTGAGATCTAGAAATCTGGCTCTCCACATAACTATAGATTTACAGTGGTTATCAGCATAGCACAAAAGATACCAGGAACTCTCTACAAGGATGTTCTAAAAATATTTGGAGGGGGAACTCTTCCCTTTCTTTCTCACACTTTACAAGCATATACTGTTGTGCTCTCTGCATCAAGGCTAATGGGTCTCATTTAGGACTACTGTGAAGACTTAATCTGACAGGTGAAAGGCGTGGAAAGCCTGCAAACCTGAGAGGGCCCATTCATCTGAACTCACTATGTGGCAGAACAGCTCTAGTGTATGTTTGGCTGTTTATTTTTAGCACCATATGTTTCTCTTTAGAACAAGCCTCTCTTTTTAAGCTGATTTTTTTTCCTAATTGAGCCTCCCACAGGGCAGAGAGGGGAGCTATCCATTTGTGGGTTACAGGTGAACAGGGGCATAATAGAAAACCCACAGGCTTCATGAATCTAATCTAATTCCTCATCTTTTTAATTGGATAAAGCCTGCGGAGAGGGTGTGCTGTGTCTGTCATGTTTTCTGTCAGCTACACGCTACCTGGAGAACAAAAAGTACATCTGGAGCACCACCTTGTGGGGATAGAGATACAATGTATTTGTGCAAGGTGAAGCAGGCTGGATTCTGAGGGAAAATGTAGTTTTACCTTTAATAAAAGTAATGTTTCTTGATAATATTTTGACATTGTGTGTATATATATAGAGAGAGAGAGAGAGCAGAGCTGGGCAAAATCTTTTGACCCAAAATTCTCACCCCTCCCTCCCACCCATCTTTCTCCCTCCCCCAAAATAATGCAGATTCTGGTCAACAGGAGCATTTTGCTTCTTTGTCTCAATTTTGCTTAATTGTTTTGGTTAAACTAAGAAAAACAACCTTTTAAATAATCAAAATGTTTTGTTTCAACATTTTTGGAACACGTTTTGACTTTTTGTTTGATAGGACTTTGATTTGAAATTTCCTTCAACTTTATTTTAAAAAAATTAAAACACAAGACACTCAAAATCAAAACAGATTTGCTTTCATTCGAATAAAACATTTCCTTCAGCCCAAAATGAATTATTTTGACTTTTTGATTTGCCAAACACTTCAAAATAGTAGGGGTCAATCGACCACAATATTTTTTTTTTCCATTTTTTTTGGAATCACCATTGAACCAATGTCAGGTATTTGCACAGCCCTAATACTTAGCAAGCTAGGAATAAGAGTTATGAATGTCCATGGGTTAGAAGGCAACATTTTTCTGTGACACCAGCTTCTCTCTCTTTCTTACATGTTGTAGATATTGAGCCCCCAAGTTGCTGAGTACCTACAATACCTGCCAACTGTTCAGGCTGAGTGGGAGATTTTTTGGTGTTTATTAGAGCTGGGCTTTAGTGGTTAAAATCAAATCTGAAGTTCTAACATTCTAGTTATTAATAATAAACATTTATATTGCAGTAGCACTGAGGGGCCTCCTCAGTCAGAGACCTATTGTGCTAACCACTGTACAAACATATAGTAAGTCACAGGCCCTGCCACAAACTTAGGTTGTTGGGGGAGGCGGGGCGGCAGAATCTGTTTGTTTGTTTGAAGGGGAAAGGAGGGTTGGTTCACCCAGGGTTTTGAGTCAGCCCATTGTAAAGAGAGGTAGATGGAGCTACATTATTTTTGGTATGCTGGCTTGCTCAGCTCAGAATTACACCCCCATTTTGAAGTGTAGACAAACCCCAAGAGGGAATATGACACAGGCTATGTCTATGACAGAGCCTGCATCTGTCTAGCTATGCTGGCATAGGCCCAGCTTAGCTGGTGTATACCCACGGAAAGTTTATCTGCTAATGGAAGAACCCGGCCTCCACAAATGACAATAGCTATGCCGATGGAAACCCTATACGGAGGGTTTTGTCAATATAGCTGTGTCAATAGGGGATGTGGGTTTTTTTACACCTCAGCCAGCATCAGTTTTTAGTGTAGATCAAGTCACGGGTGATAAAGAGGGTTGCTCGGAGTGAGGGGAAGCTTTTTCCAGGCTTTACATTGCCTCTTTGGGAAAGTACTCCGTGATGAGCCTGCTGGCTGAACTTCCTAGCCGTAGTGGGTAGGTACGGGACAGTTGGAGATTCCCCCTGTGTTTTCCATTGGATATTTTTATGCTTATGGTGCACCCACAGAGAGAGTTAGCAACAAAACAAATACTTTTCCTGAAAGGTTGCAGGGTAGTTCTACTTTAGGTCTAAGAATCGAGAACTAACACACAACAACCAGAGAGAGCTCTACCAGGCTGCTCCCTACGGTGGGCAGGCATAAATCAGCCCAGCTTGCTCCAGATCGGCTCTTTTGCAGATTGCCTGGGCTGAAGACCCAGATTGCACACTTCCTTAAAGAGCTCCCGAGCCTGCAAGCTGGTCCAGCAAACCCCTTAACACTTAAAAATGATTGTTTCTAATTGTAGCCCAGTTTTCAATACAGCACGGATATCGTATTCTTGTACTGAATTCTAGTGTAATGCTGCCACACTCAAGTGGTAAGTGAAGCCATTTGTATCTACCTATACATTTACAGTATGTATGTAGTTTGGGTAATGTGTGGGGATCTTTTGAGATGAGAGACACAGTATTAACAAGTTTATTGTTCTCACCATATCATTCCTTTCACTTATCCTTCAGCAAAGTAGCTTTCAACAGATCTGAAAAGAGAAAGCTGTATGCTTCTGTATGTTTAGACGGGTCTCTTCTTCCTTGTTCCTTGAGAAATGGGTGTGGGAGTATGTCCAGTAACAGTGTGAAATATGCTACAGCTTCTCAGTTTAAACTCTAAACTGATGACCCTCGGAGGGTATATTTTTAACAGCAGACCTACAGGGAAAGTAAATTGTTTAGCTCACTGGCTCTCAATCTTTCCAGACTACTGTACCCCTTTCAGAAGTCTGATTTGTCTTGTGTAGCCCCAAGTTTCACCCCACTTAAAAACTACTTACTTACAAAACCAGACATCAAAAAGTGTCACAGGACACATTTACTGAAAAAGTGCTTACTTTCTCATTTTGACATCTAATTGTAAAATAAATCAATTGGAATATAAATATTGTACTTTCATTTCAGTGGATAGGATATAGAGCAGTATAAACAAGTCGTGTTTTTGAAATTTTAGTTCGTATTGACTTCGCTGGTGTTTTTTATGTACCCTGTTGTAAAACTAGGCAAATATCTAGATGAGTTGATGTACCCACTGGAAAGACCTCTGTGTACCCCTGGGGTACATGTACCCCTGATTGAGAGCTACTGGTTTAACCATCCAATACTTGCACGATCAAATAATTAACCAACCTACAAGATTAAATTATATTTCCAGGAGCCTTGCTTCCTTGGAGATTAAATTTTGGAGAGGAAAGTGTGTCAGACAGAGTTACCAACTCTAATGACTCATCATACTTGCCCTCAAGCAATTTATACATCCCTACAAAAAGAGTGCAAGTTGATTATGTAATTACCATCTGAGCCTACAGCTCTTATGTCTGTGAATTGTCCCCTAGAGTGCATGGGGATCATAGCCTTTCTATAGTGGGTAAGAACCATTCCGATATATAAAGGATGCAGGGTCAGTTATATGCAATAACTAAGCACCACTTTAAATGTCCTTAGCTATTTTGAAAGCAGCAATAAGCACTAGAGAAAACTGTAAAATAGACTCCAGTAGGCAAAATTTTTACTGTTTTCTTCAGTCCAAATTACACCTTTCTATCTCTGTCACATACCACACTTTTTTTGTCCACGGCTCTTCTGCCTGAGGCAGATTCCATTTCCAACTTCTGATAACTGCATAAACATCATAATAGGCTAGGCTCAATAAGAGTATTTTTAAAAGCTGCCAATCTGAACATATGACTCAAATATTTTATTACTATTTCATAAAAGGCCCTATTATTCTTTGAATAACTTGCAAACTAAATATATAAGACAGACAAAGGGAAACAGAGGCACAGAGAGGGGTGAGGTGACCCAGCAGGTCAGTGTCAGAGCTGCAACTAGCCCACAAGTCTATTTTGCCATAGCATCTAGGAGTCCTAATCATGGCCCAGGACGCTGTTCTGCTTGGTGCTGACAGACACAGAACCTGACCCTCCATCCAGTGCCTTATGAACTTGTGCACACAGTCCCCTTATTTATAAAGAAAAATATTTCCTATTCAACCTTTTGGTGCAGTCGGAGGGGACCCTCCAGAGTAGTACTGGTGTGAAAAGCTACGAACATGTCTAAAATGAGTAATCTCTCCCCTAGTCAATGAACATTAACAACCCAGCATTATTAATCACAACTGTTGCTGACACATAGACTCTGCAATAAAAAAGCAAAACAAAAAAACTGAGGTCAAAGCTAGGGTCTATGAGGTTGCTTGGGTGTAGCTCAGGGCCAAATGTGGTCCCCATCTCTGTTCATTGACATATGCAGTGCAATAAACTGAACTAATATCCTCTCTGTTGGGAGCCAGATATCATAATGAATTAATGCACTGTCTTTGGTGGATGGTTAATCTTATCCCAAAACCACCACTCAGGAGTAATCCAGGAGTGAAACAGCAAGGGTTCTGTATGAGGGACAATGATCCAGGGGGGTAAATAGCAGAAGGTCTGAAGGTCAGGTAAGTAAGGCATTAGTAGAAATGAGTGTATTTTCCTCACGTCCTGCCACTGTTAAGCTTGGATCTCTCAAGTACTAACAGTCCCATATTACCCTGAGCAAAGAAATTTACCCTGTTTATTTGCTTAAAGAAAGAAAGAACGGCAGGGGTGGGGGGATATTAAAAAGCTCTCTGTTAACTCCAAGCTGTTTACAGGTAGATTGCTGGTTTGGCAGATTCTGTCTTTAGTGACTGGCTACACTGTGAAACCTTTGGAAGATGAGATTCCATTTGCCAAGAACAACTTTTCTGCACAGAATTAATTTCCATAGTGAGTGAACAAGGAACAGGTTTTTTTTCATTGTGCTTTGTAATGAGCCTTTCCCAAACATTTTCATTTCTGAAATATTATTAGGCCTTGGAAAAATCAGATGGCCCACTCAGCTGATCTGAAAGTATGTTAGGCAATTACTTAAATGGGGTAATATTTCAACAACTGTCTGCAACCTCTGGCTGTGTTCTAAGCTTAGAGAAATAAAAGACCACAGCTTGCTAGAGACCAACTCCATCATGTGTATATAATGGATATTTGCACACAGGGAGTCTGTTAATATGTGGGTTTTTTTCCATTACTTTTCAAAGGAGGTCAACAGCATCATCTCATTTTACAGATGGGGAAACTGAGATGGAGTGACTTGCTCAAGGTTATCCAGCACGCCAATGGCAGAGTTGGGACAAGAACCTGTGTCTCCTAAATCCCAGGGTAGTGTCCTAGCCATAGAACTACGCTGCCTTGCCTGAGTGCATCTGTACTAGCTTCTGTCCCAGTGTATGTGAGAGCAGCCTGGAGACAGTCTATTGGCAATGGTCCTCTGGCCACCATCCCAACATACCTATCCGGGAGGCTAGGGGCGTGTGGGGGGATGGCAGAAGAGCCAGGTATGGTGGCTCTGCACCCTCACAGCAGAGTAATTCTCAGCTAGGTAGATCCAGTGGGTTTCCAGACACTTTGCGCGGCTAGCGTAGCGCAAAGGGATTAGAACACACCAGATAATCGGGCCTATATTCTTTAATTCTACAGAAGTGCTAAAACACAGGACACCAGAGCAAACTGCTGGCTTCTCTAACGTCTTCTGGGAAAACGAAAGTGAAAGGAAATGTTTAGATTCTTATTTTTCACCATTCATTTAAAAAAAAAAACAACTAATAAATACCAGGGCCTGGTCCTCAGCTGGGTAAGATGGCCTGTAGCCATTAGTTTACTTTTTTAAATTGTTTTGTGTTATAGCAGCAGCTCAAGACCACAACTGACATTGTCCTAGGTGCTGTCCAAACTCATAATGAGAGTCAGGCCCTGTCCTGGAGAGCTTGTAATCTGAATAACAAAGCAGACAAAGAATGATTATTATCCCCACTTTACAGATGGGGAACTGAGGCACAGAGAGATTAAGGCCCCAATCCTCAAAGACATTTAGGTGCTTATGTTATTAGTCCAAGGTGATGCGATGCAGGACAGTTGTGAGAAACGTGGAACTGAACCAAGATCTCCTCAGTCTTAGGCCACTGCCTGAATTCCAGGATAATCCTCCTCTCCGAGTAGCTGGCCCAGCGAGGTGTAAATGGGGATGTTTTGTGTGTGTGACTTTGAGGATTTTTGGAGTGGAGGACGTTGGAAACTGTCTAACATCCATGCCATTTATAAATAGACCTATCATTTATATATAGGGCCAAAGATTAATGAGCCACTTCTTAAGCGATTAACTGCTAATTCAGACATCCATCATTTTTTATTACTTTGGCACCTGTTCTCTACTAAACATCAATGTCATAACCCCTTAAGGGTCAGTTGTGCTCAGTCCTATATGGATGTGCAAGGTAGAGAGGGGAAAGGGTGTGGGGGGAAAAAAAGCACAAGCGAGCTCCTCCTACTGCCCTCTGGGTAGTTATACAGCTCCCATTATTTTAGTGTCTGAGCACCTTAGACAGCAGCCAGATATATTGGCACTCCTTGGACTCCTCTGAATGTAAGAGGGTGCCACTGCTGGTACTACCTCCCTAGAAACGATGGGTCTTTGCTGCCCTCCATCCAGTACCAGGTCAACCAACATGACCCCGAATAAGGATGGTGCAGTAGCCATGCGCCTCTAGAGATCCCAGACGCATTGTGCTTGCCTAAGACTCGTCTCCAAGTCATCTGCACTTTTCTTTGTCTCCCTTAATGCCACAATTGAGCCTTTCCTTGACCATAACATTTCATGGTTCCAAGAGTGTGTCTAGGCTACAGTTACAAATGAGTCAAAGGACGAAGTTACAGGTCTGTGCACTTACACAACACTTAAAACGGATTGGGTTAGGCTTCTGTCTATCCTGTTCACCAACTAAATTAGAGCCCAAGTTTTAACCTGATTGACAGTTGTTAATAGATAAACACCCGGCTCTTACATGGTGTTTTTCCTCAGTAGATCTCCAAGTGCCTCATAATTATTCATGTATTTATCCTCACAACACGTCTGTGAAGTAGAGAAGTATTATTGCCCCCATTTTACAGAGCGGCAAAACTTTTAACTGTCAACTACCCCACCGCATAAATGCAGTTATACTGGGATAAAAGTGTTTATACACGTATAGTTTATTCCAGTTCAGTGAGGCAAAAAAAGCTGTACTTTTATAAAGCACCTTATATTGGTATAAGCAATGTAATGATGCTAGTACCACTTTTTGAGTATATCAGGCCTCTGTGAAGGAATAGGATTTAAACTGGATTATCATGACTCAGCTAAACAGGCTTCCAGCCTACACAAGTGCCAGTTAACAATGTCCTAGTCTAACAGTGCTTTTAAGCAGGGTTTTAATGACTGTCCTCAGCCACAGTCACTGATCAAACCATTTGAGAAAGCTCTGTAGCTGGAATCATATATAACCCAAGTTCCTTAATCCGGTTTGAACCCCTGCACTGAGGGATCCAAAGGCCCAACAAGGAATCTGCAGGCCCTTGTCTAAATTAGCGTTTTTCTTTTCATTTCCCACTATTCCACAACTACAAATGCAGCTAGAGTTAGACCTTGCCACAGACAACTATGTTTGAACAGGGTTATAGTCTACCTCGCACAGGTCTGTGCCCAGTGTGGATAGGATGTGACCTTCCAACTTTCAGTCCTCAGAACTCTAGCTGCATTTTGCTAGAATGAAATAATAAATAATAATAATAATAGCCGCTGTTCTCTTCCTTAATGTTTGCATGGTGATACAGCTAGGGGATTATCACCGCAACCCCCTAAAACCACTTGAACTTGTTTATCTAATAAAATGAGACTAGGCCTCTAATTGGTTTTACAGCAAACATTTTCCAAAAGGAAGAAGTCAAACAAGCCTTTTCTGTTACAAATATTTCTGTAAACAACTTGGGACGTAAGAAGTAGACAAAGGTATCTCCTAATACTACATCCATTAAGGAAAGAAATTGTAAATATTTCTGAGGGAAAAAAATATTCAAGAGAGGTACAACCTTCACTATGGGTATGCTAGGTCTCTTTAAAATGGACTGGAAATAGTCAAGGTAATTATATGAGATCACTTTTGCCCTAAAATGTATGCGTCCAAGTGCAATTATTGCATGTCAAAGGGAACTGCATGCATGTAACCGAGGCGCAGAATTTGGCCCTTGTAAAGCCAAATTTGCAGAGCCTGGTGCATTAGAAGTAGATCTAATAAATTACAAATCACATAAATCAAGGCCGAATTGTATATATATTTCCCATACAATGCGCACACACTGATAAAGCCTTATCTATTTAGTATAGAAACATATTTGAGAAACTGCAAGTATATCTAATAAGAACTGGCTTACACATCTGGTATTTCGGTATGAATTGTTCATAGGGAACCTGATTTTCAGAAGTGTTTAGCATCCAAAGTTTCCAGTGACTTCAGCTGAGTAGTCAAAATATCAAGGTGGCCACTACAGGGTGGGTCACAGGCCCCAGGGTCAGAAGTCACAATGGAGAGGCTGGGTGATTCATTAACTCTTTCATTAACTCCCACCAAGCAGGAAGGCAAGTTTGTGGCTGGGCATGTCATTTTTAATGGGCAAATGTTTGTCAGCATCTATGTTTGTGCATTTTTAAAACATTCACACAAAAACTAGAAGAAAGTGGTAGAAGTGGAACCTCCCTCTTTTGCTGTTCATTTGCAATTTTCACTGTGAATTTTAAGTATATTCAGGATACTTAAGTATTTTAAGTATACTCAGGAAAGATGAAAGGTTGGCACAGTAATATTTAAATGTATGAAAAGTGCCCAGTTGATAAGCCTACGGATTCAAGTTCTCCATCTAGCAGCAGAAAAGGTACAGCGGCAATGCAAGCTTCAGTTTATGTACTTCTGGAAACCCTTCCCGCTCAACATAGTATGTGAGCACTTCCTGAGGGTTTCAAAATATAAATAATATTTTTCTTCTTCCTCCAGCCTGTTGGAGAAATAGCTACGTTAACTGATGGCTTTTTTGTCTGGTGACTTGTTCATGTATACGTGGAAATCTGGGCACCTCTACCCATCTCCTCACATTAGTACCCTGGAGGGAGAACGGTGGAAGTACACCGTTTGCATTGCAATAAACAAACAACTCAGAATGGAGATATAGGTAAACTGCCTCAACTTCTTCTGAACTGGCTTCCTTCAATCCACAGGGAGGGAAGGGAAAGGAAAGCAAAGTGGCTCATTCTGTATTCAGATATCTAGTTTGGCTTTTTTATTTGCCTAATAAATTCATATACACAGTTTAGGAAATGGGGATTGTAAAACAGTTTTGCACAAGCCAAAGAAATGAAAGTACATATGCCACATGAGAGGCAAGACAACTGCATTGGTAATTATTTTTGTGTCTCCTAATTCCACCATAAGACATTCATTTCAATAGCTATTACTGTATACTCAAAAAGAATTGCAGTGCAAAGGGAAGCAGGGAATAGCACACATATTCATAATGTGATCACTGCCAATAAACCAGTTTATGAAAACAAATGAATGCATTTCCCCTCTAGTATCAGTCTAAAAGCCCACATATCTAAACCATTTGACTCCAGGCTTGCGAAGAGAAAAGTTTTTGTTGTTGTTTTGTTTTGTGTTTTGAGGAATAGCACTAAGAGACAGAAAAGCAGAAAGAAATAACTGGATGGTCACTTTTGGAATACAATAAAAAGTTCAAATGTGAACATTGTAAAGGACCAGCCATTGCTGGTAAGATTAAAGGAAAACTCCAAAGCAAAACTGTGTTGGATTTGCCATGGCTGCTTTTTTATTGTGTATATAGACTCTCCATTTTTTTAAATTGAGTCCCCCCCACTTGTTTTTTGTGCTAGAAAATATTAAGTGTTGGCTGCTCACTCTTTACTGGACGCCCTTACAAGCTTATTGGAGCAGATAACCATGATGTCATATGATCCTGCAACCTGAATGACAGCTCTCCCTTCCCAGGAGCTTCAGGGAGGAAAGTGCTGAAATTTAGGGTCAGATTTTGGCCCCTTCAGTGCAATGCAGGCGTAACCAGTTATCTAGAAATCTCATTTGTGGGACGAGAATTCTGAGCAGCACAGAGCAGACCTGAACATTCCCTGCCACACCCCCACACCCTCCAAAATCCCAGCCTCTGTGGAGGGGGCGTGGCTAGGGAACACAGGGTGTGGCTGGGTGCTTCTTCTCTCAAGATATTCCGAGCTGAAAAGTTCACTCTTCCAAAATAGTTTGGTTGTTCTGAACCCCAGATAAAATGAAGGTTAAGGAAGCATAACTTTCCTATCATTGAAAGCTGTGATAGTGGTAGTATAAAAAATGTCCTCCACTATATTTAATACTGTCACTACTAAGCCAGTCTCCTCATCAAAGGATCAAGTTTCAATGTATTTTCTACAGAAGGTGCTCAGATACTACAGTGTTGGGTAGCCTTCTAGAAACCTAGATAGACAGAAACTAACCAACCGACATGCCGATGACAAAATATGGAGGGAGAATGGTGGAGAGCTTGTCAAGCCATACAAACGCACTAGGGCAGAACTAGTTCATCTAGTGCAGAGAGGGCAAGTTCTAACGAGACCAGTATTTCACCATAAATTCATCACTTCTAAGCCCTCTAGACTGCCACTTTGCATGCTTCATTTCCAGCGGGACATTTGATACTTCTGAGCTTAATGGTCTATTTCATGAAAGGAAAAAGCTGAAGGGACTAAAACAAGTAAATTGGTGGCTCAGGGGGCATTTTGCTGTGCCCAGGAGAATTTGTGCCCCCCTCGATCTGCGGTTTTAGGTTGGGGCCACATCTACAAAATAGCAAATAGAATTTAAGCCAATTTAAAATTGTATCATTCCTTACAGAGGGGAGAGATTTGTCTCTTTTGCCTCAAAAATATTCTAAAATGTTCTTCGTAGAAAAAAATTACATGAATTATTCTCTCTAAACCATTACATCATGCTGTAGTCTTACTGACTACCTATTTTTCCTATGGCCAAGACATTTTTAGTGTGTCTTGATTGATGCCAAGTTAATGCACATTTAAAAGCCTCCTCATGCCCTAAGGCCTCTTCTGTCTGCTTATGAGGAATAACTGGAGAATACCATGGGCAGCACCTAAGTTTCATGCTTTTCTTTTCTCCCCCCGATTAGTAGGTTTTCAGGGCTCTGCACCATGGAATTCAGTGTGGAAACTTTATTCTCCAGCGACAACTCTCACTAGTGCAAATCACTTCCTACACTGGGGCCAGTCTTCCATGAATTGTCTCATTACCATGCCTTATGTCTAGGATTTTCTGTAAGTCTCTACCATCAGGGGCAGATCCAATAAGCTTCAAGGATATTGATAGAAATTACTGGGCAAAATTCTGTCCCAGTTTAACCGAAGAGATAAGCCCTAGAAACCAAGTCTGGATCTGGATTTCAAACCCCTAAGTCTATAGATGTCCATATCTGGGGTTTTGGTCCA
Source organism: Emydura macquarii macquarii (assembly GCF_026122565.2). NCBI lineage: Eukaryota > Metazoa > Chordata > Testudines > Chelidae > Emydura > Emydura macquarii. The sequence continues at coordinate 965,518 of NW_027133667.1, forward strand.
TTTATAGAGAGGGGCCTGCTAAGAAGTTCGGATCCAGATCCTGAAGCTCCAACCTCCTCCAAAGCTCAGGGATAGAGGGACATTGGATCTGGGATTTTGGCTCAGACCCATCTCCCAGTACACCCATATTGCCTTCAGCTGTACTGCACTGGTGCACCTGAGGAATTTGGCCCGCTGTACAATTGTACATCATAATCCTGACACCAAAAAAGTAAGCAAAGTCACCAGCAGAGAAATGAGCAGAAAAGGCACTTAAAACTGCCATTAAACGTCAAAAATATAATCTGTCCTGATGCCAAGAACAGTGCCCCTAGGTATGTTTTGTGTGACCTTTTAAATAGCTAATTAATTTGATTCCCTTTTCTTCTGAGACTAGCCCTGTTATGGGGGAATTTATGAGGAGGAGTTGGATCACAATGTACTTTGCTTGTCTCCTTGATTCATAACATTGGCTAGGAATCCACCTGGACAATTCTGCAGCGGCAGCATTCGGCATCAAAGGTAGGCTTTAATATTTGCGACACCAGTCCTCATTCATCACTGAGGAGCAAATGAAAATATGATAACGAGCAACATACCCCATATCCCGGGAGCTAATTATGCATCTTTCTTCTGAAAGTGAGTGGAAAAGACAAGCTTGGAAGACATCCATGGAGCAATTAAACATGCACTGTCAACGTGTCACAAATACTGTGTTTTTACAGCTGAAATGAAAACACAAAGTGCCATCTGCTCAAACTACAGAATAATTAGCACATCACAGCACACATCCATGACACGTACCTGTCAACAGTCATCAGCATAGTAATGACATTTTTCACTCTGAATAGCAATGGCTTCTCTCTCTCCTTTTGAAGGCAGTTTGTGGTACCGTTATTTAAAATAAAAATGCGTACAAATATGTCCTTTATGAAATAAGATTTCATTCTACTAGATCAACATTCAAGCTGACGTGTTTCCTCCATTTTGTAAGCAGAGCTCTAATTCCATGCCCGGGAGGAGGGAAGCCCTGTCCATGGGAAGTTGCTTTTAAAGATGTGTATGTACTATTTTGAACGGACTGCCGATGAAAAATGCCTTATTGGCACCCTTGGGGACTGGTGGGAGCCAGATCCTCAGATGCGGAATGACTTCAGTGGAGATACGCTGATTTACACTACCTCACCTGGCCTGCTCATTCACAGAACCATTCGGCCTTCCCCTTACTGCCTCACCAGTCCGCCTCTGCTCCGAACTGGAGGGGTTGCCTATCTAAGTGAGAGGATAATTCAGTTCCAATAGCCATTGCATACTTGGCCGCCCTGCCAATAAGGGGCCAGTTGGTACTAGCATTGGTACTACAACAACAAAAACCATCAACTTGTTACCATAACAGCAGATGAACCAAGAGAGGTAACTGACCCCCCACACACATTGCACAGGCAGTAACACAACTGCGCCTTCTAACAGCAATGAATTTGGCACTAGCCTTAACACGGCTTAAGATTTACATTTTCCCCATATAATTTAGAAAGCACAAGACCATGTCTTCTTATGTGTTCAGACAGCACCCAGCACAATGCTAATCCAATCTTACTTGGGGTCTCTAGCTGCTGCCATAATAGGAAAATATTTTTTAAAAAATAGGTATTTTGTAAGTGCTTTACAATTCTGACTCATCTCCGTGTGATAAAAGCCCCCAATGCCACTCTGTCCATCACCACTAATCCACTGAATATAAAAGCCGATTGTGTAACTGGAAGACCTGCAAGTATCAACAGAGTGTTCTACTGAGCTAGATGTTGAGTGTTCTTCAAAGTCTGTCCAAGGGATTAAAGGAAACCACATGGGGACCGGTTATTGTTGTTTCTGGTGATCAGAAAAAGGGATGAATCGGGTGAGAAAGTAGGAACCTCCCTGCCCCATGACCAGGAATGTTCATGTGAAATTCAAATCAAACAATTTAAAATTTGAAAAAGTAAGGGGAAGTTTAAGGGGTGCGGGGGGAGGAGTATCTGCCTACTTTTACCATCCTGGTCACCAATTTATACGCCCATGCACTACTGCCTACCAGAGGCAGGTGCCAAATACTGCAAGGGAGTCTACTATTGTGGTATATCTAGCGCATCGGGACGCACAGAAGGAACACCACAAGGAAACGTAATCTTTTGATATTCCCAGGCTCTTTATTACAGACCCTGAGGTCCAGACAATTTGTATAAAGATACAAATGTTGTTGTGCTTATTGGAACGGAGGCCAGACATCCAAATGCTCACCAGCACTGACGACAGTGTTATGCAGGGGGCTGGGCATCACACGACTCAAAGCAGGTGGGCATGACAGCTGCCTTCCATTCAGGCTAAATGAGGAAACAATTAGATGTCCCTGAGTTTAGTGATAGCTGAAACAATAGGAAATCACCACCCGAGGACTAGGCACACGCAAGCCTAGGCGGTGACTGGGCCATGACGTCAATAGGGTTTCCTGGGGGACTGATAAACACAGGGGCACCGGGCTGATTTGGTTGCAGCTATGAGTCTGTGTGAGTGGGAGAGAGGCACCAGAGACACCATGGAAGGCAGCAAGAAAGCCAACACACAGACAGAGAAGCTCTTGGAGGGTGAGCCTGATATAAGCGAAGTCTACCAAGGGCTTCTCAAACTTCCTTTGCTGGGACCGCCTTTGAAAATATTTCCGGCTGTGATGACCCCCCACCCCAAAAGTGATGATCCTCCCATGCTACACACCCCTCCTGCCCCCATGTCATGCCACCCTTACTTTTGCACTGCTGCTGGGGGCGGCGCTGCCTTCAGAGCACCCAGTCAGCAGCTGTTCTCCACCCACCCGGCTCTGAAGGGCTCTGGCTATCAGCCATGCACAGAGCTGACAGCCACAGCATGCACGGGGGCTGACAGCTCGCGACACCTCCTTCCCCCGCATAATAACCTCACGACCCCTTGAGGGGTCCTGACCCCCCAGTTTGAGAATTCCTGCTAAGAGAAAGAGCTATGAGGTAAAGCACTGGCTGGAAAGAGGATCGGGACTGTGAGCAAAGAAACTGCATCCTGCTGCCTTCAGGGAACCAGGACTTTGTACATCCTTGCTACATTAACAGGACTGCATCAAAGAAATAACAGACTCCATCATCAGTGTCTGCTCCTAATACGCAACACTGAAAATTAGCTAGCTGTTTGGGTCAAAAGGAGTAACAATAAGTTACTGTCTGGCATGTCCTTAACACGTTGAAGACTTGGGTGGGGATTTTAAAAGTGTCCTAAGTGCACTAGTGAACAACTCCAATTGAATTTCAATGAGATCTGAATACCTGACTCCCTTCAAAATCCCAGACTTGATAAACTGCCAGTTAATCCTCAGAGATCCATGGTGGGTGAGGTAATATCTTTATTGGACCTACTTCTGTTGGCGAAAGAGACAAGCGTTAGAGTTTACACAGAGCTCTTCTCTTAATCCTCAGAACAGCCAAGATTGAGGATTTTTTTTTAAAAGGGCATTGGCTCACATCACAGACTCAACAGGATAACTTGCTGCCTTTGAATTAAGATACATAAAGAGATTTCCCGAAAAACAACAATCACAGTCATAAGAATAATGCCATAAGCATTTAAATTAACTTTTTAAAGAAAAGAGTAGTGGAGACAGTGAGTGACAAGCTAAGAATTCACACCTGCTAGCAAATTCTTACTTGTGTGTAACAGATTCCTTATTGCACTTCTTAGTAGAGCTGTGTGAAAAACTGATTTTTCAGTTCACTGGCAATTCCTTTACAGAAAAAAAAAATTACACTTGTCCAAACCAAAAATAATTTTTTTTTGCGGGGGGGGGGGGGGGGGGGGGGGGGGGGAGAGGGGGAAGAATATTTGGCAAATCAAAAAGTCAAAATTAAAAACGTGTTTAAAATTTGTTTCAAACAAATGTTTCATCGAATCCAGAACTACTACTTTGTTTCAATTTCAGCAATTTTAAAAAGGTTTCTGGTTTTAAAAAAAAAAATTAAAGGAAATTTTGAAAAGGTCCAAATGAAACATTTAGACTTCTTTGGAAATGTTATTGTCCCCCCCACCCCATCTCCCAACAGACACAATTTGACAAAACGATATACATTTGCAAAACAGTTGTGTCACTGAATCTGCATTTTTCACTGAATGAAACCCTTTGGCCAGCACTACTTACGGGAATTTTTCTGCATCTCTTTCAGGGCCCCGAGAATCTGTCTCATTTTTCCTATCAAGAGAAGCTTTCAGACTGAGGCTACGGCTACACTGACAGCAGCAAAGTCGCCGCCGTCAGATCGATTGCTCTGGATCGACTGAGCGGTCAGTGAAGACCTGCTCAGTCAATCCAGAAATCGACGTACTAAGACCACCTTCACAAGTGGCGCAGCGCTGCGTCGACGGGAACACAGTTCCCGTCGGCGCAGTGCAGTGAAGACAGCGTGCAGAAGAGGAGCCCAGAAGTCGACGGGAGTTACACATGCTCCGAAAATAGGGCGTTTCCCCTCAGAGGGGCGTTCCTGTATAGATTGCTGTACCTCCTGAGACCATCCCTAGGACTGCAGACAGGAACACTGTCACATGGATACTGCCAAAGCCATCGACCTGGCCGCGGAATTGGCAGCGTCCAGCGCTGTTTGGAGGGAGGTTCTAGCCACTGATGGACACAAACTCCTGCCTGGTGTCCTGTGGCAGAGAGTGCTTGAATTTGGCTACGGAATCTGAAACGTTATAACTGCATCTCCCCAGCAATGCCTGCTGGTTGGAGATTCTGAATTGAAAACTGGTGTGGAATAAATCTTTCCTCCAAACACGTCTAGCTTCTTAGCGTCCTTGTTCTTAGGTGTTGACCTTGCCTGTCCCATTCATTCACCGCAGTCACTACCAGGGATCCAGGGGGTGGGTGGGAGAACAGGTATTCACATCCCTTGGCTGGAACATAGTATTTCTTTTCGGCATTTTGGATATTGACTGGGGGGAGTCTGCCAAAGGGCTCTGACAATCTTCAGCACCCCCTTGTGCACTGGCAATGTGACTTTGGTCCATGCCATGGGCACCAGGATGTCAAAGAGGCCATCCATAGGCTCTGTGAGCTCCTCAGCCTCCAAGCCCAGGTTGGACACGATCCTTATAAGGAGTTCTTGGTGGGCCAGAAAATCATCTGGCGATATTGGGGGAGCTAGGCTGGCCACTGCCTTGTCCAGGGATGAGGAGGACGATGGTAATGCTGGGGGAGGGAATGGTGCCTCCTCCTCTTCAAGGGAGTTGTCTCTACCTCAGGGTCCCACGGTTCAGGGGCGGTATCGGACCCCGAGTCTGGGTCCTGCACTGGGCTGGTCGGTGCCATGAATCATTTTCCAGACTTGGCTGTGGAGGACTGGAGCGAGAAGGGTCCTGGAGCCATCAAGATCCCTCATTGGTTCCAGTATGGCCACTAGACAAGCCATTGTCCTTGAGAGAAGTCCTCGGGGAGCAGGGTGGAGCCAACGGTGGCTGTTCCAGTCAGCTGCAGTGCAGAATTGGGCGGTGGTGCCAGCGAGATGGTGACTGGCGACGGGATTCCCTTGAGTGGCGCTGGAGAGGAATGGTGCGGAGATGACCGCGTGCGACAGGGCGTCGGGCCACATGGTGCTGGGGATCAGTGCCAGGGGTCCTGCAACCATTGCCACGCTACCAGTGACCGGCACTGCAAGGACTATGACTGGTACCAGGGAAACCAAGATCAGTGATATGCAGCTGGTGAGTCTCTCCTCCGGGTCTGAGACTGGAAGCGTGACACTGGGGACCGGAATCAAGATGGAGGAGACTTCCTTCTGACGCTGGAGATCTTGGCCAAAGTGTTGTGGACTGGTACCAAGATGGGGAACCCTGTGACTAACTGACTACTGTGGCAGCCCCATGGTTTACCCCTGGAGACAGGTGCCTTTACCAGCTCTGGTGCTGAGAGAAAAGTCAGCGAAGTGGCAAGCACGGAGAGGGCCATCATGTCCTTGGCAGCTTGAAAGGCCTCTGGCATAGAGGGCACCGTTTGGTGGAGGGGCCCCATCTGCTCCCAGAAGTTGGAGGTGGCTCCGTCAAAGGGTTTGCAGCCCTAGGAGGAGAGGCTGACTCTAGCCGCTCCAGAGCAGGTGACTTGTCCGACCTGGGTCCTTTGCCTGACCCCGCCTTCTTATCCCTCTTTGGCACAGGGGAACGTCCTCGATCAGCGCACTGCTTCTTTGGCACCAGCGAGGGCGAACGGCATCGAGAAGGGCTCAGTGCGGACGGGGCGCGCCGCACCGACGCTGAAGGACTCGGTGCTGAGTCTGAACAGGAAGGTTCTGAGACTGGTCTGAGTGCTACCTCCATCAGTAGGACTTTCAGGTGAATGTCCCTGTCTTTCTTAGTCCGAGGCCTGAAGCCCTTGCAAATCCCTCACGTGTGTTTCCCCTGAACGCTTTAAACAACTGTCATGGGGGTCATTAAGCAGGAAGGGCTTATGTCAAGCAGAACATGGGTTGAAGCCTGGGGACCAGGGCATGTCCCATCCCTGGGCGAACGTCCCCAACAGGATCACAATCTCTAACTTACTAACCAACTATTTACAAGAACTATTAAAAACTATCTATGAAAAGAACCACGAGGCACTTGTCAACGCAAGAGAGAAAGTCATTACAACAACTGTCATGGGCGGAAAGAAGAAACCGAGGGGGCGCTTGGCCGGTGATGCTTCATATACTGCTGGATGAGCGCAGGGCTCCAGAGGGCACCAGAGATGGCCCTACAGATGCCACAAAGGCAAAATATCTCCAACAGCCATGCAGAAGGGCACGCGCACCTAACATGGAATCGATATGAGCAAGCACTCCAAGAATAGTGTTCTACTCAGACAATAGCTATCTGCAATTGCTAAACTTCCAGCTGACTGTGATTTGGAGTTATCCAAAGCCCTTCATAAGGGGCAGTGTGTAGCCCAGCTACCGGAGGGTCCTTGCTTATTCCTTGTTTTATGAGAGAAGTGCACCAGCACTACACCTGGTAACACCTGCATTCCCTCTTCACCAGTCCAGTTGTGCTGGCTGGTGCATGGCAGTGTGAAGCCAATACTCTACCAATTCTCCACTCTTGCTTGTCCACTCCTTGGCCATATGTGTGAGCGAGTTAGTTGCTCTGCCTGCCGCAGCAGCTTCTCACCCCAGAAGATGTGTCAATCTGCACAGGGAATTAAAAGGGGCCACAGGACAGCTGACAATTTAGCCCCAAAAGAACAGCCTTCAGATTATGGAAAAAAACTGTAGTATTTTGATCTGAAAGACTGAGGTATCCCCATCAGCAGATCTCTCTGAATACCATGGTCATATACCAGTTAGGATTGTCCTAACAGGTCACACCAGGATGGGTAAAGATAAGTGTAAGAGAATTAAACAGTAAAAATTTGAATCTCATCAGATAACAAAGCCTGTTAATTAAGCACTTTTTGAAACCTCACAAAATGCTGATTCTCTACATTTTTATATGAAATACCTTCAAAGGAATTTGGCTTGTATTCATTTAAGAGATCCAAAAATGTTCATGACTAATATAATAAAAAGCAGGACATGAGCGGAATATAAATATTGTTTAATTTATTACATATTCTAGTATATTTCCAAAGATTTCATAATAAAATGTACATTTAATTTGATATGAATTCAAAGGACTTTGTTTTGGTCTTTAACATAGCCTTATATGATGCCTTCATAAATTATATGCCTCTTTCACCATGCATAGACCCACAATATAAAATAATATTGGAGAGAAAAATCTGGAGAAAGTACTGTTTTCACAGTTCAGTTGTCCTATTGAAAATATAAAAATCAGCAGCTTTGAAAACGTACACCAAAATTTATTATTTAGCACATTAGTCAGCTGAAGGAGGATTTATATTCTATGGCCCAATCCTGCAAATGCTTGCGTACATATGTAATTTACATATATACTTAAAAGTCTATTTTCAGGGAGGCGACACATATTAAGTAGTTCCCCATGTGCTTAAATGTTTGAGTTTGAGGACCTACATAGCCTTGTGAAATTGTATTCACTTTTTTTTCTGAAGTCTTATATATGTGACATCTGGAGCATTAGGAACAGAAATGTTCCTAATTTTAGTGAAAAGGCCCCTGGTTTTTCATTCCTTACATTTTAAAAATTTGTCCATGTTTAATATGCACTGGGGGAAAAAACCCTACATTTTCTGAAAATTTCTAACATCTAACTAAAAAATCAAAAGACTGAAATAAATGACACAAGGGTTTATGAGCAAAGTGGCCTTTTCTGGTCTTAAAAATGTATGTCTTGCTAAGCCATAGTTTCTTCATTTAGGAATGAAGTTTCATTCCAAAATGAATAACATTTCATGTAAACATTCGATTTGCTGCAATAAACTGGCCAGAAAAAAATACAAATTGTTTTTATATGGCATAAAGCATAAAAAAATCCTTCAGTTATGCAAGAGTTTATAAAAATAATTTACAACACTATTAGAAGCTTCTCAATAAAAAATGGTGATATTCATCCCTGTGCAGAAGCCCAGTGCAAGGCTGATACACCACTTAAACAGTCTCTTTTTAAAATACAATTTTCTTAATCCAATATAAACAATGCACACATGAAAATTAGGACAGTGTTAGGCCTTATCTACACAGGAAAGATTGATGGGCTTTTTTTTTTAAAAAAAAATTAGTATAACAATATAAATATAACTAACCTGAAAGAGTGCCTCCACTCTGCTTGGTCTAAAGTGGCTTAAGGAACTTCCTTTGTGAATCACGATGTCCATGCTACACTGTGGGTTGTTTGTTTTTTTTAAATAAGCGCACAAGCTGTCTGGGCAGGTGTCCCAGGGTACTGTGTTCTGCTGCTAGACTCAATACACGGTGGGTTGTTTATTGTTTTGGATGGTGGGATACCTACCAGAATCTATCGGAATACTAGAACGTGCTCAGACTCCCTTGATTCCTTCCACTGTATCCCATAATTTGCCTGTTTTTTTACTAGCCAACCCCATTTTCAAAAACTGTTTCAGTTAAAAACAAGTTTTCAAACTGCTCTCAGGCAGCACAGAGGAAGCGCTGCTGCATACAGCAATTCTGACCACCATAAATACACACAGGGTGCTCCATGAGTATGTTGCATAGGCAGGTGGTGTTGGCGGAGATGGAAGATCATCACCACCCCGTGACAACATATGGATGCTGCTAGGGCAGGAGGATGAAACCAAGCAGTTACGTCAGTCCAGCTCCTCACAGCATGCACATGTGCTGGGGACATTACCAGGGACTTTGGTTTTTATAATTCTGCCACTGCTCCTTGGTTTTGGAGCTGCGCCGGCACGTGACCTGTGAATTCCCCTTCTCCTGCATTTGCTCTGCTAGCTGCTGGTAAATCCTGGCATTCTAGTGACTACTGGAAAGATGAGATTGAATGTATTCTTCTTCTTGTAAGACCAGGAATTCCTCAATCTCCTGATGCCACCACATGGGGGCTGCAATGGACTCAGGGTTTGTGAATTTGCCATGAACTGGAGACAAATGTGCTTGTGTGTCTGACGGTATTTAAATAGAGATAGGGACATCCAGTCAAGATGCAGGCAGTGCTTAAAGTGGTTTGAAAAAGTGTGTGTATGGAGGGGTCGGGCGTCCATCATAATCTGGAAGCAGCAGCTTTGGTAAATGGTGTTTCAGGAGCACCCCAGCTTGATTTTCAATTTTTTTTTTCAGGTCTGCAACCCTCCCTTAGCCTAGTGTGTCCTCCCTACCAAACACACACACTTTAAATATCAGATACAGTGGAGGGTAGGGCTGTGCAAATAAGTGATTTTTTTAGTTTGGTGGCTGAACCATAAAATCAGGGGAATTGTTTCAGGTTGAATGAAATGTGTTGTTTGAGGATGTGAGTTGGGTTTTTTCCCCCCAACATTTTTAAATAAAATTGAGGTAAAATTCCAAATGCAAAGTAATTTTGAATAAAAATAAATTTAAACATCTTGTTCAGACAATGTTGAAACAAAGCATTTTGATTTTTTCAGAATTTTTTTTCCCCAACCAAAACGATTCCTTGAATTCAACAAGAATTCTCAAAATGTTTTGGGAGACCCAAATACGCATTTTTTGGCCAAAAAAAATGTTTTGGCCAAGAAATTTCACCTAGCTCTAGCGGAGAGTGCACACACAACTCGACAAGTCAATCCAGACATGAAGTAATGTAGTGTGGGGTAGCAGAGGGAGAACTACCTGACGTGAATAGCAATTTTGAAATGGGGTTTTGTCCGCACCAACCTTACAGTGGTATAACTCATTCCGAAACAGAATTATTTCACTTCCAAAGTGGGTTAATTACAGAGGGATAAGATGCTAGAGAATGCCCCAAAGGATCATTTGAGTGTGGATTGAAGGCAGTTTATGCCAAAAAAACTAAAGATAGCCCAAAAAAGCTTTCCCATGTAGACAAGGCCTTACCAAGATAAACATTTTCCTCCCTCAGTGGCTAGTACAAGAGGCAACCATGGTAACAAGTATCTGTCTCAAGAATAAGAAACTATGAGGGATCAAATTTGGTTTTAGGATTTTTGGAAGCCAAAAAAGACTTGCTATTCTGGATATTGCTACTTATGGCTAAAGGATCTGTATTTTGTGACTCAGAATCAAATGTAAGATAAGATTACCCCTCTATATACATACTTTACCTGCTGCATTACTGTGATCTGATGATATGCAGGCTCACTGAGGAAGAGTCACCATCACACGGTTGTATAATGCAGTACATAGAGATACCATAGAACTATCAGTACTTGTGGTAACACATTTAAGTTAGGAAGCTCTTCATTTATTAGGAGAAAAAAGATTATTCTCAAACTGTGCCAGCAGTTCTTCCATCGCTGCCTACCAGAAAATACTGGGTTTAGGCTGCGACTTCATGGATGCATCCTGTAGGTGCTTTGCCATGCAGCAGCTTGATATTAAATCCTCCCACTGTTTTGCCGATTGCCATCCAATCATCACGAGGGACTAACAAATCCCAGGGTAGCTTTCCTCATTCAGTGAAGGGAATGCTTTGGTCAAGGGGGTGCCCGTTGCTGCTGAAGATGACGACAGCTTGTTTTGAGATGTTTTCTTCTATCTTGCACGAGTCAGCCATGGTGATGAAAGTCAGTCTCTGGCAAACGCAACAACAATGGGGGTGATTAACCTCAGCAGCCAGACTGAAGGATATCTCCACCCGAGCGCTTAGTCACTGACAGCGTGGTGAATACCTAAGAGGAAGGAAAGAAGAATGTTTTCAGTATATTGAAATGAATCCCAAGAAGAATGGCACTCAGCTATAGACAAGGAATAATGCTACTACCACCGTATCATTTCTTATTCAAAATAGTATGTTGTAATGGCAAAGATACATTAAACATCCTCATTGCTACACACACCCTTCGTCTTCACCACTCTTCTGCGGGTTTTTCTTTTTGTGGTCAAGAAGAAATGACTGAAGGAAAGTCATGTGGCTATGTACCACATTTATCTAAGTGTGGTAAATTAATCAAATATCATTCTGGAACCAATTCCAGCTCTAGATATTATGGATTAGGATTTATAGCATTCGTGTTGACAAGGATCCAGTGCTTGGAACGCCTGCTTTAAGAAGCGTGGAGGAGACGTGGCTACCATTCCAACATACACACTGGGATTCTGTGCTGTGTCTCCAGAAGCCATGGTGACCAGACATCCTGACATCAGGAACTTTGTCTTGTATACACAACTATACCCCCATTTCCTCCCGCTCCAAAAAAGTATCCTGATTTTTCACACTTGCTATCTGGTCACCAACCAGAAGCCCAGGGCAAGGAGAAAACAAAAATGGCTTTAAGCTACCTTTGTGTCTCCCTGGAGGTTGCTCTAAATTATGGCAGCATACCTTGGGATTATGGCAGCACACAATAGGGTGACCAGATGTCCCTATTTTATAGAGACAGTCCTGATATTCAGGGCTTTGTCTTATAGAGGTGCCTATTACCCCCCACCCCGTCCCGATTTTTCACACTTGCTATCTGGTCACCTAAGCCAGAATGGCCATAGGAACGTACACTACGGCCTCAACCACCACTGCCCATGGCACAAAGGTTTGTATGGGGAAGGGCCAGTGTAGGGACACCTATAGTGACGCAACACAGTGTCTGCACTGAGGAAATTCTCACCCAGCAACTTGCCTGTCGAAGTACAAGAATGATCTTGTGGTGAAGGCACTAGGAAAAGGCTCTGGGAAATCCATTTCCTACTCTGACACACTTTTCCTGTGTGATCTTGAGCAAGTTAACCTCTCCGTGCCTCAGTTTACAATCTTCTGCTTGTATCTGTCCCTTCCTCCCACCTCTTGTCTGTCTTATCTATTAAGACTATAAGATCTGTAGGGCAGGAACTCTCTCTTACTATGTGTTAATACAGTTCCTAGCACACTGGGCCCCGTACACAACAACTGTAATACAAATAAAATAATAGTTTATGTCAATGGAGGTACCCCACACATTTTAGAACCAGGCTCTTTTTAATCATGTCTTTGACTGAAGGAGCTCAAATGATATCAAAATAAAATGAAAAATCCATGAGTACAACTCTTCCAACATAGTTCTCTTAGATACAAACTGCTAGGAAAAATATTCTCAATGCACTTTCTAAAGGTTTCCCCCCCCCCCCAGACAATTGCCAAGAAACCTTTGTAGATCTAGCGTACAAAATGAAGACTCTTGGTACTTTCATGACACGCATTAAAAATAAAGATATTCAAGAGTAAAATTGTAAAATAAAGAAATACTGAAATTGTAGAAGAAAAATAAATTGTGTGAAATCCAACAAATTACCTCAGTTTGTAACTGAGGTTTACTACGCAACCAATGGTGTTGTTTTGCACACATATAATACAGGAAGGATGACAGGAAATCAAAACCACTTCTGTCTAAATGGTTCAAAGCTAAGGTAATTAGCTGGCATCAAAGTCATCTCTGAGGAAGAATAAACTGAAACCAGAATAGAGTATCTGCACATTTCAGCCATGCAAATAAGATTGAAATGTCTGCAGTTAATAGGGATCTAAAAGCCTTAAAGTTCAGTAAGCTGAAGCCTTGCTGTATACAGACTGCTAACATCCCTTTGGAGAACAGCAGCAATAAATGACACACATCCGCTTCTTTCTGTACACAAATAAAACACCACCCAATAATAAGGAATACAGATACATGCAGGAAACTACTTTAAAGTATATTGCAAAGAAAGAGGATATATTTAAAGTATATACTGGATTTGAAATAAGGCTTCTAATTCTCTAGCTCTGGCCCACAGACAGACACTATATGAGAATCTTAAATCTTCATTTTCAATTCAAGTGGACTTCGATTGCGCTGCATTGTTGAAGTTACTTTGAAATGAAAATTAAGCTTAAAATGTGCTAGCTTCATCTGTTTTCCCTTCTTGGTCTTAACCCCAACTTCTGCATGTACTGGCCAGCTCTAACTGCTGTGTGGTCTCTGCGCAGCTTCTTGACTAAAGCAAACTAGCTCGGATCCATCTGAGAGTTACTGGAAATGTGATTTTTTGATTGACAGCTTGTTAGCATGTCAAATGAAGACAAGGCTATAGATCCAATAAATGGAAAGCATTCACTAGTGAACTAGCTGAGTCATGCTAGTTTTTAAAGGAAGATTAGCCTGAATTGTAAATACCAACATTTCAATCACTACAATACAGTCTTTCTTAAAAAAAGATCAGCTCTCATTAAGGCCCACCTGTACTCACGCTGAGTAGCACTTCTCTTTGCAAGTAGTCTCATTTATTTCAAGAGACTGTTTTGCAGAGCGAGTTATTACTCAGCTTAAGTAAGAGAAGCCATATCTGGCTCTAATTTATAAAAGCAAATAAATTAGGGCCCAATTCTTCCACTCTTACTCATGTTGAACAACACTCTACTTGACAGAACACTGCTTCTGAAGTGAGGTACTACTGGAAGTCACGGAGGGTGGCAGTATCTGGTCCTAAATTCAGATGCGATACATCTGTGCAGGAAAAAGATACCCATTTCCTTTCCTTTAGCATGTTTACAAATACATAGCATAGAAAGCATGCTGAGGTCATTCATGACTCTATTCATTCCAGTGCATTCAGTACCTACAAAATGCCAACCCATTTTTAGACAAATCTTTAACGAAAAAACCAAAAAAGCACTAAGACTACTATCCTTGCCCTTCAATTTTTTTGTTGGCTGAACAAGAGACGAGATAAAGTAAAAGGAGCAAAGAACGTTGTGAAAGCTGGCACTACAAAATCATCACAATCCTCTGGGGCTTTAATTTACATGTCCGATTCTCTCCCTGCAGTCCTCCCCAAATAAACAGGATTAGCTGAAATTACCACACCAAGTTATAGCTAATCATTCTATTCATTTTCAATTTTAGCAGCTCAGATGTCCAAAGTAAATTATGATTATCATTCTATCTTCACACTGCATATGCTAATACTCCATTTGAATTCACAGGTGTGAAGACTCCCACTCAGCCGTCGATCAGGAAAGCGCCTCTGATAAAATGAGAACTTGTTTTCCTGTCTTTGAGGGTTTATAAGAACACCATTATAACGTGATGTTTCAGAGAAAGGTAAAGCTTTTGCTGTTGATGCTTTGAAATGATTCAGGTATCTGCCAATCTGTTACCTTCACAAAGGCTGTTATCTTGCTTACCTTGCATTATGTTGCAAACACAACTTACAAATAGTACAGACAAGTGGATGTGGCTACTTTTGCAGACTTCTGGTATTCTATAATATTACAGCTTGTAGCTAAAATAGGCACATAAGGACACCAATAGAACCCAAGACCCACTGACTGAGATTCAAGAGTTAAGATGACTTAGGGTGTGTCTACGCTGCAATTAGACACCTGCAGCTGGCCTGGGCCAGCTGACGTGGGCTTGCAGAGGTCAGACGAAGGAGCTGTTTAATTGCAGCGTAGACATTCAGGATCAGGCTGCAGCCCGGTTTCTCAGGTTCTGGAGCCCAAGCACAAACGTCTCCGCTGCAATTAACTTCTTCGCCCGAGTCAGCTGGCATGGACCAGATTTTTAAGTGCCGCATAGGCATGCCCTTATAGGAAATCCTCAACTGGTGTAAACAGGCACACTCCAATGGAGTATCACTGATTTACACCAGCAAATGCTTTTGCTTCTTTCTGTGCTTCTTTACTTGGAGTCAGACACATTAGCAGAGTAAAGAAAAAAAAAAACCAAACCTTTGGAGAGGCAGAATTTAATAGAAAAATCATTCAGTAGCTGATCTCACTCTAGAATACCAGTTTATAAGCCTATTTTAAGTATTTAGATCCACCTGAGATGTTAGCCTTGATAACCAATTAGCAGAAATAAATATTTGAAGCCTTCATGTACAGATTTCCAGGAGTCAGAGCGTGAGAAGAGTTCTCTACTCTTGGACAGCAGAAATACTACATCAGGAAAGACCATTGATATTAAAAAGTTAAAGAATTAAGCAAAGGGGAAAAAAAACCCTGACTCTTTATATAAACAGGCAAAGCTTTAATATCTGAAACTCCTGGTCATCCAAAATTCAAATAAAAACTTTGTATAGAAATCAAAATTCATTTTATAAACCCTAAGTATTCAAAGATTTCCATCATCTTCTCCTGAGACACCAAAATAGAAGATTATGGGACAGATTCTCCACTATGGCCAAAATGCACATAGGGCAAGTTGGGGAAGATAAAGGTAGAAATAGCTATAGTTCACTCTTGAACTATCCTGATCCTGCTGACACTCTATATTAGACTGGTCCCTGTACAAGGAGTTAGAGCATCTTAAAGCTACTTTGATTTATGATGGCTGTTAAAGTCTGCAAGGCTGAGGATCAGAAAGGG
The DNA here is from genome assembly GCF_026122565.2 of Emydura macquarii macquarii. Taxonomy (NCBI): domain Eukaryota; kingdom Metazoa; phylum Chordata; order Testudines; family Chelidae; genus Emydura; species Emydura macquarii. The sequence continues at coordinate 981,424 of NW_027133667.1, forward strand.
GGATCTTCTGGTGGGAGTACAGCAGGTCTGGGAGCTCTTACGTCACTCTTTCCTTTCATCTGCTGGCAGTGGGGACGAGGGGGGTGCCTGCTCTACTCTATCAGAAGACCCCCTTTGCTGGCCGTAGCAAAATGCCATAATCTGGGGTGATTCCCCTAGGGCTAGATGTGCCAGCTTTAGGATCATGTCATCTGACACTGCAATGCAAAGTGGCTGCACTGCATAAGAAAACCTAGCCTTATGCATTCTTTTTGTTTAGCGATACCACGCAATAACAGACTGTGAAAACTCTGACATCACATACACACCTCTGCACAAACTGGATGAATTCCTATTGTGTTGTCCAACTGTGCTTTTGTCAGTCCACATTTGATGGCTGCTGAAAATCCCTGGGTAACTTCTCCGGCATTTGGCCCAAGCACATGGAAACCGATAACTCGCTCCTAAATAAAGAAAATTCATTCAAGAAGCTTTACACATTTATTCTATTCACATTAATCTTGAAAATTTTCTTACTACTAAAGTTAGTGTTTAACTTTTAGTTAGATGTGTTGTTCCACTGACTTCAATGGACTATTCATCTGAGTGAAGATAGGCATATGTGTAAGTATTTGCAATATCAGAGCCAGTGTTAGGTGGTCATTTACTATGTGTTTGTTCTGAATCATCTGAATAAAAAACAAATCTTACAATAAACTCCCAGTTTAGCAGTTATTTAAGGAACATTGTTACACTTAATGGTAGAAATATTATAAATAATTCTAATTAACTTTTCTAATTGGATTGATGTAATTGAATGGTTACTACTGGGAAAATATATTCACTGACAAGTAATACATATTGTGTGCAAAAGATCATAACACCGGCTCATGGATGTGATGTCAGGGTTAACAGGAGACTATTTGTGGTGCAGAATGTGCACTACATCTAAGACTACGAGTCAGGCAGGGAGGTCACGGATTCCATGATTTTATGAGACCTCCACGACTTCTTCAAATTCCATTAATTCAGCCCTGAGCATGGGGCCCCACGCAATTGTCCTGCTTGTGATCCCCTAACGCCTGTCCTATCTACATTTCCGTGATTTTATTGTTTATTGCCTGTGTCCTGTCTGTGACTTTTCATAAAAACACCCATGCCAAAATCTTAGCCTTCACTATGATCAATAGATAACATCTCTGGTGATTGGTGAAACAGACAAGACAGATATTCACAAGAAAACAACTATCACTGCATACTCTGCTTCCCTGACATATGCTAGTGTCCAAATGAAAAATATCTGGAAACATTCTAGTATCTCCCCTTTCTGTACTACCGAGAGAACAAGAAATCTGATTTTATTAAATATTTCAGACCACATCCTGAGCCAGTGTAAATTGCCATAGCTCCATTGACTTTGATGGAGTTATGCTGATTTATGATAGCTAAGGTTCTGTCCGTCCCTTTGTTTTCATCTTTTAGCAATCCTGGTGGGTATCAAAGGCTATCTACTTCTGCTAATTACAGGACACAGACTTTGTGATTAGAGTTTAAGATTATTTTTCCTCATTAGTGAGCACCAGGGTTGCTAGTTACCGAGAGGCTATTTCAAGGACAAGATAATGGGTAAAACCTGAATTAGATCTATTTTCAATTTTCTTTTCTTTATGACATTGTGTTAATAAAAGAGTTTCAGGTACAAGCGTAAATATTTAACGCACTGAAATTTCATCCTGGATAACCTCCAGCCCTACAGATATTTAAACTCATTTACAATTTTCAGGACAATAAAATGTGAACAAATTAAGGCCCTGATTCAAAGCCCACTGAAGTTAATGGGAGTCTTTCCATTTACTTCAATGGACTTTGGATCAGACCGTATAGTCCCAGTTCTACCACAGGATCCACATGGGTGTAAAGGCGATCTCCAAGAAGTGGAGCCAAAATACTATGATGATGGGCACTTTAGAAATGAGATAGGTATTTAAACACCATAAAGTGTATGGTAGGATCCTTAGAATTATCATAGGCAGATTAGACAACATGGATGAGAGTAGCTAGATCAAACAGATTTGATAGACATTTGTTAATATGGGTTGCTAGGTGCCAATATGTAGTAACAAAGATACTGTCATAGTCGCAAAAGATAAAAGCAAGGGAGAGACTTGTTAATAATTAAAGTCCAACTCAGTTCTTATTAAACAGGTCTTGCTCACTTACAGCTGGAAATGCGGATTCTTCTAAATGGTTTATAATCCACTTAATGATTTAGCAGATTCTGTAGATGTCTGTAGTAGTGGAGGGGGGTAGCTTTATCCCTATTATGCCAGGTTAATCTTAGCATTATCATTTAAAATAAGATTTGTGAAGGCAAGACAGATAAATCCTGTTATAATCATCCCTAGCTAACCCATGGTTTTGTAAGGAGATGAAATTTGATTAAATTCTGGCTGACCTTGATTTAAGGGAGATGCATTTCCTAAAGGAAGAACAGGAAGATTTTTTTTTAAATGTAAGAAATAAATAGCATTACTATTAGTTTATTTATCTACTTCTGAAATGTAATGAACATTTCTAGTGGTAACCACCAATTTATTTATTTTTTTATCCTCATGGAAAACTGATAGGTACAAATGCCAGTCATACTATCTGTTAAAGGGCCATTTTTCTATAATCATAAACATTTGGTATTTATTATTAGACATGTTTAATAAAATACAAGAAGTAGATTAGTGACAAACTGAAGAATATTTCTTTTTTAACAACTGGGAAAGAGAACTCTACTTATTTCTCCCTTTGACTGTCGCCCCTAAAACAACCAGCCGGTTCCTGTTTTCCCATGAGGAAAAAAATGCACTTACATTATCTTGAATATTGCAGATTATCTTTGCATAGCATTTGTTGTTGTCTCTAGATGGGACAGTCCACTCCAGTGGCCAGAAATAACTATGGTAAACCTAGAAATATAATAAGGACATTAAACACGTTTTATAAGTTTACAGTACCAGAGTAGGATTTTCAAAAGTGCTCAGCATTGGACTAACTCTGCACCCATAGAAGCCAATGGGGAGTTCTGCCACTGACCCCAGTGGGAACAGAGTTAAGGTGACAACGGGCACTTTTGCAATTCCCACCCTTATGGCTCTTAAAAAGGAGTACAAACTGTGGTGCAATGCAAGCATAAATCATTTACTAATAGGATTATTTTAATTAACAATTATCCAAGCGCACAAAATTTGGAATACTTTAAGCCATACAGATGCAAGATTTCCTAACAAAGGTTATCAGGGGAGGCACACCAGGTACAACGGAAAGGAATATATAGTCCTGTGCTTGGGGAATGCGCCTTCCAAACTCACTTGGCCTACACATCAACCTGAATCAGGAAGGGTGGGAGGTGAGTGGGCCATGATCCTGTCCCTCCTCTACAACAGCCTGCACTGCTGGCTGAGTTCTAAGAGGGGATCAGGTTTCCCTGTCTGCCCTGAAGCTCTGGGAGTGGTTGTGTCTTGTAAGGCACTATCCCTCCTGGAGCTCCCCATGGAGCAGTACAGCTCTACCATCAGCTAACCGTAAATGAATTATTAGATGAGAAGAGTTTTCAATTAGCTGCAGCCGACTGAGAAAAACTGAACATATGCCTCTCAACAAACCAGGAGAAAGCTAGTTTAACGTGTTTCACATAAGTAGGGTTCTAAGGCACTTTATAAACTACATATATAGAAAGATGTCACCCAACATTGAAATTTAGCCATCTCAGGGGTAAAAGGCAGCTCAAGACCACCATTGAAAGTTTAGAGTACAAAGCAAAGGAGAATACAGGTGCAACTGAAGCACTAAGGAAATTGTAATTATCCAAATTACAATTCAGTCAGATCACAAATGACATGGATTTTTTTTTTTTTTTTGCCTCCGTGGAGCAAATTTTCAAAAAAGACTACTAAAACTGCAAGTGCATTTTTCTCAGCTAAGGGTCCACAAGATTTCGGTACTTTTTGAACACAGACTGAAGGTGTGCGCACAAATTAGAATTTTAGCCCTCTTCCAGTGGCCAGTTAAGACTCCTTAAAAAAATGGCTGTGTGTGTCAAATCATATCATATTCTTTTTCAACACAGCCCTCTTTAAAAAAAACCCCAAAACAAACAGCCTCTTAGCTTTACTCTAGTAAAAGTTTGTCGATTTATGAACCAGACCTTACATAATCATTCACCCAAGCCTTGCTCCCAAAGTGACATCAGTGAGAAGACACTGTTCACTGCCAGCTTCTTGCAAAGGTTTTTTTTTTTCTTTTTTCTACCCTGTGGTCTTTAGAATATTCTACTGTTTTAGGGCCTGATCCTACGAATTCTTACACATGTTCAATTTCAATCCCATGGGTAATCTCTTTGAATTCAGTGGGACTACTCACACGAGCAAAATTAAGTATGTGTGTTTGTACGATCAGGGCCTTAGTGCTTGTCTAGACAAACATTTAATTTGTGGCAAGATGGGGTGTAAATTTACCTATGACCAGCCTGCTACACTGAAGTGCCCGTACATAGCCTGCTGCCATTTCAAACAGAGGTAGATCAAAGGGCACTAGGGAACTATTAGTGCATGGTAGCAGGATCCACATTGACAGTGGGTGGCAGGCTAGCGTAAAGTGGATTTACATCCCAGCCTGCCATGAGCTAAGTGTTTGTGTAGATAAGCCCAAAGTGCCTAACAGGAATAATAACCATGGCAGAGGAGTACATTGCCATACTTTGTGATTACAAAAATAATTCAGCTTTGGCACTAAAAACCATTTATTGCCTTTCAACACTCCTCCACTAATTGATCCCCTAATTATCTCTAGAGACGAAGACTGAATTTTTACAAGCATTTAATGCACAAACCCCTTTTGCCAACAAGAGAATAGGTCTGCAGCTAGGTTTACCAGAATTGCAGACTAATGTTTACACCAGGTATTAGAGTCTAACCAAAGGCACAAAAATGTTCTTAGGATCCTATTGCCTTTAAGGGTATGTCTACACAGCAAAGAAAAACCTGTGGCTGGCCCATGCCGGCCGACTCGGGTTCACAGGGCTGTTTCATAGCTGTATAGACTTCTGGACTTGGGCTGGAGCCCAAGCTCCGGGACCCTCCCACCTTACAAGGTCCTAGAGCCCAGGCTCCAGCCAGAGCCTAGCAGTCTACACAGCTATGAAACAGCCCCATAGCTTGAGCCCTACGAGGCTGAGTCGGCTGGCACAGGCCAGCTGCGGGTATCTCGTTGCTGGGTGGACGTACCCTCCATCAGAGAGAGGGAAGGAAGTTAAAATTTAATTCACATAAACTTTCTTTTCATTACAGAAAGCAGAAATGAACAGTTTACCTCAATATTTTCCTCCCCAAACTTCTCCAATGCTGTCTCTTCTGAGAATCCACAGGCTCCGTATTCCAATGGAGTGAACACCGTGGTTGGAACGTTCACATAGTCGCACTGTGTGGGATTTAAATTTTTTTTACATCAACGTGTTCAGCAACATACCAATTATAAATCAGTGCATTGTTAACATTTCAGATAGAGTTGGAACGCAGGAAGAAGAGATGAAAATTTTCATAACTGAAGATTTCAATTTGAAGGCAACAAAATCTAAGGGTGTGGCGCTACACAGATATACGGACAAGAAAGATTAAACTAATTTTTTAAGATGCATTGAAATGAACATGCATGGATTGGGGAGGAAGAGGAAATTCAGTGCCTTGCTTTAAACATGTAGATTTGCACTTCACACTGAAGATAAATGGTAAATTCTCAAACTTCATTAAAATAAAATTTCTAGCAAACCCCTCTGCATATATGGTGCACAGCAGCATCCAAAACCTGGGCTATTTTTCACCTATCATGATCTAAGAACAAAAACATGATTATAATTCTTGCTGGGGTATGATTAGAACTGCAGAGGGCACTATGTGCCTGATCCTGCACCACTGAAGCCACTAAGAATTTTGCCATTGACTTCAATGGGCGTAGGAGCAGGTCCTGTCTTTGTAGAATTCCAGGTACAGCAAGAAACGTCCCTCCCCGCAAAGGCAAGTATTCTTAACAGAGCATCTCTGTTGCTGATTATAAAGTTACCGGGATGCAACTTTTAAATTATACTGCCGAGTCCAATAAGGAAACAGGCAAAATTGTAGTAAAATAAGATGCAGTTTCCTTTGTCGTACTGCAGAAATTGGCCCTGATGTACCTTAGATCCAGGGCTCTTCCCTCTGTCCCTTTCCACTGAGAAATCCTGACTCTCATTTTCAGACCGAAAATGGTCTTTTTTGCAAACAATTGTATTGATTAAGGGTTCTTCTTAACAAATTTTCTTCGTGGTGAGGGACCACCTGTGACACACTGCACCCCATATACACCCTTACGATGTGACTGTGTATCATTCTTATTTCACCCTTATAGTGGAACTGTGTATTGCTTAATGCAAAGTATGTCATATCAGATGTTTTTGGAATGCTCGTGGCATACTGAACAGTATTGTTACGGTAGTATGTTTCTTGCAGTGTCATCTGTGTGGTTATGAGGTTCTGCTCTTTAATATTCCCAAACGTGTGTCTCACATGGCTTGAGGCAGATCCAGGTAAACACTAAAGGCAGGAAGGTAATTCATGCCTCGCTAAGGCATGCATAAAACCGCCCAATTCTTCCAGGGACAATGGACTGGCCTAAGCATCTGATAGGGTGATGATCCTTGTCTCTGGACATGGAGAAGACTAGGCAGGAATAATGTAGGTCACCTGACCCTGAAGGGGGGGGATCATGAGGCCCTAGAGGGGGGCACAGAGACATTTGAAATAGGGGAGACATTTTGCTCCCAAGAGCTCTCTCTTGCAATCCATCTACAAGAAAACATCAGGACTACCCACAGGGGGAGAGCCTGGTTGGAGGCTGACCAACCAGCCTGTGGTGAGAACCACCTAAACACTGTAAGGCTACTGAAGTCTTAAGTTTAGTTTAGAATGCGATTTTATTTCTTCCTGATCAAACCTGACCTATATTCCTCTGTTTTATAATCACTTCAAATCTTTCTGTACTTAATAAACTTACTTGTTTGTTTTACCTAGAGCAGTGCATGTGCTTCGGGTGTGTGTAGAGACTTCATTTAGCGTGACAGAACTGGTGTATATCAATTTCTTTGATACATTGATGGACCATGAGCTTGCAGAGTCCAGTGGGCAGTACTGAACTCTGTAAAACGGCAGTTCCTAGGATTGCATCTGGGGGTATCTGCTGGGTCATTCTATAGCATAATTCCACAAGTGGCTAGCCAGAAGCACTCATTCACTACGTCAGGGACCACTTGCTTGCAGGGGGCTGTGCATACAGCGCAGGTGCCAGGCAGTGCCCAGGAGTGAGGGATTGGAGTGACACAGTTATACACCAGTCCAGATTGCAAAGGGGAACGTCAAACCACCAAAAAGATTCTGTTGACTACCTTCCTCCCCCCTTCACACGCTTTTTTTTATGTCCCATCAAATCACCCTTCTAAAGTCTTGGAAAATAAGTAGCACAAGCAAGGACACTGTCTAATACAACTAGTTTCCTAGAATCATTGACCAGGATGACTCTCACTTTGGCAGCCTAAGAATGGGCGACGGGAGGGATCACTTGATGATTACCTGTTCTGTTCATTCCCTCTGAAGCACCTGGCCTTGGCCACTGTCAGAAGACAGAATACTGGGCTAAATGGACCATTGGTCTGACCCAGTATGGCCATCCTTATGTTCTTAATGTCAATTTACTAAAATAGAGCAATCTGGCAGGAAGTGTAAATTAAGATACATTCCCCTGTACTGCAATAAAAAATGTGGCTTTTGTCACGGATTTATTAAAATTTGCCTGGCTAAGGTAATGGCACTATGGTCATTGGTTCAGACTTCTGTTACTGCAATACTGGCCAACCTAAAACAAACAATTCAGCACCAAGACTGGCTAATAACTGAACCGGATATGAACACAGAAGTCTTCACAAGACAAAACCCTTGAGCCCAGATTCAGTGGTTATGGGGCAATACAAGTACTTAGATAGATGGAAAAGCACCTTAAGGGCACATTTTTTCCCCTTTTCATATAAAGATTACATGGGCAACTGAACACTGTGTTACTCCAATATGATGCCAGAGTGTCTCCATTGGTTTCAACAGAGTTACACTGATGTAAAATGGAAATATGTAGCGGTGATCCAGACCCTATGGGTGACAGTATGTTGCTCTATTAATGTATTAGAACTATACTTCTATATAAATTTAAAAATGCTGAAGGACAGAGTACTGTACTATGATGAAAAACACACAAAAGAATGGAAATTAAAAATAATAGTTCCTTTTATAGTCTACTTAGGGACAATAAGCAGATTTATTAAGTTGCTTGTGAATTAGTTTAATGAAACTACGGCTATTGCTGACATGTATAGAATAGCACTAACATTTACTTAAATGAGCTCAGTTCATTTTCTTGTTTTACACTCTGAGAGAAAGAAAAAACCCAGTCATACTAAATAAAAATCAGACCTATATTGAATCCTTAAGGTATTAATTTTATCCTGCACTACAGACAGAACATGTTTGCAGTAATATCTTTGTAAAGGAGGGGGAGGATCCACAAAACTAATGCTTAAAAAACATGCTAAGAGTATATAGTCTAATATACTGCATTTAAAGGTTAGTACAATGACATGATAATTACTTATTTACCTTTAAGGTTGCACCAGCATAAAGTCTTCGAGCCAACAATCTACCTGCTTGGATTGCCACTGGTGTGAGCTCCAACTTGCCCTCCAGCACATCTCCAATGGCATAAATATAAGGCACATTTGTTTGTTCTTCATCACTGACGGGAATTTTTCCTGATCTACAAGTTAGATTAACAAGAGACAAGGCATGAAGTACTCAATACAGGAGGCTGGAGAAGTAAAGTATTAATAACCTGTGGAAGTAATGCCCTCCAGCTTTGGGAGAAGGACACATACTGCATCTCTCTCAGACACTTGAAGTAACCAGACAACGCTACGGTCCAATCTTGGGCCAGAATCTAACCTGGTGCAAACCAGTGTATCTCCAACCAAAGCTACACCAATTTACATGCCAGAGAAGGACCTGAGCTCTTAAAGCAGTAGTTAGCCAGCTGAATTAGAGAGTTATGCAGTTGGACCCATATCCTCTTCTCAGCACCCAACCCTGTAGCTGCATAGAGTGCAGGGAACCCAAAACAGGAGATATTCTCCCACATAAGCTGTGGAGCAGAAGCAGAGCATCTTGGTCTTCGACTTTAAGAGCCAGACATTCAGTTCAAGCTTCTAGATCAAACCATTTTAGGGCAATTCACAGGATTTTTTTTTAAATGTTATATTTATTACTTTTTAAAAGTATTAATAATTCACAGGCTGTTAATAAGTGAATAGTGCAGTAGGCATTGCAGGGAGGGGAAGGTAGATAACAAGGAATTGTGCACAGATGTAGATCTCATGGTAACAACCAGCAGTATGTACTGAAGGGATTATAGTGGGATCCATCCACTATGGACTCCTTTTTTAAGGTCACTTCACATTATAAAAATTCTCCAACCTTTTATTTTAAGAGCTCCACCCCTCCATGACTTTACATACACTAGGACTTTAGAATGGAGCTGGGGAAGGTCCTGGTGTCAGGGAACTGTCTTTTGCTGTTCCCCTGAAAACAACACTGGAGGCACGACAGGTGTAGAGAGACTCCAACTCGTTCAGCACACTACAGCACACCTCCATAGCAACATGGGCTACTGTGAGCACATCAGAGCTGTCCTCTGCTCTCTCCAATGGCTTCCCGTGGAATATTGCATCAAGTTCAAGGTTGCAGTCCTTCTCCTTATGGTGTTCCAGGGCCTGAACCCAGACTACGTAAAAGATCAACTAAAGCTTCAGGATGAATATCATGGCTGACAACTCCACCCCTGGCACAAATGCACTCCCTACACTGAAGGAGAAGCTTGTCTGTACAAGAGAAAGAATATTTTGGGACGCCAGTCCCAGGTTGTGGAATGAACTCCTGCAGGAACTAAGGACCACCACAAACCTCACCACCTCCCACTTCAAGTGCAAGGTGCACTTCTGCAACCTTGCTTTCTCACTTAAACACACAGCGGTATGTACATTAAAAAAAGAAATCAAAACCCTAATAAACAAAACCCTACTAAAACACTAGAGTGCACACACAATTCTCCCCCTGAGGAGAGGATGAGTGAAAGAATGAATCATGTGGCAGACACTAGTCATGCTACTGAATGCACTATTGGAAGGTGGGAAGATACCATGGTGACGAGGGTGATATAAGAATCTAGATGAAACAGATTATGTTTACAACTACTGACATTTTAAATTACTGCTGAGTTTGTCCTTTTATTGTATTTAGTAAAGGGCGGCTATCTGCTAAGACGTCTTCTACTGCCTTATAAGTGAAATGGAAAGAAAAATAAAGGTCTCAAATTAAAATTTATGTCTTATATAACTAATGTTGCAACAGTAAATCACATCAACACAGTAATTAAAGCGAAGAGGTTGGTCCTTACCTTTCATTGATCTTCACTCCAACTTTGTCTAAGCCGATTGTTTTTGTGCATGCATCCCTTCCTACTGCTAGCAACACCTGAAAAACATCAGTGCACTCATTACTGATTTCCTAAGAGCATGGAAGGGCATTTGCATGCCATTCATTTGTTACCAATTGTATTATGGTAGCAGCCAGAGGCCCAATCAGAACCAGAATTCCATTGTGCTAAGCATCACGCAAGCACAAAGTTAGAAACAGTCCTTGCCCCTTCCATGAGCTAATGGTGCCAGCTGATATTTCTAGCACTAAGCCCAGATAAACATCTTCCCTCAAGAAAACATCCCCAAATGCATATCAGATCCTGTCTCGTTTCTCCACTCTCTCATCTGTGGTACAGAAGTATTGCAACACTTTTTTAATCAAGATCTGAGTCTGCAACAGCTTTTTAATGAAAGACTTCCTTAATAAGGAAACTCAAAGGCCTTGACAAATAAGAGGAGTGCAAAACTATCACCTCTTTTTGATTTGGCATTGGAACGCTAAGCAGCTACGTCTAGTATCACTTACCCATCTGTCCCCTAAGCGAGGTGGTTGTCAAAGAGGACTTATCTCCACAAGCATTTGCTCAGAACGTTGGCCAGGCCAGGTGAAATTCTTCACCTATCCACCAACTGGCCACCTCTTTGAGCATGGTAGATTCCAAAAAAAGGTCTCTTATGGTCTGCAATCATGGTCAAGGAGTTGCTTCAGCCCATACAATGCCACTGAACTTCTAAGAGCTGTTGCAGGCAAGTTCAAAAACTCCTTTTCACCCCTTCTGGGTGACTGAGCACATCAGATCTGCAATACTACCAGTTCCCACTGCTATACAGATGGTTCACCTAAATTTAGTTTTCCAGCAGAGTAACCGATTACATTCTTAACAGAGCCAGCACATCAGCTCATTGATCCTAAATGGGATGACAGCACTTGGGAGGAGAGGTCAAGATGATATAATCAGAAGAGGGGTATTGGTTTGGTGGGAAATCAGCAGCCTTCTTTATGAAGAGATGGCTCAGATTCTGAGATCTGGGTCCTCTCATTAGCATAAGTCAGAAAAAAAGGGTAGTCAGTAATTAATGTCACACAACACCATTATTATTAAACATTCATATTATGGTAGTACTCAGAGACACCGTTGTGCGAGGCTCCGTGCATACACTGAGGTAGGCAAGTCCCTGCCCCCAAACACTTACAATCAAAGACCCTGAATCCACAAGGCTTAACTTTATGCACTGTAAGTACTCCCATTGATTCATGTACATATGTCTTTTTGGGATCAGGGCCTCAGAAAATGAGTAGCATGCAAAAGGTGAGGGGAAAAGGGCAACAATCAAATATACATAATACACACACACAAATACATTATTTTAATTTTGTAGTTATATAAATAAGCATAGCTTTCCTTAAGTGCCATTCAGCCTTGCCATTAGGCATTGCCTGATTTCACCTACGTGTTGCTTCACCAGTGGGTCTTGAGAAGGGACCATCTTTATTTGTGTCTGGCTTTTATATGGTCCATCTGTTTTATGCTAACACTGCAGTAACATGCTGCAGCTGTAGTAGAAGCCATTATGTATCCTCCTTTACCAATAGTTTATCGTGGGTAGGTCCTTAAGGCCAAATCCTGCAAATGGCTCCACACATGCAGACCCCTGTACTCTCTAAAACCTGAAGGGTAATGTTTTCAAAAACACCTAAGTGGCTCAGTAGGCAAAGTTCTCTTGACAGTCAGTGGGACTCAGCTCTTACGCCATTTAAGTACTTTTGCAAATTTTACTCATCATCTGTTGCAGCTATACAAGAAACATCTCTTGACCATAAATAATGAAAACCACTTCAGTCTCTGGAAGATTTCTCCAGCAGCACAAAATCATAATGTTCACTGAAAGGTTTTTCTATGCTCTTCTTTATGGATGTGAAGGCACCATTATGAATTACTTACAGTGTTGTATTCTCCTTCAATTACTTCACTGCCATCCGTGGACTGGGCTATGACTTTTAATTTGCCGGGAGTTCCTTCCTCAATCTGTTCGACCTACAATATTTGGAAATGAAGTTTTCCTTTCAAAACAGAGATATGCAGGAGTAAAATACCAAGGCTGCAGCTGTTTTCAGCCTAGTATAACAGAGCGAAAGACAGAAATTTTTAATCTAATTGCAGCTAGGTCTCTGTACTGGGAACGATTCTATGTGATCTCTCTTGCTTTTGAAGTGTCCAATCTTTTCCAGGGCACTTTTTTTCCTTTGATGAATTCACAGGAGCTGCTCCCACCAAAGGGAAACTAACATTTAATCAAACAAAAATAAAGAAAAGACTCTGAATCTACTTAGGTTGCAAAGCCCTGCCCTCAGTTCTCTGTAGTGTCACACCTCCTTTTCACTCTGAGCCACGTGAATGAGATTGTACCTCCTCAAGTACAATCTCTTCCTGTGCTTCCCCAGAGGCTGTGAGGCTCCAGACTGCCTCTCACCTGGGGTGGTGCGTAAAACACACCGTCTAGCTCTTACAAGTAAATATATCATGGAATGAAATTTTCAGGGACAGTTGTACTGCATAATTACCTAGCAACGCAGAACAGTACACTGTAACAACTGCTCTTGTGATTATTTTATATTATTTAGACACAGAAAATAGACTCTTTTCTTAACAATTCTTAAAATCTTTGTGCCCCCACTGGACTCATTTTACTGGTTGCCAGGCATTGAAGCAACACAGTGTTACTTCGGGTGATGCATCTGCTGTCTCACAACATTCAACATGAGGCTTGGTACTAAATGGAATGCATGTAACTTCAAAAGCAATGGCAAAAAGAAAAACAAAGGAAGGTGGCCTGCTGAAAATATGCCCGGCCATCTGAGACTTAATATCAAAGGATATTCCTGAATGGATACAGGGCTGAATCCTGCCCCCACTGAAGTCAATGGCAAGGTAGTAGAGACACAGTATGCAACAGGCAAAAATATATTCTGCAAGTAATGCAGGATGGGCTCAATACTGCAGTCTGCTGAGCACTTGTGCGGTGCTGAGCAGCCTCAGTTCCTGCTGACTTCAATGGGAGTGGAGAGTACTCAGCACTTTGCAGGAAAACTCAGCATCTTGTAAGATCAGGCCCAATAAAAACTGCTGCACTAAACATGGAGCAGTTAGACACTCAGCTCTCTCTTTTTCATACACATAGGGATTGCTACAGTTTATGCAGGAATAAGAACATAAAATTCCTTGCAATCTCCACTCTAACCTTTCAGGATAAATCTCTTATGCTTTAGGAGAACAGGGCGAGTTCACACAATAGAAACTGGCAAAGCTCTCCCCCCGCCTTTTTTTTAAACCTACCCCCTGGTGTGCTAAGAGTGAAAAGAATGGATTGCATTTTATTTAATTTTTAATCATTGAACATCTTAAACATTATAATGTATTGGCTTAACACCTAATGGAAGTTGTTTTGTAATTTCTTTCCCACTTTATACTAATTAAACCCTAATCATTAAGACAAATGCTGTTAGCACCCACCATGGTCTTTGAGAGGAAATTTACATGAAGGAAAAAAAGCTCTATATGTAATATAAAGAGTCCTTTTTATGGCCCTACTTCATTTAAGAATATGCTTAACCTCATGCATATGAGTAAGCCTGTTAAGGTCAAAGAAAGTTACGCATGTGTTTAAGTGCTTCACCAAATCAGGGCCTTTTTGTTGCCTTATTTTAACTATTATCTTACACTGTAAAGATATAATTGTATATTTTATTTTATTTTTGAAAACACATAATTAGGCCCCAGTCCTGCACTGGGATCTGATGGTATGGATCTTAATGACCACATGTTGTCCCATTAAAGCCACAGGTGCAGGAGTTCATGGGGGCCTGCATCTTGCAAAAACTACATGTGAGTACATATATGCATATGTGTAATTATTTGCACAATTGGGGACTAATCGTGCAAGAAAGTTGGTATTTGACTTTTTACACTATTTTCAATAAAATAATCAGATAAACATTCTTCTTATTTTTATTGCACAGGAATTTACTTTCCACCTTGCAAATTTAAGGCATTATGCTGCAAATACTTACTACCATACTAGTGGTTACTATCTAAGGACAGCTCTCTTGACTTTACTGGGTAGTAGGCACTGGACCTGGTACTGCAAAAACTTATGCATATACTTAACTTTGACCATGTGAGCAATGCCAGTAACTTTACTGGAACCAGGGCTTAAATTCTCAGAAACTATTTCTCAGAACTTCCTCTGCCTCCCCCACACTCGGGGCTCCAGCTTCAGCCCCACGAGGGTGGCTGGGGGCGCTGGGGCTTCAGCCTTGTGGGGCATGCCGGGGCCCCGCGGGTTTGAAAATATTTACCAGAGCTCCACTCCAGATAGCTCTGGCTGAATTTAAGCCCTGACAGGAATTATTCACATGCTAAAAAAGTTAAGCATGTGCATTAAATGTTTGCAGAATCAGGACCTTAGTTTCTAACATTTTTAGCACAGGAGGCTAATGAATCTAATTCTCAAAGAATTTTAAAACCTCAGGCAATTTAAATAATAAAACTAGATTGTAGTTTTCCATTAGATAAAGTTTACAGGATCAGTTACAAGGCAATAAAATTAACTTTACTTATGCTTTAGCAGATCCAATAATGTGCATTCATCTCTGTTGTCATTAAGATAGAGAATCCATGGTTTTTAAAAATACTATAATCTGAAGATTGCTTTCATATATGTTCATGTACCACTTTCAACTGTTGCAATGCAAAGGCTTACCTTGGTTGGCACAAACTGTTTAATAAACTTGACTCCATGTTGTTCCATATGTTCACCAATTTTGTTTGCCATTTCCTGATCAAATCCTCTTAAAAGGATGGATCGCACCATTACAGTTACATCCAAACCAAGACCTGCAAGAAATCCAGCACATTCAAGGGCAACATAGGAAGCTCCAACCACCAGGGTCTTTCCTGGGCAGTAAGGCAGGGAGAAGAGATCATCACTGAAAAAAATAGAATATATTAAATTAGACAGAGACTACTTAATACACAATTCTTTACATTTGACAGCTATTTTTCTATAGGAGAAATAGAAAATCTTTAGGATTAGGAATAAACTATGTACACAAATTGGAATCTGATAACAAATGGCAGAGAAGTTCTAATTAGGAACATCAAAAATCAGTGTGGAACACTCTAATTTGCCTCTCCGTTTGTTCAAATTACCAAAAAAGTTATGGATTTTTTATAATAAAGTATAAGAAGCTGCCGAAATCTTAGTCTCTGCTTTTCTTAATTTGAATCCCTTTGCAAATGGTGGTGTAATAAGTTAACTGTTCACAAGGAAGAAGACTCAGTATGTAGATAAATGTACAACCTTGACTTTTTTTTGAAGATTTTATTTTAATCAAACAGTGTTGTACAGAATACTAAAAATACAACCAATATGCAAATAAGACAATATAACCAATGTGCACAAACCATAACTATAGATGAGGCTATTAGGTCCACCCATAGTTAAGGTTTCCTGATGCTTCCCATTAATAGCCCCTATTTACTGTTATACATAACTTTGCCAAACTTTAACTGTTTGGGGCTGAAGTTTTCCAACCCAGGTGTCTGCTTCAGGCTGGTTTTTTGTTTTTTATATTTCAGCAAATACAGTTCAACTCTTTCCAAGGAGGACTGTAGGGAAAAATAAATTGTTCTGCCCATGTTAAAAAATTTCTTCCAACTGTTTTTTGGAGAGGCTTTAGCCCAACTATGCTTTAGAGCAATGGCTTGAAATCTGGCAGTGGGTGCATTCCACATGCTTAGTAGAGACTTGTTAAGAGTTTGGCAGCTAAATTCTCCAAGGAGTCCATCTATAATGAGCATGCTACAGCCCAGGACTGGAAGGCCTGAGCAGGACTCTCCCTGCAAAAGCTGCTGTGGAAAAAACAATATGTGATCATGTAATTAAAGTCTGTATCATATGGCAAGCAGACAAAGGGAATGAAGTGAGACTGATAGACAAACAATTCTGGCATTTCCTAACTTCTGAGTGTCTTGCTTGACTTTGCAATCTTAATGTTCTTTTTAAACAGTTTTGTGTGTGTAATATTGTCCAATCTGATCACTTCCTGTTAGTAGAGCAGTGGGATATTTGTCTGTTTCTGTTCAGAGACGTTTATTCAAACCTTTTTTGGTTTTGACTCACAGAGGTTTGCATGCCCATAATTTTTACCTTTGGTTCCATGCTCCAAAGAACCTAAAAGCTAAACTCAGTTGAAACCACTGCATTTCACCTGGGTACGTGTTAAAAAACCAGGCAAAACCACAAGTTTTGCATGGCTTTAGCAGCGTCATAAATCAGCTCATGTTTTCCCATAAGATTCAAGGACGTTTCTGGGGAAACTGGGTTGAGTTTCAAGGTTGTAACAAGACAAGACAGGCAAATTTCATGTGGTTTCACAACAAAAATTCTAGTATAAAATACATTTCTTGGGTCAATAGTAGTTCAGCTCTCTGCATGTCTTTATACAGACTGCAGACTTGTAGAAGTGGAAATGCTTTCAGACTCAGCATTTCTTCAGCATGTGTGCACAGAGGCTTCACTCAAAGTGTTCCTCAATGTCAACAAACCACTAGAACTGCACTGTACTAGGCACAGCTGAATAGGAAGGAAATTGGTGCGATGGAGATAGAGCGGATGAATTAATGCGAAGGATGGGCAGTCTGGCACTCTCATTTATGGCATTCTCTGCCACTGCTGCTGTCACTCAGGAGCAGTACTATCAAAGGATCGCATGAAACATGTCTCATAGTAAGTGCTTGCAGCCTCATGATGTATGGTGATAGGAAGTTCTTTCTGGGCCACTATTCTGCCATGGCCATTCTCCTCAGCTTGTGTTACGTTACAGGGCCATGAGTAATGAGGCACCATGCTCAGCAGCCCTATTCTCTTACAACCTGCAGAACTGATACCAACCAAGACCATTTTAAAATAGGCATAGTGGATTATTCTGCATTCCTGCCCATTTTCACCTGCTAATGCAGTATTCCTTGTCTCCAGGGACACCCAGGTAGCGCGGCCTTTCACCGGTGGCAATCAGAAATTTCTCTGCTGTGTAAAATGTCTCTTTTCCTTTGTTATTTGTTGCCTATAGGCAAAGCAACAAGACAGAGTTAGTATTTCACACTCTTACCAGCAAGAAACTTGTTCCGTCAAAAAAGCATCTTTGTCCAAAAATAGTAAAGAATGGATAGGGGATGCCTTGCTATTCAGTACCTTAATTGTGTGAGGCCCAACAAATTCTCCGTAAGCATTCTCATACGTGACCTTGTTCTCTCTCAAAGACACCCGATAGCCCCAGTTTAATGAGCCAATATAATTCTGAACAGATTCTGTCATTGTCTCCCAGCTGTGTTTGACTGTTGAAGAAACAAAAACACGTCCAGCTTTTAACCAGTTTGTCCCTTGTTTTCCCCAGCCTTCCTGGTGTTTCCAGTGGGATTCTCACATAACAGTAGTCACGCAATGCCCGATTCACCACTGTGCTACTCCTGGTGTAACCCCCCAGAAATCTAATGAGTTATACCACCAAAGAGTTGGAGTAAGGTAATGGTGAGTCTGACCCACAGTGCTTACAAGGCTGCAACAAGAGTGGAAGGTATTATTTTGCTATCAGCGGGCTCTGACCAAGCCACTCAAGATCTTGTTATCATTTCCTATTTTTTTAAAACCCTTGAAGCTTTTAGTTTTTAGCTTTATCTCAATATCATTATTATTCTGCTGACACCCTGTTGTGAGCAGGTCTCTTAAAACATGAAAAGATTACGTCTCTGAGAATTGCCTCTGCATATTCTCTCTTACAGGAGCGTGCCCACATCAAATCCAGACCCACATATATGGGTATGTAGGGGTTATTACATTAAACATTGGAAGTAATCACTGGGCTATAAAAACGCACGCTACCTCACTGAGGACCCAATGCCCTGCACTCCTGGTACTGATCCTGCAAAGCAGTTAAAGCAGGTGTGTAATCCCACTGAAGTCAGTGGCACGAGTCATGTTCTTACAGCGAGCACAAGCTGAAGTCCTCTGCAGAATGGACGCCAGGGTGCTCAGCACCATGCAGGACAGAGCTCTGAATGAAGAGCATGAAAATATGTTTTTAAAATTTCTATACCTTTCTCCTCAAACTGCCATCCAAACTTGCGCGAATCTTGTAAGGCTTGTCCTAACAAAGCAGCCTGGTGCATCAGCTTTTTCGGTATACAACCCACATTGACACACGTCCCTCCAAGACCTAAGAGAGGAACAGGATACATTTTATGTCTGGATGTGCTGTGTCCTAAAACAGAATCAAAGTCTTTCAATAAGAAATGCCCCTTTATAACATCGTCGGTAGTCAGCAGACATTTACCCCATCTAGTTCCCAGAGGAGTAGGAGTAACGTAGTCCAGCACCATCACTTTCTTGCCGTGCTTGGCAGCCTCCTGGAGAGCAAATTAAACAACACAAATAGCTAAATATTAGAACTTATATCCGTACTACATGATAGCATCATACATTGCTGAAAAATCGATGTCATTTTTAATTATGCAATAACAATTGAGTTGCAAGGGCATGGCCAGACAATCATTAATCTTCAGAATTAATCTGCATGCTCAAAATGGAAAAGGGCAGGGGGGAGAGAGGGGAACAGGCATGTAGATTTGTTCTAGAGGTGATGCAGTTTCACTTGATAGGGTGAGGGCAGTGCTAAAGAACTGATGCTCTCTACTTCAGCCAGTCATATTGCTTAAATAATTTCTCAACATTTCATTTGTTTTAACATTCATCTAACAGCATTCTTATTTACTGTATCTGGTTTTCCTTTTTAAAATGTGTTCCTACTGCATTGATCTGACATGCCCTGTAACAGCATAAAAGGATCATAGCACCAAATTCTACCCTAAGTTACATCTCTGCATATCCCCTGCACTTCAGTGTAGTTATGCAGGTGTACATGAAGGCAGAATTTAACCCATGATCTGTAGATGTCAGGAGTGGCATTTGTTTTACAAACTAGTCAACCTCACATTTTGAATAACCAAAACTGTATCATGTGCTATTGATTACACTCCATCCTATGATGAGCTCTTGGATAGTTAAGCAAAACTCCCACTGATTTCAACGAGGCCAGGATTTCATCCTATGAAACTATGAAGTTATACAACTTCTCCCATTAAAAAATAAAATGACTGATCCAAAAATGAAAAAAAAAAATGTATGGAGAGAGAAAGATTTCCAGGTAGATATTAATCTCAAACAAAAAATAAAAACTTTTTTACAATAATTTCAAGATAGTTTTTAAAATATTCTCAGCAATTTAATCCGAATGCTAAGTGTCTTCTAACATCACTTGAAGAGGAAAAAAAAAAAAGGTCAAGTTTTATTTTATATTCACTTTGTAACATTTTCATACTTTCCATTTTCAGAACAACTGTCTCTGTAAATGGGGATATCGTGCTACTGGGACTAGCATCCAAAGATCCACAAAAGAACAAGAATTAATTTGATGACTACAGTATTAGAGATACTCAGGCCTGAAAAATTCAGGATGTATTCTGCTCAGTTATCAGTGGCTCATGAATTTGTATTTTCTCACTCATACCTTGGAAGCAGCCAGACCTCCAGACCCCCCTCCAATGACAATTAGATCATAATCATAGGAATCCAGCACGTGATCATGTCCATTTGTTTCAAGTAGTTTTTGAATCTTTCCTTCCCTATGTGCCTGAATGAAGAAAACAAAGAGGAAAATCTGTTCAAAGAAAAGCTATTATCCATAGCGCTCAAATCTGAATCAACGACGACAAAATTAATACTTCCAGGGAGAAACAGTTGCTGGGAGTTGGAGTGGGGGGGAAGAATGGGTGCTTTTGGATTTTGCTAATACTGTTCCCAGTTATATGAACCTGCAGCTTTTGCGTAGGTCTGGTCTGAACAGTTCAATGCACTGCATTAAATCAGCACTAGTCCCTGTTCATACTATATAATACGCTGACACAGAGTGAATGCAACAAGTCTATAATTTGTTGGGGTTCTTTAAATAATTATTTCACCCCACCCTTTTCTATAATGTTTTTTCCCAGCATGTCTGAGCAGGAAAATTCAGCAATGTTGGACTCCCTGAAAACATCCCCTAAAGTGATTAAGCAAACTTCAGTTACCAATCTACCAACTACATAAACTAGTCTGTCTCTTAAACTACACTTAACATTTTTTGCATATGGCTTTTGCTGAAGTTTGATATACTTTTAGCTTTCGTTCCAGAAATGTGGGACCAAATGCAACAAAGTAAAATGAGGTCATTGGAGTTGCACCAGTGATGAATTTGCCTCTGCTCTCTTTTTGTGGATTAGCTGTTTTTATTCTGCTCCAATAGTCAAGCGTTCGGACAGTTGTAGTTTACAAAGCACATTCCATTAAATTTTCACATCCCTCTGTCCAAAATCAGTCATTGTATTAAATGTGTGGGGCCCCACTTCAATAGAACTTAAGGACTAAGTAAAAACTGAAGGATTTTGCCCACAAGTCCTGACACTTGATGTCCCAGGCTTCATGGACTCCAGTGGTGCAGGATAAGACCTCTGGTCTAGTGAGCAAGGACCAGATCTTCAGCTGGTGTACATGGACATAGCTCCAGATGGCTTTCCATACTAAATAACATCCCCGTATGTTAAACGGACACAGCCACCTTTGAAACCACACATCTTTCTGAGAACTTTTTAGCTGCTGTTGCTTCAAGTAGAGCTGGAAGGAAATTTTTCATCAAAATGTCTTTTTGACAGGAAATACCATTTTTGTCTAAGCCAAAGCATTTAGAAAAACGTGTTATTCTGACAGACATTCCCACCGAAAAAAAAATATGTGAAACTAAAAAAAAATTTATTTCTGAAAATTTTCATCTCGTAAATCTTTGAAATTTCATTTCAGAATAGAGAGCTCCACGTAAAGGTAACACAGCCAGGCTGAGGCTAAACTGCCTTCTGTAGATAAATTTTGCAAGGTCAGAGGGGGAATGATAGGCATCTTTCTACTCCCATTGTATACTTCTGCACAGACCCTAGACTGAGCAGAGAAACCTCTTGCAGTGTCCAGGGCAAGGAAAGGTGCATGAGCCCCTCTTCAGTACGAAAGGATTGAGAGCCATGCATGGATCAAGGCAGGGTGGAGAGAAAGGAGAAGACATAGCTCACAGTCAGTCAGTGTCCTCTTCTGTTGTTCTGTTTCTTTCAGACAGCAAGGAGAGAAAATAATTGAAAAACAAAAGAGAACACAGGAAAATCTGATCGCAAAACCACAAAAATTGGCAGGGGGATTCAGGGGACAAGAATAGCACCTGAAAACACCTTTAACTCACTTCATTAAACTGAGAACTTTCAAGACACCTTCAAGTATCTATTACAATTACATGCCAAGCATATTTTTATTGTTCATTTAGCTCTTTGAACTGCAGTGGGAGGTTATTTCTTCCTTGGATCACAGTGTGAAAGTACACAAAAAGAACAAATGCACCAGAAAAAGAAACATAGTAAGGAAATACTAATTTATAGAACAAAATCAGGAAGTAAAGACTGAACAGATCTGGCAAAACTCCACCCATCTCCCTCCCCCTCCCGCCCAAAACCCATTCTAAGCAAGTATCTCAACAAATTGTGGTGCTATCATTCATATCACAAATCACTCTATATCAATCTGCCTTATGCGTTAAAGCCTCCTTGAAATCACTACAAATCTCCCTCTATTTGGAGTTTCATTCAATGACTATATCATATCTTCCAAAAAGTCAGTATTATACCCCATACAAACTATTCTGACTCTCACGCTGAACGGATGTCACATGTAGTGCATTATGAAGGTGATGGTGCGGCTTCCCTAGCTGAGGTTCAAAGTAGTTCCTGGTTTTTAGCTAAATTCAGCCTGCTAGCCTCAACACAAATAACGTCGCTGAAATTACACATGCCACATCTCATTATTTGGACCAGGTCTATACTTGGAAGGTTGTGTCAGTAGAGCTATGCCAGTATGCTACGCTAGCAAAGTGCTCTTAGGGTGGATGCAGCGTACACTTGCAAAACCGTGCTTTTACTAGTAAAGCGTATTCTAGCCACCCCAAGTGAAATAAGCTATACCGTGAAAGCTGCACCATCACCATTAGGGGCATTTGCCAGCACAGCTTTGTAAGTCACAGATCACACTTCATCCGCTCCCCTGACCAACATTGCTATGCTGGCAAAAGTCAGTTGTGTAGACCTGGCCTTAGAAAGCTAAATCAGAAGCATTAGATATCGCTTCATAATCGCAGACAGCTTTTAAAAAACAGAAACAAAACACTTAAAGCATCAGCAGCATCAGAGGCAGGGAACATGTACTTTAAAAAAATAGGAACCCACAGAAAAAAGAACATTTCATCTAAACCGTTGGACTCAATTCCCTTTTTACAACATGTCCTTTGCCATAATGGCTGGGTTCAAGTTCTATTTCTATTAGAACAGCTTAAGAAGGAAGTATTTATTTCACTGTGTGATATACTGTTTCACACTGTTCAAACTTACAGAAATAAGTTTAAAAAGGAAGTGTGCTGCTTCTCTCCACCTCTCTTCCCCCCATAAAACACATCCTTTCATTTGCTTGATGGTGATGGCCCTGTCTGAGCATATACAGCCATCACAAAAATAGCTACCAAATAACGATCAAACTTAATTAGTGAGAAAAGCATCCTTCATGAAGCACACATCATAAGAGACTGTAACACCTACTTATAACATATCTGGAGACCATACTTTATAAGCTACGCGTTGAATTTCTTTTTCTTAAAGAATATGTTTCACTTTACATCGTGTAGGTTATGAAATTCTTTAGAAATGTTACTACATCAGCAGTTCTCAACTTTTTCCATATCAGGACCCCTTCCCTTTCAGCACTTTGTTCTAATCTAGCTGGGATCTTGCAAGAAGCTGCTTCCCATTTAGTAATAGGGGAAAAGAAGCATGATTGTGACCTGAGGCAAGACCCCCATACTACATAATGTTAAAAGGAAAGCTGCATCTGAACTAATTCTTACAAAGCTAAAAAATTATAAAGAGCTGTTTATGTTGTTTCTTTTCCTACCTTTAAAGTTTTGTCATAGTCTCCTATTTGCTTCTGTTGCACAAACACAATTGGTACTGAAGTTTCCATGGTTAGTTCATACAATGTGTCTTGCAGCTTCTGTCCATCCTCTGTGAAATAAAGTATAAAAATACAGAGTCTAAAGTCTTCCTTTATGAAGGCTGCACTGTGGAGTGAAATCACAGGGAGGTGTGGCTTTCTATTTCACAAGAATGATCACTCACTTCCCCTTGAACTGGCTTACACTTCAATGGAAGCCTGTTTCCTAAAGCAATGATGAGTCACATGCAACGTTAGGATGACTTGCTATATTTTTGCCTGCTGAAATTCCATAAACTGATCAGCTAGGGTTGCTGCCAGTTCAACAATATATTTGGAACAAAATAGGGAAATTAGATTTTCTGTGGTTAAGCTTTTAACATGCAGTTTTTAAAGAAAATTGCTACCAATACTTTTCTCTCTCAGCACATCAGAAAAAAAAAAAAACCCTTATTCTCCATTAGTTTTTCATGCTCATATTTTATGAAAACTTATTAAAAGTTTTGTAAGGTTATCTTCTGGTTAGTTTCTTCAAAACCCTTCCTTCAATTTTATCTGTTAATATGACAAAAAAAAATTTGACTTCATAGAATTCAAATGCCAAAATCATTTCAAATATAAAGTGCCACGTGTAATCTTGGAATTCCTAATCACAGACAAAGATTATGTGAGCAACTGTGGAATACTTTTTCAGAAGGCTGGGGAGATTTGCACCTCCTTTTTGGACATCAATGTGAAAAAAAAATCTACACACTTATGTTTATAGAAAAGATCTGTGTAACAAATTAGCAGAAACAAAAACTAACATTCTCCAATCCTGATGATTTATGATCTGGCACAGCACTGAATGCAGAGAAGAGGCAAGGTCTGCACACGACAGGGTCTATTAACAGCTCTGCTACTGAATCTCCATGTAACTTTGGTCAAGTCATCTAGGGCTTGATTTTCAGTAAGTCAATCAACACGCATTTGCGTTTATTCAGTTGGGCATACACTTCACCTGCTTACTACAGGATGTACAGTGCAAATTCTGGTTTGCACAGGCACATGGCTAGGCACACACCTATCCTTGATATGTGCATATACATCAGGTTGTGAACACACAAAGGAGAAATGCAATTGTGCACCCAAATACAGACAGACCAACCTACTGAAAATTAGGTCTTAACCTCACTGCTTTCATTTTCTGCTCCAATACAGAGGGATAATACTCACCTACTGCGCAAGGCTACCATGAAAAATAATTATTTAATGTCTGTAAAGTGCTCTGAAGATACAAATCGTTATGTAAGCACTAGGTGTCTCTGTTAATAATGTAAAAGATTTAACTTGTTTTATTGTGGGGAATCACTGTGTATGAATGAACAGTTGTAACAGGGAAGTCTGCCCCTTTGAGGCAGAGCCCTTCCAGGAACAGCTGTTTGGGCCTGGTAGAGGCAATTATCAGAAGCATATGGGAAGGAGTTAGGTGATTGCCAGATGAGCATCTGAGTCCTAGCAAGGCTGAAAGAGCTCCACAGAGGGAAAGCTCCAGGCAGCAGGTTGGCTCCTGTGGCAGGGGGACTCCTGGGAAGACAACCTAGAGGAAGACTGGGGAAGAGTTGCTAAGTGCAGAAAGTCTCTGGCAAGAAAGCCCCCGATTCGAGGGAAGGGCGGCTGGTGGATATATGTTGAACTGTTTGATTTTGGGGTTTGCTAAAGATTGTCAGTGCAACCAATAAACGATGCTCTAAGGAAAGGGCCTGAACAGACTCAAAGTGTGGTGTTTAATCCTTCCTGAGCTGAGCGGACGGGACAGCAGCCTACATCAATACATATGGAGGAACGCTGGGACACAGTTTTTGGATACCTGCTGTGATTCGTATTGAGGTAGAACATTTCCCCCAAACATCCCCTCCCCCCAAAAAACCACCCTACTAAAAGCCAGAGTTCTGCAGACACAAAACAAATGAACCTTCTACTGTATTCCTATAACAAGTTTAACCAGCTTCAAGAATGTTCATGTATAACTATACTAAAAATCTGTTGGCTGGACAAGGCAAATTGTCTAGAAATAGCGCTAGGTCACCCTAAGTATCTACCAGGAGAACTCAGTCATAAATTCAGAGCTTTTTGGCCACTCCCTAGTTGCACTGGGCAAACTGCCAGAGACGAATGACAAAGCAAAGCAGCGCTTTTCAGATCCTGTGTTTGTTCTGGCAAAACACTCAATATAATCTCTTCCATTAATGGTAATTACAATAATGCTGAGAATTGGTGAATCAATATTTTCCCTCAGATAAACTAGCAGATTCCTTCAGGGCAACATACACAAGGTCTCACATCTAACAGATTTGGATCCTTCTCTGAGACTGAGGGCATTTAGGGCCACTCATAGCTAGTATAAATCAGCATAGGTGTAACAAAGTTCTGACTTCAGTGAAGCTGTGCTAATTTACACCAGGTGAATATATGGCCCTCAACATTAGGAAAGCCCATAAAAGGCTTGCTGGGGCACTATGTTGGGCTACATCTGGCACAATGCAACAATAAAGAAAATATGAAACTCCCCCCGCCTGCTCGCTAAATATACATTAACGGAAACAGCACTATGAGATGGACTGTGTCTTAGAGGCATAACCCTGCACTGAATGGGTAAGGAGGGACTATGCTGCAGTGGTAGTCCAGGAGGAATTCTTCCTGGGGTTTCCAGAGAGTGTATGCTGCAGCTCTGCCACCCATTCACATACAGCGTGTGCTCTCCTCACACCTTGGCTCACCTACTGGCCCATACAGACTCTACCTCCTCCTCCTCCCTCTCTCCCTTCCTCTCCCCCCTCCCCGCAGAGGGGCCATTAACAATCTGATACTATCAAAATACCAAGAAACTCTTTACAGTATTAAAAAACACAAACAAAATTCAGTATTAAGTGAAAGAGTAAAAGGGAGTAATACACAGAGGGCCTGATTCTCATTTACACTAAGGTCCCGCCTGAGAACTTCAGACGAATGTTTGTATAACTTCTTCTAGTGCTGTAAGAAAAAGAAAGCAACTGTTGCTTACCTAAGAAAGCGTGGCAGGTGTAAACCCTTTAAGTACTTGCCATGCAGATCTAAGATCTGCACTTCAAAGCAAAGGTCTTTGTTGATTTAAGGACAAATTTGCTCTCCCTATCACAAGACAGAAACTTACTGCTGATTTGCATTGCTGTGCGTCAGCAAGGCAACCTTTCTACAAGCAAGAATTTGACTGAAAAAAAATCAGCTGTCATTACTACTCTCACAATCTGGAAGAGACAACTTAAAAACAAAGGCCTCGTTTTGTTTTTAACAATGATGTGTCAGTTGCTTTTCTCCTATCTTCTAGCCCGTCAGCAATATGGGTGACATCAGCTTAGACCCCAATACACACAGGTTCAGTAGGCCAGATTCAAAGGTGATGTGCATAAGCTACACCTTGATCGGTGTGCGTAAGTCATAAGACGAGATCTTTGGCCCCAAGAGTCTCACTTTGTGCTGTTGGAGAGGACAGCTCTGCTGGCTTTATGCCAGTGGCGTCTGCCTCTCCTCGGCCCCACTGCAGATGTATCTGGGCTGGCTTGGGTGGGGCCAGAGTGCAGTGCCATTGTACTGCTCCCAGGCCAAAGGACCACAGTAGCCTAAACCAGCATAAATCAGAGCAGTCCTATGGATAGTTTAACTTGTGTCAAGGGATGATGCAAACCCTGGCTCCTCCGAGATCAGAGGAAGCATGAAGGTGGCTTATAGTCACATTTCCTCCCCAGTCAGTGTTCAATCCTTGACTGTGCCAAAGTGAGCAAGTTGGTCAGTCAAAGATAATCTGAATGGGTGAAATGGACACACACAAGGGACTTTATTTGCCTCTCACTGACCTCAGTGTAAGTTAGTGATTACCACTGAAGTCAGAGGAGTTGCAGCACTGTAATACCGTAAGTGAGATCAGAATCAAGCCCTGTGGGTGTGGATGAAGGTGTAAGTTACGTCAGTTTACAGTCTCACTAGCCTCACCTCTCAATTTAACTACTTGTCTTCAATGTGTTTGGGAAGCACTGTAAATGTAAAAACAACTTTACTCTGATCTCACCTTCTCTCATAGGGGCTAAAACATTTAAAAAATATATATGTAGAATGAGGAAGCTTTGCTATCATTTTCAGACACCATCCTTTAAATCCCAGCCATAAGTATAGCAGAATGAAACACACAACAGCAATGGTGCACCTTCACTTGGTGTTGTAGTTTTAACATGTCAGGCAGGAGTCATCCTCCGTAGCTGTAATGAGGAGAGAGATGGGGAAATGTTTCACCTGTTTTACAAGATCATCTATGCTCCCCATGAGGAAGAGACTAAAAAAAAAAAGTTGTCTTTAGACAACAAGGAAGAACAGAAATCTCATTGTTGCAGAAACAGCCAGTGAGGAAGTAAGTCTCCGGAAATATTAAGACAGACTGTGTGGTGCTCACAGACTGAGAGTATATTTATTTGCATACAAGAAACTCAGATGCAAAAGAGCCTTACCTGTTTGGTCTAGTTCAAGTGAACAATAGGGAACATTCATGGATTTGAACAGCTCCTTCACCTGCATAAAGCACAGTGTATAAATACTGGGATTAATACAAAGCTATTGGACCCTGAACTCTTCCATCTACTAAACCACCCATTTATCCTCTTATTTGGTGATTCCCTTTGCTATCTACATCTAGCCCATAAGAATCCTCCCACTGAGAGGCAATGTAGACAAATGGCTAGAGAAAAACCTCAGAGGTCCTGGGTTCTCTTCCTGGCTCTGCCATTGCCTCATTGTGTCCTTGCAAGATATTCATTAATTCTGACACCTTAAAAATAGAGGTGAACACCAAAGTTCAAAATGTTGATTTTTTTCCCTCCATTTTTTGCCACTCTGCTCTTATATTCAATGCCCTGAGAAAATCAGACATTTACACTACCTTATCTATCCATTATAAGTTTCATTTTAGTATTGACCACAAAAACTAGAATGACAATCTTAGTTGTGTTGTGGTTGTTCTGCTCTGTGACTTTTACAGTTTTAGGTAGAAGCAAGATTGCGAGATGACTTGATCTAGCATTCAGTTAAAAATACTGTACATTAACAGTATACATTATAACTGGTAACACTGAAAAACCACCACCGATATAAAAAATGAAATCAGTGGTTATTCAATAAACACTGGAAAAACTCTGGAAATGGTTACTGGTATCGAAGGGCTTGTCTGCACGGAGCGGTAATGCACACTACAGCAGTGATTTCTAATGCACTCTAACATGCTGCACATTAATTGGTCCATTTAAACCCTGCTGGTGCACACGAAAGATTCCCTAGCTTGCTTTAAATGTAGTGCTGTTTGAAACAATGCTACGGAACATTAGAGAGATTTTTCATGATGGTATAATACAAAGAGAAAGCCCCTAAGTCCCCTGATTTTTAGACATCTACATAAAACTGCTAAAATAAAAAATAATGAATCAAAAACAGCTAAAAATAAACCCTGAAAAACAGAAGCCGTAATTAACGTGAATCAGGGGGCTGTGCTTTAACATAGATCCTTCTGTTAATGTACGCCTAGACTTGAGACTCAAATGCAGTAGTCCCCAACAAGCACCACCCAGTCCCCCTCTGTCACCACCCCCCAGCTCCAGCCCCAGCTCTGGCCTCCAGCTCCCAACCCCACTCCTGGCCACAGCTCCTGACCACAGCCACAGCTCCATCCCCAGTCGGGCACAGAGTGGGTAAAGGGGGGCGCTGCTCTAATGTACAAGTTTGAGGACCACTGCTCTAATGGAGGCGGTAGATATGGTACATCTTGACTTTAGTAAGGCTTTTGATACTGTCCCGCATGACCTTCTCGTAAACAAACTAGGGAAATACAACCCAGATGGAGCTACTGTAAAGTGGGTCAAAATTTGGTGGAAAACCATTCCCAGAGAGTAGTTATCAATGCTTCATAGTCATGCTAGAAGGGCATAACGAGTGGGGTTCTGCAGGGATCAGTTCTGGGTCTGGTTCTGTGCAATATTTTCAACAATGATTTAGATAATGGCATAGAGAGTACACTTATTAAGTTTGCAAATGATACCAAGATGGGAGGAGTTGCAAGTGCTTTGGAGGATAGGATTATAATTCAAAATGATCCAGATAAACTGGAGAATTGATCTGAGGCAAATAGAATGAAATTCAATAAGGACAAATGCAAAGTACTCCACTTAGGAAGGAACAATCAGTTGTACATGTACAAAATGGGAAATGACTGCTTACGAAGGAGTATTGCAGAAAGGGATCTGGGGGTCATAGTGGACCACAAGCTAAATATGAATCCACACTGTAATGCTGTTGCAAAAAAAAAAGTGAACATGATTCTGGGATGTATTAGCAGGAGTGTTGTAAGTAAGACATGAGTAATAATTCTTCCACTCTATTCTGCACTGATTAGGCCTCAACTGGAGTATTGTGTCCAGTTCTGGGCTCCACATTTCAGGAAAGGTGTGGACAAATTGGAGAAAGTCCAGAGAAGAGCAACAACGATTAAAGGTCTAGAAAACATGACCTATGAGGCAAGACTGAAAGAACTGGGTTTGTTTAGTCTGGAGAAGAGAAGACTGAGAGGGGACATGACAACAGCTTTCAAGTACATAACAGGTTGTTACAAGGAGGAGAGAGAAAAATTGTTCTTCTTAACCTCTGAGGACAGGACAAAAAGCAATGGGCTTAAACTGCAGCAAGGGAGGCTTAGGTTGGACATTAGGAAAAACTTCCTAACTGTCAGGGCGGTTAATCACTGGAATAAATTGCCTAGGGAGGTTGTGGAATTGCCGTCATTGGAAATTTTTAAGAGCAGGTTAGACAAACACCTGTCAGGGATGGTCTAGATAATGCTTAGTCCTACCATGAGTGCAGGAGGCTGGACCAGATGATCTCTCGAGGTCCCTTCCAGCCCTATGATTCCATGTATAAAATATTATTCCATGTGCCCATCATTTTTTAAATGTAATTTATTAATTTGAAATAAAACTTCTGTTTCCCTTTGAGAAAATGTAAATTCTTTTTTTAATTACATCTAATAGAGTAAAAATGTACAATTACTGTGGGAGAGGCATATGCAGGTAGTGACATAAAAAGTGGCGGAATATCTTTATGTAGATGTGAATTTTTTTCTGGGAACTTCTCATTGTGAATAAGAGTTACATAAGTCATCAATAACAGAAAGAAAAAATGGTCATCTTTTAACAGAAAGATAATTCTTAGTTAATCAAACCCAATGAATACACAAAAAAGGCAGACACTACTCTTCACAGCTCTGCTTCTCCAAAAGACAAACTAGATAAATTAATAACTTTTCAAGAAATCTCTAAATAGCACAGCAAGGGGACTACAGAAGCAAGATAGCTGAAGAATTGACAAAGAGATGAAAGATTCCACACCAGAGTGCATAAGAAATCTCATCTGGGTCATCTAATCCAAAGCCTTGAAGCCAATAGGAAAACACCAATTTAGGATCAGGCCCTGAACAAATGGGCTGGGATAAAGAACCAAAACTCAGCCCTTGCAGCTTAATTTCCAGGTGGAAAAACTCTGGAAACAGAGCATTCTATGGCCCTCACTCAGCAAAGCACTTCAGCATATGCTTCGCTTTAAATGCGTGCTTAAGTATGTCCCACTGAAGTAAACTGAATTTAAACGTGTTAGGCACATGCTTAAGTACTTTGCTGAATTGGGGCCTATGAGCTGGAATGGCAGGTCCAGATATTTGTCAGGGACAGTGGGATGGGTGCCAGATGCAGGAGCAGTCTGCAGCTGGGATGAGAGACCAGACAGACCCTTTACAGGGAAAAAATTAGTAAATGGGTTCTGGCCACTGCTGGAGTAGGAAAAGTAAAGTAGAGGAAACAACACGCAAGACCTTGATCCTGCAAATGACTTCACACGGACAGACTCCAGGGCCCATCTGGAGCTATGCTGAAGTCAACGGGATCTGGCAACTCTAGATATGACAAATCCTGTATATCTTTGCTTGAAAATTAACACATTACCTTAGCCGAGAGACTGCATGCTGTGTTACTGAAGATCATCACAGTGTTTTTATCTATGTAGGTCTGTATTTTAAACTGCAGGTCTACATCTTTACTTTTGCAGGAAGCGGTAATGGCTTTTCCATTGTTTGCATGCTGAACTTCATGGTGATAATCTTCTGTGGCTATCAGAAATTAAAACAAAGTAGAGTAACCAAACACCAGATTGTAAAATGGCTTACAATAAAGATCACATGCTGATAAGAGGTTCAGATGAAAATAAAACATTAATGATTTATTTCAAAAGGTTTGGTTTTTTATAAAAACAATTCCCTGTTTTTAGTCACCTTGTTCCATTGCTCCTTCTCTGTCCCCTCTCACCCACCCGCAGGCAAAGTCTAAGGGTCTGGCTATCCTTGGAGCTGGGGGTTTGTTTCCCAGCTTGCATAGATGTACTTGTGCTGGCTCTCATCAAGCTAGTGTGCTAAAATACAGTCGTGTAGCCGCAGTAGCATAGGCGGTGGTAAGTGGCAGTATGGGCTAGCTGCCTGAGTACCAACCCACCTGAATCCCCTGGGTACATACTGGGCATGGCTAGCCTGTGCTGCCGCTCACAGCTGCTGGTGCTACCGCAGCCATATCACCACTTCAGGTGCGCTGCCTCAATGAGAGCTAGCACGACTACGTCTACATGAGCAGGGAATCAGACCCCTAGCTGCAAGTACAGATGCAGCCTCAGAGCATGAAATCCTGGACCCACTTAAGCCATGGGCAAGATTCTCACTGACTCCAATGAAGCCAGGATTTCAATGCATGACATTTTATGAAAAACCCTTACCAGTCGTATTTTTTGCCCTGGAAATCACAGCTGAGGCAAGCATTCAGGATTTGGCTCTGTTCCTGCAATCAAATCAGACCCATGCAGGAAGATCCCAGCATTCTTGCAGAGCCTAATTACTGGGGTCCACCTATTCAGATCTCACTGCTGAATCGAAATCTTCATCATCAACAGCTGAGCATCAGGCTTCCAAGAGAGAGACAAGCCTTTTTCAGATTCTTTTCCCACATGACTGTGGCACGTTTTCAGTGAAGCACATGGGGATTTAGTCATGAGGCTTTAATTAATGTTAATGGTGATGTTTTACATGAAGGTAAATAAATTATGTGCTAATCTTAAATGTTTCCAAAGTATTCACAACATAAATTACACAAGCCTAGTATAGAACAAGACTGTAGCAATTAATTCAACAGCTCCTAACCTTCAGTAATGCCCCTTTCTTAATGATAGAATGTACTACTATTTTATTTACTAATATTGATTTACTCCAGTATCTGGACATTTCCATCTTCCATTTTATTTTATTTTATTTTATTTTAAACAAAACTGGTTAAAATAAACAAATATAAAACTACTGTAGCTTTGTATTATAACACATATCAATAATATGTCTCATAAAAAGCTTCATAGCACACATTAGGTTATAAAAACCATCCTAGAAGTAACAACAATGATTCTTAGCACATAAGCTCTGATCCATTAATTTCAGTGGTAGTTAGGAGCCTAAACACCTTTATGGATCTGGGACATCGTGTTTTTTATTTTCAGAACACTGTACAAACATTAACTAAGGATATCCTTTGTCCTGTCTTTCCATTACCTCCCTAATATTTGTTATTTTTGCCTGGTAATGTCATGTTTGAATTTAGAACCCAATCCCACAAACTAAAACGGATTACTTGTATGTGTAAGAACTACATACACGAGTAAGGATTTGCAGGATCAGGTCCTAGAATGGTTCGGACTGTGTATTTTATAAAGCATTACACACATTTCTGGTGTAATAGGAAAAAACCCTATCTTTCATATAGATACAAATGTTAAAATATAAATATATTTTACATTTAATAAAATTCAAACCTATATAAAACATTTCATGATCTTTTGGACATACCCCTATCAATTATTGTTTTTATATAAAAAGTGTACTTCTGAACAAAGGAAGATCATTTTAACATGACTAATAAGATGCAGCATACTGTAAGTGGCATAAACAAACAATACAGACTCTAAATGGACTAGTCACAGTCACTTGTTTGAGATGACCTGCATTTCTGGGCTTCCTGCTTTGCTGCTCATAATGATTGTGGTCAACACAAATCTGGGGCAACCCTGACAACAACTAGCTCTTATGGCACACATTTAATGAATTAAAAACTGGCTAACTAATAGCTCTCAGAATATAATTGTAAGAGAGGAATCACCATCAAGTAGGTGTGTTTCCAATGGGGTCCCTCAGGAACTGGTTCCTGGCTGTATGTTATTTAACATTCTTATCAATGACGTGGAAGAAAACATAAAATCATCACTGAAAAAAATCAGGAGATGACACAAAAATTGGGGAAGTGGCAAATAATGAAGAGGACAAGGTCACCGATTCACAGTGATCCGGATTGCTTGATAAACTGGATGCAAGCAAGCAGTATGTGTTTTAATACGGGTAAATGTTTACATCTAGGGACAAAAAATGTAGGCCATACTTACAGGATGGATGACTTTAATCTGGAAAGCAATGACTTTGAAAAAGATTTAGTGGCTATGGGTGGATAATCAGCTGAATATGAGCTCCCAGTGTGGCCAAAAGAGCTAATGTGAGCCAGGGATGCAGAAACGGGAATTTTGAGTAGGAGGCGAAAGGTTACTGGTACGACCACTACTGGAATATTATGTCCTGTTCTAGTACCCACAATTCAAAAAGGATGTTGATAAATTGGAGAGGGTTCAGAGTAGAGCCATGAGGATCATTAAAGGATTAGAAAACATGCCTTATAGTGACAGACGCAAAGAGTTCAGTCTCTATTTAACTTAACAAAAAGAAGGTTAAGGTGTGACTTGATAACAGTCTATAAGAATCTACCTGGTGAACAAATATTTAATAATGAGGTCTTCAAACTAGCAGAGAAAGGTATAACACTACCCAATGATTGGAAATTGAACCCGCACAAATTCTGCCTGGAAATAAGGCATACATTTTTTTAAGAATGAGAATAATTAATCACTGGACCTATTACCAAGGGTCACGGTAGATTCTCAAACACAGGAAAGTACTTTGAACAAAAGGCAGAGTACCATCAACCAGGTATCAAAAGTGAACGTGATCAAAGGAAACCAAGTTTTCTTAGGCAGTCTCCCAGTAGCTCTGAAAGTGTTTTGAGGCTAGGAGTCAAATGAGTCTGAAGTAGAAGAGAGTCCAATTCCTAGAGATTTGCAATGTGGAAGCTGTCAAATGTTAACAGCGTGACAAAGGCACACCTGACAGTTCTGGAAGGGTTGTACAAAAAATATCAGACTGCTTAGAATTTTGTAACGTGTATCTGTGGTGCATGAGAAATTATCGCCTAGGTCCCCCTCTTCCTCAGAAGGCAGGTATATCAGTTTTAGAATGGCTAAAGATCTTTTACCTATGAACTAAAAAGGTTACCTCAGGTTAATTATGGAACCTGAGTCTAATTAAGAACAGCCTGTAACCTTTAAAAACCTTTTCCAGGTGGAGTGAGGGAGAGAGGGGAGGAGGGATGAGAAGCAAGCTTTAGAAGGGTTGTGTGCAGTGAGGGCAAAAGGCTTTTCCAAATAAAAGTTGTTTTTCCTCTAGAAGAGAAATGTTGTATTTCTGTTTGGGGAGGGGGTCTTGGTTCCCAGCATAGCTGCACCCAGAGTGGGTTAGAGAGGAAGGCTGGCAACTGGTAGCCTGCATATGAAGAGCATACTCCAGTGGGAGTTAGGAAATGAATCTTTTTTGGTTTTGTTTAAGGAAGCTCTTGGGCCAACTCTAGGGCCTCCTCTGTAAATACTGTAAATAAACCATCATGAATCAACTTCTGGAGTAGGACTGATTTACCCCAACCCCTGCACCCTTGCCAGAGGAGAAATGCTGCGCCCTGATGTGATGAAAGAAGTGTGTCGTCACACACAGTGTTGAGGTGGGATTCAGCACCGCAGACTATCCCGGGGCAAGGGAAACCATTTAGAAGAATGGACGAAGAATGTCCACTGCAGAACAACACGGTCTACCAAAGTCCAGACGGCTGCGCAGAAGGAGACTGTATGAACACAGCAAGAGACGAACCAACTGCTGATAAACCAGGCAGCACTGGACCAAGTCACCTTACGTCAAATAGTGATACAGCTAAAAGCCCCAACTCCTATGGGATTTGGCCACAATGGAACTCGATCCCTGAAGGCTAGCAGTTATCTACAAAAAAAATTATGACAGAGGATGGCATCAAGGCGTATCTCCTCACATTTGAAAGAATAGCCCTGCATGAGGCCTGGCTTTGAGACCAGTGGGCCAGTACCCATCCGTGCCTAGGGTAAACCACCTGAAAATGCCAAGGTGAGGGCAGGCTGCAAAAGAAGAGAAGTTTCTCCCGGCGCTGGTGGGTGACACTGAAGTCAGACTTCCTAATCAGCCACAAACAGTGCTTCTGATTCCCCACATTGGTTATCAAGAAGCTAAAACAAAATGTACACAGCCCCCTTTACTGCATTTCAGCCTCAGGCTCCCAAATCAGCCACTAGGTCCAGTAAAGAGATAAGTTATTTAAAACTCTATGCTCTTTACCAAAAAGGTTCTCCTGACCCCAAAGAGTCAGCCACAGCACCAGATCAATATAAGTTTGGACCTTACCCAAAATACCACGCTGTCAGCCAATCCTTTAGTAACTAAAACTAACGGTTTATTATAAAAGAAAAGAAACAAATAAAGTGAGAGGTGTTATATGATTAAAGCAATCAGATACATAAAAATGATTTGAAAGTCCATATATATCAGGTTTTCAGGAGAACTGAGGAGTTTGAAGGCTTGTATAGTCTCTCTGGTGTACATCCAGTACCTGGATAGGTCTCAGTCACAGAGGAGTTGATCCAGAGGTAGGAAGCAGGCATGAAGACTGACTGAAGACTAAAGACAATGTGGTGCAGCTGCCTTTTATGTCCCTTTGCCATGCTGCTTGTGGAAATTTACAGAAATAAGATCAAGATGGAGTCTAAGGTCATATGAGTAAATCCCAGTGACTCACAAGATGTAGCCCCTGGGTTGTTTCCCTGGGCTTATTGTACCTTTGAGTTCCCTTAATGGACCGTTAAGCAGGCTAGTACTGCAGCCATCCTGTCTGGGGTGTCACCCAGAAACACAACACAAGCTGAAATATAGATACTTCAAACATATCCATAACTTCCAATACAAATATGACACATACACATAAACAATATCATAGTATTTACCAAATTATAACCTTTAACGGTACCTGACATGGCACATCTCATACGAATGATTGTCATTTTGAAATACTGATGTTAAATAATATCATAAATGGTACCCTTAATCCAGACAGTGTCACACAAGTCACCTTACGTGAAATAGTAATAAACTAAAAACTCTGACTCCTATGGGATTTGGCCACAATGGAACTTGGTTAGCAGTTATCTACAAATGATGGCAGAGGATGACATCAAGGCATATCTCCTCACATTTGAAAGAACAGCCCTACCTGAGGCCTGGCTTCGAAACCAGAGGGCCAGTATCCTCGTTCCTGGTTCCTTTCCCACATGGGGAGGCCCAGGAGGCATAATATGACGTGCCAGCAGAAATGGCTAAAGACTACTTCCAGATGAAAACTGAAATACTGGCAAGATCTGGTGTGTCTACAGCCATAAGGGCCCAGAGATTCCACAAGTGGAGATACCCAAAGAGCAAAGCATCAAGATCATAACTGTTCAACCTGATCCATCTCACATGGCTGCATTCCAGGACCAACAGCATGGAAAAAATTATGGAACTCTTGGTTTTGGACAGATTCCTGAGAGGACTAGCACCAGATTTAAGAGGATGGTCTGGCCAAAAATGACCCTTCCTCTTATGATGATTTGGTCACCCTCGTACAGAGACACTTAATGACCAAAGAACTTCCTCGGGACCACCAGAGAAGAGATGTGCTGGACCATGAAGCCAGTCTCAGTACTCAAGGTCCAGATCTCTGAACGTCTGGGTAGGACTCAGTTGGGGAGAAGGGATGCTGAAGGGCACCATGAGGCCCTACAAAGGGACTTGGGGAATCAGGGAGAGAAGGCCATGGGATAACACCTAATAGCTCAAAGAATAAGGGGGATGCCCTGGGCTGTGTATAGATGTCATGCTTGTGGGGAACTAGGGCATTTAGCAGCTCAGTGTCCTAATATTGAGGAACCAATGTAGTGCAACGTAGGTAATAGTGAGAATCTGTGTGGCTTAATCAACCTTGCAGGAGTTGCTATGACTCCACATAGATAAACACAGTTGATTAGAATGAATAATACAGAGATTATTGCTTTAGTAAACTCAGAGAGTGCAGTCAGGCTGATCTCTGGGAAAGTGGTGGAGTGGAACCCGCTGTCTCAAACCAAACACACAGGAATAACCTACGTATATGGGACAGTTAATTACTATGCTGCAATTCCTGTACAAAAAGAGGTTCAGGGAAACAAGGGTGAGGACAGGATAATCCCTAAATTTCCATACCCCATGCTCATAGGATGAGAATTCCCAGGGTTTGGAAATCTATTCCTAGAAGAAGGACTGGGGGAAAGCAGTAATCCCAGGGCTGAGATTGTGACCCAGTAAATAGCCCTCCTCTCATTTTCTCTGAATTAGATTCCATCTTGTTTTCAACAACTGGGAAATCCCAGAAGACTAAACGAGAAAGAAGAGCAGTCAAAATACTGGGGACCAAAATCTCAGCCCAGAATGAAAAGGTGGTGCTCGTGGGTAAGCAGTCTCATCCCACAGGCAGAAACGCAACTCAGAGAGTTACCAAACTTGAGGCTGAGCCAAGTTCCACCAAGAGACCAATACGGTAGGTGAAACTGAAATAGAACCCCTCAAGTCTGGACATATCAGACCCTCGTATGAGAATTTGGGACAAGACCAGGCCAATGATTCTCTGTATCAAAATATTAGAAAAGAAATAGTCAAGATAAATGGGATCCCAACAGAGGAGATTCTGATAGATCAAGGGACTCCCGTCATGTCAAAGTTGATAAAGGACCTGTGTGCGATGCTTTGAATATGGGCCTCAAGCCCCTTGGTTCATCATCCACAGATTGCTGGCCTTGTCAAACACTTCAACAGAACACTGAGGAGCATGATACAGAAAGTAGTGAGTCAAGAAGGGAACATTTGAGATACCTTGCTACCCTAACAGATGTTTGCTACAAGGGAAGCATTCCTGGCTTCCATGGGGGTTTTCTTTCTTCAGGTTGTTATATGGTCACCACCCCATGGCATATTGGACATCATGAAGTGGGTCTGGGGAAACATCCTACTCAAGGAATGAATGTCATTGAACATGTGATGCAGATATGGGACAGAATATCCCATGTCACTCCAATAGTGCAGGAACACATGGAAAAAGCACAGAAGGCCCAACAAGGCTATTATGAGCAACAAGCAAGGGTTTGGAAATTCCAGGCTGTGACTGGGTAATGGTGTTGGTGCCCACATTGGAAAGCAAGCTCTTCGGCAGATGGCAGAGGCCATACGAAACATTAGAAGCCACTGGGGAGGTTGACCATAAGATTCGACGGCCTGATTGCTGAAAGAAGGAGCAAATTTACCACATTGACCTATTAAAGCACCGGCAAGACAGAGAAGCTTATATGGTCCCCCTAGAGACACCACCCCAGGAAGATAAACCTCAGGGACAAGTAAAAATATCTCCAGAGTTCACCCCTCAACAGCGCATAAAAGTCATGAAAATGATCAAGTGAAACCAAAATGCTTTTCAGAGAAGTCAGACAGAAACACGGAAGCCCATCATCATGAACCCAGGAGTGAATACGAAGATTAAACCATATGGGATTCCTGAGGTCAAAGAGGGATGAGATAAGTTAAGAAATTAAGAAGTTAAGATCTGGGATTCATTGAAAAGTCCCACAGTCAGTGGTCTAGCCCAATCGCTCTGGTATGTAAGCCAGATGATACCATGAGGTCCTGCAATGACTTCCAAAAATTAAATGAGGTGTCCCAGTTTGATGCTTACCCCATACCTCAAATAGATGAGCTAACTGACCAGTTGGGGAAAGCTAGGTTCTTGTCAACCCTCAGCCTGACCAAAGCATACTGGCAAATCCCTCTGGCAGAGATTGCTAAAGGGAAGACCACCTTTTCTATGCCAAAAGGCTTATATCAATACACAGTCCTCAATTTTGGAGGTCAGAGCATTTCTCGGGATAGCAAGTGACTACACATGCTTTACTTCCCACTTCACCACCAGGCATACCCTCTAACAAATCTGATAAAGGCCAAAGGCCTAGACATAGTAAAAAGATCCAGTGCAGTGCAGCCCACTGCAGTAACCCTGTGCTAATAGCCCCAGATTTCAAGGAGTTCATACTTCAAACGGATGCTTCCAAAGTACAGTTGGGAGCTGTACCCTCAAGTGGTAGGAGAGGAAAAACACCCAGTCTCATACCTCAGTAGAAAACTTCCTCCCAGAGAACACAAATACACCACAGTGGAGAAAGAATGCCCCGTAGCAAAATGTGGGCCATGGAAACCCTCCGGTACCATCTGCTCAGTTGGAGATTAACCCTTGTTATGGACCATGCTCCCCTGAAGTGGATGCACTGGAACCAAGAGAAAAAGATCATTCCTCTCACTACAATCCTTCCATTTCAGTGTACAGCATGGGGTTGGAATCAGACATGGCAATGCTGATGGTCTATCAAGAATACACTCTTTCCTGCCCCAAGCCCAGAGTTGAGGAAAGTGGGGAATATGTGACAAAATCAGATCTGGTAGTTCTGGAAGGATGGTTGAAGGCCAGTTCATCAGCCTTAGAACGGTTAAAGCCCTTTCTCCTATTAACTGAAAGGTTACTTCTGGTTAATTATGGGCACCTGAGTCTAATTAAGGGCAGCCTGTGACCTTTGAAAACCTCTTCCAGGGAGAGGAGGGATGATGATAAGCAAGCTGCAGAAGGGTTGTGTGCAATAAGGCTTTTCCTAGGTAGAGATCTATTTTTCTCTATAAGGGAAATCTTATGTTTATTTCTGTTTTGACAGGGGGCTTTGGTTCCCAGCCTAGTGGGCTAGAGATGGGGCTGGCGACTGGCAGCCAGCATATGAAGAGGCATACAGCAGTGAATCAGGAAATGCAATTTTTTTTTTGTGGCTTTTGTTTAAAGAACCCTTTGGGCAATCCCTAGGGCTTCCTCTGAAAATAAACCAATGTGAAGAACTAAGCCTCCGGAGTAGGACTGATTTACCCAAGACACCCGTCCCCCACTGCCAGAGGGAGAAATGCTGAGCCTTGACATGACTGAAGAGGTGCGCTGTCACAACAGTTTCCTCCAATTACTTCATCATCCAGCTTACAAAACGCATCTATTCAGAAATCATTTAAAAGATGATATGCCAAGTGACTTATCTAGGTTAATACAAATGTGAAATAACCGAAACTCTTGAAGAACTTTAACAAGGCTGAACAAAATAGATAGGAATAAAAAAAACCATGCATATTGAATGAGCACAAGGCTGGAAAGCAAATGTGCTGACAGTTCATATACTAAGGGACAAATCCTGCTCTCAGTTACAACTGAAGTCTTTAAGGTTATGCCTACACTACCGGTGCTGCAGTTGTGTTGCTGCAGCTATGCAACAGTAGCATAGACACTTGATACACTAATGGAAGTGGTTTTTCTGTTGCTGTAGAAAACCTTCCCCCTTGAGGGGTCAACAGAAGAATTCTTTCATCAACCTAGTGGTGTCTCCACTGGGGCTTAGGTTGACTTAATTATGTCTCTCGGGGCTGTGGGTTTTTCATACCGTTGAGTGACATAGCCAAATGGACCTAAATTTTAGATGTAGATCAGACCTAAGATTGCACTGATGTAAACAAGGGCAAAATTTAGCCCAGAGTCTGCAAACTTGAATCTATCTACAGTAATGCTATGTGAACACAGCGATGAAGCATTGTTTATTGTTATATTTTAAAAGTCTACACATACAATAATATGGCAGAAATGTCTACAGGAAACAGTACAAAGAGA
Source organism: Emydura macquarii macquarii (assembly GCF_026122565.2). Classification (NCBI taxonomy): domain Eukaryota; kingdom Metazoa; phylum Chordata; order Testudines; family Chelidae; genus Emydura; species Emydura macquarii. Next base: position 1,023,268 of record NW_027133667.1, read on the forward strand.
AATAAAATGAGTTTGGGCCTAATTCATTACTGTGTTACTCCAGTTTCATGCTGATGTAATTTCACTGATTTCAGTATAGTTACTCTAGGCTTATGCCAGTGTAACACAGCAGTGATTTGGGCCCCTTATCTTTATACCATGAAGTTGTATTGGATTTTGTGGCTCTGCCAGCTATTATTCGTACAAGAAAATCTGCAACAATGGTTTTTAATGGTAACAATATTTTGCAACTCTACCCACAAAGGGCCTGACATCAAATTCATTCCAAGATTCCAGTTAGAATGTTCCATACACCTCAGTGAGAAGGAATCGAGTCCCAAGAGCACAATCCTCAACTCCTACTGAAGTAATTGGGAACAAAAGACTCTCAGCACCACACAATTGGACAGGGATGTGGAGGAGAGGGTGGCAACCAGATTGGGATGAGGACATGAAGCTTGGTGGGGGAGATCCTATGGGCAATACAGTATGCGATCATGTGTGACAATTTGGGGAATCTGTCTCTGTGCAATTTAGGAATTCTGTTTGAGATTATGAACTCTGTATGTTTAAGTCCTTATGATTCTCCTTACTGTATTCTTGCCTCAGACACTTTAACACCAAGGAGACAGGGAAGGGTGCCTGAGTGTCTCTGAACAGGATGGTTCTTAAAGACCATCAGCACCTGAACAGATCTTGCCTGAATGCATCCTCCAGCTTGTCTGTGGAGAGCTAGGGATAGTGCCTGTGCCCAGGAAGTGCGCTAGAGAGGCCAGAGAGAGGGGCTGAAACCTCACTGGGACACAAGGGAGCTTAGAAAAAAGCACACAGGCCCAGCATGTGTGTCTAAGCAGCAGTGGGGTGAGTGTGCAGCAGGATCAATTTGATCAGGGCTGTGACATCATGTAATTAAAAGACACTATCACAGTCCATACTCCAATGCAGCTGAATTAAAGTTGTACAGGCAACCTTAATTCTAGTATTTCATAACTCTTGAGTGCTTGACTTTGCAACCTTCATGTTCCTTGAATATAGAGCGTTTTTATGTATTAGGTTATTTATTTAAAAAGCAAATAAAAACAGAAAATTGCATTAAACAACAAAAAGCCAGGAAAATCATCAGGAACATAAGGAGTCCATGGTGGCACTTTTTCTTTATTGTCACCCCTTTGCACCTACAAAATGAATCACACACGTGTGTGTTACAATAAGCCACTTACTGTTTGAAGACTCTACAATACCTTGGTATAAAAGCATAAGTAAAGAAAAGAGCATCTGCCTTTAAGAAAAAGTGTTATAGTATATTATAATTTTACTAGTACAAACACTTTTTTCTTACATCAATTTACCTTTCATGTGTACATAATTTTCCTTGCCAATTTTGCTAATTACTGGCACTGTTTGTTTTATTAAATATCCTTCTTGATCTTACAGGAAGACAGTAATTCCCCATTTGAACATTACTTCGATTTCCATGACAACAGTAAAAGGGTTTTGGAACAGAAAGGGAATAAAGGAATGCTCACGCCCAACACCCACCCTAACAATCTCCTCCAAGAAAGCAAACACACACACATACACACGCTTTCACTTCCTGCTCTTCCTGTATACACAGTGGTAAGTGGTATGATAAATGGTAAGTGTATGAAGCGATAAGAGTATGGAAGAAGCTAACTGCCCTAGGCTCTGATTGCTTATGCAAAAGAAGAAGAAAAATAGATTAAGAGTTGTCCTGCAAGTAAAGCTAGGTAAACAAAGAATAATCAGATTATTTCTTTGAAAAGTTATGCAAAATTCAAATAAATTATCCCTACTTGCTGTCATGCAAAAGAGTTGCCCGTTAATCTACCTTATCTATTCTATGCTACTCACCACCCCCCTCACTCCTGCAGCCCTGTCTTGGTGGATACAAAGGGGGTGGTGTTTCAATCATGTTAACATTGTTAAAAAGTCCTGGTAAGGGTATATCTACACTTTGAGCTGGAGGTGTGATTCCTAGCTCAAGGAGCCACATTCACACTAAAAATACAGTGTAGCCGCGGTGGCTAACCACCTCAAGTACGTACCTGTCTGTGACCAAAGGCATGCACTTGGGAAGCTAGCCCCTCCCACCATTGCGGCTACACCCTATTTTTAGCATACTAGTTCCATCAGCGTTAGCAGGTATGTTTCCTTGAGCTAGGAATCACAGCCCCAGCTTGAAGTGCAGACATATGCTTAGGGTAGGTCTTCACTGACCGCGGCAAATTCGCTGCCGTCGGATTGACTTATCTGGATCGACTGAGCAGTCAGTGAAGACCTGCTCAGTCGATCCAGAAATCGACGTATTAAGACCACCTTCTCAAGTGGCGTAGCGCTGAGTTGATGAGAACACGGTTCCCGTCAGCGCAGTGCAGTGAAAACAGTGCGCAGAAGAGAAGCACAGAAGTCGACAGGAGTTACGCAAGTTTTTTGCGTAGTTTGCGTAACTCCGGTCGATTGCCGCCGAATCTCCGAGGTGAGTGTAGACAAGCCCTTAGAGTCAGGCTAACATGTCTGAAGTTGTGTTAACTGGCAGTGTTGTAGTCTAGGTGGGATTGTTTTGGCTTGTCAAGTCATACCTTAATAGAAACCTGAGCAGTAAGAACCCTCAGCAGTACTCCTTTGATTTCCTAATCAGTGCTGCGGGAACACTGCTTTGCAAGTAGGAGCACAACAGGGCTGGCTTGACAGCATCACCTTAAGCAGTTCAATAGTTTTTTATTACTCCAGTTGAGATAAAAACTTCCAATGTGGACTTCTGCCAGGCCCTTAATTCCACACATTAGCTCAGATTTTGGTATGTTTTTTTTAAAATGGTACGGAGAGAGATTCATCCACAACAATAGGCACGTCTCATGAGATCTTACTGTAATAAACCTCATCCTTCCATTTATCAGCCCCCACTATGTTGTGTCTTCTGTAGGCTCCTATCCTGTAAGCAGATATACTGGCACATCTGTGTGCAAGATCAGAGCTTTAGGGCTGGTCTACACACAGAAATTGCACCAATGTAACTAAATTCTGTTTCTACAGTGATTTATCTAAACCAGTGCAACCTCCTTGTATGGACATTCTTAAATTGGTTTAAGGGAGCCTTATACAGATTTAGCTTAATTTGATTACTGATTTAACTCAATTGATTTAGAAACAGATTTAGTTAAACCAGTGCAATTTCCGTGTGTTGGTCAACCCTTCCATTGTTGCTCCATGGAGAAGGGACTTGCCAGTTTAATTTATTTGTTAACGGCCATGCAGATCTATTGAATTATGGGCCAGATTCTGCCACCCTGGCTCACAATGAGCAGCACTTCACCAGATTTCAGTGGGGCTCTTCACATAATAAGGTACTACTTGATGTAATAGTGGCAAAGTCTGGCCCAAAGGAAGAAGAAATATATGTACACATTCCTATGGATTTAATCATACAATTATGAAAATTTGCACAGATTAAATCAATTCAGACTTGCGACATCTGTTTTTCTGCTGTCAAAACCAAGGGAGGTACCTAGAATTCCTATAGTGCTGTTTTTCTGAATGTCTCGGCATCCATGGTCTTGTATTGTGGAATTTTATCTTAGAGCTAGATTGTGCCCTTTTCCTATGCAGCCACCCAAGGCAGTAAGGACCCACCTGGATTGCAATCGCAAGTGTGAGTGGAGAGAGTAGAGGCTGCAAATCCAATATTCCCCTCACTCCACCCCATTATAGCAAGGAGAAATATACAGTGTGGACCTGTCTGACCACTCCCAAATCCCCCAGACAGCAGATTATTATTGAACATTTATATTATGATAGCATCTATGACCATATACAAGTTGCCTCATTGCACCAGGCATTGTATAAACATCATAAATGACCGTCCTTCACTCCAACAGTTTAGAACCTAAAAGATATAACATGTGGAGGAGACTAACAAACAGGTCAGGGTGGGGGTGGACAAGACAAGGTAAAAAAATATAATAGGATGTGTGCAATTCTTCACCATTCAGTAGCAATTATCACAATTTACAAGCATAACCCCCATCTGGGAAGAGTTTGCTAGGATTAGAGAGAGGTCTGCTGCATCCCAGAAAGGGGTGCAGTAAATCACCCACTTTCTGGAGCAAGTGGGGAAACAAGAGAAGATGGAGGAATTGTGGCTCTCTGAGCAGCACACCTTCACAATGCCTCTTCTACAGAATGGATCCTAAAGGCTTAATGTAGCCAGTAGCATTTTGCTTGGTCTTTAATCTGAGAGTTTCCACACTCAGTAAATCTCCTCTCTGCATTATGTTTCTGGGGAACCTGTGAAGCTTCATGTACTGTATAAAACAGATGTAAAGTGGTTTACATTATTTTACAGAACTACAAAAGTGTTTTAGTCCCGATGTTTCTCCAAGTATCATATATATAAAAATGCTCTATGGCAACAAGTATTTAAAACAAAAACAAAACAACCCTTATCCAACTTCAGGGAGAGGGCTGTGGATTAAAAACTTTCCATAATCCAAAAATATGCAATGTTGAATGTCCTATTAAAAATGCCTTTTGCTTTGCTGGTTTGCCTTTTTACTATATTTGGCTTTATTTATTTATTTATTTTTTTTATATTATTAAATTCCCATCCATTTGGCATTTCAAACCCTTTACATTTTTAAAATCACTTCTTACAGTTTTGCAGTGAATGTATTATTCATGCTAAGTGCCAAGCTGATAACACCGGAGATGGAAGTCCTGGCTTTGATTTACCCATAGAACGAGTACAAAATGGACAGCTCAAGTGCAAGCTTCTTCACACTGCCCTACTATTGGCCTCAATCCTAACCTGGAGGGACTAACTGTATGGGTGAGAGGACAATTCAGTCTTCATACCACTTCAAAAACTTGCCCTCTCTTCTGCTAGTGCTAGTATCAAGGGTGCTATTTATGGTGATGAGAGTTTCTGTGAAATGGACATATACTCTAGGAATCTTGCACACGGTGACTGATGCTTGTAAATCCCAATTGCTAGATTCTGATATCCTTATTCATCGGCATTGTACTCCCTGACTAGCTTCACTGATTTAAGTTAGTTTATTAACGGAGTAAAGTACTATTCATCAACATCATCAATTACTTGTAGTGTAAGAGCACCTAGAAGTGCTAGGTACTGTACAGACACAGAACAAGAAAACAGGTTATCAGAATCAGTCCATAAACAGGTAGAAACTGAACCAACCACATCATCTTTGTTTCACATAAACCAGATCAAAAACGGACAAAGAAGGATGTAGCAAGTATAAGCAACCACAGAAAACAGCTCAATGTCTTCGGTTAAATGTTAGAAACCTATTATTACTGGAGCCTTCTTGTCTGGAGTCACCCATGTGCTCCATAGTCATTAAACAGGTTTACACTGCAAAAACACGTACATACTCCGGTGCCGACAAAGCTAAGAAGTCCCACGCCAGGGATGGAGGAGGAAACTCAAGCAGAGAGAGAGAGCTAGAGAGCTCTGGGTGTTGTGTGCCGCCCTCCCCTCCATGTTTAGCTCCAGCTCCGGAGACTTGGGCGTTCTCTGACCGGGAAAGCAGCGCGCGCTGTTCTCTGTTCGCGGGCTGGAGCGGTGGAGGAAGCGGCCTTTGCCAAGGGGGGCTGCGGGTGCGGGGTGTTGTGAGAGGCGGTGCAGCGCGCCAGACAGCCGGCTACGGCCAGACTCGCGCCCCACCTGTGTGTGCGCGGCCAAGAGTCTGCAAAGCAGCTGGGGGCTGTGGGTGCTCCTAGGCGGGGGGGAGCACCGACAACGGGCTCGGGCTTTCCTGGGGCGGGCGCCTGGCGCCTTCTGCACACCAGCCCCCTTGAAGGGATCTCGCCCCCCCATCACTAGCCACACACGGAGGAAAGGTCGCCAGGCAAGGCGGGCAGGCCATGGGCATAGAGCGACCTGTCTGCAGCCGGCTCCCTGCCCGCCGCGCGCTAGCTCCCCCCCGGCTGGTGCATACCTGCTCCGGGGGGCTGCTCCCGGCGGGAGCGGGCAGCCTGCTCTGCCGGCAGCACCGCTTTGCCCTTCCGCACCGCGCTCCCCATGGCGCGGCTCTGAGCAGTTCCCGGGGAGGGAGGGAGCGGCGGGGGCGGCGCCCTCTGCCGGACCATGAGGCGGCGGCTGCCCGCGGGAGGGACCCACGCGCGCCCCCTGCAAGGCCCGGGCCCCGGCACGCGCGAGCAATAGAACCCCCCCGGCCAACCCAGCCCCGCGTGCCTGCGGCGCTATTCCCAGGGCTCGGGGCGACCCCTGGCGGCGGACGCGGCTGCGTTCCAGGGCGAGAGACCAGATGCTCCTCCACTTCCTGGCTCGCCTGTGGTTTGTTTTAGGTCAGCCCTGAGCCAAACCGATCTGGCCCCCTGGAAGGAGAAAGGTGGAGGAGGATCGCAGCAGCTGTTGAGGGAGTTGGCCTGTGCCCAGATCCACAGGCTTGAGCAGCCGCTCCCTTGTGACCTTATCATGGTTAATTATTGTGTGATGCATCGTTTGTTAGATTGCATTAGCCTTATTTATTTACAGTGGTGCTAGCACTTTTCATATACCCGGGGAACACTAGGGGCTGGATTCTGTGCACATTTATGCTCCTGATTCCTTTATACTTCTGATTCAATGGGACTACGGCATAAATGTACAATGTAGGTCCTAGGATATTAGAGAGACAAAGGTAGGTGAGGTAATAAAATTACACATACTTGAATGATTGCAAAATCAAGGCCATGGCTCGGTGATGGGCAGGTAGAAAACCCATAGATAGATTTTTATCGACAGACCTCAAACTATTCTGCATATTCTATAGCTGAAACCAGAGGGGTCTTAGAAGTAAAAGATATTACATTACTTAATTTCCGTGGAAGGCCTATGCAGCTAAAATAAGTTCTGAAAACATTGCTTAAAGGTGGTTATGTTTTCTTTCTTTTCCTTCAATATAATAACAAGCTGAAACCACTACTGAAACTGAGATGTAGCAGAGTCAACTCAAGTAGCATATTGCAGACTGACAGAGTGGAATTAGAACAGAGTACATGGCAGAGTACATGGCAAAAGTTAAAAATCCCTAATGTTTTTTCCTTGTGAAACCATGCAAAGTAGTTAAGTGAACAATTAAAAATATCACTTACCCTTTATTGCAATCTTATCTGTAAGTGTCCACCATCATGGGGATGCAATGCAGTCTGGTGGATAGAATAGTGGACTGGAATCAGGAGACTGGGTTCTATTCCCTGTTCTGTTACTGGCCTGAGGGCTGACGTTGGACAAATCATTTCACCTGTCTGCGCCTCAGTTTCCCATGTGTAAAATGGAGATGATACTTGTCTCCTTTGTAAAGTGCTTTAAGATCTACAGGTGAAAAGCATTATGTAAGAGCTAGATATTATATTTTTTTGATTTCTGATGTTTCGAGCTTGAAAATATTAAAAAGGGGTAAAAGAGGACAACTTTGACTAACTGTAAGTAAATCACAGACGTGTAAATCACAAATCGTTTCCTTATATGCTGTTTAGCTTTTGGAAACATTTGGATTAAAAAAAACCCAAGGATGGATTCTGAAATAAAGATCTCCATATGGGACCATTTTCAGTATGTCATTTTTTCCAAAACCAATAATTTCCAACAGAGAAATTATAAAAGAAAGAAAACGTGACTTTGTATGCATCCAACTGAAATTCAGTGGCCTTGGCTAGATTATGAGAATGGGTTTCTTCTGGTCTTAAATTCTTAATTATATTAAAGTGCTTTTTAGAAGACCCAAACAAAACTGGGACACCCTAGTGGTAGATGTTGAATGGACACATGAAAGAGCACCTGCCCTGAAGAGTTTACAGTGTAAAGAGACAAGGCAGACAAAAGGCAGGAGAGAAAATCCATGACTGTAAAAATAAAACAGCACACATGATGTGGTTTTCTTATTGTTCGCTGAAATTGTGCATTTCCTCTCTTTTTTGTGGGGAAATATATGATTTGCCAAACCAGCTCAGACAATAAGTCCATCAAAGCTGATATCCTACTGCTGCTTATGATCAATATCTGCTTAAAAAAAAAAGCTTACTGTCTTTGTGGACAAATCCTCTCTTCCATTATGTAGGTTGATTAATGGGCTGTGCTGGGGGGAAACGAGGAAAGCTGCATACTGAGCAGAAGAATGACCTTATGGATAAGGCACTAGCCTGAGACTCAGAAGATCTAGGTTCATTTCTTAGCTTGGTCATGCACTTTAAGTGATCATGGGCAAATAATTCCAATTATCTGTATTTCAATTCTCCAGCTGTAAAATAGAGATAATTCTCCTTCCTTTTCCCCCACCTTTATACCTGTCTTGTCTTCTTAGATTATAACCCCTTTGGCACAAGGACTCTCGCTCACTATGTGTTCGTACAGAGCCTAGCACAATGGGACCCTGCTCTCAGTTCGGGCTTCTATGCAGTACCGTAGTACAAATAATAAACAACAGTAGGGATCTCTATAGGGGTGCCTCTATATACTCCCACAGAGGTGGCGGAATAGCCTCCATGCTCAAGGGGTATAACCTCTCAGAAGCCCAGTAGGTTTATACAGACGATTTGGACCATTCCCATTACAAATGCTGTACAGTGCTCCCATCCTACAATCCAATCTCTAGCATTCATTGCAATTTCTAATACCAAAAAGTTACACTTGAATTTCTGAAATACTTTTGTTGCCTAAGGCCACAATCTGACAAAGAGATATGCATGTAAATAACATCTCACATATGAGTAGTCCCATTGAACTCAGCAGTATTCACATGCATAAAGGTATTCAAGTGCCGATTTGCAGGATTGGGGCCTAAATCTGGTATGTAAGTATGCTGACCTTTATCTAATGCAACACCATTTTGCACAAAGTGGATAAACCAGCAGGCAAAATATTTTGACCAAAGCCACATTTTTCAAGTTATGAAATGGAAACCTCTGGCCCACACTGTTAAATTACTTCTAAGGCAAAAGAGTGAAGTTAAGATAATTAAATCTAATGCATAAAAATAATGCATAAACTGCTATCTCCATTTAATTCAGACGACTTTATTACAGTGAGCTTATAAATGAAGCAGTGCCTGTGATCTAGTAATGAGAATGATCACTGAGATTTTACAGTTAATATCTGCATTCACTCATCTATAATAGCAATACTTATTATAGAGGGTAATAACTGGAAGTCATTCAAGGAATACTCTGGTTTCAGAATTAGGGATATTAAAATAACTCAGGACCGGTTCTGGGAAGTCATTCTATTCCACCAAGCCCCATGTCAATGTCTTCAAAGACACACCATCAAATGGACAGTTAGTCAATTTGAAAAATAAGTTAAAAGTAACATAAGATACTGCACCTGCCCTGATTATTTTTGTGGTTTCACAATCACGTTCCTTTATTAGAAAAAAAAAATGAGAAAGACCCACAGAAACAAAAGGGGAAACTATGACCAACATTTCTGAAAGTGGCCAGTGTTTTTTAAGATGATTGACTCCCAGACCAGCGACTGAGCTAGTGTGATCACTGAAATATTGGGATCCTTTTTTCCCACCAAGTTTCTCATTAAGAACATAAGAATGGCCATACAGGGTCAGACCAATGGTTCATCTAGCCAAGTAGCCTGTCTTTCGACAGTGGTTGGTGCCAGATAATTCAGAGGGAATGAACAGAACAGAGGAAATGAGCATCCCGTCATCCAGTCCCAACTTCTGGCAGTCAGAAGTGTAGGGACACCCAGAGCATGGGGTTGTGTCCCTGACCATCTCGGCTAATATCCATTAATATACCTCTCCTCCATGAAATTATCTAATTTTTTTTTTTAATCCAGTTATACTTTTGGCCTTGACCACATTCCCTGGCAATGAGTTCTACAGGTTGACTATGCGTTGTGTGTAGAAGTACTTCCTTATGTTCATTTTAAACTTGTTGCCTATTAATTTCATTGTGTGACTCCTAGCTCTTGTGTTATGGGAAGGGATAAACACTTCCTTATTCACTTTCTTCACACCACTCATGATTTTTATAGACCACTATCATATCTCCTGCCCTTAGTCATCCCTTTTCTAAAATTAACAGTCCCAGACTTTTTAACTTCTCCTCTTATAGAAGCTGTTCCATACCCCTAATAAAGTTTGTTGCCCTATTCTGTCCTGTTTCCAATTCTAATATATCCTTATATTAGATGGGAAGACCAAAACTGCACATGGTATTCAGGATGTGCGCATACCATACATTTATATAGTGGGATTATGATATTTTCTGTTTTATTATCTATCCCTTTCCAAATGGTTCCTAACGTTAGCTTTTTTGACTGCCATTTTGTTGCCCAGTCACCCAGTTTTGTGAGATCCCTTTGTAACTCTTCACAGTCAGCTTTGGACTTAACTGTCTTGAGTAATTTTGTATTGTCTGCAAACATTGCCACCTCACTATTCATCCCTTTTTCCAGATTATTTATGAACATGTTGAATAGCACAGGTCCCAGTAAACAGCCCTGGGAGCCCCTACTATTTACCCATCTCAACAGTGAAAACTGGTAATTTATTCCTGCCCTTTGTTTCCTATCTTTTAACAATTCCTGCTGGTAAAATTAATAAGATAGCTCTTACGTTTAAATTAGAAGGGAAAAGCTTGTCTCAGTAATGTCAAGATCCTGTAATGCTAGTTTATTTAAAGTTTGAAATCTCAACACTGATTGCAACAGCAGTTATATCTTAGCACTATTAAAGCTGACACAATTATGGATGTCCTGGATTTTAATGGCATTAAAATAGGTTGTCAGTTTTGCAAGCTTTGTGTCTAGGACCACAGGAGAAAATAAGAACATACTGTAATCTATGGCTCTGTCTACACTACAGATACAACCATGTCAAAGAACCAAGATACTTAGGAGACAGTTCAGATCCAGCTGATGCTACTAATTGGAATCATGTTTGTAACTGACTTAGGGGACAACTTTGTTTTTACCATGTTGCTCACATGGTTGTACTTGTGTAGACAGATCCTGAACTCAGTGCATTCCAGTGTCCCACATAGTAACCTACACAGGATGTAAATTACAAAAGATGTCCAACACCAGAGGATCTGGACAGCTCTGTCATGTTGTGGCAAGTCCTGAATCCCTTCAATGGCATGAACAAAATAAAGTCCTCAAATCCATGAGAAGGGTGAAATTCAACCCTATGCACAAAGTGTGAGAAAATTGGTTTTGGGCAAGGGAATTCTGCAGGGATGGGAAGGAGAAGGAATCATCACCTAACCCACAAACAGGATGTGGGACAGCTCTGCAGCCCTCCATGGCTACTACCCCACAACTCCAGTGCACGACCTGTGTAGAGTTCTGTGACCATTGAATCCTTCTAATCACTGGCCCAGACCAGAGTGCATGCCCCTCATCCCCGCTCGCCTGTCCTGCCTCTAGTACTCCCTCCATCCTCACCTAACTAGAACTGGTATGGATCCCAGTTCCACCACATTCTGGGGATGTAGTGTTCCCCTGCACAGCCATTCATCCCTTAGACCAGTGGAACCGCATAAGAAGCTTGTCACAGTTCTTATTCTGCTGGGTGAAATTTACCCACATGCAACTGAGAATGACCAAAAAGCCAATGGAATACATTGAATTAAACACTAACACCAACAAAAATCCCTAAATGATAAGAGATCTTTATTGGCAAATGCATAACAAACAAACAGAGCTATAAAAATTAACAATTAAAAGAACTATTAGTTTCTAATTTCATAGTCATTGTTCGTTATACTCTCACAATGCTTGCAAATAAAGATGCTTTTATATTTTCCATTTAAGATAAGCATTGATTTTTTTTCTGTGTTTAAAATGGAGCTAAGACTACCGCAAATGATTTTGTTCATTAAGCTGCAATTGTAGGCTCCCACACAATCACAAAGCAGGGCTCCTGTCAGATTGTGCATCAGTAAAATTACAAGACGGCTCTGCTGAATAAAGGATGATGAGGCTATCGTTACCGCATCATCTCCAACTGTTGCTGTTTTATTCTTGGGCAGAGTGGAGGGGCTCCATTAAGATAATCTCCCTTTAATAAATCCTTCAAATTGCTCTACACCTTCTTCCAGCAGATGCGAGTCAGGACCACTCAGGGGGTCGAAAGGTTATTATGGGCGGGTCGTGAGCTGTTAGTCCCCCCACATGCTGGTAAGGGTGGCAAGGCGTGGGGTGGGGTGGGGTATGTCACTTTTTGGGAGGTCATCAAAGCCTAAAATATTTTCAAAGAGGGTCCCAGCAAAAAAAGTTTGAGAACCCCTGCTCTAGTGGTAGGTGTGCTACACTAGAATTTTTAGTCATGTTTTAAAACATTTATTTACCCGAGTAAGTCAGTTCTAGTGTGGACATAACACAAACGGTTTGTTGCTACCCATGTTTAATCCTGGGCAGTCTAAGGTTAATTAATACATGTTAAAACTGGACTAAGTTTCAAGTGTAGATATGCCCTTGGTGCTGCTGAGCTGGCTGCTGAGCTGAGCTGAGCTTGGTGAAACCAAGATTAGTTACCATTTCGATCTATGGCACTTATACAGCCCCTATTACCGTAATATCTGAACACTTCACACTCTTTTAAAGTATTTATCCTCACATTATCCTGGGAGTACAGAGGTCCTCTTATACCCATTTTACAAAGGGAAAACAGAGGCACACGGAGACTAAGATCCAGATCATCACGGGTATTTAGGCTTTTAGCAGCCATTTTTTTTCAAGGAAGTTAGGAATCTTGCATACCTTTGAGAATCCAGATCATAATGACTTTGCCCAAGGTCACACAATAAATCTAAGGTGGAACAGAACAGATAACTGAACGCAGATCTCCCAAGTCTCAAGTTTGCACCCTAACCACCAGGACACCCTTCCTCTCAGATGAGTTATGGTAATGTCAGTTTCACAACCTGCCCAGTCCCCCTCTCTGGAAAGACAACCGTCTGTTGCAAATGAACCTGACTTCTGGATCCCCATGCTTTATTATATGTATTATCATAGGGCTAGGAGCTCCAGTCATGGAACAGGAGCCCATTGTTCTAGACAGAGTACAAATCCAGGACAAAAACAGCTCTTGGCCCAAAGATCTTACAACTGAAGTGTAAGATGAGAGAGAACAGATGAATACAGACAGATGGGAGAGTACAAGAAAACAATGAGACAGTATTAGTCAGCATGATAAGCAGTGGTGTCAGCCCTCCAGCAGTATTGTCAAATTTTTATAGGCCTTATGGCATAGGAGAGTTTTAAGGGAAGGTTTAAAAGAGGATAATGAGTTAGTTTTGCAGATGCTCACAGGGAGTGTCTCTCAGACACAAGGCACAGCCTGGGAGAATGCACAAAGGTGTTTGTTTGAAAATTTAACAAGGGGGCAATGGAAGCATCATGGGCCAATCAGATGCAGGAGTCAATCTTTCGATACTGAATCAGAGATGATAGAGGAGGGGGGATAAGCTATGAAGGGCCGAGAAAGCAAAGACAAGTTGGTTATGTTTGATGTGCTAGAGAAGAGGAAGCCTCTGGAGAAAGAGAGGAGTGAGATGTTGTCAGCAGTGACACACACCACCTTGTGCAAAGTCCCACTTCAAGCAGCCTTCATGCCCTTGAGAGCCATAGTTATGCCTATTGCACCAGTGAACTGACCGCCTCTCAGACAGGTGGATTTACTACAGCAACAGAAGAACCCCTTCCATCACTCTAGTAAGTGTCTACACTACAATGCTACAAGGGCTCAGCTACACCTGTGCTGCTGTAGCATTTCTAGCATAGACATACCCTTGGACATAGCCTGGAGATGAGGACCTAGCGAGAGGTCCGAGTCAAAGTTCACACCATGACGTTGGGCCTGAGTGACAGGCAGGATAGTGGTGGTGTCCACAGTGATCAAGAAAGGAGGTAGCCCCTTGGGTCCGGGTAGTGACTGGTCAATTGGTCCTAGCTCTGGGTCTCTCCGGAACACTCCCAGGCACAAACCCTGTGTCTGACACCCTTTTGGGGCAGTGGAACCCTGCAGCCTGCTAATTTAGACACCAAAACCTGCGCCCAAGCCTTCCCACATCCCCAATTCATCCCCCAGAGTCTACCTGCTGTGGGAGTCCTGGTTTCCCAATTAACCTGTCCAGGGGCAACATGGCAGGAAAGCACAATTTACTTTTAACACAACTGAGAGTTATGGAGCTTTTTAAAAGCACAATTTACTCTTAAATCACACTTGAGAGTTATGGATCATTTTAAAACAACACAAGTCAGAACACAAGTCTGACCTCGCTGCGTTTGGTCAGCATCTTTAGGCTGGGCAGCCCTGCCTGGAACAGGTCACCCGTGCAGAATAGATATATTGAATTATTCCTGAATTTCATGGCCAAAAAGAGAACAAGACTGCTAGTGACAGTGGCAAAATCCCAAACTAGGATGAAGCAAGAAGTGTTTCATTTGCACGTCATTCTTGGAGCTAGACTACAGGTGTACCTGTCAGTAACAATGATAAACCATAAAGGACCTCTTTTTTTCAAAGGCAATTCAGAATCTATCTAAAATGATTCAGTATGGCTGGTGTAGTAAAGCATGCAATAAATTGTGTTCATACAAAAAAAAATTTAACTTGGTCTTCTTGCATGCAGTACTGGTCTGGCCTCTTGCTTACAGAAGCAGCCCTTTGTGCTTCTTCTAGGGGAGTTCTGGGCACCAGCACTTCCCCAATCATCATCTTCTGTGTAGAGAGTCATTCAAAGTAAATGGCCTTACTGGTTGAAAATCTATTATTCCAGTATGGGAGAATTACTCAACATTAATGGCCCTTGATGGCTCTGTCATAGCTTCTCAGGCATAGTCTTTCCACTAGAGATCAAACCCTGGATACAAAACAGATGCAGTAATCCACAAAGAAGGTTACAATACTGAAGGAAGGCCACACTCCAAAATAGGTTACAATACAAAGTAGAGCCCTGAAACAAAATAAGATTTACATGGAGTTCACAGTTTGACACAGCCGTATCCCGTGTGTCACACTCAGAACTTCTAATAAAGAGATCTGTCTTAAGCAACCAACTCCCAACCACTACTCATCTAGATTTGAAAGGTTCTATGTCCTATTATCAAACTTCAGTGCCAACCAGTGCCTTCATTTCTCACCACTGATGTCATTTCCTCTTTTAAAAGCACATGTTTTTAAAGAGTGACCAGATCCAGCTCATGACTGCAGCACTCTAATGGAGCAGTGTGACGTAACTGTTCTGTTTGGAAGGATGGATCAGTATGGCACACTCCTGCACTTCTGATAATTTTCTTTCTGACAGCTATTCAATAAAACTGGCCACCTTTCATTACCTAAGTTTCTCCTCCAACTGACCATTTTACAGAATACATTAATATTTGGGATGTTTCCTGGATTTTTTTGAACTTCATCCCATCATTTCAACCCCTTACTCCAGTCAATTCCCTCATTCTGCCATAGAACCTTCTTTTCCTCTGTCCTTCTAGTTAGACAGCATCTGAGCTGTTCTATATGGAGAGACAGATTATGGCAGCCTATAATAAAACAAATGTATCAAATGTCAAGGTTGTTTATCAAAAGGACAATAGTTGAAATCCAATAAGGCTGATAACCCTTTGATGATATGATGGAAAGGTCAAAGTTCACATTTTGGGATGTATCTTGCCCATAAGAAATCAGAGTACCAACTTTCAAGGTTCAAGCTCAGGAGGAATATGTCAATTAAATGCCTGTCAGTCAAATGCCCTGTTTCAAGTATCTGTCTTAGATTAGGCAGAGGACTTCAGTCTCATAAACTACCAATCTGGCATCTTTCACCAAAACTAAATTCAGTTTAGAATTTTTTTTTTTAATCTACAGTATTGTTAGCAAGGCTGGTAGCACCACATACTATTGAGGTTCTCTGATACTCCCCATTATAAGACTCTGTTTTCAGATGCTTATAACTTTGCCAAACTTTAACTGTTTGGACTGAAATTTTCCGTGGTGAGGTGTCTGCCTCAGGCTGATTTTTTTGTTTAAGTTCCAGCCAAAACAGTTCAGCTGTTTCCAAGAAGAAAGTCAAAGGAAAACTATGTTGTTCTGCCCATGTAAAATAAATCTGGAGATCTTTTCTTTGAAAAGCCCTTGCTCTTACATGCTTTGGAAGAGGGATCTGAAATTTGGCATGGAGTGGAGGGGTAACTTTGTGTCAGGATTGTATATTTTGCCATCCCTATGAAAATCTGCCCAAATTTGGCCAGGTTATAAACCTCTGAATAATCACAGTTTGCACATGCTCAGGAGAGACTTTTAAGATTTTAATAGCTAAATTTCCCAAAAAGTCCATCCGCACTGGGCACACCGCAGTATGGCACTGAGCTGGACTTTCCTTGCTACTGCAGCTCTGGACTGCTGCAGGATGGGCCAGGTCTGGATTCAGACACCTGAACTGAGCACAGAGCGTGTCTCTCCTGTGCTCTTAATGACACTTCCCCCTCCTTCTCCCCGATGAACCCAGACAACACTGTGCAGAAAGCCACCTGATTCCAATTTAGCTGGGACAAGAGCTGGAACTTCAGGAGTCTGAGGGGCATATGTGCAGGAGGCATAGAATGGGCAATGGAGCTGGGCATGGGGGTGTAGGACTGGAGGCAGGCAGATGAAGAGGAAAATGGGCACTGGAAGTTGGGGTGAAGGGAAGGCTGGGACTGAGTGGACAAGGAGACCTGAAGAAGAGCTCTGTGTAAACGTGAACACTTGCCTCTTTCACCAACTGAAGTTGGTCCAATAAAAGACATTACCACACCCTCATTGTCTCTCTGGGCTAGGAGACTGAGACTGGGAGAGGAGGGGATGCAACTGGCTGAGCGAGGAGTCCCGGACTGGAAAAAGAAAGGGAAATGGGGGAGGGACTGACAGTCAGTAGGTGAGGGGCAGACTGAGATCAGATGAGGAACCAATGGGAGACTAGGACGGGCTGGGCTAGGACACTGAGACAAAGAATCAATGGGGTGAGGGGAAGGAAAGACAGGTCTGACAAGGAGCTGGGATGCAGGATAAGAAATTGCACTGGCTAGGGAAAGAGACTGGATAAGAAGCCGGGGAGAAAGGGACACTGAGGATATGTCTACACTGAGGAGTGAAGTCAATTTATTTTAAATCGACTTTCACCCACCAAATTTTAGAAGTCGCAGGAGTGTGATCACACCACGCTCATTGCGTTGGGGGATTACGTCCCCACTAGCCAAGACAATCAAAGCAGTGCACCGTGGGTAGCTATGCCACAGTGCTACTAGCCGCAGATGCTTTTGGGAAGGTTGTCGTCCTCCCATGATGCAACATGATACTCCCTCCCCCCCTTCCTTCTTGTCCCAGTCCAAACAAACAGACGATTGCCTTTTCGTGCCAGTTTTTCAAACCCTTCACTCTCTGCTGTGCACACGCCATTGCCTGAGAGGCATGGAGCCCACTCAGCTCTGCACTATTATTGCAAGTATCACAAACACCTCATGACTTATTCCGCAGTATTTTCAGTGCGCTCTGGGCCAGCCTCACAATGGATGGATGGCAGGGAGCAGAGGAGGCTCTGCACCCCTCAGAGCCTCCTGCACCCCCAGGCCTCTGCGCATCATGAAGGGCCGGGCCAGTGCCCCCACTGCAGGCCAACGCCCAGGGGTCTGGCTCCCCCACCCCTCCCTCAGTACACCACTGGGGAAAACCCATGTTACAGGCCAGAATAATCCCTGGGGTTTAGCTGGGAAATGAGGCAATCTACCCTCATTCCCTAGTTTAGTGATTGTTCTGTTAAATGGGCGTTTTCATTAAGGGGGGAGGAATATGTTGTGTATTGCCTAATTGCCTAGATTGCCATACCAACAGAGTTTAGCTTGTTGCCATAGCAATAGACTTGGACTATGAGGGGATAGCTCAGCCAGTCCTGGCTGGTTTTAGTGTTAGCTCAATAAAGACGCTCCCTGTGTTGCATCTCTCTGTGTCCCTGTGCTGGTTTCTCTCTCTCTGAATACAAGCAATTAAAAGGAATTCAACATAACACATTCCCAGTCTTTAAAGGGGCCGACACCTCTTTCTGCTCCCCTCAACTGGCGAAGAGTGCAGCACATACTGCACCCTGCTCAACCTCCTCCTAGACCACTTGGGGGGTGGGGGCTAGGAAAGAATGTGCTAGCTCAGAGTTTTGCAAGGGCTGCAGAGGAAGTCTGTCTTGCCGCTGAGCTTCCTGAAGCTCAACCAGACACCTCAACATGTCTGACTCATCACGCATTATACGCAGCATATCACCTTGTGTTGAACGTTCATACTCCTGTGCTGCCTTTCTGTTGTCCATGTCCATGTTCAGCCTGTCAGATAATGAAATCCTACACACGCTTAGCTCTGTGTCAACAGCCGTGGAGGCATTCATTCTCTCATTAAACATGTCTTCCTGAGTTGTTTTTTTTTTTGCCTTCTTATCTGCGATAGGCACTCTGCAGGAGTACGAGACCGTGTTTTGAAGGCCACATTGTCCACTGTAAGGGAAGCAAAGCACAAGGTACCCATTGTTAACTCGTCCCATGGACGAAAAGCAAGGTTACAATTTATAAATAACTCTCCTTAGCCTTCCCAAGGGAAGGCTAGACCCACATACCGTTGCCTAATTATAGCAGGGGTCGGAGTGCCATTCCAGCCATGGTAAATAAGGGGCTAGTGCTATGTTAGGGAAATCCCTGCTGCCCATGCCGCACAAGTCCATGCTCCCTAGAGCAGCATGGATATTGGGCTCCCATTGATCAGGCTTTTAACAGGCGACAGAAAGGGTGAGGGGTGGGTACAGGTTAACCATTTCTGGAGTAAAAAAATGGGAACCCGTTTGCGAATGCCCAAGGCCCATAGCAACAACTTCCTGCTTAGGGATTTGCAGTGTGCTGAACCAAGAAACCATCCCCAGCTGTGGAATAACACACACTTTAAAAAATGTTCTTGGGTGGCTACTGTACATGTGTGCCATTTTCCCTAGGTAACCATGAGTGATAACAGCCTGCTGAGGGTCACACAGGCGGAAAGGGAGGATTTGCTACAAGAATCTGGCTACAGGCCTGGCCTTTAGGCTGCTATTCTGTGTTCCGCAATGATGCCTGCACAATTAATAATGGAGTGGCGGGGGAAAGTGTCCTATCGTGGTGGAAGAAATAAGGCTGTCCTCCCAAAAACTTTCTGCAAAGGATTGCAGAGTACCTACATGAAAGCTTCCTGGAGATATGCATGGAGGATTCTCGGAGCATCCCTGTGCACATAAATAATCTTTTCTGGGGTGAACCCACTGCTTAAGTACGCCAAGTATGAGGAGGCACAGCCCCACTGCCACACACACCACTTTTTCCTGCTGGTACAAGATTCTGTGCTGGGGATATAACCAAAGACATGCAATTTACAGAACATACTCACCAGATGTGCCTTCTCTGGTATCCCAGTCACTCATGATTTCCTTGAACACCTGATCAAGTGGCCACTTTTCGGCAGGAGAGTAGGTGTGGGCAAAAAAATCTACATTTTGGAAAAAAAGCAGCTTAAGGATCCTATCATACAGACTTTCTGTCTCCTGAACATCAACTGGAGATAATTCTTGTGCAAGAGAAAGGGCTATAGAGGAGAGAACAAACTCCCCAAGTCATCATCTATCCCTTTCCCAACAGCATCAACAACACCTGAAGAAGAAAAAGAAAGGAAGCAGCAGTGGACTGCTGAAAGATCCTGATTGAAAGACTTAGCTAGTAAGACAGTTGGAATTTGTGGTGAAAGAGACCTTTGCTTTGATTTCACTTAGCTTAAATTAGATATTAGTTGTGTTTTACCTCTTATTTCTTTCGTAACCAATTCTGACTTTTATGCCTCATTCTTTGTAATCACTTAAAATCTATCTTTCTGTAGTTAATACATTTGTTTTATTGTTTTATCTAAACCTATGTGTTTGGATTGAAGAGTTTGGGAAACTCCATGTGGGATAACAGGATTTGTGCATATCATTTTCTATTAATGAAATGATGGACTTTATATCCGCTTGTATTGTCCAGGAGGGTGCTGGGCAATACAAGATGTACATTTCTAAGGGAAAGTCTGGGACTGGGAGTTTGCTGGTGTTGCCCTGAAGTATAATTCACAGGTGGCTGGCAATAGCACACTCTTACAATATAGCTAGGAGTGACTTACATGCTGAAGCTGTGCATGAGTAGACCAAGAATGGTTGTTCTCACAGCGAAGCACTGTAAAAAATGACCCAGGTTGGGGAATTTGAGGGGACACAGCTGTCCATCAGTCCAGATTGTACCCTAGGTAATGTCATAACCACCTCCTTGCCTTACTTACAGTAAATAATTCCTTATTGTGTGTGAAGCACTCAGATATTATAGTGATAAGTACCATAAAAAAGCCCAGGGGGGAATTAATAATTCTGTCTTCAGAGCAGGGTTTGAATAGTGTGTAGTAAGAAACGCCTGGAGCTACTCACTGAACAATAAGGAGAAAACAAAATATTGAATAGCTTCCAACATTAAGTGAATGAAACTTGGGTCCTATGGAAAAAATAGCATGTGATTGTGTAATGAAAAGATGTATCATAGTGCATACACACAAGGGGGCCAAAATAAGGTTGCAGAGGCAAATTTAATTGTGGCATTTCTTAACTTCTCAGGGCTTGACTTTGCAACCTTAATAATGTTCTTTTAACATAGTTTTTTGTGTGTGTGTGTATAATGCTATATTAATGGTATAAAACACTGTAGTGCCCCTAGAAAAAGCTTTGGGCCATTTCTATAAAATAATATAGTATTTTTTTAAAAGACAGTAGGTTTTCACCCAAAAAATGTTTGTGTTCAAAATAGAAAATGTTTGAGCTGTTGTTTTAAAGCACTTTATTCTTTCAATATCATTCATTTTATAGCTAACTACTTGCTCACTGAAGCTTTCCTGCTGTGACTTGACCATAATTCAGGTGTTTCAGGTCCCAGTCCTGTTCCCATTGAAGTAAAAATGAATTTTGCCATTGACTTAAATGGTAGTGGGATCTGGCCCTAACTTCAGTATCGAAGGTTTAAGAAACTCTGTACCTGACTCAATGTGCACTCACTGATTTATTTGTGAAATTTCTGGGTGGTGTGACTGAATCCAAATAAAGGTCTTTAAGCTGCAGAGCAAGGTTAATAGTGCATTCTCACAGTAATGTGGTAGCAAGTGATAAAACAAGCTTCAAAATAAATAGAGAGGAGAAAAAATACCTTCCGGAGGGCTGCAAAGTTATTGACTGTTTAGATACTACTTGCAAAAAACCTTCCAAAAATTAATGAATTTATCTTACCTGCTGGGTGTTGTGAGAATTAAGTTCAAGCTGCACAAAATGTTTGCAATGAAACCTGAAGCTAGGCAAAATTGATCTGGTTTCATGAATAACTTGAAACTGAGACCAAATCCATGAACCTTGTGAGTGAATCCAACTCCTCGTTATGGTGTTATATATATATATATATATATATATATATATATATATATATATATATACACACACACACACAAACCATGTTTTTTCCAAGTGGAAATTTGTGGATTTGGGTGAGTTTTGCTTTGAGGTTTCGCATGCCTTCGTATGTCTGAATTTTCCCAAGACTGATGCAAAAGAAAATGTTAGCAAACGCCCTTGTGAAGTAAAACAGGAGTTTCACACAACTTTAGGTAGTGTAATTATTAGAGATCAACACCTAATACATAAATACTAGCTCCATCCTACAGATGCAGCGACCAACGCCTTCCTCCTCTTACACAGACTCTTCATGCCCAGCAGACAATTCGGCTTCCAACAGTCCATGTGTGTAAACTGATGTAGGAGAGAGTTGAACAGGGCCTAACCCCAGTGAAACCCCCTGTGTGAGGTGATGGGGGGGTGACAGCGTGTTTGAAGGAGCAACCACCTCCCCCAGGCGCCCCTGGGCTCCGCTTATAAAGGGGAAGGCGGCGGCGGGAGGGAGTCCGCGCGGCGGGAAGAGCCGTGTGTGGCGGGGGGAGGGAGGCGGCGCGGAGGGAGGGCAGGCCGGCTGCGGGAAGCGGGGCTCCGCGCTGGGACTGGTTCCTTCGCAGCCATTTTCTGTCCAACCAAACAGCCGATTTGCGGAGGGAGCCAACCAGGGCCGCACTGGAGGTTTGTGCCTGGCTCCGGCCAATGATTGGTAACCGGTTCCATCGCAGGCTCGAATGAAATGTCCGTCTCCCTCCCCGGGCCTCGGCACCGCCGAGGAGGGGACCAGGAAGTGGGGGAGACAGAGGAGCCCCGGCCCGGGCCCCGCCGCGGCCAGCAGCGCCCGCTCGGCTCGCCTCTTTGTGCGGCCGGAGCAGACGGGCGGGGACGGGGCAGGCGGGCGGGGGGGGAGATGGGGCCGGAGCGACCCTCCCCTGCCCCTCCCCCCCCGCCGCCACTTGGGCCGGGCGTTGGGGGCGCGCGGCCCCTGGTCCGGCTCCATTTTGTGGGCCCGGGCGGCGGGAGCGCGGCCCCCTCCCCGGGCTGTGCCTGCCCCGCAGCGGGGGCTGGCAGCCGCTCAGGCAGGGTCCGCCCCGACCCCGCGCGGGGCCCCACCGGGGCAGAGGCGCTTCCCCGAGCCCCCCTTTGCCCGCCCCCCTGGCCGCTGTGGGGTGGTTACAGGGATCCCCCCCGTCCTCGGTCAACCGCCGGTCGCGCCCCCTTTGCTCCGTCTTCTTCCTCTCCCGCCCTGGCGCGGAGCGAGGCGGATGGGACTCGGGAGCCGCGGGCGGGATTGATGTCAGTTGGGGCGGGGGGGACCTGTTCTGCCCCGGGCAGGCCCGGCCACCGCCGCTTCCCCCTGCTGAGCGTGCGGGTCGGGAGCCCGAGCCCCTGCCGAGCGCAGCCACAGCTGCTCCCTCCTGCCCCAGCCAGCCGCGGTGGGGCAGCAAATGGGGCATCCTGGGGTCAGAGCTAGGAGACCACTCGTCCCCTCGACATCGGCGGCACCCAGGGCAGGAGCTAACCGTGCAGCCCCCCTCAGAGGCAAAAATCCCTTGAAAGAGACTCCAGGAGGAGTGTAGGGTGAGGCCCTAAAACACCAGGATGTGGTGAGAGTGTCTGAGTAACCAGGCAGGAGCATCTGATTCCGCACTAGCGAGGCGGTGGCGTTTCAGTTTGAGAGAGGAAATCCTGGATTTTAGTCTGTGTTTGTTTTCTTTAAACACACACACACACACCTCTCATTGACAAAATGATGGTATCTCAAGTCTGAGAGCAAACCTTTCCCTTGGAACCAGAAAGTAAGTGGTGGAGAGAAGGGACTTTCCATTGCTACAGGTGTGCCTGTCAACATTTACAGTTAGCACTGGTCTGCTTCTGAACAAGCTGATAAAAATAAAGTTTCTGAACACCTTTGAAAGTTTATGTGAACTTCTGCCAACAGACAAGAAAAGATGTCTGGTGAAGCAGGTTTGATCATGGGTTTAGGGGATTTTAGCTGTGGGTGCCTTACAAAACTTAATATTAAAATGTTTTCATGAAGTTTAATTCACAAAGCTTATTTAAGTTAAAGATTTTCCTTTTGTGTTTGTAACTTGGGCATTGCTGTGTTCAAGTGCATAAGAAGAGGGAAGTGAAATTGATTAGGCTGACAAATCTGAGTGAAATGTAAAAATAACTAATAACAAATGGTGACTAGTAACCTAGATCTGATTTTTTTTTTTTTTTTTAAACAGAGAGAGACAAGGTGGGTGAGGTAATATCTGTTATTGGACCAACTTCTGTTAGCTTAAAAACTTGTCTCTTTCACTTACACAAAGCTCTTCTTCACATCCTGCTCTGTATAGGTTGGAAAGCACTCTCTAATATCCTGGGACCAACATGGCTACAACACTCCATTTTTAATAATCAGTTATAAATGGTTTTACACACTTACATTTTAAAGGTGCCGTACCCCCCTGTCTTTAGCTCCTCTGATGTGCTAGCCTTTGCTTCCATTTTGAAACAAATCCAGGCTGTTGACCCTGAAAGAGCACAGTGCAATAGACTGCCTAAGAATAACTTGGAAAAGAAAATAAATGTAAAGTTCCGGTAACATATCGGTGACTAGTACTGTAGGTAACTCTTCAAGCATGTGCATTTTGTAGAACACACCAAAAATGTAAAACTGCAAAGAAAATTAGTTCTGCTTTTATTTTATTTTATTTTTTTGTGGCCATGTCTCACTAACATGCAAGCCTTTGCTTTTGTAAATAAGATTCAGTGTAGAAGTCTTAGAAAGCTGTGGGAGTGACGGCTGATTTTTTGGGAGGGGATTTCTGATATATTTAGTCACCAATTACATGACTGGTCTTAGACTGTCAGATAAATTAAGCTGGCCTTCATCCTTGAATGTCTTATTTTATTCATAATGACCTTTGCTTTGCTGATTGGAAAACCTATTTTAAAAAACTAATTGGGATGCAAAATTAGCTTTTTTTTTTTTTTTTTTTTTTTTTTTTTTTTTTTTTTTTTTTAAGCTTGTTTCTTTACACCTTGTCTCTCAAACAGAGCAGTAGCTGACAGGTGAAATGGAAGGAGCAGTTTGGGATACTACCATGGTATAGTTGTAGTTATACGTGCAAGAACTGTGTTCATGTGCAGTTGGTAGAAGGGATTTCCTGTACAGTGTGTACACTTTATCACTATGCCAGCCAAACTCTGCTATATAATAGATTATCCCGTCTGTATAGTCTGGATTGCATCTGTTTTAATATGTTAGGAAAAATGCCATTTGTAATGCTCAGGATAATTCAGGGTGGACTGATCCTAAGTCATTAGTTTCCAAGCTAGTATATCAACCATTTGTTGATGTTCTGGAGAGAGCTGGCTGGTTATGTAGTGTTGGCCGCTGGCATTTCAGCTGCTAACTATACTAAAAGAAGCTAAAAATAAATATCCTGGTATTATCTTTCAATATGAACAATTGCAGTAGTTGCCACATAAATTTATATCTGATTGCCAGTGGGAGAGGAAGGCTGTCTGTATGATTGTAAATA
The DNA here is from genome assembly GCF_026122565.2 of Emydura macquarii macquarii. Classification (NCBI taxonomy): domain Eukaryota; kingdom Metazoa; phylum Chordata; order Testudines; family Chelidae; genus Emydura; species Emydura macquarii. The sequence continues at coordinate 1,048,278 of NW_027133667.1, forward strand.
GGGGAAGGTGTTCTACACAGCTGTGAATGGCAAGAGGACCGTGGTCTAGGAGACTACTGAGATGTAGGCTATGCTGCAGAAAAAGTTTGAATCCCTGACTTTAACCAAGGCAATTTAACTGTTTTAATCAGGATTTTAAAAGAGAAAATTGCTAATCTAGTTTTTATTTAATATTCTTAAAATAAATTCTTTGGTATGATCTGAAAACTTTGTGGTTAATCAATTAGGTGGTTGCATTTTTCAGACCCTTTGTTTTTACATTACTTTTTGAAACTATGGTATTTAGAAAGTGCCTATCTTCTTAGAATTAATGCCACATAAAATAGGTGAAAGTTATTTATTTACTAAATAATTCATTAAAATGTATAAGCTACACTGTTAGAATTAAACTGATTGGATCAGCATGTTAGGATATCTGGTATTGGCCAAAAATAAAACTACCCTGAATTAGTCTGGTAAAATGCTTGTTGCTCTTTGCTTGAGCTACTATTTTTTAAACTATTTTTTTGTAAGTGTGAGAAATATTTTTGAATATGATAAAGGGAGGACAAATACACTCTGCCCTGACTTAAAATTGTAATTAATTTATGGGGGAAAAAGCCAAAAGTCTTGAGTCACAGTATAAAATGAGGGATATTTCTATTTAAGTAAAGGTACTAAGACTGTTTTTAAAAATATTAATTGAATTACTTTAAAACACTTCATATGGTTACCAGCATGTGTGCTGATGGAATAGACAGTACAGAGAGCCGCTGGGGCTGCTTCCCCTTCAACTCTGTTTCAGTCTCTGCATAGGCAGTAGACCTGCACAGACTTTCTTAAATAGCCTGTGTAAGCTCTGATTCTTTCCAACACAAATCTCTTCTCCCCATCTCCACCTCCCCAAAAAAGCCCTACAGGCAAAATCATGGAAACTGTGTCTGATTCTCTCTGCTATCCCCCAGCACTCTCATACTAAGCCACTCAGCCCTAAAGAAAATTTCTGTTGTTAGGGCCTGTCTGTACTGCAACTCTAACCATGCTAGTGTGCAGTTAACTGGCATAAGGGGCTTCTGTTATAACACTTTTTAAGTATAGTGTTCAACTTGGATTCATCCACACTCTACTAGCACCCATGTTAGGATAACAGCCAGCATTGGTGCAGTTGAACCTGATCTAAGCCAGTAGGGTAGACCAGTCTCTAGCATTTTCATCCTGATAAGTCACTTGGTTGCTTTCACTAGTGTATCTGCAGTATTGCTGGTGGGTTGCAGTAAGATGGGTACTCATTATTCTGGTGTAGACTATGCCCTTGAAGAAAACCCTTTCTGTGGTCATAAAGAGTCATGAGATGGATCCCTTTTGTAGGATCAGGTGTAAGACTATGCTTTTCATTCTCTCATTAAGGACAAATCCAGATGTGAGTGGTTGGTTTTTTTGGTAGCCAGTGACTATGTAAGATTAAACAAGAAACAGACAAAAAACAAATAAGATTAATTCAACTGCTAAAGGTAGGAAAAATTTCCCTTAATTCTCAGATATGGAAATGGTAATACAATATGTGTCTTGCTGAACTGTTAAATAACTGGAATTAATTTTTTAGTGAATATGATAGATTGCATCCCAGTTATCACACTTTTTCTAAAATGGTTGCCTGGAACTCAGTTATTCGTAAATAACAAGGTAGTGATAGATGACTGTTGCTGCTTCCCTGCTATGAAAGCAATGGGGAAGTCATAGTACAACAATGTTATTCAGGTGACCACTTGTGCACTTTAGTAAAGTGGATTTCTTGAAATAATGCTAAATTAAATGTTAGAATTTCATATTTTATTAATACTGATTAAAATGACCATACATAGTTTGCAGTGTAAGTCATATTGCAGATGTAATCTTACCGTCATGGCTGTTAGCACCGACCTTTTTCAGATACATTTTTCATTGAAATTCAGCCTTTTATGTAAACAGCATTTTTTCATGAAAACACTTTGTTTGTTTTTTTTGTTTTTTTTTAACTTCCGATTAAAACTTTTAAATGGAAAAAATATTTTTTTGCTTGTTTTCAGAAATCTTTTTTTTCCAGTTTTGGCATGTTGTCTTGGGAGGAGAAGAGTGTATCACTGGTGTTGAACAGGCAAAGTTTAATTGCATTGTGATTTTTCCACAGTTGAAAAATCATTGAAAACTTTATTTAAAAGCAGTTCTGCAGAAAAATCAAACCATTACAACAGAATGAAAGAAGCTTCTGAATTTGCAGAAATTTCCCTTACTTTTTTCAGTAAGCAGATGACAGAAATGGAGGTGAAACCGTTTGATCTGCATGCCTGCTTCAGAATGAAGCCAGAAGGTCATTGAGACTAAGAAGCATATGTGGTGCAGATAGACAGAGCATCTAGAAAGTTACAAGCAAATGGCAATTTTCTGTGTGACTTGCCCAAATCTGGTCATATTTTCATGGGGATAGCAAAAGGCTCTGTAGCTCCAGGGCTAACTTCCAACCAAATTTTGAGTTCCTACTCCATACCACTGAGGCATTAGAACAGGGTTTCTCAACCTGTGGGTTGCAGCCCAAAATCAGTTTGCCATTATATGTCAAAGGATGGCGAGGAGGCCGGGTCCTGCTTCTCGGGGGGTGCAGGGTTAGAGGATGGGAAGTACTGAGTTAGGCAGTTGCAAATCCCGCCCAGCTTTCACCCTGCAGTGGTGGGTTCTGCAGCTCTGGTCTCATGGGGCCAGTTTAGCCAGCTAGCACTGAGTTGCAACCTGGTGCACAGGGCCACTGCATCATTGACTGAGCTGCCCCTCCATCATGATGACAACGCTGGATGGGCCAAATTTGAGCAAGTGGTGCTGTGACCCTGTGAATAAGGTCACAGCACCACTTTTGCAAATTTGGCCTAGCTGGCCTTCTCAGGAGGGCTGGGCCAGACCTGAGTGGTGCTACAACCCCAGAGAAGGGAGCTCAGCCCAGCTAGCCCTGCAGGACAGGAGCTGCTGCTGTGGCATGCACAGTGAACATACTTACTATGTTAATATGTATACTATATATCATGGGTTAGAAATATTTAGTACGCCAGATATTTTTCACTAAAACTATTTACTGTGTCATGACAGGCCATCAGGATTTACAAATGGGTCCTGAGCTCAAAGGATAGAGAACCAATGCTTTAGAACTCCTTTTTTAAAAACTAAAATCGGCAAAACTACCTATGTTTCCCTGTTCTCATTCTCAAATGCTTGCATAATTTTTGCTGAAACTTTCCTCCAAAAACTCAGCTTGAGGCAGAGGCCAAGCATGAAAAACATCAACCAACACAGTTAAAAGTTTATCAAAGTTATAAGCAATTGAAAATTGGGGTTATGTGAAGTGCTAGCAGACCTTTAATATAGGGATCATGACCTAAATGTAAAAGAAATATATTAACATACATGCCTCTTTTCTACAAAAGTGCACCTGGTTACTTTTCAAAATAAACAATGTAATTCTTTTTAAACACTCAGCTTTTTAATATGATCTTGTAGTTTAACCTGTGACTGCCTGTGTTTTGCTTAATAATCTAAAAGGAGAATATTCAGTCTTTGTGTATAATCCTGTGTGGGGTCTAGAGGGAGGAATTGTTTGCTTTCATTTTCATAGACTACATTAAGCATCCCTTTGAATGATAAAGGATGTTTCCTTGGTTTAATATTTTTCATGAATAATATTGTATTACACTAAAAGTTCCTTCCTACAAAATTAAATGTGAAGGAGCTACTGAAGCCCAAATATCTTAGGTCAAATTCAGCCCTAATTGAAGAGCGGTGGACACTGTTTTTAATAGGAAGATGCTTGTTTATGCCAGAGCTGAATTTACTTTAAAGGTAACTTAAATGAAACTAATACTAAGCAGTAGCATTTGTGATATACGAGAGTAGACGATTGGGGGAAAAAAAATTTTTTCCTTTTCTTTTTGTTATAGATGGATGGTGACAGTTCTACAACAGATGCTTCTCAGTTAGGAATTGCTGGAGATTACATTGGTGGCAGTCACTTTGTAATACAGCCTCATGATGGTAAGAAACCTATCAGTTAAAGTGGAAGTTTGTTTTAGCATGATATTATTAAGTATGATAAAGTTTGTCACTTCACGTCTAGCTCTTCCATTAATTCCCCATCATCCACAAAGCTAAGTATTGGTATCTATGGGGATTCATAATGACTCACTGCTTACAATTCAGTTTTGATCAATTTGAAAATGAGTTTGCAACATTCAGTGTTAGCATCAGAGCCCCTTGGAAAGCACTCCAGTATTCTGGGAAATAGAAGTAATCCACACTAACCTACTCCACGTTGACTTTCAGTGGGGTGGGATGTGTTAAATATCAAAGGATATTGCTTGCCTCTTTGCTGGAAGAGGAATGTCTCTTTTTTAAAATTTTTTTTATAACTTTGTAAACTCTCTGTTCAGACAAATTAAGTCTTCGTGTTTGTGAAGCTCTGGTATCTGGAGGAGCAATATTGGATGCGTCTATGTATAATGTATAAAAAGAATACATATTGGTGAGGTGTGATAAAAAACAACTTTTCTAGGTACGACACTGTCATGGGAATGTGGGTTAATTTTTAATAACTCTGGACCTTCCAGGGCTGTAAGCAAGTGTGATACTCACTTAGAAGTTGGGAATCTCTCATTTCAACCCTGGTTGTTAAATCTTAAACGTCATTGAATATTGCCAGGCATCCGTTTCAGACCAGTACCATTTTCTTTTGCTGTTGTGAGGTGGGGTTTGAAATTTAACATTATGGGGTGGATGAGAAAGAACATTTCTGTGGTAAGCTTTCTTTTAATGGCAGCTATTTGAAGTTGATCAGAGGTTTGGAATGTTAGTGGTCCTGGATTAATATGTAGAATACAAGTAAGGTGATCAAAGGTGCTTGACAAATGCACCCAGTACTAACTTTTCTTTATTTTGCTAGACACTGAGGACGGTATGAATGATCATGAAGACACAAATGGCTCAAAAGAGAGTTTTAGAGAACAAGATATATATCTTCCAATTGCAAATGTGGCAAGGATAATGAAAAATGCCATACCCCAGACAGGAAAGGTAATATCCATGGCTAAATCCAACAGGGCTTTTCAGCTAATGAGAACATATTCATGTGTTACGTTCATTCTTCTGTTAGGCAAACTTGGGTTTCAGTACAACATCCCTTTTTTCAGTTGCTGAAACTGCATGTTTGCTCTTTGAGAGAAATTTTTTTTGGTCAGGTTTTCCAAAATTTATTTTGAACTGTATTTGAGTTACAGAAATCCAACAATTAAAAGATTAAAGATTAAAACTGCTTATTTATTCATCCATATTATGGAATCTATGGCTGTGATGTGTAGTAGTATTTTTCTAGATGTCCAGATTATACATAACTGCCACAGAGAAGTGGACTTATTCGGTCAAAAATAGAGGCCAATATTTGAGTGGGCTTGCTTAGGCCTTATCTAAACACAAAGATTACAGCAGTTTAACTAAAACTGTTTTAAAATCAATTTAAACTAGTGCAAGCCCCTCTGTGGACACACTTAGACTGATGAGATTAAGTTAAATTGGTATGACAAATGTAAATTACTGATTTAGCAGGGTATAAATTAGTTTGTGTGTTTAACTAGTGATTACAATGCTTTACATAGACAAAGAATGTTTTCAAAATAGCCACTGGACTTTCACTCCCAAAATTTGTCCTGATAAGTCAGGCATGATGGCAATCAAATATTGACAACTGTGCAACTTGTAGGAAAGAGATTTCTTCATTTTTTTACTTGGGATGTAGGGAAATTGGGATGAGTGAACCAGTTTGGATTAAATAAGAACTTCCATCTCAATCATCTAAGGAAAAATCTAGTTTTTCATCTTTGAACTTCTGTATTTCCAGAAACAAGATGGCAAAATGCCGTAAAATAGGCTGTCTTAATGGCTTTAATTTCTGGCCTTACCAGAAATACGAGATATGAGAAGTCTTTCTCATGAGACTTCTACTCAGTTCTGCAGACTTGAGATTTGATTTAGTATTGGAACCTTCTAAGCTACTTATCTTAACCAAACATTCTGAGGTTCTCCCATCATTGTCTGAGTCCTATCTAATATTACATAGGACTTGGAGTACTGCTTACTTTCCTTTGTGTCTGTACTGCTTACAAAATAATTAGACAACTAGCAAGACATTAATATGTCTTAAAGTATAACCTGCCATAGGTAAGCCGTGGCTGTCATGGATGCTTTCAAAAGCCCTGAGTGTTGCAGTTTAGAATTGTTCTAGTTATGAATCTTTTCTTTACACCAGATTTTCAAAAGTGTTCAGCACCCACAATTGAGGCCAAGTTTTCAAAAGAACTCGGCACAGTGGGCGCTAAGATGTCTTGAAATTTTGTCCATAGATGTCACAATGGGAGCTGCTGGCCCTAAGTGTCTGGATGTTTGAAAATTATGAGAGAGAGAGAGAATGGGTTTCTGAATAAAGATTGCTATTACTTTTTTACTATTACAAAGTTTTCATCTTCATATTCCAGCTGGAATAAATGCATCACATATGAATAAGCATCAAATGAGGATAATCCTTCAGTGGATTCCTGCTTATTTACTTTCCTAAATACTCAGGTGTAGCAATCCTCTGCTATTCTAAATCACCTAATTTATTTTTAACAGGATAAGAATTTTATTCTAACTCACCTAATTTATTCTTGCCAGGAGCATATCTGAATGCTTGGTTAGAAAACTTAGAATATTAAAAGCCACTAGAGAGGCTTGCTGCCAGGCAAATGGATCAAGCACTGGTTATGAATCTGATTAGGATAAAATATCCCTGGTGGAGCTGCAGAAATTTAGTCCTGGAAGGCCTAAGATATAGGCTCCATGGCAAATTGAGCAATTTAAAGGAGAATAGAAATTCATGAAGATGCTTTGTCCCACAAGACATCATCAAGTGCTGTCCAGTCAGGTTCATCATGATGACTCCAATCTCATACCTTTCTTAGTTTCCATTTCCAGAGAGTTATAGTACTATGCGATTCACTTATACTTACAGTTTAAGAATTCAGGTCTGTGACTATAATGAATGGCTTGGATCCAAAGAGAAGAAAGGGAAGCATGCCACCCAACTTGTGTCTATAAACTGGATGCATATATGCAACTATGAAGTATTACAGAAATTGTGAAGGTCTGCAGTGCCACCTGAAGTAGTAACATAATAGTCTAACATTACTTCATTTAAAATGCTGTTTTATCTGTATTTTATGTGGAGCAGTGGTGACATCCAGTGGCTGTTTTGCATATGCTTGCTAGTTAACATGCATATAACTTGTGGATAATTATTATGGGAACATCCCCTCATCTTCTAGTTTATCATTCTGGTAGTAAGAGTTTGGGGTACTACAAGTTTTTAGCGTAATATTGCAAAACTCTCCAGACTAATAGGGCTCAACACCTCTAACTTCCAGTGAAGTCAAGGGGAATTGTAGCTGTTCAGCATCTTTCAGGATCAGATCTGTGAACTGAGCTTTGGAAACAGGCTTAATAAGTAGAGCTTTAATTTGCAGTTTAATAAAATGGTGAAGCTTAATCAAACTTCAGGTGACTTTAGTAATGGTTTTCCTTGCCAGATTGCTAAAGATGCCAAGGAGTGTGTGCAGGAGTGTGTAAGTGAATTCATCAGCTTTATAACATCTGAAGCAAGTGAGAGGTGTCATCAAGAGAAACGAAAGACTATCAATGGAGAAGATATTCTCTTTGCCATGTCTACCTTGGGATTTGATAGCTATGTTGAACCTTTGAAGCTATATCTCCAAAAATTCAGAGAGGTTGGTAGTCTATATTTTCCATACAGTTTTAGAGAAACTTACTCTGTTTAGTGTTGGCTTTTTTTATTATCTCCATATACAGCTGAAAATAGTTCATTTGCACTGTACCCCAGCATCTACTATCCAGTGACTGATGTAACATACATTTATACATCAGAATAGAACATGACATGGGATAAAAAACACTTAAACATAATTAAGAGTATTGGCAAATTTGCTATTCTAAACTAGCTAAATTGTCCAACTGATTTTTTTTAAACGAACCCTTTCTAATATTATGGTAAAAATCAGTTTTGTGCTCCTGTTAACAACTCAGCCAGACCCTCAGCTGCATTCAATGGAGCTATGCTTACTCACACCAGCTGAGGGGTAGCCCACTACATTTTGTCAGATTACATTTCTAATCTGCAGAGAGAAGGTATTTTAACACATGATTCTGGTGGCATGAAAACTTGTCTGCAACATGCTTGTTTTAACTTCTTTTGCTTTGCTTGTCAAATCCTTGCCAATACCCTGTTTTGGCATTAAGATTTGCATTTCTTATTGCAGAAGATACTTCAAGATATCCTCTAGTCTTCTCAGAATCTAGCATGAGCAACCTCTCTTTCTTCCTTCCAGCAACCTAAGTTTAATTCAAAATAGAGCTGTCTCCTCTGCTTTTTTCCACCTGGGGGGTTGAAGGGATTAATGTATATTCTATTCCTTCACCCACCATCCTTCTGAGACAATTTATGCCAAAGGATGGGGAATTTCCTTATGAGACACTGACTCAAGAACTCTGAGTCTGTCCAAAAAAGTTAGAAGCACTTTCAGCTAATAAGCTGCTTCTCCCCTCCTCAACATCCTCCCACCCCCACATGCTGTATACAAAACATCCTATGCACTACCCATCTTCGCCATATTCATATAGCAGCTGTACCTGTGTCTGAATACTGGGTTAGCTTGCATCAAAGATGGCAAATCGTAGCTTGTATATTGCAGTACCTTTTCAGAAAATTCTTAAACCCATTTGGCCTCAAACTTACTTCTTTACAGGGAAATAGATTACGCTATTTACTTTGCCAATAGGCTAATGGAGCTAGCATTTAAATCTGGATTTGGTGGTTCTGATTTTGCCTGTCAGCTGTAAATGATGATCTCAGTCTTGTCTTCAGGGTACTATACAAAGGAAGCTGCTTCAACTTTTTTTAAATTAAATGTATGGACTTGTCATCACTTTATTACTTGCCTTGATGTTTTCACAAAAAGCATGGCTGATAAAACAGTGCACACTTCATTGGGTGCCTCAACTCATCATGCTGACCTCAGGTTCTGGCTATATTGGATACTATGGAGAAGAAATCCAATATCTTGGGTTTAAATATGACCTTCCTATTGTATGACATTGGCACTGTACATAATTACTTCCCACAGCTATTAAAAAAAGCATTAAAGCCATAGCATATAGGTTAGTGGAATAACCCAACACGGGATCTTGTCGCTTTCCCACTTTATGTCCCAAGAACTGTACTAGAAAGTGTGTATATCCACATATAAGTGCAACAGATTGCTTATGCAGCTACCATATGTTTGCCTCGTTTCTAGTATTCCTGGAATTCTGCAGTCTGCTGGGGATTCTAAGTGCAAAATTCCAGAGGGGTAGTTGTGTTAGTCTGTATACAGCAAAAATAGCGAGAGTCCTGTAGCCCTTTAAAGACTAACAAATTTAATTTCTGCAGGCGCAAGCTTTCGTGGGCTGTAACCCACTTCGTCAGATGTAAGGAATAGAAATCACATAGGAGATGTGTGTGTGTGTGTGTGTATATATATATATATATACACATATCCAAGTATACCTCCTATGTGATTTCTATTCCTTACATCTGACGAAGTGGGTTATAGCCCACGAAAGCTTGCGCCTGCAGAAATTAAATTTGTTAGTCTTTTTAAAGGGCTACAGGACTCTCGTTGTTTTAGGTGCAACATGTAGACCTAACTATTCCTTGTGAGTTACCACAGAACTCTTACTTTTGCCGAATTTGAAGGCCTTCCTATGGAAATGCAGTCTTTATACTTTGCACAAATCTCTTATGTAAGGAGTGCTAAGGTTAAAACCAGCTATTCGGAAGCTCACATACTACATGTATTAACATTTTAAAGAAACATTAACATTGCAGTCCTTGAATGTTAGAGTCAAACTTCTCATTGCTGCACAGAGGCTCTGTAAGCAGTTGCAAAAGTTCCAGTTTTAGGAAACTAGGATCATGAGCAATCTAAGGTAATTATTCTAATGCAAACATTTTCTATATTCCATTCAAGGCAATGAAAGGAGAGAAAGGGATTGGAGGAACAGTTACAACTGCAGACGGTCTTAGTGAGGAGCTCACAGAAGAAGCATTTAGTAAGTAAACTTTTAAATTGCTAATTCAAATCTCATTACTACTTCATTTAGAGATCCTCTAAGATTTCAGACTGGAGGAAATGTTAATTATCAGAATTTTTTTCTTAGCAGCTGAGCCTGGGTCAGACAAGCTGGGTGGGATCTAGAATCAATTGGAATTTCATTTGGGAAGTGTTGGGAATAACCTGCACTTGGATGTGCTCGTTGGGGTCGATGGGAGCTTTGTGCGCTTAGGGTAAGCATTTATCCATCAGTTGTTTGATATTAACTTTACAGTTGGTAAATCATATCTGATGGCCATAGTGTTAAATTCTAATCATAATGTGAAGTGTCTTGAGTCGCTGAGAGCATGAACTAGTGCTGTAATTGTGCTATATTCTTTAAAATCTAAAGAAAATCTGCACACACATTGTAGCTAATGTTGCAAGTTTTCTTATAGTAGCTAAACATTCAAGTCCATATGCAATCTTCCTGCAAAAATGCATGGGAGGGAAGAAAGTAAATCACATTTTGTGGGTTGGAGCCATAGAATCTGCCAAAAATGAAATTGAGTCTCCGCTCTGGCTCCTGTCTTCCTAAAACACTCCTTTTCTCTTGCAGTAAATAGAATGCATAGACTTTATGGAAGTGCGGGAGAAAAGGCAGCTGTGGTCGAGGGGAGAAGTATCTTTGTGAAGCTATTCTTTATGGCTCCATTGTAACTTACTTCCCCATATCTTGCAGTAGGGCCTGAAGGCTCATAGGGGCCCCTCAGTATTTTTTTTAATTTGGTATTAAGGTCTTAATAACAATGGAGTCTTTTCTTCTTGCTTTGAGTACCAAAGGGTGGTGACGTAAAGCTGTTGTAGAGGAGTTAGGGAGAGCTTTCACCACCTTCAAGAGTCATACCAGTTTAAAAATATGTGGTAAACACCTCTATTAAAATACCAGTAAACTAATGTTTTAGTGATGAGCTACAGACTTGAGGACGGGTGGTGACCTGCTCAAGCAATGAGATGCACTTTGCTCCACCTACAATCCTATTTTGGCTCTACAGAATGTAGGAAAGCCTGTGGAGGCTCTTTTGGCCGGAAAGGTAGTTTCTAACAGGCCTCATGATTCTAAGAATTTAAATGAGGACGTTGCGGTAGAATTTTACAAGTTATTTTAATAAAATGCATCCCCTCTCCCACTTAATGAAATGTTGAAGTTCACAGTTTAAGGTCAGGTCAACAAATGCAAAGGTTAACTTTCCAACAGCAACATTAACTCAGTCGTGTTGCACCTTCTATATATTGTCATACATTTAAAGACAAACAGTAATCTATAGACCTGTATATTTAGCAAGGTAAACAGGAACAGAAAATACTGTGTGTGTGATGTGACTTAACATTGCTATAGAAACCTTAACTCTTACATGTCCTGATTGTTCGGATCTAACCTTTAGGATTTTTACCCCTAACTGTATTGCTTGCTGTAGCAGGGGACTGGACTCAGTGACCCAAGAGTCCTATCTAACATCCCAAGGACTCATTTAAAGAAAAATGGGTGGAGGAGAGAAAGCTAACTCAACCACATGGATGAGCCCTTTATGCAAGCACTGATGTGTTACTCACAGGAAACATTCCTATGCTTCTAGGAGGAATGTGTTTCTAACAGCACCTTTAATGTGTGGGCTTACTAGAAGTACTAGTATAGTACTTTCAAGAACTGATGTGAAGATTGCAGAGGATAGCATACCCCTATCAACTGTGTGGGTCCCCTCTCTACTTCCCAAATTTGGTCTCTGGGAGATGCTCCCTAATCTGGGAGCAGAAGGCTGAAGAAATGCCTAGGCACCTGCTCACCAATCATATTTCAAATTTCCCCTGTCTCTGGAGGGTTCAGTGCATTCTATGATGCAATGCTTGAGAGGTTGGGAAACTTGCTTCAGACATGTGATTTAATGCCAGCATTAAAAAGGCCGTTCTGGAGAAGACTATTAGAATTTAGCAGGGAACAGGAGGCCCCAGCAGAGGCAGGACGAGGAGACAAAACCACGATCTCTTATAAAAACTGTGCTTTGTGAGTAGCATACATATATGCAGGATATCTTGCCTGAAGAGTTTAACTTTAGATTTAACACTTTGCATGCAACTTTTAGTTTGGGAACAATTTAGTTCAATGAAAGGTCCCCCCACCCTTTTTTACATGGGAAACAGATTTAAGGTTGTTTTGAGATTTTCCTGTTTTTCGTCTCATCCTTATGTAGAAATGGCTGGATTTTCAAAAAATCCCCTCACTTATTCTCTCCAAATGAAGAATATCAAAGTTATAATTTAATGTTTATCATTTTGCTCCCCAATGACTTCTGTATTTATTCTACCCTTTGATTGTCACGTGGTTTAAATCTACAGTTACAATAAATGTGTACTTAACAGGTTCTCCATTTATTCTCTTGACTTCCATACGTCATTTGGTCAGTTTTATAGTCAAAAGTTTTTTTTTTTTTATTCACTTCACTGGCTTCCTGTGTTAAATTCAATCTCTTTGTCATGTCCTTCAAAGTGCTGTACAATTTCATCCAAGACTACATCACAACTCTAATTTCTACCATTACCCTTATCACTGCCCCATTTTCTCCACTAACAAATCCCATCCCCTTCAGGCAGGGACAGTCTCCCATTGTATCTTGTAAAGCACAGACTATTTGCTCAGTGCTCTAACAAATTTTTTAGAATTTAGGTGGCCAGCATGGTATTCTCCACTTCACATTTGAAAGTAAAGCTGTGTTTTGCCTTCACACGTCAAGAGCAGTAAAAATTTTGCAACCTGACTTCAGATAATGATTTGATGCAGAACAACATCTTTCAGCTCTGCATTGCTAATAGGAGTTAACTTGTTTTTGTTAGTAAACAGATGTGACTTTCTAGTACCGGGGAGTAGCTATGATTAGGAAGACTATGCCATAGTCCCTCTGACCATAACTTAACTTTCTGTTGTGAATTATACTATACACTTTAAACAAGGTTCTATGTATCCTGCAGTTTTGTCTAACTTCCTTAACTAAAATGCTCTTTCTTTTAGCTAACCAGTTGCCAGCAGGTTTAATAACTACAGATGGCCAGCAGCAAAATGTTATGGTTTATACAACATCTTATCAACAGGTACAGTACCCTCTCATCCACTCTCTTCCGTCCGTTGCTAAAATTCAAAGCCCTACTTCAGCACCCCCAGTCTGAAAGAGATGAGAATGATTTCTGTTTAGACCTATGTCATGACTTTGACACTACGACCATGCAAGATTACTAAATGTGATACAGTTTCGGAGGAGGGAAATTTGAGACTAAGCTTACGTTCTTTTCCCCCTCTCTAGATCTCTGGTGTTCAACAGATTCAGTTCTCATGATTTGAAGAAGGCTTTGGATCTGAGAATGGGAGAGACAAGAAAGCTGTACAACTTGTGAGAAAAGATGTTAGTTTAAAATGACAGAGGAGAGGGTTGTCTCTTTGTATATTAAATAGCTGTAATGTAGCTACCTGAGACTTGACTAATGGAAGTGTGAATTCTGACTCAAATCTTTTTTCATGAATTTTAAAAAAATTGGATTTTAAGGGTATTAAAGTATTTTTGTTTTGTACAAGAGTTTGTTGCTCTGTATAACTCCTGTATGCATTGTATATTGCAATTTATTACTGTCAGATTTGTAGACAGTTTCTTATTTTCATATTGAATCATGTTACTTTTGTAATTCAAGTAAACAGCTGAGTTTAATTCTTGTTTACCCTTTGAATAAAATAAGGGTAAAGTTCATTTTGAATGCAAGTTGCCTTTATTATAAAAATTGAGTTGTTCTTGGTTATGTAATTTGTCTTGCATGTCTTAACTAGATTTTTAATGTTGACATATTTATTGAAATTTTGAAAGGGATTTTTTCATGAAACTCTAGCAACTCAAAAGAATTGTTACAATTGATTTTTTTTTAATGTAACTTTAGAACTTAATGTTATTCCAGAAGCAAACAATTGTTAGATATATTACATTTAGAAATCTGGTGCCCATCAACAGTGTTTACTGTAATTAAAACACTGTTTGTGCCTGATACAATAGTCTTTATTTGAGATAGCTACTGCAAGCATTCATTAAGCTACTTTTTCAATTATATTAACTAAAAACTCTGTACAGACTTCTGAAGAATAATTTGTTAAATTTAAAGTCGTTTTAGAGCTACTGAAATGATACCCTTTCCTTTTATGCATGGTTTTCGAAAAGCCAAATCCTAAAATTCAACTGTTTCCTCAAGTGTTATGGGGGATTTTATAGTCCTGTGGTAAATGACTTCAATTTAACTTTTTAAACTGAAATGTTAAAGGTTTCCTGTAAGACTGTGACAACACTCCAATGTTTCAGAAACACTGTGTGTATGGGGGGTGTGTGTATACATGCATGTGTGAGTGACTGAAATGTGAATGTGATAAAATCTGAAATGAAAGACTCAAATTTCTAGTTTGCTGTCTCCTTCTTGACTTTGCAATAAACTGTACCTAGATAATGTAATTTTGTATACTTAGTGAGCTATTCTTAGTAATGTTGCTGGTTGGTTTATTTTATAGGTAATAGGGTGGGTAATCTTGGATACTTCAGTGTCCTAGACAGTGTTGGTGTAAGGGTGGTGCTTTATTAGCATTCCAGTTATTCAGGTTGAGTTCAGAGATTTTTTTTTATATTTGTTTGCATTTCAGTGATCTGAAACTTATGACCCTCACTCTGCGACCCATCTCTTTTTATATTAAAAACAAAAACAAACCTTTGATCTAGTACCATAATTTTCCTGGTGGCTATTTGATAAATATACTGTTTAAAACCTTAATGGACTAGAAAATCTGGGTTGAAACAAAACAACCAAAAGAATGAAATCTCAGAATTCTGTGCTGTACATGGTACAAGTTGTGGTGTGTCTTTCTTTGGTAACTGACATAATGTCATAATTTAAATGTAGGTTAGTAACATGCCAAGGCAAGCCCTTGGACAAGGTCCACTGTATTCTGTAGCAGATGAACATATCTTCTGTAGCAGTGTTCTCTGGTGCTGTGGCAGTCTGGTGTCATTTTTGCAGCAGCAATGACTAAACTTATTAAAAAAATATTTTCATTAAATAGGAGATAAATAACACAAGCCGTACAGGAGCCTGGTATGTTTTATGTTCCATTTATTTTAGATCAGTCCCATATTTCCAGTTCTTGATGTGCAGAATTTGTTATTGGAAAAAGGGGAATGTTTAAGGGGTGAGTGAGAAGCCAGAGGTTTTGGCACGTTACTGGATATTATTGATTTACATATTTCAGTGCTGATACTTCTCTAACTTACTTTAGGTTTCAGAGTTAAGTTTTTGAACGGAGCATTTCACGTGTCTCAGTGCTAGGCTTTCTGAAGTCAGGAAGACAACACTGCACATTGGACACAGGCTGCATATTTTCAGGGTTACCTCTTCAGACAGGGATGGATTTTATTCATTTATTTTAAATTAAAACTTAGCTTCTAGAACAAATCTTGCAAGGGATGAATTCAATGTTATTGAAGTACCTGGGCCCCTACTTACAGAGACAGATAGTACAACTTGCATAGATACGTTTTCTCTCTCTCCCTCAACGCTCTTCCATTTAAAAAAACAAAACCCAAACCCTAAAATGACATCGATTTGGTCCTATCCTCTGATGCTTTATCCCAGGTGCAGGTTTGTAATCCTGTTTTATGTTTTTTACAATGATTAGGTATTGGTTTTAGACTGAATCCTGAAAGCTGTTTTAGCACAGGGTACAATGGGTGAAGGGGAAGGGGCATGACTTTTCTTAATAGATTTCAGTTTACTTGATCATTAGATGGTTTTTTACCATGGCTGGAAAGTATTACCATTAAGTATATTTCTAGCATGAATAATTAAAGGAGAAGAGGAGAAATTAACTGTTAATTTCTGTTCCTATTCTCTAAATTACTTTAATCTTAAAAAATATTTAGATGCAGTCTTCATTTTGAGGTCCAAATACATTGTAAAATAGTTTTAATATTACCACTCTGGGAAAAGTGGGTTCTCTCCCCTCACCCCCCACTGGTTTTAGACTGGAGGGGTAAACTGAACCAAGACAGATGCAACTACAATAGTAAAATAGGAATAGCACACATCAGAATCAATCACTGCAGCTGTAACAGTATGTGTATACTGTTACAGCAGGAGTCCCTATTTTTCCTTTCTTTTCCAAAGGAAAGACCTTTTTGCAGAAATAGTTTGCATTTGTATCAGAGGGTGCACCTCTTCAGAAGTTGTGCCCTGCACGAGGCTTATAAATTATACAGCTGACTTAGGCAATTACATGTTGATTAACTACTTAATTGTAAGGCCAGCATGAACTGAACTGCATGCTGTACGTGATCATTGGCAGGTAAAGGTAATGCAAAGCTTACTGAAAGATCAGTGCTAGTTCAACCCCCAGCTATATAAAGCCACAGCTCCTGGGGAGGGAGCATAGTCTGGTCCCTCCACATACCATGGTTTTGAAATTTGGTGCCTGAGGCATAGAGTAAATTAAATTACTGCCTCCAACTTGTGGCTTCAGTACGCTTAGAAGAAAGATGCAGTGCTGTTGAGAGTGATTCTGCTATGCTCTTTCTCAGAAAGGCTTCCAGGCAAATTGCCAGGGTCATTTTCTGGAATATCCTCTTACTGTACAGCAGTCTGCATGATGCATTTATCAGAAGTGATGATACGTGGTTTGCCTTTGTATGAAACAAAACTCTCAGGGGGTTAAGTCTGTTCTTCAAGGAGAAACATCTTTCACACTGGCAATTTAACCTTTGCATCCCTGGCAATCACTGTGGGCCAGCCCACAGCAAATGAGATTTTTAGATTACCGTTGGCAAAGTAGTAACATGTGAAAGCTTACAGTTTTGTATGTCATGGAAGACAAGAACGCTGCTTTCCCCAAAGAGCATTCTGGTTCTTGATATGAGAGTTTTAGCATAAGCAGCCAGTTTCATTAAGGAACACTTCTACCCTTAGAATACCCTCCACACACCTTCAGATACATTAGATTATATGGTTCTCTTCCTTTAAACAAAACAGCTTTCAAGAGGGGGGCATAAATGGCATGACTTCATATGGACTGAGTGTGCCATTGCTTCACTTCCTTGCACTAATCCAACCTGGGGTGGTACTTGACCATTCAGAAGTTACTGGTGGAGAGAAAACAGCAGCCCCTATGCTTAGCAGAACTGACCAAAGCAAGCATATATCTGTCCCTCAGGCTGCAGTGGCATTTTGTTTACTTCCAGATGCAATTTAAGATGATTGCCTGGAACTTTCAATTTCTATTTAGAACATTTGTTGCAGAAAGAAAGCCTGCCTTTCTCCCCATCCTTTGGAGTAACAAGTGAGATCAGTTAATGCACTTCAGGTTATGGGCCCTAATTCTGAGTGGGTTGTGGTGGAGCATTTCCAGGGGTCAATTCTTGACTGGGAGTTATTGATGTTTGGTCATCTCTTTTGACCTTCAGATCACAGTGCAAAGCTCATCTGTTTTCCCCAGCTTGTGCCTAAGAAGATGGAGCAGCAGCTTATTACATTTATTTGATCTTTGGGGAGAATACTGTTGCATTGATATTTGGAACTGGTTTGTATTTAGCCGTTGTACCTAGGCCCAAGGACATTTGTAATGGAGTTTTATGAATTTTAATGAATTAATCCAGCTTCCATCAACGTTCAAATAGACACACATTTATTGTAGATGTTTGACAATATCAACAGAACTCTAAAATCACTGATAAATGGCACTTGCGTTTCTATTACATCCCCTGCTTTTAGAACTTTTAAGAAGGTTGAACAGGCTGTTTACACAGAAGAATAAAAAAGCTACAGTAAGCCTCAAGGAAACCTCAGGGTCCTGGTGAGATCAACCATCTGAGAACAGTTTCAGATCAGGACATAAATAAATGTCTTAACACTCCTGTCTTCTGGTGTAGATTTAGGCTCTGCGGTGTTAAATTAGAGTAGGCTTTGACAAAGCGCTCTAGCACGGTAAAGTTAAGCAATACTAGAGCACAATGCAATTGATAAACAATTAAATAAACCACCCAGCACGCCTCTGAGGTGCACCACACCTCTTTTATGGATGGGGAAAACAGTGAGATTAAATTACTTCCAAAAATTAGTGAGTCAGTGGCAAAGCAGCACATGGGGCTATGTTTTTTTAAAACGAGACCATACTTCCTCTCCTTCTGTTAGAGCTGTAAATGAGGCATCTGTTATTGCAACAGACAAACTTTGTTGGCACAAACCTATGAATATGAAAAATTGATATAATTGAAAAAGGGTAATAAAACAGTTTTATTTAAATATTCCCCATTTCAAACCTCTTTCTAAAGCTTAATGAAACAACAAGCTACTGCTTGCAATAACTGCTAGGCTATTACTAAAAACAAGAGGTTCTTTAATAAGTATGTCAAAGCTGGGATCTAGCACATGCACTTACTACACCCTCCCTAGTCTTATTATAGCATCGCTTGCCAGGAGCACTGTACTTACAAAGAAAGGAATAGGTGAGTGTGCGCCTCATAAGGGAACAAGCACTGTTTGCTTATTTTCAAAAGGTTTGAAATAGTTTTACTCTGAGAGCATGAAATATTTTCACATTTTTATTGTTAGATATTAAAATGACCTTCAAAACCATTGCCACTAAGTCCCTATAGCTCAAAAGTTCTAATGTTCCTACTTTTTCTTTGAAGACACATACCTGAGCCTTACAGATTTTTATTTGGGTTTTAAAAAGCAGCCACTCTTACTTATTAGTGAACATGTCAAATATTAAAAGCAGATGCTTGATAAGGAAAAACAAAAAACCCAGCAAACCACTGAATTCAAAGCAAGGGCGGCCTTTCTAGGTGATGTTACCTCCAACAAGCAGGATTTGGAATTGGTTCCCCATCTATAAAAAGAATCATGCTGCTGATGTATGGAAAAAGATGTTCTTATAGATCCAGCAACCTCTGTTCAAGGTAAGTTCTTCTATCCACAATCCTTGGGAAAAAGTTCTTCCATCATTTTGTTCTAACTCTTAGCACTCCTTCCAGCAGGTTGTCCCATAAATGGGCATTTGTAGCACTCTAAAATACATCTCAAGCTTATGAAGAGTACAGACACCAACTGTACTCCATCTCATTCTAGCCAAAATGCCAAGACCCACTGGCCACAAAATTGTTAAAATCCTCCATCAGTTGGCATGCTAGGCATCTGGGAAACTATTCACAGAATTCCCCAGGGTCACTGGGGAAAGTGTACGAGCCACACATGAAGAAAACATGCACAGTAAATTTCCATTCTTTTGCAGAGGCAACCTTTGGTAGGAACGTGTTTCTGGGCTGGTTACAATTCCTTGCTTTATATGGAGAACTTCCATTCCTGCCTATTATTCTGTTATAATTAAACTTTCTTATCCTTTCCCCCCCATTTCTGTGATTTACTGCTTGTTACTTCCCATTAATAATGAATGAGAGAAGTTGTGTAACAGACTGAGAAAATTAAGCAGGTAAGAAGTTTCTGTTAGCAGTTTTTCTCCTTATTCAGCTCTCACCAGTAGTCTGATAAATCACCAGAATACACATTGACATTTTTCTTTCCAGGGAAACTCAGACATGTAATTTTCTTAAGGTTAATTAATACAGTATATCAAGTAGTTTTGATGCTAATAATTGGTTGCTGGAGCGTTGCTACAGGTTGTAAGAACTCCTGTGGTGACCAGAGTTGAAGGGCGAGGCTTAGTTCCAGAGCCTCAACAACTGCATTTGACTGCCTCCAAATTTCATGTGTGTGTGTGGGGGTGGGTGGGTGGTAGGGGGACCACAAGTGCGACAGGAAGGCACATTCTGCATACTATCACTGTGGTCTATGAAATGATGGCAAGGCAAAATAAGACTCAGATTAAAGTGATCATTGTGAATTTCTGGCTCTAGGGAAGCTGTGCTTGCGCATCAGAAAACATTAACTGAGGTCACAGGCTGAAAGCAGTATTGTTCAACTAGTCTTGTTTTGTTGTTTTTTTTAAATTACCCATGTGGGTATTGTTAGTTTCAAGGCTTTTTAAAAGGTACATAAAGTCAGAAGCAAGAACAACCAGATGTTCAGAGTACATTGATTAAGTTATGTCAATTGAATAGGGGGGAAGGGGGCATGGCTTTAAAGTATATGGTTTTTCAGAGAGTATAAACACTATAAAGACCAAACTCATGAGTATTGACCAGGAGAACTTAAGTTCAGTGATAACCACTCATGGGATTGGAGAACATCTAGTGAGTAGTACTGACTCACATCCACATGGTCAATGCAATTACTGGGCCGAGTCCCTCACACTAACATCTTTTCTCATTGTGATGGGTCAATCTTTCAGTGTTTTGTTCCTTACTTTATACATTGACGGTTAAACTATGCAGTTCAAATATTTTAAAAGAAGACTGCTGCCAGTGCTTACAAGTCAGAATCAGATGACTTTATGGATCATCCCCTAACTATTTTTTTTTAATCGTTATATCTGAAGTTTGTTAACAAAAAGAAAGGTATTCTAATCTTAATTGCAAAATGTACATTTATAGAACACCTGTTCATTGAGAAACAAATGTTTCTTATACAAGAATGACTAATTCAAATGTGGAAGTATTTTGCTTTCAATAGATAACCTGAGACTTTTTTCTAAGAAGGTGTGGCGAGAGCGGCTTGTTCAGCCCTTTTGTGGGTACTCTGCCCTCTTCGGCTACGACTCTGATACGCCAGGGTGGGAGCACAGGGGGGCCCGGTCCTGCCCTCTGCCCCGGGACCCGACCCAGGGACCCTGTGTGGAGTAGCCTCCAAACTGCCCAGTCTGTGACTTACTCCCTTCCCTGGGTTGCCTGTCCTTGGCCCCCCAGCTCGCAGTCCACTTCCTGGAACTGGGTGGGGAGGGGTTCTCCCTCAGGCCAGTGCCTTGGATCCCTGGCCGTGGCCGGACAGGTATCCCCTTTTGTCTCTGGTACCTTTTGGGGTTGTAGTATGTGTCAGTGGTTGCTCCAAGTCTTGTATCAGCTCTCCTCCACTCTGCTTCTCCTCCTAACTCCCTGCCACCTGCCCCCGTCTGCCTGACAGGGAGGCTTTTAACTGCTGGGGTAAGCTCCTTGATTGGCCTCAGCTGGCCTGATTGGCCTAATTGCCCTGGAGTAGCCCCAGCTGGATCACCCAGGGAACAGGGATTTGTTAATTCTGGGGCTAATATAGATCCCCTCCACTACTCTCCTGTAGCCATCAGGTCTGGCCCTGTCACAAAGGTTAGTTCAGGCAAGACCAGGAAGAGGAAACCAGCCTTTTTAAGTTACTTGCATTTGTTCTGTCTTTGCTTGTCCAACCAATTTTCTTTGGGACAGGCAGCAGAGATGCATTTGAATGGTCCAGAAATGTCTTACTCTAAAATTGATCTGGAGAAAGGTACTGTTGACAAATTTATGTCTATATCATGAAAGTGCCCTCCTTCCTGCAACATCTTAAAGCACATTCTTAAGTTAAAACCTAAGAACCAAGTCTTTCAGAAGACACTAACCTTTCAAATCTGTATACAAGTAGTTCTGGATTTCAAGTACTGACATACACCTCATTTTATACGACAACCACTTTATTACAAAGAATAAACAATGCTTTCAAACAAGATATAATCAATTATTTTTTCATTGTACAAAATGTCAGTTTTCTTTGTAGAGATCATTGAAGTAACAGGCCATAAGACTATAATCACCTCAAATTAACCATCTTAAAATACCAGTTAATGGTATCATTTATTATATCTTCAAAGTTTATGGCTTGGTCATCACGTGCTCTACTTCAGACTATACTCAAAGATATTGCTATAATTACTTTAAACACAAAATGTTGGTTCTCGTTCATTTGATTTCCAATTTCATAAAAACATGCTTAAGTTGTTGCAATATTTGCCATAGCTAGCATAACTTTTCTATTTATACAGTGAGAACTTTCATGAAAAGTCTATTAAACCTTGACATTTCCACAAATCTCTACAAAATTGATATTGTACTCTGATCAATGTGGATGTTTTGTTTACATGTATTTTAACAATGACAAATATGAAATAAAGAGGACTTTCTGATGCAGTTTCTCAAACAGCTGATTTCATTTGTATTTCAAATAATTTCAAAAACTGGAATAGACATCTCAGTATATTTGTCCAATATGTTCTCTCTAAAATGAAACTTGGGTGGGATTTAGACATTTTGTAAGTACAGTCCTGAGCAGCAGTACTCAGAAATGTGCATTTTCAGTGTACAACATACTTTAATGTTAAGTAAAACTGTGAAGCATGGAACAGGAGATTTGCATATGTTCACTATTCGAACATTACCCAACTAGAACAACGGAAGAGACCAACTGTAAGTATACTTACACAGAAATCATATTTTGATTGAAAACACCACGGTTTTACCTTTGGTCATTGTGACACACCCTTTAAAAAGAAAACGTGCAAAGTATATGAAACCAAGTGCAAAAACTCCATCTACAAATGTACCCAGGAGATTTTATTCTTAAATAATATCAACCAACAAAGTCAACGCCATAAATGTTTTCTAAAAGGCATCTTTCACAGTACTAATAAGAAAAGCTAAGTTATACTTTTCTAGTTACAACTTGTGTGTAAGTGGAGATTTTAGTTACTGGATAGTGTCATGGTCATAACTGATGAAGTGAACCACAATGTTTTTAAGCCTGTGTAACTTTGCAGGAAAAAAACTGCACACGCAAAAATTCATAATGTGAATACTCAGCTTCAAGTGAAATCACCACTATAAGCACAAGTTTTTTTCTTGTCAGGATTTTTATTCTTATGAGTAGAATGATTTAGACTACTATCATTCTACAATGAAGATTTGTAAAGTCCCCAGTACTTTCACAACATCACAGACTGTGGCTGTGTTAAGGCTGTATCAGCACTTCCGTTATAAACCCTGACTTTTAGAGGTCTAAAGTTTGGCCATAAAATTTTCTCCAGCATATTTGGATTATCCAATCTCTTCTTGATTTACCAAATATCTATGCCCCCACTTTAAAAAAAAAAAAAAAAAAGTCCTGAAAACAAAAACAGAAGTATATTCTTAATGTTTAAGATTACATATTTACAATGCATGTTCTTAACAAAAACCTAAGGGAAAAAG
The DNA here is from genome assembly GCF_026122565.2 of Emydura macquarii macquarii. NCBI lineage: Eukaryota > Metazoa > Chordata > Testudines > Chelidae > Emydura > Emydura macquarii. The sequence goes on from NW_027133667.1 coordinate 1,071,655, forward strand.
GCAAGTAATTCCACCTTGATGTATATTCTTTTGGCATTGAGGGAAAAATTTAAAGTGCAAAGTATAAACTTCATTGCACATGCGCAGTAACTAATTTTATAAAAATTAGTATTAGTTGCCTCAAAATCTATTCACCTAGCAGCCTCACAATTCAGCTATTTTACCTACACTTTGGTAAACAAATGTTTTGTTTTTTTAAATAAATTGCATTAAAATGCTTATTTGTTCTATTACTATGAACAAACATTTTCTTTAGCACAGAAATGGATCAACCTATTCGTAACAGCAGTGCTTTTTGAACTAAATAGCTATCTAATTAATGAAAAAATGACTGATAGGTAACTGGGAGTATTAAATTGATTGGTAGAATATACAGGTAAAGCAAACAAGCAGTAATGAAGACTAAATGGAATAAATATTTTATAAGAATTAGCATATAATATGTGCAAAATTGCTTACCATTTATTTTAACTTTGGTTAAATTTTTAGACTAAAATATAACAAATGTTATGGAAGCAACACAAGTGATTACAAATGTAAGAATGAGGTAAGTTAATTTCTCATTAGTGCAAAAAGCAAGCATATGCTGGAAGCAAAACATGGATTTAAAAAAATGGATGAATCCCCATGAATGGTTTAATATTAGACCAGAGAGGTCTTTTTGTAAACATTAAGAATATTTACAGATTTAAGATTTGTACAACTTCAAAAGGACAATCCCAACTAATAGTAGTGCATTTACATTACGTTTATATTTTTCATAACAGAAGTGATTAAGTTTCCTAGTATTTGCATATCTTCAGAGGAATGCCTTTAAAGATTAAAATATTTATTACAAATAGTAGAAAAATCATTTCTTTACAAAAAGTATATATATTAAAATATTCTATACATTTTAAGATACTATAATAAATGGAAATGTTCACCTTGCACTCAGATACCACAGTGATGAATGTGGTATAAGAACTTCAACTGAACAGAATTACACACATAATGAGTCTTTACAAAGTTATCTGTGCAATAACATTCTGACGCAGACATTCTCTACAAAATCTCTGAAAACTGGCACAAGTGGCAGATAATCTTGTGCATCTGCAATTGTTACAAATTTAAATTCTGCTTCAAGTGTCAATTTCAGATTTAAAAGACAGTGATGGTTAAAATTTTCTGATCAAAATGGTGGTTGGCAGAGATGGTCAGTATCTAATTATTTACCTTCAGTAGAAGAAATCCTATACATGGTAGTTCAACCTGAGCAAGGCTGTATAATGCTGATGTTTAAAAGGTTTAAAAAAAAAAAAAAAGGGGGGGGGGGGTTTCATATAAATTTAAGATAAAAACAATGCAAAAATAAAATATTTGGAGCATTTACAAAATGTTACAAGTGTTGAACATTACATTCATAACTTGAATTTTATTATGGTGCTTCTATTTTGAACTTGATGTTTTCATGTCTGTAAAAAGAAGAAGATATGCTATTATCTATATGCAGTCATGGAACATTTAAAGTGGTCTGACATGTTCAAACAGACCATATTCCTGAAGCTTGTATCTATAGATTTTCAGTATATAGATTATTGCCAAAACCCTCAAAGCAGGGCTGGAATAGTACATACCAAACAGAACTCTTCAAAACTGTTTATTCTAATATGGGGAAAAACCCATGTAGAAGTGTGGACAACAGTGTCTTCTGATAGTTCACCTTCAGTTTAAGCCCTGCAATAATTTTGATGGTTTAAATGTAAAGGCTAGAAAGTAATAACGAGCAGCTCACTGACCCAATAAGCCAGGGGTGGGGAACCTTTTCCCTGCCAAGGGCCATTTTGATATTGCTGCCTCCATTCGCGGGCCATGTCGCCGATTCCGCCGCCGAATTCCCCCCGCCGCCGCCGAAAAGGCGCAAACGGTGGCAGGGTTTCGGCGGCGCGCACTTCCTGCCCGCCCGCCCGCGGGCCGGATCAAATTCTTTCGCGGGCCAGAGGTTCCCCACCCCTGCAATAAGCCAAGACACTGACACAATGTCAGCAACCTTAAGAGAAAGCAGTGATTTCATTGCCCTTACTAGAAGCTGCAAAGTGAACAGAATCAAGGCACCTCACACAAAGATAACAAATTACTCTCTGATTAAAGGGGAAAAACGATGGAAGGAACCAATAAAAGCAGTGGATGCTACTGCGTTAGTTGTCAGTATGACCAGGATGAAAATTTTGAAGTTGAAATGAAGTTTATTAGAATGTAAAGCTTGGTTGGGTTCTTTTTCGGTTAATGCATACCTGTGGAGTGAACCAATATACTGATTCGGGGTTTGTTTGTTTTTTTTAAATAGACTTTTCTGCTTTTACTTGCATTCAAGTTACTAGAACAAAATTTCTTTAAAGAAGTTTTATGCTGAACTTAAATTAATGACCAAAACCTAAAAAACCGTACAGATTATTCAGGGAGAAGAGGTTTTCAAGAACTTCAGACATGATGCTGAGGAAAAATGGACTCAATAACGGAAAAATAGTCTGATAAACAGTTCTCATAGTGCAGATAAATCCCATTTAAAACTACATTTGGTATCCACTTTACCTTGAAGCCATCGAACTTGTGTGGCTGGTCCATATCCTCTCTCATTCTTTGCAGAAATCCTGAACACTATAGCAGGTCTGGAGGTGTAATCAACATGGGCATTTGAAAGCTGTGCAGCAGTTACTATACATGATGTTTTAAGACCACAGTATATTTTCATAAATACAAGCTGATTTGGGTTTTCGTGTAGTTGCGCGGTACGAATAGCTAAGTAAGCTGAATATTCCAAGATATTTCCAGAAGATGAAACAGGTGGCTCCCATGAAAGATGGATACAATCTACACTCTGGAGAAAAAAATGTAAACATTAATTGTGTAGTACCACAATTTCTTGATACTCAGCTGTAAATTTAGCACATTGCATAAAGTTCCGTTACCATTTAAGCATGGTTCAATTCTGCAGAGAATGAAAAGGCACATTCTTATTCAGATCTGGTCCTTACGTCTGTTCTGAATCATGGCTGCTTAATTTACTTACAAAAGTAAGCATTTACTACCTTTTACCCTTGATAGCAATTCAGATTTACAAATGAGGGGATATTTTGGAGGTAATGAGGTTGTGTATGTGTAAATAAGGGAAGAAACTCTTTAAAATGTATTATTGGTAATGTAACATAAGCCAGAAAAAGTAAAGATTGATTTTCAGATCCCAAGTTGAATTTGTTGGGCTGGCAGTTAGAAAAAAACGTATTTTTATTTGTAAATGAACAAATTTGATACAGTCATTGAGACACGTTATTAAAATTACATTGAGATTTAATGTTTTTTTCAGAGTGACCAACATCTTAACACCATTACTGCCCTGATTTGTAAACAACATTCTAAATCACCACCATTCTTTGGATCTCAGTGTGTTTTTGTCAGGCCTTTTCTTTTAGGCTGCAATTACTTCAGGACAGAGATGGTTTAATACAACACTAAATAAAGTCTATACTGATCAGAGAACTGAAAAATGTTTGTTATTTGGTGGTAATACTGTGTCGTCGACATCTCTATCTCAATATTAAGTGTTTTAATTTATTTGATGTATTAATGTGGTTTTTAACAATAAGGCCACACAAAAATTGTTCAAGTAAGTAAAATTTACCCATCAACTTTTGACACTATCTGCTAGGACAGTTTTTACTTCAAACAAAAAACAAAACAACAACAACAACAACAAAAACCCACCCAGAAAGTATCAATTAGGTTTTTGAATAGATCTTTAGACAGCACTACACAAATGGAAATCCTAAGCATGTCTCTCACCTTGGTGATTCTGACCGTTGAAGGTGCCCCAGGAAAACCAGGAATGCAAGTTTTAAATTCACTGACTTTACTGAAAGGGCCTACACCACAGCCATTAATTGCAGCAACCCTAAATCTGTACACAGTGCCTGGAAAGAGATCCTGTTTCTTAAGTAAACTGTAGTCTGGGACATCTGCATTTTCCATCTGAAAATTTAAATACAAAACTCAAGTAAATAAGTTTACTTTTAAAACACTAAATATCACACCTAACCTAATAAATTAGCAGGTAGCAAGACCAGCTTAAGAAAAAACAGAATTTAAAGTGAATTTAGAAGTGTGAGTGAACAGTATATACACAATCCAAGAAGTTAGGTCAAACTTTTATAAGGGCTAACAACCCTAAGAGAAGATTATAATCCATATCAGTAACAGAGAAATTCTCAGTTGCTGTTTCACTGTGAAGCGTGCTCTATTATATTAAATGCGGCAGATAATGGCTTGTTTGTTTTTCATCTGATTATTAAGTTAAGGTCAGTGACAAAGGCAGGATACTTGACTGAACAGAAATTATTTGCTTTGGTAGGAAACACACGAGTTGCCATACATTGCTTTGTATTAGTGGCACAATTCTATTCGTTTTCTTTAAACAAATAAAGTATGGTTTTTTATCTCTGGTAATTTACAAAAATCATACTAATTAAAGCTACTAATTGACCTACTGTAGAGGAATGATAGTAAAGGTAAGAAACAGTTAAAATTGTAATCCCTATTTTCACTTCCTGAAAAATGCTTTTTGATTGCTTTCTAGCATCAGTGGAGTGATTTTTTTTTTTTTTTTGGGGTGGGGGGAGAGAATGGGCAAGGGAACTAAACAAGTAAGCTTTTTAAGTTATACATTTGAAAAAATGTATAGTCTTGTGCCCAAGATATTATATTTTGTCTCTTAGCTTTTTTTCTAATTTCAGAAGTTGCTGTTTAGATAGTCATAAGCTATTGCTTTGATATGACATTCATAAAAGTAAAGTTGTATAAATCTTAAAAGTCACTGTACTGCTAACCAAGACGGAATGTATGCATTTGTTTAAAACACTGTGTGCCCTAGTAATTCATGTACTGTTTAGTATACGCATATATTAGCCATGCACATGTATTAACCTATCCATGAAATTATTATACATTATAATCATGCATTTGGAAACACTTCCATGCACAAGCAGAATTATCTGCAATATATATATGAAATACTAATGTGAATGCCTAATATTGTAAAATATATTTTAAAAAACTTACATAAGATTTGAAATATTTATATGGTCATTAAAGCATTGTTGCAATTAAAGTTGTAGGATGCATTATGAACATAAGAATGGCCATACTGGGTCAGACCAATGGTCCATCTAGCCCAGTATCCGGTCTTCTGACAGTGGCCAATGCCAGGTACTTCAGAGGGAATGAATAGATCAGGTAATCCTCAAATGATCCATCCTGTCAGCCATTCCCAGCTGTTCTCAAATTGGAACTGTGCCATAGAATCTCTATGGATAGTAATTTCATGCTTGAATAATAAGAATATAGCAGGAGAGAGATACTATTGACCACCTGACCAAGATGGTGATAGTGACTGTGAAATGCTCAGGGAGATTAAAGAGGCTATAAAAATAAACTCAATAATAATGGGGGATTTCAACTATTCCCATGTGACTGGGTACATGTCATCTCAGGACATGATGCAGAAATAAAGTTTCTTGACACCTTAAATGACTGCTTCTTGGAGCCACAGATTTCTTGCCATAGATCTCCGTTCTATTCTGAACCCTTGATTTTGCCCCTCTTAAAAAGCCCTTTGCAGTGGAATTTATCTTGCTGTTCTTTTCTCTATGGTGAATGTTTTGGTGGTAGGAAAATTAAAGCACAGAGCTAAGGAAATTCTCCTTCACGCCTCCCCCTCAAAAAAATTAATCCACATTTAACATATGAAAGTGTCAGGAAGTTCCAATTCAGTGTAGTTGTAGCTGTGTTGGTCCCAGGGCTCATCTTGTCTCTCCAGGAAGTTCCAAGTTAACACAAACACATTAATTCTGCCCCATATATCCCTGCTCACCACTCATGAGATATTCAATCAAAAACCCACATCCTTACAGGCTAGATACCATTCCCTACCACTTGTCAATCCTCCCAATACAAGCTGGAGCTTGTCCTTAACATTTTACCGATTCTTCACATTTAAATTAGACTCTTCACTTTCATTTCTGCCTACCTTCTGAATAAAGGCCAGAAAGATGTCTGTATACTATACAAGATGACAGCGTAATGGACATACACAAGAAGGAAGAGTGAAGGTTGATGTAGCAATGGGGCGTGGGATCTTCAGGCCACAAATAAGCATGAACATTGATGCTGAAGATAGTTAAAGTTGGCAATATACTTTGGTAGTCAACAGGAATTAGGCACTTGAAATTTTTATTCATAAATGCGAAACATTAGTGAGCTATTTAATTTATTCCCTCCTGTCCTGTGCTATACTTACAGCAGGGGCACTAAGTATAAGACAGAGCAGCTGGTCATTATAGGGCACAAAGTTCCCCATGCGACCTATAGTATCAGTATTTAGCCAAAGGAAAGCATGACTAAAATTAAATCTAGCCATTATCAACTGGTTATGTATGACTGATTGCTAAACTAGTGCCTACATGATGGATTTTAGTTCTGAATGCAATTAAAGCCTCTACTTATCTGAAGCAATATCTGGGCTGTAGGTGTTTCTAGCCGCTTAAATGAGAGCTATATTAACCAGCTCTGTTTCTAGTTCATGAGTGGATCTAATCCACTCGTGCCATCAAAACTGCAGATTTTGCTAATTTAATTTGTAATGTGTTTCACATGTAATTGATGCATAAACAAGTTAAACAAAATAGAGGAATCCATTGTAAAAGCTGCCTAGACACAAAACAATATGGTAACTATAGTTTTTAAAAACAACACTTGGCTATGTCTCTTTTTTACACGTGTAATGTCAAACAATGTTAATGAGTATTAAAGAGTCACAATTAAAGGAGAAGAGACCACAGTGAAGAAGTTTCAAGGCTGTATTATATTAAAAATGTAAAGCTAAGCCACACAATTTCCGAATTTTGAAATCCAACTGCAGGTTTCTACGTTTTCATACCTCCAGAGATCACATATAAAAAGTTCTAATGGTTTGAAAATTGACCAGTTTGAGAGCTATTTCCTAAATAAATAGGAACATTGGAATAACTAGTGAAAACTTAAGTGCACCGTCCCTATAATCATGCATTTTATTCAGCTGGTTGAAGAATTAGCCTCAGAAATAGATCACAAGAAAGAAAGAAAGAATGAAAGATATCTGCCAGCATCCTGAATTAGTTTTTTGCTTATGCATCCAGAAATCCTATTAGCACTAGTTCCCTCCACAGTGTATCAAACCAGGAAATTCCCAAACCTTTAGTCTCAAGCAGTTAATACACATGGGCAACACATTCCAAAATTAAGAACACACAAATAGCACCTACCTTTTTAGAGATGCTTGATTTTTCTTCTGGCAACAAATAGTACTGGTTCACCAAAGCACTGTTACTTTTAAAAATTCCCACGTCGTACCACTGTCGTTCTCTTGCTTTCACTGTTGCCATCTGCCTCAGTGGAGTAGTCTTCTAGTTTTTGAGGAACATGTTATATAGACCACCCATATTTCAATGTAACATAAAAAAGTCACAATTCAAAGACTAAAATGTATGAAAAAACCACTCCCAGTCATTCCAGTAAGTTACACTTTGTTATACTTCAAAAGAAGAAATATATATCTATTACAGAAATGCAGTTAAAACAATGAGTGGTTAAACGTCTTAAAAACACTGATACTTACAAACAAAAAAGGTGGAAGCTATGCAGATTGTATTTCTAATGTTAGTGAAATATCTAAAAGATTAATGTTCTGATGCCATTTCTAAGAGTATGGCCCCAGAAAACGAGTTCTTTGAGGAAGGATATTAGAACTTTTGTGACCTCTAAAGCGGCAAGTAGTTCTATACTAGCTCATCTCAGAGTTCAAAAGGAACTTAATTAAATTATCTATGTGCAGTATGCCTGACCTAAAGTATATAGGAATACATACTTTATTTTAATTAAAGTACTATTTACAGAACACATTTATTATGCACACCAGATATACGTGTAGTTGTACTTTACTGAGTGATAAGAAACGGGATCCTTTCCTGAGTAGTTGTTTCATTTACACATTCTCTTAAACTAAACTGTTTGCAACATAGGTCTTATTTTTTGACAGACGGATACAATGTATAACTTTCACTGCAACCTTCTAAGTAAAGGATCAGGTTTTTCTTTCAGATAAAATGTAACTAAATACCTGGAGAGGCCTGAGGCAAAGAACAATTATAATTATTGGTTTTGATTATGCAAGATCACATACTTACAGATAAGTGTACAGTCGAGTTATTTGTTTGACCAGAGCTGACCTTGGTGGAAGGCATTATAAAAGTAGTTTCAGCAACTAGAAACAAGAATTATATTTAAAATATTAGTTCACATAAAACAATTGACATGTAAAGAAACTATCTTATAAAATTTGTAAATGGATTTCAGTGAGAAATCTCTCTTGCAAAAGCCTATTCAATATTTCAGACACAAGTTTGGTAAGTTTTACATGCATTGCTATTTACAACCTGACAATTGTAATAGCTTTTTAAAACTATTAGTTTTAAATTTACAGAACAATTCTGAAAGTGTCTAGACTTGCATGCCATTGCAGTTAAAATGATAGCATTGACAGGAGACTAAACCGACAATTCTAAGGCAGCGGCATTATCAAGAGTTATGGCCTGGACTTGTATATAAATTCTGTTTATATCAATATTAACCGTACACAAACAAATCCTACTGGGGCAGATAATGCCCACCCAATATGAACAACCTGAACATTAAACCTCTAATAATTTGTAATGTACTGCTCATGCATATCAGTACACATCATGTGAGAACTCTAAAATAGGAATACAGAAAATAATACATTTTAAAAATAACTCACCAACTGGAAGAGAAAAAAATAACATTCACTACATTTATATAATGATTATATTCAAGATTCAGACAAATCTAATTATCCCATTTCATTAGTATTCTGTGTTTACAAGTCAAATTTTTAGAATAATGCTTGCATATGCAAGACATCACCAAGAGAGGGTCAACCAGTGGTTACTGCTCTCAGGCAATGGCAAATATTGCATATTCATTTCCATTAAGAAATTTTGTATTGGCATTGTTTGCATATTGAGTGTACATAAACTGCTCATTTCAGACATTACTATCATAGATTATGAGGTCAGTCTAAAACAACAAAAGTGATTAATTAATTTAATCTGTGATATGAGGTCTCCAATTTGGAAAGAAATTAAGATAATCTGAGGTTACCATTTGAATGTATTGCCTTTTTAGCAAACAAACACAAAAAAGCACACCAACACACTGGAGAGCGCAAATGTGCCAAAGGCACTGAAGTTGGTGGCTACCATTATCTGAAAGGTGGATTTCTGTCAACTCATAATGAACCCCTTATAGCACTTTTCACCTACACAAATCAAAACGGTTTACAAAGGTGTGTGAGGATTATCCTCATTTTAAAGTGAGACCAGGGCAGAGATCATTCAGTTTGCTGAAGATCATTAATGTCTGAAACATTACTTCAATCCCAGCCACTATTTAAAGATGACAAAATTCCCACCCCACTAGAAGTTGGATGGCCTTAGATAAATATGGCTCAAAATACAGTATGTGAAACACATTTCAAACCTTCAGATTTTGAACTGAATGTTGTTAGTGAAGTTTCATCTTTAACAACTGCCCCATTTGTACTTGATGACTCAGTTTTAACAGCCTGCTGGGTTACCATAGTTTGTGTGCTGGAAACAGTACTGGATACAGAAGCATCAGGATTTACAGTTCGTATGTCCAGGTCATGTAATTCACCTACATTTGCTGAAGTCTGAGGATCTGCAATATGGAAAATATTAACTCGACTTCAATATTGATGTCAACTGACAAATAGCAACCTAATCTAGTTGTTTTAGTCTACTATAGGAATTGATGCTAGCCAAATTCAGACTAGCATGAAACTGGTTGAATCCAGACTGACTACCAGCTTTGGTGTTATTTAATTAATAACAATTCCCCGCCCAGTTGATATATTTACACAAAACACAAAAATACCCAACTACAGACAGGTACAGCCGAGGCTTCTAAATTCCTGGATTGATAAAATAGGCCCATCTGATTAAATTCTGTTATTCTGCTGAGCATTAAATATGGGTGGCAAAAATTTAACATTGATCTGAAAGCAATTCCTAGTTGCAAAAACATGCACAATCTTGAAATCCTAAATTTTGGCCAGTCCATGCAATTTAAGTGACTAGGAAGATTATAAACTGTAGAAGTTAGTTTCTGGGTTGATACTTGGCATGCCAAGTTTTAACCTGCAGCAATCATTTATTCTCACCCACCAGTAAGAGAATGGAGAATCACTGAAAGCAGCAAAAATGCTGACATCACAGTAACTACATGAATGTAAACATCCAGTATAAGCAGGTTAGACAACTTGTCAATTATAAAAAAAATGTCATCACTGTCATTACTACTGCTTATGTCTGTTCTGCAAGCCTTTATTTGAAAAAACAGACCTTTTTCTTGTACAGAGCTGTTTATAGCCTGTATTCGTCATCATAATGACAGAACTGAGCACTTTATTCCTCCTTCAATGCAATGAACTAGGGAAAAATAATGGTTTCATCTTTCCCCACTGTTATAAATATGTATAGTAATAAATAATTTGTGAAAGGCTTAGTTTTTAAAAACCCCACAAATATCAGGGTATTTGTAACATACAAATAATTCTTACTTTGCTATATTTGCAAAATTTTAAACCTCAATTTTTCTTTAGTCTCTACTGAATAAACTCTTACCGGAAGTGTAAGCTGGCAAAAGTGAGGGGGCATTTGACTCTTTGAATCCTCCAGAATCTAGATGGTTTTTCTTTGTAGTTTCTTGTGTAACCACGTTTTCAGGTTCAGTAATATTTTCTTTAGCTTCTAGTTTTAACAGCAAATTAGATGAAACTTGTACCTAGCCAAAAAGAAAGCAATTGTTAGTTTACAATAAATGTTAAGTTTACAATTTAAGCTGCAAACATTGCATGGAAATGTTTGTTCATAAAACCTTTTCACTGGAATTTCAAATAAAGATGGATGTGATTAAACAGTAAAATACAAGCTTCTCACAAAGTCTAAATTTGATCTGATAGTGTTCCTGTAACATTCAAAGCACTATTTTGGAGACAGTTGGTATTCTTAAATGGAAATACAAATTAAGATTTATCCTGTACATTTCCTTCATTTGCAAATAATCACAGAAAAGTACAATTATGTAGGCTCAACTATATTCCAAAAAAGATAAAATTTCTTAATTAGAAAAACCCCCCAGAGTATTCATATCAACAGGTTTCCTACAAGAAACTATAGTATTAAAAGAGAACTTGTATGTCATTAAGAGCCCCAATTAGTCTTGAGGAACAAGTTGTAGTCTTGAAGTGTCTTCAGTATTTGATTCCACACAAGTTTGCCTGCTTTAAGAGGCTTAAACAGTTATGACCTAGTCTAGATTTTTGAAAGTTTAAGACTTTTTAACCAGAATCTTTTTTTTAAATGACCCTTTCTGGTAACAGAACAGAAAGGAAGTCATCTGTATACACACTGCTGTTCACAGGTTTCCAAAGGCCATATTAGGAGCCTGCTACCAAGAAAAGAATTTCACTAAGGCCCCAATAAAGTAGAATATCCTTTCTGCCTCGCAGTACCTATTTTGCTGGGACTTGGAGGATGAAGGAGATTTTCAGGCTCCCAGCTACCATAACAGTATTCAACGCAACTGCAGCTTTCCTCTTGTATCATCGGGAATGGCTTTTCAAGACATTCTTTCCATCAGGAAGTGAGGTAGTATCATTACAACAATAGTAATCTAATTAAGCCGTTAATTTTTTAGTTTAAAAATATTTCTGGCTCTTTAAAATTGGTAAATTAGAGTAGAAAGTGAGACCATCACTAAAACATTATCTTGATTTGACAATTTTCAGTTTACACTTACATTATTAGGAACCACGTGATTTGTTTGACTGTGAAGATCCAGCTTGATTCCTGGAGGAAGGATGATAGTAGTTGATTATAGACTTTGCTGTTGACTAGAACTGCCTTACAGGTAAACAAAAACAAACACCCATTGATTCTATTTGGAGTCTATTTTATCCCAGTGAGTGGACACCAGAGAAGTATGAAGGGGCTTTTGTGTAAATGAGAATTAGGCCCTTTGTCTTATTGTCAAAAGACCTGTTACTAGTTACAGTAGCACTAAGTTTGAAATGAAACTGTAAGAGCAATCAATCAATGGAAATCCTTTTCCCACTACTTTCTCCTTAAATCATACAAATAGGAACTCTTTTCCCACTACTTCATGTACTAGCCTAAATCACAGCCAGATTTCAGGATATCATATATCAAAGTAAAAAATCCATTCTGAGCATTATATTTTCCTGCCTCATATCCAAAGTTTCACTCTGTAAGGCACTTCCAGGTTCAAGCAGTTTTAGCCTCCATCAAGGAACAACTCCACCATTCAGCCAACTTAGGATCAGGAAGCACAAAGGCAACTTAAAGCCAAATTTTCAACTCCTGAGTTGCATTATGTGCACTCCGTAGGCCTAGCCAAGCTCTGGGTCTTTATCTTAATTTTTTAATGTATCGTTATATATGTATCTATGTAAATATCTACAGGAACCTTTGTAGAAATGCAGTTTTATCTAAGGGAAATATTGCAGCGTTACCTTGTGAATTCAACAATGCAGTCTCAGGAACCGCAGTAACTGGTATTTCATCAGTCACTGTAGGCGCTGGGGAGTCAGCATTTAACTGAAGAAGATATCCTTCAACTGTAGGAACTTCATCCCACTTAACTTGAAAAGAATTAGTTGTAGCTCTGATCAGCTGTACCTGTGATGGTGCTGGTGGTTTATCTAAAAGACACCAATTAAATACAATTGGAATGTTTAAAGTTACTCTTTCATTGCAGTTCAAATGATATTTGTGTAATGACATCACATCAACGACTCATTTCTCCAAGTACATATGGTAACAGGCCATATGACAAAAAGCATTTTTCAAACAGGTTATAAAATAAAGTCAGAAAAAATACTAAATTGTCTCTCTCAAGTGCCATACAAGGCATATTTTTTAAAGTCTCATGCCTTTTCTTAATTACTTATTTGGCAGCAGAAAAAACAATGAGGTTTTGGGCTGCATATGCAGAGGCATCACTTCAAAGATCACAGAGAACAGAGGCTCGCTAGACAGCTTGATTGAAAATGCACCCAGAAGACTGGTCTAAGTATCTTTAGAACTGAATACAGTTGGACAGAATAAAACAAAAATGGCTAAGCAGCAGCAGACGACACCCTATGAGAAAACGTAAGAATATTTATAATTTCATTAAGCAACTAAGAGCGGAACACAACCTTCGGAAGTACCTGAAGTGTGCAAACACCAAATATATCAATTGTTTAGGGTGGTGAAAGAGGTATGAACCACCACCAAGTGAAATTAAGGAAAATGTAAAGTGCACATCAGGAAAAAACTTACAAATGTTTAGATAACATGCCCTCTTAACATCTTGCACCCAAGAATCTTAGAGGTGTTTTACTGAATTTAGCCTCATAAAACCTCATTGAATGCCTGTGGAATTTGAGACCTGTGAAATAGATCCTTGTTTTTAGCAGAAAGCTATAATAATAATCTTTAAATGCATTAACAGTGAAGCAGTATTTTACTAGAAAAATCTGAAATTTAAACGTTCAATGAACTTCCTACAGACTAAAATTTCTGAGCAGGTCTGATGCCAAGTTCTCTACATTGTAGTAACACATTACAGTACTTTTATTACTTTCTTACTCACCTGTGTCTAAATACCAAAGGTCCTTGCAGCAAACTTGATTATTCCAAGCTTTTCTGTAACCGTCTCTACCGCTCCAGATATACAGACGAGTGCCCACCGCCACAGCACAGTGTCCAGCTCTTGGCCCTGGTAACAAGTTCTTTGTGTCTTCTTGACAATCTGAGATTAGACCTATCCATTCTGTTGTATCTAGTAAGTGAAATTTGAACTAATCAATACCATTCAAATAAATGTTCTCAAAACAATATAGATACTAATCCACCTAACTAGTCAGTCAAAGGGAAAATGATCATCTATGAGAATATACATATATTTACATTTACTTATTTGAATTATTAATGTTCCCAATATTCTCTAGCCTCTGAATTTTAGACCAGATATCCTGTACAGTCAGCAAGCAAGTAATTTGAGCCCACACTCCAAATTGATTTGTATCATATATGATCAATTCAATTTTTTTTGCCAGGAGATAAATTTGTAGAAGCCATTTTCCTGATCTTTGGTTGTATCACGTGGAAATGTAAAGTAAAAAGGTAAGGTATGGGTCCTATGGTAGCTTTGTGTCCATAACTAAACGGTTCCTGGCAACAGCCGTGTCTTCTAGTACAGGAATATAAGAGTACAAAACCTATTGTGGAATTACTCCAGCATTATTTTGTATTTACAATGCTGCTGAATGTTTACAACAGTGTTTCTTAACCTGGGGTTTTAGAGGGGTCGCAAGTGCAGAGCTGGCATTGGGGGTGGCAAGAAAGGCAATTGCCTGGAGCCACAGGGGCGCCATGAAACTAAGTTACATGCCTCAGCCCCGTGGGGGTGGGACTCAGGCTTCAGGGGTACAGTAGTTTGGAAAGGTTAAGAACCACTGGTTTACAACATGATGTCCATTATCCAAAAAGTATGTTTTCTGAATTAAATGTGCACCTAGATTAATGGCAAGCTTGAGAGTAAAACATGTTCCAGGTGGGATATGAAACTGGTGTCTAGTTCTAAAGTCACCTAAAAATATTTTTCAAGACTTTACTCATATGTATCTGTTAAAACAAGCATTCAATTTATCATCATCATCAAAAAGGGCAGAAACACTAACCTAAATTTAGGTAAGAAAATGAACTGGTACATTTCCATTCACCATCATGAGCAGAAATCTCATCCTCCACTGCCTGTGGAACCCATCCACCAAAAACATACATTCTAAAAATAAGAAGAGAGGAATGGAAAAAAGACAAAGCTAATTAACCACCTTCCCAGGCCTGTTGCATTGTTCCATCTCATCGTATATTCTTATGACAAAACAGAATATTTACAGATTTTCGTGTCTCAATCATAAACAAACTCTTGTAAAATATGTCCCCACATCTCTTTCTAATCGGTGTTGTTACAGGTCTCTAGCTGTCTAAAGTGTTGAGGAAAATAACTACAAGAAATATTCCATATCATGCACTAGGACACTTAAGAAATATGCCAAAGGTGTGTTAATTTTGTATTCTCAATAAAGGCATCTGAAACAGCTTGATATTTAGAAGTTAAACATTTACACAGAACTTATACAGCCCTTCTACTTATTGTTTACAACAGACGGTTTTAAAAGATTGTCAGATATCAGAATTAGAAATGTGTTGCATGAAATACAATCCAATAATATTTTTTAGGAATAATAAAAATCAAAAGGTGTGATGTCTCAGAAGGCACTGTTTTCTTCCCCCACCACACCCCATACATAGAACCTGTAAGCTGATATAACAACGGAAGCAAGTATATTTACTTTATTAAATCTATCTGACGGACTGAATTATGCTAGCAGGTGGAAAAGTAATCTAGAAAGTAAAAGAAGACACTGCAATTTCCCAAGTTTTAGTGTTATTTTGGATAGTTTTACAAAGGGACCAGGGAAAGAATTAGATACACACATGACTCAGTCTGATTACATGATTCAGGATACAGAAATCAGTTCTGCTGATGGAAGTTTATGGGGCGGGAGTGTGTGTGAATTTGTGTGTGTGTTTCCACAGCACTTGGATGACCTATGACATGAAAGGGTACGAGTAATGATCTAGCTCTACTCTCCCCTAAATTCTTCCCAGTAGTATCACTTGAAGAAATTTATTCAAGCTGAATGTCATTTATACTACTAAGTAACATCAGTCTTTTAAAAATATCACTCTAAAGTTTGGCATTTCAACATACACTTCCCACCCCCACACCCTCACTCAGTATCCAGAATGTTTCTCTCTCCCTGCTTTCTTTCCACTCCAGTATATTACAATACTGAAGTCCCTACAAAGATATAGAATGAGCCATCTTTCAGATGCCTGTATGTGTTATCATATGTTCAAATATTAGATTACCCTGTTTTATGGATTACCATTATGCAACTGCAAAAAGTCATGGATGGCTATTTACATGTTTTAAAGGCTCTCTCTCGTTTCGTGAGTTTTTGAAATTTGTTAAATGTTATGGCTTGAGGAAAGCTGTGAAGCTGATACAGAAGACTGTGTCCACTACTGAAAGAGCTTTAGAACTACTATCTAACAATAAATAGATCTGAGAAATTACCAACCAGCAGCTCATCTCCACTAGAATTAGAAGGATGCGTTGGGCATATTTAGGGCATGTACTCCGGATGCCAAAATGCAGACTCCCACATGATGCTGTCAAGTGGAAGCCAACTGATGTGAGGAAAACGAGAGTGGCCAAAAGAAACCTTAAGAAGACCCTTTAGCAGGAAGGGCAGAAGAGTCGATCTCAACACCACAGAGCAGATGGAAACAGCAGCTAATGACAGAGAGGGATGGAAGAGACTGATTTCTGCCCTGTGTGCCAACATTGGCATGAGAAAAATGTAATACTACTTCTAAAATTCTTTAACAGCCTTAATTTAGATGATGGCATATTGCAGGGGTGGCCAAACTGTGGCTCGTGAGCCGCATGCGGCTCTTTTACAGTTAAAATGTGGCTCACGAATCCCCTATGCCACTCCCCTGCATTCTCCACCTACCAGACTGGGATTGGGAGCTTGGAGCTTCTGCCCTGCGGCAGGGTGGTGGGACTAGAGAATTCTGCCCAGCGGGCAGATCAGTAAGTTTGGCCACCCATGGCATATTGCTATCTCCATAAGTTCCACAAAGGCACAACAATACCTAAAAGAGCTTCCACAAGGCCAAAGTTGTTTACATTGTACAGTGGTGGGTAAGGGTAATCCAATAAAGAAACACTATATCATCGTTCTCCTACTAGGTGTACCTTTCTATAGTTGAGCTTTTAACAACAGACATACTTGTTTCCTATTACATTGGCTGTATGGAGACTGCGAGGAAGTGGCACTGTCCCCTTAGTTTCTGGTCTTGACCAAGTCATTGTTTCTAAAAAAATAAGATAATAGCATTTCAGTAGGATAATAAATATAAGCTACATAGCTATTTGTGCATATTACTTCCTAGATTTCAGGAAATCATGTGCATGATACCTACTTTCTGCTAGTTTTCAGCAAAGCAAGAAGGTAGCTCTTCAAGTTAATACCTATATTAAGATTTACACTTTAATAACTTCACACTATGAGGATTTTTATGCTGATGTTCATTTTCAGGTTTATACAAAAGGCTGACAAACATTAAACTGTTTAGCAATTTGAAATGGGGATTACTATCCCAATTTCATTAAGGCTACTTAATTTTTAATTATTTTGGTAAGACTATTTAAGATATCCTAGTAAGACTAATGACCTCAGCATGCAAGTGAATACTGCAGCACGCCAGTGGTAAAAGTACAGTTCGTCATCGAAATAGGCTACATCTTGTCTCCCTGAATAAAATGGTGTTAAGACTACAACTAAATCATGTGTTAACTGCAATTATATAGCACATCACTAATCATGAGACGGTTTCATTTTTCCTCAACACCAGATATGCACTTGAACTGATTTACACATTGACTGAACTCACCTATGTCAAGCTCCCAAAGGTCATTAAGTCGACAGCCACACATCCCTCCAAAAATATACATCTTTGGATTTCCCAAATCTTTTCTGCAATACACAATTGCCGTGTGGGATTCTCGAGGAGAAGGCAAGATTCCTTTGGTCATTGGAATGCTCCAGCCTACAACTCCAGAACCATGTTGCAGCTCCAGTTCATAGAAATCATTTAAATATCTAGTGTAATATTGGGAAGATATTGAAAAATATTACTGAAGGATTATAAAAGGGAACATGAGGAACCAAAATTCACTTAACACTTTATACTGTGTTTTTAAAAGCTTACCATAGCAGAGGCTATAATTTATTTTACTGTACCAATCAAACATTGGAGGGTAGGGCCTATACAAACAGAATAAAACCAAACTCCACAAAACAACACCCGTTTCAAAACACAAGCAAAAAGGAAGGAGGAGGGTCCAATTCATAAAATGGAGAAAAAGGGAAGCTAAATACAGGGCCAGTATTCATTCTAAAACGTAGCTTTTAAAAATACTGACATGATATTTAAAAGTAAGGAGGGATGAAATAAGGGCAAATTTCAAGCACAAATTGTACATCTAAGAAAGTCTGCTTTCATAATGTGGCATTCCACAAAAAAAGGCATGCTCAAATGTGACACCAAGATCATTAGCATAATTCACTACATCTGAGCAAATTTCCTCGGCAATTGAAGAGCTAATTGCTAAGCTGTAAATGATAAATATACTACGACATGGTGCATCAACAAAATCTGAGCAGAATACCCTCAGGGTGGGCAGTGGAAAGGGAATTCACCATTTTTTGTTTAATTAAATAAAATCCACTTATTGAAAGTTACTTTTAGAGAACTGTTTGAGTTCTGGTACTTGTTTCAGCCAAAACTCGTTTCATAGAGGGAAGAGAGTTTTGGCACTTAACTGCAGCTAGCCAGTTGCAAGTGGTCTTAAATGCAGAAGTATTTTCAGCTTTGATATCCTCTATATTTTGATTTAAAATTAACTGTACTTTGAAGTGTTTGTATCTGCAGCACATTTCATGGTTACCTACAATGTTCTAGTAAATAAAATCTTCCGTCCCAAATACATTGAAGCAAGACGACTCTAGGAACTTCAATTAAAGTAATTTAAATTTAAAAAAATACTAAAAGCATGCTAGAGCTTCAATATTTAAGCCTAATAGCACTGTATAAAATTATTGAAGGGTCCATCTATATTGTAAACAAACAACTGTGGCTGGCCTATATCAGCTGACTTGGGCTCATGGGTCTCAGGTTAAGGGACTGTTTAATCACAGTGTAAACGTTTAGGCTTGGCCTAGAGCCTGGGCTCTGGAAACCTCTCCTGTTGCGAGGTGCCCCAGCCCAAGCCCAGGCACCTACACCGCAATTAAACAGCCCTGCAGACTAAGCCCCACAAGCCCGAGACAGTTGACATGGGCCAGCCGCACGTGTTTAATTGCAATGTAGACATACACAATAAGGTCAGATATGTTTTTCTAACAAGAGATTGAAGGAAAGACTACTGTTCAGAAATTTAATAACCAATCCTGGAGTTCAGCAAAAGGCAATCTATTTAGCTTTCATTGCAAATATGTCAGCACTTCTAGCCAGTTTCCTATGCAACAAGCCTAATGGGAAGACTATAGGAAAGCCTTTGTACACTAAAAGGGCTATCAAACATGCATTTCTAGTACTTCCATCATTATCATTTGGGACATGAATTTCTTCTTCATTTAACAGTTTAGAAGCTTCTTTGGTTTGTATATTGTTACATCTATTTTTTAGACATTTTGATCAAACCCAATCAGCATACCTGGGAATGTTATTGTTTGAATCTTCACTTTCATTTGCCAGGCCACCAAATAAGTAACACTTGTTACCATATAAAGAAAAGCTGTGGCCAAGTCGAGGACAAGGTGGTGAGCCAATAGATGGAGGCTGAGGTTTTACTTTTTTCCACAGCCATCGACTTGCCTTAAAGAAAAAAAGAGATCTTCAGAAATCAAATCAGCTCAGATACTACCAATAAGTGTAATCTGAGAGTCAAGGTGATGACAACATGGACTATTCTTTGTTTATTTTCTGTATAATCTTTAGCGGAGTATTAATTTATTGAATTTTTTCTGATACCCTCCTAAATCAAACAGGAATAAAGTTAAATAACTGATAATTAATGAAGTAGTAAAACCTAATGACATTAAAACATTTTTGTTTTATGACCCATTTTCAAAATTTAGTTATTTTTCCCCTCAACAGAACAACACACTATGCTCATCCACTCCAGCTTTCTAAGAGCCCTGGCTTGTCAAACCATTCCAAAAATCAATGTATTATTTCACTTAAATAGAAGCAGAATCTTTTAGTAAAATGGATAAACAGTGTGATCTTTAGAACTGAAAGATCTTCATTGTGTTTCTTACCTGTAATTCATATAAATCATTACTGTATCTTCCATATTCAACCATTCCTCCAAACACTAATATCCTGGTGCCATCACAGACAAATCCATGGGCTGCACAGCCTGGAGGAATATCTCCTCTAACAGCAGGAAGAAACCACTGGTTTGTAGCTATAGTATAAAAAAAACCAAAACTTTATTTTTTAACACCCACAAAGGGAATGAATGCTCCTTTAATATCTCTGCCATCAAAAGACACATAAAAGACACTTTTTCTTCTTTCCCATTCAGAGCCACCTATAGTTAATAAAGGTTAACAGTAAAGGGCTGTTAAAATAAAAAGCAAGTCAACTGATGGAAACAATGCTATCACTCCTCTGTGAAACAGGTGTTACTCAGCATAAACTCTGGCCAGTCAAATGTAAAAGTATAACTAGGCAGGCCAAAAAAGAATCTGCAGAGCAACTAGCAAAAGACACAAGAACTAATAGTAAAATTTTTAAGCACATCAGAAGCAGGAAGCCTGCCAAACAATCAGTGGATCCATTGGACGACCAAGATGCTAAAGAAGCACTCAAAGAAGACAAGGCCATTGCGGAGAAGTTAAATGAATTTTTTGCATCGGCCTTCACTGCAAAGGACGTCAGGGATGATCCCCAAACCTGCGCCATTCTTTTTAAGTGACAAATCTGTGGAAGTGTCCCAGATTGTGGAAGTTTTGGAACAAACTGATTAATTAAACAGTAAAGTCACAAGGACCAGATGATATTTACCTAAGAGTTCTGAAGGAACTCAAATATGAAACTGCAGAACTACTAATTACTATCGCTTCAATCAGCCTCTGTACCAGATAACTGGAGGATAGCTAATGTAAGACCAATTTTTAAAAAAGATTCCAGAGGCAATCATAGGCCAGTAAACCTAACTCCTATACCAGGCAAAGTGGTTGAAACAATAGCAAAGAACAAAATTATCAGACACACAGATGAACATAATATGGTGGGGAAGTCTCAACATGCTTTTGTAAAGGGAAATCATTCCTCACCAATCTATTAGAATTCTCTGAGTGGGGTCAACAAACACGTGGTGAAGGGTGTTTCAGTGGATAGAGTGTACTTGGACTTTAAGAAAGCCTTTGACAAGGTCCTTCACCAGAGGCTCTTAAGCAAAGTAAGCAGTAATGGGATAAGAGGTAAGGTCCTCTCATGGGTCTGTAATTGGTTGAAAGATAGGAAACAAAAGGCAGAAATAGTCAGTTTTTACAATGGAGAGAGGTAAATGGAGGGGTCTCCAAGGGTCTGTACTGGGACCAGTGCTGTTCAACACAAGCATAAATGATCTGGGAAAAGGGGTAAATAGAGAGATGGCACAGTTTCCAGAGGACATAAAATTATTCAAGATAGCTAAGTCCAAAGCAGACTGAGAAGAGTTACAAAGGGATTTCACATAACTGGGTGACTGGGCAACAAAATGGGAGATGAAATTAAATGCTGATAAATGCAAAATTGGAAAACAATCCCGACTATACATACAAAATTATGGGGTCTAATTTAGCTGTCACCATTCAAGAAAAAAATTTAGAGTAATTGGAGATAGTTCTCTGAAAAATCTGCTCAATGTGCAGAGGCAGTCAAAAAAGCCAAGAGAATGGTTAGGAACCATTAGGAAAGTGATAGATAATAAAGCAGCAATAATTATGTCACTATATAAATTCATGATACGCCCACACCTTGAATACTGCATACAGTTCCAGTCACCCCATCACAAAAAAGATATATTAGAATTGGAAAAGGTACAAAGAAGGGCAACAAAAATTATTAAGGGTACAACACAGCTTCCATATGAAGAAAAATTAAAAAGACTGGGACTATTTAACTTAGAAAAGAGATGAATAAGAGGGATATGAAAGAAGTCTATAAATCATGAATGGTGTGGAGAAAGTGAATAAGGCAATGTAACTTACCCCTTCCCATAACACAAGAATCAGGCATCACCCAGTGAAATGGTTTTAAATCTTTTGCATATTAAACATAAAGAAGTACTTCTTCATACAACACACTGTCAACCTGTGGAATGTGTTGACAGGGGAGGTTAAGGCCAAAAGTATAGCTGGATTAAAAAAGAATTAGGTAAATTCATGAAGGATAGGTCCATCAATGGCTATTAGACAAGATGGTCAGGGACACAACCCTGTGCCTTGGGTGTCCCTAAGCCTCTGATTTCCAAAAGCTGGGAGTGGATGACAGAGGATGGATCACGTGATAATTGTCCTATTCTGTTCATTCCCTCTGATGCATCTACCACAGGCCACTGTCAGAAGACAGAATACTGGGCTAGACGGGCCATTAATCTGACGCCATATGATCATTCTTGTGCTCATCTTTATGTTAAGAACATATGAGGTCAAAGTGGGTAACTGACTTGCTGAAGCTCATACACTGTGTCACTAGCAGAAGTAGTTCTGGCTTTCTCTACAGTTATACTAATTTCTAGATCACACTCTCTATGCACCTCTGTCATTATTGTTAACTCCAGTTCAGATTAATCTAATTTAGCAACACTCAGAGCTTTCGTGCAGACGGGGTTTCCGTTACTAACACTGTTTTCAGCACTATGTCATCTAACTCTGCTATGAGCAAGGGTAAGTGGATTGGTGCAGAAGTTGAACTAATGTTATCAAATGCAGGGAATTCATTAAAAATATTCTAGTGAAGACATGGCCTGGGTAACTAGTAAAAGTCTCTCACACTAGTCAGACTCATTGACTTCTACATGGACTCTTTGCAAAGAAAAGACATCTTCCACAGTCACAATGAAATAAAAGTCAAAGGCACATACCCTTTTACTACAATACTGTTTTAAAGGGATACTGTCAACTTGAAATCTAGTCAGTGTCAAAAAGTTTCAGTATTATACTTATCCCTGCCAGTAATACATGTATATTTGCATTTTCTTATTATAAATATTTTTATCCCTTTTTGCTGTCAGATTTCCCACCCCCCACATATACACACAAGTAATAGGGGAACTATGAAACTAATTCTACAAGAAATACTGTAAATACACAAAGGAAAATGCAAAACAATTTAATTCTCTTTTAATCTCATGAGTTGTTTATAACAATTTGGTAGATTAAGACATTTTTTAAAGTGGGGGTTTTAAACTGACTGCATCTGTTTAAGTGTAGCAAAGTCCCATCTGCAAACTGGTATTGCAAAATTTTGCTCCAAGACAATCTAACTTTACTCCTCTGAATGAGCTACCTTAAAAAAAATCTTTTCACGGTCCCTGACTTTAGCTAAAATGCTGTCACAAAAATTGTACAACCATTTCTTTGTTATTTGCATGTTTCTAGAGTATTTACATTTGGAGAAGTAAAATGATGGTCTGGCTCTCACTTTCTCAACTCGTGCGTCCTTTTCATCCTTATTCCAACCAGCAGTAGTGAAAATTGATAAGTATAGAACAGCCTAGCTAGACCCCATCTTATGTCAAGCACTGAAACCCTACAAAACTTCCCCAGTCTGACAGGATCCTGTGCGGTAAGTGTTTCAGAATCTAATCTCCCATCAATAAAATGAGTCTTCAGGAGTTGCTGCCTGGAAGAACTCCCAATGCAAACTCATTCACTTTTCTAACCAGGATTGGTTTGTCTACATATTCAATGCCTCGGGCTGCCACCAGAAGGAAGGAGTGGGGCTTGGGGGGCGAAGGAGAGACAAGAGGGATAAGCCGGTCTCCAGTCAGTCGACTGACACCTTCTCAGCCAATTCCACCCGACCCTCCCGCAGCGACAGAGGAGCTGACAGAGTCACACAGCCGGGGGATGAGTAACATGGGCTGGAAGGGATGGGAACCGTGCAAAGGTATCTGAAAACGTCCCATGCCTCTCTTGGAAGAGAGCGGCGGGGCGGGTGCAAATCCAGCCCCAGCATTCAAAGGCAGCACGACCCTCCATCCCGGGGAAGACTCTTTCTCCGCAGCCTGCAGCCCAGACAGCGGCGGCCGCCGCGGCCAGAGACCCCCAGGGCTAGAAGCCCCACGACCCCACGGCAGTCAGCGCAGCAGAGACGGCAAACACCGCCCCTCCCCCCCCAACCCTGTCCCCACCGCCCCTCACACGCGCGCCCATCCCCCGGCGCGCTCACACCGCCCCGGGCGAGGAGCTCCCAGGCCCCCCTCGGCCCCCAGCGCGCTCAGGGCGGCGGCCCCGCAGCGGGCCGCGCGCGCGCCCCGTACCCGTGTTGTAGACGTGCAGCTCGTCGGCGATGCCCTCGTTGCCGCCCCCGAAGATGATCAGCAGCTCGCGGATGGCCACGGCCCGGTGTCCGTGGCGGGAGCGGGGCACCGGCCCCGTGGCGGAAGGGACCCGCCTCCAGCTTAGGCCAGCGGCGGCCGCCGCCATTTTGCCGCTACTCACCACAATGCACCGCGCGGGGGGGGAGGGGAAGGGATGAGCCGCGGGCGGCGGCGGTGAGGTGAGGACGCGACGCGACGGGAAACCAAACGGGTCACGTGCTCGGCGAGGAGGCGTGGCTGACACGTGAGAGGGGGGAGTGGCTGCGAGTGCGCCCCGCCCCCCCCTCGGCTCCGCCGTGTGGCTGAAGGCGCCTTCTAAGCGGGCGCCCCCTCGTGGCGGGCGGAGACACCACAGGGCGGCGGCCCTGAGAGCTGGGTGCTCGGGAGGGCGCCTGGGGCCGCCTGGCTACTGTCCCCAGGCGAGGGGCAGAGCTCAGGCTGCTACAAGGGGGGGAGGGAGCTGAGGCTTGTCTGTCTGGGTAGGGCAGGAGCCACCCACAGACAGATCAGTGGGGTGTGTTTTCAGGGGGATATGCTGCCCCCAGCTGCAAGTGTGTGGGGAGCGGGAAGGGGCTCAGACCATCTTCTCTGGGGTCCTGGGCAGACCCCCTCTGGCTCTGCCCTGGGAAATGTCATGTCCCTGGCCCAGGGGCCTGGCTCGTGGCCTGCTCCTGTTTGGCCCAAACAGCTGAAATTTTTCCGCCACTCTGGAGAAATCCCCCCCCCCCCCCAAAAAAAAAAAACAAAACCAAACAACCAAACAAAACAAACCCCACAAAAAACCAACTTTCCAGCTCAGGTCAAAAGCTTGAAGCGAAGCAGAGCCAGCCTTCCTGCCCCGTGCCTTCACTTCACGGGCAATCACCCACATAGGCTGATCTACACTGGGAACTTCTATGGGCATAGCTACCTGTGAAAAATCCACTCCCCGGAGAGATGTGGTGAGGCTGGGCTAGCCCCCCATGTATATAGCACTAGGTGGATGGATGAATTCTTCCCTTAGCGCTTCTCAGGGAGATGGGATTTTCTGTGCTGACGGGAGAACCCGTCCCATCACTGTAGGTAGCCTCTACACTGACATGCTACAGCCGTGCCATTGTAGTGGTTTAAGTTTACACATATCTTTAGTTTGTTGCCTGGATAGGGACTGTGGTATTCAGCCTTAGGCAGAAGCAGAAGAGGTGTCATAAAAATAGGTATGGAAAAAAGAATAGGAAAAGGTGCAAAGAGGTGTTCAGGAGGAAAGATATATCAGCATATAGTAGTAATTTTGACATTCTAAATTGCCTTGGTTTCCAAACCAAACCGCCATTCATTGACTTCTCCAAGATTTGGGAGGGACAGAGGTCAAAATTGTAAGCCACGCTCAGAGCTGAATTTTGTAAATGTCCCCTACTTTTTGAAGGGGACAAACCAACATAATGGATGTGAACACTTTTGAAAACTTTATGTTTGAAATCCATATTAAATGTTTACATCTTGATCTTGACTGTAATGGAAACCATGATGAAACAATAGGAAAAATCTGTAATCTGAAAAACAAAAATAAATTGTTTGTTACAGTAGTCCAGTGGCAAAGTATCAGTAGTAAAGATTCCAGCAAAATTCCAAGAGTGAAATCCTGACCCCACTGAAGTCAATAAGAGTTTTGCAATTGATTTCATTTGGGCGGGGGAGGCAGGATTTCACCACAAATGTTCAGGCTTTGCTGTTATTGAGATTACAACTGATTTATTTTTCTTTTTAAATGTAACCTGCCAATAAGGATGCTAAGAAAAAAGCCAGCCTAATAACCTTTAATCCACAGTGATTGTTAAGGACACATGTCATCCTGCCTTTGATTGTGAGTATTTTCAAAGAATGAATATACTTATTGATGTCATACTAATGTTCACTATAGTAATGTATAACTGTTATTACATTGGATTTGTGCTCATTCTTCTTGCTTGATTCTTGCGTACCAGTAGTTATCTCTTCAAGATTACCAAAAATAACAATTAAATAAAAATGTAACTCGAGACCAAGTGATTGCTGAAGTCGCTTATGAAGGTATTTGCTTTATTTCCCCATCTGGATTATTGTTTTTTATGGGATTTATTTGCAATCTGCTGGATGAGGATCTGAGTGGAGTTTGCCAGATCTAGGGCTGCATCATTCAGCACATCTGGAAGTGGTTTATGGGGCTCTTTCACTCCGCCAGTGCAACGTCTGGATTTTGAGCAGCAGAAAAAAGGAAAGAAAAACCAGCACCGCTCCAAAGTACACTTGAAGGGTTTGAAAAAGGATTCCCAATTTAAAAGCATTATTGTGGCCTTTTAAGGCTCTTTTACCTAGGATTTCCAAGGGGAGTTATGGGCAAGGCAGCTTTGGCATGAGTGCTTGCATTTTGGGTCAGCTAGGAACCAAGTGTTGTCGCCTTGCAATTCTTCTGGATAAAGAAGCCGTGAGTGCTGCGCTGCGTTTGAAAGGTAAACACTAATTAAGCAGGAAATATCTAAACAGTAATGTCACTGTTTTGTGTTCAGCTTTCCCTGCTGCAGCCCTTCATTTTGTTATATGATCTGGCAATTGTGTCTTGAGACGTCAGATTCCAGTAATCTGCGTTCAGGAAAACTAGGGTAAATGTTTGCAGAGTAAAAGTCAAGTTCCCCTCTTTTTTCTAAAGCTACAAAAAGCAGACCACTGATATTAAGGATCTTTTCAAATATTGAACTAAAAGTTTTATTATATGAGAATCTTTCTAGGTTTGGATTTTAAAGATTAAAAACTTGGTGCCATTTGGACTATTTTAATTATTTCTGGAGATAGCATGGGGTTCTGACAGGCCAGCTGCATATCTCAGTGATTACAAGTTACATTTGCAGTTTGGGGGCAAATTCTAATTGCAAGAGTGAAATCCTGGCCCTATTGAAATCAGTGACAAAACTGCCATTGATTTCAGTGAGGCTAGGATGTCACCCCACAAGTAAGAATTTTGTCCACTTATAAAAATTACTGATTCAAATTTCCAGACTAGAAAGGAAACAATATTTGTGTGCTGTGCACAGGAGAGGAGATTTCTAAAACCAAAACTCTTTTCTCTTGACTGATCTCTTGATTTACTAACATATGTAAATCAGGGGATTCTGTGCATATGGGGAGAGCAGAATATTGGAGTCTAGATAAACAGTGCAGACCTGATAAGAATTTAGCCCTAAGATAAGTATTACCTTACACTGTGTTTATTAATCTGACTTTTTCAAACCAGTCGCAATATTTACATGCATTTAGACTGTTCTGTTTATGTTTTCTAATTACAATTTAACTTGTCAATCAAAATTGGAGCTTGACTCAAGATCTTTCCTTAAACTCAGAATTAACTAATAAGACATAACTGTATTTTGTGACTCAGCTTTCAAGAATTCATACCACTCTAGATTCCTCTCCCTCCTCATGAATCAAAATGAACTATATTTAAAAATAAGAAACATAATATCTGTATCTCCAGGTATGAAAATATGGGAAAGAGGGGTTATGAGGCCATGAACAGCTACCGTGCTAGAGGGAGAAATTGCACACACATATACATTGTTTTCTTTTTTGCTTATGGTGCTGTGTAATTCTTGTTTATTTTATTTTTTTCTTATCTCATGTCTTCAATAATTTGTTTCCTGAAGTTTCAGTCTGCTTTCATGTCTCAGGAGATTGTAATGTAAAAAGAAATTTCCCTTAAACATATTGCTCCAGATTATGATTCCATAGGTGTAGTAGAGGGGCAAGAAAGTTTCTTGTGCTTGGGAGCTTGGGGAACGTGGGCTGGGTAGCACCAAAGGCAGCTCTGACTAGCTAGATGTGGGTCAGGAAAAAGGCCAGGGCTGTGCTCCCTGTACACAACACACTGTGTTGTCATGAGAGCCCTTGCAGGAGTGTCAAACAAATAATCCTTTTTGTTTCCAAATGTGGGCCTATTGTGGTATTTTATTTTTAAAAAGAATCATTTTTTTAAAGGTCTATGACCAGTAATATATATATATATATTTAGTGATACAACACAACAGCCATATGATGAACCCATGATTAAAATCAGTGGGAGTTGTGACAGGCCTGAATTTGGACCCATAAATTTAAAAATAAATCAGAATTTGTTCTTTGCTATTAAGATTTTCCAAATATTTATTGCCTAAAGTATGAAGAAAAACGTAATTTGGCTTCCAAAATACAAAGAAATGTGGCATTTTTCCATAAATGTTCATTGAGATTTAACACTTTCCTCAGAGGCATCTGGTACTGACCACTTTCAGAGCTTGTCTGCAATGATAGTTTTAAGGAAACGTCTCACAGTTGCTCCAGCACTATAGATGATGTGGTAAAAACACTCGAGGCCAGTCTACACCAATGCTCTCCCCTTATTGCTACAACCTGTTGAATTATACTGTTCCCTTGTTGCTGTCACCAGTGAAATTACACTGATGTTAAAAAAGTGGTGGAAGAGTTCCCTAAAATTGTCAATGCAGACACAGCCTAAGAGACAGGATTCTAGGCTAGATAAGATTCTTTGTCTCATCTAGTATGGCAATATCTATGTTGCTGTGTGTTCAGTTATAACGATGTAGAAATGGCATTTTGATGTTTACATTTGCTGTTCTGCTGTATGGGGAGTCAAGGTTAATTTTCAACAGATTAAAATACCTACAGATGCATTTTACATATTTGCATATGTTTTATTTTCTGTTTTACATTAAGAAAAATCTGTGTTATAAAACATATTTACTTTTTAATTTCTGGATTATATAAGGCCATAAACTGTTGCCCAAAGTATTACAAATGTAATATGTTTCCATGAAAAGCTTTGTAAAGTTAGGATCAAGTCTTGCTCCCATTCAAATCAAAGGCAAAACCTACTGGTGCAAAATTGGGCCCATAAAATACTGAAGAAATATTCATCACTGTGTTTCATCATCATCATTTTTCTGTCTCTCTTTTTTTTTTTAACTACAGATCACAGTTCTTAACCAAAGGAACCCATGGCTCTATTAAGAAAAAGTAAGAAAGATTCAGAACATTTCAAATATCAATTTGATTCACATATTTTTTAAACAGCCAGATAAAGATCATGTAAAACTTTTACAGGAGATTGCATAGGAGGGTTGCATGCTAATTTATTACTCCAATTCTACAAAGCACTTAAAGCATTCCTAACTTTAAATTTACGATGAGTAACCCGTTCCCTGCTCAGCAAAGCACTAAAGCATGTGCATAACCTCATTGAAGTCAGTGGGTATACTCATGTGCTTTGCTGTATTAAAGGCTATCATGACAGCATCTGATCCTGACACATGCTTAGCACCTGCACGTTCCACTGAAGCTAGTAGGCCAGATTCAGAAATGAAGTCTAATGTGCTGTAAATTAGAAGTCAGTAAAAGTGAGTGAGTCTAAACTGATGTAATTCGTATGTTGAGTGTCCAGAAATAGATCTAGGAGGGAGTAAATTAAAAACTGTGGAGGAGGCTAGTTTAACATACAGCTTTCCTATATTTTCCCTTTATGTGTTTTTCTGTTACCTGTCTCTCTTCCAGTCTTTGGTATGGAAATGATACAAATGTAGACTTTCTTGTATCTGCTCACCGATGTGTAACTTGCATCATCTTGCACATCACCTCTGAATTTGTATCCGTGGAGAAAATCCTGAGAGGTGCCATTTCATGTTGGCCTGATTGACACTGAGAACAATGAGGCTGTAGAATGGCTTCTCATCAGGTGCACAGTTAGATCCCTTGGAGTTATAGAAGCTCTTGCATGTAAGCAGTTCCACCACCTCTTATACCTGTTTGCAGATCCTGATCCTTCTGTCTTCCTCATGGAGGAACCTGGAAGCTACTGCAGCGTTGAGGCAATATTAAACCCCATGAAGCAGTATGCAGGAAGGAGACGGGGATTGTATGCAGGAAGCAATCCAGGGATTGGGGCTTACTCTGAGCCTTTCAAAAAGTTAGTAGGTGGATGGTTGGGAGTTTGAAGGGGCTATGCTAGGCCTCCAAGTCCCAGTTTTCTTGGAGCATAGAGAGCCTCGGGGTGGATGAGTCCTTTGCTTTCTTGGCTAACAGCTCTGTTGGTTCCATAGGCCACTTGCTTCCCATGTTGTCAGTCAGCTGGGGAACATCTCCTCCCCCCACCCCCCAAAAGCAGGAACCTCTTGAGAGGCACTGCCTCCTATTTGGTATCACTTGCCAGTATAGCAGAGGGGATGGAGTCTTGGAATTCTTCCTCTGGGGGAATGGATGGATCTATTGGGCTATGGAGCAGCTCTGTTGTTACTATTGAGGGGGAGGGCTCCACACTCAAGACATGATAAGTGCCTTTGGGGACTGAATCCAGCTTTCCTGAAGAGCTCTGGTGGGTTCTTTGCCTGCTCAGCACCATGGTTAGGATTTGGCCCAATGGGGTTCAGGGCTCTCAATACCCCTAAGGATCAGGCAAAAGTGGGCCAGACTATGCCCTCACTAGATCCATGCAACCCCATTGAAGTCAGTGGGTCAGATCCTCAGCTGGTGTAAACCAGCATAGCTCCACTCCCAGTCTTGATCTATGCCAGTTTACACCAGCTGATGAGCTGGCTCAAAAGATTTTTACAGGTGCAACTGAAGGCAGAATTCTGTGTTCTTTGTATATTTTGCCCATTCTACACAAAATACATTTATGATGGTGCATAACTAATAAAATAGAACTGAAGATGTTCAGCAAGCTAATTGATGCTGCTGCTGCTTATTTACCTGTAACCCAGTGGTGCTCACCCTTATCATACAGGAGGACCACATAAACCTAAGCACAGCCTTCTGTGGTCCAAACAGATACTCTGTTCGGGGCTGACAGCAGGAGCTCCCGCTTGCCTGGGACTGACAGCAGGAGCCCCCACCACAGGCCTTCTGAAATGTTCTGGTGGGCCATGGGTTGAGCACCACTGCTCTAACCTATCCAATAACATCCTACTCACTCAGGGGTGATTTATGTTAGATTGCTTAAGAATTCAGTCCAAGACAGTCTGTGGTAGAAGTTGGAAAATCAAAATATACAGTAAGGCATTTGCTTTTTGCATGCTTTCATTTTGCTAAGTAAAGTACTTGAATCAAAATATTTAGACCTTTGCAAATATTTTGGAACACGCACAGTTTCTGTGGCATGCCGAGTTTATTTTTGTAATGCTTTTAGAACTATCCTCAAACAGACCTTGAACTATTTCCGTGAAATTTTCTAAAATGCTTCACTGTTTGAAGGTCTATCTAAGGGAGGTTTGGGTAAAGAAAAGGGACAGGTTAATGCTGAAATCTGATGGCAATTGGAGAACCACAAGGTAGCCAGGAAAAAGGTTCCAAAATCAGTTTGTGTCTTTCTATACTTCTCTTACACATTTTAAAATCAATACATTGAATTATACAAATAAAGAAAAACCGAACACTTCTTCGTTACCCTCTAGATATGTGTATTAGACTTCCAAGCGCATCATAATCACATCCTCTTCCTCATCCTTCTACTTTCATCCCTCTTCCCATGTTGTCAGTTCCTCCTTAGGACCTGATTCTGCAGAGTTATTATTGAATGTAGCGCTTACTACCACATATACCTCAGGCTGTATTACCTTTTCCAAGCAAAATCTGCTGAGGATGATTGGACATCACCCTGTCCCCCAACTGTCCACTGCTTCTCCTGCCCACCCAGTTCCTCTCATGTTTGGGCAATAGAGTGCATTTTGTGAAAGGTAGAAGAACTGAGGTCAGTATCACAAAGGGAGCTGAACCACTCTGTGTGGGAGGGGGGTTGCTTGTATGGGTATGAAGTATATGGTATGTTATTTGGTGATGGAAACAGTTTGCAGCACCACTACAGAAAGCGTGTAGGAGACCATGTCCCACCAACCCTGTATCTTGCTTTCTGTAACTCTGATGAAAATGGATTTGTCTCATCTACAAAAGCAGTTAAAACCATTTTCAACAATATTTAAGAAGAAAATGGGGATAGAAGCTATGGATCCAACCATTTTCAGCAACAGGTAAGTAGCCCTTGTACAATATGCTGAATGATTTAACAATTTTCCTATTTCGGAAGTAGTTGCAATCAGAAAATCCTTGAAAACCAAAACTTCTGGAAAGAACTGACCACAGATTCTTGATTATACTGAAGGCGGGCTGCAGTGCCAACTTCTAAATCTTACAAGCGGTTTCTGTTTTGAATTCAGTCAAACAGCAGATGAGATGAGATTTTCATAAGCAAAACAAATACAGGAATACAGTAAATGGTAGTCATGGAGCTCGTAAAGTAAAAATACAGGTATTTGAGCAATTAGTATTAGCTTTCATACTAACTTTTAACCATTTGTCCTCTTTATTTCAGTTAATCAGATCTTATTATTCCTACTTGTTTTGACCATCTGTGTCATTCTGTATAATAAAGTTCACAAGGTGCCATCTACATTAAAGAATGAAACAGGTAAATAGCTCTATATTTTATTCTATTCAGGTTTCATGGTACTTGAACACTGGCTTCTATTCTTACTGTAGGATATATAGGAATTTATAACAGAATCACTTATGTTATTTTGGTATGATTTAGGACACAGAACTTTTAATTTTTAGATCAGCTGATTTGAATAATACCAGATCAGAAGTGGCTAAGAATCTCCATTGTGATTCAGGGCCTGATCAACTCTCCTTGTGGTCGAGAGTTTTTCCACTGATGTCAATGAGAGCTGGATCTTATTTTCAATTTTTTGCAGAGATTAACAGAGAAGTCAATTGGTAACAACAGTGATGATGTTTTCTAATGATGGGAACCTGCCCATTTGGGAATAGACTGAGACCACCAGTTCATTTCCAATAGGCCATCAAACAGTGGTAGCAGGTAATAACCAACTTGAGCCAACCAACCACTGACTAAGGACTTTGTCTACACTAGAAACTGTACTGGTTGCAATTATACTGGTATAAAAGTGTCAGGAACTGTACCATTGTACGTTACCCTTCTACGGGTATAATTGCTTTCACACTAGAGATTTTCCCAGGTAACCATGATGATAAAAAAATCACACTCCTAAATGACATAGTTGTACCAGTAAAACTTTTAAGTGAAGACCAGACCTTAGGGTGAAAGGCTTCATATCCTAGGTGAGGTCTACGCTACGCACTTCTGTTGTCATAGCTATGTTGGTCAGGGTGTGAAGAAGTGTGATTCTTGAGCAACATAGGTGTGTTGGCAGAAGCCCCTAGTGTAGACAGTTATATTGGCAAAACCGTGTTTTTAAAGTGTAGCTTGTTTCACTGGTGGTACACCTAGTCTCAGTGCTGTTAATAATGTTCCCCAGCTCTTCACCCATTGGCAGTTTCCTGACAGTGTAACACTTTTGCTCTGTTAGTTTCTAGTTTATACAGCTCAGCGACTCAGTCTGTTATAAAATGGAGCTGAAATTGGTGCTTTTGCTATATTCAGTTGATTTGGAGAGTCCTGAGGAAATGGAAGAAGAAATTCCAGTGGTGATATGTGCTGCTGCGGGTAGAATGGGTGCAGCTGTAGCAGCAATCAGTAGCATCTACAGCAACACGGATGCTAACGTTTTGTTCTACATAGTTGGCCTAAAGAACACAATTCCACATATCAGGTAACAGTATTTACCAAAAATTATTCATTCTGCTGCTTCGTTAGGATCAGATCGTTACTGGTCTTTGCAATGGTGCACAGGGATTGGGGGAGGACCCAGGGAGCCATTCCTCCCTCTTGTGCAAAGGCCATCACAGTCAGAGATCTTGCAGTCCCCTGGGTGTAGGGACTGCTGCCTGCTAGCCCTCCTGGGGGCACCAGCCTCCCCAAAATGGGACTAATCTAGGCCAAATCATGGCCACTCCCCTCTGCCCTGCACTAATCAGCTGCGGAAGGGAGAACATGCTGCAGGATGGTACGGTGTGTGTTTTTCTCCTCTGAAACGCCCTCTGGGAAAACGTGGCTTTGCACTGCTTCACATTCAGGGCTGCGCCTTGAACGTCAGAGAAGAAGAACAGGTAGAGTGGGGCTAACACAAGAAAAAAGGAAGGGTGAGCGTTATAAATAGAGGTCCAACCACAGTCATAAACAATTGTAGATACTATTTAAAGTGGGATCGGTTGAACCCACATGCAAACCAATGAGGAATGAGTCCATCAGTGTAGGGGCCACCACCATAAAGAAACATACTCACTCAGGACTCTCCCTCTCTCTTGCATATTTATATAGTCTTCATTACTATAGTTTCTTTACAGTCTTTTAATGTATTTATGCTCCCAACACATCTGTGAAGTAGGGAATTACTGTTAGCACCATTATACGAATAAGGAACTGAAGCCCAGAGCCTCAAAAGTATTTAGGCTCCTAGCTTCCTTTGAAATGCTTTGGAGGAACTGGGCCAGAGGAAGTAAGTGACTTGCCCAGGATGACACAGGAAGTCTGATGGAGCAGGGACTTGAATCCAGGTTTGGTAGGATCTCTAAAAGGTGCAAATACCCGTCAAGATGAGGCTCAAGAAGAGGGTAGAATAGAACTGGTCAAAAAATGGGGTAAAAAGGTGTGAAAATTCTACCAAAAATTGTATTTGTTTTCATTGAAAGTTTTTTGTGTGGGTTTTTTTTTTAAAACCAGTAGTCTTAAATATAGCCAGGGCATTTGCCATTAAGCACTTTGCCATTTGATACGGAAGATTTCTGTGATTTTCTGTAACATATTTTTATCATTTCTTTTTCATCTCAGAAAATGGATTGAAAATTCCAAACTGAAAGAAATAAAGTATAAAATTGTGGAGTTCAACCCTATGGTACTAAAAGGAAAAATCAGACCCGATGCATCACGCCCTGAGTTACTCCATCCTGTGAGTAAGCAAACGCCACATATCAATGAAATAGAACTGTCACAGTTTCCAAGATTGTAATGCACATTGAAGACTTCAAATATTTGTGTTCTGCTCCTTCGTACAGAACCATGGGGGCATTAGAGCCACCACACCAGTTGATGATAAAGTGGTACAGTTTTCTTACTAGACTAGCCCTCCTCCTATGGCAAGTGCTTCTACTGCACATTGTTGCTATTCTGTTCTATCTCCTTGGGTGCAGCCCCCTTTATATGTTGTGGGGGATCCTTCCAGGGGCATGACCTGACTTGATTAAACCCTGGTATGATCTAGTTAAATCTTGGCCAGGCCATATACTTGGGCTGGTCAGAGGGGATTCCAAGTTTAACTAGCACTTCAGAGAACATCCATAAAAATAACCCTTTGGTAGTGATGTAATCAAAATAATCAGTGTTACTGCCTTGCCCTCCAAGACCATAAATCCTAACAGATTAAATTTTTTTTCTTACACATCACTCAGAAAAGAAACCAACAACTAAATGTCGAGACATCACTTAACGAGAGGAGATCACTACAGCAAAGTCCCTGCTAATTTACCCATCTCCTTGCGTGGGACTTTATCTGTTTGGTAGCGTAAGCCTGGGGTTCCTGTCTTGTGAGCCTGAGCTGGTTGTATTCTGGGCTAGTCTCCCGGCATAATTTAGAGCCTGAAGGCTACTCTGAATTACACTGGCTGCCTGCAACTGCTATTGACTGACGTGGAAGACAAGGATTGCTAAAATGCAAGGAAGCAGCAGACTTGCCCCCTTTCTAGGGTTGCCAAACCTCCAGGATTGTCCAAGAGTCTCCAGGAATTAAAGATTAATGTGATGTCATATGATGAAACCTCCAGGAATATGTCCAACCAAAACTGGCAACCCTACCCCTTTCCCTCTGCCATGCCCGCTGCTCCTGCAATAGTGTAGTGCAGGATTTGTTATGCCAAGCTATGCAACTGGAGGATTTCCCTATGCTGGGGTGATTCTTCAATGGTTGGCTATGCTGGCTTTAGGAACACTTTGTACTGACAGTACTGTGAAAAGCAGCTGCACTGCAGTAGAAGATCTGGGCCATTGTGAATAAATACTGATCCACCAGGTCTATTACATTTTTAAAGTTAAAGAAACAGGATCAATCTCTGAACATAAGCAACCAAGCAGACTGAGTCTGAGACAGGGAGAAAGGTGATCTCCTGTGGCTCCTCTTACATTATCTTGTGGCATCATGGATCAGATACATTCCTATTGTATCATCACCATTGACTTCAGCTGAGTTACACCATGGAAGAATATGGCCCCCTTGTGCTTTAGAATAATCCCAATACTTGACAGAGAATCTGTTGTTAGTATTTACAAAGTTTTTGGGTGAAAGTGTGGCTCAAATGAAGTCACTTGGAGGAATTTCCCATTGACTTCAGTAGAGCCAAGAAGTCACCTCTGGAGCTTTAAAGAAAATATGGAGGCAAGTTTAAAATTGTGGAAATCAGTACATGGGAGTTGGACAATGTACAATGATGAGAGGACTAAATCACATTTGAATCCGGAAAAAGACATTCAAGACGACTACATTAAGCCACTGTGCCACTTAGTCTGTCATTTTGATTATTTTTTTGTTTGACAGCTGAACTTCGTTCGCTATTATCTCCCCCTGCTTATCCACGAACATGAGAAAGTCATATATTTGGATGATGATGTGATTGTGCAAGGTAAGCTGTCATCCAAAAATTCTTGGAAAGTCACAGAAGGTTGCAGCAGGAAATTCAGCTGCTTTAATGCTCACCAGGAAATATGGGATCTATTTGCAGTTGAGGACGTTGTGTGGAGTGCTGCACTTATGACAGCTTCGCACCTCCCCTTATACAGTATTTAGCAAAGGAAAATCAAATTTCTACTTTTGGATGTTTGATCCTGATCTTAGGTGTGTGGGTGACGTTCAGTGTTTATTGCATCTGATCAGTTGCTGTGCATGAGCAATTGCAATAAAAGTAGTTTCACTGGCACAGGCACAAGTACTCCTCTCTAAATGGAAGGACTTGCCATTTCCTATTTTGGTAGATGTGACAATGACCTTGAATCCCCTCAAATGCTAGTATCCTTACCCCAAATAACTGCTTATTCTTGAGAGACAAGAATTTACTCAAATCAGGTTGTTAAAGACCCTGGATCCTGTTGTTCTGAGCACCCTCAATTCCTGTTTAGATCTGTGGGAGCTAAGGGCACTCAGCACCCCACAGAATCAGGTGCATTTATATTAACCTCTCATGGTTAATAAAGACAGAACAGGAGACAGTTCAAATGCTGGAAAATTCCTCCACCCCCATACAGCACAAGCTAAGTAGACGCACAGTTATCTTTTCAGTCGGATT
The DNA here is from genome assembly GCF_026122565.2 of Emydura macquarii macquarii. Lineage (NCBI taxonomy): Eukaryota > Metazoa > Chordata > Testudines > Chelidae > Emydura > Emydura macquarii. Next base: position 1,109,374 of record NW_027133667.1, read on the forward strand.
TCTCAGTCTGTTTGTTCCTCTCTGCCACTTTCTCTGTTCTTTCTTCTTGCTAGTGTTGTTGCCTTCCTGTTTTATCTTTCCCCCCCTTCAGCTCTGTCCCACTTCATTGTTAATTTTATTGTGTCTTTCATCCAGGGATCTCAGAAACACTTTACAAATGTTAATTAAATTAAGCCATATAAAATCTTTATGAAGTAGGGAGTCCAAGGAAAGTTTTTGCTTTGCTAAGGATATTGGGTCAAATTAATCCCTGGAGTAACACCTTTGAAGTCAGTGGAATTATACCAGCAAAATATTTGGTCCATTTTGTTTCAGCAGCTTTTCTGCAATATCTCTTGTATTCAGATGTAGATTTCAGAGCAGCAATACTTAAAGGGACACTGCTGACCACTTTTTAAAGTTGGATTTGTTTTCTTTGCCTTCCTTCACTTACAATAAGGTTGATAATAGAGTTTCTTCCACATTATACAATTGGGGAAAAAATAAATTTCCCACTCACATGCATACACACCTTTCTGATGGGGTCAACATCTCTGCCTTTTTTATCATCAATGATGCTAGCAGGGATATTAAACACTGTGGAACAGATCCTGAAGTCTTCACCTAGTCAAATCTCCCTTTGAAATTAATGGGAGTTTTGCCAGAGGAAACACTGAATGTGGATTTCAGGATTTAGCCCTATGGAAATAGTATTTGTTAGTTAAGTGTGTTGTGCAAAGCAACAAGAGATACTACACACATTGAATTTTGGTGTGTCACACCAAAAGCGTTGCTTTTGGTTTTCTTGTTGTTTTACATCTTACAAAACAGAAGCTGTTTAGAATCTGGAGGAAATTCCTTCCTAGATCATAACAATTTTAAGGGAGGTCAATTTTGAACCATAAATAAGTTAACAGTGTTCCTTTAATTCAAACCTTGTCCCATTGCAGACATGAATCTTGTTTCAGGTTTTTAAATTGGTGAGCTGCCCCAACAAGATGATGAAGTAGTTGCTGCTCATTTCCAGGATTTGTATTAGCTCATGCTAATATTGCTTTATTATGTTTCCTTGCAAATGAGATCAGATTTACTTCATCATTGGTATAAGCAGAAGCAGTGTGAACGTTTTAGCTGCTGGTGTTAGTCGATGGATATTGTAAGCCAACTTTACAAACAGCGAGGCCTAGTATCATAAGATATATTGAAATAATGCCTTAAGGAGAAAATCTGATCCCGTGAACAAAAACCCAGGTAAAAGGAGATTGTGCAGGGGGCCAAAGTGTGACATAAGTGGAAAGGGACACAGTCCCCCATCCAGAGGCAAGCTACAGCCATGCACATCTGTGCAACCAGGCTACAGTGCCTGTCTCATGTTTGGACCTTCAAACCAGCACGTAGACACCTAAGCATAGATGAATACATGCAAATACAGGATATTGACTTCCAATTAGAGGACCCATTTTTGAAACTAATGCCATGGAGCAAAATTGTGCCCCCCTTACACCCGTGCAATCCCTTGAAATTGGCAGGATGGTACCAATGTAACTTAGAACAGATATTGTCCTAAACGGTCTGAAAGACAGATACATGGCAAGGAAACACATCCATTCTTCAACTCCCAATTCTGTATTATCAGGTGATATCCAGGAACTGTATGACACAAAGCTAGCTCGAGGCCATGCTGCAGCTTTTTCAGATGACTGTGATTTGCCTTCCACTCATGAAATGGTGAGAAGTGTAGGAATGCAGGTAAGCTGTTAGTTTTACATTCAAATTGTTGATGGATTTTTACCTACAGATTTAATACAATTTTCTTCATCCCAGAATGAAAGTTTTCTCAGGATAAAGCATAGGATTTAGGTACATAGTTTATTAAGGGAAATTGTTTCCTGTAATCATCTGATGATGTGCTGTCTCCTGATTCTTGTGCAGTACTTTCTGTATTTTACCAAACTCCTCGTTTCAGTAGGTCATGCGTGCAATGTATTTAGAAGAGAGTATTGCTAGGATTGATATTAGACATTCAGCTAACTCAGAAGGAGTTAGGGTTGAACTTTGTGGACTGCTCAAAAGATATTGTTTGAAAACCAAATCCTGAGTGGTACTGAGCATCTGCAACTGCCAGTAAAGTCCAGTAGCCTGACGATAACCACGCTGGTCTTATGCTAGATCACCTAGAGTAAAGGTGTAGAGGGAGAAAAGGAGTGGGCCAAAAGACAGAGCCCTGCAGAAATATTGCTAACACATAAAAATTATTAGAATAGCCTGTCCTTTAGCTTTGTGCTTCACACTGAAGTCAAGGCAGGTAATTATCATCCAGAAATCCAGTACTCAGATCTTATTGTTCAATGCCTGTGTATTCTGCATGTGTATGATGTAGATACAGCTGCATCTAAACCTATCTAGACATTAATTAGATTTACAGTAGACGTATATATTATTTTCCTTCTTTCTAGAACACATATATGGGATATCTGGACTACCGAAAGCAAACAGTCAGAGACCTTGGCATCAGTCCCAGCACTTGCTCCTTTAATCCTGGTGTAATTGTGGCTAACATGACAGAATGGAAGCACCAGCGGATTACAAAGCAATTAGAAAAATGGATGCAAAGAAATGTAGAGTATGTACAGATATTGAAGTCTTCACTTTATCCTGACTGAATGTGCAGTTTATAGTTGAATTTTCTGTTCATTTTTCAAAGGTCCATTACTTTAGACGTGCTTCCCTTCAGAGATCATATTGCAAAATAACCTTATGTTGCACAATTCCACCTGTTCAAATCCAACTGCAGGCCTGAACAACATAAAATGACGACCACTTGGGTCTCTGCAGTCTTGTGTTGACTCAGCAAGCCAGGCCTGATCCTGAGAGGTGCTGAGTGCATGAAGTTTTCAGTTGTGGCTGATCAGCCCCATTCAGGCTCAGACTACGTATGGGTGGGGCTGATCTCTCCTTCTTGCAGGGGGATCAGAGTGGAAAGAAACCCTTGGCTCTTGCTTGGAGCCCTGCAAACTGCAATGTCAACCAAACTGGTTTTTTTAACGTAACTCAAGAACCACTTCTTAAATACCAGTGAAAAGCCCATTTTTCTTAAAAAGATGAACCCTAATTTACATACACCACTGAAAATCAGAAAAAGATCCAACCCCCAAAAAGCTGTAAAAGTGGCCATTCTGCTGTGAGAAAAGAGGGATCACGTTACAGTATTCGCTTTAAAAACCAATGTACGGTCAATGACACGAGCCTAGTCACAAAGTATTTCTGGTATTGATCCATTGTCAGTGCACATTGGTAATTTGAATATCACCTGCTGTACTCTGCACAGGGTGACGTCAAACTGCAATAAAGCAGATCTAAAATTAAAATGGATCACTGTTGGTCACTTGTCAGTTGTCTGCTGCCCCGGGATAGCAAATGAAACCAAGAGAGGAAGCGCACAGAACTAGGGGAGGAAGAATAATATCCTGGGACCGAGCGCTCCAGCTCCACTGTATAGGAACAGAAGAGGAATGCAAATAAAAGCCTTCCTCACTTACTTATTCTCCGTGTCTCATTTGTCTTAATTTTTGATTTTATCCCTTTTTAATGCTTAGAAAAATACCCATGAACACTACAGCAAATAGATGCAACGCTATAACAAAGGGCTTTTACATTTTGAAGTGCACACACATTCTTTGTACATGGAATTAGAGCCCACAATAAAAACACTTCTAGGTCTCATGGAGACAACCCTTTTGCATCTGTAAAGTCTGTACCAGTCATTTAGACCTTAGGCACTTCCAAACAGAGATTGGCTTCATTTTAGGTCAGCTTCTGCCACACTTAGATTGAGTAGCCTCCTCACGCTGAGAGGAATCCCACGGATTTCAATTCTGCCACCATGAAGCATCCCATTGATTTTGCTAGGAGTACTTGCAGAGTAAGGTACTACTCACCATGAGTAAGAGTGATAAAATTTGGCCATGTTTCTTCTACAGCACCAACCGTCGTCTGGAATTAGTCAAAAAAAAAAAAAAAAAATATATATATATATATCTATCTAAGTGTTGGAATGCCAGTAAAAAGGTGCATATTTAAAATTAGGCAAACGAGCATTTCTGTCTACACAAGGCAGATTTTAATAGTAAATAAGGCAGAGCATTAGGATATGTTGCTTTTGCCTCTGGTTTTGTAGTAAAGATCCTTTTCATTTTAGGACTTTGAGCTGCTTTTTTTGCCTTTTCACAGAGAAAATCTGTACAGCAGCACCCTTGGAGAAGGTGTGGCCACCCCGCCAATGCTCATTGTATTCCATGGAAAATATTCTACCATTAATCCCTTGTGGCACGTACGACATCTTGGTAAGTTTGTTTCATTTCAAAACACTCTGGGCTGGAACAAAATACAGTAAGAGATTTAAGAATTCTGTGGATTATTCTGTGTATCCTCAGTACATTACTTTATGCTTCAGATCCCTTCCACTGCTCTACACTCATCCACCTTCCTTCCTTCCAGATTCAAAATTAGCCCTTTATCACTTTCCTTGTCCTACTATAGCTATTTATTTGAAGGTTCTTTCCCTCTCTTTCCCTGGATACATTCCTGAAGATATGCTTTAGCCAGACAAGTTATTGGGCTCAATACAGGGGTAAAATGTAACAGCCAGAGATAATACATGGCAGACTAGGTGATCTGTTAGGCCCGTTTGGCCTTAAATGTTATGAAGCCAGGGGCTGAGAAGCAGCTGCAGGTTAAGTCACCTATAACAGCCCTTGGGCTGGGGTTAAAGGATGGATATCTATTTTACACAAAAATAGCCAGAAATGTATAAAAGGAAAGTATTTCATACTGGAAACAGATATAACTGAAGGAGCAGCTAAAACTGGCTCTGACCTGGCCAAAACACTGGTGCCTACAGAGCATGAAGGCAGGCAACAAATATAGGAAACTTCATATTTGGATCAGATGGAAACCCACAGTAAGGTGCAAAAATAGTCTATTAAAATAAAGACTCATCTCGTGTTAACTATCCAAAATTGCACTAAAGATGTACTTTTGAGACTGGCAGTTCACCTAGGAATGGAAAAAAAAATAGGACGGGAATACTAGAACCATTGAGAAATATTTAGCAGTTAAGGTTGCTAATTGATTTATGATAGTCATCTTTCTAGAAGAAGGGCAAATATTACATTAGGATGTACTAGTGGGAGTAACACTTGTCTATAACTCTCCACACCCACCATAATTATGAAGATGTATTCAGAACAGTGTAGGATTTGGGCACCATTCTTTAAAGAGGCAAGAACATCACTGAGTGTAAAGAAGCATGGGGGCCACTTTATCCTGTTTGTAAAGCAGCATGTACAGGATATCATTTGTGACTGACCAGTACTGGAAACCAGACAGATCAGAGATGATAGACTACAATAATGAAGATTTTTTAAAATAGCTTGAAGAAAGGCTAGGAACTGGGCATATTTAGTGCAAAGAAAAACGGAGAAGAAAATTACATAATTTTTCTAAAGTATATCACTAGTCAAGATCAGAAAAAGTAAGAGGCTTGAATATAGCTGCAAGAAGTTTAAAATAAGGCAAACTTTTCCTAGAGGGAGAGAACAGAAGCTACTAGGGTAGGTTGTGCAATTAGCTTTAGTGGACAATGTCCATTCACCTGGACAGAGGGCTGATGGTTCAGTTGTGCAAAGTACAAGGCAATGGACTAGATTAGACACCTGAGGTTCCTTATGACTCGATCTATGCTAGAATATGAGAATAGGGTAGTGCTGTTATCCAAAATATTGTGTTAAATAGAATTGACTCGGCCTAAGGACAAATGTGAATTAAGTTGATCAATACTTTTACAAAATAGTCCCTCATGTCTAGTACTAATAAAAAGTATACTACTTAGCATATTTATTTAAACTGATGTTATTGAAAGTTGTGTTTTGTTTCATTGCATAATATCTTCCAATACTGATCTTTATGAAAACTAGAGATTTATTTATGTTTAAAAACCACACAGGGTGGAGTCCCAATGCCAGGTATTCAGAGCATTTTCTTCAAGAAGCTAAATTACTTCATTGGAATGGAAGGTATAAACCTTGGGATTATCCTAGTGTTCACACTGACCTATGGAAAAACTGGTTTATCCCTGACCCATCAGGGAAGTTCAGATTGATTCGTCCCAATAGCTAATACTGAAAGACATTTAAAATGTTTGCTTTTAAAAATAAATCAGTTTCCAGCAAGATTGTAATGGATTATTCTATTTCTATACCATACTTTGCAATACAGTCTACCTTCTGTGTAATCTGTGATAACTATTGTGTAAACTGTATGTGTAACTGATTTTACAAAACTAATCCTAAATACTTGTTAAATTCGCTCTAAAAATAAACTTGACTTAAGTGTGCTGGTATGGGGCTAAAACATACAAACTTCAGATTACTTGAGCTTCTAGTAACATTGTGAGATACTAGTTTACTTGATTAAAACACACTAAGATATTTACAAAGATCTAAACAAAATGGATATTAGGACTAAACATAGGACTAAACAAAATGGATTTTAATGCAATATCTTGTATCTTCAAAAGAAGATTCCAGTTGCTTGCTGAAAAAAATCTATACCAGCAGTACTTGCAGTTTTGAGTACAAGATGTTTTAGTTTTCCAATCCCGCTTTTTTAAGCAGCATTACATCAAAATGAAACGGAACACATCAGTGAGTATAATTTTCTTATTCAGAGCAGCCATTTAGTGCCTCTTTTCAAAACACTACAGTGAAATCATTCATCAGGTGTTTACATGCATCATAATCAGATCCCATCACTAGCAAGAGGGCAAAAATATCACACTTTAGCACAATAAAATACTCCAATCCAAGTCCTGATTTTATTGTGAACAGTAGTTTTTCAAGATGGGTTTAAAACTTTCATGTTACAGCACCAATTTGAGAGAATGCACACACATTACTCGCCATATTTAATTAAATTATTGTACATTTAACTCTACTTTATACCTACATAATCTAGTTGGTGCCTCTGGCAAAGAACAGAGCTTTCCCTTCAAATTAAAAAGACACCTTTACAGAAGTTATGTACTATTGCAATATCTACTCAGCAATAGTAATGACATGCTTCACACACTTTTGTTGAAAAATAAATTGAATTGTTACAAATCCCTGATGCAAGGCACTTTTGAGCACCTGCAGGAACATGTCCGTGTAAACAGTGATACATGATACAGTACGTTTTAAATAACAAATGAACAATTTCCATCTCTTTGACCATATAATGAACACTGAGGCTAACAAACATGATCAGAACCACAATGCACATTTTGTCTTGATATAAAAAGTTCTCTAGGATTAAGCCACATCACTGGGGAAGAGAACTGTAATCATGCCTGCCTCCCACTGAGCTGCCAGTGTGCTACCTGTGTGTGGGAGATCCAAAGTTGTTAGCAGGCTTAGGTTCTACATTAACTGGATCCATTCAAACCATGATGGCAACTGCCAAAGTGTGTGAAGAACGGATTTAAAACTCTGGTAGTGTAATATTTGACCAGTTTGGATTATGAAGATACAGTTTGTGCATATTTCAAGTATACAAAGATCACTAAAACGTTCAATGTTTTGATAGCTTATTGCTTTTGCTTCAAGCCATAGCTTCCCCTCTCTATTCAAAAGAAAGGAAGAGTGATATTTTATGCACAAACATGGAAAACTCATTTCAATCCCTGAATATTACATTGGCCACATAAGTCAAAGTTTGTGTAGAGACATGAACTATTTAAGTTCTTTAGAAGACTGTATTTTCCAGGATTGACTTTATATTCTTATAGCAGCAGCCTGTGGCTTTAACTTCATCCCATAATTATTTTGGGGGGCAGCAAGAAGGAGAAATCCTTATAAGCTCTTAGAGATAGGAAGGAACTGAGAGCTATTTTGGAAGGGAGCTGAACATCTGGAGTATTATCCCCAGTGCTGTTCCAATCCCATGCTAGTTTTTCCCTTTTGGTGATATGTGCAAATAAGGTGGCTGCTCTTTGATTTTACAGGGAGCATGGCCTCTCCATTTTCCACAAGGTTGCTCTCCAAGCTGGCCAGCATGAAGGTGTTCTCTCTCTCTATTTAGTGCTGTTGCTGCACTACAAGGAGCTGCTCAGTATAAGCCAAGTAAGAAGTCTGGGACCAGCCATGGAGGAGAGAGGGGGATCTTTAACTCCAGAGCCCAACAGCCTCCACCTCATTTCTTAAAGGGGAAAGTGGATACTAGGCAGCCTTATCTCAAGACAACTAAGCAGGAGTCTTCAAGCCCTGCCCCCACTTAACACATTGGATTCTCCTCCTCCCTTTACAATGTGGGGGAGATGAAGTCAAGTCTCTTAGCGCTCCAGGTGGTCAACAGGCTAATAAGCTGAATGGAAATGGAGCTCAGAAAGCAAAGTGGGAAACTTGTGGCAGAGAACTGAAGACAAGCCTTGAAAATGTACAAGTCATTAACTACATTGACTTTAAAACCCTATTCCCTATGAGAGCAGGGCTACACTGTCAAGCAGCAGTGGTAATCTTAACCATCAAGTGGCTTTCATGTTCCCATTTTCCCCTCTCTATATATCAAAGGGTTATGAAATATCCCAACACATGAAGGAATCAGTAAAAAAAAGTGTAATTCCATAGACGACTGCACTACAAATTACAGAATTAAAGTAACCCCCAAAAGAAATCAGTCTTCACATACGAGAAATCGGTTTGTCAGAAACTGCAAGAAACGGTGTAAGTTAAATATAAAACTCATACAAAAAAGGGCTCTTTTTTTAAAATGTTAGACATTTCCTTAAAAATGACCTACTTCATAGGATTAAATCTACCACACAATTGGTTTGGACTATAATAAAATACCTAAGATGTAAAATACTATTAAAATGCTTCAGTCAGAGAACTGAGGTACCATTCTTGGTAACTGCATTAAAACTGCAGCATTTATGCAGAGGTGCCACAGAGGCAGCTTTTACACACGGCTTTCTGCGTGCTCTTGTGCCCCACTGTTATTGAATTCTGGAATCTGGTCTGTGAAGGATTGCATCATCCATTGTCCATTAGGAACATCACCAAAGGATGAGCCCCCATTGTACTCTGGATTGTTTGCTGCTAGAAAACAAAACAAAAGTATTCATAGTTTAGTTGGCATTATAGCGGCAGGAAAGTTTCAGAAAAAGTTGATTTTGATGAAAATTTTCCAAGCATTATCTTTTTCACTTTTCAGTTAGCTCTAATAGCTGTGGTGCAAAGACATACTTGTTTTCGGTTTTTACATTTAGTCTTTTACTTTTGGTTACTGTAGTCCATGTTAACTTCCTAAAATATAACTTTGGTTTATCTGAATTGTGACAGTAAATTTGAGCAGAAGATCAGCACAGAACACATTTAAAAATCCTCAATTTTGTTTGCATCCTGCATACCCAGACTGCATAACACCACACAAAACCCCAGTGTGTTCCAGCTATTATATGAAAATAAGAAATGAATTTGTAAAATCATGAACAGGAAATATAGGCTGCAATCTACATCAGAGAGAGAGATTAGGACACGAAATTTCCAGACCTTTACCAGAAGTTGGCAATTTTCCATATTTTTGAATATATATATATATATATTATATATAAAAATCCTGTTCAGTTGTGACTGATGGCACTTTCTCCATTTTTGGTTTAAAGTGAAAACCAGAATCCCTAATTTTGACTATTCTGCTACAAAGTTCCAACTCTCCTTCTGTTTCTCCCTTCGTGTTTTTTCTGTTGCTTATAACTTTCATAAAAATGATAATTATGATGCTCTAATAGGTTGGTTCCACATGACTTGTAAATTATTACAGTTATTTTTACACAACAGATTTGTGTAAAATTATCTAAAATCTGTTATTTAAAATCCAAAAGTTGTTTGAAGTTGCAGAAAATATTTTATTTAAATGCAAGTCAGTGTCCAGGAAAAGAGAAAGTCTCCCCTCCTTCCCCCAAAAAAGAAAAGGGAGCCCTAATGTTCAGACAAAGTGATACAGAAAAAATTATAAATTTAACAGTTTAAATACTGTTGTACTTCAAAACTTTAAATAAAAGCTGTGGAAGCTGCCTGTAATGGTAGAAATGAAGAAAAATAATCCTAGTATATTCACTTAAAGATTTGTGGATTAAAAGCCAAAAGCATCTCATTTTACCTGTTCCATTTGAAGCAAAATTACACTGTTCATGCTCACAGGTTGTTTTCTCACTATAACCACTACCATATGCCGCTTCGTAACCTGGATCATATTTTTCTTCTTTAACTGCCATCTTTTTAGCATCCTCTGGAGAAAAAGGCCTCAAAAATGTTAATCTTCAGGCTAATAGTGAACCATAAACATTACATCACACAACACTGCATACGTTTATTTTTATTTTAAACGAGTTCTTATCCCACCATCCATGAGATAATGGGTAATTAAGCTTTTAACAAAACATAAGTAACATGCTTAGTTCTATACCATCTGTTGTAGATTAGTTGGAATATAGTTCCATGTTTCCTATAATTCTTTATTTACTTCTATCTATTAGATAGTTAGATAGAATCATTCTATCTAATCAAGCCTGATGATATGGCTACCACATAAACTGTAAGAAAAGATTACCAAAAAGTACTATACCTTGTGCAAGCTGTAAATCAAACGTATACTGCACCTCCTGCACCTCTGTGTTTGGCATAATGCCTTTCAATTGATCCCTTAAATCTTTAAGCTTTATGTAATAATGAACTTTATCCTGTGCACGAGGAAACTGAGCACATCTTGCACTGGATGATGGCATAACATAGCAGAGCTTTACAAGAGAGACAACAAAAAGCAAGCAATGCTAAATTAGTGGTCAGTAAAACATACAGTATGTAAAACCTCAAGAATAACTTAGCACTTAACCATCTGTATGTCTTTAAGCCTTTATATAAAGATTAGTTAATCCTCATGAGATGGGGTAATACATACTTCCTTGTTTTCCTGTACCTGCTGAGGATCTTAACTCAGACAGAAAAGCAAGATCAGCTGACCCAGCTATGACAATTTATAGCACCCGATGATCTGCCCTAGAGAAACTCAGATTTAAAATGAACTCAGAAAAATGAAGTGACTTGCCCAATAACATATTATAATTCTTATTTATGAATAATATAGTATTTATGAATGTATTTACTGCCGTATTTATGAATTAGAACGCAACCCACATGGTTACACGGGATTATTTATCTTTAAAACAGATACAGTATTAAAATTCAAGGAATCCATCAAAGGGATATTTTAAGAACAGTTAGCGGATCAAGTCTATGAACATTCTATACATGCTAGTAATTTATCGTCCACTCTTACTTATAGTCCACCATTAAAATATTCTTCCTCAAAGAATTTTATTGAATCATCAAAATTCAACAAGTGCAACTGCAAGTCACCTTTAGAAAGCTGCATTTAAAGTACCGATATCCTTGCGTACCCAGATACAGCAATTTTGTTCCTAGCAATTATAGCACAGTGCCTGACTAAGTGTTCCTTCTCTCACGCTTGGACTAGTGTCAAGGTCATCCTCCAGTCCCCCAATGTTAACAAAATATGTGTTGGGGAGGGATGGCAGGGGGCGGGGGGTTGTACAGTAGTATTTAAATTGGATTTTTGAGTTTCTGAATGGCATACTTGTCAAGTTGTAGTATCCTATATGTGCGTAAATTAGGGGTATTCATGATGGCATGTACATTTTTTATTCTGACTATAGTTACATGCTGAAAAGGCATCTATCCTGCTGACAAATACACCATTTCCAAAAGCAAACCTTTATACCCATAGAAAAGTCTGGCTGAGGAAAGAATAATATTTGCCCAGTCCCATTCTCTTCAGTTTAAATAAGACACCTTCACTTCCCTACACACATTTTGGGCAAAATTCACCACCGGGATAAGTTGGTGCAAGTTTCACTAGTGTTGAAATAACCAAACTTTGCAAGAACTTACAGTTTCTGTGTCTGGGACTTTGTGGGGCTGCAATCCAAATTCCAAACGTTTAACCTTTACTCCAAAAACTTCTTTACTAAAAATTTCATAAATACCTAAAATGAAATGAAGATAGATCATTATATGCCACATAGAAGGTCGCTAAAAAGAGTGTGATTCAAAATTAAGAGTCTCACATTTTCCATTAAAAACTGCTATGCGAGGTTTATACTTTTGCAGTTTTTCCATCAGAATTCGTCCTCCTTCTCGAAACTCTTTGCTAAATGAGAGAAAACAATCGCATTCTACATTAAGACCTTGGCTACTACTCATTATTTAAAATATGGCATTATCCTATATCATCCTACCTGGAGAGGTCTTTGCTACCTGGTGTTGTTCTTTCTACCATGTTTGTAAATCCAATACCATATTTTTGTGGTAAAGTGTGGTCATCCATATGGTTCAACTGTTCCTCACTCAGCCCCGACATAAAGAGACACTTCCCTGTGAAGAGAAGATATAAGTTTGCTCAGATGCATTCTAAAATACTGAATGATTGATGCCATGTGAAAGATGCCAAAATACTATAATGAAATATTTGTTTCTAAGGAGATATTAAAATGAAGAAAAACATGAAAGCTATTTAAAAAAAGGACTGCCCGGTATATAATATTGGAATGCTAAATAGTCCATGTTAAGCAAATATAATTTATTTCAGAAGATGACTGCCTGATCTACATTTATTTATTTTAAGATTGCCAATAGCAAGCATTGTTTCTGCAGTACTTCAAGACAGAAAATCCCTGATGAAAAATGTAATGCAACCACCGGATTCCCTGTCTCCATTAAAAGGGTTTTGTTCCTAAAAATTAGATTTGGAGTTTGAATTTCATGACTTATGTAAAAATGGAATAACTTTGATCAATATCTATTTTCACTTTATTCTATTTGGTTCTTCTCGTGAAGCCCAGGACCTTAAAGTTAACATTAGAAGCATTGTCCTAGGCAAGGAGAATTCATTGTGGTGCTGGAGATAACACATTTTCAGCAATTCTTCCTTTCCTGCAAGGATATAAACAAAAAGCAAACTCAAATACGTCACCCCTACAGACAGGGGTTCAAAACAAAGAGCACGAAAAGAAAGCAATATTGGTCAAGCAAAAAAACTGAAAGGTTATTTAACTTCTTAAATGAAAGTCCTCCTTACAAATCTAGGCTATACTAACATTAAGGAAATTGATACGGTTAATGGTAGGAACCCAAAATGGTGCAAGCCATGGCTGCATCTGAGATTTCCTTGAGGATCATCTGAATTGCTATACATGTTCAACACATTCCGACTTTTACGGATCTCGATATCATGTTTACAGTCAGCAACCCAACCGTATCTTTATGATGAAAGCCACTCCTCTTGATGTTCATCTATTATTCTCCACCTACATAAAAACCCACACCAATTCTTACCATTTCAGAAGTTGTTTTTCCATTATATTTGTGGTATGCCTATTGTTAGTCTAATTTACTAACTTATCCTGCCATCGCTTGTCTTTTTTTGTATTGGACGTGGGTTGTTTGAATGTTAATAAGTAGATGAACATTTTATTGTATTTGAGTCATGTCGTGTGCTGTACACTGCCATGAACTCTTCAGCATAAAGCATGCACGTTTTTTGTGTACTTAAAGTTCTTATCTTATGGATTTCAGTACTATTTCTGCCCCTCCCCAATTTTTGATGTAGCATGAAAAGTTTAAAATGACAAGTTTAGTTTGTCTCACTGTAAACAAACATCTTCACACTACATAATGGTTTTATCAGCATGCACATATTTGGACTGATGCATAATATGTATTTTACTAAGTCCAATGCTCATTATGATGCTGGCATGTCAGATGCCTGTTCTTGCCCAGGCTGCTAAGAAGTGACAACCTCATAGTTGGGGACCAGACCAGTACAGCCTGCATAGCCGCATCATATCCACAGACCATGTTTGTGGATAGGATGCAAATACAAATTTTGTATGTAGAGCCCTGCAAATTTGTGGATATCCATGGACCATTTTTGCAGATCGAATGTGGATACAAATTTTGCATCCGCACAAGGCTCTGCAGACCAGGTCACCTGTACATTAGTTTTGCTTAAAATAGGTATTAGTCTTGTAAGAATGTATTTAGTGTTTAGACTCTATGAAATGCTTGTATATTGCTGCATGTATTAATCTCACTTATAATATCTATAGCCCATGTTATAAGATAATATTTAAGTGTTTGCTCTGAAATGGTAAACCTCCCCCAGTCAGAAAAGAAACATTACCAACTGTGAAACACCAGTTTGGCACAGCAGGTGTTAATCTCCTGTCCAACCAAAGAAGGCCCATAGACACCAGACAAACAATTGTGGAACCCCAGACGACAAAGGACTTTGATTGCTCCTCCTCCACACATGAAGAGGAGACCTGCATGTGAACTCGTCCCATCAGCTTGAATTCTGGAGAAAGGGAATAAAAATCCCTGACAAGAAACTGCATCTTTTTGGTTGTTTGAACTGTGAAGGGCCAGAGACTAAGTTGAAGCCAGAGATCCTCCGGTGGTCTGCCCTGAAAGACCCCTTAAATAGACAGATCGCTACAATTCTATCATTCTTAGAATTTAGATGGTAACTCATTTATGTGTATATGTTTGCTTGCTTTAACCTGTAAATAACTTTCTTATTTCTTTTTCCTAGTTAATAAATCTTTAGATGTTTTATTATAGGATTGGCTACAGGCGTCTTTGATATAAAATCTAGGGTACCAATTGACCTGGGGTAAGTGACTGGTCTCATGGGACTGGAAGCAACCTGTATGTGGTGTGATTTTTTGTGTAAGTGACCATTTTTCACTAAGTCCAGGTTGCCTGGGTGGCAAGATAGTCTGGACAGTCTAAGGGGTCTGTCTGTAACTCCGTGCTAGGACTGGTGGAATTCCTGGGTTACTACATTTGTTACTGGCTTGGTGAAGTCTAATTATAGAATACATCACCAGTCTGAGGTATCTGCCCTGTTTTTGACAGTCTGCCCTGAGGTAGGCGCTCATGGTTTTGCACCACTCTAGACAGCATAACACTCATTTCAGAGAAAAATAAGTGAAAAGTCCACTAACAAAAACCCAGTACAAGATGTAGGCCCCAGACTTGTGTCTTTAAACCAGCCTTTAATCTGGATGTCATTCCTGTTAACATCAACAGGTGCTCACACAGATCAAAGACAGACACAGTTGTTTATAAAGATCCCAGTAAATAAGCTATTGCACCCACCTACAACAGGAAGTGGTGGATGAGCCCCAATTTGTTTACAGTGAATCACAAATTAAGTAGAATTTTTGTACTTCTCCTTTCAACTCCAATAGCAACATTCAGAAGGAAAGCGTCCAGAATTTTTAAAATAAATAAAGCAGTTGTAAAGGTATGGCAATATTTTTTACCTCTAACGGTGTTCCTTTAATGTTAGAAACTAAAAGTTTGGGGTTCTGGAAAGGGGATGGAAGGGGTTTGTGTTTTAATCAGACATTTAAGAGGTTTGTTAATAAAGAGGTAAACATAGAATTAATAGGGCATTCAGAAAACTATATCTGGGAAAGGTGGTGGGTTTTTTTCTGTTTTTATTCTGAAAGTTGGTGACTGTTGATTTATAAAAAAGCCAAGAAAAAAATCAATTACTAGTAATTGATTTTTATTTAAATTATATGCTGTAATAAACTAAGATTAAACAAAATTTGTTTTTTCAATGATATAATCTTGTAACTATGTTTACATAATTCTGAATCCGCTTTTATAAACAAAATCAGAGGAATCACTGATGATCCATCTTTGTTTTGCTTATGTGGCTTTACATGACAGAACATATTACTGTGCGCTTGTCATTAAATTACACACAACACTCAGACTGTTTAAAAAACTGAAAATACAAACAGCCTACTTTAAAATGTCACGTTATGACAGAATTCGACAAATCTCAATAAATACAAAAGAAAAAAAACTTACAAAAGTGGTTTCCAGGTCCAGGATAATGATGCCCTTTGTAGGCTGCCATTAAACCCGGGTTTATGCCAATCTAGAGAGCAAAGGATTAGTAAATTGTAGATTCAAAAACTTTTAAAATAATGAAGGGAAAAAGGAATATGTTTCTCAAACTTGCAAATCTCATATAATAATGCATTTGTCAAATCTATTAATCACAGTTCAACTAAATTTTCAATGATCATTTCAAGATTTTAAAACTTTAAGATGAGATCTGAGTTTATAGGTGTAATGTCATAGGACTATCTCAACATATACTTCACAATCATTGATTTAGTACTTAGGGGAAAACAATAAGGAAAGAATCAAGAATAGTAGTATTTGGTGACTACATATGAAGTTTCCACCTTCCAATACATTTAAATTCAGGATTTTTCATAAACTAGAATGCTGTTACTATAATCCTTGACAGAAAGTGTGAAGCTACTGTACACAAATAACTTGGATGTTACTTTATCCTGGGAGACCTCACCATGAAAATGCTAGATAAACAGTAAAGTAAATCACAATTAATGAGTTACACTTTAAAATGCTACTTAAAATGTGTAAGTGTGTAAGACTTACAATTACAATATCCAGATTGAAGGTCAAAATATCAGGAAGAGTCTTGGTCAAAAGCTCAGCTTCAGACACACCATTAAAACGGTCCACTTTTCTTTTGACTTTGAATTTATCTGTGATCTTCTCTTGCTTGCCTTTTGATTTAGTTGATTTAGATGCTTTAGCAGCCGGTGTTTTTGGCTCTTTTGATTTGGTTTTTCTCTTCCTTCCCTTTGAAACTTCTAAAACACAAAGTAATAGTTTTCTTTTTGCATGGTTTTTCTAAAAGTGTAGTAGAACTGTTTTTATGTTTTATGTCAAACATTAATACAAAAATATGCTGGTCAAATTTTAACTTGTCTACCAAAAATTGTTCTCATCTTCAAAATATTCATACAAAATAATCCTTACATGAAACAGCCTTCAGATGAAGCGCTGTTTTCCAGGTTCTGTATGAACAGCACTAGCCCATGTCAGAAAGTGAAGTTGTGGAGGTTTAGGTTCACGCTACCAGACAGACAATACTGGCATATTTTGCTTTGACAGATGCTGGGAACATGAAAGGGGAGCGTTTGGTTTCATTTGCTACTGATGGAAATTAGACTCACTGTCCAATGGAATGTTATTTTATCTCATTGGGAATATTATTATATATAGGATCACCTACATCAAAATCAGAGTTCAGGTTTAATGAACACATAGACCAGGGGTGTCAAACTCGCTGATGGTGACGGGCCAAATTCTTGTAAACTGCACTTCACAGGGGCCATGCAATACCCTTCGCCGAAAAATTCGGGCCATCTTCTCCTTCTCAGCGGCGCAGCATCAGCCCTTTTCGGCAGCGGGATTTCGCGGGGGACCATGTTGCTGAGAAATCTCTTTAAGTGCCAATGCATTGCCGATCTAAGAGTCTTAAAGTGTCGATGCTGGACGCAGAGAAATTCCTTTAAGTGCCAATGCCCTCACTTTGGGCAGCAGCACGTCTCAAAAAAACTGGCCAGACGCGGGCCGGATCAAAAAGGTTCGCGGGCCGGATGTTTGACACCCCTGACATACACTGTTACTTTACAGAAAATGTAAGATGTTCTCAAGAAAAGTCCACACAATTTCCCTACCATGCTTCCTAATTAACTATGCCTATTACTAAGTCTTTAGCCATCTGGGACTTTACTAGAGAAATTAAGTTTTGCAGATAGCCCTTTACGGACACACGACAGTTCTGCTATAAATTATGATAGCTGACTTAAAGAGTTACATGCTTGCTAGCCACTGTAGATACTGGGAGTTTCACATTTTCTTATGTGCTTAGCCATCCCATCTTGTCTCATTTTTTAAGAATTGTTTTAAAAAAACAAACAAACTTTAAAATTATTTCCATGTTGTAAATACATGCAGAGCAAAAACTACATACCTATGAGCAGTGTAGCCACTGTGAATGTATAATAATTTATTTAAAAAACAAAAACGCTCATATTGCTTAGATGGCAGAGCAGATAGCCTCTAGGGATAGAAGTTTGGCACAATTACTTGGCTGACCAATAGCTGAAGAGCAGGTAACGTTTCAGAGAAGAAGGATCTCAAACAAATTTGAAAATATTTGGTCTGACTATTTAAAAATCCTTGATTAATTCAGAGCTGATGGAAACTGAGATGTTCTCCTTTCCCCTCCATATCCCCTTTCCTTTCCTCTTCATTGTGTCTTGTGTGTCACCCTCCCCTCCTTATTTTTGGAAAAAAGTCAATACAATAGAATCCCGTTTATCCAACACTCCCTTAAATGGCTCTCCGCATTTCCTGAACAACCAGGACTCTAGGGCCAGAAGCAAGCGCTCTCTCCTGTGGGCACTAGATGGCGATGCAGAATTGCATTTTCCCCATTCTCTGGTTTATCTGGAATTTTGATTATCTGATCTGGCCCCGATCACAGTTAGACTGGATAAACGGGGTACTACTGTATAAATTGGAAAAAAACCAAAAAAAACCCCCAAAAACCCTGAACAAACCACCAGTACTTCAGTTCTCACAGTTGAAGAAACTACAACGTTGTGGCTATAGAACACAAATCAAGATGGCAGTAGTCACACAGATAATTTATATCAACATGCCATATACACCAATCCCTTGGAAACACTTCAAGAGGTAAGAAGATTTCATAATATGCTTTTCTTTTGTTTTATGGGTGGAGACAGAAGTAGTAAAGCCTAAGTTCAAATGAATAATACTGCAAGTTCTACTCTGTTACAGTGGACTTCAGTTTACATATACAAAGGCTTATGAATAGAGATCACAGTTTCTCAGCACCTAGCATACTTTAAGGTGCTGGGTGAATAGTATATTAAAAGAAAGCAGGAAGATAAATGACTAAAAGATAACATCATAATGTAAGGTATAAGCTTGCCTCTACCAAAAACCCAGCCCAACAGCATACACAGGAAATCTGAATAAAACTGCATGATCTATTTCAAGTTTATCCTTCTCTGAACAGAGACATCCTCCAATGAGGCGCAACTTGAGTGCACCATAAACCTTTCCATCTGATGAAGGCAGACCATAAGGGAATTTGTTATCTAAGATCCTAGGATACATATGCACAGGAAGTAATTCATGCAGTTGAGACCAAAAAAAAAAAATCTTTGAACTTCTAGCACAGAATTTCTGTACTTACTATCAGCTCTGACACTACCTTGGTCATGACATGTAATTTGTGATGATTTTCTGCCCACCCTCCTAACATTTGGACACTAATGAACAGGGCTTGAAAAACCCAAACACTCATTTAACAGTGGCAAGTGACAAACCTAACCCATCAACTAATGCAAAATTTAAGCTTTTCTTTTTTTTAAAAACTTTTGACATAAGGATAATTTTTTAGATGAGAAATAAATACAATGGACACAGCATTGCCTTCCTGAGTCTGCAGGCATCGGTGGTGCTTTGCCAAGCAGCAGCATAACAAAATTAGCACCACACTAATCTTTCACTACTGCTATTCAGAACTGCAATGGACAGCAGTGAAACTGCTAAGAATCATGTTAGTTTCACAGTCTTTCGCTGCTATTTAGGAAAGCTATCAGCAACAGCAGTCATGCACTGAGTTATTCACAAGAAAGGAGGACCCAAAAAATTGGAGTCTGTGGGTGGGGCAAAACAGATCTCCCTCTTGCTCTTATTGCAGGAGCAAGAAATCTTTGCCAGTGGTCATAGAATGAAAGAGACCCACTCCTACTCCCAGGAGCCAGAAGACTCTGAAGAGAGAAAAGCAATCTCTTCCTCACTCCCAGCAGCTAAAAGAGGATTGAATTTCAAGTTTATCAGACACGTACTACCTAGAGACTATCACTACAGACAGAGCTCCCCAGGAAGAGTTTCAGGGACAGCATCCTAGCAGGAAATCCCAACAACCTCGCTCTTCCCAAGGCTGGGAGTTGATGGGCTTCTCACCAGTGAGTCACACCACCTTGTCTTTCATATCTATCTCTGGAGAGTAGGTTTAATCCTCTTGTTAGTGCATGTCTGGTAAGTTTTTCAAGCCCTGCTAATGAGCCTGTGGAGACTTCACCTAGTTCAGTGCTTACAGCAAGACCTTGGAATAGCTTGATAATGGAATATTACTGGAACACCTACAGCAAAATGGAAGTGTAATTATAGACACTGTTTCCTTACAGCAACATGGAACTCTCCCCATGCAAGAGAAGCCTAACTTTACTAAATACAATAGTCTAGTTGTGCATTAACTGTAGTGAATAGTATAGTGTCTCTGTTACAATGACCAGGGCATTTACTGTTTGAAATAGAAAATGGAGATTCTCTATACAATTTCATCTTGCCATGGGTTAAAGCAACTACTGTGAAAGTAAATATTTATGTAGATGTGGCACACAATTAAGCATGGGATACCATCACCCCCGATTTAACATTCTAGCATTATGTTAGTACAGAGAGACTCTCACCTATATTCAAAATATGGATAAAGGATTAATTCTGAGATAGTGGAAAAGTGCAGTTACTACAGATTTAAAACTAGCTTTCGAGCATAGTAGACATTACTGACTTTTTAAAAGAGAGTGATATGTGGGGCAAGAAGTAAGCAATAAGATGACAATATTGCACAGGCTCCCATTCTGGCATCCTTAACACCAAAACTAACAAACAAACAGAAGATATATAGGAGGTTGAAAGAAAAAAGATAATAGGGGCTATCTAGAAATGCTCAGAGCATAAACATTAAATGCACCTGAAGGCATGGTTTATAGCCTTCTCGTATTTGTTAGAGGTTTAAAGTTAGTTGTACAGTAGTAATTAAAAACGTACAATGATTACAATGCACCACAAACACACAGTAATTAAATATGTAACCCTAATAAAAGATTTTCAGTAAAACAAGATTCTATGCTAATTTTACAAAATTGCTATGAATATTTATTAGCTGAAGCAAAAAGTCTAGTTGCCTGCCTTTTACCATGATGACCTATTTAGAAAAACCATAACATAAAATCAACTGATAGTTTACTCCCTTACGAAAAGTATCACTCATCCCGGAAAATCAGACTTTGGCAAGGCTAAGCTATATCAAAACTACAACCAGGGTTTGCTTTGTATTTTCCTATATACATGCAGCAATATTTTTGTTATTCTTCTGAACACTTGTTCAAAAAGTGCCAAGAAAAGAAAAACCAGCAGACTAGAGAAGCAAGTTATTAAGACAAATCATCCTTGAAAATCAACTACTAAGTATCAATTTCATTTTCAGCCTAGTTAATCAAAATTTTACTACCTTGAATAGGTTCTTGAGCAAAGTTTGGATCTGGAACGCTCTCTACAGTCTGTTGTTCATTCATAATTTCCATGTTAGGAGCTGCAGTCATCACTTGATGAAATGGAAACGTATAAAATGCTTGAGCTTGCTGAAGAGGAGAATAATATCTTAAATGAAAAAAGTCACTATTGTTAGCCATATATCCTAAATATAAGAAAATTCTGAAATATTAATAACCTGTTCAGTACATTACTCAATCAAAATAAAACCATGATATTCTAAACCAGAGTTGGCATACGCTGCATGTTATACTCTGCATTTACAGTAAAGCATAGACTATCCAACTCCATTAAATAATAAGCGGATGCTTCTGATCACATAGTGGGTATCAAACATTGCTAAACACAGAAGTGACACTCCCTCCTCCTTTTGAATTAATTTAATATTAACCATACAAGACTCAGAATATTCAGATTATTACAGCCACATTAAACATATACCTTATTTTCTTCTACTTTTCTATAACACTTTACATTTGTAAAATTATATCATCAAATACACAGAGTGTGGGCAATCTAGCTGAGTTAAAGCTGTTGACCGACTAACTTAGGCCTTGTCTACACTACAAAATTATGTCAACCTAATTTAAGTCGACATACAGCCACTGCAGTAATTATGGTGGTGGTTCAAGTCCACACTACACCCACTCTGTCCACGGTGCATGTGCTTACCAGAAGTGCTTTCACTGACTTAACTGTGTGGTGCACTGATGGCCTTGGGGTAAGGGAGGCTCCAGCTAACAGTCCAAGCTCTCAGCCCTGGGGGAGGGAGGCTCCAGCTGAGAGTCCTGCCCAGGGCTGAAAGCCAACAGTAGATGTAAGGATACTGTGTTGCCCTAACTACATCAACCTAAGAACTACACCTCCCACAGACTTGGCATAATTAGGTCGGTGTAGAGGATGACTTACATTGGCGGGAGCAACGTTGTAGTGTAGACACTTATAGGGTTTGGTTGACATAAGCTGTTCCGTAGTGTAGACCAAGCCTTAGAATTAGGTGGATGAGGTAGTATCTTTATTGGACCAACTTCTGTTGGTGACAAAGACAAGCTTTTGAGCTTACACAGAGCTCTGTGACCCGAAGAAGAGCTCTGTGTAAGCTGAAAGCATGTTCCTCTCACCAACTGCAGTTGGTGCAGTAAATATTACCTTATTCACCATGTGTCTCAAATATCCTGGGATCAACACGGCTACAACACTGCATACAACAATTAGAATTAACTGACTTTTGCCCACTTTAAATTTGCTAAACCTTGCACCAAATTACTTCATGTTATCTAACACATACAGAGGGTGTGAAAGCCCTTTGGGTTGCAAGATGTTGCAGATGCCTAGGCAATTAACCATAGCGTGCACTGCTTAATATCGTTAAGCAATACTGTACCAAGCACCCGCCTGTGACCTCAGAGACACTCCTGCACCCCGCACACATGCATGCAGAGACTCCTGCTCCAGACGCACACACATCACCCCGAAATACAGTGGCCCCCATAAAGCCCCTATATAGACCCACAAACCCCCATTCACACACAGACACCCCCCCACACCCACACCCAGACACAGCCCCCTGCTCCAGACACCCCCATTTACACACAGACCCCCTCCCCCACCCAGCCGGGCCGAGCACCCCCTGGACACCATCCCTGGGGCTGCCCGATCCCCGCCACACTCACGTCACCAGGCGTAGGGCCCGGCCGTTGGGAACCGGCTCAGGGAGGGGGGGGCGCTGTTACCGGGGAGGGGGGGGGCAGAAAGAGGCGCAGCAGCGGCAGGGCCCCCCCACACCAGGCCAGGCCTAAATCCGGTTGCCCGCGTACCTGCCCGGCTCCTCGGCTTCCATCCCCTGGCGCCGGTGCGTCCAGCCTAGCGGGCCGCAGTGAGCGCCAGCGGAGCCCGGTCACTGCTGCTGTTCTGCTGCCGCTCGCTCCCTCCCGGCTCCAGCCGTCCGCGCCTTCCGGTTCCGCCTCACACACAGCCAACGTCACGCGCGTCAGTCAGCGCCGCGCCGACCGGTCACGTGGGGGGGAAGGGGCATCCAATCAAGATCGGGCACCCGCCGCGTCATGAGGCTGGCGGAGAGGGGGAAGAAGAGGAGAAATAGGGTGAGGAAAGGGAAGGGGGAGGAGCCTGTCTGCTCCCTCGTCCTACCGCCGAGGGGTGGTGGACCACGGCAGCCTGCTGCATGGATGGATAGAGGACGGACGGACAGACAGACAGACCGACCGACCCCCTCCCCCCAGCCTGTGAGATTCTCGCGGCTAGGGAGGGGCGAGCTGTGGTCGGTGAATTGCCGGATGCAGGTGAACGTGGCTGCCCGGCCAGCCCGCGGGAAGCAGGGTTTATTTCCCGCACGTGAGAGGCCGGGGCTTTGGTCACTGTGAAGGCATCGCTGAGAAGCCGTTACAAAGCGCCGGGGACCGTCCAGACAGACCGTGTGATGCGGGTTTGCCAGGCACTCCCGCTGACCTGCCCGTAGGACCGCTCCGCGCACGTCACGGCAGGTGCGTGCCTGAGAAGTGAACTAGCGCCAGGCGCGAGGAGGAATCCCACCACCACCAGCCAGTCCGTAGCGAGCGGGGCAGGACCTGCCAAAGGCTGCCGCAGACAACACCGCTGTTTTGCGCAGTAGCAGCTCTTACCACTGCCGGTGACGACGGAGGACTGGTGCGTTTCCACGGGGCTCTGAAGAGGTGAACGCTTACACCCGTGCTTACCGGTACGGGGCCTGTCCCAGCCAACAGGGCTACTTATGTTTAAAACACCGGTGAGTCATCCTTCCAGCAGGGAGACAGTCACGTGACACACGACAGCCAGGCCCTGAGTCACATGATTCGCTGAGAGGCGTTCCCACCTTCCGGGGCCCCGCCTCACGCCAGCGCTGCTACGTCCGCCTTCCTGTCTGCAGAGGGACTGACGGGCCGTGTAGCCCTTGGCGCGGGTCTGAGCGTGGAGCCTGACACCGGGGATCCCCTCCTAGCATCCCGTGTTCTGGGCAGAGCACAGGTGCTGTCAGAGCAGCGTAGCCGCGTTTTGCTGCATGCAGTGGGCGCGTTTCCCATGCCTCAGTCACCCGCAGAGGGCGATTGATAGGTGTGGCATGGCTGGGCAGTGGGGAGATTGTGGAGTTGCCCTTGGGATAAGGACAAAGAATCCTTCCAGCTGATGTCCACCGGGGGAGGCCTTATCTCTGTCGTGCGTTTAAGAGATTTGATCATGTTAGAAACACGGTTTCTTCCTCACCTGCTTTTAAACTTTGTGAAGGGAAGCACCTGATTGCAAATCTCCCCCATATCTGTCTCCTACCGAGGATTTAACTAAAGACACCATTTCTTGTTAACACATGCCAATAGGGCGAATTGTATTTCAGAGTGGGTTACTTGGCATACTAATTATTGTGACTTTTTTTTTTTTCTAATTCTTCCCTCAGTACTCAAATCTCAAGTGCTGTTTGCTCCTGGCTATGCCTGCTGGAGTATCTTGGCCTCGCTACTTGAAAATGCTCGGTGCAAGTTCATTGGCTATGTTTGCAGGTGCAGAAGTTGTGCATAGATATTACAGACCGGATCTTGTAAGTGATTTAAGATTCTGGTTTTCATTTATAACTGCTAAGTAATATGTGTGTGGAATTTTCTCCTACAGAAATGCCGTTCAGTAGACATAGTGTCATTGGGGCAAAACTTCTATTTCAAAACACTTCTACTTCAAAAGGTTGATATGCTCATTTGTCAAGTTTAATAATATGGAAAAAGAGGCAAATGTGTGAAGCGGCTAGAAAGTCATGTCTCAGGATTTTTCATCAGTTTTGAAGAGCAGCGTGCATCAGAAGTGAAAAGAAATATCTGGTTATCCAGAATGTAAAACACCTCAGAAAAAGCCCAGGTTTTGGAAAGACAATTTTCTGGGGGGTCAAACTGGGAGGGGTGGGCGTAAGGGCTATCTTAACTAGACTGAGAATGGACATCTGATTCTGATGGTCATCTTGATTGGAAGCCAGGAATTTCAGTGTCTAGTCACAAAGAAAGAACTGAGGTACCGAAAACTAATATACTTTATTTAGTGTATTTCACTGTGGGATGTGACTGTATGTTTTCTCCATGCAGTAAAGTGTAATGCTCTTAGTGAAACATTCTGTATGTGCAGTGCAAATTGGTACTCATAACTTTTCTCTGACCAAAATATGCTATCTTTTCTTTGGGGTTATAAGATTTTCAGCTCACTAGTATGAAGAGACTAGAATCACAACTGGGTAATAGCTACAGGATGTTTTTGCTTAAATCACTCAGTCAGCAGTTAGTGCTTTCTCTGTGATTGGGAAGTAGATGTGCAGTAGTAACAATGACACCCATGCTGAGATAGTAGTTTTTTCAGGGCCTGATAGCATATAATAAACCTTTATTTTTGAAAGAAATAGACACAGAACCAGGCAAAAGTTACCTTGCTTTATTAAGACCTAAAGCTCAGATGTGAACTCTTAGGCAAAGTTGGGGCTACTTTTGATTTGGGTGGAAAGCAAGTGAAACTTCTGTGGATTCAATCCTAAGCCAGGTGAAATGCTATAGTTTAGGTAGAGGTTTGTAGTTCACTTTGTCTAGAAATTGAAGGGTGAAAATCCATGCAAATCAAATCTTGGAAAAAGTATTGCAATGGTTTGACATCTGATTCTTGAAGCTTGCTTTTTACCTTCCATATTTTTCCCAGCTTTTGACTCTGACAACTTTTTTCCTTACTTTGTCCTATTTACATTGGTAAAACATTTCCTCTTCCCACATGGAGTTGAAATTAATATGACTTTGTTGCCTTGTTTATACACCAGCATAGTTTACTACTACCACAGCAGTGCAGATGCAAAGTGTTGCCACATGGAGCATAAAGTATCTTATGTGGCTCTCAAGTAAGCAGTTGCTGTCTTATTCATGCAGTGGTAACAGCCTTTATTAGCTTCTCAGATAGAGCTATTTGTGCTTAATGTGATATTACACACTTTCTATTTATTCTTCCATCTATCTCGAAAAAGTAGAGGAAACAATCAAAATTTTGCTGTTCGAAGCAAATCTATTTAAAAGAAACTGAATTTAACACTTAAAAAAATCCGCATTCCTGGAGAGTGATGTTTTCTCCACAGAATAGATATTATGGCAATACCAGCACAAAGTTACTTTTCCCTGATCTGGAAGCAATCCTAGGGGGAAGGGGTAACTTCTGTCTCCATGCCTATTAGATCTTTGGCTTCTCTCATAAGGCTGCTGACAAGAATAACAGTTGCAGTGACAGAAGATGTGTCCACATTGCAACCACTAGCTACAGAGTGGTTTAATTTGAACCGATTGTCTTAATCCAATTTTAAGCCATCAGATGTAACTGCTGACCTGGTTTAGGCTTGAACCAATGTCCTAGAGTCTCTGCAACCTATAAGCTATCCATTTCTCTTCTCCCTCCCGCCCCGCAGAGCTTTTGTTGTTTAAACTTGTGTAACTTTATTAAAAAAAAGGGGGGGAGGGAGGAGGAATCTGCCGTCTAGTAGCAAGGGAAACAAAGACCAGTTTCACAATGCCCTTCTCAAACCAGGAATTATTTAGAAAAAATCATTATACTTAAATAATCCACAATTTTAGCAGTGATGCTTTTCCTACCAGTAGACAATTAGGAAATATATAGTAATTTTATAAAATGGTTTCTGTTACATATAATGACAAAACAAAACGGATAGCTGTACAAAATGCTCATCTATAGTTATTTAAACTAGTGAGAACTCTAAGGGTTTATAGCTTTAAAAGGAGCAAAGATTAAATAATGTGAAGGTGTTTTTTTCACCCCCAGTGTAGGTGTTTCATCTTCATCATCAGTGTGAAGGCTCGTGAGGATGTGAATTTCCAATATCACCCCTGCAGGTTTGGAGTGCAAACTGAAGCTCCCTTTGGCAATTTAAATGTATACTGGCCATATAATACAGCTACTTTCCTCTTCTGAAGAGTAGAAGGGGCTCGTTCCTGTGGCCAAGCTCCTCCCATTTTCCCCACTATTTTCAAATTGTATTTTTGAGAGTCCTTCTGCACATGCATCCTGACCAGGTTAACTGGAATGGCAGTTACAAAGGCAGATGACTTAACTGAAGTGAGAGAGCTGTTTATCAGGAAACCATGTGGCAATACATGAGAATTAAGGGAAAGATGCATCAGTTTGAGCTTTAGTATGAAGGACGATGGTGAAAAAACAGTTCACTCCAGATCTTTTGTAACTAAAATGGTGTCCACACTTATTATATTCTATAAAATACCCAGATAATGTCTCTTCCCCATCCCTGGAATGGAATTTAATACTGCGGAAGGGTCCTTTAGAAAAGACAAGGTATTCCCCACCTCCCTCAAAATCAAGTCATTCTGAAGGACTAAAGTCAAATGTAGCCAGATGCAAGAAGTTGAAGTTGAACTGGAAGGACATTTGATTGATGCTAGAGATCAGTTTACAAGTAGCTCAAGAAAGAGGGAGATACAATTTTAAATTTAATGTAGTGTTGGTTCCTTTTTGCCTTTCAGGGGATGTTTAATTTTCTGTTTGGTTAGCTTAGTTTTTTATATGTTAGTCACAGGCTTTGAGAGAGCACTGACACCTCTTTTTATGTATTTTACAGACTATACCTGAAATTCCACCTAAGCCTGGAGAGTTGAAAACGGAACTCTTGGGTCTAAAACAAAGACAGAGCAAAGTTAATTCATCATAGCAATGATCACAGAATACAGAAGTCATGAAGGGTAGAATTTTCAGACGTGCCTAAATGAGTTAGGGTCCTGAGTCTCATTTTCCTGAGTGATTTAGGAACCCAAGTCACTGGGACTTGCACACTTCTGAAAATTGTACCCAAAGCCCGTATGTGAAATGCTGTAGTTCTGTAAATCTATTTTTCTATTTATTTAAAACCAAACAACTTGTGTGTAAGAAATAATTGTATGAGGAATACTGTTTATCACAAGTCCAGCCAGTTGTTCATTAAAATTCTTGTATTTGTTTTCAGTAGATATACTTTCAATTCTTACAGAGTAATGTATAATTCAAATTAGCTCGTCTGAAGAAATGTCATTAGGAATTTGAAAATTAACAAGAAATTTGATTACGATTAATGTAATAAAAATTATTATAGTTACAGAATACTCTGCAGACTCAGAAGTCGTTGTCTTTAGTACAGAGCTCTAGTGGTAGTGGCTTGAAATTTTTAAGCATTTTTAAATTTTATTTCAGTATATATTTAATACTACAGATTCATGCTTTAAATATTTTCTCTATTTGTATGTGCAGGTATACAAGACATCTGCACACCTTGGGATTAAATAGGAATTCCCTTATTGCTTTTATGAGCAGTTATGCTAGATTTCTCATCAGAAGTTTTATCAGCAAATAATACTTTTCATAATACTATCTAGGTATATTCAGTGTAGCTGCTCTTCTTATATGGAGGGGAAAGGCAGAAACACAGTGGATTTGAGTATCTTGCTGATATGTATGCTTTTTTCTTTTAAACAAGAGCAGATGAACTTCTCATTTTGAGGGGGAGAGTTATATTTATTTTTTTGACTGAACATTGGCGTGGCAAAGAGATTTCTAATAGTAGAGAGCTCTTTAATCTAGCAGAAAAAGGCATGAGATCCAGTGGCTGGAAAATAGAGATTACTTACCTTATAGGAACTGGAGTTCTTTGAGATATGTGATGCCCAGGAGTAAACACTGTGGGTGCACATGTGCTTTCTATGCCTGCAACTGGATGCTTTTTCAGTAGTAGTGTTTGTTGGTCTGCGCCTTTGCTCCTCATACCTGGGGTCTCCTCTCAACTCAGGGCATAAGGGGGCGGGGTGGACTGACTGCCTTTTCAGTTTCTGCTCCACTGTGAATCAGGTGAGGGTCTCCGCAGCAGGGAAGGAGCACACATCATGGAATACCCATGGGAACCACACATCTCTAAGAACTCGTTACTATATGCTACGTAACCTCCATTTCTTCTTTGAGTCCTGAGCTGTATGGATAATCACACAGTTGGTGGCTCCCAAGTAGTACTCCTGGTGTGTGGTAGAGTGCGAGGAAGCTGCATCACATGTTGCAGGTTCACTGAACCAAGGGAGGCATCCTAGATGAAGAGATTCCTAGTAATGATGTGAACAGAACCTCAAGTTGCCATGCTACAACATTCCAATACAATGTGTACAATGACACCTCAAGGGGGAGGGGCTTCATAATCTCACAGAAGAGAACGGACTCTGAAATCCATTTTGTGAATCTATGTGGAGAGCATCTTCCATCATGACAATTTGTTTCCATCGCAGACAGAACAGAGACTTCCTAAAGTGCTCAGATTTCTTGGTCCTTTTGAGTCCTCGGTTTAAAAGCTCTGCAGATCTTACACTTCTCTTTTCTGTGCGCTTTCCCCAAGCACTTAAGGCAGTGGTCATGGGGGTTGCTGAGTGAGAAGGCCTTCCTGCAGGAGGCACATGGCTTGAATTCCAGCAACCGGGGCATGACCTGGCCGCATTAAGTCCCTGCAGGGACTTGCCTTATCTCTAACTACTCTTAACACTTAACTACCTAAAACTAACTTAGAATAACAAACAAGTCCAAACAAGGGGAATAGTACTTGCTAAGAGCAAGGCTAGTTCCAGCAACAGTCATGGGCGGAAAGAAGGAACTGAGAAGGCGTAAGGCTGGCAGCGCTCCATATACCACAGCATGTGCGTGGGGCTCCAGGGAGCCCTGGAGCCAGCCCTATGAGATCTGCTAAGGGGAAAAAAGTTCCGGGTAACTGTGCATGGAGACATGCACACACCTATAGTGGAATGGACATGAGCAAGCACTCGAAGAACTGTTGTTGTAGGAGCATCAACACCATGGCCAGTACTCAGAACTGGAATGTGATAGGATGTTGGTGTATGAATATACCTGGGCAATACTGAGCCCAAAAGGATTGGCACTCTGGACTAGTGGAGATACCCAGGTCCTCAAGAATCCACTAGTCTGGCAGATGGAGCAGGAAGGACTCCTGCCTAGCTCACCTGCTGGTGCAGGTTTGTGTGAGGCATTCTTCTTGTGGTGAAGTATCACCAGTACAGGAAGTGAAAGGTTCTCTCTCTTGCAGCATTCAGATCAACCCTTGTGTCAATACCGAGCTTAGCTCTCATTACCAGTGATGGTGAAAGATGTTCCCTATGAACTTGGCACTGGCCAATTTATCCCTCTTAAGGGAGTGTTTACCTTTACCCTCCTTAAAATAGGACCTTGGGCTTGTTAGAGGATCTGGAGCTATGGTGTGTCAGTGTTGTAGGGGAGCAGGAAGGCCCAGGATTAGACTGGGGCCTCATAGAGAGCTCCATTAAGTGCCTATGGAAATGGAATTTCTAAGAATTTTGGGTCCCAGGGTGAAAGGAGGAACAGCTTTCATATTTGAGAGTACATGTCGTTTCCCTGAGACAGTATAGGCAGCTCTGAGAGTCTCCAACTGGGATGTCTGAGGGTAGGCCCATCAGGGCTTAAAGCCTAGAATCTTGAGCATACTAGATACCCCAAATGATGGGGTAATAAAGACTAGAGGAGGGGAGAAGACAACCATGCTACCCCTGACTATCATTAAACTAAGAATTAGCTAAGACTAGAATGATTGACAAGAAAACAGAAAAACTAGGCATGCCAGCAAAGATGTGGACACAGGGGTTCCATCTCAAACCATGAGCCGTAGAAAGGAACTGGAGAAGTAGTCAGTCTGTGCCATCCCTTATAACCTCAATTCAGAGCACAAGGAGCCATACAGCACAGGCCCAGACCACTGCTATTGACAAATCTTACCATTTCATGTGCAGAGAGCATACATGTGCCATAATGAATTCCCACAGGGACCCAAACTTAAAAACTGAAAATTCAGTTGAGAAATAAGGTGTAGATTTTTAGCAAAGATAATTAACCATTGTAAAAACTTAGAGGGTTGGGGTGGGTTTTGTATTATTTGCAGTCTTTAAATCAAGACACTATCTTTAAAAGATCTGCTGTAGTTCAAACAAAGTAGGGTTTTGACTGTTTACTAGGTGATGTTCTTTGGCCTGTGCTATGCACAAGGTCCAACTAGATCTTTCTGGCCTTAAAAATAAATCTATATGTAGGTAACTTCCAACCTGAGAATCAGATAAGTTACCTAACACTAAGTCATGGGGAGGGGAGTTGCAGAAAGGTATTAGATTAGAAGCCATCAGCTGTACTATGGCACTAAGCTACATCCACACTATAGCCAACTTCCATGAGCAGCACTTAAGAGAAGCACATCTGAGGTCTGCCCTGTATCTCCAACTGCACTAGCTGCCTTGAGCACTTCCACCAGCAACATGCAGTTGGTGGGATCCATGAAGGGTTTTAGGCATTGAAATGCTGATCACCACAGCCCCTTTAGGTGCTTAGAAAGATGTCACAGGAACACCAACCCTGAGTTGGGTACCTTAGAATGCAAGCAACAAAAGCCAGCTTGCTAAGCAGGGAACCCCCTAAGCTAGCTCATGGGAGATGCTAGGTGAGAAGCATCCTAAATGCTGCCCTCTGACATAGCTGCTAAAGTCCCAGGCAGGTATTGCTCTTTGTTTAGTGATCCAGGTGGCTTTGCACAGTCTATAGCTCATGTGAATTCTGAGCTTACTACATTGTAAGAAAAAGCTCTTTTGTTTGTATTTGTTATAAATGTTTACCCATATGCAGATTTAGTCACTCATACAAGACAATGTGAGGAATTATGACAAAATTGTGATTCACCACCTTTAAAGGGGCAGAAACATTCAACTATTTCAGCTTTTACATAATCAACATCCCAGACAACAGCATGGGCTAGAGGAAAAACGACAAGGTCTTACTCTAGTCCCATCCATGCACCAATTTGCTATGTAGCCTTAGGCAAGTCTCCTCAGATTTCTGGTTCAGCAACCTCACCTGCCTCCCTCACAGGTATGTCTCAGGATTAGTTTACCTTTTCAGAGCCCAATACAAATGTTCCACATTTATAGCTCAAGTACAAACTGGATGGATGGATGGTGTGTTGGTACCAACTGCTGTTGAGACTGTGGAAACAAGTTACTGTAGTTCATAGAACAAAGATAAATGGTAGGCTGTAGTTATTCTGGCAATACAGAGCATATTCATCTTGGTTCAAGCAAGTTTGTATAGTTCCAAAGCCCTATTTAATAAATGTGTGAAGACTGAGTGCTGGTGTAAATTATGTGGGAAAGAGGCAATAATTGAGAGCTGTGCATTGTCTTTTAGATTCAAAGTTTTAATTCACTCAAATGCTCTATTACAGATTGTATAAATGTCTTCCACCTCTGCAGCACTTTGAACAGGGCTGTATAGTGGATGCCTACAATCTATGAACTAACCATTTAATCACCTCACTTTGAACAAATCTGTGAAATGAACCCTTTAAACCCTGACTGGTAAGACTTTCCAGTGCATGTACAAGCCTGCTTTGCATTTTCAGCCTTGACAATGAGATGCAGTAATTCTGTACTTGAAAAGAGTACTGTACAATTTCTCCTAGTTTCCACACTGCCCAAACATACAATCTTTAAAGGTTAATGCTGCGTCTCTCCAAAGAACAAGTAAACAGTATGACAGCAGAAAAGTTTTAGTTAAGACTTTTTTGGGTGAGCTCTTTACATCACAGGATATACCCCATAGCTATTAATCAAGGAACCAAGCAGTGCTAGCCTAACTGCCAGATCACATGATGGTCCCTTAGAGGTTAAAATAGTCTAAATTATCTGACCAGTGATTAGTCTCTGCATTGTGAGCAGGTCCTTCTGACCTTCCCTTAATCACCCACCAAATACACTGACTGGGCACTCCTGCAACCCAACCATGAAAACTTCTACATGCTCTGGTCTAGGTTAGGGAAGAGAGGAGCATTCCACTTAGTGTAATGTTTACACATGGTGTTTGGGAACATTTTTATTTTGTACACACGACAAGATTTTACACCAGGAATAGTCAGTTAAATAGTACAAATTTACATTCATGAGGAATGTTTTAAAAAAATTCAACTTAAAAAAATCCTCTTCTGCCCATAACCCCACCACACCCCCTCCAAACATTTTACAGTGAAAAACTGAACAATCTAATTCACATTCCCTCCTCACCCCAGACAGGATACAAGTTGAGTGCAGTTTACAGTTCATCTTTTACATCTGTGGATTCCTGCAAAGACAAGGGAGTGTTAAGTCTATAATCTCAAAACAATTAAAAAGGCTACTTAGACTCATTTTAATTTATAGGTCTGTCTGTATACTGACAACTATAGCTTCCATGCATTATATAATGCTTCCAAAGGCCAGTTTCTGCAGTACCAGGTTTGCTGCATTTCTCATTTTCACAGCAGTTGTAATGCCTATGACAAAGGGGACTAAAAATCCCTCCTAAAAAGCTATTTTACATCTGTTTACACCCATTAACTCAAATAGGTGATGAAATTGACAGGCAATCTTAAGACCATCCTGTCCCTTCAGCAGCTTCAGTTGTCTGCTAGTCCAAATGGAGTGGAAAATGCACCTGCTATTTAATCTGTAATAATTTAAAAACAAGTTTTCCAGGCCCTTTATAGATCCTAAAAGCAAAAAGGGCACAAAGCCCAACTTCATTGTAGGCCACCTTGAAATGCTATGATTGTGTTTCATCTGGGCTCCGTTTGTATGTTTAATAAAAAACACTGCCAATGCTGAGACATATGCTGGCTTTCTGGTTCATAACTGTCAATAGCTTTTAACAGGACCTCAGTGTGGACTAGCAAGACAAAACAGAATAGAGTTCCCTACCATAGCAGTACAGCTGCAGCAGCTCAGAGTAGGTGTGGCGGGTAAATTTAAGCAGTTATGTCTCTAGACAGGCAGCTGTTCCTGAGGGAAATCATTTGTACCTAGTGCACTTCGTATCTCCCTCCACTAACCTAATTCTGGGTACATACTTCACTAAAAACAGCCTTAGATTCTTGGGTACAATTAAGCAAGCACCACCATGTAATCTCCAGCTGTAAGGCAAAAGATACAAGCTACAGGAGCCAACCTCTCCAAGTAGATGACTTAAGATCAGCACCAATCTCCATTTAGTATCACCAAGAGAACAGATTAACAGAAGAGGCCCTTCCCCCATCTAAATCCATAGAAGCCAATAATCCAATCTGTTGCATTCATTAACTCTTCCAGCTGGTCCTCAGAATTGGGAATGAAGCAGTGGGAACTGCAGTATTGGAAAAAAGTGTCCTGGAGTGTCACAACTTGTGAACCTCTAAATTAAAATAGTTGCAGACATCTAAAAAACTAGGGTTACTTTACTGAACTCCAATAAATGGAATTTCATCAAATTTAACCCTGAAATGTAACTAACTGGAAATACAAACATTTCTCAGTATCTTATTGAGAAGTACTAGTGTTCTAAGAAGAAATAACTTTGCTGAATCTGTGGTCAGAAGTAAGTTCAGTCACTAGCTAAATAGTCGATCTCCTTGTAAGAGACTTTCCAATCTGTTCTTCGGCACTTTAAGATTTTAGAAGCTTCATATTTAGTAAAATCATTAGGAAAGGCATACAGCAAGTAGCCTTGCTTTAATCCTAGTTTAGATACAGCCTGGGACAAATCACTTCATCATCTCATCATAGTCCAATTTGACAAGATCAACAAGTACCAGCTTACTTGATGTCTAAGTATTAGATCTTCAGTATACATTAGAGTTCCACAAGCTTTTTCTGTACTAGGCCTCACTGAAGCCAGGCTTTGCTCCATGAACATTGTTCATTTGAAATCTATTACTTTCATTAGAGTTTTAGCAAGATCAGTGGATTAGAGACTGTAGCAATTAAGTATTATTCTGAGAACTGACCTTCTCTGTTTCGCTCTCATCACCATCAGCTTCTACTTCCTCTTCCTCATCTTGCTCTACTTCAGCAGTGTCTTCAGGTTCTTCTTCAGGCTCTTCTTCCACCTGAGAGAGAGTTTTATTTCACATTAATCTGTTAATCCTCAATGGATCGATTTGCTTATTTGTCTTAGTAAGAGACAGGATATATGTAAGATTCAGTTGAAAGTCATTGTATGACTTGAATGAATGAGTTTTAGTGAGGCAAAGACAAGGCAATAGATTTAAACTATTTTATTGACCCAGCTACTGGAAGTTAATGGTTTTGCAATATCTTTTAGTGTTAAGATTTCACTAGAAGTAGTGTACTCCAGAGATAGGACATAGGACTGAAAGTGGTCCTGAGGCTCATCTTTCTGGCCCATTCACCTGCCTTTATGCCATTCAAGTAGCAAAATCTGCCTACACAGCCTCATGTGGATTTCTTCAAATGTGGCAATTCCCTAGTGGGTACAGCTGTCTCCTACATGATCTCCATACAACTACAAATTTGGAGGCGGAAGGCTGGGGAAGAAGGGTTGAAGTAGAGCATGAGAGCACACAGCACCAGTTGAAGACAGTGTAGTCACTTGGGGGATTATGCCAAGTGACAGAACTTTAAAGCAGATTTGCAATGTGGCCAGTAAATCAAAACTGAATCACTAATGATCCACCCTTATGTGCAGAGAAGCTGGATACAGTAAGCAGGTCTACTCTACATGCACTTAACTATGATACCAACTGTTACTTTGAGAACATCTACACAGCATTCGGGAATGAGTCTTCCAAGCCAAGGTTGACAGACTTGGGCTAGCAGGGATTGTGCTCTAAAAACAGCTATATAGACGGCGCTTTAAAGTTGTGGCTAACTTCAATCTATTGCATATACAACTATATTTAGACACTGTTGACCTGGCTAGGAAGCTCACTCCAGAATGCTGTACAGAAATATCCATATTCCCCACACATGCATTCCCCCACCCACAGCTGTCTGAAGTGGAAGTTTTGATTTTTTTAAATGTTTTGAGAGCTATTACCCAAAAGTGAAGGCAACTCACCTTTGCATCAAGATCAATGTTTAAACTTAAGCGAAGCATTCTTTCTATTCTCTCTCCATATTCCTTAGTGTCTGGTAACATATAACCTGATCTTATGGTTGCTGTTTCGAACAAGACTACAGCAAGATCTTCAACAGTTTTATCTTCTTCATTTTCCTGATTTGGAAAAGTAATGAAGAACCATTAACTAGGGTTCATGCAGCCAAATTTAACATATCATTGCTTTGTAACTTGTTTACCTTGATGCGCTTGAGCATGTCCTTGATCAGTGGATGTCTAGGGTTAATTTCGAGTGTCTTCTTCTGACTAGCATAGTAACTACAAACAGAAGATTACATCAGTAGCTAGCTTTTTAAAAAAATGCTACCACTTTTAGTTTGCTCTAACATTTAAGACTTTGCTTACTTCAGAACAGTCCATTAAGTTCAAAATCTGGAAGACAACTAAAGTGCAGAAGATCAGCTTTACATGTAATATTTAGTTGCTACTTCTGTTTTCATTTGTTCTGCTCTTATAAGCTGGGCAGATGTTTATCATCTATTCCCAATTCATTCTATTGTGCTTCAATAGCAACAGTCTGTGAAGCAAAACAGGTGCACTAGCCACCAGAGGTCGTCACAAGCCAATGAACACTTTCAAGGCTTAGCAACTAGATGGATTCAATTAATTTCTTATCTGCTGTAGGCCTCCCTTTCTAAACAGTTTAATGAAGCACTTGGTTGAATACCTTTCGAAATCATTTGAGTAACTTGTAGTCACTGCTGCTGTAACAGACCAGATGTTGTGTTTACTATTACTACTAGACAAAGTTCTGATTTGTCAAACTTAAACACTTTTAAAGGTATTCAAGACAATTTATCTTAAAGCTTAGGCCTGAGAGCTGTTGGAATCTGAGTGGCTTGCTTCTACCATTAGTTCTAATTGTTTTATCGGATCTAAAACCTCACTATTAACACTGCAGGGGACTATCTGCATACAAAAGAAAATTTCAGTGTATATACACATGTATTAGATTTCATAGTTTAAGCCATTAACCATATGACTATATCCCTTTAAATTAAATCCTGCAAATATGTCTGAAATTCAATGAGTGCATATTTAAATCCTTGAGATTAAAACTAGTTAAAAAGGTAGGATTTCTTATAGGTCCATTCTGATCAATATGGAACTCTGTTGGGAGAGTCATAAATGCATACTAACTGTGGCTCATGTATATCATGATCTAGTAACAGACAAGTATGAAAGCTTACTTTGTGGAGATATCTTTTCCAGTCTGGTATGCCTGAGCCTTCATAATTCGTTCCATATTGCCAGACCAGCCGTACTGACTAGCCACCAATGCACATGGAGACTGAGTTAAGCGTTGAGACAACACAGCTTTTTCAATCTAGAAAAAAAATATTTCTGTTCAGAGATTTGAGGGAACCGCTAATAAAGAGAAGAGTCTACCAATTTCGTTGTCTTCATTCCTACTGCAGTAATTTTAAGAGATCAAATTTGCAGTTCTCATCTTTGAGATCAAGTTAGTTTTACTGAATTCTGTCTAATTCAACTAAAGTCCTATAATGTTCTTGTTATAAATACTTCTAGGCTTTCAGAGCTTTTTAATTGGAAATCAGTGTTCTAGTATCCCATTAGTATTTGTCATCTAAAAGCCATTTCAGAGAGGTGAGCAAAGCGCTTTTAAGAAAGCTATCTATATTCATATACAAACGAAGTTTGTCCCTAGGTGGAAAACCTAGTGTATATGGACGATGAGACTGTAAAAGTAAAAACTGAAGTGTGTACACCGGAAGGGAGGATTAGTCAGATGCCATATATATATATAAAATAAGCAACTCAAAATAATGCTATTCAGAACATAGAATTTGTACCTTGTCCTTTAAAGCCTTGTCTTTCATCCAGGTTAAGAGTGGCTCAAATTCTTTTTCCAAAGCTTCCCGACTCTCCTTGGATTTGTCACTTTCATCAAATTTCACTCCTTCCTTAGCAACATTCTGGAATCTCTTGCCATCAAATTCTGGCAGAGCTTGAATGCAGTATTCATCAACAGGTTCAGTCAAATAGATCACTTCATAACCCTTTTTCAGAAGGCGTTCAACAAATGGCGAAGATTCAGCCTACAAAGACAGTTAATTCAGAAACTAATTTAATATTGCTTGACACTAAACTACTGGAATTCCATTGCTATGTAGTTCTTCAGACAGTTGTGCAAGTATATTAACCTAAATGCTGGACTGCTAATGTAATTTGCCTTGAATTGAAACAGTAATGTATCTTAAATTACAACTAGTTTCATTCTGAAACTCAGACAAGTTTCTTGCTTGAATATTTTCCTTTAAAACACTAAGATTTTTATTCTTACCTCCTTTCTGTTGGATCCTGCCATGAAATAGATTTTGTCTTGTTTCTCTTTCATTCTCTCCACGTACTGGTCCAGACTAGTAGTGTTACTTTCGTGATGAGATGATTGGAAACGAAGAAGTTTAGCTAGCCGGGTACGGTTGGAATGATCCTCAATCACTCCAAGTTTTATGTTAGTACCAAATTCTTTCCAAAATGTATCATTGTATTTTTCTTCAGCAATCTTCTTGATCATGTCAAGAGTTTTACGGACCAGTTTCTTCCTAATAACCTAATGATTCCAGAGACAAAATACCAAGTTCACCCATACTGTTACATAAACAGTGAGCACAGCTAATCTGTTAACCAGCTGGTACAAGGAATGGTCTAAGTACTACCTCAGTACTCACATCACCTCTTCTCTAGCCATCCCCTTTCATTTTTTCCAATGAAGATCTAACACTGATTTTGTGGCAAGAGTTTTCATGAAATCCTGCACTTTACATTCACTTTTAATGCAGTGAAACCAAATTAAGTAAGCTTGATGTCTTGCTTTTTACTTTATTCCTAATTTAGATAGGATAGGGCTAGAAAGAATCTAGGCTAACTACAGCTAGTTAGGGTATATTGTTTCTCCATCCTTGCTATGACAGTGTTACTTAACCAGGGAAGTAGAAGATTTACCTACTCTGTGCTTAAGCAGCTTGTTAAATTATGTCTAAATAAGATACCTTTAACAATTTATGCTGCTGGAGTGTTTCACGGGATACATTCAGAGGAAGATCATCAGAGTCCACCTAATTAGGAAAGAAGGGGAGTTTATGAAGCAGAAGCAACAGTAGCTGAAGCTTGACTTCAGTTAAAAAGCTTCTTTAAGATACTTACAACACCCTTGACAAAATTAAGATATTTAGGCATCATGTCATGGAAGTCATCAGTGATGAACACTCTCCGGACATACAACTGCATGAGAAAAGAAAGAATTAGGAATGTTTGAGGGATGTTTAAGTTTATTTCAGCTTTTGGAGCACTTATGTTTTTACCTTAATGTAATCACTCTTTTTGGATCCATATTCATCAAATAAGCCACGTGGAGCTGTGGTGGGAATAAACAAGATAGACTTGAATGTTACTTCTCCTTCAGCAGTGAAGTGAATATAAGCCATAGGATCATCATGTTCCTGTGGAAGGAAAGTTATTTAGTCAGTGTTTCTTTCCAGAGCTTGTGTATGAAAGCTATTCTTGTGAGAAATTTTGCACTTGTGGAAGGAACAGTTGGACTAGGGATGTAGAAATAATTCATGGGATAAATAAGAATGCTGGTATCCTTTGCATAACCACCATAGATGCTTCTATCTTTTAGAAGGAAAATTTTATTTACCACCACCATTTCATTCTAGAGTCTTCTGAAATGAGATTAACAAAATTGCCAATTAAGTACTGAGACCAAAACCTTAAACCCCAGATTCTGGTAGCTTACTTCCATGTTAAACATGTGAACAGTACTTCGCTAATGTATTACTAAGCCGTCTGTTCTACCAAAACAGAGGAAATATTGAAATTGAAAGGTTAAGCAATGTACTAGTCACAACAGCCATTACACAAAACACTGAAGTTTCACTGGTATTTGCAAGGAGACATGAAGAAAGATGCAAAGATTATTCCTGTTGGAGTTTTGCACCACTCCACAACAGAATTTATGCAGAATCAATATTCCTGAGTGAATTATTTTTCCACACAGAATTTGTGTTTTCCACCAAAATGCTTTTCCAGTTTTGCACATTTCAAAATTCCAGTTTTGTGCATACATATACTAGGTATATCCATAACATCTTTGCGTGCACAGAACTAGTGGCACCTCCTTTTATATTCCTTTCCAGTCTATACCCACCCCACTCTGCACCAACACATCATTGCACCCATCCCCCAGCACTCCCACCTGCACCTGACATGGGGCACACATCAGACCTCTAGAGACAAAAGGGGGTTGGGGCTGGTGAATCATGTACACGACCCAACTCACACAAACACTTGCCTTGACACACACACTACCCTGGGTTTCCCTTCCTCATGCTAACCACCTGCTATCTTACAATTAATCTACTGCTAACTCACCCAGCTCCCTCTCACTATAATGGCATGACCCAAAAAAAAATATCTTACAATACACATAGAAGCTAGAACCTGGACAAGACAGAAAACAGTCCTTAAAGGATGCTAGTGCCCTCTTATGCCAGGTAGTTACAAAAATTTTGTATAACACACTTTTGTATAATGATTTTAAGTGAAATATTTAATTTCACTGAAACAAATGTCAGATATATTAATACAGAACATACGTGCCTCGTAAAGAATCTGTCAAAAGACATTTACTGACTCTCGTCATCTATATTAGACATACTTGTGACAGGTATTTTGAAATAAATTAACAAAATAGTTGAAGCTGGCATGATTATAGTGTGTTATTTTGACAAATATGTGGATTTCTAAAATCTTGTGTACAGAATTTTGCACAGAATTTCCTGCAGGAATAACAGATCACCCATTCTCACCAAGCATCTCAGTAAGGGAAGTTCTCTCCGATATGTTGCTTTAGATTGAACTTGTACTGTACCAGAAGTTTACAATAGAAATTTGAAGCCCACACCAAATTTACCTTTGAAAATGATTTGTAAAAAGCTTTGTATTCATCTTCTTCGACTTCCTTAGAGGGTCTCTGCCAAATTGGCTTGATATCATTCATAAGCTCCCAATCCCAGACAGTTTTTTCAACCTGTGTATGAAAAAGGCAATTCCAAGTTGTTCAGCTCTTTTGCATCTACTTGAGATTGCTGTTTTATAGAAGTTACCGCTTCACTGAGGAATCTCAAATTAGAAAGTTTATGTATTGTCAACCTTTTTGTAATGTTCTGCATACACAAACTATTACTACACTAAGTGCTCAGTAATATATTAGAAAGCTTACAGTAACGTTAGAGATATGGTGCGTGCCCCGAAGCGTTTACAGTCTGAAGTTTAATATGCAGTATGGAATGATGTCATTCCCATTTCAATGCTATGTTGCTGTACCCATTGTGGAAATACAAGTAAAAGTAAAACATGCATAATGGATTTATATCCAGTCAAAATATTAAGTTTCTCTTGAGCCTTGAGTTTGGGTGAAGAGGCTTTCTAGTAGCGTTGCTGGAATTATTCTGATTTTGCAAGTTTGATCCCTGCTTACTTGCCAATGTAAGAAATACATTACAGTATGCCTAGCCCTGTTCTCAGCCTTTTGTAAAGAAATCCTTACAGGAGCTACCATTCACAAGGTATACCAGTGTTTCTGAACTGTAAGACATTTTCTGCTGTTCTGGCAACAGTTAGAAGGCACCACTGTTGCTAAAAATATATCATGCACATTGGGAAGATGAAGGAACCCTTTAACAAGGAACTGTAAACCAAGTTTTTCACACTTTGAAGTCTGACCAAAAACTTACCTTTTTAGTTTTTGGTTTTTTCTCTTCTTCCTCCTCTTCAACAGCAGCTTCATCATCTGTTTCCTCTTTTTCTTTTACTTCCTCCTCTTCAATGGGCTCTTCTACAGTCTCAGTCTGTGGGAACACGTAGCTGTAAGCTCACTTTGCTCAAGTCAGAAGAACCTGGTCAAACAGCCTTTCCTTGGTCTCATGAATCAAACAGGGCTTATCAATCAGATTGATAAGGGCTTAATCAAATCATAAAGGGCTTATATAGATTTTTCAAATCAGTCACTATTTGGCCACAAGAAGCTGTTGTTTTAAAGTAACTAAAAGCATGCTTTAAGATATTATTCTGCATTCTGAATATTAGTGGTATGTACTAATTCAAATCGGAATAGCAACAGATGGGAATGGAGCTGCAGCAGAAACAAGCTTGTCTAAATTGATTTTCAACCACTAATGTCTGAATTTTATACTATAAGCTCAAGACACTTACTAACCAGAGGCAGATAAAAGATCAGAATGTGAACCTCCACCGAGGCCCAGACAATACTTTAGTGAGAAGCAGAGTATTTCCCTCCCCCCCCCCCACTGATGCATTCTGAGCCCTGCTTGAAGTCTTCCACCTTTTGGTTTTGCTTCTGGCTATTAGATATAGAGTGCTACCCTGTAGCTTTCTGAAGGATGAAATAGTTATTCCTTCCCCATCCTATTTGGCTGGTAGTTTTTGCAACCATGAGTATAAGTATTTTCATAGGAAGCTTGAATTCTGTAGAACAGCTCAGGAAACTGTGTGATGAGGGCCTCCTATCAGAAAGTTGATTATTCAAGTCCTGAAACTTATTACAAAATTACATTCATTATACAGCTTAAGTTAATAGTTAGAGCTATTTACCTTGCTGCTCCATACATATATGGGGAAGTTTATGAACTGTGAATATTTCTTGACTAGATTTTTAATTGTATCCAGCTCGAGATAGTCAGATGCCTCCTCCTTCAAGACAAGACTGAAGACAATACAAGCCATTCAGTGCAAATGTTAGACAGTCAAGAATTTCAATGCGATTTTACTTTCTTATTTAAATTTATGTATAAATATTTTGAAGAACCTAGTATAATCAGGAAACAGTCAGCGTACAGTCTCTTGGGAAAGTTCACACTAAACTGGGATTAAGTCAACTCTGCTTCTTTGCTGTTCTGCCTTTTTCCAGAGGAAAAGCAGCTTTCCCAATGATGAAAGCCCAACAAAGCAGCTTTAAGAACTACAATACTAAAGCCATAGATAACACTCAGCATCTCTGAAGATCAGATTAGCGTAGTCTAACTCATTGTTTGAAACCATCTGCATCATTCACTGGACTTCAGAGTATGAGATGGAGAAATGTCAAAGTCTTTTTACTTCCCAACAAGGATAACATCCTCGAAGACAAAACCTAAACTAGCTGCAGCAAAGAGGCAAACTGCAAATGAAGGATGTAGAGGAGGGTGTT
This sequence comes from Emydura macquarii macquarii, assembly GCF_026122565.2. Lineage (NCBI taxonomy): Eukaryota > Metazoa > Chordata > Testudines > Chelidae > Emydura > Emydura macquarii. The sequence continues at coordinate 1,152,988 of NW_027133667.1, forward strand.
GAGTCACTAATACATGAGCTGCACACCAAGCCAGTCCCACAGATATGAGCAGCCAATTTCAAATTTGAGGTATTTTTGTCAGGTGGTTTGACCTCATGTAAGAGGAATTACTACGTTTAGCACTTGTTTAATTTTCTCACCACATTAAGTTGTGGAAAGCCTTCCTAGCAGTATTTGCAAATCAAACTAACAGGACTAGAAAGTTGTCTGGTTTATTTTTAGTGAAATCTAAAATGTATTAAATGAACAGCAAAAATAAGGTGGTGACGTAAATACAAACTGAACGATTAATATCATTAGCAGACAGGGAAATATAAGGTTTAACTTGCCCGGAAAGTTTGGGAAAATTGGAAATGGTGTAAGTTTCTCTGTAGTTCTAGCTACAGAAGTTTGATAAGCCTGAGATAGGAAAAGCAAGCCAACTGTACTAGCAGGAAGGACAAACAGTAGCCAGTTACAAATCAAAGCAATACAAGTTCAGAGTTCTACTCTGACAGTTATTCTCTACATTGTGCATTAACCTATATCAGAGATAGACAAAAAACCCTGTGTTTATGTGTACCAAAATTGACTGTACAGCTATTAAAGTATTTACTGGATCAGTAATGGTTAAAGGATAGGACTCTCCTTTGTTTCCTCTCATAATACAAGAACTAGGGTGTTAAATAAAATTAATAGACAGCAGGTTTAAGACTAACAAAAAGTATTTCTTCACACAATGCACTGGCAACCTGTGGAACTCCTTGTCAGAAGATATTGTGAAGGCCAAGACTACAACAGGGTTAAAAAAAAAACACACCACCCACACACCAGCACTAGGTAAGTTTATGGAGAATAGGTCTATCAATGGCTATTAGCCAGGATAGGCAGGAACTGCTGTTTGCCAGAGGCTGTGAATGGCCAATGGGATCACCTGATTGCCTGTTATATTCATTTCTTCTGAAGCACCTGGCATTGGACACTGTTGAAAAACAACATACTGGGCTAGATGAACCATTGTTCTGACCCAATATGGCCATTCTTATATTCTTAAGTATGCAGGCAGTTCATTTGTTTCATCTAGTCCACCTTTTTCCAAGTCATTAAGTCCACTTTAGAAAATACTTGAGTGCTCTTGCTAAACTGCTAGTATGCACTTTTCAGCTAATTAGTTCAATTACTAAATTCCAACTTTGTAAAGCTAGAAATCAAACATAGCTGTTACTATCTCATCACAACCTTAAGCTATGCAAAAATTGAACAGCTCTAGCTGGTAGTTTTATTTTTCAAGTCCCTATACCACAGCTTTGATTCAGGAAGTCATCCCTATTCAGGACAAGCACTTACATGCTAGAATGCTTTCCTGAATCTGGGCCTATGAGATTCAAATTCAAGTCTCTACATATAACTAGCTTTGAATGCCTTATTCCATGCTACAGACACTAAGTTACATGCACAGAATTCATAATGCAGAGAACAGATAACATGCTAATGAGCAAGGTATACATCAAACAGGTTAATAAACTACTTTTACTGGCTCACCGGCAATACTTACGTTATGGTGGTGCCTCTGCCTAAGGTGTTTCCTCTGGGGTCATCAATCACTGAGAATTCATTTGAATCAGACTCCCAAATGTGTTGAGTATCATTGTTGTGCTTTGATGTGACAATAACTCTGTCTGCCACAAGGAAGGCAGAGTAGAAGCCAACACCAAACTGGCCAATCAACTCAGATGTTGACTGACTATCATCCTGTATTTCAGTAATCTTGTTTAAGAATTCACTTGTACCAGACTTGGCAATGGTACCCAAGTTTTTGATTAATTCTTCCTTGGTCATGCCAATACCTGTGTCTGTAACATGAAGCATGTTCTTCTCTTTATCACACTAGAAAATGAATAAGATAGTCAGTTAAATGACACTTTAAAATTCAGCTTTAACATGATGCAGTGCATGCTGTAAATGGCGAATGAGGTGTTCCAGTAACTGAGAAGATTCATGAAGAAAGTTTGTGCAAAATTCTGACTAGAGTATGGATTCATATCAACTTAATAAGGGAAGACACTCTTGCTGAAGCAATAGTGGTTCAGCCTCTCTTCACAGAAAGAAATGGAGTCCTCAGAGGCAGCTGTTAATGTTGTTTGCTACCAAACCCCCACATCTTAGTGTGAGGATTTTATGGTCAAACCAATGGTAGGGTACCAAGTTTAGTCTAAGTAGTTCATAGGCTTTGGAATATGCAGAATGTTAAATAGCACATTTGCTAAACTGGGCAAAGGAAAGAAAGTATTTCCCAGTAATGGAAGGGAAAAAAAATCAGATTACTGTTATAGCTAGTAGCTCTTACCTTTATTTTAACAGTGAGTTCTTCATTACCAGCAAGAGCATTTTCATCAGTCAGTGATATTAGCCTTATCTTATCTAGTGCATCAGAAGCATTTGAAATCAATTCCCTCAGGAAAATCTGAAACGAAATGTTTAGGGATGATAAAGTTTATGCTAGAACTATATATGTTGACATTATCTAGATAAACATACTGCTCACCTCCTTGTTTTTGTACAGAGAATTGATAATGAGTTTCATCATCCTGTTAACTTCAGCTTGGAATGCAAACTTCTCAGATTTTTCTCTGATTTCTTTTATCTGGGATGCATTTAAACCATCTAATTGAATAGCTTCCTCCTCTCTGTGTGGAAACAAAGTCAGCAGATATTTTATTAAACCGTAGTCAGTTACTGTATATTTAGTCCAGTGGCAGGAGCAACTGAATTTGATCTTATAGCAACAGACAGATCTTAGGTTACTATGACATTCTACAAACCAGGGCATCAGGATGACAGTTTAGAATGATAAGATTTGATTTTGACTATGGAGCACTAAGTGTGAAAGCTACTGTGAAAGTCTGATAACAGGTGAGAGCACTGTTTAGATGATGTTAAAAGCTGGACTTCTCTCTATTATCCAGAAAAAAATCCTACTAGTCCCTTGTCTAAAAACTCCATTTTGAAGATAAATATTTAATAACCCCTAAACCTCTACGCTATACAAGATAAGGTATACAGTTATTTTGTAATAGGAGTTATTGCCAATGTACTGCATGCATTATCTCAAGCCAGTGTCCTAGTACAACAACCCCACGGAGTATCAGAAAAAGGACACTGACTGGCACTGAATAACGTCAATGACATGTCAATCTGTGTGACTTCAAATTAACAAAGCAATCTAGCTACCATTTCACTAGTGCTATGATGTTTTACTTACCCCCTACCCACTTTTAAAGTTATTCATTTCATACAAGAACCACAAAACATGGGCAATTGCTTTTTTTTTTTTTTTAAAGAGGCAAAAAGACTGAAGAGGCCAGAGCTCTTGTTTTCCCTGAAATACACTACATTAAAAGGCAAATCTCCCCCACCACAATGCAGTCTTCCAAAGGGGGGAGGAGGAGGCAGTCGCCGCCACATGAAGCTCCAGTGTTTTGGCGAGTAGGGAGCGACAGCTCTTTAAAGCATCGCAGGCACAAACCTCTGAACAACTTCGTCATCGGTCCGAGAGCCCTCTCTGCTTTTACCCAGGTCATCTTCTACTGTGCCGTCCACGTCGAGCTCCTCCGCCCCAGCCGATGCTGGAAGAGACGGGGCCGGGAGACGTTAGAGAAGTGACCCACTGCGCGACACCCCCCCCCACCAAGCACGGCGAAGCAGGCGCCTGCCTGGAGCCCCGGCGGGCGGCCTGAGGCAGAGAAGGGAGGAGGGGAGGCTTCCGAGCTGTAGCCCCAGCGCCATGACGGGTCGGGCAATGCAGATGCAGGGAGGGGAGCTCCAGGCCGGGCCCGGGCAGCGCGTCCCAACTGTGGGGTGGGGGGGGGAGGGGTTGATAACGCAACTGCGGGTAGCGGCCCCGCCCCCCATCGCTGAGGGAGAAGAGACAGCGCGCACCCCGCCGGGCCAGTCTCCCTGCGGGAGGGAGGGAGGGGAGAACCGGCCGGCTGCACGGGCCGAGGCTGGGGGTGGAGGGGGGAGCGGAGGCGGACTCGAAGCCGTTTTCCCTGCCCGCCCCGGCACACCTTCCCCCCACCCGGACTCAAACAGGCCCGCGCCCCCGTTTCCCGGGCGCCTCAGATCCCTCCCGCCACTTCACCGGGCCCGGCGGCCGCGCAGCCCCAGGCCACTCGTCCCAACCGCTCCTCGCCCAGAAGCTTCTAGAACCCGCGGGCAGGCGGGCGGGCGGGCGAGCGACTCACAGGCCAGGAGCAGGACACCCAGGAGCGCGAGTCCCCACAGCGGCTTCATGGCAGCGTCCGCGGGCTCCGGAGGGGAGAGAAAAGAACCGCCTCTAGCGCCTGCGACCGCGAGCTCCCGAGAACCGCTATCGCTGAAACCGCCGGACCAACGGGGCAGCCGCGGGCAGGCCCTCCCCCAGCCTTATCACTCTCCGGCACGGCGGGGTGGGGAAAGGCGCTCAGCCAGCCACCAATCAGCGCGCACCACGCCAAACACAGAGCCAACCGAGGACCGCGAGGGGTGGGGCGGAGCCCGCTCCCTGCCAATCAGAGCCTTCCATGTGCGGCTTCCGGCTGCCCTAGCGTGGCTGCCTCTGATTGGTCATTGGTAGGAGAAGTCGGCCAATCATTTTTAATGGCTAGTTTAACCTGCCCGCCTTTTATTTGTTTAATTTTTTTATGTTAAATGCTCGGGAACGTTTGACTCCGCGGCCACGTGGCTCACCCACGAATGAGATCTGGGCCTAAAGCGAGAAAAGTCTCCACATGGCCGGATCGATACAAAGCACTTCCGGGGCGCCCGGAATGTTTGCACTAGAGACAGTTACTACGGCAACGTTTACTTCCGGCAGCTTCAACCCTCAGCGGAGGCAGCTACAGAGGACGGGGTGAGGCCAGTGACGGAGGCCAGTACGAACGAACCCCGGGGAATCGCCCGGGGAAACAATGCTGCCGCGGGAAGAGGGCAGCGCGCGGGGTGCTTCCGTCACAGGGAACGTGGGAGGAGCGGGCTCCCCGACACCTCATAGACCACAACTCCCAGCATGCAGCGCTCCACCGGACTGTGTATCGGGGCTTGCGTCCTGGCGCCGCATTGAGTGACGGGAATCGTAGTTCTTGTTTTGGGCGAGCTCAGGGCGCGCTGACTGCTGGGAGATGCGTTGCATGCTGGGAGGTGTAGTCCTAGCCTATGTCCTGTACTAGTTATTGCTTGTCTGCTTCACGGGACCCCACGGTGCCCCTTGCTAGGTGGTAGCTGGAGTCTCTGCAGTGTCCTGGCTCTGGGACGTGCCTGGTCTGTGGAGGTTGAGGGCTGACCGGCAGCGCTGGTTGCTCTGGACCAAACGTTCCAACCTCTGCCGTAGTTTAGGGCCAGATTTGTAAAAGGTATTTAGGTGCCTAAAGATGACAAAAGTGCTCCTTAGGCACCAGCTGCATCATTGGGCTCCTAAAACCCTTTGAAAATGTGCTCTCAACACCTGCCGTCCCAAAGCAGTGACGTTCCCACAGCCACCACTGCAGACCTGGCCCTGCCTTTTGCACCGTGTCGAGGTTGCCAATTGTGGTTGGACGTATTCCTAGAGGTTTTGTCACATGACATAATCTGTAATTAAATATTAATCTTTAATTCCTGGGGACATTATTTTCATTTCACTCACCGGTCATCTATTCAGCCTTACAGGTGTTCAACATTAAAGGATTTCCAAGAAGAAAGATTACTTGGCAAACATTCTCCCTCAACTTAATAAACTCTGCACTTCATGAGGGACATATTGCAAAGCTATTGATCTGAGATGGTCAACAAAAGAGATACAAAATCCATCCTCCTCAAGACTTCACAAACAGCATTCCTGTCTAGTCTGTCAACAGCTAAAGCTTTGCCTAGACTACATAATGTGCTCATCGCTCTACTTTATTTGCATGCTTGGCCAGAGATATGGCAAGTTTCACCCTGAAAACACAGTGTCCTTACCTCCTAATCCACTTGACATTCAATGTTTATCCAAAGTAGAAAAGAATCTCTATTTTATAGCAAAGAATGGTTATCCTTGGGTTCTTCATGAAGGAAATCAATGCTGCAGCCTAACTGGGATAGAAATAATCCATGCAGTTTTTCCTAATGATTTTCAGTTTCAATATTTTTACTTCAGAGATTATTGCTACACCGATGACAAACTATGGAGAGCTGCAGATGGAGAAGACAGAAGAATATTCTCCCAGATCACATGTGAAAGTGACTAAGAAGAATTAAGATTAAGAGTTCAAGGCCATAATCGTAAATAAAGGACTACCTGTCAGATTTTACAGAGATCTGCATGAATTAGGAGAGTTAGTTTTCAGAGATTGGTTTGATGTAATTGAAAAACTTTTTCCTGCTTTGAAGCCTGAAAATATGGGTTAGTTGTTATTCAGAAATTTGAACAAAGGAAGCCTGATATTCCACAAACTCTGTTAAAAACCTCACTTTCAAAATAGAATTCTTTCTAAATGTTTCTGTGTGATTCCTAAATAAAGAGTACAAATACAGTGGGAGTACATACAGGCATCTGAAGGAGGTGAAAACTTGTAGAGCAGAATAAAGTGGCACTCATCTACTTGTGAATGAAATTCTATTTGTAACAAATTTTATGGGAGTTTTGTTTCTGCACTTCATTCTTCTGAGATGGGAAATAGAAATCATTCATCTTAACCTCTCTGATTTTTTGGAGTTGAGATAAAATGGACCCCAGATCCAAACCAACTCTATTATTGGATTTGCTAAACCAAGAAACCATAGATGAAGTTTTGCAAAAAGGTGGGTTTACCCAACTCTGATAATTACACAAAAGTGGAATTACTGTTTGTTAGAAAATAAAGGCAGACCTTGTCCTGTTTATATAGAGGTCATGGCATAATCTGAAGTACAGTGTAGTTAAGCGTTGATTGCTTTCCTTAGATTAAATTGTTTGCATAGTGAAGTTCACTTTCATTAAAGTTCCACTTCAATGTACAGCACAAAGACAATAGCCTACACTTTATGATATAAGTACTTGTAGATTCAAAGGCAGTTTGATCTCTTAAGAAAAAATTAAGAGATTTTGCTTAACTAGTCTTCACCAATGTTAAGCAAACCTTTCCTAATTGTTTCTTTTATTACATAAAGGCCATAAACACAGTCTTGAAACTCTTATCATGAAGCTTTTGCTGCAAACTGTAGGCATCTAAACTCACTTGGCATCTAAGTTTTCAAGCATAGTAGGATTTGAACAACAGTCTTTCTCCCCAGCAGGCAGATGGGGAATTTGAACCTGGGTCTCCCATATACCAGGTGGGTGCTTTAACTACTGGGCTAAACATATACTACAGCCTTGCTCCTTCAGCTGTTTTGTGTGGAGTGAGGCAAGTGCCTTAACTCATTCCCACAATAAACTACTTAGGCACCTAAGCCACCTGACTTCACATGAGGGGTTGTTGTTTGTGGATTGCTAAGAAGAGAGAGGTGCCTCCCTGCAGCCTGGATTTAGGTGCTTATCTCCGAGAGAGACATGGGTCTTAGGATATACCCCTGCATCAGCATCTCGCATTGGCCAGTTTAGGTGGCTCCCCATCTTGTATGCTAGCTTTTGTGGCTTGCTTGCTGAGATGCCTCCCTCCCCCCATTCATTGTGCCTAACTTGGCTTTGGGGATCACAGTGTTGTTTCTGTGACTTTCTAGTTTCCTAAAAGTTATGCATTCTACGCTCAGAGTTACAGAACCAATATCCCTTTGTAGATCTGGGCCTCAGTAATTACCAGAAGGCCCTGAACACTTTGTAGGAGTGGGTCCTCAAGACTGATCCTTCAGATATTTTACATATTCTTAACTTTAAGCACAGAAGTAATCTCACTGTTTCATTAAATAGTTCCATTGAAATCAGTTGGGCTGCTCACATGATTAAAGTTAAGGGTTTGCAGGATCAGGGCCCAAGTTAATACTTCAACTAACCTCTTTATGCAGATTTTTTTTAACTAATTTCAAAAGTCTGCTGCCAATGGCAAGAATAAAATAATATTATTGGAAGCCATTGAAAATGCCTAATCTGTCAATTTAGTTATATTTCATTATATTAGCTAACTTTAAAAAAAAGTTAAAAACTGATTTAAAAATCAGTGCATCAGCTTCACATATTTTCAATTGTTGTTGTTCTGATTTTAACAGGCTTATTAGAAATACAATATGCTTTTGCTTACTTTTTAAATGTCCTTAGGATGTAGGAGCTCATACTGCAACTGATACCTTCAATGAAAACTCAGACGTATGGGATTTTTCAGCTATTGCTTTATGACATCTATCAGCTTAATGTCATGTGTACTTGTAATAGATGGAACAGATTAAATGACTGGAATGAATGGCCTTTCAGAAGTCTCAACACAGAAGGTAAAATTTGTGAAGTTTAGATAAATTATACCTAGGGGAATAATTTATAGTACAGATACACTAATTGCACAATGCAAAGTTTTTTTTAAAAAAACAGTCTTTATGTTTTGGTATTGCTGGTTACCTACATCTGCAGCAATATATTTACAGACATGCTGTTGTGAGAGAGAATGAGAATATGCACAGCAAAGAATATTATTTCTCTCAAGTAAGTCAAGGGTTATCAAATTTTCTATCCTCCTCTACAACTGAAGGAAATTTTAGGTCAGACTGGACAACCATGGCAAGCACCCAAGATGTGGCATCCACTGCAAAGTCTTTTTGGCTCCACAACAGCTTTGACTTTGTTCTTTTTTTAATTCATTTAGGGCCCCACACCAGCAAAGCACTTAGGTGCATGCTTAACATAGAAGCCAGTGAGACCATTCGCAAACTTAAAGCATGTGCCTAAGTACTTTACTGCACTGGGGCTTTAGTTCAGAAGGAGAAAGAAAAGAAAAGAAAAATTCACATATGCTGCCCATGTAAATCAGCACAGCTCCACTGACTTAAATGAAGTTTTGCCCATTTGGACTAGCAGAGAATTTGGCTCAAAGAGTGCTTCTTATTGCTTAATAGTATCACTTCTGTTTTTTGTTTTTCCAGATTTGCAACTACAGCTGTTGCAATAGAAGCACTATTTTTACATGTTACCTACGAAATCTTGGTCAGACCCTTAAGCTGATATAAATCACAAGAGCTCAGTGGAGCCAATGGAACTACACCACTTTACACCAGCTGAGGATCTAGCTCACAGTTATTTGTATAGCACAACATAGCTGTGGCAACATAGTTTATAGGTTTGCCTGCTTTAATTATAAATATAGCAAATATTCTTCCTTACATTACTGAGTGAAGTTAAAATTTCACCCACAAGACAGTTTGGGGCAGAAAGACCCTGTCCCAGAGAGCTTACAGTCAAGGTGGTAACAGGTGGACAAACAGAAAAGTGAGGATTAGGAGGAAGATTGGGATGATGAGGTAACAATAAAACAAACCCAATTTAGCAAAGACGCTATGAAGTTCTTTAAAAGTTTTCTTTTGATGGAAAGCACTTAAATGCCAGAAACACACAGCAGCATTGGAAAACTTTATCATGCCTCTTTTATTCTGGTTTGCTTGCTGCTACACAATCAGCCACAGCTGTGAAGACAGGTGTCTTGGTGGGGGCTGTTACCAATGTTATCATTTGTGATTTATCCATTTTCATTATATTTGAGACCTGAATCCTTGACCTACTTTCCCATATTTGAATTCTAAAGTCTCTCTCACATTGTTCTCTTTTTGACCAGACTTACACATATTATGTCAGAATATGTACCACATATGTGATGGTAATAGCCATGTGTTAGACAAATGGCATTTATCCTGGTCCTTTGACTAGCGCACCTGCAGTTTGCTCACTACTCCCTTTGCACCAGAACTTATTCTAACATTCTAAAACCTTGAACAGCTTAAAAAGGCTGCCATTTTGAAAAGTCCTTCTCCTCCTCTCCACAGAAAAATCTTTGGCCTAAGACCCACGACAGGCTATATACAGTTCCAAGCTAGTGATAGGTTTAAAAAGTCTGGTATCTTACAAACTATGAAGGCTAAAAACGGGGCTTAATTCTCCTCTCATTTACACCAGTTTTAGACCAGTGTAGCTTCACTGACTTCATGTAGATTTACTCCAGATTTACACTACTGCAAATTATTGGAAAAATCAGCCACAGGCACTGAAGAGGGGAATTCTACAGCTTTCCCGTGAGACACGTAGCATTTGCTTGTAGAACTAGAAGGGTTTGAGTACTCATACATGACATTTGCAGTCTTGATTTCATGTTTAATTTCAGTTGTCTCTCTTCAAGAGCAATTAACTCAATTAATTGCTTTTTTTTTTTTTACTGTATTTGTACATAGTTTGATGTGGGAATAATGGAGTAATGATGACATGCTCTGTTGGAAGAAAGATTTCTTTTCACACCCATCTGTTTACCAAAATGCTGCTTGTCGTTGAATTCTTACTTTTTATTCTGAAGCATCTCTAGCTAAAAATAACCACAAATCCATTTTTAGGCTTCTATTGTCCCTTAGCCCCAATCTTTACTTCTCTAACAAAAAGCCTACACGTGATTTGAACACTTGAGCAAAAAATATGCTGTGAAATCAGCTCTGAGGTATTTGTGGGATGGCAGCACACCCTAGTGGACTGTAAGATTGCTCTCCCATTAATAAACCACAGGTATCATGCCTTTTAATTCTGGCAATGAAGACTGAGCAAATTGGTTATAGCCTATTACTTCTAAAGAGTACTATATTATATTATTTTATAAGGAGTTTATTTATTATATTATATTATGTATTATATTTATTATATTTAGTGACCTTCTCTTAACAAAATATGAGAGAGTTGCATGTGAAGGGGCTAACAACTGTGTGAATTGGGCATATCACCAGCAGAATGCATTGCATCATCTACACATCACCATAAGAATATATTAAGGTAAGGTTGCAAGGAGCCAGTTCATTGATATAGCATTGCAATTATTGTTTAAATATATATTTCTTTATCTAGATCTTTTTACTAGGTAAAAGATTGTTCCTGGTTATCCACTACATTACCACTTCACTGCAAATTTATCATGACTTCTGTCTCTTCTGATCTGTCCTGAAAATCACTCAGCACACATCCAGATGTCCAAATGGTGGATCTTTGTAATACTCCCAATAAAGATAAACAAATAAGAATCTTTCAGAAACATTTATCAATGCCACACAAGGAAATCCTGCTTCGTCAAGTCAGAGACATCATGAACAAAAAGTTAAATATGAGACAATTACAACTAGCAATCTTGGCCACTGAGCTTTGTGTATGTGGAACGTACAGAAACGAGCATCAATATCTTAATGAAAATTTGGAAGCACTTTCTATTCAAGAGCTATGGCTCTTTGTTCTTACGCGGTGGATCAAAGACTATAGCTGGAGAGTAGACACAAAAAAGAGCATCAAAAGTAAAGAAGTATCTTCAGGTTTTCAGGCTTCTTACAAAAGTAAGTGTCCTCAGAACATCTCTCGTTCATAATGCACTTTTCTGAGACTGAAAAGTATATTCAAAGGAACACCAGTACCCTTGTTGCATAGCCAACTAATCCAAAAGGGAAATAACCTCTTTTCAGTGGGAATAAGCTGTGAAATGTATATTTAAAATGAAAGGTCAGCTTTTTCTGTCCAATGCACATGCCAGTAAACCAGCCGATGGAGGAGGAAAATGAAAAGAGTCCTGCTCCTACCAAAAACTCCAGAGAAACCACCGTACAGGCCCTCAGTGATAGTACTAACAAAAGGGTATTTCAGGGCAAGGCCAATGGCTTAAGCAGAGTAGCCTGCACTTAGGTCTGCTTAAACCCTTTGACCCACAATCGCAATTGCACAACTCACCATCATCCATGCAGATTACTCTTATTCCTACAATAATAAGTAACTTCCATGTCTGGGTTACACATATAGCTGCTTGTAGAAGCTGTGCATTCACCAACAATGCCACCTAGTGGTTAGGCTGGTGTGTGGCAAGATCAGGATGGAGTTTCAGCAGTCAGTGTTGTTGAGTAAACGGGGTCAGATTCTGCAAATCTTATTTAGGCAAAACTCCTTCAACCTTCTCGTTTTGGGATTGTTAGAGCCAGTCCTGAGGGGACCAGAAGCAGTCCTTGCACTCAGAACTGTCTCAGCACAATGATTTCTGGAGTTTCTACTGTGGCTTGGCAAATCAGCAGTCCTCTCAAGGCAAGCCAATCCCTTCAATGTACAACTGAGTCTTATATGGCCACTTGCATTTTAATTACTTTAAAATAGCTGTCACAGATACATTTGGAAATGCCTAACTAAATGGAACAAGAGTGTTAACTTGAAAGTATCCTTAACTAAAAAATGAAGTTGCATATATTTGACGGTTTCCTTTTCCTCAGGAGTAATCCATGTAGAAAAGGAGAGGAATAATAGAAAGACTTATCTTTCAAGCTAAGTGGCACTGCAAAGGAAAAGGGGACGGCAACTGAGGGACCAGCTGCAGACCCCATAACCACCTTGGGCTACACAAACTACCTATGGGCCAGAACTGCAACAGCGACTATGCACATATCTGTAGTGTAAAAGACTAACAGGTTAAAATATGATTATTTTTGTAACCAGGTATGCTCATGCCCATCAGAGAAAGCACCTCAAATTCTTTTCAGAACCCCCTGAACAAAAGAAGATACATTTACATTGAGTCTTAACTCAGTACTTCCACCATCAAAGCAATTTTTGGAGACTGTATCGAGTTACCATGGCATATGATAATGAGTGGCAACTGGAAAGATTTGTGTGACTTTCTCTCAAATTCTAGCTAATCTTTAGCAATGTGATAGTAATGTACATTAACATTTACTTCATTTATACTGTGGTCTGATATGGACGTGGAAGGCTGAATTTAAAAAAGTGAAGTTTTGAGAATTATATAGCAACCATAATTATTTTCTATTATTCAGACAGCCCTGCTGGAGTCAAGTAAAAATGATGAGTTGGGGAAATGTGTCTAGGAACAATTATAAAATAGCTTTAAACATCAAGTTCAAATTAAAAAAAGTCTTTACAACCTACTGAATAAGATGAAAAAGGCTGTCATATCTGAGTTAGGTTTTCTAGAGCTATGGGAAGGAAAAGGGGACTTGTCTGTATTTATGTGTATTCTCCCAAAAAGTTAGGAAATTGATTTAAATCAACAGGTGGAAAGCCTCGGTTTAAATCATAAATTTAAGTAAACTTTTCCATTTGTGCTTCAGTTATTTTCTGAAGAAAGGTGCATTCTCATTGGTTGACATAACCATTAAAACACGCTGTTTTATAACTACATAGAGTCTTTACAGTAGATTTGTTTCCTCTTTTTGCTACCTAAAGGTGTACACTAAAACTATATACATTTATTTAAGCAATTATATGGCTTAATGTTTTCAGAATTTTATTAATTGCACATTTTTAGTACATTAGAAAATGTGATATATTGCTTGTTTACTAGATAATTAACTTTTTGCTCATGATTTGTGTCAAGCTGCAATAGGATGGTAACTGGAATTTAATTAAACACACAAAACAGCATAGTATTTATTTTTGTTAAACAAAATAACCTTAAATACTTTGGACACACAAACTCCTCTTATCAAAATATGTTTTGCATTTACAGCTAAATTATAATGAGTTTAGACGATAACATATTTTGTATTAAATTCAGATTTCATTTTCAATAGATATTTTTTAAAAAGAAAATCTTATAATTTAAATAACAAACTAAAAAAATCCAACTGAAATAAATCCACGTTCATTGCAATGCTGATTTGACACATTTGTGGAACGAGATATTAGACTGTCAGATTGCGAAACTGAATTACCGTTTTCAGGACGATGTCTATGGTATAATGAAAGCTTCTGCTGTCTTTTTGTCAACGTCTGAGACCTTCAGCCGAAGAGAAAGTCTTCAGCCTCCGTGCAGCCTGTACGGCATCACCGTGGAGGAGGTTGAATTTATTGTGTTCGTACAGCGATTAAAGTGCAAAGTAGCCAAAAGAAAAAATGGTGGTTCTCTCATCAAAATGCTAGACAACTGCAATTTGGACATTTTCCTTAATGTCAATGCCCTTTTAAGAGCACCGATCACTCTTCCCATGACAACTTGCACTGTGGAAAAGCTCTTCTCTACAACAAACAGGATCAAGACAGCAACAAGGACATCAATGCTCACCAGCTACCTCAATCACCTGTCATTGTTATCATTCAAAAGGGAACTGTGCAATTCATTGGACTACGACAGCATAATTGCTGTATTCAACAGCAAGCCCTGGCACCTCATTCTTTAGGGAAGGGAGATGGCTTCAAAAGTATTTACCTGGTTTATTGTTGCAAATTAATAAGACAGCTATTGAATTATTTATAGATCTCTGAGAAAGAATCTGGTTTAGCTAATCCCCTGAATATTTTGTATTCTCTTTATTTAAAACCTGCCTATAAGTCATTGTGTTGATGTGTTTTCTAGTGAAATTGCTGTGTCAAGTTTAAAAGTTATGTGTTTTAGCATCACAATTTAGTTTTGCTGAGTGCTTTAAGTCATTAATAGTTAAAAATATTTAAAGTATCATCTATGATGTATGAGAACATTTGCAGACTGTTTACCTACAAGTCTATAGCATCTGGTGTATCGTAAACTAACTATAGCATATTAACGTAGCTAGCACGGTGGTTTTGTGTGTGACACAAGACTTGTGCCCACCCATGTCAACCACAGGCCCTGCCAAAAAATCAGTTCTGGTTACGCCTTATCCTCCTCTGGTGTGATTTCAGTGGAGTGATTGTGGTTTCCTGCAGCTGAAGATTTCCCCAGAGATGTTCAAGATTCATTTATTTAAGACAAGGTTGTTTGTGAACTTGCTAAATGGTGCTAGAGCCACACTTTGTGTTGCTACACTGATGTGTCTATTTTGTGTACAATCTTTATTGGTGAGAAATTCCTAGAATAAAACAGACAGATTATTTGTATGGTGCTGCTGTTCTATTCTAAGTACAGTGTGTAACATGCTTCACCAGGTTTGGGCAGCACAGAATGACTCATATTTGACACTGTTCACCATGTTCACTTTCCAAATACTATAGAATTACTTGCTTGTGACTGTTATTACAGATAGCATTTGCCCTGAGATTCTTTGTCAGATTGTTGTCATTAAGCCAAAAACAAGGAGGCGGTGTCTCTAACATACGGCTCAGTTCTGAAGGGTAATGAGAATTGTAGGCAACATTGCTTCTTAGTATTACTGCTGCATCAGAAAACACAAAGAGAATAAAGTGTGAAATATATTTAATCTCTCGTTAGAAAATACGCTGGAGACAAAAAATACAGAGAAATTAAAATGTCTGTTTGGCCTCTGTGAAGTGAAGTGGTCTCAGTCCAGTTCCTGGTAGAACTATTTGAGGAATTCAACAAATTGAGAAAACTATTAAGAGCTTGCAAACCATATATATGTACTTTCACCATACTATAGCTGTATCTCAGTTACAGTATGCATGAAAAATAGCTCAACTGTAGCTTTGGCATAAAATACCTGCCCTTATCACAAATTCCTGTTAATTGCATGACAACATCCAAAATATGGATTTCTTAGAAGTTCTGGTGCATAGATATTTAATCTATTGAAGATGTGACTTTGTTTTTATATACAAAGCAGGTTTCTTTTTATGTTGTATAAGTTATATGAAGTCATGAACTGTACTTTGCTCCAATGTTTGTAGTTGGAAGGAAATTCACATTTTATTATATACTGTATAAGTTATCCCCTCTTTTTATATGCCTAGTTTAGTTTTTTAATATTTGTATATATTTACATAAATAAAATTAAAATACTTATAATATTTTATTATAGTTAAAAAAACTAACATGAGACAATCTGGAAATTGTCCATTAAGAGTGTCATAAATATTAATTGTTGTTTATTTGTACTTAACTTTCTCTAATACAATTTATAAATTAACTCTTAAAAATTAAAAGAGCCAGTTGAAAAATATTTGTTTGTAGAGGCTTTAACATCTATGTATTCATTAACATCACTGTCTATTGAGTGTCAATCACAATATTATCTAGGGATCATCATCACACTTGCAAAACACAGTATGTGTATTGTACATACTAAGGACCTGCACCTGCAAAGACTTATCCACAGGCTTAATTTTATACCCTGTGAAATCTTTAGTGGGACTACTTACAGTGTATAAAGTTAAGCCCTTGGATAAATCTTTGCAGGATTGGGGTCCAATTTAACTACATTGCAATTATTTTTCATACACCTTGTAACTGCAACATAGCCACAATGTAACAGATTTTTGTGGAAAGTACAGGTATTAAACTAAATGTTGATGTTATTTTTTAAATTTGTTTCTGCATCCTGAGATGTTAGGAAGAGACAAACATACAACACCAAAAAATAACTACAGTGTGCTGCAACCTGCAAACATACAACAACAAAAAAAGTACAGCGTACTGCAACCTGGTACTGTCTAGGTAAGCATGCACCAGGTTTCCCTCTGACTGCAAAATGGGAAAAGCTCTGTGGAATTAGTAAATTGGGCCAACCACATGCCCATGCTCATGGCTCCATAAAAGAGCCACCAACTAATATCGCTGACAGATTTTCTGGCCAGAGGGGAATATAAGCTTGCCCATGGGGGCGCCTTGCTTCCCACAGGTGGAATTCACAAGAGCTCAGGAGGGACTTGCTTTGGGCATAAATTGTGGTTGTGTAGTGAAGGAGACTGTTTATCTTGGACCCCAGCTTCATTTGTTGTAGCAGTTGGAAGATGTGTAGTGAATGAAGCAGGTGATTGCAGAAAGAAACAGGATGGTCACACGGTTAAGGCAGTTGAATGCCACTTAGGAGAACTGGCTTCTATCCCTTCCTCTACCACCAGGTTCCTATGTGATGCAAGTCCCTTAATCCAGTCTTCACAGGAAGTCACTAATTGTGTGTTCCTCATTTTCTGGGTGCCCAACCCAAAGTGCTGAGCACTCACAGCTGCAAATGTGCTTTGAACATAGACAGTGGTATATAATGTCAACACTCTGAAAAATCAGGTCCTAAGTGTCTCAAATTGGGCATCCCAAATTAGTGAAGTAATCTCTTTTGACCTTAATCTCTCTGTGCCTCAGTTCCCCATCTGTAAAATGGGGATTATACCACCCCCTCATCTCACAGGGGAGCTGTGAAAATGAATTAATTAGCACCTGAGTGCTCAAACATTATAGTGATGAGGTCCATAGAAAAGTCCATGAGCAAATTAATAAATTCTGTCTTCAGAACAGAGTTTAAATAGTGTGCAGTGGATAAGACCTGAGGCCAGACATTCAACAAGGAGGAGAAAACAAAATATTGAATATCTGCTCACTAAGTGAACATTGTCCATTCTGTATACCGAATGAGGTCCTGTGGAAAAAATAGCATGTGATCATGTAATAAAAAACGATCATAATATGTACGTACAAGAGGACTGGATTGAAGTTGAATGGGCAACCCTAATTCTGCCATTTCCTAAGTTTTGAGTGCTTGACTTTGCAACCTTAATGCTCCTTTAATAATAGTTTTTTGTGTGTAATATTAATATATGCAAACAAACTGCTCATGTGCAATACATTTCTTGGAGGTGAACCTCAGTCTTGTGTTTATTATGTTGTTTGGGGTAGTGTGTGTTCATTTGCTTGTTCTCCATCCTTTTATTATTTCTAGATTCTTTGCTGGAGATTTTTGTGGGGCGGGGAAGTGTTTCCATGAATGTTTGCACACTAGGCACAGTTTGTATGGCCAGAGTTATCTTCTAGTTGGAGAAGTAAAGGAATATTTGGCAGACTTGTTAAGTTATTCTAAGAACAATAAAAAGTAAGAGTTGGATATAAAAATCTAGGCAATAACCGAAATTTATTTTATTGATGACATTACCTAAATGACCTACAGAGGAACTAATGATTCATTATAGCATTTAAAGAAGGCAGAGCTATTATTTAACTTGCTTCTGCTTTTTAACGATTTGAAAGTTATTCATTTATTTCAAACTCTTCCTAGTTGCTTTAAAATAACTTCTTCCTAGTGAAGCGAGTGACAGAGAACTGGGTGACAGATCCTCACATGGTGTAGGTTGTCAGTGGAACTCTGCCAGCTGATGGTCTAGCTTGGGTCTCTTGCCTGGTTGTAAGGATCACTTGAAAGCTAGGTCATAGAACAAGTGTCTGTTGAACTCTGGTCAGGTGAGTCAAAGGTCCTGGCCCAGCTTCCTTTGGTCTGTTTTATACTGCACTGCTGATGTGGCCAGTTGAGGGAAGAACACTCCTCTGCAGGGGGGAACTTCTGGTGGCACAGTATTTATACACATAGCAGAACTCACATGGTATTTCACATACACAATCTCTAACTTGAGAGAGACAAGTAATGTCTATTATTGGCCAACTTCTGCTGGTGAAAGACATAAGTTTTCGAGCACCACATAGCTCTTCAGCCCTTCCGAAGTTGGTCCAAATAAGGCATTATCTCACTCATTTTCTCTCTCATCTCCTGGAACGAACATGTCTACAACAACACTGCAAACAATCTCTAACTTGTTACGCAGGTATAGCACCATAAGCTGAATGGATATAAGGATTCAATTCATTATCGATCTTTGGCTCCTTTACACTGGCTAAGCCTTTATAATAGTCTACTAACATTCGTGTAATATATTCAAGGATTTATAGAATGGCTTCCCCTGGAGTTTGTTTATTCCAAAGAGTACAAAGACTGTTTCTGCTTTTGACTGTCTTTTCATGTTCAGAGTTGAATAAGACGTTAAAATATACATATATTCCTACTCTGCCACATTCAGCAAAGCAGATCACTTCAGAGGGGTATATATATAGTGGTGACAGAAGTGGGGGAATCAAACAGGGAGAGAGATTAAAAAACAAACAGCAGACTTCTTTTTTGAATTCTTTTCAAATAATTGCAGTGATTCTTAAAAGCTGGTACCAAAATTTAAAACCATTTTAAGAAAAAAAAGACTTTACAAACCAATTATTTTGTGCCATTTTAATAAAATGATTGTTTGTAATGTTTTAATAATTTTATTTTCCTTGTAACTTCTCTCTCCTCTGAAGATTTTCTATCAGATTTCTATATATTTTCTGTATAAATATAATAATATATAAATATAATATATTTTCTGTATACATATTTTAAATATTTTCTGTATGAATAAACTAAATAATATTTTTTTAAAAATTACGTTTGTTTTACATACGTCTGCCAGGACAACTTCTACATAGTCAATCGGGCTTTCAAGTTAAACAAGAAGCAACAGGAGTTTTGAAGAGATCATTAGATTTAAGGGTTCGTTTTCTTGGTCCTGATCACCCTCACACCTTTGAAATCCAGTGGTAAGTTTCTATTTAATTTCCAATTCATAGAGTAATTCATAAAGATATAATTATTCCTTGGCAAATCTAGCCTTTTTTTCAGTCTACTGAAGGAAGTTGAAAAAAAATAAACATGGTAGTGGACCAAGGTTTGGATACAGAAGTCAGGTGGAAGGCAGACCCCATAGCACCTTACAGTTGCAGGAGAAACCTTCTCAGGCCAAACTTAAGTACAAACCTCAGAGCTGTTTTGCTGTGAGATCTCCAATTAGCAGTTTTACTAAACTTCAGAGGACCATAAGTATGGAATTACTTCAGTCCAGAAATTCAGCTGAAGATACACTGAAAAATATATCAAGAAAAAATGAAAGCATATTTAAAGCTGTTCCTTGCAGTCCTAAATGGGATGATATTAAAAAATATATTTATGACAATGTCACTATCAAGTCAACAAGATAGCATCTATTCATCAGCACTAGCAAATGACAATTTCATTAACCATTTAGCTTTGTCCAATGTAAGTAAAGTCTCATGGTCTCCAGGCCAAAGACCTGCTTTATTGCGAAGCCATGCTAAAAGTTGTATTGTCTGTTGACCTATTACTATCCATCAAACATCCATATCAGGCACTTATAGAACAATTAGCTCCTTGAATTCCTCATTCAGACCATATCTGCTCTTTCATAAAGCAGCATGGTACCATGTGCAAAGGAGGTATCCAACTCCTCAAAACCCCATTCCACCTAAAAGACATCGAAGTAGGAAAAAATGTTCATAAAACTGAATTATCAAGTAGGGAGAGAGGTTCTGAAATATAAGTAAAAAAATCTGGTAAACCAATTATATGTATTTATACAATAAGGCCCTGTTTCAGGAAAGCATCACTTGACAGTAAATGTGTTTAAAGTTAAACACAGGCTTAAGCGCTGTCCTGAATCAGAACCTAAACTTCTAAGGACATTGGAGGATATAAGATTAAGAAAAAATGTACACAAATTTGAGGGGAGATGTACTCAGGAGATTTGTAACAGGATGCAGTTTCAAAGAGACCCACATCAGTAATGATCGAAAATGTTTACCATCTTATGATTGTTCTGTGGTCTGTGTGTTAAAAAAGTTCCTATTACGTTAATTTATGAATAATCTTTAAGTAGATAGAAAATATATAAAATTAGAGAAAATGAATAAGAACCTTCAGATTGAATTAAGGAAAGCAGACTTTCCATTCTTTCCACAACAGATTGCTTCTACATAACCTTTGTTCAGTCTTTTCTCAGTCCAAGGTAATTTGCAGCTATAATAAGTCACTATGTGATACAATCAGTCAGCTAGCTTTAATGCATAAAATGTTGTTTTATTTGGAATATTGTGCTATAGCAGTTCCATAACACATTTTCAGTTTTCCTATCTTTGCACTTCACCTACAGTTCCCTTGTGGGAGTTTAATTAATTACAGAGTCTGCATCAGCTTAATCTTAGCTCTCGTTTTTTAAAGGCTCTATTATGAATTCCTTGCACTGGTTAGGGGCTGATCTTGCAAATTCTTAAACATATGAGTAGCTTTACTTACACGAGCAGTTTCTGAGGTGCCAAACTGCCTCAACAATCACTGAAATTGATGGTAGCCGAGGATAGTCAGCAAACTGCAATAACTTCTTTTCCCATAGGAGCAAAGCTATGAAAAGTGAAGAATTTAGATAGTGATGTGATTGCATATGTAATTTGTATTGCATATTTTTATTTATATGTAAAATATGTTAAAAGATCACAAAGTTGTTTTATGTTTGGACACACAGATCACATGGTTGTCTATATACTAAACCCTCAGAGATGGCAATAGAAACTGTGTATGTGGACCAACGGTAGTATATGGTTCTCAGTTTGATTCATTTCTGTTCACAAAACTACTAAATCAGCAGTAAATACATTTGCATAATACTGAACTGCATTTGCAACCATTCTATCTCTGGGTATGTCTACACTGCAGAGTGAAGTTGACTTACTTTAAATCGACTTTCATCCATCGATTTTTAGAAGTTGCAGTAGCGTGATCACACCACGCTCTTTGCGCCGGGCTCGTGCGTCCACACTCGCCACGCTTGGTTCGACATTCAAAGCAGTGCACTGTGGGTATCTAACCCACAGTGCAACTAGCTGTGGAGGTGTTGGGAAGATTGTCGTCTCCCATGATGCAATACTCCTTCCCCCTCCCTTCTTGCCCCAAATAAACAGGAAATGGGTTCTCATGCCATTTTTGTATGCTGCACGCACACCATTGCTGCAGAAACATGGAGCCCACTCAGCTCTGCACAATCATTGTGAGCATCACAAATACCTCACGGCTTATCCTGGAGTATTTTCACTTTGCGCTTTGAATCGACAGAACTAATGTGCCAGTGTAGACGCATACTTTAGCGGTTTGACATAAGTAATGTTACATCTACCTCCGTTGCCAGTGTAGACCAGGCCTCTGTATTGCTTTTACAAAACAGACATTTTGCCCTCACTTACATCCCGTATAAACCCACTGACTTCAGTGAGGTTACACAAGGTAAAATTTAGGGCAGAATTTGGCATAAAATAAATACTGCTTCATGCCTTCTTTAAGGTCACCCCATATGCTTGCCTCTCATTCCCTTTACACCAAGCAGCCTCCTTGAGATCCTTCCTCAGAGAACATGTCTTGTGTGAAATTTCTGGTACTGATTTTTCACACTAATCATGTTTAAATCCCTTTGTTTTTGAACAGTTATCAGATATATAGATGATCTATATCTGTTTTGTTCTATAAACCCCTTGGGCAAGGTCCTTGTCTTTTAAGTATTGTGAAGTATTGTGTACATTTTTATGGTAATCTATAGTTAATACCGCCTTATCATTTTGAGTGAACTGATTTTAATCTAAGAAGCATCATTAAAATTATGTTTGGTTTATACAATTAGGAACAATGATATTTCATTTAAAATGCATATTTTGCATTTGAAGTATATATATATTCTAATTTAAAAAGTAATGCTATTGTAACTTCAATTTCCTTATTTTTATTTAACTGTTTAAAAAATAAATGAACCGATTTGGGGTGTGAAGAGTGTATCCTCATTTGTCTTCCCTCTGTTCAGGTTAAAGAAAATGAGACAACAACAGTTCATGTTGCTACCTTTTCTCCAGTATTTGTCTGTTGAGTCATAAATTGGGGCCTAGTATGGAAGAGGACAAATTTGTCTAATAAGGTAATAATTTTAAATAATGATGCTTCACATGGTAATACAGGCTCTGATTCTGCAAGCATGTAAACGTGTTCATGTGAATAACTTATTGACTTCAAAAAGCCTTCTGCAGCAAGCGTATGCCAAATATATAGAAGAATACTGTAGCTAGCAGAATCACGTAGTATGAGACAACAGTATTTTACACAGTCAAGTAAAATATGTTATCCTTAGGCAAATATTACAAAGGTAAATTGTCTGAACCACAGTGGGAACAATACTGCAAACACTTGCATATGTGTTGTCCCAGCAACCAAGAGGCCCATCAGGCTAAAAGCAAACTCTCACAGCATGCAAAGAGGATTTCAGATTTCCGGTCTGATTATTCACTGCCTTGCATCTTGTATAGTCATTATATGGGTGCAAAGGGAGCATAAAATATCTGCATTCTGATTTGATAACAAGCACAGGGGTAAGTGTCTACACAAGGTACAAAGCAGGGGAGAAATAGGCCCTTTAAGCTGAAGTTAGGGCTCCAGAATGGTCTTCAGTGTCTCTCCACGCCCCTGACCGATATAGCTATGCTGACCTAATCTCCAGCGTAGACACAGCAATATCAATAGACAAATGTTCCATTAAAGTAGCTAATTTCATTTGGGGAGGCGTGTTCCTACACTGATGGGAAAAACCTCTTCCATCTATACTATGAGGGTATGTTGGCATATTTGTGCTGACACAGCTATGCTGGTATAGTCTCCGTAGGGTCAGATATGCCACCTCCAGGTAGGGTACCACGGTCCCTATTTAATCGGGTACCTTACAGTGCAGTGCAACAGGAGGAGAGTGATCTGCATGAGCAGTTTGAAATGGAAGCTGAGCTGAATGGATGGGCTGAATCCACTAAGCTGAAGTTTCTGAGCCTATTGCTCATGGGGAAAGCCAGGGAAGCGTATCAGGGACTTAGCGGTGAGGTTTGACAAGACTGTGCACACCTAGCAGATGCCTGCAAGCATTCTTTGGAGCATGCAGTGGGCTCCCTGCAGCCAATCAGAGTCCAGCAGGCTCAGATAAAAGGAGTTCAGGACCTTAGCAGGTCATTCCTGGTCAGGACCAGAGGAGCAAGGAAGGCTACTCCTTTCTGGCTAAAGCAGCTTGAGGGATAACCAGAGTTCGGGTTCTGGCTGCATTTGCTTAAGCTAGGAGAGAGAGGACCTGAGAACTTTAACCCTGAGTTAAGGGGCAATGATAAAGAGGCCAGGTGGGAAGAGGCCCAGGGAAATAGCAGTAGAGAATTGCAGCAAGTGGTATGTGGCAGCTTTTTATAGAGTCCCTGCATTGGAACCCAGAGTAGTGGGTAGGCCTGGGTTCTCCCACCAACCTCTTCTAGAGAGGTCTGACCAGGGGAAGATCTCCACCTCCCAAGCCTGTGAAGCAGGGAGAAAGGGAGTCGAGTGAAGGGCAACTGAAATCTAAGCACTTCTCCAAATCAGTGCCTAAGTCAGCAGAGTTGATTCCAGTTGAGTCCAGTGCCAGAAACGGCACCGTCAACTTCAGCAGCCCTGCATTACAAAGATATGATCTCAGTGCCAGCTACGCTGGAGGCATTTGCAGTGGCGAGGCATTTACTCTGCTTTGCGGTACAAGAATTAGCCCCCTTGGTACCGTTGAACTGTCCAGCACCAACACCTAAGGTGCACTATGCAGCACCGCACCAGCTGCCTACTTGCCAGACAGTCTGCTCATCGGTACCATCTAAGGGGAAGCTGGCAATTATGGCAGCTCCCCAGCCATTGCTGGGTTCTTGGCACTGGTCTCTGGCACCTCTGGGGCAGCCCCTCCATGATTGGCAGATGGGAAGTCTTCCTCATCAGACTCCGAGGTAGGATCTAAGACCTGCCAGTCTCCACATAGAGATCCTTCTTCTCTGGATATCCTCATGTGATGAAGTGGGAATATACTTAATGTTTTGTCTGAATACTGTGTGTGCCTCAGTTTCCCCCATGTTACTTAAGTATCTAGGTGGTGGGACAAGGGTGTGTGATCATTGCAGAGACCCTAGAGGGCAGGTGTGACTGCTGTCTAGCTCGATGGGCCAAGATAATAGCAAGACACACTGATAATAGCCAGGCCCACATAGCTGGGGCCCATCCTCCGCAAGAAGCCAGTTGGAGGAGTTGGAGAACAAAGCAAAAGGGGGAAGCCAGTTGACCTGTTTGCCTGGGAAAGAGACAAAGGATGGAGATGGGGCAAGTGGGTGTAACTGAGGGTGAGCTGCTGGAAGCTAGTCAGTTTTCTGGTTTGGGACTCGGGGGAAGAACCCCAAGGCACTAGACCACCCCCCCCAAGATGGACTTAGCACAGAAAACAAGAAGTTATAGCAAACAAGAACTGTTCTATGCTGTGTTCCAGATGACTAATAAACCTTTCTGTGATCAGTTGTTGTAGATCTCAAAACTCACTTGGTCACAATTGCACAAACCTGTTTGAGGTTGGTGGGGCATTTGGTTAAGTATGCCAGACTATGCCTCAAAATTCTATGGGGTTGGCTAGCCTGAGTCTCCTCACTAAGCTGTCATCATCTAGAGTCGGCGGGGAGGGTGCCCTCACATCTTTGCCTCCCTAAATTGGTAGAGAAGTTTGGCCAATGGATGTGTGGGTGTTCCCTTTGTTTGCCTGCAACCAATGCTCTCATTAATGATGGATGCTTCTTCCCTTGCTTGAGTGGGGACCATCTGGGTTCTCTACAGACTCAGGGTCTATGGTCTGCAGAAGCTTTAGATTTACACATCAGCGTCAGAGAGTTGAAAGCTGTCAGGTTGATGTGCCAAGTTTTCCTGCCACATATCAAGGGAAACAGCTTATTAGTCCTCACAGACAACACAGCAGCAATGTTCTATCTCAACAAACTGGAAGAAGCCCCACTTTTCTTTGCTCTGTCAAGAGGCAACTCTGAGTTGGTAGAGCAGATCTGCCAAAGCAATAGCTCTAGAAGCTTCTTTCCTACTGGGTCCAAAACAATCTGACAGAGCACCTGAGCAGATCATTTATGAATCTGCATGACCTCCCCACAGACCTATTGAAGCA
The DNA here is from genome assembly GCF_026122565.2 of Emydura macquarii macquarii. NCBI lineage: Eukaryota > Metazoa > Chordata > Testudines > Chelidae > Emydura > Emydura macquarii. The sequence continues at coordinate 1,178,630 of NW_027133667.1, forward strand.
ACACAAGACCCTCACTACACCCTCTCCTCCCCCATCTCATGAGGGAGTTGAGTGATTCAGCCACATGCTTGTCAATATGCTAGTGTCTTTGATTCAAGACAAAGTGAGTGGGACGACCTACTCCCCTCTTATGATGGCCTTTTGTAGAAGTGTCCAGTAATCTATGGGCTATACATCCTATATGGTGTTATTTGGGAGGGAGACCTGCTTGTCTGTTGAACTTATACCTGGATAGCTGTATCAGAAGATTTCAGCAATTCATTTGAGTATGTCCTAGGAGTAGCCAGGTGCTTGAGTTTTGTGAGCCAGACTGTTAAGAGGCAGCAGGGTAGGGCCACACAAGGGCAAAAGGAATACTATGATCTCAAGATCACCAGACAGGTGTATGAACATGGAGAGTTGGTGTGAGTATGGAACCAGACTAGAAGGAAAGAACAGTGTCAAGTTTATTCATCTGTTTACAGCCATGAGGAACCTGAGTGAACAATCTTTTGTGGTTCATTACAATCAGATGAAGCTCTCTGTGAATTTATGCTGCAAGGACACTGATCATACACAGGCGCATTAGGTGACCACCCAACCTCAACTGAGATATTCTCACAAATCCCATATTACAGGCCTCTGCAGTTCCAAGACGCAACCCCAAGGAATGTTCCTGAACCTTAGAGTGGGAATCCTGGCCCAATGAAGATAGGGTGTAAAAGTTTCCCTGTAGAGGGGCAGCAACAGGGACTCTCCCTCTGAGAGAATCTCAGAGGGAGGCCACCCCTCCCAGCCCCTACAGCTTTGGTGAGCCCAAATCAAGGGGCCGCCTCTGGCCCTCAGTAGGGCAAACCTGGGTTCAGGTCACCCCTTTTGGCTTGGGGAATAGTCTCTCAGCCCGCGGGCACGTTATCCGTCTAGGGTCCGGCCTGCTGTCAGGGACGGGCCAGCAACGGGAAATAGCCTCAAGCCCTCAGACCAGGCGAGGAAGCAGTCTCTTGCCTAGCCCTCGGGAGGGCTGGTAGGCAAACCCAGGTAGGCTCAAGCCCTTGGTAGGCCAGGCCTTAGACTGCAGCTCGCCCCTTTGACAGGGCAGGGCTGAGGGACAGTAGACTCTAGTCCTTAGCCAGGGAAGTCAGTAGTCTATGGACAGTCAGCCTGGGAAGGCTGGCAGAAGCACCTGCAGATGCTCAAGCCCTTAGCAGGGTGAGCAGCAGTCTGTGGCCCAGCCCTTAGGCAGGATAGGGCAGTAAGGAACAGGTTCTATCACTAGCTAGTATCCACCTCAGGTCAGGGTGAGGGAGGGGGAAGGGCAACATAGAATCCTTCCCCATCAACCAGTAGCAGCTCCAGAAACTGCAAAGGGTCCTCCAGGTCCTGGGTGGTGGGCAGCTCCTCTGGATTAGCAGGTCCCCACATTATGGATAGGTCTGGCAGCTTCCCCTCTGCATGGGCCTCTAGTACAGTCCTAGACTTGAGCCCCCAAGAGAGAAGTATCTTTCTCCCTTGGCCACCTGGGTTTTAAAGGCCTGATCCCGCCCACCTGTTTCCAGTCAGGTGGTGTCCGTTTGGGTTCTAAAGGCCTGGCCCCGCCCACCTGTTGCCAGTCAGGTGGTATCCTTCTGGGCTCAAACCCCCAGGGTGGGTTTGGCTCTCCCTCTGTGATTGACTTAGAGGAAGGCTACCCCTCTCAGCTACATGGGAATAGCGAGGGCATGCAAATGCTCAAGGTAGTTTCAGGCATTCCCAAGACTCATCCATCACCCCCAGCTCCAGCCTCAGAACCCCAGGGCAGACTACCCAGGTGGCTTAAGGACTATTTGAAGTAGCTTCAGCAGGATGTGGGGATGAAATGCATCCTCTTAAAAGCAGAGGTAGTGTAATAAGTCAGCAGCTGGCACCTCAGCCAAGTGCTGGAGGATCAACGGCCTAGAGGGCCAAGGATTGGGAGGATTCCAGGACAGTTAAGGGGGCTGGGGAGAGAGGAGTGCCATCTTGGCAGGAGAGTGGATGCTGGGGGCCTTGTTGGAAAGGAAGTAAGACTGCGTTTCCCCAGATGTAGGTGTGTGTGAGCCCGGGAAATAGGGCATGTGATGGACACCACTAGAACGGACCTGACGGTGTGAACTTCGGACTTGTATTCGTGAGTATCCTGCTGGGAGATGAAGGCTGAGTAACCAAGCAGCAGCGTACCCCACCATGCTAGAAGGCCAGACTGAGCAGTGACCTCACCAGGCTAGCCCGTCTTAGCTTTATGGTCACCAATGGAGGGATTACCATAGGTTTTGTGCCCCCTCTGGAGGTGGGGGAAGGAACTGTTCTAATGGTTTTTACTGTTGCTGTTGAATTTCCTTCTGTCCTTTATCCCTTTTCAGCCCATTGGTGTGTACCTATTCCCTGCTTTAATATTCTTTTATATAGGGAAACAAGGTGGGAGAGGGAAAATCTTTTATTGGACCAACTTCTGTTGGTGAGAGAGACAAGCTTTTGAGCCACAGAGGTCATGGAGACCTGAAGTAGAGCTGGACCTGGAGAGAAACAGGTGCAGGTCTGATACCTTAGGACAGTATTTCTCAACTCTTTTATGCTGGCAACCCCCTTTAGACTTTTTAAAAAAAAAAAAAAATCATGACGCCCCTGTGATGCTGTCATTCATATTATTTAACATCACTATTTCAAAATGACATAATTCATGAGATATGCCAAGTCAGGTACTATTAGAAAGGCTATAAGTTGCTAAGTATGATGATGTTGTTTGTATGTGTCATATTTGTATTGTAAGTTATATTTAGTATATCTGTATTTTGACTTGTGCTATGTTTCTGGGCTACATCCCAGATAGGATGGCAGCAGCAATGAACTTGCTTAATGGCCCATTGAGGGAACTCACAGGTACAATAAGTCCAGGGAGAGAAGCCAGGGCTACACCTTTCTGAGTCACCAGGGCTTGCCCAGGGGGTGAACCTGGACTCCATCCTGTTTCTGTAAATTTCCACAAGCAGCATGACAAAGAAGGGACATAAAAGGCAGCTTCAGCCGGCTGCACCCAGCACGACCGTATCCATGTTGTCTTCATTCTTGCTTCCTACCTCTGAACTAACTCATCTGCAACTGCAGGTGTAAAACAAAGGACTGAGAGACCCATCCAGGTACTGCATGTACACCAGAGGGACTATACAAACCTACAAACTCCACAATTCTGCTGCAAACTGGATATATGGAGTTTCAAATCACTTGTATGTATCTGATTGCTTTAATAATATAACACCTCTCACCTTGTTTGTTTTCCTTTTATAATAAACCTTTAGTTTTAGTTAGTAAAGGATTAGGATAGGCTGGTAGCGTGGTACTTTGGGTTAGATCCAAACTCATATTGATCTGGTAATGTGGCTGACCCTGCAGGGTCAGGAGAACCTTTTTGGTAAAGAGAATAGTGTTTTAATAACTTATCCCTTTACTACACCTAGTGACTGATTAGGAGCCTGAGACTGAAATGCAATTAGGGGGCTGCTGTAACTTCTTGAAAACCAGCATGGGAGATCAGAAGCATTGTGTGTGACTGGTTGGTGAATTTACTGCAGTGTTAGCTACCAGTGCTGGGAGAATCTGCTCTCCTTTTGCAGCGGACCCTGACTATGGCATTTTCAGGGGGCTGGACTAGGAATGGACGGGTCTCTTTCTCTCTCACACACTAGAAAAAACTGCTCCCCCCGACCTTAACTTCCAGACTTCCGCAGCCCCAGCTGGCACTGAGTATCAACTTAAGGGGGGGGATCGTCATACTCCCGCTGTTGAGAAACACTGCCTGGGGCCATCTACCTACCAGCATCTCTGCCCACTGGGGGTGGGGAGGAGTTGATCCACCTCCCACCCTGGCTGGGGGTTGTGCAAAGCACCCTATGCTCGGCTGGTTTCGGCACCGCCCTGTCCGCCTCTGGCCATGGCAGGTGGAGATGGAGCTGCCTGGGGAGCGCTTTACCCCCCTCGCCTGAGGGTGACGGGTTCCGGCCGCGGACAGCGCGGGGGAGCAGCCAGCGGACAGAGCCAGAGCACGTCTGGCTGTGCAGTGCCCCAGCCAACAGCTAGCAGCAACCCGAGCCCCCCCCCCCCCGCTGTCGGCCTGTCCACGCGACGGCCCCCCCAGGGGCTGGCGGTGGGCGTGACACGCACGTGCTGCATCTGGGGGCAGGGAGGGAGGTTGCACGTCGCAGCCGGCTGGAGCCTGGCTCGCCCGGTGCTGAGCCCGCCTCCCTCGGAAAGTCGGCGCGCGGGGAAAGGCGGGGCTCGAGGAAGTGACTTCAGCGCAGGCCGGGCGGGAGAAGGTGCCCGGCTGCGGTGCGGTGCGGGGCGGGGGGTTGCTGGAGGCGAGGCGAGGCGCGGCGCGGCGCGCTCCGCAGGGGCGGCAGCTCCCGGCATGGCGGCGGCGGCGCGTTCCCTGCTGGGCGCGGGGCGGACGCGGTGTGGACACGCGGCGGCGGCTGCCGGGCTCCGCTACTGCAGCAGCAGCGCCTCCCGGGCGAATCCCCGTTGCACCGCGGCCGCCCCGGACATGAAGAGCTACCTGTGGGCCAGCTACAAGGGGGCCAAGAAAGTGACCAAGGGTAAGTAGCGCGTGGAGCTCCCCCCGGCTCGGGAGTGGGGCTTCTCCCTGTCGTCCTGCCCCGGGCCGGGGGGCAGCTGCAGCAGGGCAAGGCTCTGCCGCCCACGTGCCAGGCTGCAGGGTGCTCGGGCGGATTCAGGCGCTGGTCCGTTTGATCGTCTCTTGCCAAAGTACATCCCAGGCTCCAGCTTTTTGGGGGTGCAGAGCGGTGGGCAGACGGGGGAGGAATGCAGTGAGCTGGGTAGTTCACCCCACCCACCGTTAATGCCCTCGGGGAGCTCAGCAGGGAGGACCTGGGGTCCTCATACAAAAAGCTTTCCCTCCCCCCCATGCAGCGAACTCCCTGGAGCTTGGTGCCTACCCGGGAAGGGTAAGGACCGAAAGTGCCTCTTGCCCGGATTTCAGCTGCTGCAGGGTGCCTGGGTCAGTGGCTCACATCATAAAGCTGGCTGCTTCCATAGTCTGAGCTGCTTACGTTTGCCTGTTATCAAGGGTGCTAATTGCGAAGTGGATGTTTCCTCATTAGGAAATAGAATGAGACTATTAAGTACTTCTCTGAAGTGTTCCTGATGTATCCCCTTGTTGTGTTATCAAAGGACCAAACGGGCATTTCCTGCTTTCAGAAGAGCATTCGTGCTGAAATCCAATGTGTTTTCCATCTATAGGTTTTAAGGCCAGAAAGGACGGTTATGATCCTCTAATCTGGCCTCCTGCAGGGCACAGGCCAAAACATTTCACTCAAAATAAAAATTGTGCTTTATCACTTCCTAGAGAGAGCTGGTATTATGTCTACTATATAAGACAGAATGAAAATAAAGTTTCCACAAGATAGTGGGTTCAGGTGGCAAATTGAAGGTAAACTGAGACCATGTTGAGTTTTTCTATCAAGCATACCCACTAAAAATGCATTTCGTTTTTACCATTTGGCGATGCTGCTTTTTGTATCTTTGTAATTGCCAGATGGTGTCTTTATACCATGGTGATTGTAACTAGTTGCAGATGGCTAAAGTATGAACCTGCCCCATGAAGTGACTGACGTGTATTATGCAGCTCCTCAAATACAATATTTTTAGTATGAGTATGATTTATGTGGATGGCTTTGTCTTCATGCAAACTGCAGTAGCCTCTTTTCACAGTCACCTGCTGTTAAATTATGGGTGATTTTTCACTCTTATCTTATCAAAGATAAGAGACTACATTAAAACTGATAGTGTGTCTGAAGACTGAACAGTCAACAAACGTTGGAATCATATTGTCAGGGCAGCATCTGTATTTTTCAGAGCAGAAGTACTGAAGCAACTATGAACCATTCTAATTAAATTTTTGAGCTAGAAGCTATTAACGTTAAATATTTAAAACTACTTTGGAAATAATGTTTTAGTATGGTGCAGCTCAGAGTTGGTAAAACTTTTTTATATATTTGTGTTGAAATCTGATCCATTGTAACAGTAAGCAAAATCAAATTAAACAAATAAAAAAAGCAAGGAGTTGATTTTGTGTGTGTGGTCTTTTTGTCTGAGGCCTCTTCTACAAAGGGGTCAGGTTCCAAAAATGTATAGGGAAGTGACATTTTAATGGGTTCTGTTTTGGCTACCAGTCCAATTAATTACTATTTAACCTCAAGACTGCTGCAGAGGAATGTCCCCACTTCTGGTAAATAATTAAGAAGTACTGAAGCAAGGGATCAACAGCTAATGACAAAGCAGGCTTGTGCAGAGTAACTTCAGGCAGTTTTCTGAAGATGAAAGCAGGCTTCACTGGGTAGGTCACTTTGAGTGCGTCTACACTGCAATAAAAAACCTGGGGCACCAAGTCTCAGAGTTGGGCTTGCAGGGCTCAGGCTGCAAGTGCTATAAAATTACAGTGTAGATGTTTGAGCCTGGGCTCTGACTCCTTGTGGGGTCTCTGAGCCTGGGCCCTATTCTGAGCGTGAACATCTTGACTGCAATTATATAGCCTCACAAGTCTGCGTCACCTGACCTGGGCCAGCCACGGCTGTGCTATGGGACTTTTATTGCAGCATAGTCATCCCTCAGTCTCTATGTGCCTCAGTTCCCCATCTGTAAAATGGGGATAATACCCTTCCTCATAACACCTGTGTGAGGTAGGGAAGTACATTAGGTTGTGAAGCTCTTTAAGATCTACTGATGAAAAGCCTTACATAGGAGCTAGGTATTTTATTATTTGGCAGCCTGGCTGTGTTGTTAGATGAGAATTTGAAGGCCAAGTGACAATCTCTCAGGTATATCATCATTCTATAAAACATGCCCTCTGAAGCATCTTACCATTATAAAATGTTGGTAGTGACAGAAAGTTGTTACTATCTGATGGCTATTTGGCCTATGTGAAACTATTTTGGTGGGCTCAGTCCATTTCCCTCTGCCCACATTATCATTTGGGGCAGGGGAAGCATTACCAAGGTGCACATGTCTGCAGCTTCAATGGGTAGGCCAATGGGATCTGGTGACCGACATAGAGATCATTCCTCAACGTCAGGGTTCAGGCATATTAACAGAAAGATGTGGGGAGGCTTGCCCTGTGCTGGCTATGCTGTAATCATTCTGGGTAATACTTTAGTCTCCCATCTTCAGAAATGCTAAAATCACATGCACACACACCCTGTCAAATGTATCCTTGCAGACACTTTTGCCATATGTGAGAGAGTTCTAAGGATAACTCTTGGGAGATGGGGGGACATTATTTTGGCAGCCCCTTTTATTTTGGATGTCTTCCCATTCCAACAGTTGTAGAGGTGGTGCAAAGATACATTCCACACACTATTCTGGATCTCTCCTCTCTGCTCTTTTGGCACTGCTTATCCATGTTGGTTGCACATCCCATCCAACAAATATCTTTAGAGGCATAGTCTCGCAGTGCTGCTGAGGAGATACAGCCTATGTTAGGGGAGGGAGGTCTGTAAATATTGGGATAAGAATATAGAGGCAGAGGGAAAGTATTTTAAGGATCACTTGGGAATTAGGCTATAACTAAGTACCCTATCTGACATTTAGTTTTTATTTCACTCTTAAGTCAGGACCGATTAGTCATCTTATGTTAAGTCATTTTGGCATAAGTAGTATGTGGCATGGGATATGTCAGGCAGGCAAAGTAGTTAATATCTAGAACCTGTTTATAATAGCTCTGTTTACAGCTTTCAGGCAACCATGAAATGTCTATAAAATGAACTGGATTCAGCAGTCTGCAGAATTTACTTAAATTGATATTTTAAAATATCAGTTTCAAATAATTAATATTGAAGCAATTGTTGCAATATTATTTAACTATTTCACTTAAAACCAAAGGTCTGACCACTTATGGTCCCTTGAATGTCACATTGCTTTTTGAAAGTGGAAGGGGGTGTTTGTTGTCTTCAGATTCTATTTGGATAATGACCTCATTCATTTTTACAAAAATTTCAGATGAATGTGTAAACTTAGTACGCTATTGTATACTTTTCCCATACACTGTTAAGGAGTTGCTGGACTTGTTTTGCTGGCTTGGGTTTTTTGTTTTTACATTCTGGGGATGAGTTCATTTCAGTGGCCGATAAAGCTTTTTATGTTAATTTAAGTATGGTAAGCTTTTAAAAGTCATTTTTGAATGAGATGCTGCATTGTATTTAAAATGTGAAACATAACGTAAACCAATGGACTTGTTCTTACTTTGCCAAAGTGAAATTGGGCACGTGTGACAGGCTACGTTATAGTATTTCAAAACACTATCTCTTCATCAGGCATCTTTGCAAAGTTGTGAATGTTATGCAGGACACAGGCAGCAGAAGCACTTGGATTAGAGCAGTGATTCCCCAACCTTTTTGGTTCAAGGGCCACAAATATAATTTTTACAGCCCTGAAGGGCCACCAGTCTCCGCCAGCAGCCTCCCTTCCCGCCACTGCAGCCAGAGGGAAGGAATTCAGCGAGGAGGATCTCCCATCCCCCTGGCTACAACAGGGAAACCATACACTCCACCTGAGTCCCTAGGCAGCAGCTCCTTCTTTTGCAGCCAGGGGGACAGGAGATCAGTGCTCCCCTCCCTCTGGCTCCAGCAGGGACCCAGCACCTAGGGACCCAAGCAGAGCACTTTGCCATGCTTCCTGCTACAGCCGAGGGGAGTGCTGAACTCCCATCCCCTTGGCTGCAACAAGAGCCTGCACTGGCAACACGCTCCGCCTGGGTACTTAGGCAGCAGTTGCCTTCTGCAGCCATGGGGGACGGGAGCCACGGGCCACTCTGAAAGACCCCGTGGGCCACTTTTGCTTTGTGGGCCACAGGTTGGGAACCACTGGATGAGAACATTACTTCTTTAAAAAGATTACTTGTCTTCCCATGCACCTATTCAGGTCAAAGGATTTCAAAAGAAATAATGAATGTTATTTTTCTAACAAAATATTGAGTGTCCAGATGCATCTCCATGGTCCCTACTGTTTGGTTTCACAGAGAGATTAGAGTAACGTACAAAAGGGAAGTATGTATGTGACAGAGCCTCCACACACCACTAGTCTGACACCTCTTCCTGGCAGCTCTGGGGAATAGCTCATCAGGCTGACACCCCTTCCCACAGTGAGTCACTCTCTCTTTCTGATTTGCAGTCCCTCTCTCACTCCAGGAACCACAGCTTCCTCTTCATGACTCAGCCCTCCTGCCAGGTCACTCAGTAGTTCCCCCCCTTCCAGGGTATATCAAAGTCTTTCCTTCAGCAGTCCTAGGCAGTCTTCCTATTCGCTGTCTCAGGTGTCACTCCTTCAGGGGCTGGTAGGGGAAACTGGGCCCACTCTCTACCCTGGGTTCTAGTCCAGGGACCCTCAACTAGCAGTTCTGGACTTCACTAGCCCTTACTGCTCCTTCCCTGGACTGTTTTCTGCCACTCCTGATTTCCCCCTAGAGTACCGGCTCCAAACCCTCTTCCAAGGAAGTGACTGCTGTCCCGATCTGTTTCCAGCCTCTTGGCTTTATAGGCCCTGCCTTTTCCTGCCCAGTTGAGCCAGTTTGCAATCAATTCCCTGCTCCCTGGCTCTTCCTCCAGGTGCAGCCTGTGGAGTTAATAGGCCTACCTGATCACCTTAACCCCTTCCAGTTCTGTCTGGGGTGGATACTCCATCATAGTGTATCCTTTCTCAAAGTCAAGGTTGTTTAAGGGGAGGAGCTTATGTTTACTTAAGACTGATTCCTTCTCTTAAAACAACCATTCACCAAAACATGTTCTCTTTAGACACAGCCACCCAAACACAGGTGTAAAATGAAGGATTCTCCCCACCTTTCCTTCTAGAACTAGAAGATAGTTACTGTTCTGTGTGGAGAGAGCTAGGGGTGGGATATGTGAACAGCTTATCTAATGCTCTACAATTGATAGAGAAGTAGACTTAAGCCTCCTTGTGTTGCTCTCCCAAACTTTTAAAATAAACAAGAAATGCAAATAGAGACTCATAATGTTAACTTACAAATAGGTGTGACATTTTTCTGGGCAAAAACATTGAGAAAAACAGAAGTAACTGTGGCATGTTGAATGCATTGTTGCTGAAAGAAAGCAAGGTCTTTTCACATTCCAGGGCTAGAAAATAGGGGTTAATGGGCACAATATCAATATTTACTTCACTGTTGTTTGGAAAGAATAATTATCTGTTATCTTTACCTTTCTGATTAAATGGCACAAGTGTACTATTAAAAGGATACATACACAGTTATCTCTGAAGCCTACTACAGAGTTTCAGATTGGGTCATTTCTTGTGTTGTTTTATCAGTAACATACCTGATTTTCTGCTGTATCTTTTGTATCTCTACGCACACCTGATGTGCTTGAAACCAACATTTAGATGGTTAATGCACAGCAGATGAGCTAAGTAATGGTGTGGAAAGAGGTACAGGCTAAAAGGAGAGGATGCTGGTGGTAAAAGCAAAACAAAATGAAAACATGTTTATGAAGGTGTCAAAAATGCATATATTGTGTATGAAACGGATCTCTGCCAAGTATGATCCTGAAACAAATCTTTTTCTTTATTTCAAAAGTAGTAGCAGAAGTGTGTGTGTGTGTGTGTGTGTGTGTGTGTGTGTGTGTGTGTGTGTGTGTGTGTGTGTGTGTGTGTCCGTCCAATATTGGGGATAGCCAAATCATCTTAATAAAATTATAGACAGCATTTTTCTTTGTTCCTGGTTGAGATTTAACATAAGAACGGCCATACTGGGTCAGACCAATGGTCCATCTAGCCCAGTATCCTGTCTCCTGACAGTGGCCAGTGCCAGATGCTTAAGAGAGAATGAACAGAATGGGGCAATTATTAAGTAATCCATCCCCTGTCATCCAGTCCCAGGTTTTGGCAGTCAGAGGTCTATGGACAACTAGAGCATGGGGTTGCGTCCCTGATGGTTTTGGCTAATAGCCACTGATGGACCAATCCTCCATTAATTTATCTAATTCTTTTTTGAGCCCAGGTATACTTTTGGCCTTCTCAACATCCCCTGGCAATGAGTTTCACAGGTTGACTGTGTATTGTTTGAAGAAATACTTTCTTCTGTTTGTTTTTAAACTTGCTGCTTATTAATTTCATTTTGTGTTATGAGAAGGGGTAAATAACACTTCCCTATCCATTTTCTCTGCACCATTCATGATTTTATAGACCTCTATCATGCCCTCCGCATTCATCTTTTTTTTTTTTTAAGATGAACAGTTCCAGTCTTTTTAATCTTTACTCATGTGGAGGTGTTCCATCCCCCTGATAATTTTTGTTGCCATTTTCTGTACCTCCTCCAATTCTAATATATCTTTTTTTGAGATGGGGTGATCAGAGATGCACACAGTATTCCAGGTGTGGGTCTACCATGGATTTATATAGGGGCATTATGATGGGTATTTTCTGTCTATTATTTATTCCTTTCCTAATGTTTCCTAACATTCTGTTTAACTTTTTTGACTACCACTGCATATCGAGCAGATGTTTTCAGAGAACTATCCATGATGACTCCAAGACCATTTTCTTGAGGTAACAGCTAATTTAGACCCCATCATAGAATCATAGAAGATTAGGATTGGAAGGGACCTCATGAGGTCATCTAGTCCAACCCCCTGCTCAAAGCAGGACCAACCCCAACTAAATCATCCCACCCAGGGCTTTGTCAAGCCACACCTTAAAAACCTCTAAGGATGGAGATTCCACCACCTACCTAGGTAACCCATTCCAGTGCTTCACCACCCTCCTAAGGAAAAAAGTTTTTCCTAATATCCAATCTAGAAAATAAATCTTTAATACCATGAAGATCACTGTGTAAGGGATTAGAACCCATATCTGCAGGGCCTATCACAGCAAATATTCCCACACCACCATCTGCAGGTTATACAGCACTATAACTTAGGAGTCAAGAGTAAGGTCATTGCATTCTTAAAGGGGCCACTAAGGGAAACAGCTACACGCTCTGCATAGCTTTGGAGAGGCTGCTCCTGCCAAAGGGATGAACAGGAACAATGACACCACAGCCTGACCCTGGTGTGATTTGCACACACAACCTTCTGATATGGAGTCAGATGCGCTACCATTGCACCACAAGGCCTGTTATAGCACTTTGGAAAAAATAATTCCAACCATACATACAATATGCATTATTTTGCACTTATCAGCGTTGAATGTCATCTGCCATTTTGTTGCCCAGTCACCCAGTTTTCTGAGATCCTTTGTAACTCTTTGCAGTCAGCTTTGGACTTAACTAGCTTGAGTTATTTTGTATTGTCTGCAGACTTTGCCACTTCACTGTTTATCCCTTTTTCCAGATCACTTATGAGTATGTTGTACAGCACAAAACCTAGTACAGATATTTGGGAGATCCCCCATTTACTTCTTTCTGTTGTGAAAACTGATCGTTTATTTCTACCTTTTGTTTTCATACTTTTTGACGCCCCAGAATGTGGTTAGCCTTTTTGCACAACTGTATCACGTTGTTGACTTGTATTCAGTTTGTTGTCCATTATACCCCCGATCATTTTCAGCAGCACTACCTACCACCTTGCTGGTTATTCCCCATTTTGTAGTTGGCATTTGGTATTTTTCTTCGTAAGTGAAGTATTTTGTGCTTATATTTATTGAACTTCATCTTGTTGAATTCAGACCAATTCTCCATTTTGTCAAGGTCATTTTGAATTTTAATCCTGTCCTCTAAAGTGTTTGTAACACCTCCCAGCTTGGTGTCACCTTCAGTTTTTATAAGTATACTCTCCACTCCATTATCCAAATCATTAATGAAAATATTGAATAGTACCAGACCCAGAACTGACCTCTGCAGAACCCCACTAAATCCTTCCTCCCATTGATAATTACTCTTTGAGTATGGTCTTTCAACCAGTTGTACACCCACCTTATAGTAATTTAATCTAGACCGCATTTCCCTAGTTTGCTTATGAAAATGTCATGTGCGACTGTCAAAATCCTTACTAAAATCAAGATCACATCTACTGCTTCCACTCTATCCACTGGGTGAGCAACTCTCTCATTACAAATATCTAATGATAAATGTCAAATTTAGAATATGTTACACGTGCAGATTGATATTATGCTTAGTATAAGGCTGGAATACTAACTCAATTGTTTTTTATTTTCTTCAGACTTGGTTCCTTCCATTATGAGTAATTTGCTGAATCCAGATGCTATTTTTTCCAACAATGAAATGAGTCTATCAGACATTGAAATCTATGGCTTTGATTATGACTACACATTGGTCTTTTATTCCAAACATCTGCACACTTTGATCTATAATGCTGCCCGGGATCTTCTCATTAATGAGCATCGGGTAAGATGAATGAAATAACCATATGTACATTTATCTGTAAGAATGCTGTAAGCAACTTCTAGTTGACAGAAGCCTAATGGCTTAGTCCCTGGTTGGCTCCCTTTGTTACATCTTGTTGCAGTAGCTGCTTAGAGACCACAAAGTTCTTAGTTCATAACTGCAATCACGTGCAGAATGCAGACAGTCCAGGAACTGGAAGGAAGACTCCGTTCTTATAGCTGGCTGTAAGTTAGCAGAGACAACTTGCAGACAGGATTCTTAATTGGCTGTATTTTAAGCAGAGGTCACTTAATGCACTATTATGAATGCAATTATCAATCTCTATTTGGAATATTTTACACAGCCTACTTAGACTGAATAGACACTGTAGCATTGTTCATTTCTAATACCATATTTCAGTCCAATGGTTAACAGCTATATATAAATATCTATAAATATCTCTGGACTAACAAACAATGTTAAAACTTCATAGGTACCATAAACACACACAACTTAGAGCCTCTAAAATTCTGTAAAATTTTGGTGGAAACTTCTGCATCATGAATTAGCAAATTGTATCAAGTGTCATATTTGTAATAGAAATTGACACATTGCAGTAGCAGTGGGATTGCATGCTTGTCCAATCTTCTTTGCTGTAGTGTTCTAAAGATACGCATGGCAGGAGATTCAGTATATGTTACTTTTATTGTGGGTGTAATATGTAACACTAACTAGTTGAGTCTTGAAATTGGAAACTAGTACTATATGGGTACCGGTAGTCATTGACAATATGATGTAATGCTTGAAGCCACCTGTTGAGATATATAGTTTCCCACAGGAATATATTTATTCAGCCCAAGGGAAAATAACTCTGTCTAACTCCAGTCTCTTTCTAGCTGCATTTTTATTGACCTTTATGTACTGTAGCATCAGAATTACCTTGTGGGTGTAGTTTTTTGGTGATAGAGGCCATATGATCCTATCTCAGTCAGTTTAAAGATGGCTCATTTTTAGCACTAAAATGTAATCTGTCTAGTATAAATAAAAATTGAAAATCCTGATGTAGGCATCATGGAATCTAGAAATATATTTAAAAGTAAATATCAAATGAATAGATATTACCCATGGAATAATCAATTTTATTAAGGTTTTGATTGGATTTGATTAACATACATATATTAATCTGGATTAACAAACCAGATAAAGTTTCACAAGGGGATGTGTGTCTGTAAAATAATGTACCTTATCTGGATTGTTAATTCATATTGGATTTGATATGAGCACTCTCACACTAAGAGCTGGCAGAAAGCCCAGAAAGAAAGTAATAATAAATAGCACAGTATCTAAGTAAAGGGAGAGTCAGATTCAAAGAGTGTAGGAGAGGAAGATGATTGGTAAACAGATGCTGTAAAAACATATGGGGAATAGAGTACAGCAAATAGAAAGAAATTTACATTGGAATATGATGACTGGAAGGTCAATGTAATGGTAAATCCATGAATGACCAGATTTAAACCCATGTAACGTTTTTCATTTAGCTTATGAAGTAATTATGTTTATTTAATATATAATACAACCAATCAATATGTATTTTATATCAAAACTCACATAAGTGACACTGCTCACCATAAAAAATAAATCTTCAGGACATTGAAGGATGCACCTTAGAATGGAAAGATAGTTTAGTTCACTTTTCATATACCCATGGGGGATGAGGAGAAGAAAAAACTAGTTACCATTATCCCTGCTTACTTTTAATAATCAGTTTTGTTCAGCATTATTCAGATTAGTGTGTACCTATTCTTATAAATGCCTAGTTATTGCTTCCTGTACTGTTGTTTTCTGGGACTTCTTGGCTATATTAATTCCAGGACATAACATGGTGAACTTGTAAATGTTACTTGAATTTGCTGTTCTGCAAGACGGTACACTTTTATAAACCACTGCACAGGGGCAAAGTTGCTGCAAGAAAAGTATTGTGTGCACAGCTATGTAACCCTAAGTATTGTTGTGTATGTAAAATATTCTAGATCTGTGGAAGAGACATAGATTTGTTTCATAAAGATGGCAAGATGTATATCTTGACCTCTTGAGTCACAAATATAATTGCATGGTCAAACTTCTATACTTGTGCAACTTCATAGCATTGCAGCTCCGTATGTCTCTTCACCAACTTCAGAAATAGGTGTACAGTAATGCCCATGCACACTTAGCCCACTCCAGTGCCAATTGGGAGTATTTCCATCAATTTAAATTGGCGCTGAATCAGACACCATTTGTACTTCTAGCTACTTGGAAAGTACTATTGTAAAATGTCTTCAGATAGGTCAAAGACACTAGTTCTCAATCAGGATTATTTCTAGACTAAGCCATGTGTCTTAGTACTCAGCTCAGAAAATAGATCTGTTTTAAGAAAGCTTCTGAAAAAATGTAATGGATGTAATTTAGGGTTGTTGGGATCATAGTATCTTTTCAGACATCTTTCTCATCTGGGCTAAACTTAAAATTTGGGTGCCTAAAATCAGGCACCAAATCCATATTTAGGCACTTCAGTGGACTGGTTTTCAAAGATACCAAGTATCTGTAGCTTCCACTGACTTCAGTAGTGCTGTATTGCACGTTAATTTTAAGTGACGTGGCACATCTTGGAATCAGGCAACTTAGATCGGAGTGTCTTCAACTCTAATGCTTCCAGTCAAACTTTTGTTTCTAATATATTGGCCTGTTGCTTCATAATGAACTGTATGTGAAGCCTTCATGCTAAGGGCAATAAGAAAGCCCTACTTTTTAATTTTAGAAAGGGTTTGAAAATTTGGGCCAAAACTTTTGAGCTCAAGTGTCTAAAAGCATTTTTTCCCTTTAAGCCCAATTTTCAACACTTAGAACACTTAGAAATGTCACAGAAGCTAGTGGGTGCTGCATGTGCTCATCTCCTCTGCAAATTGGGCCACTTTTCCTTAGATGCCTAAATTTAGGCACTCACATTTGAAGATTTGAGTCTTAGATCTTTTTTTCAGGTGTTCTTCCCAGTCATGTATCTGAGTTGTGGATACTTTCACGTATACATCACCACAATATTGAATGGCATACTTCAGTGAATGCTAAAAATAACATGTGGGAAGTTAAGCATTTTAGAATTGGAGGGGAAAAAATGTCTTGAGGTGTTTAAATACTTTAAATTAACCCTCACTTTTTGTCCTTAGTATCCTGCAGAAATAAGGAAGTATGATTATGATCCCAATTTTGCAATAAGAGGACTTCATTACGATGTACATCGGGTAGGTGTAAATAATGTTGGGGTGAGTTATATGATGTTGAATACATAGGTTATGAAAACAAATATTTTATAAACATCAAAGGTTTTGCCTTGTGCTGACATGTAGGCACTTTGTTCTTTTTCCCCCTATGTTTGTAGCAAACTTGAATTGTTTTAAAGACCAGTTTTGTCAAGGCTCTTATGACAAAGTTGGAAGAGAATAAACACAAACATGCCAGTATTGTTAGGGCAAGTTATTTCTTCATGATTGTAATCCCATGTCATCTAAGAGTAACACAGTTTCTAATGGTTTTTACAAGCTATGAATAAAATCCTTTGCCAGTTACTCTGCTGCTCTTTACAAAGGACCTTCTCATTCAAGTTCTTCTAAAATTCATCCATTTCTGAGCGAGGAATTCTTACTCGTGCATATAAGACTGCTTTTATGAAATGTCAATTGTCTGAAATTTGTGTTTTTGTTCAAGGCATTATTGATGAAGATTGATGCTTTTCACTATATTCAACTAGGAACAGTGTACAGGTAGGTAAAATTATTGCTTAGTTTAGTTCATATAAAAACACACTCCTTTTTCAGAATCCCTTGGACTCTCCTCTTAAAGCACATTTAAGAGTCAAGCTAATAGCAATGTAGTACAGAGTACATTTTATAATCACCTGCTGGAAGGCAGGGACACACAGGTGTGCGCACTTTGCTGGTTGAACTAGTAGAAGAGATTCTCTGTGGAGACCTGGCTGGTCACATGGTGCTTACTCAGCACCTTGTCCCTAGCTGCTAAATTTCATTTAAAGATGGCTATATAATGGCTGGTACAAAAATATTGGGGACAAATATATCCATCCTTTCCCCTCTGTATTATGATTTTGTATCTAACTTACTTGTCACAGTTCCTTAATTGTAATTTCAACTCAATGAGACTTAACTGAATTAGGGTTAAAAAGAAATCTGGTTATTACTTTAGTTAAGAAGGTTGCATTTTTGGCCTCGGTTCTTCAATGTCACATGGCAGAATAATCATTATCTGAGTCTCGTGAAACAAAGGCGGAGAGAGGGAATTACATTCTGTTGAGAAACTAGATGCTGTAACTGCTTTTTACAAGCCCTGGAAGCAAAGTTTCAATGGAGACTATTTAGTTTTTTGAAGAAGCAAAAAGAACTTTAAAAACTGGAATGAATTTCATGTGTGTCAGTTTGTTGAAAGGTTACTTGTTTTGGGATTTAGCAAGATAGTCTTTCTTAAATTGCAGATCAAGGTGTTTCTTATGGGAAACCATCTGATTGTATGATAGTATTGGTATTCTAAGAAGTTCATGATTTGAGTTTGTATATGCAGACAGGCTGTCATACAATAATTATCTGAAAATTCTGATTGGACTTGTAAACTGAAACTAATGTTGGTATTGCCAGAGGACTCCGTGTTGTCCCAGATGAAGAAGTCATTGCAATGTATGACGGTTCCCATGTCCCCTTGGAACAAATGAGTGACTTTTATGGAAAGGTAAAAACACAAACTATTTCTGTTTTAAAATTTATGAACTGAAACCCCACATGTACCACTGACTTGTTTTATGTTTTCAAAATGTTCCTGTTCCTATTTGTTATGTTAGTGCCTAGGGGCCCCGTTGTGCTAGGTGCTGTACAAACACATTTTAATGGACAATCCCTGCCTTGAAGAGTTTACAATTGAAATAGACAAGACAAAGAATGAGAAAAAAGTTTATCACCCTCATTTTACAGATGGGACCAGAACTCTAGAAAGATTAAGTGGCTTGTCCAGGGTCTCACAGGAAGTCTTTGTCAATGCTGGAAACAACCCAAATCTCTTGAGTCCTCATGTAGTACTTTAACTGCAAGACTTTCCTTTTTCCTGGTTAGTATGAAGGTTTAGTTCATGGTGTATCTGACTACTGCATAGACTCATTTGCTAGAAAGGCAGGGGAGGGGCCACCAAATAGATGTTGCCAAGAGGAAGCTTTCAGCAAGAATTTGACTTTGTGCGGAGGGAGGTGTCTTCTCTGGTGGGTCTATCACCTTCCTGTTTGTTTGACACCAAGTCGCTGTGCCTTCCTGTCGCCAAGAAGAGATGTATTAGACTCCTTTTGGGGCCCATGAATGTTGCCCCCAAGTCCACCAGAAAGCTCTCTAGAGCAGTGTGAAGTGCTGCTCCCCCAACTCCCTGGTGTTAAGTACTCTTCCTTGGTGCTCCGGTTTGCTCTTAGCTCAAGGAATTAAAAACTAGACTCTCTCAAATCTGGTCCCTTGCATGGTACTGTAGAGGCAGGTCCTGAATGTTTTTTGTTTTACATCCTTCATGGCATTGTGGTCTCAAAGGAGCCGTTCATTCTTCTGGTCTTAGCCTGCATGCAACCCCAAGCAAAACATATCCATTGGGTCTGCGTGTGTGGCCCTTTTGGAATGGTTGGGTTCATTATTTACTTCTGTATTATGTTTTCTCAAATGTTGGGAGATTTATAATGGTATTTGTCTTTTTAGGTCCTGTAAGAATTTATGTTCCTGGTTTTTGTTGTTGCAAAACCTTATTGCTTTTTACCACGTCTCTTCAATAACCACTTGAAGGAAGCAAAATATTTTGAAGTCTCAGGGCTGTTCTGCACTGAAAACTTAATCAGCATACCTACCTCCCTCAGGCGTGTGAAAAATCCATACCCCTGAGAGACATAGCTAAGCTAACCTAACCACAGGTGTAGACAGTGCTAGGCCGATGAAAGAATTCTTCTATTGATCTTGCTACCACCTCTTAGGGAGGTGGATTAACTATAGTGATCAGAGAACACCTCCTGTTGCTGTAGAAGTATCTACGCTTAAAACACTATGGCACTGCAGGTGTAGCACTACAGCTGTGCTGCTGTAGCGTTTTAAGTGTCGACATAGCCTAAGCTTGTATTACAGGTATCTTAGTCCTCTTTAGCCTATGCAATACATAGGAGAAGCAGACTGCAAAATTCTAGACAAAGGGGTCTGGGAGATTTCACATGACATCATCATTATTTAAATGAGCACCTAGCTTGTAAAAATGTGGTGGTGTTCCTAAATGTAATTACTGGTCCTTTAAATTAAAAGCAGAATGCTTCTAACTTCATCTTACTGGATGTGTGGGGTTTCCCTTTTATTACTGCAAGCAGAATTCTGCAGCTGTAAAATGCCAATCGTAAAAAATACATTTTGGCAATGAATCCGAAATGTTTGATTTATAGGATTTAGTGTTGATAAATATTTTTGACATGCATGTCCTTATTTGCAGAGTTCACATGGACACACGATGAAGCAGTTCATGGATATATTTTCATTACCAGAGATGACTCTTCTCTCTTGTGTGAATGAATATTTCCTGAAAAACAACATAGATTATGAGCCTGTTCATCTGTACAAAGATGTCAAGGTATTAACTTTATCAGAGATTCATGGGTGCTCCATAATTATACCTTTCTTTTATGACAACTCAAAGAAGTTCAATCCTCTTTGGTTCTGCTTTACAGAACTAGTAAAAAAAAAAATCTCAGCTTGTTATGGAGCTCTGGTTTCTTACAGAATAGTGCATTGCAATAAAAACTGCAAAAACCTATGGCCTTGAAAATCCTTAACTTGAAAGCTTTTAGAAGCCTTTTATTAAAATTCTAGTGTATTTTTTGGGGTTTGTGTCTGTCTGTAGATCTGGGTTGAAAGGGAAAGGGTGTAGAAATAAGACTCACTTCCATGTGAAAAATATTTGACTGGATCAGCAAGTGAAGCCAAGCTATTAGCTAGATAGTCCCTTCCAGCAAAGAACAGAAGGGCCAGTGGGAAGTCAATATAAAGTGTCCATGCCTTTATTTTTGGGGGGTATCCTCAGGCAGCAAAAAGTTGAGAGACTCAACTCTCCTGAATCCTAGTGAGGTATCTAAAAACTTAATTTTGAAAGAGGAAAAGAGAAATGTCATGATGTAATGTAGAACCAGAAAAAAGTCCTGGGTCTCTTCTGTCTGGAACAGCTTGATGGTGATTCTGCCAACTCTAGCCTACTTAAATTTTAAAACATAAAGAGAAAAGTTAGTTTTTTTAAAAACACTACTTTTCTTGTATCTAGTCCATGATTACAGTTCTAAGGTAAAACCTACAACTGTGATGTTGTGCCACGTATGTGGGTGATGTATCTAAATGTACATTCTGTCACCTTTCCCCATTAGACAAGAAACATTTTTGACAAACTCTGTAGCTCACATGTAATTCTTATGACATTGTCAGGCTTCCATCTCTTTTTTTGAGAAGTTCTGAAGGTTTCCCAAAGCTACAGTTTTTCTCTAGCTTCTGCCTCAATGTGTAGGAATCTTTGCTTTATCTCCTTTCTAAAAAGATCTAAATTATTTGATAGCTCATAGTGTTATCTGTTGAGAAGTCCAAGGGTGTAACTACACTAGTGTGGAAATTGCAGTAACACTGACCCATTAGGAAGGTTCTTGCATAGCTCAAGCTGAGGAAAGTAACCAAGTGCCTTCAGAGTTCTTTTTTGTTTCTTTGCTTAAACTTCCAGCTTCTTTCATCTGCTCATAAAATATCTCTCATTAAATGACAAGCTAGTTGGGAGTGATCTTAATCTGAGGCGCTATAATACTTCAAGTTTCCTCAGAAGGAAAGGCATGTGCGTCACTCTGAAGGTCAACAAAAATCTGTTTTGACTAGCACTCTACGAAGGGCCTTAGGACTGCATTACCCTGAAGGGTGCTATGTAAATAAAGCTCTTGTTGCAGTAAGTTTCAAACTTCTGGGAAGTATGAAATTGATCTTACCTTGGAGTAGAATCTTATTCTTAGCATAGTGGTGATGTTCTAATAGTGACGGTCACATGGTAACAAATTGTTTTTTGGTGCAATAAAGGGCATAGATCAGATACATTAATTGCTATAAAAGCAACATACAGACATAGAACTGTGATCAGGGTTTTCATATTTGAAAGACTCTTTTATTAGTGCTGTATCAATCTTTGACAGGATTCAATCAGAGATGTCCACATCAAAGGAATAATGTACAGAGCAATTGAAGCAGATATTGGTAAGTACTAGTGAGATTACATGTAGGGATAACTCTCTTTTCTCCATAATTTTGTTGTTTCTTTCTCGCTTTCTTATAAAACTTACAAATCCTAGGTGGGGGGAGGATATTTTGAGCTTCAGATGTCTCTCTTGGACTTTCTTCATTAAATACGACCTGCAGTTATCAAATGTTCAGAATGTTTTTCTAGTGAAAGCATTAAAGTATTCTCTTTAAATTGATGTTCAACATAATATTAAAATTAATATTTTCCCTAGAGAAGTACATCTGCTACGCTGAGCAGACCCGTGCAGTGTTAGCAAAGCTAGCTGATCATGGCAAGAAGATGTTTCTCATCACAAACAGTCCCAGTAGCTTTGTGTAAGTTTACTGGCATTTACCGCTTTACTATACTTTTAAAACGTTTACATCAGCGTAGTTTATTGTTTTGTTAATATAAGCTCACTGCTTCCATACTTCATTGTTAATGCTGCTGTGCTTTCTCTAGTGAGAAAGGTATGAAGTTCATCGTTGGAAAGGACTGGAGGGATCTCTTTGATGTAGTCATTGTACAGGCTGACAAGCCAAGCTTCTTCAATGATAAGAGAAGGTGGGTGTCTCGCTAATATAGCGTGGCTCAAGGGATTCACTCCATGTAAGGTTATGTAACACATTATGAAATATTTTAAAGTATCTCTATGAAAATACAGTTGCATTTGAAACCCTGTTTTTATAGTCCTGAGCTAATGCAGGATTACAAAATCCTGAAGCCTGAATTGGCAGCTGATAGTCTTAGGGAGTAATTAGTTCCAGTATCTACTACAGTACTGCTGGAGTGAGTAAATGGAACTATCCTGCAGTCCTATCACCTGATCTTAGAGTGTGTTTGAGTGCTCTCGTTTTCCAAGTCAAAAGGGCTCTGCACTTTACAGAATCAGACCTTGAGTTTGGAGATGTTCTTACTGATCTCTCTTGCATTAGGTGAGAGGCATTAAAGAGCAAACTGATTTGGCTGGAATCCTTGGACTGCCTCTTGCTGAAGCAAACAATGTGGAATGTGCCATTTGATATGCATATGTACCTGCTTGTCTTAAAAATTCCTTTATACTTCTGTATAGTTTGGAGGGATTTTCTTCCTTTGCCACGATGTTTTTTTTTTAACTACTCTGTTCCTCTGAATACAAAAATAAATAGAATAAAATAGTACCCTGGTAGAGGAACTAGTTGTAGATATTCCCTTTGCTTTGTGTGTATAAAACAAGGTATCTTGCCCATCTTTCATTTTTAATTTTTATTCTCTTCCCACCTTAATCTTGGTTTACCAGTGGCATAGTGCCTCTGAGCACGGAGGCTGATTCTCTGGCCTTAACTCTGGATGCTCATAAAATTTAGGTGAAAGCAAACAACAGTTAATGTTCTTCTGAGCAACTTTTCTTAAACTTTGGTATATCAAAGTCAATATAATATAAAATACATTGGCTGCACCAGGCTAAAGCTAAAGTTTGGAGACTCATTTTAGTTTTGAGAGAGATGGGTGTATAATGAGCACATTCTCCTTTTTTTTTTCTAATTTGGAATTATTTATATTTTCTTCCCCCCGCCCCAACTTTAAAAAGTGGCAGCTTTGCTATGACAGTGTGACAATTCTGTATAATTCTGCTGTTTTTAGACCTTTTCGGAAGGTGAATGAAAGGGGAGTGTTGCTTTGGGACAAAATTCATAAATTGCAGAAAGGCCAGATTTACAAACAGGTACACTTCCAATATATCCTTCCATTACTTAACTAGATTTCATATCCAGTTCCTAGACTCTTATGTTTCTGTAGCCTTCATAATGGTTTTTTAAATTAGTTTAATGTAATGAAGGTAATTATATTGGTAATAGAATAATTTTTTAAAACATCCATTATTGGAGATGTAGATTTTCAATATATACTATATTATGTTCATTTTAAGTGTAATTGGCATGCATAATTTAAGAGCTATAGTATTTAATGAAACTGAGTATGACTCTGTAATATTTTCATACCGTAAAATATTTTTTAGATTTGTTTTTTAACTTGTCAGATTTCCTCAGTGTTCATTAACATGAATGTTGGATGTTACTTTAGTACACACACATTTTGCTGTTTGTTTCTTCAGGGTAACTTATATGAATTTCTAAAGCTTACCGGCTGGAGGGGTTCCAAAGTTCTCTATTTTGGTGACCACATTTACAGTGATCTGGCAGTAAGTAACTGTTTTCTTTTCTTTATAGTGTTCCATGGAAGCAAATGCCTTTTCTGCCAGATTTGAAAAGTGATTCAGTATTACAAACATTCAGTTGATATTCCAGAATATTGCATTTTAAAACAGCTAGGTAAACAAAATCAAACCACATTACAGTAATAAAAATTGAGACAATTAAAAACCACTTCCTGAAAAGGATGTTGATCATCATTCCCCATCTGCCTTGTAGCTTTTAGCTAGTCTACAAATTGTTAAGAACAGCCATATAAGCCTGCGCGCTTGATACAGGCACTGTTTGTACCATATGTAACAGAACTTAATGCAGATACCCTGAAGTACAGGTTATTGCTGGTTTGGATGTCATTTACAACCAACTGTAATAAGGGATGAAAGAACTAATATTTTGAATTTCACTATTTACAACATCTAGTTTTATGTTACACTGTCAATTACAGCCACAAAGTCTCTACCTTTTTCTCCTGTTGTGCTACACAAGTGAAATCATGTACTAACTAACGGATAGCTCTATATTAGATGCCACTGCTTCAACGTT
The DNA here is from genome assembly GCF_026122565.2 of Emydura macquarii macquarii. Lineage (NCBI taxonomy): Eukaryota > Metazoa > Chordata > Testudines > Chelidae > Emydura > Emydura macquarii. The sequence goes on from NW_027133667.1 coordinate 1,203,041, forward strand.
TTAATTGTCTTCTGATTGTTGCCGCATGTGGCTTCCCTTACACCAATTGTTCTCAATCTTTTCTGTTCCATGATGCCATGTTACAACCAAAAAAAAAAACAAAACTTCAGGACTCCCCATTCTGTCTTGTCTTATAAGGGCCCAAGTTCAGCAAAACACTGCAGTACATGCATAAATATTTTGCAGAATTAGGGCCAAAGAAAGAAAAGGACAGTCATGTTCCACTCAGGTGCAGTGGAGGAGGGAGCTCAAGGAACTGGTTGCAATTTCCTGCTCCAGCTCCTATTATCCCTGGCAGGAGTTCAACTAGCTGGGGGCCTGTAATGGCCCTTATGTCACTTGAGGTTATGTTTAGTGGAGCGCTGTCCTACCTGCCTCGACATACCTCCCTTTCCTCTTATGCCTCCTTCAGCCATATGCCAGCAGAGTTTCCTTGTGCAAGAGGGGTCTCCTACTGGCCAGAATCCATTCATGTTGTGTCACCTGAATCCGCTCCCTAGTTTTGGAAAAGTGAGATTTGAAGCTTACTGTGAAATTAAACCTGCAAGTTGGCACAGTTGAACCACTGTATTTAATGTTTTTGCTTGCATGTAAGAAGCAATTTAATTAACATCCCTTTGGGCTAAAGAAAGGCAAGGAAGTAAATCTCATTTCTCTTAAGACTTATACTTGCTTTTTGCAATTCTTGTTGGTAAATAGGATTTGACCCTGAAGCATGGATGGCGCACAGGTGCAATTATTCCAGAGTTACGATCAGAGATTAAAATCATGAACACAGAGCAGTATGTTCAAACCATGACCTGGCTACAAACCCTGACTGGATTATTGGAACACATGCAGGTTTGTTGTGTGTGCATGGCTTTTGTGTGTGTATGTTTAATAGCTTTTATTTAGCACAGAGGATTCAGCCAACTCTTTAAGGGTTTGAATTAATTACCTTACAAGTGTTTTCAGCCTGACTTTAATTTTGTTACTGTTAAGCTTTCAAATCTGATTGTAGATGCAATCATTATTGCAACTGCAGTTTATTTGATTTGCCAGTTTACTCACAAACTCTTTTATAAAACACACCTGCACTGAAAGAAAATATATTTTTGTTTAATCAGCAAAAACATTTTTTGTAATGGAAAGTACACTAAACCTGTACTATGGCCTTCATCTTGTGTTGGTGAATATGAAATAATGCAGATTTTTCCATGTCCTTTCCGTTTATGATGATCACACTTGATTCTTGACACTTCAGATTTTTTTCAGTGCACTTACGCAGCGCACCAGCGTTACCTTTTTAAGCAGCATTTTTTTCTTTTCCATCAACAAATGAGCCTTTCCTTTAATGAATTCTTATTTTGCAAGGGTATGTTTATTTACTTGTTGGGCACATTTATATTTCAGGTTCACAGAGATCCAGATTCACAAATGATTTTACAGGAATGGAAAAAGGAAAGAAAAGAAATGAGGTAAGAAAAGAACATTCAAATACTTGATGTAATCAAAAACATTTTTTTGGACTTTCCCAGTTTTTTCCAGAAATCTATATTTGCTATAATAGCTATTGATATGGATAGGAACAAAAATGTATATTGATCTTCTACATGCCTTTCATGCAGCTTCTGTTCCCTAATGGTCCTGGGCACATCTGAATTCCTTCCCCATGTGCCCCTGCAGAGCTCTGTTATCTTCTTCCCGCTCCACAACACATACATTATGGTCCCACATGAATGGCCTGAGTTATCTTCATGTTCCTCCCACCCTGGTCAACCATCCCCAGACTCTGTATCTTTCCCTCCCCTACATTCAGCTGCTACCTATTGATAAAAGTTCCATAAGGTAATCTTTGCATACATCAAAACCATATTTCTCCAATAAGGGGAATAGCAGTCTTATGTTTAATTTAAACTTCAAGAGACCGATGTCTGAGAAGTCAGAATCTGTATGTAAGAAACGAATTTTTGTGGAGACTCTTGCTGTTTAGTTAGAGAACTCCCAAAACAATTAATGGGAGATGGAGAAAGCCTTTGGAACCAATTAATGCTGCTCCTTAACTGCCTCTTCTAGTCCCATTTCCAAAAAGACTGCTATCTAATCTCTTCCAGTTGGGAAAAATGGTGTTTGGGAAAGACTGGCTGGGATGCAGGAGCTCAGAAGTGGGAGTTTAAGTGTGGGAAATGGAAATTGTTAAGATAAGGACAAAGGTTTCTTCTGTGTCTCCTCCTGAGCCCTTCAAAATAAATGTTGGAAACGCTGGGGATCCGATCTTATGCCATTGGTTTCAGTGTGTGTGCAAGATCAAGGTCTTCATTATTAATCACACTAAGGATATTTACTAAATTACATATTGTCACGTGAAAATCCATGAAATGCTTTTCAGAACAAGTTTAAGTGGCTTTGAGTCACAATACTAAGAGAATAGTACAAATAACTCATTTTATGTTACATGTTCTATTTATTTCAGATGTTGGGTTATCTAAACTGATTAAAAAGTTGTCTTTTTTTTTTTTTTCATGTCTGGTGACAGGGAAATGACCAGAAACTTCTTCAACTCGCAATTTGGGAGTTTATTTAGGACTGACCAGAATCCAACCTATTTCTTAAGGCGTTTATCTCGATTTGCTGATATTTACATGGCATCGCTGAGCTGTCTCTTGAACTATGATCCCAATTACACATTTTATCCAAGGAGGACTCCTCTGCAGCATGAACTCCCTGCCTGGTCAGACCAACTGTGCACTGGTACATTCAGAATACCCTTTCTGCAAGAGATGGTTCAGGTCAAATAAGATTTGGGCTTGTACATGGGTTATTTTATAGTCCCCCTAAATGGATGAATATACCCATCAGTAACTATCAGAATGTAGATTTTTCTTTTTAAGCATCTAGTACATTTAACTATCTTGATTCAGTTACTGGACTTATTTTAACTAATGGAGCGAGAATTCATATATAACTGGCCTCTCCTTTCCTATATTGCTCCTGGGGAATTCTGCACCAAAAAATTAAAAATGCTGCATGTGATATTTTAAAATTCTGCATATTATATTTGTCAAAGTAACACAATATAATCATGCCAGTTTCAATTACTTTGGTAAATTATTTCAAAATGTCTGTCTGCAATAGTACAGACAAGAAAAAAGGTTCAGGAAATGTTTTTTGACAAATAGATTCCTCACTAGGTGTGGCGGGGCCAGTGTGCCCTGTCCCTTATTGGAAGCGGGGTGAGGGAAGCTATAGGCCTGCAGCTACGGCTCAGATGTTTTTAATCCCCAGGTGGTGTTGCCCAATGGAAGGAGTCAGTATGGCAGTCTCAGACCTGCAGGTAGAACAAAGCCACCAACAGCCTAGGAGCTTAGGTCCTCAGGCAGTGTGAGGCAACAAATGGTTTAGAGGCTCAGGCAGGACGGAGCTACAAGCATTAGAGGGGCATTAGCCTTCAGGCAGGGCGTGGCTGCAAACACAAGCCACCTGACAAAGATGGGGAGGCTACCACACCCTGGTTGGTGTTGGCAGTGGGGGGGACCCAGGCCCAGCCTATTCCATCGGGTCACAGCCCAGGGCCCTAACAGTGGTAGAAGGTTCCTTCACTGGGTCAACGGGGATTCCACCGCAACAAGCTGAGCGAGCCCGACCCAATGGGTCATCTCCCTGGGCCACTTCCTACCCCATCCCCTCGGGTGGCGGTCTGGGCGTCCCCGGCATCTTTGGGTCCCCTGGCTTGAGCAGCTCTGACCCCTCTTGGGCGTCTTTTGTCGTCCTGGCATATGCCTGGGTCTTGATGCGACTGGCTGTCATGGTCTGGAGATTCTGCAGCTGGATCTGGCAACCTCATCCTCCCCCTTCATCAGTCAGCCCTGACTGAGCTGAGTAGCTCCCTTTTATACCTGGGTTCCAGCCAGAGCATGCCCAACCAGGGCCAAGGAAGCCACGCCTCCTTGTCCCACAGGATGGAGTTACCCCACACTGACCCAGCAGGGGTTAAGTGTCACGAAAGCTTATGCCTGCAGAGATTAAATTGGTTAGTCTTTAAAGTGCTACAGGACTCTCGTTGTTTTTGCCGTCACACTAGGCATATTAATACAAAACTTTGAGTAATTTATTTAAGCGACAATACAGAAATGTATTTCCTGCATCCCTCAGAAGTAATGCAAAGGCGTGGAGGGAGTTGGGTAACGGAGGAGCTGAGTGAGAGGTAAGTTGCTGGGAAGGAGCTTGGGAGTGAACCTGGAGGGTTGTTGGGTATGGGTGGGAGAAGTATGGAACAGTTTTTTGGCGGGGAGCAGAGAGGGGGGGAATTGTTAGGGAGTTGGGGAGCCTTCCCCACGCAGACCCTGGCTGACCCCTAGCCTCTCCCATTCAGTCAGGCACATCTGCCCGTCCCCATGTGGCTCTGCACGCCCACTCAGATACCCATCCCTATCCCTGTGCGTCCCTGCATCTCCACCCAGCCACCCCTTCTTCCCCCGTCCTCATGTATCCCTGCACCTCCGACTCACATTCAGCCCCTGGCTCAATGCTGTCACCCCACTAGCTCCTGTGCTCCTGTCCCAATCTATTCACCCCCAATAGTCCTTCTGAACCCCAGTCTGTGACACCCCAGCAGCCCTGTGTCCCCGCTCTGTCCATCCCCTCCATACATCGTGCCTCATTACCTGGCCCTGTGGGCATGGTGCTGTGAGAAGGCAGCCTCTCTCCCACCCTTTCCGTGGCTGGCTGCTCCAGCCCGTGAGCCAGCTGCTCTCTGTTCTGGTGCCACAGTTGCCCCTGGTAGATGAATAGTGTAATGCAGCTCCTCTCTGGCAGAATCTGTTTTCTGCAGGGGGAAAAAAAATCTGGATGGGGACATGAATTGTGCGTGTGCACAGTGGTGCAGAATTCTCCCAGGAGCACTCTCTGTATAAATCCTCTTAGAAATAATGACACTTATGCTTGAACATCAAGGGGAAAATAGACCCCCAAAACAGAATTGGCTGGAGAGGAAGATTTGTTTTTTCATATGGAAACACATATCTGCAACCTTGTGGTTCACAAAGATACAAAAATATACATCCTATCTCTTCTGGTGCTTGTCCGATGGAGCTCCCACCTGGTGACTCCAATGCATCTTGACATTACTGAAAATCTTAAGTTCTATTGGGAGTTCAGAGAGAGAAACACACAATTATCAAATAGTTTACTTTGATAATTGGGCTCCTGGAAGGTATCTCAAAGTAGGAACCTTTGAATATTTAGGTCCTAGTTCTCAGTGAAATACTATGAATGTTCAACTAAAATGCAGCTTTTTTTCCCCCTCCCCAACGTTGAAGTGTCTTACACATATTCTGTGTTACAGGATGTTCAGCCTTCATCCCACATTTGATGTAGACTTTCATAACTTGACTTTTAAATTTCATAATAAACATGCACTCTTGGCAAATGAGTTACAAAAAAAACAGAAAGAGGAAAAAGAAAAATGAAAAGCAAAACCATCTGATTTTGGTTTTAAACCTCCCCCAAGGGGGAAGGGGGAAGGCTAATTAGATAAAGTGAAATAACTGGGGCTGTACAGACTAGCAAAGGGGCTTTATTTGCTTAAATTACTGAAATTCTAGGTAATAGATGAGCAGTTAATTTCACATTGTATAGTTCCCAATGTTTAAGACTGTGCGAAATTCAGATAAGCTTCAGCGGAAAGGGAGCATCTGCTGAACATGTTTCCTCAAATAGGCACTTCAGTGAACAACTATAGAAGTTTCTAAGCATGGTTTTTCCCTCATCTGTGACTGAAGGCAAAAACCCAATGCTTCCCTGCCCAACTACTTCAGAACTCGCATAGCCTGACTACTTTTAATATTTACTATGTTTTAGTTCTAATTTTAAAAAGTATATTAAAATATAATTAGCTAAATATATATGAAAGAATTATTCTTAGTTTCCTTTTAGGGCATATTTGCTTCCAGTAATGACCATCAGGTAAATGAGCTTTTGGTGACCAAAAGTGTTTTTTTTTTTTTTTAACCAGTCTGTGTTCATGTTGGTGTGCACATGTTTATAATAGCTTTCATATGCAATATTTTTCAAATTTTAAAAAGCATGTTTGTAAAATGAACATTTTAAAAACTGCTTGCACAAAGCCAGTATAAGTCTCCTTTAAACCTGGATGCTTGAAATAAATCTATTGCTGGCCATGGAGGTTTAATATGATAGTGTTGTCTGCAGTTTTCTCTAGCTTGGTTTCCAACTCTATATGCAACATTTCTAGGGTGTTAGGTATTTGTTTATACATATGAATAGACTGTACTTGACTTGAAATGCATGAGTTCCATTGACTATCCTACTGTTGTTTGTTGGAGAGAAGAATAAACTTCCACTGGTATTTAATCTAGCTTTATCAGGTGAATTGTTGGCTGGACTGGACCATGCAAGATCTAGTTAACTTTATATTTTACATATCTTGATATCTAGTCTATTTTGTATGCTAAAATTTGGAGGGACGGGGAGAATCCCAATTTGCCATTCATTTGTTATCAGGCTAAGATGGAACAAAACTTGATGTTACTGTACATAGCACCTTTCATATTCCAAAGGATCTCAAAGTGCTTTACAAAGTGGTGATGGTATTTGTACTGCAGAGCATAAATAGATTGAGACAATAAAGACAATATAATTTTTCCATCTGACTTAGTACTAGCAGATACTAGTTAATGTCATATTTTAAAAATTGAGTGGTTACATTTGTCAGAACACTTTGATGCTTATGGCTGTCAGCATTAACCTTTGTTGCCTAATCTTGTAAATCTAGGTAAAGAGTGAGTCCTTCTGAGCAATTCAAGCGTGTGTTAAGCAAGAACAGTGAAATTGTGGTGTGGGAATATTTTATCCATCCATTTACATTGCACTTTGTTTCAAGATGAAAAACTTCAACCAAACTTAAAATACAGTAAAATGTTACGTTATGTTTGGTGCTGATTGCTTTAAGAGCTGTGGGAAAGCAGCTGCTATGATTTCTTTTTATTTATGTTGCATGACACTTTTAGTTACAGGGGATGAGTGTTCAAGCAAACTGTGTACACTATGGATTTAAGTCAAGTGTTTCTGAAGCATATTCCTATATTTATATTATCAGTGTTAAAGCACTCTTCCTACTTCAGCATAACTTTAATTTTTTTTTTTTTTTTGGGTAAGTGCTTCAGAATTTTTGAGCGGTGTACCTCCTACTTTCCCTATTAATTACCTTCCTTAACACTGCCACATCACTTACCTTATGCAGATTTTACAGCATGCTTAAAATGCAGTATGTCTATATTAATTTCTGAAGTATATTTCAGCTGAACCAGAATGAAGTGAATTTGTCTATTGTTTAATCTAAATCAGAAGTCCAAAAATTAATAGTGTGGTTAAGAAGTTATCAGAAAATGTTACTTTATGTGAAGAATATTTAATGATTGCTACAAAAATAAATGATTGTATTTTATCTGGTCCCTCAGAGTCTTAATCTTTCTGATGATGAGGAGGGGGTAGTAGGCAGCTTATTAGCTGGGCCCACTAAGTGGAAAAACTATCCTAGATATTTTTAAAATTCAGTTTAAGTAAGAAAGTGTTTGTGTGGAGAAAAGGAAGGGAGGAGATAGACATGAAAATAACTTTAGTGTTTGTCTCACTTGTTCAGTCATTTCCCATTTCAACATAGAATCCCATGAGTGGCTACCTCAATAAGTGCTGGGTTTCTTTGGGTCTCTACACTGGGTCTCTACACTGCAGTTAAATACCTGTGGCTGGCCCTTGTCAGCCTGAACACAAACACCACAATTTTACAGCCCCGCAGCCCAAGCCTGAGCCAGCTGACACGGGCCAGCTGCAGGTGTTCAATTGCATTGTAGACATACAGTAATACAGGGTAACTTATGTGGTGTGCTTGTATTGCTTAATCTGCTGAAAGATCCTTGGACATTTATATGAAAGCAATCCTGTGCTACACAAAAAATGATTTATTACAGACGAGAGAAAAGAAAATGCCAGTAAATATATATTTGATGTGAAATGTTACCACCACTGCTATCACAAACACAAAAATCTCTCCTTGATGTTTACTGAGTTATGTAGCCTTTCCAGTGATCTGGAGACTTGCTGCAGCATTAAGACTGAATTTCCCCACTCCCTTCCAACTTTTTCATTATTTACTTCAGTATAGTATATGTAGAAATGGCAGCTGCTATTGCTGTTCATTTAAAATTTGCATCTCCTATAACTAAGTTGATACAAATACACAGACAACACAAGGGTTCTTTTTTTTTTACTTTTCTGAAAAAGTGAACGGAGAAGGCAAAGCAGGCAGTAAACCACTGAAAAGTGAATGGGGAAGGCAAAACAGGCAGTAAACAAGTTGGATGTCCATTCTGCACAAAAATAGCTTGAAATAAAAGAATGAAATAAGGTTAAAGTCATACATAACTTGCATTCCTCACTGATTCCTCTACAATGAATATTTCTTAACTATGACAGAAAGAAGTTGTAAACGGCTCAGAGTAGGCAAACCAGACATACTGTGCTTACATTCCCAGTTACTTCACCTTTTAGAAGGAAGAGCGTTGCTAACAAGATCAAACAATTTTAAAAATGAAGGTCATAATACTATTAAAACCACATTTATGGTTTTTGTCCCTTGTCAGCCACTTCTGGATTCAATCCCAAGACAAAGTTAGGTACAAAGACAGAAGGGTAGCAAACACAGAGTATGTGCTCCAAGAAAGGTCGTCAGAGTACATCAGAACTATGTGTTTAAGAGACTGATTTCTTTACAGAAAGACAGGAGTTGTAAATCAATGTGGCTAAGTGGTGTTCTGAAAAAACTATGTCATCTTGGGCTGTTAGCAATTGCTATGTCCTTAAATAGAAATAACCTTTAACTGTCTCATAGGCAGAAGAATACATTTCTACATTAATTTTGTATTTGTTTAAAATGGAAGTTGATATTCCTTACACACAACTGATGTTTCAGCAAATTCCCCATCTCAAACACCTAGGACTGCATTTTAAACACATACTTTTTTAATTATAAAAGGTAATTTTTTTTTCTGGAAGTGCTTAGCCATGGCTTATTCACAGTAAATGTTAATTTTAGACTGTAGAGAAATGTTTTTCACTGTTGATAATTCCCACTTCAGTCTTCAAAACTGATCATGAGGCCCACTCATTACCAGCTGCTGTTCATCAGAATCCTATAAAATATAAATGAAGTATCAGACTCTAGAATATTGTCCAAATTATAACTTCTCCGACAGTGAATTTCTATACCTGTTGTTGTGCCTACAACATGTGTTACAGGAAGTCCAAAACCCAGAACAAACATTAAACTGCATTTCAGATTCTTCTCAGTGAGAGATTCCCCCAAAATGTCATCCATCTTACAGCCAGAAAGGGATTGCATCATGGTATTTCACTCCAGTCACCATGAAAGGAGGCAAAGGAAACTTGAGTCGTCAGTCCTATATGGGCCTCTTTCAGCAAAGCCCTTAAAGCACAGGCTTTAGCTCTGCTGAAGTCAGTGGGATTTTTTAAGCACATGCTTAAGTGCTTTGCTGAATTGAGGCCACAAGGACTAACCCCACTTGCCTTCAGTGTCTTTAACATTTCCCTGCAATTATCTTGTGGGAGGAGGGAGTACATAGTGCCCAAAATATTTGAATTCCCTTGCTATTGCAAACTTTTGTTTGAGTGAAACAGCAAATATGTAAAATGCTGTTAAATGACCATCAAACTGATCCAAGAGCAGCATGCAATTTTTTTATAGGAATATTCACTCTGAAACATCTCTGTTCTCACATAGGGTCACAGTACAGAAAAGGATGAAAAACCACTGCTAAGGTTTCTTCTACACGTTTCCTACCATTGCTACCCCTAAGTTAGCAACTGGGGATGGGGTTGTGGGAGTGTTTGCATAGACAAGTTACTAGCAGCCACCAGCATTTTAACCACAGTGTCTTTTAGAGCTAGATCTGGTGGCTAAAATGCTTCTGAGTGGTCTAGAATCCGATTATTGCTACTGGTGGAGCTGGCCCCAGGGGTAGCAATGATTGAATTTCCCCCTTCTCCCCCTTCCCTCCCCGCCACATTTAGATACCTCCTTCCAACTTTCAGCTAGACACGGTCCCCTTATAAAATTCCATCTCCATGATCTTAAACTACCATAGACTTGAAAATCAAAATGAAAACTTACAGAAAAAGGATCGTAGGTAGGTTCAGGTGGAGGAGGAGTAGAACTTTCATATGAGGGATTTGTGATATTTGAAGGCCGGGGCTTGTCTAGTGCTGTTACATCTATGTCTTCTTTTGCCTGTGTAAAACCATACACCCATTTAAAATCCATCATTCTGCTATCGGCATATCAAGTAAGGCATTCAGCATTTCACTGACTCTGCTGTGCATAACCAACTAGCTCACATTCCTGCAGTGACGAGGCAGTGTGGTCTAATGGCTGGATGCTGTATTTAGACTCAGGAGACCTGAATTCTGGTCCTGGCTGTGCTGTGTGATCTTTGACAAATCACTTCACCGCTGTGCCTCTCTCCCCTCCACCCACATCTTTGATCTTCTCTATTTAGATTGCAAATGTTTTAGCACAGGGAACATCACAGGTGACCTCTGGATGCTACCATAATACAAATCAATATTCCTCTTACATCCTAAATGACAATTCATGTTATATGCAGGGGCTAGAATACATAGGGACTTCTGGCTGTTTCTAGGTGGATTTTCTTTTTGATTGACCCTTTTACATGACCCCACACATTCTTTTTTTTTTAATCATCCATCCTTGTATCTTGTGCTGAACAGCTTTGTTGCTGGATTGCTTCCTGTGAAGGCACTGTGCAAAGCTGACAGGTGTTAGCTGGCTCCATATTAAATATCTCATCTAAGCTTATTTTTTAGAAACTTAGCAAATGTGGACATAGTTAGGGTTAACAGCCTCCTGAAGTTGCGTGTCTAGGTGATCTGGAGAAATAGGACCTTGTGGCAGGCTGCTGTAGAATACAAGCTTAGAGCAATTGTGTGTGTGTGTGTGTGTGTGTGTGTGTGTGTGAGAGAGAGAGAGAGAGAGAGAGAGAGACTGTTGTGTGTATATAACCACACTGCCCTAGGGGGAATTCTTGGAAGGACTGTGCCTCAGGCAAGTACATTTTCACCCTGGTGTGCAGGACAGCGTGCATGCTGCATCCCCACTGAGCACATGGCTCACTCAGGGACTGCTGTTGAGTAGGGGGCCATGGCCCCACCTCCTCTGTGTTTGTCTCTTGCGCTCCCCTGACTGCAGGCACTGTTTCTTGTCCTTGTTGTGAGGTAAACAGGTCGGCGGGTGAGTCTTGGAGGTTCCTTGTGCAGGCTGTTTAGCTTGTGTGGGCGAGGCTGCATCACAACCATTTGAAGAGACTTTGCCTGTCTCCAAATCTAACAGCAGACCCCAGATTCTCAGGAACAGAGACTTTGACCCAGCACATAGAGGCAGCAGTGGGGGTCCGGTGCATGGTGTGAAGCAAACAAGCATATTGACTAACTAGTCTAGTAACAAGCAAAGATGCCTTTGAAGACAGGACCCAAACAGGATGGACATTGTCGCTTGTATCTGTCCCTGAATGGGGATGGGCCTGCGACGGTGCCCAACCCCCTTCTCATTCAGTTTCACACTCAACCACCTCCTACCTGGAAATACCGGAAGCCAATATTTCTCTTCCTGAATCTGAAGTACGAGTACCCAACAAAAGCCACGATGCCAATAACCAGGATGACGGCAAAGAATATTCCTGTGCCAAATCCAGCGTGGAGAGAAGCCTGCTCATGGAGAAAAGAGTTGAGTGGTGGAGCCGGGTGCTGAGCATCGTTCCACAGCGGGAGCCCATCATTTAAAATGATGCGCACTGCAAGGATACCCCGGACAGGGTGGGAGGCAGGTATGCTGCCTCGAGTTTAATTCTTCTTGAACTGCTTTTGTGCGTGAGAGTTCCCAGGCCTAAGACCCACATAAACATGGGTTAGAACAAGCCCTCATTTTAAAACAGAATACCAAGCTGCTCACTCTTTTTAATGATGTGAAGGTGACAGGCCCGCAGGCCCACTGACAGCAATTCCGGGCCCCAGGGCAGCGCAGTCAAGGGCTCCGCTAGAAAGGGATGGCTGAGGTCCAAGTGGGCTTCCGCCAGAAGTTTTTACTTATTTATTATATGCCATCCAGGGTCCCGGGCGGCTGAGGAAGCGGTATCTGCTACTCAGCTTCCTGGTTCCCTTGGGCTTCCCAGGGAGATGACTGATGAACCTGGGAAGCTGACTAGCAGACACCGTCTCCTCAGCCATCCCGGAACCTGCATGGCGCATAATAAATAGCTCTAGAGAGGGCTGGAGAGTCTGAGTGGCGGAGACCTTGGGGCAATGGGTGTGTGTGGAGGAGAGGAGGATGCATATCTATCCTCCCATCCGCCTGGGTCCTTTTCAATCACCCGGCCCCTGGGCAATTGTTTCCCTTGTCCTCCCCCTGCTGGCAGGCCTGCTCATTGCTCAGCTGGTGATCCCTTTCCCCAGTGAAGATTCCTTCTTACGAAAACACATTGTCAGACAATTGTACTGTAGAGGTGAGAACTGTAGAATTTTGCAGTAGAATTTGTGCGGCGGTAAGAGTACGGGGGTGGAACAATACAATCCTGATCTACACACACATTCTGTACTAGTATGACTGTTAGCTTGGGGGTATGAACTATTAACACAATATTTACACTAGTATAACCCCTAATGCAGATGCAGTTCTACCAGTAAAAGGATGGTTTATATTCGTATAAATTATCCCCCTTTCTGTACGGGGACAGGTTATACTGCTATAAATGCTTATAAATGCTTATAGCAGTATAATTGCATTGACACCAGATGGGCTTATTCCACTATAGCTAGACTGGGAAAGTCAAACTGGTACAACTACACCTCGGTTGTAGTTAAAGCAGTACAATGTATGTGTAGACACGCCCTCGGGTGATCTTGCTCAGAATACGACCAAAAGCTACGTTTGCACACAATGAAAGGAGAACATAAGTGTGTACATGAGCTTGCTATCTTGGTAGGATTTGTGGTGGTGATCTGCTCATCAAAGCCGTGTGGGAATTGGAATTTCTATCCTGCAGAAAACGTCACAGTATGTTGTTTGTTTGTTCCAAATCACAATGAAAAATCAGAAATGCAAAATTTTCCCCCAGGACAGAAACTTCCAAAGAACTCTGTTCTGGAAAAATTGAAATTAAATTTTTCAAAAATTTCTTGACATGGCAAACCAGCTTCCCAGATAGCCTCAGGGGAGCCACAGATCTGGGGAGCTGAAGCTTTCATAGGAAGCTTTGGTGGATCTGACAGATTCCCACAGGATAATTTGATTCAGACAAATCAGCATTTTCCATCAGAAAAATTTTGACCAGCTCTACCGGTAACCTTGTCCTTGAGTTTTAAACTCAACTTCTGCTAAAATAAATTCTTAACCTGAAATAAAACGAGGACGCAAATGAAAGGCTACTTTTAAGAAACTATAGGAAGATTTTTATGAAGAAATTATTCACAACCGTCAGCAATGATTTCAAAAGATATAACAACAACTACAAATACTTACAGGTGGTGGAGGAGGCGCTTTTAAAGGCTCTGAAATGATATGGATTACTCCATTGGAAGCAATTATATCCCATTCAAGAATCGATTTTCCATCCACGTATCTGGTCTCATTCTAACCCAGAAAAAGAACAATGGGAACTGAGTTTTGATCTTCCTGGTTTTCAGAGCAAAGTGAAATTTAGGTTTATTTCCCTACGCCTCTCACTGACTAGAATAGGGAGACTTTTCTTGTGCAATTACACATTGGCCTAAAGACAATACCCTGTCTGGTTACTGGACATCAGCCCACTATTGCTCAAACTCTCAGGGATCCTCTGGGCCAGAGCTAACCAACAAGAGGGGGAAGCCAGGCTCTCGTGCCAGGAAATTAAATTTGTCCCTTGGTCTGTATTATGGTTTTAGTGATTAATAGCAAAGTAATTTGTTTGTTTGCACAGAACGAGTGCAGTGCGGAGAGCAACAGGACAACCGTCTCCTCGGGGCCTTGCCACTGTACCTCAACCCTGACCAGGAGCATTGTCACCCCCTGGGCCCATCAGTTTCTGGCTCTCTGCTGAGGCTACCATTCAGTACTACTTGTGCTAGAGGCACTGTGAGGTCGATGCTTGTCAACCAGTCTGAGCCCACCAACTCATTTCATAGAGGCCATGGAACGGGTCTCGGATGGCAGCATTTGGTCACTGCTTCCCCGGGCTCTATTTGAATGGGAGATAAAAGGGAGCAGTAATGGGATATGGACCAGTGGTTCCAACCTTTTTGGCTCGAGGGCCACAGATATAATTTTTACTACCCTGAAGGGCCACCAGTCTCTGCCAGCAGTCCCCCTCCTCTCCTCTGCAGCCTTCTCTGCTGTGCTCCCTTCCACAGCCAGGGGGAAGGGAGTGTTGATCTCCTGTCCCGTCGGCTGCAGAAAGGAGCCTGCACTGGTCTTTTAGCCCTGGGGCAACGCACTTTGCCTGGGTCCTTACGCGGTGGCTCCCTTCTGCAACCAGTGGGAGGGGAGCGGCGGGCCACTTTGAAAGCCACCGAGGGCCACAGGTTGAGAACCACTGCTCCAGACCGTTCTAAATCCAGTTGACAAAACTCACCTTGAACGCTTACTACCTATGCAACAATCCTGCGCCTCTGTTTGCTCCCTTTATCCTGTTCCTATGGCACAGAGAAGCTGGATCTCTCCAGCTGGTGATCCTTCAACGGTTGAGGGATCTTTACCCGATGTAGATCTAGCATATCCAGCTTTCCTACACCAGGGAGTTGTGCCAGGAGAGTTTCTGGGGGGATGGGGATGTGACAGTCACTGGCTGGTGTGGCGGGGCTGCTCTAAATGACACCAGTGGCAAAGTGGTCTCTGCTTGGCTCCAGGGTCAAGAAGCTGCAAATAGCTTCTCATCTCCCCAGAGCTGTGCCCAGTGTATGTGGAGCGCAGCTGGGGGCTGAGGTTTACAGCCATCTGACGTATTTTCTGGTCTCTCTAAAAATGCATGCAGCGCTGAGCCCTGTCTATCTTGCTCTAGAGCAGGGGTGGGGAACCTTTTTTATGTCAAGGGCTGATGTTGGCCCTGGCGGCTAACATTCGGTGGCAAAGAATTCGGCGGCGGCGCGGCCTTTCATGGCGGCGGCGGGGTTCCATGGGGGGCTGGGTCGAAGTAAAAAGGGGACGGGCAGGGTTTTGGCGGTGGGCACTGCCCCCCCCACGGAACGCCAAGAACCCCCCCCCCCCGCCGCCGCTGAATTTCCCCCCGCCGCCAGGTCAGACCAAATGATTTGACACATCTTTTCGGGCCGGACGTTCCCCACCCCTGCTCTAGAATATGTCACAGCTTGTTTGCTGTGCTAACAGTGAGCAAAGAAGCCTTTTCTACCTGGGTCTAAATAGGGACTTGGAATGGTTATCTCATTACAAGAAGTAATTGTCACTGTTCACACATTCTCACCTTCTGATCAATGGCCGTGAATAGGCCTCATCTACCCTAACTGAACTGACTTTGTTAGCACTTGCTCTCCCCATTGTGTGTGTATATATATATATATATATATATATACCTCCTGTCTGTGATTTCCACTTCATGCATCTGACAAAGTGGGTTGCAGCCCACGAAAGCTCATGCCCTCAGAAATTTGTTAGTCTTTAAAGTGCTACAGAACTCTTGTTGTTTTTGCTGTATACAGACTAACACGGCTACCCCTCTGGAACTTTTCCAGCTAGACAGGTATAGGAACAGAATCACCCGGACCGTTGTCTGCACTGCATAAGAGATGGGAGGAGTCACCCAGTAGGATTCGGAGAGAGAGTCTTTCTGGGCAGCATGAACGTTGTTATGAGAAGGATTTAGGGGCTCAGCCACTTTATGTGAAATGTCGGTTTCATGGCTTGATACAGTGTGGACGCAGGTGTTTGCTTGACCTCTCAATAGCTCCCTGTGCAGATGCCCTGTGGTGTGAATGTGTGGATCTGTGCCAGGGTCTCGGGGATTAGATTAAAGCATTTCCAATTTTGCAAACACAAATGTAATGTTGCCACCAAGAGGAAGTGAAGCTGGCAATATAACAGGAAAACTATTGCTGTTACTGCCCAGGTTATAATCTCAATCTTCACTGCTTTTATTAGCCTCTCAGGGCTCATTTTAAAAGCATTGAAAGTGCATTGTGGGTCTGGTCCATCATGCTAGAGAGAGGCAAGTGCTGAGCTGAATGGTGGGTGCGCACTTGTAAGTCAGCTGTCTTATTTCCCTTCCACTCTGACATGCCTTTGGGCAGTGCTGTCACCAGGAACATCGAAAATGTCTGGAGAAGGAGGGAGATTGTTTAACTCAGCCAGTTAGATTGACATGCAGTCTGCCACTGGCTTTTAACTGTACAATCAAGTGACCTGCATTACAGGGATAGACACCTTTGTAGGGATACAGCTATGCATGCTGGGGTATACTTGTTGACAGGAGCGCACTTTAGTGTTAGGAGAACGCTCATTCATGTGTATGCCAAGAAGCCTCAAGCGCTTCTTACACAAATGAAGGAGACTAGAAAATACATTGGTTTTCTCTTGGTGGATTTTAAGCAGAGAGGTAGAGGGTTGTGTATTACAATCACATGGAGACCAAAACCTACTGGACACTGGAAGGGCTGGAACAACACCCCTCCCCATCCCCACGGAGCAAGATTCAAGGAGGGAGAACCAGAGATCTATGGAGGGGGTTATTTTCTAACTCAAGTGTCAGACGAGGGGAAAAATGGCAGTGAAAAAGTTATTTTAGTGAGTGATATAACTTAGCACTGTGCTGAGACAATGGTTCTGCTGTTATGGTATATTCTAACTGTATAGTAGAGTGTAATGGAGGGTGGAGTTTTATTTCTAAATTCCTCATCGGATAAGTTGTAATTGTCACCTCTGAATGTTTTTCTGCAGATCCCTCATCTCCAGAAAAACATTTGATCTTCTTTCCAGCTTTTCTCCACTCTCATTTATTCCCTCGTGTCACCGTCTTCAGAAGCCCAGGCTTCTGTTCTAACCAGGAAAACTAGACCCATGTTCTTTGGAAGCTTGTCTGCAACATTCCTTGCCCTAAAGAGCTTGTCATCAAAACAAGACTCTCTCTTGCTCTACCTGCGTAACGGAGTCTAGCACACAGACAGTCGCCACGGAGAGGCTGCTGTCACACAAAGTGCTTGAGCAGGGCAGAAAGTGAACATTTTCAACATAAATGAAGACTTGTGTGTGCTTTTTTCAAAATGTAAGCCATTTTTCTGTTTGATATTTTTTGGAGGGGGGGAGGAGTCCACAGGTTTTTGAGGAAACAGCAGAAAATATTTTTTTTAAAAAATTAGTTTTCCGTGAAAATGTTCATTCTCAAAGGCCAGTTTGTTTTTAATGAAAAATTTCAATCCGTTATGCAGCTAGGAAGGTTCCTTAGTAGTAAACCAAATGCCACTCCCTTCTCCCGCTGAGCACCAGCTCTTCTAGCACACTCAGGTTCAAGTTGGGCCCAAACTTGCACTGCACTGTTACACACTTCTGGCCTTTTGGTCCAAGCTCCATCTTCCCCTGCCTCACATTTCAAGCTTTCTGTAACTCGACAGCACCCGGTCACGAAATGCTGGATAACTCGCACTAGAAATCACTGCAGACTTCTGGCTTGCGGCTTCTCCCTGAGGCAGTGCTACCCCTGATTGTGCAATGCGTGCTAATAAACAAGGCGAAACACAAGATGGGGGATAGGAGCGGGGGACAGCAGACTTATTTTTAACACAGATACCTTCTTAGGTGTTGCGATTTGGTAATCCTGGCCTGTGCTGTATGTAATTAGGAGTCTTTCCCCTAGCCTTGTTTGAAGCGTAGTCCCATTGGTCAGGTCTTTATAAAACAGCATGCTGGCATTGGACACATGATACTCAATGTCTCGTCCGGAAAGTGTCTAAAGAAGAGGGAAAATACAGGCACCTTTACTAATCTAACTCACCCAGCTGTGTTTACCACTAGATTAAATGTCCAGGATGGATTTTGAAATTCTCCACTTCTGCTACCTGACACAGTGGTCATTAGGAGGAGGGGCTCTGGCTTTTGATCCTGGAGTATTACACAAAGCAAAACGTTAGCTGGACAAAAGGCGTCCCCTTGCTGATTTTTCTGCACCATCACATGCAGAGAGGAACCTTGAAGAATCAAACAACGGTACAAGCCCACGTCTTTTAAAAATGTGCTTGTGAGAAACCTTTAAGAAATGTACAAGTTTCAGACTACCTAACACACCACTGAGGGATAAAGCAGGCTTTAGGATGAACTCCTGATTCCACTGTGGGATAACCCAGGCCTTAAGATGAACTCCTGACCTCACTGAAGAACTCAAGGGCCAGGATTCCACCCATAAAGTTTAAAACAACAATGGTTTGGAAACGGATGAAGGACATAAGGTAGAAGAATAGTCTCTTCTGAATGGATTTGTAACAAATTCCCGATACCAAAATCACACACAACTTTCTTTTTAACAGCTATTCTTACAGATGCAGTTGCAGAGCTGAACTTGCCTCAAAAGGCCTTTTCATATGCGGTAACAAAACCCACTGTCTGAAAAATTCTTAAAAGTGGCTTCACAATATGTAACCTTGCATTCATGATGGCCTGAGAGGAAAATAGGAAAGAGACAAGTCTGCCTATCTGATTAGCGACCTAGTAAAACCATCCAGCTTACGACTGCATTCGCTTCACGCTCACGGAGATTTAATCTTTCAAATTAAATTTAAACAGTTACTAGGGGTCTTCGGCCTGCCTGCTTAGAATGATGTAATATTGATACCATGAAAGAAAAAAGGATAAATAGACGCTCACCTCATTTTCTCTTAGTCCATTATTGTTTGGGGCAAAGAGAGTGGCCTGGGTTGACAAGTTTATGAGGTATTTTAGGAACCGTTTGCCTTTCGTGGAGCTGTTAGAGTAAACCAGGACTTCCTAGGAAGGAACAAAAAGAAATCATGATTTAAATTGCTCCACCCTGCTTTCACGCTGCATTTTTGTAACATTCATATTTACTTTCTCATACAGCAAGAAAAGAGTGAGATTACTCACCCATGTATACTATTCATTCTGAGTGGATTGGGCTAATAAAATGAACATTTACATGTAAACAAATATATTTGGGGGTATTTGCTATGCTATAAAACTTGGTTTAGCTTGTTTGTATTTCAAAACAATGAACTACTTCTTTAGTCCATACCGACACGAAGTTTGTAAACATGGGGAAAGACATCAGGACCTGTAGCAGGTTCCCGCTACATGTGAAGCCATTACCCACATAGCCAGTCTTACAGGTGCAGTTCGTATCTGTAAAATACAAACACAAGCCTTTTAGACATCAAGCCAAAACCGAATGGTCTATTCTAGGAGACTTTGCTGCTGCTCTGTGGAAGAAAAAAAAATTGCCAGTTCAAAGAAATTTTATGTAGCTTAGAAAGAGAACTTCTTGCTAATACTATGGGCTGGGGTCTTAAACTTAGTAACAGTGCTGAAACTAATTATGATGCTGTCTTTTGACCAAATCACCTTAGATATAGGCACTCTGTTACCTTTGACTCTGTAGCAGAAGACATCCCAGGTTTCACTCAGGTTGACCCTAGGCCCATAGTCAACTATTCCAACAAAGCCTGATCCACAGTTTGGGGAAGAGAAGGCAGTTGGATAACCAACTCTTTCATTGTCTAACCAGCCAGCAGCGCAGAAGTGGTATCTTGCCTATAACCAACACATTAATAATATTGTAAAGCACAGAGGAAACAGAACTGTAAATAAACAAATGCACCTTTCCTGTTGTGTGTTTCTGAACTTGGAATTTGAAAAGAAAGAAATCCTTATTTTGATTTCCAGTGTAGGTTTTCAGCTTCCAGACATAAGACTAAATCCTGTCTTCACAAGTGAACATGCAATTCCTATTTGAAGTCAATGAATATTCTGTGCCTGTACTCAATAGAAGAATTTGGTTCATAGATAGATTTGGAAGGATTAGATTTTTATTGATAAATGTCAGTTAACGTCTATTTCACACACAAACTAATGAAAACATATTTCCACTGATAATTGAAATTTACAGACAGGCAAAGTTAAAAAAAAAAAAAAAAAGGCTGCTTGAGAACTTAGAATAAAAATTCAGTGATTTGGTCTTTTGAATTAGGCTTGTTACAAATGGACTAGTGATAAATAACTAGTAAAACCAGGTATGATTTGTTGATTTAAGGATATTTACTTTGTATATTTTGACATGTGATGTTGGCAATTTATATTTTAATGGTTATAAAAGCTTTAACTTTTTGAATCTCAACATCTACTATCATTAAATAATTGTCTGTCAACCTCCCATAATTTCTTAGAAGGGTGAAAATTTATATAGCTAAAAAATGCTTAAAATCCATAATTTTGCAAAACTGAAAATTTTAATCAAAAATCTAAAAATGTTTAAAAATAAACATTGATCTTATCTGTTGAAATTAAAAAATAATCAAATTCTACCAAGCCTACTCATAAAGCTAAGAAGTTGCCCTCCTTAGGCTATACGTGTATATATCCTGTAGCACTCAACTTTCAAATAGCTGAGTCTCACAGTTCTATTTCACCCTTGTGCAGCCATTAAATACAGTACACAAATGGAATCCATTGCCACTGAAATTCAGCACTACGTCACCTTCTGAGCATATGACAGCTGATTATATGTAGCTATTGTTGCCCCTTCGCCGGCGCAGGCCTCCTTTGCTTTTTCATAAGTCAGTTTGTACTGCCCTTGGGGAGAACGTAAATGGAAAACTCCAACCGTAGCATCTGTAAGTAAACAATAAATAACTTAACCTTAGGGCTGTACACAGTTTCACTATCTGGGCACAAAATGCACTGTTCTGTAATAGTTTGAACAATCCTTGAGGAATTTCCATGAAATGGGGACAGTATGTAACAAGCCACTTGTGGGGTAATATTTCCATTTGGAATCATTTTCATCTCATGCTTTCTAAGGTCCCAATTCACAAAATATTAAAGCACATTCTTAAACTTCAGACAGGTGCATAAGTCCCATTACTTCAACAGGCCATAAGCATGTGCTTATGTGACTTGCTGAATAGGGATGGACTGCTCAATTAGGGCCTGTACTGCTGCATAGTAGGCATCTGTGCAGAACCCCATTGACATGGACATGGGGGCCACCTGGATGGATCCAACTGAAGGATCCTAGCCTTAGGTCTTCATACCATGCTACTTCTGAGTCTGTCTGGCGTACTGACCCTGGAAGTGGAGGTCGGCACAGTTGGCATCGGCATGGCACTGCCCGTTGTCTTGCAAACAACGGTCAACTGGAAGCTGCATCACTGTGCAGTCTAACCCGTCACCAACATAGTTACTTTTACATTCACATTTGCGTTTATCCTGGTAAGAAAGAATAAAAAAGACTAAACAGTCCAAATGGAAAGTTTTACAAACATAGAAATGACAACAGAAAATGGCATTTTCCGAATGGATGGAAGTATCCCAGTTGCTGAGTCCAGGAACAGCACAATGTGCATTTGCTAAAACGCCACTGGCTAAAGCCATGACTCAATAAACCACTTATGCACAGACTAGAACTCATCCTTATCAGAGGCGTGTAGGGGGGCATGTGGGATCACGTGTCGTCCCCCCCCCCCCCCCGATTTGCTGCTTGGCTTGTACTGAATAGGCTCACATGGACTGGGCATGCTCAGTAACACTGCCAAAGCTGTCTGCCCTCACTCTGCCCCTCCCACTATTGGCAGGCATGGGTCATCTCTGATTCTTATTAAGCAAAACACTTAAGTGCATGCTTAAGTGCTTTGCTGAATCAAGGCCAAAGCATCTATACCGACACCACTAAGAATATGCTTTGAAGAATTATAATAATATATACACATTGTAGCCACTTAAAATAATATTAAATAAATACATATGGAACCCTGAAAAGAATTTAACAAGCCACTGATTGAAACAGGCTGAGAAGTGAGACTTAGCTGCAGGAATATTTACATGTCTCCTCTAAGCTTCTCATACATCTCAGCCTGCGAAGGCCCAAACGTTGGGTGGGGTAAGACATACCCATCAGACGGGTTCTCAAAAATATGCATGAAGAATACATGAACGTGCTGAGGGAGCCATTAAATAACTCCTCGGTAACCTCAGTTTCATGACTCTGTATTTCTAACGTAAACTGTTTCCACTGGTAAGCTGAGTGGATGCCAAAGTTATGTGGAAAGCAGGCTGGGACTAATGAATGATGTGTCTCAAAGTCAGGGACGTTTGAGAGATGTGGTCTGATATTCAGCTCCCACTGAAGCCACTGGGAAAACTCCTGTTGACTCCATTAGGAGCTGGATTGGGTGTCTAGTGAGGATTTCCAAGATAAAAACAAAAAAAACCCAACACCTCCCCCCAGACAACTTACAGGTCCTGTCATTGTACAAATGGCATGTTCGTGGCAACCACCATTGAGCCCATCAGCACAAGGATTTATGGGAAGGCAGGTGCGGCCATCTCCTGTGTATCCTTTCTGGCAACTGCAAAGGACTTTCACACCACTCTGTGTACACTTTGAATTCTGGTGACACCCACCATTGTTTTGTTTACAGAGATTCACAGCTACAAAGCAAGAAGAAAATAGGTAAATTTGGAGTATTTTTAAAGAGTGTGTTTCCTTCACTAGAAAATGCTGCCTCTTTAATTCTTTAAAAACAGCTGGAACATTGTTGTGGCTGACTAGACTGTAAGCTTCTTCGGCTACTCTTTATTTGTATAGAGTCCTGCACAAAAGGGACACCAGTCCTCATCAAGGGCTTGGGCTCATCCACACACCCCTTAGGGGTTGGACTAGATGACCTCCTGAGGTCCCTTCCAACCCTAATCTTCTATGATTCTATGACTCTATGAATTCACCTGTACATGTGATTCCATCTCCTTCATAAAACGGCTTACACTGACACATGTTGCTTTCTTTGCAGACGGCATTCCTAGAACAATTAGGTGAACACACAGGCGGCAGAGCTGTGAAGAATGTAAAATATCTAATGAAAATGACTTTTTATACTTTAAATATGTGCTCTCATCTAGAGAGTAAAGGAAACTTGTATACAGTACATGTTAACTTCAAAATCTGTGAGACAATCCATATTACCACAGAATATAATACCTAGCTCACAAATAGCACTTTTCATCATAGATCTCAGATCACTTTACATTGGAGGTAAGTATTGTTATTCCCATTTTACAGATAGGCAAACAAGGATGAGGTGATTTTTACCCAGATCACACAGCAGAACAGTTCAGGAATAGAATGCAAATCCTCATTCAAAGCTCTATGTACTGGGCCATACTTTGATAATAATCGGTTGCAAGTGAAATGATTTTCACCACTCTGAAGTACACTTACAGTAATAGCTTGATATTATAAAAGGGGATGTTATTTGAATTAGATATTAAGTACAATTCTCGAAACATTCATTTAACTGTATTGTAGTTTGCAGGCATATAGTGCTTACATTTTCAAAGCGCTTTATAAACAATAACTAATTAATTCTCCTAACATCCTTGAGAGCTAGAGCTGGATGAAGTTTTTTGACTGAAACTTTTTTTTAGCAAAAAATGCAGTTTCTGTGACACTACACATTTTTGTGAATTTCTATTGACTTGATCAAATAGTTTCAGTTAAAAAAAAAAGTCTACAAAAAGAAAAAAAAAACTAAAACATTTACTTCAATTTTTTTATTTGAAATGATTTTTTTGTTTCAAAATGTCCTTTAATTTTATTAAATGAAATTAAATTGTTTAAAAAAACCTCTTTTTTCGATTTGCTTAAAACTTCAGTTTTGGTTCAATCCACAATGATTTTTTTCCTCAGGTGTTCAGAATTGCCAGTGAATCAAAACATTCATTATTTACCCATCTCTGCTGGGTGGTAGGTCAGTAAATATTATTCCTGTTTTACAGACAAGGTCAAAGACGCAGAGTGGGTAAGCAACTCGTTGAAGTCCATTATGAGAGCTGAAGTTAGAACTCTCTGGTCTCAATTCTCAGTCCTGCGGTTGACATACTAGATCATGCTGCCTGCTCACATAGACACTAGAATAATTGGCTAAAAGCAGTCATGGAATCAACCGGAGCTCCAGTTGAGTCTGACACAGACTCTGAGTCTGACACAAACACCATTGCTGCTACACAGCAGGGAGATGAACTAGATTAGTCTCGGCCACTGGCAAATCAGGCTTTTTTTGTCTGGCTAACATTAATGAAAAGCTTCTGTGCTGAGTCCCAGTGCACTGCTGTTGCCTGCCTCTCATTCAGTTGTCTTAGTTTCCAAACACAATAGGTTTGTATACACTGCAATGTAAACCATGGGTTTGCAGAACTTTAGTTAGCAGACCCTGGGTTTGTTAACCTAGGGCTTGAGCATCTACACTCTTTTGTAAACCCAGGTTAGGAATTATTGGACCCTGGGTCCCAACTTGGGGCTCCAGCGTCTACACTGCATTATGTGGGTCTGAGTCCCATATCCCAGACTCCCTAGCAACCTCCAAAAATATGGCTGCTCTAGCCCTTTTTTCATGGTGCAGTGTGGGAAAACTTGACTTCCAGAGGACACAGAAAGTTGGCCCATGGGATTGTGGGATATTTTTGGCAGACTCCTAACGCACTAGTTCAGTGGAGCTGTGTCTACACTGCAAAGCAATAGGGCTTGACTCAGGCTCAGATCCTTGACTTCCATGTGGCCCTAGGACTCTGGGTCTAAGCCCTGGGTTAGCATGATTTGTGTATTGACGGAAGGGGGGTTAGCCTTGAGCCTGTGTTTGAACCGCAGGATTACATTGCAGTGTAGACATATACAGTGAAGCTCCTAGGCATATACTCAGTGTAGCTAGCCCTCTTCTGCTGCTTGCACCACCATGGCTACATGCTATTTTAGCTCATTAGCTCAATCAGAGCTAGCTGGGGTATGTCTGAGTTGAGTTGTCAATTACACCCGCAGCTTGAAGAGTAGATATATTCTCATAGCCTTAGTCTGGTAAACTGAGAACAACTGACCAAAAAAGTTGGGACCCACTGACTCAGTACCACCATTTGTACAGATTTTGTCCAACTGCGATCTCCCAAGTTAATATTGATTGCAATGAATCAATGCTCCCACCAAGCACTTAATGTTTTCTGGGTTCCCAGCAGATGCATCCATTGGGATGTCTAATTGGGAAGTCTAGTACACCTTTGATACATTTTGCAATCAGTTCTCAAGCAGGTTTACAAAGCTCCAACTTTAGAGGAACCGCAGATATTTTGGGGGCATTATGCTGATCATGGCACAGTGCTAGCACAATGTAATTTTCTTTATAGGTTTCAATCCTCATACCAAAAGTATTTCAACATTTATCCTGCACAAAGCAGGGTTCCTGGTGTTATTAACCCCATCTAGCTACTTTCCCTGCATGAAAACAACCGATTTGATTAAACTTGCTGTGAGCGCTGTAACCTATTGTTTTGCAACAGATTCCAGTGAGAAGATAGAGACCTAGTTTGGTTTCACAGAATTGACCAGTCCATCCAGTTTCACAGAAACACTGTCCTGATCCGGAGGGTCCTTCATCACATTGTCCATGGGCCTTGCAGTCACAGGCTGTAAAAGGAAAATGGATTGATCATGGACAGAATAGTAATTAGGAAAGGAAAATTCTTCCCAAGAGAAATGTCACTTAGATCATTGGCTATATATAGCATTAGCTAACAAGAAGGCAGCTGAACTAACTGGTGTTAGCTTAATACCGACCTGAAAATGAATATAGATCCAGATTTGTAAAGGGGTGAACAAAATGACACTGGCCCATGGCAGGAAGGGGATAATGGTCTGTCTTGGAGACATAGGTGGAAGGCAGGCTTAGCATGCAATAGCTGCCAGCTATATCAAACCTGGAGGGCAGGCTGTCTAGCCAGAGGGAATAAAAAGAGAGTTGACAAACTTGACAGTTGAGTTGTTCTATCAAAGAGATCTTCGGTAGAGAGGATTTAAAGGGTGGGGGCTGAGCAGCCTGATCTAGGAACCCTAAGAGCAGTCACACCTGGGAAGCCGGCTCAGACCAGCCTTCAAGGTGTTTGATTGTTCATTTGATTGTTAACAAGGTCAAAGCTGGGGTTTGCCCCTAACCAGAGTAAGCAGACTTTGTTTTCAAGCAGGTGTAACAGTTTCCTGCTCACATATAGTCTCACCCTCAAAAACATCTGAGATATTTTTCATGACTGACTAAAAGTATCTGACTAGGAATGTTTTTCTTTTTATAGTAGGGTGATGTTCCTCTATTCCCTTACCCTCTTGCCCTGGACCTTTAAGCACAAAGTATTTCTTGTGCAGTAGATCTGTGTTGGATTGAAAACAGTAATTTAAGGTGAGAGAGTTAATATCTCATCTCTTGTGCTATCTTTAGTTGCTCAACTTAAACCTTTATACAGAGAATATATATTTTTTTTGATCTAGGGTGAAATTTATCACTCTGAGGATGCTCAAGGCCAGTACATCTGGAAAATCCAATTGAAAAACCACAACTGAGGGATTATGTAGAAACGTCCATGGAGCACAGGCCACCTGCTGGCCATCTCTACAAATTAATTTCACCTCATGTGTTCTCTCTTTTTCATATGGTAAGTATAAAGTGTTCCCTTTAATAGCCATGAGACATCCTTTTGATGTCCTGTATTTTATCAGTGTTTCCATACTACTGTCTTGTCTGTCACTGGGGTTGGGAGAAGGCTATATTTTGGTTAAAAAGGACTGTAGATCGAGCAAGAAATGAAGCCTCAACCTGCTTCATGTTACTGCAGAATGGAACTGTATAACTGATAGGAGGAGTGGGTGAAATTCACCCCAGTGCAAGGGACCCACAAAAGCCTAGGTACCACTGAAGTCCCATGTAAGCCCTACATTGAAGCCTTGTGCTGGAGCTCTGCATTGGAGTGAGCTTCAGCCAGTCTTTGGACTGCGGCATGTCAGTTGTGAAGTGGAAAAAGCAAAGAAAAGGCATTAAAATATTTTTCTGCCTCACAAATAAATATAGAAAAATGGGGCATTTTAATCAAATGTTAATTCAGAACCAAGGCCGAAACATACGTTTGCAATCAGAGCCATATCTTCCCGGCAAACACAGCTCACACGAAGTCCCATTGAAGCCACTGTTGCATCTACACTCTCCTGTTCCTGAGTATCCATCGTTACATAAGCCACGATTATTACATGGGGTCTCTGGCCCTCCTGGGCAGGCTAGAAAGGATAAAATGCAGTGAGTCAGTTGTCTTCAGCTCAGCCTCGTGTTTCCAAGCTACTTTGTTTTCTAAGAAAACTGGTTTTAGAAAACCTTTGAGCACAAAAATGTTAGCTCATAAAAGTGTTCCTAAATCCCTTAGGTGCTTTTGAAAATCCCCCCCACACTCAGTGGACCATCGTGGACTCATAAAACCTCATTTACTTGAAGGCTGTAACTTGGAGCCCACTCATTAAGACTCATAGGCCCCGAAACTGCAATTTCAGCCATGTGGATGAACCCCTGTGTCCATGCCAACAATTGCTTGGATTAAAACACAGGATGTTCGGCAAGCATGTTGGTACAGTTGAGTGAAGGTTGGGAAGTTAGTTAGATGATACAGTACCAGCCTTGCTAGCAATTCCACACTTTTGGTTTTCCAAAAGTCAATACTTATTTAAACTAACAGGGCTCCACCGCCCCATTAGTGCTTAATGCTCTTTGAACTCATCTCAGAGGCATCTATGCGTGTGCACTAACTGTGAATTCTAGCACTCATGTTTAATGCATTTTGATGTCATTCCCCAGAAGTTGGCATATGATGTGGATCTCTCATCTTTTGTGTTTGTTTAAAAGGACTTTCAAATGTAAATGTCTCCATGTAATGTCATAACAGAGCAACATTTACTCTTTATAACATTAATTTTATTCTTTATTAACATGCAGTTTACAAATCACTAACATAAAAAGAATCTTTTTGAGCATATTTAAGTTATAATTTGGAGTGGAAAAGTAATAATAATATTACTTATGGATACATGAACTCTCACTACAGTATTAAAACAGGGTATTACCCTGCTTTACTCTTTGAAACAGACAGAAAGAGGTTATCTCTGGTCACAGGGCAAATCTCTGCCAGAGTTGAGATTAGATCTCAGCAGTTCCTGTTTCTGATCATATTCAGTACACGAGACCATGAAACCTGTCATGATCAGTGCCTGGTCATGATTGCAGGACTTTATTCAATATTCCTTTAAAACAATTAAATATAAGGAATTACCTCATCACCTTGTGGTGTCTGGCAGCTATTCCCAGAGAGACCTGAAAGGGTAATCAGGGAAATCCTACCTTGGCAGTCTCGTCCATAGTAACCTTGACAGCACTTTGCAATCCAGACAACCATAGAACAATCCTGGCGACAGCCATCTATGCTCCGGCTGTAGAGTTGGTACGTACACTTCTGCGTTCCTCCCTAAACATTGCACATTCCGGCATGGGGATAAAAACACAGGTAATTAAATGTTTAACTCCCTGTATTTTTTTAATGTAGAGCTGGTCAGATTGACAGCCCTGGAGATTCAAATGATCTACCTACAGAAAAAGCACAGCAGTGGTACAAGCTTCCCCCAAGCTGATATGATGAGGCTAACGCTGAGGAAAGAGATTAATTCAGTTTTCCTCCCATTTAATCTATGGTCTTTCTGCTGAGACAGCCAAAGGTAGCAAAAATGGGGGGGAACACATTAGAAGAAAACTGACACCATCTCACTCATTTCACATGAGGCATCAGATGGTGGTAACTTTGGGTCACTACTGACTTAGACTAGATTTGAACCAGTCACCTAGAAGAGAAGGGCCCTGTGGGCCAGATCCTCACCAGGTGTACTTTGGTCCAGTTCCAATGAAACCAATTGAGTTAGGTCAATTTAACACCAGCCAAGGATCTGGCATGTAATGTTTAGAGTAGGATAAATATTTAAGCCAGTTTCCTGGAGTTCTCATTGAAGGTTAGGTAGACGGAAGCAGAGAAACTTGAGAACAAAGAGTATGCCAGTCTAAACTCTTTCTTTTTAATTACTAAAATGTCTGTAGATGAATTTAGTGCTGGCAAAAGTTTAGGGTTCCTGCAGTAACTGAAGCCAGACAGAATGCTGCCAATGCATTTGACCCTGCCAATCCCTCCTAGCTCCACGCTCCTCACTAAAACACAGCCTGCCACATGAGTAGAAGCATCAAGTGGTTTTTTGTTGTGCAGAATGTGCTAGGGTGAGACCACCAAACTCTCCATCACATCTGATCTAATAGGATTTGATCATAATTTTTAATGGGGAAAGGCTGATGTGACAGGGCCTAATCCAAAACCCATTGAAGCCAATGGAAGCCCCCACTTTGCCTTCCATGGGTTTTGCATTAGATCTGTAACCCACTACAACTTCAGTAGGACCGAGGTTTTGTTGTTTCATTTCACCAAGTGATTTCATTGTTCACAGCTCCATTGTTCTTTGAAAGTGTGTTATTTTTAGTTTATTATTGTGCAGGGTTCAGTAGCCAGCCAATTAGACTGCTCTAAAAAGACACTATTATTACCTTTGGTTTGGTTCCTGTAGGGCATTTAGGATTATTGTAACAGCCAACGCAATCCCCCTGTTGTAGAAAGGGAAAAAAACAGGTTTAAAAATAAGCACAAAAAGCTGTTTGAAAGTACCAGAAAAGTGTCTACTTGTATATAGGCAGTAAAATTAACGAGCAGAGAAAAATACCTTTTAAAATATCCAATTTTATTACTCCCAATATAGATTATAGGAACTTTCAAAAAAGAGATAATAAAGGGGAAATAGTAAAGGAAAACAACAACAAAACAGGTATATTAAGTCAATTTAATGAAATGAAAGAGAAATGAAATTTCCCAGTAGAATAGTTCTGGAAGTGCAAATTTGCTATTCAACTAAATAGGTAAGGGGGGAGATGTATTTATCTGTTTGTACGTAGGTCTACACTGGCAAAAGTGATGGTGGAATTTGGGGTGTCTCTGATTTGGGTGTCCAATCTGAGATACTTTAAGAGGCCTGATTTCAGGAAGCGCTGAGCACCCGCCCTCTGAAAAGCAGGCCCCTTTAAGATGACCCAAGTTGAGGACCCGAAACCACTAGTGGCTTTTTGGCCATAATTGTATTTCTCTCTCTCTCTCTAGATACTGTTATGGCTCTCCTCAGCATAGTGAATGGGTACCTTGAGCATACGTGAGTATCTAGATATAGAAAATTATACAAATAGCACAAGCATCCCAGACATGCCAGTCAGGATAAAAATAAGCACTACCGATCCTCCTGCTTACAGGGATCACCATCTAAGGTCAGGGAAAAAAATTCCCTCCATGGTGTGACAATACACATTTAGATGTATTGTAATAGGTTTTTACATGCTCCTGTGAAGGCATAGAGCATTAGCCAGTGTTAGTGACTGGATACCAGATTAGATGGATAATGGCTTTTTTTTTTTAACCTTACTTGTAACTCAGACAGTGACAATATCATCCTCTTATAGGTGGTAACTTTATTTGACTCTCTCTCAACATGCATTATTCAAAAGCGTCCAAAGAGAATGAAGTTTTACACTCTGTTCGTAGTCATATTTGTCCATAAAGAGCTTCTCTAGATTAGGAGAGGTGGCTAAAATTAGGTCAGGGGTAGCTGACACGTTTTAGCTAACCCCAACCTAACCTTGATCTTTTCCTTACTGGATATGCAGGTGGACCTCAGTGTATCTTTTAGGCACCTTACTTCACCTTTTACTTCATTTTAGTCAAGGTCCACCCTAAGCTTCGCACCAGACAAACCCAAAGTAGCACTTTAAGCAGGGTTTCACCCAGGGAGCCAAACCCTGACTGCACTGAAATCAGTGGAAGGTTTGCCATTGACTTCAGTGGGGCTAGGATTTGGCCCCTAGTTCACATCTCTGCCACGGTCAAAAAACTGACTGGAAGGACTGACTGACCGGGAAATCCGCTGTGATAAAATTGTCACATCGACCACCCAGGGTGGGGTCCATTAGCATGCAGTCAATGCCATAAGCGATGCCACCATCAAACTCTAGGTGCCGCTGCACTACTCGACACCTCCTGTCATTCAGAAAGAGGTCACCCTGAGGGAGAGGCAAAGAGAGAAAGGCGCATAAAATAAGGAGCCTGTTTTACTGGATGCTTGGTTCAGTACATGTGCAGTTCCTCTTCAGGAATGAGTAAGAATATAAATCTGGCTTTGAAGCCAATTACCTCTTTTACAGAGTAAAAATTGCATATCATTTCCAGACAGGATAACAGTGTTTCCCACTGGGTTTAAGCATGAACCCCTGTCTCTGTGCATGTCCCAGTTTGCTATGCCCCTGCAGGTAGGTGCCAGAGGGAATGATGGGCAGATGCCACCACCCATGAGATCCCTCCCCTACAAGAGCAGGCAGAGTGCTCCCTCATAACACTCACAGTGTCTCCTTAGTCAATGTGTATACATGTAAGGCCAAATGTTCAGAAACAGCTATCTGAGTGCAAACAGGTAATTACACACACAAACCCTGCAGTTTGCACAACAGATTTGGGACAGGTTTGTATCTAGGCAATAAGAATTTGCAGGTACCTAGTCCTAAAATATAGCCTATATGGTACATAGTATACTTCTAACTCTTCTCCCAGAGTCACCTTGTATGAGCTCATTCTATATTTTGATCTGTTACATGCTAAGGTATTTAGGCACCTCACTCCCACTGAAATCAGGAGCCTGGCTACCTTTGAGGATCTGGGCCTAAGCCACAGTGGGATTTCTCTTTCAAGGTATGTGCCAGACAGTTATTAAGAGAGATTATTGCCTTATGATAAAGAAAATTATTCTTCAATAAGCCACTTAATTGTAAGACAAATCACAAACCTGTGGATCCGTTTTCTAAGGCCCTGCTCCTGCACTGGGATACACTAATGTGGACCATTGTGTATGTGGAATATCGATTCCAGTGTTGTTAATTCCTTGGGGGGGCTCTGCACAGGCATGGGGGAGGGTGTGCCCTAGAGGTTCCCAATGTAGTATCAAGACCTATGTTATTAAATAGTACATGCCATGAGGATTCCTAAAGTGCTGGTATGTTCAACACTTACAATAGAGTTGTTGTTATCCCCACATTTAACACTCAGATCAGAACCTTGAAGGGTCTTCAGTGAATTGGAGTTGGGGAGATCACAGGCTAACATCTGTGAAAGAAACACACAGAGTGGGAAGATTTGGTATTGGAGAACGGAGTTTTAGCAATGCCTCTTCTAAACAAATCAGGAAATGTGTGAAAGCACCTTGGCATCTCTGATGACATGGAATCTCAGGTATTGCACCAGTTTGTCCTTGTTGGATTTTTTAAACAGGAAATCCTGCTGTTCCTTAGGCAGAGCTCTGAGAGCTGCATCTGTAGGCCAGAACAAGGTGACTGGTTTATGAAGAGGATCACTGATTACACTCATCAAGCCGGCATTCTGCAACATACAAAAAAATGAGAGCGATTTTTTTTTTACTGTAAAATTACACCCACTCTAAAGGATTAACACTGAGTAACATGTGCTGTAGCCAGGAGTGAATTGGCCCAGCAGTGGCAATGCATCATAGCCTTCCTAGTAAATGGCCTGCATTTTTGCCTTCCTGGGCACAAAGTCAAGATTTGAAAAAGTGGGTGCCTAAAATTAGGTTCCTGAGTCTGTATTTAAACTGATTTTCAAAAGTATTGAGCACCCAGCAACTCTTATTAAATACCAGGCCACTTATTTAGGTGCCTAACTATGGGCTTAGGAACCCATTTTTACAAATCTGGGCCAAAAAGGTTTTGCACACAAGGTGGAGTAAAGAGCAGGGAGAGGATGAATCTGATAGACCCATGAGTGCTCAGACCTGCCTGCCATTCTCCCCTGTGCAAGGTGAGAGAACTGACTGCAGGGGCTCCTCCATACCCTGTGGGGAGCCTGTGCCCTATTCCACACTTTACACAGCCCCATCACGCAGGGTGTGTGCCAATTTCACAATTTCATCCTGAAGGTGTGGATTTAAAAACTGTGCCACGTGGGCATAGCCTCATGTATTCTCTTACCTCTAGCAAGTTGCTGAACATGATGTATCCTTGTTTGGCTGCAACCATTTTAAGACTTTCCTAGAAAGACATGAGTATTAAATGGGCTTACGTGTCTTGTCCGGGAAAGAAACTGGATATAGATTTAGTGATAAGTACACAGTAATAAACATTTGGCATGTTAGATCTTGTGGTTCACTTGTCATTGTGAAATCAAAGCCATCTTGAAGGCCTTATTTTAGATGCTCTCTTTACAAAGCAGAGCATCTTTAATATAAATATAATTGATGAATGAATGCTAATGAATGTTAAATATAAAAGGTTAATTTATGCAACCCTGTAAAACTATGCTGATGGTTCAGTGTAGGGGCTTTAAAATGCCAATGCTTTTGTTGTAACTACTAAATCAAATGGTAATTGGTCAGAAACATTCCAGATTAGACTGGCAGAATGATATAGGAACGAGGTACATACCCGCTCCATGCTCGATCCCCCCTTCGGGAATTCCTGCATGTGTTGTGGAAGCAGGATGTTATCTATGATGTGTATCACACCATTTGTGGTGACAGTATCGCTGGCTAGAATCTTAGCTTTGTTATTCAGATACACTGAGTTCTGAAAAGGTAAACAAAGAAGTGTTTTCTCTGGAAACATGCAGCAGGGAAATACCAAAATGAAACCTCTTTAACTTGAAAGGCCGACTCACGGCTTGTAATATATTTGCCACAAATCGGAGTCCAGTTTTAGTAATTTAGGGTTTGATCCTGCAACCCTCAGTCACACCGGGTGTCCTGCAAAAATCAGTGCCGCTATCCACATAAATAAAGATTACTCACATGAGCAAGGACTGCAAGACTGCTCCCTGAACATGGCAAACAGAGAGGGTGGCATTTGTGAAAGCAATAACCAATAGACAATTCTTATTTGAAATACTATTTATTATTTTTTAAAACCTAAAAGGAGGAAAGGGAACATTCTAATCTTAAAAAAGAAAAATGAAAATGGTTGGTTTATTATTCTAGCAATTTTACCTTCACCATCTTGTTACCTGTGAGAAAGTGACCTTGATGGGGTCTCCCTGGAGAGAGGTGACATTTGTAATTGTTGTCAGGTCATTATAGAGTAGTCCGGCACAGCCCACCATATGGTACCGAAGGATCTGCGGCATCACTCCGTTGACAAGCCAGTCTTTAATCTAGGGCAGGAATTGGAGGAGTTCAAAGGCAAGGACAGAATTACATACCCATCCAAAAGGCCTTAGCTGACTCACTCAGAGTCTGTTGCCTTTTTCTTACTTACTTTTGGTTCACTGTCAAATGCGGCTGTACTGGGTACAAAGATAGTGAAAGGACCAGAACCTGAGAGATCTTTGAGAGCAAGGGCCTGGAAAGTTTAAAAGGACAAAACAAAAATCATTCATTAATGCACATAGTTTCCTACACTGGGCAGACTGCGACTGGATCCCATACAGGAAACCAAACCCCATACTGTAGGCAGGGCCTCTAGACTGCCCTCTCTGGCTGCCCACAGGCCTGCTCCTTGTTGCCATCTGCTTCACACTGGATCCCCTCCTCCCATCCCACCACAAAGGAATGTAAGAGTGAGAGAAATACTCTGCTGCCATTGAGAAAATCCCCTCCCAACTCCTTCAGCCTTAGAGGATTTAAAGCGTTCTCTCTGCAAGGTTTGCCTCACCATACTCTCCCTCAGCTTCTTCTACCACTGAGCGCTCTCTCCTTCTCTCATGTGCTGCCTTCCTTTATAACAATGCACAAGTAGTGCTTGAGAGTGAGAGAGAAAGCTGTGCTCTGCAGTGATTAGTAGGGAAGCAGAAAGGTTACAGGACTTGCAGGGAGAGTGATTAAATCCTTTCATCTTGAGGGAACCAAAAGTGTTTTCATATTCACATATGTATCCACATGCTTACGTATAATCTTATTGTTAGAAACCTACTGCCCATTGCTCTAGGTGTTGCACAAACATATAGCAAGAGAGAGTCCCTGTTCAGAAACACTTACACTCTAAAGGGTGCAGGGAAGACAGAGGCACAGAGCAGAGCTAGGACTAGAGCTCAGGTCTAGCTGGTTTAGTGCCCTATCCATTGTTCCACACTACCTCTCTACATACGCCTACACAGAAGAATCACCATCCCTTGAAATGTAGTCACACGAGGGGAGGCACACAGCAGCTGTTTAGAAGCTCACCACAACATCCTACAACATTTTGGAGAGGTGGTGAAAAATACCGTGTACAACCGAAAATGCGGTGGGAACTAGATCAACCGAATGTAGTTGCCCACATCAGAATTTGGGTGTGAAAAGTGCTACGGGATCTCTGTCTATGAATGGGCATGGCTTCAGTTTTGGGTCTGACCTGGAGGACACCAAGTGTGTAGTCCCTCCAGTTTCAAAGTCATACTGGGGAGTTGTGGCAACACTCAGAGGGAAGAGAGGGCCACTTGCTGAATAACTAGCACCACTAGGTTTTCTGTGAAGGTCTTCAATATAAGTAATAATTGACCTACTCCAGTCCTGATTACCATGTTAGATCAGAGCCAGAGATGCTGTGGCACAAAAAACATTCAAGAATTTTCTTACCTTTAGATGGAAATAAAAATTAGTAGTATTGGAGTCCTTGAGAAGCTCCTGCAACCAAGAATAACAGCACTTTTATACTGAATTGTGTCAATTTAGAATTGTGTCTGAAGAATATAAATAAATGTTGCCCCCAGGACAGAAACACGGCTGGTGTTAGAAAGGGACCTTTCTGGTCTAGATGGTACAGTATCCATCTGCACTGGTACAGTTTGTCAGCTGAACTCTCACTGTAGCTCTTATCTGGCTTGTTGTATGCGTTATGTTGCCAGACTATCAAAAAGCAGTTTTGAGAATCTAAGAAATAGCAGCATTCATGTTCCTTGGGGTGCCAGCTAGGCGTCAGGTCAACCTGTTTCTTCATAGTATAGCCCTATTCTTATTATGGAGACCCAGTGAGACAAAACCAGGCCTCACCTGTTAATATTGAAGATTAGAACTTGTTGAGGAGCGGGCATTTTGCTGCTGCTGCTATATTGAAAGTTATATACAGAAACCAAACTTTATCAAAGTGACTAGCGATTCTGGGGGCCTCACTTGAGACCCTTTAAAGGAATCTGATTTTCAGAAGTCAGGTCTGAGCACTTTCTGAAAATCCGGTCCCTTTAAGGTGTCTCAAGTTGGGCCCCCAAACATGCTAGTCTTTTTTGAAAATTGTGTCCCGAGGTAACACTTACAGGACTAGGGAGATAAATGTCTATATTGTGTTGCAGTGGCCCCATGGAGAGTTCTGCATGCGGTTCTGGGCTTTATGCCACAGAACTTTGTTAATCTGGGGGAAACCTAAAGGGCAAGAAAAACTGCAAAAAGGTTTAGGAAGTATGACATCTGAAGGAGAGGTTCAGAGAAATGAAAACATATAGCCTACAGAACCAATACCTCAGAGGTGACATAACCATTCCTCCATGTCTTTGAAGAAGTAATAAAAAGTAAGGGAGGGAATTATTCAGATGAGATCTTCCGGACAGTCCTTGTTTAAATGGTAATAGCCAAGTTCTGGGCTAGGGGCTGAAGAGCTTACAGGATATAAACTCTGAGGTGATTCTAGCTATAAGAGGAAGCCTTTCCCCCCCTTTCAGTTTTGGACCTTCTATCATCTGTGCAAGAAGAGAGGGAGCTGGGTGTGCACTCTCCAGTGTGCGGGTTCTGCCATTCTGCCTGGCCTTCATATGGGCTGTATGAAGGGTCAGAAGGCTCCTTGGACCCCTTTCCCCTTCTGCTCTTCATCCGTGAAGGACCAAGCAGAATCTGGCCCTTCCAAAAGCACTGAACATCTGAAATTCCTATTCATTCTGCCGGAGTATGGGTGCTCAGCACCTCTGAAAACAAAGCCACCCGGGGTGTTTCAGGTTGGACGCCCAAAGACTGAGCAACCAAAATTAGTGGGCACTTTGGAAAATGTACTGAACTTTATTGGCAAAAGGGAGACTAGAGCTCACAAGTTCCTGACCCCCTAATCCCATGCCCATGTCACTGCTTCTTAACAAGCTGCCTGATGTGCAGCAGCTGTTTGCCTTTAAAAGGTGCCAGTTCTGCCTTAGATAAAATAGATGAATTTACTTTAGCATTTGCAGTATTCCCTCTTGCTACTGAAGGACATACCTAGGAAATACTGGGGTAGCTGTGCCTATTCATCTCAGCAAAGCTGGCACGTTTTTAAGAGTGCCCACTGTTTTACATAACTCGTTGAAAAATCTTTAGTAACAGTACACACACATAATGTTTTACCTGGTAGATGGTGCCTCGGCATTTAAATCCATCCCCAATGTAATCAGGTTTGCAGGTGCAGGTCCTCTCTGTCAGCTCGGTGTCATTACAGATCGCAGATTCACTGCACCCACCGTTATTCTTGTAAGATTAGCAACATCAGACAAAGTCTAATTAGTTGGTGCATGTGTGTTTACAAAATAATTTCAGTCCCTTTTCACTTCTACAAGTTGGAAAATCTTAATCCCAAATACTTCTTTAAAAAAGAAGACCACGTTCAAACTTCCAACAGAGGGACGTATTCTCTTTCTCATGAATAGTAGAAAGCATTCAAGATTAGTGTAAAGGTTATTATTGACACAACGCGAAGCACAATGCCAGTTTTTTTAACACCCATTTCCTAACTCCTTGGTTCAGTGTAATGTAACTGGCTACTGTATGTTACTACCCAAAAGATTTCCATGCAGGCCTCATCATGGACTCCTGGGCCATGATTCTGAGCTGCACCTCTTAGGAGGTGCATCCTGAGAGGGAAGGGAGCCAAAAGTGGCTGTTCATCACACCTTTGTGTCTCTGGGATTTTGGAGGCTGGGTTGCAGAGGCTGCTCTAGTTTATACCTTCTGTGTCTGGTAGCCCAGGATAGCTGGAACTGCCACATGTGTCCTTCCCCGACACATCCCCTTCTTCCCCCTGCCCCACCTCCATCTGGGAGCTTGGCGGGGAGTGGCATAGGTGTGTTCATCTGGTTTTTCATCTCCTGGGAGCTCCCTCTGTTAGGGGAATTCCCCAGAGGGGAGAGCTGGCTGCTTTCACCCCCTGTTACACCCACCTGTTACACCCACTGAGCCAGCATACAAGGGCCCAAGCGCAGCCCAGAATTAGTGTCCAGGTGATAATCAGACCTTCAGATTGCAAACCGGTTTACTTGTGGACGAGGGGAAAGGTCCCTTCATGACAAACCAGGGAATGCTGCCAGATGAGAAATTTAGCTCATTTTCTTTTCACATGTTCATTTCTAGAACGCAGATGCAAATCACGGGGGATCCCACTTCCACTTCGTCTCTCCTCCCAGTCTGAGTGGTCGTGGGAGGTCCCTGAACTACCTCCAAGGGTCTAGTCGGGACGGGCCCTAGCATAGTTCTCACCCTAAGCAATGAGGTTTGGATTTGTGCGCTGTTTATTTTGGTCGATCTAGCTGGACTGTTGGACAGGGAATTGAGTTTATTCAGAGCTCTCTGTGAGGCTTGGCCATGGAGCGTTTGGCTATGTTACAGTCAGATTAGCATGTTGCAAAACATTGACAAAAGGCGCCCTTCTGTATTCTTTTAATAGCACTGTAGCTAGTGAAGTGGAAGACAAGCTGACAAAATGAAGCTCACACAGGAACATACACAGCAGCTCATCACTCTGAACAACATCTCCATCTCTGACTTATAATTTACGTTTCTTCGCTATTCCATCTGGGCAACCTCTGATGCTTTGAAAAATAATCCAGTGACAGATTGTTGCCAGGTCAAGGGATGATAATCACTTGTCACCATTCTCAGGAGACAAAAGATCAGCGTATATAGGACAGTGAAATGCATCAGCCATTCTTAGCTTGTACTCATAGGGATGCAGCTATTGAATGTTGAAGGCTTTACACTGGAGACCAATGAGCAAGTGCTTGTATGCAACATACGGCTCGATCCTACACTTCCTACTTGGGCTAAATGTGAATGGGAGTTTTGCCTGTGTCTGAAGTATGGGATCGGGCCCGTTGAGTAAAATTCAACCTCATGCAGAGGGCCAGCACCAGGGCGGGCAGTCACATGGGATCCAAATGGTGCCCAGAGCTTGTGCCAGCTCTTTGCACAAAACGAGTCGTTCCAAAGACAGAGGGTTTGGTTCTCCAATCCATCTGAGCACAGGATTGCACTTCCCTGATTCCACATGCATAGGGAGAACTTACTTGAGAAAACATACACCAGTGGAGGATCAAGCATAGCAGAGATCTGCTCTATCATGGCCCCTCATCTCCCAGCTCCCAGAACACCCTCAACATGTCCTCTTCTTCCCCATATGCTGAGGGATGCACCAGATTTAACACCAGTGAAGAGTTCCTCTGCACAGTGGGAATTCTCCACCCACCAGCTTGCTACTTTAAGGCCACTTTGTGCCATTTTCAGGCCACTTAACAGCCTGGAGAAGCTGGCCCATGGTACATTATCCTGGCAGCCAATGAGCAGACAGGAATGAGGCTGTGATATTTGATTTATTATCTTGCAATTATTTGTGAAACTGGCATCAGATAAGAATTTTCCCACATTATCACTGGAACCTCGCTATTTTATTTGGTCTTTCTTAGAAACTGCATTCACTTCTTCTAAAACCTTAGAGATTGGTAGGCACTTCAGAAACTGTTAGTAATTTTAAAGAATGGATTTTTAAATTTTAACTAATTTCAGCAACACTGAAAAATCTGCATAGAAATAATGAAAATTTCTCTTTACATTTAACTACAAAGAACCAGTATCTCCCCCAGGATTTGATTTAAGGATTTTTTGTTTTTGATTTAAAAATCATTAAAGCTTTAAAATCTAAACTGTGATATATTTGTGCTCCGCATATTCTTAAATGCTGTCAGCTATATTTTAAGCATATAAAATATATGAATCGGGGCCTTACTCTACACATTTCTAAGCCAGTACCAAACCAAACGAAAAGCATGTTGGGGTAATATACAAAAAATTGAATGATCAGAGTATACTTTCCTATTAGCCGATACTCACTGATAAACACAGATTGATGTATGTGCACGTTTTACCATCTCCTGAATATCCTTTCAAACAATTGCACACTGCCTACCAGGAGAAGAAAGGATCCATATTAACACAGAAACATATGGAAGTTGGATGTAGTACTTTTTTGATTTGTATTTACTTTTGTATTGGTTATACTGCTCTTCATGGTAAAATGAGGAGAGAAAAGAACTCAGAATCCCATTTTATCTTAATATCCATTTTGCAATTTTCCATTTCTCACGCTACAAGCACATCAGCTCTTTGAGGGCAGCTCCTCAGCTGATGCAAGGTATCACCGCTCCATTGGTTTGACGGAGCTGTGACAATTTACATAATCTGAGGATCTAGCCCTATATACTTATTATCCTTTTGCACTTCTCCTCTGCAACTGAGGGCATCGGAAATGACCTCTCTTTATCTCACCACTTACTGGGTATCTCATTTCAGATAGCAGCTGAAAACAAATCCCATCTCCCTCCTTTTATCTGTATTATTTAAATCACTAAAGAAGTTGGCCATGATTTCAGAATAAAGAATCAGGACACTTTTGTGGGGACACTTGGGGTGGTGAAATACTCCCACAAAAGCACACTGTAACAAATGTGTCCTGGTGTTGCTACTGCCAGCTTCTCACTCAGCAGTGTCACATGCAGTGTAGTTACACTGCGGTTATGCTTTTTGATACCTGCAATTACCACGCAGCTGGAAGGTTAACATGGCTAAAGGAAATTACTTATTCTTTCTTTAAAGGCCATGCATGACAATGTGGGGGAGATAGTATCTTTTATAGGACCAACTTCTGTTGGTGAGAGAGAGACAAGTTTTTAAACTCTGCGTCTGGTCTTCTTCAGGACTTGAGGAAGAGCTCTGTGTAACTCAAAAGCTTGTCTCTTTCACCAACCTCCCCCACTTTGTGTCTCTAATATCCTGGGACTGACATGGCTACAGCAACATGGCACATTTTATGCTTGTCATTTTAGAATGTAGGGCCATTAACTACATTATGCTGATGCTGAGGTAGCTGGTTGTCCGAAAACGAAACTGCCAAGCAATCGCAGTGTGATGACAGGGTATTTAGAAGGTAACTACCTTCTAAAACACATGGATAAATCACGAGACTCTTTGGGGAAGGACAAGCAATTCAGGCCTCTGGTTATAGGATTCTGCAGAAATTATATGTATCAAAAATAGTACTTCGCAGGGGTCAGTTGTGAGCCTTCTTGCACGCCTGGGCAGGGGAGAAAGGGAGTGTAAGGAGCTCCTTTGGGGAGGCTACTTGCATTGCCAATGACTGTGCAGGGAAGAGGGCAGCCACTGCTGGGCTGTTTCACTCCCTCCTGTGCAGGTGGGCAGAGTTCTGGCACCATACTCCCCTCACACAATGTTCCGTCCCCGCACATGAGAGCTGAGGCCAGGCCCGCCCACGTGGTCCCTGATCAGAGCTAGACATTTGGCCCAGCTGCCTCTCTGTCCTGGGGAAGAAGGGACCAGGCCAAATTTGAGTGGTGCTGCAACCCCCTGTCCCTGTTTGGTCCCCCCCCCACCTTTGCAGTCCTTCTGGTGCCACTGGGCATCCCCATCCCCCAGGGAGAAGTGGAGCAGGGATTGCTGGGAACTCCCAGTACCCAGGAGGGTGGGAGGATTGAATCTGAGCTTTTGGTGCTTCCCGAGGATGTGGAGATGTGGAAGGGGACAGGGGTCTGGTCTGGTCTGGAGCTCCCAGAACTGTCTGGTTCCCAGTGGGGATAGTGCTGTTCAGCCTGACTGACTGTCTGGAGAAGAGCGTGGGGCTAGGTGCGGGGTGGGGAGACCACAGGGTTGGGTGCAGGGGGAGAGCTTGGAGCTGGGAGACAGGGCAATGGAGGGTGGGGGGAGACGGTGAGGCTGAGTGTGGGGAAGGAGGCAGGGACTGTGTATAGAGCTGGATGCAACGGGAAGAGCACAGGTCTGGGTGCTGAGCCAGGCTGAAAGCTCAGGACTGGGTATGGATTAGCTGCAGGGGGAAAGAGCTCTGGACTCCCTCCTTAGGAAAATTCTGGTTGCCCCCCCTGGCTGAGGCAAAAGAGGAAGTAATCTGTGCCAGCTGATGCAGATGACTCCCCCCTTGGAGCAAAGGGGAAGCCAGCTTGTTATTCCCAGTCACTGTCTGTTTTCTGCCCTGTTCCTGGAGAAGCACACAGCTATGCTGGCTGGATTGTAGGGCTATCCTCCAGTCCATAGCAATTACAGGCAAGTATGAAAGTAGGGGGGTGATAAGTACTTCAATCATATAGTTAAACTTCTAGTCACATGAAAGCAGTGGCAATTACAGGTGTAAAAAAGCATAACTGCAGTTTTATTGCACATTGATTGCAGAATTAATTATATTTTAATTAAGTCATAAAGTTTAAGGCCAGAAGGGATGACTAGATCATCTGCGTCATAACTGTTCAAAAATGCTAGAACACTGTGGCATCAATCGTGCTTGAATGGCTGTAGCTAGCATAGTTCTGATCTCACCATGGATCAGGATATCTGTTCCACAGATGCCAGTTGTGCAAATTAATGTTTTGACTTACATAGCCAATGATTGAGAATTTACAAAGATATCAACAATAAATCACTGTAACTTGATTGTCTGGGCCAGTCTTTTCCCCTTTCTCCCTCCCTTCCTTCGAAAAGGGTCTAGTACACAGCAAGTTTTCCCTTGATGTTCACAGAATACTGAAAGGGTGAATACCAAAATTCTGTAATTAAACAGGAGAGTGGTGATAAATCACTTGTTTTATCTGCTTATGCAAGAATCAGTTATACACCGGGAGCAAAACTGGTTGGAAAACGAGGATTTTTCTGCTGAAAATTTTAACAAAAATAAAGAGAATTTCATTTGCATCCAAATTTCAGAAAAAAAAGTTTTCAGCTGAAAACTTTTAAAAATTAGGCCAAAAAACAAACAAAAATGATTTGGCCAACATTTTTTGGGTTTTGGCCAACATTTTTCAGCTTTCAGGATTTTGGTGTCCAAGGAAAAATTGAAAAATTGTGAGGAAAGCAAACACTTTGCACAAACATGTTTGTTTTGCTGAAACCCAATTTTCTGTCCAAAAAGAAGAGAAGAAAAGTTGAGTTGAAAAATGTTCAGCCGGCCCTCGATAGGCGTGACAACCTTTTTAACTATGATGACACATGACTCACCTGATTGGGTCCAGTCTGAGTGCATTCTGCGTTTCTATCACATCCACCGTTGTTCTCCAAGCAGGGATTGATATCTTTATAAAACAAAAATAATCGGAGCAAATGGAGTGATTTACAAATTCTAACTTCACTGATTAGCTAAGGAGGAATGCAGGCTTGTGAAATGTGATTCATTTAGACTGATTCTCATTGCCACCTAATACCCTCCTTGGAGGTATCTTTCACCTTTCTTGACAAGAGCTGTAAACATGCAGACAATATTGCTTTTAGAATGGTTCATAATGAAAGTCAATACACTAAGGGCTTGTCTACACTTAAAAAGCTGTAGCGGTGCAGCATTGCCGCTGTAGCACCTCAGTATAGTCACTCTACATGCTGACAGGAAGCTTCTCCCATCAGCATAGGAACTCGAGCTCCCCAAGAAGTGGTAGCTAGGCTGACAGGAGAAATTTCCTGTTGACATAACACTGCCTACAGCAGGTGTTAGGTCTGTTTAATTGCATTGCTCAGAGTTGTAGATTTTTCACACCTCTAAGGAATGTAGTTATACCTACCTATTTTCCTAGTGTAGACAAGGCCTAAATCTTTTACCTTTTCCTTGAATGGATATAAGCTTAAAGCCTAATTCAAAGTGTCCATTGAAATTAGTGGCAGGTGACTTCAGTGAGCTTTGCATCAGACCTCTAAAGCAGTGACCTGAATGTTAGGACTCTTAGGTCTCAGGGGCAATTCACTGTTGTGATTTCAGAGAAGATGTTTTGTTTTGGAGATACTTGAATTTTGCATTTCTGTGGATGTGGTTTTCCTTTTAAAGTTTCTTATAGTTTGCCCCAAGGCAAGAGTGTGTGTGTGTTTGTGGAGAGAAATATATATTTGGGGAGCCATCACG
Organism: Emydura macquarii macquarii; assembly: GCF_026122565.2. Taxonomy (NCBI): domain Eukaryota; kingdom Metazoa; phylum Chordata; order Testudines; family Chelidae; genus Emydura; species Emydura macquarii. Next base: position 1,247,411 of record NW_027133667.1, read on the forward strand.
TACACAGTGGACACCATGCAGCATTAACATACACAGTACATACATTGCGTAGACACCGTTGTATCACTTCCCTTTCTTATGACAAGTGCCCTGATATAGTAGTGATCTCTTACCAAGGCAGACTATTCCATCTCCAGTGTATCCAGCTGTGCAAACACATACTCTGTTTCCTGGAGTAGTTCTTCTACACTCTGCTTTGGCAGAACAGCCACCATTGCTGGTCTCACATGCGTCAATAACTGTATAATGGGGGAAACAAAAAATGAAATCAATGTGCTTAATTTGTTTTATTGGCAGATTAACTAATATCTGTCATCATGTCTCCAAAGGTAAAGGAATTTAGTGATATTTCCTAGACAAATAAACTTTTCTGATTTAAGAGTCCATAGATGTAATTAGCATCTCACACGTATTTCTTATAAACTGCGATAGGAGAAGGGGAAAGTGCATTTCTAATGTGGAAAATAAGAAGTCAGCTGAGATTGGTTCTGCATAAATTCCTATCCTCCAATGCTGCCTAGTCTAACTACAAATGATAAAGAAAGAGTCCTACACATTTTTCATGGGATCACAGGGATCCTTCCAATTGTTCCTTAGTTTGGAAAGGTTTACACTTCCCGTGAAGGGGTGTAAACCCTGCACAGGCACTGAAAAGGAAAGCGAGCTTGATAATGCTAATCATGTCACTTGGACGTGTTAAAGGACTTTGACCCTGGGAATTGTTCGACTCTTGAATGTGCCTTGGCTGGAGGTTGAGGTCATTCCTATGGCTGGAATAGGCTGAAGAACATAACAGGGAAACTGAGGCAGAGCGGCTGGAATGCCACATCCAGCTACCAAAAATCAAACTCCCAGTCTCTTGTTTGATAGAGCAGGGCCTGTTCTACTGGGCTAATGGGCTTTTCTGGTCAAACAAAAATTCCATAGTATTCTATTAATGGTCAAAACCACTGTACTCACACTAGCGTAAGATAGATGCAGTGTTTTCAGCCACTGAAACTGAATAGAGCGTTTTCAGTTTGGACAGCTCCACCAGATCACCCAGCCTGTTTGTGGCAGAAAGGCCCCATCAGGAGAGAGATGAAGGCCAAAACGGCATAAACGCCAGGGTCTTGACACAGCTAGGTTCTGCAGCACAGTGGTTATTCAGATGGAAATTCTTGCCATTTCCTCAATTCTAAATAACACTAGGGCCCAGATTTTGATCTGTGCTGAGTTGTGTAAAAGTGGGTAGGGCCCCATCTGGTCGCCTGTGTAAATTAGAGCAGCGAAACAGCTGCTTTAATTTACATCCTTCTACTCATGACACCAACAAGCTGTTCCAGTAGTTAGAATCGTGGACCACAGTGGACTGGCAACTTGGACTGCAACTCTTTTTTCTCAGGAATTCCCCTACACGAGGGGCCAAGTAGAGTGACCAGATAGCAAGTGTGAAAAATTGGGACAGGGGGTGGGGGCCTATGTAAGGAAAAGCCCTGAATATTGGGACTGTCCCTATAAAATGGGGACATCTGGTCACCCTAGGACTAAGAGTAGGTGGAATAGAGTCATAGGCTGGTTCTATGCCATCATAGATGCTCCCTACATATGGAGAATTTCCCAGTAGCACATTAACCTGGCTTTCTGGCTGATTTGTGCAGCGAGGGTGTTGCAAAGCAGAGACTAGAATCTGGTGTCAGGACCCTGCAGCGTGGCTAGACAAATACTCCATTGTTCCAAAGGGCATTATTTTAATCAGATAAGGATTAGGGAATTAATCACACATACTGCAGTAGGAAACAGTCTTTCATAAATCTGGATTTTCCACGCTTTTAAAAGAACACCTGGGATTAACTGCAATTGCCCCTTTCTTTGGCTATCCGTAGAGCAGTTTTATTTAATCACCACAAATCTACATCAATTCAGAAAATGGACAAAACCACAGGACTAGCCAGAAGTGCTTCTGTCCCTCAAATCAGCCCATGTTCATTAAACTGGATCAGAAAAAGAAAACAGACATAATCCAGGTTTTGCTACTCCAAAACTAACACAGCGCCAGTTGTGCACAATATGGTCCCTCTCCCCATTCTTTCCTTTTAACACAACGTACAGTATCTAAGGGATTTCTAGGCCTTTGTTTTTGTGAATCTGCACCTGTTGCAGTCTATTCATTTTGAATAAACTGGCAGCAATTCCTCTTTTCACTTCCTGTGTGGAAACGTTCATCTCTCAACAGCTCTTCTGTTCACAGTGAACATCAAGTGCTTCACACACATTCTTTCCAAAGGCAGAAAACAAAGCCCACTTGCCTGTACAGTGTGTTCCATTCCCTTTAAAGCCAGCTGCACACTTGCAATATGCAGCGCCACCAGACTCGAGGAAGCAGCTAGAATGGATGATGGAGGAAGGTGGTATATTAGAAATCATTACTTGCTCTGTATTGTCATCACTGCTCTGCTGTCTCTTTATTATTATTTATTCTTTGTACTACCATAATGCCTAGGAGTCCTGGTCCTGGACCAGGACTCCATGGTGCAAGGCGCTGTACAAACACAGAACAAGAAAACGGCCTTGCCTCAAAGAGCTTGCAATCTAAATATAAGACAAGAGACAACAGATGGACATAGGGGAGTACACAGAAACAATGAGACAATACTGGTCAGCACGATAGGCGGTGGGTTCAGCACACCAATGGTGCAACCGTTGTTTTTTTGTAGGCAGCTCAAAAAAGGAGAGATTTAAGGAGGGTTTTGAAGGAAGATAATGAGTAAGTTTTGCAGATATTTACGGGGAACTTCTCCGAAGTGTGAGGGGCAGCATGGAAGAGAGCACAAAGGTTGTTCACAGGTGGGTGATGGAGGCTGGGGCTATGGCTACACTGGCGGCGGCGAAGTCGCCACTATTAGATCGACTTATCTGGATCGACTGAGCAGTCAGTGAAGACCCACTCAGTCGATCCAGAAGTCGAAGTTATTAATCCACCCCCGCAAGTGGCGTGGCGCTGCGTCGTCGGGAACACGGTTCCCGTCAGCGCAGTGCAGTGAAGACAGCGCGCAGAAGAGAAGCACGGCAGTCGACGGGAGTTACGCAAGTTCTTTGCGTACTTTGCGTAACTCCCGTCGACTGCCGCTGAATCGCGGAGGTAAGTGTAGACCAAGCCTGGCACAACTGGCCAGTTGAAGTTGGGAGTCAACAATGCAGTTGAGTGCAGCTGTCCAACAGGGGTGTTTGTGATGGTAGGAGGAGGAATCAACAGCTCTGGGGCTCACTTCCGGTTTATAATTTATGTTCCTAAGAGCAAATCTACATTGCAATAAAACACCTGCACATGGCCTGTGTCAGCTGACTTGGGCTTGTGAGGCTTGAGTTGGGGCTGTTAAATTGTGGTGTAGCTGTTCCGGCTCAGGGTGGAGCATGAGCCCTGGGACCCCACAATGGGAGAGTGGTCCAGAGCTCCGAATGTCGACGCCTCAATGTCTACATCGCAATTTCGTAGCCCTGCAGCCTCAGACTTGCAGCCCCAAGTCAGCTGACATGAACTGCCATGAAGTAGCCAGTCTAGGCAGTATCTGAATGAGCTCTCTCCTGACAGCTAGGGATGCTCTGGGGGGAAAGGACTTTGGGAGCAGAGTGTTGTTGCATAGACACATCTGCTCTTCCTAGGCGTTCGGCAGATAGATCTGCTTTGCCAAAGTGATCGGTTTTGGCTGGTTTGGGGTTACAATTCTCTTGCCTATTGAATGCAGAGTGGGAAACTGATGCAAAGGGCGCGGTTACAGATCTGTGCTTTTGAATGGTGGTTGTGGTGTTTTTCCTAATTAGTGCTAAGTTCCCTCTCCCTTTTACTAAAAGTTTTCATTATACACAGATTCAGTACTTGTGACTGGGGCTGTATCACCTCTCAAAGGTGCCTGGGGTGGCGTTTAATTTTCCCAGATTACTGGGCGGTGGCTCAAGCCGGTTCTGTTTTGTATTGTTAAGTGGAGGCCCCTAGATATTGAACCCAGCCTTTGTTGTTGCTGCTTCCACTTGGCAGAAGGCTTACACAAGGGTAGCTGGAATTCTGCTCTTGCAATCACAGGCCAGACCATGACTCTGGTACTATGCTTTTCTAACATGCATGGAAGTTGAGTACACGGAGGAAAGCTAGACTACTATAGTCAAACTCTGCTGTCCAGATCTGAGAATAACTTTGCCCCCAAAAGTCTTATTAAACAGCAGAGCTATAAATAGCGGATGGGATAAATATTTAAATGAAGCTGCCACCAAAGAAGAAAATCAGATCATTAGATGTGTTTGGGACTCTCTGTTCCTGTTTTCCTGATCTTCTTATAATAAGCAGTCAGCACGTATGAGGTGAACTTCCAAAATATCTTCCTTGCTCTCTAAAAGCCTCAGATAACTTCGCCAGCATCTTCCTTGGATGTATAGTGGCAGACTGGATTCACCATGGTGAAGCCCAGAGTTTAAAAGGAACTGAGGCATTGCTCCACTCAGCATCGCAAGGCCTAGGAGATTTAGATGACTAAGTCCCATTTTCAAAAGTGGCTTAGGCACGGAGGAGGCCACGCCCCACTGACTTTCATAAGATCTAGGCTCCCCATTGCTAGAGTCACAAAAGGATATGGGTGCCTAACGGCCACTTTAGGTGCCTAAATCCCAGAATCAGGACCCACTGGGATTCACAAGGCCCAGTGCTTATATTAAAGTAAAAGTTCCCTAGGTACCTATGTCTCTGCAGCCCTATGCCGGGTGTCTGGACACCCAAGCCTCTGTGCTACTCAGGAACCATGGCAAGATAGATGATCCCCTGCCTAACTTGCCTACAGGGCCCAATCTTATAGGCATGTTTAGAGGCTGCACACCAGATCAGGCCATGCACGCATGCCCACAGAAAACAGTGGGGGTGGAAGGGAGAAGAAGTGATCGCTTGTAGATTTTAGCCCCATGGTTGGGGTACTCACCTGGGATGTAGTTTAAGTCCCCCCTCCACCTTAGGGGGGAAGAAGGGATTTGAACAGAGCTCTGCCACTGCTCAGGTGAGGGCCCTAGACACTGAGCTAGGGACTATTCTGAGACAGGGCTCTCTGTCTCTCCTGTTGAAGCTGTTCTTCTGTGGATTAAATAATGAGAGTCATTGCGCCAGAGAGAGAGAGAGTGGGAATGAGTCTGTAGTGCAGTGGTCTGCTGGGAGTCCTAGGATCCAGGCCCCCTGCTCCAATGACTTTTGAAATTATTTAATCCACAGCAGAACAGCCCCAACTGAGGGAGCGCTATATCAAAATATCCCTTAGCCCAATGGTTAGGGTACTCACCAGAGAGGTGGCAGAGCCCTGTTCCAATCTCGTCTCCTTATCGAGTGGGGGAGGGGGAATCTGTCACATTCCAGGTGAGTACCCTAGCCACTGGGCCAAAAGTTATGAGGGAGGTGAGCCTCCATTGAAGGTGCCTACCACGAAGAGAGGGTTCGCAGCCGAGTATCTCAAGCAGAGGGCAGTTATCGCTTCAGCTCAGACTTAGGCACAGAGAGGGGCAGGGCTTAGCACACGCACCCCGTGGCATGCGTGACATCTCCCACTGGCTAGCTTAGGCAGGGAGCTACCTAGGATGGTGACTTTTGTGAGTCCCGTTCTTAGGCAGCTGTCTCTCCACATTCATTGTACAGGGAGTCGAAGCGCCGAACTCAGGCTCTGTGAATCCCACTGCTTTTCTAGGTACCTAAAAGTTAGGTACGGTGACGCTCAGCGCTAAGTTCACGTGTGAATCTAGCCCCCAAGTGCCTAGGTCACTTCTGAAGAATGGGACATAGCTGTCTAATCACTTAGGCCCCACAACACTGAGTGGAGCAATGTCTAAGTACTTCTACAAAATCAGAGCTGAACTGCTTAGGTTTTGGTGGAGATTTGCCCTTTTGAAAATATATTTTCTCTATTAATGTGCAAATACGGAACTTTTAAGGTTGGCCTATCACTACTATATTAACTTTGCAAAGTGCTGCAAAACTGTGCTAAAAATGGGAAGCAAAGGAAGTGATCTAAACTTGGGCCAGCTGATCATTTAACCAGAGAAACTAGGAGAATAGACATAATCTTGTAAGACAGTGGGGAAATATGGAACATACAAATGACGAATATTCATTTTATACTATGAGAATGATTCTCAAAGTGGCTGGATTTCATACATACTTAGCACTGGTGTGGCAAGTGCTGTTACATGCATCATCTTTGATTTCTGGAAGAGACAAAACAAACATTTATATTCTTGCAAATCAACATTCTAAAACTATAAGTTCCTTTACCCTTCTCTGTGGTTTCAAACTCTTCCCCTTCATTTTCCTTATGCAGGGTCAGCTTCTGTCTTATTGCCCAAGGAGACCCATTGAAATCCCTGGAAATGCTTGGGGTAAGGTATTGCCTGATGTGAGTAAGGGGTAAAATTCTTCTCTGTGCATAGGTCATCACCATACCAATGTTATGCACTACTGCTGATCTATTTTGGGGGGCATGTTGAATGCAAGTGATGCACCTGATTAAGGGTGCATTTCATCCCTGTTATTTTACTTATTTTTCAAAAAGACAAACATGACTGTTCACATAATTGTTATATAAGCAGTAAAAGAGGCTATCAGAAATATGAATGAAAGGGGCATTGAAGCAGTGTAAATCCAAGGGTTACAGTACATTTACATATTGATGTTACAAAAGTCATCAGTGGTTTATCTTTAAAGAGTTCTTACGACTTGGCCCATCCTCCCTCAGGCAGTTCCACTGCTAATCTAAGACTGGGAATAGAACCGTATTGTTTCTCTTAATTCTCCTAGGCTATGTCTTCACTGACGGCGGCAAATTCACTGCTGTCAGATCGAATTCTCTGGATCGACTGAGTGGTCAGTGAAGACCCCCTCAGTCGATCCAGAAATCGACGTATTAAGACTACCTTCTCAAGTGGCATAGTGCTGTGTCGACGGGAACACGGTTCCCTTGGCGCAGTGCAGTGAAGACGGCACGCAGAAGAGAAGCAGAGAAGTCGACGGGAGTTACACAAGCTTTTTGTGTAACTTGCGTAACTCCGGTGGACTGCCGCCGAATCTCCAAGGTAAGTGAGGACAAGCCCCTAATCTGTCTGTCCAGCCGATTTCACAAGCATAACCATGAAATACAGCTATTGGCTTCATTATGCCAACTCATTTTACCTAATTTCATTTTCCCATTTTAAATCTCATCCTAAAATCTCTCTTCTCCCCCTTTGCCTACCTAGGATTTACCTCTGTACAGAGGGACAGCACAAGGGCTAGGCACCACTCACCACTCAAGGCCCATTTAAGCCCCACCAAACAAAGTGTTAATGAGACTTGAGTGGCGCAGAGATCTTGTGCTAGCTGTATTGCTATTCTTGCTTAGCTCAGTATTGCCTCTGCACCAGGAGCTTCTAGGTGCAGCTGATTTTTGTCTCTTCTGCGCCTGTTGTTTTGTTGAATATGATTATTGATTGTGTTTTCTTTGTAAGTCTTGCCCAGACCTTCCTATTGAAGATGCTCTGTTTTATCTAACCTGTGAATTTTATATAGCATCTATCATTTTGATTTCCATGCAATGATTTGTGTTGCATGAGAAGACACGGTTAAGCATGTAGGTTGGAGTTTGCAAAGGAGCCCAAGGGAGTGAGTTGCTCAAATCCAATTGAAATTCTAGGGGATTTAGGTGCCTAACTCCTTTGGGCCCCTTTTTAAAATTCTAGCATAATCAGCTTTCTGGTCTAAGCCCTGGTCTTATTCCCCCCACCAACGAATTAAAAATAACTCTTGTTGACCTGCTAGTAAATAATTATAAAGCAATATGTAATATTATATAGTTGAACCCAATGAATGGCTCTGAAGAAAACAGTTAATGGTAGGAAACTCTGCTCGGCAAATAGTATAAATTTACCCCAAAATGGGATCTTTTGAAAAGATCCTGGAGGAAATAGCTATAGACAAGCAAATGGATACATTGAAGTGTGAAGGTTGGCAATTGGGTTGCATGATTCCCCATTACCATTGATGGCTAATTCCCTTCACACAGGCCTGAAAGCTTTCCAAAGACATTTCTTTCACAGTCAGGCTGAGGATCTCATTGCCTGTCTGTAGTCTTGGGAGGCTGCTTGTTACCTAGTACTGTGGGAGAGAATCTTAAGTACACAGCGCATTGAGATGTACTCCTTGCCACTGCTCTGCGTTCCATAACACCTACTAGCTTCATCAGAGAAAGGAAAAGGCACTTACCGCTCTCACATTTCACACCCCTCCAGCCAACGTCACACTCACAGGAGCCATCTCCTTCAATCCCATTGCTGCATTTCCCATGGACACAAGCACATTCTAAATGCACAGATGTAATTAAACCACTTAAAATATGCAGTGTAACATAGTGTGCATAGCAGAGTAACAACTGAAATGTTAGCTGGGTTGTCTGTATGCACTCTCCCTACACATTCTTTGTTTTCTAATTTACTTTACTCTGTTGTATATCTTTGGTATAGAGACATTTAGATTTTCATACAAAGAAAAATATAAGTGATTCAGTGGATAATGGTCTGGATATTTTCCTTCATTTATGACCATCCTGTCCTACCAACACTATACAAGTATTTGACTGTTTCCCGTCTCCCATGACTGACAGAATTTTGCATATGTACAGTCCCTATTTTCTTTGAACAAGTATGGATTTAAAATAATTGGTGTGGATTTTACACTGGTTTTAATTCATTCCCCCAGTTCAGAATGCACATGCCCTTGCGATAAACTTATTTGTAAACTCTTCCCTCCTACCCAAAGAGGTTCTTCTAAGGGTATGTCTGCACTGCAGTCAGAGGCGTGACTACAGCGCAGGGAGATACAGCCGTGAAGCTGTGGCAGAACGGGCAGCAGCATGGGCTGTATGAGCCTATCTAGGACCCTGGTCATGTACTTGAATGACTAGCCCAGGCCTCAACTCCCCTTTCTGCCTTTGAAAATCCCTCTTAGTGCACAGCAAACTATTTAGAGAAACGTGTGCAGCGTGTCGGTTTGCCATTTAACAGAGAATACATCGAAATGCAAAATGGTACAACTGTCAAGTTACTGCTTCCAGTTAGGACTTTTGAACTGGAAATGCTAGCGATGAGAGGTGAAAAGAGCCCTGAGGGGAAGATTACACACAGTATCCTGTCTTGCCATTAGCTGCTAGACCACGACAGTGCTATGCAGGCTCAGTAGGTAGAGCCAAAGAGCAGAGAAGCTTTGCTGACAGCCCGTCCCGCAGCAGTGGGGCTGGGGCTCGAGATGGGATCCAGAGACTGGGTTCGTTATAGCTGAAGGTTTGTTATTATGAAGGGCGTTATAGCGAGGGTGAACTGTAATGACAAGAGTGCTTTGTGGGTAAAGGGGTGAAGCTAGATGGGTCAGATGGAAAGAGATTGTCCCCTCCTTGGGTGGAAGCTTAAAAGCTAAGACTTTTTTATTTTGAACTAAAGTGTATGGTGTACAGTGTTGTCAACTCTTGTCACTTTATTTCAATCTCACGGTATTTGGTGTTTCCCATGAAGCCCCAGATCTGGTTACTAATGTAAACGTGAGAGAATCTCAGTTTTCATTTAAAAATAAGCAAGTTTCCAAGCCTCATGGCTGCAGAGGAAAAACTCAAAAACGTGACTTGAGTGTAACCTAAGGGCTCGAGAACCAAAAGGCAACAAACAAACAATCAACCCTCCTCCCCAATTTGTTGTTATTTAAAACAAACAAAAAATCTCAATTTTTTAGAGCGTGTCATTATTTTTTTTGTCTCTGACTCAGTTTTTGAACACTTGGTATTGGCGATACTGGGCATAGTCTTCCTCAGAGCCTGTGAACATTTTATATAATGTGTACGTATGTATATAAAGAGAGGCTGATTTTCCTTTCTCTTACACCACTTTTACACAGGTGTAGCTCCAGTGAATTCAGTGGCGTTATTCCTGATTTACACCACTGTAAGTGGGAAGATAATTAAGGATATCAAAAGTGGCGGGTTGAGAAAGCTGAATCATATGGCCACTTTCAGAGATTTTTAGCTAGTCACCTTTCGAGCTGTCAGGATTTGAGAAGATACCTGCGTGGCTTGGAGGCATTAAGTACCTTGATCACAGTTGCGTCCATATTTGCCTTCAATACATTTCTCACAGGCTGTTCCAGTAAAACCCTCCTCGCATTCACACACGCCTGTGCCATTAACACCATCCAAGCAGATGCCATTTCCAAAGCAGGCATTTCCACTTTTCCCTGGACAGGGCTGGCACTGTTGACCAAAGAAACCTGCGCAGCATTCTCTGGTCTGAAATGGAGAAACAACATAACAAAGGCTAAAATTGAGGTTTATAAGCCACTTTTCTATACAGAGGATGGTGCAGAGAGCCACACTGCTCCAGCAGAAGTGTCAGAGATCTCACTAGAGAAACACAACCTGGGGCTGTTTCTTATGTATGGGCGGGTGAGTAGTAGAGTAGATGACGTCTCCCTGCAGAGCCTCTATGGGCCGATGTGGTGAAGGCTGGGTCATGGCCCCACCTCTGACTTCTTCCTTTTTAGACTCCTGCTTCCTAGAGGGGAATGAGGCCAACTAGTTCCTGTGTCCCCCACAGTGCAGAGAGTGTAAGGATTACTATTGTGAGAAGATTCAAAGAGTTACTGTTCTCTGCTCCCCTTCCCGATCCCTACGCAGCCCCCACTATTGTAACTATCAGCCCTCTCTTAAACTTTGGTGTTGGTCAGAAAATGGATTTTCCATCCTGTGAAACATAATTTCAAGATATTGGGGGTGGGGGGAGAGAAATTTTCCCAAATAGGGATGAAAAGTCCATTTCAAATTTTTCGCCAAACAGAATTCTGAAAAAAACCAAATCATTTTGTGTCATTTGAAACATTCTGTTTCGATACATTCGAAATGTTTTATTTCATGTTTGTCCCATTTTATATGTAATTTTTTAAATATAAAGAAAATTTTGAAACAAGAAATTGTTTCTAAATAAAAAATCAAAACTTTCTGATCTGAAAATGTCACAATTGGATGGCTTGCCATTTTCAAAACCATTTTTTTCCCAAAATAAAATCCATATTTTTTGGGGGAAAAATTGTGTTTTAATCTAAACAACATTTTCTGGCAGAAAACTTTCAACGAAAATTTTTCAACCTGCCCTATTAAACTGCTGATCACTCACTGTAACTGGAAACTATTCTGAAAAAGAGACTTATTCAGAAAGTCATTAAAGTGTGGGGCTGGAACTGCCTTTTTGTACTATGTTTATATAGCACCTAGCATAATGGGGACCTGGACCATGATTGAGGGGCTCCTAAATAGGGGGACCAGATAGCAAATGTTGAAAATCAGGATACAGGCTGGGGGATAATAGGCACCTATATAAAACAAAGCCCCAAATATCTGGACTCTCCCTATAAAATTGGGACATCTGGTCATCCTAGTCCTAGCTACAATCACAAAGCATATGATAAGTAACAATAATGATTAATAATACTTACTATGATAGTTTTAAGACACTTTGGCTGGCATCCAATATGAATGGATGTCCTTCCCATAAAGTTTTCAGTATAGATGCAATATTTCTTCTCTCCTAGCTGTACAAAAGTTGGCAAGATAACTGCTTTAGTGTTTAATATAACACAACTATTTCTAGACATTTGTCAACTTTGTGTAAACAGTGCACTCAATGCGTCTGAAAATAGTCAGCTTCTATTGGTAAATATGTTCATATTATATGCTCAGAAAATATTCTCCAAGGTAAAAACAAAGTAAGCAAACAGATAATCGGCTAAATAATTTACAGTCAACTTAGCCCAATGCTGCTGGGCAAAACATTTCAATTTAAAATTAGTCACCTTTCTCCAAAATTAGAACTGAAGCTTTTTTGAAATTTGAAAAATATAATTTCTTCAGTTCTTTTTTCTTTCTTTCCTGGCACTTTTCTGCACTTCCTATTGTTTCTGAAAAAGGATGTGCCAAAATACTGTGAAAATGGCTGTTTTTACATTATTCTAGGCCTGGAGAAAAGCAGGAAGTGCTATAAATCTTGGGAAAACCTGTTCTCATAAGATTGCCAGCCTAATTTTGTAGTCCTAAAAAGTTCAGATAAACATCCAGTCATCTGGGTCATTATTAGAACTGAAATGCTAAAATTCTTGAGGTTAGTCCATCACTATTTTAGTAAGGTTTTGCTAACCAATTATTTGAATAAAGTGGAGGGAAGTTTACAATAGTTGTGTAGACTTGTGTAATCACATTACGGACATAATTATTTGGCCTTAATAATAATAATAATTAATAATAGTAAAGGTAAACAGCAAAATCTACTCATACTTAATCTAGACTCCTTAAATCAGCCTAGTAATAATTTAATCTTAAAGAGGAGTCTGCCCATAAAAAAAAATCCAAGGATGATATAACTCCAAGTGACTATCTGGCTCCCAGAGGATATTATCTTGCCACTGACCTATCCTCACTGGCCAGAAAATGAAATGTCTATTAAACAGACATCTGGGAGATGGAAGAGAAAAGGAATTCTCATTAAACATTCAAAACATACTATAATATTAATCCCTCACATAGGGCCAGATCTCCCCTTTGCTCTAGTTTCATGGCACAAATGGGGCAAAAGGCTGCCCAATAGGGGAGTGAGAGCTTTCTCTTGTATAGAAGATTCCCCAACTGGCACAGAGCCGGCATAGTGGGCTCTGTTCCATTCCTAGTCTCCCACCTAGTGTAGGGACCAGCACACTTTGCTTTGTAGCCAACATAGTTCAGAGCAGTCTTGAGGTTGCTCTAATATATGCCAGGGTTTGAACTGGCTCCCCATCTGCCAGAGGAGCTGAGGGAGCATAAAGATGTCTTTAAATTACCTTGTTTCCACCCTCTTGGGACCTGAGCCAAGGATGCTGGACTCAAGGATCAGGGTTGTTGGGTCTGAATAATTTAAATAAATGTAACAGGCCAAATTCACTGATGTAACTTTATTGAAATTAATGGAGTTCCACCAGGGATTAATTTGAACCATTAAATCTATCTCTGTATTTAGAATTGAAAATGATACAAATGCACTTAGGTTTAATTATAAATACTTACATATTCCTTAGTTCCAGGAGGGCAGCGTGATCGATACAAACACAGAGTGCACTTTTCCTTTGCAAACACAGAGGGGCACACAGTTAAAGGTTTACACTACTGCAGATAATTTCAACCTATGTTTCTACTCCCAGTCCTTGGGGGAGTCAGGAGATATAAAACAGTGAAAGCTTATCTCTTTGGAAGACTAAGCATAAAAGACAACCACTGCAGATGGATTGCCCAGCTCTGTCGGGTGTACTGCGGGACTGTAGGGATTTCCAACAGGAAGATTCCTACAAAAGAATTCTCATTGTGGAGAAGTGTAAAGACTCTGCAGGGTTCCCAACAGCCAAAGGAATATCCTGTTCCAAAGGAAATCCATCCCAAATACTCCCTCGTTGTAATGACATTAGGGGATAGATCCTGGTCCCTGACTCTGCCCATTCTATCCTACTCAGGCAGCACAAGGTCAGTGGCGTGCAGGGCTGCCAGGGATTTCTTTGACACAGGAAATCCCTGATGTAGAGCCGGCTGTGCACCTAAACCCTGCTTTAGCAAAGCACTTAAGCACGTGTTTATCTTTAAACACATGATTAAGATAATCCCTATTCAGCTGCGCACATTCTTAAGTTCCATTGACTTCAAAGGGACGTCGGGACATGCTTAAGTGCTTTGCTGAATCAAGGCCCTAGTTGGGGGAAGAGTTTTCTAGGGGCATCCAAGTGTCTATACTGAGGAATCTTGGTGTATGACTAAGGCCTTGTCTACACTCGAACGTTTTGTCGACAGAAGTTTTGCCGTCATACAGCCACTGCTGTAATTAAATCGCTGTTGCGTGTCTTCACTGTCTCCTTCTTTCAGTGGAGGCCATTCACACTATCAGCTCTTTTGTCGACAAAGCGAGCAGTGCACTGTGGGTAGCTATCCCACAGTGCAACTGCACCCAGGGTGCTTCGGGAAGGGTTTGCAATGCCCCCTGGGGCGGGCAGAGCGTCACATGATGAAGGTTTCTGAATCCCATCGTTCCATGGGCATCCTGCTAGTTTGACAGCTGCTTTTCAACTGCCCTGTCAGCCAGACTGGCATTGCTGAACACAAACACAAGAAGCCCATGCGTGAATGAGTGAGTGTGTGAGAGAGAGAGAAGAAGAGAGAGACACACACACCTACCCACACAGACAGACAGACAGACAGACAGTGTGTGTTGGGGGACAGTGAGTGTGTCTGCACTCGCCCTGTCTTTTTAAGTTCAGACAGCAGCAGCTGGAAGCAACCAATCCCAAGGAAGAAGCTGCTACACAGACAGCTCATAACTGGCATCCCCTATTCCCCCTCAGCAGGGATGGGATCGGTACACCCACAGGGGTGGGGAGAAGGACACAGCCCCCACCTCCCTCCATGGCTCTGCACAGCGCATCAGGAGTTACACCCCTCCTTTGTAGTTTAGGGCAGGCAGGACAGGACTGTGTTTGCTGCCCTGTGGAGTGAGCTCTCCATGGTGAGTTAACTTGGAAACTTCCTGGGGCTTTGAAAGGGGAGGAGCGGAGGCCGATGGCTGCAGGGCAGCTGAGTTCAAACTGCTTACCAGAGCAACACTCACGATGGCATGCTGGGATAATCAGGAGGCTATTTGCAGTGGTATAACCTAAGGGCAGTGTCTACGCACATGCTTTTTTTTCAAAATCTTTGCCGAAAAAGGCTCTACGTCTCTTGTCTAACTGGTTTTATTTTGTCAGCAAAACAGGGCAGTTTTGTCAATAAAAGGATCATGGTAGTGTGTAGACAAACAAACAAAAGGTGACTTTTATCGACAGAACTCTCTAGGGTAGACCAGGCCCAAGTAAAGGGAAATGTAGGCGACTAGGAAGATTTGCTTGACAGTGAAATAAGCTAGACTGTGCGATAGTCTCCCAAGACAAATAATAGAAGTCCCAAAGCTTGAGTCATTTAAATCTGAACTGGACAAAGCATAAATCTTGCACAGTACAACGTCTTTTTCAAGTCTAATTTCTGTGCAGAGCTAGTCTTAAGAACAAACAACGTGAACTGTCTATGAGCTGTCCTATTTCCCTCTCCAATAAGGAAACCATTTACTGCATGGAAACCATATCCTGTTCTCCAGAGGAAGGCAGAGCAATTTGTCAATCTGTCTGATCTAGGTGAAAACCACAGGGGAAAGGAATGCCTTCGTTAGTGGCTAAGAATGAGAATCTACATCTCAGAATGGAAAGAGGAACATCTCTCCTGTAAAAGGTTTTGTTCAGCAGGTATTTTCACTGAGTAAAAGTGGACAAAACCCAATCAGTGTTTATTAAAGTGATGGGTTAACTTGGGCCCTTATTGGTATTGAAATCTGGTGGGCATAGTGGGTTTACTGCTGTAGAATCAAAGTATATGATATCAAAGCTACTGCAGGAGTTTGATGGGGAAAATTCAAACATTTTTGTCTGGCCAATACAATGCAGTATGTCCAATATGCCTTAGCTGTGCTTTCATACAAACATCTCTGACAAATGTTAAAGCACCAATCTCATACAGGACATAACTTACGGTTGTAATCACAGTATTATTGCTATCACATCTATTCTTCTGAATTTCCAGAATTTTTCCCAATCCATGGATAACCCCTTTGTCAGTTGCAATATTTGTGTAGTTTATAGGTGCCTCATTTATGTACAGCTGTAAAGGAAATACAGTCAGTTAAAATCCAGTAGACCAGCTAACTGCACAGCAGTAGTACTGACCAGACAGAGGAAATAAATTCAGCTGGTGGCTATAACAAAAAATATTGCCCCAGGAGGTCCCATACTGATGGAGTGGTGGTGGGAGAAAGAAGGAACAGTATATAGTCTTCAGTTCTTCAAACTATCCCTATTCAACAGACCGACCGCCTAAGAACATGGTAAACTTTTCGCACATGCTTGTTTCCCACTGATGTACTTAAGTGGTTTGCTGAATTGGAGCCATTACATGAAGGAGGGTACTGTGACCAAAGCACAGGACTAGGAGTGAGAAGGTCTGGGTATATGTGCCTTAGGTTCTTCATGAGTAGAAAGAGGATCGTGAGGGTAAATTCACTAATGCTGCCAAGTGCTTTGAGCTCCTGGGATGAAAGGTGTTATAAAACTACAAATCAATATTATTACTATGTTTATAATTAAAAGAGAGTCTCCAGAGTAGCTGTTACAAGTAGGATTAATGATTGCTTTGCAATGAAGGCCTCTGACCACCAAATGTATGAGACCATCACACTATCTTGCAAAATCAGATGTTAAATCTGAATAGCATCATTTAAACCAGTCAAAGGTCCCTTCCAGTGTGACTTTGAATCAAGCAGGCTTTGTCTAGACTGTCTGGAGAATCAACAGCACATTTGAGTGGGATCTCTTGTAAAACTGAGGCATCAGAGGGCAGTGTTGAGCCCATAGCTCTTGTTGCCTGCATTTCGTTTTAAGATAGAAGTTTCATTCCTATAGTGAAGAAAACATTTTTCTACATTTAAATACAGACAGCAGCACCTGGCCATTTTGAAGGAAGAATCCCACTTGATAGGAAAACCCGAGCATAGTCTCCCTGTGCATGCCATTGTGCATGTCGTTCTTCAAGAGTTTCTCCTCTAACACAATGTGATACCGGATTTGGTCCTCATCCTGCAAGACATGGAGGGAAACCAGTGACGTGTGGCCAACGTTTGAACAACGGGGCGCTCATGAAATGTTCAGCGCCATCGGTAAACGCTTTGGGTGAAATATTCTCCCCATCTCCCAGTGAGTTATGTAACATAGCATATTGTTTGCAGTGTTGTTGTAGCCAAGCTGGTCCCATGATATTAGCAAGTCAAAGTGGGTGAGGTTAATAGGTAAGTTGGTCCAGTCAAAGTTCTTATCTCATCTACCTTGTCTCTTTAATAACAGAGCATAAACATGTATATAGGTTATGGGCCCTTATGCTGGGGGGCACAAGCCAACTAACTACTGACTACCTGGGTTTAGGAAGAAACTTCCCCATAGGCAGGTTATTCTATATTTTATATTGTGGAGTATCTTGTACTTTTTCCTTCAGCATCTGGTACTGGTCACTGGTGTAGGCAAACTACTGTAGTCTGAGCCAGTATGGCAATTGCTATCTTTCTGTGCAGGGGGCTGGCCGACGGATTTTGGGAAGAGTTAGCAAGATTGATTCTTGAGATACATCCCAATCTTAACTAATTCATGTTACATACAATTCTGCATGTGGAGGGGCTCTCTATAGAATCCCAGAAATATAGGGCTGCAAGAAACCTCGAGAAGTCATCATGTCCAGCCCCTTGTGCTGAAGCAGGACCAAGTAAACCTAGACCATCCCTGACAGGTGTTTGTCCAACCTATTCTTAAAATCCTTCCGTGACAGGGATTCCACAACCTCCCTTGGAAGCCTATCCCAGAGCTTAAATCTCCTTATAATTAGACAGCTTTTCCTAATATCTAACCTAAATCTCCCTTGCTGCAGATTAAGTCCATTACTTTTTGTCCTACCTTCAGTGGAGATGGAGAACAATTGATCGCCGTCCTCTTTGTGCCAACTTAACATATTTGAAGACAATGATCAGGCCCCCCTCAGTCATCATTTCTCAAAACTAAACATGCCTGGTTTTTTTAAACCTTTCCTCATATATTGGGCTTTCCAAACCTTTCTTTGATTTCTCTGCTCTCCTCTGGACTCTCTCCAAGTTGTCCACATCTTTTCTAAAGTGTGATGCCCATAATTAGACACAGTACTCCAGCTGAGGCCTCACCAGTGCTGAACAGAACGTGACAATTACCTCCTGTGTCTTACACCCAAGAATATTAGCCTTTTTTTCAACTGCGTCACACTGTTGACTCCAATTCAATTTGTGATGCACTATAACCCCCAGATCCTTTTCAGCAGTGCTGTCACCTATCCAGGTATTCCCCATTTTGTAGCTGTGCATTTGATTTTTTCCTTCCTAAGTGTAGTACTTGACACGTGTCTTTACTGAATTCCATCCTGTTGAATTCAGACCAATTCTCCAATTTTTCAATGTTGTTATGAATTCCAGTTCTGTTCTCCACAGTGCTTGTAACCCCTCCCATCTTGGTGTCATCTGCACGTTTTATGTCTCTTTCCCACCTCTACCCCCAGTTTCCTGCTGCAGAAGTGGAGACCAGCTGCTTGTTCCTTTCAATCTCAGCAAACGGCACTGATTTATATCTGTTTACATTTTCAAGGCTCTCACCACCAGGGAAAGGGTCAGCACCATACTTTTTAAATGAAAGTTGAGACTTTTCTTCACCCAGCTCTCTGCATCTTATTGGTGGATTGAACATTTTTTCATAAAAATGGTCAAATTGTTTTCTGATTTTAAAATGTATTTTGTGTGTCTTCAGGTCTTTCCCCATCTTACTGGAGTTATGTTGTAACATACATTTTGAATGATCAGGAGTGCTTTGTTTTAGTTAGTTTTAGTGGCCTGTTTTGCTTGCAATGGACAAGTGGGATCACAAGAATAATTTTCAAAAGTGTCTTGAGTACATCTACACTGCAAAAAAAGATGAGTGGTAGCATGTTTCGGAGCCCAGGTCCTCTGACTCAGGCTCATGCTATGGAGCTAAAAATAGCAGTGTAGAAGTTCAGGCTCTGAAATGCAATGAGGGGAAAGGGGCTCAAAACCTGGGTGCCAGCCTCATTAGGGAAGTCTGCACCGCTGTCTTTAGCCTCCCCACAAGCCCATATCAGTTGATCCAGGCTCTCAAACCTTTTTTCTTGTTTGCAGCATGGACATATCCTAAGTGACTTAAGAGCCTAATTCCCATTTGAAACTCTTATTTTAGATGTTTCACTTTGAGCAAGACTGTTTTGTTTTTCAGGAAGCCAATCTAATATGTGTGCAGCATGTTTAGAATGTTTTTCCAATTGACATCTTCAAATTCATAACATTTTGTGCTTTTTAGGTCTCTCAGAGATTCACACTACTGAAAAAAATGACTCCAAACTGCATGTGTAATTTTCACTATGTCACTTGGCTTTTTTCATGCAGTAAGGTAGTGCCAATTTTTAATTCCCACCAGGCAGAAGTCCTACTACTTTGTTTTCAGCTGTTTGATCTTCTTAAACTTTCAACTTTGGCTGGAAACATTAACTAGCACTCATCATCTTTAAACTGTAGTGAGATATTTCCTGCCACCTATCACCAGCAGGCTGAGAAATACCGCCTACTAACCAATGTTCTGATTGGGCCAAATCTTGCTCCCTGGGAAATCAAGGATTGGGCCTTTAGTGACTGCTCCAAACTCCGCCCTCTGAGGTAAAGCTTCTATAAAATGGGAAAAAGCCAGCACCACCAGCTCTCTGAAAGCTTCCTGCTTCTGCCTCTCAGGGAGCCACGCCTCAAACACAGGTAATCAGTCACCATGGCCAAGAGGAGACTGGCAGGAAAATTGCAGGTACACTATATAGTAGCAGAAAAGCAAGGAATGAAACCTCCATATGACTGAATAAAAATGAGGGATGCATAAAAAGTAAAAGCCTGAACTAGTGTGTGTACCTACCAGTCACTGCTTGCTCTTGGTTTAATTACTGTTTAAAGATGGGCCAAAATTAAAACCATTTATCCTCACCCATTCTGAACCCAAATTTCAGGGTGCAGTTGAAGTGGAATTCAGCTGCTATGCACCTCTGTGTCTGCAATACATTAGCCTGACTGGCTGGCTTTTGAAAACCAAAACTACCCACAGCATTGCCCAACTCTGCTTGCTGTTCAGGTTAAAAGAAGAAACTTTATAGAGCACCCATTAGCTTTTTTACACTCTAAAAGCTTGATCCTGGAAACACCTGTGTGTGGATTGACTTCGCTGGGGCAGCTCATCTGAGCTACATTACATTCATGAGTGTTGCAGACTCAGGCTTGGCCTACACTACCAGCTTATGCTGGTATAACAGCGTGGCTCAGTTATACTGACCGAACTCCTGGCATAGACAACGCTAGGTTGAAAGGAGGGCTTCTCCTGTGGACATAACAACCCCGTCTTGGGGAGGTGAAGTACCTACGCTGACAGGAGATGCTTTCTTGTCTCTTGTAGGTAGTGGCTTCACTAAGCACTACAGTGGCTCACCTGCAGTGCTATAAGTGTAGATAAGCCCTCAGGCCTGAACTCTGTGAGGTGGAAAGGCCTTGATATTCCTGTCTATGTCTAGCTGCACTATCCTGTGTTTAACTAATATTTTTAAAACCAGGTTCAGTTTTCCAACTGTAAAGGCAGCTCTCAAAGGATACCCTTTCAAATGCTCATTATGGCTTTTCCCCAGAAGGTGATACAGAAACAATAACATTGTAGCATGAGAGAATTAAAATAGCATTGGCACAGTTTGTCAGCAGCTTTATGTTGATGCTCATGAACAAAACCTTCCACCAAGGCAGTGTTGCCTAGCAGATAGAGCACTAGAATGGGGCTCAGGAGACTTGGGTTCTATTCTTGGCTCTGCTGCTGGCCTGTGGGGTGACCTCAGGTAAATCACGTTACTTTTTTGTGCCTCAGTTTCCCCATTTGCAAAAATGGGCATAATGATATCTAGTTTGTGAAGTGCTTTGCGATCTACTTAGGAAAAGCATCAATAACATTATGATACCTATTATTTTCAACTAGAGATGGACAAACCCCAAGACTGAAAATTGGAACCTCCCATTATTTAGGGGAAAAATAGCTCATGGACCAATCCCCACCCAATTCTTTTGGTTTTAAGCCCACTTGACTGAATTTTTGCAAAACCCAAACCTGGCTGTTTTACTCATTTCTATTTTCATCCAATCTGTGCAGCACTAGCAGTTTTGAAACTGAAATGGCACATTCAATTGGTGAGACGAGACTGGTGATAATACATACCAGAGTGGCGGACTTCTTATTCCTGAGGTAACTTTCAATGGCATCATTATTTGGGGCAAAAACTGTGTAAGCGTTAGCTGCTTCTATTTGATTTGCCAGGCTATATTGCTGTTGTGGAAAGACATAAAAAAAACATAAAATCTTGTAATGATATTCTGCTATCAGTCCAAACACCCACAGTCCAGAGAACCACTTGTATTCTTAAAATAATATGAATACTTGCAATAATATAACCCCTGAAAATGGAGTAATCGGGCATCTGTTCTAAGCGGGCCAGCAGTTTTGGCAAGGTGCCACTCATACCCCTGAGTGGTGTTAAAACCTGAAATAAAAGCATACAAACAACGTCAGTGCACTGAGATATGCCGGGCTCGCAGCTGCAGGGACCAGAAATAGAATAAAATGATGTACTGTACAATATTTTTCCACAGCTGTTGGCTGTTTTCCCATACAAATTGTACTGCCTTGCTCAGGAGGCAAAGGAATAGAGAGCGGGGTGCTAATTTTTAAATTACGTAGTGATGTACCTTATCAATAACGTGTATGATTCCATTCGTGGCTGCAATGTCACCAACTACGATGTTAGCTCCTTCAACGGTGATGTTCTGGAAAGCAAAGGAGTAGGGTTTCCTTTTATGTCACAGTTACACCAGTTTGCTAATTGTGTGTAGCAGACTGCACCTGTCTAACTGCTGACTGAGGGCTAGATTTTGTCCTTGTCTAATGTGCATGGGAGGCATTCCTCCCCCTGGCATAGCCCGTGCTAGGACTCCCCAGATTCACAGTCCTGAAGCCCAGGGGCTGCACCCCCAAATGATGCCTTCAGAGGAAACAGGGTGGGGAGCAGGTGGTGGCGTGGCTCTGCCTTCCCTGCAAGAGTTGAGTGAAACTTTTCAGATGAATAGTTGGCAGAAGTCCAGTTTCAGTCACCCGGAAACTATTCACAAATTTGATGCAAAAGCTTCGGCCAATCACAAAATGACCAGAGCAGGTGATGTGGGGGTGCTATGGCTGGCCCCCAGTGATATTTAACCCAGTGGTTAGGGTACTGGCTCTGAAACTGACTTTTATGATTCACCAAAAATTCTGAAATTTCACATTTGGTTCAATCTAAACTGGTTTTTCTCCTCCCCCAGTTTTTTTTTTTTTTTGGAGCTGACACCGAACTGAAAAATCGGTTACTTGCCCAGCTCCCTTCCCTACGCGCTGGCCAGCAGAACTGACTGACTGCATGGTGGCAGCATGCTGCCTTCCTTAAGTAAATCACTGCCTTTCTCCCCTAATGTAAGTAAGACGCCTCAGGAGCAATTGTGCCACTGAGGCAGAACCTCCTGGTGCTTCTTCTGAGGTGGTGTACCTAGGCACCACTTCCCCTATTACAGCTTGCATGCTAAAAACACCATCTAGCCCTAAGTAAGTTTGAGAAGTCTGTGCTTTCCCATACTTCAAAGCTTTACTGGCCTAGTAGAACCTCCTCAACATGTTTCCCCAAAGTATACTCCTTAACGGGACTCAATACTGTGGAGTTTGCATGCTCCCAGAAACTTGTATCGATTCCAACTATTGTATCGATTCCAACTATTCCAACTATTGAAGGCTAGGTTAAGAGGTGGTCAAGGACAGCTGGCTTTAGTTATTGATCTTTAAAAATACTTTCAAATAATTTGGGACCATCAAGCTGTGCATGAGGTGATCTTATTACTGTTACCCTAATCCTCCCTCTCTCCCCACCCCCAATATTGTCTGTTGCATTTGCTTGATGTGTCTTGTGTTAAATTAGAGTGTAAACTCTTCAGGGTATGGATTGTGCCTTCCTATTTGTACAGAGCCCCTTACAATGAGTCTCTGATCCTGTTCAGGGTTTCTGGTTGCTACAGCAATACCACAATAAACGAACTATTGGGATTGATGAGTCTTAGTCTGACTGACTAGATAAAGCAGAAGAGAAAATAATACTTGTCTGAGAACCTAACAGTGAGAATGTTACAGAGAAATTCCTTTAATGCCTGTGTTATAGGTCCCTTTAAATGTAAGAGTATGCATATGTATTTATATTATGATAGCACTACTAATAATGATGGTCTGAGGGCTAAATGGGATACTAAGGTAGTTGACAGGTGATCTTACCCCATTTTCTTTAGACAGATGCAGGAAATTGCTATGCAGAGATGTTGCCAACATGTCAGATGATGATAAATTCTGGAGGTCAGCAACGCTATAAGCTCCCACTAAGATATGATACCTAAAAAGAAATTCAGCTGGATTCTAATGTTTGTACTTTCTTACAGCTTGCAGATAAATAAGCTTGGTGTTTCAGACAACACTTTCTAGGCCAGAGTCTCTAAACACTACTGTAATAATATAAATAATAAATAATTGACTTCAGTGGGATTACCCCTTCAGTGTAACAAAGGCGTATCTGATTCACTGTTTTTAAGGATGTAAAAAGATGCCTTGCTATAATGAGTTCAAATCAAAAGTACATTTGCATTGAAAACCTATTCATTTAGAGAAACAGATGTACCAAATATTAAACAAATCATCAACATACTTTAGTAGGGTTGCAATGTTACTCTTTGACATCCAAAAGGCTTTCTCATCTTGGTCCATGTTTTCAATTGCTCGAAGAGAAGGCACAAGGAGGGTTAGATTTGAAGTCGCTGACAGCGCTGTGTTTATTGAAGCCTCCTGAATCAGAGTAAAATGTGTTATATGATATGTCCTGAAAAGTATCGTATTATAAATGAAATAGGTGTCATCCTATCAATCTTTTAATAGGATGCCATTCATGAATTGTCCTGTGAGTTGTGTGGGGAGGAAGAGCCATTAAGTAGAGTTATGAATTGAACCAATGGATACAAAGAGAGCTACAAAAATGTATGAAAAGCCAAACCAGTGAATTTTTGGTCAGTGTATAAAGGATAGAAACAACCTTAATAATGCTAAGAACCAATTTGAATATGATAACCATAAGAAATGAGTCAATCAACACAACTATCTTACTGTGTCATTTATTTATTTTATGTATTTGAATTTAAAAATATTGTGGTTACTACTGCTGCTTGATAATAGTTGCAACTGAACTACCCATGAAGGGTAGTCAGAAGTATTTACGAAACAGGATGGATAAGGTTAATAGCCATGAAATAGATAATCTGTATAATACAAGGTTCACATCTGAAAGACAATATATTTAAGCAGAGATTTTCCAAGAACCATAAGGGAGTTATGTATCTAATTCTCCATGAATTTCAATAGGCTTTGGGTGCCTAATTCCCTTCAGGTGTCATTGACAATCCCAATTTTAACATGAGGCTATAGGCTGCTAATGTTCGAACATGCTGACTCATGTTTCATTTAGCAGTGTTTGGTTTTAGGCTGTGGAGGAAACTCAGGAGGAGAGATTAAGAGAATTAATCTCAAGAGGATATAACCCCTTTCTCTTAAAACAAAACAAAACAACCCCACCCCCAAGGCTGGAAGGTGGATTATAAGCATCAAAACTTGGTATTTTCACTCTTTCAAATTTTCATGGAGCAATGGGTTCAGGTTTTGCCTTGCCCTAGCTGGCATGCTGCCTGGAGACTGGCCAGGGTCTCTTCCTCATGCTCCTTCATCACTTGTATTGTCATGTCAGTGTCAAGAAAGGAGACTATATATAAACCAGCCTCCTGAAATAGCTGGGAATTTTATCTGTTAGTATCATCTTTCTTTCTAGACACCATTATCACCAGCATCTGAGGGCCTCCTGGGTATTTAAAAATAGAACTAACAATAACAGTCTTCCTCTTCCTTCCTTCCCAGTCTGTAGGAAAAACAGCATTCAGGTATGAAAATGAATAGCATTCCTATGACGTTAAAAGTATGCACAGAGAAAGACCTCCCTGTTTTGCTTGTCTTATAAAATACCATTTGATTCAGAGAGAGGTTTTCTCCTATCCCCAGAACATCAGCATTTGAGCATAGTTTAGGCAACTATAGGGCCTGATCCAAGG
This sequence comes from Emydura macquarii macquarii, assembly GCF_026122565.2. NCBI lineage: Eukaryota > Metazoa > Chordata > Testudines > Chelidae > Emydura > Emydura macquarii. The sequence continues at coordinate 1,272,371 of NW_027133667.1, forward strand.
CCCAGTAAAGTCAATGGAAAGATTCCCACTGGCTTTTATGGGCTTTGGATCAGGCCCAACGTCTCTTTCTGGGCAATGTGAACAGCTAGCAATAAGTATCTAAGGGCCCAGAATTGATTAGTATAATCTTGGATATTCACTGTGCTTTGATTTCAGAAAAAGCAGGACCGAGGTACCTATTTTGCAGCTGGAAAGGATCTGAATAAAAGCCCATGACAACTGGTGTCTTGTTAACAACTTTTAGATGGCAAGGAGTCTTAGGCTATGTCTTTACTGACGGCGGCAAATTTGCCGCCGTCAGATCGACTTCTCTGGATCAACTGAGCGGTCAGTGAAGACCCGCTCAGTCGATCCAGAAATCGACGTATTAAGACCACCTTCTCAAGTGGCGTAGCGCTGCGTTGACGGGAACACGGTTCCTGTCGGCGCAGTGCAGTGAAGATGGCGTGCAGAAGAGAAGCAGAGAAGTCAATGGGAGTTACGCAAGTTTTTTGCGTAGCTTGCGTAACTCCGGTCGATTGTCGCCGAATCTCCGAGGTAGTGAAGACAAGCCCTCTGGGTATGACCACGAATTGATGCAGCAGGATCGATTGAGCAGGCAGTGGAGACCCGCTCAATCGATCCCAGAAGTGCTCTCCGTTCGATGCAGTAACTTCACCCCCTGGAAAAGAGTAACACTGCGTCGATCGGAGGGCATTGCCTGTCGGCGCAGCGCAGTGGAGATGCTGTGGTAAAGGAGCATAAGCAAATCGACGGGAGATACGCATTCTACAGTATGTAGTTTGCGTATCTCCCGTCAACCCAGCATGGTAGTGTAGACCAGGCCTAAATGTGTTTGAATAAAATTTGGGAACAAAGCTGCTTCAAGAGCCCTGTACTTCTTATCATTTAACAGAATACTTGGCTTACGTTTCCAGACAACGGAAGTGAAAAAATTAAATATTAGATGGTGTGAAAGCATGGGTGTGGTGTGGAGAAAAGGATGAAGGGCATGGGGGAAGCTAGGGAGTTTGATAAGAGATAATTAAGCCATTACTTATCATTGAATGAAAGTATTTTTGGTAGGTTATTTAGATAATAGTGATTATAACTACAAGAGCACCAGGAACAGCATCAACATAATGGGAGAAGGAGCATCACACAAATATACGGAATAGAACCTGCTACTAACCGTAGATGTTAAAATCATGGAAATTGCACTGGCTCTTCTAATAGACAAGTTACTCTACATACCCTAGAGGAATATACATTTTTTTAAGACTACAGTTCTTTAATTTAAGAGGTGGAATTTCTCTGAAGTACAGCAGGGATCTCCACGTCCCTATTTCAATAGGCTTTGCGTGCTCCCTGCATAATGTGTTCTCTCTCTTCTCTAACTTCTGAGGAATTTTGTTCGAGCCTAGCAACACTTTCCTCATGCTTGACTCCTAATACATGACTACATATACTTATTTCCCCTCTTGTTTTATTATTTTCTCTGTCTGTAAAATTGCCAATGAAATATGAGTTGCGCAGGCAGCCAGATAACTATTTTTAAATTAGCCATGTTATCCTATAAGTCTGCTCTGCCGTGATGGCTAAAAAGATTGAGACAATGGTTAGGCTGCTGGTGTGTTGTGTGGTGTGGTGTGACTGCTGCTGGTCACACTGTTCATAAGGGTCTGTCTGTTACATTGTGCTTGCTCCATCTATTTGTTATATCTATCTATTGTCTCTTGCCTTATATTTAGACTGTAAGCTTTTTGGGGCTGGAAGTGTCTCTGTGTGTTTTTACTGCACCTGGCATAATGGAGCTGGGACTTCTAGGTTCTACTGCAATACAAGTAATAAATTACAGAGTGATCTGGCAAATGTAAATCCATTTGCTGGTTGGAACAGTTCTCATTTTGTTCAAGCTGATGCTTCTACCCCTAATATAAGGTCACATATTATAGTCTCATTTATCTACTCATTCATATTCTATGACTCAATCAAGTCAGTGAGGACCGTGGATTCCTTCTCACTTGCTCTGACATTCAGAATGATGATTGCTCACAGTTTAGATTTTCATGCCATCCCTCACCATGCAAATATGCAGGAGAAAGAATTCTCCTCCAATCCTCGTTGCTGTGGAGTCTACTGCAGTCATTGGCTCCACAGCCCTTACGCAGCCTTCTCATCAAGGGGGAAATAGGAAGATTTACTCAGAGGTGGGATCTCATGTCATCTGCATGACTATGGAGCTGGGCTCTGTGTCTATATAGCCTCCTACTATACTAGAACTGGCATTGGTTCCTCTGCCAGTGGAGCTTCTGCATCGATTGAGTTTGGAGTTGGAATTTGGCCTCAGTGCAGAAGAATTAGATGATGAGGTTCTGCCTTGAGTTCCACGTATGCACCTGTTCATAATAGTACAGATCTTGGCCTGCATTGTTTGATGGGAATATCACTAGAGATCCACATTTCTATAGATTAAAAAGATAGTATTTTCTCAAATTTTAATATGCAAACAAAAAAACATACTCACATTAACCCATTGGTTAAATCCAGCTGCCTCTGACAGAGAAGACAACTCCTGATCCAATAAAGAGAAGAGTGAATACAGAGGCTATAGACATCTGCACCCACATAACTGGTTTGATTTTCAAAAACAATGGGCAGCTTTATTGCAATCTATGGTGACACAGAATGTCTGTCCTATGTGTTATTACATGGAGATGCAGGGATTCAGTAGACATACTGAATGAGGACAGCAGCAGTTGTATCAGCAATAAAACAGTAACATTTTTCTAGTACTATGGTACACTTTGGTTTCAGTGGGAGTTGTGAAAGTTCAATTCTGAAAATTGAGTCACCTGATGCTTAAATATGCATGTAGGTGTCTAACTTTGGCCTAAATATTTTATCTCTAAGTATCTGAGCCCAACTCTTGGCTTAAGTCAATCTCAAATAAATCAAAAGAGAATTCTTTGTTTTTGTGCTGTGTATGCAGCACCTAGCACAGTAGGGCCGTGGGCCGTGACTGGGGCACCTAGGCCATACAAATTAACTGGTTAAAAAAACCGTCATTAACACAGAGTTTAATGTTGGTCAGGGATAGTCTGTGCCCTTCCACAATGTCAAATTCAGCGAAACTCAGACCTCTGAAAACAAAGAAATACTGAGTTAAGTTTGTTTGTCCATGTCACCTCAACTCTGCCTTCTGTGAGAGATGCCCTAAAATCACCCATGACATGCACACACACTGCCTTTTTGCTGTAATGCGCAGGCACTTTCTGCACTTGCCCTACACTCAAACACTGAACCTCTTCCCCCAGCAAAATACCACACTTAGGAAATTTAACAGCACCTCATACCCTTTTACAACCCCTTTACACTTGCACACAGGATGCCATCTAACCCTATACTTTCCCCACTCATCATTAAATCCATAGACTCTTCTTATATCCCACCTCACTAGTGACAATCCCCATGGCAGGAAGACCCCAGGGCCCTTCTACTTGACATAATCCATATGATTCCATATTGAAACCCTGCATCTCCATGTAACATCACCCAGGACTGACATTCTGAGTCACCTCAGACTGCAATGGGAGCTGTGGATGCTCATTATAAAGGGGCTGGGAGCAGGGCTCAGATACTGCCTGAGGGGCAAGCCCCCCCCAATGTTCCAGTTTCAGACCCCTCTAAAGGGGTAAGAGGCTCCTAGATTTGGGCGCACACATATAAGGAGAGAATATGAAGCTGCCCCATTTTTCCTCCAGTTCACCTGCCTCTCTCCCCCCACAACGTCCCTTTCCTAGTGTCCCTCCCCCAACCCCATTTATCCCTGCTCCCCTTGCTGCAGTCTCAAACCCCTACCCCCTATTTCCCCACTCCTCCACCCCCTCAAATGCCCCTCTCCTGACTGCAAGTTACATCTAACTTTTTTTGTGTTACAAAAATACTTTGAATATTTTCCCAAAATACCTCTCTGCCAAAGAGTGACAGATTGTAGCAATGTGTCTTTTAGCCTTTCGCCCAAATTAGGACTTGAACTGTCACTAGCTGGGGGAGTGCAGGACACAAGAACTATTGTTTATTTCCTCGAACTATCCGGCTCTAGTGAAAACTTTCCACCTACAAATCCTTTTAACGTCACTCTTTGCACATGCTCGGTGTGATTTGTTTGGTGTTTGACCCTTACTCGAGAGCTTCACTGGAGAACCAAACTCTTGTTAATAGTGTTTTGGATTTTGCTCCCTGGAAGGGTTTGTCGGTGCTATGCATGCTCTGAGGGTAATAATCAAGTGAGTGAGACCCTTGCATTTGATCTCTAGGCCTGGGCAAAAAATGGTGCCAGACTAGAAAAGCTGTTTATTTCAGGTGGCTGTATCTCAGGAATCCCTTCGGGACCCCAAATTAGGTTCACTACCCGTACCCCACACTGCCTGAGGCAGACCAGTTTTCAAGGCAATCTGTGTAACTGTGCAGGTTTTAGAACATTAAGAAGAGTCAACCTTTACACAGAATAGTCTTCTCAACCTTAACTGTGGACCAAGTGCTCCATTATCATAATAATGAAAGACAAGTCAATTTTTAAAACTTTCTTCTTTGTAGTACTGAGAGTGAATGGAAATCCTTTAGGGTAATTTTCTGAAAATGGGGCATTTTTAGTAGCCAAAATGTACTATAGTCTTAGAAAAACTGTGCTCACTTTCAGGTATGATTCCCCATTCCCATGCAACATGTTTACTGAAGAGCTTCATCTTGAGTGTAGTGTTTCCCCAGACAGGCATTTTGTTTTCCACCAACTGGAGAGTAGAATTCTAAAAAAAGTTTTCAGGCTCTTAATTTATTCATTTGTGTTGCCATTTCCAGGTAATGTGAAAGGTTGCAAAATTAATCTGACATTATAAATCCACTGATAAACCTGCTGTAAATGTCTTTATGTTCTGTAATGGATTCTTAGTCAGTAACTTATTTTGTTTATGTTCACTTCAGTGCTGAGACTGGAAGCAGACTGGGGTATAAACAATAATGTTAATCCCAGTTTCTTATTGCTGGCCAGTTTGGAAAAAAAAAAAAAGATATAATAGCTGAAAAGATCGACACACACCTTTCCTTTTCCTGTCCAGTTAAAGAAGTAGTTAAAAATTTACCTTCTTCACTAAATGACCTATTTTATTTTTCTATTTACACGTGATAAGTCGATCTCTGATCAAAATGGAAAGGTTCAGCTGAGACTAATTTTCAAGACCAGACTTTCATATAATCTGGGCACCCACGGCTCTCAATGACTTCAGTTGGTGTTTGTGAAAGTATATGAAAATTGGACTGTCACGCTGGCACTTGCAGAGGCCTAATGAAATTAGATGCTCAGTTCCCTTGGGCCCCTTTGAAAGTCGTAGCTTCACTCTTTAAACACAATATCTCAGTTCTGGGATTTGCAAGAGTCTCAGCAGGACCACTGTCTGCAGGTTGGTTGTTCAGAAGTCACTTTACTGTCTTCCTAGCCAACATTACTGTAAGAATCTGAAGTAGAACGTGTCCTTACATAAAAAACCACTGTCTTACTTACATCTGCTGCACTTCCATAGCATATGATGCCATCTCCTTCATAGCCCTTTGGACATACACAGTCCCAGACACCAGAGGACACAAATTGACAAGTTGCCTTTAAAAAAGAAGGGAGAGAAGATTTAATCTGTCAAAGAGCTGCAGATCCAAGCGATGTTGTTGATATAATATGCTTGCACATAAGACAAGGCAGTACTGAGCTGTAGCAAAGTTAAAATAACTGAAAATCGGTTCATTGAGGCCCTAATTCAGGAAAGTATCCCTATTCTGGAAAGAACTTAAGTATGTGCTTAAATACCACTAAAATCAATAGAACTTAAATGCTTTCCTGAATCAAAGAGACAAGGTGGGCGAGGTCATATCTTTTATTGGGCCGACTTCAGTTGGTGAGAGAGACAAGTTCACCAACAGAAGTGGGTCCAATAAAAAATATTGCCTTACCCACCCTGTCTCTCTAACAATCTGGAACCGACATGGCTACAACACTGCATACAACCTCCTGAATCAAGAGCTTAGTGAGAGAGATGATGTAGCTCAACTGGAAATTATAAACTTGACGCAGGAATTATTCAGTAAAATTCTATTGCTTTTGCTCTGTAGGTCAGACTAGATGATCACAATGGTTCCCTCTGATCTTAAAATCTGGGTTTGATTTAATGCAATGGACAAAGGGACTGACTTTCAGAAGTGCTGAGCACCCACCACTCCAACTGAAGTCAATGTATGCTGCATGCATCATACTGCACCTCTGCAAAGTCAATCCTGCAACTATTAGGGGTGTGTAACTTTAATGGATGTCCATGTCTCCCAGGAAAATAGCATCCTCTGCTTTCTAGTACTGGGTCTTGTCTGAGTAGCCAAAATTGGATGGAAGTGCATGAAACCAGAAGCAGGGTGGTGAAATGCAGTTTTCTATGTTTCTTGTATCCTGGACCTCCATTATTTAACCCTATTTATTAATAAATAACAGAACTAAGAGAGTACTTCACAACAAGATTCACAAAAGGGTTCAAACATGTTTGTGCCCCTTTTAATTTGGTAATCACAAATATTTGCACAGCTAAGATTTTGTTCATGCAAATATTTGGAGAACGGCTGCTGTTTGAGCAAATTCTCATATTTGCATGCAAACTAGGAGATTTGTGCACATATAAGAACCTTTATTTTCCTCCCCTTAGAAAGTATTATTATCCAGTCATAGTACCAGAAAAAATACTTTACAATTTAGAGAATCAGTCACATACCACAAATGATGAATAAGCAGAGAACTGTTAGTGAAAAACCCATAAACTGTATAAACTGTCAAACTATTGTGAATTACAAAATCATGCATACCAAAGCTGTTTGCAGATAATTTCGGAACAGAAATGAAAGGCTAAATTGATCAAGTAACTTATTTGCAATAAATAATCCAAAACAGTTCCAATTAAAAACAAAAAAAACTCCTTATGCAGTATAGCATGTCACATCTTGACGAATCCCACAGTACCGTACTGAGCAGGTGCTTCTGGTGTGGAGAGAAGAAATTGTAGCTAAAGATACTGGGAAGAAAGGCCATGAAGTATCTTAACTGTCTGGGAAAAACAAACTGGATCTTGATTTGAGACCCACAAAGTAAATTGCATTGTACTAAACATATTCCCCTTGAATGAATGAGTATATCCTGATGAAATTTGAAACTATGGCTCCTGAGAGTCTATGTATCATTAGACCTGATGATGGGACTACTAAACTATTTCTTCTGGTATATTTGAATGGTGAATGGGATAACTGAACTCCTAAGTAGCTATTGTAAGTAACCAAAAAGAACTTATTCTATGGTGTATAAATTCAATGGATCTGCACCAATTTACAGCAGCAGAGAATTTGTCTCTTTGTCTTCATGTTGCTTTGCTGATACTAAACAAACAAAACAAAACAAAAAACCCCACTCCTCTAGATAAGACAGAACATGGAGACCAACTTCCCATTCTTCTTCACAGACCAAATTGTTGGGGCCTTACTCAATTATCAATCAGGGAAATGCTAACGGATCTCAGTGGAAAAACTGAATAAGGATCTATCTGAATATCAGCAAAGACTTCACCTGACACTGAAGGACGTTTTCATGCACTCGACTCATCTTTAAACATCTGATAACATGGGCTGCGTCACTTTAGCTCTATTGGGATCCCATTAATTCTCATGTCCATGGAAAAAATATTATTCACTGATGCATACAGTAAAAAAATATTGTTTGAATATTTTGTTCAGAGAATAATTAACTCACCAGATGATGGCACTTTCCATTTTGGTCCAAACAAGAGTTTATTGGTTCACATTCAATTCCATTCCCCCGAAATCCATCCTTGCATTCGCAGTCATTCTACCATTCCAACAAAACAAGGTAATAAAATAAAACTGATTAAAACATTGTAGATCTTCTAAACACTATGGATCAGATTTCCAGATGGTATTTATCCACATAGCTCCATCGACTTCAGTGGAGTGACACCAATTTACACACGCTGAGGATCTGTCCCTTTGTACTTTAAACCTACTAAAGGGCTTGTACTGAAACTCTGAATCTTCTGTTTCACGCCCAACACTAATACCAGTAAGTTGAGGCCCTGCACATGGTGGAGCTGAAGTGTTTGATCTTTTGGCATCATTCATGGGGAAAGGGTAGTCCCTCAGTGTGCCCTGCATAGATGTTTAAAAGAATTAGTGATTTAAAAACTATATACGAGTGGTCTAGAAATATCCTAGAGAGATAATTAGCGTTCATGGATTATGAAAGGGTTTTTTATTTTATTTTTCTGAATAGTTGTAAATAACTAAAGAATAAAGTACAGTTTATTTCAATAGACAATTAATGTTTCTAAGTTTTTTCAGAAGAAGTGAGTTTCAAGACAAGATTTAGAATGTAGAGAAGGGTAGTCATTTGGGACATAAGAACATAGGACTTGAAGAGACCTCCTGCATCATCAATTCCAGACCTCTGCTATCTCTGTCAACCCTGTCATATAAACCCTTCATAAATTTATCAAGCTCCATCTTAAAACCACTTAGGTTTCTTGCCCCTACTCCTGTGAGATGTGGGACATAAGATGTGGGTGGCTTTTCCAGGTACGTGAGGTTGCATGGAAGAGGGAACACACAGGGAGTGGGAGATGAAGTAGAAAGTAGTAGTTAGGCAGCAGAATGATTTAGAGAGAGTGCAGGAAAATATGAGCATAACTTACCTGACCTGGCCCTATGTATATGCAGGTAGCATTGTCATGGCACCCTCTGAAATTTGGTAGCAGACAATTGTTGATCTCTGAGCAATCTCTTCCATTCCCAGTCCATCCTGGCTGGCATACACATGTATGCGTTCCAATGCCTGTTTTAATACATTCTGCCTGTGGGGATATGTCAGAGTAAACAAGTCAATCTCAAGTTTAATTGACACCAACCATCATCTTAAAATGGACAGCTTGCAAAAGGACATGCTGGAATGGAGATGGAATTTTTGGCTATGAAGAGAACCAAACTCTTTTTTCCCCCCTTTAATATTTTCATGGATTTCTTTAGTGCTGGTGAATAGTTACAGCCCTGGAACTTCATGTCCCCCTTTATCCACAGGAGGCAGTGGCAGGCAGTGAAAGCTTTTCCACACGCCCTGTCACTGTCTCAGCCCTGACTTGGCGGGGAGGAGAAACCACCTTTATAAGGTGTGAAGGTATCCGATCACTGAATCAAATCTGTGTGTGTTATGTGGATACCTGTGCACTGCTAACTATGATGCAACTAGCAATGTATTTCACATACGCTGGCTTCCAAACAGTCATCAGAAGATAATAAATAACTTTAGGTCACTAATAACTTGACCTGAATTTGATCTGACAATTTAAATGGAGAAAATACTTTTAAAATCCAATGCTTAAAACCCTGTACTAGTTATGGGCTTCCTTATAGTAGATCCTGATCTGCCATCTCTAAAGAGGAGAAAGATTCCCTCATCACCATAGCTTTAGCTTCATTATGGAAGAGGAGGGCCTAGGGGTGTAGAGAGATGTCAGTCCATGGGTCTACTGCTTTGAAGGAAGATTTTACGTTGGGTTATCTTAAGAATGTTACTGAACTCCTTATGAAAGCTGTGTGGCATTCATCTTTGGGCATAATGACTACATAAGTGACAGCAATTTTCATAGCAATGCAACTGTAAAGGTAAGAACTTTAACTATGGGAAGGATCTGAACTTGGCTGGGAAATTCAGAATTTACATATGCAAATGTTTCTTATTGGTATTCCTTGCCTTTCCTTAGATTTCCTCTAAAGCAGTGTTTCTCAACCTTTTTGTGCTGGTGACCCCTTTGGACTAAAAACAATAAATACATTATAACCCTCCCTATGACTTGAAAAAACTGTAATCCCCGAAGTTAAATATCATTAAGTAAATTATGAATAATACTGGCCCACCAATGTTAATAAACGTAATATTACAAATGTACGCAAATATATTGAGTAATTTCAGTTCCTATACCTTTTTGTGTTAGCAGAGAGATTACTAAACTCCCCAAAATATGCTGTAATTAATAGCAGTGGGCTTCACGCAACCACGTGATTTCATGCAACCACCTGAGCTCACTGCTGCTTCCCATCCAGACAGTGGTGTTGTTTTTCGTGGCTAGCAAATAATGCATGCTGCACTTGTCAGTGAGGTCTTGTTGTGCAATGGATAAGTTTTTAAAGAGAGCTCAACAAGGTACTTCACAGAATGAAGGAGTGAAGGCCAAGTGCAGAAAATCTGATTGCAGCTATTTAATGTATGGTTTCACAGCAACTGAAAATAAACCTCATTGTGTTGTGTGTGGTGAAGTGCTAAGTGCTGAAAGCGTGAAACCTTCTAAACCAATTCGGCATTTGGAAAATAAACATCCATTGTTAAAGAACAAGCCTTTTGAGGTCTTTAAGAGAAAATTGAATAGCCAGCAAATGCTGATGTTGAACACAAGTAATATCAGTAAAATGCTCTTGAAGCTTTATATCTCGTGTCACCTCATATTGCACAAACATGTAAGGCACATACAATAGCTGAGAATCTCATACTTCCTGCAGAATTAGACATGGTTACAAGCATGCTTGGCCAGGAAGAGTTAAATAAGCTTAAAGCTATTCCTTTATCAAATGATACAGTTTCAAGGTGTATGATGTGTGAGCAGTTGAAAGAAAAGTTAAAATGGTGTGAATTCTTAGCTGTTCGGTTTGATGAATAAACAGGTATTTCAGGCTCAGCACAGTTCTTAGCTTTCGTTAGATATATTTCAGATGCTACTGTTGAGGAAATATGCTTTTCTGTAAAGCGCTGCCTAGTCACATGACTGGTGAATGTCTATTGAACACGTTTGTTGAAGCTACCGAATATTTTGAAATCGATGGGGAAAATGTATTGCTATATGCAGGGACTGTGCCAAAGCAATGACTGGCAAGAATAGCGGGCTTGTTGCAAGACTAAAAACCATAATGCTGCATGAAATTTGGACCCATTGCTTCTTACATCAGCAAGCAATTGCTGTAAAAGGAATGCCTGTTGAGTTGTCAGGTGCTTGATGAATCTGTAAAAGTTTATGAATTTCATAAAAAGCCGTCCTCTATCAGCTTGCCTCTTGGCAGCTTTATGTGATGAAATGGGTGCACTTCATAAAAGTCTTCTCTTGCACACTCAAGTGAGGTGGCCCTCGTGGGGAAAAGCATTAAGCAGACCTTTTGAATTGTGAGCCAAAGTACTTAGGATCAAGGGTCTCCTTTTGCTAAATTGTTCAGTGACCCGTCATCGCTTCTTCAGTTGGCTTACTTAGTAGACGTCTTCAGTCATCTGAATGAGTTGGATGAGTTTTTAAGGACGATACAAAATTGCGTTGGGAGACAAAGTGAGAGCCTTTGGAAAGAAGCTTGGACCCTGGTCTGCTCGGCTTCAGAATTGAAACTTTGAGTCATTTCCTCTGTGTTGCGAGTTCATGAAATTGATTGCTCATGACAAGAGTGTGGACATAAAAAAACTAAAAAACATTATGGTTGAAAATATACTTGAACTTAGAAAGCAGCTCCAGGATTACTTCCCACTTGATGATGAAGAACTAGGCAAGAGGTGATCATTAATTCATTCAACAAAAGAATAGAATTTACGGGAAGCCTACAAAATAAACTGATCGAGCTTTCATCTGATAATACGCTTCAGTGTTTATTTCCTCCAGAAGGCATATGCACATTTTGGATGACGCAGAAGAATGAGTATCCTGACGTGCAACTGAACTTTTGAAAGTTTCAGTCCCGTTTGCAACGTCATACTTATGTGAATTGGGATTCTCATCACTGGTTGCAATTAAAAAGAAAGCAATGAAATAAATTATCCGTGGAGAATGACTTGCTGCTGAATGTTTCTTCAATTCAACCCAACTTAAAAAATTAGCTGGTATAAAACAAGCACAAGTGTCTCATTAAAGGAGTCTGTGAGACTCATAATTTGTAAAGAGCGAACTTATAGTTTTTCTAGGTAAAAATAAACTTTGATCTGGCACACAAATGTGTTTTCTTACCTTCCTTTGCAACCCCCCAAACCCGTCCCACAACCCTCAGGCTGAGAAACACTGCTCTGAAGTGATTCATTCTGTAAGAAATCATATACTTACATTGATATTGCAACCACCTTGAACTAAAATAGCACAAGGATCTACTTCACTGCAGGTTGTTCCATCTCCCTCATATCCAGGTTTGCAAACACAGCTATAAAAACAAGGTTTTATTAAATCACTTTGCATGATAGGACACTTGTAAAATTAAGCTGGATTGATTTTTGGTACTATTTTTCATTTAACACATTGTCTAAATTACAGGCTGCTTAAAATTATTTAGCTTTGGCTTAATTATGCAAACCACTGTAGTGCTCATTTTTTCCCCAAATACAGGATCATGTAATATAATGAAACATGTGGGAGCTATTCTGTATTTATATGTGAGATGGGAAATAAAATGTACCCTGACCTTACTTTCTACTCTAAATGTCTCCATACAATGGTGAACTTTATAGGTCTGAATAGAATACAAACCAGAGAAGTCCTTTCTTTCAGTAACATAGAAGATACCATGCCATTTCAAATATATACATGGTTAAGAATGAACATCAGAAAAGCACACTGCACAAAATGTTCATATGCACTGACACCCCATTTTCAATACCTATTTAGGTATTTAGCCTGTCTTATTGCAAGTCAATGAATTTAGGCTCCTAAGATATTCAGGCACTTTTGAAAATGAAACTTAGATTCCTAAATAACTTTGACACTTTTGACTTATCCTTTTACTTCTGCAGTTTTACAAGCTCAAACATATTGATCTCTAGGTTGGAAAAATCTATGTATAAGATGTAGAAATGAGCACAGAACTGGGAATCAAATGCTGAGATCTAATCCCTGCTTGGCAAATGACTCACTGCTTGGCTTTGGGTAGGTCCCTTCACTTTTCTGCCTCTGTTTCTCACCTTTTAAAATGAAAGTAATATGCACATACCATCTTATAGTATTAGCATAAAGATTAAGGTTTGTATAGTCGTGTGAAGTGTTATTTTGAAACAGAAAATGCCAATCCTGTAGTTTGATTTTGAAAGTGTTATAGCAAACGTAGTATTAGTTAGATGTAAGTAACTGACCTACCTCGTGGCACCATTACTAAGCTGACAATTGGCGTGTGCATGACAGAATTGCACAAAAGGCCCACATGGAACTATCTGCTTATCACAGAGTTTCCCAGCATATCCACTTCTGCATGATCCGGCAAGGCAGATTCCATCACTGTCTATTCTGTTATCACACTTCCCATAAACACACAGACACTCTGTAGGGGGAAAAAATGAAATGTGAAATTAAACAATTGAAAAAGATATATGTCCCTATATGGCATTTCTTAAATATTTCACATTCGTTCTTTCCAAAATCTAAACTCCTATATTTTTAGTGTCACACCTTTCAAAAAAATCTTTGTGGCATTCTTTTACCGTATCCATATATTTTCAGTTGCCTTTTAAGGGTAATAATACATGATATTCTTCATATTTTTATAGCACACCTGTCTCACACTGGAATGTAAAGTTCTCTCTAGAAGCTGGTGAAGCAGGCACACAACATCATATCTTGGATTGAAAAGAATAAAATGATTACATTTAATGTAGATCAAACAAAATTACTAAACTTTTACAAACTCGAAGCCCCTGATCCTGCAAGGATTTATCCACATACTTAACTTTATGCCTATGAGCAGTCCTGCTGAAGTCACAGAGCTACTCGAAGTAAATGTGTATGAATTTGCAGAATCAAGTCACAAAAAGCTCTCAATATTCTATTTTTTTAAAGTATCTGTGCTTCAGCCTCTGACCTTACATCATCTTATGGAAGGCCTAGTGTCCTCTTAGGCATGTCTATATGGGGATAAAAAACCCACAGCTGGCCCAGGTCAGCTGACTCAGGCTTGCAGGCCTCAGGCTGTGGGGCTAAAAATTGCTGTGTGGACACTCAGACTAGGGCTGGAACCCTGGGCTCTGGGATCCTGTGAGAGTGGAGTATTCAGAGCTTAAACTGCAGCCCTAGGCTGAACATCTACACAGCAAGTTTTAGCCCCACGGCCCAAGTCTGAGCTGACATGGGACAGCCATATGTTTTTTATCCCTGTGTGGACATAGTCTAAGCCTTAGGGGAAAGTGCTTTTTGCATACAATAGACTGTAGCCAAAAAGCCATGGATAATTATGTAATTTATAGATACAGGATGAATGTCTGTATATTTCATTTTATTTAGTCTATTGTCTCTCATTTTACAGCACATGTGACAATATTGAAACCTACAGTGGAAAAACCATATTGCCATATGACATTTTTCTTTTTTACTCTGAACCCTACATTAAGATACACAGTAGTTATCTAATAACAATGATGTGTAAAGTTGATCTGAATCTGATTCCTATATCATTTAAAATATCCTTCGATTGTGCGTTTTTTTCCTTCAGGACAGTGACTGTGTCTTCATACGTATTTAGACACTGCTATTACATTTGTGGACAATCCCAGAATGGAAATAAATGTTAAGGCGGAGGATTTTGTCTGTTTACCTGTTTAGGTAATCATGCAAAGGAAGGCAGACATGAAAAAGAGCAATTAATGTAAGGCAATCTGAGTCCAAGTTAAAGCCCAATGTAGTCAATGGAAACCTTTCCACTGATTTCAATGGGCTTTGTTGGAAACCATATGAAATTAGCCTAGCCCCAAAGGCCTTCTACAGAGAGTATACCACTATCAGTTAGCTCTTATTGTAATACAAACAACCTCTTGTCTTCTAAAATGTTATCCATAGAGTGTCAGTGGAGGAGGGTGCAGCTGTGCTTACTTTTGTCACACTGAGGGCCATATTTATCAGGGTCTGAACAGAACTGACAATGGGATCCTTGAAATCCAGCAGTACAAATACAGGTTCCATTTCCTTTCATTCCATCCATACACTGCAACATAGAAGATATAGGATTAATATATGAATGTTAAAATAGTCCTTTTTTTGTACTCCCTGAGGGAAAGGTTGTATAACTGACTTGGGCCTGTCTATACTATGATTGTAACAGTGCTCTCTTTAAATGTAAGAAGAAACTCAACCAAATAATAAATATTTCTTCTTGTGAAAACTTTCCTACAGCTTGTTTCTTCCCTGAGCCCATATGCCCTTAATTCCATCCTCCTTCTCAATTTTAAAGCTAAAATTATTACTTTTTGGGGAGGTTATTTTTGCCTCAGACAACCCTGGGTACCAGAGTGGGTCACTTAAAATCCCAACCATGCCCAATACAGTGCCTTAAAACCACAGAATTGGATGTTTTAGATGTCTGGAGGGTTCCACCATCTTTCCCCCCCATGTCAGAGTCTGACGCCCATATTGCCAACATAGATAAGCAGAGTGTGCACCTCTGGCAATATTTACATGTTTGTTATGTGCTAAGGGATCAAGGGGCTCTGGAGACTCCTCAACCCAGCCTGTCCCCACCTCCACAGAAGTGCAATATGCTGTTGGTTGCTCCATTTACCTGTCCATTTTCTGAGCAGGGTTTGGAAAAGCCTCCTGGACACTGATTGCAGTCTGGACCATAGAAGCCTTTGCAACACTTCGGTTCCTGTGAAGTAAAGCATGTACTGCTGCATGGCATTGTGACACACTGTCTCAAAGCAACACCCCAGAACTCCATTATTCACCATCATATAATTGATATGTTTTGTACAAAGTATGCCTTGTGAGGGATCATTTTAAAAATCTTGATCCACTAAACATTAATATCCTGATAAATTGTGTGTGCTATTGTTCTATGTGAAGTTATGAAGTATTGCTTTATATCTTACTAAACTACCTTGTGAAGTGGGAAACACTTACAGCAAGCCTTTCAGGTCTAACAATGGGATAGCCAGACAATGGTAATGGCTAACCAACACCCATCAAGGAGAGAATCCACTAACTCAAAAACTGTTTACAAGGAAGACTTCACAGAGGAAGCCCATAGACAATGGAGACTGCTTGACCCGTGGGGGCGAACCTCTATCGTTATAGCATAAGATCTTTCCAGCAAGCTAGAGAAGCTATAAAAGAGGAGAAGTGACTTCATCTCTTGGCTTCTCTCTCCCCACAACTCAACACCTAGAAGAAACATCTAAAGGACAAAGTCTTTTGAACTGGAGAGGAGGTCCTGGGCTGGAGAAGCATTCCAGTCTGTGTACTGAAGCTCTGTGACCTGTTTGTACTATCAGGGTGAGACTTCACTTGATTTAAATCCTGAATTGTTTATAGAAGTTAGACTACGAATTTTACTTTTATTTCTTAAAGTAACCAATTCTGATCTTTCATGCCAACTACTTATAATCACTTAAAATATATCTTTCTGTAGTTAATAAATCTGTTTTATAATTTTACCTAAAGCAGTGTGTTTTGGCTGAAGTGTTTGGGAAATCTCAGCTCAATTACAAAGGCTGGTGTGTATCCTCTTTACATTGAGGGAGGGGCAAACTGGCTAATGAACTTACTCCGGTCAGGCTTCTGACCAGAGCAAGACTAACAGTTCTGGCACATAGTGCTGAAAAACTGGGGGGAGTTGGCTGGTGCCTCTCTATTGTTGGTTTGTGAGTTGATAGGGAAAGCCTTCATGTAATTCAGTTGGATGTGTCCCTGACTGTGAATGTCTGTGGAAGTGCAATGCCTGCTAGAGGTTTGCAGCTTGACACAGCATCACAGGGTGAGAGGGAGCCCAGAAGGCTCAGTGGTTCCACAGTTTCCAGGTTGCACCCTAGGGGATCCCATCACATGCATGGAAAGTAACCCTTTAGTTCCTCCATCTGAAAGCTTGAGGGACAGACCAAATCATTCAGGGCTAGACTGAACTAGTTTAGCAGAGCCCTGCACTGTGGTTGACCCGGTGTGACATTGTCCCAGTGTCAGTCTCTAAAGTTTCTTAGTGTGTGACAGAATGCACAAGCAGCCATGCTGCTCTGAGCTTTATGGCCATGTGGAGAAGGAGTTATGACCCAGACAACTGTCTGATGCTCTGGGGTGCTGTGCACTCAAAAGGACAGTGCCTGCACTCCTGTGATCAGGGACTGCAATTCTGCTCAGCCCATAGGTGGGCCGTTCACTGAGGGGTAGACTCCTTACTTCCTCTTCATCTGCTTCTCCCACAGATGTGCATCCACATCTGGTCTAACCTAGCCCTAAATAATTATTTCCTGTGTCCATTTTTTTATTCAAGAATTGGGCTGCTCTGCTGATTCACAAATATAAGAGCATGGAAACTGGGTTGGAGTGAGAGCTTATATGCATGGCTAATTCATAGGGAAGCATGGGTCCAGACTGAAGGCCTCTCTTGGTTTAGAGATTTGCAGATTTTTTGCACCTAATATGTATCATAACACCCAGAAAGTACAGGAAAGAGGAATGCAGAAAATTACTGATACTTGATTGTGATTGACCATTTTTGTAAGGATTAGACCTACCAAAGAAGGCAAAATGGAGTGAAATCCTTGCAAGCATTTAGCTGTTTATTGCCAGTGAGCAGCATGTGAAGTCTTGGAAGAATATATACAACTAGTGTTGCTAATTGTCAAACTGTGCGGTCCTTCATAGATGCAGCCATATGAAACAATGAAAAGTGTTTGGGAGGTGTTGAAATTACAAAGAAAGAGAACCCGAGTTGTTATAACATAGGAAAGTTCGAAATAAAAATGTGTGGCAGCTACAAAACGCCAGCAGAAGAGCGGAGGTAAACATACAGAATGGAGAGGAGCTATTTCAAGTAGTAAAAGGATAGTATCAGCGGTGGAGCTAAGTGTATCTGGTTGGTACTTTTTGCTCAAAGAACTATGATAGGATATGTACACTGGAGACCTCTAGATGCTGCACACGTCCAAAATTAGCAAAGACCAACAGCAGCATTTGGGCTGATTTCTGTATGAACCTTGTACAATTCCTTACCTTTATTGTTACATTGCAGTACCTAGCACAACCCGTTTTGGGATAGGACAGGGCTTCATAAACACATCTACGTCTTGAAAAAGCCTAGAACAGAAATAAAACATAAACATATTTCCAGGTAGATATTCAATACTGCAACACAACCAAAATGTTAGGGAACAATTTAATTGGTGAACAGGCTGTGTATTTTTTTTCTATTGATATTTTGAGTTTCACATATCTTCCTTATTTTTTAATCTGTGGTCGGATCTTTACCATATTGTACATACAGGTAAATTCTGATATATGGAGAACAAAAATCTCTTGACAGTAATATGTGAGTTTTGTATATGGAAAAATACACTGCCAGAAATGATTAGCGCTTTTAAAGACAAAACAGATGAAAGCTTTCTATTGGTTCCAAAGCATGTGTACATTTATTATTACTATTGATAATAGTAATAATCATGTTTATTATGGCAATGTTTAAGAGCCAGCCAAGAGAGGGATCTCATTGTGCTAGGCACTGTACAAATACACAATAACAAAAGATCCCTGTCCTGAAGAATTTACAGTGTAAATTGACAAGACAGACATAAGGTGGGGGAAGGGGTAGAACACAGACTGAACAGTATGATGACAGAAGATGTCATGTTAGTTCTCTGATTTTTTGGGGAGGGGTGGGTTTACTTTGGAGGGGATCAGCTAAATGGGAAGGGAAAGGAGGTAAGAGGGACAGGGCTGGGGAGAAGAGGGCAAGACAGGCAGGTGTGGAGTGAAGGGGCAGGTGTGGTGAAGACACTAAGAAAGGAAGTAGGTTGGAGCAAACAGCCAATCAGCACAGGGCAGAGAACATCCAATCGAAACGAGAAAGTTCTGTGTGTCCAGAGGTCCTCGCATTGGCTCCTTCTGCCCCTACCATCTGGAGTCTCTGATAAGAGGGGAGGAGCTACCTTGGTCCTAGTGCCCCCGTGTGTGCATGCGTGCGTGTGTATGTGCATGCTTGTGTGGGTCTGCTCTGCATAGTTCTGGGTCCAGGAGATTGCTGGGCCTTATTTTACCCCCTTCATCATAGGGCTGTAGTTCTTGCTTTGGGTACTTGGCAAGTACTTGGGTACTTCTACTACTGGATGGAATCTCGGTTCCTTGGTGCATCCTTCCCACCCAACCCCTCAGGTCATGTTATGACAAGGGCAAGTGAAGGGTAGGGGGCATCACAGGCTAGGAAATGTGTGCGACTGCAAGTATTGCACATGGCATTAACTCTCTGGAAAGAAGCAACACATTACTTTTGTGGGTGAGGGGAATGTTTTAGCAAGTCTGGGTCTAGCGTAGTCTGAATCCTCCCTTATTTTTCACATACAGATTCTCAAAGCAAAGTATATAGCAACTGTCCTCCTTTACGCCTTTCCTCCTCTAAAAGAGGAAACAAAATCACCACACTCCTAAACAGAATGCTATCCCAAGCAGAGCTTCCTATGCTCAAGATAGAAGAGTTGGAGACTTCATGAAATCTATTTGGGTCATTGCTATACCAATTTAATTAACTTGGGAGTTGCCCAAGTACTGCAGTGATGGGTACTAGTACAAAACTCTGAGACAACTAACTCCCATAAAATGCTGAGTAGAAGAACTCAGTTAATGTTTGTACTGGGGAAATCAAATGCAGAAAATTGATTACAGATACAAGTTTAAACAATACCGTAGTCTGTTTGGCAATATTTGTATAGGAAAGGTCACTTACTATGGGCTTTGAGTTTCCTGGACAAGTGCTCCTGTAGAAAACTGAACATTTTACACAGGTACCCTGAATGGAGACAGTACAATAGTCACAATTTAGGAAAGCTATAGCGAAGTCTGATAAACTTAATTAAGTTATGTCATGAATCACAGAACTAAGTAACAGCACCAGAACTATGAATTCTGCTTTATCAAATCTCTAATGAACGTAATTTTTTATCTTTTCATGCTTCCATCTGCCTTCTTTCCCTGTCTTCTGGCCCTTTTTCCATTCCTTTCTTTCCTGACCACTTTGTCATGGAGAACTGGCACCTCTCTAAACTGGAGTGGAGAGTGACTGTTTCAGCAATTCACACACACATAATGGGGCAGATTCTCAAAAGGTGTGAATCTGCATAACTCATTGAAGCCAATACTGACTTAATCCATTTGAGGATCTGGCCTAATTGTATATTTCAATATTTATGAGATATTTCATGTAACTCACAGGAAGACAACCTTAGTGAACTAACTTGAGATCTATCTCATGTATATCCATCGGAAAAGAAAAACAAATATTCTCTCTGCATCCATAGCATAAATCTTATATATTGTGCCATAATGCAACTATGATCATCACCCTTTTCTTATCACCTTTTAGCTCACTGTCACAAATGATCAGTTTAGCACTGTGTGACATGACAGAGACTAACAGCTACAGTAATGAGAAAAGTAAGATTCAACTGGCTGGTTTAAAGATGAGTCATACAAACGCAACATGTAATAATGACAGGAACTGTGTGAATAACTGAGTTTTTGGTTTGTTGGTTGAACCCCAAAATAATAATTATAATTATTAATAAAAACATTTGGGGATGACCTAAAACAATTTTTAAAATTTTTTTTTTGGTGAACTAGAAATATATTGTTATTGAGGATTTCTTACCTTTTTAAAATTAAGTAGAATTCAAAGCAAAAGGTCACTTCAAATTGAGACATTTGAAACTTTTTTGGAAAATGTAGAAATGTTTCTATCTTTTCAGAATTATTATTTTTTAACCAAAACCATTTGGCAAATTTTTTACACAAATTTGCTAAATGTTTCAGTTGACACTGAATCTGCATTTTTTGTTGAAAAAGTTTTGTCTGAAAATTTTCACCCAGCTTTAATAATGATGATATAGTGAGGACATGGAGTTTGTCAACGCTTGAAAAGGGTTCCCTGGTTCTCTCTTGGGTTAGACTACTTGTGACTGATGATGTCAACACCAATCTCAGAAAGAAATTAGAATAATTTCTGAGTGATTGTCCAAGATGTTTCTTGTGTTCCATAATGTTTAAGAGCCTGATCTGCAGTAATTATGTGCACATACTTCTCATGGGACACAGTGGGAATTTTATTTGTAAAAGAACTGAGAATCAAGCCTTTAAATGTTCCATGTTTTGGATTTCCACATCTCCAATGTTATGTGTATTGTATAAGAACAGAAGATTTACAAAGGTATCTAGGCACCTAAAGATGCAGCTAAGTGTCTAATGTGATTTTTTTCAAAAGCTCCTAAGTGATTTAGGCACCTTATCTGCTTTGGAGCTTTTGAAAATCGCACTAACCCCTTACTTTTGTACATCTGGCCCATAGTTATTTAGAACATACAGTTCTTTCTAATGGTACCAATATTTCTGCTGTTCAATGTCACACAAGTCACCTATTTGCTCACTTTCCCAGATAGTGCTTTGTCTTTGTTACAAGCCCAGACTTAGCTAACATGTCCTCACTTGCTGCTGACAGTGCAGTTAATTTGCACAACCTACACACTTCCTGAAATTCATATAAAAACATTTCAATAGCTCGTTTTGGCTCTTACGATACTAAAGTATGCCAGTTAGTGACTGGAACAACACTGGAAGGTCACTATGGGTTATTAGAATATTTTGAAGCTGGGAATATTTACCAACCGTGAATCCTGATATAGTTCTAGAGTGGGGAATTTTATTTTTTTTTAAATGCAGATTCGGGTTGACCAAAACATTTAATGAATTCACATCAAATTTGCCAAATTGTTTCAATCAGGAAAACAAACAAACGCATTTTGAAAAAGTGTAATAATTTCAGTTAGACTTTTTTTTAATGAAGTGTTTTGATTTTTTAATTCAAAATGACTTTTCATTTTGAATTTTACCTGATTTTATTTTAGAAAAAAGTTAAAAAACTTCATTTTGGGGGTAAACAAAACATTTTGTTTGACCCAAAACAACTTAATTTTTTTCCCTCCTGTTTGGCCTCTGAACTGAAACATTTGCTCAGCTCTAATAATGTTAACCATTATCAGGATGTTAGGGATGCACATGTTTTGTTGATGTCTGTAGTTTTGAGTTCTTATAAATATAATAATAAATCTACATAATAGTGCTTTTTATCCATATATTTCAAAGCACCTTACAAAGCATTATTATTCTTGTTTCTCAGATAGGGAAGCTGAGGTACAGAGAGGTGAAGTTGCACAAGTCATAGTAGACATGAGTACAAAATCTAGGTATTCTGATACCCAGTCCAGTATGCAAATATCAGATGTAACAAAAGGTCAGTAGCTTTATTTTGGATTACTTTTTTTTCTGTGTACAAAACAAAACATTGATTTCCATCTTTAAATTACCTATCATTGTTACAACTTGTGTGTTAATCAATGCGGGAAATAAATCCTACTCAGGTGAAAAGGTTTCTTTTAAGGAATTTGAAATGCTAATGTGTTTTAGCTGTTGCTCAATTTCCATGCCAGGAACTGTTGTGTGGTGGTACGCTTGGTTTATGATTATATCGCACACATGACACTTAGTTGTTATTGCTATGGTTAATGGCTCTTTAGCATCACCTTTTGCTTTATTTCATTATAAATGGATGCTGTCCAGTTCAGCTGAGGTTTTGCTTCAGAGTTGTGTTTTTGGATTGTTGTAAGTGAAGATTATAATTGTTTTGTCATATTGTATCACTGTGCCAGAAATTTCTTTGGCCCAGATATATACTGGAGTGTGATCTAACAATAGATGATCAGAACAACACCCTATAGCAGACAAAAAGATTTGCCTGACAGTCATTCTTCTCCTTACCAGACTATCTGACTGCTTCCATATGTACAAGTCCTATAATGTGCTATCCAGACTGAGGCTATGTATACACTGCCGACAGCACTGCTGGCAGTGTCGGATCGATTTTGCGGGTTCGATTGAGCGGCAGTAAAGACTCACTCAATCGAACACGGAAGTTGACTCTGTAAATCCACCTTGGCAAGTAGCGTAGTGCTGCGTCGACGGGACGGCATTTCCTGTCAGCACAGCACAGTGGGGACGTCACAGTAAGTAGATGTTAGGAAGTCGACGGGAGATACGCAAGTTACTGTACGTAGCTTGTGTATCTCCCGTCGACTGCCGCCAAAATCCGCGACCAGTGTGGACCAGGCCACTGTATGCTGTGGGGAATGCAGTTATTTGAAATATACGATAGTTTTGTGTTTCCTAATCTGAGGAAATAAGGTGCAAAATGGAGCATGGACATATTTTGTATTTACTTAACTATATTTTCTGCACACTTCATGAAAAGAAAAGTGTTGCTCTTAAATAGTTACCATGGGAATGAAAAGTGGCTACATACTGGTATAAACACAAGTGAAACTTTGGGAGGGAGATGGTTTGACTGGAAAGATAGCTGGTTTTAAAAGGTCACTATAGAAACTGGATGAGAACTCGAGGTGGGATGCAATGTGCTCATGGGAGATTCTAGCTGGCAGTTGACCTGTTTACATGTTGTACTATCTGCAGGGCTGTGTATCATACCCAAAATGTTACCATACTTTCTGGTGCTTTCTCTGATGTTGCAGTAAAGAGGAGATTAAAGTACCATGCATGGAGTACTTAATGGCTACTGTCTTAAATCTTGTTGTACTGACTTTCCTTACCATTTTAATTTCACTTCTTCCCCCATCACACCTGTGTGGTAGAATAGGAACAATTGAGGGAGGAATAAGAACACCTGCAAGAGTATATATTCGACCATTTTTGGCAACAATATCTATTTCTTCTGTTTCTTCACCATTCACCAGGATTTGTCCCTGCAGAATGAAACAATTTGAAATCATTTTTGAAAACTACCACACCTCATAATGTTCTAATTTCATTATTTTTAGCCATAAAATGGTTTAGCTTCCTGGTTTAGTTAATTGGCGAATCTTATTTTTCACACCCTCAAAGGTAAAAAGTGTACATGCATTACACCTTTGACCTGATATCAGCTCCACAAACATAATAGCAGCATCTGAGCCTAATTAATGAATCCTCTCAGCTCTCCTGTGAAGTAGGTAACTAAGGGCCTGATCAATGTCCTCTGGAGTCAGTGGGAGTCTTCCAATTGACTTCAGTGGGCATTGAATTGGGTCCAGAGTATCATCGCAATTTTATGGATGGGGGGAGAATGAGAGAGAGGTTGTGATCTGCCTATGGTCAGACTGAATTAGTGGAAGAACCCGGGCTAGAATTCAGGAATACGATCCATGCCCCTTGACATTTGGACAGACCTCTGTGCTATTCTGCTTCGGTAAATTATTTATACAGATCTAATTTTAATCCATAACACAAAATTTTGACTAATACATATGAACAATGCAAGGAAGTTCCATATATCAATTAGCTTGACTTATTAAAAGTACTATAGTATTGTTTTGAAAACATATTGCACACCAAAAGCATTTTCAACAGACTAATGTATAGCTCACTGATTAAAGGACTGTATCTTAAACTAAGAGCACATGAGCCATCGCTATTTTTTAGAAGTATGCTAGAGATTAGAAATTTACAAAAATATGACTTATTGTTTCCACTTAAGTAAAGATCTCAGGATTTGGCTTACGTTTTCACTCAGTCCTTACTCATGTAAACTCCAGTTGAAATTAATGGGAATCTTCTTGATGAAATATTGAGTGAAAACTAAGGGTATGTCTAGGCTAAGGAAAATGGTACGGTTTTAAAACAGGTTAGCGTACATGTTTTTAAACAGAACTTGGCACCTAGTGAGGCCAGGTTTAAACACCTTCAAAAACGTGTTGGCTGGGTTAATCATGACCAACTAAAACATTTTTAAAGGTGTTAAACCAGTCTACACTTGGTGATGAAAGGTATTTAAAAACACGTTATTTAAAATGTTAGTGAACACATTTTAAGAACACCCCCCGCTATCCTCGACTAGACAAGGCTGAAGAAGGAGCTTAGGATTTGGCTCAGTCTTAAAAAATAAAATTGTAGACCTTCTTGACAAACCTGTCCAAACAATAATTTATATTTTCTAAGTGTCCTTCGTAGTGTTGAGCCCTGAAGGACTCTAGGAGTGGCATGCTGTGCATTTTCCTCACTCCAATGGGAAGTTCCTCTGTAGTGGTGAACAGAGACAGGATCAAAGTTTTGTTGCCATATCTATATTGTGGAAAAAATCCACACCGCTGATTGACATAGCTATGCCAGCAAAACCCCCCACATAGACTCAGCTATAGTGGGACAAGAGTCCTTTAGCCAGTTTCTTTTGGGGAAGTGATTTAACTATACCATCAAAAGAACTCCATTTGCTCGTAAAAGCTGTGTCTTCACTAGGAGGCTTTACTGGTATAGCTACACTGGAATAGTTGGATTGGCAAAGCCTTTCTAGTGTAGACGAGCCTGAGACTCAACAACTATCCCTTGCACCTAAAGTAACTGGATGAGTGGATCAGAGAGAAAAGTTCATCAGGAAAAAGCTGACTCCTCTTTGACTTACAGTGCTGGTTGTATTAAAATAGATGAACTGTCTAGCCATGGTCTTGACGTGCTCTATGGAGATGAGGCTGGCGACCTCCAACTGCAAGGAGTAAAAGTGATTAAAATAAACAAAAGGATGTGTGGCATATTGTCATCCACTCTTATCAAAAACAGATCATTAACAAAACGAGAAGAAATTACGAAAGTGTACCATGAAGAAGGGGAGAGGTGAAATCCAGCTGGGGGCTGCCCTGATTCAGACCAGTATGGGGAGACCCCCATCTCAGACACTATATGTATGGCCTTTACTGAGCTTACTAAGACTCCTTCTTTCCCCAGCCTGGAGCAAGGGCAGCGGCACCTTCCTACAGGTGTGATGTCATGGGGTTCTATGTTCTTCCGTTTTAACTCTGGTAGAAAAAGTGAAGAACCAGGGAACTTGTTTAGATATTGATAAACCCGCTCCTTCCCATTTAAACCAGGCAGGTGTAAATCTTAATAGCATCAGTTCAGAGTCACATGTGCTTATTTTAGTGACAAAAATACGTTTTTCCTTCTTTTTATTCTCGTTAGCCAAACGAGCCAACACAGCCAAATTATGGACCATCTCATATATCAGAAGTTTAACAAGTTCCACTTGCGAGGCCTGATCCTTTCTTATTTTGGACTAAAACTTAATGACAAAAAAGGTGTATTTACACCAAAATGCCTATTTTGATTTAAAACCCTAGTGTAGACAAGGCAAAAGTAGTTTTTACCTTGATGTAGCTAGTTGATGTCAATACTACACCCCCTATCTTGGGTTGATGCTGATTAGCTACATCAGATAAAATCTACAGTACCGTGTCTCCATTAGGATTTTACATTGAGTTGGAAGTTTCTACGTAAAAAACCCGCCTGTTTTGTAGTGAAGACAGTCTTACCCCGTGTGCTACCCTTTTGGATAACACTGAGTGGAAATGGTGTTTAGAAAAACATTTGCTTTTAGCGACGCGGAATGTTTGAAATCATGGCCAGCGTGCTGCTTTCCTAGAGACAGCCGGGACAGCCGTGGGCTAGGACAGGACAGCCAAGCAGAGTCACTGACCTGAGCATAAGAAATGATGTGGTATCGAATGAGCTCCAGACGCTTCCATGAGCCCTGCACAAATGAACAAAGGGCTTTTGTCAACCAAATGCAGATAGCACACGACTGATCTGCTGTAAGACCGCACCGACAAAATAAGGATATATTTGTGACTTACCTGAGCATTGAAAATATCTGTGCTATTATTGATGCTGCCCTGAAATCCAGACAGTGCTCTCCTCATTGTATCTAGTCTATCTTAGAAGTTACTCTCATCTGGTCTGTGTTCTTGTGCATTCACCTGCATTTCCTTTTGAGGGTGTGCATTTCCTGCTAGATGTTCCCTAGGATCAGAGTGCAGAGGAACTCCCCCCCTCCCCTTGTTGATCTCCTCTTTCCGCACAGATGAAGTGGGAAGAGTTGGGGAGGTGCCAGTTGTGGGCATGTGTCCTTTCCCACCTCTAGCAGCGGTAAATCTACCCAAAATTAATGAAGCCTGAAGCTGCATTAACACCTACTCAGTGCCGCCTTTGTGCTGTGAAACCTTCTTTTAAAGAGTCTCTGGGGTCAGCTAACAGGGAAAGCCCTGGCACTACGGTTTCAGTTTAGCCATGTTACCTGACAATCAGAAAGGGAACAGGGGCCTGTAGCCAGTGTGGGTTCACAGTGTCTCTCTATATGGGACAGAAATCCTGCACCCCACCCCTTTGATGGAAGAATTCGGAAGATCATACTTGTTCCCACATTTGTAAGGAGCCTTTTCTATCAGGAACTTGTAGGACAGTGAATTTTCCAGCCTTCACTTTGGGAGCAAATAGAAGGAGAGAGGATGGATTAAGGGGGGGAGAGGATATTTTTGCCTAAACACAAAGATATTAGCAAAAATCACAAGGAGAATTAGATAAATCCAGTTTATGAAAATATATTTTCTTGTTCCTTAGCGTGAAAGTTCCATTTTAAAGCTGCTTAGGCGCTGCCAGGAGAATTGCCATCCTGGATCAGACCCAAGGTCCACCTAGCTCAGTATCCTGTTTCTCATGCTTCAGGGGAAGGTGTAAGAACCGTGCAGTTGGCAGTGGTGGTGTAATCTGTCCCTCCCATGAGCTCAAGTGGTACTCAGTCTGCAGGGAGGCTATGGCCCTTTGAGATTTGCCATGGTGATGATGACTACATTAGCTCTTTTCCTGACTGCTGATAGAAAAAAATTGGCTTAAATCCAAAAGCACAAAAGCTTAGTTTTATCAACACCAAAGCTGTAAAAGATACCTACTGTATAAGAATCTGTATTGATTTGCCTTATCTGAAGAGTTATACCTCTGTAGAAAGCAGGTAGTCCAGTGCTCCATCTTTCAGGTTGTCCAACGCATTGTTGTTTGGAACAAAGATTGTGTAAGGTCCACCATCCTGCTCCAAGACCAGTCCCAGGATAGTTTTCTGGTTTTTTTTTAAAAAAAGGGAAATTACATACTAGCTGTGCAGTGCATTGAAAAATTGCTTTATGGAATCCCACTTCTATATTCTTACCTCTAACATGGATTTAAATCGGCTGTATCTTCTGTTGTCTTGTATCACTGTCATTATGGTCTCCTAAAAATGTATTTTGCACTGTTATGTTGCATTATAGTTAAATAAGAAATGAAATCACTAATGCTTTTTAAGATTTATTCATTACATGATCTTAACTGTATTATCAATAGTCATATCTACGTTCATGCTCCTAAAATCCTTGTTTACAAATACTTGAATTATTGACCGAGTCTCAAGGCTAGACTACACTAGAATTGCTACAGTGGCACAGCTGTAATAATGTCACAGTGCCGCTGTAGTGCTGCTAGTGCAGATGCTCTATGCCGATGGGAGAGAACTCTCCTGTCAGCATAATTACTCCACCCAAGCGGCGGTAGCTATGTCAGTGGGAGAGCTTCTCCCGCCTACATAGCACTGGCCGTACTGGCGCTTGGGTCAGCGTAACTCAGAGGTTCCCAACCTTTTTGGTTCGAGGGCCTCAGGTACCATTTTTACAACCCTGAAGGGCCATTGGTGTCTGCCAGCAGCCCCGCCCCTCCACTGGAGCCAGACGGAAGGAGTTCAGCAAGGAGGCTGCCTGCTCGCTGATCTCCCATTCCCCTGGCTGCACCAGGGAAACCTCATGCATCCTGTAGCCCCATGTGCTCTACCTGGGTCCATAGGCGGTGGCTCTCTTTTGCAGCCAGAAGGATGGGAGATCAGTGCTCCCCTCCCTTTGGCTTTAGCAGGGACCCTAGTGCGGAGCACTTTGCCATGCCCCCTGCAATAGCCATGGGGAGGGGAGCACTGATCTCCCATCCACTTGGCTATAGCAAGGAGCCTGCGCCGGTCCTGTAGACCTGCGGCAACGTGCTCCGCCTGGGTCCTTAGGCAGTGGCTCCCTTCTTCAGCCAGCAGGAGGGGAGGGGTGGACCACTTTGAAAGTCCCCTCAGGCCACTTTTGGCCCCCCGGGCCACAGGTTGGGAACCACTGGAGTAACTTATGTCACTTGGGGGGGATGGCTTATTCTCTGAAGTAAGTGCTAGTGTGTACAAGTCCTGTGTCATTGAAGACCTAGATGTATTTGTTGTTGTGTTGCTGTAGGACTGAGACATGTTAGCTTAGATCAGAGCCCCATTGTACAAGGCACTGTACTTTCACATAGGAAGAGATGGCCCTACCCTGAAGAATTTGCATTCCAAATCCACAAGACACACAAGGGATGGGAGTATTGAAGGATTATTTTCTGTGTTTCCCAATGAAGCGAAATACAGAGAAATTAAGTGTCTTGCCCAAGATCACACAGGAACATGTGTCCTGAGAAGGCGTCTGAGGGCGAGCACTGAAAAATGGAGGCACCCAAATTTAGTGGTCATTTTTCGAAATCGTGGCCTTCAGTATTTTGGTTGCTGGTTGAACATAACTCAGGTCAGGAGTTACCCCAATGTCACTATCATCTAATGGCTGTTCTTCTGACATGAGTTGATGGTTTTAGTCCAGTTCCCAGCGTCCACATGTCAAAAACCATCATTGCAACTGACCCTTTCAGTGACCATATCAGCAGAGAAGCAAATGTCTGAATGGCATGAAAACCACATCACCTCCTTTTACTTCGGAGCCTGTCCCTGCGGGTCAGGGTTGAGCACAGTGGCAGGGGAGATTGAGGAAACTTGCACAGTTGTTCTCCTTCAGGCACATTTCATGAATACTAACGTCATTTAAAAGTAAATTTAAAAAAAGTCCTGCTGACACTTGCATGTATTAGGCCTTACCTCTTTACTGCTTCCAAATGTTGGTTCTATGTTGTCCATGGCTTTGTCAATAATGTGCAAAATTCCATTGGAAGCAATTATATCCCCCTGTAAGAGTTTTCCTTTCTTCTTACTCCCCTGAATCCTAATTTTTAACTGATTGTCCTAAAACAAGCCAGAGAATAGGTGCTCAGTCCTTTTTCTTGGAACTGTTGCATTTCAATTGAGAATATGACGTGTCTGTGTTGCATACAGCATATAACTTCCAGGGCCATCATCTGAAATTAAATCTATCAGGCTCTAGGGCCTGATTCAAAGCTCATCAAAGAAATTGGAAAGATTCCCAGTGACTTCAAGGGACTTTGGATGTGGCCCATGTTACTTGGTTGCAGGATAGCAAAGTTCAGAAGAGAAGCAAGGATGGTGAAGAGCTTTCGCCTACTGGTGAAGGGAGGGATTTAAGTTTGCAATAATACAGCTCTGATGACAGACGCTAATGAAAATCTGTCAGGAAACCATTTAAAATGTGATTGCAGCTAAATGGATAAACTCCAATAGTCTTGAGGGAATACAAACCATTTCCTTATATTATATATATTTAGAACAACAAAATGTTGCTGATCGTGCTTTGTATTGAAATCTGCAGGAAACTCATGCACCTCAGGCTGCATTTGCACTTTCCTGTTATAAATGGAACAACTGCTGTTTGTTGAAAACAAACAACAAGTCAGATCGGGCCTGGCCTAGTCTGCCCTAGAAAATTAGGTGAGCGTCACTGTGGCGCATGGGGTGTATTTAAGCTGACCTAAGTCCCCGTGTAGAACAGCGGTAGGTTGACAGAATAATTTTTCCCTTGACCTAGCGACCACCCCTTGTGGAGGTGAATTACCTGTGCTGACAAGAGATCCCTCCCCTCTGCATAGGGAGAGTCTATGCTGAAGCGCAACGGTGGCGCAGCTGCAGCAGCGCCACTGTACCGCTGTAGCGTTTTAAGCATAGGCATCCCTAGATGCTTCTGATCTACTGAAAGAAATAAGGTGAGCTGGATTTCAGTCGTCATACAGGCTTAAGGAATCGAGAGGTTTATGAACAACATGACCTGCCCTTAAAAAGAGTTCTTAAATTTAGTACAAATCCATAGAGTAGCATCTATGAAAATATGGGAAAATATCCGTGGAGTTAACTCCAAATTTACCTCACTGGAGTTGCACCAGGGATGCACTTTCCCCCACCTTTCCCCCAATGCTCTTGCCATATTGATTTGATTTATACTGATGACTTATTTCGAATATGTCTCTCAAAGGGTGGCCAAATTGTGGCAGGGTTCTGCAATGCACTGTGGTTGCTCTCCTCCCTACAGAGGTACAGGGCCCTGCATGCAATTTTCCATCTCCATCTGAGTGGCCTCCACTCTGTTTTCCTTACTATTTGATTTAGATTCTTGTGCTGTGCCTATCATTGTGGTGGAGGGTAGCTTGTTGTCTGTGCCGGCTATGTCTCTGTGCTTACGAGGACTTAATTTTTGAGAACATCTTTATTAACAAATAAAAGCTTTTGTTACCCGTTAAGTTACGCTAGAATTCTAAGGGTGAATTTCTGCCTCTGCCGAGTCAGTGGGAGCATTGCTATTGAATTCAGGGGGGCCAGGATTTCACCCTAGCTCTCTGCAATGTTTGAACTCTGGCTATTGTACAGGGCTGCGTTTCTTAGCCTGAACTCTAACTGCACCCTGCTGCCTCAGATTGAATGGGACTGCCATTTTCCTTGCTAAAGTAAAAGAAGCAAGAGGTCCCCTGTGGGTGCTACTGTTATAGCAAAATCTAGACACGCTTCTTACCTTATCACCTTTTAATATCTCCCCTGGCTTTCCAGTCAAGGTGTAAATTGTATCTGTATTATTCAAGCTATTGGTGTTCAGCTGACCAGCAATTATATGGAGTTTCACAAAGTACAGGGCATTATCTTTATTGCTCAGGAGGTCCTTTATCTAGAAGAGCAGAAAAACAGTGCTTTCTTTCTTTATATTAAAGGCATTATTAGTCCCCCCACCCCTCTGCCCCAAAATCCTGATGAGTTCATGCTCTGTCCATCTATTTTTGCAATAGATATGTCCTGAATTAACCATATGAGATTCAGACACTATCTCCTGAAAGGAGGAGCCTTCAGGACGTGATCCAAGACCCACTGCCATCAATGGGAATCTCTCTGAATTCATTGGGCAATGGATCGTGCACTTCACACCCACGGTTAATATTAAGCATGTGAGTAGTCCCACTGCCTTCAAAGGAACAGTTTGGGTAGTCAACATTTTGAAAATCAGGTCACTTATTTAGGCACCTAACTACAGATTTGGAAGTAGAGCTGGCTGAAAATTTTTCATTGTTTTTTTTTTTTTACAACAGAAATTTTTGCAAAGATTTTCATTTCCTTCCAAATGTGGAATTTCTTGATTGAATGAATCAAATAATTGTGTTTTGTTTCCCCCTCCTTTTTCTCTCTTTGCCTCCTGGTCCTATCCCAGTGGAGAAAAAAGGTAGAGAAATGGTGGAAGATTCCCCCCAAACCTGACAATTTTCAGTTTAAAACAAAACAGAAAAAATAGTGTGAAATATTTTCACCATCAAAATGAAAATTTTTTGTTTTGGTAGAACTTTTTCACTGAAAATATTTTGACTACCCCTGCTTAGAAGCCTAACTTTAGGCACTCATTTTTGAAAATCTTGGCCTTAGAAATTTTTTTTATTGTAAATAATTGTATATGTTTAGGGGCAAATGGAAGTAACAAAACCTAAAGTTTTAAAGTAACATTGCATTATAACTAGACTCAAAAACAAAAATTAAAATTGAAAAAAGATTAGAAGAGGAGCTCTGTGTAAGCTCAAAAGCTTGTCTCTCTCACCAACAGAAGTTGGTCCAATAAAAGATGTTACCTCATCCATCCTGTCTCTCAAAACAGACTTTTTTTGCTTCTCTTTGAAGTGTGGAAGGTTTAGTCTTTGACTCCTAGACACATATGGACAGTATTCTACGGTTTCAAATCATATTAGCTGAAAAGGTATGGTGGAATCCAAAATATCAACACAAATCTGATTTTTGACAAAGTTAAAGAATCCAACCCCAACCGACCTCTCCCCACTTACGTTAATTCCTTTGAATCCTTTGTTTGTTGGCAGTAAAACAGTAAATGGTCCCAGACTACTCAGAGGCCATTCATAGACGTTTTCTTACAAGAAAAAACAAATGACAAAATGAATACCATACAGTATTGTATATTCTACGTTCTGTACGAAGTAAGGTATACTGTCAGTGCCAACAAAGCAGAATAACAATACCTGTGACTGTTAAATTTTAACAGCTAAATAGCTTGGTGATTGGACTGGAATATAAGCAGCAAATTATGCATGGAATCCAGTCCTCACTGTACCTACTATATATGGTGAGGCATGCACATTTAGAACAGTTTTTGGTAGTCCAGCATCCTTGGAACAGAACCCCATACAAGCCTGGAAAACAGCACTTTCTCAGCCATGCATTAGTTTCTGTCCAGGAAAACAGGATTGTTATTTTAAATAAACCTGGCCCTTTGAGGAGTTGCCAATTAACTGCTGGTAATGCAAATATCACAGGACACATAGTTAGGTAATAAAAGTTAATTTGCTATTCATGGTGATACATCATTTGCAAAACAGCAGTTCCGTAGCACTGATTCTATAGTTAAGCCCATTAATACTTTCAATACTAAACCCTGTTTTCAGAGGTTTCAAATTATAACAAAGCTGAGTGAAAAATGCAGTTTTGTTCAAACCAAAACAATTTGTGAGTCTGTTGTGAATTTGCCAAATAGTTTTGGCCAACAATTTTTTTGGACTAGATTCACAAGGGGACTTAAGCAACAATGGAGAAGAAGGAGCACCTTTAACCTTTAGCCCAGTGATTGGGGCCTTCACCTTGGATGCAGGAGACCCAGAATTGAATTTGGGATGGCATTCAATCTCTCCTATTGAAGCTGTTTCACAGTATATAACATACTTGAAAAGACATTGAACCATTGTGCAAAGACTTCTATAAGCATTCACCTGGGAGAGGGGGAGCCCTGGGTTAAGTCCCTGTTTCAGAGCAGGGATCTAAACCTGGGTCTCCCACTCTCAGGTGAGTGCCTGAACCATGAGGGTACAGATGGGGCCACCAACACCCCCTCCAGCTGTTTTGTGAATCTAACCTTTTAAAAAAGAGCCGTAAAACCAAACATTTTCCAGTTTAATTAAATGTTAGTTCAATGCGAAATGGACTTTTCGATTTATCAAAAACTCTGAACAAGTTTGTATTCAATTCGGATCAAAATGACTTGTTCCCCCGTTTTTTTCAGAACGGGTAGTGAACCGAAAAATCAGTTATTCACTCCACTCTGAAATCTAGCACAACAGTAAAAGTTTACTGAAGGAGCACATTTGTCTTTTTCTAGTTTATCCCAGGCATTGTGTACTCTAGAATAAATACACCAAACGCCGTTTGAGATTCTATCATTTGGCTTGAAGATGCAGAATGTGCAGTTTGTTTACTTTTTGTTCTCTCAAAGACATCGACATGCCGTTAACGTGTAAAGCAAAGTAACCTGTGCAGTTGACGTGCGTATATCGTAGGTTCTCAGTGCTGGCAAAATGAAGGGGAACATTCATGCCCCAGGGTTGGCTATGGGGAAAGACGGCTTGTTGTTTTACAGCAGCACCAAAAAGCACCAACCAAGATCAAGGCCCCATTATGCTGGGCACTATCCAAACCCATATGTCTACACTGCAGCTGGAAGGTGTAATTCCCAGCTTGGGCGCACATACCCGTGTTAGCCAGCACCCTAAAAAGAGCCGCGTGGCTGCGGTGGCAGCTCCGGTAGCTGCCTGCACACATGCCTATGGTCTTGAATGGAACTGGATGCAGGGAGCTAGCATGAACTGCTGCTTGTGCTGCCGCAGCCGTGCGGCTGGTTTTAATGCGCTACCTTGAACAAAACACACATCTATATAGCTACCTGAGCTGGGAATGATACCATCTCCCAGCTGCAGTGCTGACATACCCACAGGGCCACACAGTCCTGCCCTGAGGATCTTAGTTTAAATAGCCAAGACAGATAAGGGACGGGAGGGAAATTAGAGGCTCGGAGAGGGGACGTGACTTGTCCAAGCTTATATAGCAGATCAGTGGCAGAAGCAGGAATAGGACCAGCTCTCTGTCTGTCTCTCCAGTGTCCTATTCATTGGACCATATTGTTGTGCTTGAGTCGTGACACAAACCATCTTTGGATTATTTTTTTTATGGAGTACAAGGCCTGGATTTAAAGATCCATCTTAAATTCATAGCACGCTCTAGGGTTCTGTTGCTCTAAAGAACTGAACAGTGTCCATGCCTGCCTCAAGTCATGTATTTGACGTTACTGATGCCTAAAACTGCTGTCAGTCATTCCCACTGTCCTTCCAGACACTAACATATCTAAAGGAGCATAGAATAGGTAAAGGTTGGACAAAGAGTGGGGAATATACTGTACAACAAATGAGGTGTAACTCTGGCACATAATCCTGATGCAAAATATTCCTATTTTTACTGCAAAAAGTGGGTTTATTGGCAAAAATTACCACATTTTATCTTTAGCCGAACGTAGGGTTTTCCCTTTCTTCTCTGGGGAGGACTTCAGAACCTTGCATAGATTTATTGCAATAACTGGACATGGTGAAGATGATTATGCAAATAATTTAACTGTGTATTTTCTGCTTTTAGGGATTTAACTCAGATATGTAAAATCATTTTGGGAATATCTGTCTGTCAATTTTTTAAAGATTGTGACAGAAGATGATGTATTTTTGTTGCTGTGCTCATGAGATGCTTGCAATCACTGGTAATAAGATGAATCCATTTACTCGGCCATCTGAACTTTTTGGGTTCTGATAAAATGGGATCCAGATAAAAGCCACCCTGGGTATGGAGTTTGGCTTTGCAAAACCAAAATCATCCTAGATTTTCCCCCTCATTTCTCGTTTATATAAGGCAGTTCACAAATGAGCCACATTTCTTTTTATTCACCAAACACAGCTCTGCACTCCAGATAAATGAAGAATCTGCCCTAGCTTCCTTTGCTTTCTTCTCTCCAGCAGTTACTTTCATTGTCACCATCCTTCCTGTGTTCCTCCACTTCCAACCAGGCCTCTTCCTTCCATTTCTCTTTTAGTAACGGTATTAAAAACATCTGAACTGCCAAAATTCCAACAGTGCATCTGCTTTATAATGGCCATTTTTTTTAACTGATATCATTAGACTGCACAAAATATCGAACTGTCTTGGCAAGGGGTTGGAAATTATGATCTAGTATGGTGGTAAGTCTTTGTTCTGTCTGTAAAATGTGTCATTTTATCTGGCTCGTACCATCAGCATAGAATTATGATTTGACACTATGGAGTACAATAACAGCTATTTTGTACAGTGGTTGCAAAGTAAATGTAGAGTTAAAAGTGGGTAGAGAAAAGTGCTGGAAGTCAGGATTCCAGAGTTGTATACCCAGCTGTATTTTTGATCCAACTGTATGATCTTAAGAAAATCACTTTACGTCTCTGTGCTTCACTTTATGCCTCTGTTGAATGAGGATAAGAATACTTACCTATCTCATAGGGGGATTATATTCATTTAATATTTATAAATGCTCTGAGATCCTTCAGTGGGCAGTGCTATGGAAATGCTAAGTTGCATCTCTGATTCACTACAAAATCTCCATGTCATAGCTGAGTCTTTTGAATCCACTGAACTATCTATGCTTCCTCTGACACTACTGAGCCAGAGAATCCTACTATCTGTGCCAGAGAGGAGTTTAGCCATAAGTAGGTGGCTAATAGAAATCTTGCTGCAGTCCTAATGCCATTAGAGAGAGCCTGGGAGGGGCTGCTTCCTGTGACTCTGCACTGATTTGAAATCTTCCTAAAAATTGAAGGACCCATGGCAGTAATATTTCCAACCTCAAAGGCCAGCTGTGGTAGGGGTGACTGGACTCTGCGTTACCTGTGATCTTAGTGAAAAAATCATTGACAAGCCTTCAACCCTAGTGATTGGTTTACATCAGTTTGCATTGTCAAGGCTCTCTTTGCAAGGAACAGAGTTACAAATGTATTTCTTAAACAAATATAAACTGAGATTCTTCTTTCCTTTTCTAAGTCCCTCAAATTAAGGAGATCTAAATGCAGAATGTGTCAGAATAAACAAGTCCAAGAGTCACCTTTCTGGAGCCCTCTCTCAAAGTGATTAGAAGAAGAGACTCAATGGAGGAGAACCCTCTTTCTCCAAGCAGAAATTGTGTTCTCATTCTTAATTTAAAAAATTGGGCTGAGGCTTATCTTAACTCACATGGTATTGTTCCAGAAGGCCAAAGAGGAAACCTTGTCAGAGCCCTTGCAATCAGCTGTCACTCAGCCTGACTAAACTCATGAAACACTCGATACTTCAAGGGCTAATTAACAAATACAGAGTGAGGGACCCTCACACTTTTAGTGGTCTTGGGAGTTTGTAGGCTTCAGGCTAAATGTTGTTTCTTTGCTGACAGCGCTTCAGGCTAAATCTACATTCTTTTCCTTAGATACCTACCAATGAGTGCTATGGCAGATGTCAATTTTCCTTGCCATTGTCCTCCCGGTTCAGTGTTCAGGTCTCTGATGCGCTCCATTATATTTCCGTAGCATACAAATCCATCACCTACATAGCCCTTCTGGCAAGTACACCTGTGAAAAGAACAAAATTTACTTGTGGCATCAGTTGTATACTGATGCTGTTGTATCATTCAGATTTTAACCAGAGCTAATTGAATTGTTGTGAGTCACTTATCTGAGTTCTGGCATTTTTATGATTGGCAAATATATTTCATTTCCCTTTGACCAGTTCTACAGATGTCAAATACCGCTCAATGAATAAATGATTCCTCAGTTTTCTGCCACTTATCAAATAAAGCTAATACATGTATTCATTGTTTGACCAGCAGCAATTTTATTTTACTGCAGTAACCGGATTTGTGTCCTGTGTTAGTACAAAACCACAGAAGGTGATGAAAGTGAAGTTGCATGACATTACAACAAAGAGACTTTAATTTTAGAAATGTATATTTGCCAGATTTTATAGTTTCTTCAGGCTAAACTTCTCGGGCTGGGTCTGTATTAGTTAAATATAAAGGGGTTTGATATGATTATGATTTGGTACAGTATCACCAAGCTATAGCTACGTACATTTGAAGCCATGTTTTTATCTCCCATAATGTACACTGTCTCTCTATTGGCAATTATTTGCATATGTCCATTTAGCAAAACAAAGAGGTGGTGGTTAAAATACTGCTAACAAGCTTAACAGTAATTTCTGTCAACATTACTGGTAGTTTAGCATAGTTATAGCAAATTTATTCAGCCTTTATGATATAAAATCCCCTTGTTTCATTTTGTGTGTTTCCGTCCTTCCTCAATGTGTGCACTACTGCCCTCTACTGGTTGGAATGTGTCATCTGTTCAAAGACCCAATCATGTTGCCAAGAGAGGCTCCAGCCTCCAGAAGATGTTAGACTTTGCCCTGTTACAATTACACAACCACCGATGTTTCTGGAGTAGGTGCTAGTGTACGTAACTGGTCATGACTTTTCAAAAGCAAATAGCAACTTTGGGTGCCCAACTTTGAGACACCTTGAAGAGTCCTGATTATTTAGAGGGCAGGTGCTCAGTTTTTTCTGAAAATCAGACCCCTTCAAGGTGTCTCAAGGTAGGCACTCCAAATTGTTAGTTGGTTTTGAAAATCTCCCTAGATTGCCATCTTCACTAATGCTGCCACTATTGTTTTGCACTTGGTAGGTTGCCTGCAGGTCCCATGGTATGAATTAAGCAGCAACCATGGCTGAAATTTAAAAGTCAGCACTTGTCAACATTTACCACACATTCATATCTGAGAAAGGGGGAAACTATATCTGGGCAGGGTAAATAACTGCGTGGCATCTGTTGCCAAAGGTTGGCTTTTAATAGCACCCTCTCCAATTAATTATTTAATGAGTCATCTGG
The DNA here is from genome assembly GCF_026122565.2 of Emydura macquarii macquarii. Lineage (NCBI taxonomy): Eukaryota > Metazoa > Chordata > Testudines > Chelidae > Emydura > Emydura macquarii. The sequence continues at coordinate 1,311,271 of NW_027133667.1, forward strand.
CTGAGTTTTCTACAGGCATCATTAAAGGAGTATTATTCTACACAATCAAAAGAATCTTCTTTATACAACCAAACACTCTCAATGTGACCACCTCCTGTTTGTATTACAAATGTACATCTTCTGCCTGTCACGCGCACACATCACATGTACAGGAGTGTTAATCCACAGCCAGATGGTGCTCCGTTCCCCCGTAGACCTCCTCTGCCTGTGCAGAGAGGGGAATGTCTGATAGCTGCTGCCAAGATAATAACCTGCTTGTCCTAAAGTCCACAGAGTCCTCCATGAGCATGGAGAACTAGAGGTTTGGAAGGAGGTCTGGCATAGTGGTCAAGGGGCCCAGTGGAAGAACAGCATGAATGTTAATACAGACTAACAGCAGTATTACTTTTCTTGGGAGCCCCTCTATGTGGGTGATCTTTAAGAGAATCCTGAGGGCATCTGTACTGCCATGAAGCCTGAGTGGGGAACAGGGGGGCTCCAGATCTGGTGCAGAGGCATGAGTCCTCTTTGCCTGGAAACATTTTGGATTGAACCCTTCTTTCTGTGGGGGATGAGGAGTGGTTTGGCAAGTCTCATGTCGAGGGTGTAAGAATTCAGAGTTTCCTCCCCCTCCCAGGGGAAAGAAGAAACTGGGCCTTAAAAAAGCCGAGAAACAACTTGGCAGGAAAAGCTGTTCTTGAAATAACAGAGAAATCAGATTAAGGCTTGTAAATGAATGCTGTCTTCTTTTACAGCAAAGGCGGGTCAAGGAAGCAGATTGCTGACCACATTCATTTGCTGTCATTCCTAGAGTCACGGTGAGCTTAGAAATGTGTGCTGAGCATTGTGGCTTGGAATGTAATTTAATTTATTCAGAAAAATACCACCTCTGACTGTGCAGAATGGCGTTAGAAGCCAATTTGTTCGGTTTGGATTTGGGTGTCGCAGGAATAAACATTTTGCAATTTTCGCTTTTGCCTGGGAGCAAAGCTTACAATTTGAACTTCACCTTGGCTTTTACATGACTTAATTTAGCTGTGTGTTGGGGCAGGGAGCAGGCAAACAGCCAGGCGGTTGCCTATATTGGACAACTTTTGTCTCTTTTGTTTGGGGCATCTGCCTGGTGCAATCTGTAAAGTCTGTCAATGTGTGTGTTTGTTTTTCTTTGAATGGGGCTGTTTCAGTCCAGTGTTTCCCATTAGGGCTGGGAACAGTTCGGGAGGAGCAGGCCTAATGCTTTGAACCTTTGTTGTGGGATCTGTTCACCTGGAGCTGTAAGAAGAATGAAACAGGATGGGGAAGACTCATTGCATAAGTCAAGGAGGGATGGGAGCTGTGGAGGAGTACTGCTTACCCAAGCTGGGGAGTGGGGAAGTAGCTCTTTCTCTCTCCTTTTAGCAGAGAAGAGAGAGCTAATTTCCCTGCTTCTCCCCCATACTTTAGCCTTCATTGGAAAGAGACTTGGCTTCTTAACCAGTGTTTTTTATTTTAGGAACAGAGTCCAAATACAGAGAAGTAAAAAAGCACACGAGAAAAGTCAGGGAAGAGGTTTATATGCTCCAGTTAGAGGGCAAGGGTTGGGGGTCCTGTTTTGGGCACTGCCCCAAAGAGTTTACAATCTAATGTACTCCCAATAATCGGCCCTGTTAACTAGCTGAGCTGCCATATTCTGCACCAGCTGAAGTTTCTTAGTGGCTCTCAAGGGCATCGCTGTATGTAACTCTTGTCTTGAAGAAATGTTGTTTAAAAATGTTAACACTAGTGCAGAAAAGACCTATGTGGGAACAGAAACAGACAGGGATAGACTTGATTTTCCAGGCTGCTTCTATTTAATAACCCCCAAACTACTGGTTAGTGTCTTCTTCTAAGCCAAAGAGCTTCCAGAGGAAGCAGACCAGCAATACAACTGTGCATTAAAGAAAACAAACTGCAGAGGAGGTGACACAACAACAGTGCACAATTTCCAGTTATGAGAGAGGAGCAAAACGTTCTGGGTCTAGCTCGGGGCCACCACAATTGCTTAGTTACAAGTGTAACAAAGGCAGAAGAGGTTAAAAGTTGGAGACACATAGGTTTCAAATTTGTGCCACAGTCAGACACAGCAGTGGCATCGCTGCGATCTATACCTGTGATACAATAGCAGCGCCAGTAGCTCTTTATTGTATCTGTGCCCACACCTAGCTATCACAATTTTCATTCAAATCTTTTTTTTACTATAAATGTTTTTTCCCCAAAACGGGAAGTCTCAATTTTTTCAAAAATTTTCAGCTTTTTGAGGACATCTAGAATTCCCGCCCATCTCCATTCTTTTGCCACAGAATACAATCAAATGATGTTCAGGGACATTAGGTGATTTTTTATTTTACATTTTCCAGCTCAGGAAAAAAAAATCCTGAACTCTTGAAGAGTTAGAGTGGCAAAATGAAAAATGATGAAATGGGAAAGAAACTTGCTGGACATTATTCATTTTACTTTCTACGGCTTTCTTGTTGGGTGACTTTCATTTTCACATGTTTAGACTGTAGTGCCACCGTTGCGATGCTGGTTCCAGAGTTAGCCCAGATGTTAAATTTTCTAAAAGTTTCCTGTTTCAAATCCCAACTAATGGATGATCTTGTTGTAATCTATTTTACCAATACTAAAGTAATAATGTTCTGCTTGTTCAGACAGGGACTAATAAAGGTTTCCACGCTTTCCACAGGCCTCTGTTCCCTTCAGTAAAAGCAATACCATTCATATGTCTATCCTTTTCTGGAATGAAATGGCTAGCAGATTTTTAAAGAAATAAGTCATACTTATCAGTTTCTTTTTATTCAGCGATGGCAAATGATTTAGAAATATTTTTAGTTTCATTCCCTATTGCATAAATTATTGATCTGATTTGTACTTTACTGCTCTGTTACTACTCAATACTGCTCCTTCTACAAGCACCATTTTGTGGGTTTATGTAACTGAAAGTTCTGCGCAGGGCTGAAGTTTGACTTTTTTTTTTAAAAGAAATTCTTATTTTGAACTAATTTTGAACAAGAAACAACAATTAAAACTGTCAAAACATCCTATTTCAGTATTTTCTAAATGAAAAGTTCCATTTTGGATTTGAAACAACTTTTGTTTTGAAATCAAAGTTAATTTATAGAAAAAATGTAAATTAAAGAATTAAAAAGATCAAAACAAACCATTTCAAAATTATGAAAATGAAACAAAATGAGCTGATTTGAATTTTTTTCAGACTTTTGGTTTGTGAAATTTTTTGAAAATGTATTTTTATTTTGAACCTCAAAAAATCTCCCAGGACAGGAAAACTGTTTCCCACCATGCTCTACTTCTGTGTTGTTATCACAAGGTAGATTGTGAAACACAGAGAAGTGTCTGTGTCACCAGCTCCTGACAGAAGAACATTCTATATAAACTTGTACTAAATGTACAGTAATTTATCATAGAAAAGTTCCATTAATATTGTAAGCACAACCAGATTGAGAATGCAAAAAATTGATAAGATGTCGTTTCCTTAAACCAAGAGAATTCCCTTTATGCTAAGTATGAACACAGATATGGAAAATATTTTTGACACCAGATAGTAATTACTTGGTATTATCAGCCATATTCTAAACTACAGTTCCTAATGAGCAACACTATAAACACACTCCTATCAACCAAGCATACTACAGCATTTCTGGAGAGTGAAAAAGGTTTATAGTTTAACTTTTTGGTATTCATATTAGGTTCTAAAGTTTTGCATTAAACTGATTTTCCATTAAACAACAGTACATATTCTTTGTAGCATTATGCTGTATAATTCCTTGCTAACATACTGCACCACCATCTACGATACCACCATACTTGTTTGATCCAAAGCGTACTGAAATCAGTGAAAGAGCTCCGTTTACTTCAGTGGACATTGGATCAGGCTGTAAGTGATCAATATAAATGCAACATCCTATGCATGTTCTCTTACCCCAACCCACAGCTATCTTGCTGTTCGCTACAGTATACCGAGCATTGTTCCTGCATTAGGAGCAGGATCTAATATGTTCCAAAGTTTTATAAAGTGACTTTCTAAAGAAATTGCCAGTGATACATTGAGAGTTGCTCAGCCATCTCTTTTGCCTTAATAGCCTGTTTACTGAACAAAATATATTGCAGTGAAAGATATAAGAAGGGGAAGAAAAACTTACGCAATTTGTCCTGGTGCAACCATAGTGCATTTTGCATTTTTGTGGCAGGTGTTGTTAGTCTCACAGATATCTGTCATACTGCATCCTTTTCCAGGTACTAAGTTTCTGTAATGTTCTTTGCATTCACAGTGGGACTAAATCAGGAACAGAAAGACAGAAGTTAGATGGTATTTCACATTTCATAAATGACTTGCTATTTTCAGCATTTTTCTGTCATAAAAGCCAGGGCAAGGATTTAAAGCCAACTTCAAAATGCTTAAGTGAGCCTCCAGCAAGTTCAGATGCACATATGCAGCTTACCCAGATTTAGCCCTTATTCAGCCCTTTTCTAGATAACATCTGTCCTAAACAATTTCTGGCTTTCAAATGCTACCCTTCAAAATGAAATACAATTCTTTATGCACAATTGCATTATACGGAAGCATTTATTAAAATCACTGCTGTAGGTAACATTTATAATCACATAGCCCTTTTCTTCCCCAAAAGATCCCAAAGTATTTTATAAACTACAATATAGGCAGGTAGCATCACTGAAATGTTGCCACGTCTGGCATAGCGAAGGCCAACAAACCAGCACACAGTGGACTGCAAAATAGTTGGGAGGAGGCAAAATTTATGGTCAAGGACTCCCAGGCAAGCCCCACCTCTCACAAAAAATGCCACAGGAACATTAATGTCCATTCAGAACAGGTGGGATCTTCGGAAGGCTCACCTGATCAATGGAGGGAATTTTACTGCAGAATATTTAACTCAGATAGCCAGCAGAATTAATAGTGATAACAAGATCTTATGCAGTGCTCTTGAATCAGTAGATCTCAAAGTACTTTATAAAGGAGTGTGGTATCATTTATCCCTCTCTGTAAACTGGGGATATAGGAGCACACAGAGACAAAGCGACTTGCCTAAGGTCACCCAACAGGCCATGGCAGAGCTGGGAATAGAACCCAAGTCTCATGAAGCGCAGTTCAATGCTTTCTTCACTAGGCAAGACTGTCTCTCCCGAAAGAAAATCTATTCTGGAACCTAGTCAGTTGATTTCAGAAATGTCATGCACTTACCTTTCCTGGTCCATCATATCTGCAAATGGTAGACTCTGTAGGGCAATTTCCAAACATCCCTTGGCAGGGGTCTATTGGTAAGCAAACTTGGCCATCCCCTCTGTAACCTTCTTGGCAAACACATTTATGACGATTAGGTCCAAGATAGGTGCAATAAGCATTCGGATCACAGATCTTTTTTGAGCACGGGTTGATAGCTTGAAAAAACATGAGTGAAACAAATGAATAATTACCCCAAAGCTGCAAAAACTGAGTAAGGGGGTAGTGGAGCCTGTTAATACCAAACAGAACTGATAGAATAAACTGCCTAGAATAGCTAAATCCAGAGTAGTGCATCAACGTGAAGATATAATATAGGACCATATTTATACCAACATAGCAAACAACTATCTGTGTTTTTGTACATGTGACCTTTACATTTGGCATGTTGAGTTATTAGCCAATGAAACGTACAATAACGCATTCATTTAAAAAAATCTTAGTTATTACTGTTGCTCAGTTATTTGATGAATTGTGATCACAGAGGATCAGGTAGTTGACATGACTTAAAGTAGCTGCCCTAAAGAAAGTTAGATTTAGTAGGAAACTCACTCAGCAGAATGGGCCTTCCAAACTAAAGGTTTATAGTTTTCTTTCACATAGCTGGACAAGATGATGCCACATAATCAGCAGGCATAGAGGATTGGCCCATGAGTGATTTAGTTCATTTCCTCCATTCTGCTGTAGAGTCAGGGCCAAATTAGGCACCCAACAGTTACATGAGTATTTCCATTGAAGTCAATGGCATTACTCATGGGAGTAACTTCTCACACCTTCTGATGTGTACACACCCCATCTGTGGCCCCACAAAGTTGAGACCTCCTCGTCAACCTCTCCTCCTAGCACTGGCCAAAGTGACTATAACACTAGGGAGAGGATGTTGACTGAGGGAGTGCTCTGCGACTGTGGGGGCCTATTTCTGTTCCTCTCTCCATTCACGCATCCGGGCAGAGTTTCTCTGGGCCACGTCCCCTGGCTTCCTAGACACCTTTGAGGAGCAGTGAGTGCTGTCCAGGGTTCTCTGCTCAGGGTCCCGTTCAGGTTCCCTACTTTTGACCCTTTGATTCCCACACCTGTTCCTGTTTTTTCATTTGTTGCCCTTTGAACTTAGTTGGGTCCCGGGCTCAGTAGCTCCTCCCCTTAGGCTGGGGGAGGGGCCTTCAGCTGTCCTGGAACACAATAAGACTGAGAGTAAGCTGATCAAGATCAGGCCCTTCATCTGTAATACTGATAGTAGCCAATGGGGAAACTAAAGCACAAGTGATTGCTTGTGATTTCAAAGTTATTTGAACTAGTTCATCCATCCCTGAACAAACTCACTGTGTAGTTTAAAAAATTGAACCTAGTAGCAAATTTTGCCATTAGTACCCTAGATAAAATATAATATAGAGGGATATAATCTCTCTTTCTTCAGGCCACAGAAGAACCACTGACTATGGGAGACAGGGAGAAACTTCTCTGATATGGTTTCTTGGGGCTTGTCTACCCATACAGCACTACAGCAGTGCCGCTGCACCGCATCTGGTGAAAATGCTGTCTTCTGTCGGCATAATAAAGCCACCTCCGTGAGACGCGGTAGCTATGTCAGCAGGAGAAGCTCTCCTGCCGACATAGTGCTGTCCACACCTGTGCTTCTGTCAGTGTAACTTATGTCACTCAAGGGGGCAATTTATTCACACCCCTGAGTGACGTAAGTTATGCCGACATAAGCTGTAGTGTAGACATGGCTTTGAACTTTCTTCTGAAGCATCAGGCACAAGCTATTGTTGGAGGCAAAATACCAGATGACAGGGATCTCGGGTCTGATCCAGGCCAGCATTCACTGTATTAATAGATAAACACTATTGAGTCTTCAGCTGCATACTTTGGCTGAGCTAAGAAAAAACCAATGTTTCTTCCTGACAAAATACCCAGACCTGTGTGTCACTGCTTCATTTGGGGGAGGGAAAACCTGACAGTTCAAGTGGCACGGTGAAGGTGGTAAAGAACACACTGTGGCAAACCTTTCACCCCAGCAGAAATTGCAGAGCTTTGATACTTCATCTAGAACTGGAAAAGTAGCACGTGCTCTGCTCGTCCATAATGTTTGTATTTAGGCTCAGTCAGACAGCTGAGTCACCATGTGATGGGATCTCTCTCAGCGAATGTAAATCGTTGTTCACTTGTGCTGCTTTAATGGACAGAAATTAGGTGACCTTGGCCCATTGGGCTTCGGAGGTACTTACGCTCACATTGTTCACCATCTCCATGGTAATTGGGAAGACATGTACACTCCAGCTTTGTTTCCTCTTCACTAGAAACAGAGCATCTGGAGTTTTCAGGACACTGCAAGGCCTCACACTCAGGTATTGCTGGAGAGAAAGAAGGCAAAAGGTTATACTGTGGCTGAATATTACACTAGAGAACATTACACGCTTTCTGCTGGACAAGAACCAATGCAAAGTATAGATGAGCAAGGCCCTGGTGAGTGGTGATGTGGCCACTGGTGAGTGGTGATGTAGTGGTTGATGATGTAATAATGCAGTGATAATGATCACGGGTCTTTGCTAGGTTGAGATGTGATGGAGTTTGAGTTGGGGTGTGTATTTTGCTGCTGTACTTTCACAAGCATTAAACTAATATATTTAGCCCTCATCAATAGCCACCATAAAGAAGTTAGTGAATATGTCCTGGAAGAAAAATATTGTACTTACGCTGATCACAATTAAGCCCTTGGTATCCGGACAAGCAGGTGCATGCTCCATCCCCTGTTATTCCACTGTTGCATACTCCATGAGCACAGTTGCAAACTATATGTAGAAATGGATTAGTTTTGATAAATAAGTTAGTGTATTTGAGACAAGGTCTTCAGTGGTTTTACATGCCACTAATGTTTTAGTTGCAGTAATTAAATACTACCATTTTTGACACGCAGGTGGTTAGGGTACAAACCTGGGACATGGGAAAGCCCTGGTTCAAATCCCCACCAGTGGAGGAAGGGTTTGAAGTGGGGTCTGCCTTCTCTCCAGGCTGTAGAGTCATTTTCATACTTACGTGCTCTCTCTCTCTCTCTCTCTGGCCCAAATGACTCTTTGACAGAGAGAGAGCACCTATGCATGAGGATGACTCTGTAGCCTGGTGGTTAGGGAATTCACTCAGAATATGGGAGACCAATGATTCTCTCCCTCTTTATTTATATACCATGGACCAGCTTCAACAGGAGATACTGAGGGAGGCACATACCACATTAACCTGTAGCTCAATAATTCAAGTGTCCCATTTTTATAAAATGTTGTCTCAGTAGCATTTATATGAATCAACACTGGCATCCAGTGGACAACTGTTGGAAACAATGTGCCCTTGAGGCTGTACAGTTACTGTGATTATTGTAGAAAAGCCACTACGGAATATTTAAGTTACAGCCCATTCATGACAGTATTTTGGTTGGTGACTTAATGTCTGACTCGTACACTGATTTTAATACAATGTTGTATTTATTTGATTTTTTTTGTATAAATGTTTTGGTGTGTAATTATATGCTATGGTTACAGGGGCTTTAGTTGGAAAATGTATTCAAAATACTGCAAGTCAGTATTTAGTAGGTTACCACACAGTGGTATTCTAAAATACCACAATTATCTCCCATACTTAGAAAAAAATACGTATGTGGCCATGAAAAAAAAATGGTAGAAAACATTCCAACACTAATGGCGAGATGACTTGGATAATCTAGTAGGTTCTTCCCAGCTCTAGTTTATTTGATTATATGATAAAACAAAGATATTTAAGGATACTATTTTTCTCAGTGCTGCACATAGGTTATTGGCTGTGCAATTCATCCTGTACTAATACAGTTTTAATTTGTCTTATTTTTTCACTTCTGTAAAAGGAGCTAAGATCAGACATACCTGAAGTGCAGTTGGGTCCAAATAAATTATCTTCAGCACATGTTTCACAAGCTGTCCCACCAAACCCTTCCTATAGAACACACAAGGGAAATCATGCTGCTATGTAATTAAACATTTGAATACAAGGAGAGTAGCCATAAATAAGAAAATGTTATAATGCTGAAAGAACTACAGACAGCAAGTTGGAAAAAACACTTCCCACACAAAGATGAGGCCTGGCCAAGTAAATCCCAAGTAAAATCTACTTTGGCTAATTTTTCTCCCTCATATGTTTATATATTAAACGTCATTTCTGTCAATGGCTAGCCATTATGCTCCCATTCAGAGCTTTGACCACTACCACAGAAACTCAGAAGACTTAAAATATAATCAAGAATTGCAACGGAACTTAACTGACTGCTCATTTCAGGTCTAATAATTACTAGCTAATCAATAATAATAAAAAAAATGCCTCAATTCTACCCTATATCCCATTCTCCCCCTCCTAACCATATGCTTTGCAGTGTTTCTAGAAGATAATCCAGTGCAGGATGAGGTGGACCAATTTAATGTGGCTTACATGCACATATCAGGAAGAAGGATTTGACCTTTTATTTTTCCCTTCTGGGTGGAATTATTTAACACCACTTTTTGTACTCCCAGCAAATGGACATTATAGGAACCTTGCGGTAAATAGTCATAAGGAGTAATTTGAAGTTCTATGTGAGCAGAAAGTTATAAAATAAAACCAACTCCTCCCAACCAAACCATCTCTGCAGACTATTTCTGAAATAGTTCACTTGATGTATTTTTCTGGTGTAAATATGCAGTAATTTCTAGCTGTGATACACAATATTGTTCCAAAAAATGAAAGGACATACTTGACAAGTGCATTTTCCATCCCCATTGATACCCTGAAAACAACGTCCTCTGTTATTGCATGGTGATGCAGCTCCTCCCGGACATGCTGCAGAATAAAACATGAGAAATCAGCAAAATTGACTGTGACGGTTGTACAGACCCAGGGCCTTTTTCTTAGCGATGGTAACCCTCAAAGAGTTTGGAGCTTTAGTTCAAATAGGCATCTCAAAGCATGGATTGGTTTTTGTCACTTAAGTATCGTTAGTGAGATATTGTCCTGAATGAAGTCTCATGGACTTTAATGGGGTCAGGATTGAGTACGCTGGGCTGGAAACCTTGTGAAAATAAGTTATTTTTTGTTTGTTTGTTTGTTTGTTTTAAAAAAGAGATTTCTAACACTTTTTTCTCGGGTTTGGCCAGATGGAATTTGGAGGAGCAGACCTCTACGAAAATGAACAGAAAAGAAAAAAAAATGTAATCACGCTTTCTTGAATTTGAGTTTCAAGTTCTTGTTTTAGTGAAAGGATGGATAGGCAACCTAGAAATTGCTATAATAGCCAGCTCGGTACATCGTTTGCAGCATCCAGAGGGTCGGTCATTAACAATGCTACTCAGTGATCATATTCGAAGCGAGAGAATCTTTTTCATACTGGATGGCAATAACATCAAATCTTGGGATATCTGTAGACTGGACAATGCTCTGGAAATATACTATAAGGAACAGCCCTGTATTGGCAGAGAGGTAGACATGATGACATAATAGGTATTTTTCATCTCTACGCTTTATGACTCTCTAAATCAAGACGATCTCAAATTTATGGGCTAATATAAACAAGGATTTTCTGAAAAGACAAGATGAGCATGGAGTTTGTTTAATATTTTGTATGGTGGATGATATAAAATGTATATTGGCCTAGATTTTCAAAAATAGGACCCTCAAGTTAGGTTACAAAATCTATTTAGACATCTCAAAATTTGCAGAGTTCTTGAAAATCTGGCCGTTTTGCTAATAAGCTTGTTTATTTTAGGTGTTTGAATATAGCTATAGAAGATAAACCTTAGGTTCCTATTTTAGAAATTCTTGGCCAAAGTTAAACTTCTATATCCACACCTGAATAAGGCCCCAGTCCTGCAAACACTTACACCTGTGCTTAACTGTACCATTGTGAACAGTTTGGGGTTACTCGTGTTAGTAAAGTAAAGCAAAGCATGTGTGTAAGTGTTTGCAGGACTGAGGCTTAACTGGTCTGATTTCACAAGTGTTGAATTCGCATCACCTCCCACTGGCTTGAATGGGGCTTCTTGGATGTTCAGCTCTTCTGAAAACCTGGACACATTTTTAAGTTGTCTAAATTTTGGGCTCATATTTTTGAAAGTCGTGGCCATTACTCCTACTGGTGTACTGAGAGGTGAAGAGTCCCATCTCCTCTAGAACAGATGTGACCATTGGACCTTTGGGCAGAGTGACATTCACTGAATAGAATCTCAAGGAACCATAGAAGTGTAGATGGGAGAAAACTTAGCTGAGGTAGATCATCTCCCACCATTGGTATATTTACTTAAATTTGTTACTATAAATAAAATGGTTACATAGAAAATAAGTTTCTTTTTCTGTATGGTTTCAATATTGCTGTTTTATTTTTAATTTTTTGCATCCTCTGTATGGTGGGGGAAATCCATCTCTCCCTGCATACAGTCTAAGAAAATGGCCTCGTGCTGGGAATGGAGTTTTGCTCTGCTGTCTGGACTGTAATGCAGCTAGAGCGGATAGAAAATGTTCTGTCAAAACTGTCTTTGGCGGAAAATTGGGTTTTCATTTAAACAAACTTTTTCCCAAATAAGTGTCTGCTTTCCACAGAAAATTTTGATTTTTCATTGAAAAACGGAAAGCCTGAAAACCAAAATTTGGATCTGCTGCCACAGTGCTTCATGGGAACTGAAGTTTGGTTACCTGCTATCTCCATTCTCTTCTATGCACCAGACTCCCCAGTTGAACTACATCAGCCTTGATACACTATGGCCACCTCCCTTCGCCATGAGGGGAGACCATGATGCATTGCTGGTGAATTACTCTGACCAAAGAACTCAGCCTATAGAGAATGGGAGCATGAGGCGGCATGATAGCATTTCCAAATTGAATATTTTAATATTCAAATTTTCACCCCCCCCCCAAAAAAAAATTGCATGAAAAATTTAGATTTTTAGTTTTTGTTGAAATTTTCCATAGAAACCTCCCTGATTTTATGACCAGATCTAAATGCAACCTCTCAATGGCAACTATTCTGTAAGCTCCTCTCCATCGTTGTGGAGTTTGTGGTCCCTCCTCTAATCTGCTGCAAAACATGCCAGCACTCAGCCCCACCACGGCAGATTATGGAGAAGGCAAGACTGCATTGCATGCTGCTCCACTTGTAGTCCCCCTGTCCAGCTTCACTACTGGACCTAAAATAGTAGAGAGGACCTTGTATTGGTTCTGTGTAAAAGTGGTCAAAAAATTGCCAAGTTTTTCCCATCAAAAAGGTTTTGTGGGTCCAGAACGGAATTTCAGGGGGAAGAGGAAAGCAAGCAAAACCCACCCTAGCATAGCTACGCAGTTAAGGCATTTACTTGTGATGGAGGTGACCCAGGTTCAAGTCCCTGCTCTCTGTTTTGTCTATTTCTCTGGCCCAATATTTAATTATTAATACAAAGTGGAACAGTTCCAACAGGAGAGAGTGAGAAAGAGACCCAGGTTCTGAGGTGGCTCACTCTCGCAAGGTCACATTTTTGTTCTGATGATGTTTCTTGTTCAAAAAACAAATTTTGAAACATCAAAATTTTTCTTATAATGGAATTGTTGTGTTCCAGCCAACCTTCATTCTGTGCAGTGGGAGGTGAAATACTCACCTCTGTGCAGAGAGCCAGCACAAGATTTATGCACCATTTATGTCTAATTTATTCTTGACTTCAAGAGTTTAAGGGATACGGAAGCCTTGTACTGACCCTCTGCACCAGGGTGAATTGCAAGTGGTCTGAGCAGTGAGCAAATAAGTGAATGTGCACATGCATACGCATGATTTCTGTGAAGACTTTGGCTGCATACTAATCTATCCCTTAAAGATGAATCAGTAATCCAGTGAGTGCTATTGACTTTATATACCCCTCTTCAGTGACTCTGTCTGTAACCGATACAATTTTCAGTCCAATATACCTTGAACACATTGAAATCATAATGTTGTATTAAGACTTGAGATGACATAACTGGGGACAAGATAGAGCAATAAATACATGTTAGCACCGATGTCCTCATGGAACTTCTAAATTAAATCATTGTTTTCAGGATGTTAGGACACATAATATTATCCTTAGGGCTAATGCTGATACAAATCAGCTAATCTGTGGACTGCATGGAGAGTAGTTTGTTGTTTTAGCTCATTGCCTGCATTAGGGCCTTTGATAAAGGCACAAGGCTAGCAAATGAAATAATGTGAAAGAACTCAGGATTTATGTAGTAAATACAAAATACCGGTAAAACAGATATAAAAATGGCTGACAAAATAATTCTTTAGCTGCTGATTTTATTCCTCTTCCCTTTGCTATCACTACCGCCCTTGCCTCTTGTTTTGATACTACCACAGTCAGTGCTTTGTCAGCTGTTTAGCAAATTATCGTATTCTGCAACTTTAGTTAGATAAAATACTTCCGGTTGATCACTATATTCCAGAAGGCCACTGGATTCTCCACTCCCTTATGCTAATTTTACTCTAGAATAACTCCAATGACTTCACTGTAGTCAGGCCAGCATTAAACTGGTGTAATGGAGACAGGAATCAGGCTCTTTTTTCTGTGTTTAGTGTGTCTCTCAAGAAATGGTGGTGAGAAAGATACACTTTCCAGTTAGACCACTCACACCTCTCTTTGTGGGTTAATCTAATGGTCTGAGCATATGACTGGAAATGGCTGGGAGCTGAGCACCTTTTAAAATCAGATTATTTTGATACCAAAAATATGAAGTTAGGAGCCAAATTTTAGGTACCTATTTTTTAAAATATTTGGATTTTTTTTTTAAATTGGAGCATCCAATTTTTGAAGTTTTATGATTTTGAAATTGAAAAATTCCATTCTTAAAAAAAAATCCACAGAAAATTCAGAAAACAAAAACCAGGCCAACTCAAAACCTAACAGGATGGGAAATACTTCTGAATCTGCCAGCGTTTCTGTGGATTTCTCCCCCCTCCTCACATTTTTGGCCAGCAATACTGCTTTGTAGTGAGAGCTTTTTATTTTTTAGAAAAAAACATTGAAATACATAAATTTTCTTCCCTCAGACAGTTTAATTCATTAAAACTATTATTTTTACTCTGTTTTCCATTTGCCTTTTGTATTACACCAGCAAGAGCAGAGTGGATTTAATGTTGCCAGCCCTTTCGGAAACATCTGATGTCCTTCCACTCTAATTTGATCATTTGCTACATAGTATATATTTTCCTAGTCTATTTTGATTTTTCACTGAAATTTGTACAACAAATAATTCTTAAGAATCCATATGACAATAGTAGTAAATAGTCCAGGTAACTAAAACTTAGAGAAAAAGCTACATGCTATGCGTCTGCATAGAGTCCTATATAGGAGCCCTACTTTCTGTGGCTTGTTACCCTAAGTCTTATTCCATGTCCTCTGCTTTTATGCCTCTGATGGATGTGTTAGCTAGGGATGTGGAAAATCTTAGTTTTCAGTATTTTCTAAATACAAAGTAGGCGGCCTTGGTATCTGCTGGATACTGATTAAAAATATGAATGGCTGCAAGAGGGAGAGGGTGTGTGGTGATGGTCTGCCCCAGGGATAGGTGATGCCAGAGAGCAAGTCAGAGGGAGGGAGGTTAGGCTCTGGACTGTGACTTGGGAAACCTCAGCTGAGTGCGTCCCTCTGCTACTGATACCCAACTCCCACTAAAGTCAAGTCAAAGTCAAATCTGTGTCTTTAGGCACCTAAATACCTTTGTGAATCTGGCCCTTTATCCCTCTGGGTCTCAGTTGCACAACTGTAAAATTAGGTTGATAATACTTCTGTTCTATGCCAGATTAGATGATCATAATGGTTTTAAGAACATAAGAATGGCCATACTAGGTCAGACTAAAGGTCCATCTACCCCGGAATCCCTGTCTTCCTACTGTAGCCAATGCCAGGTGTTTCAGAGGGACTGAACAGAACAGGTAAGCATCAAGTGATCCATTCCGTAGTCCATTCCCAGCTTCTGGCAAACAGCAATCCCTGCCCATCCTGGCTAATAGCCATTGATGGACCTATTCTCCATGAATTTATCTAGTTCTTTTTTGAACCCTTTTATATTCTTGGCCTTCACAATATCCTCTGGCAAGGAGTTCCACAGGTTGACTGTGCATTGTGTGAAGTAATACTTCTTTTGTTCATTTTAGACCTTCCGCCTATTAATTTCATTTGGTGACCTCTAGTTCTTGTGTTATGAGGTGTAAATAACATTTCCTTATTTACTTTCTCCAGAGAGTCAGTCATAATTTTATAGACCTTGAGCATATCCCCACTTAGTCGTCTCTTTTCCAAGATGAAAAGTCCCAGTCTTATTAATCTCTCCTCATATGGAAGCTTTTCCATGCCCCTAACCATTTTTGTTGCCCTTTTCTGCACCTTTTCCAATTCCAATATATCTTTTTTGAGATGGGATGACCAGATCTGCATGCAGTATTCAAGATGTGGGCATACCATGGATTTATAAAGAGGCAATATGATATTTTCTGTGTTATTATCTATCCCTTTTCTAATTATTCCTAACATTCTGTTAGCTTTTTGAACTGCCGCAGCACATTGAGTGGATGATTTCAGAGAACTCTACACAATGACTCCAAAAACTCTTTCTTGAATGGTAACAGCTAATTTAGATACCATCAGATTATATATATAGTTGGGCTAATGTTTTCGAGTGTGCATTAAGTTGCATTTATCAACACTGAATTTCATCTGCCATTTTGTTGCTCAATCACCCAGTTTTGTAAAATCCCTTTGTAACTCTTCTCAGTCTGTTTTGGACTTAATTACCTTGAGTAATTTTATATCCTCTCTGCAAATTTTGCCACCTCACTGTTTACCCCGTTTTCCAGACCATTTATGAATATGTTGAACCATACTGGTCCCAGTACAGACCCCTGGAGGACACTACTGTTTACTTCTCTCCATTCTGAAAACTGACCATTTATTCCTACCCTTTGTTTCCTATCTTTTAACCAGTTACTGATCCAGGAGAGGATCTTCCTTCTTATCCCATGACAGCTTACTTTGCTTAAAAGGCTTTGGTATGGCACTTTGTCAAAGGCTTTCTGAAATCTAAGTACACTATATCCACTGGATCAGCCTCTACAGACCTTAAAAATGTATAACGCTCTGAAATGATATTGCATTTGAACTGAAGTTTACTGAAGCATGTTTGGAATGCTTCATGCAAAGGATATCATGTCAGTCATAATTTAATGTGCACACAAATCAAGCTGGCATTTGAGCTGTGATCTGCAAACTCTAGGCCAAGATTTACAAACATGGGTGCTGAAAGTTAAGATTCTAGGTTAATATTTAGGTAAATGTCTTCACTGAAAGTTTCTGGTCACTCAGCAATTTTGAAAATCAGACATGGACGGGGGTTTCTAACTTTTTAGGTGCTCATTTTTGAAAATATGAGTTCTAGTCTTGTCAGGCTTTTAAGAATGCATGCATACTTTTTAAAAAGGAATTTATTCCAGTCTATTTGCAGAATCCCCCTATCTCCCAACAATTTGGACAGAGCCTCCTTGCCATCAATAGGCTGATATTCCGTGATGGTTCTTGTTTGGATTCAATATATTGTAGTCCATTTAAAAATGTACAGGAGTATGGATTTCTTGCATGAAAGATTTGTAGTACTAGAATCATGCAGCATGTGAGTGAAGGACAGAAGAACACCAGTTGCTCCACTATGGTCTATCATTTAAGGAAATAAAAGTGCTATTTGAGAGCTTATTTTGTTATCACCATCAAAAGCAAGAGGTGAAGTGTGCTGCTAGTCAGGAAATTTTGTTCTTGTCTCAGGAAGGAACTGCTTTCCTCTAAACTCCAAGATACACAGTATGTTCTTAAAAAGAATAAGATAAAGAAAAGTGCTATTTTCTTCCCTTAAGAAAGAAGACAGCAGAAACAATGCCTAGACCTTGATTCTCTTACATAGTTATTTTTTCTGGCCAGGATGTTTATTAGAAGGAAAAGGGGGCCTCCTAAGTCACTACAGAATTCCTTTAGCATGAATTCTGACACTGTTCCATTTTGAGTGAACTCTTCCATACTCTAAAACACATGCGGTCCATGCCGTGATGTCACAGAATACATTGCAGCGTATAAACTAATCAAGTATTATTGTTGTCTTTGCTGTACCATTGGGCCAGATTCTATGTTTTATTAGTAACAAAACCCCCAATAACTAAAAAGTTGGCTTGTCACTCCATGTTGTAAGGATAGATCTAGCTATAGGCTGGGTTTCTAGAACTGTGGTTCCAGTAAACATGGTCAGTGTTTAACCCATTCCTTTGCCTATGCAGAAGATGAGGATCTGTTAACATTCTTTTTGTCTATTTAGACAATGAATGACTCCCATGCTGGATCAAGTTCTGAAACACCCTGACTTAAAAGGAAAGGAATGTAGGTAATCTTTCTGAGTCACTAATGTATTTTGGTCAACAGTGAGGAGGGAGAATATTCCAAAACTGTAGGCTATTAAATGAGAAGGCTTAGTGTCACACCTTCTCAGGATCCTGACATGGGATGGTCAGCAGATCCGATACTGTGACAGGCATTATGTGATGTGGCAGGGTGCGCCTGTCCTGCCCTGTGGATCCTGCGCTTCAGCGGCTGTGCCAGTGGTGCGGCGGGGAGGGGAGTGCAGGGGGAGGGGGGACCCGGTCCCGCCCTCTTCCCCGGGCCCCCAACCCAGGGACCCTGTAAGGAGTGGTCTCACCCTGCTTAGTCCTGGAGACCTACTACCTTCCCTGGGCCGCCTGTCCGTGGCCCCCCCGGCCTGTAGACTGCTCCCTCGTACCGGCGTGAAGGGTTGTGGTGTCTTCCCCGGCTGGAGCCTCTCTGTCTCGGTATGGTAGCGGCCGTGGATGATAGTCCCAAGCCCTGCAGCTATAGTGGCAGCAGGGCAGGGCAGGGCAGGGCAGCTCCTCTCCGCTCCGCTCCGCTTTGCTTCGCTTCACTTCACTCCTCTTCGCTCTGCTTTGCTTGCTTTGCTTTGCTTTGCTCTGCCTCCTCTCCTCTGGCTGTTAACTCCCTTTCAGCCTTCTTGGCCTGCCTGAAATGGAGGCTTTTAACTGCCGGGGCAGCTTCTTTGATAGGCTCCAGGTGGCCTAATTGGCCCAACTGTCTTCAATTAGCCCCAGCTGGGTTACCCAGGGAAGAGGGCTTTATGGAGCCTGGGGCTAATATACATGCCTTCCAGTACCCTTTCATAGCCCTGCGGTCTGGCCCTGTCACACATCCTCCCCCCCTGCTCAAGCCCCCAGGTTTGGGCAACTTGGGACGTCAGACAGTGGACCCGGGACAGACCATCAGCATTCCCGTGGCGACGTCCTGCCCTGTGCTGTATGGTGAACCGGAAAGGTTGGAGGGACAAGAACCACCGGGTCACCCGCGCATTTTTCTCCCTGTTCCGCTGCATCCACTGGAGGGGCGCGTGATCGGTCACCAGCGTAAAGTGGCGTCCCAGCAGGTAGTAACGGAGTGCCTCCATAGCCCACTTGACGGCGAGGCACTCCCTCTCCACTACTGCATACCTCTGCTCCCTTGGGAGGAGCTTCCTACTGAGGTACATAATGGGATGTTCTTCGTCACCTACCATCTGCGACAGGACCGCCCCCAGCCCCACTTCTGAGGCGTCGGTCTGCAGAATAAATTCCTTTGTAAAGTCAGGAGCAAGGAGTACGGGGTTATTGCAGAGGGCCGTCCGTAAGTCTGCGAAGGCTTCCTCTGCCCCTGCGGTCCATCGTACCATGTCCGGGCCCCGGGCCTTGATAAGGTCCGTCAGGGGGCTGGCTCTGGAGGCGAAATGGGAGATGAACCGTCGGTAGTACCCTACCACCCCTAAAAATGCTCGGACCTGCTTCTTTCGGTTGGGCCGAGGCCAATCCTGGATGGCTTCCAGTTTGTTGAGCTGGGGTCTTACTGTGCCCCGCCCTACGATGTATCCGAGGTATCTAGCCTCGGCTAGACCAATGGCACACTTGGCGGGATTTGCGGTGAGGCCAGCCCGCCTCAAAGTGTGCAGTACCCCTTCCACCTTCCTCAGATGTGTCTCCCAATCTGGGGTATGAATGACTATGTCGTCCAGATACGCAGCGGCATAGTCAGCATGAGGGCGTAACAGCTTGTCCATTAGGCGCTGGAAGGTGGCTGGGGCCCCATGTAATCCGAAGGGAAGGACCGTATACTGGAACAATCCATCTGGTGTTGAAAATGCCGTCTTTTCCTTTGCCTCTGTAGCTAGTGGGATTTGCCAGTATCCCTTGGTCAGATCTAGGGTAGTCAGAAATCGGGCCTTGCCCACTTGGTCCACAAGCTCATCTATACGAGGCATGGGGTATGCGTCGAACCGAGATACCTCGTTTAGCCGGCGGAAGTCGTTGCAGAATCTCGTAGTGCCGTCTGGCTTCGGTACTAGCACAATTGGGCTACACCACTGACTATGGGACTCTTCTATGACCCCCATCTCCAACATCTTTTTGACCTCAGCCTTAATCTCCTTTCTTTTGGCCTCGGGTACTCGATAGGGTCTCATCGTAACCCTCGCCCCAGGGCTGGTGACGATGTGGTGAAAGACCTCCGTTGTTCGGCCTGGGCTAGTCGTGAAGACATCTTGGTTCCGGGCTACCATCTCTGCTGCCTCGGCCTTTTGGTTTGGCGTTAGATCAGGGGATATCTTCACTTGTTCAGGCGCGCTTACCTCCTGGGTGAAGGTCATACATGCTTCTCGGGCCCTCCATGGTTTTAATAAGTTAATGTGGTAGATCTGCTCTTGCTTCCGGCGCCCTGGTTGCCGTACTTTATAGTTGGTCTCTCCCACAGGCTCGACCACCTCATAGGGCCCCTGCCACTGGGCCAACAGTTTGCTCTCAGCGGTAGGTACGAGGATCATCACCTGGTCTCCTGGCTGGAATCGTCGAACCATGGCGTGGCGATTATAGTGGACCTGTTGGGCCCTCTGGGCTTTCTCTAAATGTTCCCGCACAATGGGGGTCACTCGGGCTATCCGATCCCTCATCTGGAGTACATGATCAATAACATTCCTTCCCGGGGTGGGCTCCTCCTCCCAGGTTTCTCTGGCTATGTCCAAGATGCCCCGGGGGTGACGCCCGTACAGTAGTTCAAAGGGGAGAACCCCGTGGAGGCCTGGGGAACCTCGCGAATGGCGAACATAAGGTACGGCAACAGGGTATCCCAGTCCTTGCCATCTCGGCTCACCACCTTCTTGATCATGGCCTTGAGAGTCCTATTAAACCTCTCCACCAGACCATCCGTCTGGGGGTGATAGATGGAGGTCCGTAGGGCCCGCACCCGTAGGAGAGTGCACAAGTCCTTCATTAGCTTCGACATAAATGGGGTCCCTTGATCCGTTAGTATCTCTTTGGGCAGCCCCACCCGGGCGAAAATCTTCACTAACTCTGTTGCGATCGCTTTAGAAGTGGTATTCCGCAAGGGAACGGCTTCTGGATACCTGGTAGCATAATCGAGGACAACGAGTATGTGTTGGTGCCCCCTGGCTGTTTTCTCCAAGGGCCCCACTAGGTCCATAGCAATACGCTCGAATGGGATTTCAATGATGGGTAGGGGCACTAAAGGGGCCCGCAAATGAGGCTGGGGGCTGTGTAATTGGCATTCGGGGCAGGTGGCGCAATAGCGCCGAACTTCCTCGTGTATACCTGGCCAAAAGAACCTCCTCAGGATTCGGGCCAGGGTCTTTTCTACACCCAAGTGCCCCCCAAAGAGGTGGCTGTGGGCTAAGCTCAGCACGGCATTTTGATGCTTCCACGGCACCAGGAGCTGTAACACCCGCTCCCCGCTTATCTCCGTGGCCCTATACAGCAGGTCCCCCTTTACCAGAAAGTATGGCCCCGGGCCTCGAGCTCTTCCCTCCACTGGGACTCCATCGATCTCGGCCACTTCTGTCCTGGCGTTGACATATCTTGGGTCACCGGCCTGGTCTCGACCGAAGTTCTCTCGCACTGTTCCTAGTTGTCCCAGCTCCAAGGGACCGGTTTCTACCCCAGCTTCCGGTTCTGTGCGACTCGGCTCAGTGTCCGCTTCAGGGCCTTCTTCGCTCTGGGCTGTTTCTCTAGCTGTCGCCCGGGTCTGTCTGCCTACCATGGCGGGCTTTAGCCCCTGGGCCAGGATTCTTGTGCCCAAAGCCTTAGCCGCCCTCCTTTCGGCCCGGGTCTTTTGGCCCTTCCCTGGGGCTAGAAATAGATCCTGGGCGATCTCAGAGAACATCGGGGGGTGGTCCTCACAGGGGAGGGCCCGCCCGGGGTTTCAGGTTCCTCCCCTCCCCCGGGCCCCTCTGGGGAAGGAGGGTCCCAAAGCCCGGAAAGTCTCTTCCTATAAGAACTGGGTATGGGAGCCTAGGGACCACTCCTGCTGTCACTCTGGTGACACCCCCTGAACTTCAATGTTCACTGGGATGGTGGGGTAGTAGCTTACGGACCCATGGACACATGTCACCCCCGTGCGTTTAGCTTGTGCTAATTGGCTGTGCTTCACCAATCTTCCCGAGATGAGCGTAATGGCACTCCCAGAATCCACCAGTGCCAGGGTCTTGACTCCGTTCAGCTTCACCGGCCTCGTGTATCTGTGGGGGGTTAGGGCAACCCCTACGAGGTGGATTAGGCTACAGGAGTCCGGCCAGGTTCCCAGGTTGCACTGCATGGGTTCTTCGGTGTTGGGACATTGGGCAGCTATGTGTCCCCACTCCCCACACGCATAGCAGCGGTAGGGGGCTCTAGACACCCCTTTGTTCTTTGGGCTAGGGGGTCTAGCTCTGTCCTCCTTGCCCGCATCACCCCGTCCCTTGGTGGCCTCCGGTGGGCCCTCAGTCCCCTTCGCTTTCCACCTGGTCCCTGCCGGGTTCTCGGGCGTCCGGACCCCAGAACTGGGGCAGGTCGTCTGACCCGGGGCAAGTCCCCTCCGACTGGCCGGGTGAGACCCCTGGCCGTTACCTGCCTCTCTACTAGTGCAACCAAGTCGTCATAAGATGAGGGGTCATTCTGCCCTACCCAAGCGCGGAGGTCGGCCGGCAGCCCCCTCATATACCGGTCGATAACCAGGATCTCCAGGACCTTCTCCGGCCGGTGGACCTCTGGTTGCAGCCACTTCTGGGCGAGGTGGACGAGGTCAAATAGTTGCGACCGCGGAGCCTTGCCCTCCTGGAATCTCCAGTCGTGGTACCTCTGGGCCCGCACGGCTGTCGTTACCCCCGACCGAGCCAGGATTTCTGCTTTTAACTGGGCATAGTCCGCCGCCGCCGCCGCGGGTAGGTCATAATAGGCCTTCTGGGCTTCTCCACTCAGGAAGGGGGCGAGAATACCAGCCCACTGAGCCTGGGGCCAAGCCTCACGTGCGGCGACCCGCTCAAAAGTAAGGAGGTACGCCTCCAAATCGTCCTCCCCAGTCATCTTCTGCAGATAGCCGGTGGCACGTAGTGTTCGCGCCCCATCCGGCCCTGTGGTTTGAGAAGCCAGGGTCCTCAGCTGGGCCACTACTTCTCGCAAAAGGGCCCGGTCCTGGTTGGCCTGGCTGATCAACAACTGATTAGTCTCTTGCTGAAGCCGCAGTGATTCTTGCTGGGTGGCCATCTGGGCCCGGGTGGCCTCCTGCTGGGCCGCCGTGGCTTGTATGAGTGCCTTTACCACGTCGTCCATTGTGGTGAGGAGGGGAAGAAAGGAAAAGTCCCCCACCCTCCTGGGGTTTTTTTTTTTTTTTTTTTCCCTCTCTCCTTCTCCCTCTCTCTAGCCGCTGCGCATGCTGAATCCCACTCCTGACACCAGTGTGGCAGGGTGCGCCTGTCCTGCCCTGTGGATCCTGCGCTTCAGCGGCTGTGCCAGTGGTGCGGCGGGGAGGGGAGTGCAGGGGGAGGGGGGACCCGGTCCCGCCCTCTTCCCCGGGCCCCCAACCCAGGGACCCTGTAAGGAGTGGTCTCACCCTGCTTAGTCCTGGAGACCTACTACCTTCCCTGGGCCGCCTGTCCGTGGCCCCCCCGGCCTGTAGACTGCTCCCTCGTACCGGCGTGAAGGGTTGTGGTGTCTTCCCCGGCTGGAGCCTCTCTGTCTCGGTATGGTAGCGGCCGTGGATGATAGTCCCAAGCCCTGCAGCTATAGTGGCAGCAGGGCAGGGCAGGGCAGGGCAGCTCCTCTCCGCTCCGCTCCGCTTTGCTTCGCTTCACTTCACTCCTCTTCGCTCTGCTTTGCTTGCTTTGCTTTGCTTTGCTCTGCCTCCTCTCCTCTGGCTGTTAACTCCCTTTCAGCCTTCTTGGCCTGCCTGAAATGGAGGCTTTTAACTGCCGGGGCAGCTTCTTTGATAGGCTCCAGGTGGCCTAATTGGCCCAACTGTCTTCAATTAGCCCCAGCTGGGTTACCCAGGGAAGAGGGCTTTATGGAGCCTGGGGCTAATATACATGCCTTCCAGTACCCTTTCATAGCCCTGCGGTCTGGCCCTGTCACAGTGAGTAGACTGTCCATCGGATATATTGGTCCTACATTATTTAAAGCTTTACATACTTAATGTAACACTCTGAATTACATTCACTGACCAAGATGCACTACTGTGCTAACTGCTCCTGACACATTTTGAAACTAAATCAGATTTACAACGGAAATAATTTGTGAGGAAAAGAAAAATCATTGTCACACATCCACGGAATGGTATGCCAATAATGTGATCTTACCCATACAATCTGGGCCCCAATATCCCTGGCAGCATTCAGGTTGCTGAAATTCCTTCATACATACATGCCGACATCCAGGAAGAGACAAAGTGTAAGTCCTGATTTCAAGGTAATACCTAAAGACAAGAAGTTTGAGCTATGTTAGAGTATTTAAAACCTCCTGTGGGACCAAATGAAGTTGTAACATTTCTTTCTTTCTTTTTCTTTCTTTCAAGCCAGATAACAGAACTTAAAAATTACAGACTCACAGTTCTGTTTTTTATTTTTCATGTAAAAGATGGGATTTTTCCATAGTTTATTGAAGTCCAAAAGCATCCTCGAAGCCATTTCTCTTGTACAATATGCTTCTCCTTCTTACTATCTGTAATTTGCATACTCCACAGTTTTCTAGACTATCTTTAGTCTAGAGTAGGATAAAGGACTTTGGCAAGATTCTTTAGGAGGGGTATACCAGAAAAGTTTTGAAAACACCATTACAGTTTTTTCCAGTATTTGTCTCGTAAAATTTGGGAGACCGAGGGTATGTCTATATTGACGGTGGCACTATCGGCGCCACCGGATCAATTCTGCGGGATCGATTGAGCAACAGTGGAGACCTGCTCAATCGATCTGGAAGTCGATGCCGTTAATCCACTCCCGCAAAAAGAGTAACGCTGAGTTGACGGGAGATCATTTCCTGTCAGTTCAGCGTAACGGGGATGCCACAGTAGATAGAAGTTAGGAAGTCAAGGGCAGATGTGCATCTTGTGTATCTCCTGTTGACTGCTGCCGAATTTCGCCAGCAGTATACACCAGGCCTTGTTCTATCCATTTGCACTTCCTATTGAAAGATCTCTTGGCAGGATCTAAGGGAGAACTCAGAGGAACATTAACTCTATCTGTAGATTGTAAGCTCTTCTTCTCTCACTGTGTTTGGACAGTACCTACCACAGTGGGGTCTTAATTTTGGTTGGGACCTCTAGGCCTCAATAGTACTGTAATACAAATTATAATATTGCACTTATAGGTTCTACACTTTCATAGAGCTTCTCTGGTAGCTATTCAAATGGGAAGAAGTAGGTGAGGCATAAAAGTAACTACTAACTTTCCATCTCCTTTGATGTGAAAGAGACCAGGCACACACTAAAGAAAAGCACAAACCCTAAACACAAAGCTATGGGTATTCTGCAGTCCTCCTTCCACCTGTTTTAGAAGCCTTTCTATAAAAATAATGAGTGCTACACCTTGAAAGTAAGGTTACGACAATGAAGAAAATCTTTTTACAGATTAATAAGGCATAGATCATTTCTAATGCTGAGTAAAAATTTTTGGTTCAAGGTGAAGAATATTTATAGTGACTAATTCTGACAGAAGAAATACCTGCAATCTCGTATTCCAGATCCATTGGTAATTTTACTATAACCATCAGGGCACCGGATTTCAACATTTAGAGAACAAGATCGGCATTCGGTTTTGGTTGTAATGAGCATCTTCTGATCACATTTATTTTTCACCTGTAAAAAGCCAGAAAGAGATTTAAATCTTTAGGGTGGCATTTTCAAAAAACACTCAGAGCTGGCCTAACTCTGCTTCTACTGTAGTCAATAGGAAATCCTGCTTTAATTCTTAGTCATAGTGTGGATACATTTTCATAACCACCCAGCCCCATTATTTTCCTGTGGTGACAATGTGCTTTTTCAGTTTTGCTATTTTGCTTCCAGGCCTAAAACAGGTTGTGGAAGCAGTCAGTATGATATAACGGCAGGCTTCTCTACAGAAGAACCTTACAAACTATGGAGGCTAAATGTTTATATTTCTCCCCTGTGTCTCATATCCTTGCTGGAATCACAATAAATCTTTGGCCAATAGCATTGAATCTGATAAATGCTGAGTTTGGCAAGTTTGACATGGAAACCAAAGAGAGCTCAGTGAAAGAGCCTCAGTGAACGGGGATGTTAAATTATAAAGCTGAGTTAGATTTCCAAACCAGCGCAAAGGTCCATTATTTTCTAAGTATGGAGAAATGTTGTGATATTGGTTTACCCAATAACCAGCTCCTACAACCCCCAAAATGCCATGTGCAATATAATAAAATTTCAGCCCACTGGATGGAAGCAATCTGTGATGGAGTCAATTTAGAGATGGGAATATAAAACTGGATCTTTGCTGAGAAAGTGTGTGTTGTTATTTAACCAGACTGCACTATGCCCAGTGAAAACGCAGACACTGCATATTAAAATATTTACCCCCCCCCCCCCCAAAAAAAAACCCAACCAAACAAAAAAAACACCAACAACAATAAAAAAAACCCCCACCAAGATGGGCTAAAAAGGCAATATCTAGACCTGGGTTGGGTAGAGTTTGAGTTACAGGCTGAATCAGGATGATATTTTGGGTTTGGATTTGATGGCACTGAAATTGTGAGCGATTGGACAAACACATTTTGGCCACATCTGAAATGAAAGGTAGTTGCCGTTTAGGTTTGGCTCTGATGTGGAACTGAAAGCATGTGAGTGAATTTGGATGTGAACTCTCTGAATGCGAAAATTTGAAAAGGTTTAGATTCAAAGTTCTAGTTTGGCCCACTTCTTAAAACGCCCCCCGCACAACCTTAAAACCAGTTGGCATGTTTAGACAATTAAAACTAAAGGTGCCAAGCAAAAAACATACATTTATAACATTTCAGTTGAGGGTATAATTTTTGCGCTAGGATTTCCCCCTGTGATTTCTCTATATAACACAACTGTTTGTAAGGGTGAAACCTCTTTTTAAGAATAATAATTATCCCCTGAATAATGCTTTTTCATTTTAAAACACTTCATAAGCATTTACCCACTTACCCTTGCAACGCTGCTACAAAAGAGATAGATAAGTCTTCATATTTTACATATGGAGATGTGGAGACAGAGAGGTCAAGTGACTTGCTCAAGGCTACACAGCGGGTCAGCTATACAGGCATAATTAGAACTCAGGAATCTATGTCTCCTTGTATCCTTCTCTAACCACTATACCAGACCTTTCTCTGATCTTCTTTAAAACACTCTGCCTTTCAAACCCTGCTCCTCAGTTGAAACACTGATTAGACAACTCATTCAATTACCTAAGATTGCACTGAATGCAACCTTCTTATGCAATCAAATAAATCAGCTTCAAACAATACAACAAAATGCTCAATCCATCAATCTGTACTCCCATGTGCAATCCCACTGATGCAAATACATGAGTAAACGCTGCAGGATCAGGCCAATTTACCCTAAGGTTTACATGCTAAACTGTTTAGTTCAACATTTGTGTTTTTAATTTAATGTGCTGTTAGGTCCTGATCTGCAAAGTTGTTCATGAGAAGTCACTGGGAGCTTGATATCTCAAGAATATCAGGATTTGGACTTTTAATATGCAAGCAAAAGACTTTCAACAGGCATGCTAGCCAAAAACAACTGAACTAGGAAATCAAAGATATTGGGTTGGCTTGTTTCACTGAAATGTTGTCAAAAGAACATTTTCCACCTTCATTTTTGATGACATTTTTCAATTTTCAAAGATTTTGAAATGAGAAGATTCAAATAAAAATTGGATTTTTGGTTTTTTTTTTCAAAATTTTGGAATTTTTTGTTTTGCAATAATTGGAAAATTCCCATTTTCTCTCAGTTCCTTTCCCGTCCCTTCTTTCCATTGGAAAAGGGGAAGAAAGGTAAAAAGAAAAAGTTAGAGACAGTCAGGGGGAAAAGCCCCCTTTTTCACTCTTCAAAGTAACTTTTTCACACATTTCCAGCTGAAAAAGTAAAAAACGAGGGATAGTTGGAGTTGTGCCTTTTTCTGACACTCTCCCCCACCCCCCATCTCTTAAATTTTTCTAATAGGTTAGTCAAACCCTTTCCGTCATTTCTACTAGTGAGGACAGAGTAATCCAAAGCCAATGTTGTAAAATAGTTCAAGTTGAGCAGTTCTCTTTTCTATGGTTAGATCTATAAAACAATAACATTTTTCACTTCCCTAAATGTGTGTTACAAAACACATTGTTGTGAAGTTTCAGTAATCCAGGAAATTTGTACCTGTTTGTGTCACATAGACACATACATTAATTCCAGAAATGTTTACAAATTTCATGTTAGATTTGCAATTTTTTGCAATTGTTAAAAATAACCAAATTCTCCAAGACTGTTTTTCACCTGGCCAAAATAGCTTTTCACACTGGTGGAAAATAAAGTGTTCTGTGTGCTATAGTAAAAAGACTGTTTTCATCTTCTGAGATAGTAGGAAATGTAATATCTTTCATTTGTTGCTTTTGGAGAATCATCATCAGACATCATCTATTGCCAGTTTCACCAATGTAGAGATTTATTTGCCCAAGTCTATTAATGGCATAGTTAATGGGCCAGATCCTTAGCAGGTATAATTAGATGTTGCTCCATTGATTTCAATGGGGATATGCTAATTTACACCAGGTTGGGGTATCTATTGATCTATGAGACAGTATCACATAAGCACTGATAGACAGTGCAATAGGTTTTCTTTTTCCACAAGACACCATATGTGTGACAAATGCACATCCTTTCTGTATTCTACCACAACACAAAAATGTATCTAAAAGAAGATATAAGACTCTTCTTACCTGATCTGTGGCTTTTGGTGGTGAAGAGAGGTTATTTGCAACCAAAGAAGACATGAGGAGTAAAAAAACCAGAGGTTTTTCCATTATGAAAAACTGTTGACTTTTTTTCTTCAGAACCCTTCAGTCATGAGTTAACAATGCTCTGTCTGAAAATGACCCGCGTTTTTTAGCCTTACTGTTTTAGTATATTCCAAGGAAAAGACTGAAGTGACTCTTCCCTCCTTTTCCTGAAGAAAGCAATGAGATAAACCACAAAGCATGTGAAGCTTGACCTTATATAGGAAGAATACTAAAATGCATGGCTTTTGCTGAAAGTTTTTACTGCGAAGCTGAATAACCTCTTCCTAACTGAATGACAGGATATCCTGATAGGACTCTGTTCTGCAGATCCCTCTCTCTGAAGCTGTTGACAGTACAATTTCAAGGACACTGAATTGTGGTAAGAGAAGATATTTTTCTTCTTTTAGGTGGATCTGAACCGAGGTTGGAAGTAGCTGTTGATCTTGTTGTCATCACTTTAATGGGGTTAGGCAGAGTGAAACTTTATGGAGCTGGGCTTATCAGGTTTTGAAATAAAAGGGTGTATCCACCAAGGGTAGCTGTTAAAGCAATGTTAGAGACATTATCTGAGGTAGCCAAAATAGCATCTTCTAGCTTTGGTTAGCTGGATAAAAGAGGGGACTTTTTTCCTCCTTTGTTTTTACCCTCTTTGAAGCTTCATTACCTCATTATGGCTAATCATTTAGAATTGGTCAAAAGAAAATTAATTCAGTCAATTTAGCTGTGTATGATGGGAAAGAATTAGTGGAAGGACATTTTGAAGAGCTAATGGAAGAAATTTTCTCTTACTCTTTTCAAAGTTTTTCAGCTCCTTTTAATTCTCTCTCTTCTGGGGCCCAGTCACTCCCAATCATAGAGGCAATGGCCTATATGTTCAAGAATAGCTAATGATTTTGGATGCCTCAACTTTTGATTGCTTGACTTTATAAATTTAATTTGCTTCTAAAGTTTTCCGTAAGTCCTAGGCACTCCTCCATGTCATGGAATACAAAGTTTTGGTTTAATGGTAGTTATATCTTTTGCTGAAATAAGCAATCAGATAGTGGCAGAGTTGAGCTGGCTTCTTTTATTCAACTTGCCAAACTGCAGGTCATAACTATCTTGTTTTTTCCTTCCTCTCTCATGTTTTTCTTCCACGAAAAACTCAGTAGGGGCCATTCAATCATTTTACGTTTGATACAGAATTGGTCCTGAACCAAACCATGGATCTAGGTCTGAACTTCCTCCCAGACAGGCAGCTCACTTCTATTTATCCCAACTTGAGGGGCTGTGAATAAAGCAGGTGGGTAAGTGGGCTGAAAACAACTCCCATTTTGTCAGGGGTTCTATTTACGTTTTTTCTGCCTGCTAGTAATCAGGCAACAGACATTGTGCCTGCTGCCTTCCCAGGCTGCTCATATCTGCCTCACCTCATGCGTTTGGTAGGAGAGTTTAGACTTGTAGGGAAAGGGGATTTGTCAGGCCCTCAGGACTGTCTCTGAAATCTCTGTCCAGCTGCAGCCAGCATAACCATGAAAATATTTCATTTGGTGCAGGAAGGATGGTTGGGTCCTTCCCAGGCAGGCAGGAAGGGTGACAGCTGCAAGTTTTTAAGTCTTTGTCTTCAGGTTCTCTGAAAGATTATTTTGCAAATAAAAAAAAACAAAAAACTTGATGTTGTGTCAGCAGTGTGCCTTTGTTGCCAAGAAGGCTAACAGCGTACTGGGCTGCATTAGTAGAAGCATTGCCAGCAGATTGAGGGAAGTGATTATTCCCTCTACTTGGCACTGGTGTAGCCACATCTGGAGTATTGTGTCCAGTTTTGGGCCTCCCACTAAAAGAAGGATGTGGACAAATTGGAGAGAGTCCAGTGGAGGGCAACGAAAATGATTAGAGAGCTGGGGCACATGACTTATGAGGAGATGAACTGGGCTTATTTAGTCTGCAGAAGAGAAGAGTGAGGGGGGATTTGATAGCAGCCTTCAACTACCTGAAGAAGGGTTCCAGGGAGGATGGAGCTAGGCTGTTCTCAGTGGTGGCAGATGACAGAACAAGGAGCAATGGTCTCAAGTTGCAGGGGGAGAGGTCTAGGTTGGATCTTAGGAAAAACATTTTCACTAGGGGGGTTGTGGAATGGGTTATCTAGGGAGGTGGTGGAATCTCAATCCTTAGAGTTTTTTAAAGCCCAGCTTGACAAAGCCCTGGCTGGGATAATTTAGTTGCGGTTGGTCCTGCTTTGAGCAGGGTGTTGGACTAGATCAGTGCTTCTCAAACTAATTTGATCACGCCCCCCTTCTTTGTGTCACAGAATTACATATACTGATAAAGAAAAACCAACATGCGACTCTCACTAAATATGAAAAGCAGCAAGGCATTGATTGAAACGGAGCCCATGATCCATTGTAATAAGGGCAAAAGCAAAACTGCCCTGGTGATCGATGCTCGCAATTCAATGTGCACACTGCGTCGTAGCAAACGGATTAAAGTACAGATGGCAATGCCTTTGTATAATGCTATGCAAGCTTAACAGAAATCTGTCTAAATGCACAGCGCCATCTTGAGTCCAATGCACAGCGCCCACTGAGGACTTGATCTGTCTGAGTTATTCATGGCGGTGGGTAAAATGTACACAGTGTTTTTTTCCATAAAGCTTCTTATGCCGCCCTCAGAATACACTCCACGCCCCCCCAGGAGGGTCCGCCCCACCAGTTTGAGAACCTCTGGACTAGATGACCTCCTGAGGTCCCTTTCAACCCTAAACTTCTATGATTCTATGTTTTTCCAAAATGGCAGAGACAAACCTAGATGTACAGGACATCAAAGTTACAGACCTTCCCATTTCTCATTACAGGCAGCTATGGTTCTGGGCCTGGTTCCTGGAGAGCTAAAGGTCCACTGTTGTTTTGCCTTTGCACATTTGTCTATAAATCAGGCAAGAACAGACTCATTGTGATTTCCTGTGCTGCTTGGTTCTGCCTGTGCTGAAGGATGGTATTTCAGTAGTTCTGCTTCCAGCTGAAAGCAGGAAACACAGACTCTCCAGAGAAAACAGAAAAGTAATGGAACTGTGTTAAACCTCAAAGTTTCTGGTTTCCTGTTCATTCTGGGGCAAGTCTTGAAGTGTTATACTTGTAACAGAAAAGACTGGCAGGATCTTATTCAGGGGGACAAGGCCACATGCCATGTTTATTGCACGTGTAAGAATATCAAAAAGCAGTCACATTCACACACACATTCATAAAGTTCTGCCAGCTGGCGTGATATAATTACCAGTCCTTTTATGCGTTGCTCGAGCCAGCCTAGTGACCAACCAGCCTAGTGACCAGAGGGCCAGGCTTCTGTCAGACGTGAATCCGATGCTCCAAGGTGACAATTGCAGAACGAGACCCGAAGTGTCCATGTTTTTACCCACCTTTATACTTGCTGGCTCTCATGTCAGTCTATGGGCCTTGCTGTATCATGCTGCCTCTGGGTTCAGTATAGTTGTTAACCACCAGTTAATTGAAAGCCCGACTATGCTCTTATTTCTGTACTTTGTCTGTTCCCAGGGTGGATCCTTCTGTACTTCAGGGTCGTTTATTTGCACTTTAGGGTCGTTGATAGGTATCCTTGGGCCTTCAGGGTTAGGGTTGCAGTTGGTGTCTTCACTCCCCTTTCTGTTGTTAGATCCGTTTCGGTTGGTGTCTTTTTATGCCCTGCACGTACATTCCTCACTCACACACACAGAGAATTTATCAAGATATTTTTAGGTTCAATAGTACAAGTTTCAGGAAAGAGCTCACTTCAAGAAACTAACAAGATGGAGTCCACTTATGCCACACTAAACAGCACTGTACCATGATCATAAACGTTTCTCTCTACCTCCATCTCACTTATACAATAGAACAAGTAGTCTACATCTGATTTGTTTGCACAGCTCCTGGGAAGGGCTCACATAAGTTATCCAAACTGGTCCCCTATCACCATTTATAATGTAAAGGCAAATACTGTGGGGCAGACATGACATGATCACAGTTAAAAATGAGGTTGAATAACAAAACAGTTTCTCTAAAAAGAACATCCCTTGGATTGTGTTGAAGGTGCTCAGTTAATGTTGTAGGAAGTGCTATGCTCGGAAACAGTGCTTTCTTCCATATCACTTTTGGATTATTACTTATCTCTGTTGTAGCCACATGTGCCTCTGAGTTCTTCTGCAGATTCCAGGTGCTTTGCCTGAACAATTTTGTTGATCATTTTAGACATACTGTACCCACGACACTAAATTTTCCCTAAATCGTGAGCTGTGTATGGACTTTATCCTGCTAGAAAACATTAAATAAATAGATTGGCCTATAAATCTCCAAGCTGTCACCTGTCAGCTTGGACTCTATATTGTTTACATAAAGAGTTCAGTTCTTTAAAAACAAAAATTGTTGATGGGGAACTGACAGGGCAAAGAGGTTTCCTGTGCACTCATCAGATCCTGTTCCTTTCCTCTACATGGTGAGGAAAGTAAACCATTTCTTGTTTATGTAGACAGCAGCCAGAGTTCAACAATATATATATGGAGGGCACGTATGGTCGTGCGGCCCTAGAGACTATAATTTTTACTTTGTTAGGTCAAACTCTTCCACACAACTTCATTTTTGTGTGCAGAACTGATCACGTTTAGCTGGAGTCACAGACATCACAAATCTTGATTAAGGGCCAGATTTTGTCCAGTCACTATGCGGGTACAGAAGATCAGGAGGGCACCTCTCTGATGTCCCACTAAGGCAGTGGTGCCTGAAATTTTCTGGTCGTGCCCCCTCCTTACCAGTAATGGAATCTGTCTGCGTCCCCCTCCGTGACTTCACAGTTGGCTCAGCAGAGGAGCTTCGGCTGAAGGTGTAGTTGGGGGGAGAACTGGGGATGGAGGCGCAGAGAGGGAATGAGGGCAGAGATGGCCTGGGAGGCAGAACAGGGAGTGGGGGTGGGGCTGGGGCCAGAGAGGAGCCGCGTCCGGGAGCTGGGGCTGGGGACAGAGCTGGACTGGATGGTGCTCCCTCCCTTCTCCGCTATGGGGGCTGGTCCAAGCCACACTGTGCTCCCCCCAAAGTTGGGGACCACTGCGCTAAGGGGATGGGTTCCTTCATGGCCAACAAATCACAGGTTGAGGAGGCAACAGAGCCTGAAGAGAGAACTCCAGCTGACCATTCTGTTTCAGAGCTGTCAGTCAGAGAGTTTAGGTGGAGACTTATTGGACCCTAGATTCTATCTCCTTGCCAATTGGTGGGTAAAGAGAAGTCCCTACTATCTATCTTCATCTATCAAAACTCACTATAAGGTTGGCCTTTTATTTTTTTTAAAAGGAAGGATTCCGAATCCTTAATCCTCCTACCCCATGCTGGAGCTGTGTGAACCTTGCAGGTATGCAGTTGGGAAGTCTTCCTTCTCCCCTCACATTCCATGATATTGCATTATCAATTGTGGCCACCACATGAAAATGTTTTCAAGGGACAATTCTGCAAATAAGTTGGAGGTCTGGGAGCAAAAGGCCTACCATCTTTTTAGCAGCCCAATGCTTGAGTATGGGAAGAGTGGCTATCTGGGCAGTGTCAGTGTTACCTAAGCTGTGCCCAGGTTTGCCCAAGACTGGATATACCATTGCATAGTAACATATTCCCAAATGCCAGCTATTGTAGCAATTTGAGGTCAGCATGGTTTGTTCCCTGTTGACAGTTCAGACACTGGAGTGATAAGGGGAGTGGAAATCAGGCACATCCCTTTCCTGTGCTGCAAATGAAGGCAAAAACAACATTAGTCAACTGCCTGTTATCTGCTGCGTAACACCTCTTGTAACCATTCAGAGGGAGTAAAACCATTCAGAGGGAGTAAAACCATGACTTGCTTTTCTATCCCCTCCCACAGGTCAGAATACAATATTTGCATTTACTGCTTCAATTACCTGTCTCCTACTCAGGATAACTCAACACTGTCTTCTTTTATGGTATAGTGAGTTATTGTGCTCCACAGAGATTAAATGTGGAATATGTTAGATTGTGATGGAAAGTAATTAGTAGCTAATTTCCTTATCTCTATGGGGCTAAATCCTGCCCCAGCCAGTGCAGTGATGCAGAGCACAGATGCAGCCCAGCATGTCATCTGACAAATGGGATAGGTTTGCTTGGGGAAGGCTGGGGCACCCCACTTTGATGCTAATCTGAGCAGAAGCAACTCACTACCTGCCAGCTGGTACACATGCTGCTGATGGAAACCCACAACTTTAGGACTTGGTCATGCTTCCTAACCCACAGATAAAACTTCCTTAGCGATCTGGTGTGTGAGCAAGTGCACTAGATGAAGTCCTGTCCTAGTGTTGTTCTGTGTGCTGCCATGCTATTTGCATATGGAGGAAGTTCCACCTGTCACCATTCAATCATAGACTCATAGATTTTAAGGCCTGTGGGGACTATTATAATTGTCTAGTCTGACCTCCTGCATATCACAGACCATAGAACCTCTCCCTGTAATTCCTGCATCAAACCCATTTCTAATCCTAATCCATTTAGGCCCTTTTAAAAATGTTACCCACGATGCACATCCTACCCAAAATAGCAGCGTGATACACTTCATTTCATACAAAATGGTATCATTTCAAAGTTATCTCAAAAGGTAAGAGGTGCAATTATTAGCAACATAAAGAAGATGAAGTATTGCTCCATTATTTTGGATTGCACATCTGATGTCAGTCACGAGGAACAAATGTCTGTCATTTGAAGTATGTTAAGATCCAAGAGACAGAAGTCAACATCAAAGAGCACTTCCTATCATTTTTGGATGTGCAGAAAACTACTGGAAAGTTTCTGTCAGATGAGATACTTCAGGAATTATCCAGACATGGTATGACATTTGATAATTGCAGGGGACAGGCAATGATATTGGAGCTAACATGAGAGGACAGCATCAAAGTGTGCAAAGTCATTTAATTCACAAGAACAAAAAGGCATTTTTTTGTTCTTTGCAGATGCCATTCCTTAAGTCTAGTGTTGAGTGATGCAACAAATTCCTCAAACTGGTCAAAGACTTTTTCAGTTTTATTCAACAAATTTACGTTGTATTTGCAGCTTCAACAAGTAGATGGACGATTTTGAAATTAGCAAAAAATTGCAGAAATCAATGCTTGGTCTTGATGATGTCAGAAAATGAATTGAAGCTACTTGGACAGAAGTACAGAATTATCATGAAAATGGATTTGAAGAGGCATTGTTTATTGTTAAACAGATAGCATTAGAAATGTCAGTGCTTGAAGAACTAACTGAAACATGAGTGTGCAGCAAGAAGAAATTGTTCAGCTATGAAGAAGAGGATCAAGTCTTCAGAGCGCGCCTCTGTCCGTCAGCACCGCTCGTGGCGATGGAGGAGGTCCTCGTCATCCTCCATGTCAGAGGCATCGAGAGGACGGTCTCTGGCACGGCACCCGGGACCAAGGATGGCCATGGCACTGCTGGTCTAGTGGCTCTGGGTCCCACAGGAGGGACAGCCGACACCCCCACAAGGCATCACAGCAGGTGGTACAGTCAGCCCCGGTTCGGCCCCAGGGACAATGGCCACAACAATGGCCTTATTGGGCCCCATGGGGCATCCAGATGGGACCGGGGCCCCAATCCATTATGTCAGCAGGGGTGCAGTCCATGCCTCCGGCACAGGAGAAGGCGCATAGACACCGCTCCTTGAATGAGGAGTCGGACCCCATGGAGGGACCCTCTACGGATGCATTCCTTCGGCAGGCAGGGGAGCCACCCGCAGGACGCGCCTTGATAGTCCTCTTCCTCCTCCCCGGACGAGGCAGTCTCCTGGGACCACATGGCGCCACTGGAGGATTTCAGGGCGCATCAGGAGCTGCTCAAGAGGGTGGCCTCTAACTTGGGGCTGGAGGTCAAGGAGTTAGTGGAGACCGATGATACCCTCTTCAATGTGCTGGCAACGGCTGCCCCAGCGAGAGTGGCCCTACCAGTCCACGATAGGGTCCTCAAAATTGTTAAGGCCCTGTGGCAAACCCCTTCCTCAGTCGCCCATACAGCGAAGGTGGCTGAGAAGAAGTATTATGTCCCAGTCAAAGGGTTTGAGTATCTGTTCACTCACCCAGCCCTGGGAACCCTAGTGGTGGATGCAGCCAACCAGTGGGACAGGCAAGGTCAGCCTGGTTTCATTCCCAAGAACAAAGACAACAAAAAGTTGGATTTGTTTGGGAGAAAAATGTATTCCATGGCAGCCCTGCAGTTCAGGATTGCCAACCATCAGGCCCTCCTGGGGAGATATAATTTTAATTAGTGGGACTCCCTCAGGTGACTTGCTGAGGCCCTGCCCCAGGACCAGGCCGCAGACTTCACCACCATCCTGGATAAAGGAATCAAGATGGCTAGGGCAGCGCTCCAAATGTACAGTGACACTGCTGACTCAGCGGGTAGGGCCATAGCCTCTGCCATTTCCATGGGGAGGTGCTCATGGCTGCAATCCTCAGGCCTGTCCCAGGAGGTGCAGCAATCAATCCAGGACCTCCCCTTCGATGGGTCGCCCTCTTCTCTGACCAGACCGAATTAGGGCCTTGACTCGGAGCCCCCATATACAGTATTTTATAAGGGTAAGGTGCAGTTGAGGCCACACCCAGCCTTCCTACCCAAGGTGGTTTCCCAATTTCATTGTAACCAAGATATTTTTCTCCCCGTGTTTTTTCCCAAACCGCACGGTTCGGAGGATGAGCGGAGATGGCATTTGCTGGACGTGAGACGAGCCCTGGGCTTCTACATTGAGGGTACAAAGCCGTTCCGGAAACCGACGCAGCTCTTTGTTGCAGTGGCGGACCGGATGAAAGGCTCACCTGTCTCCACCCAGCGCATCTCCTCGTGGATTACATCATGCATCAAGTTCTGCTACGAGCAGGTGAAGGTGCCGCTTCCGGGAACCATCACAGCACACTCAACCAGAGCTCAAGTCTCATCTACAGCCTTCCTGGAGAGAGTGCCCCTGCAAGACATCTGCAAAGCTGCCATTCCACTCTAGGTGACTAACAAGCAACACCTTGGATATGGGTCGAGTTACTGGTGAGCTGCCCTTAACATGGCTCTGCCGAATCCCACATCCTCTCTCACCTGCTGGACGATGGCGTAGTGGGACATGAAGGTGTGCACATTTTAATTGTGGGTTTATACCAGTGTCATTTTGAAACTTTGTGACTATCAGAATGAATGAATTCTCTAAGCCCATCGGTTGCATTACGATACAGTCGCAGCTGGTATGCTCAGCAATGCTGCATGTCTGACAGAAGCCATCACTTTTATCAGTGTTAATGAGGGAGAAGGTACGGACAGCTGATCTAACCTAGAATGTGTTCATGATGCATACAGATGATGGCAACGCAGACTGCCAGTCAAAGGGTGGTCTTAGTTATAGGTTAGATCCTGGTAGTGGCCTCTCCAGCTTTCTTTCTTTCTTTCTTTCTTTCTTGTTCTCAAGAGGCTCAGCTGGTGAGACTGTAAACAAAAGGCAGTTCTATCTGAAACAACAGCAGAGAGAGGCATGATAAGAGAAGCTATGCCTGCGAGGAGAAGCAGCACAAACTCCATGTACAATCAGCACCATGAATCAACCCAGAGCACAGGAGCTTATACTTCACTCTCTTTTTAATACTGGCTTTTCTGGTTATTTAGAAGACTAAAGGGCTGAACCTGCCCCTAGCTCTGGCTATTATACCTCAGCACAGCAGCATAAAGTGGCTGTAAATAATCTAGAAGGATCCAGGGAGAATTTCCCCAGCCCAAGAGCTTGAGAAGTCCTTTGCCGCCTGCCTTTGCAAGTCCTGGCATTGAGGGCAAGGGCGGAATGGGTTAGGGTAGGAATGGGAATAGCTGCAAGGCATGGAGCTACAGGGATTCTGGGCTGCAGTGCAGCCCATAGACAGCAGTGGGAAGGCTGCTATAAGATAGAGTCTGGAGTCTACATGGTATAAAGCCACATTTGTCCCTCTTCCCATTGCTCTTCTCCTTCTTTGCAGCATCTCTCCAGAGACTCCCAAGAGAATCTGGCCCTTCTGCGCATCCTGACAGGAGATTTAAACCGGAGATATCACCGTGCCACCAAATCTTGATGGTTTAAACCATGTGACTTTGTATCACTAATATTTATTAGAATGATCAAAGCTTATATTTGACTGATAGTATAATAGCACAGGGGAACACACTTGGCACAGAATTTTGGATTAAAGTTAAAATGTGTTGAGATCATGAATCATCTGATGCATGTGACCAAAGTAACCTGGTTATTTAAGTAATCTTTGTTTCAACCAACTTCTTCCTACTGGTGCAGCGCAGGAATGTGAGAACCCCTGGTTTGGTAAACGCCAGTGACATTTTGAAACTAGGGAATAAACAGTGTGTTTAAACAAAATAAGAACTCAACTCACTAAGATCTTTGCCCAAAGCCTGAAGCAAACTTTCTTTGAGGTTTCTTAAAGTTCAGGATTGGGGTTTTTTGTTTGCATGCTTTTTGCACTTCTTGGTTCTGTCTAGGATGAGCTAGAACAGGGCCAAAATACCATAATGGAAAACTCTGAGATTCCTATACTCAATATGAATGTAGACTTACTAATGCTGTACACATGACCGTAACTGTAATGCAATTACTAGGCACTCATATCTATATAATTCCAGTGTAGAACAGTAGTATAACGAATGCCATTAAAACTTCAGTTTTGCCAATCTGCAGTGATTGTGGTATGGTGTTTTTTATCCTTTATACTAGAAAACACTGCAGGTGTCAGGGGCAGCAAAAGCTGTGTTATGCCCCATTGCATGTATTAGTAAATAGCACATCCAGCTAAATTCTCTTCTTGTGCTGGTCTGTGAAGAGATATTTTTCTGCTCCTTGATTGCTACAATTTTCAGTGGATGTAGTGCTTGTATTCTTACATAATAAACTTCTTCATTTTGAAAAGTCAGACTTAAAGCTAATTTAGTATAGTTAATAATTTGCTAGTAATAACATTAAAATGCATGTAATGATGTAAAGCAATCGACCGTCACTCAGCTTTAAGCCACCCCACCCCAGCCCTGATAAAATTATCCAGTGCACTTTTATGACTATAATGAGTTGATTTCAGCTGATTATCTTGTTTGGAAGAAGTTATAGCAAAATTTGTTAGAAAATATCTGTTTATACACACAAGCTGGCATAATGTCCATACATGTAATAACAAAATGTTATCCTTTATTGTCTTAATTCCTGTGAATGTGGTTTACACAATTTTAGAAAGATCAGTTACATGCTACACAATAGGTTAAAACAGAACAGGAGTCCATTTATACAGCATAATATAAAAGATAGGACACTGGATTCAGAGTCAGGAGAGCTGGATTCTGTTTCTGGCTCTGCTACTGTTCAATGACCTTGGGCAAGTCACTGACTTCTCTGTGCCTCTGGTTCACATTCCATCCTTTCTGTCTTGTCTATTTAGGTAAGTTCTCTGGAGCAGGAGCTGTCTCACACAATGTGTTTTTACAGCACCTAGCACAATGAGTCCCAATCTTGGCTGGGGCCTGTAGGCACTATTGTAGTATAAATAATAATAATACAATTTCCCCATTCACATTGGTCATCTCCATCAAGATCAACATATTAAATCTTTCCTTCCAAAAAGTCTGCTCTGTGGAGAGAAATGGTAAACATTGACTTCACATTTGGAATCTCTTAGTCCTGATACCACTTGTATACAAGTGTGACTCCAGTGAAGTCAATGGAACTGCACCGGCACAACACTGGTGTGGTGGAGGAGAAGCAGGTTGACCGTATTTATGAGCGGACACTTGATAGTATTTCACCTTCATTATTAATTGGACATGAGATTTCCCTAAAAGTGAATCCAGCATTAAATATGATGAGGTGATAGTAAAATGCAGACACAGGAGAGCACAGGGAAAAGTGGGGTGGGAGACAGCTGGGAAGCAGCTTGGAGGCAATGCTAGATTTCTGTCTTCCAGCAGGCAAGGTCTACAGAAATCTTCCTTTGCTCTCACTGTTTTCTCAGTCATCAGATAAACCCCATATTCCACATTCGAAAGAATGTCGTAAGTACTGTACAGATCAGTAACTCATTACAGTACCACCAGATGGCAGCAGAATATAAACCAAAGCCTTAGGCTGAAAATGCCAATTTTAGACTCAATCCGAAAAAAGACTCATCTATAACTACCTCTTGAGTTAATTTGTGTGCTGCAGATTTCCATGTGAGAGGGCTTGGGGGGAGCCACGCTCCCTCTCAATCTAGCCAGTGTTCAATTAATGCCTACACCCATAGAGCATAAATACAAACCCTCTTGGTTTTAATGTTGCTTGCTTTGCCTGCCTAATGCTGATTTATACTTGTTAGTTCCCCTCTGCCCATAAGTGCTGTAGAAATCTTGCTATGTACTCATCAAGGAAATAGTCCCTCCTGTTTTCACTCTAGCCGTTCTATCTCAAACAGATTAGACTGAAATTCAACTGTTTTTACCTCTGCCCAGTTGAAAGCCAACTTCAAAACATCGCAATACACAAAATGACAATCAGTGGTGCAACATTTAAAATATTTGGTCAGAACCACCTATTTGTCTGCCTGTGGCATAGTAGCATCTCTCAGGAACCCTTAGCTGTTTGTGTAGTGTGATGGTACACATTGCATGATATTTTTCTGCTCCTTGAGCAGATGACTGAAACTTTTATTGACAGTTAGAGGCAAATAAGAGTATGCCAGTTCAAACATATTGGAATGAATATCTGAAGCATTCATTTTCTATAAACTTTCTTAGAACATATGTTCGCTTATGCAAACGTGCGTGGAACATGACTAAAAACCATTCTCTCTATTTGATTGAATGAATATGAATAAGTTTCTGCAGAATTCTTCCAACTCCTCTGTGTGTGTGTGGGTGTGTGGGTGGGTGGTGGGGCAGGGAGATATATTCCTTTTTCAGGGAATAAATAAATGTCAAATATCCAGTATGGTCAAAAGATTTGAATAATTCCCAATATGGGGAGAAGAGATGTCTACTGAAGCTGTGTGAGAGAAATGCTGCTTAGCTTCATACTTTAAAGACCAGTCCATTCAAATACCCCTTAGAAGGCTCAGTGTTCTTTTTTGTGATGAAACACTTTCTTTTGTAATGACTTATCTGCTACCTAGTCATACAAACGACACTAAAAACTACTACTGTTGAGTTAGAAAACAATTAAAAAGCCTATATAGACATAGAGAGATAAATAAGTGCAATTGGTGATGAAAATACCTTGAGCACAGAACTGCTATGAAACCCTCTAAGAGCAATAGTTCAGTTGCTGGTGTTTTACCTGGTTAAATGTTGTAGCTTTGTATTACAATGGTAACATACTTGTTTAGGTTATGAGAGTCTCCCCACATTCAAAACTAGTCATGTTTTATATATGTTACATTAAAAAAAGAATTTATGTTAAAAGATTGCAAGTTTGCAAAGTCAAGCACTCAGAAGTTAGGAAATGCCAGAATTAAGTTTGCCTGGGCAACCTTAATTTAGCCCCTTTCTACATATGCATTATGATACAGTCTTTAATCACATACTATTTTTCCACAGGCCCTCTGCATCATTCAGGGAATGGGTAGTTATTCAATATTTTTTTTCTTTCTTTTTGTTTTTACACATTCAATATGTGGCCTCAGGACTTATTTAAACCACACTAGCCAAACCCTGCTCTGAGTACCAAATTCTCAATTTCCTCATGGGTATCACTATAGTAAACGAGGGCATCACAAATAATAATCAGTCTGTTTACAACACCCCATAAGTTCAGGTGGGGATATTAGTCTCATTTTACAGAGGGGTAGCTCAGACACAGCAGGATTGAGGCCAAGTTGTTAAATGTCCACTAATTTTGATTGCCCACTTTGAGATATGTAGGCCTTGTTTTTCAGAGTACTCAAACATATTTACAGCACTTTATATGTACTAAGCAAGCTTCAATCCACTTCAGTTGCAATTGTAATCATGTAACACTTCTGCAAATCTGGCCCCAGGTGTCTCAGGTTGGGCATCCAGAAAATGAGGCACATAGGAATGGCCAGCTGGGTCAGATCAATGGTCATCTAGCCCAGTAACCTATCTCAGTGGCCAGTGCCAGATGCTTCAGAGGGAATGAACAGAACAGGGCAATTTTGAGTGGTCATCCCCTGTCATCCAGTCCCAACTTCTGGCAATCAGAGTCTTAGGGACACTATTAACTTTCTCCATACCATTCATGATTTTATAGACCTCTATTTTATACACCCTCAGTGGGCTCTTTTCTAAACTGAACAGTTCCTGTCTTTTTAATCTCTCCTCATATGAAAACTGTTCCATACCTGTAATTATTATCATTGCTCTTCTCTGCATCTTTTCCAATTCTAATTTATCTTTATTGAGATGGGTTGACCAGAACTGCATGCAGTATTC
Organism: Emydura macquarii macquarii; assembly: GCF_026122565.2. Lineage (NCBI taxonomy): Eukaryota > Metazoa > Chordata > Testudines > Chelidae > Emydura > Emydura macquarii. The sequence goes on from NW_027133667.1 coordinate 1,354,295, forward strand.
AAGGTGTGGGCATACCATGGATTTATATAGTGGCATTGTGATATTTTCTGTTTTATTATCTATCCCTTTCCTAATGATTCCTAACATTCTGTTAGCTTTTTTGACTGCGGCTGCACACTGAACAGATGTGTTCAGAGAACTATCCACGACTCCAAGATCTCTTTCTTGAGTGGTAACAGCTAATTTAGACACCATCATTTTTTATGTATAATTGGGATTATTTTTTCCACTATGCATTGCTTTTTACTTATTAACACTGAATTTCATCTGCCATTTTGTTGCCCAGTCACCCAGTTTAGTGAGATCCCTTTGTAACTCTTCACAGTAAACTTTGGGCTTAGCTATCGTGAGTAATTTTGTATCATTTGCAAATCTGGCCACCTCATTGTTTACCCCCTTTCCAAATCATTTATGAATATGTTAAACAGCACTGGTACCAGAACAGATCCTTGGAATAGCCTGCTGTTCACCTCTTTCCATTGTGAAAACTTATAATTATTTCCTACCCTTTGTTTAGAATCATAGAATATTAGGGTTGGAAGGGACCTCGGGAGATCATCTAATCCAACCCCCTGCTCAAAGCAGGCCCAACCCCAACTAAATCATCCCAGCCAGGGCTTTGTCAAGTCGGGCCTTAAAAACCTCTAAGGATAGAGATTCCACCATCTCCCTAGGTAACCTATTTCAGTGTTTCACCCACTCTCCTAGTGAAAAAGCTTTTCCTAAATCCAACCTAGACCTCCCTCACTACAACTTAAGACCATTTTCTTAGTTTTGCGATCTGTCACCACTGAGAACAGCTTAGCTCCATCCTTCCTGGAATTTTCCTTTCTGGTAGTTGAAGGGCGCTATCAAATCTCCCCTCATTCTTCTCTTCTGCAGACTAAAGAAGCCCAGTTCACTCAGTCTCTCTTCATAAGTCATGTGCTCCAGCCTCCTAATCATTTTTGTTGCTCACTGCTGGACTCTCTCCAGTTTGTCCACATCCTTCCATTAGTGAAGGCCCAAAACTGGATACAACACTCCAGATGTGGCCTCACCAGTGCCGAATAGAGGGGAATAATCACTTCCCTCAATCTGCTGGCAATGCTTCTATTAATGCAGCCCAATATTCCGTTAGCCTTCTTGGCAACAAGGGCACACTGTTGACTCATCCAGCTTCTTGTCCACTGTAACCCCCAGGTCCTTTTCTGCAGAATTGGTGCCTAGGCGGTCAGTAGCAGTGCATGGGATTCTTCTGTCCCAAGAGCAGGACTCTACACTTGTCCTTGTTGAGCCTCATCAGATTTCTTTTGGATGAATCCTCCAATTTTTCTAGATCACTCTGTATTCTATCCCTACTCTCCAGTGCATCTACCACTCCCCACAGCTTAGTGTCATCTGCAAACTTAATCAGCAGGAGCATTGAAAACACAGGAGAGAGACTATCTCCTTGCTCTCAGTTCCTATACCCGCATCACAGTGGTTTCTGACCGCTGGGAAGAGCAATAGTAAGTAATGTCCTGTTGGTTCCTGGAACCCCGGGATGGTACATGCTTGGTTGCTCTGTGAGGGTGGCATATGCACAGTCCAGTTAGCACGTAGTAGCTTTGAGTGGATGGAGGATGCCCAGTGTAGAAGGAAGCTTCAGAGAATTTAGCTGCCAAACTCTATTGACTCTCTACTGAGCATGTGAGAAGTGAGATTTTTTGGAGGTTTATAACTTTGCCAAATTTAAGTGACTTTTCACAGGGAGGACAAAAGGCACGTCAGCCTGACACCTGCCTGCCCCTCCCTGCCAAATTTCAAGTCTGTGCTCCAAAGAATGGAAGCACTAGAGTTTCTCAATGAAACAATTATTAGAATGTTTTTTATGTCGGCAAAACAATGTATTTTCTTTTAATCTTTTTATTGGAAATGGCAGAAACATTTTAGCTAAAGCTTCAAAAACAAAAATCAGCCTTAGGCAGACACCCAGCAGAGTAAATTTAAGGCCAAATGTTTAAAATGTGGCAAAGTTATAAACAACTGAAAACAGAGTCTTACAATGGCAAGTTTTGAGCAACCCTAATATATATATATATATATATATATATATATATATATATATATATATATATGATTTTATTATATATAGACCCAAACCTTCCAGGTGGTCTTCCATGGTAGCCTCAAGTTTACCATACTGGAAAAAATTCAGCCTAAACTCTTTGATTCACACCATGGTACTGTTCACAAGTGTTGCAGGGATCTTGGTGATTTTGTAGCATCTCTAAGGCACAACAAGAACAAATTAAAGAATTTCTAAGCTTTTTGAATGTGAAAGTCTCAAAGCGTGTCCTTTACTTTAATGCTGTTTATGCTAAATGGTATCAAAACTATCTTCTGCAAACTTGTTGAGAAAGAGGCGCAATTCTGGGATTATGTAGACCATACATATGGCAAATAATATGCTGATAGTTTAGGTGTATTAATTGCCAGTAATGAAAATGACCCTAGGACAATCCAATTCCTGGTGCAAAAAGACTAACTACACTTGTTCTTAAATAGCAGCAAATTGATATTTCACAAATAAATTTGTTCTAATCTAATACAACATCACTGAACCATGACAGATCAGAGAGCAGACAGAAGGCATTAGTCTGATAAATTAGCCTTTAAGGATTTTAAAGTTCATATCTGTCCTCAAATTTCTCTGACCTTTGACTCTGAACCAAGTGTCTGTTAAGTTATACCTATCTTCAGACAGTTGATTGTAGGTAAATTTTTAGGCCATGCTTAGTGTGTACCGATTTTAAAACATGTTCACAGGTTAAATTTGTATTTTGGCTAATGGTTTGATGATTGACGTGTGTGACTGATTGAAAATAGTGGTCTATTATAAGCCCACATAACTTTTGTTTCGTGTGTACTTCTCTGAAAGTGCATTATGCATTTCATGTTCAGTTCTAGGTCTTGGAATTTCAAAATTGAATGGGAGAACAGTGCAACTGAGAATCATGAGCAATCTAAAAAAAATTTAGAAGATATTTAATAGTTTCTCAGGTGACTTGTACAAAGTGTTTGCCCACTGTCTTGTTTCTTTAGTCACTATGGTAATAGTGACTTTCAAAAGGGGCTAATGAGTTGGGGATGCAAAATGTCAATTTTCCATTAGAATATCATTCGCAGGCTCCCTGGCTCCCCACCTGGCAGAAGAACTGGGCTACTGGGACTTCCAGCTCTGTGAGCAGCAGACTCCCCAGCTCACTGGGTTACCTAGGTAGCCAGGCGGCCAGCTTCCCAGACTGCCTGATTCCTCGACTGCCTGCCAGGTAGACTGCCGGAGAGCTGGGCAGCCCACCCACAATGTGGGCAGTCAGCAAGCTAAAATTTCCATTTCACTTCTCTGAAAATGGAATTTTTCCAGCCCTTTCTTCCCATGAAAAATTTTGAAAATGTCTTTTTCATTCAAATTCAGAATGAAAAAAAGGTCAAAATCTCAATTTTTCTGTGGAAGGAAAATAGCATTCCCATACAGCTCAGACCAGAGCTGCTTTAAAGATGCTTGGAGACACTTGAAAGGGCTCTGATTTTCAGTGCGTGTGTACTTGGCGCTTTCTGAAAATCAGGCCATTTTAAAGTGTCTCAACTAGTCACTTATGGAAGATGTTGGCCTATATACATGAGATCACACCAGGAATTTAGGACAAGTTTCAGCTCAGTCATTAAGGGAAGGCATCATATTATGAAAAAAGCTGGGACATGAGATACATAAACCTTACATAGATCAATAGCTGTAATACCTTAGAGTGAACCTTTTGAAAATCAAGGGTGGGTTTTCAGATGAGCTAAGAAAATCTGGCCCCAGTTTTGAGAGCTGACCCTTTCTGGAAAGCCTGGTCTATTATCAAGCTTAGTTTCCATGTTCTTTATATATTATTCTCCTTTACATATACCCACAACTTTGGCTATTGTAAATACGTGTTTGACTCCACAGAGCAATGGCCATATCTCTTATGACCACAATTCATAGACTTGGATCTAATGTTGCCAAAAGGGCTTATCCAGGACACACTTATTTCTTTGACATTTTTGACAGATGCATCCTGCATGTACTTGAATGCTTGTCACGGAATGCAAATTTAGATTTCCTTACGAAATGAGTTAATGTAAAGTGCCTTGGCTATAATAGCAGGAATCTGGACTAGGAGACTCCAAGGAGGGTTAAATTCTCTCTTAGTTGAGTAAATTTCAAATTAGCAAGAGGAGATATGACAGAACAGAACATAATGCTCTAGGAGTGAGCAAAGGTCAATTTTTATTTAGATACGGTTCGTGAACTAACATTAAACCTCAAGATTAGGGACATAGACTAAAGATAAGGGGAAAAGAGATAGTGACAAGAGTGGTGAACCTACTGAATGCACTAATAAGGGCAGAAGTGGAAGTAATTAGCACAGTCATTGCTAAAGAATCAGTTCCAGATAATTCCTGCCCATGGTGTTTGAGACAAAGTGCCCAATTTTGTATTACTTGAAAACATTTTGAGTGCCCAAGAAATACAGGATCTAGTCCTTAATTAAGATAAAAACACTTTATAATTGCTAAACTTTTTTTATGTATCTCAAACTGTCTTAAGCGAGTTTAATGCACAAATTACAGTGGCATCTATCTGCTGTCTGACTTTTTTCAGCTTCGGGTTAATTGGGCTAGATTGTCAACTAGTATAGATGTGTGTGGTTTAACTGAAATCAATAGAGTTATGCCCATTTACGTCTGCTGAGAATCAGGTGCAGAGAGTCCATGTATCTTTAATGTACTTACTAAAATTATTGTTTTAAAAAAATATCCTTCTCCCCAACCTTCCATCTCAACTCCTTGGTCAAGAGTCTCAGCTGCATCTTAATCTGGTCCTAAAAGTTTATGATTTTTTGCTGTCACTTTTTTGCTCTATTGCATACTGCTGGAATTTGCTACATTAACATTTATTTTGGGCTGGGACATGTTTCTTTACAGTGAGGAAATTAAAAGCGTTTGAGCATTTGAGACCCATGCAGAAGTAAGAAAAAATATGGTAGCAGTGACTGCCACAGATCCTTATTATTTATATTTGTAGTAGGATAAGACTAGAGAAACTATGTATCTCTTATTGGGTCTTTGTAAAAAGTCTCTCTTGCAAGCAGTATTGCTCTATCCTTCGTCAGCAAAGGATGTACAACAGATAGCACTACAGTTATTTTGAACAGTCTCTGGATAAACTGATTTTTAATTTAGTTGTTGATATAACACTATGGTTTCTCCAGTGTAACATCTTAGATTGGTTGGAATGTCAGACACTTGCACAGAGCTGCTAACTTTATCTCCAGAATGTGACATAGCAAACTCAGGTGTATTTTGAGTGAGGCTGACTCATATATTGAATATAAGAAAATATACTCTGAGACATAACAAAATTGTAAAAGCTGTGTTTTCCTTTCTATTAATTAAACCAGTTGAGCTTGTCTTTCAAAATCCCTCAGTGAAACTGCAGTTTATGACACCAAGCATTGTGTATTTCGTTCGCTATTTCCTAAATTATTATTTGTCAGTAACTGCTGCAGATTACTTTTCTGTAATTGTCTTCTGTGTGATAGAATACTCTTGGTGCACCTACCTCTTATTCTTCTGTTCATACAGAAGTGGTGTAAACCTTTGTCATGGTATTCGAACACCTGTCTTTTTCTGGTTATTGCTGACTCCTGAACAGAGATGGATATTATACTGTTTGCATAACCAATGTTTTGGAATCCCCTTCAAACACTGCCGCATCAGTCAAGAACTCAGCAAAAGGAGACTAAGAACAGTAAGTGCTGCCATTATCTGACTGGACAATTGTTATCATCCCAGGCCGGGGATAACTGAAGGTTTCACTGATTTTTTTACACTGCGCTTGTTTAATTCATGGGTCATGAGATTTATTCTATAAGTAGCAATTCAGTCCTTGCATTTCTGTATGTGACAAAGAGTTGACTGAAATGAGGGTGTATATAAACATACGTGTCTACCTTGATTACATAATATATCTGCTGTGACATTACTGCATACAGTATTTTGGCTTGGCTTTTTACTGCCATAATCTTAATTTACAAGATAGGTTAGATAAGAGGAGGAATCTGATATGTTTATTGCCATTACTGGACCCTGCAGCTACCTAATATAATCATACCTTTTGTCAAGAGCCAGTAATACGTTACCTGTTTTATAGAAGCTACAATGCACGTGAAAAGGTAGAAGCAAACAGGAGGAACTTCCCATGCTGTTTGAATAGTTAAAAGCAGCTGCACATTATTTTCCTGCCTTCAGAAATAGAACTGGTTGAAACATGCCAGTTTGTTTTTGTGGGGAATTTTGAAAACAAATATTTTAAAAAAATATAAAGCGAAAACTTTTGTCAAAAAAACAAACCTTGAGAAAACTGTCCATTTTCCACAACCATTTTCACTAAAATGTGATTTTTAATATATATTTTTTATTTCCAATACACACATTTTTACGGGGAGCTGAATATTTTTACCAATTTTCTTTGGGGGCAGACAGGGTCATTAAAAAACTGGAAAATATGGACCAAAATGAAAATTTGTCACTCCAGGGCTTGGAACTGTTCCCGGCTTGATAGTAGTAACAGGCTCCACAAGCCTTAGCCTGCTTCAGCCTATCTCTTGCTCCAGCCCCGTTCCTAGTCTGGCTCCTGCCTTGCTCTCACTTTGACCTCTTTCCAAGCCATGTCAGCGAGCAGGCAATGGAAGTGGGTGCCTTAAGCCTCAGTGAGATGGGGGCCTTGTTGAAACCTAGCACAGGAATGACTCATCAATGCATGTGATTTACTCAGACTTTAGTTCAGGAATGACTCATCACGTTACACTGGCTACCTGATGGGTCACAAAACATAACCGTAAATAGGAAATCATCATCGAGTGAGTGTATTTCTACTGGGGTCCTGCAGGGAATGGTTCTTGGCCCTACGGTATTTAGCATTTTTATCAATGACTTAGAAAAAAAACATAAAATCACTGAGAAAGTTTGCAGATCAGAGGAAAAAGTGGGGAGTGGTAAATAATGAAGAGGACAGGTTACTGATTCAGAGCAATCTGGATCACTTAGTAAACTGGGCGTAATCAAACAATATGCATTGTAAAATGGGTGAATATGTACATCAAGGAACAAAGATTGTAGGCCATGCTTACAGGATGGGGGACTCAGTCCTAGGAAGCAATGACTATGAAAAAGATTTGGGGGCTGTGGTGGATAATCAGCTGAACATGAGCTCCCCGTGTGATCCTGTGGCAATAAGAGCTGACACGTTCCTGAGATGCATAAACATGGGAATCTTGAGTAGGAGCAGAGAGGTTATTTTACCTCAATAGTTGGCACTGGTGAGACCATTGCTGGAATACTGTGTCCCGTTCTGGTGCCTGTAACTCAGGAAGGATGTTGATAAATTGGAGAGGGTTCACAGGAGAGCCATAAGTATGATTAAAGGATTAGAAAACCTGAGTTATAGTGATAGATTCGAGGAGCTCAATCTATTTAGCTTAAAGAGAAGGTTAAGGGGTGACATGATTACAGTCTATAAGTATCTACATGGCGAATAAATTTTAATAACGGGATCTTCAGTTTAGCAGAGAAAGGCATAACGTCAGCCAATGTCTGGAAGCTGAAGCTAGACAAATTCAGACCGGAAATAAGGTGTAAATTTTTAACAATGACGGTAATCAATCGTTGGAACAATTTACCAAGGGCCATGGTGTATTCTTCATGACTGACAATTTTTAAATCAGGATTGGATATTATTTTCTAAAATATCTGCTCTAGGAATTATTTGGGGGGAAGTTCTATGGTCTGTGTTATACAGGAGGTCAGACTAGAGGGTCACAATGGTCCCTTCTGGCCTTGGAATCCATGAAATTCAGACTAAAATAAGACATACTTTTTTTTAACAGTGGGTAATAACTATTGGAACAAATTACCAAGGTATGTGGTGGATTGTCCATCACCAGATGCCTTAAAAAAAGATTGGTTGTCTTTCTAAAAAATATGCTCTAGTTCAACTAGAAGTTATGGGCTTGATGCAGGGACAACAGGGTGAATCTATGACCTATGTTATGCCATAGGTTAGTCTAAATGATTATACTCATCTCTTCTGGTCTTAAAATCTATGAAATGCTGAGTTCTTAAGGATTTTAATGATGAGTAAAAGTGTGTGAGCATAAATACAGATGTGTGAAAGGCCTGCCTAAAAACGAAGGGGTGACTTGTAACCCCAAGGAAAGGATGTGACAGACAAAAATTTCAAAACTATAAACGTGATGTTTGTATTTCATTACCTTTTATGTAATGAGGAAGAGAAACAAGGTTAAGGTTTAACTGACCAAGATATGAAGGCTGGGCACATTTTCTGGCAATTATTTAAAGTCAAGTGGTAAGCAGGGCAATATCAGTTATATGAGAGTTGACTCCATCGAAGATGCAGAAGCGTTGTAGCTTATAAACACAGGGGGGCAGTTTGGCTCCCAGCAGATAGCAGAGAAATTGCCACTGAATTTCTTTAAAAGGCACCCAGCAAACAAGGGGAGAAACCCACTCTGGGTATCTGGATGAATTAGTGAGGTAATTCTAAAACCCTTCTGCGGAGTATCTGAAGGAGGGGCACGCAGACATTAATTTGATAGAAGGCGAGATTAAACTTTTTTTGGGAAATAGGAAGGACTCATGTGCTTACTGGTTTTCTGTCCCATAAGCCCACAGATACAATGGGTAGGATTTTCAAAAGCACTCAACATTAGCCTAACTCTGCTTTCACTGAGGTTAATAGTAAAACAGATGAACCAGCAGTATGCATCACAGTGGTGTAGACAACCACGAACGGTCTCTGGTTATGTCATGAAGGGGAATATGGAACAGATATTGGATTATGGGGTCTGGGAAAGAAACCTGCAGCAGCAAGGTATATAGTACTTTGCCCTTCTATTGCCACTATGAAAAATTCAAGGTTTTTCATATAAATCCTGGAAATATCTCTGGGTGGGAGAAGTGTGTCCTTGACTAAAAGGACTGGAAATCCAGCCCTTCTGAGTCCTAATCCCAGCTCTGGTTTAATCTCCAATAAAATATAATTTTTCCAGTAAGAGATATCTATTGGACTAATGTAAAACATATAATAAATCATAACCCATGCGGTTTCTGAATATGGTTGTGTGAAAATTCTTCAAGAATATTACATATGGAACTCAAATCAGACAGAGTAAATCCAAAATAAGCAATTCATATTCCCCTTTTGTGGCAGGTCCATGCTGATTACTACTGCTGCCAAATAATTGTGGTGTTGCTTTAACTCAAGTGATGGAAGTGTGAGTTTTGGTGTTGAAGAGCTCTGGTTCATACCTTGTTGCAACATGTATGGTATGGGTCATTATAAATCCCTCTCTGAAAATCTAATTTTACAAAAATGGAATCCCCTCAAGAAATTACTCTGTTTTCCACGATGATAAATTACCATAGCATTCTGTAAACATGGTAACCATTGGGTAAGAGGCTACATCTATTACCGCTCTAAAAAGTTAATTTTCTAGACTAAATATTCATTTGGTTCATTAGAGCTATTAAATATAGTCTGAGCATGTTAAGGAACTGACTGTGTCTGAGAGATAGAAACAGACTGGAAAAAAAAATCATATCCTGTCAAGATAAATGATTGAACTGCTCAATGGCCTCTTTGACTGGCATTGGTTCCAGTCATGCCAGCTGACGCACAATTCCTCTTTGTATGTGTGGTCTTGTTTTCACCGTGCCTGTGGAGTGAAAGAGGTTTGATGTGACCTCCTTGAAGACTGAGGCATGAGTCTAACCCCTATTTATACCCTGTCATAATAGGGAGCTGGCAAACATAGATGGTTTTAATGGCTGCTGTAGCTATCCTAATTTTCTCAGTATTTTTGTCAGATAGTTAGCCATCAGATATTCTAATAGCAGTCTAATTAGCGTATCATGTTTAGCAGATGATGCCATCTGAATGTGGTACAGTTTAGATTGACTATTTTTGACAATAAATAAAAGAAATGGAAAAATAAGGTCACTTGCATGTACTTAAGTACTGCATCAGAGATATCGTGAACAAAAGCAGTAATTTAATTGTATTGTCCATTTTAAACTACAATACACTTATTTCAGTAAGTACACGTATGACTTGGAGTGAGACTTTGAAGCTGCTTTGCAGTACCTGTTGTCTGATTTATTTTTAGGCATTCAGTAAATATTCTCCAAATTGACTTTTTTGATAGATTTGAATGTTTATACTGATTTGCTACTCATTTATTTTCTGTAACAGTGAAACTATTGTTCAACCCCTGTCCTTTGACAGATATTTTATAACCTACATTTTCACCTCCCCCCACTATTCATCTATCACTTCTTGAGATAAGGCATCCCTTTATTACTGGAAGGGCAAAGCAAGCAAACTGCCCTGCAAAATACCAACCAATACATAGTCCGACGGTGACTGAGTCTGATCTAGAGAGAGGCTGAGCAACCATAGTTCAGTGCCAAGGTGCGGGTGCTCACTTTGTTGGAAAAGATTCTGTAGAGGAATTTATCAGGAAGTTTCTCTTCTTGGAATTGTCAGAAGAGAATTGAAATTTGCACTTTTGGTTTTCCAGTTCAAGTTTGACATTGCAAATCCACTTGTATGTAGAACTGGCCCATTGTGAGCCAGAGTACCATGTACACATACAGCAGGTGATGATGATTTATCACCTTAATGTGCAACAAGTTTTGGTCCCGCAACAATGACTTACAGATACCTTACACTTAGATATGATAAACCTTGTATGTAAGTACGAAAGATTGAAATTACTCTAAAAAGAAAAATAGCTCAGGATTAGAGGGATTATTCATACTTATCGCCAAGGAACTAGGTTATAAATAGAATAATAGAACCACATTCTTATTACTGCGCTCGGAGGAAACCAATTGAAAATCAAATAAGGCGAAGCCTAGTTAGGTTTACAAACATGTGGTAGCATGCTTGCAAATATAATTGAAGAGGATGTTATCAAAAATGAATTCTCGGTAAATAATCTGAATCAGATTTAGCCGAATAATCTTTTTTATTCAAACAATCCTTCAAAAAAGAGAGAAAAAAAACAACCTTCCAATCCCTCCCAAAAAACATTGGCATGGAAAAAGCTAACGATTAATGGGTAAGTTCCTTGGTAGGTCTTGTTCAATCAATATATTTGTATACCTATACAGGGCCAGATCCAATGGTAACCGGTTGGAAGTGCACTTTTAACTGTGCATCTGGCATAAGGAGCATCATACCTTCAGATTTGAGGTCCCTGGAGAAGCCACTAAATTCAGGTTACCTGGGCCTAGATCTGAGCCATGGTAGCTACAAAGACTTGAATTCATTGTGATTTGAGCCCTCACGCAATCTGTTCACTTGTATGTAGGAGAGAGCTGATTAATAGACTAAACCCTCAACCTTGTTGAGTGAGTCCTTCCTTTAGTATGCCCAGTCCCTGTGCCCGATACCCACCCTATGCTTAGTGATGTAAATTCATCTGTATGAGAACTTACACCAGCTGAGGTTCTGCCTTAATATCTGCTTCTATATAATACCACCTCAGGGAGAAAAACTTCTGCTTCTCTTCTCTTCTCCCTTTCCCTACCTTGGCCTTGTTCACAATAAGACTGTGAGATAAAATACATAAATTCTTAAATTAGACCATGAATCTTAATGGGTGTCTAGATCTGCTGCTACGTTTGTTGATAAACAGTAGGTCATTCTGTGGTCTGTCTTTACTTTTTTGGTCCAAATTTTGCTCCTATGTCCATGGACCACTAATGCTATGAGCAGTGGAAAAAAAGTATTTCTTCTGTGCAGTTGTCTCCAGATGCTTGGAACGTACATGGGGATTCTGCATCCCACTGTGTGCTGTGCAGCAAAGCTCTTACATGGACTGCAGAATTGGAAAGTGGGCGTGTAGGTAACGTATCTAATGATATCACATGCCTCGATGAGCCAAAATCCCACATTGGGGGAACACTAGGCCATGTCTGCTACTTCCTCTATACTCTGAAGCAGCAGCCAAGACCCCACTGCATGCCAGCTACTGCAGGCTGGGACAGAGAATAACCCTTAAACTCTGGTGTTTAACTAGTTGTATGCAGAGCAAAGTCTTTTTACATGGATTTTCCTCTGTGGTTCAGGATTTGTCCTCCTACTGAGATCAGCATCAACACAGGAGTTAATGCTTCCTGGCTGCCTGTCTCCAAAATGAGCCCATGAACTTAGAACACTGATTTCAATAATTGTTTTCACACCAGCATACTTCCATTGTGGCCACCATTATAGTCATGTAATGTTTCTTCTGTCCACTCTTTCATGGCTTTCTTTGCCATGACAGCTCAGTCAGATTCCTTCATTCACATCTACTAATGTGAGCACTGAATAGAATAAATCTGTGCAATAATGATTTCAAAGGGGGGGAAATGGAGCTGTCTCCAAAAATAATTTCCAATTAATGGGTGGGATTTTATTAGAGAATTTGAATCAATTAGGTCCAAACTTAGACATTTCCAATTATATATGGTAAAGAGCCTAGAAATCGTGCTCCTTTCTTTTATTAAATCTTTTGTCGGAATAGATAATGTCTAGATTTCTTTATTTGGCTTCATAACATTTGCCAGGACAAATAGTGCTGCCAAGTTCCTCAAGACAAGTTATGTTGGGTATTTGCCCTATGCCAGTGTAAAGGAAAAAAAAAATCAGGACTGTTGAAAAGAAGCTGGTGCAGCACATGGCACTTTCCCACTCCTCACAAATGATGGCTGTTGTGCTAGTTAACCTTTCCTGAGGCTCAGTCAGTTCATGCTGTGCAGCAGTGGAAATTTGAATGAAATAAAAGGCTTGCTGGCCCCATAGAAACTCCATAACGCCTTCATTCCCAAACACACGCAAATGCTATCTTCCTCGTCCAATAGCCGGTGCTTCTCATCAAACTCTTAACAAGTCAAGCCATGGTCCATGTGGCAGTGACAGTTCAGATTCCAGAACATAATGGGCCATATTCATTGCTGATATAGTGCCACTGACTTGAGTGATGTTACACCTGGGATGAATTTGGTTAATGTATCCAGGAATGTTCTTTAGAGACATGTTCTAACAATATTCTAAGGCCTGGCCTTCATACTGACATTGCACCGATTTAAATCAGGACAATTTCTATGTATAGTCCAGCTCTAATTAGATCCTAAAAAACAAAGTAACAGTCTTGAACTTACTTCTCTAATGACATTTGTTAAACATATTCTGTGATTATGGTCCTGTTAGATGGAGGAGAGTCCCTTCTTCGTACTCAAGAATGTACATAATTGATTGTAAGGACCTGATCCAAAGCCCATTGGAATCAATAGAAAGACAACCGCTGACTACAATGGGCTTCAGATTACGACTTAAGTTTCCACCATGAATCCTGACTGCCTTTGATATTAATGATTTTTATCTCAAATAAGATGAAGAGGGGAAAGTTACACATTTAAAATGCACTGTGATCAGCTGAATGTTATAAGCTAATATCTGACGATGCAGAAAAAAACCTGAATTTCCCAACCTACATGAAACCTGACCTCTACTATTCTAAAATCCTTCAATTAAACAGAAAATTGAGCTAGGAAAATATCCAAATAAAATCTTTTTCTTTGATACCATTAGGATAAAATGGAGAGAGAAATGGCACTGTATCTAAACATTTTATACAGATTCTTTTCAACATTAAAATAAAAATTAAATAGTTTAAGTACATACTTTTGTTTAAACTTGCATGAATACTTCCCCCCAATATATATTACATAACACCTAATCCACTCTCTTGAGACCCTGAAAAATATACTAATCTTCCTGATCTTCAGATGTCAGTACATGGTGAATTAAGAAATGGATTTTTTCCCCCCTTTTTCTTCCACCTTTCTGGGTCATAGAGTATTCTCTGAGTTACTCTGTTCCCTTGGCCTCTTTTCACCAATTCCAAACTCTGGATGATACTGCCAGTTCCGTGTGCTTTGTGTTTATTGACCATGAATCTCTTTTTGAGTTGGTGCCTATGTTGTAGAGCTGTCCACAGGCTCAATAGACTCTATCCCTGATGCCACTGCTAACTGGAAAAGCCCTGTAGGCCTGCCATGCAATGAATGAAGAACAGGTAGAGGGATTTTTATGGTGGTGATGGGCAGTTTGGAATCTACAGCAAAAGCTACAGACAATGGTTCTGATAATCCATTTTACTATTAGCAGAGATGGCGTGGGTGATGTCAGGGTGGGAAACAGTTTAGAACTTAGTTGATCTATGGCAGGGATGGAACCATTTAATGTCAATGTAAATGATTTTGCTTCAATTTTAACCTACCCCTGCAGTTTGTATGTGTGGCATCCACACACTACAGTATTATGTTAGCGCATGACAGCCATAAAGCTACCTTGAAACATGTGAAAATGACTAGTTTATTTTCTGTTTGTGAGAGGTAATATCTTTTATTGGAACACCTTTTGTTGGTGAAAGAGACGAGCTTCTTCAGGTCTGGAAAAAGAGCTCCGTGCAGCTTGAAAATTTGTCTCTTTCACCAACAGAAGTTGGTCCAATAAAATATATTATCTCATTCACTTTGTCTGGTTTAATTTCATCATCCAAGATAATGGAAATGTAAATAATATCAGGGTTTATAAAGAAAAAATAGAGAAAGAAAAGCAAATGGGCTTACTTTAAACTGGCTTGACACCAGGATAACCCCATTGGCTTCAGTTTTACTCCTGACTTACTCCCAGGATAAGTGGACCTAATTCCAATCTCAACTACTGTAGTTAGCAGTTTTAAAAGAATGTATATTTTGGTTAAGAATATATGGTGCAAATTATTACGGAACCCAATTGTCTCAAATATATGTTATATACACTTTCCCTTGTTAAATACTTATCCACACATAATATACATTACATACAAAATTAAGTTACTATTAGAAGGATGGAACATAGAGGAAAAGTTTAATAATATATTACATCAGGACTTCTGAACATTGGCAAAGCTTGTTTGATGAGTGGTATTTTTATAAATAGTGTTCTAGCAACTAGCATGGGCCGTGGATTTTATTAGCCACGAGAGTTGGAAGTACAGCACTCCTCAAATAAGTTTGACCTGGTTCAACTCTGAAAATTTAAATATGTTCTTCATATGAAGTGATATATACCAATCTCATTATAAAAACAAAATTAGCTGTAATTAATCATCATCTGAATATCTGCTTAGTTGGGGTAACTACTTATTATGTTACAAGATGCATTGTGCTAGCTTCATTTAAATGGATATGTTCAATGCTAATCTTTGGTGTTCTGGCCTTTGATAATATAAGCCAAAATTCTGTCCTCATTTACAACTATGCAATCCCAATGAGTTTACTGTGGTGCATGCAACCAAGTGAATGCAGAACTGGTATTTTATTATCCTGCCTTAAACTGGAAAACCATATATTCAATAAATCTGTATTCATGAACTCATACTGATGAATTGTTAGTACTGAGTTGAACCATTATCAGAGCAAAAAGAAACTAAGAATGATTTGGCATGTATGAAACTGGTGTATAGTAACAGACCAAGCAAAGTCAAACAAAAGTCACGTACACATATCAGTAACATCTCTTAGTAAGAATGCATGTCTGGGCAGGAGAACCTAATTTACAAAGGCAAACATGAGGCAGACAGATGTCATTCCTTATCACATAATCATTTCTGTTAATTAAATATCCCAGAGCCCAATCTCATTGCTACTGAAGTCCAATGGCAAAACTTTCATTGACTTTCATGGGAGCAGGCTTGGAGTCCAAAGTGTCTTAGTATGAAACCAATATGGAATGATGATAGAAGTAAGTTTCCGGTCTGCACTACCCAACATTCAGTACACTGTCTGCAAAGTTTCAATAGACAAGTTTTATGTTATATTGTCTTCTAAAATATGAATACTCAGATAAACCTGCCACTGCATTTGTATTGTTTTATAACTTCACTATTCATTTAATATAAACCATATTAAAATTCCACATAAAACACTACATTAAAAACTTTAAGTAGAACACTCAAATCAGGAAATATTGAGGTTAAGGTTTCCCCACCAATCTTAATTCTACACCCTTGTGTGTATGCACTATCATACAGTTTAAGGGCATGATTACATCCTCCTTTTGCCACAGAACCTGTGCCTAATTCAGTGCAGAGATTTGATGTTGTGCAGAGAAGGAGGATGGGATATATAGGGAGCATCCCGTGGTGTCTCTGGGAGCATATCTGGGCCACTGGAGGACAGGATTGGTAGTGGAGAATGAATGGGGCATTTAAAAAGTTTACCAATTTTATATATCTTTTCTTAAGACCTCACAATGCAGGTTTACTGCACACATGGAAGACGCATGCATTTTGCACTGAAGCTCAAGGTATACAAAACCGATATCACTAAGTCTGAATTGTTAGGCTTCAGTTTGTGTTACGATACTGCTGAGAGACTGCAATCAGGGATTGGGGCACCAATGTACCAATGAAAAGATGGTCCCTGCCCCAAACTGTCCACTACCTAAGGATAAAATGACAGACAGCAACAAATGGGCGCGACAAGCAGATGGACAGAGCAAGTGACGCAGCTCTGATTATAATGTAATAAGCAGTTCTTCCTGTACCAAGAGAATTTTTTCATTACAGGATTAAGAATGTTAATCAGGATATGGCACTAATAGATACTGTTGAATTGTCTTTTAGTTCCCTGATCAACTTTCATTAAGGAAAAATTTGTAAGGGAAGAGCGTAATTCTTCTTTCTCCTTATTCAAGTTACCTGAGTAAGGGAGTGCAAGAGTTAGTCCCCTATCCATCAATGCTTACTTGACTGGCTTGATGGTTCTTTAAACATTTGTTTTGTGTTTCCTCGCCATCCAATAACCTATGACAGTGAAAAACAATTTTTTTTCTGTCATGTTTACAAACATTTCTATCTGCTGATGGATCAAGTGTGTTACTCATGTTAGTTCTGCTTGTTAAAAGTTATTAATCATGAAGCACTCTGACAGGAAATTGCCTAAGGCATTGTGATGGATAACACCAAAAAGAAAACCAAATGTACTTAGCAAATAATACATTTAAATAAATAAAGATTGACGAATTCAGTACTGCAGACACGGAGCTGGTTTTCGTTAGGAAATATACCGTACAGATGTGGTTATTGCCAGTTTTGTTTTGGACTTTGATTCTGATACTCAAAGACAGGCACTGGTTATAGTCAGTTGGAGCACAGGGAGTATTTTTCTGGCTTTATGAACAAAAGGACACATGGAAAAACATGATCACATTTTTTCATCTTACTGTTATGCAGTTCTACTTTGGAAGAAGTGTCCCCTTTTAAATGAAAGGCGTTACCTTCCCGCTGTCTTTTTATTTTTCTACAAGGCTTAAAAGCAATCCTGTAGCACAGAAAAATCAAATAACTGAGAGTGTCTCCAGCTCACCTGCACAACAGGGGGAAAAACCCCAGGAAAGTCATAGAATGAACAGACAAAGGGGTGGAGAAAAAAGAAGAACTGTAGAGAAAAGTGATGTAAAAAGTGAGAGTAAAAAGCTAGAGGAAAGACGATAATGGAGGAGGTAAGGATTCTGTTAAACTTTCAACCCTGCCTAAACTGGGTTGAAAGACAAATCCCACAGGGCAAAATAATTGAAGTGGATTTCCAGAAGATGCACTTTTGAGGAATGATATTTTTTAAAGGTGTGTGTGTTTTTTTCCTGGGAAGTCTCCTGTAATTTCCCCCAAAGATGGTGTGGAGAAGCTCTATTTGAATAGGGCTTATTAGAGGATTAAACAGTTAAAACTAAAACTAGATAGGCAGCATGCTCTACTTTTCCAAACAAGCAATGGCTTTCAGTGGATTTGCAACAGTTCAAGGCAGGAGTGCACATACACATGAAAGTCATAGTAATTGAGTGTAGAGGCAAGGTAGCTCCAATGTATTTAAACATTTAGAAGCTGATTAATAAAACATACATCATAAGTGGAAAATATGGTTCAAGTGTAAAACACACTGTAATGTTGGTTCGTGAAAGAAATGTCATTCCTTATTTGGCCAGGCGGCTTCTGTATATAGTAGGCCATTAAAGCATCTTTCAAGTACTCTTTTTTCTGCCTTCCAAATGACTTGATTCAAAACTAATTGAAGTAAATGGCAGGCTTTCCACTGATTTCCATGGACTTTGTATCAGGCCTCATGGATTCGGTCACAAGACATGCCATTCCACCTCCCTGGACCGATGATAGCAACGTACTGCACCAATCACACTAGCATGTAGATACTGACCTTCGTTTACACTCACCCCCTGCTGACACCATAGCCTACAGAGACGGTGATTGCTTAAGTTTCTAGAAATATGTTGAAATGTAAGTAGGCCCCAAAAGCTATTTCTGAAAAATACCCTTAACAATAGTCAAGCGAGGCCTGGTAAAATATGAATAAAGTGAAATGAGACAATTCAGAGGCACACTGAAGATAAGTTAGGACATGACCCCAGGTCATGGTGTAAACAGAAGTTGGTCCTACCTGGTTTTACAAGGGTTTTAGATAGCATTTTCCAAAACTAACATTTTATCTATATTGACAGTTATTGGTATGGCATTTATGCAGGTGTTAATTAAAGATTAGCTTAATGTTAAAGAGCCAATGAGAAAGTAGAAAATATTTAATTATGCTAAAAAGGTTAATTTAATGCTAATTCATTAAAGGGTGTTGTTATAATTAATTATAAAAAGGTTGGCATGCTACTTTCAGATTAGTCGAACACATCCATCTCAAGGTACCTTTAGAGAATGGGGGCTGATCATCCCTAAATGCATCATTTCATGTTAGAATGAGAGTATAAATACAGTGTATGGTCATACTGCAATGCCCTGTTTGCTTAACTAATTATCTTATATTAAATAAAGTTTTTAATTTTGTAATTCCTTGTGTCATTCGCTAAATTAAATTCTCTCTACTTAGTGTTGTTTCAAATGGGACTACATCAGCGTACACGAGGCGCCTTTCATAGAGCATCAGTATGGCCTGCCCAGGGCAGTTAGTGCGTGACAGTTTACATCACCCTGGTATGCATTGCTGCACTGGGTAAAACCATTTTGTTTTGGGTTGACTACTCTCTAAGACACGGGTCTGGCTAAGCTGCTTCGTCTTTCAAACTTTAGACACTGGCTTAAATTTTGACGTTTGATGTTACTCAGGTTGCAAACACCGCATATTCATCAATTCACAATACATCAACTCATTGTCCTGCAAGAGAGTGCATAGAGAACATTTAACATATCTAAATAAATGTCCTGTTTGCTTACTAGTGATGAAAGACTGCTTTCTGTGAACACTGCTGTATTGGTTACATGCTCTCTTGCTCACATGAAAAAGGATGCAGTTTTTATACGTGAAAATAGGGGGTTTTATTAAAATTATATCTCTGACTGGCAGTTTACATGTTTTGACAACCTCTTAAAAAGTAGCAATAATCAACTGGAAGCCATGCTTTGTATTTCATTGATGCATGGCAGGAACAATTCAGGGACTGAGCTTCACGTTATGCCCAGGCTCACCTCCAATGGGCTGGAATGGAATACAAAGTACATCTCTGCATTCATTACCTCTTAATTACCGAGTTAAGTGTGTTTGACAGTCATTTCCCCCCATCGTTAAATTTGGGCCAAATCTTTTTATTTAGCTGTGATGACAGATTCTCATATTTAAAAGAATTTGATGTCATTTCTCCTTTGCACACTTATTGCTTGATTCACAGAATAAGCAGCCACTGATTTAATAAAAATACATTGTTCTTGCATACAAAGAAGCTATGCTATCTGCTTGCCCAGGATAAGTTATTTTGCAAACAGAGATATAATAAAACTCAGGGTTTATGATGGAGGGGAGCGGAGATTCATATCTTATTGCAATTTGAACTGTCGCATACATAAAATTAATATTCTTTCTCTTATTCCCAAATTAGCAAATTAATGAGAGGGAATCCTAGGCCACAGCATAAATTCAATGGGGTGGCGTGATGGGGTGTACCTGGCCTTTCGAGACCCCTGCTGGAGGCCCTGTGGGCCTACCACATCCCACCCCAGGAAAGGAGCTGTGAAGGTGGGTCCTCCAGGCCTGCCTAGAGAGGCTGTATAGAAGCAGCCAATCAGAGTCCAGCAGGCTTAGATAAAAGGAACTGCAGGGTGTGAGCTGCTCAGTTCCTGGCTGAGATCAGAGGAGCAAGGAAGGATGCTTTTTGCTGGTCACAGGAGCTTGCATGAGAACAAGAAGATCGGTTCTGGGGGCATTTGCATTTAGTGAGAAGGAAGAGGGCCTGAGGACTTCAGCTCTGAGGTAAGAGTGAAGAGAAAGGGGCTACATGGGAAAAGGACCAGCGAATAGCAGCAGCGAACTGGAGTAAGCGGTATGGGGCTTCAGCTTATAGGGTCCCTGGGTTGGGACCCAGAGTAGTGGGTGGGCCTGAGTTCCCCCACTGGCTACTAGCAAAATCTCCTAAGCCCTGAGAAGTGGAGTAAGGCTCATTTAGAAGCATGAGCCATGGGTGGGATTTAAAGGGCCCAGAGTTTGGCTGAAGACCCTGGTGAAGGCAGGTAGTTTTGTTGGACTTTTGCTACCCCGGAAGGGGTTCATCCACTTTGACAGGCCAGAGGGCTGAGCCACTGAAGACCTGCCTAGTGAGGTTGGCAACGTACAGGAGGTGCCAGGAGCAGGACAAAGATTGCAGTGCCATACTCAGCTGCTAGGAGGCACTCAGGAGATGAGTGCACCCATCACAGATGGTAACTGGACAGCTGTACTGCAGGAACTATTTGATCTTCTGAACAGGCCTTGTGGTTGCAGTGGTACCTTTCCAGGACTTATTCCGCTGGAATGAAAACCATACAAGAAGGGCCTTGTTCTACAATATTATATGTAGTTAAAAGTCCATTTATCTCATACAATGGTGGACACTGAACGTATTGGATACATGGGGATTCTTGGTGCAAATGATGAGAGGGACTGGGCTAAATGAAGTTTTGCTGTACTCCAGTACTTCACCAGTGATTTTCAAGGTACTTTCATGGAACTTACTAAGCGTCCTGAATCTAAATCCATCCTGCACTGTCAGATGTTGCTTATGGCACAAACAAGGCTCTACCTTGCCTATCTATCCCGAGACGCTCTTTGCAAGACCCAAAGACTGGTGGTGGTAAGTCCCACACATTTTCCCTCTTCTAGTAGTGTCTTACAGAGGGATTCTTCTAGCTGGCCCCTTTTACATGTTCCTCCAGCTGCAGCAGGCTTGCCATGGTAGATGCTTTGGCTTCATTCTTTGCACATGTTCCAGATAATTCCATCTCCTTTCCTGGGTAACTTTATAAAGGGTTGTTGAACTCTCAATCTTGGATTGGACTAAGCTTTTGATGAACAATAATTTAGAGGCAGTTTTTGAAATAGTGATAATGTTCAATATATCAAGAGCTTTTCTGGACTAGGTCTGTGGTCCACGGATCATAACTCACCAATGAATTATATGATCCATAATAATATACTCAACTAAGAGGCCAACGAGTAGAAGAATTTATGAAACACTACAACTATTCCCTGACTACTGCTACAGATCTAAGCACAAATGTCCTCTCCCATTCCACACAGATCATCTTGGTTTCTGGATGACCGATGACAGAAAAATGGGAAGGACGATAACTCAAGAATTGGTGGTGGAAAATGCAGGCTGCTCCAGACAGGTTCAGCCATAAGGAATTTCTGCAGACCTGTGCCACTGCCATGAATGAAGTCTGCTTCTCCTCTGTCAGAGAACCAACAAAGATACACCTGACAGATATTTTCTGGACCGTGGATTGCTTTATTAAACTGAGATTGCCTCTGCTCAAGTCTTGAACTGAGCATCTCTTCTTCAGAGGAACCATCTTATTTACCATGTCCAGAGTGATTTTACTGGCCATCAGGAACAACAAAGAATGATCACCCTCCATCAAGTACTCAGCAATCCAACCAGTACTAAAGAAACCATCACTCCTTGATAGTGGCCTCACAGACCACCAACCAGTGTCTAACCTGTGCTTTCAAAGCAAGTGAATTGTTTTATACTAGTTTCTCAGTCTCCAGTGCCACTGATAGCTACCCATATCCTGGATCCTGTCTCTCAGACTCCAGGGCATTGTAAGGGGCGGTGCTTATGGCCTTAGACATGTGAAGCCCATCCATACTTCTGCTGGATTTCCTAGTGGTGCTAGTGCCCACCAAATGCCGGTGTCATTCCTCCATGAGGCTGCAGGGCAAATGGGCATGTGCTGAAATAGTTCAGGTCTTGCCTCTCAGACTGATCCCAGGAAGACATTATAAACAACGATTCCTCCACCTTTAGAGACCTGCCCTGCTGAATTCAACATGGCTCAGTCCACTTGCCTCATATTCTTCAACACCTATGTGAACCTCTTGGGAGAGTTGGAGATTATGCAGATAAGACAGCTCTACCTCTCATTTACATCAACACTGAATAGCACCATCTCCCAGAATTCTCTCTGGCTAGTTACAAGCAACACTTAGACAAAAATATCTAGCTAAAATTGTTCCTGTCATGTGACAATGGTGAAGAACCATAGCTTTCTTCTAACACTGACCAAGGAATTTCATTACACAACTATGCCTAACACTAAAGGATGAGGTTTGCAAAGCAGTGCAAGACATTTAGAAACAGCAGCCTCTCTATTATTCAAGCCCTGGGGATCATCTTTGAGTCCTCCGTCTTGCTTGCCCCACACATCCATGCTGTATCCAATCCTGCTGCATCTAGAGCATCTCTTAAAACTAGGCTTTTTCTTCTGTTTCACAGTGCAAAAACTCTCATCCAGGCCCTCATCATCTCATAGCTTGATTAGTGTAACCTTCTGTTCTCTGGTCTTCATCAGTGCTAGCACCACTCCCCTCAAGCCCATACAGAATGCAGCTCCTCAGAGCATCTTCCTTTCCCATTATTTTGAAGATATCGCCCTCCTGTCTGAATTCCTCCACTTGCTACTCATATTTCACTGCATCAAGTTTAAATCACTTTGCCTTGTCTCTTATCACCTTAGCCCCAGATTTCATCCATTCTACTAGCGGTATGTCTGTGTCTCCAGCTGTGCTTACTTTCGTGCTGCTCCTTACACATGGAACTCTCACCCAGTAACTTCTCCTCCTTCAAATCCCTCCTTAAGCCCCACTTCCGCTGTGATTTCTACAGGGAACCAGGTAACTAACTCAAGGCAAATAATCCCAAGCAGAGAAAAGAACTTTTTAAAATGATTCAGAACCATCAAGCTGTGCCTATAGCTAGCCTGTGCAACGGTGTGAGATCTTATTATTGTTACCCTTGTCCTCGTCTCTATTGTTTCTTACAAACTTCAATTACACCGTAAGCTCTTTGGAGCAGGAACTGTGCTTTTCTATGTACCTGTACAGCACCTAGCACAAGGGAGCCTTGATCTTGATTGGGGTCTTTGAGCATTACTTCAGTATAAATAATGAATGATCATTATAAATGTGGACAATTTTTATATATTTCTAGCAAGAATACAGGATACATTCTGCTTGCAAGTTGGTGCTAGGGAAGGATCAGAAGGAAGTCTTGGTTATTCTTTCTGTGTGTGTTAGTAAGAGCTAGAGTTAGTCAAAATTTGTTCATTACTCCCTAGAAAGAAATAAGCCCCAATCATTTGGCTAGTCGATAGCGTTACTAGAAATAACTTAATTCATTTGAATATTGAAGCCACTAGCAATTTGTCATTAGATTTGTGTTTTCATAAGTTCTTTAGTATTATTACAACTTGTAGTGCTTACAGTATGATAGGAACAGTAAATGACTGACAGTTTCTCTTCTGCTTCTCTCTTCCTCACTGAAAAAAATACAAGTGGGGATAGTTGTTTTCTGCTCATGGTTACATGGGTCAACTCCTTTCTTACATTTATTGTTAAACTTTCAAGTGGTAATGAGCAGATAGCAGTGGAGTCATGATATAAAATGAGACGATGTGGAACATAACATTATATTTCCACTTCATAATCGGTACAATGAGCCCAAAATTAACTTACTCTCTGTCACTTTGACTAAAGACTAATTATTTATTATGATTATTAGTAGTAATATTTTAGAAATTACATTTAAACTGTGGGGAGGCAGTGTGGTCCAGTGGCTAGGATTCTGGACTAGGACTCAGGAGACCTGGGGTCTCTTAAAAGCTCTGCTGTGTTTGGGTATGTCACTTCACCTTTCTGTGCATCTGTTTCCCTTCTTATCATGTATCTTGCCTAGTCAAGTAGTAAGAGACAGCCCCTGATTCCCAAAACTGTCAATGTGTTTGTGCAGCCCCTAGCACAATGGAACCCTGATCTCACTGCGGCCTTTGGCACTGCTGTAATACAAACAATAAATAATACACATTACTCTTCCTACACTTTTAATTGAAATGCTGAGCATTTAGTTAAACTTCAAGGTAAAGAAAAGTGTGTGATAATTAGATTTGACACATTTTCCTGGCATTATCATTCCCTGTAACAATCTAAGCTGACTTTCCCCCGGCCCCCTTTTATAAGAAATACAGCATGTGTAAAATTACCAGTTCCGGGGCTCAGTGTAGGATATAATGTAAATTTAAAGAAAAAACAGTCACTTGCATTGCAGTGAGTAGTATGAATAGCCAATGTGTGTCAGGGATGAGGTTTAGTATTGTGCTATGAAAAGCCTCAACAGAGAAAGTCAAGTCAGAAGATAATCTAATTCTATTTTTCATACATTGTTTTTCTTCAGCAATAATATTGATGACTCAGTGATAGACCCTATCATCGTTATTATAGTCCGTGCTGATTATCATTAACCTGTTAGCTACAAAAGAAACTAACAGAGTTGTTTCTAAGGAGTGGTGCTGATTAGTCTTTATGTGCCAGACTATGTTGCTAAACTGATTTTGTAAATACCATTTTATTTTAACGCTGCTCACGGTGAGCCTTGTTGATAAATCGTGTAGCCAATTTCTTGACCACTTTGGTTTGGTTATGAAATGTGCTCAAGAGGCCAAATAACCAATGTCAGTCAGGTTTTTTCATATGGCACAGGAAAAAAAAGGTCTATAAGATACCAGTCTCTGTAGAACAGTCCTATGCAATGATGTTACATTCACTGTATGCAGAAAGTGTGCTCCCCAAGTTACACATTTCAACTGCTATTATTTATGACTTTAAAAGTTACACATTTCCTTACATGTCATTAAGATACAATTCATTAATTTATTCCAGTTCCCTAACTTGTTCTGTTCCATCCTTAACTTTGTTTTGGATACTAGTATTCCAGGTGCAGATCCATGAAGGTACTTCCCTAGCTTGTACTAAGACATAGAACAAAAGTGTCTTTATTTTTGACAAGTTTCCTATCTGCCTGTGCCAAATGCTTGCTTCAGCAAATGCCTGGTGTTATGGGATACTTAGCATAAGTGAACAGGATTATGGTATAGGACAGTTTAGGCTCTATCACTGATAGAATATTTGTACTTAGTATGCATTAAGAACCAATAACATTAATATGTATATGGCGTAGATAATACACATTAATAATATGATCTATATTTATATGATAGCCAGCATATATTAGTAAACAGTCTATATCTGATGTCAAAGTGTGGGCAAAACTTCAGGGAGAGCTGCATGGGTCTATCCCAGAGCAGGACTAACCCCAGGTTCTTAGTACATCTTGGTGGAGTGATTTTTACAGTGCTATAAAAATACTTGTTAAATATGACATATGTACTTCTACATCACATCCCTTTTCATGGAGGCACAACAATCTTGCACTTGTGCTCCTTCCAAAACCTACTGATTCTAATGATGATCTGTATATAGCAGTGGATCCCTATGAGCCGCACTTACCACCTCTTTCTTCTCAAAATGTGTGCGTAGGAAACTCATACATGTATCTCCTTTCTAAGTGCAGTGCATGGAGGGAAAGGAACAGCACTGACTCCCAGAAGCAGAAAGAGGATTCTGAAACCTGTGCAATCTGAAACAAATTTATTTGCCTATTTTAAAGTTACTGCAACAGATCGTTTTTGTCCCTGGTGCTGGAGAGCCAGTTTGTCCTGCAGCAGAGGCTGAGGGAATGGGAGGATGGGCTTCCTGTCGACGTCTCTGAGGCTATGTACACACTGGCGGTGGCAAATTCGCCGCCGTCAGATTGATTTTTCCGATTCTATTGAGCGGCAGTGAAGACCTGCTCAATTGATCTGGAAGTCGATCTAATAAATCCACCTCCCCAAAAAGCGCAGTGCAATGGAGACGATGTGTTAAAGGGAAGTTACGAAGTCGACGGGAGTTACGCAAGCGACTCCGCATAACTTGCGTAACTCCCGTCGACTGCCGCCGAATTTTGCTGGCAGTGTAGACCTGCCCTGAGAAATGTGAGCAACAGCAGCATCCCCCCACCCCTCAGTTGCTGTTTCTAAGTAGCTGTTTCTACTTCCTTCAGTTTCTTGGCCTCCAGAGGAAGTGAGTAGATTTAGTCCAGCCGCTTTCCCCCACATTCAGCCCAGCCATCCTCCTCCCCTTCCAGATCAGTGTGATGGAACAAAACAAGCCTCCCCCTGCAACACAAACTCATTCGGTGTCCTTAATCCCTCCACCCACTGGTTGCCCAGCCAACAGGCCAGACAAGCAGGTGATGCATTGACAGGGAGCAGATGGTCTCCCGCGGAGGTAAGCGGGGCCCAACAATGAAACCATATTGATCATATTGTTTCTTTTCTCTTCTTCGGCTTCAACTTTAGTCTTTGAGTCTTTTCCACTGCTAACCCGCTCCCCTATACCACTCTCAAAGACTTCTCACTGCGGCTTCTCCTCCTCCCACCCACGCCAATAAGAGTTAATGATGGCGAGGAGGTACAGAGCTCAAACACTTTTACTTGCCTCTCCTCCCCCAGAAACCTCTTCACAAACAGGAGGAAGAAAGGGGACTGCACACTGTCTCTCCTTACAGTCGCACACCCATCCTTCACCCCCAGCACTGCCACTTCAACCACCTCACCCCCGCCTCAGTCCGCCAATCACATCCCCCTCCTCTTCAACCCCCTCTCCTTCAAATTCAGTACAAGTACCCAAGGAGAAAAGGAGGGCCCTGTATTCTGTCATCCCTTCAGCTGCCCCTGCCTATCCACAACCTGACCCAACAACCACACACACAAAAAATAGAGGACAGTCTGTTTCCCCCTTCATCATGCTATTCAGAAACTCCAGGCTTCTCTACCCCTTACTCACACACTCCCTTCCCAACTTCTCACTCCCCTCATTTCAATGCACACTGACATACCTGAGCCCCACAGCCTGTTCCCCTTTCTAAAGCCCTATACCCTCATCTGTGCATGCACCCTACACCCCCACTCCCCCATCCCCCTTTACCAGCTGAACAGAAATGGGAGAAAGAAACTGAGGGACCTCAAAATTACCTCCCGCAAATCCCATCAAACGCAGTTATATGTACACCCAGGAGAGACGCTTCCACAGCCTGCCTCCCCTTCAGCTGCCCACTTGCATTCACACCTCACTTTTATCTCATGCACACGCATGAGAGAGGGCCAAGGGTCTGCAACCCCCCATCCACTCTCCTTAGACCTGTTGTTAAATGAGAGAGACATCCATTGCCCTTCAGGCTGCACCCCCATTGCTTCCCTCCCATTTGCACTCTCCTCCCCTTCAAAGCGCAGGGTGACAAAAAGGGGACCCAGAGTTTGTCCCCTGCAGTTCATTCCCACCCCTTCTCAAACACACTCACAGAAACATGCGAAAGGAAGAAAGAAAGGGCCCCACAGTTCACGTCTCTCCCCTTCCACTGCCCTCCCCCCAGCAAACACTCCTGATAATAAGAGAGAACCAGGGCCCCTCAGTCTGCACCCTCCGCCCACCCCCATCTCATTCATCAACCCCAGTCTAGCATTCACTGCTGTGTGGCAAATTGTGAAGATGCTAGCATTGAGGCATGAAAACTGTTAGCCACTATTCACAATTTTAATACTACCTTCATAGCTGTCACATAAATTCATTGCCAAACGTGGGCTTATAATGGCAAGAGGGAACTGAAAAAGAAGAAGCATTTAAAAAAAAAAATTCCTACGGGCTCAGTTTGCTATGGTATCTGTACTTGTTTGCAGATGGTTTTTGAAACCATAACTACAGTAACTCCATCCAGTGTTTTCTAAAGTAGCTGCCCTGTAGTTTAAAAAAAAAAAACCATCTTCCCTTTCCCCACACACTTTTTTTTTTCTTTTTTTTTTACAGTAGATACAAATGCCTATAAAGGCTCCTTTTTGTTTTTCACTCTCTCTCTCTCTCTTTTTCTCTCAAAAAAAGAGAGAGACAGAGAGCAAAAAGAAAAGAAGGAGGCTTGTGAATGAAGCCCAAACAATACAGGGTCACAAAGCTGTCACAACTAATGTTATAGTGGCACTGCTGGGCAGGCTTACAGAGGACTTCTTGTTTCTTGATTTTTATGGTGGTCGGTAGAACGCATGTAGCCCTTTGCGAACAGGTTTAGGACAAGCGGTGAAGAAAAGACTCCTCACAATAAACTCTTTGCTGCGGCATTGGGAGCATTATGCCCACAAACACCTGGGGTTTTACTAAGAGGGGGCTGCGGTAGACTAAATAAATAAATAAAGGAGTGGAGCTATTGTTTTCAAGTTACACCCCATGTACCAAGCGGACACAATAGTTTTCCTTTAACTGGTCTTTGGCGATGGAGTCTAAAGCCTCGGCAATACTATTAAATACGAATAGCAACATTTAAGGACTGTTAAGATTGGGGCAGGGAAAAAAAGGCAGACAAAGGAACTAGAAAGTTCTGGCTGAAAGCCTGTGCCGTTGTGTGAAGATGTGGCAGGCGACGAGTCTTTCTCCTGCTTTCTGAGGCACGTTTCTAGCTCAAGCTTGAGAAAAGCAGAGGTAATGGGGCCAGATCCTCAGCTGGTGTAAAACAGTGTAGCTCTGAAGTCAGTGGAGCTAGGCTGATTTACACCAGCTGAGGATCTGGCCTAACAGTGCTGATCATCCCATTCTTGAACTTCAGATTCTTATGGGAGCTAGGTACTAAGGTAAATTAAAGGCAATTGGATTAAAAACAACATCAAATGCCTACTCCCAGTTAATAATAAAATATAGCTAGAAGGAGTTGTTACATTTTCTTTCCTCAGTCCGTGGGTGATGTGCACACCCCTGCAGTCGTGAATTTCCCACTCAGCAAGCATTTTGTGAGAGAGGTCGCACAGCAGGGCAACCCCACCAGAAACAGTCTTGAGGTAAGTACTCCCTCCCCACTCTCAGAATATTAATCAGCCCTGAGAAGGCTTCTTTTCACATTCATTAGCCTTTCAAAAACAAATTGAGGGTGATGGATAGCATCCAAAAGAGTTGGGTTTAAGGAGAAGCCATCACTGCTTCCCCATCCAAAACTGGCTACAGTTTCAGAGTATTTCATAAAATCAAAATATTATGTCAAGCAAACTTTCTGTAATTTTTTAAAAAACGTACTGTCTCCTTTTCAGTGTTTCATCCTTCCCCCTTTTCTCTTCTTAGTCTCTAATTTTCAGTCTAGGCATGTTTCTTCAAGATGCTTTGCTGATTTGGCCATCCTCTCCCTATCTATATTTAATCTTCAGTTATCTTAAACTGATCTAAAAGGATCCGAAGGTCTTCAGTGAGCCAAGACAGACACACAGAATTTGCCATTATATCAATAGAATGCATGCCATCAGAAGCCTCCTATCTAACAGCCTGGGAGATGAATTTTCATGCAAAAGCATCTGAAAGCTCCCTTTGAAAAGTTTTGAGTTGAGATTTGTTGTAAATGTTTGCAATAAATGTGTAAAAGGGTGGTAATATTGAAGAATAAGATTAGTTTATTCACTGGGCAACCAGATTTTCAAGGTAAAAAACCAGGACAATCTCTCCTTTAAAATCCAGTTCTTCCAGGAATTTTTCCTACGTATTTTGCCCCACTCCCTTCCTTACCTGAACTGTTGTCCAGTATCTTGTCTTGATTATCTTGTGTTGGAAGCTCTATGTAAGGTGCACAAACAACGTATCTGTTCTTAACCACCTGTGGGCATGTATGTAACCTGAATGTCTGTGCACATGTGCTTTATCTTGTTTTGCCTAAATACTGTATAGTTTAGGTGCCTTGATGAAGTACTTAGGGAGTAGATTTGTACAAGCTTCACCTGAAAACCACTGTGGTCCATTGGTTAGGATGGTGGACTAGGAATCAGAAGACTAAGGTCCCTATCCTAGGTTTGTCACTGAACAGATGTGTAACTTTGGGCAAATAACTTTCCCTTTCCACCATTTTTCTGTCTTGGCTATTTAGACTATAAACTCTTTGAGGGCAGGCATTGTCTCTTAATATGTGTTTGTACAGTGCCTAGCACAATGGGGTCATGATCTCAGTTGAAGCGTCCAGGCACTAATTTAATAAAAATAATTATAAAAAATAACTAAACCACCTCCACATAGGAGTGGAGCAGATGAAACAGTCAGGAAATTGGTTTATTATTGTAAGGTCATCAGTTGTTTACCACATGCCCGTCATTACAACCATTAGAAATTAAATCAGAACTTGCAGGGTATTTGAAACAGTAACAAAACTTTACAAATTAGAACAGCATCAGATTGCTCCTTTTTCAAAATAGTTAAAATAATAAATATCTTTTCTCTGTTCTCTGTACAACCTGAATACTTTTTCATAAGGGAAGCTTTGTCCTTTTCTTCTGAGACAGGTTAGTGGCTTTTTTTTTTTTTTGCTTTTATGTAAGCAATTTGAGGACATTAGCACTAGAGTTTCAATGGGGAAAGAAGAATTGAGCAGGGGAGCTCTTATGTTGTAATTTAACCTAGTAGGGGGCCAGCATGGCCTATTAAGTCTTTTTCAAAGGTTGTAGTTCAAGGCATCAGTTCCTGGAGTAAAATTCCTGCTGTTCTAGAGATTCTGTAGCAGGAGACCCTTGAGTTTATTAAGGTCACAAAAAGAAGAGTTTTTACCCCTTTAAACAGATATATCCTCACTATGGACCTGATCCAAAGTCCATCAAAGTCAGAGAGACTGTATAGACTTCTGTGGGACTTGGATCAGGCCTGAACTGAGCAGTTGAGTCAGAATAGATCTGTTAGTTTAGTAATTTAAAGTCTCTGTACAGTAAGTTTTTACTGATTGTCGCAATTGCTGCACAGCGCTTAGGCTGGAGAACGTTCAAAACATTTGCCTGCCACCCCCAGGCTCTGAGGGAGGAATTAAAGGAAATTTGAATGTGAATTTCAAATCAAATATGAGCACAAAACACCCTATTTAATAGACAGTACATCATTTAGGGTTACATCCCTAGCTGATGTAAATCACAATAGGCACTTTCGTTTCAATGGATCTACATTACACCAGCTTAGGAGGTGGCCTATAATACTGAATGCTAATTTTGTTAAGTGTTCTACCATGAAGATACACCCTTTGTCAATATGTTATATGCAGGATGTTGGATTAATGGCAGAGCTTCCCTAATATGATTGTCTGAAGTTTTCTTTTTTGCATTTTGTTTTTCTAGAATTCTACATGGGTTTATTTTCTGTCTCCTGTTGAAACAGTCTGTCACCAGGGAATTGGAGTTGGCTTTGATGCCCTTGAGTTTTTGGCTATAACACTACAGTATGTCCACACTAGAGTTTTTGGTCATGCTGGAACTCAAGCTGACTGATTGATTGCTTATTGACTTGAGTTAGTCTACACTATAACAACTGTGTTAATTATCTACAAAAGTCTTGTTTCTGGAATAAGACCTATCGTGACCTATTTGTGGGTGGAGTCTACATTAGCATTTACAAGTGTTGGTCTACAGTAATGTCAGTCACCTTGAACTAATTGGTAATCAATTCACTTGAGTTACAGAACAACTCAAAGCTCCAGTGTGGATAAGCCCTTGGAGAACTTTGTGAGAAACCTGGGCTAGGTTATTATTATTATGCAGATAATAGACCGTCACTGTATATTTCTGCCTCTTTAGGTTCTGGATGGATGTTAGGTATCTTGGCGCTTGTATTGAGACACGTCAGGATCTCATGGCTTAGAACCACTGAGGTTAATCCTAAATTTTATTGGTTGAATCGGAAAGGAATTGGGAGTAGAGAGCAAGTTTTTATAAAATCACATAAAGAGAGAGTGTGGGCTGACATCTAGGCATTTGATTTGGGTCTGATTTAAGAAGATAGTATGTCAGCTGTGGTCAGCTGTTACCATCTTAAAAATGTCACCACCAAATTATGATCACATTTCTCATCTGATGATGCTATTGCATCCCTGCCTTTGTGACTCTGATGTTAAATGGTGTAATATGATCAGCTGTGGTTACCAAACAGAGTGATCTTACACCTGTAGCTACTTGAGATTGTGTCAGCTTGGTTATTGGTTGGATAGGCTCTGGATAACTGCTGCTGTCTGTACTTCTCTTGATGCTTGCATGCGCATGGACTGAGATTAATATTTGGGCTTTTGTCTTGAGGAGGGATGCCAGATATCCTTTGCAGCTGCCCCAGTACCATCCACCTTTCCGAGGTCCAAGACACAGTCCCAAGCACAACAGGCTAACAGTGCTGGATGGCTTCCCTTTCAGCTTGAGACTGACCAGACAATGAGTCTCTTAAGTAAGTGGAAAAACCTTTATATTCACTTTTGTTTTGCATAGCTTATTGATTTCTTGCCTTACAGTGTAACG
This sequence comes from Emydura macquarii macquarii, assembly GCF_026122565.2. Lineage (NCBI taxonomy): Eukaryota > Metazoa > Chordata > Testudines > Chelidae > Emydura > Emydura macquarii. Next base: position 1,387,162 of record NW_027133667.1, read on the forward strand.
ATTTTAAGTTAATAAGGGTGAAAACCACAGAGCAACTTCGGTGCCTAAACTCCAGAGTCAGGCGGCTAAGTCCCCATGCACAGCACTACCATGACCCACGCAGCACCTGCATGGCTGCCATCTAACCTTGTAGGCACCTCAACTTACTTGGCATGTAATTTTCCACTGTAAAAGTTCCCTAGGTGCCAAAGTTTCAGACCCTGGGGCATGCTCTCTGCTGCCTCTAGGCATCTGCCCCAGGGCCTGAAACTTTGGTGCCTATCTCCCATCTAATCCTCAGAGTGATTCATGAACCAGAGAAGGTAGGTGTTTGGCTGCCTACGTTGTATGCAGAGCCTGATCCTGTAGGTGGCCTCGCAGCATACCTACTGGATTGGATCCCTCTCAAGATCCAGCCAGAGGAAGGAGTGGTGCTGCCCACCATATAACTTTTAGCTCAGTGATTAGAGCTCTCACCGGGGAAGTGGAAACCCAGGTTCAATTACCCCATGTCTGCCAGAGGCAGGAGAATGGATTTGAACAGAGGTCTTGCACCTCTCAGAGTGCTCTAACCTCTGAGCTATGGGATGTTCTGCCGTGGGGCTTCCATCTCTCCCGCTGGAGGTGTTCCACTTTGGATAAATAATGAAAAGAGTGATTGGAACAGAGGGACTGGACTAAGAGTCTCCCACCTTCTATCTAGGTGCCCTAACTAACGGGCTGCAGAATCATTCTTTCCTGGGTAATGTTGTTGAAGGTTTTGCAGGCTTGGGATCATGGGCCCTGAAGCTGCAACGACTTCCTGACATGCTGAACGTCACACACGAATAGACCACTTGCATTTGTAAAGTTAAGCATTTAAATAAGTGGTTGCAGGAGAGGGTCTTTAATCTGTATTTATTTTTCATTATGAAGTGGTGACAAGGATAGGTTGGCCCATATGTGCTACCTTAAAAAAAATCTTCTCTCCCAGTAACACCAAAATGAAACTTTGCCGGCTTACCTATAGAGCAAGGATTAAATCAAAACCAGTAAACGTTGTTGATTATCCTTAAAGGTATTTTTCAAGGGGTTTTGTTATATTCATATGTCACCCATGTGCTCCTTCCTAAATGTCTTCCCAGTGTGAGTTGGGCATTGCTGATTGTGTAAACAATATTCTGACAGATAAAGCATGCTCCCCACTCAGAATATATCCTTTGCCCTGCGTTCTCCATTCTCTCTCTCTCTCTCTCACACACCCACTCTTCTTTTTGTTCATGGCAAAACATGAATTAAACAAACAGCAGACGCATCATCTAATTTTAATGCCTGAGAAGACGTAAGGGCCTGTTCTTGTGCACTCTGACTCAGTTGAATTTTGCCAGAGTGAGGATTATTAGATTGGACCCTATGGGGTTATCCACGAGGGGTCTGTGTTTGATTCAGCTGGGTTACTCACCAAGGGCTAGTAAGCAAATAGACTATTCTAAGTCTGTATCAATATCTAGCCCTTCCCTCTCCACCCAAGGCCCTGATTCTGGAAGTTACCACAGTGACATTGGTGCAACAGTCCGCTTGTGTGGACTACCTTGAAGAATTGGGGCCCAAGTTTTCTAATTATTTTTTCTCTTCTTCCCTAGGATAGGGAGCCTATAAAAAAATCAGGATTAATATCCTATTTTAGCAAACACATTCAGTAAGCTTTAATGAATTCTAGTCTATCGCACGTTGAAAGAGGCAACCTGGATCCAATGCACAGATTTCAAATTATTGCTTGCATGTTACTAATAACAGAGATGCTTCCTGTAATCTGAGAGCTCCATGCTCAAATATTTCATACCTACAGATGTTCTATTACAGTTTGTGGGATGCTTTTCCACTCATTCCCGTTTCCCTTCAGTAACTTAGCAATGGCTAATTAAGATATGCACACACCATATTGTTTTGCATGTTTGACTAGAACACTGACAGATTAATAGGAAGGGTAAATAGCAGTGCACTCTGCAGTGGCTCAGTGTCGGCTAGAGGGATTGACTGCTGCCAGACTTCGTTGTATTTGCTCAGAGGAAGCTGCAGCAAAAGCCTGCTGGGGCAATGTGACCTGGGTCAGGGGTATTTGTTTCTCATCTCTATAGAAAACAATTGTCCTCTCAATGGAAAACGGCTTTTTGAAGCTACGTGGCTTTACTGGTGAGGAAGCATTTGTACTCCCAGCATGCTTACTAAAATACAGCTATACCATAGTAAAAGGCAGTGAGGACTTGGTTGTGTTGCCTCGCAGTTCAGACTACCAGGGTGCAAACAACTGTGCACACAAAAGTAAAACTCTGTAATATCCTGGTATGGATGTTGCAGGCGCAAACGTAAAGATTCCGCGTTTGTGTTAATGTAGTCCTTTTCAAACAGGATTACAGTAATGCAAACTAGGAACCCTTTTGTTCATGTATGCAGTGTCCACATGCGGGAGTTACAGCACAGCACTCTGGTGCACACTGCTATTCACTCCCCCGTAGTCCAAACTGCAGAGCCGTGTAGACATAACCCAAGTGTCCTCTACCTACTGTTCTTCATGTATGAGGATGTAGGTTCATAGATAAAGAATGATTTTTCTGATTGTTATTGCTTTTACTTGCCTATTTTTCGAAGAAAAGGAGAATGGCTGAGAGTCTTAATTGATATTTCTGTTTCTTTATTATAAGGAAATGATAATAAATTTCAACTTAAAGAATGTGAAAGCTAAATTCATCCCTGGTATAACTGCTTTTATTAATTTTGTGTTATAGCAGCACCTGGAGGCCTCACATGAGTTCAGGTCCCTGGTGTGTTAGGTACTGTAAAAATGCAGAGTAAGACACAGTTCCTGCCCTAAAGAGCTTACAAGCTAGACACGACAAACACCAGGAGTAGCAGTATTCCCATTTCATATATGGGAAAATGAGTATAAAAGAGATTAATTGATTTGTAAAGGTTATGTAGGGAGTCTGCGGCAGAAGCAAGTTTTAAATCCAGAGCTCCTGTATTCTGGTCCAGTGTCTTAACCACTGGACAATGTTCCTCCATTGACTTCATAGATAAATGGGACTACGTGAACCACATAGAGGAAGAGAACTGCCTGCAGTGTCTAACTACAAAAAAGTGTTGACCAAATTTCTGCTGTGACCTTTTTCTGCATGAGTGTAAGTAAGACTCCCTGGAGGAATGTCTAAACTTTCCACTGGGCTATCAGAGATGATTTTGTTCTAGTAAAACCCTGGATGCACAAGAACATTGTCCAGTTATCACAAGTACCTGCCCCAAATGGTAGAAATATACACTTGACGATTGCGTTTATGGAATGTGTTTTGTCTCACTCCGTTATGATTTGTACTCTTCATACAGAAAAAGGGAGGAATGTTTCTCTGTAATACACTTGTTTGGAATTCATGACACTCACTATCATTTTTCTGCGTGCACAGACCTCTAGTCTATTCAAAGCCTGTGTGTAACTCCCAGCACTGTTAATATCTATATGTATGAACATCAATGGAAGAAACAACCTGCTGTGCTAAAGCAGTTATCTTCTATTGAAGCCCCAAAGAGTGGAGTATTAATTCCCAAATAAGAGGGAGAAGGCAGTTCTTTCCCCTTTAGAGGCCCAGTTCACTAATGCTCTGCACCCTATTTAGTCATTTACCCCAAAGCAAAGTGCGCATAAATTACCATAATATCATTCTAATTTGGTAAGGTTTTCCACTGGCTTTGCACCAATGCAACTGCAGAACATTAGTGGATATGACCCTAAATATTTTTTTTTCTTGAGTAGATCACTGAAGGAGCTAGTAACCAGAATAATCCTGTGGACAGTACAGAACCACATCATGATGTGACCATGATTAGCTGTGCCACTGCGTAATGGAGATCGCTCTCCAGTCCTTGCTTTCTCTCTCTCCCTCTGTTACGATCACCTCTCCAGCAACTGATGTCAACAGTCCTTTCCTTTTCAGTGAGTGCAGGATCCCGTGGAGGCATCTGTGCAATGGAAGATACGTTTGATATTTCTTGGACTGCTATATTCCAGTTCAATTTAAATGTAAGTCTAACTCTAAGGGAAAATACATTTAAATCCAGTCTGTTCCCAGGGGATATGGTCCTGGGGAACTGAACGAGGCAGTGGCCTAAACTTACGTTGTTTGTATTTCAAGGAATCTGGGCTCAACCATGTGACAGACATACTAGACCTGTACTAACACTATAGGCACAGCAGAACAGCTTATCAAAGGATCTTTGCATTTAGGAGTTGGTACATGACACTATGGTAATGTGAAGGAAATACTATGAAAATGTCATAATATAACTAATCAGTTCTCAACTCATTCTAACTGTAAAAAAGCTGTACAGGCACTGTGTGTTTTGTTTTCATTTTATAGCTCATAGAGCAGTTTAAGTTACAGCCTTTCCCTCAAAAATCATTGTCTTCTTGCTGCCTTCACCTTAGGAAGTGAGCTCAGCCAATCAAGGAACTGAGTGTGATACACTTGGGACCAATCCCAACCAACCCAGCTGAAAATTCAAAAAATGGAAAGCAGAATATGCAATGACGCTTCCACAGGTATACAGAGTAGGGGTGGGGGAGGAAGGGAAATATGCTTGCCTCAAAAGGCTTGTCTTACATTTAAAAAAGAAAAATCCATGCAAAAATTCTCTGAAGAACTACAAACTCAAAAAGGAACACATTTTCCAGGGTTTAGTTTCACTGCAGATATGTAACACTGTAGTGTAGACATAAAAATAAATACAGGCCAGATCCTTGACTGGTGTAAATCTGCAGAGCTCACTTGATGTCTGTCGGCTCAGGATCTGACCAAAACATATTTGAAGATAGAAGCTGAAAATCAGTCAACTGCCAAGTTCAGAGACATTTTTTTTTCTTGAAGAATTCATGACATTGACTTCTCAGTCACTACAGGAAATGCTCTATTTTAGCTGTTAGACAAGCCACTGGCTCACGCAAGGGACATACTAACATCATAGCTGGGCAGGTAACAAATCCTATCAGTTAATTTTTTTTACTCTCTTCTTCTGAACTGTTGAGATTTACATCTGTATGCTGTCAGGGTGCAATTCACTGCTATGCAGAGAGCCAGAACAAATCTGTGCCCCTTAAATCTACTTTGAGAGCTTAGGTGTAACTAGTCCATTGGGCCCTCTGCACAAAGGTGAATTTAATCCTGCATGTGTTGGGGGGGTCAAATATTTTATTTACTCTTTGCTTTAAGCCTCTTTGAAAATTGCATCACACTTTAAAATAACAGAGCAATTGGCACAGCCTTTACTTAGCTATGGAAGGGAGGAAGCCCTCCCTGCTCAGCTTGTGAAACCAGCTCCCTGGGGTAGAGCAGGGGAGACTCCTACTGCACTTTGTCCTGCAAACAATTGGGCAGGGAGAAATGGGGAGGAGCTCGAGCTCCACCTCTTCACCAGAGTAGCTGGCTGGCTGGGAGTTCAGGGGAGGAGTAAACTGTTCCGTGGAATGGGTGAAAATAATTGACTTCCCCTCCCCACCCCCAGCTGTGGGAAAGCAAAGAAGAAATGGTGCATGAGTCACAATTCATTCTCTGGTCTGCTGCACCTGGGGCAGTCCACCTATGTGCCACCGCTTATTCAGGGCAGATGGTAGAGAAACGATTTAGTCCTGATTGTGCAAAAATGTATGCATGTGCTTAGCTTTTAGCATGTGGACAGGCCCGATGACTTCAAGTGGACTAGTCATACACTTAAGGTTAAATGTGTGTAAGTGGCTGCAGGATTCGGGCTTGAATTATTTTGTCTGAACTAGTTGCTTAAAGGCCCTTTCAGGTGAGTTAGCTGATGCAGCAGGAGGAGACTGCAGCAATGACTGGGATAGCTGTAAAATACATTCCTTTATACAAGACTTTGGTGCTTAGGAAACAGGGATCAGTTTCTGAGGGAGGCTTTCAGCTGGATTCAGTTTTACAACACTGCTGCTGCTGTGCTCCTGATGAAAATGCTACTCTTCACCTAAGCTATAGATGATGTGACCCATTGTGCTACCTCCTCTCAGGCTCAGCAAGTGGGAGCTCTGCTGCAGCTAAGTTGTGTGACAGTTCCCTGCTGCACCCACTTGTCTGCCTTGCCAGAAAACTCCTCAGGGCTCTCCCAGCCCAAGTCTTGATTAGCAGGTGACATTCAGTGAACCCCAGCTCCTGAGGTCCTCAGAGACCTTTCTCTGCAGAGCACTGCCCCATCACGACTGATTCACAGAAGTCATTAAGTATGCTGTTCCGTTAAAGAGACAGAAGCAACAGCTTGTTATCTTGACTGCAGTTATCACTTCAGTTCAGTCGAAGCACTGGATTGGTTTAGATAATTAAAACAAGTTAATTAAAAAAGAGAGGTTGTAAGTGAATTCTAGTATAAAGGGATAAAGCTAGAGAGGGTTACAAACAAACAGAGGTAAAAATACACTGTCTAATGACAAAAACCTATCTTAACAAGCTACGGACTTTGTTCAAGGTAGTTTCCTCACCAATCTTCCTTTTCCAGCAATGACTGACTAGCTTTTAGTCAGGATCCCCACACAGCCCAAGGCGCAGGTTTTCCTTGACTTCTCAGGTGCAGGATAACTTAAGGGTTTGTTCTACCTCTCCTTATAGTCCAGTAATCCTTTGAAACATATTCTGAAAAACTTCCCCAAACAAAGTTTGTTTTCCCTGCTGGGTGTGGACACCATGCTGGATGGTGTAGATTCCATGCTGTCTTCCCCTTCATTTGCATTGTAAAAAAATCTCTCGTGGGGATGATCTCTTTGTGCAACCTCTGATACAAATGAATAACTGGTTGAATTTGGCCACACCAGGTTTGAGGTGTAGGTCTTTTGCCTTTATCTGGAGAAAACCTGTTTAATCAACTCCCCCTGACATAACTGGTTTAAACACCTTTTAGTTATAATTTCAACTGCATAATCCTTTGTGAGTTGACCCTACATACGTCATGCAAAAATATTAATGATCAAAGCATTATTTTTAGGACGACCAGATGTCCTGATTTTATAGGGACAATCCTGTTATTCGGGACTTTATCTTATATAGGCTCCTCTGACCTCCCACCTTCGTCCCAATTTTTCACACTTGCTGTCTGGTCACCCTAGTTATTTTCCAGTGACATGTTACATGACACCTTTTAGATACAGATTATAACAATAATGAGTTGGGGTACACTGAGCTGGTTAGGCCTGCTGAAACTCACTTCTAGATACAAGGGATCCTCTTGCCTTCTGTCACACCCACCAACATTATAAATGATGACTGAGGAGGAAAAACATATGTCTAATGGAACTAAAGCTTTCTCACTGTCTATTTGGCTTTCTTTACAGGGAAATATTATAAAGCTAACCTTACAATAACTGACTTCACAAAATAGTTACATCCATACTTCTGAAGGATATGTTCTCATTTGCATTTTGACAAGTGTATGGCATATTATATATATAAAAATATAACATGTTTAGAAATTTCAAAGGTGCTTAAGGAAGTTAGGCACCTAAATCCCATAGAATTGGGATATCTAACTTCCGTAGGTGCCTCTGAAATTTCAAAACTTTGTTCTGTGAACATACCTGCCAAAAATACATCTTTTAAAATCTTTTAAAATCGTCAGTAATATTGTCAAGAACTGAAAATCTCAGTGCAGGGCACGGCACAACCACAAGAGCAACTTTTCAATACTACATTTAATAATGTATATCCCAAACTTGCACCTGGCTTAGATGGGTAGATCTTGCACCCTTATACAAGCTCATTTACTTTAATGGAACTCTGCATGTACACGTGTCTATCTACACAGAGCTAGTCTCAGTGTTGAGGCTACCATGATAATTAATCTTAATATTACTAATGCATCATTTTCATATACTATACGCCAGGAAAAAAAGAGAATGTAAAGTTGATGACATACTCAACATTTCTTACTTTATCATAAACACAGACTCTAACATAATTACATTATTAAATATACACTACAAAATCACACACACACACATTATTAAAGGGTGGGATTTTCAAAAGTTAAAGCTACCTTCACATCTAGCACAATACCAGTCTCCCAGCCCTAGCTCACACCAATGTACTTCTTTGAGGCCTTCATCCTGCAAGTGGACACATGCTTAAGTATGTGTATAGTTCCACTGAAGCCAAAAGCACTATTCATTTGTTTGCAGTTAAGCGTATGTGGGTTTCCAGGACTGGACCTGAACACACTATCTTTCAGTTCCAGAATACCATCACCCTGAGTGCCACATCAAAGAGCTGAAAATCACATTGCAGCATCTGACCTTAATTCTGACCTGCTAATTGTGTCTGTGGGCAGTGGCGAGTACTGGAAGATACCTGAGAGAAATCTGTACAGCAGGGGAGAGGGATGTAGGGGGAAATCAGCCTGAAGGGGAACCAGGTGATATGGCGGGGGAGTGGAATGACATGTCAGGAAACATACGGTGCGAATGCAGAACAGGGATTAGTCTGGACTCTGGAGCATGGTTACAGTTTGGATTTGAAAATAAATTTGTTTTGAGTCTCAGGTGTTGATTAATAACAAGATTAATTTTAAAAAAGCATTAAATTCTGCCAGTCTTGCTCACACTGAGGGTTACTTTACTCCCAGAGTATGTTCACAGGTGTAAAGTGTCACTCAAAATGGGTAAAGGTTTCAGAATCTGACCCATAATTTTAAATGCCCTTTGAACATATTTCCTACGTGTTTGATAAATGGGCTGGTATAAAGTAGACTGCACTTAAATTACACATTTACCTAGAACTCAGGAGCAAAACACCTCAGAAGTGACTAAACGATCAGGTAAACATTTTAGATAAATACTATATTGCTGAGCAGACGTCTGTTTTCATTAAAAAAATATATTAGGTAAGATTTTTACCACTCTTCTCCTTTGGTGAAAAACTTCTCCATGAACTCATATGCGAAGGGTTTAATTCAGTAGCTATAGAGTGCCTCCCCACGTTCATCTCTTTCAGTCTGGATACAGCACAGCTGCTTTGTGATCTCATCCTCTTTCAAAAATCTGCAATGCGATTGGCCTGGAGTTTCAAATACATAATTAGGGCACGATTGCTATCCCTTTTATCAATAAGACAGCCAATGCCAACACCAGAAACACTTATTCTTAGAGTGCTTTTTTTTTTGGAAAGGTAAAAGTAACCCGCTTTCTACAGCAGAGCCCAGGCAAACAATATAGAAGCTTCTGTGCCACAGCAGGTTCTACCAATTCATATAATAGGATTCAGACTTGGGCAGGGATAACATGGGGGGTTTCCCTCATTTTTTTTAGAGAGGTTTCGATGGCTGTATTTTTTGCACCATGCCTCTAAGTGAGAAGGCAAGACAAGTGAGTTTTCTCTTGTGGATTTTTTAAGTAGACGTATAGAACAGTGAGAAACATATACTGTTAGTGGTATATCTGTCGCCCTTCCCTCTAGTGACTGACTACATCATTTGTGTCACTGCACTAAATCCCATCTCCACCTCACCCATTCGCACCAAAGTGTAAATTAGACATCTATAGCCGTGACACACCGATTCACTCCAGGCTGAAATTTGATGGAAATAAAACCACTGTGTGGAAACAAATTATATTTTCAAAATATCAAGATCTCTTCTGTTGTTTGCAATTGTTAAAAATGGAGGAAAAAGATAGGAATACTTTGATGTATATTAATGTTCCTTTAACGTAAAAGTGTTTGGAAATTTAAAAAAAGACACAATTTAGGAAGTAATTAGTTCAGAATTTCTCTTTTAAAGGCTTACATCTATCACACACTGTAGGCCAAATCTACCCTATAGATGTCTGCCAGTATAGCTATGTCAAGAAGAAGTGAAGAAATGTTATCCCTGGTCAACACGGCTGTGACGGCAGAAATTCCAGTATAACACAGTTATATTGGCCAAGCTGTGCTTTTTCTACTATAGTTTGTTATGCTCATGGGAGTGGTTTTACTATACTGATACAAAGCACAGCTTTGTTGAAATAAACTGTCCACACTAGGAACTCCTTGCTGGTATAGCATACCAGCATTCTGACACCAGTAAAGCACTCCTAATGTAGACGTAACCTTAGCATGTGCTCACTGAAGGTTCTGATCCTGTAATTAATTGTGTGAGAGCACACTGATCTGCCCATACAGAAGCTCAGTGGAGCTAGTGGAGGTATGTATGAAACAGCAGTCTACCCCCATGCTTTCATATTCAGGGTTGGGGCCACAGACTCCAGTCTTGCAAATGCAGTCTGTCCACACAGAGCAGCTTGCTGGATTGGAGTCTAATCAATCATTTTTTTCCAAAGTAAATTTTCTCAGCTCTTCTGGATTTTTCTTGCGCAGTGCTCTTTTTAGCAGTTTTTTTTCCTGTGTGAATTAGAAAGGTAATTGCAAAATCCACCATGAAAATATGTAATGTAGCTGGTCTAAAAAAAAATTCTGCTGAAAATTTTGACTTTTTGTCAAAAGCCAGCAACCTGAAAACTTAACCATTTTCCATTAACATTTTCAGCCACAAACTGCTTAAAGCTAAAAAGTTTAGAAAATCAGTCTTTGGGTTTTGGTTCCTTCAACAAAAATTGAAATTTTAAAAAAGAAAGCAGACACTTTGTGTGAAAAATGTCATCTAGCTGAAAAACCTGATTTTTTTAAAAAAATAAATAAATAAAAAATGGAGGGTAAATTTTTGACCAGCCCTACTGTGGATATTATTAAACTGGGATTACAAACCCTACTTGGTTGTTTTCTCTTTTTGTTCTTTTGAATAGGAACAAGGGATTTGTGTATGCCAAATAATCTTTTTCTTATAAATCATTTTATTTAATTATCTGCATATTTTTCTACTGTTCTTCTAAAAAAATGCATTTTGGAAATCTGTGTGGCCCCTCATAATTAATCACAAAATGCTAATTTAATTCCTTAAATACAGGACTCTTTCAACTGTCAGCTAATGAAAATTTAACTGAAATGTATATGCAAATAGAACACACACAAAAAATCATTAAAAGTCTTACTGGTGTTCTAATGCTGTAAGACTTGATCAAAAATTTCTCATCTGACTGTGCTAAAAGAGAGCAAAAACACTTATCTTAAAAATTCAAGATCAGAGAATCTGATAGAAGCTGCCGTTTCCATAGAGCTAGGCCCTAGATTTCCCTTTAATGTAATTAAGCCTCAAGATTTATGAATACAACAGGCCAGAACTTGATCCATGTTCATTTTCAATTACTGCAGTGAAAGGGCTCCATCCAGATGTCTCTATTTACAGCATTCAAACAGACAGGACTAGGGGCCTTAGAGGGAGGGACCACAAATTGTCACACTTGTTAATTCTTCACTGAGGACACTCAGCAGAGGTCTTGGCTTTGACCCTGCTACAAAAGGCAGGGGTCTGTTGGAGCAAGTGCATCAATGATTAGGGGGCTGACCCTCTGACCTGCAAGGGTCACTCCCTCTGCTTTGTAGGTATTCGTGTAATAATGGAGGTTCATTCCTTATTTTTATTTCTGTTACAGTTCTGGGGCATAGAAAGAAAGAGACTAGCTCTGATGTGAAAGACAAACATACATAATGAGAGGATCAAGCTTCCCTTGGCAACAGTAACTACTATGAAATGCTACAGGGGAAATACACAGTACTTCGTGACCCACATAATCAGGCCTATTTTAGTAGCATTGTTTTATTTTTCTTTTGAAGGTGTTTTTTATGTTCCCAGATCTGTAATTTAGTTCAGCTAGGAATATTGGAACATAGCATCTTTTCTGTGTTTCCAGATAGAGTCTTGTGCCTTGCGTAGTCTTTTAATCACCCAGGCACTCAGTTGCTGGCATCAGTGTTTGTATTTTTCTATATATTTTTATTCCCATTCCATGAGACTTCTTCTGACAGATGCAAGCTAAGCATTTTTTTGCTTCAAAGTGCATTTTAAAAAAATGTGATGTATTGCTGCAAAATAAACCAGTCTTGCACAAATGACTAAACATAGCTTACTGCAATGTGATCTACAGATATGGTAATGAAACAGATTGTGTGTTCATAAAAAATAGCATCCTTTTCCCCCTCTGATGATGATTTTATTTTCACAGCTTATGGAACATGGATGTTACAGTGTGATATTGTTTTAGTTGAACTATAACTGCTTATCATATACTAAATATAGTTCATTAAAATGAGCTCTTTACAGATTTTGTTAAAGATTAGATTATTTCTTGAAATGTCTGAAAATGCTCCATTTAATTAACATTTCTGAGATTTTTTTCTTTTGCTTTTGAAGCGCTACCTTTTCAGTATGGAAACAGGTTCAGTGAGTTTAAGGGGATTTGAATGAACTTTGCCAACCTGGAATTAAGAGCAAAACCAAAGGCCTGAATCACCGGCTTCACTGTTAGGCACAGAAGAGAATAAAAGCTGTGAGAAGACTTCCCAGAACCTTGGCTGTGGTAAGCACATGAGGATGAGAGATGGGTGGAAGAGACATTGTCCCTTTTAAGCCTTTCCATTTGAAGAGCTTTTCCTTTCCTGTGCGTTTCTCAATGGGAGACACCCCAAACTCTTTCTCAGGCTTGATCCTTCAATTTGCATACTAAACAGATCTTTTACTAAATACCTTTTTCTTGACTGGCCGATCAAGGTGGAGGTCTGAGGCCTGGTCCTGCAGCTCTCATATAAACAATCCTTCCTTACTTACAAACAGTTCTACTGAAATTTGGTGAAGAAAGAACTACTCACATGACTGAGGGTTTGAAGGATCAGGGCCTAACCCAATATCCGATGTCGTTTCTTTGACTTTAATGAGTTTTGGATCAGGCCTTAAGTCTTTAGGATGGGATTTTCAAAAGTGCGCAGGGTGGGCCTAAGTCTGCTCTAATGGGAGAAGAATTAAGCCAACACTAAGCCCTTTTGAAAACCCCACTTCTGGTGCATGTAATAAATAACTGCTATTAAAATGATTATGGAAGTGAGTATTCAGTTTTGGGTTCCATGCTATATTGCTTGGTTTGAATTAGTTTTCTACTGTGCTCTGTTTAGGCCTTTTGGAATTAACTCGAGTTATTTTTACTTTTTCTTCCTTTAAAACCGCCCTAATTGAATTGCAGGAAGACTGTTTTGGTTTTATCTTCTTATTTTTGTAAATTATTATTTTGTGTTCAATATTAGTCATGTAAAATAATTCCTCTGGTGAAAGGTTTTGAGTATTTTGTTGTTAAATTAGCATATAAGGCTACCATACTTTCCAGTACAGAAAGCCTTAGTTTTTCATTCAAATCAAGCTTTTTGCTGCAGAGGTGTTTTTAACAGAAAGTAATTCTAGATTCAAGCATGACTGTTTCTTATTCTAAATGATGATTCATAAAGACTAAAAAGAGCTGGAGTTAATTCCAAAACGCCGATACTGAGCAAAGCAGAAAACGAATTTTAAACCAAGCAATAGTGCATAATACCTACAACTGAAAACTCACTTTCAAAATCATTTTGATAGGGCCTCATGCATACTCAAAGCAGGATATATTCCCTACCCCAAAGAGTTTATAATGTAAATACGCACAACTGAAAAAGGATGGGAAGAAAGGAAGATTATTATCCCTATTTTACTGATTGGGATCTGAGGCATGGTAAGATTAAATAATTTGTATAAGGTCACACAGAGCAGAGGCAGGAATTGAACCCATCTTGCAGGAGTCTCAAGTGAGTGTTGTAACCACAAGACTCCTCAGCAGTCATCCTATTCAATGTTTGCTTTACAGAGTAGAAGATAATTTGCAGTTCCCCAACACTCTCAACATCACTGCAAGATTGAACAGGAATCCAGAATAGCACTCGTCTGCGCCCTGTAAGTAATAGCATGCTTTTGCTTTATAGACCCCTTCCTCAATGGGGGAAACCAAGACCACCGTCCCTCAAAACAAACCCCCACAAAAACTCAGATTGTTCCTCCTCTTTCCCCCACCCCCATGTGTAGATTTTGATCTTGTATGGCTCCATGGCACTGTCCTTCCTCCTTGTCTCATCCCCACCTCTACAGACTCTCTAGAGAACTCTTTATTTGATCCAAGGTCTTTATGGGGTCAGGAAAGGCTCGAGTTAAGGTAGGCCAGGGGAGGAGTGGATGAGGGAGAGCACAGTGTTCCTCTTCCAGGCCTGTGGAAGACATAGTTTGGGACTGTATTGGCATAGTAGAGTATTATCTCTTTCATGAATTTCTCTATACATCCCTTTCCTTGGGAGCCACTGCATCCAGTGGAGAGAATGTGTGTGTGTGTGTGTGTGTGTGTGTGTGTGTTTGTGAGCAACAGCTATGTCTAGAACCACAGCAGAGGGTATAGAGTGTCTGTCTGGATGACTCTTGCATTCTGTGGGTTCCAGATGATCATTCAGGCCTGGAAGAGGCCTTGGGGCGGAGGGTGCAGAGATCCACAATTTGGGGTCATCTCAGTGAGGGATTTTCAAGTCTCTTTCCATGGCTTTTCACAGAGGAGGGGATAATCTGTCCAAATCATTTTTATAATGTTGACGCTGAGGTACTGGGATTGCTGTGCTCTTAAAGATGCTGACCTATGGCTAAGATATTAAACAAAGGATCCTTCTGCTCAATGTTGCTGACCAGGTAGGACTAAATCATCCCATGGATCTGCTTGTTTGTTTGTTCAGGCTTAGGGAATGAAGCTGGTATGATCAATAACAATCTCTCTTTCAATAAAATTGGCTGAAATGTTCAAGGCTCCAATCCTACAAAGGCTTATTTCACTTTAACTTGTTTAACTTTAGGCATGTTGAGTGGTCATGTTGAAGTCAATGGGACTAGTCTTATTAATGGTAAGCATAAACTTTGCACGATCCGCGGCCAAAGTGCCCTGCTGGTTGTGTGCGTAGTTGCTGCTGCTACATGTGCTTACACAGTCAAATCTACCACTTACTAAAGTGATTTGAGATAACTTGAGTTGTATTGTTAAAACAATGAATTCTGTTCTAGGGCTGATTACCTTCCCTATGGAAAGGCTTTGAATTTGATTGGGTTTTAAATGAAAGCCCAGATTCTGTAGAGATCAGCAAAAATAGTGGTAAGACCTTAAAGTTACAAGAACTGGAAGTTTTTACTGCACTTTTGATCAATACCGTTACATTTTCTGTTCCTTAGTGTTTTATCTTCTTTTCTTAACCATGAACTGTAGTAAAAACTTGATTTTTCTTACACTGAACAATTTTGATCTATTTCTCTAAAAATTGTGATACTTAATTTAAGGTTTCTTATGTTGCTTAGCCTTAAGACAAGTAGCTCTGATGCATTTGAACTACACTCCTTGACTTTTTCAGGCCTGAAGAGTTTGCATTCCTCCTTTAGTTTATCATTTACAGGATGAGCTCATACCCTTGTTGAAAATACCTGAGAAAACTCTCTTGGCTACCATAGGCACTGTGAGGATAATTTTCAGACTAGCATTCCCCCCCACCCATTGCAATCTGCCTCTTCTCTTCAGATTTTGAACTTTTTGTCTTGAACCAAAGTGGAGAAGGATAGGATGCAAATATGAAGCACTTTGAAGTGAAGGCAAAGACACCTGTTCTTCTTTCTCAAACAAACCAGACCAGTCGCTCTGCCGTAAAAGGTGCAAATGACTTCACATGCAACAAAAGGCAAAGAACACTTCATTTTTATGGGAGCAGGAAAAACTTTAAATTGAACAGCTCTCCATCATGGCAGCCCTGCCTATCTTCCCAGGAAAATGTTTTCAAGAAATATATGTTAAAGAACTCTGCTTTATTCAAGGTGAGTGTGACGTCCAATATTTCATTAACTTACTGTTTCATAAGGTTTCTAATTAATTCAACACAAAGGCCAAAACTTTGTAAGGTTCTTAAAAGTAGTCTTGAAACAAATCAAATGCTAACTATGAACACATGAGACTTGCTTTTGATAGCCTTTATCTTGGATTTTAGTGAAATGTAGAGCACTAATTGGGCTTTTGGTTAAGTATTTTTTCTGACTTAAGTGCTCTGTGATTGTTTTCATGCTTAATTTTTTGAAGTTGTAATATTTGTAAAAACAAAAACAACAAAAAATACATACAGGTTCCCTTCTGCATTTATGCTATTAATTTAGTTATGCTGTTATGAAGATGATTTTAGTTCTTTGCATTTTCTAAACAGGGCTGTGAGTTTCTCCCAATGTACTGTATTGCTGAGACATCAGTGCTTAATTCAATATTAAATCCTACAGAGAAAATAAGAGCCTTGAAATTTAAGTAATGAAGTAATGTAATTTTAATTGAGACAAAGTTGGATACCTGGATTTTGTTTTTATTCTTTTATTCTTGCAGAGTTTAATAAACGAGTAGCCCTCCACACTAATTCAAATTTAAAACCGTGTGTTTTGCTGTGAGGTTTCAGACTACATTTATTTGCTTCCTAGGTAACAAATCCAGATGTGGCACTTGTCTGTGTATTTTACTGAATTATGTGGAACAAGATGAGGACAAACACAGTAGACTGTAGTCAGCTAAAGTGTACACTCTGGTATCCCAGCACGTTACCAGGGAAAATAAATATTGTGCTCCTTCATGTCACTTGGATTTGGCTGGAAGTGAAACCAGAAGCTTGGCATTTACATATCACCAAGAGACTGTATGACTGCCCTTATCTTTAGTTGACCTAAGGTTGTTTTACTTTAGAAAGTAATTGCGTTGTGTATTGATAAAACATCATGACTGCAACTAGTTTCAGCAAAAGAGAAAATTTAAAGCACATGAAAAAATAGGCTTGTTTGGAGTTGAAGGAAATGAACAGTAGTTTTTTTCCCCGTTATCTTTTGATACCTTTCATCTTAAGATCTTGTTTTCTAATTTATTTTCAGTCACTTTTAAGTTTACGTTACTGTGCTGTAAAGCTGTTGTTACTAGAAGTGAGGCAGTTGTGGAGAATGTTATTTTCAAAGGCTTTGTGTCACCTATTATAGCGTCACTGCATTTTGGAGGAGCAGCTACATTTTTTTGAGGGATAAAGCTGACAGGCAAAAGTGTCGACACTGCACTGCTAAGTGGATGATTTACAAAAGATGCCTGCCCTGTTGTAATTATCTAGCTATTGCTGGTCTGTGGGGTTTAATACTGTGATGAACTGAGATCGAATACTGTCTATTTTAAAAAAGAATACAAATGTTTCTACATTTAATAATGTTTTTAAAAAAAGTATATAGTCTGATATGTCATTTGAGGGGCCCGATGCAGACAAAACTCTCAGTAATTTTAATAGTTTTGCCATAGTAAAGACTGAAAACAAAATACTGCCTTCATTCCTCCACCTTAGTTTCCTCCAACCCCAAGTAAACTGTTTTCTCAGGAGATCTAGGAGGGGGAAAGAATCCTCTCTCTAGTGACTTGGAACAACTGCTCCAACATCTTTATTACAACTCATGGGTTGTACTAGTAGCTTCTAGAGTTTCTCTGCACCCACATGGGAGATCTACCGATTGCTCCCTCACCCTGTCCTTAAATTCACTCTCTGTGTTGCCACTGCCCCTTCACAGGTTGCTCTGATCCGCCTCCCATCTCACCTCCATAATGAACTGCAGTAGTTCCATTGTATTTAGGAACTTCTCCACTTGTGAAAGGTGGGCAGGCTGGATTTGGCCCTGTGTGGAGTATGGGTTTGGTCCTGAAAGAGATAATAGGTGATATCCTGGCCGCATTGAAGTCCATGGGAGTTTTGCCATTGACTTCAATGGGACCAGGACTTCATCCAATGTGTGTGCTAACTGCTTAGATGTAGAGAGTGCCATCCTATCCTTGAGGCATTTTACACCTCCCAAATCTGAAGGGTTATGCTGGTGAGTTTTCCAAGACTGAGAAGTCCAGTGGAAGGCATCTCACGCTGAGTGGATGAAATAGGGAAATAGTCAAGGTGATGAAGCATGATAGCTGACAAATGAAGCAGGGAAATTTGTTTAAAAATTCGTGGTAGCTATTATGCAAATAACTTAATTAAGGAAAGGAAAAGATATCTCCTCATGACGTGCATGTCTAAAGTTGTCTTAATATAAAGCGCTTAAAGGAAGTTCAGAGGATAACCAGATCAGTTTGAGCTTTAGGTTACTAAAAGAAAGAGACTGAATTTCTGAGGCAATATTACTAATGTTGATGATGAATGCTTTTTATTCATTATTAAGGCATCAGTGTAAGAATAGATGCTCAGAAATCTTGAAGCTTTATTAATCTGTGCAATTATACAACTTTTTCATTGGATACTTTGGGCTAAATCCTGCTCCTCTTACTAACTTGTGTATAGAGTGATCAGATGTCCTGATATTTGAAGTTTTATCTTATATAGACATCTATGTCCTCCTCCCACCCTCCTGAAAATAAATGTCCCAGTTTTTCACACTTGCTATGTGGTCACCCTACTTGTGTAGCCCCAGTGCCTAAAATGGGAATTTTCTGTGAGTAAGGGGATACTGAGAATGATATTGTCAGGGTTCTTTTAGAATACTTCAGTTATATTTACTGTACTGACTTTAAAAATTTTTTTTTGGTATGCACATGCAAATATTGTCATGATGGCTCCATTATAAATGATCAAAGAAATACTGACAATACATTCTTTGCACTACCCTGATTTATAAATCTGATGATCTTTAATTTTAGAGATAATTATTTTATTAAATATAAATTGCACATTTGAGAAGTTCCAGAAGGTAACAGTAAATTTTAAGAAGTGCACATCTGTCTAGTTTTGACAACAATGAATCTTAAGTAGATTTGCATGTTATTTATGTGTATCAAAGTGATGCTGCTATTGTAGATCAAGTCACAGTGAACTGCACTTGTTTCCTATCTTACCCCTTGTGGTGCTGTAAATCTAACTTCTGCCCATCCTATTGTTAAAAGAAAAGCAGCCATATTGTGCTGATTGTTATTAAATTAAAGCAGAAAGGGAGAGAAACAAACGTGGAAGCCCATCTTACCAGCAGGGATGCCACTACCTTTTATTTTGCCTTTTGGAGGTCACAAAGTCAGTGCAGGCATCTGACCTCTGATAACCTCTTCAGTGCCACAGCCTGCAGTTTTTTTTTTCGGAAGAACTTAATTAAATACAAATGAATTTCCCTGCTAATGTTTGTTGCTGAAAAGGTTCTTTGATTGTTTGGTGTTTGCTGGTGAGGGGAAAACAAAGATGCTGCTTTTGTTCCCAGAAAAAAAGTTAGCATGTTAGTTAAGTATTTGTGATTCCTTTAGATGTACTGGTTCCTCCCTAAAATTCCACAGGGTTCTTTCATGATGCAGAAGTATCAAAACTATGGAGTAGAACAACACTCAAACAATTTAAGACAGATTTTTATAAATCTCAAACGAGGCTAATCCTACATATTTGGAGGCACTCTGTAATTTGGTATAGTCTAAATGAAACTATATCTATGCATATCCAGGATCATGTATTAGTGACAGGCAGTAACTTCGATGTTAACCATCCAATATAAAACTTTATTATTTATTGAACAAGAATACTTGAAAATAGATGTGATTTATTTAGTTTTTCCATACCATGCACATTTATTTTGTACAGAGGAGAGAATATTACATTCCTTGTTACGGTACACTGTATTTATTTGGATTGCTGATTAATTTTAAATATCTGGCTATAGATTATCTCTTTGAGGCTTTCTAGTTTGGTTATGCTTGACTTTTTAAAAATCTAAATATTTAGAAATGGAACAACATTTGACTCCACACAAAGGCTGTTACTGAGTCGCAGAAACAAAACATTTGACCCAGGCTGAAGATTGAGCTTAGTTTTGAAAGGGCTAAGTTCTTCCCATCTTGTTTATTGGAGGTTTTTGAAATGGTAAACCTCAGTAAAAGATCTCTTGATTTGAAGGGTGTGTGTGTGTGTGTGTGTGTCTTTAAGGGAGAGAAAATTTAAACCGCATATATACTGCACTATGGTATAGCCCTATCTCCAAGGCACTATGGGAAGGGTTCTTTCCCACCTCTGAAATGCCTGGGTGAGGATTTGAACCAGCCAGACCACTGGCATTGGTACA
Source organism: Emydura macquarii macquarii (assembly GCF_026122565.2). Lineage (NCBI taxonomy): Eukaryota > Metazoa > Chordata > Testudines > Chelidae > Emydura > Emydura macquarii. The sequence goes on from NW_027133667.1 coordinate 1,407,199, forward strand.
GGGTAGGAGGGTCAGAGATCTTACAGAGGGAGTGAACTCGTGATTGATGTTGTGTGTGAAGAGGCTCCAAGGTTGCAGGAACACACCTTACTTCAAGCATTACCCTGCCATGCTTGTAAGCTCTACAACACCGGTGGTAGCAGAAAGATTGGCTCAGCTGGTGGTCCTTCCCCCTTTGAGGCAAAGGAAGAACCATGCCAACCAGGCCATAGGAACTGAAACCAATGGTCAAAGTAGACCAAAATAGGAGGAGGGAGCTCACTAGCTTCAATGTCTGTATGTGGTTAATAAGCATGTTGATGTCATGTGGTGAAGTGACACCGCATCATCATGTGTGGTGGGACATGACATGGGGACTAGGGAACTTATGTATCTGAAAGCAATCAATGTCCTCAAGTAGGCCTGTATCCACCCATACAAAAGCTTCATCTTCTTTGCTATTACCAATTCACTTACTTCTGATGATTAACATACATATAGGTCCTGATTCTGCAAACAAATGTGCTGGGGCAGACACCTGAGCCTGTGCAGAGTTCCACTGAAGTTAATAGCTCTCTGTCCAGGTCTGAGATTTCATAGTACTGCATCTGTTTGCAGGATTGAGGCCACAATGAGCAGAAATGATGTGGTCAAAAACTGACTGGAGAGATCAGGTTCCCAACTCATTAGAGGGAATGCACCCGGGTAACGGTAAAACAAGCTTCAACATTCACTCATCTCTTGCATCCAATTTGCTATGTGGTTTCATTTGTGTACATTCAAGTATGTGAGCACTTGCTGGTCTTTCTTAAAGAAACAAAAACATTAACCCTCTAGCACACCACCTGTTTGCACTTTATTGTTAACTGTGAGTGGGTTTTTATTAGCTAAGTTGTTTTACTTTTTGTTAACTTTGTTCTTTGTTAACATGCAGGCTGAAGTCCGATTTCTTTTTGCTAGAAATGGACTCTGTTTGGCATTAATATCATACTTAGGTTGTCTCTCTTTGTAAGATATTTTAAAAGATAAAGATTTTCTATTCTTTTCTATCTATGTACATTTAGTTTGTGGCTCTGTCTTTGTGGTTTTCCAAATGTACTTGATATAGCTTTCAATATGTAATTACTGCCAAACAAGTTAATTGCTTTATAAGTGTCCAAAATTCCCTTGTTTCATTTGCATTCATTTATCAACCTTCATTATACAGCCACTGTCCCACATAAACACAAATGATCGTTAATGAATGCCTAATATCATATTCATTAGAAAATCAGGTTAATGGCTAGCAATGAATATCTGAGCTACTTGGTACTTTCAAGTGTGTTTTCTCTTGTTAATTACAATACCTTTCTATTGATCAAGAAATCTTGCCTATTATCTTCATATGACTAAAACATTTTGAGATCAAACCTTTGCAAAAACCCTATAACTGCTCTCTGCTGCAAGTGCTTTGACTTTAAAAGGAGCATTGAATATGTATTAATAATAAATCTAAATTTGTGGCAGCCAATTTGTTGCTAGTTTATGTTTAACATAGGAAGGGGGTACTCATTGTTGGTTTCATTCATTTAAAGCCATTTTATTTTAGTAAGAGCAACAGGGCCTGATCAACTCTTCTGTGGGCCCGGGACTATTAGATTTTGTGGGGCCCTTGTATATAAGAATTTTCTCTCCACGCCCCCACTCTTTATTTGTGTCTTCCCCTGCTAGGGCTGGACAGGAGCTTTCCCAGGGCTGTGCCCGCGGAGGGGGGGGGATCAGCCCCGCTCTGTCACCAGACTAGAGCCATGGCCCGACTTTCCGCTCTTCCTTTTCAGACCTTCGGCGAGGTTCGCTCTTTTTCAGCCAGCTGGGAAGGCGAGAGGCCCATGGAGCACTGCGCACCCGGGTTGCTCCAGCCTGTGGCCCCCGCGGTGGCGCGCCCAGGGGAGAGGAGAGCACCGCGGAGCGGGGAGTAGGCGGCCCCCCCAGGCTCACGGCCAGGAACCCCTGGCGCCAATCCCATTGGGACTACAGGGCCCGGGGCATGCTCGGGGGTCACCACGCCCCAGCCCGGGCTCCGTCCCTCCACTCCCCTCAGGCCGCCGGGGAAGCCAGAGGCACAGGGAATTTTTTTTCGGCAGCCGCACGGTCCAGGGAGGAAGGGACCTCACGGTGGGGGCGCTGCAGTCATCCCGCCTCTGGGCACAGCGCTAGCGGGCTGGGGGCCGGTGGCCGCTCCCCCTGCCCTGCGCCACTGCCAAGTGCTGCGGCGATGCCAGAGTGACTAGGCCGGAGGGTTTGGAGGTCACACGGCCTCAGGGCGGCTCCAGTTGCAGCATGCACATCCCTCACTCCCATCCCCCCAGCCTCATGTGACTGATCATTCACCTCCGAGCCCGGAGCTCTCCGCCGGCTCGCCATCCCTGCACCGGGCATCCCCTAGCAGATAATTATGGATTTATTTTTGTGGGGCCTTCCTTAGCTTGAGGCCCTGGGCCGCAGTCCCTAAAGTCCCTGCATTAATCTGGCCCTGAAGAGCAACAGAGAGCACTATGTATTGCTTCTGAATAATCATTAGACATTTGGAGGAGGAGATTATTTTCTTTGCTAGGCTTCTGTCCATCCTGTTGGTACATATGGGAGATTCAGATGTGTAGGACAACAGTTCCCTTTGTGGGAGTAGGGCAACATAAACATTAAAAAAAAAAAATAACAAGATCCTGTAGCGCTTTAAAGACTAACACATTTAATTTCCGCAGGCATAAGCTTTCGTGGGCTGCAACCCACTTCGACAGATGACAGCCCACGAAAGCTTATGCCTGCAGAAATTAAATGTGTTAGTCTTTAAAGTGCTACAGAACTCTCGTTGTTTTTGCTGTATACAGACTAACACGGCTACTCCTCTGGAACTATAAACATTAAAAACTATTTTTACTGTCACTTTAACTCCTGAAGATCAAGTAGCAGGAGACACTAAAGGTAAATGAATTGATTACTTATACCTTGCCTAATGTGTACATGCCACTAATATTTTCTATTTCTATTTATAGTTTATAAATCACTGAGTATATGTGTGTATATATACACACCATGGTGTAGATATTCAGCTGGTGTAAATTGTCACTGCTCCGTCAATGAAGCTGTGACAATTTATATCAGCTGAGTACCTGCCCCTATGAATTTACAAAGCAACTTTTGGAAAAAAAGATGTCACACTTTTGATATCGGCATAACTCCAGAGGCTGCTGTATATATAGAGTGTTGAAAGCTAGCTTTTATTGACACTTCACAGCAGGAAGCCTAGACTGAGACAGTTTAGACACAAGAAATGCAGTTCTGCTTTGAAGGCATTGGAAAGGCATGATGCTTTCAAAATTCTGTTCTGTGGGAAGGACCAGACTGGGACTAGACATAAAAACTGAGGTTTTGACCATTTTTGGTCATGTAAAGACCCCAGTATACTTATCACAATAATAGGTAAAGGAATTTGCCTTGGTATCCTGATCAAATTACATTCTGTCTAACTAATTTCCCTCACTTCTGCCATAGGATAATGAGTCTTAACTTCCTCTCTCTAAAACTATAGTGTAGTTATGTTAGTGGCATATTCATGGTTGCTGCGCTCCACCCTAGAGGTGGCTGCATTTTCCTTTTTCTAGCTGTGTTAGATTTGATTTTGACAAAGAGGGAGGAACTGGTTGAGATTTTGAAAGTGGAAGGCAGCTTGGGTGAAAGTGATCATGAAATGATAGCGTTCATGAATCTAAGGAATGGTAGGAGGAAAAATAGCACAATAAAGAATGGGTTTCAAGAAGCAGACTTTTTAGCAAACTCAGGGAGTTCGTAGGTAAGATCCCATGGGAAGCAAGTCTAAGGGAAAAAAAGAGTTCAGAAGAGTTGGCAGTTTTCAAGGAGACATTGAAAGGGCACGAGAGTAAACTATCCAGCGGCATAGAAAACATAGGAAATATGGCAAAGAGACCACTTTGGCTTAACCAGGAGATCTTCAATGATCTGAAACTCAAAAAAGAGTCCTACGAAATGTGGAAATTAGGTCAAATTACAAAGGATGAATATAAACGAACAACATAAGCATGTAGAGACAAAATTAGAAAGCCCAAGGCACAAAACGAGATTAAATTAGCTAGTGACATAAAGGGTAACAAGAAAACATTCTATAAATACATTAGGAGGAAGACCAAGGACAGGGTAGGCCTCATACTCAATGAGGGGAGGAAAGACAATAACAGAAAATGTGGAGATAGCAGAAGTGCTAAATGACTTTTTTGTTTGTTTTCACCAAAAAGGTTAGTAGAGATTGGACATCTAACATGGTGAAAGCCAGTGAAAATGAAGCAGGATCTGAGGCTAAAATAGGGAAAGAACAAGTTAAAAATTACATTGACAAGTTAGATGTCTGCAAGTCCACAAGGGCTGATGAAATACGTCCTAGAATACTCAGGGAGCTGACTGCGAAGATATCTGAGCCATTAGCGATTATCTTTGAAAAGCCATGGAAGATGGGATTGATTCCAGAGAACTGGAAGAGGGCAAATACAGTGCCAATCTTTAAAAAGAACAATTAGGACAGCTCAGGGAATTACAGACCAGTCAACTTAACTTCAGTACGCGCCAAGATAATGGAGCAAATAATCAAGCAATCAGTTTGCAAACACCTAAAAGATAATAAGGTGATAAGTAACAGTCAGCATGGATTTGTCATGAATAAATCATGTCAAATCAATCTAATTGCTTTCTTTGATAGGGCAACACGCCTTGTGGATTGGAGAAAGTGGTAAATGTGGTATATCTTTACTTTAATAAGGCTTTTGATACTGTCTCGCGTGACCTTCTCATAAACAAAGTAGGGAAACATCACCTAGATAGAGGTACTATAAGGTGGGTGCATAACTAATTGGAAAACCGTTCTCAGAGAGTAGTTATCAGTGGTTCACAGTCAAGCTGGAAGGGCATATTGAGTGGGGTCCTGCAGGGATCGGTCCTGGGTCTGGTTCTGTTCCATATCTTCATCAATGATTTAGATAATGGCATAGAGAGTTCACTTATAAATTTTGCAGATGATACCAAGCTGGGAGGGGTTGCAAGTGCTTTGAAAGATAGGATTAAAATTCAAAATAATCTGGAGAAACTGGAGAAATGGTCTGGAGCAAATAGGATGAAATTCAATATGGACAAATGCAAAGAGCTCCACTTAGGAAGGAACAATCAGTTGCACATGCACAAAATGGGAAATGAGTGCCTAGGAAGGAGTACTGCAGAAATTGATCTGGGGGTCATAGTGGACCACAAACTAAATATGAGTCAACAATGAAACACTCTTGCAAAAAGAGGAAACATCATTCTGGGATGTGCTAGCAGGAGTGTTGTAAGCAAGACACGAGAAGTAATTCTTCCACTCTACTCATTGATGATAAGGCCACAGCTGGAGTATTGTGTCCAGTTCTGGGTGCCACATTTCAGGAAGGATGTGGACAAATTGGAGAAGGACCAGAGGAGAGCAACGAAAATGGTTAAATGTCTTGCAGTGCTGCTGGTGCTAGCTCATTGGGGGCCCTAAGCAGGAATATTTGGGGCCCCCCGCAACACATACTAATAATTAATAGGGGGTCCACTTGAGCTGCTCGGGGCCATAAGCAATTGCTTAGTCTGCTTATGCCTAGTGCTGGCTCTGAGGTCTAGAAAACATGACCTGTGGGGAAATATTGAAAAAGTTGGGTTTGTTTAGTCTGGAGAAGAGAAGACTGAGGATGTGGGGAGGAGGGGGGCCATGATAATATTTTTCAAGTACATAAAAGGTCGTTAGAAAGAGGAGGGTGAAAAATTGTTCTCTTTAACCTCTGAGGATAGAACAAGAAGCAATGGACTTAAATTGCAACAAGGAAGGTTTAGGCTGGACATTAGGAAAAAATTCCTAACTGTCAGGGTAAGTTAAGCACTGGAACAAATTGCCAGGGAGGTTGTGAAATCCCCATCACTGGAGGTTTTTAAGAACAGGTTAGACAAACACCTGTCAGGCACAGTCTAGTTATTACATAGTCCTGCCTTGAGTGCATGGACTGGAATAGATGACCTCTCAAGGTCCCTTCCGGTCCTATACTTCTATGATTCTCTGTGTGTGTGTCTATTGCACATCCACATTTATGTATGCACGGGAGCTTGGAAAATGTAATATAAATTATATTAATATATATAAAGTGTTTTGATACTTGTTTAAGATATTACATTGATCAGTAAAAGATATCTGGCACTTTTTTCAGATATAAATCGTATTTGAGGCCAAATGTTCAAATGGCCTCCCTCATTGCCATTCAAAAATTAAGACAAAATAACATTTTTAAAAGCAGCGAAGTAACGTGGGAGCCTAAATTTGTGGAAAGTCCATGGAAGTTAGATGTCCATGTATGTGTCTAAGTCACTTCTGAAAACCAGACTTAGGTTTCTAAGTCACTTAAGTACTTTTGAAAATGTTTCCCTTGGTCACACAACATTTGTATTTGTACATGCAAATAGTTTTGCCTGCTCACTATGGGCTTCTGCCATGGTCACATCAAAGCGTAGAGATCCTACTGGAGCTTGAACTGAAACTGCTGTTTTCCCTAGGTTCAGGAAGGAGAACTTCCATAAATGGATGTATTGATAATCATGCATTTCATCAGCATACTTGTGACTAGAGTTGGATATTTTTTGGTTGAATAGTAAATTCACTGAAAAATGAAGTTTCTGGGCAACCAAAACTATTCCCAAATTTGGGCTGAAGAAAAAAGGGAAAAAAATTTGAAAAAGTCAAAACAGTTCATTTTGCATTTTCAAATGGAAGTGTATTGACTTCATTTTGAAACAATGTTTTTATTTAGAAATTTAGCTAGATCGTTTTTTAAATGTTTTTTTAAAGGGTAACTCTCCAAAAAAGTTAAAAAAAAAATTTTTTTTTTTTGTTTTGTTTCAGCAAGATAAATAAAATTTTCAGTCTTGATTTGAAACAAACTGATTTTTCCCCTCCATTTTTCAGCCACTGAACTGAAAAATCAAATAATTCACTCAGCTCTACTTGTGATACCTCACTGTGTCTCCTCATTGGATCTTTGAGTGGCTTCAGAAGCACACTGAATTAAATGAATGATAACTGTTCGCCTCAAAAAATGATGCTGCAGGTGCCAGAGCAGTTCGGTTACTATATATTATGCCACAGCATTGTGAGTGGCTAAAAAGTCCAATTCTCAAGAGACAGTCCTGGCCACAGATAATGCAGGCAAAACATAGGGCCAGAAGGTGAAGCTGGTGCACTCCTAGAACTTGAGGCCTGCTGTGTTTTCCTCTTCACTCTCTTTGCTTTCCTCTCTCACTATCACCTCTCTTGCCTCTTTTACTCCCTAGTGCAGCATGTTATGAGCTGCATCTTCCTAGTTTGTGATGTCAATGTTGAAAGTTTTCAAGTCCATGAACGTGAGGCTCACTTGGCCCCATACCCTTGGAGAATCCACCAGTTCTCCATACAGGAGATCATTTGAATAACAAAGGTGGTAAACGTGGTCCCTGTGGGATTACATACAGAATGGTCCTGGAGGCTACTTTACTTATTCATCATTGCTAATTAAAATTTAGCGGCACAGTTTTACCTTGACTACAAATGGTAAACTGTTTGGAAAAGGATTATTCTGAGTTGTTGCTCTGATTGCTGTTGTTTACTAGAGCGACCGCACAGCACCTTTAAGCAGAGGGGAATTTGTCTGGCTGGATGAATGAAGGAAACAGTGATTTATGGCAGCGGGTGGGGGCGGAGGGGTGAGAAGTGAGGTCAAACTGCTGCAAAAGGGAACAAGGAGCCTGTGTGGCAACACTGACTCATCCCCTAGGAACCGGATGGGCGGAAGACTTTAGAAGAGGCAGCCTTGCGTGTGTAGCCTCATTTTACAATGAGCAGGCCGAGGCAGCACCCACCCTCCCTCCCCTTTAGGTAATGAAGTACCAGGTTTGGTCAAGACCTGCTGTGGGCATTGCGCTAGCTGCCCCCTTTTTTAGGGGGCTGGGAAGGAATTTTTCCCTTACCACCAGATTGGCCTAGATGGAGTTGGGATTTATTTGCCTTCCCTACAGTGGATTCAGGGAGGGCTTTGTTCATGTGTGGCACAAAGGGAGATAGGTTATATGTTGCAACTCATTATATAAATGTGGGGCAGATGTCCAGTGCAGCTACTCCATAGGAAAGATATACAGTGACTGGATAAATGGCTTGGGAAAGGACTTAAAAAGGAAGTGTTTGTTAAAGGAATGGAACGGGGGGCAGGTTGGGGCTTCTATGAATGGTATGGCAGGGAGCTAACCACCCTTTCTTATAGCCCACCTTACCCCTCTGACAAGGGGGCTGGATGATAGGTCCCAGAAAAGGACTGGGTGGGAGACCTGCATGGAAAAAGAAGGGAGATGGTGGAAGCCCCCTTCCGCCCCGGGTAATTATGCGGTTACCTGCACTGTACACTTTTATCTGCTGGGTAGTCCCAGAGATTTAATAATAAAGTTGCGGACTGATTGAAACCATATCAAATGTCTCCTGTCCTTCTTTCGGTACAGCCGGACAACGGGTAGACTACTTTAAAAAAAAAAAAAAAAAAAAAAAGTCAAAAAATATAATTGCTTAATTATAATGTTCATGTCAAATAAATTGTGAGATGAAATAGTACTGCTAGAAATATTGGTAGAAGAAGTTATTCAAGTGCAAAATAGCAAAATTTGTTTAATATTTCGTGAAAAAATATTCAACTAACTTTATTCTTTACAAAGGGCATAACCATTTCTAGCTAATGCTGCCTGTACAGTTTGGTAGTAAACAAGATCACATACTCAGGATTAGGGCCCCAATTCAACAGAACACTTGGGTATGCATTTAAGTCCATCCCTATTCAACTAGCCTCGATCTCCAGCATAGCACTTAAGCAAGTGCTTAATTTTAAGCACATGAATAGCCAGAATGACACTGCTGATGTGCTTAAAGTTAATGCTTTGCTGGACTTTGCAGGATAGAATCTCAAAGCACTTAAGCATGTGACTGAAATTCAGTACATACTTAAGTGCTGTGCTGAATAGGGATTGACTGCTGCACTAGGGCACACAAGACAGATGGTTGTAATAACTTCCATGGCAGAAGTTTTATTGGGTTGTAGAAAGCACAGAGGCGGGATCCCAGAGTCTAGAATGGAGAGGGAAATATCTCCAGTTAGTATCAGAATGCTGCTTTAACCGAGTATAAGAACGGTTTTGGGACAGGGACTCAGATATTGAATACTGTTTATTTCCTATTGCTTTGGTCACGTTAAGAACGTCAGCCAGTATGTGCTGGAGAAAATATGTGTTTCTTCACATCCTGCTCAGGGAAGAGAGGCCCTAGGCAAGAAGATCATGTCCAGCCAAATGGTTTATTTTGTAATAAGATATCAGCTAAGCATTTGATACCAGAAGCTGTTTGCTAGTGAGTCACAACTACACAGTCTAGAAACTTCCTAAAGAAAACTGGTTGGAGAAAAAAGGAGAGGAGAGACCATCCACCTGCAATTTAACCCCCCCACCCCTCCATGAAAGGCAAATAATGTTTTATATCTTTCAGTCTGATCTGATATTTAAAGCAATGTTGTGAAAGTCTCTTTAGACCGGCTATGCCAATGACATTTATAGACATTGCTCCTAAAAATGACATGTTTTAACCTGTGAAACTTGATATAGGAAATTGAACTACTTATTTTTATACTTACAGGCAGCCCCTTACTATACAACCTTTGTGAGTGGTGCAACTTTGTGGGATAGAGGCATTTACCATTCTGCTGTAAGTACTACCATGGTACCACTGTATGGTATTAATTGCTGTTTTGTATCCTGTGCATGACTGCTGCTCCACCTATACCAATTCTCCACTGACGCCGGGATACTTTGCCTTTAAGGGTTCTGTACTGAAGGAAGGCCTTGTACAGGCCCACCGATAATGGCTCAGTATCTGACTCAGAGAATATTCCCTGCTTGAGCTATTTCCTCTCTTTGAATTGAACAAAACAATACACGTATTCCGTGGTGAAAAGTTCCAGAGGGGTAGCCGTGTTAGTCTGTATACAGCAAAAACAATGAGAGTCGTGTAGCACCTTAAAGACTAACAAATTCCTGCGGGCATAAGCTTTTGTGGGCTGTAACCCACTTCGTCATATCATGCATCTGACAAAGCGGATTGCAGCCCATGAAAGCTTATGCCTGCAGGAATTGGTTAGTCTTTAAGGAGCTACAGGACTCTCGTTTTTTGTTGTTGATTTTTTTTTAATACATGTATTAATTCTGGAATCAATGACACAGTCAAAAATATAACTCAGAGACCACAGCAATGGACATGTCAGAAAACCTAGTAAATATCTCAACTGCATTAACACCATCCAAGTAAACAAGTGTCAGCAACTGGTTAGACAAGTGTCCGATACCAGGGTGATGGATATTGTAGACAGACAGACAGAACTCAGCCTAGGCATAGCAGGTACTCATAATAATAATGTATCTTGTTACTTGACTAGCTGGACCTATGAGATGGCAACAAGAAAATATTTGACAGGAAGCATAAACTTAACTTCTCCCCCTTAGCAATACTTTCTAAATCTTTAACTCCTTATTAGCTGAACAATATTACTATAACATCAATACCACACCAGCATACCTGAAACCCACACTACAACTCTCTGGGATTTTTTTGTTTATTTTTGTACTTGTTTATTTCTTGCTGTGTTTTGGGGAATTTATGTTCTGATCAGACTTTGAGCTCATATTGGTCACATTATTGGAGAGCTCTCAAACTTCCAATCCCTTCAATACCTCCCCCCCACCAAAATACTTCCCTCCACCAAAAAAAAGTGCTCACTCTGTGTAATGTTTCTCAGTTTTCTCTAATATTATCACCTTTACCATTTAATGCACTATTTAAACGTCTATATACAGAATATTTTAGAACTGTATAGACATTAGGATATTGATTTTATTATTCATCTGCTTGCTAAGAATCAAAATCAGCAGTATAGGTGTAATTTTCTCTTCAGTAAAGCTACAAAGCACAAAAATTACTAGAATCATTTCATCTTTCTCTTTCAAATAAAAATAAGTAGCTCAGTTCATCAAGGAAATTGCTGACCTGTTACATTTTTTTCTTTCATTTGCTAATGATCCCCCTTTTCAATGAATTAAGCTTTAGCCAACTGATTTTTCTGAAACGTGTACACGTACATCTAGTAAATTAACGTAAGTATGCTTATGAAGATGGTAGCCATAGGCCAGTGGTTTTCGTTGCCATGGATCCATTACATGTTCTCTGATTGTCGCTTGTTAGGGCTTTGTTTATACAAGTAGGAACTGAGGAAAAATGGTTTTCATCTATTTCTGTAATTTACATTTTAACAGTTCTAATTGTCCTAATTTCCTTCCTATTTACTGTGAATGGTAAGGACAGTAACCTTTTGTGATGACCACATGGTTCTTAAAGCTCAAGCCAAAGGGCTACACTCTGCCCTGATTTTTTTCTGTGCAACTTTAGGATTAAGGGGTTGGAACTGATGACAGAAATTTAGCCCCAAAGTCTCTTTATGGGGAATAAATAGACCTGGCAACTTACTTTATCTTAGACACAGTCCATCCATCCTTGATGTTTCTACAAACATGTTCCTTTAGTGTGAGGATTACAAAGCAATCACTTGAGTTTTATTTGCTCTCTGACTTGAGGACCCATGATGCTTGGTAGATTTTTGCCAGGGATCTAGGGGGAAAAAAAAAAAAAAAGGATCGTTTATTTCAAAACGTTCTGTTCATCTTTATATTAAGTGTTTGGTTTATTTTTGAGAAAACCTTGAGCCTCCTGTGACTACCACTAGAAGGTATCAAACCCTTGCAGCAGCAAGTAGCTGAGGTAGTGCCACCGGCACTACTGTGGGAGGGAGTCATAGTGACACAATGACACTGAAAGTTTAGTGTTGGGCTATGTCTACACTGATGGCAGCAAATTTGCCGCCATCAGATCGATTTTTCCGGTTCGACTGAGCGGCAGTGAAGACCCACTCAATCGATCCGGAAGTCAAACTAATAAAACCACCTCCCCAAAAAGCGTAGCGCTGTGTCGATGGGAACGCATTTCCCATCGGCGCAGCGCAATGGAGACGGCGTGCTAAAAGGAAGTTACAAAGTCAATGGGAGTTACGCAAGCTACTCTGTGTAGCTTGCGTAACTCCCGTTGACTGCCGCCGAATTTCGTCAGCAAGTGTAGACCAGGACTTGGTTAGATTCAGAGAGAATCTGAGAGTACAGAGAGAAAATGACTGTCTTAGAACAGTATTATCTGTGTTGCCTGCCTGTAGGTCCTGCAGTGAGGGATATGAAGTGTGTGAAATCCTGCAGGGAACTCAGGAGTCAGTATTATGATACATTGCCTCTTGCTGGTCCTGCAGTTACCTGCAGTAAAGGATCTGCAGAAATCTCTCCATGTTTCCCCTCTATATCTATATCCTAACAGGAATTGACACACTTCGTATCTCTCACTTTGTCTCTCCAGATATAGATAGCTACTGTATATCTAGAGAGATATTGGCCCTTATTCTGCCACCACTCTGGCCGTGTAAAAGGGCCTTACGAGGGTATAAATATGTCAATATAATTTATGCCCAAGGTCCCTTTATACTAATAAAGTGATGTAAAGGAAATTAGGATAAATGAGAATCTGGCCCAATATGTTTTAAAACATGCTAAATAGATTGTTTTGTTGTTGTTTTTCATTCTGGTGGTGAACATTGTTAACCTGAATTTGGCTAGTTATGTTTAAAATTGTTCTAGACTGTCTGTGTCAAAGACAACACTAAGCGCTATAACTGAAATAAATCACTTCTGATTCACTATCACTAATACACATTAATTAATAAAGAGATAATGCCTAAATCTGTGGCCACTGATGTGCCACAAATTATTTATTCCTTTTATATTATTATCAATGATTATTTGTATTGTCGTCGCACCTAGGAGCCATAGTCATGAACTAAGATTCCACTGTGCTAGGTTCTGTACAAATACAGAACACAAAGATGGTCCCTGCCCTGAAGAGTTCACAGTCTAAGGCCTGGTCTACACTGGCCGTGGATTTCGGCGGCACTTGATGGGAGATACGCAAGCTACATACAGTAACTTGCGTATCTCCCGTCGACTGCCTAATGTCTACTTACCATGGTGTCCCCGCTGTGCTGCGCCGACGGGAAATGTCCTCCTGTCGACACAGCGCTACACTTCTTGCTGGAGTGAATTAACAGAGTCAACTTCCAGGTTCGATTGAGCAAGTCTTCGTTGCCGCTCAATCGAATCCGCAAAATCAATTCTGCACTGCCGGCGGTGTAGACATACCCAAAGATGGATACAGACAGATGAGAGAGTACAAGGAAACAATGAGACAGTATTGGTTGGCGTGGTAGAAAGTGGTCTCTGCACACCAGCAGCCTCACCATGTATTAGAATTCTACATGAACTAAGTAGGAAGTTCCAACTTGGTTTTTTTACTCTCTTTTATTTTGTTCAGGGAAATCTTGCTGGTGGCTGTGTGTAAAACCCAGTATGTCCAGTCCCGTAATAATAATTTAGGTCACATCTTAAATTTTTAATTTCCACTGTCACTAGTATGATGTAAATGTATGAGAGTAGCTGCAGAAAGCAGTTCAAGCAGGTACTGCTGCTCTGGCTAAGTGTGTGTAAGGGAGAAGTGGGGGAAGGGGAAGAGAATTGGGCCACACACACCCCGCCTCTGCTGCCACCCTGGATGATCCAGAACTGCGCAGGGCACACACCGCTCAGGGTTACTCGGACACGAGTCCTCCCTCTCCCGTCAGCCATGTGGTGTTTCGGAAAGATGCTGCAGAGAGGAGCCAGCCAAAAAGGGAAATAGGCAGACCAAATACAGAAAGCAGCTCAAACAGGCACCTAAGGTAGGATGCAGATGATGTCATGAGACTGCTTTTTGCAGTTTTCACTCTGAACAGTCTCCCTCCTGTGGTGAGGGGCTGTTTGTTCCCTCCCTCCCGGTCTTAGACCCCATGTCACTTTGTGCCTTCCTTTGTCTTTCCATCAAGCTAATCCCTCCTAACATAATCCCACTGAAAAGATTTTAAAACAAATAAAAAATCAGTTAAACTAACATGACATTTGCTATCCTCGTATTATTCACTCTGCCTGTGTTATACCCCTGCCCTCACCCTATATCTGTCTTGTCCATTTAAGTAATAAGCTCTCTGGGCCACAGACATCTTATTCTATGTTTGTACAGTGCCTAGCACAATGGGGTCCTATTAGTTGTTGGCCAGTTGACACTGCTGTAAGAATAGACAATCTGAGTGGTAATGTGAAAGAAGAACATCACTTATCAATGGCAGTGACATATGTGGTCCTGTAAAGTGTAGGCTACAGAAATGTTCAAGGTATATGTTTTTTTACCAAACACATTCACTGCATGGCATGCGGAAAGACAAAGAGGTTTTATCCCTTATATTATCAACTTCTGGGAGAGATGCTTCCTATTTTTCTGCTAGTGGCTCATCTCTTTTCCCTCTATAATAAATATAATCAAAGAGTTGAACACTGGGTTCACTTCCTGCCATTTATAGCTTCCCTTCCTAAAAGTTGCTTTGCTATTAGAGGACACATTTGCTTGTTCTTCTGTTCCCTTCCATCCTGCAGAGGTACTGCATGCAAAACTGAAGTCAGCAAATATGATCCTACAGCCCTTAGGTGTGCATAAAGTCAATGACAGTCGTACGTGTAAGGGCTGCAGGACCATCCCCATGATTTAACTCCCCACCGTCTGATCCCTGCTTAAAGTAACTAGAAGCAAGTAACTTCTTGTTGGCTGGATGAAGCAAGATCTTATACTCAACTCAATGGCATTTCTTTGTTTATCTGTAACATGTTAATTTTTAATGTTGCATCCTAGCAATTCCAGAATTTCAGGGAATGTTCTCAGCATCAATGGGGGAAACCCTACTGATTTTGATGAAAATGGGGAAACGTGAAGATGGAATGAAGGACAAACAGAGCCTCTTGCATTTGGTTAGTAGACCTAGCAACTTCAGCCACCTTTGTAATTGTCTGTAGATCAAAGAACCAGTTGATGGCAGCCATTAACCCCATCTTCCCAGCTCAGGTCTGCCCATCCTCCCAATAGGGTTAAAATTTTTGACATCATGAATGCCTTGTGAAAAGAAATAACAATGTTTGGGGGGCGGGGTGTGGAATGGAAGGGCAAGGGGGGCACACAGAACCCCTTGCAACTGGGGGAGAAATGGGGACCTGGGGTAGGGAGTAATGGGGGACACAGAGCTTCTGGTGTAAGGGAGGAGGTGCGGCTTGCAGGGAGTCCTTGAACTAGAAAGGGACGAGAGGGTGGCAAATAGGGAACTTGTGGCAGGAGGGATGTGAGGAGCTCTTAATGTGTGTGAGGAGCCCCTAATATATGTGCTTAGTGTGCTTAGCATACAGAAGCACCAGAATGACCTTCTAGTTTAATTTAACTTTTTAATTTGAATAGCACCTGCTGCAAAATTATCTTTAAAAAGAAACGAGCACTTTGAATGGAACAGAACTCTGATGTCTTCAATGCCCACGATATTGTGAGTGTTCTGATGTTGGTCCTGTTTTGTGCGGTGCTTGCGGTCTTGCAAAAATTAAAAAAAACATGCAGCAGTTCAGGAATTTTGCCTGACCTGCCTGAAGATTCTCATATGGCCACTAGAGGCCACTGTGTCACTTGTGCTGCTGGCAGCCTTAGCAGCTGCCGGCTGTATTGGGGTGCCCCTGTGCACTTGGAGCAGGACCCTGGAGCAGGTGCGGCTCGGCAGAGTGCTAGACCAGGAAGAAAGGGTTCAAGGAAGTAGGAGCCCAGGAGAAGTCCCTTTCTTGTAGCCTGGAAATGGGGCAGCGGCTGGTGTTTGCCAAGGATTGGGGGCTGGGGAAATGAGGGGGCTATAGAATCCTGCTGGGGTAATGGGGGGAACGCAGGAGTCTCCCACTGGGAATGGGGAAGGGCTCTGGGCAGTTGGGAGGAGAAGAGGGAGATGGTGCACAGGGGTGTTGGTGCCTGTACATTTGGGTGCACATTTTGTATTCATGTAAGGGTGAATTTTTGACTTATAATTGTCATGCAAAATCAGGAGGAGTTCAGAACCAAACGACACAGCAAAGTCATGATTTGGCCTTTAAATCTCATAATTTTGGAATTTTGACTCTTGGAGTTGGAAATACTGGAACTCACACAGTAAATCTGAAAACAGAACTTCCTTTTGGGACTAATCCTGCCTCTAGAGTTAGGAATTCAGGAAAATGCTCCCCTGCAGAGAATGGTACATTTTTTTCTGAATGCTTTGAAATCCAGGATGTGACATGGGCAGTGCATGGTGGCAAAATAAAGTCCCAGGTGCTCCCATATGATGTTTTCTGCTGAGGAGCAAACTCAGAAAAATCCTGGCACAATACAATTTATGTGCATAAAGGCGATAAATGGAGCTCATGTGACATGCTCTCCCCATTCTCCAGAGTCTGTGGAAGGTCTTCGGTGCAAACCATGTAGTTGGGGTTTTGGGACTGAGCTGAAGATGTTCTTTCTTTCTTTCTTTCTTTCTTTCTTTCTTTTACTGTAGTGCCTAGGAACCCTAGTCATGGCCCAGTACTAGGTGCTGTACAAACACAGAAGAAAATGACAGTCCTTACCCCGAGGAGCTTCCAGTCTGAGGGTATGTCTATACGGACGGTGGCAAAGTTGCTGCCGTCTGATTGACCTATCTGGATCAATTGAGCAGTCAGTGTAGGCCCACTCAATCGACCCAGAAGTCAACACTGGTAAACCACCCCCTCAAGTAGCATAATGCTGCGTCGATGGGAACGCGGTACCTATCGACGCAGTGCAGTGAAGACAGCGCACAGAAGGGATGCACAGCAGTTGATGGGAGTTACACAATCTGGCGCTGAATCACCAGGTAAGTGTAGACCAGGGCTTAGTGTAAAACGTGTCAGAAGATGGATATTGGTCACAAAGGTGTCTGAACAATTTGTATAGTGGGGGGTACTGAGAGCCATTGAACCAAACTGTAAACCCTATATATAATGGAAACCACTTCAACCCAGGAGGTGGGGCAGCGCCTATGAATGGGGAGGATAAGTAAACAGTGAGGCAAGATTGGGCAACAGTGGCCTCTGCACAATAGTGGTCTAACTGGTTTCAAGTTTTTTGTAGGCATCACAGCAAAGGAAATTTTTGAGGATGGATTGGAAGGTGGACAGCGAGGCATCTTTGTGGGCATTTATGGGGAGCACTTCCCAAACATGGGGCAGCATGGCAGAAAGCACAAAGATGTTTGTTGGAAAATCTAGTAATTGGGCAGTGAAAATGGGCATCACAGGCTGATCTGAGTCAGGAATCGACCTCTCGATAATGAATGAAAGCTAAAGGGAGAGTGAGGATTGACTGTGAAGGACCCTGAAAGCGAGTACAAGTAGGTTATGTTTGATGTGATATAAAAGGGGGAGCCAGTGGAGGGATTTAAAGAGAAGGGTGACACAATCAAAGTGATGGGCTAGGAAAATCACCGTTGCAGCTACTTTCTGAATGGATATGAGTGGGGCAAGGTTGCATTTGTCAAGGGCAGAGAGAAAGATGTTGCAGTAATTGAGATGTGAGGTGATGAGAGCCTAGATGAGATGCCTTATCATAGAGATGTTATATAGAAAGAATGGACAAGAGCATCATTAACTTGCACTTTGCACTCTCTGAGCCCCACTGGAGATATCACAGGGTACCATTATAGTAGGGAAACTCATGGCACTATTATCACTGAGCTGGCAGTGTTGTCTGAGTGGAGTCGGAGCTTGGGATACTAACGCAAAGGATGCTTTGGTGACTGGATTCCTTTTGGGTTCTGTCCGAGGGCGGGGCGTTGCTACCTGCCAATTGATGCTGATTCCTTCTCTTTGCAGGAAGAATGAATCACACCCTGTGAGTTTAAATTCAAAGAATTTTGTGATTAATTTTTCCTCATCCGCGTCTTCGAGTCAAAGGAGGTCACATGGCCCAGATTATGACTGTCCAGAGCCAGTGTGCATTTCCTTGTACTGACAGTCTACTGAAGGTGTTCCCACTCTGCCGGTGGATACTAAATATCTCTTGTAAAAAAATAATTTGCACTCTTCTGGTAAGATTTAAAAAATAATGAACACTCTCCATTGTTCAGACCTAAGTTAGTTGGCTATGCAGCTGTAAGGCTGCTATCGAGTAGAGGGAACTGAAAAACCGTGCTCATAGCGTTGTACTCCATTGCAGTTCAACTAAGGTTAGGGAGAAAAATTGCTATCTGCCATGGCATGCTGTTTTCCGAGTTGCAATCGCTACTCTCTCATTGGAGTGAATGCCTTGGAGTTAATAGCAACCTGGGTCATGCATTCTGCCAGTACACCCTATGTTGGTGTCCATGAACCTGCATCCGTGGTTGACCAGGTCCCGCATAATGATCAAATAGTACCCTTTGTGATTTATGTACTCGTAGAGGGCAGTCTATGAGCATATGAGACTCATTGATAGCCCCAGCACAGTTTGGAAATCCCATTCTCATAAAGCCAGAAATTTCTTCAGGAACATTGTTTATGGCCTCAATGTTTGGGTAAATCAAAGTCCTGATCACCTCTCAAACCTCCACCACCATAAGCCCTGCAGTTGACTTGTCAACACCAAACTGGTTAGTCATGGACTAGTAGCAGTCTGGGGTAGACAGCTTCCAGATCGCTATAGCATCTGCTTCTGGACTAACATGCCTCTCTCGTGTGTGTCCTGACACTGGAGAGTCAGAGCAAGCTGATCATAGAGCTCCTTCATATGCAAGTTCTGGAGCCACTGCTGGTCACCCCAGGTCCATGTGAAAATGTGCTCCCCACAGTGTCTGCTAGTGGCCAGCCTACATATGGGGAATGTGTGGTTATGGCAACAACAGGCATGAGCAGCATCAGCTGCCATGTCAGTACCCCTCTCTGAGAGGTGCCTTTGATAGTACAAAATGTCCACCAGCATCTCACAGATGTCCTGCTCGATTCCTAAAATAGGAGTGAAAGTGTGAGCAGAAGTTCTTCCATTAGTCCTGAGTTCATGTTGCTGACTCTGGTTGCAGCAAGCATGTAGACTCAAAAATGGTTCCATTGGGTGTATTGATGGGCTGTGAGCACCTCCAGTCAAGTGCTGCAGGATGAACAGACAAGTTCTCTCATAATAGATCATGAACCAAGGCTTACAGCATCCACAGCTAGCTAGGGCACCAAGAACCCTGAGACATGCCCTGAGAACCAACAGCCCTGATTTGGGCCCACACAGTGTAGTATGGATGCATCAGAACAGGTGTGAGGCTTGCACGGCAATGCAGTGTGGACACTCAAGTGCGAACTTGGAGAAACAGGTCTGCCAACTTGGGTTTACTATGCAGTATAAACATCTCCCAGAGGATTTTGTCAAACTTGTATTGGAATTTTCAAAAATGCTGAGTGCTGGCTTAACTGTGCCCACTGACATCAAATGGTAGCTTTGAACCTCCCAACTGTACTGAACGGGTAGTTTGTAATATCGTTAACGTTGTGTAGTTGTGTTTGGATACGGCACAGTGTGTTACTTAAACTGATCTGAGTGAAACAAAAAGAAATACAAATATTGGAAGCATCATCAAAGGTTGCTCTCTAAACAGTGATTTAAATGATTGTGACTGAGTAAAACATGCTGAATAAGATGAAGGCAAATTGTTGGGAAACTGGTCTAGTTACCATCTAACTGATAGTTTATTGGCTATGGAATGTTTCTCTTCAAGGGAATGCGTCATACATTATAAACATAAAATGATGGGAAATTATCTTACAGGGTTATGTGAGGTTACTCCATATCATGTGATGTGAAGGAAATATACAACAGGGAACAAGATGCATGGCAAAAAAAAAAAAAGCATAATCTTTCCTCCAGGTATAAGTGACTCAGATTCAAATAACAGGTAGGTCCTTTGAGAATGATCCCTTTCACAAATTACTCTCCTATAAAGTATCTTCCTCTCAGCTGGGGTCTGAAGGATAGGCAGGATGCACCAGTTTATCTTCAAACAAGTTGTAGTGGTAACAACATGTGAACACCCCTGCTGTTAAATCAGATAGTCTGGTGCCAACCCACACTTTCCACTAAGCACCTGTGCAGATTTACAGGATTGATCTGTCAAGACTTTAAAAGTATAACTGTTTAATATTACAACAATCCTTTTGATAAACAGTATAAGAGCATAATAGTGAGAGAGGGATGTAACCAGACGGGGACACCTAGTAATCCCTGGGGTTTTAACTTTACATTTTCACACATCAGGATAATAATAATACTTAACATCTCTGTGCTTTCCCCCCCACCCCCATCCGTAGCTCTCAAAGCACTGTACAAAGGAGGGATAAAAATCATTTCTACCCTCTGCCACATCAGGACATAGTCCCCAAAGAATTGTCCCAATTTTACAGATGGCGAAACTGAAGCACAGAACTAAACGGTACCTAGTTCCCATGATCATAGTCCTCTTTCAAACAGGACTTCCTTAACGCTAGCTAGGCACCTTTCAGTCTGCTCCAGCAGTGTCCCCATGGGGCAATGAGTGGCAACGCTTTGGTGCACTCTGCAGTTCCCACCTTTGTAGTCCGCACTGCGGCATAGTGTAGGCAAGCCCGAAGCAGCAGCAGTACATTTTTTGGATTGATAATCAATGACATGTTAGTGAGTTCTGATTCTTTACGTTAGAAATTAAGGATTTAGTTCCAGAGGAAATCAGAGATGTCAGATTTTGAAAACAAATTATTCCATGGTATTTCAGGGCCTGGATTCTATGGAATAAATCATAGAAGGTGACGCTCTTGATCCTACTCAGAGAGGAATTTGAAGGCTTTCAGAGCCCGATTGACTAACTCCTGCAGACAATTGATTTAAGAAAGCCACATCTTTAGGGCTTCTGTTTTTCGGGGTTTATTAATTTAGTTTTTTAGGGTTTATTCTTAGCAAATTTTGAGTATTTTGTAGATGTCCAAAAATCAGGGTTTTTCAGGCCTTTCTTTTTGCATATATGGTAATGAGTAATGTATATTATATTTTATACATTACTCTTTAGAGTAGAATATGCTGTAAGGAGTAATCTCTCTGTAATGTTACTTACTCCCATCACTTGTTAGACAAGGGGTTAAGAGCCAGTTAGTGTGCCTATGATTATTGATTGCCTCCTGGGTGGGGTTAGATTAAAGATCATTAGGTTCTTGGCCTATATAAGGAAGCTGAGGGAACTTGGTGGGGGGGGAGGAGATGGCAGAGGAGACAGGTGAGAAACCCACAGAGACCAGGTCAGACCAAGACGGGTGAAAGAGTAGTTAGTTCAGCAGAGAAAGGAGGAGCCAAAGGCCTGAGAATCAAAGGGAGGCTGTGTTATGCACAATAAAGAAGCACCAAGGGTCTTGGAGGTAGAAAGCAGATCAGGGAAACAGCAGCATGTCAGAAGACGACCTAACTGCTTAATACAGGGTCCCTGTGCTGGAACCCAGAGTAGCGATTGGGCCTAGGTTCCCTACCAACATGCAAGCCCAACAGAAGGAATATTAAGCCCAGGGTAGGGCTGAAGACTCACCCCAAATGATGGTGTGAAGCATAGCCGAAGTTGGGAACTGAAGGCTCTTTCATGTTGGGACCTTTTGTGAACTTTCATGTTGGAACTTTTTGTTACCCCCAAAGGGGAATGAACTTTGTGACAAGCTTGGAGAGTCGAGCTACGGAGGACCTGGTGAGAAGCAGATGTCTTCAGGAGGTGATGGAGGCGAGCGCCCCTTGCAGCATTGCGGGCCCTGATAAAAGGAGGCACTACGGGTGATGAGTTTACTGCCTCATAGTTCCCTAGTGCATGTTAACGTCATACTGTTTCAAACAGCTCTATGTTAGAGCACACCAGACGGGTCTACAGAGGCCAATTAATGCACAACGGGGTCGTGTGCTTTACAAATCACACCCCTGTAGTCTGACTTACTGCACCGTGTAAACAAGACCTTAAATACAAGTAACCGTTTCTGGTACTTTTCTGGTGCTTATTGGATAACACTGATTTCTTTTTGGTATCAAGGGTGTTTTGTTGGTGTTTATTGATTAAAACTGCAAATCAGATGTCCTACGTATCTTGTTTGGGAGAATTCAATTAACAGGCAATTGCTGTTTCATGCTGGTCACAACCTAACATGTTTCTGACCCTGATACTGCTTTGTGTCTATATCTCCTCTGGTATCACTGGGCTACTGCTGTTGACTGACTCACTCCCATCCAGTTAAAAAGCAAACATTAGAAAATAAAATTAAAAGATCACCAAGTCTGATTTTTGCTGGCAGAGAAAGAAAAGGTTTGTTTACACTTTGGGGAGATGCTCAGCTTCTATGGTGATGGGGACCATATAAGAACCTAGATAGGTGAACATTGACATCCATGCAGCACCCCCTTGACTTCATGGAGGGTCTTGTAGGCATGAGTCCACAATGTAGATCCAATTACAGGATTGTGTATGTTTGAATTCTCAATCTTACAGTTGGATTAATATTAGTTTTTGCATAAGTTTACACTGTTATATGTGGGTGGGGGTCAGAAGAGAAAACCACTGTTACATTGCTTTAAAACTGTCCCAGTATTGTAGTGCTGTTAAATGTCCTTACATTTATCTCAGTACTCCTTAATTGCTCTAGCAGGATGACCCTCAGTTCAAGCAGTCTTTCTCTGTGTCATAACTCGCACATTCCAAATTTTAATATTCATAACTTTAAAGGATGGAATTCATTTTTTTCAAACATGAATTTTTCACACCTTCTTCATTGAGAATTATGAAACACACCCATTATGATTAATTTAGCTTCAGTGATTTTTGACACATGAGAGTGAAAAAGAGCACCTGGAACATAAGATATGGGAAAGGTATAAAGGTATTTCTCCTCCTTCCCCCACTGCTACAGTGCATAATTCAAACTGCTGAACCAATTTTGCTAAAACTTAAAGCCAACAAAAAACCCAACAAAAACAAACTTTTGGGCCGAGACTATAGCCAAGTGAACTATTCACATCAGAATTTGAATCTGGCCCCTTTTTCTGTTGATAAATGATCAATAGTCATAGATTTTAATTTAACCAATGTGTTCATTATTCAAAATGAGCTGACAGGCGGTTCATGCAGATGTATTTCAGTTTATAGATTACCTATGAGCTCATCATTGTGACTTGTGCTGAGTGTTTGTTGTCCCACGAGGAGTTGTCAAAATGTGATTGTTTCTGACACAAATACTTGTACATGTGCTATGTTGGTAGGCACAGAGGTTTCGATTTGGATACTACATTTCACACCGTGTTATGGCATGGTGCAGGCAGGAACAAGGAACATGCAGACGCATGTGTGAGTTAAGCAAGGATTAGTGATTTATTTAAGCTATCTGGGAAGTGTGACATCAGTATATCAGACATCAGCTTCGGGGTGCAGCGAAACCTCCAGTATTAACACCTTCAAAAATTCATATTCACATGAATATTTGGAATACTCTCTGCAAACATTCTCATGCACAGACATTCACTTGCACGAAAGCTTGTTGGAAGTGAATAAAATGGGTTGGCAAACACCATTGAAATATGTTTTTCTTCTTTTTATTCAAATGAATGTTTGTTGAGTACTTGCGTTTTCCCTCTCACAATATTTGACTTGTTGAGACCAAGCTCAGACCAACAATATAGAACATTTAATCTCCAAATCTTAAAAAAGAAAAGTTATGAGAAAATGCAAAGCGTGGTTAGAATGGAAAATGGAACTCAATGTTAACACAGCATCTACAACAAGCATTCTAAAAATGTATCAGGTATGTGACTTAATATTCCCAAGAAAAGAAAATAACAAAATATCCAGGTTGATTATGGATGTAGCATTAATTTATTATGTAAGGTCCAAAAATAGTAAAATAAAAATATACATATACATACATACACCACATGCACACACACACATATATATATGAAGTAGTAAATCATATAACATACAATGCTCTAGCACAGGGAGAAACATGTAGTAAGTTTCCCCAATTTATTTCCTTGAGATATCTGTATATGAAGGTATGTTTTCTTTCAAAAGAACAGGCTAAATAGCCTATTAATACCATACTTGTAATATTAGCACAAACCCTTTCAAGGCAGATTACAGTATTTTGATTCGTTACTCATCAGTATGTATAATTATCATTTAACAATATTATGAAGGACTGATGAAGAGAAGCAGGTGTTTAAACATGCAGTGCCAGTAGGTTTGACACAGCGTCTCATTCTCTTTATTTGTACTTTTTAAAGACGTCTATTCAAGGTGTGAATACAATGGAGAACTGCACAATGGTAAGTGTTTGCTTAAAAAAAAACTCCGTATGGTAGATGATTAGTTAATTTTTAGATCACATTTTTTTAAAATTAACAAGGATGTTGTTTTTTATAATAGCAATATTTACATCAAGAGAAAAGGGAGGAATGTATGTTAGACTTATAGATAACCAGGCACTGGTGTACTCAGATGGACTTTATACCTACAATATTCTTTCAGAAGTCAATATAACTAAAATAACTTGTAATTTGAAAAAGTACAGTGTGCTGTTTAGTAACCAAATACATTTCTCTCAGAATGACTGACTGACAGGCTGTGCCAAATATCATTTCAATCCTCCAAAACCCAGCCATTCCACTGACCTCACTTAACATGAACATTTAAACACGAGTAACTTGACTCACACAAATACTACTTATGTGATCAAAGTTACATAAATGCATAAATGTTTCAAAGATCAGGGCCACAAGTATGTTACAAATGCCTAAGAGTAAAGAGAACAATTTTTATCTTATCTAGCTAATTATTTCTGTGATGTGGCAACAGTGCAATGGAGCAATTGGTTAAGTCCTCATCTTTCTGTCAGATAAAGTAAGAACCAGTCCAAAAATAGGGTTCTTATGACCAGTTCCTCTTCGTTCCCTGTGTGTAGTATGCTTCCCCTCTTGAGAACTTCCAGAGACATATAAAAACATTATATTTGACCTATATTTTGCTTGATCCTGATTGCCTACAATGATGTCCAGGTTAAGTGTTCATTCTGGTATTGTCCCATCACAGAATACAATTACGGAAGAGAAGAGAATCTGCTTTTTTGTGATACAGCAACATCGTTATCAGTGCATAGCTTTGACTAGCAGTGACCATTCCCAGGGAGGGAAGGAGAAACTGTAGAGAATCTCTGATGGGCTGGGCTAAAATGGAAGGGCTAGGCTAAACTCTGATAAGCTAAGCTGAGTGGAAGGAAGAACCAGTGGTTAAGCCACTAGCATGGTAGTTGGGAGATGTAAGTTTAATTCCCTGCTCCACTGTAGACTTTGTGTGTGATCTTGAGTAAATCAGTTAGTCTCTTTGTGTGTCAGTTCCCTATCTGTAAAATGTGGATGATAATACCTATGTCCATCACAGTGGTGTTCTCAGGATAAATACGCTAAACGTTGGGAGGTGCTCAGATGGGGCTGTAAAAGTAACTGATGGAATGGCTGAGAACCAAAGAATATTTTTAAATCCCATCAAATATTCCTCTTTCAGTGGGGGGGAGGAGAGTGGGACCCAAGCTCCAACAGCAGCAGGAGCTGCATCTCTGGTCACCATTGCTTTATAATAATAATTATTAACAGTGATGGCGTGATTACTTTTTGGGAGGGTTGTTAATCAAGTTGATTTTAAACTAAAAAAGATGTATTTTTTCAGTACATCCCTTTCTATATACATGGTTGGCTGACTAAGACACGTGGTGTCTTATGAAGGAGAAACTCATAATTTTTTAGAAGTCTTGGGATGAATTACTTTGCCTTCTAAAGTAGCAATTTTTGGTGACGGTCTAGAATTGCTCCTGTGTATCTACAATATACAGTCAGAAATAGCCCTATAAATGAGGATACGCCACAGGTTAGCTTAATCTGAACAGTAATGTTGCAAGCCTGACCTGTTGCTTCCTTGACTATGGCTAAGAGAGTAGAGACACATTGGTATCAGATTCTGACACTGGTCTCTGTTATTGCAACCATAAACTACAGGTGAATCTTTGTGCCGTAGTTCTTTGCATCCACAGTTAGGGTAAGTTAGGTATCTAAGGGATCAAAATAATTGTAATTTCAGAATTGCACTTCTCTTATGTGTGACTGAAAAAAACTCACTTTGGCCTGATTAAG
Source organism: Emydura macquarii macquarii (assembly GCF_026122565.2). Lineage (NCBI taxonomy): Eukaryota > Metazoa > Chordata > Testudines > Chelidae > Emydura > Emydura macquarii. The sequence goes on from NW_027133667.1 coordinate 1,433,501, forward strand.
ACCAAGCTGAAAACTCAGCTCTTAGCTTTCTGGCCTATGGCTCCATCAGGAATTTTGTCAGCTCTTGAGTGCTTTAACTCTTACTGCAATATTTTCACAGTCTTCCGTAATCCTGCACTGGTGGGAAGATGGACTGGATGTCTCCATTCTTTTTTCCTCCATCTCTCACTGATATAATTCTATGATATTTCATTCAGTTCATTTCTGTGGGGCTCTACTCTGGGTCAAAGAAACCTATCTTATAATGGTTCTTCTTAGAGACAAACTGGTTTTGTGTTAGCTTTGTTACACATCATCATCATTAAAAGAGGTCATCAAATCTATTATCTGTGTTATGAAGTTTCGACTAATGATCATCTTCTGGCCTTAAAATCTATGAATAAAAATAAACACAAGGCAATATTTCATGATTTTTTCTCTCTCTCTTTGCTTCTTATCTGCAGGGTTTTATTATTTGTGTGTGGAATTGTATTACATATAAAAACTCTCTCTTTGAAGTGACTAATTTAGGTTATACCTTAATATTTCCTTCCCTGTTATTTATTGTTAATTTCCAGTAGACATATATAATTATAACATTTGGATTAGTGAAAATACATTAAGTGAAGTCATGGTGACAAGGTATTTCTGAATTCCTTCCTGCAAAAGAGATCTTAATCTCATAATCGCTATTGTATATCATTGGTGTATAGCCTGGAATTATTATGTAAGTGGTGCACAATGAACTGATTATTTTTTTCATCTGTTGTTGATCATCTTGTTAAATTAGTTCACAGTATGCTTGTATTGCATAAATTGAATAAAAAAGCTTTCATCTTGCTTTAGTTTTGTCCTCTACTTTTTATTGGCTGATAATTTATTATCTAAAATGTGTATTTGACTTTTAGGATAATACTTATTGAAGCCCAAATTCTGCAAAATCCATAAGCATATGCTTAACTTCAAGCATGTGACTCATATGGGACTGTTCACATCGTTAAAATTAAATATGTGCATTAGCGCTTTGCTGAATCAGGGCCTCTGAGTACCAATTCAGAGACCAGCTCTCGGCTACTGATGCTGTACTTTCATTTCATGTGTAGCTTCCATCTCTTACTATTAAATATTAGTAAACTAGGGTCCTGTCCTGTGAGGTGCTCAGCGCCTCTGCTTCTAAATGATGTTACTGGAGCACCACTAACGATCAGGCCCTGACACTGTATTTTACTTGGTAATAGAGCTGATGGAAAAAGACTAAAAACTTTTCACACCGTTTTTCACAAAAACTTTAATTGGAAGTCAAAACAAGTTGACCGCTTTACTGGATAAGTTTATTCATTTGTTTGTTTTTTTAAAAGCTGGTTAGCCCTGAATTATTTCCTATTGCAGATGGCACTAAATGTCTTTTTCAGATTGCTTTTTCACTCACTACATGGAGCTGATTAGCTTTGATCTCTACTATGCATTTTGCCTAATCAACCATTTCTCCTGTCATAAAGTACTGTATAGAATTTGCATAAAGTGGTGGTTGTGTAAATGTCAATTCTTTTAAAGGCAGTATTTGCCTTACGAAAAGGGATTTGGGAGCAAATACAGATGGTCAGAGTTGATTTTGTCAAATTAATTTGTCATAAGGCTCGCCAGGTGGTTGATGCACATACCTAGGCAGATCTCTATTCTGTGCATCTCCTAAAGTCCACAGGAGACTGGCTCCATGCCTAAGTGTCTTAGAAGATGTGCATTAGTAAGATTCTCATACTGCAGACCTTAGTACATCAGGAGGAAAGGGGAGAATTACCCCCTCCCCCAGTTTTATTCACTACCTGGTCTTGTGTTATGATTATTTTAAGGAAATTCTCACACATATGAGAAATGTGTTAAAGTGAAGGTAAGGTTGCAATAACAGATCAGTGAAATGAGCTCACTCCCCTTGCCTGCTTTTACACATACACCTTGTCTCCTCCCTTCTTCCCAGTCAAGCACATTAAGGCGAGGAGCTGGTTGAACAAATGAAAAGTTTGTTGACAGTGTTTCTCTTTTTCACTGAAGTTTGAAATTTCAGTGAAAATGTGCATGTAAATTTTCAACTAATTGGTAGGTTAAATTCCATCACGTATTTCGCTGTGGGGTAGCCATGACTCTGGAGTACTTCACCAAAGCCAATAGGGACTTAAACCTATGATATTCACAAGAGGTTCAGTCTGCGGATGCTGCTGCTTCTGTTGCTCAGACTCCTCTTTGCTCATTTCAATTTCATGCTTCCTGGTCCCTTTTGGCCAATGTTTGCATACTTTTCATTCTCTCTGCTTCTATAAGCAGAGGAGTTGATAAGGCCATAGGTGTGAATGAGCCTTTCTTTCATCCATACTTCATAAAACATGAAATTTGTCAGGATATGGCGCTCCTGCATTATTTAATGAACATGTCATCATGTTAGTGTTCCAATGCCTAGAAACAGAGCTACAGCTTTTGGTCTGAAATATGATTTTGTCAGTTTGTTCAGAAAATGTAGGGCCCAATTCTGCCAGGTGGTGAATACAATGGATGCTGAAGGCATTCAGCACTGCAAAAAATTGGATCTTAAAGGCAAGATCTTGCAGTTGTTACTCAAGCAAGACGACTCTCATTGAGGGTCGTTGTGAGTTTTGTTTAAGTAAGGACGGCAGGACTGGGATTTTATGGCTTTTGTGTGTTGATAAAAATGCAACTTCTCATACAAGTTGCATGAGAATTGACGTTTAACTTTTTGGCCTTTAAGAAATTATGCTTTGACATTAAGTTTAACTTTCCTAGCTAATGAAATTACGATGGAACAGCCCAAGTAAATAATAAATACAGTAATTCTTCTTTGCCTATTGTGTGCTTTTACTATTCATAATTTTTAGGACCATAGATATTAGATACACTTACGTAAGACTTAACGAACAGTAATTATCTTTTGGCTAAAGAAAAAGCCCAAACAAATGCTAAGCTGCATTATCGCTTGGCTTCTGACATGAGCTGATAATCAGATTTTCTTGCTTAAATCCATGGTGCTTGAACAATGCTACCCACTGTCTGTCCTTCCTGATATTACCCTTAATTAGAAAGAACAGAAACACAAATCTGAATTATTTCAAAATCTGGCTTCCATGGTCAGTGGTTGGAAGGGCTTAACTTTATTACAAATAAACCTGGCTTTATTGACTAATGAAATCTGAAATACTAGGCCTGTAATAGTAGATAGTGTATTAGTATGGTGTTTACATACTGAAAAATCTTGTGTGGGCAAAGTGTTTTGTAATAAATCATTAAGTAATTGAATTATGATTCCTTCACCCGAATAATAAAACCAGAAAATGAGCATTTGAGGAAGTTCTGTACCACACTTTAGATCTTTAATACGTGGGCCTAATTTACAAGCAATAAGACTGTTTTCATGGCATAGCTTATTTTACTTATTTTAACTCACTGTCAGGCTTTTAAGATAGCTTTATGGCATTTTGAGGATGTTTATTTCCCCCCATGTTTGAGTTTTATATTTCCCCTTTTTTAAGTCACTTGTATGTATGGGTTCCTTATTTCAAAACAGATAAGGACAATTACTGAATCATTATTCTTTGAACATGGGCATGAGAGATATTTATATTTGGTGTTTGTGAGCTGTTTTCAATGGTAGGCAAGTAGTACTATCCTCCTCTTATTGATAGGAAAATTGAAATACAGGATCATTAAGTGATTTGTCCAATGACATACAGCAAGTCAGCAGCAAAGATAGGAACAGAGCTCAAGTCTCACGCCCAGTTCTATGCTCTAACCAAAAGGGCCACAGAGTGAATTAGTCCAGACAAAAAGGCCTACCGATACAACTCAAGTTGTATGTGTTAAGATCATGCTTGTTAAGCAAGAAAACTGTGGAATCAAAATCAGTGACTCCAAGTTGGTCAGAAACTAGGCCTAACTGATGGACAAAATAATGACGGGTTGGGCTATTCTGCCCAGCATTCCCTTTGTGGGTCCTGGAAAGAGACTTTGGGGAGAAAAATTTGCTACTGGAGCAAGCTTCATCAGGGTTTTCATCCCTGTCATCTCCTGGGACCCCCTTCTTCATTCTGATCCTAAAAGATATCCTGACCAGACCAGGCCAAAGAGAGAGGAAGCCAGAAGACATCATCACCTCCACTGGTTGAAACCTGAATACCTGTGATGTGAGACTTTGTCTCTCTCTTTCTCTGATCCTTGCCCTCCCATGTGTTCTTTTCCTTCCCCGCTTATTTCTTCTCTTTCTTATCCCTCTCATTTTTCTTTCTGTTGAATATGAATCTGGCTTAGCTGGCTAAGACTGTGTATTCTGCAACACTGCGGTAAGCCTTTGCCTAGAAAGATGCAGCTACAAGTAATGCACTAAACAGCCCGATGCTGGTGTGAGTTTGCCTGGTCTCGGAGTGGCTGGTAAGACTGTGTGCTGTGCCTGTGTTTTTCCAGCAATGAGGTTACAAGTGAGAGTCAACATCAGAGACAGAAGCTGCATTTTCTCTCTCTGCTGTTTTTTTTCCTCCCCCTTTGTGTGCATTTGTCTATTTAGGAAACAGGATCTGACTTTCACAACAACAGCAACAACAATAACTCTAGCCCAGACATCTCAACTAACTTCTGTTTTCCCCAAAATGGACTGTTATTATCATCTTTGACACCAGCTAAAAAACTGTCAAGCAAGAGGTTTTTTTCTTCTAAAAACTCTCCAGCCAAAGGGAAAGGGAACAACGGGCGTTGTTAAAATGAAAGCCTTTCTTAACACTTACATTTCAAATGCTTTAACTGTTTTGCCTTCTTTTCTGTATCTTTAGTAAAAGTTAAAAGGATGTTTAATGGTGTGCTTGCCATGGTACGAAGCAGGTTGAGGTTTCTGTATACGAAACCCTAAGCCTTGTTTAACACTGTTTAATGTTGGACCGTGACTGGGTTGTGTGAACACCTTTAGCCCATAGATTCTATCTATATTAATACAATAGGGGACCACCCTTGTGTTTCCAACCTCTGTCCCCTCTATGGAAAGCCAGAAGAGGAGAGGGAACTGACTGGCCCATTCTGTTGAGTATAGAGTCTGGAAGAATCTTAGGAAGAAGCAGCAAGCGGCAAAGTTTCCTTTTTTCTCTGGAAGGGAGGAAGAAGAGGTAAGGAAGAAGGCTCCATCTCTCTGCCCTCTCACAAGGGAGGGGAACCACTAGGGGGGGCAAGTCTTTCTGCAGAGAAAGGCAAATAGTGGACTCCCAGCTGAGGTGATTCTCCTCCCATCAGGTGCTGGCGTGGAAAAATTATAAACAGAAAAATTGAGGGAAATTCTTTTTCTTTTCCGGTTTTGTCAAAAAAGAGAGCCATTTTCAATGGCAAAAAGAATACATTTTTCCATTGAATAGCACCTCTTACTTTACAATACAGATAATTATTGTCTATAGCGCACTGAAAGTGCACTCAGCACTGCAAAGCCTCCTCACTCTCACTTCTGAAGTATTTAGCAGGCATAAATGCCTGCCCAGTTTGTGCTGTTGTGGTGATCTTTCAGCAAAGCATGGTTTTGGATCAACCCCAAAATCAAAAGAAAAAAATCTTCCCAAATAATAATGAGGTACAGAGGACAAGCCCAGTCTTTTCTCCAATACATTGTCCTTGTTTAAAATCATATATGTAGCACATGTTAATTTATCAGGTACATGCACAGGACCAGGATTTGGAGGTTTTGTTTTCATGTCTCTCTTTCTTTTCTAGCAAGAAAAAAAACAAACTATGGCTTCACTAGATACTTCACTTATAATAAACAGTTATAAAGAAGCCAACAAATAAACCACAGTGATCTTGGCAAACCAACAACTGAATAGTACAGGTGCTAGGAGTGTGTATGGGCCTAAAGTAAACACTTTAAAGAAATCAAAAGACGGTACCTTTCATTCTGAGAAATGTATTTAAGTTTTTGCAATCCACAACCTATAGCACATAATGCCACTTTGCTTTATTCCTTGACAAAGGGAATAGCTTGTGGTAACAAGCAGATGCTTGAGTGGTCTGTGTGGCATGAGGTGTACCATCAGTCAGGAAAATCAATATTTACTGTTCTAGTATCTTTGTGGTGTGGGAGTCTGCCTTGTTTAAAAAGGGGATTGCATAAAATATATAAGGCCTGGCTTTTAGTTAATCAAAAGAGATGTGTTATTGAAAAGGGCGCATTCTTTATAATGAGTCACATTTAACCCCTAGACGTTCTATACTTCTTTCTAGTCTGCTCATAAGCGTTGCATGAAACACACTGAAAAATGTCATTGTTAAAATTGAAATCTGATTGCAATCATATTTCTTTTTCAAATGTACTTGTAGCTAAATAACCCAGGAGCTTTATGTATGTTGGTAAAAACTATGTTTCTATACCTGCTGAAAATGTAAGTGCTTTGTAAAAATTTGGCAACCTTGAACACTGGTAACTGTTAGCACAGTACAGTAGTTCTAACACTGATTCCCAGCTAGTATCTACTTTGTGCACATCAAAAGAATCACAACAATAAGAATTGAAATATGGGTCTATACCGTTCTCAAAGAAATAAAACTTTTGACCTCAAGGAAACAGAGTTTTATTGAATAATACAATAAAAAGTTGCATAACTAGACCTATAGCAACAATGGTTTAATATACTATACATCAATTTTTAGACTACCCCTTATTGAAAAAGTTCAGAACTCCATTTTGCTTTGAATAGTTTGGTTTTTTTAGTTATGTAAAAAACAACATTCTAATCAATTGTAACTTCTCATGTGACCTTTTTCTGGTGTAAGGCTTTCAACTGTAATTTATCATTTTAGTTTTTAGGAGAAAATGTATCAACAAGGAAAAGAAAGCGAGAGATAATCCATGCAGTTCATGATTTCCGTATGCTGAGTGTAGGCAAGTTACATGAAACTGGAAGTGACAAATTGCTTTAAGTGCAGGGAATGCAAATCCTTGTCAATTGTTAACTGCTTCGTTTAGGTTTACAGTTCTCTCTCCTCTTTCGCTGTGTCATTTATTATGTTGTCTCTGTTCATGATTCCATATATTAACTTGTGTTTCAGATTACAGTTTAACTGGAGCTTTAAATCTTTATTTTGTAAAAATGTCAATACAGTGGCAAAAAACCAAACATGAAATATAAAGTTTTGAGTACTATTGGAATTTTTCATTGTGGTTTGATGAAAATTGGAGTGATACAGAAAGAATAATAAGAGCTGATACAGAAAGAATAATAAATCATTCCTTTTTTACTGGATGTCCTCACTTTTTTTGGACCCTGTTAGCAAGAAAACTACAACACTCTGGAATCTCTGCTCCTCCACATTGTTGCTCCATATGTGCTGATCTCAAGGGAATCAGTTAAACACAGGTAGCATTTTCCTATAAACAACATTATAACCTGTTAGCCAAATTATAACCTTTTAGGAAATGGAGGAGGTGAAGAAATATATAATAATAATTATTATTTTAAAGAAACAGGTATTCTCCTGCAGAGTTTGCAGTCCTCACATTTCAGCATTGTTAGTATATGAGAACATGAAAGTGAAGTTACATAGAAATTAACTAGTTTGTCTAAAATTATGATAATTATTGTTTATTTGGTAGGACGTATGAGTCCTAGGCATGGAACAAGAGAACAAAAAGATGGTCCCTGCCTCAAAGAGTTTACAATTTAAGTGTAAGATAAGATACAACAAACAGATGGGGGAAGGAGACAAGGAAACAATGAGACAATATTGGTCAGTATGGTAGGGTTTGATCTTTGTACACCAGATGTCAGTTTTTGTAGGCATCACAGCAAAGGAGGACAATGAGGTAGTTTTGTGGATGTTTATGGGGAGCTCTTCCCAAGTGTGAGGGGCAGCCCAAAAGAAAACTGAGAGAAGAAAACAAAGGATTTTATCCTGACAGTTCACCGTTAAGTAACAGTAAAGATACAAGATCTCATTTCACTCAGTCCTGGATAGATGGAGTCCATCTGAGTTGGGAAAACTCTAGTCTGGAGTTCATCTGTGGCTGGGTGAGGTTACCAAATTGGTAAGCACAGTCCTGAACCTGCAATTAATAGAAGTCAATGAGACTTTGTTTGGTTACAGTGGCCCACACACAAAGTTAGTTGCAGGATTATGGCTCTGGATGAGTAAATCTGATGTTGGTCCAGGAAAACCCAAAACACATTTTCCAATAGCAAACAATACAAAGAGCAATTAGACAAAACATAGTTCTTATATCTGTAGTATATAAAAGCATCAGCTCCTAAAATTTACCCAACTATTGAGATGTGGCAACACTTACAACTTCCAGAACAATTACCACAATTGTTAGCTAGAGACGCCTCTCTTCTGCTGCTGTTTGCCCTCACTTGGTCCCCAAGCCTGTAAGCAAAAGCATTAGATAAGACTCCCTGTACAAACACGGAGTCTCATTTAATCTGGGAGCAGGAGTGTGTGCTAGGCCCATAGCCTGGGGTCTGCTGCTTAAGTGAATGACAAGCTAGGAGGGAAGGCCAATGTTAAATGGTCCAGCCTACTGTACTTTAAAAACAAATCTTGAACAGGAATGAATTCTCTTGCATGACAACTAATGATAGCAGTTCTAACATATATATCTCAAACCAATGCATGGTTTTCTTTCCTGTATGTAGAGGTTCTCATCTTCAAGTTTTTAAAGTTTAAAGAATGGAAAATGAGCTAGATAATACTGTCTATGCCTCTACCCCTTCATGTGTTGCTATTGGATTAATCCTTTTAATAACAGGGTGGTGGCTTTTTCTGCACACGTGGAGGATTGGTGGATTCTCACTCTTGCTTTTCTTTCCCCAGCACACTCGGCACCAGGAGAGACCTTCATTACTGTGTCCCAGGTTTACAGCTCACATGAGAATTTCGCTTGGAATCCTTGAGTCTACCCAGATGCTTAGTACCAAGTTCCAGGGCCTTCCAGTCAAACAGATGAGTCAGAACAGGAAAATTTTCCCAACTCAGAGAAACACCTGGAAAGAGTCAGGTAAAATACTTGTGGTTTAAATAAAGGAGTCTTATAAAATATTTCATCTGTCAGCAATGCAAATGTGAACCTCTCTTCTCATCTCCATTTGTTTCCAAGAGCATAAGGGAGAATTTAAGAGAGAAAATCAAGACATATTACTACTTTGTGCATTCTGTTGTATTGCATAAACACACAGAGTATATACTTTTAAGTACATTCACTTTGAAAATATTTTCTTGCAGGCCCGCAGTGCACCTGAGAAGTGCGTTATCTGATATAACCACACTTTTTGTAATTTAATTCTGATATTGTACATGGTGGCATTACAATCCAGTGGTATAGTATTTCAATAATCAAACAATATCAGTCCTATATATTATAAACAAAAATGTAGACTGTATTATTTCTAAATGGCAACAGTATGTATGTATCAAAAATTAGCATTTGACAACTAATTCCACACACTTACTACTTACTGTTAAAGATATGGGGGTATGTAGGATAGCACTTTTTTGGGACTGTTAACTTTATAATGGTAATCACTATAACCATCATCACAAATAGATTAATATATTTTAAGGCCAGATGGGGCGATTGGGATAATCTGGTTTAACCTTCTGCATAGTTTGTTGACTTTTACCCAACAACTCCTGAATCAAACCCAAACACTTGTGATTGAACTAGGGATGTAAGCGGCTAAACGTTTAAATGATGAGAAACTGTCTTACCATTTATTAATTAGTTTAAACATTGCCCTGGGAGCGAGGGGGAGGCACCAAGCCTAGTGTGGCTTCCCGTGAGCAAGAGCTGCCCAGCTGCAGCTCTGTACATGCAGCTCATAGCCCAGCACAAGAGCTGCCAAACCGCGGCTCAGTAAGCATTCGCCTGGGGGGAAACTGCACTGGGTTGCCCAGCTGGGCAGCTCTTGCTTGGAAGGGAGGCGCTGAGCCCAGCATGCCGCCCCCCATGCATTTAACTGTTTAAACATTCTATTTTTAGAACATTTAAACGGATTATTAATTAAAGGATTTTTTACATCCCTAGATTGAACTAGAGTATAACTTTTAGAAAGACATCGAGTCATGATTTAAAGATTTCAAGTTACAGAAAATCTCTCCTTGGTAATCTGTTACAATGGATAAACCACACTCACTCTTAAAAATCTGTGCCATATTTCCAGTTTAAATTTGTCTAACTTTAACTCTCAGCCAACGGATCTCATTATACAACAAAAATACAGCATGTATTGATCCAAGTGCCAGTTTATTTTTTTCAGGTGTACATATCTGCCTTTTGAACCGTTATTCTTGTATTATAAGGTATCAGGTCAATCTGCCAGGAGATTTCTTGTTTTTAATGTTTTCTTAGAATGTTTTTATGACTTTGGCATAAAGTTTCATTGGCTTCTGGATGGGTTGCAAGTGCACCAGAAAGATGTCATATTGATTTCCATGAATATGGTATCCTGTGTCTTTGAAAGAGCCATGATGACACCTCGTGCTACAGGACCTACTTAAGAATATTTCCTCAAGTTGTTAGGACTCAGCAGGAGGGATTGTGTGACCTTTTAGCTATCTCTGAAAAGCAGAAGCTCTAGTTCGTCCCTTCCCAGTAGTCTAGGGTCAAATGTTTACTCAGCAGGGAGTCAGACATTTTCTCTATAGTCTTCAGCTTCAAAGGAGAATTGGTGTGAGGCCAAATGCCAAGTGCTGTGGAAATTCCTCCCTGTATACTAAGAGCGACAGTTTATCTCAAATGATTGCTAAGAAAGGGCACAGATTCATCACAGGGCGTCTCAGTTTAAGAGATCAAATTTAGGAACCGTCTCAAATTCTTCAAGTCTAAGTGGAACCTATTTAACAGTAGGTATCTGGAAAACACATGAAGAATATGGAGAGTTTCTATATTAGGGTTATTTGGTCTCAAGATGAAATAAAGTTTAATTGTTATATTTCCCAGACTCACAGATCTTTGAGTTTTTCCTGGAAAATATTTTGAAGAATACAGACCAAATATTACATAAGCATAGCTACGACAGTAATATACATGAAAAATCAAAATATGCCTTCTGTGTTTGTAGATAGGTGACTAGTATGTGTTCTATAGCAGAGAATTAGTTGGACATGCATTAAAATGCTCCCATACTGTATATACATATCATTCCAAAATTACTGTGCATCAGAGAGGAAAGACCCTGGTATAACCAGTGAGATATACTAACTAGTTGATCCATAGGGATGGCTAGGAATGCTTTTGGAAAATATGTGAGTTAAAAGTTTATATAGTTTTTTCTGGTAAATTCTTAGATGAATATGCCTATGCGTTTTTCTTTATTAATGTGAAGTCACTTATGGAGGCTGATGTAATGTGAAAAAAAGGTTTACATTGATTTCTGTATAGTGTTGCAGCTATATTTTATTCTCTTTCATTATAGGCAGCACAGATAGCAATGCCCACAGTAAAGATTGCCCAACACTTTCCATTATAAGCAGTTGAGAACAGGGTCTAATAACATTGCCAAACTTTAACTGTTTGGACTGAAATGTTCTATGTTGGCCTCAGGCCATTTTGTTTTTGTTTTGTTTTTTAAATTTAAGCTTAAATGGTTAATCTGTTGTTTTGCCCATGTTAAAAACAAATTATTGTATTAGAGACTTAATATGTGGTGTGGGGGGCGGGGTCACATTGGTGTCAAAGCTGTGCCTTTTGTCGTCTTTATGAACAACTCACATTTGGCAGTGATAAACCTCTGAAAAAGCTCAGTTCACATGTGGTCAGTGGAGACTTCTTGGAAGCCGGCAGCTAATTTTTGTCTGAACAGAAGCTGCCCCTTCCACGTACAGCTCCTACACATGCCCAGATTGCAGCCTAGTGTTGCCACCTCTGAGATGTACTGCCTGTCCCCACCAGCCTGACTCCCTTCTGCCCCCCTCATGCAGGCAGCAGTGCAGGCGGGGGATGAGGGGGCAGTTCATGGCCTTTTTGACTCTTACCTTCCCACCACCCCCTCCCAGGAGCCCCTGCCTCCTCCACACCAGTCCCTGCTTCTGACACCACCCTGCAGGTGAGCCTCGGTCTGTCCCAGTTCCTGGTCTCCAATGCTGGAAGGAGCCACTGCAGGTTCAGGAGATTGCAGGCCTGGCACTCAGAGCAGGTCACGGTATGTGTGCCACCCCTACGGAGTGACTGAACAGACAGGAGGGGCTGAGCTTTACGCTGCAGCTGCTCCTCTCAGCTGCCAAGGGCCACTGTGGCACCCGGCACAGGGACTGAGAGCATAGGGACTGTCTCTCCTGTGCTCTCCATGCTCCCCCTGCTGGCTCCCAGGCAGTGAGGAGTGGAAGGAGGAAGTTGCCTGGCTTGAATATCTTGGGATGGACAAGGAAGGAGGAGGGGAAAGAGGAAATGTTGGGGGGAGGGGGGAAGGAGAGGTAGGGAGGACTGAGGAAATGGGCAGGAGCTTTGGGTTGAGGGAAGGAGAATAGGAGCCTGGAGGGGAGAACGATTAGGAGCAGGAGTTGGGATTGGGTCACTGAGGCGGGAGCAGAGAGGGGCAGAGGACCAGAGGAGGGAAAAAGGAACAAAGGGGGGAAGGGGGGAGTTAGGATGAGGAGATGGGCATGAGTCTGGAGGGGTGGCTGGGCTGCTATCCCTCTTTCTGGGCAGTAGCCAGGGGAGAGAACAGCAGGAAAGAGGTCAGGAGCTGGAGAAGAGGGAATAGGAGCAGCGGGGGACATGGAGGGTGGAGAAGAACTGGGGTAGAAAGGTTTATATCCATTAGAGCACACACCCCTACAGAATCTGGAATTGGACCCAGGATTCCTGAGTCTCATCGTTCCTTTACTGTTTAGCAAATAGCTGTGAAAGCCACTGGCAAAGTTGTGTCTCCATCTCCCTCTTGTGTTAAGTACACCTAGATGATAACAGCCTCCTTCTTTGTTAGCGTATGCTGTGGATCCAAAGATCCCAACCCTGCTGATGAACCATTTGGGGATAGGAGTCAATAGGGTTCCACATATGAAAGTTTTTAAAAAAATGAAGTGTTTTTCAAGAGAATTACAGTAAAAACAAAACAAGAAAACAACCCCCCTATATTAAAAGCACATGATCAAGGTTGTGAAGTTGAGCACTCAAAAGTTAGGAAAAGCCAGAAATAAGGCTGCTTGTGCAACTTTACTTCAGCACCCTGTTTGTATTCATTATGATAGCGTCTTCAGTTACCACATACTATTTTTTCCTGAGGACCTCTGCCTCATTCAGTGAACTGGATGCCCCTACTTTGGGGATGAATTAAGGTTGTGGAGTGAAGAAGACTATGGTTGGTAGGACTCCTGCTTCATTTTTTACTGAAGTTGTAAGGTGGGTTGTGAATGAAACAGAGCAAATGGCTGCAGAGGTCTGCAGAAAGAGAAAGGATGGCCTTGTGGTTAAGGCAGCTGAATGTCACTTTGGGGCATTGGATTCTATCCTTTCCTCTGACACAGAGTTCCTATGTGGTGTTAGTCAAGACACTTAACTCAAACTTTACCCAGGTGGTTACTACTTGTGTATGCCTCATTTTCTGGGTGTCCAGTTTGGGACCCACAGTTCTCCTTTGCAGAAATGCTGAGTGCCCATAACTAAGCTTAGTTGAAGCTCTGCTCTGAACATAAAAAAGTGGTATAAAATCCTAAGAACTCTGAAAAATCAGGCACATGGCCTCTCAGCTGGATACTCAAAATTAGCAGACACTTGATAATTTGGGTTTCATGTCTGTGCCTCAGTTCCCCACGTGTAAAATGGTGATAATACTATTACTTCCTCACCTGACAGGGGTATTGTAAGGATAAACTCATTATTGTTTGTGAGGCTCTTAGCTACTATAGTAATGAGTGCCATAGAAAAACTCACGAGGAAATTAATAATTTTGTATTCAAAGCAGGGTTTGGACTGTGTACATTAAGTAAGGCCTGGCGGAGCGGGGGGGCTCATGTTGAATGAGGACGATAAAAGAAAATTGAGAAACTACCCATTCACTGAACAAGGCAGGGATCTTGTGGAAAAAGTATGTGATCGTGTCGTTAAGGACTGTCTCATGATGCATATGCACAAGGGAGCTGAATTAAAGTTGCATAGACAGCCTTAACCCTGGTATTTTCAAGCTTTTGAGAGCTTGATTTTGCAACTTTTCTGTTAACATAGATTTTGAGTGCAATATATTAAAGTTTCTCAGAGCATCCAAAGCTACCAAGCATGTCCCCTGCGTGGTGAATGAGGGAGTGTCCACATTTGGTTAGCTCCAAATAACGAATAAGGAGCTATGGTCCTAAGGTTATGCACAGGCCGGGTAACCCCACCATGTGAAAACAAATAGAACTTCAACTTAAAGAGGATCAAGCAGTTTTAGATCGGGTGCAGACCATATTATTGTTCTTAGACATAGAACAAAGTGTGGAATGGCAAGCACCTCTTGTGATACATTTTATAGACTTTCATAAGATTTTTAGCAGCGTGCACAGAGATGGTCTTAGGAAAAATATGGTGTACTACGGAACACCAGCAAAAATAATTAGAATAATCAAGGATCTACATGATAAAGCTGTCAATGACGGTGACAACATCAGCTCATGGTTCGCAGTACAACTTGAGTAAGGCAAGGGTGTAGTATATCCCCACTATTATTTTGCACTGGTCATTGACTATGCCATGAAGGAAGTAACAGCAGAAGGCAACCAAGGAATTTTATGGACAAATGATAAAGCATGACTGGATGACTTCATCTGTGCTGAGGACATTGTCCTGTGTAGTTTAACACATCACTTAACGGAAAAAAATACCCAGCTTCTAGAGCATATGAATATAAGAACGGCCATACTGTGTCAGACCAATGATCCATCTAGCCCAGTATCCTGTCTCCCGACAGTGATCAATGCCAGGTGCTTCAGAGGGAATGAACAGAGCAGGTATTCATCAAGTGATCCATCCCGTCGCCCATTTCCAGCTTCTGACAAACAGCAATCCCTGCCCATCCTGGCTAATAGCCATTGATGGACCTATCCTTCATGAATTTATCTAGTTCTTTTTTGAACCCCGTTATAGTCTTCGCCTTCACAACATTCTCTGGCAGGGAGTTCCACAGGTTGACTGTGTGTTGTGTGAAGAAATACTTCCTTTTGTTCAGTTTAAACCTGCTGCCTATTAATTTCATTTGATGCCCCCTAGTTCTTGTGTTATGAGAAGTAGTAAATAACATTTCCTTATTTACTTTCTCCACACCAGTCATGATTTCATAGACCTCTATCATATCCCCCTTGGTCATCTCTTTTCCAGGCTGAAAAGTCCCAGTTTTATTAATCTCTCCTCCTACGGAAGCTTTTCCATACCCCTAATCATTTTAGTTGCCCTTTTCTGTACCTTTTCCAATTCCAATATATCTTTTTTGAGGTGGGGCAACCAGATCTGCACACAGTATTCAAGATGTGGGTGTACCATGGATTTATAAAGAGGCAAGGTGATACTTTGTCTTATTATCTATCCTTTTCCTAATGATTCCTAACATTCTGTTAGCTTTTTTGACTGCCGCTGCACGTTGAGTGGATGTTTTCAGAGAACTATCCATAATGGTTCCAAGATCTCTTTCTTGAGTGGTAACAGCTAGTTTAGATCTCATAATTTTATATGTATAGTTGGCATTATGTTTTCCAAAGTGCATTACTTTGCATTTATCAACATTTTGGCAGATACAGCAAAACAAGTTGGTTTGTTTCTCAGCAAGGGGAAGACAAATTATATGGCTATTACTGTCCCAAAAGTAACTATCAGAGAGGATGACAAAACCCTAGAAAAGGTCATTTTATCTATTTGGGGAGTGAGATGTGCAATGATGGTGACATCATGCTAAATGTCAAGCAACGAATATCAAAAGCACCAAACAACTTCCATAAACTTGAAAATATTTGAAAAAGTAGCATGATTGGCACTGACAGAAAGGTACAGAGTTTTAACACTGGCATCATGTCTGTCCTCCTTTATGAAGCAAAGTCTTGGACATCTATAACAGAAATTGATAAGCTTAACTCATTCCAAAGTAAATGTCTGCAGAATTTCTTCAGAGTTCATTAGAGTTTCTTGCAATATCAGAAATTCTAAGTAAAGCAAACCAATCTAAAACATCAAATAAGAAGACGATGCATGTATTTAGGAAACACTTTAAGGCTGCCACCAACATGACTTCCATGGTAAGAAGTAACATGGACACCACCTGGAAAGAAACAGAGAGAGCAACCTAGAGAAACACAGAACAACATAGAAAGAAGCCAGATCCATCAATGTGATACTCAGAAGCCTGAACAGACCAGCACAAGACTGAAATAAATGGTGGGAATTGGTGGACAGCCTTTGCACCTCTGGGTGCAGGAGGATAAAGAAAAGAAAGGAGATATTTGTGTGTGTGTGTGTGTGCGCTCACGTATGTGTGTGCGTTTTGACATAAGATATCTAGCTACATCAATGCATTCTAGAGTTCATACATTTGTTCAGCTTACCATCAATTGATGGAGTTAGTCTTTTTATTCAAAACCATACATTTCTATTCCACATTCTGAGTCTAGGTAGCATAAAATTCAGCCAATTTCTCATGATGGTATATTTTGATAAAAATAGCAACAAGATGGAAAATAAGAAGAAATTAGGTCAAAGAGACGTGTGAAGGGAGCAAATCAGTGGAGAATCATGAAGACTAGCTGGAAGATTTTATAGAAGAGATGGAGTCAGCTTATGGCTGTTAAGAATGCAGCAATGTGTTCCTGCTGTCAGAAATGGATGAGGAAATGATCTGGCATGTTTTTGGAGATAGTTTGTTGGATGTGGCATGCTTGTTCCCTGTTTCCTGGTAAAGTGGAAGAAAAAAATGGTTCCCTGGACATGTGTGTCTGGCTCATGCAAAGGCAGATCTTTTGCTTTGTTAGTTATGGTGATAGTTAATTCTACTTGGTTCTGAATCAGATTAAATTTAGCTATGGAGAACCAGGGAAACTGGCTGTCTCACTCACTCAGTTTTACTCGTAACAAGAGAGAGGTCAGGCCCCTATACAGTGACGCATTTAAGCATGTAAAAAGTTAAGCACATGCTTTAGTGCATTGCTGAACAAGATTGGACATAAGCTCATGCTTTGCCATGGGGCTTGAAACATTTCACTGTCCTTGATGTCTGACGCTGTTTGCTCGGTCAGAAAGAAGTCTGCAGTATTGCTCTTAGTGGAAGATGCTGTTTTTCCAAAATAAATTTTAAGTTAGTTATCCCAGATAATTATTGTCTGATTGCTTTATGCAGGCATCAGCAGGCTGATTTACAGTCCACCCACACAGCAGCCTGACTGCCTTTCATGAACCAGCAGAAAGAACCTTTTATTATTTGGTAGTAGTTTGGTTTATTTGGGGGAGTGATGCAAAAACAAACAGGGGGCTTAACGCTCAGAAAAATTCAGGAAGCATCCTTCAGGAAGGGGTGTTATCAAAGTCCCCATGCTGCTGTACTCATATAAATGCTCCCTCTTTTGTTCCTGCAGGACTCCAAAGAATAAAACCAAAACTCAAAGCGGAGGAGGCACCACTGAGTGAATGCAACAGTGTTTCCTTAATCCATGTGGATCAAAAACATGAACGTTTTGATTCTGTAAAGAATCTTCCTCAGCATGCTGGATTAATCACATGGATTAATAAAACACTGTTGCATTCACTCAGTGGTGCCTCCTCTGCTTTGTATTTTCTTTTTTTATTCTTTGGAACCCTGCAGGAACAAAAAAAGAGCATTTATATGAGTACCATAGGCACTGGCCCTTTGATAAAACTCCCCCTGTATAAGGTATGTTTCCTAAATTTTTCTGTATGCCATTACTTCTCTTGAATTTTTCTATGTGCTAAGCCCTTGGTTTGTTTTAATATTTGTATTGATCATCTTGAGCTTCAAAGTCTATGTGCTGTGGATTTTTTTTCTTGTTCCTGTTTTAAGAGAATGATGCAATTAAAATCATGCACTGGAACGCTTTCATAATTTAAACTATATATTCTGATGCAAAAACTACATGTCATTTCAGTCACTTGCTAAAGAGTGGAGTTTGTTTTCCAGGGTCCTTTCAGAAAAACGCTCAACTCTAATCACATTCGGACCCATGGTGGAACTTGCTGCCCTTCCAATACAGATACTTTTTCATTCTCACTCTATGAAATCATGCGTTTTATTTAAAAATACTTACACTTAACATCTATTCTAGTGTGAAGCCATATGGCAAATGACAGAACAAGGAGCAATGGTCTCAAGTTGCAAGGGGGGAGCTCTAGGTTGGACATTAGGAAAAAGTTTTTCACTAGGAGGGTGGTGAAGCACTGGAATGGGTTACCTAGGGAGGTGGTGGAATCTCCATCTTTAGAGGTTTTTAAGCTGCGGCTTGACAAAACCCTCGCTGGGATTATTTAGCTGAGGTTAGTCCTGCTGTGAGCAGGGGGTTGGACGAGATGACCTCCTGAGGTCCCTTCCAACTCTATGATTCTATAATAAAGCCATATGATAAATTGTGAAGCCATATGATAAAGTGCCAAGCCCCTGTGGAAGGGAACTTGGTCTGATATAACAGTCTGACATGCATATGAATAGGAAACCCATTCTTTCAGTCCCCTGGATACCACAAAAAGATTTATCTTGGTATCTGACTCTAAATTATCTGCCCAGGGGGTGACGTTCCTTCCAAGGTGATGTAGGTGCCACCACAAATTAGTCTGACTGACTTGTAGTATAGTAAGTTTCTATTTATGAGCTCTTTGTTTGCCCCTTTAATAATGAGTTAGGGATTCTGACTCCAAATCATAAAAGCACTTAAACCCATGCTTAAGTACTTTGCTGGATTGGGTCCTCCATCCTTTTGGGTACCCCTGATATAAGGCCAAGAGTTTTACAAAATGGGTGTCTTAAGTTAGGCTCCTAAATCCATATTTAGGCACCTGATGATTCCCAAGTGCTCAACACCCAACAGCTTCCCTTAACTCTTGTTTATGTAGTCCCAACATTTTAGGTTAATAGAATTGGTGAGTTTCATCCTCCAGATGCTAATCAACCTTAAAAATCCTTCTCTAAACTCAGAATTTCCTGTATGTATTCGGTCCAGCCCTATTCGCAGCCAAAGGCCTGTGAGCCATTGTGGTGCTGGAATTGTACCTTAAATAGCTACTGCAATTATTAACCGACTATCTGACGTGTACGAGAACTTACTCCATATTTAGACATTTGACATTTATTATGAAATAGCAAACCCCATTTTGAACGAATGAATGAACAAACCAACCCCAACGTATTTTGCTTTATTTCTGTTGATATACTGACTTGACAGGTCATTGTAGCCAAAGAGAATTATAGTAAAATGGTTGTCTCCTACATTTTTCTACTGTTATTCTTTGGCATTCCTGTCACTTGAAGTCAAGTAGCTTGTTGAAGCAAAGGAGTAACAACATAAGTCAGCTATTGATCAGTCTCATCTCTGAAACTCAACAAGGCAGTCACTTGAAATTTTTCAGTTCACATAGCCTTACAATAATCACCTTAATCTGGGACTTTTCCAAAATTTTAGAATTGGGTCTGGTGTTCTTGAGAGCTATTTGGTAGGATGGCTTTCTTGTTCTGTGATGTTTCACATTGTCTGTGGCATTTAGGATACCTATGTTCTTTGTGTTTATGTGTATACTTACTCTATAGACTGTAGGAAATGGTGAGAAATTAAGATTTGACCTTTCTGTGCTGACTGCTTATAAATGAACTAATAAAAAAAATCTTCATTTTTTGCATTCCAATTAACTAAACTCTGGGCAAATGCCTAGCATATCTCTGAATGTGCTTCCTTGATAGATTTGGGAAGACACTAACTGCAGTTATTTGAATGTGGTACAGTTAATATAGAGGCTGATAGTTCATCAGATTTTCCTTGTCATTTCCAAAGACTTCTTTCCTCTCCCTCTTTTTTAATAATATATGAGCAATATCTATAAAGGGCAATTACTTGTGTTTTACAATAGCACTTAGAACTCTGTAAAGAAAGTCTATTATTGAAAATACCTATAAATATGGAGCTGACTGTTCACTTCACACATGGTAAAATGGGTGTAGTGATGCAGGTATCCATCATATTAATTCTCCTACTCCAATCCTAGGTCTGGTGAGAATTCAGGTCTTAATGTGCCAGTCTGTTGGCTGCTATTGCTTCTGACTTGCACAAACCCTTCCCTCTCATTACACTGAATTGCCACTTCTAGAACAAGAGCCTCTTGTTAATTATTTGTAAGAAGGGCTGCATATAAAATAGCCCGTTCAAACTTTCTGGTTCCTCTGTTTCTGTAGGAGTTTGTGTTGCCAAGTCTTGCAATTTTTAGCATGAGTCTCGCTGTATTTCATGTTTTGCTTAAAGCTCCAGCTACTGGAGGCAATTGATTACAAGAGAATCTCAGCTTTCATTAAAAGAGAAATTAACTTGCTAGCGTCTGTGGTTGCAGAGCGAAGCTTGAAAATGTGACCTGGCTACAAACTAAAGACCCAGAAACCATAGGGAAATAAAAAGAACCTCACGTTTATGATTGTTCTAAAAAAATCTTATAGGTTTTAAGCCAATCTGATGAATTTTTGGAGCTTCTTGGGTTTTGAGTGTTTGGGGGTGATAATATTGCAGTTTCAACATACAGCACCCACCTGAGCTCTGAGGAAGCAGTGACCGGAGGAGAAAGACACACACACCAACATTTTGTGATAAACCCAATAAGGGCTGTTACTGCCTCTCAAGCAGGGCTGCGAAGCTGTCGTGGCTTTGAGATAGCTCAGAGGAAGAAGACTTGAGGGACCGTAGGTCTCAGACATGGACCCATGTATCTGAGCATCAGCCTTGGGAGAACCCACACAGTATGAGATGATCACTTGCCTCCCACAGTTGGAATGCCCACAGTGCTTGGTATCAGGGTTCGTGGTTCTGTCATGGTTGCTAACATTACCAGTTTTTTGCTCACCACATAAGATGGCTTCCTCTCATGGTGTCACCCCAGAAACAGTCTGAGTGGCTGTGAAGGAAGGACTCGGCTATCCATCAAAACATCATCTAACCAGTCCCAATGCTCCAGGCACTCGCACCAGGCTGGTTATGGGATCCATTCCAACCTGGTGGGTATGTCCAGTAATTTCTGGACAGAGTTGCTCTTGGTTATATTCTGGGCATAAGGGAATAAGGTAGTGTGATGACTGGTGTGTGTGTGTGTTACCTTTCTGCTTCCTCCTTGATTTGTTTTTGTTTTGTTTCCTTGTTCCTGCTCCCCAAACTCAGTGTTCCTGTTCCTGATTGTGTGTGTGTGTGCATAGCATTTGGTGTGTGCAGCTACTCAGGGCCCGGAGCTACATATCTGCTGTTTGGACTGTTGTCACGTTTTGTTCAGACAATTGCTGACCTAATTGGTTCAGGGTTATTATAGGTTTTGATTGACAACCTACCTGTGTGGCTGGCTTCAGGGTTTTTTTGGGGGGGTGTTTTTGGATTGCTGTTCTGGGGTGCATCAGAAGGTACCATTATGGCAGCAAGAGCTTTGATTCTGCAGCCCATGCTGGCTGCACAACCTTTGGCTGTTGACTGTCGATACTTTATTTGGAATTTTTGGAAATACGGATCATACAACTCTCCAATGCTGCGTAGGCTGTGATGGCATTGATATTTATGATGGACTCTCAGAGCCTAAGTCCGCCTCTGGTGTGGCTGTGCAGAACCCTAGTGCGTATTTCAGCACCGGCGATTCTGTTCTGGCCAAGAAGGAAACATTTTTCTGAAGCTCACCAGCAGCCCAACGAAACCATAGCTGAGTTTGCATGTTGTTTGCGGAGGTTGGCTCAGGACTGAGAGTTTGGGGATATTATGATGATCATGCTCAAGGATATTTTTGTGATTGGTGTAAGCAGTGACCCACCCAGGTGAATGGTTACTGGCTGAAGATAGAATCATAGAACATTAGAGTTGGACGGGACCTAGAATGCTAATTTGTTGCTGCGGTTGCTAAGAGTGAAGCGTTTGAGAGGGCTCTTGCTGAAACGGGTTCTGTGTCTATGCTTAAATCATCAGCTGCTCCAATTTCCATAGCCCAGAGTCATACAACGCTACCTGCTCCTGCTCCACGGCTCCAGCAGTGAAAGTTGCCAGTTCCTCGCTGTTTCTATTATGGTAGTATGAGTCACTTGGGCAATTCCCTGGCCGCCTGCTAGCACTACTATATGCCGGGCTTGTGGGAAGGAAGGATGCTTTGTGTTAGTTTGCCATGATACTCTGGTTAGTGAAGACGGGAGGCCTGAAGTGTGTACTGTGAATGTGGAGCAGCATGAGACCCACCCTACCAAACACTGTAATATTTTCTTTAGTACGATCTTCGCATGTGCCAAGGCGCTGGAACTTGTGTCCTGTATCATGGAAATTAATGGAACGTCGCTGAGGTGTATGGTGGACATGGTTGTCAAAGTTAACATTCTCCCCTCAGGGTTACTTCACAATCTGGACGTTTGCCCAACTACAGTGGTTACAAAAGCTTGGCATTTCTGTGCCTTGCAGACAGCAGATGAAGCTGTACGTTCAGTGCTCTTCAAATGCATAGTCTTGACTACAAAGCTTTACATTGTTAAAGGAATGTCTGTGAAGGCTATTCCATTTATTATCCTACGATCTGTGCTTACATCTGTGCTAGTATGCATGAACTCTCACAGGACACCTCAGGTGTGGCTATGCCATCTGAAATAGAACGGGATACCAAAGTGTCCTTCAGAGACACCATGATTAATTTAACGGTGATGGTGTTTTTGTCCATGGGATATTTGTATTCCTTGCAGTTGGATTTGAATGCCAGGGCCTGTGTATTGCCTGCTGTTGTGGACAAGATCTGAGCAGAATTGGAGTTCATGAAGGATAATGGTATTAGCTGAGAGATAGAAGGGCCTCTGGATTGGTGTACCCTGACAGTGATCATATACAAGAAACATGTGCTATTTGACTGTGCACAGACTTTAATAAATATGTGATACTGTGAGCAGTTTCAATTGCCCAACTTCAAAGAGGTGACTTGTGGATTCCAGATTTGCTCTGTATTAGACTACTAATCTGGTTATTGAAATATACCTGTGGCTGAAAGTTCGCAGCTGTTGCTGACTTTTGGGAGATACTGCTATCAACAACTCCCTTTTGGCTTAGTCTCTGCTCCTGAGGTATTTTAGAGAGTGGTTTCTCAGCTCTTGTATATTATCCAGGGTGCATGTTACTATTTGGATGACATTCTCCTCTTTGCTAAGAGACTTCCTCAGCATATTCTGAATCAGGTGCCAACCCGCCTCCAACAAGCTGGCACGATGCTGAATGCGGCCAACTGCAGTTTTGCAAAAGATGCTGTAGAGCCCCTAGGGCGTTCTCTGTCAGCCAATGATGTGAAACCCATGTCTTAACAGCTACAAACTATTGCTTCACTATTGTTACCCACTGATCATAGTGTTTTTTGTTTGTTCCTTGGCCTAGCTCAATACATAGGTGGTTGTGCTCTGCCCCATTTTAGTACCTTTGCCAAGCCATTGTGGGATTAAACCCAGGGCCAGGACCAGTTGGTTTGGACTAAGGAAGCAAAGCAGACTTTTGAAACCCTGCATCAAGCCCTCTGTTAGATCCAATCCCATGCTTGTTTTGATCCATGGAAGACTGAAGTGATTCAAACTGATGCATACAGTCTGGTTCTGGGTGCAGTTCTGTTCCAGGAGGGACCGCCAGTTATATTTGCATCCTGCACTCTCACCCCAATGGAAGCAAAGTATTCCCAGATTGACCTAGAATTCTTGGAGATGGTTTTTGCTATTGTATGCTTCAAGGTTTACTTAGTGGGAAAACATTTCACCTTAGAAACTGATCATTTGTCTGTTCTGGGCCTCTATCATAAGGCCATTGACCTGCTGAGGGTGAGATTGCAATGGCAGATTGTTCAGTTGCAGCAGTATGACTGACATATCAAAGGAAGATGTAATTTACTTGTCTATGCTCTTTTGAGAAATTCTGCTGGGTTGGTACCTTTGTATACAGAAACTGTAGAGTACACCACTTGCTTTTTACTGAAAGATATGCCCTTTGACTTACAGTGGAACGCTGATGCCACTCTTTAAGACGCTGAACTGAGCAAGATGATACATACTGTACAAGTGGGTTGGACAGATGCAGTACTTAAGAAAACTTTGTCTGCAAAATTCATTCCAAGCTCACAGTGAAGACATGAGCTACACAGCATATCTTATGCAGAGGATCCCGGGTGATTGTTCCAAGAGCATTGCAACAAGCAGACCTGCATGTGGCTCATGAAGGACAGTTGAGAGTTATGAAAATGAAGGAACTTCTGTGTAGTTATTCTTGGTGGCACTCAGACATTGAGTCATGTGAAGGCATGCTCAGACTGCACAGTGCATAGAATTACTGTTCGTCTGGCCCCTTTGAAACGTGTAGTCATAGACAGAACATGGCAGAGAATTGCAGTGGGCATTACTGGCCCCTCAATTGCACTGCATGGTTACACACTGTTGACTGTTATAGACTATTGCTCATGTTACCCTTTTGCATTCATAATTCCACAAGGCACCTCCAAGGAGCTAATTTCTTGCTTAACCACCTTATTCACTAGGTTTGACCTACCAGAGAGCCTTGTTTCAGATAAACGGACACCTAATTTGAAGTCTTTCTGAGAAGTATTGGCACAGTACATTATAAATTTGCTGTGTACCATTCCCAAGGAAGTGGGATGGGGAGAGACTGCCTGGGACTCTGAAGAAGTGTATTGCTTGCATGCTGGAGGAACATCAAGATACACCTTTCCTTCCGTATTGCATTAAGTTGTGCTTTATATGATATTTGGAGTACACCTCATGAAAGTATTGCAGAAACTCTGTTCTATTTGCTCTTCAGTCAACCTATGAGGACCAAATTGTCTGTGCTGATGGAAAAGGTTAATTCCACTCCTTCACTGTCTTTGAAGACGACTGATGTGACTAGGATATATATGCGTTTCAGCAAGCATATCCATGCAAGACTTGAGGTGTTCTATTCTGGACAAGCAGTGTATATTAGGTGAGGGTCTAGAAGTATTTTTGATACTCATATTAGTATATATCTGTTGTTCAGACTGATATCATGTTTTGTTCAGACTGTTGCTTACTTAACCAGTTCAGGATTATTACATGATTTGATTGACAATCTACTTGTGTGTTTTGCTTTATTTTTTGGGGGTGCATATTTCTGGATTGCTATTCTGCAGTGTATCAGAGTGTAACTGATAGATACTTCACCTAGGTTGGAGATGAGACGAAAGTTCCTCTAAACAAAAGAGAGGTCTTACACTCTGAATGGTACATACTAAAAGACATAACAATTACACTGTATTGGACATTATCTACATTACTTGTAACATTAGCTGTAAAATTAAATAGTGGGTGAGCTAATTGCTAATACCAATGAAAGAAGGGGAAGATTATGGTTTTCCTGCGATCTCAGTCAAAGATGACCCATGTTTCAGGAATATGGAGGAAACCCAGACTCTGAAGGGGAGGAAACAAGATTATACTGAAAGTAAATAGAATTGACTAAAAATGTCTACTCTAATTATTGTTAGTGTAATCTTAAGTCCTCTTCTTCAGTGTTTGAGAGTATCTTGGTGTTTGTAAAACTTTATCATGATCTATGTTTGTTTATACCGTCCAGCACTGGTCAATAAAACATGACTCTTTTTTTTAAGGGCCAACTCAATATTGCATGCGAATAGGATGGCAGGGATAATAAAAACTTAGTGCAATATTTTCTATCTCCATTGAGCGAGATAGTAATAAAGTGCCATATAGCACTGAAAATAATGTTAAACAGATATTTCACCTTAAGAATGTGAACTAACATTGTGGTGTTATTTTTAAATAAAACCCATGAAAAAAGTAGTTTTAAAAGGGTGGATACCCCCATTTATATGATAGACAAGCATCCCACATTCCCAAATCTATTGACAAAAACCACAGATATTCCACTCATGGTTTTCTCTGGCAGTTTGGTGTTTTTTACAATGTGGACAATGGCCACTAGGAAGTTGGAACTACCAGGAGAAGGGTGTCATCACAGTCCTGATTCAGGCGAGCATATAAGCATGTGCTTAAGTCCATCCATTTTCAGAAAAGGACTTCAATGGGATTTACACATGCTTAAGCACTCTTCCTGAAAAGGAATGCTTCTTGGGGCCTCTCTTCATTTCTACTTATGACCGACACCTGGACTTGAAATGAGGTCTCTGGAGGTAAAAGGTGAGGACAGAGGTAGCTATGTGGGTTCCATGGAGTCCTACAGTGTTGCCTATGGCTATCTTCATCTTTAATAAGGAAGTATGGCACATCATATTTGCCATTCTCAGTGTGTGATTCTCTTTCTTGGTTGGGGCTGGCTGCACCAACATATCAAAGATGAGGACAGCTGCAGTTTCCTCCATTACATGCAAATTATCTTCAGCACTAAAGCTCCTGGCAGAGTGCCAATATGGCCCTCTTTGGCTAAATTTTGATTCATCCGGGTTAAAGTATTAACCCCTTTGCTTCAGAGCCCTTTATTTAGTCAAAATATTTTCAGCATTTTATGGACAAATATTAAAAAAAAAGTCTTAAAGAGATGTTTTTCTTTATTTACTATCATGAATCATGAGTAGCACCACAGTTAAATGAACAATCAACAAATAAAGAAAATAATGGAATCTGTTCTTGTTCCTGTTGAAACATTACGATAAATGCTACTTCACAAATGCCATTAAAATGCATGTCAGGAATTTTCCTTGGCTGTCTACATGCCTTCTTTTAAGATCATTCAACTACATAATGACTTTTAAAGATATTCTTTTTGAAGTGGAAAAACTTTTTTCACAGGCTAGTTGAAAAAGATATTCATGGATTTTCAATGCAGGATTTTAGGAACATCTTAATTTCTTTACTCTGAATGATTTTTTAAAAAAAGTTAAATTGAATGATGGTTTTGTGTTTCTCATACCTTTTATTTAATAAGAATGATTTTAAATTAAACACCACTATAAATCAGCTGGCAAGAAAATCATAGGCATGCATTCTTTTATTTTGCATTTTATTCTGGGCACATACAATTTTTGTTTTCAAAATCACATTTGATAAGTTTTTATCTCTAAAATCAATAAAGCTACTTAGTTCTACACTGTTGCATTTGTTTCTCTGGGAGTACATTCACAGGTTTGCAAACTCTTTGGAACCCATTATTTAAAGTCTGTTCCTGCCTTGAAAAGTGACCTGAAGAAATGGCATTTTGGGGTTCCAAGTTCATTGTGTTTCACTGATTTCCATATCCAGTTTGCTCAATCTGCAATTAAAAAGACGTTTTCTTTTCTAGCAATGGGCCCCACAAATTCTCCCTGACTTCTCAGAGTCCAGATGTGTACTTCCCACACTGAACATCATTGCCAGCAGTGAAAGTGCGGCAAACTCAATTAGCTACACCTGTGCAAACATTGCTTTCAGATTATGTCCTCAGTTAACATGACCATAAACCCTCTGATGGCTGATGGGGTTGCACAGGTACTACTGAAGTCATAATCCGAAGACACTGGGGTAGCACAGGTAATGTTGAAATTATTGAATTTAGCCTCCAGAACCTTTATTACTGCTCGTGAGACACCAGATAAAAAGATCCCAGCTTGACTGTCAGAGCGTAGAGTGAGTTTGTGAGCTGGCAGTTAGAAACAATATTGCTATATTTGCAATATAACAATTGAAACATCATCAGGGCAAATCCCAGAGAGATCTTTGCAGATGGGCTGCCATTTGGATTGGCTCCATCTCCAGCTAGGTCTTTAAGATGGTCTGGCTGGATAGACAGTTTATGTCCATCTTTGGTCCATCTTATCATGCCCCTGAAACTTTTGGCAACCATGTGATCATTGGCCTGGTAGTGGCACTCCTTGGTAAATATGCTTTACCATTTGTAATTGAAGCAATTGCAATTCAATAGCCCCTTGTTTTATTGGGATATGAGACACAAAGAACAAAAGTCCCTGATATACCTTCTTTAGACCATTATTTTTTGTATACTTTATCATGTCCCCTCTTACTAGTTCCCTTTTAAAGTTAAACAATACCAATCGTCAGTCTCTTTTCATAAGAGAGTGTTTTGAGGCTCTTAATCGTTGTTGTCGCCCATCTTTGAACCCCCTCTAATTTAACAATATTATTTTTGTGATGCGGTGACCAGTTCTGCACACAGGGGCAGAGCCACATCGGGTGGAGTTCTGTCTTCTGATTCTCTGGTGACCAATTTTAGATATCCATTCTGACCTTTAAAAATGGATAGTATGATTGGTAAAAGTAGCTTATTCTGCACAATATATTTCACTTTTGTAGCCTCTGTAGCAGCTAAATCTGTAGGTAATATTTCTTAGCTGGTCAGGATTTTTTTCTTCCATAAAAAGGGACAAATGGTATGTTCTTTTATTTTATTAGTGTTCTGTGTTTGGGACATTGCTTGTCTGAGAAAGGGAAGAGCGGGATTCAGTGGCTTGTTTGCAATGTTAAAATATCCATTATCTATAGATCTATTAATATATCATGATTAAGCAATGTAATATTAAACCTTGCAAAATGGAGTCTCTTTGAGAAATCCAGGTAGGCAAGAAACTTTCTTTTGCTTCTCTTAAATCCCATAAACCTGGGAACCATTATTTTTGCCTGTGGAAGACGAGAGATTCATCTCTCAACCCACAATCAATGATAGTCAATTCCTACAAGTTTCTTGAAGTGTCCTCTTATTTTATCATAGCCTGTAGCCAAAAGACTCTCTAAGTAAACCAAAGGGAACGTCTTTTAATTGATAAACAACCCCCTTGGGAGTCCACACTGGCTTGGGCTGAAATGGTAACAATATGGTCATTGAGGACTTTTAGAAAATGTCTACATGGGAAGCAGAAACTCACCACAGCGAGTCTCCGAGCCTGGGTCTCCAGAGTCAGGCTCACACTATGGTGCAGAAAATAGCTGTGTAGATATTCAGGCTTGAGCTGGTGCTTGAGCTCTGAAGACAGCACCTCCCCCTGGATTGAACAGACACTGCTGTTTTTAATGCCGTAGCATGAGCCCAAGTCTATAGAACCGGGCTCTGAGACTGGCTGCTTACAAGTTTCTGCTTGCCATGTAGACATAGCCATGGTTTCGTTTCAGCACAAAATGCGCTCAGAGCTACAGCACAAATGCTGAGGTCTTTCCTCATTGTAGTTTGGTCTTTACCTAGGTAAGACTCCCATTGATATACATGACTGAGTGAAGATTTCAGGATTTGGCCAAATATGTGATCATTGAGGTCTTGCTGACTTGTGTGTCTCAGTAAGCATCTTTACTTGTCTCAATGCTACTCATACATATATCAGGGTGCTCTAAAAAGGTGGGTAATTATCATTATCCCCATTTTACAGAAGGGGAAACTGCTGCAGAGAGGGTAAGTGACTTGCTCTATATCACACGGTGAGTCAGCAGCAGAGGCAGATACTGAACCCAAGTCAGTCTGTCTACCTTGGTTTTCATACCATGCTCACCACCACAGAATCTGAGTGAAGGACAGTGCGGTCTCCTGACTCTTTGTCCCATTCCCTTTCTAGTGGGCCATCTCTCTTCAATAATATTGTATATAATTGTGATACATATGAATTGAGTATTTATGTGCTGTACACATTATATATATATAATGTAGCTGTCTATATTTTCTACAATTTTATATAATTATATGCATGCCTGTTTATAAATTATTTTTAACTTGAAAATACTTTCCAGCGTGCATTTGTGAAGCTTACTAATGACTGAAATTGTCTGATGCCACCATATACTCCTTCTATGATCAAGAATCCAGATTTTTGTGGAATACAAAGGTATTTCCTTCTATAGAAAAATTAAGCAGGATTTCTTTTTTAATTAGATGCCTAGAAAACGTTCCTTCCTGAAGTGAAATATGCTTAGTGGTCTTAGCTGAGCTTTTAAATCCATTTGATGGGACCTTCATACAATAGCTTACCATTGGTGATCTTCGGCGGTGAGTGTTTACTCAGAGGCCCAAGACTAAATTTTCAAGGAGACTGCACACTAGAGGTTTTCAATATAAATTAATATAAATCAAGCACTCAGACAAAGAGAAGTGTGGTGCAACCTGCATTTTGGATATTTACACAATGCATCTCGCTTGCACAAGAACAGAAGAGGTCTGTTTTAAAGCTCTAAATTGCCAATCTGTTATGTGTACTGAATTCATCATTTTATGAAAGGGGTGGTGGTGGTGGTGAGATTAAAGGAGGGTATTAGTTCATTAAGAAAAAGTTGTTTTAATGTTAAAAGATTGGAAAATTCAATGTGTCTGTACTTTTCAAACAAAGTAAAACGCTATACAATGTACCGTGTCTTAGGAATGTCAAGATTCTTGAAAAGGGATACAGCTTGCAGCAGAAGAATCCAAACGTTTGTTAATGTATAGGCATTCATCAACTGCTGTTCATTAACACACATATTGCTAATGCCTGGCAATGGGGCGAACATTTTTCTGGAGTGGGGTCGAAAAACTAATTATTCACCATATGGTGGCTGGCTCAGCAACAATTGCTGAAGCCATGGAAGCAAAAGGAAGTTGGCTGGTTGATTTCTTTGGGCAGTTTGCACAGCGATGACTCTCTTGACACATGCCATTCATGTGGCCTCTGAATAACAGATGGGCTAAGGCTGGGAACTGTGGAAAAATCATGGCAGAGATCTGGTGGCAGCCTCTGTCTTTTTATCCTTCAGAATGACTTTGGGTCACATGGTCTGTGAAAATAACAAGTAGGGGATTGTACTCTGAGGATTTCCCTGCTTCTTTCATAAAGCCAGAGTGTAATTTTGACTGCCTTTTCGTATTTTGTTTATTAAAGGGATCAGGGTTTTAGATGAAAGAGATTACTTGGTTTGTGGTAGGGGGTTGTACTATGCCAATGACACTCAGCTCATTGTTAGCAGGAAAAATGCTGGCAGTTTGATAAGGGATAAGAAAAATGGAGGGGGTTTAAATTAAAATTTAAATTACTCCTTATTTGTTCTCTTCTCATTTGTAAATCTCACATAGGCAAGTTAAGATAAGAGCTGTTTTAGATTCAGAATACTGAACTCTGAAATGAGTTAGTATTTTTTCCAGAGGAGCTTAGGAAAGGAGGGTAAGATTAATTTGAACATGCTGCACTTGCAGCTTGTGGGCTTTCTGGATTTTACGTTGTTCCAAAGATGTAAAAATGGGAAGAAGGTGAAAATTGCCAATAGGAGATTTTCTGGGCTTTTTATGTCTTTAAAAATCAGATTAGCTTGAACTGTTGATGATAAGCAAATTACATTTTAATTAAATGAAATAGATCATGGCAGCTCGGATCAGAACTTTCTTTACCTATGTGACTGTTCTTAGCAAAAGGAAAAGTGAGTAAGTATTTACAGTGCCATTCTTTATTACAGTTACCACTCTGTTGCTGGTCGTGCTGATTATCGTTGATTTTGGTTATAAAATGAGAAAGTGGCCCAAAACTGAATATCCAACCACCCCAGATTTGAAAAAGTTCATATCTGCATCTAAATTTTATAGTTTGAACCTGTCTCTTTTAAAAAAAAAAAAAAAAAAAAAAAAAAAAAAAAAAAAAAAAAAAAAAAAAAAGGCTTCCAAACTAAAATGTAGAATGCAAGATCTAGTCTCAGGACCCTCACTTTTTTCACTCTGTATGTGTGTATGTGTGTTTTCCCAAACACAATGAACCTAAAAATTCTCTGATCATGTTTAAATGACAATATTTACAGAAAAGAAAATCTCTTGTAGATTCAAACTCCAGGTTCAAACAATACAAAATAAATAAATGAATCTGTGAATATTTTTTGTTGTGCAGTCATGTTATTTATTGTTCACAAATTTTCAAATGGCTGCTGGGCATTCATATAAATGTTTGTGAATCCTAAAAGTTTCACAAGTTTTAGCATGAACAGCTTTTATCTGAAAAGTATGATCTCTCACTTGGGAATGATTTTTCGGTTTAAAAAGTTTCTCATTCAGTCAAAGACGAGAAATAATATCATGTAACTTCTGAAAGTCATACACAGGTAGAGTGGAGTCACATCGAATAGCCCACATTCTGCACAACACATAGGTTTACATTTGCTCACATAAGCTATTTGGTGAAATCTTAAGAATAATGAATACATTTTTAAAAATAAGGATTGGTAGACTTGCAGGAAAAATGGTTAGATTCAGAAGTATTATTTGCAATGGATAATTTGTCCAGCTCTAATTCAAACTCTTTTTCGCATTCCTGTAACTCAAAAATATCTCTGCTTCTTTAAGGGCCTTACTGCAATAAGTACCAATTACTTACACGTAGTTCTATTGAACTGATTTGGGACTATTTGCATGAGTAAGTACTACTGATTATAAGAACTATATATCTGAGTAGTGTGAGGGGGTGGGGGAACAAAATACCTAATTTGTTTCAAGACTGAGCTGGATAAATGTATGGAGGGGATGGTACGATGAGATTGCCCACAACAGCATATGGCCCATCAATAGTTGTTGTTAGCGCATATCTCCAGCAGCCAGAGATGGGACATTAGATGGGGAGGGCTCTGAATTATTACTGAGAATTCTTTCCCACGTGTCTGGCTGGTAGGTCTTGCCCACGTGCTTAGGGTCTAACCGATCTCCATATTTGGGGTCAGGAAGGAATTTCCCCCGAGTCCAACTGGCAGCAATCCTGGGAGTGTTTTGCCTTCCTCTGCAGCGTGGGGAATGGGTTGCTTGCTGGTTTGAACTAGAGTAAATGGTGCATTCTCTGTAACTTGACATTTTCAGACTTCAGTAACTCAGCTGGAGGTTATGGGCCTATCACAGGAGTGGGTGAATAAGATTCAGTGGCCTGCAATGTGCAGGAGGTCAGAGTAGATGAGTGGTTCCCAACCTTTTTGAGTGAAAGCCCCACTAGTTAACATTAGATAAAACACATGCCCCTCTCCCCCCAACACCCCACCCCCTCACTGGCCATAAACACTTATAACCCCTATAAACACATATAATGATAATAGTAACACTAAATTACGTAAATAAGAATAATAAATTGCTCTTACCTCAGTAAGAAGCTAAGGCTTCCCTGATGCAGCCGCCACCCCACGCCCCGTGTGGTCCCACCTCTTCCTGTCCCTCATGGACGGAGGCGGTGGGTGCTGGCGGGTTGGCTGGGGCTGCTCTAGGCCCCGCTGGTGCAGGGCTGCTCCGCTCCCACCAGGTGCCCAGCCAGCTTCGGGGGGTGGGGGGGTGGGGGCTGCTTCTCTGCTCTGGCCAGTGCATAGCTTGGGGCTGCTGTTCCCTGCGGGGGCTGCTTCTTCACTCCAGCCAGGCTGGTGCGGAGCTCAGGGGGCTGCGCCTCACCGGCATGGGGCTTGAGGGGCTAAATGACCTCAATATTACTGAAGCCTCACAGACCCCCTGTAACCTTTGCCCCCCCCCCCCCAAAAGGGGTCACGCACCCCAGGTTGGGAACCGTTGGAGTAGATGATCATGATGCTCCCTTCTGGCCTTAAAGTCTTTAGGAGAACTAAACAGAATGGGCCAAATTCATCCCCAGAGTAACTCTGTTGAAGTCAATGTATGACACGTCAGCTCCTTGTGTTCGCTTCCCGTCAGTGCTATCTAACACACGAGTGGACAGCAGTTTTTTAATAAAAGTCACTTTTACTGACCACTAGCGTGGCTGCATTAGTAGTCTGAATGCATTTGGACCAAAAGTCTCCAGTCCACTGCTGCTGTTTGCCAGAGGCCACTTTGCATGGGGGTGTGATAGTGTTTGAATGGAGGGAATGCCACAACGGCTATTTCATTTCTCAGAAGATTATTAATCTTTTTTCTCATTTTAACCCTAGTCTTTGCTGCTAAAATGAACACATTTCTGGTAAATTCATGTGACCAGCAGATCTGTCCGTACATCAGATAGAGACCTCCTCCTCCCTGCCTTTGCTAAAGGTAGCACTCTTCTGAAATTCTTCCATCACGTGGGTTGTCATCATCCTTTTAAGCGATTAGAGTACGAAGTTGTCTGGTAATTCATTCCACAGGATATAGGTAGGGGAATATGCCCTTTTTCTGAAGGTGGGATCCCCAGTTACGGTTCCTATCTCTATGTGCCTATAACAAAAGTACCTGCCCCTTAGACGGAGAGAATTCCCATGCCTGTCATCATCCCATAGTCCATTTGCAGATCAAAAGAAAGAATTCACTGTTAAGTGGGTGTGTGTCCCCTGTGTTGTTATGAAGTTCAGTAGCCCATAATGCTGATGGCACTGGGTGTGCCCTGACATGTTCTTGCAGTTTTAGTGGCAATATATAATTTTGGGGGCAAATTATGCTGCAGTGGCTCCTTATTTGGTATATATTCCTTTCCAGCAAAATTTCTTCTGTAGCTAGTCTGAGCAAGCATAATCTGGTGCATTGCCTCCTTCCATCTATTGGCATTTCTGAAGTCTTCTGTGTTTCCCTGGTCTGTAAGAGTTCTTTTGGTTACCCAGTAGTCACTCCAATAGACCCTGAATGCTTTTCTGATCAGTTCTTGGGTCCTAGAGCACTGGAGGGAAACTTCTGTTTTTAGCAACAAGTGGACACAGCAGTAGGTGGGTACCATTGCCTGCTGTGATCGATGTCTTTATGAGTGCACTGCTAGCGTCAGACAGGTGGGGCAGCCAGCGAAGAGGTGGCGTTTTCAGATCTACGACATTTTGAAAATTCGTCCCCAAAATCTGAAGTATCCAAACAAAGGGAACTAACATTCCTGCTGTGTGCTCAATCTGCCCCATTTTTAAATTCCCTAGCACTTGGGTTTCTCTGTATATGTCATGACAGAAGAAATGTTCTCAGATTCTTCTCTTTGATTTACAAGGATTTAGCTATGAATGTAGTTTATAAATCTGTAGCTAAGTCAAACACAGGGGCAAGGAGGAGGTTAATCTTTACCCATAGAAAAACCTTGAAAGGGTAACTATTAATTGGAAAACTATGCAGAGCTCCTAACTCCTCATCTTGGATGGGAAAGGGTTTTGTGGACATGTGGAGGGAGCAAATGACATGAAAGGTTTTTTTGGTTTTTTTTAATGATCAAAGAAAGGTTTTTAAGAAGAGAAATGTCTATAATGATGATGATGTGATACAAATATAAAAGCCAGAGAACTTGTATTTCAGGTTGATGCTCTCTTTAAATGTACCTCATTGGACCTTTCCCCCCAGTAAAGCAGGAGAGTTAAAGAGCTACTGTTGACTCATGAAAAACTTTGCAAAGCAGTTTCTTTGTTTTTCTTCTTTACATTGCAGCTATGAAAATGTGAGCTGGATTGTATTCTTTCTCATGTAATAGCAATAGAAGAATGGGATTTTTAAATGAGCCTAAGGGAGTTAGGCACCCAAATCCCTTAGGTTTCTTTGAAAATCCCAAATTATGTTCCAAGTGCAGAAGACTCAGACCTTTCTTTTTATCAATTTGTGATGCGATTTCTAGATAGCAATCCTGCGTAGCTTTTCTTTTATGATCAGCTGGACTATAGTAATGTGTATGATGCAACACTTAACAGCACCGACCATGTGAAATATATTTCTCTTATGCTGAGAACAACATTTGACAAAGTTATTTCCTAATTCGAAATTTGCTGCTGTTTGCCTTGTAACTCTCATCCTACACAATGATTTTTTTCCAATGAGTTTTTTTAGACTTTGTAGTAACCCCAGGTTTTTCGTTTAATCTCTGTCATGGATTCAGCAATGCTGGATCCCTCTTTTCCCATGGAACTGGGTTTGATGTTTGCCATGGGATCGTCACTGAACTTGCTAGCTATTTAGTTTGGGCCCCTGAAATACTTCAATTTTGCAGGCCAGAATGTCCGATTGTTTGAGTTTAAAGTGAGTTAGTTCAGATTAGCTACAAATAGCTTGACGTGTAGGGACTTCTCATTGACACTAATAGGGTTAATCCTATTGCAATGCTGACTACACTCCTGTGACCTCATAACCTTGTGCTCTTCCTAATGCAATATAATGCCACACTTTTTATTTGATCTTCTGGCTACCTGACACATATATCATTCAACATCTGTCAGCTTCAGCCTTTTTGAATTGCCTGCAAAATTTTACATAAGAAAGATCCTCTGTAAAGAGTTCTTGTAATTTTTTTTAAACTTCTTTATAATAATGGGCCTAATGTTGTCCACTCTGATCTTTTAATTTCCTGTTTCTTTCGCAAGTACGGTGCTATATATACTGTATGGATACTTGACCACATGAACTTGTAAGACTGTTTCTGGCCGTGCAGTTCAATTTTATGACACTGCAAGAAACACCTAGTAGGGTACAGCAAAATAATAGTTTGCTTATGAAAAGAATATGAGATGCAAAGGGACATTGCTTACAATCCCATCTATGGCACAGGCTAGGACCATACATAGGCATATAATTAAATCAGAGTAAAAGTTAGCAACGGGTTGACTTTGTTACGTGAGTAGATGCCATCGCCTAACAAAAACGTATGCTTCCGCTGTGTGACACTGGGATTTTGTATGGATTGTATTGTTACTTATTGAAAGCTGTATCTGACATAGTTCCTTGTGCTTCAAACGCTTTATCCTCAGAGTTCTACCCCGTGACACTACTGGAAACAGTAGAACTGCTAAGAAAAACAATGGGTACAGGAAGATGCTGCTGACCCTTTGATGAATGGACCCGTGGTCACAGAAACAGACAGGCCAAAAGTAGCTGCAGGGAACTTTTCCTCACAAATAGGAATAGAAATAATTTGCACCTTGGGAAAAGGGTGGTTCTTCACGCTCCCTGGCCAGGGCAACCCTGTATTAGTTAGATGGGCAAAAGTGGCACATGCACTACCCTGGCTCCTTAAATTAGTTGCTTTGTTGTGGCTCTTGGCGTAAGCCATGACTGATAGTGGCACAATAGAGGCTGTAAGATCCATAAACCACATGATGGCGCAGCAGACTTTCAGCCGCTTCTCAGGGCCGCACTGCACGCAGCAGAGGAGATGCATGTTTTGATAGGTGGCTGCTTTGCAATAGTTTAATAGTAGAGCCAACTCCATGCCACAATGGGTTAAAATGCCTATATCCCTTGCCCACTATCCTTGCAGATAAAATGCTCCTGTTTTGGCCCCATCATTCAAGACATAAATTACCCTTGTCCAATCATTTTTTTTCACGTGTCTTTACTCTCTCACATGAGAGTTTTAGGTCTCAATCAGATCCATGCAAGCAGAGCCCTGCCTCTGTACCGAGCCCCGTTGACTTCATTGCGAGAGTTTGCCCACATGGATTCACTTGCAAGACCAGGGCCTTATTTTGCTGTAGCCGCCCAGCATGGACCCTAACCAGAGCAACAACTGTTTCCCATGACACAAAAGCTGTCTCTGAAATACCTAGTGCCTGTTAAAGAAATCCTGAGGCACCCTAAAATGGAACAGAAATGTGGGGTTAAGCACTTGTTTGCTGTTGGTGTAGCCATGTTGGTTCCATGATATCAGAGAGAGACAAGGGGATGAGACATCTCACCCCTTTTTGTCTTTGGGTTAAAGTTAAACATTTCAGTGTTTTGTGATGATAAAATATTTGTTCTCAATGTTATACCAATACGTATGTTAAGGACGTGTTTTTGTTTTCACAGAATACTCAACTTTTTTTTCTTGAAAGAGCTATCTATATTTTTAAAGAAAGGATGTAAAGGGGAAGGGCCTGTTGGCTCTGATGGGTGGAATGCGCCTGTGTTTGCAACTCTTTTATGTTGGTATTTTATCTTTGCTGGAAGCGTGTTGCACAAATTCAGGCATTTACTACTTCAGTGAATATAGTCTCACTGCCAACACAAATTCAAGCTGTGAACATGTAATCAGTTCTTCTGTGGTTCGAAAAGGAAAGTACCCTATGCCTAAATTTAATTTTCATGCGTATTTGTCTATTTGGCTGCTCCCTCAAACTTTGAACAAATGCTACTTTACAGCCAACATAGGAGCCTGTCCTTTCTTTTTTTTTTTTGAACAATAATTACCCCATCACAACACAAAAATGACTATAGTATCGTACATTAAGTAAATTCACTTTTATTAATAATAACCTGAGTTAAAGCCAAATCCTTGCCCATGGTTATGTGGGAGTAATTCTCTTGGGGAATGGCTGTCAGCCAGAAATGTAGTTAAAAGGTGTGCGCAGCCTTTTTAAGGATGACCTGAATTGACTGCCAGCTCTAATGCTATTGAATCAGAAGGACACCCTAATGACAACCTCAGTGGGAGTCAAGCATCCCAATCTGAGGTGTACTATTACGGTATATACTTGTGCCAAGGGGAGAATCTTCCCCTCTGGATACCAGTATCATCCGGTGAGTGTGGGATCTAATCAGAACGAGCTACACATTTCTGGCCAAACTCCCTGTCATGGAGGAAGTAAGGCTACAATTTGGCCTGTAGAGTTTTACAATGGGATTTTCAGAAGTTTAACTGATCGCCATATTTGGGGTCAGAAAGGAATTTTCTCCCAGGGCAGATTGGCAGAGACCCTGGGGTTTTTTCGCCTTTCTCTGCAGCATGGGGCACGGGTCACTTGCTAGTGGATTTTCTGTACCTTGAAGTCTTTAAATCATTATTTGAGGACTTCAGTGACTCAGTCTTAGTTTGGGGGTCTATTGCGGGAGTGGGTGGGTGAGATTCTGTGGCCTGTGTTGTGCGGGGGGTCAGACTGGATAATCTTAGTGGTCCCTTCTGACCTTGTAGTCTATGAGTTTATGAGTCAGTGCAGCTGAGTGAGCAGCCCTGGTCTGGCTGTAGGTTTGCTTCAAAAAAATGGGCTCCTACTAACTGTAAAAGAGACCTATTATCTAGCCATAAATGCATGGACCAGATCAGTGCGAGGCTGAAATGAGCTTATATTTGCGTTTGTGACAAAATGTGCTAAAATCAAACCCCTCAAATTCGGAATATTTTGTTTTTGGTGGTGGATATTTTACTATCTTTTTCAGTCTCAGTGCTTCTATGAAATATATTATTCTGCATCATCTGTGCACAGAACTACGTAGGTGTACCAAAGTGTGAATATGCTTGAGAAAAATATAATTACTGTGCACATACGTTGTAACTAGCCGTGTTTTCTAGTTCAAGGTTTTATTATAGTTAACATTGCTAATTATTGTGGGTAAGCTTATAAGCATCAGTCTGTGGATTTTTGTATGCTTCTGTGCCCCAGAAGTACACAATAGCAGTGTCTCCTGCACTGACTGCCTAGATTGTAGGTAGTAGCACAGTGAAGAGAGCAGTTTGTGCAGAGCTGCTAGCTCCCGCACAACGTGGGTTGGAAGGGACAGTGCCTGAGCAGAGGTTGACAGTTATGGGTTTGGTTTTTCCATCAGTGCAGGGAAAAACTGGGAGGAAGGGTTGTGACTGGGCATAACAAGTTGCAAAGGCTGGAAGCTGAAGCTAGACAAATTCAGACTGGAAATAAGGAGCACATAAATGTTAACAGTGAGGATAATTGGCCATGAGAGCACCTTCACTAGAGATGTGGTAGATTCTTCATCATCTGAAGTCTTTAAATCAAGACTGGATGTTTTTCTAACAGAGGTGCTCTGGTTTCATCAGAAGGTCTGGGCTTGATGCAGGGACCGCTTGGTAAAATTCTGCAGCTTGTATTAAGCAGAAAATCAGAGTAGTTGATCATAATGGTCCTCTCTGGCCTGAAAATCTATGAATCTATGGCTGTTTCAGTTACAATATTTTCCCCGCTGTTTCCAGGATAGCACAACAACATATTGCACCATACCCAGGCTTGGGGTAAAGCCCTGGTGAAGCAAAATTATTTGCAAAAACTGGTTGTTTTAGGAAAAGAATGTAAAAATGACCTGGAAGGATTACATTCCCTTTCTTCTCTATTTCATGATTGCCAGGAAAAGTAGAGTCACCAACTACAGCCAATTTTTAAAAAATAATTTGATTATAAAATAACATAATGAATGTAAAATTTCACTTTAAAAGTGACTGTGTATTTTTATTGTATTAAACATTGAAAACCTGGATAAACAAGGGCTATAAATTATAAATAAATAATCTCTTATGGGATCTTAACCATAAAATTAAAGAGAAATTTGTATTTGTTTAGCAAATAGATGAATCAAAGCATTTAATTTGATTAATTAAATGAACACCAATATTATTGATACCATCTTATTGTACTAT
Source organism: Emydura macquarii macquarii (assembly GCF_026122565.2). Taxonomy (NCBI): domain Eukaryota; kingdom Metazoa; phylum Chordata; order Testudines; family Chelidae; genus Emydura; species Emydura macquarii. The sequence goes on from NW_027133667.1 coordinate 1,473,822, forward strand.
ATTAATTTTACTTAAAAGCTCAGTAAATTGCTTGAAAGGAATTTGTTCGTTCCATGCCTTCTATGGTCTAAATTGTGAACCTCTTACACTGAACAGTTACTCATGTATGTAATACCATTGACATTTACATGGCCCTATTCCAGGATCAGGTCTAAGATTTTACCCTCATATACTGTGTTTTAGTAACGTAAATTTTGTAACAGCTTTTTACAAGTGAAAAGCATATATATTTTGTTTACTCCTTATGAAACAAAGCACTTATGGTGACTACATGATCCTGGTTAATATTCTGCAAAGACTAATTTATGGGGATTTTTGTGGGAGTCCTTCCTGTTAAAGGGAACCATTTTCAGTCTAATTATTTCAGATTATTAGATTAATTTTTTAATTGGACAACATAATTAAATAACCCCCCACTAGCGAGAAGCAAGGAACATATCCATTGTCTTAAGTTCACGCTCACAATTGTTACTGCAGCTTCAAAGGGTTGCAAAGTTGTTTTCATAAAGCGAATCATCATTCAAAATAGTTGCATCAGCTGTCAGCTTTGTAAATTTATTCTTACAACAGTGGGTTTTGACAGAACTTGTAAAGTGCTTTTCCCCCTGTTTGTGAAATATGATAAATGTGCCATATAAATGATCTTTACACAAGGCCACATGTTAATATTCAGGACCATGCTTTTGTTTGTCTTGAACAATACCTGTCATAAAGAAAGCTTGGATTGCCAATATGACCCTCTGTTAGAATGCTGGACCATACCTGATTGGTCACCAGGAAGCATCATGTGCCTTTGATTGAAATGACATGGAAGATGTATGGTCAAAGTGCTGTACTCAGCACCACTGCTGTGATGTGAAGAAAACCACTTTGACCCAAAGAGACCTGCACTCAAACAATGTCGCACCAACCAAAGACAACATATTGGGAAGAAAAATGCTTGTAAACTGCGTGTGCTGGAAGATGTATTAGCCAGACGGCCATAGGGCAATCTTTGAACTATTGAAATCTTTAGAAATATTGTTTAGTTCTTGAACAATACTTACAAACCTAATTAATCAAGCGTAGATGGTTATGTTTTCTCTTTACATAGTGAATCATTTTAGTGTAAGAATAGGGCTGTCACATTTATTTTGGTGACCACTTCACAGGTGCTTGCTTCCAAAAGCTTAGTTTGAACATACATTTTAACACCAATTGTGATTCTAATACCAGAAATACATAATGAACAGATACATGACATATTGTTAACAGTTAATTTGCTTCCAAGTGTTTGTGTTTGTTTCCACATTTATGTTTATATTTCTCTTGGCTGTGACACACCATTTTTTTCAGTTTTGTGCTTGTTATTTTTAATTTGCAGTAGGAACTTTTTTGACATCTCCTCCAAAGGAGTATTTTAAAACCTCTTTAGTATTAGTGAGTGATGCTGCAAGCAAGTTGTACAGTTTCAATCAAAAATCCATTACAGTATAGCCTCATCTTGGAAAGTGCTGAAAATCTCTGGTGAATTCCCACATGCCTTCAGCTCCTGTTGAACTGAATGGGAGAAGAGGGCATTCAGTTCTTTGCAAGACTAGACGCTTAATATCCAGGGATGCCATTTGTTTCCAGATTCTGGCACATCAACATACAGATAACTATTGTCTTAACTAATGTTCTAATAATTAAAAATAAAAATGTGGGGCGCCTTGTGGCTGAAGACTTCTGAGCTGCTGATGGCAATTAATAACTAAATTAGACAAATATTTGTATTGCTTTTAGAAGCTATTTTTCTATTAATGATATAATCTTGCAATTAATTTGCATGGTCAACGAGCTATTTATGGGAGCATTAACTACTTCTAATTTTACCTCAAGCTATTGAGTGCTGCAATATTCATAAAATACTGCTAACGATCACATTGTTGGGTTATGGTTAACCTACAAATTTATTACCTAAGATGCAAATTGTTTTCAAAATTTTAATTAAACTTAATAGTTATAATAAATGTAGTCAAGTGGCTATCTAACTTAGACTATGATTCAGGAAAGCACTTGAGTTTATGTTTAAGTCCATTCCTGTTCTGGAGAGAAGTTAAATGCGCTTAACTTTAAGCAAGTGCTCAAAGTTAAGCGCATGCTTAAGAGCTATCCTGAATAGGGATGCTTTCCTTAATCATGGTCTAAGTGCCGTCCTGAATAGAAATGGATATGCATAAGCACGTTTAACTTTAAGCACATTTTTAAATGCATTAGACCCTGATTTAATAAGGTATTTAAGTACATGTGTAAATACATTGCTGATTCAGGGTAATAAAATATATAACTGTTGAATGCATCCAGAAAGTACTACATTTTTGCAGTTCTAAATATGTATTCATATTTATTACTTCTTGTTTTTTCCTAAGTATTGCAGTTATGGTACTGCTATGTTAAACTTACTTATATGTATTTAATCTAGTAAAGATTTTGATTGCGGGGGTTTCCCTCCAATTCAGTGTTGAGGCAGTGTGGGAAAACTTAAATTGCCATTGGTTGGACTGTACTTACCTGCTGGATAAAAGACTGCAATTTCCTGTGCTGTCAATACTCTGTCTAACATAGGGCATGATCCAGTGCCTGTTAAAGTCGATGGAAAGACTCCCATTAAATTCATTGAGCTTTGGATCAGGTCAGTAACAACCATGTGAAAAATTAAAAACAACCTGCAACCATGCAAAAACCCAGGACAGCTGAAAATCCAACTACTTGATTTATGATTGGAAGTGCTTTTGGTACACACACATACAGGATTTGGTGTATGCAACTTGATTGTGTGCTGAAAATTGGCACCACAAATTTCAAGACTGTTTTTGAAAAAATTGATCCTCAGAACTGAAATACAGAGTATGGCCAACTGAAGCATTAAGAAACCATGAGTCAGGCCAGGCTCTCCTCCCCCCCAGATAATACATTTTGGGCACTTTTTATTTGCCTTCTGGTATTAGACAGTTCAGTCTTGTTTTGAGGCTTTTCTCCACAGCCACAAGGGCTAGAAACACACTTTTTATTTAAAACGAAATCTGAGACTCTCAGGCAGTAGCCTGATTCCAATAACTATGGCTTTAAGAAAACCACCAAATAGCATGAGAATTGGCAACACACTTACATTAGAAACAGTTAATTATCCATCTGACTTCATTTTCCTGCAGCTTAGTAGATGTGACACTAATGTGTATATATATATTCCTCCCCCCCCCCCCACCCTTTCATTTCAGTCTGTTTTAGAAGAGGACAGAAGCAAGTTGTGCAAACAAATGTACCCATTCACCGTGAATATAAAATTCCAAAATTACCGCCACCAAGTCTGGCTTCCAGTGAGGAAGATGTGGCTGACGCAGTTATCCACCCACATTCTCCATCAGTTAGAAGCCAGGAGACCCCTTTAACACAAACTGTTGGAATAGAAGAAAAGAAAAAAGAACCTGGAGAGCCTCAGCTCTTATGGAGTAGTACAGAAACTGACCAAGATACAGAGTTAGATGAGATAGACAAGCTTCGGAACACTGTTTCTCCATTACTTTCTGAAACCGAACACACGCCCATAGACTTCAGTAGGTCGACTTCAAGTATAAGGAGCAAAGAGACATCGTTCAGCTTTGAGAGAGAAACTGACTGGTCAGGTATGTGCTTTATCAATGTCTTTCATATTTTTCTACCCGTATTAATGTACTCCATTTTACTTTTAGCCTAATCTTCAGCAGAACAGGACTGGTACTAGAGGTGGAGAGATGATATGTTAAGAAATGTTTGAATCAACTATATTGTGTAACGTGCTTCCAAAACCAGTTGAAGAGAGTCGCCATATTTTCTGTTGCAAATGAAATAATTAAACATTGAACTTCTTTTATTTTCCACTCCTCGCCCCTCCCCTCACTCCCCCCAGAACCTTTGGAGTGCTAAACACTCCTGTCTTTGAAACCTGATAAGGAACCAAATTCACTTTTTAAGGCTACTTCTATTTTCTATATGTTAGGGCTAATGACAAGGAAAAGAAATCAAACTGCAAAAATAAAGGGCTTGATTCTGCAATCCTCACTCCCAGTGAAGGATGTTTATTCACTCCAGTAAGCCCATTGGGGTCACCGAAGAACATATTTAATGTAAAGGGGATGGTGTTTCAAATACAGTCATTTGGTTACTGTATCTTGATGAGGATGGATAAACCATTTTAGGCCTTACATAGTATAGAGACTTTATCAGCACTCACTTGGGATGACTTGCAGAGTCTCTTTGTCACTCATGAGAGGTGTACCCCTTGCCGATAAAATCTATTTTGTGTGTGTGTGTGTAATTAATGAGAGTGCTGTTTTTCTGGGTGCATGTGTGTTTTATATGTGTTGTCTGCATACGTTTGCACAGATACTTAACAAAGCATCTATTTTACAGATTTTTCTAGAAAACTTTCTAGTGCAACTGTCAGCAGAGAAGGCAGCACACCTCAGTCTCAGAGTTGCTCTCTTTCCATGTCTTCGATGGCTTCCTCAGATGCAGAGCCTGAAGCAGGCAGTAGCCAAATCTCCAACCAACCCATTCTGCATACAGGCTCTCTACTGGTGGCAAGTGGTTACTGCAGCGATATTCTGAGCCCTAGTCTGAACAGTTCCAGTTGCCATGGCACTGCAGACATTCTCCAGGCTTCATCATATTCTGTGAAAAAATGCTCAGGGCAAACACCTTCTTTCTTAGAAATTTGGCATGACCGTCTCCTTCACCACTGGCCTGTTCTTCCACCGATCTCCCCACAAAGAGGTTAATAAATGTTTATTTTTTTCCCTGTTTCCATATGGTTTGTTCACAGGCTTTTACTTGTATGTGTATGAATGCTCACTTGCATTGACTGCTGTGAGGGAATTGTTCCACGAATGCTGGCCATCTTCAAATCAATGCCCGCACATAACAACAGAAAGTGCCTCAGATGTAGTGGTTTCCACAGGACCATTGTTAGGCTTTTGTTAAGCATTTTTGAACCTAATAAAAAATGTCAAAAGTCTCTATCCTAGCCAAAAATGTTCCTTTTGAAACAGTTCTAATAGTATTTTTTTGTTCTGTGATGTCTCCCAGTGTTGTGAAGAATTTGAGCTTCACAATAGGAATCTGGTGTATCGCGTGCCACTTTGCAACATTTTTATTTTCAGAATAAAGCCTTTTGTTTTTGTCAAACAGAACTCCCATCTTTTAAATTCAGTGTTTCTCTTTGTTAAACAATCATTTACATTTTGAACATTACTGTTTTAAATTAAACAAAATGACATACAATACGGTATGATCAAATTTTAATGATGCAGGAATGAAGTTAAGGAAAATTAAATATTGACCTCAGGTAGATGCTATTTCAATGAGTTTCCTCTGTGTGTTGTTACATAACTCATAATTAAATTAAGTCTAAAGCCATTTGCTTTATGCACTGAGAAACAATGATCACTCTGGTCAAAGATGATCACAATGGTTCTTTCTGGCCTTAAAATCTATTAAACTAAACCCTGATGACAATTTATGGTGAAAGAAACTCTAATTAATTGGAGACTCACTACAATTCATTATATGCCATATAGTATGTAATAACAGACTCAGATTTTCCTTAAACAGTCATTTAATTTGTAGGTAATATCACCATTTCTAGAATATAGGAGTCTGTAGTAAATCAATCAAGCAGTATGGAGCACAGTTACTAGATGTATTTGATTTCTGTGTATTGTACTTTGCTTTTTTTGGACCTATTGGGATCTTGATATTTGGGAGAAAATAGAAAGACTTACATGTGTGCATCCAAGTACAGTATGATGATTCGGTGACTTGATATTGTAAGTATTCACTTACTTCTAGGCTATGATTCATTTATAGAAAGTCAGATTGTTTCCATCTGGCAGTAGAGGTTGCTTGTTTTATGGCTACAGTAGAAATCTATATTATATGATATAGTGGTGAAAAGCTACCTACTGTGTTATCGGAATATTCCAAGGCCCAAAACAAAATTTAAGTCACTGCAACTGTATTACGGAGCATCAATCTAGGCATTGACACTGATACATTTAAGCCTCTAATATTCTGCAGTGTACATAGTTGCTGGAACTAGGTGTGCGGGGGCTACTGCCGCATGCCCTGTCTAGAAGTGGTTTCCATCATATCCAGGGTTTACAGTTTGGTTCAATGGCTCTCAGCACCCCCACTATAAAAATTGTTCCAGCGCCCTGACCCTGTAGTTCAGCTGACTTTTGTCGGTGTTCATTTTCCTATGTAGTCCACATTTAAAAAAATTTCACTGCACATCCATGCACCATTCTTAGACCCTGAACTATGGCAATTGTTACAGCAGGAGGCACATATTGTAAATGCTGGTTGCCATGGTTTCCTAAGGAAACAATGGCTTCCCGTAACTGTGAGTTGATCCGACATGGTGTGCAAGATTGCACATCATATCCTTTTTGTTGGGAAGAAAAATGAGTGTCACCAGTGCATTTTTCTTATATATTGATACATAACAGCGTATTATTCAATTAGTTATTAATGTAAGAAAAGGTGACAAATTTAAAATACAGGAAAACACCAAAATTACAATCCTGTGTTTGCCTCTGAATGGTCCATAAAAAGATGAGTAAAAGGATGATCTTTCTAACTGCCACCTTCCAAATTTAACCATCAGTTTCACAGTCAAGCAGGGTTCTTTCTGGCTAATGCATTGCCACCCATAATTAAGGCTCTGCAGTCAGAACTTAGTTAACAGTTTTGTTGATACGTGAGTCAGAAAGGAACCAGCATCAGCTCTGCAAAGCTGATGAAAGTAAGAAGTCTTAAAACTTAATTTTTAATTAAAGAAATGTGACTGGATTACACAAAGGGAGTAAGTCTGTTGGGTAAATACATAAAATAGTTCAATTTCTGAGTCTAGTTACACTTTTTTGGGGGGATACGCTACAGCCTCGCTATAACACCCTTCACAATTATAAATCTTAGGCTATAGTGAACCTGGATGCCATCTTGACCTCTGCCATTGTGATGGCTGAAAGCTCGTCCAGCCCCAGAGCCATGGCATGGTGGAGGCAGAGAACTCCTCTGGCCCCATGGCCGGGGTGGATGCAGAAAGTTCCTGGGCTGGAGGAGTTCTCAGCTCCTGCTGCGGGGCTCGAGGTGTCAGCTGCCCCCCTCCCCCCCCAACCCCGTCCCCAGCAGGGCTCTTTTGCTATAACAAACCCCTGGCTATGACAAACAAATTGCTTGAATCCCCAGGAGTTCATTAGAGTGAGGGTGTACTGTATGTTCCAAAACCCTTAGTGGGAAAAATCAAATTTAAAATCATTCCTAATATTTGAAAATTCACAATGTGATTTTAAGTGACAGAAATTAGGCATGAGAGAACATGGAGAAATGCAATGTTTTCATGAGTTCCAGAGGGGTAGCTGTGTTAGGCTGTTTTCAGCAAAACAATGAGAGTTCTGTGGCACCTTAAAGACTAACAAATTTATTTGGGCATAAGCTTTCGTGGGCAGAAACCCACTTCATCAGATGCATGAAGTGGAAACTTCAGTTAGGTAGGTATATATACATGTGCAAGGATGGGTGAGTTACATCACAGTGAGGAGGGCAAGTGTTAATGAGGTAATTCAATCAGGGTGGATGAGTCCCATTCACAACAGTTGATGAGAAGGTGTGAATGTCAAAAGAGGGAACATTATTTTTTGTAGTGGGCTAGCCACTCCCAGTCTCTATTCAGACCTAGGCTGATAGTATCAAGTTTGCATATGAGTTTCAACTCTGCAGTTTCACACTGAAGTTTGTTTTTGAAGTTTTTTTGTTGAAGTATGGCAACTTTCAAGTCTGTTACTGAGTGTCCAGGAAGATTGAAGTGCTCTCTTACTGGTTTTTGGATGTTACCATTCTTGATGTCTGATTTGTGTCCATTTATTCTTGTCCATAGAGACAGTCCGGTTTGGTCAATGTATATGGCAGAGGGGCATTGCTGGCACATGATGGCATATATCACATTAGTAGATGTACAGCTCCTGATGGTGTGGCTGATGTGGTTAGGGCCTATGATGGGGTCAGTTGAGTAGACATGCAGGCAGAGTTGGCAATGAGGTTTGTTGCAAGGATACATTCCTGGGTTAGTGTTTCTATGGTATGGTGTGCAATTGTTGGTGAGTATTTGCTTTAGGTTGGGGGGCTGTCTGTAAGCGAGGACTGGCCTGCCTCCCAAGGTTTGTGAGAGTGAGGGATCATCTTCCAGGATTGGTTGTAGATCCTTGATGATGTGTTGGAGAGGTTTTAGCTGGGGGCTGTAGGTGATGGCCAGTGGCATTCTGTTATTTTCCTTGTTGGGTCTGTCCTATAGTAGGTGACTTCTGGGTGCCCATCTGTTTTCATAAAAATTTTATACATTTCTCAAGATTTCTGTCAGCATCACAAAACATTTTAGAATTTTATTTTAATAATCATTATTTTAATCCTTCTGTACCTTCCAATTTTCAGAAAATATAAGGGGGAAAAACACCACTGCTCAAGGTAGGACCATCATTGCTGAAAGTGTTTGGGAGAGACAGGATCCCTTCACCCACAATGTGAATGCTGCCATTAGCACACTTAAGTAAGTTGAAGTGGAAAAAATAATTTTCCAATGCATTTTCTAATACATCAATGATGTCAAAATACATTAAAGCCAAACAGAACAGTGATCTGTATAGTACATCCACCAACACGTGTGTGTTTTCTGGGTCACATATGCCTGTCAAAATGCACATTGCAATATCATAAAAAGTTATTTTGCAGAATCACAATTAGTTCACGCCAGTTAAGTGTAAATCTGCTGCACACAAATTGTCCATGTGGACCTGCTGACACATATTAACAGTTAATGCACTTTGATCTAGTCCTCTTTGAAAAGTAGACTAGTCAGCAACTAAAAAAACATTGGTTATTAACCATAGTATCCACAGTACAATGCCATCACTTTTAAAATATGGGAGACTTATGGTTCCCATGTGATCTCATGAAATTCTGCCAGTCAGTTTGCAGCTGCCTTTTAGGTTACTTCCTAGAAATGAGTTCCTACTGCTACCTCTAGGACTTAATTTTTAAAAATCAGCCTTTTTGGCTTGTGTGCTCATATAACTATATGTGCAAATATTTGTATTGTAGATGATGGTATGTAGACATTGTGGTCCAGTGGCAGACTTGCTGGACTGTGATACAGGAAACTGAGGTTCTTTTCCCAGCTCTGCTATTGATGACAAGGCTTTGTTTCCCCTTGTCTATATAGCATGTAAGTTATTTGGGGTAGAGACTGTCTTTTATTATGTATTTATATAGTGCTAACACAGTGAGACGAGGCCTCTAGATGCTACAGCAATACAAATATTAAATAATAACCTAACTAGTCTATATAGCTGATTCCACAGTTCAAGTCGTTAGAGGCCTCATGCTAAATGTATGGTTATATAATTATATATATATAAAATCTCTGGTTATATAATCTTTCAGATTTTCCTTTCTCTTTCTAGTTGCAGAAACCCTGTTTTTGGAGATTTTTAAGAACAGGTTAGACAAAAATTTGTCAGACATTGTCTAGTTATACACAATCCTGTCTCAGCATGGCAGGGACCTTCTGAGGTCTCTTTCAGTCCTATATTTCCATGAGTCTATGAATTTAAGTCTCTCTTGGCTTGTTTTTCCATTGCTTGAGCAAGAGCATCAGTAGCAGCCATGTATTTCTCCATCTTCATCACTACTCAGTTACTTCAATAGCTAGTTGAAAAACAGGGGAGGGGTGAAGGGATTATTTTTTCTTGACCTTTTTTTGTCAAAATTTGAGATTTTGACAAAATTAATGTAAGTTTCTATTTTTAAAATCACCTTAAATTACTTCTTTTCAGAATATGAACCAAAGATAATGTGGTCCACATTAAAGATAATGCCAGAAGTCAAAGTCATTCTGATAAACATGCTTACTCTTCTTAGAAATTCATTTTGTTAGATTTATAAAAAGTGCCTATTGTATAGTCTCTGGTGCATATAGCAAATAAGCTGAATGCCGTGGTTTAGCTTGTCCTCGATTTTCCTTTGGCACTTTGTGTATATGGGCAAAACAACACAAACTCTTGGATATCCTAACTAATTAGAATAGACAGCAACATTTGTTTAGGTCACAAATGAATAATAAAGCTATTTGGATTGGAAAGAATGGCTGGTAGGTTATGTAATCCATGAAGTGTTCTTTCAGTTTATCGAAAATTGCAGCTGTATGTTATCTGCTCCTCTACATCCAAAATAACGGGCCACACCCTGAAGTTCAGACTCAGGTAAAAGTCCCACTGGATTTGACGATAGTGGCAAGACTACACCTAATACATTAGGGCAGAGACCCGTAAGATAATATGAAAAGTGGTCTGTCTCCCAGTAATTCAAATTCTGCTGTTTTAGTTTATATCTCCTCTAATTCAGATATATGTATGTTCTATTCTTGTTTTCATTATGCCTGAAGTACTGAAATTAAGTAAAAGAGAAGGGTTACTTTATGAAAAACATATGTGAAACTCATGATTATGAACATTCTGAGTACTTACAATTGTGTTTGTTTCTTCATAGAAACATGTAGACATGGGTTGAGATCCTTGTCCCATTGAAGTCAATGAGAATTTTGCCATTGGCTTCAATGGAAGCAGGATTTCACTCATGTTTCCCTCCCTACGGATCTTACCATCTAAGGCTCCAGTGCTGCAAACATTGATACGTGTGAGTAACTTTACAAGTGTTAGTAGTAGCATTGACTAATGTGTTTGCAGGATCAGTGCCTATATTAATAAACGATGCCCCTAATAAATGCCATAAATAGACCAAAAGAGTGGGGAAGAGAGGAGCAGAGGAACAAGGTTACAATAATAATAATAATCCTAAATAATAATTGTTTTTAGGTAAGTGGGAGAGCATAAAGTTACTTTATTGCCTTACAAAAGATTTAATTTAGGATTTAAATGGTCATGAGTTAACTTTAAAACCTCTTTAAGTGAGAATCATTTATTATTTTCCCCATAGGCCTGAAATAAAAAACACTCAAGGTTCACCTCACTAAAACTATAAAAATATTAACCAAGATGGTGTATATGTAGGCAGGGATCTGGCTTTCCGTTTTGTTTTTGTTTTGTTTTTAGATTAAGTAATTGGTAAATAAATAAACTCAAGTATGTTGCTAAGGAAATACTGGTTCCATACAGGTAACTAACATGCCATATAAAATGAGGATGTCCTGAAAATTCACATCTCACCAAGATAGAAGGAGTGTGACTGTTCTATCAGTTTATAATTAGTTTTTCTTCATTTCCCATTGCTTGTTTCCTGTTTTTCTCACCTTTTCTGTAATTTGGGTACATATAGCTAGCAACTGCAATGTCTAACCAAAACTCCCCATTAATCCATTTGTGCTACTGCTTTTTTATCTTAATTTCTCTTTGTGATTAAATCAGTATCATGTGTTAGTTTTTCCCCCCCTTCCCACAGTTTCCCTAGTTTAAAGATGTGTTCTTTCAGATAGGTTTTTTTTGTTTTTTTTTTTTTTTTGGTGGCTTGGCTTTAACAATGTTCTGTTCACATTTCCTTGGATAGGATCAACAATTGCTTGTTGACCCATTTTAACCCCTTTTGAGCATCATCTTCAAAGTGTAACTGTCCTTGACAATGAAAGAGAACTTCCTATTGTCTGGTCCTTCCAGGCAATCTTTAGCATTGAGTTAAATGACTTTCAGATGGAGGAGTTGGCTGGACGGAAAGAGACAAAGTGGTCTCTTGTTTCTGAGAGACTTTGCTAGTTTCCCTTTTTTCTTTTAGAATGGTGCATTTCTATAGAAGATGACAGACATTTTGACAGGTGCAATATGCTTTGAACTGTTCAGATAATTCTTTTGTCTTGGTTTTTCCCAGCAGAGTGGTTACAGCTCCTTCGGATGCTGATATGCATATTGTTTGCTTTTCATTTAGCATGGTGATGCCTTCCGTCCCCTCTTTCTCTCTCACTCTTTCACTTTTTTTAAAGGTCCTTTGCATAAATGTTGCTAACCCAGATGTGAAGGCGGGCAGCAGTGCCACTGACCTCTCCCCTAACCTTCTGATCATGATAACAAACAGTTATAACTCAGAAAAGTGATGTTAATAGAGAAAGAGTTAGCATACATTTAAAAGTGTGATCCTAAACAAAACCAGTTCATAATCTCATCTATGGCTTGAACTAACTATATAGAGCTGGAAAAGAGTCTCGGTGCTTTTTAGAGCAGGAAAGTTTTAGCTTTCTACATCTTCAAATCGGTAACAACATGTGGGCTAAAATTAACAGTGTCCTCACTGAATCGAAACTGGTTTTAGAGTAAGAAGCTATTCTGAATCTAAAGCTTCATATGGCTTTTTTTCCCCTTGCAAAGAGATTTTGCTTCATTATTACTATGAAACTTAATCACAACAGGTGACTTGCCACATTACACATGTAATTATGTATTACTAGTGCAATGGCACTGGGGTCTGCTAGGCACTACCTCAGTACAAATAATAATGCTGTGTTACACTGGTAATCCAGAGATGACATTGAGATGCACACACGTTAGTATGTTTTCTTTCTCTCTCCGTTTCCCATATATTTGTGTTTGCTGTGGCTTTACCAATTTGACATTTTATGCCTTTATTTTTTCAGGTTAAATTTTGCTCTTTTTGGAATAATGACTCATGGCCTGTGTACTGTGGTTTAAAATGTCTAGGCCAAGATTTTCAAAAATGGGTGCCTAAAGTTAAGTCTCCAAACTCCATGCTAAGGTGACTAAACAAATGGCCTGATTTACAAAAGTTCCAAGCACCTAGCAACTGCTTGAGGCTGAGGGAGGGGCTTTTAGCCGTGGGCGGGCTTGTGCCTGCCCATGTCCCGGGACCCAAATAATACCTAGCAGCTGCCATTGGCTTCAGTGGAAACTCCTCGGTGCTCAGTACTTTTGGAAATCAGGCGAATTATTAAGTCTCTTAAATACGGATTTTGCAGACTTATTTAGGAGTTCATTTTAAAAAATCTTTGTCACAGTATTTCAACATACATAAGTACAATCATTTGAAATATAATTTTTAAAATGTTGATGGAAAAAAAGACATATCTCGCATAATAGTATCGAATGAACAGAGCATTTCTTACATTAGAAACCATTTTACTTCATTTGATTTGATGGAATTTGTTTTTTCATTTGTGGTTTTGATCATGAAAATGATAAAGAGTTATGAAATATTTGTTGCCGTTTACTAACATAGGCTACAGTTCAGAAAAGCATTCCTATCCAGGACAGAACTTAAATACATAGATTCCAAGGCCAGAAGGGACCATTGTGATCATCTAGTTTGACCTCCTATATTTCCCCAAAATAACTCCTAGAGTATATTTTTTAGAAAAATGTCCAGAAAAACATCCAAACATGATGTCAATGGCACTGAAATACTGGCTTAAAGTTGAGCACATGCTTAAATACTGTCCTGAATTAGGATCACCGAATAGTCTCAACAGAATTTGTTAGTTTTTAGTAAATGATTCCTTGGAATAGCTGGCTATTTTGCCCCCATTCAGTAACATCCTTTATTAATTCCATTTTATATTGGAAATCCAACTTTTGAAAATAAGTCATGAAAACAAGATGCAACATGTTAAGTAACTCTGCTATTCTGGGCTAAAAACACGATAGTTCATGCAGTTCATCTTCTCTGCCTACATGTGTCTGCTAACCTTAACTGCAAATCTATTCAGGTACTGGCTAATAATTAGATGAAGCCAGTCAGTGTAACAATAATACAAAATATGTTTGTTGCTTTTGATTTCTGATAATATATTTGAATTGTGTCAGAACACAGCCATTATCAAATGAAGTGCATGGAGGTTTTACAATATGTTTTAATTCTTCATTGACTTTAAAACTAATGGAAGAAGATAAGTTCTGGACTTAGAAACAGTATGCAGAGAGATAACATACAGTAGAACCTCAGAATTATGAACACGTCGGGAATGAATGTTGTTCGTAACTCTGAAATGTTTGTAACACTGAACAAAATTTTATGATTGTCCTTTCAAAAGTTTACAACTGAACATTGACTTAATATAGCTTTGAAACTTTACTATGTAGACGAAGAATGCTGCTTTCTCTTTATTCTTTAGTAGTTTACATTTAACACAGTACTGCACTGTATCTGCTTTTTATTTATTTATTTTTTGTGTGTCTCTGCTGTGCCTGATTGTGTACTTCTGGTTCCAAATGAGGTGTGTGATGGACTGGTCAGTTTGTAACTCTGGTTTTCGTAACTCTGAGGTTCCACTGTATACAAAAAGAGTCGTCAAATTTGCCCCAAATTTAGGTTCTGTATAAAAAAGATTTGTAAAATTCTTTATTTTGATAACCAAAGATGTTATTTGTAACCAAAGTGAGGATATAGTTTTAAAATATAATTTGAATTAATTTTAAGATATGCCCCTTTAAGACTATCACACCTATAAATGAAGAGCAAAATTTACCTTTGGATAAATTATCCAAGGATATATTTGTCCTGCAGTGAGCAAGACTCATATACTGTGACTCTGTATTACAACTAAAACACAACATTAAAAGAATATTAAGGTTGCAAAGTCAAGCATTCAAAAGGTAGGAAATGCCAGAATTAAATTTGCTTAATCCAGTCCCCTTGTGTGTATGCATTAAGATACAGTCTTTAATTACATGATCACAAACCGTTTTTTCCACAGGACCTCTGTGCCTCATTCAGTGCAGGGGATTGTGCTGCTCTGGGATGAATCAGGGTTGTGTAGTGAAGTAGGTTGTTCTCTTCCTCCTCCATGCTACCTGGGAGCCAGCAGTGGCAGCATTCAGACTGCATGAGAGAGCATCTTCATGCTCTCAGTTCTGGTGCCTGGTGCTACAATAGCCCCTGGATGCTTGGAAAAGAAATTGCAGGGAAAATTCTGCCAACCCCCTATTGTCTTGGACTGGAGCATGCTCAACACAGATGGAATCTTCAGAGAATATAGATGCCGAACTCCAGCAAGCCTTTACTGAGCATGTGCAAACTTCAATTTTCAAAGGTGTATCCCTTTGCCAATTTTGGGTGGTTTCTCCACAGGAATAGTAAGACACATCCCTGACAAAAAGGTCACTTCTTTCCCAATTTCAAGTCCCTGCTTCAGTGCTTGGGGAAGCTCAATGAAATGGTCACAAGATTTTTTTTTGTAAAATGCACAAATCAACATATTTTCCTCTAACCTTATTCTTGGAAAGGGCAGTACCATTTGGGGAATTCCAGACCAAACTGTGAACATTCAATTAAGTTATAAACAAATGAAAACAGGATCTTATAGTAGGTGTGTGTTGGGCAATCTTAAATGTAGGTGTAGCTACCAGCACCACCTATAATCAGTAGGTATCATGATAATCTGATCTGAAATCTTTGACATTGTTCAACTAAGCACCAAATGGAGTGCTGAGAAGTAACTTCACAAGATTTTACCTAAGCTGATATATAGGCTATTTTTGTAGCTGAGATAATTAGGCCAAGGGGGACACACAACAAGAATTTCTTGGGACAGCATGCATCCTGTTCTGTCTTAGAGCTTTCCTTTCATTGTTTGAAGCCACTCATAGTTGAACATCTTGAAGGGGAACCAATACCTTTTTCACAGGAGTGCAGTATATGCATAGCAGCATCCCCCTTATAGTCATGAAAGAGATAGCTATTATTGCATTATCAGCATCTGAAATTTCAGTAGGACTATCTTCAGTAAAATAAAATCAATTGCCCTTTTAATGCAGACCTACTCACAAAATTTGCAAAGATATTTCACAGCCTGCTGATGCATCATAATACGTAAAAATTCACTGGCTGTATAAACTTCATGGCTGTCAACTATTCTGCTTGCCTAGCCATATAGACTTCATGGTTGTCAGTGGGGATAGAATTCTGTACCTTCTGTTCCAAAAGCACAGTCCCTTAACTGTAAGGACTGATATCATGTTACTATCATGGGGAACACAATGCAAATTGGAGAATGTAAAGCTGCTAATGTGGGAATTGACTACGGTAATGCATGTGTTAATCCTCTGAGCACGTCCAATGAGAACTAGATGGTTCCAGAATCCTGAGCAGATTCAGACTGAGCAGATTCCGGCTATTAAAAGTACTCCACCTTCTCTCCAGCTAACCAAACTCTGGAGTGCTTACAGCTACCACTTGAGCTAAAGAAGAATCTCCATTAGCTGGAGTAATACTAAGATTTGAATCACCTTTTAGGAAATCACTAGAAGAGGGTGACATAGGATCTGATCCCAAGCTCATTAAAATCAGTGGGAGCTTTTCCACTGACTTCATTGGGCTTCAGATGAGGCCCATGGAGACAACACTTGAGTAGGCCTGACACTCCCTCCATAGAGCAGGAGCTCAGAGTCCATGACTCTGGTTTTGAAATGTGGCTCTTTTCTTTGCCCCTGGCATTGTGGATTGCCATGACTAGGGAATAGTCAGGAGGCCAAGAGAAAGTAAGTGTTGGAGCCAAAAAGGGTGTACACGCTTTCCCATCAAACCAATGATAACCTTATTCTACTGGCCACATACAGCAGATTTCTTTCTGTGGTTCCATGGGATCGAAGAAGATGTTACAGTAAGTCACAGGCCCAGTAAAGAGAATCATCCCCAGGGTGACTTCAGCCAGGATGCAAAATGAGCCAAAGGCACAGGTTGCTGCAGGGTTATTTTGTCCTGACATCACATCAGAAGCCACTAATTTCTTGCTACCTAGTGTACATGAGCATCTCCAGGTCCAAAGGGGAGAAAAGGAGCCAGTCAAGGTGGGGAGAGCGGGGCAAGAGTAAGTTTTGAAAAACTGCCTTCCCCTCCCTTGGGAGGAGTAATTTGCTGGGCTGGTTCCAGCGTCCGGAGTGAGCGTTGGGTGTGCAGAAAGGCTGTAGGATCAGTGTGGACAGTGGCAGCTACTTTCAGACCCAAAGGTTTGAACTTTTTTTTTTTAATTGTATTGTTCTGTGAAACCTAATGAATACAAATGTCTAGATTTTTTTTTTTTTTAATGAAACAGGCTTTTCATAGAACTTCATTTAACCTACTTTCTTTTCCCCTGTATATTTTAGCATGCTTGGATTCTACATGTAATGTCGGATCTCAGGCGTCCAAACTTAGCAGTGGTACACAGGATGCATTCAGTGAACTTGAAGGAATTAATCCACGAACAGATTGCTCTTTGTCCCAGCACAACGAAGGGGACTCCTCTGACGAAGACGCATCAGATATCTCAGGTTGCTTTCCTGTCTGATTCCTGATTCCCCCCCTCCCATCTTTTATGTAGTAACATAGCTGCACACAGCACTCCACGAACACTTACAACAAAACATTTTGGCTAAAACTTTTAAAAATAACAGCACAAAGTAGGCTCATAAATCTATATTATGTACCTAAATCGGGGTCTGATCCAAAGCCCTATGAAGTTGGGGAGCATCTTACCATTCACTTCAATGGGCTTTGGATCAGGCCCTATATGGCACGATTTTCCAAATTGTTGAAAATGTTTGTTTTAATTGAGACTACGACTTAAATCCCTTAGCACTTGCTAAATGGTAAGCACCTGAGCAGAGCATCAAAAATCTAGATCCTTTCTGGGAATTTTGAACTCAGAATATTCAGTTATGTTCTGAATTACCCAAAATATGGTTCTGCTTTCTCTAAGGATGTCAACGTACTGTAATAATAATAATAATAATAAATAAATAATAGTGAAATCCCCTAAAAGAGAAGACATTAGAATATGAATGCATGAATTCAGATATTGTATTTAACAAGGCAATTAGCCAACAAAATGCATTGCTGCGTGACCAAATGCAAACAGAGGATGGACCAAAACTTTTTAAATCTCCTTTATCATATCTGTCAAAGAATTACATAAATTACAGCTCCTGAACTCATACTTGTGACCCCAATTCAGCAGAGCACTTATGCACAAGCTTAACTTTAAGCATGAGATTGTCTCTCCTTCTTCAGCATACCAAACTTCTGATAGATAATCCAGCTGTAAGATCTCCTCCCACTACGCTATATCCAAATGCACTCATTTGGAAGTTAATCTCTCTCTCTCTAAATGAAATTAATCTCATATATTGCAGCCTGTCAATTAGAGAGAGAAGGTGGGTGAGGCAATATCTCTTGCTGGTCCAATAAAAGATATTACCTCACCTGCCCTTGTCTCTCTAATATCCTGGGACCAACACGGCTACAACAACATTGCAAGCAGCCCGTAAATGGGGTGGGGTTTTTTTGGATTTACCTGAAATGTTTAATTTGGTTGAAATGTGTTGTTTAATATTGATATAGTTGTGTGCAGAATAGATTTACAAAACATTGGCAACTTGATTTCCTTATCTATTTAATATGCACTTGGCTGCATTGCCTGTTTAGTGGTGGACTTTGTGAAGTGTAGTCTGAGAGTGAAATTGCCTCCAATATATGTATGCCTATCTCAAATATTTCTAGAGTCTGCCTCACTATAGTGTCACAGCGACTGATGTACTCTTATTGAAAGAAATTCACTCCAGTGCAGATGGGCCATGCAAGTCCTCTGCACCGCTTTGAATCCCAGGTAAACCCTTAATGTAGGGACTAACTGGTGCTGAATGCCACAGGCCCTCTGCGCTGAGGTGAATTCCATGTATTATGAAAGGTGGTCAAAATTTTTCCAACAGAACGTTGTCCTGCCAGAAATCGAAGTGTTCCCTGGGAAGTATCAACTTAGTCAAAATTTTTGACTAAAAAATATTGAAATGATTCCTTTGAATAAGGTCACAATATTTCATGTTGACATTGTTGATTTTTCTTTTAGTATATTATTTATATTTTAATGTATAATGTAACATAGACGTCTAAACAGTAAAGCTGAAATGAAACCTTTCGGTTACTCCAAAACAAAAATTCAGATTCCTTGTTACACAGAAACGTTTGAATTTTCTTTCCAATTCAGCAGGAATTCTGGGTTCTGACCAGTCCTCCTTTTTTTCCAGTAGTTTTCTGTGTAAATTTTTGTCTGTTCCACGTCTGTCATAGTTAGATATGAAATATAAAGACTCCATGATTACTAGCCAGCTAGCCCACATCTGGGACCAAATTTAAGCATATTGTTATGCTGAGTGATACTGATAACTCCATGGATCACAAACCTCTTTGAGACTGGGTGTGAAAACACCCTTCAATTAACATTAACCATCACAAGAGATTTATCACAAGCCCCCATCTAAAACAAAAGCAGTTTTGAACCTGTTCCGAAGTTTTGGACTGAGTGGGTGGAGGGGGGTTCAGTGAGTATTTTTTGGGTAAGGGTGTGTGTGTGTCAGCCTATAAACACGGTTTGTCACTGGAGACCCTAGGGACAGGTCTGGGTCATGAGGGTGCTGGCTGAATGAAGCTTAGGCTTGTAAACTAAGAAACAGTTCCTTTTGCTTTTGGCCCCCTATTGCATTCAGAGAAACAGGACTTTGTACATTCCCTGTAAATAAAGAAGGCTGAATGAAAGAAAATACCGGACTCCATCATCGATTTCTACTCCCAGCCAGGACGTCCGCAGGGCCCTGAACTTTGAGTAGCTGCTCGGGTTCAAAAGGGGTAACAATAAGTTTCTGGTTCAAGGTGTCTTGATCTTGATGTTAAAGCAAAGAAAAGAGTCCACTCCTTACAGTCTGATCCCCATCTTGTCCTCTTGGAAGTAGCTCACAGATGTCAGACGTTGCTTCATGAGTACAGACTGATGGATCAGGTCTTTATTCTCTTACTCATACAGATAACAGCCCTGATTCTGTTCTCACTGAAGTCCAGTAAGAGTTTTGCCATTTACTTCAATGAATGCAGAATCAGGTCCAATATTCTAACTAAGCCTAACTTTACTTGAAATACATTTATGCTGGTGCTGAAAGACTAAAATTGCAACAAATAATTTGGAGGTTGGTTGCAAGATGAATGATATTTTCCAAAAGTGTAACTTTTTAAAATTCAACACAACAACAACATACATCTGTAAAATGTATAGTATAGTTAAAGCAGTTTTGGGACTTGATGGTTCTCCACTGCCTTGTAGCTTGGGTCATCACTAACACCTGTGAAAAGTGGGTGCTAGGTTTACTACTGTTGCCTCTGTCGTGATTGAGTGGAGGATTTTGATTTGGTAGCTGTTTACACCTACTTCACATACATCACAACTGACTACGTAAGGGCACAAGACAATGGAGAATCAGGCTCATGATATTTAATTTTCGTATTTTTTTTTCATATAAGGGGGTATTGAGAATATCCTATGTCACATATTTCCTGTTCTTTCAATTTTAGGAATCCAGGACAGAACTGATATTATTCATAATTGTATTAACTGTTCCCAGAGTTTTACTTATCCCTAATAATATTGTGATTTTTCAAGTGAATTCACTTTAATCAGATGCTTCACATTCCCTTTTCAGACCTAGTCAGTGCAATTTATAGGAATCATGCATTTTTGTGTTGCAACAGAGCTTTCGAAAAGGGCCGCGTCTTTGAGCATTGGATGTGTAAGAGAAGATGAATCGCTAGCTGAAATCAGGCTTTCCTTGTTGGATCACCAGAGTTGGAAAAAGACAGACCACGATGAGGACATTCAGAATGATGTGGAAGAATGGTCCAATGCCTCAGAAGATATTTCAGGATATAAGATGAAAAATATTATTGGATCTGCAGCACTAGATGCCAATGGTAAGGAGAGATTTAAATTAATACAGGCTTTATAGCAAATAATCATTTCAAGCCAGTTTTCCAAAGAAACACCCTGAACCTAGTTCTCTGGCAGCACAAAACAGCTGGAAAGCTGGCTCAACAGTGTCCTTGAGCATTACCCTTGTGCAAACTAAATCATAGAAAAGAGACTTAAATGAAAATGAATAAGCTAATCAAGCAGACCTTTAATGCAAACATTAAAAAAAAAAGAAAAAAGAGGGAGAGGAATTAAACACCTTGGATTCAGTATGGAGGCTATTTAAGCATAGTGTGGACAGAATCACAGAAGTATACAGCAAAAGGAAAAAGAGGCATGAGAACAAAGAATGTGGTTATGATTTTGGCAAAAGAAAATCGTGTCTCTTATCAGTTTGAAACCTTTGAGCAGTCAGCAAAGTATTGGATAGAAGAGAACTGTTTGACATAATTTGTGTGGACTTCCTAAAGGCCTAAGGAAATGTCTTTTATTAGACAGTACTAAGGAGTCATGAAGTGAGAAGTAACGTATTGTCATGGATTAGAAAATGAATAAAGGACAGATGACAAAGGGCCAAATGCTGGGGGCAGAGGGGCAGGTGATACAGACTGCTGGTCAGGGAGCAGTGTGCTAAGGTGGTGCAAGTCTCACTTTTGCACTTCCCCAGTTCTGGTGCAGCCTCTGTGTAGGGCCAGTTCTCCTGCATTGAGTTAGAGCAATCTGAGTAGTTATATTATGGAACGTGTATTTTTCATTCTGTCTATAATGGCAGAATATTTACAATTCACTTCTTAAATCTGAAACACTGAGAATTGAAAAACATGTAACCTAATTTAGGGCCAGATTCTTCCCTCAGTTACAATTGTACAATGTGAGGTTATGGAGTTGTGTAACTGATGGGAGAGCTTGGTCATAAACTAGAATGTGTACCTCCTCTACACTGATAAATTATCTCATCTATGTTATCGTTTCCAGTGCACATCATACATGCTCCAGATAATTACAGTAACTTAAAGTGCTAGCACAGTGACATATCTTCTCTGACATCTCTTCCTAGTCTTATTTTCTCCTTTCGGAGAATGTGTCACACTGCCTTGATAAGTATTTTGAATTTTTTGCTGGCTTTGATTTCTTATTGTCCACTGTGTGTGATAAAACAAAATAATCCTGACAAAATCACAATTGTGCATTATAGGTTTTCTATTTCTTTCATTTTGTTTGCAATCAGACAATCCCAACAAATATTTTTATATGTACTAAAGACGATGACAATTAAAAAGTGAACCTCTTACACTTGGGATAAGAAGTTATTTCCCCCCAGTTTCTTATTACTATACCAGCCGCTTTAATTCCTAGCAGCATTTCATTAGTGTTAAGCATTGGTCCTCAGAACCAAATAGCAATTTATCATCTTTCTTGGCAGGCTTCCTGCTTCATCCTGCACCTGTCTTCTTGAAAGAGAACAAGACACCAGATACTTATTCAAATAATGGAATAGCTGATCAGCAGAGTATTTACACAATGGTAAGTTATCCAAGATAAAAGAGCAACTTTTTCATGTATTATATATTACATATGCATCCTTTCCCTTAAGATTTATGACATCCATGACCATTAGTAATGTTAATATAATCAGACCTTTTACACGCTAGCTGCAAAGCTTAAACTTATTATCAATATGAAAGTCAATCAAGCAATTTCGTAAATACTTTAAAACACCTTCACCCTCTGTATAAATGTAGGACTATCAATATCAAATTCTCATCTCTCAAACCATTATGCAACTGCATCTCACTCATAGGCAGTGGGGACCCAAGCAAACAAAGTGGAAGAAAATTAAAACAAAATTAAATACTCATTTGAACTTGATTCAGTATGATGTATTCATGTATGCAGCATGTGAGTATTGGGACATGTATTATATAGCCAACCCACAAAGGAAGAAAGAAGAAAAACTAATCAAACCATGAGTCTGCGTATGAAGAAAATGGTGGGAGCTATTCATTAATAGAGCATATGGAATTCTTATTCACAAACATCAC
Organism: Emydura macquarii macquarii; assembly: GCF_026122565.2. Classification (NCBI taxonomy): domain Eukaryota; kingdom Metazoa; phylum Chordata; order Testudines; family Chelidae; genus Emydura; species Emydura macquarii. The sequence continues at coordinate 1,496,640 of NW_027133667.1, forward strand.
CAGAGAGGTTGTATGGGCTACCCAAAATGTCTAACAATAAATGCATATTGTTAGCCCTGATTGGAACAGGATGTGATGCTAATATGGAGGAGGGTAGGTTACACTTCCTAAGGGATGGATGATAAGATGATTAGGGTCCTTGGCTAGCATATGGGAGACCCAAGTTCAAGTCCTGCCTCAGTCACAGGTGCTTTAGACAAGTCATTTAGCTTTTCTGTGCTTCATTTTCCATCTGTAAAATAGGGATAATAGCGCTTCCTTCCTTCACTGGGGTGTTGTGAGGAGAAATACATTAAAGACTGTACAAGTTCCTTAGGTGGATAAAGGCTCTAGTTAGGTTCCTCTATCTGATCCAAAACATTTCATATGTTAGGAGTAAGAACAATGCAGCCATATAATGAAGCTGATCTGCTAACTATAAAAACAGCCATATAAGAAAAAATACATAGTTATATGGAAAAAAGTATAGGTTCTAAATTCTTGTTTGGATTCTGGTCAAGCCCATTAGTGGCCTAAAATTGTTGCTCATACACCTGAAGCTGTTTGATGGTTTCAGTCTAGTTCCCAGAGATAAGTGTCCACACCACAATTACCATCACCACAACTGGCACTCACTGACAGCCTTGTTGGTAGTCCCATCAGAGTGGCCAAGGGTTGAACGATCCTCCCATTATACAGAGGGTTCCTCCAGATAAGTGTTGAGGTATTTTGATCAGGCAGCGTGGGGGAAGCTTGCACTGCAGCTGCCTATGTGGTATCTGTTCTGTTGTTAAACAGAGGCTGTCAGTCTCTGGGGCTGTCTGTCTGGCATCTTTCACAAAGTCTAAACAAACACATGAACAAAAGACGTAAAGTTAACTTGGTCTAAGTCTGGTGTATGTGAAATGGCGTTTGTATGTAGTTCTTGGCACAAAGTAATAGGGACAGAATTTGTTTCAACTCTATAGCCCTTCTATATGAATATGTATTAACTTCTCCCTGCTTCTGTTGCCTCAGAAAGAATTATTTACACCGATATTACACTGAGTTGGCATTTATCCTCATTTATATTCTTCCCAGTCTTCACATTTTATTTCCCGCCTTTGGAAAAGGCCTTCTGCAAAACTGATAGCCAAATTATCCTACATAGTAATTTTGGTAACTTAGCATGGGCTGAACAGCTTTAGAAAAATGGATGTGCTCTGTGAAGGCCTGCCAGTCTGGCTAATATAGTCAGCATTAACACATCCAGAGTGAATAGCAGTGGGTGCCCTATATATTTGGCATAATTCCTGGAAGACCACCCTCAAAAGCAATACTTCAAGGAATGACAATCCAATGCCAGGAAATCTGGTAAACTGCGGCTCTAGTGTCACTATAGGGTGGCTTTGCTGGCATTTTGAATGCAGCCCACTTCTATTACTAATAAGTTTTGGACAGCAACTGAGGGTGCCCCATCCCCCATCCTGAAAATTTGGCTTTTCTAGTGCACTTGGGAAATTCATGCTTTTGGCAGTAATCATCCTTCATGGAGGTAATGCATTAGTCATGGTAATGCATTTAGTCAAAGCTAAAACATGCTAACTGGAATATTAATGTTTCTGTATTGCAAGGTTTCCCTTTTGAATATCAGGGCCAAATTTTTGCATATGCTTGGAGGCAGGCTGATTTCCCATTCACTTTCTGCAAAATGACTGCACTGGTTTACTGCTTAAACGTCATCATGGGGCTTCTTGTACACTGATGATTTGCTCAGGTTCTCCTCCTGTTACCCCAGCTCTGGTGTAGCTCCACTTGTGATAGGAATGGGTGGGGACATTACTGTAGACTGGTTGCCAATGTTTATTCATCATGTCATCCAGCACTAGCCAGAGGTTTTGATTCACCACTGCATGACTCCAATTTTATGCTGCTGTAATTCTGTGGCGTTACATTGATATACAACAGGGGTAATGAACTGGTGAATTAGGCCTAGAATTGGAACCAGAAACTCAACAGCATAAATAAATAAATAAATAATGGTTGTAGGTGTTTGTTATATTGCATATGTGGCTATTTTCCTTTGATCTATCACATTTCCTTACACTCCACTATTACATGTTCAGATACCCTAATTTTCCTAATGATCACTCAAGTGCAAAACTACTTAATAAAAACCAGCCTTAATGCTTGTGACTTAGAAGCTTCACTCAGTAGCAACAAAAGCAGAACAAATATATAGAGCTTTGTGTATCTGGTTGCTTGGGCAAGTTGCCTTGGTTAGCAAATGGAAAGATATTAAATTTCTATTCAGATGATTAAAAAGAGCTTCTTCATGTTTTACCGCATGACCTGTTCTGTTTACGGTGCATTAGGTGTTTACTATAGTGATAGAAAATGGCACCTTCTCCAGCTCGCTCTCTCTCTCTCTTTTTTACACCAGATGTTTCTTCAGACGGACTTACTGATCACCTGTGTCTTTCTTTGCACCTGACTAAGAAGCTTTATAAAAATACAATATGCATGTTTGTTTTATTTTTTTTTAAAAAGTGTAGCTTATAAAATTAACAGCTGGTGTCAGGTTACTCAAATTGCACCTTATTTTTCTTATATTAGATTGAAACAGTATGGTATGTCAGCACGGTCCATGACAAACAGCTTTCATGCTCTCTTTTCTACTTCATTAATTTATGACATACTGACGAGCACCCTTAAAAGACAGTTGTAAATTAGTTATATTAAAGATTAAAAACTTTAGAGGATTCATTTTCAGGGGTTAAAAATTGACCTAATTATATTTAATTCATGGGGTAAACCTTTATTAGCACAGCTAAAGGAAGGAGAGAAATATGTTTAACAGTGTGAAGGGCTGGTTAGACCATTGCCTTCTACTGGATGGAACCAAAACTATCCATTCTGAATCATAGGCTCAGTCCTTCTAGCAGTGATTCCCCTTAAGCTTAAGTTGTAGATCCCTGTTATTTTGGAACATGACTGAGTCTTCTTCCTGCTGTCACTGTGAACATCTGCGGTGTATTTGTGTGCTTCATAGTGACACAACTGTGAGGTCCTTAGGTGGCAATAGGTTTGTATTTTGGCCCCAATCCTGAATTCCTTGTGTACTCATATCTTTCAGTGAAGTCAAATGGAAACTTAGGGTGTGCAAGATACAAAGGGAAGGCTATTTATGGACTGTACTAGATATGATAGAACATAGTATTTATCTGAAAATGAAGTTTTACTATCCAGCAGTTAACACTTAGGAAAATCTGGGTTTTGCTTTGTCAAATGTTTATGCCCAAAGTGGAAAAAAAAAAGAATCACAAAAAGTGTATGTGTGTGCAATAATACCAATTTCTTTTTATTTCCTCAGAACCTTTTTAAGTGTTACTCTTTATATTATAGTAGTACTCAGAAGCTCCAACACAGATCGGGGTCTTGTTTGTATAATGTACAGTGCATTGCAAACATCGTGAGAGATGGTCCATACCCCAAATAGCTTACAGTCTAAATAGCTAAGGCTATGTCTACACCGACGGTGGCAAATTCACCACCGTCAGATTGACTTATTTGGATTGACTGAGCGGTCAGTGAAGACCCGCTCAGTTGATCCAGAAATCAATGTATTAAGACCACTTCCTCAAGTGGTGTAGCGCTGCGATGACGGGAACGTGGTTCCCGTCAACGCAGTGCATTGAAGATGGAGCGCAGAACAGAAGCACAGAAGTCAATGGGAGTTATGCAAGTTTTTTGCATAGTTTGTGTAACTCCAGCTGACTGCTGCCGAATCTCTGAAGTAAGTGTAGACAAGCCCTAAGACAGACAAAGAATGGGAGAAAGGAAGTATTATGATTAGCTGGGAATGGAAAGCTTACATGACTCCCCCAAGGGGATCCAGGAAGTCGATGGCAGACTCTGAGAATTGAACCCAGATCTCCTGGGTCCTCATCGTGTGCCTTAACCACAAGGCCATCCTTGCTCTATTGGTACACTTTGGTATAGAATTATTTTCATTTTGTAATGGGAGACCATAAAGTTGTATCTCAGGTTTTCACTATGAAATCTGACCAATATCTCTAAACAACAATTCCTACTGGGTCAAAATTCCTTCATTGAAAGATAGGAACTGTGGCTGTCAGATCAGTTTGCACGCTATCTCCCAGAGTGCAACAGCAAGAAGTTTGAGTTTCATTCAATCACACTGCTGGATGGTCTTAGTGTTCTCGCTAAACATGACCCAACCACCTGCGAAATGCTCCTCTAAAGCCCTCTCAAAAGAGCTTGTGATCTCAGTATCTAGCAGTGATAGCAATCTTGAAGAAACCAAGTAGCTGCAGCGCAATCCAAACTAGATCCAGGTCACATTGATAGGAAGGGGACTAAATCCTGCTGAGGGGATTGAGACTCTTCCTCTGTGGAGAGGATATGCCCACTCTTAATGTTTAAAATATGGTGTTCTTACTGGAACCTTTACTGATCCTCAATTCCCAGGCAAAAGTGGTAGCCTTAAGAAAGTTTTTGCCATTTGGAGTTGGATATAATTTTTATGGAAATGTAAAAAGACTGAAGAATAGAATTGGTTGGAAATTTTCCATCTGAGTGGGTTTTTTTTCAGTGAAAAATCCAGTTTCTGTAGAATTGACATTTTCCACAGGAAGATTTTCATTTTGTCAGAAAGTTTCCATTTTCTGTCAGGAGAACTGAAACAAAAGATTTTTGTTAAACTAACCTGAAATATTTCATTTCATGTCAGTTCAGCATTGAACTGTGTTTTCCTGTGGGAATAAGAGCTCTAGTTCAGGTGCTTGATTTCCCCATTTTCACCTATGGACTGGGCTACTTGGCTGAACTACATCTCTCATAATGCAAAACAGTCACTCCTCTGACTGAACAGCATGGTGCATCATGGGAGTCACATGGCTCCTTTCTTGTTCTCTCTCTTACCTCACCTGATATGTACCCCAGGGGCAAAGGGAGAGCTGTTTCTCTAAGGAGACCCATCGTGTGCGGCTGAGTGCTTGGCCACTTCCTCTGGCATCACCTGCTGTAAGATAGGTTGCATTTTGGAGGCGCTAATGGTGAGAAGGTAGCTATGCTTCCTCTGGTGCTCAGCTTTTGTAGAAAACTGCCTACAAAGATCACTCTTGAAGGACTTCATCACCATTTTGGCCTTGGCTGGCATGCATACCTTGTCATGGTACAGCTGCTGCAGCATATTGGAAACGTACAGGGAATGGAAACGCTTCGTCCTCTGGATGCTCCTCAGCCACTCGAGTGCCAGCCTCACCTCGTACCCTGGTGGCTCATCTGACCAATCACAACTAATTTACACCCCTCAAATAAGCAATATTAAATATCAAATACTTGCAGAGAAAAATTAAATTTGCAAAAAAATGTCATTGAACATAAAATAAATTCAAGGAACTTGCGAGCTGCTTGTTGATTTTCCATCAGCAGAAAAAGTGGCTCCGTTCTTTGGATAAATTATTCATTGCAAGATATTAATCCACTGCTGGTAGCAACCACATAAAAATGGAGGTCTGCATTGTAATGTAACCTCAACTGTAGCTTTCTCTACAAAGAAATTTGACTCTGGAGCTTTAGTTAGGGATTTTTCAGCTACTTTTTTGTGTCCACATCTCCATCTATGAACCACCAATGCAATTGTGTCCTTTGGGACGATGCAGATCATAAAGCTCAGAAAGAAGTGTGGGAGAACTGGGGACAAAAATAATTCTCAGGTGAGGGGATGCAGCTGTGGAACACACGTCCAGAGGAGAACAAGCAAATTCAGACTCTGACCATCTTTAGCAAGTTACTATCTAATGTTCCTATTAGACAAAGGTTTTCCACTAGAATGACATTCAACCTCTTTTCCCCTCCCCTACTGAAAAGAAACCCAGATAAAAACAAACAAACAAAAATACCCCATGGGAAACTTTCTACAACTAAAAAAGAACACCTACAGACTCCATGAAGCCTACTAAGAACTTTTGTCAATTGAGCTATTGTCAATCGATTTTATGTTGAATATGCTCAGATACCACAGTGATGGGCAGCAGGACAAAACCCAGAAATAAATAAATAGATCATGTAGCACGTTAGGGAGTGGGAAAGTGAGCACAATAGCAGTGTACTGCAAATCAAAACCAGCTTTTATCAATGCAGCAATAGCTAAAGCTGTAAATGTACACATAAGTGCAGTGGGTCTTGCGTGCAAGTGCAAAAAGCACACGAGTGCATCGTTGGTAGCTCTAAGAAAATGTTTATCAAAAAATTTTAAAGCCTAAGGGAATGAAGGCCTCACACTTAATTTCCTTCATAGTTTTTTTTTAAAAAAAAAATAAAGTTAAAATCTGTAAAAATTGCAATTGGTTTGGATTATGTGGATGCTGGAGTTGTGAGGAAGACATTTAGTCATTGCTGTAAAAAGAAATAGGCTCAGCTCATGAAGTAATTGCTTTCTATCATTTTAGAAAATAAATATTTACTTTAGTAAGTCTTTTATGGCAGACTAGAGAGTTCTAGATTTTTAGTTTCTCAGGCTCCCAGCAAACCTCTCATTTTAAAGTGTGTATGAAACATTAATCTTTCATCAGGAGTGCATAAAGTAGTTTGTTAATTTGCATTAGGAGATTTTTGTCAACATGACATGTTTAATTTGGCTTTCTAATGTAAATTATGCCAGGTTTGTATTGCCTGTTTGAAAAATCCCCACCACAGTCTGCTTCATGAGTTGCACTTCCAAGTTGTGGAGAGAGAGAAAAATTCTTATATAAGAAGCGACACCTACCTGTTGGGGGAAGGTGAGTGGTGTCCCCAAATCTCTGCATAGGAAGGATCTCTCTCTCTCTTTCTGTGCCATCTGCCATGCAAGAAAACTAGGAAGTCATCTCCATGTCACCTTCCCCCAGATCCTGTGAAGGCTTCTCTGCTGGTCTGAGGACCCATGCGGAGGAAGGTGGCAGGGACGACGCCAGGCAGGGGAGGGGTAGGTAAACCAGGGCAAGGCCAAGAGGATTGACAACATTCCCCTTGTGGCCAGAAAAGGTAGCCAGTCTGGGTCTGTAATATCCATTATGTAGAGAGCCCAACCCGTGGCAGGGATATATTTTTTAAGGTGTTTCTGTGGCAGTTGCAGCCAGAGGAGGCCTGTTAGCACATGCTTATTGGAGCCATACTACCAGGGTCAGAGCTCTCAAGGCCATAGAGCCGATGTGGAGGCACAGGTCCTCCTATGCTGATACCTTGGGCCTCTTCTTCAACCTCTGGGATCTGAAGGGCTTTGGTGGTTCCACAAATGAAAGAGTTGAAGATTATAAATAGCTGTACGGGGCCACATCCTCAGTGTGAATTGGCATAGCTCCACTGATTTTGTCAGCGCTACACTGATTTGCCACGTTAGGGGATCTGGCCCACTATTGTTAAATAGACTATAATTAGCCCAATTAGTGTTGTGGTAGCTGTTTTGGTCCCAGGATCTTAGAGAGACAAGGTGACTGAGGTAATCCCTTTTATTGGACCTACTTCTGTTGGTGAGAGAGACAAGCTTTCGAGCGACCCAGAGCTCTTCCTCATGTCTGAGAAACGTACTCTGAGTACAGAAGTTGGACCAATAATTAGCCTGTGTTTTACTCTGATTATCATTTGTTTACCAGGTAAGGATCAATGATCTGAGAGCTATGTGTTTGAATTTAAAAGTGAAATACCGTTTGGCTGTGTTTTGCTTTCTACAAACAATGGAGCACTCAAGGTTTCACTAAAAGTGAAATTTGAATTGTGAATTTGAATGTAATATTTGAACATTCTAGCTGCATTAACTATTGATGTAAACTACGGGGATTTATTTCTATTCCCTGCTGATGTAATTTTGTAACTAATGACTAATAAGGTGCAAACTTGTTTCCTGATCCAAAGCCTTATATTGTCAGTGGAGTCTTTCCATTGACTTCAGTGAGCTTTTGATCAGGCTATTGTAAATGGCAAACGTTACAAGTGAGTATAAAATTCAAAATGAATGCTCACTAGTTAGTTACATACATTACTCAAGTTATGTTAGTTACAGTGCAAATTGTGAGGTGTATATTTAATTGTAATGTCAAAATTTGAGTGATTTACAAATCAGGAAATATTTGATGAAGACATTTGTGAATAATTTTGAATAATTAATACATTCAGTACCTTCACAATCTATCCGTAGACAATTCAGACAGAAGATAAAATTCATCAACTAAATTATTAGTTGCAAATTATTTAGTCAGTTCTAAATGGTGCCAGCTGCTGTTTAATGCTTTTATTTAATAAAATGGAAAATACAGGAACCCTCCAGTGGTCAAAACAATACCTCTAAATGCTAATACATATTGTAACCAAAGGTTGAGCAGTTTAGTTGATAGAAAGTCTGTTTCTTATTACAAAAAAGTTGGTTTCAAACTCTTGAAGGGTGTTTTTTAATTCATGTCTGTTTTTGTTCCCATCAGTGTATCTAAACATAGATAGATAGCTATGAAATATACATTAATATATATATAAAAAATCAGGAATACATATCTAAGCCTTTAAAAAAAAAAAAAAGAAAGAAATGAAAAAGAAAAAGGCTAAGTTAGAAAAAGAAGAGCTCTGAGACCTTATTCACCATTATCCTGCATCATGTGTCATCACTTACCCCTATGCAAAATAAGTGCAAGATGAGTGTAAAATGCTAGTGAATCAGAATGCTTAGCATTTTCTGTGTTTTCACATTGCCTAGCACAATAGGGGCCTGGTCTATGACTACGGCTTCTGGGCACTACAGTGATACAGATAAATAATAATCTTACTCACACTTTACAGTGCTGCAAACGACTATGCCAGATGCAGAGCAACAGTGAATTGGGACTCCAATGTCTGTCTTAGGCGTAAAAGGCTGAGATAACTCTGAGCATGTGGGTATTTTTCTCATAAGTACTTAAGAATGGGTTTGTACTTTTTCCTCTCAACTACCGAGATATTTTATAAACAACAAAACAACAACACTTCAAATAAACTTGTAATAGCTACAAAAATAACCGCTTTAAAAATGAGTTTGCTGTTTTAACACTCAATTAAGAAGACATAATTAGGGCCAACTTGATTTCCAAGTTCAGAGTTCTCATGGTGAAGATTTATGGGGAAGTATATGAGGGTAAGTTGTATCTTTTTTTTTTCAACGTAAGCATTTCAATAGTTAGCACCCTTCCAACGTGGCTACTTTTTATATGTATTATGACACAGAACCTCAGGTACACTAGAGCTCTACTCAATGCATCTGAGGATATACGGAGGGGTAAAAGTGAATGTAAACTGTCTTGGTGATCCCTGACCCATGGGGTTGTGGGGGCTATTTTCATTAACAAAGTATACCGAATCAACCTCTATTTGGGCCTGCTCTAATTGATGTGGGTTTGTAACATGTCCCACTTTGAAAATCTTGGCCTTGATTCTCACCTTCTAAACGAATTGGTCTATCCAACTGTCTGTCTACTTACACATTCCTAGAATGCAGTCCTTCATTGTGCGGATCCCTCTGGCTCAATCTAACAAAGTACTTAAGCCTGTGCTTAATTTTAAGCATGTGAGTAGTTCCACTGAAGTTAATACTGCTTATGTGCGTAAGTGTGTTGCTGGAGTGTGGTCAGAATGCTCAGAAGGATGCAGGATTGAGACCCTAATGCAAAATCGCCATAGTAACTGGGCAACCGAATGTTTTCTTTATGAAATGTTCTGTTGTCTTTATGAAGGATGCTATATAAATTTGCGTTATGGGTCTGATCTTGCTTTACTGAAGTCAATGGCAAAACTGTCATTCACTTCAACTGTGCAGGATCAGATCTTACATAGCTTTATATTTTCCATGGCACCAGTTGCCATTTACATGATACAGTATGTTCCTGAGGGTAACTCAGTAAGAAGTTTTCTTTTTCATCATTCTTTTGTTTGCAGACTGTTGGAATGAAATCACCGAATACTCTGAAGAATGAAGATAATTCTTTATCTACTACTGAACTACATCCAAATAAAGACTCGAGAAAAAAATCATCTATAGCTGGAGCCTCTTTGGTTAAAGACTGCTGTTCGCTTCCCCAATTAACAGGTATTTCTGCTTGAAAGTGATAACATTCACAATGTTACATGCTATTTCTCTGTTCTCAAGGAACATGGAGAGAAATGATAGTGATTGATCCCTGATGAAGACATAGTTGAAGGTGAGATGGGATTCCTGGATACAGCAGTACCTTAATGGGCATCTAATTGAGCATGCTAAGGGAAGACAAATGATACTAAGCTAGGGGGAGTGATAGATATCCTGGAAGGTAGAGATAAGATATAGAGTTATCTAGACAAATTGGAGGATTGGGCCAAAAGAAATCTGATGAGGTTCAACAAGGACAAGTGCAGAGTGCTGCACTTAGGACAGAAGAATCCCATGCACTGCTACAGACTGGGGACCGACGTGCTAGGCAGCAGTTCTGCAGAAAAGGACCTGGGGGTTGCAGTGGATAAGAAGCTGGATATGAGTCAGCAGTGTGCCCTGGTTGCCAAGAAAGCTAATAGCATATTTGGCTACATTAGTAGGAGCATTGCCAGTAGATTGAGAGAAGTGATTATTCCCCTCTATTTGGCATTGGTGAGGCTGCATTTTGAGTATTGTGTCCAGTTTTGGACCCCCCCACTACAAAAAGGATGTGGACAAGCTGGAGAGAGTCCAGTAGAGGGCAACGAAAATGGTTAGCGGGCTGGAGCACAAGACTTATGAGGAGAGGCTGAGGGAACTAGGCTTGTTTAGTCTGCAGTAATGAAGAATGAGGGGGGATTTGATAGCAGCCTTTAACTACCTGAAAGGGGGTTCCAGGGAGAATGGAGCTAGGCTGTTCTCAATGATAGTAGATGACAGAACTAGGAGCAATGGTCTCAAGTTGCAGTGGGGGAGATCTAGGTTGGACATTAGGAAAAAGTTTTTCACTAGGAGGGTGGTGAAGCACTGGAATGGGTTACCTAGGGAGGTGGTGGAATCTCCATCTTTAGAGGTTTTTAAACTGTGGCTTGACAAAGCCTTGGCGGGGATGATTTAGCTGATGTTTTAGTCCTGCTTTGAGAAGGGGGTCAGACTAGATGACCTCCTGAGGTCCCTTTCAACTCTAATCTTCTGTGATTCTAAGCCCTAACTGCAATATATGCTGTTCTGTGGTTGACTGACAGAATTTTTCCTGGTATCAGTAGGGTGACCATATTTCCCAAAGTGAAAATGGGCCACCTTGCAGGGCTGGCCCGAACCCCCCAGTTCTCCCCACGTGGGACTGACAGCCCAAACCCCGCCACCCACCTATCCTGATGTCATGGATGTCACGACTTTTTTTTGGCAAAACTAGGCATTTGCCCTGTTTGCTCTTGCCTGAACTTTCCTCCTTGCCACCCCTCCAACCAGGACAAGAGAATATGGGACAAATGCCCAGTTTTGCCAAAAAAGTCAAGACGCTTGGGACAGGGCTTAAAAAGGGGACTGTCCTGGCCAAAACAGGACATATGGTCACCCTAGATATCAACCAGTAACAACTGTTTATGCCAGAAATAGCTTCTACCTTTACCTAGTATTTTGAGGAGGTTGAGACAGATGTTGGATATGTGTCTTTCCCCAGTTGGCATCAGCAAAGGAGATTAGCTAGCTAGCAAAGAGGATTAAGGAACTAAAACCACCAAAGGCATGAAGCTCTCTGACGGATGGTGACTGAAGCCCTGCTCAGTAAATATCATAGATCTGCTCTTGCTCTTGGTTATTCAGGTTTAAATCAGGAGTAACTCCATTGGAATCAATTGAATTACATTAGTAGTGCGTTTTTAATTTTTTTACGTCCATTTCTTAATGAAGTAGGAATTAGCGTCTCTCTCAAGGTTACTGAATTCAAAGCACAGTCAAGCTTTACTTCTTAAGCCATCTGATGAATTAAGCATAGTGATCCTCAGGGAGCAGGAAACTCATTAGCATCAGGTCTCCTCTGATGGACCAGCACTGGTTGAATCCATGTGCCTTGCTTTTCTGGCATAAATAATTTTGTGGCATAAATGATTTTGATAATGAATATGTCAGCCTCCTGTGGAACTGAGACCCTGTCAATTTGCAGGGTACAGGAGGGCCAGATTATTTTTAATGAACTAATCTATAAGTGAGTCAGTTAAAATCAGCAGCAAGAGATTATCATACAAAGAGAAATTTATGGTAAAACTAGTATCACATTATCAAAAGGCAATACTGATCCAATACTATGCTAAATCATTATCTTGTATTATTTCATTACAAAGTAAATCTTTGGTGTTACTTTACTACAAGAGATACTTTTCTTTTAGTACTGTTCTAGGTTACGTAGGACATTTAGGATAATTTTCTCCATCAATGTTCAAAATGCAAAAAGGAATAGAAATTGAAAACAAAATGAAAGATTACATTTGTTCACCAACCCAGCAAAGCTCCCATTTTTGTAAAGAACCAAAGGGGAAATTGAGAATTTAGCCCTTGATCCAGCAACGTACTTTAGTACATGCTTAATTTTAAGTACCTGAGTAGTCTCATTAATTTCAGTGGGACACATGCTTAAAGTTAAATGTGTGTTTAAGTGACTTGCTGGATCAGGACCTTAGTGTGCTATATGGGAAACACTTTTAAAAGGGCTTGAAGATCCTGAGGGAACTGAAAACCGAAACTCTAACCTTCAAGGTGCTGAGTACCGTTCTCTTTCTTTGAAGAGTTGAGCATACATAGCACCTCCCAGGATTTGGCCCTAACTCAGAGATGTTCCTTGATCAAGTTCAGAGTGAGACCAGTGCAAGAGGAAGGACAGAAATAGAAGGAATCAGAGTGAATAAATGTTACGAAGCTTTCCTTAAGCTTCCCCATTTTTAGTTATTATTTACAGTGCAGTAATACCAGAAATGTTCCAGTTGCTGTATAATTATATAGGAAAACAAGATCTTTGTCTGAAGAGCTTATAGTCTAAAGAGACAGAAGACTTTAAAATGTGAGGGAAAGGGATACAAAATACAAAGTGGTCAGTGGGATGATAGGCTAGTGTCTCTTGATAGTTCTATTGTATTTAATTTCAATGTATGATCATATATTTGTTTTATTTATATTATAGAGACTTAGTTTTAGGGCTTGAGGGTTGAAGTAGGAGAAAGGAAAGGTGGAAATAAATTTGTGGGAGTAATTGGGGTGTGGGTAAAGGGAGAAGGCAACTGAATTCCAGTCTGAATTTGTCTAGCTTCAAATTCCAGCCGTTGGATCATATTTTACCTTTCTCTGCTAGACTAAAGAGCCCATTATTAAATATTTTTCCCCATGTAGGTACTTATAGACTGTAATCAAGTCACCCCTTTACCTTCTGTTTGTTAAGTTAAATAGATTGAGCTCTTTGAGTCTATCTCTACGAGGCATGTTTTCTAATCCTTTAATCATTCTCATGGCTCTTCTCCGAACACCTTTCCAATTTCTCAGCATCCTTCCTGAATTGTGGACTGCAGAATTGGACACAGTATTCCACAGTGGTTAGACCAGTGCCAAATACAGAGGTAAAATAATCTCTCTATTCCTACCTGAGATTCCCTTGTTTATACATCCAAGGGCAGCATTAGCCCTATTGGACAGTGTCACTGTGGAAGCTCATGTTCAGCTGATTATCCACCATGACCCCCCAAGTACTTTTCAGAATCACTGCTTCTCAGAACCAGGTCTCCCATCACATAAATATGCCTACATTTGTTGTTCCTTAGAAGTATATGTTTACATTTAGCCATATTAAAACATATATTGTTTGCTTGTGCCCAGCTTCACAAAAGATCCATATCTCTCTCTATCAGTGACTTTTCCTCTACATTATTTACCACTCCCCCAATTTTTGTGTCATCTGCAAACTTTATCAGTGATGATTTTGTTTTTTTTCCATGTCATTGATAGAAATGTTATATAGCCTACGGCCAACCACCAATCCCTGTGGCACCTCACTAGAAACACACTCACTCAATGATAATTACCCATTTACAATTACATTTTGAGACCCATCAGTTAGCCAATTTTTAATCCATTTAATGTGTGCCAGGCTAATTTTATACTGTTCTAGTTTTTTAATCAAAATGTCATGTGCTACCAAGTCAAATGGCTTACAGAAGTCTAAGAATATTACATCACACTATTGCCTTATCAACCAAAATGGAAATGTCATAAAAAAAAGATATCGTTAGTTTGACAAAATCTGTTTTCCATAAACCTGTGCTGATTGGCATTAATTAAATTACCCTCCTTTAATTCTTTATTAATTGAGTCCCACATCAGCTGCTCCATTATCTTGCCTGGGATTGATGGCAGACTGATAAGCCTATAATTAGCCTGGTTATCCTGCTTACTGGTTTTAAATTTTTCACACCATTAGCTTTCTTCCAGTTTTGGGGAACTTCCTATGTGTTCCAAGACTTATTGAAAATCAACATTTGTGGTCCAGCAAGGTCCTCAGCCATCTCTTTTTAAAGTCTTGATTGCAAGTTATCCAGACCTGCTGATTTAAAAATGTTTAATTTTAGTATCTGCTATTCTACATCCTCCTGAGATACAAGTAGGAGGGAAAGAGTTATATTATATGAATACATCATCTCTTTTCCCCCAAATATAGAATGGAAATATTTATTGAACGCTTCTGTCTTTTCTTCATTATTATTGATAATTCTACTATTTCCATCTTATAATGGACCAGTACCATTGTTATCTTTTTGTTCCTAATATACTTAAAAATTCCTTCTTGTTGCCCTTAACTCTACTGGCCATAGATTTCCCCTTGTGTCCCTTTGCTTCCCTTATCACTTTTCTATTATTCCTACCTTCTGATTTATATTTGTCACTGTCAACTTCCCCTTTCTTCCGCTTTTTAAATTATTTTTATTTTTTATAGTTGCCTTCACTTCCCTTCAACCATGGTTTTAAAAAAACAAACAAACAATACAGCCTTCTTCCTCAGTTATGGGATTGTAGCTTTTTGGGCTTCTAGTAAAGCGTTCTTATACAGTCGACACCAACAACATGTGGAAATATCATCTTCACAGAGTGATACAATCAGTTATTTTTGTTAATAGGTTGATATTTTCCTGTTGCTCTTTGTAATTATATAATGGACTTGCCTAGAGAGGGAACATTTTTAGTACAACAGAGGAGAATGTTGTTTCTGGGATTTGAGTAAAAATGAGAACAAGACAGCTTCCTTCATCTAGAATTATATATTTTGTTTTAGCATGAACCTGTTCAAATTATTCTGTTCCAACAGACTGCTTAGCTGAGTCTATCTATATAGGAAATATGATCTGGTTTGTCACAAAATCCGTCACTGTATGTGAATTGAACTGCTAAATTGATTTACAATGTTTTAGTACAATTACTCCTGGACATCTGGGGCTAGAGTTACAGAACAATTAGTGTGAAAACATCAATGGTATTTTATTTATGAAAGATTTGTTCATGTTCTGTAATTAGTCTAATCCACCTAGGATCATTTATGAGGTGCAGTTGGCAAAGTCTGTTCTCAAATAATTTTTAGTAATTGTTTCTTGTAATTAACTTGGCCTGTAAAACAGTTAGGACAGTGTTATTTTAAATATACATTTTCAGTCAGATGATTTTTATACCATGGACCAAATCTAGAGGTCCCTACTTAGTCCTTGCTAACCTTTGCTCAATCTTTATTCAGACAAAATTCCCATTATCACCAATAATGGGGAGTTCATCTGAGTAAAATTGACTAGAAACAGAGGGATCTATTATGACTTAGTAGCAAGCCTTTTTTGTGGGAGAATGCATAGCAGATCAAGAAGCAGATTGTGACCTACTTCCTATGTTATCTAGAACATAAGAATGGCCCTACTGGGTCAGCCCCATGGTTCATCCAGCCCAATATCCTGTCTTCCAACATTGGCCAATGTCAGGTGCTTCAGAGGGAATGAACAGAACAGGCAATCGCTGAATGATCCATCCCCTTTCATCCACTCCCAGCTTCTGGTAATCAGAGGGCAGGGAGACCCAGAGCATAGGGTTGCAACCCTGACCATCTTGGCTAATAGCCATTGATGGACCTATCCTCTCCATGAACTTATCTTGTTCTTTTTGATCTTCTTTATAATTTGGCCTTCACAACATCTGGCAATGTGTTCCAGATGTTTACTGTGCATTGTGTGAAGAAATATTTCCTTTTGTTTGTTTTCAACCTGCTGCCTATTGGTTTCATTGGGTGACCCCTGTTTCTTGTGTTCTGTGAAAGAGTAAATAACACTTCTTTATTCACTTTCTCAACATCATTCTTGATTTTATAGACCTGTATCATATCTCCTCTTAGTTGTCTCTTTTCCAAGCTGAAAAGTCCCAGTCTTTTTAATCTCTCCTCATATGGAAGCTGTTCCTTTCCCGTTATCATTTTTGTTGCCCTTATCTTTATCTTGTCCAATTCTAATGTATCTTTTTCGAGATGCGATCACCAGAACTGCACGATGTATTCAAGGTGTGGGCGTACCATGGATATATATAGTGGCATTATGATATTTCTTGTCTTATTACCTATCACTTTCCTAATAGTTCCTAACATTCTGTTAGCTTTTTTGACTGTTGCTGCACATTGAGGGGATGTTTTTAGAAAACTATCCACAATGACTCCAAGATCTCTTTCTTGAGTGGTACAGGCTGTTAATTTAGACTGCATCATTTTATATGAATAGTTGGGATTATGTTTTCCAATGTGCATTGCTTTGCATTTATCAGTGTTGAATTTAATCTGCCATTTTGTTGTCTAGTCACCCAGTTTTGTGAGATCCCTTTGTAACTCTTTGCAGTCTGCTTTGGACTTAACTATCTTGAGTAATTTTGTCTGCAAATTTTGCCATCTCACTTTTTACCCCTTTTTCCATATCATTTATGAATATATTGAACAGCACTGGCCCCAGTACAGATCCGTAGGGGACACCACTATTTACCTCTCTCTATTCGGAAAACTGACCATTTATTTTTGCTCTTTGCTTCCTATCTTTTAGCCAGTTATTGATCCCTGAGAGGATCTTCCCTCTTATTCAATGACTATTTACTTTGCTTAAGAGACTTTGGTGAGGAACCTTGTCAAAGACTTTCTGAAAGTCCAAGTATATTAGAGCCACTGGCTCATCCTTGTTCACATGTTTGTTGATATTCTCAAAGAATTCTAATAGATTGGTGAGACATGATTTCCCCTTACACAAGCTGTGTTGACTATTCCCCAACAAATTGTGTTCATCTATGTGTCTGATAATCATGTTCTTTAGCAGAGTTTCAACCAATTTGTCTGACTGAAGTTAGTTTTACTGGCCTATAATTGCTATAATCGCCTCTGGAGTCTTTTTTTAAAATCGAGTCACATTAGCTATCCTTCCGTCATCTGGGACAGAAGCTGATTTAAATGATAGTTTACATACCACAGTTAGTAGTTTTGCAATTTTATAGTTGAGTTCCTTCAGAACTCTTGGGTGAATATCATCTGGTCCTGGTGACTTATTACTGTTTAATTTATCACTTTGTCCCCAAACCTCCTCTACTGACACCTCAATCTGGGACAGTTCCTCAGATTTGTCACCTAAAAAGAATGGTGCAGGTTTGGGAATCTCCCTCACATCGTCTGCAGTGAAGACCAATGCAAAGAATTAATTTAGCTTCTCTGCAATGGCCTTATCTTTCTTGAGTGCTTCTTTAGCATCTTGATCGTCCAGTGGCCCCACTGATTGTTTGTCACTCTTCCTGCTTCGAATGTACTTACAAAAAAATTCGCTGTTAGTTTTTTAGTCTTTTGCTAGTTGCTCTTTAAATTCTCTTTTGGCCTTCCTAATTATACTTTTACACTTCAACATTCTAGAGAGTTCTTTGGCTACAACATTAATTTGGAAATAGAGTGCTTTATGTTCCTTGCGTTTGTACCTGAATGAGTTGACTTAATTTACAGGACTTTTACATGTGATGGTGGTGGTTGTTTATACATACAGCACCTAACAATTTGCTAGGATCCTCACATTTGCAAAATCAAATTAGATATATGCCCTGAACAATTTGTATTGTATGAATCTGCCACACAGACCCTTCTCCCCCCCGAGGGTCCTATTGAAGGCAAAAGGACTCTATGCAGTAGTAAGGGTCTGCATTTATGGATCCCAGTGCAGGGTTAGGCATAAGCAGCAAGAAAGAAAGAAAGAAAGAAGGAAGGAAGAGGTAGACTGGGATGGGAAAGGCATGCAAACATACAAGCAAAGTGATTGAGATGATGTCTACCATAGAACATGATGAATCTGTATATTGACTTTGTCAGATAAACTAGCATACACATTAAAAACTATAAAATAAAGGTATTCCAGAAGCAGTGCACATTTATCACAATATTTGATAATTAAGCCTTTTGCTTCCTCTGATTGACAGAACAATATGTGCTTTTAATTATTAAGAATGTTTTGGGAATCATGATTCCACCAGTCTAACAAAGTTTTATACTGAACTTTAGTTTATAATTGTTTTTTGGTTGCTTTGTTTGGAATAACATGGTGAAAAATGCCTTTGTATTGGCTTGTGAATTATGTTAATAAACTTTTAATATTTAAAATCTTAGAAAAACTTTTGGTATTTTTTCAGTCTTGCTTATATTAATGATTTTTGACAGGATTGAATGAAACTGTATCCATGCTGGAAAGCGGGGACGCTCTTTTTATTGAACACATGCACAAGGTTCAGGATGATACAGGTAAGCTTGTTACTGTTTTTCTTAAGATCTCTTTAGTTAAGACTCTTTTAACTGTTGAACGATTATGTTTGTTTTGTTATTATTGTGCACAGCCTACCTATATAGTAATACAGGATATTGATTCATTAACAAATCATTTGTTTCTCCCCATATAAAGTGCTATATAAGTTTCTAGTCCACCAGTTTATTTGATCTCTTTGCTTGTGTATTTGTTTTCTGGAACTTTCAGTTATGCTATTAGTCCACATAAAGGAACTGAACCTGGGTGCTACTGAGCATCCTACATTCCCAAATAACACTTGCTTTTAAGGATCTGGTTGGTTGAATTTGTCACCTAAGAACCTCAGCTGGTTTGTAATGAATTATTTTCTGTGATATATGTATTTATGTGCATATATATGTTCTCTCTCTCTCTCTCATTTTAACTGTGACCATGTATATATTGCACTTCACAGACATTATTATGAGCACGATTCAGAAGTTATATGTAAGACTGTGTGTAAATAATAATTATTTCCTAAAGCTTAAAAAAGATTATAGGATAAGAGTTTAAAAGTATATATTTTTCTGTAAATCAAAGACAGTTAAAGGCTTGATTATACATAGTCATTTGTCTCACCATTTTAATCCAATCATGATCCACATACAACTTCGTTAATTGACAGAAATATCAGCTGTTTTCAACTTCTGCTCTACCTAGGTGTTGTTAGTCAGGTAATTTCTTGTAGACATCTCAGTAGAAGAGGTTTCTTTGGGTGGGGGGATTTGAAGGAGAAGGGTGTATAACTCAGTTCAGGGATGTCATTCCATACATACAGACATAAGGGAGATGTGGAACAAAGAATAAAGATGGCTGTTGGAGAGGCAGACAAATGGAGATCAAGGCTAGCATTTTTGGTGGAACCAAGGGCAGGGGAGCGACACAGTTAGAGAGGAGAGGAGACAAGAAGGGAGTGGGAGAGATGCAGAGGGCCTTGAAGGTGATGACACAAACATGGAATTTGGTGTGGTGAAATGGGTGAGCCAGTAGAAAGATTAGAAGAAGGGCTGACCTGGCCAGAACAACGGGAAAGGAAGATGATCCTAGCAGCTGGTAAGATCTTACACTTAATCGTCCTTTGACTTGCTTACACCTGCTTTGCTGATGTATAAGGAAGCGCAGGCTGGTGTAACTAAGGCTATGTCTACGCTGCCAGCTAGGGGAGTGATTCCCAGCTCACAGAGGCCAGGTCTACTCTGTAATCTTACAGTGGTATAACTACGTCTCTCAGGGATGTGAAAAATCCACACCCCTGAGTGATGCAGTTATACTGACTTAACCCCCAGTGTAGACAGCGCTAGGTCGACTGGAGGGCTTTTCCCATTGACATAGCTGCTGCCTCTCAGGGAGGTGGATTATCTACACCAATGGGAGAAGCTCTCCTGTCAGAATAGTAGTGTCTTCGCTGACGTGTTAGTGGCGCAGCTGCACTGTGCTGCGGTGGCGTTGTAAGTGCCCGGAGACATACTCGTGCTGACTCTCAGTGAGCCAGCGCAATAAAAGTAGTAGTGCAGCTGGGGTAGCACAGGCTGTGGCAAGTGGTAGCCTGGGTTAGCCATGCTGCGTCTGTACCCCCGGGGTGCAGGCAGGTTTGTACTTGGCACAGCTAACCTGTGTCGCCACTCGCGGCCGCCCTGCTAGCATGGTTATGCTGCTGTTTTATCAAGCTAGCGTGAGTGCATCTGCCGGCTGGGAATCACACCCCTCCTTCATAGGGTAGACATAGCCTGAGATGTCAAGGAGCTGTAAGAAGATATAAGTGAAAGCACTCTACTGTACTTTCATTTATACTTCCCTGTAGCCCCTCAGTGTGTAAGTTACACTTAGACTCCATTAAGCATGACCAGAGCAGGTACAAGTAGGTTTATGGGAGTCTGCCTGAGTATAGAGTCATCTATGGAGGTCTGATTTAAACCACTTTAAACATCACCTCTAAATTTAGCCCAGTATATCTAATACTGCTCATTAATCCCTGTCCATGTACTTAAACATATTTTCTTAGCAATTTGATACCACCTTTCAACAAAATTGTCTACAACATTATCTTATGAGCTGCATGAATTGTTTCTGAATCCAGTGACGTTGCTCCTCATTTCCACTCGTATAAATGAGAGCAGAATTTGATCTCTTCAGATGCTTAATTTTTAACTTGTCCCAAGGTAAAAACAGCATAGAATGTGGTGATATGCTTGCTTAATACAGACTTCTCTGAGCTCTGGAATTACTAAAGGAGTTGCTTAAAAAGTCTAGATATTAGCAGTGGGGAACCATTGTGTTCTAGTTTTTTTTTTCCTGAATCAGAAAATGCATTTCTATTGCAGTGTGGATATAGTTTCAGTTGATATAAAACAAACTTCTGCTGGGTCTTTTTGACATTAAGCTGTTGCTGAAGATGTTGAAGCAAAAGTAAATGTACTAATCATTAGTAACAAAGCAGCCTAATCCATGCTGACCCACAATTTGTTTAGGAGCCTTTGGAGGAACAGAGAGATTAAAGTGTATAAAAAAGAAGTAAACAGTGGGTCAGAGATTAGAAGTGACAAAGGAGAAGGCTGGCTTCCCCCGGACCACACACTGATAGTAGACCTTCCTTCTGTGATTGTTAGAAAATGTTTCATGTTTCTTTCCCCCTTCCCCGAAACCTTAGAAAACAGAAGGTTTGATTGGCACTTGTCATGGCTGATAGAGAGAGGAAGATGCTTTGGTAAAAAGGAGAGGGAGGCAGCCGTGTCAAAAGCAGCAGCAAGTCAAAGGATGATTCCTCCTTTCTGTGATTTTGTCTTTCTCTAAATTATTCAAATCTGGGTGGCATCTGAGGATAACTGGCATTTTGACACAGCTTAAAGGATTGTCTCACTAACTCTATTGAACTGAGGCTTCCATCCTTTTTAAAAAATTTATAAAGAGAGATCGTCTATAATCTGATATGTATACAAATGAAAGGCATCTTGATAACAGAGCTCTTTCGATATTTTAGGGGGGACAGTTTTATCCATTTCCTGACTGATTATCGTTTTCATCTGTGTACAAGAATGCTACTTATTGGTTTAAAAAAAGGGTTTTATTTGATTTTTCTTTAGAATATCCGTAGTTGCTTGAACTGCATCTGGTGGTTACAAATTCAAGTCAAGCCAGCTGGATTAGAATCAACAAATGCAGGGAATTTTCTGTCAAAGGAGGTTCCTCCCCAACTAGGAATCTCCTCTACTGATGGCCCTCCTGATTACGGATTTTTCTTTTAGTGGCCTTTTTGTTTCTTTCTTCTTTTTCAGAAAGGCATCACGTCTCTCCACAGCCCTTTGTCAGAACCGCAGTGGCTGGCATTAATGGGCTCCATAGTGTTACTCCTCTGTCATTCTGAGGTGCCATAATACTTGCTGGTATCCTCTTCATTTAACTACGCTCCAGCTGGGGCCCAACCCAGCTCACCATATTCATGTGTGTAGCCCCACTGAAGTAAATGGAACTACTCATCTGAGCAAGATTAGCAGGATTTGGTCTTCACTGGTATTCTGTGTGTAACCTATTGAGTTCACCCAACAGATCCTAGATTTCCACCTCAGTAACAGCCAGCAGTGAGCTCTGGTTGACAGGGAAAATATCTGCTCTTCCCTACTTTTTGCACTGATGTGTTTATTTTATACTGTTAGTAGAACAAACTAAACACAGGCCTCTCTGGCTCCTCTGTTTCTTTATAGTTCATTAATGGCTGCAATTATAATAAAGAAACATAAATATTTTAAAGCACAGGAAAAAAATCACTCAGACCAGCTATGTGGGCCAGAGTCCTTACTCGGGGCTGTCTGGCTGATCTCCAAGCTCCTTTCTCCATACCCAGCAAAGGTCAGCAGGTTATATGGTTCCTAAATGGCATATTAACAATACCTAATTGCCAAATAATTGCTATTTGTTTAACTTCTGCTGATTCTAGATAAAATCCTGAAATAGAGAAAGAGGTAGTTGTGTTTCATCCCAGCATCCATTTTGGGGAGCGGGTTCAATAGGTCCAGAAGAATAACACCCCAGGGCCTCTGTGGGCCAGTACATCTTGTCACAGTTCACCCTTCAAGTCTTGTGGCTTGTCTCTTCTCTGTTTAGCTAATCAAACTCTGTGTTGAGCTGAGCTATATTAGCAAAGAAAATAGATACGTCTTCAGTGGAAAAAAACCTGAATATCGGAAGAATGTGGAAGAATGCCAGTACGGCTGTGTTCCAAAAGCAAAACCTCTAAAATTGGCAGAGGGATTTGGCATATTCTGTTGCCATATTGAGGGGTTTGAGTTGTGATTCTCAGCTGATAATGTTTATAGTTATTGCATCATTTAAAATGACATTAATAATGAGATGTGTCAGTCCCTATAGCCTGGGGAAAAATAGTTTCACAGGGTTTCCAAGAAAAGAGGTGAAGTGGGATTATTCCCAGAATCTAGAATGTAGGGTGGGCACCTTAGGTATGTCCATAAATGAGAAGAAATAATATACTTTTGTTCTCTTAAGTTGAAATTGTTCTTATGAAAGCAGCAGCAAGAATGGGTTAGGCACGCATCCACTGTTACTGATATTTGGTAAACCAGATTTTGAAGTTTCATCTGTTTTAGCCACTGTAATGCTTAGAGTATCAGTAAGGGTAACCTCAACTGGAAGCAGAACAAAATGTGTAGCTATCGATGCCTGCACTAACCATTATTCATGAAACGTGGTGACTCATATACAGTTCTGTCTAGGTGATGTAAAATAAAAATGTTTGCATCAGCTTTGTATAATGCTACACAATAGCATGCACCTATGGAGTCTGATTTTCTCCCAAAGATCCTTTTGCACTTCTACAGCATGTTCTATCTGAGGATCTCAGAGTTCTTTAAAACATTAACTACTTAAGCTTCACATCACTTTGTGAAGTAGGTATTCTTCTCTCTCTTTGAGTCACAGAAAGATTGTGATTTTTCCCAAGTTCACCCTGCAAATTGATGGCAGAGCTGGGAATAGAATCCAGGTCTCCTGATGCCAAGTCCTGTGCTTTAAACCCTTTAGGTCATATTCTCTCTCGAAAGTGTGATGGGAAACACCAAAGAAGATACACCTGGTCCTTCATCTCTTTTCCTATTCAAAATAATTCCTAATGCTATTACCTTCATGTGTGGTTTGTGTTAAATATCTTCCAGTATTGAAGGAACCAGTTGAAGATTCACATAAGGATATGAATGGCTGTTGCATTGGAGATGAGAGGCCTGGAGACTCCAGAAGACCCATTCATGCAAATAGAGGAAGACATTCCAAAATGGACACCAGCATTCTGCAAGGAGGGGAGCAACAACGAAAAGCTGAGGGAAGACATGCTCAAGCCCTACACATTTACTCCAAACTCCAGGAGACTCAAGTTCCTGCGTTCCGAGCACCTGAGACCAGGACTATCTCCAACTTTGAAGATTGTGAGTTCTTACGTTTGTGTTTGTTTTAAGTTGCTTACTCCATAAAAATACAGAGGTCAAAAGGGGAGAGAGTGGTAGCCTTCCATAATTCTATCTTACAAAGCACATTGTAAATCCAGTGCACCCGCACTTTTCATTGTGTTGCTATAGTTCAGGCACTAGCACTGAGAGTTAAAATAACTCTTAACCCTGCTGGCATTCAGATAGACAAAAATGCACTTTTAAAGTTCTTTCTTTTGTAAAGGGATATCTCCTGTCCCTAGCAGCAAAAATACAAAGGGCCATATTTTCAGAACTTCCTGCCTGAATTATACTTCCAAAATTTCTGCATTTATCCATTGTGCACACAGAGTCCACATTTGTACATGTAAATATGAAATCTCTGCATGTATCTATAGTACACTAGCGGTCCACATTTGTACATGTAAAACAAGGGGACTGTCATCATATATGCCTATTTGTGCATGTGCAATTACTCAGATATGGGCTTTGTACATATAATGGGTGTATGCACACATTTTGCATATGCAATTTAGACAGCCATGTTAGGAAAACCATGGCCCAGAGAGATTGTTCAACATGCATTACTTCAGCTGATTGAAACTGAATGTTGATGTCACCATGCGATTGGCTAATAAAGCACATATTGGTCTGCTTGGGTTCAAGTAATAGATCTCAGCTTTTTAAAATCAGGTAACAATTCACCAAAATGGTGGCTTGGCTAAAAATTCTAAGCCTAGCCGTTATCTACACAGTCACTGGGGTCACTGGCCCAAAGATGACCATCATAGGCTCCGCATTTCCAAGGAAACTCAGCCTGCAAGTTGAATATCTGTGTATCTGGATTCTTCTTACAGACCCATCACTGTAGTGTTTGAGCCATGAGATACATCAGACCACACCGTCTGGTCAGCCTTCCCTACTCATTTGGACTGTTCCAAGGAATCTGTAAAGCATCCAGCATAGCACAGATGATAATGATGAAGCCCTTAGAAATTACTCCAATGCTAGGCAGTCACCGGTTTTGACTTGAATAAAGTGCTTAGGTTTGTGGTCTCCAGACACAGCAGTGGCGAGCTGAAAATAGATGGCTTTGCATGCTCCAAGTATGGATTGTAACAGTGACCAAGGGATGACGCTTCTTCCTCAGCTCTTCTTGATTCTCCCACTAGAATAATCCAGCTCAACAGCATGAGAGGCAGCACAGATGCCAGGTCGCCAGCCAGCAGCACTTCTAGGTTTGCTGCCAGTTCCTGAAAAGAGGCTGAAATGTGCTGGCAAGTTTCTGAGTCGCAACCCCCGATGAAAAGAAAGTTGTCCAAACAATGTATAATGGACTTAATCCCCACTTCCCTAATAATTGCCCTTTCAGGAAAACAACACAATTTCAAAAAAGCAGCACAGGATACTACACAACTCCTGGGAATGGACTGACAAGGTTAAAATAGCCATCAGCCTTAGTAAGTAAGAGTCTCTTGGGAGGACAAAGGGGTGGAACAAAAAATTCTTTTATGTTCATTCATTAATGCCCTGACGCACCCACACACCTAGAACCTACAGCCAAATTGAAAGAAGTGTTCTGAACTGAACAGGCCTCTGGATCTATGTCATCAGTAGCCAAACTCCTCCTCTGAGTACGACAGATGGTAGGTAACGCGGAGCTCACCCGTAGGCTGTTTTGGCACCATGCACGTAGACAGTCTTTTCTGGGTCAGGTTGGAAACTAAAAGTAATTTAAATGGAGCCACAGGCGTGCCCAGCTGTGCACCCTGTTCAAAGTTATGGCGCGTTGCCTGTGGCATAGGGGCAAAGTCAGGTTTAATGCTATTGGATATACCCAGTTCTGTAGCTGGCCCCTTTAACTTGTTACATTATACTAGCACAGAGGGAAATGCTGAGGTCTGTTCTTAGGCTTGGCCTGCACTTAAACATTAGATAGCTGCATAGCTTGGTGAAAAATATTGCACCCTGAGCGCGTTGGGTAGGTCGACCTCGCCCCCAGTGTAGCTGTGGCTAGGTTGATGGTTGACCTAGCTTCCATTGACCTAGCTGGAGAGGTGGATTAACGACATCATTGGGAAAATCCCTTCCATCAATGTAGGAAGTGTCTATACTATAGTGCTGCAGACGCTGTGAGGAGGAGGAGCTCAGCCGGCAGCTTCCATCCTCCCCGGGCTGCAGCTACCGCCTGCTGCTCAAGTCTCACGCATTGCCTATGCCTCTACCCCCTGACTCACCTCAGCAGGCTGCAGGGACTCATGGAGATTTTGGGAGGCCCATTCCCCAGCCTGCCCCCTCCTTGTGTATGACCCTGCTCAGTTGCTGCTCAGGAAAACCACCATTGTCTCCGTCAAGGTTTTAAGTCCATGGGAATTCAGAGTGCTCCACAACTTATAGGATGTATGTATGGAAACTTGTATCATTATTTTATTGACTGTTATACAGTGCTCAAATTTTTTCTGGTAAATGTGTATATTCTGCTAATGCTATGATATGCTTCTCTTGTTGGGTAAAGAATCTGCCTCTATAAAATAATTGTTGACATCTCTCACAGCAGAAGTGGCATCCCTGCAGCCCCTTTCCCCGTTCCTGCCTGCTGGCTGGAAGCTTCATGCTGGAAATGCCAACAAAGCAAATTATATGCTATTATACAACCACACTATGATCATTTCTGTAGAAAATGTGCCTTTAATAAGCGCATTGTAAGAAGTTCCCTTCTCTTTTGTCTGTAGTATAATGAACCTTTAGACAGAATTTTAAGGAAAACCTAACAGTCACTAAGCTCCTATTTCTGTTTATTTATCAAGCAATTTACATTAAGCGACAAGTGTAATTAGACTTTTCTGGATAAATGCTAAGCAAACTGGGAGTAGTTTAAAAACATAATAGGGCACCTTGCAGTGATGATGGTGGTTTGGGTTTTTTGTTGGGTTTTTTTTTTTTTTACTTTATTCAGAAAAGATGTTCCCAGAAGCTTCATGCTCCTATGTTTATGCAGTGACTGGCACTTCAAGACCAAGGTCCTGCTTAGCGTCTTCCGCTTGCGGCTGAATGCCCTCTGCTTCCAAAGAAGTCACTAGGGTTTACATAGACAAGGCTAGATTTGAAGGTTTCTTGCTGGATAGCTTAATCTGTTTAACACCTTCTAAAACTCTAGTCAAGACACAGCCATTGTACACTGGCTTATGTTAAACTGAGTTAAAGCCCGAGAGAGGGAAGGGTATAACCTGACCTGATAAAATCGAGCTAAAGGTATTAAACTGTGTCTAACATAGTTATTCAGTGAGGTTTTCAGCTGAGTTAAGTAAGACTGATTTTTTTTAAAATATCTTTTTTCCCTAGTCTATGCAAGGCCTAGGAGTTGATGGTTTTCAGCTGCTCACAGGAGGCACTAAACATCTTGCAGCAGGGGAACTCCAGGCCTGGGAATCGAGGTCTGAGAATCTTAAATGTGAAATTCAGAGTCAAAAGATAATACAAGGTTTTGTGCCTGCTCAAATTTGTTATAAACTGTTTTGAATCATACATTGCTTAACCCTGTGAAAATGGTAATCGAGCCCAGGCCCGTTTCCCTTGGCCGAGACAGTCCTCCCCTGTGGAAAAGCCCATAACATGGGAGGAAACTCTGTCATTCTTCTCCCTGAGTATGCTTTGATTTTTTTCTGTCAGAGGGGAGCAGGTTTGTCTTCCCCCACAACTCTAGCATATGGAGAGACAGTGCCACCTTCACAGAGGCCTTATATCTCTATACCTTACAGAGGGGTTCCAAGAACAGTTGCAGGCTGTGGATTTGCTGACAGTGCAGTTCCAATCCACAAAAGTGGCCGTGGGTCTCAAAGCAGGTGTCTTCCTTTAGCTGTGGGTTGCATCAGTTTAACATTTGATTAATAATCCTCATTACCAAGAGTATCGGGATACCCTGTGGTTAAGTTTTATCTACACTTATCACTTGGCACGACCTGGTTTAGAGTGATGTGCCCTAATGGTATGTTAGCAAGGAAAACCACTTTCTAGGTGATTGAAAGGATTTGATGAATTGCAGTAAGGCCTTGTCTACACTAGCACTTGTGCTGGCAAAACTTTTGTCGCTCAGGGGTGTGAAAAAAACCCCTTGAGTGACATAAATTTTGCTGTTATATGCACCTGTGTGGACAGCGCTATGTCGGCAGGAGACGCTCTGTGCCGCTCTAAGTTTTAAATGTAGACTAACCCTTAGTCACATTTTACATATACAGAAATAATCTCACTCTTTCTGTCTTAGAATGATGAGGGGAATTAGTAGGGAGAAACTTTGTTCACACATCAGGCCTTTAGTTTTTCACACCTCTAACAGTTGGATTTTGCTTATTTTTGGAACAAACAAAATTCAGCAAACACCATCTGCTTTTGATAAAGTGAGCAACAGGAACTAAGAAGAAACACAAGAATGTGCACCTACGTGTTTTTCTTTTTGTTTGGTTTTTAAAAAAAAAAGAGCAAGCCACGTAAAATTAAAATAGATGGTGAGTTTTCTCTTGGAAAAAATATGAGTAAAAGGAGGAACTCTTAAAATGCCAAACATAAAATTGTGCTTTGTGAACTAAACTACTTAACTGAACCCCAAGATAAAATGAAAAATGAGGCTGATTCTTTTTGTATAGGGCAGCTTCTCTATAGAATAGAATTCAGACATTTAGTACCTACTTATTTATTAATCCCCATCACAAGGTATCTAGGACACTGCACAGGAGTTACAACAATAATGCCTTACTTCTGCATGGTTAGCAGCAAGTCCCTCCCTTACACAGAGAGTAAATCCCAGTCTGGGAAGAACTGAAGACAGTTCAATTTGGGGCAGCACATTCACAGATGTCAGCTCAGATGTCGTCACTTATCCAGTCTCCCCTTTTCTCTCTGAGAGGGAGGCTGTATTTCAAGGAGATGGCATTTCTCATCCCGACCCCAGCCCTAGAGACTGGATGGTGCTGTCTCAGTCAACAACCCCATAAACAGAGGGGTTGGAGCATCTGTCTACTTAACCCTGAGATGAAGGGGCTGGATGCATTTCAGTCTAGCATCCTGCTCTTAGTGTACATCTACACTGCAGCTGGGAGCATGCTTCCCAACAAGTGTACACAGATACGCACTAGCTCTGTTTGAGCTAGTGCACTAAAAATAGCAGGGGTTCTAGGTGGGTTTATACACATGCAGCTTGCCGGAGCTGCCGCCCGTGCAACCCTGGCTACGCTGCTACTAGTTCAGCACTCTAGTTCAAGCAGAGCTAATGCCTGTCTGTCCAGGCCTGGACAATGTGATTGAAAGGAGATTTCAAAAGTTGGAGTGAAGAACACAGCAAAATCCTCCGTGTTTCCTACTTCCTCTGGCACAACGCCACACTCACCTCCAACCCCCAGAAGGAAAAAACTCGAAAAACAGCCACAAAATGTAATCTTCTACCTCCTCCTATTCTTTCCCCTCCCTAATGAGGAAGTCGTTTCCTCTGGTGAATGAGTGGAGTTGGGGCACCAGGTCTGTGTGTCTCTTTAGGAAAGTTAAATTTTTGTCGTGGTAAATGATGCCTGTTTCTCTACTGTGGATTTCTCTCATCTAATTTTCATTAGTTTCTCAATGGAGAGTTTTTTTTCTGCCAGTTATTAGGTGGTGAGCAAGTCTGGGGTACCTTTGACTTCTCACTGATCATGGAAGCCCAGAGAAGAGCAGTGGCCAGAAATATGTTCTTACTACGTAGGCTAGATGGGAAAGTGCATTCTCCTCTCTCAGATGCAGACCTGGCCACCACAGTCATCCCATCCACATTTCACCTGGGACGGACAGTGAAGGCAATGCAGAAATGACAGCAGGTTGCTCGCTAAGTGGGGCAAACCCTCATGACCATGTTACCCTTATAGTTTATAGAATCTGCTTATCCACTCCTAGGTCTATTTCATGGTACTGGTCATTATTTTTAGAGGTTGGACTGAAAGTGGAGTATCTCCCACTCATGATTCCCAGCCACAACAACTTCCATTGATGTGAATTTCTAAGGGTGACAGAACCAAGGTGGCAGATTATGGAGAGCAAAAGTGTTATTAAAATCTCTTTTAGAACAGCAATCAAGATCATTTTTAATAACATTTCCTCTTTTTTCTAAACGAAACAAACAAAAAACCCTCAAAAGTTGTCCCTCCCTGAAATGTTTTATTGCCTTAGTGTCTAGTCATACTGATCAGAGTCAGATTTCTTACAAGAATCCCATCAATGTTTGAGGTGAAGTAGTGTCTTCGACTTTGGTCAATTTGTGAATTTACCTCGCAATATTCCATCCAAACCAGCATTATAGGGATTTCTAGCTTGATCTTTTGGCTAAGATGAAGTGTAGTATTCGCTATGAGGTAAATAGGATAAAACTTAGCACTTATGTAGGACTTTTTACATTCTCAGAGTGCTTTACAAACATTAGGGCCAGATTTTCAAAGGCAACCAGTAGCCATCACTGGGCCCCGATTGTCAAAAGAACTCAACACCCATTTAGTGAACTGGCCAGCGTACTCAGTGACCCACAATTCCCAAGGGCCTTCACAACACAGCTGTGAGATGGGTAAGTGTTATTACCCTATCTAAGATATGGAAACTAAGAGTTTGTGTGACTTGCCCAAAGCCACATAGCGAACCAGACCTCCCTGTCTAATATCTCAGTCCAGCAGCACACACTGACTGTCTGATGTGTCATTTACCCAGGGTTTGTCTTCTTCACTGGCAGGGTATACCAGCTGACCCAATCGGTCTTTTTCCATACCTATTATCTATGTTCTATCATGTAGAAATGGACCGATGGCCCATAGGAAAAGACAAAAGCTAATCTCCCAAATGTAAGAAAATGGGCAAAAGAATAACCTGTTAATCTCAACAGTGCACGAGAATGTGGTACATGTAAATCATGTCTCTGTGCTCGTATTCCTCAGACTATCTTGATGAACATTTACAAACATTATTACAGATTACAAATGTATTTTTCTTTCTTGGGGAAAAATTGCATTGTGTTTTTTAAAATGTGGTAGCTCTCCCGATTACCACTTCACAATGCAAGAAAGCAACCTGTGTCCTTTCAGCAAAAGTGTGTGGGGGCGGGCGAGGATAGTGGAATTGGGGAGGGTGACGGAGCCATCAAGCGCTTAGAATGTAATCAGATAAAGCTAGCTGTTCAGTATTAGTGTGTTAGCTTTGTCCAAGCTGCTAGCATCTTCAATGGGCCAAAGCGCTCTCTTCATTTGTCACCCCAGCGCACCTTTTGTGTGAATAATTTCCCATTGGTATTATCCAGAGCTTGAACTAGATAGCGGACTAGCCTCTTTGCTTGTACCATTGTTTCCAGCAAGCTTGATACATCTGCAATAAATCCAGCAGGATTTGCAAGTGGACTGAAGACGCATGAGCGATAGAATGAGCTGATAAGGCCTGGATTCTACAGAAACAAAAGGCTTTCCATTTTGTTCTGACAAGACAGTCACTGCCTTTGAATTGATTTGATTTGATCAAGTTTTTGCCAGCTGTCTATGGTAGTTCAAGCAAGTGAGGAATTAAGCCCACAAGCTTTCTGTCACTCTCTAATGAGCTTTCATATCAGTGCCAGTGATGAAAATATCTGCCATGAGTTTGTTTACTTGTTTGTTTTGATAGATCAAGATCTTTGAAGCACTCGGAGGCCTTGTCTAGTGATGCTTTTCTAGCGTCTAGTGATGCTTTTCAGATGGGAAGACTTTAACTGAAAACTATGTAATGACTTAAGCCTTTGAATAGAGCATCTTAAAAATTTGGAAGTAGGCATGCTAACAGAGCCAGTTCTGCTTGGTGCTGGGGAGCTGTGATGTATTCTGAAAAACATTTATAACCTAGATCATAGGAATTTTCTGTAAATTCTTTTAATTTTTTTTTTTGTTTATCCAGGAAAGCGTGAATCAGAAGCAGCATCTGTTTTTCAGCTTTGTCTAGTTAACACATTATATTATGATATAGTGCCAAGAGATGTTCTAAGCGATAGATAAACACTAGCAGCAGGTAAAAGATTCAAGCTTATCTGACAAAAATGAAGATTAAACTTGGCATGGTGCAAGTGAGGTAGGTAAGAACAGTTGAGATAGATGAACTGAAGAGTCAGCCTAGTAAAGGCAAAGATCTAGTGAAAAGTTGTCCTGTTTCATGTTAAATAGTGTTCCTGTTTAACCTAATGTGATTCCGTCTACATTATATGTAACTGGAGTACTGAAACTCACTATCTGGGATTTCTGTATCTGATTCAGTGCCTCTGTGCAATGGTGGTGTTGAGCCAAATCCAGCACTCTAGGCATTGAATGTACAGTTTCAGTATTTTTGTGACAAATATGTAGCATGTTGGAAGACACCGTGCTAGGAAACGTTGTCTAGTTAGGATCTGTCGTAGTTTTTTTTTACTGTGTTACTTGTAGCAGGGTAGTCTGGTGAAAAACACAACAGACGGGCTTTACATCCACTCTGAACTAAAACAGAAAGTTGTCCACTTATAATTAAATTTCAGAGTATTGACAGATTTTCTGGGAGTGTCAGACAATTAAATATTTAAGAGGGCACAGTATGTGTCAGGATGGACCTGGTTTTTCAGAAGAGAAGCTCTGGGCCCCCCTACATTTTTGCACATGAATCATTTGCATGCCCACATTTAGGCATGAAATTATCAAAAATACACATGGAAATCGGGGATTTACACATTCAGATAGGCACCTAATCAGCTATGTTAAAGAGTGATTTGCACATGTAAGATGCCTGGTTCTTGAGAGCAGTGATGTTAATTGCACAAGCAAATATAGGCATGCCACTGTTGTGTATTGTTGCTTCAAAATTATTGATGTGAACCTTAGCATCTGCGTTCCCCAACCCTCTTTTTGAATGCCCAGATGCAGGCACAAGGTAGTTTCTCCTCCAGCAAAGCTAAAATGTGCATGTCTGCTCTTTAGTTGCCTATTAATGGTCTACCAGGATTAGTATTTACCTGAGTCCCTGATTGTCTCTTCTGTTGTATTTTCCTTTCTATCTGTCTCATAAACATCGAGGATTGTTCGGTCAGCCTCATCACTTAATTGGCTGGAGATTCTAATCCCTCCTTCCTGAAAGGAAAAGTACCATACCACAGATGCCAATTATTCCATTAGCACTGTTGACAGTGTGGGAGTATTTTAATGTCCTTCAGAACTCTGACACAGATCTCCCAGAGGAGAGCATGGTCCAGTAGTTAAAGCACAATAAAGAAGAGCTGTCTTTAATTACGTGATCACATATTATATTTTCTTAATGACTTTGTTATGGATTTCCTAATTTTTGAGTGCTCGGAACTCAACCTTGAGTCCTTCATGTTCCTGTAATGTAGTTATTTTTATGTGCTTTTATTTACTTTTACTTTTATTTACTAGGTTTTTAAAAAAGCAAATTGAAAAAACAGAAGTTTCATCATGTGGAGCCATATTGACTCCCACATGGTTCATCAGTGGTGTTAGAACCTTTATATTTATTGCACAGTCCTCTGCCATTTGAGCTAACAGACTAAATGATAGCAATAGTAGTTTGTCATCCCCTGTGTGATCCAACTTCTAGAGGGAGATGAATAACAGATGTAGCTACTGGGTTTCAAAGATATTGGGAGTCAGCAGGAGGAGCACAAGTTGAGACAGTTTCTCTGCTCTCAGCTCTCAGCTCCACTGCCCAGCACCACAGTGGCCCTTAGCTACCAGGAGGAGCAATTGCAGATAAAGTCTGTCTCAGCCCCTGCATGCTCAGCTCCATATGCTCGGTACAGCTGGAATGTTAGAATTTAGCTGACAAACTTTAACAAATCTCTGCGGGTTTGGGCAGGATGATGTTGTATGGGGCTGGGCAGCAGGGGTTGGGTTTATTTGAGGAAGTGGAAGTTGCCGTGGTGGGAGGTGGGATGGGAGGAGGCCTAGGGCAGGAGAAGGTTTTGTGGGATTTGGCTTTGTTTGTAAGTTGGGGGCAGTGAGATTATTTGGGGGTTGAAGTGTGTTTATTTGGGGATGGGTTGAAGCAGGGGCTGGCGACTGGGTGAGGGGTTGGGGGCTATTTCGGGGTTGTGGGAAGAGGGTTGAGGGGAGGGGGTAGGAACTGTGTAATGGGTAGGTTGGAGGCTGCAGCAGGGGGTTATCCGGGGGTCTGTGGTGAGGGGCAGGGGAAAGGGCAGGGGAGTTGGGAGTGCTGCTTCCTCCTCTAGAGCCCCTCCCCACTCCTCTTCTCCTTTTTTCTTGCTCCCTGCCTCCCTCGCTGGTACTGGCCTCAGCTCGGCTCCCAGGCAGGGGGAGGGACAGACTCACTGCCACTGCAGCAGGGCTCACTAGGCCCTGCCTGAACTCCAGACTCTGCCTGCACCACCATGCCAGGATTTGCCTCGCTGCCGGAATCTGGGGACTCTCCCTGCTCATCGGCAGCCAAGCAGCTGGGAACCAATCTGGCCCTGGTGCCAGAGGTGTGGTTCACCTGGCAAACTCGGCTATGCATGTGGGCATCTTGGCTGGGGGACGATGTAGACCAATGCCTGTGAGCAGTGCTGCCTGTGCCACCTATAATTAAGATCCTTTGAAAAACAGTAGTGGCCATAATTGGGAAATTCTTTTAACCCAGTTTTGCAAGATCCTCATTCGAGAATGGAAAGTGGGAGACAAATAAAATAAGCTTTATTGGTTTCATTTACTCTGGGGAAGAAAGGAAAAATGCCTCCCTGTTCTATTGCCCCTTAAACTCCCTACTAGCCCAGGTGTTTCGTCACTCCTGTACACCTCCTACTGGGCTCACTTCCTGCAGACCTTAGGAAGTATAATGTTTGGTGTAAACAGCACCTCCATTAATAGATAGTGCTGTATCTTTATCTTGTATATTGTGTTTTATTTAGGGGGGTTAGAGGCAGTTCAGTCCTGCCTGTGTGTGCTGCAGCTGGTACTTGCAGGGTTCCAATAAATCACTGTGATTCTATGAACAAGTATTAGAACTGGTGGCAGCTTCTTCAAGATGACCAAAGCACTTTTGCCTAAGAAGAACTTTACTGACCACATGGATGAGACTATAAACTGTGGGTACTTGACAGTCTTTGAGCTGGTGCTATCTGTGAATGAGTGGGCTGATGAGAAAGCAGCACTGTACCTATGTACTGCAAATGTGAAAGCAGAAATTCAGGTTTTCTTAAAAATATCAGCTATTAATTCCCAGCCTCAGGGTAAGTCCTTTATATCAGCACTTCAGGAAATTATTGCTAGTGAAATGGCTAAAAAATTGAAGGCCCAGATGAAAGCTGTTCACAGGAATCCTATGGGTCTGAAGAGAGACTGTTTCCTGAGTGGCTCCCAGACTAGATGGTATATGCAGCTGATGCAGAGGCAAAGGCCATTAAAAACAGACTTTCCCAAGCAGAGGGAAGCCACACCAGGGAAACTAGAAGTTGCTGATGCAGTACGGCCACCATCAGCAATTGTTAGAAAAGCCCATGTGGAGAGCTGCCCAGGTACCTGTCACTATATGTCTGGAGACATCAACCACTGGAAAACCGCAATGTTGGACTCAGGTTCTGAAGTAAGTCTGACCCATAGAGCACAGCCCTGGTGCTGGAAGGGAAGAAGAATTGTTCTGCCGGAGTTAAATTGGCAACTAATCATCAGCTGCTGCAGATAATAGAAGAAATCCAGCTCCCACTGAACCTGATTTTTACATTCTAGATGGACTTTTGTTGTTGTGAACAGCGTTTCTAATGTTGCACTGGATGGATTTCATCTGAGGTCATGCCAAAAGCTCCTGAGGTACTAGTAGAACACACTTATCCCTGGACAATACTCAGATACCCCTGCTGGATGTGAGTAAGTGGAAGTATGGACCCTGTGGGGAGGGAGGAGCAACTCTTGGGGACTCTACTATGTCTACTGGTTAGCAGAGAGGAACTACTCCCTGTGATGGCTCAGAATAAAGTTGTGATGCAGCCAGGTCATTGCCAAGGGCAATAATATCCCTAAGGATAAAGGACTGCTGCTGTGAACCTGTAGGAGTGTTTGAAGCTATGAATATCCAGTTAGGATTGTTGTTTGGCAGAACTCTGTTTCAATCTGGACCAAAGGAGGAGTTTTTAAGTATGATCAATTAATTCAATTAATTTAACTGACCAAGAAGTGCAGCAAGTGAAAAATCAGACCCGGGGGACAGTGTCCAACATAGCAGGTGTCTCAAAGCCTTTCACAGGAACAGTGATCAAGAGCTGTGAAGAAGCCTCATCAGGGAAAGAGCTAGGGGTTGACTTGACAGAAACAGCCACAGAAGGCAATGGAAAGAAGCAGTTAGAACAAGCTGCTTTTATAATATGCTGGTGTGTTCTCCAAGAATAATGAAGAGCTTGGGAGATATGATCAGGTACCACATCGGACTGTACTTAAGCCAGAATGCATTCCTCTGAGACAGCCCCTTACCACCCCCCTCATCAGATTCCTTTGGTGTTTCAGCATGCTGGAGGATGGCCTGACTGAGCACCCTAAATCATCTCAGGCCTCTCCAGTTGTAATTGTGAAAAAGACCAGAGGAAACTTGAGGATATGTGTTGATTACAGGAGACTAAAGTCACAGAGTTCAAGATAGCTACCCACTTTCCCACATAGCAGAAGCTCTGGATAAAATGTCAGGAGCAACGTCTTTTAGAAGTTCTGATTTGGTATCTGACTACCATCAGATGAAAGTAGTGCCTGAGGACTGTGGAAAAACAGCCGTTGTGACACCCTGTGGGTTGTTTCAATGTAGTGCAATGCCTTTCGGATTCATGAATTCACCAGGGACATTTCAGAGGATGGCACGTGATCGAACACAAGTTTTGAGAACTGAAGACACCCTCGCCTACTTAGATGACTTCATTTGTTTCCACATAATATGGGAGGAACAGCTGGTAGGAGCAGAAAGAATTCCAAAGCTTTGTGAGGAACCAGGGCTTAAACTTGCAGGAAACAAATGTCAGTTTGCGAGGGGTTGCATCACCTTGCTAGGATGTATGGTCAGTGAGAGTGTCTTGGAGCCTCAACCCCAGAAACTGAACGTTATAAAGGACTGGAAGATTCCTACAAACTGGAGGAGGAGGTACAGCGGTTTGTAGGCTTCTGCAGATTTATTTAAGGAAAAAAAAAGTGCAGAGCAGGCAGTGCCATTATACTAGCTTAGTAAAGCTATGTCTACGGTTGGAGCCGGGGGTATGATCCCCAGTCTGAATCGACACACCTGCACTAGCGCTCATTGAGCTAGTGCACAAGAAATAGCAGTGTAGCTGTGGTAGCATGGTCGATGGTGAGCTATTCCATGTGGTAGCCTGGTCGACATGGGCTAGCTATTCCAAGTCCATACCACAGCACCCGGGTGGGTTTGTACTTGGGGTGATGAGTCAATGCTGCCGTGCTACCACAGTCGTGCCTCTGTTTTCAGTGTGCTAGCTTCGTGAGAGCTAAGGCCAAAACATCTGCTCGAGCTGGGAATTGCATCCCCAGCTCCAAAAGCGGTTGCAGCCTCACAGTAAGTTTGCATATTCAAACAGTTTGTGAATCCGTCTCCGCACCCCAGAAGGATGCCTGCAAAGATAGATTCACAGTAGATGGAGTCTCCTGATGCTTCGGCCAAAGAGTGAGGCGTCACAAACCAGGGATTCGCATGCTGTCTGAATACACATTCACAGTTCACCAGAAATCGGGAAAACAAAATGTGGTTGTGGATGCTCTCAGCTGGGTGCAAGTAGTGAGAATAGACTCAGCCTGGTCTAGAAAGGATATCTGGCAAGAACCGGCTAAGGATCCTGAGTTACGTTCAGTGCATCAACAGATCTACCAAAGGAGACCCAGACTAGGGAGGTTCAACACAGATCAGGAAAAATTAGCCATTAATCGTGGATTAATTCCTGTCTCCATCTATAAAGTGGTAGTACTTTCCTACCCTCACAAGGATAAAGTAAGAGTAAATACATGAAAGATAGTGAGGCACCTAATTACTATAGAAATAGGGCCATATAAGTACCTAAGATAGACAGACAGCAGCCAAATCAGAATTGTTTATTTTATAAATTGTTTTTTGGAGTTAGCTTGGGTAAAAGCTTGGTTCAGTAGGAAAATAAAAGAAATTATATATATCATTTGGAAAAATGGGAAATAGATAGCAGTCATTGTAAATTAGAAGTTAAAGATAGGAGGGAAAAATCCATGACTGATAGTGCTAAAGACAATATGAAGCAGTTTTTAAATGTATCAGGAACAAAGAAATCTGACCAATGGTATAACCCATTACTAGATGGAGATGGTAAAATTGTTAAAATGGATGCAGAAAAGGCAGATGTATTCCATAAATATTTCTGTTCCCTATTTGGAAAGAAACAGGATGGTGTCCTCATATCATATGAGGATGACAAACTACTTTCCAATCCATTCGTAACAAAGATGGTTGTTAGATAACCTTTCTTGGGGATAAACATTTTTAAACCATCAGGCCTGGATAAATTGCATATAAGAGTCATAAAAGAGTTGGCTGAGGAGCTCTCTGGTATACTAATATTAATTTTAAATACATTTTGGAATATTAGGAAAATTCCAGAAGAATGGAAGAACAGCTAACTTCCTGCCACTATTCAAAAAGGGCAAGCAGGATGACTTGGGTAATTAGAGGCTGGTTAGGCTGACATCAGAACTGTGAAAAATAATGCAAAAGCTATTGTGGAATTCAATCAATACAGAATTAACGGATGTGAATAAAATGAATGCCTATTAACATGGTTTTATAGAGACATGTTGAACAAACCTGATTTCATTTTTTGATGAGATCACACATTTTGTTAATAAAGGTAACTGAGTAAATGGAATATTTGGAGGGAATATTTAGACTTTTATAAGGTGATTGACTTGGTTCTGCACAGGACTGAATTAAATGTATTTTATACAGCCAAAAGCAAGGTCATACATCTAGGAACACAGAATGCAGGCTCCATCTACACAATGGGGTGATGTATCCCGGAAAGCAGTGACTCTGAAAAGGATGTAGGGTCATAGTTCATTGGATAGTAGTGATTGGAAGAGATAAAGAGCATTTGTGGACTATTGGAATATTATGTCCGGTTCTGGTGTCCAAATTTTTAAAAGGGTGTAGAAAAATGTAAGAGGTTGCAGAAAAGAGCCACAAAAATTATGCTTGGGCTGAAGAAAATGCCTTATGGTGAGAGACTTAAAGCTCAATCTATTTAGTTTATCAGAAAAAATTGAGAGGTGACTTGATTACCTTATAAACGATATAAGTACCCCATGGAGAAAATGCTGGGTTCTAAAGGCTTTTTAATCTAGCAAAGTAAGGCATAACAAGAACCAAAGACTGGAAGCTGAAGCCAGAAAAATTCCAATTATAAATAAGGCACACATTTTTAACAATGCGGGGTGATTAACCAGTGGAAAAATCTACCAAAGGTAGGGGTGGATTCTTCATCTCTTGAAGCTTTCAGATGAAGCTGGGATGCCTTTCTAGAAAATATGCTTTAGCCAAACACAACTCCTATTGGGCTCAATATAGGACTAACTTTATTAAATTCTATATCCTGTGCTGTGCAGCAGTTCAGACTATGTGAATTGATGGTCCCTTCCACTCTTAAAATCTTTGAATCTAGTTAAATAAGTTCTCTTAAAACGTGCTTCAGTCAGTGATATACTACACCTGAGAAGCTAATTTTAAACATTTTTATGACATTAATATTTGAATAATGTGGCTTGCAGTTAAATAGCAATGTTCTGAAATACTTAGTGAGAGAAATTTCAAGGCTCGAACAGTAAACTTGATATATTTCTTGTATGAAAAGGGTGGTGTTATATTTTTGGGAATCACCAGATGGCGCCAATACAGATAATCATACAAATTCTATTTAGGGGTCAGAGGGAGGTTGGAAAGCCCTCAGATTGACTTTATGGACAGAGCTAGGCCAATGCTGAGCATGTTTGAAAATCCCTGAAAGTATAGGTAGTTAGATCTTGGAGAAATGCTGATTTTGGGGGGTGATGCGCTTCTTTTTTGGAAGCTGAATATATCACTAGTAAAGTTGATTCTCTCTGACTGGAATCTTTCTTAGGTGCAAAGCAGCTGCTCACAGGATTGATATGACAAGCAAACACTAAGTGTCAAAACATTATAGTTTTCTCATTGTCTCTTTAGGTAACGTAGTTTTGTTTGGAATGCAGATATACATCATGCCACAACAACGAATCTCACACCAACTGTCAAATTATGATTATTTCTTTATTTTCACAGAAATCTGTTTTGTTGTTGAAATCCATGAGACTTTTTCCTCTCCCATGGAGATTTGGTTCATCTGGTGTGTGGAGGATGAAGTACTATGACATTGAGTTGCTCTTATTTTTCCCATGGTTCCATATGGCATACAGACCCAGATGAACAATGAGATTTATATGCAGACAGTAACCTTTTTTTACACTCATTCTGAAGATGAATGTATTCTTTTCTTAAAACAGTAGTAGATTGCTAGGTTTCAGATTTGTTTCTTTAACAGCCAGTGGACCACTTAGCTGCTCCTCTTCCTCTCTGGTTTTTAAAAAAATGGTTCACATTTCAAATGTTCTTCTTGGGTTCCCTGGCCTCTTTCACAAGCTAAATATCTCTCCTTGTTTGTTCTTAGTCTAAATGAAAAAGAAATAACAGGAGCTGAGACCCAGCTCTGTTTCCCTGCATTTTTCTTGCTCTAAAAATAGTATCTAACTGCTTTATTTGAAGAACAAAAATAGTATATAGTTATGGAAACAATCTAGAGACTTAAGGAAGGAATAACTGTTTTGAGGAGTCTGACTGCTTATTCTTACCCTATATGGGACACACTGGTTCCACCACTTCAGACCTCAGATCTGCACTTGCAGCATAACAGAAGATTTCCCTTGTCCTGCTTTGAGCAGTGTCTCCTGCATCTTTTTAGTGTGAGGAAATGAGGCCACCTTCATATAATCCAATACCTCCCCCTCCTCTCCTTCCAGAAATGATAGGCCAGGGCACAGGCAGCAACAAAATCAAGTTGAGGAAAAATCCCAAGTGAAGAGTGGTTTGGTCATAGTGTAATATTTCCTCCTGATTTCAGCCAGGTGGACAATAGCAAGAGTTATATCCATTTCTGTCCTAGGCATAGAAGAGGGACTGTTGATATCTTTGTCCTATTTCTATTTTTTCCCTCGACAATAAAATAAAACAAAAAAAGAAGTGTTCGTATCTGTTAGATTTTGAGAAAAATGGTGGACTCTACTTTATAGATCTGAAGTTTGAAAATAGTCTTTCAGGAACAGTTAACAACAAACAACAAAACCTCGACATGCTCCCAGACTGCAGCTTCCCCAGGATGAAGCTCCTATGTGTTGTACATGTTAAACATCTCCTATTCAGAGCTGACTCTGACTTTGTGCCTGGACCAGGTGAAAAGACTTTTCCCCAAAAATAAAAAAGTACATCTGAAATTGAAATTTTCACCAGGAAGATGGTTCTATGGTTTTATAATGGGTCAGCATTATTGTGCCTTTAAAAAATAGTGTCCATAGTGTTAATTTTTTAAAAAAATGCTTTAAAAAAAAGGGTGTGATGGAGAGATGTTTTATAGTCCTATTTTATCTTTTTTTTTTTTTTTTTGTCCTCTTTTGCAGTCGACTTTTTGGCAAAATACTGCATCTTCAGCCAGGAGAAGTTGGCTCAGTACAAAAGGGCTTTTGAAGCGGTAAGTGTAAATTCAGACTTCTTTTATTTTCTTTCTTTCTTTCTTTTTTTTTTTAATTCCCCTCTCCCCTCTCCTCTTGTGTCGGTAGACAGTTAAGCAGAAATAATAAGCACCCATTGCTTGCAGTACACGTCCCATGAATTACTCTGACATCAAATGTAACTTTAGAATGGAGGCACGCTTTATTCTCTTCAGCGAACTGTTCCCCTGTCCGTTCTTTATTTACATGTCATGAGCCTTAGTGCTGCACAGCCAGTGAGAATGAGCACACGCACACGCGCACACACACACACACACACACACACACACAAAGAAGGGAGGCCATTAAACAAATTAAAAGGGATGGGGATGACTAATACAGTACTCTTGGAATCTGCAATTTGATTAGTCTGAGTTTAATACACAAAAGCAGCGCCGAAGCAGGAGGGGAGTCGAAGTGCTCTTTAATAACCTTCTACAATTAAATTATGGTGATGAATTTAACTATTCTGTGCTTCTAAAGGGGTCTTATTATCTGATTGACTGTGAAAGAAAGTCAGTATTTAACCAGGCTTCTGAGTCCAGCTATCAGGAGACAGACAGTAGTTTTATGCTTTAACAACTCCTTTTTTATTTTGCATGGCTCTCCCCATTTGAATTCATTTGTGATTGGAGAATAATGGCTCTTATGGTTATTCCAACTGTATTTGATATGACAGTGCATGATAGCCCTTTTACCGCTCTACTCAGAGAGCTAGGATGAAAATAAAACGATTGTGTTTTGTCTCCCGTTTGATATTTTCATTTTTAAATCGTATAACTTCATTGTGCTTTTCACCACTGTCTGATGATACATAGTTTGAATGTAGGCATATACACCTTTATTATCGTCACCTACGTCAATGACATTAATATTATCTGAGATGTGTCTTTAACCTCATATTTCTTTCTATTCTCTTACTCACGCCCCTGTCACTTTGGCATCTGCTGAATGCTTAATGAACTGTTGTAAATTCAAAGTATCTATATAAACAAAGCAATTAAATACATTCTTTAAAATATCACATTTGTTTTATTGCCTGCTTTAGTTTTTTAGCTGTCTTCCCTTACAGACTTCAGGTCAAGATCAGGTAGCTACCTTTTTATGAAATAAGAGAGTGTAATAGAAGCAGAATCCAAGTGTTGCAGCCTGCGATATTACTTTTACTTTACTCACTAAGGGTGAAAATCCTTTGATGTTCCCCACAAGGTTTTGCCCTAATATTTTTAGGAGATCTAGGTAGATAGGGGTAGAGAGACTACTATGCTAGATAATCATTCATTTAGGGCCTGATTTTTTACTCCCATTTTCATGCTGAATAGTATCTTTTTCTGTGAGTAAACTCATTGAAGAAAATGAGACTACTGGTGGAGTTAAGGCACTGCACAGCTTGAGTAAGCGTGGTTGAGTCTGGCCCTTTGTTCTTGCTTTCGGTGTTTAACGTAAGTTACTCAGCATTACTCTCCCTGTTGTAATACTGTCCCTTTCAAATCCATAAGCATTTCAGTCTCCTCTGGAACTGACAGTGCTGACGGGTTGCCTTCACTGTACTGCACAATACCCTCTCTCCCCTCAAATCCTCTATGGCCGAATTCTGAGGTCTTTATTCAACTTTTACTCAGCCCACTGCTTCAGTGAATAAGGACTGAGGGCAAGATTGTAACTAGCCCTCTGCAACTATACAGGCATCTTTAGAGGCATACAGACTCCCCACCCCCAATATTCTCCTGAGAAGCTCACCCAGATTGCTGCTCTGTGTGCAGGTGAGAGAGC
Organism: Emydura macquarii macquarii; assembly: GCF_026122565.2. Taxonomy (NCBI): domain Eukaryota; kingdom Metazoa; phylum Chordata; order Testudines; family Chelidae; genus Emydura; species Emydura macquarii. The sequence goes on from NW_027133667.1 coordinate 1,540,405, forward strand.
AAGCACTGTGCGGGCTGTTCATTTTGTGTGTGTGTGTGTGTGTGTGTGTGTGTGTGTGTGTGTGTGTGTGTGTGTGTGCGCGTGTGTGTGTAAAACTTTGCAAGCATTTGTTCACAAAAAAATATGTGATGTCAAAATACTGTTTCATCCAGCTCTGGAACTACTCACCATGGAGAGAAAAGCTAAGGCCCATACAGATGAGAAGTGCACAGTGTAAATCAGCATTGCAAGCAAAGGTGTCTTTAAGCCACCTTTGTGGTACCTTGGTCCTAGACCAGCTATGAACCAGACTGGTCCTCTGGCATAAGTTAGAGCAGCCTAAAGGTTGATCTAATTTATTTGAGCTACCAATTATCCCAAAGACCTGTTAAGGCATCTGAGGATTGTTGAGAAGTAGGAAAAACTTGGCCACACCCTTTTTCTCCCACTCTTGCCCCCTGCATCGGCTGTAGGGAGAGTTGTGGACATATCAAGCATTATGTGCGTTCTGTGTCACGGAGGAGCCCCCTACACTGAGGTGATCCTCCCATGGCCAGTTAATCCAACTTTAAGGCCGCTTTGCACTGCTGCTGTGATTCAAAGTGGCCTCAACAGAGCTGAGGCCCGGTGAGTTCGGAAAGTCTTCCTGCGGAGTTGCTATCATATTTCAATATGCCATTTGTAAATTTTTGGCCAGCGGTTCAGCCACTGTGTATCTGTGTAACTCTGTTGATTTCAACAGAGCTTTGCCAACCTATACCAGCTGAGATGTAGGTTGGCAAAAGGTGTAGATGTAGGTGTAGCCCTTTGTTTTTAAGCAATACTTTTATTAACAGTAATATATTTTTACCTGTGTGAAGGGGCAATTGAAAGCAGTACCTTTAACCAAGGGCACTGGAAGAAAAAGGGTTTGTTACTTCAAGGGAAATTTCATCTTTAAGCTGTAAAATTCTTCCTCTGCTTGTTAAGTTAATATTAAGTCAGGATGTGATTGAACCAATTATAACAGTCAGACATGTCAGTTTTCAGAAGATGTCAGCAAGAGACTTGGAAATACAGATTTTAATAGCATAAAAATAAATTTCAAGTAGTATTCCCAATTTGTACTTAGTGAAAAGGGCATCTCACCACATGAACTCTTAGGATGCTGTGCTGAGCAACATTTCCTTTAAGAAGATTGTGCTCCTAAATTAACTTATTCTGATGCTAAGCATAGCAGAAACAGTACTGCTGCTAAGCAGAACAATTACTTTTCCTTTGTAGTCTGCCTGCTGGTTTGTTCAGTCCCGCTTTGTGTTCCAATCCTTGGCTGAGTCTGGGACAGTTGTTCAATAACTGTGAAGCTCTGTGTTTACATCCTAGCCAAATCAGTGACACACAAAATACGGGCAAGCAGTGAATCCTGAATGTGCCAGGTCTGTGAAATCAGTCTTCAAAATAAATGGACCAACATCCTGTATTTATTTTACTGTTTTAAATACGTACCATCGTTGAATCTGGGTATTTAATATATATTTTCAGCAGGCAACACATCACCTTAAATTAAATCCCCCACTACAGATAGCAAAAACAGGTCCTTCTCTGTACCATTCCACCCCACTATAAGAAAAAACCTTGACAGAAATAATCTGTAGTTCAAATGCATGACCAAATAAAGATGATGAGTAATTTTACTCATCTTTTTGCCAAAAGAACTTCAAAATACAAGGTTGTGCTCAGTCTATTGCAGAATTTGATTGAAGGCATATTGGAATGGGGATTTCAAAAATACGGACACAGAAATTCTCTAGCTCACCATGTATGGGAACAGCACGAGATGTATATTAAGTATAAATGAGCCACTAAAGAATAGTGTCCAAAACGTAATTATGTTCAATGCTCGCAGAGGGGACTAGGGGGATGATACCAGAATTGAGCACAGTGGCACTACGCATTAGAAAAGGGGATTTAAAACAAGGAGGAAACTTATGAAAAAGACAAATGGAGAAATTTAAATCCTTAAACTCAGCATGAAGGCTACCATGATAGAGTCACAAAAGCATGCATGACCCAAATGAAAGAGGAAGCAAAGAAATAAACAGTGTCGTTAAAGGGCAAGTTACAAGAGGGTATGTGAACTAAACAAGTATAATAAAAAAAAATGCCGTCAGGTTTGCCCCAACTAGTGTGTATGCATCGCCATGCCCTTGCTTCTACTGCACGCAGTATGTGCCTGTTGCCTGGAGGATCTACTTTTCACTAGATTTTTCCCTCATCTGCCTCTGGCGGTACCAGTAGGGGTGGGGGAAGGGACTCAAGGGCGCCCTTCTTCCCCCAGCTTCTTCCAGTCCTGCCAGTCTGTGAGGAGGTGTGGCACCAGGGCTCCCCCTTCCTGCTTTTCTCTCCATCCCTTTCCTTTTCTCCCTCCTCTTCCCTCTTTCTCTCCCTTTCATTTACCCTTTTGGGGGCAAAAATATCCAAGTATAAAAAGTCGGGTAACACCTCCGGAATAATTGCAGTTGTCAGAATGATTTTACGTTGCAAAACTTTGTACTTAGAAATGAATTTGAATGCCTTCTTCATATTTGTTTGTTGTATTTTTAGGGTTTGTATTTTGGTTAATGAGAGCTGTCCCTTTAAGAACAGGGGGGGACGCTTTATTGTAGTGCGCTTGAGAGACTAAGCAATGTGAAGAAGACTTTGCCTGTGTGCAGAAATTGGAAGATCCTGCTCCAAAAACATCAGAATTTGACTTAATAAACTTATTTTTCCAGCAAGCAAGCCTCATTCTTAAAGATGCCATGTTAGCACTTAATGTGGGACTAACTCAGGGCACTCTGAGTGTGCTACAGAGCCTTTCATCTGTAGGCCACCAGTTTGACTCCAGACTAGCTCAATCAGTGATTAAAAATTGTTCCCCAATAAGGGATGCTTGTTTGGCTCCAATTCCAAATCCACCAACTCACCACTGTGCTTTACACTTGATTGCGAGTTCTTTGGGGGTAAAGAGTGTCTCTTACTATGTTTTTGTACAGCACCTAGCACAATAGAGCCTGGGTCTCAGCTAGATCCTCTAGTGAGTGCTCCTGCAGTGTGAGTTGGCTACACTGTAAACACACACACTCTCTCTCACTCTGTGGGAGGCTGGGGGAGTTCAGAAAACAGACCCCTGTAGCATTGCCAGCACCGGTGAGACCCATGTCAGCCTGCTATATAGGGACTGTTTGCACAAGTTTAAAAAATTATTTGGGGGCAGCTTTCAGCTCATGTGCATAGTTTTCAAAATTTCTGCCTTTCTTTTGACCAAAGTGTTCCCTTTTGCCTGTGGAGCCCTACCTCTTTCAGTGACCACTTTGGAGCACAGTGAGTAAGTAGGGCCCTAACTGAATCCTATCTCATTCACTGTGCACCTTAAAAAGATTGCATTCAGGGAGGTAGGACTTTTCTGCTTCATTTTCTGTGCCACTGTACTGCTCAATGAAAAAAGCAGGGGCTTTTAAAGCCCTGCCTCATTTAGGACGAAACTCACCCCGAGGCAGAGAGGCCAGCACAAGAGCCATGCACCTCCTAACCCCTTGCTATGTTTTACTGTGTCACTCTTGTCATTATAATGGCACATATAACGCTTACTAAAAGGTGAATTCATTAACAGTAGTCGTTGATGTGTACGTGTTCTGTGTTGTAAAGATCTGAACATGCAGTATTATTTGGGTAGTTATGGCATGCTATTCATTATGATGCCATGCTTATTTTTGATAACAGTTTATGCAATTCATTGGTAGGAAACATTGAAGTAAATATTTTTTTTTACAGAAAAAGGTAGCTGCTATGCAGGCAGGTGCTAAAAACAATGAACCAGGTGAATGTAATGTGACAGCTTCTCTGCTTATAGAGTTCCAGTATTGAAGCTAAAGTATAAACTATAGGTGGAAGAGGAGTTAAATGGACATAAATGTCAATGGTACAGCTATGTCCTAAAAAGATAAAATGTGTCAAATCACTAATTTGTACTGTGTCAAATCATATATTTTTTACTTTCGTATATAGCTTGAATATTGTCTAATATCTCAAGTTATAAACTGTTCTCTACAGAAAGAAAGGCAGGTGTTTGAAGGTGGAAAACCATGATTTTCCCTATTAAAAATGATTTCTACTCAAAAACTGAAATATTTCACATTGGGGAAACTTCGGAAAATGCTCTCTATGTTTGTGTACAAATTGTTTTTTGTTTTTGCAACTAAAACTGTACTGGAGAAATTTCACCCCCAGACTGAATTTGGAAAGTCCTTGAAAATGTCATGGCATTCTCAATTCTCTAGTGTGAGAATTAGCAGTGTGTGTTAACTGAAATGGATAGTCATGTTCTAGTCTGTGGAATGCATAAAACCACCGTTCAGACTGAACGCCGTTCACATCCAGTGCATTGACACAGCTGCACTGCAGTATGTTGATGCTAGTTCTTCTCTGTGTGTGTGTGTGTGTGTGTACATAAATCGTAGTTGCTAAGTTACCAAACTCTTTAAGATAAACTCGAACTTAAGATGCTGACCCACGGCTTAGTAAAACTCCATTTTTGAGACTCCATCACTGTCCTTCAGCTCCCTCCAAACGTTTCCCCTGTGCATATCTGTCATTGCAGTCACAATACTCCTCATCCAGCTGGGAAGGCCAACAATCTGCTGCCTCTGGGGCTGTCTGCCAAAGACGGTCTGTGGAGCAGACAGCAGGGAGTACTGATAGTGCAAAATGGTCAGCTCCCTCCCTTCTGCCTCTCTTCTTGCCTCCTTTCACTCTTCTTGGAATTGAAGCACAAAAGAAAATTCCACTTTTCAAGACTGTTCAGTTTGCATTTGGTTGCAAAGTGCTTTCAAGTGAACAGTCACTTTCTGTGGTGCAGACAGTGACAGCTCAATTGGGGGGCAAGGTTTTCTTTCAGTCCTTGTCATGTTAGGCCATGTCAAATTAGACATTTGAGACTTTTTTTGTCTGGCATCATGGGCTAAGATGCCAAATATCAGGAAACAAACTAAATGTTTGCATCTCTTCACAGCTTGAGTGCATCCCATAGCTTGCCAGTGTCCTTGTTCATTATAGAATTGGGGAGCACTTTCTCTTGGTTCATGGATCTCTCAGGTCCCATGTTTCTGAGGAGTCCTCTTCTCTTAAGCCTCTGACTAGACCAAAGGCATATTTTAAGGTGTTTACTAAGCTGCCACCCTTACAAATCAGTGACTTGAGATATGAAGTTGATTGAAGTAGCGTACTCAAATTTCAGGATGTCCCTTCTTTCCATGTTAGATTGCTATTACTTCATTCCCTCTCTAGTGTGTTTGCTACATATCCACCTCCTCCATTGTTCTCTATGCACTTGTATATCTAGGTTTCCTATTTATTGTATCATTCTACCTCTGTATCTGATGAAGTGAGCTGAGTCTCACGAAAGCTTATGCCTACAAAAATTAAATGTGTTAGTCTTTAAAGTGCCACAGAACTCTCGTTGTTTTTGCTGTATACAGACTAACACGGATACCCCTCTGGAACTTTGCTACATTATGGTACTAATTGAACTGTGGGTAAAAATTTGCACAGCAGGGAACTTTCTGGGGGGGAAATCAAGGTTTGGATAATTACACAAGGGTGAAATACCAAGATATTTCTTGTTTTGAGGTTTTCACTTTCTTTCCCCTCCCTCCCCCTCCACCCCCCCCCAAAAAAAACAAAAAAAACAACCCAACAACAATGAAGTGTTTTGCCAGATTTCCTCATCAAATGATTTCAGAGACTTCTAGACACTAGTTCTGTGGCAGAAAAGGCCAGCAAGCTCTCCTGACATTAAGACCTGGATCCTGCAAATACTTAAGCATGCAGTCTTCTTTGTCAGAAGAATGACACTCACAACACTTGGCACTCCCTTCTACCTTACCAGTCCCCCTGCCAAAAGAAATTAATAAACTCTTAAAAAACAGAACAACAATAAAAACCTACCACAAGTAGAGCGTTGACCCCCACAGGTAAGAAGTGCCAGAGTTCTTGAAGGCCCTATAATCTTCACTGTTGCTGTTGATTTTATGGGGAAAACATTCAGCTACTACAGAGAAGGACAGTATAAAACCCGAATATAGATAGACAGACATACTTAACTTTAAGTATGTCTATGTCCCATTAACTTCAATTGACTTTCAATGGGACTTTGGCTCCCTAAGTGACGTAAGTGCTTTTGAAACCTGGCTAGCTGGCATGTGTGTTGAAGAGCAATGCAATGCCTGTGAGCACTCGGAGATTTGAGGTTTGTATAATTAGGCAGGTAAGCACTGAGGATTTGCAATGAGGTATGAAGGACCCTTTTGGGGTTCCTAAGTCATGCATAGTGCACTTTGGAGTGTAATCAATAGGAGAATTCCCAGCATGCCCTGCATTTGACTGCAACAGCATTCTGGCAATCCAGTAGGTCCACTGTCAGACATTGCAGATACAGCAAGGATCTTCAATGGTCCTATGAAGGCGGGGTGCGCAACTGATAAGGGCAAGGGAAGCCTATTCCAGTTGTAGAGAGTGAAAGGAGGAATTAAAGAGAGGAAGATCTGGAAGGCAGCACAAGGGGCCTGTTTGAGGTTGCAGGTTGGAAGGGAGTCTGTTAGGATTGAGAGAGATGGAGCTGTCGATGAGACGGCAGAGCCCCTTATATAAATGTTTCTGCAGTTTTAGAAAAGGTTTGTTTGGGATAGAAAAGTGAAGCTCAGATCAGTTTTTGCTTAACCAAACTGGTTTATCTGTCTCTTTGTCTGTGTCTCTTTTCCTTCCCCCACCTGTAAACCACTGTGACCCTCCCATTTGCTGAAAGTTCTAAACCAGCGTGGATCAGCCTAGATTTCTGTGGTACATATGCACAACACATTGTCTTCTGAAGAAACTTAGAAGTGCAGTCCTGTCCATTAATAAACGTGGAAAATGTGAGTGTCTGGTCATTCTTCATACTGCCACGTCCTAGAATACAATGACTATCATTTGTTTTCAGTGGCTACTTCTGTTCACATCGTTTTTGCACTCTCAAAGTTGCACGCTAAAAGTCATATTGCCGATTGAAAAGTGATTGAGTGAGGCATGGCTGGCGGGGAAGTAAAGAAGCTTGTGAGGTATCTGAAAAGTGTCCCTCCTACTCCTCAACCATGGCCGTGACACAGGACCTTATAGCTGGAAAATTTTAAAGCTGGAGAAAAAGGGAGTGGGAGTTTTCAGGGACCTTCCCGTAGCAAGGAAATGCAAATAAGCTCTAGAAAACATCACACACACACACCCATAAAGGAGCTTGGTTAGCATGCTGACCATTAACATTATGGACATTTTTCTAGGTGGATACTGACAGAGATGGATACTTGAACTGCCTGCAAGTTTTGATGGCTCTGAAAGAAATTGTCCCGTCAGATGCACTAACTGATGCCGAAGAACTTTATGTATATAGGGTAATCAAATCCAAGTCAGTCTCACTGTTTATGCTTTGAATGATATGGGAGTAGGGAGCAAATGTGTCAGATGTTCACACCATCACTATTCACCATGTAATACTTTATGCATCTTTAATACATCCCATCCAAGGATCTCAGTGCAAGCTATGCCTCACAACATCCATGGCGAGGTAGGTAATCTGTACAATCCTCACTTTACAGATGGGGAAGCTGTAGAGAGACATTGGGGCCAAAAAATGAGAGCCTCCCTAACTCACTTGATGGGGTCTCAACAGGCCACACCTATCTCAGAAAGTGTGGAGTTTTTTCAATGTTCTATGGTTGCTATGTGCGACCCTTGGTTTAAACGTATGTTGTTGTCATTGAAGCCCACCACCCTAGTTACTGCCTGCAAATCATAGGCAGCAGCTTCCTAGGATGCTAATGGCCAACCGGATATCACAAGAATGAATGAGCATGTTAGGAGAGGTGATAGAATAGTCCTTGTGGTCTCGTTTTGTACTACAGAAGTAGTAGGGATGAAGGGCCTGCAAGGCCCAACTGAGCCAGAAAAAGAGTAGCAGTAGATGGTAGTGGGCTCCAGACCTAGGTAAGCAATGATGGGCAGGAGGCCATCTAGGAAAGTTTGAATTCTTTTTTAAAATCATTTTCAAATTGATTCACATAATTTTGGCTATGCAGGTGTGGACAGGGCCAATAGGAAGCATGAAAGGGGGGGTGCTGCTCAGAGGCAAAATTTTGCCCTTGCATACATTTTTTTTTTAATTGGTGACTTACATTTTCAACAGTGACTAATGATTTGGGTGCCTAATTTGAGACTATATAAAGGGGACTGGTTTGCATAAAGAGCTGAGCTAAGGTATTTCTAGCTGGTCACCCAAAATCACTAGTCACTGCTGAAAATGTAGGTCTTTACTTGAATTTTGGACCAAAACACTTACATTAATCTTCATGCACATCCCTTGGTTACTTTGAATTTTTTGAAAGGCAGGGATATTAAATAACTTATTACTTTAATTTTGCTTAAATGTTCATGTTCCTAGTATGCTATGTAAGTATTATGGTACAAAATGAAAGTCTGTTGATGTTCAACATAAAAATATTCGGTTTTGCTTTTCTTCAAAAAACAAACAGTCCTTAGCTGTGCCAGCTTACACCAATTGAAAATCAGGCCCTCCGTTGTTTGCCTTTTTGCAGTCTTTCTATCATGATCCGGTTTGAAACATACAATCTCACTTGACATACAGCATAAACTTGGTTAACAGAAAACCGGTACCAGGAAACACAGAAATAAAGAAAAGTATAAAATCCTCTATGATTTAATCCTAACTTTACAAAGACTTTGTTTCTTTGGACACTTTCTTTGAAAAGACTACCACTTCAAACAAACACAGAGGGAAATTAGTAGGAAGTGATTATGGAGACAGGAAATCTGAAAGCCATGAAACTGAAAATAAAGTGTTATTTGTACTAGTGTATTTGGTTCCCTGCTTTACATTCTCAACACGAAATGTTAGATAAGACTTTAACAGTAGAATAGGGGACTAATTTCTTATGATAAAAAGAGGAAAGCCATTTAGATAAATTACAGTGGTCTTGGATTGATCTGAACACATTTTTAGCTAAAACTTGCAACTCCCCAGCCGGGTCCAGTTGCAATTTGTTCATGGTGGCAAATGATGTGAGTTGTTCAGACATCAAACACGTATCAAATGGCTTAATTGTAGTATTCCAAAGCAATGGCCCTATGGCAGACGCCAATGCTAATATCATTATACAACTCATATTGCATGATGACAATCCAGTTCGGTGATGCCTACATTTATTGTTTACTTTTATTGAATCTAGAAAGCTCATCTTTTCCATCTGTCAACATTATTGTGTGTGATCCACAAATAAATCTAAAAAGGCTGCATTACACTATATACTCGGGCATTATTTAATGAGTGGCCTTCTTTTATAGTAATAATAAAAATGAGTACAGACTTTAATTACTTCCATTATACCATGTTTGCTTTGTCAGTGGTTTCTATTTTATGAAAAGTTAAACCGCAAAGTTAGCCCAGCAATTTTTGTTGTTTGTGCATGTGCCTTCAGTAAACATCCCCTTTTTTCCTCCCTCAGTGTTCATGCATTTTGTTCTCTGTTAACATTAAACATGCTTTGCAAAGCTAAGTCAGAAGATAAGAGCAAGGTACCTGAGCAGGACAATATGTACTGTGCCAACATTTTGTATAAGATGAGTTTTGCACGATGGGCACTTTAAAAGAGCACTTTATTGTTTGTTGTTCTGTGAAAGGCTAAAAAGGGAAGACCCAGGAATAAGTATTGTGGATAGTGCCTGAAATACACAGACAATTGAAAAACACCCCACACCACCAAACCTCCTCCCCTAATTTCATTTGATAGATCTTTAGATCATAGCCACAAGTTTCTAGATAGAAATTATGCATTCAGAGTGAGGAACAGTCAAAAGAGCCTTGTAATTAGAGAAGGCACAATAGTTCTTAATGTTTTAAGGTGCCTTCTATAAAGTTTACCTGTGGGTTCTCGTTAGGTGCATGCATTATAGAAGTGTTGTTCTTAGTGAAAGCTTTACGGCCCCAAGAGGGACAGAGAAGTCGGTGTGGTTTGTTTATTCTTTAAAACTTTATTTTGATCATGGTGTGAGCAAACGTAGGAGGGGCTTCAACTTCCACTCTCCTTGCACTTCCATGCTAAAAGAATTTCGGGGCCAAAGTTGGCTCCTTTTAGAGTCTGACTTTTTTAGGGAATTCTGTACAGTTTGGTAACACTTTTTGTCATGTGGTTATGTTGCAGTGTTTCATGATGTCAGCACAGTCCAGGCAGCCAGCTTGTGGTTATATGTGGAGGGAGTTCTGCAAAGTATTGGAGCAAATGGAAGACAAATATGAGCAGAGGGGAGAGAAAGGACAAAGAAAGCCCATTTCAATATAATATAAATTAATAATGAACAGCTAAACCTATTATTATTATTGCATGTACTGCAGCTGTGCCTTAAGAGACAGTGAACACAAGAATAACTTGCTTTGAGAGTATTTAGCTGAGGATACAGTTACTACTGTTTAAAAGGTGGGAATGTGGTCTCATAGACATACCTAAAAAATACTCTCCAAGCTGACTTGTTGAATACACTGTACATACCATTTTGTTTTTAGTTTGTTGGTAGGGAGAGGAAGTTACAGTGATTTTCCAGTTGTGCGGCACAGCGTGTTTATCATTAGGTAGAAGGATTTTGTGTGGTATTCTATGCACTGTTTTAGAGTGAATTCTCTAAAACATGTACCCATCTGGTGTACATATTTGCCTCTATGTGAATCAAATCCATAACGTTTTGGGAGGGGCGGGTCCTATGGACTTACAATGCAATGTAGTGTTTGTCAGTGATACAGGCTTGTTGTCAGGTTTCTTGCTGAAATTACTTTGTTTTGCCGGCTATGCTAATAAAGCTTGTCTCTGCTTCGATCAGAGCTTATTATCTTTTTTCTTTTTTTTTTTGGTAAGCAAGGCAGCAATCTGTTCTTTTTAAACCCTTCATCATCTTTGCTCTCTCCATCTCTGTTTCCCCAGATCTTAGAGATTGTGGACTATTATGTAACAGATGGCTTGACAGACCTCCGACTCTTCGCAGTGATGGCTAGTTTGGCACAGAAAATAGCAGCACTGGAGTAAGTATTCAGAAGCATAGAAGCTCATGAATTTTAACTCCTCAGTGACAAAGGAATTTGAGGGGGCAAGAGCCGATCTATCAGTAGCCGAAGTAATTAAAGACTTAGATGGCTCTCTAGTGCAGGGTATGCCTTCACTGTTACAGGTTGTTTATATTAGATTGGGCTAGCCCCTGTCCCATTTGATCTCTAAACTATAACTTTGCTCCAAAACAATAGGACAGCTTAATTCAGAAATTGATACATTTCAGCAAGCATCAGCTGGTGCTGTTCGTGTGGCATTTAATAAAAAGTGTACTGCGGCATCAAACCCAGACGAAACATGGCAGAGCAATGCGAATATTGTGACACAGTTAACTTTTGACTTTTACTTGGAGTTCATGTCTAGTTACTGGAGAAAGCTTTTCAAAAGCACTTAATTGACGTAAAAGCATAAGTCCCACTGAAAGTCAACGGGACGTATTCTTCTAAGTCACTCAGGCAATTTTGCAGATCCCACCCCTAGCCTTTAAAGCGCGTGAAGGATAAATTAATTTTGTTTTTTTCTTGTTTGTTCCTGCTCTCATACCAGTGCTTAAAGATATTTGTTTTTTATGGAAGAGTTTATATCTTCATGGTCAATCTTCTTTTCCTACATGTTCTTTCAGTGAAGTCATCGTGTTGGATTTGGGACATCACAATCTTTTCCAGAGACTGTAGTGTCATAAACAAGGGATTCTGATTGCATAGCGCAATCAGGCAGAAGACACTGTCATGGGAAGAAGAAATTTCTTATACAAATATATTCAATATTTGCAAAAGAAAGAGAACAATATTGATCAATTGAATGTCTTTAGGTAAATCTTGGACAAGATTTTAAAAAATGGGGCCCTAAAATTAGGCATCTATGTCCATATATAGCTGTCCAGATGTGTGGCTCATTTTTCATAAATGCTGAAAAGTTCCTAGCAGTTCCCACTGACTGCACTGGGAGTTGCTGGATGCCCAACCTTTTTGTATTTCGTGCCACTTTTTCAGACCTCTGAATATGAATATATGAGCAGAACTTTTAAGCCTCTTGGAGAAACCACCCAAAAACCAAACACACACGTGCGCGCGCGCACACACAGAGGACCTTTCTTTTTCCATACATGTTCTGGTGTGAAATGTCTAGTTTCAGGGAACTCTGTGTTGCTGTTAAAGTAAAAGTTAGGTAACAGGGCAATTCTCCTTTCTATGCGTACACCTAATCTGTACTCGGCCATATCTCAGACCCAACAAACAGGCCGTGTACTGGCCAATGTGTACTGTATGTAATGCTATAGGGCCAAAATTCTCACCCGTAAGGGTTGTCGGGTTCTCCTGCCCACCACCCCCAATTCACACATGGACAGACACATGCACACATTGCCCATCCCCCAGCCCTTCTCCAAAATCATCTTCCATATCGAGGTTCAGGGGAATCCCCAGAGCATCTCCATAGCACTTTTGGGGCAAAGACTCCCCCACAATCTCCTCCCCTCCATGCAAGTGTTAAATGAGTTAAATGTATATATTTATCAAGAGGAGAATGCAACTCGGGAAGACTAGCCAGTGATTCTAGAATCAGTCGATTTGCCTAGGTTCAGAGTGTTCTAATAATGTCTCTTAGTAACATTAAATTGCTAAGTTTTCATTTGAGTGAGAGTGTTGAAATGAGAACATAAATGATAATGTTAATAAGGTTTGGAAATTCTAAGCTCAGGATTTCCCTGCTTTTTGTGGTTGTGCGTAAGGTCAAACGGCACTGTCTGGTCAGCAGAAACTTCCTTTACAAAATAGCTTGTATTTGGGATGAGAAATCAGCACTACTGTTCATTGTAAAATTGGCATCTCTATCTCTGTCTGTTGTATGTCCAAGTGTCAAGACTATGAAATAACTCCTGACAAAAACTTTGAGTATTCAGTCTGGGGCAGAAGCAGGGGAAGCCAGGGCAAGCATTCCAGTTGGCTGGATGGACACATGTAGATTAACTATTTTTAAAATTTTATTTTGTACAAAAAAGACCTCAGACAAGATTTTGCAATAAGTAGAAAGTGAAGTTTCAGTCGTAGGCTAGACCAGTGCCTGGTCCTGTGCCCTGAACGGGGAGAGGGTACCAAATTCCTTACCCCATCTTCCTCACCTGCACAGCGATCTGCTTGCTTATGCTCACAATCATAAGGACTGCTCCAGGATAGAGCTGACAGTAACACGGGCTTCTCCAAATGGGGAAGGGCAAGCACAAATACTATGGGCAGTCTGCATCGGCACTGGCCAGCAGAGCTTGTCGGGCTAGAGGGAGTACACACTTCACTCTTTGACAGACAGTAACAGGGGCTAGTTTTGGTCTCTCCTCCTCTGATGCTCCCGGAGGCATTGTGCTTCAGTTAGGCACAAGTGACTCTGGGAGTTTGTCTACACTGCAGTTAAACACCCCAGGCTGGCCCGTGTCAGCTGACTGAGGCTCATGGGGCTCAGGCTGCGGGGCTATACAATTTCAGTGTCAATGTCCAGGTTCAGGTTGGAGCCCCGTCTCTGGGTCCCCGTAAGGAAGGAAGGTCCCAGAGCCTGGGTTCCAACCAGGGCCTGGACATCTAGACAGCAGCTTTATAGCCCTACGAGCCCAAGTCAGCTGACAAGGGGTGACCATGGGGTGTTTAATTGCAGTGTAGACATACCCTGTGAGTTCTTGCTGGGGCAATGCATCTCTGCCCTTCTTCCATGAGTCATGGCTGTGGAGCCACAATTTAGCTCCATACGTTTCTTTGCCCAATGTTCGACAGCATCTCGGAGGACAGGTGATGGAACTGGTGTCTTTCACTTCCCCATCACCAATTTGAATCTGATACCCTCACTATTGATCAAAAGCCATGGCTATCTGACAGCTATTGGATGGGCTGTATAAAATGAGTTAGTGTCAATCCAGTCCTGGAGGACAGCCCTATTTCATAAAGTCCACCACCATAGCTGGCCCTCTAATTGGTAGAGTCATCTTAAACCAAGAATTGAAAGGACATGGGGACTGAACGCTGAGTAATAGTCATTCCCTCGGTATCATGGTTGAGGCACATTAGTTAGACATTGTAAGCAAAGATAGTTTTGTAGTTACAGCCCCTGGACCCTGGGACTCAGGCCATCTGGGTACTATTCCTGGATCTACCAAAGATTTCTTGTGGGATTTTGTGCCAGTCACATGATCTCTCTCTGCCTCAGTTCCCCATCTGTAGAACTAGGAATAATAATACCTTTCGGGGGTTGTAGGATAAATCCATTAATATTTGTGAGGTGCTCAGAAACTACAGTAATGAGTGCCCTATCAATAAATAAACCTGGCACTGTAACTGCTTCTGCTGTGTCTGGTCTGTGCTTCCTGTGAGGTGCTTAGCATCCACTCCCGATGAAATATTAGCCTTCTGCCCCTAGGACTGTTGTTCCGGCATTTTTCAGAAGCAGTAATTTCATGCAATCTCTCCCCCAAAATAATATCCATACAAGTTATTTCCATTTGACTTTGAAGCTACTAGAAGCCAGTACAGTCTGATCTAATATGTTGAGGGGTTTTGGTAGCTGTTAATGCAAGGCAATTAATTTAGTGTTAATACAGCAACATAGCAATCTTCAATTTACATCCTGACAAAAATCATAGCCATTTTCTGCCAAGCACTATACTGTACCGATTTAGTTTGCTGGCTAATGTTTGTCAGTGGAAGTGTAAACAGCAAAAAAAAAACACCACCACCAACAAAATCCTGTTTTTCTTTATTTGTTGTTGAATTTCGACAAGCTGTTTTGTGAACTTTGTGATCAGGCAGGAATAACTGATTTCTAAAATCAATAAAAGACAAGTTCAGTATAGTCATTTGCTCCTCTATGATTCAAATGTTCCAGCTTCAAAATAAACAGTTTTTCAAAATAAAGGTCATTTTGATCAGATGCCACATCTGAGAACTGCTTGGGGGCAAGTAAATGCAAGTATCAGATTCTTATCAGATCTTTCTGATAATAATAGCCTGATCACTAGGGACAGTCTGTTAGGGTTGGCCCAGTGGGTCAGATAACAATGCAGACTCTCTCTCTCTTCCCCATGCTGTGACCTAGTCCATCTGCTTCTCTCTGCCCATATGGTATAGAAGTATCTGAGCCATTACAGTTTTATGCATCTGAATGTTCTTTACTTTCATTGAAACTTCACAGACATGACATTCCTCTGAATACCTTTTTGAAAGAGGTTTTTTTTCTTTTGCATTTTAATCTAAGTTTACATCACCAGGGTCTCTGACAATGAATTATGGGCCATAAGAAGGCTGGTCTCATATTATCTTCCTGTCTTAAATGATATTCAATATCATTTTATTTTAAGGCATGTCTTGAGAAAGAAAACAGCTATCAGCATATGTGAGGATTTTATAATAGTGTTAGCCTGCTAGAAAGTCTAGTTACCATTATATGTGATGCTGTCTAATCTGAATACTGTCATTATGCGCTACAAAGCAAAGGAAATGTATCATCTGGTGGACACAAAACTGTGGGCTGGAAGTTCTCCCCCTTCCCCAACCATTTCAGCTGCTGGGGTGGTGCAAAGAGGTCTTCCTCAGACGCAGTTGGTAAAAATAATACAGCAAATATTGGCTCTCTCTCTCCCCGCCCAAAAGAGGCTGGAAACATAGATTTAACTTATTTGTATTGTGGTAGCCGCTGGGAGCCACAGGCATGGACCAGGACCCCATTGTACTCAGCATGGTACAAACACTGAACAAAAAAATGGTCCCTGCTTTGGAGAGTTTACAGTCTAAATAATAGATGCAGCCAGTTCCTCGGCATACAACCCTCCGTCAGTCACTCGCACCACACCCACCTAACATCAGCCACCCAACTTTAATTTCGCCCCCTAAAATTTACAAAAATATATGTACGTTTCAGAACAACCCAGTTACCATGAGATTGTATGGTCTAATTTCTTATTCAAGAAATCCATTTCCAGTGTGCAGTATCACTACCATATACTAACTACATCAGTTACCTCCCATGGGGAAACCTACATACCTTAGTTACTACAGAATATAATTAATATAGTTAAAATACAAATTTGCAAGATCTGCATGTATTCACAGAAACCTCAGAGCCATCTAATCAACACATTTCAAAACACCAAACACAGCAGTCTTTCCCATGCTAATCATAACTATATAGTCTTCTGCTTTGCCAACACATTGCACAATGAGAGAACTTCTAGCGTTCTGACATAACTCCATGTGCCCTGGTACTATCCTTGTTTAGAAAGCTTTATTATACATTTACTAAACAATATATAAAATCAACAGTATAAATATCCAAGAATATATATCCACAACATAGGACCTGCCATACTGAACCTATGGTTCTGCTGAGCCGGTACCCTCTCTCCAGTAAGGCCCAGTGCCTCATGCTTCAGAGGAAAATGCAAGAGATCCAGCAGTGGGCAGTTATGAAATAACTTGCCCCCCAGGAAAAGTTTCTTCCTAAGCCCATCAGACAGAGGTTGGCTTATGCCCTGGCGTATGATGATTTAGCTCCCTTCCAAACTCTTGCTTTTGAACCCTTACTGCTGTAACTCTGAATGGGCTCATTGTCCATTGAAATGTCCAAAAACAAAGCAAACTGAGGGGCAAAGTAAAGGTTGGATGGGCAATGTTATGTCAGAGAGGGTGACGGGTGATGAAGGATTATATGACAGAAGATGAACTGGCTGGATTCCGAGTCTGTTCATTTGCAGACTTTAATTGGTTAGCTGTTTTGTTTTGGTTTTTTTTTATTGTAGATTTTTTTATAAAGAGAGTGTATTTTTTTATTTTTAAACTGGACTCACATTCTAAACCCTGGCACACTTTTAACAAAGTTTGTGAATATAGGAAAGAGACTAAAACCAGTGTGATTCCAGTCTGTGCAATACAAAGAACGAGCCAGGGTGCAAGCTTGAACTTGCTCAACGCTGAGTAATGTTAGACTGTTATCTTGTCATTAAGAATTGCTTTGAGTCCCTATCTGTTCACCAACTCTAATTAATGATCGTTTAACTGTACTGTCAGCCCTATTTAACTCTGAGTGTTGCCAGTTGCTTCCTTCATCTGTCCAGCCAATAGGAACTGGGGGAGTCATTCATGCATACCATTGTCCTGGTGGCGCTGAGCCTATAGCATCCCAGTTTAATAGGGCATTCAGAGCTCATTAGTGAGGAAACACATCAGGAGTGACCGCTCCAGTGCCACACGTTGCAACTAATAGCCTTGCCGAACAGAATCGTTTCTGTTTCTGCTCACTTGTTGTTGAATCCTTTCAATGTCAACAAGTGGCCATGTCGGCAGGAGCCCGCCATTCTGCCCAACAGTTTTATCCGTTGCTCTCCTGAGCCAGACTTGTGTCCTCCCCCATTGTTGGACCAACAATGGAACCTGAGCAATCACAAAGGCTTCACAGCCATTCATCATCAGCTCACGAATTCTCTGGGCAAGGTTACCCGCCAAACTTTTGGGCCATCGTGTTGGCACAATGTGTGAATGCCCGTGAAATGCAAATAGTTTCTGTAGTTTACACTTTTCTTTCAAATGCCTTGGGGGAGGAAGGAGAGGGGGCAGGGAACCCTGACGTAGCTCTGGCTAAAAAGAACATACGATTCTGTAGAATGAAACAATGACAGGATAATTAGAATGCGAGGTGTAATGAAAGCACTGATCCCTCCAGAAAAAAAATGACACAGGGGAAAGTGTATGTGGGGGGAAGGTCTCATCATGCTTTTGGCTGAGAAGCTTCTTCTGACTCTCCTGCTGCGTGAGACAGCACAGATCGCTCCCATGTAGCAGGACTCCAGGAGTACAACATCCCTTCACAAGCTCCCCAGCTCCTTTTCTCCATTTCCATTCATGGGAATAGTTAACATTTCTTTTGTGCTTATTAGAAACTTGGCTGGGAAAAGACCTATTCAGAAGTCTAGCACTGTGATGTATTATTTGTATTATGGTAGGACCTTAGAGGCCCGGTTCAGGTAGACACTGTACAGATACAGATGAGGACAGGACCTGCCCCAAGGTGCTGAAATAGACAACAGGCAAATGGTAAGAGAAGGGGAGTACTAGTATCCCCATTATCAACATGGGAAATTGAGGCACAGACATTAAATGACTTGTTCAAGGTCACACAGCCTGTGGCAGATAGAGTGACCACCTTTGTTGGCTGGAAAAAAGAGAAAACCACATGAAAACTAAGGGACAACTCTTTATTTTAATGGACATTTTAGGGAAACACACTTAGCATAGGATGTATTTTTATCTCAAGTGCCTATTTCTACTGCCCTCAAGTATACAATGCAATTGTCATATGCTTCATTTAATGTTTAAAATGCTTATCAGTTTTAACATATCTTAAAACAAGGGACAGATGGTCACTCTAAGGGACAAATCAATTAAATAAGGAATGGGTGATCACTCTAAGGGACAAATCAATGACTTAAGGGATGCTCCCTTAAAATAACAGATGGGTGGTCACCTAGTGGCAGTCCCAAGAATTGACACCAGAGTTCCTGTGCCCTAATTCAATGTCTTTATCATAAGACCATCCTTCCTCCCCGAGGTCTAAAATGATTGGACTGAACCCTGGAAGACTCACTCAGTCAGAAAATCCTCTTTGATTTACGGAAATTTTGTTAGACTGAGGACTTCAGGATATGGCCCAACAAGAGGGAGATGAGACTTTGATTATTTAATCTCATGGGAAGCTTCTTCAGCTATGTCTCAGGGTATGTCTACACTACCGGCTCCGTGGGGATCGATGCAGTGGGATCAATTGAGCGGGCTGTGCAGACCTGTTCAATTGATCCCGGAAGTGCTCCCGAGTCAATGCTATTAATCCACCTACCTGAAAAGAGTAAGGCTGTGTAAACTGGAGAGTGTCTTCTGTCGATGCAGCGCAGAGAAGACGCCATGGTATGGCAACATAAGTAAGTCAACGGGAGATACACAAGCTATAATATGTAGCTTGCGTATCTCCCATCGACCGCCAGCAGCAATGTAGACCAGACCAAAGTCTCTGTATTTAGCTCTCACGAAACAAGAAATTGAGAATGGACCTTAATTGTTCAGAATAAAGACAAAAGGTGAATTTGCCTGGCGCTGAGAGATCCACTATGTCATACACCCAGTCTGCATAAGAAAAAGTTTGCTGGTATAGCTATGCAGATAGAGTTATTCTCGCAAACTTTCCTAGTGTAGCTACAACTTACATCAATTCCCTAAAAAAAATAAGCTATCCCAGCAAAAGCACTTTTTTTTTTTGGCCAATTTAACTGTGTCCAAGCTAGGGCTTTTGCTGGTATTAAAAATGTCACACACACAAAAATATTGCATCCCGGACCAACATTACTATACCAGCAAAAGTTTTAAGTGTAGATCTGGCCTAAGTTTTCTTTTCCCCCCTTTGCTGGTAAGAACTTTGTTAGACTATCTTTGCGGAGCTGGTTTTATGTAATAATTGCAAATCAATAAAAAAAAATCACTCCACTCTAATTTACCACTTATTGCATTGGTTTGATCAAGACCTGACGACAAGTGTGGGGCTCAACTACAAGAGGTGGATGGGTGTACTGTACAAAGAGTTGCTGTCTTTCATATCATTGCAACCTGGAATCGGAAGATAAAGGGCCTGATTCTCCACTTCTGTTACACCAGTTTTAATGCTGATGTATCTCCACTGATTGCAGCAGAGTTACACAAAACTGGTGTTACACACAGGCCAGTGTCTCCTCCGATAGTGGTGTAAATCAGGAATGGTCCACAAAGAATGAAGTCCAGATTTGGCTTCACAGCAACTTGCAGTCACCCTGTAAATTCATGGGCTGGTGTTTGCTCTGAAATTAGAACAGGGAAATCTGAAATAATTCCACTGAGTTCAGGGGACTTAATCTGATTTACACCATTGTAAGGGGGAGGGGAATCAGGACACTTTGGGCGTTTAGCTTCCAGTTGGTCTAATCATTACTATGTAACATGGTTAGGTGAATCATTGTTGTCAGTGAAATCTTTTTTGATGTATGCAAGAATTTTGTTGTTGGCAGGAAAATCTTTTTGGGTGTATGGCAGAATAATTACAAGAGTCTCTGTTACTATAGGCCCCAGTTCAGCAAAGCACTTACATATTTAAGTGCTTTGTTGACTTAGGAACTTGGGCCCAGATCCTCAAATGTATTTTGGGTCCTAACTTCCACTGATATCAATAGAAATTAACCAAAATGTCTTTGAGGATCTGGGCCTTAGTTTATGGGCAAAAATCCTGCACTGACTTAAATAAATCAGAATAAAATTTGGCTTTATGGGTCACATTCTGTCCTCAGATTCCTATCTAGCTCCCATTTACTTCAATGGAAGTGCTGAATGCCTATCCAGCGGATCAAAGGGCTGAATTTGGCCTTTTGTGCCTAATGCAGCCTATGGAAGAGTATGCTGATTAAGTCACTTCTTTTCACAATAAGAGTGGTACATGCTGAACTTCAGTGCTACCTGGAGTTTGGCCCAACTTTGACAGGGACAGTTGTTCAAATCCAGAGGTTTTTACTTCAGGATCATCTGCAGTGATATGTGAAGAAATCAATTAGAAAACAGTAGAGAACAAAATGGAATGTGACAGCTGTAGTTTATTTCTTTTTTCCAAGGAGCAGTTGAGCGAGCATCAAAGAAAATGTATAACCATGTTATGTAAAAGTGCCTCTTTTTAAATTTCTGTTGGTGATATTTTGCAGCAATTTTATGAGATCGTTGATTGGATGCATGGATTTTAAGGCCTTGGAACTGAAAATGTACAATGCTAGGGTAAGTGAACCTTTCTATTGTACTTTAAAAACACCCAGTCTTCTAGAGTGGCCACTTTCTTTGTTAGGTGGCCATCCTGGGTTTGCTATAGATCTTTGTAACTGGATCTGAGATCCACTGAGGCCCAATCTTGCAAAGACTTTAAACATGTGCATAACCTTACACCTATGAGTAGTTTCCTCGAATTCAATGGGACAGTTCATTTGGTTAAAGTTAAGCTTGTGCTTACTGAATTGGGACCAGGATATTTATCACTTTGTGGGACTGATCCCAAAGTTCCTCGCATGCATATATCGTTGTGGACTCAGGACTAATTGAGGGCAAATCAGATATAACTCAATGGATATGATAACTCAGCAGAATGTGTGTGTTCCTTGCTTATTATTTTTAATGGTGACTTTTGTTTCATAGCTGTAAAAATCACATCTTGTTATAGAGTATTTGGCCAAATACGGTAAATGATGGAAACCCCATCACTTGAATAATTTAAAACAAGACTAGGAAAGCATGAGAACATACCATCTAGGGAAGAATCCTGCACTAGCAAGATGATGTGTTAAACAGCCACGTGGTTCTTATCTATCTCTTAGAATCATATATAGGCCCTCATTCCTGTAGTAGCTGAACACCTCACAATCATTAATGTACTTATTCTCACAACAGCCCTGCGAGATAGGGTAGTGCTATTATCCCCATTTTACAGACGGGGAACTGAGCCACAGAAAGAAACTAAGTGATTTGCCCAAGGTCACACAGGTAACAGGGACTTGAACCCATGTCTCCTGAGTCCCAGGCTAGTGTCCCCACCACTGTAAGTCTTAAATCCTGTCATTTTAATATACTTTACATACAAAAAATGACATAAAAAGACGTTAAGGATGCAAAGTCAAGCACTCCCAAGTTAGGAAATGCCAGCATTGAGATCCTCGACCCCCTAGGCTTAAAAGTCCAAGCTCCAGCCCAAGCTGCAAAATCCACACTACTATTTTTAGTGTGCTAACTCAAGCCCTGCTAGCACAAACCTGTCTACCAGGCCGGGAGGCTTGCTCCCAGCTGCAGTGTAAGCAGACCCTGACTGGCCAGGGGCACTAGCAACGCAAGTTGCTTACTGAGTGGCAGCCAGGCTGTGAATGTGAACCCTGGAACAAAATGATGGGTGGCTGAAAAAAGGACCACACTTGAGCCAGCTCAGTTCAAATCCTGAGTATGCTCCTCAAAACAGGGGGAAGTGTCCGTGGTTGTGCAGCTTATTTTGCCTGCCTCACATTATAAAGAGCTGATTCTGTTTTCACGCACATAAGTGTAACTCAGGACTAACTCCAGCTAAATTGATGGAATTATCTCAGTGAAAAACCAGCAGAAATGAGAGCAAAATCAGACCCTATGCTTCTGCTGGGATATTTTGTTGCATGGCATAAAGTGTCTCATTATTAAGGCAAGTAAACCCAAAGTATAGCCTATCCTTGTTGATCATTCTACCATTTCACTAACAGCATATGGTGTTTGTCTTGGGATCATCCAACATTTTACAAAAGAAGTGATGCTGGACAGTTACTAGGCAGCTTTTGTATGCTTTGGAGATGGGGGGAGATGGTATTTTAATAGATTTTCTTGGGGATCTCTTAGAAGGGTAATTTAATCGTTTAAATTATATTTTGGACTCCTGTCACAAATCAATGCCTTGTCTTTTATCCATCTATCCTCTTGTTCAAGCTAACAGCACATGAACACTGACCTCTACTCGCTTGAATCCTTTCAAACGTTTTTAACTTATAACCCTCACTAATAATGGGTAGGCGACCCATCTCTGGTTTAAAAATGGTGAAAGAACCAGCTTTTTTCTCTTGTTCCAAACATTCTTTTCAACAAAAATGGCAAAACTCATTCCTTTGGATTAAAGGGGCACAAACTAATGTCTGTGTTTTTGAAACATGGGCAGAAAAACTATTAAAAAGTAATATGTCATTTGGGGGAATTTTCCTAAATATTCGTATTTTGATTACTTTCAACTCAGTGTGGGTGAATTAACAAGGTTTAATTCGCAATCATCTTAGTCTGGGGAGGTGTATTTTCTCCGTCGTTCTTCAGCATTTTAGAATTTTAAACATTCCTTTTTAAATTCTTTAAAACCTTAATGTGAAGAATTGTGCCGCAGCCCTTTGATCAAAGAGAAAGGGAGCTAGAAGGACCTTCTCCCAGCTGTCTCAGCTCCTCCCTCCCTGCTCATCTCCTGGTATTTTCTGCCCTCTCCTATGGTGCATACTATATTGTGGGGGCAGCATGTACTCCCACTCTCCAAGTGGATGCCCCCCACTTCTGACCAGAAAGCTGCTGCACAGTAATCCTTCAGATGACACTTCCCTCACTCAGTTCCACCCACCGACCTGTCTATTCTCACTCACCATCCCTGCCACTCCTACTAGTTGCCCTCCTTTTCCCAGTGGCCCCTCTATCTTTCCCACAACTTCCTGCCCCTACCCCTTTGCTCTTGGCTACCTGTCTGTCTATACAGGCTCTCCAAAGTCCTGCACAAAGGAACGAATAACTGCCTTAAGGCAGCAGTTGAGCATTCTCCTGTGAATGGGGCATCCTGAGCTGGCATAGGGCAGGCTAGGAGTGAGAAGAAAGCTGTGTCAAGGGCAGGGCCAGAAGTTAATGTGATCCTGGTTAGCAGCGTGGCTCCTTGTGGACTCTTCTCCATCGGCACAAGTTAGAGCAGCCCAGAAGCTGTGCTAACTCGATCCACAGGTTGGCTCAGCCCTCTGCTCAGATTGGGGCTGGGACGGGGGGATAGAAATATGGGGTGAAGCCTCCTATTTGTTATCTCAAAGTGAGGACAGGTGTCTGAGTTTGGGTACTCATGCAGTGAGGCACTCAGTATTAGTGGATGCTTAAAAGGTGTGACCAACATGATTCTGATTATTTATGCATGGCATTTCTAGATGTGCCCAACGTTGGCCTAACCCTACCCCCCCTGAAGTAACACTGGCTGCTTTTGAAAATCCCACTCCATGCTATGGCACAGCTCAAAGCCCCCAGGCAGGTTTGGGGGCCCCATTTGTGCTAGGCCGCTGTATAAATACAGGGAAAGAGACAGATCTTGTTGCAACGAATTTAGAATCCAAAAAGGCAAACGGAGACAAAGGGGTGGGATGCAGGATAAAACGTGCAAACAAACTGGTCAGGTTGATGCTAGTGAGCCCATTATTAGTTCCGTCTTTTGTTATTTATTTATAGATTTGTAATGGTTTTATGATCTGTTTTTGCCACTCCCACAAAAACATACTGAAAAACGGAGCTCTGTTAAACTAAGGAAACGCACACACACACTGGAATATACATTCACAGAAAATAAAATTACAGACACAAGTCGCAGCTTAGTAATCATGGCATTTTGGGGCCTGATCCCTCTGCGTTCTGCCTCTCTACGATAACTAGTTTCTTATCATGGCAACCATCACATTTGTATCTGAGTTCCCAAGGCAAAGGGAGTTTGCTGTTGACATCAGTGGGAGCAGAATCAGGCCTGCTGTTCATAAAATCATATATTGGGTAGCTAAGACCCTTTAAATGCGGTTCTTAGAAAAGACTTTAAGTGAAAATAAAAATTAAAACTATCTACTGGCCTTTCCGATGCTTCATCACAAGAAACGCTCAGAATCAAAAAGACTTATTGGGAGCAAACCAAAAGAAACAAAATTCTGCTTTGTTGATTATTCTCATCCCCCCCCCCTCCCCACCCCCCAAAGTGTTCTGGGCAGTTACTGACATAGCATCTGTCTCAGGTTCTGCTGATGGCATTCAACCACCAATGCCCTTATAGCAACATTTTTTAATATTCTGTTATCTGACAAACTAATAGAATAGCGGTAATATAAAGCTATTTTTGGAACAATGAAAAAATATTTTCTCTTTACCCTTTAGGATTGTCTGTTAAAATTACCAGAAGCAATTGCACACCGTTCTGTTTTACTAGGCAACAGGACAAAATTTCCTTTTAGGAAGCTTAGTATCTATCTTTTTAAATTGAAAATTTCTAATTTAAAATACAGGGTATACTGGATCTTTCCAAGTCCTGCAGACCCTTGCTTATGTCAGTAAGGGTTTGCAGGATTAGGTTTTGGTTATTGAAGATCAATATGAAAAATACTTTCACTAATTTTAAAAGAGAAGCCAAGAGAACATAGCACTTTAGCAGTAAAAGTTGTGGACTTGGTCAACTGTTGGAATTAAGAGGACTATCCCTTTAAAAATATTAGGTTATTATTTTGTACTTCAGGGCAGTCTTTTTTGCCATATATAATATAATTCTGGTTGCTGGATGAGTAATGATGTGGGGGAGGTTGTTTCTTTTTGTTCTTTTTGATCTTAAAAGAGGAGTGCCTTCTTTTTTACAAAGAGCTTGTAGTTTGCCTCTCTGTTTTCTTCCTCAAATCCAGTGAAATAGTATCTGTTTCCTCCTACTGCTGTCCAAGATACCATAATACCAAATGGGCATTAGGTGTAGGAAATAAGAGAGGTTTTTCTCTCACCCCCATGGAAGTGTTTGTTCTTGTATCCTTTCTTAAAAATACCCTACCAACTTCACAGAACAGTAAACCTGAGACACAGATTCAAGAGCCAGACAGTTGAATGAACAGGATAATCGGGGTATTTTTTGACAGGTGCGGCAGCCTGCCTATAGCTGGCATATAATCATTACCATTTTAATAAGGCTCTAATAGGGGGGCTGATAATTCAATGGGGTGTGAGGATCCTAATTCAACTCCCAATCCCACATGAATGTGCTAGAATTTGTGTGCTTTGTTTTTCTCTTTTGTACCCCTGAATGCCAATAATTACTGGCTATAGATTCAAAAATTCTTAGAACTGGAAGCTAAATGAGCTCTCTTAATGCTGCACAAGAATGTCAACACTCATAAAAAAAAAAAAAAAAAAAAAGGAAGCAAGTGGGTTTTTTTGTATTTTTTGTATTATACTTGTGGTACTGCAAAGATTCTGCTTCCTAAGTGGTTTGGCTTGTAGCATGAACAATGCCATTGCTGTTTTGAAAAACACAGAGCTCTCTCGTTTTTGTCTCATAAGAAAGTTATATATATTTGTGTGAGGGTAGTTTTTGACAAACCAGTGTTTTCTAACGTTTCGTTTTTGTTTTTTATACATATTCCAGATGTGTCTCTCTCCATTCTGTACTGACTTAGCAATTGTTCAGAGTGTATCTGGCATCTGTAACCTACTAACTATGCAAAGAAAAAAATGTATCTAGCAAGCTATTGAAAAGTTAAGGTTCAATCTAGGTGTATGATAAAAAGATATCAAACCTATGAAATGATGCAGAACCATTTTTTTATAGGAGCCTTTAATGCCCGAACATTAAATTCAGTAGATTTAGTCCATTCAGATGATTCATAGATTCCAAGGCCAGAAGGGACCCTTGTGATCATTTAGTCTGACCTCCTCTGTAACACAGCCCATAGAACATCCCCCAAAATAATTCATAGAGCATAACTTTTAGAAAAACATCCACTCTCAATTTTAGAATTGTCAGTGATGGAGAATGAGCAACAACGCTTGGTTAATTTTTCCAATAGTTAATTACTCTTACTATTAAAAATGTACTCATTATTTACCGTCTGAATTTGTCTTACTTCAATTTCCAGCTATTGGCTTGTGTTATATGTTTCTCTGCAAGATTAAAGAGTCCATTATTAAATATTGTTCCCCATGTGGATTTATAGACTGTGATCAAGTCACTCTTTGACTTTCTCTTTGTTAAGCTAAATAGTTTAAGCTCCTTGAGGCTATCACTGTAAAGCCTGTTTTCTAATCCTTTAATCATTCTTATGGCTCTTCTCTGAACCCTCTCCAATTTATCGACATCCTTCTTGAATTGTGGGCACCAGAACAGGACACAGTATTCCAGCAGCAGTTGCACAAATGCCAACTATAGAGACAAAATAACCCCTCTACTTCTATTTAAGAGTCCCCTGTTCATGCATCCCACAGTCACATTAGCTCTTTTGACCATAGTGTCACACTAGGAGCTCATGTTCAGCTGACTGTCCGCAGTGACCTCCAAATCTTTTTCAGTCACCGTTTTTCGGGATAGAATCCCCCATCTTGTAAGTATGGCCTACATGCTTTGTTCCTAGATGCATGAATTTACATTTAGCCATATTAAAACACATGTTGTTTGCCTGTGGCAAGTTTACCAAGCAGTCTAAATTGCTCTGAATCAGTGACCTATTGTCTTCATTATTTACCACTTCCCCAATTTTTGTGTCATCAGCAAACTAGATGATTTTATGTTTTCTTCCAGGTCTTTAATAAAAATGTTATAGGGCCAAACACCAATCTTAGTGGAACCCCACTGGAAACTTCCAATTGATAATGATTCCCTGTTTACAGTTACATTTGGAGACCTATCAGTTAGCCAGTTTTTAATCCATTTACTGTGTTCCATATTAATTTTATATTATTCTAGATTTTTCATCAAAATGTCATGCAGTACCGAGTCAAACACCGTACATAAGTCTAAGTATATTACATCAATACTATTACCTTTATCAACCAAACTTGTAATTTCATAAAAAAGATATCAAGTTAGTTTGACAGGATCTCTTTTCTGTAAACGCATGCTGATTTGTATTAATTACATTACTGTTCTTTACTTTTTATTAAACGAGTCCCATATCAGCTGCTCCATTATCTTCCCTAGGATTGATGTCAGTCTGACAGGCCTACAACTCCATGGATCATCCCATTCGTCCTTTTAAAAAATGACACAAATTGGCTTTTCCCCAGTCTTCTGGAACTTCCCCAGTGTTCCAAAACTTGCTGAAAATCAACATTATGTGACAATTTCACACAATGTAAGAATTGGTCAAAATGAAGTTTGAGATTTTGAGTTGAAGGCGCTCCGTATTTCTAGGAGTTGCTCAGTACCTTACAGGATCATGCCCTTCGTCCCTATTTCAGCAAAGCTAATAAACTTAAGTCCATCCCTATTCGTGACGGTACTTAACCATAAGCACTGAGTGTCCCATTCAATTAAAAGGGTATTAAGCCAGTACTTAAACATTTTGTTGTATGAGGCCTAGAGCAACTGAGTCCTAAATGTGTATATCATTAGTATATAACAGTGTTTCTCAACCTTTTAAGTAGCAAATACCTCCTAACTTCTGAAAATTTTAGTAAGTACCCCAACACTCCATTTTCCACGGGATTTTATATTTACAGACTAATGTGAGCCATATGTTGGAAGAAGGGCTGAGTATATAAGGCCGTGATATGACAGATGTCAGATCTAGTGTGCGTAGGTTACCACCTTTACACCAGGGGTGCACAACTCAAGTATGTACCTGGGCTAGAGGGGATGTTGGCCAAAGCTAGGAGGCTTTGAGCAGCATGCCAATGCTGGGGAATATAAAGGGCCATGCCAAATGTTTTGCCATAGATTTGAGAGGAGAAAGGGGTGAAAGAGAGACAGGAAAAGAGGTAACTGGTAAAATCTGGGGCTGTCATAGTGGTCAATTTCATTGTTCAGCTAGAGCAGTGACATTGATAAGTTTTCTGGGCACTGGGCTTTGAGCCGGGGAGAGAGGCTGCCACCTGGGCAAGTTGCAGACGGCTGCCACCTGGCTGCCAGCCCAGGAAGTGGGCAATTGCCACCCAATCCGAGCTGGGGCAGAGGAGGTTTTCTCACCAGCTGGGACCCAGGGATGTGGGCAGGTGGCTGCTGCCCGTCTTCAATCCGGGGCACTGGAGGCTGTCCCTTGGCTCGGAGCCAGGGCGCAGGTGGCTGCCATCCAGCTGGAGCCCAGCTTATGAGACGCAGGAGTCTGCCACCAGGCTCCCACCTCGGAGCTGGGACCCGGCAGGAAGTGGGGGGCTGTTGCCCGCCTCCCCCATAAGCTGGCGGCTACCACCTGCCTCCCATCTGGGAGCTGTGACTGGGCAGGAAGTGGACTGCTGCCGCCCGGCTTCCCCAAAAGTCAGCAGCTGCCACCCACATCCCCTTCACTCTGTTTTTCCCCAGGTACCCCCTGCCTGTGTCTCGTGTACCCCCAGGGGTACGCGTAGCACAGGTTGAGAAACTATGGTATATAATATATTGCTTTGTGGGAGGGTGTGGAAAGGATGGGAGAAGATCTCTGTACAACCCTCCCGCACCCAGAACCAGCATCTACCACCCAGCTTACAATGTCCTCAGTCCCACAAGTCTTTTCGGCCACATATTGCATGGTACGTTCATGATAAACAAATAAAAAGATAAACACATGGACTTCATACATTATAGGAGCAGGAAATAACTAGGGTGGATGAACTGCTTCAGGAAAACCAGCCAAAACGTTTGCCCAAATTGAAATGAAACCTTTTCTGGACGTTTGGAAATCTGATTAATCTTTCTCACTTGTTTTTTTATCTGGATCCAGAAGTGGAAGTACTGAAACATCATTGCAGTGGCAATTCACAGTATTTCAACCCAGCTAGCTGAGAAGCGAGAGAGCTCTCACAAGAAAGCCTGTTCTAGTGAACTTTCTGTAGAGATTACAGTGCCCCAGCACACCACGGGTGGGGTGAATGCAAAACTATCTTTATTTCCTCTTCACACCGACTCTTACCTCCTTGCTCTGGGCACCCTTGTAGCAATTCCAAACATTCACAATAACACCACATCCTCCTTTCTGAAAAGGGAAGGGAGATAAAACCTTTATTCAAACATTACATTAAGCAACGTATCACAGGAATGAAATACCAACACAAAACAAGAATAAACAGCCATAGGAAGGAGAGGATAGGCTGCCTGAACTTTCAGTCTTGTGTCAGGAATTTATTCTCCACATTTAAGACATTTGGCTGCTAGTCCCCTGACTTCCTTGAGCTCTCAAATCTTACGTAAGCCTCCAGGAGGCTTTCTCTTGCTGGATATATCTCCTTGCAGGGAGAGGATCTGGAGGACACGCTGGCAGTTCTACGTGGGCAGGTGGGATGTTGTCCACAGTCTCATGCTCGGGGTAGCAATCTTAACTTCCTTCCCATCAACAGTTCTGTAGGGCTGAATCCATTTGCAAAAGGTGTTTACTGGTATGCCAAGGGGGCAAGATGAGGATCTGGAAAGAAGTTGTTTTATTGTCTTTATTGAACAATCTGCTTCACCATTACACTGAGGGAACAGTGGGCTGGATGTGAAATGAATGAAACCATAGGTATTTGCAAACCTCTTAAATGTCTCCAAGGAGAACCAAAGACTGTTGTCAGAGATGACTTGCCGGGAAATCCTGAAATGAGCAAAGACGAGATTTATCTTCTCCACAACTGTATTTCAGGTAGAGCTGAGCATCCTGGCAACTTCAATGAATCTTGAGAAATAATCAGTCATCAAAAGACATATTGTATTATCCAGATAGAAAAAGATTTGTTCTGATTTTCTGTCACACCCTGTCTGATAGAGCAGATAGTAGTAGCAGTTCCAGTGGGTTGGCTCTAATGCAAGCACAAATATCACACTTCTCAACTCTCTGTTGTAGTTCTTTGCTCAGCCCAGCCATCCGACTTGTTAGCTCTCTCCCTGCATTTTCTAATGCTTTGCTATCCCTCATGCTATGTGTCAGGGATTTTTCTATTGCACTGATGGAGGGATAACCATTCTGGACCACTTCAACAACAGACTTTGGTTTATGGTAAGAGCCACAGAAACTGTCCGGGATGATTTCATAGAGGTTTCTGAATGTGTCTTTTATCCAGCCTTCTTTGCAGTGAATCGTGACTTGACTCAGGAATTCATCTGCCTCTTGCCTCTTTTTCAGTTCTGGTGGGTGTTTTTCTGTGATTGATAAAGTGGAAAGTATTGGGTCTCTGAAAGCTCCTATAACAAACAACTCCTGTTTATACTTGCTGTGGTGTATTTGGTTTCAGGGCCCCGGAGAGTACATCAGCTATGGCAAGATTCTTTCCAGGTCCATGAGCAGCTGAGTGTTGAAACCTCATGAGTGTCATTCAAAAATGCTGTCTCCTAGGTGGTTAACTCATTTAGGTTTTCTGAACCTAGAAGAGCAACTAACAGATTGTGGTCAGTTTCCACATGAAATTTTATGCGCGCTAGAAAGTCTCGGAAACATTCCCAAACCCATGCAGTGGCTAGCATTTCTTTGTGTTGCGCTGCTCTGTATTGGTCACTGTTCATGAGGCATGAACTACTGGGCAGCACAGTGAAGGAAACCGTCAAATAGACGGAGGAGTTCAAGAAAACAGGATTAATCAGCCTGGTAGGCAGTGATCTCAGCACATCAGCAGACTAAGCATTGTCAAGTTTTTTGTAGGCATTGTGCCAAAGGAGAGTTTTATGGAGGAATTTGAAAGAGGATAATGAGTTAGTTTTGCAAATGTTTACAGGAAGCTCTTCCCAAGTGTGAGAGGCAGCTTGTGAGAAAACACAAAGGTGCTTGGCTGAAAATGTAACAAGTGGGTGATGGAAGCTGGCGCATGGACTGATCAGAGGCTTGAGTCAACATTTCAATAGGGACTGAGAAAAATGATAGGTAGGGTGGGGATAGGCCATGAAGGGCCTTGAAAGTGAAGATAAGTAGCTTATGTTTGATGCAATAGAGAAGAGGGAACCAGCGGAGGGATGCAACAAGAGAGTCAGATGGACAAGGTGATGGGCTAGGAGCCTAATATTTGGAGCAGCAATCTGAATAGATATGAGATGGGCAAAACTGCATTTGTCAAGGCCAGAGAAAAGGATGATGGCCATGGAGACACAAGATGATAAGAGCCTGGAGGAGAGTTTTAGCTGTGTGGATGGATAGAAAAGACAGTATCTTAGAGATGTTATGCAGAAAAAAACTGGCAAGATTTAGAGGTAAACTGGATGGGAGGACGTAGAGATCCAAGTTGAAGATGATGCCCAGGATATGGGCTTGAGTGACAGGCAGGGCTGTGGTGCTGTCTACAGTAACTGAGAAAGGAAGTACAGTAGCACCTCGGTGTTACGAACACCTTGGGAATGGAGGTTGTTCATAACCCTGAACAAAACGTTATGGTTGTTCTTTCAAAAGTTTACAACTTAATACAGCTTTGGAACACTACTATGCAGAAGAAAAATGCCCCCCCACCCCCTTTTTTTTAATAGTTTATATTTAACACAGTACTGTACTGTATTTGCTTTTTTTTCTCTCTGCAGCTGCCTGATTGTGTACTCCTGGTTCCAAACAAGGTGTGTGGTTGACTGGTCAGTTCGTAACTGTGGTGTTCATAACTCTGAGGTTCTGCTGTAGTGTGGAGGGGGAAGGGAGAGGATAGGGAGATTAAGAGCTCTGTTTTAGCCACATTGAGCTTGAGCTGACAGCTAGACGTTCATGAGGAGATATCAGAGAGACAGGCTGAAATTTTAGTTTGTGTGGAAGGAGTCAGGTCTGGAGTAGAGAGGTAGATCTATGAATCATCCCATAGAGATAGTAGTTGAATTTGTGATTAGCCAGAGATGATCTGTGCCTCTTTTACCTTGAGATTAGATTACCATAATGCCATTCTATTTGGGGCTAAGTCTTAAATCAACTTGGAAACAGAAGCTAGTGCCGAATGTAATGGCTCACTTTTTAGGTACAGTCTCTCACAATGACACGTGACAAGATCTCTGTGTTCCAGGAGCTACACTGGCTCACTATTGATTTCTAGGTGGAGTTTAAATAATGAGTTTCCCCTTAAAAAGCTTTAAATGGCTTGGGATTACCTGTCTGATTGTCCCGTGCTTCCACCGTTGCAATCAGCTGAGGCACTCACACTGAAGCTGGATGATTTGAAAGAGAATGATCTGCCATTGGGAATTCTTCAGGCAAGGCCTTGACCTTTAGAATTCACTGTCTCATTCCCCCAAGGTTTTTGGAGAGGGAGCAGGGAGCCAAGGTCTGGGGTTTGAGGTTGGAGAGAGAGATTTTCCTCATCCTTGGATATGGGAAACATGTAGCATTTAGTTTTATTTTGTGAATAATGTATTTTTGTTATATATCAAAGATGCTGAGAGCCCCGGATAGATATTTTGAACAATTACCCATTAATAAGTAATACATACATAAGTAAATTTTAATAATATTTTCTAGGTCAAAGGGAGCATGGTGTACTGGTTAAAGCAAATAACCTGGTTCCAGGACACCTAGGTTTTCCTCCTGCCTTTGCCACTGACCTGCTGTATGACCCTGAGCAACTCACTTAGCTTTCCTCTGCCTTAGTTTCCCTATCTGTAACATGCAGATAATCATTAAATATCTCACAGGGTTCTGAATGGATCCATTCATTGAGGTTCATAAAGCATTTTGATACCATAGCACAGAAGAGGCTGCAGAAGGTCAAAGTATTGTAAAACTTTTGATCATTACCGTTCATTCAGAGGAATCAGAATTAACCATTTTTCATTGTCTGAGGTGTTGGAAGTTTCATTTGTGTAAAGAATCTAGATTAACATTAAACACGGAAGGTTTTCGAAACCATTCACCTTGAAGATTGGCAAAACTGGCATATTCAAAGCAGAAGTGAAAGGCATGTTTTATCTGTGCTGCCCTTTGTAATTATGCTGCTGAATAACAGCAGTATTATCACACCAGGGTTAGAGCCAGAGGATTACCCAAAGTTTTTTAAATGGGATGCTAACGTGGTGCAAACAGGTGCACAGACAAAGAGCAAAAAGAGGGAAGAAAAGTGAGAGAAAGAAAGCTGAGGCCTTCTAGTTTCAGCCACATAGCAAAATTAATGGTTTCTCTAAATGAATGGCATGGTTAGATTACCATTAAACTTGTAAATTAGAGGAAGGAGTCAGATTCTTCATTACACTCCTATTTTAATTTAAGCGAAGTGGGTCACCCTTAATTGTGCATTACCTCAAAAAACCTTTTCACTGGAATAATTTTGCAATAGGCAAAGTGACTCCTGAGAATAATAGGGCTCTCTGAAATCAGTTGGCCAATAGGTCCCTTTCCAAACTGTATCCTGGTAACTGAGTATTCTCTTTGAATGACTCCCATGCACAGATTCAGAGAGAGAAGACTTCTACATTAACTTTAAAAGGCCTTAAAATAAAACACGATTTTGCTGTCATAAATTATTTGTTTGCATTGTTATTTTTGTAGTTTGTCTTTTTGATGATTTGATGCATTGATATACTTTGCATCCAACCGGCCATTTTCTCAAATCACACCTGCAACAAAAGTACATATGTTTGTATAGTTCATTTTGCAAAATTAAGCCTTGGGAAGCATGTTGCTGTCACCACTGGATTAGGAGCTTATATTTCAAGATAAATATGTATTATAGTATTTATAAGCATTACCTCCCAAGAGTCTTCACAGTGCTAGGGGTTCATTTTTGGTCCCAGATGTGAGCATTTTGGGGACATTTCCAAAGGGAGCAGTGTGGCCATGTAGCAGAGAATGCTATGTTTTAGATGCTCCGGATTTGGGGGAAATTTTCCAAGTGAAGGTTGGTTGTGGAAGGACTTCCAAAAATGGGGAAGTGGGCAGTCTGATGGAATTTCTGCTTTCATTCCAGCTCTTGGTTTCTGTCTGTGGGGAAGGCACTATATATTTGGTTCTCTCCATGGCATTGAAGGAGCCTTCCAGGCGATGTGAGGCTGCAGATTGGTTGATGTCAGTGGTGTCTCCTACGAACCTGTGAAAAGCCACATGGGCTAGTATACCTTGGGCAATGGTGACCTGACTGGGCCTGTTGGTCACCCTTCCCAGGTCTCCTCTCAGCTGATCACATGGGTTATTGCTGGCCTTTGGAGTATGCAGTATTGCTGAACAACTTACGCCTTTCTGATGTCAGTCTTGGCTCATAGACTCTGTTTGAAGGATAAGGAAATCTCTGACCCCATGCCTGGGGCATGGTTAGACGTTCTGCTGCCGCCAGTGACAGATGCAGTACTCCTCCAGGAATGACCATCCTTCAGTGCCACCGCCCTCCACTCTGACCCATCCCTTGTAAGTCTCTTGCCTTGGTCTCCAAGGCTTTGATGGTTCTCTCTGTTTCTCTTTCCAAATCACTCTCATTCTCTCATGTGTATTTGGGGTTTTTTAATCCGTGAGGACTGGTGATCCTGGGTGTCTGTCATACAGAGCAACCAGCGAGTAAACTGTGACTCCTGGCACAGCGTAAGACAGAAGTACCTGGCCGAGCATGTAGGGATCTCTGCATATCTTGCAGAATCAGCTACTCCACTTGCATTTGCATGAAAGAAAATGGTATTACAAAGCACCTGCTGCTGCCTGTATATCTAAATTAGGAATCAAACACCTAGCCAAGGAAAGGCCTATTTCATAATTAGTTTCAATTGGAAGCCAGAGGTGGCCTAGGGTGGAGCAGGATTCAAAATCTTCCTTGAATTAGGCTCCTAATTTCACAATTAAGGCAAGTCTTTATAGTGGGCAAAACTAGACCTCTGACTCTAAACTGGAATCTGAATTTTGTGGCTCTGTCCCATCTCTAGCATTAACCAAAGCTCATAGGGTTACTTATCTGAACTGAGTCTTATCCTATTGCTTAATACATGTCCCTAACTAGGATTTAATTGTACAGTTTTCTTTAACATTGTTACGTTGTCTTTATCACAAATGAAGTAGCCAACCTGCCATCACTTCCCCTGTGGCGCTCCCATTGACTTCAGTGGAAGTTCCATTCAGACAGCAGTTCCAGAATAAGGGTAGATACTTTAATGGACTCTCTAATATACTGAAAGGGGCAGTGTGCAGGGCCAGTACCGTGAGCTCAGTGTAGAATACAGCAGCTTCCAAAACTGACAAGTCATGCCAGGAAACCTGAGTGTAAACTAAGAATCCTCATTGCTTGGCTACATGAGAAATGGGAACTTAACTCCTTTTTTTTTTTTCTTAAAGTTAGTGAGCAACTGGCCTGCTCTCTATCAGGTATGGAGAAATGTCTCTGTACATCAATTATCTTATTAATGTCATCGGATTTGACTTTTCGATACATGTGGTCATTGTGGAAATCATGGCTGCAAAGAGGTGATGGCATAGAAGAGCAGCGTTCTAGTTTCTGCATTGTATAAATGATGACAAAACTGCTGCTGACTCAGAGACATGGAAGTCTGAGGAGCCTCTGTGCTGGCACTTTTTGGGGCCAGAATTCCTAATGTGTCTGTAAAACGTCGTTCAGCCTTTGGGCCTTCAAATGTTAATCTTTCTAGTAGTGCTGCTGGCTATCGTGAGTGATCAGAGTGCATGTTAGCGGGGTTTCCAAATAAGACTGTGGGCACCTCAGTATTGTATAGCATGGCTCTGCTCTGTTAATTAGAGGATGACAAATAAAGTGATTCTTAAGTGTAAGGTCTTAAAATCCCAGCTGGTAAGCTCTGTGACCTAAACAAAACACACCGAGTTAGTGGGATCTGTGCAGATGACAACAGCCTTGTGATGTCCCATCCCTACACTCCCCTGCCAGATCCGATCTTGTGTATCAGCAAAGCCATTGAAATTGCATGGGTCAAGACTCTTAGCAATGTCAGTCCCCTGCTGGTTCTCAAGAATGGAGCCAGCAGGGCAGCCTAGGGATAACAGAGAACTCATGCATGTGTGTGCTTCACGTGCATGCTCTGTCTGCAAGCCAAGCAAAACCCATCATCCTCCTGGTTGCTGGTTTTGATCCTACTTCATGCTTAGACTCTTCCATCCTTAGTTTAGGAAGGCTGGTATTTTTATCTTCTGTGTCAGGGAAACGTACAGCAATGGATGGTAGGTTTTAAGGTGAGGATAATTTTGATTTCCCAGTGAAGATTAAAGTGGTGGCTCTGACCTAATAATAATAATTTATTGTTGTTGTTATTTCATTCGTATTACAGTGGTGTTTCCAGTCAGGACCCTTGTCAGGCCCAGGGCCTCTTTCAGAGCTGGAGTTCCCATTCTGTTGACATTCCAAAATTTGGAAATGTTTTTTGTTCCAAATCAGAACAAGCTGACTTTATTGAAATGAAACATTTTGACTCTAGCGAAACAAGTCATTTTGATCATTTTTAGTCAAAAATGTTTCATTTTTTGGCCAGAAGAACATTCAGTCAGAAAAACTGAGGTCCGCTCTAGCCTCATTTAATTTTGGTTAATAGAACCTGATAAATGCAAGTGGAAAAAAATCTAGGGGGATATTTTCAAAGGCACAAATGGCAGTTAGTTAGGTGTCCATCTCCTATTGATTCACTGGGAATTAAACACTCGATGATCTATTTGGACCACTGAAAAGTTCTGACTAAAAAAAAATCTATTTTGGATGGGCAGAGTAGGGGGTAAATCCTGAGTATTGCTTTTGCAGCACAAAATAAATATCAGATGCGCTTGTTTGACAGGACTGAAAACACTGAGTAGGACTTAATGCTGGAAGGTTCACTTTTGTTAGCTGGAAGTATGTCCAGGAGGTTTCTGGGAACACTGGAAAATATAGGTAGCTAATAAAAAGGTTCTTGGAAAAAAGAAACAGTTGGTGATTTTTGAGGTGAAGGGAGTAAACAGGAGAACAACAGTAGTGGTGGTTGAGTTGTCTAGTATGACACAAAGCACATGGAGGCACAGCTGCTTGGAAACTGAGATGGAGGTATCATTATGTTGAACTGCCCTAGCAGTATGCACTGCATTCAGTACAGAAGAAAGAGACAATGCTAAGTCATGCAGCTGTGATGTACCATGACACGTTTGAGTGCTGGTGATATACTCTGCCAGCACAGTTGACAAACTGAAGGCTGTTATTATCATTTCTGTGGTCTACTCTGAACCACAGCCCACTCTTTGTTCAACATGCGTCAGGAATACCATTGCAAGCTACAGGCGCTTTGTTGTGTGAGCACTGGGCACGGTAAGGTTTTAACTGCACTGCACTTGAAGGGGAGGAGGGTTCTTGGCAAGCTGTTCTGCACTTGAAAGCATTCTTGGGCTATTTGGAAGCTTTCTGGGATTTCTCGCCGATGGGTTTCGCAAAGAAGTGTTTGTTACGGTGTATTTGGAAAGTTATGAACCCTAGACATAACGACCGTCGTTATTTTTTAGCTCACATGGTAGTGGTGGCAATGCTGCAATACTGAAAATCCCCTATGGGGACCCTGGTGATGACCTCTGTGGGGGTCATTACACTTACACCTGAGCAGTTTTGGTTAAGAAGAAGGTAGCCTTGTGGTTAAGTCACTAGCCTGGCTCTTGAAACATGTTTCAATTCCTGCCTCCACCACAGGCTCCCTGTTTAATCTCTTTGTGCCTCAGTTCCCTCTCTGTAAATTGGGGATAATACTCCCTCCTTTCTCCCAGTCTTTATCTTCTTTATTTCATTTTCCAGCTCTTTGGGACAGGGCTGTCTCTTCTTATATGTTTGTGCTATGTGCCTAGGGCGGGGGCCCTGATCTTGATTGGGACCAAAATGCTACCGTAAAACAAATAATAAACAACACAGAGGGCCTCATGCTTCACTCCAGGACGCAGGTGGAGACAGCAGAAGTACAACGGGCTGACAGAAGTGTCATTCGGGTAGCAGAAGAAGGAGACTAGCGATTCCAGGGAATAACAGGCATGAGTTTGTCCCAATCGGTGTTTTAAAATGGTTATGAAGATGTACGTTCATGGATTTGTCTCTGATGGAGCGATCAGGAGTTATGGAACATGCATTAGGTATCTCAGGTTGTCTCAGTCTGTATGTCCAGAGTAGACTGCAAGAGGTATAACTCTGCTCAAAGCCCGTTTCAGATTCGCTTTGCAAAAATGTTACCTTAAATGTTAAAAAAAACCCCAAAACATCAAACATAGTTTGCTTTAATGTTTTTCTTGTTTGCGTGTTTGTCTGCAATCTTCCAGCAGAAGCAGTCGTATAGCAGAAATGGCAAATGAGATGCTTTTCTTTCTTTAAAGCCTTCTCAAATACAATTCTGCACCTGCGACTTCCTCCTACAGCCTCATGGCTGACCTCAGCCTTAACCTGCAGGGAGGTGAAAGGTCAGACTAAGCCTGTCGCTGCTTAGCTCTGAGATTCCTGTGCTCTTTTTGAGTACAACAGTCTCATCGATTTCAGTCCCCTGCTGGCATACAAGACCAGAGCTGGTAGAGGAGCAGAGAGGTGGTGCAATGTGTATCCATGCATTAACTCCACTCGCCAAGCTGTTGCTCCTAACAAACTCTGTGTCCTGGCTTGGTTTTTTATGAATTACTAAGTGCAGCAGCTGGGATGTTTCATTTTGGAGGGCTGATATTTCCTAGATTAAAAAAAAAAAAAAAAGTTTTAGGCGGGGCCGGTTTGGAGCCTGGAAGGCGTGGCAGTATCACATTACAGCTGTGGACCCTTTAAACTCGATCTTGGATACATCCTCCAAGTTTTCACCCAGAATTTTATGCACGTAAGTTGAGTAGCACGGCCACCTAACCACTTGATTTGCACAAGCAAATGCAATTTTCCTGTGCCAGCTTAGAGGTGTGCATCTACAGAACAATTGCACAGGCAAATTTTCAGGCACAAATGTAGTGGCTGGACTGAAGGCCTTTCGGGTACGGCTCCACTGCAGCTGGGAGTGTGCCTCCCAGCCCGGGCTGACAGACGCGGGTTAGCTCGACTTGGCGTTAAAAATAATAGTGTGGGGCTTGTGGCACTGGTGGAGGCTCAGGCTAGCCACCCACGCTTAGAGCAAGGGGCTGGGTGGGCTTGGGAGCCTGAGCTGCTGCCCAACTTTAGTGTCCACACGGATCATTTTAATTCCCTAGCTCAAGCCATGCTAGCGTGAGTCTGTCTGTTCAGGCTGGGAGGCTCACTGCTCACTACTCACTGAGACATACCCTTTGGCGTCTAGGGTCCCTTAGCACTGTATTAGTTGTTATTGTTCTTATTTATTACTACTCATACATCACTTTCATCAGTAGAACTCAAAGTGCTTTACAAAGAGGTCCAGTGTCATTATCACCATTTTAGAGATGGGGAAACTGAGGCACAGAGAGATGATGTGACCTGCCCAAGGTATTTGTGGCTTATTGTCACAGAATCATAAGGCTGGAAGGGACCTCGAGAGGTCATCTAGTCCAGTCCCCTGCACTCAGGGCAGGACTAAGTAACATCTAGACCATCCCTGACAGGTGTTTGTCTAACCTGCTCTTAAAAATCTCCAATGATGGAGATTCCACAACCTCCCTAGGCAGTTTATTCCAGTGATTAACCACCCTGACAGTTAGGAAGTTTTTCCTAATGTCCAACCTAAACCTCGCTTGTTGCAGTTTCAGCCCATTGCTTCTTGTCCTATTCTGAGAGGTTAAGAAGAACAATTTTTCTCCCCTCGTCTTGTAACAACCTGTTATGTACTTGAAAGCTGTTATGTCCCCACTCGGTCTTCTCTTCTCCAGACTAAACTAACCCAGTTCTTTCAGTCTTGCCTCATAGGTCATGTTTTCTAGACCTTTAATTATTTTTGTTGCTCTTCTCTGGACTTTCTCCAATTTGTCCACATCTTTCCTGAAATGTGGTGCCCAGAACTGGACACAATACTCCAGTTGAGGCCTAATCAGCGCGCAGAAGAGCGGAAGAATTACTTCTTGTGTCTTGCTTACAACACTCCTGTTAATACATCCCAGAATCATGTTTGCTTTTTTTGCAACGGCATTACAGTGTTGACTCATATTTAGCTTGTAATCCACTATGGCCTCCAGATCCCTTTCCGCAGTACTCCTTCCTAGGCAGTCATTTCCCATTTTGTACACGTGCGACTGATTGTTCCTTCCTAATTGGAGTATTTTGCATTTGTCCTTATTGAATTGCATCCTATTTACTTCAGACCAATTCTCCAGATCATTCTTAATTATAATCCTATTCTCCAAAGCATTTGCAACCCCTCCTAGCTTGGTATCATCCGCAAACTTAATAAGTTACTCTCTATGCCATTATCTCAATCATTGATGAAAATATTGAACAGACCCGGACCCAGAATGGATCCCTGTCGAACCCCACTCATTATGCCCTTACAACATGGCTGTGAGGCATTGATAACTCCTCTCTGGGATCAATTTTCCAACCAGTTTTGCACCCACCTTATAGTAGCTTCATCTAGGTTGTATTTCCCTAGTTTGTTTAAGAGAAGGTCATGAGGGACAGTATCAAAAGCCTTACTAAAGTCAAGACATACCACATCTACCACATCCCCCCATCCACAAGGTTTGTTACTCTGTCAAAGAAAGCTATTGGGTTGGTTTGACATGATTTGTTCTTGACAAATCCATGCTGACTGTTACTTATCACTGTATTATTTTCTACGTTTGCAAATTGATTGCTTAATTATTGCTCCATTATTTTTCTGGGTACAGAAGTTAAGCTGACTGGTCTGTAGTTCCCAGATACTGTTATGATAAAGTCCAGATACTGTTATGATTCTCTGTGCATCTCTGAAGTGCTTCTAAATATTTACCAGTTGATGTGACTAAAAATAAAATCTTGCCCTCCACTGCGCTGTGGGCAAGGAAAGAAGAGGACATAAGTAGCGTCTTCCACATGTGGAATTATAACTCACTAGTGAGTGAGTGTGTGTGTGTGTGTGTGTGTGTGTGTGTGTGTTACAAGTCTCCCTCTGTGCCCAATACACAGATGATATGAGTTGTGACAGCCCACTAGCTGTCAAGCTTTGGCTAGAGCTGTAGCAGTTTATGCACTTAGCTCTGAAAATCCCTGATTTAGTTCCTGGTGTGTTGGCCAAGAGGGCGGCTATCATAGAAACAGCAAGGCAGGATCCGTCTGTAGTATTTGAGAGAGCTGGTCTGTGGATTAGGGGGCTTATCTAGGCCCCCAGAATCCTTGCTCATAAGCTGTTGTCAACAGCACAAGTGAGTTGTTAAAAGCAGAAACCAACAACAGATTGCTCTTGCTTGGAGGCATTGTATACGATACTCACCATTGCACTCCAGCAGGCTGGCTCTGAGATTTCCTTTCCTGCCGGCTACGTGCGCTCTGCTACCCTCTGCTGTCCTGTCTTCCTGCTAGAGTGGCCTCCTCAGGTTGGCTGCGCTACTCTCCAGCGCAGCCCCAATGTCCGTGTTTTCTCAAAATAAGAAAAAAGGGTGAAAAGTGATTTCCCACTCTCTTTCATCCCCAGCCTGATAGGAAACGATTTGGAAAAGTCACTGGAAGTTCAAATGCTAATAAGAAATATTATTGTATGTAGCCCATCGATGGGACTCAAATGGTCCGTTTTGTGGTATTTGGATACAGGACATTATTGCATATAGAAGACCATAGCCTCTGCCCCTGGCAAGGTCAGTTTGTGTCACCGGAGCAGTGCAAAAGGACTTTGAATCAGTCCTAACAGGACTGATGAGGATTCCAGTGGCGAGGGAGACTCCTGGGTTGGCACACAGCTAGCAGAGCCAACATTACACCAGCCCCACCTGACACAGAGGACATATCAAGTCCTGCTGTGAGCAGGGCAGGAGCATTCCATGGTGGAGAGGAGTATGAAGGGGGCTGAAGGGAGTGGGGCTGGAGAAAAATGTACTCTGCTGATCTCCAGCTGGCCCAGCATGGTCCCTAGGGGATCATTCTAGCCAGCCTAATTTAGAACAGCCCTGTGGTTGCTCTGATTTGTGCTGGAGATCAGAGTGGCCATTGGCTGCCCCCAGGATTAAGGGAGGGGAAAAAGTTGACTTAGAGCCACCTTTGCCTTTCTCACTGTCCTCAGCTGCACTGAGCATGAGCCAACGATTGCACCCAGACTGTCTGACAGGTAGCTGACATCGTTAGTGAAAATTACAAGGGGAAGAAAAATTGGAAAGGCAGGGAAACTGGTAATAAAAAAAATAACCTCCTTTTTGTTTTCCAGCAATTGTTTCTGTGGAATATTGACTCTCAGTCCAGCAGCATCACAGTGGACCAACTGTTGGTAGAGCTGAAAGCTGGAGGGATCAGTGAAGAACATGAGAAAGCCGTGC
This sequence comes from Emydura macquarii macquarii, assembly GCF_026122565.2. NCBI lineage: Eukaryota > Metazoa > Chordata > Testudines > Chelidae > Emydura > Emydura macquarii. Next base: position 1,583,281 of record NW_027133667.1, read on the forward strand.
AGAGAGAACTGCAACACATCCAGAAACTAGATCTTCTTGATTTCTTGACTTACCTGCCACTCTTTATTCTTATCCACAACTCTGTCATTGCCAATCCACTGGATGATTCGAGAACAATCTGACCTGTTACCTTAACTCTGGCCGAAGGGAAGCTGATGTCTTATGAAGGCTTCTAATGTGCCATTTTCCAGCAGACATCAAAGATTGTGGTGATGGTGGTAAGGAACAACAGCTCAGAAACAAAAATGCAATTCCAATCAATGCGCTAGTGCATGTAAATACAGCAGGCCCTAATCTGTAGCCTTCATTCACATGAGTGGTCCTGGCAAAAATAAATCAGATAGAGGCTCAAATACTGAGATTTGTAAATGTAAATTTTGAGGGTACATTTGTCACCCACAGATACGGTGGCTGAGTCACTGTCCTGGAAACGTTCCCAGCAATTGAATTATGTCAGGGTTTTGGGACGATTTAGAGGGTATAATATAAAGTAAACATTTACATCCACTAATATATACCATTACGTGCCAGCAATGCCCCTCTGCCATGTACATTGGCCAAACTGGACTATCACTACGCACAAGGATAAATGGACACAAATCAGACATAAAAAATAATAACATCCATAAACCAGTTGGAGAGCTCTTCAATCTCCCAGGACACTCTATCTCTGACCTGAGAGTTGCTATCCTATCACAAAAAAACTTTAAAAACAGACTTCAAAGAGAAACTGCTGAGTTAGAAATTATCTGCAAACTTGACACATTCAAACTGGGTTTAAACAGAGATTTGGAATGGCTATCTCATTACAAGAAGTAAGTTGCTCTGATCACCCATTCTCACCTCCTACTCAATGGTTGTAATTAGGCCTCAAGTACCTGGCTTTCATTCACCTACCCCATTGTTGTCTATGCCTTTGGATATGTATATGTTGCCTACCATACATATGTTGCCTGTATTTGCTATATTATTTCTATCAACTGCATTTGAGGAAGTGGGGTGCAACCCACAAAAGCTTATGCCTACTGAAATTAAATTTGTTAGTCTTTAAAGTGCTACAGAACTCTCGTTATTTTTGCTGTATACAGACTAACACGGCTACCCCTCTGGAATTTTTATATCTGATGAGCCAGATTTTCAAAAGGTCTCAGCAACCACAGTTGCCCTCATCTTGGCTACTTTATGTAGGTGCCTTGAATGGGAAGAGTTTGATCCAGAGCTTCTTTGAAAATCTGCCCTGTTATCTGCCATTATAATATATATTTTCAAAACGATTGTAAAATGCTAATAAAATGCGTAGAAATTCCTTTTCCTCCATTTATCTCAGCCAGCGCACTTTTTAGTCTGCTTACTGTGACTGGCCTATAACTACTGAATATCCACAGGTTATTTCCAGTATGTAATGGAAAATGGGCAGAAAGCACAAAGGATTAATTTTGCCTTTTCAATCTGATCACAGCACAAACAACGAGAGTTCTGTGGCACTTTAAAGACTAACAAATTTAATATTTGCAGGCATAAGCTTTCGAGAGACTTCAGCTCTCTTTTTCAGATGCAGTAAAATCACAAACGTTTTGAAATTATATTGTTAAGCTACCATTGGGTAAAGTGAGATAAACAGCATCTTGTTCAGGGTAGTCAGCCACTGAAGAAACCGGGATCTGCCTAAAAGAGTCAAAAGTAAGAAAATGTATCAGGCAATAGCTGGTCCCAGAGGGCCTGCAAGGATGTTTTTTCATGGGGCAGGCTGATGTCATATATGGCAAGAGCAACTATGTATGTAGGTGGCAATCTGTAAATCCTTACAATAGACTCCTATGGAACTTTTTCTTTGTCTTCAGTGGGAGTTTTGCTTTACTAATGTCAGGCACGTCAAATGATTTTCATCGTGTTTTGTAGCAGTCACAGGTCCTTCACAAGGGTTTTGCTTGAAGCTAAAAAGTAGAGCACTCTGGACCAAATCCTCAGCTGGTAGAAATCAAAGTATTGCACCGGCTGAGGTCCTAGCGATATATATTTAGATCCTACACATGTTGTTGTGAGTGTCTGCCAGGTCTTAATCAGAATCCATCAGACACATAGTTGGTATATTTATTGCCTTGAAACATGCCTGGGACTCGCAGTCCTCACTGATTTAGGCTTTAAATACATATCTAGACTGTTTAGGTAATAATAAGATAATGCGCTTGCACTAAGGGAAAGTTATAGGATGACTTAATTATATGGTCTGTTGATCAATTCAATGTGAAAACAGTTAAATCAATATTTTATTGCATTATTGTAAACTGTGGTTAGAGCATATTAGATTACTGATAGCTGACTGACATTCAAAAGTGTGTAACTGAATCTAATTCCAAACAAACATTATTTGTGCAATATAGAACCAGGTAATACCTTCCAGTTGAGCAGATTTGTTTCTAATTAAAATAACAGCTGTTTATTTAAAGCATAGGCATGCAGTATTTAAATATGGTACTAACTCAGCTGGGAATTCAGTCCAGAGTACTTTGTGAGAATCTATGTCACAGTATATTGAAATAAATCCAGCATGACACAACTGTACCTGTTTCATTATAATTTTTTAGTTCTCTGTGTGTTTTTTCCCTCTGCTGTAAGCTGGGGATGCATCAGTTGGAAGTGACAGAGGAGGAGAAGGACCTGAGCATATTGGTTGATTACAGGATGACTATGCGCCGCCAATGTGATGTGGCTGTGAAAAAAGCTAATGCGGTCCTAGGATGCATCAGGCGAGGTATTTCCAGTAGAGATAGGGAAGTGTTAGTACCATTATACAAGGTGCTGGTGAGACCTCATCTGGAATACTGTTTGCAGTTCTGGTCTCCCATGTTTAAGAAAGATGAATTCAAACAGGAACAGGTGCAGAGAAGGGCTACTAGGATGATCAGAGGAATGGAAAACCTGCCTTATGAGAGGAGACTCAAAGAACTTGGCTTGTTTAGCCTAACCAAAAGAAGGTTGAGGGGAGATATGATTGCTCTCTATAAATACATCAGAGACATAAATACCAGGAAGGGAGAGGAATTATTTAAGTTCAGCGCTAAGGTAGACACAAAAACAAATGGATGTAAACTGGCCATTAGGAGTTTAGACTTGAAATTTGACGATTTCTAACATCAGAGGAGTGAAGTTCTGGAAAGCCTTCCAAGGGGAGCAGTGGAGGCAAGAAACCTAACTGGCTTCAAGACTGAGCTTGATAAGTTTATGGAGGGGATGGCATGATGGGACAGCCTAATTTGGCAATTAACTGATCTTTGACTGCTAGCGGTAAATATGCCCAATGGCCTGTGATGGGATGTTAGTTGGGGTGGGTTCTGAGTTACTACAGAGAAGTTTTTCCCAGGTCTCTGGCTGATGAGTCTTGCCCATATGTTCAGGGTTTAGCTGATCGCCATATTTGGGATTGGGAAGAAATTTTCCCCCAGGGCAGAGGCACTGGATTTTTTTTTTGCCTTCTTCTGCAGCATGGACCATGGGTCACTTGCTGGTGGATTCTCTGTACCTTGAAGTCTTTAAACCATGATTTGAGGACTTCAATAACTCAGTCATAGATTAGGGGTCTATTACAGGAGTGGGTGGGTGACGTTCTGTGTCCTGCATTGTGCAGGAGGTCAGACTAGATGATCATAATGGTCCCTTTGACCTTCAAGTCTATGAAAATGTTAAATTATTTATGGCCTAATTTATCTTTTCTGGTTACAGCAGAACATGGGTGATTGCCCCAGTGCGGTGAACTCGCAGTAATCTGTGGTCTTCAAACCCTGGACCATTCATGCACTTGAACATTATCGTTATTATTTATATTACAGGATCGCCTAAAGGCCCCAGATAGGAGTGAGGCCTAAATATTGTACAAAGAAAGTGAAAGACAGTCCCTATCCCCAAAGAACATACAAGTTACATAGAAAAGACTGACATATAGAAACAGGGAGTTCGTCTACATGGAGAGTTAATGTGTGGCAAGTGGGGGTCTAAATCTACAACACGCTAGCCTTCTGCACGCTCATTGGCCACGTGGACCTCGCTACCATGCTCTAGAAGATCTGTAGTGCACTTTGATCGACCGCTGCTTCAAACAGGAGAAGATCAAAACACAACTGCAACATTTTTTAGCGAGTGGGAGCAGGGTCCCCACAGCCAGTCGGTGTGCAGCAGGCTAACGGGCTATCAATGTACAGCCCAGCTTGCCACGCGGTAATTCTCCATATGGACAATCTCAGAGAGAGCAAAAGTTACCCAGCCAAACAACAGTTCAAAAGCTCAGAGCTTACTATTGTCTAGAGCTGATTGAAAACATGTAAACCTACATGAAACATTTCAAAGTTGTTCGCATGATGTTCAAAAGAGACCCTCCCTTATTTTGTTGTCTGCTTTTGTCCACGTTTTCTACACACACTTTTTTTCAGTTAAAAAACAGTGTTGTCAAAATGGTCATCGATATTTTTCATTTACTGAAAAAATGGTTGGGTTAAATGAAAAAAATTGATAATGATTTTGATGAAAATAATCAAATCTATTAAAGAGGCAGGAATATTTTTGCAATAAACTCAACACAGTTGGCCTTTTTTCCTGAGAACAACTGTTCTCAAATAAGGTCATTTTCCAACCGACCTTGCTAGTTGCACTCTCCCCCTTGCCCTATTTATTTAATTTTCACATACCAGCCTCTTTCTTCCCCTCTGTCTACATGCTTCAGCCAACCTCTGGTGCCATCTCTTCCTCCTGCCCACCCAAAATAGCTTCAGCTTCAGTCTGGGACAAAAGAGAGAAAAAAAAAGTACAAACTGGCCAAATCTGTCTATAGCCTGTCCATTCAATCCTTTGGAAGAGGTGTAACTCTGAGCAGGGGCCCAAGATAGCCACTGCTTGTCTCCTGCAGTTTCTAGCAGGGACGCCGCTGCTCCTTCTACCCTCCCACTGATAGAAGAGTAGCTTTAGGCAGGGTCTCCTGGGGGAAAGGGTAGGGCCCCTCTTAGCCTGTCTCTGACACCTGCAGTCTCTGGCAGTGACTCTTGGCTGCTCCCCATGGGTCTTCTGGGGGAGGGAGATAGCAGTCTACATGGTCAGCAGAACCAAATATTTAGGGGCGGGCAATCCAGGCCACCGCCTGGGGTGCCAAACTTGGGGGGCACCAGGCTTGAGGTGTTGGTTTTGTTATTAGCGACAAAAGGGGAATAGAATGTTTGAAGTAAAATGCTTATCTATGGCAGGAATAAATACAGATTTACAGAGCCTAGCATACAAATGTATCGTCTTATATGACCAGGATAAATCATGCATGCAGATTGTGCCTCAAAGTCATGACATGGGCTACAAATACAATAAAAAATAAGGTATTCAAACGTTCAACAAATGGAGGCCGGGGGATGAGGGGGGGCGAAGACACTCCTCACCTGGGATGCCATTTGGGCTAGGGCCGGCCCTGATGGTCCGTCCATGCTTCCTGAAGTCTCTGGCAATGGCTGCCAGCTGGGCTATCCCAAAGGCTTTATAGAACTAGTCTGTGCTTGCTGAGTGAGATTCTGGAGTTGTTTTGTGGCACTCTTGTTCTTTGTGTGTAATTTGCAGCCAAGTATGCCGCTTCCCTGAAGGATGCTGCAGCACTAGCAATGCCTTATTTTAGTTGGTACCTGAGTTTGTTGCAAAAGTGGCCTCAGTTACTTTTCCTTGCTTCTTAACTTCTGCTTAAAAATAGTGATGTGCTTCATCAGAAGTGCTTGAGATAGCTTCTTCAAAGAACTTGCTCACTAGTCTTCTGGAAGAGCTGTAGAATGGACCTCAACTCTGCTCCAGGTTGCAGCACGGCTGTACAAAGATGAGCGTCCTAGCCATTATTACATGCATATGGCTTGCTGAATGATTTGACTGGCAGATAGTAAAATGGGAGACAATAAATATACAGTGTGTATGTGTCCCCCCGGCAGGCTAACAAGGCTAGTTGAAACAGAAACCCTCTACTAATCCATTTTCCTGCAGTCATCAGTGTTGCCCCTGCCGCAAAGGGACTCTTCAGCATACTGTCTGGAAACCCTGCAAAATATGTACAGGAGATGCTCAAAAGAATAGTTCCTGACGTTACAATAAAATGGAGAGGGATAGTGTCAAGCCAGGCTCTGCCGAGGAATGTTAGTGCTCTTGGCTCATGGAAATGTTTGCCCCTCTGCCACCACAAGTTTATTGAAAGATCAGAGCCAGGATCAGTGCTTAGATGAAATAAGCCACCAGCAAATAGACCCTGGAGCTGATTCACTTTCTTCCTTACCCTCTCCCTTTTTATTCACCTTCTCTTTTCCCCTCAGGTGACCGAAAAAACTAGCTGCTCCATTAAAGCAGCTGGAGATGATAATATTTCCTTTCTTCCATCCAATGTCCGTCTTCTCTATTCAGATTGTAAGCTCTTCAGGGCTGCAACTGTCTATTACAGTGTGTGTACGTACCACAGCTAACACAATGTGGCTCCACTCTCATTTAGGGTCTCCTGGTGCTATTGTACTACAAATAATAAATGATGATGACTAGGACTGCTATATGGTTGCATGGGAGTTATCTAGACATGCTTTTTCTAACTTGGATTTTTATAAATTGACGGTGGGACACTGTGCCTTGATGGAATTCCCTTTCTCTGTTGGGGGAACATGTTGAACTGGAGGCATGGGATGATGGCGAAGGATCCCCAGTTTCTGCAGACAAAAAGCTACCCTTCAAATCAGGTGAACACAAGAGAAAACCTCTGTACCCATTCTCTGTACAAATAGAGCACAGTGGTGTAAATCTGTGACTTTTCATAAGTGACAGTCATATAAAAACCATCAACAAAATAGTATTTTTAAGGGAATTAAAGGAATTTCTCAAGGACATTGGAGCCTTTCAAACACAAGCTTGCACCAGTACTATAGCTGGGGTTAGGCTCCAATGCCACTCCAAGCAGTTGCATTATTTTTTCAAAGTTACGCTGTCGTGGATGAGTGTTTACAAGAATGGTGGCCCCGTATCGTCAATTTTTATTAACGAGGGATAGGTAAATCAATGTAGAGATCATCAGAAATGAAGCAAAGTCTTGCTATTCCTTATATTACACCTTTATTTAAGGCAGTTCAACTCCATTCTAAAAAAAGGAGCTTTCATTTTTGCACACCTCTGCATTTTGTGTTTTCCACGTCTGTAAGCAGCCCAGTCAAACACTATGGAACTGACAAGCTCAAGAGTGGACATATTTTTAAACAAAGTGAAATTATTTTACTGTGCAACATTGTTTTAATGAATAATTCCATAGTGAAATTGACCAGTTCCTTAATGATTGAGGGATCAAAATCTGGATGAAATGCTATTGGGTTGCAAACGGTAGGCTAGAATACAAGCACAAAAATCTATCAAACTTTAGCATGTCCAAATATTTTAAATAAGAAGGTGGGTAACTCGGGGCTTGATCCAAGCTATCTATTGGAAAGCTACCTACTGATTTCAATGTGATTTGGAACACAGCCTTCATAAATTACAGATATATTAAATCTGTTTAGTCTATTTAAAGTTCAACTCCATGTCCTGGCAGTGGCCACTGTCAGTGATCAAATATTGATGTATTGACACAACCCTAATCACACTGTAATTTGGCTCATTTATCAGTCTTTACTCAGGAGATACTTAGGACTGAACTAACTTGGAGACTGAATTATCTCTGTGCCTGAAGAGCAGGTGGTTAGTCTATGCTAAAGTGGGGATTATTGCTGCAGACAGTATTGGAGAGCTTGCTTTGCACCTGCCTCCTCATCATATCAAGCATGTAGATAAAAAGAATCCGGTTCCCTGGCACTGCCAACCAACCCCTCCAATCTTTCAAAAACAAATACTCAACCTTGACTGTAAAATAAAATATAAAATAAGAGTTACCACCACTTTCTATTGACTGTTGATTGACCTGAGCACTCTCCAATGGTGAATACAAAAGATTAGATATCACTTTCCATACAGGTGTTTAAGCAAATCATTTTTCTTCTTGCCGTGAGACGAAATTGTTCAAGGCTCTGGAAAATGTTTGTGTGTAGCTTTGTAAATGTGCTTACTAAAAAGAAGGCATTAGCTTACGTCTTCAAAGGCGGTGATTTACAATAACCTGGCTAGTGTTTCTAAAACGAAAAGTTTTGTTAAAGCTTAGCAGGATGCACCGATGGGAGATGTTTGACACAGCGCATGTATTTAGAGTAGAGATATAATGATATGCCTTTAGAAATAAATTATTCAAAACTATCTGCAAACTCTGGGGAATATAGACAACAGTACAACTTAGGGTTTGATTCTCCTTAAAGATTGGTGTAAATCTGGAGGAACTCCACTGAATTGTAAATTCCACCATTGTATAAGTGAGATCAGAATCAGATCCTTAATTTAAATCCTGGAAAAACTGATAGGGGCTATCACAGAGCTGGAATATGTTCTGGGCTGTTGCACATCACTTTGAATCCTGATGTGTGCTCTCTCTCTGCTCCGGGTGCCTGATCCAACGTAAGATAATCAGAGTGGTTTCCATTAAGCACTTCCAAATAACATTGGTTACATCAATATCTAAATAATAGCATTTGTTGGAAAAGGCAAAAGTTCACAAAAAAAAGTTTCAAATGTGTTTTCATTGGGAAGTGATTGAAATGGAACTTTTTTTGGTTTTTTGCAATAGTTTTTGCTGCACATTTTTTATCAAAATTATTATTGGAATGGTTACTGACAGTTCTGCTTATTGACACGTCAGCCTTTGGCAAATGAAAAATTTTAATAAAAATGTTGCCAAATATTGGAAAAGAACATGACATTTCTCAGAAAATGTCCCAACCATTTAATCAATGTCATCAATTTTTCATCCAAAAAAAATCATTTTTTAAAATTGCTATTTTTCAGTAAAAAAAAAAAATTAATTTGAACAATATTGACCAGTTTTACTAACTAATCTTGATAATAATTAGGCTTGGAAGGATTTTTATTGGGGAATGTCGGTAAACATTGATTACCTCATACACATGCAAACCAATTAAATTATATTTCCATTGATAAAAACTGAAATGTATAGATAGATAAAGTTAGAAGAATTCTGCTTGAGAACTTAGAGTAAAAACCCAGCAATTTAGACTTCTGAGTTAGGCTTGTTACAAATGGACTAGCAAATGAATAGTAAAATCAGGTACGATTTGTTTATTTATGGATATTTAGTTTGTATATTTTGACACATGATGCTGACAATTAGTGTTTGAATGATTTATAGAGCTTTAGCTTTTTGAATCTCAGCATCTACTATCATTAAATAATTTTTTGTCCCCCCCCAAAAAAAATTTTTTCCACAACTTTGAAAATTTAAATTGATAAAAAGAGAAGAAAAAATAAGCTTGAATATCAACAGCCTCATTCCCTGGCAAAGTTCTAAAAAAACATTATATTAAATTCTGCCAAGCCTAAATGTAATATGACCATCATACCGAGGCATAAGGGTCTTTCCTGTTTGTGTCTTTGACACTTTGCTATTTTCGGTAAAAGTGGGCTCCTCTAATTCTCCTTTATTTTCTATTATGTACTTCAAGAATTAGAGCTGGAATTTGTGTCCCATGACAACTGGCCACTAGGAGACTCTTACTGCAGGTGAGTTGGTAAGCTCATTCAAAATGATGACAGGATGAATAAGACTGTCTAATATAATTGCAGAATAATCTCCGACCATTTTTTAAAGAGAGGTGGAGCTTGAATCTCAATAATGTACTTAGATAGAAAAGAGGCATTTTTTACCCACTTAAATAGATGATGAGCCCATAGTCCTTGTATATAAGACAGCCATCTTACTCTGTCAGAATGTGTTAAGCCCTGCAAAGGGAATTAGTGGGTTCAGATTTACTATTCATCCTTTTTCTTGACATTTGAGAGGGCTAGCTGTCTTAATCAGAAAGCATTCGCCATTCAGAATACTCAGTGAAGAGTCACATGAAAATGCAGATTCATAATTGAACAAAGACAGTTATTTTCCGACTGGGGCACACTGGTGAATGGCTGCGAGCGCCTAATTATGACCAGACCTCTCTTCCAAATGGAGTGTTAAAATCAAAGAAGAGTTCACCCTTCATTGTGAGTGGGGTTTGAAACTGTGTTTGTGAATACTGTACCGTGGTATATGTAGGTCGCCAAGAGGACCTTGTTTTTTAGTATCTAAATTACTCCAGAAATGAAGCGGTAGCATGGTAGGCTATTAAATGTATGCTGTTCAATGCACTTGAGCTTTTCTTTTTCTTTTACCAGTATTAGTTTTCACCCCCGCATCTGCCCATGTGTGTATACCCTTCAGAGGGCTCTATCTATGATGATATTTTTCTTCTCTTTCATTTTACGGCACTAAAAGTGTCTCGTATTCCTTTACTGAGTATGGATTCTAATAGGGTTCATCTTCTATGTGTGTTTTGGCAGTGCACAGGAAAAGCATTTTATATGTATTCCTTCGTAGCCAGATTCTGAAGCCAAATGCCTTTGGCTGGAAGGTGCTTTTCTTTGGCAACACTGTCCACCTTCTTAGGTCTTCACACTCCTTGGTCTTGACTGCCTGTTGATCTCCACAAATCACAGCTACCCAACAGCCCTGGGGAGAGAGACAACCAAAGAAGCTGTTGAAAAAAGGGGGTGTAGTTATGCAGATTAACCTCTAAAAGGTGCAATGTAGCCTAGTCAGGAGTTCATCATAGTCTCTGTACACGTGAACTATAAGAGTGGTTCTCAACATTTCCAGACTACTGTACCTCTTTCAGGGGTCTGATTTGTCCCGCGTACCCCAAGTTTCACCTCACTTAACTACTTGTTTACAAAATCAGACATAAAAATACAACGGTGTCACAGCACATTGGCTGAAAAATTGCTTTCTTTCTCATTGTTACCATATAATTATAAAATAAATCAATTGGGATATAAATATTTTACTTACATTTCAGAGTATAATGCATATAGAGCAGTATAAACAAGTCATTGGCTGCATGAAATTTTAGTTTGTACTGACTTCGCCAGTGCTTTTTATGTAGCCCGTTGTAAAACAAAGCAAATATCTAGATGAGTTGATGTACCCCCTGGAATACCTCTGTGTACCCTCAGGAGCATGCGTTTTCCTGGATGAGAACCACTGAACTATAACACTTATTCATGAGAACAGGAATATATTTACTAATTAAGTAAACCCTCATGCTTCAGGGTTTCAGCTGGCCACCGCAAGGGCCAGGAAGGAATATTTTCTTCCCACTGTATTTTGGGAGGTTTTTTGTTTTTTGTTTTATCTTCTTCCTGTGAAGCATCAGGGATGGCCATGCCTGGAGTTAGGACACTGGGCTGGGTGGGACAGGGCACTGAGGTACCACAGAGCATTCTCTCTCTCGGATGCTTGGGCCGCTGGTTCTTGCTGACATGCTCAGGGCCTAACTGATCACCATATGTGGAGTTGGGAAGACGTTTTCCCAAAGGTCAGATTGGCAGTGATCTGGGTTTGTTTTGGTTTTTGCCTGCCTCTCCAGCATGTGGGTACAGGTGACTTGCCCAGATTATCTGGGTATCTCTCAATAATTTCCCTGCCATTGCAGAGGCCTTGAGCACTGGTGTACCTCGGTCCCTCCTATTCTCTGCCTATGGTACATAATAGTCTTGTCTCCTGTGGGCTGTAATACTTTGGTATAATTTCCATTGACGGGTTCATTGAGCGAGTGCTGGGCGGTGTTGGTGGCCTATATTATACAGGAGGTCTGACTAGATGATCTAGTGCTCTCTTCTGGCCTTAAATTCTAAGACTCTATGACCCTGTCTACACTGACCTCCGGGATTCAGCGGCAGTTGACCAGAGTTACGCAAGCTACGCAAAAAACTTGCCTAACTCCCGTTGACTTCTGGGCTTCTCTTCTGCGCGCCGTCTTCACTGCACTGCACCACTTGCGAAGGTGGTCTTAGTACGTCGATTAGTGGATCGACTGCGAGGGTCTTCACTGACCGCTCAGTTGATCCAAAGAAATCGATCTGACGACGGCGACTTTGCTGCCATCAGCGTAGCCGTAGCCTGAGACTCCACTAGTAACCTCCCTCCAGTCTGATAATTCACCATTCAGCACAACCCATTGACTTCTCCCCATTAGCCAGGTTCTTATCCACCTTAAAATTCTTGTACTGATCCTCATCTTCTCTCATGTATCTAGTAATTTCCCACATGACACCATGTCAAATGCTTTACTGAAGTCCGGGTGTATTAGATCTACTGCACTTCCCTTAACTAAAAAATCAGTTATTTTCATAGAAACATAGGACTGGAAAGGACTTTGAGAGGTCTTCTAGTCCAGTCCCCTGCACTCAAGGCAGGACTAAGTAATATCAGACCATCCCTGACAGGTGTTTGTCTAACCTGCTCTTAAAAATCTCCAATGATGAAGATTCCACAATCTCCCTAGGCAATTTATTCCAGTCATTAACCACCCTGACAGTTAGGAAGTTTTTCCTAATGTCCAACCTAAACCAACCTTGCTGCAATTTCAGCCCATTGCTTCTTGTCCTATCCTCAGAGGTTAAAGAGAATTTTTTTCTCCCTCCTCCTTGTAAAAAGCTTTTATGTATTTGAAAACTGTTATCATGTCCCCCCTCCCCCTCAGTCTTCTCTTCACCAGACTAAACAAACCCAAGTTTTTCAATCTTCCCTCATAGGTCATGTTTTCTAGACCTTTCATCATTTTTGTTGCTCTTCTCTGGACTTTCTCCAATTTGTCCACATCATTCCTGAAATGTGGTGCCCAGAACTGGACACAATTCTACAGTTGAGGCCTAATCAGTGCGGAGTAGAGCGGAAGAATTATTTCTCGTGTCTTGCTTACAAGACTCCTGCTAATACATCCCAGAATGATGTTTGCTTTTTTCGCAGCAGTGTTACACTATTGACTCATATTTAGCTTGTGGTCCATTATGACCCCCAGATCCCTTTCTGCAGTACTCCTTCCTAGGTAGTCTTTTCCCATTTTGTATGTGTGCAACTGATTGTTCCTTCCTAAGCAGAGCACTTTGCATTTGTCCTTATTGAATTTCATCCTATTTACTTCAGACCATTTCTCCAGTTTGTCCAGATCATTTTGAATTTTAATCCTATCCTCCAAAGTACTTGCAACCCCTCCCAGCTTGGTATCATCCACAAACTTTATAAGTGTGCTCTCTATGCCATTATCTAAATCACTGATGAAGATACTGAACAGAACCAGACCCAGAAATGATCCCTATGGGACCCCACTTGATATGCACTTCCAGCTTGACTGTGAACAACTGATAACTACTCTCTGGGAATGGTTTAACCAAACAGTTATGCACCCACCTTATAGTAGCTCCACCTAGGTTGTATTTCCCTACTTTGTTTATGAGAAGGTCACACTATCAAAAGCCTTATTAAAGTCAAGATATACCACTTTTACTGCTTCCCCCATCCATAAGGCTTGTTACCCTCTCAAAGAAATCTATTAGATTGGTTTGACATGATTTGTTCTTGACAAATCCATGCTGACTGTTACTTATCACTTTATTATCTTCTAGGTGTCTGCAAATTGTTTGCTTGATTATTTGCTCCATTATCTTTACAGGTACTGAAGTTAGTTTGACTGGTCTGTAATTCCCCGGGTTGCCCTTATTCTCCTTTTTATAGATTAGCACTATATTTGCACTTTACCAGTCCTTTGGAATCTCTCTCATCTTCCTTTAGCTTTTGAAGATAATCTCTAATGGCTCAGATATCTCCTCAGTCAGATCCTGAATTATTATAGAATGGATTTCAACTAGCCTTGGTAATTTGAAGACATCAAACTTGTCTAAGCAATTTTTAACTTGTTCTTTCCCTATTTTAGCTTCTGATCCCACCTCATTTTCACTGGCATTCATTACTTTTTTTTCCAATTGCTACTAAACTTTCTGGTGAAAACTGAACCAAAAATGTTATTTAGCACTTCTGCCATTTCCACATTTTCTATTATTGTTTTCCCCCCCTCCTTGAGTAGTTGGCCTACCTGTCCTTGGTCTTCCTCTTGCTTCTAATGCATTTGTAGAATGTTTTCTCCTTACCTCTCATGTATCTAGTTAGCTTAATCTTGCTTTTTGCCATGGCCTTTCTAATTTTGTCCCTACTTACTTATGTTATTTGTTTATATTCATCCTTTCTAATTTGACCTAGTTTCTACTTTTTATAGGACTCTTTTTGAGTTTCAGATCATTAAAGATCACCTGGTTAAGTCAGGCTGGTCTCTTGCCATACTTCCTATCTTCCCCATGCAGTGGGATACTTTGCTCTTGTGCCTTTAATAATGTCTCTTTGAAAAACTGCCAACTCTTCTGAACTCTTTTTTCCTTTAGAATTGCTTCCCATGGGATCTTACCTACCAATTCTCTGAGATTGTTAAAATCTGCCTTCTTGAAATCCATTGTCTTTGTTCTGTTGTTTTCCCTTCTACTATTCCTTAGAATCATGAACTCTTATCATTTCATGATCACTTTCACCCAAGCTGCCTTCCACCCTCAAATTCTCACCAGTTAGTTCCTATTTGTCAGAATCAAATCTAGAACAGCCTGTCCCTAGTCACTTTCTCAACCTCCTGCAATAAAAAATTGTCTCCAATACATGCCAAGAACTTGTTGGATGATCTGTGCCCTGCTGTTATTTTCCCAACAGATGACTGAGTAGCTGAAGTCTCCCATCACCACCAAGTCCTGTCCTTTGGATGATTTTGTTAGTTGTTTATAAAAAGCCTCATCCACCTCTTCTTCCTGGTTAGGTGGTCTATAGTAGACCCCTACCATGACATCACCCTTGTTTTTTATCCTTTTTATCCTTACCCAGAGACTTTCAACAAGTCTGTCTCCTATTTCCATCTCAACCTCTGTACAAGTGTATACATTTTCGATATATAAGGCAACACCCTTTTTTCCCTGCCTGTCTTTCCTGAGCAAGCCTGTGCCCTTCTATACCAATATTCCAGTCATGTGCATTATCCCACCAAGTCTCTGTGATGCCAGCTATGTCATAGTTGTGTTTATTAGCTAGCATTTCTAGTTCTTCTTGCTTATTCCCCAAACTTCTTGCATTAGCATACAGACATCTAAGATACTGATTTAATTTCCCCCCTATGTTCTCTCTTGTCTCTCTCTTATTCCTGCTATAATGGCCCATGCTCCCCCCAGATTTTGACCCTTCTCCCAGGTCTCCATGTTTTTGACTTACCTGTGGGTAAAAACCGGTGGGGTTTTGACTTTCCTTCTCAAAGAAGGAAATCAGATTAGTCCGGCATGATCTATCTTTGGAACACCAATGTTGAATTACATTCTCTTTATCAATTACTTCCATGAATTTATTTATTCTTTCCTTCACAATTTGCTCTGAAGCCTTGCATATTACAGATCTTGTACTGCCTGGATCATTTTTTCCCCTTTCTTAAATATAGGTACATTAGCTATTCTCTAGTCTTATGGGTACTACTCTGAAATAGATAGATTTATTGTTCTGCCATAATATTTTCACTTTTCCATGTGGAACTAAGGAAATAGAATAAAGTCACTGTACAGTGTGCTGTCTATGGTACTGAAAGTATGATTTTTGAAGAGACTTATTTAGCTGTTTTTTAAGATTATTACAAAAGAATTTAAACAAGTATATATACACAGAAAATTGCAGCTGGTACTGGAGGATTTTTAAATGAAGCAGATACTTTAATCTCATCTGCTTAAAATACATAATTCTTTAATTATTCTTTAAATTAATTGGTTAGATTAATGTCTTTATTAAACTAGAAAACTATACATTATTATTTTGATAAAGTAAGGATCTGTACAAACTGTAAACAAATAAAAGCAAACTGGTCTAATCTTCCTTTCCTGTCTTAATTACAGTTCTCTCCATAACCCCAAACATACAGCTGTTATCCATACTACAGTGTAGCAGCTAAGAGTTGTCTTTCTGATTTCTTACATTTATGGACATAGAGGAAGATTCTCTGCTGCACTCAAGGAGATTGTCATTTTCTGCCCCAGTCCTAACACAATTTAGAGCAGCTGACTGGCTGCTCCAATATCACCAGCTGGCTAATAGCTCCTCAGGGACCATTTGCCATCTGTGGACAACAGGAGCATATCATACTGGCTGCTCCCTCCATTCTACCCATGGCTATACCCCCTGAATCAGGCTCTGTGGGGAAGGAGGCATAGGAGTCAGGTATAGGGGCTCTAAGCCTGCTGGGGACTCCCTTACATCCTGGATATACCCAGTAGAGGAGTCACAGGAGGTTTTGGCTCCCTTTGCACTGCTTGCGTGGCACACATGGAATGGGCTGGAGCAGACTCTACCCCACAGCTTTTATCCTGAATTAGGGATCTGGTTCAAAATTCATTCAAGTCCTAGGAGTCTTTCTATTGACTTCAATGGACATTGGATTAGGACCCAGTACAACCCTCCTTGAGCACATTTTTTTTAAATCCTCTCTGTTCTATGAGAGTTTCTTTTTCACAGTCAATCTTAAACCAAACATTTTTATTTCACTCTGTTCACAAGAAAAAGGATGAAGTCTAATCTAAGGCATGCCAGTGCCATTTCACTGAACTCAGTGGGTCAGATTCTACTCTTAGTTAATGAGGGTTGCTCTGGGGTAACTGAAGGGAGAATTTGGCCTATATTTTCAGATTTGACACCCAATTTATGTTAGTGTTCATTGCAATTCTGTGTTCAGTGCACTGCAGTCAGCACTGAAAATACGCTTCTAAACATTTAAGAGCATTACAGCTGCATGCAATTTTGAAGCAGACAAACAATGTACAAGACTAGAATGTGAGGAATCTGCCTAAACCAAACAATACTCCTTATTAACTAGTAAAGTTTGCTGGGGACTCGTAATGAGAGAAGTCTCATTTTCTGTGCTAAGCATACGTGAAATGATACCACTTTTTCTGTTATAGTTGACTTGACCTTCCCTTCACCCCCAGAACAAGAGGCACGAGTCAAGGCAATTACCTTGAATTTATGGAAAGGTTTTATAATCCTCTTAGTTACTCCAGGGAATTTCTGTGTTTTACCCACCGATGGCCAAATTCTTTTCTGACTTGCACCCACACAACCTTATTGATACAGGTGGGGTTGCCTGGGTGTAACTGAAAGGGAATAGGAAGAAGTTCTTTAAATACATTAGGAGCAACAGAAAGATGAAGCAAAATGTAGGCCCTCTGCTTATCGTGGAAGGAGACGTAATAACTAATTGCATCGAGAAGGCTGAGGAGTTTAATGCCTATTTTGCTTCAGTCTTCACTAAAAAGGTTAATGGTGATCAGATATTCAACACTATTAATATTAACAAGGGGGAAGAGACGTTAGCCAAAATAGGGAATGAACAGGTTAAAGAATATTTAGATAACTTAGATGTATTCAAGTTGTCAAGGCCTGATGAAATTCATCCCAGGGAACTAGTGGAAGCAATCTTGGAACTATTAGCAAGTATCTTCGAGAATTCATGGGGGATTGGTGAGGTCCCAGAGGACTGGAAAAGGGCAAACATAGTACCTATCTTTAAAAAATGGAACCAAGAGGACCCAGGGAATTATAGACCAGTCAGACTAACTTCAATACCTGGAAAGTGCAACAAACTATTAAACAATCAGTTTGCAAGCACCTAGAGGATATTAAAGGTATAAAGACTGACCAGGATGGGTTTGCCAAGAACAAATCATGCCAAACCAATGAAATTTCCTCCAAGGTTATTGGCCTAGTGGATGGGGGGAAAAAATAGACGTGACATATCTTGATTTTAGTAAGTCCCACAGGACATTCTCATGAGGAAACTAGGGAAATGTTGTCTCTTTAAAAAATTACTTTAAGATGGGTGCACAATGGTTGAAAGACCGTACTCAAAGAGTAGTTCTCAATGGTTCATTGCCAAACTGGGTGGCTGTGTCTGTGGGATCCTGCAGGGGGTGTTCCTGGGTCTGATGCTATTCAATATTTTCGTTAATGACTTGGATAACGGAGTGAAGAATCTGCTTATAAAATTTGTGGGTGATGCCAAGCTGGTGAGGGTTGCGAGCACTTTGGAAGACAGGATTAAAAGTCAAAATGACCTTGACAAACTAGAGAATGGGTGAAAAATCAACAAGATGAAGTTCAGTAAACTTAAGTGCGAAGTACTACATTGAGGAAGGAAAAATCAAATGCACAACTACAAAATGGGGAATAACGGGCTAGTGATATTGCTGCTGAAAAGACTCTGGGGGTTATAGAGAATCACGAACTGAATATGAGTCAACAACCTGATGTAATTGTGAAAAAAGCTAATATCAGTCTGGGGTGTATTAGCCGGAGCGTTGTATGTGCGACATGATAGGTAATTGTTCTACTCGACTCAGCATTGGTGAGGCCTCAGCTGGTGTACTGTGGGGGACACACTTCAGGAAATATGTGGATAAACTTAAGAGAGTCCCAGAGGAGAACAACATAAATAATAAATGGTTTAGAAAATCTATGAGGAAAGGTTAAAAAAAACCTAAGTAAGTTTAATCTTGAGAAAAGAAGAGTGAGGGACCTGATAACAGTTTTCACGTATGTTAAGAGCTGTTATAAACAGGACCATAATCAATTGTTGTCTATGTCCACTTAAGGTAGGACAAGAAGCAATGGGCTTCATCTACAGCAAGGGAAGTTTTCGTTAGATATTAGGGAAATTTTTCTAACTATCGGGGTAGTTAAGCTGTGGAATAAGCCTCCAAGGTAGGTTGTGGAAGCCCCATTCTCGGAGGTTTTTAAAAACAGGTTGGACAAACACCTGTCACGGATGGTCTAGGTTTACTTGGTCCTGCCTCAGTGCTTTATGACCTCTCAAGGTCCCTTTCACCCAGACATTTCTATAATCCTATGTGGCAGGACCTTTTATGGCTCCATGATTCTCAAGCTGCAGCTGTTTCAGCCCAGGTGTAAGTTATCGCTTCATTAACTAGGCAGTACTAATGATTTACACTAGCTGAGATTCTGGCATGTATTTTTCTGATCACTTCCCTAGTCTTTTGGTTGTGACCCTTCAGTGTTTGTACATTAACCTTAGTACATGTACCATGTTCTTATTGCAATTTAAAAAAAAATAAAAAGCAGTGCCAGTCTATTTCTTCAGAAAAAAAGTATATAGTTCAATTTTTTGCAAAAAATATCAGAGGTAACTGATTATTTAGCCTGGGATTTTCACAGGAACCTGAAACAGCTGAGTGCATAACTTCCTCAGACTCTTTGAAAATCTCAATCTTAAAAAACTAATTGTAACCTTCCAGAAGAGAAGATGGTAAAAGTATTTTACCTTCTTCACTAAATGATCAGCCGTGAGATGGGTACAGTTCTGCTTAATTACAGGAAATCCCATAAAATAATCAATTAGTCCTTCAGATCATCAATTTAATATGATATTGTTTTACATTTTTATGCTCATTATTGAGGATATATTGGTGAGAGCTGGATTGTGCTGGTACAATTTGTCCTGCGTTAAGGGCATCAGGTAACACTTATTTACTCCTAAATGACGAAGGTCCTGAAAGGCTGCACAGAGATAAGGAGTGGGTCTTAATTCCATTACCACTCTGTTCAGCTGCATAAACAGTCACAATCTGCCCCAAAGATATATAATACATCTCTATATTATAATAATAATAGCAAGCTCTTTTACATCACTTTTCATCAGTAGATCGCAAAATTCTTTATATAAAGGCTGTCACTATCTTCATTTTACAGATGGGGAAATTGAGGCACAGAGAGTTGAGGTGGCAGAGCTTGAACTAGAACCCAGCTCTCTTGACTCCCAGTCTGGAGTATGAGCTAGTAAGGCACCCTAGAATACAGTCTGGTTTGCAAGACTGTCTCAAGCTTGTAATTTAGAGGAGGTTTCTTTGAGGTTAGAAACCAGAAAAACAAAGTTCAATTCATCTTTTAGAAGCCCATAATTAAGTTAATGTATCTATTTTAATTCCTTACATAGCTTCCGTTACTATAGTGTCTGGGCATCTCATGATCTTTAATGTATTTGTCCCCTGTGAAATAGGAAGGGACTATTATGCTCTTTTGACAGATGGGAAACTGAGGCCCAGAGAGGCAAGTGCCTTGCCCAACTCACACAGGAAGTCTGTGACAGAGCAGGGGCTTAAACCCAGGTCTCCAAATCCTAGGCCAATGCCTTAACCACTGGAGTCTCCTTCCTGCCTCTCTAACGCTGCAGTAACACAATAGTGCATTCTGTAAATACCAACTGCTTCCTTCCCCCTTTGGTTACGTTTGTGCGTAGCAATTCAACATTTTTCACAAAAAAACTCTTCATTTCTTAGAAGTTTTTAGTCCCCATGTGAAACAGCAATCACACTGTTCACAAACGGACATGCGTCGGGATCGACAGCAGTTACCTGGATCCAAAGCAGCAAAAAAAGTTAAACAATTGATGACGCGGACTGGACTACATGTGTCTCTAAGGCCTCAGCACTGCAGGATTGCTAAGAATATTACTGTCCAATGCTAATGAACTACCACCGATCTTAAACAAAAGATAGAGGAGGACTGGCTGACCTCGTCCTGCTGCCAGCAGACTTCTGACAAGCCATTAAGGTTATAGCTATTCACTCCCAATCTAGACAGCCATATTTTTACAACCCTCAGGCTGATGCGTAGATAGCATTATGTTATTTTTCATGAGGACTGTATGGCCAAATTCTGGTATATGTACGACTCATGGAATTGGGTATAAAGGAAGAAGTGGAAACTGAACTGAATGTTTTATTGAGAGGACATTTTTCCATATTTCCCTTCTCTCATTGTCCCTCCACACCCATTCACTTTGCTGAAAAGTCCGATCAGTGGGTATGCAACCTAGCGGGGAGGTAGAAGAGAGAGCCTGAGACAAGAGAGGGAACAAAGGGAAAGCAGGCAAAACCTCGTTTGGTTTAGTTGCTTCGTAAGCTTTGCAGAAATGAGCTTGGGGTTGATGAAGCCAAGACCAGCTTGGCATGTGTCTGCAGCTACAAGATCCAACAATCCCTCCAGTCCTCAAACACTGTGCATTGCTATTTGCGTGTCCACTTTCACTATAAAAATTCCAGAAGGCATCAATCTCTCTCTCTCTGCCTCTCTCGCTACTACTTTACTAAATGATTGTAGCTGCCCTCTTCCTCTTGCATCTCCCCACCCCCTTCAAGCTCCCTCTTCAGCTACAAGTAGCATCACTAATTGCTTTTTAGGGTCCCTTTTCTGCTCTCTGTTCAAAATTCACGGGGCATTCCCTGGCTCCTTTATGTTCCTTTTTCTGAACCTTTTCAGCTTCTTTTACAAACTTAGCACTTTCTGTGCCTCTCTTAGGCTTTGCAAAAAAAAAAAAAAAGTTTGGATTTATTTTTTGGCAAGAAAGCGCCCTCCCTCATCAGCGCCCCGCCCCCCCCCTTCCTCAAAAAAGCACATGCATTGGCCCGCCTCCCATTGAATAGGGGGCTTTGTGTGGGGAATTTCCGGAACACAGCCCAGTGCCGAGGTCTCAGTGTGAGTGGAGGGGCTTTGGGCAAGGAGCCTCCCTCAAGGCCCACCCCATTACCACGCTCACTGTTTGCCCTGGGCTCTCTAAAAGGGCTATTGTTGCTTGTTGCCAGGTATTCCCTAGCAACACTTAAGCCAAGCTGCCTCCTCTATTTATGGCAGAAACTTTTCAATGATCTCCAAAACACGTGCTTGTCAACTCAGGAGAATACGCTTCAAACAGACACAGAGGGGAAAAAATAACCCCAAGCGTTTGCTTTAGTTGAAATATGTGTGTTGGGGGTGTTTTTCCATTTCTTGTCATTTACCTAGGATCAGCCACCCAAACAATTACAATTAAAAAGTCTCAACCCCCCCCCCCCCCCCCCCCCCCCCCCCCCACACACACACACACACACACAC
Organism: Emydura macquarii macquarii; assembly: GCF_026122565.2. Classification (NCBI taxonomy): domain Eukaryota; kingdom Metazoa; phylum Chordata; order Testudines; family Chelidae; genus Emydura; species Emydura macquarii. Next base: position 1,605,236 of record NW_027133667.1, read on the forward strand.
ACGTCTTTTCTTTCCATCCCCATTCCCTTTTATAACTTAATATTGAATGCTGGGCTGCGGGGTGGAGGGAATATTGGGTGAAGCCTTTGGAAATGCCTTACCTTGTGACCCCTTTTTATACGAGGGATTGCTTCATTATTTAAAGTCTGATTTGGACTTTTGTGTGTTTGGTCCAGCTGCCCGGCTCAGCATATTGACCAAGGGCAAATGACCGTTAAGAAGAATGATGGAAAATGCAAAATCTGGGGGCAGGAGCAATATGTTTTTGCAAATGTTTTTTCTTTCTGCAAAGGGAATGTTTCTGTGGTTGTGTTTTTGAGGTCGATTTGTCAGGTGTATGCCTCTGTGGAAGTCAGAAGGTGGAATTCAAAGCATTACTAACCCCAAAAGGACAAACACACATTACTAGGGCTAGGAGTTGGGAATGCAACATACAAGCAAATAAATATTGTCTTCAGACTGCAAACCCATCAGGGAAGGAATTGTCTCTTTTTCAATGTTTGTACAGCAACCAGCGCAATGGGGCAGCAATCCCGATTGGGGCTTTCGGGCACTACCCTAATATTACTTACTTATTGGTATGACTGGACATAACATAACTGTCAGTGATCAAGAGATAATAGAAAAATATACTTGAGGCTGGGATTTTCAAAGAAGCGTAGGGGAATTAGGCATCCAAAAGCCCATTGAATTTCTATGAGACTTGAGCACCTAACTCCTTTGGACTCCCTTAAACTCCCAGCCTAAATACTTCTGACTGTGGGCCCAAATCCAGTCCCAGTGAAGCCAATGGTAAATTTCCTACTCACTTCAGTGATGTAGGATCCAGCCCTGTGTTTGGGACACGAATCTGAACTTTTGTATTTGCATGTAGTTATCCATTGTCCCTGCAGATCTTTTAGACTTCTAGACCAATGTGTCACCCAGAGAGTATTCTGATCTTCAAACACGGTACACAATACACATCTTCTATGATTGTGCATGCCCCCTTATCACCACCTATAACCTATTTGTCACTATGGGTAAATCTCTTCACCCCCACACACTCTTCCATGATCACTTCTACTGTCATCTCTATGCTAGTGACTTCCAATCTATCTGTCCACACCTGTGCTGTTCTTCTCTGCCCCCTCTCACTTCTGTAATTATCTGTTTGACATCATATTGCCAAGGCCACCTACTCGCATTTGGGATGGGCAAAACTCACCTTTCCTTTGTTCTTCTAATACCCTCTTGGCTTCTTCCCTATTGCATCACCATCTTTCCTGTCCTTCAGGCCATCCATCTTGGTATAATTGTTGACTCCTTTCCAACTCCCCACACATCCAGATGTTACTAAATCTTGCCACATCCTTTCTCCACCACATTTCCAACATTCAACTTTGCCTTTCTGTTCTAAAGGCTAAGACACTTGTCCATGCCCTTGTTACCATGCCCTCCCTTGTTTATTATAATTGCCTCTTCACTGGCGTGTCTGATATCCAGGTTGCTCCCCTCCAATCTTTCCGTAATACAGCAGCCAAAGACCTCTTCCTCACGTGTCAATCAAACCATGATATGCTCCATTTTGAGGCCTACCACTGGCTTGTGCTTGCCCACTATATCATATTTAAAATTCTCACCTTCATCTCCCAGGCCTCAACACCCCATTAATTTGCTTGTCCTGCTCCTGACTTTTATGTAGCCTCTGTGTATGGAATGGCTGCCCAAACCCAGTGCCCAGCACCTGCCGGAAAGGCCCTCATTCTCTAAACCAGCTCAGCAATACACGAGATCACCTAAATATTTCCTGGTTACTTGGGAGCTGCCTGCATCCAATAGATCTCTTCTGTTGGCATTTGCTGTGATTTTGCCCACGAGCAAGGTGAGGAAATGATTCTTCTCTAAAGACTCTGGGTTAGAGTCACAAAAGGACTTAGGCGCCAAACTGCCACAGGTGCCTAAATCCCATAATCAGGCCTCACTGGGATTCAGAAAGCCGCCGTTAGCTGCCTCAAATCCTGTAGGTGCCTACAGTCAGTCAGTGCCTAAATTGTGCCATAAAAGTTCCCCAGGTGCCTGTCTTCCTGCCTGCTTTCTCTTTGGCCCAACGATTCTTGTATTCATTATCCGCTGGGGGGATGAAGGGGAAAGAGAGCCCGCGTTCGAGAGCTCTGTAGTCTGGTGGCTAGAGCACTCCTCCAAAAGAGAACAGAGCCCACTTCAAACCCCTTCTCCCCTCAGGTAGCGGGGAGGGGACTTGAACTGGGGGTCAGGAGTACCCTAACCACTGGGCTAAAAGTTCGGCGGGAAGTCCTTGTCTTCCTCCTCCTTCCACCCATCCCCCGTTTCTTGCTAAAATGTCACTGGTACCTAATGCCAAGAGGGATTGCAGCTGAGAATCCCAAGCAGAGGGAGGCAACTCCCTGCAGCCCAGCTTTAGGCATCTATCTCTGACGGAGGGCAGGGGGCCTATCACACACCCTTCAGCTGGACATCTCCCATTGGCTGGTTTATGCCAGGTGCTCCCTAGCATGCTGGCTTTTGTGAACCCCATTCTGAAGCACCTCTCTCCCCCCTTCTCAACTCACTCTACTATTAGCAATGCAGCACTAAATCCTACTAAAAATCAGTGGCAAAACTCCTGGAGGACCAAGTTTCAGCTTATGGTTACTGTTGTTATTTTGATTTGATTAGCTAATATTGTTCTCATGTATCTTGTAACTGATTAGGCAATTCATGTTTGTGTTTATAGTATTATTTATGTATTTACTTGGGGAGAGAGAGTCAAAGACACAACGAGCAGATCGGCTTTCATTGGGAGTTAGGAGCCTGACTCCCACTTGTGCTTTTGAAAATCTCTAAGTGGCCTCATGTGAACCTCGGAGTTGAACGAGCCACCGAAATAAAAATGGAAGACGCATAACGGGCATGCAGCCCTTAAGTGTCTGACTCTCCAGCACCTTAGGGGAATTCAGAAATTCAGTAAAGCACCTGAAAGCAAAATCTGACTGATGGTTTGTAATATCTCTGTGACAAGTGCAGTACGGCTTCTGTAAGACAAGGAGGTACTGGTATTTCCTCGTGCCGCTCTCTTTCTTGTTAGAGTAGATCACAGAGGTCAGAGATGTCTCCTGTTCTGACAGAAACACTGGAAACATTGCCCATCCACCAATCCCTTCATATGTAGTTTTGGACTGCAGCTCTTTTCTCTCTTGGTTCAGCTGCTTCAGTCTTGCAAAGACGCTAGGGCATATAATAGCAGAGACATGATGATTCTCTCCTATGACCTATATTTCCTGACGCTATCAATATCAATTTAACTCCCAGTCAATGCTGGTGTGACCCTCCCAGAAGATAACAAGCATGTTATGTGAGAGCCCATCTGTAGAAGTGTGTGGGTGTTTTTGATCGTGTATCTGCTGGGAAGTGTAATGTCTGCCTGTGTGCAGCTTCATCTCAGTGTGTCTGCATCTCTGCCAGTCGTAGTGTAAGCTCCACTCTCTTCTCAGGCTTTACCAAGTCATTTTTGCTTCTGTTTTATTGATGTGCCGTAATTAGAAGATGTCTTGTTTCTGGCATTAACATACTATCCTGTGGAGCTTGACATTAGAGTGAATGTAAATGGTTTTATCAAGTGCAAGATTTGGGCTGTTTAAATAATTGTGGTAATTGAAAATATGTGTATTATTATCTCTTAAAATGTGGTAGATTAAATTAATGAAGTTCACATCTGGAAGAGCAGATTCTAACAATTTGTGGGATCATTATCCCTCCCTAGGTATCAATGGGAAGCTAGTTCTTGAGTTCCACAAAGGAACTGAGTTGAGTTCTTGTCATAAACCAGATATTTTTCTGTTAGTTCTAAGAAATAGTATGATTTAGATCTGGCTGCTCATTTTGTTAACCTTTTGGTTACGGTGACTGAGTAAACGCAAATGGTAAGAATGAGGAGCAGTGACCGAAAATAGTGGAATATTCATAACTTGGAGCATAGGAAGTTGGCACACAGTTACCATTAAAGCCATTTGAATATAGTACCTGCCATACATGCCTGCATCTACAGTACATTGTTGTAGCATGGAGAGTAAAATACAATGTAAGTGTGAGATCCTAAATCCTGGAATCCAGCTAGCATTTCTTCTGAAATCACTCTGCACGGCTACAAAATGTGTGGGAAAATATAGCCCACTGTAGAAATATCCTGCAGGTTCTTGTTGAGTCTAGTTCAGCCTCTGGCAAGGTACCATGTGCTTTTGTGGTTCAAAATTCAAAAATAACTTTACATGAATGGCCAAGGTTTTAAAAAATGGATATCTAAAATTAGGGTCTTAAGTCCATACTTTGGCCCCTAAATAAGTGGTGAAATTTCCAAAATAGATGAGCACTCCAGAACTCCTATGTATTTAGGTGCCTAGTTATGGATTCAGGAGCCTAAGTTTGGGCTCCTATTTTTTAAAATCTTTGCCAGATACCTTTTCTCGGTCTTTGATTAAGTGGGTAAATGACCATTGAAAAGTACAGACAATGGAACCGAAGTGTTTGTAGCTGTGAGGTTCTACTGTATTTGTATTACAGTAGCTCTGAGGAGTCCCAGTCAAGGACTAAGGACCCACAGTACTAGAGGTGTACCAACACAGAAGAAAGAGATGGTCCCTGCCCCAAATAACATACAATAGAAAAATAACACCAGAAAAAACAGGTGGACACAAACAGACCAGTATCTAATCAGTCTATATTTTGTGCTCATCACCGAGGTATCTGGATGAATGAATGAATGACACTGCAGCTCTTTCCACCATTTAAAACTGTGACAGCACTGAAAAAGATTCCAAGAATGAGCAAGAAAATGCATACAAGTTATATCATTTAAATTTGCCTTTTAGAGACATTTGCTAAAACAGTTAGTTGAGGCATGCAATATGGATGCAGTTTGGGTTTGTTAGCAATCCACTGACAAAGTAAATTTGCTCTGTGGATAACATTTCACTTGGGATGATTTACAGAGAAGTTTGCATTTAATTGTTGTTGTCTTCTAAGTAAATAAACCCACCGTATAAAAAAGATTTCTTTAAGAATGGGATTTTCCAAAGCACTAAGCTTGGAAATCAGTGGAAGTTTTATCATCGAGTTCAGTGGGGAGCAGAATTAGGCCAATATCTAAGAACTTTGAAATGTTCCACCCTTACGTGTGAACATTCTATATTGTAGTGTAACATATTTACTTAGGTCTTAATTCAGAAAAGCATTTAAGCATGTGATTAAATCCATCCCTATTTGGGACTGCACTTACATGCTTAAGTCTCGTTGATTGCAATGGAATTTAAGCATGTGCTTAAGTGCTGTCCTGAATAGGGATGCTTTTCAAGAATCAGGGCCTTCGACTGCAACTCTTTGAGGCAAGGCCTGTCTTTTTGTTCTGTGTGTATAATGCCTACCACAATGGGGCCCTATCCCTGATTAGAGCTTCTAGGCTCTTCCATAATAAATAATAATGATAATATGATGTAGCGAGATGGATCTGCTACATTCCCCTCTCCTCAAGTCAGGCAAAAAATAAAATTAAAATGGAATTAATCATTAAAGTAAATGTCATCACAATAGACTATCAATGGAACTGTTTGAATTTCTGCTAAGTTATTTAGGTTGCATCTAGTAATTATTAATTGAAGCAGTGACACACAGAATGTAAATGGACTTATAATTATTTTTTGAAAGGTAACTAAAGTCCTCCTGAAAAGCGGTATTCATCTTCAACTCTGTCTCCACCTCTTCTTTTCCTTTTTAGATATTTTTTTTTCCTGAAAACAACACCCAAACCACAGATCTACCATGATGAAATGGGATTTTTTTTCAAAATAATCCTCATCAGGATCCCTCTTTGAATGAAACTGCTTGTCACAGGGTTGTTTCTGAGGTAGTTTTTTCACTGGCTGCAGATACAAGTGAAAGGTATAATGAAATCATAGTAACCTATTAATATATTAAAACTAAATTTTGAAACACAAACCTTATCTTAAATCTGCTTAGTTTTTCAGATTTTGTTTATGCCAAGGATTTCTAAAGATTAACTTTTCTCTTTCAAATTATATTAATAGCATTAGGCCTCAATTAATCAGATTCAAAATTTGGAAACAAAGAAAGTATTTTGTCTGCATAATCACTGTGAGGCCATATACCGGGATCTTTTCTTACCAGCTTTTTTAATGATTATTTCAGTCCAGATTTTTTTTTTTTTTTTTTAAAGGAACCACTGAAATCTGGGCTTTGAATTTTGTAAATGAGCCTGCTGCCCGACGCACTTCTCAGCAAGATAAGGGCAGAATGGCATTTGCAGAAATGCTTAGCTATCTCGCTAACAATCCTGCTCGGTTGTGGGCCCCTTGGTAACAGCTTGGCAAATCTGCAAAAGGAATGTGACTATATAGTTTGTGTGTGGATTGTTGAGTCATTATAGCCTCCAAATTGCACAGCAGATCATTAATCATAGGCCAAGATAGGCAATCACTGCAGAAACCTGATGAAAAGACTCCCAGAATAATGCCTGCTAAATCATGTTTAACATGCAGACCTTGCCTGTGCAGATATGGAAAGGGGGAGGTAAGAAAAAAAATCATTCCCCTTTTAGGAAAGAAAACTTCTACTTATCTTTGATTTGCATTCAGCCCTCCCTCAATAGTCCTTAAGCCTGTTATTTAATTCATTTTGGTGCCAGGTCCCATCACAAAGCAAAGTCCCTAACCAGGACCTATATAGTCTATGACCCCCAAACCCCTTGTCTTTTCTTGTCAGTTCTATGTCATTTGTGCAGTTGAACTCCACCAGTTTGAAATGCTGACCTCTTCCATAGACAACCTTATTCTCCTCAAGTGAAAGAAAGGGCCAAGGCCTACAAACCACTCAAGCGAGAGATGGCAAGAAAAGAGAAAAGTGGTTGACTCGTAAATCAATTTCCACAGCCCACCCAAAACCCACACACACACACACTGCATTGGTGTTTTTAAAAAGAAAAAGAAAAAATACAACGGATTCTTTTTTAAAGTTTTAAGAAAAGGAAAATTGTGATTGGAAGGGGGAAACTAGATATAGTTGTACCCCCCCAGTCCAATTTAAATCCATATTATATAAACATAAGACCTCCTTTCCCACCTGTCATCGTCCCCAGATCAAAAAGAGAACAGTCTCACAAAATGCATGCATGACCTTTGTTAACACTAGCAAAGTTGGTAGTATAAATACTGGGCATAAAACTAGTGCTCATTCTGTATGGACCTCCAGAGTTCTAAATCCTAGTCATGTGTTGTTTATATCAAGCACTCCGTGTTGTGGGGACCTATACACACAAATGTACACTACACACAGATAAGTACACACATGTTTATATACGCACATGTAAACAAGCATACACACACAAAAACCAGGAAGACAATTTACAGTAAAACAATACAGTAGTATTTAAGGATCCAGTCTTTCAAACCCTTATGGGTCAGATTCTGCTACCCTTACTCATACAGAGTGGTGCCGTACTCCTCACATAGTCCCGCTGACTTCAGTTGTGCTACAGTAGTACTACAGTTGAGTGTGAACTTGGGTATCACAAGCCTACCCTCTGTGAATAGCCTTTACTCTCAGGAACGGGACTGGTGACTTCACTACGGCTATGCGCGTGAGGAAGGGCTTGCGGGGTCAGAACCTGAGATGGTACGTAACTACAAAACCCTTAACACACCTCACTTGCCAGTCTCGTATTTTAAATGCATCCCAGACTTAACCAGCCAGTTAATGTATAGAAATATGCTCATGCAGTTTCATTTAAGTATGATAGCTACAAATTAAATGCGGCACAATGGGCCTTTGAGGAGCAGGGTAGTCATTTTACAAGGGAAGTGGTGCTATATCTGAAGGCAACAGATTCAAGCCTTCACATTACCTAGAATTCACAACAATTGATTTTTGTCTTGTAAATCGCTGTGAAAATGCTGGCTGGATTCACTGGAGAGGAGGGATTTACCCTCAGGGGAAGGCAGGCACCAGCATGGCTGACCCTCTGCCCTGAGGGCTATGCCACAGGGAGCAGCTGTAATTTACAGTGGGGCTCTATCGGCGTCTGTATGTGGACCCTGCCCAGAAGACATGCTGTATGAGCATAACTCTAAATTTCCCTGTCCCCTCCCATTCCCAGGACTTCCTGAGTGCTTTTGGGGCTGTGCTAAGCAGCTCCAAGCCCCTCAGAGGGGTGGAGATCCTGGGCAGCTTGTACCACTGCACTCGCCATCCAGATGACTTTCTACCATCTCGGGCCTGCCACTTGAGATCAGCAAGCAGTAAATCAAGCCCTGTAAAGTACTAAACAGCTCCTACATAACACTACTATGGCATTCAGAAGTACCTGTGGAGAACCATTCATTAGTACTGCAGTAACATCTGGATTTAATGGGGATGCTAATAATGGTTTCTGCTAAAACCTACCAATATACCTGTTTACTATCTGGTTTGGGCGGAGTCATACCCATGCATTATCTTGCTCCGGTTGGGTGAACAAGATATTCCAATCTCAGAGCTGGATGACAGAGAAGACGGAGGAGCTGGTCTGTAGAGAGGGTGCCCTGGCAGATGCAATCAGTTACTTATTCACTGCTATCAATGCAACGTAGCGCTGGTACAGGTGGGTGAACCATTCATAACAGAGTATTCAGTGACATTCGCTCAGTTTGTCTTTGCAAGCTCTGAATGTATGTGTTGGGTGATGAAGAGCCTGTGCAAATAAACTGCAGCATATGGGTTAGTTCCTAAATTTTGCTTGCTCAGTTATTCACTATTGGTGGTCACCACTGTGGGGTTGGTCAGTTTAGTCATATGATGTTATTTCTGGCCTCTGACTGGACAGGTGTCATGTCTCGGGTAGAGGGTGGAGGAGTAGTTTGTGGAGTTAGGAAGGGTTAGACTACTACATTAAGGAAATTTACAGACACTGTAAAGCTTTTTCTGTCTGTGCCACTCAATTCATGCCTGAGACATCATTAGCAAAAGTAGGCTACTGTATAATAGGCTGCGATCTCCTATGCCTCCCATTACTCAGGTTTCTGATTTTGAATCTTCTGTTGTTGCACAAACACAAAGTAATTTCATGATGTGTGTGGGTGGGGAAGGTGTGTGGGTGGGGAGGGTGTATGCGCGCGCTTGCCTCAGCAATAAATGTTATAGTTAGAGCCTTGGTTGGTTTCATTGCCTTTTGGACAGGGCTCCTTGTCTGTCTTCTTTAAACTTCATCAGTGCTAGGGCCCTGGCCTGGGATTACAGGATCTCAGCTCCCAGAGTCTATTGCCGTTGTTAAGCACCAAATTACGTCCCTTATGCAACATTTCACAGATCTACCAAGTGCATTTATTCAATGTACTGGTCTCCTGTCACTCAGCGCCATTCACCAACACAATTTTCCCAAACAAAATGAGCAATTACAACGTAGGTGGACCTGAGCAGTCCTGCTTAGGAAGGATTTATTAAAATTCCCATAATGGCCTTCTTGTCGGGGCTCTTCCCTGCAGTCTGGGGAACGTTTCACCAAGTCGTTCCCACTGTTGTGTTAACTAAGCATTAGAACAGCCTTTACTGCTCGCCAGCAGTTCCTCCCCAACACACACTGCGAAGGAAAGGTAGCAGTGATAGGCAAAAGTGCTCTGCCAAAATGGCCTGTCTGGGGCTCATGCAGGCACAAAGGGGACAGTTCTCATCTGGGCATTCACCACAGATATATATACGTGTACCATCACAGTCTGGCATTTCTGCTGGGGCAGAGAAACTTCAGCAAAGAAACTGCAGGGTTCTACGGCTACCACTTCTCCTTGCAGTTAATTTCACTTGATTACAAAATGAGTTTTGGTCTGTGCATGAATATAGGTCCAGAAGACCCATCCACTCAAGCAAACAAAATGAATAAAGGGATGTGAACATGGCACACTGAAATTTGCTTTTTAACTCACTGCACGGGGTATGAATAATATTTCCTGCTATTTGCTCACCTATGCTGTATATCTTGGTTGCTGGTGTACGTGCGTGCATAGGAAGGAGGAGCCTGCAGAGAGATCTGTTACTCTGATGATATGTTGGCATGGGGTCATTTCAGAGCTGACGGCGCCACATGTGATCTGTCATGGCCTTTAGCTCATGCAGTCATGGGGGAGAGGTGTCTGCCCTGCTCTGCTTTTTCCATATGCTCCCATTTCACTGTCAACAGCCATTTGGTACTTCAGCAGAACGTGTCAGCATGGTGCAGGGTCCACAGATTGTGGTACGACTGCCTGGAATTTCCCCCCTCTCTCTTTGTGTGTGTTTTGCCTTTCAGCCACCACATTTCCTATTGCAGCCTGTGATATAGACACATTGCTGCAAATCCACACCATGCTCATTTCTTTATAGGTGATATTTTAAGTAAGGCTGGAATTGAGTAGCTGTCATAATTTACAGCCATCTCTCTTATTGGCTTGGTATCTGCTGAATGCAGGAGGGGTTGGACACTGTTATCACCAATTGGCCTCCCCTAGTCTCTCTCATCCCAGATAGATGCTCAGATACTGTGGCAATTACAGCTGTATAAGTACCTGAATGGATAGATATGCAGATGTATTCTTGGCTGGGCTCCAACCCTTGACTCCTGGTCCCTGACTTCTGCTCCAACCACTAGGCATGACCATCAATTCCTTTGTTGTGATACTGATGGCCAGGGTTCTCCATTGTGTACATGGAGTGGTCTGAAATGGTGTGAGTCCTGTTTTAATAGCAGGGTGCTGGATTAGGCCCACTGCTAGGAGAAGATGGTTCTAAGCGTACCTCTCAACCTGCCAAGGCCTGCATGTGAAATGCACTGTGTGATAAAGACCCAAAAGGAAGGTGAGGGAGAGATTCTTGATGAAGGAAACATACAATGCTGTGGGATTCATTCCCTCCGTGTACATAGCTCTTTTTTAGAACCTCCGCTTCACCGCTCTTCGGTTCTGTTTTAAATAACTTCTAACCATCAAAGTGAGGAGAGACCAGCTGTCTGTGGAACGGAGGGAACTTGGGCATTGCCAGAAGTGACATGACTTGAAACGAGGGAAATGTGAGAGGTGTGGTTCTGATTGTCAAGAGCGAGTGCATGAAGAGTCGCCAGCCCAACCTCCAGGCAGGTTAATGAACTCAGGTGGATTGCAGTAGGAGTGCCTCATTGGCCAGCCCGCCTGATTGGCTGAAGGGAGATAGCTGATGTGCTCTTAAGCTCAGCAGCTGCATCAGGTTGCTGGCTGCTCAACACCTGTGATCACGTCTGTACCTGTTGTGGTCCTAGGTTTAGTTCTGTTCCAGCTGCTGTTTCTGTGCTTGCTTCTGACCCTTGTCTTGACTCCAGTTAAAAGGGCCTGACTCCTGCTCCAACCACTAGGCCAGGATGTCTATCCCTTGGACAGGCAGGGGCTCTCCTTCATTTTACTCCGTTGTGTACAGGGAGTGGAATGAAAGGGTGTAAATCCTGTTTTAATGGAAGGGTGCTAGATGGGGCCACTGTTATGAGGAACAGTGTGGGGTGCATAATGTTAACCTCAAATGCTGATTTTCTGTGGGAGGTGATGCATGCTGGAATAAAGAGCGTCACCAGCCTGTAATATAGAGCAAAGAAATAACCCTCTAATGAGTGAAACAAAAATTCAAAGTGGCACATGGTGGGGGAGGGAAGAACACAACCCAGGAGAAGGAGGGTTGGAACTCAAGTCACAGGGGAGTGGAAGCTGTGCCTCTGCCCCTTCTTGTTCTTGGGCCTTCTGACTTTTAGGGCTGAGGCTTGAAGTTATGAGGTGAATTAGATGTCTCGAAAGAGCTGGGGTTCCAGGTGCAACTGTTCTTGCTGCCCTGAGCTTGGGTTTGTGAAGGGAGTGGCCTCCAGGAGCACTGTGGTGGGGTGAAGCTGCTGGTGTTCCCAGTACCCCGTATTATCCAGGGGCTGCATAACATGGCTGGGTCCTGGTTTATAGCACTGCACTGCCTCCTGCCCTAACAGCAGCATGTATTACAGCACAGCGTTCGGGCTCTGTAGTGCCTCAGCAGCTTCCTGTCTCTTTCAATACTGTCTTTTGCCTCGGCAATGCTGTCCCTGGCCGCTGTGAGCTGTCTTTGGTCTCTCCAATGATCTCTCTGGAGAGCTCCATTTCTTTTTCCCCCCCTCCATCGCCAAGTAGTGCCTCCACCTTTCCACTCTTCGTTTTTCTTGGAGACCCTGTAATGAGATCGGCAAACATTTCATCACAAGTTTTCCATTTGTATTCTCCTCAGGTTAGCCAGCTGCTTAGCTGTTGACAAAGCCCTTGTCCTCTAGGGGCTGGCTGATACAGGTGCCAGGGCTGTGGGAGCAAGAAAAGACTACAAGCAGGTATTGTCCATATGCCAAAGAGCCTATGGCAGTATGTCTTAATACGTTTTTCTGACTTTCTCTCCCTGAGACTCCCCCCAGTCCTGGGGCACCTCAGAGATGGTAAGTGGTGTGTGCAAGAGAAGACCTGTGTCGGGATTTTTGTCTGCAGAGTCTATGCTGTTTGTGTTTTCTGTTGTACCTTGGAGGCTGGCTGAATGGGAATCATATCCCGTTTTGGTTTGCATTTTTGCTTCTGTGGTGCCAGAAGGGTTAGCAGGGGACCTCTGGGGGCGAGCTGGATAGCAATCTGCCCTGCATCCCCTTTAGACTGACCTGGCTGTCAATAACATTACACTGAGGCAGGTGACTAGGAGGTAGAGAATGTCCTTAACTCAGAAAGAAAAAGGGCAGACAAGCAAGATACACTGCGAACTAATTTACCAAGAGGGTCCCTGCAAGAATGGAAGGGAGTTGCAAGCTACACCAGGAAGAAGGACCTTTTCATGATTCTCTGTAATGTCTGGACCAAAATAGAACTATTTCTGAATCTTAAATTCTGCCTTATCTCCTCTGAAGACATGGCAAAAGTGCAGCGAAAAATAGATCGGGTTCTGTAGTGATTGTCTGGAGCATTCATGTTCCCAGTCTCTCTTTGTAAGCCTGTGAGAAGCCATTAAGAGCTTTTCTATCCCTAAGATAAAGCTCTTTTCCTGTAGGAACATGTGTTCCAGGGCATTTATACCTCACTGGGGAGCTGTAGTCTTTATACCTTTTATGGACATGCAATGTCCATGTGTACCTCATATAAAGTGAGAATACTAACCAAACTTTTCCTGCAACCACTGTCTCAAACTGTTGAATTTTGCACAAAAGAATGTTTCCATTATTTGAACCTACTATAGTGTATGTGCAAATACGTGTTGTAGCTGCTCCATGCTGTCAGCCACCATTTTGAGCTGGTGAAAAAGGTTTAGGGGAAGTAAGTCAGAAAGGGCAGATGCAGGGAGGGGAAAGGAAAATAAGTAGATGGGCACATGCCCTTCAGGGTGTGGGGCTAAAAATGGTTGATAGTCAGGATTTAGCATCAGATAGAGGCTGACTGCCTAGCCAGAGCAGCCGCCATGTGGAAGTGTATGGGGGTAGGGAGCAAACGGACAGTGTGGGCCGAAAGAGAGAGAGGTGGGGGGCTGGAGACTCTCAGAAGTGAGCGGAGAGCCTTTCTGCCTAAAAGGACTCTGGCTGTGGTCACCCAGACCAGGAAGCCAGCAGGTCAGTACAGCATAATTCGAATAAATTGTAAAGATAGGAGTTTACATGCCAAAGTTCCACTGAAAGGATCTTCCTCCTCAGTCCCAGCCTGGGTTTCAGGCTGGGAATCAGGCTCAGTAGCTGCACTTGCTTCTCCCATATTGTCACTCAAGCACCTTTCTGGCGCCCTACATCCATTTCTACAAGAGCACGTGTGAATTCTTGTTTACTTGATAACAAATTAACCAAATTCCATCTTCTATTGAAAGCAAGCCACAAAGATAAAGAGGGGCTGATTTCCAGTGTTAGTGCTGTTGAGCATCTTCTCTTCCTTGACGGCCTTTATTTCACATACAGGTGGCTTTATTTTTTTCATTTAGAAATGTCATCACTACTTAATTAGCAAAGCATTGTTACCTGAAAGTAAAAGCAAGCCTGTCTAGGCCATATGGCAGGGTTTTAATCTACATTGTCACAGGATAATCCCATCGAAATGGTTTCCCTTTTCAATCAAAATAGCATTTCACACTTTACCAATATGGGGCTTTTCCTTTTCCTGCTCTAGGGTAATATAGATCTCCCCGTGCAGCCAGTGCAAATTAAAACGGCTCACAGCTCCAATCAACTGCAGGAAGAGAGAGAAAGAGAAATGGGGGGCGGGAGGAGAGAGTGCGAAGATATATACTAAAAGTCCATCCAAAAGGTGACTTAGTAGGGATCTCTCTTTAAAAAGCTTATGTGCATTAGGGAGCAAATTAATTTGGGATACGATTTCAAAGGGAAGTCAACTTTATATATATGGCCACTTTCTATTCTTTCCATTTCACAAAAGATTGGACTAAGCCAGTCAAGGGGATGTAAGCAGCCTCAAAGATCCTTATCTGTCTTCCTCTGGTGCTATTGGAAACTTGACATTTGCAGTTTATAAAATAAACAAAGGAGTGAAATGACTTGTTGGCATTAATTTGACAGGGCAGGAGCCACCATATCACATCCACCACCTGGCTATATTGCCTGAAAAAGGATTAAGCGGGGACGGAAGAATATGACCCATTGGGCTGCATTTTCAAGTGCTTGGCACCCACAAGCAGGACCCGATTTTCAAAAGGGCTCAGCTCCCAGCAGCTTCCACTGTGACACTTATTATGGCCAGATGTGGTGCCTCAGTGGAAGCTGAGCCCTTTTGAAAATCTGTGCACTGTTGCCCTTCTGAGGAGGGAGGGTAGAAATGCAGAATGGGGATATAATGCTGTGTGGGGCAGGCTGAACTGTGGTTTAGAATTCCTTTGGGTGACCAGGAAATTTGCTGGACAGATAACAAGCACTGGCTACCCTTGCTGCAGCAAGTTTCCACCCCAGCCTATGCAAGAACACAGAGACTATGTGCTGCAAAGGCCTTCTGTCTCCCTCACTAGCTAGCATGTATGTATTCTTCAGCACCATCTTATCGCCACAGCTCTGCGAGGTCAGAAAGTAGCTCACAGAGATTGTGGCAGGCAGACAGAAGAGGCTGGAATAGAACTCAGGTCTCCTGAGTCCCAGTCCAGCGTCTTGGGTACAGGATCTGGACCATCCTTCCTACTTCTCCACTGCAGTTCCATCTTTTTGGTTCTCTTCTAGCAACATAGGGGCAGAGAAGCATCCATCCTATGAAGTGGGGTCTGGACTGTGACTAGTCCTTGCATGGGTGCATAGGAGACGGATCAAAAGGGCACAAAGAGCCTTCCCTGATCCCAGGCCCAGTGCCAGGTCCAGAGGCAATCACAGTCTATGTGCTCTGGGGAGCAAAGGGACTAACTATTCCCTTTGTGTACTATTGGAGGACATATATTGCCCCCAAGGGGCAGGAAGCCATGACTTTGCTGCTCTCTCTGCACAGGGGGTGTAGGTTGCATACTCTTGGGATGCAACAGGGGGCTCAGGGAGGGACTATGCCTCTCTGAAGACACTGTCGTTCCAGAGCTCATCATAGGGCAGCATGAATCCATACTGCTCTTAGCCCATCTCTTAAAGGCAGGATCTAATTTAGCTGGTTTCTCATGTTATCTGAGCTGTGTCGTGGTATGAGCCAGGTAGAAGATTTTATCAGTTTGGGGAAATGCCAGGTCCTTCCATTAGCTGACACTTTGCCATAATTTCAAGTTCCCAACCCTTATGGTATAACTATTGTAGTGTTTGGGACCATTGCTGTAGAATACTAGCATCCTTTTATTGTATTTTATTTTTTGAACAAGGGAAGCTGTGTTCACTGGAAGAATTGGATCCAAGCATCATTTTGATCATGCATCATACAGGATTCCCATGTGTTTTACAGGCTTGCAAAAATCAATGTCTTGACTGGTAAAATCAATGTCTAGATTTCTGTTACTGTGAAGAGTCTGGTTGAATTTTAAATGCTGGAATGCCATTGGAATGGGATATTCCATTGTTTAGACAAACTCAGGCATATATATTTGCAGTGGTGGTTGAACATTTTATGAAGTACTTTTAGGGGGTTAAAAATCTACAGGGTCAGATCCTCAACTGCTGTAAATTAGAATAGCTCCATTGACTTCAATTGTGGTATGCCGGTTTACGCTATCTGAGGATTTGACCCTATCCAGCTACTTCTATGGCCCTTATAGCCATAGTCAGACCATAGACTGGAAAACTGACTAGTATGAATGTATTTATAAACAAAAACAAGGGGGGGGGGGAAGTGGATTATGCTCATTGGGGCTTTAAGAATTAAGAAAGGGTATTCTGAAATCTGGCACTCCTCTGGGTTGCAAGTTCTATGGGGATGCCTCGTGAACTTCGAAGGAGTAACTCAGAGGAGGACAAGTTTGGAAGTAGGAAAATACTGATGCTTATGGGAAATATCATTTGATCTCTGTGGCACTTAACGACATTGTCATCTGTGTGAGTGTGTGAAAGAGAGAGCGAGAGAGAAACATATCGAGAGAGTAGTTCAGTGTAGGTCCCTTTATGTTTTCTTCTGAGATGGACTATTCTCTGGAGTTGAGTGGAACTGGGTATCTATCTAGCCTTCCCCCCAAAAAACCCCACACCAACAAAAAAAACCACCTCTTCTTTCTCTCCCTGCCCCCTCCCCCAGTGCTTCTCAGGGTGGAGGTGCGATTCGCTCTGGCAGTTTTCATTCGCAGCACGCTTGACAGGCCGGGGGAGGAAGGCGTTAATGTTTTCTGACAGGCGATCCCTAATTGTTGACGCTTTTCTTCTCTGCCTTTTCTGTGAAATTCGGACTTAGGCGAGCAGCATAACAAAATGCTCGGGCATGAGAACGTGCGCTTGCACCGACTGCCCTGAGCTCAGGGGAGCAGCATTGTTCGTGGAGATTTTCAGCTGGTGTTTTGTGTTTTAACTAACCTTTGAATGTGGTCAGAAGACTAGCCAGGCTCCCTTCCTCAAAAGACGGTTGCTGGCAACCGGACAATGGAGACAAACTGGTTTCCCTCTTAAAGAGATAACTCTGCCGTTGAGTTGGACAGAGAGAAATTAATCTTCACGCGCATAAAAACCAGGGGCTGACCTCTGTTTGCAATCGCCTGCATGGGATTATTGATAGGGGGCTGGAAAGTAGCAGCAAATACAAAGTCTGGGGGGCAAGGAATTAAAGCAACAAAAAAACAACCCTCCCTCCCTCCCCCGCACACACCTCTCTTGCAAAGAAAAGGCTTGCTGCTCTGCTCACTTACCATTTGTCTTTTGTAGCAGGATTTGTACCGGCTAACATAGGGAAAGCAGGCTTGTTAATTGCTCCTGAAAGAAGTTGTTGGGACTGTGTGATTTTATAGATAACTGGGGAACTCGAACTAGTAAACAGCACCTTCTCCGAGGGGGGAGAGGGGAGGGGCAAGGAAACATCCCCTGCAATTCCAGCCAAGCTAATCCATGAATACACTGAGTAATAATCACTGCATTATACCGCTCATCCCTCCAGTCCTGCCCGCAGTGTGAAGTAAGTTGCCCAAGAGTGACTCTTTGCATTTCGCAGGTGGCGTTTCTTTGTGTCCCCTTGAATTTTCCTTCCCCCCCTCCCACCCGCTTCCCGAAAAGAAAATAAATAATAAAAGCCCAGGCAGAATCCACAGGATCTGTCCCACCCCTTTTCACTGACTCATTTATGAGCGTGTAGCTTAGTGGATAGGTGCTCTCTACAATGCTGACTGTGCCTCGTATACCAGCAGCAATAGTATGACCAGAGACGGCTATGCAAACTACCGGTGTGTTCACTAGCCCCTATTTTTTTGCATTTTCTAAAACCCTTTACTCCTCCCCCTCCCCCCCCCCCTCTTTTTATAACCAGGTAACGGAGCGCCCCTTAAACTGCTGTTATCTTAATGGCAGGGCTCGTGCACTGTGGGGCTGGGGCGTGCGCATCTGACAGTAGACGCATGCCTGCAGCCAATCAGCGCCGAGAAGCAGCTGGGATGGTATATAGCGTGAATAAATCATGAAGCCTGACACGCGCTCCCCACTCTCTGGGCTCTGTAACACAACTCGCTTCCTGCCATTAACCTACCAACCCGCTTTTGTAGCAATCTCATCTTGCATACAAAAGCCAGAATATAACTTCAACCTGCATCAAGGGGAAAGTCTTGCCCCCCCGCTCCCCTTTTCCTGGGAATCTGCTCCTGGAGGGGTATATAAATGCAGGGGGTGGAAGTTAAGCGCGTACCTTGAAAGGGGGCTTCCTTTGGAAAGTAATAGACAGGCTATTTTTAAAAAAAAGAGGCACAGAAATGGATGCTGAGTATTCTGGATCCTATCCGCGAATCCATCATGGCTAACGTTGTTGCTCAAGTTTGCAAGGCAGGAAAACAGCCCTCGAGAAAGGGCAGCGGGGCTTCCCTTCCATTACACAGCCCTGAACCCAAAAGTATTTGTAGTGTGCCTCGGCTCATTGGTCCCCATGAATGTGAGTCACGTTAGAGTAAATACTACCACTTTTCTGCCGTTGCTTGTGCCGGGCGACGTTGTGATGTACCTTGGTCTGCCATACATGACGATGTAGAGCGGGTTAGACTGAAAACGAAGAGCCAGAATCGCTTCACAAGTTCAGTGAGACGCGCAAAGAAAGGGCACAGCAATACTGTGCGTACAGGATGAAGTAAACCTACCAGCAACCGAAAAATAGTGGACCAGTTCTGCCTTCCCTGGCTATACCCATAGTCTGCAGTGAACATTTTGGGTGCCCAGGGAATGAAGGGTAGGGCCGGCTGTAGGTCTCCAAACCAGACCATGCAGGTTCCGAATGAACCCAACGGAAGAAGGATGGGACTGGCGCTCTTTAGGGGAACCCAAACTTTAAAAGTCAGGATTCTGCAGGCTTGACCTTTGCTCTGGCAAGAGAGATCCTATGGTTTGTTTTGTGCAGTCCGCTCTGAAGGGTGGGAGAGAGGCCTGTCACTCCAGGCGGGTTACAGATCCTAGCTGGAGCCACTATAGGAAGATATTAAACTGTCTAAAGCAGTCTCTACATCTGCCGCGCCAGGCATAGTTCTCTTGTTCAGTCCTCTGCAGCTCACCACTCTCAGCCAGACACCACAAATGTGCTTTAGCTTTTTAGGCACAGTCGAAGCTAGCTACAAAGAGGAACAACATCAAAAACTTGGGTGAGATGAGTTTGTTAATAACTCACTTTCTAGTGCTTAAAAAAAAAAGACCCAGCAACGTCCATCTGCATTTTGTATTTTTCTGATAGCTCCTGGTAGCTTTAAAACTTCTACTGCGACCAAGAGAAGGCCCTGATTTATGGAGTTTACTAAAACTAACTGAATACTGCTTGTCAGGGTGCACTGAATGGCTCGCCCTACTAATCCAAGAAAAGGCTTTGTGTTGCTAAGCGATTAGAGCAGATGTAATGAGATTTACCCCAATCCTGCTTCGGCCTTTCCTATCTTCAGTAAAATTGTGTGTGTGTCTTTTTCTTTCTCTCTCTCTCTCTCTTTTTTTTTTCCAGGCCGGGGGGGGGGGGGGGGGGGGAGGGGAAGAAGGATGATTTTCTGAGTCTGCCTCATCCACTGTAGCAAATACCAGCGTAACTTTGCCTTTAATTTAATGAGTCTGGATATTTACTATTCAGGAGTGAGCAAAAAAGAACACCTGTCTACACAAGGAGAGAAATTTCGCCTTTGTAACAGAATGAAACATTATCCTAATGTTATATTCATAGCCATAAATTACTCGCTACACTTTCTTTGCATATCTTATCTACACACTTGCAAAAGTGGGTAAATAAAAAGCTGAGGTCCCTTAGAGAGAGAATGGCTGGAGACATTATAACGGTTATTATTTTCATAACTAAACATTAGTTCGAGGATGGGTTAAAACAATGAATGTTTGTATTGAGGTAATGAGGGGTTTACTGCTTTCCCCACTGCCACCCTTAAATGACCTATTTAAAATTTGGGGGGGGGGGGGGGGGGTGGAAAGAATGTATAGAAATGCATGTTTAAAGCAATGCAGTGATGGAAAAAATTACATTACATTCCGGTGTAGTCAATGACTTTTTCTTTTTTAGTTGTAGTTTTTAATTGGTCCTGTGCAAATAAATGGTAAAGCTGTACAAAAACCGGCTAGATTTTTAACTCCTTAGCGCATGCTGACTATCCCAGCTCTTTGTTGGTTGTGGTGGGGTTTTTTTTTTTTTGTTTTTTTGTTTTTTTTTGCTTTTTGAGGGGGGGGGGGTGTTAGATGCATTTTACGTTTTGCTTTCCGCTTGGTTTGATGCACGCAAACTGAATGTGGAAGTAATGCAGGAGGCAGGCAGGCAAAAAAAAAAAAAAGGCGAATTCTGGTCACGTCCTTGCTAACTGACAACAAGCACGCTAGCCAAAAAAAAAAAAAAAATCTTTTTGAATCTTGGTAATTGGGTACTTTTACACTCAGCTCACGCTATTTGGATAGAATAACAAGTTTAGGAAGATCAGTGTCATTTCTACTACTTTGCTTTTTTGTATTCCCCCCATCCCTCTTTTCCCTATGATTTTATTTGTGCTTGCCTCACATAAATATATAAAAGGCAACAAAGTCGCTGGTCTCTTTCGGTGGCTCTAACTATAGTTCCCTCATATTTTGTTCTCCCCTGTTTCATTGGAGGCGGTGAGAGGACGGGGTCAGAGCAGTGAAAATGTGGGATGGAGCGCCCTCTTTTTCAGGGTTCATTCTTTTGGGAAACATTTTAATGTGCAGTGATTTCACGAAGGACAATGAAGCCATTAATCACCCCCGAGCCTCTTGGTTTAGATACACATTTGCAACATCGAAGGGCAAGAAAACAATTGTAATACCCCTGTATCTTTGAATACAGATGTTACATCCAGCATAGATACAAATATTCCATATGCAACTTATCTCTGGCACATTATCACTTAACATTTTTCTCCTTACAGTCAGAGTTATCACTGGCAGAAATAAAATTACATACAATAGGCAGCTGATCGCTTTACTTTTTTTAAAAAAGGTTTTATTACGAAAGTAGCTTGTATAAAACATGGTTATACAGGACTTTTGTAAGTTTGTAATAAAACAGTAAGACAAGGCAGTGGTATAAGGATTTTTTCTTTCTTTCTGTTTTTCTTTTTTCAAAAGGCAGCATATAAAAACACATGACTACCATTTTGTGTTTGGACAATAGCTGCATAAACTTTGTTCACTTTGAACATGGTTTAATAACATTATTAATACATTAACAAAGATTCTATAAAGTAAGACACGTCGGTGCTAAAGTACATCTGGAGGAATTCCAAGTCCTTTACAAAACCACGTACAAAAAATGGCAGTTGTAAGGTAATGTTGACTACATGTCTAAATATCAAAGAGGTAATAAGCATTACATTTTTTTTTTTAAAAAGTCTCAAGATATACACATTTTAAACCATTTGTACAAAAACGTCTATAAATTTCTCTCTTATGTACAAAAATAGCTTAATATATCCCCAAACTGGTTAGAATAGATACAAATAGATTTTCTTATAATAAAAATTCACACAAAAAAACGCCTGGAAGCATTCTATGATGGAAATGGTCGGAAAAAGTCCCAGGGGTGGGAGGAGGGGACGGCTTTAGAGGGTTCTTTGAGTACAGCATAGTTGAATTGCAGAATCTCCACAGACATTAGGGAACTAATTCTGTCCACCGCGTGATGCACACCAGTCTTTAAGGGCTAAAAGTGGCTGGGGGAGGACGAGCCCCCCCCCCCCCACTAGGTTGAGGCGAGGCAGCGCTCTTCCCTAGAGGGCGAGGATGAGCCCAATGTTTTTCGAGGACAACGTGCTTCAGCGCGGAGCGGTGCCCGCAGCTCCCGCTCGGTCTGGTGAAACGGAGCGGCGTGCCAAGGCCCGTGAGTGCTCCCCTGGGCTCGGAGAGGCGATGCAGCTCCTCGTGTGCTGTGCGTTTTCCCTTCCGCTGGGGGAAAAGAAGGCAACAGTTCTTCCCCCTCTCCCCAACAATCCTGTAACAATAAAAGAGAGAGAGAGAGAGGGTGAGTATCCAGGCAGTGCAGAACCAGCTGCAAGGGCTGGTCCGAGGGGGACAATTCTGTTCATCGGCGTGCACGGAGCGATTCACAGTCCCGTCCCCCCCCCCCGGCAGGCTGCGGATCCCAGTCGCAAATGACCCCCCCCCCCCACCCACGACCCCCAGCAGGGCTCCAGCGCCAGCCCGACCCACCTGCGGCGGAGGCAGGCCGGGGCTCAGAACCAGCTGGTGAAGTCCAGCAGCTCCTGCTCCTCGGGGCTGAGCGGGTCGTAGGAGCCGTCGTCGGAGGAGTAGGAGGAGACGGGCGAGCCGGCCAGCGAGTTCATGTCGTGGGAGTAGCTGGGCGAGATGGTGGGCGAGAGCACGCCGGCCTGGAAGGCGGCGCTGACGGCGTCGTGCTCGTCCAGCAGCTGCTGCAGGGCCCGGATGTACTCGACGGCCGAGCGCAGCGTCTCCACTTTGCTCATCTTCTTGTTGGCCGCCCCGTTGGGCACGTGCTCGCGCAGGGTGGCGAAGCCCAGGTTGACCAGCTTGACCCGGTTGCGCTCGCGCTCGTTGCGGCGGGCCACGGCGGCCGGCTGCTGCTGGGGCAGGCTGTAGCCGAAGCCGCTGAAGTTCAGGCGCCGCTTGCAGCGCATCAGCTCGGGCGAGGAGGAGCGCAGCCGCTTGGCCGGCTGGGGCACCGCCGCCGCCTTGCGGCCCGGCGAGGAGGCTTGGCCGGCGGCCGGGCTCGGCGGCGGCGGCGGCACGCTCTGGGCGGCGGCGAAGAGGCAGGCGGGCGGCAGGAAGGAGGGCGGCGGCGGCTGGCTGGTGCTGTCCATCTGGGCAGGGCTGCCGCTGGCCATGGGCGGCCAGGCGGGAAGGGCGCGCGGCGCTGGCGGTGGCGGGACGGGCCCGGGGGGGGGGGAGACGGAGAGCGCGGCGCTTTCCCCCCTCCCTCCCCCTCTTCGCGCCCGGCTGCCGGGGAGGCTCGTGGCGCTCGCGTGTGCGCAGCCCGCCGGGCAAAGCCGCTTTTGCAAGACGGCGGCTGGGGAGCGTGTCTCTTATAAGGGGCGGCCGGGGCTTGGCCGCCCCCTTCTCTCCCCCCCCCCCCTGCGGGATCTGCCCCCCTCCTCCCCGCACGCTCGGCACCTTGCGCCTTCCCCGCGCCCCGCCTTTGCCGTGCGTGGCCGCGGGCCGGGGCGCGCGGCCGCCTTTTCAACGCGGGGGGGGGGGGGAGGAGGAGGAGGAGGGGGGGCGACACACCATACCACACCACACGCGGAGCGCCCCGCACACACGCGCTGGCCCGGGCCCGGCCCCGCCTCCGGTCGAATCCCCCCCCCCCCCCCTCCACCTCCACCTCCCCGGCCTCCAATTCATTCACCCGCCTCCGCCCCTACCCCTCCCGGGTGTGTTGTGGCAAGTGCGCGCGCCAGACGCGTGCCGCTCTCCGTCCCAGCCGCTGAATAAACAACTGGCTTGGGGAAGGAGCTGCAGGGGGGGCGGGGGGGCGGGGGAGAGACGCAGAGCAAGCGCTGATGGGCGGGGGGGAGTAAGCAACGGGGTTGGGGGTGCACCCGGGGGGGGGGGGTGTCTTTCTGGTACTAATGCCAGACCCAACGAGAAGAAGGGGGGGGGGAGGCAGCTCAGGGAGATCTCCCCCAGCTAGGTGCCGGAGCTTGCCCAGAGGCTACCGTTCTCCTGGCGAAGAAGCAGATGCGGTGCCGTGTTTAGCTCGGGGTGAAAGTGCTGGTTGCAGAATAAAGTTGGGCAGGAAGACGCGTGGCCGATCTGGACCCATGCACAGAGACATCTGGGGACAGAGAGAGAGGGGCGCGTCCTTGGACGCCACTGAACTAGACTAGACTTTAGGAGAGTGTGGGTTTTTGTTTGGGTTGGGCCGGGGGGCGTGGGGAAGAGAAGAGAGGCAGGTGGAAAGCCCGATCCTGAGAGATGCTGAGCACTTCCCACTGCAGAATCATAGGCTCATAGAAGATTAGGGATGGAAGGGACCTCAGGAGGTCATCCAGTGCGACCCCCTGCTCAAAGCAGGACCAACCCCAACTAAAGCATCCCAGCCAGAGCTTTGTCAAGAGCGCAGTGAAAGTGGAAGGTCGCTGAGCACCTCTGACGTTGGACCTGGAGTGGGGAAATTTGTCAGTGTTTTGCTAAAGAAATAAGGGAAAACTGTTGGTGTGGATGTGTCTTTGATCTGCACAGAGATGCTGGTAGTGTCACTGCAGGAAAAAAAGGCTTTGCAAGCAATTTTAAAGAAGGGGTTTGGGGGGAATGGGAGAGGAACATGGGGTGCGGGGCGTGGGGTGAAGAGACACAAAGAGAGAGAGCTAACACTTCCCAACCTGCTGGCTCGGGAAGGGGTTGTCTTGTTTAGGTCTTCAGGTAAAGTAAAGGTGCCTGATAATATTTCCTTAATTTACAGGGTATTGTGAGGTTTAAATCGGTAATGTTTGTCAAACGCTTTATTTGTTATTATCTGTATTACAGTAGCACTTAGAGGCACCAGACAAGATCTGTGTTCCATTGTGTTAGGTGCTGCACAAACACACTGTCAAAGAGCGTGCCTGCCTTCAGGAGCTTACAGTTTAAGGCTCCTTTTAGGAAAACATCACTGTTTAGGACAGCATTTAAACCCAGGCATAAATCCCATCAAAGTCCATGGGAACTAAGCATTTGCTTAGAGTTAAGCACATGTTTACCTGATTTCCTGAGGGGCCTAAACAGGCAAGATAGACAAAGCACTGGAGACAAAATGTTTTATTGGCTCTAATTTACAGATGGGGAACTGAAGTGCACAGAAATGTATTAGCTTGCCCAGGGTCACAGAAAGTGTCTATGCCAGAACCAGGAACTGCACCAGATCTCCTGTGTGCCAGTCCAGTGTGGTATGTACAAGACCATCCTTTCTCTTTGTTTTGAGATCATTGGATGGAAAAGGGTGCTAGAAGTGCTAAGTATTCATTCTTATTTTATTATGATGATGGTACAGAACCAATGTGGGGTTTTTTCATTTGCAACAGTAAGACTTACAGACAAAAAGAAGTTATCCTGAGATTTCCCACTGAACTGGGATTTTTGCAGATGTGAACCAGCCAGGGAAGGAGCAATAGCTCTGTCCAGCAAGGAGAGTGTCTGATAAATCATTCCCCAATAGTTACAATATTGAAGATCCCATTGAAGTCATTGATACTGACTTTATTGATAGCTAGAACACAGTTAATTGTAGAAATAAGACATAGGGGGAAAAGTCATTAAATAATCCAATCCATCTTCCCTTCCAGTGCAGGATTGTTCTGTAGAATAGATTATCTATTGTTTCGTCTAGTTTAGTTTTAAAAGTGCCAAGCATTAGCAAATATTAGTGTTGGTGGTGGGGCATTCCCATATAAGATTTATTTTAAAAAAAAATCAGTTTATAAATCAGACTAATCAATTTGAGCAAAATGTATGCTGAAGAGCTTTCCTCATTCTGCTGGCAATGTTTGGCTAAATATTAGTAGCAATACTATGTTTTTCACTTATATAGCATTTTTCTTCTGCAGATCTCAAAGTGCTTTGGAAGCTTCTATTAAGCTTCATAATACTCCTGTGAGGTAGGTATGTCATTACCAGTTTGAAACGCAGGTAAGGACACTTGCCCACATAGAGTCAGTGGCCAGGAAGAAAATCCTAAGCCTTTCCTACAACAGGAAAATGTCCCCCAAGATTGTAAATGGTTTAGTTAAACCTATTCTAAAGCCCGTTGGAAACGTAGGGTACACCTGCTTTAAGCAGCCTGAACTGTTTTTAGTTGAATCAATTTCAAAACCAAATGGTTCAGATTATGTGGAGCTTGGTCTCTGTAGTTCCAACTGGATTTAAAATTGTTTTAAGCTGATTGAGATAGTTTGACAGTTCTTCAGTGCCATCACTAGAGCACACTCTTACTGGGGTGGGTTTAGAAGAGTATAACCCCAGTCTAATGGTTGTCTGGTATAATGCCACACTGTTGACTAGTTTACTTTTGGTTCAGGCTCAGACTCCAAATGAAAAGTGTTGCAGGCAGTTTGGCCCTTTCACTGGAGGCATGCATGTGTTTATGAAGACATGGCCTGCCACTGAGTTAATTGAAATACCCAGCTAGATGGAAATCACCATGGATATAATTAAAAAAGCAGGGTCTTTAATGGTCTTGAATTCTGATCGACTTATGACTCTTGACACCTGTCCCAAACAGCAACGAGGATAATGACTTCATGCCTTTTCGTGGACAAATCAGTTAGTGCCTTTGTGCCTGCTACATATTTACATGAAATTATTGTTTTAGTTTACTCCAGATTTTATATTTTTATCTCTGCTCTCTCAGAATAATGGCCTCTCTATGTTATGTCTTCACCTCTCTTTGTAAATAGTGTACTTATTTTATTTGTGAAACTGATTGTATATTTGATGCAAAAGAAAGCACTGGATATAGACAAAGGGCCTTTTCCTCCAGTCCCTTCCATTGGTTTTACCTAGATGTGACTCCACTGAAGTCAATGGGTGGAAATCTGGCTTCTTTGGGGTCCGGATTTCACCCAGTACCTTTACACCCACCCTAACTAAAGCCAGTTGTTTGAGTGGAGGCAATGGCTCAAAAAGTGAATTGGAAATAAGTATAGTTCTATTGTCTGAGAGAAAGACTCTGATTTATACTTTTCCCATTGTTGCTGCTGAACAATTTATGAGTACACATGGGAATTTTCATACTGAATTAGACTAGCCCAGTGTCCTGTCTCAGATAGAGGTAAGCATCACAAGCTTCAGAGAAAGGTACATGGAGCCCCATAATGGGATTATTATGTAAAAATCTGCCCATGAAGAAAGTTCTCTTGAACCCCCTGGTTAGTTTATGCCACAGACCATGGGGGTTGATATCCCTTATAATTTTTATATCTTGGTGTGAGTGTTCATATTGTCCATATAAATCAGTGGTTTTCAACCTTTTTTCATTTGCGGACCCCTAAACATTTTTGAATGGAGGTGCAGACCCCTTTGGAAATCTTAGACATAGTCTGTGGACCCACCCCCAGTGGTCTGCAGACCACAGGTTGAAAACCACTGAAATAAATGGATTGCCAACACTTTTAAAAATCCGGCTAGGCTCTTTGCCTACATGAGATCAGTGTGTAAACCTTTCATGTCGTCCCTAAATGGAGCCATTAGGCATTACCATGGTTACATCAACCAATAAATAATAATTAATAGAAATAATAATTAATACTATCTTGTGGCAGTAAATTCCACGTTAATTATGTATTGGGTAAATATCCTTTGATCAGTTCTGAATTTGTTGCCTTACATTTCATGTATGTCCCTTTGCCCTTATATTATAAGAAAGATAAAAAGGTCTCCCCAAATGCTCTCCTGTATGGCATACTAATTATTTTATGTCTCTTGGTCATGTATACTTTTATTCAGATTTGTCCTGATTAGTCTTAATCTTTAAACCTCTCTACACATGAAAGGTGAAATAGAGTAATCAGACCGGAACCCAGTGTTCAAGATGAGGATATACAAATGACTTATATAATGGCATTATACTCTTTTGATTTTTATGTTCTGTGTAATAAGAAGCTTCCCTCTTCAGTAACTAGCTTTCCATCTGAGTTTTCAATGACGTCATAATCCAGAGTTCCTGATGTCAGAATGCAGTACAAGGAAATAAATTGTGACGTCACGAGCCCTACATTGTGACATCACTGAACGAAGAGCGCTCTGGTTATGAAAAAGAGAGCTTCCATTTACGCACACACATTTTGGAAAGTAGCAACAACAGGAAAGGAAACAGAGGAAAAAAGAAATGTCAGTTTAATAGAGGTTAAGTGAACTACATATTCCTTAGGTGTGTATTAATTAATAATTTATGTGGAGGCTTTAAACTATAATGAAAATAAAGAATAACCCTTCTCTTTTCTCACTATAGCTTAATGATAAGAGCATCTACATACTTATTAGCCCCATACAAATGAACTCTGCTTCTACAAAGTTATTCTTTTGGAGTGGATCATTCTAAAACGTAGCATGGAAGATGTTAACGGTCAATAAATATCACAGTGTGTAATCCTTAACCTACTCTGAAATGGACAGGACAGAAATGCTTAGGTCTCAGCCCTCACGAGTCTCAAAGGGAGAAGGTAGCCTGTATTAAGACGATGCAAATCATGAGTGTAGTTAAATGCAACCCTTGTAGTTTTGTCCTGTTTAGACATGTGCTAACTGGGCGGGCGAAGTGGAGTTAAATGCATATTATCAGCGGATTTTATCTCGATACAGATGGGCGCCGCCAGAAATGCCAGAGGTTGAAGAACTGAGGCGATATAGGTGGAGAAATAGGTGTGCAGCAGTAGATTGGGAGCTGGAGCTCCTCTGTTAACATAGGCCTGCACGGTAAACAAGGGGTATTGGGGGGTCGCCGATATTGCTTTCCCAGGCTGCACAGTGCCCGGTTAACATAAGCACCTGTTTCCTTAACAAAAAATAAAGGAATCTTGAAGCATCAGGGGGGAAAAGCATGAGTTCAGTTTGGTTCTAGTTTTGAACCGAGACCCAGAGGGCCTTGCTCGGTGTGTACTTCACTGGGAGTTGGCCTGTGAAAGGGCTGCAGGACCGGACAACGCAGGGCCGTGACATCTGTTTGCATGTGTGTGGTGTCATTTTCACTTCGCCTAGCTGTATTAGCTCGAGGACCGTATTGCTGTCTCCTTGCTATTCAGAGAGACGGTGGGATGTGCTCGTTGCATACAGTATCTCCAGGTAGTGCCAAAAACAAAACAAAAAATCCAGAAGCAGCTTGGCAGCCTGTTCAAATACTATCAGCTAGCCTGTGGGGATCCAGCTCACCTGACTTTTGAAAGAAATGAAGGCGCAGATTCGTCTCAGACTTGGAGTCCCAACCTCAGTTTGGTAAGGAGGGGGAAGCACCTGGAAAAGCCGCTTTTAAAATACTATTTCAAACCTAGGCCATTGTCTACTTTCCCATCAAGTCACTTACCAGCTAAGATATCTATTGATGCTAGATGTGTAGATGATAAATATTTGTTTCAAGGTTCCCCCCGCCATGCAGTCGCCCTGCACCTGCAGTGAAGAGTTCTTAGAGTTCTTAATGCTACCATAATGCTAAATACCCTTTCCCCCTTTCACTGGGTTTTTAAATCTTGCACTGTCATGATTTTATTGTTGCCTGCTGTTTTTGTTTTTGTTTTGTTTTTAAATTGCAGCTACATTCAGGAGTTCTTTAGCCGCCCCCCCCCCCCTTTACTTTTCTAAGCTTTTTTTAAAAAAAGGCCCATTTGCGTTATGATTAAATACCGCCTCGGATAAGCAGAACGAAAGTCGTTAATCTATATAGATCTTCAAAGCAGCAATATATTCTCAACTTTTGTAGGATTTGTTACACTCCATTTTGTTACAGTAGGCGAGCTCGTCTGGGTCTGGGCACATGTGTTTCTTCCCCTCCCCCTAAGAGTGAAAATAAAGTAAAAGGTCTTTCATGGTAAACAAAACCAGCTTATTCTCCGCATAGAACACATGAATAGCTGGAGAGAGAAAAAAACTTACAATAAACGGTGCATTTTTTTCTCTGCTGGGTATAGCATTCAAGATCAGTCCAGTATTCAAGAAGCAGTCCATTTTTTGCACAGCAAGAGAGTTTAGAAAAGGAGCGTGGGGTCTATTCAAGGATCTTTTCCCCCTTCACAATTGCTGGGCTTTATGAACCCTATCTTCCATGCCTTGTCAGAGTATTTCTGGGGACCAATTAGTGCTTTGTTGCGAGGCTTCTTTGCTGAATCTTTGAGCAGCGAGGAAAAAAAAGCTCTCTTGAGTCTTCTCTTATTTTGACTATTTCAGTCATTACTCAGTGTAATAATTAATATGACAACTGGACGCTGAAGTTTGTATAGAAACACCTCGGCTGCAGGAGAGAGCCTGCAGTGGGTGGTAAGCTACAGAGCAGCCCGAGGAGCCACACACACAAAAAGAGAAAGGCCTGAATGAGAAGAAAGCAAGAGAAGGAATAAAGATAAATAAATAGTTGGCACAACCCGAAGAAACATAAAACAGCCTGGAAAGAAAAAACACAATTAGGAGGGCGGGGCTGGGGGTGGGGGGGGGAAACATAGAGAAGTTAACTTATTTTGAGTTCTGGGTAAGACACTGAGTGCATCTACTTTCTAAACTGGGTTAGTTTCACAACAGCGAAGAGAGATTTCTTACGCTCGGTATTTTTAAGGAGTATTTTTATGCACTCATTTAAAATTCCTGGTGGTAACCCTTTAACCCTCGGGCAGGCGGGTTGCTGGCTGTGCCTTTTAAATTGGCCCCGGTACTTAAGAACGGGCCGTCCCAAACCACATCAGAGTCTAATGCCCCATACTGCAAGTTTGGAAGAGCCTCTGCCGGCAGAGGAACGAAGTGTGCACGCACTCTGCTCGTTTAGACGAAGAGGTTCGGGGCTGGCGACCGTACTGGGTTCCTCTGGGAGCAGTGCTTGGAATGGACCCGTCTCGGCTCTAGAGACATTTCTTGGGCTGCCAATTAGACCAAAACCAACCCGTCCCCGTGTTTCTCGAACCGCTCCATTAGGGCACAATAAATAATTAGAGGCTTTAAGCGTATTAGCTACAGCTCATGCTAATGACCTCCACCGGCTCTCCCGCTAACCTGAAGTGACAGTTTGCAGAGAAGGCGGGGGGGGGGACTACCACTTTTCCCGAGTCTCCTCTCCCCGTTTGCTGCCCCTGCTGCGGAACCACACGCCCTGGGCCGGGGTTGTTCCCACCCCACCTTCTTCTGCTTCGAGTTTGCAAACGTCTGGGCGCGTTTAGTTCGGAAGACCGGGTTATTGGATCCCAGGCATGCAGCTACCCCCAGTGGTGGCATGCCAGGCTGTGAGCGTGAAGTGCGGGGCAGCTCGCTGGCGGCCCCCAGGTGAGGACGAGCGATGCCATCCGGCGACTCTTCCTTTCCTCCCCTTTGGAAACCCGGCAGCTGCTCCTGGTCTTGACCCGTCAACCCCCCAACCGCGGCGCTTGAAGTGACTGGCACAAGACGGCGGTGGCTCCCTCCAGCCCGTGATCTCCGTGGTGCACACACACACATACACACACACTCACGATCCAGGAGCTGGGACGGCTGGGGGCAGTTTGCCGAAGGAGCCGAGGTCAGGCGCGTGTCTCCATTGTGTGGCCCGTGTCCATCAGCAGCTCCCAAAGTCCAGTGCAGCCCGGCCCGGGAGCAGCTGTGCATCCAGCCAGCCAGCCCCCCGCTTCCCTCCCTTAGTCCCCGCACGGCAGCGACTAACGCGGCCGGATTTACTCTCCCCGCAGGCTGGAAGCACCCGCGTTCAAATTCCACCTCACCTCCGGACCTCGGGCTGAGTCCAGTCCAGCGGAGCGTCCATGAACCCCTTCCTAGGCGAGGTGCCGCCTGTACTCTCTGCCAGCCTGATGTAGGTACTAAAGGACGGGGAAGGGTTTATTTCAAGATACAGGGGTGTAGTGGGGCTCAACCTGCAGCCTGTACGCAGGTAGAAACCCCCTTGAAGTCAGGGGGAGGAATTTTGCCTGGCCCGGCTGCATGTGTGTGTGCAAAATGGTTTGTGAAGATGGCCTATCCATCCATAGAGAATTAGAGTTATATCGCCACGCTTCACCTTAACTATACTGGGCCACCTTCATGCACGTCTCTGGTAGCGTCTCATCAGTCAGTAATGCTGATAATAACAATGAACAAATAATCCCTTTGCCCCCATGGGGGGGGGGGTTCCATTGACACCCCTGGAATTGCACAACGAGTGATTTTTGGCTCCCTGCTTCTAATTCACTTTTACAAGGCGAGTATTTTGGTTCAAACGAAGCCACAAGCCAACGAGAAGGCGGCGGGCAGGCAGGCTGGTTGCTGCAGCGCCGAGTACCGTGGTTCTCCAGGAGAGGGCATCTTCTCGGCTTTTCAGAGGCGCGGAGCGAGCATGTGTTTTACAACTTCCTCAATAGTTAATGATCTTTGCCTGCTCTGAGCATTGCATTGATTCTTCTGCTCGGGGAGGTTGTTTAAAATGATTGCAGCTCTTTAAAAGCGAGTCATCAGTAAGTGGTAAAGACAGAATAATTTATGTATTGACCAAATACCTGGAGAGAGACAGCGCTAAGACGTTGCTATGCACCAATCCCTCCTTTTATTGACTCAATTAACTAGAGTGAGGAGAGGGGCAGGTGCTGATCCAGGTGCAGAGGAACCGAAATTCCCCGTGGTAACTGCTAACCTTCCATTGATTAATTGGGCTGCTGGTGTTTGATTCTTCCCTCCAGCTTCTCTCCAGCTGTAATGATTTAAAAATCCTGAATAAAAATACAAATGGGCAGTCAGTGATCTTATGAGGACAGAGCGCCATCTAGTGACCAGCTGTTGTGAGGGGTTCAAAAGGCACGGCTACAAAACCATACACTCTGTCACTGCATTTTGCAGAGGGCTTCTCTTGGGAATGACACTTGATTCAGATACACGATGAGTATTTCTTCAGAGCTTACTTAGCTTACCTCTAACATTTTTAAAGGCTAAGTTTGGCCTGTTTTATCCGACAGTTACTGTAGCAGGGGCTGGGATATGTAGGATGAAATAGTCTTAAACGACACTAAACCTGCAAGGAGTTTTCAAGCAAAGGCACCGATGAATGATTTGTCTTGGGGAATTCGGAGGGTTTGGACATCTGGGAGGGGCTTTAGCTAAGCAAATGGCTGGAGGAGTTCTGTGAAGGGGCATCAGGAGTTCAGCTAAGGGTCCTTATAGACAACAGCAGGAAGATGGTGGTGTTACATCTCCAAAAAAGGGACTTAGTTTTCTTTGGAAGATATTTTAATTTATCCAAGCTTGGAACTTTTCAAAAATCCCTCCCTCCCCCTCCCCACTAGGGGAATCCTTCCCTTCTTCCCACTGATTCCTCAAACTTGTCGGGGATGTACTGAATAGGCAAGAAAAGGGACAGATTCTGGGAGACTATTATAGAACTTTACAGATTTTTGACAGTTCTATCCCATGTCCTGCAAGTTGGAATGATTGCTAGATAATTTTCTGCCTCACCAAAGACCCTAGTAGGCATTTCCATCCCGAGACAAGGGGGGAGTCTGAAATCCACTACAGGCAAAGGGACCTCCCACTTGACGCCTATATCCTTTTCCTTTTATCACCATAAAGTGTATATATACATATAGAGTCTCCGTTCCAAAGAGCTTACAGTATAAATATACAATATAGACAAAGAGTGGGAGGAGATACAACAGTAATTACAAGGTTTCTGAATGAATGATTGTTTTAGCCTTGACTTTGCTGTATGGGTGGAATAAGAGGAGGGCCTCAGAAAGAAGCAAAGATAGAAGAGAATAGAAATAGGGAAAAAATTGAAAGTGTATGGGGGGGAAAAGAGGAGTCGTCATAGAGGCTTGGTGTAAATATTCTTTTTTGAGAGCTGAGCCTGCCCCTCACTCAACCCACACTGGCGGCTCCTGTCCCACAGGCTGGGGACTGACTGCCTGATCATGCCCTCTCACATTGGCTCTCATGGCTTCAGATGATGCGCACATCTATGCACAGGCAGAGACCTCCCTCTTTGATGTCCCCCTTCCTGCCCCAGGGACTCCCCTTCTCCACCCTACAAGCCCCTCAGGATTCCCCCTTTTCCCCACAATCCCCTCTGATGTTTCTCCTTCTCCCCAATCCCCTCAGGATACCCTTTTCCTCCAAATCACCTCAGGATCCCCCTCCTCTGGGATTCCCCTTCTCCCCCCACAATCGATCTTCCCCCTTCTATGGGACTCCCCCTCCTTTCACAATCCTCTCCCCCTTTCCCTCTTTCATCGCAGGATCTCCCCTGTGCCTGTGCTGACCCCAGTTGTGGTGGTATCACATGGTGAGAGAAGCACACTCTCTCTTCGACTCTGATCCTGCAGGTTGCTGCATATTGGTGGAGTCCCACGGGTTCACTGAAGCTCTTTTTAGGTGCAGGGGCCTGTCCGTCTGTAACAAGCTGCAGAATCAGGGCCTCAGATCATTTAGGTATATAAGTCAAAATCAATATCATCAAAATGCACATCAGTGTTGTTCCTGTTTTCTTGCGTAGGGCCCCAATTCTGCAGCACTCCCTCATCTGGCAGTCTGGTTCTTTCCCAGCTTGGTTTTGTGCTGTTCTATGCAGAACCCATTACCAATCGTAGCCCTCCTCCATGATTCGCTTGTTACATTTTCCCATGTCACATAGGCTTTTCTTAGTACTGCAGCACCCTGCTACCACTCTGGTACTCCTGTGCCCTTCAAATCAGCTCTCTCAGTTTTCTTCCTATATCCCATTCTTGTGGCTTTTCCCTAGACACACTTGCTTACAAAAGTAGATCCAACTGCAGACAGAAAATGCTGTACCTCCTGTATAATGTCAAACAGTGTCTGCTGCTCACACAAGCCAAGGAACATCAAGGTAGGGCTAGAAAGCTGCTTAACAAAAGGTGAAGCCCTTTGCACAACTAAAAGGAACATAGCATACAATATTAACCTTAATTCAAACCATGCCACCCATCCACGTGGGTCACAGATAGATACCATATGCTAGAGTGACTGCATGCTAAAGGACACTTCTGGAGAGGCTGGAATTCTGCTGCTTTCACTGCACGCATATAAAATGTTTTCGCCTCTTGTGCCAGAGTCTGGTGGGGGTGGAGAGGGGCGTGTAGGGAAGACGCCCCCTCTAACCACACACAACTGAAGGGAGAGGGAGGAGGAAAGGGTGAGGAGAGGGATGGACTTTCCTTTCATGCTGAACTTTAAATACCTTTGCACAGTCCAGATCTGTCAAACCTAGTAAGGTCAGAAGGCTTTCCCTACAGAAAGACGAGTGCATTGCAGTCTGAGTATTACTGGCTTTAAAGCCTGGACACAGAGGTTTTCAAAATGAATGGAGACCCTTTTCAGGTAAGTAGTATGGCATATGCAGGTGTATCTGGTATGGCATGTGAAATGGCACCACTCCTTGGGGAGCATGGATGGCCTCTCCGGTTGTTGTTCTTGTACCGTGTTTTCTGAGGCATGGCATACTATTATTCACTCATGGTGTGTGAGGAAACAAGGCTACTGTATCAGCAGTTATGGTGCTTACTCTGCTCACTTTTTGACAGTGAATGTACTTTGTTGTAAACTGTAGTTCTATGTGTGCAGTAGTAACAAAAGCTAAACGGTAAAACAGAGATGGAGAGTCATCATCGCAACATCATAAGATCACTACCAATGTCTATATGGCAAATGGAATAAGAAAAGAAGTGATCAGAAACAAACTGGAGCTCTCAAAATGTGTGTGTTAAAAAAAGACTGTGCCTGTTTTGATAGCCAGATTCTTTACTGGTTTTAAAGGATTATTTTGTTAAATGCTGCGATTTTATTGGCTCTTTGTTACTTTCAGCAATCAGAACTTAAAGTGTTTTGAATCCATAGTTTCAGAAAGTAGATGGCAGTCTGCTGAAGCACATCTTATTCAATGATGGGTAGTATTTTTACTGTAGAAACAAGTATTCCATGATCAGAGGGGTAGGTAAATTATTTGCGCCAAATTCTGTACTCCTTTACCTTAGTGCAACTGTATCAAGGTCAGAGTGGAACTGTAAGGAAAATGAAAAGGTACATATACTTAAAAATGGAAATTAACAGAAAATCACAGATACAATTTTCATTAGTAACCAAATGACTTAGAAGCCTAATTCCTATTTTTCAAAAGTGACTGCGGAGCCTAAGTGTATGTCTACACTGCAGTTAAACACTCATGGCTGGCCCATATCAACTGATTTGGGCTAAAGTCCCAGAGCTCTGGCTTCAGCCTGAGCGCAGACTGCAATTTTACAGCCCTGAGAGCCTGAGTCAGCTGACTCGGTCTAGCCATGGGTGTCTAACTGCAGTGTCAACATACTCTGTCTCACTGAAAGTCAGTGGGATTTAGGCTCCTAAGTGCCTGAGGCACTTTTGGAAATGTAACTTAAACTCCTAAATCACTTGGGTGTGTTTGAAAATTTTACTTTGTCATGTTTTGAAGTAGAAATATATTTCCATTTATAAATATTCTAACTCTGGAGTTCAGTAATGTTGAGTGAAATCCTGGCCCCAACAAAGTCAAAGGCAAAACTTCAATTGTCTTCTGTAGGGCTGGGATTTCACTCTGCATTCTTAATTTAATGAACTCCAAACTGTGTGATGAATGGCTGATTTTGAAATAAGATTCATCTATTCCTCTTAGATCTGCACTTTAGATCTCCAAATTTTGGAAGATGTTGTATGTCTGAAGGGCAAACAGCAGCCTCCATGCAAAACAGTCAACCAACTGGTATTACACTTCTTTGCAAAACATGTAGGTCCAAACAACCACATGCTGTCTACATTAGGGATGGTGGTTTGGCCCAAAATGATATTTAAGCCAACCATCTTGTTTCTATTTTACTGTCTTAAGAGTTCAGAACGGGGAGCAAATTGCTGAGCTTAATGTTTTCCAGAACTCTTCTGGATTTTATTTAGTCTCCACAGATGCAAATTAATTAGGATTGGTTACCTCTGTTTTTTTACACAGGTAGCAATAACTTAAGGCTCCAAATACAAAATCTTCTACCCAGGACCATCCTGTGGATTTGTGGCATGCTCTGAGGGACTTGATCTCGTAAGCCAATGATGCATATATACAGTATAGTCAGTCATTTGTGACAGGTTTAATATCATTCAACTATTAATTAAAGGAAAACAAAGTTGCTGTGCCTAGCTATCTGAGAGTTCCAAAGATAGGAAATACTCTTTAGCATGAATAAACTGTGCTAAGTATAAGAAAACAAAGTGCTCATACTTACTCCTAAAGATCCATTAATTCACACACACACACAAATATATCTTTCCTAATAATTGGTCCCAGTGTTGAGAGAGCAATATGGAACATAACTGTTTCTCACTAACTATTATCCTACAATGAAGAACAAGCTTTCTAATACCTAAGTGTCTGCAAGATTAGGAATGTGCTTAACTTCATGCACATGAATAGTTCCACTGAGTTCTGTGAGACTACTCATTAAGCATAGGCCAAAATGGGCAAAAAATGGCATATTAAATTCAGTGTTGATAAATGAAAAGCAATAAACATTAGAAAGTTCAATCCCAACCTTACATACAAAATGCTGGGATCTAAATTAGCTGTTACCACTCAGGAAAGAGATCTTGGAGTCACTGTGTATAGTTCTCTGGAAACATCCACTCTGTGTGCAGTGGCAGTCAAAAAAGCTAACAGAATGTTAGGAAACATCAGGAAAGGGATACATAAGATGACAGAAAATATCATCATGGCACTGTATAAATCCATAGTATGCCCACACCTTGAATACAGCATGCAGTTCTGGTCTCCCCATCTCAAAAAAGGTATATTAGAACTGGAAAAGATACAGAGAAGGGCAACAAAAGTGATTAATAAACCACAGTTTGGAAACCCTTGGTCTATTGCAACATGTCTGAGCTATAAAGAACTGCACAGTGCAAAACAATCTGACCAATTTTCAAGAGTAGAAAAGCCTCTGTTCCTGGGGGGATGATGCGGGGGGGGGGGAGAAATTTCTTGATTCAACACATTAAAGTTAGGTGCCAAACAGAATTTGAGGATTTGAGTTAGGGTTTGAAGATGAGGTTGAAGTCATATGATCTAAAAAGATCAAGTTATTTATAGGTACTGTGCGGGTTATTCACCTCTGATTGTGCACCATGCCAACTCACATCTTCCTCCGTTGTCAGACCTATTAACCTGAACCTATTATGTGGATCTGTACAGTGTTCTAAATATTTTAATTGTGCTATTGCATGATTTTGAAAATGTTTTAAAACACAGCCTTTTGAAGTTAAATGCCCTCTCCACTTGACTGACATTTGTGTACTAGGTTGGTTTGTTTCCAAGAAAAACTGACTTGCATACAGAACATCAAACCCATCTGGTGTTAGTATTTTATAACGATGTTCATTGGTTAAAAAGTTTCCTAAATTAAATTGTACAGACTACTGACCTTTTTCTTACACAAATGCTTCTTGTGTGAATGGCTTTCATTAGTCTGCTGCCATATTGTCTATTACTGCTGTTCCCGTCAGGCTTCACAAGCTAAGTAGAGTTGGAATGGGTCAGTATTTGTATGAGAAGCCTCCAAAACCACTTCCTGCAACATATTTGTTTTCTGATTCAGTAGATGACAATCTTTCCTCTGAGTATGTTTACATGTAGTCTTTTAGCCTGTGTGTGCCTACACATGTTTTTGCCCAACCCTCCCCAAACCATCTATACCCACGCATGTGCTTATTTGTGCTTTGATTCGATGCTTGTTTG
Source organism: Emydura macquarii macquarii (assembly GCF_026122565.2). Classification (NCBI taxonomy): domain Eukaryota; kingdom Metazoa; phylum Chordata; order Testudines; family Chelidae; genus Emydura; species Emydura macquarii. The sequence continues at coordinate 1,643,713 of NW_027133667.1, forward strand.
CACAACTGAGGGGATGAGGTAGAGCTGGAGCTGTGCTTTAGCTCTGTCTGGAAAGAGGATTCAGGCAAGATCACTCAAGTGCTGATATCCTCCAGTGCATTTCCCACTGTTCCCCTCAGTGGCAGACAAGTTCTCCTTCCATTGACTGGGAAAGAAAGAATCCTAGTGCACCTCCACACAAAGGACCATGGGCTGCGCCCTCAGACACACATGAGCCATTGCAGAAAAATTAAGGCACAGTAATGTGGGTAGGACTTGGCTATGGAGATGCTCGCACCCAGTCTTGGCTAATCACCCAGGTTTTCTGGGCCATGTGCTGCATAACACCAGTGCTTCAGCATAATGCAGGTTGCTGCTAGAGGTTCCACTTTTCCTATGAGATGTGAACCACATTTCCTGATTATTTTTGTTCATTGCAGATCTAATGGCACTTCCTGCAGGAGAAGAAGTGTTATTCCTTGTGTACTGGCCAAATCCCAGTTTGCATAATTATATTTAATTGCCCCAAAAGCCCCCTGCAGTTTGCACGGGTGGTGGTATTTTTCACTTTCCATTCTAAACTGTTGCATAGTGTTGCTATTAAACAGCTGCTGTTTTACCCCCAATGGGGTGGTGTAGGGAAGGGATGTAGAGAAGTCACTTCCACGCAATAGTTATGCTAACCCAAGATTACCAGAGTACACTTGGGTTCTGCCTTGGCATGCCCCTTATGCTGGGGAAATGCTCATATATCTGTTTAAGGCAGCAATAAGTCCCCTTTGAATCACTGGAGGAGGGCAAAAGGGATGTGCTGCAGAGCAGAATTCATCCCTATATAGATGAATTTAAAGGAATCTGTTTTATCTTTCAGGAAACTATGTACATTGAAGAAAATACATATACAAATGATATGATCTCTCTGATTTTCTCTCTGAAAGAAAAGGTTGGGGCGTTGGCTAAAGTTCTGCGCATATTTGAGGTAAATATTTTGCTTCTCTGTCTTTAAAATGTCAGGACTTTCAATTCTACCCCCTGTTTTCACATGATCCTGACTTAAAGGTTGGAGGATGTTTTCTTTTCTGGACTCAAATTTTCCTTGTTTAGTCTCAGCTGAGAACTTAAAAAAAAAATCTTAATCAACCCTTCATTCATGTTTAACTTATACCAGGGTTAAAAATATTCCATTCTAAGTAAATTATTTAGCTAACAAAATGTACCCTAGAGGTGGTTGAATTTGACTAGCTTATGGAGTGTTGCCTGTGGATGTCTGTATATTTCATATCTATAAATGTATACATATATATAAGGGCCTGATTCTTCACTTCCTTGCACCGTGTGTAGTCACTGACACTTGTACAAAGTGAATGCAGGCTATGTGCAAAACACTATCAGATCAGAATGGCAGCATTTTACCTCCATTTTGCACAGGTGTATATTGCTACAGAAGGTGTGAGGCAGTTGAGAATCAGGCCCATGATATGTAAAAGCACTTCGGGATCCTGTAGGAAGAAAGGAGCTGCATTGCTGTTAAGATGTCATGTGCGCACGTTTCCCCAAATGTCATGGATAATGTTTAAAAAAAACATGGAGCCCATGGAACTGGTGACATCTTTGACAGCCTTCGTTGTGACACAGGGCAGTGTATATAATCCCAAGCAAATCCACTCTGTTTTCTTAGGTTTTTAGAACTTTAATATCTAACGATTGTTCCTGCGAGCAATTGTTTAGGCAGATTACTGTAATGAACTGCGGTCTACATATTTTCTATTAGAAAATTGACTTGTTTAGTAAATGAAAGGGTTTTGTAGTGGCATAGTACAAATGAAAAAAAATTATGTCCCAGGACATCTTTGATCCTTTAAATGGAAGGGGAGTACACAATAACTATCTGAGCTACGGAGCTAATGTCAGTCTGTGAACTGGCCCTTGCAGTATGGTTCTTCTACAGTATTTCTGCTTCTTGGTGATATGCATGTCCTGTGGGCTTGTCTGCACATCCAGTTGTTTCTGATTAACTCCATGTGTGGACATCTGCACAGAGATACCGTGACTGTGGGATTCTCCGAGGTGCCCATCTCCGCATGTTTGCCATGCTTCCATTGGTTCCTTCCATACCCCTGTTCCAAGGTAAGAATGGGAACAAGAGAAAGATCAGCATGATCTGAGATGAGGAAAGACCTGAGTCTGCAAAGGGATAATGCTATAATCAGCACTTTCCCTCTGACCCCTTCCCAACAAGGCCATAACCGTGGAACACCAGCGAGACAGAGCCTGGACAGAGGGGCTTCCACAATGTCAGAGATGAGGACATGATGTCATTTAGACTCAGCCCACCCAGCTCCCACTTTCAATAGGAGTTTGGCCAGAGAAGCAGGCTTCCAATTCTTTTCACCCCTTCTACTCCAGGAACCAGTGGCTTTGGTATTCAGTTGGAAACGGCTTGGTTGGTCACATCTGTTTGACTCGATTGAGGAGGGTGTCCAGGAGACATCTTTTTTGACAGGGGAGCCTGTCTGCGGGCACCATGTCTGCCCTAGTGGCATTTCTTGGGCCCTTCTCACTGCACATGGAAGAAATCTATAGATTGCTCATTTGTCTATAAACCATGCCACATTTGCGTGTGAAATAGGGGGAGAAGGAAAAGCCAACACAAAGGCTACAAAACATGGTTCACATTAAATTGTTCCATGGCACTGAGCCTGAATTCTATGAATCTGTTTCCTTCAAAAGCCAAGCCCAGTCCCCCACCGCGTTCTGCAGACTGTGGTTCAAGGACTGTGTGACGCATTTGGAGCTGTTGTGTAATAATTTATGAATACTGTGTTGGCCTGGCTGTTGGGATGTTTTCTGTATAGTGGGTCAAATCAACAGGAGAGAGTGTGTGGAAAAACAAAGAGGAAGGAAAAGAAGAGCTTCTGATAAACCACCTCTCCACAAACTCTTGGAAGTTGATGACCCTTATCTGCTGTGATGATTTTGCCTTCAGCCAACCTACAAAGCCGGTCTGGACCAGGACTGGAAAAGGTCCACTATCACAGGCTGACTAGCCCCTTTAAACAGGAACAGGGTTCAGTGCATCTGTGATTGATTGATTTACCTGCCGAGAAGACACCTGGGTGCTGTAATACTTTGGTCTAATTTTCATTGTTGTGGTCAGTGTGTGGTGCTGGTGGCTGTGATACACAGAAGGTCAGACGAGATGATCTGGTGGTCCCTGCTGGTCTTGAAATTTCTGACTCACCTGAGCCTTATAAAGGGAAAGACACCAGCAGGAGAAGGGCTGCCTACTGAACCCTCCAGCATGAAATCAAAGAGACTGACTGGGGAGGAAAGGAAGAGGGTGAGCCTGGCAAGAGGCAGCCAGGCTCCTGGGCTAGAGAAGAGGCTTGTCTCTAGGAGAGAGCCCTGAGAAGGCACCATCTGGGGACAGGTGGCAGAATATATCCTATTAAGAACTGTGTTTTAATCTTCGAAGTCATAGAATTGTAGGGCAAGCAGGGGCCTTGAGAGATCATCTAGTTCAGTGGTTCCCAACCTTTTTGAGTGAAAGCCCCACTAGATACACTAGGTAAAACATGCCTCTCCCCCCACGCTCCCCCCAACCCAGCCATAAACACACACAACCCCTATAAACACACACAATAATAATACCAGCAAATTACATACATAATTAAAAAAATACTCTGACCTGAGTAAGAAACTAAGCCTTCCCTGGCGCAGCCATGCCATGTGACCCCACCTCTTCCAGTCCCTCAGGGACTACGGATAATGGAGGCAGTAGGTGCTGGCGGGCTGACCGGGGCTGCTCCAGCCCCCACCAGTGAAGCACTGCTTCGCTCTGGCTGGACTCCCGGCCAGCACGGAGCTCAGGGCTGCTGCTCCCTGGGGGGCTTGAGGCTGCTGCGCCCAGTTGGCGTGGGACTTGGGGAGCTAAATGACCTCAGTATTACTGACCCCCTGTAATCTTTGGCATCTCCCCAAGGGGGTCCTGCATCCCAGATTGGGAACCATTGATCTAGCTCATTTCCCCTGCACTGAGAGAGGACCAAATTAACCTAGATCATTCCTGAGAGGGGTTTTGTCTATCCCATTCTTAACCTCCAGCGATGGGTATTGCACAACCTTCCTTGGTAACCTGTTCTGGTGCTTATCTAGTCTTTGTAAAGTTTTTCCTACTAATTTACCTAAGTCTTCCTTGCTGCAGATTAAGCTAATTACTTCTTGGTCTGCTTTCATTGGACATGGAGAACAACTGATCACTATCCTCTTTATAACTGCCCTTAACATATTGGAAGCCTGTTATCAGATCCCCTCTCAAGACACACAAAACTGGGTGTGTTTAAACCTTTCCTCACAGATTGTCTACACTTTTTTTTTATAATTTTTGTTGCTGTCTTCTGGTTTCTCTCCAATTTGTCCACATCTTTTTTAGGCCATGGGGCCCAGAAGCGGACACAGTACTCTAGCTGAGTCTTCACCAGTGCTGTCTGGAGCAGAACAATTACATCCTGTGTCTTACCTGTTAATATGCACCAGAATATTAGGCTATTTAGCACCTGCTTCACATTGTTGGCTCATGTTCAGTTTATGATCCACTTCAACCCCCAGAACCTTTTCTGCAGTACAAGTGGCTAGGCAGTTATTTCCCGCTTTGTAGTGTGTGCATTTGATTTTTTCCTTCCTAACTGCAGTAATTTACACCTGTCTTTAGTGAATTTCGTCTTGTTGATTTCAGATCAATTCTCCAGTTTATCCAGGTCAATTTGGATTCTAATTCTGTCCTCCAAAGTGCATGCAACCTCTCCCAGTTGGTGTCATCTACAAATTGTACAAGCATATTCTCCACTCCATTATCCAACTCATTAATGAAAATATTGACTAATACTGGACCCAGGACAGACCCCTGCAGGACCCAATTAGATATGTCCTCCCAATTTGATAACAAACCATTAATCTCTACTCCTTAATTATGGTTTTTCAGCCAGTTGGGTACGCATCTTATTGTAATTTCATCCAGACCACCTGTCCCTTGGTTAGAGAAGAAGCTTGTCTCCAGGGACAGCTCTCAGCAGGCATCATCTGGGGAAAGGTGGCAGGGTGCATAATATGCTGGGAGAAGAAGTTTGTCTCCAGAAGGAGAACCTGGAGAGAGATCACTTGGCCACAGAGGGGGTGGGGGAAGTGGGATGTTTAAGCATTGAGCAGGATGACTTAAAACAGTTCAAGTAAGAGGAGTCCAGGAATGGGTGAATCGGAAGGAGAAGATAGCTATTGTTGCTGGACATTAGGGTTTAGACCTGGATAAATCTTCCTGGTTGGGGGGAGTGATAAGGTGACATTGTACTAATAAAGATGGCGAAGTTGGGCACAAACCCAGGCAAGCCTACTGTATTTCTTATAGGGAGTCTGTAGTGCCATGGCCACCCCCTTCCTTTTCTTCCCCTTCATCATGACTCTTTAAGAATTCACAAAGTTGTCATTAGCCCTTCTCAGCCCAAAATTCTTTAATTCACTCTACACCAAGTTGGCAACAAAGCTTGTCAAAAACAGCACTCCCTCCCAAAACAAACATCAACTTCAGAGCCACACAATCGCCCCTCCTGGGTGTCTGTTGCTTACTATCAGACCTCCTGCCTCTCCCAGTCTCAGCTACTTCTCTCAACCACACTCTTCCCTTGTAGCTTTCTGCTGCCTTTTATACTTGAAGTCCCTGATTTCTCTCAGGCGGGGCTCATCTTGTAATCAGGGCTGACTTGGCTGCAAGCTTTCCAGCCCCCACTGCAGGCCACTCTCTTATAGAGGCCCTAACTGGTGGAGGAGGAAAAATCCAAATGCAAGGAGGACCCTCCAGCGCCTCCGTTTGTCAGAGGGATACCCTACAGGGCAGGTATGTCCTGTTACAGCCGTGAACACAGGAGATTAAAAGATCTGTGGCAGGTTTAAAAAGGAACACTGTCTTGAGAGGGGAAAGTTGTCTGGGGGAACCAGATTGCAACCCAGGCACTTGCTGGAGGTCTCAGAAGAATTACGTCTGCCTAGGTTACCAGCAACGGCAGTAAGCTATTAGGTAAGACCAAGATGTATGTAAATGCTTGTTTGTTGTAAAATCCATTTTCTCAAAATGCTTTGTTCCTACTGCTAAATAAACAATGTTTTGGTTTGAAGACGGTGGTTTAGTCACTACATAGCCCACTGGTCACAGACTCCTGAAGGGAAGAGCTGCGGGGGTTGAGCCCATTTGAACCTGCTGGGTAAGCATGGTTAATATGCAGGGTTCTGAAGCCCCGGGCCCCATCTAGGAGTGGGAATATTGCAGAATTCTTTCCCGGAAGAGGTAAAGGCATGAGCCCTTATGCCTCAGGGGCACACTCAGAGACCCGAAAGTGGACATAGCCCTGCAACCATGCCACCGAGTTTAAGGGGAGCTCAATCTGTTTTTGGTGAGCACTGTATTTATTGTATACAAACAATCCTGAAGGTCACATATGTGACTAAGGGACTGTCCATATGCCCTGTTGTGAGGTTTTGTGCTTTGAAACTGAGCTCTTGTTTTAGTACAATTCTTACTTGTATCCAGGTGTGCACTGCAGCCTTCCTAGAACCAGGAATTGATTTTTTTTATCTTCTAGAATGTAACCTCCAGATTTGCCTCATGAATCATTTCTTTGTATTCTGCTTCTCTGTGTCTGACTACTTTAAATTCAAACCATGTTTGGGTAGATCTGGTTTTGTCTTATGTTTGTTCCTGATTTTGTAGTCTTTTGAGCACTTTTCAAAGCCAGTATTGTGACTCCAATACACAAACTATGAAAAGTGCAATCAGCCTCCATGGACAAGCATTCTGGTCCACAGCCAAGGATGGGGTGCATGTGTAGGGTAACCATGGATCCTTTTAAACTGGGAATCCCTCTGTTTTTCAGCAACAGACATAGAGCTGTGTTTTTAAAGGTGCTCAGCACCCACAATTGGGACCAGATTTTCCAAGAGAACTCCCTCCCACGTAGGCAGCAAAATAATCAGCCAGATTTTCAGATCTCAGGACACTGAATGCAAGTGGGTTGCTGAGTTCTTTTGAAAATCTAGCCCTAGTGTTTTGTCCCATGTTTTGAAAGTTGTGGGACAAAACACCAGGGCCAAATAGAATACTAGAAAGGTGGCCTGAGGGAGTCATGGACCAGCTGAGCTGGTGAAACAGGAAGCAGACTGGCTGAGCGTGTGTTCCTCAAGCATCAGTGAGTACCCAAGCCTGCCCCATTTTTGCTACCTGGGTCTACTTCCACTCACAAAAGGTCCCCAACCCCTTCTCTCTCACACAGTGAGCCATATCCTCATGGTGTCAAAGGCTCATTCTTAAGATGAGCTGTGAATCCAGCTCAACCCCACCACCTTTATAAGTAAGTGTTTACAAACCTGACCTGGGCCAGAATCTGTGCATCCACCATTCCTACCCTGGAGGTGGTGGCCCATTGGGGAATGAAAGGAAACCTATTTCCCTGTCCTTATTTACCACAGGCCATATCTAGTCCCCATTCAAGTAAAAGGGAATCTTTCCATTCACTTCAGTAAGCACTGGATTGATGATAATTCATACAGGCACAATGTTATTTGTCAGAATGTTTGTGGAGACAGAAGTGCTGCAAACATGCATCTCCATGCAAATACTCATGCAAATCTTTTTAAGGAACTTACATGGCCCTCAATACCGTAGTAGCAGAGCACCTCACAATCTTTAATGTCCTCACAACCCTGCTGTAAGTTAGGGAAGTAGTATCCTTACTTATTTTCCAGAAGAGGAAAGGAACTGAAGCACAGAAAGAAAGACTAGGCCCTGGTCTACACTTACCTGGCGATTTGGCAGGAGTTATACAAGTTACTCTGCGTAGCTTGTGTAACTCCCGTTGACTGCTGTGCTTCCCTTCTGCGCGGCATCTTCACTACGCTGTGCCGGCGGGAACTGTGTTCCTGTCGACGCAGCACTACGCCCCTTGAGGGGGTGGTTTTTACAGTGTCCACTTCTGGATCGACTAAGAGGGTACTCACTGATTGCTCAATCGATCCAGAAAGGTCGATCTGATGGTGGCCACTTTGTCACCGTCAGTGTAGACATACCCTAAGTGACTTGCCCAAGGTCACACACAAAATCTCTGGTGGAGAACTGAGCACAGGCCTCCTGAGTCATAGGCTAGTGGACCATTCCTCATCTGTGACACCTGTGTATCTGTTCTGATGTACTCACCTCTTTCTCTTGGCAGCAGGGATTTAAAAGCTCTTTGTGGGTTTTGGAATGATCCAGTCAGGTAGCAGACGCAGTACCTTGTGTTCAGTACCAATAGTACCTGATTCTGCCAGCCTTCGTCATAGTGAATAGTATTTATCCTGTCTTACTGATCTTAATGGGACGGTGTTCAAAGTAAGGTACTGCCCATTGTAAATAAGGATAGCAGAATCTGCTTTTCTGCTGGAAAGAAACAGATAGGAAGTCACAAGTGGTTTTGACCCCAGGAATGATTTTTACAGTATGGTAGAGTAAAAAAAATCCCCATGCAGACAATCATGCAAGGGTTAAACACTGACCATGTGAGCCAGAAGCACAGATAGGGAAATCCTACCCAGAACAAGGTGGAGAAAAATATTTCCTAGAAAAACGAGGAGGAATAATATGATGCAAATTGTTACCTCACCTTCAACTAGGAATCAACCTGCTTTTGTTGAGTAATAGCAGAACTTTTCAAGTAGCAGAACTTGACCCTGAGGGCCAGCTTCTGACAGCCTTACTCACACAGAGCAGCACCTTTGAGTTATATGGCTGTACTCACAGAGTAAGTTATTACGCGATGTGAATAAAGATATTGGAACCTGGTCCAGAGATAAATGGTAGTGTTGAGACAGACCCTTTGCTTTCTGAGCCAACGAAGATGACTGTGATTTTTTTTTTCTGTATGGAGCTAACTTTGTTCAACAAATAAACTTCAAAGTGGTCATTATCTCTTTGACCATCATGAATGTATTGATCTTTTACTAAATTTTGGATTGTTTCCAAAACAAGAAGAAAAGTATACAGGTTACCCAGCAATAGGCACATTTGCGAAGCAATTTGCTTCTCCCTAAAATTTAACACAGTACATTAGCAGGATAAATGGGACCTCTGTCCCTTCAGCACATTAGCTATTACACACACACAACCTATTACCCAATATACCTATTTCCACTACACCATGCACCAGCTATTAACCCTCCCTTTGCTGCCCTGGTCTGGGCACTGCTCAGGGGTGTCATTTCATAGCTTTTAACTTCAAGCCAGGAAGTTCTGTGATGTATTGGGATAGCGCTAACTAGAGCTATGAAAATTAATGAGGGTCCCCCTCCCCCGCCCAAATTAAAAAAAAGTCTTTTTCTGAATGAAAAAAGACACACACAAAAATGAGTTTCAGGTCAGACAAAATGTTTCATTGTAATTTTGGGCATTTTTAACTGCTTTTAATCAAATGGGGGGGAAAAAAGGACATTTAGCAATACCAGGCCCAAAACCACAGCAGAAGGAGGAGGAAGAGGTGGGCTCAGCTATGACTTTGCCATAGGCTCTAGTTTCTTTCTCTCAGGAGCAGACAAGGAACCAGACTCTGACTCAGTCACAATCTGGTTCCTGTTTCCGCCTTGCTCCTGGGAGACAGCAAGCCGTACTAGCCTCACACCTAAAGCAGATCATTTCCCAGAGCATGCTGACTCGGTTTGGCTGGCTGGCACACGAATGGGTGGGGTAATAGGGTGGAGAGGCAGAGCCCTGTGTATTTTGTACAAAGCTGCATGTTTCCTGGTCTTTTATTTGTATTTAATACATTCAACAAACTCTGATCTCATGGGTTTTGGCACTTAGGTGATAAATGCCTGAGAACAGAGGTTCTCAAGATGGCTTTCACAACTCCCAGGAGGTGTTAGAAGATGGTGACCACTCCGCTCTTCTCCACCCCCCCTTCCTGCTGAATGGAAGAGGGCCCAGCTAGATGGGAGGGTCTAGGGCGAGGTCCCAGTATGGAAAAGGGGATTGCAGTACAGAGACAATTGAGAAGCCCTGCCTTAAACAAACAGTGTCTAGAACTCACTGAACAAAATGAAAGTCTCTCCATTGACTTTGAGAAAGATATTCAAAGGCACAAATGGCAGTTAGGCTCCAAACTCCCCTTGACTTTGAATGGGAATCAGCTGCTTAACTGTCATTTGTGCTTTTGGAAACCTCCCCTTTTAAATGGGACTCGGATCTAGCCCACAGCTAGCCAGGGTTAAAAAAAACAGCACATAAGTCTATATAAAGATGGTAAGAAAGAGCACGCAAATGTTCACTCTGGGAGTTTTTACGTAGTGATTCACTGAAAATTCAGTAGTTATACAACAGTATTGTACGAATTTCCTGATGTGTCTGAGGTCGCTTAGTGACAAAGGCCAGGGAAATAAGCAACAGATGGATTTTATAGCTGTTCTTGGTTTTTAAGGATCAAGTAGAGGATTGTATAGTAGCTCACAGAAGGAAGACACAAATGAATTGTTGGAAACAGTAGCTTATAACATTCTATAACTATCACCTCCCCTCCACCCCCGGCTTCCTAATATATTTGTGAAAAACATTTTGTGAAAGTGTAACTTCTCCAGTGATCTTTTGTTAAAAGACTTGTTAATGATGGGCCAACTTCTACTACCGGTGACACCTGCAGTATTGCCAACTCCAGTCATTAAAAAATCATGAGACTGATCCGAAAATCATGACATTGTCTTAAAAATCATGAGACTTTTAAAAAAAAAAAGCATAAATTGGGGGTTCTTTTGATTGACATCTTGGTTTTTGAGCCCTGAGGTTTCACCTGGATCATGTTTTCAGACTATTCTCTGCAATCTTTTTTTTTTTTTTCTCTTCCTTAAGGAACGTTTAAATTTTCAGCTCCAGGAGCTAGGCCTTTAAGGAAAACAATAATCCTGGTGAGACTCAAGCTAAAATCATGAGAACTGGTCACTCCACTGAAGATTTCAGGGTTACATAGGGTCAATGATTGGTCTCAGTTTGCACTAACAGTGGAATCTGGTATAATTGATTACTACATGATGATGATGAACTTCTAGATGGCAAGTGCAGTGCCTTGAAATATATGCAAGGCAGACGACTATATACTCATGCCATTGAGCAGTTCTGACTAGGGACTTGCTCCTTTAAGTTGGCCGGATAGTCTACAAAGGACCATAAATCCCACCTGAGGAAGGCCCCCATGCAGCAGGTTCTCCAAGGCTGGCTGGAGGAGGGCCTGCTAGGGTGGGAAGGGGACTGGCCAGGGTGTGCCCGTCCTCTGTTGCAGGTAGCCAGGGCCTACTACTGGCTCATCTGCCCGTGCACTGGGTGCAAGGAGGGAGCCGCGGGGACCAGAGCTCGTCACCCCCCCCCCCCCACCGCTGCCAGGCAGCCCCCTGCCACCCCCACAGCAGGGGGAGAGTGGGAAACAGGCCCACAGACAACCCCCCCCCCCCAACCCATGGGGCGTTGCACACTCTGCTGCCACCGCCGCCAACAGGGGAGAGCGGGACTCGTCGCTGCTGCTGCCGCCGATGGGAGGGGAGTGAGGGAGAGCAGGACATGGGCTCGCAGACTCCCCTCCATGGGGCGCTGCTGCCGATGGGCGGGGGGCAATGTTAAGTATTGCCCCCAGGCGCTGGAGATCCACGGTAGGCCACAGAGAGCAATTGGAACAAGGGCACAAGTTAGCTTGACCCAATGGATGAATTAGCCCCTCTTGTTCCTGAAGAGGGAAACACAAGATGTCTCCTCTGTGTCCCAGTACCAGGACTAGTCCTGGCACAGAGCTGAATCTGACCTAGGGAGTTTAGGGGTTAAGGTATAAACTACAGTATTGCCAAGCCCAAACATTCAAAAATCATGAGCTTACCTTAAAAAAAAAAAAAAAAATCATTAGTTGTTTTTTAAAAGACATAATACACATGAGGTGGATGTTTTTTAAAATTTGCCTTCTGGTTTCTGAGCTTTTGGGGACATTCGTGTCAAGTTTACAAGTTTTTCTTTGCAACTAGGAGGGCTAAGAACATCCTTTTTTAAAAAACAACAACCCCCCAAATTCTCATGTTGTCTCCAGGAGCTGGGGCTTCAAGTTAAATATCAAATATCAGGAGACTAACAATAAAATTGCAAGAACTGGCAACACAGAAACTGCGTCCTACTTCTGAGTTTTGAATCATATAAAATATAATTACAATACCATCAGTAGACACCAGGTGGAGAAGTTGTATCAAAATGAAATTAGGAGTGGAATAGAAACTCTAGTAACAGAGCTGCAGTAAATATTTTGAAGTGAAGCTGCATACAAAACATCTGAAAACATGATTCTGCAAAACTACCAAGTTGAAGGGTTCAATTTCTGCCACAGAATTTCTGTTTCTAAAACAAGAATGACAGTAATTTACATTTATATGGCTCCAAAAGGATCCCAAAGCACTCTTTACAAAATGACACCATATATATCTATATAATATACACATGATTTTCTTTGCCCATTGCTGAGATGCAGGCACCTCTTGAGTGAAAGTCAAAAAATGTTTGACAGCACACGGCACAACATCCTAGAATCTGTTGTTTTGTATCATACAAGATTTTAGGACGGGAAGTGAAGAATGCCCTCCACGGAGCTCTTCTTCAGACCTGAAGGAAGCTTGTCTCTTTCACAAGCAATAAAAGATATTACCTCACCCACCTTATCTCTCTCATTTCCTGAGACCAGTATGGCTACAACAACTTTGCAAACAACTGTCTTGTAAGGACAGTTTTTCTGTACTGAGGTCCTCCGAAATCCTAAGCCAACTACAAATAGTAATAGAAATGGTTATAGGAAAAACAGATCAGTATTGTTTCAGTTTTGCTTGCAGTGTAATCAATACAAGATATTTTGTGGTTAAGAACATTATTAATATAAACTAAAATACAACATTGAACTGCTAGTTGTGTATATATATTGTTAAGGAGAGGTATAGATTATATAATGTCATATAGCTCAGGATAGGATATATACAGTTCAAAAGCTACACATTCAACTGTTTTTTCCCCCTAGATGATAGTGGAAATAATGGCAACATTTTCTGCCATTAGATTACAATTCAGTGTGAATTTTGACCCTGAATAATTTAAGCACCAGAGGTCTTGAATGGATCGGAATTTCCAGATCACTTGGACCACGCTCGGCCCCAAATTCTCCACTATGCTCCGTTTTTGCTGGGCATGGAGCAGATTAGTGGAGAGAGGGCTGTCAGACAGCTGGTTGCACCTCTGTGTTTCTGAGGTCAGTTCATTGCTGGCCCCAGCACAGTTTAGGGCGTTCTAGAGCCTGCTCTAAACTCTGCTGGCTGGTAATGGACCCTAAGCAGTTGTCTGTCAGGTAAACATAGTTACTGTTCCCCCTTCCATCACCTCCGCACAGGCTGCACGTCAGGAACAGAGTGGGGAGTGGAGTAGGAACTGGCTGTGAGAGCTTTACACCAGCCAAGGACTGAAGAATTACCAGCTGGCCAAATATGACCAATTTCTGGCTTCTGCCCCTGGATCAGTTCAGAAGTGACAGAGAAGGGGGAGAGAACCTGATCTCACTTACACTAATGCAAATTCAGAATAGCTTTTCTGATTTCAGTGGAATTATTTCAGATTTACATTGGTGTAAAGGAGATGGGAATATGAATGGGTGAGTATACCTCCTCTTTTAGGCTGCCCAAAGGAAACTAACACGAGTCTCCTTTGCCTCCCTGGCAAACTAGAAACAATCCACTGCACAACACGATAGCAAATCGATAGGTATTTCCTCTGTATTTGTGCATTAGTGGTGCAGCTGGATGAGAGGACAGGTAACTATAATAAACAAAATAGATCTCTTTGCTTTTGACAGCAGTCCAGCTGTACCTGCGTGGGTGGACAAAACAGGAAGAAGGGGCAAAAGAATAGAGCTGATCTGTCACACGAGTGACGTGCATGCTGGCTACGTTCTCTGTTGTTTGCTCTCCTAAGGCTTCTGGACAAATCATTGCTGTGTGGCCCCTGTTGTATTAATTTAGATGGAATGTATGGCCCAAAGGTGTTAATATAACACAGTCACTGTCTGCTAAACAACGTTAAACAAGGTTCAGGGTTTGGTATACAGAGACCACAGCCTGCTGAGTACCATGGCAAACACACCATTAAACAGCCTTCTTAACCTTTTATTAATGATACAAAAAGAAGGAAAAACAGTTAGTGCTTGAAATGTAAAGTATTAAGTAAGGCTGTCATTTGAACAACATCCTTTGTTCCCTTTCCCTTTTTAGAAATAAAAAAACAAAAAACCTTGTTTGACAGTCTCTCAGGTGGTTTAAAAGAGGTAATAACTGTCCTTTTGGGTAAAAGAGAAGAAGTTAGTTGACGCAAGCTGAAGCTGCTGCTGCTGTTAAAATCTGATCTCATTTAATCTCAGGTGGTGTTTGGGAGTCAGTTGGAATTGGTAGATATGGTGATGTCATCTGGGTCCCTCTCTCTGGCCCAGTCTGGTCAGGGCATCTCTCAGGGTCAGGATGATGAAGATTCTGGGGCATGATCATGAAGTTCTCTCTAGTAGCGTCCATCTCTTGTTTTATCTTTTCCCTCCAAAGTCTTTCTTTAAGGACCCACAAAGGGAATGGTGGATGGAACAGCCATCCCTTCATTATTTTGTCCACCAGTTAGGCCTAATATCTGACTCATCAATTTTGGATCATTACTTTCCAGTTCCACATCTTCTGTTTTTATCAAGCATGATTTTAACATAATTCTTGAGTTATATAGGTAGGCCATTTTGTTAGACTAATCCAGTTTCTTCTCCCTTTTGTACCTGTTCCCATCCACATTTGTTGTTATAGGTTATTGTGACATTTTATGAACTTTTATATCCTTTTTACAGCTGAGCTTACGAGGGTAAATTTGTAGTCCTAATTATTACAACTCCCCTCTGCATCTCCCCACAGCCAATCAATACAGGCTGTGGGTTTGATTCTTCACTCCTTTATGTTTGTTGTTGTTATTTATTACACTAGTGCCTAGAAGCCCCAGACATGGACCAGTACCCTATTGTGCTAGGTGCTGTACAACTTCAGAAAGCTCTTGTGCAGCCATTTACACCAGTGCATGGTGAATGTAAAATGTTGCTGTCGGTGTGACTAGAGCATTCTGATTTGGTGGCATTTTACCACCATTTTGCACAGTTGTCTATGACTGCACAAGGTTTCAGACAGTGGAGATCAACGCCTAATGGTCCATTTTCACACTGGTGTAAATCCTCAGTAGCTGCATTGACCTCAGTGGAGTTAGTGTGGATTTACAATGGGCCAGCTGACATCAGACGATAGCCCACTGTGTCTGGTCTCTGTCAAAAGAAATCTAGTTTCAAGTCATTTTAATTTCTAACTCTTGAGCACTGTAATGATCTCTCACCATCTAGCTAAAAAGCAAATACAAAGTACGGTCTGTGCGCTACACAGAAATTTATGGCTCTAAAACAAATTGTCCCTAGGGCTTAACGCAATTAACCACATTCTCTGCATGCAGACAGCACAACTGGGGGAGCATCTTTCATGAGCAGCAGTTGGTGAATGTCCTTTTGAACTTTTCAACTTACTGTACTGGTATTTAGCCAAACAATTTAAGGTAATCTGTTGCGTGTAACACTCCGGACACAGAAGAGTGCCATGCACGCTGCTTCTTACCAGATTCTGCACTGCCTTTTGTAGCAAAGTGAATGAGGTCATTTCTGTGTTGTTGATGGCCAGCTGTCCCTTTGCACTGTGTAGCACAAAGGGGAGCAAAGGAGAGCAAAAAAAGGAGCGGACAGGCCCAAATCAGTAGAAGGTGGGGCATGGAAACTGTGTCATCCTTCCTTTCCCCTCTGTAGTCAATAGGAGTTTTGCCACTGATTTCAATGGGGCCGAGATTTCGCCCTACATAATTGTGTCTGTGGGCTCAGGGAGCATGATGGATCTGAATGGGGTGCAGTTAGGGAGGAGTAATCGTTCCCACTGGATTCCCATGCAGGAATTAATGCTGTTATAGCCTATCTGATTTTAAATTGGTTTAACATGAGACCTGAATTTTCTCTGTCTTCATGGGTCTCAGCTTCCTTTTGGGAGGCAGAAATTCATTATGGGCCTCACACTATAGTGACAGTGACTGCAGTGGGAATATTGCCGAGTGAAAAGGTTTAGAGCTTGTTGATATCTTTTTGTTTGAAGTTTTTTTGTCCAGGAAACATGGGGGGGGGAGGGGTTGTTTTGTTTTGTTTTTTTTAAAGGCAAAATGAAAATTTGCTTGGGGCAGATCTAGTTTTGACTAATCTTTTTCACATTTTCATCAAGAAACCAGCCCCTGAAAGTTCTGGATTTATGATGAAAACCAGAAGAGTTTTGGATAAAAACTTGGACAACAACAAAAATGTCTTGAAAATTTTTCATGGGAGGAAAAACATTTTCTGACCATCTCTACCTAAGATTCAGTCACGTCTAAGAAAGAGACAATAGTCCTGCTCACTCAGTGGAGATACTGAAACACTGTCAAGTGTTTCTAAAATTTTTTGGAACATGTATCTTGGATGTGACTTATCATATATTCTATCTATTTAGCTTACTAAGACAATGGTTTCCCATGTGTATTTTTTTTTTTGGTGGTGCTCCCCCTAAAGTCTGATTGGCAAATAGGGGCCCTTTCCCATGCTGTGTCCCAGGACAGTTGCTGTCTCTTCTCCTTTGTTTTCATTAATTTTTCAATCTTGTCCTATTCTGTTCCCATTTTCTCTTCTCCTTCTCATCTGTTTTTTCTTCTGTGATTTTTTAAAATGTATGTATTTTATTTTATTTTTTGGAGAGGGGTGTTGCTTCCTATTTTGTATTCTTTCCTGATCTCACTCAGGTTTTGTTTCCCCATTCACCCAAATGCTACATGCTGCTCTGGGTGGGAAGGGGATGTCCTGCAGCGGAACTTTGGAGCCATGCGTCATGTGCTTCCATGGCTGAGCTGAGTGTTGCAGGTGCAGAGATACTTGAGCTTACGGTAGCTGACCCCTGAGCTGCTCCCATTAGAGCAGCGCATTAGAGGCCAATACAGACACAGAGAGTAGGCAGGCAAGTTTCAAGGAACTGTCCATTGCTTTACCCCTGTAGTCACAGCAGTAACCTTACTGTAGGGTATTAGGCAGCAGCAGGAAGCTGCGTGCACAGAGTGAAAGCATATAATGGCTTTTCATTTTCAGACCCTTGAGATTTGGATCAGAAGATGCCCCACTCCTTGCTTTTCCAAACCTCATTTCATTATAATCATAAATAACTTAAATGTATTTATTTATTCTCACTTCTTTAGTCTTCAGGGGAGGAATTCTTGAATCCTGTGTTGATTCTGAGTAAATATTCTTCTCCACATAGTCATATTCAGAGTCTGTGTGCTGCTTTTGTTCCTGGTGTATCGGGGTGAAATTCACCTTTGTACAAAGCCTATACACCACTTAAATCCAATTTAAGACCTATTTCGAGGGATTATGTAGGGCACAAACCCTGTGTTGACTCTACACGGGTTGAATTTCACCTTGGGGTTTAGAAATCCCCTATACAAGTGCTCCATCTGGTGGAGGTTATTGTGGTGCAGAGGATCTTGTGGGGACTATTCACCAACAGGTGAATTTCATCTTGCTGTGACTCCACCTACAGCATATGGTATCAAAATCCAGCCCATTATCCCTTTCTCGTAGGTAAAAAGTATAAACCTGACCCATATTGAGTCCAGACCTTCCCGAGTCAACAAAGATGAGTATGAATTCTTCATAAATCTGGAAAGCAAGAACACTAATGCTCTTGAGGAGATCATCAAGACTTTGAGAAATGAAATTGGAGCAGCTGTTCATGAGCTTTCACGTAAAAAGAAGAAGGACGCCGGTAAGAAAATATTAACTGTGATAATGTTGACTATAAAACTGTGTATTATCTGCCTAAATCACTCAGGATTTTTGGACTACTTCTATTCCCTTTAGTAAAGCAGTTTTCTGATTGACTTATGTACCTGTGTTTCCCCTCCAACCCTTTATCTGTCTTGTCTGTCTATTTCAATTATAAGTTCTTGGGACAGGAACTGCCTTGCTCTCTGTGTGTTTATAGTACCTAGTATCATTAACCTTGATTTTGGCTGAGGTCTCTTGGCTCTTTTCTAATTTGAATAAATAATAATAATCTAGCTGGTTTTGAATATTTTGAAGGACCAGTGCCGAAGAGATAGGGGAGTGAATTCCATTCTCTGAAGAAGTGTAGTAGTGGGTCCTTGCCAGGGAAATCAGAGAAGAATTCTACTTTCTTGAAGCAGAATTTCTCCCTCTGCTTCCACACGGGTTACGTTGCTTCACACCAATTATAGTGCTGGACTGTGCCTCAGTGGCCTTAGTCCTTAGTAAGGGCTGTAGGATTTGGTTTGTTGTTATTAACAGAGATTTAGGAGTGTTTTGAGGGTGGTGATAGTGGGGTGTTGGAGTCAGCCATGATAATCAACACTTCATTTTCATTACCTTCATAATTATGACATTTTGCTAGCATTTGCTAACCTACAATTATATTATCGATATAAATCTATTATTCATTGCTTGAATTGGGGGGAAAATATTATCTTTTGTCCTACAATTAAGAGAGCTTGGAAAAGAAAGGCAGTAGAAATGATAACTAAGCTATTGGCTATTCTCTTCGAAAAGCCATGGAAGATGGGAGAGATTCCAGAGTATGGGAAAAGGTCAAACATAGTGCCAATGTATAAAAAGGGAAATAAGGACAACCCGAGGAATTACAGACCAGTCAGCTTAACTTCTGTACCCTGAAAGATAATGGAGCAAATAATTAAGCAATCAATTTGCATACACCTAAAAGATAATAAGGTGATAAGTAACAGTCAGCATGGATTTCTCAAGAACAAATTGTGTCAAACCAATCTAATAGTTTTCCAGTCAAGCTGGAAGAGCATATCAAGTGGAGTTCCACAGGGATCAGTTTTGGGTTCTGTTCTGTTCAGTATATTCATCAATGATTTGGATTATGGCATAGAGAGCACACTTATAATATTTACAGATGATACCAAGCTGGGAGGGGTTGCAAGTACTTTGAAGGATAGGATTAAAATTCAAAATGATCTGGACAAACTGGAGAAATGGTCTGAAGTAAATAGGATGAAATTCAATAAGGACAAATGCAAAATGCTCCATTTAGGAAGGAACAATCAGTTGCACACATACAAAATGGGAAATGACTACCTAGGAAGGAGTACTGCAGAAAGGGATCTGGAGGCCATAGTGGATTATAAGCTAAATATGAGTCAATAGTTTAACACTGCTGCAAAAAAAGCAAACGTCATTCTGGGATGTATTAGCAGGAGTGAAGTGAGCAAGATACAAGAAGTAATTCTTCCGCTCTACTCCGCACTGATTAGGCCTCAACTGTAGAATTGTGTCCAATTCTGGGTGCCACATTTCAGGAAAGATGTGGACAAATTGAGGAAAGTCCAGAGTACAGCAACAAAAATGACGTAAAGGTCAGAAAACATGACCTATGAGGGAAGATTGAAAAACTTGGGTTTGTT
The DNA here is from genome assembly GCF_026122565.2 of Emydura macquarii macquarii. Lineage (NCBI taxonomy): Eukaryota > Metazoa > Chordata > Testudines > Chelidae > Emydura > Emydura macquarii. The sequence goes on from NW_027133667.1 coordinate 1,663,328, forward strand.
TAGTCTGGAGAAGAGAAGACTGAGAGGGGATGTGATAACAGTTTTCAAGTACATAAAAGGTTGTTACAAGGAGAAGGGAGAAAAATTGTTCTTCTTAATCTCTGAGAATTGGACAAGAAGCAATGGTCTTAAATTACAGCAAGGGCAGTTTAGTTTGGACATTAGGAAAAACTTCCTAATTGTTAGGTTGGTTAAGTACTGGAATAAATTGCATAGGGAGGTTGTGTAATCTCCATCAATGGAGGTTTTTAAGAGCAGGTGAGACAAACACCTGTCAGGGATGGTCTAGATAATACTTAGTTCTGCCTTGAGTGCGTGGGAGTGAACTAGATGACCTCTCAATGTCCCTTCCAGTCCTACGATTCTACAATTCTCTATAGGCTGATTAGCTCCCAATCTCTCTCCATCCCTTTGTGAAGCACTGTGCACCCCTGAGTGGATGAAAAGAGGAAGCCGTGTGCTCCTCCAAGCTCAGGGACAGCAGCAGGTTGGATGATGGGAAGGGGAGAGGAAGCCTTCTTATGCACTTCCTCCCCCCACAGTGCAGCTACGTAAGAGTCAGGCACAATCTTCCCCCTCATAGGCACGATCTAGTCCCTATAATCTCACTCCAATCTTTTGGGTTCAATTGCAGCCCCCAATGAAATCAGGGAGAGTTTTGCCTCCCATATCAGCAGGAGCAGGCTCAACCTATCCTCACTGAGGCAAAACTCCCAGTGATGTTGATGGTAGTTTTGCATTTTTAGGGAACTAGGGCGTGATCTTGTGAGGTGCTGAGCACCCTCCATTCTTATTGAAGACAGTGAGAGTTGAACACCTCACAGGATTGGGGCCTGGGTAAAGATGTGGCCCAGAAGAGTCATATAAAGAAACCACAAGCACCACTCTTATTAACATCTAAATATCTCTTTAGATACCAGATGTGATTTTTTTAATAGGATTTCAGCTATGATTGTCTTCAAATGCTTTTGGTATGGTTCTTCCTCTTCCTTCCTAGGAACAACATGAAAGGGCATTAATATCTTCCCGAGATAAATCCTGGTAATCCTTTTACCATCTTCTTTGTGCCCTATCCATGACATTACATTTAAGGGGAAAGAAACCTCCAGCAAATACTCTTTGGAGTCAGTTCTCTCCATTCAAGTGACAGAAAGACAAAGGGTTATGCCTGGCCAGGGAGCTATGATGACTGCTGTTGGGATTCCCTCTGAGACCTCTTTCCACTCGGCTTCCCAAGAGCTCAGTTCGACTCCAGCCTTCGTCACTCCGCTATCTTTGTTTGGCATACAGCAGTGCTACGCTGATTTGCTCAGACTCGAATGCAGGGGAGCGGGTTGGATGCAGGGTTCATCACAGCTTCAAAGCTACACAGAAACCTTTTCCCTTTATATACATTACACATTTCATTGCATTTACTATCCATTGCATCACACACTTTTGGATCGGCACGGTTACTTGGAACCAATCCCTGTGCTGCATGCGCTGTCCCTGCACTGACCACGATTTGACTTCCTCTTCTCCTCCTCTCTGCATTCTTAACTTCCTTTGTTATCTAGTTCATAGTAAATAGTTCCTTGTGTGTTCTCCCTCTTATCTTAGTTGGCTTAGACATTCTTTGTTTACTGACCTATTTGCTTATTTGATTTAGCACATACATTCTGTTTTCAACCTAATGATCCATTTCCTTCCCTAATCCTAGCTTCCAAAACATGAGGCCTCCTTCCGTGTGGTAATTACTCATGTCAGGCCCAGCCTCAGCTACACATGCTATCAAAGATGTTCTCTCTTTGTCATGTGTCATCTTTCTGAATTATATTTTCAGAAGAAAGCTACAGACCCTAGCTGGTTTTTGTTGTGCAGCAGTGATTAAAGGTTTTGTAGGCATTGTTTCAAGCATAGGTATAGCGCAAAACATCAGCAACAACAAGAGACCACAGATGAAATCATGTCCCCATTGAAGTCAATGGTAAAACTCCTATAGACTTAATCAGGGTAGAATTTCACCTCATGTTTCCGTGTTCATCCAAAGGTCTTCATGAACCAGATTAATCTCCATTGACTTCAGGGCAGCAGAGATTAACTCAATCCCTTCTGACTGAAGGAATAACTGTTTTTGTTTGTTAGTGGAAACCGTTTATCATTTGAGAGAGAAAAGATTGAATTAATCATTTTATTTCTATTTCCTCTGTTCTTGCTTTCCTTTTCAGTTTCAATAGTTGCCGTTAGTGACAAGGGCCCACATGGGCTGAAATCTCAGAAGGGTTGTGTCCCAAAAGTCAGACTAAGGGAGCAAAGTGTGGGTCACAATATAGGCAGGTGGGACTTTGGGTTCAGAGTGAAATGAGAGAGCAAGCTGCAGACAAAATGGCAGAATTTGTCCCTTAAACAAATATGTGACGGTGTTAATAAATAACTAGCATTGCCATAACAAGGTCTATGTTGACTTGCCCTTTAAAATCATCCCTTTGATTGATCTTAACACTGGAATATTAACCTCAGAATCTGCTGATGTTCTTTTTTGAAAACTACAAAACTAACTAAAAATACCACACACACCCCCACATACAACAGCAAGCCAGACTCCTCTGTGTTGTATGATGACACAGGCCATTTTCATTGCTCAGTAAAATTAAGGAAAATCTTCTCCAAGGAAAATCTGTGTTGAGAGAGAAGAAGCTACACATATTTATAGGGTAATACTGCCAATTCCTTATCCACCACCTATAGAAGCTATTGAGTTTTCTTTGATAAGGATTATGGGTTCCGTTCATCTGTGCTCTTCACGTGAATTCAGTGCAGGGCCACAGGGATAGCAATGGTGGTTTGTAGTCTTTCCCTGTGTTGATTCTTGGTGACCAATGCACCATCTAGTCTAGTAAAATCCTCTTTTCTCAACTGATCTAATTAGGACAGTCTGGGCTTTTCCATTTTGGGCTTAAATGGATTTTGTTGATTTTGCATGATATCAGTTGTTGTCCCCTGGTTCATGAAGACCTTGATCCCCTGGGACTTGATCCAGCAAAGCACCAGAGCATATGAAGAAAAGAGAAGAACCACAAGAATGATTTAAGGATTAGAAAAGTATGCCGTACAGTGAAACTTAAGGCACTCTATCTATTTAGGCCAGGTCTACACTTAAAAATTAGATCAACCTAGCTACCTTACTCAGGGCTATGAAAAATGTCATACCCTGAGCACTGTAACTAGGTCAACCTAACCCCTGGTGTAGATATGGCTAGGTAGATGAAAGGATTCATCTGTCAACATAGCTACTGCCTCTGAGAGAGCTGGATTTATTATATCGAGGTGGGTTAAAAACTCCTTCGGTCGATGTAGGAAGCGTCTAGTGGCTGTAATGTAGACATACCGATAGCTTATAGAAGAAAAGGCTAAGAGGTGAATTGATCATGAGCTGTAAGGATCTTCATAGGAAGAAGACCTTGGAGAGTAGAGGGGTCTTTAATCTAGCAGATGAAGACATAACAAGATTGGATGGATGGAAGCTGAAACTAGATGAATTCAAACTAGAAATAAGCTCACATTTTTAACAGTGAGGGTAATTATCAGTTGGAATGTGTGGTGGATTAACCATCCCTTGAAATCTTTACATCAGGACTGCATGTCTTCCTAAAAAAATAAGTTCTAGTTCAACCACAGCTTATTGGGATTGATGCAGGAATAACTGGGAGAAATTTTATGTCCTGTGCTATACAGGAGGTCAGACTAGATGGTCACAATGGTCCCTTCTGGCCTTAAAATCTGTGAATCCTGTGCTTAACTTGAAGCATGTTTTGAGTGCTTTACTGGACTAGTGCGCTAGTGTACTGTTGATTTTTTTGTATTTGGACTCAGTTATCATTTTTACTCCCTTTCTTTTCCAATTGTAGAACAAAAGATATTATTTTTCCCCAATTCTAGCAATGAATAACTGATTTATATCAGTAATATAACTGTAGCTTAGCAAATGCTAGCAAAATGTCATAATTATGAAGGTTAATTTTAGATCTTCACATGAGTGATGTACTAAGTGTAAAGTGTTTCATCTGGCCAAGTGCCTTTTGTGGAATTAGAGGTATTTGTTGTGAAAACACAGTGCATCTCTTCATGACTCTTTTGGGAAACAAGATGAGTATTTGCAGACACCTAGGAGCCCAGGAATTAAAGAATTAAATATTAGTCTATTTCAGTGGTGGTGGTGGTGGGGGGCAGATAGAGACAATTTATTGCATTTCAGAGACAGGCTGGAGGCTGAGGTTCTGTAAGAGCCTTGTTTGCTAAACCCTGGGGCAGGCCAAAGCATTTGGATCTGTTTAAAAACGGCTAAACCTGTGCCTCTGACAGCTATAAATTTAATAGACCTGTCTCTGACCCTCCTCACAATGGTCAGAATGTAGGAGCTCTGCAGAAACTCCTCACTGCTTCCATTTTGTTGCCCCACATATAAATAGCTTATTAGCATCCTATTAAGGATTTGACCCCATGTTAATTTGGTCACCACTTGGGTGTCCAGTACGGGACCATAAATGCTGCTGTTTCACTTGCAGACAAATCAATATTTATTACTGATCAGCCCATGCTCTCTCTTGAAGTCTTCACAGAGGCTCCCTGTTGCAAAAGCTCGCTCTGGCAATTCATTAACTGCAGTGCAGACAGCCGGCATGTCTGGTTAACTGGGCCCGGCAAAAACATGTCAGCAAACAAAATATTTGACAAATTCATTGAGGGTGTAATTTGATTGGAGATTTTTAAACCAGTGCTAGGATTGTTGGGGAAGGTCTTTCTGAACTGCATTGCCAGGCAATCCACCCCAGCAGCGCTCTCCTCTCTCTAATTGCTCTGATTCCTACTGTAAGTGTCTGGCACAGGGACTAATCCCATGCTGTACTCAGCACCCTCCGTTCCCACTGAGTTGGGTGTGGAGAACACTAAGCTCCTCACAAAAGAGTCATAGGGCCCTGCTCAGTCTTCTGCTGCAGCCCCTTTGTACCAGCGAGGTTAGTGCAAATGGGACACAGGGAAGATATAACGCCCCCCTCATCAGGGATTTTGCTGGTACAGAGCCACTCCACCAGCTCTGAGCTGCGGCAGGCACAGGGGAGCATTCTGATGGGGGATGGGACAGGAGGTGAGGTGAAGTTAGGACAGCAGAGGGAAGGGGTGTGACTGGGGTGGATTTGTGTCTTGGTGATTCTGGGTCCCTGCAAAACCCCTGTGGGGGTCATTGATGCAAGGATGCAAGTTTGGGGAGTCTTGAGGGTTGCTCTAATCTTCACAATATTCCACACACCGGCCACCAGCAGCTCAAATAATGGAGAAACAAGCCACCTCCCTTCTGTCCCTCAGCTGGTGCCAACCCAGGAATGAATCTGCCCCACGGTTTGTTAACCACCAATTGTCAAACACTTTGGGATCCTTGGTAATAAAAAGTGCATTGGATACATTTTCTGTCTAATTCACCCACACTTGGATCAGAAATTACTTGAATCCAAACCTTTCTATTTTGGAGAAATTCCCATTCCTCTCCAAAATCCCATTGTCTTGGAAATGCACATGCTGAAATTCATTGAAGGGCACGGCAAGCTTCACAATCCCCACTGAGCCTTCTGGTCGTGTTCAGATCTGATAGGTTTTGGTGCACCCCTGGGAATGGCAATACGTGGTGGCAATAATTAATAATGTACACTCAGCTTCGCAATAGCACTTTTCCTCCCTAGATCTCAAAGCACTTTACAGAGTGCCATCACCCCATTTTACAGCTGGGGAAACTGAGGCACAGTGCAGTGATGTGATTCACTCAAGGTCACACAAAAGGTCACTGGCAGAGCTGGGAACAGAACCCAGGTTTCCTGACTATGAATCTAGTATCCTAGTTGCCTAGGCAATACATGTAGAAGATAATGGCATCCTCCAGGATTGTTGTATGGGATTTGCCTTCTTTTAGTGTGCAGGCTGACAGCGACATTTGTATCAAGTAAATACATTATTTCATAGCAAAGTCCCGTTTGCTTACTTAATCTGAGGGGATGGAAATTACTAACAGAAGCTAGTAGAATATTTCTAGAGAAAAAATGGAGCTATGGATAAAAACCCAACTATATCCAGTAGTGAAAGATTTTGATGCTACTGCTGCTGCCATCTAGTGACTAACTTCGTAGGTCCGCTTCTTAAAGCTAGTAGCATGGGGCTCCAGAGAATGTTTCTCTCTGCAACACAAAGCCACATTCACTTTCGTTAAAGAAGAAAACACCCACTGCACTAAAAAGAACCTGTTTTGATGGTTAGAAACTGTTTGCTGCAGGAATTCTAAAAGAACAAAGACAGTAGCACAACTCTCACATTAGTGTGCATGACTCTGCCCGGGCACAGATGGACATGTCACTGAAGCATGCCACCCAGGAGTCATAAATGCAGCCTGCTTTTCGGTGGCCTTATGTGAAATGAGCTAGTGGTCTGCCTCCAATTCCAGTGTGCAGGTGTCAGCATTGCTTAAACCCTGCCCCCATAAATGCCTTCGTTATTGTCTGTCTCAGCAGAGAGACCCAGGGTCTGAATAGGCCTGGAGACGGAATGAGCCTCTCATCCCTTAGGTGGTCCATGCGGATCGGGGTTGGGGAACATCAGCGGGGCACTGTGGGAAGGATTGCCCTGTAGCTGTCTCTGCACCTGGGAGGATTTATGCAGGACTTTTGTCTCCAGAGCTGTTGATGCAGAACTTTTCAGGGTGGCTGAGATTTACTAAAACCAAAAATGTGAAATAAAACAAAATTGTATCACTTAGCAGCAGTGCCCTCGTTAGGGCAGAAAGCAGGGCATGGGACATGTTTTAAGGCACTAGCTGGATGAATCATGCACCTTCATGCAAGAAAGAGGCTAAATTCATATAAGTCACTGTGAAGTTCTGCTGGTAGAGAGAACACCAAGAGTTCTTGTACTCGAACTCTCCACTTTAAACTCAGCCCCCCTTCTCCCCCTGGGTGAGTGACTCCCATTGACATCAGTGGCAGGTACTTGTACCCTGTATGAAGAGAATAAGGTGCATGCATGCAGAGCGCCAGCTCCAGGTGACGCCCAAGCTGAGAGCTATGCTGTTGTCACCACAAGCGCTGTAATGATGCCTCTGCTATTACAGTAATTGCTCTGAAGAGATTTTGGTGCCATTTTTTTCCCCTCGCTGCTCAAAATAAAAAGAAGCAGATGCTGATTCTCCATTGCCCTGCACCTCATATAGTTATTCACACTCAGGCAAAGTGAGTGCAAGCTGGTTGCAAAATGCTCTGAAATCAGCATCGGTAGTTTTTTACACCCACTGTGCCCTGGTGTAAATGAATACGTGAGTTGTGGGGCAATGGAGAATCAGGCCCACAATATCCCTGCTGTTTGAAATGACTCTTTATGCTTTATTGCGATGGCCATTAATTGATACAGTAGTAATCAGATGCACCAGAGTGCTTTTTAATTTGCATACTGCTTCACGGCTCACGCCAATCAAAGTGGCAGAGATTAGGAATTGGATGAGACTTTCATGGGAGCTGATTATGCCATATCTACCTGGTACAGTGTTTCTCACCCCTTCCCCTGAACCGGCTGACTCTGGCTACTGTCAGAGACAGGATACTGGACTAGATGGCCCCTGGGTCTGATTCAGTCTGGTAATTTCTATGTTCCAATAATTCAAGAAAAATCAATAATTAAACAATAAATAACCATCTCAAGCAAACTGAATGCCAAGAGCTGGATTTACTCCAGCGGCTTTGCATTGCTCTGACAATGCGTAACAGCCATAAACCCAATATAACTGGCTCGTGAAGCTGGTGCAGTGTAAAGCTTCCGAAATGTACAAGTGAATCTAGCCCAGTTTATCCTATCTTATATTTATACTGAAGAAATGGAGTTAGATGGGCCCCCAAGATAAGGTTAAATGAAAAGAGCCTAATTTGTATTTTCTTTTCTGTTTTGTAGTGCCGTGGTTCCCGAGAACTATCCAGGAGCTTGACAGATTTGCCAATCAGATCCTGAGCTATGGAGCTGAACTGGATGCAGACCACCCTGTAAGAAAGAAGTCCTATCTTTAAACAAAAAACAACGTTCGAGTTATTGGGACATGTACACATGTTTTATACCAGGGTCAGTCTAGTGAGCCAGATGATAGGTGGTGCAACTCAGGACCTGAGGCACAAAGGTAGTTCCCATGACTCTAGGTCCTTTGAGAGCCAGCCCAGTCCCTGACGTAAATCAGTTTGGAGGCTGCTCTAATATATATACAAGCCAGCAGTCCCTGCAGGCATTATGGCAGCTCAGAGACTTTAAGGTCAGAAGGGACCAATGCACAGGAGGTCAGACCATCTAGTCTGACCTCCTGCATATTGCAGAACACAGAACCTCACCCACCCACTCCTGTAATAGGCCCATAACCTCTGGCTGAATTACTGAAGTCCTCAAATCCTGGCTTAAAGACTTCAATTTATGGAGCATTCACCATTTATACCAGTTTAAACCTGCAAGTGACCCGTGCCCCATGCTGCAGAGGAAGGCAAAAAAACCTCAGGGTCTCTGCCAGTGTGACCCAGGGGAAAATTCCTTCTTGACACCAAATATGGCTGGGTTTCTCCAGAGCACAGAGTCATCACAGGCACACCCACTTTCTCCCAGCTACACACATGGAAAAGATTCTGGGATGTGGTGCTTGACAGACAATTTTTTGGCCATCTTGTGCTTCATGGACCTCAGAAAGTTGGAAACCAGCATATTCCAGCATGGGCAAATTAAGAGCCTTTTTTTCCCTTATAAGGAACATATAGATGATCGACACCTCCATATTATTTGCTGAATGCCAACATTGCCCTGGTGCTGCAAGACACAGTAAAAGAAGTGGTCCCTGCTCCAATAGGCTTGCAATTTAAATAACGAAAGTGCGTTTGTTTGTGCTATGAGCACATGAATCAAGATGGTATTTTTAAGACTCTTCTGGATGCAAAAATACTTTTCATCCCCACTCCCTCCCAAACAACAACTTATTTTCATGTCAAAACACACCAAGTTACATGCGGTGCAACAGAAATTGCTGCTATTAGTTTAATTGAGACAGGCTGATTATAAATAAATTACACACCGGGGAGCAAAAATTGCTGCTATTAGTTTAATTGAGATGGGGTGATTAGTCATTCACTACCTATTGCTTAATCCAAAGTGCGTTATGTATCATGTACAATGATTGATGATATTCAGTTTGGTCATATGAAAAACAGAATGAAAGAAGATGCAATTACTTCAGCGAACTGAATCAATAGGTTTCTCATGTGTTGCGCTGGAAAACGAGCATGTCGTAAAACAACATTGTTCTTGAAAGCAAAAAAAAAAAAAAGGAAATAAAAATCAGGTATTGAAATGAATGAAGCATCTCAGTTCTAGCTGGTAAAATACATTAGTTAGTGATCAGATTCCTCTATGTTCTCGTAAAATCAAAGCACAACCAGGTATGTGGTATAGTAAGGAAGAATAGTAGAATTTAGGATGCAGCAAAGAGAAAAAGTAAGAGTCACTAGGACAACTGTTCTATTATGCCATTCTATTCTCTGACATATAACTTTTCACATCACCTGTTCCCTTTTTGTGTATTCGCACACTTTGGTCTACAATACACTATAAATGCAGCTGTGTTGAGTACCTGGCTATATCACAGTTGTCCCTAGTTTCATCTTGTACTGTGCTGGGGTTAACTGAATTACTATTATTATTTGTATTAGAGTAATAGTTAGAGGTCTCAACTGAACAGGGGTCCCATAGTGGTAGGCACTGTACATACACATAGTGAGAGACAGCCCCTGCCCTGAAGAGCTCACAGTCTAAATAGACAAGACAGACAAGGGATGGGAGTATGCAGTGCTGTTGTAGCTGTGTTGGTCCCAGGATATGAGAGAGACAAGGTGGATGAGGGAACACCTTTTATTGGACCAACTTCTGTTGGTGACAGGGACAAGCTTTTGAGCTTACACAGAGCTCTTCTTTGGCTGAGACCTAATCCTCCCTGTCTAGATGAACCTTGCAAGAAATCAGTCTATAAGAGGTGAGATTTTTAGCTTGAATGTGTGGGGGAGCCCATGCATAAGGGTGCACGCCCCCGGGGTGGTAATGAGTGAAGCTCTTCTCTTTGGTGAACCCCCTGCTTGGAAGCATGCAGAGAACTGGAGGAGGCAGGACATGGGTAGGGCTGGGAGATGGCTGAGCAGGATTCATTTTGCAGCCTTCTGATGCAGCCCCTTTGTACCAGCGAGGTTGGCACTCTTCCCTGTTTGCTCTTGTGCGCTGGCTCCAAACTGGGGGCTGGGATCTCGATTTTGAGCTTATGATCACTTTTCTGCTCCCTCTGAAATCAGTGTCAAAGCTCCCATTGTCTTCAATGGGGGCAGGATTAAGGTCTGAACCCTTTATTGTTCCCACTAAGCAGGAAGAGAACTTTTTAATTTTTTCTTCCTAGGGTTTCAAAGATCCTGTTTACAGGGCCCGGAGAAAGGAGTTTGCTGACATCGCCTACAACTACAGACAGTGAGTGTGCACCACACAGACAGGGGAGAAACCTGTCACACAAGTGAATGCTTCCCAACCCGTGGCTATGCCCTTTCATCACTGGGAGAACAATTTCTTGTCAGGGATTTCTTTTTTGCTGTTGGCTCTTTCTCTCTGGCGTGTGTTTAAATCTTACTGTTAATGCATTTATCCAAAATTACAGCTAAACAAAAGTAAATTGCTCAAGGCAGACATTCAAATGAGAACATGTCCCCGCACCACACTCCAGCACCACGCTTTGTTGTCTAATTGTACAACAGGATCACATGCTACTACAAAGACCTGAGCACTAAATAATGCAGCTTCTGGTATTCTCCATATTAAACAGTGGAGAGTGTATGTCATTTACATTAAAGTAGGATCTGCACACACTATTGAAATAATGAATAACGTATGGTCCTCTTGTTAATCCAGTGCTTATTACTCTACTTTTATCATGTCTGATCCAGCTGCACTGAGCAATTTAGGTTCTCATTTCACAAGCAAAATAAACGAATAAAGCAGATACGTTTACCTAGGATGGGACTTTATTTTGTTTTCTGCTTTTTATTTCTTTTTCTGCTCACGCTACAATTTGAATGACAATAAGAACTAAAACTCTATCCCAAAGTGATTCACGCTTTTATGTCATGCCTAACAGGCCCAATCCTTGTAGTCAATGGTAAGACTCCCTTTGACTTCAAAGGATGTGTTTCATGATTTTTAAACCATTATTATTTATTATTTTTACTTAGGGCCCCACTGTGCCAACTATTGTATAAACACAGAACAGAAAAACAGTCCCTGCCCCAAAGAGTTTACAATCTAAGTTGCAAGACAAAAGATGCAACCACACTGTTTAATTACTTGAAAGGAGTCAAAGAACTCAGAGAGGAACCTGCTTTCTGGCTAGAAAGTTTGGGTAAGTCTATGGCCAGGTTCTGATCTTAGTTATGGAGGTGCATCTCCCACTAATGAGAGTCCATAAAATTGTAATTGAGATCAGAATTTGTCCCTTAATTTGCAGACTTCAGGCAAAATAATAGAACAAGTATCAAAAATAACTATTACCAAACCTGAAGATTGAAACCATAGTATTACTAAGCTGTGTCCATATCGGGGCACAGACAAGGCTGGGATTCTATGTGCTTATTTCATATTCTATTAGGAGTTCATAAACTCCATTCTTTTAAATAATAGAATAATAATAGAACAGTGACAAGAGGGCAAAGAAATTTGGCTTTTTTGGATTCTTCACGAAGAGGAAAGGGCACAGTGTACGACCCTCTGGCCCCACCCGAGGGCCATCCATTCAGGCCACCCACTATCCATATCCCTCTGTTGCGTAGACCCTGAGCTCTGCCAAGATGCCCTGCTGCAGGCTCTGCAAAGGGGTGAGAAACAGAGCTATGGAGGCACCTGAATTCCCATCTGTGTAAAAAAGGGGCAGATCCAGGCACAGAGGAACCTTGTTGGGGGCTGAGCGGGAGGCTGGGTCTTTAAAAGGTAACAATGAAATTCAGGGGGCTATTAACCTTAAAAATCAGCTATTAGAAGTGAGGGGCTAGCCATGTAACCAACTGACTCTCACTCTCCTGTCTTCCGTCCCTTTGATCTCATTCCCCCCGCCTTTCCCCTTGCACGTCTTTTCTTCCTATACTTGTTGCTTATTTGACTCTCTCTTCCCCTTTGCTCCTTTTCCTTTTATTTTACTTTTATCCTTCCCCAGCTTGAATTCCTACTTCCCTGCCTTCTCTCTCCCTTGCCTTTAGCTCCCTCTTCTTTCACCTCCTTCCCTAGTGCCTGCCCTATTGATCCCTGGGACCTTTTGATTGATATTTGAAAGTGTTCTAAGCTCCGGCTTCCTTCTCCAGCCCCGTGAAGGTGGCCCAAAGATGAATTAGGAACAGTGAGTGGTATAGGATCAGCAGTGGTCCCCTGGCAGTCTTAATAATTCAAGACCATATTTAAAGCTCCATAGATCAAGGAGGAACTGATGCAAACAGGCAGAAAATTACAGAGTTACTGGGGAGCTGCCCCCAGGCCGAAGTTAAAATGAGATAGTGGGAGGTGGTGGGATATCTCTGGCATTTAACAATGAATCTCTGGGCTTGGAAAGCCCTAGCATTATTCCAGTAGTGCTGCTAACCTTATTAAGTTGCTTAAAACCCTTTGATTTTTAAAAGCTGGGGGATTCTCCTATGGCCCTTTTCTTTATTGCTAAGGAATCACCCTCCCTCAGATTAATTCCAAGGCAATAGGGAATGCAGGGCCAAATTCATGGCTCATGACTGGTGCCTAGCTCCTATTAACTTCAACATGACTGCATGCACACATGATTGAGGCAGAATTTGGCCCGGGGTTATTCATGTTTTAAAATCAAATTTTACCCAGATCTGCATTTATCACTGAGATACTTAAACTAATTAGAGCTGTGCATCTTCAGAAGTGATGTTTTCCAGGCCACAGCAAGAACATTTAAACAAATCAATAGGCATGAAATGCAACAACCTTCTGCTCATCAGTAAAGGAAAATAAATGAAAGACAGCCGCCGGTGAATTTCACTAGCAGAACATCAGCAGTAGGAAAATAAACATGGTTTATTTTTGCTACTGTAGAACCAAGAAGCTGCAACTGAGATCAGGGCCCCTTTGTGCCATGCAGTGAACAGACCTAGAGTAAGAGGAAGCCTCTGCCCTTAAGAGCTTACAATCCAAATGACTGCACAGGTCAACTGAATTCCGTAGAATTATTTCAGATTTACACACGTGAGTGAGAGGTTAATCAGGCCCCTTCTGCATCACATCATTTTCTCTCTTGCTGCATATAAGAAAAGGGATTCTCATGACCGGCACCAACGCCTGTCTGCTCCAGGTGGGAGTACAAGCACAGATCCTGGTGACACAAGCCACTTCTTTATATTGTTTAAGGTGTATCCATTTCACAGTCTATTAAAAATACTCTTTGCTTTGCAGTGGGCAGCCTATTCCTAAAGTGACTTACACAGAGGAAGAAAGGAAAACGTGGGGCATTGTCTTCAAGGAGCTGACGACTCTCTATCCAACTTACGCTTGCTATGAACACAACCACGTGTTCCCACTGCTGGAAAAATACTGTGGCTACCGGGAAGATAATATTCCACAACTTGAAGATGTATCAAAATTCTTGCAAAGTATGTTAAAGTGTTAAAATAGCCAGATAGAGAGGAAGGATAGTCCAGCAGTTAGGGTGTTACCCTGGGATTTGAGAGACCCACATTAAATTTTCCTGCTCTGCCACAGACTTTGTGTGACCTTAGGAAAGTCACTTAATCATTCTGTGCCTCAATTCCACACCTGTGAAATGGGGATAATAGAACTGTCCTACCTTACAAGGGTGTGTGGAGGATGAATGTATTAAAGATTGTGAGGTGCACAGATACTATGGTGATGGTGGCCTTGTAAATACCTTTACAGATGAGAAGTTCTCCACTGTTTAGTACCCAAGCTTATAACTAAAGAGAAAACTGATGCAAACCTCCGTGGCCCCAGTTCCCAGAGGATAGGCATAAACCAGCTCCAATAGACTTTTTAAAATGGAAACTTTCTCTCCTTAAAGGCTGCACTGGATTCCGCTTACGTCCCGTTGCTGGTTTGCTGTCTTCTCGGGATTTCCTGGCTGGTTTGGCATTCAGAGTGTTTCACTCTACACAGTACATCCGCCATGGATCCAGACCAATGTACACACCAGAACCGTAAGTACTTTAGCACTGACATCAGACAGGGTTGCATAAGCTACAGAGGTTAACCCTGCAGTTGGGCTAGTAAATAATAACTGCAGTTAATACTATTAATAAGATATCTATCTTTGCATCAAAGCACGACACTGTGCAGTATTGAGGTATCACCACTATATTATCGCTCTCATCTGAACATTTTAGAAGGAATTTCTAGTCTCCTTAGAGAGAGAGTTCAGCTCTGTATCTGCAAGCTGCCCCCTCCTCTGCTAGACCTTCTTGAACTGAACAGACAATTTCACTAACTGAATGTCACAGATCTCTTATTCCTCCTTCTTGCCACATTTACATGTATGCCTTTCTCTCCTCTTTTCATCTCCATCTTTAATTCTCTCTCTCTCTCCATTTTTCCTTTGGTCTTGTTAACTCTCCCTTGTATTTATTTTCTTTCTCCCCTTTCTCTTTTCCTTTAAAAAAAAAGCAGTTCTTTTTTCCATTTCTCCTTTCCCCATTATTTCTTTACTTCCTACCCCTCTCCCCACTTCCTCCTTTACCTCCATTTTCCCCCCACTTCTTTCTTCTTCTTTTCCTCTCTCTTGTTTCTGCTCCTTCTAGGTGAAATTCATCTCGCTCCCTTGCACAAAACCAGAGTTAAATCAACTTTGTGCAGTGGGTGTTATCTTCCCACACAACCCACATGCAAATCAGGACCAGCTTCAGAGTTCATCAAGAGCCATTACTCCAGTCTCTGCTCTGGAACAGTGGATGTGAACCTTGTGCTCTCCTTTCACAGCGGTTTGGGGTCACTGAAGCATCATAACTGCAGACCCACTTGGCCACCTTCTTGTCCCATGCCTGCACTATTCCACTTCCCTCCATGATGGTCTATGAGGAGCCCAGCTCTGCTGTGCACGGCTTACAGTGTTCCCTTGCATATCCGTTCTGTAGCTGCCCACCCTCTGCACAGCAGAGCTGTATTGAGTGTCTTCCACAGCCCCTATGCTGCCTGGAGAATCTCATCACTGTCCCTCCTTCCTTGTTCCTTCCTAGTCTACTTTTCTCCCCCACCCAGCCCTTTCTGCCAGGGGTGTGGTAAAGCTGCACACCCCCTCACCACTTCCTCTCTGTCTTTCCAACTACCAGCAATCCCTAGCCCAGCTCGCCCTGAAACACATGCTCTCGCCAAGCACAAGAATTGCTGCTTTGGCAAACTACCAGACATGTAGGAGTGTGAAGGCGAGTCTGCCAGAGGGAGGCAGCAGCAGCGCAGGAAGTGATTGGCGCAGGTCTAAGGGGGCTTGGACAGACAGATTCCATGGTGCATCCCCTCAACAGCCTGGTCAGCTTGCTTCCTATGAGGCCACATGATAAACTAAAGCGGCCCCCTATTCCCAGGGCTGAAAAGACCATACCAGGGCAGCAGCACCAGCACAGCATCTCCTCCCGCAGTGTGAATCTCCTCTGGGCTGCAGGGACCCAGGTGGTGCAGGAAGGTATCTAGTTTATATCTACAGTTTATATCTACAGGTGTTGGCTTCAATCAAGCTGGCCCAGGACTTCACAGAGAGTGACGGTCAGCCTGTGCAAAGAGCTGGCATAAGACCTCTGCACCTATTTTATGGGACTTAAGTGGTGCATCGGTCTTGAGCTGCTTCTCTGCACAGGGCTGAATATACAGTATAAATTTCATTTAGCGCCAAGATTTGCTTTACTGTCCTCTTCTTCAGCTGTTAGCAGTGATTATTGTTAACAGAATGGAAAGGAAGAATGGTCCAGTGGTTAGGGCCCTAGCCTGGGACTTGGGAGATCTGCTCCCAATTCCTGGCTCTGCCACAAATGTCTGTGTGACCTTGGGCAAGTCCCTTAGTTTCCCTGGGCGCTAGTGCCCCTTCTGTGAAATATGGAAAACAACATTTTACTGCCTCACAGGGATGTTGTGAGGATAAATTCGTTATCAATTGTGAGATGCTCAGATGCCTCAGCAGTGTGGGCTGCAGAAGTACCGTAGATAGAAATTCCTTTCCCTCTGGACTTTGGGCATTTCTCTCTAATGTGATTTCTCCTCTGCACACATGGAGAGACTCTGACACTAGTATGTCCACACATTTTTCTGAAATAAAGCTAATCCATATGGTTTATTTTCTTTAGTGATGTTTGCCATGAGCTCCTAGGACATGTACCTCTGTTTGCTGACATCAGCTTTGCTCAGTTCTCCCAGGTAAGTTCATACATTACTCTGTCGTTGTAATTTAAGATGCTAGAAACTGGATAATTCAGAAAATTAATAAAGGGTTATGGAGCTTTCAACCTCTTGCTTATTGTTTCAGGTCTTGTTGCGGTCAGGTGAATCAGTTTCCCATGTAACAACAAGTATTTATTATCTGTCCGCTGTTCAGCAATCTATGTGAAAGGGTCTAGTTCTTTATCCAGGTGCACATAATATAAACGTCACCACAACTGGCATTCGTTGGCAGTTTCAACAAAGCTGCTAGGAATTGAATGGGCAACAGAAATGCACTCACCTGCCTCACAGAGGTGATCCCATCGGTCAGAGTTGAGGCACATTGGCCAATCCGTTATGCAAACTATGCAATCTGATTTATAATTTTGCTTTACGTACATTTAAGATGGACCTGTTTTATTTATTTTTTAAATACTTAGACAGTTCACAAAAAAAACCACCCTAGTGTATCCAAAATATAGATTTTATTTTTTGTGTGGTTTTGGCTTTTACGTCCACATCTCTTATAACGGGCTGACAGTGTTTGCTTAACCCCCTCTTAGCAGGTGTTAATCCTGCTTAGAAAGGGTTAAATGGCATCTGAGTCAGATGACTTGTTACCCAACTCTTATATACATACAGAAGTTGGAGTGACTTGAATGGGAGTAGCTGATCTGATCTGATCCTAGGAGCTCTCAGATCTGGTGGAGAAGATTGAACTGAACTTTGTATTGTAGGTTGTTAATTTCTCTGTTAGTCAAGCCAAACCTCAGGAAGTGATTAAGCTTTTGGCTGTGTCTTCACTGAAAAAAGTGTGTGTTTGTACATCAAGATAGCTAAGTCAATGTAAATCCTAGCTGAAACAAGGCACAGATAGTTTTTATCTTGGTGTAGTAAGTGGATTACAACTCTGTTACTCCCCCCCAACATAGCCTGGAGTTTACCAGAACTAGCCACTATGACAAGGTCAGACCAGATGGCTACCAGAGAGTGCTAGAAGGCCAATAAATCAGCCCCAGGCTGAGCAAGTCCCTTTTTCCCTGGTAGCTGAGCAGGGGTTACTCCAGGTTAATTAACACACCTGAAGCCAATCAAGACCCCTCCAAAGAAAGGTGTGGTGGGAGTGAGCTGAGCTGAGCTGAGCTGAGCTGAGCTGAGCTGAGCTGAGCTACCAGAGTGTGTGAGCAGGCAGGATGCTGTCAAGAGCCAGGAGGGTTTCGGAGAAGGAGCAAAACGCTGGCAGGAGAACACCCAGCAGGTACAAAGACTGGGGGAGGGAAAAACCCTGCCTGAAGAGGGCAAATGACTTTTCCTAGACCTGGAGGCTTAAGGGAAAAGACCCTGCCAGAATGGGAAGATAGAACTGGACATTTGGTTCAGCACTACCATGCCCAGTGGGGCTGTCAGAGGTCAAGAGCCTCCTCTGGCAAGGAGGGCCCAGGAAGGACCCCTGTCTGAGCAGGGTGTGGACATTAACTCAAGGGGCACGGGGCAGTAACCCAGGAAAGCTAGCAGCTTTCCTGAACCCAGCGTGAGGCTGCTACTTATAGGGTCCCTGGGTTGGGGCCCAGAGTCCAGGGTGGGACTGGGACTGCCCCATCCCCTACTGGCCATTCACTGGAGGGGCAAGAGCCCCAGCAGAGACAAGGGCCTGTGAGAACCAGAGACAGGACTGGGAGCCAGCAGGGAGCAGCCATCTTAGAGTGCCTGTATTACCCTCCCCCATCACTAGAGGGTGGAAGAACACTAAGGGGTGAAGCAGTTCCCTGACCTACCACTAGAAGGAAGCGCTGGACCCACTGAGCTAGAGGAAGAGCTTTGCCACACCACATCAAGGCAAAAGCTATCTCTGCCTTGTCTCCAGCTAGGATTTTACATCAAGTTAACCATCTCAGTGTAACAACACAGCTTTTTTTGCAGTGAGGACATAATCTTTTGACTCTGCAGTGTGCAGTCCTTGTTTTGGAGCAAGTTAGCAAAGGCACCTGATCATACATATTCTTCAGTTGGCCCTGTATTTTTTCTGCACATTGTATATTTTACACCCAGATGGATGGCTCTCTGAATCAAACCCGCATTCAGCTCCTAAGAGTTGATTCTTTCACACTGTGTCCCTACCATCTGGAACCATTTCACAGGAGTTTACAGGGAAGCTCTTTCCATCAGGGTCCATCAGAACAATGATAAATATTTAAAGTATCTACTTTGTGTTTGACATATCATCTTTTTGTTGTAAGGCTCTGCTGGTTGCTTTCTATTGGCCTAATCCAAAGTCTATGGAAGTTAGTGGAAATGAGCTATGTGCCAGGTCCAATGGGTCAGATAATGAAATGACATTTAGACAGAGTCCCTCATTAACTTCCATAGGGACTTCTGGTTAACAATCGATGGTGCAGTAGGGTAAGGTGCTCTTTTAACAGCTGAGTGTGGTGCTAGATGGTAATTAAAAAGTGACCAGTGAAAAGAGTGCAAACATTGTTTCTAACATGCCTTCACAGCTTGGAGAATAATGATTTTTTGTTGCAGGAAATTGGACTCGCATCCCTGGGAGCACCAGATGAATATATTGAGAAACTTGCTACGGTAATTTAATAAACTAGAGTGGGATTTTCCAAAGCGCTCATGCCCATGTCTTCAAAAGTTCTTTAGGCACCTAATTCCCATTGATTTCAATGAATTAGGTGCCTAGATACCTTTTTGAAGATCTGGGACAGAGCGCTGGCCTAATTCTGCCCACTGAAGTCAGCGGTGGATTTCTCATGAACTTTAATGGAAGCAGAATTAGGCCAGTGATAAACCCTTCAGAAAATCCCACCCTTAAACACTTGCCTTAGTAGAGAATAAGAATGTCATCCTATCAGAGCACTATTAACTTTACAGTTGTGATTAAACACAAAGGGCCAGAGTAGAGTTGCACACTCTGGTAAGGCGATACTGCAGTTACTTCATTTCTCCTGCAGATGTGCAGGAGGAGGCAGCTATAGCAGCTGCTCTACCTTCAAAGAACCCTGCTCTTCCACGGTCTGATACAAATAACTCCCTCTGATGTCAATGGGAGTTACTCATATCCTGCTGTGGGAGAGATGAGACCCAGAGCTATCTGAACTCCAGCTGAAAGTCAGGCAGTGTTCTTTCTAGCTCAGGCATCTTAAGTAGGTTTGGCCAAATTCAGTTTTTATTTCTCTATAATTTTGACAGCTAATATTGATGATTATTTTTAAGCATTTTTTTTTCTGGTTTTTAACTATTTAGATTTTCATAATTGCACAAAATTTTGCTTTTCAAACTTTTTTTTCATTTTTTATCTATTTCAATTTTCACAGTTGTAGGAAATTATGGGGGGTGAGGGTCAGACAATAATTATTTAATGACAATGGTAGATGTTAAGATTCAAAAAGTTAAAGCTTTAGAACTGTTACATCACAAATCGTTACCATCACATGTCAAAATACACAGTCAATATTCTTAAATCAAACTATATTAAGTTCTCAAGCAGCATTTTTCTTGCTGTGCCTATCTGTAAATTTCAGTTATTATCTATGAAAATATTTTTCTTTGGATTGTGCATATATGGTGAAATTGATGTTTACCAATGTTTACTGATAAAAATCTACTCCTTCCAAACATAACCATAAGCAATTGTCAGGGTTCTGCTGTTGGAACAATTTATTCTCTCTTGCTCTCATCTATCTCTATATAGCTAGGTGTCCCATATGTGAAACAGGAAACATAATTTGTGTCACTAAGAGACCAAAACTCAGCATCTGTCAGTGACTTACAACCCATATTCCAATCCATTTCTCTCTTTATAGCTTTATTGGCTCTGTTCCACTAACAAATATAAAGGTGGTAAAAAATAACTTATTCTGTCAGGAAAGTAAGCAGATCTGAATACACACAAGGCTATTTTGATGGCTTAAGTAGGACGTACGTGAAACATAGACCTTGTGCTGACCCTTTTCAAAGGGGTGAATTTCCCTGACGGAGAGAAGATCTGTTGAGTAAAAAGGCACCATTTTTAAATAGTCACTGTTTAAACCATAGCTACACTTTAAAAAAAAATGTCTATAGGAAATTTAAGTTCCAAATACATAAAAATCAGTGCTACATGATCCGGTATATTTTGCACAGAGAATCATCTATTTATATCTAATTTTCATGTTAGGTCTATTGGTTTACGGTGGAATTTGGCCTCTGTAAAGAAGGTGATGCAATAAAGGCCTATGGTGCTGGACTGCTATCTTCATATGGCGAGTTGCAGGTTTGTTCCCAATAACATGTCATAATAGCTACATGATTCATGTTTGTTTTTAAAATACATGTTTCTCATGTGAATGTGATTGTATCTTCACCTACTACTGTGCACCCAGATTTAATTAAATGGAGTACTATCATTCAATACAGCCAAATGGAAAGACATACATTTAGGAAGAGAGAATGCAGACCATACTTACAGGCTGGAGGACTGGGAAAAGGTGACTCTGAAAAAGACTTGGGGGGGGGTCATGGTGAATAATCAGCTGAACATGATCCCTCACTGTGACGCTGTGGACAAAAAGGCTAAGGTGATCCTTTGAGTCTCAAGTAGGAATAGGAAGGTTATATTGCCTCTGGTTTTGGCACTGGTGCACCTGTTACTGGAATGCTGTATCCAGCTATGGTGCCCACAGTTCAAGAAGGATGTTGATAAATTGGAGAGTGTTCAGAGAAGAGCCTTGAGAATGATTAAAGGATTGGAAAACATTCCTTATAGTGATTGACTCAAGGAGCTCAATGTATTTAGCTTCTCAAAGAGAAGTTTAAGAGGTGTCTTGATCACACTCTTTAAGTACATATGCGGAGAACAAATATTTGATAATGGACTCTTCAATCCAGAGAACAAAGATATAATACAATCCAGTTCCTGGAAGTAGAAGCTAGACAAATTCAGACTGGAAATAAGGCCCAAAATCTAACAGTGATGGGAGTTAACCACTGGAACAATTTACCAAGGGTTGTGATGGATTCTCCATCACTAGCAATTATTATATCAAGATTGGATGTTTTTGCTAAAAAATCTGCTTTAATTCAAACAGGAATTAATTCGGGGAAGGTCTATGGCCTGTGTTAAATGGGAGAGTTGGCCAGTGGTCCCTTTTGGCCTTAGAATCTATTAATCTGTTATTTTGCATAGAAGTAATATTTCATAATGTACCATTATATATATTTAGGGCCTGCTCCTCCTTTCTTTGAACTCAATAATCAAATTCCTTTTGACTTCAATGGGAGGAAAAGCAGGTCCTTAATAACTGAAAGTGTGCATGTTTAAGTAACATTATCCTCCTTCGTTCTTTTTAACTGAAAGAATTCTCTCGCTCTTTCCGTGCAGTACTGTTTATCAGATAAACCTGAAATTCAACCCCTTAACCTGGAGAAGACTGCAGTCCAGAAATACCGTGTCACTGAGTTCCAGCCTATTTACTATGTTGCTGAAAGTTTTAAAAATGCAAAGGAAAAAGTCAGGTAAAATAATAATCTCCAGTATAGTCCTAATCCCATGCCCCCTGGAGTCCCACTGACTTCAATAGGTATTCGATTGGGTACTAAATGTGTATAGCTACTGAAAAGATCATGCAGTATTTCCATTTGTCATTTAGCTAACGGTATCTCTGAAAGTCAACAAGGGCCAAAAAGGGATAAATGCTGATTTATCCTCAACAACCCTTTGGTAGTGAGCATTACACAATAAATATGCAAGTGCTTGGCATAGATCTGCAATATCTTATATACACACATACCTCCCAGAGGCCTTTGTGGACCCCTGCCACTGAGGAACATGCTCTCTGAAGTCTGAAGTTTGACTTCTGGTTTGGCTTTTAAAAGCTTCTTTGAGCTTTTGTTCTGCATAAGGAAACTGTTTGAATGTGTTCTGTAGTCAGTTTGATAGTGCTGAAGGCTGAAGCCCAGTTTTTCTCAGAAGAGGTGTAACATAGGCAGTGATGCTGCTCTGCCAGTCACATCCTGGGGAAACCCTTTCTAGGGACAAGAGAGCAGTTCAGTCTCTATGGCCAATCAAATGCTGGCTTCTCGTAGCTGAAGCTAACAAAAAAATCCCTGGCCAAGTTCTCCTTTCATAATAATTCTTTTCTGGTTCTGCTCAGTAGCTTCATCTGCTCAAATCTTTTCCCCTTTTATTCCACAGTGGAAACCCTTAATAACAAAAATAACAATTCTTTGTATTATTTATCTTACAATTCATGTATATATTGCTGGGTTTTACACAGAAATAAGATCATTGCCTATTTTCCTTACGGGCCTATATCATGTTCTGGAGTGCAATCCAGATCAGAGAGAGGTTGTGTCACTGCCTGCCCCATAACCGTGGGTGCCTTACAGTGCTTTGCTACTGTAGCTCCCAACCTGGTCCACTCACAAACAGCCCACCAGAGTGTCTGTGTATAGCTACTGCGTCGGTCCAACAGCTCTTTGCAAGCAGTCTATCCTCAACACACCAGCCACACTCTGGATTCCACCAACCTTGGTAACTACTGGCAGGGTTACCCCAACACACTCCTGAAATTTTCCCCAAAACATGTATGCTGCACTGTCCAGCCCTTTCCTGGACAATTCAGAGATTAAAGGTCCATGCCCCCTGAAAGGGTTGATATTCAACAGCTAGCCACTTTAACTGGAGTTACCAAACAGTCCATTTTAAACACAGCACTAGATTGGTTTAGATTAAAAAACAAAACAAGTTTATTAACAAAAGAAGATAGGATTTTAAATGAATTCAAGTATCAGATATCATGGTAGCAAGAGAAATAAAGATAAAATGCTTTCTAGTAGCTAAAACGTAACAAGCTAGACTTGGTTCAAAGTAAAATCCTTAGCACAGATTCCCAGCAATACGGCTGGCCAAATTCTCAGTTTAGGATGGACCCCCAAAGTCAGTGTTTTTGGTTCCTTTGTTGTCTTGGGGGTGGGGAAAGAGAGAGAGAGAGAGAGAGACCTTGGGATTTTCTTTTATAGTCCAGTTAACCTTTGAAGTGGAGTCTTCTGAGGGTTACCCCTCAAGGCAAAGTTTATTCAAACAGTAAAGAAGGCGACATGAAATCTGGTGTGAAGGAGGCTCCATGTTCTTTCTTCTCACCCGTGTTTGCAGAAATGCAAATCTGCTTTGTCTCCTGCCATCTCCTCTCCCTGCTGTCTTGAGGACCCTGTTTACTACATAAAGTAAACTGAGCTTAAACACACATTTCTTCATTCAGGATATTTCTGCCTGGGCAGGGCTGTGTGGTTTTGAACATGTGCTAAGAATGTTATACAGGGGGATTTAATAACTTTACGTATAATGTTGCTACATACATTTCACCATGATATTATTGGTCAGTGAGTTATTAGTTTTCCAATGACACCTCACAAGGCATATTTTGTATGAAAATTATTCCAACCGTGTGTAGGCTGTGACAATAAGGGTGGTTTGGTCACAGGCTGTCTTAGTTTCTTTTAGTCACCATTTTATGTCCAAGTTGAGGTGTCCTGCTTCTAATGAAATCACTGCCTCTTGTTGAGATCTAGGAGGAACATTCTTTTTCCTAGAATGTGGACACCTCCCCAGAAGGAACTGGATGATACCACCAACCTTTCTCTTATAGCCGGCTGACTAGCCATTACATGATGATACCTTTAGGCCACAGTTCTGTGCAGAGCTCCACATGAGGGCAGCCCATATAGAGTTTAGTGTGGGATTGTGGCTTTAGTCACTGCTAACATGGCCTCAATTCAAACTGGAGCTGGGTTGCCTGGACAGCATCATGGAAGCCATGGCCCAGGGAGTGGAGCTGACCACCTGGAAAGGACCGAGGGAAAAAACCCTATGTCCAGCTGCTGCTGTAGAACTGGGTCCTGCTGTACCGCAGAGTACATGAGGTCCTTGGTCTTGGTATCCGATTACCTAGCCCTTCCGCCTATCGCTCTTTCTCTCTCAAACTTTTGAAGGAGCAGAACTGTAGGTGACCACAGACAGTTTTCAAGGCAATGTATTAATCTGGCATAACCTCAGTGAGAGAGCTTCGGCAAATTACAGCATTCTGCTACAATTCTGGGACCAGATCTTCAGCTCCAGTATGTAAGTGCAGGTCCACGAGGCTGTTAAGCAGCCCTAATCCTGCAGCTGAGGACTGCCCTGGCAAGGTTGAGGAAAAGGAGTGGCCAGAATACCACTGTACTCTAGTGATACCGACTGGCGTTACAGCACCATGGAGGCTGCTACCAGCTGTCAGAAGTTAGACCAGCCCTGTGGTAGCCCTAATGCATGTCAGGGTCTGCAACCCCAGGGACTGCAAAAGTAGATCAGGATTCGTATCACATTCGGCATTAGTAATAGGAAAATGGGGTTTTAAAGCCTGGGAAATGTTGACACCTGCTCACTGGGTTAAATCAGCAGCAGCCAGCATTACAACATTAACAGCCTGGTAAATCCTGCAAAACTGGGTCTGTTTGAAAAAACGAAGGGTGGTTAATAAATGATGCACCTGGGGGGGGGGAAAGCCTCCCAGGTCAGCTTCAAGGATATTGTTAAAGCGCTGCAGAATGCTATAGCTGCCTGGTCACAGAGCAGGGTTTTGTTTACCACATTGGCTTCCCTGACCTTCACGTCAGTTAAAGCTCCACCCAACTTAAAGGATCAGGTCACTTAAAAAGAAACATTTATTGTCATAAAAGTTTGTGTCTTTTCTCCTTCAGGAAATTTGCTTCAACAATCCCTCGACCTTTCTCTGTTCGCTATAATCCATACACCCAAAGAATTGAGGTCTTGGACAATGCGAAGCAGTTGAAGAATTTAGCTGAATCCATCAGCAGTAAGCAATTGCAGTTTTGTTATATGGGGTTCCTCAAGAGCTAGGAGTTGAATGGGGAGAAGTGTTTTTTTATTAAAGACCTGATCCTATCTCCAGTGGGAATTGGATCAGAGTCCAAATATTTCCATTATGATGGGATAAAAACTGCTTCCATATTCACCCATCCCCCAAAGTACTTCATTGTTTGCTTTTTGCATTGGAAATCTCACATCCTGATGTTCTTCCTTTTGCTGGAGGACTTTGGCAAAGTTTGGAGGACTGGTATCACAGTAGGATGAAACCAGAGCTGTGGCTCTGTCTGCCCCTCATAAGGAAAAGAGGGGATATTCACAGCCTTAGACAGTTTGGATTTTCTTTCTTCATTCCAGGATGAGCAGATTTTTTCCCTTGACCATCTGGCCTGCTCAGAGGCAGCATCCCTGATCTTACACAGCTTCTACAGCTGATAAAACTCCAGATATAGGGGCTGATCCTGCTATCCAAACTCAGGCAAAATTTCCATTGAAGTTAACGGGCACAGTCCATCACCCGACTCTTTGGTCTCATTCTTTTGGGGCATGAAAATATGGCCATGCTGTAGTTCCATTGAAATGTATTAAACAGGCTATAAGAATAACAGGACAAACACTGATTTTTGCTATTTCCTGTGCAGGTGAGATGGGAACTCTTTGCAGTGCCCTCAAGAAGATAGAATGAAGGTTTTCTCAGAATCCCATCTTCCAAGAGCTACTTGCTGAAGTGACTATGTGCCAATGCCAATAATCTTCAGCTCTTTCACATTATTGTCACTCTATTTAATGTGTGAATGTTTATGATAAATATATATACATGCGTGCGCACACACATATATATATATATATATATATATATATATTACTATAGTTTAGCAACAGAAGAGACTTCTGGGGTGACTCTGTGCTCTCTCTCATTGCATATCATAATCCTGTTTAAAATTCACCCCGGCTCTGGCCTGCACATCTTTTCAGTCTGAATCCTGGAGGCTGGCAGAGTAAGGAATCCTTCTCCACTCACCAGCCTGCAGAATTACTGGGACTGCATATCCCCCACATCCCAGTGAAAAGGTGGCAGTGGCTAGCAGCAGATTCACTGGCTCTGTCCCATTTCTCCTACACTCCCATCCCCCCGGCCTGCAGCCATGCTGGGTTCCCCTGGAGAGCTAAGCTCTGCACTCCTACCTAGTACACATACTTTTCATGTCCTCAGAAACCCTGACCCCTACATGGCAAATCTGCACCTCTTCCACTACACATGGGGTCCTCTGCCCAGAGAAGAGGCCGTGGTTTGCCACCTTAATGTGGGGCTTAATAGTACCTTGTGTGGGGCCCTCTGCACTGGGGTGAATTTTGCTGTAAAAGTTTTTGTTCTGCAAAAATGACTTCAAGGTTAATCAAAGCGAAGATGCTCAGACGTTACTAGTGGAGAATGTTTTCAGTATGGTTCTGATTCATTAATGAAGATTTTTCCTCCAGTGTTAAACGATTGTCCTCACGCAGTGTGCAATGTGTTCCCATAGCTCATAGTCCAGGGACTACATTTGCTAGTTCACAACTTGAACATTTTAACCATCCTGAGCTAGGCACAGCAAATCAGTGTTTCCCACTAACAACTGTGCATAATCATATCAAAATGATACACAAGATTCAGCGTGTGGTGAGAGGTTCTAAAGCAGGTGGGTGCTTTACAAAAATGTTTTAACAGTCTACAAAATGTAATACTTGTTGTTGCACCACTTTTATATTTACATTTTGAAAAGCAATGGGTCTTTTAATGCAAACATTGTCCTTTAAGGAGGTACAAAGTACAGCTGCCTCCATTTCATTCATGGAATATAATAACATTAATCTAAGCCAGGATACCAGTTTGGGAGTCTTTTGAATAGAAGAGTATTTATGCGAGATGGTATCATTTTGATGCTTTGAAGTATCACTTTTTAATCATTGGGTCTTTTATTGTGTGGTAATGTCTGTGCAAACCTTTAATGCCTTGCACTTATTTTGAAAGTGAAAGTAGTCCATGTTCCTTCTCTTTCACTATAGTGATATGCACAAGGTGATTGTGTTCACAAAAGGATGATTCCATCACACATCTGAAGTCTCACAAAATAATCTCTGATTGGCTTTCAAATCTTGTTGTGGCTGTTGCTATGAATAACAGTAGAGCAGCATCCTGTTGGGAATACAGGAGTCATGGTTTCTCTTTATGCTTAAGTGGCATTATTAAATAGCTTTCACATTTAGAGTCTGGTTGTGTCTCAGTTACACAGGTATAGATCTGGAGTGACTCCACTTAAATGAATGGAGTTACACTGGTGTCAAACTAGTGTTAAGTGAGAGAACTGACTCCCTTGGTGTTTTAGAAATGGATGAAACAAACTGCAACTATATTTTTCTTACTAAAACCAAAAGAATACTCAATAATATTTTGCACTTCTGCAGCATCATTCATGGAAGAATATCAAAATGCTTTGAAAAGATTAACTAAGAAGTCTCACATCCATTAAATATGATCTATATTTTAAAGCCAGGGAAACTGAGGCGTAGAAGGTTCCTTGATATGTCCAGGATCTGCTATCTAGCCTGAGAGAAAAATAATTCTGGATTGGCTCTGTCATTCTAGGCTTTTATACTGTTCCCATCATAGTGCTATTCAAGTACTTAGGATACTCAACTATGACTAAACTTCTGACTCCCAGTCCCATGCCGTAACCACTTCCTCCATGCTCCTTCCTTTAGTGCTTTATGTAGAGTACGCTAGAATATCCATGGTACCATCATTCCTGACTAAGGTGATCAAAAAGTTGTGGCGAGACAGCTCTCAGATCTCCTTGACCCGTATCAGCTTGGGTACCAACCTGGTTATGAAACAGAGTCCACCTGAGCTGCATTGGTAGGAGACAAGCTGTCCATGCAGATATTATACTTGGTAGCTGCCTTTAATAGAGTTGATCAGGAGGGTGTTTGTTATTGTAAAGATGGGGAAATTGTTGGAGTGGGAGGGAGACTTGAGATTTTATGTTTCTTGCTGCAGATGGTTTAATCTTAAAGTATGCTGATGCACTTAACTTAAAAATACAATACATGCTATGTCAAAGGTGTATGGATAGAAGACCTGGTTTGCATTTAAATGTATCTATTTAAATGAATGAATGAATAATAGTTATACCATATACGTTTGTTAATAATAGTACCACAACAATAAATACAATACTGTATGAAAAGGATTTCTGCTGAAATTAGTAGGTTAAGTTAGTTGGTTGTTTTTCCTAAAAGTGCCTGTAGCTAGCATGATTGGTTGGATTTTCACTCTTCTGTATAACCAGTTTCTTCTAAGCACATAAGCCATTATGGCTCCCTAAAGTAAGACTAATAATATGAGTTATATGTGCACATCAAATAGTGACTAGACACCATATATAGTGCATTGTGATATTCTGTATTTTGAAGCATTTACTTTTCATCTTAAGCATAATGGTGGGGGTAGGAGAACCTAACTGTATATCTTCTTTGAGTTTTATTTCACAGTTAGCATCCCTTTAGCGGGTTTTGCTGTTCTCACAAACACACAGCAGAGCCAACACTTACTTTGGTGCCTCACTGCATCCAAACTATTTAACTTCCTTCTGTTTTCGCTAAATTGCGTACATTCACTGTTGCTTTTTATGTCAACAGATTATCATGTTCTTTGTAGCGCTAAATAAACACAGTGTTAAGTACATATAGCAGCAGTATTGGGCAAGGTAGTGACTGATGAGGAACTGATTGTCGTCTATGTCTTCAAAGCAATACATAAAAGTTTGTTTTGTTTTATGCAAATAAAATTACTGCCAATAAAACATAACAACCAGAGGTGACTTGTGTAACCTTGGTTTATATTATGGAGACTTGCTAGCCGTTCCATAGCTAAGGTGGTGCCACAACTTTCCATTAAAAACAGGGCCTTCCTGTCTTTCATACATGCCTTTTAAAATATAAAACATGGGCATAGATCCGGGGTGACCTGACTTTCTTTTAAAATGGAAACTAATTTAGGGCCCAGTCTTGTAGTCCTTTATGCAGGCCAACTCTCACTGACTTCCAAGGGAATTTTCCTGCAAAAGGACTATGGCCCAGATCCTCAAATCCCATTGATTTCATTCAGAGCTAAGCTAAGCACCTAAATACCTTAGAGGATTTGAGCCTGTGTCTGAGACCTGAGCTGCCTTATAGATTGAAACTGAAATATTCAAAGGAGGGACTTACTGAAGACTGTATCAGCACCACTATAAGCTGAATCCAATGGAAACCTTGATCAGTGTTTGCGTTACAGCTGCCAAGCCCGGTAGACACAGAAACATATAACTTACTTGTCACAGATTCTTCAGCAAGTGGCCATTACAATGCTGTCTAAATGCTCCTTCAGGAAATAAAGAAATTAAACAAATAGCTTAGACAAAATATTCAGCAGTTTCTCGTCCAGCAAAAGCAAGCTAGAGATTTGCTTGAACGTGTACTTAGCATTTATCTAAAGAAAATAAATTTGCAATCTGATATACTGGGGAGGGCAGAGGAGAGAGAAATGGGATTGTGCACAATATCTCTGGCCAGCACTATAATGAAAGTAAACCAGCTTGCTTTGCAGGTGAAGTAAGATGATGATGATTCAGAGTAGGAATCACAATATATTCCTATGCCGCTAGCTGG
Source organism: Emydura macquarii macquarii (assembly GCF_026122565.2). Lineage (NCBI taxonomy): Eukaryota > Metazoa > Chordata > Testudines > Chelidae > Emydura > Emydura macquarii. The sequence goes on from NW_027133667.1 coordinate 1,693,347, forward strand.
AGCAGAAAGAGAGGTGGCTGACCCTACTACCCTTTATTATATGTGGATCTAGATAAAACACTCAGTCTGTGACTTTAAAGCAACACATTTATTTTGAAGAGTCCATGTGTCAGGCCAGAGGTTCTCAAGAAGAATGAGCAGATTGCTGTCCACAGGAATACTCCTGCTCCCAGCATTGCCTGACACACACACACAGGTGAGGGCCAGTTCACTCCTGTTGTAAACAGAAGCATTTCCATTGATGTCAATGGAATTGCCTCCAGGGCTAAAGTGGGTTTGCATAGTTTGGCCCAGTTCTTGTCACATTCAGTAGGGATCTAACCAATTAAACAAACCCATTTAAAGGGAGAATAATGGGGTTGGGGGAGAGGTTTGCGAAAAATAACCTATGATTGACAAATATTAGGATATATATTAGGATAAATTTGGAACCTATCTCGTAAAACCTGATACCTGATCTTTGTCTCCTTGGTACCTAATTTCTACTCTCTGACGCTGGACACTAACATTTATCTATGACACCTGATGCATTACTACTGCTCCTTGACTCCTGATAAAGTATCTGAGGATACCCTAAAATGGATACAGCCAGGCAGATTTCCTAGATGCACCCAAATCATACATTTTCATGTGCAAATGACCAGTTGGATGCAGGCTGTTATCATTGGCAATCCCTCGGAGTTTGAGGATGATTATCTTTCAGTAAAATGATAGCTGATTATCTCTGGTGGATCTGCAGGTGACTAATGAGACCTATCCGGGATCCATAGACCTTGTCACTATTGGGGCAGACATTTCCCAATGGAAGTGGAGGATCTGGATTATTAAGTTGGGCTGTGACATGTTCTTTCCTCCTTTCCTGTTTTTCCGTTTCCTGTTGTCTTCATTTGATCTCAAAATATTGGCATCCTTGCCACAAAGTCCTTTTCCATTTTGGTCGATTGAGAGCTTGGGTTTCCCATGAGTTTATGTCAATATTGCACTTCTTCATGTTGGCTTTGAGAGTGTCTTTGAAGCACTTTTTTTGCACACTCCTTGACCATTGGCCATGGAGAGGTGAGAATATGACCTGCTTTGGGAGTTGACTTTCTGGTATTAGAAGAACATGACCAGCCCAACGGAGTTGGTGGCAGATGACCATAGCTTCAATGCTGGATTTTTTGACTTGAGACAGAACACTGATGTTGATGCATTGGTCATCCCACTTGATTTTGAAGATCTTTCAGAGGCACGGTTAATGTTATCTTTCAAGAACATTGAGGTGTCTCCTGTATATGACCCAGGTTTCAGCACCGTACAAAACAGAAGGAATAACAATACCTTGTATATGAGAAGCTTGGTTTGATTCTTGAACTCACGATCTTTGAAGACACATTTTTTCTAGTGTCCAAAAGCTGCACTAGCGCATTGAAGGTGGTGTTGAATTTCCTCGTCAATGTCAGCTTTCTGCAACAAATAGCTGCCAAGGTAAAGGAAGTGCTCAACATTCGCTAGCGTCTCTTTATTGCTTTGAATAATGGGAGCAAGATCCTAGTGATTTGGAGCCTGTTGGAGGAGTACTTTAGATTTCTTGGTGTTAAGTGTAAGGCTGAGTTGGTTGTAGGCCTCAAGGAAAGTGTTGATTATTTTTTGAAGATCTTCTGAGTCAGCACACAGGGCATAGTCCTCTGCATATTGGACTGATTTAGAGATAGTGGATGCATGTACAGCTATATGCACTCATAAACAGTTGACTGCATACAAAAAATATGTATTCTGGACCAAAATCTAAGCCCAGTTGAAGTCCAGGGAAAGGCTCCCTTTGACTTCATTGGACAATGGATCACTCTGTTATGAAGAGGCATCCACACTTGTGAGAATCAGGAGGAGTCTGGGGGAAGACTGTAAGACCAGACCTTTTAGAAAATGTAGTCTTTTTGGGGAGCTATGACTTCAAATATTGACCACTAAGATTATAAGTTATTTCCCTCTTATCTGTAAACTGCTTCAAGTCCATCTGTAATTATTAAGATCTGGTACATTTTGTCCCTGTAAGGAGATCTGGACCTAGAATATTTGGACACATGACTAGTCCAGTTGTGCTAGGCAGCTACAAATATAGTGTAAGACACACACCCTGCCACTAAGAGCTTACTGTCTAACCACCTGCAGTTAATATTACAACTGACAGCATGGAATCAACTCCATGGAATTATTTCTTGCACTGTCCTTACATTGATGCACATTTTGAAACGTGTTACAAAAGTTCAGCTATTCTTCTCTGAAATGTCACTTATGTCACTTTTAATGCAGTGGCACTTTCTTTTAATACTTCACATAGTAATTTTTGAGGAAGCTGGGTTCAGAGCATGCATTGCAATATTCACAATAGCGTTACATCCTATAACTCTGTTAAAATTGCTTGATCAAATACATAGTTATACTTGTAGCTATATAATTAAAATGTTTGAGATCTGTATTTATAGTATAGAGACAATGTGGGTGTGATGATATCTTTTAATATCTGAAGAAGAGCTCTGTGTAGTTCTAAAGCAACACAACAACGGAAGTTGGTCCAGTAAAAGATATTACCTCCTCACCTTGTCTTTCTAATATCATGGGACCAACATCTACAACAAAACTGCAGACAATATTTGTAGTATAGGCAGGCTCAAATAATGTAATTCATCTTGAAACTCTCTATTTCACATCTAGTCTGGTCCAAAGTCCATTGAAATCAGTGTAAAGACTCTCACAGAAGTCAGTGGGCTTTGGAACAAACCCATAATGGTTAAAATTAAACATACCAGTGATATTTTAAATATACATTTACCACGAGCAAATAATAGACATTTATGGTATAAAGAGAAGCATTTACCCAATCACATTTTTCATCAGCTATATTTTAATATTAGCTGTAAACGCATAAAATAGGATTGCCAATTAATTTACCGGATGTACTTTTTTCAGTTATTACATTTGGATATGACTTCATTTGATAACGTTATATTTAATAACATGTGATCATTTATTACTACTGTGTTTAACAAGCTTCAAAATTCGTGACACCGTCAGGCAGAAAACCTCTGAAGCGGGAGAAATCTTTGAATCTGTTCTTTTGCCTCTCAAGCAAATCAGAGGTGCCTGCACTCCAGCAAACATTTTGCTATTTTTGCTTCTGTGTGAGACTAACCCTGTAAAGCTCCATTTGGTAGTTTCTATCGCTAGCTTTTATCCTAGCCTGTTGGATCTCAAAAAGAGGAATGAGATGGCAAGCCGCAGCCTATGGGCTTTCTCGTTGAGCTCAACAAAATGTCAGTAGGACGAGCAAAAGGAGAAATGTTTTGCCCCTTTTAGGTTGACTGATGCTATTGCTACTTTATAACCAGGAAGCTGGGTTCGAACACAAAGTGCGAAGGACACTATCCTTGTTAGTTTCAGCCCTGCATTACCTGATTCTGAATCTGAATCCATTCGCTAGCAACTTTGTATTTCTTAACACAATTTTGATTTATTTTATTTTATTTTGCGGGGGGGGGGGGCGGGAAGCAAGCAAATGGATGTTGCTGGACAGTTTGATCCAATGATTTTGTAAGTGCTTGAATGGAAGTACAGGTGGTTGTATGGCAAATATTAACATGTATACATCTTATTGTCTAGGTTTAAAAGTAACATATGAGGAGGTTGTTATCTTCAGAGAGAATCAATCCCCTGGCTGGCTTTTCACTCTGGAGAGGTTTTTATTCGGTTTACCCCCGATTAAATTGTGTGCTTTCTCATCTCGATCTGAAGCTCTGCGCTGTTATACCACATTTGGGTATGATAGGTTAGCGTTTAAGCCTCTTTGGTGATTCCTTTTTATATATTAGATCATAGAGGTATACGTATAGATTATAGAACGAGACAATACAGATTATATCAATGGAATTCTAGTTTATAGAACAGCTAATCACACCTTCAGTTACTGATTACAAAAGGTCGCCAAGGAATTTCAGTTCCAGACATTGTGGATTCTGGGGGGGTCTTGTTCTTTAGTAAATGCCTTTAGAAATGCCTGCTCTTAATTCCACTGTGGATGTAAATAATGCCGAATGCGGACTCCTATGGTACTCCCACTGAAAGCGAATCAGCCGACAACCTCGGATCTCCTTGGATAGTACTCCAGACTGCATCGGGATCTCTTTTCCTCGTGGCTAGCTCAGAAACAACCGAAGCTCAGAAGGATCGTGTTACTTACAAGTAGGTGAAAGCCTCACCCTATCGACGCTACATTTCTATGACTAGTTCTTTCTTTTGCAGGAAGGAGGTTCACTCCGCATCCTTATTCCCAAGCGACCGCCAAAAATCAAAACCAAACTGACCGAACTAGCCAACAAACTGGACTGCATTAGAAATCCAGGCTGGACAGTCCAAGGCATCCAGGACCCGGAGTGAGGGAAGCAACTGGGATTGCTGCTTCTGTTCAAGACAGCAGGGCTTCAGCACCTGGGACAGCGACCGTCCCAGCCCTCCCCTGACCCCCAGAGAAGAAGGGGAATTCAGGGGACTCGCTCGAGCATCCCTTCGGGCGTCAGGGCATGAGGATAGTAGAGGAAAAGGAGCCCGGTCCATGCTGTGGTGCCTGTTACGGGACCAAGAAATATATGCTTAGGGGTAATTCTGTAGCAGTTCATAAGGCTGTAATTTCGTTATTGACTCTGCAGGGCGTTTGGGGACACGTTTGTATGGAATCAATTCGATGCACTAAGATGTCATGACTTACCCTTGGTAGGAAGGGATGCGCTGGCCCAAAAGTGTGGGCAGCATCGAGCTAAAAAAATTGTTTCCCTGAGACATCAGCCTCGACTGCTAAAAAATGGCTAGTAAACGTGGGCATCCGTGCCCCTGCTCGTGTTACAGGTAGCTCTGCTGAAATGGAGCCGCCTGAAGTAGCTTTGGCCATCGACATGCAGCGTTAAAAGCTGCGAAGTGCAGTGACAGCAACACGAAGGTGTGTGTCCGTGTGCCGAACTGCGGGGTGCTGGGAGGAACAATAGAAACAACAACCCAAACACGGCAGAATAAAAACGAGCACCAAACGCCAGGGACTCGAAATCTGTTTCCAAATCACGACGTGTCTTAGTGGAAAGATCGGCCGGATTTAAGTCTGGATACACAAACACAGGCACAGCCGGGGCAAGGTTTTTCTAGATACTTGAGTATATAAACCGCGCGTATAAAAGCCAACCATCGATCACCGAAATAGACATAATGGAACAAGCGTCCTGCTGCTCCGAGGTTGTATGCACCGGATTGCCATCGATCAGCTAGTACATTTCCCGCAGTAATCCGGAGCGACGTCTTCGCTAGAGATTGGGCTCGAATTATCTACCAGGACTGAACCCGTATGCGATGCAGTGAGTGACATTCAAAGTGCTAGCACACCACAGCACGGTACAAAAGACACCAGCAGTCTAGAAAACAGGTTTGGTTTGGTTTTTTTCCGCCGGCGAAAATATGCGCAGAGCCCGGATCTGACTGGCAGGTAACGGATATTGCAAGCAAACACGGGAATTTGAAGCGAAGTGGAAAGGGGACTGCGAGTTTCCGAGCACCCTGCACAAACCGCAGCCTGGTCTTGACCGACACCGTTTCCACTTCAGATATTGCTTTAAAAAACACCCAATCACCTGTTTAAACGTTCTTAAACGAACCCGGTGGAAGTAATCGTATTGCAGGAGGTGGGGTTCGGCAATGTCTCTAAGTGGCAATGTTGAAAGTTATGTCTTAAAAATCACACTGACATGGCAGCGGGGTTTACACGGGGCTGGGAACCCCTCGAGAGTTACTAGATTGGAATGACTTGGAAGGGGAGCAACTGTTCAATGTCCTCCCATCTGCTCCCTGCTGCGGGCGGGGGCTGGGGCGGGGGGTGGGGGGCGTAAAGTTTTCTTTATGATCAGCTGTTCCCTAAACCTACGAATTTTACACGAGCAGCTGTAGGCCCACCTTCGGCGTTACCTGGGGCATTGACCGCTGGAGGGAGGAGACGGGCCATGCCCACAGTGGACAGTCAGGGGTGGACAGAATATTTCCCAGGCAGACAATGAAAGCAAAGACAGACGAGAGAGAGAGAAAGGGGACGCGGGGGAGGTTAGGCTTTTCCCCCCACCAAGGGAAGCTCAGACTCGGAGCCGTGAACGGAAATCCCATCTCCACCGGTTAACAAAAGATCCGGATTTCTAAAGGCTCGATGGGGCAGTGCGGAAAATACAGACACTTTCAAACGGAGCCGGAGGGCTGGCTCTGCTTTGAAGTTACCATGAGAAGGGGGGTTATTTTCGGCTCCTGCGCGCACCCTACGCAGGGAAGTGCCCTTCATCTCCATGGGGCGGGCCCCATAAATGGCCCTGCCTCGCTGCACGGCAGGGACCAGAGGGGTTTTGGTCGCAGGCCCTTCGCAGCCAGAGCCAAGCCCCGCACAGCGCCCGGGGTCCCCGCCGGGGCTGGCACCGAGCAAGGCCGGGTCTCCGCTCGGCAGCGCCGGGGGTGTCTCCCCGGGCGGGGAGCTCGATGTCGGGGGCTGGCTTTCCATGAAGACGGAGGTGGCGGGCGCCCCAGGCCGGGGGGCAAACCTGAGAGCGGAGGCGGGCCAGGAGGAGGCAGCGCCGGGCACAGAGCCCGCGGAGCAGGCGGATGGCCTGGCCTGGCAGGAGGAGGAGGACGGGAGAGCCGCCCTGATCCTGACCTTCGCCCTCCGCGGCGTCGGACAGGCCGGGCTCTCCGAGGCAGCCAAAGTCTTCGAGGTACGAACCTCCCAGGCCCGGCCGCAGCCTTGCCCTGCCTCGCCCCTGCCCCCTTCCACTCTGCAGCCGAGCCCCGCCGCCCCGTCTCCGCTCCCTTCCCACCGCCCGCACCCGCTCTCGCCGCCCGCGCCGTCCCCATCTCCGCCCCGAGCCCCAGCTCACACGCCCCCCCTGCCCCCAGGCCGGAGCCCGGGCTCTGCCTTCGCGGCTCTTCTGCCCCGCCGTGTGCTGACACCTCCCCCCCCCGCCGCTCTGGGGGGCTGAAGGAGGCAGCCAGGGGCGCTCTGAAGTGAGGAGGGAGGGTTAGAGAGAGGGGGACATGGGGCTAGACGAGCCGCCTGGCTGCAGGGGCATAGCGGCGCTCGGTGCCCCTCTGACACGCTCTGAGCACGGGGCCAGCCGGTGCGGGACCGAGCTTAGGGTTATTCTAGGGTTAGGAGCCAGTGACCCTCCGGCGGCAGGGTGCTCGCAGCCTCTCTGCACAATCTCTGAAGGACGGAGCCGGAGTGGAACAGCTGTTCGACTCCCGCAGCCAGCCACCCCCCGCCCGGGTAGCTGGTGGAAGGCCTAGGAAATCCTGGGGTTCGCAGCCTTGTCAAGCGTTGTCCCGGCATCTTCCGACAGCTCCATCCCAGCGCTGGGAGAAGCGGTCCGTCTGTCAGGGCGCTGCGCCGTCTCACCACGTGGCCGTTTTGCCTTTGGCAGACACTCGAAGCCGGAATCCAGCACTTCGAAACCCGGCGAGCCGAGAACGCGGCTGGTGAGCTCCAATGCTTTGTCAAATGCGAAGTTCCCAGTTCCGATGTCAGCGTCCTGCTAAACGCCTTACGGAGAGTGGCGGAAGATGTGAAGACTAGCAGAGAGGAGAGAGGTATGCAACGTGTGGCACCTGCACCCTCATGTCTAAGTCGCCTCCCCCCCAAAATGAAGACTGGCTTGAATCTAATTGGATTGAAATTATTCATTAGGTCCACAGTTTCCAGTCTGTGTATGTGAAGTTAGCCCCCCTATTCCTGCAATGTGATGTTTGTGGGCACTCATGCATGGCCCCAGTGACCTCACAGAGGTCAGCCTTCCTAAAACACATCCCAGCCACCTGTTTTGCATGCATCGTCTGTTGCTAGATGAATCTGAAAATAATGCTCATAGAAATTTGCAATACATTGTATCAATATTTCATATTCTTCAAAGTACTTCCATGCATTTTGTCTCTGTATGTCAACATGTAGTAGTTATATTTGTTATGAAATAAAAACTATTCTGGAAAACCGGTGTTCTATAAACAAGAAGTGCTATTTATTATTATTATTATTTTATTTATATATTTCATTTTATTAAAATATAGTGTTTTCTTCTTTTTATATTTCTAAAGGAGAGAATGTTCCTTCTGTAATATTACTTGTTCTCTTAGAATTAAAACAGATTTCTCACCAGCCAGTCTAAAATAACAGTGTCTGAGCTCTAAATAGCCTTTGCCAGAAAACAGGGACCCAACCTATTGTGGTAATTCTTATGTTCATTGGCTGGTGAAGAGTGAATGATTTATGATAAAAAAACAGAGGAAATGATGGAGAATAAGGGTATATGAGCTTCATACAGGTGCGTAACACTCATTTATGCTAATGCAAGCTACATTTTTTTAGTTCAAGTACGCATAGGAATAGACTTAAACCCGTGCATAAGTTCATTGCTGGATCAGAGTCTTAGGCACAGGTTCAGAAAAGCACTTACATACATGCTTAGCTTTAAGCAAATAGTTAAGACTCATTGACACCAATGGAATTGAAACACAGACTGAGTTGAATGGCGACCTTATTGGCAGGAGCATATACTGTGTGCAGTGAACTGTATGTAGTAAAAACCTGCTTAATCAAATGCCACCTGGGACAGAGAAAACAATTCTGCAAATGGGTGTTGTATAAAGTGAGGGTGTCATTGGCGGAGGAAATATGAGACAGAAAGAGATAAAGGATAAACGTAACAGCTTTTCTGCAGCTTTCCTGCCATTGTCTGTTTTGAGGGGTTGGGGATTTTTTTTAATCCGTAGATTTAATAATCTATTTTCAACACTGCAAGGCTGATTGAAAGAACTAGAGCAAATGTTTAACTTGAAAATGTGAGTACATTGGTGAGGAGAAGCCTTGCAGATGTGAATTTGAAAGAGGGCTTTTAATGTGACAAGGCAAGTCACTTAGTGACTAGGAATAAGGAAGGTGCACCCATGGACGTGGAAATGTGAATGGGAGAATGAAACAAATGGGGTACATAGGCAGGAAGCTTGGATGGAGGGCAGGGAGCAAGTAGGACATAGCAGAAGAGGAGAGCAGAGATATAGCTTGAATACAAAGATAAGAATTTGCTGTGAATGGTGAGTGAAAACCAGTGAAGAGACTTCCAGAGGGGAGTGGTATGCTCAGAGAAATGAGCCAGAAAGATTACGGCACCATTTTGAATTGAACGGAGGGGAGAGAGTTTGCTTGTCTTAAAACTGTGATTTCATGTTGCTCAGCTCATGCAATTGACACTCAGCCTCTTGTTAAGACAGCTTCTTTTTTGGGAAGACAGTTATTTGCAGCTGCAGTCAAGGACTCAGGAGCTCAACCTTGCAACATGCTGAGCTCTCTGGTCCTATCCCAGGAAAGCACATGCTCTCCCGTTGAAATCAATCGTAATACTCAGCTTAGAAAAGTAAGCATGTCCATGAGTATTTGCAGGACTGGGAAACTTGATAAACTCAGCTGCACCTGCACATAATCATGTCTGCAATTATATGCTCCCATCACATTTTAGATGCAAAAAAGAGAGTCCTGGTTAAGGCCAACACTGAACATCAAGCATCCTGACTAAATGCAAGAAATGCACCCTTTACAAAAGCAAATCTCCAGCTGACTACAAAGAACTTGCCTGAGTGGGGAAAGTTAACTAGGGCCTTCAGGATTCGGGTCACTGTGAACAATAACAATAAGTTTGTCATTTTTCAACTTATTTTTCGTTCACCGCTTGTAATGCTGGATTGTAAGATATTCCTCCTATAAAGCAGAGGCTGTTATGGTCAGTGGCTTGTTTCTTTCTGTCTCTTCCCAAGCCTATACTAAACCTATATAATTGAAATGGACCCTTTTTTGCTATCTCCAACAGTCCCATGGTTTCCAAAGAAAATACGAGACCTCGACAAGTGCCACCAACTGATCACCAAGTATGAACCTGATTTGGACCATGATCATCCTGTAAGTTTGATGTCATCATTAGTTTACCTTTGAAACTATTTAAATACATTTGTTAGTTCTGCTATCCAGAGGAAGCACAGTAGAAAGAATTCTCTCTAAAGCTAGCCTCTGAAACAGTTCTGCGCCCCGACAAAGTTTGTTTTTTAGAGTGGGGATTTACAATGGAACTAGGAATGAATGAGGTAGCCTAATAAGACAAAATCTTACAGGCCTGTTATATTAATTTAGATGGAATAAATGGGCCCAAAGAGTTAAAGGTGTTTATATGACCCTATCACTGTCTAACGTTAAATAGTGTTAAACAAGGTTTGGGGTTTGATATACAGAGACCTCAGTCTGCTTAGTACCATGGCAAATACTTTGATTCCTGCAAAATTCTTCCCTCTGTTCAGGCAAGGGCAGCATGGTGAACTGGGTGGGAAATACAGATATGAGAAATACAAGCACTTATTCCTCTGACTACCTAGAAGGTGCTCTATTAAGTTCCTTTACTAGGGTCTGAGTCCATAGGAGGGAAGAGGCTAGAATCAGATGGATGTACAGCTGCAGGACTAAGCACACACACTGTGAGATTGCATGATGTCCCAGGGCTTGAACCTAGGCCTAGGAGTTACCAGCCAGCTGCTACATCCTGGCCTCTACCCCGTCTGCTAAAACCTGATGGACTGAAAAGCTAGTAGGAGTACAGCCTCAGCCAAGGCATCACCCATAGGTGCTGAGAAAGGAGAATCGCCTGGTTCTACTGATTGGTCCAATCATGCTATTTAAGCCAGAAGGAGGCACAGGATGTTGTGACTTCATGGGACCCTGCTTCTTGTGTCATTCCTGCCTCTGCCCCTATTTCCACCATGCTCCTGATCTTTGCCTCTTCTACAGCTCCTGCCCTTATGCCTTGCTTCCAATTATCAGTTACCAGTCCTGGCTCTGACTCTGGCTGGATCATTGGCTCTGGCATTTGGTATCTGACCTCAGCTCTGATCCTCAGCTTTGATTTCTGGCTCTGGTAATCCGCAGTTGACTGTGGTTTTGTTGCACAATCTGCATGCCTACTTCACCAACTAGAATTGGCTCCTGCTTTGACTACTAGGCCTGACTGCCTACATCCTAGCCCATAACAGATTGCCTCTCTAAAACCCCATTGGGAAAACAAGCGTAAGCTGAAGTTGATTTGGATCAGCAGTGACTTGCACAAGTCTTCCCTCTGTGTCGTCAAGAAGGGCAGGTGAACATCTTTAGTGGGGAGGGAAAGCCTCTGGTAGCATGGTTCCAACGGAGCAGAGCTGCCAAGGTGCTTAACGGTGGGAAGCAGTGCAGTGGCAGAAGGATCTGTGTATGGATAGCCAGTTTCCTAGTCAAGGTTCTGTCTCACATGGAACGTACAGTCACCTACATAGCGAAGTATGGGTACAACATGGGAAATTCAGAAAAAAAAAAAAACTGCTAGAGATTTCCCATTGGTGTTATTGCATTCCAAATAGGCATTTGGTATCAAACAGTCAGCCAGGTGGGATGTCCATTGCAATAATGCCACTTTATTTTTAATGTCCCATCAGTAGGGGGGGAGCAAATAAAAGACATTTTCTTGTGTGCACCATAATAAATTGGTTAGACACTCCACAGAGCATGGTAAGACCCTAACTACAGCAGAACTAGATATTACTATATCAGTTAGTTTGGATGTTTGATGTATTACAGCCATGTTATAAGTGAGGTTCTTGTTTAAAGCCAACCAGCCACATCCTCAGTTGGTGTAAATGGAGACATTGATGAAGTCAATGGAGTTTTTGACAGAGTGCTAGGAATCCACACTGCACCAGTCCTCTGGTCACCATTTAACCAGCGAGGCCCCCAGGGAGGGCCTGAATAAGGAGAGGAGTTCTTGATTACCAAGGCAGAGTGGGGGTGGGTTGCTAATTAGCTCGTTAACAAGAAGACTGGATTAAAGCGCACAGGAAGGCATTGCAAGGGGGAAAACTGAAAAGAAAGCGAAAAGGCTAGCTGGGCTTGACAAAGGAAGCTCTCTGTGGAGAGAGACCTTTCCTACCTCCACCCCAACCCTTGGGAGAAGGGGTAGAGTGACTCTGTAACTAGTATGGCAAATGTGGTGAGGCGAAGCACTGTAAATCAACTGCATGGGGATAGGTGCAAAACTCTGAGCAGTCTGTGTGAGAGCCAAGAGGACAGGAGCAGAGAGTGCCCTAGCACAGAACTAGACTGATCTATGCTGGCTCAGGATCTGGCCCGTTATCCTCCCTTGTGGCTTGAAATCAAGGATGAATTTCAAATGAAAGTGGCTTCTGTGAAACCGCAGGGGCTAGATTCTTTGACAGCAGGATGAAGGAGTGGCAATGGTGGCTTTAAGCCACCTTTGTGCTCCCTTCATCCCAAAGCCAACCAGGAGCTGGTCTGGTCCCTGGAATGAATTAGAACAGCTTTTAGGGCCATCATATGGGTTCTCCCTACACAGGTGGAATCCTCCACTGCCGGGCTCAGGTAGGTCTATCTTGCACTGAAGGACTGAAACTAAAAGGTTGTAACATAGCCATGCATCTGGGCCAATGATTTTTCCTGGTGACTTTTATGGTAATATTACAGCTGCTGACAAGGGGGGCATCTGAATAAAGATATACATGCCACATGATGGGATTATAACATACTCTGATTCTGTCTTGTTAGTACAGCCTTTCCCCCTCTCCCCCCTTTTCCTTTTTTATCCCTCCGCTTCATCTTCGCACCCTTGCTTGTGAATAGCAGAAGATCCTGTCTGCTTTTTCCTAAGTCTCTTTTGGGGGCCCTGCAGATCTCTTCAGAACCCACCGACTAGCTACACTTCTGACTTTTAAATGTGTAAAACCACTCAACTTTTATTTAACAAAATTAAACGTAACAATAGCTTTCAGTAACCCTTCTATTTACTCCCAGCGGGAAAAGCCTGAGTTTATAAGAGCCTGGTGGTGCTTCCCTTCCTGACTACAATCCAGCTCCCAGATTTCCTCTGCAATCCTACTCTCTCTCCCCTCAGGAGTCAACGTATGACCCTTCGAATTCAAACTTCCAAAGTTCCAAATTAGCGGTCTAAGTGGAGCTTTCATCCAGGAGTCCTTTGTTTCTAGCACCCAGTAGCATATGTTCTTTTGGTCTTTGTCCAACAACATGCTGCTGTTGTTTCATTGGTTGTATTGCTTTGTGAGACACCAGTAGTTGACACAGATCCAGTTGTTATATAAATGTCTTTGGTCTGTGGGATGCAACCTTAAACAGTTTAAGTTAGTTAACATAATCACATTTTTGCATGTTTGTTTTACATTTCTCTTGTTTTCAATAACCAAAACTTAATACACAGATTAAATCCATTTGTTTACAATGCAAGAGGGACCAACTCTTTTATAACACAGGCTATACTTTTACAATTGTTGTACAAACATTTATTTCTACTTGAGGTGCATTACTAATATTTTATACTAAATATAACGCTTAATTACTAAAATAGATGCTCACAATCTTCCATGAGAAGGTGCACTGCTTTCCCCTGCTGAGCACGCTGTTTTAGCAACAGAGTTAGTAACATATTTTTTTACCCAATCTTTTAAAAGTTAATGTGTTTGTAACATCAATTCCACTTTTGTTAACTGTTTAGAGGCACAAATTTTAATAAACACTACTTCCCTTCAACATAGCATAAAAGAAAATTAAATTAAATTCAAATCAAACCTGACATTTTACTAATATTGCCTTTGTGTTACTATTGAGGTTTCCCCTTATAACAAAACTGTGATTAATAAAGAATTCTTTTTGTTTGCAATTGCATGATTTGTTGAGGCAAAAATATACATGCATATGTTTATAAATGAGGCCTTTTTGAGTTTTGCAAAAAAAAAAAAAAAAAAGATATTATGACAGTTATACCCCAACCATAATATTAAAATAGTGTGGTACCACTTATATTTTAAAAAAAGTATAAAATTGACTTTTGTTGCAACAAAATAAGAAAAAACAAGTCACATGACACACAACATAGAAGGACAACAGGACATGACACAAAAAACCACTTACAGTTAAAGACTAATGGAAAGAAAATTATATTTATAATTATACAAGAGTTAAGCATTTAAATAAGCAAGTTATTACCTTTTTATTTAAACATTTTAATAAGAATTAATAACAATTCATCTTAAGTTATTTGCCACATTTGTTGTATTAATTTAATAACTTTAGACAGTTAGGGTTATATTACTTTATTTTAAAACTTTGCTATATGGAAATAAGGAAAGCCTATGTTTTAAATATTAGTCAGTGGTTAGGATTAGAAGCAGCCTGCATTTCTGTTGCTTGGCAACCATATCTTCAAGAAAGGTAGGAATATTTCCAGCTGTTGCATTCCTGAAGAGTTAAAATAATTAATATACTGGACTTATTTAAAGTAAAGTTTTTACCTGTTTTTTCTCTTTGTTTTTGTTTTGTTTTCGGTTCCTTCTTTTTAGGAATGGTGGTTTCTGTGATAACTATCACTTTTAACTTTTTTAAAACAAAGAGTGAGGACAAGTGAGGAGCGGTGGAGGAGGGATGGTGAAGAGCAACCTAGGAAAGGAGGAATACCTGAACCAAGGGAAATTAACTTTATCGTGGTATTTTAAAGTACAGGCAGCAACAGAGATTTTAACAAACAGAGAGGATATAGAGGAAAACTTAACTGGTATATAAACATATTTTAAAAAGAAGGTTATATTATTAGCTCTGAGTGAGAAGTGAGGGTGGATCAAAGCAGTTGGGAACCCCCACCCCTGGTTTTTTTTATCCTGGCTCTGAGAGGAGAGTGGGGGTTGTTACCTGCTCTTGTAATACCTGAATTTGTTCCCTCAGTGTCTGTTGTTTTTGTCTGCATGCAAAGTGGATTGCAGGAGTGCTCTGGCCTGCTGTAGTTAACTGTTTCCGGGCAACTCCGTGTGTTAATGCATTCATTCTCTATGTTAAATTGCTTAATCTCAGTTTTTCATTTTGAAATTCTTTTCTATCTATTCTCCTATGATTAAATCACAGCTCCTGTCTTTTAATGTGCTCTGTGAACTGTTCCGTTTTTCCCTCAATTTGATTTACCAATTCAGTGAAATTACTGTCTTTTATTTCTCCCTCTTGTGCACTTACTTCCCCTGACTTTTATTACACGGTGATATTGCAATGCGGTGGCCTGTTTAATTTTTGAATTTTGCTAGGGCCACCTTTTTACATTTCTGTCCCCATTTCTCAGGCACAGCGTAGCTACCTGAAGCCTGCTGTTGACCAGAAATATTTATAACAGGGGATGGCACTTCTCTTTTTTGCAGATTTTTTACAGCTGTTTCCAAAGTTTTATTCTTTTCCTGTGCTTGCTGTAAAGTGTAATGTCTCAGGACTGCTTGCTGCCCTGCGAGGAGAATGGGAGTATTCCAGGGCTCTGTTGCTTTTTTTTTTTTTGAGTTTTTTAACTCTTTCTTTGTTTGTTAGTTGCCCTGCCAATTTTCTGGAGTGTTGTTTACATTTTTTACTCTTATTATTTTTCCAGTCTACTGTCTCTGCCCTAGCCTTACAGATTCTGTTCCGTATTTCTTTCCCACTATTTACTTACCAGATCAGCGGTCAGTGTCACCAGTGTTGTCAGTTGTTGGTTGCGTGTGTGTTCTTCCAGTATGTATGTTGTCCCAGTTCTGTAGATAACCGATATAGCAAAACAATTGGATTACACAATGAGACCAGAAATTGGTTTCAGTAACGAAGGCACCAGGCCAGGTTTATTGCCCATGAAGCATGGTAAAAAGTGCCCTATACATGCTACAAGTACACTTAATACATGTAGGCCTGTGACAATGGACTGGCTTAGTAAATGGGGTGGGACTTTCCGTTCCTCACTCAGCCAGACAATGACACTCCCTTTGCGACCCTCTTTTATATACTGATACAAACAAGTTGGTATTGCCCCTCTGATGTGTGGTTGCCATCCTCTGACTTGGTAAGACTTGGTAAGATACTACCCTTTACCTTGTACCGGATGATTTGGTCAAAACATCTCTATCCATCATATTATCAAGACATCTCTATCCATCACATTCTTATTCTGAGGGGTCAGTAAGTCCTCATTATCTTTGAGGTATTGGGATGTTCTGGTACCTCTCTGGAATGCGCTTGCGTGAGTGCTCTGTACCTAATGCTTCTTTAGGAATGTGTATGTTTGCAATATCAGCTCTGTTCTTGCCAGTTACTGTTAGTCTGCCAGCATTCACAGCGTGATTTCTGCTAACTTTGCTTTATAACAGCAGGGCTTGACTCTTACTTTTTTTTTTACAATGGCTAAGAGGAAAATCAAGTGAGTGAACTTAGTTTCTACCTCTCCCCCTTAAATTGTGTCCTAATTTGGAAGCCACCTTCTGTATAATGCTCACTACTCAAAGCTACTATCTCTTCATGTGTAGCTGTGATGTAACTACACTACTAGTAACAGATCCAGAGTGCAGAATTTGGCTCACTCTGTAACATTCCCATGATTCCTTGCCCCAGAGAAAATGCAACAGAAGAAACAGCTACATTCAGGCCTATTAGTTTTGAATGTTTCAGTGAATCCATTCAAGGTTGGTGATCTGTCCTGATGTAACAGTTATTCTAAATTATTTCCCAATTCAGGGATACACTGACCCAGAATACAGGAAGCGGAGAGCTTTCTTTACAGACCTTGCCTTCAACTACAAAGAGTAAGTGCAGCATCTCTGGAAAACGGCTTGTTCTAAGTCAGTTTCACATTTTATGTGCTCTCACTGTAAATAGTCTGATTTTGTTCACGGGTAAGCAACTTTATGGTCGATGTGACTGAATCCTAGGTCAATGCAGCTGTGGTGCCATTACTTTGAAAACTGGGTTAAGCACAGAAACACAGAAGCCGTACAAATCAGGAACATTTCAGAACACTACGAAAATTACTCTAATATACAATTTTAGGGCTGCGTTCAAATCTCACTGAGGTCTGCATTATTTCAGGGACTTCTAGGAAAAAAGGATCTTCATATGGCTCTTTCATTTAAATTACAGCATGAGGGTATCTTCCCTCTAAGCCTTGGCATGTACCTTAATAACATGTCAAGCAGACAAGGACTTGTGCATGTCCAACCAAAAATGGAGAAAGTTTAAAAAAAATAAATAAAAATGGACTTTTCCTCAAATGAACAATTTACACATTCTTGCCTTTCTGTGTAAAACCACATGGGAGTGGAAGAGAAGTCTAGGGGCTTGTCCGTGTGGACACTGAAATTTATTCTACCCACTTGTAAGTAGGATTAGCAAGATGCGTAAGGGCCTTGCGCTATGAGCCGCATGGTGCCCAAGAACTCGAGAAATCCTGAACCAGAAGATCTTGGGAGATTGCTGCTTAATAACAGCCTCAAGGTACACTTCTAGGCTCCCCACTACCGCCATTCACTGTGGCTAGTCAGCCTGCTACCATTAGTTCCCTCACAAGTACTGTGAATTATCTCCCTCTCTGATGGTAATACAACTATCGAGGGGAAGTTAAGGCTGAAATATGCACAATATACCTATGCAGCCAGTTTCTGTATAATGTACGGCTCTTTCCCCAGGGACTATGTCATGTGGAGAAGTTGTTCCTAGCTCCATCCCTTCTGGCTAGACATCCATGTTATTGATGGTCTGCCAACAGCTGAGCAATGGGAATGGGGGACAATACAGCATGGCCTCCTGTAACTTCCCCTCAAGTGATCCTTTCTTTATAGTATTTCGCTGTTCGCACTGCCCCGGGGAATTGGGTGGAGCCTAGGAAACCTGGGTCATAAAACTTTTGGAATGCTTCAGGATGGTTATATATTATTTGTATTTATTTATTTTAGTATGGCAAATAATCTTGGTGCATATAAAGGAAATTACAGATGAAACTAGAACTCAAATCAGCTACATAATTTTTTTTCTCTCTTTAAAGGGGAGACCCTTTGCCTAGAGTTGAGTACACTGCCCAGGAGACTGCTACCTGGTGAGTATATTTTTTGTATCCTGCCCCATGACAGATCATGGGGCGATTCCACAGAAGCACAGGGGAATTTTGGGGGTGCAAGAAGTGCACAACTGTGCCCTACATTTTCAAACAATATTTGACATCTCTAATTTGAATTGCTGTCTTAATTATCCTGTCTTGTTCTTTTTGCAGGATTCTGTTCTCCCCATGCAAGTGTAATTCCTTCTGTTGTGAACAGAGGTTACATACTTGAACTGAGGGGTGAATAAACCCCTGAGTGTGTATGTATATATAAAAATATACACACACACACACACAAACACATAGTATATTTTTCCATTTGAATTTTTCTCTCCTCCTCTTTTCTTCCCTTTATATGCTATAACTGATGCAAGAGTGTGCTCTTAATATATTTATTCTGAGATAGATAGATAGATAGATAGATAGATAGATAGATAGATAGATAGATAGATTGATAGATGCAAGGGAGTGTTTATCTAATCTAATCTATATATAATATAATCTAAATCTAATCTAATCTCATCCATCCATCCATCCATCCATCTATGGGATGAGGGATGTTTCTAACTCCAGTGCACAGCACGTTTCCCTTTACCTTAAAAAATGTTCCTTTTTAAGTTGAATCACTCTCTGAATAAACATGGTCTGGTCTTACAATAACGAAAGTTTCATGGCCTCAAATGAACCCAGGGCAAGCCACACTATAGCAAGTCACTCTTCACACTGGCGCAGCACATTTCCACTGATATTTTCCCCTTTCTAGATATCCCTGTGCAAAAATTAGTGCGAGAGACACGTTAAACCTAGAAGACGTTTCCAACTTCAGAAATGGGTGAAGATTTTGGAGGAAAGGGGGAGTTCTTATTTCTTGTCCCCCTCCCCTTGCTGCCTTTCAAAAATCACACTATGTAGCAATAATTATTGTTATGGATTATTTGTTTTACCAGAATGTCTAGAGGTCCCAATTGAGATCAGGACCCCATTGTGCTAGGCATGTGTATGTACACATAGTTAGTCCCTACTCAGGAGAGGGTAAAAACTAAATGGTGAAGAGGGATAAAAGGTGGGAGAAGGGAAGAATTATTATCCTCATTTTACATATAGGAAAGTGAGAGATTAAATGATTTGTCCAAGTTCTTACAGGGCAGAGCCAGGAACTGAGCCTAGATCTCCCAAGACCCCAGCCAGTGCCTGAACAACAAGGTCATCTGTCCTCTCTGAAGGAGTGCTTTATTTTAAATAAAATATACTGTGCCCTAGAACTTGTAAAATGAGCACCCTATAATCAGCAAGGAACATCATATCCCATTCCTCCAACTTCTATTATTTTCACAAACCCAAATGTTAGATTTTCAAATAAGCTTTGAAAAGTAGCAACAGGACTAGTTAAATCCTTAGTGTCATGTGCATGACGGCTCCCATCAGCCAACAATATTGGCATGGAATGGTGTGGGGGAATGTTATATTTAAGAAAATTTAATCCTGTGTTCTTTCCTGTTTTTCCCTTTTTCTGCCAACCTCCGTCACTGCAGCCATTCTCCACTTAGAACTATTCCCAGGGTGGTAAACGGAATAGGTCTTTAGGGGGTATCTCTCTGTCTTAACACAGTTAGCCCCAACAACCCAGGTGCCTGGCTGTGTAAAATCAAATTCGAAAATTAGATCTCACAGTTGTTATTGCAGCTCCCTATGGCAGTGTCCTGAGGTCAGCTGCATTACAGTGCAATGTAATATGGACACAGGGAAACCAAAAGGGAAATTTATAGCACACTGTTAATTCCCTTGACGTTAGCTCTGAAGAGCTGTTGGATTCCTTTAGTTTGTAGCAACAGGTCTATAAAAATGAAAACAAGAGCAGAAATCTCAGCTTCCAAAAACAGGACTCAGATGATCTGAGCCTCTGTTGTCAAGCATAGTTATCATTGAGCCATAAACTGAACAGTCATGGGAGCCAATGGGGAGATGTTTACTGGGAAGAGGTTGTCACAAGAAAAGGGAGGGTTACAGGACAAAGATATTGAGACATATGTCATGTGACAATAGTTCAAGGCTCAGTTTCAGAATCCACATTTTTACTAGCTTTTAGTATTTAAAAATAATATATATTTTTAAAATATATATTACCTTCCTTCTCCCACATTAAATCCAACTCCACTAAAGTCAATAACAATCATTTCACTGACTGTAATGGGAGTTGGATCAGTCCCTAAAATTTCTCAGGTGTATTATTCTCAGTGTTCTGAATAAATTCTATCTAGGGGAAATACTACACATTGTCAGGAAATAATTTTCTTCTCACAAAATGTTTTTGATGAAAGTCAAATTTTAATTTTTTTTAATTTTAAGTACATAAGAACGGCCACCCGGGGTCAGACTAATGGTCTATCTAGCCCAATAGCATGTCTTCTGATAGTGGTCAGTGCCAGCTGTTTCAGAGGGAATGAACAGAACAAGGCAATTTTGAGTGATCCACCCGCCTGTTATCCAGTTCCATCTTCTGGCAGTCAAAGGCTTAGGGCTACCCAGTGCATGGGATTGGCTAATAGCCATTGATGGACCTATCCTCCATGAACTTCTCTCATTCTTTTTTTAACTCAGTTATAATGAGAACGTAGGAATGGCCATACTGGGTCAAACTAACTGTAAAGTTTTAGGGTTTTGTCTAAAAACTTGCCACCGGGTGTGTATAGATATAGATATATCATTCTCTTTCTCAGCAACTGAAATTGTTCCACTTATCATTTAAAAAATCTAGGTTTTTTTGTTTTATAAAAATATTGATTTTTCAGGCTTTTTAACAAAAAAACCCCCAATTTTGAGGAAAATGGATTTTTCCTCCAAACATTTCCATGGATTCAAAAGCCATTCTCTGTGGAAAAAATGTTTTGAAGGAACCATTTTCTACTAGCTCTGTGTCCCAGGTAGTTTAAAAAACCCAACCCAGTCATCTAAGGGTGACCCATCATTCTACAAACTATGGATCACACAGGGAAATGACTGCAGCCTGGCTCAGGATGGACTTCCTCTGCTTTCCCCCCTCCTGGGCTGGGGATTTTGAAGGAGAT
This sequence comes from Emydura macquarii macquarii, assembly GCF_026122565.2. NCBI lineage: Eukaryota > Metazoa > Chordata > Testudines > Chelidae > Emydura > Emydura macquarii. Next base: position 1,714,411 of record NW_027133667.1, read on the forward strand.
CCAAAGAATGAGAAGAGGTTCAGTGCAGAAGGCAAGGAGCGGAGCACATGTTCCTGCACTCATCATCTGCTCCTCCAGAGCAGCTCTGAAACTCTCTGTGGAGGGATTTGGTGTTAGGAGGATCTGCCTTCAAAGCAAGTTAACTTTTCCTCTGCCTCAGATAGCTTACTATGGAGCTGCCTTCAAAGGCTTTCATAACTAGAAAAGCTGTGCATTGAAGCAATGGGAATTTTGCCTGTGTGAGGCCGATAGGATTGAATCTATCTGTACACAATTTTGTTTTCCTGTCACTGAATTGTAGCCACCTCGGGACTGGAACATTGTAGCTGCTTAAAAGTGCAGATCAACAGTGCAAAACAGCTGAGAATAGTAAATTTAGATCACTGTCTCTTTTTTATATTTTCTAAGAATAAAACGTGATTTTTTTATTTGCAGTGCTTACAATTTTCTAAAAAAGAAAAAGTAAACCATTTGCAATAAAAACATATGTAATACTAACCTTAGTTTTAGAACAACTTGTCAAATTAGTCTTAACATTGTCTCTTGTAAGTATAAACACAATTTTACATTTTCTAATAGGAAAGTATTGGTCTATTTTAAAAAAAAGTATATTTTAAAAGGTCTGTAAAGTATATTTAAAGTAAAGTACGTACATTTAACATCTGTAATTTCTGTTTTCTAACTCAGACCCTTTCTGCCTGGTTTGTAAGCAGAATTCATAGGAACATAGGACTGGCAGGGACCTCCTGGGTTATCAAGTCCAGTCCTGTGCCATCACAGGAAACCACAGCATATAATTCTGTTAATAAATGTATCAAGCTCCATCTTAAAACCAGTTAGGGTGTTTGCCCCCCACAACTGCTCCTGGGAGGCTGTTTCAGAACCTCATCCCTTTGATGGTTTAAAACCTTCTTCTAATTTCCAGCCTCAATTGGTTCATGGTCAGTTTATACTCATTTATTCTTGTGCCAACACTGTCCTTTAGCTTCAATAAGCGTTCTCCTGCCATGGGGTTTACCTCTTGATGCATTTATAGAGAGAAATCAGATTCTCTCTCATCCGTTGTTTTGCTAGGCTAAATAAGCCAAGCTCGCCTTGTCTCCTCTCACGAGATCGGCCTTCCATTTCCCTGATCATCCTAGCAGCTATTCTCTACATCTGTTCCAGTTTGAATTCATCTTTCTTGAACATGGGTGACCAGAAGTTCCACCCCCCGGTGACAATTCGAGATAAAGCAGCCTCAACACAGGAAATGTCCCTTTCCTGTGTTGATCATAGTAGGTGTCTGAAGGCAGGATCACAAACTCTTCTACAAGGATTCAGTTAGTCTACTCAAAGTATGAAATGCCGTCTGAGGAGCTGCCACAGGATCAGATCCATCTGCTCATCCCCACCCAACACTGCCCTTCTCCCCCTTCTTGTTAGGGTGGGGTTGGCTAGCAGTGGCCATTCAGCACCATTGGTCCCTACAGCTAGAGTTGGCTGAATACAGGGTTCACAAATAGCCATTGAATTTCCAGCTGCTCAGTTCATCCTTATTCTTGTGCGCTGTGCAATGGTTTGGAGAATGGCTGTGCTTTGTACAAATATCTGCATTCACATGTGAACCCAGGGTATTTATGTCCACACAAGATATTTGGCGTTCATTTTCTGCTATTCCCCATTCCTTTTATGTTATTGCCTGTTTCTGTCATACAACCAGGGAGCAAGAACATTACTATATGGAGTGGTAATGGGCTGAAAAAAATGGCTCCTCCAATGTCAAAGTATCCTGGCAACAACTTCTTTCTCTGAGGTGCTTTTGTCTTCCATGTGTCATCCTCCAAGCCCTATACTAGGAGGCCAGTCTGTAGTGGCTTCTCCACTTCCATGCTGATGGTGGTAATTATGCGGACAAATGATGCTGAAAGTGACATGACTACAAAATACACTGTGGAGCAGAGCCTCATCCAGCACAAATCATGGACTGTAACTATTTACACTGGCTGGGGATCTGGCCCCTGGACTTTAAAGTTTGTTTTGTTTTAAAACAAAATGTCCAGCATTAGTCCCATAGCAAGAAGGGGCAAGGCATCCAGCTTCTTATCAGGATACAAACTTTCCCAAAGTTGAAGAATGTTTGGACCTAGGATTTTGGTTCAAATTCATTTCTAGTGCTCAATCCTGGTGCTAGTATTAACAGTAGAGTCACTCTGGGAAGTAACTATGTTCAGATTCCTCACGCAAGTCTAGATAAGACTACACAGAGAGCAATCTTGGACTCATGTCTGCGCTGTTTTACACCCTATGCAATCACATTAAAGTCAATGGTATACTATGGGAAACACATTAGGGCGAAATCTGGCCTCTTATTCTTCTGAACTTTTCCTAACTGCTCTGTGCAGATGATCCAGGCTCATGCAGCATTTGCAATACTGACAACAGCCACTGTCTAAATCGGTTTCTTTTTTTCCCAATTACACCCACGCTAACATAAGAAGTTTATGGGATGGAGTGACAACCATTACAAGATACTGGCTATCACCTCCATAGCAACAATAGCAGCAAAAAACTACAATACAAAAACAAGAAAAGGTCATTTTCTTTAGTCAGCATTTCCAAGAATGAGCTCAATTTTCATAAAACAATGTTTATACGTTTGTTAGAACTCCAAAGCCATGTGTGAATAAATATAACCATCTCTATAAGCATCCCTGCACTCATTTTAAGTGCTTATTTATTTTGCAACTGCTAAATATATTTAAAAATTAGAGTTTTTAAAATGAAATAATACATGAGATGGGACCGAACCAAAGTCCTAGATTCCAAGCACTGCCAAATTTGGGGGAAGTTCAAAGTCTGTACCCAGATCTAGATATTCATTTTAAATGGCCCTTTCATTACAATAGACTAAACACCTCCAACATTTGGGAGGTGTTTAAAATCTCCATCCTGCATGCAGATCTGCACGGGTGGAATCTTGCAGCTGCACAAAGACCCTGATGCAAGAAAGCACTGAAGCATGTGCTTCACTTTATGCATATGCTTCAGTGCTTTCCTGAATAGGGAAATCCTGGGAGCCCCTTTACAATTCATGAGGTTCCATGGCAGGCACCAAGATCTGCCTGAGTAGATCCAAGTGCAAGATCAAAGCCCATATCGGGATTCTCATTTTGTGGCTTTGAGCCCATCTCCTGTAAAAATCCTATCTGGCAGCCTTCCGTGTCTTGGCTTCAGAACATCATTTGTTCTGGGCTCAGCTCGGTTTTAGACAACCTCTCAGTACTGTCTGGGTGAGCAGCTCTGGATCTGAAGCCAGGGAAAAGAGGTGCTGCCCCTGCTAAAGGAAATCAGCTAAGGTTTGTTGTTTTTTCAGGCGAGAAGTCTACAGGAAGCTGAGCAGTCTCTATCCTACCCATGCCTGTAAGCAGTACCTGGATGCCTTTCAGCAGCTGGAGACATGCTGTGGCTATCAAGAGGACAGTATACCTCAACTTCAGGATGTCTCCAGATTTTTAAAAGGCAAGACATTACGACTCCTTTGTATTTTAGCACTCCCTATGTGCCCTTGGGATTGGGGATCTCAAATGATGTGTGACAAAGAGGAGTGGATGGTAGCCCCCCATTCTGAATGAACTGTGCTTGGAGATCTGTTTGCTAATAACAAGGAGGGGGGTTAGGAAGAGATACAATATTGAGAGGGTGCAAGTTCAGGTAAATCTGTCGGCAAACATTGGAGTGACGGAGGACAGTGGAGATTGAGATCCTGTATTACTAACGTCCCCACCCCCGGGCCAGATGGAGTTCCAAAGCAGGGAGTGCCTTTCCACTGGTTTGCCAAATTCACTGTAATCTCGAGTAGCCAAGGAATGGCTGCACTAAAAGAAAACGCCCTCCTTGCTGTTCTCCCAGCAATAGGAAAGGTGCCAGATGCAGGCTGAGGGCAGTTGCTACGTATGGTAAAATAAATAGATAAATGGGAGCTTTAACTTCAAATAAATTGAGTTTCAATTGGATGTTTATCAAATCAAGTGAATCGCTCCATCTGCCAATAAACAGATGCAAGCCAAATTTGCTTAACCTTTTCACGGCTGAAGAGATTTCCAGTACATAGTTATTGTGATTAGAGTCTAACCTATATTGGGCCAGATCCCTGTGTTGATCCAGCAGCACAAAGGGACCGGACAGCTGCATTAATAGTGCAGCCAGGGATTCTCCAGGTGTGGAGAAAGCCGTCAGTGGTGTAAACTGGAATGGCCAGGGCTATGTCATTCACCCCTCACCCCAGGCATAGGAGGCATTTGTGGGTGGGCTGAGGGCATTGCCAGTGCTAGGAGGGGAACGGAACTGGAGCACGATGCACTCCAGTATTCCCAGGATGGCAACGCAGTCCAAGAGATTTGTTGTTGCTGACATAATGTAGAGTAGCCTTTAGGCTGCTCTATGTTATGCTAGGAGCCAATTCAGCTTCTTGTTGGGTTAAGGATAAGGAGAGCAGAAAGCTGGCTTAGAGGCAACTTCCCACATCTCACACACCTATTCATGAGCAGAGCACTGCTCAGCTGGGGCCTAGGGATCTCGCCAATTAGACTGTTCACTAACAGAAAGGAGAAATAACTAAGAATATTGTAGGTTTCCTTTGAGTTCCTTGGTGAATCATGAGGACAAGGCCTCATTCTGATATCACTTGCACTGGTTATACACAAGTATGACTCCATTGTCTTCAGTGGGGTTATTCCTGATTGAATGTATGGTCAGAATCAGGCTCGTAACACACATTGTTTTCTTAATACACCATTGTTGTTACCTTCTTGTGCTATTCCTGTCACTGCCTCTGCTCAGCTGGCTTCTTCCGTACCCCTACTGATCACAGCCAGTGTCTGGAAGATGTCTTGGACTAGGTCAGTTGTCTTTTACTCATCATTTGCCTCTCACCATAGGTCAGAGGCTTTTTCCCTTTGAGAACATGCCACAGTGAAATTGTCCTGAAAAAAAGGTGTCAGACTTGAAAGTGCCTTAGCTAAGGGCAGTTTATTCAATATAGTAAAAAGAGAAGCAGTTGAAATAATAATTGATCACAACACTCCCAATCCCAGCTAAGGGGACCTCAGACCTCACTGTGTAGGTAAAATGACATTTTGTTTTATTGATTACAGTTCATTTTGGAAAATCCTACACAATGGGTTCAACCAGGCCTTTCCTTAACTCCCTGAGCCAAACCTCTAGGCTTCACTCATCACCTAGCTCCCTCTCTGCTCGCTCTCCCTCTTCTCCTCCTCTGAGCCTCTCCTTGGTGTACATGGCAACCATATCTGCCCCACCAGTTGGGTGAGCTACTTTGACCAGTGGAGGCTTGTTTTAGTATTCTCCCTACCCTCTTCCTGTCTGTCCAACCGTGCATCCTGTGCTCACCATAGTATCTGAGCACCTCTGGACGGTGGTGAGCAATTGTGTATGCTACTTCTTTGTGTGTTTCACTGTGGGCAGTCAACAGGAAGCTCTAGAAGGAGTCTTTGTAAATAGATCTTGGGATGCTGCTCTGAATGGGACTGAGACTGATCATTTTTTTTCTGTCCTAGCTCACTTCAGAAGCGGGGAGATGAGGGCAAAGTAAGGATAGAAAGATGTTCATCGTTTGCATGGGTACCGTCAGACTTTGTTTACCGATGTCAGTGGCTGCCCACATCTGCTCTAGATTGTGGTCCTAAGTTATTTCTATGTGTCACCATGCAAGTTATTCTGGGCAAAAGTATGATAAAAAAAAAATCATCAGTTAGAAAACATCAGTTAGAAAACACTATATCCTATAATGGGAGGCAGTGTGCAGTTCTTCCCATGGCCAGCCAGCTCTAGGTGGTGCTGCGGTCATGTGCAATGCTAGTCCTGAGCAGTCCCAGTGGCACAGTCAGGGCCTAATGCCCATATTGACAGAGAATTGCCTGTATCGGACTGGCTTGTTCTATGGCATATTCCACTATTATACCATGTGCCTTTTACGTAATCAACTATAGGGGTGAGAAAAAAGAGAAAATTGGGAGGTAAATCACAAAATCAGTCCAAGAAATCAAATAACCTTAACAGACTCTAAGGACTAGATTCACAAAGGGTCTTAGGTGTTTTGGTGATGAGTGTTGCAACGCCTAACTTTCAGGCATCTAGAAAATGACAGGAACAGTCCCGTGACACACAATGCCTAAGTTAGGTGCCTAGGCGCCCTACACAACCAATGGGGTGAGATAGGCACCTCCGAATGCAATTTGTAAAGCCAGTCAGGGCCGTATTATCCATTAGGCACAACAGGCACAGTGCCTAGGGCCTACGAAACTTTCAGGGCCTACGAAAAAGATTTTTATATATAATTTTTTATTTTTATTTAAAAACTATTTATTAATAGCTTAAAATCAAATTAGTTATTTCGGTCGGGGGGGGGGCCTACGAAGGCAGGTGTGCCTAGGGCCTTCGAAGGTCTTAAAATGGCCCTGAAGCCAGCTTGCTATGTAGGGAGTCATCTAAACTACCCAATGGGAGATGCCAATGATCAGGATGTGTGCTAAGCCCCACTTCACTCTTGGAGATCAGATCATAAGTGCAGGCTGTAGGGAGGCACCTAGTCTGCTAGCAGGTCACAAACCAAAGGAAGATAGACGTTCCTCTGCCTAACTTGCATGTGGGGCCCAACCTGGAAGGCATGTGCCGAGGCTACTACCTAACTCCACAGAGCATGTGTGGGATGGGGCGACCTCCCTTTAGCCTCAGCTGGGATGTGGGATACCCCTCAATTCAAATCCACCCTCTTGTTGAGAAGGAGACAAGATTTAAACAGGAATCTGCCACCTTTCAGGGGAGTGCCCAAGTCACTGGTCAGTAGAATGAGTCTCCTTCTTTCTCTGGCCCAATTAATGTTTAATTAGTCATTTATTTAATTAAAGTGGAACAACTTCAGTAGGCGAGACTGAGGGAGCCCACATCAGACTATTCCATAGCCCGGTGGTTAGAGCACTCACTTCTTCAAACCCCTTCTCCTCATCAGGCAGAGGGAGGACTTGAACGGGAGGTCTCCCATAGCCTGGGTGAACACCTTAACCACTGAGCTCCTCCTCTGCTGTTTTGGGTTGCTCTAGGCCCCCTCTGAGCATGCTTGCTGGATTGGGCCCCATACGTGAGTTAGGTGGAGAAGCACTTCTCTTTCCCAGTCCATGAATTGCTCTGGGGCTTAGGCATGAGATGGGAGTCTGGATACCTAGAGTGAAACAGCAGTGCGCGCACCCAGAGGCAGACACATCGACACCTAGGACATGTCTACTGCAAAAACTTAGGGCATGTCTACAAGTACAGCGCTGCAGTGGCGCAGCTTCATTGGTGCAGCTGTGCCACTGCAGGGCATCTGGTGAAGATGCTCTATGCTGACAGGAGAGAGCTCTTCTGTCATCATCATAAACCACCTCCACGAATGGCAGCATCTATATCGGTGGGGGAAGCTCTGCGCACATGAGCGCTTATGTCGGTGTAACTTACGTTGCTCACCGGGGCGGTTTATTCACACCTCCGAGCTGCATAAATGATGCCAACATAAGCTGTAGTGTAGCCATAGGTATAGGTATCAAGAGAGTTTAGGTGTCTACAGCTGCTGAGCAGGAATTTGTGAATCACCGTGGTGCCTAAAAACAGGACTTAGGCATCTAAGTGCCTTTGTGAATCTAGCCCAAGCAGCCTCTGAGATTTTAACTCAGCAATTGGCATGGATTTTAATGTGAGTTGTTCTACTAAAGCTCTGTATAACTCTGACAGTTTGGGAGCAAATATTATGTAACTAGAAAAGGATATTACAAAATAAGCTTTATATAAAGGGGTTGACCACATGTCATCTAAGTACAGTCAGCGGTTTTCTAAAGAGTTAAATAGATAAACCCAGACAGTTATTATGTTTCAGGGAAGATGTTTGGATTTAGACGTTAGTTTTGCTCCACAGCTGGAAGAAATTACAGCCAAGTGCTCAAGTAAGATGATGCTATAATATTTAGACTTGGATAAAAGTTTTCTTAGGCCAAGAATTAAGCCTTGTTCATGTACGTCTCCTTAGGTCAACCCTTCATAACCTTCCCTTCAACTGCCTTTGATTCCAGAGGGCTTTGCCAAGTCAGTTCAGACACCCCCACTCCTTGTTCTTCAATGCTCGCTATTTTTATCGTGGAGCAAGAAAATGAAAGTACAGATTTTACACCTTCACAAATACCTTTTCTACTTATCGTCAAACAATTTGCAAAGATCTCACACCAGCAGGAGTGGCTGACTCACGGCACCAAATGCATATAAGGGAGTCTAAGATGTTGTAAATTACATCTTCTTCTTGCTCCCTCAAAGTGAATGTTATCCCAGTTTAGATTCTCTCTAGGCTTAGATTTAGACTGACTTACTTCCGGCTTCATTATGGCATTAGGCACATTCCTGAGCATGGTTGATACGTAAATTGCACCATATCAGAAGTAGTCCGGGGAAGCATTGTGAATCCGAGATACCCTTTGGCAGACAATGGCTCCCCCTCTTTGCTCAGGGATGCGCAAGTAGTAAGTTTCTGCTGGCCTATGCCAGCTGCAAATCAGCACCCACTTTGTGCCAGCTCAACTGCACTAGTTAGCTTTGTTTCCCACTGGTCTACCTGTTGCCCAGCTCTCCCTGCTCACTTATTTGGTGCGGGGAATGGCAGGCTATCAGTGCCTTTTCACTCATGCTCCTATGGATCTAAGGTCTGAGTAGCCAGTGTAGGTTCCCCCAGCTCCTTCTGATATCCTTGCACAGGCATGTAGACCAAGTCAAAATCTAAGCCCTTAGATTCATGCCTATTTACTACTGTGCAGTTTACATCCTGCCTCTTACACATCGTCTTTGAATCCTAGAATCCTATCCTCCAGGCCATCATCCCGCCAAGGCAAGAGTGTTCCCTGCAGTACATTTGCTTTGTTCGGTCAGGTTTCAAATGTCTCTAGGGCTACCTCTTCCCCTGGAAGATTGTCTTTTTATATGAGAAAGAGAACTAGTGACCGAGCAGACTGAGACCAAATATGCTGGAAGAAACATAAAACATTTCATGTGAACAGCTTGGTTTCTGTGGGAAATATTTTTGTTTAAACAAAAACACTATTAGGAAAGCCAGCACAAAGCCATTTCTGTCCTTTTATTTTTTAGTTGTATGCAATAAAAGTAATTAAAATAAGAGATGAAATGATATTTATGAAAGCAGGGAATGCAACACAGATTTGGAATATGGGTCTTCAAAAAGATGATTATCTACTGTTAAAGCATGGCAGTTTTACATGGTGCTTTTTGAACACACAGCAAACATGGTCCTTGCCAAAGGGAGCTTATAGTTTAAACTTAGACAAATAAAACACAAAAGTGCAAGAACAGATGGAAAAATGGTAGTTGACAGCTTTGGAAAGAAAGTTAAAATGAAACGTTAAAAGACTAAGGGCCAAATTCTGACCCTTACCTATAATGAGTAACTCTATCTGTTATATACCTTGTAGGGATCCCATGTAAATTCAGTTGCTGCTGCACCCTAACGATTTCAACATAGTGCAAAAAACAAATACACACTCTCCAAAAATGTATGGCAGTGCACTGCCAGTGTAAATCCAGTTTCTCCTTCTGAATGATGCATAAAGATTAACTGAAACAACGTAATACCATATGGCGACTCGACTACTTGACGGTAATTGTGTCATAACAGGCCCTTTCAGGATCATGGGAATTGCCAGACTTGCTTAGACCTGAGGTCCATCTAGTTCAGTGCCCTGTCTGTGACGTTAGCCAGAACTGGCTTCTTCAGAAGAAAGTGCAAGAACCTTCAAGAAGAAGGTGCAGGAAGTTACAGGATAACCTATCCCCAGGGAATGTACCTCCTAAACCTCCAATAGTGGGAAGTTGTCTTGTGCCCTGCATCAAGAGGGTATGTGTCCCATCCAAAACACTTGTTTATTTCTGATATTTATTATTCAGAGAGAAAAAAGATGCCAGTGGTTGGGGCACTGGGCTGGGACTTGGGAGATCCAGCTTCAATTCTCTGCTTTGCCACAGATTTCCTCTGTGACCTTGGGCAAGTCACTTAACCTCTCTGTGCTTCAGTTCCCATCTGTAAAATGTGGATGATATTCCTTCCCTACTTCACAGAGGTGCTAGAAAGATAAATACACAAAGGATCATGAGGCACTCAGATACCATGGTAATAGAGCCCATAATAGCACCTAAATTGAATAGACATTTATGATCCTGGATATTCTCATTATCCATCTGTACAAGAAAGTTGTGAGACTAAATGAAAAGGCAATTTTAAACGGCTTGGATGGTGTAGAATTGTCACGTTTACTCTAAAATTTCCTGCTGTGGGGTTTTCTTTTGCAGAAAGAACAGGCTTTCAACTGAGACCAGCGGCAGGGCTGTTATCTCCTCGTGACTTCCTCGCCAGCCTGGCATTTCGTGTCTTTCAGAGCACACAGTATATAAGGCATTCCTCTTCCCCTATGCACTCCCCGGAACCGTAAGTAGGCTGATAGGACACAATCTAGCCGTTCACAGGCTGAGACCACCTCGTGATGGTGGTTGCATTTATTTAGATGGAATACAGGGCCTCAAAGGGTCAAAGCTGTTAACATAGCCAAGTCACTGCCCAACATTAAGCAGTTTTAAAGAAGGTTCACAGTTTGGTATATGGAGACCTCAGTCTGCTTGGTAGCATGGCAAACACACCATTAAACATCTTTAACCCTTTTATTAAAGATACAGAAAGGAAGGAAAAAGTTAACACACCTGAAATGTAAACTATTAAATAAAGCTTTCATTTTAACACCCCTTGTTCCCTTTCCCTTTGGCAGGAGAGAGTTTTTAGAAGTAAAAGTCCCTTTGTTTAACAGGCTTTGAGATGGTAATAACTGTCCTTTTGGGGAGAAGTAGTTGAGATGGGCTGAGCTGTTCTTGTTGCTGTTGCTAAAGTCCAGTCCCATTTCCTAGAAGACAAAACAACACACGCACACGCGCGCGCACACACACACACACACACGGGGTAAGAAGAGAACAGCAAAGACAGAAAATGCAGCTTCTGTCTCTGATGTTGATTATCACTTGCAACCTCATTGCCAGAAACACACAGACTCAGCACACAGTCGTACCAGCCCCTCGGAAACCTGGCAAATTCATGCCAGCATCGGGCTGTTTAGGGCATTGTTTTCAATCTCCCTATCTTGGCACAGGCTTACAGCAGTGTTAAAAAAATAAGCAGCCTTGGCTGGCTAAGCCGGAGCTCTTATCAGACAGAAGGAAAAAGGAGAGAGAGAGAGAAAAGAGAAGAAATAAGGTAGGGAATGAAAAGGACAAAGGGAAACACAGTCTCACATCCCAGATGGTGTTTGGGATTCAACCAGAGCTAACGGAGGAGGGGATGACGTCTGCCTCCTTCTCTCTGGCCCAGGCTGGTCAGGACATCTCTGAGGATAGGGCAGTGGCATACCAAGGGGATGGGGGGGGGCCATGCCCCCGGGCACTGGCCTGGGGCAGGTGCCGGCCTGGCCCGAGGAGGAGGAGCTGCCCCCCGGGGGCTGCTGGGCTTTAACATCCCTGGCAGCTGCGTTGACGCCAGCACAGACCTGCCGGCGGCCGAGGGCTTCCACTGTGGGGGGAGCAAGCATCCTCCTGGCCCCTCTACCCCTGCGCTGGGCACAACTTAAGGAGGGAGCTGCAGGGACCCCGGCCATGCAGGGGCCAGGCAGCCAAAGATGGGGGTCTGGGGCAGAGCCCATCAGGCCTGGCCCCCCCTTCCCCCCCACTGCCGGGCGGTCCAGGGGCATCTTCCCCTGTCACTCCCGTTCCCCGCCACACCTGCCGCCCCCACAGCGGGGGGGGGGGGGAGTGGGGGGGAGAGTGGAACAGGCCTGCAGACACCCCACCCCACAGGGCACTGCTGCCGCCAACTGGGGGGGGGGAGACAGGCGCAAATGTAAGTATGGGCCCTCAGGTGCCGGAGAGCCACGGTACACCACAGGGCTAGGGCTAGGGATGAAGGTGCCCCAGGGTTCCAGGAGACAGTGGGGGTGGCAGCCATGAAGGTGAAGCTCGCTCCTTTGCTTTCTCTCATCTTATATCAGCAAGTGGCACAGTCCATTAGCTTTCCCCCAACATCTCTTTCTCTCTCTCTCTCTTTTTTTTAAGGACCCCAAAAGGGAATGATGGACAGAATTAGCCCATTTCCTCATTATTTTCCCTACAAATTAGGCCTGATTTCTAACACACCAATTTTAATTCACGAATTTTCGGTCCCAGGCTTTTCTTGTTTATCAGGCATGATTTTAGCACAGTCCTAGAGTTACAGCAGTAGACCTCTTTGTTTGGACTAGGTCAGTTCTGTTTTGCTCTTGTACTAATTTTTATGAAGAACCTTCGGTGACAATCTGAGTCGGACTTTGGTTACCTTTTGCCCATCATGAGATATTGGGAAGTATTATCAATGGTTTTGCACTGGCATTGAAAGCAGAACACAAACAGTTTCTTATGAAGGTGTTGATTCCTATGCATACTGCGAAGGGATCAGCTTTGTTTCATGCACAGCTGGCCTATTGTGTTATGCAGTTCCTGGAAAAAGATACGTCATTACCAGTACCAGTAAGTGTTTTTCAACTGAGTATTTTATTTTTTTATTTCTAATCTGAATTCAAATATTTCAGTGCAACTCTCATAAAAAAACCAACCAACCAAACAAACAAACAAAAAACCCACAGAAAACCCCCATATGGTGTTACAGTAGTTGTTGTTGTGACATTTCAGTCACTTTTTACAGCTGAGCTCACAGTCAGGATAAACTTGTAGGCCCAATTACTACAGCATGGTCCGCAGAATGCAATCATTGGAGAAGCAAGCAGGGATGGAAGTGGTCCATCAGAGGGCATCTGTTTCTTTTGGACAGTTGTTTAGAGAAGGAAAGGCTGGGGAGCATCTGGTTCAATCTGTTCATGTTGACCATTTGTTGAGTTCCGAGAAGAAGTGTGGCAGCTTCCACAACACAGGAAATGTGGTCCCTGCCATGAGAGGCTTACACTGTAAATTAGACACAGCATCTTGGCTTGATTTGGAGCACCCATCAATCACACTGAAGTTATTGGGAGCTGCTGCTGCTCAGAACCTTTAAAGATCAGGCTCTGAGGGCAAATCCAGAGTTGACATAATTGGGGAGGAGGATTGGCGGGTAAATTGCACATCGGTAAGAGTGGATGCAAGTGGGTATTACTTACACATTGAGTAGATGGGACGGCAGGGCCTGCCTTGCCTTATCTCACATCTTCTTAGAATCTTACAGTCTCTTGCTATGACCCCACACTTCTGCCCATCAGTGTGTAAATTACACCCTCTTCCTCACCAGTTCCACGCCCTCTTCCACACCAGCGTTCGCAGCACTTCTCAGTTTGGTTAACGGAGAGCAGTCCAAACTTAATCTCATACACAGATAAAATTTACTGGATAGAAGGCTGGCCTTTCCTGCAGTTGTGGCCTGGTTTTCAGAGGAGCTGCTGAGTACTCACAGCTATGAATGAGATCAATGGGAGCTTTGTCCATTGCAGTTCTGCTTTCATGCTACGTGTTCAGGGCTTGACTAGGTTATCATTGAAAGGCTGCATGGGAGAAGTATATGCTGAAGGGAGATGTCCATGTAAAGTCGGTATCTGAGCAAATTACTGGAGTGAGGGAGTTCTAAGTCATAGCATGGAATGAGGCAGAAAGGCAAGAGGAGAAGGACAACACAGAGAACTGGATAGGTAGGAGGCTTGAGACGAGTACGGAAAGGTGGAGGGAGGATAGGAGAAAATGAGAGTAGAGATCTAGAGCCAAATACTCAGCTGGTGTATGTATGACACCAATAGTGTGTTTATTAATATCTGCAATGGAGCTTCACTGGATTATGCCAGCCGAGAATCTAGCCCAGAGATCTTTCTTCTTTTAAAGCAGGTTTGTAAATTCCATGTGAAATTGCTGTGCAAAGAGGGGGCGAGAGAATAGTGGTGAAAGAGCAGATAAGCCCTGCCTTGGATTGCACTTGTGGGATTTTCACATAAAACAGAAATACAAGCTTTATTACATGAGAAAAGTGGCTTGTTTTCCAGGGACTGCTGCCACGAATTGTTGGGTCACGTTCCCATGTTAGCCGACAAAGAGTTTGCACAGTTCTCACAGGTAAGGAACCTTTCTCTAATTCCAGTAGCAATGAGTTCCAGGGAGTAGATGTGATTTGCTATTTTAATTCTGAGGATTTGATTCTCCCTCATTTACACGTTGGGTGGTGGTATATTGGTACCTGTAGGAGGGGTGGTCGTCCTTCCCTGTCAGTTTCGGAGGGAGGCCACACCCACTCCCTACCCTGCTCCGGCAGGTGTTGGCCCAGTCCGGGGCAGGGGAATGGTCTCCGGGCTCGGGCCAGGCAGCCGAAAGGCGATAGCCCAAGTTCCAACAGGCTGCAAATAATCCAGCACCCCAGGCGGGGCAGCACACTGTTCAGAGGCCCCAGGCGGGGTGTTCAGGGAAGGGAGAGGGGGACGCAGGCCCACCCGACTCCAGTACATCCCAGCCCAGGTCCCTAGCTGTGGCAGAGGGGTATGCCACGGAGTCAGTGGGGTTCCAACCACAACACACTGACTCACTGTCCAGTTCCCCAGTCCCCAGACCAGGTGGCCCCTCCCCTGGGCTACTTCCTTCCCCCTTTCCCTTGGGTACCTGGTGTGCCACCGTCCAGTCTACCTTGTTCGGGTAGGCGCCCAGGGGCAGCTTGAAGAACCCCTCGATATCGTCGGGGGGCGGTAGGTTGGGCAGCTCGTCAGGGCGGTCGTTGGGGGCAGTTCCTCCAGGTCTGGCCCAATCAAGGCCTGCGCCTCATCATCATCCTCTGGCGCCTCCAAGGGCAACTCCTCCAAGTCTGGTCCTGGTATGGCCACCTCCTCCTCGTCTGCATCCGGCAGCTCTCCCAGGTCCTGGCCTCTCTGGATCACAGGGTCCGACAGGGTGGTCAGATCCGGGGGTACCTCTGGGCCCCAGGCCACACGCTGCTCATTTGCCGGCACCTGGACCCAGGCCTTGGTCTGCTTACCCAGGTACCAGGCCACAAGCAATTCTGGAGGGCACGGAGGGACATCCTTCCCCTCCAGGAGCTGGCTGCCAACTGAGCTCCTGGGCCTCTCTTTTATACTTCCTGTCCTATCCCCTCGCTTCCAGGCAGGCGGACAGGAAGTCTCTGGCTCCATCCCCACAGGCCCAGACTGTTTCTCCCTGTCAGTTTCGGAGGGATGCCACACCCACTCACTACAGTACCCTCCTGCACCAGGGGTGCCTGGTGCACTCTAAGGTAGATATACCCCAGGGCAGGGCAGCCATTGTCACCTAGGGGAGATAAGTGGCAGGGCAGGGCAGAGCAGACAGTGTCACCTAGGGGAGATGAGAACCAAGGCAGAGATAAGAAGGAGGGAAGCTTCAATTTACAGCCAGGACTGGAGTACAGACCACTAAGCACTGCCTGCCTGAGACTGAATAGGCTCCTCTTTTACGTACCCATCATACTCCATGGGAACTTGCATCTCTGGGTTTCACCGACAGTAGCCATCATAACTTATACTGATCCTGTCCCTGCATTTGCATTTGAACCTGTCAAGGTACGTCTCTTATGCCCTTCACTGTGGCATTTAATACAGTTTTTTCTTATTTATAAATGGCCATATTCTGACACAATTACTCACAGTAATTAGACCCTTCCTTCATGAGTAGTTTCTTATAGTACATGGGATATAAAAGTGGAGTAAGCTGCTACTCAGTGTAAGAGAATCAGAATCTGACCCAAATTGGAGGTTAGTGCTTCTGAAAAGCCATGTTCTGTGGATAACTAGAGAACTGCAATCTCTAGGGATTGCCCAATCTATTCTCTAATTAAACACAGAACAGGGTCAGCATGGGAAAAAGCAGCACAAGCTTCCCGTACCCTGCATTGTTAACGTGCCTCAAACTTGATCTGGTGGGATGCCACCAGAGATGAGAAGGTACCTCCTGCTCTAATCCCATCAACTTTGCACTCTTCTGATACTGCCAACAGAAGTGCCAGTGTTTTTATGATGTACATACCAGTCCAGTAGTTCTGGAAAGAGACCACCAGTTGATTTCATGTATAACCACCAATCAGCTTCCAGATGGTCATCAACTTTGGCCACTACCATATTTGAACCAGTGGATTATATAATATGCTAATGCCCTATGACTTATTAGAGGGAAGCACTTTCGTTTGCTGATACTAGAAATAAAGAACCATTAGAAGATGTAACAATAAGGGATGACAGTAATTTCAGAACCACCAGTTTTTGCTGCTGTTTTCTGTGCTGTATTATAAAAGAAAGAACACAGGATCACAAAAGCTCACTGATTTAAGTAAATGACATCGTGTTTTCATGGCTGAATTCCTTTCATGGAAATTCTTTTTATTTCATCCTCTATGTGAAAATTAATGGTAAAAATGCCTTTTTGTTTTGTTTTGGTTACTATGACACTGTATCCAGGGCTTGAACTGTAAGGAGGCTCCAGAGAATTGCCATTCCCACTGTTAAAATAATGTAATTCGCTTAATGGGGAGCATACCAGGGAGTAGACAGATTCTTCCTGTGAAACTCTGCTGCTGAAACGCTCAGTGGTGCTCTTTTGAAGTGCCAATGGGCCCAATCCAGCTCTCACTGAAGTTATTGGAAGTCTCTCCATTGTCTTCAATGGCATTTGTAACTGGTCCATTGGGCTGGTAATACTATAATGCTATTAATGGTAATACTATAATACCTGTCAGATTAGTCTGATCTGATACATCCTCCGCCTCCGTGCGAGGATTCTAAATATACACTGCGTTTCTCAAAACTACACTTGATCTGGCCTAAATATTATCTAAAAATGTATCTCATGCAGTTCTGGAGGTGTATTATGCTCATATTACCAAGGTCTATTCTATTCAGGTTTTTATATCACGTTCACCATAGTATCAGAGTGTCTTCCAGTAGTCCATCAAGCAATGTGACTACACATCTGTGACATATTTGTTCTCTCCTCCTCTCCCTAGAGGGAGAAGTGTGAGTAGTGGAATGTCTTTTTCTTGGTAGGGTGTGGTGTTTTAATATGTATATACCTGTTACTCTGTGTGTTAGCGAAGATAGGACAAAGAAATGCGCCATGCCCTTGGAGCAGAAAGTGGTGAGGTTTGTGATTGTTCTTTGTTGTTAGTGGAGTTCACTCCACAACCTGGGATTGCCCTGGAGAAAGCTCTGTCTCCTGCACAGATGAGCTTTACACTGATTGTTCAGAATTCCATTGAACCAGGGAAGCGTAGTTGTTGCCCACAGACTTTTAGATGGGTTTTTACATACCCTGGGCTCAGGCCACAGAGCATCTTGAAGACAAGGACTGAGACCTTAAATTCGATTCGATATTCTATGGGAAGCCAGTGTAAAGAGGGTGTCACACGACTGGAATATGCCCAATGATCAGCGCAAAAGTCCGATTTAGTGGTTAGAACAGGAGTTCGTAGCCAAGAACCAGAGCCAAGGATCACAGCTGGAGTCAGGAGCTGGAGCTTATGGTCAGAGCCCAGGGTCGAAGCCTGAGCCAGAGGTCAGGAATCAGAGGCAAGAATCAGAACTGGATTACCTGGAGTGAGGAAAGGCAAGGCTGGAGTCAAGGCAGGACCAGGGCTGGGAACAAGCAGAAGCTATCACAGCCATGGGCAAATGGTTTGAGCAGCCGCTGAACCGCTGCCGCAGCTGAGCTGAAGAGCCAGCCTGCTGACCCTGCAAACCGATCGGACAGCGTAGCCAGTCAGCCTCCTACCGGCAAGCTACGCTCGTCAGGTTGCCCAGAGCCTGGCTGTGCTGCAGACCCTGCTTCCAGACTGGCAACGCTGAATGCCCTGATTCCAGACAGAGGAGAACAGGTGTGATGCGCTTGTTGTAGCCTGCATTGCCGCAGAGATGCACTGCAGTGTTCTGAGCGAGGTAGCGCTTCTAAAAATGCTGACGGTTTAGTGCCTAGGCATATTGCAGTGCTTCAGTCCAGCAGAGAGATGACAAAGGCATGAATAACTGAGGGCAGGTCTTCGCCCACCACAATGGGATGGAGTTTCCTAGCCAAGTGGAAATGGTAGAAAGCTTTCCTCACAGATGCTGCTATACAAGAGTTCGGCATCAGCGAGCAGTCCAGGAGTACTCCTAGACTACAACAGAACTGGCCAATTGTGGGTGTATACTGTCCACCACCAGAGACTGCCCCATAGCTACAAGCTCTTCAGATACTTTCCTCTGCCCACCTCCGTCTTGCTGATGTTCAGCTTTGGCTCCATCCAAGAGCTGATCTTACGCAAGGACTGGGCTCTCTCGCTGGCAGTAGTGTGGTCATACATGGTGATGGATAGGTAGAGCTGTGCCTCATTTGCAAATTGCTGGATCTTAAGTCGATGCCAGCTGACCAGTTTACCTAGTGGTTGCATGTAGATTTAAGATGAAAGAAGCAAGAGAGGAGCTTCCCTGCCCTTTGGAGTTCTGACTGTACGACGTGTCCGGTAGGAGGCATGTTACTTCCCTTAACCACACAGATTCTTTGTAGTGAGAGCCATTTCTGCCACTCTCTCCTTCATTCAGAAAGCACGGTCGAGTCTGCAGAGTCACATCATTGATAAAGGACAGGAGGAGCTACCTTTTTGAATCTCGGTCAAGTTTTTGGTTGCTTTCTGGTGCTCTGGGGATGGTGGTTCTTGTTTTATCCACACCACTTCACTCATTCTCATCTGTTACATGCTGCTGAACTCTTTACTATACAGTCAGGGCTGAAGCTGGAGATTTCCAAGATGGGTGTAGTAGCGGAGGGGGAAGAGAAGAGTAGGAAAGAATAGGGGAGACAGTAAGGAAGCAGGAAGAGTTCCAGAGGACAAGAAAGTGTCAGGGAAGCCAGAAAGGAAGAAAGGGAGGCAGAGGGCAAGGGGAAAGCAATTGAAAAAGCAAGGCTAGGAGGGTAGACTGGCAAATGGACAGTGGGTGGAACTGGCATAGGAGCTAGAGAGGGGACTGGCACGTGGGAAAGAGAAAATTTGTATGCTGCCGGGCCATGCAATGGGAGAAACTAGAGGTGCTGTCATCAACTCATACAGACCCTGGTCTTGTTACAAGGTTTCTTTGTAGTTTGTGGGTGGGAGGAGAGAGTATGTGCCTAGGTCAAAACTAGGCTAAGAGCTGGTCAACATTAGGCCAAGAAGTATGTGTGATTAAACAGTTTTAAAGAGCAACAATCTGGTTACTAGTGCTGTGTAGATGGAGCCAGGGAGACAAAGTTATCACCGTAGGACATGTCAATTGACAAACAGCAATGGCTATTTCATGTTAGAAATGCGGTACTTCTCCTCTCTCTGTCTTTCTCCTTTTGGCTAAAATAACACAAGTATAACATTGCCTACTTGCTTTAGGATATTGGACTGGCATCTCTTGGATCATCTGATGTTGAGATTGAAAGACTGGCAACAGTAAGTATGGATTACATTTTAATGTCAGAGATAAAATACAGGGGCCTGATTTTCAGAAGATGCCGAGTGTTCACTTTCAGGTGTCTCAAGTTGGGTACCCAAAATGTAGGCATGTTGTCTCTTAACTGTATCCCCAGATCAGAAAAGGGCAGAAGCATGTGCTCAAGTCCATCCTTATTCAGGAAAGCAGATAAGCACATGCTTAACTTTAAGCAAGTGCTTAAATATTTTCCTGAATCTGAATGTCTTCCTGAATCAGGATCTTCATCCAGTTTCAGCCACAGAAAAGTCATTAGTCACTTCCAGATTCACATCACTCCAGCTATGAGGTCAGAATACCTGCATCCTAATATTAAATTAAATCACCATTGAAAAAAAGAGTTTAGTTTTGTGTTAGCACAAACCAGCCACTAGCTATGATGCGCCACATAGTCATTACAGTTGTAAAACACTAGAACTATTAAAATCAAGCTCAGGGGAACTACTACTCTGTAGACAGCATGGCCTTGCAGACAGAGCTCGGACTGAGACTCAAGAAACCTGTTTTTTGGTCCAGAAATGCCACTGGATTGCTGGGTGACCTCTCAAGTCACTTCACCTCCCTGAATCTGTTTCCCCATCTGTGAAAAGGGGATAATGATATTGACCTCCTCTGTAAAGTGCTTTGCAATCCATGGATGAAAAGTGATAGAACACTAGGTGTTTTTGTTTCATTTCTGTTCATTTAAGACAGCAGAAGTTTTATATTCATTTACATGACCCAGATCCGCAGCAATCAATGGAATGTTACAGCAGCAGAGGATCTGGTTCACAGAGTCTTTCTTGTGGCTGCCCCCTAGCCAGCTGTACCAATCATTGGGGAATCGAGCTCCAAGATTAAACCACAAAACAAATGCGCAGCTGGCCTCCCTTTAATAGGCTGTCTAGTCCAAGCTACTCACAACTGTACTGCAACTTGTGTAGTGCAGGGCCATGTAGATGAAAGCACAACATGATCGCCTTGCTTCTTGCCATCCAAAAAAAGTTACTGGCTCCCAAAGCTAACGGCCCTAAATGTCAGCCTGTGGGAGCTGTGTAAGACCACTGGGGGGAAGGAAGGGTAGACTATCATACACTCATCTCTTGGTCCTGGGATGGACAATCCTTTAAGAACAAGGCGAGCCCACAAAAGCTATCCCCTGTTATCCTGTGATAAAATCCCTGCACCGGGAGTGCAAGTTCTTACAGAGAGAATGGGTGGCAGACTGCGTGAGGATCCTATCGACTTGCTCTCCTATTTAAACACAAATAGGTTCTTCCGTCCTTGGTTATGAGAAACACCACTTAGTGAACACAGATTTTAAATACCAGGCTGGAGACGTTTGCAAACTGAACCTGAGAACTCGGAGTATATTGATATGATAACATACTTATCACATCACACTGACCTGTGCAATTTGAGGAGGGCGAGGTGGTGTGAAGACCTGGGGCAAGCTGGTGTAGATGGGGATAGCTCCACTGACTTGAATGCAGTTCTGGCCCCTAATGAAACACTCTGAGGGTATGTCTTTATCGGAGAATAATACCCTCGGCAACAAGTCTCAGAGCCTGGGTCAGCTGACTTGGGCTCGCGCTCTGGGGCTCCAAACAGCTGTGTAGATGCTCAGGCTTGAGCTGAAGGCCAGGCTGTGAAACCCAGCATAGGGGGAGGGCCTCAGAGCCCAGGCTTCAGTATGAGTCTGAACGTCTACACTGCTGTTTTTGGCCCTGTAGCACAAGCCCGGTGAGCCTGAGTCCGCTGACCTGACTGCCGAGACTTGCTGCTGTGGGTCTATTTTTGCAGCGTTGATGTACCCAGGGACATTCTCCCTGCAAACCTCGGGCAGGCGTGGAATTTGCCCTCTCCTCCCCCCATGCAGCCCTGTTGGCTTGATTGGAGTCCCCTCCTCCACACACCCCCAAACACAGAATTCAAACTCCGCCTCTGGAATAGTCTCAAACAATTCTGTGAGGTATCAGCAACTCTGTAAGCAGAGCACTGAAAACAGATTACTTCTGGTTTGAAGGAAATTTAGGGCTCAGCCCTGTGTAAGGGGCAGTGCACAGCTGCATGCCCCAGCAGGAGCCCTGAGAAGGAATTGTGACACAGAGCCACATGGGGATTATGAGTCCTTCCCTGTTTCTCTCTTGTTCTTGGGGCAGGTTACAGGCTCTGCCTCTTTCTGCCCTTTTGCTGGGGAAAGGTACTGAATGTATAGGCCCTGCTTCCCTCCCCCAGCTTCCCCATGTCTGAAACTGCTAACAGCATTGCAGAGGTGGGAAAGTGTCCTCATCCCCTTACTCGCCTGAGCAGGTCCCTAAGGCTGGGTCACAACCCAGCTCTTAATGTGCAACTACTTCCATTTGCAAGGTCAGCCAAAAGATATTTGTCCTTCGTGTCTGTTGTAATGTGATAAAGAAGGAATTGGCTTAATTTTAAAGTGGATGTTGCTGCTAAGGGATGGATAATTTCAAAATTCTGCTAATAGTGCCATACAGAGAATGCGGGAACAGGGGGAGAGGGGAGAACTTTTCCTAATTCACTTTACCCACGTAGTAAGTAGATACGCTTGTGTTACAATCTGAGGCACTGATCCCACACAGTGGAACATACGGGCATTTGCTGCACTGGTGTGGAGGCCCCATGGAAATCTACAGAGGATCCACTGACTAAAATGCCACTGAGAGTTGACAGGGTACAATGCAATTTGCAGCATCTTTCAAAACGAAGTGTTATTAGAAAAGGTCCAACATTTTTGTTTTCCTCCACGCAGTTATTTTTTTTTTAATTGAGTTTCCTTTTTGGATGAGCAGAATGGCAGTAGATTTGGATAATTTACTTTAAAATTTAAAGATATAAATATGTAAGGACATTTATTTAAAATATACAAACTTAATGCTTCAAAATAGCTAGACATTAAGAAAAGTAATAAGGAGAAAAGAAACAAAAGAAAGAAAGTTTAAAAAAAAAGGGGGGGGAGGTGATTATGAGATTAGTTGATGGTCCTCAGAAACTGATGAGTTGTTCTTGATTATCAGCTCTATTGGTTTACTATTGAGTTTGGTCTCTGCAAACAAAATGGATCCATCAAAGCTTATGGGGCAGGACTACTTTCATCTTATGGAGAGCTTGTGGTAAGTAAAATGTATTTGTTATTTACTGTTTCCTATGATCCATTTTCTAAACATTTGTGGAAAAAAGTTATTGTTCTCTGATATCAAAATATTCTGAGGATCATTTAAAAAAAAACCAAACAAACACCACTTGATCATCTTGTTTAAGAACCTCACTTCTCCATTCCTCCCACCCAAAAGAAATGCAGATATTCCCTTCTCTCCTACAACAGCCACCACAAATGTGGATAGAAAAGTTAGATTTGTCCGTCTTCCAACTAAATAGTCGACATAGCCATAAAAACTTAACATACTTATGAACCAATAGACTGTCTCCTCACTGTACCTACCAGTAGAAGCTTGGTTGTCTGATATTGAGCTACATAGCTGCCTCTGTTCACTAGAGGGCAGTATTGAACCAATTAAGAATTTAGCACATTCTCTGTCAACAAAATCGTCCTTCAGGTTTATATGAATCCCAGAGGCACTGATCAACCAGTGGAATGAGTGCCAGGTAGCTGTAAATATCGCTGATGGCTACAAATATGGAATTATTCAGAAATTTCACATTCAAAATATTCTTCAAAACTGATTCCAGCTTGTAGCTTTCATTCTGTTTGTATGAAAATTCATAGGCACTCATTTTCTAAACAGACTACAGTGTTTGAACAGACTTAACTGTTGATGGAGGAAGAGCTAAAGTCCTTGTAACAGATTCAGGAGTATCCTCCTCCTCAAGATAGTTTTATGATAGAAAATGGACATTTGGTCCTTGATTCAGTAAATGTTTTAGATAATGGCATAGAGAGCATACTTGTAAAGTTTGCAGATGATACCAAGCGGGGAGGGGTTGCAAGTGCTTTGGAAGACAGGATTAAAATTCAAAATGATCTGGAAAAACTGGAGAAATGGTCTGAAGAAAATAGGAAGAAATTCAATAAGGACAAATGCAAAATGCTCTACTTAGAAAGGAACAATCAGTTGCCCAAATAAAAAATGGGAAATGATTGCCTAGGTAGGAATACTGTGGAAAGGGATCTGGGGGTCATAATGGATCACAAACTAAATATGAGTCAACAATATAACACCGTTGCAAAAAAAATCAATCATCATTCTGGGATGTTTAGCAAGAATGTTGTAAGCAAGAGATTAGAAGTAATTCTTCAGCTCTACTCAATGCTGATTAGGCCTCAGCTGGAGTATTGTGTCCAATTCTGGGCACCGCATTTCAGGAAATATGTGGACAAATTGGAGGAAGTCTAGAGTAGAACAACATAAATGATTAAGGTCTAAAAAAACATGACCTATGAGGGAAGATTGAAAAAGGTGGGTTTGTTTAGTCTGCAGAAGAGAATACTAATGGGGGACATAACAGTTTTCGACTACATAAAAGGTTGTTACAAGGAGGAGGGGAAAAATTGTTCTCGTTAACCTCTGAGGATAGGACAATGGGCTTAAATTGCAGCAAGGGCGGTTTAGGTTGGACATTAGGAAAAACTTCCTAACTGTCAGGGTCGTCAAGTGCTGGAATAAATTGCCTGTGGAGGTTGTGGAATCTCTGTCATTGGAGATTTTTAAGAGCAGGTTGGACAGACACCTGTCAGGGATGGTCTAGGTAATGCTTGGTCCTGTTTTGAGGACAAGGGACTGTACTAGAAGTCCTCTTGAGGTTCCTTCAGGTCCTACAATTCTATGAAATCACCTAAGTACCTGATTAACTTTAAGCACATAAATAGTACCATAAGCTTAAAGTAAAGCACGTGTATAGTTACTTTGCTGGATTAGAGCCTTATTGAATTGCAAAGGCAAAACTGCTCATCTCATGTACCTTTATGAGCCAGGGATACAATGCTTCATGGGAGAAATATTTTGTTAGCCAGGTAGGGGGATGTCCTCTGCCATAGAGCTATAGGAGATGTTTGCAACACACCATCAACACAGTGTGGGTTCAAAGTTGAACTTTCCATGAACATAAACAGAAGGTGTTCATATCTGTATGGAACAAAATGAATGCTGTTCAATGCCTCTGGAGATCCAGGGTTGAGGCCTTGCAGGTGTATAAGTGAGTGTCACAGCACAGTAAGTGTGCACAGCAAGAAGGTTACCAGCTAAAGACACTTACGTTAGAGGTGCTTGAACACTTTTCATCAAACGAGTTTTGGATTAACCCGAAACAAAATTTTATACACAATTCCATTTTGAAAAAAAAAAAGATTTACATTTTGGCACTTTGTCCCAATTCGGGATATTCCCCCCCAAATTTTCAATTTTTTTCATGGTAGATGGGGGACCCTCCCAGAGATCAGATTTTTATCTAAATTTTACCTACCAGTGTTCTGGGGTTGGTGTGCTCCTAACTCCAATCCAAACTGAATGGTAAATGGCATGCAAAGATTCCAACTCTATGATTTCTCTTAAGGTATGTAAGGAAAGCTTCCCTCATTAACACTAGTATAGAAGTATGAGTGTCTTTGTTACAGTATGGTATTGTGATCTTGTGCATGACCATTTTTTAAACTGTATTATAGAGGTATAGCGGCGATACATATAATACTGGATTTTTTTCACTTTGAAACAAAAGATCAACCTGCATCTCCACAAAGTATGCTCAGTTACCATATATTTGGTTTAGGCTTATACATGTTCTAGGCTAAAAACTGTGAGATACTGATATTTTCTTAAACTTCCCTCTGCTTTCACCATATGCATTGTCAACAAATAAAGTTTATACCTGATTTTATTTATCTTTTAAAACTGATCAGAACCATTATCAAAAACTGAGTATGGAGCACAGATAAACATTTGTTTTATCCCCTTATCTGTCGGAATACTTTATAGCTTTAAATCTAATTTATTTTGATGGTAAGCAAGGTAATAAAGGATATTGGTACTCATATCGCCCAATATTTATGTTTTGAGGCACCTAGGTTAAAGTTCAGAAGCTCAGCAAAGGTTAACTAGCAGTTTTTCAGGATGGATTTTAGGGATTTTGAGACCTTTAAATCTCCTTTCAGAGATTAATCACAATAGAAGAATCCAGTCAAGTCCTCAGGCTTGATCTGTGGTAAGAGAAATTGAGTTAGCATATGACCTTGGTTGTAAAGGCTAAAGTTACATCTGCTCTTAAACTGAATGTAGAAGGCAAGCTATTTGTATTGCTCTCCTCCCTGCTGCCTAATTTTCTTATTAGAAACTGCAGAATCAGTCTGCGAGATGTTAACTCCTTCCCAGCTAACTGCTGCCAATTCATTTGAAAATGAAGTTTATCAGCTGCTTCCATGCAACCATTCTATTCTATTTATTCAGGGTTCTCATATCAGGCTCATCACCGTAGTATCTGAGTGCCTTTCAGTAGTTCATTAAGCAACTTGATTAACATCCGTCATGTGTGTTTTCTCATTCTCTCTCCAGGGGTATACATGTTGCTATGTATTTATAGTAGGGAAGGCAAGGTCAAAGAGATGCACCTTGCTCTTGGCGTGAAAGGTGGTCAGGTTTGTGATGGCCCTTAATATCTGGCATGGACAGGTTCAATTCCACTGTCTCAGACCAGCCCCTAAGAAAGTTCTGTCTCCAGCCATCTTTAACCTTATTGTAGAGAGTTCCATTGTGTCAAAGAAGTGGAGTTACTGACCCTGGTTTCCATCCCAGGTCTTTTAGCTATCTTGGGCCCAGGTTATGGAGTGCCATAAAGTACTGAGATGTGAACTTAAATTGAAATTCTATTGTAAACTAGTGTGGAGAGCAGAGGACAGATGTGATGTGCTTGCAGTAGCCTGTGTTGCATAGGAGAGGCACTGCACCATGCTGAATTAGTTGGCGCTTCCTAAGTGCTGAAGGCTTCATGCCCAGATGTATCCCAGTGCTGTAATCCAGTTGATGTGAATAACCGAGGCAGGGTCATTGTCCACCAATTTGTGACAGAGTCTCTTTGCCAACCAGAGATGATAGAAAGCATTATTCATGGATACTGCCAAATCAGAGCTTAGGCATCAGTGGGGAATCCAAGAGTACTCCTACACTATGGATTGAATAGTTAAATGATCTAATGGAGACTTCACCGTAGCAGTAAACTCTTCAAAATGCTTTCCTCTGCCCACCAGGATTACCTCAGGTTTTGTTCAGCCAACTGTACTTATTCCATGATCTCATCCAAGCACTGTTCATCTTCATGATCATGGTATGATCATATGCGGTGAAGGATAGGTAGGGTTGTGTGTCATCTGCATGTTGTTGCACATGAGTCCATGCCATCTGACTAGTTCACCTACTGGCTGCATGTAGATGTTTTAAAGAGACTGGAGCACCATGTCTGACTCCAAGCCTAGCAGTTGTGGTGAGTCTGACTGCTAGCCAACCTTGTCATCTCTGAATGTATGGATGGTCCCAAATCAACTTTCAGTATTGCACAGTCACTTCACTGTACCATCGCTGTCAGCCGTTCTGTAAAACTAGTAGCTGACACACCATGCACAAAGTCATGCGTAATACTATGGTGATATTCTAAACAAAAAGAGCTTTCAGCCATGTTTGTAGCTGTTTCCATCATTTCACACTGACTCTACAGATAATCTAGCCTTCTGAGTGATGTTTGGGATTACTATATGTGGTGGTCATGGTGTTATGCAGGTGGTTGTGTTGATTTGGGTTGTATTGTGCCGGGAGAGATGTGCTGATCTGTGGGGGTGGCTAATGAAGGCCGTGTACTGCTGTGAGGGTCTATGTGTGTTGTTTGGGTTTATTGTGTATGCTGGTTGTGCAGGTGGCTGTGTTGATTTGTAGGGGGTTGTGCTGAAGGATTTGAGTTGATTTGTGTGGTTGGCAGCTGGGTGCATGGATGTGACAGTTGGGCCCTCTGTGCAATCTCTCATACTACCAATGAAATTGTTGCATGCAAACTAGCAGTATGGTAAGGGTGGAGATTGGTTGAGTTACCTCTGATATCACAATGATCTAAGACTCTTCTCATGGCATAGATAAATGCCTTACTGTGGCTGTATGTCACACAGGTGTAATTTGTAAAGTCAAAATGGCTGCAGACTTAAAAATTGGATGGTCACAGACACTGAAACCCAGTGATGACTCAACCTCATGATATTCTGAACAAAAAGAACTCTCAGCCATGCTTGTAGCTGCTTCCATTGCTTCCCACTGATGCAACAGATATTTTAGGCTTCAGAGTGACATTCCTGGAATTTTATATTTTTTGGCCACACAATTAGGCAAGTTCTGCGCCATTCCCACAGTAAATGACATTACTGAACAAATTAGGGTGAACCTCAAAATATTCAGAGGTTTGGTTCAGATAAGATTCTAAAAATGTGCTTAATATAAACCATAAAGCCAACACAAAAAAAACCACACACTAAATGTATTGTTTTCTAAAAAAGATCTCATGATTCTGGGGGGCCTGCCTCATGATTTTTGAATGCTTGGCATCAACAATACCGTGCATGAGGGCAGACTCCCTTGTGAGATTGGCAACAGTGCTGCTTTGAAGTGCCACAAGAAAAGCATTTGTAGCAGTACTGTCTGAAACCAGCAATTTAAAGCACACCTCCAAACATTTCTGACCCTTTATAAAATGACTGGTTGTGTAACATGCTAGGTCAGGGGTGGGGAACGTCCGGCCCATGGGCCGTATAAGGCCCACGAAATCATTTGGTCCGGCCCACGGGCCTATTCGGCAGCGGCCGGGGGGGGATTCGGCGGGAATTCGGCAGCGGGGGGGGGGGGGGGAGGAATCGGCAGCGGCATGATTCCTTGGGGGGGGCAGTGCCCGCCGCCGAAACCCTGCCGCCGTTTGCCCCTTTTCGGCGGCAGGGGAATTCGGCGGCGGACACTCATCAGGCCCTTGGCACAAAAAGGTTCCCACCCCTGTGCTAGGTAGAGCTGAAGAAAGAGGAGAAGATATCAGGAAGAATATACACTGGGGTGAGACTAAGGCTCAGGAATGCAAGCATGAGGATTGTTCCTGGAAGTGGCTTGATGACAAACAGCAAGACCCCAGCATGCAAAGATGACCTCTCCATATGTTTAACAGAGCTTTGTTTCTCCACATGCTTGTTAAATAATTTATTGCTCATTAAATAAGTTGATGGGACTTTAAAAATAAAACTTGAGAGGATTGTGAAGTGAAGAGACAGATGTGTTACTGAAACCAGGGGCTTCACCCACAGCTCACTTGCTTGGGAGAAACCTGCATGGTCAAAGATTTCATACAACTAGCATTTAGAAAGAAATTTCAAATAAGATGCAAGTGACTCAAAACTAGACAGTTTTAAAACCTAAACGACTCAAAATCAGAGATAATACAATCTCTGAACGATCGAGGGCCAGATTCTGCCATCCTTATCCATCTTGGTAAAAGGGATTATTGCTGACGATTTTTTTGTCAATGCCCTACCTAGTATTTATGTATATGAACTGCATTTGCCTTCATTATTAATATTTCGGAGTACATTTTTGAATGGCTTCACCCCTGAATTTGATTCTAGGAAAGGGCTATGGTACCTGCACCCTGCATTGCATGAAACATCGTATTTTCCATGTTTGCTGTATGAATGTAAAATTATTCAAATAAACTCTAAACTGTAAATACTGTTTCCTAATCATAATTTATCTTGCACCATTCTGAATGCACCTTAGAATCTTAATCAGTACAATGAATACTTATTTTTTGAAATCTTTATTGCACAAATTCTAATCTTTTTTGTTGGTGGGTTTTTTTTTTTTGTCCTTCAAGTATGCTTTATCGAACAAGCCAGAGCACAGACCGTTTGATCCAGAACTGACAGCAGTTCATCCGTATCAGGACCAGACCTTCCAGCCTGTCTATTTTGTAGCAGAAAATTTCGAAGATGCCAAGGCCAAACTCCAGTGAGTATGCCATTGATGTGCATTCTTTTCATTGTATTTCAATGCAAATACTTGGGTCAAATGCTAATCTCCAAGGCACAGGAGCCACTACTACACACCTGCCCAATCTGGTAGCGGAGCTAAGGTTAGAAGCTGGACCCCTCTGACTGCATACAAGACTCCATCTCCATACCTATACAGCCCCCATAATATCTGCAAGTTCTCACCCCCATCTGGCCTCACAACAGCTCTCTAGGGCAGGTTCTGTTGCTGCGACACAGAGCGATTACTTGCCCAAAGGCATACAGGAAGTTTGTGGCAATCAGGTATTGAACCTCAGTCTCTTGGGCAGTCGGTCAAGGGGCTTTATCATAAGGCCATCCTTCTAGCCCAAATGTGTAAGCAGAAGGGAGCAGAATTCAAATTCACAGTCAACCTACGTTCTGGCATTTTCTAACATTAGAGTGAGTGCAATCGAAGTAACATTCTTTTAAAAGGAGGTGTGTGTGTGGTGATGGGGTGTATGGGATTTCCTAGCTTTTTTTAAAAAAGGTAATTAAAAAATCATATTTTGTACAAGTGTAACAATGCCCTCCCCAGCCCCTAGCAGTGTTTGTTTGAACACTGAGCCCTCAGCACATTAGCTGGCAGGAGGAGAAGGCAGCTGTTTGTCATTGGGGTGGAGAATAGGTTGCTGGAGCCATGTGCTGGGTCATGGTGGGGGATCTGTCAAGGGGAGCCCCATCCAGCTGTCTTTCCCCCACCTCCAGGAGAGGCTCTCTGTCCCCAGGGTTCCCAGTGCACAGTCTGCTACAGTGGTAGTGGCAGCAATTTAGGCCTCGCCTTAGATTACAGTATTCATTTATTTATTTTTGCACTCTGCCAAAATGTGGCTGACAACTCACCCCACTGAAGAAAAATGGCTACTTTCAAAAGAGTAAATCTCAGTCAAACCTGCACAGAATGTCATGGGACAATGAAAAGGCCATTCTCTGGCCTCAGGACTTTATCCATGCCAAATTTCAAAAGCCTCCTAGACTGGAGATTTTGTAGCTTCTCAAAAAAGAAAAGCTTCACAAGAATCCTTTATAGTGAAAAGTGTTAGATAACCTAAATCTAGGGATTGCTTCCCGCTCCCCCTATAATCATATAAATTCCAAATGGAAACTAGGGTTGTAAAAATCAGCTGTGGCTCACACCTCCCCCCCGCCCCGTGCTGGGATTCATGCCTCCCTATCGCTTGCGGGGAGCCAAGCCCAGCTGCGGCTACCCGGTGCTGGGCTCTGTGCTTCCCCGCCCGCAAGAGCTGCTCTCGCTGGCGGGGAGCCAGCCCAGCTGCTGCTCCCTTCCCCCCTGTTTAAACGGTAATCAGTTGTTTAAAATGTTTAAACAGCTGATTACCGTTTAAACGGTTAACCTTTTACATCCCTAATGGAAACATTGACAGCTATTGACAGTCGCTTCTCAAAAGATAAGGGACGAGGGCCCATAATACCTATCTGAGTGTTGTACTTCTATGTCAGAATGCTTACCTCTTATTTTAAATAGAAATAAATAAAAATTGAAAGGGTGTGCTACACTTCGGCATTGCTCCAGTTCATTGATGTTGTAAAACAGGAATCACATACTGATGAGTCAGGCATTACAGGTTTTACATTTAGATTTTTGTCTGCAAATTCTAAAGTCATTTACCTATCTCTTATATTCTCCTCCCCCCCAATAGAAAATATGCTCTGAAGATCAAGAAGCCCTTTTCTCTTCGTTATAATCCATTCACCTGCAGCATAGAGGTTCTGAACACACGCCAGAAAATCAAGAACACCCTCAGTCAAATGAAAGAGGAACTGAAAAACCTCTGCTTTGCCCTTGAAAAGATGTCTTAAAAGCCAGTTTTAGCTGGTGCTGACATATGTACAAATAATTCTAGAACTCACTGATCTATAGTAGTGAAATTGTGTGTGTCTGAAGATCCTAACTTCTGAATAGCTGAGTCAGGCTAATCATCTCAGTGAGTCAAGCTACACAATCTTAGCCAGATTAATTACTAGCTATAGTATGTTTCAGTGACAGACAAGAAGAAAATCTTCTACTTTTGATAGGCAGTATGAGCTAACATTGAACTGAATATATTTATCTACTATTATACCCTTTATTGTGGGATATTGATATATAGAAATCCATGCCACTTTTTGTAGGGGTCTCATTGAATGAAAACTTTTCAGGTGTGATTTTTTTGGTTGCCAATTAAATGACCCAAACTATCAGGGCTGAAAGCTGCTGGAAGGTATCATCCATACATTCTTTGAGTCTAGTTCTGCAAATAGTTACTAAAATGTATAATTCTGGCTAGCCTGCATAGTCCCCTCACTATGCCCCATTGAAAATGTTTGTAGGATCAAGCCTTTTACATGGTATTTATTTAATAATGT
Organism: Emydura macquarii macquarii; assembly: GCF_026122565.2. NCBI lineage: Eukaryota > Metazoa > Chordata > Testudines > Chelidae > Emydura > Emydura macquarii. The sequence continues at coordinate 1,746,367 of NW_027133667.1, forward strand.
CACTTCATTTAACAGCCTTCATATACTGGCAGATAATTTAGTACCATTCACAGGGCCCACGGTTTGACCCTTGGATTAAATACAACCCACAACATTTTTGGCCCAGGGCTGCTCTCATCTTAATATGGAGATTCAGAGTTTGGAGCCTAGAAGTTCCATAAATCAAAAGTTCAAGGAGTTTGATGCAAGATGGAAATTTGGATTTGGAGACGTGGAATGGTATTTTCAAAGGAGCCTAAAAACTTATGCACTCAATTTCCATTGGGTTTCAATGGGATTTGGATGCCTAACTCCTCTAGGCCTCTTTAAAAATACTAGCCTTAAGGTGACATTTTCAAAAGCACCTAAGTGATTTCGAAGTCTATGAGCTTGTCTACACGAACATCGAGTTTGTGGCAAGCTGAGGTGTGAATCTACCCTGCTCTAGTCTGCCGTGGACAAATTGTCCATGTGCACCCTGCTGACATGCGTTACCTGTTTGTTAGAGTGCTTTGATCGCCTTCTCTCTGAAACAGGACTCATTCAGAGTGCTCTAATGAACTGATAATGCGTGTCAGAAGGGTGCACATGGATAGCTAGACTGGGCACCTAGTGTGGGATAAGTTCCAGAGGGGTAGTCGTGTTAGTCTGCATACCGCAAAAACAACAAGAGTCCTGCAACACTTTAAAGACTAACAAATTTCTGCAGGCATAAGCTTTCGTGGGCCGCAACCCACTTCGTCAGTGTGGCATAGATTGACACCTCAGATGGAGGAGAATTGTTCCTGTAGACAAGTCCTGAGGCCCATTTTCAAGAGTGGCTTAGGCCTTCTCTACACTAGCACTTATGCTGGCAAAACTTGTGTCACTCAGGGGTGTGGAAAAGCCAGCCCCCTGACCGACATAAGTTTTGCTGGCATAAGCGCCTGTGTGGACAGCGCTATGCCAGTGGGACACCCTCTCCCACCGACATCGCTACCCCCACTCATTTAGGTGGTTTTTATTACGTCGGTGGGAGAACTCTTGTCCATCAACATAATGTGGCTACACAAGCACTCTTACAGCGGCACAGCTGTACCGATACAACTGTGCCGCTCTAAGTTTGAAGTGTAGATTAGCCCTTAGGAACTTAGAGCAAGTCTACACTTAAACACTGAATCGGCGCTGCAGTAGCTCTTTAATGAAGACATTAAGCCAACGAGAGAGAACTCTCCTCTCAGCATAGGTAATCCACCTCCCTGAGAGGCAGTAGCTATGTAGGCAGAAGAAGTTCTCCCACCAACATAGCACTGTCTACACGAGGGATTAGGTCAGTATAACTGCATCACTCAGGGAGTTGGCTTTGTCACACCCCTCAGCGATATAGTTTACCAATAAAGGTCTGTAGCGTAGACCAGACCTTAGTCTCTTAGGCACTACGTTGCTGTATTGAAGATCAGGAGAGCTACTGGAATTTGCTCCATTTTATTAAAATTTGGTGCCACCCTGTCTTCTGGCAAAATAGCTTGCAGAACATGGGCAGAACAGGGTTTTCCCATTCTATTTCAGGACAACATTCTCGGTGTTGCTAGAGAATCAGCAGCTGACTTATATTGAGATGATTTCCCAACACTGTTCTAGGGATTTACTTTCCTGTATTACACTCTCTCTCTCACACACACACACACACACACTTTTTCTTTAGAGCAATTTGTTTCATTACATCTTGTAGTAATATATCTGTCTGCTTCCTGCCAATTGGGGCATAGGCAACAAATGTTTAATGACTAAAGTAGATCATTTTTTAATAAATCAAGTTTTTAAAAAATACATTATTTTCATCAAAATAATTATTTTGCTCTATAAACCAAACCATGTGCTCCAGGAAAAAAGGTGGAGGATAATTCCAGAGATAAAGAGCTATCAAAATATTTTCTATAGATGGACTCTGGAGGCCATAAGGTCTCTTTCATGAATTCCCACTGAGAGATTGAATTTGGATTTTAGACTTGAGTTTGGCTGAAGCTCAGAGTAGACCTATATTTGGAAGAAATGGCTTTGTTTTGTCCAAGGCCTCACACTTTCCCTGGAGGGACTCCTGGACCGCCCACACCCCCTTGTCTTGTTCCTGTAGCAGTGAGAGAAAAACAAACAGGGCCAGCCTCTCCCACTCTTACACATGCTTATTAGTGCCTTACTTCTCAAGTAGTCCCATTGATTTCAGTGGGCTTACTTAGGGAGTAGGGCACTATTCAGAATTTATGGCAGAATCTAGTCCTGATCTGTTTTGGGTTTTTTAACGATACGCTATGTTGAAAAATGCAGACTTAGGGCTTGTCTACACTCGCGCTTATGCGGGGAAAACTTTTGTTGCTCAGGGGTGTGAAAAAAATCACCCCACTAAGCGACACAAGTTTTGCCAGCATAAGCATGAGTGTAACCGCGTTATGTCAGCGAGAGAGCTTTCCCACCAACATAGCTCTGTCTATACGCACGCTTTTTCTGGTAAAACTTATGTTGCTCAGCAGGGTGTTTTTTTCACACCCTTGAGCAACAAAAGTTTTGCCAGCATAAGCGTAAGTGTAGACAAGCCCTTAATGGCAATGGGCCAGATTCATCCCTGGTTTAACTTCGACTTCTATTGAGTTCCAGCTGTGATTAATTTGACTCATGCTTTCAGGGGTATGTTGCTCTTTCTATAAGAGGCAAAACTTGCAGTCCTTACTCAAGGTCTAGCTCAGGTTCTCATTTGATCCAGCAAAGGCTGTTCCAAAGACAGCAGTCATCACACTTCCTTCAGGGCTAAATTCTTTAACCCTTATTTGGTGTAAGAACAGCACAAGAACTGCAGGGTTTGACCCAAAATGAGGTGGACCAATTGCATTGCTCTTACAATAGCCATTGTTTCATCATCATACAATAACACGAAGAGGTTAGTCTATGGTGCCATATCACAGGGGAAAGGTGTGACGGAGGCTAGCAGCAGACTATTGCAAACAGAAAAAACCAACCAAACAATATATATATTAGTTTTCATCAGTTATCATTTGAGCTGCTTCACATTAATCTCTCACAGGGTGACTTGAAAGCCAAGTAAAATGTCTTGTGCCTTGAAACTGAACTATTGATGAACTCCCTGTGGTGGATATTTTGCTTATCCTGATAAAAACTTGTTTGTCCTAGATCGGGTACATGTAAAACAAAACTGTATTTTATTAAAGCTGTATTGTGTTTTTCTGTTATGTGGGAGAATTCTTGGGAACTTGTTACTTTTTCTTAGCCTGCTCCCTCTCCTCTTCCCGCTAACCCCCCCTCCCATTTTAACCCCTCTAAAGTCTCCAGGTGCCTGATTGCCCCTTGTGGACTTACTGTGTTCCCAGAGCAGGCTTGTGGACTTGGCAAGGCAGAGAGAGAAGTCCTAAGTAACCTCAAGTCTTCATGAAAGTTGGCCCTGTTTCTCCCCCATATCGCACCTTTTCCTCATTGATGATCTGTATTCCATTACAAGGCAAAGCTTTCATTTTACAATGGGACACCTCTATTTCCCAGCCACATCCCTGTGAGACGTCTTCATTCTTTACACTGAAGATATGTTTTGGGTTGAACCTCCATCTGACATTACCAATAAAAGCAATGCAGGAGCAGGAGAAAACCAGGACCCTTCTCCCATGAGTAGAAAGCATCACATCTTCAATATTCCTATTCCCTACTGACCCAGGAAAGAAAAAGCAAACTCCCATGATATTTATAATAAATTCCCAAAGGATCCTAAAACACTTAATGAACTATGTCTAGATATATACAACGGGGCCACTTAACCCACCAATGAAATGCAACCACCTCCAAGATTCACCTCAAGAGTGAATCTTTACAACGGTTGAATAGCACACTGAAGCATTATACAACAATTTAAGACCGCAAGCAAAGATAAAGGGCCAGATTCTGAGCCCTCATCCCAGTAGCCTTACACTACTCAGGAAGTACAAAGGTAGTGAAAACTTCTCCTAAGTCCCCTTCTGGTGATTCACAGGGGTGGTCCCCAGCAGGCATTGAGTCAGTGCAGCAAGTTCATATCCCTCTCTCACCATAGCACCAACATGTCAGCGGTAAGGGGGGTGGGGCAGGGAATGACTGGCACAATGTGCACCTGCAGTCCCCAGCTGGTATCTGGTCTCTAGGGGATGGCAGATAATTTTTGGTATATAGTGCTATTAAATTTGTATTACTCTAGGATAAAAGAAGTGAGTTAAATCAATTTAGGATACCACTGGAAATTAAATGGCCTGAGCCTGCTACCACTGAACTCATGAGGCGAGATCTTCAGCTGGCATAAAGCACCGGGGACCCTTGACTTTAGTAATGCTACACTGGTTTACACGTGTGGATCTGCATCAATAGAAAAATCCACATTAACTGCAGTGGGTGCATAATCAGGATCAGAGTTAAATAAGGAAGTCATTTACAGTAATTTCAAATCACAATGTTTAGTGACATGGCCCTATATTAATAGATAATTCAATTGCATAGATTGTACTGAGGATCATCAAGCGCTATGGATAAGACCCACTTTAAATTCACCGAAATAAATAGACATAGCAAATGAACTCAGAGGGTAACTAGCTGGTAAGGTGGCAATTAAACAGTGGTGTGTTTCAAGAATGGCTTGAGCTGACTTGGTTAGGCAACGCTTTCTCTTTTGCACGACAAGGGTATTAAAAACTGTCTCAGTAGAATTTTTTAAAATATATTTTGTTTTTAAGTGTTTCCTGAATTGATCCCAAAACCGTTAGGCTTGAAGTGGAATGTGTGTTGGATGATGGTATGAAATTTGTAAAGAGTTTTTAAGCCTTGTACTTCAACCAGTTAGTTTGGTTCCGACTCCCATGTCAGTTCATATTTCTTGGTTTAAATCTAAGTAAACAAAATGATTTCACTCAACCCTTTTGTCTCTAGTGTCCTACAAATACAAGCTTTGAAACTGAATCTGACTCATGCTTTGCTCCCTTATTAAACATTTTCTTAGCTTCAGGGAGTTGGGAAGTGGAAGGAGCTGTGTTTAACTTATTATCCACTATTGTTTGTTGCAAGCTTTTTCTAATTACTTATTTTCTTTCTTTTGCTGATTTAACCCAATGCTTTCTGTTACAAATGTATTGTCCAGAAACCTATCAAATTATTAAATGGATAGAACATAAGAACAGCCATAGTGGTTCACACGCATGGTCCATGGAGCCCAATGTCCTCTCTCCTGATAGTGGCTAGTGCCAGATGCTTCAGGGGGAATGAACAGAGAAGGGCAATTTTGGGTGATCCATCCCCTGTCATCTAGTCCCATCTTCTGGCAGTTGGAGGTTTAGGGAGACTCAAAGCATGGATTTGCATCCCTGACCATCTTGGCTAAGAGCCATTGAAGGACCTATGCTTCATTAATTTCTCTAATTCATTTTTTAATCCAGTGACATTTTTGGTCTTTACCACATCCCCTGGCAACGAGGTCTGCATGTTGACTGTGTTGTGTGAAGTACTTCATTTTGTTTGTTTTAAACCTGCTGCCTATTAATGTCATTGGGTGACCCTTGATTCTTGTGTTATGTGAAGGGGTAAACAACATTTCTGTATTCACTTTCTCCATACCATTCAAGATTTTATAGGCCTCTATCATCTCCCCTCCAGTCATCTTTTCTAAACTAAACAGTTTTTAATCTCTCCTCATATAGAAGCTGTTCCATACTCCTAATCATTTTTGTTGCCTCTCTGTACCTTTTCCAAATCTAATATATCTTTTTTATATCACTGGTGTTGTATGGTATTTCTTATGTTGGATGCAACCTGATTAAACAAGTCCTTTTCCACATGCATAGTTTTTGGTACATTATCAGAGCCCACATTATTTACCTTGCTTTCACTCAACTGGGTTAAGGGAAGATCAAAGTGAATTTACAGGAGGGAATTGTCTTTCTGATTCCTTTGCACTTGACTTCTCCATTTGCCCAGGAGCAGGAATGATAACATGAAAAGACAGGAGTCTTAGAAATCTGCAGGGCAGCTCACTATACAGTACTTTGATTGGCAAAAAAATAGGCTCTAAGAACAGCTGCATGATTAGCTACGATTAGTTGTCCACATTTCTCCACAATTGTTCTGATACTCACTGATTCTCCACAGTTTGTAAAAAAGTTCTAGGCATCAATGATCAGTGGTAAAAGCTAAAACTTATTAGGAAGGATTTATGGGCCCAATCTTAGTTCCATTGAAGTCCTAGGGCCATATCAACTGGTGCAAAGTGGCATAGCTCCATTGACCTCAATGGCGCTACACCAATTTATACCAGCAGACGAGCTATCCAATGTTTTACCATTGATTTCAAATGAATGCAACCTCAGGCCCTTTATAGGATCCCAGGAAGTGTAGAAGTGACATGCCATTGTAGAGCTTATGGGAACATGTATATGTTTGTAGGCCAGAATAAAAGAATGACATGCAGTTATAAAACATGAAAAAAGAGAAATTATTTTGTACACAAGAAACCCAGTCCTGAATCTTACTCATGCCAGTAGCCTTTACTCATTAGTATTCCCATTCATTTCACTGATAACCTGGAGAAGTAGGGAATAAGGGCCCAATCCTGAGAGGTGTCCGGCACCCTCGACTCACATAGCTGAGGACACCAATAGAAAGAAGGAAGAATTTTGGTTCCTCCAGAATTCCATAACTACATCAGTGAGCGTCATTGTATCACTTTCCTTCCACTAATTATACCTACAGTCTTTTTCCAGGGCGATGTTAAAAATCACACTGGGAGGAAATGTCATTTTAAGCTAAGCCACAAAAATCTTTAATTTACTTGGCTTTTAACCAATGAAATTAGTCCAGATCTAGTGCCAAGATTGAGATTCCACACAGACTGATTACTTATACCTTCATGCACGCAAACTCCAACTATAGGTATGGAAGGACTGATCCTGTGCTCCATAATCATAGCTAATCAAGACCTAAATGGGAAAATCCAGTCAAAGGACCAGAAAACTCTGTTTTTAACTTATGCCAGGTCCTTCACGTCATCTCTTTTATTGAGAGGGGGAGGGGTGGAAGGACAAAGAGACAGGTGGGGTAGGATTTGTAAGGGGAAGTGGCCTCAGAAGGCCATTAGAGTTAAATGAGAAGCATTGAATTGCTCCCAATGAAACCATAAGAAATACATGCAGCTGCCACAGTCATAGGAGGGAAGAAGGTGAGGGCTTCTCTTTGCCTCCCCAACCACCAGAGTGCTCCCTGAATAACTGAGTGGTAATGGGAACCCCACATGCATCTTGCTGGATTTCCACTCTGCCTTCCCTGCCACTTTCATCTCACTGGGTCAGCATTTTCTGGTGCATGGAACCGTAGGAAACTGTAGTAGAGAGCGGCCAGCACCCTCGCTCCGTCCTTCACCGACAGCATACCTGTCCTTGAAAAGGCAGAGCCCACAACCTGCAAAGGGCCTTCTATAATCTTTTAGAGGGAGGGGAGGATTCAGTTGTTTGTGTGCAACTTCTTGCACACTGCGAGTCAGGCCACTGGTACCCAGTACTTCAGTAGGTGCCTTCCCCTCCACCGCTACATCCCTACAGGATGAATTGCTGCTTAGTCCTGTCTCAGGAAACATTCGTATTAATCATGGTTCAATGGCGGGAACGTAAGGCCATATTCTGCTCTCCCCGCTCCACAGAAGCATAAGGGATGAACTGTAGCAGAGCCATGGTGATGCCCTGGTGCAGGAGGGGAAGCATAGAGAGGGTGCACTTGGGGATTCTGCAGTAGCCCAGGGAGGTCAAGCAGCAGCATTCCACTGAGGTTGGGGTGTGGTCAATGGGTTTGTTAGAGATATGAATCCAGGGGCCATAGGCCTGAATCTCCATGCAAGAGGAGAATCAGGTCCTCGGCACTTTGGCCTGTAGCAGCTATTATGGTCCACGGGCTATACCACAGTTTGGCCACACTAGTAGTCTGTATTGTCTTAGTTAACGGGGAGGATTCAGTCTCCGATATGCTTATAGATACATCACTCACACAGCCACTTTTTCATGGGTGATGTGACTTCCAACCTTACTTACTGTAGTGTACCTATGTACAGTAGCTCAGAGTTATTTATATTTTGTCCACCAGGTGGTAGCATAAGATTAATATTTAACATAAAGACAGTAATTTTCTTAATTCCTACCCCGCACCACAGAAGCCTTGTGGTAGAGTGTCATACTTTAATATAATAAAATAATGGAGGGGGGAAAAGTATGACATGAATTATTTAGTTCAAACAACAGTACCCAAATGCAGGTGAATCTTTCTAAACAAATAGGAATACAGGAACCCACTCCAAGCCTAAAAGAGGCTATTTGAGAAGCATGAACAACACGGACTAAAAACATGTAACTGAAATGAATTGGCTTGGGTTTGCTATTTTGATTTGTTTTGGGAAGTAAGGGGTCAAATATTGCTAGCTATTGCTCATGGTGCGTTGAAATCAGCTGAGGTGCACTAACCGTCCATCCCCCTAGAATCAGACTCCAAAACACTGGAGGAAGCAAGTTGTTGGTAGAGGGTCCTGATTTATGGAACTTGTTCCTTTTGTGCTCCACCAGAGCCTAAGTTTACTCACTTTCAAGACAGGATGCAAGATCCATTTCTTTAGCTAAATTTTTGCTTGCCTAAGGCTGGGTTGGCTTCCCTAAGGTTGGTTTGGTTGGTTACCAGGGATTGTAGCTATTTCTGCAGTATTTTGTGGCAGTACATATTAAAGTGTTCTTTTAAAGTATGCCACCCATCCAGATCACATGGTGATCACTGCACAATAAGTCATCAAATAACTAGAGTGTGAACATTAGTACTTAACACCATTAATCTTCTATACAATATAGTGAGCTTAGTGAACACCTTATTATGATCCATATGGGCCCAAAGTTCACTTAACTTTCTTGATTCACAAAGTCAGAGCCAATTTGCAATAGATTTTGAAGAGTCGATCTTCTATTTCACCAGAAATAAGAGCTTACTGTTCACTGAAATCACCTGGCTCGACCCTCTTCCCCAACTGTGTCCTCTACACTGGGCTTTATATATTGTTGATATCTGTCGTGAGGACGTGGGGAGCAAAAGGGGGGGATCAGGGCATCCCCGCAGATGCAGTCTACCAGACAGTTCCCAACTTCCCAGCTGTATGACTCAAGGGTCCGAGTCAGGGAGGCCACCCTTAGGGCCGTGGCGATGCGGCCTAATGGCCAGAATCAGTAGCTTCCTTGGGATCAGGTGGGACAAGCAAATAGTCTGTAGCCCTGGCCCTCAGACAAGCCGGAGTGAGCCAGCAGTTTATAACTACAGCAGGGGGTTGCACACCTCTACTGTTTGAAGCTCAGGTACGGGGGGGGTGCTGTCACCACCAAGGGGAGTGGAAAGGGGGATAGGAGGATTCAGGGCCCTGACTCCACCCCGTCCCAGCCCAGGGCCCTGTTCTTGACAGGCCTGGTCACCATACTGGCCAGCAGGGATCCCACCGCAACACACTGACCTGTCTCTGGCAGGATATACCACTCACACTGTCCCCCTGGGACACTTCCTACCGTGCCTCCTGATGCTGTCATCTGGGTCTTGTCAGGGCCTTCGGGTTCCCTGGCATCAGTATCTCTCTGGCTGACTGCCTGGAGTCAGGTGTCCATGGGCAGCTGTCTCCGTTCAGGTGTCCAGGGCCTCTGGTTCCCTCAGCTGGAGGCTGAAGCAGCTCTGTGCTTGGAGCCTCCATCAAGTGTCCTTCCTCCTCAGTGGTCAGCCTGGAATGAGCTGGGCTGCTCCCTTTTATACTGGGGCAGCAGTTGGAGCATGCCTAGCATAGCCTGGGGTGGGGGATGGGACTTCCGCCACCCATAGTGTGTGTTTAACTCTTTCCTGCTCAGTGCAGGGTAAGCCCACCCTGTCACAATGTCACTATGTTTGCATACCAAACCTGTGAAATCTGTGAAAACCAGTCAAGTTTTTTTCACAGACCACTACAGTGTGTGGGAGATTCTGGTGCTGTCCCAGTTAACTAGAGCCCTTTTTCATCTCCCATAGCAGCTGGAGCTTTGCTTCCTTTAATAGTTATCAAAAACAGAGAGCCTAATCTTGAACCCATTAGAGTTACTGGAACTACTTGCATGGGTAATGATTATGTACATGAATAAGAATTTGTAGGATAGGGTCCATAATGAGAGCTAGTATGCTGCAGCTTAAAACCATGTAATTTCTTAGCGCCCAAACGACATCTTTATATTGCGTAGGTGCTATTTCTGTGTGACCATCATTCTTCATCCATGGCAAGTGTACAGTTTAGAGACAGGTTCCTAGTTATATGTTTCTGTTAAAATGCTTTTATTTGTAGAAACAATCACATAAAATAAAATGATTTAAAAGGAGGTCTTAATTACATTTCTGTTTCCAAACCACACAGCATAGTGAGAATGGAATATGATTACAATAAACTGTTGTTTTGCAACTCATCATTAATTAAGTTAAGAGAAAAAACTGGGGTGTGAGCAAATAGTGTGAGCCCATTTTTTATTGCACGCTTGGCATAAACATAAATCAAATCTTTCTGTAGCTCAGTTGAGGGAACAGGATACATATATCATCTTATTTGTAGAGCCAAATTCTGACCATATGGAAGTCAATAGGAGTTTTGTTGTTAATTTTAAAGGATCAGAATTTCATCTTTAAAATATTACAATGGAAAAGAAAAAAAATCCTCAAGCCTAAAATTTCTAAAAGGATGAGTGATTCCAGATGCCTTAATTTTTGGGTGCCCAACTTACAGATTCATAGATTCCAAAGCCACAGGGAACCATTGTGACCATCTAGTGGGACCTCCCGTATAACACAGGTAATAGAACTTCTCCAAAACAATTCTTAGAACAGATCTTTTAGAAAAACATCCAATCTTGATTTTAAAATTGTCAGTGATGGAGAATCCACCAAGACTCTTGGTAAATTGTTCCAAAGGTTAATTACGCTCAATGTTAAAAATTACACCTTATTTCCAGTGTGAATTTGTCTAGCTTCACCTTCCAAACGTTGGACCATGTTATAGTTTTCTCTGTTAGACTGAAGAGTCCATTATCAAATATTTGTTCTCCACATATGTGCTCATAGCCGGTAATCAAGCCCCCCCCTTAACCTTCTCTTTGTTAAGCTAAATAGATTGAGCTTCTCAAGTCTATCACTATAAGGTATGTTTGCAAACCTTTTAATCATTCTTGTGGCTTTTTCCTGAACCCTCGCCAATTCATCAACATCCTTCTTGATTCTGGCAGTGGTTGCACCAGTGACAAATACTTCTCTACTTCTACTCAAGATTTCCCTGTTTATCCATCCAAGTATCACATCAGAACCACACACTTTTGGGCCCAGCGTCGCACCGGGAGCTCATGTGCAGCTGATTATCCACCACGACCCCTAAATCTTTTCTACATTTCATCCAAGAAATCAGTTTTAAAGAGATCTAGGTTTTAAAACTACAGAGCACCCAGACTCAAAGTCCGGTCTCTTTAATTTTGATTTTTTTTCAGTTTCATTGATTCATACAATTTAGGGCCAGAAGCGATCATTAGATCATCTAGTCTGACCTTCTGTATATCATAGACCCTTAAATTTCACCCAGTTACACCTGTACTGAGCCCAATAACTTGTGTTTGACGCCTTTAAGTTGTCTCAAGTTGGGAACCCTAAGAACTGAGGAATCAAAAGTGCTAGTCACTTTTTGAAACATAGGCGTCAAGATTTTTAATTACCCCTTTCTTGGAGATGCTCGTGACCACTTCAAAATGTTCCGAAGTACTTCCACTGACTTCAGTGGGTTTTGGTTTAGGCCTATAAAATCAGCACAAACCTTCTTTTCAGGAAGGCCAGGATGACTTGACTCACTTCCTAGAACCATTTCTTTTCTTCACCTCCACCCTTTATGTTCAGGTGGGGGTAATGAATCACCTGCTGCAGTGAATCAATGCAATCCACTTAACCCTTTCCCAGCAGGATCAACACCTGCTAACACAATAGAATGTTTCAAACAAACTCTTGCGGCCTGTTACAGAGAGCGATCAATCTTTACAGGACAGCATCAGCATCAGAAATGAGCGGTGCAAGAGGGTCCTCTGCCCCGGAAGAGCTCGCTTCACGTTCCTAGTATGGCAGGCTGCCTGTGCCAGTGTGAGAGTGTTCTTTAAAACCAACACAAAATTACAAGAATGCTATAAAAATACGCTAACCCAAACACAATGACAGGATTCCCTCACCACGCACCAACACATGTCACAAAATACATTTCCTGTACCAGGTATTTTAATGAAAACAGTCACCACAGGCATAATTTCCAAATGTGATCACCTAAACGTTTAAGGCCAGGGGAAATCTAACTCTGCAAAGATTTTAACCTTCTCAAACTAAGCTGAGCACTGAAGGTAGCTAATGTTTCTCACAGCACATACTCTGATTTAAGCTTGTCACATTTACACTCATTTATGCCTGGACATTCATTCCGGTACCCTTGTTCCTCTAGTGCTCCAGTCTGTCAGCACCCCCACTCCGGACATTACTGTCAGCGTCTCCATTCTTTAGTTTAATACCTGCTTTGCATTCTCCTAGATGGAATGACACAGACAGCAAAAGGGCCAGGGTTACATATATGTTTGGGACCAGGAAGGATATTTTCCTGACCAGTTTCAGAAATTGGCTTTTATAATCCTCTCTCCACTTTTCCACTGACTGGGATATTCAACAAAACGTCTTGTAATGTCAGATATCTCAGAAGTGTTCATTTCAGATGCCCTCATTCTTGGTCTCATATTTCTCTACTCCTTTTTGTGTTGTCTGTTCTTTGTTTTACCGTATTTTTGTGGGTGGTTTTTCAATCAAGCCTTTACTGTGTTTCCACTGTATGTTTACCATGTGGCATAGCAGCTCGAGTACATTATAAATACATGAATTATTAGTGTAGGATGGAATTTTCTACAGGGCTCAGAGTTGGACCAGCTCTGCTCTCTTTGAAATCAATGGCGCTTTACCAAAGACTTTCATGGGAGCTGAGTTCAGCTAATGCTAAGCCCTGTTGCAAAAGCCACCTGGAGATCTTTACCATGTCTGTTCTCGGTTTACTTCAGTTTTTCCGAAGGTCAGAGAACTCAGGAACCATCCTTGAGCCTCCAGAGAATCTGGATCTGGACATTTAAAGATTTTTTTGACTTTTCATAGAAATGCCATTCACCATTTTGTGTACTGAGATTCAGGCATAGCTACAACACCATCCACGTCAAGATGCTTAACGCAGCTTACCTGAATTTCCATACTTTATTTTCTTAGCCTTACCTCCAGTTTAGCAAAGGTTCATGTCTCCATATTTCATTAGGTTTTAAAATGTGTAAAAATGACTCCACTAAAATCAGTGTGAGGCCAACTCTGCCATAGTAATTCAAAGATCCCTAACGTCCCCCGGGTCAGTGATAGGCACTGAGGGGGAGCCTAGTAGAGGAAAGTTCTCAGACTTCAGGGAGGTACCGATCCGTCCTATGCAGCTTGTAAAATCCAGAGGAACTCCTGCAGAGGTGACAGGTTTTGCAAGAACTGTGGTGATCACAAGATGCCTCAATGGAATGCTTCCCAAGCCTCACAACACATGACCGCAGCTATTTAGGTCCCTGATAGCCTGTGGCTATAGTCTTCCTAAAAAGTGCGTATTATTGATACATTGCTTAAGGAGCACAAGGCTAGTTGAGATGTAATTTCTAACCAAAGTGCAAGTCAGCCTGCTTTATTTAGAACATCTCTGTGTTCCAAATGTACATAGACATTGCTGTTACTCCTATTTAAATAATAGCCATCAAACCTTCCAAGATGAGTCCATGGCACCAGTCCTTGCCACGCACAACAAAGTAAACCAGACACATTAGGAAAAAGTAAACCACACACATTATGAAAAAGGTCAAAAAAGTGAGATCACCCCCGTTTTTAAATTTCTGTATCTCCCAAATGCCTTGTCTTATTTTTCTCAAACTTTCCAAGAAATTTCTAGCCAGACATAGGATCATGCCTGTGACATTTCAGGTTGATTGATTTCATTCTGACAAAATTAGGGGATGAATTCAAAGTCAGGTTTATAATGGAAGGCTTCGCATCGGTCCTAACTACAGAAGAAACAAGCATCACTCCATCTTGTAATATAGTCTTCGCCAGAGCTAACAATAGCTTCACCTCTGCTACTACAGAGCTGAGCCAAAAAGCAGAAAGGCACAAGGCCAAAGACAAACCAAAAGACAAGAAGCAAAGACAGAAGAGAAGACAGAGAAAAAATCCATCCCACATGAAAACATTGCTTTGATAACTCCCAGATAAGAAAAGCTGCCTCTGAGAAAGCCTGTTCAGACATTAGGAAATGACTGAAGCACCAGGGATGGCAAAACTACCTAACCTGACCTGCAGTAGAGAAAAATTAATGAAAACAAGAAGGACAAATTGGCCAAAAAAGAAGTGAAGTTTGTCACTTAAAAAAAAATCATTGTTAATTATGACAGTATGCAAAGCAATAAAATACAAAAATGTTGGAGCAGGTCCATACCAAAGGAATTCACTCTATAAGTACATGCTAATAAAAAAATGTCAAAACACAATAATAAAGATATTATAGAGCAATCTGTTTTTTTGTGCAGCATGAACATCTACACCACCATACAAGGGAAAAAATTATATGCTAGCTGAGTGCAGTGATGACAAGAAAGGGATCATACAGGAAAGGAAGTGAGCAGAAGAAGTGGGGGAAGGAACAGAATGGAAAAGGAATGAAAAATGGTGAAGAGAGAGGGCTACACTCAGAGGAGGAGCCATACCCAGTAAGAAGTTGTGATAAAAGAAGCATTCGCGTTGTCATTTGGGATAAAGATAAGAATAACTTGCAGGAATTTCCAACCCAGAGGGCTAGGCCTGCAGCTGGTGCAAATCATCTTAGCTACATTGATTTTGATGAAGCTCTGCTGATTTTTATGATCTGATAAATCAGCGGAGGATCTGGCCATCACGGTGCACAGTCCCTAATTTTCTTGATAGTAAAATGCTTTCCAAAGTGCTCATTGTTGGTCTATTGGAAGTTTTACCATTTTTACCATCTCACTATCCCTCCTTGCATGTAAAATTCAATTTTTTTTTCTGGGGAAGAACCCCAGGCTCCCTCTTTTTCACTCTCGCTTAGATCTGAAATTCAAAATGTCCAGCAAATTCATCCTGTTACTTAGCATTTCTTTTTCCTCCTTCTTCCCTCCCACCATGTCAGCAGCAAAACAAATGCCTTTCCATAGCCCCCTTCCAGGGATTAGATGTTGGTTTGTACTGGAAATTTAAGGAGCTTCCATGTCCTCCAATCTTTTCCCTATAGCTAAATCAATAGCTACCTTTTCTCATGCTCATCCTCTACTCTTGAAAAATCAGATGCACTATTAACAAAGACAATGTAAATGTCTGTATACAGGTTCTTTCTAATATCCATGATAGAGTATGCTGCACAACCTAGGACTGCTCCTCCTCCCATTGAAAAGACACTGAATCTAATTTATCAGTAACCTCTAGTCCTTGTCTGCCCTGTCTCTGTCCTTTCACGTTTTCCTTTGCCAGAAACTAGAATGAGTCCCATAAGCCAGGTCCTGGAAAATGGAGAACAAAATGAAGAGAGTTTTATCCTAAGCAAAAGAGTTTAACTGTTAGTTCTAGGTGCAGTCCTTTTAGCCTCTCTTCATTCATGTGCACAGCAGCCTAAGGAACAATCACCTCCCTTTCTCCAATACCTTACCCATTTTTCCTCGTTATCACCAATAGAATCATAAGACTGGAAGGGACCTCAAGAAATCATCTAGTCCAGTCTTCTGCACTCCAGGCAGGACCAAGCATTATCTAGACCATCCCTGACAGGTGTCTGTCCAACCTGCTATTAAAAATTTCCAATGACGGAGATTCCACAACCTCCCTAGGCAATTTACTTCAGCATTTAACTACCCTGACAGTTAGGAAGTTTTTCCTAATGTCCAACCTAAACCACCCTTGCTGCAATTTAAGCGATTGTCCTATCCTCAGAGGTTAACACAAACAATTTTTTGTCCTCCTCCTTATAACAACATTTTATCTAGTCAAAAACTGTTATTATGTCCCCTATCAGTATTCTCTTCTCCAGACTAAACAAACCTGATTTTTTAACTCTTCCCTTGTAGATCATGTTTTCTAGACCTTTAATCATTCATGTTGTTCTTCACTGGACTTTCTCCACTTTGTCCACATCTTTCCTGAAATGTGGCACCCAGAACTGAACACAATATTGCAGTTGAGGCTTAATCAGCATGGAGCAGAGCGGAAGAATTACATCAAATCTCTTGCTTACAACACTCCTACTAATACATCCCAGAATGATGTTTCCTTTTTTTGCAACTGTGTTACACTGTTGACTCATATTTAGCTTGTGATCCGTTATGACCTCCAGATCCCTTTCCACAGTATTCCTACCTAAGCAGTCATTTCTCATTTTGTATGAACTGATTGTTCCTTCCCAAGTGTAGTACTTTGCATTTGTCCTCATTGAATTTCATCCTATTTATTTCAGACCATTTGTCCAGTTTGTCCAGATCATTTTAAATTTTAATCCTATCCTCCAAAGCTCTTGCAACCCCTCCGAACTTGGTATCATCCGTAAACTTTATAAGTGTACTCTCTATGCCATTATCTAAATCATTGCTGAATATATTGAACAGAACCGGATGCAGAACTGATGCCTGTGTGACTCCACTTGATATGCCCTTCCAGCTTGACTGTGAACCACTGATAACTGCTCTCTAATATCAAAATATAAGGAAAAACCTTACATTTCTTGCAGCCTCAGATCACTCACTGAAGTCAGCTGAAGCTTTGAGTGTGCAAGGAATGCAGGACAGGACCCAGAGCTGAGACCAGGACTATGCCTTTTTCTTGTGTGAAATGCTGTGCACCTTTAGGTTGACCTAGATGGAATAATAACACATAACTAATGAAAACAATATAACAAAATAGCTATGCAGGTGAAATCAGACAATACTCTGCTCTTGAATGAACTCACACAGAAAAATGAAAAAAGACAAAAACACTCTATCTCTCAGGGGTGAACACTTTCCACAAAGTATTCACTCTATACTTAATCTTTTAATACTTGTCCTCAAAGGAAACCTACACAACCCCTCTAAAAGGTGAGTCTGGGAACTTAAATTCATAACTCTGCTAGACACCGGTAACCATGGACTTCACAGGGACTCTGGTTTTATGCTCATTACAACAATTTTAACACACCTTACTGCTGCTAATCTTTAATTGCCCATTTCAAACCCTTTACGCAGAACAATCTACCCCCCAATTGACCACTTTACTTTAAGGGACCACCTCACCCCTTCTGCTTAACAATCTGTCCCAGCTTGTATTTAGTTCAGCTGATCTGCTTCCTTCCCTAGACCTGAAGAAGAGAGATCTGTGCAGCTCAAAAGCTTGTACCTTCCACAAATAGCAATTGGTCCAATAAAAGATATTACCTCACCTGCCTTGTCTCTAAAATAGTTGTAGTAGTTACATTGCACTAAGTCTTGATCAAACTGTTCAATTTTTCTCCAAATATGAACATAAGTATTATTGATTATTAATATTACTTGTATTGCAGTAGCTCATAGGAGCTCCAGTCATGGGCCATAGCCCCGTTGGGCTAGGTGCTGTTCAAACACAGAGTCCCTGCTGTATAGCGCTTATACATGAGTGTGGGATGAGCTGAACTTCTTATGTTCTATATATCCTGAATTTTCCCCAAACTATTCTGACAGACCCTCACTATTTTCCCTGCCACTGATTAGTCTCAGCACCTCTGGTGAACTGAATTTCATGCCTCTGGAATGCTGCAGCTGGTTTGATTCCACTGCTGCTCCTTGGGCAGACAATCAGATCAGTTCCAGAACTGCAGTGGCACCAAATTCAGTGCACTGAAGCTGCTGGGCGTAATCACGGTGGTAACAAAGGTAACCAGAGTATTGCTAATGGAAATGGGACAAAGCACCAACGTTATCTCTTCTTTTCAAAGAAAGGTACCTAGCTTTATAAAGAATTGGTTAGTAAATATTTTAATACAAATAACCTCAGCACAGCTGCCAAAGCAGTCTCCAAATAGACAGACTTGTTTACAGTCTGGACTAGTGCCTTAAAACTTGACCTGCTTATTCGACAGAAAGTTAACCCCAGAACATGTATCATCATGGCTGCAGGGATAAACGCCAGAAAGATAACATCCTAACCTAACTAGTCTCCAGCTGAACCCAGGACATTGACCACGTTTTATCACATCAAGTGTCCTTGTAGTCACTCAAAGTAAACAAGCAAACAAAGACGTGCGGGTAGAATCACGTAACAGCTTGGGTTACTGGGGACTGCACAGACATTTGGCTGTGCACCAACCCCCTGCCTTAACTTGAAAAGCTACTGGAAATCTAATTTTGTGCATCGTTTTAAGATAGTAAATTAATCTTTTTAAATAATTTGGTCATCCCAGCTCAGATGGTATCTTCCCCTTTCCCTTTCTGGCACTGGATTTTAAAAAAGTATGAAGGTGAGTGTTGAAGAAAGAAAATTCTGCCAGCAGCAATGTTAATTGAATTATGAATAATGAATGAGCAGTGCTGACAAAGATCATATTTTAGTTCTGCTAAGAGGACATTAGTGGCTATCCTGAAAATGTGGAACTGCATGGATTTGGTTTCCGGGCAATACTATCAACACAAAAAACCTTCTGTTGGTAAGGGGAACGGGATGGTTGTCTGAGTTACTGCGAAGCATAACTAAAAACTTTGCAGGGAATGGTCATCGATGAAGAAAAGTCATTCTAGCAGAGGTACCATCATAACCTTCAGCTAGCAGGTTTCTTGGAAGATGGAGCGAAGGGCTGGTCCATGGAATGTTTATCCTGTTATCTTGGACTGATCAATAGAGAGCTAGGTTAGCCTTTTGTTGAGATACTCAACTGATTTTTGAGATGTACCATAAACAGCCACGTGAGGGAACTAGAGTGCTACGTGTTGCAAGAGGATTATAGTACAGCATAGCATAGTACAGCAGACCACTCCAGAAACAGAGGTCTCTGTCAGGCTACAAGTCCCCTACACATAAATCCCAGAGCTCAATGCTGTAAGTATTTGTGTGTATGCTTCTGTGGAATAAAGATGGAGTCTTCTTTTACTGCACCTTAAATGCCGTGTCAAATGGCATTTCCTTAGGGAGACTTCTCTGCCCATCTTTCAATCACATGGAAACGACACTAGCTAGGTTTCTAGTGGCTTTTGTGGGTCATAAACCTTGAAGTGAAGCAACAACTATATCTGTATGGGTGACTGCCACCAGTATCCCTAGTTACTCACAGGTGTCAATTCTAAGAGGCCAAGGGTGTGACCTAGAGGAGAAGGGGTGAGTAAAAGGAGTATGTTGCTTGTATAGGCAAAGTTGTAGCTAGGATACTGAGAGCAATTGTGGGGGGCGCACCTCTGCTGTGACATATCCTTGTGCAACCCTTACTTAGGTAGGTGAGCACTCACTCATAAAAGTAGTCCTGCTAAAGAAGCAGCAATGGGGTGGCACTGTTCTCAGTGCACAGGTTATAAATGGAGGAAAAGCTACCTCTTCTGCTGAATCCATCAGAGCGCTGACTGTTGTTAAGAAGGCAGAGCAGAAGCAGCCCCAAATCCATCATTCTTCAATAAGGTCAGGAATCAAGTGAATGACCCAGCTGATCTTTGGTGATACCCTCAAAACACAGCCCTGATTGCACTGAAAATATGCAATGGGTCCTTCCCATATAGAAAAGTTGTATAGAAGGTAATAGAAAATGACACGCTTAGTGTAGGTTTTTGAACCATCTTATAGAATTTTATAAAATTGTTTTTAAAAAACTCTATTAAATTCTATACAGTTTTAGAGTAATTTATCCAGAAATATGTTGGATTCACCCCCCATTAAATTCTTCAGGACTTTCCCCTGTGGATAAAGTGAGTGAAATCCTGGCAGTTAGGTATTGTCCTTTGCACTTCTACAAGGTGAGAGCCCCTGTGGGCGCTGAGGCCATGGGCCGCCCCAGATGGTAAGAATCAAGCTGGCTGTCTATCACCTCAAAAGCAGTCTTGCAGTTGTTCTAAATGCTGCTGGATATAGGGCACTATGCTTTGGAGAAATCTAAGGGCAAGAAATTCTTCTGACAAACACACTTATAGATCACTCTCTATCATTATTGAATGAGAGCACCCACTGGGGCTGCTTGGGCGATGAATTCAAAAAAAGGGATTGTTTGTGTTCTGGCTGGGGGTGGAAGCAGCAGTGACATGCGTGTCCAATTTTGAAATATCACACACTGCAGTGAATTTGGTTGTGCAAAACAAAGGAGGTGAATGACTTCATGAATTCTCTCCTCTCCTGTATTCATGGCATCCCACACCAGTTCCAGTGTGGCGTGAGCTGCACATGAAGGTAGGGTTGTCTGCGACTTCTGCTTTGCACGTTGCCTACATTTAGTGATGTGGGAGTGGTTGGAACAGAATGAGAATACTGACAGGATTTTGAAAATGGCCCAGAAAATCTTGGAATATCAAAACGTGATGCAAAATGCTCTCGCCTTCCGCCATTTGAAGCCAGAGAGGGTGACGTGGTGGAAATCCACTCTTTATCTTGTGGAAAGGTTCTACGAGTAAAGCAAGCATTCTACATGAGGTCCAAGATACACGCCCATTACCTATGGTGTAGACCTTAAATGGAGATGGCCTAATGACTGAGCTGTGTTAATTCTATATCAGTCAAGTTATCCTTCTAACTTTCCTGCTGGAGACATTATTTTTTCCATGTTGTCTCATTGTAGGCAAACAGTCTCTTTCACCTAGGTGTTGAGCATGCAGCACACACAGCAGAGAGGTTCAGGAATCAGAACTGCACTGTGCAGTGCAACAAATTTTGCTTATAATCTTGGATCCATGTGCCAAGCACACAAAATGCCTCATATTTCATGGGGCGAGGACCCCTCGGTGGCAGGGATACTATGAACTACTACTGATTAGTGAACCAGTGCAGAAAACATGGATTCATCACAGACACCAGTTAGCTGAGGGAGAGCAGCAGTATAAGGATGTGAGTGTTAGCAGGAATAAAAAGTCTGCTCTGGATTCTTGTTCTGAACTCGACACCAGTGTACAAGGAAAGTCTCTGTGGGAGAGCTTGGAAGACTTTGGCTCTTGTCTGATGGAGCAACAGCAGTTGTAAAATCTCAAGAGACTAGGGCCACCCAAAGTGTGTCAGTTTATCAGATGGACAGCTGTGGGGCTTCTACAAATGCCAAACCATAAGCATATTGGCAGAGGAAGCAGGAATTGTAGCCAGCACATACAGAATGGATTCTGAGTTTCTAAGTTGCCTGCCTTTCACAGTATGCTTAGAGAGCAGGACAGATCTGCAGCCCTGCCAAGTCTGCTATGCACCACTCCCATGGCACAAAAATCTTCAATCTGAATTTAAAAGCTTCAGGAGAATTTCCTCAATATTCATGATGTCTAGGAGTCAGGTGGGTCAAAGGGCAGTCCAGATCAGTGGTTAGAGTTTACACAAGTGGTATGAAAGCCAGGTGATCCAATCTACGGGGAAGATACAGTGAGGCAGCTGATAGGATCGAGTAAGGCAGCAAGGCAGGGTCAAGCAAGTAACAACTAGCGGGCAATGGTTTGTTGCTCAGACAAAGCCAGAAATGAAGCAGGAAGTTTATATAGGGTCACCAGCCAATCAGGATCAAGATCATGTGGCCAATCAGGAAACAGGTTGTGAAACCCTTGAAGCTGGCCCACCCAAGTCTGTGATTTCCCTGGTAATTCAATGAGAGGCTGGTTCCCTAGAACCCAGTGCCTCTGGGTTTGAGACTGGTGTTCAAGACCAGGGTTCTGACATCACATCCTCTTCTGGGGTGATCTGAGGTCTCGGTTTATCTGGGTCTGCCCTGTGGAAGGTGTTGACTTTTTCAGAGGCATGTACATGGTGAGCTGGCTCCCAGGTCCACTCCTCGGGCTCGTATCCTTCCCAGTCAATGAGGTACCACAACTTCCCTCATCATGTCTGGGAATCTAGGATGAGATACTCTTCTTGTCCCTGAAACTGAATTGGCAGCAGAAAGAGGGGAGGGAGGGTTGTTTTCATTTAAGGAAGGGATTGTCAGAGGAAGGTTTCAGGAGGGAAGCATGAAATACAGGATGCATCTGGAGGGATCGGGGAAGCCGAAGCTCAAAGTTCACCAGGTTGATTTCTCTTCAGATCTGGTAAGGACCGGTGTACTGGTGGTCACGTTTTCAGATGGAACAGCCTGTCTTGAGAGGTGATTGGCCAATAACCACACCTTTTGTCCCATTGCAAAAGTGGGACCTTTCCTGTCGATGGCAGTCAGCATGATTCTTGTACGCTGCCTTGGCCACATCACAATGTTGCTTTAGCTCCGCTTCGGTTTGTTGGATGTGGTATATCGTCCCATGTTGAGGGAACAATGGACCTACGGGCACTGCAGCATGCAAATAGGGATGAAAAATGCAGTTAGCAAAAAATGGGCTCTTCCAAAATGAGTCATGGTTCACATTTTGATATGCAAATTCTACATTTGGAATCAGTGAGGCCCAGTCATCTTGGTGGAAATTTGTGAAGCAGCATAGTACCAGGTACACCCTTCCAGTACCAGGTACACCCTTTCTGATTGGCCATTTGTTTGCAGATGATAGGCGGTTCATGGATGTCAATGCACCTCTAGTAAGTAGAACACTTCCCTTCAAAACTGTGACATAAACAGGGGTCCCTGGTCTGAAATAATCTGGTCTGGGAGGCCATGGAAGTGAAAAACATGGGAGATGAGGAGGCAGGCAATGTTCTCAGCAGTGGGGAGCTGTGCGCAGAGGATGAAATGTGCCATCTTTGTAAGCTGGTCCACAATTGTCAAGAAGATGCAGCAACCCTTGGAATCAGGGAGTTCAACAGTGAAGTCCATAGTGATCTGGGCCAAGGGCCTTACAGTGGTCTTGGCAGATATTAGCATTCCAAAGGGTTTAGTTAGAGGTATCGTTGTAAGGGCACAGGTGTTACAGGATCTGACGTCAGCCTGAACATCAAATCACATGGTTTTTGTTTGGCTGAAGTGATCTTCCCTAGGCACATAGTGGCATAGGAGTAAAGCTTCCAAATGAGGGCTTCCTTCAGGGACATAAATATGCCTATGGATGTGAAAGAGTCAATCCCTCTGTGTAATTTCAGTAAAGGGTTTGGTATCAGTGGTTAGGAGCTTCTGAGCAAAAGGGTAACTCCAAAGAACAGAATATATAGTTGTCATTAAGTCTGATAGCAGTGACCCTCCAAAGAAGTGATATGGCTTCAGGATGTAGGGTGGCTGTACATTGGATTCTCTGGGATCACCGACATACTCGTCTTTTCTGGAGAGTGCATCTGCCTTTCCATTCTTAGAGCCAGGGAAGTAAATGAAGGTGAAATCAAACCATGAGAAAAAGAGAGCCCACCATAGCTGTCGTTGATTCAAGGCTTTAGCAGAATGTAGGTATTCCAGGTTTTTGTGATCAGCATATACCTGCATGGGTAGAGCTTTCAAGAGAAATATGTGCAAGGATGGAGCTCTTGATCACAACTCTGTTTTTGGGACACCATCACCCCGATGGCAACATTGGAGGCATCAGTTTCTGGGATGAATGGCTGGCTGGGGTTGGGGTGCATGAGGATGGGTGCAGTGGTAAACATGTCCTTCAGGCTTGCAAAAGCATGTTGAGCTTTTGATGTCCAGCTGAATTTGGCAGGTTTGCAAAGCAAGGAGGTTACTGGAACCAGAATTTGCAAGAAACTGCATATAAAGCACCTATAAAAGTTTGCAATCCCAATGAAGCATTGGATTTCCTGAATACTTGAGGGCGTTTCCAGTTGCAGTTCTGTACTACCTTACATGGATCCATGCAGACCCCTTTGGGAGACAATATATATATCTGAGAAACTATGCTAGGTTGTTCAAAATATACATTTTTCCAGCATTGCACAGAATTAATTTTGGTGGAGCCTTCCCAATACATTGACTACAGGTTGCTCATGTGTGGGTTGATCTTCAGAATAAATTAAAATGTTGCCTAGGTAGGCAACCACATGGTGCTCCAACATATCCTGCAAAACATCATTGATCAGATGCTGAAAAGGGGTGGGCAGATTGGTAAGGTCAAAAGGCATCACCTGGTAGTCAAAGTGGCCATACCATGTTTGAAACACGGTCTTCCATTCATCCCCTCGCCAGATCTAAATTAGATTATAGGCCCCTCTGAGATCCAGCTTGGTGAGTATCTGGACCATTCTTATTCTCCAGGAGAGCTCCAGGATCAAGGGTAGTAGATATCAGTTTTGTACAATGATTTTATTTAAAGCATGGTAGTCCACATGCAGCCTCAGAGATCCATCCTTCTTTTTTACAAAGAGGATGGGGGGCCCCAGCTCAAGATGTGGACTGTTAGATAAAATGCTTTTTTAGATTTTCATGGACATACCCCTTAAGAGCTACAAGTTCATGCTCAGACATGGAGTATATCCATTGAAATGGTATCTTGGCATCAGGCTGCAAATATACTGGTCAGTCATATTAATGTGGGTGTGTGTGGAGGCAAGATATTCTTGTGCTGTGCAAGAATTCCCTGTGCTGCACTCCTTATCTAGCAAGCCCACACCAGAATGGAAAGAATTACAGCCCATCAGATGATGTATGAAATTCAACGTGTTAGGAAGCATGCTACTTAGGCCAACACTTAAAGTGAAACTGTGTTTTATTTGTGGATATGGTGAATGCATTAGAGACAGGAAAGCTTGATACTGAAGCCTATATACTTTTCCTCAAAACTCCAAAGGAGTCTTAAAGAAAATCAGGATTTTAATAAAGATCTACAAAATGTTACATCAGCACAGAAGAAAAGCCAGATGCGTGATGGGTTTCCAGCACAAATGCAAAATCTATTTCATACTGACTCTTCTGCATACTCATCAGCTGTAGAAACATCTCTAATCTGTGCTTGTGTACTGCTTTCATCCACAACATATACATATTACAGAATGAAATACTGGAGATAAATCCATCAAACACATCTTCTCTACATTTCGTAGAATCAAAGAATCATAGAAGATTAGGATTGGAAGGGATCTCAGGAGGTCATCTAGTCCAACCCCCTGCTCAAAGCAGGACCAACCCCAATTAAATCATCCCAGCACTGAATTTAACACGCTGCATCTCCTTCCTACTTCACCAACACCAACATCTGGATAAAGTTCTTCTCATGTGCAGTAGCAGCCTCTTTTCATTAGCCTGAACACTGGCATAAAAACAGAGTCTAGTCTAAGGATATTGAAATACATTTTGGCTGCATGTGAACATGCTATACAGCCCGTAAACATGGCAACTGTCGTATATAAATATTCTCCTAATCTGATCATAAATCCTGCTATAAATAAAAATGTGTGTCTTGTTTTCACTTTGAACTTTATCTTGGCTGTATGGAAATATCTTGTCTTTTTATTATTATTTATTTAATTATATGCCCTTAGTTTTGGCTGTCTGTATCATAGATGTCTGGGTCTTGTTAGGTTTCTTTATGTTACAAATCTTAGTACTGGAGCTCCAAACATACAGCCCAATAGAGTCAATGACAGTTTTTCCCTATTCATTTTAACAAGTGTTGAATCAGGTCCTATGAGATGAGATTGGCCTAAGGCAAAAAAATCAGATATAGATCAGAACTTCTAGAGGCGTGAGTGTTGAGATCTGGAGGTTTGAGTCAGGCTCATCCCTAGCTATAAAAGGAAGTAATATGACTGCAGCTGAAGAAGATGACATACCAAATGCTACATTAGACAGAAAGCTGACTTTTTTTCTGTAATATATAAAATATTTAATAAATTATTAGAGCCCAGAACTTTAAAAAGAGAAGAATAAGATGCCTGATACCATGAATAACTTATTACTTAGACATTTATCACACCGATTTAGTATTTACTTTTTTTTAAAAACGTATTTATTTTGGTCTAGCCCCTGGCTTTAATGGGTTTCCATGTTTGGGCAGCGAGATGGGCCTGTGCGAATCTAATTGCAGGATTGGGCCTCTGGATGTATTAATCAGACATAACAGATCAGAGCAAAAGTGAGGAAATTTAATGACAAAAGCTGCAGTTGCAACACCTCCAGCCTGACCAGAACTAGAAAGTTCTAGAAATCTTAGGAGAAAGCCTGTTCCCAAGAAATTTCTCAATCACTGAAGTCTGTGTAAATTTGGATTAGTTTTTAATAATCCCCTGAATTACAGGATGAGTATCTGAACCACACCATTGCACTGTTTAAGATTTGCCCCTTATTATGCATCCGTCACAGGTGGTGCTGCTCCATAGTGCCCCATCTGTGGGCACAAGTTGTGGCTACCTGCTTGGAGCTGGGCGGGCCATGCCATAAGCTCAGCATCAGTCTTTAAATAACCATAAGATAACAAAACTCAGCCTTTGTTAAACAAACACACAAAACTCATAAATGGGGGGGGGGGTTAGTTGCAGCATTTGAGGGCAAGGCTTTGACCTGGACTGGAGGTCCAG
Source organism: Emydura macquarii macquarii (assembly GCF_026122565.2). Classification (NCBI taxonomy): domain Eukaryota; kingdom Metazoa; phylum Chordata; order Testudines; family Chelidae; genus Emydura; species Emydura macquarii. The sequence continues at coordinate 1,773,028 of NW_027133667.1, forward strand.
GCTAGCACAGAGGAGCAGCTCTTCCATCTCAGTCTCACCCGCATTGCCCTTGAGAAGAAGTGGGCAAGCCTTCTTGACTGATCTACCGGCTCCCAATTGGTCAGTGTCTTCTCCTGGCCCTTCTCAGTCTCTGAAAGACTAAGGGCTGGTCTACACTACAGCGATTAGTCGACAAAAGTTAGCTTTTGCCAAGAAAACAGTGGCGGTGTACACGCTGAAATGGTCCTCCCACGATGTTACTCCCCTGCTATGCCGTCATAATAAAACCACCTCAGCCAGAGGTGTAGGGCTTATGTTGGTAGTTAGGGTGATGCAGTGTCAGTGTAGACACTGTGCTCCTTACATCAGCTGTTGGCTGTCATTCATGTCCATTTCACGACTCCAGTGACAAGAAAACCTGGCAGGTAGAGCCCAGCTGCCCCCCGCTCACCAGCTCAGCGGCTGGAGTGGCAAGGAGCCCCAAGTGGGTGTCCCGGCTCTCGGTAGGGAGAGGGTGGGAGGGGGACAAGAAGCCAGGGTAGCTGGACCCTGCTCCCAGGGGGTGAGAAGCCCCAGGTGGTTTCCCATGGCTCCCAGCACAGAACAGGGAGTTGCAGGGGGGGGGGAACGACGACGACGGACAGCCCACCCGGGGCCCAGGAGCCTGTGGAGCAGCCAGGCTCCCACCAGGGAGCTGCCAATGGAGCTGAGAGACTAGGCTGTCAACTCCCCACAGTGCCCCTTTTAGATCGGTGGAAGTGCTTCTGGTGAGAAGGTACACCACTGACCCAAGGAGGGTACTGTGGAGAGCAGCTGTAAGTCGACCTAACATAGGTTGACTTATCTTTCTAGCACAGACAAGACCTAAGTCTTGTTGGTAGGCCAGTATGAATGGACTTTCCTTAAGCAGGGGGGTGTCAGGGTGCTGACGTCTCCAGCAGGGAGCAGAGAAGGCCTGATGGATCCCACCACAGTATCACATTACTTTTGAATCATAAAAACAAAGAAAAATATTTAAGAGAAAGTAAAAAGGCAAAGAAAATGTAAAGATCAGAAACTGACAATTACTGACTCTAAAACGGGACCTAATTCTTTAGAGGAGCTTTATGAAATGTAATGGTTCAACAAGAACAGGCACACATTTTCTTCCACCTTGACAGGCCTATGCTTATGCCACTGAATTTCACTCTGAACTTTGGAACACAATAACTCAAAACGAAACATTTGAAATCACCAAGCTTCATACCAAAGCCATGCAAAATGGTGAATTTCACATTTGCTTCAAACCAGGATCAGATTTGCTCAAAAGGAACAATTTATTTTACAAACCTGGATTGAATTTCAGGTCTGACATTGGAACCCTGGACCAGGAGAGTTTCACATGGTTTCACAGTTTTTGCAATTACTTCACACAGCTTGCAGCCAATTAATACCTGCATCTCTTTTAAAATCATACCATTACCTCTGCGTGGCCTTTACATTTGATCTGATGGTGCTTGATTCTCTTTTTTATTTCAACAAATAAAAATGTGTATTAATAAAGAGGATAAGTAATACCCATCATAACTGAGTTTGGCCCAGTATAACTCCCCTGCCTTTAATGGTGTCACAGTATTATTTTACTATTATTATTTCTTTGACTTGCTGTAGTGCCTAGAGGCCTGCACTGTACAAATATACCAGAAAGATGGTCCCCCGCCCTGATGAGAGAAGTAGGAGAACCAGGAAAGGGTGAAATTAAAAAAGCGGAGGGAGTATAAGACTTCAACAAAGAGCATAGCTAGAGGTGTCAGAAGCCACTAACGTGGTCAAGGAAGATGAGGATGGAGTACCAGTGCTCAGTTTTGGCCAGGACAGACCAGAGATGAATTTTGCTCTATTGCACTTTAAAAGTGCCATTCATTCTCTGCAATGACTACATTACAAAAAATAAATAAATAAATAGGTTTTTTTAATCGAACCTCCGTGTGCAAGTCAACTGGCATGGGCCAGACATGCCCTGAGAGACAAAATTGGGACCCTCTGATGCTGTTTTACTTCTCAGAGTAAGATCCTACTTTAATAGACTCACCAGACTTGTGGGGTTATGTTCCAGGTACCTCAGAGGCTACAGTATGGCTTGTAGAGTATGCTTTTCACCTAATTTTCAAAAGTGGCCTCCAGTGTTAGGTGTCTCCATTTGTGAGAACCCAGTTTTTGAAACCTACGGCTCCATTTGCAGAAGTGCTGAGCATTCACAATTCCAATTCAAGTTAATGGGAGTTGTAGGTACTCAGCACCTATGTAAATTAGGTAATTACTGTCTCAAGGTGGGCACCCAAAACCAGAAGCACCCTAAAATTAAAGGCCATTATTTAAAAATTGGGACTATATGTATACATTCTGTGAGACTTCGTGGTTTTGATCAAGTCTCCCTGGTCTCACTCAATATTTATCAGAGAGGTGACCAACAGCTCATTCTAAAGGTGGTTTTGATGCCAATGATTTTTAAGACCTAGAAAAGCTGTTAATTGTTGAGCTAATAATGGTTCAATTTTGCTGTTAATACAGAGAGTGAAATTTAAGCAAAGGTTTATACACCACCAGGAATAAAGGAACTTTGCCAGCTTGTAGAAAAAATCTTCCAGGGCAGGATCTGGTTAGAAAATGCTAAAATAAGAGTAGACAAAGGCTTTTTAAAAGTTAGTTGCCCAAAATGTTGACATCAATATAAAGTAGTCTAAGAAGCAAAATGCTGGCCAAAATCTTATATATCAAGTTTTTCCAGTCAAGTCAAATCAAATGTTTTTCCTCCATCCACTGAAATAGACACATGGAAAGATTATGTGTTACAATCACTGGGTCATATTCATCCATCCTGTATGATCCTTGGCCTCATTTTGTTTCTTAGAATAAACTGCTCTACATAAAAGCAGATAGTTTGGTTGCCAAACATGAGAAAACAATTAGAGAGCGTGGAGGGGAAGATGGTGGTGGAAAAACCCTATACACAGGATAGTCTATCAGGTAGATACAAATCTGTAAGAAAGTTTAATAGATATCTGCACAGCTGCCTACAGAAAAGTCCAGGTGGAGACGTGCTAACTGCGTAAAAGGATATTAGAATATTAGGGGTATTGTTATTAAGTGAAGAGGTAACAGCTACTGTCATTATTCAGTAATGACACAAAAGGATTGGCTTCAGCTTCCGCAGAGGAAATGTTGAGTTTAAATACCAGGAAGAAGACCTTACAACCATGAGAACTGTTAGACAGGACAACAAACATCTCCTAGACATTGGGGGAGCCCCATATTAGGAGATGTTCAGAGTAATAAGGACATCAATGCAGCCCTGAGGTGGGGGGGATGAACTTCCAACTCAACAATGCATGGGACCGCTGCTTTTGGGGAGGCTGGACTGGGGGGGCCCCGCCCCGCGGCCCCACCCACACTCCACCCCAGATCCCAGTTGGCTCCGCTCAGCTCAGCGCCGCGCCGGGGGAGCCGAGGCCAGCGGCTGAGTTACCGCCGCGGGGTGGCGCCGAGGGAGGCGCTCACCTCCGCCTCCCGGGGACTCGGGGAGCCGCCGGGCTGCAGCCGCCACCCCCCTGCAGCGGCCTTGCCTGCCGGTGGTGTCGCCCCCGCCGCCGGTGCAGAAGGGGCGCGGCTGCAGCCCGGCTGCTCCGCGGGAGGCAGAGAGGTGGCGGCCGGCCGGCGCTGGGCGCTTCCCTCGGCGCCTCTCCCGCTCGGCGGCTCTTCCCCCGGCTGCTCCCCGGGTTGGCGGGCTGCGCTGCCCACGTGCAGAGCCCCCTCCTCGCCCCGCCCCGCCCCAACTTTCCAAATTCGGGGGGGGGGGTTCCTGGGACCCCCCACTGCCTGGGGGACTAAGCCCAGGCAAGCCCCAGGCTTTCCCCGGCCCCTCGTGCCGGCCGCCCCTGCAGAAAGGCCGTGGTGTTACACTGACCGAGCTGAAATGCGTGACCAACTCACGTGAACTGCTGGGATTTGTTCTGCGGGTCTGGCAGCGGGCTGGTCTTATTCTATAGGAAAACCCCCCAGGAATTGCCACGTGGTGTTTCAGGAACCCAGCACCAGCTAGCGGATCGCACTGCATTGCTGATCTAAATAGGATACAGATAGGTAAGCTCACTAGCAATCTGCTGGGACATTTTTAGTCAGTGATGCAGGCATTTTCTCCCACAATCTGAATATGATTCATGGCTTCCTCTCCAAACCTACAGAATTTCTGCAGTGAGGTGGGAGTATGTTCATTTTCTCTTCTGCTGCCTCTAATCCAATAGTCTAATGCCAGATGATATCAAGAGACACAAAACATCATAGGAATATTCTTAAGGTTCTTTAAATAAACTGATATATTTACCAGAAACACCCCTCCCTGTTATCAAGCATTGATCCTAGTGAGAAATTGTATATTAGTATCTGCCTCAATGAGTCAGCAGAACTAGATTACCCACTGTAATACACAGCAGGTGGAAAAGCTTCCTAAGGAGGTAGGCTCTAGAGTGTGGGCCAAGAAGTCTGGGGGAAGAACCCACAGGGCAAGCAAGCCCGGTGATAAGGTGTAATGTATGTGAAGTTACTGTTAATTTTCATATTACTAAAATAGAAGCCCAGTAAACTTGGCCTGTAATGGCTTCAGTTCACCTGGAGAGATATTACACTCCTTTTGATCCCACGCTACCCCTTTTGTAGTTCCCAGACACCCTGAAGGCTAGTGGGATATCCTGCAGTGTAGTTGAAGCACATCCAGGCACCATAACCAAAAACACCTCTTGGGATGTATGCAGCCTCAGGGTCTTGTAGAAATCAGTTGCTACATGAAAGGTGAGTGTGCTTCCCCTGGAAGGTGGGGGGAAGGTATTGTTATTGCCAGTTGCCATTACTTCATCATTTACTGTGTTGATACCTCGAGCACTGGAAATTGCCTGTCTCACATCTCGCATTGTTAGACATATCAAAATATATAAATCCTTAAACGCACTCCATTTTAACAACTCTTATTTCAACGGATTAGTTTAAGAGTGTTTTAAGTGAACGCCTCCAGGGATAAAGTAAGCAGCTCCTTTAGACTGCATTCCAAAAATCTTCATGTCTCTGGGTGAGCCGTGTGACTTGGGTATGGTTGTGAGATATGACCAAGAAAATACAAATGTCAATAAAGCAACAAGTTGTTAAAACGGAGTAATAGATTTAGAATAAGAACAGTTTTTCATTTCCTCAATTTTTTGGTAAACATTTTTATTAACATTTTGCTTTTTTAGTTTTTGTTTTTCCTTTTTCCTCCCCGTATTCCTCTCCTCCCATCCCTCATTTTCTTTTCCTTTTTTATCCTTCCCCTTTTCCCTGTTTCCTTCTCATCTCCTCCTTTTTTTAGTGGCAAAATTAAAAATGGAAGGGAGGAAGGGGTAGAAAAAGAAAATGTTGGAATGGGGAAGGAGAACTGAAAACTGAATAATTTTTTTCATTTTCCATTTGGGTAAACAAAACAAAATAAAAACAGATTTTTTTGTTATTTGATATTAATTTCTGGATTTAGAAAAAGACATTTTTCAACAACATTTTTTGAAAGATTTCAACTAGTTGTAATTATGAATACAAATGAGACCTGCCGGAGCTGCCTGCTGCCGGGGACCCTGAGGACCTGCCGGAGCTGCCTACTGCCTGGGGGCCTGAGGACTTAGAGGAACTGCCCCTCCGCAGAGGACCCCGCACAGTTTCCGGACCTGCTGCCGATTGACGGTGAGGGACTCCTGGGACTCCTGCACGCCTTCTACCCCAGTGACCCGGGGGAGACGACGAGCCCCAGGTACTCTAGGGAGAGGGTGGGAGGAAGAAGCCCAGGAAAGCCGACTACTTGCTGAGAGTCAGTGCGTTTTGGCTGGAGCCCCGCTGACTGGGACACCCCGTCACTGACAGGGCCCTGGGCTGGGACGCAGTGGAGATGGGTTGGCCTGAGTCCCCCTCCCCCATTTCCTGCCCCGACCTGTGGTGAATGCCCATTGAGCGCCAGGACCTGTCTCTTACTGCCTGCCATGCCCTGCCAAAAGCCGGCTATAGATTGCTTACTCGCCCTGCCAATGGATCGAGCCTGTGTGTGTGTGTCTGCCTGTCCTACAGAGGGGCCAGGCCATAGACTGCTGCTCGCCCTACCAAGGGCTCGGGCCTGTGTGTGTTTGCCTGCCCTACAGAAGGACCAAGCCATAGACTGCTTACTCACCCTTCCCGGGGCTCGAGCCTGTTTGCTGGCCTGCCCTCCAGAGGGGCTAGGCTACAGACTGCTTCCTCGCCCTGCTGAGGGCTGTTTCCCGCTGCCGGCCCATCCCTGGCTGAGGGCCGGACCAGAGACTGCTGGCACGCCCTGTGGGAGCAAGAGACTATTCCCCCAAAGGAGTGGCCTGAACCAAGGCTTGCCCTACTGAGGACTGGAGGCAGCCCCTTTAATTCGGACTCCCCGATAAGCATAGGCACCAGGAGGAGTGGCCTGCCTCTGAGATTGACGCAGAGGGAGAGCCCCTGGCGCCGCCCCCTACAGGGGATCTTCTACAGCTCCCCTCTTCTCCAATCAATAGGAGGGTGAACTGGGAAAAAGAGAACAGCGTAAAGGCTTCCCTCACAGGGAAGGCAGACGTGGATAGAAGACTGGCCTGGTGAATGCTCCAGACTGACAAGCTAATTAGAGAGGGTGTTCAGCTGAAGGGTGCAGGCAAAAGCTCTGCAGCTGACTATGCCAAGGCCAAAGGCTTGAGAGACAAATCCCAGCCGCAGAGAAAGGGCCGAAGGGGAACTCCTGTATCAACACCTTGAGGAACACCTTGACTGCTCTAAAGGCAAGAGACATGACTGCTCACAATACAGACCAGCTGCTGCAGAGAAGGACTTGAGACAGTCTTTGAGAAAGCACTTTCATAGCTGGCTAAGGGGAAGCTGTGAGAAACCAGGTGGGAATAGCAGAGACTCAGGGCACGTCTACACTACAAAGTTAAGTCAACTTAATGGAAGTCGACATCCAGCCAACGCGGTAATCACATCAGTTGTTGTGTCGGTGGAATGTGTCCTCACTGGCAGTGCTTGCATCAGTGCACAGAGCTGTGCATCGTGGGTAGCTATCCCACAGTGCAACTAGCTGCAGGGGGTTTGGGGAAGGGCTCGCAAAGCCTCATGGGACCAAATCATTGTCACATGGGGGAATGGGAACATGGCTTCGGCCTCCCATCATGCAGTTTCCTCCTTCCCTTCCTCCCTACCCTGATATCAACAGCAAAAAACCCATACATTTTTGTGCCTTTTTTCCAAAGCCTGGCTTAGCCATGCATACGCCACACCTGAGAAGCATGGAGCCCGCTCAGCTGTACACTCTTGTTGTGAGCATTCCATATACCTCGCGCCTTAGCCTGCAGGATTTCCAGAGCCGAGACAGGAGCCACCAGGTGGAACATTGCAAGGGCATTGAAGCAGTCCTGCTGCAGGCCATAGAACAAAACGATTCCCAGTTGCTGCTCGCAGTCATGCAGCAGCAGAACATGGTGAAGCGCTGTTTCTGGTCCCAGGAAACAAGCACTGACTGTTGGGATCACATCGTTATGCAACTATGGGATGATGAGCAGCGGCTGCAGAACTCTCAAATGTGGAAGGCCACTTTCCAGGAACTTTGTGCAGAGTTTTCCTCAGCCCTGAAGTGCAACAACACTCAAATAAGACCTGCTCTGACAGTGAAGAAGTGAGTGGTGATTGCTCTGTGGAAGCTTGCAACATCAGATTGCTATCAGTGGGGAACGTCAATGGGGAATCAATTCGGAGTTGGTAAATCCACCATGGGAGCTGTTGTGATCCAAGTATGCAGGACAGTTAATTGGCTTCTGCTAAGAAGGGTAGTAACTCTGGGCAATGTGCAGGACTAATGGATGTTTTTTCCACGATGGGGTTCCCTAACTGTGGTGGGGCGATAGATGGCACGCAGATCCCTATCTTGGTACCAGACCACCTCACCAAAGAGTACATAAACTGAAAGGGATACTTTTCAATTATGTTGCAAGTGCTGATAGATCACAGGGGGTGTTTCGCCAACATCAGTGTGGGATGGTCAAGAAAGGTGCTTGACGTGCATCTTTAGGAACACAGGTCTGTTCAGAAAGCTGCAATCAGGGACTTTCTTTCTAGATCACAAAATAATCATTGATGATGTTGAAATGCCAATAGTGATTCTGGGAGATCCAGCTCCCATGGCTCCATGAAGCCCTACATAGGACAGCAGTAAGGGGCAGTTCAACAATAGGGTGAGCAAGTGCAGAAAGGTGGTGGAATGTACCTTTGGACACAAAGGGTTGCTGGCACAGTTTGCTTACTATGTCAGATCTCAGTGAAAGCAATACACCCATTGTAATCACTGCTTGCTGTGTGGTCCATAATATCTGTGAGGCAAAGAGAGAGAAGTTTCCGCAGGGGTGGGGCGGGGAGGCAGATAAGTTGGCAGCTAATTTTAAGCAGCCAGATACAAGGGCAATAAGAATTGCTCAGCAAGGAGCTCTGCATCTCCAGGAGGCTTTGAAAACCCATTTCAGTAACAAGCCACAGTAATATGCGTCGCTTATCTGCGTTGTGCCTTCCCATATCTTCCCCTCCATTGCATCAGTTTCCTTGTACCTCCCCTTCCCTCTCAAACCTCATGGTTGGCATAAATTAAGAATATTTCATGCCCAAAACATTGACTTTTATTGCATAAACAAAGAATCTGAAAGAACAGGAAAACAATTTAACCTTGAGCAAAAGGTGTGATAAAATTGGGAGGGGGAAAATAAATGTAGCTTGTCTGTGAAAGCACAGAAGTCTTGCCCAAAAGTCTTCAGATGGCCACCTTTTGTTCTTGGTACCCTCCCCTGGTGTTGAGTGGAAGGGATACTGCACCGTCCTCTCTCCCCACCTCCTGGAACATTTGGGAGAGGGGGATTGGAAACAGGGCAATGCATGCAGGACTGCAGAGGGACTCTAACCTCATTTGTTTTTCTTGAAGCTCAACCAGATGCTTCAATAAGTCTGATTGCTCCTTCATACTCCGCAGCATCTCATCCTGCGTGGCACACTCATGCTCCTGGGATGTTCTCCTGCTCTACGTGTCCGTGTCCAGTTTTTTGGACAATGAAATCTTCTAGGTTCTTAGCTCTGGGTCAGCTGTCCCAGAGGCATTTTGCTGCTTGTTGAACATGTCATTACATGTTCTCTTTTCCCGCCTTCTAATCTGCAAAAGTCTCTCCACGGGTGTGGCGGATGTGCTGAAGGCCAAGCATTCCACTGTGAGGCACGCAAAGCGCAAGGCAACCATTGTCAGTGCATATCCTGGGGCTGGCGCAAGGTTGCTATTTAAAAAACACTCTCCTTGTTACATTTAAGTGTAATCCAGAACACAGTCAGAATCCCTAGCTATTCAATGAACCAGTGTCCAGTTCCAACCAGGGGCGACGGGACTTGTGCTGCAACTTGTGGGAGACCTGTGTCAGGAGCACAGGTGGGCAGGTGGATAATGCCATTCTCCTCCTCTCCCCAGCAACATGGATGTTGCTTTGAAACCAGGGACCAGCATTAAACCTCCAAAATTGCACTCTCTGTCTGAGGTGGCTCCGGGGGGCAGGCATTTGCAGCACAAGTCCCACCCCTTCCCTTGGTTGGAACTGGTACTAGTTGCTCTGGACTTGCAGATTCAACATCAATCCCTGCCAGCCAAATCACCAGCATGGTAGGGAAACCGTGGTTGAGGGACCTGGAAACTGTCATGGGTGGCAGATCACATGCTCTATCCTTTGCAGTATGAGCACTTGTAATGAAAACTTCCACCATCTCCCCTAGGTGACTCTATGTGATATTAGTTTGAAGGTAACAGAGGCAATGCAAGGGACCAGATGCTGCAAGCATCTGGGTTGTTGGTCTTTATGCTGCTATGCTGTGTACTCTGCAATGAAGAGTTTTTTGGGGGATCATAGCAAAAGGAAATATTTCAATATCTTGACAAAATGCCATTCTTAGGGATTTTCCTGCGATTATGCAGTCCGTGAAGTTTTTTGGACAATGAAATCTTCTAGGTTCTTTCTGGGTGTTTATGCAGATTTAACCAAACAGCCAAAACTATGCCATCTTTTTAACCAAACCTGCCAAAAATGTGCCATCACCCATCTTTTTAACAGAGAGAATAATCAACCACTGAAAAAATTTACCTATGGATGTGGTAGATTATCATTTTAAGTCGTTAAAAAAGACTGGGTATATTTCTAAAAGCTATGCTATAGGTCAAACAGAAAGTATGGGCTTAATGAAAAAATTACTGGGAGAGATTGTATGGCCTGTGTCATGCAGGTCAGACTAAATTAGCACAGTAGTTCCTTCTGGCCATAAAAAAAATATCTATGGCTCTTTCACTGTCAAAGATGTAAAATGATTCAAACTTTCGAAGAGTATTTTATCAAGAGCCAAAATAGAACTTCCATGTATTGTCATACAATATATTAACTAACTCTCATGAACTGAGTGTTACCATCCAGTAGGGTAAGGTCAAGGGCCAAGGCATGTGTGGCAAGTGTAACCATATAGCAGAAAATAGCTATTTATGGTTGAGGGCGTTTCATAGGCAGCTCCTTCACGCAATAGGCATGATGATGGGGGCCTTGATACTGAATATGGGCCTGGGAACAAACCTAAAAAAAAAGTAATCTGTTCTTAGTCAATTGCAGTGCAAAGGCCTCTTAGCTTCCATGATGCTGGGATTTTGGAATGCTTGACCAGATTTCTGTTAACCATATTCCCCAGGTTGAAATTGTCGTGGATTGTTCTTGTACTCCATTAGTGTAACTTCTTAAAGATATTTGATCAGATTTATCACCCGAGTCTCACCTACTGGACTGACAGACTTAAAATGCCCAGAATTTGAGAGAGACCTGTGAGTATTTAAACACGGGGGATTATTGTATAAATTCTGTTGCAGTAAACCAGTGAAAGGATTTAATGTATCCCTCTTCAAGGTCAGAGCTTGGTGGTGGTTTACACATCTCTGGTTCAAAAATAACATTATTGATTATATTTTGCTAAGTTGCATCTCCTTTTCAAGGATTTGTCAGGTAACAGGCTAAAAGTCAGTAGGAACCCAAAGGGTGTGAGATCATGTGAATCAAATTTTAAAAGATGTCCCAGCATGTGGTGCAAGCAGATGGTCAAAGGGAATATGTGAAAGGGCATGGTGGGGTGTCTGAAATGGCAGAGGGTAGCTCTATTGCTGTCAGTGATTCAGGTGGGCAGAGAGTAGATGGACAACGTCAGGGTGAAATCCTGGTCTCACTGAAGTCAATAGCAAAACTCCCATTGATTTCAGCAGGACCAGGATTTTATTCCTCAGTTGGAATTGGTATTTTTAAAGCCTACTACCTATGGATTTGTAGAAGTCAAAACCAGAGAGGTTCAGGTTTATGTCCCACTTTTGGTGGGTGAGACGAAGCATGCATAAATAGTAGAAGCTGGGAAGCAGCTGCATCTGAAATAGAGCTATACAGAACTGGATTGGCTGGTCCCTTTCTAACAAAGCCACAAAAGTTCAGATGGCGGCGAGGGGAGGAGGAGGAGGAGGATTGGGTCTGGCCCTGACCCTTCTTTACATGCACGCACCATAAGTTTCAAATGTTGCAAAGGAAGGGGTGTTGATCTCCTGTAGGGCAGCTCAACAGAACTCTTCAAGAAATAATTACCAGGATTTATGCTTTTGGGTTTGCTTTCCTTTCCCCCCTCCATTTCCTCAGAATGCCTACTGTCAGGGAAAACCACTGATTTTTAGCTTTGTTCATGGAGGACTTACCCATATTAAAACACACAACCTTTTCCCCCCCTCATTGGCCTTCACAGTTATACAGCTTGAATCACATGGGGAAATGGGCTTATGAAAACAGAATTAAATGAAGTACAACTGTTCTACAATTCCCTGGCTTTCCATCCATCAGGTGAATGTCTCTAAGATCTGCAGAACCATAGCTTCAGTAAATTTTGTTCTTCATTTGTGTTGGACAATGTGCTTTTTTACAATTTGGTATTATGCTTTATGGAGGGGCTGGAAGGGAGGTTGTTCTCTGTAAGCTTGGCCCTGAGGCTTGGCAGCAACACTGTAAAATGACTTTATCCCCAAACCAGATGTTCAAGTTGTTTTAATAATATCTTATGTTTCCTCCTCAAAATAAAACAAAAACTCACTGTATCAGAATGTTCCACAGCTTTATGATATGACTTTTTGCTATCTGCATTTTGCCCACCAGATGGTAGCACTGAAATGAAATCAGAAGGTTTCTTCAGTGAAACACTTACCCTGTCCCCTAAGATCAGATAGAAGTGCTCCTTAATGGCCTTGGTGGAGCTAATTGCAATTATCTATGGCATTTATGCACTACCAGTCATTGTGGCATGTAGGCAACAAACAATATTAAGAAAAAGAAAACTGTATTTGAAGTGGACCCTCTTCTTGCCATCCTATGGTTCAATTGCTTGACTTTCAATTTTGATCCTTACTTTCTTACTCCTTCATCTCTCTTTCTGCTCCTGGAGGGAGGTATCTGCAAAAGATGAGTAACCATTGCTAACAGACAGACTCTGCCACCCGGTAAAACTGGGATAAAAAAGCTGATATTTTTTCTAGGAGCATCCCAGTCTTTATTTCTAACATTTCTAATTTCACTGGGTAACTCAGATCAATCTACTTTATACAACAATTAACCTTCGCCTTACATAGAAAAGCTATTCTTAATCTCTGTGTTAGCTTCCTTAGTGTTTGTTTTCTGAACTAACATTGCTACCATGCTTTTTTATTCGTGAGATAGAATTGATTTATTAAACTATATAGAAAGAATATCATGGTTGCATGTCTCATATCCACTTAGTCCATTAATGCATAATGCAACAGGTACTGCAGGAAACAGATGTAATCATTGCTACCTTGAACCCCTCCAGCAGATAACTCTATTTAGCCTTTCATTCAGTGAGTGAGCTCTCTATTTTATTTTCCAGATGGTTCATCATGACTTTACCATTAGCAGAGCTTTCCAGGAAGACTGATGGGACTGCTAGCTAATGACCAGACAACAGTTTGGACTTAAACAGCACACATAGTCTTGCTGCTGGTATAGAACTTATTAGGTACATGTTCTGCAGTTGTTGTCCTAAGATAACACTCAAACCATTTTTTTTTCCCCCCAGGACTGATGCTAAATTTAGGCTTGGAAAGATTAGAATAAGTAAATATTGGTAAACATTGATTTCACTCTATGCAAACCAATGCAAAATATTTGTATCTATAATAGCCAAAATTTACAGATAGGCAAAGTCAGAAAAGTGCTGCTTGAGGACTATTAGAGTTGGTTTAAGGATATTTACTTTGTATATTTTGACATGTGACGTTGACAGTTTGCGTTTAGCAGTTATAAAGCTTTAACTTTTTGAGTCAATGTGTACTGTCATTAAACTGTCTGACCCTCCACCCCCATAGTTTCCCACATCTGTGAAGATTTACTTTTATTTTTTTAAACAAACATCAATATTATCAGTTGAAACTATAAAAAAAAAAATCAAATTCTGCCAAGTCCAGCTAAATTTTATCTAGCTTGCAAGTCACTTTGTGTGTGTCTCCAATTCACCATGTAATATCACGAGAAAGGACGTCCCATCAAACACACTTTCAGTCCACATGAAGGGTTACCCCCTTATTCTACATTGCGTTCATTGCAGCAGTTTTCATTTTACATATAAAAATATTGTTCAATGAACTCTTTAGTAAGAGACTACTAATTCTTTGAACAATATCTTGGTACTATATCATTTTAGGTTGCTGATGGATTAGTGCCAAAGTTTAGAAGTGAAAGAATCCTGGAACCAACCAAGTTTAATCTGTTTTTCAGCTTTGTTACCAACATGAAACTTCAACAGCTTTAATTTTACGTGCCATTTTGTGAACCTGGCCTGATTCTCAAGAGAGTTTGAGGTGGTTTTGAGTGAACCTATGTAGATTTATGTTTTAGGTACAAACCATCTGAAATTCTGTATTTAAACATGGTTTTTATCCCAAAACAGGCAAAAATTGATCATTTCAGTTGAAGTTCCCTTTTAAAAAATCCAAAACCTCACACTCTACATTCCAAACTCAGATTATGCCATGAAGAAGGTTTACATAAACCTCCTGTGTGAACCTGCTGAGTTTCCACATCACTTACCACCAGAGCTATAGTCTACTAAAGAGATGAAGAAAGGGGATATAGCAGGGACTAATGACGCAATCCTGTAAGCCTTGCATGCATAGAACTTACAGTAACCTCAGTGAGAGTTGTGTGTGGAACCTACGCAAGGTAGAGCCATAAAAGTCTAAGTCAGCCTTCCTCTTTGATAGGAAGGATGATCTCATTGGTAAGACACTTGACTGGGACTCAGGAGAACTATGGCACAAACTTCCTGTGTAGTTTTGGACATCATGCAAGGTAAAATCCTGGCCTATTGAAGTGAATGGCAAAACTTCCACCGACATCAATGAGGCCAAGATTTCAACTTAATCTGACCTGCAGTTCCTAATCTTCTGTTTGAATACCTTTTCCCCATCATTTCCCATCTTGTCCATTTAGACTGTAAACTCTTTGGTTCAGACCTGTCACTTACTGTATATTTGCATAGTGCCTAGCACAATGAGGACCTGATCTCAGCTTGGGCTTCTAGGTACTACTGTGCTACACCTGAGAAACAATAATAAAAGAGCCAACAAGGTCACAAGTAACCCTGCCTATTGAATTCTAAACTCTCCAACTTTCTGTAAGAGTGCATACCATCTTTCTGTATACCAGGCTTGCAAAAAGAGAAAAACAACACTTCTGACACAGCAGAAGCATTTGATGAGGTACAAAAACCACAATAAAAGTTTGGGTTATTTTAAATCAAGATTTTTTTTCAACCAGTTGTAGTTCAAAATACTACAGCATTCATTCCGTCAAATGATGATATAGAATATATTTAGCATTTGTGGAGCAATTTTCATCTTCAAAGCACTTCACAAATATTAACCAATTTTCACTGATGGGGTTGAGAAGAGACAGATAGACCACACCATGTGTCATGGTTTAGGGTAAGCTGTACCTTTGACCCCTCTCTGTCTTTCTGTGGACACCCCTTCCAGGTAACAGGCCCAGCACCAGCACCTCTTATAGAGTAGAATCCTCTGATTCACTCTACCTTTATACCAGATCTCCAGGTTATAGCACACCGATTTACCAACAGTGTTTACTCAGTAGGTCCAATTGGGTTTGGCCCTTGCAGCAGACTTCCCTTCAGGTGTTGTGATCAATAGGCAAATTCAGTAACTCAGAAGATCCTCTTATAAAGAAAGTATGATTTATTTCTCCATAGGAACATGGCATATTGACTACAAAGGGGTTAAAATATCTACATGCATTTTGTCTTCCTTAATGCTTAGCATTTCCCTCAAGACTTAGATAGGAGAGATTTATCCCTGGTACCCTCCTACTTCTGGGGCATGGAGTTCTGTCTACTTTTCTGCAGACCCTGCCTCTTCCACTCTGTGGTAAGGGCTTCTCTTTTAACAGTTCTCAAGTTCTTAGATTTCTCTTTCCTGTCTGAAAGGCCTTGGCCCTTATATTGTCAATTAAGCACTAGTGATGGGGCTATCTAAAGGCACTGACTTTAGTTCCTGAAGATCAAAGCCACCTAAGACTGTCTTAACACTTATTTATCCTTTAGCAAGCAGCACAGTACCATCAAATCAACAAATGGAGGAGAAAGGCCAAAATAAGAGGGAAAAAAAGTGTCTTGACAAAAGAGACAGAGTTCTTTAGTGTATGTACAAGGTAGTGTCCTCATCTCCAAAGCATCAGTCCTCATCATTCTCCAGTCTGCCCCCAACTCTCTCTGCTTCATTCCCAAGTCCAGCACGTCTTCCCTTCATTCCCTATAAGTTTTTGAGCCTCTTCGCATCCTCCTGTTCTTGCCCAATCTCCTGCCCCTTCCCCCTTCATCTTTTTTGGGGTCTCTCTTCCTTCCACAACCACAGCGCCTTATTTTATCTGCTGAACCACTTTGACTCTCATGTTCTTCACATCCTTTCCTCTCTTCCCAATATCCTTTTTCACCACTCTGAACTCTTTCCCTACGTCTTTCCCCTCCTTCTGATATCCCTTCCACCTTTAAACGGTTCCCCCCTTTTCATTAACTCTCTCTTTCTCTTCATCCTTTTCCTCTTGCTGACTTAATGTTGATTTTTTGTCCCTTCCACTATGTACTTTCTAACCCCCTGGAACTCCCATGAACCTCTGTCTCTATGCACATCTTTCCCTCGGCTCCTTCTTTCCTCTGGTCATGTTCTCCCATTTACCTTTCCTTCCTTACAACCCCACCACAACAATAGTCCTTTCCACTTTTACTCTTGTTATTTTTCTCTTCACTGTGGTCTTTTTCTATTGTCTAGTCTACCTATCTCTCTTGATTCTTTCCCTGGTCCTTTTCCTCCTCCTGCCACCAACAAACCACAAATTAAAGTGATGCTGTTGGTTAAGATAGCCATGATCCAAAGCCCAGTGAAGTCAATGAGAGTGTTTCCAAGTAGATGACTGGGTGTAGATGGTGTCACCTGCTGACAGGTGAGCTGAAAGCCCTAGAAAATTGGATCACTGGAGGTGTCACTTCAAGTTAGAATCAGATAATTCAAACATCTGTTATCTGGCTTCTGTTCTAAGAATTCTAGCAGATATTGTTTGTCCACATTTGTGTTTTCCCCCAGAGGGTTTATCCAGTTTGGCTCTGAAGTAATTCCTATTCCATTTGTCATTGAAAGCCTTATACTGTTATACAAATGCATCCTTTCTGAAGTGTCATCACTGAATCACACTGGCCAGAGGTGTGCTGAGTAAGATACAATTTAGTGTTTTTAAATAGAACACATGAAAACCTAACTGTTCCAAATAACGTTATAAATAAGGCAAATAACTGAGCTAAACCCCAAACTCACATTAGCTGCTAATTCAAGCAATATCTCTGAGAAACCAACTTCTTTAAACTGCATCTGCTAAGAGCAGAAAAGTTTCTCTTGACTCCAAAAGCTACTCTCCACTCATAAAACATAACTTTAAACTACATAAAGGGAATACAGTTAAAATACCATTGAAATGTAGGTTGCTATGTAACAAAGAAAGGGCTACCACAAGAATCATAAATGAAGAGTCCTCTTCAACCCACCCAGCTACATCCAAACGTACACCAGGGTATAGGACACTATAAAAGGGAACAAACTCTGGCCCATCAAGTGTACAAGTGTAATTAGGCAGTCCAAAAAAGACTTTGAAAAGCAAATAGCAAAAGATACAAAAGCTAACAGCAAAAAAGTTTCTTAAGTATATCCGAAGCAGGAAGCCTGCCAAACAATCAGTGGGGCCACTAGACTTTCAAGGTACTTAAGGAGCACTCAGGCAAGACAAGGCTGTTGCAGCAAAGCAAAATTAATTCTTTGTATCAGTCTTCAATGCAGAGGATGTCAGGGAGATTCCCACACCTGAGTCACTCTTTTTAGGTGACAAATTTGAGGAACTATCCCAGACTGAGGTGTCAGTAGAGGAGGTTTGGGAACAAATGGATAACTATACAATAATAAGTCATCAGGACCATATTATATTCACACAAGAGCTGAAGGAAATATGAAATTGCAGAATTACTAACTGTGGGATGTAACCTATCACTTAAAACAGCCACTGTATCAGATGTCTGGAGGATAACTAAAGTAGTGCTGATTTTTAAAAAAGGCTCCAGAGACAATCCTGACAATTACAGGCCAGTAAGCCTAATTCAGTATCAGGCAAACTGGTTGAAACTACAGTACAGAACAGAATTATCAGACACATAGATGAACATAAGTTGGGGAAGATTCAACACCGCTTTTTTAAAGGGAAATCATGCCTCACCAATCAGAATTCTTTGAGGGGGTTAACAAACATATGGTCAAAGGTGATCCACTGGATATACTGTACTTGGACTTTCAGAAAGCCTTCGACATGGTCCCTCCCCAAGAACTTTTAAGCAAAGTGAGCAGACATGGTCCCACAAGGATCTGTACTGGGACCTGTCCTGTTCAACGTATTCATAAATGATCTGGGAAAGATACGTAACAGTGAGGTGGCAAAATTTGCAGATGAGACAAAATTACTCAATATAGTTAAGTCCAAAGCTGACTGTGAAGAGTTACAAAGGGATCTCACAAGACTGGTGACCAGGCAACAAAATGGCAAATGAAATGCAATGTTTATAAGTGCAAAGTAAGGCACATGGAAAACCTAACCCCAACGATACACACAAAATGAGGGGGGCTAAATTAACTGTTACCACTCAAGAAAAGATCTTGAAGTAATTACATAAGAACAGCCATACTGGGTCAGACCAAGGGTCCATCTAGCCCAGTATCTTGTCTTCTGACAGTTGCTAATGCCAGGTGCTTCAGAGGATGAATAAAACAGGTAATCATCAAGTGATCCATCCCATCGGCCATTCCCAGCCTCTGGCAAACAGCAATCCCTGATTATCCTGGCTAATAGCCATTGATGGACCTATCCTCCATGAACTTATCTAGTTCTTTTTTGAACCCAGTTATAGTCTTGGCCTTCACAACATTCTCTGGCAAGGAATTCCACAGGTTGACCATGTGTTGTGTGAAGAAATACTTCCTTTTTTTAAATTTAAACTTGTTGCCTATTAATTTCATTGGGTGACCCCTGGTTCTTGTGTTATGTGACAGGGTAAATAAACACTTTATTATGCACTTTCTCCACACTACTCATGATTTTATAGATCTCTCTTAGTCATCTCTTTTCTAAACTAAACAATCTCAGTCTTTTTAGTCTCTCCTCATATGGAAGCTTTTCCATACCCCTAATCATTTTAGTTGCCCTCTTCTGTACCTTTTCCCATTCCAATATATCTTTTTTTAGATGGGGCAACCAAATCTGCACCCAGTTTTCAAGATATGTGCATACCATGGATTTATAGAGGCAATATGCTATTTTCTATCTTATTATCTAGTCCTTTCCTAATGATTCCCAAGTTGTTTCCATTTCACAGGACTTGGTTTTATGAAATTTTGCATACAATATTTTTTGTTTTTCTCTCTTTTTTAGTCACTGAATTCAATTAAATGCGTGATGTTCAAAGATGTTTTTTTCTTCATGTTTTCATTTTTTATTTTGTTTTTTCCTTTTGCAGAGGTTTGAAGCAGCTTGGGGAAATTACAGAGTGGCAAAAGGAGAAAAAAGGAAAACTCAAAAGCAAAAAAAAAAAAACCCCACCCCACCCTATACAGCTTTTCTTTTCTTGCATTCACTGCCAAAAGGAGGTGAAAGGAGATGGATGAATAAAGAAAAAAACTTGCAATTTTTGTTTGCAGCAAAAAATGAAAACTTAGACGAAATGGAAAGTTTTTCATGAAAGTTTTTTTTGGTTTTGGAAAAACGGCTATTTTTCATTGAAAGGCTTTGCTTCTTTTTTTTCCAATCAACTCTAGATACCACCCTGTGATCTGAACCTATGCTTCATTATATTCCACTTACTTGAAGCTAGACACACAGTTTCAGAGCAAACCAACAAGACATGGGCAGTTCTTAACATGGCCCCCAGGCATTCTCTCTTCACAGGCCAAATGGCTGCCCTCCTTCATTTCCTTTTCTCTTCATATGTGGAATTTTTCTCCCCCACCTCCATTAATTGTATAAACACTTAATATATTTCTTTTGATTCTACTAATAGTTAGGGATGGTCAAAATTTTTCCATTAAACGTGTTTAACAGATTTTTTTATAAAACTTTTTTTTTTTTTTTTTGCAACAAGTGTTTGCAGTCTGTAGAAAACTTCAAATCTTCATTGAATAACCTTTTCTTTCTTTTTTTTTTCTTTTTTTAACAAAACATCAAAATTTTCTGCAGGATACATTTTTTTCCAACCAACTCTATTCATAGTGTCTACCTCACTATGTTGTACATAACTACAAAAAACAGCAAAAGGCTCGGGGATGAGTTGTTGTAAATAAGTCTTTTCTATTTCGTTTTCCTAAAGTAAATGTTCATGATCTGCCAATGAGAAACTGAAAAAAAAATCTTCAATTCAAATTAACTGACGCCTAGTCCTTATTCAGCTGTTTGATTTGTAGATTCATATATTCAAAGGCCAGAAGGGACTACTGTGATCATCTAGTCTGGCCTCCGGTATAACACAGGCCATACAACTGCACCAAAATAATTCCTAAAGCATATATGTTTTTAGAAAAACATTCAATATTGATTTAAAAATTGTCAGTGATGGAAAGTCCACCATGCCCCTTACTAAATTGTTCCAATGGTTCACTGCTCTTGCCATTCAAAATGTATGCTTTAGTTCCAGTCTGAATTTGTCTAGTTTCAGCTTCCAGTCATTGGATCATGGTGTACTTTTCTCTGCTAATTAAAGAGCCCATTATTAAATATTCATTCCCTATGTACATACTTATAGACTGTAATGAAGTCACCCCTTAACCTTCATTTTGTTAAACTAAATAGATTGAGCTCCCTGAATCTACCACTATAAGTCATGTATTCTAATTCTTTAATCATTCTTGTGGCTCTTCTATGAATCCTCTCCAATTTATCAACATCATTCCTGAGTTGTGCGTACCAGAACTGGACACAGCATTCCATCAGCAATAGCATCAGTACTAAATACAGAGGTCAAATAAAATAACCTCTACTACTCAAGATTCCTCTCTTTATGCAACCCAGGACCATATTCACTCTTTTGGCCATAGCCTCACACTGGAAGTTCATGTTCAGCTGATTATCCACCATGATTCCCAAATCCTTTTCAGAGTCACTGCTTCCCACGACAGAGTCCTTGAACCTGTAAGTGTGGCCTACGTTCTTTGTCCCCTGCAGTATACATTTGCATTTAGCCATATTAAAATGCATATGTTTACTTGCACCCAGTTTACCAAGCAATACAGATCACGCTGAATCAGTGATCTGTCTTCATTATTTATCACTCCCCCAACTTTTGTGTCATCCGCAAACTTCATCAGTGACAATTTTATGTTTTTTTCCA
This sequence comes from Emydura macquarii macquarii, assembly GCF_026122565.2. Lineage (NCBI taxonomy): Eukaryota > Metazoa > Chordata > Testudines > Chelidae > Emydura > Emydura macquarii. The sequence continues at coordinate 1,794,121 of NW_027133667.1, forward strand.
TGTCATTGACAAAAATGTTAAATAGCATAGGACCAAAAACTGCGTTCTGCAGGATCCCAATAGAAACACACCCACTCAACGATGATTCCCCGTTTACCGTTACATTTTGAGATCTATCAGTTAGCCAGTTTTTAATCCATTTAATGTGTGCAATGTTAATTTTAAACCATTCTAGTTTTTTAATCAAAATGTCATGCAGTACCAAGTCAAGTGCCTTTCAGATGTCTAAGTACATTACGTTAACACTGTTACCTTTATAAACCAAACTTGTATCTAATCAAAAAAAGATATCAAGTTAGTTTGACAGGATCTATTTTCAATAAACCCATGTTGATTTGCATTAATTACATTACCGTCCTTTAACTCTTCATTAATCAAGTCCTATATCCGCTGCTCCAGTATCTTGCCTGGGATCAATGTCAGGTTGACAGGCCTATAATGATCCAGGTCATCTTCTTTACCCTTTTTAAAAATTGGCACAACATTAACTTTCTTCCAGTCTTCTGGAACATGCCCAGTGTTCCAAGACTTATTGAAAAGCAACATTAATGATCCAGCGAGCTGCTCACCCAGCTCTTTTAAAACTCTTGGATTAAAGTTATCTGAATCTGCTGATTTTAAAAAGTCTAACTTTTGTAGCTGGTGTTAACATCTTCCAGAGACACTAGTGGAATGGACAGAGTGTTATCACCACATGATTACACCGTATCATCAGTTTTTCCCCACTGGCCACTGGCTGAGCACAAGTTATGCTATGATTGTTGATAATTGTAAAGTTACCGTGAAACGTTTGCAAACAGCTTTAGAGGTATGTGGCGGGGTGGCTACCCTGCACCTGCCAGGAAGGGGTTAAGAGGGCCAGGGAGTGGCAGCCAATGGGAAAGGGCTGTGGGATAACCAATCAGGGCCCAGGAGCCTGATATAAAAGGGAGTTGCAAACAGAGCAGGGACAATCACTCCCAGGAGCTCAGGGAAGAAGGGCTGGCTGCCCTGCAGGCTAGAGGGAGGCAGCACCCTAGACAGAGCAGTGGCTGACTGTTGGGGCTCTGTGAGAGCCAGAGGCCCAGATATAAGGGTAGAAGAGGTACTGGGGCTGTGGGGAAGTGGCCCAGGGAAGTCTGTTAATTAGTTGGGAGAAGAAGCAGTGCAAGGTCACTGCACACAGGGTTCTTGGGCTGAGGCCCAAAGAAGTGGACAGGCCCAGGTCCCTTCCCACCTCCCCCAGACTGCCAGTGGAGTGGTGGTGGACTGCAATGGCCACTGACGTAAGTGGCAGAGCCGGGACTGTCGAATCCCCATGGAAATGAGGGGGGAACATGGGTTGTGGCTTGACCAGAGGGCCAAGTCCGGAAGAAGATGCTGTGGGACCTGACGGTGGCGAGAAGGACTACCGGGGAACCCCGGGGAAGAGTGGTGGAGCACAGGCCATGGATGGGACAACGGCTTGAGCTAATTCCCAGACCACCAGCAGGAGGTGCCAGTCCGGCGGTGAGTGCTGTGAGTCCATCACAAGGTACAATCAGAATACAGAAAACATTAAACCTTTTTCTCCTATTAAAATTGGACCAGAGCAAACTCTTGTCACCTTATCCAAGTATATGGCTTGAAGACATTGAATGCATTCAAACTGGCTTCCTGAAGGTATTTGGAAAAAGCTATCAGTCATGGTTCGTGAATGCCAAATCTAGCAAGACACAAGGGTCCGTCATTCAACAACAACCAAAAACTCCAGATATTATTGGAGTGGTACAATCCTTGAACACTAAGAAGAACAGGTGTACCTTGGGTCACATTAGCCCAAATATCTGACATTCAAAGACCACGTCAAGAAGTTGGAAAAAAAAATGAATTCCAGGAATTGTGCACTCCAGAAACTGGCCAACGCAACATGAGGAGCTGACCCTAAAACATTCCAAATCATCAGTCTCCCCCTGAGTTACTTAACTGATGAGTACTGTGCCCCAGTATGGTCATGCTTGAGCCATGCACATAAAATTGATGTGGCACTTAATCAATCTGGTAGGATTATCACAAGGACTTTGAAACGGACCCCCTACATTGTTGCTATACTGCCTCGCGGGGCTTGCACCGCCAGCAATGAGGCAGGATGACTTCAGTAAAAAAGGAGATACAAAAACAAATGCTAAAGGAGCAGTCAGGAAGTTGCTCCTGTAAAGCAATGTTGTAAAGTGATTCATCCTCTCTCTGTGCAGATAGGCAAAAATTTGTATCTTTCTGTTACCTCATTCCCTTTAGGCAAGAAAAAGTTCTTTCATCCTGAAACTGAAGCAGCATACAGGTTATAAAGAAGAGGAAATGTATAAAATGTACATTTGCCTTAAGTACTTGATAGCAAACCTCACTTCCTACTATCTTGGAGATCATACCTATTAAATCTGAAGAATATATTTCTCAATTTTCCTTAATTAGTTCATAAAAGCTAATAGAAAGATAAGATTTTGCTCTTATGCATATGATCATGCATATGATTATGATCGTGCATATGATCATCATTACTAGACCTCTAGCTCCATAGACAATACAGCCTACTATTATCACACAGCTAACGGAGTGTTCTCTCTTAGCTCCAGTGATAGAGGTCTTTGTTTTGGTGTCGGAGGTCCTGGACTCTAGCCCAGCTTCTGACTGTGGCTGCAGAATATTACACACCATGACAGGGAAAATGCAGGAGGAAATGTAAGTTGGAGGAAAACCAGCATCATCACAAAATGTTGTGTGTACTGTGTGTTGTGTATCATGCAGCAATAGCTAATAATCTGTACTGGGCAAACCACTAAGCAACTACATGAACTGAGTAGTCAGTTACATTCACAAAACTGCACACTGCGGTATTCTCTACTACATCTAGTCAGCTCCCAAAGTAACCCATGTATTCCCTAACCTTTTAAACAACATGTAGGATTCCACTTTCTCTGAGAAGCTCTGCTGTTGAAATCAGAGCCCAAGAGTTACATATTCTGCAGCAGATGCAGAATTCCAATTAGCAATGAAAGATCAAAGTTCTCCATGCCATGTCAGGTCAGAAATCTGGAGTACACCATTTCTACCTGTATCTGAAAGGCAACTGAATCTTTCCTCAGAAAGATTACAGTCCCATTTGAAAGTTGGAGTTCTAATACTTCTGCACTGGTGGGGAAAAAAGTAAATGGTTCTGTTTGAGCATTTCTGACTGAGTCATGACCTGACATGACTTTTCTTCTTGAGGACCTCTGGGAAGAAGTAGCAGCTGCCATTTCCATTGAATACATATGAGAGCCCGTGTCTTTGGTTTCTAGGAGTAAATCATACACATTCTTTACTAGAATCACAGGGTCAATATTTTGCTTAATTCTAAAGATTGCTTATGGATTTAAAAAGTGTCAGGGTTTACGTACTATAAAACAGATAAATGGGTATTCTGAAGCTGAACACGTGGTTGTAGGTTAAAGTGCAAGCTTATTGGAAAGCGCTGTAACTTTCTAGTAATACTAAAACGGTTTTGTATAAGAGCACTATTTTCAAATATTTTTCAAGATCCATTTGGGAACGATTAAGCTCATGTTACATTCTTTCTGTGCTATTAAAACAGTATTTTCTGATCTGATACGCTTCAGAAGGCAGAATATCACGACGGAAATAAACTTTAATTGTTTTGCTATATTAAAGTATTGATGTTGCAAATCAGAATGGTTTGGATCAATCAGAGCAACCAACATAGATTTAGAGCTCATGAAAGTAGTCCTTGAATCACACGTGATCCTGTTAACCCTCACACTAAGGGACACCAGTTATGGTGGGGCATCTGCAAGTGGACCATCCATTAACAGCCCTGGGGAGCTGAGGAAACTGGTGTTGTGGGATGGAAGTTGGAGTAGAATGCAGGATATGGGATTGAACACTTCCTCTCTTCCTTCATTTCTTGGGGGAATATAGATCAGGCTAGATGACTTATTTTGACTGGCTGCTCCAAGGATTGTTTTAATTATTATATCACCAATGTTGTTGTAAGAGTATGACACAAAGGAGTGCTTGGTTGGAGATTGAATTTTATTTCCTGGCCTCAATTATATGACATGGGTCAGGGTTAGAAAAAGTTATACCTCATATCATATGGCACGAGTCAGTAACAATTGGACTCTAGAGGCTGCTACTACACCCCTTTCCGCGCCACGTTTTTTTTTTTTTTTTTTAAACAAAGTCCACATAAAACATGTTTGCCAAAACCAATAAACACCAGACTAATTCAGCCAATTAATAATACAGAAATAAATATGTCTAGGGTGGAGGACAGGGTAGGCTACTTGAATGCCTCTAACAGAAAATTATCCTGCTTTTTTGTGGACATCTGTCAGCAATAACTATGTGAACTTCAGTGGTTTGTCATCACTGCCCACTTCATGTCCTCAAACAGTTCTTTCTGCAGTCACCTGATCAGTTGCAGAAGTTGATTCATCACCTGAAGCTGTGTTTACTGCTCCTGTGGGTTTTCCGTTTTCAGTCTCAGTGGGCTTGTTCGTGTCTATCCCCAAGAAACAGAAGGACAGGATCTTCTTGGGTTTGCCTCATATGGCATTGACCTCAGAGTGGTAATTTATGACCTTGTTGCCAATGGTATGCCTATTACCTTAGCAGAATGCTCATCATTTTGTTTTAAATAGTGTCTCCCACTTGCAACAGGTGTAATTGTTGGACATTCTAGTTCTTCTGCTCTTGATTCTTCGTGTATAGTTCTCTTGAAACTACTTTAAGTTTAATTGTCTTTGACTCAAAAAACTGTTTAAACACTGGCAATAATATTTTTGTTCTCCTGTCCGTAAATCTCTGAATTTGAGAGTCTAATGAAATATTGTGAGGTATGTTGCAATATTTTAACAAAGCCACATATTGATCCCTTTAATCCACCAGGACAATATATTTTTTAAACCAAGTGTTTTGTTGTTTACACTGACTTTTCTGCTGACCATGTAACTGTGCATAGTAAGTGCTCAAAGTAGGGTGCTAGAGCTGATATTAAAATTCATAGATAAGTCCAGAAGGGACCACTGTGATCATCTAGTCTGACCTTTTGTATAAAGTAAGACACGGGACTTTCCTGAATTAACTCCTGTTTGAATTAGAGAATACATTTCAGAAAAACATTCAGTCTTGATTTTAAAACTGGCAGTGATGGAGAATCCACCACAACCTCTGGTAAGCTGTTTGAATGGTTAAATACCCCCACTGTTAAAAAATGTGCACCTTATTTGCACTATGAATTTTTCTAACTCCAACTTCCAGCCACTGGGTCTTGCTATGCCTTTGTCTGCTTGACTGAAGAGACGATTATCAATTTTTTGTTCCTGTGTAGATATTAATGGATTGTAATCAAGTCACCCTTAATCTTTGACCCCAGGAGTCAGAGCTGGGGCCGGTTTTGTTCAACATCTTCATTAATGATCTAGAGCAGTGTTTCTTAACCTGGGGTTTTAGAGGGGTCGCAAGTGCAGAGCTGGTATTGGGGGTGGCAAGAAAGGCAATTGCCTGGAGCCACAGGGGCGCCATGAAACTAAGTTACATGCCTCAGCCCCGTGGGGGTGGGACTCAGGCTTCAGGGGTATAGTAGTTTGGAAAGGTTAAGAACCACTGATCTAGAGGATGGGGTAGTTGCACCCTCAGCAAGTTTGCAGATGACACTAAGCTAGGGGGAGTAGTAGATACCCTGGAAGGTAGGGATAGGATACAGAAGGACCTAAACAAACTGGAGGATTGGGCCAAAAGAAATCTGATGAGGTTCAACAAGGACAAGTGCAGAGTCCTGCACTTTGGACGGAAAAATCCCATGCACAGCTACAGACTGGGGACTGATGAGCTAGGTAGCAGTTCTGCAGAAAAGGACCTGGGAGTTAAAGTGGATAAGAAGCTGGATATGAGTCAGCAATGTGCCCTGGTTGCCAAGAAGGCTAATAGCATATTGGGCTGCATTAGTAGAAGCATTGCCAGCAGATCGCGGGAAGTGACCATTCCCCTCTATTCCGCATTGGTGAGGCCGCATTTGGAGTATTGTGTCCAGTTTTGGGCCCCCCACTACTAAAAGGATGTGGACAAGTTGGAGAGAGTCCAGCGGAGGGCAACAAAAATGATTAGGGGGCTGGAGCACAAGACTTATGAGGAGAGGCTGAGGGAACTAAGCTTGTTTAGTCTGCAGAAGAGAAGAATGAGGGGAGATTTGATAGCAGCCTTTAACTACCTGAAAGGGGGTTCCAGAGAGAATGGAGCTAGGCTGTTCTCAGTGGTGGCAGATGACAGAACAAGGAGCAATGGACTCAAATTGCGGTGGGGAAGATCTAGGTTGGACATTAGGAAAGAGTTTTTCACTAGGAGGGTGGTGAAGCTCTGGAATGGGTTACCTAGAGATGTGTTGGAATCTCCATTTTTAGAGGTTTTTAAGCTGCGGCTTGACAAAACCCTCGCTGGGATTATTTAGCTGAGGTTAGTCCTGCATTGAGCAGGGGGTTGGACTAGATGACCTCCTGAGGTCCTTTCCAACTCTATGATTCTATGATTCTCTTTGTACAGCTAAATAGATTGAACTCTTTGATGCTATCCCTATCAGATACGTTATCAAATCCTTTAAACATGCTTGTGGCTCTTCTCTGCATCCTCTCTACTTTATCAACATCCTTCTTGAATTGTGGACATCAGAACTGGACACAGTTTTCCAGCAGAGATTGCGCCAGTGCCAAATATGGCATGATATAACCTCCCTGCTGCTGCTTGATATTTCCCTCTTTGTACATCTAAGAGAAATTCCGAAACGAGCAACTTGGGAATTGGGAACCATTATTTGTTATTAACTCATCATCTCCAGTCCAATGGTGTGCAAATTGTAATTTACAATGTATTACACTCTTACTCAGTGTGTTGTACAACCCACCAATTAAAACAATTGTGAGCAATGCAAATAGGGTGTATTGGAGCTGAAGTTCTGGCCCCTTCTCTTCAATGGCAACATTCAGACCTGGCCAGAATAGGGCATCTCTGGCTCTATTCTCATTGCTCAAGTGAACCCTGTGAATTATGCCTTGTATTTCTGACCTGATGTTGTGTGTCCTTTGCACATCATCCCATCTCAATAGACTCATTAAGATGTTATGCTTAAAAGTACCGAGGATGAGCAGGGGGTTGTTATGTTCACCGTCCAAGTGATGCTACGTTCTCAAACTGTTGTAAGGTTGGATGATATGGTGTTCCTTATTTAAATGTGTCATATTTCATTTTGGAAACATGTAATCCAAGAGTCATTTTCTTTAGACTTGTCCTGCAGCTCTTTCCTTTCTCTATGTGGTGATATTCTTGAAAGCATGCCCTTTTCAGGTCTGTATTTCAAATTTCATGAGTACTTTTCACAGTTTTATGATCATTTTCTGTAACCTAGCTGGTGCTTTGTACAATGATTTATGGTCTGTTTTTAACTCAACTGATTTATGCATATAAATATAGTCATGAAACAATTCACAAGCAAAATCAATAGCCAGCCATATTTTTCCCAATCTGGGTATAGTTCTGGCATGTTCAAATCTGTGCTCTGAAAGTTTACACCACTGGATAGTTATCTCACAGAACGATAGTCTGACCCATGTGAGTTTATATTAACTGTGTTCTTAGGCTCTTTGTTAATCTTAAAATTTTTCAGTACTCGTGCTTCTGTGACAATTCCCAAAAATTGTTCTCTTGTAAATCCTGTGCTATTCTGTATTATCCTCTAACAGCATGCTGAGTGGAGCATTTATTTATGATAAATTAGGGATTAATTTGCTTTGATATGTTAGCATGCCCATGAATCTCTGTAAGGCTTCAATGTTTTACTATCACCCAAGCAAAAGTCATTAGACAAATGGAAAAACCCCAAAACAATGAAGGCTTACAGAGATAAATTCCTTAATTTATTATAAATAAGTGCTCCACTCAGCATGCTGCTAGAGGACAATACAAAATAGCACTGATACCTTGTCTACACTTACCTCCAGGATTTGGCAGCAGTCGACAGGAGTTATGCAAGCTATGCAAAAAACTTGCGTAATTCCCGTCGACTTCTGGGCTCCTCTTCTGCGCGCCGTCTTCACTGCACTGCGCCAATCGGAACCGCGTTCCCGTCGACGCAGCGCTATGCCACTTGCGAAAGTGGTCTTAGTACGTCTATTTCTGGATCGACTGAGCGGGTCTTCACTGACCGCTTAGTCGATCCAGAGCAATCGTCAGTGTAGCCGTAGCCTGAGATTACAAGTGCAATAATCACAGTATGTTTCATACATAACCAGTTTTACTCATCCCAGTCCGATATTTGTTCGTGTTCAGTGTAAGTTTCTTTTCTTTGGTACACATGACACAGTCTCTCATTGCACTTAATCATTTTTACCCCAAATGAGCAGATCATCAATAATTATTTACACCCCATCCAGATCCGCAAAGTCATTTTGGTATACCTCAGGTATCAATGGAATCCTGCAAGGGAATCATTTAAACATATCTACCAGAGGATGAATTTCTGTATTGAACTGGGTTTGCCAAAACCCTTGTCTTGTATCTAAAGCTGAAAAAAAAATTCTTGGATTCTGAAGTCTAGACATGACTATCTCAGCTGTTCTCATGGGATAGGGTTCACTTTTCATGGCTTTATTCAAATATTTTGGATCTATACAAAACCTTAATATGTTTGGTTTTATTATGGTGACCATACCATTAACTCAGTCAGCTAGTGTCTGAGCTCATTCAATAACATCTAATTTTACAAGTCAATCAAATTCAACTTTTACTTTTTCACTGGGTTCTAAAGTGACTGTTTGCAGTGCATATATATTTTTGGCTTCTAACCAGGACCTATATCTTTGTGATGTATTATATTCTTAATGCATCCCTCTCCGTTTAAATACTTCATTATCTTTAAGACTATTTGTATTCTGTACAGTAGACAAATTATACATCCTTCGGATAATTTGCATTTACAGAATGCTGTTCAAAACCAAGCACACGAGACTTCTTGTTCTGTTATTTTTAAAACTACTGTCTTGTGTCTGACTTCACACAGATGTCAGTGTGCCTTTGCCACATGGGCTCATTGGGCTTGCTATACAAGAACAATTTTCAGTTTTGACATCGGGTGGCTATTAACATTTTTGCATATGGTGTGTTTGATTATACTACATAGTTCCAGAAACTATTTTCAAATTCACTATGCATTCATTTCTTTCCAGTGCCACAAAACAACCTGTTCTAGAACCTTGCTTTGTAAATATATCCTGACAAAGAAATCTGTTTCTGAATCATAATAGTTTTTTCCTAAACGTATTCTGCTTTGGGTATTTCTTTGCAAATTGGGTTGAAAGCAAGACACTGTTGCAAAATGATTGTTTTATTACATTAAGAAAACCACATATTTGGTGTCAGAAAATAAAAATCTGATCTCTGTCATTTGTTTACCCTTTTATTATTTATCTTGTAAAAAAAGAACTACAACAAAGAGCAAAGTGTGCAAGTTCAGTTTTGCCTGCAAAACATTGTGCATTGCCCTAGCAATGAAAATAGTTAGGAAGAAGTATATATGAAGTCTAAGTATATATATAAAGTATATCTTTCTTTATGCATGAAAGACTGGGCAGATTGGGTTTAGGTTTTTACATACTTTCATTTTTATCTGCACAGAATAGCCCATATTACTTAGGAGCTGGGCTGGGACACGATCCAATAAAATAAATAGGACCAAATCCAATAAAAATATTTGTTCTGGTCTTAAGTTTAAAAACAATTAAACCAGGCTACATTGGGTTTGCGCAGTGTTTCCAAGTTTTGGGACCAGTCCTATAACATCTATCTGGCAATTAATCCTTACTCACATGAGTAGCCCAATTGACTTCATTTAGCCTACTCACAAAAGTAAAGGTCATAGGACTTGGCCCGTTCTCTGTATACGGCAAGTAGACAAAAACAGCTGTCTGGAATGAAGTGACAGAGAAAGTGGCCTAATTATTTTGCAGGTATAATAAAATGACTTCTTTTCCTAATAGGATCAGGATTTGTGCCTGTTAGAACTTGACTGCCATAGCTCAGTCCCTGCTGCATGGCCACATTCCAAAAACACTATAAATGACTGTTCAGTTGCAACCAAGAGAGAACTCCTGTAGGACTCCAGCAGCATTAGAAACCTAATTACACTCCAGTCTTTAATTAATCTCTCTTTTATATTATTAGCTCTGAGTTAAGACTAATGTTGCTTGATTGCCATCAAAATCTATGGATGGGGACAGTAAACCAACTATCATAAACAAAAAATCCAACCTGAACCTTCATTCAAACGTTGAAATGGACCCACCAACCATTTATTTTATGTTAAAAAGAAGCCTATGTCACTTTTTTGTAAAATTATTTTCCTTTTCACACAAACCAATATCCGTTATGGTGAACGGAGCTAAGGGAAACCCACCCAGACTCTCCCCTGACCCTAATCCAGCATTTATAAAGAACAAAACTACTTACTGTACCATATAGAATTGCAAGATCTGAACCTCCACCAAGCCGTGTGTAGGTTGACTGATGTTTCTTTAAGAAGTACATGATCTACCCTGAAAGACCTGCCAAGAAAAAAATTCAGTCACAGCCCAAATTCAAAGACTACTTATTAGAAATTTACAAAGAGAAATCAAACTGAAGTTTCTTTGTAAAGGGCATAAAAACGAACCAGGTGTGTAATTTCAGAGTGATTGGCCACCTACTTTTAGAGAAAAACAGGAATTTATGTCCCATTTTAAGATCATATTAGAACACAAACACCAACTACAGAGCCACTACCAGTTACCTCTTTAATGTGTATGTATCATTTATTGCTTACATGATGCTCAGATATCATGGATACCATTGCAAAAATGCCACATGTATGTGTCTCTTTACAAAAAAAGGTAAAGACTGAGTGAAATCCTGGCCCCAGTGAAGTCAATGGGAGTTTCGTCATTGACTTCAAAGAGGCCAAGATTTCACCCTCTGCCTCTGCCCACGTAAAATCAGTGGAACTACTGCCTGTAGTAAAGTTAAACACAAATGTAAGTATTTACAGGATCAGGACCTAAGACCCAGACCCTGCATGGAAGTCTATGAAGGTGTATTACTTGACCAGGGTCCAGTGTAAGATCAGAACCTAAAAGCCCCATCTTGCAAAACTCTTAGACACAGGAATAAGTATATATGTGACGTGTCCCACTGAGCCAGTTGCATACATGAGCTTAATTTTTACACTTTGCACTTCCTATTGTGAATTTGTTAACTCCTGCAGCTTGATCCTTCCTCCCAACTCAATGCACCATTCAGGGGCCTAAGCATTTGCAGGAATGGGGCCTTACACATGTTAGTAAATTTACTCACATAAGGATATAGATAGCTTTGCTCCTGTGTTTGCAGTATGAGGCTGTTAGACTGGGCTTCCCTATAAGTCTATACAGCAGATGGCACATTTTGAGCACTGCTGTATTATAAATAAAAATGAGACAGCAATCAGGTAAATTTAAAAAATATATAAATATAATTTCATCAGACGTGCCAGTTACCAATACATTTGACAAAAATATGTACAATTCCAGTATTTTCAGTCTAATCCACATATTTAAGAACTGCAAAAAAACCACCAGCTTCTTACCGTTTAAAACATATTTGCATATTTTCAATACTGAAATATTGTTTGGCTGTTTCTCTAATACTTGGCACTTAAAAGCTCTGGTGGCAGGCACTACAGTAAAAACTAAGACAGGCCCCTTGTTCTGCAATCAGATCCATGCACTCGGAGACTCGCAAGGATCCCGCCTGCACTGATCCCATTGTAGGATTGGGGCTATAGACAGAATAATGAGGGGTCCTGTGTGTGGCCTTGGGGGTACAGCTGGGAATGTTAGAGTTGAGCTGACTCCTGTGGTGTGAATGTAAGTTAAAGGGAGGAAGCCTGTGATTTTCACATCATACTCTTGGGGTCAGATTTTCCAAAGCTCAGCTCCTCTTTAAGAACCTAAATAAGGGTCGGATTTTCTAGCATGTAGGGTGCCTGTTGGATGCTGAGCAAATTTGAAAATCTGTCTCTAAATTACTTTGCATCACTTCTGAATCGTGGTAGTGAAAAATTTCTCTTGAAACATGATCTTCTGCTCCAATCAACCCATTTTACCTGCTATAGTCCCCATGTTCCAAACCATGTCTGACTCAGTGACATTGGACTTCTTTTGTACAGTTGATGAATTCCCAGATTTCTGCAAATTGGTCAGAAAAACGTGCATAAGTGAAAGTCATCTCACACACACCAAAAACATGCAGTTTAAACAAGTCTTCAGTTTACCCTGTAATCCTCAACTGCTGTCCCAAATGATCAGAACTGCCACCTGTTGCTTGTGTGGGAGTTGATTTGTAAATAAGTAGGCCCTAGTGAAGGCTGCCCTGCTCCATTTTTTGTCCAGAATTTCTTCCTACTTCTGTTGATTCTGGAAAAAGGGGACAGGTTTTAATAGATTCGAAATCACAACTAGCTTGTAAATTGAAAGTATTTTTTAAACCAGATTGGTCTGGAATGACAAAAAGGGCAAAGGGCACTTCACTTGTTTTACAGCCTTCTCCCATTATTGTATTGTACCCTTCACATGCAATAATGTTGTCTGGGGGAAATCATAAATTAGCCGCTACTCTTACTTCCGTGGTCAAGCAGATATGTTTCTTTGTTACATGGGTCCTCTTAACTCGCCACATTATACTTCATCTTAATATATTTTGGTACAGTGACCATATGGCCTGAATTTATCAGGATTTCCCAGTGTTTCATAGGTTGTCCTGGTATCCCAGGAACTTCTTCAGTTTATTTCAATGAAAACGTTTTTCACTTGTTTGTTTAACTACAAAAAATCTGTCTATTGAACACTTTTTCAGTGTTTCATGGTAACCTCATTCAGAGTACTATGCTTCTGGGAAAAAATAATCCTGCATTCCTGAGAAATAAACCCATGGAGTCAGATGTTGGCAGCAGCGACACCAGGAGACATTTTTTCAAAAGTGCAGTTGTCCTTTTATGAATATTTCTCAACCCAAAAATACATTGCCAGAAAAGTGTCCTGGGTTTCGAGAATATTAGTCACTGAATATTTGGGGCTAGATTGTGCTCTTTGGCACAGACCAGAAAAAGGGGCAATGCATTGATGCCCCCGGAGGCACAATTTCACCTGGGTTCCCCTGTTGTACTGGGAGGAAATTGCTACATGCCTTAAAAGGACACAGCTTGCTCCCCCCAGCATATACAACCAACTCTGCTACTTGATGCTTGTTGGAGGGATGGAACTATGGCTTCCCCCCTACCTATCCGCTTGCTCCTTGGAGAGAGCATCTGGGGGTACTGCCCCTACTCTCCCCACAGTACCCAGAGCCAAGATCCAGGCAATAACATGGCTGCCCCTGCTTTCCGGCATGACTGCTTTAGGCCAGAGCACAGTCTAGCCCTTCCTGATCCCCAAATGAGTACCAGACAGATGAAAGCTCTTGTGACATTTAGCCTATCTCATGGAGTAGTTTTGCAATCAAGCTTCTTACCATTATTCAGATGATTTTGCAATTGGCATTCATTAACAACTCTGTGAACTTACCTAATTGGTTACTAGTAGGGGGAACAAAAGTCTTTCCCTCCCTTTCATTGTGAATTTTCTATGTTTAGATGAATGTGCCGTTCATTGTTTTGTTTTCTGTAACCAGCACAGTCTTGACACACAGACATTCTTTATACTGCTTCCAACACACTTGACGTTTCTCTTTCATGTGAGGTATTTCTCCTACAACACGGCATTTAAGCAGGATGGATTGTGAACCCCTTATTCCCATTGGTGTACAGCTCATTGCTCTGGGGTTAGTCCCATTGACATCCCTGGGCATACTAATGGGAGTAACTGTTCTAAAAGGGATACACAAACGGGCCCGCAGTGAGTGGACCACAGTCTGATGACCTGACTCGTTCTATGGAGCACCTACCTCCACAACAAGTTCCACTGGCTAAGGACATCAGAATCTGGCTACTGCGTTGTGCCTTACATTGCAAGCTCTGTCACTGAACCCAATGGGGCTGATTACAGAATAAGAGAGGGAGAATGCAAGGGGCTACATCCTCAGCCTGCTGCCCACGGCATGCAGGAAGCAACAGTCTGGTTCACTAGCTCAAGGGAGAAAGGGGGAGCCTTATAACTCCTCTACTCCCTTGCACAGTATGCAAGACCGGCCATAATCTGGCCCAGGGTGAGAAAAGCTGGCAGCATTTAGCCCTTAGTGATCCTGCAGGATCACCCATCTAGCATCAGCAAAGGAGCAGGCTAGGCCCAGATTCACAAGGAGAACTTAGGTGCCTAACTGCCCCTTTATGTGCCTAAGACCAACACTGAGGTACCACTGGCATTCAGAAAGCTGCCACCTCTGTAGGTGCCTACATTTCCGCTGTGGACATGGGCACAGGTGCCTCAGTCCTGACACTGCCAATCACCTAATTCACATCTAAGCCCTAGCAGGATTCACAGGTGAGGGTACCCATTGCCCCCATGCCTCACTTATCTCACCCAATCTGGTAGATGTACTCAGAGGCTGCCTTAAAGTACATCTACAAGACCAGGCCTCACATAAAGCGGAACCTGAGGAGGGGTGGTAGTGGTGGTGCCCCCTCATGCCCAATGGTTAGAGCACACATACCAAATATGGGAGCCCCAGATTCAATTTCTCCCTTTGCCAAATGGGGAGCAGGGATTTGAAGCCAGGTCTACTACCACCTCCCAGACGAGTGCCCTAAGCCCGGGGCTGCCAGAGGGCGTCCTAGAGTGGGTTTCTTTCAGTCTTGCCTATTGAAGTTGTTCCATTTCACATGAAAAGTTTAACTGTTCTTTGGGTCAGAGACAAAAACTGAGTCTATAGCCCAGGGGTTAGCGCACTCAGCCGGATGGGCAATGGGATATAGGGAGGTGCCACTGCCACTGTTTTTCTTGAGAAAGCAACCACCTGGCTTAGGCACCTGCTCCAGGAGAGGGTTTGTGACCCTGAATCCCAGGTGGAGGGAAGCGCTTAACTCCCTCTGAGGGGTAGAGATAGGCCACACCCCTCTCCTTGGCATTTCCTACTGGTTCTCTCAGGTGACACCCCACTCAGCACGCTGGCTTCTAGGAATCCTTTTCCAGGCACTTACTTCCCCCCATGCATTGCAGCTGTGAATGCCACTTGGCAGCAGGGCACCTAGAAGCTAGGCATTGCAAGGCTCAGCCTAAGTCCCCCTTGTGAATCTGACTCCCTAGTGGGCAGCTTCAATGCCCTGTTTCCTACAGGACAATTATAATTGCAAACTGCACCTCTCACCCTCAGTGAAGGTCACTTCTAATCACTGCTGAGGTCAGTGTAAATAAGCTCATATTCCAGTTCTTACATGTCATCATAGCAGTTTGTTTGTCTCTCTAACTCACAATCTTAACTAAGTCCTTATGTATAAAATGATTAAGAGATATCAGTGGAATGTAACATCCAGGCAGGATAACTGTTACCTACCAAGATAACCACTGGGACAAAACCACATTTGTTAAAAATAAGTGACAAGGTGAAACTGATTTTTCCCCCTCAAATCAAATGAAGATTCTCACATCACAAAGATTTTAATCTGATGACTTGTTTCTAGTACGACAAAAGATTTTAAAAACAAATAAAGTCATTAATAATAAAAGTAGGTGATCCAATAGACCAATGAGAAACTACTTGTATATCCACAGTACCACTCTTTTCTGTACTACTTTGGACACAGAGGGCCTGATTCTCATTTACAGTAATAAATACCCTTTATAGGGTCTTAAAACAAGTGTAAATTACACTGCCAGGGTTGATCCAGAGGGGCTGCGGGGTAAATGAGAATCAGGACCAGCACATTTTCTGACTCCTGCCTTCCCATGTGCCTGCTTATTCAATACCTGCCATACCTCTCACACCAATGACCTACCTCATTTCCATAATCAACATTTGATTTGTCTTTTTCCTTCTTGCGTTCAGTGAGTTGAATTCTTTCCCTATAGGTATTGTCTGGGATTTTCAAAGCAGTCTAAGGGACTTATGTGCCGGAATCCCATTGAAATTCTATAGGGCAATTTATTCACCTTAGGCTCCTTTGAAAATACCATTAACAAGAAATATACTTTTTCCCAATTTTGGCTTTTTTATAGTGCTTTCCATAAGAGTCCTTAGATTATTCTAGCCAGATACATTACTGTATTGAAAAACACTTAGGCACATCAATAGGATACAGCTGATGCACTTAAATAGTTCATTTCAGTTTTAAAGATAAGTTTCAGTGATGTTCGCTAGCGTCAAAATGGGTAATAGTGCTAGAATCAGAAAAGATGCATTATTATTATTAATCATAATTAATTATTGTATTAATTAATAATTATTGCAGTAGAACCTAGAAGCCTCAGTTATGGATCCATGCTATGCACTGTACAAACACAGAACAATTCCACTAGAACGCAAATGATCTTTTTAAGTGCACTCACTGATACTTACAGGGTCCTTTGCAAATCTGGGAACAGCTTCCATGTTGTGCTTCATTAAAGGGCCCCTGTGAAATTAGAGAGCAGACCTTGTAAACCTTAGATAGGTTTGTCTTAGTTTTATATATGACTGTCTTAGCATTACTATGTAATTTCCAGAGAAACTATAAATATTTTAATAGTGATTCAATACAGAAGATTTCTAGAGCTGATCCATAATGGATCTTCTGTCACTTCATTGGGAATATAACACAACAGCAGAAATACTTGACTCCTTGTCCCCCCTGGACAAATCAAAAGGGAAGAGAGGAAGAAAGCAATCCTTATTCCTATCCCACCAACTAGGAGAAGCACTCAGCTGCAAAACAACAAAGATATACTTTAGTTTTCAATCCCACAGAATTATTTAAATCAGGTTGTGGGGTTTCATTTAGATCTTGGCAAAAAAAAAAAAAAAGTTATTCATGGGCTAGTTCCAATGCAGCAATGTACGAGGAGGAGCTGAAACTGCAGCTTGAGACTGACTTCAGAAATGCAAGATTAAAGACAAGGAATTGAATTAAACTGCACAGCATTACATCATCAACAGCCAATCAAAATAATAAATCATTGGCCACAAAATACAGAAAATTGTTATTTATTCAGCTCCTATGTTTTGAATGAACCCCAAGGGCTCAACCTACAGCACTTATCACACTTATTATTGCACTGACACTTTATGATTACAAGATATAATAGAATATATGCACAGTTTGAAAATATGTTTCATGATAATTTTGGGGGGGGAGAATACTAGCAATGGGTTGCTAATCAGTGAATTTAGATGCCTTGTGTAACAGTGAACTTGCTTGGCTTGTAACCACAAATTTTATTTGCTTGCGAGCTCTTTATCTGCCACGTTATCTGTATTCTTCCTAGAAAAAAAAACTAACAATTATCAAGCATAAAGATTGTTTAAAAAACCCAGAGATATATTTCATGCAGATTATTGCAAATAGAACATTGGCCAAATTGTTTCAGGGAATTGTGGGGTTGGTACTTTGCCAGAGTCCCAATAAGTTATTTATAGTTGCTGTGGGTACTAAAGATCTGTCGTTCTTTCTCTATTGAAATGATGGATTCCAATAAGTGTTTTTGGCATTATATTACTTGTTTACTGTTCAAAAATGATGAATCAGAAAACTTCTCGTCAGCATCACATTTATTCTCTTAACAACAACAAACTGTTTCTTGAAATGCTATTTACACATAAAGGGTGTCCATAATGTGGACTAAATAGTGATAGCTTGTAACTTTAAAATCTGACCGGAATACGGGGCCACATGTAGCAGCACTGCCACAGAAACAGAGCAGAGAAAGGATGGTTAACCAGGCAGTCATAGTTCTCCCCAGGCTTCCCCCTGTTCTGAGGGAGGAATAAGTTACTTTGCCCCTTTCTGTGCAGCAGCTTACTCACCCTGTGTACCTGGTGCCTAATCCAAAGCCCATTGAAGTCAACAGAAATATTCTCCGCCAGCCACTTTCCAAGCAAGTTGGGATGGCGGAGCCAGGACAGCTTCCAATCCTCATCCCGCTCAGCCCCTCCCCCACCGATTTGCTCATACCAGCATGTAATTGAGCAAGCAGCCCCTGCCCTCCTGACCACAGTTGGGGCAGAATCTGAGCAGAGCCAGATAGAGGAGTAAAGTGCAGGAGAGCTTCTTCCACTGCACAGATGAGTAAGGGCTGTGACAATCTAGCCCAAAGTGATTAGAAAAAGCTCTTAATTTTTCCCATCGGATCACTATATATTTGTTAATAGTCGTCCTTTCAGGCAAATGCTAATGGATGTTTCAGAGCAAGTGGCCCAATCACTATAGGTATGTCTACACTTTGAGCTGGAGTTGGGGTTCTCAGCTCAAGGTGACATACCCACACTAGCTCTGATCAAATAGGTGCGCTAAAAATAGAGCATAGCTGCAGTGGTGTGAGCAGCAGGAGGGGCTAGCCACCCCAAGTATGTCCCTGTCCAAGACTATAAGCACATATTCATGAGGTCTAGCCTCTACACTGCCACTCATGCTGCCATGGCAACACTCTATTTTTAGCACACTAGCTCAATTAGAACTAATGCCAGTAAGTCTCCTCGAACTGGGAATCACACCTTCAGCTCAAAATGGTGTCATACCCAAATTCCCACAACTCTCCATCCAACACTTGAGCCCAGCCTTATAGGAAGCACGAAGAACTATAAAGCTCTTGAATTTTAATAACTGGAGAGTGCTTACATCTTGTGGGCAGCTGATGTTTGTCTTATGTTGACTGCTGGAATCGCAATCTTTGTTTTAATGAAGAGCAGCTGCAAATATTTCCGTAAAGACTCATTACGAATCCAACAAAGTAGTGCAAGCAGACGGATGTATGACAAAGAAGAATCTGAACAGATTGGCAACTAGGACCAAGAAGCTTTGGCTATCCCACTGAAAGGAAGCTTTCTGCAGCACCATTTACATTTCTCATTAAATCAATTTCACTGAAGTGACAAAAATGTTATTTTGTAACATTTGTTAGCAATCAGGAAGAGATCCCTTTAGGTAACTTTGGACAGATGGACTTAGCAAATGGAAATGCTGCAATCTACTTGCTAACTCAGGGTCAAATTCTAAAAACTATTGTGCAATTAAGAAATATTACTTAAAACAATCTCCAAATCAAACAAGCCCGTTCTAGTTTTTTTGCAAAGTCTATCAGCCATTGCTTGCTGGCTAACTGCAATTTTTGACCAACTTCAACCTTACTATGGAGTGTCACAGTTTGGATTTCATCCCACTGAATTACATGTCCTCCTTTTAAGACATTGCTTCTTAGAAAGACAAATTCAGTCTTCAACAAGTCTAGAATATTATTACCAATGGCTCCAAACAGCCAGTTATTTACCATGAGCCTGATTCTGCTGCCCTTACTGATGTTTGTGTAGTACCTTGTTCCACAAAGCTAAATGTTGATAAGGAAGGCAAAAATCACACCTCATATGATCTAGTCATTTAGGCCCCGGTGCAGCAAGCCGGTCAAGCATGTGCCTAACTTTAGGCACATGAGCAGTCCTGCTGAAATTCTGAACCATGAAAATCATACAAGTCATAAAAGTTAATAAATTACAGTTTTGTATAACTACACTCGATATTGACTAAAAGGCCAACTATAGAACAAAAGGACAAACCAGAAAAGATAGGAGAACATTCAAAATTAAGGATAACAATAAAAATCCTTCTTCCTTTTCTGTATCTTTCAGGAGCATGGTTGTTACTTACTGAATATCAACAGTGGGCTTGGCTGCTGTTCAGAACAGAAGAAGGCATAGCTCTTCTTCAAAGAGAAATAGTAGTATTAGATATTTATATTATGGTAGAGCCCAAAAGAACTCAGAGTCTAAAAGCCCAAACCTGTAACTTGTGGCAAGCAGATGGTGCCCCAGGGACTTCAAATCTATGTGGGTGTCCTAGTCCCTCCACATATCATAAACTGCAGGATCAAGGCCTCATTTGGACAGAAATGTTCAGATCCATCATGCACTGGACAGCCAAGAGACTGATGCAAATTCTTGTGAAGTTAACGTGAGTCCTCCCATTGACTTCAATACACTTTTGACCAGGTTTTCTGTGAGATTCACACCTCAATGTGGTGCCACTATGGCCTTTCCTCCTATCCCCTTTCCCCCCACCATTTAATTTTAATTAAGATTTTTTTTTTCCTTTGAAGAATTCTCAGAAGACTTTACATGTCTTTCAAAGTGCATTGACCAGTTTTATGTGTTATGCTATTTCTAACTGCAGTCTAACCAACATACTCTGTTACCTCAAGTTACCTTCTGCAGTCTTCTGTGGTAAATAATATTTTCATAACCTGTTTTCCTTTTTATTTCTTTCCCACACTGTCTGAATATTCTCATTGCAGAGTCCAATGTTAATCCAACCCCTGTAAAATCTATCTTCACAAGCTAAGTCCCATTCATTTTGAGCCTGCGCCATTCATTTTTACAACGAATAACTATCGCTTCACATTTCTCTTGTTGTGTATTAACTCCCTGCATTTGAAAATCCACATTCGAATGATCTGGTTTGCTGTGTGCTCTCTCACTACTGCTACTATCCCAGTTTGGAACAGTTAAATTCAATATGGTCACTTTTGTTTTTTCTAGTTTATCATGAAAGTGACTCATAGTCAGGTTCCAAGTTCCGACACATATGGCAGCTTATTTAAAAAGTTTGATGTAGCATCTATTAAAAAATATATCTGGACAGACATACCAAATTCATAAAACAGCTGATCACTTATTCAAATCCAGATGGCTGCTAATCATTATGTGCTAGATAATGACTTGGAATAAGCATTCACAGAAGAAGGAGGAATTCTCCTTATAGCCCTCCACTGGCTACCCAG
Organism: Emydura macquarii macquarii; assembly: GCF_026122565.2. Lineage (NCBI taxonomy): Eukaryota > Metazoa > Chordata > Testudines > Chelidae > Emydura > Emydura macquarii. Next base: position 1,815,087 of record NW_027133667.1, read on the forward strand.
ACCTTGACTCTAGACGTATGTGCTTGCTCCCCTGGGGCAGCTAAGTAATGGGCAGACCCATGGCGTCCCATACTGTCTAGCCAATGCAGCTGAGCTGCCATCTGAGGTATCATAAGTTGCTGTTCGTATAAATCAGCAGAAAATTATTCCTCCCTGCACCCCAGAGCAAGAATATCACTGAATCACAATGGCCATCTGGTACCATTCCTGGGCCGATGCATCTTACACATCAATCGCATGTACGGGGCTGTGTTCAAAGTTCCAGTCTAGCTCAGTGGCTCTTAACCTTGCCAGACTACTGTACCCCTTTTAGGAGTCTGATTTGTCTGGTGTACCACCAAGTTTCATCTCACTTAAAAATTACCTGCTTACAAAATCAGACATAAACATACAAAAGTGTCACAGCACACTATTGCTGAAAAATTGCTTATTTTCTCATTTTTACCATATAATTATAAAATAAATCAACTGGAATATAAATATTGTACTTACATTTCAGTGTACAGTAGTAAGGCAGTATAAACAAGCCATTGTCTGTATGACATTTTAGTTTGTACTGACTTCGCTATTGCTTTTTATGTAGTCCATTGAAAAACTACACAAATATCGAAATGAGTTGATGTACCCCCTGGAAGACCTTTGCGTACCCCTGGTTGAGAACCACTGGTCTATCTCTATACATTCTTTTGAAGGGGCATACTGGGGAAGGGAAAAGGTGGGTTATTGGAAAGGCTCATCTTGACCAAGAACACTGTGGTCAAAGTGTAAACTAGGGACATACAAGGGTCTAGCAGTGGTATCAGTCTCAAGAATTCACTTGTATGAATTATTTGGGTGTATTTAAGAAATTAAATGTCGGCAGTTTAAAATTTCTCTACCTACATTTCTGTGTATATCACATCGTGCTTGGAGAAAAATGAAATTGTCATTTAAAAAAATTGTAATTGTAAAAATTGTCATTTTGAGTTTTCAAAGAAAAAAAATACTGCTGACTTGGCAGTAATACTGTTGGGCCACAAATTTAGCTCAATAACTCAAACACTATCATCCAAGCAATCGCTGGTTGGTCTTCCTCTACTAATTTTGGATTAAACTGGACTATGTACATTTATGATGTCACCTGCTATACTAAATGCATGTTTTTAGTACTTGTGGTAGGCTGAGTCAAGGATTCATTTTTCATCTTCTCCTGCTGAACTGTTCAGTTCAGCCAGAGTCCACAAACTTCCATATGAGGAAGAATTTATACTTCCACCAAAGACAAGCAGAAATTGCCTTAGTGTCAAAATCTGCAGATGCCACACACTATAAGTAAGTTGAGGCTAAGGATAATTGTGAGGAATTTCAGAAAGACCTTACAAAGCTAGATATTTGGGCAACATGAATGCAAATGAAGTATAGTGTTGTCTAAACAAGGTAATGAACTAAAAAGAACATTTTGAACCACTCATACACAACGATATGTTCTAAACTAACTGTAACAACTGAGGGAGAAGTAAGGGAGAAAAGGTTGGTAAAATAATATCTTTTGTTGGACCAATTTCTGTTGGTGAGAGAGGCAAGCTTTCAAACCACACAGAGCTCTTCTTCAGGTCTGTGAAAGCTCAAAAGTTTGTCTTTCTCACCAACAGAAGTTGGTTCACTAAAAGATATTACCTCACCCACCTTGTCTCGCTAAAGTCATGGGACCAACACAGCTAAAACTACACTGCATACAATTGCAGGAGAAGTGTCATTCCGGACAAATAGTTTCTCCATATGTAGTGGTGGTCAATGAGATGGTTGAAGAGTTTTGATTTTAGGGGGATCTGGTGGGTCTTGCAAGGAATCAGCTGATTGGATGTCAGTTCCAATTGTTATAGTTTGTTGAATGTACATGAGCCCAGAGCACTGGCTAGGGGCATTTATATAAACTAAACAAAATAAAATCACTAAAGAGATTAGTCGGATCCAAAAAAGAATTAGCTGTTTATATTACTAAAAATATCATCATCCATAATTGCACTATCTGGGATAGAAATGTATCAACCCACATGTTTCATGACTAACCAACCACTAGCTGCCTGGAAATTAGGGAATTGCACTCCCAGAAATGTTTCGTACATGTTTGTTCACTATGGGGATCCTGCAGCTTTCTCAGAAGCATCCAGTACTGGCCACTGTTAGAGACTGGATACCTGACTAGATTCACCAATGGACTGTTCCCAAAAGACAGTTCCTGTGTTCCTACACAGAGCACTATGAAAGTGGTCTCATAATTGTTATTTAAACTTCAGAGCCAAGTACAGTGAGCACCAATTGAAGAATTTGGGCCAGATCCTCAACAGCTGTAAAATGGCACAACTGCATTGACTTCAGTGGAGCTATGGCAATTTATACCAGCTGAGAATCTGAGCGCAGCACCTCAGAGTTATTTAGGTGCCTAACTGCCATTGATTTCAGTGAGACTTAGCCAACTAAATATCATAGGGGATCTGGGCCCTGTCCCTTTCTATTTACAGCAATATCTCAGGTATTCCCTATATAATTAAAGTGGGAAATACCACCAAAATCATGGTAAATTTCACTTAGTAAGTGTACAGTTTTTTTCTGACATGTTCTGTAATACAACAATACAGTATAATAGTCACACAGGGCAAGCCAAAAGAGGGGGTTTATAACTGTGCTTTACATTTTTTATGGAAAAGTTCTATAATTTAATAGAGGATAAACCAGCAGAGAAAATTACTCTAAAACTTATACTGTAACAGAGAATTATATTCCCACTAGAGAATTTTTAAGACCTCCTATATAATTAAATAGAGAATTATCTTCCTGCTATAGAATTTTATAAATTTGATATGACAGTTTTACAGTAAGGTTATCATTCCTTATTAACGTCTATAGAATTTTTTAGTAAAGGCTACTTTAAAGACAAGAAATGGCTACTGAGAATACTGGCCACTTCAAAACAAGAACAAGAATGGACTGTTTTACTAAATACACATTTAGGGCCAAATTTTCAACTGGTGCAGATCAGCTTGACTCCAATGGAGGTATGCTGATTTACACCAGCTGAGAATCTGGCCCTGAGAGTCTATATTAATGGGCTGACAGGACAAATATTTTAAATATTTATTTTTCTCTATAAAGGCTGGATTCAGGTCAGCCGAATGCAGGAAATTCTCTGTAATGAAGGCTATGTTCAGTTCAGTGCTGAGATTTTGTCTCCTTAAAAGGCTGGATTAAGTCAAAAACAATGCAGTAGTTTTTAACCTTAGAGTCTGAGGCCAGATTGATTAAGCCTCAGCTATGGGAATATAGAGGATAACACAGACTTCATGTCTGAGCACTAGATAAGACTATTAATTGGTTACATACACACATCCAATTAGATTGGCCTGGTGGACAAAATGGGGGTGGGGTGATGGCAGACCTTGTATCCTCAAGAGGCCTGGACTACAGTTAGTTTATACCAGCATTATTATGTCAGTCAGGGTTGTGGAAAAAACCACGCTCCCTAGTGACATAGCTATGCTGACAAAACCCCAGTGTGGATGCAGATTTGGCAACAGAGGAGGGCAGTTGTCAGCAAAGCTGACATTGTTCAGGGAGGTGGTGTGCCTGTATGGGCAGAACACCATCTTCTGTCAGTGTTTACTGAGTCTACACTAGAGAGCTATGTTGACATAGCTATGCCAGAATAGGCTCTGTAGTGTAGACATAGCCTAAGATTGTAACCCCCCAAGTTTTACCAGTCTTCAAACCGAGGAAGAGAGTCAAAGAGCAGAAACAGCAGAGCTAAAGGTGGATTTAGTGCTACAAACAGCAAGCGTCTGTAGCAACAACAAAAAGTAAAGCTAAGCCACATGCTCAAAATGAAGAGGCAAAAAGGGGACAGGATTTGTACCCAAACATGTGAGAATAATCCATCCATACAATGTGGTAGTTGCCAAAAGGAGGAAGGAGATGAAGAAGAGGTGCTGGCAATAGTCAGAGAATCATTTGGAAGGAGTGACGCCAGAGAGTAAGATGAAAGAAAATTTAAAAAGCAGTGGGAGTAAGGGATTGGGTCACAGAGGGGAAAAAAATGGGCTGAAGAAGAAAGGCCCTGAAAAAAACATCTGCAAGCAGCACCAGTGATGAGGGAAAAGGGAAGCAGGAGACACACACCCAGGTGCACCATTGCCAAGCAGCCTGAAACAAAAACCAGCATCATTTGCGAGAGACTTTTTTCTCTCTCCCTCCTTAGATCAAAAGGAGAGCAGCAATGCAATCTGCTCTTTGTGCAGAGCACTTTCAGCCAAGGGAAGGAGGGTGCACACACTGGAACATCTGTTCCAAGAAGCCACTTGAAAAATAATCTTATAATAGCATAGGGAAAACATCTGTGCAGCATGCAACAGACCACCAATAGTGCAGCAGAGGAGGCGGAGGATAGGGATGGCTAGCGTGAAGGAGGCAAGCTGGAATGGGACTAAGTCAGGGACAAGTACCCCAGTTAGGGGTATGACCAATAGGGGCAGAAACTGTTCATTTGGTATCTCTTTACTTCTAGTTCTCAGCAAGAGGCAGACAGAAGTCTTACCCACTGAGCTGTGTTTATTGGCAGATATTACTCAACGCGTGCAGCTTTGAAAAATCCCAAACGACAATCAATGTTTTTGAGTAGCTGCATGAAGAGATCCCTGACCGTGGCCTCCCCTCCCCCTACAGTTCCCACTCCTCCTCCTTCATTTTGCTTATCACTGCTGATAGAAGCTGAAACAAATTTACTGAGGGCACTGGCAGCAAAAAATTCTACTGAAGTCAAGACAGTTAGGCCTATTTACACCAGCAGTGAATTTGATGTATTGTGTGCAATCAAGGATAAGCAATTTGTTTTAATCTCCAGCCTCGAAATAAACACTGCAGTGCAAAAACCACTGTAACTATCTTTCTCTGTCAGACACACACACACACACACACACACACACACAGTGTGCTTTTGTTGGACCTGCTTTCATCTGTTTTTAGGAGAACTGTATATGCAAAACAGCATCTTGCCCCATTCACCACCTTCAATAGCAAGTATATGAACGAGGCAGGATCCTTCTTTGCCTCACCTGATAACACTTTATAATAATAGATTTCTAAACAAAACTGTGCAAATCTGACCAGGACTCAGCCTTTGGCTTGAACCAAGATTCCATAAACAGAAAATGCCTCCACCATTTGCATTTTCTTACTGAAAAGAAGAAAAGGATCAAAACAACAATCTGAAGATCTCCAATAGAACTGAACAGTACACATTTTCCTCATCCTGTGCAAATTTTCAAGATTTCAAAACAAAAAATTCCATTCCAAATTGGGAGAAAAAGTTAAAAATCTAAAAAACATTTGTGAACCGAAAATCCAACCCCTCCACTCCCACCTAAAAATCAATCAATAAATAAATAAATTATTCACATCATTCAAAATATTTTGTTTCAATAATTTTGAAACATTTAATTGAATGTGACCTTTTTAAAAAAACTCTGCTTCACTTAAATTTTTAAACAAAAACTCAACTCAAACTGGAAAACTAACGTTTTGTTTAAAATAATGTCAAAACAGGGCGTTTTGAGAGTTTTGAAACTTTTTTGCCACTTCAGAAATACCTTGAAACTGACTCTTTCTCATGAAAAGTTTCAGATTCTCTGGGTCAGCCTTTTTGGACAAAAAACATACAGCCAGCTCTAGTCTTAAAACTGCACAACTACATGCAAACATTAAATTATAGTAATACATATAGCAAGTTTGGGTACAGGTACCAGAAACTGAGGTATTATCTGCCATCCATTTGTGTGGATTTGCTCTCTCTAGGAGGATAAGATAGAAAGGTGAGTCTATGACTTCCTCGTATAATAACATTTCACTCTGAGTTGGAGAGTGTGTAGAAGAGGATTGTTTTTAGACTTGGCTGGCTATATTAAGGTTATTGTAACTGCTCAGATATTGCCATGACATATAAGAGAATGTTTTACATTAGTAAGAAACAAAGATTAGATGTAACTACCAAAAGATCTATGCAAGATAGCATGTAAGGTAATTAAAGTCATACGCTGGATCAGATCCTTGGGTATGGCCAAAATGCATAGTGCACAGGTTAAGGAGAAGAATGCAACAACAACTTAAAGCTCTTCTTTGCATTGCTTTTATCTTGATGCCATTCTGTGCATGGCCATTTCTCCTGAACCAGGTTTAGAACATCCTGTGATGCTGACTGGAATGTAAGTGATCATTTAAAATATTACTGATATCAATATTGCAAAATTACAATGATTCTTACTAAATATGCTATGTCAGGTACCATTGGGAAGGTTATAATTAGCTAAGTATAATAATATTGTTTATGTGTATGTATAGTTTTGTGTTATCTAAATATGTGTGGTATATTTGTATTTCAAACTTGTGCTGTGTTTCCAGGTGACATCTCCACAGAGGAGGCAGCAGCACTAATGGCCCATCAAAGGAACTCAAATACATAGTGAATCCAGTGAAAGAATGCAGGGGCTACTCCTTATTAGTTACCAGGACATGTAAGAACATGCCTATGGACAGGGGACTGTGAGGCTTTTCCATGCCATGTGCTGTGTGGCTGTGTTTGGGACAAAGCATTAACTATAAAATGCAGCTGCACCATCCTCATCTTGTCTTCATTCCTGCGTCTTACCTCTGGATCAACTCATGAAACTGAAACAAAGAAATGAGATCCATCCAGAGGGACTGTACAAGCCTGCAAACTCCACATTTCTGCTGAGAATCTGATATATATGGACTTTAAAGTCATTTATATGTATCTGATTGCTTTGACCATTTAACACTTCTCTGCTCATTTGTTTCTATCCTTTATAATAAACCTTCAGTTTTAGTTACTCTAGGATTGGCTGTACAGCGTGCCGTTGTACACAGACCTCTTCAACCACCCACCTGCTCACCTGTCTCCTAGACACCCATTATGGTCATTTATGCCACCACAGGACATGACGGTGGAATCTGCCTGGGGCAATGAGAGGTCAACTACAAAAGTTGTTAATCGCTCTCTCGTCACTGATCCAAGCATCCGTCCACCAGGTTTTGATCTGCCAAAGCACCTGTGGTCATCTCTGAACCATTTTTTAACAGGACAAGGCAGCAGTGCAGCCAAGCTCTTTCAATGGGGTTTTTCTAATGGCCCGCAATGCAGCTGCAGGCAACTCCAAACTACGTCGCATATTATTGTCAAGTGCCCACTGACTTATTTCATCGGCGAGTTACTGGCTCTTCACCTGGTTGATGATGGCACCATTAAATGGCTGGGCACATTGCACGTACACTGAACCTATCAAATAAACAACTTGAACTCCTACTCGAAGAGCAAAAAAAAAAGACTACAACCTTAAGTAAGGCATCACTATGGCTCTGCCATAATTCCTAGTTCCCTCCTGTGTTCTCTGGTGCTGACACCTGGTTCTAATTTAGGGTTCATTTACACTACAACACATTTTGGGACCTGGTAACAACGTGCTTGTCCCCCAGCTTAGATAAACTACTCTCCATCTTGTAAATTAGATGTGACACAACTTTTAATTTTGGCCTTGAATCACGCTACAGATATGATAATATTGAAGAACCCTAAGAGGTTTCAGCTGAAGTACTGGCATTCTTTTGCAAAGCTGCACCTGTTCCAGTACACTGGCCACATCTTCAAAGTGGTGTCATTAACTGCTTCTTTCCTTTTATAAAAATTCCAGTCTATTAAATACCCAGTTGAGTATAAATCTAATAGTGAGGTAGCATAATTCAGCAACATACCAGCTGGCAGGCATTTGGTGCCAGGTAAAAATAGTTCAGGAAGATTGTTTTGACCTAGTTGTAACTGAAGTAGTCATTGCATTTAAATGGGAATACATCTTCAAAGCTTTCTCAGATAAAAGGCACCTGGGTTTGAGAGGACCATCCCCATTTGTCTACATGGCAGCATATACACGTTTGTTTGGATACACAGGAAGGAATTAAATTTGTGGGCCAAATTCTTTGCTGTTGTAAATGGGCAAAACTTGATTTAAGACAAATGAGCTGCTCTCATTTACACCAGCAGAGAATTTAGCCCACATGCCTTCCTCCAAGTACTGGAAAATTAATTTGGAATTCATTTTGGGAGATTCTAATGTGTATAACCCCACTTACAGCTCTGGGGACTGCCTGCTGATGCAGCTGCTCTGGTTCCAACTGTTGCTGATGCTCCTTCTCACGCTCTGCATGCTGTTCATTCTCATGTGGCATTCTCTTTCACTTTTTTACTCCAGCTACTGTTGCTCTTGCCAATAAAGAGTATACTAATTTTCAAGAAAATCTGGCAGGAAGTCACAGCCATTTCAGGGAGAAAGAGTAAACAGGTGAGAAAAGGATAGAATAAGTTCACAAAAAGAGCGTAAGAACTCTTTGCCTGATATGTACAGGTAATGTTGTCAGCAATTTAACTCAGCTAGAACTTTTATGTGGACTATACTAAACACCTGAGAAGTTGCACTGGTTTGGTATGTAGGGATCTAATAGGCAATGGAAATATTCACAACCCACGGGTTGTTACTTATCATTGAATGATTTTTCAAGTATTGGCAGGAAAGTAGGGGATGAAATGATTTATAAATAAAATGTGGGGTGTTTTTATCTGTAATTTTAAAAAGACTTTATATGATTTCTTCTTAATGACCTCAAGAGCTGCTTGTTAATTAAGAAGCAGATAAAGCAGATTTCCTTTTTCCTTTAAGAGAAAAGGGAACTGGTTCTACCAGTTGAACTTTTAGTGAAAGAGTTTTTAGTATCACTGAGGGTGTTATGGTTGTAGAAAAATCAACAAGACAAAAATGAAAAGTCTCCATGAGAGAACACAGGGCATGCGTCTTTGCTATAACAGAATGCAGGAACTCTAAGAGCAAAATGACTGCTGTCTCTTACAAGAGACAGAGTTCTTAGAAATGTAAAGGTGCAGTACACAGAAAACAAAGGCGTAACAACTGCAAGTTACTTCCATTACAAAGGGCAAAACCAAAGTGAAGAGAATCACCCAAAGGCTTCTCCATGCATAATGTGCCTCCTAAAATGGACGGTTGTTACTGTCCAGAGCTTATTTTAAATGTTCTCCATGGTACAGAATAGAACAGTTGTCCAGGTGTATCATGGTGTTTTGCACCTTCCGATGAAACAGCTTCCACTAGTTACTGTCTGACAGAGAATGCCAAATAAGATGAGCAATTGGTCTGTCTCAGAGAGGAAACACAGGGATTGCCAGAGTTATAGGCCAGTCTGAAAAAGCTAAATTTTGAATGGAAGATTTATCATTTTCCTTAAAACTCAAACATCCATAGGCTATTCCACTGTTGACAATGTTCACCTGCCACAGCCTGATCCCCAAGATGAATCTCTCAACTTGCTGCTTTTTTAAAGTTTTCTGTAATTGAGGTGCCTTGATCTATGGGAATGGCACTGCCTGTACATCTTTGATTTGGAGAAACCAATAAATACGATTGTAAAAAAGTGAGGTGGTTTAGGACCTGGCCTATGTAATGGACTCTTCTTTGGAACTATATTGCCCATCTAAATTGGCCCTCACAAAATATGGCTCTGCCATTGGAAAGCATAACACTAAGGTCCTGATCCTGCAATGATTTACTCACATGCTTGAATTTTTCCACTGTGAGCAGTCCCATTTAAGTCAATGGGACTTCTTACAATGCAGGAGTCTTTGCAGGATTCAGACTCTTATGAGCAACAAAAGGCATGGCGCTAAGGGCATCACAAATAATTAGTGGGCTGAAGGAATTGTTTTGTAAGGAAAAGTTAAAAAAGAGCTAAGTAGGCATAGCTTGGCTAAATATTCACAAAGACGGTGGGGGAAAATGACAACAAATATTTGAAGGATGTAAATACCAGTGAGTGAGAAATTATTTAAGGCAATACATGGGAATATAACTTGGAGTAATGGAACAAAATTAAGAGAAGGAAATATGGGCTAAATATCAGGAAAATATTCTTGACAGATGTATTTGGCTGTGGCATAATCTTTCATCACTTGAGACACTTTTAAAAGTAGACTGAACAAAGCACTAGTAGATGCTGATTAGGCCTCAACTGGAGTATTGTGTCCAGTTCTGGGAACCACATTTCAGGAAAGGTGTGGACAAACTGGAGAAAGTCCAGAGAAGAGCAACAAAAATGATTAAAGGTCTAGAAAACATGACCTATGAGGCAAGACTGAAAGAACTGGGTTAGTTTAGCATGTAAAAGAGAAGACTGAGAGGGGACATGATAACAGCTTTCAAGTATATAAAAGGTTGTTACAAGGAGGAGGGAGAAAAATTGTTCTTAACTTCTGAGGACAGGACAAGAAGCAATGGACTTAAACTGCAGCAAGGGAAGTTTAGGTTGGACATTAGGAAAAACTTCCTAACTGTCAGGGTGGTTAATCAGTGGAATAAATTGCCCAAGGAGGTTGTGGAATCTCCGTCATTGGAGATTTTTAAGAGCAGGTTAGACAAATACCTGTCAGGGATGGCCTAGATATTACTTAGTCCTGCCCTGAGTGCAGGGGACTGGACTAGATGACCTCTCGAGGTCCCTTCCAGCCCTATGATTCTATGTTTTGCATGCTAAGATGCAATACCATACTAGGAGGAAGATGATCTAAGACAGTGGTTCCCAACCTTTTTGGCTTGAGGGCCACAAATATCATTTTTACAACCCTGAAGGGTCACCAGTCTATCAACTCTTAAAAAATGTATTGACGTACACACCATTAAGGACCACAGATATTTAATATTAAATATAAAATATTTAAAGTAAACATTTGATGCTTCTGTGCTCATTTCACTCTTTTATACCTACAAATTACTCACGGTCTGTCACACACTCACAAAGCACTAGTGTAGATGAGTGACTGTCTCTACACACTGAAGCACATGGCCTGGCAGCTAAGTCACGGTGATGGCCTGCACTTACAAACCATAAGGCACTGATTTTTTAGAGTCCTGCCCCTCCTCAAGCATGGTAGGTCCACTAGCAGCACCTCCCCCACACTGCAGCCAGATAGAAGAAGTTCAGCAAGGAGGCTGCCTCCTTGCTGATCTCCTATCCCCCTGGCTGCAGCAGGGAAATGGCATGCGTCCTATAGCCCTGTGCGCTCCAGCTGGGTCCCTAGGCAGTGACTCCCTTCTGCAGCCAGGGGGACAGGAGATCAGTGCTCCCCTCCCTCTGGCTCTAGCAGGGACCCCAGCACCTAGAGACCCAGGAGAAGCACGTTGCCGTGCTCCCTGAAACAGCCATGGGAAGGGGAGCACTGATCTCCTGTCCCCTTGGCTGTAACAAGGAGCCTGCACCGGTTTTGTAGGCTGTCAGCAACATGGTCCACCGGGGTCCTTAGGCAGTGGTTCCCTTCTGCAGCCAGTGGGAGGGGAGTGGAGGGCCACTTTGAAAGACCCCACGGGCCACGTTTGGTCCCCGGACTCCAGGTTGGGAACAACTGACTCAAGAGGTCTTTTTCCACCTCTGACTTATGAGTTGATGTTCTAAGAGAAGATGAGTCCTCACTTAAAGCGTCCCAATTTTACAACTGTCTGAAGAAATTACATTTTAGCAATACTGTTTCACAGGGTGCTTTTCAAATACTTTCATTTCTTTTTTTCTGGTTGGATTCACACTACCTGAGTTTCAGTTAGAGTTCACATTAAAATTGAAATCACAAAATGAAACAAAATCACCAACCATGATTTTTGCTTTCACATGGAAACAATGCATGCCTGCAAATTTTGCTGCGTGTGGCTAAAAAACCATAAATCAGCACAGGTTCACAAATCCTTCAAAAGCCTTAGCTGAGTTTCCAGAGAACAACAAAACCCAATATAGGCAAGTCGCAAATTGCTTTTCAGCTTTGTTGTGAACATTTTGCACAATTCTAGTAAAAAGTAGATTAATGGCAAATTCTGATCTCAACTTGATATCAAGGGAATTACTCCAGTTTTATATTAGTGTCACTGAAATCAAAATCTGACACTAAAATCTGCACAATTCTTCATGAGGAGTTAAATAGGTACACATCTCCCCAGAAAAAGGACATTTGCTAATCCAAAATACTCAACAATTAAAACTCTATCTGGTCTAAAAAATGTGAGCACTACCTGCTGAAGTAACACAAGTGACATGAAAACTCTGGACCTTGCACACATAAAACCAAAACAACCCATCAAAAACTCATTGCAAGAGTGATCCAAAGATGAGCATAGGTTACCTCCTTTTGATGATGATGACGATGGAATCAGACACATTAAAGCAAGAATCTGAGAACCACCATTTAAGGGCATAACGCAGCCAAAAGGACAATTCACTTGAATATGGAGAGAACAGATAATACAACCATTAACTGACATAATCACAGAGACTTGCCAGAAATGAAGCCAATAAACACTTCTTCTTTTCCTCTCCAGGATCATCTGCCTGTTAAAACATTAAAATGTAAGTTTCGAAAATTCCAGCAACATCCATCATCTATAGGTCTCTTGAGCAGTCATTTGGAAGGTGTCAAAGCAGTACACACTACCTTCAGCTGCTAAAAATCTTCTCCGTGCTTTGGCTGCTATACAGTGCACAAAAACACTGTGCAGAAGCCAAAACTAATTAAGTCAGATACTGGAACTCCAGAGTCATTGTAGCCTTCACCCACACATGCAGGTGCCTTTTGTATACACAACCTGTGCACACTACAAAGAGATCTTTAAGGAACATTCAGACTCACAGATGACATCATTGTTTTAAGAACCTAACTTCTCACCAGAAAATGCTGGCCATTGGACAACTTTCAAAGTTAACTATATGCTGTTTCACTTTTATTTATAGTTGGGAATTCTTTACTGAAAATTAACAGTCAAACTAAAAATATATAGGCCTCAATGTTTGGATGCTCAACATGAGATACTTTAAAGGGGCCTCATTGGCATAATAGGTTGAGCATCTACTCTCTAAAAAAACCTTTAAAAGCTCCTAAATTACATGCTCAAAAATGAATTACTGGTCACTTTTCAAATGTTGGCTACAGGGAATGATCACCACTTTGTTACTTCCCCTTCATCCCAGCATACCTCCGTCAATTTCAGCTGAGTTACACGGAGGTAAAACTGGAGTAGTGTGGTGGCCAGGCAGACTCATACATTCAGATAACAACCTTTGAGCTCAGTCAAAAATCGAGGCATAAAAAACACGTACTTGGAAAAATAAAAATAATAATAACTTAACCCATTAAGATGGTGAATTGAGAACTACAGAGTGAGAAAAACAGTACTGGTTTCCAGGAGACACATTGCACATCATCAAAATTATCATACTCAGGTCAATTTAGAACATCATATTTCAAAGAGCAGAGAAGGATTGTCATTAATGCAATGGGAATTTCTTGTAAATGATATAATGTTTCACCTTCCCAGTCTGCCTCATTTACCTTTGTTTTCTTGTTCTTCTTTTAAACTATAACTCTCTACATACCACTGTCCTGTTGCCAGGATCCCATGTATTCTGCAGTCCTCAGATTCAGAATTTGTTACAGAATCTGGCCTTTGCTGCTGAATTGTACTCCAGAATTTCAGCTTCCTCCTAGCTCTCATAGTTAGCAAAATATTAAACATGTGAACCAAATGTAAACTGATATTGTTCTCTTCTTGAGTCTGCAGAGATTCTGAAACAATGCCTTTGAAAGGTATGAACTGTCCAATTCATCTCAAGTGACTAACACTGAAATGTGAAGACGATAATTTAAATGCCAACATACTGAACTATTTCTCTGTTGATCATTCTAGTACAATGTACTCACCTCAAAATCCTAAACTGCCTCCCTCACCTTCATGGGTACCAAGAGCACCAAATCTAATCCAACATACACACACACACCCCAGAAAGACAAGAAATGTAATAAGAGAGGCAGCACCTCAAAGAGGAGATCACAACATGTTGCACAGAATATCTGTGGAAGACTTGACTGCTACGAATGCAGTTTATCGTTCAGCATTCCTTTCTGTCTACTTGAGTAAAACTAATCTTAAAGCAAATCCATCTAGTTACACTGCAACAATACAATAACCTTATGGAAGAGCATTTTATTAGCTGATGGAAGAGATAGACAACAAAAAGATTCTTCTCCTGTCCAAGCTACTGCAACGAAATAAAGCCCCACTTCCTTCCAATGTAGTAACTGCAAACTATTCCAGTAGCAAATTACAGGCATAAAATTACAGACCCATAGTGTTTTTCTAATTTCATTCCACATACAGCACGGACCAGGAAAGTCTACCATTGTTCTATGCAGTGCAACAACATTACTAACAGCTAGTATCAGTTAGTATCAGCTAATCTAATTAGCTAATCAGCTAATTTGAACAACTTTCAAATTAAGAAGTGTTTTTGTATAACGCTGCTTCAATCCTTCAGTCTGAAATAGCCAACATGAATTTCTCACAATATTAACCAAAGCCAGGAGATTGTAGTTTACCGAGGTCAGCTACTTTTTTTCCTCAACTTGTGAAGATGTTTGCCTTTTAGCAAGATTTAGCTGATAGATAGAGAGGCATATAATGCAGCCAGCAATGCGTAACATCCTCCAGAAGACATTCAAAGAAGGTGCCTCTCAGTTATGGAGTGCACAATATTTAACAGTCCCAAAATTATCACACCACTGCACATAAGTCTTACTGCAGAGTTACACCATGAGTTTGGGTCTCACTAGTTAATTGACCCACACCACACCTTCATGGATTCTGCAATCAGTTCTAAGAACTGCTTCAGTTCATCACTAGTTCTGCAAAATCTGAAGTAGAAAGACTGTAAATGCAATTGTACCATGTCATACTGGTGGAAATCTCATCAATGTAGAGACCACTGATGGAAAAGAATACCTTCCATTTAATGGCTACAGTAGTATTTTGAGAACAGTCTGCAGATATTTCCTGTGATTCTGGATTATCATTGAAGCATGGAAAAGAAAAGTCACTTACTCTCCCTGGGCAATCCAAGTCTCTTATGCAGTGTGCAGCATTTGAAAAACCTAGAACATGTCCAGAACTGACTCACCATGAAAAAGTACCTGAGAAAATAAACTCGTCACCTACAAATGACTGTTTAAGATCTCAATTGGTGTCTTAAAACTACTACCTTGTGATGTCCTAAACTACCAAATGATGTTGATATTATTCGCATGCAGGCAATTCCATTTTGAACTGGTTTCAACCACAAGCATGCAACAAAGAGCGCCTACATAGCAGTTACATAAGCACCTATGGTGGATGCCAAACCAGCTGATAGGGCCACAGCCTATACTACAGTGCTGAAATGTAAGGTAATGTCAGAAGCCCTGGGGCAGCACCATGCCATTCAGACCATGGTTCCAGGGCCAAATTAACGCAGGGGCTTTAGGGGCTGCAGTCCAGGGCCTTGGGTGAAGGGGAGCCCCCCCCAAAAAAAATCTGGGCAGCTGGTGAACCACCCATTCAGGGAGGCTAGCCCCTGGACCTGCCCCTTCAACCCTAAGCCATGCCTCTTCCACCCCTCTCCCATCAGAGCTCCGCCCTGGGCAACCCGAGCACCAGCCAGGCTGTCTGGGTGGCCCCAGTGCCGGAGCACCCCAAGCGCCCCCAGAGCCCATGCCCCAGCGCTGCCCTGCCCCAACCTAACCTGGCCGTCCCGTGCCCCAGCAGTCCCCCTCCCCCACTGCGCTGCACTGCCCCAACCCAACCTGGCCCGCCTGCCCTCAGAGCGCTGCCAGTCCACCCATGCCGCACCACAGCGCCCGTCTGCCCCGCCCCTGGGCTGGCCGGTCTCCCCCAGGCCGGCCCAAGTGCTCCCACCCCCCGGAGCACCGCTGCACCGGCCCGTAAAGGGCCCCACAAAATCTAAAAACCCTGGTCCCACAGGAGAGTTAATTTGGCCCTGCATGGATCGGCAGCTCTGTGCTATTGCTGGGCAAGTGAAATGGACTCTCACAACTGAATTTGGTACCAATGTGATTCACCTGGGTGTTTTTCACACCCTGTGCTATTTTACTGCATGTATTGGGACATATTAGGGAGACGCAGGATTACTAGACTGTCTCATTGATTCCGATGTGTACGCAGCTTGTACTGCAGAACAAATGCTTGCCGGTAAACAATTCAGCCTTGCTGTATGTGGCTTAACTCTAGTATTTGAGACCCTGAGCGCTCTGAAACTTTTTCATTTGTTAAATGGTGTGAACAGGGAGGAGGCACTCATGTAGTTCCAGCATCTGGCTGGCAGGTGTTGGCTGACACTGAAAAGGTGTTTGAGTCTGAAGACACTGAGTCCTTACAACATGTCATTAAAGAGCTTGATGATGCTGAAACTCAGCATATGCTACCACTACTGGAGGAATTTCAGACCGGGGATGTGCCCTATCTCCTATGTTCATGTTCAGGGGTCATTTTCTCCAGGTTATGCAGATACTACTTATAAACGTCCATGCAGAGTGAGAGGCTGATTGGAAGCTTCACTTACACACAGCATGTCATGCTTCCATACTTCTTTACTGCTAACAGGCCCAACTATGCCAGGTAGATACCAATCTACATTCTTGATACATTGAATCTCCCTGAAGATGTACGCAGTGCCTTTGAATCTGGGGATTTTGCTGTGTGTCAGACTCTTGGTTCTTTCAGTGACATGTGGAACAGAGAACACTGTCAAAGACTCAAAGGGCAGTAGTGGGATAGTAGGACAGACAAGAAAGAAGCAAGCCCTTGTCAGATGGACCCTCCCAAGACATGTCCTGAGTGAATATGCAAAAGCTATGAGAGAAAAAAGTGCCTTCACTGCTTCTTATTAGGCCAAAATTCACCAACAAGTCCTTGCCACTGTACTGAAGAGGGATGAAGAGCATGTTACAGTTCTTACCAACCATGTCATCAACAATATGACAAACCCATTTGACCCCAAATCACATCCAAAAGGGCTTATCAACATAGCTACTAGCCTGCATGTAAATCAGATGTACAAGAGACTCTACTGAAAACAGTAGATGATGAATATCAGAGGGAGAAATTTGGGAGAGATGCACTTGATTCTGATGGTACATGTTGCTTCGTCAGCCCGGTCAAGATATCTAGCATCAAAACATTTGCTAACATGTTCCCAAAGACCAGATGTAACCCTGGCAAAAGAGTGACAATTAGAGCAGCTATCACTCCAGAAATTGTTTTCCACAGAGCCCTGTCCTTAGCAAGGTGCAGAGCTGATGTTTCAATGGCAACTAAGGTTAGTCACCCAGTAGAACCTGTGCCTCTGTCCCCCTTCCGTGCTGATGGAATAATTAGAAGAACAGAAAGCTGAATTAGGGTATCAGCTGGAAGCTCAAGCTGAAAGAATACATGAGCTAAAAGCATGCAGCAAAGAAACCACTGTGTACGTCAGAGATGCCATGACTGTCACACCCACCAAATGTCTGGAGACAAATTCCATACATTTGGTGAATAGGCTGCGTAGTACTTGAGTCTGGTCCTAAAAGGATTTGACTAAGCTAATTCTGTAATCAAAGTCGTTGACAGATGTGACAATAACTCTGTGAAAACTACAGAAAGACAGCACTGGGCAGGATGTAAGGACGGATGCAAGGAATACCAGGTAATCAGTGGATGCTCTGTACCTCCATGGAAAAAGTTTCAAAACATGGCCTACAAGCAGTCACTTGTAAAACATCTCTGTGAATACACGGTTCAAAATGCACCTGAGAAGGTAGGCCCACACCCAACACAAACACTCCTTCTTGGTGGAGGTTTTTCCAGTGGTGAAGTAACAAAGTCCATCACCAATAGAAGTGTTGAAGAAGCCCAAGACTTATACAGTACTCAAGAGGAAGTGGATACAACAATGATGCTGCATGCATCAGCATGGCTTCTGGGTCTCTTGATGCCAAAGGAACCATAGCAATCAGGTGACCTGATACAGATGTTTTGGTCCTTGCTGTACCCTACCTTCCAAAAATGGAACTCATATATAACATGTGGATTGAAACAGGCATCATTATCAGCACAACTGACAAGTGTTATTTCAAACCTGTGCGTGCAATTTGTGATACACTCCTGATTTCTGCAACATACTTAACAGGATGTGACTGTCATACCTATTTGTACTGGGGGGAAAAAAATCTGTGTTTAATGTTGTCAAAACAAAGGGAGCTTCAGAGATCATGCTGAATTTGGAGAGTGACAGACAAGTCACAATTACAATTTCTGCAGTAAAGAAACTTGGTGCTCCATGACCAGAGTGAAAAAGAAAAGTAGACCCACTGGGACCTGAATTGCTTGCACCTCAATCTAGCCATCCAAAGAAGTCATCATTGGCCAAACTGAGGACAGTTTTGAAGAGCATGTCAAAAGAGCTTGACAAACAAAGACTTGGACATCTTCACACACAGGTAAATCAGATATTGGATCGCCATTGCAACACGGATGGAAAAATGTGGATGATGAACAACTTCCTGTATTTTTCAAGGGCCCAAAGGCATCTGAGCTCCTACAATACCTTATTTGTGCCTGTACCAGTAGGGGGTCACTGCACAATCAACTACATCTGTAGTCAAAACAATCTTCCTTTCACAGAACTGTGTATTTGCCTAGGCAATGAAGACTGTGGTAACCCACGCATTCTCAACAGAGCTCATAATGATGAACTAGATAATGATGTTGACTAGAAATGGTATCAGCTCCATTATCTTTCAAAGATATCTGAACAAATGTATTCGATTTTGGTTTACCCTTTAGATTGTTGTTGTGATGCTTTGCAGTCACAAAGAAATCCAATGCTGTGTCTTGAAATAACAAGAGCCATCATACTAACAGAAATGAATACAAATATTTCAAAGTGGTTATTTTAACATGTTGATGATGTCATTGCTTATCCCCATTTCAATGTTAACAGCATTACTTGAGAGCCCCACATCATACCTCAGCTTAAAATAGACCAAATAAGCTTACAAATGGTGTATGATGTGCTAGTGTGTATAGAAGGTATATTAAGTTGACCAAATTGGTAGTTTCTACTGCTTGCCTATTAGTGTTTATCGGTTTTGTGGAGGAAGAGAGCATTGCGGAGAAAGAGCATGTTCCGGTCATTAGAAAGAATAAGAAGAAGTAGATGGTGAGGCCAGATGAAGTAAAGAGAGAAAGGACATTCCATAGATATTGGACAACACTGAAGACAGGAGCAGGAGGAATAATCCTGGAAGTCAGTAAAACTGGAATAATTCACCTTTCATCTGAACATATCAATGCACTTTACAAGTAGTGATAAAGAACACCACGAATTAGGTGACAATATTATTATACCCAGTCTACAGTTACTGACAGAGTAAAGTAATTTACCTATGGTCAGGATCCTACATCAATTGAAATCAATTGCAAACCTCCTGTTGAGTTAAGTGGTTCAGGCCATTAGCTACTCAGTGTGGGTAATGGATCTAAAACCCAGAAATCCCACATCTAACCACTATCTCTCACTCCCACCTTTGAATTTATATGAACTAAAGGATTTCCTTGAGCAAATAACAAATGTATAATATTTTATAAAAGATTCACTCTTTTTAAAAGGATATAAACAGAGAGGGGAAATTACCTACAAACCACCACATTTAAATCATGTTAAACGAAAACACAAATAATATGAAATTTAGGCTAATATTCTATGCTTTACTAATGCTACTGCTCTTCTTTATTCCACTGCATGATGTGGTAGCTCACCATTTTGTGAGCTCTGACAATTCACTCAGCTATAAATTTGCAAGTTGCTGCATTGGGTTTTACGGTTAGTAGAAGTTGTACAACTGAAGTTCCAGCATATGGTTCTTTGAACAGTTGTGTAATGTTATTTTTAAAATACATGGATTCAGTGTATTGTATTCAAAATATTTTCCCCCAAATGTTTTCTTCGTGGGTGTATGAATATTTTAATTCCAATGCAGACACAGGTTACTGCAGAAATAATAAATTAATACACCAAAAGACCTCTTTTGTAGTGCCCATCATGACACGTATCCCAGGAAACTTTACAAAGGAATAAAATTAGCAGTCTCAATAATTATGAATGTCATGTGAAATAAATGAGTCTTTAGTGTTGTTTTACAAAATCAAAACACGTCATAGTCATAAATCACTACTGTAAGTTCCAGAGTAGAAGTACACTGCAGCTGAAAGCTCTGGGCCTGGAAGACTTGCACCATTAAATGGGCTTCAATAGTATGACTGCTTCTCTGGAACTCTGGGTACAACCAAGATCAAAGGGCAAGAGCAGTTCACTAATATCAACTGGATCAGATTCTGTATTTTTCCCCCCTCAGTGCTTTATTGATATGCATTTTCTTGAATACAATGAAGGTCTAATCAGCCTCTGGCACACCAAGGTCCCAGTCTAGCACTTCAGCACATGCTTAAAGTTAAGCATATGAATAGTTCCATTGAGATTATGTGCTTTGCTGAATTGGGGGCCTGACTGAAGATACGAATATGAGATATGATGGAAAAACCAGGTATACGAAACAGACCTCTGATCGCAGTAACAATACTACCTGAGATGTATGTGCAATGATCTACTAGGGTTATTGCAGTGCCCTCTTTTGCAAACATCAAGTCTCAAGGGGAGGGATCACTCACCACTTTCACATTAGATGATTGAGATGGTAAAGAGTGCAAAAATTTCATAGATGCCAAAACTACAGAAGGTATATGTTGTCTGAAGGGCAGAGTCGGCTGTAATATGCTTCAAACAATATTTGCAAAGGTAACGTTGGTTTGGATGTCACACGGGTAGGAAATTAATAATAATTACAAATCTCTACCTTCAGTTTTAATATTATAGTATCTCTCTGAAATGTTTTCGTTTCAGAAAATATAAGGATATCCAGCTCTGGATTTCTATAAACAGTATACACTGTTGCAAATCCCCTTTATATAAGACACCTTGAATGAGACAGAAGTGGTTGTCAACAGCATAATAGAAGAAATCCATCACGTGCTGCCAAAACATTGGAAACATGGGTACTGTATAAATCATCCCCTTAAAGATCTCAATAGTGGATCCGATTCTGGCCAAACCGATCGATACTGACAAGCAGTGCTAGTGGAAATCTGCTTTAACAAAGTACCTGAAAGCCTCATCAGCATCAAATGAAACATACAAACCCAAGAATATAAGTAATGAGAAGAACTTATTGCTGGCCCTCTTCAACAGATCTTTCACACCTCCACCAGGTCCATCCTGATACACTGATGGCTGAACGAAAGCTTCTTGTACAGGTTATGCTGAGAAATGGGATGGAGCAAAGCTACAGACAATGACCCAGAGTGATCCGCAGAGACTCCTTCATTTAATTGCTTCAATAACCTGCTCCACAAAGCACTGAGCAAAGAGTGCTGTGGAGATCATTTTTTAAGTCACTTCAGTGCTTTGTGAAAGGTGTCAGTCTGACAGCCCTGGAAACCAAAGGAGATATCCTGGCCCCATCGAAGTTCGTGGCAAAATTCTCATTGACTTTAATAGGGTCAGGACTTCAGCCTAGGAGTTTTGCCTCCACAGAGCAGATACAATATGAGCAATAGCAATCCATGCTTCATTACACTATCCCCATCAAGGTGCCTCAATGCTGCACAGAAGGGATTATTTTAGGGAAGAAAAGGTAATTCAGTCTCCATGACCTCTGCTATAATTGCTAAGTGGTGCTAATTGTAGTGGGACTTGTTATTATGAGGACACAAGTTCACCAGAAACTGGAATGAGACCCCCAGTTCATTTCACATAGACCACTAAACACCCTCCAATTAATAATGCCTTTTAGTTGCTACTGCAATACGCTAGAGTTGAACCAATAACTTAGAGCTAAAAGGCTTAATATCCAATAAAAAAACCTCTGAGCTGACTCAGAGAAGCTGCCATAGCCAGGCTTTTACAACACTAAGAAGTGGAAAACTAAAGGTATGTACACACTGAGGATGGGAAATTCGTTGCCGTCAGATCGATTTATCCGGATCGATTGAGCGGAAGTGAAGACCCGCTCAATCGATCTGGAAGTCGATTTAGTAAAACCACCTCCCCAAAAAGTGTAGTGCTGCGTCGACAGGTACGCATTTCCCGTTGGCACAACATAGTGGAGACAATGCGCAGAAAAGGATTTAGGAAGTTGATGTAAGTTACGCAAGCTACTCCATGTAGCTTGCCTAACTCCTGTCGACTGCCACCAAATTTCATTGTAAGTATAGACCAAGTCTCTGTCCAGATTTGAATCTTGGGTCTATCTTCTGCTTTACCATATGGCAATGAGTAGCAGACTAGCTCAGAGTACTCGAATTATAAAAAGCATTACATTTAAAATCTAAAATACGTGAACTGATTTTTAATGTAAAATTCACCTGACAGCTTCATTTGTAATACTTTGCTAAAATTTACTGTTGTTTAGTTAAAGCTACTATGATACTGTGGCATGTTTTACTGATCCATGATACTAATGTGTTCCACATATTCACTTTACTCTCATTTGCAAATACAAGGGGGGAAAAAGACCATACTTTAAAGCTTCTGAGCTAGAGTTAAATTCTGCAGAATTTGCCAAGATGTTCTGCAGATTTTTGCTGGTGTTGCATTTTAATAGTAGAAGCAAAAAAGATATTTCAACAGTTGAGTGGAAAATCAATTATAAATTATGTGAGGTACCTCTACAGTTTTCCACAGAAATGGGATCTCTTCCATTCATTTTATGTAAAACAAAATGGCACAGTTCCCTGAAAGTTTCTTCAATTTTTTCCTAAAATTTTCACTGGATTCAATCATATCCTTGTTCCATTTGAGTTTGGGACATCCCTTTATGATATACTTTTATTTGTTTTTCATGTAATAGAGTGTTTTTCCCAATTTATTTCACTGGTAATGCCATTCAATCATTTAACTCTAGACTTTTTGAGACTAGGTTAGCCTTTACAGTGAATATCACATGGAGATTCTTCATGTCTTGACAGCACATCTTATTTGAATATTCATTCACAGAGGAAAACAAATCAGAATCCACTCCGTTTCTTTATCTCAGTGAATGCCAGAATATTTGTAATGGAAGCCAATGACTTCAAAACAGGCAGGTCACTTATTTTTATTTAGAATGTACCACTAAAATAGAACCCAAATGACCAAAGAGACAGGAAAAATACCACTAACGGATATGATCCCGATGTTCCTTCTCTGCCAGAAAAGAATGCATCAAACCAAGTAATCTGTGTACCAGACGGATATAAATATTCACCTTTTAATTAATGTTAACTTACTTTTAAGTGGAGCCTGCTGAAATTCAATATCAAATAAGCTGCAAATATAAATTTGAGCCTCATACAGAGGGAACTAATGTTCCACAAATGGAATACTCTGGTTCCTCCTGTCTATAATTACCTGTGATTATCTTCATGGAGCCAATTCAGGAGTCAGGCAAAACTCCATTTGATTTCAATGAGACTTTTGCCTCCCAAAGGACTGTAGCACCCAGGCACATTGCAGTCTATGAGTCTATGTTAATTTTCAGTCCAGAATTAAAAAGTAGTAGCTACATTTACAAAATAAGGTTATAAACAGGTCCCAGATGAAGCACTTCCACGGTACACAGCAATCTGCACACGTAGCTATGGCTTTAGGAGGAGTTATAGCATAACCTCTCTGTGGCCGTGATTCATCAAAGCACTCTAGTATATGCTTAAATTTAAGCACAGGAGCAGTCCCATTGACTTCCACTGACTTCAATGAGAGTATTCGGTCCGGTACTTACAGTTAAGCATATTTTTAAGTATTTTGCTGAAATGTGGATTCAAAGCTCAAATATTTAATTATATTATTTTCAGAAAAATCTTTGAAATGATGTTAGGATATTATTATAATAATATATAGTACCATTAATAACTAATACCCACAGTTACCCTTTCCCAGTTTCCATTTCTGTCCAATGCACAAGCATTTTTAAATCCTGGGAAATATGTTCATTTCACTTGCTGGAAAATGCTCTGGTTCTATGCTAGGCAACAGCCTATGTGGTTTCTTTTGGTATCTTTATTTAATCATTGCAATTGGCAGATCACTTGTTCCCCACCATCCAAACTGGGTCATTCATTTCTGAAAGGTCAACTGCAAAGTAAAATCTGAAATTGAATTAAGCACAGTTCAGTTATAACATTTCATAAAAATTGTGAGGAGTATTCAGCACAGAAATGAGTTCTAATTAACCTTTGTTATATTTTTTCCCTGTATGAAGTCCTCTTCCTATTTCCAGGTTAACTAAGGATATCTCAGAATGCTTTCTTCAATATGCCAAACACTGTGTGTGATGACTGGTACTAGTGATATCATATTCAAGATAATCTTCAGTGAAACAGTAAGTTCCAAACAAAAATGCCATGGAAGAAAAATAGAATTTTAATAATTCTAGACAAGTGGGAGTTTCCCTGCAATATACTCAACAACTTTAATCTGCAGAGTTTACAATGCTTCAGAGATTGTAGGAAATATACAGAACCAGATATGCGCAAGTTAGGCCTTTATTTCTGACATGTCCACTCCCACGCATGTATATACCCAGAACATGCTAGTCTCTGGTTGGAAAACAAGGCTTACCACACACAACTTGTTAAAGTTTTGAAAAAACATCATTAGATGAGTTATACCATTCCTCAGTGTAATATCTAGCTACCATTTGCTACCACTGTAAATCTTCAAACTATCCTGGCCCAATTTTGGAATACAAGGAAGACAGTGAAAATTTTGTATGAAGACTTGAGGATCTGACCCTGCAATTTTTATTTTCAAAACTTATAAACAGCCTGAATTTTTAAAAGATTAATGAACAACAAGAAGGTATTTGCCTAGGGTCACATTAGGTTAGCAAAGTTTAAATTCACTGATGTGTGAAAAATACATCTTTTTCCATTTGTCTGATACTGATAGTTGTTGATTGATCATCCAAAGCTTACAAAAAAAGTATTTTCCCTCTATGTTCAAAAAGACAGCATTCCAGCACATCTCTCTGTTAGATCAGACACTTGGCACAATACAAGTAACCTCAAGTGATACTCTATAAACTTTGCTTTTATAAGTACTTTCCTCACTTAGGTGGAAGTGAACAGAACATAATATTAATTCTCCAAAATACCCCATCTTTCCAAAAACCAGTCGAGAGATACAATTAAGCATTGGCTTCTAGTGTTTACTTATATGAACAAGATCAAATTCTACTCTCAAGTTTGTACAACCATCCTGTCTTCAGTGGGGTTTTATTGGTGTAATTGGGAGAAGAATTTGGCCCACATTTATGTTGCATAATCAACAGGAGGAGGGAAATCACAAAATGAATATTTTAATAAGTTTAAAAACCATGAAAGTCTCAAAGCAAACATGATTTGCATTTAATCAGCTTTTTAACGGTGTTGTAAAACTTTTTCTCTCAACTGTCAGGCATCTATTCCCAAATAACAAGACCTGCTGTCCTACAAATACTAATAAAATATTAAATAAGCCTCCTCCATAAAATATTTCATAAATCTATAAAAGTAGAATAGCACATAATGAACAGCCCTATAAAATCTATGGACAGGCTTTAGCCATTGGATTTCATTAGTTCCTGGCTAAACCACACCAAACAGATAATAAAGCCATTATTCTAACAGTATAACCTCTTGCATGTGATTTTTTTTTTTTTTTAAATATGGAGGGGGAAAAAATCCTGTGAGAATGATACACCAATGGGATTGTGTTGGCATTTTTATTATATTGAAAAAATTAATCAACTCCTGTCACTCTAGCAAAGTTACCCTGATCTCAACATATTTCAGTCCTAACTGAAACCTCTTAAATGTCACAATTTGATTAAAGAAAGACCTAGAATGGCTTGGTTTTATAGTTATTAGGAGCAGTGCACTATTAAGATTATTAACAGTTGTAAGGAAGACAATTCAGAGGGGAATGAGGATCACCAAAAACATGTCTTGTAAGAATACGCTGGGAATATTTGCTTTTCAGGTCAAATCATATTTGCCTTTAGTCACAGGAAAGGAAGTAAAGGGATAAATGTTCCATTACCCTTGATGGTGCTACATGAGTAAGTGAAGCAAGATTTGGCCCTGTAAAGCTAAATGATGTAATTTCCAGAGAAAGCCAAACTATAGAAAATATACATCAAACAGGAGTGAAGATTGTTCTCCATTTCATAAGTCTAAGTTGGAAAGTATGGACATTAGCATGCCTCTCCACACAGTTATATGTTTTAATACAGTACAATCTGTGAGTTTCAAATAAATACCTGTATAGCATAACAAGAAAGGGCGGAGGGGAAAAAAATGAAATCCCTATGACTTGAAACTTAATAGATTGCAGTTGGTTGCTCTAAATTGTTTGTGGGTAGGAGCATTTATAAGTTTTTAAAGCACAGTATTATTAAACTAGGAATAGGTCAGAATTCTTGGGCTTGGGGTTTTTGTTTTGTTTTTGCCTACAATATAAATTTTAACCAGGAATTGTCACCTTGAGGGAAAGCTGTATATAAACCCAAATATCAGATGCTACATCTTTAAGTCCCTTTTGAGCGATTAGTTTTAAGTCAAAATGTCTTGAAGGTTAAGGACCTGATTCTCAGAGATGCGGAGCACCCACATTCCAGTGAAAGTCAGTGGGCTCTGTGGGTACTCACTCAGCAGCTTTGAAAAATGAGGCTTTAAAGTAATACTGTAGACATGTAGGAGCAAGCCCTGAAAGCCCCTTTGCGTGAAGATCACCCACTGATCCAAATGATATTTCCACATGTGAAGTTACAGGATTAGGCGATTTCTGCCACTTTTCTGCACCCAACTCCTAGGGGAAGCTGGAACCTGGTTCAGCCCTTGTGACAGAGCCTTTAACAGAGTCTGTCTCACAAACAGGCAGAGATATCTCAAAAGAAGTTGTTGGTTTTTCCCCCCCTGAAGGTTTATTTTCAGATAGTCGGCATAACAAACTCCCTCAAGTCCAGGTCTTCAGCTCTTGGCTGTTTAGTTAGAGCCCACAACCCAAAAAGAATAAAACCAAAAAAGAAACTTACATTCCTGAAAGCCCCCCTCTGTAGAGAAGAGCTGATCTCCTGAGAAGGGAGGAAGGGTACAAAGATATTTTTGTTCCTTTGCTTGTTACTTTAACATTTAGCAGGCTAAATGGCCAACAAGTTGAGTGTGGTATTGACGTGAGAGGTATCATTCTAATTAACATGCCACGTAGAATGTTTATGGGAGAACAGCAGCAATGCAAACCAAATCAGTGCAGAATGGTCGCTGTCTGTTTAAAATATTTGGACTACAGGCTCACATTGTGAGCCTGCTTCCAGTTTCCAGTGGTATTAGGGCTGAAGCCAGTGTAAATCCAGTCGTCACAAAAGAACAAGTTACGGTATATATTAAACCACAAAAAATACTTTCAAATAACATCAAGAGTATGACTTAAGCCCACAAAAGCTAGGAAATTCAGAGTTAGGGCTGAAACTCCGTCCTTAACTCACCCCATTGTGTTAAGGTATTGTAGCAGATACGAGCAGGGTTGTGTGAAACATGGTGGTTTTGGTTTACGAGGGTTTGTGCAAAACTTGGGCCTTGTCTACACTAGAAATGATTTGCTGATATAGCTGTGGTAGAACCTCCTAGTGGAGAAACAGCTTATACTTGTAAAAGAGTTCTCTTGCCGGTACAGCTTACACCAGTCCCCTGAATGCAATAAGCTATAACAGCAAAAGGATATTTGTGCTCTTATAGCTGCGTCTGCAGTAGGGTTTTTGCTGGCACAGCCGTGTCAGTTAAGGGTGTGATTTTTTTTCCACGTTCCTACCCAACACAGCTATTCTGGCAAAACTTTTAAGTGTAGGCCTTGTCTTGTTCTCAGTCCTACTCCCAGTGAAGTCAATGAAAAACTCCCTTTGAGTTGGCTTGGGCCCCTTATCTATGGTTTTGATTCACAAGGGTTTGCATCCCCTAGGTTTAGATTTTGCTATCATTTACACCAATGACTTTCACTGAATTGTTCTGGAATTACATTAGTGTAACAGAGCAGAAACTGACCCAGTCAAGTGAATGAACCCCATAGCTCAGTTGACACCATAATTTCCCTTGGTTTTGATGCAAAATCTTTAATTGGCTCATGCTCTCTCAAATCTGAGTCCATGATTCACATAAGAGTTCTCAACCTTTTAGAAAAACTGGTCTGCATTTCGAGATTCCAATGAAACCCAAAACCAGGTGATTTTTGAATGACTCCCCAGGTTTCTTAACAGAAGTGTTGCATAGCTTTCCATAAGACAGAAAAGAAAGTCACTCCCAGTTCTGTGACTCCTTACAATAGCTATGAAGATCTGGTTTAAAGATGGAGCAATAGCTGTCCACTTCTTGGGTTGAATTCAGAATTTTATTTTCAAGGAAAAGCAGAGAGATTTAGCAATGTGACACTATTTGATGTTAATGGGATTCACATGTTTAAATTCCTCTGCACTGCTTTGAAATTGTGGTGATTATTATTTGAAAGTACATCTGTAGAGCTTAATTCTCCTGCTTCTTAGGGAAACAGAGGACTTGTAAACATATAATCCCCTTTTAAAAAAAAACCTTACCTGATAGATCAAAAACGCACTTTATTATAATTATACCAATATCATCAGTGATTAAGATGAAGAACAGAAGGTAATTTAAAGCTACCATAGCCCTCTCGCCTTCAGTTAGAGGTACTGCACAGAATCTCACCCTTAATATGAAGTTCAGTCTTATATGGATTGTAGACCTGGGTCTAGTTTGCAGGGCTGCTACAGCCTTCTTTTTCTCATTTTCATTTTGCACAGAGGTTTGCATCGGGTTTTAAAAAAAACTAAATTGAAACAGCCAGTTTTTCAGTCCAAAACATAAATTGGCCCAGACTTGCTTTTCACAGCACTGATACATGAACACAACAGGGCAGTTGCAATGTAATATGGGTCTGTGTTATGGCTGGGCACATTTGGCAGAAATCCAATGCTAAGTGAATCAGCTGGCAGAACATTTTGAATCTAGTTCAGAAAACACCGAGTTGTGTGACAATTGCCATCACATTGTCTTGTCTTTTCAGAATACCACTAATTCAAGGATGCAAACCCATTCCCACTACACTGACAGGTGCATCGGTTCATCTTCATGTTATTATGGGGGTCATGAGCTGTCAGCCCCTGCACATGCTGGCAAAAATGGCATGGCATGGGGGGGGGGTCATTACAGCTGAAATATTTTCAAAGGGGTGCCAAGCAAAAGAAGTTTGAGAATCCTTAAACACATTATAAGAAAAAAATATCATTAAGCATCCATTGACTTCAATGGGGCTACTCACCTGGGAAGGCAAGTGGGAGTTGGCCAATGATAATCATTTTCAAATATTAAAAGCTCAGCCATTTTAACTAGAAGAAAAAGAAATGTTTACAAGTGAGTTCTGAAATTCAGTTAATTTCAGGCTTCCTTAAAAGCTATAAATTCAGTTGAAGTTCCTTGAAATGATTGCAAATATTTTGAGCAAGCCATGACCCAATTTTGAGCAAAGTTGGTGCAATTGATTTTTGTCTTCAATTAAACAAAAAATGCACATTTTTGCATCACTTCAACCCAAGATTGTGGGGGAAGGGGCTGTGGTTTGGGATGAGTTTCACTAAGTTTCTTGGAATACGCAAAATTTACAGCACAATGAACATGAACCAGAATCAAAACAAATTCAGGCTGAAAATAAGGTGAGGGTAATTGCCAAGAGACGTAGTGGATTCTTCATCACTTGAAGTCTTTTAATCAAGAGGCAATATCTTCCAAAAGATATGGTCTATGACTTAGTCTCTGAGAGGCTATGGTAATAATAATTATTATAACAACTTCTGGTTGAGCTAGACCACTTAGAGCTTGATGCAAAAAAAGCTACTACTTTAAAATGTAGGTGTGATAACCGTAGTCACAGTGAGTAGTACTAGTACCTTACTCTTTTTTTCAAAGGGTCTTCTTGTGGTGTAAAATACTATCCAAAATGAGTAAAAATATCAGTTTGGCAATAATGGCCTCATGCTTAGGGTGACCAGATGTCCTGATTTTATAGGGACAGTCCCGATACTAGGGGCTTTTTCTTACATAGGCGCCTATTACCCCCCATCTCCGGTCCCAGTTTTTCACACTTGCAATTGGGTCACCCTACTCATGCTGTACGTCAGTGGCAAAGCTCCCATTAACTTAAACAGTGGAAAATTGGGGCTCACTCAATGATTTAGGCCAACGATGACCACTTTTGAAAATCTCAGCCTAACTCTGTTCCCACCGAAGTTAATAGTTTTAGCACGTGCTTAAGTGATTTACAGCAGAGGGATGGACTGCTGAACTGGGGTCTTGTGTGTTCTTAAATATTCACTTCCAGATGATCACATACTATTTCTTCTGTCAAATTCAGCGTACAGAATGGACGGTGCTCAGTTAATGAGCAGTTATTCAATATTTTGTTTTAGCCTGATTGTTCAAAGTGTGGCCACAGGCCTTATTTACTGCACATTATTCAAACCCTGTTCTAAACACAAAATTATTAATTTCCTCCTGGGTTTTTCTACGGAATTCAACACTATTGTATCTGAATGCTTCACAAACATTAACTAATCTTCACAATGCCCCTGTGACATGAGGCTGTTTTATCCCTTGTAGAAGAGTCCTTGGAGGGCCAGGTGGCCTGCTGCCTAGCACACTCCTTTTCTAGTCTATCAAATCCCAGCAGGAAGGCCCTTCAGACCAGTTCCTAACCCTTGCATGTGGCTTATCCTTCCCATAGGGTTTTCAGTGTCTTTCCCTCTCCTTACTAGAAGTGGTGGTGGGGTAGAAGTGAGATGTATGCCCACTCTACAAGAAGGGCAATTGGTTGGAGTGCTCAGGTTGTCCCACTATACCAGGCTCCAACCCACAGCCCTATGAGACACAAAATCAGTCACTCTGGAGTGTCATGGAACTGCATCCCTGGATCATTTCCAATCATCTGTCTCCCCCAAAGTCCCCAAGTCCGATATAAGCTGGTAAAAGAAAAGTAAAGACAACTGAACCTTCAACCCCAACCAGGTACCGCAGGCAGTCTTCTTCCTCACAGTGAGGCTTCTTGGACACCCTTAGTCAGGAGCCCTCAGGGTAAGTCTCTCTTCTTCCCCAGACTTCCTCCTTCTTAGCTGAATGGCTCCCTTTTAATCTTCCTCTCCAGATGGAGCATGCTCTGCAGGCTTTGAGAGGTGGGGCTACCTGAGCCCAGCATTGTCTTTTAGCCCCTTTGGGCCCAGTGGGGGGTTTGTGCTCCCCATCACATCTCTAGTTCTCAAGTCAGGCACCCAGAAAATGAGAAACAGGGCTATTCGTGACCATTTACAAAAAGATCAGATTCAGGGAATTGTGCGACAGAAGCAGGGACAGAATCCATTTCTCCAGAAAAATATTCAACTGCCTTAGGCATGAGACTGATCTTTCTCTTCCTACAGTCCCCTGCCTCATTCACTACACACCTTACACCTTCTGCAATAAATGAAGCAGGGGTCCTACAGACAGGCTCATTGCACAACTTTCAGGAGTCTGATTTGTCTTGCCTACCCCCAAGTTTCATCTCACTTAAAAACTACTTGCTTACAAAATCAGACATAAAAATACAAAAGTGTACACACAATTACTGAAAAATTCCTTACTTTCTCATTTTTACCATAGAATTAAAAAATAAATCAATTGGAATATAAATATTGTACTTACATTTCAGGGTATAACATATAGAGCAGTATAAACAAGTCATTGTCTGTATGAAATTTTAGTTTGTACTGACTTCGCTGGTGCATTTTATGTAGCCAGTTGTGAAACTGAGCAAATATCTAGATGAGTTCATCCCCTGGAAGACCTCTGCATACCCCCAGGGGTACGTGTACCCCTAGCTGAAAACCACTGTCCTAGAGACTACATGGGGTTATATTAATACTTATATAATACAACTCTATCTTAGCATTTATATAGCTATATTCATCTTTAAAATGCTGTGCAACATGACATAATCCTCACAAATAGCCCTGTGACATAGGCATGCATTATTATCATAACACAGTATATTATGAATAACTGATTATTATAATTATTTTTATTGCCATAGCACCTAGGAGCCAGTAATGGATCCAGACCCCACAGTGCTAGGCACTGTACAGACACAGACCAAACACATGCTCTCTGTCCCAAAGAGTTTGCAATCTAAGCATAAGACAGATAGTAGATGAGTACACACAGACAGCTGGGAGAGTACAAAGACACAATGAAACAACATTGACCAGTTTGGAAGGCCATGGTTTCAGCACACCAGCATCCTGTTGCGAAGTTTATATGAAAGCATTATCTTTAATGTAATTTTATTTCTAATACATATTATTAATAAATCATTTGTATCACAATACTCCTTAAGGAAGCCAGTCAGGAATAAGGTCTCCATTGCACTAGGCACTGTATGTATAGAATGAAAACACAGTCCCGGCCTCAAAGAGCTTACAGTGTAGAAAAACTGACTTATTTATCATAATGATACTGAGACCGTTACTGATCAAGATTTGCTCTTTCGCTACCACAACTTGTAAATGGTCTTTTGTTTGTACATTTCTCCGGAATACGTTTTGCTGCAAGATCAATTTACGGTATCAGTAAGAGGCAATTGAACGTCCAGAGCCTTGTGAGAGGCCTGTGGCTAATCCAAACCACGCTAGACATTTTAGCCTCTAATCTGAATTAATCAAATCACCCCTGCTGTTTTCTATTAATGTTTGAACCGTTTCATTTTTCTGCAAAATGCTGTTGCAGGCTGAGTACAGGACAGAGAGTCAGAAGCTCCTGAGTTCTAATCCTGGATCTGCCACTGATTCTCCCTGTGCTTTGGGCAAGAAGCAATTGTTCTGTAGAAAAATGCTTGCATTGGCAGGGGGATGAAGTACCATATATGATCTAATAAACATTTTCTAATTTCTATGAGTGTGGTACCAATGAATTTGTCTCTCCATCCATACTATAGAGATAAATATTTACCTATTTCACCAGGGTTCTGGGGAGTATTAAATTTTATAAAGAGCTGCAAAGAGGCATGTGACAGGGCGAGGTCTAGCCCCTGTCCTCTTCTCTGTCTGCACAGACTGTTTGGAGACCTCCAGTTGCTAAACACCATTGTGTAGTTTATTTACATGGTTTTCCTACCATCTTTACTGATCCATATACAACATCATTTACAGCATCAGTTTCTCCTCAGAACTCTGGAGAGGAGAGAGAGCTCTCCACTCAGAAAGTTTTTTTTTGGTTCTGGCTCCACTAGCCTGCCTCGCCCCTCAGCATTTCTTTAGTGTGCCTTTTTCTACACTCTGCACTAATTAGCTGTTCAGTTTTTCCTTTCCTTTGCTGCTTTGCCCCTTTGAGCTAGATTTTCACAACACTTACTAGGTCACACAGGGGCACAAGAGGGAGTAAGGCCCCATGATCAGACTGTAACTCCATCTGGGGAAGTCAGGGAGAGCAATGTTTACTCGCCTGATGCTCCCATAAGTAAGCAAGTTGGGGGAGGGGAAGATAGAGGGGTATGGAAGGCATATTCCAGATGGACACACAGTGCAAGGAATAAGCTCCTTCACAAAAACAGGTATTGTAATTTACTATTTCCCCAGAGGAAGGGAGAAGCAGGGAGGCAATTATGACTCAGAGCTGTCTCTCAGAGTCACAGTGCCTCCAGGGCTTCTCGTGTGAACATGCAAATGTCTTGATGTGAAAATACTAAGAAGGAAAAGGCATACATATTACCCATCAAAATTCTGTAAAATAAATTGTTCCACAAGAGATCAGGTTTAAATATTTTCTTCTATATTAGATTTATATAATGTGTGACAATAACAAGCTGCCATCTTAAACTAGTTAGTAACAGCATAATATTATGATGAAAATTATATATAATTATTTTTATTTATAGCAAATACTGCTGGAGTTGTTAGGTTAAAGAGTTAGCCCAACTACTGAGGAATACTTGGTTAACCGATTATCGCATTTTCTTAGAAATGATTGCATAAACCTCAAGACATACCACAGCTAAAAGCTATTTCAGTCACTGGCAAACAATTGAAAGACATCTAGAAACCTTTGGAAATGAATTTTTTTTTAAATCTATTTGATGCAAGTCACAAGAAAGTTATTATCCAAGTTAGGTCACTGACAAGAAATGTTATTAATGATCCCATCTAAATTATTAAAGCATTTAACAATCACGTTTGCAAACTTTAATAGTGTGTCCTGGGAGAATACTGACTCATGCTGGTTACTTGGCTAAAGATCAAATAAGCTAAGGATGAAAAGATCAGACTCTGAGACGGTCTATAATACTTTGTGATTAATAACAATTAAATGCTAGAATTGTTAGAGTTCCATTTAAATCCACCAAGGAGAATCCGGCTAATTCATAATACAGTTGGGTTTGTTCAAAGTGGCTTTTACCACATGATTCAGAATTAGACAGTACGTAAGCCTTCCCCACTACATGTAGAGTAAGTACAATTAACAGTATAAAGAAGTATGAGTCTAATGCAAACAATCATGCACAAGTCATAGCAATTTGGTATTGCTACAAGGAACATTGTACACTCTTGGGTTGTTGGTCATTAATTGAATTATACTGTATTATGTTTGGTATAATCACGTTTTGGAACTATTCATACTGGGTGAATTCACCCTTGTGTAAAAGTCCTGCATAAGGATAATGCATGATGGAAATCCCACCCTTGAATAACCCTCCAAAACACCACTTCTCTGATTCATAGGCCTTGGGCAGAATGACGCCCTCTAACACTTCAGTTTACTTCATCAGTAGCTCAGATCTGAATATCTGAAAGGTTCCTAATTGATAGTAATAAATTAAACAATGAATAAAAGTGTAATGGTCTCATGAGTCAGACAGGCAATGAGAACTTTCTCAGTCAAGGTATATACTTATGAAATATTAATGTAATAAAATATTAATGCAATACAATTAAAAGAAGAATAATCAGCTATAGAAGTTGTGTGTCTCATGTTCACAAATTTTGCTAATGTTTAACGAAGGCACATTAGAGCTACTTTGATCCTAAGCTCTGAGCCTTAGAATACACTCTCATCTAAAGAGTCTTTTCTTGTAGCAGTTTTAAACAGCTCCACCAGGCCAAACTTGTCTTTCATGCCCGAAGGCTGGGGGGAGTGTTTTGAATGGAGTGTGTCAAGCAGGGCATGTCTTTGATGGGCAAAGCAGTGATATGTCTCATACATACCAGAGGAGAACGTTACAAAGGAGATGAGTATACATGGTCCGTGTCTCATAATTGGACAGCCACTGTTGGTAAAAGGGATTTTGTGTGAAGGAGCACTTGAGACATTTGTGGACTTTTCAACACAGTGTTGCTGTCCCTGGAGGCAGAGAAGAGAGGCTAGCTACCAGCAGTCTCCCCAAGCTTCCCCAGGAGCAAAGACTGGTGTAGATGACATGACCTTGACTCATAAATTCACATTTTTCAGTATATCTTTTTCTGAATGTGAAAAATAAATGCAAAAATAAGTTTCCAGCATACATACAGGGGAGAGAAAGGAGGAGAGACTCAGTGACTGCCTCTGGGGAGCACAGCACACCCTAAGCCTTGCAATTGGAGGCAGCGTGCACAGTTCAAAGTGTTCTTGCACCAGCCCCCTGGGAAATAAAGCTCCCAGGCTGTCTTGGGAACAAGACCACATGATTTTATTTCAGAAGGTGGAGAAAGCTACTAGGGGAGAGGCTGTTCTAGATTTGATTTTGACAAGTAGGGAGGAACTGGTTTGAGAATTTGAAAGTGGAAGGCAGCTAGGGTGAAAGTGATCATGATATGATACAGTTCATGATTCTAAGGAATGGTAGGAGTGAAAACAGCACAATAAAATTAATGGATTTCAAGGCAGACTTTAGTAAACTCTGGGGGTTGTTTGGTAAGATCCCATGGGAAGCAGGTCTAAGGGGAAACACTTCAAGAGAGTTGGCAGTTTTTCAAAGAGACATTATTAAGGGCACAAGAGCAAACTATCCCACTGCGTAGGAAAGATAGATATTTTCTATCTCCTGGCTTGACCAGAAGATCTTCAATCATCTGAAACTCAAAAAAGATTCCTACAAAAATGGAAACTAGGTCAAATTACAAAGAATGAATATAAATAAATACTTCAGCTATGTAGGGACAAAATTAGAAAGGCCAAGGCACAAAACGAGATTGAACTAGCTAGAGACATAAAGGGGTAACAAGAAAACATTCTACAAACACATTAGAAGCAAGAGGAAGACCAAGGATAGTGTAGGCATGTTACTCAATAACGGAGGGAAAACAATAACAGAAAATGTGGAAATGGCAGAAGTCCTCAATTACTTTTTTGTTACAGTTTCCACCCAAAAGTTTTGTGGAGTTTGGTTATCTAACATAGTGAATGCCAGTAAGGAGGTAGGATAAGAGGCTAAAATAGGGAAAGAACAAATTAAAAATTACTTAGACAATTTAGATGTATTCAAGTCACCAGGGCCTGTTGAAATACATCCTAGAATCCCCAAGGAGCTGACTGAGAAGGTATCTGAACTATTAGTGATTATTTTGAAAAGTCATAGAAGACTGGAGAGATTTGAGAGGACTGGAAAAAGGCAAATATAGGCCAATCTATAAAAAGGGGAATAAGGACAACCCGGGGAATTACAGACCAGTCATCTTACTTTCAGTACCCAGAAAGATAATGAAGCAAATAATTAAGCAATCAATTTGCAAACACCTAGAAGATAGTAAGGTGATAAGTAACAGCATGGATTTGTCAAGAACAAATCATGGCAATCCAACTAATAGATTTCTTTGACTGGGTAACAGGATGGGAGGGAAGCAGTATATATGGTATATCTTGACTTTAGTAAGGCTTTTGAAACTGTCTCACATGACCTTCTCATAAACAAACTAGGGAAATACAACCTAGATGGAGCTACTATAAGATAGGTGCATAACTGGTAGGAAAACTGTTCTCAGAGAGTAGTTATCAGTGGGTTACAGTCAAGTTCAAAGGGCATATTCAGTAGGATCCCAGAGAGATTAGTTCTGAGTCCTGTTCTGTTCAATATCTTCATCAATGATTTAGATAATGGCATAAAGAGTACACTTATAAAGTTTGTGGACAATACCAAGCTGAGAAGGGTTGCAAGTGCTTTGGAAGATAAGATTAAAATTCAAAATGATCTTGACAAACTGGAGAAATGGTCAGAAGTAAATAGAATGAAATTCAGTAAGGACAAATGTGAAGTACTCCACTTAGGAAGGAACAATTAGTTGCACACCTACAAAATGGGAAATGACTGCCTCGGTAGGAGTTCTGTGGAAAGGGATCTGGGGGTCATAACGGATCACAAGCTAAATATGAGTCAAGAGTGTAACACTGTTGCCAAAAAAGCAAACGTCATTCTGGTAGGCTTTCAGGAGGCCTGATTCTGTCCAGACACCTTCATTTCTCATGCCTCCAAGCCATATCCAAGGATACCAGAAGATACAACATGATATCAACCTGCATAATGACATGCAACCACTTTCAAATTGTAAGCATTTTGGGGCTGGCATTTTCTATATACTTAGACAGCACCTAACACATTGGGGCCCACTCTGGCTGACCTCTCATATAAATGTTAAGCAATAATAAATAATAATAACCACCACCACTACGGGAAATGTGAGTTCCCTCCCCTGTTTGGATGTACTGTAACTACAGCTCACGATAATGGTATTCCATTCATAGTTCAAAGCGCTTCTAGCTCAGTGGTGATGAAAATTATTACTGACCTAATTTATGCCTTGTTGTTGTAGCTGTGTTGGTCCCAGGATAGTACAGAAACAATGTGAGTGAGGTAATATCTTTTATTGCATCAACTTCTGTTGGTGAGAAAGACAAGCTTTTGAGTTTAGACAGAGCTCTAGCTATTACCTCACCTACCTTGTCTTACTAACCTGATAGCAATTTGGTTCCCTCTGTGAAATGAGGTGGGCAGTCTCTGTCCAGTTCCCAGTGGGTATCACAAGAAACACCACCACAATTGATACCCTTGTTGACACCCTCAGCAAGAATTCTGGTGAATAACTAAGGCCAGGTCATGTAGACGTACCTGTCCTCTTCCTTTTAGAGCAGGGATAATCAACTATTTTTCATCAAGGTCCAAATTTCTTGGTCAAGGTATAGTCAAGGTCCAGACTCCAGAGAAAATAATAAAAGCAACAATAATGATAATAAAAAGCTTTTGGGTCCTTTCAAAAGCATCTGGTGGTCCGGATTTGGCCGGCAGTCCACCTATTCACTACCCCTGTTCTAGAGTCCTTCCAGTAAGGGGTTGAGGTACATTGGCAGGGCAGAGGGAGGGGATCTTGCACTGCTGTTGCCTGTACTGTACCTGTTTTGTAGCTAAATAGATTATTTCAGTTTCTAGTAGAGAGGGGTCCTTTCTAGAAAATTAGATCATTTGAGGCTATTTATTTTTTTTAAAAATCCACTTGATACAATAACAAAATGAGTTTTGATGCAGTTGATTGGCTCCATCCAAGGGTTGGTAGATTCAGCCTGCCACCCAGGAAGAAAGTGTCTATTTCAGGAATTAAGTGTTACTGACGGAGGCCCCAATTCAGCGGTCAATGGGACTTAAGCTTAAAGTGCTGAATGGAGATGTGTTTAAGAACATGCTTAATGCTTTACTGAACTGGGCCCTGACTGCACACTGGAAAAACAAACAAAAACCCAAAAAATCATACCCATCTACATAACAGGTGGAATTTTAAAGCTGTAGGCATTTTCCTTTTTTAGTGAATAAATTTTCTGCCTACTCATTATCAGTTCTTAATTATAATGAATGAATAATCAGGGATAATTATCACATTTGTATAATGGTAGAGCACCTCCACACATGAAAGGACAATTTGATCTTTATGCAATGCTAGTTTATTTTTGAAACCTCTGTCTGAAAATTCAATTCCCATCACGGGACTTTTCATTACAACTCTAAAGTAGATGAATTATGAACAGAATTCCTAACTAGTCATTAAAATTTGAAAAACGAATTCCCTTTGATTAATCTAACCCAATGTCTCACTCAGCTACTGTGTGGAGTACTCTGTATTTTCATTTATTTTTCTGTTTCCTATTTCAGTCAGAGAAGTTAAAACTAGGAAGCCTGGATTTGGATGTGAAACAAAATGAAACAGGGATGGGGGAATGGGTGTGTGAAATGTTAGGGAGATTGAATAGCAAAAGGGTCAGATTACAGCGCATGAAGAGGCCAGGGGAATATTAAAAAACTATGAAGTTTATAATACTGGACAGAGGATTAAAAAAACTAGAAATACAACACACAAGAATAGATGGATGACAGCTGTGGGAGGGTGAAGAGAGAAAAAATAAGATGTGCCTGATTTTATTCCCACAGAAGTCAATAGAAAAACTCCTTTGACTCTAATGGGAGCTGGATCAGGCCTATACTAAATGAAAACTCACCACTGCGCGGGGAGGGGACCTGGAATGAATGGAAAGGGAATAAAATGAACAGGGGTAGGAAAAATAATAGAGAATAGTAATCAAACCCTGAGGTGACACAGCCAGAGTAGTATACATGGCCAAGGCAATTAGGGAATTGAGGGCCCTTGTATCTCAGGACTGAGCCCCAACGGAGAGCCCAGTCCTACAGATCTTACTCTAGGTGTGTTGTGAATGAAGCAGGGGATTGCAGGAAAAGAAAGGACAGTCTTGTGTCTACAGCAGTTGAATGCTTCCATGGACAATTGGATTCTATCCCTGCCTCTTCCGTAGAGTTCCCATGTGATGCTAGGCAAGCCATTTAAACCAATCTTGTCACAGGTAGTCACTAAGCGTGTATTCCTTATTTTCTGGGTGTACAACTTGAGACACCTGGCATCTGATGTGCAGAAGTGCTGAGCAATCACAACAGCAATTGAGGTCAATGGAAACTCAGTAGGAGCTGTGCACATATGAAGTCTAAATAATGCTAAGTACTCAAAAAAATCCGGCCTTTGGCACTCAAACGGGGCACTTAAAGGAGACAACAATTTTGGCCTCAGTTCTCCATGTATAAAATATGCCACCTCACCTCACAGGTGTGATGCAAAGAAAATGTCATTATTGTTTGTAAAAAACGAAGACACTAAAATGAGAGCCAGAGAAACACTTTAGGTGGAAATTAATAATTCTGTATTTCAGGGCAAGGTTTGCAGGGTGTAGTAAATGATGCATCGGGCCATATACTGAATGATGAGGATAAATAGGATTGAAGAGCTACCCATTCCATAAGCATCATCCCTTCCGTGGACATAAGGAGGCTAGGGGTCCTGTGGAAAAAAAAGTATGTGATCTTGTAATTAAAACGATCATAATGCATACGCATAAGGGGGCCAAATTAAGATTGAGCACACAACCTTAATTTTGGCATTATAAAATGTCTGAGTGCTTGACTCTGCCATCTTAATTTTCTTTTAATGTACTTTTGTTTTGACATAATTAGAGCTAAAGACCGAGAAAGAGTTTAATACACATAAAGTGTATGTGTGTGTGTATGTGAGTCAACTGTCTGAGGCAGAGAACATAAAGTACTGTTTGTAGGTCTTTTGGGGCTGACTTGGCTCCGCCCTCCCCCTTCAAAATTGCACACAGATGACCCATTAATTATAATTATCCTATCTGGGAAAGGACAACAACAATACTCCCAATCTCACAGGGCTGTTGTAAAGCTTAATTAATTTACTGGCCCAATTCTGCTCTCCTTACACCCTTAACATTTATATTAGTTCAAGTCAGATTTCAGGAGGGTGCATTGAAAATCAGCTCTGGACTAACATATTTAATCGGATTTCAGCTTTTTAGATGAAAGGGTTTGTAGAAGTGCAAAACACAATACTGTATATACTGTACTTCTAACAGATCTGGTATTCATCTCACCCTTGTTATCTGGCATTGCTTGTGCTGTCACTCCCCAATCTGTCACGTTAAAATCAAGTGTCAACGAACCCTGCGCTGTCTTTATTCACTCTTTTTTTTTTTTTTTTTTTTGTTGAAAGACCAAAGATTAAAGCTAAGACCATGGGGTATTATCACATGGTAAATATTAATTTAGTCGAGCATCTGAACATTTGGAGTAAATTTGAAAACAGAACCATCTGTTATATAAACTAATCCAATAGACTCCACACTTTGTATGACCAGCCCTGTCAAGTAACAGATTATGAAACCAAGTAATAAATCTTAATTCAAAAAAACGTTTCCACATCTGAAAGGTTTGAGAATTCATTGCTCCTTTCCTTGTTTTAATGTAAACTTGATTCAAGTTGGCAGAACTCTCTGACCTAAAGGGGGGGTCTGGTATTCACTTAGATCCCTGTGGGATTCTGTGGATGAAGTCTCACTGAGGTCAATTGCAAGGCAAACCTTGTGATACAGGCCCTCTTTTTGTGTATCAACCATTTTCTCTCATACACACAAGGTATAAGTCAGTGTTTAAACAGAATTCAAAGAGGGCAAAGCTTTTCTCTTTTCCACAAAGAAGGATCCTGCTCCTTGTGCCAGCCAACTAACTTTCTCTTACAGTATGCTGGGAAATTATTCAGTTCACGACAACCGGCCCAACAACCCTGCTACCCTGATAATCCCTGTACTTATTGCATATAATTGTTCTTTCCTCTACTCAGGTAGAAAGATAAACCACATCCAAAGACAAGCAGGGAGAAGGGTTGTCCCCTCTCCACACATAGCACCAGCTTACAAAAAACTGTATAAGCATATTAGTTTAAGTATGATGTGTCAATGTGACACACAGAGAAGGAAACACTTTTAAAGGAATATAACAAGAAAACATACAAATTAAGCTAAGGAAAGATCCAAAACTATAGTTTATTTTCAGAGCAAAAAGGAATTTTAATTTTTGTTTCTTCAGGTCCCAATCCCGAGCCATTATGGCATTAGGTTTATTCACATCCCAGTAAGAATCACATTTGTGGGAGATGCCTTGGAGGTGGATAAATGAGAAATGTAATGGCTTTTGCCACCACATATCTACAGGCTTGGATATAGTTAATCAGTTATGAGACCACTGGAAAAAACTCTAAAGAACACTGAGCATATGGAAAACTGCAAAGATTAGCCACCTTTAGTTTGGGTTAGCTCCCAGTTACGTATGGTGGTGAAAGCAGAAGAACAGGATCTGTTTGGAATAAAATCTTTGGCAGCACAATGATACTGTGCTGGGACTTCATTTGCATGTCATGGGGAAATAAACATAGGATGAAGGAGTAGCTTTAATGTCTTATTCAGTAAGGGTCAGATTCTCTCAACCTTACAATGAGTAATATGTTATTTCTCAAGCAGTCCCGCCAATTTCAATGAGACTATAGGAGTAAGGCACTAATCAGCATGAGTAAGGGTGGAACAATCTAGTCCTACCAGTTGTATCTCACTATAAATATACAATTGGCTAAAATCTCCCAAACTCTATTTTTGTAATGGGAGCACCTGACCCATTTCCTTCATTACCACCACTACCCTCCACCAATGATTGATTAATCTATTTACTACAAACTATATTTATTGATCATGCAGCCTATTTAATTCACCATCAGAGGTGTGCATTTGGGAACTACACTGGGCAATCCTTACTCACACTGGTGAGCACTTACTTACACAAGTAACACCACCAGTACTCAGTTGGACTACTCTGGTGAGTGAAGCATGAATCCACAAAGGGACTTCGGCATTGTAATGCTCAGCATCACAAAGCCTAATGTCTAAAAAAAAAAATCACGTGAAGAACACTGTGATCCACAAAGCCTGGTTTAGGTGCCTACATTCCCGGTAAGGATAGGAATCTTAAAATGTGATTCATAAAGCCAGCAAGCTAGGCAGAGAGTCATCTAAAATAGCCAATGGAATATGCTGATGTGAGGGATGTGTCCTAAGCCCTGTCCCTCTTGCGGAGATCAGCACTTAAGTCCAGGCTGCAGGAAGGCAGCTATCTCTGCTAGTAATCCATGAACCAGGACAATAGATGTTCCTCTGCCTAGCTCACATGCAAAGCCCAATCCAGGAGGTCTGCTCAGAGGCCACTTAGGTCTACACAAAGCAGCTGGGGGTGGAGGGAGAAGACCTTTATAACCTTTAACTCAGTAGTTAAGGTAATCACTTGGAATAGGGAGACCTCCTTCTCAAGTCACCCCTCTGCCTGGTGAGGAGAAGAGATTTGAACAGGGATC
The DNA here is from genome assembly GCF_026122565.2 of Emydura macquarii macquarii. Taxonomy (NCBI): domain Eukaryota; kingdom Metazoa; phylum Chordata; order Testudines; family Chelidae; genus Emydura; species Emydura macquarii. The sequence continues at coordinate 1,858,456 of NW_027133667.1, forward strand.
TGCTGTCTTTCAGGGGAGTGCCCTAACCACTGGACTATAGAGTCAGTCTCATTTTCTGTGGCCCAATTAATATTTAATTGTTTAATTAATTAAAGTGGAAGAACTTCAATAGGAGAGACTGAGGAAAACCCACATCACACTATTCCATAGCCTAGTAGTTAGAGCACTCTTCCGAGAGGTGGTATATCCCTGTTCAAAGCCTTTCTCCTCATTAGGCAGATGGAGGGAGTTGAAGAGGGGGCCTCACACATCCAGGGTGAGTACCCTAACCACTGAGCTAAAGGTTAGAAGGGGGGTTGTCATTATCCTTCTTCTCCTCACCCCCACGTGTTCTGGGTAGATCTAGGCAACCTCTGAGCACACCTACTGGATCATGCCCCACACACAAATTACGTGGAGGAGGTCCTATTTTCACCAATTTGTGGATTATTCTGGGGTTGAAATGGAACATGGGTGTGTGGACATGTAGAGTTAAGCAGCAGTACACATGCCCAGAGCCAGAAACATAGGTGCCTGGGGAAGTTTTACTGCAAAATCTTAAGTGCCCAGTGAGTTAAGGTACCTATAGGGTAGGCGGCAGCTGAATGTGAGTTTTGTGGATTGCAGTATTGTAGTGCCTAAAAATGGGGCTTAGGCACCTAAGTAACTTTCTGGATCTAGACTTAAAAGCTCAACAAAGTGATTAAGAGTTACACAGTCTAGTCCTTCGCCTGAGACATACATTTCAATACTTAACGTATCAACTTCTGGATACTTGCACTGCATAAGTTATCCATGTTCTTTTTGGATTTTTCCAGTTCTGAAAAATTGTAAGTCGGTGGAAAACTACTCAGAGACATCTGTTCTCCCATCAATTTACTGAACTATTTCCCATTAGCATGTACACAGAAAGGAGAATAGGCTCTGCAGAATTCAATAAAAATATGTTTCCTTAACTAAATAAATTCCTTTACATATTATGGGAAGAAAAAATAAACAAACTCTGAGATTTACAGTCAGCCACCTTGGCTGACATTTCACAGAGTTGGATCCTTCAGCAATACTCTTTGCTTAACTCTGTCCTTTCAGAGCTCTGTCACTGCTCCCAAAATCTCATTTTTCCAGGTCTCCCCCAGGTCTTTCTTTCAAGCCTCTTTCCTGGTCTCTCTCTTTCCCTCTCCCTCCTTCCAAGGTGTGATTCCTCTCTCTCTAGTCCCCAAAGCTTCTTTCGTTGTTTTGCTCTGCTCTAAGAGTCCAAGACTTCTCTCTACTCCGTACATTTATTTGCCCTTTTTATTATTCCCAGGCCCATCTTTCTTATCCAAGCTTTCTTCTTTTTTCTATCTTGTCTGCTCTTTCAGACTCTTTCCTCCAACTCTACTTCTCCTCTGCCTTTCTAGTCTCTTTTCTTCCCTTTTCTAGCCAAGTCTTTCTGCTCCTTGAGCACCATAATACCAAAATTGCAACTATTTTTTGTTTTGAACAGAGACTGAAAATGCAGAGAGCTCAGGTTCCCAGAAGCAGAAAAATGGAAGACATTTGGACAATTTTCAGCATGAGAATCTATGCATAGGAACAGGAAAGATGAAGGTACATGTCCATTTCTGAAGGCACTTGAAAGCTGAGTTCTGCAAACCAGTTCCAAAGCTGCTGAAAACCAATGGAAATTTTCAGAACCATTTGTGGTTCTCCTATCCTTCATCGGAATTTCCCACCTAAAAAGACTCCATTTGAATTTGAACTGACACTTTCTGATCCAAAGATGAACACTCAAGGCCAATTTAAGACCCAATGACATATAATTGTGCACGCTTACAACAAGTTCGATTTTTTGGCTCTCTATCTTTACTTATCAGGATTAAAAGGAACAAACATTACCCAAGTGACATAATCAAAATCTCATACTGTAAATTTTTTATTATGCATTTTGTTTTCATGTACATTGTGACATGCAATATAAAATAAATGTGATAAATATAAAACTGCCTCTGAAATGAATTTTTCACTCCTACTTGGTCCTTTACTGGTACAACAATAGGGTGTGGTAAAATCCATTCCTGAAAAGACGTAAGTGTAAGCTTCTTATATTTGAGGGCTAAAATTAATATTAGACTTATTTTGGGATTTGTCTAAGGTTTAACTTTGCCACTAACAAAATACTTTATTTTTATGTAGATGTTCATTTCTGTTCCCATTGTTAATGAACATTCTCCCACGTATTTCATCCAGAGTGGGATCAAAAGGCCAACACAACTAATGCTTCTTATTTAACTTCATAAATATGATGGTGCTCAATGCTGCATTCCTTGTACAAGCAAAACTCCCACTGACTTCCCGAATTTGGAACGCGGGATCAGGCACATCACTATTATGTAGCAGATTGACAGAACCAGAGATGTACCATCTATTACTACTGGCACACAACACTTGATTTCATCTTCCCCTTATTCACGGGATGACTCATTCAGTTTTGTACACACTTCACTTTTGATTTATGTAAGATGTCCATTTTAACATCCTTTTTGAGATTCGCAATTATTCCATCTATTTTTGTCATTCTACTCATTGGCTTTTGCAAATCATTCTGCATTAATAATCAGTCTCCATTCTGCCTCATTATTTAGTATTATGTCGTATAATGGAGTACGTGCCAATTAATCAGACTTGTGGATGAGTGACACATTTACTGCTAAAAATTAAAACATGAAACTTCAGGAAGCAAAAAGGCAATATATTTCTAAAACTACTGTCTAGTTCTGAAGATCATGAGAGTGACTTGAGGCAAGTAAGTACAATAGTGCTTTCTTCCCAGCTTTCCAAGGGTCAACACAGGAGGGTGGAAATTGTGAGATATCCCTTAGGGAAAGGTTTATTAAAGGGGATACTCTATATTGTAGTAAAGAAGAGGAGATAGAAACTGATAAAGTACAAGTAGGAACTGAAGAGAAACAGTCAAACAAAAAAGTGTTCCATTCAATTACTTCACATGAAGGCAGACAACTAAATATTGACAAATGTTGTAAGTGTTTCTGTATAAATGCTAGAAGTCTTACTACTAAGATGGGTGAACTTGCGTGTCTGGCATTTAATGAGGATATTGATATAATAGGCATCACAGAAACTTGGTGGAACAATGATAAAACAATGGGACACGTTAATACCAGGGTACAAAATATATAGAAATGACAGAGTAGGTCTTGCTGGTGGAGGAGTGACACTATGTGTGAAAGAAAGCAGAGTCAAATACAGTAGAAATCTTAAAAGAATCTAACTGTGAGATAGACTTTCTATAGATAGAAATTGAATGTGTGAAAGATAAAAGTATAGCAGTAGGAATACACTGCCGACCACCTGACCAGGATGGTGACAGTGATTGTGAAATGCTCAGGGAGATTAGAGACCTACAAAAACAGAAAACCCAGTAATAACGGGGGATTTGAACTATCTCCATATTGACTAGGTATATGCCGTCTCAGGATGGGATACAGAGATAAAATTTCTCAGTTCCAGTAATGACTGCTTTTGGAGCAGCTACTCCTGGGAGCCACAAGGGGAGAAGCAATTCTTGATTTAGTCCTAGCTGAAGCATAGGATATGATGCAAGAGATGGATATAGCTGAACGACTCAGTAATAGCGACCACAATGTAATTTAATTTAAAATCCTTGTAGAGGGGGGAAATGTCAAAGAAATCCACTACTGTAGTATTTAACTTCATTTTACATAAAAGTGGGGAAGTTAAATAAATGGATATTTTAGGGAACAGTCACAAAAGTGAAATGCCTGCAAGCTGCATGGAACCTATTTTAAAACACCACAACAGAGGCTCAAACTACATATATACCCCAAATAAAAACATAGTAAGAGGACCAAAAAATGCCAATGTGGCTAATCAACAGAATTAAAGAGGCAGTTAGAGGCAAAAAGGCATCCTTTAAAAATTGGAAGTCAAATTCTGCTGAGGAAGAAAGAAAGGAGCATAAACTCTGGCAAGTCAAGTGTAAAAATAAAATTAAGCAGACCAAAATAAAATTTGAACAGCAACTAGCAAAAGACACAGAAATTAACAGCAAACAATTTTTTAATTACATCAGAGCAGGAAGCCTGCCAAACAATCAGTGGGGCTACTGGGCGGTCAACGTGCTGAAGGAGCACTCAAAGAAGACAAGGCTGTTGCAGAGAAGCTAAATGCAGAGGATGTGAGGTAGATTCCCACACCTGGGCCATTCTTTTTAGGTTGCAAATCTGAGGAACTGTCCCACATTGACTGCTTAAGACCATTTTGACCTGCATCACAGCAATAGTTTGATCTCTAGTTCTGTGCAAAAAACAAAAACACTTTAAAACTTTTTGGAAAGCAGCTATTTTTTCAGGGCTTATGACTCTGGAACCCCCTCATTTGAATTACACCAAATTTGGGTTACTAACCCTACTCTGAATTCCCACAAAGAAAAGCAAATTTCAAGAAATTTTAGAAAAGTTAGAAGTGTCATCCTTCAAATAGGAAGGATAGATGGATGAAGGTGGGAAAGGCCGCCTCTACACATCCCTCTAAACACAAGCAGCTCTGAAAGGTGCGACGTGGCTCATTCATCTCAATGTGATGGTCTCAACTGAATGAGAACACATCATGGAGATTAATATTGCCTGAAACAATAGCTCTGAGACATGTGAACTGCTCCATTCAACTCCGTGGGTGTTTCCATCCCCCTCCTGAGTGCTTTTGAGCCTGTGATATTCATGGAATGTGCCCATTCTCAGCTTCCCATACACAAGGCCAAGACCCACCCCAGAACCCAATTCATGTAGAGGTAGGAATGGAGGTCCCACCTCCATAGATGGGCACTAGCGCCCCAGATCCTGGCACACATATGAGGGCAGCAAGAGAGGCTCAGACACCCATAGAGTGGCAAGGTTCCCTGTATCCCAGTTCATATGAGAGGGAAAAGGAGGGGAGCTCAGACACCCTTAAAGGGGTAAGCATGGATGCCAGTTTTGGCCCATTTTGACCTGTATCCCATCCATAATTTGATCACTAGCTCCACAAAAACAAACAAACATACAAACAAAAACCTACAAACTTTTTGAAGAATGGCTAACTTGGAGTGCTTATATCTCTGCAATCTGTAGCTTAAATGACCCCAAATTCACTAACTCTACCCTGCACCTTCTTGAAGCACACCATATTTTAAAAGGATGTGACTAAGCCCATCGATATTTGAAGACTTAGGCCTGGTCTACACTGACAGCGAATTTCGGCAGCAGTCAACAGGAGATATGCAAGCTACATAGAGTAGAGTACGTAGAATAGCTTGCATATCTCCCGTTAACTTCTACTTACTGCGGCATCCCCACTATGCTGCGCCAACTGGAAACGCCCTCCGGTTGACGCAGCATTACTCTTTTTTGCAGGGGTGGATTAATGCTGTTGACTTCCGGATCGATTGAGCAGGTCTCCACTGCCGCTCAATCAATCCTGCAGAATCTATCCGGCAGCACCAACAGTGCCGCCATCAATATAGACATACCCTTGGAAAGTCGATTTTTAAACAGAAGTTGTGGCACAACCTGAATTATAGTAGCCCTGCAGCACCACTGTAATCCTGCCATGTCAATAGTGAGTATTAGAAATCTAGTTTTTCTATGTTTTGCACATGATTAATCACATCAGATTGAAAACAGTTATTTTAATAGATTCTTTATTTATGGAAAGATTTATAGATAAATGCAAGAAAAATGATGTTCATCATGTCTTTTATTTGTTTAATCCACATGCTTGACATACTGAGGCTGTGGGCAGAATGACCAGCCAGGGAAAATGAATAATGTTCTCACCAGCAGCTGAGTTTCAGTCCCTTACCTCAGGGTCTTCTTTTATTGAGTCATAAATAAAGGATCCAAGACCAAAACAATTTGCTCATAACAGTGAGTGCCAGCTGCAAGAGACCTTTCCAGCTTCTCGCCAACTAGGAAAGGAAACAAGACTCCTTTCCCCCTAGTTAACTGTCACCACAACCATTGCCCACTGCCTATATAGCCACAGCCCTGACCACCCAGGGGACAGGCAGGGTTAACTCTTCATGCACTGGGGCTTATGGAACACACCTTTATACCTTGTCACAGGTCAAATGTTCATGACATTTTGCGAAGACATATGATTGACCTTGGTTTGAATCAGAGAACTGAATTTGTGTGAAAATTTGTAGTTCTAAAATACAATTTCCCCACTATACTGTAATCTTCATTATTCAGGACACACTACCAGAGAACTCCTGTAGCTAGCACACATACATGGACAACAAAGCCTGAGTAGTGTGATGGATGCAGTGTCTGGTTTACATCACAGAGGTAGTGCATTAAAATCTAGATGCACGTATTCTCTCATTAATTTTTCCTATCAGTGACAGTAATTAGTTATTCCTACTACTTTTCTAAAGCAGAAGAGTGAAAAAAGATATAGTACCTGAGTCAAAATATATCATTTTTGAAAGAAGTCAACATAGGAGAAAGTTCAGCCCTATAAAGATGTGTCATCTATTTTAAAATAACCAAGTCAGACAATGGCTAGCCATTTAAATGGTCAAGATAAACAAGATACAATTAGCACTAAATTGGCTCCTATAAGTCAAATGTTAAGAAGTCTGATATAGATTATTGAGCAGCATGTAACAAATTTTCAGTTTTTCATCCAAATCCTAATGGGTTGTGGTTGGAAAGAATCACTATCCACAGTTCTACAATCCTCATTATAGCAATGTTCACCATGACTGGGGTATGACATGTGGCATCAATAAGACAATTCTCGCACACATCCCTAAGATATCTATCACAAGGTGTCAGTTATCCCTAACCAAAACAATATAATTCTTCTTTGGCACAAACCCTTACCAATTGGCTACCCAGAATAGGTTGGTCAAATCTTCATCCAACTAGAGATATCTCAAAGATATATATGCTGTGAGACAAGCCAGGATATTTTGCTAAATTATTAACAGTAATATTTCTAGCATCACTGACCTCCACATCCTGCATATTCATGTCATGTCACTGTTTCCAATACTTATACGTCTGCTCATTCTCTGACTCCTTCCATTATTGGAATTCAAGAACCATCAATCACTCTGGTGACACAGGGGAAACCAATAGTGACACTCCATATTTTCTTCACTTAATGCTGGTGCTGTGGAGAGAGAACTCTAGGACTCTGCAGATGTGATGTAGCTCAGTGTTCACATACTGAAGGCTTCACCAGAGCACAGAAAGACTAACTCCAGGTCACAGTCTCTTCTCTCAGCCTGTGTAAAAACTCAACACACAGTATGGTAATGACATACAGAGTAGCACATCACTCCACAATAGCATTTCCAAATGATATGATGTGATGAAGTGCTATCCATAGAAGTTTCTTTGCACCCCTGAACAGAACTTGTAAGCCACAGTGGCAGCCTCCATGCCAGTCAGAGGTAGATCAACTGAACAAAGCTGACACTTAGAATGATAGAGTTACAGTAGCTTTCCTTTGATTCTGTTTTTTCATTCTTTCTTGGGGAGAAAGCAATCTCCCTCCTACAGGTATAGCCGGGATTTGATGGTGCTATTAGGGACAGAATGTGATACAGATATAGACCAAGAGGCTGGGTGTCAGGACTCCTGAGTTCTAGTCCTTCTATCACTAACTCTTTATGCAGCCTTCTTGGGCAACTTGATAAACCTATATAAATAAAACGGCACGTGCTTGTCCCTCTGTAAAAGGGGGATTATAATTAGCGATGTATGAAAAATTCAAAATGAAATTTTGCTCTGATAGTAATTACAGAGGAATTGAGAAGCTGTATTAATCCATGTCTACAAAACACATTGAGATCTTTCATGAAAAGTGCTATAGAAGTATACATAACATTTTTTTCTGTCACTCCCTTCACAAAGGTACTTCCTTATCAACACAATAGAACATATACTTGTGCATTTTAGATTCATAGGTTATAAAGCCAGAAGGAGCCTTTGTACTCTGACTCTGCAGAACACAGGCCATAGGACTTCCCTAAATTAAATCCAGTTTGACCTAGAGCATATCTTTTAGAATAACACCCAATCTTGATATTAAAATTGTCAGTGATGGCGAATTCACCACAACCCTTGGTAGGTTGTTCCATATATACTTACGTATTACCTGAAAGGACAGCCAAAACTGGTATTGTTTATGTATGTTTCATCACAAAGTATAGAATAAAACTGTATTCACAAGAGTTCTGTGACACCTTAAAGACTAACAAATTTATTTGGGCATAAGTTTTCGTGGGCAGAAACCTACTTTGTCAGATGCATGAAGTGGAAACTTCAGTTTGGTAGGTATATATACACACGCAAGGATGGGTGAGTTACATCACAGTGAGGAGGGCAAGTGTTAATGAGGTAATTCAATCGGGGTAGATGAGTCCCATTCACAACAGTTGATGAGAAGGTGTGAATGCCAAAAGAGGGAACATTATTTTTTGTAGTGGGCTAGCCACTCCCAGTCTCTATTCAGACCTAATCTGATAGTGTCAAGTATTCACAATATGTCATGAATGGAAAAGTTGGATGACAATTTCACTTATTATTCTCCATTTTGACAGTGAAGTTATAAACACCCTTTCTCTAGACGGTCTACTTCTCTCCCTCAGCTTTACCACAGCAGACCTGTTGTAAATCAACAAAAAAAAAAAGAGAACTTTCTCCTTTAGTTCATTCCTTCAGGAAGCTATCAATCCTCTCCCTGTCTCTCTCTCTCTCTCTCCTAATTTGGCGATCCTAGTGACCTAACAAAATACTTTGTCATTCTTGGGGACTAAACTGTTTTGTGAATAAGTGTATCTGCATACAAATTAACTTTAATTTTAAACTGTATTAGGCCATGTCTATACTGACGGCGGCAAATTCACCGCCGCCAGATCGATCTTTCTGGATCGATTGAGCGGTCAGTATAGACCCGCTCAGTCGATCAGGAACTCGACTGAGTAAAACCACCCCCTCAAGAAGCGTAGCCCTGCGTCAATGGGAACGCTGTTCTGTCGGCGCAGTGCAGTGTAGACAGCGCGCAGAAGGGAAGCACAGCAGTCGATGTGAGTGACACAAACTACTCTGCGTAGTTTGCAAAACTCCCATCGACTGCCGCCGAATCACAAGGTAAGTGTAGACCAGGTCTCCGTCACAGTTCTGTCTAAAGTGTATAGGGCATCTTCAGCTAAATAACCAGGAGATGGTTGGGGTAGCACTAATGGTGCTGGAGCTGTAGCCAAGCCAAAAGCATACCGATTTTTTTATTCCTGTTATATTCCCCTTTATGTTTTAATTACATTTTTCAGTCACTCCAGAAGACTAATTGTATAAGAGCAAGAAATTGAGCACAACGGCATTGATTCTTCATTCTGTCAGAGCACAGAGGGGTAGCTGCAGGGGGTCAATGTTGATTAAATTTATGTATAATTATCTCAGGAAGAGTGTTTGTGTGTAACTTTTTCAGTACGTGTTCACCATGCGCTAACTGGGATCATGGAGCCCCGGGTTCTCCACCCACCCCCAACTCTCCTACACATTTCCTCACTCCTCCTTACATCTTCTTTTCTTTCACACCCTCACAAGTCTTAATCTTGAGGTCCTGCTGTACTCATAGATATCACTATGCTGTTTCCTGACAGCAGTGCAAGCCCATTGGTCACTGCTATACAGCTACCTTTCGCCATGAGAATACGACTCACTAATGTGCTCCAGGCACTTACTATTAGCTGGATGGTGCTAATATAACATAAACTAGCAAAAATTTAGAAGTTTAACATTCACCAGATCAGATCTTTTCAAAATGGCTCAAGACCATGGATAAACTTTTGACTCAATGCATTTTGCATACATTTTCCCATCCCTGGCTTTAACCTAAGATCTCTTATCAACAAAGAAATCTTTATAATTAATAAATTCAGATAATTTTTAACATCCCTTTACTGATCTGAGGGGATACTAAAGGCACTATGATACTCAGCTTTAGTTTGGCTAAAATTTTAAACACTTGTAGGTTAACCTTTTCCAGCAGGCTAAGGACTAACCATAGCTATAAGCGCTCTTACAGGGAAAAATTCTGTAGTTCTTTCCTCTGAAATGTTATTTTCTTTAGGATTAAGAAATAATGCATCTGGAACAACATTCGTTCATCCAGGTTTGTGGTTTATCTGAAAGTCCAAATTCCTGTAATCTCAAATGACATCTGGGGCTAAACATGCACTCGGGTCAAGTTTAGACATCAACCACTATAAAGGACTGTGGTTAGATATCACACTAAACTTGACACCCCCAAATATAGGAGGACATGGTCTTCACACACCAGATGAAAGGGTTTCTTTTTCTTGTGGCTCAAATATTTTCTTCCAGCAGCCTGCAAGATTTATTGGCAAAAACTTTTATAGTATTTTTATGGTACCTCCCACGAGAATCTATGTTGAACAAATGCCCAAACCTACAGTGGATGCCCTCCTTGTACTGTTCAAATTATAAATAAAAATTCAGACGTTTTAACCCTTGGTGTTAGAAGACAATCTTTTTTTTCATAGTTTGTACTAGCATTTACATTGAGATTTATGGACGAACCAAGTTGGGGACTGGACGTGATGACCCAAGGGGGTCATCCAGTCCTATGATCAAGTTCAAAGAAGTTCAGTTGGATTGAACACATTTTAACTAGGTACTTTAGACTGTCCATAAACCCCAAACTAATCAGAAGTTTAGTCAAGCTTCAGGAGTTACAGTGTTGACCTGGTTCAGATTGTGTGCCAACAGATCCAGCCAAGAACCGCTTGTGAAGGCCCCGTCTCTTTCTTACCTTAAGCCATTTTCTGGTTTGGATGACATGTGGTCTTCTCTCATCCCTCTCATCTTTATAGGGGGACTGTTAGACCCACTTTCCCCACACTGATCTTGAGGGATTTTTTAAGGGATCACACCAGAAACTCAATCTCTTTTTCTACAGCAGCAGCAGGACTGAAAAGAATCTTCTTGGACTCACTACTTCCCTTTCACTGGTTCTTTACATCATTGTGGGGCTGAGACACTATGCACTCTGAGGTTCAGTGAAGCAGCAGAAGCAGGAAGAGGAGGCTTTTCAGTTCCACAGTCATACCACCTTGAGCCGAGATCACAACAGATGTAAAGAGGGTCAGGCCTATTCACTGTTTGGATGTTAGACCTGCAGTGAGCACCCAAGATGCTGTTGGATGTGGTGTGGTGAGTTAGTAGGTGGCAATTTTCCTTTTCAGTTACTATTAAATCTATGTTCCAGCATGGTGTTAAGGGTTCATTGTGCTGTTGGAAGAGCTATCTTTTGAATTAGACATCAAAATATGGTCCTTATCACTTGTGTTCATTAAAGATACTTTCAGCAAGAGTAAGGGAATTTTCTTGATGTTACAGTTTTGACTATATTCTGATCTAGGTCATATTGCAACTGCACTGCAGTTTCAAATGGATAGGGATTTCTTCATTTGGGGGCTGATTCTCATTTACACCAAGGCCCCTTTATATTGCTCTGTAAATTACAATTACACTCACATAAAGAGCCCTTTACAATGCCAGGGTGGGATAAAGAGGCATTAACATAAAGGAGACTCAGACTCTTCAGTCCTAAACTACTATGTAGTATTGTGGCATGCTGCTAAACAGCTGGTACATTTCAGTGGCATGTGGAGTGATTCCTGAATATATAGTTACAATACTTAGTGTCTAAAACTTTGTGGAATGAAAAATATCATATTATATAGAGTAAATGTAAGATGTCATTATCATCATGACATTTACTGGAATGTTTTATACTGAAAAGAAAATGGGGAGGGGGGACCATTGTTTATTTTGTTTTGTTTTGTTTTTGTTTAAATGAAATAACTGTATTTTAGAAAAATCAGTAGGTGACACAGAGTTAAATCCCAGCAGCCCAAAATTAAGGCTATAAACACATTCTTCAGCTCAAATAAATTCTCTATCTTTTCTTGTCAGTTTGATTATAGGCTCATGTTCAATATAACTGATGTCCAAGAAAGCTAATTTTCCTTTGATAATCTAACAAAGGAGCCATTTCTTTCATGTTAATCCAAAGGGCATAATGTTACAATGGTTTCTATGTGATGCACTAAAACATATTTTAATCTGTTCTTATCTCCAGAACTCCTTGATAGCAGCCAATACAATATCCTACCCGTCCTGTGTGCACATTCAGTGCATTAGTCTGGAGTAATTAATTATCAGTCCTAGGTAGTTGTTACTTTAGTGGGGAGAGGGGTATATTAATCTCCCCTAGGACCTGGAAGGATTGTAACTGGCTCCAAATCAATCCAGCTGAAATACAGACTGTGCCAGTCAAATGAAGCAATGGTTTCTCAGCTCCGTGAGGACGTATGGCCCCCCTCTTTGGTCCATGTTTTGTCTAGTCTCTGGATCCTACCAGACATCACTTGGTGTCCTACACATGGGTTCTTTCACATTTGCCTGCTGATGCAGGCTGGACACCACCGTAAATTAGAGCAGAGAACTGTTACTGTAACCACTTTTATAGGAGATGAACTGAAGCAGAATTAAAAGACACGCAGTCTACGGCAGAAGCGTGAAGATAAAACTTCTATTCCCAGTCCAGTCCAGGGCCTTCACCCTAGGACCATTTTTCTACCCAATTGGCACATGTGCTAGAGAAAGGGTGACTAAGACACCGTGTCCTGTTATGCACATGGCACAGTTAACATTCGTCTGTTTTAAATAAAGTACCATCTGTTGTCTTACCCTGAAAATGTGTGTCTTGCTTCATTCAAGCAGAACCTTGACGTGACAGTTCAGCTCAAAGGAATTCATCATGTCAGCGTCGTCACTGACATGAAATGTTGTTGTTTTTTCCCTCCGTTTCCATTTTCATTCAAATGGAAGGAAGGAAGCAGTCTTCGCAGAATCAGTTTGTCAGCTAGATTGCTAGTAAAAATCTATTTAGAAACCAGATTCCTCCGCATGGAAATCAATATGTTAATTAGTCCCTTTTGTGTCAGGCTGTTTCTGAGCCAAGTCTGGAGAGTCATCTGAGGGCACTGAATGTCTGTTCCAAAGAGAGGCTTATATGACTGAGAGTGTCATGACCACTTGAAAAACTTTCTTCAAGGATGAGAACTTTTCTGTTGGCAACATATTATCAGGAACATCTAGTCCAATACCATCAAGGGTTTTTCTGTTTGTTTTAAAAACATCCATCCACTACAACTTCTTTTGGTTGCAGAGATACAAGGAAATAAGAGCAACAGAAAAAAAAGGTTCATGGAGGTTTAATTAATGAATGATATAGACTTTACCATTAATACAAGCCTGTATATCAAGGCCACAAGTTGCTATGTTTTCTAAGACTTTATCTGGAACTCCTGTAGGCTCAGGACCAAGAAGGGAAATGCAGATATGGATTTTGAACTTCAGGTTCAGATACAATGGATGCTCGGTTCAGGGCTTTGGTTGACTTATTATCAGGACAGGACCCAAAGTTCAGGGATGTTTGGATCCATATGAAACCATCTTTGCTAACGCATTGGATTGCAAAATCTGCCACTTTTGGTTATCCAGTTTGGTCCAACAAAAACTGTCAGGTTTGACTTGTCTAAGTTATAGGCGACACTTCTTCCTCCACCCCTTCTCTTGTCCCCAAAGATGATTGAATCCCAAATACTCTGGATAAAACTAGAATGAACAAAGCAACACTCACAAACTTCCTAATGAAATCTGCGTCTCTTTTCTCCCTCTCCACTAACAGGCCTCTGTACCTACTATATCCTTCCACCAGACAACTTTCCACCCTCTGACTGAACAGGCCCTAGGACTCTCTTTTCCTCTTCCATTTAACCATACCCACCACCCTAACAGCACCTTTATCACTTGTTTTCAGGCATCTTCTTGGAAGGCCAATGCTCCCCCCAAAAAAGTTTTTACAGGCAGCCAGATAGTCCGTTGCCCTCCTCCTCCACAAAAACCATTGAGAGAGTCAGCAAGTAGTTTACGTACTAACTCTAAGTGTTTTGATGTTTGCTGGTGCTCCAGGAATTCTCAAATGACCCATGGTCCCTTGGAGACTATAACTAGGTGACATTACGTTTATGATTATTAATTTATTATTATTATTTGCATTACTGTAATGCCTAGGAACCCTAGTCATGGACTAGAACCCCACTGTGCTAAGTACTGCACAAACACAGAACAAAAATATGGTCCCAGCCCCAAGGAGTTATAATCTAAATATAGGACAAGAGACAACAGATAGATACAGACAGATCAAAGGGGGAGGATGATATACTGGGGTCCCTGCATATCGATAGCTTAACTATTGTCAAGTTTTTTTTTTCTAAGCATGCCAGTGTGATGCTGGCAGGCCAGGTGCCAGCTCTTGTTCAGGCTGCAAGCATTAACTAAGAACTGACAACCTCACATCTGGCGACCAGACCAGGTCACCTGTATGCTAATTTTGCTCAAAAAAGTATTAATCTGATAAGAATGTATTTAGCGTTTAGACTCTGTGAAATGCTTGCATGTTACTGCATGTATTAATCTCATTTATAATATCTACAGTCCATGTTATAAGGCCATATTTAAGTGTTTGCTCTGTAACTGTAAAAGTGTTTGCTCCGAAAGGGTAAACCCGCCCCCAATCAGGAGAGAGACATTACCAAGTGTGAAATACTAGTTTGCCACAGATGGTGTTAGCTCATGCCCAAACGAAGTAGACACCAGACAAAACACTTTGGAAAATCAGAGGAACAAATACTTTACTGACTGCTCCCTCCTCCGCCCCAAAACCATGAAGAGAAGACATGAATGTGACCTCGTCCCGTCATCTTGAACTGTGGGGGAAAGGAGTAAAAGTTCCTGACAAATAGAAACTGCATCTTTTTGGCTGTTTGAACTCTGAAGGACCAGAGTCTCCAAACTGAAGCCAGAGATCCCCAGGGGCTTGCTCCTGGGTTTGCCCTGAAAGACACTTTCAACTGACGGATCGCTACAACTCTGTCACTCTTAGGATTTAGATGGCAACTCATTTGTATGTATCTGTTTGCTTGCTTTAACCTGGAAATAACTCTCTTATTCCTTTTTCCTAGTTAATAAACCTTTAGATAGTTTATTACAGGTTTGGCTACATACATTGTCTTTGATGTAAGATCTAGGGTACCAATTTATCTGGGGTAAGTGAATCGTCTCTTGGGACTGGCTGCAACCTGAATGTGGAGTGAATTTTGGTGTACATGACCATTTATCACTAAGTCTAATTTGTCTGGGAGCAGAGCTGGTGCCAGACCCAAGCAATTGGTTGGGCCCCAAGCAGCTCAGTGGGACCCTCATTCACTTTTTGAGTATGAGTTGGGGGGGCAAAAATATTCTTGATTAGGGCCCCCAATGGGCTTGCACCACCTCTGCCTGGGTGATAAGATAGACTCGAGAGTCTAAGGGGACTGTCTGCACCTCGATGGTAAGACAGTTATAGCAGTCCAGGAGTTCACATTTGTTACTGACTTGGTGAAATCTAATTATAGACCACACCAGCATTTTGGGCTGTCTGCCCTGTTTTTTGACAGTCTGCCCTGAGGTAGGCACTCACAGTCGTGAGCCACCCCAGAAAATGTGACACCCAGAAAAGGAGAATTATGAGGAGGGAATAGTGAATGAAGGTGAATAATGAGGCTTTGAAGGTAGATTATGACATATGGATGACTTGAAATCAGCCACACAATTGGACAAAGGCAATCTTTCTGCCCTTACCAAAGAAAGGAGACATAATGGAGTGTAGTAACAATCGTATCATCTCTCTAATATCGCACACAAGAAAGTTCTATTGCGTATAAAATAGGATGGGATGAAGAAAATAAGAGAAGCAGAACTACCACCACAACAATCTGGTTTCAGAGAGGGATGAGGCACATGTGATCAAATAGCAAACACTCTTCACATCATTGAAAAATGCAGGGAACACAATCCCACATTGATCATGTGTTTCATTGACTACTTAAAAGCATTCAGTTCCATCCAACATCACCATTATTGGAGAATACTGGCAGACATGGGGATTCCAAAGCACTTCATTGAACTCATCGCAAGACTTTACTGTCAACAACAGACCACAGTAAAAACAGCAGCAGGCAACAGCAAGGGGTTTTCCACTGGGCAGGGTGTGAGACAAGAGTGTATTCTGTCCCCAAGCCTTTTCAACATGCACACAGAATTTATTATTCTGTGGAGACACCCTGGAAGGCTTTGACAAAGTGGAAGGAGCTGGGAATTCCATTGGTGGACACCTCTTAACTGACCTAAGATATACTGATGACACAACTCTCTTTACTACAACCACCGAAGTAGTGCAATGAATGTAAGTCTGTAAAAATAGTTAGTGGGGAATATGGACGATCCCTGAATATGACAAAAATGAAATGCATGCATGTTGACATGATTAACAAAAATAAGATGCAAGCAGACAACACAATTAATGGTCCATTTGTAGAAGTAGTAGATGAATTCAATTATCTCAAATCATATATATCCGGCCAAGAAGGCAGTTCCAAAGAAATCAGAAAAAGAGGAGGATTGTCTTTCTCAGTCATGGCCTCACTTACAAAAGTTTGGAAAAACTCTGGCATCTGGAAATGTGTGAAGGTTCAACTGGTGAAAAGCTTAATTTTTTTCCTTAGTGACTTTTGGATGTGAATCATGGGAAATTAACGCTGCTAACAAGAAGAAAACTGAAGTCTTCAAGATGTGGTGCTGGCAAAGACTCTTGCATATCTTCTGGACAGAAAAGAAGACAAATGCTTATGTTAGAAATAATATTGGAGAGAAGCAGACCATACTGTTAGAAATCAACAAGCACAAACTTATGTACTTTGGTCACATCAGGTATAGAGATGGCAATAACCTCGAGAAATTTATTATAGAAGGAATGGTTGTGGGTCATCTTAGTAGGGACTGACCAGTGAATAGATGGATAGACAGTGTGTGGCAAATCACTTGGAGGTCAGGTGCTGAGTGTTCAAAGCTAGTGATGAATCAAGAAGACTTCCAAAAATTTGCTATGATGTTATCAATATCCAGATATGAGTCAATGGATTTTATTTACATAATGAGGTAGCTTTATGCATATTTACAGGAAGTGCCTCACAAGCAACTGGGGCAGCATGGTAGAAAGCACGAAGGTGCTTGTTGAAAATTTAACAAGTGGGTAATGGGGACTGGTCTATAATGTCAATCAGAAACAAGCATAAAAAACTTGATAGTCAATGAGAGATGTTAGGTAGGGTGAAGATTGATTGTGAAGGGCCCTGAAAGTGAATACAAGCGGCTTCCATTAGATGTGATAGAGAAGTGATGGGCGACAAGATGGTAGCTGGAGAGCAAGGGGGATCAAGGGTAGCTTTCTTTTAACACGGGAGAGACTAGAGCAACCTTGTACTGTGAGGGGAAAGAGACAGGGAAGAGCAAGAGCTTAAGAAGAAGAGTAAGGGAAGGGATGAGAGCGTACGCGAGAGAGATCGGGGCTGGGATGGGGTTACTGGGGCGAGTGGATTTAGAATAACCATGCAAGGACTGTGGGCAAAGCCAGTGCATCTTGAGAATCAAGGAGCCATAACTAGTTCTCTGACTGTCCCTTCCCCCAATTCTCTTAGGCAGATCTGGGTGCAGGAGAGCATCAGGGTCATACTAAATCCTTCTAATTCATGCAGGAGAGTGAGAGGGTGGAAAGGTAGGTCTAGAAATACATTTATTCTAACCCATTCCCATTGCTGGAGACATGTGACAGCTACTACTGTGGAATGGATATATAGCAAATGCTCCACCACCTCTCAACTTCCTAGTTTCTTTGCTTCTTAAAGTATAACCTTAAGCATAATGTTTATTTAACATTTTGAACAAGTTTAGATTTGTCTGTCTACTGTAAGTCTAGTAAGACACACCCTTATTGTTGATTAGTCATAGAATGTTAAGTTTCCCTCGGAAGAATTTTTTAAATGTAAGCGACAAATAAGTAAATGCTAGGTTTTCTGTTAATATAGGTTATTTAATTTTATGGTTTACCCGAAGTCAGTCATTTAATGGTATGTTTGAATCTGTCTGTGGCTTACTTTCTTTTCTCTGCTTTTGATGTTAGCTAAATTTTCATAGTTCTTACAAATTTACCATAAAGGGTTAGTTTAACAATGAGAGCAGAGTCTGCCAGTCATTCTAATTACAGTGGTTTTGTGGTGTTGGATTGTAGTCTACTGGGGACTAAAGGTCCCCTACCAAAAGAAGAAAACACTTTTCTAGGTGTCTCTCTTTCACTATTATTTTCACATATGAAATTCAAACTAGGGCTTATTAGCATAATCTATAAAGAAAGAGAACAGCTTTACACATGCAGAGGTCCCAATCCCTGAAAGTAAACATGGACATGGCTTCAACACCTCTTTTTGCCTGTGAAAAAGATTACATGATCAACATCTGGAATATATGGAGTTTTCTTTAAATGATTACCATTAAACACAATTTTGTTGTGTTCGCACAAAGCTATAAAAAAGTGTTAACATGGTTACATCATGAACTTCAGCTGTTTTTTATAACACGTGTTTACCCAAAGCAGAGATGTTCACCTAAAATGAAAAAATGTATTGTAAGATATAATGCATTTCAATAGGATTTCTTGCAAGTTTCCTCTAGTTAATTTGAGGCCAGATTTTGCCACCCTTACATGCACATTGACTAATACTTAAAAACACATATAGTCTCAGTGATTGGAATTATTAATGTAGTAAAGTACAACTCAGCATGAGTGAATGTGGCAGAATCTGGTTCATAAATAACTGACCCTTTCTTATTGAACTCCTCTCTCCAGTCTCTCTCTCAAACGTTACTTTAATTGTAATGTTGTGCACAAAGTGCTAGGTAATCGTGTTTTAAATATAGATTGTTTTGGTCATGAAACAAAATAAATTAGTATGTACCTGGAAGAATCTTAAAGTGCATTGCAAAAAACATCTCACTTCATGCAGGGTGGAACGTGGCAACTGTTTTACAACGCAAAGGATTTGCACACCAACATACAGCAGAAAGTTCAGAATACTGTAACCAACTGACATTGCAGAGGAATGTAGAGAGTTTATACAGAACCATACTGGATCTGTCAGGATGTCCCGCATTCCTATAATAAAGAAATAAAAGGCAGCTTTTCCGGCAGCACAGTGCCCACTCATGCCAGGCTGGGAAAGTGGAAGGACACAGGGGCAAGAACCCAGGTCTGCAGAGCACAGGGCAGCTAATGCTCCCACAGCACCACCAGTCATGCCCAGGGCAATACAGACCTGAGCAGTATGGAGAGTACATGTCACAGGAAGTACCACCCGAGAGACCCAGAGTGACAGTACCCTGCAGTCCTCTGATTGGCCAAGTGCCCCTACTTAACCTCAGAGGTTACCCCAGGGAACTGTTTGGGAAATCACACAGATGTTGGCCTGCTGCAATGCCAGACTTTGCCTTATCTCCTGATCTCCGATCTCTGACTCCAGCCTGACTCTGACTCTGATGCCTGCCTCTGGATTCTAACCCTGTACTATCTCTGGTCTTTGACCTTGGCCTGACTTTGGCATTCACTCTTGTTTATGGGACCTGGCTTTGCAATTCCTCCAACTCCTGCCTGGCTACTCCCGACCCAGGCGGGTATACCTCAGCCTAGCGGTGACTGGTAGGCCAGACTGCTATGCCCTGGTCCCTTCCAGGAAGAGTGCCGCCTCATGAACCAATTCTTGCAGCGGCCAGAGGTTTTCTTAGAGTCAGGTTCCCATCCAAATACTGACCATACTAAACCTTGCTTAGACTGTGAGACATGACAAGATCACAGCACAAGATGGTATGGTTGCTGACAAACTAAGACCCTGATCCTGCAAACATGTACACAGGGGCTTATCACGGATGAGTAGTCTCACTGAAACCAATGAAACTATTCATAGGTGTGTTTGCAGAACTGGGAAATGGATTAGGAAATGCCCAGTTTATAGTTGTCCATGTAACCTTGATTCAGCCCCCTTATTATGATATCTAATGACATGATCACAACTATTTTTACCACAAGACCTCTGCCTCATGCAGTGCATAGGTGGGATGCATAAGGAGACTGAACTAAGGTTGCCCTGGCCA
Organism: Emydura macquarii macquarii; assembly: GCF_026122565.2. Lineage (NCBI taxonomy): Eukaryota > Metazoa > Chordata > Testudines > Chelidae > Emydura > Emydura macquarii. The sequence goes on from NW_027133667.1 coordinate 1,878,621, forward strand.
CTATAAATCTGACATTTCCTAATTTAACTTTTCTTTAACTTTGTACACGTACATATAAAAATTATGTCATAGGTGCCATAAATGAGGGAAACATTTGCTCAACAGACAGAGCAGCTTGGTGTGAAGAAATGTCCCCAATCAACTGGCAAAGGATTGAGCAAAAGGGTTTGCACATAGCTGTATTTTGGAGTTGTTAGAACTGAGTACGTAAATGACTACAAAATGTAGACAGTAAAGCACCTAGCACATTTTTGTAGTATACAATAAAAATATCAAATAATAAAGTAATAACAGCAGCAAATAACAGATAAGACAATTTACAAAATTTTTCAGAAGGCAATAATTTACAATAATGAGATGTAGATATAGTTTTAAAACTATACATGTAAGTGCCTCTAGCACTTTTTAATTAAGCTAGAATATGTTCTGTGCCTTGACAATGAGATCATCGTACACAGAGAGAACCAGGAAACATTATTAACAATATTAGAAATCAGATATTGCTCTAGATCCTTAGCTAGCATAAACTGGCATATGCTCCAATGGTCCTGACTTCCCTGAAACCACGCCATTTTATATCAACTGAGTATCTGGTTTATTGTGTTTTGCAGAAGGTTAAATCATTCTGCAAAAGACATAGAAGTAGAAAAATGCTACTACAAAATGGGTAGAAAAATACTGGATTATTGCACAAATACATGCTTAAGCCATATATCATTGTGCATGTGCTTTCCCTTATGTTAAATACCATAGAAATGTTTTATTCTGTAAATAAAAAGAACCCTTTCTAGTCCATTCACAAGGACAGATTTTTGCCCCATTCATAAAACCAAATGCATTTGCAATCTAAAATGCCTTTACAGTCTAATCAGAATTGCTGTTCAGATACTCCCCTCTACCCCCCAAAAAGTTGCATACATGTTCAGTTCTTTTTTACAATCATGATGCCCTGATTCACAAAAGAAAATATTATAAACTGTCAAAGAGCATAAAGGCAGCACTTCTCTAGAAAAGCAATAGTATAATCCGATCCAGAATATTTCATATGCATTTAAAAAGCCAAGCTAAAAAAAACAACAACAGTTAAACAAAATAATGATATGATAGCTATCAAAACAGCCACACCAGAAAGGAGTGTGTTAAGACATAATTTATCTCCTCCCTCCTCCTTCAATCAAAACTTCTATGTATAGGTTTATAAACCCTAAGCAAAGGACCAATTTAACCCTAAATGAACCTTGTTTCACCTCCCATTTTAACAGATAAACCCTTTAATAACATACTTTTTATAAAGCTCTATTTATGGCTGAATTGTCCTTTTTCTTACTTAACCTTCTACATGTCATACAACCTTTCAGATCAGTTATTTCTTTTATTTTGAAAAAAGTGGCAAGAATTAATCTCTAATCACACAAGGAGACAAGGCAATAGAATCACTAAGAATTACAAACAACTGTTAAATAGGGTCTGACACTCAGAAGTGTGGAGCACCCATAACTTCAAATGGTCAGCACCTAAAAAATAGGTCCATAGCTTTTTTTTGCCAAATGTTGCCCACAGTCCTATTTGCCAACAGATCTTAAGTTGTTCAAATGTATGTGCTGACAATCAACTGGAGCAAATCCATGGGTGGACCTAACAACTTTAAATGGGACTTCACAGGAGCATGGGATTCCATGTTAGTAGATCCTATTCTAAGATTGGGGTCTTATTCTCTAATCTGAATTTTTGATGGAAAAATCATTTATGGAAAGAAATTTCAGTCTATGGGTTATTTGTAACTATTCACGTCACCTATACATCACTAATAATGAATAGCAAGCAGCTGGTCCCCGAAGTCTAGTGGAGCCTGATTCTACTATTATACTCATGTAATTCCACTGACTGCAGCTGAGCAACTCCTGATTTACATTGGCTTATGAGAGAGGAGAAGCAGGCCTATGGTATTGTCAGGGGAGAGTGGAGTTTCTGCCTGATTGAATGACTAGAGCTTCTTAAACAGTCATGAATATTTATTATGCATTAATCTTAGCATTGGTATTAGCCATCCTCCCAAACAACTGTATGACAAACTTGTTCAAAGAATTTTTGTGACTAGTGTATAAAAAGGGGGATAAGAATAGTCAAAGCAAACAGCTCTTTGAGATTCATGCAGCTATGCTCAACACCTTGGAAAAATGATGCAAACAGTTACCACTAGGACTAAGTGTATGTCTACACTGATGGCGGCAAATTCGATTTATCCGGATCAATTGAGCAGAAGTGAAGACCCACTCAATCAATCCGGAAGTCAATTCAATAAAAACATCTCCCCAAAAAGCATAGCGCTGTGTTAATGGGTACACATTTCCCGTCAGTGCAGCGCAGTGGAGGCAGCGCACTAAAGGGAAGTTACGAAGTCAACTGCCAACTGCTGCCGAATTTTGTCGGCAGTGTAGACTAGGCCTACACTACGAGCTAGCGGCATGCTTCCCCTAGTCGCATACGCATACTTGCGCTAGTCCTCAGTGGGCTAGTGCAAGTATAAATAGCAAAGTAGCTGTGGTAGCATGACATGGCCAAGTTGTGCTGAGTACACACCCACAGGTTTCAGGTGGGTGTGTATTCAGCACAGCTCAGCCATGCCTCCACTGCTGCTACTTGTGCTACTGCAGCTATACTGCTATTTATAGTCTCACTTGCTCGCTGAGGGCTAGAACATAAATGAGTACACAGGCAGAGGAATCACACCACCAGCTTGTAGTGTAGATGTAACCTAAGTTACATGGTAATTTATTACTACCTATAAGAATAAAGAGATGTTATTTTGGCCATCAGGATGCTCCCATATTTTCCAATAAATATTGCATAATAAATCACTATGTATATTGCTTGTCACCCATAGATCTCAGAGTGCTTTACAAAGGAGAGCAGGTGGCATTATTCCTACTTTACAGATGGGGAAAATGAAGCATAGAGAGAACAAGTGATTTGCCCAAGGTCACCCAGCAATTCAGAGGCAGTGGTGGGGCGGGGCTGGGCTGGGCACCACTTTAAACAGTAACATATCTGAGAAAGATTACAAATTGTTGAAGATGTGCTATTATTTATTTTACTATTTTTGTAGCATCCACATATTTATCTGAATGCACTGAAATTTGAAACTGTGGTTTAACAAAACTAGTTCTCAACGGACCAGGCAGTCAGCACCATTCAGGAAACTTAACATTCTGGACAAAGAAATAATCCTGGGAGTTCAAAAGATGGATGGTGAATAATAAACTAGCTTGACTAGCAAGGGCTAGCTCAGAGATCTGAGGAAAGTCACCAAAGGATTTAGGCAGACACACTCATGGAAAATGGGTAGATAATGGTAGACACTGTCCCTAATACAAGAAGGACCCACCAGCCCAATCTAGTTTGTACCTCAGGGTGGAAAGCAAATATAATCTGGCCATTCAAAACTATTTGGGATGAGGGGGAAATTGGAAGAGATGGTTGTTAGATCACTAAGGATCCAATATCCATTGAAGTCAATGGAAAGACTCCCTATTTGGGATGAGGGGGAAATTGGAAGGGAGAAATTGGAAGAGATGGTTGTTAGATCACTAAGGATCCAATATCCATTGAAGTCAATGGAAAGACTCCCTGTTGACTTCAGTGGGCTTTGGGTAGACTCATATGTTGGAGTGCGTACAATATCAATAGATGAATAATACAACTTCTTTGTAGCAATCTTTTATCATGACATAGGCCTTGCATGGGATGTGGCGTGCTGGTGAGTACAAGAAAATGGACTGTTTGGCTTGTCTTTTTCCATTTGGAGCCATCTCCCTCCCTCCTCTCCCCCTTTAACATTTGTTTCTAGGAAATTTATAGAACTTCAGACATTGGTAAATAAATTCCTTATCAAACCTCGCACAAGATCACTCCAGTCTATGATAAGATAAAAACAGGTATTTCTGCCATCTCCTCACACTGTCTGTTTTGTGTGGAAATGTGTAACCAGGCTATAATATAATTCAAAGCAAACAGTCCTATCTATTTTGTGTTTCCTTGTTAGTCAGCAAAATAAACAACCAACCAGCCGGCAGAAGAGAAATCATGCATTTCTACAAAAATCAGTTATATTTTCATGGAGGAAAAACCCCTAAATCATAAACTGAATTGATAACTTTGCAATCACTTTATAAAGTCTGTCATGTGGCAATTTTATGCACACAGGGTCATGGAAATCCTATGTACTTCCACAAGTACATGGTGGGTTCTGATCCATTGAGATCTGCTGCCTCGGTAATTGACTTCCACAAGCAGAAATTCTGGGTGAAGTTCTCCCCCACATCCATTCCCCTCTTGATCCAATCGCCAGATTTTCTCTGTTCAGTCAATGTGAAAGGTGCAAATTTACAAGTCCTTATCCAGCCAGCCCATTGACATTTTCCCTCAGAACAACCATTTTCTAATCACTATCCTTTCCTTTCGGCTCTCTTCAGTCCCTCCAACATACTGGTATTTCTGGTTGCATCCTGTTATCCCTCAGTGGAATTTATCCCTTCTTCTTCAGGTGCTGTTGGAGCCATGGTTTGAGCCCCTACAGGAAACACTTTTTAAAGCAACCCTTTTAGTTGCTACCACCTCTGCTAGGCAAATAGATTAAATGAGAGCTTTCATTATTACTCCCTACTACTTACAGCCTGATGAACATGGTCTTTCATTGTCCATCTATCTTTATCCCTAACTGGAACACAGAATTTCATGTCAATGAAACTATTGTTCTCCCCCATCAACTCTCCAAATGCAGTTTCCTCCCAGGATACAAAAACTACATTTGTCCAGAGTTAGTGTGATATTTACATCTTATTCACAAGAGTTTAGAAAAGCCAAATCATGTTTCAGGAGATAGTACCTATATTTTTAATATTTTTACAGCATTTAAAAGTGTGCTAGGTGATTTACAGAATATATAAAAAGAGATGGTCCCCACCTCAAAGAGCTTAGGCTGGGATTTTCAAAGGTGCCTAAGAAAATTAGGCACCCAACTCCCATTGAATTTCAAGGCCCCTTTGGAAATCTCAGCATTAACATCTAATTTAGCCAATAAGGACAGAAAGGAAAAGCTGCCACAAAAACTACAATAGCCAGATAGACCGAAGAATTTAATTCAGTAGCAAGCTGGTCAATCATATTTGTTTAGTCATCACTCCAGGAGGATCTCTACTTCTTGGGAAATGAGGACTGAAGGAATCTTACCAAAGATATTCATGAAAATGTGATATCTCCTCACATTCCTAAGGCACTACCATGTTGATCTCACTGCATTGCCGCATGTTTCTTTCTGTATCATCATCCTTCAAGCACCATAATAGGATGACTGCCTTGTCTCTGTCATGGAGTGGGAGAAGAGAAATGTACAATGAGGCAGAATTACTTACCACTCTTTCTGTTATGGTCTGTTGCCATCGTACATCCCACCTCCTTCCCTGCTCAAGAAAGGTAATGGTGTATTTCTCATTCTCCCCCACACCCTTTTTGTCTCTGCCCCAAAGAGTTTACAATCTAACTATAGGACCAGAGACAACAAACAGCTGATGGAACACAAAGTAACAGTGATACAGTTATGAATAGTGTATTAAGCAGAAGTCACAGCACCTCAATTCCTAACCATTTTCAAGTGTTTTGCAAGCATCACACCATCAGTGGGTTTTAAGGAGAGATTTAAAGAAGGGTAATATAATAGCCTTGCAGATTTTTACCAGGAGCTCCTCCTATATATAAGTATGAATGATGAGAGAAGGTACAATAGTGCTTGTTGGAAAATTTGACAAACAAGCATTAATGCATGTTGTTAACATCTTATAGGTCTTAAAAGTACAAAAGGTGAAGCTGATAATATATAAACCTCCAAAAGTCTGATTATCTCATATGTTTGCATTTATCTGTATGGGGATTACATAATTTCAGGATCTAGTTAAGATGCAATCTTTTACCAGACAAAGCGCCACCCATGCAATCATTCTGTAATTTTAGATTTACCATATACATTCAAATTAAATCCTTATTTGTGACCTGAATATTTCTTCGTGTTCATTTTTATGACTACCATGTAATCTGTAGTTTATAGGTGTGCTTTATTTTATGGGGCATAAGTAACTGTGTAAGCACTCAGTCATTAAATAGTAATCATATGGCACTTTATTCCCTGTGGTTTATATAACAAAGGCTATGAGAATCAGCAAGGAAAGAATAGAAACTTCTCTAGTAGTTAGCACACTGCTCCAGAGCAGTGACAGTTAATAGATAATTTTGCATAATAATAAAAAAACATTCCATAAACTGAAATCTACAAACAATATTTTCAGGAAATTGCCTTTCATTAGAAACTGCCATTTAAAGTTAGAATGTTTCAAAATGGGCAACTGATTAGGATGATTATAATTCACCAAAAAAATCAGTTCTATTTGTTTTATGTCTAATAGCTAGGACACACATTGAAAAAACTATGGTCTTCAAACATAGGACTAGAAAGAAATTACAGGAATGTGGCCACCAGAAAAAGGAGCTGGGAATCTGTACCTTACATCTTAGGAACTAGCAAAACCGAAAGTAGATGTCACCTATGGAATGGTTAATTTTCTAGAGGAATTAAGTGGGAGTCGGATAAGGGGTGCTGTAAGGGGGAAGAGGAATGGTTTATGGATGACAGGAAGAGAGCGGAGGTTAGGACTCTTACTAGCAGTAAGTGTAGATGGGCCACTGCCAGGAACTTCTTCTTAACTTGATTGTACTCTCTTTGAGCCTCCTCCTGGTCGCCTGTTCATGACCTTACTCTTAGGCCAAGAACTGACAGGAGGAAGTGAAGTGTATCAGAAAGTTAGGCAGGGTGCGGGATGCAGAGTTCAGAATGGATCCATGTATGGAGGCAGGATTAGTAGTTCTGTGAAGTGACCAGAGACCACGAGTCTTTCCAACCGCCATAGGAGCCATCTTCCAGTATACTTGTTTACTTCTTGTTAGGAGTGTGACCAAGGAAGGGCTAATGAGGTAGAAGGAAGAAAGGAAGGCTTGAGGAGTAAGGGAAGGTTTGTGTCTGGAGTTCCCGCTGGTTAGGGGAGAGAGTGGGGGAAGGAGCAAGCATACTCATCTTCATTGTTATAAGGGGTATTATTACTATAGGAAATCAAAGCTTTGATCACCTCTTTTCCAAAACAATCTGATTAAACTGATGAAGGAAGGTGATACATGCACTGTGTTACAGCAGGACATGTCTGACTCTGTGCGTGATCATGTGATTCTTCAATGGACTCTCTGAAATGTACTGGCAACATTAAAATACATAGAAGCCACCCTGGAGAGTAAAATAATAAAATAAAATACCCGTACCGCATAGGAATATGAGGATCCCTTAAATGTTGGGTGTTATCTGAGCGATCAAAGCTTAACTTAGCTCAAAAGGATAAATGATCCAGCCATAATAACCCAGTATTAGGAGGGAGAAGTCCCTATCAAAGGTTATTCAGTTTGATCAGTTGTATGCCATCCAGAATGTTATACAAAGAACGTTACAAAATGAGTATTAATCAGTGAGAGAGTGGGATTAACCAAATGTTGTTTGATTAATCATTGTCATGTATCTTTTCTGCCTGACTGGTATGATGTACTTTAAGGTGAACCTAAAAAGTGAGAATGGTTTTGAACCATTACACATTAGATGGTATGAAGTAAAATGTGATTTTCAATAACATACAACTAGCACTTCAATATATGGAGGAGTGGAAAGAGATAAGGACAAAATGCATTGTACTTAAACAGTTTTTATAGAAATCCTGCACTGTCTGTGGCATGTGTTTGGTCCCGGGCCATGCGATGTTTAATAATCTTCTTTTATATGCCACCTCTCAAACCCCATGGGTAACAAGGACAAATTGTATCTATAAAATAATATCACATCTTTATGCTCAATGGCTAAAAACTGAAATGCAATATACATTATAAACAGAAAAACAGCTGGCTTGGACTGTGTTGCAAGCCACTAACAGTTGAGGGATTTGAATGACATCATAACCCATGAGAGCATGTTGCTGGCCAGCTGGTGTTATTTATAATATACACATAACTGAGGAAAAATAAAAAAGGCAAAAGTTATGTATTATAAAACAAAGTAAAATTATCTCCTGCCTAGTGGCATTTAGCTTGTTACTAAGAATTATTTTGAAGAATAATAGTGAAAGGGAAAATTTCACTTTTTTTTTTACTATACCAAAAATAAAAATCATGAGCCAGTGACCCATACCAGGCCAATAGCACTGCCATATTCTGACTATACCAAGGTTCTAAGAAATTATATCACTTCTTCCACAAGGTTGTTAAAGGATCACAAAGCTATTTTGTCCTATTTAGCACAAGTAACTAAGTGCTCACCGAGCATCATATTTATATCAAATTACTAACTGCTATTTCAGGGTTAACATCACTACAAGCTGGAGGTATTGACATACCCAAATTTCCAATCCTAACAATGCAAAGGTGTATAAGCTGATAGATAGATACCCAGCTGCAAGTTAACCATAATACACTTTCTTGTTTTCCATGGCAGCAAAAGCTTTTTTCATGTGCTAACCCTTCTGCCACTAATGCACATTCTTTTAAGGGGGAAAAATATGCTTCTGTGCTCTAGTTTTAAAATGCAAAGGTATGATGTTATTTGTCACCATGCCCAAAAAAGTCCTTACTCGGTAACTTTGCCAGAAGAGGGAGAGAGAGAGAAGGCAAATGCTCCCCCAGCTGTTTCCTGTCTACAGTGTCTGTGTAATGTAGATAAATGTGAGGATTTTCTCTAAATCCCTCTTCTGTTTGCTAAATCTCACTGTCACTGCTAAAATCAGAGCAGATAGAGCCTGCGCAATGGAATAAAGTCCTCAATATTGAAATGTGACATTGCTCTCAACATCTCACATCTCTCTGGATTTCTTTTTTCTCATTATTACTTCTAACAAATTCATTTCCAGACTTTGCACTTTTAAGAAGCAATGGAAAAAATCAACAGTCTTTCAACACAATTATTAAAGTGCTGCTTTTGTGATTTCTTGAAGGTAAATCTTTATTACTATTTGAAATCATTTTGGAGTTTTATTTTATTGTATATTGTTTGATTCTGACTAATAGAGTGTTATGCACTTTTCAGTAACATTATTTCTGAACTGGGAATTATTTATAAATTGCTGAACATGCAGTTTTATATGATCTGGAAAATGGCTGTATGTGATAGTTACAATTACATACTGATAACAATTGTAAAGATAAAACTATTTTAGGTACTTATTTAAAATTCTACATCTGTTAGGAAAACTTTACAAATATTTCTGTGGTGTTATTATTAAAGCTTACAGTTACATTACCATATATAGTTAATTAATGTTGTTGAACATAGAATAAGAACTTTTAGATATTTTCTGCAGGTGCAGGGGTTTACACATTGATATATGCATTAGACATATGATAAATGTTAAAGTTCTGTACAATTATTCTGTGCACACAATCTATAAAATACTCATACTTTATAGTGCTAAAACTTACAGGTGATGGTATCATTGCAGAAGTAGGTTGCCACTATATTACATTTACTTATTTTTGTGCTTTCATATATTAAAAGTAAAAGTGAAGTGAAGTTTGCCTTTTACATTAGAAACCAGTTACAACTCTTGCTGACCTTGCATATTTATATAGTTTAAACAATTGTACATAAGGAGAGTGGAAATATTCTCCATCCTCTTGTTCAACTTTTCACTTTGTAGGGAATGCTTTTTCAGGCAAAGTTTCATGTTATAATACTATCATTTCTACTCAGGAGTGTAAATTCTCTTTAGGTAAATTTGACTGCATTAGATGCACTGACCTCTGTTTCTGTCAGATGGCCCCAATTCAAGTTTCCATTCTCAGCAAAATTATATCTTTCAAGAACTATGCTAGGGTATTTTTTCCAATTTTCAACCACAGTTTTAAGAAGTTGACACAATCTCCACTGCTATAATTACCTTAGCAATTCATTAAGAAAAAATGCCTGTCACAAGCAGAATTCATCCACTTTCCTTATTATAATTCATAACCGCTTTTCTAAGTAAAATATGCGAACTGCAGTTGAACCATTTTTTTTGGTGTCCAGATAGGCACCTAATTCCAACATACCTGAAATGTGAACAAATAAAAAAAGAGCTGAGCAATGCTATAAGTTAAGAGACCTAAAAATAATGAGCTAGATCTTCAGTGGGTATAAATTGGCATAGCTCCATTGAAGACAATGGAACGACACTAATTTGTACCAGCTGAGGATCGGGCCCAAATTTATGCTTTACTTACATGATAATTACTAATGAATACTATGTTATTACATAGTAATTACATGTTTCTTCAGATACTCTGGTTTGGTAATTTGGTCCAACAGTTTCATATGCAACCTGTACTTTAGAAGATACAGATAACCCTATATTTTATTTTACTTTTTAAAACATGCTACTTATGTCATTTCTGGTATTGACACTTGGTATTTATAATGACTGCAAATGTAATTAAATGCTCAACTGTCACCAGGAATGTAAAGATTATTTGCATGCAATTTGTGCCACCTGATTTAATTTTTTTGCAATGGGTTCAGTTAGAAAACATGGAGGATGTAAAAGAGGTCTAGAGAGTTCAGCCTATGTCAGTTAACTTATGTGCCACTATTTTGGACTGTTGGAACAGGACTGCAGTAATAACTGGTTATTTTACTGAAGAAAGATCCATGGAAATTCCAGCTGTGAAAATATGATCAGTCATTCATGCAACTAACAGAAGTGTTTACCCAGGCTCATCCTGTACCTGTATTTGGTGTCCAAATGTAATTAAATGCTTCAGTAAACCCACCCACATACCAGTGCATTTTTTTTAAATACCTCAGTTTTCTACTCAGATTGGGCAAACAATAAACACCCTGACCTGTTGTAAAAAACCTGTGGCCAATTGTGCTACATTTCTGTAAGTATTTTCTTATGAATATTGCACTCAGATGTAAATGAGAATTTTAATCTTATCACAGTCATCTTGAATCAACTAATGGTACATTTAATTAAAATGATTAAGTTTGGAGGGAACAACACTTAACTTTTTTTTAAAACAAATCTATTGAGCCCTGTGAACATGTGAATCTATTTCTTTTTCAAAGTTTTAACTTGTCTGCAAGTTCTTGATTGTTTTATATTTTGGGATAAAGTGCAGAAATTCTCTGTGGTTGGACTGTGTAGCTTTCTTGGCCAGCACTAAAGGAAAAACACCGGAGAATCTGTCTTGTCCTAGCTACATGCTGATATTTATCTTACCATGTAACCCAGCTGAAAACTCTTGAAAAACATAAAATTGTTAAATGCCTAGGATTTATGTTTATTGCTGTCCCAAATGTTATTCAAGAACAAACTGTTAAATACATAATGTTCTTATATATACAAAGTCTTTCAGTCTGCTAAGGCTATGTATTTAACAGCTCTCTGATTTATCTCCTCTGAAGTAAGAGTTATCTTAAATTGCAGGTGCATCACTTTCTTATTAGAAATTCAGGAATATGGAAGGGGAAGAAGAAACTGGTGTTGTTAAAATATGGAATCTGTACAGGAACTAATTCCTTATGTTATCAGTCATTTATAATCTGATTTTCTTGCATCTACCATAGAAGTCATGTTAATGCAATAATGTTTGCTGTTTTTTCCACGGCAAAATTGGCTAAAGACTCTTGTAAATGGGAATATAATTATTCTCACTCTTTGTATGATATATCAGGGGATTTGCTGGTTATTTTCACAGTGGAAATGCCATCAAGAACAAAGGGAAACTGTTCTAACTTATTTATATATTTTCTTCTTTTGAACTTTGCAAAATGCTAACCATGGCATGTAAATCTGCAGATTTTGGCTCATTGTTTGTTTCACTCACTGCCCCTACTAGGCATAAATGGGTTTTCCTACTATTTTAACAATGTTCTTTTCTACAATTGCTATGTCATTTCTGCAGCCTAGGGGTTGAGTAGCAGTACACATCTTGGATTAGATCCTGAGTTGGTGTAAATGGAAAGAATGAGTCTGTACTACAAATACAAGAGAGAGAAAGTAAATTATAATCTCTTGTGTATATGGTCAAGTTCAGAACTGGGCTAAATGGGTGTAACTCTGACTTCAATGAAGATATACCTGCTGGCAAAGAACTGAATTTGGCCAATAAACCATGACTGATTTTCCTCTTAATTTCTTGAAGGTTTCCTGTCTCCTGCTTTATCTCCCCCACCCTAGTTATTTTGGCCTGCCTGAGTTCCCTTGCATCTCTTCCCTATGCAGCTGCAACAAATCAAAGTCCATTCTTAGAAGGTTCTTTAACTCTGTGTAAACATGAACAATTAATATTCACCAGGAGAAAAAAAATCAGATTATTAAATGCATGCAATGGAAAACATAGAGACTTGCAGTATTATCATGAGACCTTTCTGAATATGTGGTTATTCTTGTTTAACAAATTACACTGAATACGCATTCCCAACTCACTGGGGTGTAGTATTTCATTTTCTTTAGGACTCTACTGGGAAACTCTGACGCAGTACTTTTGTTTCTTTGGCAGGTGAAGATGCACACTGTGTCCTACATTCATCTCTTCTACCTTGGCCTGTGTTTGCTTACCTTAACCAATTCTGCCACAGCTGGCCCAGAGACACTCTGTGGTGCTGAGCTGGTTGATGCTCTTCAGTTCGTATGTGGAGACAGAGGCTTTTATTTCAGTAAGTCAACCCCTTCTATCATTCAGCTTCTAAACTTTTCCATGTAATCCTTTGGGTTTTGTAACCACTACAGGCATGCACAAGAATAATCAAAGCAGACTGTGAAGTATGGCTACTATCCTAAATCTCTGAGTTTTCCAAATCTGAAGTGAACACAAGTTTCAATAAAATACAGAGCTCAAGCTGAGTTCAGCCTCTCTGAGGTTTTAATGGGTTTTCTTTTTCAAATGTGTTACTCCTTTTAATCACTTCCCAGTTGCTCCTATTCCACCTGCTGTTCTGCTACCTTCTGCTGGTCTCACACTGAAATCAATGGAATGACAGGACATACTAGATCTGACAGGCCCATGTGACAGCATATTAGGAGCACTGGTACATGGATGTACCAATTCTATACTATTGGATGTACTATGTACTATATTATGTCAGACAATAGAAACACATTAAGTATATACCATATCATGTTAAAAACACACTAAGCTCCGACATCTGATTTAAGAGAGAAAATCTGGAAGGCAACAGGCAGAAATTTACAACATTCAAATATCCATACACTACATCAATTCACTTCAGGCAAAGACAAAATTAATTTGCATAAGGATAAGAAACAATATTCACAAATACAGCCAACAGTCCAAATGAATGGACTATAATGCTGAATATAAGTTAACACACATGTAACCCTTCTGCCAGTCAGAGTCGACAGCAACAAGGGCCGGGTTCAATACTCCTAATGAAATCTGAATTAGCTCTATCTGTGAACAGTGGGTGGTGGAGGTTAAACCATGCCTGGAGCTCTGAGGCAGAACCCACACTGCCAGACAGGAATACCTGTCCCCACCCCCATGAAGCTTCACAGGGAGATCCTTGCTTAGCCAGTTCGGTTCAGAAGACAGTGACCCTTCAATCAGAACAGGCTAAGCACAGTTCTGCTGCCCTGTGCTCCTACAATAAAAGGATCAACATTTCATTATCCCTGCATTTAACACTAAAGTGATTTGTAACCCAACACCAGCCAAAGGGATCATTTGGGCAAAGCAGTCCTGTCATGCTGAGCACCTAACAGGGTGGGTGTGCTCATGCAAATACAGTCTGGCCCTAATGCCTGTTCCCCCTCCTCCAGCCAACTTGGGGGCCGGACATTCAGACCCTGTTTACACAAGAATTCCTGTTCTGAGGAAAATCCTAAACATTGGGCTTGATAGACCACTGCAATATTTCACTGACTTAGCTTCTTTGGTATAAAACCAGAGTAATGCAGTGGTGATTCAAACCCATTATACCTTACTAAACAATTACTGGTGGTCTGCCGTTCAAAAAGAGCAGAACTATGAAACAGAGGGAATTTCAATGTAACTTCCCACTTGAAAAGTGGCATACTCTTAGACTCCAGTGCATCAATGTCATAAGAACATAAGACTGGCCATACTGGGTCAGACCAATGGTCCAGCTGGCCCAGTATCCTGTCTTGCAACAGTAGCCAATGCCAGGTGCTTCAGAGGGAATGAACAGAACAGGTAATCATCAAGTGATCCAGCTTTTCTTCCTTTTAAGCATATTATTCTGGCTCTACCACTGATACACTTCAAAATATCAAAGTTTACATATGTGCTCAAGTCTAGTGCATGCTAGTCTGGTAACTACTCAGATAGGAGCTTTTGAGTCCACTGAAAGACATGTGGCCTCTAATGAAAATGTTCGTGATTTACTAAAGAAAAACAGTTCAGCATCTGGTGAGGTCACTCTAGTGGGTGTGAGGGTCATGTTGCCTCTAACCTTCATTTTTGGAAAACCACAAATGATTCAGATAAAGTGCCTCAATTATGGATATTTACATAAAGCTTATCCAAATCTTTGGAAGCTTTCTCTGTTCAGTCTATTCAGTTCTTTCCCAGCCATCCCCAACCTCACTTCAATAATGAAATTACTTCCTCCCTTCCTTCACTGTTCCCCCCAGTATAATCAGTTTTCTGACATCTCTTTCTCCTTCATGCTTTTATTGCCATCTCCAACACCAAATTTCCTTATCCTTTTCTCCAACAGACTTTCTATAGCTTTGGTGATATCACACCAACTATATTAGGTCTCTACTTACATGCACCCACTGTCCTCAAAATTCATATATTCTCGAGCTCCACGGGTCATAAGAACAACTCCCAAATGTATTCTATGCCTATGGCCCTAAGGAAATAACTAAGGGTGTGAACGATGGAAGTTCGTTACCACCTGGACTTTAAAGCTTTGGCTCAACATTTGGATTGAACTTTGAGAAAGTTGTTTTTTCTGAATAGTTAACCCATTCCTACTGTAACATAGAAAGACTCTTAAAACCTCTCTCCCACTTTCAAGATTTCCATAAGAGGCTAATGAATGCACTACACATCTCCTGAATGTATCTAGCACCAATAGTAATGACTGACATACAAGCTCCTTTATCTATTGAAAACATAGTTTAAAATGCATTATAATGGTCTGATAGAAGTTCATAGATAAAATACATTTATGTGGTGTAGCAGGTTTATGAGTTTAATATAATATATCCATAAATAAAAATAACCTTATCAACTTAAAATTTAGGCTTCTACAGTAAGAAACATAAACATTAAAACAAAAACTAAGAACACTAAAGGTTAAAAAAAAACCTAATCAGTAAGGCATACAAAATTATAATTATATATATAATTATAGTACCTAAAGATTTGAATACCCTTACAGTGGTTACACTGCCTAATGAAAATCAAGATGTGAAAATAAACATTAGGTATTTCAATAACAACCTTAACTCTGACCTTTTTTTTCTTTTTAATTATGGCATAGGAAATCAGATGTATAAGTACAATCAATAGTGCACATATAGTGTTATTTTAGATATTGTATATTACCACAGTAGAAGGTGTACTGTATCAAGATATATTAAATGCATTAAATATGCAACATTCTTGTTTGCACAATGTCTGCATAGTTTGATAATTATAAACTAGTGATATTTTGTAACTAGAAATTATTTGTTCAATAGACCTTGGAGTGTGTTGTTTCTGCATTTTGGTTCAAAGCATTATAGTTACTGTAGATCTGTTTAGCTTTTGAACACTGTTATTCAAATATTAATAATGATCATTCTATAATTAAAAAACTGAAGTCCTATGTTTTTTAAAAGCTATGTCCTGGGGTCAGAGTTGGGGCTGTAATTATAATGTTTAATGTTAGTTTTCACATGTTTACATTTTTGCTGAAGTTTCACAGAATCATAGAAATGTAGGGCTGAAAAGAGCCTCAAAAGGCCAGCCCCCTGCACTGAAGCAGGATCAACTATACCTAGACCATTCCTGACAGGTGTTTGTCTAACCTGTTCTTAAAAACCTTCAGTTATGGGCATTCCACAGCCTCCCTTTGTAACCTTTCCAGTACTTAACTATTCTTATAGTTAGAAAGTTTTTCCTAAAAATATCTAACCTAAATCTCCCTTGCTGCAGATAAAGCCCATTACTACTTATCCTACCTTCAGTTGATATGGAGAACAACTAATCACTGTCCTCTTTATAACAGCCCTTAACATATTTGAAGACTGTTATCAGGTTCCCACTCAGTCATCTTTTCTCAAGACTAAACATGCCTAAACTTTTTTAATCTTTCCAGACAAGTTTTCTAAATCTTTTACCATTTTGGTTGCTCTCCTCTGGACTCTCTCCAATTTGCCCACATCTTTCTTAAAGTGTAATGCCCGAAACTGGACAAAGTACTCCAACTGAGGCCTCACCAGTGCTGAGTACAGTGGAACAATTGTCTCTTGTGTCTTACATATGACATTCCTAATAACACATCCCAGAATGACATTAGCCTTTTTTGCAACTGCATCACAATGTTGGCTCATACTCAATTTGTGATGAACTATAACCCCCAGATCCTCTTCTGCAATTCTACTGCCTAGACACTTATTCCCCATATTGTATTTGTGAATTTGATTTTTCCTTACTAAGTGAACTGGCATTTGTCGTTATGAAATTTTATCTTGTTGATTTTCAGTCCAATTTCCAGTTAATCAAGATACTTAGAATTCTACTCCTATCCTCCAAAGTACTTGCAACCCCTCCCATCTTGGTATCATCTTCAGTTTTTATACACACACTCTCCACTTCCTTGTTCAAGTCATTATTAAAAATACTGAATAATTCTGAACTCTGGACAGACGCCATGAAAGACCCCACTAAATACATCCTCCCAGTTTGACAGTGAACCATTGATAACTATACTTTTTGAGTAGTTTGAATTATATGGGTAGTTAAACCTATAAATAACTTTCCTTATTATTTCCATTTTTTAACTGGAACATTCTTGATATGTATTATTCTGATGGTTGTTACCTAGTCTAACAACTTTTACTTTAAGTTAATGAAGATTTTGGCTGGGGTTTTTCCCCCAAAAAGTAGATTAAGAACATATTATAACTTGGGATTCTGGAGGATTTATGAGATCTTCAAGAGCTCCTGAAAATGTTGACCATCAGTACTTAAAACTCTGTGTTGACAGGTTCCAGTTCTCCTTTTGCTCCAAGTAACCATGTCTCTAGAGCTGGTCAAAATATTATTTTCCCCATTGGGAAAATAAAACCAAACTTCTTGGTTTTCCTGGTTTTGGTTTTCAACAAAAAATTTTCCACAGAAAGCAGACACTTCCCAAGAAAAATTTCTATTGAAAAACAATTTAGATAATTTTTTTTCCAACCAGCCCAACATTGCTCTCCCCAGACTAAAATAAGTAAGGTGTCTCTTACACACACATTAACCCTCAACACTTCCCTCCCTTTTCCAGTCAGCAAACCTCTTGGGGCTGGTCACAGAGAAGTACCGCACCACAGAGGACCACAGCCATGATCCAAAGCCAACTGAAGTCAACAGAAGGACTTTCATTGACTTCAATGGTCTTTGGATGAGGTCCCAAAGGCGGACCTCAGTAGGTGTAAGGAAGGGGTAGCTTGGGGGGAAGAGCTCAGAGGAACTGTCCACCCTATTCACTGAGGAGTCCTGTGGAAACAACACTATGTGACTGATTAAAAACTGTCTCATAATACATATGTGGAGGGCATAAGCAATTTAATTCTGGCACTTTTGAGTGATTGATGTTGCAGCTTTCATAGTGTTTATTTAATGTGCGGGGGAGGGGGAAGATTGTGTGTGTAATTGTATGTAAATTTAAATTTCCATTTAATAGCACAGCCAAGTATTCAGTTTTAGTACCTGTAACTAAGTTATCTTCATTACCACTGAGGAGAAGCAAACATTAACTAATGCTTAGATATTAAACACCATGGAATTGTAAGTGAATGCCGTCCATACTCATAATAGGCTTTCTATCGATAGGTTGGGAGACTGAAGTCTTCCGTTTATTCACAGAACAAATACAGCATGGGCAGCAGCAATTCAAGCTTCCCCACACCATTCTGCTAATGTGCCCTGACCCTGACCTGGGGGGTCCATCCCTAGGGGTGAAAGGATAGCTCATTCTACATGCTGCTTTTATCCTTGGAGTTCTCTCCTGAGAATGCCAAGAAGAGTGCTAAACAATACTTACTGTGATGGCGGTTTTGTGATGTGAGCACCTGTCTATTAGCTACTAGAATGAATTCTTCCCTTCAGCCATATCATCTCCTGCCGCCACCTTGTCAGGACTAGTGTACTAATCAAGGTTGGGCTAGGTTGGTAGTTGAATGGGAGAGCTCCAAGGAAAACAACAAGCTGCTGCAGGAGTTGCTTATTCAGTAAATGATACTCTTCCCTGTGAGTCAGTATTGAGTCAATGACAAAGTATTCTGTTAGGGAGGTGCCACCTTTTGGCTGAGACTAAGAGACGTCCTAACCACTGAGAAGATCCTATCTCATATTTTATAAGAGGAGAAAAATTAGCCCCCGTGGCCTTTCCAAATTGAAGTTTGGGAAGTTACAGACTACCACCCTACATTCTGCCGGCAGTTGTAATTGAATCCTTCTTTACTGTGCTTCACATCTACCTTTCACTATCTATCAGCATTTCTAGAGGCCTATGAACATAGCATCCAGATGCTGCACATGTTTGCCTGCAAACACTGGGATCGGTCCACCCTCTGATACATGTTGCTTTAAACACTAAATCCAGCAATGTTCAACAGCTGCTACATTCCAGTGAAGTGGTAGATTAATAAAAGGCCATATTCTTGCTTCTTTTCCATGATTTCTGACATGGGGAGAAGAAGTATAGGGAGCCTTTCACATCCTCCTCCTCTTCCTGCACTAAAAGGCAACCAGAATGCCACACTCTGCGTCCCCTAAGTCAGAGTGTGGGAAGGGCCATAATGCCATTGCAGGATTGTGACTATGTATGTTCCCATTCCATACTGGTTGGCAGTGGAGGACCAATATTGTGAGGAGCACCTGCTGCCACTTATAATAGTGTGACAATCCTGTGCATACTCCCTGCCGGTCTTTTCTCCACATGCAGAATTTCTGTTGCTAGTGCCAAGGACCACTGCACCTGTTTACTGCAACTCTAACGACTAATGTGACACAACATTGCCCAGTGTATGTATTGCTCTTTAGGTTTCTTAGGAATAAACATAAAAGTAAGATATTAGTCAGCAGCAATCATTCATTTCACTTTGAGTCCCAGTGATCTTGAGTTAAAGATTCTGTTTCAAATTACTATACTCCCTGAACCACCCTACCTTTCATTTCAGATATTAACATATGTATGCAGGAAGTTAAAACAATAATTATTGCTACACTGGAGTGGAATTCTGCAGTTCTGGTTTGTAGTCAATGAGGACCTTCCCCCTTGTTTCCCTAATAATGGGTTCAGATATTCATGATTCACTCCGAGTTTCAGGTTAGAATGAACACAAATCAATCGGTACCATCAAGGTTCACCTGCTTTGGCTTGAAACAGGTTCTTTTCCTTTTTCATTCACTCTCTGAGCCAGTCATTTAATCTCTCTGTGTCTCAGCTTCCCCATTTATTATGTGGGGATAACAATACCTAATTTACAGCAGTACAGTAAGGTTAAATTAATTAACATTTGTAAAGTACTTTGAGTCCTTAGATAAAAGGGACTAGAGTTTCAATGTATTATTGTAAGTGAAAAGTATTATTTTATTTCATGGCAATTTTTATGAAAAGCTGGTGTGGCTCTGGTGAATAGGGCAACCTCCTTGAAATACATCAGAAATAGTCAAAATTTTTAAGACATAATTGGAGCCAAAAGGACCATATTTTTAGTGTAAACAAAAAGAAAACATCAGTTGCAGAAATGGAAACAATATTTGTGAGCCTAACTGGACTTTCAATTTAAATATACATACATATGTATTTTACTCCTGAGGGAGTGCTGGGAAGAAACTGATATTACCTTGGTAGAACTAAAATACTTAGGGAAAGAGCCACAGATTGTGTAAATGGGTTGAACTCCTTTGCCTTCCACAGAGCTGTGCTCCTTTCCACCAGCTGAGGATATGGACCTACTGTCTAGTCACAGATTGGGCATATTGTAGAATCGCAGCATTAGATTCCTGAGTTTCTGCTCTCTGTTGTTCTACCATGCAGCCTGAAGTTTTATTTTCCAGCTTTCAAAGTCCTCTAGTAAACTCATTCAACTGAGTGTCAGCAATCACGCCTACCTATCAATCCTCCTGTGCAAAGATCCTAAATATCAAGTCATGCACATATTTAAAAAAATCATAGAACCTCAGAATAGTGACAAAATTCCAGAATGACACAATCTTATGATAACAAATAAATAATAACATTTTGCACTCCTATCACACATTCAATTCAATTCCATTAATTATTATAGTCTTCCAACAACCTGTATCATAAGGTAAGTTTTACTACCCATCTTATTGATGGTAAACTCAGGCACTGGGAGTTTAAATGACTGCCCAAGGATACTCAGGAAGTCTGTAATGTAGTCAAGTATAGAACACAGATCTCATCCTGACACACAAGACCATCCTTCCTTGTCATAAACCTGCATGTTTAGCTTTCTAGACAACATAGACCTTGTATTCTCAAATCCTGGTTCTTTTAGATTCATGTATTGTAGATCCAGTGCTTATTTTGCCTGGCAAATTGATAAATCTGTGTTCAAGTTGTTCAGGAAAATAGTGCTATAGGAAGATTATTCTTCCATCATTTACATTTCACTAGAGCTATCACATATAAGGAACAGAAGCAGAACATTGTCCATAGAGCTGCAGCACAGATCAGAGAGGGAGAATTTTGCTGTAAGTATTCTACTCTTCTTGTAAGAGTCACTTCGTAGATTTCTCTAAAAGGAGATTATTTCTTTGTTTCTTTATATAATTCTAAGAGAATAACAGAATACAGTTTGCTCTAGCTCACACTTCTATATTATGAATAAACTGTACTAGATTGGGAGAGGAGAGCATGTGCATTTTGCTGTAGGAAACAAGTCACATTGTTTTCAATTCAGTTCCTGGCTCCTTTAAGAAATATGCATTACCACTTTCCCAAACATGGATATTAACTTAGCTAAAGGTGCACATAAGTGATAAAAAAACAAATGGCCTTTCAGTTGCTTAGGTAGTTCAATTATTCATTATAATTTCTCAGGCCCACCTTAGATGGACTATGTTATTGGGGCCATGACACAGAGTGTCAGTTTCATGAAATGAAAAGCATTTTTCAGTTACAAAAATTGTCTTTGTGCCTACAGTGAATCTTCTGAAGCATCACTAATATAAAAAGAGAAGCTGAAGCTAGGGACATAGCATAGTGAAGCTCTTCCAACATTCTTTAAACAATGAAGAATGATCTAACACATGCCTTCTTACACAGGAGAAAGAATTCCATAACAGGAATGTGTCCAGTGTTGTGATAGTCCCAGGATATTAGAGAGACAAGGTGGGGGAGGTAATAACTTTTATTGGACCAACTTCTGTTGGTGAGAGAGACAAGCTTTCGGGCTACAGAAGAGGAGCTTGGAATTTGTCTCTCTCACCATCAGAAGCTGGTCCAATAAAAGATATTACCTCCCCCACCTTGTCTCTCTAATAACAGGAATGGGCAGATTTTCCTGGTATCCAGCCGTCCCATTGCCTTTGACAATCACTTTGTGGACTATTATGACATACTTTTACTATTGATTTTCTTCCAGAGACAACAAAACCAATGCAATTCCATTGCATTCCCTCTCCATTGCATGTGCCATCAGAACACTGAATTATTCTTCCAAATGCTCAGTTTCCCATGATGTCAGGAAGAGTGAACGGACAGAAATTCCTATAATCAGACCTCACACCTCTTGTGCTGTCTAGAAATGAGGTATAAATGAAGGAGTCAGTACCCTGCAGAGAGGGAAATCAAAGGCCCAGAAATAGGTAGTTATGTGACCAGTACAGTGCTTCTGTAAAGTACCAGGACAATGATTCGCCTCTCTGTTAATCAACTGCTCAGTTACCTCTGCATAAAGTCTGCTTTTAAGATGGCTTTAGGATTTCTAGGCCTGATCGCAGAATTCAACAGAATAATTGCAACAGATGGGATTGCGTTCCATGCCATACCTCTCCTGTACCTGTGGGGGCTATGACAACCATACAGGCGCTCACTCCTCTAAATGTCTCAGGCTGAAAACAATGATCTATTACAAGCCTGAAAAGATACACTGAAAAGGGCTCTGAGAAAGAGTCTGCAATTTTTGCCACATTGGAAAGGGGTGGGGGGCTTGTGCCACTATGTTCTCCTAGAAAGCCTCCCAACCATAATAAAAATAAGTTTGCTTTTCATTCAATGGCACTACAGTGACCACAGTGGTGGTGATCAGCTGATTGACTGCATTGACGCGAAAGCAATGGGTAAACTTTCATGCACGTACATCTTGGTGAAATGTCACTGCACTACTAAATCCAAATGTGAGTGCACTAGGTTCCCTAAAAGTTCAAATTGTGTGTGCCCTTATTAGCAGTTAAACAGAAGAGATGACAAAGCTTTTCATAATGTTTGTCTTTATCTATGTGCTAGCTCAACTTTAAAATTGAGCAGAAAGCTGTTACTTGACATCTGATTTCTTAACTGCAGTTAGTTGTGTGTGTATTTAATGCATTGTTTAGTCTCATGTTGGCTAACGTCACTTAAAGAAGCACTTGGCAAGGTCTGTGTTAATTCTTGGCCTAGCTGCCCTTTTTATTTTTTCACTGAACCTTAAATACCAAGAAAAACCCTTGACTCATTTTAATTCTGGCATATTCTTCTATGCAATGGGCCAAACCTTTCCACATGATCCTCTGCATTTGTCCTGATATTATTAATTGCTTTGCAATATTTGATCAGCAGCAGCTAAAGTCACAAAAACAAATTATACAATTGTGACCAAGACCGCACAGTGTCTTAATTAAAATTTTTTGCATTAAATGTTTGAGCATCTAAGGAAATCCCTACTGTAAGTGTTTCAGGACAGGGAATTCACACTGCAGCCTCCCTAGGGACTCAGTTCAGCAATCTATGTCTATTTGGCAAAGCATGTGCTTAAGTCCCACTGATTTAAATGGAATTTAAGCACGTGCTTAGAGTTAAGCATGGGCTTAAGTGCTTTGCAAAATAAGGATGGATTTAAGCATATGTTTCAATGCTTTGCTAAATGTCTGGGATAAGTTTCTTATTTAACCGTATCTAATGTCAACATGCCCCTTAAAATGAGCCCAATTGTTCAAAACTATAACTACAAACTAAAGTGATTATGCACAGATACGTTATATTTCAATGTAACTAATGAAAAATGAATAAAAACGTGGCATCAAATACTTTCATGCTGATCCCACTAAAGATATTGGGCCAAATTCACCCCTGGAGTAACTCCATGGCCCCTTGGGTCAAATGGAAAAAATATTAGAAATTCATAACTATTTTACAATCTGGTTTAATGAAAATATGACAGTCGCCATCTCAACTGAGACATCCGGGATTAAAGGTTCTCAAAGGGAGAGCATTAACAGATCTATATCTTCTGTGCATCAGGCACAGAGGGGGATATGTCGCATACACTGACAAGTGGGCTGCACACACCGATGGAGAGTTTTACAGTGTCATTACAAGCACAAGTTTAGGCAAGTGAATCTAATTAAAACATCAATGTGCCTTCCTGATTCAAAATAGCTCATCATAGTCTCTCGTTAACCAATTGTTCTCAGCATAGGGTGACAAATTACTTTACTTCTATCAAGGGGAGTAAAATTAAATGATATCCCTTCCCAAAACATCATACTGATTAGAAACAATTCTAGATATGGGTTTATTTTGTCAGTCTTATGGCAGCAATCTTTAAGTTAAAATTCTGCCTTCTGTTGATTGTTTTTCATCTCTGACTCTTAAATTTCCATGTTCAATGTCAACTCCTGTAGAGTTGCTTTGGAATTTCTTAGTAATAGTTAAACTCCTATAAAATCCAAAGCAGATGAGTCTGAGATAGATTTTCATCAAGAACTACAGCATCTATGTAGAGTCAAAGACAACAGGCCTTCAAAAACCTACCTCAAAGCAGATTTACGCATGATTTCTCTAGTCCATCCAGGCAGATGCTGCTTTCATGCCAAATCCTTAGCTAGTGTAAATTGGCATGGCTTTATTGAACTCAATGGAACTATACCTATTTACACTAGCTAATCATCTTACCCTTCATCTTTTCTGAGCCTTCATATTTATATTTTCCCCATATTATTTTTGAAATTCAACTGCAATCCCAACTTTCTAGTATGGAAAATTCAATAGAATATCAAAATCTCCCATTGTGTTGTGCAAAAGAAAAAAAAAGGAGAGGGTTTTTAAATCTCTATAATGTAAACTTTTTTATGAAAAGTGAAGAGTGGAAGTGACTCATCACAGTTTACCCTGGCCAAAGTATTTTTATTACTGAAGATAAATAAAGGGTTACAAAAACACCTGTTGAACAGTTCTTCCTCCAAATGAGTTAAACAACAAAATAACACTACCATAAAAATTGCAAACAACTACCCCAAATGATAAACACTACAGCAAACTATTTCATCTTAAACAATTCCCTCCAACAGTCATCCAACACCAGATACTGAATCGTGAGATTAAAAATCTATACCCTACCCACTTGCCATCTCTCTCAATGCAACACCAATTCTACATTCCAAACAACTGACAAACATCCATCTCTGTTCATTCTATATGGTCCAATTTAAATGTTGAGTGGGGGAGGCAGAAGGCATATTTGTTGTGGGTGGGAGATGTGGATGAGGTGGTGTGGAGAAGGTGGAATCATGGCTGCAGGCTGCAAAAAATGAGGAAATCTTAATTTGGGATTCCCTGGTGCTTTTGATGATTGTGTTGTATGGTTGTTACATGCACTTCAGCAACCTTGACTGGTTTATAACAGAGTTTTTGTTTGGGACGCATATACGCACACGACATTCTGAAGTTTTCTATCATGTCAGTCAACACTCAATTATCAGACGAGTTTCTACTATTACTAAAAGCTTTTTTTGAACATTTTTTTGGTAACTTTTCATCAGCCACCATGGATTTTTTGAGAGCGAATTTGGACATCTATTTTAGTTTAATTTGCCATGCTCATATTCAGCAATACCTCAAAACTCCTGTAGATTAGTAGGTTGTAATATCTTGCCTGTGCATCCCTTAAATTTCTGAATTACTAGCCAACAGGTCATCCAAGAAGAAGCTTAAATTTTCCTACGTATTTCAAGTTTTATGTTTCTTTCCATTAAAGTTTCCAGCCTTTCAGAGACATATTTAGTTTGGCAGAGTGACTCTGGTGACTCATGGAATGAAGAGATTTGAGAGCAAGCTACTGAAAATGTATCTAATTTCTCCTTGTGTAATTTGGGAGCAAGCTACTAATAATACATCTAATAATTTCTTGGTTTAATCCGATGCATTATTGCCAAATATTTATCTGTACAGAAGTCTTGTTATTCCTGAAATATATAACACAGATCAAATGCAAATATACCTGTACCTTGATTTTTAAGATATTCCTGGCTCCTTTTCTGGCACTGTCCCCTAAATCAATAGGCATTGAATGAAAACACGGTTCCTACTGAAACCATTTCCAGTATGACCCTAACTATACTTTGGAATTCAGCAAACAAACATTCCTTATGAAAGTAATTATTTTCTCTCTATCATGTTCTGATCAATTACATTGATGTCACTCTCCCATCACTTATATATGAAGAAGTGTGTTGTTAGAACAGCATGCTATTTTGAATATTCTCTTCATTCTTTTGTTAAATTAAGATAAGATGTTTTCTTCTTCACTCAGACTGCTGAGCAGTGATAAGCTTGTATCATTTTTCACTTATCTGAGTACATGCACCTGAAAGATATAAGGCTAGAAATATTGCATAATGTAATAGTACTAGCGGTTTGTCTCTGTACTTTTCTTATATGACAGTTTACTGCTAATTTTACAAAGCTCATTAAGCCTGGATCCGCCTATCTGATCCGCACAAACAGTCTCCTGTGCCTTTCAGACCCTCACTTGACTTCAGTGGACTCCAGCATGAGCATAGCTCACACAGATCAGGTTGCAGACCTAAATATGCAAACTCAAACCACTTTTAGTTGGGTCTGACTTCAGTAGAACTCTGGATGGACATAGGAATCTGCTCATGTGCGTGGTGGTAGCTGAGCCTCCTCCTGCTCTTTTACTGAAGCAGGACACCCAATAACTTCAGTGGGAGTTTCGTATGAATGTGAGCGCCACACTGGTACACTAAAAGTGGAAAGAGAAGGCAATAGCTGTGTGTACAGATTAGACCAGGTACAAAGGAAAATGAACGGTTTCTTACAGTACAATACATGGTGTGTATTGCTGTGTCTCACGGGAAGTCAGCTGTTGTATTTATCAATGTGCAAATACAGGGCTAGATTCTAATATCCTTTCTCAAATTGAGTAATATCTTGTTCCATCAGTATACCTGGAAGAAAATGGCCCAATGCAATTTTCTAAGAGATGGAGGAGACAATATTATCAGAAGCCAAGACTGAGCCCTGACTCTGGAAAGCATTTGTTGTTGTTTTTGTATAAGATTAGCTCTGAACTCATTGGACAATTCAGTTTGACAACTAAAGAAACAGCAACTGTAATGTAATGCTGTGCCCCAATGTACATAGGGAAAGGGGCCATATTTTGAAAAGCAAGTAACACTGAATGACACTGAGCTGCATTGTTGGGAGTACCCATAGCATCTGGGGGGATTCAAAGTAACAGATATTGCTGCTCTACTTAGCTCAGCAATGGGCATGTATACTGCAGAACAACTGACTGAAGGAAACAAGACAAAACTCTGCTTGATGCTATTACCGATTCATGTGCTGAATCAACGATGCAAAGTCCATTTAACTCCCTTCCTTCAGTTTTTCTTTTCCTCCAAGGTAATATAACTGCTCCAAGGATAACCCCATTGCCTGACCTTCTGTGAACTGGAAATTGGAAATGCTAATTGCTGTGGTTGCAATTTCCAAACCAATTGCTGGGGCCAGGAACTGTACTTCAGTTGTTCGGATCTTGCCAATTTTTTTCAATAGTTACATTCTTCAAGAACAGCCAGAAAATAGCACCAAAAAAAGAGGATGATTTATATTCGCTATGAATAGATAAATTTGCAGTTTACTTGAATCATGTTATTTCCTTTGTCATTCTCAGCCAGGTCTTAGTATTTTGCCTTGTACCATTTTGACTTGGTTTGGGGAAAAAAATCAGTCTGTCCCATAGTCTGAAAGAAAAATTAGGTTTAAGAAGCTGTAAAAGTGAGTTGGGGTCAGCAATTTAAAAACTGAAGGGTATGCTCTAGAAATAAATGCTCACAAGACCAAGTCTTTAGAAACACTTGTAAGTAGCACCTCAGGTCAAGTAACGGATGTATTAAACCAGTGGTTCCCAACCTTTTTGGCTTGAGGGCCACAGATATCGTTTTTACAACCCTGAACGGCCACCAGTCTCTGCCAGCAACCCCCCACCCCCACTGCAGCCAGACGGAAGGAGTTTAGCGAGGAGGCTGCCTCATCGCTGATCTCCCATCCCTCTGGCTGCAGCAGGGAAACCGCACACGTCCTGTAGCCCCGTGAGCTACACCTGGGTCCCTAGGCAGTGGCTCCCTTCTGCAGCCAGGGGGACAGAAGATCAGTGATCCCCTCCCTCTGGCTCCAGCAGGGACCCCAGCACCTAGGGACCTAGGTGGAGAGCTTTGCCATGTTCCCTGCTCCAGCCAGAGAGAAGGACGTGCTGATCTCCCATCCCCTGGGCTGCAGCAAGGAGCCTGCGCCGGTCTTGTAGCTCCATGGCAACACACTCCACCTGGGCCCTTAGGCAGCAGCTCCCGTCTGCAGCCAGTGGGAGAGGAGTGGTAGGCCACTTTGAAAGGCCACTTGTGGCCCCCAGGCCACAGGTTGGGAACCACTGTATTAAACACAATTTAAGCTTCACAAGCCGTGGTCATTTCAGAAAGATAAGTGCTCAAAATAATTTAGTCTCCTCAAAAGAAATAATAGTAATTTATCACCTTACGTGATTGCAAGTAACTCCTAATCAAGGCACTGGGACGATTCCTTTAGTTTGATATTTGTTGTCCACACAGAATGTTTTTTTGGTTTTTAAGAACATATTTTGTGGATCATGAATTACTCTTTCAAAAACTACAAAATGTAACTTTTACATAGACAGTAGAATCTGATCCTTTCTTTTTTGCAAATACCATAGTACACCTCTCTTATAGTAGCTCTGTTTTAAGATGAACATCTTTATTGCAAAGACATCTTATTTTATTTTTCAGAACCTATAGGGGTTGATGCTGTAAAACTAATTGTTATCACTAAGAGTAAGACTAGTAAAGAGAAGATAATTGATGGTGGTGGTGGTATCTATTTTTCTGTGACTCTTTTCAAATGCAAGTTATGTTCTGAATCACCTCTGATTTAAAACAGATCAACCTGAGCTAAGTGGAAATAGATTGAAACCTTTTTTAATAAATGAGATTTGCTATCACCACCAAAAAGAATCATGTAATAGATAACAGATTCTGAATTTAAAGTGATTATTTTTAATTATTAAACAAGTAGGACTCCACCCAGTTTTAATAAATAACTTAGGGCATAATAGAAAAAAATATATCCATGTTTGCACAGAGCAGATGTGAGAAAAGTTACAGAGCTAAGATTAATGCAGACTAAACTAAAGAGGGGAGAAACAGATTGAACAACATAAGAACCTATTCAGTCCATTGTCCAAAATTCTCATTTTGCCAAATCTCAGCCTTTATTAGATTCAGAACAAGTTGATCTAAAAAAAAAAACCCCCCAAAAAAACAACAACAACAAAAAACCTTAAGGAACCAACCAGCTGAATTCTTCAGGTAATGCATAATCTCACCAATCCAGACTACCATGCCCCATCAGATCAGGCCTGATCACAAGTCCGCCAAAGTCAGTGAAAAGACTCTCATTCACCTCAGCTGTCTTTGGAGCAGTCCCTATTAAATGTGATGAATTTGCTATGTTCATCAAAGATCATATAAATCATCTCTGTGGCTGGTCTCTCTGGGCCTTTTGACTGCCGGTGCCATAGGCTTCAGCTGGATTGTTTCCCTTGGTTGGGTTCAACCTGGTTTCTGATTGCCTCACCCACCTTGTCTCTCAGTAGGTCCAATGTCATTTGAGTTCCCTGAGAACCACCACCTGCACATTTGATACTTGGGCATCCTGTTTGCAGTAAGTAGGGTGGGCTGTGAGACCACTGACAGATATTATCAACACTTGATTTGGATAGGGCAAATGAGCTTCAGACACTCATTTGGGGGGCTTATACAAGCAACCTCTGTACTTTTTGAGGTTCACCTATCACAGTCACATAGAGAGAGAATTTTCAAAATCCCCTAGAGTGACTTAGGAGCCCGAGTCTCACTGGCAAAAGTTACTTAGACACAGAAGCCTAAGGCTATGTCTACACTGCCCTGCAGTTCAGACTACCGGAGCATGAACTGCGGCAGGCACTAGCGTGCTGTGCTGTAACTCCCCCTTGTAGATGCTGCAGGCGTGAACTAAAAGGTACTTAAACAGGGCTAAGGCCACATCTATACATACAGCACTGCAGAGGCACATCTGGGGACGATGCTCTCCCGTCAGCATAATAAAACCACCTCTGCGAGCAGCAGAAGCTATGTTGGCGGGAGTAGTTCTCCCACCAACATAGCTTAGTGCACATGAGTGCTTATGTTGGTGTAATTTATGTCACTTGGGGGTGGTGGAATATTCACCCCTGAGCAACACATTTTGCTGACATAGATTGCAGTGTAGATGCAGTCTAAGTTAACGCAAATTGGGTACCTTTTAGTTTGAGCCTGCAGTGTCCACACAGGGAAGTTTCAGTGCAGAACACTAGCGCAAATTCACACCCTAAGTCTCAAGGCGAGTCAATAGGTGCTCCCAAGTGCCTAACTTCTATTGAAATCAGTGGGAGTTAGGTGGCTCAGGCACTTTTTGAAAATACCTATCTGCGTCTTTAGGAGCCTAAACATCTTTAAAAATCTAGCCCTACCTC
This sequence comes from Emydura macquarii macquarii, assembly GCF_026122565.2. NCBI lineage: Eukaryota > Metazoa > Chordata > Testudines > Chelidae > Emydura > Emydura macquarii. The sequence continues at coordinate 1,908,953 of NW_027133667.1, forward strand.
AATTTTGAAAATAGGAGACCGGCTGCTAAGTCACTAGGTCATTTTTGAAAATTTTACTCACAGCCTTCAATTAATGGTTGTGTGGTCACGCGCTCCCATGTGCCCTGTACTGCATGGTGTGGTGTAGCAATGGCTCTACCTCTGTTTTCCTCCTGGTCTTCCACTGATTCAACCAGCCGCTAACACCTTCTGGGTTAAGGTGACTTAGCCCTCTGGCTAGATCACATAGAAGTTCCACCCCATCCGGGGTGCCCAAAGCCCGAAACAAATACGACAAACCATAAACTCTTTCATCCCTCCTGGGCTCAGCAGCGTCCCAAAAAAACCAAATGCTTCTGCCACGCTTGGGCTCGCACAAGTCTAAGTCAATCACTGGCAACCAAACAAGGCAAACAGGCTGGGCTAGGTTTACCTTCCCTCAGGGAGGTCCTCAGTTCCCGGCCCCAGACAGCCTTCACTCCCACAGGGAAAGCTGAAGGTCTGCTTTCCCATCCAGTCAGTCACCAACTAAGCTGAGCTTTCCCTTTTTAGCTTCGCCCTCAAAGCCTCAGACCTGCTTCAGAGGTCATGGGGTGGAGATGATCACACCCCCCCGGCAGCCTATTAACCTCTTCCAGATTTGGTGGTGTTTGTAAACTCTGTCATCGCTTGTGGGGGGGAAAATCATCATTTAAGGAAGAGAGCGACATAAAAAACTCTCTAAAATAAAAATTGGCATAATGACTTGGCTTCCTCTCTGACATGAAACATTCTAATATGCTTAGTATGAAATCTTTTAGCATAAATAGGTGACACATGAAATAAAAGGTAATAAATTCCAGAATGAGCTAAAAATAATAAAGGCTGAATATGAACAAATATTCTATATCAGGAGGTATTCTGAAACAGAGAGTGGTCAAGCAGGATTGCAAATCCTATCTTTCCAGCAAACCTCAAGTTTGCAAGCCATTACTTGCAAGATCCTACAACATGCCAAAGTCCAAATGTGGGACACAAACACTAGAGGATAAACATTCAATATGAGAAAAACAATAATTAATGCAGGATGACGCATGTTTTCTAGTGTCTTCAATCTCTCATATATAGAACAGTATAAATAAAAATACCTTATAACCTCTTAAGGAGTTTTGCCCGTGTTATTAAAGGATTTTATTTCTGTGGGTTATGTATAATCAGACCATAGTCTTGGTCTCCATAACAATGAGCCGCAACTAACTGTATTTAAATAATTTTAAATGCACTATAATTTGAAGGATATAAGGAATTGCTGGTGATATGCAAAACTCTCTGTTGGTGTCAGATACCACCAGTATTGATCCTTTATCTTAACTAAACGCTCACTAAGAATGCAGGGAACCCAGCATATGTTTACACAACAAAGAAGAACCCACAACTAGCCAGTGCCAGCTGACTCTGGCTCATGGGGCTATGTGGCTGTTTCATTGCTGTGTAGACTTCCCGGCTGGAGCTGGAGCCTGAGATCTGGGATCCTCCCACCTCACAGGGTTCTAGAGGCCTGGCTTCAGCCTGAGCCCAGACGTCTACACTTCAGTGAAACAGCCCCGCAGCCCGAGCCCCACGAGGCTGAGTCAACTGCCACGGGCCAGCCACGGGTTTTTCTCTTCTATGTAGAAATACAGCCATGGCCCGATAGCACCCCCAACTTTACCCAGTACCTCAATATGTAAACGGGCCCAGAAGCTTGGTTACTTTGGGAAGGGCAAATGTTGGAAACCTATAGTAATGCAAATTAGAAAAATATTTTATTTGATGTCTGATAGACCAATTAATCTTACAATCCTTCAACAGAACACACCTCTCTCTCACACACATACGTACACACTTAATTGTATTACATACTAAAAATTATGTTAAAATACTGCTATCAAGGTTGTGTGACTAAGTAATCAAAAGCTAGGAAGTACCAGAATGAAGACTGCTTCTGCAATCTTAAAACTCAGTCTATCTGTTTTATCAGACAGAAGGTTAGGACTAGCACTGGGTAGGAAATGATTTTCTCAGCCCCGTGAGAATTTTTGAGATTTCTACATTTTTTTCCTGTCCTGAATCAGCACAAAAAAATCAAAACCTTGAAAATTTTCATGAACTGATAATCTAAAGAAAAAAAAATCAGATTGGGTAAATTGAAACGTTTAATTTTAGTTATTCAAAATGTTTCATCCTGATTTCCACCTGTTAACATTTTTAACCTTATTTTTAGATCAACTAACATTTAAAAACAAAAAGTTGTTTTGAACCAAAAACCAAAACTTTTCATTTTGAACATGTTGAAACATGACATTTTTTTGCAAATTGCAAAAAAAAATTTCCAACATTTCTTGAATCATTTGTCCAAACCAGTCCTTTCCACCATACAACTTCTGTTTTGATGAATCAGCATTTTCAAACTAAAAAGTTGTCACAAAATTCCCAACCTGGTCTAGTTAGGAGATGACTTGATTATGATCTAATAAATACCTGCAGTGGGGAATTTCTGATAGTAGAGGACTTTTTACTCAAACAGACAAAAGCATAACAAGATCTCTAGTCAAATTCAGACTTGAAATATGGGGCAAATTTTTAACAATGAGAGTAATTATCCATTGCAACAATTTATTTAGTGATGTGATGGATTCGCCATCACTTGAAGTCTTTAAATCAAGACGGGATGTCTTTCTAAATAATGTTCTATAGCTCAAACAGAAGTTATGGGCTAAATGAACGAATCACTGGGAGGGTTCTATGGTCTATGCTCTGCAGGAAGTCAGACTAGGGGATCATAATGGCCCCTTCTGGACTGAAAATCTATTAACCTTAAATTTGCTTCTTTGTGAGGCCTTGGGAAATCAGATTCGATATCATGATAGTTTTTACTTACATGATGACACACATTTTTGTAGGACCAACTATTCAATATTCATTTCATCCTCATTATTCAATGTGTGGCCCCAGGCCTTATCAACGGCACACCATCCACACACTTCATTGAATAAAAAATTATTAATTTTTTACATGCTTTTTCTATGCTGCTCATGACTAATGTATCTGAGTGCCTTACAAAGATTAATGCATCTAACCTCATAACTTCCTTGTGATTATCCCTATTTTACAGCACTGAGATACAGAGAGATTAAGACCAAAATTTTCAGTGAAGTTTGCTAAATATAGGTACATTATCGCTTGGGCATCCAAGTCAATACATTGAGGGGCTGGCCTGATTTTGCAAAGTATTTAGCATTATTAATAGTGCTTTAGATGTTTTAAAGTATTTTTATCCCCATTGTGCAGATGGTAAGACTGAGCCAGAAAGGCAAAAACAAATTCTAAAATATGCAGCTGTAACTATCCCAACCACTACTCCAGTGCCACTTCAATGAGGTCTAAAACCTGGCACTGCAGCATAGACCTCTACTACTTGAGTTAAAAGACAAGCTAGAACGGATGGCAAGAGGAGTATGGAGTTATACTGTGTGAACCAGCCACTAATGGAGCATGTGTAACACATGCAAACAGAGAGCTGCTTTACAAGTCACCAAATCTAAACAGATAGAGATCCACAGGGACAGTAAAGGCTTCTCCTTGACCCAGAATTATCTCTATGCCAAAAATATCAAAGTCCCGCTGCAAAGCCGGGAAGCTTTAGAACTCTCCAAAAAATAGTCAGAAAAGCTGCAAAATGGGAAGTGTTAGGCAATTAGATTTTTATCAGTAAATGCTGGTAAACGTCAATTTCACAGTACACGTACAAATTGATGAAAAAATATTTCCATCCATGATCATTGAAATTTACAGATAGGCAAAGCATGAAAAATGCTACATGAGAACTTCAGTGGAGTTTGATTTAAGGATATTTACTTTGTATATTTTGATATGTGATGTTGACAAATTTGTGTTTTAGCGGTTATAAAGCTTTATCTTTTTTCATCTCAATGTCTATTGGCATTAAATAATTATTGCCCCCCCCCCACCCACACATAATTTCCCATAATTGCACAAATTTAAATCTATAAAAATACAGAAAATGTGCTTAAAATAAACTGATATTATTTGCTGAAATTATTTTTAAAAAGTAAAAATTGAATTCTGCTGAGTCTTAATATAAGGGTTATTGCTGCTCCCCCTATGATCTATGTACACATGGAGTAGTATATACCTGTAGTAAACTCTGTTATAATGAAGTCATGGTTACTAAGCGAAATTCATTTTTGTGGAGGACTCACACAAAGCTGTTCCACTGTGGAACTCTCAGCAGGGTAGCCATGTACTGCAGCGTCATAAGTGCCACAGTAATATAGTGCATCCCTATGCGCAAAGGAAGCAGTTCTAATGTACCCGAGAAAGCTTAGATACTACAGCAATTCCAATTAACAATACTGCCTTAACCCTCTTTCTGGGGTGGTGAGCCATCGTGTGTGTGGGTAATCACTAAAAACGTTCTCTCATATTTTCTCCTCTCCTTGCGATTTTTACTTATTAGCTCCTTATAACTTGTATCCAGCAATTAACCATACTCACTGATTTCCTCTAAAGATGGTTTGTATTTTGCAGACCTCAGCACTACGTTTAGAACAATTTCTAGTTTTGTTTCTAATAAGAATTTTATATTGTTTTCAGTTCATTATTTGCTGCAGTCAACCTTTTTTTAAGCCACCAAAGAAGCAAAACCTTCATTGTTCCCTAACTTTTATATTCTGTACAGAACTCAGTATATTTCTTTCAATACAATGTACAGTATTTCAGTTTTACTTACAGAAAGCCGCATAATAACAAGCCCTCTTAACAGAGTATCAATAACTTCTTAAACTCCCCACTCCTCTTCTCTCTATATTTCTCTGAGCGTAGTTTAGATTAGCAAAGCCCCCAGCACTAAAAGTTGTCAGTGAACCTCAAACAGTTCAGAAATTCATTTAGCTTTCTTATCCAATGTAAACCAATTTGTCTGGAAATCTCATGAAATCTGATTCTTTCATATGATTTCCTCTATTTCCTGGTTTTAGCTAGCTAACCAAAAAGAAAAGAAAAGAAAAGAAAAGACTATGACAACTTTTTTCTGTCTTTTTTTAAAAAGTGAATATAGGAGCTAGTGAAAGGTGACACTGAGAAACGTAGAGGCACAAATCCTTTTTGTCCACAAGTACAGGACATGTAGCAGTTGTGTAAACGTTCCTCTCAGCAAAGTGTGAATGTGCTTCGGTCCTGAGCTGGATTGACCATCTCCAGATTACTAGGGGTGAAAGTATAATTCAAGCTTTCTGCTCACTCGGTCATTGGCCACTCTACCGAAACTACTAACAAGAGTGCCAGTTAATGCCAAAGGTTTTGTGATGTGAATGCTTGGCCCTTAGGAACTATAACAGACACTACTAACTCTTTTCCTAACAGTTTTCAGATTGTAACGCTGTTCACTTACCAAGCCTGGTTGGAATTGAACTGGTGAACTACAGGCAGAAAAGAAACCCACTAATACCTTGAATCACCAGTCCTTTCTATGTGCCAAAGTGCCACGGTACATTATTTTCTCCCTTTGTGACTTTTCTTCTCTCGCCATTGTGCGCAACTCTCAAAAACTGATGTCTGCTTTGAACAATTTTAACAGACAAATCAGGCTTTGTCCAAGGAGTCCATCTTAACTGGATTTGACCATAATTTTTCAGAAGAATAGAGAAACTGATAGCTGCTTGTTTCTACGTTTTCAAAGAAGGTTGATCATATACTGAGTAGAGATTTCATTTTACTGTTTGCTAATAAACTCAATAGAGGGAGGGTTAACCAAACAAACTCAGATCTATTTGTATACCAGTGGAAGACTATTTCTTTGCTGAAAGGCTTACAACCACAAAGAAACCAGAATAAACAGACTGTGTCTGAAACTGACAAAAGTCAGGAATTTTGAAGTCCAGCATCACCATCTCACAGCAGCATGACGCAAAGGCAGAGAAACAACCTTGAATTATCTCCCTTTTTGTCAGTTTATGTTAGGGGTGGGCAAACTACAGCCCGTGGGCTGCCTACGGCCCATTTGAGCTTTTCATCAGGTCCTCCTGCTCAACCAGTGATCCACAAGCTTCATTCAGGTGGTCTGCGGAAAGGTTGTGGAACAAGCTGTGCGGTGAGGTGGCCGCTCCCCCTCCCAGCCCCGCACCTTCCCCCTCACCCTTCTCCCACCACGTGGGCCCAGTGGCTGGAGCACAGCAGCTGCTCCTCCCTCCCAGCTTTGCCCCTTCTCCCCCTCACCCTTCTCCCACCACGTGGGCCCAGCAACACCCTGACTGGAGCCGCTCCCGGAGCATTAATGGCCCACCATACAATTTCTATACCCAGATGTGGCCCACAAGGCCAAAAGGTTTGCCCAACCCTGGTCTATGTCTCCTCCTTTATACTGTTTTAAAGGTAGCACTGCTTTGTGTTCAATTTTAAATGCATTTAAAACTAGAGTCATTGCGCTGATGGCTGCTCAGACTCAGTGCAGCCAGTAAGAAAGCAATCCAATGACTTCAACTTCACTGAGATTTCTGGAAAACAATAACAAGGGTTTGGAAGGCCCAGCCATCAACACAAAGAAATATATTGAATACTTTCAAAGATATAAAATTCTTAGAACTGTTGGACAGGCTTCTGTGTGTAAATGGTTTCATCCAAGTGGTATTGCTAAATAGCGTGATTCCAGTCAGACGACTGACATCGTGCTGTTGTGTAACTCATAACCATAGCAATGTCACTTCTGTTAATGCACTATACATTCATTCAGCAACTTAAAATCTCAGCAGTCACATATGCTGAATAAAAGCCTAGTTCAAGACAGTTTTTTTGAAATGAGAGTTCTTCAGTTTTTACGTTAAAAAAAAAAGAGAACGTAGAGGTTGTGAAGCCAGAATGCTAGTAGTAGAAATTGGAATCTTTTATTTATTCACAGAATTGAGATAGCAGGGGCAGGTTTCACCACCAATACAATATCAGCATCACCACCACTGTTCTGGCAGGGCGTCTGAACACTGACTTAGAGTGACCATCTCTAGGGACGAGAGAAGTAGTTCATCATCTTCTGTGCATATTTAAGCCACCACTTGGGCTGCCAAAAGTGACTCTAACTATGATAGTAGATTTTGTAATAAGGGTACATAGCAACTAAGAACTAGACTGAAACCCCTGTTTTGTTTCATATAGGTTAGTAAGCAGCCAACAGATGGTAATGACTTTAATAACCTGGCATGGACTCAAACTAGTGACCAAGAGATTAAAGGTTTTGGATCCCTTTACCATCTCCTGAGACATCCAGCCCCCTATCGGAAAGATTCACAAATTACTGACAAAGAAAAGTGGCACCAACTATATTCCTTCTTGACATTTTTTTATATGTAACTTGACATGTTGCAGAGGCTCCCAGAATTTCAGGGGAAGGGAGGTTGTTGCAAGGAACTAATTCTTATGTTGACTTTTAATAAGCAACAATAGTATTAAATTTTTAAAACCATTGGGTCAAACCCTGACCTGGATTTATATAGCAATAATCAGTATGGTCATCCCAGACTGCTAAATGAACTGACTTGGGAATGGTCAGGTTTAGCTACTAAAAGAGATGAAGGGTGTTACCCAACAGTGCTAGAGACTGGAAAACTCATACAAAGGAGCTCCTCTCTTCTTCCCCAAACGCAAGCATCCTGCAATGGATTCTAGACCTCTCTCTGCTTCCTGTGAAGCAGTGGAAGCTGCTGTAGCCTACCCACCTTCTGGACTGTCAGTTCCATCTTAGAGTTATCAACTAGAGACAATGATTTGCATTAGGTGACCCATCCATTATCACAATCAACAGTCAATCAAGGCATAACCCAGGCCCCAGCCACTTGTGTGTATGCTGAGGAGGCACTAATTTTGTTTCCCCCCCTCATCTAGCTGTAATAAATATCTATCAGACTGGGCAGACTCACAGTCTTTACCTCCATAGCAGTGAAGGGATAGAAAGGGAACCAGTTCAGGTTACTCAAAATCCAAATGTACTTTTATCCATTATTACAGCTAATTTCAAGAGATGCCAGATAGGGTGCCCCAAAATACCCCAGCATCTGGTTTAGAATAAATCACAACCTTTGTGGCAAAGTGCAAGCATACATGAGCTTTTCTGATGTCAAGAAACAAGATTAGGGTCTGATCCATCAAAGCATTCCACATTCATAGTTCCCACTTGAGGTCAATAGTTGTGCATACACAGCAATTCAAGTATCAAGCCTTTAGTTACTTTATTTCTCTATACACAACATAGGACAGTTTTTCATGTCTCTGATCAAATTCTTATATGTACAGAACAACTCATCCATAATTTTAAATCTGTAAAAAAAAAAAAAGAGTTAGTTATTGAAACGGTCAAGTTCAGTTAGATACTGTTAAGGCTAACTTGGCCCCTATCCATATAGTCTTGATTCCACAGATGGGAGCTGCAAATTGGGAAGGATGAACCTAGTGTTCCACCTGATCTATTCAGTGTTTTTGAGCTCCACTGATTAAAAGGGCAATATAAAAACAGACTATTATTCATATTATTAGGTATAATGAAACTGTTTCACTAGACGCAATAAGGATCAATTGTTCTTTTTTCTACTTTGTCTTTTTTGTGTGTTTGCAAGAATGTTTTCCGCCTGATATACATTTTTTTTTCTTTTGCTTTAAAAATTCATCTATTCATTGATAATTGCATTGTTGGCATAAAACTAATCAAAATTTTAAGCAAAATGCAATACGAACATGTTGGGAAATTATAGGTTATAATCAGCTACCAGACTTAGCCCAAGCAAATGCAATAAAAACATTTCAATTGACAAATAAATAAATAAAAATTAGCTACAACTTTCCAAAAAACTGTTGTTGTATGAGTCACATGGTTGCCCAGACTCCTCCTAAGCTTTTAGCAAGTCAGTGCACCATTATACAAAATTTCATAGAAATTAGATGTTAGAATTACTTCCTCCAAGCAAAGGTAAGGAGGACTTCCCCCCTCATCCTGTAGGGGGAGGAAGAGGATTAACCTTAAGAAGGTTTAAACTCCTGCAGCTGGTCACCAGGTTGTCCTGCCTCCAATAAAGGACAGACTAAACAGCAAAAAACATCAGTTCTCCGCACTTTACAATGGCTCCCCATCTAATTTTGGCATGAGTTCAAAGTGTTGATCATGTACCTCAAAAGCCCTCAGTGGGGTAGTCCCATATTATCACAGGGCCAACTTCTCCCTTCATGCCTCAGGTATCAGCTATGATCAAAGAGAACACTGCAATTGCCGGTTCCTAGAATGAAATTCTCAGGGGCAAGGTATTCTAGATGGACAGCCTTAGGTTGTGAAGTTCTCTAACATCAGAAGACGAGGATGAGCCTAAGTCTTGCTATTATAGAGCATGATCTCCTGGAGTAGACTTTCCCATAGTAATAGGACTCCCCTGCCATGGTCTCAGGGAAAACAACCACCATTAGCTAAAATATAGGTGGGAAAGAATGTTTTATGTCCTATTTTAGACAGAAAAATAGTTTGGTATCTTATTTATGTAAAAGGCATCTAGACACTATTGTGCTGGATACATTAGAAATACATAGATTAGACAAACAGTAAGACCTGGGTTTATTTCTGGTTGTGGCTATCTTAACAAAAAATGGCTTTTTTGATCCTGCAGTATGAGAGTGCGCTATAGAAGACTGGAAACAAAACAAAATAAACCGCCCAAAAAATCATTTCTATCTGAGTTTAATATAGGTTTAGCATCAGAAGAACTGAATAATGTTTTTTATTAATAAAAGATTTACTGGCTAATCTTCAATGTTCTCTTCTTTTGATGCAGAACAAATTTTAAGGGAAAGATAAAAACTATTTTTCCGATTCTGATACTGGGCTCTGAAACTTTTGGAGGAGAATAATAAATACTGCTAACAACACTGTTGATTACAATCTATAGGAGGATCAGATACACTGAATTTAATCTTCATCTCTAATTCATACCTTTTACACAGTGGTTAGTTTCTCTTACCACATAAGCTTTTAGATTGTTGTGCTGAGCAAACAGGTGTAATTAGGATTTAAGTTCTAATCTTCAGTTTACTTTTGGGTTCATTCTAACTCGTCATCCTTTAACTTTCTCTGAGCCTCTAGCTCACATTTTCCCCCTTTCTCCCTAAATGTGTCACAGCAACTACTGCTGCATTGCTCCACTTCAGTGGTGAAGTCTGACAAGCAGCTTCTCTTCATTTTCCAAAGCGCTTGGCCAATGGCACATCATGGATGAGCCAAAAGGCTTGTAGTATCTGTGCAACATTGCATCTCCTTTCCCTATAAATGTTTCTATAAGCAATCATGAAAGAATAACAAACTTCATTCAAAGATTTCCCTGGAGCAGTGATAGCTTCAGTTGCCACTCAGCATGTTTCAAACTTACATTCATGTGTGTCTGAAATGTGTTCAGTACCAGGTCAAAACGAGTGTTTGTCAGAATTTCTGATATCAGGTCTACACTGCCGCTGGCAGTCAATGTGAGATATGCAAGCTAGATTATGTCAACGTACTTACGTTGATGTACCACAGTGTCTTCACGGTGCTGCGTTGATGGGAGATGCCCTCCCAACATTGCAGCCTTACTCCTTTCAGGGAGGTGGATTACCAGCATCAACTGGAGAGGCCATCTGGGATCAATTGAGTGGGTCTACACAACCCGCTCAATCGATCCCGCTGCATTGATCGCCGCAGAGCCCGCAGTGTAGACATACCCTTGAGGTTATCCGTGCTCCATTTTAGCTTCTGCATTTCCTAAGACCAAAAAACCTCTATTGTGAACTTTTAGGATGTTCATTCTTAATTAAAGATGCTAATTTTCTATCCTATTTTCCAAAAGACAGTAATTGTGAATTAGCATTGTACTGGAAAGAAAGGAGCGAGAGCTGTTAGGAAGTGAAGAGGATAGTCAGGAAAGATTGAATAATTTGTTCGGTCCACAACGCAGCAAGGATGGAACTTGGGAGGATGCCAGAGGGGAGGAGAGAGTCACCTTCAAAATTTTTGGCTAAGTATCTTTTTAAGGGATGGAAGTCTCTTTGGAGATCAGGCTGGTGCCCAGTGGCCCACCCTGATCTTTGCCAAGTGCCACAGCGCCAGTCCTGAGCATCTAGCCCTTAACTCTCTTCTTCCATATCTAATAGGAAAGGCTTAGGTGTCTGTGCAACAGGATAGAGGTAATAATTAATACTTGGCCCATGGAAAACATGGGGGGGCTTTAACAATTTCTGAAGACAATCAGTCAAAATGAATCTTAACAAGATATGGAAGATGGCACAAGTATGTCTGTATGAAAAAGCAAGGGCTCGATCACTGATATGATATCTTCAGTCAGTGCAGTGTCTGACCTGAAAGTTTACAGTGTAAAATCATAAAATAGAAACTTCAGTTCTATTACAGCAGTGGTTTTCAACTCGTGATCCGCAGACCCCTTGCAGACTATGTCTATGATTTCCAAAGGGGTCTGCATCTCCATTCAAAATTTTTAGGTGTCCTCAAATGAAAAAAGATTGAAAACCACTGTATTAGAGAACAAATATAGTACTCAATAATTACTGCCAGCTTTAGCACTAAAATATTAACAATATGTATGAACTCCTAAATATTGAATTTACTTAGCAATTTTACAGCGTATCACTCTGGAAAATATCCTAGATACTTACCAGATATGATACTGTATTTGAGGAACACTACAGCACAGGGTTTGTTTATACTTAGCTCACCTCTCTCTCTCTCTCTCTCTCTCTGTTTTTTCCCAAACTGGAAAGAAATTATTACAGAATTTTCTAATGATCTTGCAAGATAAATATTAAGAGTAAACACAGCTAAAATTACTATACTGAAATGAGTATTATATTTTTAAATGCTAGTGCTAAGAACATAAACCTTTTCCAAGTCCTGCTTATCAGGACAAGAAACCTAATGCAGTGACATCACCTTGGAGAGGAAGCAAGGATAATCTCCTCATTGCTGCATTACTGAGGAATGGCAAGTAATTCTGATAAACACACCTCTCAGCTACACATGTATGTTTAATTAGAACCAACACCGAGTTCTCTGCCACAGTAGGACACAACAGATCATGTATTTTATAAGCAGCACATCTTGTTTCCAGCAGTTACAGTGTCTTATCTTTCTACCTTATAGCAAATACTTTCCAAGCAGATTTTTTACACTTAACAGAACTCCGCTCTACATCTCCACACCATTGGCTGTCAGCTCTGTGACATTCCATGGCAAGAAGCTGATAAAGAGCAGCATAAAGCTAAGAACTAGGCCTGTAGAGATCAGTAGCAGTTAAAAAAATCATCATGACCAGGTTTTCGGGACAGATTCTGATACACACATTTATCTCTACTTCACAAGCAATCCCATTGCAATCATTGGGACTCACTATTTTTGGAGTAAAGCACTACTAACTAGAATATCGGAATCTTGCCCTAAATTTGTATCAGCAGATTTTTTTTACCATCATTTTCCATTTAAACTGAAAAGGATGGAAGTTTAGCTGGACTGACAATAAAATAATTCAGCATGTAGCAGAAAACCACTTAAATCGGTTTTGTTCTTCAGCATCTGCTTTTTATTATTATTATTATTATTTAATCCACCATCAATATATCTGTAATATTTAAAAATTACCTATAGTTATGTGAATACACAGATGACACCAGTGAAAACAAGAAATTATCCATAACACAAGACTGGATGTTCACAAAGCAAGGGGAAAGTGATAGCCAGGAATTTTACCTCCTGACAACCACATACTCATCACCAATTTTTATTTATTATTATTGATTTCTCAAATCATTTTTAATTCTAATATAAACAAGACCAAGAGAAGTTTATCAAAAGGGAGAGCCTTTCTTCTACAGTAAAGACTTATCCTGCCTTTGTAATCTGCTCCTTGCCTGTTGCTTCAGCTACTGTATCTGCGATGGATGGGTATGCATACAGCACCTAATACAGTTTGTAGAGCTGATTTTACCATTCTGGGGTGAATTAGCAAAATTTCTTCACCACCAAAACATCACCAACTCCTCCAATCCACAAATTGATCTGGATCCTCTTGACAATTCATGGTGGTCATGATTTGTAACAGAACCCAAAGGCCATCCCGGGGTGGCTATCAGAAGGACCTTAAATAACCGTTTTTTTCTTTTAGGAAAAATTAGGAACAAACTTTCAATCCTACTGACCAATTTATAATGTTTTACCTTTTCAAGGTTATCTTTACAAAGAAAAGAGCTTGAAACTTATTTATTCTTAAATCAAAGATAAGATAAGCCCCTGACAGTTCTAGTCTCTCAAACTGTGAAGGAGGAGAGGGGAGTCGGTCACAGGCTCCAAAGTTCAGCTCTACCAGTTTGCCACTGAACATGAGGTCAGGTCAGCCCATCAGGTTTATGCAGAAGCAACTTTATGAAATGGAGTCACAGGGTGCTGGCTAAGGCAAGACATCTAAGCAGGTATTATTAGGGCAGGGACAATAAATAGCCCATTACCCGTCCCATTTTCTCCTCCTTGTTGTCTCTACTCAGCTTCTTACAACCTAAGCAATGCAATTCCATGATGTTCCCTTACAATTTTATGTGCTGGATTCCACAATACCTCATTTAGAAAGGGAAACCCTTTCACAGATGAAATCATGATAGATAAAGAACCAGATGAGTCCCTGAGCTGAATGGGAAGAAGTGGGACGGGCAGACCAAATTTCTTCAATACTTAAGCGACTTGTCTATACTTCTGAAGTTGTTCCCTATGACTGTTGTGTCTGCAAAAACATGTAAAAAATAAATAATATAAAACAAATATTTTGAAGATGTTGGGTAAAATTTTCAAAAGTGCCTAAGTAAGCTAGCAGACTGAGTCCCATTTTCAAAATTTCCTTAGGTACCTAAAAGGTATGGGTCATAAGTGAAGGGGGATAAACTGTACCAGTATGAGGTATCTTTATACCAGTATAATTGCAGCCACACCAGGAGTTGTGCTGGCATATCTATAACACACACACACACTCTCTCTCTCTCTACTGTAATGTGTAACTGTGTAATGGATCAAAACATTTGGTTCACCTTTTGTACTGAAATTGTTACATTAATATGGCCCTAATAGCTTCAGTTTTGATAACAAAAATATTAGCATAGATCATTCTAATGGTGACTGTGTCATTACTGGCAAACTATAAATTCTATGTATTTAAAATGTGAATAGCCTCCAGATTACATAACCCTTGTGTTGTGTAAATGAGGTCTCATTCAATAGTTTATTTGTCATCATCTTTTAATTTCTAAGAATTTTGAATGATCAAGACATTGCATAGCATTTTTATTATGCCAAATAGAAGATGAAAAATAAAATTGTGAAGCTTTTAAAGAGATTGTATTTTATTTTTAATGGCCTGCTGTCTAACTGCTAGAGGGATAAACAAAAAAAACACCTTGGATGCTACTATCCAAGATCTGGGCAATTCATTAGCAGAAAGTTAATGACTAACATTAAAGAACCCAAAGAACAGCAGCAACAGTGGGTAAGAGGCAGGAAAGCCTGACAAACAAGGAAAGATTAAAAGTAACAAAGACAAATTGCAAAACACTTGATCTGAGTAAGCCTCCAAAAGCTCTGCAGGGGCCCCACTGAAGTCAATGGGAGCTTTGCCATTGATTTCAGTGGAATCAGAATTTCACCCCAGAAGCAGACCTGAAGCTTTTCTGAACTTTACAAATTTTGGGGATCTGGAAAATTAAGATCTGATCTGCACAGTGCTCAGCAGCTAATATTGAGCGTCATCTCCCACTCCAGACCTTCATGGGAGTTGAAGGCACAAAGTATCTCAACATGATGAGGACCTTAAGTTGGAAATCTTACATGAACCAACTCTTTTGTTAGATTTCCAGTACTTCCTGCCTCCCGCCAGGCTAGAGTCTCACTGGGTTGTTTTGGCACTTCCCGTTCTGGCTGGCATTGAGCAGTGCAGAAATATGCAAAATGAAAAATAACAAGAGGAAAAAAGCTAATCCAACTTTCCCAAACCACAGAAAAGATTCATTTGGTATGAATTTTGACCAAAGGGGCAGTGAGAGGAGCAGTCGTATTTTGTCCAAAAATCACTCTGAATGGAAAGAGCTAACTATGTATAGCCGGGGTACAAGAGGACCAAATGAGGGATACTGTAGGCATATACATAAACACTTGAGCAGTGTAAATATCAAGAAAGTGGAGGAATTACTTTGTTTCCCAAAAGGGTATTAGTAAGAGTAGTGGAATTTAAATAAGCCAAGGAAATGTTCATCCAAATCAGGTGTAAGGAAGCTCTTTCTAACAGTGACGTATATGGTATTAGGCCATGGAATATTCTTCCCAAGGGAACAGCACATTGCTTGAGTCATTTCAAATTTGACTGGAGAAGCTACTCAAGAATATACTCTATGGACAATCCTGCAATGGCAAGAGGTAAACAAAATAACCTCATGTGTTTTGCACCTTCATTTTTCATCATCCCATATTATTTAAATTAAACCTATTTAACAAGGATGACTTTCCTTATACTTTTAATGGAGCTGTTACTAATCATACATATTGATATCATGAAAAAAAGTAAGCAGGGTGTGTTCAGAAGAAATGTTTATGAATTTAATACTGTGTATTCAAGGGTTCCTTCACCATTTTCATGGTAATGAAACATTCTCTTTCAAGGTGTCAAAAACTATTAACAAAATTAATGAGATTTTATTCAAATAACTTGCCGGTCATTTTTTTTTTAGATGTGTGGGGAAAATCTTTTTAATTCAATCAGTGGCATATCAAGAATCACTTGCGCACCTCCCCCAAGTCTCACGCCCCACCACGCAGTGCAGGAGGGGTCCCAGCACCACCCCCTAGCCGCTCCATGAGAGGGGGTCTGTACCTGCTGGGGGGGGAGGGGGCATGAGGCTGGAGGGGCACAAATACAGGCTTCTCTCCGCTGCCCGCCCTCCGCCGCACTTAGCTGCTGCTGCACGGCACCCACCTCTCCTGCTGCAGCCCCGCAGCCCAGCACCGGCTTGGACAGGGGCAACCACACACCCCGGCCTGGGGAGGGGGGGCTGGGATCACCCTTCATGACACATGGGGGGGAGGTGCTGAGGGGCATCCCTCACAGCCACCTGCGCCCCTACTTCCCACCCATCGCGAAGGGCCAGCCTGGCACTTAATTGCCACTCCATCCGCGCTGCCTGGCGCCGGCTTGGACAGGGCAGCCTCACCCCCCAGCCTGGGAGGGGGGTGTGCCGGGACAGTTCTTCACAGCGCCCCTCAGAGCCTCCTGCAGCTCCCACCTCCTGCGCGTGGTGAAGGGCTAGCCTGGCGTCCCCCCATAGGCCGCTGCTCAGGGCCCTGGCTCCCCCACCTTCGGTAAACCACTGAATTCAATGCATATACCTGTACAATGAAACACAGACACTTTTAAATTATTGTATCAGTTCTATCATGGGCCAGATTTTCAAAACATGGTCCCTAATTTTCTGTGCACTATCATTTGTACCCACAGTTAATAGAATTTCACAGGCAAACTGCTTCTGAATGAACAAAAAACATTCATATATATAAAAAAAAATCAATACATGTCAAGTCCAGACTTTAGATGTCCTTTCCTATGACATTGGCAGAGGCAATAGCAATGAATGGTGATTTTTCTAGATCTGCAAAAGTTTATCTTCCCAGAATCGAAGGAATTGATCCAAAGTCTACCGTTTTGTGGTAAGGATTTTTCTGTTTTCTATCCTACATGGCTCAGCTTTTGTATTTCAATACTAGATATAACTGTAAAACTCAAGCATATTAAAGAGATAAGGTGGGTGAGGTAATAACTTTTATTGGACCAACTTCTGATGGTGAGAGATACAAGCTTTCGGGCCACACAGAGCTCTTCTTCAGATCAGGGAAAGATACTCTGAGTGGCACCGCTAAATGCAAGGTGGAACAGATTGTTTAGCATAGGTAGTTAGCACGTATTCCACTCTACCTTGAATGGTCCCTTAAAATCTATGAATATGTGCTAGCTACTTATGTTAAACAGTCTTTTCCACCTTGCATTTAACTGTGATGCTCAGAGTACCTTTCCCAGACCGGAAGAAGAGCTCTGTGTGTCTCAAAAGCTTGTCTCTCTCACCAACAGAAGCTGGTCCAAGAAAAGCTGTTACCTCACCTGCCTTGTCTCTACTATCCTGGGACCGACACAGCTACAACTACACTGCATACAAATTCAAGGATAGTCATTCAAATATGTTTATCATCTCATTCAACCAAACTTTGGTGCCCAGGGAGCATGTTTCACATCACTTCCTTATGTGAAACTGGAACTATTAATCTACTCTCTTGAATAATAGATTACTAATTTTAGATACAGTAGATTAAGAAATCGCTGACTACACTGATTAAGAGCCGCAGGGTACACAGCAAAAAATGTTTGAAGGAGACATCCATGCATTGGCCTATGTCTGTGCACTTGCTTCATATGCAATGTAGAATCTGGGCTTTAAAGTGACACAACGCTTTCTCCAAACTCCCCCAGGCTTTGGGGATATTAACATTTAAAGAAAAGAAAACTGCATGACAGATGTTGAAGGCTAGGAACATTAAAAGCGACTGTGCTCTCCAATAATCTACACAGGAGTAAAAGACATTTTGTAGAAATATATTTCATAAAAATTGTTCAGCCCTCCTTTGCTGCGACACTAATGTGACACTTGTGGCCCATAAACCTCTCAAGTATGTTTCAGACAAGTATTTTTCCCTCCTGCCACTGCTACTATTTTTGCTCCAAAACACTCCTGACTCCTGTTCCCCTGGGGAATGAGAGCCCAAACATCAATGAAGCTGAACATAAATCCCACAAAATCTGCAATATTCCAGAAACCCACATTACTGTAAACCTCACTTTTAACCCAGTTTAAAGATTAGTAGCAAACAGTTTGACTGTTGCTTAACTGCAAATTCAAAAGTTGCAACATTAGTACTGTGAACCATCCAGTCCACCAAAGGCGCTGTCATGATGTGGCTAGGCAAAAACATTCTAGAAGAATGATCAATAGTAAAATACATCCAACAACTCTGGCATTTAAATGGTCGATTCTAAACTTCCAATTTAACCCAGCATTAAGATGAATGGGGAGGGGAAAAAATCACATTTTTAGAGCTATTGTTTCATCCTGTCTCTCCACATCATAAACTGAGCTAGATTCTTGTGCATAAATCCTTGTGGAGGGCTAATGCTGTAGACTCAAAAGAAATCTGTGAGTTTTTAATAAAGCATGTGGGATTTAGGAGTTATACCAATCCCAGGAGGAACTGGGGTGAAAACTTGATTCATTTCAGATACGGACTTCAACATAACCACACCCCTTTTAAAATTTACAATATTCCTGTTTCATCTAGAGAGTGAACCTAGTGAAACAAAAGGACAGCAAGACTGCCAAGTGAAAGAGAAATCGCTAAGAAACATCTTTAAATGATCCTGGGCTTTCCATCATCATTCATGTCTTTAGAAAAGTTGGAGTAGAAATAATACAAGAAAGCAATTACTTTGGTTACTTAAGAAACTCAACTTTAAAGGGAAATATAACATTTGTAACATTTAAACTCCACTAAAAAGACTACACAAAGTTAGTGAGAACATAAAAAATCCTGCTTCAAAGGGCATGTTGCCCTTTTTAAAAAAAAGCAGGAATAAGAGGGTTCTGTCAGCTCTGTAAGTTCAGGAATTTTTCCTATTTGCTCCCAAACTTCACTGCCTGTAAGCACTGCAGGATTCTGTGGTCCTACAAGGATTGTACCAGAGATGATCCCTCTAGGATCCCCTCATCAGCAGCAAGGAGTGTTCAATCATCCAAGGAACATCTTTTGAGAATCATCACTTATTTCTCAAAACATGCTCTCTGTTTCTATTGCTGCCACTGAATATGATTCTCTTTACAGGTACTAGAGTGTTAAATGAGAACAAATCCATCAAAGTGAATGGAGTAACAGTAATGTAAAACCAGTATGAGACAGAGGTGAATCAGGCCCACCAGTTTATTTTAGCTACTTGGGTTTTATTCTCCAGTCAAAAGTCACTATCCCTCTCTCATCCCAGTGACTTTATTCTCACTCTCTAATAACTATGTACTCTACTGGAAAGCTTCACTTTTTCTTTTAGCTCATTAAACAAGTTTAACAGGAGCATCGTGACTTCACAGGAATGTTTTTCTTTCAAGGTTACTCTTTTACAAGCCAATAGCATGAATCTAATGACTAAAAAGAGGGCTGAAGGGAAGATAGTGATGTGGTTAAGGCATTATACTGGGCCTTGGGAGATCCAAGTTTAGTTCCTGGCACTGTCACAGATTTCCCTTGGACAAATCACTTAGGGCTGTATTCTGCCACCACTATTCAAATTAAAAAGTCTCTTGCTCCGTGAGGAGTCTTCTTAACTTGGAGCAAGTTACTATTTAACATGAGAAGGGGTAAACAAATACAGCTGTTAATCTCTTTTTTGCCTTAGTTTCCCAACTGAGAAAAGGGGTAAATACATCACTACCTATCAGATGTCCTGTGAGGATACCTTCAGAAATACTTGGGAGGCACTGGGAACACGGTGATGATGGGAACCTATGTGTACCTCAATAGTTAGAAAGTGGCAGTAATCCAAAATTCAACTCCCTGGCAAATAACTCACTTTCTAAATTATGGGTATAGGATATCTACAAGCTGAAATTATGTTAGCAGCCCTATTTATGTCTTTATCTTGTCACTGTTATGGTAACCAATCACCCTCTAACTCCTAAAGAAAAGTACAACAGCTGGAACTATAAAGCTCTCAGTCAGGGCTGGTTCAGACAACACTACTCAAGCTGAAGCCACAGATACAGAATGAAATGCTAGTGGCTTATATATTACTCATGCTCTATTTCTGCATAGTATAGAGCATGAAACTGCAGCTTTGCTGACGAAGAGCTTTGTAATGATAACTTGAGCCTCTATTATATTGTGCCCATTGCAAACCTGTGAAATTGTACAATATAGTTACCATTATCCTCATTCTTTTCCATTGTTTGTTATGCTCACTTGTCTTTAATGAGATTGCAAATTTTTTGAGACAAGAACCGTTGTCTACCTATGTGTTTGTACAGAGACTAACAACAATGGTGACTTGATTGTGATCAGGACCTTTGGGAACTATCAAAGGATAAATAAAAATCATCATAGCAACAGGAGTTATAATGGCAGTGTGCAGTTTTTTTTCAGTCACTGTGCTAACATATCTTTGTAAAGCATTTTGACGTATCTGGAGTGTGAAAGATGCCACAGAGAAACAAATTCTATTCTGTCATTATTCAAAAGCCCTTCAATCCTAATGACCCTTACAAGATATTGATGCTGAAATGTAGGGAGAAGAACATCACGTCATTTGTTATCTTCTATCATTCCTCAGAATACAGCTAAGGAAGGACATCCAAGGAGCCCTATATGCTTAGAAACTCTATTAGATAGCTAGAATTCATGTACTATATTCCATTCTCACAAGTGTTGCCACCGGAAAATGGTCATTCTGATATAGGCTATCTTGCTAGTTTTTTTGCTCTTGCCTCCCTCATGGTCTTCCCTCAGATCCATTGACCCTGTGTCTCTTTACATGTTAGTGAACTGAGGTTTATTCTCCATCGTGACGGATGGAAGGGAAAGAAGAAGATTTCTCACTATGGACCTGATTCAAAGCCCGATGAAGACAATGGAAGTGATAAGCAACTTCTTGCAGACCATTTATAGGGTGAAATCCTGCTTCACTGGAGTCGATGAGAGTTTTGATATTGACTTCAGTGAAGCCAGGATTTTAATCAAACAATGGCTTTAACACTGCTTTTCACTCACTAATCCAACCTCACCCACCCACTCTTGTAATAAGCCCATAACCTCTGACTGAGTCACTGGAGTTCTCAAATCTTGATATAAGAACTTCAAGTTAAGAGAATCCACCTCTAACACTATTTCAAATCAGCAAATGACCCTAACCCATGCTGAAGAGGAAGGCAAAAAATCCAAGAGTCTCTGCCAATCTGCCTCAGGGGAAAATTTCTTCCTGACTCCAAATATGGTGATCAGTTAGACCCTGATCATGTGGGCAAGATGCACTAAACAGGCACCTAAAAAAGAATTCTCTGTGGTAACTAAGAGCACTTCCCATCTAGTGTCCCATCTCTGGCCATTGGGGATATTTGCTAAGAGCAGTCACACATGGGCCATATGCCATTGTAGGCAATCTCTTCATACTATTCCCTCCAGAAATATATCAAGATCAGTCTTGAAAAAAGTTAGGTTTTTTTCCCCCCAGTACTGCCTGTGGAAGACTGTTCCAGAACTTTACTCCTCTGATGGTTAGAAACATTCATCTAATTTCAAGCCTAAACTTGTTGATAGCTAGTTTATATCCATTCATTCTTTTGCCAACATTGGCTCTTAACTAAAATAACTCCTCTCCCTCCCTAGTGATTATTCCTTTGATGTATTTATTGAGCACAATCATAACTCCCCTCAGTTCTCATTTTGTTAGGCTAAACAAGCCAAGCTCCTTAAGTCTCCTCTCGTAAGGCAGGTTCTTAATTCCTTGAATCATCCTAGGAGCCCTTCCCTGCATCTCTTCCAGTTTTAATTCATCTTTCTTAAACATAGGAGACAAGAACCACACACAATATTTCATGTGAGGTCTCACGAGTACCTGATATAATGGTAATAACGCTTTCCTATTTCTACTGGTAATACCTCACCTGATGCATCGTAGGATTGCATTAGCCTTTTCCATGGCTGCGCCACATTGGTGGCTCATAGTCATCCAGAGATCAACCAATACTTCCTGGTCCTTCTCCTCCTCTGTTACTTCCAACTGCTAAGTCCCCAGCTGAAAACAAAAATTCTTGTTGTTAGTCCCTAAATGCATGACCTTGCACTTAGCATTATTAAATTTCATCCCATTTCTATTACTACAGTTTTCAAGACTGTCCAGATCTTCTTGCATGATATTCCAGATCTCCTCTATATTGCCAATACCTTCCAACTTTGTATCATCCTCAAATTTTATTAGGACACACACTTTTTGTGCCAAGGTAATTAATGAAAATCTTAAATAAGACTGGTCACAAGATCGATCCTTGAGGAACTCCACTAGTAACATCCTTCCCACCAGACAGTTTACCTTTCAGGATGACCCATTATAGACTCCCAGTTAACAAATTTCTTACCCACCTTTCAATTCTCATATTAATCCCCATCTTCTCCAATTTAACTAATAATTTCCCATGTGGAATTGTATAAAATACTGAAATCTAGGTAGATTATATCTACTGCATTTCTTTGTCTAGAAAATTAGTGATCTTCTCGAAGAAAGAGATCGGGTTGGTTTGGCACAATCTACCTTTTGTGAAATCACATTGCATTTTATCCCGATTAGCATTTACCTCCATGCCTTTAATTACTCTTTCAAAATTTGTTCTAAGACTTTGCATACAGTTGAGGTCAAACTAACCAGCCTGTAGTTTCCCAGATCACCTTTTCCCCTTTCTTAATTATAGATACTATCGTTGCAATTCTCCAGTCAGAGGGTCTGGCCCCTTGCCATTGGGTTTGCAATGTCATGTGCCAGTTCCTTTAATATTCTTGGATGGAGATTATCTGGGTCTCCCCAGTTGGCCCCATTAAGCTGTCTGAGTTTGGCTTCCATCCTGGAAGTGATAATTTCTACTTCAATATCCTGGTTCCCAATAGCCACCCTACCACTGCCCCCAAGCACCCTATTACTCTTATTAAAAACTGAGTCAAAGTATTTGTTTAGGTGCTGGGCCATACCTAGACTATCTTTATTCTCTATCCTATCCTCAGTGCTTACCATCCCATTTCTTCTTTCCTTGTTTTCTTTTTATTCATATGGCTAAAGGACCTTTTACTATTGGTTTTAATTTTCTTTGCAAGGTCCAGCTCTGCTGGCTTTTGGCAGTTCTCACTTTTCCCCTACACTTTCTGACTTCCAAGAGGTAACTTTCCCTGCTGATCCCTCCCATCTTCCATTCCTTGTAGGCTTTCTCCTAATAACCTGTCTGAGATGCTTGTTCATCCAGTTTGTTCTGCAGCCTTTTCCTACAAATTTTTTCCCTTTGCTTAGAATGCAGACTCAAGATAGCTTCTACAACTCTGAAAGTAATTCCAAGCGTCCTCCACATTCAGATCCTTGAGTTCATCAGTCCAGTCTACTTCCCTATCTAATTTCCTTAATTTTGTAAAGATTGCCCTTTTGAAATCAAGGACCCTAATTGCAGATCTATTTTTGTTTATCATTCCATTTAGTTTAAACTGAATTAACTCATGATCACCTGAACCAAGGCTGTAACTCTACAACTAGTTCTTTTATGAGGTCCTCACTACTTACCAAAACTAAATCTAAAATAGCCTCTTGTTGGTTCAGCAGTTATCTAGTGAAGAAATCTGTCCGCTATCACATCCAGAAATATCTGGGGCTTGCCATTATTAGTGGTATATGTCCTCTCTATCCATATTCAAATCAGACATTGGGGGTCCATGTCTTATTTGGATAGCTGAAGTCAGTGCCATCACCACTACTACAGAAAATTGTTAAGCAGTACTTCATTGTTGTGAGAACAAATACAAGAAGAAGAGGACATAGTGTAATGTTATTCTATTGTAAGAAGAACAGGGAATATATTCTCATTAGAGTTGGAAGAATGCAGTTCCAATACTCTCTATGAAAGCTGCACCACAGTATGCAATATTGTGTGTATTCAAATGTAACAATGACCTACTGGCTTCTGATTATCTTATCCTAGACCTTGATAAACCTGGCTATTCTCTTAGAAATGAATTTCTGTCCAGCAAAGCATTTCTCTTGCCAAAGTATAATTTTTTTTGGCAGTGTCTATCACTTTCCAATGCTGGAATCTGACCTAGGCTTGTAAATTGTGCTGTGTTGGCAAGGTTTTCACCCCCTGGAGCATTGTATTGGTCTAAAGCAATACATCATATTATTTCTCAACTTTGTTAGGTTTTTGGGGGTTTTTTAAGAATTCTAAAACTATAAAATTTTTGCTTCATATCCCAGTGCAATATTACCCAAGCCTATAGGTCTTCACATCAGTGCAAGTGACTTTGAAACTACTATGTGAAGAATAATGGCCTTATCACATGTTTAGTATACTGAATGGCTTCTGAATAGTGGCTCTGTGCAGAGGGCATAGTGCAATGCAGCTATGTGTGAGGGTAAATTGTTACAAACGCTGTACTTTGGAAACGAGTTTAAGAAGGGTTGTTGGGAAGGGTTGGGGAGAATGGGATTAAAATTAAACACACAATGAAGAGCAAAAAATTGTTTCTGAAAGCAGATTCCTAGGGGAGGAAATTACCCTGTTCAATTATGTGGCATGTTGTCTGGCAAACACTAACCAAAATTAAAAATTAACACAAACTGGAGACTAAATCCACAAAGACAGAAGTAGTAATTTCCTTCTAAATGGATTTAGCCTACAGTTTGTTAATCTAGGTTTTCAAAAGCTGAACTACAATGTTATATTTTGTTGCCCGTATGGATTTCTCTATTCAAAACACAGTGATTTTTTTCTCATGAAGACTAATCCATGAATCTTTATACACTTAATCCTGCCATTGCACAGAGAGATGGACTAAAGAACCTCCTGAGGTCCCTTACAGTGCTACATCTTTACGATCCTATGATTCCTCAAGGCAAAACTCTCACTGAAGTCACATGACTTCATATGTTACATTGCTATGCATCTGAGTGCACATGCTTTCCCAGCAAAATTCTCTTAGGATTTGCAAAGACAAAGCCCTTTACAATGAATTAAGACTATATCTCATTGTTTTACACTCAGAATTCTATGGAACTAAGTGTCCTACAAAGCAGTAGCTGAGTACAATCTAGTGCTTTCAATGTAAAAAAAATAAAATAAAAAAAAAATGCATATACTCTCATCCAGATTTCATTATCTTGATAAAACTCATCCCTTAGTCTCATATATGTAAAAAATAGGCTTCAAAGCTAGTAGATGCATTATGATATATTTACAAATGCATATATATGCTCATTTTGGTGGCTATAAACAAAATCCAAATTTTACCACTCTCAATAAAACAAAAACAAAATTGCAACTCACTGTTTAGGGCTTGAAACAGGTGCACTACATTTTTATGAAAATCATCTTGCTTTGTTTGCGAGATTTAAGTTTTAAATCATTCCTAGTGTACAGGAGCTTTGACAACAGGTAGCCAGATTTTTGTAATCATTCATACAATCATCAAAACATAGACTTTTCCTTTTGATTGAACACAGGCCTCTAATTTTCCCAGTAGTGACTGGAAACGCTAAAGAAATGTCTTAGAAGTAAACTCATGCACAAGTTACAATGGGAACAGTTTAGTCATCATCAGGGGCATCATTGCAGAAAAATTCTGGCAGGCAAAGTTGTGTCAGCATATAGAACATTATGTGAGATAATAGCATATCCTCAAAGTCAGGGGGAGGGAGGCAAAAAGTGGAAGACACACAGGCATATGAAAAGTCAGGGGGAGAGGGGAAACCAAGGTCAGGGAGGCCAACTGCCCCCATTGCCCATAGCAAATGATGCCTTTAGGGGTCAAGATTTTCAAAATGAGATTTTGCGTACCTCATTTTTTGGGTATCCAGTATCAGACACTTTAAAGGGGACAGATTTGTCACAGACTCATTTAAAGTACCCTTATATGAGCACCCCAAAATTGGGGCACACAATCACTAGTCACATTTAAAAATCTTGACTTTGTAGATTTGGGGACATTTGGATTTCCCCTTTTTTTGATTTCATGCTTAAAGTTAAGCATGTGCTTAAGTGGTTTCCTAAGTAGGGATGATTTTCTGAATCAAGGGCTCAACATCATTCTCTGCTTCTGCTCCAATAATGACAAACGTATTACTTATTACACCAAAATGTGAGGATTTGTGTAATTATTCTGATTTGGGTGAAGCCACAGTTCCTTTCAGGGTACTTGTGGTAGTAAGCTAGCTCTGCATTAACTCTGGACTATTTTTCATGAACTTTCTTATGGTTAATATTACCAGAGCAGTGCAGCTTGTGATCCTCAGAGGAGGTCTAGATGGCATGATGGTTAAACCTTCTGTAGCATGTCTTCACTAGAGTTCCCAACATTGCTACTACCAGTAGAGCTGAACAGTGAGAAATTTGGTGCAAAAAGAAAAGTCTAGCATAGAGAAGGCTCTGCTGAATTACTTCACGGTTACGCATTGTTTAAAGGGAAGTGCTGTTATTACAGAAGCCAGCTGTTTAACCATTGGAATTCTATAACTTGGCTCATTTTCAAGAAACAGTGAAATACTTTGCTACAGTAGATTAAATGGTAGCCAAAATTTCTATTAAGTAAACTTTGACCTACATGATATGAAACCTCTTTGGAGCTAACAGCTGACAAAAAAGGAAACAAACCTCCAAGGACACCAATATACATCAGCAAAAAGGAATTCCTAGGACTGTTACATGTCCAAAGGCATCATTCTGAAGGTTGAGTAAATATAAGGAACTGTTTGATGGCAGCCAGAAAGCAGTTTTGAAGTTGTGTCAGAATGAAAGGGAAGGACTATGTGGGTGAGCAGGATTTGATACGTCACACTGGCATGTCAGGATCGATCAGTATTTTTAGGCAATCCTAGCTTTTAGGTAACAACAGATTACAATATCAACAACAAAAGGTTATGGAGCTCATTCCCTTGAATGAACTCCACGTCAGTCCATTTCCTTTTATTATAAAATTTTTATGAATATGACAGATGTTGCATGTGTAGGACTATTTGCCTATATTTTCTCATGCTATTCACCCATGTAGGGCCTGATCCAGGAAAGCACTTAAGCACATGCTTAAGTCTATCCCCATTTAGAAAACCTAAAGAAAGGCTTAACTTTAATGGGAATTAGGCATGTGCTTGAAGTTCAGTGCATGTTTTAGTGCTTTCCTGAATAGGGCCCAGAGACTCTGATCCTGATGCAATTCCTTTGCAGGAAGAACTCCTTGTCAGGGCCATAGGGAAGTAGCTATCATATTTGACTGTAATTATTATTGGAACCTTGTCTGAGCTAATAAGTGTTATTTATATTGCAGTGCTTGATTTTAGGGGTACAGTCACCTTAAAAATCATGCTACTGTCTGAAAAGCTCTATTTGTCTATCACTGGCTGTTGTTACAGGTAACCCCTGAAATTATCATAACTGAAAGAGTCTAGAGAAAAAAAATCTATTTTCTTCTGTTTGTTTCCTTTGTGTGTTGGCCCAAATCTACAAAACGACTTAGGCGTTGTGATACTCAACATTGCAAGACCTACATTTTAGGCACCTAGACAATCCACGGAACAACTCTGTAACCTGCAAAGCCTGAGTTATGCACCTAGACTCCCTGTACAATGAATGGGAAGAGCTAAGTGCCTTCGGATGAGATCTACAAAAGCCAGCACACTATCTGGGGAACTGCCAACCTGGTTAATGGGAGATGACAACAGGAGGGGTGTGTGCTAAGTCCCTCCCCTCTCATGGCGTTCAGTGCCTCACCCTGAACTACAGAGAGGTGCCTATCCTGAATGACTGATCTCCACACCTGAGAACCTCTCTCCTGGATAGCTAAGGCATTTCTTGTGGGAATGAGTTAGGCAAGTGCCTAACTCCATACAAGATGGCCAGTTGTGGTGGTGCCCACTCTGTAACTTTTAAAGCAGTGGCGAGAGCACTCACCTGGGATGTGGGAGACCCAGGTTTAATTCCCACATCTGCCTGAGGGGAAGGAAAGATTTGAACAAAGGTCTTCCACACCACTCAGAGGCTGCTGTTATCACTGAGTTATGGGATATTCTGATATGAGGGTTCCTCAGTCGCTATTGCTTAAGCTGTTCCATTGTGGGGCAATAAATAAAGAATCACTGAAGCAGGGGGACTGGACCTCGGTCTCCCATCTTCCAGCTGGGTGCCCTACCCATCAGACTAGAGAGTCATTCTTACTCTCTCACTGCCCCCAATGACTCTTTAAGTAGTTACACACAGTGGAATAGCTTCAACAGGAGAGAGAAAGGGAGCCCACGTCAGAATATCCCATAGCTCAGTGATTAGAGCACTCCTCTGAGGGGTGTCAGAAACCTATGTTCAAATCCTTTCTCCTGCCTCAGGCAGCGGGGTCGACTGAACCTGGGGTGCCCACATCCCAAGTGAGTGCTCTAATTACTGGGAAAAGTAATAGGCTGGGTTGCACCACCTGCCGGACTTTGAATGGGACCCAGCCGGCTAGTGGCCTCTGAGCACACCGACCAGAGCAGTCTCCACAGACAAGATGGGCAGCCAAACGCCCAGAGTGGGTCAGCAGTGCACATGCCCAGAGGCAGAAATGTAGGTGTTCATGGAACTTTTGCTGCAAAAACTTAGGCACTGAATGAATTTAGGCACCTATAGGGTTCAGTGGCAGCTGAGAAGAAGTTTTGTGGACCCTATTGATCCTTAAAAGAGAGCAAACATTTTCCAGTAGAATCATTTCAACCTACTAGCTCATTTCTGCTTTGTTTATTCATATCAAAGTTAAATGTTAACTATAATACACTTCAGTACAGTTGGGAAGTTTTCAGGCTTTTTAAACTTCCTTTGAATTTAACTACTTCCTTTATACCCCCTTTATGTACAAATGCCTCAGAAATATCTATTCAGCCAATAGTGCTTCACAGAAAATAGCAAGAGCACTGAGACAAAACATTACCATTAAAGAAAAAGGTTAGTGGAAGCAATGTTCGGATACGTCTGCATAACAGCTAATTGGAGCTGGTAAAGAACCAGGGATACTGTTCTCTTCTCAGGAAATTTCACTAGAGAAAGACACTGTCATTCACAAGACATGTCTAGATGTCAGAGAAGGGCGATTTCCTGGGACAATTTGACTGATAATTTATTGAAGAAGTATTAGACAAATGACTTAATCTTACCGTGCCTCAATTTCCCCATCGGAAGAGAATACAACTGACCTACCTCTTAGGGTCTTTGTGAGGCTTTATTGTTTGTGAGATCTTTACATGAAAAGTGCTAAAGAAACAATAAATATTATTATCGCTGAAATCTCATAACGGTTTATAGATGAAAAATGATGGCGGCATTCCCCATCACTCAGATATTATGGTGCTAAAGACCACAGAAGGCTTGGCCTGCACTGGGGGCGGTGTGTGGGGCACATGTAGCTCCATGTCACAGTGGAAGAAAGGCTGAGTCCACACTGTGGTGTGTAGCTACACACGGCAGTGAAAGGCTCTGGTTGGGAGGAGGCAGCAGGAAAGGCTCCCGTAATGGGGAACTGCCAGAGCCTTTCCCTGCTGCCTTTCTTCCCTGCTGGAGCTTATCACTGCAGCAGGGAAAGACTCCAGCAGCAGGACACTACAGGGTAGATATAGGAGGCACTGCTTGGGTGTATAGAGAGCTATATAGGGTATATACCCTAATGTTCTGGTGTGTCTGTGCTCACCTAAGCAGTGTCTCACTGTCTGCACTGCTGTTTATACCTGTGCTAGCTGGGTGTGCTGTGCCTGTACTCTATATGCCACTGTAAGTGTAGAAATACCTTAAGATAAACAGAATGACTGAGAACAGACTAACTTTTTGATGATGACTCCCAGGTCCTTAGCACCTTGTCAGAACCATGTAGTCTGGCTCATTGAAGTCCTGATGCAGCAAAGCACTTGAGCATGTGCTTAACTTTAAGTACATGCTTAGATCCAACCCCATTCAGCAAAGCAAACTTCAATGGGACTTAATCGTGTGTTTAAAGTTGAGCCCATGCTTTAGGGCTCTGCTGAATACGGATGGACATAGGCACACGTTTAAGTGCTTTGCTGAAACAGAGCCTTACTCTCCAGACAGTAGCAATGGCTACTCTGAATTGGTTCTGGTTTTTTGGCAGAATGTAATTTCCCTTCTTTTCTAGATGGAAAAGGCATACTGCGCAAATTGCAGTTGATAAATAGCGTGTCAGTGAATATATTATTCTGACTGTTTATTAGGAATTCAGTAGTGCCCAGAGGAACCAGTCAGTATCAGGGCTGGCTAGGTATTGTAAAAACACGGCAAGTACAAAAGAAAGTTCCTGACCTCAAAATTTTACAAATCTAAATTAAAACAAGACAACAGATTCGTTAAAATCAAAATCTGTGAACAAGCCATTTGTAAAGTGAAAAAAGAGCTAAATTTGATCAATTAGTTTCTATGAAGAGTTCAATGATCTGTATCAGTGAGCATTACACAGGCACATCCAGGGATAGAATTTGACCTGCAGTGATTTAAATGGAAAAAAAAAAGTAAGAGAGAATCTGAGACAGCTCCCAGTACCAGGAAAAGTAAAATAAGTTATGCTGAGGAGATCAAGTTAGAAAGCTTCAGAATCAGGTCTTATATATCTCACAGGTAATAGTGTTACTTAATGGGTGAAAATACTGTAGATGATCCTTTCAAAGAAATTGTATTTCTTTATCTCTGCACATTTATAAGACATTTCAGTGGTACACATACAAACTCACCAAAAAACAGCCCTACACCACAAAAAAAATATGACTGTAATCTATTCCTGGCTTGCTGTCCTGTTTATCCTTATGAAACAAATAATTTAGCAGAGAATGTACAGTATAGAGGTCCTCAGTGGCTTACAATGTACTAAGTAAGCATGTTTTTCTTTTTCTTTAATTTATAATCCCTGGAAAGGGGGTTTATTTAAAAAAAAAAAAAAAAAGCAATTGTTTAAGTTTACAAAGCTCACAGGGACAGTTAGTTCTTAGCTGACGGTATCCCTGGCTAAAAAGTTAGACATATTTTATCACTAAAAGAAGTATTTTCTTTTATGGATGTACTGAGATCTCAGGGGCTCTTGATCACTGATTATTTGTTTTAATCACAAAGGAGTACAAATTGTACTGTCTTCTCCAAACTGACAACTAGAGGATGTCTTTATGGATGTGCCTCCAAAATTTACTCTAAAAGGGCAAGAAGCAAGATTTTCCCAGTGAAAAATTAAATTCATCAACTTTGTGATAGTCTCACTCTTCATCAAGCCAGAGTCCTTCATCCCTCCCTAAAACTCAGTCTCCTGACAGAGCAACTTGATGTCATCACTCGTTAGTAGTAAAACTACAGGCCCAGCAAAGAGATGGCTACTCCATGCCCAACTCCCTGCCTGATCTCACAGTGTGGAGACAAAAGCAGAAACTAGCCGAGAAATAAGAAAAGACACTTAAAGAGAAGGAAGACATGGATCAGAGGGAGAGAAAATAGAAGTGGTTGTTGTGGGGAATTTAATGACATGACTGTTGGTTAGAGCTGGATTAATACTGCAAAACATCTTCTGAGACCATCAATTTGATTTATTACATTGATTCATTTCTGCTGCATTGGTTCCTGTTTTGTGTTCACATTGGATAAACATTAGTGTAATCAAATAACAAACATTTGATGTGCAAACAATGCCTTGTTCACAGAGCATATACTTATCGCAACTGCTCAATGACCATAAGGCGCAATAAGCAGCAAACAGTATGCAATACCAGTCCTGCTTCATACATTGTGCTCTAACTATATGGTGCCAGGCAACAGTAAACAGCCCTCCCTCATTCACCATGCACCTTAATGCTCACTGCTTTTACAGCACTTTACTGGTTACTGCCGATTCAACCTTACTTTCTACTGCTTAATGTTTTCTCATTAAACCACATCTTATGGTCTGTAGAAATTCACTATATTTTTTTCCCTTTACTGTTAATTTTAGCCTCAGATGCTGGCTCAGTGCAGCCTCCTTTTATTTAAAATGTTAGGAAATAGTAGCTTAACAGCACTATCCATTATTTTTAAAAAACTACTATTCATTATCTATTTCTAAAAAGGGGAATAAGGACAACCAAGGGAATTATAGACCAGTCACCTTAACTTCAGTACTCAGCAAGATAATGGAACAAATAATAAATCAGTGTAAGCATCTAGAAGATAATAAGGTGATAAGTAATAGTGAACATGGATTTGTGAAGAACAAATCATATCAAATCAACCTACTACTCTTCTTCGATTGGGTAGTAGGCCTTGTGGACAGGGAGGAAAACAGCAGATGTGATATAACTCAACTTTATTAAGGCTTTTGATACTGTCTCACATGAACGTCTCATAAACAAATTAGGGAAATACAGTCTAGATGAACCTACTATAAGGTGGGTGGGCAACTGGCTGGAAAACCATACTCAGAGTGTAGCTATCAATGGTTCACAATTGAACTGGAAAGGCATATTGAGTGGAGTCCCACAGGGATCTGTCCTGGGTCCAGTTCTATTCAATATCTTCATAAATGATTTCGATAAATGGCATACAGAATACACTTATAAAGTTTGTGGATGATATCAAGCTGGGAGGGATTGAAAATGCTTTGGTCTGAAATGAACAGGATAAAGTTCAACAAGAATAAATGCAAAGTGCTACACTTAGGAAGGAATAATCATTTACACAAATACAAAATGGGAAATGACTGCCTAGAAAGGAGTACTTCAGAAAAGGATATCAGGGTTATAGGGCAACACAAATTCAATACGAGTCAACAATAAAATACTGTTGCAAAAAAAGTAAACATCATTCTGGATTAGCAGGAGTGTTGTAACCAAGACACGAGAAGTAATTCTTCTATTCTACTCAGCATTGATAAGGCCTCAGCTGGAGTACTGTGTCCAGTTCTGGGCACCACTTTTTGGGAAAGATGTGGATAAATTGGAGAAAGACCAGAGGAGAGCAACAAAAATGATTAAAAGTCTAGAAAACATAACATATGAGGAAAGATTGAAAAAATTAGGTTTGTTTAGTCTGGAGAAGACAAGAGTGAGGGTGGAGACTTGCACGTAAAAGGTTGTTATAAAGACGAGGGTGATAAATTGTTCTCCTTAACCACTGAGGGCAGGACAAGAAGCAATGGGCTTAAATTGCAGCAAGGGAGATTCAGGTTAGACATTCTTAACTTTAAGGACAGTTAAGTACTGCAACCAATTAGCTAGAGAGGCAGTGGAATCTCTGTCATTGCCGGTCTTTAAGAACGGGTTAGACAAACACCTGTCAGAGATGGTCCAGATAATACTTAGTCCTGCCTCAGCGCAAGGGACTGAACTAGATGACCTATTAAGGTCCCTTCCAGTCCTACATTTCTATTATTTTTATGCACAAATTATGATATTTAAATAGCTCCTAACTCCCCCAATTCAAAGTCAGTTTTCACCCAAATAATGAGGTACATTCCGCTCTGACGACTATCTGTTTGCCACATTTAAGTTTCCCACCCTCAATATCTTTTAGTGCTAAAATAGTTCCAAAGATTTTAACAACATTTTTGTAATAAGAAAAGTTATGGTTTTGCTCAAATGTTAAAAAACATCACCCTTCGGCATAGACAAAGCCTGGACATTTTCAAGTGAATGATTCAGTATTATGAGCATCTAAGGAACTGTCTTAGAATGGAAACACATTGGCAGCCTTACTACAGCTGTCACTAGTATTCCAGCTATAATAATGCAATCTATCATAGGAGTGCTACTAAGGCTTTTGCATTTCTTTTCCCCCAACAATTAAACTCTCCCATTTGTGTTGTGTGCAGGTAAGCCAACAGGGTATGGATCCAGCAGTAGACGTTTACACCACAAGGGAATAGTGGATGAATGCTGCTTCCAGAGCTGTGACCTGAGGAGGCTGGAAATGTACTGCGCTCCTATCAAGCCACCCAAATCTACACGTTCTGTACGTGCTCAGCGCCACACCGATATGCCAAAAGCACAAAGGGTAGGAGAATTTACTCAAGTCTGATCATGTAGCAAATAGTATATGTGTTTTACTTAATAAGGAAAAGCATCATGATTGTGAATCATATTTAAAATATCCCCTAGGTTTCAAATGTATGCTGCTTATAGGTATTGAAGATTTAGTGGCACTTTTGGAAAGTAACGGCTGTCAAGGGAATGCCTGGTTCCTTGAAAAGACTATTGAATGTGAAGTATTTCACCTCTAAGTTATCTACTGAGGAAAAGAGAAAGGAGAATAAACTCTGGCAAGTCACGTGTAAAAGTATAATTAGGCAGGCCAAAAAAGAATTTGAAGAGCCACTAGAAAAAGACTCAAAAACTAAAAGTAAAAATATGTGTAAGCACATCAGAAGCAGGAAGCCTGCCATACAATCAGTGGGGACACTGGATGCTCAAGGTGCTAGCAGAGCACTCAAGGAAGATAAGATGATTATAGAGAAGCTAAATGAATTCTTTGCTGCAGAGGATGTGAGGGAGATTCCCACACCTGAGCCATTCTTTTTTAGGTGATAAATCTGAAGAACTGTCCAAGATTGAGGTATCAGTAGAGGAGGTTTGGGACCAAATTGATAAATTAAACAGTAATAACTCACCAGGACCAGATGGTATTCACCCAAGAGTTCTGAATCACAATCACAGGCTGATAAGCCTAATTTCATTATCAGGCAAATTGGTTGAAACTATAGTAAAGAACAGAATTTACAGACACATAAATGAACACAATTTGTTGGGGAAGATTCAACACAGCTTTTGTAAAGGGAAATCATGCCTCACCAATCTATTAAAATTCTTTGAGGGGATCAACAAACGTGGACAAAGGTGATCCATTGGATATAGTGTACTTGGACTTTAAGAAAGCTTCTGACAAGATCCCTCACAACAGGCTTTTAAGGAAGTGATGAGATAAGAAGGAAGGACCTCTCATGGGTCAATAACTGGTTAAAAGACAGAAAACAAAGAATAGAAATAAATTGTCAGTTTTCAGAATGAAGAAAGGTAAATAGTGGTGTCCCTCCAGGACCTGTACTGGGACCAGTCCTGTTGAACATATTCATAAGTGATCTGAAAAAGAGGTGTGACAGTGAAGTGGCAAAATTTGCAGATGATACAAAATTACTCAAGATAGTTAAGTCCAAAGCTGACTGTGAAGAGCTACAAAGGGATCTCACAAAACTGGGTGACTGAACAACAAAATGGTAGCTGAAATTCAATGTTGGTAAATGCAAAGTATTGCACAATGGAAAACATAATTCCAACTATACATACAAAGTGATGGGATCTAAATTAGCAGTTACCACTCAAGAAAGAGATCTTGGAATCATTGTGGATAGTTCTCTGAAAACATATGTTCAATGTGCAGCGGCAGTCAAAAAAGCTAACAGAATGTTAGGAACCATTAGGAAAGGAATAGATAAGACAGAAAATATCATAATGCCACTGTCTAAATCCATTTTACTCCCACACCTTGAATACTTTGTGCAATTCTGGTCGCCCCATCTCAAAAAAATATATTAGAATTGGAAAAGGTACAGACAAGGGCAACAAAAATGATTAAGGGTATGTAAAACAGCTTCCATATGAGGAGAGATTAAAAAGACTGGGACTTTTCATATTGGAAAACAGATGACTAAGGAGGGATATGATAGAGAACTATAAAATTATGAATGGTGTGGAAAAAATGAATAAGGAAGCGGTATTTACTCCTTCACATAATACAAGAACCAGGAGCCATGAAATTAATAAGCACCGTGTTTAAAACAAACAAAAAGAAGTACTTCTGCACACAATGCACAGTCAGCTGTGGAACTCATTGCCAGGACATGCTGTGAAGGTCAAAACTATAACAGAGTTCAAAAAAGAACTAAATACATTCATGGAGGATAGGTCTATCAATGGCTATTAGCCAAGATGGTCAGGGATGGAACGCCAGGCTCTGGACGTCCCTAGCCTCTGACTGCCAGAAGCTGGAAGTGGACAATAGGGGATGGATCACTTGATGATTGCCTGTTCTGTTCATTCCCTCTGAAGCACCTGGCATTGGCCACTGTCAGAAAACAGGATGCTAGACTAGATGGATAATTGGTCTGACTTAATATGGCCATTTTTATGTTCTTACTTTCTTATGTTACCAATTCATCACTATCCAAATATAATTGGATGGCAATATTGGATCTATTGGAAGTGAGTTTATAACCTCACTCCAGATCCTACTGGACAAGTATTAACATCATAAAACCATCACTGCTTTTGGCACTAAGTGCCATTTTGAAAAGAGAAGGTAAATATTAAATGGTCATGAACTGATCTCTTCAGAACCCTCTCACTAGCTCCAGTAGGTCAGAGCAGAGATACAATGAGGGACCATTAAGGAAGAATTTTGCACTTCAGATGCCCATACGTGCTGTGTCTGCTCTGTAAATTAATAGATGACTTTACTCTCCAAAGCTGTAGTTCTGGCATTTTTCACCAGAACCATTATACACAAACAAACTTTGTCCACTTCCTTGTTTTGATCTTGCTCTCCATTATTATTTCACGCACACATTACACTAGCAATCAGAGTCCCCATTATTATTATTATTTGTATCACAGTTGTCCCTAGAGGCTCCTTCTAAGATTGGGGCCGTATTGTAATAAGTGCTGTACATATATGTGGTAAAAAATGTCCCTGCCCTGATGAGCTTACAATCTAAATGACCCTAAGTAAACTGCTCACGGCCATTGTCACATCTGGACACGTTTCCACCTTTGTCTCCTGTTTGGTCTGTCAGCATCTTCCCTTTATGTGTTATTTGCCTTTTACATTTTGCAGCACATTTTCTGTGTTAGACCTTTCTGTCCAGGCCATTTTGCCTGAGTAGTGTGCACTGGCCTGGTATCACAAATCTATCCTGTAGGACCCTCTCTGCAAAGTTACATAGGGGCTTTTTCTCCTTAGAGACAGAATCCAACTTGACAGCTGGGTTCAGAATAATACAAAAGAGAGAGAAAAGGATTTAAATTAAATCAAATTAAATCAAAATGAACAGTTGCCTCAACATACTGAAATTTATGCTTTGCAAATGTTAAACTTGAGAAAGCATTTTCAGCAAAAGTTACAGAAAAGCAAAGCAGAATGTATATAGTCCTAAAAGCAAATTCTAAGTTCTGAATGTCTTGTCAGAAATGCAGCATCCTTTTGAGAGTAAGTGAGCCCTGTCCCACCTCTTCCCCCAAGACCTTTTTCAACCCTTTGAAGAAATGGCTCTGTGATACTTACTGGGAGTCAACCATAGAGGTGTACCTCACACTACGCATGTATGAGGAGTGAAGTCTTCTCCAAGCAGAGCTAAACCATAGAGCAGCAACCAATGTGGTTTCTATACACCTCAGCACTTTAATCCTCATGGCTTTAGAAAAAAAGAAGAGAAGAACCATGGCAACTCCTCTTTGAACTCCACACCCTTATGATCTCAGCAGATGGGAAAAAACAGTCTCACCTTGGTTGAAGGGAGAGAAGATTCCCAGAAGCTACCTACTGGTTCCTCATGACACACTTCATCCTCAGGGCCAAAAGAACAACCAGTCACCTTCTAGACAGCTCTCCTCTCCACACAAACAGAAGATGGGGCAGTAAGAGCCCCCTCATCCTGTTGGAACACACCTCTCCTCACAGAGGGAAGAAGGAGTGATAAACTCAGATCTACAGCAGATGAAGGGATAAAGTAGAAGGAAAGAGGGGAGAAATGTAAAAAGAAAGCAAAACTAAGACAAGTTAAACATTTTTAGAAGAATATTTTATATAAAGTTTGATCAAACTTTCCTCTGCCTGATGACAGCCAAAATTGGTGAGTTTCTTCCTCCCTGAATCCTCTATTCATTTACGTTAATTACTGCCATGAAATGAAAATAAGCATGAGAGAATATTATAACAAGGTTGGATTCTCCAACAGCACATAGGCTGGAGAGTTCAAATGGCAATTAACATACTACACATTTTGGAAAGAAAGATGAATTGACTAACTCAGGAACTTGCAGAAATAATATGCATCTGGATGTTATAAATGAAAAGCAAGTTTTAAATTTATTTAAATAAAAAGGACAGTTATACTATATAATGGCTTTTATAGGTGGTGGAGTTAGTGTTTGAAAAACACCATTTTTATGAACCACTTAAACTAATGTAATATGTGTTTTCGTTGTTCCTTCCATGGAATAGCTTTTCCAAAACTGTGGTGCCTAGGGAAAATTTAACTGGAGCATGAATTCAAGCTCTTACAAATGCAAAGCCAGAATGCCAAAATAAAGAGGTGTGGGATATTTGAAAACTCACGCAGCTTCCGGGACTTCAGCCTTCCGGGCTGTCAATACACGACTTTTCATGAACATAAATTCACTTTGAAATACCAAATTAATAAATACAATGCCACAGACCTTCAGAATTTATACAGCATACAGATGAAACAACAGAAAACATGGCAAACAATTGCTTTTTATAATAGGTACATTTTCCAATTTAATAAATTTTACACTTTTGTAGTCAACTTTGTAAGTGTGCATTGGCGAAGGCAAGGTTAATAGACTAATGAGGTTCAGGTCTTTTCCTCTAATGAGTGCCATATATGAATGAATACATTTAACTGATGACTAATCCATGGAGTATATCTTGCACTCTTATTTTAATGTATGAAATTAATTATGTTAAATGGAAAAGATTTTTTAGGGCTGTGCACAATTTCTTTATCTGCTTTAGAATATCCATTGTCTAGTTCTCAGAATAAGCCTGTTCTCTCCAAAGCCCACTAAAGCCAATGTGAGTCTTTCGAATGACTTCAGTGGGTGTTGAAGCAGACCTTCTGGGTCAGATCCTGAAGTTCTTGCTTGGGCCCTAATCTTGCAAGCAGATCCTGTGTCTGCACAGAGCCCCATTGACGTCAGTGGCCTCTGTGGGGGCACAAAGATGCTCCTGTGTAGAATAGCTTGAAAGAATGGGACCTTAGGGCTGATTATCCTTCTTCAGCATATCTAAGAGAAGTCAAAGAGGCTTGCCTAGTTAAAAACTGAGTAAGGGATTTGACCCCACATTTGCCCACTTACATAAAGACACTGTTGAAGATTTCTCATGTAGTAGGTGCCAACATTTACTGACCAACGTAAAAGTGTATTATTAAACAAGGAGCAGTGAGGTTAGGTAAGTAACGAGACTCTGAAGCCCAATAAAATAGCTGAACGTCATTGAAAATCAAAGCCAGCATAAGCACTTTTTGGGAAAGAGACTACTTTTTTTTGGGAAAGAGACTACTTTTCTTTCTGAGGAAGGGATCGACTTCTCCATCCCTGCATGTCTGAGCAAAGTCTGGCAATTCTGGACTATGCCTAAATGTTTCTATCGTTCTTTAATAGAGCTCCACAGAATGAAATTAAGTTACTAGAAGTAGGTCATCATCAACATAGGGTGACTTTAAGCCAATAAAAATATAACAGTGATTATTCTTGCCAGTGAAAGCAGGTGTTATGGAGGTCTTTAGAATCCCTATCATACCCTGCTGCTAAGGTCATTGGAAAGTCTTTTAAATATTCTCTGTGTTGTTTCAGTTACCCTGATGTGATGAGCCAAATCACGTGTATAATTAAGATTGAAATATCATATTTATTTATGATTAAGTTAGATTTCAGTCATGGCTTCCTATGATTTGATGAGTGTCTTGTGAGAAGTTTGAGTTTTTCTTAGTGGATGTCACAGCAAAAACTATTATTAAGTCAATGTGATAAATTTTACTCTCAGTTATACCCATTCAGCCCCATTGACTTCAGTGGAAATTTGGCCCAGTATGTTCATCAGATAGAAGGTACCATGCTGAAACTTTACGTACTGCTTTTGCATAAAAAGATGTAGCGTGAAGAATATCAGAAATCAAATTCAGGAGACAACCATAATACTAATACTAATAATAAAAACGAAATAGAATAAGTTTGAATTTGATTTTCCAGAGTGAGAGGTTAATGCAGATTTTGAGCTTGGGGAATCATCTGAAAATAAATATTTTCTTCTCAGAAACTGAAGTTTCACACCTGTGATCCTTCCATGCAGGAAAAACTATGTGAGACCCACATCACATAGGCCTACAGGTCTCAGAACTAAATCAAATAATAATTTGCACTTCTACAATGCTTTTCACCCAGAGCTCTCAAAGCACTTCACAGCTATAGTGTCAACAAATTAAAATCTCACAATACTTTTGTGATATAGGGGGTCCCTGCCATAGAGACAGCAGGTAACTAACTCTGCAGTTAGAAGTGAGTTCTACACATGTTTGTTTTGCTCTAAAACTTGGTGGCCAATGAGAGTAAAATTTTACATGTGGTTAGTTTTTATTCCCTTTTAACTTTATATATAGTTTTTATTTGGTTACTTTTCATACATTTCCAACAGGAAGACTTTGAATTTGGGTTTGGCTCAAATTTTTTTTGGTAGTCCTACTTTTAATCAATGATGGATATCTCTTTTAAAAAAAAACATTGTCACAACTATTGCACACCACAGACCACACCCTGCAATTGTAATTCTGTCCTCCTAAGAATGCCAGCCTCTCACCACCCCCTTTAACTGCCCTTCTGTACAAAACCCTTTACCAAATGATGCTCTCCCAATGCAGCCAACTACTACACCAAATATGCACAGTTGCTAAGATTGGGGGGAATAATCTGATAAAGTGATGTGTGCAGAAGGGTAAGGTGGTGTGACTACAGGCCAAAAAACAAACTCCCATTTTCACCAAGTGTAGTCTCACATGGCATCCTTCCAGGAGGATTTCTCAATGTGGTTAGCTAAGGGAGTTTGTGAATTACAATGGCACACAGCTTCTATTGGTCCTCAGTGTTGAAGCCTTAGGAAGCAACCTGTTGGCAAGCAACCACCTGAAAGGATGCCAAGGGAACCCGAACACTCACTAGCTCACCAGGGAGTTAGATTCAGATAACCAAGAGCATTTAGACACCTAACTCCCATTGATTTCAGTGGGAGTTAGGCTCATACATACATTTAGGATTCTAAGGTCCAAATCCTTACTTAAGAAGAAAGGTAACAAGAAATTTTGTATTATATTCTTTGGGTCCCAGCATACAAGGGCAGCCAATTGCAGGTTTTGTGTTGTTTTTCCTCTAGGCAGAAAGGGCTATTTGTGGACAGGGAATGCTCTTTTTTCTTTCTTTTTGGCGGGGGATGGGGGGGTGGAGGGGAGACCATGAAAATTGGTATTCTTTAATACAAAACCACAACTGACAACTTGTCAAAAACCTTGACTTCTAAGCTCAACTGGCAACATTCACAGGCTTTGCAGAAGGTGAGAACACTGTTGCACTTCTGTTTTAAAAATGCCCCAATCCTTGCATAGAATTTCCAGTCCAGCCAGCACCAAGAGATTAAAGGGTAATAGATGAAAAAGCCTTACAGTCTTCATAGAAGTAACTTATTCTATCTCACAGCCTGAGATAACCATTGTGGTTAGACCAAACTATTTCGACTAGTCAAATCTGGACTGAAACCATTTACACTATGCCTTGTGCTGAAAAGTACTCTTCCACTGAAAGTGATCTGCCAAGGAAAATTACCGAACTTCTATGACATTACCCAGGGTACAATCTGGACCATTAATCAGTTGTGTCCCCTTAATTCTCTAGCCTGGGGTGCCTTTTACACTGCTTTGCTGTCAGAACATCCACTACTGGCCAGTTTGCACAGCCTTCAGCATGCAAATTCATTCCCAGCTAAATACATGAGCATTCTGACCAGTCACCCAGAAATTAAACAGCAAGGTGACACTTGCGCATTCTTAGTCCCAGCCTTGTTCCCCCAGAAATGTGCGACGTACTTTCCAGCACACTACTGACCAATGCAAGCTCATAGAAAGTCCATCATTTCATCAAAGGAAAATGGATAGGTGCACCAGCCTTGTTACCCCAACTGGAGTTTCCCCACACACACTAATCCAAACACACTGGTTAAGATAAAACAATAAGATACATTTATTAACTACAGAAAGATAGATTTTAAGTGATTATAAGCATTGATGCATAAAAGTCAGGATTGGTTACAAAAGAAAATAAAAAAGAGTAATATGTAAACTAATACCTAACTCAACTAGCTAAGTGGCCCTAAAAGTGGCTGGGTCTCCTTGCAGCCTGGGACGATTCCCCCATTAGTTCAGTTCTTTGAGCGATGTTGATGTCATGTGCAGAGAGACAGGAGGAGGAGAGGTGAAGTCAAGTGTTTTCTTCCCCCTTCATAACTCAATTTCTTGTGCTAGAAACATCCTTGATGAGTCATGGTGACATGAGATACATTGTGGATGTGAGGTTTGAATCGTCCCTGAGATGAAATGTAAATTTCTTGTTTACACCTTCCCTCCTTCCTTCCGCCCTGCTGGAGGATGGCTGCTTAAATAAGTGATGGCCCTCTAACACCTGTCTGGGGTGCTAGTGTGTCTTTGTCTCTGAAAAACTGGTTTGGGCCTGCCTTTCTAATTCCGGAAAATGTTACGGCAATGTTATACAGTATAAATTTATAACTTTACATACAATGTTGATACACATATTTTACCAGGACAATAATGTTCAGCAGATTATGAGTTTTCAAATGATACCTTACAAGGCATATTTTATACAAGATTTATCATAATCTTGTAAAATTGGTGACCATAATAGTATAGACCATCACACCTTCCCATAAAATACATCATAACTTACCTTTACTATCTACAAACTGCCTCCATGTTCCTGTAGGGCATTCTGATATCTCAGCACAGTGGAAGCTGGCCTGATCCTGTAAGAGAAATGCAGCACA
This sequence comes from Emydura macquarii macquarii, assembly GCF_026122565.2. NCBI lineage: Eukaryota > Metazoa > Chordata > Testudines > Chelidae > Emydura > Emydura macquarii. The sequence continues at coordinate 1,951,700 of NW_027133667.1, forward strand.
AAATATGAAACAGTTTTAACTAATGCAATTGCCCTTTTTTCATGTGGCTTATGAAGATATTGGTGAAGTTACTGGATTTTAATACTTTGCCTTTTGTCGTTCACTCCAATACTAACTATTACAAATCAAGAGTCCTGTCATGACCCATAGGTCTCCAACTTGGGCCCACAAAGTTCATGGGAGCATCCACACTCCATCCCTCCACCTAGCAGCCTGCTGGCAATAACTTATCTGAGACCAATAAAGCTAAGCCTCAGTGTGAGGCTCCATCCATGAGGTCCAATTGGCAGAGTCCCAGAGCATCTGATTGGCTTGCTGGCCCTACTTAATCCACCAGCAGGAACAGGAATCATTGTATGAACAACTGGGCTCTATCCTGCTCTGGACTGTGTGCCTTGTGTTTCCTGCTCTCTACTACCTGCTCCTGCTTCCATGGCTTGGTCTCCCAGCATTTTAACCTGGCTTGACTCTGTGCATCTGACTTGTGGTTCCTGACCTCCAATTTGTCTCCTGCCTCTGGCACCAATATGCTGGCCTGGCCTGATTCTGATTCACAACTCAAGGTTCTGGTCTCCCAGCATCCCAGCCCAGTTGACTCTTGACTCCTATCCTGTGACTGCAGACTCTGGCTCTGACTAATAGGTCTGGCTGACCATGACCCAGCCACGACAGTCCCAGTCCTGCAAACATTTAACTTTAAACATATAATTCAATGGGACTACCTAAATGTATAAAATTAAGCATGTGTGTGAGTGTTTGCAGCGTCAGGGCCCAGCTGAAAAGTCCTCACCAACTCCAGCATTTAATCGAACAAGCTAATCTGTAGAATCAGTGTTCCAAACTGTCCCATGTCAAAAACAGTTTTCCAACCTCTCTCAAGAGAGTTAGATGTGAGCATATGTCTAAAAAAAAATTAATAATTAGTTTAACGTCAGTAACATTCAAACCCACATCTTCCTCTAGGCCTTTTATGTTGTGGTAATCAACTTTACACACTTATTCTAAATAAAGCACAGATAAAACTGAAAACATAAAAATAACACATTTACAGTTATCTTAACTTGAAATAATCATAGCAACCACTAATTTTCTTCTATTCTATCTTATTTGGTTGCATGTAAATTAGCAAGAATAATTATCAGTGCTACATATATTTTTACCAATACCAGACAGCAGCAATTTGCTCCTCTGCTACAATAAATTAGGTTCCAAAGACAACTGCATTGATCGCTTAGATGACAGTTAAATTGTGAAATAGCATATGTTTTTTCACAAAGTTTTCCCAGCCACACATGAAAAATTCCAAAGTGGAGAGTGAATTACAAAAATGCCAGTGGAACTACACCAGCTTTAGACCACTGTAACTGTTAGCAGAATTTGATCCAACTGGCTGCAACTGCAACGTAAAATACACATAGCGCAATCTGATGACATACTATTGCTCTGTCGTGATACCAATAAATTATTTCAAGATATAAATTATGATCTCCCAATTACCTTTGGACAAAGCATACTACAATTGCATAAGAAACATTGTATGTTCAAATATACATTGGAATTCACTAGATTACACAGAATCTACATGTAAAATAGTTGCATTATTTCACTGCAGATGTAATTATAGTCAAAATAATATAGAGTTAATGATGTCCTCTTTTGACAGGTCAGGTATTTGACTGATGTTTCAGTCTCAGCCCATTTCTAGTCTATGCAGCTTTTAAACTAATATTTTTAATCCACCTTTAAAAATCTGTGTTACTGTCTGTTTTAAAGATACTAGTTTTAAGTGAATGTTTAGTCTTTGACTGCATACCATTATATGTTTGCAGCACACAGAGTCTATTTAATATTTCAAATCTAAAGTTTTATTATATTGTTTTCTGGGAAGTCTGAACAATATTTTCAAGACATACACATACTTTATATATTTAGGATTTGCAGTAATTACAGTGGGTAAAATCCTGGCCCCATTGAAGTAAATGGGAATTCTGCCATTGACATCTGTGGTGCCATGATTTCACCCAATATATACAAATTCATTAAGAATGAATTTCATCCCCTATGCAGACGGTCAGCATAAAACTTGTCCACCATTTATATTCCACTTACCTCCTCAAAATAGAACTTAAAGGGGACTTGACTGATGGACAGTCCTTGTGCCGGCACTCTGTACAGGACTGAATTTCATCCCAAATGTTGGAACATCCACTGAGTTTAAGAGCAGTACCAAATATGGACACATTGTATTGTTAATATGATAGACTCAGATTTAATCTATATTATCCAATGGAGTTTTAGGTACAGATATACCTAAACATTGAGTATCTATTGTGACAGGTTAAAATGAACCGGTCTAATTTTAATTGTACTAAATTTATTTGGATCTTATTATTTTGCTCCACTATGTTTAGTTAAAAGCACTTCTTGTTCATGTGTATGTCATTTGAACATTCTGGTGGAATGTATTACCTAGATTTCTTAGCAATACAATAGAATAGTTAAACAGACAGTCTGTTAAATATGTTTTATTTAGTTATCTAACCAGAATCATTAAAAGATAGAAAGTTGTCATATAAAATTGAAAGACCTAGTGTGATGAAAAATCTTTATACCTAAATCCCATGTAAGGTGAATGTAGTTATCAATGTAAAGGAGTAAACAAATTACTACAGAGGACATAACCTAATCATATGCTAATGTGCCTAATACCAAGAAAGGAAGCAATCACTATATTTTTACAATTATCAAAGAGAAATTTTAACCCCAATGTACACTGCAATTTGTAGCACCTTTATTCCAAACTCTGAATTACACTAATTACTAACCTGATTTTCAGGTTAAAATCTGATTTTCTGAGACCATGTATAAAACATCTAAGATTGCAGCATAACACTGCGGAAGCAGCTCTCCATTATTTAAGCCATAAGGTAACATTGTCCTCAGCTTGCCTATGGAATTTAAGTTCATAGTTCTAGATATGGTGGGCTGTCGATCCCGTGTTAACTGCATACATTTTTATTTTCTGATTTTTTTTCTCTTCTGCCAATAAAAACTTAGTCAATTTATCCCTAAATTGAACTGGGTTTCGACAGTAATTTGGAAAAGTTACAGGCCATCACTCTCAAAGGAAAATAATTGCTGTCCAGGAAAAAGTGGTAGAGAGATTATCACAACAGCCTGTACGTAAGTCAAGGGTGCAGGGAAGGCTATGGCTTTTCCTATATAGTACTGCCACGGGTACCATACTGGGCACAGAAAGGCCAGTTGACTTAAATTTACAAGGCACAATCACTGTTGTTCGTGTAAGACTTAGGCGAGCCATTCATCTGGTTTTTAATATGGACAGTCCTGTTTTTAAATGGTTTGTCCCCTGTCCAGGACTGAGACGAAACCGGATGCAGTTGGGGGGGGATGCCATTTTGAAGCACACACTGTTCTATCCCTACCAGCATGCAAGGCCGCACTGGTGGGGGTGGAGAGCTCTTCACAATGGTGTTCTCTGTGCAGCATGACCATGCATGCAAGGTCACACTGGCAGGGGCGAGCTCACACAGTTACGGACATTCTGGAATGTCCAGTACTCTGGGAATGCATGAGTGGCGACGCTTGCAAGGTTTCACAGCCAACCTGAAGGTCAAGAAGAAGAAAGTCCTGCTTTAGACTCCACATTCCGTGCAAGTTCTGGAGTTAATGGGCAAACCTTATCTCCCTTAAAAAAATCAGGGCTGGAGGGGGAGACAAAAACTAACTACCAGACCATCCCATCATCCTCTAGCAAAAGGGCCAGAGAAGTAGACAACTCATGGCCTAATTTCCCCTTTCATTTAGGACCTTGTTCTTGCTTCAGCTGCATGTAGTAACATCCAGGTGCAAGTAGCATAGCTGGCTTTAAAAAATTCATATATTTGGTCATCTCAGAAAGTGTCTTTTGTGTGAAGTGTTTACCCAAACTGCTCAGTAACAAAAGCTGGTGCATATTCCTTCCACTTTGAGGGAAGAGCAGACTAGATAATAATCTCCACTGGTCAGGCTTTATGACAAGGGGAGATGGTGTGGTGAGAAGCCAGCTGGTTTCTCTGTTGTTGATTCGTGAGTGGGTGTAAAGCATTCATTGAGCTAAGATGGGCTTGGTCCCTGTCTGCGGAAGGCTGCCAGGGGTTTGTGGCCTGTCCCAGCACCACAGAGTGAGAGGGAGCCTAAGCTGGTCAGACAGAGGCCTCGGTGGTATCCCAGCTCCCAGGTGGTACCCCAGGAGTTCTGCATACCATCACACCTACTTTCTCTTGCACTCATGCCGCATCACTGGAGTCAATGGGAGACAGTGGGTGTAAGAGCAGAATTTGGGCTGTTTGCTTTAAAAAGACTTTTCAGTCTAGTTATTTTGTCACTGACCACAGTGCCCACAGAGCTAAAAAGCTTTTCAAAATAGACTCTAGAGGGTTCGTAGCTAAGATTTAGTGGCTGTAACTACAAACATTGGACTTTTAAAAATTATTATTACCAGTAAAACACAGAGGTCTTTTATTGCCAATGTTAGGTTTGACTGTCCATCCTGAAAGCTTTAAGAAAACCACTGCATGTTTCCCAGCCCCCTTTGCTAGTTTCCGTTTAATGACCCTTCAGATCCTGGTGATATTCATTATCCGCCTGTTGGCTGGTCTTTCTGTGAAAGGAGTCAGTGCTGACGAAGACAAGGTCAAATTCTGCTCTCACGCTGCTGCAGCCCGACTGTCTTCAGTAGAGCTGTGCAGAGATGATTGACTCAAATGTGCGCTCGCTGCTGATTCCGTGTGGGTATAGCAGGCATTTGGCACTTTGCCATTGAAAGCATGGCCACCTTCACTTTGTCAATTACAATTGCCCGTCGACCTCATCTCTCTCTGTTGTTGCAGCCAAGGAGATGCCTATCCCAGAAACCAGAACCCGAGCAAGGTTATAGTTAGTAGCTTTATTTAATATTTGCTAACAGATTTTTCAAACAGATGAAAAAGAAGCAAGCAATTTAAAAAAAAAATTATTTTAATGTCAGTGTAATCAAATCAAAGCCTATTGAAACCGTTAGGAAAGCTTCCATTGACTGTCAAAGGACTTTGGGTGAGGGTTATACTGAGATCTTTATTTTGCTTCACTTTGTTCATTTTTAGATGAGTGGGATACTTTGCTGTATTATTTGTTCAGTTTAAGAATTTCATTTTTGTGTGGCAAAGAGTTCCAAGATACATAAAAGATGATCAAGCATGGCACTCTGGGCTGGATGATAGGCCCCAGTTTATTTTATACAATGTTGTACTTAACGATCGCTGCTTTCTGATCAAGAATATGTTGAATTAAATTGTACACAAGGTTCCATCTGTTTTTTATATATTCAGTGAGATGTTGAAATGCAAGGGGGCTTGGGAGCCTTTTTAACTGACCTTGGAACAGAGCATCCTAAGCTTTTGGAGATCAATTAAAGTGGGGGCACACATTGTGTACCTCTGCATAACGTGATTGCGATAGGTCATTCGCTGCTGAGCAAACCCTGCATGATCACATTAAAACCAACATGTGTGAGCCAACAGATGTGAGCAAGACCAAGCTCCCCGCATCCTTTTATTCTCTTGCTGTCATTGTCTGCATGAAGAGGTCACATGTGAGACCCTGGGAGATGATCCAAACACTACCCAGACATTCCAATTAGTTTTGAATGGTCTCAGCTGTTCATGTTAGTAGGAAATGTACTACTTGGGGCTGAGCCATTTTTGTAGCATGCACTGCTGCTGCTTCCGCCAACGCCTCTTCTGTCTAGCAGCGGTGATGAAAATACTGAGGCCATGACCAAAGCCGCAGAGGAACAACTCCACCTTTTCTCAGATTCAAACCTAACTCTGTGTGCTCTGAGAGGATAATAAATAAGATCTTATTTGGCCACATATCAGTGTTAAAACATACGATTTTACCCTTGGCCCATCGGAATATATGTTTTGCTTTGATGACTAAGCCATAATAAATTTAAAATACAACAATAGTGGAGAAGATTTATCTGCTCATTAGGGAACTGCATGGTTCATTATCAGACTAACGGCTTTTGGAAGCCATTTGCCTCTACAGTGCAGAATGGCTGTAGATCAAAAACAATCATTTCTGCTACTTTCCAGTTTATAGATAATGTGCTTGGATAATTTTTGAAATACTTGACTTAAGGAAAAAATTATTGTGTAAAATAACTTGTCCTTTTCCCATCTCTTGGCAAATTTTCCTTAGAGGCAGTGTACATGCTGAAGCAACAATGATCACACTGGTATTTTCATCAAGGTGGATTAGGGCAGGATCCTTGGATCTTTAAGATATGTGGCCAGCAGCATTAAGTGGCCTCATACAACAATGAATCAATGAAAACCAAAGGGGTCATCTGGGGTTTGTGCATAGAAGGTGAAGTCATTTGGGAAAAATTGGAGACAGGTAGGGAGTGTCATTTTGGAAAAGGAAGCTGCAAAAGTAACCTGAAGTTATAGTGGATCCAGATCATATTTAAATGTATCTACCCATATGTTCCAGACAACTATTTATTAATGACATTAAGAAGTAATATGTGGTAAAGAAAAGTCAGTATTTTATTGAGTTAATCGTTGGTGTGGGCCCTGATTGCTAACTTTTATCTGGTGAGATTGTCCAAAAGGTACCAGGAGTATTGAACCAGAATTACAAATCAAATCAGATAAATATCTAGATGTAATTTTCTTTCTGATGAAAGAGATCACAGTGCTGATGGCAGGAACACTGGGAGTTTAGGGTGCAGAGGGCTTGTAGGACCCAGTGCTGTATGTGTTGGTGTTAGAACTCTAATAATCCCCAGATTTAGGATATCTGCATCTTCATCTCTGTATTGGTGGATAGAAAACAAGTTGTAGAAACCATCAAACCTTTGAGTATGCACCACTGCACAGTCTCTAAGTATTTACATCTTCAGACTGTTTTGCAAACATTTACTACTCCTCACGACACCTCTACAAGGCAGATATTGCATTATTGACTTGCCCAAGGCCACAGACAGAGTCACTGTCAGAACCAGGATATGAAGGGAGGAGTTCATGACTCCTAATCCAAGTTATTCATATAAGCATATCATATTAAAAACTAATTACAATTTTTTTTTTAATTTTCAGGAAGTGCATTTGAAGAATACAAGTAGAGGAAACACAGGAAGCAGGAACTACAGAATGTAAGAAAATGCCATCCACAAGAATGAAGAATGAATGTGCCATCTGCAGGATAGTTTGCTGTAAATAAATTATTTGGTAAACATTGGAAGACTTAAAAACTATAGTTTAATAAGCTTGATGAAATCTCAACCAATGGGCATTCTCCCAATGAACAATGCAAGTAAACATTCCAACATCAAGTCTTTAGAGTGCAGAATATAATAAATCAACCCAGTGCTAAAAATGCTCCGAGGTTGGTACAATGCTGTTTGATTGTTAACCTGTTATAAATGTCCTGCATGAAAACTCTTAAAATCCTGTGCCCCTCAAAAGCCGGCAAATTTATAGGCCTTTGATGGATCCAATTGCACTAAATTAACCTATGAACCCTGGCTACTGGAGTCATTCATCAGCCTTGGCTTAGAGTTGGGGTTTTGTTTAGTTTTTTTTTTTTGCACTTCTCTACAAGAACAGGCTGTTTATTTTACAGTGTCTGATAACTTTGTTTGTCTACCCCTTTCATATTTGCACAGTTTGATATTCCCAGTAGCAGCAGCAGTAAAGTAACAAAACTTTTAAACATCCATTAATTCCATCCGTGGCATTTTGACAGCATAGGGGTTAAATGCATTTAATACAAAGGTTTATTTTCCACATCTTGCTAAGATGCAATTAATTGCAACTTGGGAGGCAAATGTTTGTTAGAAGCAGTTAAAGCATATGTAGGCTCTTAGACCCTCAATGATTCTTTCAGGTAACAAATTGTTTTGCAACAGTATAAATAACTTTTTCCCCCTCAATATAATGCAGTATGTAAAATTTAGCATATCAATAATACACATATATCAAACAGTATGTAAAACTCTGTTTTATAGTACAATGGTGCTATTTTGTAGTCTATTATATGAAAGGGTCTGGCCAAACGGTCAAAGGTAAAAGCAAAGATAGAAAACTAAGCCAAAGATGAATTAAAAGGAAGTAGATTATAAAAACATGAGCACATTTTTTTAAAAAGTGAACTCAGTTCTTTAGAGTCTTATGTCAAAATTGTTTCCCACCTTCAAAAGAAAATAAAGATCTAAAGTTACAGTAGATTTCTTTTTGAGATTTGGATTCTAGTGTTTATAGTAGCATGTGAACACAGTTACAGTAATTCTGAACACAGACATATACTCATAGACCCACTGAAGTAAATACAAAAACTTCAACTGTCTTCAATGGCCCTAAATCCTTAAGAAACATTAGTATTCTGCTTTTATATAACAGGTGGTTAATCATACTCTGTCTTATTTCTTCCAACATCCCTATGTGACTAAACAGGGTTAATTATACTACAGCATACCTCTGCAAATCAAAAAAGCTAATCTAATCATCAGTTACAAACAACAAGAGAAAATCTACAGGGAGAGGTGGACAGTGCAGTTCTTCAGACTGTTGCTTTGTACCTTATACACACTCAGATACCTTGGCGATGGAGGAATAAGATTATATGTTTCTAATCCCTGCCATTTCACAGGACCTTGATATGTGACACACTGATTCCATCTCAAGTTACTGTTTCCTCAGCTCCATTTTGGTAAATTCAGCCAGGGGTAGAACAGCCCTGTAATAAAGGGTGATGTGGAACCAATACTGTTGCAGAGGCAGCACCAAAAAGACCTAATATGGGGGTGAGCACACACAATGCTACACCCCCTCAAGGTGTGCAGCATAGTTCCACTCCCTGCATCTGGACAGCGCTGCACGCTCCATCCCTTAGTACATTTTAAAACGCTAAAATTAAATGACTAAATTTTGGTAAATATCCTGACATTCTAGAATTGGATATAAAATAAGACTTTCAATAGAATTTCACTGATGTTTACAAGAAAGGAGAGAGTCAAACCTCACTGTTAATTATCAAGGAGTGCAAAAAGGGCTGAGTCTTTCACCTACTAACGTCAATATGGTTTTTGCTATTTATTTCAATGATAGCAAGATTTGAGCCCAAATTCAATCGTAATTAGCACTAACCATTAACAGTTTTGAAAGGATAGCAGAAATGAATTATTTGCACAGCTGTAAAATTGCACTTATTGAGTGAAATTCACACCTGCGAGGTGGGCCTGTTGAAGGCTTATTAATTATTATTATTATTATTATTTGCATTATGGCATGAATAGGAACCCTGATCAGAGAACAAGGCCATACTATACAATGCTAACTCACAAATGTAATAAAAAAGACAGTCTCTGCCCTAGAGAACATGAAGCCTATGTGTGTCTGTAAGGTTTAAGTGGTGCACAGGCCTTCTATGGGCCTTTGCACCGGAGTCATTTTCATCCATAAGCAGTAGACATTTTCAGATTGCCCCTTCTGTTGATGGTTGGCATGCATGAATCTATGCATGAAGTCTCTGCTATACCGAGCACAATGGCTCAATGGTCCTCAGTTCCGACATGCAAGCAGTGCATTATAAATCAAGTTCAGAAAAGAATATGTAGCAATTTGCTTTACCTTTTACTGATTTGGCCAACAATGCCAAAGTGGTGCTATTGTTTTGTTTAAGAAAGTACTTGACTAAAATATAAAAGAAAGCATATAAATATTTTTTTAAAAGTATAAAAATGACAATTATATAGATAAGCTTATTGAAATAGAAATATGTCTAGCCATAACTTTTCAATTTTTTTAATCACTAAGAAGTCGTGAAGAAATCTGCTTAATTATTGGAATTGGACCGGGGTAATAGTCATAAGGCAACAGAAATTCACAGGCTTTCCAACACAATACAATTAATCAACATTTTATTCCAAATGGGTATTACTGATGAAGGAAAGCATTTAAAGTCAGGAGACCATGAGTATGATCCAAAGCCTACTGAAGTCAATGGAAGGTCCCATATCATTTAAATCAATGGTCAGTGCTGCTCACAGTTAATGGCATGATATGGTCCAGGTTCTAATTCAGGGGAATGATTAACACTCCCCATTTCTCCTGCCTAACCACCTCCTCCCACTCATCTTCCACTACTAGCCCCAAGTAATTCAATAAGGTTTTTGCTTTTACAGAAAGCAATGCCTCTGAGCATGGTGGGAAAATGAAGAAAAAACCATTGCCAATGAAAACAGGTTATCTTCTGATACTGAGCAATTCTGAATTGAGAGAAAGAGTTGAAAGATATGGCTAATAGTCTGTGAATTATTTTTAACTTTATATGGTCACTATGGACATCTTAATGTGCAAAAAAATGACAGTTCCTTGTTTTATTATTTTTTGAATAAGAGTTAGTAAGTTAAACCCAAATAGAGATTCTTTGAACCTATAGGCTAGAATACTTATGTTCTGATGAAGTTATAATCCGTCTATTTAAAATTGTTTTAAAGTTATTTTTAGTCTGAAAATGAATTGTGATAATTTATTAGGGACTCAAAGTATACCGCTGGTTATGCAAGAACACTTCTTCAATTCAAATAAGTCTTCCAGAAGCCAAAGTTTCATTCAAACAGACTTTTCCACTGTTGTTTTTTCAAATGACAAATCTAGTTAAAATGCCTTTGCATCACTGTTTGTCTTTGTTTTTTAAAAGGAGATTCCTCTCCCGCCCCCCCAAATTGACAAAAAGTCTAAATCTGCCTTGGCAAAGTTCCTCACAAATTATCCATTTTACCTGTGGAAATATCACAAAATAAAGCAAATGGATCAAAGTTCTGTCTTGAAAGAGAAAAAAATCATAATGCAATTTTTTGTTCATTTTAATCCTACACTACACATTTTGCTTGTCACAGCATTGTAATATTTTACAGGACTATCATTGTCCAACACAATATCTGATATATACACATCTCTTCTGTTTGATTTTTACATGAAGGAGGTTATGATAATATCTGAAACTTGATTACATATTGTACAGTATAGATAACAGTCTAACAGAGACAAAAAGAAGGACCTCCCTGATGCTTACATTACATTAGGAAGTCTCATACCGGTTGCATAAAGGGTGTATATTGTGCTTTTAAAAATAAATAAATAAAGATCAGCAGTGAAATTTAACCTACAACACATTACATTTTTCTTCTTTGCTTCTTACACATTTTTTTCGTGAATTTCTTCAAAGTTATATAATAATTTGAGGACAAGATTTTAAAATATGAGTGGCTAAAGATAGATCATACATCCATATTTAGTCATGTAATTAGATGGCCAGATTTGCAAAAGTGTTGTGAACCCAGCACACCCCATTGAAAAATCAGGCAAACCTATTTTGGTGTCTAAGTATTTAAGAACCTAACTTTAGGAACCCAGTTTTGAAAATTTTGGCCAAAGTGTTTTCTTTCATTTCATCCTTCTTTACAAGGCTTTTTTACAAAAATTGTTAAATGTAAGTCTCCTTCTTGACACGGGAACAAATGAGTGTTATGAACTGGGGAGAGTTTGGATCTCACTCATTTATTGTCTTCTGAATTATGCCTGAGTCAACTAAATGAGCTTTATAAATGGACTTTATACTTCTCTAAGACTTCAGCCCTTCCAGTCACCTGGACAAATATTCAAAAATTGGATAGAACTTAATTTTTCTTCTGACCAAACTGCTTTGATGTACAATAATTTTATAATAGGTAAAATATAGATTGATGTATCTCTACTTTTAATTTACCAATTTCTAATATATGTCTATTCTTTAATCTTATGTTGTTTGCCAATTTGGCTCATACATTTCATGATGATCACTAATATATTTCTGCTGCTAACCACTCTTTCCCAGAAGCATACACGAAACATACTTGTAAAAATCCGCATCTATGTAAAACTTCTATATAGTTTTTGACTGAAAGCTTTTGCTAAAAAATACACAGCATAAATCCAGTTAAGAAAGAGATTCATGTGGTTTTACACTTTGCTTTGGTTAAGAATAATTGATAAAATACGATAAAACTCAGCATCTTTTATTCTAATTCAATAATACAAACTTATTCCCACCAATTAGAACACAACAAATGCAGAAGTAAAAGAATTTCTATCTTGGTAACACTTTAATATAATGCTTAATTTACTCTTGAATTAAAGAAAAGGTGTATCCAGAAAACTATAATTAGAGCTGATTTGTTGTATCAAATTTATATCAGATAATGGGACATTCTTATGAGTTTTAAAATGTAAGTAAGTGTTCCATTACCTTTAATTTATTAATAGCACTTTGCTATGGAGGATAAAATTCCACCTCGTGCAAAGGCCCAACATAGGAGCCCATACGTCACTTAAGAATTTTTTTGTGCATTTAAGAGGCACGTAAACTTTATGTTGGTTGAGTATACAGGAGTGAATTTTATCCTTAATGATTTGCTACTTTATTGTAATAAATTAGTCCTTCAGAATAACATAGATATAAGCATTCCACATGAATGATGTTGTAATTCAGCATTATTTCCACTAAATGAGGAGCTTGCATAAAATAGATATATGCAGGCTATTTAATAGCTCTTAATGAATGAAAACAATGTATGCTTTGATTTCTGACTGTTCCTGAAGAACTTGTACAATTGAAATACATAGGGGTGCAGCAAAAGATCCAAGAAATGATTGCGATGCATTTATCATGAATCACAGTGATGATCTGATTAAACTCAACGTAATCAAACAAGAGTTACGTCATAGCATTTTGAACGTGCTTTCCCTGACCCAGGATTCATTAGTGATCAAATACACTATGTTGCTTTTATCAGAATGCAATGTTTCTGCTTTACATAATCCTAGCAGCCTTTGGCGTTGTACATTAAACACACTTAGCAAAAAGCCTCGCGATTTTACGAAACAAAGTTAAAATATGAAAGCAGCATCACTAGCCATCTTGCCATTGCTATTCAAATCATATGCACTCTTCCTCTCTCTCCCTCGCTGTCTGTAAGGCCACCCAGAAGTGCTAAATGCTGAGATTAATAGCACTTAGTTCTAAGGAGGTCACTTTTTCTGTGGAGCAATATTAACTGACCTGTCTTTATTCATTGTTAGACTTTAATTGATATCCAGACTACAGCCTGGGTTTACGTGATGCAGGCATGAATGTGGACACTTGAATTTCTGATTATCACTACTGAAAAATGCTAGTTTTAACAGTACAAATCATTATAACCAAACAATGATAAGTGTTATATGTTCACTTTCAACCACATAAACTTCCTACTAAACCTCTAACTGGATTCATTCTTTTTTATTAACCTGTGCTTACATATAATGCAATGTCACTACTTGATGACAAGTAATATTTCATACTGTGTATGTAACATCATTGTGTTGCAGAACCCTCCCCCCCCCCCAATACCTCAACAATGTCATTTGTTGCACTATACTCCCCATTTAGCACTGATAGGCTTTCTAATAACAAACATCATGTCCAAGGAAAGGAGCTCTTAACACGTACAAATATAAAAGCTAATCAAGAATTCTTGCTAGTTTGCAGTTCATGTAATGCCATTTTAGCCATTTTCTTCCCCTCTCTCTACAAACTGTCTAAATCAGTGAACGTTCCATAAATGATAGTGTATCCATGCTTCTAAAGGCTTTTATATGCATTTATGGTAAGTCCAAAGGTTGAAAGAGCTAGCTGACTGATTTTCACGTTTATCTACTTTGATTTCAGTAAAGGGCTCTGTCATTCTGTATACATAAAAGCTAATGCACCCTTTGATTTGTAGAATGTACTGAAATGTTTGCAACCCTCTTGGTATCAGGTCCAAAATGTGAAGCATTACTGTAAGAGGTTATCTTTCTAATGTATTTGTATGTATAGTTTACACCTCTGTGAGGTCTAATAAAGGATAATGGTTAATAACAACTGTGTGTTGAATATCCTTCCTCTCACACACACATGGTATATGATTGTTCTGGAAAGAAAAGTAGTTTAAACTCTTGTCTAAACTACACATTCCATACATACGCATTCCAGTTTGTTAGTCTACAGCAAAACAAGCACATCCACCAACACTGTAGAAGATCAGGTTTTAGTGCAAAGTTATAGTTTAATTAAGGGAGATTATCTTGATGGTCACTGGCAGAAGGCCTTGCTACCTTTAGCTGACTTGTTTTACAGTCATTTTGAAGGCACTTACCCACACTGTCCCTAAGGTAATATCATTCCTTTACACCTACTTACATTTCTACACAAATTTTCATAGAACAAAAACAATTTTAAAGACTACCATATTAACATAATACTTAGACAATGTATGGCAATTGCTGTTTAAACAATATTGATCCAGGGATAGTAAATATACACTCATCCCTTAACTCTGACCACATTATGCAGATGCTAGAGACAACACCAGCTGTATGGTTTTTGTGATGTGAACCACAACTTGCTCATAATTTGAGTTGAGAAACTAAGATTACCACAAGTGTAAGGTTAATGCATTAAATATTTTGCAACATGTTTCAGTTCTTACAAGCACAATTGTCAAAAAAATGTATTGTATAACAAGCCATGTTAACACGGTAAAAAAAACCCAGACCAAAGATTTATAAAATACTGCCAAGTTACTAATAGCAGAGTTAGATCACAGGTGTAGTGGCAAACTCTTTTCTTCAAGAGCCCAACATTTGGGATGCAGGTAATTTAACCACCTATAGTACTTTTTTAATGAAAACGTTTTTCCGGATAAGCCAGGTCCAGATACTGGCCTAAAGGGAAGCAATCTTAATTCAGCCCATTGCCCTAACTTCAAAATCGGTATTGAGATACAAATGGGGAGAGTCAATTCACAATCAGTTGCTCCTCGAGGAGATACTAGGTCAAAAAGCATTTATGTAAGCTGGATAAGAGAGCAAAAGGATAACAAGAAAGTAGGAGGTGACAAGAAGTGACGCTCAGTGCCGAGGTGGAGCGGGATGGCTCAGACGCCGGGCAGAGCACTGCCTCCATAAGCAGAGCTTTTAACCGGATCTCTCGGTCCTTCTGAGTCCGCGGTTTAAAAGCCCTGCAGATCTTACATTTATCTTTCCTACTCTTAACACTACTTAACAACTATTTAAAACTAACTAAAGTACTTCAAACAACAAAGAGTTCAAACAAGGGGAATAGTACTTGCAGAGAGCAAGGCTAGTTCCAGAAACCGTCATGGGCGGAAAGAAGGAACTGAGGGGGCGTAGGGATGGCAGTGGCTCATATACTGCGGCATGCACGCGGGACTCCAGGGGGCACCAGAGCCAGCCCTACAGGGTCTGCTAAGGGGAAAAAAGTTCCGGGAACCATGCACAGTGGTGTGCACTCACCTATAGTGGAATGGACATGAGCAATCACTCGAAGAAGAAGGTCTGTGTCCTTGTCTTTAACAAAGGCTGGTTGTACAGCTAGTTCAATGAGAGGAGATGACACCCCTTCCCACTCTGGGAACATGTCCCCACCCTACAAGACAGGCAAGGTGTCCCCTTTCATGCTTTTTTCAATACTCATTCTGTCCTCCTTATGCAAATTGGCAGCCCCAACAAGCCATCTGCCCTGTGTCAGGAGATTTTTTCCCCATATGGTAGCTCTGATTTTGTCCGGGCATACATTCACTTATTCCTCCTGCTAGGTTACCTCCAGCCTATCTGTTAACATTACAGCATGGTAACTTAAGGGTCTGTCCCGCATAGTACTAACCACTCTCAATACCCATGGACATCAGTTTGAGTCAAAGGAGCACAGCATCTCACAGGTTCAGGCCCTTAGGGACAGTTTCAAGATCAATACAAGTAAATTCAGATTCCAAGACCAGAATGGCCCACTGTGTTCATCTAGTCTGATCATCTAGTACACACAGGCCATAGAACTGCTCCAAAATAATTCCTAGAGCAGTCTTTCCATCTTTAATCCTGACTTTAATCAGGCTTTGATAAGGCCCTGGTCCTGATTCAGCAAGATACTTAAACACATGCCAAATTTTAAGTACATGAGCAGTCCCACTGAAGTCACTCTCTTTCTTTAGCCAAGTCTCTAACTTTAAAATTATCAGACTTCTCCCTCAACTTATATATTTCTGGTTTAATAAACTAATTGCATATGCTCATGATACTGGTATTTTCTTCTCTGGTCTCTGTCCCATTTCCACACCTTTTTCTGTAACATTTAATAATAAAATATCCATTTATGTCTAGAAAACCCTCTATATTATCTTGTCTAATCTGAGGGTTTTAAGCTACGACCCATCGCCATAGTATCTGAGCACATAAAACAACAATAGCAAGGTCCCTATTGGACTTCATTGAATTTTTGGCTCTTCTCCCCTTTCAGGGTAAAAACCTCTTCTTGGGTTTTGTTTGTTTGTTTCAGGTTGTTTTTTTTTAAAGGAGGCTGTCTGTGGTGTCAATGGTGGGAGTGTCATTCTTGCTGTTGAGTAAAGGCTTTTTCAAAGAAGAGGGTTTTGTAGCATTTCCTAGGGATGGTCAGACTCTGGATTCAAGAGTCACCTCTAGATTTTCATTCCACAGCTGGATCCCCTTGAATTAGAGTGCTTTGTCAGCTAATACTGCCTTGATTAAGCAATTGCCATTACCATGCATTATCATTAGACAAAGTTAGCTTCCTGAGAGATGACCTAATAATCACAGCTATTCTAATGTACTGTGTCCCAGTGAGGAGAGTACACACAAATGTATAGATTACATTTATATAACACCTTTCATCCCAGCACTTTACACGTATACATACAGCACTACGAAACCATGGCAAGCTCTGGGGAAAACAACAGCCAACCAATGCATGGAATTAGTAGTTCTTATTTTTATAACACCCAAAAGTGTTTTGAGTGCTTTACAGTACAAATAAAAAGACATGGTCGAAGCACCAAAGACCTTACAATCTATGGCTCCAAAAAAGGGTGAAATATTACATATCTGCTGTTTAGACCACTAAAACATCCCTTCTGACCCAGCCTAACTTCTCATTGCGACTTTGAGCACCTTCTCTTTCCCACACTTTCTTGTTCAAGTTTTTTCTCTGTATAGAAGGTATCCGTGCTGAACATTGTCCCTCTCCCCCGACCCTCTCTTTTAATGATATATCCAGAGAATCCTCCATGCTCGCCGGGCTTTGTGCATGACAACAGATCTAGAACACAGGGGGGAAGCTTGCTCTTCTCCATGCAGTGCTCCCTACTTCTCCAACTTTTCTAGAGGCAGATAATAAAATAAACAAACATTTATTTAAATGCAGCTGTATCTTTCCAAGACAAGAGTGGGCAAGAAGGCATGAATAGCCTGATTTCGAGCAGTTTAACAAAGATTTGAGGCATTTTTTCTGAGAAGCAGTTTGGTCCCTAGCAGCAGAGCTCTGTGTTTAGCACCTCAGAGATCTGGGGTCTGTTCCTTGTTCTACCACAAACTTCCCCTCTGACTTTGGGCAAGATATTTATTTGTGCCTCAGTTACCCAGCTGCAAATCGCGAGTGAGATTTTTCTGCTAGGAAAGTGGTATGAGTCTTCACTAAGCAAAGTGCAGAGAATGAAGACCAGTAAAAGGAAGTGGTGGGAACAAAAACAGACTTTCACAATTCCCAGTCCTGCGCTCATTCCCCTACAGTACACTAAGGAGAAAGTTCATCCCTTTTACCTGATCCTGCATTTCTCTGAAACATTTGATAATAGGGCCTGATCACTGGGAGTAATTAGGAAACTAGAGTTTACATGAACAGTTAAGTCAGTTACACAAGCATATGCAATGCAGATATACTTAGACACATACTTTATCAGCTTAATGAAAATAATGCTCAAAAGCTTTACTGCATGTGCAAAATGCAATGGCCAAAGGCTCATAACTCTCAAGTCAACAACAACATTTCAGTGGAACAATTAAAGGCACCTCTTCGGAGTGATGACTATTCCAGATCAAATTTTCTCTTTCTAGCTTTTTTTGGCTGTAGAAAAAAAACTAAATGGTTAAAAAAATTATAGTGGGTTCTCTCCCTTCTCTATTCTCCTCACACAGAAAAATGGTTGTGACTTCAATTTTCAAATAAAATTTACCTTTGGGTCAAGACCAAGCCTGGGAAATTTCAGCTTCAGAAGTTAATGTTTCAGGAAACTGAACAGTGCAGGAGTGTATAATAAAAACTGTTACACAACAGTAACTATATAACAAGTGACTCAGTCTAAATTCCCAGTTTAAAAATATACCCTAAAGTTGATAACGCCTGAGCATATTACAAAAGTGATGTGCTACCTACAGCCCTGATGCTATTATAGCAAATCAGAAACACAGATCATGATTTATTAAAGACCTACATCACACAAGCAGCAGAAGTTAAGATGTTTTACGACCTTGGTAACAAGGAGTATAAATAGTGAGGATAACTGGCTTCAAGTACTTAGAATAAATTATATCCATTTTCCTTGAGACTTAATGGTGTAAAGTATGACTTAAAAATATTAATCCTTAAAACATAACTTCATCTCAGTGCACAAGGAGGTAGCTGCATAAATTCACATACTTCAGTACTATATACGATGTGATTGTAATGTATAATCTGATCACCTGACAACATACACACAAGATGCTACCATGACTAAAATAAAGGATCATGTAATGAGATTAATAATAAATAACTCTTTGTATTTAAATAGAACCTCTCAGTATGTTTCGCAGAAATTTGATAAATTATATTTGCAACGCTGGCAGACCAGGTCATGCCAGAGTGTATTCAGGACAATTCACTTGTATACTAGTATAGATCGAAGTGATTATTGAAAGTAGGTGAGTGTATTTGGTGTTTAGACTTCATAAAATTAATAGGACATTGATCACATTGTTTTCTATTATCTATATCCTGTTACGATGCAGCTGCAAACATTTACATTGTGTATACTCCTGTATGTTAATAACCCATCAAAGACACCTTGTGGAATGCTAATGAAGGCCTTTATCAGAAAAAGTGCTAATTTCAAAGCAAATGGCCATTGTGTATGACAATTGGAGGTCAGAGACTCAAAGTGCATTCCTCACCCATCATCATCAAAAAAAAGTCCATGTGGGTAGAGACACTGTCAGCTTGTGTTCGGTCAGAAGAAGTTATAAATATGGATTCCATGAAATATCCTTCAGTGCTGAACTATTTGGACTCTTTCAGGAAAGAGTACCAGATGCAAAGTGGAGATCTCCAGAGATAATCTGGGTACCCTGAAAAGACTTTTGGGAAACTGGCAGTTTATTTAGAATTACAAACTGCGATTCACCTGTACATATATTTTACCTGCTTTATCCTCTCAATAACTCATTCTTTTTTCTTAGCTAATAAATCTTTTCATTAGTTTTCTATAGAATTGGCTGCCAGTTGGTCTTTGGTGTAAGGTCTGGAGTATCAATTGATCTGAGATAAGTGACTGGGCCTGGGAGCAACCTGATGTGGTGTGATTTTTGGTTTAATTGACCATGACCATTAACACAAAGCTCAGTTTGTCTGGATGGCAAGATAGGCTGGAGAATATAAGGGGATTGTCTGTGACTCCATTGTAAGACTGTTATAATGGCCCAGGAATTCAGATTTGTTACTGGCTTGGTGAAATCAAATTATAGAACACACTACCAGCTTGGGGTATCTGCCCTGTTTCTGACAATCTGCCCTAAGCAAGGCACTAACAATTGTGAGCCACTCCAGATAGTGAGACAGTATTATCCCCTTTTAAAAACTGGGAAGCTGAGACACAGGAGTTTTAAGTAACTTGCTCAAAACTACACAGCAAGTCAGTGGTAGAGCTGGGAACAGTACCCAGGACTTCCAACTCCCAGTTCCTTGATCTTAGTACTAGACAGATGACCTAATTACACACATTTCATGTAGTCTTTCTAGGATTAAAGAACAAATGAAAGATCATCTAGCACAGTATGGGCCTGATCCACAGGTCATTTGAATCAATGGAAAGAATTCCCATTGCCCTCTATGGCCTTTGGAATGCGGTGGCTATATGAATTAAGTAACTTGGACTTTTTTTCCTTATAATCGCATTTTCATTCATTAAGAGTAGCCTCATTGAAATGGAAAAGGAGTGAGCACGGTATTAAAAAGGTATTTTTGTTAAACATGCTTCCAGTTATCAAACATTATAGAATAATCAATTATCATAATCCTGGATCATTTAGTCCATGTCTATTCATCATGGAAGGATTTTTGTTTATCTGCTTAACACATTTAGCTAAGCTTGCCTTGATTGGTTCTCATAGTTGATTTAGAATTAATATAGTATAGTATAATGTTCCACGGTCTCATTGTCCTTAGCCAGTAAGAGGAGTTTCAACAATAGCTATGTTAAATAAAATACACCAGGCCAGTCCTTGACTTAATGGAGTTACAGTAGAGAAAAAAACTGGCCCATTATGTTCATTTGAAAAAATGAAATAATTTACTTCTCAGTGGCTTTGCACGTATCATGAATGTAGATGGAGAAAACAATTGACACTATGGACATATTAGGGGAAAAGTTTATGACATTATGAACAAACTAGGATCATAAATAGATCTATCATATCATAGATATTAGATCTAACAGTCTTTTCCAAATTTAGAGTCCATCACCTTGCAAGTTCAGAAGGTGCACAATACTAAGCTAGTATTACACTTCGCTAAAAAGCTTAGAAGTCTTCCTGAAAATATCCCGTGGTGCCTAGATACTGCGGTGATGGGCATTCTGAAAAATGTCCTTTTTTAGCTCTCTAGAAATGTTATGTACAGTTACATGCAGTTCTCTGCATTACAACTTAGATTTTATACATACTACTACTAATTGTTCTTTTAAGTCCAATTCCTGTGAAATGTGCCCTTGCTGGTTGCCTGAAGAGTTCCTTATGGGAATTCAAACTCAAAATGAGGTAGCATGGGGCTTCTGGACCTGTCAATTATTCTCTTGAGAGATTAGTATCCAGCCTAGAAGAAAATAAGACATTTTGCATAACTCAAGTAGCCATGTGATGCTGACTTAGTAGCAGTCAGCACAGTTGTAAGGGACTTTGCACTTGCTCAGTTAGTTGTGCTGCAGTACAAAAACCAACATCAGACAGAAAGGCAGAAGCAAAGAACTGATGGGTAAGAAAACCAAAGTCAAGGATGAAGATAACCAATTAATCTCTGTAGAAACACTGCTTCCCTCCTCTCCCTTGCTCCCCCACCTTTTCCTAACCACTACATGGCGTCACCAAAAGAGTTTGTATTATTTAAATTCTATTCAGCAAGGAAGCAAGAGAGGATTACAGTAGCCAGATAAATTGTAACAAGTGTTCACTAATTTACCAGCTGTTTCCTTTTTCAATGGAAAGTGGAAAATTTAAACACTATAAAACTCTCAATATGAAAATAATTCCTTCAGGCTCTGGCAAGTACAGTCAAGTTCTTACAAGAGGAAAGACTAACAAGCAATTTAATAATTCCTTACCAGAATACAAATGCAGGCAAGTAGACATTGAATATTCATCAGCACGTCTAATGACATTCACAGAGTTATTTTTAAGCTTAATCAAATGAGTCTCAGACAGTTTTTGAATATGGAAAAGATGATACAGTAAATTTGTGTGCCAATTTATTTGTTGTGCACTTTACTCAAAAAAGGACCAAGATTTTGATCATCTTAAAGACTTGGCAAAAATGTGTCTGTTTATACAATTGTGTCAGGGAGAAAGCAGTAAAACTGCTTAAGCCTCTCATTATCGATTGAAGAAAAACATTCCTCTCATTTTGATTCCAAGAGTTCTAGAAGGTCAAATAGATTAATAAGAAATTATGTCACCCATTTTCCTAGTTTAAAGGAATAATAGAATCACAGAAATGTAGAGCTGGAAAGGACCCTGAGAAGTCATCAAGTCCAGCCCACTGTGCTGTGGCAGACTGAGTAAACCTAAACCACCCCTGACAGTGTTAGTCCAACTTGTTTTTAAAAACAACGTCCAATAATGGGGATTCCGAAATGTCTCTTGGAAGCCTATTCCAGAGCTTAAGCACCCTTATACTTAAAGTTTTTCCTAACATTTTACCAAAATCTCCCTTGCAGCAGATTCAGCTCATTACTTCTTGTCCTACCTTTAGTGAACATGGAGAGCAATTGATCACAGTCCTCTTTATAACCACCCTTAACATATTTGAAGAGTGTTATCAGATTCCCCCCTCAGTCCTCTTTATGCATTTAATTTAAAATTTAAATTATCATGTTATCTGACTAGGACAGGAGGAATGCATCTCACACTACTTACAAACACTAAATTGACCTACACTTCATTAGAATTTGCCTTGGTTTGGATTTTTAAACGCACTCGGTTTCTGGATTTGCTAAATCCTAAAATACCAGATTATCTGAAGAACACATGAGAGCACAGAAGACAAAAGCATCAAGAGCCTGATTAACTTGACAGTCACTGCTGCCAACTACACTTTGATTTGGTTATTTTATTTTTTGTTTTCTATACAGATAGGAGGCTAAACTAAATCACTTCATCTTGGCATTCAAAACTATTCACTGAACTGGAGGAGACAAAGGCCATATTTAGCCAGACCTAAGTAGGTGAAAGGCCTTTGAAGTTGATGGAATTGGACCTGCTTACACCAGGGCTGAATTTGTCACCAACAATTGCTTGCTTGTTTATAGTCTCTAGGTTCAATAGTGGCTTTTAAACCACTGGCTATGTTCTGGAGTATTCAGGGGGTCACACTTCAACAGCCACTCGAGTAATTTTGGGCTAACCTACAAGCACCTCTGAAAATCAAGCCAATTATTTAGGTGCTCAGATATGGATTTAAGCACCTAACTTTAGGCATTCAAGTTTGAAAATTTTGGCTTGGCTCATTGTACAATACAGACCATAACAGAAGCATGAACAAGTCCTTGCGAGTCAGGTTATGCCCCTTTAACACAAGGACAAAAGAGGATCACCATTATCTTTATAGCTATTTGTTAAAGATGTTATCCATTTTTTATACATAAATCTAACCACAGTATTTGTCCTGATAAACCCCTGTGAATTCCATAAATTGACTACATTCCACAAATTAATATGGTATCTGTATTTACTATAATTGATCATAAATTTGCAGCCTTTTAATGTAATCACATCCTTTTTTCTCATACTATGAAAAACAAATTAAAAAGGAGAGACCCATTTAGATTTAATTACACTCTTCATAATTTAGAGAGGATCAATTAACAAGTTTTCATATTTCAACCCTCCATTAGCAAGAAACCTATGACAAAAGATTAGTACTACTCTCTTTCAATAGCTGTTTAAAAAAATCTTATAGATCATGTGAATGCTCTGATGGAGCTAAAGTTCAAATCTCTAGACTGAGGAATTTCTCAAAGACTAGTCCAAAAAAAGTCTTTGGTAAAAAAAAAAAAAAAAAAAAGAAAGAAATTATTTAAATAGACCGACATTAATGATGCTACAAGAAATACACTTTCGGTTTAACAAAATCATGATTTATTTAAGTATTTATATTGCTGATTCCATAGCACCAATAGCACCTCCTTCTGTAGAATTAAGTATATGCAGCTCTTCCTCTTGCAGAAGTAGGTCACTGGAGTCTCTTGTGTGTAGAGACTTGCATGATAGCCTCTAACAGCATTACAGTTGTACTTCTGTATCCTTTTAGGTGAAAGTAAATGCGGTCTGCCTGGCAACAAAGGTATTGGTGGAATAATGTTTACATGACAAGAACTAACCATATATCTTATTTAACTCTGCACAAAGATACATTAACTTTTTTAGTCTGCTAAAGCCAGTATGTATTCTTGAGGTACTTTTTTTGTGATTATTACTATGTCATGCAGGAAGTGCAGCACTGTTGCTGACCAAACATCTTTAAATTAAAGGAAAACAGCAGGTGCAGCAGAAGATGTAAAGATTGGAAGACATAAGCAGGGATGTTGACTAAAGTCAACATGACTTTTTGTAATAATCAAACACACTGCAAAACCTGCAGGTGTGGAAAGTTTGTAGATTTTAGCTTTTTCCTACAGACTCAGAGTTGGGTTTTTTGTTTTTTTTTAAACTTGAAGTTTATAAACTTTTCTTTGCCACAGCAGCCTGTCTTATGTCAAAGTGTTATTGTCCTGTTAAGCTAGCCTTCCAGACAACTGTCTCCAGCTAAACAATTTCAGAAGCAAGAGGTTTGAATTTTGTCCATATCACAACTATCGTTTATGTATATTCTAAAAGATCTCAACTACGAGCCAACATGTGATTTGGGGCTAATATTACCATTACATACATTTCAATGTCTGGACATTCTTATTAAGTAAGTTTAGCATTAAGAAAAATGTTTCTTTTATGCTTACCCTCGCCTCTAATTTACTCAGCTGTTCCGAAAGAAAGGGGTCTAGAGTTCTGGTATACTAAACTACCCTTCCTTCCTGCAAACAGCTGTGAGGGTTCTTGACCCCGACACTATTTAACCGTGGCTCTAGGCGAAGAACAAATGATCGGGCAGAGGTTCCTCTTCGAAAACAAATGGTGTCAATTTATTGGGTGTCAACAGAATAAAAACACAGGGGTCAGAATACATAAGGGGTTAAACCCCAGGACCCAAAACCTCAATAAACACAACCATTGGCTATGCCCCAAAGTCTCTTTCTCCCTGGTCTTTCTTCGCCTCCAGGCGTTGATGTATATGATCTGGTCTTTCGTCTGCTTCTCGTCCTAGTTCTCGTCTGCTTCTCGTCCTAGTGGTGACTTCTGCTTCTCGTCCTTGTCCGTTGATCCTACCCAGTCCTACAACCACAGATATACCTTCCACCCTGCCACTGGAATGGGCAGCAGCCAACTGTCATTGTCACAGAACCTATATAGACTTGCTTAGAGTCTTACCAGCCAATGGGGAAGCTGGATTCTCCCGCCTTCTCGGGGTTGTGCACACGGCACTCCAGCTTTGCACTCAGCACTACTGATGTTATGCACACGGCCCTTAGCGCCAATCTCTGTTTCCCATCGGTCAGTGCCTTGTTAATAGGCAGATTGGCCCTCACTGTTCTCCTGACCGCTCAACTGCCTGCTCTGACCTTTTTACCTAGGTCCTCTTGATGGACAGGGACCCATTTCATATAAAACAATAGAGAATCCCCTCCCGCCCCACACACACGGATCTCTATAACTATGTACATTAAAACCAGAGGGGGCGGGCAAGGAGGACACAGAGCCACTTCCTTACACAGCAATGAGCTCTATTTTTGTCAAATCATTTTGCCAGCATTAATTGTGGCACACTTTAAATAGCCTTTGTTTTCTGAGTCAAGTGGCAGCTAAAATTGCCCAATAATGGGTATGTTGCAATGACCTATCCATAAAAAGTAAGCAGATACTTGTCATAAGCTGTCACTGGTCTTTAGATCAGGGCTGCAGTTCCGGTTCAATTAAAGTCCATTGCAAAATTCTCATTGATCTCAATGGAGCCAGGACTGCATCCCAGAAAATTAACCCCAACTTTGAATATAGTTCTTATTTGTTTCATGATATAGCATCATTTCAATTGGTTTATAAATGTCTAGTGTAAGTACAGCTGCTAACTGCCATTGATCTGTACAGTGGGCCCCATAACAGTTTAGCAACGTACCATCTAAATACCTCATTGAGTTAAATGTATGTTCTACTTGTTTATTTTTAATGTAGATTTGCTAAAATTCCTGGGTATAACGTTAATTTTTTTTTTCAATTCTTGGCCGTACTCCGACGAGGCTGACTGTCATAAGTCTGGCTACCTCAACTATTTATAATAACTAATAATAATATGAGTCAATTTATATTGCAAACTTGGATGCAAAAAAGGCACATCTGATTCCATGAACCCAGTCATTCATGTTATATTACAGTGCTACGGCAGTCCCACTATTGTTAAGATTACGTCACAACTTCTGTTTAAATGTTGACCTTCCTAAGCCCTCTAAAATCTTCATGCTTAGTCAGATTCCTTTGAAATATGGAGTGTCTCAGGAGGCTGCAGGCTAGGCTGGGGACCCACTTTTGTTGCAGAGATACAAGCCCTGAAAAAATAGCCATTTTTCAAAACTTTACCGGGAGGAGGAGGATTTTTTTGTGCAGAGCTAGATATCAAACTATTGACATGAGGCAGATCAAAATGGTCTCAATATGTCGAGTTTTACCAAGGTGGTGGATGGCATAAATTACATCTTTGGGGGACCAAAACAGAGAACCTGGAAAGTTATTGAGTGTGGGGAGAGAGTACCAAGAGCAACCTGGCAAAGAATCTTCTGAGAGGTTGTTGAGGAAGTGGGGGAACTTAAGGTAGCTCTCTTCATTTGCTTCCCCCCAAATTCTGCCCCCCACTTTCTCCTCTTTCAGCCCATCCCCTCAGTTAGTCCCTTCCAGACGCCTATTCTGCCCCCCTCTGTGTCTTTGCCTCCTTAGCCTGTTACTGCACCTGCAGCCTCACCTCCTCAGCCTTGGGGGCTTTATTTGACCTAGCACTAACCTGGCTGCCTGAAATCAGGAGCCACATCAGCCCCTGAAGGCTGTTAGCAGGAACTGCAACTCCTTGCCATTGCCCTGGTTGAATGTACGAGAGCTCAGGTAGGATGCAGGTCCGCGTGTCATGTGCACAAATGTAGTGAAAGATGTGGGACAGTCAGCTGCCCTGAAGGTTTCAGCTATAAATTTCTAATCTCATTTATAGACAAAAATTTTAAAAAAAAAGAAAGAAAAGATAATGAGGCTCTATGAGGACTCTGCACAACTCCTATTGAAGTCAGTGGAAATCTCTCCATTGATTTCAGTGAGGGACAGACCAGGCCCTACATTTTCATCTCTTTAAGAGCACACAGATTTTGCTGAACAATCATTTAATTAGCATACTAAACGCATAGTAGATAAGTAAATAATATGGTGAGAAAAGGACTCCAGTTCAAGCTTTGAACGTTGCTATATGCTCTGTTTCAGAGGGATCTGGCCACTAATTTTAAGACTGATTACTTGACCAGCTAGTTGCAGTATATGTTGTACCCCCTGTAGTTCAGATGCTGCATATGGCAGCTGGTCAAGCTACTGTTAAGTCTTGCAGATTGTGCATAAGAACAAACTGAAAAATTATCTTTCCTGACATTATTAAAAACACACATGATATGGCATAAAACTTTACAGAGTGCTAAGATTCCAGGGCTTATGCACCAGGAAATGCTCCTAAGGGACAACGTTGGGCTGGCAGAATGCCTTGGAGGAAATGAGTTCCTGGAGAGGAAAAGCAAAAGGAGGGGGGAAGGAGGAATGCTAGACTTATTTCATGAAAACATGGTTATGCCCTTTAATTTAATACAGGAAAAACTATCGGCCAAACTCTGCAGTTCTTAAATTGAGCAAAACTCCCATTGAAGTCAACAGGAGTTTTGCTCAATTAAAAACCACAGAATTTGACCTACTGTGATTGAAGCAATACAGATATTTAGAAACTACACAGTTGGTACTATCCATAATCTTTAGGCTGCTCCAAATTCCCTATAACAATAGAGCTGTTAAATATATTAACAGGGAAAGAAGGATGGAAAAATAGGGAGTTTTACCACTGACTTAAGTGGGAGCAGGAGCAGGCCCAGGGTTTCCATAACATAAGTATATATATATTCATAATTGGAATGTTGTTTGATAGGTTAAATGGAAACAGTATCTAAAAGTTATTATGAAGGAGAAGATACGGCAGTAAATGTAAAAAGCACCCTTTCAAATGGTTAAATAAAGCCATTGAAAGCCTCATATTTAACTGCATTAGAAGATAGTAACCCACTGGGCAGAGGTGGGCAGACAGACGACGACACTTTGGACTATACGAGACTTGGCAAAAAAGTAGGATCACTTTCCTCTGGATGTGACAAATTACTCCCCAGCTGTGGATCAAAGACGTATGCTTTTCCATTACAGTGAAGCATGCAATAGCTGCAAACAATTAGGAAAAGGAAAAGGGTAAATTCTAATTGATCTGGTAAAACTTTATTATTTATGTAAAAATCAGGGGGTTAAAAAAAAAAGTTTCTTCTAGAAGACTGTATCTTACTATTGCCTGCATCCTGGCTCCAACCCGGATATGCATCCAAGAGGAGTAGTTGACTGGCCAACAGCGAGAGTGAGGAAATGGAGTGGGTATACATTAAGTTTTCTAATTGCTATAAAATGCATAGATGGTGTAGTATTTAAAATCTTGACTACACTGAAACCCATGATAAACCTGTCTTGTTTTTTCAATTCCTCCTTTAAAATAATGGGTTTTGTCATTCTTAGTTGTTTTGATCTACAAGCCTGATCTCATGAACATATACTATACTCTGTAATTCATATAAAAGGAATCTAAGTGTTTCTCCCAATCAGTTCTCACTAGTAAAGATGTGTTCTTGTCCCTTAATACCTATTCTAATCTCTTTATGCATGGGTGCTAAAAATTGGTAATAAATGGGATTAAAAACCTTTTACCCTATTTCTTTCTAGGGCTGAGATCCTTGGCCACCTTGGCCTTACGCTATGTCTACAATACACGGCAGATCAGACTATTGGAGGGCGGAGGTGAAGAGGAGTTCACATCAAAGTGCTGCACTGTAACTCCCCCATGTGGATGCTGCAGGCACAAATTAATAGGTTCCTCGTTCACATTAGGACTATATTAACGCAAAGGACTTTTTCATTTGTGCCTGCAGCATCCACATGTTACAGCACAGCACTCTGTTGCACACTACTATTTACACCCCTGAAGGCTAGAGCTGCAGAGCTGTGTAGACAAGCCCTTAGAAAGAGACTGGATTAAAAACTGAGTAAGAACTTCAACATTTAGCCCTCATTGATATATTAACAGTTCTAGTAAATAAACCCATGCCAGAAACCTTTTGTCTGGTTTTTCCATTTGGAGTTCACATTCTTTTCCATCTTTCACTATCCTCTTTATCTGGGGGAACACACTGTACAGGAAACCTTTAGTAAGTAATTAAGAATGCAAGCACAGTGTGAAATATGATGGGAGATCTTTATCCTGGGAGGCTACAAATAATTCAGGAGCCAGACAATTTTCTGAAAAGACACTAGTTAGAAAAATGATATTGCTGGAAAAAAGAAAATAATTGAGGGAGAAATATAGACAGTGTCTGTCAATAGTTCAACTGAATTTTTACAACACTTAAAAACAGAAAGAAAAGAGTTAGTTCTATAAGTGGTAACAACTAAAGCTGAAATTTTCAGAGGGGCCTAAAAGGAAATAGACACCTAACTCCCATTGAACGTTAATGGCAGGGGGAAAAGGGGTGCTTAACTAACTTAGGCCCCTTGGAGAATCCCAGCCTTACAGCCAACTCTTGCAATGAAGTGCACACCTTCAACTCCAGGTAATGGATTGGAGTACGGCCAAATGAATCAGATTTTCTGAGCACCTACTAGGTCTGCAGCTTAACACACCTCCCAGGGATAAATATTGAGAAGTGATCAGAATTTGGGCCACAGTACGGTGAAACTCACATACAGCTACATTTTTGCAACACTTAGCCAACTTAGTGAAAACAAGCCTTGAAGGAGACAGAGTAATCATTCATGTAAACAAATGATGTGTTGACATTGTGTGGACAAACACTTCACCAGTTTCAAAGCTTGTTGGATCTCTTTCCAAAGCCATCTGTCTCAGTCACTACAAAGGATTTTTGAAAACAAGCAGCAGTTTGTATTTCTAGGTTTAATATAGATCAGACAGCTGCCAGCTTACAGTATTATTAATGCTCTCCAGCAGCATGTATGCTTCTATCAACATGTAGTTACTATTATCATCACCCCTGCTGGCTTTGTCATAAGTGACAATGGAGCAAGTCATGAAGGAGGAGTGTAAGGTCAGTCAGTTCTCATATGTTGCCATTGTTTCTATACTCACGCCTGCTGGTGCCCGTTTTTATTAGCTTGTTTTAAGGTGTTGACCATTTTAAGCATTTTCTTGCCTAAACAGCACTCTTTTTAGTCACTCAGCAAAATTTTCAGACAAAAACTGATGAATAGCTAACAGAAAAATAATCTCCCTAGGGCAACTTAAAGCAAGCTACCAGCTGAAACAAACTTATTGTTATAAACTTCAAAAAAATAGTAGAGCAGCAAAAATCTCAACTTCAATACACAAATATAAGAACAACTAGGTAAAGCAAAAGCTCATGGTGCAATGGCTTCTAAACAGTGGATGACTACTGTATGATCTCAGAATCCTTCTGTAGCTTTCAGAGACCATGTGTGATGTATTAAAAGCTAGACTGGTGGCTGCCAAATAATCTGCTTCATTCATTTTCTAACATACATAAAAATTAGAGATGGCTAAACCTAAGAAGGTTTTGAAAAGCCTTCCTTGTATTGACAACGAGAGTTCTGTGGCACTTTAAAGACTAACAAATTTATTGTTGTATTGTGGCTCAGAAAATCCAAAATCAAAGGTGCATTCCACCTCTGTTCCATTTGATCTGAACCACCAACATTTGGGGGTTGGGATAAGTAGTTGTAATTCTAGCTTCAGCATCTGTCTACCTAAAATCTTAAAATAAAATTAAGAAAAAGGGATGAAAATCCTGCTGCTGTGAAGTGGGAAAAAACATTTTTTTTTTTTATTTAAAGATATGTTTGACCAACATAAGCATTTCCATGATGGCCATTATTTTTACTTATGTGACTTGACCCGTATCTGAAAACATTCAAACCCCAAGTTTAAATTTTGCAAATCAATGAAATTCTGCTAGAAGAATAAGTTTTCAGACCAATGTCCTTGAAAGCACTTTGATGATGAAGAGAAGTAACCAGCTGCTGCTTCACAGATGCTGAGAAAGCTTGCAACAAAAGATATTGATTGTGATGATATGTTGCAAAAGCTATGGCAGCAGAGCACTTCTGAACAAGACAGCCTTCCTGTTAAATCAAAGGTCAAGCAGAGACTCTTCCTGTTGTTCTGTGACTGTTATAGGCTGCTAATTTCTAAAAATGGCACCAGGGTTTCTGACTAAACTTAGAGAGAAATTAAAAGAAGGCAGCTACAGAGAAACAACATGAGATAAGACTTCTGTGTTAATGTGGATGATATTCAGCTCACTGGTAGGAAGTATGAACTGCAGTTAAAAAAATCTCTACTTGGACACTCTCTTTCATTTTATTGTATTTTAAATTAATCTAGCAATCCTATTTTTCCTATTATCTGTTGATTAAGCTAAATTTATAATGACAGCCACAAGTCTTATTTTTAAACAAAGCTAGCTTCCTCACCTGACCAGTTCTGCTTAAGTTTTCAAGCAGTAATAAATAAGTGCACATTTTTAACAATGAGGGTAAATGACCATTAAAACTTTCCATGTGTTGCAGCAGATTCTCCATCACTAGAAATTTTTAAGTCAAGATTGGATTTTTTTTCTTAAAGAAAGATAGTCCACCCACCACTACAGGACTTGAAGCAGGAATTAATTCAGGAAAGTCCTATGGTCTGTGTTATGCAGGAGGTCAGATCAGATCATAATGGTTCCTTCTGGCCTTAAAATCTATGAATCCACTGAGACAGTTTGCCTCCTTCATGCTTTTCTTTGTGTTACACTTAGCTTGTATTTCAGTTACCGGCATGAAGACTAAATGACCTTCTCACCTCTAAAAGTGGCTTCTCCAGAAGTGGTCCCAATTGCTGTTTATGCTGTATTTGTTCTATGGAGAAATAGAGGCCTTCAGTTCTCCAGGTCATTTAACTGAATTCTCACACAAAGCAGAGATATGCTAAGGCAGGAAGGTCCCAATGGTTCACCCATTTTGTTTACTACTAGCTGCTTCTCATGTACAATAAAAATACACCAGCTCGGAGCCCGGCAAAGTTCTACACATGAATGCTAAAGGCAAAACATGTTGATTGCAGCCT
Source organism: Emydura macquarii macquarii (assembly GCF_026122565.2). Taxonomy (NCBI): domain Eukaryota; kingdom Metazoa; phylum Chordata; order Testudines; family Chelidae; genus Emydura; species Emydura macquarii. The sequence continues at coordinate 1,983,695 of NW_027133667.1, forward strand.
ATCTTAAGACAAATCTATTTTACAATACTCACTTCTCTACAAACCAGTTTCTTTAATCAAAGTTTTTAGATGAAACAGAACAAGACTATACATCCAGTGTTTATACTATTTTTCATTTTTGATTGTGGCTAACAGTAGATTGTAGCATTCTGTGTTCTTGATGATTACTGTGCTTTTATATTATGTGAAGAGTGTTCAGAGCATTGAACTAAGATAAAGGCTCCTAGTGTATAGGATTTCCAAATCAAAGTAAACAAAGAATAAATACCAAATTGTGATGCCATGCAACAAAATGATGAAACATGTAAAGGGATATGAAAGACAATAAATCAAGCAGTCATGTTCTGACGCTTGGACAGGTTATTTAAACATGATGATTCCTTTCTGGCTAAAGAGCAAACTTACAAATTATTTCTATTGACACAAGAATTAAACTGAGAAGCAATTGCAAAAATAAGTCTAAACATATAAGGAATACCATTAATGTGTTATTTATAGAGCATCATAATTGTGCATGCAGCATAAGATGCAACAGAAGACAAAGTCCCTGCCCCAAAACAGCTTACAGTTTAAGGCAGGTAGTGGGAGGAGAGCTTTATTTAATTTATAAAAAGACAAGTGAAGATAGCCATGACTGAGTTACTGCAGAATCTTTTTCTGTCGCCCTTGTCTTTCCTCAACCTTATCCCCCATCCTATCCTTATTACTCTTGTTCAGAGAATCACATTGAAAATTAGGTTGTAAGTAAACTTGCCATTTTATTTGTTCTGTGCTTTTGGGTGCTATTTAAATAAGAAAGAAGACAGGAGAATTACAGGATGAGCATTAAATCACTGTGTTCTTGCAGTTGCTAACTAATAAGAGTGTGTCACATTTCCGGAAGTATGCTTAAAAAAATAATGTGCGCAATCTCTTTATAAATGGTGTATTTATCTTTAAGCTATATGCCCCGATTCAGCCCCACTGCTTAGATTTCTACACTCAGGAGAAAACCAAAATACCTACAGTTTTCCTACTTAAAACTTTGCTGCATTCCACACAGAAATTTTGAAGACTGGCCATAGATATTTGTGTTGTTCTGCAGTGGAGCTACATCCATTTCAATTGTTTATTTGCTGCACAGAACTTTGACTATGGCAACAGAACCCAATAGTGCCCAGTCCCACTGAAACCAATAATAAAACTCTCAAACTCCAAAAGGCAGGCAGCACAAACCAGGTTCAAAAAGTCCCCAAAGTTCTTGAGAACTAAGTCTAAGCAGATGGGCTTATTATGCTTTACAGCATACAAAGAGAAGGTAGAGAAACACATAAAATATTCTTGCTGGAAGGTTGCAGCATAACACTACTTTATTCCTTAGAAATCAGAATGAGAACACCCAAGTACCCCACAACAGAAAGTGACAACGCAGAGAGAGACAACTCACCCCACCTTATTCTAGGTGGGCTGGCTGCTGACAGATTGGGACTAGGTCCAGATCCCACACTTGCCTACACAGCACCCTTAGCCTTCAAGCAGGACCAGGAAACCCCTAGAGATTTTAAAATCACAGTTTACAATTTTCAATACACCACAAAACCGTAGAAGTTAATCAGGAAGGCACCCTTCCCTCTCACTCATCCTAGCACAGGCCGTGGAGGCATTTACAGTCCGCAAAGGATCACTCAGGCTCAAAGACCCCAAGATTACTAGGGGCCTGACATGCTGTTTACTGAGAGGCTGTGCCAGTTATCACTCTCCATGGGCTATTTTAAAGCCTGTGGCAATGTAACTCCCCTGTACCCCCTTGTGGCACATTGTGGCCATGGTTACACCTCCATTTTCCCCCTTCATCCCAATAACAGCCCTGCGACAGGCCTACCTTCCCGCTGGGAGGCCCTGCCAAGCAGCAGTCTCCATGTTGCCAGTCTTCGTGATTTTTCCTACAAGTGACTTGTTTCAGCTGGGGCTGGAGCCCAGTCCCACAAGGACCCCAGAAGCTTCAGCCCTCAAGCACATTTGAGCTTGCCCACCTCCTTGGACAGAGTAACCCATCAGTGCTGTTACAGAAAGAGCTCTCCCTCCCCAACCCTCCCCTCAGAAGTCCCAGCCATTCTTCAGGCCTGGGGGACAGAAAGAGCCCAGCAGATCAGCACAGCTCTGTCTCCTCCTTCCCCTCCAGTGAGCAACAGGGACAGCTCCTCCTGTCTCCCCCCTTGCAACCTCTTTCCTGTGAAGAGGCAAAGGGGAGGAGGGTGAAAGCCCCTGGAGTTGCCCCCCTAGCCTGAAAGTCAGAGAAGGGATGCTCCTGGGGCCCCCCAGGCCTAGCAGAGGGGGTGAAGAACCCTCAAAGGAGCAGAGATGAGGGCAAGGGCTTACCTGATTGAAGGCTTGGGGATGCAGAACTGATGGAGGTGGGGGCAGGACTGATGAACGTACTGGGGGAAAAGAATTGATGTGGCGGTCAGGGGAAGAGGATTAATTGATGGACAGATGGGGGAGATCTACTGCAGTGGCAGCCAAAATCATCCTACCCAGTAAGTTTGTGAAAATTGGCAAAACTAGCTGTCTTACACACATTCACACTAGGGACGTTCAGGGAGAGGTCAAAAATCAAAAGAACCCACAATATCATCTGGGGTTGGGGGTGTTTTGTTTTGTTTTTTTAAACCTTATGCTTTTGGATATCTTCATGTGGGTAATGCTGCAGTCTCTAGTCCAAAGAGCATAAAACAAAAGGATCTTCTGCCCCTTTTAGGCTAGCGGCAACTTCTCAGCTCTTCTACACCTCTTAGGTTAAAGGCACCATCCCTGATACAGCTGTCCTACCCAACTCAGCCTTCCCTGCAGATTACCCTTTTTATGGCAATCACCCAGCTCTTCCCCATCTGGGTCTGGTAATTGCTCACTTCCACAGCAGATTATGATCAGCTGGGTGGGCAGCTGATCTTTCACAGGTGAGACTGAGCCCAGTCTCCCTTAATGGGCAAGCCAGCCAGCCAGCAACATAGCCCCTACTGATAAAATAATTAACAAAATTTTATCATAGCACCTAAAAGTCATGCTTGCCATAGAAGTTTTAATTAAAAGGACAGCTCATATAGGAGTCTTACTACTGACTTAAATGAATTATGGATCAGGCCCATTGTGACTGGGTCTTCCTAAAATAAAAATCTTCAATTTACATTCCATACAACAATAAACTTTTTGCTTGAAATTATTTTTCTACCCAAAAAGTTATTATGTTATTCACTATTTACTATTTGCTATTATCCTGTTTAAAAGTTCACTGCCCAGTCATAGGCCATAAGCAATACCATCTGACTTAAGTGACCAGTCATACATCCCAATGAATAGTAAATACACAAAGCAATAGTGACAGCAAATAGCTCATGAAAAGTGCATATGCCAGAGTTTGTTCATAAAGTATTCAATGGCTACTTATGGATAACAAATACATTCACAGCAACAGAATAGGTGTGCAAATGATTTCAAATAGAAGAGAGGCCAGTATTTGTCAGGTGCATTTTTCATAAAGAATTATTCATCCAACTCTAGCTGTCATGCTACATATGTACATTTGCAGTCTCTAAAAATCCATTTCAAAGGAGCTAGAAAGTAGAGCTGCAAAACCTACATCCTAGTTTTTAACCAATGCAATGAATGATTAATATTATAAATATGTATGTCTGGTTCCAAAAATCCTGGCTAAAATTTTCACTAGTAGATGGCTAAAGTTAAGCTCCCCCAGGGTGGAATCTTTCAGCCAAAACATTTTTTGGACAAAATATGAAGATTTAGATTGACCAAAACATTTTGCAAATTTGTGTCAAATTTGCAAAAAAAAATTTTAACAAAACAATCTGAAAAAAATCTAAATGTTTTGTTTCCACTTTTTCTAAATGAAACATTTCAATTTTTTTATTTAAAACAACTTTTTTTTTGAATTTTTGAATTTGACATCAATTTTATTTTCAGAAAAAGGTTAAACTCCAAACTAGAAGTAAACATTTCCTTTTGGGTCGAACAAAATGTTTTGTTTGACATGTAATGATTTTTTTCCCAGTTTTTCGGTTTGTCCACTGAACTGAAAAGTAATTTACTCACACAGCTCTACTCCCAAGGCCATGTTTAAGTGGCTACACAAGCCTCCAGCCCTGCAAACATTTACACACGTGCTTACATAGCTGAGTAGTTCCTCTCAATGAACTATCCAGATATATAATGTTAAGTACGGCACATGCATAAGCATTTGCCGGCCTAACTGGTCTGATTTTCAGAAGTGCTGAGCATGCAGCAGTTCCCGTTGAACTAAATGGGATCTGCTAAACGTTCTGTACTTTTGAAAAAATCAGGCCACTCATTTGAGACACCCTCCAGCACCCTATGATGGTGGCCCTAGGTGGTACCACCTTCCCTGCCCTCTGCAACGTGTCCTTGGGGAAATTACACACAGCAGCCACTCAGAAAGACCAAAATCAGCCAAAGTAGGGACCTCCGGACATTCTAGAACTGTTAGAACGTTCACTGACTCACTTTGCCCTGTGCTGACTGGCTATTTGCTTCAATACTTCCCCTCTCTCTCTCTCTCTCTTCTCACCTCAGTTTCACTCCACACCTGAGGTATCTTCACCTCAGTTTCACACCAGACCTGCCCCTCTTACACTCTCGTTTTGTTCCTTTTCCTTTCCATTTAGCTGCTACCCTCCTAAGTAAACGCACCCAAACAGACAGAAACAAAAAAACAACTAAAGTACAACCAAAAAAACTGTGGAACTAACACACTGGTTGCTGCCATCAAATTGTTCACTCTGCTTGTATGTTAGGCCATGTCTATACTGATGGCGGCAAATTCGCCACCGCCAGATCGATCTTTCTGGATCGATTGAGCGGTCAGTGTAGATCCGCTCAATCGATCAGGAAGTCGATGCTGGCAAACGACCCCCTCAAGTAGCGTAGCGCTGTGTCGACGGCACAGTGTAGACAGCGCACAGAAGGGAAGCCCGGCAGTCAACGTGAGTTACACAAGCTACTCTGTGTAGTTTGCATAACTCCCGTTGACTGCTGCTGAATCTCCAGGTAATTGTAGACCAGGGCTTAGACTCCTTTTTCTACCTTGTGTCTGTCTTATCTATTTAGACAATAATGTTTCATTGTTTCCTTGTACTCCCCAGCTTGTATCCATCTATTGTCTCTTTTCTTAGACTGCAATCTATTTGGGGCAGAGACTTTGTTTGTATAGCACTTTGTACAATGGGGTCCTGATCCATGACTGGGGTCCCAGTAATAGTAGTGCTTAAACCTAGGCACACATTTAAAAAAAAAATAATCTTGACTAATGTTATTAGATCTTCCCATGCTATCTGCTGTGGTGGAAAAAAATCAGGTTTTTAAAGGATAGAGTGCTAGTGTATTAGAAGAATGACAGACAAGGGAATAGCAACTATAGGCCCTGATTCAGGAAAGCACTGAAGTATTTGCATGAAGTTAAGAATCCTTCCTGAACAGAGATCCTCTCCAGAATTGGGGTCTATAGTTTATCTCGTAGAGAAATATGTAATCTCTATTGTCTGTTCATCATTACACTTTCTCCTTTGCACCTTTTCTTGACATCAAAGCCATGGATGAAGCAATGGAAAAATTAGAATAATATCACACTATTAATTACAAAACAGCCAGACATAATGTGAGTATCTTCCTGACTAGCTCCTTGGTATTAAATGGAACCAAGAAATGCTCTTTTACAGATCTCATCAAAAACTTGGAAAAAGTTAAAAATCCCTTATTATTTACTGTGTAAGCACCACTATTTTGGTAAAAGAAAGTAGAGCCCATTTCATGATATTTTTGCTAACAAAAGGAGGAGATAGATTTTCATCATAAAAGGAGAATTTAAATAAATATTACAAAAGGATTCTTCTCCCCCTAGAAAGAGTTTCTTCAGGTAAGCCAGATAGTTCGGCAATGTTAGTCTGGCAGTATTACAAACACCTCCCCCCCGCTTTTTTTTTTTTTTTTTTTAAGACAAATCACAGAAAGGAGCTGGCTGGCATTTTCCATTTTTGTACCAAAAACTCCAAATCACCAGTTAAGTATTTGCAGACAGTATGAAAACTGTTGTCTGTGCTTGACAATCTTCCAGATTCATTAAGCCCACAAGAAAGCAGCAATGAACAGCTACAAAGAACTAAACAGCACAGCTTATAAAAGCAATTTAATTTAAAAAGCACTATAGCTATACCAGAACTTAAAACATTTTATGGATCTAAATGCTGTGAGTTTTAAAATGTTGTTCCAAGGAAAAAAAGGTGGTGGGCTCTAAATGACAATTCATTCAGGAGACTATGGGCCTGATTCTCATTTACATTAATGCCTACTTCCATTACCCTGGCTTTCATAGCATCCACTAGGTTCAAGCCAAAGCTGTCAGTCTCACTTTCATGGAGTACTAAGCACATTCAATATGTTCTAAAATGAAATTTTTTGCAGGGACATCTGGTAGATTTAGGATTAGAAAAGTGCAAATAATGGTTTTGTTTCTAAATTTATTTTTGACTATATATCAGTCGGTTGTTAGGACCTTGCAGCACTTCTCTGTTGACTCAACTTGGCAGCCAGAAGGGGGACCAGATAGCAAGTGTGAAAAATCAGGACACTTTTTTTTTTTCAGGGGAAGGGGTGAGGTAGTTGCCTACATAAGACAAAGAACCTAATATCAGGGCATCTGGTCACCCTACAGCCCAATCAGGTGGGTCCTATTACAATAGTACCAATCCAGAAGTAAAAACATTTGAGCCTCTCCCAGAAGCTGAGGTAAACAGAGGAAGGCACAAGAATCCTACAGGAAAAATTCTAATAACTGAGATCAGGAGAAAGCTTAGGCTGAGATTTACTTTGCTATCATTTACTTTAACAGGAAAGGAGGAAGTTTGGTGGCTAGTGTATAAATGCTGTTAGGTTGTGGGTCAGAATGCCATCAGCATAAAGCTTCTTAACATAACCGGCCTCTTCTACATCTTTGCTTTGCATTAAAAAAGAATTCTCTAAATTAGAAGCATTTTTATTTAGGCATTCTTAAACAAAAAAGGCATAAATTGGCAGAAGAGTGAACACAAGCATTAATAGCAAGATAGGTATGGAATTTACGAGTGTCTGCACTTATAACCTGGAAACATTGCATTTATCTCACAAAAAGTTTTTTCTCTACCAACTTGTATAACAAGTATGACCTATGATGGAAAAACACTGTCTTTTAATTCTGGATATTCTTTGGATGGTCTGTTCGTAGGACAAGATGTCAAATTTGTTACTGCTAGTTCACATCATTCAGCACTTATCGCTAGGGTTTCTCCAGGGTAGATGCAATATATTCAGGACTTTTCATTTCTACCACAGGCACTGCTTATTTACTCTAGACAGGGCTCCTACTATTCATCTTTCAAGCAGAACAGACTGTTGTCAAATGAGAAACCCATTGCTATTGCAGGAACACCATACCAAGCCTCTAGTACTAGCAAATGATATTTTCTACTTGAAAAAAATCACAAGTAATAGTGGTAACTCCTGATGATGATGAAAAAAAATAATGTGGTATTGCTGTGAGTTTCTGAATCAAGCAATTGCCAAAAAATATGCCCATTTTCCTGTGCTTCTCTAGTGAACAATCTTGTCTTACAGGTCAAACTGTCCCAATCAGCTTTCAGCTAAAAGAAAGACACTACATACACAGCACATGGCCTAGACATTAGTGATTAAATAAATAATACCATTCTGTGTTAGTTTTATCTTGGCATTCATTTTGTTTTCACAGCTTTATAAACAAAAGAGGTGACATTATAGTTGAATGTGGTTCCTGGTAAAATGGTCTAATAGTCTCATCTCTCTCAATTATTGGTATACACCAAACATCTGTCCCGTTTTAAAAAAAAAACTGATTGCCCAGGCCTGTTATCACAATCTCAATAGTCATTATGCAGCAATAGCGTTATTTTAATAGAACAGTAACAAATCTGCCTGATTTGTACAAGTATTTGTATTTGAGCTAGGACAAGAAAGAGAATTGTGACTGGTTAAACCAGTATTGGTTCAACATTTAAACTATTTTAAAAGCACTATTTAACCCTTGGTACTATCTGTTCCAGAGCTCACACCACTGCTAACATAACCCTTTAACATATACTATATAATTGATAGAAAGTTAGGATTCCTTACGTCCAGAGATTCAAGAAAAGAGTAAGAGCTGAACAAAAGAATCCCTCCATCAAACACTACTGAGGGAGGGAAAACTTATGGGGCTTGGCAATACACAGGACATGAAATGAGCAGCCCAGGACAGACAGGGATGATAAAACCTTGTTTGTGTCCTAAGTAACATCTGATGGCACAGGAAGGATTCAGATTAAAAGCATTGCTCCCCCTGCCTAAACCAGATATTCTAGGAAGACATCATAAATGGTAAACACTGCTAAGAGTCACTTAAGTGACTTTTTCCATCTTGTCCATGTAGCCTCCAACACAAATGAGCTGTCACCTGGTCATTGTCAAAGTACAAAATAGAACTTTGTGCACTTTCCTCATTGTGTAGATAATGGGATTTTACATGCAGGTATCCTTCATTTTAAATGAAAAGAGATCTATGTTTTAAAGGGACATGTGCTCTACCAACTTCTCATCACTTTATTTCCTCCTCATAAGCAATTGAGATCCAGGTTTCAAATTGGAGGAGGCTTTAATTTTGTTTATAAGTAGTAATTTTGAGGGGTTTTATGTCCACTGCAACTACAAGTATTCCAGGAGCCAGTCACTATTGCTCCCCACTCCCTTTCCTTGCTCAGAGACCCTCATCTCTGAAAATTGGCAAGCAAGAAAAGCAACTCTAGGCCCATTTTCTTTTTCCATCTGCTGCTGTTTAATTTTTCATCTGGGAATAATTTTTCCCTCGCTTATTCTTGTGTAGCTGCCCTTGACTTACCTGGGAGTAGGGCACGTTTGTCTTTGGACAGAGCTTAGTCCTTCAATGCTTCTTTGTCCACTCTAGGTCTCCCTTCTGAATTGCTTGTCTGCATGGTTTGTTCATGGTAGGATACCATGCAAAGTAAAGCCAGTAATTTGGAGAGCATAGAGTTAACTTAAAGAGCTGAGTAGCAGCAGATAGAGACAAGATAGGCTAAAAATATCTTAATCTTTAGTGAGAAGATCTCTGAACTGAGAGCAACAACAAAGAGGGAGAGAGATTTAATTAGTTGACCCAAAAGAGCGTAGAGTAGCTGAATACAAATTGGAGTAATTGTTTTTGTTAATACCATACAACAGTGATTATCCTAAGGTCATGGTAACACAAAATATAGATGGATGATAGAGGTTTCACTTAAATGGAGGGATTTCTCAATTTCATTAATAGGGGGGATGTGACCCTGTCCCAGACAACAGGGAGTTTGGGATAATAAAGGTTAACCTAGGTTGCACTGTAGCTATAATCTCCTGTATAGAAGGAAGGCAAAGTTACGTACCAGTAATTGGGGTTATTCAAGAGCGTTGCCTCTACACAGTCACACCTGTGGGATACCACAACCTTCTAGAATCTTCTGAAGAGCAGTGTCTATTGGGGCCATTCAGTCCTCCTTCCCCTTTACTTCAAGCAGTATTTTGAGGGTATAAAAGGAGGAAACCTCCTCCCCTCCGCCCCAAATACATTTCAGTTCCTTCTAAGCTCCAAAGGTGCAGTGAGCTCCAGTCGCACTTAGTAGCCAGGAGGCTTCCCTTGTCAGTTTTTATTTTCTTCCGCCCTTTGGGGACTACTTTTATTTGTAATCAACCAGTGGTGGGAGGAAGCAGCCAGTATAGCACAGGCTAGTCTGGCTGCAGAGTAGTGGGAGGGCTGCCTCAAATTCCTGTTGATGGGAGGATCTTCAGGCCCAGTCAACTAAGCCCAGCAACGTGTTAGTCTGACATTGATTTTGGAGGTCCATTCACCAAGTAGTTCTATGCCTGGCACCAACATCCCTAGATCCATGTATTGATACCACTGTATTCTGCAGTAATGGCATAAAACACTACTGTTCACAATAATGTCACTCCAGGGGTTATGGAAATCATGATAGAATATTGTAATTTTTTCACAAGAATAGTTCTGTCATCTGTTGGCTTTCCAGTAGCCTACAGTATGTAGCCTACAGTATGTGAAATGATTTAGGTGGTCTTAGCCCACTTCAGAAAAGACAAGTATCTACATCATAAACAAAAACTGCTACCAATAACTTCAGTTGATAACCTTGTCAGCAGAGAAGTCAAGGATGGAATGGTCACAGAGAACTGAACTTCCTTCTCACATTTAGAACTGGTCTGTAAGCTAGGGTCCCGAAACCTAACAATGGACCCTGCCTTTGCCTCAGTTTCCCCTTTCTCATGTAAGCCAGCAAGCCAACTCACTGGCAAGCTGCACTGATGAAGCTTCCACCAGTATCAGTATTTACTTCCCTTTTCCTCAGGAATACATTTATTGTTAAAATACAAATATGGCTTGACATCAACCAAAAAGAATAAACCAGATCCTGCCACCTGGACCCTTCCAAGGTGTCTGCCTCAGAGGACTTTTTCTGCTGCTGCTTATACACTAGATAGCCCCAGCCTGGTCTTTCATCTAGCTGTTATGGCAAGCCCCCTTCCTGGGCCTTTCCCTGACCCAGGGTCTCCTGGAGGATTCTCCCTACAACCGGCAGGTCTGCCCTCAACTGAGCTGTTTGTTGGTCTTTTATCTCACCAAGTGTGAGACAGCTAGTTAGTCACAGGTGGGGCTATACCCAACTCCCTTAAAGGGGACATCCCAGACTGTGACATGGTCCCTCTAGGTCATATTTGAGAGACACAGCTGGGCCATACAGGGAAGCCCACACTGCTACTGTCCAAACAGAAGATTTCTCCAGAGCTCGTAATCAGCACTTTCCACCAGCATTAAACTCACATTTTAATAAAATAAAATAAATAATTAAACTCTCTGACCATAATGTGTTCACTCAGATGCAGTATTCTGGGCAAACTATCATTTCTTTTTTCCTTCAAGCTGTCATTTTTAATGTCATTAAGGTTACATAACTGACATGATCAGTTTATTGTACCAAGAATGCCCTCAAAATGCAAATAGTTAATGACATTTCTTAGGCCAATGTACATCCAGGAAATGTGTACATTTCTGTGCAACAAGAATACAAACTGTGCAGAGCTGAAATCCTTTTCAAAAGCACCATAAACATTCTCACACAAATGTCTAAAATAATGGGAGCCAACATTTTACTTCATGTCTCAAGCTACTACTACACTACATAGACAAAATGTAACATTTTGAGATCAAAGATACTCTGGTTCCTGGTACTATATATATTTTATAAAACTACACAGAATGAATACTTCAGGGTTACATAACGATGTATTCATACCTGAATATGGATCAAAATAATAATACACTGTTTGAAAAAAATATGCCATTTTCTCTTTCTCCCATGTATCTCTAACTATATAAAACTATATAAAAACAATCACCTATGTGAATATTCTGATGGCAATAGTACCATATCCATCTCCTCACTTATATGAGAATGCTTTTTGAAATATCAAACTTGAACTGCTTTTTGAGTTTCATAGTTCCAGCAATATTAAAACAACTTGCTTTATTAGACCGAAACAACAGTACAACAATGGAATACCACATCATGTATATGAATTCTGCACATTTACAAAATATGTATGTACATTGGTCCAAGGTTTTGGAAGTTAAACTTTCCTTGCAAAGACCAAAAGAATAGCTGTTTTGCAGATTATCATACCTTGGTAATAACAAATCAGAAATAATTTACACAGCCAATTCTAGACATTGGGCTACAGAAATTTAATCTATTTATTTTAACAAAGGTTAACAGGTGACTTGATCATGGTCTATGAGTACCTAAACGCGGAAAAGATTTCTGATAGTAGACAGCTCTTCAGTCTATCAAACAATGCTATAAGAAGATCCAATGGCTGAAAACTGAAGATAGACAAATTTAGAGTAGAAATTAGGAGAAAATGTTTAACAGTGGGGGTAATTGGCCATGGGTACCTTGTCTTTTTCATCAACAGAAGTTGGTCCAACACAAAATATTACCTCACCCATCTTGTCTCTCTCACTAGAACCTTATCAGGGATGTGGTGGACTCTGAATTACTTGAAGTCTTTAAACCAAAACTGTATATCCTTCCAAAAGATATGCTCTAATTCAACCTTAAATTGTTAGAGTAGATGCAAGAATCACTGAGTGATATTCTATGCCCTGTGGTATGCAAGAGATCAGATGATCACAATGGTCCCCCTTCCAGCAATAAAATCTATGAATCATTTAGGAATTGTCACTAAATACTTAATAATTAGTATACCTGTTCAATTCTACCAGCTATATATTCCCTGATATATTTGTGTTCAATAAATACAATCTTTATGACTTTTGTATGTCAAGCAATGGTTAATATACATCTATATCTTATGGTCTGTAACATTCATGACAAATGAATGGAAAAATAAATAATTTTTTAAAAGGACAAAATTAATATTCTGTAGGTAACATTTTCAAAAGCACATAAGTGACTTAGGGCCTAAGTTTAAATTAAAATCAATAGGACTTGGGTTCCAAAGTCATTTTTAAAAATGGGATTTAGGCTAAAGGTAAAATTTTTAAAAGGACATACCTAAAAGCTTTAAATAATATAAACAAAGGATGAAAATAAACATAAGCTAGTCTTTAGAATTCCCTTCCCCTTTTCTATATTGTAACTTTGGAATATCATTATATGTACTAGCCTTTTTTTATTTCGTTAAGTGTCCTGAATACAAGAGTATCACACACGTACACATTTTCCACGGAGCTCTACTTTCTATAATATGGTCATTCCAGCATAATCTGATGGTTTATAGAGCATGAGATGTGACACCCTTCCCAGCAGGCTAAAAGAAGTTTTTTTGGCAAGGGAGTTTATGTTTCTTAAATCTACACAAAATCACAGAAGCACAAAAGGTCTGCTTCTGTACACAGAACAATATAGACCTAGTTTAAATCAGTCTCTCCTTATGTTTAGGTGGTTTCTGCTAACTCAAATGTCTTGGCTGTCTACTCAAACGTCAAAATATGTGCTACTTTCTAATTTTAAAATTTCAGAACTAACCTCACATTTTCAATCTCTTGGTGTGTTCAAAGGCCAAAAACAATGGCAAAACTGTGCAGCATTCAGTCCGGACAACAATATTTGCATCTTGAAACACAAGGATATTCCCCCATCCCTTTCACACACTGCCCTTCACATTTCCAAAATGCAGATCAAATGATAAAGTGGAACACTCATATCCAAAAGGTCAATATTTTTACTAAAATTCTTGGTTAATAGTAATAATAATTAACATTTATATAAAGCATGCCATGTTCTAGTCTTTGAAAAACCATTAAACTAATACACATACAGCATTTCTATGAGGCAGGTACGGTGATCACCATTTTAAAAAAAAGTCAGAATTTGCCAAACAGTTACCACACAGTGGTATGTCAGATATGTGGTACAAATTCTACTTATATTTAGATTGTATGTCAGATACTACCAATAGTGTAGTCAAGGGTAACCTCAGGTAAACTGAGTTTACCCATTTTTCATTTGGGGAATGTGGAGTTTAGTTTAAATTAGTATATCCACTTTTTAAAAAAAACACTACACCACAGGATACTACCTTCTGATAACTATTAGTAAGGGCTTGTCTACACAAACATTTAGTTGGAGGCAAGCTTGAGTGTGAATCTACTCCATGCTAGCCTGTCATGCACAGTGTCTATGTGGATCCTGCTACTATGCATCAGTGATTCCTTAACACACTTTGATCTATTCCTGTTTCAAAGTGTCAGGACCACACTAATGTCAACACCAATGCAGATGTGGCCTGTGTTACAGTGGTATATTTTCCACATTTCTTGGAAAAATGTATCACAATGGTGAGGCTTAACATTCACCATCTTCTTAGTAAATATTTCCTACCACTGGAGGCAATGGCTAACCTGGAATGTGGAAAGATCTATTGTTATCCCTGTGGTAGCCTATTCCCAACACACTGTCAAGTGACAGGAGCTGGTTAATAGTAATGCAGAAATCTTAAAAATTTCATAAAGGTATTGAGGGCAGCAGAACAAGGTAACCACATCACTGTTACCGTATGCCCCAATCCAGCAAAGTACTTAAGTGTGTGCCTAAATTTACTCACATGAGTAGTCCAACTGATTTCAAGAACGCTATTCACTCACTTGAAATTTAGACATGTGGTTAAGCAATCTGCTGAAGTAGGGGCCAGGTTGTTTTTTAATTCTTTTAATAGTATAAAGCAAAATGGGGATTATTCACAAAGCCTCATTTTCAACAGGGCTGTGTCACTCTTTCCCTGAATAGAATCCCTGCCATCAGCAGCCTCTCACTTTCAGAAGTATTGAGCACAAACATACTCCAGGAGAGTAATGTCTTGACAAGAAGTATTTTTATGGCTCCATTTATTTTAAGTAAGAGGTCACACAAAAACACTGTTCTAGTTAAAATGTGATAATTTTATACCTGTGAAAGCCTCTGGCAAGCCCTGGTTTAAGCAAATTATTACAAGTTTAACTAGTGTACCTCACTTCTGGAAGTCACAAATAATTAGACTGTGTAATTTATTCAAAGTTTAAATGATAAATCCCCCACCCCAACCCCAAATCACCATGCACACTAAAATGGGATTATTTAAAAGACTGAGCTAATAACAACCAGCTCAAAGTTTGATGCTATAGCAAAATCCAACTCTGGCTCCTTTCTTTAAACTTTTCCAGTATAATCTAAAAATTACCTCAGATGGATTGCTATCCATTACCTCACAATTTTAAAAGGCCAAATTCTGTTCTCATTTACATTGTTGTAAATCCAGAATAATTCCAATAACTTCAAAAATATTATTTTATATAAACATCAATTAAGAGAGCAAAATTAGTCCCATATTACCTCAGCTTTTGTTTATCACTGAAGTGTCCTTTGGACTCGCTTTATCTCACTGCTTGAAGCTCCACATTATTAACAAAAATAGCATCTGGCTTGCTTTTCTTCCTTGTTCTTTAAAACTGCATTTTAGTTTAGGGACACAGTCACCCTTGTAGGCCAAAATATTTACTACTGTCAATGTTAGTCACTTTTTTTTAAGGGGGGGCATTCTTTTGGGGTTTTTTAAATCATCTTTTTCCAACACAAGAATTTTTTTAAACCTATAACATATTAAGTTGCAAATTAAATAAACTCAGTGTACATAAGCAGTGATGGACACCATACACTTTTCCTTATTGCCCTATAGCTGAAAAGAATCTAGGTCCATATTTTAAGCAGTTTGCAGGCAATGACTAGTTATTGTACTGGATGCATGAATTACAAGGTGAAATTCTAGGACCTGTGTTACATAAGTTAGTTGAGAGGATCATAAAGGAAGGGCAGCTGCAACCCTCCCTCAGTTCCCTCACAATTCAAAGCTTGTGTATCTGAGGACTCTGAAAAGCAGGGATGGAGGTTGGATTGCGGGATCCAGGCTGACTACAACATCTCAAAGAGCCATATTTAAGCAACCATATTTTCTTCTTCAAGCATGTGTCAGTGAAGATCCCACTGTAGATTACTGGCAAGCAATATCCTCTTGCAGGTGGAGGGTTTGAGGAGTATCTGCTGGGTTAATCAAATAAAGACTGAAGAACCTGGTATCTGGCCTGACTGCCTTGTTAACTACGTAATGTTTAACAAAGATCAGTGGGTTACTTCACGTGGCTGCCTCACAGATCTCTGAGACTGGCACATTTCTGAAGCAGGCTGACGAGGTCATCTGCACTCTGATGGAGTGTGCATTGGGGTTTGGCAGGAAAGGCTCACGGGCTAGCTGATAACATGTGGAAATGCACTATGAAGAGTGTTTTCCAGACCTGAAGAAGAGCTCTTGTAAGCTTGAAAGCTTGTTCCTCTCACCAACAGAAGTTGGTCCAATAAAAGATATTACCTCACCTACTTTGTCTCTCTAATATCCTGGGACCGACACAGCTATAACAGCACTGCATACAGGAAAGGGGAGTATCCTTCTTAACTCCATCCCTGGCAATGATGCTTATTATGGACACATCAGGGAGCGGATGGAAAGCCCACCTGAGTCACCTCCAACTGCAAGGAATGTGGTCCCCAGACGACCTGAAGCTGCATATGAAGTCCTAGAGATGAGAACCCTCAGGCTGGTCTATATAGTGGCTGGATAAACATCACTGACAACGTGCTCCAAGCAAGTGCAAGAAATTTGCATGCGGAGCAGAAAAGCTTCCACTAAAAGGATCTGTTCTGCAAAATTGAAAAAGTTTTGCAAATGGGTAGCCCAGAACAATGTGAATCTGGTTGAAACCCTGATCCCAAGGATCCTGGATTACATGCTGCTACTGACACAGTTAGGATTTGCAATAGCTCTTTCAAAGTCCACCTATCAGCAATATCAGTGCATCATGCACCAATTAGTCAGATTCCATTTTCTCACACTTTACAGTGTCAAATCTGATCTCTCATGCATGCACACCTATAGTGGAATTCATACTGATACATACTAAAAGAAGAACCACAACTACCATTGACTGGCTCACTAATTTTAAGCCACTCTGGAATACGAGAATCACAAAAAAAGAAAAGACTCTAATGTCCTTTTAACTTCAAATATTGTTATCAGATGCACATTGTTTGTTCTAGACACTACAGCTGCTGCATGTTTTTCTCTATATATTTATTATCTAGCCTCCTTTCCACTTTTCAAACTGAATTGAACAAACAATTCAAACTCTTTCAGTAAATATCAGTACGAAACTGTGCTTTAGTTAATACTAATCTATAGGCAAAGAATTGGTATCTTACATATGGACAGATGACATTTTCCAACTTTAGAAGTTAGGGTAGAACTTGGTCAACCCTCCCAATTTCAAGTTAGAATGTGTTCATGAGTTATATGCAGCAAAAACTGGGTCTCAGGGGTTTACAGACTATGAAGTGTGAAAGTTCTGGGCAAACCAAAACTTTTGTTAGACAAGATTTGGTTTACATGGAACTGGGACTAATGTACATGCTTGAAAATATTAATCAGTATTTTAACTGGGAGACTGAATAGGATTTTTTAGAGGACTTTTAGAGCAACTTTTAAAAAACATACTTTTAAAAAATTAACGTGCTTTACAGAAGATAAATGAGGATGGCTATGTCTGAGAAGAATATGGGAGGGGGGGGACACAACTCGTAGAATGATATTGGAATATGCAGGTAAAATACTCCTCTTGGTAAACAGGGTAGAATGCAGTCTGATATCAAACTATTTTTATATAGGATGTACCTGTACAGGTGTCGCATCAATAGAGTACTCAATGGCTAGGCCTAAAGAGAGACACTTCTTGGTGGTGTTGGAAAAACGCTCTTTACTCAAACAAGCAAATCAGCAAAGTACTCTTGCCCAAGATGGGTACAGCCTGGGGTCAGCTTGAGAAGGGAATTGCTCATTTAGTATATATCTCAGTCTGACTTTTCTGCAGCAAGACCTGCAAATCCTTCCCTGATCACCGAGTGGCCAGGCAGTTTATTGGCTTGAGCCTTCCCTTCCCCACCAGCTGGCTGTAGTCTTAAGGCTTCTGAGTCCCATTCCCTGGAAGCTCTAGGGATGAGCATTCTCCTGGACAAGGCAGTCCTGCTGTTCCTTCTCTCTCTTTCAGGCTGTAGATCCAGTTCCTTCCAGGCTTAAAAGAAAGAGATCATCATCTCCCTAAAAAAGCAGCCAGTTCTCTCCTCAAGCCAGAACTGCCAGGTACATAGAGATGAAGTCATGTAATAAATTTATGACAGATTTTTGACTACCTCACCTGACCCTTGTTCACTAATCTATCTTGGTAAGACTAATATGCCAAATATCTGAGTGTTCAAACAGATGCCTTTTTTTGTTCATTTGCTTTAGTCTGTCAGAGTAATATTTTCTTCTCTCAATGTGAAATTTTCTCCAAAATGAGACCTGCCTTATGGCCAGGCGGATCACTATTCACTATCAACTTTAAATATCAACCATTTCACAGCCATGTAGGGCTAGAAACTTTACACTATTGTGAAGATTTGTGTCACCCCCACGTCTAGCCCTAGAAGATTCAAAGAGGACTAACTTTAAAGTAATTCTTTTTTTTTTTTTTTCTTTTTAACTAAGGAAATCTATTTTAGGTCATTATTGGAGGCATTTTATGTTTATTTTTCATTTTTCTCTCCTCTGAACTCTGCACAGTGGGATTCATAGTAACTAAGGCCTTTCTTGCTTTCCTAGCTGAGGGATAAAAGAAAGTCCCATTAAAATTCTTTATAATTTACTAAGATAATCTTAATTATAGTATAACATGGCTTCTACAGAATAATTGGAAGACACTCATAACTCAATCATGGATTTGTCAGTTGCGAGTCATGCAGCCATCTTAACCCCATGCTTACACCACACCGTTATGTATTCTATGTTTTCTCTCTCTCTCTGTCACACACGCATTCATGCGTGTGCCTAACAAAATAAGCCTTTTTTTGTTAGGGAAGCTGGACTAATTTTACATAAATACAGTCACAGATACCAAGGCCAGAAGGGACTGTTATTATTATCTAGTCTGACCTCCTGTATAACACAGGCCATAGAATTTCCCCAAAAATAATTCCTAGAGCATATCTTTTAGAAAAACAGCATCATTACTGTTCAAAATGTTATTAAAAATGCACTGCTCTTGTATTTATACTAAAAATTGTCAGTTATTTTTGGTACAAAAAATACCCTCTTTACATTTAACTGTGTTTCTACTATTTTAGCCCCTTTGTGATGGTCGCTGGTATTTCCTGAGACGTGTCTTGATTCAGCCATAGGACTTACTTGATAAATCCCTTTTTGTTGGCAAAAAGCACTAACTGTCATTTAATAGGTCTGGGCTATAAATGATTAAAACTCATAACGCAAAAATTTAAAGTTAAAGTTTAAATGAAAAGGAAGTGTTGAATAAGCATCTTTTGATAACAACTATTTGATAACTGACTATTCATTACACCCTATAGTTCTCTTCACAGAAATACACTAGTTAATGACAGTACCCAACAAACAGTTGAGTTATTTCTTTCTAATGTAAAAGTATTCAAAGGAATATAATCAAATAAGTCATACGAAGCAAAGCTTTATACAGTTACCATGTGGCAAACATCCAAAATATTCTATTTTATATGTAACTATTTAGTGTTTGAACCCATTTTAGTAAGCTGATGTTAAAGAATTTTCTTAGTATTCTAGGAATGTTTGCCTGTTTAACAAACAAAATGTCACAAGAGGAAAAAATCCCAGTGATCACAGTTAGATATGCTTCTCTAACTCCAAACACTGTTGACTTTCAAGATTATCTATGGTATATCATTGCCTGATTTTACTGAATGTTAATTCATTGGAATTATACGAAATTATTATCTTCAAATAACATCCTTAAAAAGGTCACATAATATTCCACTCATCCTACAGCAAGCCTGATTGGTGTGAATTTGATAGTATATATGTTCTAATATGTCCAATTCAGAAGTCAAGTATCTCATTTTCCTGGTATTACATTGTTGTATGGTATATGTAGCTATGCTACATGGAACAAACTTTTGCATATTTTGTAGGATTTCTGTTCTTATATATGATTACTGACTTTGCAGGATTTGATATATATATATCTATAGGTACGCATGACTTACTTGTAATTAAACATACATTTATTGCAAAATCGGTGGTTTTATTAAATATTATATTCATGTATTTTAAAATAGTCATAGAACACTTCTGCAAATGCACTATGGGTCATTTTGATAATAGGAAAAATTTCTGTGTTACCATATTGTAGTTTGTGCCGACATTTAATGGGAGAACAATACATATATATATGCTTACAGATATAGGAAATCTTGACGATGGGTACATCAAAATTTAGGAAAGCATTAGCAGAGTTTGTAGACACGAGACCAAATTTGAGTCCCAATAGGACATATATATATATTCTATGACTATTTTAAAATACATGAATGTAATACTTAATAAACCACTGATTTCTCAATAAATGTGTTTAAGTACAAGTAAGTCATGCGTACCAATGTCTAGACAAGTCTGTTATAAAATAACATCAATAATGATTAAAAGCTGTTTCAGCAGAAACCAGTGATGTCCTGAGAGAGAACAATCAAGCATACAATTTAAATATAAATTAAAAATAGTTACTGTGAATGTTAAACTCAAACATTTATTCATTAACTTAAATGGCTAAACAGAAAGTAAGTTTCCAAACGACCACTAGAAAAGGTCAGATGGAAAAGCAATTCGCTCCAAGTTATTAAATTAATAAGATAATATTCTTCTTAAATACATATTTCCACTCACCTGTGTTTCCCAAAGATTCCAGTTTTTCTGCTGGATGCACTAGCAAATCAGGCACTCAGATCCATGTGTCCTTTTTTGGGACAGGAAACATTGCTTAAAGGTATATGAAGTCTTGACGATGAGTATATCATAATTTAGGAAAGCATTAGCAGAGTTTGTAGACATGAGGCTGCATTTGAGTACCAGTAGGAATGCAGACACTCTAATTTATGTATCTTAAAGGCAAACTCCACCCATTTTGCTTAGTCTACAAATCTACAAGTTTATAAAGTAAAAAAGCGCTGCTCACCATGAATAAACTGTTAGATTTATTTGAAAATAGCTTTTTTAATTACAGTTGGAGTCTTGAATCCACAGCTGGTGGCAACCAATTTGCTGAAAGAAACAACATTGTTTGTGACACTAGCAGTCTAAAAACCATGTCCCAGAGATCTTAAACAAACCAATTTCGAACTTGATTTAATATTACTTTAGAGTTCAGGGAAAATCTTTAATGGCTAACATATTTTTTTAAACATTCAGTTTTTAATCAGTGAAATTTGTTTAATGATTGTTAATAAAATGATAACATTTCCTACTACCGTTGTCATTATTTATATAATTTATCAACAGGAGGATAAATTTATAAATGCCAGTCTGTGCACATTTTTATTTTCAAGTACATTTAGCAGTTTATTCAGAATGAGAAGTGTTTCACATTGTAAAAAACTTTATTACCTTGCAGCATATTTTCATGAAGGGCTAATTTCTATTTTTTTTAAGGAGACAGGCCTCCAATTTTGTGAGCATGGTCAAGTTATTAGATATATAAATGCTATAATTTGTGCCCACTATTAAATCCTGGATGCAAAATTTTGGAGTTTGTAACTGAAAAAGATGGTTACTTACCTTGTAACTGTTGTTCTTTGAGATGTATTGCTCGTGTCCATTCCATTGTAGGTGTGTGCGTACCTTTGTGTACGGTTACTGGAACTTTTTTTCCTTTAGCAGTACCCATAGGGCCAGCTTCAGCGCCCCCTGGAGCCCTGTGCACATGCCGCAGTATATGAGGCTCTGTCAACCCTGAGCCCCCTCAGTTCCTTCTTGCTATCAACTCTGGCAACGAAGACGGGGTGGGTGGGTCATGGACAGGGCCATATTATCCATTAGGCACAATAGGCACAGTGCCTAGGGCCTATGAAACTTTCAGGGCCTATGAAAAAAAATGTATATATAATTTTGTATTTTTATTTAAAAAACTATTTATTAATAGCTTAAAATCAAATTAGATATTTCAGTGGGGGGGCCTACGAAGGCAAGTGTGCCTAGGGCCTACGAAAGTCTTAAAACGGCCCTGGTCATGGAATGGACATGACCAACACATCTCAAAAAACAACAGTTACCAGGTAAGTAACCACCTTTTCTTCTTCGAATGCTTGCTCATGTCCATTCCATTGTAGGTGACTCACAAATAATACCTTGGAGGTGGGCTGGAGTTACAGATGAGCTGCCTGCAGCACTGCTCTGCCGAAGCCCGCATTGTCCCATGCCTGCTGGATGATTGCGTAATGGGATGTGAAGTATGTGCAGATGACCAAGTGGCAGCGCTGCAGATGTCTAACCCTCCTTGCTGAGGTAATGGCCACCAGGAAGGCTACCTCCCATGACAGCAGCAGTAAAGGACACATGGCCATGGGCTCGAAAGGAGGCCCTGTGAGCTGCGAGAGGACCAGGTTGAGATCCCAGGGAGGCACTGAGTCATGGAGCTGCAGATGGAGCCTCTCCACCCCTTTCAGGAACGTAATTGTCATAGGGTGGGAGAAAACTGATCTCCCCTCCAAAGGCTGGTGGAATGCTGATATAGCCACTAGGTAGACCTTCAGGGAGGCCACGGCTAGCCCCTGGAGTTTTAGTTGCAACAAGTACTCCAGGATCACCTGTATCGGTGACAACCCCGGCAAAATCCCCTAGGACTCTGGCCAACAGGTAAATCGCTTCCATTTAGTCCGATACACAACCTGCATGGAAGGTTTCCTGTTACCCAGCAGGATTTGCTGGACTTGTGCCGAACAGGCTCGCTTGTCTGTGCTCAGCCACAGAACCTCCACGCCATGAGGTGTAGGGAGTCCAGGTCCAGGTGTAGCAAGCAACTATGATCCTGGGACAGGAGATCGTGCCATCTCGGAAGGTCCAGCATGGGGGAAGGGGGCGGAGGGAGCGATCGATAGGTCCAGCAGCATGCTGAACCAGTGCTGGCGCGGCAAGGCCGGAGCAATTAAGATAACGTCCGCCTTGTCCCTCTTGATTTTCAGCAGGACTTTGTGAAGGAGGGGAATGGGCGGAAACACGTACATGAAGCTTCCCGACCACTGCAGAAGGAAGGTGTCAGAGAGCGACCCGGCCTTCAGACCACGGAGGGAGCAGAACTGCAGGCATTTCTTGTTCCATGCTGATGTGAACAGGTCCACCTGAGGAGAGCCCCACCATTGGAAAATCATAGACACCACACCTGGATGCAGTGACCAGTCGTGGCAGGGTAAGAATGAGGAGGTCCACCTCGTCGTTCCTCACTCTCAGGAGATGAGAGGCTATTATGTGAAAAGTGTGCCTCTCCGCCAGGTCCCACAGACAAATAGCTTCCTTGCAGAGGGCTGAGGAATGGGCTCTCCCCCGCCTGTTGATGTACTACATGGCCACTGTATTGTCTGTCAGTACCTGTACCATCTTGCTCGCAATAAAGTGGAGGAACACTCCACATGCTTGTTGAATAGCCCGTAATTCTCATGCTGATGTGCATGCACCTCTCCTCCCTTGACCAGACCCCTTGTGTGCCAAGATTGGTGCTGATATGGGCCCCCCATCCGAAGTTCGAGGCATCCAATACCAGGATGGCCGAGGGGACTAGTCAAGGGCGCATATCAGTCTCCTGGATCCAGGGAGGGGATCATGGAGGCAAGGGAGACCATGTGAAATTTCAGCCTCTTGAGATATTTGTTAAGACGATGCAGGTCTAGTACAGGTCTTAGACCCCCTTTCACTTTGGGGATGAGGAAGTACCTTGAGTAAAACCCTTTTCCCCTCATGTCTGGTGGAACCCCTTCTACGGCCCCAAGGCTGAGAAGGGTCTCTACCTCTTCCATGAGGAGTTGCTCGTAAGAGGGGTCCCTGAAGAGGGATGGGGAGGGAGGAGAAGCAGCAAACTGGAGGGCATAGCCTGCCGAAAGTATACCAAGGACCCAGCGATCCGAAGTGACCTTGGCCCATTCGGACAGGAAGGGAGCTAGGCAGTTCGAGAAGGGACGGGAGGGATCCAGGGAACAGGCTGGAACGCCGTCCTTGGGCGCACCTTCAAAATGGTCTCCTTTGATTACTGGATCGCCTAAACGACCCATGCTGGGGGGCTGAGGAGGACCCTGGTGTTGGTTGACGTCTCCTAGACCCCCTTTTTCTGTTCCTCTGTGTGCAATGCAAGCTGAAGCAGTTCCAGCAACCATCACAGGATAAAAACCAGGAAAGTGGTGTATTAGGTGTAGTGAGTTTGTCAGGTCTGAGACAGGAGTTGCTTGTAAAGAACCCTTTGCCCACTGGTACAAATGGGCCTCTGTGTCATAGATACTGGCAGGTGTTTCAGCACCAATGGCAGTTCTAGTTCTCTCCTGGGTTCATTCTCTGTGTTTTGGGTTGATTCTGAGTGGCGCATGATCAGATTCATGATTTGTGTCAGAGGGCTGTTTGGCACAGTAGAATGCTCATCTCTAGTCTCAATGCTGTGTAAGGCCAGATGGATTTCTCTGCAGAGGCTTTGGATTGTCTGTCATTATGGGAGGACTCCAAGCTCTACCTGGTGCCTCTGCATTCAGACCAGCCCCTTTTGATACCAGAGTTTGACACCAGAGTTGTGTAGTGCCTGTTTTGATGCTGTTGGCATCTTTTGTGCCAGAGGTGCTGGTACTTGGTTCCTTTTTGGTGCAGTCTTCTTTGCACCAGTTTTTGGTGTAACTTATCTGCCTGATGGGGTGCTGGATGACATTGGCTTGTCCACTAGCAGGATCTTGGAGGTCATCTCCTTAGGTTTCCAGGAGACATTTGTGGATTGTTCCAGAAGATGGATGCGAAGACTAGCATGTGTGATTTGATGCAAAGGCATAGGAAAGGGTAAATAAAAAATCCTCAAAGATCTCTATATTTGTAAAAGTAAGTTCCACAAATTTCTACTTTTAAACATCAAGAAACCAGAAGTAGGTAAATTATTCAACATTACAATCTGGTTCTGATTCAGCTCTTCATCCATAGAGATGAGCCAAGGAAAAGCCAAGATAGTTAAAATACTTTTCTCATTATTCCGTCAGCCACTGTGACATTATATATATTTATTTATTTCAAATTATGTATTTTCTTTCTAGTCAGCTCAAATGCCTCAGCTCATGTTTTGGCTCATAAAGCCAAACCAGACCCTTTGGCTTGTCTCTATTTGCAAACTTTCTGGCCTGTACAGTTTTATAGCAACATGGTTTGAATTTCTGAGACCTTCTAAAACAAGTAACAAGGATAACACCCATCAAAACTGCTTGGTGATGGTCCTGGTATGTGTCAGGGGAAGGAAGGGTATGTAGCAAGCTAATGGTATACTTGTGTTGTGCTTGGTTCATAATTAACTAAAGGTCCAGCTCAAAAAAATTTCCTGTAGTTGAAGCCTCCTGCATTTTTACCCAACTGTGGAGTTTCTCCTTTAGTAACCATGCCTAGGAAGAACCAGTTAGAAGAAATTCAATAAGTGGCCTAACTCAAATAAGTGTCTCTCACTTTCTGTAGAACTTCTTCATTCATAAAGAAATGCATAGATTAACTTTTATACCCTCTGCTTTAGATCTTCAAATTCCTGTTAAGGATAATCAGTGACAGAAAAGACTTTAATACCCCTTTGAAGCTTCTATTGGCAACACATGCGGACAAATGCAGTACTGCATGCTATTCAAATTTTACTCTTTTCCTTCAGTATTGAACAAAATAAATCCAGATCTACACCTATGAGTAGCACAATCCCTCTCGTGTACTTAGTCCAATTTTACAAAAGTAGAGGACCATGATGAAATCTATGGCTGGCAAACCCAGCACAACTTTAAGCAAATACTGCTTCATATAGCTATATTCAAAACTGTGGAATTTATTGCTGCAATACATAATTGAGTCAAAATATTTAGGTGGATTTTCTAAGGACCTGATAATGTTATGATCACTTATAACATCTTAGTTATACACGTGAAGGAAGGAACATACTGTAATATTACTTCAGGACAACTGATTATCTCTAGAACACCTATTACCATCACACACACATTCAATTGTTCCATCCATTAACAGCATTGTAGGAGTCAAGATATCCCCCTTGCTCCTTCTACACAGTTATAGCATTACGGAAATTGAACATGTACATTATGAAGTATTTTTAGCCAAACTTTTGAACTTCAAGAGATTTGGTTCTCAGTCTGAAAGTTGAGTAGCTTTTGATTTTATGTGGATGTTCTCTGTATATAACTGAAATATAGCAAACTGTATAAT
This sequence comes from Emydura macquarii macquarii, assembly GCF_026122565.2. Taxonomy (NCBI): domain Eukaryota; kingdom Metazoa; phylum Chordata; order Testudines; family Chelidae; genus Emydura; species Emydura macquarii. The sequence continues at coordinate 2,009,699 of NW_027133667.1, forward strand.
ATATACAAAATCCTAGGTAAAAATCTTCTTGCAGCTATCTACTAAACTTCTGTAGTTGATTTTCTACCTAGTGTCGCTTCTGTTGCTAAAATATTATTCATATATGCATACTACATATAGTATATAAAAATGTGTTTGTACATTTAAACACACTAGAAGAGATGTGCTTATTGTTTAAGATGATTGCTTAGCAAAGTCAAGCTAATTGAGAAATGTCATGGGAAAAGGAGAAGGTACTCAAAGGGTGAAATTCACCCACATGCAGAGGTACAGCACAAGTCCTGTGTACTAATTAAATTATCATAATAGGTCTTGTGATGAGCCCTTTGCACAGAGATAAACTTCATCCAGAATATAGTGCCATAGCAGAATCTAGATGGCACTAACAAGACGAAGCTCTTGCCTTTACAAAAAGATGAGAAGTGTTGGTAAAACAGAAAAAATATAACTTAAAAGGAAAATATTAAGGGCAAACGATATTTTCCAAAGCATACTTCAGATTAATAAAATCATGATCCTATAAGACAGACCATTAACTCTGAATATGGACCAAAGACCAACATTGGTGGGTAAAGGACAAAGGAAAAACAGTGTGCTAGTGTAGAAATTATCATCAAACAGGGATTTTGGCACTACATCCTAAAATTCAGTAACGTTTTTTTATATTTAAAAATTCATTCAATAGTAAATTACGATATACTACTTATTGCTTTTCATTTAACTAACATTTTTTTAAAAATCCCTAAAAAACAGAAAAAGTATACCTGGTTTTATTTATTGTTCAGAAACACACAGAGCTCATTAGACTCAAAAACTCAGAAATTAAAATTAAGAGTAAATAAACTATTGAAAGAAAATGTCTACCAAATATTTGTTTTTATAGGAATGAACATATAATAAAAGATAAGATTCAGCCATGTTAAGTGTCATCAACCAAATTTATTTACTTTTGCATACCACATCAGATTCATGATTAAGTCTGATTTCACAGTAACAAGATTCCATGTAAAAAGCAGGAGTTGTTACTTAAAATAATTGTAAATGACTGATGTAAGTAGTACTAGAAAGGTACTAAGTTAATATTAAATGTAAAAAGAAAAGGCCATTTTGATAACAGACAAGATTTTAGGCAGCAATTTATAATACGAATGTGATTGTTGTAATTTAAAACATTTTAGTTTTCTTCCAGAAGTGTCATGTTTGAAGACTAAAAGGAAAAAATATGCATTTTATTTAGATTGTGAGAACACCCAGATACAATGGGCACAAATGCATATAGTGAACTTGTGAGGCTACTGACTGACAGAAGCTACCTTGTGCTTAGGCTCAGGAGCCACGGAAGGTACTCCAAATCTGAAAAAGCCAGGTATACTCTGTAGGGTATGTACTGACCACAGTTTAAGACTCTACGTGATTTTAGAGCCATGTATAGCAACAGGGCTCTTAGTAATGTGGGAGACCCTATTGGGCATGTTCCATTACCTCAGATTTTCCTTAACTATCAGTCAGTGTATGTCTACACTGCTGGCTTCATGGAGATCGATGCAGCGGGATCAATTTAGCGGGTCATGGAAACCCACTCAATCGATCCCAGATGGGCTCTCTGGTCAACACCAGTAATCCATCTCCCCAAAATGAGTAAGGCTGCGCCGATGGGAGGGTATCTCCCATTGACGCAGCACCATGAAGATGCCACGCTCCATGAACGTAAATACGTCGACAGGAGATACGCAAGCTACTTTATGTAACTTACGTATCTCCCATTGACTGCTGGTGGCAGTGTAGACCAGGCCTCAGACACTGCTGAATTTTAAAAGGGGTTAGGAGCTTTATTTTTGGGCTGCTCTCAACTGGCAGCTTTATTTTAACAAATAACCAAGGAAGAAGAGAGGCCATCTGCTTTTAGGTCTTCTGCCCCTAAAAAAGAACTGGCATTCATTTTAGTGATAACACATTCCATGACTTTCAGACAAAAGGACTCCTCTCCCCCCTAAACAATAGCAGCTGTAGAGTCCTTAATAACAGCAATGAGGGAAGTAAAGTGCCCTTCCCAGTCTCAGATAAGTGTTTTGTTTTCTTTTCTTAAAAAGGCTCAACCCAAACCAAAGCCTATCTTCCTTCCTCCCTGAGCCACGAAAGGATGGAATATAACTCTAGGATTTCAAGCAGGCCACCGGAGAGCGAAGAGAGAAGCTTGCTATTTTGATCAAACTGGTTCACCTAAGAACTGACCCAAAACTTGTCTGTTTATCTGAGAATTAAAAGAATTTGGTAAACTTCTATTTTAAAGTAAGTTTTCATGAACCTTTGCTTACATTTCTTAGAATTGTCTGGATCTGGAAATAAAATTTCAAATTCTGAGCGAAAACAAAAAAATGTTTTAAAGCCTTTACTCATGAGATAGAGTCAGAGTTTCAGACCAAAGAATTTCTAATAAGTCTGAAGGCTTGTCTACACTTAAAACATTACAGTAGCGCTTTAGAGTAGACACTAGCTACACCAACAGAACCACCGCTTCTGTCAAAATATGTAATCCCAAAGAGGTAGCAGAGTAGCTAAGTCGACGGAAAAATTCTTCCATCGACCTAGTGCTGTCTACACAGGGACTTAGGTTGGTTTAACTACGCCACTCAGGGATGTGGATTTTTCATGCTTCTGGCCAACATATTTAAACCAGCCTAGTTTTCTAGTGTAAACCAGGCCTGAATCTCTCTCTCTCAAACTGATCCAAATCTTGAACTTCACTAGTTCTGCTTTCTCCAACTCACATACAAACTTCTGATCCTTACAATCAAGGCCCTTCGCAATTTATTTCTACTCAGTTTATCTATTCATACTTCTCCACATGACCACTTTTTGCACTTCCAGTGATGTCAGCTTTCACTGCCCACTTGTCTGCTTCTCCCATAAGAACCTTTATGTCTGCTTTCATGCTACTCCTTATGCATGAAACACTCTTGCAAAATCAATTTTCACAGTGCTGCTTCAAATCCCTTTAAGACCTATTTCCACAGTGACACTCAGCAAACAGTCTAATAACCACTACCTAAACAGGTGACCCATTGATATGTTGTGAATTATTTAAAAAATGAACTGAGTATAAAGCTGCCAAACTGTGCCTTAGATAATATAGGCAACCCTGTGTTTCTGTAAGTGTCACACATATTTCCCCACTTTTTTTTTCTTCTGTTCTATACTCACCTGTCATATATTTTCTCTATTTAGATTGTGAACACTAGAGGAGGGTCTGTCTTATTTTATGTTTGGACAGCACTCTTAATAATGGGGATCAACCTAATCCTGATTAGGTACTGTAGGTGTTACTATACTATTACTACTACTACTACTACAACATAAGACTAACATTAATAAGAGTAGGAGACCAGGGTTGGAATTTTCAAAGGCAGACTGACCCTTAATGAGGTAAGTAAATGGAAGATAGGAGTATAAGGATTTTTCAAATGTACAACTTAAGTGAAAACAAGAAAAATGTGTGCACTGGCATTGATTTGCCCAATATGGACATGTTGTAGTTGAAGATTATTGACCAATCTAAGGCATGCCTACTGGTAGGCACTGGTCCAGATGTCTCCTTGGTGCCAAGTCAGTGTTGGAAAAGTGCCTGTGGAAAATATTAAAAGCTACCTGCTGATAGAGAAAAAGGCTTTGTGCAAAAAGTCATAGTAGCAGTTTGATGCAAAAGTGAATTTTAGCTAAATATAAAATTGGGCTACACAGAAAAGAAAAAGATAAATATTAAAGAGAAATGGAGAGGTGGGAAGTGCTTAGTCAGCTGCTTGGACAGTTTCCTGGTGGTCTGGGAAGTTTCCCTGAGTAGGTGGTGCATAGGTGTATGCAGACACCTCTTAGGCCTGGTCTACACTGCCATCAATGAGTATCTTGCGTACCTCGGGTCGCCATACTTACGTTTATGTAGCACAGCGTCTTCAAGGTATTGCATCGACGGGAGATGCCCTCCTGTCAACGTAGCCTTAATCCTTTTGGAGAGGTGGATTATCACTGTCAACTGGAAAGCCCATCTGGAATTGATTGAGTGTGTCTCCATGACCTACTCAATTGATCCCACTGCATTGATCACTGTGGGGCCAGCAGTGTAGACATACACTTAGAGATTGGAGTAAGGGTCTGTTATGCCAATGAGCAGGTCCAAAGATAGGAGTCATGGGACCAGGGCCAAAAGTCAGACCTGCGGTCAGACCGGAAACAGACAGGAGACAGAAACAGGAAACAAAGCCTAAGATCAGGGCTGGAGCAGTCAAAAAACAGGCTGACAGGGTTCAGCAACCAGAATAAGGCTGAGGGCAGAAGCCAGGAAAATGGGCTGAGTCAAAGTCAGGAACTGGATACAAGGCTGAGAGTCAGGTATTGAAAAAGAGGGTCTGTCATAACAGTAACCCAGAATCCACTTTGTTGCACAAACACCTTCCTGTCTCTCTTTCTAACTTAAATAGTGAACTTGGCCCAATCAGGGACTCTGGTGCTCCTCCAGTCATGTCCCTGGGAGTGGTACATTTAGTGGAGGGCAGGGCCGTAGGGCTCTCAATTCTCCAGTCATTACTAGAGCCATTGAGTGGTATTGCGGATGCAGCAGTGGGCCTAGATTCAAGACCTGCGGATCCTCAGAAGGTGGATATATGGAAGTCAGAACTGGTGCAGAGGTACAGGATCACTTGCAAATGGTCCTGGAATCAAATAAATCCCTTAGGATCTGCTAGGTCTGGGCAGGCCCCTTACACTTTCCCCAAGGGGGAAAAATGCTGCTCCTCAAACAGCACAATGTGGGGGAATCTCCACAAAGATCTCCTTCCATAAACTTTTATCCTGTTTCTAAACACAGGAGGGGAGAATAGGGCATTAAATCTGGAAGATTATTTGAGGCAAAACCAGAAGTTTCTGTTCAGAGTGGGAGAGGGAGACTCCTGCTATCTCTGTGATGGCAGAACATCTGAAATTATGATCTGAGTACTGACCTATTCATGTTTACAGCACTGACCCTTTCAGATTGGAAACTGCTTCCAAACTTTGACAAGAATATGGATCAGCCATGAGTGAGGATTGCCTCCTATAGCTTCAAATAAAAAGGTACACAATTTACTAGACAAATGTTAAAGGTTTCAGCTTTGCTTGTATTAAGCCAATAATATTATTTTAAACCATCGCTACCTTTAATGTTTTTTTTCAGTTCTTTTCTTAAGATTTGAAAATCAATTCCACTTTAAAATATAGTAGACTAGGGTTTAAAACAAAATAAGTCACTTTGCTGATCCTCTTTCTTACATGTGTAAATTAGTTCTTTTCTAAAACTGCCTTAAGTGAAAATTAAGACCTAATTTAAAAAAAAGCATGAGTAGAGATTATGATATCCTGTGAATTTTGTTAAAATTGAGCTATTAAAAGGAACTACTAATCTGTACTGTTCTATGAGTCTACAAAAGAGCTAATAATCCATGGTAAAAAATACCATACTTAAGTAGTTCTAATTTATATGGCATTACAAGTACTATTCAAAATGGTAGCCTCTTAATTATGAGTCATTTATACAGGGTGATCTCATAAGCCACTGAAGTGGTTTCTATTCAATCTGCAAGATATATAAGGCATAACTGGAGAACACATTAATTTACATGGGGCAGCTTTCCTAAATAATATCTGAAACCTGCTTAACTTCCATGCAAACATTAAGCAACTAAGAATGCATATTTCATCCTGCATGTTAATACTAATTTTCTCTCTCTTTTCTCAAGGTTTTTTACTTTCAGTTTCGAAGTCTATGCGAAAGGTAGACGATGATGATATGATACTAAATACACTCAATATAGGAAAAGCTCTTCGGAATGGAGGTAAAACAGAGAAGACAGGGGCTACACCTTCTCTTGAGCATTACAAGATGGAGGACAGCAGCTTTCTGGATGAAGAGGAAGACAGAAACCCAAAATTCTTAGTGAGTTTCCATTTTTATAAATTCTAAAATATGAATAAAAGCTCATTTTATAGTCTGTTTAAAAGGGTTAAAACTTACAACTTAAAAGAATGTTGTGGTGGATGATTTCAGTTACAAAAGATCATGCAATTACTGTATACTCATAGGCTAAGTTTTCAAATGTAGATACCTACTATTAGTCACCTAAATCTGAGTTTGGGAACCTAAATAAGTGACCTGATTTGCACCAGGATTCCAGGTGGTCAGAACCTGTAAGAAAATCTGAGTCTACTTTCATTTAGATATCACTGTTTGAAAATTTTGTCCATTCTGTGCTAAGAATATATTTTAGATGTCAGCAGGATTAGCCATTCATACCAAGAGGTTTTCAACCCTACTAAATAATTAAATTTAAATTAATCTGATCATCCACATTCTTTTATTAGGCATTTAGATTTTAAGGTGTTTTAGCCAAAGACTCAATGTATGACATTGTTCGCTTTTAAATGACCGTCTGTTATAATGCCTTTGTTCTGAATGGGGAAAATAAAAATAAAATTAAATAAAAAAAAAGAATTAAAAACAATGTTAACATTAAGCCTCTTTTTTTTTTTTCTTATTTCAGAATATAGGTTCTAAACATAATTTCATAAGCCATGGTCTGCCGCTGAACCTAGGTATAAAACAGCTACCTTATCTTGCATTGAAAGGATCTATGGCTTTTCCATCTGACACTGAAATTCAGAATATTGAATCAATACAGGAAAGGAGAGAGACTGGGGATGAAGAAAACTCAGCTAAATTTCCTATAGGAAGGAGAGATTTTGACAGTAAGTATGTGTATGTTTTTCCACAAAAAGATTATTTCAATTCAACTTAAAACATAAAAAGAGTAAAATGATTTTTTTCTTCAGTGCTCAGGTGTATGTTGGGAAGAGTCTATCGACCTTGTTGGCAAGTTTGAAAACTATTGGCCTCTTCTCTGAAGAAGATTAAATCATTGGTTGCCAATTTAATGAAACTTGACGTTATAGTTTTGGCATTGCTATGTGTACATCTAAATACTAATATCTGTATTTCAAAGTAGAGGGAAACATGATTGATACTTTCACTGGATAACCTAGTTGTAATAGTTACAATGTATTGTTACTGAAATTGAGAATTCTGCACAATCAAGACTTGTTGTTGTATTTGTCTAATAAATAATGTATGTAACCTACTTTCACATAATACATTTGGACACTATGAAGCCAAAATGTGTTTATGCACCTGTTATCTTGTTCTTTCAAAATGTACAATGTTTATTATGGAATAGTACATTTACTATATACATCAAAATAAAAATAAGATTCAGAGTCTAAAAAAGTCAGTTAATTTTGTCTGACCACCAATCAATTTATTCTTGGCTGTAGCCTTTTTGCTTTTTCCTGCACCATCTAGTTTGCTGTTCATTTTCTCCTGTAGTAGGTTTGATTTCTTGGGTCTCTTAATATTTGTGTACTGAGATGGTTCGTTTTCATTATTGCAGATGACCTTCTCAATATTCAAATCCATGTGTTTCCTCTTTGAGCTTTTGTTTCTTGGCTGACAACTTTTTGCTTTTTCACCTTTATTTCCATTCTGATGAACATTTCCAGAACTCGTTCCAAGTGCTGGTCTTTCAGGAGATGACTTTAGACCTTCTATTGTGTAAGAGAATATTGGGAAGGAAAAAAAAGTTACTATTCCTAAAGTAGTTAGCAGGATATTCCTACGATTTAAACAACATAAAGGTCATGTATCTGTAACAAAAGAGTGCTTTCTGAAATAAATGAATAAAAATAATTTGACTGACCATCAACTATCCAACAACAATGAACAAACCAAACCATAGACACACTTCACCATTAAATTTTAAAATGACATTATGCATGCATAAATATAACCATCAACAACTTCAGGAAATACGTTTATACGCTGATCAAAATGCTGCAAAGGATGAATATACTTATGTCCTAACAATACACATCTTGTAATGTATTATTGTTTAAAAAATAAACTTAACAACTAGCCAAAATTTTCCCATTCAAAATATAAATTTTACTCAAGCCTTAGGTCATCTCCATAAAACAGGTAAAAAGAAACCTTACGTGGGATTAAAATGTATTTGGAGGTTATGATGGCAATAAAAAATAAATCATTTAAATATATACTGCCAATTTCAAAGCACTTATCATACATAGCATAGACTAAAAAATATTTTAGATCAGTTTTTACTGACTAACTTGTTCAAAGCTTTAAACACGCAGTTTTGTTTTTTCTTGAAAAAATCCTTTACATTTGACTTTTAATAAAGATTGTAGTAGTTTGTCTAATAAAAATCAACAGGTATAATGCCTGAACAATCAGTAAAATTTTCTCATTCACTCAGACCTAATGCAGTTTACCTGTAGGAGGCTCAGCTTCAAAACAGAGAGCAAGCCTTTGTTTTGGTGCTGGATGTATGCAAGTCGGGATTTTGCTCATACTGAAAAAGTGCTGACTCTTCTTCTCAGTCATCAGGTCATCTTTGTAAGTACAAGCGAACTGAGACCTGATCAAGGGTTGTTTCATCTATGAGAAGTGAATGACATTAGTTTTAATTTTTAATGTTTGTTTAGAAAATTATTTTAAACTGCTTTATTATTGGTAAAATAAAAGGTCATGGGTATCATTATTTCCCCCTCCCTCCCAACCTTAGCTTAAAAGGTAAAATGAATAAAAAAAATTACCTAAAATACCAGGAAAATTAAAATATGCTTTCAACACAACCAAGATGAAGTAAAGTGTTTATGATTTTTGTAATTTAGATAAACTAGTTCTAGAAAACTTGAATTTAACAATAAATGGAGGCATTCTAAAATGAATATTTGTTTGATTTTTTTGATTCGTCTCTTTTTGAAAGATGCATATTTAAGCCTTTTAAAAGCCCCTCAACCTAAGCTTCCCTGTCAGAGATTTTTCTTTTGGCTTGACATTTGGTAGCATCTATTTACCATTTTGAGCTTCTATCTCAGTGAGTATTTGCCTAGAGCCAAATCATCATTTACACAGGCTATGTACAAGATGAGCCCCTCCCCCTTCCCACCATCTCCTTTGAAATGTCAAAAAGCAACCTTCATTGGGATGAGGTTCCCCACCAAAACAAACTATGTAAAAGAGTAGAAAAAAGAAACCTCAGAAAAGCATCTCCTCAAAAAGAGAGACAAATAGCGGTAGTTCAATATAAAATTTGAGTCAAATATACTAAAGACTAGTCTAACAGTAGAACATGCAATATTATTGTATACTTGTTAGATGAAAATTTGAAATTTTAAACTCCCTCATAAAACCAATCATCTCCATACAGAGTGTAAAAGGCAGGCCAGATGATTTCCCCAGGTATATTGTCCAAGTCCCAAATGTGTTAAATGCATCTGCATAGCCTGAGTTGTCAGAATTCTACAATGCCAAAGAACACTATCATATCTACCTCGGCAGTATTTTTAGAGACAATTGATCTTCTCCCCCAAGCTTCCAAAGCCAGAAACCTGGCTGATTAGTACATATCAATCAGAAAGTATGGTTCAACAATAAAAAGGGAATAAAAGTGACATTGTGGGCTGTATCTCCATATTCACTGGCATCAAAGACTCCAGATCAAATTTGTTCAGTTTACATATAAAAATATGGTTTCCCCAGCTACCAGCACTATTAAATCAATCTGGGATTTGAATAAAATATCAAGCTTTGTTCTTTCTGGACTATTTATTCCCAATAATATATGTTCTGCAGATCAAATTTTGCTTTGAGTTCTATCTGTACAATTCAGCAGACTTCGAAGTGATTGACAGGTGACCCTTGGATGTCTGATGGTTATTGTGTTGCTTGCTAAGGATAAGTGAGGGCTATTTCTGTCTTATGTGGTTTTGCACATCTGCAGGAACCAAAGTCAGTGGTTTTAGATAGCCCAATAACCAATGCTTAGCTGACAATATAAATGTCAAGGCTTTTGAGGTTCTGTCCCTGTCTCAAATAGGGTACAACATCTCCGAGCTTAGGTGAGAAGAAGAGCCTTTCAAGCTGGAAACCTTAAATCAGTAATACTCAGACTGAGGCTTGGGAACTGCATCTGGTTCTTTAACGTGGCTCCTGTGGCTCTTTGCAGCACATATTAAAACACTATGTAATTTACCTATTAACCAATCTAAGTTATTAACCAAACAAGATGCTTTTACTATGTTATTAACCAACTGTAAAATACTTGGTCAGTCATTTTGCTGTGAGAATTCTCTCTATATAACTATTGCGGCTCTTTTGGGTAATATTGATTGCTAATTTTGCTCCTGAACCACTAAGATTGGAATATCACTGCTTTAAACAAAGAACTTTAGAATTGTAAAAAAAGCAGCCCTGACAAAGAGGGAGAGGCAGGGTCTGCAGCGAAGCAGACTGTAACTTGGTCCAAGAAACAGGTGTACCTGGGATAATTTGGGTTTACTAAGTCTTGAGGGAAAAGCTAAGCTTTACGTAAGAATATTCATGTAGGCCTATAGTTGTTTTAACTTACTTCTGTCTGATTGCTATGTTCCTCTGGATAAATAAATCTTCCTTTGTTTTGAGGAAACTTTTGGGTGTGTCTGCTTCTGAAGTGTCTGGCAGGCGCCAACTGAGTTGGGCCTGCTTGTGAAACTTGTTTGGTCAACAAGGATATTGTAATATGGAGACGCAGTCTAAAAGCAGGGTGAATCCGAGGAATCGAATTTGAGTGCCCACAGACAGACTGAGAGAGGTCAAAGGTACAGCTACACTTGAACTGTGACACACTTTTATGTGTGAAGAGAAAAAGTAGAAGTGCCCAAGATGAGATCTTGTAAAGCAAATGGACATTAAAATGCAGTTCTATTCAGAAAAGTAGCTGTAAAACAGCACCTTCTTATTCAATAGATCTAGTCCCTTTGTGTATTTAATAGTATCTCCTTACTTTAGCGACAAAAATAATTTGCAATTATTTTTCCCCCTATTGTTAGTACTATAGCACCATTACAGCTAAAAGTGATTTGGATTCAGTTTTGGCTTGTATATTATCAATGGAGTTGTTAGCTGGAGATTCTAATTATAGACTAATTATCTCCCTCATTGATAGTCAAAAAAATATTACAGATCTTTCCCATGTTCTTCATGGTAATGTGGATGAGTTACAATCTGTACAGACCTGACTAAGATATTTCATTTACATGACAGTTCTAGCACATGGAACATCAAAGAAGTCAAAGAAACCACATGGGTTTCTTTTTTACTTTCACAAGCCTTAATGAGGTAAGTCAGCTCTGAAAGTTTGTAAGAACATAGTGAGTCAAATGCCCTGGGGGATGTCCATTGAGATCGCTTCAAACTTGGACACTTTAGGACTTTAACACTAAAGGCCTGACAAAAAGCCATTTGTCTATAGACTTCATTGGGTCTTGGCTCTTGGTCTCAAAGCCTAGTTTCTCTGCAGTATTACACCCTGTGTAGTCATTTCTGACTATGCAGTGTGTGCAAAACCTTAAACAAAATAAGAATTGTCCATTCACTCATACTGATGCTACTGTTTCACACCCATTTTAAATAAGTGTATATGACTGCACAAGGTCCAAGACCATGCTAATCAAGCTTTAAGAGTTTGCTGAAGCACTTGAAGCCAGCTGGTCAGGGGATGGGTATTTACTAGCAATAAGTTATGGTATATGCAGGGTGCAGCAACAACAACAAAAAATGTTTAAAGCAGAAGGCAGCAAGAGCCCAGGACTGAATTAAAGCAGAGGTATTACATGAGCTCAATAGCTTCTGGGGTCATGTGATTATATCATAATCTTGGTTTACACTTTAAGAAAGAAATAAAGACTTTAACCCTCATTGTTGCAAAGAGAGGCACGAAAATGAGACCTGAGTGTATTTGATGCAATGATAACGGTCTGAATTTGTAGTCAGCATGAAACAACAGTTCTTAGAAGTGTAAACTGCCCTTTTCATCTCAATGTGATGTTAAGTCCCAAGATCCACTGAAGCAGATATACCCCACCAGCTGAAGTAAGTACTAAAGAGTACATCTGCTGTCCCCTGAGAGGAAGGGGTCCTGCTGCTGTAGAGGAAGGGGGGATTATATTGTTTTCCCTGCCTCACTAGAAGAGGAGAGGGGTCCCCTGCCACTACCACACCAAGAGGGGAGCAGTACAATAAGCATAGACACCTCGTTTTGTGGTATACCAAAGGCAATGTGGGGTAGCATATTAGGTAGCATATGCACTTACTTGAATTTTTGTACCTTTTTTAAAAAGTGCACTTTATTTACTTTGTTTATGATATGCCAACAAGAAGCCCATATTTTCCCATGTATTAAATGTTACTAATGTATGCCCTCCTTTTTATTTCTAAAAAGTTACATCTGATAATCTACTCCAGATCTCCCTTCAACCTCTGCATACAGACAGAACTGCCAACACTTAGTCAGTAAAAATGCTCAGAGTGGGTTTTTATACACTGGAATAGCATAATAGAATTTAAAAGACTACATCAGTAACAACAAACACATGTTTTTATTTCTGGCCAACCAATCAAGATAGTCTTTGGAGAAGGAAAAGAGTGGGGAGAGAGAGAGAAAAGGAGATAAAAAGGAGGAAATATTTTTCTCTCCCTTTGTAAAAAAAATAAGAAAGGGAGGTTGAAAGAGATTTAAAAGGAAAGAGAAAGAGTGGCAAAATGTCATTTGCTTTGACCAAACCAAAGTATCACTTTATTCAACCATGAAAAATGTCCTGGCTATCCTTCAGATAATAGCAAGTTTTCCTTGTCCCAAATCCATCAAAATCTTTAGCAAGACACTATACCAGCCTTTGACTATCTCAGGTTCACTCACTATTGTTTTGAAAGCATTCAGTCTCAAATCACCACATCAATGGGATTTGAGGATGCCTTGAGACTCTCAGGATTTGGCTATAGGAAAGCTGTTTAGGTGGCTCCTGGAATCACAAATACTGGGCTCTCATATAAGCAGCGTTTATCAGATGCTAACAGAAGTTAATGGGATAGCAAAAAAGGCTAGAATTATTCTTTACTGCAAAATGTCTATCGTGTCAAAAAATAAGTAAAATTGTTTAGTACACTCCTCAGAAGTTAAAATCACTAAGCAAAGATGTTCCTCATAATTCTCCATTAAAAACAAACAAGCCAAATCTTGTTTGGTGCAGTAGATGAGACTAGTATCACAACAAGATTGCTTTTCTTAAGTCAAACGTTGGGTTTCTCTGCACAAGTGTAGTGGATACACAGAAAATCTTAATAGCTTCCTGTTGATGGTCTTCCAAAACTCTCTTTATTTATACTGGAATCACAAATAGGCAAAACAATTCTTGCTAGCAACATCTTTTGGAGAACTAAACAACTAAGAATAATACCCAGCTTCATGCATTGCTGTCAAGTCATTTTACACAGACATAATCAAGTCACACGAGAAAGGCAGATTGAAATTCTCTTCTTTGTAGAGCTTTTTCCTTGGAAGAATTTCCGTGTACAGTAAAATTACAATGAACTTCAACTTGACAAGGTTTGGTCGAGTCCTTTATCCACAATTTTTTTTAAAACCTGAAATTAGTGTTAGGTTCCTACTTGGAGAAAAATAGTACCTTGTATAGGAAAGGTTGTCTCCAGTTATATTAAGAAGAGAAATAAGCCAAACTACTGAAAATTCACTATAGTTGTTGTGGGCTAAATGTACTAACAATGAAGTACAGATTCTAAAGTCATATTACTGTACATTATAATATATATCAGCAGACCAGAAAAAAATCTCTATATAAAATAAAAGTAAGTTTGTTCATTCTCCTAGTATTTTCTGTACTCGTAGCCATCTTGCCTCCATTCCTTTCTGTTGCCCAGCTTCTCTCCCTATTCATCACTAATGGGTTAATGACTCCACCTATGAAATTCAGAGGCTATCTAATGTTGCTGCCAGAAGCTCAAGAACGAAGCCCTGTCTTTCGCTCAGATTTTTTGCTGCGATCAGTGGAACATTTTGATGGTTCAGTTTCTCCTGACCATTTTTTTTAATTAGATAATCTGCATAAAAACGTTCTTCCTCTCCTCCCCTGGATCATATATTTGGCAATGTGGTGGTTTCAACCACCCAGTCCACCATTGCAGCATCTCCTCTCCAGGACTTCTCTGCCCTCACATAGGCATGGCAGGGCTATTTTGCAAACATGGGCTAAATTTAAGTAGTGTTCCCTTTGTGAAGCAACATTTACAGGCTCTACAGAGATCAAATTATGCTGCCTGTTGAAAACCAGCTGACAATTGCACTGCCAGGGAATGGGGCTCAAAGTTGGATCAGCATGTCAGGTTCCCCCAAGAAGCTGTGACTCCAAAGCCCAAGTGGTAGCTTCTGAGCACTCAAGGAAAGAGTCCGGACAAGGAAGACAATATCCAGTCAGCTCAGGGGGTATGTCCTGAAACAGATCCAAGCAGGAGGAAGAATAAACCCTGAAAAGATCCAAATGTCCCCATCCCACAGATAAGAAGAGAGTTCTCAGTTCTTTGGACAAAGAAACAGGACTCCTGCACTGCTCCCTTTCCTCTCACTATGAAGCAGGGGATCCTCATGATCTTTAGGGGTTCATCTTGCAAAACCCAGAGACTCCAAGTCCCAAAACAGCAAAAGCAAACATCTTCAGAAGGCAGCAATTATTATAGATAATGAACAAATGGGATGAAAATCAGGAGCCTTCACCATCCTCCCCTCTGAGGAGTGTTTCATGGGGATTTTTCTCCTCTATGGAGGCTCCCAACAGTGTTCTGTAGCAGGCTCACCACACCCTGCCCACCCTACAGCATGGTTGGCCATGCAGAGAAGCCTGTCAATCCCCTGAAACCCTCCCTCAGATTGCTGTGTGATGGGAACCAGTTAATCAAGTAAAGGTTTTGAACCCAATGCAGAGAATTGCTCACCCAGGAGTCAAAGCAGGCATGTCCCTGGCCATAATTTTACTATAATAGAATCACAGGATTAGAAAGGACAGCAAGGGTCATCATGGAAAAAATTTGTAAAGATCCGAAACTTCATTGCATCAGTCATTTCCTGGCAGCGGTCTTCTGTAGTCAGTTATCTCCAGTGGCTAAAACTCTGAGTGCCATCCACTGACTTCATCCCGAGTGGGTTTTTTAAAATGAACCTGCAGAAATTTCTTCTGACAATATGGAACCACACACCTGATACAGTGCAGTTAGGCATCATCCTGAGATCACATCTTAATGTCTCTTTGTGGGCAGGTAAGTACAAACATGCTGAAAGGCAACCCAATTTTCACTCTGGATTGCTCAGACTTACTATGGAAGAAAGACTCATAACACAGGAAACATACTTGGAAGACAAATTTCCAAAATTTCAGAGAACAAATCCTTTTAGTTCACCTTGCCACTATATCAGTCATATGTTTGAACCATAACAAACAAACCCACATGTAAACATGGTCCTATGGAATTGGACCAGTGGTCCATCGAGTCCAGTATCTTGCCTATGAGAGTGACCAGATACCAGCTACTTCAGAATAAGGTCAAGAAATCACGTACCAGACAATTATGATGCTCATAAGGGATGTCTCCTTCTACCTTCCATTAGAGGTTGTCTTATGATTAGAGCATGAGTGTTTTTATTCCTTCCAAACCAGGGAGAAACCAGAGGTCAAAGTCTCCCCCTGACAATGGAAATAATGTGCTGGGCAGAGAAGAATCTGCTACCTTGCAAGACAGTTCACATAAAGGATACAAGAAAAAGGAAAGTTGAAGAGTTCCTAGTCCCTCCACTGCTCAAAACACACTATGAACTTGCTAGTTAGCCAAGGAACACATATTGTACCTAAAGAGGAGACCAGTCCTCTTGAAGCAAGGACTCTTTCATCCAGACTAGCAACACCTACAGTTAACATCCTGGACATTGGAAGAGAAGTGTACTTCAGCATGGATTCTCCATTAACCTATGATGTATTTTGGTATTCAGACAGAACTCAGAAAGGGAATTTCATTAATTGATTTGGTGAAATTTACATTTCTGATGCAAGAGGAAACAGAAAGCCCTTTGGGGCACAGACTACCTCTTTGTACAGTGCCTAGCACAACAGGGCCCTGACCACTAGGTGCTACCTTTATATAAATATAATAATAATAATCACAAACTTCTGGTGACCTCAGCCACATTAGAATTTCTCCAATACCACTGATTTGAGTCCTACAACCAAGCACCATACAAACAGGAGAACCAGCCCTGGTGGTGTTCCATATGTAGGCACATAAAACACCAGAAGCCAAGATTGGTCTATGACAGATTACACAAACCTGGATGACCTATCTAGCTGCCATTACCTCCGATAGGCAGGTTTTGGAATTAGTTTTCCTACCCATACAAGAACCAAACTGGTGCTGTTTTGAGGAGAAGGCTATTCCTATAGCTCCAAAATCTTCTCTATGCAAGGTAAATTCTTCTTTCCTGGGAAATAGTTCTACCACCATTTTATTCTAACCCTTAACATTCCTAGCACTAAGATGTATCTCAAGCATATGGAGAATACACACACCAATTGTACCCTATTCATCTCACTCTATCCAAAACACCAAGGCCCCAAGGCCTCACGGCTGCTGCAGGCAAGAGGTTAAAATCCTGCACCAGTTGGCATGCTAGGCATCTAGGAGACTATTCACAGAAGTCCCTAGAAGCATGGAGGAAAATTGTGTGGCCCGCATCTAAGGAAGATTTGCAAAGTTAAATTTCCAAAAGAGGCAGTTTTTGATTAGAAAGTGCAGCTGGGTTGGTTCCCACCTTGCTTTATCTTGCTTTATTGGGTAGGGAGAGGACTTCTGCAGCCCAACATCTCCCACAATTCTGTTACATCTGGGCAGCTACCCTTCACTGTGTCTTTCTGGAAGTAGTTTAAAGTTGTAGCACTGCTCATGGTGGCCACACCCCTTCTCCTGATGGCTGCCAAATCTTCTGCCTCTGTGGCTAGCACCAGTTCAGTGGCGGTTTGTTTTACTCCCATCCCTTCCTTTTCAATTATATTTTTTCAACAATTTTTGAGCATCGAGGAACGGTTTTCTGCTCTTCCAAGACCCCTTCTTCCAAGCACCAGGCAAAATCCAAACAATGCTCTATATGTGAGGCAGCTTTTCCAGGCTTGGCAGAAAATGAATTACGT
The DNA here is from genome assembly GCF_026122565.2 of Emydura macquarii macquarii. Taxonomy (NCBI): domain Eukaryota; kingdom Metazoa; phylum Chordata; order Testudines; family Chelidae; genus Emydura; species Emydura macquarii. Next base: position 2,026,862 of record NW_027133667.1, read on the forward strand.
CCTGCCTCTTCTCAGCCAGCCAACCCTCTCTCTGCTAAGAAATGGACTCTGAATCGGACAGGCATGTTGGGGCCCATACTTCTCCAAACAGCTGCAACTCCACCGCAGAAAAACCTGACCAGGAGAGACAGAGCAGAACAGAGGGAGAAATTCTGAGAATGAGGAGGACTTCATCCAACCAATCTGCGTGATAAGTCCTGGGGCGACACAGGACCACAACGGTAAGACTCTTATGGGACTACCAGTTCCCCACAAGTCATAAAATGGGTCTTAAATAGTTTTGGGAGAGAAGCAGAGTTCATATCCAGTCTTCCCCCTTGTTCCCAAATGAAGTCAGAAAACTCTGGTGATAAGACCCCCATCTCCCACTGATGGGGATCGGGGCCCTGAAGGAGAGGACTTCAAAGGAGAACTTTCTAGAAAGCTTCAGGTTCTACATAAAGGCAAGCTGCAAAAGGACTCACCCTGACCAAAGTCAGCCACCCATGCCCACAAAATGCATCAAAAAACCGCAAAAGAACAGAAAGGGAAAGGGGAAAAAAATCCACAAGGTATTTGTCCTCTAACTCAGACCTCTCCTCTTCTCCTGAGGGAGGAGAGTTTTCAGATTCCAAAGCTAAGAGGGAGTTAGAAAACATGCAACAATTTTTGTCCCTCTGAGAAATTTAAGGCAATATGCAAAAAGAGTGTGTTCACAACCCATATCCAACTCGAGCAGGCTCCTGAGGATAAAGTCTGGTCTACTAAATTTAGGTCAATGCAAGGCAGCTTACATTGACCCAGCTGTGCGTGTGTCTACACTTAAATTTGGCTCCTGCCAACATAAGTGCCCCATTATGCTGATTTAATAACACCACCTCCCTAAGTAGCCTAGAGTCATTATCAATGTACTTAGGTTGATGCAGTGTGAGTGTATTTATGTTGAGCATAACTGTCCTCCAATAGCTGGCCCACAATGGCTCACACTGACAGCTCTGGTCACCATTGTGAACTCCACTACCCAGATGTACTAGAGACCGGAAGCCCTCCCTCCTCTTTAAAGCCCCACAAATTTTTGAAATTCCTTTTCCTGATTGCCCAGCTTGGCAAGCACACTTAGCAGTTCTCCATTGTTGTGTGCAACTGCCCAGCTGACCATGCAAGCTACACAGGCTCCAGACATGCTCCTGCTGGAGTAGATAGGCAATACTGGATCTCCTGGGCCTGTGTGGAGAAGACATGGTGCAGATACAGCTACAGACAAGCCAGAGAAAAGTGGATATTTACAAACAGATTGCTTGGGGAATGCAGGAGAAAGAATACAACAGGGACTAGCAGCAGTGCCATATGAAAGCCAAGGAGCTGTGGCAGGCATACCAGATGGCCAGGAAAGCCAATAATCCATCTGCTGCCAAGCTGCATGTCTGCCACTTTTACAAAGAGCTGCATGCCATGTACAGCGGAGACCCCCCGCAACCAACAGCACAGTGGACACTTTTGAGGAGCCCAAGTCATAGGTCCCTGCTCTGAACAGCGAGGAGGATGTGGACAAGGCAGAAGAGGAGGAGTATGGGGGACAGGTGTCAAGCACTGGCAACCGTGAGTGCAGGGGAAGACAAAGTAGCAAGACATCTTTTGACTTATCATTAATTTACTCATGTTAGAAAAAGTAGTGGTACAACAAAGAGAGGTAGAGTTGCTATCTGCTTTTCATTCCCCTCCAGAGTTAGGCAGGGGGTCCATGTGGAGCAATTTGTTTATGTACATAGGGATGTCTCATGAATCCCCATGAGAAGTCTCTGTGAAACTTTCACAAAGGTACTCTGAAATCCTCTGCTAAATGTTTCGAGAGAGGGCTGTCTTATTTCTTCCTCTGTGTTAGAACACTTTCCTATGCCACTCAGGAGAACTTCAGCAGGAACCATTGCAGTACGAGCAGCATATGGCTCAGGCGGCGTCAGGATGCCAGCAGCAGCTGTATTCTCTCAGCCTTTATTATCTTCAGGAGCAAGAGGAGCTAAAATTACCACCACCTATGGAAAATGATGCCACTGTTCGGTGCCATTGCCCTATACTACTAGAATGTTATATGCCTACATATACAGCAAATCACCACACAATTCATACCAGACTGCAAAAGTCCAGGGCCTGGTAGGTAGGTAGGTAGGTACCGACCAACCGACCGAATCTTGTGAGTAAACAACAGCACCCCTTCAAACAACCAAAGGCACATTTAACTGCCATTCTGCACTTGCTGAGTCAGTAGTTGAAGCGTTCTTTGGTACTGTTGAGGTGGCTGGTGTACAGCTTCATGAGTCTGGGGGAGCAAGAGGTAGGGTGGGTCGCTCAGGATCACTACTGGATTTCAACATTACCAGTGGTAATCTACCAATCACGAAAGAAAGTCTCTGCTTACAGCTTTCTGAACAGTTCTGTAATCTTAAAGATGTAAGTTTCATACACCTTCCTTGATCAGCCCACGTTGATGTCAGTGAAATACCCTGGTGATCCACCAAGTGCTTACATAACCATAGAAACATAGCCCCTTCTGTTGATGTGGCAAGGTGGGCTGGTGCCAAATAGGGATATTGTGCTGTCTATCGTTCCATCATAATTCGGGAATCCCAACTGCTGAAAATCCATCCACTATGCCCTGCACATTCCTGAGAGTCAGAGTCCTGCGTAGCAGAAAGCAATTAATGGCCCTGCACATTTGTATAATAACAGTTGCCGCGGTAGATTTCCTAACTTCAAATTGATTCCCAACTGATTGGTGGCAATCTGGCATTGCAAGTTTCCATAGTGCAATCGCCACTCGCTTCTCCACTGTCAGTGCAGCTTTCATTCTGATGTCCCTGCACTGGAAGACTGAGGTGAGGTCAGCGCACAGATTCAGGAATGTAGCCTTGCGCATCCATTCTACAGCAAGTGCTCATCATCCCAAACCTCCATTACGATGCAATCCCACCAGTCAGTGCTTGTTTTTTAGACCAGAAGTATCACTCCGCCATCTGCAGCTGCTCAGTGAACACCAATAACAACTTTCAATTGGTTCTCGCTATGTCCCACAGCAATCTGCCCTCCAAAGAATCACCATGTTCTTTGTAGCTCTTCTTGTGACTCTACAAATACTGCAGGATTATGTGCTCTGTGCTTGAAATGCTCATGACAATAATTCAGAGCTGTGCAGATTCCATGCTTCTGTTGAAGATGGTGGACAGCAAGGAGGGTTGCACAAGTTTGTAGGATTTTGAAAAAAAGGCATGAAAATTATGGGATACAGATAACATTATGGGATGGAGATAGTTGCAAACTGGGACGTTGACCTTATGCTTACAGTCATCCCTGAGCAACTCATTTTGGCCCCATCATGAATTGTCAACACTTCCTAAAAGACAGCAGGCTGGACAATGGTGAGTTGCAGTGGGATACCTGTGCATGGTGCACCACATTCTGCATCAATAAAAGCAATCCCGGTGAGCACACGCACCTCCGACATAAGGAGCCAAGTATGCATGCGCACATGAGATGTACTAACTGCATTGGCTGTATGCCAAAGTAAGTTGAGTCAACATAAGTTTGTAATGTAGACATGGCCTCAGCCACCAAGCAAATAACTTCTCTCAAAATCCTTCCCCAAGGCAGTGATTCCTCTGCAGTCCTCCTTTCTTGGAGGATATGATCAAAAAGGAATTGGAGAAACCTGACAAAGGTAAATTAATTAACTAGCATGACCTTTGACTCCAGAAGCTGCAAAAATCAAAGAACGTTATTACTGCAGTCCCAAAGGCTGATGTCGCAGTGGCAATCCTTACCTGAAGATATAGATTTTTTTTAAAAGAGGAATTCTCTCATAAATACCCAACAGACAGGAAAGTGGAAGCTCCCCACACAAGGGATTTCAAACCTTCCTTGTTTACCCCCAGAGCATCACTAACTGCCACATGCTTTGCAAGAGTTATAATGTCCTTGCTGGAGGACTTTAGGGCTCTGAAGGACAGCGACCACGCTGGCTCCAGCCCTATACTTAAGAAAATTTCCCTAGCAACAGCATTCATGGCTGATGCCTCAATGGATGCAATGAGATTTTCTGCCAGAGCCATGGCATCCAAATCAGTAGCCACAAGTTACATATGGCTATAAGCCTGGAAGGTAGATGCCTTCCAAAACAGGGCAAACAGTGGACTCCAAAAAAGTCCTGTGCTCCTCTAAGTTCACAAGATCTCTCCTCTTTGGAGAAAGAAAGTGGCAAAAAATGCTGCAAAAATCTAAGCAGTCTCTTCCCTCTCCATTGAGTGCTCTCAGAAGGGAGTACAAATCTGCTTTCAGGCAGACAATCCTTTCATCCATCCACCTCATAAAAATATCAGAGAAAGGACAGCAGATATACCAATGGAAAGTTTTGGAACTGATGCTTGGCAGGAAAGCCCAGAGGTGGTTCTGCAGCCCACCAAACCATGTTATGATAATATGACACACAGATCTGAATCTAGGAGGCAGAGTCTCCCATTTCTCAGAGGAATGGTCCGTACTGACCACAGACAAATGGGTAGAGAGATAGTGAGTCAGGGATACTCCATTGAGCTATAAGCTCTATCCCATCCCTTCTTCTAGTCTCCAACCTTCAACAACACTACAAAGATCTGGAATGAGATCTCTAATCTCCTGGATTTAGGACCAATAGAATGACTTCCCTCAAAAGAAAGGTTCGCAGGGTTGTACTCCATCATCTTTATCATCTAGAAACACACTAGGGAGGTCAGAGCCATACTCGACCTCAAAAGGTTCAATAAATGGATGAAGAAAATGAAATTTTGGATGGAGACCCTAGCCTCTATGATGTCATTCCTGTCTCAAGGAGATCTCCTGACTTCAGTGGATCTGGTAGATGCTTATCTCCACAGTCCTATATGACCATGCCACTGCAGGCTCCTAAGATTTGCTTATTGTACACTTCATTACTAATACAAAACATTCGCATTTGGTCTCTCCTCAGCCCCCAGGACCTTTACAAAGGGCTGGCAGTGACACTGGCCAGACTCAGGTCATAAGGTACCTATATATACCCCTTTCTGGACAACATCCTGATCAGAGCCCCACCCCCAAGCTGCAGTCCACAAAGATATGATTCAGATTCTGGATCTCCTACAAGTGCATGTTTGTAATAAACATCAAGAAAAGTCCCTTGATTCCTTCGACAAGGATAACTCACTTGGGAGTTGACAAAGACACCTCAGTGGCAAAAACCTACCCATCACCTGACAGATTCCAGAAGAGCCAGGACCTTATATCCATACTGCACATGTGCAAGAGGCCAACCATCGCTCAGTGTCTTCTGCTATTGAGCCTCCTAGCGTCATGCATAGGAATCACTCAATGGACAAGTTCATACTTCAGGTGTGTTCAAACCTTCCTCCTGAAAGTATGGTACCTCTCCTCAGCACTCATGACAGATCAGGTGCTCAGTTCTCTAAGATGGTGGACAGTCCCAGTGAACATCCAAAAGAACCTCACCATACATCTTCCCAATCTGGAAAGACAGAGGACAGCTCAGTAACCTGGGTCATTACCGAGCTACCATCTGTCCTTCTGCCTTCCTTCCTTCCTTCCTGCACTTCTTTTTTTTTTTTTTTTTAGGACTGGAGCACAGCTTACTATGCTAACTTTATTGCAACATAGTTAATTTGAACTAATATCCCTGTTAACACATGGACACAGTCACTACAACTAATATCAGAGAATAGAGTTGCCCTTTATATATAAAAATAATCCTCCATATTACAATTCTCCATATTACATGGGATGGAAGAAGAAGAGCAATTCCAAAACAAGCATTACTCTTTGTAACCTATATCCAATGGTTCTATTCCTACCAAATACAACTAGACTTCAGACCACATAGCTGTTCCGAAACTGCCAGGGTAATTGCCTGCCATGAGAATTATTACAGATGAAATATCTGAAGTTGTTTTAGAAGTAGTCATCGTAAAATTATCTTATCAGAAAAATAAACAGATTTATAGGACAGGATGTGTGTATGGATCATTCTCTGTAGTCTCCTCTCCACTTTGCCTGAATTCATTTCTACTTGAAGAAATGCGTTAGCCTCTACATAGATAGCCCATTAGGGTTCATGGCAAGAGTAAGAACTACCACAGATCACTCTCATAGATACCTAGACTCTCACTCCATGTTTATTCTGTCTCTGGTAAAATCTCAGCCACAGATTTATATGATGTATGATCCACAAATAGAAGATGAGGTTTTTCTTCAATGAAAGAAGATATCCACTATGAATCTATTAAAAGAAGTCATCCAAGTACAAACCCAATTCAAAAAGCATCATACAGAATTAAGTAAAGAACTAAGTAAAGAACTACAGGTAAGTTTGTGTGACTAAGGAGAAAACCTGGCTTCACAGAGAGTTGCCCTCCCAGCCAAAGGAAACAGAGGCAAGGGTAGCCTGAGGAAGAGGTGAGCAATTTTCTGGTAAGGCTGCCTGTGGTCCTAAGTCTTTGTACACCTAATTGCATAGAAGCCAGACTGTGATCACCTTACTCACACTGATGAGCAGATATTCACACAAATAATCACACTGAAGTCAGGGAAAGTAAGGAGGGCACAATCTGGCCCAAAGACTGGAGCACCTTAACCTTTCTAAGTAACATAGCTGCACGATTCACTGCACTTCAAGAATAGGGCTGAATGAAATAGGCCAGATAAATTAATAATTCTCCTTCCCACCTGACAAAACAACTCCCATCTTTCAAACTGAACCTGAACTTTGAGACCGTTTACATATGTGATCTGCCTTCTTACCTTTTTTCTACAGGAAAATGCAGGAGACCCAAGTATCTCTTACTCTGACCTGCTCTTGCAGTCTGCTAGGGAAAATGAGCAGGAGCCTACTTTTTCCTCTTCCTTCAATGGGTCAAGAATAACAGGCATACTTCCTGACAAGATCCCCTTCTGAGGACTGTTTGGTCTTTATGTACCTCTAATAACTCTTCAGGAATGAGATATGGAAACATTTCTGGGCCTCTGTCCTGAATTGCAAGGTAGCTATGGGACTAACATGCCCCCAAATGTACTGCATTATTCTTCATGGTTTCACTTATACTTAGCTAACTCATTAAGCTGAAATTTGGAACAATGGAAACTCTCCACAGATTTTTACACTAAACTCACAAATTCACAATAGCCTACTTGCTTGCACGCATACTTACTTTGTCCCAGGTTTCAAACTTACAAATCTGCAGTTTTATGCATGACTGCCTATAGAGATGCTTTGGTAAACAACTGCTCTGGAGGGTACAAGATACACTTATAAAAATTAGTGTATGGAAACATCCCACTTTTCATTTATCAGATTTTCTTAGAGATCTTTACTATACAGTACTACATTAAAGCTCAGTAGGGAAATTTTAGTTCACCCCAGCAGGGTCTACATGGACCAAGTAATGCACATCATGTCAGTGCACTTTAGAAATCACACTATATAGACAAACCCATAGATAGAGACTTGCTTGTAGGTAATCTTTAGCCAACAAACTATTTCTGTCTGAACATTTTGCATTATAATTTATGCTTCACAAGTAGACATTGCAATTAAAGGCAAATAAAAAGTCTTCAATAATCTGGATACAGTTAAACTAATTTGAGCCATATGCATTTTTTTTCAAAGGAAAAGATCTTTACAAGTATTAGGCACTAATCCTTGCTTAGCACTGCAGGGATGGGGCAACCATAAAGGAGATAGTTATGGCTCTCTAGTCCTAGGGGAAACTAGGGGTTGGTTTTTACTGGTTGTGTAGTTTCATAGTCTTTCCCTATCCCTTGGCTCCTTCAAAAAAGGTAATCAATCCTGCGCTGTAAAAACAAGGTGGGTGGCAGTCACAGCACCACCACAAGGAGCATAGGCAAGAAAGGGTAGGATCATAGTTTTGCCTCCTCCCCAGTGTGCTCCTGCCACAGGTGTGGTGTCTGCATGCATCCTAATCAAGGTTGTAAAGATTGCAGCTATTGCTGCTGCTACATGTGCCTTTTACCACCTCAGAAGTATTTCTGCTGGCCATATTCTTCAGACTGTCTATGGAAACTGCTATGGCTTCAGTGATTCTCTACATTCTTTGTGGGCGTGGCAGTGGCTTTAAAAGTCACATAAGACTGCTGCCAAGTAATCATCCTCTGCAGCACTAAGACCAATTTTGATTACCCCATAAAACCTCCTTCAACTGAGAATAAAAAAGCCAGTCTACCATTTTTTATATTATTTTTTTGTTCTTACCCTGCTGAAAAAGTGAAAATGTTTTAGTAATCAAGAATCAGCTTCCGGAGTCATATTTTTGGTAAGTTCTGTGATGAAAGCCTTACTCCTATACATCTCTTTTAGGAGACTAGAAAAGGTTTTTTAATTATTAAGAATGATTACTTTTAATAATTAAACACTCTGGACTTTCTGATATTGAACACAAGTGTTAATTGACCCAGTCTTGAACTCTTCATTCAGGCAAGGGAGCTCCTTTGATTTCAATAAGCCCTACAATGTACTTTATTTAACATATTTTCACATTTTGATGGATCTAACCCCAGTTTAATTTGTTATCACTAAAAGCAGACTAAAATCATGGTTATCTGGACTGTCAGCTCACATATTTTTGGTATCTGTTTTAGGCTAAATTTCACTCTTTAATTTACCATGATTGTTCCTTCATTTATTTGACAGCTAAACCTATTTATATAAAATAGAAGTATATTTAGGATACACAGACATGCTTCAAATTTGATGGTTTGCTTGGTTTTAGTTCTACAAGGAATTCTATTGAAAACCCAATAAATCTATCTGGGGCTGAGGCCACTAGTAACATTATGTCACAGAGGAGTACACACACTAGGCTATACCCTGTGAATAATTAAACATTGCCCCAACATACCCAGTTCATTTATTTTGGTGCTAGGAGGGAATGATTGTTTTGTTTCTCCCACACATATCCCAAATTATTTTGTGTAAAAATTATTTCCCACTTATTAAAAGTTCCTTTTAGTTATGCTAGTCTACTGTTTGCTCTTATTGCTAAATAAGTACATTTTACCACAAATTGATAATACTATCATAGTCTTTCCTCATCTATTAAAATTCATCTGATTTATTTCCTAATCTATTTCTAGAACCCATCTGCCAGAACTAGGTGGCCAACTTTCATTTAGCTCCTAACATCCACACACAAGGGATCAGGGTCCCAATATAACCTAAATTTTGCACTCCTGCTAAAAGAGCATTCATGGAGCTTTCAGTACTGTTAGAGACATTCTCCTAAATGATGTCGTTAACAATACCCAACTCACTATTAAAAGTAATTTCTGTCTGAACAACAGAACAAGATATAGAGTTTAAGTTTTTAATTTTAAATATTTAAGTTTCTTGTCCAGAGAGATCTTGTTTTGTGACAGCTTTTTGGAAATTAGAAAAATAAGAAGATGCCCATAGAATGATAATGAAAAACTCCATTGTTCCTGTTTTACAGAGCCCAATTTAGCAGGAATGCAAAATTAAGAGTTAAGGAGCATACATTTGTAATTATTTTTGCTTTTATTATACTTCTCTTTCAATTACACAAACTATGAAAATATATAGATTAATTCAAAAGGCCTCCATTCACTAGTATGTCTTGTCCCCGGTCAAATTTTTAAGCTTCTTTTTCCTACAATCTTTGCTGTATTCATTTTTCATGTCACTCTTCTAGTCAGGCTTGTATCTGTACTGCTCCCTCTTTAAGGAGCTATAACTAATGTAATCACCAATATGCTTCTTCATTTATGCAATGCTTTTTCAATTGGGATTTTTGGTAAAATTTACCAATAAGTATTAATATTATTTACACACACACAAATTATTTATTTATTTGTGTGAGTGAGAGACTGGATGCATACACACAAAATTATTTTATATCTATTACGTTTATATAATATATATTATTATATAAAATAAACATACTACACCTTAATTTTTCTTTCACCAACGGATGTTTTAATACGTTGTCTGAGAGATTTTGGAGAAGACTCATTGGATTGTGTTGGAGATCTACATAAAAAAAGAGAAGAAAAAAAAAAGATAAATTCTTAACTAATTACACTTCAGCATTTTGTAACTAAAATTACTAAGCTTAAGAGCGCCTCAGAAATAGGGGGAATGGAGGAATCCAAGCTTCTGTTCCTCTATCCTTTCTCCTGCCCCTCTCCCCAGCCCCCACACACTGAAAAAAAAGTGTGCGTTTGAAGTAATGATGGGTAATACAATAAAATTTCTGACTTAAGGTTTCAGCAACTGGCATATCCTATTAGGGTTTAAGTATAACCACAAAGTTGTGATTCTACAGGCACATTATTTTTACTTGTGGCATTGGTGGTGCTACAGCAAGTTTCTTCCCATGGTTGTCTTCAAAGACTTCTGGTCAGTCTCCACAGTAACTATTCTCTTATATACACACACACTCACTTTGATGGAAGTTCTCACAGACAGACAAATACAGTTCTGTTTTTCAGTTTGTGCATAGTTCATTTCCATGGACACAAGACTTGGATGCATACACAAGTGGTTTTGCTTTTTGCAGTAAAAAAAATCTGTTCTTTACTTGGAAATATATGCCTAATGATTTCCTCTTTATTTATTATCATTGTCAGCCAATGTGCCTGCACTGACAAATAGCGGTTTCATTTCAGCAGAGTCAGAACCTGACTAGGTATTCCACTGAAGATCTGAATCTCTAAGACACGTTTAGCTGTGTCAAGACTTCTGCAAGATGAGGTACATATTTGGCAAGATGAATTGCCAACATTAGTAGCTTCTCTAGCTCAGTGAGCTAGTTCCTTCCACAATGCCTACGAAAAGTGGGTCTTCAGGAGATTAGTGGCTTTGCAGACCAGTTTAGGAAGGGCATTTGATGAATAGGGGAGCAACATGGAAGAAAGCACAGAAACAGTTTTGGGAGAAGGAAACAAATGGAGCGCCAAAGATGGCATCCTTGACATTATGGAGGGGACGGGAGTAGCAACATAACTGACAATAGAAAATTGGGAGGAGCAAAGATATGTAGGACCTTGAAGGCTTGTCAATGAGGCAGGGAAGCCAGAGAAGAAAGGGTTGTGTACATTTTTAAAATAAATTATGGAAATATTTAGTCTAAGTTCATTCCAAATTTACTCTAAAAACACAGATAGTAGCTTTAACTGGAGCAGTCTCCTTATTTTGATTTTAATCTTCAATGCATTTTTTCTGGTGGCTAAAAAAGAAAAGCCGAAAATGCTATGGGAAACACAGCAGGTAAGCCCTTTCTGCCATCAGTAAGACTTCACAATAATTACAACCACCCCTTATTTTTCTTAAGTATTTGCACTCCAAGAAGATATACATACAAGGTATTGTTTCAGTATTGTTTCCAGTGGAGAGCAGCAGGGATCTGTCTAATAAGCAAAGGATGAAACATCTTCTCTCAGAGTTGCAATATACACAGAAGAGATTGATTCAGTGAGAAAAATCTCACTTTGTTTGGAAAAGTTCTAAATTTTTTTGATGATTTATTGCTAATGTTGGTACTTTCAATGTCAAAAGATATATGGATGGCAGCAACAAAATCACTGTCAGTATCAGATAAAGGAGATTGTAGCCACTTCTTACAAGTACCTCTGTAGAAAGGTTTTTTCATTTTGAACTTCTTGCCAAGTTTTACGATTAAAAGGTAACATTGGAACCATCCAATCTAACCATTTAAACTGAAAGTTCTGACAAAGCCCACACTGGAGCCAGAGAGCTAGGGGAGGGATCAAGAGAAATTATCTGAATCTCTGAAAGTTTCATACATGAGACACTTTAGTTTTCTCTTCCAGCCTTGGCCCTAAAAATAAACAGTCTTCTGGAAAGTGGTCAGATCCCAGGCACAGCTGACCACAAAGTTTAAACAGATTTTTGTGGCTGTTCAGTATAAAAATAATGAAATCTCTGGACACAACAAATAAACTTGTTAAAATTCAGAAAATACTTGGAACCAAGCCTTTTGATACTGAAATCTGGAATTTTAAATTCACAAATCAGATGGTAAACTATAAGTTTAATATTTCCTGTGTTTCTGCCAGTGACCAACCTGCATTTCAAGTTTAGTGGTAGTGATACAGATTAGCAAAATACATTTTTTTTGAGGAAAAAGTGATACATTTCACCATGTAGGTAAAACATTTTTTAAAAATAAGAACCGACAAACAGTGTTATATCCCAGAAGTGCCTGTATTTAGGTGGAGAATTAAGTGATCCTTTACCTACAACACAATGTTACGAAGTTTATTGTTTGTAAAGCAGTTGAGATCCTCAAAATAAAGGTGTTACAGAAGTACACATTGTTAAGAGATTTTAGAGTCTGAAGAGAGGAAAGGAAAAAAAGGAAAGAAATGTGATTTCCAGCAAAAAGAATCCCTCAGTTTATGTAGTTTCTTACCTTTACTTAAAAGTGACCCTTTAGGTGGTAGATTCACTTCTTTGTATAAGTTACTAGTGTTAAAATTATGTTTTTGAGCTATGAACATACTTTTCTGAAATGAAGTGAAAATTAGATATACTGAATAAACAAAAGAAACTGGAAACAAAAAAGTTTACAGCAAATTGACAATACACCTCTTACTTTGCTATTAAGTAATTCGTTTTGTGTAAGCAAGATATTATTCTTGTTTGGGAGGCCATCAATTACAGGGGTTTGTTTTATTTTAAAGATTTACTAGTACTCACCTAAACAGTGTTAAAACAGAGGTGATTCCAAATGTAGTTACGTTTTCATCACCATATAATAGTTCTGCTTTGTTTTCGGTAGGAAGATTGGCAGCTTCTTCATCCAAAAGAACTAATAAGGCCTTCAAAGTTTCTCTGCCACAGTATGTAGTGCCATGGTTTATGGCATGTAATTTTGGCTGAAAGTACACAGACATTTCATCAAAATAAATATTAATAGGTGCATACAGTAAGAAATGTAACAATGTTTCAAACCAACCAATAATGAATCCATCTTCAACAGCAGCCAGATGCTTCAGAAGGTGCAAGAAATCCCACACAGACAATTACGGAATAACCAGCCCAAAGGGAATTTTCCTATTAAACCCAGGCAATTAGTGGTATTTAGCTCATTGCTAGATGGAAGCATGATCTAAATAAGATACACACCTAAATACTGGAATCTGAGCAATGAGACTGCACTACAGAAGTTAGATGGGAAGAAAATGAAGAGTTCCCCATCATGTATTCTTGAGTGCTATGGGGCGCACAAATACATTCTGGAGCAGTCTACCACCACCCCTTTTACCAAGTAACCAACTGCTTTCACAGACCTACAAAAGAAAGGACTTTGACCCAAGTGGTACATGGTACAGCAGTCTCTATATTGACATAAAATGGATCCCTCAGGATTTTCCACAAGAATGGAGAGGTTCTAAAAGGAAATAATCTACATCTGGAAATGCTCAGTTCTGCTGTGAGCAGCACGGACTTAGAACTTCATAGCCACTGTGGGACTGCAAGAATTGCAAGTTTGCTACAAAAAAAAAAAAAAAAAAAAAGTAACAATCCTGCACAGAAGTTTAGGGTTTGGTTTTTTGTTGTTGGTTTTGGGTTGGTTTTTTTTTTAAATGTGCAGTAATAGATTTTTAAAACAACAAGGTTTTTTGTTTATATGTAAAAACTCACTGCTGTATAAATCTGTTCTAAAGGATAGTACGAACAGCAACAGAGTTTATAGAATCAGTTAACTAATCTTAAACAATCCCCTTGAATAGACCAAATTCTAATTCTTCTATCTACCTGATCACACCAGTCAGTGCATCTACTTTTCAAGAAACCATAGCAATATATGTCAGACGTGTACTATAAGTTGTAATCAACTAGTAATTGGAAATAGCAACTACAGCTATGGTTGTCACCTAAAATTAAACAGAAATATCTATTTCAGTACCATTTAACTTCCCTAAAAATTTATTCTGAGCCAGTGCAGTGATTACATTACCACATAATGACTTTTGTACAATATCATGTTGTGTCATGACACATTGTTCTGTTAGGTAAACTGCAAAAAAGTGCCATCTCAACTATGACTATGCACATAGATTAAAAAAAAACTCCTCTACAAATTAAGACATTCAGACTTAAATGGAAAAAGCAGTCACATGCAAGCATCACTACTCTGATGCTTGTTAAAGCTAGGCCCATTGCCCATTTCTTCCTGCCCCCAAAATAAATTGACTGGTCTCTCATGAATGACTTTCTGATACTCCAAATCCTATATTGGTCAATCCAGGTCACATCAGCCAAATTCTGGCCAGAGTAGTAAACTTCTCAGAAAATGATGAAAAATCCCATTAGCCATCAATTCAGGTTTCACATAATTAAAATAAAGCAAAGCTTCCTCCCCTGTGGAATAATTATTTAGCTGAAGCCCAGGGATTCCCACAATACCCAGTGTGACAAAGCTCTTCCTCTACCTCAGTAAGTCTAACACTTCCTTTTAGCGGTAGGTCAGGGAACTGCTTCACCCTTTCGTGTTCTTCCACCCTCTAGTGGTGGGTGAGGGTAAAACAGCTGCTCTAAAATGGCTGCTCCCTGATGGCTCCCAGTCCTGTCTCTGGTTCTCTGTCTTTGGTTCTAGTGCCGAACCAAAAGTTCAGTTTGATTTTCCCCTACTGGCAGGATCTCTTCCCTCAGGCCTGGGAAAGGTCCTTTGCCCTCTTCAGGCAGGGTTTTTTCCTCTCCCAGTCTTTGTACCTGCTGGGTGTTCTCCTGCCAGCATTCTGCTCCTTCTCCAAAACCCTCCTGGCTTCTTGACAGCATCTTACCTACTCAAACTCTCTGGTTGCTCACCTCACTCCCACAACTCCAGCCACACCCTTTCTCTGGAGGGGAGGCTTTTAACAAGTCCTAGGCAGGATCTTGATTGGCTCCAGGTGTAGTAATTAACGTGGAGTAACCCCTGCTCAGCTACCAGGGGAAAAGGGACTTGCTGATCCTGGGGCTGATATATAGGCCTTCTAGCACTCTCCGATAACCATCTGGTCTGACCTTGTCACACCAGATATTGCAAAGAAAAATATTGTCAGGATAAAAGTTTTGTATCTGTTTGCTGTAAAGGAACTGTTTTCAGGTATGTTTTATTCAGAAGTGAATTAGACATACAGCCTTCCTAACAAGATTACATTGTGAAGGCACAAGTTGTGGCTCCATAATTAAAATGAAGTTGAATTTTGTGCTTAAGGGAGGGATTCAACCTCTATAAGATATGAAAAATAAAGCATATCCTCTCCAAAATCACAGCATGACTCTGAATAAAAAAACCCTATATATCTGAGACTTTATAATGAAACCTATTAGCGAGTCTTAAAAGAAATGGTAGCACTCGGTGTCAGGCCTTTTTTTGTCCCAAAAGATCTTCACAGAATAGACACTTCATGTCTCCCATATAGTTAAAAAACCTCACTGAATTCATAACCATAGGCTATATTTGATTTTTTTCCCCAAGGATTAATGGCTATTTTGCCCCTATTATTCTTAATAACTACATATCTTCAGCAGATACTAAAGAATAATTTTCTTCTACAGAGTGTCTCACCGCAAACAGCGCTCTCAAAATGGCTAAATCTCCCATTGTTCTCAAAGAGACTGAAATTACAGGCTGCCCTCAGGAGTCCATTTAGAGAAGGGCCTGTATTTCCCATTGTTCTCAATGGGCCCGAGTATTCCTTTCCACTTCCTCACAATATAGGATGCCACTATCTTCTCTGGCTTCTGTCCCATAGAGCACAAGGGAAATTGTGGCCATGTTGATAGGTGATATCAGCCTATGACATCAGTCCCACTAAGAACAATAGGAGATGATAGACATTTTGATATAGCAATTCTTTGAGAGTTTCTCAGAATGATAAGATTTCATGCAGAAGCCTGTTGGCATAAAAACTTTCAGTTATGAAAATCAACAGTGACAATTAATCTTAAATATTTATTTTCAAAAGCTACCTGTTGCACCAGAATATTCAGAGGGCAGGATAGAGGAGGAAAGTGTTCACATGCAGAGTCAGCGGGACGGAGAAGTAGGATGTGTATGTATGGAGAATGTGGAGGATAGAAGTAAAGGGGAAACTACGCAGGAAAATGTAGGGATGTGCATAAAGTAGAAACAGGGGGGACAGGAGATGGGAGGAAAATGGAATATACACTCTAGCAGCTTTGTGCTGCCTCAGAGTGGCATAAAGCAGCCAGTCCATACAGATGAATGTAGCCATAAAAAGTTAAAACTTTAGAAAATAATTTAAGGCATATCTTCAAATCATTAGGATATCAAATGGTAGCATTCTAACTTTGTTTAGTGCTCATGTATAAAAGCTGAATTTAAAAAAAAAGAAAATTCCCAGACAAAGCTGAAGTGAAGATGAAGTCAGGGTTGAGAGTACATATCAGTAATCTAAGGTGAAATACATTACAGAGATGTTAGAGAGATAAGGTGGATGATATATCATCTTTTACTGAACCAACTTCTGTTGGTGAGAGAGACAAGCTTTTGAGCCACACAAAGCTCTTCTTCAGACAAAATTGGTCCAATAAAAAGCTTATTACCTCACGCACATTGTCTAATATCCTGGAACCGATATGGCTAAAACTACATATTACTACACTGCAACTACACTGCATATTAAGAGATCCCAAAACAAAGCATTATAAACCAGGAAAATTCAGAGTTAATATTAAATTTAAAAGAAATCCAAATATGTTAAATTATGGAAATCACTCAGTTTCACCACCTAAGTAACCCTTTGTAGTGATCCCCTTTTTTTTTTTTTTTTTTTTTTTTGGGGGGGGGGGGGGGGAGGCAGAGAAGGGGAGGGAGAAGAGAGGGGAGAAAGGGAGAGACACAGAGAGAAAATCTAATAAGCCTGTATAAATCAGTTTAAATCACTAATATAATCTGGGACCACAAATAATCATATGATTATTGCATGGTAACTACAAAGCAGAGTTAAGGTTGTTTGGGTATGCATTTCTATACCTTAATAAGTTTGGATTTAATTCAAATTTAGACTTTAACTTAGAATGTCCTGCATTTATATTGATTGATCTTGAGATAATTATGTCATCGATGTATTTTATCCTAAATTACTCATGTGTACTCTTATGTTAACATGCAGTTAAGGTTGATTTTGTCTGAGAATTTAAATTACAATTTAACTGTATTCATATTAGTAGCAGACGAGTTATTTTACAAATATTTAATATTTAACAAACTCTGTTATACATGGGAACAATAAGTGGCATTTTAAAGGTTATTTTAATAGATTTATAATTTTAAATGTAAGAATTTTTTAGTTGAAGTACAATGGCTTTTTGAAAACCACACTATAATCCTAAAGGATTTAAAGAGTCTTTCAACAAATTTAAGTGTACTATGCTACACAGGAAATGACACTATTCTGTATTATGGGGAAAAGATTATACTATATTTCAAGTTATTAAAAAAGACATTGGCTTTCTTTTAAAGCTATATAATAGGAGAACAAAAGGAGGCCCATTACCCGGGCTGGACTGATTCCAGTGGTGCTAGCAGTCACAGCTTCATGTTGAGAATTGATAATATTTTTAATCCTCAAATCCAAATCTTGTAAAACTTCCTCTGCTGCTTGACAGAATGGATCCCCACTGTTCCGGCCTTTTATCAAGTGCATCTTGATTGTTGATAGAATTCGCCCCCCTGCAATTCTGAAAATAGGCATAGAGTCATCCCCACATTAATCTTGGCAATGCTTTAATATACCTATTCGTTCTGAACACAGAATCTTCACAGTTAATCAAAACTGTTCAAAGAACAGCTTTGATCTTTTAAATCAACAGCAGTGTGCAATTAAATACTATCCTGTAACATAATGGTTTACTAAAAAAAATTTAAAGATTAGAAAAATCAAAGGAAAAATAAAAAGGTAATGAATTCAACATTTGTCAATACTCTCTGATCTACAAGACAAGGAGGAAATATCTTGATAGCAAATAAAGGTCTGATAAAAGTATCTTCTGTAAATCCACATCTTTTCTGTTTTGCTCATAATTCATGAGTGTGTGACAAAGTTCTAGGAGAACTGAGCCATTTTATTTGGCATAACACTTTATTTCCAAATATATTTCTGCTTCACATAAGCCCTTCCAGCAACCAATCTATTTTCAATTTAACTAAAATAACAGATTGCCAAGGAGACTAGGTGAGCACTGATATTTGTTATAAAGCTGTACAGTTTCCCATTCCATGACAGAGTAGGAAACATTCCTTCAAATCAGAGGGCACATATAGCAATGCAAATTGACTATGAATTATCCATACACTTTTGACATAACAGATACATACTTTAATCTGTTAAAGTAGGGCTCCAGTCCAGCAGGGTTTTTAGAAAGACCAGAAAAGAAGGCATATTTGTTCCCAATTACACACATTAAAGTTTTGAATTCATGAAAGATGGAAAGCACTCCTTAGACTATGTGCTACAGAAGCTCTGAGGTAGGCATCATATCTTAATAGGTTTGCACAGTGCCTAGCACAATAGATTGTTTCCAATTCTCTTATCACTTCAGGTTGCATGTCCTCCAGGCCTACTGATTTGATTATGTCCCATGGTTTCTCCAAGTATTCCCTTACTCACTTTATAAAAAAATCAACTATTTATACAAAAGTATTCATTACTTCAGAGACAATTTTTAAAAAAGGGATTCAGTAGCTTGGCAACTTTAGCCATTATTTTAATCCTCTGCATTCATTAATATGCCTATTTGTTTTCTAGTCCTTTTCTCTTCAGTATTTGGTCCTCTCATCTTTTCCTTCAAGCCTCAATCAACTTATATTCCTCTTTTGTTGATTTTTTCCCTTCTCAACTTTACTGTTTCCAGTAAAGGGTTATTTTTACCCTCAGATCTTTAATTAGCTCAAAATGGAGCTGCCAGTTGGTAGTGAAGTGTGGGGACACTGGACTAAAGACCATTCCATGTTAACATGGAGCAGGCAGGATCCATTCTTTAAAAATATCTGTAGAAAAATCACTTCAAGATCTCTTGTTCTCAGGACAACACAGGGTAGAACTCCACAACTCAAATTTTTTTGATCCTTTGATGCAGTGGTAGTAGCTAGCACATGAACATCAATACCTCAGCCTCCAAAACCTTTCAGTTGGTACCTTCTCTACCAGACTCTGAAGGAGCAGGTTCGTACTCAGACTTGGTTTGGATGCTGCTCCAGCTGAGTTAATGTGTGGCTTCTCTGTCAAAGAGCTCTTTATTTTGATTTTGCCTTTAATCTGAAACTAGGGTGACCAGATAGCAAGTTTGAAAAGTCAGGACAGGGAGTGGGGGATAATAAGCGTCTGTATAAGACAAAGCTCTGAATATCAGGACTGTCCCTATAAAATCAGGACATCTAGTCAGTTTATCTGAGACTGACCTAAGTCTAAATTTAATTTGCTTTTCACAGTCTTTGATGCTCCAAGCTATGCAGCCTAAGAGTACTTATTCTGTACATAGCTTCCCCCTTTTGGTCACTCCCAACTTCTAGGTTTTGAACATATTTGTCAGTATGTTACATCATGTTGACAAGAAATTACTTTTATCAGCAGATGGGCTAACTACATCTCTGATTTTTAAAGAAAGTTTCACACGCAAATAAGCTTCTGATACATTGAACTCAGGATTCTGAAACACTGGGAAAAATGATTCTACAGAAAACCTGTCAGGATTCAGGATTATATTATCTTGAAGTCCAAGAAAGCGTACAAGTTGGCAAAACCCTCCAGACTACATTTCTTTTGTGCATTCAGTTTCAACAGGAGTTTACAAAGTCCCTGGAAGTGCCTCCATCAAGTGTAATTTAGCATAGTCAGGCTCACACCTTAAACAATAAAAATGGTAAAAAGGCTGAGAGTGAGGGGAGGTGAAGGGCAGAAAGAAAGGACTGACATTGACTAAATATATAAGACCTGATTTATTTATATTGCATGAAGGGAATATGCCCAGTGACTTTGCTGTTTTGAATTAATCCAGTTGAATGAGACTCCTGTAAATAAATTACAAACCCTAAAGAAGCTAACCTGAGTCTCCTACAGCTTCTGTCCAGCCACTCAGGCCCTACTTTGCCACACAATCCTTAGTCTCAATGTTTGTAGATTACAGATTCATTCATTTTATGGTGGTCAAAACTGTTTTATGTATTACATTAAATTGCAAACTTTAATTCAAAATGAATAAATATCTGCTTTGTGGATGTTTAAGTATAATGCTCGGATGTAGACAAAGGGAAACCCCCATGTGAAATCAGTCTCCCCATAGGGCTATTTGATTTTAGACAGAAGAGAATAAAAAAAGTCTCCCAGGTGGCGGTGACCCTTTGCTCCAAAAGCCAGTCATATCGAAGTGCAAGAAATGGAAAATTTCAAAGGAAAAACATCATCCAATGCAGTTGTCAAGAGGTAAGAGCAGAGCATTGCTGAAGAAAATTCTGTCTTTGAAGGAGATACATACTAGGAATGCCAGCCAAGTCTCCTGAAATTTCATGCCAAATTGCATATTCCTTCAGTCTTTAACTGGTATCTCCAGAAGCAATGTTTACTGTCAATGAGAAAGGTGCTATGATAATTGTAGTAACGCCCATTCCATAAATACTGTAATGAACATGGAGATCATAAGGTAGACAAACAGGTCAAGGGACCACTTAAAGTTAGCAGTCTTTATTAGCTGGACTGAGCTCTCTTTCAGAAATCCTGAATTTATGTAAAAACACTATATATTTCTCAAGCATTTAAATGAAGAGTTTGGCTAATTCAAATCAACAAAAGTCCAATATCTATGTATAGAGATACATTTATCACAGGCTGCGATGGAGTGGACTTACTCCACACAGAACAAGAAGGGGTTAACCCTGTACCCTGGGCAGAGGAAGTTATGCCCTCTCACCCATGCTGGACAAGCTCCAACTGGAGCATCACTATAAAAAGGAGCAGACTAGCTCAATCAGGGCAGACCACCAAGGAGGGAGGATGCACATTGTAAGCTCCTGCCCAGGATCAACGGAAGCCCCAGATCCCAGAAGCCAAGCATGACATGACCCAGGAGGATACCTGGCTGCCTGCAGAAGCCCAGGAGGAGACGGAGCAGTCAGGAACTGCCCCAGCCGACAACCCTGGAGACCTGTGAAGCATGGCATTACCAGATAGGGTAGAAACTAGCCCAGGGGGACTAGACATTGATCTGGTTGTATAATCGGAAGCTATTCAGTGTGTTTCGTCTAGATCCCTGCTGCTGCAGTGGCCAAATTATACCTCCTATTGAATGTCCGGGTTCTCAAGACTTCATTGTATCACCCTCAAATGGACAGGCTAGTAGAGTAGTTCAACAAGACCTTGAAGGCAATGCTGCATAAGTTTGTGGAAGACAATCACGGCATTGACAAACACTACTCCCCACGTTGCTCTTTGCCATGCAGGAGGTGCCTGAAGCATCAACTGGCTTCTCCCACTTCAAGCTCCTCTATGGGAGGCAGCCTCACAGCATCCTCAACCTCCTGATAGAAGATTGGGAGGAGCAAGAGACTCAGATCAGGAGGTCGGCCCATTATGTCTTGCAACCACGTGAGGAATTCTGGACACTCAGGGCCTTCACTCAGGAGAACTGCTGCAGGTACATCAAGGGCAGGAATGACACTACAACAAGGGGGACAAGTTACGGTTTCAAACCAGGAGACAGTCCTGCTCCTCCTATCTTCCTCCGAATCCAAACTCCTGGCCATGTGGCAGGGCCCCTTCAAGTACATCCGCCGGGTAGAGCCGGTGGATTACAAAATCTGTTTACAAGGGAGGCAGAAAGAGACCTGCATGTACCATGTCAACCTACTAAAGGCCTGGAGGGCCATGGAAGGCCTGCTCATTAACCCCTTTCTCCTCCTGGAGCCAGAATTAGAATCTCTAGCCGAGGGGCCACTGAAGTCAGGACTGGTCACAACAGGACCTGAATTTAGCCCCGAGCAGCAAGGGCAACTACAGTAGATTGTACAGGCCTTCCCAGATGTTTTATCAGCTCGCCCTGGGCAGACAACGATCACAAACCACTACATTGCTACCATCCCAAGATAGAGGGTGCATGACAACCACCAGCTTCTCCTAAGGAAAATGTGGGATGCCATCGGGACAGAATTAGAAACTATGTTGGATTTGGGAGTGATGGAAGAATCACAGAGCAAGTGGCGAAGCTCGACGATTTCAGTCCCAAAACTGGACGGGACCCCTCGCTTTTGTATCAATTTCTGGAAGGTCAATGCCATATCATGGTTTGACGCCTTCCTGATGTCAGGTGTAGAACTCCTCGAATGAGGGGGGGAGTTTCTATCTTTGCTAGACCTGCGAAAGGGTACTGTCAAATACCTCTGACACCAAACTTATGAGCAAAAACAACTGCTGTTTTGGACCTAACAAAGAAATCACAGCCCCAAAGGTCCAGTGATTCAGCAAATGTGAGATGGCCTTCCAGGCCTTAAAGAAGCAGCTGGCCCAGAAACCGGTCCTGGCACACTCCAACTTCATGAAACCCTTCATTCTACAGACAGATGCCTTGGAGGTGGGGCTCAGGGCCATACTATCGCAGGAAACCGACAGGGAGGAACATCCAATTCTCTATCTAAGCCGTAAGCTGTTCCCTAGAGAGACTCAGTACTCAACCATTGAGAAACAAGCCCTGGCTGTAAATCAGGTAGTAGATGGTCTATGATATTATCTGCAAAAAAACATCTTCCAGCTGATCAGTGATCACATGGCCCTCCGATGGCTGAAAAGTCTAAAGGCCACCAATACCTGCATTACGCGGTGGTACCTCTCCCTGCAGCCCTACAATTTCCACATGCTGCATTGATCAGATAAGGCGCATGCCAACGCAGATTTTTTCTCCAGAGTGAGCAGGGAGGAGGACAAGGGAGGAGGATCACCTACCAGGTACCCTCTTGAGGGAAAGGTAGTGTGACAGGTGGACTTACCCTGCACAGGACAAAAAGGGGTTAACCCCTTACCCTTAGCAGAGAAAGCCAAACCCCCTTGCCCCTGGCTGGGCATGCCCCAACTGGAACCTCAGTATAAAAGGGAGCAGCCCAGCTCAGTCAGGGCAGACTGCTGAGGAGGGAGGACACACATTGTAAGCCCTGAACTGGGAGCTGCTTGGGACCCGACGCCAGGTGCACTGAGGCCCAGGTGGATACCTGGCTTACCACAGAAGCCCAGAAGGAGACAGAGCTGTTGGGAGCTGTGCCAGCTGACATGCAGGAGACTCATAGAGCGTGGCACTGCCAGACAGGGTAGGAAGTATCCCAGAGGGACTAGACAATGATCTGGTTGTAGAATTGGGAGCTTGATCAGCGTGTTTCAGCCAGATCCATGCTGACCCACTAGCGAATACACTCACCTCTGACAGGGCTCTAGGCTGGGACCTGGTGGAGTAGGGAGGGCTTGGGTACCTCTACCCTGGCCACCACCCTGCTGGGTGGTGGCCCATCCTCCTCTGACCATTGGGCCTCATAGCCCTGCAATTCAGGGCAACCCTATTGCTTCTGGCCATTGGGCCACCCAGCCCCATGGCTGGGAGCTGCCCTAGTCCCTGTGGCCATTAGGTGACATGGCTCTGCAAGGAAAGCCAGCTGTGCTGACTCATGCCACTAGACCTTATCACCCTGAGGCTGTGGGTGGTCAGGTGGACTTAGCCACAGGAACACAACACCCTGTGCCCTAACCAAAGGGAAGTCAGGGTGGACTTACCCCACAACGCAGGTTTATTGATACATTTAGTTTCCCACAAATATTTACCTACTGTATCTGACCCTTAATTACTCTGCAGTTTTTCTTCTAGAAAATAAATAAAACCAAATTCAATACTTTTTTTTTTCTTAGCCTCTACCTTAAGCCAATTGAGGATATTTGCTACTTGAAGTAAAGTTCATTTAATCTTTCTGCACATATTCCTCCTTCCTTTCCAGGAAAAGAATTCCAGGTCCCCATCAGATATACACAATTCTAGCTGGAGCAATGAAAGGAAAAGTTTATTCATTCTTCAACTAGAATTTATAAAACCAGGCCAAAGTATAAAGTGTTGATCTAAAGAGTGTGTAGACTATATTAAGACACTGTGCCATAGCTTATTTCATTTTGAACCAGAATACACTATAATAGAATACTCTCTGTTGTGAGATATGGTTTAATTCAAGGCTGGAATACATTGCCCAAATGTTGATTTTACCTCAATAGTTATATTTCATGAACGGATTTAAAATTTATTACAGAAGGGCTAAACTATCAAAAGCGTTGTAGTTAGAGAATATGCCCTCTACTCAGTCCATAAAGGGAAAGGTATTATTTTAACTATAATATTTACCCATATATATATATATATATGGAAGGGGTTGATAAATAAGTTATTACAGTGGGAAGAATGAATGGGAGAATGGCAGCTTTTGCCCAAAATGACAATACACCCCATTGAGTATAACAAAGCATGGGTTAAGAAAAACTAGTTTAACAAAACTGCTCTAGTTACTTTTAATACTGAAAATTGATTTGAAATATTATCTCATAGTATTTTTTTAAAGGGCCACTATCAATAGGATAACTAATATATTTTGGAAAAGCGTGTAAATTTAATTAAGGCTTCAGTGACTGAAATGGCAGTCACACTAGAGTAAACATGTGCATTTTATATATATGACAAATTAATGCTAACAGCCAGAGAACGCTTTACAGCAGCTCCTTCTCTTTTGGTTCAGTTATGGGAGAATGAGTCCTCTGACTGTCACTCAAAGACACTTACTAGCTTCAAAAATTAGTGGTAGGGAAAGGAAAAGGAACCTGGCACTTCCCTGGAGATGCAAACTTGTGGGGCAAAGATTTTCCCCATTCTAGAGGTAAGCTGAAGGCATGATAGAGGAGAAAAAAAACTTATGTAAGAAAGCTGAGGTCAGGAGTCTGGTCACATGTCACTCTGAAAATGGAGCTTGCTATATAGCCAGGAGCCCAAGTGTTTTGAGTCAATGTTGGGAGAGAAGGATAGTCTGAGCTTTGGGTAAGAGAGGCTGCATTGACAGAAAGCTGGAATGGAGAATATGAAATGGTTGAAAGCTGCACAAAATAAAATCAAACTATACATAATACGTTGTAGTAGAAATTAGACCAAACTATGGGTTTAATGAATTTGTACGGAAGAAGTTGTTGGTTAAAGAATGTATAAATGTAAGCTGAAATTCAAATGTCTGTTTAAACAACAGTCCATAAAAAAATTCATTTACCTATCACATCTTCAAAGACGTAAGAGCAGTTCTACAGTATCAAATACCAAATACAATAGAAAATGAGTGCACATAGGTATGCAAAAAGTTCATAAGCATTTTGCCATGTTGCTGGTAAATAAGAACTAGGAAGTTGCTTCATATTTTGTAGTAAGAGAACAGTATATTTGCAAGTCATGCTGTTATTTCCAAGATTTCCCTGAGATTTTAAAAACAGCCCTACATGAATATAGTCCTAAAATCCTGGGCAGCTGACTGACTGAAGAAGACTTGCCTCCTTACCATGAAAGGGCAGTGTACAGATCACATGGAAGGTATGTTGCCAGTTCCCACACCCACCACTCACTCCTGTCTTAGCCATATGATGCTCAGAAGACCGAAGAAAAGAGCAGCTTAGACAGTACAGGGAGCAATCAGACATAGGCCTTGTACCTGCTCTGCCCATTCACTTTCTTCTCCTCACACCACCAAAAAACTCTGCCCCTGATAAGCACAACTTTCGCCATGGTTCAGTGAAAACAAATGAAGAGAAGAGACAGAAGGAGGGAAAAACAAAGCAAGGAGAAGGCAACTGGAGACAGATGCAAAAAGAGAAAGTCAGAAAGAGGTGGGACACAAATGGGGAAGACACAGAAAGGTCATGGGTGGCGAAACCTACTAGTCAGAGCCAAAGTCTGTAATCACAAGACAGGAGTCAAGGATTAGCTGGGTCGGTATTCCGGGAGGTCAGAAGCAAGAGACAAACTGGAGATCAGAACCATGAGTCAGATCAGAAGCAAGAGACAAACTGGAGATCAGAACCATGAGTCAGATGTCAGGAGTCAAGCCAGCTCAGAATACCAGGAGATCAAGCTGGGGGAGCAGAAGAAGGTAGCAGAATCAGGTATCAGGAGCAGGAACCACAAGGCATGCAATCTGGGGCAAGGTGGAGCTCAGGTGTTTGGGCCTGCTGGCTATTCTTAATCCAATCAGTCATTCTGGGACTTCACCAATCGGACCTCATGGGCAGAGCCTCACACTGGGGCTGGGCTATATGGGTCTCAAGTAAGTTATTACCAGCAGGCTGCCAGATAGAGAGTTAGAGTGTGGCTGAGACCATTAACTTTGTGGATTCAGGTTTGAGACCCTCTTCCCTATGTGCATCCTCCAGGCAACAAGGGTCCAGATTTCTCAGAGTGGTTCCTGTGGAAGGCCTGAACCAGAGTGAGAGTGTGAATGTTTTCATCTGGCTCCCAAGTCCGTTCCTCTATGCTGTAATCTTCCCAATCAACAGGTACCATAATTTGCCGTGCTTGATATTATTCAAGGACTTCATGTACAATGTATTCCTCCTGACCCTGTACTTGTGCTAGTGGAAGCAGTAATTGGGTTCCATGGGGAAATGTGTTCTCGGTGTATGGTTTTAGAAGTGAGACATGGAATACAGGGTGCATTCTAAGAGACCAAGGGAGCTGGAGCTTGAAAGTGACTGGGTTGATTTGTTGCTGAATCCAGGACTGGACAAGGAATTGATAGTCTAATTTCTGAGAGGGTCTGTCCGTGAGGATGTGTTCTGTTGAAAGCTATACCTTTTGTCCTATCATGTAGGTGGGATCCTGTTGTTTGTTTGTCCACGTGACTTTTGTAGCCCTTCGCCTTATCAAATTGTCCCTTCATCTACTCTTGGATGTGTTGTACTAGGTCTGAGGGAAATGGATTGGGAGAGGATGTGGGCAGTCACAGGTGAAATGAGGGGTGATACCCATAGTTGATAAAGAAGGGGCTTTGGCTTGTGGAGGCATAGTTTGCATTATTGTACAAGAACTCTGCACAGGGAAACAGTAAAGACTAGTCATGCTGGCAGTGGTTGATGTAGCATCATAAATATTGTTGGAGGATTGTTGGTTGATTCTTTGTTTTGCCATTTGACTGAGGAAGGTAGGCAGAGGATAGGTGTGCATGGCCTCCTAACAAACACAGGGCCTCATGCCAGAAGAGGGCAATAGACTGGGGCCCTGGTTGGAGGTGCTATGATTCAGAAGGCCATAAAGATGGACTATGTTTTCTCTGTGGAAGGTAAACCTATGCAGGGAATTAACTGAGCCATCAACCACAACCAGGATGGTCATGAAACCACTGAATTCTGGTAGTTTCACCACAAAGTCCAAGGAAATCACCTCTGAGAACCGAGATTGGGTGTCTAGAGGTTGGAGGACACTGCAAGGTTTCTGACATGGGATCTTGGTGCAGCCACACAGCTTGCAGGAAGCTACAAAGGTCTCTATCATGGGACACATTCAGAACCAGCAGAAGACACAGGACACTAACCATTGGGTTTTATATCACCCTAAATGTCCCACCAGAGAGGAATCATGGCACAGTTGGAGAATCACTGCTCTCACAGATCCGGAGGGAACACAGAAGCACTCCCTTATGAATGTGATCCCCTCCTGGCTGTTGTGCATTTCTTCGTTGATAATAGCCAACTCACTGGACACAATTCCAGAGAGAAAGGCAAAGCAGATGAGCGTGGGCAGGTCCTGGCAGCCAGTCGGATTAAGGAAATTATGAACTTGAAAATGTGGGCTGGTTCTGGACTGGGGCCTTATGGGTGGTCTTCCAGACACCAATATCTGTTGGCCTGATCATTCCTGGCTCCAAGGTTGTAGGTAAAGGTAAAGTTGAACTGCAGGAGAATAGGGCCCACTGGAACTGTTGTTGGTGTAGGATCTTGGCCCTGTTCAGGTACTCCTTGTTCTTATGGTTCGTAAACATTTGGATCAGATGGCAGGTCCCTTCCAAGTAGTATCTCCACTCTTCAGAGGTGGTTTTAATTACCAGGTTTTCCAGTCCAAGATCTTCTAATTTTGCTCAGCAGAATTTCAGGCCAAATGTTTAAAGTTTAGCAAAGTTGTAAGTAATTGCAAACAGGGTGTTATAATGGGAAATATCAGGCAGCCTTATAATATGAAGCACTACCAGCCCCAGCTATAATAAAATCACACTTTTAAAATAACAACGTAGAACTTAAGTGACAGAACTTCTATATCTACTATATTCTATAGAATCTGGTAGCCTACCTTGCAAATATTTCTTGCTAATAGCAAGGGCAGGTTATAGATATAATAATTTATTTTTATACAGCTGGGCTTTGCTCAAGCCAAGAGAACCACTTGGATAAACACCTGTGTCTACCTACAGTCCCATTGACATCAACAGTAGTCAGTCTGCATGACTCTCTTTATAGGATTTGGACCCAAGAGTATAATTTCAACATAATGGGTAACAATGTGAAAGCATGCTTTTCCATCTTTTGATTTATTGGAGAGCTCTTCCAGCAAAATAAAGAAATTACTTTCATGTTAACTCTTTTGGTCATTGGAGGGAAATATAAGAATTATCAAAACATAATGGATTGTAAGTTTGGTTTTAAAGGGTGCTTATTAGTTGATTTGATGTAAGAAAGATACTCTAATTTTTAGTAAGGCAGGGCTGCAAAAAAAAAAAAAAAAAAAAATTAAAGACTTTACTTGAAGAATTATGATACTCTAATTAGATGTATGTTATGTGACATTCATGGTCACGCTGCTCTGAAAGATACTCCAGGACCATTTCTTTTCCAATTAAAAGAGTTACTGGTGAAATAAAATGGACATAAAACAGTACATAATTTATTTAACAGATTACAACATGTACTCTTTCTGGGAATAAAGCTTTAATGGAAAAAAATTAAAGCCATGTATAGAGAAAGTTGAGGATATGGACAATATTCAAAAGCCTGATTAAAATATAAAACAGACTCCTAATGTCTATTCCAAGAACAGGAAAAAATGTCAAAATTCTATTATGGCAGGGTCAGCATTTTATATTTTATCCAATTTCCCAAACAGGAAAAAAATTATAAACTGCATTTTATGACAAATGCAATTATTTGACTATGTGGTGGGAATCAATAGTTTAAGACAGATTAATAAATGTTTATAATCATAGTGGCTATATCCATAACAGGAAAGTTTTCCCCCTTCATTATAGATTTGATAAACAACTTATTTTAATTTTTTTTAAATTAAGCTACTTTAGGTTAAGATTCTAATACTATTTTCAAATGCATGTACACATGATTTCAACGGGAGCAATGGAACCGGGGAGAAGTCAGATTTAACTTCTGTATTGTTCCTTAAATGTAAGGCACTCAAAGCTCATCCATGTTATAATACTATACATTAAAGCACACATTTAACAATTTAGCTAGGCCTGGTCTACACTAGCAATGGAGGTCAAAGTAACGTCACTTACGTCGATCTCCTAAAGCCTGCATCTACAATGGCACGTTAGTTCCGTCCACTTGAAGCGCGGCAAAAGTTGACCTAATAAAACCACCTCCGCATGTGGTGTAGCACATAATTCAAATTTCATGGGTCGATTTTGCATCAGTGTAGACAGAGTGTAACGTAAGTCGACATTAATGGCCTCCGGGAGCTATCCCATAATGCCCCGTTGTGACTGCTCTGGACATTTGCGCTCTGCTGTTACATGGCCACGCAAACAGGAAACGGCCCCGCCCCTCGTGCCCCAGGAAAATTTGAATTTTCATTTCCTGTGCAGCCAGCGTGGAGAGAGCTTTGTAGCTGAACTCCTCATGGCGACTGCAAGGCCCAAACATGGTCCAGCATGGAGTCGACCAGAGGTCTTGGATCTCATCGGTCTGTGGGGCGAGGAGTCCATTATGGCTCAGCTCAGAGCCAGGAAAAGGAATTTGGACATTTATGGGAAGATGTCCCAGAGCGTGTTGGAGAAGGGCACAACAGGGACACGCAGCAGTGCCGCGTGAAGATCAAGGAGCTACGGCAGGCATATCAAAAGGCTAGGGAAGCTAAGAGCTATTCTGGCTCCTTGCCTAAAACATGCCGCTTCTACGAGGAGCTGCATGCAATTCTCGGCGGCGACCAAACCACAGTGCCGCCACGCAGCATCGATACCTCCGCTGGATCCCACTCCAGGGAGAACAACAAGGACTCCGTGGATGAGGAGGAGGATGAGGCGAGCAGGGTGCAGGAGAGCAGTGTTCATTCTACCAGACAGCTAGGACCTATTCCTGACCCCAGAGCAGTCCAACAACACACAGGACAGCAATAATGATCCCGGGGAAAGCACATCTGGTGAGGTTTTTTTCTTAGCAGTTATGTCCTTGATACGATGTCTGAAATGGCCTTTTTAATGGGGGGAAGGGGATTTCAGGGTCTCAGTGGACTTTACTGGAGGGTTACTCCTGGAACAGATTATGCGTAGAGGTATGCTACGAGAATCATCCATTGATATCTCAAGGAAACTTTCATGTAGATAATCTGTTACCCTTTGCACAAGGTTTCGGGAGGAGCACAGACTTGTTTCTTCCACCACAGTAGGATACTTTGCCGAGTCACGCTGCCGAGTCAAGTGAGCCGGAATCATGGCAGAACACAACCTAGCAGCATAAGGGCCATGCTGGTCTCCCACTGCATGCAGCAAATCTTCCCTTTCCTCCTGTGTTACCCTAAGGAGACTGATTTCGCTCATGGGCACCTAGGAAAGACGGCACATGTTTAACGTACCCGAGCTATACCATCGATACCCTGTACTTCTCTAGTCCCCTTTCTATTGTCCTATTGAGTCAGTTCAATAATTGTCCAAAGGTATCTGACGAGACTATTTACCCATGATGTCCTCAGATCAAGTGTGGCCATCTCGTCCCAAAACGGTCATCTTAATTAAACCATGGCGCCTGATCACCCCTCTCATACAGGACTTTTGAAATGAGCTTTTTAGAGATAATTAAGCCTCTATAGCACAGTAAAGTGCCCCTGGCTTACCATCTCTGTAATGGCAGAGCGAGCCAACCCTTCTGAGATGCTTGGAATGGAATGCGGTTCTGGCTTAGCCTTTTGCACACTAAGGGGACTACTTTTAACATTCTTGCAGTTGCTTCAGTTTTCTCGGTCTGCTAACAAATGCACAACGTTACCATTCTTTCCTTTCTGTAGACACCTTGGCCTTGACTCCCCCCTCTAGAAGTGCTGCAGAAAGACTATCGCAGATCGAGGAAAAAAAATCACGGGAGGACATGTTTGGAGAGCTCATGAACGCCTACGTGGCCATTGAGACAGAGCTCCGAGCGTGGAGGTTGTCCTTGTCCCAGAAACTGGACATGAACAATTGAAGATCAATGCAGGAGCAAGATCGCAGTACACAGCAGGAGATGCTGCGAATCATACAGGATCAGGCAGACATGCTCAGGCACCTTGTAAAGCTACAGGAGAAGTGGCAGCCAGACAGAGTCCCGCTGCAGCCCCTCCACCTATCGTTTTGCTGCCCTCCCTCTCCCCCACCCCCAAGCGGTCTCAGAGGAGACCGGCCAGGCTGCAGTATGTGGTGCACTCCATCCCAATGGAGGCAAGCAGAAAGACACGGCAACCCCACTGACAACTGTCCTGCAAGCAACCACATTACCTCTTGAAACTGTGAATGAACACTTGCCCCTGCCTGCAATGACTTGAATGCTCATAAATAAAAGTTTGCAGCATTTCAATACACGTCTCTTTATTAATTCATAGTTTGTTTGAGGAGGAATTTGGAGGGTACTGATATCGATGGAAGGGGGATGGTAAGGAATGGCACAAAACATACAGAAAACAGTA
This sequence comes from Emydura macquarii macquarii, assembly GCF_026122565.2. NCBI lineage: Eukaryota > Metazoa > Chordata > Testudines > Chelidae > Emydura > Emydura macquarii. The sequence goes on from NW_027133667.1 coordinate 2,058,849, forward strand.
ATGCGTGTTATTGCAGAACCTGTTTTTCAATGCTTCCCGAAGGCGAAGTGCTCCACGGTTGACTGAGTGTATTGCTGCCATCTGACTGCTCAAACTGGGTGGCCAGTCTTTCTGCTTCTACAGCCGAACCCTGGGGGAACCTTCCCCCTTTGCTTCACACACATTATGAAGAACACAGCACGCAGATATAACTGATGGGATGTTTTTTTCACTCATGTCCAGCCTAGTAAGGAGACATCTCCATCTAGCCTTTAAACGCCCAAACGCACATTCCACCACCATTCTGCAAGTGCTTAGCCTGTTATTAAAACACTCCTTGTCGCTGTCAAGGTGCCCGGTGTATGGCTTCATTAGCCAAGGAAGCAAGGGATAAGCAGAATCCCCCAGGATCATTATTGGCATTTCCACATCCCTGATGTTAATTTTTCAATCTGGGAAGAAAGTGCCTGCCTGCATGTTCATGAACAGCCGTGAGTTCCTAAATATGCACACGTCATGCATCTTCCCAGACCACCCTACATAGATGTCGGTGAAACAACCCGTGATCCACAAGGGCCTGCAACACCATGGAAAAGTACCCCTTGTGGTTTATGTACTCTATTGCAACGTGGTCAAGTGCTAAGATAGGAATGTGCATGCCATCAATAGCCCCCTCACAGTTTGGGAAACCCATCCAAAGTCACTACCCTTCATAGAAGAAGTCTACTGATGGCCCTGCACTCTTGAATCACAGCCGCTCCCACTGTAGATTTACCGACTCCGAACTAATTCCCAACCGAGTGCTAACAGTCGGGGGTTGCCAGCTTCCACAGAGCGATGGCCACTCGCTTCTCCACAGATGCATAACAATGTGGTCCCACAGTCTGTGCTTGTTTCCCGGGACCAGAACCAGCGATCCACTGACTGCAGGTGATGCGTAATGACCTGCAGCATCCGGCCCCATGGACTTGTTCATGTCCAGCCTTTCTAAATAGTCCTGAACCTGTTCTTTCAGCACTGAGGGCTTCTCACTTCCTGCCCATTCTGTGCTGGCCACTGCAGTAGTCAACCAACGCTTACATAATAACAGAGTAGTACCCATTACTGTTTATGTACTCACATACCAGCTTCCTGATGGTTATAGCAGTTTTGCTTCTGGACCAACATGACCTCCCTCATGCATGTATCCTGGCACTGGAGGATCGGGGTAAGCTGATCACAAAACTCCAGGAATATCTGTTTCTTCATGAGAAAGTTCTGGAGCCACTGCAGGTCATCCTAGGTTCGCATGACAATCTGATCCCACCAGTCTGTGCTCGTGACCCTGCTCCAGACCTGTTGGTCCACATATGGGGAATGTGTGGTTATGGCAACAGCCATGAGCTGCATCAGCTTGGCCATGGCTGGCTTGTCAGCATCCTCCTCCAAGAGGTGCATTCAGTAGGTCAAATACTGCTGACGAAATGTCCACCAGCATCTCACAGACAGTCTACCTGATTCCTGAAACAGGAGTGAAAGCATCATCTGGAGTTTTTCCATAGTGTCGGGATCCATGCTGATGACTTCAACTGCTGGCAGCACGTGGATCCAAGAAGGCTCAGATGTGTGTGTTGGAGGACTCAAACCAGTCAAACCACTTCTGGTCAAGTCTCGTGGGATGGACGAACAAATTCTTCCACAATCCACTATGAAACAATCCCTAAAGCAGCTACAGCAGGCGAGGGTGCTGGGAACCCTGGGATACATCAGCACAATTGTGAGGCCATGTTTACAGTGTAGTGTGGATGCTCAAGTGTGGTCTTGGAAACACAGAGTCTGCAGGTGCAGGTTCTACAGACTAGGTTTATTATGAAGTGTAGACATAGCCTGAGAGACTGGGTCATGAATGTCCCTTTCAAAGGAAGGGTCTTGGAAGCTGGGAATCCATGTCTGCTCAGAGGGCTGTGCCCTGAACTTTTGCTTCCCAAATCAGAACAGTGTCTTCCCCCAGCACCTGCCTGAATCAGGAAGTTTAGATTGTTATAATTTCCTGTTCCTTTCTAAACTTAGTTAAAAACCAACAGCAACAGTATACAATTAAAGTTTTAGATATTAAACTATTTTTCTGAATTTCTGGGTCAGACCTACTCTTTAAAGCATTAAAGCATTACAATCATAATGCTTTTAAAATTAAAATAATTTACAATACTTTTTGTATTTTAGGTAAGATAGGAAATGAGGCAGTTTTGGTTGCAGAGTTTTATACAGCCTTGCACTGAATGTTTGGATCCACTTGATGGCATTCAGATGGCCACAGAGTAACAGTAACAGTTTTTCAATATTCTCTGAAGCAATTCCGATACTAAACTGGAATGAAACACAAACAACAATCATAATGGCGTCTACTAATGAATAAATCCATCAGCTTTTCCATTATAAACCTCACTTTATCTGGGGATTTAATTTTACTATAAAAGGTTGCCCATGATAAACACTTGGTATTTTTTTTTAAAGAAAACCTACATTAGCTTTGGTATTTATGTTACATGGCTCCTTTTTTAAAAAAAGGATACAAAGCAGTTTTGAGGTACTGTTTTCAAAAATCATTTAAACAGTATTTCTGTTTCAATGAATTGCAATACATTGTAAATGTTCCAAAGTAACTGAAAACAGACTTATCTGAAAGATATCCTTACAATTTTTCATATAACAGTGAAAGTTTAAAGAGTCCCTATAGTAAAGGAAGGTTTACTGAGTATATTGCTTCTGCAGATTCACACATTTAAGAGATGGACAACTCTGGCTACAAGTTTCACATCAGTACAGAATGTAGTTACTCTGTGGCCATCTGAATGCCACCAAGTGGATCCAAACATTCAGTGCAAGGCTGTATAAACCTCTGCAACCAAAACTGCCTCATTTCCTATCTTACCTAAAATACAATATCTAAGCCTTCAAATGTGGGTGTGGCTTTACAATGGCAGCACACAAAGTAAGAGAAATTGACAATCATTCCTTCTCAAAACAAAGTCTGATCCATTAAACCATACTCATGGTCAGCTTCAACCTCAGATTGGATAAACTGCATAAGCAACTGTAGGGATGATGGTTCATGGGGCTCACACAAGATCCTCTCCAGAACAGCATGCTTACCAAAAGTGTTGGATGAGAGTGCATGGAGTGGCTGCTTTAGGTGCTTATTTTTACTTCTAAGAGCTGTGCAACAGTGCCACCTAGTGGCTAGTGTTATATAGTAAAGCCAGGGCCCCACCCAGGTACAGCAACCCTGTTGCTGCTGCCAGCTTACTCATTTTACACCTTCCCAAGATGAGAGATTTATATGGCCCCAGCCAGCACAAACTCCTAGGGGGCATATAGCATGGAGCTACAGCTTAGCTACAGCTTTTAGAAGGCTGGAACCTTCATAATGGCATTCTAGAGAAAAAGTGTACAATACTGAAAGACTGAATCTTGATGTAACCAGAACTCAGGCTCATCTCCAAACTGGTCTGAAGAAACACAAGGATCTTCAGAATTGTAGATACTAGTGGATCTATGGATGTTTTTACATCAGAACAACCAGGAGAAATAGGTTCTCCAAATCCTCAAATATACAGAAAGGTGTCAATTTCACTGGCAATGCAATATTGTGTATATTTGCTTATCATATAATTGTTTAGGTTCATATACTTCACAACTAGACTAGAAGAGTGATGCATGCTGAGCTCTTTGTTACGTGGATCTTGTCCTGTAAGTCCTTTATTGCAAGAAACTGTGGACATATTTGTTAGTTCCAGGCTACATGGCCTCCTCAACCATTTCTGAGCTGCAAGGATGAAGCTTCCTTGAAACTTGGCAATTTTCTGTAGAACCCTACCCAGGCAGGGTTACTGACGAGAGGAAGACAAACTAGTTCAAAGTTCCAGGGAACATACGGGGTCAAATAATATCACATATTCCAGCAAGATTGCCCTAATATAGGACATAACCTACCTTTTTTTATTGCATTATTGTGCCATTTTTTAGCAAACCTACTTAAATGTTTTCATCAACCCCTTTTCTACATGCAAATGCTACCTTTTGGGAAAAAAGTGAAAGTTGGGCATCTTGACTGGCTGCAATCTTCTAGAACGAACACTGTATATGTGTGTTTGTATACCAGGCCATCAATGTACATGGTTGTTTACAAAGCATATTGAACAAGTTAAAAGACATGGTCCCTGCCCTGGAGAGCTTACAATCTAAATTAACCAGACATACAGAAATTAACTCTAAAGAGAGTGGGGGAGGGTTCACAGTCATTAAACCTCCTCCCACAACACAAAGAGAAAAGGTTACACAGTCATTAAGCCTTTCCCTTAACAACAAAATTATCACAGATATTAATGCCCCCATCACCACTTGTTCCACCCTCAGCTAAGCAAACAACTCACATTAAATGCCTATGTAAATAAACCCCCACTCCTCCCCTCTCAACAGATATCCCCTTCATAAACCCTTCGTCCACCTCCCCCATATAGCCCCACAGCCAAACCTTGCAGATAATGTGAAAAGTTCAATGCTAAAGATGGGGCTGTGACATCACATCTCTATTGAGGCCCCTCCTTTCCTGCTCTCTTCCTCCTTCTGCTAAAGCTTAAGAACCCATTGTGTTTGCTACAGGGAGGAGGGATTGCCTACCCTTTCTCCCTCCATGTGACATGGAATCTCTAAGCATCCTAGGAGAGACGGGGCAGCATGCCCAAAAACATTTTAATTGACCCATATCTTCTGGAACAGCAGCAGATACAAATAGAACTGAATGACTACTGGTTGATTAAAATACAAGAGATACTTCATAATCTAGAGAGCATTCCAGAAAGTAGTGAGATATTAATAACAGTGACAATAAACTATGCAGACTTGGAAAGTCAAAATCATTTGTATGGAAATTTTTTTCCTAGACATGAACATGGAAAAACTATTAAAGCTAAAGTACAAATTTTGTTCTTCTGAGTATGTGACATTAGATAGAAATGAGGAAAACTTGCATTCTTGTGATGTGTCCAGCTATGCCAAAAAGAGATTATTGCAATCAAATAGCAGGAAAAGGAAAACTGGTCTACATCAAAATTTGTAGTCTTCTGTGCTTTCTCAGTCTTTGGCAGTAGCCATTTTTTTCAGCATCATTTAGTACAGCACTCAGTTCCATCCACACTGCATAAGGCTTGTTGTACTCTATTATAAATGTCTCAAAGATCTTAAAATATGCGAGGAGACTCTTCACTCAGCTGCTGCTGAAGAAGGGATAGCTGGGTGTGCCTCCCCGTAATCCACACTAACATTCTTGACTATGCTTTAGGATGCACAACTTAAAATTAATTTCATTGCTTGAATCTGTAGCTCAGTCCATTCAGAAAATGAAAAACGATGGTTCTACACTGTCTGATGCCAAGAACAAGTTCCTGAACATTAAGAAACATATTTATGAGAATACTGAACACAGTCCACTTACAGAAGCTGAAGAAAAAAAACCAAAACAAAATAATACCACAGCAAAATCAAGTGATTATTCCTTCTTGATCCATACATCCAGGACCAAGACCTTTTTAACAATTAATTTGATCCAATTTGTGACCTCAGAGTGGCTGCTGCAAATTTTAACGGATATACAAATAAAAAAAAAAAAAAAAACACAATTCTGATGGAGGTAGCAACTTAAAAAGTAACCCGCAGACTGTTCAATCATAAAACAATGTGAAGTGAATGTGAAGAGAAGTCCCAGCAGATGAATCAAAACAGCTTGCTGCCTTCCTCATAGAAAGGGTCATCTCTTTCTAGACCTCTAGCTACAGTGGCAGAAATTCTTTTAACACTTCCGTGTACTATGGCATATGTGGAACAAAACTGGTTGATTTGGGGAATCATCCATTCCAAAACCAGAAATAGACTGAAGACCTCCAGTGCTTGGAAGTTCGTGACTGTGTATCACAATTTAAGAAAATGACAGATGAAGAGTTGATTCAATATTCAGCAAATGAAGAGGAAGGACATACTGATGAATTTGATGATGACAATAAAGATACAGATGAAACACTGAAGCTGATGAAAATAATGAAAAGCAAGACACTTGACAAGTTGGTCTGATGCCTATCTTACATAAGAGCATTTTAAAATGACTTTCCTTTTTGCTATGTGTTTATTTCTGTTTAATTTAATTTTTCTTTTATAATTGTTCAATCTTGAAAATTCACATTTAAATGCTAATCTAACATTGCTAAAAATAAGAATAATTCTTTTTAGAACCTCTTTTCATTATGTTTTACTTTTACTTTAACTCAGAAAAATGCAACTTTTTTTTAAATTAAAAAAATGTTTTGTTACTGTTCTAATAAATTAGTGCTTTAAAATATTTTACCATTTTTGACATTATTTGACCGGACAGTAGATCAATTATTTTAGGATCAGTCAAATGCCCAACTCTATTTTTCCATGTCCCTTGTAAGTTAATGGGTCCACTTAGGGTCTGTGCCATATTTGGTCAGGATTGTCCTACTCTGTGACTCAATTTCCACTCTGTAATACAACTTGATTCCACTCAGCCAATCCATCACTGAGTTCCTTTCTCATTATGTGACTGGCTCACAGACTGGAAATAGATTTTGTTTTACTCAAGACTAGCAGATCTATATTCTTAATCATGTCCGATCTTCAGGTATCCCACATGATAATTTACTTTTGTCAGTCATGACATTGTTCAATTGCCCTCTCAGATCAAATTTTGGACTCTCAAGGTAGAGTAACTAATGCCAAGCTGGGCACTCTGGTCTGTGAGCTGGCACCCATAATTGCTACGTTCCACTCCAGAGCATCCAAAGGGCTGGTTTTCAATGATTGACCAACATTTGGTATGAGTTTTTGTCTCCCAGTTCTGCTTTTCACTACGACAACATGAACAGCTGAAGTGACTCATGAGACTACTCTGATACTTCCTGCCATCAGCCATGCAGCCAACTTCATAATACTATATTTCTTCCTGTAGCATAGCAAATATGGGACCTGATTTTGCAGCTTGGTTACCTTCTACTGGAGGAGGAATACCTTTTAACCATTTTGATGCTAAATACTGCTTCCAGCTAACAGCTCCTATTGTTTGTTAGCTACCTGTGAGCTTCCAAGAAGGAACAGACTTCTGTGATCTCCTGTCTTCGAAAGGTAGAATGGTTAGCCCTTTGGAAGACTGCTGCTTCTTTTGCAAGGACCTCCTAGCTGACATAGCCTGACCTATGAAGCAGAACTAATTCTAATCACATTGTACATAATTTCAGAGATGAGAGACTTAACAGAGGAACAGCAGTGCCTTAACTAGCTTGAACTACTTGCCCTTAACCTTCCAGAAACCTGCAGAGTTTTTGAAGCTAGCAGACTGCTATTCTCAATGCATACACAGTATAATTTGAAGCCTGTTAACAACAAACTCAAGGATTTGAAGCCTTTCATCAGAGAAACCTGTTTTTCTACTCAGTGGATCCTCCAGGGCTGCTGCTTCTACTAGGGTTGCTGCTGTTCTAGCAACTATCAGAGATGGCAGCATCCACTCTTTGGTTCTCTCCATTAGATTCTGTCAATCCTGCCAAGGGCTCTCTGGCCGCAATAGATCACTTGATGCCCATTATTTTAAGTTAGAATTGTCATGTACAGTGCACTGCAACAAGTACAGAGACAAGTCCCCAGGAACTGACTCTCCTACTATCTTCCCTCCTCCAGTAGCAATAGCTATACCATCCTGGCTCTGAGTGGGAAGTTAGAATCTGCCTCTCCTGCAATTGAGAATGACCCATTAACCGATATGAGAGGCTTCTCACAGGGATCCATACCACTATAGATACAGGCCCTATGAGATCCACTGGAGCTGGAATGGTTCCTTCCTTTGCCTGACTAGGTTGTCTGCTGGAATTGGAAGTAAGCAGCACAGAAAAGATGTTGCCACTGGAACAGTTCCTTTGAACTTCCTATGCAGGGGACAGGAAGGTAGCTATTCATGTTGGCAAATCCAGCTAATGCTGGTGTCTGAGCAGACTCTGGGGGACTTCCCAAGTAGCTAGCCTATTCTCTTTCTCTCTGCCTCCCTAAACTATGATGGAGGTGGAACTGAGAGGATCTACTGTATTGCTGTTTCTGGGAGTCAGCTTAACTGCGTGAATCAAGGCATGATACAGCTTGCACATGCTCTTCTTTTCCCTCTTCCCTGAAGTAGGGGTAGCTGTGGAGCCCATGCCCTTGCAGAGGGTGAAGGCTGGAAGAAAAGGACAGAAGGAAAATATCCATGAGAGCAGGTAGCTAAAAGGTATCAATCTGGGGCTGGAATACCTGCCAAGTGCCCTTCTTGGAGCTTGCAGACATATTCTAGAGAGTCTACCCAGATCTAGCAGCCACTTCTCTGCCTCCACAAGATACAGGGGCTCCTGGACTTGAGGTTTCCCAGTTGCCCCATTTCAGGTAAGTCCTGCTTTAGCAGTTATTTCTTCTAACTCTTCCTGGACCTCAGTAACCTCCTGCTTCCTCACCTCCTTAGATATTTCTGTCACTTCAACTGCAGCTCCTCACCCTCAGATCATTCTTATCCCCTCCCATAATCCTTAGGCTTTCTGAGGTTCCAGTGATTCCTTCCTCTCTGCTCCCCATGAAAGCCACACAATTCCTGTCTCAAGGGTTTGATGCAAAGGGACCTGGTCTTCACTGCATCTTTAGAAGGTGCCAGCTCTCTCATCCTTAGAAGGTGCCTTGCTGGAGATCCATTTCCCTGTAAATCAACTGCTCTCCAAAGTCCTGCTCCTTAGCAGCCACCCAGCCTCTCCAGAGTACATGGATGCCTAGACCAAAGACTTCTTCACTGGCTCAATCCCTGATAAACTCAGTTCTTGCAAGTGTTTTCTGGTTCCTTCCCTCTCCCCCAGCCAGGTCCAACATTTGGATAATCCATGGAGCATATTGTGTTTGAAATAACTTCACTTGCTGGAAGCAGAAGATCAAATCCCAGCCCAGACTCCCTCTGTGTTGGAGGTAAACAAAGTACCCTGCAATTATTTTGTGTGCATATGCACACCTCTCAGATGAGCTGTGAAACATAAACTCCAATTGCTTATAAAAACCTCCTGTATTCCTCCTTCTATGGGCCCCCTGCAAAGTCTCTCTCTACATCTGTAGTCTGTCTCTCCTTACAAAGCTGAGAGCACAAGCCAACACTTCCATTTATCTGAGTCAGCAAAGGCGGGGGAGATGAGTGGGGTGTCCATCTGCCCTCCTTAGCAGTAGGTTTTCCTTCCATTTTTACTTCTGTGGCCTAGAAAGTCCAGGATATCTCTGGGTTCAACAGAAACATTGTTTTGTCTCTCAGGGCAGGTTTCATCTTTATGTTGCTCTGGTCCTTTTATCCAGTGTAAGTGGGAAGAGCAAGGGTGAAGTTCTCACTCTAGGGATATGTCTGCATTAGAAATGTAAGTTGACCTATATTAGGTTGCCTTACAGCCACCATAGTAATTACTGAGGTGGTGCATGTCCACTCTATTCTCCTTTAGTCAGTGGTATATGTCCTCAACAGGAGCGCTTCCACTGACCTAAGATGGGCAGAGTGGGGAGCTGAGAACCCAGTCTCTCAACTCCACTGGCAGCTCCCTGATGGGAGCCTGGCTATCCCACAGGCTCCCGGAGCTTGTGGCAGGCTGCTCTCCCTCCCCTTTCCCTGCCAGGAGCGGGGGGAAGTCACCCAGGGCTTCTCAACGCCAGGGAGTGGGATCCAGCTGCCTCAGCTTCTCGCCCACACTCCCTGCAGGGAGCCAGGCAGCCTTGTCAATTCTATGGCTCCACCTGGGCTTCTTGCCCAGCGGAGAGCAGGATCCTGCCATGAAATTGACAAGACAGCCAACAGCTGATGTAAGTAAGGCAGTGTCTATACAGACACTCTGTCGCCTAACTATACCGACAAAAGCCACCTCTCGTGTAGGTGGAGTTACGTCGGTGTAGTAGGGCACTTACACAGGCGAGTGGAAAGCTGTAGTGTAGACACTGACATAATTAGGTTGATGTAAGCTGCCTTACATTGACTTAACTGTGTAGTTTAGACCAAACCTGGGTGTTGGGCCACCTTCAGGGTTGATTGCCCACAGTAAAAATCTAGGATACCTATATATATTTTGGGAGAGCTCCTAGGATACACTTGTCAAACATCTTGTTTTCCTTAAGCCCCCCTCAGCACTTCTGGTGATTCCATCTGGATACTTGTTCTTCCTTGCTTCTCTTACTTACCCTTAAACATGGAAGAGAAGACTGAGCAAATAACACTATTTACTCCCTGTTCAATGGAAGATTCAGCCTCTAGCAACAGTGCCTTTGGGTGCTAGAAGTGCAGCCAAAGTGTCTTTCTCCTCTTTCCTTCCTTGTCTCCTCCCCATAACCTCACTCATCCTTTACACAATAGTACAGAGGGAAACCGCATTGGTTGTTTTCTGTCCAGCAGTAGTGATGACTACCAAAAAGCCCAAAGACAGAGCCTTAGTAAGGTTTTACAATAGCTAACAAAAAGAGGATTCTCCAAAGAAACACAAAACTAGACAGCTGAAATACCCCAACGCTATATGGTTATCAAGCTACATAGAAACCATGAGAATATTTTATATCTTGAGGATACTGCTGGAATGCAAAGGAAACCAGAGACCACCTACAACCCAACAGTAACTACTGGAATAAAAAAGCAGCAGGGGCAGCTAACCCTGAAAGAGACAACAAGATAAAAGACAGCAGTTAAAGGTTCCTCTGGGACCTAATGAACACACCTAAGTCTGGAATTAGAACATTTTAATCCAGAAGACAGCTGGTCCTGCTACCAACAGAGTGAACACAATAGGGACCATGAATAATAAACATTTCCAGAGTTACACAATTTAAGCTGTAAACATTTCTTCCCAGGGGGAAAAAAAAACAAACTATCAATAAGCAATAACTGAATTTAAAGCATATATATAGAATTGAAAAAGAAAACAAAAAAAATCCCTCTCCCAACAGGAAAGAGAAGAGGGAAACTCCATTACCGTGGGTCCAGGACTTCACCAACTATTTCTTCCAGCTTGTCGATAAAATTAACAAAGTCTGAAAGTCCCTTTACATGGGTTCTTAAAGGATCAAATGGTGAAGGTGCATAACCTTTTCCTCCAAGTTCTATCATTCGGATGAAAGATGTTGCCACCTATTATCAGAAAATAATTAGAGAAGTAGAACTATAATGGTAACAGAAGTGTATAGCATTAGAAAAGAGAAAATTATGAATCATTTTGAAGACGACAGTTACTTACCTTATGCAGTAATGATGGTTCTTTAGGATGTGTGTTTCTATGAGTGCTCCATTGTAGGTGTGTCTGTGTCCATGCTCTGCTGATCAGAGAACTTTGGTAGCAGTATCCTTTCAGCCTGTGCATGCTGTGCTCCTCTCCTGGCACAAGGCTAGCCACCGTGCGAAGGCAAACCCTCCTCAGTTCCTTTTCTACCACAGAGTCCATGACAAGAACTCCAAAGTAGAGGGGAGGAGGGTGGGTCATGGAGCAACCGTAGAGACACACCTCTCAAAGAACCATTGTTACTGCATAAAGTGAGTAACTTAGTCGTCTTCAAGTAGTGTCCCTAAGGGTTCTCCACTGTAGATGACTTCCGAGAAGTATCCACCACTGGAGTCGGGGGCTTCAGAGTCAAGCCCATTATAGATGATAGCACCATGACGCCGAATTTGGCATCTGCAGCTGAGTCCCCCAGGATGATATAATGTTCTGCAAAGGTATGTGCAGATGCCCATGTAGCTGCTCTGCAGATTTCCGATATAGGTCTATCCTTGGAGAAGGCAACGGAAGAGGAAATCAATCTCATTGAGTGCATGCCTATTGAAGATGGGATGCTATATTACACATCTGATAATAGAGCTTGATACAGTTCGAGACTCATTTGCAGTCTTTGGGCAGAAATCGCTGTATCCTTTTACCCTATCTGCAATGGAGAGGAAGAGACTCGGAGATTTTCTTAAAGCTCTTGTTCTATCCAAATAGAAGGCCAAGGCTTTCCTCACGTTGAGTGTATGGAGGATGGCTTCCCTGTTATCCCAATGAGTTTTAGGATAAAAAGTTAGAAGCTGAATAAGCTGGTTCATATGAAATCTGGAAGTCACCTTGAAAGTGAACTTTGGATGTGGACTATGAGTGACTTTATCAGGGAAGAACACAATGAAGGGGGGGATGCGCCATCAGGGCTGCTCTCTTCCCTATCCTTCTTGCTGAAGTAATGATGATCAAGAACTTCGCCTTCATTGAGAGGTGAGTTAGTGAACAAGTGGCCCTGGGTTCAAATGGCAGTCTAGTCAGCCCTTTTAACACTAGGTTGAGATCCCATTGAGGAATGGGAAGTCTAGATTGAGGAAAGAGTTTCGCTATGCTTTGAGAAACCTCTTCATGGTTAGATGAGAGAAAATTGAACATCCTTCTACCTGCTGGTGGAAGGTCGCAACTGCTGCTAGGTGAACCTTTAGCAAGCAGATAAAGAGATCCGACTTCTTGAGAGTCAAGCAGTAGTTAGGACTACCGATAGGGTGGCTGCATTCAGACTGATGCCTCTAGGCTGGCACCACATTTGAAATATTTTCCATTTTTGTAGGTAGGTATGACGAGTAGCTCCTTTCCTACTGTGTAATAACACCTCCTGCACCTCCTCAGAGACAATGTCTTTATGTGCTGGAACCACAAATGAGCCAGGCTTTGAGTCACAGAATCCACAGGTTGGGATGGAGAGTGTGTGTCTCATTCTGTGTTAGAAGGTAAGAAGTGATTGGAAGAGTCATTGGTGAATGTAGTGTCAGCTGTGACAGGTAAGGGTAGTACGTCTGTCTGGGCCAGGTGGGAGCAAGCAGTATGATGTTTGCTTTCTCTTTTTTCACTTTCAACAGGACTTTCAGAATTAGAGTGAATGGGGGAAAGGGGACAAGAAGACCCTTGTCACATAGGAGAAGGAAAGTGTCCCTCATGGAGTGTTGTCTGATCCCCGCTCTGGAGCAGTACTAAGGACATTTCTTGTTCTGATATGTAGCAAACAGGTCTACTGCCGGTGTCCCCCAGTGCTAGGCTATGTCTTATAGGATCACCAAATTTATTTCCCATTCATAGTTGAGAGGGAATTTGCAGGTGAGATTGTCTGCAGTTGTTGTGCACTCCTGCAAGATTATGTCACTGAAATTATGACATTGTGGGAAATGCACCAATTGCACAGTTTTAGTGCTTCCAGGAACAGGGAGTGTGATCTGGCACCTCCCTGTCGGTTTATGTAATACATGCAGGTCACACTGTCTATCATGACTTTGGTGTGTGATATCAGCGGGAGGAAGTGAGCACATGTGTTTATGACTTCTCTGAGTTCAAGCAGGTTAAGGACACATCTTGGACGGAAACCATTTGCCCTGCACAATGAGACCATTGAGATGCGCACCCCATCCTATGAGGGATGCAGCAGTGGTCAGGAGTATCAATGGGGAAGGCTGAATAAATGGGATTCCTGTACATACATTTATTGAGTTTTTCCACCAGTCTAAGGATGGCTTGACCTTGGTAGGTACTGATAGTAGTTTGTTTATGCTATCTCTTTTTAGCCTGTAAACTGAACCAAACCAGGCCTGGAGGCATCTCATGCATAGTCTGGCATCAGCTATAACCAATGTGCCCATGGCCATACACCCCAGCAGCTGGAGGAAGCGTCTGGCTGAAAATTGGGGTCTGGATTGTACTGTCTCTACCAACGTGGAGAGGCTGAAAAATCTGATATGGGAGGACTGCCTTAACCTAAATGGAGTCAAGGTCAGCTCCTATGAATTCTAGTCTTTGTACCACTGTTAATGTCGATTTTTGTGTGTTGATTTGCAGGCTCAGATTCTGGAACAGGTTCAGCGTAGTCTGGGTAATTCACTTGGCTTTGGCGAAGGAACACATCCTGAGAAGGCCATCATCCAGGTAGGGATAAATCATGATATCCAGAGAGCATAAGTGGGCTGCCAGTACTGAGAGGACCTTGGAGAATACCCTGGGGGCTAATGAGAGGCCGAAAGGGAGTACTCTGTACTGGTAGTGATCTTGGCCTAGCATGAACCTGAGGTATTGTTTGTGACTTGGTATGATGGAAATGTGGAAGTATGCATCTTGTAGGTCATGAACTGAGAACCAATTACCTTTCTCTAATGCTAGAATAATTGCTGACAGAATGACCATCTTAAATTTCTGCACCTTGACATACCTGTTGAGTGCTTTAAGGTCCAGTATGAGTCTCCAACCTCCCTTTTTCTTAGGAAGTAGCAAGAAGTGAAGTCTTTGCCTCTTAGATGTGAAGGCACAGACTCTATGGCTCCTACTCTGAGGAAATGTTTTGTCCCCGATATAACAGACTCACGTGAGAAGGGTCCCTGAAGAGGGGCAGGGAAGGATGTTTGGTGGGGGCGGGCGTATCCATTCTGGATGATCTCCAGCACCCATTTGTCAGAGGTTATTCATTCCCAGGTGCTGCAGAATGGGGTAAAACGGTCTCCAAAGGGATGGGTAGTGTTTTCCAATGTGAGATGATTAAGAGAATGTTCTATGCAGTGGTCCCCAAACTTTTGGGGTCACACCTCCCTTACTTGATCTGCACCCTCCCCCCTTCAGAAACTGCACTAGGAAGCCAGGACCAGAGTTGAGGCTCGGAGCTGAGGGCCAGTGTGGAGGCTGGGGCTGGAGCTGCAGCTAGGGATCTGGAAATGGGGCCAGGAGCTGGGACCAGCCAGGAGCAAGGCGTGGGGCACGGGGCCCTGGCACTGGACATGGCCAGGAGCAGGGCCCCTTTAAAAGGAAGGTCCTCCACTGTACTTTGGACCTCTTGGGGAAGCCAGATAAATGAAGCCCATCTCTTGACAATGGTTGTGGAAACAGAACATGCCAGCCTGTCAGCTGCATCGAGGGTGGACTGGAGGGACGTTTTAGTTACCAGTTGGCCCTCACTGATTATGGGCTTGAACTGGTCCTTGTGAGAGTCAGGTAGTTGCTCAATAAAGGAACACAGTTTTGTGTAGTTGTGGTAGTCATGTTTTGCCAACAAAGCTTGGTAGTTCACTACAGAGAACTGGAGAGTGGCTGATGAAGATACCTTCCTGCCAAATAGACCTGAAAGTTTCCAGTCCCAGTCATAAGGGATTTGAACTGGTGGTGGTAGCCCCTAGAGTTAACTGCATTCACCATGATGGAATTGGGAGGAGGGTGAAAAAAGAGAAATTCTGTGTCCTTTGCTGGCACATAACACTTTTTGTCTGTCCACGTGCATGTTGGTGGGACAGACGCAGAGGCCTGCCATATGACTTAGGCTGGGTCCAGGAGCGCCTCATTAATAGGGAGGACCAGTCTGGAGGAGGTAGAGGAATTTAAAATGTCTACCAGGCTGTAGTGAGACTGTCACCTCCTGTAATGGTATTTGCCACCCTGGGATTTAGATGGCTTCGGTGCCGTTGGTACCAATGATACCAGTGGAGCTGGATATTGCTTTCAGTTCAATCAGAGCTCACTACAGGGACTCACAGACCTTTTCTTAGAGGCTGTGTGTGAATAGCTCATGGCTCTGGGCTTACCTCCTTTCAAAGTACAGGGTCACGGTGAGAGCTCACACTGGGACTCTGAGGTTGAAGAACCGACTCCATGAGTAGGAATTTGAGTCTTAGCTCTTGGTCTTTCCTGGATCTGGGCTTCAGTTGCTGACACACTCCACGTTTTTGTGGAATATGCTTCTCTCCTAGGCACCGATCACATTGTAAGTGTCCATCAGTCACTGGGATAGATTCCTTGCCCCTGAGGCACTTTTTGAAGCCTGGGGAGCCAGGCATACCCTTGTCCAAGGGGGTTCCCTCCACCAGGGTTGTCAGGAGACAAGCACTTTCTTCTTTTCTCTCTCTCTCTTTGGCATGATCAAATAAAATACAAACAAAGTAATAAAGAAAAAAGGCTTCAAGGGAAACTAAAATTTACAGTTCTAAAAGAGTTAATGATCCACTATAGAGACAGCTATAGTTTCATCTCTAGCCAGAGGTGATTGAGAAGGAACTGAGGGAGGTTTGCCCACGCAGGATGGCTATCCTCACAGCAGAAGAGCAGCGCAGGCTGAACAGACATGGCTATCAAAATTCTCCAATCAGCAGCACAGGGACACAGACACACGTACAGTGGAGAACCCCTATGAACACTACTTGAAGAATTAATCCTCTCCCACCACAAAAGGCAGCTGATTGCTACTACGAACAGTCCTAGTGAAGTCAATGGGATTACTCATGCTGGTAAGCATTATAACTGGTGACAACCATTTGAAAGATCAAGACTTAATAGTGCAGCATTATATGAGGTCTTCAAATAAAATATAAAATTAGGTCCAAGTAATTCAGTATAGATTAGCCTTTTGCCTAATTAAAGTACATTTCAAAATAATATTGTGCATTATTTTATAGATATATGTATGTATGTAACTTTTTGCATGCAAGCTGAACTCATTAGGACTACTCCTGGATATAAGTAGGATCTAGGACATACTGTGCTTTATGAACATTTTCTAAAGTGAGAGTGACTAAAAATTAGTCACTTAAGTGGCTTAATTTTCCAGACACCCACAACTTTCCTTGGGGGGGGGGGGGGGGGGGGGGGGGGAGCTAAAAGGGGGAGAGAAAAATCAGATGAAAACTCAGGATGTGCATCATTGCTGAAAATCAAATCAGTTTGGATGCCTAACTTTTAGGCACCCATATTTGAATATTTTCATATATTCATATAGTAGATAAAAATATTAAAAAACTCATTCAAGCAGAACACTTACAATTTTACAGTAGCTTTCAGAAGAATTAGTTTTCTACTGCTACCTTTTTAGGAAAACAAAACTTTTGACAGTCCTATCTGTTTGCAAGGATGCAACAGTAATTATATATATAGTTTTTAACTTCAGATTGTACAGCGCTCAAGAGCTCTTAGGACTGGAATAACTGGAGTACAACTGGAATAATTCTAGCAAAGAAAGAAAGCAGACCTACCAACATTCATGTCTTTGCTCTGTTAAAGATTTGCTGTGGATTGCGTGTGGTTCATAGGACCTTGCCTCCTCAATGGAAAATATTTTGGCTTCATATAACTTCTCTAGACAAAGATGCCAAAAAGAGAAGGCTTCTTTATACAGTAGAGAAGTTTCCCCTTTGGCAACTCAGAAAGAGAGGGTAATGAATCCAGACCAAACATCTTTTTTTATAGAACATTAATACTACATTAGGAGCTGAAATAATTAATCCTAGAACTGAGGTTTCACAATTTTTTCCATATTTATTCAACCATAAGATCATGGGAGTTCGGCTGCTTCAGCATAAATAAAGAATGGTTACTTACTCTACAGAAACAGTGGTTTTTCACTGGATCAATATATCCCTTTATGGCTGCACATGCACCTCTTGTACACAAGATCAGATTCTTTCAAATAGCAGTATTTGTCGGAGCTACATACGCACACACTATGCCTACTTGTGCTCCCACACAAGGGCCTAAAGGGCAGAGCTGCTGCAACCATCCCTGTTTCTTTGCAGTGTGAAATCCATGGTAGCAGAGGACTCTGAAAAGCAAGGATAGAGGGCAGGTCATGGGGTCCACATTAAAGAACCAGTTACTGTAAGGTACGTAACTCTTCTCTCTTAGTAGGTGTCAGTGTGGTTCCCATCATAGGTGACTGGCAAGCAGTACTCTCCTGGATAATAGAATGAGTAGTATCAGCTGCCTCAGTCAAAACAAATTGTAGTACTGCTCTCCTGAATCTGTCATCTGCTCTAGCAGCTAAGTCAAATGCATATTTGGGGGGTGTAAGTGGGTTTGCAGATCTCAGAAATTGGCACATTTCTGAAGCAGGCAGAGGATGTCATTTGATGGAGTAAGCCTTGATGTTCGGTGGGAGAGGCACAACAGCCAATGGGTAACAGAGACACAGTCAAATATCCACTTAAATATTCTTTGTAATGAGATGGCCTGGCCTTTGGAACAGCTGGCTACAGACAGAAAAAAAGGGAGATCGTCTGAACAGTTTGGTTCTGTCAATGTAGTAGAGTAAGGCTCAGGAAACCTCCAGTGTATAAAACTTCTCTCCTGTCAGCGAGTGGGTTTCAGGAGGAAGACAGGCAGATTGGTTGGTTGATTCAGATGGAATTCCAAGCCCACCTTGGGGATAAACTTGGATTAAGGTTTGAGCACCACCATAATCCTATGAAACATTTTGGGAGGGTCTGCTATAAGTGCTTGGAACTCCCTTATTCTCCTTTGCATCTCCCCTAGACCCAATTGCAACTAAGACGACAGTCTGGAGTAAGAAGTATTCTGAAAGAAGCTCAAAGGGTGGTCCTAAGAGTCTCGATAGGACAAAGTTGAGGTCCCAGGAATAAGCAGGGCCTTGAGGAAATCAGATACCATTGAGTGATGGAGACCAAGCATAACTGTACAGGCAAATGGCAAGCAGAAATTCATTTACCACAGTGAAGCTGAATGTAGGTTAAGTGGAACTTTATTAAAACTTGTGCACTGCTCTGTCCATGTGGCTGACTTGCTTCCAGCCTAAATCTGTGTTCCTGTTCCCCTGGTGTCCCCTCAGTAACAGCCCCTACAGAGAACATGGTCCTTCTGACTCCAGTTCCACTGATCATGATACAAGGTGGACCTCAACAGAGATGAGCAAAAGGCCAATGCATAGTAAATGAGAGAAGTAGTAGAAGATCTGCAGTACTGAAACCTGAATAGAGTCCAGGCCTCACTGGGCAGGCCAAATAAAGAACTTCTTCCAATTTGACAAATAAGTTCTTTTAGTGGACATCTTTCGGCTCTCTATCAGTATATCCTGGACTTATCTAGAGCAGTCCCTCTCTCTGACACTAAATCAGACAACATCAAGACTATCAGAAGCAGGTTCTCAATGAAGTGTCTGACTATAATGCTGCCTTTGCCAGTGTGGAGCTACAAGAACAATCATGTCTGTCTCTTAATTTTGGAAATCACCCTGGGTATCGGGGGAGTCAGTGGAAAGGTATAAAGGAGGCCTGCATTCCACTGCAGAAGGAAAGAGTTAGGCAATGATCCCAGGCCCATGACCCCACTAGAACAGAAATTCTGACAACTGGCATTGTCTGGGTGGCAGATATGTCTATATGTTCACCACAGGACCCACCCAAGCTACAGAATACTGGAGGTATGATGGACCACCACAGAGAGAACCTGTGATTGGCAATGTACTGCCTGTTCAGGAAATCCAACAGGTTGTTGCTGATTCCTGGGAGATGAAGAGACATTGGGGTTATCCCAGGTCAATGGTATCACGTCCATAACTTGAGGGTCCCCCAACAGAGAAGAGAGGAGTAGGAACCTCTTTCCTTGTTGATGTAATGCATAACCGAGATATTGGCCATCAGGATCAGCACCATGGGATTTTGAAGAACAGGTAGTAAAGGCCATGCAGGATAACTTGATGTCCCGGAGTTTCAGGGCATTGATGTGAAGCTGCAAGTTTCCAGGGACCTGATTTAACTAATAATTCCCCATGTAGAACCGTATCAAATGTCTTACTGAAATCTAGGTAAATGAGATCCATAGCATTCCCTTTGTCTAAAAACTCTTATCTTCTCAAAAAAGGAGATCAGTTGATCTGGCATGATCTACCTTTTGTAAAACCATGTTGTATTTTGTCCCAATTACCGTTAACCTCGACGTCCTTAACCACTTTCTCTTTCAAAATTTTTTCCAAAACCTTGCATACTACTGAGGTCAAACTAACAAGCCTGTAGTTACCCAGATCACTTTTTTCCCCTTTTCTTAAAAATAGGAACTATGTTAGCAATTCTGAAGTTATATGGCACAACCCCTGAGTTTACAGATTCATTAAAATGCCTTGCTACTGGCTTGCAATTTCATGTGCTAGTTTCTTTAATATTCTTGGATTGAGAGCTACAAAAAAATAGTTCATTTCACCACACTGATTAGTGTTTGTAGAAGCCTTGATCAATTCTAGATCTGAGAGAGTGTACCTTCCCAGTAACCAATTCCTCTCAATGCAATTGCTATTACGTGGAATAAAAACCAAGCCAATAACAACAGTATGAGTGTGCCTGGGATTGCTGGGCTCTATGTTGGCATGCATGTATGTGACACTGCTTGCCAGACTTCACCTGTGGCCACTCTGATTCTGGCTCAGGTCATATTATTTCCCAGCAAAACACCCACATAAACAAGAATGTTGTGGTTCTGCCTCCTGTCATTGCAAAACAGAGATGGCAGTTCTAGGCTCCACCCCATGACAAGAACTTTTATTACTAATGCATCAGAAACAGGTTAGGCACCCATGTGGATCATCGGGATATCATACAAGAAGATCTGAATGACCTTGTAAACTGGAGTAATAGAAATAGGATGAAATTGAATAGTGGAAAGTGCAACGTCGTGCATTTAGAAACTAAAGAATTTTTGCTATAAGCTGGGGATGCATCAATTGGAAGTGACAGAGGAGGAGAAGGACCTAAGCGTATTGGTTGATCAAAGGATGACTATGAGCCCCCCATGTGATGTGGCTGTGAAAAAAGCTAATGTGGTCCTAGGATGCATCAGACGAGTACTTCCACTAGAGATAGGGAGGTGTTAATACCGTTATACAAGGTGCTAGTGAGACCTCATCTGGGATATTGTGTGCAGTTCTGGTCCCCCCACATTTAAGAAAGATGAATTCAAACTGGAACAGATGCAGAGAACAGCTAGTAGGATGATCAGATGAATGGAAAACCTGCCTTATGAGAGGAGACTCAAAGAGCTTCGCTTGTTTAGCTTAACCAAAAGAAGGTTGAGAGGAGATATGACTGCTCTCTATAAATACATCAGAGGGATAAATACCAGGGAGGGAGAGGAGTCATTTAAGTTCAGCGCCAATGTGGACACAAGAACAAATGGATATAAACTGGCCATCAGGAAGTTCAGACTTGAAATTAGATACAAGTTTCTAACTATCAGAAGAGTGAAGTTCTGGAATAGCTTTCCAAGGGGAGCAGTGGGGGCAAAAATTCTAGCTGGCTTCAAAACTGAGCTTGATTAATTTATGGAGGGGATGGTCTGATGGAACAGCCTAGTTTGGCAATTAACTGATCTTTGACTATTGGTGGTAGATATGTCAATAGCCTGTGATGGGACATTTGATGGGGTGGGTTCTGAGTTATTACAGACAATTCTTTCTTGGGTGTCTGGCTGGTGAGTCTTGTCCATATGCTCAGGGTTTAACTGATCACTATACTTGGGGTCAGGAAGGAATTTTTCCCCAGGACAGATTGGCAAAGGCTCTGGGGAGGGTTTGCCTTTTTCTGGGGCATGGCTCACTTGCTGGTGGTTTCTCTGTACCTTAAAGTCTTTCAACCATGATTTGAGGACTTTAAGATTCCACTCATAGGTTAGAGGTTTATTACAGGAGTGGGTGGTGAGGTTCTGTGACTTGCATTGTGCAGGAGGTCAGATAGATGATCACGTTGGTCCCTTCTGACCTTGGAGTCTAGGAGTCTTCACAATGTGGGTCAGGAAGCCCTGAAAATCTTTAAAGTCAATCATTGGCACTGGAGTCAGTGCCTATTTTGACAATAAGGAAGACTCCATGGGTAGGGACAGGAATTGTTGTGATCTCTCTGTCACTTTTTGCTCTTAGGAGCCATGTCTGGTTCTGGAGACCTGGCTAATGATGCAATCAGGGCTCTCCCCCCATTTCTGTAAACATGGTGGACAGAGGGAAAGGAATCTACTCCTGAATGCATGAGATGACCATCTCCAGTAAGGGCAATATGGCCAAGGTATCATGTCATATGGGAACTGGCCTGACTGGGGCTATCCCAGTGCCACTCATCTGGGGAAGTGCTCTTAATAAGGACTCCCAGGTGCCGTCCTTAGGGTCACACTCTAAAGGCAGAGAAGAGGCTCTCTGCTCAACACCAGCAACAATGAGTACATCAATGATGGCAAGAAAGAGCATATCTTCTCTTTGAATGGCAGTGCCATGAGTTGATAGAGCAGTCACTTCCCATTGCAGGGAACAACTCTGGAGATTATTCAGATTCCTCCAGAGTATTTCTCAGATCTTTGTTGGGTTCCAAAGATAGCAAGGTCAGCATCAGATGTCTCATTCCCTCTGCCATTCCTGGTCTGGTTGAGGACTCATACTCTTGTCCTTTGAGGAATCATGTTTTGTTTCCTCCTTACGGGACTTCCCTTCACATTTGCAGCTATATTTGGGCTTCATTCAGCTCCATGAATGAGCCTCATTTTTATGTACAGGCACAGGTGCTGTCTTTCCTGCCTGGGGCAGGTGCCAAGGCTGATCGTTTTTGGTGCCAAGGCTGCTTTCAGTGCCAAGGACTTTGCCAGCGTTGAAGGGGTTAGCATCAAAGTCACCAGTGCTCTGCTGGTGCTGTCTTCAGATTCTTTCCTGTGCTCCATCTCTAAGTATGATGTATTCTTGAGGAAGTGCTGGCAGATACTGACTTATCTGGCCTTGCTCTAGTAGTGACCGTCTTCTGTAGGTCCAAAGTGACACACATGGACTGCTCCAATAGATGTAGCTTAAGCCAAGTGTCCCTAGATGAAAAGGACTTCTATATAGAGCACCTGCCCAGGCTATATCTTAGTCTAGGCAAAAGATGCATTGATTGTCCATCCTTGATAGGGATCAGTCTGTCACAGGATGGGCAGGGTTTAAACCTTGACAGTTTGGATTCCCCCTTCCTTTTCTGAGGGAGTGTGGGGGGGAGGGAACATCCAAATGAAGGGAGTGTTAAGATGAAGATTTCTTCACAAATCTGATTAAAACATTTTTTTAAAGTATCAGAGAAGAGCTGCACATTCACTAGGTTCCATTTTGCTGTCATGAGCAGAAAGAGGGAAGTGAAGGGGATCACAGTTGCTCCATAAGCCCTTGTAAAGGAGCATAAGAAGGCACAGGGTGCATGCATGGCCTGCAACAGACACTGCTATTCAAAAGAATCTGATCTTGCATGCATGAGGCACATGCCCACCTAGGGTTGAAGACCTTTAAACAAAGTTCTTATCTACTTATCAATCATGTAGAATTAAGGCAGTATCCCTGACAGTGACACCTTATGAGAAAGGACCTCTATATTCATGCCTTTGACAATTATTGTAAGCAGAATACGCTCCAAAACCCTTCCTTCACTACCTCTTTTTAGAGGCAGAAGGTTTTTTCGCTGCTCTGGGATGGTCTGCATGAAATTCCCAGAGAGCCTAAAACATAAAGCTTGTAGTAAAACAATTTTTTTTTAAATAAAAGAGTTAAAACCAAATAAAAGGCATGCATAATATATTTAGCATTAAACTGCAGAACTTAATCCAGTGCCACTGGTGTAGTTACAGGAAAATGAGCAATACCTTATATTTCTGATGCAAGTATTCTCTCTACCCAGCTTGTCACTTTCTGACATACTTGGCTGGAAGCATCTCAGGGACAGAACCTCTAGTCTTGTGCGTCACAGGTCCCTCAGATATACCTTTCAGGCTAATTTAATTTCTTCCCCCATGACCTTACCACAAAGATATTTACCCAATGTACTCTCCAAGGATGAGATGAGTCTCTTATGTGTTCCTGGTATGAATACCAGACTTGTTCAGGATTCTAGGCATTACTTTGGACAGATAGTTTGGTTTCTGTTGTTTCCATATCCTTTATACAACTTTAAAAGTATACACAAACACAATTGTTTCCCTGCCCACATTTTCATCTGATGTCCAAATAGGCATCCACCCTACTCTGCAAGCCCTTTGCTCTGGCCTAAGATGTGCTTTTCCAGGTTATTTGTTTTGACTGGATGTGTTAGTCTGAATTTGTTCTCTGCCTTACATCTGAGTTTAAAGACACAGAACTGACATTTTTATAATTGTTTCATTACTTCTGATCTATTTCATATATGTATTATTGAGACATTAATGCTGATTTGACACATACCAGGAAAATGGACATCTGTCTCTCCTGTGCAGCATGCTTTAGGTCAGTGAAGGCTTCTCTTCCAAGTCCTCGATCAGGAATATTTAGAATATGAGCTAAAGCCAGATCATTCTTAGAATTCACCAACAGACTTAAATATGCATAAACGAACTTCTTCACAATCAATAGCAACTGCATAAGAAAGTGTCAAGATAGTTTATGTTTCCAAAAAAAATTAAAATTAAAAAAAAATTTTAAAATGAATTAGGTACATACCTTAAGAGTTTTTGTACATAATGCTACATTATCCACATGAGATTAAAGCATTCTCATTTCCCTCTCTCTTAACACTTTGATAGGCATCAGTTTCTATTTGACATTAGCTAGGGCTTCCTCCATCTCAACACCACCTGGGACCCCCCTGAAGTCAATGAAAGTTTTGCACTCAGAGTTGCACAGGGCCTAGCACACTTAAAGAAGGCAGTCCTGACCTGAAGAATTTACAAACTAAGCAAAAACAGAAACTAAAAGGAAAACAAAATAGATCAGTGAAGAAGGTAAATAAGATCATATGGTTACTAAGGAAGTTATGCACATCTGAGGGTTTTTTGTTTTTTTTCAATGGGGCACCTGGAATGGAGATGTAGGGAGGAGAATCATGAGAAAGGGAGGATACACTGAAGACAAGAGGAAAAAGTGGTTGAAGACTGAGGTATAAAAGAGGGAAAAAAGAAAGGGTGAGAAATATATTTGTGAAGGAGACCAAGGAAGACTTGTGCTGGTAGCGGAGAGGTAGAATTAGGGGAGAACAAAAGAATCCAAGTTTTAAACATTCAAGAAGTCTGATGTCAGGAAGTTGAGAAGGTAGTTCTGGGGAAGGAAGCAAACATGTTAGACTTGTCCACAAATGCCATGCTGGAGCTGCCTCTTATGGTGATCTTCCAAATACTGGAGGGGGCAAGAGCGCTGGGACTCGAGACTCCTACTAGCTGTTCAGTCTCCCCACAGTACGAGTCAGGAGGAGAAGGGACAGGGGGACATGGGGACCCAGAATTCCAAGGAAGCCCATGCTGGTTCGACTGAGGACAAGCAAACACCAACTTATGCCACTTTGATCTGCTGGAGCTGCCAACACTGCTGTGGGTGAGAGAGTTTCTCTAATGAGTAAGTAGGCTAAGGGAATGGGAGCTAAATAAAATCTGAGATGCAAAGCCTTGTGGAGCCATTACCTCACTGTGTAACTTTGAGCAAATCTCTAGACCACTAGTCAAGGCAACATCTGAGCTGAGTATAAAAGGAGGAGAAAAGAGAAGTAATGGCCCACAACTGCTGCCTTGACTATGCATAAGGAAGGTCAACTTTTCCTGCCGCTTGAACGGGGACCTAACCTTCCACCCCCAAAAAAGGGCTCACTCAGAAGTCTGGTCCTGCTCTTCAGGATTGCAGAATAGGCCTGTGTTCCTGCAAGGGAGTGCTGCATATAGCATGTTTTCTACTCCTATAAACAGGCATGGCCTATCAACAAACTCAGGTGTGATACTGGGGGGTCATCATGTATTCCCTACTCCCACAATTTTGACTAGCAATAATTGAGGAAGAGCAAATTGTGTTGCATTTCATCTATTCACTTTTGCATACAGCTTGAATATTTTTTAGAAGTTGTAATGAAGAAAAAATAAGTTTTACCTTCACATTATCTTGGCTGTGTCCGATTGGTGTTGAGGGTATGGAAAGACTAGGACCATTCTCTTCTGATAACCCAGAGATAAATTCTAATAGTTGAACCTTCAATAAAATATATAGAGTAGGATTAAATATGAAGGTAATTGAAACTTGAAAAAATTAGTAATTTCAGCACTGTAAATAGCCTTATCTCAACAATGGTCTCCGCCGATATTTAAAAGAGGAAGCAGCCTGAAGAGACTTCTACTCTGAAAGTTTTGTATCTTCAAGGGTAGAGGACTGTATAAGCAGGTAACTGAAGTGCACGCCTGAAAAACTAGTTTATAGGAAGAGCTTTTATATGGCTATGCTGAGCAGCAGCACACTCAGGCTTGTGTTGAAAGGTATGTTGTCAGTGTTTCAGCCAATGCCCCCAAATTGAGAATGTAGGACTTCTGGAAACATTTAACCAAAAAAGGAAGCCACAGCGAAAGAAGAAAAGACAAATAAAAAAAAAAAAAACAACCTAGCACACTGGAGGCAGAGTCAACCCCATGCCTAATGATGTGAGGAGGAAAGGTGAGGACAGGGCCGGATTTCTAGTTAGACACAGTAGGCATGTGCCTAAGGATGCCAGTGTTCTAGGGGCACCTAAACAGTGGATGATTACCGCACGGGCCAATGGAACCTGTGCCCAGGGACCCTGGCCAATTTGGGGGCCCTGTTCAATTTGGGGGCCTCCTCACGCGTGCCAGAACTCTGGCCCCACCCTCTATTCCTCCTCTTACTCTTGAGGCTCTGCCCTGGCCATATTTTTGGAGTTTAATGTACCCTCATACCTATCTTGATATATCATTTGAAAGCTCATTTTATGTATGTTTAGATAAGATATGATGTAGAGCGGTCAAGTGGTAGCATAAGCCTAAAGGCAAGGTGAAACAATGGTATCCAAAATGAGAAATTTTTGCACAGTTCCAGAAATACTGAAACATAACTTAAACAGCAAAAAAACTGTAGTCAAAATTAACAGCTTAATGTGGTGTTTATTGGTTAAAAACTATCAAAGAACAGTGTATTCAAAGATGTGTATTGGTTTTGCATGGGTAAGTATTTTTTTCAGATATGATGAAGTTGTTTAGCACGTAGCAAAAAACGGCAAATATCAAAATTATGCAATATAGTAACATGAAATATTTTCACATCACACATTCTTAATTCACAAAGTTTTCATTAGAAAGAATAGTTTTCTATATCTCAATTGAAATTCACTGACCAAATCAGTCTCAGGCTTGGTCTACACCAAAAGGTGTTGTCAACTCAAATGATAGCGCTTTTTGATCAAGGCTATAATTATACTTGTGCCTGTTTACACAGCACTCATTATGTCGTCCAAGTGCGTTCACAGTTTGTGCTCTATCATTGACAGTGAGAGCAGTGCACTGTGGGCAGCTATTCCACACTGGAATTCACCACCTTTGTGCCACTAGGACTTGTGGGAAGGCAGAGTGGATCACAGTGCATCATGGGTGCGGGCTCAATGTCCCATGATGCAATGATTTCCATCTCATCATTCCATGGGTTCCGATCACGTTTCACGACATTTTTCAACAGCCCAATTTCCTGTGCTCCTGCCATCTCTATCTGAAAGGATGGATCCTGCACTGCTTTTCACTGTTGTTGTCAGGGTTCTGAACACACTGCAGCTGCTCATCCAGTATATCATGAGCTCCCAATCAAAAGAGGAATCCAAGGCACCTGACCTTCTGTATGCCATTCAAACAACACTGGATTACTACTGGCATTCATGGAGCATTTGCACAAGGTGCACTGCCGCTTTTGGGCATGTGAAACATGCCCTGAGTGGTGGGATCGCATTGTTATACAGATCTGGGATGATGAGCAGTGGCTGCAGAACTTTTGAATACGCAAAGCCACCTATTTAATATTGAGTGGGGGGAGGGGGGAGGAAATCTGATCTTAATGTCAAAACAAAGACAACTTACTGCTAGAGATCTTGCCAAATTGGAAGACAGCAACGGACACCGCAATTTCTGCAGCAAAAAGTTGGTAGCAATGCTGTATGACCAGAGTAAGAAAAAAGGAGACCCATAGACACTAGAATTGCTTGCTCTCAAATCTAGCCATCAAAAAGGACAAGCCACTGGGCAAACACCCACCCTGTGAAGACAGTTTTGAAGAGCACGTCAAAAGATCATCTTAGCAAACAAAGATTTGGATGTCTTCACACATAGGTAAACCAGATATTGGATCACCATTGCAACATGGATGGGAAAATGTGGATGATGAATTACTTCCTGTATTCTTCAAGAGTCCAAGGCAACTGAGCTTCTATAAGAAGCTTATTTGTGCTTGTACCAGTAGGAGTCACTGCACAATCAACTGTGTCTGTAGTCAGAACAATATTCCCTGCACAGAACTGTGTACATGCCAGTGCCATGAAGACTGTGGTAACCCACGGTGATGCTTTCTTGGGCTTTCCACAAATTGTAAGTCACCCTGTTACTCCCCTGCCACAGCATGAAAGGAATTTGTTGGTGCAAAACTGTGTGACAGCTCCCGTCTATCCAGTCTGTTACCAGCCAAACTCATTAGGACTCATCAGCCCTTACTTGCCTTGCAGGTAACAGTTAGTACCCACAGTTCCCAAACCCCTGGAAGAGTGTTCTTCTGCAGTATCCAGCCCCTGTAACTGTACACTCACTGAAGTTACCAATTCCACTGTCTCCAGAGAAAGACTACACATCAGCCTGTTGACTCAGCTGAGGATCATAGGCATGCGCACGGTGTGTGCCCAGGCACACCCTAATGCAGGGGTGTCACATAGCAAGGTACAGGGAGGCGCCGCCGAAATGTGTGGACCAGCGTGATTTTTCGGCAGTGGACAAGAGGCAGCAGGAAATAGTGACATGAAATTGACAAGCTGCCACCGAAATTGAAGGATTGGGGAATTTTTTGGGGGAGAGAAAGACTTCATGGGAAATTGAAATGTGAAACTGACAAGCTGCTGCAGAAATTGACCTAAATTTAACAAGTTACAATCCTTGTCTAAGGCAGTTTTCTTACCTACAGCCACTTCTTAGCATCATGCAAGCCACATGACTGAGGATCCACTGTTCATGAATTCAAAGAACACTGACCTCTTTTTATCCCTCACTGAGGGAACACCAAAATGTCTTTTTCCTTCTCCTTATATCCAGAGTTTATCATCTGCATCACCAGTCACGATGAACCCTTGGAATTCAGACACCAGTGCCTTTCCATACTGATTTCACATCCACATGTTAATTTGTTCCTCCTATTTATCTTCGATGCAAATGAACTGCCTGTTGTCTCTTGCATTATCATGCTCAATTTACATTAGAGACAGTGAGACAGCTATCCTCCTTGTCTGGAAGAAAACATTTTTCTCTTTTTGTTTGGTTACAGACTTTAATTATGGACACTTTTACTGTTATGCTTTAATTATACAGTATTAATATATATATTTCAAAATTATATTAATGACTAATGAGTCATCACATTTCATTTGATATCTTACATAACATTCTTTATAGATAAATATGATAAAAACCATGTTGGGTGCAATGAGTTTGTCAGGCTTGACAGAAGTTGCTGTTACGTGACATTGAACGGCTATTAGGTTCACACCCACATACTCTCGACAGTGGTAATGATGAACAAGATGATGATGATGTTGACTAGAAAAGTCACCAGTGGTACTGCATTTCAAGGATACCTATATTTTGTAATAGCCTTTAGATTGTAGTTAAGATGCTTTGTGGACACAAAGAAATCCAATTTTATGTCTTGAAATTATACACAGAATCATTAAACTAACAGGAGCAAAAGCAAATATTTAAAAGTGGTCTTTTTAATGTGTTAATGGTGTCATTGTTTATCCCATTTCTATGGTAACGGGACCACTTGACAGCTCCACATCATACTTCATCTTAAAGTAGACATAATAACCTTTCAAATGGTTTATGATGTGCATGTGTGTAGAGAGGGTACATTAAGTCGACCAACTTGGTGGTGTCTGCCACTCATCTATTACATTTCAGTCAGGTGTGTTTTCGGGCCTCCAAGGACTATCAGACCCTTAGCGGGACAATGGTTTCCACGAGACAGGAAGGTGGAGGGGGGAGAGAGGAAATGTCTAGATCACAAAAGTTTAATATTTTAAAACAGTTTAAAATTTACAAAATTAAACTCTCTTTTCCATAGAAAAACTAAGCAACAAGTATGAACAATTCAGGGCTTCCAAACAGATCTTAATATAATAATATTGCATTTCTGAACTGGAGTTAAAGATATTGGTACACAATTTCAAACAAAAAAAGACATACTTACAGGAAACATCTCTTCAATTTCAGATTCGGGTGTTAGTGTCTGACACTTCTGGCATATATCTATTAGATCTAACATATTGCTGCTCCTTAAGAAGGTATCATAAGCTTTTTTGATGTCAGCATAATTTTCAGGTGTTTCCATATTCTCACATGTCAATCCCAGTTTATCATGTAGCAAGTATTTCCAGGTTACAATCACATCACTAAGAGATACCGTGAATTCTCCATGGAGCTAATATAAAAGGGAAAAGGAAAAGAAAAAGCATTATGCTTTGCTGGTAGTGTAGATATCACAAACTTTAATAAAACAATTTTCATATATTAAGACACTGTATATACTGAAGTATTTTAAACACTGATTCAGTTATATTAAACCCAAAGAAAAAAATGTTAGTTGTAACTAGAGGTCTAAAAGTGAACTGTATAGTCAATACAACATCTTAGAATATGCAACCTCTTAGTCTCTGATTCTTTAGATGATCAAAATGGTCCCTTATGGCTTTAAAATCTATTAATTTTTAAAGACCTATGCACATGCATAACTGTATTTATGAGTAATCTCAGACTTAAACAGGAGTATTCCCATGCAGAAAGTTCAACATGTGTATAAGTATTTATAGTATCAGTTTGCAGCAGGGAGGCCATGTGCATCCAAGTGGGAATCTGCGCTAACAATTTTCGGAGGAAAACCCTACCATTAAAGTATCTATTAACAGAATACTTGAAACAAAGTACTCCATGTAGGAAAGAGCATGGATGCCCAAAGAGGTAAACTATTTTGTATATTAGCTACATTGTAGAAAAATAAAAGTCTTCAATGTGAAGCTGTTTGCAAGGGGGGGGAGGGGAAAAGAGAGAGAAAAGGGTAGCAATCCTAACAAACAGACAAAAGCAATAAAACGAAAAGTTAAATCAACTGTGATGAGGTATAGAAACCCCACACTGGGCAATCAAGAGTTAAGGAACTGCTCTGGGCTTAGCCAGATACACTTGTAGGAAATGTTCCAACTGGAGGAGGAGTTAAAAGGCAGGTGAGCAGCTCATTTGGTGGCAGACCAGGGAAGAGAATAGACCTTCAACTCTAGCAGAGGCAAGCTGAAGGAAAGGCAGACTCTCTTCCTATGAGAGCTCAGAGCAAGGCAGAATCTCTCCCCAAGGTCCTTCCCTGAGGGAAGGAAGGACCTGCTACAACTCGAGGGGGAAACATTCCCCTTTCCCTCTCATATGGGCTCCAAGTTTTGTTAATTCCCTTTTACGTTGTTTGGACTACCCTGGCAGTTGCTGCCCAAGAGAGGAAGAGAGCTACCACACTATACATAGCTGCTGGAATGTGCCTTGTGGTGAGTGGACACCCTTCATGCTGCCGAGACCCAGGCAGTGACTTTGGGACAATCGCTGGGGGATTGGGGGTGGGTGATGGGAAGTGGCCCAGGGAGGACAGCCTTAATCAGCCCCTGGCTGTCAGATCGATAGCCCTCAAGCAGCACTGGCTCGGAGCCCAGCAGAATGGGAGTGCCCAGGATCTGCTACCAGCAACCCCCTGCAAGCCCCAGGCCTAAGCCCTGATCACGAGATGCTACCCTACCAATCAATTCCAAAGTAAGAGCTGTCACACCACCTAACACCCTCTACTCCACTGCCCACAAACAAAACACATATGCCGTAGATGATAAATTAAATAAAAGCAGCTTCTTCTATGAAAAAAGTATAAGCACATTTTCTAAAATATTCATTTTAATTTTCCATGTAAACCCCTTCATAAGGCAAGTAACTATGAAACCTTTACCCAATTTAAACAGCAGTAGACAGTGTTTTCTCACTTTGTTTTTAAACAAATTCCTTCAAATGTAACTAGTTAAAATAAGACCTCAATATGATAACTCAGCCAAAACCTTTTCTCACAAGATCAAGAACTTACAGAGATTAACAGTGTTTATATTGCTGTTCTAAAAACATTTTAAATCCAAATAAAAATGCACTTCAGATATCCATTTTCATGATCAGGTGCCCACCATGACCGTATATTCTATTATTCATACAACCGATTGTGAGAGTCTGTGGTAAAAATCAGAAAATGTTTTGCTAGGAGCACATGCCAGCTGGCTAACGTCTGAAGGAAGTTCAAAAAGTTCAGTGCCTTCATTCTGTGATAGACATCAGGAAGATTGTATTTCACAAGCATAAAACTAGGAAAGCAAGGTTTACACATTTTAAAAGCACTTCAGTTGTACTTTTTACTAGTATATTATCACGCGTGCTCTCTTTGGATTTTTATTACAGAGTCTTTGCTCATTCTAGGATTAAATCTTAATTTTTTTGATGTTAGAGTTTTGTTTTGTTTTTGTAAAGAGATTTCACAGATACTGCAGGTTCTTTCTAGGGCTAACTAGTTAGGAAGGCAACTGCTATTATTGTCAAAGTTGTTTAAAGATGGAAAGAGATGCATGTTGCAGCCCTGTCCCTGGCTTAGTCCCCCAAGTAGATGGTCACCACTCTGCTGTATTGGACCCAACCTTTGGATCCCCCATAGTTTCAAGATAATGATGTCTGAGCAGAAGCTAAGATCTGTGTCTAGTTTGGGCCTCTCAGTTACACCACCAAGGTGCAAACTTACCGTCTGGCACCCCACTATAGCATGAAGACTGCAAAATCCCAATTTCCCTCCACTGTGAGACCCATCCCAAACCTCCTTAACCAATACAGTATCTTATTCACTCTCCTACAGTCCACTTCTACAGGCACTCTGGATTATAGTTTAACTTTTGGGGGATCACGTGACATTAAAGCAAGGAACACAAGTTCCTTTGCAAAGCCTCAAACACACAAACACGTTTTACCCAGACAGCCAATGAGTTAGAGATAGGCAAAACAAAACTTCTAAACACAGTGCCACTTAGACTGGTTTCACCCCTGCTGTGATTCTCTGGGTTTGGTTCAAGCCCTTAAGGGAGGCCAGGTCCCTCCTGGCTCAATTCCTTCTGCTGGGACTTCTGGTTCTGGCAATGACATGGCTCCCCTTGCTTAAAGGGCATGTCATTTTTAGACAAAGTGACAATTTTTCTTTGCTCCTGTCCTTCTGCTGGGATTTTCCATGCTGTAACCCTGTATGGGATTGCTGGCAAAGAGTTGTTAGCAGTGAAGAGATCTGCCTCTAACTCCAGGGTAGAGCTATTCAAAGTTGATGACTTGTTATGGCCATGGTTCAATTTCTCAGCCATTGCCCGGTTTCTGCTACAAAAATGGAAGTTAAATTCATTCTGAAGGTTACGGTTAAATGCTATAAAACAGAGGAATTCATATTTGGACACACACACGTTCCCCAAGCTGTCTCATTGCATGATCTTTGAGCTTCATTAAAACACTGCTTTTTAATATTTATTTGTGTTCAGAATATTTCATACCATACTAAGTAATTAAATTATGTACCAATAAAACAAATACAAACATCTATTAAATACATGTTGTAGGATCACACTTTGTGTTTTGGCCCTCATGAAGATACTTAAAAGAAAAAAAGATGAATCCCTAAGCAAGACAAAGTACAGCTCTCCAAGTTCCTTAATGGGAATTCAGCTTACACAATAGCTCTGATGGAAAGGTATAGATTGCAAGAGGATTTACTTCCTTAGCGTAAGAGTGAGGGCACAACAGGTCACCCACACTAATATCATTTAACTAGGCAGTAAAAAAATAAATCAGGAAGACAGACAATATTAGCGGATGGACTGGTCACTCACCTCAGCCAACAAACAGACACCCTTTGGTGAGGAGACAGCTACAGTCCATCCACTCAGCATGAGTGACATTCCCTGGTCAGACTGACCTACAGTGGATTAGGCCAATGAACCATCATTCAGGATACAGTCCTGGCCACAGCAGTAGCAAAGTTCTGACCTCTCTACTGAGGTTCAAATCTGGGGCTTCATGAGGAAAAGTGGTGAAAAGAGGAACAGGAGAAGAGGACAGCAAGTGAAACAAATGCAGTGCAGTCTCCCTTTTAGCATCCAGACCCTTAAGCCTCAGAGTAAGACCTGGTCTACACTACAGAGTTAGGTCGACAAAAAACAGCCGACATCGACCTAATTCTCTAAGTGTCTACACTATAATGTTGCTCCCATCGATGTAAGTAGCCCACTACACCAACCTAATAACTCCACCTCCACAAGAGGTGTAGCACTTAAGTCGATGTAGTAGGGTCACAGTGTCCATGTACACACTGCGTTGCTTACATTGCCTCTTGATGCCTTTTGACAGCTTGAGCCCCGCCGCCTGGGAAGGCAGGGCTCCAGCTGTCAATGCACCCACTAAAATCAGTGCAAGCGCTCCTGGTGAGGACGTGCACTGCCAACAGAAGGAGCACAAAGTGGACAAGAAGAGCTGATTCAATTACTGCAGTGGCTGAAGGTCAACCTAATTTAAATAGACTTAATTTTGTATTGTAAACATCTCCTACCTAATACATGAACTGGGGGAAGACAGGTAGGTGTTCCTCCACCTAACTCTCCTGTGGGGCCAGATCCAGGAAGTGTATTCAGACCTCATCAAAGCATGGGGTGGGGGTGAGGGGAGAAAGAAAGAAGAGGACCTTCCTTATAACTTTTAGACCAGAAGTTAAGTACTCATCTGGGATGTGGGAGACCGCCCAGTTCAAGCCCCCCCTCTAACTGAGGGGTAGAAGGGTTGTGAACAGAAATCTGCTCTCTCAGGTGAAGTGCCCTAACCATTGGCAGCTCCAGGATATTCTGATATGGAGCTCCTTCATTCTCACCTGTTGAAGCGGTTCCAGTTTGGATAAATAATTTTGAAAAATGTTATTGGAGCAGGGGGACTAGATTCTGGGTCTCCCACCTCCTTGGTGAGTGCTCTATCCATCAAGCTAAAGAGTCACTCTTATGCCTGTGCGCTTTCTGTGCGCCTCTGGCCCAATGATACTTTCATTATTTAATGTACATGGGGAGAGGGGACTTGAACTGGGGGTGACCCACATCCCAGGTAAGCACCCTAACTACAGGCTAAAAGATGAGAGAAGCCCTCCTGTTTTCATACTCACTCCAGCTTCTTGCTAAAACAGCATAGGTACCTCACACCAAGAAAGGGTTTGCCACTGAAAATCCCAAGCAGAGATAGGCACTTATCTCCCAGAGAGGAGCAGAGCTTAGCACACACTGCTCAGCTTGGCATCTCAGGAATGAGCCACCTCCCATACTAGCTTTTGTGAATCCCAGTGATTTATTTCTGAGTGTTAGGTGTGGCAACACTCCTCATCACCACAACCAAGCTCCTTTGTGAATCTACCCCCTAGTGGCTAGATGAAACACTGAAGGAAAAGGCAGAAATTGAGAAGTTACATGGAAAAAAAGCAAACCTCAGAAATATTATTTCAATATTGAAGATGAGAAATTAGGCATACAAAAGTCAGAAAATCAAGTCCAATATTTTCAAGTGTGTCTAAAGTTAAACTCCTAAAATCTATATTTAGGCACTAACAAACAGCCTAATTTTCATAAGTGCTGAGCAACCTTTCATTGACAGAGCACTAACCTGTTTATTGACTTCAGCCATTGATAGCTGTAAAGCCATCACCATGCAGTCTGCACCACACACAGTAGTTCTTTCTGAGTCTGAAAATAAGCACCATTGTCTTCTAAAACATTTGATCATATTTAAGATCTTTTTCTGAAAGACAGCCATATTCCTGAAGTGGAACAGAGAGAGTGAATTAAGTCCATAAATATAAATTCAGTGATAAAACCATAATTTTCTAAGTAACAGTTTGGGAAAAGAAAACCCACATTTATCAATCTCTCTCCATTCTCCTTAACTCTATGCAATTGCTGTGGTTTCTTCCTCCGACTTGGCTCCACATAGTGCCCCCTCCCCAACAAGAAATTAGAATACATAGTTTATGCAAACAAAAGACTCTAAGACAGCAGTTTTCAAACTTTTTGAGCTGAGCCACTCCTCTCTTTGAGTTACAATTTTTGGTTGCACCCCAACAGACAAAAAAAAAAAAAAAGAGGTGAGCCAGGAAGTGAAGGTGACACCCCCCTCTCCAAGCCCCACCGCACTAGGCTGAAGCCTGAGCCACATGGCATCACCATTAGGTCCCTCGAATGTTCCTGAGAATCCCCTCTTAGTGGGGTGCATCCCACAGTTTGAAAATCTTTGCTCTAAGGGTAACCACTCATTGTGGCAGGCTAAGTTGTATTTCCTCTCTTCTCCCATCCCCAGAAGAGAATTACTCCTGTTGACAAGGCACAGTACGGTATCATTTATCACCACTCCTAGTTCTGCTGTACAAAATCATCACAGGAACATAGGAACTGCCAGACTGATCAAGTATATCTAATTCAGTATCCTGTCACTGACTGCAGCCAGCACCAGATGCTTCAGAATGTGTAAGAACTCTGTAGTAGGCAGAAATGCACACCACATTAGGTCTCCTCCTGATCTAAATAGTTATCAGCTTAAACAAATCATGGAAGGGATATTAATTATGCTAACTCCACTATTCTTGTTATCCATATAAATAGCCAAACTATTTTTGAAGCTTGCTAAATTCTTGGCCTCAATGATTTCCTGTGGCAATGTGTTCTACAGTCTAACTACACATTGTGTGAAAACAATTTCCTTTTCTCAGTTTTGAATTTACCACCTTTTAATTTTATTCAATGTTCCCCTTTTCTTGTATTATGGATCAAGATATGATTCTTTAACAGAGGTCACAGATTCCATATTTTCCAGGACTTCTTCTAGGACAAGGCTGGAGCAGCTGGCAGCCCCAAGGCCACAAGAGCAGCAGCCCATTGCTGAAAGCAGCAGCATGGGTTTGTTCAGCTCCCTTACCACCAGAGCAGCGGCCGCCTGGGCAGCAGTCCCTGGGCTGAAGCAGCAACCAGAGTTGGGTCAGCCCCCCTGGGGATGGAATAACAGTGGTAAGAGCAGCTGCCAGAGATCGGCACCCAGCAGCACGCACACTGTTAGTTCCCCCTCCCCTCCCTGGATAAATATACACAGGGTATTTTTAATAAAAGTTAGGGACAGGCCTTCTGTGAATTTTTGTTTACTGCCTACAACCTGTCCCTGACTTTTACTAAAATTACTCTTGACAGATCTTAACGTTAATTATGAGACAGGGAAAACAGAGGTTCCTCTACCATTCATTTTTTTAAATATGCTTTTATCATGTCCCCTCTCATTTCTCTCCTTTCTAAGGCTGACGATCCCAATCTTTTCAATCTATCTTCATTAGTATTTCCAGGCCCTTGACCAGGCTCATGCTTCTCTGAACCCACCTCTAATTCTATAATATCTTTTTTGAGAGGGTATGATCAGACCTGCCCACCGTCTTCCAGACAAGGCAGCAGCACTGATTTGTATTATGGCACTATACTATACTCCAAATTATTCACCCTCCCCTTCCTTGTGCATCTCAACATTTTTGCTTTTTTTGAGGGCAGATGAGGAGCCCGTTCACAGCTGATGTCAGGTGCACAAATCAAGCTGCTTTCAGAAACCAATTCACCAGGCAGGTCGGGGCCCATTTACTGGGCAGTTATTCTTTCACACTGGCATAAAGGAGTCATAGAACCCCCCTGAGAAATGAAGAGAGACCAACCAGGGGCGCTGGAACAATTTGCATAAAGGGGGTCCTCAGAGCCATTAAACCAATCGGTAAACCAAGGATATGATGGAAACCACTTCAAACCAGCGGGTGCGGCACCACCGCCCCGCACACCCACTTCCAGCACCGAGGAGTCCCACGTGTGTGGCGGTGGCAAGGGCGGTTCCAGGCCACCCACTGCCTGCAGGAGTCACCGGGGAACTTTCCTGGGGCATGTCAGGAAGAGGACGGAGACGTGTCTGGGACCTTGCTAAAAGTTAGCACAGCCCAAGGGGGGGAGGGGAGGGAGCGGGGAGATCACTGGTGGCCCCACGTCATGTAGAGCGGCCCCTGCAGACTCACAGCCCCCAGGCGAATGAGCCCCGGCCAGCTGGGCCCGCACGAACCCCTAGAAGCCAGACTCCGGGCAGAGACTCGCCTCACTGGGCCCGAGCCAGCAGCCGCGGGGACTGACTAGCCCCGGGGGCAACTCGAGCCCTCAGCCCAGCCCCGGGAGCGCGCCATGCTCACGGCCACCTCCCTAGGGCGGCGGGGATAGGGGCCGCTGGCGGCCGGGAGCAGCGGCACCAGGCCGAGGGAGACGCCAGCCCCGGACGCCCCTTGTCCCGGGGACCCCCCTCCCGCGTCCCTATGGTGGGCCACACCAGCGCCCAGGCTCTATGCGGAGCTGGGGGGTGAGGACGTTACCTGCGTGGCTAGGGCCGCGCGCACAATCCCGAGCCGGCCCGGAGAGGAGGAGAACGGGTGAAGAAAGGGGAGCGGTTGGTTGCTTAGCTACACGCGCACGCCTCCCCTCCCCCTCGGCGCCGGCGGTTTAAATTTAAATCTCCCGCAGCTGCCCAATCGGGGGGGGGGGGGGGGGAAGGAGTTCCTGACCCGGAAGCGCCAGGCGTTGGGACCGGAAGTGCCGGCGAGCTACAAACTCTTCGCGGGAGTGAGGAAGAGGGTAACCGACCGACTGCGCGCTGCAGTGAGTGGGGCGGAGACGCAGGTACTCGTAGGTGCTGCTGGCGGGGGCGCCCCTGGGCGTGCGCTGCTCGGTTGCAGCCAGGGGTCGCCTGCCGGCGCCAGTGGAGAGGCCTCATAGAATCGGCCCCTCTCTGGGCGGCGGCAGCAGCAGCAGCAGCAGCAGCCCTGGGCCTTGTGTGACTCGTGTGTCGTCTATCCATCCCCCCCATCTCTGCTGCTTGTTTCCATCGCCTCCTAAGCGGAGGGCAGGGAAGGGGCAAGGGCCATACAAGCTCCCGGAGGCTGCCGCCGGCCCAGCCCCAGCCAGGCAACCGGGTGTCACCGCCACGCTTCGTCCCTTTTCTCGCTGTGTTTAAAACAGAGCCAGCTGCGTGTCCGCCCCTGCGTGTCCTCCGTGGTGGCCGGGGAGCGAAGGAATCCGCCCTGCTGCCAGCCCCCCACCGTGAACAAATCACGAGTTAGGCCCCAGATCGCCAGCTTGCGGGAGAGTCTTTAAATTCGCCCTCTGGGTTTGGAGTCTCTCCCATGCGTTTGGTTCATGGGTTTTCAATTGTCTCTCTGCAACCAACAGAAACTTGCTTTGGATGATAAAGCCAAGCTTTTTTGTTTGACTCCAGGATCTGGGACCTTAAGAAGAATACCAGATATGACAAGAACAATGAGAATTTTGTAGCACTTGTAAAGACTAACAGCAGAAATTAAATTGGTTAGTCTTTAAAGTGCTACAGAATTCTCGTTGTTTTTGCTGTATACAGACTAACACGGCTACCCCTCTGGAACTCTTCAAATATGACAAGATTTGTCATAAATCACAAGCGGTAGCAACATTGTCCTGCTGCCACTTCCTGTCTCACTGAGATGATGGGTTCCCCATTCTGATAAGGGTAAGAAATGGTATCACCTATAGCTGAGGAAAATAAAGTAGAGGTGACTGAATAAACAACTGAATTGAGCCAAACGTTATTCATAGATTTCTCTCCCAAAGGGTGACTCCTTTACTTGAAGTCAGTGCTTTAAATCTTCTTTCCTTATTAATTTGTTTGCCCTTCTAAATTATGAGATGCTTGTTTTTACTTAGGCTTTGTTTACGCTAGCACTTATGCAAGCAAAACTTATGTTGCTCACGGGTGGGTTTTTTTTCACACCCCTGAGCAACATAAGTTTTGCTGGAATAGGTGTTTGTGTGGACAGCACTATGTCAGTGGGAGACACACTCCCACTGACATAGATACCACCGCTCATTTAGGTGGTTTTATTATGTCGGCAGGAGAGCTTTCTCCCGTTGATGTAACGCAGCTACACAAGCGCTTTTACAGTGGCACAGCTCATGTATTAGCATTTGCCTTTTTCCCTGGGGATAGCGGAGGGGAGCTCGTTAGGCCGACTATAACTCTGTCATTCAGGAAGGTGGTTTAACTGCATTGACATAATAGTGCATTTATGTCTGCCAGAGACAAATTTAAGTGTAGACAGATGCACAGATATGTTAATGCAAGGCAACTTAGGGATAGACTACACTTAAAATTTACAGCGGCACAGCTGTATTCGTTAGCTGTGCCACTGGAAAAGCCCTTGTGTAGCTGCGTTATGTCAATGGGAGAGAGCTCTCCCACCAACATATTCCTTAATAAAACCACCTAAAAAAGTGGCAGTAGCTATGTTGGCAAAATTTGTCACTTGCTGGGGGTATTTTTCCACAGCCCGGAGCGACAAAAGTTTTGTCAGTATAAGTGCTAGTGTAGATAAGGCCTGACATCAGTCTCACTTCATAGTGTAGACTAGGCCTTGCAATTCTGTTTTCTGACATTTATTTTGCATTTCTACAGTATCTTTAATCCAAAGGTGTTCGTAAAATCACACATAAGCAGCAACACTAAAATGCAGTAGTCATCCTCTGCACAGTGGGCTACACAAGAGTGGAGGCAGGAAAGATTTTGTCCTTTATTCCTGTGAAAAGCTCCCTGAGATCTCGAATATCCATTTGTGTGCTTTACTTAGGGATCTGAATATGCTGGAGATGTAAGCATTCTTCCACATCAGTGTTAATTGTCAAATGCCAATGAACTGAGTAAAGAAAACTGTATTGTGAGCCCCCTACAACCACCAGTTCCAAAGCAGGTCTGAACTGGTCACACACACAGAATTCAGTGGACATTTTGATTTCATCTGTTTTTAGAGCTTTATATTTAGGGAGTATCTTGACTGATTTATTGAGGGGTGGAGGTGGAGAGAGTGTTAAAATGTGACTCTGTTCTGAAAAGTGACTCCTGAAAAATTACCATAAATTTTCAAATGTAGTATTAAAAACAAACAAAAAATAAGCAAAATGTTTACATTGATACTGCAGTCATTATTGCCAACACCAGAAGTAAAAGATACAAACATAAGTCTGGGTTGTGCGTATGTGCCAATGACTTTCACATCAAGTTTGCCCAGTTCTTAAGTGAAAAAAATTAATGCTGGGACCTTCAAACTACCAACCTAGCAAAGTCAGCCTGGGAACTAAAATTAAAGCTGAAATTAAAGTCTATGAGTTTATCAATCATCATTGTCAATAATAAAGATTCCGCAGGCCAAGCACCCTCATTTACATCTGGTCCCAACTGTCTTCATGTTCTATCTTTATTTATAGATGTGCAACCTTATTGCCTTTAAAAGGGTTACAGAAGCATAAAGGAGAGCAGAAATTGGAAAACCATGAGGTGGCACAGGTGGCCCTCCAGTTGGAAGTGAACAATTCTCTCAGTGCACAAACCAGAAAAGAATGTGGGGAAGGCATCATCTTAGATAATAATTTCAAGAGTAGAACTGCATTCTAACCTTTAAAATATTGATTCTAAAGACAACTTCATCTGCTTTGTTGTTGTATCTACTGATAAACTGATGTTGTATTTTGATACACTACTGTGGCAAGTTTTCTCAAATATATATATATATATATATATA
Source organism: Emydura macquarii macquarii (assembly GCF_026122565.2). Lineage (NCBI taxonomy): Eukaryota > Metazoa > Chordata > Testudines > Chelidae > Emydura > Emydura macquarii. The sequence continues at coordinate 2,100,414 of NW_027133667.1, forward strand.
TATTTGTTTGTTTTAATATATAACTCCTTGTCCTACAGACGAAGTTACCTCTGTGCTAACTTGATTTTTACCATTGAAGATGAAGCAAGACTCTTCTCGAAATGCTACCTACACCGTGGATTGTGAGGATTATGTGCATGTGGTGGAATTTAATCCATTTGATAGTGGAGATGTAGGTTCCCTAATTGCATATGGTGGCAATAATTATGTAGTTATTGGGACTTGCAGATTTCAGGTTAGTATGTGTGTTTGTCAAAGATTGTATTAAGTATCAGGAATGAAATGATGATGAATTAAGAGGCACTGATAAAATGGTACATTGGAATCAAAACACTTTTACTCTTTTTATAACGGGCCTGTCTTCTACATTTCATAATATTTGTTTCCCAAGTAGCTCTGCTTTACACAGAAGTTCATTATAACTGAAATTACACATAGTTTACTGTGAGGCTTTCATTCTGCTACTACAAAGTTTCACAATGTCATAGTTCAGAGTGAACAAGATTTACACTGAAGCAATTGTTCTTTTATTGGAAAGCAATCTGTTGCAGCATCTCTTGGAAGGTACAGAACTGGAGATGTGAACTTAAAATTGCATAACTTTCCAGGGAGTAATTACTTACATCGTTCTTTGTGTAACTGGATATCTGCTGTGCGTTTTACCAAGTGGTGTATGTTTTATCACATTCTATTCAACCTTTTCTTTAAGACCAAACTGAACTCTGATCTGTCTTTTGTGTATCTATTATTAATGTTTTATGTTCATATTAAGACTGGCGAGCCCCCAAAATGCCAGAGATTAAATAAATTATTTTTACTTCTAAATAAGTTATATTAATTGCTGCAGTAAATCAGAAAATAATATTATGAAGACAAGAATGAGCTATTATCCTGTATGGTAAAAGTATTTTGCTTTTGTGATTTTTCTTTTGTTAGGCTTTTGCTTAAGAAAGTCCTGAAATCAGGGCCTAATTTTGTGATAAGTCGTGTATTGTTCTTAAGATACAATTTTTGTCACTGAGTCAATGGTCATGAAAAAAAGGCATCATAAACTAGTGATTACTTGCAAAAGGCTCCCGGATAAGAGGGAAAAATTACTAAAGCATTCCTACTAACCGTGTGATAAAACTCCGCAAAATACATCAAATGCATGGCACTCATGTTTAAAATTATCTTATAGTGATTTATCTGCTTTGACATACAGAATTTTACAAATAGAAACAATTTTATTTGACTATCCTCATTCTGGACATCTCTGCATAATTTCTGTTGGCAAATAGGTGGGTAAAATGATAAAACGTTCTGTGAACTCATAAGTATGTAAATAATCAAATAATACAAATGGTTTTTAAAAGGGCACACGGTTTCTTATAGTGTTGCGTTTGTTTTCAGTTTACGTGCTTGAAAACCTATGAGGAAGCTTTTTGTCCTTGAATCAAATTTCTAAAATCCTTGCTGCACTTGTCTGTGTGATAGAACATTGGAAAAGTTGTTAGATCTTCAAATGCATAACAGCAATGTATTCATAGGATTTTTTTTTCTGCTATTAACTGAAACAGTACAATAATACATTTTTGTCAGTTTTTGTAGTTAATTTAGATGTTCTTTACTGCGTGGTTCAGGATTTACCTTTATTTTATCTGCCACGTGATAGCAATTCTCCACACATTTAACAACATTCAGTAATTAACTTGGAAACAAGTTAGCTTGGAAGACATATTGTATTCTATTGACCTTATGCTGCTTTGACTTCTTTCTTAGCTCTTGTCAAAAGTCCTAAATGGACAGCACTTGGAAAAAAAAATCCTATATTTACTTAAAGATCAAATGCAGTGCAGACTTTTCCATATCATTCAGATAATGTGCCTGAAGTCTCTGAAGTTACTATCTCTGAGAGTTACAGGCTCAATGTTTTTGCCCATTCAGAGTTTGTACCTTTCTGCTTAGTCTATTAACAAAGATACCAGTTGTGGTGTTGGTTTTGTGAGAGGCATACTTGTTTACTGGAAACTGGAATGAGACCAACAACTCCCTTTATGTATCCCAAGTCACTGAATGTTGTTATTTATATTGTGGAATCACCCAAAGTGTGATTTTTGTCACTCTACAAGCGTATCAAAAAACATGGTCCCTATCGTGAGGAGCTTACAAGAAAAGAAATTAAATAGTAGACTTTGGTCACCACAAGCCTGGACTTAATTCAAACTAATTTAGAATTGAAAGGCTTGTATCCTATTATTTATCTTCCAAACCAATTTTTAACTTAGCTTATTACAGTGTTTTATGTATTTTAGGAGGAGGATGCAGAAGTGGAAGGAATACAGTATAAGACACTAAGAACGTTTCATCATGGGATCAGAGTTGATGCCATAGCATGGAGTCCAGAAACCAGACTGGATGCTTTACCTCCCCAGATAAGGTATTTTAAAAACATTTAAGTACACTAATAACTTTTTTCTTTTATCTGCCTATATTTTATACCTTAATATAAAGTTAGACTCTTGGGATGAAGTCCTAGTTCCGTTGGAGTCAATGGCAAAACTCCCATTGACTTCAGTGTGGCCAGAATTCCAACTTTTGACTTTAGTTAATTTTTACTTTTTTTTTTTCCATAGAATGATTCAGGTTTGAATTAGTCAAAATAACATGAAAGTGGGTGTAAATAAAATGTAATTAACCTTCTCTGTAGTCTGTCTAGAAGGAACTCTTCTAAACCTCTGTAGACTAGGGCATTATACAACAATCAAATTTGCATTAGGTCTAGATGAAATATTCTCTGATACAAGCCCGTGTCAGGCACGATTCAGATGTTTGTGAAACCACAGAACTGTGGGACAGTAGTAAAAGAGAATAAAAGCATAAAACCAGGTTTTTATAAAGTCTGAAGAGACTGCTGACACTTAAATAATAGTACCTGTTTAACAATTCAAAGTACTTTTAATGTTCCAACCGTGTTTCAAACATGGTATACAAATGCCAAATCTGACATGTTTGTTAAAAATAAAATGTTTAGTGTTAATACTGTTTTTCTGTTTTAGGCATACTGAAACTGCTTTATGAACTAACATTAGGGTCTTCTTCAATTGCTATTATAAATGTTTTAACTTCTCTAGCCTTTTGACCACCACTGGTAACAATAAGTGCAGATGCTAATTATAATTATAATTCCAAAGATTTCACAGTTGATTCATTGTGACTTATTTGGTTGGGCAAAATGGATAGTTTTCATTCAATATAAAGTATCCCTGCCACTTGACATGCAGCTACAATACACTGCAATCCAATTATCGCTGTTAAAACTTATTGGCAAAGGGAATAATAATATTTAGAAGTATTTCCATTTTCAAAAGCATAATCTGAATTTCCTTCTGAAAAATGAAGTGCATCTTTAACTTAAATTGGGATGGAAATATGGCAGGTGGGCCAACTATATTAATGATAAATGATTGAAAGGCTTTTTTTTGGGGGGGGGGTTGTCTGATTATTCTAGATTTTGTACTGCAGCTGCTGATAAGAAGTTAAGGCTATTCACTTCAGATCTCCAGGATAAGAACGAATATAAGGTAAGAAACAAAAATGAATTCTAATAATGTGTCTCTTTTTAGCCCCTAGTGGAATTCAGTCTTTTTTCTGTTTTGTTCCATAACCTGCATACTGTATTTGAAAACTAGCAAACTGTAATTGTACTGTAAAAGAAATATCTATTATCATTTGCTATATTGAGTGTGTCCTAATACCTGAAAGCATTTAATCAACACATTAAAGAAGGAAAGGTATGCATACAGCAAGTAATTGCAGTTTATTCTGATTTCGTACTTCTTAATAGAAAGAAAAATGACTGTATAACTGAATTTAACAGAACTCTAGAACAGCAAGTAGGTAATTATTTATGCTTGACTAAAAATGAGGCAAGGATTGTCAATATGTGAGCTTGAAATGGGAAGTGAAAAGATTCTATTACATACTGAAAGCTGGGGGCAAAAGTTCATATTAATGTTTTTAATATCTAGGCTTTCTTTAGGAATGTTCTATAAGGGAAAGTGTTAGCGAGTGAGTATAAACTACAGCTTTAGCATAAACATTTATTTAAGAATGGTTGAAAAATCATTGCTAATATGTTTTCATTGCAACTTTTAAGCTTCTCCTCTCATCATCAACTGAAAACATTAATACTGAAACCAGTGCAGTCACTTATACCATAATTGCATTTCTCAGAATTCTCTACATTCTTAAATCAGCAATAGCTTTTTTGTGAAGCCATATGAAAACGAACACCTATTTCAAAGCATGTTTACAAATATATTAGTCTCTCCACTCTGCCTTCAGAACTGGGTGGCGGCATTTGTACTTGTGTGGTGGTAGCAGGGGGTGACATAAATTACTATAGACTAAGGGTATGTCTACACTGCAAAGTGAAGTCAATTTAATTTCAGTCGACCGTCACCCGCTGAACTAATGAAGTCAGTCGGGTGTGATTACACCATGCTGATTGCATTGCAAGGGCATCCCCATCAGCTGCGCTTGCGTCGATGGACGAGCGATGTACCGTGGGTAGCAATCCCACAGTACAACTAGCTGCAGGGGCTTTTGGGAAGATCTTCGGACTCCCATGATGCAATGTCCTCCCTTCCTCCTCTGATGTCAACAGCAAACAAACATTTTTTCGCACCGCTTTTTGAAACCCTGCTTCAGCCATGCGTACGCTGTTGCCCTGGAAGCATGGAGCCCACTCAGTTCTGCACTATCGTGAACATCACAAACACCTTGCGACTTATCCTGCAGTATTTCTAAAGCCGAGAGAGGAGCTGCAATGCCAAAAATTGCAACATTACTTAAGCCGCCATGCTACAAGCCATGGAACGAAACAATCCACGGTTGCTGCTGGCTGAATTCTATGGAGAGCCATTTCTGGTTCTGGGAAACAAGCACTGACTGGTGGGATTGCATCGTTATGAAGGTCTGGAATGACAAGCAGAACTTTTGGATGCATAAGGCCACTTTCCTGTAACTTTGCGCAGAGCTGTCCCCAGCCTTGAAGTGCAGAAATACTCACTTGAGACCTGTTCTGACAATGGAGAAGCGAGTGGCCATTGCTCTGTGGAAGCTGGCAATGCCAGACTGCTACCAGTCATTTGGGAATCAATTTGGAGTCAGTAAATCCACTGTGGGAGCTGCTGTGATACAAGTGTGCAGGGCCATTTACAGCCTTTTGCTAAGAAGGGCAGTGAGTTTGGGAAATATGCAGGACATAGTGGATGGGTTCCCGATGGGGTCCCTAACTCTGGTGGAGCCGATAGATGGCATGCATATCACTATATTAGCACCAGACCACCTTGCCACAGAGTACATAAACCCAAAAGGATTACTTTTCCATGGTGTTGCAAGCACTGGTGGATCACAGGGGTCATTTCACCAACATCAACGTTGGGTAGTCTGGAAAAGTGCATGATGCGTGCATCTTTAGGAATTCAGGTCTGTTCAGAAAGATGCAAGCGGGGACTTTTTTCCCAGACCAAAAAATAACTATTTATGATGTTGAAATGTAAATAGTGATCCTGGGAGATTCAGGACCCTTGCTTCCATGGCTTATAAAGCCGGACACTGACACCTGGACAGTGATGAGGAGCAGTTAAATAATAGGCTGAGTAAGTACTGAATAGTGGTGGAATGTGCCTTTGGACGTTTAAAGTCTCGCTGGCGCAGTTTGCTAACTAGGTTAGACCTTAGTGAAAGCAATATCCCCATAGTTATCTCTGCCTGCTGTGTGCTCCATAATGTCTGCGAGACAAAAGGAGAGAAATTTCCACTGGATTGGGTCATGGAAGCAGATCGGCTGGCCGCAAACTTTGAGCAGCCAGATAAGCGCAACACAGAGAGCCCAATGAGGAGCTCTGTGCCTCAGGGAGGCTTTGAAAACCCATTTTTGTAATGAACCATAGCACTGAGCGCCACTTACCTGTGCTTTGCCTTGCCATACCATCCCCTCCATTGCTGTACTGTCATAGCACCTCCCCTTCCCCTACCACCTGCGTGAATTTAATAAATAAAGAGTACTTATTTACAAAGAAGTTGACTTTTATGGCACATATGTAACAGTAGAGGGAAAGAAAAATAATTTACCTGTTAACAACCATTCACGTGGAATTGGGGGGGAGAACACTGCTTGTCTGTGCAAGCACAAAAGCCTGCAGGTTGACAGTTCTTAGAAGGTCTTCCTACTCCCCTCTTCCGGTGTGGAGTGGAGCACATGCTGCACCCTTCCCATCCTTCTCCTGGAACACTTGGGGATGAGGGCTTGGGAAGAGGTCAGTTATTGCTGCAAGTTCTACAGGGGCTGCAGAGTGAATCTATCCTCCCGCTGCTGTTCCTGAAGCTCAACAAGATGCCTCAACATGTCTGATTGGTCCTTCATTATCCGCAGCATCTTGTCCTGTGTTGCATGCTCTTGTTCCTGGACTGCTCTCCTGCTCTCCATGTCCAGATCCAGTTTTTTGGACAAGGAAATCCTCCAGGCTCTGAACTCTGTGTCAGCTGCCCCAGAGGCGTTCATTATCTCCTTGAACATGTCATCCCAAGTTCTCTTTTTCCACCTTCTAATCTGCGACAGCCTCTCCGCAGAAGTGGAGGATGCACTGAAGGCCACACTTTTCACTGCAAGGCACACAAAGCACAATACAACCGTTGTTAATGCACACCATGAGTGAAATGCAAGGTGGCAATGTAAAAATCACTCCTTTTATTATTCTCAAGTGAACAGAAGCCCAGAATCACGATCTCTTCCATGGGTCTGTGTGGTGTGGCAGCCATGGTGAGTAAGGGGCTCGTGCCTCGAGTTTTTGGAAATCCCTGGAGCACAGAATGTGTTTGGGACATTTTCCTCCTTCCCCCAGGAACATGACCAGGGAACATTGTTTAGCCACCCAAAATTCGATTTTTGAAGGATGCTGTCCTAGAGGAAGTGGGGGGAAGAGAAATGGGGCAAGAAAAAACACATTAATATGCAATCCTTGATCCCTGCCATCCAGAACAACCTCAGGTTAGGGAAACTTCAGTTGAAGGAGCCAGAAACCAGCCCGAGGGTGAAATCACACACTATTGTTTTCAGTAAAAGCACATGTATTGTAAACTTGCACCATCTACCCTAGGTGACCCTATGTGATATTAGTCTCCTGAGGGTGACACAGGTGGAAAGAGAGCAGTTACTGCAGGTGTCTGGATACAGACTTGGTCCTTATGCTGCTATGCTGTATTCAGCCATGATGCCAGAAAATTTAATAATGGAGTGGCATGGCAAAGTGTCATATCATGGTGGAAGAAATGAGGCTGCCCTCCCAAGTAACCTGCAAAGAATTGCAGAGTACCTCCATGAAAGTTTCCTGGCGATAACCATGGAGAATTCTGAGCCTTCTCTGTGCACATAAACTGAAATTCCACACTCACCAGAGGTGCCTTCCCTGGCACCTCAGTCAGCCAACATGCTGTCCTGTGTCTGGCTGGGCTGCCCTGGGGTTAAAAACAGCTCCTGACTCTCAGGGAGAATGGATATCCCGCTCGCCTGCCCCCTCTTCTGCTCTTCCTCCTCCTCATCCAGTCTCATCATCAATGGCCCTGGACTCAGATTCCCCAAAGCATCAGTGCTGTGTCTGGGGGCAGTGGTGAGGGTCAGTGCCAAGAATTGCATGCAGCTCATCGTAGAAGCGGCATGTCTTGGTGATGAACCAGAACAACTGTTTGCCTCCCTTGTCTTTTGATACGCCTGCCTGAGTTCTTTGATTGTAACTCGGCACTGCTGTGTGTCCCTGTTGTGCCCCTTCTCCAACAGCCCCACAATATCTTTTCGTAGATAGCGATGTTTCTGCTGCTGTGCCTGAACAGACTCTTTTTCCCACAGACGGAGGAGATCCAACACCTGAGGTCTACTGCAGGCTGGAGCATGTGTGGGGCACTCAGTCGCCATGATCAGTTTACCACTCTGACCAAACAGGAAATAAGAATTCAAAATTTCTTGAGGCTTGAGCAGGGATGGGGCTTTTTTCTGTGCACACTGCTGCGGGGCAGCAGAGTTAAAAAAACATGCCCAGAGCGCTCACAGCGGAGCATTGTGGGACACCTTACGGAGGCCAATGATGTTGATTTATGCATCACTCTGCCTACACTACCTCTCATTCGACCTATCCACTTCGATTTTAGCGCCACGCCTCTCGTGGAGGTTGATTTATTGAGTCGATGTTTCTGCCAAGTTAGGTCAGCAGATCGGACCTGGCAGTGGAGACACATACATTTATGTGGTCAGCAGAAGCCTAAATTCACATTGTAGACCAGAGTCTACTGAATGGAGTCATGATCAAATAAGTTTGAGAACCAATGGAGTAAGGGACCCAAACATCAGTACTGCTATAAGGTGAAGGAACAAGAACTTGTATATCTGCATTAGAAACTTGTCTTGTGAAAATTTTATCTACAGTCTTTTTTTTTTTTTAAATGCCTATGTGTCTTAGGCTCCTAAAGTCCAATTTTAAAAGTGACTTAAGTACATCAGGCTTCTGAAAATTCTACTTTGCATCTTGATGCATAATAGCATTCCATTTCCTGCACTTGTGTAATAAACTGCGCATAATGGTTAGTGCATATAAATGTTCAATTGAAATTCGAGAAAAATTTGCTAGGAAAATCGATACTGCTGAGAACACTTATTTTTTTTTCTCATCAGCATTTTCATTTGTGGTGTATTAACTTGTCAGTCAGTTTTTTAAAATATTTTTTTAAATACGTTATGCATTTTTGCTTTATATTTTTCTTTCATTTTTATTTACTGTATTGCACCTTAATGAGGCGATATCTTCAGCTCATCTATCTTATGTATGATGTTTGTCTGATATTTTTTAAAAAACATAATACTCCAGTTTTCTAATGATACTTGACTGAAAACTGTCGCATACAATAGTATTGAAATTTACAGTGAACATATGGAGGACTTGGATTCAGCATAGCACATGCTTTACATAACAAGGGACTCTGCAGAGATATAAAACATGCAGAAGCAATTAAAGAATGTGATTAGTCTTACTGTAACCACTAAGCAATTTTTGTTTCTTAATAGTAAACTTCATTTGCATTTGGCACTCTTGGAAGGATTTCATAGACTATATTCTAACATTATGGTCTTAGTGGAAAACCTGATTTGATCTAATTGTCAGCAAAGAACTGAAGGCACATACTTGTTAATCTTTCAAACAAGCACCTTTGGGCTTTCTCCTATGCTGCCCCAAGCCCTTGGGAGGAGCTCCCTGTAAACGTCTGCTAAGATACTTCATTATCCTCCTTCACGATCCTAGTTTACTCTCCTTTGCCATGATGCCCATACAAAAAAAAAAACTTAGAACAACTAGACTGCTGGTGTGTGAGACCACTGTCTACCGTGCTGAACACTGTCTCTCTTTTTTCCTTGTTCTCCCCCATCCATGTAGATGTGTTGTATCTTGTTTTATAATTAGATTGTAAACTCTTTGGACCAGAGATTATCTTTCTGTTCTGTATTTATAGAGCACCTAGTACAATGGGGCTCTGGACCGTGACTGGAGCTTGTAGGCACTATGGTAATACAAATAATTAATAATGGCAACAAAAAGTGATGCACAGAAGCTTTACATTACTTTGCATTTTGAATTAGTCAAGCTGGCTAAGGTCAGAGGTTGAGCCCAGAAGAGGATGTAGAGGGAGAAATGTGTGTGATGAAATACGAGCCTGAGTTCGTTTGTTCTTTACGAGCATTTGAAGGTATTTCCCCCCCTCCAAATCTGTTTACATAAAAAGTATATCACAATTCATAGCATCAAAATGTTGGGAAATTGTGGACATAAAACCACAAAAAAAAGTGAATTCAGAATTTTGTCAGTTTTCAAAAGACTGTCCAAACTATTCAGCATCATTTGAGTGTGGTTTTAGCATATGCAGTTTGTTTTGGTCAAAGTAACATAGTATGAGGTGCTGGAAAAAGCAAATAAGTTAGTAAAAATATAACTGTTAGGCGCAGATACAAATTAGTGGTAGGCCTAACTACTAGAGTAGTACTCAACAGTTGTGCTCTAATGGTTTTACATACACAGTTGCAAGCTTTCCCTTTTGGGCAATCGTGTAGCATATTGTATTTGAGGAATAAATATGCTTATGGAATGAATGTAATGGTTTTTGTTATAAACCCTTTGTGGGTTTTTGTTTTTCCCTCTATGCCACCCATATAGTGATCTCCTTTCTCCCGTCTCCCCCAAGGTTCGGGGAGTTTGCAGCATCCCTGTTTTATGAGCTCTTGGGCACAAAAGTGAAGGCAAGGGCAGTGAACGTAAAATCTAGATACACACCAAATATTTATCCCATGATATTCTTTTTCAGAAATGTTATATCAGATTTTAGTTAAAAGATCATAAGTTTAGTTAATGATACATAATTTTAATATTAATCAGATTTTGAGATGAGGCGATCTCCATCATTTAGAACCCAATCACAGAGTTTGAAGCTTATCCATACTAGTTCATATAGCTGCTAGATAGAATTAAACTGTCTCCTCTTACTTTGAAAACCCTGCATCTAAGACTCCAATCATATAAAGATTTATGCATGTGCTTAAAGTTAAGCTTGTGTTTAAGTCTTTGCAAGATCAGAGACTTGTTTAGTATTTGTAAATATTGATATCTCTTTATAGAACAGTACTGCATGTGAAAGTCCTAAAATGAAGCATTTGTGCAGAATTGATCCTGGAAATGAATCTGACTGCTGTGTATGTGATACATAGGATTTTTTGGCCATTCAGCTAACTTTTTATTAATGCCAGAAGTTGTGATTGGGTTTGTTTTTTGTTCACAAATGCTCTGCTGCTAAACAACCAGTATCCTGTGTGGATAAATTACTCTTGTTGTTTTGAAATAAAAATATTAAAACTAATCAGTTACAGACAGGAACAATGGTCTAGTAACACAAAAATAAGCTCAGGATTCATTTATACAATCGTAAGTTTATATTCCTAACTGTAGATCCCCAACTTCTCTTTAAACTTGTGTGCTTTTCCTGTAGCAATTCTTGAACACATTGCAGAAGCTTCTGGAATGCTCAAATATTACTGTTTATCAGAATTATTAATTTTAAGACTTCAGTATGAAAATATTTCTTTGTTCTGATTGACAGATTTTTGATGGCCACTCAGATTACATTAATGATCTGGTATTTGCCCCTAAAGAAGGTCAGGATATTGCAAGTGTTGGTGATGATCACACCTGCAGGTATGTATTCTGTTCACAGCGCGATTGAAATCCTGGATTGCCTTGGATAGCTGCATTGAAGAGGGTAGCTATCCCTTGCTAGCAATTCCTATAGGCTTAAGCAAAGAGCGTGAGTCAAGCTCCTATTCTTCTGTCCCAGGAGTTGCAATAGTACTGCAGATGGAGCAGCCAGAGCTACTCTTCCTCTGTCCCCTGCAATGCAGCAGGCAGACCTCAGGACTGCTGAGCAGCTGCAAGAGGGAAGGGACAGTAGCTGCTCAGAATTCCTCCTGGACTGCAGAAGAAATGATGGCAAACTTATCAGAAGGCAGTGCCTTTACTTTTTCCCTTGAGTGTCAGGGCTGACTCAAACACTTACAGTCAAAAATCCCAGGGGAAGACTCGGGAAACATATTTTTAATGGAAAATCAAATGGTTAGAGCCTCAAGGGCCAGAAGTGACCCCAAAACCACAGGTTGATGCCACTGCACTAATGGTTCAGTGATAAGTGATGCAGTAGAAACTCTTCAAGTGTACATGACAAGGAGTGATGGAGTAGAGCATTCCATGAGGGGGAGGAAAGCCCAAGAAAATGGTGACCCCCAAAGTAGAGGGGAAGATGTCAGAACAGAGGTGATTTGTGTAGTTTAAGATGACTGTGTTGTGTTTTTTAGTTACTGATATAACGATCACTCTTAAATAGATTAGTAGCCAAATAAACCCTACCCCTGATTTCTCCATTTAAAAGAATCAGAGTGAGTTTCCACCTGCTCAGCTAGAAACAAATAAAATTAAAGCTAGGCACACTATATGTGATGTGCATACTCTGGGACAGATCATCATTGCTCCAGTAATTTAAACTGAACTACACTGATTTACACCAGCTGAGGATTTGGCCTATAGAACCCTTGATAAAAAGTTCAGAAAAAAATAAAAAATTAAGCAAAAAATTCATGGAATGCTATATTATACCTGATCCAGCTTTCTCTCACACACAATTAGTCTTTACCAAAAGTTCAGTGTAACATATTTTTAAAATCAGCCATATTGGAAAAGCATTACTCTTTTAAATGGCAAAATAAGACACTTGTAGGGTTTATAAACCTAGAATGGGAGCTGTAAACTTAGGAGAATTTTGTTAAACATGACTATTTAAACAGCTAGGCAATCCCTTTCCTAATGGAATTGGTTTTTTTTTTAATCTTTCACTTTTATTCATAATAGCTGGACTTCCTAATAACATCATTTTGGATGAGATTTTAGTCTTTTAGGGGAAAAAAAACTGAAGAGAAAATTTAATAAATACAGCTCAAAGAATATGAACTCCTTATCTCTGCAAGTAAGACAGATATTTCATATAGAAGGCCATGTTAAGTTAATGCCCATTGGGAATTCAGAGGTGGGTGTGGGTTTTATTTCCAAGCATACAACAAAAGTCTTTGAAGAACGAGTGATAAAATGCAAGAAATACTAAGAGCATTTTCTGGTGCAATGGATGTCCTTGATTTCTTCATTAAAATAGACTAGTACTATGTATTTCTTCAGGAGAGAGTTGTTTAAAAATGTAAATACTGAGTATTTAGGGATGAAAGAAAGAATTGTTTAAACTGTAGTAATCCACTTGACACCAAGAGAATAAAAGATAAGATTTTTTTAAAATGAAAGTATAATACCACTGAAATTTGAACTCAATAGCTGTGAAATATAAGGCAGCCACTTTATCCACTGTGGACTATAAAGTCTGGCTGACAGCCATGGCAAGAAGTAGGATATATGAGAGAGTTCTCATATTTTTCCGTTTATGGGACAGAAATGTGGAGACTGAAGATAATATTTTCATTTAAAAATTGAATATAGAAGCTATACTTTAAAAACCAAAGGAGTGCAATTCCCAGGTCTTGTAAAGGCCATGTAAAAATTAATGGAAATTGTAGTTAATTTGCTATATAATTTGCCTCTTCAACAAAAATGTGAAAACAGCTATCAGTTGAAATGGTTATGGTATGCAATCCTAGAGCAATTAGTACAAGAACACAAAAAGTATAAAGTTTCCAGCATTTGCGGGTATTGTCCGGACATTGCTAGATTTCTCAGTTATGTTCTATATAGATACGAACAGTGCTCTTATTCCAATTTGCCTGTAGTAAATACAGTAACTCTCAGAATTCAGCTTTCATGGACTTTATAGAGCTGTCTCTAGGTTTTTTTTCCTATTTTCATCCCTACAGCACTGGATTTAATGCAGTTTTAAAGTAGTGATTTAAAGGCACTGAGTAATATTATTACATGATGGGAAATACTTGTTAATTCTGTAGAATTATAGAAATATTTTATACACTTAAGACATATTGCTATGATGCTGTCAGAATATCTGGGGTGGACCAGATCAGTTCTTGGAAGGAGGACCTTCAGTAAAAGTCTAGGTGCTGCAGGAAGAGGCTTTGGTGGTTCATTAGGTGGTACTCTTCCTTGTGAGTGAGGGTGGAATAAGTTTTGTAGTTCCACAATTCCTAAACTGTAGCACTTCCTGGAAGTCCGTGATGCAGGCATCCTCTTATTTCCAGCTGCAAAATTGAAAAGAGAGTTAATATACTAATTTTCCTTGAAAGAAATTGAACAAAAGTCATGAACAAAATGAGAGGTGTCTGAGACCGTTTCTTTGTTGAAATATGGTCCGCACTATTTAAAATGTTGAAAATTTCTGATCTAGTAAAGTATTAGGAGGCAATATTCTGCTGGAGGTGCCATCTTTCAGTAAAAATGGGAAACCTGATGGATCGTGGCCATCTGCCTACCTAAAATTCCACCTGCAGATTAAATTGAATTTTTTTTAACTTCCTCTCCTAAACATTTGTATATTACAGTTGATTCATTTCATTCCAGAGGTGCATTTCATTGGTGGATGAATTGATTCATGAGTATAGTTTGTATATCAACTTAAAGGGATGCTGTCAATTTTCAAAATCTCACTTATGTTCTTTTTTTTTTTAACCTAAGATATAGGAAAATAAGATATCTTAGAGTGTGCAGGGAGGTGCACACTGGATTTTTCCAGTTTTACTTTGTGCATTTGGCAGCACGGTTTTCTCTTTATAATATGTCAGGCAATTTCCCATATCCTTTATGTGAGTCTTTCTTTCACAGAACAAGATGAGAGAAAACAATAATTGTTAAAAATTTTGAAAATATAATAGCAAAATCACAACAATGAACAGAGGGCCACAGAGGCAGGTGTCATACCTGGAACAACTACTCATCATAATTATTACATTAATCAAACTTTAAAAATCATTTCATTTCAGTGGTAAACCATGCACATTAATGTAGACGATATCGGAACAAAGTACAATCAAAGTAATTGTGCACAGCTTTTTAAAATTTTATCTCTCTTCAAAGAATATTCAAGTTAAGGTATTGACACGTGCATTTGAAAGCCACATACTGTTGTTCTAATAGAAAATAAAACTGCAGAATTTGATTTTGAATGTGATCTCACTGCTTCACTTGAGTATCATTTGGTTTTTCATGCTACAGCTGCAACTCAAATATATCATAAGGTTCTGACTACACTGTCAGCACCAATTTGCTGGGACAGGATCTGATACCCCCAGGTATCATCAGAACTCTTGCTGGCCAATGGCAGGCCCCCCTTGTAAGAAGGCCTTCAGTTGTTCTGTACTGATGTCTTTGTCATGTGTTAGGATTGGCTGTTGCCATCCAAAGCTGGAGTCACACTCATCACCTTCCTACTCCACCATGCACAGCAGCACCAACTCGTCTTTATTTTTTCTATTATAGCAAAAGATATATATGTAGCAGACTCATTTCCCCTATTTTGTATGTGTATGGTTTTGCTTTGTTGCTATGAATCATAATTTCTCACTTTCATTCATTTTGAAGTATTCATGCCAACATGCAGGCTGTTTCATTGACATGGACTCTTGGAATTTGTGGGTCACAATCAGGTTCAATCTTTTTTCTTTTTGTTTCACGTGAACACAAATTTTGCTAGTACATCCTGACAGCAGGGGTTAGATTACTTTCCAGAATGGAGATATGTGGGAGAAGGATTGACATCAGAAAGATGTGTAGCATTGTTAGAGATTGGATGTGCTGAAATGCCAAAATTTAGTGCAGTGTTCAGTGGTTTCCCATTGCAGTATCATGCACAACACTATGAATCTTGGTAGATCTACTTGGTCTTTGAACAGTTAAGTTGCTCAGCATTATAAGAACCAAAATGAAGGAAAGCCAGTGACTGTTCTTTCTTTCCCTTGCCCTTCACTTTTTCAAACCACTGCCAGGACATGTTATTCCTGGGTGTCATCTTGTTAATTCAATAAACATTGCAGGCTCTTGGCCATAGTGTACACATAATTGCTGCCTGTCCTCATTTGTTCCTGCCTCCTACAACGTTGTACATCTTTGTGTCACCACTCTTATTTAGTCTTTGTACACATGTACAAAGTTACTTTTTTTTTGCCAGAATTAAAAAATGAGCAGACTTTCATTGTACTCTGTATTATTTTATCCTTACCCTATTTAATCTGGCAGAACACCACCTCCAGTATCTGGAATGCATTGATACCTCTCTTTATAATGCTACCTAAACATTTCTTCTTTAAGGACTGAGGCTTTTCAAATCCAAGGCTTGTTGAGCTCATTCACCAAGATAGCTATTATGCATTGTAATGGGTTACAATGGAGAAGGACTTGGAATAAGATTAAAGATTGTGACATAATGAGAATATTTCCTGATTTTTGGATTCCAGAGTCTTATACTCTGCCCATTTTTGTTGTTGTATGCATCCTAATATGTCCCCCAGATGTGATTCTATTTAACTTCTATTGCACTGTTTATGGTCATTATGCAAGTTTAAGCCTGTCTCCTATATACAGTATCTGATAATCCTGTAAAAAGTAAAAGCACTTTCTGAAAATTCTTAAATAAGCTTTAATTATGAAGCTTGAAGAAATATTTTAGGTTCATTTTGTCTTATTAATTGTAATACTAAGTAACTGGTTTTTGTTTGGGTTTTTTGGTTTTTGTTTTTTTTTTGTAAATGAAATGTGAACTATTTTCTGTGTGGCATTGTGATTTATATTGAGGATCATGTAGTAGTGAGAACTTTTATTCTGGACTGTAAATTCCTTAATAATGAAATCACCACATTTGATCCGTTTGAAAACTACTCTGGACTTTTTTCTAAGGTCACTGGCAGAAACAAAGTTCAGTTTCTCAGTATGATCATCTTTCAAAAATAGTTTATTTAAAAGTTTTGAGGATTTTTTTTAGTTCACATTAGGAAGGAAATAGGTTAATATTAGAGCCATCAAAGGATTAAAAAAATAATCGCAATTGTGAGATTTTAACAAAAAGTCATGGTTAATCACTGTTTTAATCGCACTGTTAAACAATAATAGAGTACCAATTTAAATTTATTATAAATATTTTTGGATGTTTTTCTACTTTTTCAAATATATTATTTCAATTACAACACAGAATATAAAGTGAGGATTGTACATACTTTGCATTATTTTTTATTACAAATATTTGCACTGTAAAAAATATAAATAAAATAAATAGTATTTTTCATTTCACCTCATACAAGTACTGTAATGCAATCTCTTTATTGGGAAAGTGCATCTTACAATGTAGAATTATTTTTGGGGTTTTTTTTTTTACATAACTGCGCTCAAAAACAAAACAATTTAAAACTTTTGAGCCAACAAGTCAAAGCATGAAGGGGCATACAAATATTTAGCTTATCTGGCATGTAAATATCTTGCAAAGCCAGCCATAACAATGCCATGCAAATGTCTGTTCTCACATTCAGGTGACATTGTAAATAAGAAATTGGCAGCATTATCTTCTGTAAATGCAAACACAGTTGTTTGTCTTAGCAATTGGCTGAACAAGAAGTAGGACTGAGTGACTTTTATGAGGTGAATTGAAAAATACTATTTCTTTTGTTTACTAATATTTGCACTGTAAAAAAATAATAAAATAGTATAAAGTGAGCACTGTGCACTTTGTATTCTGTGTTGTAATAGAAATCAATATATTTGAAAATGTAGAAAAACATCCAAAAATATTTATAACAAACTTAAATTGGTATTCTATTATTGTTTAACAGTGTGATTAAAACAGTGCTTAATTGTGACTTTTTTTTTTAAATCTAGTTAATTTGTTTTGCATTAATCGCATGCATTAATTACAATTAATTGACATACCTAGTTAATATTTAAGAAGCTCAGATAATATAGCCCCAGCCAATTTCTTGCTTTCTAATGAAAGAAAACGAGTATTCCAAGGATTTTATCCTTGCAAAAGATTTTCTTTTTAATCTTTCAAGTAACTTACTATATTTGAGGTATTCAGTATAGCTGTAGTCGTGTCGGTCCCAGGATATCAG
Organism: Emydura macquarii macquarii; assembly: GCF_026122565.2. Taxonomy (NCBI): domain Eukaryota; kingdom Metazoa; phylum Chordata; order Testudines; family Chelidae; genus Emydura; species Emydura macquarii. The sequence continues at coordinate 2,118,082 of NW_027133667.1, forward strand.
AGAGAGAAGGAGGGTGAGGCAATATATTTTATTGGATTAACTTCTGTTGGTGAGAGAGACAAGCTTTTGAACCACACAAAGCTCATCTTCATGTCTGGAAAAGGTACTCTAAGCATCACAGCTAAATGCAAGATCTGGCCACAGCGCTCATAGAAACCATCCTCAAATCACTCACACAAAGGGCCAGCTTCCTCCTGGACACAACTGACTTACTCCACAACATTAACAACCTCCCTCAGAATACCATCCTCGCCACTATGTATGTCACTTCCCTACACACCACCATCCTTCACAAAGACTGTATAGCTACCTGCCTCACATATTTACAAGACAATGGACAACCCTCAGATATCCACCCCAAACACATGGCCAAGCTCATCAATTTCATCCTCACCCATAACATTTTTACATTCAATAACAAACATTTTGTCCAAACCATGGAAACAGCCATGGGTATTAGGATGGCTCCCCAATGTGCCAACCTTTTCATGAGCCACCTTGAAGAATTTCTGGACAAATGCACCACAAATCCAATGATAAACCTGAGATACATGGATGATATTTGAATCCTCTGTACAGATGTCTTAAGCTGCTTCATAGATTTTCACTGTAACTTCAAAACTGCCACCTGACCACTAAACTCTCTCTGGAATACTCCCACACTAACATCAGCTTCCTGGCCACCACAATCCAATTCAACAATGGAACCCTATAGACAACCATATACAAGGAACCCACAGATCACCACATCTACCTTCATAGATCCATTAACTATCCCTAACACACCAAGAAATCTGTTATTTACAGCCATGCACTCAGACACCACAGAATATGTTCTGAGGAGAAAGTCCAGGATGTACACCATAACTCATTCAAAAGTGCCTTCACAAAACAAGGACATTCCAGCAGAGACGTAGATCAGAATGGCCTACCCAAATCTCCCAAGACAACTTGCTTCAATACAGACCTAAAACCCCCTCTCACTGCACACCCGTAGTTGTCGCCTGCCACCCCAAACTGAAACCCATATGGAGTATCATCAAACAACTACAACCCATACTCGCTGAGGACCCCATCCTGAAAGAAATTTTTCCTGAACCCCCCTACTTCTGGCCATCAAACAATCCCCCAAACTTCTCAAGCTTATCATCAGAAGCAAGCTTTTTCCCCCAAGACACACCAACTCAAAGTGGCACTAGACCCTGTCAGAACAACAGATGCAAAACCTGCAGACATATCTCTGCTGCTACAAGGATCACAGCACAACTTTCAAGATCCATGGATTCTACACGTGCCTGTAACAACATTTTGAATACCTCAACCAATGCACTAAATGCCCCAATGACAACTTTAGGTGAAACCAGAAAATAACTACACTCTCGAATAAACTCACAAGGAAAATAAGACAAAAACACCAAACCAATCACTCTATATCTGATCTCTGTCATCATCCTCAAAGGAAACTTGCACAATACTTTTAAAAGATGAGCCTTGGAGCTTAAATTTTATAACTCCGCTAGACACTAAAAAATATGGACTGAACAGAAAAGCTGGATTTGTGACTTTTCCTTATTATAACAGTTTATAACCCACTACCCCTTCCCTTTTTGTTTTATGACTACAGCTGTGTTAACTCTACCATGAATGGTCCTTTAGAATATGTGCTAACTATTTATGCCAGTAGTTTTCAACCTGGGGGTCCACAGACTGTCTAAGATTTCCGTGGGGTCTGCACCTCCATTTGAAATTTTTTTAGGGATCCACAAATAAAAAAAGGTTGTAAACCACTGGCTTATGCTAAACAATTTGTTCCACATTGTAGTTAGCTGTGACACTCGGAGTACCTTTCCCAGAGTTGAAGTGGTCTGTGTGGCCTGAAAGCTTGTCTCTATCACCAATAGAAGTGGGCCAATAAAAGATATTACCTCACCCACCTTGTCTCTCTGTACTTGAGGTAGTAATTTTATAATGCCCGGACGTTCTTAGAATTATGTTTTAATAGTTTCTTGCTTTTTGCTTTCTCAGAGATCATGATGTCTTTGAAATGCTTATTAGCAAAGAACAGTCAGGTGAGAAATTCAGATTTCTGTTGCTGTAGTCATATGTTGTTGTACTTTCCCTCCATTTCTCACCTCTACACACATCCTTCCTCCCTCCCCTTTTCTCCAAGAGAAATCAGAAATATTAATGGTGGTTAGTGAAGAACAATTTCAGACTTGTATGTAAAATAGATATTGTACCTATAAGCTCTTAATAGTCTAAAAGGAACTGTTTTATTTTCAAGAATTATGTTATCCACCACTTCTGACTTCCCTGTCTGCTTTTGTCAGGCAGAACTTCAACCAAATAAGGAAACAGACTAACATTCATTGATGTCTGCCATGTTTCCTGGTCTTAGTTGGGCTTCTTTCTGTTAGACTAATAGTCACTTAATAGTCAGGTCTGCTCTGCTGACCTGAAAACAAAGTGGTATACATAAGGCAGTTTCTTAATGCCCAGTACTGCACCTTTACTGGTATTTCAGGCAGTTAAGAGTCAGAATTCTCTTCTCCACAACAGATTTTGATTAAATAGTCCCGTGGCAACTGCAATAAGAAAGCACAGAGAATAAGGGGTCAGGCTTTTATTCATGTTACTTCTTGGTACAGGAAAAGTATGAGGGAGGTGTTTGTCCAATACTACACTAATATTAATTAGACTTAACAAATCTGAGCAAGTACATTTGGAAGCTTATGTTCTGTATGTTGACTGGCCTCCATAATCCCTTTGCTGTTGGTCATGGATTGGTTCTTGTCTCTTCATTTAAAGGATGCATATTTTCATACATTGATTCATCACAATCTTCACAAGTACCTTGAGTTTGTGATGGCTGGGCAGTATTTCCAGTACAAGGTGCTCCCATTTGGCCTCCCCAGAGCACCCAGAGTTTTTACAAAGTGCTCTTTTGTGATACCCTGATTCCTTAGGTGCATGGCTATTTTTGTTTACCCCTACTTGGATGATTGGCTACTGAAGGCTTCTGTGCACAAAGACCTATTATACCATATTACCTTGACAATCCATCTATTTTTGGACTTAGGACAGTTGAGAAGGAGCCCAAAGTCAATTCAACTCCTACTCAAAGGATTCCCTTTCTGGGCTACATACTAGACTTTCTGGAACAGAGACCCTTACTACCATAGGACAGATATCTCAAGAGGAGCCTGTATCTATTAAAAATTCAATAGTGTCCCATTCAGAGTAAAATTCTTTTTTGATCGGGGGGGGAGGGGGTCTGTGTCAGCTGCTACTTATGTGACTCCATTTGCGCATCTAAGAATGAGACCTATACAGAACTGGATGTCTCAGGTATACAGTCCAAGTTGGGACAGTCTTCCTGGGTGGAGCACCATGCCTCAGAACATCACAGTCTTTCCAGAATGGTGGTCAGTCAGAGTGAATGCTCAGAGGTGTACAAGTCAATCCCCCGGATCCATCTCTGACAGTAACTTTCCAGGCAGTAAACATGGGTTGAGGGATGCATCTGAATCATTTGACAGTTCGAGGGCACTGATCTCATCAGGAAAGAATCTTACACATCAGTGTGTTGGATGCCCGGACTTTGACTGTCCGCTCCTGAGCAGTCAAGTTCTTCATCTGTGCAGTACATACTAACTAAGAAAACAGCCCTCTAGAAGCTTTTCCTGTTATCAAGTGGACCAGATTTCAGGTATTGGTGAAAGGAAAACCTGATTCCCCTGTATCTGTGTTCTGGAATACTTAATCCCTGAGACAGTAAGTACATTATCTAATTTACATTAAAAGTTAATTGGCATTTATCTCCGGGTATCATATGTTAGTTGATGTTAGATCACTGCTTGCTCATTGTTCGATCAAAAGGTTGAAAGTTTTTTATCAAATGTGTGTCCCCTTGTTAGAGATCCTGTCCCTTGAGTTCTCAATTAGGTTTTCGCCCTGCTGGTGAAACTACCTTGTGAACCCTTCACTGAGTGTTTTTTCTATCAGGTGTCTATCAAAACAGCTTTTATTGTTGCCATCACGTCAGCCAGAAGAATGAGTGACTTGAATGCCCTTATGGGCGATCCACTTTTCACTTTTTTTCATAAAGGCAGGGTAGTTCTCAGAACTGATACCAGGTTCTTACCTAAGGTTGTGTCTGATTTTCACATCAACCCATACACTTAATTTTTCAGGTTTTTTCCCTAACTGCACTTTAAGAAGGGGATATCTGTCCTACACACTCTTGATACCAGAAGATCTCTCACCTACAATTTAGTGAGAACTAAAGGTTTTTCTAAATCATCTAGATTGTTTGTGTCTTATGCTAAATGTCTCATGGATTTTATAGTTTCTTCTCAGATTCTCTTGATGATTAAACAGTGTATTCCTGACTGACACAGTAGCAAAAGTTCCTCTCCCTGCTTCAATTCAATCACATTCCACAAGAGTTATGTCTCCTTCCTTCACTTGTCTTAGGCAGATGCCAGTCCCTGAGACTTGCAGACCTGCAACTTCAACTTTGATGCACACTTTCACTAAACACTATGCTTTGGACTTTGCTGTCTAGGGCAAATGCTGGATTTGGTAAAACATTGCTTCAGTCTCTATTCAGTTAGGATTCTGGTCCTCCTTCTGTTAGTTTCAGTACCACTTATTAGTCTATACTATAAGTGGGACTATGCTGAGACACTCAAAGAAAATGAGTTTCTTACTTGTAACTTGAGTTCTTTAATATATCTTGCCATATTCACATTTCCCACCTGCCTTCCCTTCTCTGTCCGAGTCTTTGTTTGTTCTGTCTCTCTGACTTTGTGGTGGAAGGAACTGAGGTGGTGAGTGCCCCCTATATAGCCTCACTCTCAGGGCCTCAGAAGTCAGTGACACTGAGGGGAGGGGCAAGGAGCGCAAGAGTGCCGTAGCTGACCCTGATCATCATAGCAATGGAGATAGACAAGGACACACCAACTCAACATAGCACCAGACCCTGCCAGGCCAGATGTAAAACCTATGTAGACCTATCTCCACCACTGCAATGACCAACATCCTTCCCACAACACACCTTTCAGCATCCATGGGTCTTACACGTCCCTATCACAACATGTGGTGTACCTCATCCAGTGCACTAAATGCCCTAATAACGAGTGTGTGGGTGAAATGAGACAATCATTATGCTGTCCAATGAACTCGCACAGAAAAATTATAAAAGACTAAAACGCCATATTATCTGTGGATAAACACTTTTTTCACAAAGCAATTACTCTATATCTGACCTCTCAGTCCTCATCTTCAAAGGAAATCTGCATATAAGACCTTCAAAAGATGAGTCTGGGTGCTTAAATACATAACTTTTCTAGATACTAAAATTTATGGACTGAAAAGAAACACTGGGATTATGGTTTATTACAATAATTGGTAAGCCACTTAACCCCACTCCATCCCCATCTTGTTTTTGCTTCCCCCCCCCCCATTGGAGATATGTTATCAGGCCTCTTCAGATTTAATGGTCTCTTGAAATTTGTTAACTACTTAAGCTAAACAATCTGTTACACCTTTTATTTAGCTGTGACACTCAGTGCATTTCCCAGACCTGAAGAAGAGTTTTTGTGTAAGCTCTAAAGCTCGTGTCTCTCACCAACGGAAATTGGTCTAATAAAAGGTATTACATCACCCACTTTATCTTTATAGGGTCAGGTACAAAACCAAAGCCAAGATTGTTGAACTCAATAGAAAGACTTGTACTGAAGAATGGAAAAAAATCAGGAGATGTGGAGAAAACAGTAAAGGGAGAGGAAAAATTTTGTTCTTTAGTATCTGCTGCCAGTTTGGTTGTGATAACTGATTAATTGACTGCAATCCAGTCTGGCCAAAACTTTGAATTTTACATATTTGTTACTTCCATTACTGAACCAAAGAGAACTAATAAATAAGTTTGTAATTGTAAATGGTCATGAATTATCTTGTCCCAATCTTTTTAGTCAAAAGGAACTGTTCTAGTACATGCTGCCTATTTGAGGGTAAATCCTTTCAGATTAAATATGATGGTCCTTATTGTTATGCAGAAGAGATGGCGGTATTGTTCTTCCATAGGACTATTGGCAGATAACATGACTAATCCTACCCTTTCAACATAGAATAAACCAGATACAAGCACAGCACTTTGTTGTTTACAGAATAAAGGGGAGAGCATAAATTTGTCTCTACACCTAATAACCTCATTCACAGCTGGAAAGAAGACACGATGGCATGCTCCCTTAGCCAAAATGATTCACCATCCTCCGTTATATCATAATTCTCTCCGACACAGTAAATATACATGAGAAGTGTTGATTTGACTTGGAAGATCTACAAGGCACAATTTCTGGCAGTGGAAGAAAGTACTGTACATTTTTAAATTACCTAATCAAGTAGATATTCAATTTTTTAAAACACTTGTTAGTTTTTTAAATAAGGACACTGATCCTTCAAGATTGGAAACCCATGATTTCTACAGGGAAAACAAATATTTGGTCTGCTGTGGTTTGGCACTGGAAGCTAACATTGTTCACTAAATGTATTTTCTTTACTTAGTATCTATTTTGTCTAGACTTGTGATGTATTATTTGAGAGTGTGTTGAAATCTCTTAAATTTTAAATGTTAAGCATCCTGGAAATCAGTGAAAGTTGCCCTAGAATAAATAATAGAACTGTAACTACTCAACTCTAAAGACTACATAGAGCATTTTACTTAAAACCTTATTAACTGCCAGATACATAAGGCTATAAAAATATGTAAAGAATATACATAACCATGCAGTACGAACTTGCAGTTTTAATCAGTATAGTTTACAATGTGATGTCACCCCCATATAATTGAACAATTGATTTTGAAGAAAAAGAGTTTGCTGGGCAGGAGCTTTAGATATCAGCCTGTTTTGTGATTTTTATTGGGTCTCCTAAACTAAGAAGGTTATTATTTAGTTAATATTTGGATGGGATACATCCAAAGAAAACCAGTTGCTGCAGGAGTTGTGTTGGAGATTCAGTAATTTTCACTCTTCCCTTTCAGTCAGTACTGATCCAGTACTCCACTACCTCATTATTTTGTACCTGGTAAAGCCCACTTATCTGTTCTAGAATATTTTATCCTTTTCCTTTATTATGGAAGCAGATATTGCTCTTCCTCTGCCAGTTTCTTGTAAGAAGCTCCATTACCCCTGTGTCTGCTGCTGGGATTTATCCATTGCCAACAGGGACTGAATATACGGGCTTGCTGGGCAGATATCTTTTTGTTTCCCTGACGATTAACCCATCAGGCACAATATGCCAAAGGTGAATAGCCATAGGAAATCAAAGACAAGCCAGTGAGCCTGCAGTAAGGATCCTAGACCAGATAACAGGGAGGGATAATTTTTCTACGGCTTGGATTGTTTCCTGTATAAAAACTGCTGCTGTTTAAGAACCATAGCAGACACCTGCCCTGGTATTCTAGGTTGTGTGGCCTTCTGGTTGTTTTGTAATTGTTCTGTTCAGGGCCTTTGTTAATCAGTGTTAACTGTTTCTTTGATGTAGGGTGAACTCTTGATATACCTTTACTTCCAAATATGAGGTAGACACAAAGTGTGCATTTATACTAAGAAGTTACTTACCAATTTTTAAAAAATGGTGCAGCTGCACTGGTGCTGCCAACAAAATAAACTCCAGTGTAGACAGGGCGCATTTGTTCTTACACATTTTACTGAAAAAAGGTGAGAAATTTAGACAAGCCTCTGCTAAGACTTTTTCATCCAATATATTAGCCATTATTTGTTTTATACTTTCCATTTTGAGAGACTCACATTTCACTGTACAGTATATGTATTCCTATCCCAATGTTGCCTATAGAAATTATATAACTATTTTGATTTCATTTCTTCCCAAGAGGTGGTAGGTGCTTCCCAAACATAGAGAAGAGTACAGTCTGGGGCCTAGCCCCTGAAGAAAGTAAGCCAAGACACATAGTTTATTAGTTACAAGGTTGGTTAAGCATTTTGTTGGCTAGGTTTTGGTTTAAAATTCGTTATGTGCCCTCCCACATCCTCAGTTATTCATCCGTCTTGTTTATCTCTCCTTCAATCGTCAGCTTCATTTTTAGTTTCTTTATACCCCTTCTTCCCAATAGTCAACCCCTTCTCGCCGCAAAAAAGGGCAATTCACTTAAAAAGTAAATAAACTAAACATAAGTGGAAGTCTTTGTGAGCTAGTTTTTAGTAGCATGGGTGATCGAGCAATATGTTATTTCACCATGTATTGGTTATGCTCACCAAATCAACAGTTTTCATCCTGCATTATGGTTCTTATTCTTGTTTGTAATGTAGTAGTCTGCAGTGTTGTTGACAGAGTTATGGGTAAGGTGAAAGTAAAAGCAGCATCTATGTTTCAATGTAGCAATATGAAGCTGTTGCATAGAGTGGCTCCCAAATTATAGTTCAGGGTGGATGAGGGTCAAGTGGCCACTGATGATGAGATAACACTTCTTTGTTTCCATTCCCTAGTTGTTTGTGGCAGGAGAGTGGTTGACTATAAGAGTAGAAATTAATAATGTACTACTTTTGTGTGTCCTAAAAATTACATTTTGACACCTGGGTCTGAACCATTGAAGTACTCAGCACTCACAACTCCCTTCACCCTGAGTGAGATTTGTAGGTGTTCAACACCTCTCAGTATCAGGCCTTCTGATAGATACCTTTGGGTTCAAAAGGTGGACCATAGATACCAGATCTCATCTGGTTCTGGCCACCTCTGTAGTTAACAGCTGTCAAAGGGCTGAGGGTTGAAATTAACAGTTTTTGTAAACAGCAGTAAATACTTTTTTTTCCCCATTTTTTTAGGGTTTGGGACTTGGAAGGAAATCAAAAGGCTTATTTTGTTCTACGTTCCCCTGGAATGAGTGTGTGCTGGCATCCTGAGGAGACTTTTAAGGTTGTACTTTTGCAGCTTATTTTTCTTAAAGCAGTATGTAGATGTGTGTTGCTTTTCTAAACCATAAAATTTTGAAACTATCGTAAGACTAGAATTTGTTGTAGAAGTACATTCTGTATTATTCATTATCAGCAGATTCTATAAATTCACTGGTTTTGCAAATGCATACTATCATTAACAGGATTCATTGCTGTGTATAACTTCTTATGAAGTAACAAGAAATTTAAAACAAATGGATTTTTTTTTGTACTAGTGATCTAGTATGTCTCTTTGCCATGCATGGAGGCAGATTCTAAATTGGATTTACCTCTAAATCTTGTAAGGTTAGATACCCTGGTTCTGAGTGACTGAAAGGTATCTCTGTATTTTATTAATTTGGATCTCTTTCCCTATTGTAAATAATAGATGGTTTGGTTTATTGCACCCTTCTTGCTGCTTGGCAAGATATTACCAAAAGTTTGCAGTTTGGGCTGCATCTAATGTAAACCCTCTTCACGTATCCAACACACAAACTTCTGGATTATCTTTTTTAAATCTATCTTTGTCTAGATTTCAAATATCCTTCCTTCCTTTTTTGAGTGCTTGCTCATGTCCATTCCATGTTAGGCGTGCGCGCACTACGTGCACAGTAGCTGGAGACTTTTCCCTTAGTGGCACCCATAGGGCTGGCTCTAGCACATTCTGGAATTGCACACACATTCCCTGGTATAATGGGCACTGCAGGCCCCACACCTCCACAGTTCCTTATTACCACCCATGATGGTTGCTAGAATGACTCCTCTCTTGTTTTGGCAAGTCTCCTTCCTAGTGGTTATTCGATCTCTTCCTCGTTTACTTAATAGTTTTAGTGTATATAGTTAGTGTAGATAATAGCAGGTAAGTCCCTGTCATTGAGGGACTTATCGCCCCTGGAGCCGGACATGCCCCATTCCCCGGGTTTCAAACCCTGTGGCAAGCACATGCCCATGAGCAACCCACATGTCGACTGTGTAAAGTGCCTGGGAGAGTCTCACGTGAGGGGTAAGTATAAGATTAGTCAGGGCTTCAATCCCTGCACTAGGACAGACCAGGATATAAGACTGAAGAATATTCTTGTAGAAGCCGCTTTCCACCATCTCAGAGCCCAGCTGGTCCAATTCCTCGCTGAGCACGTCAATCTCAGTGCAAAGTACACCACTGGCACCGAACTCCTCCTGGCACTGTTCTCCATCTCCAGTGTGGAGGAAGAAACACAAAAAGCAGTGTGCCAACAGAGGGTGCAACAGAGGGCTCTCACCGGTGCAGAAAAAGGACAAGTGGCAGAAGACGTGAGACCTGTGTGGGGCCACTCTGCTACCCCGGGACCCAGGTCGGCACTATCAACTCCAGTGCAGGACTCCCTGCCTACTCAGGTGCTTCCAGCAGTTTGGCAATCCCCTCAACACCAGAGACCTTTCAGGCAGCTAGGGACCTGTTGTCCCTGACAGTTCCCCCAACTCCATTGGGGCACTGGGTGCTGACAGCCTCCTCAAGCAGGAAAGAGCTGGAGGCACCCAGCACCTTCCTGGCACTGGGCCCTATGGCACCCTCCAGGGGGAAGCCCCAGATGACTGGCATCCCAATCTCAGTGCAGCACTGGAACCCTAGCACCCTACAGAGGCAGAAGGTGGCATTGCTGTGCCATGGTTGCAGGGGAAGGATCTGAGGGAGACTCAGATGTGCCAGCAAGAGGCTACCAGAAGCAAGGGCGGAGACTGTACTGGGGCTGTGGGGAAGTGGCCTAGGGAAATCCACTGAAAAGTTGGGGGACATTCAGTGGAAGGCTTCCACACACACAGGGTCCCTGGCCCAGGCTCCAGAGTAGCGGGTGGGCCCAGGTCCACTCCTTTCCCCTCCACTCCATTTGCCATTGGAGTGGTGGCAGGACTGCAGGGGTCAAAGTGGTAGAGCAGAAACTGTGTGCAAATCATCCATTGCTGCCCTGTGATCCCTTGGTATGGGACACAAGGATTGCTAAGGCACATGTGTGAGCCAAATAAGCACCACTGGTGAAAATCTTCAAAGGCGCATGTGCACTTCAAGTGGAGCACCCACAGAGATGTACATCTTGAATGTCAGTTACTGTACAAGGTAAGTAACCTCTGCTTTTTGAGCTCTGATCACATTTCTCTTAAGTCCAGCCTCAGTTCCTACACAGAATGATTTTGGTATTCCCTGATCATTATGAAGCAGATCCCAGCTTATAATACAAATCACTGTATTATTATTATTTATTACTATTTCAACATAATTAAACCATTGCTGTATGTACATGAAAAGCCTACAGTGCACCATGTGTAGCATGTGAATTGATAGATGTCAGTTCATATAACTTTCTCCAATACTCACCCATCTCACAAAAAAAATGAAACACCAGTGACTAGGTTGTCTTTTTGTTGTGTATTAATTGTTGCCAGAATGTTAACATGCATGACCGATTTTCTAGCTCAAAAAGCTAGGTATCAGGCCTTCCATTCCTGTCAATGCTTTGTTGCAGGAGCACTTGGTTTGCTGTGCAGGAATAAAGATTTAAATTGTGGCCAATTACAAAGAATGCAGCGTACAAAGTTTGAGTAAAACCCATGTGTTGTTTTCTCTTATAGTTGATGGTAGCAGAGAAAAATGGAACAATACGATTCTACGATCTCATTACCCAGCAGGCCATTCTGTCTCTCGAGTCTGAACAAATGCCATTGATGTCAGCACATTGGTGTTTAAGAAACACCCTTAAAATTGGAGCAGTTGCTGGAAATGATTGGTTAATCTGGGATATTACTCGCTCCAGGTATCATCATCAAACTGGGGAAGACTTCCCTGCCCCCATCTTTTCCATTTGCATGATTAGAGTTGATATTTTTGCTAGTGTTTTACTTAGCCTAGTTAGAACTTCATTCTAGTTATAGCCAGTGCTTAAAGCCCCAGTTCAGCAAAGTTTTTAAGCACATGCCCAGTGCTTTGCTAAATGAAAATGAACTGGGGCTTTAGTATCTAGTATTTCTATAGTAAACTGCTCCCACCCCCTTCTCCAGGAGATTTATGATTTTACCATTATCATTCTTAAACAAATTCTTATAATTTCATTTTAAATAGTTTATAATGCACTATAATTTCTGTCACTTCAGCTAAATTACTGTTACAGTTGAAATTTCGGTGGAATTGAATTTAGCCTAGTGCCTTTTGATGATTTGAGGGAGAAAGTAATGGTTTAGTAAGGATTAAAGAAGTTGCCTCAGGATCCCCTTCCTCCCCCTGCTTTTTTTCCATCTCCCACTTCCTTAATATGTTTTCCCTTTCTTTCCTTCCTCTTCTCAACGGAGACTCAGCATCTGGCCTTTCCGTCCTTTCCGCTGAGGAGGGCGTGACCTAATTTGTTCCCTGGGCCTGTCTGATCTCAACAATGATATAAGCCTCGCCCTCTCCAGCCATTCCGTACATTCACACTCTATTTTTTAAACATATATTTTACTGGAAGAGTTAGGACTGTAGCGATTTCTGGTGATTGTATGAAAAGCAAAATTCTTTTACACAATTAAAATTCTGAAAATACAGAAAAAATGGCAAACTTATGTTTAAGATTTAGAAGATGACAATTCCTATTGAACTTTTATTTGAAAATTGAACTTCATGGGCCAAATCATGCCACCCTTATTCAGGATGGTGAATGTTTACTTCAGTGGGACTGCTTGTGCAAGTAAGACTGTGATCAGTTAAATGGGACAATTTACAGATCGCCAAGTTAAACATATGAATTCGTCTTTGCAGAATCAGGGCCCAAGTTGTTAGGATTCAGGAGTGTGCTGTACTTTTGACCTCTCCATAAGCACCTTTTTCAAGTGATAGGCCTACACTTGCACATTTAGAATGAAACGCTGCAATTTGCCCCACTTTTAGACTAGATCACCAGTCTTGTTCATCCATTGCATTATCTCACCAGAATCAACTGGCTTTGGTCCCTGCTATTAACTTCTCTCCAGGAGCTGTAACCAGCTGGTAAACACAGTGACAGAGAACAGCTACTTCAAAACCAAGTATTGTTTATTAATCCATAGGACTATGACAAGCAGAGAGAAAAGGATTAAATCAACAAATGCCTAAACACATATTGTTAGAGCCCTGCAAATCCACAGATATCTGCTTTATATCCACGGACCAATTTTTGCGGATGGTGGATCAGATGCAGATCTCAAAGGTGGGGAAGCAGCTGTCTGCAGTTCATAGCCTTTGAGGCTGCTTCCCCATCTTTGAGATCCGGGGGTGGGGCTGACCGCCCATCAGCTGTTCAGCAGCTGCAGCAAGGCTGGCCTGCAAACAGCTGATTGGATGGCCCAGCGCTGTGGGTGCAGATGCCGTAGAAGTGAGACACTGCAGATAGTGGGTCGGATATAAATTGGTTAACATGGATCGGATGCAGATCCACTTTTTGTATACACATAGGCCTCTACATATTGTCTTACCTAAATATAATATTTGCTTCACACAAGTCAGTAGATCTTGAGTTCTCCTCCCTCGCCTCCCCCCTGCCCTCCCTACCATACTCCTGAGTAGCACATTACAGTCTGCTTTTCTGCAAATCCTTAGTCTCTCCAGAGGCTCAGCTTTTAAACAAAGGACTTGAAAGCAGTTAACATCTCCCATTTTAGTTTGTGTGGTCTTAGATTCAATTGATTTATTTTTTTTAGATACATTAGATTTTCCCCATCTCATGCTGTCATTGCAGGGTATAATTATGGCCTCTCAAGGGATGCCACCATTCTTTCACCCTCTTTTAATCAACCTTTTGCACTCCACCTTTTATCAAACTACCCTCTCCCAACACAACCGACTACTCTATGAAACATCCACAGCCATCTGTGTGTGTTGGAGGGGGGAAATAATCTGGTTAAAGAGGAGTATGCAGAAATGGTAACTGAGCAGCAGAATTAAGGTTGCAGTGCATGGTAATTGTGGTAATGGGCTGTGCCTTTGTGTTGAGGGATACAGGATATGTACTCTTAGGTGGCTTAACTTTTCACTTCTTTGCTTATCTAGTTTTGTGTCAGGAATGATGTACATATAGCAACCCTAACTCGTTCACGGCATATTTTTGTACATTAATCATACTGAGGCGTCTTCTAGGGTGTAGGCACTAGTATGTCCTGAACAGAGAACTGGGGAAATCTTTTCATTTCTGTGACAAACTACAACCACCATCAACACAACAAATTCTGTAAGGCCCAGGCCTGAAGAAAATTTTTAAGAACTAAAATCTCTTACTTGTGGGTTTTTGCAGCTTCCCTCTTTTTCCCCCCTTCCTCTCATTCAGCTGTACTACTTAACCTGTCAAGACTCTCATGTGGAAAACAATGAGAGACACGGCCTGATTGTCAAAAGAATTTTTGTCTGTCAGTAGACATCTTCCCATCCCACAACTTGAACCTGCCATTCTTAAATGGTCTGTACTTTTTTGTCTGTGTGATGTGAAGTGCAGTGTATCATTTGCTACAGTTTGTAGAATGGATGCTTACTCAAAATGTCTTTCTTATAGTTATCCACAAGATAAGAGACCTGTCCACGTGGATCGAGCCAGATTATTCAGGTATAGGTTTGTTTTTGTTTTATAGTAAATTTATTTGAAGCAAAAATTATAATAGTAATCTGTTAGTTTTAAAAACTTCATTTTAGTAAGTGTTGGTTGTTTCCAGTAATGCCTACAGTGTGTTACATCTTGTAGTAGTACAGCAATGCTAGAAAGTGATAGAATGTGGCAATTTGTATGTTGGTAATCAGTGGAGCTCCACACCAGTGCAGGGGTCTGCCTGCATGTACACAACTGTGGGATTGGGATCCCTATTCCTTTCAGCATCCATGTCTTCTTTCCATCAATAGACTGCTAGCTTTTAGAGGCCACATCCTGCAAGATTCTGATCTCAGTGGGAATTGGTGATTGGGACTTGACAGGGTAGGGTCCTTAATGAAGTCATTTTTTAAGTCTTGTAGATAGGACTGAATGGGGTGTGTCTTTAAAAAGAAAGCATCTCTGTGCATGTATTTCACATGCATGGTAGCTTCAGACAATAGTTAACTGCAGACAAAAAATCAGATTTGCATAAGCTAGTGATGGTTTAACATGTATTTAAAAGCACCTTGGTTTTATTCATAGGTGGTCCAGAGTGAATGAAAACTTGTTTGCAACCACTGGCTATCCAGGAAAGATGACTAGTCAGCTTCTAGTTCATCATTTAGGACACCCTCAGGTAAAATTGTACAATTCTATGTTTTGGGTTGGATCAGTCCATTCTCTTTAAATCCATGTATAGACATCTATACCTTTAAAAGTTCATCAAGATCATGTAGAAACTTACTACTTCATCTTTTTTTGTGCCAAAAGTTACCAGAGAAAAATCTTCAGAATAATCTCAACTCTGGGTTTAACATTTTTTCCACGTTTTTAGTTTTAATTATAATAAGGCTAAATCAGGGGTTCTGATACTTTATTATGTTTAACATAAGCTTATTAAAAATTCTTGGTGTTCTGGAAATGTGTTCAAATAAAATATTTATAAGGTACAAGGAGGGACTTCCTTTTTTTGTCTTTGTGATTAATGTATGGAATTCTCTGCTCCAAATGATACTGACCGAATCATCTTTAGTGATACTAAAGGCTCAGGAACAAATTGGACAATCATAGTTTATAAATACAATCAGATGATTAACTGTGGTGGCTTTTTGTCACATCCATGCTATTGGACTGGTTACCTAGTTGAGGCTTGAGAAATAATATCCCAGGGCATAATGTTGGGAAGGACCTTAGGAGAAGAATAAGTCATGTGCCTTTGAAGCTCTGAGCAAGAATCATCAGTCAAAATCAAGTGGGCGTATGCCGCATGTTACTTTTTGTACACTTGCAAGAGGATTGAGAATCTGTTGATCTTTGTTCTTTCCATCATTTGTCTCTATTTTCACATGCAAGCATTGTCCGTTCAGAATCTTAGAAAATACCAATCTATATCTGCTTTATTAATGCATCTTGAATCACACCACTTTTGAGTGGTACCTTGCAGAATGCAAATAAAAACTAACTAACCTATAAGAAATGATATCATATTTTGTAATTCATATGTATTCCAATTAAATTCTCCAATAGCACAGAGGAAAGGAACTTTTATATTATGCAGATTTTCATTATCTTGGGCACAAAAAGCATGCTATTTCCAAGCATGCTAACTGTAACCTTGAATAACAGCAGATTTTACTAAAATATCTGGGGTGTACAGACAACCTTTGTAGATATTCTGCAAAGATTCCGTTCTATCACATGTAGAATGTTTTGCAGTATCTTATTTTAACAATATGCATACAATAACTGTCAGAAATAGATAGCAGGCAATGAGATTTTTAATTTAAAAACACTTTTTTAAAGGTAATGGGGCTTTTTGGTTTTCTGATTTGTTTGGGTGTTTTTTCAAAAGTCTCACATTTCAGTTGCCCATTGAACTTGTGATTGCATATTTAGCTCTGGTTTACTAACTGATATGATATGTTGAAAAAATGTCTGTTTATCTCTCTTTTTGTAGCCCATTCTTATTGGCTCTGCAGCTGTAGGATCTGGTTTGACCTGGCATAGGACTCTTCCATTATGTGCAGTTGGCGGAGATCATAAACTTTTATTTTGGGTGACAGAAATGTAAAATAAATGTCTGCTCTGATTATTAAATTCTCAAATACTGTCCCTTTTTGTAGTAAAAAGTGAAGAAATCTGGTCATTCTTGTATATTATATTTATTGGAACAAGAATAAAATAACCAAAGCACACAAAAGAAACTAAGCTTAATCCTCTATCCTTTTCTTAGATGACAATTATAACAAGATTTGTTTAGACAGATATTATGTTTCAGATATTGGTGTAACTTTTGTAATAAAACATAAGTATCTCTTTGCAGTATTTGTTGGTGATTTTTTTTGCCTCCTTTAGACCATTTAATTGACAATCTCAGTTAGAAGAGGCTTATTACTAGAGGAATTTGTGTATTATTTGTCAATATGAGCAGCATTAGCAGAGCTGTTTAAAATTCTCTGCATTGCACCTGCAACCAACATGCCTGGCTCTATTCAGTGTTAATCTTTAACTTTCATGGACAACAATATTCTAAAAAGATAAACAGTTTTATCAAGTTACTGTGGTGAGCTCATTTGCTGGATATACTTGGGATGGATAATACTGAAGTGGATAATCATGATTCTAAACAAAGTAATCATTTTTTACTTTCTACAGCAAAATCAAAGCTGTTTCCCCACAGTTATGCCTATGAGGAATCCAGAAAATTGTCATATTTTCATTGTATTAATGCATGCAAGGAGATGAACAATTATTCTGACCACTATTCAATTAGAAATGCTTGACACTTTATATTAGTAGATAATAGACACACTTGTTTTGCTTTTCAGAGTTAGTTTAAACAAATCTTCTCTTACATTAGGAGGTCTGACCTGGTAAAAACTGACATGAAGTTTACCATCATGGATTTCCTGCTGTTCATACAGCACTCTTCTCCCAGGCTACAGCAGGGACAGTTAAGACTGTACAACAACATTATGGCTCCACCTAAGGAGGCAAGGGGCCCTTTGCCTGACAATTCAACCCTAATTATGAGGCCTCAATCTAATCCACTTTCCTCCAGTTTTTCCTATATGTCTGGTCCCTAGAAGCACAGAATCTGTATCTTGGCCCTCTAACCCAAAACAAGGCTAAGGACAGTGAGAAGAAAAGATGTAGAAAAGCAGAAAGATTGGGCAGCAGAGACAGTTTTCTGTCCTCAGCTGCATTCCATCTCCTTTACACAGCTCCATCAATGTACAGGAGCCTTGCCTATCCAGGCAGTGGGAGGTTCACCCCAGAGTGTAAGGGATCATCATGTAGGTAGAGCTGATGTAACACCACCTATACCAATACCTTTTGTGGCAGGCAGAATGGGGGATATAGGCTGGGAAAAAGGGACATAATGATCACTGCTATAATGGTCAGTTGACGCCATTAGCAGCAGCTATCGTTTACAGCAGCATTCAGGCTGTTCTAATTTATGCTGGGGACCAGCCAGGTGTACAACTAGTCCAGTCTCAGGGGAGCACAAAGTTGGCTTAAAACCACCTTTTAAAATTCAGCCAAGATCTGTATTACTTTCTATCCTTATATCTTCAGTTATTTCCTGAAAAGATGGGTTTCTAGTCTTCCACCAGAATTCATCCAGGAGGCGAATGTGAAATTCCTCACAAATTATCTTAATATTCTCCCCCACTCTGTCTGAAAACTGCTTCTCTTCAGGACAGAATAATTTAATTCACTGAATGTGAGGAAGTTCTGTTTATCTTGTTCAGAAAGGTTCGATAGCTGTTTGTCTTTTTTGAGAGACTACCAGCAATTTGTCCCGTATTCAGAGACAACCAAAGTTTGAGCAGTTGTTTTCCTCCCTTATCCCTCTTTTTCCAGGCACAGCCACCTTTTGTAAATTCTAGTCCATTTATATTCTTATGTCTCATCCCTTGCAGTGATATTTGAGTACCAGTGTCCTATGTACAGTATACTTTTTACATTGTGTTAAGTTGTTGAGCTTTCAATTATTTTGTCCCATCAATTTACAACATGAGCGTCTAACAGAGGCTTTGAAATCTTCATGGGTTCTAGGTCTAGCGTATAAAAAAAATCACTACCACAACTATATTTGGGGATAAACTAATATTAAAAGTCTTTATATGCCAATTGTTGGGCAAATATTGCACACTTATTTATTCCCCCCAAGCTGTTACAAGCAAACACCAATCTGTTTAGAGTCTACTATGCCACATTGTTTCAAACAGTTTCATTTTAATTATTAATAAAAGAAAAATGTTTCTTACAAATTCAATTGATATGTCTACAAACCAGATAGTCATTTTAACCATATGAATTGTCATGTGCTTTCAATTAAGTTTAAAATTGTCCTCTTCTAAACAGGAAAGTCATATGTCAGTGTGTCATCACCATTTTGTTATGCATTCAAATTCTGATTGTATTACTTGCTTGACTCCTTGCCCCCAAAAAAGGTTATGATATCTTAAGTATTGTGCATCTAACTTAGATTGGGAACACTCATTTATACAGCTGTTAATTTTCCTTGCCACCATGAACAGTCCTAAAATTAGACTATTCTAAATTATTTGGAAGACCTTTTAACTTTCTCTCATAGGGTTACCATCTGCTGCAGCTTGAGTTCCAGTTATCCTTACTAAAGAAACAAAAGCTGATGTTATCACAAAGCTTCCTTCTACAAAGCTTGGATGTGAACAATTCCAAAACACAAATTAAAGCAACTTGTCAATATAGAAATTGGAGGAGTTTAAAATGCTGAAATATTAAAAACAGCTCATTTTGCTAGGCTTCCAATGAAAGGGATAATTATTGAAAGGATATCTGAGATCCTTGTGTGGAAAGCAAGGAAATTATTAGCAACAACAGCTGGCGGCCACAAAGAAAGGGTAAAGAGAGTTGGTGTGAGAATAGCTGATAACTAAATATAGATCCCTATTTTGGTAGAACAGTGCTGTCCTGTTAGGATCTGGGCCCCACTATGTCTGGACCCTATAGGGACCCACCCTTTAAAAACAGTCTCTGCCTTGAACAGTTTACAAATTAAAGACAAGATGCCAACAAACAATTGGAGGGAAAAGGATGAGGATTAGGTATAAGAGTAACAGCAACAGGAACTCATGGATACATAGACTAGCCAGGTACATAAGTAGGACCCATTCTTGCAAAGAGTTATGCACATGAATAGTCCCATTTTGGTACTTGCATGCATAACTCTATAAGAATGAGGCCTTCCTTACATGGTTTCTAGTCGTTTAGGGGGTCTAGATCTAGAATGCATTGCACTCCTGAGCTTTAAGTTAACTGACAGGAAACTGACAGGAAGTCTTGGATGGCAATGTGCTGTAAATCAGGCAATTATGAGAGAGAAGTAAATGTACCTGTTTAAAAATTGTGTGTATTTGATTGTATCCCTCTTTCCCACATCACTCTTCATATGTCACTTGCCTTGTTCAATTGTAAGGTATTTTGGGGTAGAGACCATGTTCTTTGTATACATTTGGACAGTCCCTGATTGGGATCTCTGGATGCTACCATAAATTAGATTTGCCATTTTCTGTTAATTATCTATTTTTTCACTGTCTGTCTATGCTAGACAAAACATTGAGCACAATAGGTGAACATCTGAGAGATAAGTATCTAATCAACAAATATGCTAATGGATAGAGCCTCGGTGTAAATTGTGAGAGCTCCATTGATTTCTGTGGAGTTATGACAATTTACAGCAGCTGAGAATCTGCCCCATAAATTTAGTAGGGGAAGAGAGTGTTGTCCAATGATTAGAGGACAGGATTGCAAGGCAAGTGTTCTTTGGCCCAGACAAGTCCAGAGATCCTTACTGTGGGTCTTAAGGGTGTTTGCAGCTTCAAGGGCAGAGTCAAACCAGTCAATCATAAGCAAGGACTACGTTTCTCCTGATATTGGTGGACACACTTCAACAAATGGACTAATGTTATCAGCGGTGTGTGCCTAGGGGGTATTTGCTGAGCTAGCACTTTCCTGTTTTGAGGTACTGCATCATGTGTTTACCTTGCAACTCCAGCAAGTCTCTATCTCGAGCATGGGAGGCAAACCAAAAATCTGTTCCACATATGCATTTCCTCTCATTGAAACAGATATGTCCATTTTTCATCTCCAAGACATAGTCATACCATTTCTCTGCAAGGTCAGGAAGGGGTCATCTAAGATCCACCCACTCTATAGGTCAGAAGAGAAGCAAAGACAATTGGGGGCCTCTGCCAAGAACAGCTCATATAGATTAGCACTGACAGGACCGTGCCTCTAAGTGAAATCGTATACCACCTAAGCCTGTGCATCCTAAACACTGATAAAGTGAGGAGCAGTATAGAAGTGCATAGACAGAGAAATGTCTTGCTGTCCTAGAAATAAATACCATTTTTATTTCACTTCTATATTATGAGCATTTTTATATTGCACTTCTACATGCAGTTGGCAATATCTCTCTCTCGCAATCCAATTTGCTTTGAGAATTTGTTACCACCAAAGTATTGTGGTGTTCCTGGTGCTGCTCAAATCCCATACTACTGGAGAAGAAATTACATTTTACTTTGAATGCTTAAGTATTTAAGTTTTGAAGCCAAGAATTTTTTTATAATTTTCCCTTTCTTTTAAGGACTATCTCAGAACTGCTTTCCGGGATTTGGAGGGGTATTGCCAAGTCTGCTTTTCTTGGTACTATTTGTTTCCTCTACAAAGTATTCGTTTTAAAAAAAAATGAGCAGTCAATATTTGTTCCCATGTTTCTTGTATTCTTTTCTATAAAACAAAATCATTGGGGTTTTTTTTTTAACATAGTTCAGACTGCAGCACTTTTGCTATTTCAGTTTTCATTAGCACAGTCATAGCTCAGATGAAGATAACTACAGTATTTCAATAAATGTTGCAATAATAAAAGGGCTTAAAAAGTCCGCTTGTTCAAGCATGTCTCAATCAAATTGTCAATGTCCAGGAAAAAGAATAGGAGGAGGATTCTATGAGGTTTCCTTAGTATAATACTTGGTGGATTTAAAAACATAACAGGCATATCCAAAGAATTTCAAACCTGCTAATATTCGTTTTTCATTATGTCTTTTCAAAAAGAGATTACATTTGAAATTTGCTTTTGTGAATGTACTTAACTGTGAAGGACTGATATGCCAGGAATCTTTTATTTGTCAAAGCAGTGCATATTAACACATAGCTAAGTCATTGGGATATCAACATTTTTTTATTTGCTTCGGACTACAAAAAAAAATCTGTTGAGAACATATCCATTTCTTACATGTAGTTTTGCCAGAGTTTCCTTTGTAAGCATAGACTTATAGGACTTCATGGGGGGAAAAATTAATCTGCTTGCTGACCTTTTCAGCTTGTCCATTGGACCACCTTAGTAAAAACAACTGTTGCCCCTATGGAGGATCAGGTGACACTATGTCTGGGAAATTTCCTTGGATCAGCTTTTTATTTCTGTTTAATTTACTTCTTAGTTGTATAGCTATTTTATTTCTATGCTGATTATTAACAGAGTACTGTACCTTGGGAACATAACAGTTGTATAACCTTATAAAATATATATGAACAATTGTAAGTTACAGTAGTATTTGCCAGTTTACTAAGAGTGTGCAATTTGAATTACTGATTTTTCATTCTGCTGTTGATTAGAAATTCTATTTTTGTGCAATATAAGCATTTCAGTGCCAACTTAGTTTTTCATATTGTGATTAAGGCATGTAAATCACAATCATTTTTAAAACAGCTGTCCTGAACCTGGACAGCACTTCACACATGGGTGAAGTGATTCTTGTGCATGTGTGTATATAGGGCCATGTTCTGCTTTTAGTTGTCCCGCACATTATTTACTTTAATTTGACCCATAGCTTGTATCAGTTTATAATCATCCAATAAAGGGGATGGTAAAAAGCAATAATTCAAACCATTTACTGTGTAAACTTGGCTGTTATCCCACACTTATTTATTATAAACCTTCCCACTGAAGTTTACTCATTCTTTACTTACAGTATTAATAAGGAAATAATATTTTCAGTTTGACCTAGGGATGAATGAACTAGTTCAGATAAAATAAAAAACACCTTTTTAACAGGTTTTGGAAAAGTTTGGATAATTTTCCTGCTGCTCCAATGTTTATTTCATTTTCATTCCCCTCTGCACTTCCTGGTTCCAGCTGGGAGCAGAAGTACTGTTGAGACAGCTTTTTGTGCAATGTTTTTGGCCTGATCAAAAGCAGGAAGTACTAGAAATCTCACAAGAAAGTCTATTCTTGCAAGATCTTGTCCAATTTTGCAGACCAAAAAGGTTCAGATAAGGTTTGACTAAGCATCTAAAGCTTTGGAAGCTCAATCATTACTAGTTTCCCCAACGCTGCCTGAAAACATTAAACTACAGACATTTCTTTGTTAAGGAGATTCATTCTTCTTCCATATAATACACTATTAAGGTAGTTAAAAAGAGTTCTTTTAGGCATCTTCTACATAACATCGTCCCCAAAAAACACAGTGGTTGCATAAGCTGTATTTAAGATTGACTTCCAACTATTACAAGCAATTGAAAGCCAGGGATTGTAAATGACTGTGAAACATATTCCTTTGGGGCTGAAATTTTCCTGGGTTTGGCTTTTCACAGTGGAATTTTTTTTAACTTTAAACAAAATAAACTATCCTTGTGTTTATATTATATTAAACTCAACGCCAGCTTGCTTCTATCTTCTAATGAAAATGTGCATGCAGAACTCAAAAATGGCATAACTAATTTCTCATTGAGATCTAGGAAATAAGTAAAATGTGTTTAAACACATTAAATAGAATTTGTTGTTAGAATTTGATTGATAAAAAGCTAGAAAGGTCCAGGACTTTGGGGATGATGTGAGGCACTTCATCTTTTGATCTCTCTAAATCCTGGTTTAGATTTAGGGCTTGTCTAGATTCGGTACATTCACACTAGTGTAATAAGGCAGTGTAGTTCCTCTGGTGCCAAAACCTTAATGGCTTAATGGTTCATTGATGCAAGCCTCATTTTGTATGGGCAGAATGTATCTGCAGGGGTTTGCTCTGGTAAAATGACCTTGACGTAGTTATGCTTCTCCAAATTTCCCTAATATAAACAAGTCCTAAGAATTTTTGAGTGGGCTGAATCCAAAAAAAAACCCAATAAAAAACTAAAGTTGTGACTTTATCAAACTGTGAGTTTTTCAACTTTAAATGTTTACAATTTAATGAAGAATGAAAGAATTTTGTTAATATTTCTTTTCCCAGTATGTGAGACTCATTTTACCCACTGACTTTGTATTGCTAGCCACTAGGTATATAGGGGTTATTGGCTTCCCCTGCACAGCGATATGGGCTAGGTTATCTGATTCAGCAGCCTGTCTGAGTTGGTAAGAACGTATCTCCAAGAACTGAATGGAATCACCAAATATGAATGGAAGTCTCAAAGCTCAGGACATTAGCGGACCCCTCTGTCAGTCCCGCCAACGTGCAAGCGGGTGGACAAAAAATGTGTGCAAAAGACAGTTTCTCTTCTTCCACTTGCCTTCCAATTCAATCATTGTGGATGCAGTCAATTCTAAGGGCCGCCAACACCAGTTCAAATCCACTCCTTCTGACTAGGACTGGAAACGCCTAGATCTTTTCAGCAGGAAAACATAGGGAGGACCAGGAACTGCACATAAATATCAGGGAGCTCAGGGTGATTTGTTTGGCATGAGGAATGTTTCTTCCCTTCCTGAGAGGCAAGTAGTTCAGGCCTGATGGACAACACCACCACAATGTACTATATCAACAGGCAGGGTGGGACCCACTCCCCCGCCCTCTGTCAGGAGACGGTGAGTCTGTGGAACCTGGCAATAGGCCATGATCGTCACCTGGTAGCTTCACACTCCCTGGTATCAAGAACGCCACAGTGGACCATCTCAGCAGGACCTTCTAACCTTTCCATGAGTAGTCTCTCCACCTGTCAGTAGCTGACATGATCTTCCAGAGGTGGGGGTTTCCCCAGTGGATCTCTTCACCTCCAAGGTCAACAAGAAGTGCAGTCAGTTCTGCTCCCTTTGGGGGCTAGATAAGAGAGCACTGTCAGATGCCTTCCTACTTCCCTGGTCGGAGAGACTTCTGTACACTTTCCCTCCCATTCCGTTGGTTCACAGGGTCCTGTTAAAAATCAAGAGAGACAAGGCGAGGGTCGTTCTCATTGCGCCCGCATAGCCCAGGCAACACTGGTTCACAATGTTCCTGAAGCTGTCAGTCGCCCCCCACCCTCTCGGAGTTGCCACGGTGGCACGACCAGCTTTTTCAGGATCAGGTTCCCCTCCTGCACCCAGACCTGGAGTCCCTACACCTGATGGCATGGAGGCTGAATGGCTGAGCTTGGAGGAATGAGCTTGCTCGTCACAGGTGCAGGCCATACTAACGGGTAGCAGGAAGCCTTCCACAAGGTCATCGTACTTAGCCAAGTGGAACAGATTCACTTGCTGGGCCACAGCGCAGGCACTCACGCCCCACCAGCTGCCAATCCAGGTGGTTTTGGCTTACCTGTTGCACTTTAAGCTTCAGGGCTTAGCTACTGCATCATTGGAGGTGCATCTGGCCATCATCTCAGCCTTCCACCCCCCAGGTTAGAGGAGGTCAGTTTTTTCTCACACCATGGCAGCTAGGTTCCTGAAGGGTATAGAAAGGCGCCCAAAGGAATGATCTATTTCTTTTTTAACACCAGGGAAAACAGCATACTGTGCTTTCCTGCATTGAGCCAAAGGCCTCTGCACAAACACAATGGTGCTGAACAACACAGAAGATGTACTTCAGAAGTTCTGAAGATATCTGTGAGGATATTAGCTCTACAGCTTTTACTACCTTTCATAATTTCACTGTGGATAAAATGTGAAGGAATCCAGCTGTTAAAATTTGAATGACCATGGCATTTCAATTTATATACATGATCACATAAATAGCACCTTGTTAGAAGAACAGTAAGGTTGTAAAATCAAGCACTCAAAAGTTTGGGAAATTGCAGAAGTCAGGTTATTGTGTGCAACCTCAGTTTGCCTCCCTTGTGCATAAGCACTGTGTTACAATCTTTTATTTACACAGTCACCTAGTATTTTTTTCACAAGACCCCTGCCACATTCAGTAAATGGGTAGTTATTCAATATTTGTTTTTTCTCCACATTCAGTATGTGGCCACGGGCCATATTATACACACACACACTTTCCAAAATCTTCCCTAAATACACAATGATTAATGTGCTCATGGATATTTCTGTGGTGCTCATCACTTTAGTTGACTGCTGCACAAATATTAATCAATATATCTTCACAACTCCCTTCTGAAGTGAGATAATATCCCTACTGTACAGCTGGGCATCTGAGTCACAAGAAAAATAAGGCTGAAATTGCCTAGTGTCCATTCCTTTTAGATGCTCAACTTGAAATACCAAGTGCCTTCTTTTTCAGAGTACTTATATAGCACTTTATATGTTCAGAACAGAACCTTCTGCAAAACAAACCCCAGCTATCTCACATTGAGCACCCAGAAAATGAAGAACATACAATTAGCGACCACATGTGAAAGTTTAGGTTTAAGGGATTGGCCTAATATCACAAAGGAACATTGTTGCAGAGGCAGGGATAGAATCCAGTTCTTCAAGACAGCAGTCAATTGCCTTAATCATGAGACCTTCCTTTCTCTTCCTGCAATCCCCTGACTCATTACCCACCTTCCAATGGGGTTGCACAGGTGTAACTGAAAGCAGAATTTGGCCTGCAAAATCTGTTACTGGGGAAGAGACGCGGAAAGAAACACAAGTTGAGCTTGTATCTTTAATACTTGGAATAATCACTTTTTCCTTATAACTGAGCAAACTTGATATGGAAGTTATTGAGATAATACAGATGGGAATTTCATAATGCCATTTTTACAGTCATTTTATAAAAATATAACTGCCTTTTAAGGCCATAGTTTACCAGTATTCCAATCCCACATACAACAGATGTCTATGTAATGTAAATGTGAGGCATAGATTTGTTATGTAACACACAAACATTATTTTCAGCCACAATCGATATTATGTTCACATCAGAGACCTTTCCTATTTCACATGGGATGGATCAAGGTATGGAGAATGAAGACGCTCCCTACAAAACATATGATAAATGTTCAAAATAGGTGTGTAACTGTTCAAAGAAAGCAAGAAGGGTTCTGATGTCATAAATAAATACAGTTATTTCAGTTTTATTTATTTGTTTTCCTAGTCTATCTTTTCATTTAGCACCTGCCTTCTCCCTTCCCTTTCATGCTATCTTGCCATTGGTATCTGAGAACTTTATTCCCTTCAGCTCCTTGCAACAGAAACAACCTTCCTCTATTTCTCCATTCCGTTGACTCTCCACATTTTTTCAAACCTCATCTGAAAGATATTTTTTTTTCTTTGCTTTTGTCTCTCTCCCTCTCTTGCTGATCACTCTAAAGGAGTTTGGAAAGATGGGAGTCAGTGACCACAAAGCCATTAGTTTAGCATATTCAGGCAAACAGCCATCATCTTAGGAGCCAAGATCAAGAAACAAAAGGAGACAGGTAGAGCTAAAATGAAGTAGAGATTGGAGAGGATTATTTAATTAAATTTAATGTATAGTCCACAAGTTTCCAAGACCAGACGGGATATATGTGTGGGTAATTAAGGAATTGGATTAATAAACTGAGATTATAATAGTATTTTGGAGAAATACACTGGGAAATGAGCACTAATGAAAATTAGGGGGGTCAGAGGTCATATTTTTCACAGTTTAAGGGACGACATGAGGGCTCACAGATCTCCCACTGGACCTGATTTAAACCTCATTTTTAAGCCATAGATTCTTCCAGTTTGTAAAAACTGAGCAGATAATATTTCTCAGAATGTCTCTGCAGAATTTCTGACCTGGAGTTAGTGAAATTAATATGAAAAGTGGAGGAAAAAAGAAATAGCAGATCACTGTACAAGTGGAAGGAGAAAATACGAAGGACGCAGCTCTTTGTGCCATGATGGTATAAAGTCTGATGGCTGATATCTCTGCTACTCTCAGCTATTTTAGATGCCAATTTTTCTAGCCTAGAACATGAAATGAGGTGTAATACAAAAAAATGGGAGAGGGGAAGGAATCTGGGTCTATTCAAGAAATTAGAAAGCAACTATCTCACACAAGTTGAGAACTTGATAATGCCCACAGCACTACACAACTGTAATAGACTGTGATGAAGTTACAGGACCAGATCAAAGATTTAACGAGGAATAGAGGAGGAAAAAATGCATCATCGGATAACTAAAAAATACGGAGGACAAAGGCCTCGTTTGCTCTGATGAAACATAAATCCCTGAAATTTTACATTTATTTGAAAAAAATAAAATTAAAACAAGCTGAGTGGCAGGACAATTCCCAGAATATGAGAGTAATAAAAGTTCACTTCTGTAAACTCGAAAACTAACAGACAGTGCTGCATACTGCTTGGAAGATGGGCATAAATAAATATCAGGACAGGAGAATTTTATTTTTTCAAGACTTTTCACAAGGAATTCAACAGCAAAAATTCAGATATTCTGAGACCAGAATGGGTCATTATGATAAACTAGTCTTATCTCCTGTATAACAGAGGCCATAGAATTTCACCAGGAGTTCCTGCATGACGCCTATAGTTTCTGATTGAGCTAGACCAGTGTTTCTCAAACTGGGGGTCTCAACCTAAAAGGCGGGGCCAAGACTTTTGTAGTGTGATTGCGAGAGCAGTGGCTGCTGGCTGGGTGCCCAGCTCTGAAGGCAATGTCGCCACCAGCAGCAGCACAAAAGTAAGGGTGGTATGATGTGCGGCGGAGTCACTTTTTGGAGCTGGATTGTCATAACCTGAAATATTTTCAAAGGGGTTCCCAGCAAAAAAAAGCTAGACCATGTTTCTCAAACCTTTCAGTGTGGCAACCCCTTATTTGATGTTAAACATCATTGTGATCTCCTTACATTTACTATAAAAGTAAGAATAAAAATGTAGCAATGATTATTGTAATAAGTCTATATAATGTATTTTAGTTTGAGAGGCTGACAGAAGCGTAAGTGACAAGAAGGGTGGACATTGAAGGGTAAGGGTACAAGAAGGGGCGGGGAGTAAGATTTTCTTTGCTTTAGATTGTATTAAAATTTTCAGTGCCTTGTGATCTCCTTCACTGTAATTCTTGACCTCTATGGGGGTCATGGCCCACCAGTTGAGAAACAGTGAGCAAGAATACATCTTTTAAAGAGACATTAAATCCTGATTTCAAGTGATGGAAGAGCTACTGCATTCTTAGGTAAATTGTTCCAATGGTTAGTTAACGCCACTGTTTAAAATTTGTTCCTTATTTCCAGTTTGAATTTGTCTAATTTTAGCTTCCAGCCATTGGATTTTAGTATGATTTGCTGGATTAAAAAGCCATCCTCTATCAGAAATCGCTTACCTATTTAGGTATTGGTAGACCAAAATGAAGTCATTTCTTAGCCATCTTTTGGATAAGCTAAACAGATCGAGTTCCTTAAGTCTCTTATTGTACGAGAGGTTTTCCAGACTTCAGATCATTCTTATTGCTTTTTTCTGAACCTTTTTCAATATTCTTATGTAGACACCAAAATTGGATGGAATTTTCCAGCAAAGGTCTCACCAATGCCTTATATAGAGGTAATGCCTCCTCTCTACTCCTACTCAATACTCCCTTGTTCAAATATAGAAGGATTGTGTTAGTCCTGTTAGCCACAGCATGATGCTATGAGCTCACCTTCAGCTGGGCATCTACCATTGTCCTTTACAAATTCACTGCTTTTCACCATCTATCCTGAATCCTCTTTGCTCCAGTTATGCAGAAGCTCTATGGAAAAAAAATTAGTCACTTTTTTAATATCTATCATTTTAAGCATCCAGCATTTGGAGGTGCCAAACCCTTGAGAATTCAGTCATTTTTGAAAGGCACATTGGGCAGCTAGGGTAGCCCAGTATATTTGACAAATATAGACCCTGGGTGACTAGTCTTGTGTGAAGAAAAAATTGTCCAGGGTGATTATTTTTTAAATCTGTAGAGTCTTATAACTGTTTCTAGGAGTGGGGTCTGCTAACTTGAATATCACACACTGTGTATCATTTAACAAGCTTGAGATAGTAAAACCAATCTTCTGGATTTGTGGGTCTGGTCAGAGGCAAAGAGCTTGTATAGAGCTGTGGTTCTCAACCGTTCCAGACTACCGTACCCCGAACTTCTTTCAGGAGTCTGAGGCCCAAGCCCCATTGCCTGGGGCTGAAGCATGTAATTAATTGAGCTTTACGGGGCCTCCTGTGGCATGGGGCCCTGGGCAATTGCCCTGCTTGCCATCCCTTATCACTGGCTCTGCACTTGCAACCCCCCTAGGGGGTCACAACCCCCTGGTTAAGAAATACTGATTTAGATGAGTTGATGTACCCCATGGAAGAACTCTGCCCTTGGTTGAGAGCCAGTGGTATAGAGATATGCTGCCTAGCTCCCCAATGCAGCGAAGCATTTACATGTGTGTTAAGTCCATTTGTATTCAGCAAAGCAATTGAGCAAATGCTTAATCTTAAAAGTCTGCTTGAATCCCGTTGAGGTCAATGGGACTTAAACATGGGCCTAAAGTTTATCATGTGTTTAAGTGCTTTGCTGACTAGGGATGGACTCCTGAATTGGGGCCTGCGTGCCTTCTCCCCTGCCCTTTACTTACAAAAACTCTACTGTGTAGAATTAAGAGCCCCTTGTACTTGTATGGTGTTTACAGAACTGGAGTTATAGCTCTGTGAAGAATGGTGGGATTTTCTTTTGGTGTTTACAGAACTGGAGTTATAGCTCTGTGAAGAACGGGGGGATTTTCTTTTGGTGTTTACAGAACTGGAGCTATAGCTCTGTGAAGAACGGTGGGATTTTCTCTTTCGTTTATGCTCTTAATGTTATTATGGCTTCTAAAAAAATATTGTTCAGTCCGGATCAGTAACGCTTCTTGGAATGGCCTCAGTGGCGGGCGGAGGAGGTGCCACGTCACGTATTTCTGATCCGTCCCAGATTTCAGATAAATGCTGAGGAGATCCAGTCTGGACTGTCCAAGGGTTAAATAATCCAGGCCTGGGGAAGTGGGTTTATCACCACCCGTTTTTCAGGAGCGAGCAAGCCTGTGACAGCGACTCTGGGGCTGATGGTGGGGAGGCTACAACATGGAACTAGAAAAAAACGGAACGTGGTGGCGGTGGGTCCCCTGGATGATCAGAGAAACCGCCACCGCCCATAGGGCCTGATCCACGCCCAGCTGGGGTGAGAGCGGCCCAGCCAGGCGAAGGACAGAGACAGTGGAGAAGACAGGCGCACGTATCCCACCGAGCCCCGCGGGCCGCGCTCGGACCATCATCCCGGCTAGACCCGCGCGTGTCGAACTACAACTCCCATGATGCAGTGGGGGCAGCCGCTTGTCCTCCGTCTCTCCGCTTGTCTATGCGCATGCGCCGGGGGAGGTGGCAGAGCCGAGTTTATATCCGGGGGCAGAGGTCACGGTAGTACGGAGGGGCGCCGGAAGCTTCCGGGTTAGGGTCTCGGGGAAGCGGCGTTGGCGGGGGGGTTGTTTCAGCCTTTCCCGGGAGCCCCCTGCCCCAACTCCTGACTCGGGCCTGCGCGGAGCGGCTGGGGATGGATGAGGACGGGCTGCCCCTGGTGGGCTCCGGCATCGACCTGACCAAGGTACGGGCCCATCCCCCGCTTTCCTAGCATGCTCCTAGCATCCTCCGCTTCCCCGGCGCGGGGAGTTGGGGGAGCCTCTTCCCCGGGGGCCTGCGCCCCAGCGCCTCGCGCGTGGGCCTAGCCCCGCCTCGCCCCCCAAGGGAGCGCGGAGCTAGGGCGGCCTGGGTCGATGGTGGCTGCTCGTCTCTCCCTGCGCCGGGGGCGTTGCCCCTGCGGGGCGGGGCGGGAAGCTTGAGCCTGAAGTGTAAAGCGGGAGCCTTGGGAGTCAGGAGAGCTGGGGTCTGTTCCGAGCCCCGCCGCAGAGTCAGACCCGCCGGGAGCTCGAGCGAGTCGCTGGTGTTTTCTCCATGGCTCTCCCCCCCCCGGCCGGGAAAAACATCGCGCCGCGGTGTGTGCCTGTCAGGGTTTCCGTCCTTCACATGTGATCTGAGAAAGTCTTTGCAATCCTTGGGTGGAAACAAGGCGATGGACTTGGAAGGTCTTTTGTGGTTGCACATCTGTCCAGGAGGCAGGCATGATTTTTCTGTGTGTTACACCTTCGGCGTCAATTGTATGTCGCTTGCCATGCCCGTGAAATTATACTCTCCTCAAACTATGAATTTGCAGTTGGAAATCTCCTGTATTGGTTTGCATTCTGGTCATTCAGCTCTTTGGCAAATAGCTATATTTGGGGAGCACAACTTCGCACTCTGCTATGTCACTTCTTTGGCTCAAAAGTCTGAGACCTGAAGCAGTTCCTCTCCAGCTAGCAGTATCAGGCCATTTCTGTTCTCTCTGGCCCTTCACCTTGGTATCCAACATACTTCTGTGTGGTGTTTAAAAAGAAAAGGGTTCCTGTTCTTGTGAAAGGAAATGACCATTAATGTGTCTAAACAAACTTTGTAAACCTTAATTTTGTCATAAACAAATGAAATTCCATTATAAACACTCCCTGTCTTTTTAAGGTCAATTTAAACCCACATGCTGAGTCACATACAAGTGAGGCAATTTATCTCATTACAGAAATATTGTCCACCAGGATACTATATTGCACAGCTTTAAGGTTTGCTATTTTAGGTCCCAAATCCATGTTAAGATAATATGTGGATGAGGAGTCAGGGCCACTCACTCAATTGTGTGTTAAGTCATCAAGGCTATAAAGTAGATACTCTACAACTCCATTCAAAAACTGGAAATGTGTTTCTGATGATGTACATAGCATTTATTTCTAGCTGTGATTGTTTATGATAGAGAGGATATTAAAATCACACAGTTCCAACTACCCTCATGCTGCTTTTTCTACCTCCTGTACTTAGTGTCTAACAAGACCTTAATAGTTGCTATGCCATGCTATTGGAGCTAGAGCTAATGCTGGGTATCATTTGAAATCTAAACTCTTTTGCTTTCTCTAATCCTAGGAGTTATGAGAACATTGAAGTTCCTTCCAGCCCTACATTTCTAAATCCTCAAGTCCAGCCCCCTATACTGAAACAGGACCAAATTACTTATACCGTTCCTGAGAGGTGTTTGTCTAACCTGTTCTTAAAAACCTCCAGTGATGGGGATTCCACAACCTCCCTTGGTAGCCTATTCCTTAATTTAACTACCCATATAGTTAAAAAGATTTTTCTAATACCTAAACTAAATCTCCCTTGCTGCAGATTAAGCATATGACTTTTTGTCCTGCCTTCAGTGGACACACAACAATTGATTTCAGTCCTCTTTATAACAGCCTTTAATAGTCTTCAAATATGCTATCAGGTCCCCCCTCTCTTCTCAAGACTTAAACATGCCCCATTTCCTCATAGGTCAGGTTTTCTAAACCTTTTATCACTTTTGGTGTTCTTCTCTGCATTCTTTCCAATTTGTCCACAACCCCTAAAGTAGTGGTTCTCAAACTTTTTAAATGAACTTTTGTCTAACCATCGCGCCCTCCCTTCCCCTGAATCGTGCCCCCCTTTCCTTCTTCTGAAAGTGGGGGAGCCCTTTCAGAAAAAAACGGGGGTGTGGTCCCTGCACTGTGGACCCTAACAATCACGCCACCCTTCCCCCGAAGTCCCCCTTTTCAGGAAAAAAAACAGGGCCTTCAGCCTGGGGAGCGTAGCAGCAGCAGCAACGCGGGGAGCACAGGCAGCAGCGCAGGGAGTGGGGGCAGCAGCAGCATGGGGGAGCGTGCCTGGCAGCGTCAGGGGGCTGCTGCTGTTGCAGGAGATGGGCCAAATGCAAGACTGACTCTTGTGGGTCTCCACTAGATACATCCTCACAATTTGATGGCAAACTATTGATAACTACTCTTTGAGTATGGTCTTTTAATCATTTGTGCACCCACCTGATAGTAATTTCATCTAGACCACATTTCCCTAGTTGTCTTATGAAACTATGTCAAAAGCCTTACTAAAATCAAAATATCATACCTATTGCTTCTCCCCATCCACTTGACCAGTAATCCAGTTAAAGAAGAAAGTTAGTTTGGTTTGGCATGATTTGTTCTTGACAAATCCATGCTGGCTATGCCTTATAACCCTATGATCTTGTAGGTGCTTACAAATTGATTTTCTAATAATTTGTTCCCATATCTTTCAAGGTATCCAAGTTAGGTTCTAAGATGACCTAGGAAATTATACATCAGTCGGCCTATCTTTAAAATGGGGTACAGTATTTGCCCTTCTCCAGTCCTCTGGGACCTCGCCCATCCCCCATGAGTTCTTGAAGGTAATTGCTTCATCTAATTCCTTAAGTACTCTAGGATGAATTTCCTCAGGACTCGGCAACTTGAATTGCATCTAACTTATTTAAATATTCTTTAACCTGTTCTTTCTAGTTTGGTTTGTGTTCTTTCCTCCTTGTTAATATTAATTTTGTTGACTGTCTGGTCACCATTGTCCTTTCAGTGAAGACTGAAGTAAAATAGTCATTAAACACCTCAGCCTTTTTGATGCTATCAGTTATTAGCTCTCCTTCCCTAGAAGTAAAAGGACCTACACTTTCCTTCATCGTTCACTGAAGTTGTAGAGATCGAAAAGCAAGGTGGTAGTTGGAATCCTCTCACTTTAAAGCATTGTTGTGAAACTTCACTTTTTTTTGGATGTCTTTATCCCATTCTGTTTTCCGTATAGCACTCTAGATGGCACAAAGGGAGCATCAACCACCTGTAAGTCCCCTGCTGCAGAAGGCAACACAGCAGAACATATGGCCTGTTATTATTCACTATGTCAGTGATAGTCACACCTCAGTGGCTCAGGAGCCAAATTAGCAATCTACATTACCCAAAAGAGCCACAGTAGTGTGAATTGATTGTTTTGTTTAGTGTAGTACTATATATTCATATTTAAACAGTATGATAGGGGAAATACTTAGTTTTTTTACATATGTATATATAATATATTATTCTCACAGCAAAATGACTGACCAAATATTATTGTATCAACTACAATTCATTAATAACATAGCAAAAGCATCCTGATTGGTTAATAATTAAATCACACAGTGTTTTGATATGTGCTGCAAACAGCTGCAGAAAACACATTAAAGAGCCTTTTGTGACTCGGGGCCCTCAGTCTGAGTATCACTGAACTATGTTAAACTTCTCAGGTTTTTGCAAAACATCACTTTTGAAGTCCAGTGTTGTCTTAATTTTATTTAACTGGGTCATCATAATTTCGCATGAACATAGAAACAGAACTTCTCATGATACCAACAGCATTATGGGAATTAAATAGTCCTTTAGCTGTGACTTGGAGAGAGTAAGCACCACAGAAACACAAATATTATCTTCTTAAATTTTTTATGAAACTACTGAATTTTTTTACATAATTGAAACTAAGTAGCACTGGAAAAAAGAGAAAATTTTTAAGTAGGTAACACCTGTGCTTTATAGCCTTCCATGACTAGAAATATTTTAATGGGCAAATAGAATTACTTCTAAAACAAAAGTTTTAAAAATATTAATCTTAGACCAGTGATGGGAAACCATCATGGGATTTTGATCCATGTGTTCAGATCCTTTCCTTTTCCCCAAAGGTTAGGGCTGTTAATGTTGTTTATTATTTATATTGCAGTAGCTTTTCAGTTTTTGATCAGGGTAGTATTGTGCCAAGTACTGTACATACGAGTAATACAAAGGTAATCCCTGCCATAGAGATTTAACAGTCTAGGATTAAGACAAAACCAAACAGATGGATAAACAGACAAATGGGGGCTAGGTGAGGAACAAAGTAAGAATAAAGACAGCATGAGTAATTTGCCTCTGTCAAAGCAGTCACAGGTAGCCACCAGCCTAGCTAAATTGTGTTATTAGATGTGGCTGGAGTCTTGCAGAAAAACAAATGTTTTGCTTTATACAAATCCTTCAGTGTTAACCAAATATCAAATATTCCATAAAATGGCACTTTTTGTAGCATAAGTTTAAGAATATGATGATGCATTACCTATGAGAAATTATAGTGATCTTGTTTAGAAGTTCTTGTGAAGGTCTTTTCTTTATCTACACATTACTAAGTTCTTATTGCATTGAATAATTGGTGTTTCAAATGGGCCCCAGACAACACATCTTGAAGAGCAGAACTTCCTGAGCATCAATATGAAAAGTCTGACTGTGTCTTGCTTAAGGGGTGGTCTTTCAACTTACTTTCAAGAGAGGCGTGGTCTGGTACCTTGTACCTGGCAGGGCAAATCTATGTATCCAATAAAGGTTTGTATCCAATAGAGATCTTGTTCCCCTTTTATTTTTGCTCAAATGTCTGATTTCCACAAGTGTACTGGGTACTAGTGTGTGTATAGTCACATTTTGTTTTTCCTCTGCGAAACTACTTTTGTCTCAAGTCCCAAAGCAAGATTTTTTGATCCATTCTCCATGCTGACTTTCAGGAAGCTTCACTCTAAGGTTAAAATATGTCTTTGGATGATTACAACCCCTTTGTTTATACAGATGTTTTCCCATTTTCTGTACATCCTGCCCTTTTCCAGTATAAACTTTAGTTGATTCATAGTGAAAAAGGATGTTCATAACGCCTTGAAAAATGATCCCAAATATTTGGGT
This sequence comes from Emydura macquarii macquarii, assembly GCF_026122565.2. NCBI lineage: Eukaryota > Metazoa > Chordata > Testudines > Chelidae > Emydura > Emydura macquarii. The sequence goes on from NW_027133667.1 coordinate 2,154,388, forward strand.
AGCCTCATTCATGTAAACTTAAAAAATGAGCTGATGAGTCCAAATGTAAGAATTGAAGACTTAGATTTTCTGTCTGTGAATTTGTTTTCCTGTTTTGCATAATACAGGTTCCAGCTATTCAGCAGAAAAGAACGGTGGCATTTCTAAACCAGTTTGTGGTTCACACAGTGCAGTTCCTCAACCGCTTTTCTACTGTTTGTGAAGAGGTATGTTCATATTGCATCACTTTGCATCAGACTTCACATGGATGAACATGCATTACTTATAGTATTGCTCGGTTTTTGCATCTTTGAGTGCCAGTTGACCATGCATATTAGTTGGAATTGAAAGAATTAGTCCACTGCCTGCTTAAGGTTCAGGTTGAGTAAGTGGACTAATGCAGATTTGTTCACCTGTGTATGAGAAATCCATTTGAACTCTAATTTTACTAAGCCAATAGCCCATTTGTATTAAGTCTTGAAGTTTGGACATTTTAAGTGATTTGACAGAGCGTGATGTCTTCCACAAAGCAGGTATGATACAAATGGCAGCAATGCAAACTAGCACCTTACTAATGTGTTTCAACCATGAACTGGAGAGACCAATACAGGTTGAGAGGGTACTTCATTCTCCTTGTCCATTCAGTTCATTTTTCTTTTGGCAGAAGCTGCCAAGAGAAGTGCCTGTTAAACATTGGTGGTGGTGCTGCAGTGGGGAGGAGTTGTGAAGTAAATATCTCAGTCCATTTTACCTCCACCAAAAGCCTAATAAAAAGCCATCAGATTCTGTTTTTTGGTGACATATGCTTCATTGGTATTTCTTTTGTTCTCCAATTACTGGGAGTTTGAGGACAGTGTAGGATTAGACATACACATAGTACATTACCAAGAGACTGGGAATAGGGAGGAAAAAAGATGGAGTTTCAGCATTACCTCCTTCAGAATGGCTCAGCCATTAAAAACTTGCTGTGGTGTATTTGAATCGTGGGAGCTGGGTCCATTTCATAAATCTGTTCTTACTTCATAACTGGATAATGTAACTATCCAGTACCATCAAACTATCCAAATTTTGACTTGCCTCTCTTTCCTGCTCACGTTCTCCAATTTTTTAAAGAAGAATATGGTTTAAGATGATTTTTTTGTCCTATAGCTTTGAAATGACTTTGTTTTTAAAAAATTGACAAGTAATTAGTGCATAACATGGGCCCGTTTTCATTTTTTTTTCTTTCAAAAGGATAAAATAGCCCACAGTGACAGGTTTTCAAGGTGAATTTAGTGCCTATGAAAATGTTCCAGATTGACAACACAAGAAAGTTTCCTAGTTAGCTATAGAGCAGCATCATGCAAGCTCCCTTCTGAAAGGACTTCCTCTGAAGATGAGATGTTAATTCAGTCTCCATGTGCTTTCTAACCTCATCTTTTTTGCTGAGGGTGTCAGTAGTAGCTTTTTGCTATTGTCTTTTAACTCATTTCAGAGTACCAAACAGTCTGATCCAGTAGTAATAATTTAGTCAAATTGGATTTGACAATACAGATATGAAAGATTCTGTTGTCTATTAATGCTGCCCTGAGCCATCCTCTTGATGCTTAAGTGTAACATTTGGCAACTGTGCCAGCATCAGGGGTTGAGGGGAGAAACTAAACATAATTCTGGATTTTTAGCAGAGGAAGCTCTTGGTATTTGTGGCAGCTTGACTACCTTGATAGAATTTTTGTCAGTACTGCAAAATCTAGGAGATTTCCTTGAACCCATAGGACCTCAATGTCTCCTTAGGGTGCCTATAAAATACACACTTTCCCAAACAGAACTATATATTTAATCAGCACACACCAAAGCTGTTAAGTCTCTTGCATAAACTACGTATTTTAAACTGTGGATAAATAAGTATTTTGTGAAGCATAAATTCATATTCATATCAAGCCTAAATGTGTAGTTAACCAAGAGACTAAGTAATACATGTTACAATCTCTGACTTATTTTTTGTATTAAGAATAAAAACTTTTAAATGTCAAAGTGCCATCTTAAATTGACAAAATGCAGGAAATTCAAAGTTGAATCTGACACTGTCCTTAATTTGAATTTCCTGACTTTAGTCAAATTAAATAAGACATGTAAAATTATGTAGTTGCCTTTGTATGTACCCCCCATCACAAGGTTGTGGGTTGGTTTTTAAAAACAAAACAAAACAGGAGACTAACTTGTGAAGAACAAGGACTCATTTGTAAGCAAGTCAAGAGACTATAATTTTTGTCACTCTGTCCTTCTTTCTGACTCTAAAATGTTGGTGAGGATTGATGTTTTCTGAGGTGTTTGTGTTCTGCTTCTGAGCCGGGCAGAATCCTGCTAACGTTCCAGAAGGCAGTCAAAATACTATATATCTGCTAGCCAACTTTACTAGGATGGTCTGGCTTGATGTGGCACTGATTAGATAAAGACATGACAGTTCTTGTGGATTAATTTTTTAAAAAATGTTACATTTTAAAAGAACATTATATGAAATTTGATTGTGAGATGCAATTGGAGCATGTTAAACTTTTAGTTCTAGCTTACCAACAGTTTTGACTGTAAATGACTCCCATTCACCATCCTGTATTCTTCTGATTTCTCTTCCTCCAGTCCATCCTTGTATGTACAGTTACTTACACATATTTCCCACCTTTCATCTTTCACATTTTTGAAGTAAGTTCTTTGAAGCAAGTAACTTTGAGGATACAGTATGTCTAACTTCATTACCCCAGTACCCTGAGTAAGCTTCATTAACTGTTGCTCTCATTTGCACGTAGACTCTCTCTATCCCCTTTATTGGCAGCATTGCCATTATGGGGAAAGAGCAGTATGTAGTGAAATTACTTTAAATGCCAACAAATGCAATGTAGGAATCAACATCAAGCAGTGTCCTAATGGTGTACAGTAGTACACTTTAGTCTTTTTTTCTAACAGGGGTTGCCCTGTCACTTATTTTGCATCTTCAGTAGGCTGAGAATATAAGTATATTTCATGTTTATCTACATGTTCCTTGTTTTACCGTTGCCAGTTTTGGCTTTTAGAAGGGCATTGAACAATGCTGTCATGTCTTAATTTTTTCTCTCCTAGAAGTTGTCAGCTCTCTCTCTCCGTATCCAACAAATTGAAACAACGCTTAATATTTTGGATGCAAAGGTGTGTATGTATATATAGATGTGTTTTGGTGGTGTGTGTTTACAACACTCAAAGTCTAACTTCTTTATAATTAGTAGATTTTTTGCACTGAAGTACAATTGTCGTCAGAACTGTGCTGTAATGGAATTTAATGTAATGGAATTCAGTGGCTCAGGCACTCTCCTGCAATGTGGAAGACTCCTTTTCAAATCCTTTCTCCCCATCAGACTGAGGGGCAAATTGAACCCAAGTCTCCCACATCTCAGATGACTATTTTAACCACAGGTTATAAGAGAGATACTACCGCCCAGCATTTAAGTTCTGAAAAATATTTTTGGGGGCCAAAACAATTGTTGTGAACTTGACGTGGATTCACCCTAGTTTCAAGTCAAATGAAACACACTTTTTGTGAATTAACTATTTGTCTGAAAAATTTCACACAGTTCTAGTAGACAAGGCGTTAGTGAGGAAACCTAAAAGCAAGTGATGGAAACTATTTGTTGTACTGACATGGGAAGTATCAGCTGAATTCATTTATAGACTGGCATATGTGCTGACTTCTAAGTAATAGGAATACATGTTATTGGCTAAACTCAAGATGTTATGCTTACAGTTTATTTGAAAATTGTCTTCTCTGTTCAGTTGTCATCTATTCCTGGCCTAGAAGATGTCAAATTTGAAGTATCCAATGCAAATATGAACAGTGTTACAAATGGTCCAGTTCCACAAGCCACTACAGATCAGCACTCACTATCTGTATCTCCTCAGTCAGAAGTAAGTATCAAAGTATAAATAATATACTTCTACCCAGAAAGTGTTTCCTCTTGATTGAACAAGATGGAGTGAGCAAGCATGGTGTAAGGGAGAAATCAAACCAAATTTTAACTGTATAATACATTTTCCATTTCATGTTATTTAAGTGGTGTTTTTTTAAAAAAGCTTGTTAAACTTTTTTGTTAAATTACATTTGTAGTGATTTAACTAATACAAATTTTATAGTGAGAAATTATTTCCTGCATTTTTCTTAAATCCCACTGAAAGGTGAGCTTGAACTAAGTAGCAAGAAGGATCAGGGAAGGTCATGCATGGGATTAAAAATTCAAATCCCACCATTCTAGTTCTTCCATTTTTTTTTTAGAATCTGAGCTTTCAGCTGAAACCAGTAAGTTTCTAGCACATTCTATTGCAAATGCATGCTTGCCCTATTAAATCAGCTGTTTATTAGAGGAGCACTTCTACTGTAAATGATTATCAGCTTAAAGGAGACTAAATATGGTTTACACATGTTCCCGCTTCACTAAGAATTAGCACTCCTGTTGGCTATTTCACAAACAAGACTTTCTTGCCTTATTTTTGAGGGAGAGAAAAGTGGTGGATTTTTTTGTTTTTTGATCATTTTACCCCCAGTCTCCTCCTCCTCCTCTGTTTCATATCAGTTACAGTGTAGTAATTACCTCAGCCCAGAGCATGGATACAGTCTCAAACTTGGCCAGAGTTGCTGTGAAGTGACAATGGCTGTGCTATTGAAAATCCAACAGATTGTTGCTCTTCCTGGCCTGCTAATGCTTAGTAACTGTAGATTCATCTGCAGAATTGTGGTATGGAAAGTCTCTCTCACATTTGGACATATTATGCTCATTTTCATTGACCCTAAAGAGGAATAGCAAAGTGGAAGCAAACATGGACAGTTTCTTAAATAATACTGTAGACTGTCAATCATCTTTTCTCAACTTTAATTTAAAAACTTCCACTGGCCCTGCATTTTAAGGCAATACTACATATTTCTGAAAGTGGGCTTCAGGTTCAAATCTTTAGATGGACAGCTTAACAACAAATGTACAGTTTGACAGTCTGGTAGAATGAGTTTTATAGCTTAAATCTTTTATTGTTCTCCCAAGTCCGAATACTGGATATCAAAATGATAGATCAGAGAAATGTTAGTGCAAAAAGATAATGTTCTAATTTTTTTAGCAAAAATACTTTTGAATCTTTTGTGATTCAGAATTTTTCATAACTTTAAGTGAGATCACTCAGTTTGTATGGGAGTAAGATAGGAGTAACATGAGGGTCATTTTGAAGTTATTGGTATGTTAGTATAAAGGAACATTTTTAATTTGTGCCAAAATTCAAGATTTTAAAATCTAGTAGAATATAATTGAAATTTGTTCTCTACACATTCTGCCTACAAATAAACAATCTGCTTGACTCAGATTTTTTTTTTTAAGATTTTGAATTTTTCTTTTACCTGGTAATGTGAGTTTTGTATTCATCCCAGAATGTTTAGTGGATATTGCTTTCAAGATTCCTTACATTTAACTGAACAATAAACATTAAATGTTGTATAGATCTCAGTGAAGTTTTACAAATTGTTTTAAAAATTCTGACACAACTGACTTGAAGTATTACTTGAAAAGCTAGTTGTGTCCATTGCCTATAACTGATAACATACGAGAATCTTTGACTCTGTTGATTCTCTAGTATGTATGGTCTCTTGCTGATAAAATGACTTTTGTACACTTGGCGTGGGGGTTAAAAAAAAAGGGGGGGGGGAGAAAAAGGTAATTTGTACATTTTACCAGTAGAGGGTGCTATGCAGATTACACCAAATAGCAATTAAAATGTTTTACCTAAAGTAAAAATTTACCATTTTACTCTTTTATCCATTAAAGCTGAAGAGTAGAATACGGAGAAATTATGAGCTAGATAGCTATCTCAGGACTCTGATGATGAGCCACTGCCACTTTGCTGGTGGTTTCAGAGCCAAGTTTTGTAGGAAAAATAGAAGTCCAAGGGGGAGCATCAAGTCGGCAACTGAAAATGTGGTCTTAATGTCCTATAATTAGAGCTAAGGTGGAATTAATTTTTACAAGTAACCTTAGTCCAAATTGACTGACGTTATTTGTAAAATTCATTCTGTTCTTGAAACTGACTAGCTAAGGTAATTTTTTGTATTAAAGACTTCATAGACATTTGCCTTTACATTTTTTAAAAGATCACAGTTTGAGGGGATTTTCACAATTTCTGTGCCATCTGTGAAATCCTGATTTATACAGGGCCTTACCTGTAATGTAAGCGTCTCAGAAACTTGTGTGACTTTGTCCTTGATACAGACTATGACAGAGTGACTCACCAGCCAGTGCACCACTTTGTGGCTGGATTTGGTGGCATCCAAGGTTTTCCTCTCCATAGCCTTGTTCAGCCTGTTCAGGTCTATTAGGGCATGTCTACACAGTGATGATAAACATGCCACTGGCCTGTTTCAGCTGATTTGAGGTTGCAGGGCTGAGGCTGTCTGGGGCCTCAAAACTCTGGAGTAGATGTTCAGGCTCAGGCTGAAGCCTGAGCTTTGGAACCCTGCAAGGGTAGAGGGTCCAAGAGCTGAGGCTCAAGCCTGAGTGACTACACAGCAGTTTTTAGCCCTGTGAGCCCGAATCAGCTGACCCCAGCCAGCTGCATGCGTGCTGTGTCTTTTATCCCTGTATAGATGTAACTCCAATTAGCCTGCTTTGTCTTGTGACTCTGCCTTCCAGCCAGGTCACCTTTTAGTCCCATTCCTTTGGGATAAATTTGAGTCCAGTCCAATAGTAATCCAGCAGCCTTCTGTTAGGGCAAAAGACAGATTCTAGACCCACTAGGCGTTATAACCCTTGTCTGGGGTCTTCATCAGGCCTTTTGGTGGTGGCCTGTACAGGAACCAAGTCTCACTCTACCCTGCAGCCCAGGGCTCCTGTAGTAGCAGTTAAGATATGCTTCTTTAGGCCTCCTGCTGCTTCTCTGGGCTTCTTTCTATTGCAGCCTTCTTTTCCAGGCCTCAGAGGAAGGGAAACAAAGGAAAGTCACAACTCAAGAATAATCCAAGCACCTGCCTATCCCTTCCTCCTTTCAGGAGATATCTCATGAGCTGTAGCATCACTCCGTATACTTAGGGCTATCTTGCAGTGTTCCCAGGAACTCTCTGCCAGCTTTGTCCACTACAGTTTTCCTTCGTGGGAGCTAGTGGGAAAAGGTCTGTCCATCTCCCAGAAGGCTTTGGCCTTCTGAACTGAGTTTCTGCCTTTTAAGGCTTCTCCAAAATTGACATGCCTTGCTGATGCAGCATACTGGGCTGCCTGAGCCCAAAGCTACTCTTTAGCCCCTTCTTGTCTTCATGCAGGATTTGTATACCCCATCACACAGACACAAGACAGATACTATTGCACCATATACTTTATAGGAATGACAGTTTTAAAAATATCAAATTGCAAAACAGTAGAAGATAGACATAAATACCTGTAAAATTGTGAACAGATAATGTCCTTTACGAATGATCTGTTCAGGATAAGTGTACAACATGAAGGCACATGATCAGTCTTTTTAAGACTTTCTTTTTAGAAATGTTAATATTACTCTGATGTAGGCATATGACACATTTTAAAAATCAGCTTTTTTTTTTTTTTTTTGGTATAGTCCTTTGAATCGACTGATTGATAATATATAATAAAGCTATTTGAATGAAGCAGAATTGCTTTAGAGCATCAGCCTGACAGCTTTTTCATGACTTCTTTAACACACACACTTTTAATATAAATAAATTATTTCTGCTGTTGAAAACTATTTCCCTTTCAAAAATGTATTGTGACAAACATTGTAATAAAAGTAATCCCAAATGGCAATGTGTACATATAGACGTCTATAATCTGTATATTGGGGTAAGGAGGATCTAATTTTTTCTCTAGTCCCAAATTTTATCAACTGAAATCTCCTTATATGCTCCTGATCTGTGTTGTTGCTCAAGATTTACATACAATGTTCTCTGTATACAGCAGAACAGCATACATGAGACAGGACAACAGAAAACAGAAGTAGCAGCAGAAAATGCCATGACTGTAGCCAAGGATCCAAGATATGCCAGATATCTCAAAATGGTTCAAGTGGTAAGTCTGGTTTTTTGTTCTTTCTCTAGCTTCATTTGAAATTCCTTTATGCTTTTTATGATGAAATTATGTATATCTGTATATGAATGTAACTGATGGGAAGTTTCAGGAAATGAAGAAACTAATTTACACGGACATGTTATGGTGACATCTGACTGTTGCACCTACAAACACTGAGGAACAGATAGGATATTACAAATTAAGTTGGGAAAGTGTGCCAACCCCCTCACTCTTCAGACTGAGGATTCTTAAACATTTTATTAATGTGGGCTGCTTCTGAATAAAGTATCTTGTAGATCATCACATCTCTCATTCATCATTTTGTAGATTACCACCTCTCCCATTCATGCAAGATCCGACAGCTACAGTAGCATTAAGTGTTAAAGTAATAGGAAAATGTGTATATTTTAACTTATTATATGTCCTTCTTTTGAAGAAGAAGAAGAAAAAAAGACACTGTCCTGTTTTGCTCTTCATCTGCCCTTCATCCATTCCATTCCTGTGTCGTCTTGTTTATTTTTCCTTTTCCTGTTACCCTGGACATACTGCTTTGCAGCTGGGTTCTCTTTATCCTGGGATATTTCTCTCTTGATGATGTCAGGCATCTCCTGTCTCACTGATAGCCCTGGTTTCCTCTCCCCCTTAAGTAGCACTGATTCCAAGTGAAGGCAAATAGGCCAACTGTTGCTCCATGTTTTCAGCCACATCTATCAGTGGTTCAGGCTGTTCTTGGTAATGAAAAAGCTAGAAACAACTTGAAACAAAGAGGAGCCAGCACCATTTGACCTGTGAGTTCTCCACTGAGCACTAGTGGCCCCATTTGAAAACCTCTGTCTTAAATTACATATATAATAGACTAATTATTATTCAGTTTAAGAGAATAATGCTACAGTGAAGAGAAGAATATATTTCTGCTCTCACATTCATCCGTCCCAGAGAACACTTCACCGGTCTCCATTATTTTCCTAACGATTGTAACTGAAGTGCTCCATACAACTTTAACTTTCTTTTTGTCTGCTGGTAATGAATAATCTCTTTGTAATGTGACCTTTAGTGCCCACCAGTAGGGTCTACTTAGTCCAGTTGATGCACCAATACATTAGCGCACTTTAGAAATCACATTCCCATAGTCACATGACTGCCTTTAGGTACAAGTAATCATTTGTTGCTTTTGTGTTTTATTGGATAAACCTGATCTTTTTTAATACCCTATCACACAGATGCAACAGAGGTACCACTACACCATACACTTTATAGGTGGCAAGTTTTGAAAAAACAACCAAATTGCAAAACTGTAGATAATACCCCTGGTATTTTATGTCTCTTATCAGTGTTAAAGCCTAAAATCAGAAGCCCTATTTTTGTTGGTATAAATAGAGCATGAACAACTTAGATTTTTTTCTCTACTTATTTAATTTTGAAATGTCTGAAGTAAAATCTGGTCTTGCCTGTTTTGCTAGAGGTCCCAGAGATGTGAATTGGGACCATGGCTGTCCTTATTTGCAGGGGCAAGCATTCAGTCTTTAACAGAAGTTTTTCTCCTAACTAACATTGAGGTGTTGTTAAAAACAGTTTGATAGCCTCAATAGGAATCACTTCCCTGTCAGTCAGACTTCAGTTCCAAGGTGTCCGTGATGTCATAAGTCTTCTAGTTTTCCAGTTATCCATAGTGTTCCAGGAAACAAAAGATAAAGGAAGCTGTACATTTCTGTGTAAAAATAGATATAGCCATCAATGGCTATTAGCGAGGATAGGCAGAGATTACTGTTTGCCAGAGGCTGGGAATGGCCAACGGGATGGATCACTTGATGATCACCTGTTCTGTTTGTTCCATCTGAAGCACCTGGCATTGGCCACTGTTGGAAGACAGAATCCTGGACTACATGGACCATTGGTCTGACCCAGTATGGCCATTTTTATGTTCTTAGATGGGGTGGGAGGGGAAATTTCTTCAGAGCAGAGGAAGGACCCCTCCTATGCCAGGAAGAAAAGGAAGGATACCCAGCTTCTTTCTCTTTGCTGAAAAATAAAATGGAAAAAAATAAATTTTCCTAAAATACTCCACTAAATTATCATAAGTTATTTGTATTTTACAGGGTTATTGGTGCATATTGGCTTAAATTAAAATGGAAGTAACCACTCATTTCATCCCTTCTTCCCTGCAGTTGAATTGGGCTGCAAGAAAAGCACTCACAATTCAAACTTGGTGCAGTTGTTGGGATCTACCACCAGACCTTGGTGCTGTCCCAGAAATTTTCTTTTGTTTTTTTTTGAGTCACAAATTGGCACTATATGGCTAGTTTATTACAAACTATTTGGAAGACTTTGGGGTCAGTAGTACTGCTGGGAGGAGAACATTAAGTTAACTTGTTGCTCTAATGCTTGATTTATTAAAAGTAGGGTACCCAAGTCTTTTATATCTAATTACATTGATATTAGTGACTGAGTGAGATCTCACTTTCCACATTTATCCTTTGTACTGGCAGTCCTGATGACTCCATTGCCAGAAGTAAATGGTGTGGAAGGAAAGTCAAACGTCCATGCTAAAAGTGAGCATGTTTTTTTTTGTATTTGCCAAGACAAGTCTGTTCAAACAAATATTTTTAAAGTTACTCTCTTCTAATTGATGAATTATCTCCGTTCATGTGTTTGTTGCCAGCAGTGGCTGTAGTATTAGGTAAGTTCTATCATGAAAGGGTGATTGGTTATAAATTGCTGATCAGTATGTTCATTACGTATCAAATCTGTTACAGGGATAGCTGTAAACAATAAAATAGCTGGCTTGTAGGCCTGGTGTGATTGATCAGATAATGTGTATACATTTACTAGATGTTCACTAGTAAAACTGTAGTGATCCCCTGAAAAACAATGTAATATTTGCTACATTACATTTTCAGTACAGAGCTTCCTTTGCGCCATGTCTCACATTTTACTGTTAAATCTGTGTTTTGCACTGCTTCTAAAGCATTAATTCTTCACATAAATTTGTTTTGCAAGGCACAAATACGCTTCATGAATTATAAAAATTAAATATGTAATTACATGTCACTAAACATGTAATTACAAGATAAGTACACTTTATTTCTACTGTTCAATTCGTCCTACATGTTCAATGGCAATTACCATTTGATTTAGCATAACTACCCCCATAATATTCTCTTACTGGCACATGAAATTTATAGTGTTAGGGTGGGATTTTCAAAGAAGCTGACAGTTAGGTCCCCAAATTCTGTTGAAAGACACCTAAATCTCATTGAATTTCAATGGAATCTGGACACCTAACTCACTTTGGCTCCTTTGAAAATCCCAGTTTAAAACCTGTGAAGAAACAGTAATGTCACAAATATGTAATATGCTTTACTAAACATAGAATAAGATACAGATTTACTTGTTCCGTATAACAAAGTATTAATACACAGTATTCATAGGGTTTTTAAAATTAATTAAGTTTAAGACTAGCTTTTGTAGATGAAGTAACATTTTAGAGGCGTTGGTTTGCTGTAGGCTATAAAGTTTCTGGTTTGCCCTAGAGATTATCGTAAATGAAATAGATATTTAATCTGGGACCACAAACGCTAAAATGCCTTAATCATAATCAAATGGTTATCGCATGCGATCGCTACAAGGCAGACTTACAGTTGTTTGGTTGCCTCAACTGTACTTTTCTTGTCTGAACATGTTTTGGATTTCTTTTTAAAATAACCTTAACCATGAATTTCCTGGTTTTATAATGCCTGGTTTTGGGAAAATTGAAACATCCCTTTAATGCTTTTGACCTTTAAGTTATTGATACATGCACGCATCCATGACTCCATCTTGACATAGTTCTTTGTCTAGGTATTTAGACTGAATGTCAGTAGAACTTAAATATTTGGATATAATAAAATATTTCATATTTTGTATACAGCTGTCTTCATGTAGGCAAGTGTAAGCAAACTTGAAAGTGCCAGAGTGAAGGTAATGAAAACTAAGGTACTCTATTCAGTTTAGGTGCTGCACAGTTAGTGCAAAGTGAGATTTCCATGCCATTGTCATAACTCTGTTGTGGAGGGACTACTTCCTGGGGTAGAAAGAATGGTTCAGTTTCCATGCCTATTCAATCATTTAGTTCTCTAATGCTGTCACCAAGTGTGCTAATTGTGTTGGTGGTTCTATCATATGCTCCTGTGAACATCTGCCCATCAGGTTACTGGCCTGAAACCACCAATTTATTTTACATGGCCCACTAAACGTCACTCAGCGGGTAGAGACTGGTGATTAATACTCACCAGGGCTAGACATAAATAGATGTAAATAAAAATTCTATCATCCTAAGCCATTCATGCACACTGCAGCTCCTATTTATATTATATTTCTGTAATAATGAGGATATTGTTTGCATCATAACTAATCATAAAGTTATTGCTTATGCTCACAGAGGTCATTCTGTTATTTTTTAAGAAACATTTAGCAAATAGAGCTGGGGGAAAAAATCTATGGGCACAGAATTGCTTGAAAAGTTTCTTTAAAAGTTCAAATACGTTTTTACTGTTCACAGTATGCTACAAAAGAAGCATTTGTAGTAATATTAGATCAAATACAGCACTCATAGTTTGTTTTATGTATCTTAAATTTTAGAAGAAACACAACTACCTTGCAATGAGTCTGTTTAAAAAAAAAAAAAAAAAAAAAAAAATTTGGTCATGAACTGCAATATTTTTCAAATCGGACAACTTCTTCACAAGCTCCAAACTAGTAGTTCATATTTTTAATGAACACTTAGTTTGATATCTTAAATTCCCCTCACACTGGCCATTAGACACATTCAGTTTTTATTTGATTTATAAATCATCTAGTTTAGTGTCGTGTTAGATTAGAGTGTTTGCAAATAAAGGCGCTTCACTATAGCAAAGGCTAGGTATGTATGGGTGTTTCATCTTAACTGCCACTACTTCCAGTTTCTCGTGAGTTTGGTGGGAGCTGAGAATGAAGACTACTGTATTATAAAAACAATGTTAAGGATATTCTTAGAAATTCTGGAACACAAAATTCTGGAAAAAAATATTCGTCCAAATAAGAAATAAAAATGTCTTTAGAGAGACAAGGTGGGTGCGGGTAATATCTCTTATTAGACCAGATTCTGCTGGTGAAAGAGACAAGCTTTTGAGCTGTGCAGAGCTGCTCTTGGAAATTGATCCAATAAAAGATATTACCTTACCCACCTTGTCTTTCTAATATCCTGGGGCCAGCAGGGCTTCAGCAACACTGCAAACAGTAATGCCTTGGGCACTTATCAGAACCCATCCCTATTGGATTAATCTACAAAATCTTTGATTATATCAAAACAGATAAAATATTAGATGGGTTTTGGCAGATCTGATCAAACCAGTAAATCTGGTGTTTTGTGCAGTAAGAGCCAATATTTAAGTACTCAGAAAGTGAATATGGGGCCCTCTTTTACTTAAACCATTGGCTAGGCTGGGGAAAGGAACCCTAGAAGAAGTTGAATCTAGAGACAAGGCTTAGGCTAGCAATATATTTGGTGTTATTTTGGGACTACCTGTTGTTGAAACAAAGTCTCAGGGATAAGTGAACATTTTACTCCTGAAGTGTTTTTTGTTTGGAATTGGATGGGAACTTCATCAGCTTACACTTTTTGTGTATTTTCCTCACAGGTGACAAATAGCTTTCTACATGAAAGAATTTGTTGACAAGCTTGATGTATTGCACCTGTTTTCTGAAATGGCTACAAAATTTTATTGTTCGTTTTTCTAATAAATTGCTAAAACAGTTAGCTTCCAGTGCTTATGAATATTTTGTTTAAAAAAAAAAATCATTTGAATCCCAGAATTCAGGAGAAAAATTTAAACGTTTTGTACTTGTGTATAACTCGAAAGGGTGCATGCATTGAAAAAACCCCAAAACTTTAGGTTGAAGTTTCAATGTGACAGATGGCAACAGAGCTGTGTGACAACCCTGTAATAAAAATAAATCTATCTATAATCTGGCAATATTATAAATTCCTGAGCTTAATCGTTTGTTGAAAGTCATCACTTTATATATAAAATTAAAGAGTTGTGATTTTTTTCAATGCAAACACACACAGGAAAATGTTAATTACAGCAACAGACTTAGTGTTGACATCATTTCATCAGACTGGGCACTCTGTGCTCTTTCTCCTATGATGGTAATGCAGACATACTTCTCTAAACCATTAGCCCTGGCTTCCTGCTCTTTTTTTTACTTACCTTGGACAGACAGCATTTGTACAGTGCCAAAAAAACTCATACTGCTGATCATTTACGTTTTGAGATCTCCCATGTTCTTTTTAGGCCATCAGAAGCTCAGTCCCTTGGAGATCAGAAATTAGACACTTTCATCTTGGCATGCAATCATCCAGATGGTGTTTCTTGACCTCTGCAGACAAGAATGGCAAATCAAGAAGTTCTCTTTGAGCAGTACTAGTAGAAACACATGAGCAGATACTGTTGGAACATACCTTGCAAAATGTTGTGGGCCAAACTTTCTTGGGTATCCTGTCCAGAAAGAGAATGTTTAGGTGTTGCTGAACAAGCATACAAGCTGTTGAAGGGCTTGCAATGAAAGGAAGGCTTTTTTCTTTCTCTATCTAAACATATATATGTATTTGACTGTCTGCATATATGCCAGTACACACTCAGTATTCAGAGGAGTAATTTTAAATTATGTTTCTGTTCTCATGTCCTCTTTCCTGCTGCATCCTTTAACTATGTTTCCATTCTAATTTTTCTTTAAAATGTTCTGCGTGCTAACAGTTGTCATTTCCTGCCTCTCTGGCCATACTTTCAGTGTATGTTTTAGCACGTCCTTTCCTGCCTCCCTTTCTCATTTTGTCCTCTTCCAAGTAATAACAGTTCACATGACTTTGACTTGCCATCTTCAAACTGCTGGCTTGTGAATTGGCCTGTCCACTCCTGACTTTCCTCTTTCACCTAGTTTTACATCCCATTTTCTCTTTTTGGATGTATTGTCATAAACTTAACATGGCCCAAGCTGAACTGATGTTTCCTCCCAAGCACTCTCCACTCCCCCTTTTTCTGTGACCACTGTCAACACCACAGTCTTCCTTGTTACCCAGGCTCATAACTGGCAGGTACAGGAAGACAGTCATCTCCAACAATCTGTCTTGATTTTCATATCCAGCCTGTGTCTAAATCCAGCCATTCCTTCTTGTATAATTTCCAGCACTCTTTTTTTTTTTTTTCCTCCAGTCCCTGCTGCTAAAACTCTCATTCAGGCCCTCACTTCCTGCTTTAATGATTGAAATGCTAATCCCCGTCTGGCCTTCCTGGCACTCTTATTCTGTGCCTCCCAATTCATACAAAACGCAACTGCTAAAATAATCTTTCTTACCTGTTAATCTGACCTTTCTCTCTCACACCCCACACCTTGAATCTCTTCATTGTCTACTTTCCTCCACTGCATCAAGTTTAGGCTTCTTGTCTTTGCTTTCAAGGCCCTATGTAAATCTCCCCTTCTTGCTTTTTCATCTTGCTTCTAGTCACATCCACTCCACAGATGGTGCCTGCCTCAGCACGTTTGTCTGCTTCTCCCACATTTATAGCCATGCTCTCTTATATGGAATGCCCTTCATGAGTTGGAGGACTGCATGGTCTCTCTATCCTCTCAGCATTCTAATATTTCCTGAAGACCTACTTCTGCCATGACACACGAGTAGTCAGTTAATGAATTAAATAACATGATGGAAAGAACATAAGAATGACCATACTGGGTCAGATCAGTGATCCCTTTAGCCTAATAGCCTATCTTCCAACAGTGGCTAGAGCCAGATGCATTAGGGAATGAACAGAACATGGCAATTTCAAGTGATCTTCCCCTATCATCCAGTCCCTCGGCTGGGCACCCGGAGCATGGGGTTGTGTCCTTGACCATCTTAGCTAACAGACATTGATGATGGGCCTATCCTCCATGAACTTCTCTAATTTGTTTTTGAACACACTTACACTTCTGGCCTTCCCAACATCTCCTGGCAATGAATTCCACAGGTTGATTGTGCTGTGTCTGAAGAAGTACTTCTTTATGCTGTTTTAAACCTGCTGTCTATTTTCATGGGGTGACACCTCGTTTTTGTATTATGTTAAGGGGTAAATTACACTTCCTTATGCACTTTTCCCACCCCATTCATGATTTTATAGATCTCTGTCCTATCTCCCTTTAGTAATTTGTTTTCTAAGCTGAAAAGTCCCAGGCTTTTTAATCTCTCCTCATGTGGAAGTTGTTTCATACTCCGAGTCTTTTTTGTTGCCCTTCTCTGCACCTTTTCCAATTGTAATAACTTTTTTGATATGGAGCGACCAAAACTGCACACAGTATTCAAAGTGTGGGTGCACCTTGGATTTACATAGCAGGATTGATATTTTCTGTCTTATCAATTCCTTTCCTAATGGTTTCTTACGTTGTTAGCTTTTTTGTCTGCCACTGTAGATTGAACACATACTGTCAGAGAACTATCCATGATGACTCCAAGGTCTTCCTTGAGTGGTAACAGCTAATTTAGACGACAATATTTTTTATGTGTAGTTAGGTTTGTTTATTCCAGTGTGCATTACTTTGCATTTATCAGCATTTGAATTTCATCTTCCATTTTCTTTCCCAGTCACCCAGTTTTGTGAGATCCCTTTGTAAGTCTTTGCAGTCAGCTTTGGACTTAACTATCTTGAGTAATTTTGAATCATCTGCAAATTTTGCCACTTCACTGTTTACCCCTTTTTTCCAGATCACTTATGAATGTTGAACAGCAGTCGTCCCAGTACAGATCGTTGAGGGATTCCTCTATCTACTGCTCTCCACTGTAAAAACTGGCCATTTATTCCTACCCTTTGTTTCCTATCTTTTAACCAGTTACTGATCCATGAGAGGACCTTCCCTTTTAACCCATGACTTCTTACTGTGCTTAAAAGTCTTGTGTGTGATACCTTGTCAAAGGCTTTCTGAAAGTCTTGACTGAATCATCCTTGTCCACGTGTTTGTTTGATACCCTCAAATAATTCTAATAGATTGGTGAGGCATGATTTTCCTTTACAAAAACCATGTTGACTCTTCCGCTGCATGTCATGTTCATCTACATATCTGATAATTGTGTTCTTATAGTTTCAGCCAAGTTGCCTGGTACTGAAGTTAGGCTTACTGTTCTGTAATTTGTCAGGATCACTTCTGAAGCCTTTTTTAAAAATCAGTGTCACATTAGCTATCCTGTCATCTGGTACAAAGACTGATTTTAAGCAATAGGTTGCATACCACAGTTAGTAGCTCTACAATTTCATATTAGAGTTCCTTCAGAACTATTAAGTGAATATCATCTGGTCCTGGTGACCTATTGCTTTTTAATTTATCAACTTGTTCCTAAACCTTCTATATTGACACTTCAGTTTTGGACAGTTCTTCAGATTTGTCACCTAAAAAGAATGCCTCAGGTGTGGCAATCTCCCCCATATCCTCTGCAGTGAAGACCAATGCACAGAATTAATTTAGCTTCTCTGCAATGGCTTTATCTTCCTTGAGTGCTCCTTTAGCACCTTGTAGCCCCACTTACTGTTTGGCAGGCTTTCTGCTTCTGAGGTACTTGAACATTTTTTATGCTCTTAGTTTGTCTTTTGCTGTTTGCTCTTCAAATACTTTTTTGGCCTGCCTATTATACTTAACTTGCCAGCATTTGTTCTCCTTTCTATTTTCTTCAGTAGGGTCCTACTTTCAATTTTTAAATTATGCCTCTGTGTCTCTAACCACCTCTTTTACTCTGTTTAGCCATGGTGGCTTTTTTTTTTGGTCCTCTTGGGTTTGGTTTTGTTCTTTTTAATGTGGAGTTGCATTTAGTTTGAGCCTCTATTATGGTGTTTTTAAATAGTTTCCATGCCTCTTGCACACATTTCGGTCTTGTGACTGTTCCTATTGATTTCCGTTTAACTAGCTTCCTCATTTTTATGTAGTTCCATTTCTTGAAGTTAAATGATTCTGTGGTGCATTTCATTGGTATTTTCTCCCCTGCACAAATATGTTAAATTTTATTACATTATGGTTGCTATTACTGAGCAATTCAGCTATATTCACATCTTGGAACAGATCCTCTGCTCCACTTAGGACTGAATCAAGAATTACCTCTCTCCCTGTGGGTTCCAAGACTTGCTTCTCCAAGAAGCAGTCATTAATGGTGTCAAGAAATTTTATCTTGGCATCCCATTCTGAGGTGATATGTAGCCAGTCAATATGGGGATAGTTGAAATCCCCTATTATTGTTGGATTTTTCTCTTTTTGTAGCCTCTCTAATTTCCCTGAGCATTTCAGTCACCATCCTGATCAGGTGGTCGGTATTATATTCCTACTGCTATACTCTTGTTGTTCAAGCATGGAATTTCTATCCATAGAGATTCTGTGGAACAGTTAAGTTCATTAAAGATTTTTGCTATATTTGACTCTGCTTTCTTTCACATATAGTGCCATTCCCCCACCACTGCGACCTGCTTTGTAATTCCTATATATTTTGTACCCTGGTATTACTGCGTCCCATTGATTATCGTAGTTCCACTAAGTTTCTGTGATGCCTATTATATTGGTATCTCATTTAATACCAGTCACTCAAGTTCACCCAGCATTTGTATATAAGCACTTACAAAATTTATCAATATTTAGTTGTCTGTCTTCTTGTGATATAATTGAATGGGATGCTTTTTTTTTTTTTTGCTTGACTTTCTCTTTAGTTCCTACCTGTACTTTATCAACTTTTATCCTCTTTTCTTTACGAGACTATAGAGTATCCCCTTTAATAAATCCTTCCCAGAGGGATGTCTCTGTCCAAGCCGTATGCTGCTCTGCACCTGTCGGCTTTCTCCACCAGCCTTTAGCTTAAAAACTCATCTACAACATCTTAATTGTACATGCCAGCAATCTGGTTCTGTTTTGGTTTAGGTGGAGCCTATGCTTCTTGCGTAGACTCCTCATTTTTTAAAAGATTTCCCAGTTCCTAATAAACTTGAATCCTTTCTCTAAACACCGTTGTCTCATCCATGCATTGAGACTCTGTAGTTCTGCCTCTCTAAGTAGCCCTTTTGTGTGAAACTGTAAGCATTTCAGAGAATGCTACCACGGAGGTCCTGGACTTTAGTCTCTTACCTAGCAGCCTAAATTTGGTCTCCTATCTTTACCTATGTCACTGGTATTCACATGTATCACAACCACCAGCTCCTCTCCAGCACTGCATGTGTCTATCAAGATGTCTTAATCGGTCTGCAAGCTTTTGCACCCAGCAGGCAATTCACCCTGTGGATCTCCTGGAATCCCCCATTACTATTATCTAACTCTTCCTAATAACTGGGTTCCTCTCCCTAGTGGGGTATCTTTAGTGTGAGAAGATAACATGACATCATCTGGAAAGAGGGTCCCAACTATGGGATTGTTTCCCTCTGCTCCAGTTTGAAGTTTTCCTTCCCTCAGACTTTCCTCTTCCTCACAGCACAGAGACTATCAGACTAGGGGTGAGACTATTCTACCATGTCCCTGAAAGTCTCCTCTATATCTGTCTCAGTCCTTCTTGGCTCCTCTAGTTCAGCCATGCTGTTCTCAACAGCCCATACTCTCTCTGAGGGCCATGAGTTGCTTACACCAAATGCACACGTATGCCACCTGTCCACAAGGTTTGTAATCATATGCTTCATTCAGTGCAATAAACTAGAAGCCCCCACATCTGCACCCTGTCTACTCTAGGATGACTTCTGTCGCGAAAAGTGAAACTTCACCAGTGCTAGACCAATGGTGGGAAAAGGACTAGTAAAGTGTTTTTGGAGAGGTCAACATTTTAACTCTGATTTTGGAGGGACTATTTCTAGCAATGATGGGTTAGTTCAGTCCCATTGCCTATAAATCATTGAATAGCCATTGCGTAATATTACTTTTCCACTACCTACTGCACCAGATTTGAACTGGCCATGATGTGGACTGACTTATATCATTGATTTAAATCAGCAATCAGGAAATCTTGATTTAAATATCAATTTTAATCATGTTTTGTATATGTACTTTTTAGTTATCTTCCTGAAGAAAGGATGCATTATAATTGATCAGTAATCATTAAAACATGTTTGTTTGCAACTAAATATAGTCTTTACACTAAATTAGGTGCTGCTTCTTGATAACCAGGAGGATACACTATATCTCTACATAACTTAAGCAATTATATAGTTTAACTTACATTTATTCAGATTCTCAATTTTTATATTTTTAGAAAATGCTGAATGATGCATTATTTATTAGATTAACGTTTTACCTGTGCTTTGTGTTAAGCTCTATTTGGATGGATATTCAGATTCAATCAATGCACAGAAACAGCATTTTGATTTTGTATTAAATAAAACTCTTAAATGTGCTGGATACATTAAAAAAAAAAAGTTTATCAAAACATGTTTTTCATTTAAAACTGATTTACTAGAGGATATTTATTTCATATGAAAAAGGTTTGGAACCAGTAGATCTCCTCTTCACACCTAGTTTTTATTCATAGAGTAGAAGAAGAAAACAAGTTTTCCTGCTTTTTCAACTCCCAATACTTCCTTAACTTTGAATGAACTAGTCATTAAACTGAAGTGAAGAAAATAGTCTCTCTGCACTTAAGAAGAGGCTGGTGCTGTAAAAAGCTGGTTTAGCACTTCTGCAAACTCTGATTCCAAGTGCTTCACCAGTGGCTTCCACTCAACCAGTGGTTTGACTTTCTTTAAAACTTAGTAGCAAATATGTACAATATATTTAATTTTATTTTAGTAGATTTTAGTAAATGTAGGCCTTAATACTGACCTTTTGTCAAATTTAATAGGTTTATTTAAAAAAAAAAACCCAAACTTTTATTTAATTTAAATAAAAAAAATCATTTTAAAAAGCTTTTTAAAATCATCTTTTTTAATTCACCCTGACGGGCCACCTAAAGGCTGAAAGAGTGTGTTCAATTATTGGGTACCTAGGATGTCCAGTCCTACTCCTTGCACTGTTAAGCAGTATGTATGTTTGTTACTCTTGGCGTAATGTGTAATTGCAAAGTTCACTTTTAAGCCTTTCAGTGCAAACAAATCTGGTTACGTCATATGTATCAAGTAGTTTGCCCCTTTTGTAGGCCATATCCTATTAGAATATCTAATTTTAAAGCATAGGGAAAATATTGGTGAAGCAGTGTCTTTGTGAATTAAATAATATTGGATGGTAACAAAAAAATGAACAAGTCAGGAAAGAGTAAGATAAAAAATACTTGAACATCATCTGCTGTAAATTAAGAATGAATACAGGATTGGGACATAAAGTTACACATGCGTGTGTATAATTTTACTCATGTGAGTAAAGTCATGTGTGTATAGGATCAGGGCCTTAGAGCACTTTAGAAACAGTAAAATGACTGACTCCGCTCCCAAGGGGGGGTTACAATCTGAACAGCCAGTATACAGATGAGGAATGGGATGTAGCAAAAAGCAAATGGTTAAACAATGAAGTTTAGAAAGTGTCTTGTTAATGCCACATTTTTTGTGGATGTTTATTATATTCACGGTATCAGCTATATTACTGATGCCTACCATTGTAAATGCAAATCACCCTCCGCATTCCCTGGTTAACTAGAGAAATCCCTCAGAAGCTTAAAATGGTCAGCATTTGCCATCTTGATCCAGCTGTCACCGTAGCCAGATAGTTTCCATACACTTATTCAACAGCAGTGATATGGTTCAGTCAGCACAGCAAAGCATTGCAAGTGATCTTTGTCTAAAACAACTGTAGAGTCTATTTGTTCCAATAGACTTTCACTTTTTGGTTAATAGTAGCATGCCACTTAAACACTTTTTTCTCCCTTTCAGGGTGTTCCTGTAATGGCAATAAGAAACAAAATGATTTCTGAGGGGCTAGATCCAGATCTCCTTGAGTAAGTAACTCGTCTATCTTTATACAAGGGCTGGAGTGCTACGTACATAAAGGTTTCTATCAAGCTGTCTGGAGTGGCTCATGACTAGAGTGCCTACCTCAGGGCAGACTGTCAAAAACAAGGCTGACACCCCAAAATGGTGGTATGTTCTATAATTAGATTTTTACGGAACCAGTAGCAAATGTGAACTCACTATAACAGTCTTACCATGGAGTCACAGACAGTCCCCTTACTCTCCCGTCTATCTTGCCACCACAACAAACTGGGCATAGTGATAAATGGTCATGCCAAAAATCACACCATATTCAGGTTGCTTCCATCCCAAGAGACTAGTTACTTACCAGATGAGTGATTTTTCAACCTGCAGCCTGCCAGCTGTTTGCGGCGTACTCAGCACACAGCTGCAGCCCATGTGATATCCTCAGGGCCATAGAGGGTGTGGGTGTGTGTATTGTTTTATGTGGGCCACATCCACACACACAGCTGCATGTGTGGCCCGCAAAGGTAAATAGGTTGAGAACCACTGCCCCACATCAATTGGTACTCTAGATCTTACATCAAAGACAATGCCTGTAGTCAATTCTGTAATAACCTATCTAAAGATTTATTAAGTCGGAAAAGGTTTTTTTACAACTTAAAGCAAGCAAACACACACACACACAAAATGAGTTGTCTGAATTCTAAGAGTGACAGAGTTGTAGCGATCTGTCAGTTTGAAGTGTCTTTCAGGGCAGACCTAGGGGGATCTCTGGCTTTAATTTGGGGAGTCTGACCCTATGAGAGTTCAAACAGTGAAGACAAGGAAAATTTTCCTGTGACTTTGTTTTATTTCCTTCATTCAGCTTCCAAGTCCACAGGAAAACTTCCTTGCATATAGCATTTCCAAGGTGCGATAGGGCCATTAACCAGTCCTTGTTATCGCTACATTCCTTGATGGTCCATCTGATTTTGATAATCTTTCTTGGATAGGTGAGGGGACGATTCCTGTGCCTCAGTTCACAAGTGCAGAGCAAACATTTTCAAAGTTATAAAGTAAAATGTACATAATTTCTTATAGAATGGAATATTGATATTACAAGTGAGATTAGTGCATGCAGCAACCTACAAGCATTTCATAGCCTAAACACTAAATACGTTCTTAGAAGACTAATACATATTTTGAGTTAAAGTAACATACAGGAGACCTGGTCTGATCTCCAGCTGTTAGTTTGTCAGTTCTTAGCTAGTGCCTGCAGCCTGGGCAAGAGCTGCCATCAGACCTGCAAGCATCACAGTTTTTTAATATGCATTCATTATGGTAACATTGAGTCTAAATTGTAAGCATAAAAACAAGTTTTGAAAACTTTTCTAAAAGCGGCTGTTGCAATAATTTTATGTAACATGGCAGCCACTATGCAAAGAATGGTCAAGATCAGAAAGGTGGAATGTTTTCTTTCCTACGTATTTTATTCAAATCTTTGTACTTCGCTTGCAAACTACTAGCACAGTAGAGCAAGCTGTATTCTGTTCTCCCTCATGCATGGTCAACAGAATGGACAGCTCATTTGTCTCCAGTGTCTTCACTTTGCTAATGTACATAACTTGACTTTCACATTGGCTTGAACTTGCAGTGCCAGCAGCTATAAATTGTTTTGACTGTGAATGGAACAAACTTGATGTGAAGGTTATTGATGGAGAAAAGATTTTGAAAACTATGATGCAATTTTAGAAAGATGCTTTTCTGATCATATTATCTTTTGATTTTCTCGACTTTGTGGGTAGAAGGTACCAATGTAATATTAAAATATTACTGTAGTCTAGTCTTTGTTAAAGTTTACTTAAACTGAATGTGCAGTACTGGGTAAGCAAGCTTCCCTCACTGTGTGTAATGGTCACTCTACTGAGCTCAAAATACCTTTCCTGTCCATCTACAGAAAAGAGCTGAGACATGAGGAAGTCTGTTTCTCCTTTCCAGTGGACCCTTTTCGCTTTCTGGAGTGGTACATGCTAGAACTGGTCAAAAAATTGAATTTCCCGCTTTGCAATTTCAAAATGTTGTTTCATCCTGTGGTGGCATCGTCCCACTCCTATTTCTTTTCTAAACACAGACTGCTCAAAGACTTGCTCAAACACCTGGTGCAATTTATTTACAGTGTTCTTCTCCCGACACCTTTATAAATTTGTGCCGTTCTGTATGTGCAAGCATACAGTCCTTAGCTCACACAGCCAAGAAGGTGGGCAGACAGAAGGTATCTTCCCCCCGAGACATCTCTCTGGGCTCTGACTCTCAAAAGTCTACCTGTCTCTCTTCCCCTCCAAGCCCTTCCTTCCTGTCCTTTTTCTGCTTTTGGGCCCAATTGGCTAATTAGCCCTTTGGGCTGTCCTCCGCGTATCCCAGTTTATCAATCGAGCACAGCTTTGCCCCTCAGATTTACTCCAGGGCAATTTAATTGGTGATCCAGTAACCAGAGTGCTGGTACAGCTGTTTTTACCCAGCACTCCATCACACATCCCGATTCAGGATGAGAAGGCAAAATTTTTTAACTGTTTCAAAGAGCAGAAATTCTGAAAATTGAAAACTGAAATGTTTTGTTTTCGACATGTTTCTTGTCAAGTAGTGAAATGAAATGTTATGCCCTTTTATGAGCCAGAACAGGAAATGCCCTCATGTCCATTTTGATTTGAATTTCACTGCATCATTCAGAGCACTGAAGGAAGGCGAGAGGGAAGTTAAGTTCTGAAAACAGGAGAACTCAAGAATGGGAGATGGAAGGGAGGAGTGTGAGATGACAGAGTTGGGCAGATGGGGAAGAGATCCCATCTGTGGAGGAGGAGTAAGAATGAAGGGGCCCTCCTTTAACCTTTAGCTTGTTATTACTTGTACTGTGTCTTTGTTACTGGAGGATTGGGACCTATAACACTGCTACCCATGCTGACTCCCTCCCCACATTGTATACGCTTACATGTGTTATACTAGGCACCTACACAACAAAGCAGTTTTATATAGGAAACTGTTTTCCAAAACAATAAATAGAAAACTTTTTTTTTATCCAAAACTTCTACTCCCTCCCAGGGAAAAATGGAAAGGCTTATGTTCTCCAGTGACCATGTGATCTATGCAGGAAGAACTTTCAACAAGCATGCACTGTAGAGTGCTGGGCCAACATCCTATTTGTGTGAAGGAGTTAAACTATGTAAACACAACAAGGTAACTGTTCCAGCAAACATCCTAACTTCTGATATTGATTTGTGGATCTGGTTACACCAAAATCTTCCCAGTACACCTCTTTAGGATCCATGCAAATACCCCATGCATATACTCCAGCCATTCTCACTGTGACTGCTACACTGAAATAAGAGCCAGAGCAGATGGGAGCGAGAGATTATGAAAAATCTTGCAGAGAAGGTTTCTATGAACATGAAACAACAGTAAACAAACCAGATATGATGTAAAACCTGTTGCTATTTTCATAGCACTTTTAAAAAACCAAAGTTAAGTACATGATTGGGGGGGAGTGAAAGGTGTGTATCTATACAGCACCTAGCAGCAGCGCAAACAAGTCTTTCAAACCTAGTGGTTTCTTTGTTTATAAGTATACATAGTTGAAGAGTTCTAGCTTTCTACGTCGAGAGAACCAAACTCTTCCACGTTCCGTACAGCTCTTCATTGCGATTGCCGACCAGATGAAAGGACTGCCAGTGTCATCACAACGAATCTCGACGTGGATCAGAGCCTGTATTCGAGCTTGTTATGAGCAGGCAGTGGTCACGCCACCAACATCCTTAACTGCCCACTCAACAAGGGTCCAGACGTCCTAAGCCGCCTTTCAGGCACACATCCCAATAGAGAACATCTACTAAGCCGCTACCTGGTCATCAGTACATACCTTTGCGTCCCACTATGCCATCACGCAGCAAACTCGGGACGATGCTGGCTTCGGCAGAGCAGTGCTACAAGCATCATGTCCATGAACTCCTGCTTGCCTCCAAGGATACTGCTGGTAAGTCACCTAATTGGGAATGGATGTGAGCAAGCACTCGAAGAAAGAACGGTTACTTACCTCATAACTGTTGTTCTTCGAGATGTGTTGCTCATGTCCATTCCATAACCCACACTCCTTCCCCTCTGTCAGAGTTCCACCAAGAAAGAACTGGAAAGAGGGGGAGCTGGTAGTGCCTATACGTGAGTGCATACATGTCCACTGGGGAAAAATTTCCGGAACCAGTGCATGTGGCACGCACACACCTAATTGGGAATAGATATGAGCAACACATCTCGAAGAACAAGAGTTACGAGGAAGTAACCGTTCTTTCTCCTGGTAACCTGCTTCATCTGATGGCATGGATGTTTGAGTGACTCCTGCAGCTCTCTAAGGTGTGGTGTGCTGCATGGGATAGCTGAAGTGGCCACAAAGATTCCTGGCTGTTGACAGCAGTGCCTGCACCTCTGTGTCCCCCTCCAGAAATTCTCTCTTAACTAGCCTGAGGCAGTGAGCAAGGCAAGGGACATGTGAATTTGCCATCATGCACTGCCTTTGTGCTGAAACCCAGCAAAGAGATTGAGGGGCTGTAAACATTCCTGACAGCACATAGTTTGTCCAAAATGTTCTGGGAGTTGTGCTGTTTTTCAAATCCAGGCATGCCAAGCGTGGCTTGCCATTGATTGAGAATGTTCAAGTTGCTGGGTGCTATAGCTAGTCTTTCCTGCTGCTCACTCAGCGAACTGTAAGAGACATAGTGTTGTCTGACCACTGATCCACATATTCATGCTCCCACCTTCGCACTTACCCAGGCCAAGGTGTACTGCACTTCTCATAGCAGCACTGAGATCTTGCACTACCTTTTATGCAAAATAAGAGCAGCTAGGATCTGCCAACTGGAGGCAGCTGTGGCCACAAAGCATCAGAAGCCCTCATCCTTCATGTGGGAAGAAGGAAGCATATCCACCGCCAGTATCCTCCCACATTCTCTGATCAATTTCACTGTTGCGTTCATATTTTTGCCCCCTGCACTCCATGAGGGTCTGTTGAATGGTGATGCAGGACTTAGTTGACAAAGTTGTGGAAAGCATTGGTGGTGTCACAGTCAACATCTACTCTGTAGTAGACACAGTGCCTTGCTTTTCTCCAAGTCCTGAGCTAGCTGGATCACAACCCAGACTCCCTTCTGTTTGCAGAGCTGGCAAATAGCATGGTACTTTCCCCAGTATCAATTTGGGAATGTTCCTAAATCTACAGTGCAGCTGCCTATTTGCATTTTGCAGAAAGAGGTTGGAGGATTATAGCTCGTGATGACTGCTGCTGCCAAGGAAAATGCAGTGTGGGAACACAACCTTCCCCCCTGGAGTTCCCACCAAAAGCCATGTCAAGCAGAGATGGAGGTAGTGACCTCTTCCCTCACCCTTCCCCACCAGGGAGCTGAGACTACCAGTACCAACCACATCCTTTCTGGAAGTGAAACAATGGAACAGATTTTTAGAGGGAGCTGATAATCTCTGGCCAGTGGCTTGCTGTTGTCTCTCAGCCTTTACCAGAACAACTTCATGTGGTGCTGGACTAAATGGAAGTGTGCCACTAATCTTATCAGCATCAGCACTACCATCCGTGCTGATTGGTCAGCTGTGCCCCAGGGAAATATTCCCATTCAGGAGAGCTGTGTGCCTTGGGCAAAGTGGACATTGTTGGTTCCCGTACCTTCACTTCAAACAGCGTGTGCTGCGGAGTTTCTCTAGTCTAGACTATTTCTGGAAGCCTGCCTATTTAGTACTGGAAAGTGCACTCTGGAAGAATAGATCCCTAACACAGACTCTGCTTACAGTTAGAACAGTAACAACAGTTTCAGCTTACAACTCTGATACAGTTGCTTGAACTGTATGGGGGTGAGGTGAAATCCATGAATTTAAAAAGTCTGCCTCTAACAGAAGTAGAATCACCACAGGTACAGGGCTCAGAGAGAGAATTCTTGTAACCTACTGTGCTGGGGGAATCGTCTCAGAAAGCTGTTGATGCAAAAAGTAGTCAGCCTTTTCCTGGAGGCATGGCACCAAGCAAATATAACTAAACTCTCGGTCACAAAAGGAGAGGAGGCAAGTGGCTAAACTGCACCAGTCAGAAACTGTGCAGTCAGCCAATCAGTGAACACACAGGGCAACGTGATCAACTACAGAAAAAGTTGTAACAAAACAGAAAACTCAGAATAATGCTAGTTGGCACAAAATGGTAACCGGACAAAATACAATTCTTTTTAATCATTTTAATTTTTTTTCATAAAAATAGACAGTTTTACAACATTTTCAGTTTTGATGAAATTACATTTTTGACAAAATTTTGGACCAGCTGTATTACATACCTTTGTTTCAGAAGATGCTGTTCAAAACAACTTTCTTTTAATAAGGTAACTAAAGATTGTCTCTTTAGGAATAACTACTTAAATACTACACACTGGTCTGATCAGGAAGACTGTCAAATAAGGAAACATACAGCAGAAATGCAAGGTAGAAGTTAGCAAAACCTTGCTGAAAAATCCTAGGCACTTTTTTTCTCTTAAAATGTTACTACTGTTACTGATTTTCTGTAAATGCTCCTCTTTCGTGTCTAGGTGTATGGTACAGGATTCTAATAGTGAACTATAGAAGGCTGCCAGTTAAAATAAGAAATATGTTTGAACTTCTAAAATATGTAGCTGATATTGGCTTGTTTTGATTTTGAAAATTCTGGGAAAGAAATATACGTAGTTTGGGATCAACTTCAACCCCTCTTTCAAGATTCTGCAAAGTAATAAAATTCATGCAGATTGTTTTTAAATTGTTGTTGTGGAAATCTCTAGATAACCTACCTGTACAAAACAAACTAATTATTTGGCAGGGTAAATGTTTGCTTTCAGAATTACAAGCAAGAACTACAAGGATTCCTCATGGGAAAAATTTGTTTTGAAAAACAGGTGCAACTTGAAAGCATTTCAGTACCAAAACAGGCAGTCTTCCCTTCTTTCTCACCCCTCCATCCATCCACAAGAAGGGATTAGAGAAGTGAGGCTCATTCCCAGGACCATGGAAATCTAACTGACCTCCTGCATGGCAGTTCGGAATACTGATGCTAAATCTTTAGCTTGGCCTGGCTTGGCCTGGCCTGGCCTAGCCTTTTCTCTTACTCCTTTTCCCCTTTGAAAAGGTACCATGGCATTTTCTTCCATTTTCGTACCAGGAGTCAAATGATCTAGTCTCTCTCCATGCTGCTTCCTAGTGTCTGAAGTGATTTTTCTGAAGGCGGCAGCGCTTCCTCTCTGTGACTGAAAAGGGATGCTGTTTCTAGTGGGATGGAGTTTCTCTTTCTTCTCTACCATCTCTTCTGTCCAATATTGGCCTTAGCCTGCAGCTTTCAAAATTCCATATTGTCCTTAGCTTTGAATCTTTCCCTTCCTTCCTTCTCCCATACTTCATTATTTTTTCTTTCTTACACATCCTATTTTGTCCTCTCCTGTATTTTTTGGACTTGAGAGATTAACCATTATTGTCCTAATCTTGTCTGTGATCCTCCTAAATGGTCTCTCCAGATCAAATTGCTGCAGTGCTTGCATGTCTTGCATTGCCATGGTAATAAGGAAAAATTCAGAGAGGTGCCGTTTGTATGGGGTTTGCATGTGAAAGCAGAAGCTCTCTTTGTGTGTCCTTGTAGGACTACAATACATCAAGTGCTTCAGTATAGGCATCTAAATCAAATTAATTCAGGTGGATTTAAATGTGCAAAATTGAGGCTGGAAAGCACCTCCCTTTGGCAGGTGTTGGGAGATGACCACTAGCTACGGGATACTACAGCATGGCTGGCTTGGCAGTCATGATGTCAGATACTATATTTAATGATGTATCTTATTGCAGGTGGCAATTAACTATGAACTGAGAAGTTAGATTTTGTTAATCTGAACCTTCCACTATCCTCAAATATAGGTCCCTTCCATCCCTGTGTACACACTTCATGTCAAATTGTACTGGGAGTGATGCCACATCAGGCTCTTTGTCACATTTCACAAACTAAGCAGGATTAAGCCTGGGAAATACGTGGTTGGGGGACCTCCAAGAAAAACCAGGTTCTTCAGGAAGTGGTACTAGTGATTCATTAGGTGGCCCACTTTCCCCATAACTGATACAGAACAAACATCCTGGCATGTTGTTAGCATATCTAAGAGTACAGTACCCCCTGTATTTCAGAGTAAATGCAAGAGTCCTGACCACTTGTTGTCACTGAAGATCCTGTGACTTTCTGCAAGTCAGATTTTCAGTCCTGGTATCTTAGCCAAATTGCAGTCTGAGTAATTGTTTTTTGCCTACGTAAAATTATCCCTGCTGTTTTTACTTGGATACCATATGCACTTTCTGTCATGTACTGTTTACACTGCTTAATGGTGCACAGCAAGTTCCATTCTGTAATGGCCCTGAAACTTCCAAGGTTTTACAAGAATTTGGATTAATCAGTACTGTCTGCTTTCAACTTTCTCTTTAGCTGTGAATCAAACTTCTTTTAGTGACTAAGGAATTTTCTGATAATCTCTTAATGTGCCTCCAAACTGAACTCTATTGGGTCTTAAAATCCAGTGGACTGCAAGCTCTGAAGTTACAGTTCAATTGCAGATGAAGTGGTTCCAACCCAATATATTTTTATATCTTAGATTGTAAACTCAAGTTTTATTGTTTCTAAATGCTTGAACATTTATGGTGAAAGCTGCTAAATAAACCAATAATATTTTGATCATATTTTTTCCTGGAATTTAATAAAATTATAATGTTTCTCTTCACTTGTAGAACACCAGATGCCTTAGTGCCTGCTTGGGGAGATGAAGTGAATGCAGAAGGAAGTTCTGACAGTGAATCTTCATTTAGTGACTAAAGAGACTGATTTTTGCCTTTGGGAACTTCTGATAAGTGCTATATATCTGCAGCTTTTTATATTATAGCAGAAGAGTGGTAAATAATTATTCAGATGGCTCAAACAAAACCAAACATTTTTTGGTGCTGAGGTCCTCATGTTCTCTTCCAGGAACTTCTAATATACAACACATTCAACCTGAACTAATATCTCAGTCATATAGCTCAGAATGCATTATCACAAGCTGAGAAAGTCTTATACAAGATTCTTCTGTCTTGCAGAAGTAAAAAATACTATTTATATATTAAACTGTCTTGTGAAACTCCAATAAAGACCTTGGTCTGATATGATTAGACTTGTAATATAACATTTTGTTCATCTAAGTTCATTCTTCCTATCTATCCCATTGTTTTCAGGTTAGGTAGTTACCTTTTCAAAATGGACTAGCCTAAATTCAGACTGATGCACTGTAACTTTTCTTATATTATGGCTTATACTGAACTGATGATGCAAGAATTACAAAAGCTAGTTATTTTATAATGAACACAAGGAGTTATGTGTAGCAAATTGATCTAAAAGTCAGATATTCAAAAAACTTGAATTTAACTTCCAAAGTGTAAACTGTTGTTCTAACTTCAGACTCTAAATTTGATATGAAGTTTGTTAAATTTGTTTTAAAAAATGAATCTCTATAAATCCAGATTAGACTGGAGTACAACGCTTCAGGACTCCAATGAGTTGTTTTGAAAATGGCATTGTGAAGGGCGTTGTGAAGGTTACTGGAAGATGATTAATGGAATATTGGAGCCTTTCACCACTTGTTCACTGAGACACAGGGAAGTAATAACCAAAAGTAGAAACCACCTTCTGACAGCTGTTTAGCTCATTTGAAGTGATCTGTGGTCTTAATCCATCTTATGTTGGACAAGAAACTCTCTCTTAATTGGTGTCCCTTTTAGTAGCTTCAGCAGAGAAGCCAAGGATTCTGTGTACACCGATGATAAACCACCTTCTCATCTCTGGAGGTGGTGTCTTTTAACCAGGCTTAAGCTACGTTGTGGGGGCAGTATAAGGAAGCCCATTCTGTGCCTGACTTATCTACAGAGCAAGCATCTTTTTCCAAAGCACTTAATTCACTGTGAGGATCAAACAGCATGGAATTCTGTAAGGCTTGCATGTGTCATGTGTTTTTTACATCAAATTCTTCAGTGTACGTGGTCTCAGTGGGTCACAATTGAATCCCCACACTAAAATATCTTGGTCTGACTGCAGCAGAACTAGTAGATATGCTGGATCATTTAAATGAACATCTTTTCGTGTTCATTTTAAAACTGAGAGGGAAGACTTAGAACTGCACCTTTGATTACTTATTAGTTAGCAAACATATCAAGTTTTATTAGTGAGCCCATTACATCCTTTTGCCTTGAGCAATGCTTCATATAAAGGCTTTACCTCAGTAGGACATCTGCTCATTCTGTAACCTTTAAGGACAGCGCTTACATACGGAAAGAGTGAAACTCTGGCCTTGCCTACATTTAAAAATTAGATCAACCTAGCTGTGTCACATAGAAGGTGTGGAAAAACTCACACACCTGAGCACTAGTTTTGCCACCCTAAACCCCAGTATAGATGCAGCTAAATTGACAGCAGAATTCTTCTGGAAAACCCCTTCTGTCGCTGTAGGAACCATCTACCCTATGGCATTACAGTGGCACAGCTGCAGTACTGTATCTGTGTTGCTGTAGCTCCTGTAGTGTGGACATAGCCTCTCTGTATAAACTCTACATTTAAAATACCTGTAACTCATATGAAAGCATATGTGCACTAAAGAATAACTTGTGAATATTAATAGATGAAGTTGGCTAACACTTGCTCAAGTTAACAAGTATTAAGATATATTAGCAATAAATAGTTATTTCAAAACTTAAATGCATATTGTAATGCTATTTCAAAAACCGCATATATAGTAAAACACTGGTACTTCATGAATTCTATTTGAAACTTGATTGAAGCACATGTATATAATTAAAGCTATGTTTTGTAAACAGAAGTTGTGACTGTTCATTGTATAACCGATATGAAAACGCGTAGTCTGACTGTTCCAGAGAATTGTCTAATCCTATTTAAAACAAATTAACATTTTTTCTTCTTCGAGTGATGTCCCTGTGGGTGCTCCACTTCAGGTGTCGGTGCGTCCTGGTGCCGTTGATTGGAGATTTTTGCAGCAGGGCCTATATGGGCCACCCATGTGCCGAGGGTGTCTCTCAGCGCTGTTGGCGCCCTAACCGCCCAGCCCGACCCCCTCAGTTCCTTCTCAATCATCCCCGACCCGAGAGACAGCTCCGCAGCATCCCTTTCCTCCTAGGATAAAAGTTTTAAAAAATTAGTTAACTCAGTCATAGTTTTTAGTCATAGAATAAGTTAGTCAAATTAGATAGGCTTTTTGGTTTTTTAAACTGTTCTAGTTTAAGTTAGACATAAAGGGAAAAAGCATCTTCCCTTAACCTTAGAGATATCTGGATCATCAGGATTTAAGGGATGCGAGTCCTGCAAGGAAGCAATTTCGGTCTCTGACGGACATGCTCTCTGCGTCGGGTGCCTTGAAGAGGAACACATCCCTTCCAAGTGCACGCACTGCGCCAAACTCAAAGCCCAAACCAGGCGAGATAGAGATCTCTGCCTCAAATTTATCCTTATGGAAAAGTCCTTGCAGCCTACCTCGGAATCTGATACTGGAGAAAAGAGCAGCACTATGGTTCAAACCGTCAACGTAAAAAGGAAAAGAGCCACGACCTGGCCTGTTAGAGACGCTCCAAAACTTAACATCTCCAGCCAGGTCTCTACCTCCCGTATTATCTACCTCACGGGAGAGTTCGGTTACGGTGCCTACTACTTCTGGTACCATCGGCACCAAGAATGCATCAGCACCGGGCTGCAAACCGACATCTGCTACGGCACCTTCGACACCAGCTAAGTCGGTGCTGAAACCTACACCAATATGTATACCGCCTTTGGCACCGCCGTCTGCACCGTTGCCCCCATCAGCACTGGTGAGGGAAAAGATAAAATCCATGGTTCCGACCACTGTACCGAAAGAACAGACAGCCTCGGCACCAGCGGCACCAACAAAACATTTACAGCACCGCACACAAGAAGACACACCTCCGTCACATTCCCCCTCTCTATAGTACCGACAGATCACCCTACATCAGTGTTTTCCAACTGCTCTGCCGCGGCACATTGGTGTGCCATCAGGCCTGAGCAAGTATGCCACAGAATATTTTGAAAACCTACTTGAAGAGTTCTGAATTGGCTCATGAATATTCATGAGTTCATTTGGAGACACTATGGTGGTGTCACTATTAAAGGTATCAAGGTGTGCCATGGCAGAGAAAAGTTTGGGAACCACTGCCCTACATCCAGGCATCACAGTCATCCATCTCACCTATTCCCACTCCACTATCCAGCGATGATGAAGAAGGCTCACGTGGGGGAGTCTTCTTCCCATATCAGTCTTCCCCAGTCAGAAGGGACTCTGTCTGCTCATTAATATCACTGACACAAATTGAAAGGATTATGAGGGAGTAGATTGAACAGATGAAACTGCTCTCTCAAAGATCTCATTCACATGACATTTCAGGGGACCCATGCACATCCCATAGGGCTCAACAAGGTGCGCCTTTAACATCAGCCACAGCCCTAGAAAGATCTGCCCCACCATCCACTGGACAGGACAGGGATCCTGAGGACTCAGATGATGGAATGCAAGATGAGAACTCCCCAACTCACAACTCATCCTCGTTTCCGGACGAGGCAGTAATGCTGCCCCCACTGACCACGTCCGACGATTTCAAAGAGTTCCAAGAATTGTTTAAACAAGTAGCAATAAGTCAGGACATACCTCTACAGCAGGTTGAAGAAACGCAACACAAGCTGCTGAAAATACTACATACATCGGCCAGTTCGAAAATAGCCCTGCCGATTAATGATGGAATAACGCAACCTGCTGATACCAACTGGCAAATACCGGCATCAATCCCACTAACCTGTAAGAGGGCTGATAGGAAATACTACTTTCTGTCAAAGGGGTATGGGATTCCTATTCACTTTTCCTCCTCCTAATTCCCTGGTGGTTGATGCAGCACATCACAGGAGTAAACAGACTCAGGCTAATTTCACTCCAGGTGATAGACAATAAATGTCTAGACCTGTTCAGATGCAAAGTGTACTCTTAAGCAACCTTACAATTTAGAGTGGCTAATTATAATGCCCTATTAGTCAAGTATGACCGACAGTTATGGAAAAATTAACTGAAACAATACTTACCTGAAGACAAGACGACACAACTGAAATCACTAGTAGATGAGGGTCAATAAATCACATGAACAGCTCTGCAGGCATCCCTCAACGTAGCAGATACGGCAGCCCGCATTACAGCAACAGCCATTGCTATGCGCCATGCCTCCTAGCTCCAATCTTCTAGCATTCTACACCTACAAACAAAGGTGGAAGATTTACCCTTTGATAAGGACAAGCTATCCTCTAAGAAAACAGATGAGACTTTACATTTTATGAAAGACTCTAGGACAACCCTCAGAACCTTGGGTATATTTACTCCATTGTTCAAACGTAGAAGGTAACCGTACCAAAGGAGAGACTTCTCTTCCAACTGCCAACAAAGGCCTTATGATACTTACAGGCAGAAGCAGAGGCCACAGAGAAGGAGACAACCGTCAAATCAATTTACCTCCTTAGCCAAAGCGGTCATTTTGAGGGCTTGGTCGAGGGACTGAGAGACCTCTCCAGCTGAAATAACTAAGTTACTTACTTACTTATGGCCTTCATTACTACAATTTCTGAGTGCCTCCCACTCCTTAATGTACTGATCTTTACAATATCCCTGTAAAGTAAGGAAGTGCTATTATCCCCATTGTGCCTCAGTTCCCTATCTGTATAGAGTGACTTACTCAAGTCCATACAGGAAGTCTGCGGCAGATCAGCAAATTGAACCTTGGTCTCCCTGAGTCCCAGTCTAGCACCCAAACCACTGGGCCATCCTTCCTCTCAACACCCCGGATCTGCTGCAGATTGAAAAGCAGTTTCATGGTCCTTCTTGCGAGTTGACATTTGTTTTTGATTTTTAAATATCTGGTGATGAGTGCCAGGATGGGGGACACTTGGTTATTGATATGAGCTGCTTCAAGCTCACAGCAACTTTTTAATCTTCGAGCAATTGCCCTTTTAATGTGTTTCCAAAGCTGATTGACTTGTTTGTTCTGGATATCAGGCAGGGAAAATCCCATTGCTGCTGTAGAATTTTAGTCAGTGCCTAATGAAAGGTGAAAATAACCATGCTCCCTGGGGATTTTTTTCCCATTTTGTGGATAAGCAGCAGACTATGAAGCATGAAATACTTCATAGGCAATATAGTCCTTAACAAATGAATGTTGGTGCTGATCCTAGTGAAACTCCAGTATATCTACTGAAACCAATTTTTGATAGTAGTGGCATTGGCAGGGCATTGTAAAGTTAATCACAGGCTTAAGTTTATCAGGAATCTAGCCTTCAGATTCATCTTGGAATTGTTGTGTGTAGCTGCAGAACAATGTACACATGATTCTTTTAATCATTTCCACCAAATTTGGGGGTCTTGTTTTATGGGAAAATTGCAGGCTACTTATGTCTAAAATGTCATTCTATTAATATTAATACTTATGTAGTGCTTTATACAGTGCACACAGTGCTTTGAATGTACAGGAACACAGGAATTGCCCTATGGGATCAAACGTGGTCAACCTAATATAATCCAGCAGCCAACAATAGATTCTTCAGAGGAGGGTGCCCTCCTGGATGGTCTCATCCTAATCCCTAATAGAGATTAATTTAAACCCTGAAGTGTGAGGCTTTAACCTTTCCAAATTCTCTTGCATTAACTATTATACCTCCGGATATTCCTGTTTGTATAAACATCCAATCATTCTAACTAATAAAATATTCCTTTAAGGAGGATATGTAAATTATTTGATAGGGAAACTGAGGCAAGAGGTGAAGTGATTTGTCTACTTGTCTATTTGACTACTTGGAGTGTAGGTGGCAGAACTAGGATTGGAAGTTGACACACTCCCAACCAACTCTGTTCATTCATGGTTTAAAAATAGTCACTTAAACCACTATTTTAAAATACTGCTGTAAATTTAAATACAAATCCAAAACTAGAGTCGCAGGACACCCGTATATTTAGTTTAAAGTTTTGGGTTTTTTATCTTGGATTGGAAACAATTGAACATTGAAGCATTTTCAGCCTCAGTAATTCCTACTCTCTTCTTGAGTAATCTATGGCCCATCTTCAGACCATATTTTTTTAACAATGTTGAGATAATAAATGTTAGAGATGGATCCAAAGTAAAATCCTATACCTGAACAACCATAAATGTTGAGGAAATTCGGCTCTTGTACCAAACTTAATGACTGGTATCATGTCTCTGATGGATTGACCTTAAATTACATATCCAAACATCCTTAAACTTCTAGTTAGATGTTGTAGTGTACTCCATCTGAGGATAGTAGTGTACTCCATCTGAGGATATGTGCTATGTTCTTTTATTAACCTTTCTATATCAGCAGGCCATAGTAACAGTGGCTTTGTCATATTGTCACCTGAAATCTTGCAACACAGGGAGAAACTGAATATTGAATGATCCTATCATCACACTTCTGCCAAGAGAGAGACAATATGGAGTGGTTTACAAGACCTACTGTAGCGGGAGATTTTCTCTCGAGCTATTTGAATCTGCTAGACAGAATAATCAGCTGAAAAGGGTTGCAGAAAAGCCTCAGAAGGGGTTTAAAATTACAATAAAAATAACAGTACTTAATTAGACAAATAGAGAGTGGTTTCAGTGCCTGGACATTCTGTGGTATTTAAATTTTAAGTTTTAGAAAAAGGATCTTTAGGATAAGAATTAGCAGTGAATCTGGCGTTGGCAATTGGAAAATAAGCTCCCCTCTCTGTTCACTTCTCACTCCCTCCTCACTCCTAACCCCTCCCCTATTCATTTTGACATCCTCACTCCTAAGGTCACCCCTCCTGTACCAGTGACCTTTAGATGAACTCCCAACCCCCCCCTCTGTCCACTCCTAACCACGCCCTCCTCACTCCTAGCCCCTCCCCTCTCTCCACTCAGCTGTATATAAAGTCCGTGGTCAGCAGGCTGAGCTTTGTGGAGAGCTGAGATCACTTGGAAGAAGGAGAGCTGAATTTAGAAAGCTGGACCTGAGGAGAACAAGAGAACGGACTTCAGCAGAAAAGGAGATTGGGGACGTCTTGGAGAACATCTGAACAGCGGTGAGCATCGTTGAAGCCAAGGTGCGCCTTAGGCTTTAGACAACCGGGCTAACTGAGTCCCCGCTCTGTCTCTAAGCCAGGGTAATCCTTCCATTAGGAAGCCACAGGTGCCTCTGGGCCTACAGGCAACCGGGCTAACTGAGTCCCCGCTCTGTGTCTGAGCCTGAGGTAACACTCTTAGCAATCCTGGGACAGAGCAGAAGGACCTTCCCTGACGAACAGAGGGATGTTTTAAAGGTTGTGTAAGTAAAAGGCCACCTGAGTCTGCATGTCAATAAAGTTGGATGCTTGTGGTCTGAGTGAGATTCTCCCCCTCTACCCATCCAGCAAACGCCTGATTTCCCCCCCCCCCCCCCCCCCCTTGCTGGATGTTAGATGTTTAAGTATAGATGTTTACGGTTTATATAGAGTGTTAAGTATATTATTTTTTAATTAATAGTGTTCAGTGTTAAGTTATAGTAATAGTCTTACCCAGAACATTCTTTTACCGTAAATGTTCTAGTAGTCGAAGTATTTTCTGTACCGTATATCTTCTAATAGTTGTATTCTGATAAATGTTTTATTTCTGTATATTGAGTATATTGTTTTATGGTTATAAGCCATGCTTGATTTCTCTCTCTTTCTACTTAATGTAACCATTCACATCTAAATAAATTTGGCATCTGTTTTTGAAGTATCACAGTTTATGTGTTCTATCTAGATTGGAGGGCTGTCTCCGTGTCCTTTCAAGGGAAGATTGTCTCCCTGGAAATTCCAATAGAGTGAACTACCATACCAGTAGTTTTTAGGGGTAATCCTGTACTCTAAAGTTCTCTTGGTGGTAACAAATTGGCTTCCTTAAATTCTTCTGGTACCCCTATCATAAATGACAAATTTAGCAAAGGATGTATTCTTCCTCTCTGTTTCACATGAGTACGCTCTCCAGTAGTTCACTGACTTCATTCTTCAACAGTTTTATGCCTTATTCCCATCATAATTCTTCCCAAGTACTTAGTTAAGTTCTTGTAGTACAGTCGCAAGTTTATACTGGCTTTGAGGACCTATAGGAATCTTTCCTTGATGTAGGAAGCTAAACATACATAGTTAATGTTTTAACCAGTTATAGATCATGTACCCCCCCTGCTTTCCAAAATAACCATTTAGGTTTTGCTGTATCCAGTTTATCTATTTAACAAGAAGGCTAGCGTGATAAGAGGGAGAGTGGAAGAACAGTGAAAAAGAGTTTCTGCTTTCCTCAGTTGCTGCGCCTTTTGCTATTTGTTCAGTGCTATGACTTAGTGACTGCCAAATGATGACATTAGAGGACTTTGCCAAGAATCCTTGAGCAATGCTAGATTGTTTACCCAGACTGATGCTGGCATTATCAATGGCAAGAGATGAAGCTCTATGGTGAGTCATTAGCAGCCATTATTTGCATGTTCTTTGTTTAGAGTGGTAACGGCTAATGATACCATTGACCTATATTTAGTTTAGTTTAGAGAACAGACATATACAGGAGTCTGGCATGCCCACCAAAGTACTGAAAAGATTATTTCCAACCAGCTGAATTCATTTAAAAATGTCAGTAATTTTTTATTACAACTTGTGTTCACTTTCTGATTTGGCTTTAGCATTCTCTTTACCATTCATTCTAAATTCCAGCCTTTTGTTTGGACCTACTGGACTTCTCACACACAAGACATCAGTGTTGTTGATATGGCATCTTGCCTTTAATTTAAAGCGATCCAAATCCTTTTCATTTTAGCTTGTCATGCTCCATTTATTGTTCTACTCTAAGATGCAATTTTTACTGTACTTTTTGTATTTGCAGAAAGTATTTGGTTAAATATACTTCTATTGCATGACATTTAGCTGTCAGAACAGTATAGAGTTCATATATGGAGTTAGGATTCTCTTATTAGCACTTAGATTGGAACTTCAATGAGGGTGAGGAGGGAAGGGACAGCACAACCCTCTTTAGAAATTCAATAGGTATAATGAAGGGCTTAGTGCTTGCTATGGGTTTCAGAAGAACTTCTGTTATAACCCCCTCTTTTCACACACACCTAACTTCCCAGCATATTCACCTTTTGAGTTCAATTTTTGTAAGGCTTTGTCTACAATACACAGTTTTGTTGACAAAAGGCAGCTTTCTTCGACAAAATAATGGAGGTGTGCACACTGCAATGCTCCTTCTTCAGATTTAACGCTCCTGCTACACCGACATAATAAAACTATCTTGACAAAAGGCATAGAGCTTTTTGCAACAAAGTTAGAGTGACATTACATTGCTTACATCATCCTAACTGGCTTGTGGGAGGTGTCTAACAGTGCCCATCAAGACCACTCTGGTCAGCAGTTTGAACTCCACTGCCCTGCAGCCAAGTACACAGGCATGCGCCCCTCCACCTTTAAAGACCTGGGAAGTTATGAAATTCTTCTTCCTATATTTGCTCAGTGTGGAGAATTCATATAGTATCCTCTCAGCTGACCATGCTGGCTTTCCACAGCAAATGTGCTCCTGCATGGGATACACCAGAGTTGTTGGGTCTGCTGGATCTGTGCGGAGAGAAGGCTGTCCAGCCGCAGCTCCACTCCAGCTGTAGGAACTTTAATACCTGCAAGCAGATTGCTTGCGGCATGATGGAGAAGGGGCACGCAGCAGGGCCGTGCAAAGATAAGGAGCTGAGGCAGGCATATCAGAAGGCAAGGAAGGGAGACCAACCGTTGTTCTGGTGCAGCACCGAAGACATGCCACTTCTACAAGGAGCTGCACGCCATCCTTGGGAGCAATCGCACTGCCAAGAGCCCCGTGGATGCCTGGGGGTGGGGGACTGGAGGCGGCAGTGGTCAATGGAATCAATCCTCAGGACAAAGTGGTGGATGAGAAAGTGGAGTTGGAGGAGTATGTGGGAACAGGCGATAGGGTCGTCTAGAGGTGTGGCAAGCCAGGAACTGTTTTCGACTCCAGAGGGGTCTAGCCACCAGCTATGGCACACTTGATGTAAGCGAGAGAAGCTACATAAATATTCATTTTGCTTTAATACTGCATGGTGACATTAGATGGAGCTCAGCTTTTTCTTTTTCGTAATAGAAGTGGGATAAGGGATAGAACTTAACAACACTAGCAATATTTGCATCTGTTTCTCATTCCCCTGTGCAGATATGCAGTGGGGGCCCTGTGGAAAATTTTGTTAATGCACACTGGGATATCCTGGGAATCCTCCATACAGATCTCTAGGAAACTTTCCTGGAGATACTCTGCAATCCTGTGCCGAAGGTTCCTTGGCACAGCTTCTTTGATTCTTCCTCTGCTGTAGGAAACTTTGCCACACCAATCGGCAATTACTTCTGCAGGAACCAAAGCAACACACAGACAAGCAGCATATGGACCCAGTCTGAAGCCACAAACATGCAGGAAGAGATGCACCCTTGCATTCTCCGTTACCCTCAGGAGTCGGAGATCAGCTTCAGTCACATCGCCTGTGGAAAACAGTGCCAGTAATCAGAATAGTGTCCCTAGGTGCTTGTAATGATTCCCTTTGGAAGCCACTCATATCCTTTGTCCCATCTTGCCCCTTCACCTCCCCCAGAACTCACCAAGGTTAGGACTCTCTCCATGCTAGGTGCTTACCACAGGAAAGTGAGAAAGAGGTGTATGTAACTTTTATGATTCAAGGCTGTGAGTGCCCTCACAATACTGCCTCTGTTTGTTTCATTTGCTTCTGCAGATGTGATCTTGAGGGCCACTTCCTACACACCAGCAGACCCTCTCTGTCAGATAAGAAGACAAACAAGGAGGAGTAAAGAGGACATTTTTAAAGAAGTGCTTCAATCATCTGAGGCTGCAGATATAGCGATTACAGAGCGTGGAGGGAGACAATCGACAAAAAGCTCAGAATAGATAGCCAGCAGAAGGAGACGGGCAGGAGAAAATAATAAAGGAGCAGGAGTGGATGATAAAGCTCATGGAGGACCAAACAGATGCTGAGATCCCTGACTGTGCTGCGGTGGGAACACATCCGTGTTCAACTCCCTCTGCAGCTCATGCAGAACTGCATTCCATGCCCTCCCCAAACTACTAGCTCCACACCTTCCTCGCATGTGCCCAGCCCATTGAAATATCCCTTGCCACTCCACCCCTAGAGGCATGTATCATAATGACAGCTTACACACAACTGTGAGAGCCTCATTTGAGAGAGTGCTCCTCAGTATCGTGACCCTTGTAAGAAATGGAAATCTGTGTATTGCCGTTTAATAAAAATGTAATCTTTTTTAAAATGAAATTAATCTTTTTTGTGTCCTACATAGGTGGTTGCTGCTGAAATTCATACACAGTAGCAATTGGCACATGTGAAGACAATAATTAATGCTCAGGCAGCAATCATTACAAGGGTCATTCAAGGCAGCAAGTATGCAGTGCCTGGATGAATGCATTACAAAAAGACACATTATTGGGACTCATTATCAAAATGCTGCTTCAAACCCTCACTGATTTGAATAGCTACCCATGGAGCCCCTCTAATAACCCTAGTACCTGACTACTCAAAATCAGCAGCCAGGTGGTCCACCTTAATGCTTTCCCTGGGGAAACTTTTCCCCCTTAGCTTCACAAATATTATGCAGAGTACAGCAGGCTGCTATGACTATGAGAATATTTTCCTCATTTGAGTTCTAATCTGCCAAAAAGGCTGCACCATCGACCCTTTAATCTGCCAAATGCACATTCCACTGTCGTTCTGCACCGCTGAGCCTGCTGAAGCATTCCTTGCTGCTCTCAAAGTTTTTTGGTGTAAAGCTTCATGAGCCACAGGAATAAGGGGTAGGCTGCGTCTCCAAGAATCACTGTGGGTATTTCCACATTCCCTACTGCATTCTACTGGTCTGGAAATAAAGTCCCTGCTTGCGGCTTTCTGTACAGGCTAGTGTTCCTGAAGATGCATGCATCATGCACCTTCCCTGACCACCTCGTGTTGATGTCAGATAAACGACCTTGGTGGTCCCCCAATGCCTGCAGGACCATCAAGAAGTAGTCCTTTCTGTTGATGTATTCTGTTGCAAGATGGTCTCGGGCAAAAATTTGGATGTGTGCCATCATCGCCCCACTGCCGTTAGAGAATCCCATTGCTGCAAAGCAATCACTATTTCCCACACATTGACTGGCGTCACAATCCTTTATAGCAAGAGGCAATTTATGGCCCTGCAAACTTACATCACTGCAACCCCCACAGTGCACTTCCCAACTCCAAACTGATTTGCATCTGACCAGTAGCAGTCTGGAGTTGCCAGCTTCTGCACAGCAATCACCACCCACTTTTCCACCATTAGGACAGCTCTCATTCTTCTGTTCTTGCACCGCAGGGCAGGAGTGAGCTCCGCACGCAGTTCCAGGAAGGTGGCTTTGTGAATCTGAAATTTCTACAGCCACTGCTCTTCATCTCATGCCTGCATGACAATGCAATCCCACCATTCAGTGCTTGTTTCCCAAGCCCTATA
Source organism: Emydura macquarii macquarii (assembly GCF_026122565.2). Classification (NCBI taxonomy): domain Eukaryota; kingdom Metazoa; phylum Chordata; order Testudines; family Chelidae; genus Emydura; species Emydura macquarii. Next base: position 2,197,999 of record NW_027133667.1, read on the forward strand.
GTGATGGTTCACCATGTGCACCTGTTCCGTGAATGCCAAAAGCAATCTTGAATTGTTTCTTTCCATGGCAGACAGCAGAGCAGGCACCACGGATTCATTTTCAGATTTGCAGCTCATGAAATCCTGCAGGATGAGCCGCATGGTGTTCATAATGCTCAGGAGAAGAGTGGAGAGCAATGTAGGATCCATGCTTTCAGACAGAGACTGCGGACGCACAGTTTACAGTGCCTGTTGAATAAGATGCAAAGTGTAGTTGGAAGTCTATGGAATGATGGGATGGAGAAAAATGTATTTTGGGATGGGTGAGCTTGACTCCATGATGCACTGCAATCCATTCCCACAACTCCTAGTGGCAGAAGGTGGCGAGTTGCACAGTGGGATAGCTACCCATGGTGCATTGCTTTCTCTGATGCTAGAGCATCAACTGTGGACGCGTTTAAGTCCAAACAAATCCCTTCATCTGTTTTTGAGTTTGAAGAGAAATGGGGAAAAAATTTCCATTTAAAAAAAAAAAAAAATCCAACCATCCTTTATTTTTGTTACATGGAGCTACAGTGAAAACAGATGACATTTGAAACATGGCATTGACACAGTCTTCTTTCCAGACTCCACAGGCAGTCAGACACTCTCTGTGCATACCTCTTTCCAGCAGTGCCTTACTAAGGAATCCCCCTCCCTCCACCATTCTCCAGGTAAATGATCATAATTCCAGATGTCAAATCCTTTATGCTAAGAAAATGACCTGATGTCAACAATGATCCCAAATATGCCCCTCAGTGGGATCTTCAAGCCTTTCTTTCATAACAGGGTGCAAATGTGCTTTTTGGGGGCTTTATATTTGATCTTGTCTTATTTTCACTAGTTTTTAATTTTTTGATAACTGCAGTGGAGCCAGAAACTCAGCTGGTGTAAATTGGTACAGCACCAGTGTAATCAAAAATGTACAAAACTAATACACTATAGTTAACTTAATCTATTAATCTTGGCTATGGCAATTCCAATGTACACCTGGCATTATATAACAAAAAGTTGTATTTGCATGTAACAAAAGTAGGGTGTCACGGTTCACATTAACTGATCACATTAAATTAGCAGATGCTGACTGTACCTTCCATAATCTGCATTCTTTACAAAATGGCTGTGAAACATTTATCAAAATTTTCAGCTTGCATTGATAGCTGGAGTAAATTGTAAACAAATGGTAACCACATGTTATTTACAGAAGAATAATTTTGCTTTGTTTGGTTTAATTTGTGAAACCTCAGTAACCTACATAAGTTTTTGCATCTACTGGGTATACTCTTTTCTGAAAATCCAAAAAATTAACAAAACTGAGTATGCTGCATGATTTGTTTTTAATCATACCAGCTAGTAGTTTGATGGAGTAGCAGCAAATTTTCTGGTTACTGAAAATTGCTAAAATTCTCTTCTGTCTTAGTCTGGATTTTTAAAAAGGAACTTTTCTATTGAAAGTACATTGTTAGTGACATATGTTACCTCTGATAGTTACTAAGGACTAATCTTGCATGATGCTGGACGCCCTCAACTCTCATTGAAGTTAATGAGGGTTGAGGGATTCAGCACCTGAGCCCTGATTCAGCAAAAGACTTAAGTATGTGCTGGGATTTAAGCATGTGTTTAAAGTTAAATATGTGATTAACTGTAGGATTGGGACCAAAATGAGATGTTCCCTGAAAATAGTTTTAATTGACGTTGTGCAGTTTTAATTATATAAGTATTTGTTATATTAAGAAATACCATTTGTAAATTAAGCATTTTATAGTAATCTGATCAAAGTAGAATCAAGAAATCTGCAACCTTATTTTACACATGATCTGTACAATATTTAATACAAACCAAGCCAGATTCGAACTATAATGGGGCTTGCTGGCCCTGTAAGAATTGAGCTGGTCAGAAGACTCTGTTCCAGGGAGCTGGAGTTAACAAAGGCCCAGGAACCGGCCTGCTAGTGGAAAAAAGGACGTGGTCCCAAGGCATTAGGAGTTGAGAGGGAGGTAGGACTTCAGGACACTGGTTTGTTTTTTTAAGGGCCTGGGATCAGACCCTTGTAACGTAGGGTGGGGCAGTGCTCCCCTCTCTTCCAGCCAATTGGGAGGACCTCTCTGGAAAAGGGCAATATATAGAGTACCTTTTCCCTCAGAACCAGGGCGGCTGAGATGGAAGAGATGCCAATAAATTGAAGCCAGGCTAGACAAAGAGGATAGAGAAAGCATTAAGGAAGACTGGGTGCAAACAAGGAAAAAAGAAAGGATAGGTTCTCTGGAAGGAATCACGAAGAAGTTGACTTAAGAATCCCCTTAAGCAAATTGTAGTCTTTGAAGACTTGAAGCATTTGTAGTCTTTGAAGACTTGAAGACATGGTTTTATGTTCTAATTAATGCAAAGATGCTAGAAAGTTGTGTACATGCATATAAAGTGTTGTGTTAAGAAGATGAGTTTCCATCTTTTAAATAAATGGAACTTTTGAAAGATTCATTGGAAAATCTGCAAAAAGTTTATTTTTACCCAGCTTCTCTAACTCTTAAAAGAGCCTTAGAAGTACTTGGAATAAGGTCTGATGGATTTATATGAAGAATAAAGACAAAAATTTTAGTTGTATTTCCTTTGGAATATTAGGGATTATTTTTATGCTTGTAGTGAAATATTTCTGTAAAATAGAAAAGGTTGACAATGTAGATATATTTTCATCTTTCTTGATGTAACTTTGAGATGTTTTGACTCTCCTTTTCATCTGTATCCCCACTTAAACTGAAGACTTTACAGAACACATTGGTCTATAGACTGTCTCAGCTTGTTTTAAGTGGATTTATATTGAATATAGTAGTATTTTATTCAATAAGGGGGGATAGAGCAATAGAAAAACTCTGCTTTGAATTTGTTTCTTTAAGTATTAAAAAACTGATTTAGTTTTTCCTTATTTAAAATCATATACCATCTTATTTTCTGTTCTTTATTAAAATTCCCAACATACATCTGCAGCATTTCACAACAGAATGATTTGTGTATGCAAATTAATACATTAAATTACACTATGGAATTTCCTTCTGATTTATGAAGTTCTGCAGATTAAAATGTTCTTTCCCTTCTCTCCCCTACATATAAAATAGTGAAAGACAGCATAATGTTGTGGTGACCTATAAATGTTTTGTTACTGGCATCACTTTGAGAAGACCACATTACTCATGACTGGTGAAACAGACAGCAGCTCAGAATCCAGAGTGATCGATGTGGTGTAAGAACCTACATAAACCTGGATAGAAAAGAAAAGCCGCAAGTGAGTGACGCATGCTGTTCCAAACTCATATGGCAAAACCTTTATACTACATCACATGTATTTTTTTACATATAAAATTGTGTGTGTGTGCGGGAGGGGAGGGGGTGTTAAAGAAATGATGTGATGAAGTGGAGATATTTTTGGGGTTTTCTCTGAATGCTGTGTGTGTGCCTCAGTTTCCCACATATGTTACTCATGTATTTTGGTGGTGGGACCTGGGTGTGTGATCATTGCAAAGGCCACTATGCGGTGGATGGGCCTTCCCAAGCCACATGTCCGCAGACCAGACCCCTTTGTCCTCCTGAGTCAGCCAGCTGCAACAGTTTGTGGCAGGCGGAGACCAAAAGGAGTGGCCACCTTGCCTGGGAAGGAGACACAGGACTGGGGAGGGGCAAGAGGAGGAGTCTGGGAGGTGGCTGGCTGGAAGAGGCCAGTCCCCTATGGGGGGTCGGGGGCCATAGGGCTCAAGAGTTGGGATTCTGAGACTCTGCAAGAGGTCGCTGCTGTAACTTCTAATTAAGCTGCTTCCAAAGTCTTTCTACGCTGTGATCCTGAGAACTAATAAACCCTTCTGACTTCCACACTGGCTGTGAATTGCTTCTGACTGCACGGCAGGGTGCATGGCCCCTTTGGGGGTGTGTAGGAGCTTCCCAGGGTCCCATCCAGGGGACCCAGAGGGGGAGCTCAGGCGGGCTGAATCCTCCAAGGCCAGATTCGAGAGACGGCTGCACTGGTGTGTGAAGACTCAAGGGGGGGGGGCCAGACTCTGAAGTACTGGAGTCCTGACTGGCTGCATCCCTGGTGGTTCCAGAGCACAGTTCCTGGGGGACTCTGTCACAGATGACAATCCCAAAATTTTGCTCAATGTCCTCTCTTTAACAGGAGCTCCAAAACAACAAGTATGTTACTGTATAAAACTGTCACAATTGGGCAGGCATACCACCAAAATAGGAACTGCCAGGTTAGGTTATGAGAATACTGCAAAACTGGATATTTGTGCATCAGCCAAGCTCTCAAAATAGTTAAAAAGGCATCAAAGTCTGAAAATCAGCAAGGATTTATTGTAATAAAGTTCCAGTGGGAGTAAATGTCTGGCCCTTATTTCTAGCTAACTTATTTAAAGAAAATTTTACATTAAATTCCCTGTTTTGTTCAGATGGCCTATTTGACAGCTTCCAGTTCCAGAGACTGCTGGTTTGGGTACAAGTGACTCATAAATAAAAGCTTAGTGTCAAAGCTCTAAGGCCAAAGCAGAGTTTTCCCATAGGACAAAATCATAAGGATCTGATTCTCAGTGGTAATAGAAACAAAGATGTGGGTTTCTGAGGTTTGGTTGTTTTTTGTTTTTTTTTTGTTTTTTTTTTTTTTAAGGGAAATACACCAAAAGTGCTATAAAATCTTGTTCAAAGGAGAACTTATTCAATATTGACATTCCTTTGTTATGGTTAGATTGATGGATATCGGCCTTGGACTAAGAGTTCAAGTGGTAAAAGATGCCAGGGCATGTGTTGCAGACTAGCTAATAAGGAAAAGGCACAGATAAGACAAGGAAGTGCTGTGGGGAAAGGGGAAAGGAATGGTCTTGAGCTGTATTTTTGCTGCTTTATGATGGACAAAAAAGATCTGAGAACTCTTTTTATTTAATTTCTATTTTTATAATAGACGTGTAACCCCTTGGGGTTTAGACAGCACAGCCTCTTTAAAACATCCTGAGGCAGGGGAAGTGCTGGTTGTTCCAGGAGGAGGGGAGTCGAGAGAGGGAGAGGACGGGGCCAGGTGGGTGCCTGTAGCTCCAGACACGAGGGCTACAGTAAGCAGGCAGGCCCTCATGTCACAAAGCAGCCAAGAGCCAGCCTGAAGCCCAGGAAGGACAAAAAGAAGCTGGACTCGGTATCACTGTTACCCAGAACTGTATGGGGCTGTGAGTACAGGAGCTTGTGACCTTGCATTGGGAATAAGGAGAGAGGCTGTAGCTAGTTAGGTGGGGAAGTTGTCACTCCGGGTGGGTTTGCGGAGAGCTGCAGAGCTCTTCACTAACCTTTTCTTTGCCCAGCATGTCTGGGCTTGCCGCGTCAGTTATGAAAGTAAAAAAAATTGCATGCGCCCTGGCACTTCTTTCATTACAAATTAAGCACTGACCGGAGGGGTTTGTTGGGGAAAGTTTACTGGAACCAAAAAAGAGCAGGAACATCCGCAACTCACTGCCGGACTGGAATTCTGCCCAGGATTCCTGAACTCTGAGTCTAGATGCCCTGTTTGACATCTATCTTCTTATATTGTGGTACCACTGGGCCCGTGGATCCTCATGTTGATATAACCCTATTTTACTGCTCGCCCTGTCTTTCCCCATTGCTGTTTTTCTCCATCCATCCCTCTGTAAATAAATATTTCCTTTCCTTCTATTTCTTCTGCTTTTTGGGGGAGTTACAACAGGTGACCCTGCGCATGCCTTTTCTTGGTTGAAGCCACCCTACAGAGTGGACTCCATCTTGGCTACAAGGATGCTATAGTTACTGATGTTTAGACCTTTTCTGGAAGACTTTCTGGCTTCTGTACTAGGATTGTTGCTTTAAAAAAAATTCCACTGTTGCTCCTACTGATTCAGCTCCAGCTGTGGAAGGAATAATGGGAACCCTTGTATGGGCCAGCTCCAGGTGCTGGCTGGTGTTACAGGTGCTATGTGGTCTAACTCTGCTCAGAGGACATCTTCCTTTGAGAAACTAGATGAAATTTGCTATTATCAGAGCCAACTATTATTATTGATACCATTGTAACTAAACGGCTGGGAACGTCTAACTTTCCTTGTGTAGACCAGGCTTACAGTGATTGAAGAACTAGTACAGTGTATTTGGGTGGGAAGTGGTTGGCTGCTTTTTGTATTGTAGTAAAACCCAATGGCCCTTATCAGGATCTGGGCTCCGTGGTGCTAAGTCTTCACAAAAGGCACAAATCTTACCATGAGACTTGAAACCTTCTATATTTCTCTGGTATCCTACTCCAGCTCCCACTTTGTATTGTTTTGTTTGAGGTTTAAACTCTGTGCCTATTGGCATCTATGTACTTCAGTGGTGGTTGTATGGGGTCTCCTCTGATTCTGAGTTCTCAGGTCCTCATGCTCTCCTGCTGTTCATGTTTTTTTTCTTTCTGTAAGACCCCAGCTTTAACTTGGTTTTGTTGTTGTGTTATGAACTAGTTTGTCTTGTGTGATTCTGACCAGGATGTTATTACTACGCTGGCCATGCATATATACACTCCTCCCAGCTCTTTGAGGTGCAAAGTTTACAATAAAATTGTAATTAACAAAAGAGAATAAATAATCAGAGACCATTCTCCCTTCTCTTTCCCATCAGATTGACAGGTTTATACTGAATTACATACTCTCAAAGAAAACTATGGGATAATGTAAAAATTGAATCAAATACTTTTACTTGAGCCTGCTCCTTTAAAAACTCCTGGTCCTTTTTGTAGTTTGGTTATCAATACCTCAGGTGCATTAACTTTTGGAATTGCAACATAACTTTTCATCCATTCTTTTAATCAAATTATACACACAGTCTAAAATTAATTTCTGCTTCTAGATAGAGAGCCATTCCCACAAATAAACTTGCTTGGCTTCAAGATCCTTTACAAAGAATTTGCAATAAGCAGTGGGGGAATGGGGTGGTGAGCAAAGTTTTCAGCAGAGACAATGTATTCTTTAAAAAATATATTATACATATAATACATGAAATGCTCTTTACTATACTGCAGGTTACAGTTCACTAAGGATTCTCTTCCCTGAAAAATCATGGCTCACTGAAAGAAGTGTTCTTTTAAACCATAATTTCAAACAGTTATGGAAGATTATAACGGTGAATCAGTCCCTGTATCAGAGGGGATCATGTGGTACCAGTGTGTCACAACATAGAAGTAATTTGCTTGTCCCAGTGCAGTTGTCATTGTAGCTGTAATTTAGACTCATAGACTTTAAGGCCAGAAGGGACCATTATGATCATCTAGTCTGACCTGCACATTGCAGGCCACAGATCCTTACCCATCCATTCTTGTAATAGACTCAGAACCTCTGGCTGAGTTACTAAAGTCCCCAAATCATGATCGAAAGACTTCAAGTTACAAAGAATTCACGACATACACTAGTTTAAACTTGCAAGTGACCCATGTCCCATGCTGGAGAGAGAGGTGAAAAACCTCCAGGGTGTCTGCCAATCTGACCCACGGGAAAATTCCTTCTCGACCACAAATATGGTGATCAGTTAGACCTTGAGTATGTGGGCAAAACCCAACAGCTAGACACCTGGGAAAGAATTCTCTGTAGTGACTCAGATCCCTCTCCATCTAGTGGCTTATTACCAGCCATTGGAGATATTTGCTGCTAGCAATCACAGATCAGCTACATGCCATTGTAGGCAGTCTCATCATACCATCTCCTCTCTAAACTTATCAACCTCAGTCTTGAAGCCAAGTTATGTTTTTGCCCCCATTGCTCCCTTTGGAAGGCTGTTCCAGAACTTCACTCCTCTGAATCAGTGCTGACCTTAAATGAATGTAGTGTCTGCAGTATGGGCCGTGTATATCCATTTACTCAGATATGAAAATATTGATGGACTAAAGTTTTGCTTTGAAATACAAGGAATGCCAGGTCAGCACTGTGACAGCTGTGCCTCTGCTCAAGTTTTGAACTAACTGTTGGTTTGGTTTCTTGGGCCTCATTGCTGCTTAGCTATATATTTATTTTATACTGTAAAGTTCATATACAAGATAGGTGCCCTTTTTTCTCTTTGTTCTAAATATAAATAAACAAATCTTGGTATCACGTAGAGTTCTTGGAGTTTACATTTTAGTTCTCTTCACTTGGCTGGCCTGCCTCCAGGAAACAAACAAGATTTTTTTAGTTCTTGGTTTTTTTTGCTCAGAGTAGGTGTTTATTTCGGAAAGGACAGGCTCTGCCATTAGGCCTGTTGCCATTCCTATCTTGAAAGTACTGTGTGGCTAATCCTTTCATCTCTGGAGACTTGGGGTTCAGTTTGGTTTATGTATAGTCAGGAGTGAGGGCCTGATCCAAAGTCCATAGATAGACTCTTATTGACTGTAAAAGGCTTTGGATCAGATCCAGAAGCATAGTTTTCTAATTCCCAGAGAATATGTCTAATTCCATTCTATACAGGTTTTATACTGCCCTCATCACTGTAGTATCTGCGTGCCTTCCAGTAAGTGAGTTAAGCCTTGTGACTAATATCTGACATACTTTCTCTCATGCTCTCCCTAGTGGGAGAATTGTGTGTGTGATGTTGTATTTTGTTTTGGTAGGCTTTTTTTAATATGCACATGCTGCTCTGTGTTTATAGTAGAGAGAGCACCATCAAAGAAGTGCATCTGGCACTTGAGGTGGAAGGTGGGGAGGTTAGTGATGGTCTTTAATGCCTGTGGGCATTTGCTCCACAGTCTCAGATCAGCTCTTGAGAAAGTTCTATCTCCCAGGTATGTTGCATTACTATAGTCCAGCCAGGAGGTCGTTGTCAGTGAATGCACAATGTGCCCAGCCATTTAATGGCATCATTATCAGCCAGATGGACAGCCGGTTGACCGCTGTTGAAATAAGTCACTGGGCACTCGACAATGATATGCAAGACAGTCTGAAGTTGACTGCAGCTGCATCGTGTGTCATTAGAAAAATCCCATTTAAACAGAGAGGGCAATTGCATGGCCAGTCCTGTTTGAAACCAGTTCAGCGATGACCACAGATGCCTTGGCAGATCAAAACCTGGTGGACAGATGGTTGGGTCAGTGACAAGAGAATAATTAACGATTGTCGTCACCGACCACTTGTTACACCAAGTAGATTTCACAGTCATGTCCTGTGGTGGCATAAATGAACATAAAGGGCATCTAGATGACAGGGCTGGTGGGTGGTTGAAGAGGTCTGCGTACAATGGCAGGTCACTGTTCTCACGGATCTTGGCCAGCAGCATGACAGAGACCTTCTCATAGCGAATGTGGGGCGGTGCTATGTTACTAAGTATCGGTAGCCATGGCTACGGAGTTGCCCTTAAAGTCCTGGTGACAATGCGCATAGCTTCAAGCTCTTTATCGACCAGCCTCATGTGAGACGAGTGACATCAGACAAGAGCACAGTACTCTGCTGTGAAATAGCAGAGAGCAAGGGCTGATGTTCTAAGCATCCGGGTGCTCATATCCCAGGTTGAACCGGCCAATTTTCTGAGCAGGTTTTTCCGAGTGCTGACTTTGGCTGCTATCTTCAAGTGGCTGTGGTATGTTAATGACCTATCCAATGTCACACCAAGGTAAGCCAGATTTGGATCATGTTGCAGGCTTTGGCTGTTGAGGAAAACATTTAACTCATGGCTTTCACTTGCATTATGCAGATAAAATACACTAGAAACCGTCTTAGGTGCCATTGATTACAATAGTCTGCCATGAGCTTCATATCTTTATTCAAGACCTTGTCAGTTTCTGAGGACTGGGCTTCATAGCTGCAGCAGATGCCATCGGCATGGATAAACTTGCATGAGAGTGAAACTGGCAGGTCATTGATGAAGACGTTGAACAGTATTGGTGAAAGTACTGAGCCTCGAGGGAGGCTGTTGATCTGACACTTCCAGGAGCTACAGTGGTTGCCCGTGTGTACTCTAAACTGCCTGTTTTGGACAAAGAACTCTACTACTTTGACCACCCAATGCGGGGCAACTCAAGAGAGTTTAAACAGGCCTCTGCATCATAGGCAGCAGTCAAATCTAAGAAGATGTCTCCCATATTTAGATTTTGTTGAAAACTGTTTTCAATAAAGGTGATCAAGGCCAGGACTTGATCATAAGTGCTGCATCTTTTCCTAAATGCTGCCTGCTCAGCTTGCAAGACATCATCCAAATCCAGAGTGATTTGTTGGAGGATCAAATGCTCAACCACCTTGAAACACATTGATAGCAAAGATATTGGGTGGTAACTCAACACGTTGTAAGGGTCCTTGCCTGGCTTAAGAATGGCAATAATCTTTGCCTGACGCCAAGTGCGTGGTAACGTCTTATTATTAACTGTATGTAGAAGTTAGTAAGCCACTGTGATGCCTTTAGTCCAAGGTGCTTGAGGAATTCCAGCAAGATATTATCATACCCCACCACTGTGCATGATTTGATGGAATTAAGGGCCTTATCTAGCTTGTTGACCGTGAATGGCTCTGGTTCACGTTCTGATGTCAAAGTTGGTGCCATTCTTCATATATTTTGCATTAGAATAGTTTCTCCTGCCAGACCTGTGCTACCCACAGAAGATGGCTTGCAACCTCACAGGGCTTAACCAGCTGGTCTTTGACCTGGAGGTTCTAGTTCCAGCACTTCTGGCTGGAATAAGTGAAGTCAAATGTCTTTGTAGATTTCTTCCACTGAGTGAGCCTGGCAACATCCATAGACTTAATCAGGTGGTCAACAATGTCCAGGTCACCAGATAATTTGAATTTCCTGAGCAAGACTTGGCATTTGGCACTCAAGCAGGAAGTGTAAATTGGACAACCACCCCATGGTATAGCTGATCATGCAGCTTTATAAATGGTTCCTTGGAATTGGCAGTACGCTTCATCAACTGAGACACAATGTGATGAAATGGTAACTACACTACATTCCAGTGCATCGCAGAACTTTTCCCAGTCTGCCTTGTGGAAATTCCGCTAATGCTTGATTGAGCTTTGAATGATGGGTAGGTGGAGCCCGATGTGAATAAGTGATGGTCTATGTTGGCTATGAGGAAAGTTATCAAGTACTATGCAGCTCTCTTGTTGTGAACAGCTGTCTAAAAAACTGACCCAGCAAAGGCCAAGCGAGTACTCTTTCAACTGTCTAGCTGAGAGAAATGTGCCATGTCATTTTGCATCGTGATTCCTCATGAAGTCGTTGTTAGTCACCCAGTCCATCAGCTGTTCACCATCATCAAAATCAGCGTACTTCCCCCATTCAGAGTAGTGCCTGTTAAAATCACCAGTGAAGATTGCTGGATGATCAAGTGTTGGAAGGACCCGCTGGTCCCAGTGCACACTTGGCAGTTTATATACATTAGGATTTCCAAAGTCACCATCCCTAGCTCACATCATAAATACTGGAGGAGGAGACAAGAACAGCATCAGATATGTTGGAGCACATGCATGTTGCATGGTCATATTTGTGTCAGGGGTGTGTGAAATGAGATCCAACCTATACTATAACATCCAGTTAGCAACATGAATTTCTTGCAAACAGATTACTTTGATACTGTGATGAGTGGCGAATGCACTAATGATGCTGCGTTTGTCTGCTGACAGATCCTCAACATTAAGCTGAAGAATTCAAAGCACCAATCCAATGGTTTAAAAGTCGAAGTTGGTGGTACATTGAGGTTGCAGTCAGACAGTACATGACCTGGGTTTGTTACCAAATTTGGTCCGCTGGTTAGATCATTAGCTTCCTTGGCCCGGGCCGGTATTGACAGGAAGCGCGATGTGAACATTGATCCATTGTCCCCCACCCAGGATGTGACAAAGGCATGTGGAACCAGGTCATCAGTCTCTCTTTGCCAAATAGAGATGGTAGAAAATGTTTGCAAATGCTGCTATGCAAGAACTTAGTGTCAGTGAGGAACCCAGGAGTACTCTTATACTACAGACTGAATGGACCAGTTATGGATATGTACCTTCAACCAAAGGAGTCTGCACCATGGCTGAAAACTACTCAGAATGCTTCCATTTGCCCACCAGTATCACTCCATCATATTCTTTAGTTGTCAGTTGATCTCATCCAGCTACTGGGCCTTGTTAGTGGTAATGGTGTGGTCGTATGTAGTGAAGGATAGGTACAGCTGTACATCATCTGCATATTGCTGGCACTTATGCCTGTCAACTTACCAGTTCATCTACTAGGTGTATGTAGATCTTGAAATAGATCCAGAGAAAGAATTGATCCTTGTGGGACTCCACAAGTGAGCGTCTGATGGCAGAGATGCAATTTTCCATCACTCCTCAGTGGGTGCATCTTTCTACAAGTACTCAAACCATTTTAGCACATTACCCTGGACCTCTGTCATCTCTCTCTGGTGGGACAGCACCTGATGGGATTGACAGTGTCAAATGCTGCAGAGTTCGAGGAGCATGAGAATGGACATCTGCCCTCCAGGCCATCAACAGTGGGAGATCATCCACCAATGCCACGAAAGCTGTTTCCATCCTATGTTGCGGGCTGAATCCAGATTGTGTCAGGTCTAGGACATTGGCTTCAGTTAAATGAGTCTGTAGTTTGCCTTTGACTCGTCTTATTGTTTATACTTAAATTTTAAGCACTCTGTTGTCTCTTCTGTTCGTGCTCCATAACGAAAAATCAATTTCAACAGGGTGACTTTAAAAGTGCATGGTTCCCTCTGGTTCTTAATCCCCTTTCATAGCTATGGCATTGTCATCCTTAAGGAACGCATTCATTTGGAAGAGACTTTAAAGCTACAAGCTCTTTTTTCAGAATCTTTCTACTGATTTAGGAATGTTTCAGGGGTATATGCCAACTCAATAATCAAAATAATTTTGGTACTGGGAATAAAACCACAGCCTCTGAAGAACAATGGAATTTACTGCTTGCTCCAACTTATTAAGTAACAGCACCAGCTTTTTGAATAAAGAGAAGCCTGATAAGACTTGATGCAATTGCAGAGTAACTAATTTTGCTCTTAAAACAATAACTTGTTCTTTGAGCACTTTAAACTTAACACAAGCAATTTCTCACTTCATAACTTTCCTTCCCATGACCTTGTTTTGGAATACAGTACATGCAGATGGCCTACTTAATAGAAGGGACCCATCAGATTCTGCCAATTTCCAGCTACATTTAAGTACTTACGGATGACTCAGAAACATTTCAGCCTATGGGAACAAATCTTCCGTTTCTGTGTGAAAGGACAGATGTGTGAAGCTGCTGTACATTCTGTATAAAGAAAATCCAACATATGGCATCTAGGCAATAGGATATAGAAAGTATTTGATTTGTGGTTTCAAATAGAGACCGAGATCATACATTTTTTGCATGTATCCAAATAGTGTGCTTGGTATATCATTTGGTAGCAGAGACCACACAGAGACCTTCACAGAAAAGTGATTATACAAGTATTAAACTGAACAATAATTAAGAAGAATTAAAAGTAGCAGCAAACATGAAATGGTGAGAAGGACTGAGCATTGCAAACAGCAATGGAAAGTACATTCTAACTCCAATAGGGCTATTTACAGAAAACACTAGTTTCCATCACCACAAGATTATAATTAGGACAAATGGAAGTAACCAGCTAGTTCTGAAACAGCAAGAGCCATAAGATAAGAGCAGATTCATCCAGGTTAAGGATCTTGGTTTTCAGTTTAAATACAAATAAATCCAGTAAAATGACACCAATTGCAACTTTTTTCTTAAGAAATAGTTTTAAAAACAAAACTAAAAGCTCTACTGGAAAAAAATGACAAAAAATGGCAAAGTTCGTTTAAAGGAATTTTCATTGGAATTTTTGTTACGTTCACATCTGCTCTATGTGCAGCCTGTACCACTTCTTATTTATCTTCTCTTCAGTTCATATGTAGTTGTGAATATCAGCAGCAAAGTAAGCTTTGCGTGTCTTTGTGTACCATTTTGGAACTTGGGACAAACAGGAAATGAGATTGAAAACAGTTTGTGTATATATTTTCATTGCTAATGCAACTGCCTTTTTCTGCATACATTTATGCTGTTATGATTCAGATAAAACTGTGGGGGGGGGGGGAAAAACAACTTCCTCAAAAAACTGGGTAAGACACTAAAGGAGCCAAAAAATAAACACTGACAAAGAATAAAACTAGTTGCTGAAAAACAGACGCCCTCCACATGTTGGGGAAGATCTTGTAAAAACCTTAAAAATAGAATTTTCAAACATTATGAAACTTCACAACTATCTCCCCATAGGAAAGCACACATGTTTGCACTGAGGATTCTGGTATCTGTAAATATGTGGGCTGCTTACTTCTGACTAAACTGTATCCTTGTGATCAAAAACTTCTGAGACCCCAAATCACAATAATCTAGCAATGACTAGATTGAGCAAGAGATCAGTGAACGTTCAAAATCACAGACTAAACAGGAGGTTGGTTTAGCAACAGTTTGACAACATTAAATGATGTGTTGTCAATAGATTAAATACAATCACTGCCTGTGTGCTGGATGTAGGAACTGATGATAAATTTAATAGATTTGTGTGAATGTGTTGTCACAATGTATTCCGTTCATGCTAACGCAGCCTGATGCTGGCATTGTTTGGTCTGAAAAGCTGCTGCCACTTGTGCAACCTCTGCTGTTGGAGGCTCTCCATCCTTTTGGTAACCATGTCCAGGGGCCATTCTAGGGCCTTGTTCATTATCTGACCTATGGCCAATTGCCTTGTGGCTCTTCCTGACACTTGATATTAGCAATTGCCGTTTTTAAAAACGAGCAGATTCTCGGTTGATATACATTGGTGAAAATTCAGTGAATTCAACAGAGATCTATAGTTTAACACCAGCTGATGGTTTGCCCCGTTATTGCCTTTTTTTAATTGCCAGTGAAGAATCTCTAGGTTCTGACCAGGAGTTTCTGCTTCCCTGTCTAGTGGTGGCATATGTGAGAGGCTTGCATACACTGCCGGGTCTCATCCAGGAGATGCCTGTGAGAAGGAGCCCCTATCACAAAAGAAGACAGTACTCATTGCCTAGACACTGCCATCCTTTTCAGACTCTCATCCCAGGGCGTGGAGAAAAAGGAAAGCGTCCGCAGCAATGCACCCCTCCAGTGTCTCATTTGAAGGGTCCTCCAGTCTCCCACTTTTGGGGTATATGTCCCACAGGATTCTGTCCTGGGCCCTCTTCTGTCATTTTGCTGGGGGTAGGGGAACTTGAGTGGCCCCTGTGGAATTAGAACAATGGACTATCTAGTCCAAAGCCCTCTTTTTAACAATGGCCAGTAAGGAATGCTTTAGGGAAAGGGGAAAAACCCCCACGGTGCACCAAACTATGCAGTGCTATACCATGGAAAGGAGGGTTCTTCCTAACTAGTTGCGAGCTCTCACTTTTTTATAGCATTTGCTGTATCATGTCGTAGGTTGTGATCCAAAGTTCGTTGAAGTCAGTACAAAGACTCCCATTTATTACAATAGGTTTTGGATCAGGTCCCCCTTCTCTTCAAGTCATTCCTTCCCATCATTCCTCCCTTCCCACTTGTTATCGCTGCCCCTAAGCATTTTCACTGACTTTCCTTAGACCTGTTCTAGATCTATGGTTTTTGAGATGAGGTGACAAAAATAAGAATGTACCATTGATTTGTATAATTGCGTCATGATATATCTATATTAATCTCTATGGACCTTCTGAAACCATTGGATGGGGCACAAACCCCTTTTTACCTGATCATTTAACTGCTGCGGTACATCAAGCAGACTCTTTTATGGAGCTAGCCCCAATGATGCTTAGAATTTTTTTAAAGATGTTACTGTTCATTCAGAACCCATCAGGGTGTTCACATGGGGCCATTCATCTCAATGTAGGAAGCTAGTGCAAGACCAGTGCCCCATTGAAGAGCTGTGTAAGCTCTCAAAACAGGCTTAAGTGGGTTTTCAACTGTGTGTAAATCTTGGGCTGGCCCTCTGCGCAGAGATGAATTTAATCCAGATGGTTTAGGAACCAAGCCAGTGAGGTGCAGAGAGTCTTTGTCTCTCAGGGATTCTCAGCAGTCTGCAGGGCTAAACTATTTATTTTGTTCATCACTTTGTATTTGGGAATATTAAATTTTATCTACCATTGTGCTGGCCAGTTTTCTAGATTGTCGTCTTAGCGTTTCCTCACAATTTTTTCTAGTCTTAACTTTGTTAAATAATTATATAACCAGAAAATATTTTTGGAGTGTTTGGATTGCCACGACTTACTATTTTCTCTAGCAACAATGACTTCTGACTGCCATGGGCAGACCAAAGATGCCAGGTAAAGTTGCAAGTTAATTTTTAAAAATCTGATTATTACCATTTCTTTTTTGTGTACATTCCAGAAAAGTAGCAATAGGGATTCTGTATTGCCTAAGGCAAACAGTAAGCATTTTTTTAAAATTCAGCATTGGAGGGGTGTCTGTATTATTAATGTTCAGATTTTAAAACCATTTGGTGAAGGGTAATACTGAAAGAACCAGCTTCACCCTTTGAAAGCATTGGCAATTTCACTTTTAATTGCTGCAAGGTAAATTTTATAATTGCCCAAAATATTTGGTTTAGCCACTGTTAAACTAAGCAATGTTGCTGGCTGTAGATAAGTTCTCAGTTCATTGTTGTTTTTGGTAGGCAGTCAGGTCTGAGAGCGTCTATGATTTAAAATACCTAAAATCTCCCAGACACTGGATTAAGAAGACTACAAAATGGAGGAAAGTAACACTAATTTGTTGACTGTCATGATGAAAGATGACTTTAGAACAGGAAAATAAAAAACCACATACTAATATTAACGTGCCATAAGAGTTTATTCTGCCAATGCAATCTGTGTGAACTGAACATTATGTAACGCAGAATGACGACAGTAGACAAAAGGAGGATTTAGAAATAGTGCCATCTGTTTATCCCCAAAACCAAAAAGAGCAAATGCCAAAGGAAAGCTTGCATATTCACAAGAGAACTAAAGCTTTCTGAACCTTGGCTCTTACTCACGTCTCCAGCTGTTTCAAAATCTCTCCCACAGCTACTTGGGCATCTCTCTGATCTTGCCACTTTGACAATCTTTACACATATACATTTTACGCTGAAATGCAAACTAAATTAAGTTAAAGACCCAATAAAAATCACATCTCTTAAATCTGTGGCATTGTTCTGATGCCATATGTGTTTATATACTTCAGCTTTTTAAGATGACAGTCCATTTTCATGTCTTCAGGGAGAAAACAAACACAGTTTCATGATCAAAAGCACCACTACTACAAAGGCTTTAGAGCTTGACTTTCCTTCACCATCTTTTCTACCCTGCTTACAAAGTCAGTGTATATTTTCCATTATTAATCCCCCTGAGCCAGATTCATTCCTGGTGGAATTCCATTGACTCAAATGCATTTGTAGGAAAGCAGGGATTTTTCTCACTGTGTAAATGTATACATTTGGTGAACAAAACAATTACATTAAAAATTAAAGTTTATATCCATGTACAGGGCTTGTGATCTGAATTTTAGTTTGCTCAGGATGAAACTCACCCTTTTACGTGAAAAAAAGCTGTACTTCGAGTCCTATTTTGAGGGCGTAAGTGGAGCTGGCCCTCTGCACAAGAGGGATTTTTTTTTTCATGTGAGAGATGAATTAACTAAAATCATCATTTAATTTAAATCAAAAGTACAGTCAAAATGGATTCCAAGAAGTACAGAATCAGTTGTGTTATGTATAGGTAACAAATACTATTTTCTGTATGTATTTGCCTACTTATAATGAAAACATGACTTTTTTTAATGAGTACAATTATTATATCATGGAAGACTACCTTCAAGAGGCGCAGTAGCAACCACATAAAGGAACACTGAGACCCCTCTGTAAAACGCTAATGTTTGACTTTGCCAGGGCCAGCTGCATGAATGAAACCTAGCACAAAACAACCACCATAAGCAATCTTGGATTTGCAGACTCCCACGGTATTTTTCCGGTCTTGAAACCCCAGTGCCATGGCACTGTGAGGCCTGGTAGCAAAACCCCACGTGTCAGGTCTTTAGATTGGAGTACGGTGTAGATTTTGGAGAGCAGCAGCTTTGAGCTGTCTGTGCACCAGGCCGTCTTAGGGAACAGTTTGACTTGATTCCAAAATCCTTGAGATTGTAAAGTTACGCTAGAATTGCATTCTCCAGTCAGCAGCAGACAAAGAGAAAATAAGAAGTGGTTCCAGCTATGTACTAAGACATACAAATGCGCCAGATAGTGTGTAAGCCTATCATCAAGAGCTGAGGCCCTTTTTGATCTCGCTAGCCATATTAAATTGTTTCCACACTTCTTTGCTGTGTATTGGTTCCCTAATCTTGCAGAAGATCAGTAGAATGAACCTCCATTTCTTTTAACTGATACTGGCACCAGAGTATTTACTATATACTGGTGGTCTTGCTATAGAAATTGAGTAAAACACAGGCAAGAATGATGTTGCACACCTCAGCAGCTCCTCTTGTACTTTCTTAATGGGATACATTCATCCTGGGAGTAATTCCATTGAGTTACTCCAGGGATGAATCTGGCCTGGCCCTTGTAAGTAATTTTTTACTTGGAAGGTAAAACATTATCAGTCAAAATTATTGACAACACTGGCCTTCCGTAGGGCTTAAACAAACAAATGTTCTGTTTCCTGATACTGAAGAAGAGAAGTACAGGTTTGAGGTTTTTGTTATTGGAGATAAATCTGGCACACTCAGATTAGCATTCTGGAATAATTTGACAGAAATAAAAATTAAGAGTGCCAAAATATTATATTTGATTAATGATGCTGAGAAGCTATTGAGTAAAGGTAATTTGAACATAACTTTGAGGCCCATTTCGGGCTGCCATTGTTATGTGTAGAAACTCCTATTGACTTCAGTGGTGCAAGATCATCCATTAAGTGGTGAACTCCAGAGAGATTATCACCTCCCTCACTCCTCCATCCCAGTTCAGATGGGACGTTGCCCCTGCTGAGTGAGTAGAGGAGGAAAGGGAAATGCCTAGCTCCTAGTATTGGTTTGCTGCTTCTGCTTGATTGAAGAAGCAAAGTTGGTGGAGTTGCTACAACTCCCCTCTACTGGGAGTAGAACTGGATGAATGATTGTGGGGAAAATGTCTGGATGTTTTATTTGAAAATATGAAATTCATCAAGTTTAATTCAAATGTTTTATAGGGAATACACACAGACATTGTAGGTGGGACTTGCAAAAGTGCTCAGCATTGGCTTAAATCTTCTGTTGAAGTCAATGTTAAATCTTCCATTCAGAGTTAGATCAATGCAGTTTGTTTTTTGCAAATCCCATCCTACATTTATTATTATTTGTATTGCGATGGTGCTCAGGGGGCTCAGCCATGGACTAGACCCCATTGTGCTAGATGCTGTACAAACACAAACGGAAGAGGTGGTCCCTGCTTTCAAGAGTTTACAGTTTAAATGGATTACAAATCTATGTACCATTTTCTATATATTAGAACCCTTGTCTCTGGTCTCCTCAACAGACACTATTTAGCTGCTCCCATGTGCCATAGAACTGAGCTAATGGAGTAGGTTTTTATGTGGTACTATATCAAAAGTTTTTGTGAAGTCTAGGTAAACTTTGTCCACTGTAGCTTCATCCCTATTAATTCTTACTCATTTTTTCTTCAAAATGTTCTGTTAGAATTGTGGGAATGCATTTCCTTTTGTTACTCCTTGCCACCCACACAGATTAAATTCTCTCTCTCTCGTTCTGTGGTCAGCATTTCCAATGTCCTACCCACTTTCAGGGCCAGATTCTCATCACTGACTTCAGTGGAGCTGCACAGAATTACACCAGCTGAAGATCGGTTTCACAAGGTCAAACCTGTGCATGTGTATTTTCTGGATCATCCCAGAGTCCTTTTATTAAAATATAGTTTGTATCAACAGCTTCTCTTTGGCCCTTTAGGTGTTTCCCATGTTGAAATGAGCTCTTAAATATTTTGTTAGCACTTTGCTTATCAGAGTTGCAATGTGCAGAAAAGGTCAAAGAATTCTTTGCCCCGAGTTCCTCAGGAATTCTTTGCCCCTGATTCTACCAAAGGAAATACATTGCCCAAAGAGTCTGGAAAAAATCCTCTCAGAGCACACCATAATAGGTGATAAAGAAATTAGAGTTAGTGAAAATTGAGAGCACCAGGGCTAACTGGACTCCATCCTTGACTTCCGAAGAGGTAGGCAAAAGACTTACTGAGGTGAAGTTCACCCGTATGCAGAAGGCCTATGTGGCACAGTATAATTTAATCTATAGCAGGGGCTTTTGCCAGCACAGCTTTGTGGGACAGGATCACATTTCTTCACACCCTGACCAACACAGCTATGCTGGTTGACATCTATAGTGCAGACATACCTTTACTACTAGCCTAGCCACTTCATTGATCTCTTCTGCCGCCTATTTAAAAAAAAAAATAAAAAGAGAAAACTCAGAGAATGCATGATGTATGCTTGCCTGTCTGTTTCCTTACACTCACAAAAGAGCTTCATTCTGTAAACTTTCCAGTTTTCCCTTTTGCCTGATTTTTTTTTTAATGTGGCTGCTTTTGATTACTTTTTACATGTCTTTGTTTATTCAGCCTTCTTTTTAACTTAGTGTTTTGGACCTCATTACCTGCTTAGGTATATTTCAATTTCTTTGCTTCTTAGCTATATAAGAATTGCATATTGTCATCTGAAACTATATCTAGTTCATCATGAACCTAGCAAGATTCCCAAGTGTAAATCGTATTTTATTGGGAATAATTTTCTGTTTATTCAAGTAAAACTTGCATACTTCTGTACGTATAAATAAAGCAATAGTTATCAAATGCTGAAGGGATGCAGACTTCAAGCATGTCAAAGGGGACAACGTATTCATGTAATGTGTTTCCTGGAGTGGTGCAGAGGATTGAGTATGCAGCACTCATTTTTAAATCTTCTTAGATGCAGTTTCTTAAGCAAGGGAAAATTCTGGCTCAGATGTAAAAAGGAATTGACAGATGGAAGTTCAGGAAGACAGAGAATGTGTCTTTCACTAGTTGCTGTTCACCTTCCCTCTTATTTAATTTACCACATTTTTGGTTCAATTTATTATTTGTGCTGGATTTCTATTCTATTCTATTGGCCAGAATAAACTTGTGTGTGCGCATTGCCATTTAATCATTCAAGTGGTGTTTCCTCCTTCTGATTCCGTATCTTGGCTTGGAGTACGTGTTTGGTGCTGAGATTCGATGACTTAAACTACAGGGTATGCATCCCTCAAGTGGCTAACACAAATTCGGTGACACTAATGAAATGTTCTTCATTGTGCTTCATGCTGAGTCTATGAATTCAAATTTCCAAACTTCCTAACAGTTTCTAAATCCTGTTTTTCATTTTTTAAACTTCCCCTTCCTTGAAGTTTGTGAGTCCTACCTCCTTGTGAGATATCAAAATAAATGCTATATAGCACTGTCTCTTGCCCCTTAGGACACACATCCCTTAGTCCCATGGCTCTAAACCTTTCCAGACTGCTGTACCCGTCAGGAGTCTGATTTGTCTTGCATACCCCAAAGTTTCACCTCACTTAAAAACTAAAAATTACAAAATCAGACATAAAAATACAAAAAAGTGTTATGGTACACTATTACTGAAAAATTACTTATTTTCTCATTTTTATCATAGAATTATAAAATAAATGGATAAGAATATAAATTTTGTACTTACATTGTACTTACATTTCATTTACATTTTTATAGAGCAGTATAAACCAGTCATCTATATTTTAGTTTGTACTGACTTCACTGGTGTTTTTGAGGCCTGTTATAAAACTAGGTAAATATCTAGATGAGTTGATGTATCCCTGGAAGACTTCTGCGTACCCCCAGGGGTACGTGTATCTCTGGTTGAGAACCACTGCCTCAGTTAACCAGGCACATCTCTTGCATTTACTGTCTGGATTAGATTTTAGGTTTACAGCCAGAAGGTCATGGTTACACTTTTAAACTCCAGGCAAACGGAACCCTACAGACAGCAAAGCCACCAGTGCTGTCAAGCAGAAAAAAAGTCACACTATTCTGGCTGAGAGGAATCTTAAAAGGAAACTTTATGGGTTTTTTAAAAAATGTTGTTAATAAAAAAAAAAAGGAGACAGCTGAATTTAGTTTTAAGTTTAATATCATATCCGTTTAAAAACATCAAAGGATGCATTAGCAGCTGGCAAGTCTTAGACATCACTCAACTGATAGTGTACATTATATATAATATAAAATTAACCATTAATGACAATCAGTATTTCTGCAAATGATTATGATATGCCATGGAAAGTACAATTTTCGTTGAATTAGCCTGACAGCTCAGTGATTACTACCCTGTATGGAGCCAATGAACCAATGTAATTTCATCTTTATTCTTTATAGTCCAAGAAGAATATTTCTGCCTCCAGATACTAGCTAATGCTAGGTCCTGGTTAGTTGTAATATGGCACTCTCTTCAAATACTATAACAAATTTCCATTCCAAACTCTTCAAATACAGTAATAGTCTCTTTAAAAAAACAAACCCTAAAAAGATTTATAGTCGGAAAAAAATCAGCAGCAAATCAGTCTTAGAAGCCTTTCAGTAATGATGTTCAGTTCCTTTATAACTATAAGTGGCTTCCCCCATCTCCTCCCCCCCCCCCCCTCTCATTCTCTTTTTGATGACACTAGGGCAGGCCCTCCTTCTGCTGTCATTGGTTAAAACATATCCTGGAAGACCTTTGCCACATATTAGTCTAGCAGCCTTAAGATGTCAAACCATCTGATTTCCCTCTGATTCTTTCAGAAAAGTAATATTTTATTATCCCTTTCCTTCCCATTACAGTCTTCAGCTTTAAGCTAGCCACCAGTAGCCACCATTATAAGGAGCTTTTAGCCTTCTACAGGGAAGAAGAAATGGGCATATTCTTACAAAACATCATAAAATGATGAGCAGAAAACATTTCTTCAAGCAATATTAACACTCTAAACTTCCATCTAGGATACTTATAAAGTACACACTAACTTGAAAATATAAGTGCTGAAATCTAGTAACCATAAAACTGTAGGCTTTGGAACAAAGATATCATGTCTACTCACAACATCATCTTCCTCTCACCCAGTTCCTTGCAACTTAACAGGGCATATACCTTGACAAAAAATACTGAAAATATGGGAGAAAAGCACAAGCTAACATGCTAATTAAAATTAAACTGATTTAATTTTGTTCACTTTCTTGACACTTTGCAAAGAATATGCAAACCGTATTTTCCTTTTCAGTTTGACTATTGCCATTAGTCAGACTACTATTAATGAAAAAACCAGGACATGTTCAAAAGTGAAAAATTGAGGAGTCTCTGTTCTACACTTTAACAGACTTTGAAAGTGCTTTTACAGGTCACCTTTTGGTACTTTTTAAAAAATTATCAGACAGTATTAAAAATTACAAAATATTGCAAGGATGCAGACTAAAGAGAGCTCATTCAGAAGAAAAGTAAATTTAGAAATATTGTTAGTATCAAAAAAGTGTCCTCGGATATGTTTATGCAGATTGCAGAATTGAGGCAGTGGCTTCATGTCATATCAGCATTGAAATCCCTTGTTTCACTGCAACCCTTTTCTTTAATACTTAAAAAAAAAAAAAAAAAATCCTACAAAGTTCATTGATAAAAATATAATTTCTCTATTATCAGAAGTCTTCATGTATTTCTGTTGATATCCTTAAGGTAACTTCCTATAGGAAAAATAAAATAAGATCAATTTAATATAATTAATTAGTGTTGTGTCATGCAATACTAGGGAACATAGTGGAGAGTATGGGGATGTTTCAGCAAAAGGTAGAACATGATGAGAGGACTTGGAATTTTGGAAGGGAAAAGATTTTGTTTAGGATTTGGTGTTTGAATTGTAATATATGGGTCGGTTTTCTGTCTATGCTGGTTAAAGTGTCAGACATTGGAGTCTGAAACTGCAGCATGTGAACTGTGTGCAGTGCTATAAGACTTACCCCTTCTCTGAGTGCCTAAATCTGATAGAATATGAACAAAATATGAAAACTGTTGTAGGATGTAAATTAGGATAAGAGATTTGCATTTTCTGCTTAATTATCTTAATAAAACCATGTGCGTCCTTTAATTTTTTTGTAAATAAATAGCGCATATGGTTACATTTTTAACACTTTGAGTTGTGTGTAATTTAAAGCTGCCCTACCAATCCCTATGTTTATTTGGCTATCGCTTTGTGTTAGAGCCTGGCTGTGATTTGTGAGCCCTACTAGTGGGGGAGAGAGCAAATATGGTGCTAGGAATGCATGATGCACATATGCTATTTTCAGAGAACAGATACACGGTTGGTGGAATGGCAATAAGTATCCAAGAGGCTCAATACAAAACAATCAGCTCAGTTCTATCAAGGTGTGACCTATCAGCACTAGAAGGTTTTCATTTTTTAATATTTTGAAAATCCTTTTGTTAAAAAAGAAAAATGAATGACGACTACATCCTTCCATAAATTATTGGACTGTATAAATCAAAGTGCACAACCTTTTTTTAAAGTGTCCGTGGGGAGTCTGAAGTGATTTTTTTTACATAAAATCCCTCTGAAAAACATAAAGGATGTTTAAAAAAAAACCAGACAAAACCCCAGTCAGAGAGAGTAACTTCACTGTTTTTGGTACCATGTTATACACTTGTACCTTACTGTTTACAGGGTCTGATCTTGCAAACACATGGGCACATGAGTAAAGTTATCCATTCACCTAAGTGGGCTCTGGATCAGGCACTTGATACTCTATTTTATGACATTTGATTCTGAATGATTCGAAAATTCAAGTAAAAATATTCCTGGTGAAACACCAGAAATAAGCTCTGTGTGTTATAAAATCTGTATCTGAATGCCTTTGACTTTCTAGCTCAGGTAAAAATTATTCATTTTTATAATACCTACCACTATATAATTGATAGTCCTTCGTAACTACTGCTTAGGGTTATCAATACCAACCTGAAAATCTCTAATGAAGGTTAAGAAGAAGAAGATGAAACCAAAGGCCACTGTCCATTCGCAGATTGCACTCACAAAATGATAAGTATAATCCTGATGGAAATGAGAAACAAAACACACTTCCATATAAAACACTAAAACAAAATTAATATGGAGTGGTAGACAGAAATGGCAAATTAAGCAAAAACAGAAATTCTCACTAATGTACATGTTGGGAATATAAAACATGTAAATGGCTGGGCTTGCTTAAATTTTTGGAATTGCCCATTCCTTAAGGTTTGGGTAAAGAAAAACACTTAGTGTGATGTGCACCTTGGAAAAGTATGGAATGTATGAATAAATAAATAAGATCTAAAACATCCCTTCTACCCTTATTTCTCTATTTGTGGCATGTAACTAGTTCTGTTTGAAAACTCTGAGGATGTCCTCCACAGCAAACACAAATTCTTGCATTCAATGCTCAAATGTTTTTATTCCAGGATGTTTATTATTTGGGCTAGGATGCTGAGAGCTTCCTGCAAGGTACGGAGAGCCCACGACATCAATCAACTTCAGCAGGAGTTGAGGGCTCTCAGAAATTTGCAGGATTAGCTCCTTAAAGTACTGTAAGAGTAAAGGAAGGAAAACTTATCCAATATTATACATAACTTGTACCATTATGAAATAGTGCAATGCATAACAAAACTAGTGACTTCAAAAGTAACATATAACCAGTAAAAATAAATGCATTTCCTTGATAGTATTAAGTTTATAAATTGTGCAGTAAATAACAGGTTTCAAGAAAACTGTTATTGCACTCTGATGAAGAGAAGTGAACTTTATATATAAAAAGTCACTCCACTTCCAGTTAGATCAGTATCTCTCTATTTAAAAACAACAGAATTTAAAAATTAGCAAAGAAAAAAAGGTTTCTCCTTTCTTTCCCCCTTCCCAAACACTTATATTTCAGCAACAATCTGATCCAAGGTGCCTCTGAGAAGGTCTGCCCTGTGCTTTGTTTCCTCAGACCTAATACAGGGTTCAGTTTTCACAGAGTACTAAATATACTGTATGCTTTGCATACTCTTCCATTAAATAATATGTCCTGCATACTAAAGTGAAAAAACAATAGGGGGAGGAAGCCTCAGTGGAATGATATAATGACTGGCCATAATCATTCCTACTATATATTTAAATCTATCTTAGGGGTATCAATATGAGGGAGACAATGGCCTAAATTCAAGGCATTTGTTTAAAGCCACGGAAGTCAATAGAGTTAGGCCTCAAGCAATGCAAGACATTTTAGAGATGGCCATCCTTACCACATGTACTGTGCCTGTACCTAGTGTGTTTTGTAAGAGAGCTATGATAGAAGCTCTCTTGGAACGGGACACAAACAGAATGAAAGGGGTTTCTCTTCAGTCAAAATATGCCATCTGTTTCAATAAAAGAACCCCATCCCATAACAAAATACAACACAGGAGCTTGACATTATTAAAACAAAATCTAATTTGTTAAGATTCATCTTCTCAGCTGCTTTTCCACTGTTTTTTGTCTAAGCATGTTGCCTGGATTACTCTTATTAAACTTTAGTAACAAGCTGCAGGCACTGCATTATTTTACTTCATTTGTGGAGAAAGTACTCCCTCCTGTGGTATAATTTGTCCACAAATCCAGAGATCCTTCTCACCCAGAGAAGTGCTCTGAGATCCCGATCCACAGGCCATTCAAGTTAATGGAAAGACTGCTATTGACTCCAACAGGCTTTGGATCTGACCCTAAATGCTTAACCAGGGACAAGGATTTTAATTAGGGATGCTGAAAAAGTCCAATAAAATAAAGACCCAGAGCTAAACCGTCATCCATAATTTAAACCAATTTATCTGAATGTTGATGATCAGATTTTTTTTTTTAATTAATTTTTAAAATTTCATTTTTGGAGGATGTAGTTGC
This sequence comes from Emydura macquarii macquarii, assembly GCF_026122565.2. Taxonomy (NCBI): domain Eukaryota; kingdom Metazoa; phylum Chordata; order Testudines; family Chelidae; genus Emydura; species Emydura macquarii. The sequence continues at coordinate 2,224,924 of NW_027133667.1, forward strand.
AGAAGGAACTAAAAGTGCGGAAACTACTCAATTCTAGAGAGATTTTATCACAAGATTTCTTGCTCAATTTTGCATATTCAGATTCTCGAACTTTTGGGTGCTTCCTTAAAATGAAAGTCTGCTCTTTTTGAGGTTTCCTCATCACTATTTTTAAGAAGCCCGGCTGTTAACTTTTTGTTCCCTAAATAGGGAAATGCTCGAGGTTTGACAGTTTATGGTCACACACTATTTAAATTCCTTGTGATCTTGTCCTTACAAGTACCTAAAAAGTACATAATGTCATGTTCCCAAGCTAATGCGTTGCAGGATTAAATTGGTTACCTAGTAAGGTTTTACCTTTTCACCTGGAATCCAATCAATTTTTGTTATGGAAATTAATGAAGCACATGCAATCACTGGGAAAAATAATGTAAAGGAAATCATAAAAATTGCTTAATGAATAATTAAAAATATATCTATGTATAATGCATTCCCTGTCCCCCATTCTCTAAGACTGCAGACACCAAACAACCAGTTACAATGCAATATAAAAAGAGAGTATTAAAAAGCCAAGCAAACATAGTATATTCCCACAAAGAGGCTTACAGTGATCAGTGCAAAAGACACTCTGAATAGATAAGATTAGGGATCTCTGCAAAGCAGGGAGGGTGACATGAGGCATTCCTACGGACAGAAGAAGACACCAAGAGTAGACTAGGCTGTGTGGCTACGATTGTCATTTACAGTTCAATCCAAAACCCACTGAAATAAACAGAATGATTCTCATTGACTTCACAGATTAGGGGCCTGCATCAAAGCCTATTGGAATGACACTGTGGTTAGCCTCCAAGAAGGTAGTTCACCATGTCTCCCAACCAGCGAATGACCATGCAGGTCATCTAATTAAGTATAGAGGGGAAATTGTGGGTGCCAAAATGAAGGGTGGAGTAGGATCCTCAGCACTGAGCTTTGATCAACTTTTGGCTTCTAGGGTTGTATGTGGCAAGAGGGAACCTAGTCAAATGATGAAAGTGGAAATAGCACCGTAATGTAAAAATATCCCCCAAAACATTTTCTAGCCTGATGTTTAACAGTTTCCCTCTGGTTTATCTGTCACTGGATTTATTATATGTTTAGTTAATAATACCAAGGACCAAACTGCCAGATCAGCTCAAGGGGTAGTGGTCCAGTTCATTACACGTTACTCATCTGTACCAGGAAGATTAAAACAATGATTGACAGAGGTGACTTCTCTTCTGGGGACTTGGTTTTGATGACTTAGATCTAGCTGCTAATACTAATGTGTTTATACAGGAACACTGTCCTGTCAATTAGGTTGACTGCACCAACAGAGCAATTGACTCAAATGTGGTCATAAATTTTCACTATGTAAAACTTAATTTGTTTTATCTGTATAGAATATACATTTTATATACAAGAAAAATGTTGTTTTCTACAGGACCTTCACTGCAAAGTTCTTTTCTCACTAATAATGCAACTATCACAAGCCCAGCAGAATCACATGACAGTCAGCAATTAATACAGATTATCAAATAAGTGAATATTTGTCACCCTTGTTCTGTTTTTTAGTTTCGACATTACATGACCAGGCATCATCATAAAAGAAACTTCTGTTTTCTCAAAGCAGGATTTCTTAACAGATTTAAGAACTGGTATTTCTGACCTCTTCACATTGGCAAAGCTATTACAAATATTTAAAATCTAAAACAGTTCTAAGAAATAGGTTGAAGCGAGAAAACTAGTTTATAAATATACTTGGTATTATCTAGCATAGTGATGTGGTCAGCTAGAAAGAGCTGAGAGTCCTTTATGCTGGGACTTCAGTTTGAGGATTATTTTGTTAATAAATGCAGACTCCAAGCGGGGAGTTAGTGGACAGAAAGACTGTGGATTATTTTGGGGAACTCAATGAGAGGAAATTGAGGCAGAAATTGCCTACAGAGCTATGCTTGGACAGCAGGGGGTATTATGGAGCAGTCATACCCTATGACACTGAGGCTTTAGAAATACTTAGTGTGTCTCTTCTTTGAGGAGATGGTTGCATGTGTGTGTCAAGAGAGAATTTGACCCTTTGCCTTTAGTGGTTTAGATGCTGTGGTGATCTAAAAGGAAAACATTTGACAAATACGTAATAGAAATTTACATATTTCAGTATTTAGTTCCTCTAGCTAACAATCCAAAGATGGCTAGGTCATTTATCCAGGAGGAGACAGTACGGGCTACAAGGATGGCTGCTTATCTTTTCAGTAAGAGGGCCAAATGAGGGTAGGCTCCCACTGGGCCTAAAAGAACCTTTCTTTAGTTCTTATGATAGACCCAACTACCCTGTGTGTTGGTTGCTGGTTATTATAGGGTTAACTCTTATACACGAGTGCTGGACTGTGTTGTATTTACATTCACTAGCTGTCTCTTAGGATAGAGTCCCCTTTGCTTTCTTCCTCCGCCCCCCCTACCAAAAAAGTAAAGGGCATAAGGTTTAAATACACTACTGACAACTGAGGTATGGCTTCTGGAAAGATCTGATAAATGGAGGTTACTTACTGTAACTGGAGGTTCTTCGAGATATGTGGTCTCTATCTGGATTCCATACATGGGTGCATATGCGCGTCATGTGCTGGAGCTATAACTGTTTGAAGTAGTATCCGTCGGCCCGTGTGCTCATCATGCGTTGACCAGGTGGTGCGTTCAAAGTCGATTTCCTCCAGGTCCTTCTTACCGACAGGCATAGAGCCCTTAGCAGAGGGGATGGAGGATGGGAGCAGAATCCAGATAGGGACCACACATCTCAAAGAACCTTAAATTACAATAAGTAACCTCCATTTCTTCTTCGAGTGTTGGTCCCTATATGGATTCCATATGTGGGTTAGCATAGTGAGCACTATTTAGTGTGGAGATGGAACCAAGGGCTCGGTAGAAGTTAGAGTTTGTATAACTGCGCGGCCAACTGCCGCATCCACCGCCGCTGCTGGTGAGATGGCGTAGTGAGCGGTAGATATGTGGATGGAGGACCACGTGACCACCCTGCAAATATCTTGCCATGGAATATCCGCGAGAAGGGCAGATGTGATGGCTTGTGCCTGCATGGAGTGTGCAGTGATGCCAGGTGGCAGAGAGACTCAGGAGAGTAACACTCTGAGATGCATCAAGAGATCCACTTGGAGATTCGTTGGGAGGAGAGAGCACGGCCTCGACAGTGTTCTGCAATAGTGATAAAAAGTCTGGGCGAGGTTCTGAAAGCGTAGCTTTATTGGAGGTAAAAGGCTAGTCCCGATGGATGTCAGGGGAATGCAACACTCACTCTCTGTGGGACGTGTGTGGTTTGGGGTAGAAGGTGGGAAGGTGAATGACTTGATTGAGATGAAATGGAGAGGCTGCCTTAGGAAGAAACTTGGGATGGAGTCGCAGGAAGACCTTGTCCCTGTGGGACATGGTAAAGGGTGGGTCAGTCATCATGGCTGCCAGTTTACAAACTCATCGAGCAGTGATCGCTATCAGAAAGATCACCTTTATTGAGAGGTGAATTAGGGAACAAGTGGCCAGGGGCTCAAAAGGCGGTCTGGTAAGGGCTAAAAGGATGAGGTGAAGGTCCCAAGGAGGGGTGGGTTTTTGGACATAAGAGAAGGTGTTGAGGAGACCACACAGGAACTCACCAGTGGTTGGGTGGCTAGAGACATTGAAGCCATCCACAGGCGGGAGGAAGGCACTGAGTGCCACTAGATGGATTTAAATGGAGGAGTGGGCAAAGCCTGAGTGTCAAAGGTGAAGAAGGTATAGCATAGTCCTGATGTCCATGGGAGGAGAAGCGCGTTCACTTGAGAGTCATGCCCAAGAGTGCCCTGGACCAGATGAGGGGAAGCTTGTGGTTGATCACAGTTGCGATCGCAGTTGCAAAGAGGTCCCAGTGAGGCATGTCCCACTTACGGAAAACGGAGCAAAGAGTGGGGTCGTGGAGTTTCCACTCGTGGTTGTTGTGGAAAGAGCCGCTGACAGCATCCTCAAGGTTGTTGTCAGCACCTGGCAGATGGATGGCATGAAGTGTGATGTCATGTCAGAAGCACCAGTTCCACAGGTGGATTGTCTCTAGACAAAGGATTAGAGATCTGGCCCTATCCTGTTTGTTTGTTTATATATACCACTACTGTCATTATCCGAGAGGAGTTGTACATGTCAGGAGAGGGAGGATCGCTTGGCAGATAAGCTGGACAGCTCATAGTTCTAGGATGCTGATGTGCATCTTCGCTTTCCTGGGGGACCACAGGCCTTGGGCCATATGACCCTCCAGGTGAGCACCCCAGCCTATGAGTGAAGTGTCCATGGTGAGGATGGTAGTGAGTGTAGGAGGGCTGAAAGGAATGCAGGCCTTGGCCAGGCTGCACCACCATGAGAGGGAAGTCAAAACTGAGGGGGGGAAGATGACTCGTTCATTCAGGTGATCTGTCTCGGGATTGTAGATGGAGCGAAGCCATAGTTGAAAGCATCTCATATGTAGGTGTCCGTATGGGGTGACGGAGGTTCAGGCTGCCCTATGTCCTAAGAGTAACAGGCACTGTTGGAGGAGTGTGCGGGGACGATAGCGCAGTTGTGTGATGAGGGAAATGAGGGTGGCGAAGAGGTCCATCGGGAGGAAAGTTTGTCCTGCAAGGAAATCCAGTCGAGCTCCTAGGAAAATGAGTTTGCGAGTAGGAGCGAGGGTAGATTTGTCATTGTTAATGCAGATCCCTAAATAGGTGAGGCACTCTTGCAGTGTGCAGATGGTGACTAGGAGTCACTTTCGAGATGATGCAACCAGAAGCCAATTGTCCAGGTATAGGAACAAAGAGTGTCTGATGTGTCACATGTAGGCCGAAACAACTGCGAATACCTTTGTGAATACTTAGGGAAAGGGGCAGTGGCAATCCCAAAAGGGAGGACCCAGAATTGATAGTGGGAGTGCCCCACCATGAAGTGAAGGAATTTGCGATGTCCACATGAAAGTATGCATCTTTCATATTGAGCCATGAACCAGGCTCCAGAAGGGAAGGAGGGAATGATCTGGGCAAGAGTGACCATGCAGAAGTGGAACCTCTGGATAAAACAGTTCAGAGCCTGTAGGTCCAAAATGAGGCGGAGGCCATCCCCTTTTTTTGGTATGAGGAAGTAGGAGGAGTAGAAGCCACGGCCTTGTACTGGTGTGGAACGTGTTCTATGGCGCCTTTATGGAGGAGAGTGTGTGCTTCTTCCTGGAGGTCTTGTTGTGATGGATTTCCCAGACCTCCAAAGGGAGGAGGGTGATGAGGAGGGAAAGAGAAGAATTCTATGAGGTACCTCCAGTGGATGATATCCAGTACCCAGCGGTTGGTGGTAATCTTGCTCCAATTGTAAGCGAAGAGAGCAAGACGGCCCCCGAGACTACCAAAGGGGAGTGGAGGAAGGCTCGCAGATCTCAATAGAGGAGTCAAAAGGGATGTTTGAAAGGGCGCTATGGAAAAGCAGAGGAAGTTGATGTGGAAGTAGCAGGATATTGAGGCCATTGGACATGCTGTCAATGGCAGGGCTGTTCTTGTTGGCATGGAGGGTAGGGTTGATGGGTAGGTCGGGATGGGTATCAGGGAGAGAAAGAGATCTGATGTTGCAGGCAAGTTGGAGCTGGAGTGCAAAGGCCCAAGGAGCGAAATGTGACATGAGAGTCTTTAAGGGAATGAAGACTCATCAATCTTGTCACTGAAAAGCTTCTGGTTGTCGAATGATAGGTGCTCAAGGACGGTCTGGGCCTCCTTAGGGAAACCAGAAGTCTGGAGCCAAGAGTCCCTGTGGAGAACTAGTCCTGATGCCAAGGAGTTGGATGCCGTGTCTGCTGCATCGATTGCAGCCTGGAGAGATACCTGGGCCACCAGCTTACCCTCATCAATGAGGCATTTAAATTGTGTTTGTTTATCCTCTGGGAGGGAGGCCCGAAACGCCGCCAAATTAGAATGTGACTGAAAGTCGTATTTCATCAGTATAGCCTGGTAGCTGGCATTATGGAATTGGAGGTCCGCTGATTAACAGACTTTGTGCCCGATTAAGTCAAGCTTTTTGGCTGCTCAACCTGGAGGAGTGATTTTGAAGTGTTGTTGTCAGACTCTTTTGGTTGCCAATTGGACCATGAGAGAGTTCAGTGGTAGGTGTGTGAATAGAAAGTCTGTGCCCTTGGCAGGGATGAAATAGCATCGTTCTGCCCATTTGGGTGCGGGGCACAAGATGCTGGGCTATGCCATGCCGCCTGGGCAGGTTGGAGAAGCGCTCTGTGAATGGGGAGTGATGCGTGAAGGACCCATTGGTTGAAGAATGTCCAGGAACTTGTCCGGGGATCCTTTGCATCCTCAGATGGAAGATTGAGGGCCCCTGCCATCTGCCAGAGGAGATCTTGGTATTGGCCATGGTCTGGGAGTGACAGAGAAGGTAGAATGAGCACCTCATCTGGGGATGGAGAGACACGAGTCAGAATCAGTGGTTCTGGCAGTGCCGACAGTGGAGAAGGCATGATAGCGTATCAGGGTACCTCATAAACAAAGGGGAGTGCAGTGTAAACCGGTGAGGGCTGGTGATGAGGAGGTGGCAGTGCTCCGAGGCCCCAATAGGGGTCCCAATAGTGCCAGTAGGGCTATGCGTACAGGTCCACGGATGCAGGTGGCCCTCAGGGGTATTGAAACCACAGCTCCACAGGAGGACCATACGCTGGTGCATAAAGTAGGTGTCATGGCTCTGGGTTGTATGAGTGTGCTGACAAAAAGGCGGAGTCCGGTTCCGAGGATCACTCACAGTCAGAAGGCTGGTCTGGAAATGGTGGTGCCATCGGACTGGGTGGAGCCAATGGTGCTGAGTGGACTTGTGATAAAGGCCCAGGTTGTGGCACCAATGGCAAAGGAGCAAGGGTTCGTCCACCGGTGATGGAGGTTGCACTACTCCAGGTGACCCATTATGTGTCGGGGAGTCAGCATAGGGAAGCAGTAGCTCGGCTGTTGGTGTGAGGGGGGATGGTGTTCCTGGCATGTGTAGAACCGGGTGCAAGAGGCTAGACAGTCCCACCAGTGTGGACAGAGCTGTGGGAGAGGGCAGTGGTTCGACAACCAAGGCTGAAGATGTTGACGGTTGCTATTTGCGATGTTTGCCCTTGTGCTCCACCTTAGACTTCTTGGGAGGTGAAGCTGCCGGATCAACGTGCGACTTCTCACCCAACTGGCCTGGCTTGGGAACATAATGCTGCATTTAGAGAGGGTCCCTCTCGGGGAGCTGGCTTTGTGCCCATGGCTGTGTTTCTTATGAGCACAGTGGGGCTTTGTCGGTGCCCCCAATGCCACTGCGACTGGAGAGGCTCTCAGCGATGGCGAGGCTGGATGCTCCAGTGGATCCACTGGTGCCACACTCAAGTGCACATGTGGGCACATTGCCTCCTTCATGAGACGTTTACGAAGCCTAAGATCTTAAGCCTTATGGGTCCATGGTGGAAAGGAGTGGCAGATCGAGCAGCAGGTGATGACATAAGCTTTTCCAAGCCAATAAAGGCAGCACTGGTGCTTGTCACTCACTGAGAAGGAGTGTGGGCATGAAGCACAGTTTTTTAAACCAGCTTCCTGAGGCATAGTCTCTGCAACGGGTGGAATGCCCCATACAGGGTTAAAGTAATGGAAACTAGCTAACTATAAACTACTATCAACTTCAACAAGAACTATATATAATAAGTTATAAGAACAGTCTTATTCAGACAGAGAGATAGTTACGCCGCTCAAGAACAAGGAAGAAAGGGATTCTGACTCTGGCCATGCAGCGGTGAGAGGGAACTGGAGGGACGTCAACATGCACAGTCTCATAAAACCTTGGCTGCAGCACATGGTAAATGCATGATGAACACGTGGGTTGACGGATACTACTTCAAACAGTTCCAGCTCCGGCTCATGGTGAGCATGCACACTCACGTATGGAATCCCCATAGGGAACAGCACTTGAAGAACTGCCATTCATGCTACTTATAATGCCAACTTGCTAAACATGGTGCTCCATCTGCAGTATAAGCAGTAGCCTGGTCTTTATCCTATTTTAGAAGTGGTTTAATGTCAGAAGAACAACATTAGTGTGTAAAGATACAATAATGATACACAAAAAGGATACTGGGAATGACAGCTATGCATGACACTATAGAGATGGCCATCCGTATATAACATGTACAGTGACTGTTCCATTGTGGACATGACTTGAAAGAGATGACAGACTGAAGTGTAATGTAAACAACACCAGAGCCAAAAGCCAAAAGAGCTCCTCCATCATGGACGCTGGGAACAGATAACTCCTGGAAACAGAAGCAGCAGAGAGAGTGGTTATTTGTATTACGGTTGTGCCTAGAAACCTGTTGTAAAAATTAGGCCTACAGATTTGCCCTAATTGTGAGCTGAGCTGTGGGGGATGAGGGAAAAGTAAAGGAATTTCACAATAACCTATAACAATAGTTGTTGATGGGAAAAGGAGCAAAAATTAAACAGACTGAATTTGTACAAACAAACTTTTACCACAGTCCTTGAATTATATCAGTTGACCTTTTTAACTAGTAAACAAGAAGAGTAGAGGACCAGAAATCAATTAACCAAAATTCGTGTGTTGGAAATTAGGCCTAATTGGTGGAGGAAAAAATGAAGAGATGAGCTATTCCACCCATAACTCCCTTTTTGCGTCCTTAAAGAGACTTTGGGGAGGGAAATTGGGTACTGAGGTAAGCTTCACCATCATTGCTGCCACCTCACCACTTCCTGGGACACCAAGCCATCATCATCCTGAGAGATGTCCTGACCTGATCAGGCCAGAGTACACTACCATCTCCACCAGTTCCAGCTAAATTCCAAATGCCACCTATACAATTTAGTGACTGGGAAAGATGCCAGATTGAAGGCACTGGTAAACTGAGTGCTTTACCCACAAAAGACATACAACACAGGTGATGCAAGATTTCCTATGCTATCTGCTGACATGCCTTCATTTTATATTTGAAGGACTGGTTTTAGGAGTGATATGCTCATATGCCCTATACCCAGCCAGTCCTTGATTTCTCTGCTGCAACTGCCAATGAAATGTTTTGGTGGTGTTTTCCCTCAGTGCTAAGAGACTAGAACTGTCAAATCACTTCACATAACCCACTATCAGATGGTCAGTCAGACAGTGTGCTATATAAGAGGGTGGGAGAAGTGGTTCAAACCAGTGACTTAGACGTGAAAATCTCTCTATCCCTCTCTCAACCCCGAGCCCCTTTCCCTTTCCATGTCATCAGCCATCTTTATTTATGTTATGATCTCTTGGTTGAAGATTCTCTCACTCTGAAATATATATAGAAGTGACACCTACAGTAAAATAAAGTACATGGAAAGTCAAGAGAACTCTTGGATTCTCTAAATTTTTGAACTGCGTATGTTAAACTATGCCAGATCTATACCACCTCTGTGACAGAGGAATCCCCATCATAGCCAGTTAAACCATTTAAGCTGTTTTCTGCTACCAGAGCAGTGCAAAACAGCATTAACTGAACATGTCTTCCTTGCTTTTGTTATATCTTCTTTCCTTTCCCACCTTTCTCCCCTTTTTCTTTCCTATAATGGTGTAATTTTACCTTGTTGTCTTTAGCATCTGCTTCCCCCCTTCTTTTTTGCTCCACTCCCCCCCATTGTGGTTTATTCTGTTCATATTTTTATACTATGCCCATTACTGTGGTATCTGAATGGCTCCTCCTCTATATTTCCCTTTTTCCCCTCTGTCTCCCTGTTATCTTTATATGAAAACAGGGTCTCATAATGGAAAGTATTAGGCAAGCTTAACTACAGGTGTTGCTACCAGCAGCCCTGTACTCTAATTTATACCTCATTTCTTGCATTTTCTTTGCTTCCCATCCAACCACCCCAGCCTCCATACATTCCGAAGAAGAGCTCAGGTAATTTACCAGATACCTAACAGCTAGAGGACTAAGCCTTTTGGGGGAACCTCAGTAGGTTATGGGGGAAACCTCCTTTTTATCCAGGGGCAATGGCTAAGAGGCACAATCAGGCCCACAGATATCAAATTTTTGCTTTGCCTTATGCATCACGCACTGAGGAGTTTCTTCTTTAATCATCCGTCTCTTCTTAACACCAGCCCACCAACTATATTTCACTTCTATATTTTAAAATATTGTCTGATTAAAAATAGAGAACAAACACCTGATTCACCTCTGTTCACCTTCACAGAAGTTCTTTTGTTTAGAAGACTCTGTTAGCCATCTTGCGCCCACCCTTTCCGGCTGTTCTGCTGAGCATTCAAGAGCAATACCATTACAATTATGCTCTCCACCTTATCTTTCCCAGTCCCAAAATGGGAAAAAACTAAACAAACAACTTCCCTTACAACTAATTTTGCTGATTAAAAATTCACAACAGATCTCAAAAAATGTGTGTAGATAAAAGTAAATTATAAAATTCACAGCATATGTGAAATTTCACATTGAAGTTTTTTTCACAAAACATGTAGCAACTTGTTCTGGGGAGAGTGAGAATGAAGTGAGCCCCTTAGGAGTCTCATTCAGCCCTACTACAGCATTTTACATGTTGACTTATTTCAGTAACTAGGGAAAAATGAGGGTTTACCCAAAAAAACCCACCATCACCATACATGACCTTACTAAGTGAGTTAATGGTACAGTATGATCCATTGGCTAGGGAACCACACTGGATAGTCAAGAGAGCTGGGTTCTAATTCCAGTTCTGCAGCTGATCTTCTGACTTTAAGCAAATCACATAACCGCTCTGTGCCTCAGTTTCCCCACTGGTAAAATGGGGGTGATACATGCCTTCAACCAGCTTTATGAGATCTACAGATGAAAAGTGCTATGTCAGAGAGCCAAGAATTATTGTTGCTGTTCAGTTAACATACTATACCATGCAACTGTAGGACCCAAGGTATTGAGAACCCCCAATTCCCATCACAGTCTGACAGTTGAGGGTGCTCAGAAATGTGCAGGATTGGGTCCTTATTTTGTCAGGTCTTTCATGCAGGCTATACCCAAAATACAATCAAAATAGACAATAGAGAAAAGACAAATTAAGAGATGATATGGTAAAACAGGCAAGATCAAATGAGAATCACAATTAGCGATGGGACTGGGCTGCCTCTCTGAGTTTTATGCCAAAGTTGTTTTCTTGACTCTATGAAACTATTTTTCATTCCTGCTTCATCTTTTCCTGGTTGGAGTTGGTTTTGGTTTCTGATGGAGGATGTTTTTATTATGCATCATCACCAGATGGTCCCACCAGTGCAATAGGGATTTGTTTACTACCGATAGACCAAATCAATAATAGAGATTATTTTTAAGATGCAAAGCATGATTTATATGATTTAATTTCTACAGTGTATAAACCTTTTGTTAAAAATATTGCCTGAAGATAATATTAACAGAGCTGGAGGCCGCACTGGAGACCTTTTTAGCCTGAAACACGCAATGTTTAATACTTGCAAAACTGCATTCCTTGGTTTTTGAAACTACCCATGGATTTGCTAGCTCACAAGCCTTATCTATCTTCTGTCTCCTCAGCTCTCTCTGGTTGACTATTATTGTTCTTCTCTGTTCCTTCCCTACACACAATTGTGCATTGTTAGGTTACTATACAAGCACAATATTGTGTACAAAACAAAATGTGCCTATATTGTGGCATAACAATATATGACTAAGTTTATCAGAAAGTCACATAACAAAGGTGGCAGAATAAAAAGATGCTACTCTCCACTCCAACAAAAAAATATTTTTCTGCCTCATTAAAATGGTTTCTTTCACTCCATTAAGAAATCTTCTACTATCAGTATATAAAAACCTACAGAATATGTGATCACATTAAGTCATGGGAGGAAACTGGCAAACAAACAGTGAATTATTAAATTACACAGTAAATGGCTTGAAACAGATCAATTCTGCTAAAGGTGAACTTTGCTATACAATGATAGTCATAATAATAAACAGAAGTTCAAATATCCTGATTTCAGAGGTGAAATCAAAGCTGGTGATAAACTATACAAAATGCTGTAAATTACTTAAACATACTGTTTGGCTCTAGATTTTGGCAAATTATTGATAAAGTACAGCAGGCTACATGACATCCTACGGAACATTAAAGAAACACTTCATAATATCCAACAGTTTTTTCCCCTCAAGGGACAGAATCAACTGATTTTATACTGAGTTTACAGAAGTGCTAACACAGGAATTTAGCAATGATTGCAAAACCCTTGGATTGGATGGCCTTTTGCACCTCTCACTGGACTTTGTGGTGTAATATGCCCTTCTCCAATTAGAAAGAATTTGGGAGAAATGGTGAAATTTAGATGTTTTTTTCATTAGTTACTTTCTGAAGAGTTCCCTTGCAATTCTGTCTATTCATTTCCTCATTCAGCATAGAAAAGGAAAGTAAGGCAATAATGAGAATTTGCTTGCTATCTCATTTTCATCTAGTTAAGAAATAATTTCCAGAGAGGAAAGATAGTCTTGTGATTAATATATTGGAGTAGGTTCCAGCAGATCAGGGTTCAATTCCCAGCACTGCAACAGATTTCCTGTCTGACCTTGGATAAAACCGCTTAATATGTCTGTTCTCCTTCTATAAAATGGGGATGATATTTCCTTTGCCTGTCTTGTCTCTTTAGACTGTGAGCTCTTTGAGGCAGGGACTGTGTTTTATTATGTGTTTGTACAGCATGAAGCACAATGGGACCCTGACCTTGGCTGGTTTGTATTGCCGTACAAATGGTAAAATAAGGAGTGTCAGAATGAGTGAGAACCCATCTTACCCTTTCTGACAACATCCCAAAACCTTATCAAGAAACTTTTAAGGAAAGAACAAAAGAGTTGAAGAGAGAAAGTTAAAATAAAAAATAGAGGAGGAAATGGGGCAGGGATCAAAGTTTTTCCTTCTGATCAAGGACCAGTGCTAGGAGAAGTTTATTCACCTTGACGGCATATGTATTTTTCAACTGAAGTATTTCTAGACTTTCCATATTGCAAGATTTCTAACCTCACATTCATGTCATTCTGCTTACCATTTTACTTTTTTCCTCTTTACTGTACTGGGAGCTCTTGATGTTGCACTGATATTGCCAGTTCTGTTCCTGGAGCACTTCTTATGCCTGGTGCTTCTCTCTTTCTGCTCTGTCTCCACAGCATGTACTGAGAGACAGAGGAGGAGGGGACCACAAGAAGCAGACTTGGCTTCTTAGTGTGCTACCAGCAAGTGGGCATCAGTAAAGGGAGGTGCTATTTCTGGTTCAAGACACCTCAAAAATATTTGTAGTTAAATGTTTGAGGAGCAATGGTATTGAGAAAAGTGAAGCGGGAAGATACAGAAAGCAAGCATGGGACACATATTAGGAGGTAAGGGCTATCAGAACTTCATAATGTCCATTTGGCCCAGAAGTTGTCATAGTAGAACAGTCAGTCTCCCTCACCGCTGGTCAGCACTCCTAAAATAAGTACAGACTTTGCCTTCACCTCTGCAATGTTCCCGCTGTCTGCCAGCCTGGAGAGCATAATAAATCCTGAGTTTGCAGCCCAACTTGGAGTCTACTGCATGCTGCATGGTATCAGTTGACAGGTAAGAAGCTGACTAACTGCACATCAAGATCAAAATATACCTTTAGACCACTAAATGCATTTTGAAGGTGATTTTACTTGATCTCTAAATATATGGTGTGTGTTCTGTGAGAATATGCAATGTGGTCAAGTATCTTTAAGCTCAGAAAGTGGACTGTTTTCTTTTTAAAAGAAAGAGAAATGGACAAAGATTTGGGATGAGTAAATTATCCTAGTCATTTACTTACAATTTTCACAGTGTAAATTATTATGGCTTGCAAACGAAAAACAAAGCATTTCCACTGAAGTATTCTTAGAACAAGACTTACTTTCTCAGACAGCAGAAAGGTGCAAGTTGTACATACACACAAACACACATAAATGTCAGTCTAGCTCAGTAAACCCCCACTTCCCTTCTTACAGTTGCAAAATTTCTGTGTTCTAGGGCACATCTACCTTCACACACCCTTAACCAATATTGCTATACAGGCAAAATTTTCTAGTGTAAACCTGGCCTTAAGAGCTTTGGGAGTCAAATATTTCCTTTGGAAGGCTAGTGGAAGAGATGGAAGTAAAAGAGGACATTGTTTTTCATGTTGTTAATTTACCAATCCATAAATACAGCATTAACCATTTAGACCTCTCTATTTTTTTATTGTTAAAACTATTAAAATTATATCTGTGATTAGAATTGGACCTTACCTGAAAATTTGCAACAATGATCATTCCAATACAGCCCAGTAATCCAATACATAATGTAATTAAGTTACATGAAGGACTCATAAAATATGATTCATTTTGCTTCTCTACTATTAAATATCTGATGTACATTGTAGCTGCACCTAAAAACAGAAAAGAAAAAAAAAATCCAAAACATTTCTTTTCATTTACCATGCAATGATGTTATACTTTTTCATTTTCTTTGGTAAAATAACATATACATTTACAAAAGTATCTTAAAACCACCATCCCCTGAATTACATCTTCTCTAATTCTACTATGATGGGGGTGGAGATGGGGACTAAAAAGTAATAAGTTCTAAATATATTATTTTCAGATCCCATTCTGAGGGGGTCTCCTCAATACTATCTTCCCCAATTGCCCCCATAAATTACTTTAAGGCAATTTAGGGAAAAGGGTCATTTCAGTCCCATTACAATTTGGATTTTAGGGAGCAGAGAATGTTGACAACCATGTAGTCTGCATCAGGAAAGGTTATGACAAAGAGATGAGCACTAAGTTGGAAGATAGACAGTTCATGAGACTTCAGTCTGCCCTGAGGGATATCTATATTCGGGAACTACATCTGGTAATAACCAAGGTATAGTTTCATTGTTGAATGTAAGTAATAAAAGAAAGTGTCCAACTATGTCATCAGAAATTGTTCTCAACTCTCGGGGTCCAATTCTGGCTAGCCCTTGCCATAAGAATCCCCCAAACCAGTGTATACTGATATTCTTGACCAAAACCACAGGCCCCAATACTCAATTAATTCCTATCAAAGACACATTTACATAGGAAAATTGCATTATCTAAATTGCATCAGAGAATGGCATTATAACGGGATGATGTCACAATATGTTGTAAATCAGGCCTGGTAAAGAACAGCATTATAACACAGTTCATAACTCAGTTAGGTCCTGTCTACATAGGGAAGAGCAACTCATATAGCATTATACACAATTCCCCAAACAGAGTCAATTTGCCTTTGTAGATATGCCCTTAGAGGAGATACTATTTGAGAGGGAAATTGTGTATAGAGACCACTTCTCGGCTGGTGAGCATACACACGTAAATATACAGGCCTATATTCTCCACTCCATCAGATAAGGGGGTTGCGCAGAGAGTCAATTGCAGTTCCTTGATTCAGCACCACCTGGCCATGCTGCAAGATTCCTGATGGACAGGGTGGACTGATTTAAATCAAAGCAATTTAAATTACTGCTTTTGATAAATCAGCAAGCAGGAAACCTTGATTCAAATAAGTAATTGTTTTGCATTTGTACTTTTTAATTATTTTCCTAAGAAAGACTAATTCAAATTGGTGGTGACCATTGAAATATATTGATTTACAGCTAAATATAGCCTTTATGCTAAATAGGTTCTTCCTTTTGCTGACCAGGAGGATATACTATATCTATACACATTTATTTAAGTAATTACATAGCTTAATTTACATTTATTCACATTCTTTTTTTATTATGTTTAGAAAATAATGAATGATGCATTTCTGGCTTACTAGATTTGTTTACATGTGATTTGTGCCAATCTATTGGAATGGATATTCAAATTCAATTCAAAGTGCAGAAAAACAGCATTTTTAAAATGTGCTGGATACATGAAAAAGTTTATCAAAAATGTTTTACATTTAAAACTAATTGATTTATTAAAGGAAGTATTGTTTGTAGTTAGTGAATTGAATGTTTCTGGTCACCATGTCTTTCAAGATTTTAGAACTAGTAGATCTCATTCTCTCACACCTGTTTCTATGCATAGATTGGAAGAGGACAAAAAGCTTTCCTGCTTTTTCAACTCCATTTGAATGAACTAGTCATTGAACTGAACTAGTTGAATACACTGAAATGATTAAAATATTTTCTCTGCACCTGCAGCAAACATGTACTGCTTAATTTTATTTATAATTTATTTTAATTATTTGATATAAATTTAATATATTTATTTTGTTTTATTTATTTATTTTATTAAATTTATTTTCTCTGCACCAGCAACAAACATGTACTGTTTAATTTTATTTTTGCATTTAATTTAAATTATTTTAATGGCTTATAGTAAGTTTAAGCCTCAACATAGGTTGCCAATTTCAAATTTTATTTTAAATGGGTTTATTTTTTTTTTAGAATAAACTTGTATTTAATTTAAATTTTAAAAAATCAGATATTAAAAAAAATCAAAATAATTGATATTTATCCACCTGGCTAAGGAACCTAATGCCAGTGAAGGATCAGGCATTGTTCAGCCCAATGCCACTGCTCTACCACACCCTTCCCTGTCCCACACCCACCCTACCCCCTCCTTGCCCTTATGCTATGGGTTGTGGTGGGAGGCAGCTGGTGCAATCAGATTTATGCCAGCTGACAGTTTTCTTCTACTGGTCATGAATAGCTGCTTTAAGGCCATTTTGCACTGATTAAGAGTCTTAGTGGACCAGAGAATTGACCCACAGTCTACACTCACTGATCCCTAGGCCCCACTCTGTAGTTTCCTTTATGGCAGTTGTGGGGTGGACTCTGCAGTATTCTGTGGGGACTGGAATAGGAGCAGCCAGCTCTGTCACTAGCTTCAGATTCTGATGTTCAGACCGAATTTGGCCCTTGATTTGCTCAGACCAAATACCCCATACATACCTAAAAATGCTGAAATATTAATCATAAGCCCAAAGATGCCACTTTCTGGAGGTTTTGTTCCTGTGTCACTAAAACAAGAAGAACAAAAAAGTTAGTTCATGAAGCTTGTAAGACTGAAGTCCTAAATTATCCTACAAATCACTAGCAGAAAGGTAATTTGTGAGAGATTTTATTTAAGCAGATAGAGAGACATTTAAACAAGGAAATGTAATATCCTCTGTTGCCTGTCTAAGGCTTTACTGGTAGAACTGAATGTTTACTTTGGAGTGAAAAAACTGTTATTTTACCATAGAACACCAGCCTCTGAACTGTAGCCTTCCCCCAATCTATCACTCATATAGAGCTGTGAAGACCTGGATTGACACAAGTTATCTATGTTCAGCAGCTAGTTAGAAGGATATTGGTGAACCTTACTGAGGATAGCACTGTCAATGCCATTTTATATGACATTGGCCAGCTAAGTGAGTATTGTAGTTGAGACAACCTCAACTGATAGCATGCAGGCTTGTGGGAACATATGAATCTGTGTTGGATCCTACAGATAGTTCTGCTATCCAATGGCAGAGTTGTACTCTCTGATTCACACCCCAGCCCTCAGTTCCAATATCCTGCTCTCCCTACATATATGGATCTGCCTTTGATTGATAAAAGGATGAGCAGCTACATTAAAATGTTAGAGCTACAGGGCCCCAATTCTCCTTTCATTTACATAGCGTAAATCGGGACCAACTCCATTGAAGTCAATTATATTATATGAATGTAAAACTGCTGTAAAGGTAAAGAAGAATCAAGACTACAGTGGCTAGCATTCAAACCTGCAATTGGATCAAAACATCACCTCTGCAATTTTCCCTCTTTAGATTGCTATTGGGTTTAACAAAACAATATTATTAGAGGCACTTTGGTAAGATAGTCTCTGCTATATCCACACAAGTCTTCTCTCCAGGAATATGGTGGTCATTTTGTGGCCAAAACGTCAAGCTTCTTGCTAATATTCCAGGAATAAATAAATGTAAGAACACAAGAACAGCCATTCTGGGTCAGACCTATGGTCCATCTAACCCAATATCCTGTCTTCCAAAAGTGGTCAATGCCAGGTGCTTCAGAACAGAACAGGTAATCATCAAGTGATCCATCCCATCACCCATTTCCAGCTTCTGGCAAAGACAGGGTAGGGACACTTCAGAGCATGGTTTTGCATCCCTGCCCATCCTGGCTAATAGCCATTGATGGACCTATCCTCCATGAACTTATCTAGTTCTTTTTTTAACCCTGGCATAGACTTGGCCTTCACAAAATCTTGTTTGTTTTAAATCTCCTGCCTATTAATTTCATTTGGTGATCCCTCGTTCTTGTATTATGAGGAGTAAACACTTCCTTATTTATTTTCTTCACACCACTTATGATTTTATAGACCTCTATCATATCGCCCCTTAGTCGTCTCTTTTCCAAGCTGAAAAGTCTGTCTTATTAATCTCTTCTCCTATGGAAGCTGTTTCATACCCCTAATCATTTTTGTTGCCCTTTTCTGTACCTTTTCCAATTCTAATATATCATTTTTGAGATGGGCTGACCAGATCTGCATGCAGTATTCAAGATGTGTGCATATCATGGATTTATACAGAGGCAATATGATATTTTCTGCCTTATCATCTATCCCCTTCCTAATGATTCCCAACATTGTTAGCTTTTTTGACTGCTGCAGCACATTGAGCGGATGTTTTCAGAGAACTATCCACAATGATTCCAAGACCTCCTTCTTGAGTGGTAACAACTAATTTAGACTCCATCATTTTATATGTATAGTTGGAATTATGTTTTCCAATATGCATTCCTTTACATTTCATCTGCCACTGTGTTGCCCAGTCACCCAGTTTCATTAGATCCCTTTGTAATTCTTCGCAGTCTGTTTTGGTCTTAACTATCTTCAACAGTTCTGTGTCATCTGCAAATTTTGTCACCTCACTGTTTATCTTTTTCCAGATAATTTATGAATAGGTTGAACAGTACTGGTCCCAGTACAGACCCCTGGGGGACACCTCTATTTAGCTCTCTCCATTCTGAAAACTGACCATTTATTCCTACCCTTTATTCCTATCTTTAACCAGTTACTGATCCATGGAGGACCTTCCCTCTTACCCCATGACAGCTTAGTTTACTTACGAGCCTTTGGGGAGGGACCTTGTCAGAGGTTTTCTGCTTCTACTTTTCTTACTGGTCATCTTCTTGAAAGGAGCCACTATTTCACCTACTCAGTAATTTTGGGGACCCTTCATTCTTGGAACCATTGAATGTGACAAACAATTCCTTATTTTATTATGATAGAAAGAAAAGGAGTCAAACACCCAGAAAACTAAAATGGAATATTTAATTGTTTTTAGATTCCTTCTACTCTGACACTTCCATTTATTTACAACCTAATTTTCAAAAGTGGCCACTGACTTGGCTGCTTCAAGTTTTTGACTGCCCAGTTTGGCCTAATTTTCAGAAGTACTGAGCGCCTGTAGCTCTCATTGACTTCAACTGAAATTGTGGGTGCTCAGCACCATTTCCTTATATTGGCCGTCCAAAAAAGCCAAGGCATCCCAAATCAGTGGCCGTTTTAAAAAAAGTTTGGCCATCTTGTTTACTTCAAATAGGAAGATTGGAAATACAATCTCCCTCTGCCTCTGAAAGGTTAATGTCCTAATGTTTGTCTATCACTTCCTTGTAAATTAGGCTAGCTGATCAAGAATGACAACAAACTAGATGGATACATCAAAGATAGTGATGTCAGGCCTTTTCTTTGTGAAGTTGTTGCAACTAATACTGAAAACATCCATGCTGCAGCACACGTGGATAAAAATTCTAATTGGGTCAGAGAGCAATAGCTTAGGACACTTCGACATTTAAACAATTTCTCAGAGTTTCTACAGTCATCTCAGGATGTTAAGATTTTCTATTGATCACATCTTCTGGTTATTATGCTTGTTGAAGACTTGCTACACCACATACTTTTTAATATTCACACATTCCTAGCCTGACAGCAAACCTGGTGAAAACAATAAAGTTGACTTAATTTCCCATTTAATGGTTTAGGTGTATTTGAAAGCCATCCTTAATTTTTGCTTTAGTTATCATGGCTTTTCTAACCTTGAGGTTTTTTTCCTCATGAACCTGGAGCAGTTTTATAAAAATGACAGAAGACTTACTCCCAAAGTCAGCCACTTGTGATAATTCTGAAGTACTTCTGCATATTAGAAACTGCTCTATGCAATCTAAGTACTGAACTGTGATTACTTCAAAGCATTTGAAGGGCTTCAGGTGAGAAGGGAATGGAATCTGCACATGTGAAGTATGCAGTAATTTGAAATTCTGGGAACACTTCACATTTTAAGAGCAGTCCAAATAATTTTGAATTGTACTGAACTCCATTCATTTTTTAATTAAAGACATCTTAAAACTAATTTTTATAGATGAGTTCTACAGTTTCAAAGAGACTCAGTGCTGTATATACTCAAATATATACAGGTATGGGTACTGTGTATTCTGGGACAAAATCATTTTAATTCTATGCTTTTTCACTATAAAGAATAAAATTAACATGAAATAAAAACTTAAAAGCACAACTGATGTTTTCAGGGTCAATATTGTAGATATTTTACACAAATAATTTGCTTTAACCTGTAGTTATGAGAAAGATTTACAATGAAATTACATTCAGAATATAGAAAAATTTTAATGGAAAAAAGCATATAGAGCATATAAAACAAAACCTGCTTTTAACTTCATTTACCATAACGAACAGGTAAGGGTTAACTCACTGGATAAGATGAGGGAACTAGAGAGACGTGATAATATTCATGTTTAAGACTGCCTCTCAGAACTCTGCTGAATCAAAGATTATTTTGAAGTGTGTGGTGGGGAAAGAGAAGGAATATTTAAGATCCAAAATATTTACACTCACTGTCATAAAATACCTTATATGCCTATTATGAAGTCAAATTCTTCTACTTCCAAACAAAATCCCAGCATTTATCACAAGGAATTGGCATGATATATTTCCATACGATGACATTCATTGATTGAAAAACTACCATCTTGCAGAAAATATCCTTAAGAGTCTGACATAGAGTATTCAAACCACCAAGTTAAAAATGAGCCAGAAAATTCAACCCAGTACATTCTAATGAGTGACTTCCAGCTTTTTCAAAGATCAGTTTAGATTCAGAGCATCATAAAGGAAAGAACTAAGGTTGCCACCCGTCCGGGTTTTACCCGGACACTCCGATTTTTGGCTTCTGTGTCTGGGTGCACATAGGGTTGCCAGGTGCCCGTTTTTTGACTGGAAAGTTCAGTAAAAAAGGGGACCTGGCAGTGTCTAATCAGATGTACTGACCGGACACCAAAAAGTCCGGTTACCACAGGGTGGGAGGAGGTGCCGGGTCATCAACCTGCACCAGCTCCTGCTCAACCAGGGCCCTCTGCTACTTGCAGGCAGGCTGCTTGTCAGACTGCAGCAGCTCCCGTCCCAGCCCCAGAGGGGAAGGAGATGGAGATGATCCAGCAAATGAGGAAGGGAGAGGAATGAGTGATGGGGGGCAGGGCTTTGGGGAAGGGCAAGACAGGGGCAGGGGCTCAGGGGTCCAGTTACCAGCAATTAGAAAGATGGCAACCCTAGCATCCATCCTACACCCACTCCCCATTTTAGGTTCTGTATATGATAGACAGTGACGTCCTGTTAGCACTTTCCTACCAAGAGCTGTGTTTAAGCACTTTGCTAGAAAGATGTTAATAGAGGTGTCCTGGCAAGTATAGACAAGGCCTATGTCTTAATATATCTGTTACATCATAAATAAATACAACTGAAAAAGCTATGAGTGGACATATATTGGGTACTTATAAAATAAAAATGAATATAACTGAAAACTTAAACTAAAACCTACAAATATCTTGCTGCTTTGTCTAATTGGAACTCTTGTCTAGAAAACGAATTCATTCTTAATATCCAGTAAATGAGCTACAACTGACATATTGCACCACTGAAATATCTTGCAAAATTCTTCCCCTTTCTCTTTAATCATGCTAAAGTATACTCTTAATCCCATGATTCAACTAGCTATTAAACTAAAGGAATGAACCAAGTACTAAATAGTATAAAAAGGTGTTACAGCTGTTTAGCAAGAATCACCATATCATCCCAAAGAGCATTACATGCTTTATCAGCCTTCTATCAAAATCAATTGAATTCAGAACTATTAAAAAATTGTATGCCAAATTTTGCTGCATATCCTGTTCCACCAATACAATTCTACGCTGCTCTGAACTGATAGTGTTTACTTCCATTTCTTTGTCCACTCATTCAGGAGCTATGGCTGTACAAATACTAGCAGATATGGGGCCAAATTTGTCTAATGGCATATTGTGACAAAAGTCTTAGAGGCAACCTGCAAAGGATTTCAAATAAATTAAGCTTGTGTCCTTCTTTTTCCTGCTGCTTATTGATGAATAAAGAGGGTCTGAAAGATTTTTATCCTGACTATTTATTTTAAATCTTAGACATATCAGGATTATAAAGTTTGTTCTTCCCTAGTTTTATTGGAAGATCTCCTGAACAATACAAAGATATTTATTGTGAGATCTTAATACCTTCATTGAAGGGTAAAGGAGTTGAATCTATAACTTAAGCCTAGTCTACCATTCTTGTACTGATATAACTGTCAGTTAAGAGTGTGATTTTTTTTTTTAAATCAAAAGTTATACTGGCACAACCCCTACTGTGGATATAATTATAACAATATAAAGGTGCTTTAAACTGGTAATCTTATTTCCCTTCCTATATGAGGGGGGGAAAACTATACTAAACACCTTTATACCAGTAATACTGTGTCCACACCAGGGGGATTGTACCGCATTAGCTATACTGGGATACTTACAACAGTACAACTTTTGTGTGTTGATAAGGCCAAAGGCTTTCTGTAGTCAGAATGTTAGTTGCTGAAGTTAAGTAGGTGTAAATAAATACTTGGTGTTTTAAACAAAATAAATCTCTCTTCCCTTCTTAATTAGTATTATGTATTATTTGAATTGCATTAGCCTCTGAAGCGCCCATCAGGGCCCCATTGTGCTATGGAAGGTACATACATACATGTAATTTAAAAATCCCAAATCTCCGTCCCAAAGAGCTTATGCTCTCAGAGCCTAATCCTACAAACATTTAAACACAGAAACAATTAAAGATAAGCATTAAATATTTACAGGAGTAGGGACCATATGTTGAGAGATAAAAAGTGGAGAAAGACAGACCTGGGAGGAGTGGGGGAAGAACAAGGTAAACCGTTACATGACTGTATTTGGTATAAGAAGCAACAGCCATGTGGGGCTGATCTACACTTAAAATTTTTACTGGTATAACTGTTTTAGTTAGGGTATGGAATTTTTTTAACCCAAACAGTTATGCCTGTAAAAGCCCTAGTGTAGATGCAGTTATATTGGTATAAAGGTGATTTAGACCAGGGTAGTTATTCCCCTTCCCATATTGGAATAGCTGTACCATTGTAAAGCACCTTTATACCAACATAAGTATGTCTACACCTTGGTGTTATACCATTACTGTTAAATTGGTACAAGTAAAGCGATACAACTTCCTCATGTAGACAAGCCAATAGGGCCTGATCTAAGGACCACTGAAATCCAAGTCCACGAGAGGCAGTCTATTGACTTCAATGGGCTTTGGATGAGGGGCAAAATTTTTAAAGGTATATAGGCACTTAAAGATGCAGATAGTCACCTACTGGGATTATCAGATGCACCTAGGCATCTAACTCCCATGGAGTTATGCACTTTGGAAAATCCCACTAGGTGCCTATCTATAGCTTTAGGCACCTAAATACCTTTGAAGTTCTGGCCCCAGGCCCTTAATGCCTCCTCATCTTTCTTGTGTCTTTTGATGTCATCATTTATACCAGCTCCCCAGTTTTCACTATGGCCCCGAAGTAGCGAACACTTGCATAAGTGAGTAACTTTATGGGCAGTCTCATGAAACTACTCATGTCCATAAAGTTATGTAAGTATTTGAAGGATTGGGACCATAATCTTCCAGCCTAAACAGGACCTGAAATATTAATATAAAAAACAAGTGGGGGGGGGGAAGAATCTTTACAATCTCTCCTGCCCCACCCTGCCTTTTAGGTCCTCTTTACACATCATAAAGAAGGAAAAAAGGGAACAAATCCATTTCTCCCCTTTGCCAGTCTCTTTTAACCTTCTAGGAACTAAATCAAGAACATTATTCTAAATATTAAATATTAAGTCAAAATTAGGAATAATTTGTATGTAACTTAACTGTACTTCAATAATGAACATAGAAAATAAAAGATAATATTTTAAGGCATTTCACACACGCGCCCTCCCATCTCCTTCTGATGTCATGACTTACATCCCGTGGCTAGTTTTATTGGGAGACTGCTTAGTTATCAGGGAAAAAGAGAAACAAACATTGCCATAAAAAATTGCTTCAGTCTTGGTTCAGTAACCCAGCCCATAAACAAAGATGACATTTATCGACCACAAGACCCAGCAATGAAAAGATCAGCTTCTGGGCTTTCTAAACAGACGACAAACACTGCAAGACACCAGCTCTTCAACGAGGCCAGACTTTCTCCAAGTGCTTGAACGACGTTGCGCTCTTTGGGCCCAAATTCTGCAGTCACTGCACAGGCCAAACGCCCAATAAGGGAGGGAGTTTTACCGCCACTGCAGAGGCTTGGCCCTAGGAGAGGCTTGTTTAACCCCGGTGCCCTGCTTTACACGCCAGCTGCCAGGCAGGCGGGAAGCGTGAGCAGTATGACCGGCATGAGGCGAGGTGCTCCCCCCCGCGTCTCACGATTATGAAGAACAGCCAGGTGCGCCCCGGCGCCAGCACGTGTTTCCTCCCGCTGGGGACAAGCAGCCACCCCGCGATGCGGGGGGCACCCGCCGCTCCTCCTGCCCGAGCACAAGACAAGAGCAACTTCCCTCCCTCGCTCTCCTCAGCTGAGTGGGGTGCAAGGGGGCAGGAGTCTGCTCTTTTCCGTGGGGATGTCAGTGCGGAGCCTCTAAACCCTCAGCCCCCCGCTGCAGCCTCCCCCGGGCTCCCCGGCCTCCAGACACCTCGGCTGCAGCCTCCAGCGGTTCCGTCCGCCCACCACCAGCCCTCCTGGCTGCAGCCTGCACCCCACCTACCCTTTCCCAGTCACCTGGGCTGCAGCCTCCAGCAGTTTCCCGCTCCAGCCCTCGGCCACGCGGGCTGCAGCCTGCCCCCCACCCCCCTTCCCTAGCCTCCCTGGCAGCCCCCAATATGACGTCCCAGCTCCCCGCAGCTCCCTGCAGCCCCACACCCCACTTCCGCGGCGCTGCCCCCCACCCAGGGCTGCGGGCTCGGTCAGAGCCCCTTCGGCTCTGCCCATGCCCCGGGCCCGGCCCCTGCCCCTCCTCTCTAGCAGGGCAGGGCAGGGGCTTAGTCCCACCTGATGTAGGGGACGAGCGGCTCGACGTGTCCCTCCAGCACGGCGATCACATAGGAGATGATGAAGGCGGCCGAGGACCAGCAGACGAGCAGCGCCGGGATGAAGGCCACTCCCGGCATGAAGCACAGCATCCTGCCCCGGGGGCCCGCGGCCGCCGCAGCCGCAGCCCCCCCCCCCTCCGCCCGGGCACGGAACTGGGCGCCGGGCAGCAGGCGCGGGCTGGCGGGGCCGGGCGGGCGGGGAGGCGGCGCGGGCTCTGTTACGGGGGCGCTGAAGTCACAGAGCGGCCGGCACAAGGCTCAGCGGACGGAGCGCGACGGGCTGCCCGCGCCCCCTCTCCAGAGACACCCCGAGAGAGGCTCCCCCGGACCCGCACGGTCTGTGCCCCACAGCGGGCTATTCCCTCTTTTCTCTCACCCCGGGCGGCTTCGCGCTCTTTTCTTCCTCCACACACACACACACACGGCCGGGGCCTGCCCGCCCCTCACACACGCGGGGCGCTGTCCCTTCCCTCACACGCCCATGCCTTCGCTCTCGTCCTGCCCGCACAGGTCCGGCATCCCCTCCCCTCACACGCACGCCGCCGGGGCTGGGTCTCTTCACAGGCACAACACACACGGGGCTGTCTCCCTCACTGACAGACACCCCGTGCCACTCCCACGTTTGCCCCCTCTCTAACCCACACACACACACACACACACCCCACACACACACACACAGCTCTGTTCTACCCCTCACTCTCCCCCCTGGGCTACACCGAGTTCCCCCAGGCAACATGCAGAGCAAGGCTTAGCTAGCTAGTGACCCTTTGGCCAGCGACAGCTGAGTCCCGGGCAAATTCTAAAAGTAAGCCCCCTTCGAGGATTTCTCTTCTCTCCACCCCCTGCTGACGTGGGTCTCTCTTTTTTATGATTTATTGCATAATATTGTAAAGCAGCTAGTACTTCCGTGTCCCAGCACTTCTACGTTCACACAGAGACTTCTCCCACTGGCTTGTTCACAGCAGTTCACTCTACAGCACATGATGGCAAGGTCCCTTTTCACTTTCGTTTCTGCACTTCACTTGGATTGCTGCTCCTCGCTTCCCCGTTTCGTTTCCTCACAAAGGCATTCAGGGCTGGCTGGAGGGAAGCCCCAGCGACACCTGACTCTCAGACTGTTGACTGCAGCAAATCTAACTTTTAGCATTTTTGAGGTTGGCCTGCTAAATCCCCCAATCTCTCTCCACCATTATCATCCACTAAGCACAGAGGTGGCATATGGTATAAGGAGATGAGAGTAGTGAGATGATTCTTTGAGACACATCCAGATGGTAACAGATTTATTTTACATAAAAGAAGAGAGGGGAAGAGGGAGAAATGTCCTAGATCTTTTCCCTTCCCAGCTGCCTTTCAACTTTATGGTACAATGTTGTTATAGAATTAACCAGTGATCTAGCCCACATTTATTACCCTTCTGTTAGCCTCTCAAGATGAGAGCAGCTACACTATCTAACAGGAGGTCAGTTGTAACATTTACCGTCCACACTTACTAACTGGTGGTGCTATGATGTTTGTCAGGAACCCTGGCTGGGTTGAGTTGAGTAAGAGTTCCCTCTACTGAACCTAAGGCTAGCTAGCTCAGCCCTTAGGCTGCTTAATGAGCCAACTGGCCAGTTCCTGTTTGTGGCTGTAAATGCTAGGTCAAATGGCCCACATCATGATCCGTGACAACATGTGGCAGCACACCTGCTAGTTTGGGGACTGCAGTGAGCTGCACTGCTCTGTGAGTGCTTTTGCAAAGTATTTTGATCTGTGACCAGCTTATGTTGATTTATATAAATTTATGTTTGCCAGGCTATCTTTGCAAAGAAAAAGGCTAGATATTTTGTCTAAAAATATGAAAGCTGAGATCTGTATTCTCCTTACTGTTCCCTAAAAGAGGGAAGCCCATGTCCACAGGTTTTGTGGATGCAGCTTCACTAGGAAAAAAGGTGTGTCCTTAACTCATGTTAGCTAACACATGGTCAATTCCTAGTGAAGACAAGGCAGTGTGTCATTTTCACACAAGTTTCCTGGACATGAATTCAGAACACACCCTTTTGCTGAGTAAAAACTAGGCATAAAAGGTCCAAAAGCCAGTTCTGGATACAAGGGGTATGTCTGCATTGCAATGTAAACTCAGGATTAGTGGAACTTGAGTCAGCTGACCCTGGATTATAGAGAACCCAGGGTTTAAGCATCTACACTGATTGGTAACCCTACATTAAGAATTTTCTAATCCGGGCTCACATCTGATGACATTGATGACATTTTCATCATTGGGACCCACGGGAAACAGTCCCTCGAAGATTTTCACCAGGATTTTAATAATTTCTATCCCACTATCAACCTCAGCCTGGACCAGTCCACACAAGAAATCCACTTCCTGGACCCTACAATACAAATAAAGGATGGTCACATTAATACCACCCTATACCGAAAACCAACTGACCGCAATACATATCTTCATGCCTCCAGTTTTCACCCTGGACACATTACACGATCAATTATCTACAGCCAAGCCATAAGATACAACCGGATTTGCTCCGATCCCTCAGACAGAGACAAACACCTACAGAATCTCTATGAAACATTCCTAAAACTACAATACCCACCTGGAGAAGTAAAGAAACAAATTGATGGAGCCAGATGGGTACCCAAAAGTCACCTATTACAGGACAGACCCGACAAAGAATACAACAAAACCCCACTGGTCATTACCTACAGTCCCCAACTAAAATCTCTCCAACACATCATTAAAGATCTACAACCTATCCTAGCAGATGATCCGTCTCTCTCACAGGCAGTGGGCGACAGACCCATCCTAGCTTACAGACAGCCCCCCAACCTGAAGCAAATACTTAACAGCAACCATACACCCTACAAAAAGTCCAACCCAGGAACCTATCCCTGCAACAAACCCCATTGTCAGCTCTGCCCATACATCGAATTTAGTGACAATATCACTGGTCCTAACCACATCAATCACACCATAAAGGGCTCATTCACCTGTACATCCACTAATGTTATATATGCCATCATGTGCCAGCAATGCCCCTCTGCAATGTACATTGGCCAAACTGGACTATCACTACGCAAAAGGATAAATGGACACAAATCAGACATAAAAAATAACAACATCCATAAACCAGTGGGAGAACACTTTAATCTCCCAGGGCACACTGTCACTGACCTGAAAGTTGCTGTACTTCTACAAAAAAAAACCCTCCAAAAACAGACTTCAAAGACAAACTGCTGAGTTAGAAATGATCTGCAAACTTGACACATTCAAACTGGGTTTAAACAGAGATTTGGAACGGCTTTCTCATTACAAGAGGTAAATTGCTTTGCTCACCCATTCTCCCCTTCTACTCAATGACTGTCATTAGCCCTCAAGTACCTGGCTTTCATCCACCTCCCCCATTGTTCTCTATGCACTTGTATATCTAGGTTTCCTATTTACTGTATCATTCTACCTCTGTATCTGACAAAGTGAGCTGAGTCTCAGGAAAGCTTATGCCTACAAAAATTAAATTTGTTAGTCTTCAAAGTGCAACAGAACTCTCTTTGTTTTTGCTGTATACAGACTAACACGGCTACCCCTCTGGATATGATCTGAAAGAATAGTTACAGCATTTTTCTTGAGTTCATTATGAAACAGATACTAGCTATGAAAAGTAGCACTAGTAAAAAAAATTTTGAAGTCTTCATATCAATTCTTCCAAAATCTCTGTTTGCATAGGACACTTGTGAGTTCATAGAGGTAGAATTTTTTCTCCCTGGGAGCAACATAGTAATTGCCATGCCCTGATAGTCCATTTATCTTTCTAGTCTTCCATTGATTTCATTGGGAACTAGGTGCTTAGATGCCTAGCTGGATTTTCAAAAGGCACATCTGTGTCTCCGTCTAAATATTTTTTAAAAAAGCACTGGCCCTATGAGCTTGTTCATCCTTTTTTTCCCTCACTCCTGCATACTGAGCAACTATCTTCAGAGTTGCCCATGATGACACCTGTACCTTTTTCCTGAGCTGTAGCAACTCAGAACTGATCTGCACATACTGGTACATTAAGCTTTTCCTTTCAATGTAAATTACTTAGTGTTGTTGACCCTTGATTATGTTGTGAGTCTCCTGATATTTGATGTTATTCCTAAAGCCCCAGCTCCTAGAGTCAAGTGCTCGGTTTATTAAAAAAGCAAGTTTCTAGCTCATGGTTGCATAGAAAAGTTTGAAAACATGACCAGAGTTTATCGTAAAGCCTCAAAAAACCTGAGGGCAAACAAGAAGAACTCCTTTTATTTTAAAAAAATTTTTATTGTCATGTTGCTGAGATCTCCATTACATTAATGGCGCATAATCACGCTTTAGCAGTCATGTGCCTGACCACATGGACACAATCTTTCTGAGCAGTGCTGGTTTTTATAGGACATATCTGTGTCTCTTGAGGCCAGTGTTCAAGTGTACAATACCCTGCCCATTCTAACCATACCTCAGTTCATCCAGACAGTTCTTCCTATTAAAGATTTATATCATATAAAGAAGACATGGAATCATCCTGCACCAACAGGATCAGTCTCCACAAAGCTTCACTCGAGTGTTATAAAGCAATGATTAGTAGTAATAAGTAATATACTATTTTGTTAATTCTTAAAAATAATCCAACACTCTAAAGAAATAGATATTACCTTGTTCTCACGTGATTACCTGACTCCAAGAGCTGAGGCTTTATGAAAAATACCACACATCAGGTGACTCATTAGTTAGCAACACTGCATCCCTGGAATAGGGAGTCATCTGTTATTCCTCTGCTCAGTTTTTAATCCTCCAGTTTTCAAACATTAGACAGGATCTAAACATCTGTATCAATAGCCTTTGCATTTTTGTAGCTCTCTTAAAAGACCATCTGAGTGTATATTATATTCTATAAGCATCATGGACACTGAATTCCTTTTAAAATACTTTTTGGGTCTGAATAAACTCTAATTATGTACTGCTTTTCCCTTCACTTTTGGTTTGAGGTATGTAGCCCATCTGGGACTATCTTTGTTTCTTAAGCAGTATTTATCCTAGTCTATGGATTGCAATTTCCTTTCTCTGTCAAACCATAACTGATTAATGTCTTTGTAAACATCACTGTTCATGAAACTTAGTTGTCTAGTTCTATCCTTGCAAGGATGTCAAATGCAATGATATTGTATAATCACTGTTACACAAATTCATGTGCTTGGGCTAGTAAGTATTTAGGCTGTCTTGTATAATGAAGAATCAGTCGTTCCAAAAAGTGTTTTATGAAGACAAGAAATTATTTCTCCAAACTACATCCTGACAGTCACTTAGTTTATATTTGATAGCTAGAGGTCACGTTGTATTGTTGATGTCAAGAACTTCTGACTCTCTAGGACTTCTCTCTCTTCACCTTCCTCTTCCCCTCCAAAAAAAAAAAAAATTACTGGCATCTGTCACTTCTCTATTTTTTGTTGTTGCCTCCCTGGTTTTGTTCAGAATGTTGGTTTCATAACAGCAGTTTTCAATTAAAAAAAAAAACTTAACACATGCCCATTAGTATATTTTTATGACCTGTGAATTATAGGTATGCTTATGGTCTTCTCCACTTAGAAATTTTATTTCAGTAGAATCAGTGTAATCTTTATATATTTTATTTCTCCACCATGTCTAACCTCTTCAGATAAATATATTGAGTAATTATGATATTTCATTCATTATCTCATCACATCAGAATTTCCAGTTTTGCCTAGTTCCTCTCTCTGGCACCCCAGCTTAATTGACTCTGCTTTTAAATTTCTCATCTGGGGCTTTTAGTTTTTATTCTTAATAAGAAGACACTGTTTATATATTCTGTGGTGGTGCAGGTGAGTTGGTCCCAGGATATTAGAGAAACAAAGTGGGTGAGGTAATATCTTCTATTGGATCAACTTCTGTTGGTGAGGGAGACAAGCTTTTGAGCTTACTCAGAGCTCTTCTTCAGAATTTGGAAAGGTACTCAAATAAACATCTGCAGCTGGCTTAGGTCAGCTGTGTAGATGTTCAGGCTCAGGCTGGAGCCAGGTGTCTGGGACCTTCACTTCGCTGGGACTCCGTGAGCTTGGGCTTCAGCCTGAGTGCAAACATCTACAGCGCAATTTTACAGCCCTGTAGTCTGGGCCCCACTGGCCCCGAGTGTGATGGGGGCTGCTCTACTCACTGCTCACCAGCATCTCCTTGTGACTCATCTGAGGAATTAGGTCTGCCACCTGGTCTGATGCCCCTTCCTACAGTTATTCAGCCTTGCATTCCCCTCACTCTGCAGCCTATCACACCCCTGGTGCTGCAGTGCTTTCCTCTTAGAATCATAGAGTTGGAAGGGACCTCAGGAGGTCATCTAGTCCAACCCCCTGCTCAAAGCAGGACTAACCTCAGCTAAATAATCCCAGCGAGGGTTTTGTCAAGCCGCAGCTTAAAAACCTCTAAAGATGGAGATTCCAACACCTCTCTAAGTAACCCATTCACAGGGACAGCAAAAGGCATATCTGTGACAAACTTCAGGTCCCTCATCTAAAGCCCGGAGCATTTCAAATTAAAGGTTGCCAGATTATTTTAACAATGCATTTTTCTGTAACTTCATTCGCAGAAATACCTCAACTGCTTTTGGCTGAAATTTTCCAAAAAGACTTCAGCCTGAAGCAGACACCCGCTTGGATAATTACAACCCAACACTTAGATTTTGGTAAAGCTATAAACAATTAAAAACAGGGCCTTATAATAGGAAATGTCAGGAAACCTAAATAACTGTCAGTGAAACCAGTCTGACCTATATACATATATAAACTAAAAATATATATATATCATCACTATAGCGGATAAATAGGTTCCATACTAAACAATTACATTGCTGTCCTTTTAGTCCTGCAGGGTAAATAATGCATTTAAACTCTAGAATAACATTGTGGGAACATTAGTATGGGAATAGATTTCAAACTGATCTTAAATTACTGCATTTGAAAAGATAATTGACAGCGTGAAAAATAAATTAGTGAATTAACCAACTCTGGAATCCATTCCTAACATTTTTTAAATTTCAGATTTCTAAAATGAGTCTAGGTCATAGAGATCCTGGTGTATATGAAAAGAAAGACAATCCTCCTTTTAAAAAAGTTTTCTTTTATTGTTTCATCTTGCCTACACTTGGGGGTATGAGATAGCATTGTTGCAATTAGTGAAACAATTGTCTTAGGGCTGGTCTACACTACGGAGTTTTGCCAACAAAAATCAGCTCTTGTTGACAAAACAGTGGAGGTGTACACACTGAATGTGCCTCCCACCAATGTAACTCCCCTTTTACGCCAACATGATAAAACCATCTCAAGGAGAGGTGTAGGGCTTAGTTAAGGCAACATAGTGTCAGTGTAGACATTCCTTACATCGGTGTTTGGCTATCATTCTTGACAAGAAAGCCGGGCAGCTAGAGCCTAGCTGCCTCCCGCTCCTAACTGGATGGCTTCCCCTGACTCTGGGTGGGGGCTAGGACAGCCTTGTCAATCTCATAGCTGAGCTGTGAATTTGACAAGGCTGCCCTGGCTCCCAGTGAGGAGTGTATGAGGGATGGGGTGGGGATGGTGAGAAGCCGGGGCAGCTGGACCCTGCTCCTGGGGGGCAAAAAGCTCCATGCGGCTTCCCCCAACTCCCAGTGGGGAACGGGGGAGAAGCCCTGAACGGCTCCACCCCAGTTCTTGGCAGGGAACAGGGAGTGAGGGGAGCAGCCCATCAGTAGTGGGGCAGCCAGGCTCCCAGCAGCGAGCTGCCAGCAGAGCTGAGAGACCGGGCTCTGAGCTCCCCACAGTGCCCCTCTTAGGTTGGTAGAAGTGTTCCTGGTGAGGACGCGCACCACCGACCCAAGGAGGGTAGTGTGGACATCAGCCACTACAGTAATTATTGTGGTGGCTGTAACATAGGTTGACTTATCTTTGTAATGAAGACAAGGCCTTAGCTAATCAGAGTACAGTGATGCTGTGCCACTACTTAACCAACATTTCTATGGTTATTTGTTTATAGAAATTCCTGTAGTCTGAATGGCCAGTCAGAGTGTAGTGATTTACATACTGACTATAAGTTATTTCTCAATAACTTATGGTTTTCACTCATATTTGCTTCTCTCAACTCCACACAGATACACCCACAACAAAGATGACTGCCTTACTTTAAACTACTCTTGCTGATTAGTTATCCCCCCCCCCCCCCCCAAGCCTTTTAACCATCCCCTACCTTTTGTTGATCCTTGCTCCTGAGGAGTTCTAATCATGACTCTGACACTGACTCCTTCTATGTCATCGGGCAAGATACTTACAGGATACTTACAGGGGAATTTTCTGCAGAAAATTTGTTCAGTCATTTTAGGGTGCTCAGAAAATAAGGGGAGTTTTCAGGACAGGGAATGTGAGCAGGGATTGTTCTTCTCAAATCTGCTTTCAACATTGAGTGACCAAGCTGACTTGGTGTTCAGGCCTCCTCTGGATGGAAGATGGAAGAGTTTCAAATCTTCATTGCTATGATCCTATAGTTTCTGGTCACGGCTGCTGTTTGTTTCTAAATGTCACTGTCTTCTCCCTCTTCTTTAGAGCCACAGAAAACTTTTCAGCAATCCTCTGTGGCTTACTGAAACAGAACAATGTCCTCTCCAGCACCTGAACTGATACAAAAACCTGAGCGAGAGGGAGAGGGAAGACTTAGGTTGCTGTGTAAATTACATTAAAGTAGCTTTTCTCGTTCTGTGCTCAGATATTACAGCACTGGGGTGTGAATAAGATAAGGGTAGTTTCTACACACTATGACCAGAAGGCACAATTAGCTATCTAGGGACTCAAGAGTTGGACCCAGGGGATGTCAAAGCTAGCATTTAACAGCACCCAAAGGTCCAGCAGGATTTTCAAAAGCACCCATGCAATTTTCCTCAGTGCTCTGCCTGAGTGGAAATTCCCACTAGTTTCATATTAGCATACGTAGATTAACGCTTTACACACTCATGAGACTGTAACTGCTACTTGTTGATTTATAGGTACTCCGTTACACTGAATATCTTTACGGTTCAGCACCATTGATCATAAAACTGTCACCATTTCTGTTATATTCAGTTTCAATTTAAGAGATAGTCAGTGGTGGAATTGTCTTGTGACAGTGGCTTTAGTTCTGTTCTACACCAAATGACTAATGTAGATTTAATGGTTGTATCTGATACATTATGGTGCTATCAAATGACAGATCACTGTGTTACTACTGAGTCTGACATGGTTAGAGCTTGATCCTACAAAGTGCCAGGTGCTTCCCGTGAGCTGCTGAAGTCTCTGACCGGTTTCTGAGTACCGTTAGCACCCCCAAGGAGACACCCAGCACCCTTAGAAAGAAACCCAGCACCCTAAGGAAGAAACGCTTAGAAGCAAATCTTGAGGATTTGATCCACTATTAATAGAATTTATTTTTTTCTTACATGTTATTGAAAATAGGTTGTTTGTATTTAACTATCCCCCTGCACTCTGCAGCCGAAATTTTACCACATTGCATGAGAACCAAAAAGTGACACTGAGTAGAAACCAAAATGAAAACCACTAATGTATTTTTGACTAAACTTAGGGCCCAGCTTGCAGAGCTTTATTCACAGAAGTAGTCCTTACAATAGACCTAATGTATAGCTGCATGAATAAGGATTTTCAGGATCTTAGTTTGTGAGGTATTGAACAGCCAGGGGTATGCAGCATCTCAGAGGATTGGGCCTATCATCAGTCCTGAAAAAATAAAATAATAAATATAAATAATATAAATAAATAAATAAATAATAAATAAATAATAAAAAAATAAAATAATCAATTATAACTGCCTCAGAACTTCTGTAAATTGTGCCATATGCTGATGACTTCCAAGGGCCATTATGACAACCAGTGATTAGCTGGATATGATGGCTCTCTGGCCGTGCCCTTTTCTCCCCAGCCATGTGAGGAGAAAAGGTTTTTAAAGAGTCTTTAACAATCAATCTCTTCTAATCTGGGACCCTCAATACTCACTCATTCATTCATCATTGTATGGCTATTGCATGGTGTCAGTACAGGGAAGAGTTAAGGCTATTTGGATGCTTTAACTGTGCACTTTTTACCTCAACATGTTTGAATTTCTTTTAAGTGTAACCTTAACACTGGATTTAAAATTTACATAATCTTAATGTAGTTTTTCTGTGTGTGAGCTATATTCAAAAAAGGTTAATGGTGACCAGATACTCAGCACAATGAATATTAACAATGGGGAAGAAACACAAGCCAAAACAGGGAAAATAACAGGTTAAAGAATATTTAGATAAGTTAGATGTAGTCAAGCCACTAGGGATGAAATTCTAGGATGTATTCAACACTAGGATGAAATTCCTGTTTGCTTCACCTAGTTTAAATACCCTCTCTCAAAACTGATTATCTTCAAGAATGTATAGAGGATGGATGGGTGATATCCTAGAGGGCTGGAGAAAGGTACTATGCTCATCTTTTAAAAGGGGAATGAAGAGGACCTGAGAAATTATAGGCTAGGAGAGGGCAAAATGAGTTACTGGAGGGAATAGGAAAGAGGGGCATCACTTTTTCCCCATAAGGATGAAAGGGGATTGTTGTGGTTCTTGTTACACATTTCTAAGGTCTAAATTACACATTTTGTCTCTCAGACATTCAGGTATAGAATAGAAGGCCTGTGCTGTCACCAAAGTGCTGCAGCCACAGTGAGCTCAAGGTGTCTGTCCTGGTGTATTTTAATGTGTCCATGAACAACTGTGTGACCCACAAAGGCTGCTTGCCCCAGGGACTTTTTGTGTGGGTGCAGTGACTGGCCTCCATTGCCTTTGGTAAAGGTGCTATCTGTCCCTCTTGGAGTGACTCAGCACTACTGACAACCCCGCGCCTTTGAAAAATCACAAACCAGGCTCCCCGAGCAGGGGCATTTTACAAATGACAGGGGGGGGCGAGGGGTCCTTTTAATGGGCCTTAGAAAATCACCAGGCCCGGGGCCTTTATTCAGAGGGGAAGGTGAGGCGGGTGTGTTAACGTGACTTCGGCAGCTGGGGCTGGAGGGGACAACGCGCAGCGTTTGCCAGACCCGAGCGGCGCCGCCCACGGCTCCCCGCCTCAGTGGCTGAGGGCGTGGGTGGTGCTCGGCCCGCCTGGCTGTGCCGCCCCGCCCCGCGCGGAGCGGAGCGGAGCTCCCGCCATGCCCAGGCCGCGGCCGAGCGCAGGCCGACAGGCGGCCGGCCCGCTAGGTGGCGCCGCCGCCGAGTCTCTGGGCTCCCATCGCAGCCGCCGCGCCCGGAAGCGGCCGGCGATGATGAGCCGGGCAGCAGGAGGCGGAGGCAGTTGCGGGAGGCGGAGGCGGCCCGGCCGGCCCGCCCCGGCGCGAGGAGGCCGGGAGGAGGCAGCAGCAGCAGCGCGAGCGCGGTGAGGGAGCGAGCGAGCGAGCGATCGCCGGCGGGCGGCGCAGGGTGATGGTGGCCGGCGGGCCATGCTGCTGAAGCTCCTGCAGAGACAGACCTACACATGCCTGTCGCACCGCTACGGGCCCTGCCTCTGCCTCGCGGGCCTCGTCCTGGTGCTCGTCTCCGCCCTGCAGTTCGGAGAGGTCAGTAACGCCCGGCTCCGGTCCCTCCTCCCCGCCCCCACCAGCAACCACAGCGGCAGCGCGCGCTCTGCACCCCTCCCCCCCCCCCCGCGTCACCCACCCCGCGCGTGTGCCCCGCTCCCCCTTCTCCCCCCCCCCCCCGCGGCACCCACCCCGCGCGTGTGCCCCGCTCCCCCTTCTCCCCCCCCGCGGCACCCACCCCGCGCGTGTGCCCCGCTCCCCCTCCGCCCCCCCCGCAGCACCCACCCCGCGCGCGTGCTCTGCTCTCCCCGTAGTGCTCCTGCCTCCTCCATTGCACCCACCCTGTGCATGTGTCCAATAGCCCCCTGTGGTGCTCCTGCCTGAGCACCCACCCAGCGCGCGAGCGGGCCTGCCCCCTGCGTGCCTCGCTTCCTCCATCCCTCCACAGCACCCTGTGCCCCCTGTAGCAGCCCCCACTTCCCTTTTCAGAACCACTGCCGATGTGCCCCTTACCTCCCCTATGGCACTACTCAACTCATGTATGTGCACTGCCTCCCCCTGCAGAACCCTCTTCTTCACTATCACGCTGTGATGCTCCTTTCCCCGCTGCCATTTGCCATAATACAATGCCCTGTCTTCACTGCCCTGCCCTGCCCTGCCCTGCCCTGCTCTTCCACAACACCCACCCCAGTATGCTGGCTTCCCCTTGCAGGACCCTGTGACTATGCAGTAGCACCCACGCACATTCCCTGCTGTAACTTGTGCTTCCAAAATACCCTCCTCCAGTGCCTCACAGCACCCCCACCACTGTGCTCTTGCCTTACCTCCCTATATCCCCTATCTCCAGTGCACTGGCTATTCCATGCAGCAGTTGTTCCCATATCTCTGCAGCGCCATCACAGAACCCTCTTCAATATCCTCATGCAGTGCCCACCTACAGCACTTGAACCTTGGTGCTACTGCCCCCATACAACCTTGCCTCCTGCAGAAGTTTACAGCGCACCAGTTCAGTGCCCCTAATTGCCCTTGCTAATTATCCTGCTTCCTAACCCAACATCAACCAGTACTTTTCCTGTGATGCTCCTATCCAGTGTCCATGCTTCTTCCTTTGTAGCACTTGCACCCATGGATGCTCCGTTTTGATCTCTTGCATTTATCACTCTCCCACATACTGCTCTTCCCTTAAGCAACTCCTATCCTCTTCACTGCAACATTCCTGCCTTCCTCTTGCTCTCCACTGAGACAGCCATATTTGCTGTGGGGAACTGGATGTTGAATTTTGATATATGTGGTATAGTCAGAACACCAGGATTTGTATATTGTACAAATTAAATCCCCTTCAGCTAATCAGAGTGCAGGGATTTGTGGAATTGCCAAATAACTATTCAGTTCTGGGTCGCTACTCAATATGGTCTTATTTACCCTTATTTTTTATATGTTACTGAGCTCTTTATAGGGCCATATTATATCTTCAGTTACATCTGTGCAATGTATTAAAGTCACCTCACTAAAAATGTAAATTAAGGCCCAGTTTGGCCCTCTATATATGCAAAAATAAATAAATAAACCCTCAAGTCAGTTAGGTGACTTTGTTTTGGAAAGTGGATTCAGGCAACTATATATTCTTCATTCAACTACCAGTTTGCATGTAAGGCTCTCTGTTTTTTAATATGCTAAGCAGAAAACTTAGATCCCAGCGTAGCAACAATAATTTCTTGTTGTGTGTATTTCAGTAATGCTTACAGGTCTTAGCTGAGATACATGCTTTGTGTTCACTAGAGAATTTTTTTTTTTTACCCGTTAGTTAACATGTTTAAGGTCCTAGTGTAGATAAGTCTCTCATGTAGGGTTCACCTTGATCAGGTAACATGTTAAAATTACAATTGTGTAGTCTACACATGGATCTTAACACGTATCAGAATAGCTTTTATGTTAAAAATACACCTCTTTTCCAGTGTATCCAGGGATATTGTAGGACCTTCCTTGCCCGAAGAGCTTACAGTGTAAGTAGACAAGAAAGAGGAAGGGAGGGCAGGGTGACAGAGGTATAAAAGAATGAAGTGTTTTGACCAAGGTCAAACAGTAGGTCAGTGGAAGATTCGGGAATAGGACCCTGGTCTCAGAACCTTGCTAGACACTCCCTGTTTTGTAAGCAGTTTTACTTTGCTCTGAAATTACTGTTCTGATACCAAGATAACACAAAGGAAAAGATGTATGATTATGATGATTTGCTATTGCTGACACTATGAAATGAATCGTCTTATCTGGGTGAAGTGCAATTCTTGTTGACTCTTGAGCTTGTGAAAGGATCACAATTTTAAAAAAACCCAACCCAACACATGCCAGTATTTAGATTTTAAATGTGATTTAGCATTTGTTGACTGTAGCCCCAATTTGACTTGCACTCCTGTATCATGAAAGCAATTTGTATTGCAGTTTAATATTTTAAAATAAAATACTCTATAGAGATTTTTGAAAATTGAAGCAGCTTTATAATCTAAGTAGCATGTACAATTTTGTTTTGCAGTCAAACACTGGGAACTATAACATGTACTATATGTCTTTACTTGAAAAATGACATTCTTCTTTTGGTCCATTGCAGAGATATAGAGTGAATTTTAAATGTCAAGAAAAGGGCCTTTCAGTGCCAAAATAGTCTCAGTAGGTCTGGGCAGTGAGGAACTGGGTACAATCTGCACTTTCTCGAGGGCCTTTGTTTCTTTCCTTGTATAACCTCTATCTCCTCCCTCTTCAGATGACTTATCACAATTTTTTTTTTAATCAGGGCAAGTTGACTGGAGTTCTCTTTAGAGCTCTGTTGATGCCATTTTTGAATGGCCAATGGTTACCATAATAGGGAGATTCAGATTTCTTCTGCTCGCCCGTAGCCTGGAGAGCTGAATTCAGCATTTCCAATCTCCTGCAGCTCAGCAGTGTCATCAGTATTTTGATTGGCCTGTTTTTACCATTATTAATATTTTTGTTCTGTAAATAATATATGCAACTTAATTTTTTCCTAACAAATGGGCTGAACTGCCTGGACGGTTTGCATGTGCACAGATATATAGTTAAGTGTTTAGTGTATCTGTATCCAATAATAGGTCAAAACAATCAAAAAAGAAATACATATAAGATTTCAAAATGGCAACTGCAATGTCAAAATCAAATAGAATCAGAGGGAACACTGGGCTGCAAATGCATCACAAAAATATCCTTGAGATCCAAGTCTTCTAGCAGCTTCCCAACTGTATCTTGGTATCTATAGGGAGGATTTCTTAGGGAATTTATCCAGACTTTCTCAAACAGAGAATGTGGAGGCTAAGTATGCCTTTTTGTAAAATGCATGCTAAGAAGCTGAAAACCCATGTTGGGGGTCCTGTTATTTCATCATGCATCCATATAGAGTGGCATCTTGCCACTAATTTTCCTGTGTTTGGAAACTTTCTAGTGATTGTGTATTGTGTTACGTTGTCCTTTGCAACTCCTGGAAATAAAATCATATCTAAAAATAAACTAAAACATATACTTGTTTGCATGTGGTGTGCAGTGAGAAACCCCAAATCCAATGTGCACATCTAATAATGGATGGGAAATCTCCCATAAATGGTAGTCACATACCTGAGATTTATAAGCTTGGATAAGTCAATAATTATCAGTTTATAAGATGAACAGAATTAATTCTTCTGTTTAATGAAGGAATTAATTTTAGATGAAATTTAGACTAAACTACTTTTAGGAATGTTAAAGTTAAACAGCACTGAAAAGAAAGGAAATGCCAAGTATAAGGTTGGACATGCAGCTTTAACTCCTCCTTCTTTGATTTGGCTGATCACTTTGCAAATTAATTCACTGTACAATGTGTTTAGCCATCTATCTATGCATAACTAAGGATTTGTTTACTCTGCCCCTGGGTTTGAACTACAGAGGTGTGAATAGCAGTGGGCACTGTTGGAAAAAAGATTCCAAATGAGGTTCGTTTACCCTGCACCAGATAGAAAAAAGATCCACGCAGGTAGTTGGGCAGTCTCCAAGTTTTATTTCTGCAGAGGTCAGACACTTCCCAGCAAGTGGCCAGTGTGAGACCCCGAAGGCATGCTCTTTTACATGTTTATACAAACATAGACAAAGAAATTATATATGCATAAATTCTTAATGCTTATAGGTACATTCAAATTATCCCTATTACTATTGGCCTACTTCTTCTAAAAGTATTCATAACAGAAAACATGCTAGCAAAAGATTTCAGCTTATTTCTTAGGGCTGCTTGGTCTCTCTCTCAAGGCTATATAACTAGTTAAAACCAGTTGAGGCTATCTCCTTGCTTCTTCTAGGAACGCTTTCTCTGACCCTGGTACAAGACAAGCACTGTAAAAACAAAAAAGGAGGGGGCTGGCAATCTCTACAAAATAGCAGAACACTAAAAAGAACTAAAATGGAGTAACTGTGGTCAAGCAGACAATTATTTTCTTTCAACACCAAAGTGCTGCGCTGTAACCTTCTATGTGTGGACACTGCAGACATGAACTAACAGGTTCCTACTTCTCATTAACATAATCCTGTTTGAAGAGGACTATGTTAATGTGAACGAGGAACCTTTTTAATGTAGTCTTCTTTCAACAGGATTACATTAATGAGAACTAGGAACTGCTTAGTTTGCAGCTGCAGCATCCATAGGGGGAGATACAGCACAGCACTTTGGTGCCCATGGCTATTCACACCTCCAGAACTAGAACTGTTTGAAAAACAGTAGAAGTTTGAGTAAACTTTTTTTGTGTTTTTCATTAAAATTTTGATTTGATGGATGTTTGTTGGATTCTATTTAGAATACAGGTAAAAACTGGCTAAAAATTTGGGCAAAATATACTTCACCTGCCTGATATCTGCTTTTCACTCACTATTTGTTCATGTTACAACAGATCTTCACAAGATCACTCAAAGGCATTGCTTATCAGTGAGGGCTATCTCCCTGCCACATTTCAGCTCACTATCCTGCAGCCATTTGAGCACTAGAGCTGTTCAGAAACAGTCACGTATAGATTTTAATGGTAAGAAAATGGTAGCACTCTTCTCTTAAATGAGAAATGGCTAGATTGTGTTTGAGTAGTTTCCAGAATAATTTGCCCTTGGGCAGAGACCAAGCCTAAAAAGACGTAGAAAATTATGAGCAATCAGAAATGGGTTAATTATAGCTAATGCTTGTGATCCAATTATAAGACAAAAAACGCTGCTCTCCTGTTCCAAAACTTAATACTGATGCCGAACAGAAACGAGTGTGCTCCTGGCTAGTTGCCAGGGTGGCACTTGCAATTAAGCAAAATTGGGTTTGCCTCCTGTAGATCTAGCACAGTAGGCATTAGTGCTGCTAGTAAAATGAGTGGATGAGGCAAGTAATTCAAAATTGATAATGTACTGATAGCAGCAATATATGAAAGTGTGGCTTGTTGGCGTCAAGTCTCATCTATCAGTTGAAGCCCAGTGCTGTTTAAGCATAGTTCAGACTTTTGTATCCAAAGTGTGTTATAACCAGGTTTAAAAACCTGTACCCTAGGTTTAAGTTGGAACATGGTGGATGAACTTCGTTATGACAGAGTGTGGTTATAAACGCTTTTTGATCGAGCTTCTCGTGGTGGTTCAGCTTTGTTCAAAGCCCTGTGTAGATGGAAAATGAAACACATACTTGGATTATTGATACCATATCTTCAGGGTGGAGACTTTCTTCCTAAAAACGAGAGTCCTGTAGCACTTTTTAAAGACTAACAAATTTAATTTCTGCAGGCATAAGCTTTCGTAGGCTGCAACCCACTTCGTCAGATGCCTTTTGTGCTCACGAAAGCTTATGCCTGCAGAAACCAAATTTGTTAGTCTTTAAAAAGTGCTACAGGACTCTCGTTGTTTTTGCTGTGTACAGACTAACACGGCTACCCCTCTGTTTCTTCCTAGTTGTTCATATGGCACCAAGCCCAGTGGGGCCCCAATCTTAGAATCCTTAGGTATTACTGTAATACAAATAATAGAATATGGCTGCATTTTTCATAGAAAATGGGGCATGTCAGGTGTGAGAAACATGAAATTTATCTTAAAATGTGGTATTGCTGCAGCCATATACTGTGACTGGTTCTTTAATTACAGAATATAATCCAGAATACACAGAATGTGCATTTTAAATTACTGCATATTTGCTTGGAGTAATGGTGCCCCATCTAGCTGGTTGAATAATACATTTTATTATTCCCCTCGTATCCAGGCAAGTGTTGTACTTATTTGTATAACCATTATGCAAAGAAAAAGAAAAGAAAAAGGCCCCCGAACCTCTCCCAGTGCCTAGTCTTGCAGTTCACTTTTTTATTGCTTTTTACAGTTCAAAGCAGCTAATGAAGTTGACATGGGAGGTTTTTGTAAGGTGACACTTACGTAAGTGCTTGTGGTTTAACTGATACAAGTGGCATGGTATTTGCACAATTAACCCTCTTCTTTCTCAAAATTTGTATTCATAATATGA
Organism: Emydura macquarii macquarii; assembly: GCF_026122565.2. NCBI lineage: Eukaryota > Metazoa > Chordata > Testudines > Chelidae > Emydura > Emydura macquarii. Next base: position 2,268,475 of record NW_027133667.1, read on the forward strand.
ATTGAGATTTTATTGTCTCAGAATTCTAGTGTCATTTGTGCTTAGATTCACAATTACTAGTAATAACTTAAATAATAACAAGTAACATAAGTAATAACAAAAAGTACTATTTGCACTCATAGTTCTGTGTTAAAGTAGTTTCTGAGACTGTGAGGAGACTAGCATATCTGCTAGACAGAGAGGGTAGAGGCTTATATGGAAAACAGATTTGTTGCATTGTATTCTTTTAAGATAAGCATTTATTTACCTTCACATTGAAATAGCAATAAGCAAGTTATGCTCATTTTGTAAATTCTGTGTCCTTGTGTGAGAAAGATGAGATTCGATAAGCATGGTTTGGGTTGTAAAGAGCATTTTTTTGCAGACTTGGAAGGGGTTTTATGTGTGCTTGTGATAGGCCCAAATAAGTTGACATTGGACCTGATCCTGCACCCATGTAAGTCAATAGGAGGCTTGTCATTGACTTTGGTGGGTGGGTGAACAGGGTCATTGTGGAGGTGGCTTTAGAAATGTTGCATTCTGTGAATGCTAATTTGGAGAAGTGGCTTATTTTGTAGTTAGATGTTCTTTTGTAATGCAAGGAAGAAACAACAGTATAACTGGCACTCAGTCTGGTGAATAAGTGATATAAAGTATTGTATCATAAAAGTTGAGGGGAAAGGAAATTATCTCCTTTTGTGGTAGTTATTTAGTAAATTCTGAGAACTGGTAATTGGTAAGGTCTGAGAGAGAGAAAATCTAAGGGAAAAAGGAGCTCAGGAGAGCTCACAGTTTCTCAAAGAGACTATATTAAAGGCTCAACAGCAAACTGTCTGGATACAAAGGAAAGATAGGAAGAATAGAAAGAGGCCAACATGGTTCCATTAGGAATTCATGAATGTCCTGAAAATCAAAAAAGACTCCTACAAAAAGTGGAAACATGGAAGAATTGCTAAAGAGAAATACAGAAGACTAGCCCAAAACATCATGGACAAAATCAGAAAGGCTAAGGTACAAAATGAATTACACCTAGCAAGGGACAGAAAAAGCAATAAGAAGATACTTCTATAAATACATTAGGAGCAAGAGAAAGACGAAAGAAAGCATAAGTCCTCTGCTTAGCGGGGAATGAGAACTAATACCTGATGACATCAAGAAGGCTGAGGTATTTAATGCCCATTTTGCTTCAGTCTTCCCTACAAAGGTAAATTGTGATCAAATACTTAACACAGTTACTACTAACAAAAAGACTAAAAAGCCAGACTAGGGAAAGAATAGGTTAAAGAATATTTAGATAAGTTAGATGTATTCAAGTTGGCAGGGCCTGATGAAATTCACACTGGGTACTTAAGGAACTAGCTGAAGCAACCTCGGAACTGTTAGCGATTATCTTCAAGAACTAATGGAGAATGAGTGAAGTCCCAGAAGGCTAGAGAAGGCCTAACATAGTACCTGTCCCAATAAAGGGGAACAAAGAGGACCTGGGGAATTTATAAACCAGTCAGCCTAACTTGGATACTTGGAAATATACTGGAACACATTATTAAAAATGAATTTGTAAATACCTAGTAGATAATAAGTATAAGTGATATCTAACATGGAATTGTCAAGAACAAATCATGCCAAATCAGCCCAATTTTCTTCTTTGACAGGGTAGTGGGCCTAGTTGATGGGGGAAGCTGTAGATGTGATTTATTCTGATTTTAGTAAAGCTTTTGACACAGTCCCACATTACATTCTCATAAGCAAACTAGGGAAATGTTGTGTGTATGAAATTACTATAATATGGGTTCACAACTCGTTGAAAGACTGTGCTCAAAGAGGAGTTATTGATGGTTCTCTGTTAAGCTGGGAGGATGTTTGTAGTGGGGTCCCGCAGGAGTCTGTCTTGTGTCCGGTACTATTCTAGATTGTCATTAATGACTTGGACAATGGATGGAGAGTATGCTTATAAAATTTGCAGATGACATCAAACTGGGAAGGGTTACAAACACTTTGGAATACAGGATTAGAATTCGAAACTACCTTGATAAATTGGAGAATTGGCCTGAAATCAGCAAGATGAAATTCAGTAAATTTCAGTGCCGAGTACTAGACTTAATAAGGAAGAATTAAGTTCACAACTACAAAATGGGGAATAACTGGCTAGGTGGTGGTAGTTCAGAAAAGGATCTGGGGTTATATTGGATCACAAATTGAATATGAGTCAATAATGTGGTGTAATTGTGAAAAAGGCTAATATTATTTTGAGATATATCAGCAGGAGTGTCCTATGTTTGACATGGGAGATAATTGGCCCACTCTAGTTGGCACTGGTGAGGCCTCAGCTGAAGTACTGTGTCCAGTTCTGGGCGCCACACTTCAGGAATGATGTGGACAAACTGGAGACAGTCCAGAGGAGAGCAACAAAAATGACAAAAGATTTAGAAAACCTGACATATGCGGAAAGGTTAAAAAAGAGTCATGTTTAGTCTTGAGAAAAGAAGACTGAAGGGGGAACTGAAAAGTTTTCAAATATGTTAAGGGTTGTTATATAGAGGATGGTGATCAATGTTCTCCATAACCACAAAAGGTAGAACAAGAAGTAAACTTCTTAATCTGCAACAAGGGAGATTTAAGTTAGATATTAGGAAAAGCTTTTTGATTATAAGGATAGGCTTCCAAGGGATGCTGTGGAATCCCCTCATTGGAAGTTTTTCAGACCAGATTAGACAAACAACTGTCAGAGATGGTCTAGGTACAATTGGTGCTGTCTCAGCACAGGAGGCTGGACTAGATCATTTAAGGTCCCATCCAGCCCTGCAGTTCTTTGATTCTGTAATTCCTTCTGCTTAAAGTGCAGTTGAGATTTCTGTAAAACAAACAAACAAGGAAAAAAACTTAAAACCCCAAGCTGTTGTAGAGCACCTTAACTAGGAACGTATGCTTCTATGATTCTTATACTTTGATTAAGAATATGTCTACACTGCAATTAAAACCCGTGTCTGACTTGTTTCCAACTCAGGCTTGTGAGGCCCGGGCTCTGGGACCCTTTCCCTTCGCAGGGTCTTAGAGCTCGGGCACTGGCCTGACCCCAAATGTCTATATCACAGTGAAACAGCCCTTTAGCTTGAGCCCAAGTCAGTTGACACGGGCCAGTCATGAGTGTTTAATTTCATTGTAGACACACCTTCATTTTAGCAGTGGAGATGGGAATGCTTGTAGTTTTTTATATGTAAAACAAACTTAAAAAAAAAAAGATGGATTAATTTAGAGACCTGTAAACTAGTAGCCTTACACAGTTTAAAAAAAAAAAATCAATTTTCTTTGTTACAGATAATTTGTGAATATGACTGTGAATGTAAACATCATACAAATTACTGGTAAACAACATACATTGTGGGAAACACAGGGTTTATTTCTTGGTTGTTTCGTTTGATAGGCTATTAGTCTAGATTTGAACCCTGTTCACAAAGTTTAGATTTTACAAGTGAGTCATTAGCACCTCCAACATGTCCTGTGTAAGAGTGAATAGAGGAATCTTGCAAATCTATAGCTTCCATTTTCATTTAAATAAAAGTATTACAGCCCTGGATTGTGGATTAATGGGCTCACAATGAACAATACAGTATTTTGTATAGGGTGACTTATAGGGGGAAGATATAAAAAAGAATAAAACCTGGTCTAAATTTAAAACTTTGACATAACTACAGCATATAGGGGGTGTCAAAAATCTACACCCCTGAACACCAGATCTCCAACTGTGGTGTAGACACAGCTACTTCAGTGGAATAGTGTTGACTGCCTGTACAATATAAGGCCCTGTCTAGATTGAAAAAACACACCCTTTTGCCCATCATGTTAGCTCTACTGAATTAGGCCTTGTCTACACTACAAAGGTAAATCAACCTACGTTAGGTTGACTTACAGCCACTACATTAATTACTGCTGTGGCTGACGTCCACGCTACCCTCCTTGCGTCAGTGATGTGCGTCCTCACCAGGAGCACTTCCACCGACTTATGAGGGCCAATGTGGGGAGCTGAGAGCCCGGTCTCTCAGCTCTGTTGGCATCTTCCTGCTGGGAGCCCATCAGCTGCGCAGGCTTCTGGGCTGTCCCCTCCTCCTAACTCCCCCATTCCCGTTCTGACTGGGGCTTCTCCCCTCCCCATTCCAAGCTCTTGGGAGCAGCTGGGCTTTAGCTGCCTGGCTTTCTTGCCAGTTTCAGGGCTGTGCTGGAGAATGACAGCCAACAGCTGATGTAAGGAAGGCAGTGTCTACACTGACACTGTGTCACCCTGCCTACACCAACATAAGCCCTACACCTCTCACTGAGGTAGTTTTATTATGTCGGCGTATCAGGGAAGTTACATCGGTGGGAGGTGCATTTCAGTGTATATACCTCCACTGTTTTATCGACAAAAGTCAATTTTTGTCAGCAAAACTCTGTACTGTAGACCAGCCCTTAGTTTAACACGGGTGCAAAACCCAGTAAGATGCAGGTTAATACAATTCTAATGTTAGCCTGCATCTCAATGGGGCTTTTCAGCATGTTAGGGTAAGTCAATTGAGCTAATGTGATTGCGCAGAAAGGGTGTATATTTTTCAACAAGGCACACCCTAAGGGGAAAAAGAGGAATGCCTTCAGACTTTAATGCAGGCAGAATTGCATGCAGTGGAATATAAACAAGGAGTTTTGTTTTGTTTTTTAGAAGGGATATAAACTTTTGTGCTTTAGGACAAAAGCCAACTTCTAACTGGTGGAGTTAGGAATAAACTTCCCCTGGGCGGGGGGGTGTGGTGTGTGTGTGTGTGTGTGTGTGTGTGTGTGTGTGTTCCATAGTGATCTCTTGTGTTTTTGGCCACTGTCAGAGCTAGGATAATGAACTAGATTGACCATTGGTCCGATCTGGTATGGCAATCCTTATGTCTCCTAGCCGAACTACAGTCTATGGGCATTCTCTCTTTGGGTCAATACTTAGTGTGTCCTGGGTTTCAGGTTTGATCTCTGTTTGGAGATTAAATGAGATATGTTTACTTTGGTTAATTTCCAGTTTGCATGTATTAACATACATATCATGCTTGAATTATATATATAATAGTAAAGGGTTTGAAGGGAGAGAAGTAAATTATCATTAACTCTAATTTAAAAATAATGTAATTCCAAGTTTTCTTTCTTTGTAGGTTGTCCTGGAGTGGAGTCGAGACCAGTATCATGTTTTGTTTGATTCTTATAGAGACAACATTGCTGGCAAATCATTTCAGAATCGGTAAGCTTTACTCTTGGTGTTGTAGTATTTCATATTTAGCTATTCTGTGTGTTTGCTAAACGTTTCAGATGCAGTAACATGCTGTATATCTGTGTGTTTTTCCTCCAACAAATTTTAGCAGTCTGTACTAAAGTTGAATTTGATTTTACACTTCATGTATTAAATCAGAAAATATCTGTAAATTGGAAGCGATAGTAACATAAGAACTCCGATTTTAAACTTGTTTACTAGCGGTTTTTTACACTGTTAGCACTTCAGTCTAGACTGAACAAAATAGAGGGGAAGGGTGACTAATTTTGCATATTAAAAGCTGTATTTTATATAAATAGACAAATATAAATAGACAAAGTTCCAGCTTGGTTTATTTTAACATCTCAGGAAGTGTTATTTTCTATATATTGTTAAGTTTTCCTTGATCTTTTTATGGAGGTCATTATTTAGTGGAAAATATCACAAGGCATGGGGAAAGAGGACCTTTTAAACTGAATAATTTTAAATCGAGAAACTGGTCACAGTAGAGTCAAGTCTGAGTCATATGAATAGTTATTTTTAAATTGTGACCACTCTTGGGAGGCTTCTTATGGTGTTTTAGTTCACATTTTGAATAATCATGGGGTATACTGTTCAGGAAACCAGTACGACTGTGGGCAGCAATGTGGGAAGAGCTACTTAGGGTATGTCGTTTGGTTTCTTTTAGCCTCAGTAAACTCAGCTGAAAGCTTGTCTAAAAAGAGGACCTCACTGAAAACCAGAATCAGAGTTAAAATTTATTGGGTCATAGGACCATATAAATTAATTGGGGAGTGGGAATGGTTAGATCATGTAGTCCGTCCGCCTGCTAGTGCAGGATTGCTCTCCACAATACATTTTGTTGTAGTGCCTCAGACCTACCTTGTCTCTTCACCTCCCTGTGCTTCCCTCCTCCCCCCCAGAAAAGATCAGCAGATGAAAGTGGATACTTTTGTAGCTCTACAGATGATAATCCTTGTTAGTTTAGAGCTGAAATGTTTCTGCAGAACTATGGAGTGGAGCTTGTTGGTCTCTCTGTCTCTATCCATTTCTAAAATGCCTGTCACTATGGTAACTAGGTACATGGATTTAGATAAAACAGTGGTGTCTCTCCAAAAAAGATATGCAAGCCTCAGCACTGTTGTGTGGATATAGTCAGTTTCTGTTTTGCAGTGTGCAGCCTAATTCTTTTCTGCTTTGGTTCTTCAGTGAATGCTTTGTAGAGGAGACTTTTGCCACTCTTGAGCTGAAGGAGCAGTGAAGGAGTGGAACTGGTGACTGAGCAAGTCCTAAAGTTTTCAGAGGAGGCACCGGAGTGCTCTATATTTTGAGTTCATTAGTTTGCTCTGTCAGGTGAGGTAGGAAGGGGTCTGGATTATTGGGAGGTTTGTCAGAAGATTTATATACAACTAGCTACTCTATGTTGGAGTTGCCGTGGATTTGGCCTACCAAAAATTATTTTGGTTTAGGGGTGTATGTTTCTTGCATCTGTCAACTAGAGTAGTTCAAGGAATATGATTAACTGGATATTCTTGCCATGTGAGCTGAATTAGCATGGGGGCTGATGGAGTCTTTTGGTGAGGTTTTACAGACATAAGGTTCCTTCTGCTTTTTGCATAACCTGTAGAAAGAGGAGTTCTGATTTTAATGCTTTCTATCCTGTCTGTGCCTATGCTCTGAAATGAAATTGAATGAAAAGGAGGGACCAACAACAAATTGGGCTTGGGAGGATTGTTCCCATGAAAGTAAACAAATGTTTAAATGAATGGAAAGTAACACACATTTCTTTCAGATATCAAGTGATCACGCAGTTTATGGCATTGAGTAGTACAGTTCTTGGGAACATGCTAGTACTTTTTCTACTTTGTAGTAGTGTCTTTTAGAAGAAATAAAAGAACATCTCCATTACTTGACACAAATACATTATAATATGATTTTCTTTATAACACTGTAAAGTTAAAATTTGGCTGATTTACATAAAATTTGGCTGACATGCTTAAAATAGCTGTACAAATTTTTGTTTTAAAAAAATAATTGTATTTTTAAAAAATTATTTATTTTTATTTTAAAAAACTGGTGATTTTATTAATAATTATAAGAAATGGTACTAAATAGTTGTAAGAATGAGAAAAATTTCTTGTTCTTGCCTTTAAGGCTCAACATTGAAGCTTTTCTTTCATCTCCAGCCTGGTCTCCTTCAGCATTCTCATGAGACACATTAGCCTCATTGCCTTCTCTTTGTCTCCCTTTCATGCTGTCTGTCGTATGTAGAACGCTTACCCCAAAACTGTTCCCCAGGTCGTTTTTCTTCCCCTCATTAAAATCCTTAAAAACTTGCTTCTTCGGTCTCTCATGTGAGAATCAAGGGGTCCTTACTTGTTAATTGTGTGATTGTATGATTTCCACCTCTGTCCTTCCTCCTTCATCTATTAACAACCCTTGCTTGTTGTAATGTGTTTGAATTTAGATTGTATGCCGTTCTGGGACATGACCAAATAATATTTGAGTGTGCCAAAAAGTGCTGGGAGCCAAACAAAGCAAGTGAAGAGAGAGTCCCTGCCTAATACCATAGAGCTTACAATCTAAATTTAATGTGGCACAACAAGTGAGCACCATGAATAGATGGGAAGAAGCAGGAGATGGGGAGCCAAAAAGGAACTGAATGGGGCTCTGGGGATGGGGAATGGAGTAGCAGAGTTGTAATCTGGACAGGGGAGAGGGGAAGAAATTGGAAAGCTGATGGGTGGGGAGGAGGAGGAGCTAGTGCTTGTAGTAGGACTGTGCCAGCAGGTGAAGATGGTTAACAGAGCTATTATCTACCCTGAACCTTCCCCCACACAACAAGCTGTAGGAGATGAGCCTGGTAGGCTCTGGACCTCCTCCGGAAGGGACAATAAATTCCCATAGCTGCAGCTAAATGCCCTCTTCAGAGCTGTCAGCTCCTACTTCCTGGTCAAACAAGATCTGACCCCCAACTTCTTCGGCCGGCAACCAGGAAGTGAGGCTATGTGGGGGAAAGAAGGTATGGTAAAAGTAACATGTTTTTTAAATAATAAGACAATTGTTTTATTGTCTGGAAACCTCCCAAATTTCAAAGTTTCAGTTAATATTAAATTCCATGTCAAGATGTTACAGAATTCCTGCTTCGGGGAGAGAGGGATTAGACACCTTATCTTCGACTTCACTAGTTTCCTTATTCGGTGTCTGAAATGAAGAGCAAATCCATCAGTCTGTAAGGAAAAAGAAAACATTGAAATTTGAAAGCAGAAAGATTTTAATTTTTTCTAACTTGAATACCTCGTTGAGCAACTTTATACTGAGCATTTGAGGAGGAAGATGCTGAAATAGGTTTTTTATTCCCTTTTAAATTTAAAAGAGAAATGTCATGATTACGTACCTTTTGAGATGTAAAAGTCTGCAAAATATTTTTTGAAGAGGCAGTGCAATATATCCTAAAAACTTGGAAAAAGACTGACTGAAGAACTAAAATTTTATCTCTTAATGCTATCGACTAATCCTACTGCTAGTTAATCACTGTGCTGTATTATGTATAACCTGTGTAAAATACCTACATTTTATTAGTGTTTATTGGTAACCATTAATCCCCAAACAACATTATGGTTATATAGAATTGTTTTAAGAAAAAAATACCTACAGATGAGTGTTTGGAAACAATTTTAAGAGCAGCCTTCAGACTATGCACAAACAAACAGGTAAGTGAAATTGTTCTGACATTTTTCTAATCTGCTAGACACTGGTTGCTTTATACTCCCTGCTGATGGAGAGCAGACTTGTCAAACCAGCATTGTAACTGAGACATAATATTTTTATAGACAAATACATATAACCATAAAATGCTTTTCCTTAATTTTATTTTAAAATTATCAGCATGTGGCTGAATATGGCAATACTGTAATTGGCACCTTTTAAATGTAGCAATTTATACTATATTTTCTAACTGATATGATATATCCATATCTAGTGTTAGTATGTGACAGTTTAAAAATAATACAATTTAAAAGTCAAAACTAGCACTAAAAATCTCCCTTAAGAAAGAGTTGGATTTGAGATTATTTTTCAACTCAGCTCCTCAAAAGACGTGTGAGTTAAAAGGCCTTGCATTATACCCAGAAAGTCGACATACCTGGGCTTTGTTGGACTAAGGAGGGAAACAAATTCCAGAGTCAAGGCCCTTGCAGTTAAAACACTCAGGGTCTAGATGTATAGCTCTACAGATTGTTTTCCTGAATGATCCAGCCAGTCACAGCCCACAAAAAGAGCTCGTTACTCAGATCCACCTAAACCATGACAGACCTGATAGGTTTAATTTAAGGTGTTTTTAACCTATTAACATGTCAGAAGCCAGTACAATCCCATGAAGCTGAGGTGAAATATACTCCATGTGACGCACTGCAGAGTGAAAGTCTGTATTCCCCAGAAATAGAGCTGTCTGTGGATTTCAGGAATACCCTCATATGGAATACATTATAGTAATCCATTCCAGAGGGGACAAAAGCAGAGAGAGCCATGGTGAAATAGGCATTAAAAAAAGGAAGCATTGCACCTTCCAAGCCAAGTGAAGATAGACAACTTTGTTGACCACCACTGCTGTATTGAACATCTAGAAGCTGAGGATCCAGAAGGTACCTTTAAGTTGTGAACAATAAAAGCAGACATACTCCCTCAATTGAAGGAACAGTTATTTTCTATGCTTGATTTTTTTCTACCATGGCCTTTGTCCTATCTGGGTTTCATCCAACTGACTTTCATTCAGGCCTCAAGCCTGATCAGACACTAGGAAAACTAATCAACTAAACTCTCCAGGTCTGGTAAAGTTCATCTGTAGAACTGAGTTTCCCTAGCATACTGATGGGGCTATAAACCAGATGATTTCAGTCTCTTTCTAGCAACCTCATATACACGTTAAACAGGAGTGACAGACTAAAGCACTGCAGTACACTATCCGAGAGAGCTCTTGAGGTAATGGAGCAATTATTCAGTACTGTCTGTCCTCTTCAGTGGTTACGCTCTTTCCCCATCAAGTATCATCCATCCTTGCCAACACCACCTTGTGGTCAAACAGTATTAAAAGCAGCTGATAGATCAAAAGGAATTTGAGTTTGTTTTCTCAGGGCAGGAGTGTCATGTCATTCATGTGGGAACGTAATTCCACCAATCTCACTAAGAAATTTATACAAACCTTAAAAAGTAATATAGTGATCTGAGATCATAAATAGCCTAATATGGAGTGTCAGCATTTCAAGTCTTTGAGTAGACATGATAAACATAATTTGCTTAGCTAAAACTAATTTCTATAGAGTGCTTAATTTACCTCAAGTTAGTCAAACTTGCTAAATTTAGATCAGTATTTGAAGTTCATTTTTATTTGCCTGAAACAGGCCCTATATTTATTTAGCTAGTGCTTTTTGGTGTTTGAATGCTTAACAAAAGACTATTATAAATTCAGACCTTGATGTCTTCTTTTTTGGCTGAAAGACTATTGTGCGGGAGTGTGTTAATTAAAATGAAAAAAGGTCAACCAAATTCTGAGTTTTTGTAAGTTCCAAAAACTCAAGTTTAGATGGAGACAGTGAAAGTCAAGGACCAAATTCTGCTTCAGTGGAGTTCATTTCTGATTTCAGGGGAGATTGCATTGGGTTGTAAATACAGGTTTTTGTTTGTAGTGTTTGCATATTATTAAATTATTTTATGCAGTTGACTTGGATAGGACAGGATGATTACAAACTATTATTCTGAATCAGGTACCCCCTTTTTTTTTTTTTTTTTTTTTTTTTTTGATTAAGCCAAAGTTAAAAGCTAACATGGTGAAGACTATGGACAGTAGAAGCATGGGGCATTTTGACATCTCAGGGTCACCACATTTTCTCACACAATGAAGTGTGTTGAGAGAAAATTTCTACTGTTCACTGGCCATTCTATGACAAAGCTATCCAGCCTTCGGGTTACAGTCCATCACCCTGAACGTGTTTAGCATCTTATTCATAAACACTTGGAGTAAGATACTACTCCACATGAGTAAGAGTGGCAGAATGTATCCCTTAATATGCAAGACCCCAAAAGAGTAGTTTAAAATTTTTGTTCTTCACGCTAAGGTACACCGATCAACTACAATGGGGACATAAGCCTGCTTGTAACTTGTGGGGCAGAACCAGACCTGTCAGTCACTGGCATCAGGGAAAGGCTCTGCCTCCTGGAATTCCCTCCAGTTTGCTCTGCATGTCTTTTGTACTGAAATCTGCCAGATGGCCATTAATTCACCAAATTCAACATATTGGGCATCCAGCCTTCACTAATGTCATTTTTTTATGTTGGCAGAGGACTTCTCCGTACCTTAGTACTCAGGGGAAGATGAAATTCATGTATACAATCTACCTCATTTTGGATGTCCATATTTTAAGCATGTTCCTGCTTCCCAGTGAAGGCACACTGCTATGAAAATCCCAGTGTAAAAGATCTGTGGACCTTGGCATGGAAAAAAAAAATAGGGAAGTTTATCTGTGCAACTAAAGACGTTGGAGTTGCATTGAGGATGAATTTGGCTATTGTTGTCTAGAGTCTATATTATGGACCCTGCTTTAGTTGTTAATTAAACTCAATGTGGATACCCAAGAGAGACTCCTGGAATGAAATCCTGGTCTTGTTTAAGTTAGTGGGACCAGAATTTCATCCCTTTTCTTGTCTTTTCTCTTGTTTTATATAATTTACCAACAATAAAGATGTGATTCAAAATAGTCTCGGTACTTTCTGTACTTCAGACTGTTTTGTCCTCATTTGAGTAGTCCATGTACTAAGAGTATGCCTGGATTGTTATGTGGAGGATTTGAAAGACTATTATTTTAATAGGAGGTTGTTCAAAGTCATTGGTTAAAAAATTGGAGTGAAATTTGAACATGTTAAAGCATCCTATTTAGTATAACTAATATTTGGACAACTAGTTAAGTTTGATGCAGCGGATCACTTTGTCCCTTTCTTTTAATTTTATTTCTGCAGTGTATGTTAAAAGCTTTTGTATAGTTGGGAAATAATGCTCAGATAGAGAGCAGCGTTTCACTTTCTCCCGTTTATAACGTATAGTCCACGAGTTTCAACTGCCTTTTGTTTCACAGTATAATTGGTGCTACTGTCAAACACTTGTAAACTGGTTATTCTGCTTTTTTGTGTGATTTATGTAGGCTTTGTTTGCCCATGCCAATTGATGTGGTGTACACCTGGGTGAATGGCACAGATGTTGAGTTGATAAAAGAATTGCAACAGGTCAGAGAACAGATGGAGGAAGAACAGAAAATAATGAGGTAAGAATCTGTTCAACGGAGACATAATACAGTCGTTTCTAGCTGGCTGCAGTAATGCTTATTGGACATTGTCCCTTTTTTCCATGTTACACTACATGGAGAGGCAAAGTAAGACTTGCCAGTTTTATTTCCTTGTTCTTTTACACTTGACCTTCCTGAAAATGAACTTATTTCAAAACTCCTTCAAGGAATGAAGAGCTGACTACTTAGGCAATCTCTCAAATACAAAGAAAATATTCATTTATTGTGACCTTTTCATATCTTGTTTTTAAAGTGCCATGCACAAAAGTGACTCTCTGCAAATAAATAATTTTGGTTTGGTTTTGCAGCTTTGCAAAGGAAAGTTTTTGAATATGAGAGAACCTTATTTACTTCAAACTTTTTGAAAGCACAATGAAGCATTTCTTTGTTGTTGGGCTTGGTAAAACCTTTCATTAAAACCTGTGTTTGAGTGCTCCTTTTAAAATTAGATTTTGAATGCCGTAAAAGCTAAGACAGTACAGAGAAGAAAATCCTTCGCTTGATGATATAAAACAGATTAGTTAGCTTTACTGGGCAAGGGAACTGGGAAAAACATGTATTGCAACATTCAAGGCTTCAGTTTTTTTAAGTATTAAGTTGTTCTGGAGGCACCTATTTAAACTTTACTGTGTTGTTATAAAATGATCCACCAAAGACTTCAAATCCTAGGCAGCCTGCCATTCAGTGAACACATGCTGCTGCAGGTTTCTTAGATGTTGTCCTGGAACAATTGATTCAGTTCTTGGTGAGCAATTCTTTAGGCTTTTCACCTAATCTTTGCACCACCTAAAAAATCATCTCATTCTGTTACTCAGCCTGTTATGGTGTTCAATGTTAATTAAAAACAAAAAAAGTAAATAAAAGGTGATCCACTTTTCGTGTGTTATGGTCTGTAGCTAGCTTGTTAACAGTAATAGTCCAATTGAAAAGTGAAATTCAATGTGCATGTGGCTTTTTATTAATAATACTTTATTTTTATTGTTTACATAGCAAATAGCTGTCAAAATGTGCTGGCTGCTTTCCAAATTTGGGCACAGTCCTGGCTCTGTAAACCTTACAATTTTTGCATATATGTATATGTCTATATATGTGTATATATATAAAAATAGTTTTTCCTCCCAAGAATTTGTGTTTTACAAACATTAATGAATTTAGCCTCACAATACCAATGTGAGATAAGGAAGTATTATTATCCCCTTTTTATAAATGGAGAAACTGAGGCACACAAATTGAATGCCTTACTAAAGCTCACACAGGAAGTCTGTAGCAGAGTCAGATATAGGACTAAGGTCACTTAATTCATAGAATCATAGAAGATTAGAGTTGGAAGGGACCTCAGGAGATCATCTAGTTCCAACCCCCTGCTCAAAGCAGGACTAACCTCAGCTAAATCATCCCAGCCAGGGCTTTGTCAAGCTGCAGCTTAAAAGCCTCTAAAGATGGAGATTCCAACACCTCCCTAGGTAACCCATTCCAGTGCTTCACCACCCTCTTAGTGAAAAACTTTTTCCTAATATCCAACCTAGACCTCCCCCAAGTCCTCGTCATATGCCTTATTCACAAGACTGTTTTTCCTTCCTCTGCAAATAACCTTTCCTTCATATCCTCTGGAGTAATTATGGTGGAGTGTTCCAATATGGAAATCATTCAGTTTCACAAGACATTCTATGCTCAGATGTCTGAATATTCAGCCCAAATTTTTTATAATTGACTCAGTATAATTTAATGTAACTTTTTTGTTTTGTTTAGGGAACTCCTTGGGAAAAATACAACAGAACCGCCTAGGAAAAGGTAAACTTTTTTGGCACTAAATAATGAAGTCAAAGAAAGCAAGAGATGGCTTACATTTTTGGTTGAAATTAATTTTTCAGTTCATGGTATGTTTGGTCTCCTGTGACCAGTGAATTCTTTTCTTTTGTATCATTTCAAAAATTTAAAATCACAATATGTGCATTGAACAGAGATAATGGGAATCTTATGAAAATGGGTGTACTTCTCCAAAAGTGAAAGTTTGTGAAGTTTAGAAATTGTGAACTTGTGATCTTTGGTCACAGATAATTTACACTTCTAAAGGTTAACCCAATAAAGCATTAAAGTTCTCTTTTAAACTGTGTTCACCTGTCCTCCTACATTCATGGTGTCACATGTAATTGCATGTAATATAGAGGTGCGGCCACGTCTGTATGCGTTGCATTCTAGACGTTACATTACAGCTTTTCTGTTCCACTTGGTCGTAGGTCTCAGGAGCTGTGTAAAGATGTTCACATAAAGGAAATATGGTGGGAAAAGGGAACAAAATCTGAAATTTAATTGTAGGAGCTGTGTGTAAAGCTTTCTGCTAAATGCTTCATAATATGCTTGTATGAAGATTTTAGTCTCTGGCCTTTCCCCAACAAAAATGGCTTTTTGATATGAAATTGACTCAATGTTTTAAAAATATGGAGATGGACAGTTGTGGTACTCCTTGAACAAACGATGCTTTCCAAGGTCATCCCTCTGGCATTTCTCATTTTAGGATGATAAATCTGGTGGTTATATTTCCATATTGTGGGCCAGATTTCTCATAGGCTGTTTGGAAAACTGCCTTTTTAAAGTTAGCTGGGGGATGAAGGGCTATTAATGGTAATAGGATAGGATAGATCCCCATCCTCCATTCTGCATGGCACTTCGCTTGGGTTGGTGTAGTTCGAAGATCAGTTGGATTAACCACAATCTTTACAAATGTTAACAGAGGAAACAGGAACTTTTTTATTGTTTCAAGGTTTTTTTGTGGTGATGGTGAGATCAGGTCAGCAGTAATGTGGTTGTTGTAGCAATAGGAGTTTTTTTCTCCTTTGTTTAGCAAAACAGCCCTCCTTCTTTCTCTCCCAAATAGTAAGCCACGTAAAATTATAACAGTGGTCACATTTTACAGACACATGAAGTGTTCAAAGAAATGCTGCTAACACAGACTTGTGTATATTGTATCTCAAATGCTAACATATGTTAATTTTCTATTGGCATTAAATATACATTTGATACTTTGTTCTAGTGAGAAGCAACTGGAGTGTTTACTGACACACTGCATTAAAGTGCCAATGCTTGTTCTAGACCCTGCCGTGCCTGCCAACATCACTCTGAAGGACTTGCAATCTGTTCATCCGTCTTTACAAGCCGCCAACAATATATTCTTTGTAGCAAAACCAAAAAATCCTTCAACCAATGTGACGGTAATTGTTTTTGGCAGTCCTAAGGAAGGTAAGAACTAGTTTGTTTGTGTTTTCAATCATCAGAGGGAAAAACAGTATATTTTTTTTTTTTTGGTAATAGTATTGCAAAGTGAACTGAGCCTTTATCCAAATAACTTCTTACTCTTTAGGGATTTTTCTTCTCATGCCAATCTCTAGCTTTCTTCACAGGGCCTTTCCTGTGCAGCTACGCGTGGGCTACTTTTCAACTCTTTTGCTGAATACCCCCACACTTGGTTTTGCTTCATACCTGGTCTTTGCAGACTGACCAAGAAGCCTGCCTTATATTTTCCTGGCTTGTCTGCATTCATTGCTATCCCAGCCTCCATTCTTAACTGAAATCAGTAGCAGGCTGTGCTTGGGCCTTTGGCCTTCTTAAAGGGGTCAGCCCTTTGTTTCATAGCATCATCTGTCTGTCCTTACTGGTGAACTGTTCCTGCTCGTCTCTCTGGAAACCACCTACCATGTAGTGCGCGCTACAGTAAATAAATAATAGATTGCATTTAATAAAACTAAAGCAAAAAAGACCATGTTGACAAAGCTGACATAACTATATGTTTAACTGCGTATTCTCCTGTGGAAGTGCACATGGAATTCTTAAAAATATGCATTTTAAGGGTATTGTGACAGAAGTGTGTGCTCTCATCAATTTGTACTTCAAGGTGCTGAGTCTTCTTAAGCCCTTTTTAAGCTTATTCCTAAGTGGAATTTTGAAGTTTTGCTTACCTGTATATTGTGAACTTCCATTTTGCTTCCTTTGTTGGTGCTCCATTTTTCCATACATCCTCAGACATTTGAACAAATAGATGGCTATTGTGTACACTACACTGACCCTTACTCTGGGAAATAAACTGTCTCCTGTAAAATATAGTCCTCTTCCAATTCCAGACACTTGTGGATGCTTAGGAACTGTGCAAGTTGGACCATTCTCTAGTATATTAGAAGCATCTCCTCTGTTGATGGTTTATTGGCCTGCCTACCAAATAGAAGGCACTCACCTCATAGTACACTATGTTATGCTAGTAGCCAAACCTTAAATTCAGATTTTTTTAAAATAGCTATCAGACTCCAGCCATTTGTTCAGGTGATGTTGTCTTGTAAAATACTGTGAATGGGGATTCCTGTGTTCTCTTTCTGTCTCTGCCATTGAATTGTTGTTTGACCTTGGCAAATCATTTTAACCCCTTTCCCTCAATCTATCCCTCTCTAAATTGCATTAATAGAATCATAGAAGATTAGGGATGGAAGGGATCTCAGGAGGTCATCTAGTCCAACCGCTGCTCAGAGTATGACCAACCCCAACTAAATCATCCCAGACAGGGCTTTATCAAGCCGGGCCTTAAAAACCTCTAAGGCTGGAGATTCTGCCACCTCCCTAGGTAACCCATTCCAGTGTTTCACCACCCTCCTAGTGAAAAGATTTTTCCTATCATCCAACCTAGACCTCCCCCATGCAACTTGAAAGCATTGCTTCTTGTTCTGTCATCTACCACCACTGAGAAAAGCCTAGTTCCATCCTTCCTAGAGCCCACCTTCAGGTGGTTGAAGGCCACTATCAAATCCCCCCTCATTCTTCTGCAGACTAAACAAGCCCTGTTCCCTCAGCTTCTCCTCATAAGGCATGTGCTCCAGCCCCCTAATCATTTTTGTTGCCTTCCGCTGGACACACTCCAATTTGTTCACGTCCTTTCTGTAGTGGGGGGGGGGACCCAAAACTGGAGATGATACTCCAAATGTGGCCTCACCAGTGCTGAATAGAGGGGAATAATCACTTCCCTTGATCTGCTGGCAGTGCTCCTACTAATGCAGCCCAATATTCCGTTAGCCTTTTTGGCAACCAGGGCACTCTGTTACTCATATCCAGCTTCTTGTCCACTGCAACCCCCAGGTCTTTTTCTGCAAAACTGTTGCCTAGCCAGTCGGTCCCCAGTCTGTAGCTGTGCATGAGATTCTTCCGTCCTAAGTGCAGGACTCTGCACTTGTCCTTGTTGAACCTCATCAGATTTCTTTTGGACCAATCCTCAGTCACTCTTTGTCTCAGTCACTCTGTATCTGGTCCCTACCCTCCAGCGTATCTACCACTGCCCGTAGCTTAGTGTTATCCGCAAACTTGCTGAGGGTGCAGTCCACCCCATCCTCTAGATCATTAATGAAGATGTTGAACAAAACTGGCCCCAGGACTGACCTCTGGGACATGGTGCTTGATATCAGTTGCCAACAAGACATCGAGCTATTGATCACTACCCGTTGAGTCTGATGATCTAGCCAGCTTTCTATCCACCTTATAGTCTATTCATCCAACACATACTTCTGTAACTTGCTGGCAAGAATACTGTGGCAGACAATATCAAAAGCTTTGCTAAAAGTCAAGCTATACCATGTCCACCACTTTCCCCACATCCACAGAGCCATTCATGTCATGATAGAAGGCAGTCAGGTTGGTCAGGCATGACTTGCCCTTGGTGAATCCATGCTGACTGTTCATGATCACCTTCCTCTCTTCCAAGTGCCTTAAAATGGATTCCTTGAGGACCTGCTCCATGATTTTTCCAGGGACTGAGGTGAGGCTGACTGGTCTGTAGTTCCCTGGCTCCTCCTCTTTCTCTTTTTTAAAAATGGGCACTATATTTGCCTTTTGCCAATCGTCTGGGACCTCTCCTGGTCACCATGAGCAAAGATAATGGCCAATGGCTCTGTAATCACATCAGCCAACTCCCTCAGCATCCCTTGGATGCATTGCATCCAGCCCCATGGACTTGTATACATCCAACTTTTCTAAATAGTCCTGAACATGTACTTTCACCACTGAAAACTGCTCACTTTCTCCCCATTCTGTGCTGTGCAGTGCAGTAGTCCAGAAGCTGACGTTGTCTGTGAAGACAGAGGCAAAAAAAGTATTGAGTACTTCAGCTTTTTCAACATCATCTGTCACTAGGTTACTTCCCCCATTCAGTAAGGGGCCCACACTTTCCCTGTTGCTTCTTGTTGCTAATATACTTCCAAGCAGTTAGTTATAATGCTTTTTGCGATCCTTTGCTGAAAAGGATTATATCATGTCTAAGATGAGGAGTTATATGAATTTGACATTAAAGATAAATTGCTGTATTCTGTAACATTTTCAGTGTTATACTGATAGTATTAGAAAGCTGATCTTTGAGACAAGAGAATAAAACAGAAATCCTTTGTGAATGTATTGTGCTAAACACTAGATCTAATAGTGTACAACAGGAAATTATATACTTGCAAAAAAATTAATATTCTTTACCTTAGAACAAACTGTCTAGTATTTAACATTTATATACAAGATTCTCAGAGCAGGTACAACGTCTTCATTTATCTTAATGTGTAGTGCCAAGCAAGTTGTCATCATCTAACCAATAATTCATAAGTAATGCAGACAACTTGTGGTTCTGTGAACCATTCCCTTTCTTTCTGTAACATTTTAAGCTTTAATTTGCAAGAAATGAATTTAATTAATAAAATGTACTAAAATGGTGACCTTTGGAACCATTTATTTATTCCAGCTGAACATGCCCATTCTGGAATGTTAAAAGAAAGCAGCAAACAGACAGTGTGGAGAGGTTATTTGGTATGTTTATTTAAGATTTTATGTTGATTACTTAGATCTGTTCATTAAACTGTCAGATGTTGTATAAATTTAACTTTCTTTTCTGACATTTTAAAGAAGTATTTCTTCCACTGTTTGCCTAAACTTGTGTGTAGTAGTGATAGTGAGTTTTAAAAAAAACACTTATGCAAGCTTTGTGGTTTCGGTTAGGGGTCAAAATTAGCTGTCTAATCTGGCCCAAGATTGGAGAGATGAGCATGTCACTGTGGATTTATAAAACAAAAAGAGAACTAACTAGAAATTGTATTCTTTTTTTTTTAGACCACAGACAAAGAAGTACCGGGTTTAGTGTTAATGCAAGACTTGGCTTTCCTTAGTGGATTTCCAGCTACATTCAAAGAGACAGATCAGCTAAGAGCAAAATTACCAGAGAACTTGGCCTCTAAAATAAAACTGGTAAGAACCTTCAGGGGGGAGTAGTTTGATTACGCTGTTTTGGAATTCTTTTTACAGACAGATCTTAGCCAGTCTGGTGCCAAAACTTCAGTGCATGACCTTCAAGCTTATACTATGGCTATTGCTAATACTTGTCATCTTTCTCTCCCCTGCCCTCAAGTTTATTTGCTTCCGTCTGTATTCCTGTGTCATGAAGTACATCAAGATAGTGTCTCAAGTAATTGCTTTCAAAAGACAAATCTTCCACAGTTGTTTCTTCAATGGTGGCCTGAGCTATAGAGGTTAGGTTGCTACCTTTCAGTTGTTCAGAAACGGAAGTACTGGCTGTATCAGTTTCTCCAAGACACATGCACAGCATGCTGCTCTCTGGCTGAACTGTCCCTTGGAGCCTGCCTATCTAAATTTGATTGGAAGACTTGCATTGTTCATGTGAGGTGCTGGAGGAGGTTAGATTCCTTTTCTCTCTGCATTTGGAAGAGCTTGTAGTGGTGAGAACACTAAACTAGGAGTCAGGACTATGGTTCTATTACTGACTCTGCCATTTACTCTTTGTGTGACCATGGGCAAGATGCACAGTCTGTGTCTCGGTTTACCCATCTCTAAAATAGGGTCATGCTGGCCTTGGGTGTTGTGAGTTTAAATGATTGATTTTGGACATGTCATGATTGCACTCTCATTTTTGCTAAGAGATGGCGCAGACTGCAGGGGTGGGACTGGCCATAAGGTCCCTTTCTTCTTCCATTCCCAGGAGTCCTACCCCCACATTTTGAACAGTGACCAAAATGCACCTCTTCTGATTAGTTCTCTCCTTCCCCCCACTGAATCCTATATCTTTGGTGTGGGCTGGACAGCAAGGAAGGAGGAATTGCTATATAGAATGGCAAGTAGCGTGGGGGTGGGAGTGGACAGATTGCACCTCTAGGGCCCCTGGTAAGAGGAACAGGGATGAGGGGGTTCATTGACATAAGGGAGCTAACAGAACATGTGCCTAATGTCACACAGTTTTCATATATAACCAACCAACTCCCACCCTTGTTGTCTAATGTGTCTATTTAGATTGTAAGCTGTTTGGAGCCAGGCCAATGTCCTCTGTTCTTAATGTGCCTATTGTATTTCTGGGCGTTGGATAAATAACGTTTAAAGGTAAACTGCAAAGCAAATAAAAACGTGTTACTGGTTTTTTTATTACCTAAACACATTGTGCTAAAGTTTTTTGTGTACTTTTACAGATTGTTCTTAATAGTTGAAATGTCAGGTCTCTACTTCTCTCTTCTTGTTGGAGGATCTGAGTAGCAATGTCATGGGGGGAGGGGGGAGAAAGAAAGAGAGGAGGGTCAATAAAAATGAAGTGAAGCTGGTGATAAATTTACATTCAGTGCTAGTGGTGCTAGTCTAATAGAATCTATTCTTAAGTCAACATTTCTGGATCCAAAGAGCTCTAAAAATAGTTCTTCTAACATCTGGGATGTAAAAGTCTTTCCTTAAGGACTGTCACAAGATTTCTGAATGGCTCGTAATAGTTAAGTTCAAACCAGAGTTGAGAAAAAAGTGATGTTTACAAAGCAATGATTGAGTTAAGGGCCATCTTGAAATTAATTCAATAAATAAATAAAAAGCCCTCATAAATACGTTTGATCATTCTGTCTAGAATCAAATAAAATTGAGAGGCAATGTGGGCTGAAGGACTGAGCATGATTAGGCACCAGGAACTTAATGAGTTCTGTCCTGGCTCTGCCATGTGTGGCCTCAAGCAGTTTACTTAAATTCCTTTTCGGCTTCCCTATCTGTAGAAGGGGAATAATGGTTGTTTACCTACCTCACAGAAACATTGTGAGGATTAATATTCATAAAGTGCTGTGAAGTTATAAAGAGTGTTACTATAAGATGTGAATTTGCAAGGTGAAAGCACATATATAATTATCTATGAAATGTACATATGTACAATATCTGCAATGTAATGAGCTTTAGGTTTATTGGTCTGCTATTAGCTGTTAATGTTGTGCTTACTGATCACATTTATTTTGCTCTTCTGAACACGTTCAGGTAGGTGTGCTTTAATATTAAGTCCACTGTACTGTATTTCCACGCTTTCAATTGAAACTGGAGTATTTAGCCACTAGATGGAGCTCCTACTCTGTCATTCAATCTTCAGCTTTTACACAATAATAGGGTTTCTTAAAGGTCACCTGCAAAGGAAATGTATTGGGCTTGGTGTTGTCTAGCCTACAGAGATTATGGTGACTGAGGATCTAATCAAATGGACAGGAGAATCAAGAGACTGAGTTGAATGATTGAGAATGGGAAGGATTTTTGGTCAGACTGTTTGAAACTCCGAGGGTTGTGTTGCTTTAGTGATTCCTATTTAATTTAAATAGTGAACGTTTCGGAGAAAGGAGGCTTTTCTTAAAGGTTCAACATCCCACCTGCTTCAGTTAAGGTGTGAAAGCTTGCAGGACATCTCTCAAAACTCCAACCTCTATCCAGTATTCTCTTCACGTTGTTGCTATATATATTTTTATTCTAGTAACTAGTTAACCCTTTTCCATGAAATCAGTAGAGCAAAACCCATGGACTTTGTTATTTGTAGATAGAAAACAATTTTGATTAAATCTACATACCTTCTCTTGCCCACACATATGCTGCACAAATCCTGCTGAAAATTAAGGGCTGTGTTGTAGCTTTTAATGGCATTGCCTTATTTGAGGGAACGATGATAATATCAGTGGGCACATGCAAGGAGAAGTGGCAACCATACCATACAAGAATGTGCAGCTTGTGCACACTTTGAGTGACCCTGATACAGAAGGCAATGGGATTGCTATCATGTCATGCCTCACTTGGGTTTTTGCTATTCCCACTACATTCAAAGTGGAAGTACTTAGATTCTGGCTACTTTATATGCAGATATTCAAGGTTGAAGGCTATATGGGACTCTCTCTCCATCCATTTACAGCTGAGTCACTGACTATAATGGCGGATGGGCAAAATAGTGGAGCTGCATTGATGTTAGCCCTCAAAGGAGGTCATTGGTCAACACTTCCAGTCAAAGAAAGAGCCTACATGTTGGTAGAGGCAGTGGCATTCATGTTGATAAGATGTGGCAAAAATGGAGTTTATAACTTGCCTTTAGCATAGCATATGTGGGGGGGTTTCTGGGTTCCCCTCCTTCTCACATCAGACCCCAGGTTGCACCAGCACTCTTGGTATAGGAGACTTGGACTCTGCTCCTTTTGCACTCATCACCCCATTACTTGCTCTTGCTGAGTGGGTTGCTAGAGAGTGAATTAAGCTGCACAATGCTCCCAGCTCTTGCCAGTGTGGGAATTCAGAACTCAGGCTGTTATAGTGGAACTGCAGACTGGGTAGTTCTGCCTTGAGGTCATTTAGCTTGCGTCTTTGTCAAATAAATCTATTTACTATGAATCTACGTGTTGACCTTTTTCTTTACTTGGAAGCAGTCATAGTTGATAGCCCCAAAAATGAACCAGCATTTTAAAAAATCTGTTAGGAAAACCCATCTCTGCTACCTTGTTTTCAAGAGATTGTTTTGCCATATACACTATGTAGATACATAAATACACACTACTTTTTTAACAGGTTTTTTTGTCTTTTATTCAACAGCTTTTCAGAATCTCTACATTTATGAGAAAAATCTTAAGCTATCCTAGATAGGCGCATGTCCAAACTGAGCAGCTACCTTATCATATAGCTGTATTCCTCATCCCTTCCCACCCTGTTTCTCACAACTGTTTGTCACCCTCATTTGAATAGTCACATGTGAAGCAGCTAGAACACACACACAAAGTAATAGTGATTGAAAAAAGGAAAAATATTGGTAGCAAATCTAGTCAGGAAGCTATTCCTTAGACTTGACCCTGTTTTGTAGAGGTGGTAATGGGAAAATGAAGTCAAATACAAATTAAATATTTTAAAAAACCTTTTTGGGGTGTGTGGAATGGGAATCTCTTCAGTTCATGTCATATGTTTTCTAGGTATCAGGTTCTCAGGGACTCTGACGTTGTATTCCTAAATTAAGCACATGCCCACTAATGGCAGCTTTGCAATCTGTAGCATTTCCATATTGGTATTTTTGGAGATTCCTTGCTGTGCAGACTGTAACTATTCCTCATCCATACAACTACAGAAGCCACCCTTTCATCAGTATGTTCAGATGATTCCCTGGAAGGTTGGAAATTTATCAGATTTTTCTAATGACAAACCTCATAAGTCAGATTGAAAGCTATCAGATAGCATAGGAGACAAATCATTGACAGCTTTAAAATGTCACAGACATGACAGCTGGGTTGTTTGATTGCTAAGGGATGGGGTGCTAACACTGTGACAAGTGTTGTTTTAAAAGGGGCAGAAAAGGTCAGATTTAATTGAAAATAAAAATTAGTCTGAGGGATTTAATAAATATATAAAAATCTGGTGGGATGTTTGTGTGTTAACTTGATATAGTATTACTATAAAATACTAAATTACTTTCACAAATCTGAGAACTAAAAATATATGCACTAATCCATAACTGTTTTTATTAACGCTAACATTTTTTCTTCTTTTTTTTTTTTTGCACAGCAGTGAAGATATTTGCTGCTGTTAAATTTTCAGTCCAGCTTTTAAATATATACATTGCGCTTCTAGAAAACTGGAACACAGTTGTGCATTTTAACTTGTTTGAATCTTGTCACACTGCAATATACAAATAAATCTTTACAACATTTAATTTGGGTTGTTTTACTTTTAGTAAAACATACCAGTCCCCTGCCCTTTGCAAGCCACATTTGCTGTCAGATATAGAATCTAGGGTAAGCCCCTTCTCATCCTGCACATTATGAAATCTGATATCCAGAATAACTAGTGGCAAGAGATAAAAACAGCTAACAGATCAAACGGTTCCCCAGTAACAAATGACCTTAGCAGCAGATTAGCAATCAGGGTTGAGGACTCAGAGATCCACAAATGGATTAGTTTTGGAGCCTTTTGTATCTCAAATTTCTAGAGCATAATTTGATCCTTAAACCATTCTAAAAATCTCATGTTACAGGCATAGTTGAACCAATGCCTTTCTATCCCCAGAAAGGTGTTATTTTAGAAAAAGTATAGTTCCTTTAATCATAAACTAAATTGAGGTTTCAATAAAACATCAATTTCATTGTGGGGAAATTGAAATGAATTATTTAATGTAATAATGAAGCATTTCTAACATAAGCACAGATTTATAATGGCTGGATTGCAGTGTAAAAAGAGAAACTTAGATGGAAACAGTAATATCAGGTGAACAATGATGTTTGAGTATTGTTCCATTAAAAAAATTCTTTCAGTTCCCAGCATTGGGTTTCTATTCTTCTTCCTGGAACATTCCATGAATTTAAGTATGTCAGTTTTCATTTACCATGTTGCTGCCCTTCTTTGTTAGGTTGCTTTATAATATAGCTGATATTTTGTAAGTTTTCATCATTCGGCCTTTTCTTAATACTATCATGAGAGAGAGATAACAAAAAATGAATGAGCTTGGCAAGGGAAAGATCTCTCTTCTGTGGACACGTGCCAGAAATGAAAGATTGTTTCTCTGCTTCTATAGTTACAGCTTTATTCAGAAGCCAGTGTAGCCCTCTTGCAACTGAATAACCCCAAGGGTTTCCAAGAACTGAGCAAGCAAGCTAAGAAGAACATGACTATAGATGGAAAAGAACTGACACTTAATCCTGCCTATTTACTGTGGGATCTCAGTGCCATCAGTCAGGTAGGTCAATTTCACGAAGTAGTGTAAAGAGTACAATGTCAGAAGTTTCAAGGAGTAAGATTAAATAAATATAGTTAAGGAATTTCTTCCATTTTTATAGGGTTGTTAGGAATCTCTTATTCATGCCTTTTAAAAAATAACTCTACGATCTTAAAACCTGGGGAAAGAAGAATTTGGAGGGAGAGGAGCTTAATCAAATTGTCTTTTAGGACCACTGAATCAAAAAAATTGCCCTTCTATACATATTTTGATAAAATTGTCTGCAAATTAGTCAATTTTTTTTTAATTTGGCAAGTGTCACATTTCAGTAGAGACTGACTTTCAGATAAGCACTTTATTTTTCATGATGGGAAAAAGACTTATTTTAACTAACACACATTTTGTTTGCTCCTTATGGCATATCTTTTTTTTACTTTATTTTTAGTAATACATGTGCAGCTAGTAGGGCCAAAATATTAATGGTGTCTTATCTAAAAGATTTCAGAAAATTTTTGGCCCTTTTTATTTAACTTGAAGACTTCAGTAAAAGAACTGCCTCTTGCTGTGAAACAAATGACAAAGCCAATTTTTTATCAAAATTAAAGTAAATGAAGTGGGGAAATATCTATTTTCAAAGTAAGATTTAAAAAGAAAAAAAAAAGTCTTGTCAATTTCTTTCTTCCAAGGCTTTTTTGTGTTATAGCGAATGACTATATATATATGTCTTGTCATATAATGTAACCCATCAACAGCTTAATCATATAATTAAAATAGAATACCTCTATGAACTTGCTGGCTTTTGCTGAGCTCAGGGAACTGTTTATATTTTTTCACTATAATGCAGGATCTTAACACAGACTTCCCTTCCTAATGCATTATATCAGCATTGGCTGGTGTGTGGATGTCTCAGAGGCATGTACATGGGTGTTGCTGAGGTGGGAGTTAAGGTTTTGTGCCCTAGTGTAATTATGGAGAATGTGGTGTATGTTGTGTTAATGGAGATGTATGGAACTTATTTATGGGGTAGAGATTGCATTGAAAGTTGTAGTCATTCAAGGTAAGATACGTTAAAGAGGGATAGCTTAACTGCACATTTCCTTATCCGGTGATGTAGATGGGTATTTCCCTTAGGGAGTGTTAACTGTCTTCTAACAAAGTGTTTGGTTTTTTTTTTTTTTTTTGGTGGGGATTAAATCCATTGCAATAGTGATTTCACCATGTGACCTACCTAACAAGCTTAAAAATGAGGTTTCAGTCTGAGTGTAGTCTTTCTAACAAGAAAATACTGAAATATTTTAGTTTACTTGATGATTGATGGAGACCTTTGTCACTTCTGTTCAATAAACATTTTTGGCGGGAGTTTTTAAAATAGAAGAACCAGGACTTTTTTAAAGAATAGACTTTTATACAATGTGTACTGCACACAGGCAATTCAAACAAATTATTAGGATGTACAGATATTTATAAATAGTATTATAATACAATAAAGCCAAAAGGCATAACCATTAAAAATGCATCCTGCACATTAGTGTTGTGAAGCAAAAAAGCAAGGAAATACAACGTGGCTTTGCATCAGTTCACCACATGAGGGAGTGTGAGATCAGGAAAATATGTATCTAATCATAAGCCAGGAAGATAGGGTAATATCTTTCTGGGACTTTGAAGGCCGAGGAGCTTGATTACTCAAATAACTGTCTGCCCTCTGTTGTGGTTCTTGGGTATACTGGCGATACCTGTGGTCCATAGTATCAAAGACAGCTGATGTTAGTGAGGCATATTGTTCATATTTGCATTTTAGTGAAACCAGGCAGTTTATAAAGGAATAATGGTATTTTTTTGTTATACATATGCTTTGAGCCAAGCCCTCATCCTGCAAACACTGACACACTCACATGCTTAGTTATCGCATTGACTTCACTGAGACTACATGCAGTGCCTAACTTAAGCATGTGCATAAATCTTTGTAGGAGTGGGGCCTAAACTCTAAGTCTAAATAAAGGTTTAATTCTTTTTGTAGTCTAAACAGGATGAAGATATTTCAGCCAGCCGTTTTGAAGATAATGAAGAGCTGAGATATTCCCTGCGATCAATAGAGAGGCACGCTCCTTGGGTTCGACATATTTTCATTATCACTAATGGGCAGATTCCCTCTTGGCTTAACCTGGATAACCCTCGGATAACTATAGTAGCGCATCAGGTAAAACTCTCTAAAGGATTCCATAGTGATTTTAAGATGCACCTTTTTTTCTAGGTATACCTTACATTTTATTACAAAAGTAGAAGGAACCACCTTAATATTTTTCCCGTTTTAATAAAACATTGCAGTTTGTATTTCACTTGGTTGTTCTACAAGACAACTGAAGGCATATCAAACCTTCAACTTACTTACTTTGTTTTCAGAGGCTTCAGCTAAGTTGTCTGTCTCTAATACCCTCATGAAGTCTCCTTATAAAAAAAATTGCAGGAAAGTAAATGCTGTTTGAATCCTAATCCATAAAAAATTTCTTAGGCCAGTGGAAAGCCAATAACTTGTATTAAAACAGGGTAGACTGGAATTATTGGTACTGTAAATAACATATAGCTGAAAAGCTATATTAGTTGCCATTTAAAATGGTTAAAAAAGTCCCTCAAATCTACTAAACAAACAATAACAAAAAAAACCCTAGTTTTTGGTTACATATTTTGGAGTATTTGGTGTCTTGGCATGTTCAAACTCTGAGCAATATGGGAGTCTTGCCATTGACTTCAATTGGCTTAGGATCAGGTACAAATAATGATGGTCGGCCAGTTTCATTAGCATAAAAAAGACAGTTTAAGCTTGAAATTTGGTATGTTTGTTAGATATATGGAGAGAAGAGGGTAAAACTTACCTCTTCTCTACTTTCTCCCTATTTATTTCCTTTATCCTTGCGTCTTTCACTTATCTCTACCTTTTTGTCTAAATTCATTTTTTACATTGAATAGATAAAAAGCATTTTCTGATGTACCTAATGGGAGTTTTATTTAACACAGATTT
This sequence comes from Emydura macquarii macquarii, assembly GCF_026122565.2. Classification (NCBI taxonomy): domain Eukaryota; kingdom Metazoa; phylum Chordata; order Testudines; family Chelidae; genus Emydura; species Emydura macquarii. The sequence goes on from NW_027133667.1 coordinate 2,297,037, forward strand.
AAACCAAATGATTTTTTTTTTTTTTTGTGGGTAGGACATATTTCAGAATTTGAGTCACTTGCCTACCTTTAGTTCACCAGCCATTGAAAGTCACATTCATCGTATTGCGGACCTTTCTCAGAAGTTCATTTACCTAAATGATGATGTTATGTTTGGGAAGGATGTATGGCCTGATGATTTTTACAGTCACTCTAAGGGTCAGAAGGTAAGTCACCATGAAAAAAGCTTGATCAGAAATAGTTCAGAAAGTTTTTCTGCACTGATGGAATGTAAATTGAATAAATTCTAATATGAAAGGAAGGGAAGACTAAAGATATTTATTCTCAAACTGTAGAATTGGTAACAGGGATATGGAAAAAAAAATGTTCCATACCTTTGCATGCTTGTATAATGTAGATGTCAGCTGCACCTCTCTCCCCTTTTGGGTCTCGCTGAGTGCACCCCTTCAGCTATCTGATGTTATATTTTTACCTCTCTTGGGTTGGAATTTTGTAATCTCCCACTTTTAGACTGGTCCCTGGACTAAAGTACCCTGTATATCAATTGTGCTTACCTAGCAGGTCTGCCTGGGAGTCTGAGACCAATGGCATTCAGTGAAAACACAGCTTCCCCAAAACCAAAATATTGTTTTAACAGTAGGAACAAAACATTTACAGAAAAGGGATTAAAACAGCCAATGTCTGCCATCTCCTGCTGGTAACCAAGACAGGCCTAACTTCTTCAGATGCCTCTAGCATGTGCCTATATCAATGTTTCTCAACCTTTTAAGTATCAAGTACCCCCTAACTTCTGGAAAATTTTAATAAGTACCCCAACACTCAATTTTCCACTCAGAGAAATACAATCTTATCCCCCTTTACTACTGGACGACTGTATTTCTTGTAAAGCAGGAGAGTTCTGCAGTGCTGTGTGGCTGTGGCAGATCACAAAACCCCCTGCTGTTTCTCCCCTCCTTCCTCCTCCCCTTCCTCCATATAGGAGCAAATGTCAACGCCAGCCAACCACTATGGCCTGAGGGCAGGGTCAAGTGGTGTTCTCCTCACACAGGCGGGAACTTGTGAGGTATGAACAGACACAAGCGGTCCACCAGAGTGGATAGCAGCGCTCCCCATGGCCATCCCTAGGGGGGTGTGGGCCTGGGGCAAATCACACTGTGTGGGACCCCCCCCCCCTTAAGATTTTTATACTGGTGAAATCTGGAGCTGTCATAGATGTCAATTTCACTGCTCAGCTAGAAGGGGAAGGGGCGGGGGGCACTCCAGGACTGGGCAAGCCACTGGGCTCTCAACCTGGCTTTCTGTGTCCTGGGCTTTGAGCCAGGGAGGGGAGCTGCCACCTGCGCAAGTTGCAGGTGGCTGCCACCTGGCTGCCAGCCCAGGAGGTGGGCGACTGCCACCTGCTCCAAGCTGGGGCGGAGGAGGCTTCCACTCCGGCTGGGACCCGGAGATGTAGGCAGACAGCAGGCAGCTGCGTACCCCCTGCCTATGTCTCGCATACCCCCAGTGGTACCCTAGGCTGAGAAACTATGGCCTATATCACAATCCTGTTTCCTCCAAACAACTCCCTCTCCTACACGGCTCTAAGAGAGTTATTTTTTAAAAGTCCTGCTATACCTTTAGAATTTCTGTGTTGGGGGTTATCAAAGTTGATAATTCTGGTACTTAATAATTGTGCAGTATTTGCTGAAGGTTGGCTTATTTTGAGCCATTTTTTTCTTCCTGCTAGTCTTTCTTTTCAGCCCTCTTAAACTAAACCAATATATTCATATAATAAACATCCCAATAACCAGGTCAACATACGGTATTAAAATACTGCAGAGCAACTCCATTTCTGTCACAGTAGGTACTTCTAGTATGGATTCTTAGAAGGTATGAATGAATTGATTCAAAACATTACTCCTGCCAATCAAAAATGCTACAGCTGATTGTATTTCTTTGGAATAACTTGTGAATTTGTAAAGACACCCATCTCCCTCATGGAAATAAAAGGATCACAAACAATAAGCTTTGTAACAAAGCTGATGGCGTCCATACAAATTATTAAAGCTTAAAACTTGGAGAGGACTCTTCTGCAGTAATCATGTCATTGGATAAAGGTGCTCTGTGTGTACCTCATATATGGCAGTAAGGATTTATTTTTTTCTGTTTCCACTGCCATTTATCTTGCTTCCATGTTGCTTTGCTCTCTTTCACAGAAGTAAACATTGAAAGGGAGCAAGGGGGGTAACATTTTTTTCTTATTAATTCCTTATGTTTCCTGGGAAACAGTCTATTTAAGAGACAGTAGATTTACACTACACTGATAACACTAAGACAGATGACTCCTGAATCTCCATGTTTAGGTTTGTTGCTAATCAGTTCCTTTCCGAACACCCTCTGTGTCCAGTTTCTAATAACCTCATATACCATTGCTCATGAATATTTTGTGGTTTATAGCCTAATAACACATTAGCAACAGCCATGTTTAAACATAACAGTAGCTATAATTAATTCATGCCTAGAGTAAACTTCCTATGGGCGAAAAACTTAGTTACATTTATTATTTATGTTTTTATAGTATCACAGTAGCATCTGGAGGCACCAACTATGATTGGGGAGGTCCCATTGTGCTAGACACTGTACAAAATCATTACAAGGGACAGTCCTGCACTGAGGACTTTGCAGTCTAAATAGGATAAAAGGTGGGTGGGGAAACAGGTGAAATGACTTGCCTTCAGTCACACAGTAATTTAGTGGCAAAACATGATTAGAACTCAGATCTTCTGACTTCCACCCCGGGGCTCTATCCATTAGACTGTGGTATTGCTTAGGGCTTGTCCACCCGGGAGTACAGTGTGTGGCAAGACAGATGACTACACAGTTCACTAGCGTGCTATGCACTAACTAGTTGTGTGGATCCTGCTGTTGTGCACTAAAAGTTCCATAATGCACTTTCACCTACTGCTGAAACAGCAATAAGTCAGAGCGCACTATGGAACTGCTATTGTGTGATTGCAGGGTGTGTGTGGTAGGCTAGTGAGCTGTACATTCACATCATGGCTTGTTGCACACTAAGTGTCTGTGTGGCCAACCCCTTACACTATCATTGATACAGCTGATAGCACCAGTAAAAATGTTACTGTAAAGAGGGCACCTGAGATTTTCCACGGTATTGTATAATCCTGGTCAGAGCAGGTCTTAATGAGATTGTGGTTAAAAAACACTGATGGCTATTTAAATCCTGCCTTTGCTATTGCTCCCACCATTGTACCAGTAATAGTGCTTTCTCAAAGTCTACTGTGGGTGGGCCTTACATCATCATAAAATCTTAAACCACGGCATATTTTGTGATCAATAATGTGGCATCAAGGCACAGTGGGAATTATAGGAGTTTTTGGTGATTAAAAACCATTGCTGTGGACTAGCAGAAAATTCCAACTGCTTCAGTAGCCTTTAGCATAGGTAAACAGTCACACAATTCAGCTGAGTCTTCCAAAGAGAGTGGTCATATAATTCCTCATTTTATTACTGTTTTGTCAGGTTGCATGACAACTTCATTTGACTCCAGGTTTTCTTTCATGAAATCTGATCAGTAGTTGTTACAATTGGGTTTAGAATGTTAAATTCTCTGGGGGGGAGGGAGGTCTGAATAGAAAAGTACTTAATTTTTAATGCTCTGTAAACTAAATATATTTTGTTCTACATTGCGTTAAGTTAGAAATTCTTGGAAACATTTAACTAATATATTGTCAGATGCTTAATGATTAGTATGTTCTACATCTGTTTGTCACATGCATGACTAATTGGCAAACCCAGGAAACCTTTTGGTCAGCTGACAGATGAACTGCAGTCAGTTATTTTAAACTTCTCTTTTATCTTCTGAACACCATTTAACCTTCATATAAATATTGTCTGAGGGAACAAATCCATGGTGGAGAGTCAGGAAGTCCTGTATTCTGCTCTTGGCTCTTTAATCGATTTACTGTGTGGCATTGGCGGGTCATTTCATCTAAATCTTAATTTCCCAGACCTGTAAAAGAGGATAATACTTACCAATGTCACAGGTGTAAAGGATAAATTATTGTTGGTAAAGGTCTTTGGACATGTAAAGCACTATGCATATATAACTGTTAAATTTGCATGTTTTGTGAAACAAACAAAATTGACTTTTATCAGACTGCTTATTTGACCAAAAAACCAAGATTGTAATATTATTCCTTCTAGGTTTACTTGACTTGGCCCGTGCCAAACTGTGCTGAGGGATGTCCTGGCTCATGGATTAAAGATGGTTACTGCGATAAGGCCTGTAATAATTCAGCATGTGATTGGGATGGAGGGGATTGCATTGGTAAGAGAATTTAGACATTTAGAATTCAATTTAGATTAATTGACCTACTTTCCTTACAAAAATTCTGTAACTGGTGGATCATCCTGTGCATATGAATAATTCCCCTTTAATAGAAAAAGCAAAACAAAATAAATTGGTCTTGCTTACAGATATAAAGATAAATGTCATTGTTATGTGGGAAATAATTGATACTGAAAATTACAGTATTGAGCAGTACACAGGGAAATCTTGCACTATGTATTGGATTTAACTAGATGAGATGGAGGGTTTTTTGAGCCTTAATGTCTGTTTATTAACTCTGCAGCTCTGATGGTAGTAAAATGTTGGTTTTGTTCATGTACAAAGCACATATCACACAGGAGATATATCGGGAAATGAGGTATAGTAGTAACAAGATACCAATTTCAGAATCACTGTTCTGACCAGAATCACACTTTAAGGGAAGATTGAAGATTAATAATGGCATTTTACATTCTTTTTGACAGCAGTCTCTTCTCTCTAATATCACAGATTCAGTATTATGTAGTTGGGTTTTAAATTAAAATCGGATTTCAGTTATGAATGGTTTGCGAGAGAAGTTAAAACAAAGTTTACTTTGTGAGATAAATGGTTTAATTTTACAAATTGTGTCATTCATTCCCTTTGCTAAGGAGATTATCTTCATACTCACTTCTCAGATTTCTCCTGACATTTTAAAAACCCGTTACAGGGCATGCTTTCTGGCTAAGTTCTAAATGACCTCTTTGAGCCTGGTCCTGATGAATATTTGTGTTCAACACACATCCATGTTTTGGATACTTACAGTTCAGTCTGAAGCTAGCAGATGGTCATGTCTTTGATGTGGAGGGCCTTATAGTCTAATTAGAATGTGCTCTGTCTTGACATCCATTTCCCCACCTTTAAAAACCCTAACTTTCTCCAGATGTGAACACACTGAAGAATATTTCACCTTCCACCTCTGTTCCTGTCGGATATTTAGTTTTATGAGAGTGACTTTGTGTTTCATAGATTTTTATAAGGCTAGAAAGGACCACTATTATCATCTAATCTGACTTCTTGCATAAAACATAGGGTACAGAATTTCACTTATAAGTCATGCAGTGGAGGGAATTGTTCTCTGTTATGTAAGTGAACACTATTAATCACAAGAGTTTTGGGTTGAACTTGAGCAAGACAGATGTAAAATCTTGATTTAAACACTCTAAATGATGATGCAATTGATAAGTTAACCAAGTGAGCATTTATCAATTTTTCATCTTACTTCCAATTTGAATTTTTCTAATTTCAGCTCCCGGCCACTGGATCTTATCATACCTTTGGCTGACAGAGTAAAGGGGCCTCTATTGTTTGATGTTTTTGTTGCTAAACATAATGAATGGTCTGTATTTTGAATGGCTGTGCATGGTCCCAAGTGCTTTCATAGAGAAGGACCTATGTAATATTCATTACTATATTCAGGGTTAAGTGGATCTTTCATCTATTACATCCATTTGCTCTTAGTACTGCTCCTATGGACCATGCTACCTGGTTATTTGGTTATTTTGGTTATTTGGTTAGTATTTGGGACAGGGTCAAGGCAGATGGCTACAGGAGAGTGGTGGAAGGCGGGTATATCAGCCACAGGATCAGCTGGTCCCCCTTCCCTTAGTAGCTGAACAGGGGTTACTCCCAGTTAATTAGGACACCTGTCTGGAGCCTGTTAAAAGCCTATCCTCCAGCCAGGCAGTTGTGGGTGATAGGAGTTGTGGGGGTTTGGAGAACTGAGTGGTGCAGATGCTGTCAAGGACCAGGAGGGTACAGAAGGCGAGAACCCCACAGCTACAGAGGCTGGGTCAGAAACCCTGCCCAAGCAGGGCTGAGGGCCTTTCCAGGCACGGAGGGCTGAAGGAAAAGGCCCTGCCAGATGGGTGACTGAACTGTGTGTTTGACTCAGCTTTGCCATGCCCAGAGGGGCTGTCAAAGACTGAGAGACTCCCCAGGCAAGGGGTCCGGAAGAAGTCTTGCTCAAACAGGGAATGCACAGTGAGCCAAGGGGCCATGGGCAGGTAACCCAGGGAAGCTAGTAGCACTCTTGAAACCAGCAGCACGAGGCTTCTACTTGTAGGGTCCCTGGGTTGGGGCCCGGAGTAGAGGGTGGGACCTGCCCTCCTCCCCTCGGCCGTTCGCTGGAGTAGCCAAAGTTCCAGCGAAGAGGCGAGGGCCTAGCAGGCCCAGAGAGGGGGACTGGAGGACCAGAGAGGAATGGCCATTTTGGGGAACAGTATTACCTTCACTCACCTCTAGAGGGGAAAAATTCTGAGGGACGAAGATATACTCCAGCCGCCACTAGAGGGAAATGCTGGACCCACTGAGGTGGAAAATGCGCTCTACTTACTTTTTTTTTTTCAAACTAACTTTAACAAATGAGGTTTAAAATAGTAGCAGAGTCATCATGTGAGAAGTAAGGATTTTAATGATGTTTTCTCCCCTCCCCTCCTCCCCCCCCCCGACACCTGCCCTTCCTTAGGGAACAGTGGTGGTAGTCGTTACGTTGCTGGTGGCGGTGGAGGAGCAGGAGCAGGGAATGGCCCACCCTGGCAGTTTGGTGCAGGAATAAGTGGAGTCTCTTATTGTAACCAGGGCTGTGCCAATTCCTGGCTGGCGGATAAATTCTGTGACCAGGCATGCAATGTCCTCTCCTGTGGATTTGATGCTGGTGATTGTGGGCAAGGTATGTAAAGTACATAATTGACAGTTGTGTGAGAATTCTTCAGAACTGTACATTACTGTTTTGTAGTTATTGCTTGTGGAGTCCCATGTTAAGGCACTTTGCTAGTTGAGGGGAAGGAGCTGTGACTGTATACCAGCTTGGGAAAATGTGAGTGGGTGTTTCATGAACCAATCCAAACTTGAAAGATTCTTTTGGGCTGATTTTATTTTTTTCTTGAGCAGTTATTTATTAAGCGTGGACAGTAAGCTGGGTGCTGTACAGAACACAGAGTATCAATGTCCTTGTCTCAAGAAGCTTACATTTTAAATTAGAAAATTCAGCTCAGGCTCACAAGCACCACGTAACCAGATATGTAGGCCTAATCTCAGTGAGGCATTGAAAAAATAATAGATGCTTACCTCTGAACTAGTATTGAAAGGCTTCACAGTATATTTTAAGGAGTCATTTGAAGGAAGAGAAAATGTCAGGAACACTAGGAGAGGGAGGGAGTTACAAGTGTAAGGGATGACATGGGAAAGAGTGAAGACGAGAATGGGAGCAAGGTACAAAAAGGACTTGGGAGGAGTGCAGGCAATGCAAAGAAATGAGAGCACAGAGATCTTGGTAGGGTGAAGTTATGCAGAGTCTTAAATGTTAATATAAGAAATTAGAATTTGATATTAAAGACCAGGGAAAGCTAATGGACCAGTTCGAAATGGGGAATGACATGGTTATAGTAGCACAGTGGAAGATGTTAGCAGCAGCTTTTTACCTAGATGGATCGAGCTGAGCTGAGATGCAGGGAAGCCTAAAAGGTTTTTTGTTGAAGGAACCGAGTGGAAAGGACAGAAGCATCAGAGGCTGGTGAGAGCTTGAAAATGGGACGTGAAGAAAATGAGGGTAGAGTAAGACACCAAAATAGCGTACTAGGAGGATGACAAAGTTTGTCAACAGTGATGGAGATGATTTGGGAGGAAGGAAGAAGTTCATTTTGGCCTTGTTGATTTTGAGGTCTCTAGCCAATATATGATAAAGTAGTATAGTTCATCTAAACAAACATGAAACTATCCATTAGAATGTGGTGAAAGCGTAATTTGGAGATATCAGTTATGATCTGTAGTTAAAAATAAATGAGGGAAAATGGTAATAGGCCACAGAAACGCTGAATATGGAAATTGAAAGTCTGATGAACACAGCTTTAGAATCACTACTGGAATGAATGGCAAATTTATAAATCATAATATGTTATAAAATGGGGATAAGCTACCTGAATGATAAAAATTGGCAGTTACAGTAGTTATCAGCAGAGAGTGAGTTCAAAAGTGATATTCTGATTATTGCTTAAAACAAGGGATTGAAGGAAACTGACAGGGAGGTAAATTATTAGTTTTTTGTTTTTCCAGATCACTTTGACGAGTTGTACAAGGTGACTCTCCAGCAGAATCAAACCCGTTACATTATTCCAAAAGGTGAATACCGACCGTATTTCAGCTTTGATGAAATAGCCAAGAAGGGAATTGAGGGTGCTTATAGTGATGATCCAATTATACGTCATGCTTCTGTTGCCAACAAGTGGAAGACTATCCACCTCATAATGCATAGTGGAATGAATGCAACTGTGATCTATTTTAATCTTACATTTCAAGATAAAAATGATGAAGAGTTTAAAATGCAGATAGCTGTTGAGGTTGATACCAGAGAGGAACCGAAATTGAACACAACTTCCACCCAGAAATCTGACATTTTCATTAAAACTACACCTTCAGTACCAGAAGCTGAAATGATATTTGAGGATATTCCTGAAGAAGAACGTTTTCCAAGAATCAGAAAACGTCCAAATAACACAAAGGAGAGTTACCTTGAAGATATGGTTATGCCACAAGTAAACGTGTCTTTCCTCCCTGAAGATGTTCTGCTGGCTCTTCAGAACCTGGATTTAAAGCTAGAAAATGGTGATATCACTCATAAAGGTTATAATCTATCAAAGGCTGCTCTTCTGAGATCTTTCCAAATGTTACCTACAATGACAAAAACTAAGAAAATGCCAGGCATGGAAAGGAAAGATACCTATGATGGTATAAAAGAACAAAAGAACCTTACCAGTTGGCACAAGCCTTATAAAGATTTATTTGGTGGCAAAATAGAAGCTGCAACAAAAAAACATGAAGCAGTTCCTTCAAAGTCAGTAGCAGTAAAGAGTACTGCTGTGGCAATGAAGGTAAACAGTCAGTTTCCGCTAAAATCAGTTTCTGAATCCATGCCTGTAATCCAGAACATGGGAAATAAAAATGGATCTCGAGAGAAAATACTGAATTCTCTCATACCTAAAGAAATCCATAAGTCAAAAGATATTGGAAATGTGGAGACTGAGGAAGAAAAAAAAGGGGGAATGGAAATAAACAACCAGGAAACCAACATAGATACAGCAGGCAGCAAAGTGTTGCCAGGAAGGAAACTGCAATATTACACTGGCAGTGATCAAGGCTTTTTGCCATGGGAAAAAAATAAATATTTCCAAGATCTTCTTGATGTGAGTATCCTGACTGCATAATACAATATATCACTTGAGAAAATTTGTCATCTTTGCTTTAAAAAATGCCATGAGATATTTTAACTCTTTAAACTTAATCTCTGATTGGATTCTATATAGGAGGCACCTTCATGCTCAAGAGACTCTCATTTTGTTAATTGTGGATGCATAGCCATCAAAGGGAATTCACGATTACATATATCTCCTACAACAAATAGTGGCTTTTCTGCAGTTTATTTTCCTTTTAAAATTTAACAAATTAAATGAGATTCCATACATCATTTCCTATCATCGCATGAGAGTTTTAAGGAAGGTCACATTTTAGGCCTAAACCGTTGCTGTAAAAAAAGAGAACTCAACTGCTCAAGCAAGAACATTTAACACTTCTCTTACAGTTTTACAAATACTGAAAAGAGCTCAGTACTTCATTGGAATTATCAACTTGTATGTGTGTTTAGGATCTCTAATAATGTAACTCTGGTGTATGCCTATCATTTTGTTAGGAAGAAGAGGCGTTAATTAAGCAGATGTCCTACTTTACTGATGGTAAACGAATTGGCAGGCAGTTGAAAGATACATTTGCTGATTCTCTCCGATATGTAAATAAACTTCTAAACAGTAAATTTGGATTTACATCTCGGAAAGTCCCTGCTCATATGCCTCACATGATTGACCGCATTGTTATGCAAGAACTACAGGATATGTGAGTATGACTTTGTTTGAAATAAAGTGAAACTCCAGAGCTGTTGTAATTCTACCTTCTGTGTCTGCACCCTTGAATTTATAGCTATGAGTTGATAACTGCTCCGTAAACATGTACTTTGAGAGGGGGGAAGGAGAATGTTTCACTCACTAGGACAGCAATGTTAAAATAAGTAGTCTTTGGAGAACTTCTTGAATTTCAAATGAGGTACTTTTCTTCAGTAAGAAATGTTTCACTCTAAGGTGGCAAAATAATGAATTGATTTGTATTGTATCTGGACAGGTTTCCTGAGGAATTTGACAAGACCTCATTTCACAAAGTGAGACACTCAGAAGACATGCAGTTTGCTTTTTCATATTTCTATTATCTCATGAGTGCAGTTCAGCCACTGAATATTTCCCAGGTTTTTGATGAAGTTGATACAGATCAGTCTGGCATTTTGTCTGACAGAGAGATTCGCACATTGGCTACAAGAATACATGAACTTCCCTTAAGTTTGCAGGTACATTTTCTTCAGAAACAATTTTTGTTGTTACTTTAGCTGTAAAATTCAATATGATCATTATTGCAAGAGATAATAAACACTGCAACATAAGGCAATTCTTAAACTTCCACTGTATGTTTAAGATTTAATATGTACTACTTATTTGTTTATTAATTAACATTCAGGTAAACTAATACTGATGTTTTAGCTGTAGTAAAAAAACAATCTGTTTTCTTCTGAGTTCAGTAAGGCATTTGGTTTGAACATGATATAAAATAAAATGTTAAATGACTTATTGTTTGTTTATATTATGGTAGTGCCTAGAAGTCTTAATCAGGATTGTGGTCCCATTGTCCTAGGTTCAGTTGCATAAGCATAGTAGAACTGTCCTGAAGAACTTACATTTCAATAGACAAGGCAGGTGAAATGGTGAAAGAAAGGAAGTAGTGTAATAGTATATGTTTACAGTATGATAGCACCTTCAGGCCCCATTGTGCTGGCACTGTACAAACAAAAAAAGAGAGTTCCTGCCCTGAAGGGCTTAAATTCTAAAGATGGAAACAGACAATGTGTGTTATCCCCACTTTGCAGATAGGGAACTGAGGCACAAAATTATTAAGTGACTTGCCCCAAAGATCACGCAGAAAGTCAGTGACAGAGCTAAAATTAAAGCCAGATCTCCTGTGTTCCAGGCCAGTGCTTTAATCAGAATACCATTCTTCCTCTCTCTTCAATTCTTCCCTCCTTCAATCCTCCCCATTGTTAAATAACTTAATATATCATTTCAAATTCTGAAATTTACATTTACATGAAATACATCAATAGCGCAATTTTCTTCACATTTAAATGGATACGACATTTCCTTTACTTTGGTTGTGGCTCACTATGGCCCTGATTCAGCCGAGCACATTCTTAACCTTACATAGGTGAGCGACTCCATTGATTTTAACGGGACCACTCATGTACTTAATACCTTGCTGAATAATAGCCTATGTGGATGTTTGCTCTTGTGCAGAAATAGTCAAGTACATTTTGTAGCTAATATTTTAAAAATACTTTTAACCATTCCGAATACAGAAGAAATATAGTATAATTATAGAACTGTTAGTGACAAAATATGAAATGAATTTGTTTTTCTTCTTCTGACAGGATTTGACAAGTCTGGAGCAATTGCTGATAAATTGCTCTAAAGCACTTCCTGCCAATATCACTCAGATTAATGTCATTCCTCCAACTCAAGAAGCTTATTATGATCCCAATCTGGTAAGAAAATATTTAGTCTAAAAGATGTACATTTTGTCTCATTTCCCGAGCTTGTGTCTACCGAATTTGTCATTTTCCCTGCAAAATGTTAAGAATAATTCACAAATAATATAGTACGTATGGAGATCTCAATCTTATTTTAAATATAAAACTGTTACAAACCACACCTCTAATTGTTAAGGTCAAGAAATATTCTCCACAAAAGTAAAGAATGCAAATTTTCATATATATGAAATTAAAAAGATTGTCCTTTTTTTAAAACTTGAAATGTAATTTAGCATGTTGAACCAAAGAGGCAGTATGCGCTGTCCTTGTTTATTTGAGCATTTTGGTGGCACCAGACAAGTCTTGATTTGGATTGTCTCCTGTTTGGTGAAGAGATCAGCTCTGTGTACCTAGTCTTGAGGTACCTTCCTCATAATTCTGATGCTTTTGAGTAATTCTAGTTGACTTTCAATGTGGTTTAGGCTTCCAGTGCCTAAATCAGTTTTTAAAGTGGGACTTGGGCAATGTCTATTCCAGGAGCACTTTGCTGATATTGGTATACTGGTGTACTATAATGGCAAAGTGCTCCTAGTGTGAATTCATCTTTTCTGGTATAGCTTATTCCAGACCCCTTGAGTTAAATGATGTATGCCAGTAAATTGCAGTTTGCCAGTATAGCTTCATCTATATGAGAGGATTTTTCTGGCCCAGCTATATAGGACAAGGATCACACCCTCTTCACACCCCTGACTTACGTAACTATGGTGGCAGAAGTTTTGTAATGTAGACATGCCTTTAAGCTACTAAGTCATTTGGCTGCTTTTGAAAAATTTACCCTAGTGCTTTGCTAAATTGGGGCTTTAAGGCTTTATAGGTTCAAACCAACATTTTGTGGTATGTTATACTCAGAAATGAACTTGGTAGACAGAGCAAGTTGTGGAGCAGAGTATATACTTCCATTGACAAACAGTCCTTTAAAATACATGAACTTGTATACCAAGGAGACCAGACTACCCTGAGGAAGCTGATTTCTTGTAGTTGTTTCCTCAGCAAGACTCAGGATACTGATCAACCGCACCAAGCTGGTCTGATGATTGTAAATGTATAGTTGGGAATGCTCCAGATATTAGTCACGGTGCAGTCCAGATTACCTCACTGTCTTTGCAGTATTCGCACCTTTGTGATCAGATCAGTACGGTCTGTGAAACTATGCAATAGTTCAATCTGTAGGTTTGTTAGTAAAGTGAAACTTTGAGGACGGCAACTTTACTTGGGATAGAGTTAAAAGAAAGCTTGAATAGTTAGGAACAATTTTTAAATTATTGTAATCTCTTTGGAGTGCTAATAAAATGTCACTAATCTAAGCACTAATACATGAAGTACTAACATTATCATTTTTAAGTCCACTTCAAATAGTGACATAATAGTGTTTGTTTTTAGCACAGAGGCAGAATTTATTTTTACTTGTGTGTTGCAAGGGCTAAATTTCTAGGAATGAGTATAGCACTGTAGAAAACTTCCCTTGGGAATAGAGATTTGGTTCCCAGAATTGTTGTTTCATATAGTTCAGACAAGGAATAATAAGGCTAATACCCACCAGTTGTTCTTTAGCGCTTGCCTGGCCAATTTTACTAGTAGGCATTGACTGGCTTGCATCAGGAATGCCAAAATCAGCTGTTCATCTAGTGAATATTGTATTGGTGATAGAATGCAGATGCTAAATAGAAAGTATAGCAAAAAGTATGTTTTGCATAATATTGGAATGCGTCAGCATTTCTTCTTTTTCTACACCAAACTGTGTTTAACAATACATAGCAATAAATATTATTTATTGCTTTTCATTCTAGGAGCGAAGTTTTGTCTCCCCATTTTTCTGGAGACTATATAACATTTCTTTCCAGCCGACTTTTAATAATATAATTTATAGAGCAGTTATGCAAGGATACTGTTCACCCCAGTTGTATTTTCTTACAGCCTCCGGTGACTAAAAATCTAGTAACTAATTGTAAGCCTGTGACTGAGAGAATTCGTAAGGCATACAAGGACAAAAACAAATATAGGTATGTGATTCTACTTTTATTTTTTATAATTGTTTTTATAACATTTGTAAATGCACAGAAATACAACCAGAGGTGAAAATGCATAATTGATCGTAGACTGCATTGTACATGTTAAAATAAATGTAATTCAAAGCTTCCTATTAATGACACTTGAACAGAAATAGACTGGTGTAAAAACAGAATTAATAACCACTTATTTTGTATTAACTTTTTATTAAATTTTATTTATCTTTATACACACACCCACCCCCCAAACATAACAAATTATACATAAACTTCTAATAATACATTAACCATTTGCTACCTAACCTCCACTATACTGGAAACATTAAATTATATGCGGTATGAATGTTTAAAATATGAATTAGTTATTTGTATTACACAGTTTACAAACAGACAAAATTTGTTTATAAAAACCCAGTTAGTTTTAAATCTTATTCTGCCTTAACCTTACTTTATGTACAGAGAAGTTGAAGAAGAAAAATTATTAGACTAAGATAAAGAACAGAAGCAAACTTCAAAGGAGGGGGAAAGAAGAGGGAAGGAAGTGGGCAGAGAAGAGGAGGAGATGGTGGGAGGAGGACCAGGGGCCCATGCATTTAATAGGATCATTTGGACACTTCTAGAAAAGCATCTCATCTCTCTGAGAATTTGTCTTGGGTATTTCTGTTACAGTATACAACTCCTTTCCTTGGTGGCCAGGCTTACACTGTCTACACTCCAATCTTCAAATGTTGGTCGCTTTTTAGATTTCACTTTTTGCGGCATTAAGCCCTTAAGAATTATTAGTGCTCTGCTTAAGTAACCGCTTACGTTTTATGTTTCATCACCAAAAAGGATATATTATTTTTTAATTTCAGTGATAATGCACTGCTTGGTAGTGTAACATTTTTCATACTGCGTGTATTTCAGAGAATGATCACTATTATTTTGCCTGAATTCCTTTCCTTGGACCAAATCCTGACCCTAGTTTATGTAACAATAAGGAATACAATAGCTTCAGATGGCTATGTAAATTTACTGCATGCAGCAGAGACTGATACTGAGGACTGTTGGTGGAGCATAAAAGGGCGCAGAAGGAATTTTCCTCTACTTTGCATATGGCAGATGTTAATCTTGAGAGGAAATCCCAGTTGCATCTCACCTTCTCCTGCTGTGGCAAGGAGAGCTACTGCAGCCCTACCTGCTTTGTGCATTTCCCATAAGGAAATAGGTGTATTGAGAATGGGATTGCTCTGTTGGTTTGTGGAGGGGTCATTGTTGGTCCTGCTCTGTGTGTGCTGGTAATCTGTGTTCTTCTGGGATCTGTTTGTGCTCTTGAGCTGAGAGCTCTATCAGATCTAGTAGCCAGGGCAAATGACTAGCCACACAGCCTATTTAGTGTCTTTGGTGGCCCTTCATCCAGGGTGGAACACATGATCTCATTTCCCCAATGCCACGTGTGCCAGATGGGCTGGACAGAGTCACAGACTCCTCTTCCAAGGTGGGAGAGAAGATTGAGAGGTCACTGAAACTTACACAACTGTCTCCCATGGCCTAAGTGGCTACAGAACCTAGCAGTATTGTAGAACTGCTGAAGGCTCTGGATCACAGATGCTGCTTGGCCCCGGACTTGGTCTGCCTTCCTGTCAAAGTGCACTGAATGCTTTGCGGAGGTCATAAATAAGTCTCAGACACAACATAACAGATGAGGTGACAAACACAGTAGGGAAAAGATGAGGCACAATATAATGAATTATGTTACTCTGTTTAAGGCCCA
This sequence comes from Emydura macquarii macquarii, assembly GCF_026122565.2. NCBI lineage: Eukaryota > Metazoa > Chordata > Testudines > Chelidae > Emydura > Emydura macquarii. The sequence goes on from NW_027133667.1 coordinate 2,312,836, forward strand.
AGCTCATTGGTGGTTCTGTGAATTTTTAATATAATTGTAATCGGCTCTCTTGTTGTTGTGGACGTTGTTAAAAGGAGGAAGTTTTCAAGAGGAATTTAAATGAGGTGGTGATAGCGGCATAGGGTGCAGCATGGAAAAAAAGGAATGGCAAGTTTTGTGGGACATTTAAATGGGGCATCATAGGCCCTTTTAGCCTCTAGATTTCTTTTCCAGACTATACACTTCATACATCTACAGCTTTGTCAACGTGTAGTTTAGTGCATTTAATTTTAAGGCTCCTGCAAAGACTTATGCACCTTTACACACTGTGAGTAGTTCAGTTGAAGCCAGTGGAACAAATCACAGTGTGTCAAGTTAAGCAAGTGTGTGTATCTTTGCAGGAATTGGACCTAAGATTAGAGTTTTAGGTTGTCCTCTAAAATTAAAATACTTGTTTTTTCCCTTCAGACTTTCAGAGTAGGGAGTGAAAGGGCAGGGAAGAGAGGGAGGGATAGGGATGGAGAGCGACTGGGGTGTTAACATGTGATGCAAACCTAATAAAGCATACATTGTAAATGGTAGGGGCTTACATAGTTTACAGGAAGCCTCTTTAACATTCTTCCTCTGAAACCACTAGTTAACCAATGAGAATACTAAAATTCAGATCTTAATTTTCCATCAGGTTAACAACAACATTTTTTTTTTTAAAAGTACAGAAAGGAGAGTCTGTGGAAGAGCACCATCTCTAGTGAATTAGCTTCCTTGAGTAAATATTTTGAGAGAGATGGCACTCAAATGACAAACCACTAGGAAAAATAGGGCAATCAAATAGAGAGCGGTGCACCAATAAGACATTTAATTTGTAGAATAATATCATGTTTGTAATGCCTGACTCATGCTATTACACTAATCCAAAAAATTATTTTAATAATGCTAAGGTTTGAAATCATGGGAGAAGAGGAAATTGCTTTCAAAATGATCCGCACCAACGTTTCTCATGTAGTTGGCCAGCTAGATGATATAAGAAAAAATCCCAGGTACGCACTTATTGTTTTGCATGTTGTTTTGAGATTGCTTTATTTTCCCTTGAGACAGCTTCAAACATCTCTTGTTTTATACGTTGCTGAAAAACTAATATTTATTAGGTGTAAGGCAATTGTGAGTAAAAATTGATTTTTAAATATCAGGTCGCAGTCTTAAAAATAAATAAAAACTATTCTGTCACTAGTGCTGCAACTTACTTTCATTCCATATTTTTTCTGCCACATAATTTTCATATTTGTAATGAACAGTGGTGTTGAATATTCTGGAAAACATGATGAAAAATGTGAAAAACTTTTATGTGGTCATGTAGAGTAACTTGCATCTTGTGTGTCTGATTTTTTCATTCACCACTGTTAATTTTTTATATTTATAAAACCATTGGAAATTTACAGAAAACTTCAGCAGAATCTCATAGGATTCTACAGATCACAAACATTATATCACAGGCTTTAAATAATAGGCCACTTTGTGATCTGTTTTGTACATATTTTTAAATGATATATTGGACATTTGAAGACAACTGAATATTATGTAGGTATTTATCTAAACATTTTTTGAAAGATCCCTTGTTACAAAATCAGTGTGGTGATTTACTCTGTGTATATAGTGTCAAATGTTCTGCCCCATCTACCCCACCACCTCACGATACTGCTACACAGCTCGTGGCAGCGAGTGTCAGACCCGTTGGCACACTTGGGCTTGCGCTAAGGCAGGACAAATAGTTGTGTAGATGTTGCAGCTCAGGCTGGAGAATGGCCTCTGAAGCCTAGATAGGAAGGTGGGCTTCAGAGCCCAAACTCCAGCCTGAGCCACAATATCTACTCAGCTATTTATAGCACCGTAGCATAAGCCTGCGCTCTGAGATTCACTGTTGTGGATTGCCACTCCATGTGTAGATGTACTTTCAATTATAGTTAACTTTGCAAGATGCGGAAAGAAAATTAGCAATTTTGAATCTTAACTAGCGTTCCCCCTTTGTTCTCCACATGTGGAATAACTTGTAGGCAGCGTTATATGTTAGAGTAGGAGATGTGGTGTCAAAAGAATTAAGTTGTAGTCCCAGCTTTTCCACTGATTCAGTGTGGGAGCTTAGGTAAGTCACTTAATTTCTCCCTGTCCTGCTATGAAGTGCTTTTCATCTGATGTCTTTAGAGTATTATTATTTGCTCATCTACTAATCCATGTAAAAGGTTTTTGCAAAGTGCTTCAAGCAGGGTAGAACACAGTGGTCTGTCTACACATCAGTTCTGAAATACCCAGAACTATTGGAACTGCGGGTTTAAATCCTGAAAGAATTGAACCAGTCTCTCCACCTTGTGAAGATGATAAATAAAATTCCATTGTTTGCTCTCTGTCTGTCAGACAAAACCTTGAAAACAGGGTCTTTCTATTTTTGTTGGAAATTAAATATCCACTTTATTTGCCTCATTCTGCTTAAACAAAATCTCTCTCCTATCTGCTGTTGTGTAGAGCAATTGTGTATGCTAGTTGTCCTAATTACCTTAGAATCTGTGTGGCAATGGGCAAAGTATAAAGATCTAGGTAGACAGAAAGAGTAGCATGAGTGAACCAGGTAGTCAGTGAACCATTTTGAGATGTTTTGGAAGGCCAGGTGCTAAGTAAATGAAAAATATTTTTCTGCTCTTTGAAAGGACATATATTATACAGCAGCTGACTAGAGTCTGTTTCTTCACAAAGGTTAGCAGTTACAAGGCATATGTTATCAGATATGACTTCTCCCTCTAGGGAAAAAATAAGACTCTTTGTCTTGCAGTATAAATAGGGCAAATAACCATGCCTATATGTAGGAAAGGGCATTTTGCCGCCAAACACCAGCTCAGAGTAGCCAAGGATACACAGTTGTCAGGCACACTATATGCTTCTTCAGTTACAACAAATTGCACTACCTAGATCTCAGTGTGTTTCTATTTGAACTCTATACAAGTGGCTTTGTGGGGATTCTTACTTATTGGTGATTTCCATATAAATTCTAGAGACAAGATGGGTGAGATGATATCTTTTATTGGACCAACTTCTGTTGGTGAGAGAGACAAGCTTTCAAGCTACACATTTTACCAGTAAAAGCGTGGGGGGGGGGGGCTACCAGTCCTGTAAGCTCAGCCTGTGATCTGCAAGTCAAGTTATGTTCTGTCTGGTTTATGTATCATCACCAGTAAAGATTATTCAGGTCAGATTTTGCCCTCAGTAAAACCATTATCTTCCATTGCTTCACATGAGAGCCTCTGAAAAATGCTAGATAAATGGTTAAACTATTAGTATATGGCAGCACCTAATACAGTGCAACTCAATTTCATTTATGATATTGAGAAATAACATGCATTAGCAGCGACTCATGAAACAGTTTTGCTAGTGTTGTAATTTGGGACTTCTGTCATCTATATAATAAACAAAGGGCTATGGGATGACTCACTTTTAAACATCTGCCATTAATTCCATTAGAGGACAGCGGTGCCCATAAACACATGACACAGAACAGATGCAAAAGTAATATCTTCTTAGGTACAACAGATATTTGGGCTCTTTGCCACCCTAGGCGCTCAGAGGATGAGGAAGGCTTTGACTTCTAACATCCAAAAGATTCAATTCGATAATGCAAAGATAAGGAGTGTATTCAAGTATATCTGTATCGACCAAAAACACAGTTTCCAAACAGGATATTTTCTTTAGTATGATAACAAAGCTAACATTGATTTTTCATTTTTCTAGAAAATTTGTTTGCCTGAATGACAACATTGATCACAATCATAAAGATGCTCAGACAGTGAAGGCAGTGCTTAGGGATTTTTATGAATCAATGTTTCCCATACCATCTCAGTTTGAGCTGCCAAGAGAATATCGGAACCGCTTCCTTCATATGCATGAGCTTCAGGAATGGTAAATTTTACAGAATCTCTTCTTTGTTGTGTGACAGCTATTGTGTTGTGCCAGCATCTAACTCAATGTATCAGTACTATATCAGTACTAGTGCTGTTTCTCCAGATGTTGTTTTATATTATTCTACTTTGGGAATATTTGTTGCACTAGCATTACAACTTCTCATAAGTGTGATTTTTTTAACCCTCAGATAACAATCATAAACTAAACTCTAAACTTTAATCAACAGAAGAGCTAAGGTTAAGAAATTACCAACTTGGTCTAAAACTTAATTTTCAGATCTAATCTGAAACTATCAAACACCCACTGAAGATTATTATTATTACCAATTCTCATGGCTTTTTTTGTGAATGACAGGATTTTGACTGGGGCTGGAGCCCAGTCTCATTATGATGCAAGAAGCTCCATCCCTCTAGCAAATTTGAGCATTGCCTGGTGAAGAGCCCTCTGATTGACTGCTGCCCAATCTGTCCGCATCCTGGGAAACAGCAACCAATTAGAGCTGCTGCAGGAAGAGCTCTCTCCTGCTCCCGTCAACAATCCAAAGCCATCCTCACAGGAGAAGAAGGGGGAAAGGAGAGAGTTGAAAAAGAAAAAACAGAAGCAATGGGACATAGGTTCATAAATTCTAAGGCCAGAAGGGACCATTGTGATCTAGTCTGACCTCCTGTATAACACTGGCCATAGAGCTTTCCCAAAATAATTCCTAGAGCAGGTCTTCTAGAAAAACATCCAGTCTTGATTTTAAAAGTCCGTGATGAGGAATCCACCGCAACCCTGGGTGAATTGTTTCAATTGTTCCATCTAAGGGAGAAGGATGGGTGTGGGGGAGAGCCAACCAGAAACCAGAAAGTTTGGGGGAAGAGAGGACCTGAACTGCAGTAGAACCAGACAGTTGACACATGCTATAATGGCTGCTGGGGAAGGAGGTTAGTCTGTATGCTCACATTTGATTGAAAGAAGTGACATGATGGAGGGAGGCAGATTGTTGAATGGTTCCGGAGGAGGGAAGTCAAGCTTTAGATCTCTGGTGGCTTTTTAAGTGTACTCTCTCAACTAATAGTCAGCGTAGGTAGGTTAGAGCAATGGTTCTTAGTCATTTTGGGCTCAGGACCCATTTGTAAACTTTGATGGTCTGTTGTGACCCAGTAAATAGCTTTAGTGCAAAAAACATCTGGCTTACAAAATATTACCCGTGATATGTAACATACTCATTAGTATTTTTTAGTGCAAGGGACATACCATAGCAGCAGCTCCTGCAGCTTCTGTTCAGTGAGACCAGTTGGGCTTGGCTCCTCGCTCTGGATGTTAGTCTCCAAGGTAGCAGTGCTGCTCATGTTTGGCCTAGCCCACCTACCGGGGCTGGGCTGGGCCAAGTTTGTGTGAGTAGCATTGTGACCTAGCACATAAGGTTTGCAGCACCACTTGCTCTCATTTGGCCAGCTAGCCTCCCATTGTCATGATGGAAGTGCGGCTGGGCCAAACCTGAGTGACACCATGATCCTGTAGGTTGCAACACCTGAAGTGGGGAGCCAAGCCCAGCCAGCCCCACAAGAGTGAGTATGGGACAGGCTCCTACCCCCCACTCCTATCCGGGCTTTCCACCCTGCTGCTCTCCCAATAAACCTCCTCTCTGGACCTTCCACATGACCCTTTGGCACATTCTGGCGACCCAGTGTTGAAAAATCCTGGGCTGGAGCATGACAAAATGCTGTTAGAAATCCAGTTTTAGTTACAACTAAGTTTAAACCATGTTTAAACACAGTGGCCTTACATTCAAAATGATATACTTTGGACTGGGCCCAAGAGCTGTTCCAGCATGCTACTGAAGTGGTTCACGGGAACCAAAGAAGAATTCTTATGATAAATATATGCAGACCTTATGATATACATTACAAATAAGCATTCTGTTTTTAAACCAAGTTATACATTGCTAAATAGTTACACAATTTAGCATTTTTCCCTCTTCATCTGTGTATTTTTACTCCATGAAATGTTAAGAACGTATACAATATATCAGTGTAAAGGTATAAACATTGATATGTAATACTCTGTTTCCATCTTTGTTTATACAGGAGAGCATACAGAGACAAGCTAAAATTTTGGACCCATTGTGTTTTAGTGACATTGATTGTGTTTACGGTCATCTCATTTTTTGCTGAACAGGTAAAAGTTATAATTTTATCCAAATACACAACATTTAATAATAAACAGTGACATCTCTAAAAAATGAATTAAATATATTTATAGGGGTTTTGAGCAATAGCTGAAGTATTGTTTCATGGCATTCAAAACATACATAGTAAAGAAGTTTGGAATAATAAAGGAAGAAAGACATCATGACCAAAGTTTTCTGAAGTGATTCATGATTAAAAGGTGCCTCATTTTTCAGGTGTCTTAACTTGCAATTTCTTAAAAGATCCTGACTTTCAAAGGGTGGGTGCTGAGCACCTTTTGAAAATCAGGTCCATTTAAGGTGTGTCAGGTTGAGTCCTCAAAATCACCTGTCACATTTGAAAATCCTGGCCTGTAAATATTTCTATCAATCAAAAGCAAAGTAATATAATACTAGGAAAATTTGAATAAATACTAATCAACTCATCCAGACAGTATCCATCTTAGGGTAGTAAGTGTCTGATCCAAGGCCCACTGAATTCATTAGAAAGACTCCTATTGATTTCAGTGGACTTTGGATCAGGCCCCAAAAGAAACCCTATTCAGTTCCGTAAATACTTAGGCATGCAAATCATTTTATGCACATGGGCAGTCCCATTGAACTAAAAAATAATCAGTGGAACTAATCACGTGTAGTTTTTTGCAGGATCAGTGCCTTAGATAAACTTATCATACCACTGAAACTTATGTTTGCCTTTTATGTTTTCTGTTGATCAGCCTTATATTTCTAGTGTAATGTTTGTTTTTGCTATTGTCCAATTTTTTCCTCTGTGGGACCTGTTCTATGCTGCTATGTTAATCTTGTTCACTCTTTCCATAATGTGATGAGGAGAGTGAGATTCTTGAAAACTTGCCCATTATATTTTTAATTAGTCCTATAAAAATGTTCACCTACAGCTCTTGAGTGCTGCCACCCATCCCATATCCCACTTCCCCAGTTTGTAGCTTTTATAGATACTAGAAACTCCTGCTGTATAAAAATTTGGTTTGGAAAGTATAATAAATTGATTTAGTGAAAGGACTACTGCTCTAAATTTTATATTTAAGAACAGACAGCATTGTGATAATCACCTTGCAATTAATTGTATCCAGTTATTTTATTTAGTTAAAATATGCACTTTAAGATTTAGCATATTTATCAGTCTTGCACTCACTGTATTATTCACTGTTTGCCCTTGATCCAGACATTGACAAGTCTAATAGAGACACCTAAGCCTAATAGATGAGAGTTTGAGCAGTTGCTCCCTTCCTCTTGGGTAGTGGAAAAACTGGAGGGTATAGTCTTATATATGTATTTGCTATAAAATGGTCAAGGTTTTATGGAGTTTGTGGGAAGAAGTTTGATGACTTTGGTCCCTTTTGCTGTTTGAGAGAACTAAATATAAATTATTAATCTTTCAGCTGATTGCACTTAAACGAAAGATTTTTCCAAGGAGGAGGATCCAAAAGGAAGTCGGTCATGATCGAATCAAGGTGTAAAACAGCTTTGTTTGGAAATCAGTCTACCTCAATATGTAATAAGCATTTAAAATCGTTATTGGAGAAGTGTCTTTATGATGTAACATTTAGCTAGTTTGACATGAAGAAAAGAAATATCCATAAAATATAGCCTTCATGGCGTTGCATCTGACACCCAAGCTACTGAAGTGATGAGAGAGGAAAAAAAAAGTTAGAAGACGTGTGCATTGGAAGTTTCAACTGGTTTTACTTTAGAAGCGTTAGCTCACGGATATGTTATCCTTTTTATAAAAAGGGTTACTGAAAGAAACCTAGCTGCATTTACAGCAGTGGACATTGCCAACTAAGTATAATGTTGGAAAGTTAAACTGTTCGGGATTAACTAGAAAGATGTCCCTGACCTTGCATTCCAAAGCATTTTGCAGATTGCTAAATTAATCAATACATTTGTGTCGATGCTGCTTTTTCCAGTCTTAGAAGAAAAACAGAAGATAATTGCTTAATTTTCCAATTAGATATAGTCTGCATTTTATGACATTTACATTGTTTAAATATAGCAAAAATGCAGCCTCAAATTGGTGATATCTAAATGAAGAATTTGGAAGATATATAGCCTAATGATATAATCAAGAATCAAACTACTGTTATTTTAAAGATTTTATTTCTCACCTAATTCATTAAATTGCCTGGAATATTGTGGTATTGTTTGTAGGCCTAATTACAAAGAGAGAACTACAATCAAGTAAAAGTGATTAGGATGTTATTTTACAAGTATTGAAAATACATGAGCAAAAATGCCTCACCATATGAATGAGTAATATATTGTTTTAATGTAGCAGTGTAGTAGAGCAATCTTTCACATCTGAATACAGTAATTATATTCTCATATGAAGCATTAACATTTTAAAATTTGGACATCTGTCATATTTTGTTAAGATAGGTGTCAGGATAGCAAGATTTTAAGGGGGAGAGGATACTGCATTACTTTTCAAGCAGATATTTTTGACAGAGCACTTGCAATCATAGTTATTAACAGCAGTCTTTTAAAATCACTTCACTAATTACTTTGTACTTGGAACTTGAGGTATACAATACATTGTGTGTTGTAAAATACTCAATTTGCTTTAAAAGTAACTAAAGTCTTGTGATAAACAATGAAGTTATTTTGGTTTATTCTGTTTCTGTTCTAGAGGAAAAGAAAATACATCCAATTTAGTAAATTACTCATGTCTGTTACTCTCTTTGGACTTTGCTTCTCCTTTGAAATGTTCAAAGGTAGCTCTAATTTGTTTTCACATTATTCAGTGCACAGATTGTTAAACCAAGTAGAATCTAATTTAAACATTTTAAAATATAAACATTTGTATTTCTCTTTTTAGAATTACATACTAGAAGACCACAGATATTTATTATGCTGTGACACATTAAACATAGTAACATTAAAGTAGCATATAAAATAAGTCATTTATATCTACGCTATTTTCAATTGTCGAAGTCTTCTATTTTGGCAGAAATGTCAAGTATGGTAGAATATTTTAACACATGAAATTACAGGAAAGCCAGGATAAAATAGTTAGATTTATAAAACTCATTATTTTAAAAAGACACTGTCAAGTAGATTAAGTCCAAAATTTAATCTACCTTAAAATTGTTTTAGTACTCTGCATTCTAATTATTTTTAAAAGGACTTGAGTACAAGAAATGATCAAAGAAAAATAACTACAGGGCCAATTTTTCAAAACTTTCTGCTAAGTTACACGTGCAAATCATGAATTTCCATATACAAATAGCATGTCAGTGCACTGATGCCCAATCGTTTGTGCAGTTTAAGCAGGCAGTTTTGAAAACTAGGTTCATTATTGCAGCAGTAGCCAGTAAACCAGCAGACAGAGCATAAATAAATTAACTGACAAAACTTATTTCCTTATCTGTGTCAATGTCTGTGATTGTGATAGCAAAAAGAAGGAAGCAAGCAGAACTGAAAAAAAATGGGTACAGAAGGAAAAAAAAATCCCCATATTCGGTAAATTGGAAAGGACAAAACTAGTGGAGTAAAACATTTCCAGTCTTCTATAAGGTTAAAGAGCGGAGAGTAGAAATGAAATTATAAATAAGTGCTTGACAGTATATTTTATCTTTTTGCTAACTTTTTGGAATGGTCTACATAATTGGGAGAAGTGAAAACTTCAGTAAGATCATATTCTTATGATAAAGTATATACAGTAGATATACTGTACCAATACAGTTTGAGAGAAATCTTAAATTACTTTCTCTTTCTGGAATTTTCTTTACAATATGGTTGTTATGAACAATTTGATTGTTCAGAATCACGTGATGATCACCACTTCAGAAAGCAGGATATCAAAAATATGCCACCACTATAATGTCTGCCAGCAGCCGACAGCGTACTCATATCAGTTTTGCCCCAAAGGTCCTATCCTTGTCATCTTATTTAAAAACATTTACTGTTGAAGTGACATGTTTCAAACACAATAGATCTTAAAATCAAAGGAAAATTTTATTCTGAAATTAGCATGTAAAACAATATTAAAGTCCAGAGAAAAAGGACTTTCCAAACTTTGCTACATTTAAATCTTTGGATCCTCTTATATGCATCACTTTCTTCAGTAGTAAAATTAGTGAATATCACCCGTTTAAGCTGACTTTTACTGTAACTAAAATGATTGTCTTTAGCATTTGATCCATGAGTAGTAATATGTATGTCATAATGATCTAGCTCAGGATCTTTTTGGCTGTTGTCCATCACTTTGTCAGCAAGGAGTCACTTGAGGCAAAAAAAAATCTTCAGCTATGTTATTAAACAATTTGACCATGAATATTAATGTAATATTTGCTATTATAAAGCTAAAAATTGACCTCACAATAGACTATTAAGGCCTCAGTCTCTGTGTGGGTGGGACCCTTGCATTCGCACAAATGTCCTTGCACAACTAGGATTGATACCATTTCAGTATACTGAGATAGACTGCCTTTGTGAGTGCCTTTGGAAGAAAGCAGTTAAAATCTTGGTAAAATTGAACTATTAACAATAAATCACATTTTAAAAACATTGTTTACATTGAAAACATTTTTGATAGCATCAGCATTTGTCCTTATTCACCATTAGCAAAGCATTAATACATTTAACATTTTATTTCCTAGTGTCTCAAGGGGCCTTTTTTGGGGTCCTGTTTCAAAGCCCATTAAGTTGCTGGAAGTCTTTGAATTGACTTGTGAGCTTTGGATCAGGCTCTAAGGCCCTAATTCAGCAAGGTATTTGAGCACATGAATTATCACACTGAAGTCAGTGGGACTGCTCATATGGTAATATGTAGGCAAATGCTTAAGTACCTTCCTAAATTGAGTCCTAGGTGTTTCCATTAGAAACCACATTTAAGGATGTGAGATGCTATATGGATAAAGTATTAAATAAGGAAGAAATGCTAAATAGTTTCAGGTAGAGTTTCCAATACCTTTGTTAAACCATGGTTAAATTGATTAATCTGGTTTTTTAATTGGTTTAAAAACTATAGAAATATCATTTTACAGATATCTTTTTTCCCCTAAGTGCTAGTCCAGAAATGGGTTGTTTGCAAAGAATGCCACTGACACTCAAACTCTAGAAACAAGATAACACAGCTCATTTGCTTCTTACTTTCATGGGTTTTAGACACTTAACATTGTCACTGTTTTAGAGCTGTTAAAGATTCTGTCAGGCTTTCTAAAATATAATGGCCTTATTAGCTGCAACACCTAATAGGATCCTAAAAGGAACTAAATTTGTGCAAGAGCACTCTCTTGTTTGATGTTACCTGTAAAAACAATGACACTGGAAACAGGGAAATAATTATTTTGTAAATTGCAAAACTTGTTGGAAGATGTGAACCTGTCTTGAAGAATGCATGGATTGCTGAAAGGACTGAATCTTTGGGCTTTTTTATTCTGGGAAATTGATGGATGTATCTATAGCACAGAATACTCTGAAGCAGCCATTCCAGAGTAACTCCCAGAGTAGACAAGGCCTTAATCTCCCAAAGATTGCACCTGTAAAAGAAAAAAAATTGAGCAGTGTTTTTGGACTTAGAAAGTTGTGCCATGCAGTGTCCTCCACAAATCTCTGTTTTTGACAGTTCCCTTTGTAAAAATTGTCATCCTTCTTCCTGTTAGTTTTACTGTGATTGCCAAGTTGTCAGTGATCTGAATAACTATAATCCCATTTTTGTACATGATGGGTCTTCAATTACTTACAACACACATGCTCATTTTTATTCATTTATAATTCAAGCTATTATAAAATCAATTATGCATGGTGCATTGTACAATAAAACATTTCTGGATGTTGATTGTGTCTGTTGTCCTCTTCTAGCGTTTCTTGGGGTGTCTTTTCTGGACCTTCAAGGAAAGGAAGTCTGTCTTTTTTATTAATTTACATTTACCATATACACTATATTTACCACCTCTGAAATGCAGCCACCTCTTAGGTTGTTGGTGGCAAACAACATCCATTGCCCAGCGCTGTCAGAAGGCAAGTATTGGTCAAAGACACTTTTGTGTTTAAAAAAAAAAAAAAAAAGTCTCAGGATATTTAATATCCATGTAAAACAGAAACAGCTTGGGGAGGTGGTTTGGGGTGTGTGTAAAATCTCTGTGGATGTGTGAGCGGGAGAAGTGGATGTGGTAGATGCAAGCTTGGGGTGAGTGGAACGGTTTGTAGGGGTGGGGGGGCTGGCTGTAGCTACCCATGGGGAGGCAGGTATGGTGAGCAGGAGCTGGTGTAGGTGAATCAGACTGCAGCTGGGGGCTGTTCAGTCCTTTTACCCAGGTGCGTTGAGTGAGTCAGAGCATGCTGGAGCACGGGTGCAGGAGAAGCAACAGGATTCACCTCTCGGGAGGGGGGGTCGTGTGTGATGTGACTGCGTGACAAAACGATATTGTGAAAGCTCCCCTCAGCACTGCAGTGAGTGTTCCCGGGTGGGAGACCCCTGTTTGTGTTAGGGCAGGGCAGGGGGAAGGACCTCACTGCCCGGGACGGTTGGTACTCTCCTGCTCCACTTGCTTTAGAGCTGGTGAGCGGTGACTGTGTGGGGTCGGTGAAGGAGGGAGGGGCTCAGTATTGCTGCTTATTTAGGTGTTGGGGGGAGGGAGGGGATGAGGCCTACACGCTCCCCTCGCGCAGGCTCTCTATGGGGTGGGTGGGTGGGGGAGGGCAGGGATTAGCGCCGGGACGGTGTTGTGCAGCTGGGCGCCCGGCCTCTCTCCTGGCCTGAGGCGACTGCCTGCTGCTGGGCTGGGCGGCGCGCGCGCTCTCTGCGCAGCTCGTGCGGCGGCGGCGGGTCTGGGCGGGCTCGAGGCCGGCGCTTCAAGGGGAAGCGGCTGAGGGGACGGGGACGGGCGGGAGGCAGGTGCCTAGAGAGGGGGGGCAGAGCGCGGGGAAGCCGCGGCTGGATCCTCCCCCCCGCCCGAACAATTCCTCGCGGCTACAGGCTTCTCTTTTGCCCCTCAGCAACTGCCCCACCCCCGACTGCTCCGTGCTGGGTCGCGCTGCTGCGGGCGGGGTGGCCGGGATCGACGCCCGCGAGGCGCCCCTCTGAGGTGGGCGACTCCCGTCCCCGGCGGCGGGAAATCAACCTCGCGTACACACACACACACACACACAAACCCCCGGCGGTTGCACCGGCTTTGAGCGAGTTCTGATCTGAGGTGGGAGAGAGAAAAGCCCTCACTTCAGCCCCGGGGGGGAGGGTGCCTGGGTCGGTGACTGGGTCGGGCGGGCAGGGCTGGGCTGGGCTGGGCGGGGCTGACAGCTGTATAGGGGAACGGCTGGGTTGGTTGCTCTAGATGAGCTGGGGGGGAGTAGTGAGAAGTCCCTGCCCCACAGCATGGCCTTCAGCACAAAGCAATACATGTAAATCCTGATTGGGACCCTTCCCCCCCCCGCCTCCCCAAAATGGCAGTCTACTCTACTCTACCTGACCCGGTTTGGGGCAGCAATAGACCCGATTACTTGGATCTGTCTGACTGTTCCCCTCCCATGTTGCACTTCCAACGACTTGGGCCCCTGAAAACCGAAAGACAAACCAAGAATTTCAGATTTGACCCAATGTTTTCTCATGTGAGGGTTAGTTTTCAGATTTTGTTTGGGGTCCCTGATCATGGGAAGTTTCAAAGCTTTCCCCCCACTCCCTCATATCCTATAATTAAAAAAAAAACAAAAAACGTTTTTCAATATAGAAATTGTTTCATAAGCATAGAAAGGTTGATATTCAAGCTGTTAAGGTTCCTACAGCAATATAATTTGGCCATGTTGCACATGCTATCCATTTGTTTTTGGATTAAAAAAAAAAGTTTTCAACAGCAAGTATAGCAGAAGACACAAAATTAACAGCAAAAAGAAGAATAGGAAGTTCTACATGTGAGATACTGCTGCGGGAACCTTTTGAATTTCCAAAATCTTATTTACTTGACTCCTCAACCTTAATATGCATGAATGTATGTTTTTTACTTTGATTTCCCTATATTTTAAAAAAGCTATTTTTAAAGGGATTTAATATACACATTTTATTAGTATTACACTTCTACTTCTTGCAGAGCTGGCAAGTGTTGATCTTACTAGCTATTTACTTGAGGCTCAATCAAACCACCTTTAAGTCAGTAGCAGTTGGATCAAAACTTTGGGGAGACCTCATCCTTAATAGGAATTCAGAGAGAGAGGGTTAGGGTGAAGGAATGGTAGTTTGATAAACAATTTAGTAATATGGGAGTTGATTTACAGTCTTCCTGTTTATGGAGTCTTTAAATGTGCAATGGTGGGATAGTTTGGGGTGGGTGGATAGGGTCATCTTATTTAAATTGGTTTATAAATAAGTCATATATCAACATACATACCATATATCACTTTGTTTATACAACACTTTTTGAGATGGAAGGTACTATGTAGAGATAATTCATTGATACTTGAGATGTAATTTAGATTGACATTGCTGTAGGCTGATGTGTGTTTTATTCTCATTGGAAAAAAGTTTCATTATCAAAATTCTCTTTGCTTGGGGTGTGGGAATACCCGGTGACACCAAGTCCTACCTGTGTTTAATTGTGTCCAGATCTAGCAGCTCACTGTCTTGGTTACACATTTCCCTGTGCAATCAGGTTTGGAAGAAAGACTACCCTGAGACTACTTTTTAATTCCCCTTATTCATCCTTCCTACCTCAAGTAGATTGATTTTTTTTCATTTTGAAGGAATTTTTAAATGCATAAATCACATTAACACATATATAGAAGTACCCAAAAAGGGTAGCTTGAAAATCACTGCTGTGGTCTAGAATAACTCCACAGCCAGATTCTACTTATGTAATTTAATATAGCCATGCACCCTAATACATTTTATTATATGTGTGTGATATTTTCTTGAATGTAAAGCATGAAGAAAGGTTTTTAATGTCATTTTAGCATATACATACTTTTAACAATATTTAATAATTCTTATTAAAATGTAATTTTTAAACTTTCATTTTAATTATTGTACAAAGGAGCACATAATGACTAATGCCTTAATTAACTAAATGCATGCCATCTATTTACAGGAACACTATCAATATTTTAAATATAATTGTATTACTTTATGCAAACTACACTAGAAACCAAATCTACCAAAGCATAGCTAAAAATTAAAGTAATTCAGAAAATGTATGGGCTTGAGGGTTGTTTTCATATTTCCAGTAGGAATCACTGGAATTTTACTCTAAAAAATCATGGGAAGAGGTGGTTAACAAATAAAGTTTATTTGTTACAGTAGGGAAAAAACCTTTGATTATGGCACCATCTGGAAGAAAACATGGAGGGAAAGCTGGTAAACCAGTACAGGAAGATCAAGCCTTACGTGCCTATGACTTTCAGGGAGAGGAAAAGAAAAATTTGAGTGGATCAGAGGAGGATATTAGGGAAGGTGCAGTATGTCCCTTGAAATAATTTTCATCAAGTTTTATGAAGTGTGTGTATTTAAAGTTACTTGAACGATTAGTGATATAATGCTGTTTCTTGTTGATATTTCTGATGCTGAATAAAAATAAGGTAGTTTCTATGTCACAGTGATTACCTAATTTAATAAGGTTTTATAATGTTGCTACTGATAGCTGGACTTCTATGTTAAAGATTTTGACTGACCATCACCTGGAGAGAACTTTTTAAAACAATGGAACAGCTACATGTAGTGTGTGATTATATGTCTCAGATTTATTGTTGGTTCCTGTAATAGAGTAAGACTTTTTTAACTCCTTGTCCTTCAGTCTCCAAGATGGTGCTCAGATTTTTTGTGTCACAGTAGGCCATTTATGACATGGAAGCCCTACTCAAGCAACAGCTGCATGCTCTTCTCTAGTTGAGCATGATATTGTTCTCCACTCTGCTCTCTCTGAGCCATATGGACAAAAGGGAGTAAGGAAGAAGGGTGAGAGGGCAATAGGTAGTCTGAAAAGGAGATAGATAACAAGGTTATTCTGCTGTTACAGAGAAGAAAGGGGAACAAGGGAAGAAAGGGGGGAAAAGGAAGCAGAGGTCCAGCTGGGAAAGGAGTTCTTGCTTCTGTCCTGAGAAAGTGTAATTTGTCATGAGGGACTTGCTTTGTTAGAAAAACACAATGATGGCCAACCAAATGATGGCAGCCCTAGAGAGGAAAGTGAAAGGCTTTTGTACAGCTTTAGATGGCACAAACAGCAGATGATATAGTTTTCTCCTTAGTGTGTGGCATGCCACAAATGCTGCAATCCTCTCTTGTTTTATAGGCATAATTACTATTTAGCTGTGGTCCCTTGCACATTGTAAATCAAATAAATTTTTGTGTAAATATATTTTTACAGAATTTTCATCAGAATCCAACAAAACTGATTTCAAAAGAAATTTTGTGCAGATATTGGAAAAATGTTGCTTTTTCACAGTTGTGGTTCTACTTCTGTATAATGTCATGTCAGAAAATGAATTGATGTTAACTATATTGTAAGAAGTGCTTACTCTCCTTCAGCTAGCTTTGTTAGCAGGTTAGTTGATGTCCAAAAGAGCTAACAGCAGAATAATCTTTAAAGGTACCAAACCAGAATGCCCACACTTTGATCTCAGCTTCCTACTGTGGGAGAGGTTGAAGCTCCCTAGCTTATAGATTTAAAAAAAATAATTTTTTTTTGTTGCCCCTGAGAGACACTGGTACTTAGGATGAATCCCTCTCCAGTGTTTCATTCGCTCACCATGCCTCAGTTCTCTCCAGTATCTCTCATTCAGTTACTCTCTGAAACACAGATGTTCTCTCCAGGGACTCTAAGCTGATTTCGTCACCTTTTTTGGATGCAGTCTTTCAACCACTCTGTCCTTTATTGGTTTTTCCCTCTTCAGTTCCAATTAAATCATTTACAGTATTTGTCTGAGATAGTAAAATTTGAGGACTTTAGGCGGCTATCTCATACTCAGGATGTTGGGTTGCCTATGAAAGCTTTGTTTGGCTGATACCTCTGAAGAATTTAACATATCACTCCCAAGTAGACTAAACCTTAACTAGTCATGATCACATCTGATTTATTTTGGATATAGCACACAGATCATGCTTTTAAAGAAGTGACTCTTTGTTACATTTCTCAAACAATTACAGGGTTCTTCTTGCATATATGTACTTGAGGCTCTGATGCTTGGTTTTGGCATCATGAGAAGATGCTCTGTTTTGTGTTGGTCTGTATTAACAATATTTCTGAGTGGGATACTCAAGCCCCTCCACTCCCTAGAGTTTGTTGTTCTTCATGTTGTCTACTGGGGCTCTAGACTGTAGCTTATACTGTTTATTTAAGAAATGGGAAAACATTAATAAATACATTTTGGCAATATGTATTTCTGGTTCCAGTGAGATAGCCATTAGGATTTCCACTACTGGAGAACAAGAAACCTGTGTGTATGGAATCTTTTTAAAGAAGGGATGGTTACTTATCTGTAATTCTGTTTCATTAAAGATCAAATTGCACAGCATTACACACCCTTTTCCCCCTCAGAATTTGGGTTTCCATTTTAAGGTGATTTGTTATTTTTAAGGTTTAGATTATTTCTATTGTTGAGATTATTGTCATGTGAGTTTTGGCAAATGTTCACTTTTGCATTGTTCCTTGAGCATTCAGGAACTGACTGAGAAGATTATAGAAGGAACTGAGGCAGTGCCGGTTCATCTCTAACAATGGGGAAGGGTTTGTGTTCAGCTTCCAGTGCCTCAGATAGCCAAAACTCTAAGAGCTAGAGAAGTTCCAACCTGTTTCATGCTAGAGAGTGAAGACCCAGGATTGGAAATCCTGTATGATGCGATATTGCAAGAAGCAGAGTTATGTATAAGTAATTATCCCTTTAAGTAAAATAATTTCCAGCAAAATATTTTGTCAGTAGTGTCTGTTTTGTTTGTTTTTAATATATAAAGGTGACACTCCAGTAATTGACAAACCTGGGAAAAAAAGACCTTCAGTGACTCCTCATGCAGTAGTTGAAGAAGATGTGGGGTAATTTGCTTAAAAATCTTTTTTATTAAGAAAAAATTTCTACATTAGCTATTAATTACTAATATTTAATATGTCTATTTTTCTCCTAGTAGATTCTATTTTGCTTTTTTTTAAAGACAGTAAAATCTATTAGTAATATATTCGTAAAGTAGGCCAGACAACAGGTATGTTTAAAAAAGGAAAACTTTTATATGTTTTATGTAGCAATGCCAACTTTTGAATAGCTGTAAGAAATAACTGAAAAAGTTATTAATATTTATTTTCTGACTTCTCAAAATTCTTGCTTTCTCCCAAAGATAGTTTGAGTTCCCCCTAAATAATTTTATCATTTTGCTGAACCTATTCCCCAGTTCTTATTTTTCTTGAGAATGACAGTAAGATTTCAAAAATTAAATGTGTCCATTATTACCTGAAAAGATCCAATTATTTTTTTATTTAAACTCAGCCTTTTGAGGCTTATGCTTCAAAATCTACAGAGTTGAAATAAGTCTTAGTGACAATAGGTGCCAGTCAGTCAAGACTGGGTGATTGAGGTAGAGACAAGGTCTTATATGGCACAAAGAAAATGGTACCCTACAGAAAATATGCATATAAACGAGATATCTTCCTTTCCCATTGCCCAGAATGTCATGCCCCTTTATTTAATCTCTCTGCTGTCTCCCCACTGCCACATATACCTGTTTAATCTTCTTAGTTTTTCCTTAAAGGTGCTATACAAATCCATCCCAGTCTACATTTTGGACCTTGTCTTGTATCATCAACTATTTGCTTTTCCAGTGATGCCAACCATGATGGCATGTTTATCTCTTCCCATGTCCCTCACCATCCTCATACATATAATTCTCCTTCCAATTTTGATTTACCAATTCACTCACTTTTCCTCAATCAGATCCCCCTTACAGACTGAATACTCCCTTCTTGTCCCCAGGAAGTTAGTTAATAGAAAACTATAACTGAAAAATCATGCAAGTCTTTCTCTGGACTTCCTGCTGTATCCTGTCGTGTGTGTGTGTGTGTTTCTCTTAGATTTATAAACTCCTCGGCAAATGGATTGCTGTCATTGTCTGTCTTGTACAGCAGTGACAATTTTGTCAGCAGATACAAATAATAGTGCAATAGACAAATTTTAAAATTAAGCAGTTAAAATTTGAATTATATACAATGTTTCTAGCTCTGCTATCATACAAAAATAGTCCTATCAAGTTTTTGAAACAAAATATTTTGTAGGGGTGAAGTACAGAATATGTTGGAACGATTTGGAGGTAAGTATTTTAAAATGTTATTTATATAGTATTGAATTAAGAAATATTCATGTTTAAGAAACAACAGCTCATTTTTATAACAATAACTTTAATAAAAGTATCAAAGGTTTAATGGGAGAGGTAGAGTAAAATGTTTATTCTTTATAGCATTGGATACAGCCACTTTCCAGCAGAAAGTGAAAACTGACATATATAAGAATACAAGATAAGTTCTAAAATGTAAACGTACTGAAGATGCAAGTATTCTTATAGATTAATTATCAAAGAAGAGAGAAATGGACGGATACATGAGTGGAGTTGAGTACCAATCACAGTCTAAATCAGAAAGGAAGATTTTTAAGATGAGATTTGAAAAGAACTTATGCAGTTATTTGCGGGAGAACATTCCAGGGTAGCAAGGCAGTGTGAGTGAAAAAGCTATCCCTCTCATCCTCCACTTTTTGTCACAGTGAGGAAGCAAATTAGAGATCAGGAATGCAGGAGGGGAGTGAGAAAATAAAATAAAACATGGTGTAAAAAAGGGGCAAAAGAAGTAGTGGGAAGGAAGAGGACAGCGAAGACAGGTCATCACAACAAGATGCTCAACAATTGGTTGAATAATAATTTTTATTTTTATAATGAATATAAATAGATGCCTTATAGAATAAATATCTTTTGTATGTGGGCTTCCAGGTAGAAGTAGATTTTACGGCCCTCCTTTGTCCATGAATTAACTATTAAAAATTACTAAGATTTTTTGCTTTGGAGGTAAATATAAGAATGCTCTTCTAGTCAGAGCAATCTACACAGGAAGATGACTTCAATCTTTGATAATTAAATAATAGGAAGTTTATGTAGTCTAATGAAGACTAACGATAGGTAAAAGGATGAGATATGGACGGATCAGAAAGTGTGTTGAGAGAAAGATAATGCCATCTGCACAGAAATAATAGTTAAGAATGGAGCTGGCAATAATCAGTCTGAGAAAAAACAGAGGGGGACACTAAGAGGTCAGCTGATACAGCCTTAAAGTAATCCATAGCAGAACAAACAAAGTGGTTGTTACAGGCATGAAATTGGGTATATCTGTAATATGTTTAATAGCCTTCCAAACAAATTTATATATGTCATAATAAAACAGCAATGTTTACTCGAACTATCGTTTTTTAAAGCTACATACTGTAATTGAAGAATGAGAAATTGTTTACCACTTATATTCATTTGAGAGATTTTGACAGTGTTGGTAGGCCCACACTTTCACTTGTCTTTTTGCTACTTAAATTCAAGTAACTTTAACAAGTACTTTTCCAGAACAATTTTAGTCAATGCTTTTTTAATAAATAACATTTTTAAGTATCAGCAGCCCAAGTCATACAAAAAATTCTTCAATTACAAAACTTTGCGTGCTTCCCCAGAGCACAAGTTATATAAAAATAGCAATAGTAAAATATTTTAAAATCCCTAATAACATTCATAGTAGGTATGTTGCAATACATGATACAATTTCTAATTATTATTTGTCTTAATACAGCTGACATTAACAAGGCTCTCTTGGCTAAGAGGAAAAGATTAGAAATGTATACTAAGGCTTCTCTCAAAACTAGTAACCAGAAAATTGAACATGTTTGGAAAACACAGCAAGAACAGAGGTAAGATTTACAGTTATTGCTGGAAAAAATGTGTTTAATTTGTTTTTCTGGGTCACAAAATCTGTTGTCATAGTCTCAGGGAATTGTGTCGTATCTTCTTGAGCCACAAGGGACATACTACATAAACATCTGGTTAGGTGCATCTGTTTGTTTTATCCCCAACTCTTGCCAGTTTTGTTTAAATTAGCAGTAATACATTAACACATCTCATTCATTTTATGAAAGGGAAATTTGAAATGAAAGTTTCTGAGCAAACAGAACATTTTTATTTTGGTCAAAATTTTGTTCTTGAAAAGTGAAACATTTTCAGTTTTTAGTAAGATTTTATTGTTTGATTTTAAAAAAAGTCAAATGCTTTTTAAAAACTGAAAAGTGTTACTGATAAGTTTTATTATGTATTGAAAACTAATTTTAGGTAACTTTTGGATTTTTTTAACTGTTAATTCATCATTTTTCTTTCCTCTGAGGCATGTTTAATTATTCCGAGGGACAGGCCTTAAAGGCAAAGGAAAGTGAAAAAATGGTACTGAAAATATATAAAATTCAGACACCTATAAAATATATACCATATTCAGAATATTTAACAATATGACATGAAGGTTTTATTGGCATTCATTTGGGAAGACTATCATCCATGAGTAATGTAGGTATTTTAAACCTGTGTTGATAAAATATTGTACACACACACAGTGTATTAATTGCTAATTTATTTAAATTGCTGTGGATCAATATAAACCTACCTTATGCTGATGCCAAAGATCCTACTGTGGGAGTGGCCAATGAAATTCAGAGTCCTGCGTGGAACAGTAGGGTGGCTTTACTAGGGCCCATCCTCCTCTTCCTGTTTGGGGGTGGGTCCTGGGAGCCCAGTCCTCCACTTAGCCATAGACAGGGAGGGGGAGGAGAGGTCCCAGTTTCTGAGGAGTGAGGGGGGGAGAGAGAGAGATGTCCTGGTTTCTGTAGAGGGGGAGAGGAGACAGAGAGGGGTCCCAGTAATTGTAACATGCACAGAAGTGCATCTAAAATGCACTGGCATTCAAGGTTCTATGCCAGACCCCCTATCTATATTTGGCTTTGCACCTTTGGCACTTGCCATGGGTCCAAGCAATCTCTCTAATTTTTTTCATAAACATCCCTAAAAAACTCAGGGCAAGTTGAATGCCTCTTAATAATGTTTGCTCTGATTTGGATATTGACCTGGTAGTTGTATTTAAATGCTCTCTGCCCATACATAATTTAAATGACATCAGTTTACTCATAAACAAATATCTATGTTCTTAATTTTTCGAAATGATGCACAGAATTAATTTAGAATCAGATTTCACCATTTTAATGAGCAAAAGTATCTTAGGTCTTTGTTTTGTGCCATTCCCTACATATTGGTAGAAAAATTATGCAAGCTTTTGGTCTTCAACTCCAAAAAACTTTCTTTCTTCAAAAAACTTTCTCCAAAAAACTTTTTTCTCCAAAAAACTTTCTTTCTTCCCACTTCCAGTCCTCCACCCAAAGAAACCCACATTTGGGCATTTCATCTCCTAAACTTATCTAACCAGTATTATTTTAAACAGAATGTTTTAAAGATTTTCTTCTTGAATTATTGGCTCTACAATAATCATCACAACCCCAACTGAGACATGTTTCTCCACCTGTAAAATGGGGATAATGATATATAGCACTTTTCAGAGGAGGTCAATAAGAGCTAGTTGGTATTATTACGATGTATTTATAGGCAGAAGCTCAGCCATGAATATTCCCAGCAGTTCCTGACTTTATTTCAACAATGGGATATGGATGTGCAGAAAGCAGAGGAACAGGAAGAAAAGCTAGCGGTTGGTTTCCAGCCTGGCAACTGTTAAATTTATTTTATAATATATTCAAAACTGCTAATTGTTCTTGTTAGATACCACCCACCCACCCACAGGCATAAGCATCACTTTAGATGTATTTCAGCAAAACGTGATGTGGGACTACCGGTGTCTTAAAGTTTTCTTTGTTTTTAGGACTTCCCAAGAGTGGCATGTTTATAAATTTTCTGATATATTGCAAACTGAAGAGGTGATAAAGACTATCTGATGTTGTAGTGTCTCTTCCTTGCCTTATCAATATAGAGGTAAATGCTCCTCATGTGCAGGAGAAGCCACATGCTGACCCAGTTCAGAGGAGCAAGGTTCCCATGGAAGAGAAGAGCAGATCCACCATACGTGGGCGGGTTTCCACCCAAATTTCCTAAAGACTGTTGGGTAGGGTAAGAGAGACTGAGGGCTGGTCTACACTGGTGGCGGCGGTTGACAGGAGATAGGAAAGCTACATAAGGTAGCTTGCGTGTTTCCTGTCAATGTACCTATGTTCACATATTGCAGCGTCTTCACCGCGCTGTGTCGATCGGAGATACCCTTCTGTCGATGCAGCCTTACCCTTTTGGGGAGGTGGATTAATTCATTCGACCAGAGAGAGCTATCTGATTGACTGAGTGGGTTTACAGAGAGCTGCTCAGTTGATGCCACTGCATTGATGCCTGCTGCCGTGACAATGAAGACATGCCCTGAGACGTTATGCTTGGGTTGGGAATAGGGAAGAGATGCCAAGTCTGTGCAGGGTAGGATGACATTGGGAGAATTACACCATTTACACATGATCCTGTTCACTGGGAACAAAGACTGAGAGCAGGTCACCCTATTAATGGGGGAAGGGAGCTATATAATGGCCAAAGGGCACAATTACTCTGGGACCACACTACACTAGTTCAGATTACTTGGAAGAAATTGTATTCCTCTTCTGTTTGCAAATTGTGCTGTCTAGCAACATAGGTCTAGAGAACAGGTTTGGACAGGTTTCCCCTTTCCTTGCCATCCCCACTCTGTACCAGAAATCCATGTTACAGAACACGGGATTTCCAGTGAAGGAGGAACTTAACTTCTGAACACTGACAGCATCATCCTGTTTAACTACTGCTTGTCAATTAACGTGACTCTTCTTTGTGCTTTAGAATATGTTTCGCCAGCAACAGAAGGTTTTTCAACAGGCAAGAATAGTTCAGAGTCAGAGACTGAAAACAATTAAACAGCTGTATGAGCAGTTCTTAAAGGTCCAGTATATACACCTTTTTTAAAGCTAGACCATGATTCTATTATAGAGGGATTCTTAGTGACTCCATAGGTAAGGCTGCATTGAAATTTACAATTAAAATAGGATTAAAATTCCTATATTTTATAATGATTATTGAATAAAGCCCTTCTGTGGATACTAGTAAGAAAGCCTTACATACATTTTCTGTAATTAATCATCAAGACTGTTCATGGAGTGATATTTTGTAGCCTGCAAGGATAGTTCCATTAAGATCTTGTCTAAACACACAAGTTGTACTCACTTAACTATAATCTGTTTAAGAAAAGTGATTTAGTTAAGATAATCAAACCCTTGTGTGGACACACACCTGATTAAAATGGTTTATATCTGTTTAACTTGCATCTGTACATTTACCAGTGCAAGCTAAACTGATAAATCAAGTTTAAATCAAATTAAGAGTAACCACAACTTTAGTTCAACCAGTGGAACTTTGTATGAAAACTAGGCCTGAGGTTTTAATGTTCTGAAAACTCATTCTTTTAAATAAAATGGTGAAATATTGCTATTTGAAAATAAAGCATAAGCCAAAATTTAGCGTTCATTATGCTTGTGCTAGTGCAGTGGTTCCCAACCTGTGGCCTGGGGGCCAAAAATGGCCTGCGGGGTCTTTTAAAGTGGCCCTCCACTCCCTGTTGGCTGCCTAAGGACTCAGGTGGAGCGTGTTGCCACGGGGCCCAATGCAGGCTCCTTGCTACAGCTAAGGGGATGGGAGATCAGCGCTTCCCTCCCCTGGCTGTTGCAGGGAGCCCGGCAAAGTGCTCCTCCTGTGTCCCTAGGCACTGGGGTCCCTACTGGAGCCAAAGGGAGGGGAGCTCTGATTTCCCATCCTCCTGGCTGCAGATGGGAGCCACTGCCTACTGACCCAGTTGGAGCACACAGGACTACAGGATGTGTGCAGTTTCCCTGCTACAGCCCGGGGGACAAGAGATAGCAAGGAGGCAGCCTCCTCGCTGAATTCCTTCTGTCTGGCTGCAATGGGGTGGGGGGCACTGCAGCCAGGACCTACCATGCTTGAGGAGGGGCAGGACTCTAAAAATCAGTGCCTTATGGTTTGCCCTGCACTTAGCAGGCCCCCCACCATGACCTAGTTGCCAGGCCATGTCCTTCAGTGTGTAGTGACAGTCACTCACCTACACTAATGCTTTGTGAGTGTGTGACAGACTGTGAGTAATTTTTAGGTGTAAAATAGTGAATGTAAAAATGAGCAAAGTAGCATCAAAATGTTTACTTTAAATATATAGTGATTTGTAGTCCTTAATGGTGTATACATCAATTTTTTTATAGAGTGGTGGCCCTTCAGGGTTATAAAAATATTGGTGGCCCTCGAGGCAAAAAGGTTGGGAACCACTGTGCTAGAGGCAATGGTCTCACTAAGAACATAAAAATGGCCATACTTGGTCAGACCAATGGTCCATCTAGCCCAGTATCTTCTCTTCTAACAGTGGCCAAGGCCAGGTGCTTCAGAGAGAATGAATAGAACAGGTATTTATCAAGTGATCCATCCCGTCAGCCGGTTCCAGCCTCTGGCAAACGACAGTCTCTGCCTATCCTGGCTAATAGCCATTGATGGACCTATCCTCCATGAATTTATCTTGTTCTTTTTTGGACCCCGTTATAGTCTTCGCCTTCACAACATCCTGTGGCAAGGAGATCCACGAGCTGACTGTGCATTGTGTGATGAAATACTTCCTTTTGTTCATTTTAAATCTGTTGCCCGTTAATTTCATTTGGTGACTCCTATTCTCGTATTATGAGGAGTAAATAACATTTCCTTATTTACTTTCTCTACACCAGTCATAATTTTAGAGACTTCTATCATATCTCCCCTTAGTCGTCTCTTTTCCAAGCTGAAAAGTCCCAGTCTTATTAATCTCTCCTCATACGGAAGCTTTCCCATACCCCTAATCATTTTAGTTGCCCTTTTCTGTTCCTTTTCCCATTCCAATATATCTCTTTTGAGATGTGGTGACCAGATCTGCAGGCAGGCAGTATTCAAGATGAGGGCCTACCATGGATTTATAAAGAGGCAATACGATATTTTCTGTCTTATTCTCTATCCCTTTCTTAATGATTCCCAACATTCTGTTAGTTTTTTTGACTGCTGCTGTGCATTGAGTGGATAATTTCAGAGAACTTATCCACAATGACTTCAAGATCTTTCTTGAGTGGTAACAGCTAATTTAGACCCCATCATTTTATATGTATAGTTGGAATTATGTTTTCCAGTGTGAATTCCTTTTCATTTATCAACATTGAATTTCATCTGCCATTTTGTTGCCCTGTCACCCAGTTTTGTGATATCCTTTTGTAAGTCTTCGCAGTCTGCTTTGGACTTAACTATCTTGAGTAGTTTTGTAGCATGCAAATTTTGCCACCTCATTGTTACCCCTTTTTCCAGATCATTTATGAATATGTTGAACAGTACTGATCATAGTACAGACCCTTGAGGGACACCACTATTTACCTCCCTCTATTCTGAAAACAGGCCATTTATTCCTACCCTTTGTTTCCTATCTTTTAACTAGTTACTGATCCAGGAGAGGACCTTCCCTCTTATCGCATGACCGCTTGCTTTGCTTAAGAGCTTTTGGTGAGGAACCTTGTCAAAGGCTTTCTGAAAATCTAAGTACATATATACTGGATCACCCTTGTCCACATGCTTGTTGACACCCTCAAAAATTGCAATAAATTGGTGAGGCATGATTTCCCTTTACAAAAGCCGTGTTGACTCTTCCCCAACAAATCATATTCATCTATGTGTCTGATAATTCTATTCTTTACTATAGTTTCATCAATTTGCCTGGTACTGAAGTTAGGTTTAGTGGCCTGTAACTGCCGGGATCACTTCTAGAGCCTTTTTTAAAAATTGGCATCACATTAGCTATCCTCTAGTCATCTACAATTTCACATTTGAGTTCCTTCAGAACTCTTGGGTAGATACCATCTGGTGCTGGTGACTTATTACTGTTTGATTTATCAATTTGTTCTGAAACCTCCCCTAATGACACCTCAATCTGACACAGTTCCCCAGATTTGTCACTTAAAAAAGAATGGCTCAGGTTTGGGAATCTCCCTCTCATCCTCAGCCATGAAGACTGATGCAAAGAATTCATTTAATTTCTCCACAATAGCCTTATCTTCCTTTAGCTCCTTTAGCATCTTTATCATCCAGTGGCCTCACTGGTAGTTTAGCAGGCTTTCTATTTCTGATATGCTTTAAAAAAATTTTGCTATTACTTTTTTAGTCTTTGGTTAGCTGTTCTTCAAATTCTTTTTGGCCTTCCTAATTATATCTTTACACTTTACTTGCCAGAGTTTATGCTCCTTTCTATTTTCCTCAATAGGATTTAACTTGCACTTTTTAAAGGATGTCTTTTTGCCTCTAACTGCTTCTTTGCTGTTTAGCCACAGTGGCACTTTTTGGGTCCTCTTACTATGTTTTTTAATTTGGGGTATACATTTAAATTCAGCCTCTATTATGGTGTCTTTAAAAAGTTTCCATGCAGCTTGCAGGGATTTCACTTTTGGCACTGTACCTTTTAATTTCTGTTTAACTTCCTCGTTTTTGTGTAAGTCCCCTTTCTGAAATGAAATGCTACTGTGGTGAACTGCTTTGGTGTTGTTGTCCCCCCACCACCCCGAGATGTTAAATTTTATTATGTTATGGTCACTATTACCAGCAGGTCAGCTGTATTCATCTCTTGGAACAGATCCTGTGCTCCACTTAGGATTAAATCAAAAATTGCCTCTCCTCTTGTGGGTTCAAGTTCTAGCTGCTCCAAGAAGCAATCATTTAAAGTGTCAAGAAACTTCATCTCTGCATCCTGTCCTGAGGTGACATGTACCTAGTCAATATGCGGATAGTTGAAATTCCCCATTTAAAAAAAAATTTTTTTATAGCCTATCTAATTTCCCTGAGCATTTCACAGTCACTATCACCATCACCCTCCTGGTCAGGTGATTGGTAGTATATCTTTACTGCTATATTCTTATTATTCAAGCATGGGAAATTACTATCTGAATGGACTTTGCTAACACCTACCCTCCCCATTGTTGTTCCTTACCCTGGGATGTACATATATACCCCCTATCTGATTTTTATTTCTTGCATTTGACGCTTATGCCTGCAGAAATTAAATTTTTTAGTCTTTAAAGTGCTACAGGACTCTCGTTTTTATGGCAGTTTAGTTCATTGAAGATTTTTATTTCATTTGACTCTATGCTTTCTTTCACATATAGTGCCACTCCTACACCAGTACAACCTATTCTGTCCTTCCGATATATTTTGTACTCTGGTATTACTGTGTCCAATTGATGATTCTCATTCCACGAAATTTCTGTGATGCCTATTATGTCAATATCTGTGTTTAATACAAGGCACTCAAGTTCACCCATCTTAGTATTTAGACTTCTAGCACTTGTATGTAAGCACTTAAAAAAAATTGTCACTTTTTAGTTGTCTGCCATTATGTGATGTAATTGAATGGCACTCTTTTCATTTGACTGTTTCTCATCAGATCCTACCCATATTTTATCCTCTTCCATCCTCTCCTCCTTACTAGGATTTAGAGAATCTCCGTTAGTAGCTTCTCCTCTAAGGGATGTCTCTGTCCAAACAATGTGCTCCTCCACATCTGTCGGCTTTCCCCAGCCCTTAGTTTAAAAACTGCTTCATGACCTTTTTAATTTTACATGCCAGCAGTTAGGTTCCATTTTGATTTAGGTGGAGCCCATCCTTCTTGTATAGGCTCCCCTTTCCCAAAAGGTTCCCCAGTCTCTAATAAATTTAAAACCTTCCTTCCTACATCGTCTCATCCACACATTGAGACCCTGCAGTACTGCCTGTCTAACTGGCCCTACACATGGAACTGGAAGCATTTCAGAGAATGTTACCATGGAGATCCTGGACTTCAGTCTCTTACCTAGCAGCCTAAATTTGGCCTCCAGGACCTCTCTCCTATCCCTCCCTATGTCATTGTACCTACATGTACCATGACCACCAGTTCCTCCCCAGCAGCACACATAAGTCTAAGAGTGTCTAAGGCTATGTCTACACTGACAGCAGCAACGTCGTCACCATCAGATCAACTTATCTGGATCGACTGAGCGGTCAGTGCAGACTCGCTCAGTCGATCCAGAAGTCGATGTACTAAAACCACCTTCTCAAGTGGCGCAGTGCAGTGAAGACAGCGCGCAGAAGAGAAGCACAGTAGTCTATGGGAGTTATGCAGGTTCTTTGCGTAACTCCTGTTGACTGTCACCGAATCGCCGAGGTATGTGTAGACCAACCCTGAGTCTAAGTCACTAAGAGTGAATAGCTACCATAGAATAGAGACCCTTTGTCAGTAATTTTTTTACAAATAGCTATTTGTGGAATGATAGTCTCATTTAAATAAATTAAAATAAAATTTAAATAGTTTTTATGATAAGAAGTTATGCTTCATTAGGTGAGCTTTCCAAACACAGGACAGTGGGTATTACTTTTAATAAACTAATGTTAAAACTCAGTATTTACGCTGATGCTAGCAACAAAAAGTCAGTCCAAAGCGTCTTCCATAGAAGTGGGCCCAACGTTAATATTTGCTTCAGTTTAACTCACTTTCTGGTCAGTTTCTTTCTGAGGGTTTACTGTATTATATGTTTTGTTATTATATTGAAAGCATGGTACACAGTCTATAAACATATCCTTAACATAAATGATTAACAGAAGTTAAACACATTAGACATAAATATGTGTAATAGATTGTGGACTCTTGATTGATTACACAGTTACTAAAACATCACTGGTTAGCCCTTCATATACAATTTATAGATGTACCTTTGCTGTAAAGTGGTCACTACTTATTTTAAAATAAGATAGCATCTGCTAACTTTTGAATGAAGAGAAGTCTACATTATATCTTTACCTTCTCCTCCCCTGTATTAGCAGCCAGGTTAACATAGCTCTGGAATATAGGTGAGGTGAATAATATAAATAGCATCTCCCTAGTTTAAACTAAGTATGTGGCCTTTTAATCAAAGCTAATTTAAGACCACAGAATAGGTCCATCTGTTTCCAACATACCATTCTTCTACATTTCCCTGAGCTCTGGTACAGAAAACAGTTTAACTGCTACCATAGGTAGAATTTAAAAAAGCAGATTTTAGCATACTTGATTCTGGGTTCTTGAGTTTTCTGTGGTCAGCGACAGGTTAGTTTCATAGTTAGCTGGACATGAATGAATCTAGTTTTTTTAAAAAAAAGTGACCATAAAATGGTCTAGTTTTATATTAGTTTAAAAGTTCATAACACTGCTGGATAAAATTGGACATAGTTACCAAAAAAAAAAAAAAGAGAGAGAGAGAGAAAAAAAATGAAGCTTAATTTGGAGGAGACTTAGTCAGAAAATTGAAAAAGTTTAGTTAAAACTTTTTAAATTTGAAAGGTTTGGTTTTCTGGGGTTTTTTGATCAAGGTTTGAAATGACATTTAGGGTTTGGGGGGTTTGTTTAATTTTTTGTTTGTTTGTAGAAAAACAAATTTCATAATATCTTTCTCCCCTCTTACTGAGTGCAGTAAAATGAATAATGTCCAGAATTCTCATCCCTCCCTTTGTTTTTATTTTCTCCACTCTGACTTTTAAAAAGTTGAGGAAGATTTTAAGTGTTAGAGTAGAAAAAGGAAAGAGGGAAAATTCCAAAAATATTTTGGTTTTTAAAAACTAAACTGAGATGGAAATTTGTTGTTTTGTTTCAAAATTTCACATCAAAATTGAAATTTGTTAAATGACATTTTCCTACAAAACCTCATTTTTTGGCAGGAAAAGTTTTCTGTCAGTTTCAACCAGGTCTAGTTTAAAGTAGGCTTCAAATCTCACGTTAGTATGAAAACAAAACAGGTGCTCTCAGACCCTATTGCTAAAACAGAAACCCAAACTAAAACATAATTATCTATCATCTTAATTTTAGATGAACACATTTGAAATAAGAGCACATTTAACCAGACCTTCTTAACTGAAACTTTGAAAGCAAAATGTCATATAAAAGCTATATTAAAATTAGTAAGCCAAAATACAGTTACTACTTAAGATACAAAGTGAATGGAATGGAATGAAAGATTGTGGTAGTGCTTGAGCCTCCATATAAAAATCAAGATTAAAATCTTGCACACCTTTACACACAAGCTTAATTACATGCTTGAGAATGATCCCACTTATCTTGATGGGACAACTCATGTTTAAAGTTATGTACAATCTTTAGCATTTGCAGGATTAAAGGTCCCAATTAGTATGGGAAAAGGGTGCAGGGGAGGGCATTTAAGTTGTGAATACTGGTGCGGGAAAAAAAGAGGAATATAGCTCACGTCTGATTATCAGAGGCACTTTGCACCTACAGCTTCTATTGAAATCTGTTAGAAGTGTTAGGGTTCAGCATGTAGTTGTTTTCTTAAAACACCATTGCTACAAGATGCCCTTTTCAGCTGTTACTCAGTTTCATGCTCTACTCTCACCAAATCAGCTTTATGCAGTAACCTTGTAACTTGTTACTACACAGGTAAGATATTTTGCATGGTGTTGGTGGTCTAATCAACATTCAGTATAGTGGTGTAAACAGGAAATTTATTTCCAGTGTTGCTCATGTTTTCCAGTTCTTGGGTAACTCTAGAAGAGGAAATTAACAGATACGGTCTCTTTTGTGAAGGTTGTAACTTGCAAGTACAATAGTGGCTGTGGTACTGGTAGTGTATGGTGCTAAGTGAGTTCTGTTTACTTCTGGTTTGTGAACAGGATTTGTTTGGAAATCTAGTTATTGGGGTTTTTTTTAAACTAAAACCGGCAATGAGTATTAGCAGTTTTATACTAAGTTGATTTATATTACTTAGAGTATGGAAGAACTGGAGAAGAATCATGAAAATCTTCTAGCAGGTGCACAAAATGAACTTCGCAAAGAAATGGCTATGTTGCAAAAGAAAATTATGATGGACACTGTAAGTATTAGCATTGATTTATGGGAAAAAGATAAAAATGCAAAGGCAGAACATTAAGTAGAAAAATCATTTAACATTCACTTTTAATTCTTTCAATAGATCAGATTGATACGGTAATTTTTTCCTAAGTGATGCATTTGTTCAGTGTTATCTCCTTTCTTGTAACAGCAACAGCAAGAGATGGCAACTGTTCGCAAGTCTCTTCAGTCCATGTTATTCTGATGGCTCAGTGAAGAAACAACTTGCACCTACGTAACATGATACAATTATAGCTATTAGCTGTGGAAAAATAAGTCTGTTGCTTTTAAAATTTAAAATTTTTAAGAGTTCCTATTAAACTGTTACATGTATAGTTTCAATAATAATATTAGTGAAATTGATTGCAATCTCTTCCATTAAGAACATGGAAAAAATATGACTAACTGGATTCTTTCCTCAGAAACTATTAATATGTCTTTAAAGGGTCTGCTCAAATCCTCCTCAAGAGGCAGACTTGCTTTTCTAAAACTAAGGCAGGATGGAGGTTAATAGATGTTTACCTCTTGGAACAGATGAATATGAATCTGTGTACCATAGGTAGCATTAATGCAAAATGGATCACAAAATTCCAACAATGATATCACAGGATTAAAGGGACACATTAGAAACCTGATGTTGTTATACAAAATGTACTTTTGCAACTTTATAATTGTGATCTATAGAAAACCAAAATAATCTTAGGTTCCATGTGTACATCTTGTATATTTAGCAGGATAACAACATACCAGAAAGTTTAGGAATTAAAAGTATGCTACACACGAATTACGTTTCTTTGGTACTTTAGGTTATTAGACTACATCTTGTTGTTTACTTTTTTTCCATTATAGGCATTGTAATGGTTGAGTTTTTTAAAAAAAAGTATCATCAGAAGTCTTACTGTAAGCTGTATATTGTACTTCACTGCACTAACAAGGACATATGTTTGCCAAGGTAGTAGGACTTGTTAGTCATGTTAAACCAGGTATTTTGGCTTTACAGCATAGCTCGCATGATTGGTTAAATGAGCCAAATTAAACAACAATTTACAAGGCAGTCTGCAGTGCTTATTGATAACACTACACCTGTATATACTATCAGTTCTTGTGGATCATTCCAGAAATAGCCTGGAGGAGATACTAAAGCAGATGCCCATTTCCAGACCTATAGCTGAAAGGATAGTCCTTGCTTTATGAAAGAATTGGCAGTTTAGTGAAGATTACGTTTTTAAGATGAATTCTTTATATTTTGCATATCACAGTACAGTGAATTTTGATTTACTTTTTTACAGCCAAGTTGGAGTTTTCATGCATTTGTTTTACAGAAAAAATCGGTGTACACATTAATTTTCTTACAATTTAAGAAATCCCTGAAATATTTTAAACATCTGCATTTAATACAAAAATACATTTGGTCACTAGCTGCTTGACATCACTTATAAATATAACTTGGAGGAACTAACACTCAGTTGTAATGACAGTTTCAGCTTTGATTCTATAAAAGAATTTATAGTAATATGCCCATAAGGAGAGGAGGAGTGATTTTTTTTTCTAGGATTGCCCTGAAAATGCAAAGTTTTCCCAAAGGGTTCCAAAACCAGTCCGTACAGATTCTGTATAAAATATTTGTCCATTACTTAGTATTTACATTTTGGAATTGGGTTCCCCCAGTTTTCTGGCTGCTGGATTCTGGAGCCTGTATAACTTTTTAGGGAATTACTGTTGCACTATTTTCTGGATAGGGAAGTCTAGGCCAGCTGTTCATGTTGCCAGGGCAGTTCTTCAGTCCCTGTTTAAAACTGGGATAGAGGAAGGGAACAAGTTAATCTTCTAGAAAGAGAATCTCTGGTGGCCTACACAATGGAAACAGCTAAGCTACTTATTTGAGATTGAAATTTTGAGTTAGTAGCCACCATGCAGCCACACTCTTCCACAACAGTTACTAGGGCACAGAGCAGACGCTGGTAGTTAAACAGTCATTCAGTGTTAATTGGCCTATGTTGGTCAGACGTTAATCAAAATGTGTGGCTTTTGGTGGTTACCAAGTCACGGAACTCCACTTATATTACCTCTAAATTGTCATTTAAGTATAATCAGATAATGCGGTAAAATTTACTATTTTCTGGTGTGATATATTCAAGAATTGTCAAACAATTAATTTTCAATCCAACAGAAAGTAGTGCCTACAACATAATTTTATTTCTGCACAACATCACTACCAGCAGGCTCAACTATATCCTACATTTCAATTTGTTTTGACTTTTGAGAGCACTTCACAAGCTTCTTAGGCTTACTAATTAGTGAAAATAAGGTTGAGCTTGCTCTGGAAGAGAAGCTGCTGAGTCATTGAAAGTTCTTTCATTAAGCAGTTTTCTTGTTTACAGTATTTACAGAGAACTGCAGACTCCCTCATTGAAAACCGTTAAAATTTCCATTACTGTTTTTCATTGTATGTCTTATGAATAACGTGCATGATGCTTTTCTCCCAGTTTATTGTACAAGTGAGGTGGCTGAACTCTTAAGCCTTGTCTACATGATTGGGGATGAGGGAGGGGGTTGGGGAGACTCATATGATTCACAACTAGTAGTGAATCATAGGTCCAAGTTTGTGGTGGCAGTACAGCCTCAGAGACCAGTGATCCTGTTTTCCAGTACAATTCTCTAATAATAAATGAATAGTGGAAATCCTCATGCCCAGAAAATATAGTCTTTATTCAGAATGCTTGCTAAACAAGATGTTCTTCAAGTTGAGTAGAAGCAGTAAGAAACACCACCACAGGAGTGGAAGTCTCACAGCACAGGTGCATGAAGGCCAAGAGCTTTCAACCATATAATGGGATTATATCACAATACTGTCTCTTATGTTATTGCAGTAATGTTGGTGGGTTTTTTCACAAAAGTGAAAACATGTTTAAGTATATTCCAAGCTTTGGGAATATTGAGACCTGTACTCCTCACTGCTTCAGCTTCACACCACAAATTGATAAGGCGTACTTTCACATTGAACAGCTTTCATAACTAGTGTATTGAAACAGCTTGGAGTAGTGAAAAGTTAGCAAACACAAGATAAAAGTCAACCCTAACTCCTAGATTTGGTGGAAATGGTCACTAGCCCTTAGCTCTAGTAAGTCAGATCTCTGTTGATTCTCATTTACCTAAACAGTAGGTTTAGGATTACCCTTATTTTTTGCCAGTATTTTTGAACAGACAAATCTACTAACCTGTTCATTTCACAGCCTGAACTCTCAGCACACTGAATGTTTAACAATTTATAATCTGTGAAGAAATGAAGTAAAGTGTCTGACAGACTGTTTTGTACTCAATCTTTTGAGATTTTTTTTTTCTAGACAGATTTTTGTACTTGAATACTAGGCTTTCCAGTGTACTGACAAGTTAGACTTAATTCCTGAATGGTATGAATTTAAAAAAAAAATCTCATAGCTGCTGTTATTACGATAATGATGAAGTAAAACTATAGAGAACACATTTTGATGAAGTTACATTCTGAGGGGGTTGCACTGCTGTGTTCAAAGGATCCTTCTTGATTAGATCTCTAAACAGACCCCAGAGATAACTATGGCTAAAATTTATGCCATTTAGATGTCAAAGTATCTGATGCTGCTTGCAAGTTAGATACTTGATGGTATTTCAACATTATATACAACGTATTATGGGTGCAAAACTAGAGGCCAGGCCTTAGAAGGAAACTCAAGCTGTATATTTTTAATCACAGCTGAAATAGAGGCTTAATTCCTGAACCAGTATCCATCAAAGCTATTATTTGAAATTGGTGGGCAGTTTGTTATGAAAGATGAAGCAGGGAAGGAGAAGAGAAAATCCAATCTCTTTTTTTCTTTTTTAAACTAAAAAAGCCTTGACTTGTTGTCAGGTACTGTGAGCTCCAGTGACTTCCCTGTACAGGGTCAAGCACCATATGTTATATTAACAACTACAGGGAGTTACTGGATGGTTAATTTTTAATCAATCAGTCTTGATTTGAACATTTTATTTTAGGCACAGACTAGGAAACCATGCCATTTTATAGCAATTCTCAGCAGTTTGAGATTTTAGAAACCATGTAAACTTAAGAAAATTAGGCATTTTTTTTTTCTTCTGTGAAGCAACGCAGCTCTTAGTACTTTAATTCTGGTACACTGACGCAAATCTAAAGTTATTTTTCCTCAGTCAAGGAGAATCTAGTGAATGGCTGAAAATCAGTTTCAGATTGATGTCCATGACCAAAAGTAATGATTGCCATGTCTAGAATACATTGAGGAATTATGCTTCAGCATATAAGCATAACTCACAATAGAATCTGCATAACTTCATACTTGAGTAATTTTATTTGTTATCTGAGCAAATTAATGAGCTTTTCATTGACTTTTCTTGAAAAGCTTTATCATCTGTATTCCTGAAAAGGGGATCTACTTCATTCATTATTCCCTTAACTGCTTCTCCTCTTCTCCTTGAGCTACTAGTCAGTCAGTATGGTTTTGAACCTGTTCAGGAGCTTGAAGTGATGAAATTCTGAAGACATGTATGCGAAGGTGAGCAGCAATCTGCATGCATACACCCGTGGAGTATCTCAGCAAATCGACCAAGGATATGAACTAAAAACAAAACAAAAACAAAAACCAATTCATGTTACGAAAAAAGCTTTGAAACCAAAAAGGTCCACCTACAGCCAAGCCCTCCTGTTCATTTATTTTAGGATTATCTGTGTTAATCCCATCGATTATTCGGTCAGTAATTTTAAAAATGTACTTAAGTTATTAATTCACACACAGCTAACTTAAAATCAAAAGCCACCTTAATTTACAAGTTTTATTTCAAGTTGATTTTTTTAAACCATTATTGAAAATTAACCATGTATTTGTGTTTCCACTGCTAAGCATTCATGCAGATTAAAGTTTTGTTAAAATTACTCTGCTAAATTCAGGCTAACATTTACACCAAAGCGAAAGTCTGAATTCAGGACATGAGCCATCAGAATTTTCTTTTGTCCTAAACTTCAGCCCCAAACCATGAATTGCATAGAATCTTGGTGCCCAATACCGTGACAGCTAAAGGCGAAGCAACTAGCCTAAATGTGGCATAAGATGAGAGGAACTGAGTTTTCAACCTGCCCCTTATACACATCTCCTATATGAAAATAAGCATTTAACACTGTTTCAGTGGATTTATAAATTAAAGTTTAAAACAAATGCTTACCAATGCTACCCATAGAACAATATATTCGTCAATAAAACTGTCGAAGTACTGGTCCAAAAACAGAAGAGCTGGCCCAATAAATGCAGTATCTTGAAGATGGATCTCACTTTTTGTCATGTGGGCCACCTAAATAAAACAAGATTGGGCATAGCTACAAAGCTTGACATTTTGCATCAATGAAAATTTACTTTGAGAATATTAACTATTATGGTAACATAATTAAGGAACAGTACAAATAAAAATAAATGCTCTTAGAAGGGACACAGTCAACCTGTTCAACTGATTAATTAAAAAACCCTCAGTTTTTTTTATAAGGGCATTTTCTATTTAAAGTGCTCTAAGCTCTGCTACTATTTAGGAACATCTTTTGGGTGAGCCCATAAGCAATACCACCAAATCTGCTTTTGCCCACCCTGTCTCCTCTGCCTCTCTAATACATGCCTACTTGCTGCTCAATCAGTTTCAGCTTTGCTGCTGTTACTCCTAGCATGTACACCTTTACATTAAAGAAGCGTAAGTATGCAAGTTTCTTCCCTCCAAGGAAAGTGATGTTACCATGAAGCTTATGTGACTGGGCAAAAAAAACTGACTGACTGTGACCATATGTTAGTGTTGTCAATATTTTAGCTACAACAAAGACTTCCATTAAGTAGAGAAAACTACCTTTGGATCCAACCCAGCTATGTAAACAACTGCACATAGAGCTCTTCCTTCCCAAAGGCCTTTTTCCCTGCTGACTGGTAACTAGCTGTGTTTACAGGTTCTTGTACACCTTCAAAGAGTCTTACTGAGCCTTCTGGATCCAGTGCTTCCTTGTTACTTTGCTCTGTATGCACATGTGACGTCTAAGCAGTGAGTCTGTGCCATAGTTGCTTCTCAACTCAAACCTAATACTTCGCTATTTAGCTGTACAGTGAAGCTTTGTTAGACCATTCAAAGTCTGTTCCCGTACAAAAAGAGAATCACAAGAAAAAAGTCCTCCAATATTTATATCCGGAATAATGCTAAAAAGCTTTGTTGACCTTGTGGTTTCCAGTCTAGGTAAGGCAGATCTCAGTCTGGTGTGAGTCCTGCCCTCTTATGAAAAAGAAAAATAATGTAGATAACTATGAGAGAGAAAAGTAAACATAACGTACTTTCAGTTGTCTAGAAGAATTCAGTGTATGTCAATCTAAAGATTAAGAAGATAAAGCAGGAATGCCCAAACCACCAGGCTATATATTCTTGGATGGGTTTTGATGTCTCCTGTTGAAGCTGTTCCACTTTATACAAAATATTTTACTATGTAATTAAATATTCAGTGGCACATGGCCTTGCACTTGGTTCTCCTGCATCTCAGGTGAGTGCCCTAACCAGTGGGCCATGAAGTCAATCTCTCCCTCTTGGGCCCAATGAATATTTAAGGATTTTATAGAAGTGGAACAGCTTCAATAGGAGAGAGTGAAACACAGCCATCCCACTATAACCCATAGCCCAGTGGTTAGGGCACTCACCTGGGATGTGGGAAAACCAAGTTCTGGATCAGGCAGAGTCATCACCACCTCCTCCTCAGGCTATGTTTTGTGCAGGGCCCAATCCAGTTGATGTACTCTAAGGAGGCCTCTGAGCACATCTACTGGATGGGATCTCACAGAAGAGATAGTGGGTGAATGCCTAGTTTGTGAACCCTGCTGGGGTTTAGGCATAAATTAGGTGCTGACCTGCAAACTGGTGGCAGGACTGAAGTGGCTGTGTACATTTCCCCCCAGTGGAAGTTTAAGCTCCTAGAAAACTTTACTAGTGGAAAGTTAGAGCTCGAGGGAGTTTGGATATATACAGGGTTAGGTAGTAGCTGTGCAGGGTTTTGAGGATCTAAATTTTGAACTTGGCCACCATGGCAGTTAGGTCCTGCTTGTGAAACCCAGACAATCTGACAGGCCCAGGTTAGTTGTAGTAGTAGAGGTTCTGCAATAACAAATAGGGTACATTAGCAGAGTTGAGTGGGAGAGCTTGCACAATGCCCACCTTCAGCTAAACTTTCAATTCCTCACTTTCATAAATACCAAATATACACATTCAATAGCAACAAACAAAATTCCTTACCACCAATTTTTGTGTGATCTTAGCACTCACAAATCCAAATGTTAAGACATAGAGGCAAGGGTGCTTTTCAAACAGCTGAGTTGTAGATTTTTTATAGATCATTATTGCCAAAGTGATAACGAGTCCTATATGGAGGCCCGGTGAAAGAACGCTAGTGCCCTGAAACACACAAAAGCAGAAAACATTTCTCCACAAAACTTGAATCAGACCATGAAGTATTGGGCCCAATTTTCAGAAGTGCTGTCCAACCACAACTCCTAAAAGCCAAATGAAATCATGTGTACTCAACATGTCGGGGGAGGAGGAGGAAATCAGGCCCTGAGCTTCTATGTATTAGGGGCATTCATGCTGACTTTTCTTTCCTATTATATTTTACAAATTCAAACCTCATTGCTGTTTCTGTGACAATACAGGAGCCCTAATCAAGAGTATACAGAAAATAGACATGAGATACCACTGCAGTTGAGTTATTATTAGCTGTCTCATTCATATATATTTAATGGCTTTAGAGACAGCATTGAAATATATCAAATATAGTAGAATCAAAGTATTAGATTGCTTAAATAGTCAATAAAATGGTCAGAAGTACTAGCCAAACTACTGATCTAATAACAGTGTCCCCTGCCCACCCACTCCTGCTACTAGAATACAGTTTAATTTGTAAAATATCTTACTGCAATTGTAGATCCATTCTTGCCAACTCCACCACCAAAGATGACACGGAAATAGTTGGAACAGGAAAATAATGCTCCACCCACTATTCCAAGAACAGGAAAAGTCTTCAGTTTTAGGTCTATCAAAGGGATCTTGCAGGAAAAAGGTTTTAAAAAAATTCATCATTCCTTGGAAAAATTTAAACAGCTGCTGAAGTGTCCAAAAACCATTTGTATTGCTCTATTTTAACTAACCTTTTTCCTTAAAACTTACACTCAAAACAATTTCAGAGTATAGTCCTGACCTTGAGAGGACAGATTACCTTTTTTTTTTAAATAATGTTTAAATCTTTGTTTGAGAAGTAGGAGGATAAATTCTGCCCTTGAAATTCAGCTGAATTTTATGGTGCTAGTATTTACAATGCCCTTAAAAGGCCCTTTTTCTACTTTGCTAATTCTATCTCAAATTTGATTCAACAGAAAAGTTGTGTCAAAGGAAAAAGGATAGTTCCTTCAAATTCATTGGTCAGCACAATGCAGCACCACAGGAAATGCAAACTCCATCTGCCTGCTTTGTGTTTAAGTTATACATCATATGATGTATATATTTGCATTATGTGTATTGTCCAGATATAGATTTGTAATAAAATATTTACCTTTTAGAGTCAAATGCAGTTTCAAGGAAACTTCCAAGGCAGCAAAGGGTTAAAAAAAGAGTAGCAATAAATTTCCTGAAACCATGAACATATTTTTGGAGACAGACTTGTTTTTACTTTAGATTTTAATGCTAAGGCAGAGACGAAAATCAATCCAGCAATTAACACAAACAATATAATAAATTAATCAGTCAAGTTTGTGAAATCTATAGATCCCACTTAAGGTTTTTATTTCAATCTTAATAGTTTCAGAAACAGAACAAAAGCTATTTGGGGAGAAGAAAACCAAATTATTTAAGGCAACATTTCCCTCTAAAAATAACTTGCCATGTAATAATTGCCAAATTGATGAATGATTCAAATACAATAAAACACTACCAAAATTATCCAGACTGCAAAATGAATTTGATGTTGCATGGTATTAATATCTATTCTGATCAAATAGTACTGTGTAATATAGATGAAAACAAAAACACCAGGAACTGGAACTACAGTCCAGGATACAGCAGTATTCTGATCAGCAAGTTAAAGTAGTATGGGTTGGATGAATGGACTATAAAATGGATAGAGAGCTGGCTAGATCATTGGGCTCAACGGCTAGTGATCAATGGCTCCATGTCTAGCTGGCAGCTGGTCACAAGCGGAGAGCCCCAGGGGTCAGTTCTGTTCAACATCTTCATTAATGATCTGGAGCAGCGGTGCTCAACCTTTTTTCCCCCCCCGAGTACCACTCGGGCCAGGTACAGTCAGGTCAAGTACCACTTGACCTGACTGTACCCGACCCAAGTACCACTCGGGAAAAAAAGGGAGGGGACCTGCGGCGGGGTTTCGCGGCGGCGGCGGGAGGGATTTGCGGCGGGGTTTCGCAGGGGCGGGGAGAAACTTGCGGCGGCTTACATAGGGGAAACAATACCCGCCGCCGAAACCCTTCCGCCGTTTGCCCATTTTCGGCGGCAAAGTTTCGCAAGGGCGGGCGGGAGGGCACTTCCGGCGGCGGATTCGGCGGCGCGGTACGGCTCGCGTACCACCCAGCCTTCTCGTAAGTACCACTGGTGGTACACGTACCACTGGTTGAGAACCGCTGATCTAGAGGATGGGGCATATTGCACCCTCAGCAAGTTTGCAGATGATACTAAGCTAGGGGGAGTGGTAGAAACCCAGGAAGGTAGGGATAGGATACAGAGGGACCTAAACAAATTGGAGGATTGGGCCAAAAGAAATCTGATGAGGTTCAACAAGGGCAGAGTCCTGCACTTAGGACGGAAGAATCCCATGCACAGCTATAGACTGTGGACCGACAGGCTAGGCAGCAGTTCTGCAGAAAAGGACCTGGGAGTTAAAGTGGATAAGAAGCTGGATATGAGTCAGCAGTGTGTCCTGGTTGCCAAGAAGGCTAATAGCATATTGGGCTGCATTAGTAGAAGCATTGCCAGCAGATTGAGGGAAGTGATTATTCCCCTCTATTCAGCATTGGTGAGGCTGCATTTGGAGTATTGTGTCCAGTTTTGGGCCTCCCACTACTAAAAGGATGTGGACAAGTTGGAGAGTGT
The DNA here is from genome assembly GCF_026122565.2 of Emydura macquarii macquarii. Lineage (NCBI taxonomy): Eukaryota > Metazoa > Chordata > Testudines > Chelidae > Emydura > Emydura macquarii. Next base: position 2,355,049 of record NW_027133667.1, read on the forward strand.
CCAGTGGAGGGTAACAAAAATGATTAGGGGGCCGGAGCACAAGACTTATGAAGAGAGGCTGAGAGAACTAGGCTTGTTTAGTTTGCAGAAGAGAAGAATGAGGGGGGATTTGATAGCAGCCTTTAACTACCTGAAAATGGGTTCCAGGGAGGATGGAGCTAGGCTGTTCTCAATGGTAGTAGATGACAGAACAAGGAACAGTGGTCTCAAGTTGCAGGGGGGGAGGGATAGGTTGGACATTAGGAAAAAGTTTTTCACTAGGAGGGTGGTGAAGCCCTGGAATGGGTTACCTAGGGAGGTGGTGGAATCTCCATCCTTAGAGGTTTTTAAACTGCGGCTTGACAAAGTCCTGGCTGGGATGATTTAGCTGAGGTTAGTCCTGCTTTGAGCAGGGGGTCGGACTAGATGACCTCCTGAGGTCCCTTCCAACTCTAATCTTCTATGATTCTATGACTTCACTGAAAGTGATTCCAACTTCTAAAAAAATTTCTGCAGTCAATCCTATATGGTTCTAGTCTACATGAAACATGAGTCACTCTTTCCCCTTCTCCCAAATAGACTGGAAATATTTTTTAAAATATGATGCCAGAACACTATTGGGAAGATATTTTAAAGTTACAGGGCCAGATCAGCTCTTATACCAATGTAAATCCAGTGCAGCTCCATTAACTTTAAATTATTCCAGATTTATGTCAGCATAAAGCAAAATTTGGCCCATTGGCTTCATAGATTTTAATGAACAGTTTGTTTTACAATTGATAAAGTCTATTTAAAGGTTATCATTTTAGGCAGAAATTTACAGAACAGTAATAATTAAATATAAAAAGTGGACGTAATAGAAAACTATTACATATGAAAAACAGACCATGGGTAAGATTCCTTTGAACTATAATCAAAATGTATTTTTCCAGGCCTGAAGTTTACATATGGCAGATGGGGTCTTTTTCCTCTGTGTAGCTCTATATTCATGCATAGGAAACCACACCATCACATCCAAGAGATACAGTACTGAACTACATGGAAACAGGCATCCTATGGTAAGTATATAAAGCAAGGTTTGTATGTATTAAAACTGAAATAAAACCAAAGATTTAACAAATGCCACATAAGCTAAATACAGGAGATTTAAAAACAATTACTGTATTAAACATCAATATGCCTGCACATGACCACTTCAGATACAACTGTGAAAGTCTGAATGCTTGGTACACTTACCTTATAGTCCCACATAGTGGTTCCACCAAATGCAGACAACAAGAAGAGGATTATTATGGCTATCTGAACTTCAGTTACATCAACTCTAGAAAGAAAAGAGGACGCAGGCTTAGTTCATACATCAGTTTTTGGGGTGAGGGTGTTGGAGAGTGGGAATAAATTATTAGTAATTAAAATGTATCCATTCAAGACATGCCATGTATAGAAAATACATGATTTCTGTGACCAATAATTTCTACTTATCAACTAAAGCAAAAACATACATTTTGTTAAATACCTGTATATTGCTTACAGTTATGCACAGAAAACTTGGAGGGTTTTTGGATTTTTTTTAGTATAGCTATATAGGAAATTTTAATAAACTTACAAATTATTGTCATGTAAATATTAAAACGATCATTACAGCAGTGAGCTTTTAAGGAAAAAAACAGTATTATCATCATAAGATCTCTCTATTTAACAGGGTTTTAACCATATTATAGAGTGAACCTTTACACCATCCATGGCATGTTTTATTAAATTGATTAAAACTGACTATCAAAACAAACAAACAGTCTGATTATCCAACATTAATATTCACAAAAATCAGACAGATGTGCTGGGTATTTTTGCAGGCAAATGTACTTTGAGTATTGAATAAATGGCAACCAAATATCAAACTTCTGTCATCTGTCTATTTCTATGTAATTGATGTCTTGTTTTTTAAAAGGGAGGTGCTTATGGAAAAATCAATACAAAACCATCCCTCTAATTTTGGACTATTGTTCTTTTTTCTAGGTTATGAATAATGTGTAGCACCTACCAGCAGGTAAGTTTTGTTTCCTTTTATGTGACCATTTCCACTAGGAAGCCCCAGGCGGACTGTCAAGGTAACATTTATCACCAAATATTATCAGATTGTTTTATATGTATTACCAGATCACATCCCAATATTCTCCAATGACTGGACATGTCCACCATATATGCATAAAATCTTTCACCCACAACTTCTCCAACATTTATCCCCCATTCAAATCATGTTTGTTAACCTGACTGCTGTGAAATATCATTTGAAATTGTATCAACTTTTTTTTCCTCTTATGCTCAGACTGAGGTTGCTTGTCCACTTTTCCAGAGGAAAGCCATTCCCATGTGGGTAATTTGTCTATCACATACAGACATTACTTAGGAAAGAAAAGTTTTCTGCAAAGATTTGTATCAATTCTTTTTTCATTTCCAACTGACCAGAATCCATTGAGTCTATTAAATTTGTTTCTGTATAAAACAACTCTTCTAGAAAATTGAGAAACATAGTGCCTAACTTGAAGGAATTGGTTAGTTTTGATTTCTAAGTTAAGTTTCTTTGGTGAATAGCAGGCCAAAAGTATGTATTCAAAGACTCTCTCCATCCTTAAAACTCTGGTTTGTGATTTGGGTTAAAATCTGGATGATTTGCAATGTGTGTCACTGAGAAGGGAAGAGTTTCTGCCAAAACTTCCTTGTTCAATAGAGACCCAGTGTTTGGCTGGATTAGAGCACCCCCAATCCACTATTGCTTTGAGCTGGCTGGCTTTATCATACCATATCATCTGGAACAGCTAGTCCATCCTGTTGAACGGGTCAGTACAAACCACACTTCACTGTCTTTTCTTATTCAAATAAGAAAGTTTTAATTTGGAGAGAATATCTGTACAAGAAACTATTGAAATGTCAACTATTCTATCATGAAGACAGTTATAAAATGTTGCAATGGTCTCCTAAACACTGCTTTTGCCACCAGTCTGTGATGTGCATCTCCCCTAAACACTGAAAACAACTGGCATGGGGGTCATTTACTGGAAAGGGCTTATGACAAAGAACACTGTTTGAAGCCCGGGGACCAGGGCATGCTCCGTCCCTGGGCAAACATCCCTGAAAGGACCATTATACCTAACTTATTAAACTATTAACTAACTATATACAAGAGTTAGAGAGATAACCACTAAGCCACTTGTGATTGCAAGAGAGAAAAGGTGTTCCAGAATCCGTCATGAGTGGAAAGGAGAAACTGAGAAGGTGCAGGGCTGGCAGTGCCTCATATACCAGCGCATGAGCGCGGGGCTTCCAGGGGTGCCAGAGCCTGCCCTGCAGATACCATAATCTCCAGTAGCCATGCACATGGGCATGCACATACATAACATGGAATTGATATGGGCAAGACCCGAAGAAGAAATGCCCATCTTTAGAAAGTGCTTGAAAAGCCTTTTCTGAAAACTACCAGCACTTACTGTATGTCAGTTGTATTAGCAACAAAGCTTGTGTGCACAGAACTTGCACCATACATGTGAAGTTAAATTTAAAATATTTAAGTAGACTAATTTTTCTAAGCTGCCAAACTGTGTTGGCTTGTATATTTGTAGGACTAAAGAACTATGAATAAAAAAAGACAAGGATGTGCATCAATACCATTTAAAAGAATCTATTTTGCAACTTCCCATGAATGTCTGTCTGCTCTTCAGGGCATTGGTTGGTTCAGACCATTCATAGTGAGATATATTCTTACTTCTGTACCATTGGTTCTAATCAAACCCCTATTAGTAATGTCCAAATGTTGTTCCCCATCTGATCATCTTTTATTGCTATGAAGTGATCTAGTACATAGTTACCCACATATCAAAGAAAATCACCATCCTCACTAATAATCTCAGCAAAGGGGCCCAAGAACAGAAGTGAGAGATTAAATTATCATTTCACTTTTAGAGAGGAACAATTACAAATACAGGACTGAGGGACATTGGCAGAAAAGCTTCCAGTGCCACCGTGCGTGCTTTACTACTATTATAGAAGGAGCTAATGCAGATTCCATTATCTTCCTTTAGACCAAGACGCAAGAAATAGAAATCAGATAGGGTGTGTATATATATATATATATATATACACAAGTAGTAATTGTCACTGTTCACACATTCTCACCTTCTAATCAATTGTGATTGGGTTGTGAACAGGCCACATCTACTCTAACTGAATGGACTTTGCTAACACCTACCCTCCCCATTGTTGTTCCTTACCCTTGGATGTACATATATACCCCCATCTGATTTCTATTTCTTGCGTCTGACGAAGTGGGTTGCAGCCCACGAAAGCTTATGTCTGCAGAAATTAAATTTGTTAGTCTTTAAAGTGTTACAGGACTCTCGTTGTTTTTGCCGTAAACAGACTAACACGGCTACCCCTCTGAAATTTTAAAGACAATCAAAATCTGATTTATCAAATCCAATGATCAATTGTATATGGGTCTAAAGAGAGTTCTACTTACTTTCCAAACTTTAACATGCCTGATACATATGTCTGCCAGTGAGCACAATAAAACATGAATGTTCCCACAAAACAACAGAAAAACAGCCAGTCAGGGTTCGTTCCTAGTCGAACAGCTATGCAGGCTCCAATAGAAACAAAAACTGAAAGGCAGAGATAAACCTGGTTAGTCATAAATAATTATACTATCTGCAATTTTAAAGACAAACATTAGATAAAGTTTGATTGCAATAGTATAGTGACTTGTTGGACAGCATTTTCCAAACTTGAAGCTGAGCCCCATTCAGGAAAATGAAACCTATGGTGGCTCACCCATCTTAATTTATACAGAACTAGAATATCAAGTCAGGAGAGATTTAATTCCTTATGTGTGTCACATCAGATGGAAACGCATACTGTAGATATTAGTGTTAAAAAAGCCTGAACAATGATATGCCTAGAGATACTGCACTTGTCTCTAAGGAAATCTCTGAATGTACCGTATTGCTTACAAAAAGTGATCAGATTCAATAGAGGGAACACACTCACACCATGCTTTCAATATGTGCATGCAAGAGCTAGTTAATATGTACTGTACATCTCTCAGGGCCACTTCTGAAATATTTTCCTCCTCGCTAGGTTAGTAAGTAATCACCTAGCTCTCATACAGTGCATTTCATCAGTGGATCTCAAAGAGCTTTACAAATGAGGTCAGTAGCCTTATTCCCATTTTACAGATGAAAAACAGAGGCACCAACAGGGGAAGTGACTTGTTCATAGTCACCTAGCAGGCCGGTAATAGAACCCAGGACTCTAAAGTGCCAGTTTAGAGCTTTACCCATTAGGCCAGACTGGAAAAAACTAATCCTAGTAAGGTACAAGTTACCCATCCTAGTTTTAAAAAGTCAGAAATAAAGTTACCTGTGGAAATAGAGTCACAACCATGGTCAAAAAGTTCCCCTAAGGGGGAACTACTGTTTGTTCTTCTGGCTTGTTTCCCATCAATAGCATCCAGGGACTGGTAAAGAAAGAGTCCTAACGCACACAAGAGGAATACCCAAAACGGTGCCTGAAACAGATGCATAAATATCAATACAGTCAGTTCCAGATTACTTACTATTAGCCAAAACCTATCATACTACAGATTTTCTCTGCATTAAAAACTCTCAGGGCAGTACTGTGCTAAGAGACTACCATGGGCAGGCCAAATTCTTCTTTCAATTCCAGCAGTGTAAACCGCAGTAAATCTGAAATGAATTACCCAGTTTACATCACTGAAACAGAAGTCTGTCATTTTTAATCTATGCAGTCTCACACTTGTGCTTTCATTTACAAAACTAAACGTTTAGGTAGATACAGCTATTTAAAGTGGCATCAAGATTAATCAGCTTCAATTTTCTCACCTGCAAACTGAAAGAGGACCATATAATTAGTAGGGAAAAAAAGTGTTCAGGGATTCATTCAAATTCTCTGAAGTCAATGATATGATTAACTCTGGATTTTATTTTCTTCCTAGGTATTTAAGAGAGCTGGTTTTACTTGCATATCAAATTGAATTAATATGCAAATAAAAGCAGAAAATTCAGTTAGTAATTTTGCTAACAGAAATTTTAGTTTTTAAATACACAAAGTGGGAGATTTTTCCAAGGCTCAAATGGTGGGCAGACACCTAACTGCCGTCTGTGCCTTGCAGAATCTCTCCCAAAGTAAATAAATGATTCTCTTAAGAATGAAGAATAAACGTCTATTGAATGTAGATGATCATTTATTTATTTCTTGTTTTAAATTAACTGCGGGCTGTTTTCAATCATTCATCACTGGGTTTTAGTTTAGGAGACTTTGCCATGATAGTGGTCCCATCTAGGAGGGGAGATTTAGCTTTCAGAAATCAGTATGACTTTGTCTGCTTGACAACTAATCCTTACCAATTACTTTTCCTCATATACTCCCAAACCTAGTTTCAGTGGAGGTTCAGTGGAGGATTTTTGCCCCCAAGTTGTTACCAACTGTCACGCTTTACACAAAAAATTGTTCAGGAAGAAACAAAGTCAAACCTAAAGGTGACATGCAATATGTATATATCAAATAGCGAAAAAGCCATAGTAAATTATGAAAATTAATTCTCTTCTCTCCCTAGGTAGGAACTCTCTTATGTCCTGCCATCAGTTACTCTTGTACAATCCATCTTCAGTGGGAGCTCACGCGTGCAACAGGGCAGAATTTGGCTCTACTGCATATATCCTAATCAAAATAGATAATATTTCTTTTTCAAGTCTGTTAATTAAAGGTTGGAGAGTGTATTTGGATAACAACTTATATATTACATGGATAGCCCCACATCTATTCATTAATATTCAGTTTGAGAGCCAGGGAGTAACCCATATTAAGTAAATACTCACACAACAGGTACACCCACAAATCAGCCAATCCTCTCAGTTAAATCAGAAAAGGGAAGAATTTTGACAGCTGAATAAAATAAACTTTTTTAAACTTAGTTAGGACAGGAGGTTTTCAGTGAAGGGAATGCTGAAAGGGGGAAAAATGAAAGTGTGGTGAGATAGATGCCCTTTAAGCCCTCTTTTTTATTGCCCATTACAGCACTTGTGAATCAGTTTGTTTAGAACAAATCATGCATCAGGTTTAGACCCATCCCAGGAATCCACAAGCAAGATCTTCCAACTAGCACCATATTTAAGGAAGGTTCCATTTTGAGCTTAAAAGCCTTGCTCATAAAGCCAGAAAACAACAATACTTAAAGCCATGAATTTTTAAACAACATTTAGATACATTGACAGTTTTGTCTTTCTAAAAATTATCTGTACTTGGGACCCTTCTTAATCCATTCAATCCTAATATGACCTTCTAAATGAGAATCTAGTATATTTCTGACTTGGAGGCAGTAGTAGAACCATCCAAGTTAAGAGAAGGCCAAGTGATCCTTGTCTGCTAAATCTATTTGAAATTTCCAGGTAACTATACTAACCACTGTATAGCATACTGATCAAAAGAAAGTAAAGTAGTGAAAACTCTCAGGGAAATAAAGGATTTGAATGTCTTGAGCACAGAATCAGATTAATTCTCCAAAGTAGGTCATTCAAAGAAATCATATAGGAAATAAATACAGGACCTAAAATAAATCTTTAAGGAGCCCCGAGAATTCATTATAATCAAGCCAAGTTTGTGAAAGGATCTCAACCTGACCCCCTAAATTGCACTTGCAATTCTGCAAGTACAAATAGAGTTTAGTTAGATATTCATCCGATTATAGGATTAATTGGGTAGTTGTTGTAGGTGTCCAATTTCTACTTGCATCTGCAAACAGTTGTTGGCACAATTTTAGAAGCTGTCTCAGAAAATATGGGCTTTCAAGCTTTTTAAATATGTTTATTATTATTGGGTTTAAGCTTCTCCAATGTGGGGGTACCTACTTATGTAGTCACAACATAACGTCTGTTATGCTCTTCATGTCGGTATCACTTCAATGTAAAATAAGACTACCATTTAAATTATAGTCTGAATGTTTTTTCCTATTGTTAAGTGCTCAACCAATCCAGCTTGGTTATCTTATTTCTTCTCACTCCTTAGACAGAGACATTGCAAGTGCAGTCTTGATATATTTAATTACATCTTCATGATTATTACTACTCAATGTAATAATCTGGTCAAATTCATATTCTCTCATTCAAAGAGTAGTTGTCTCTCCTGGCCCAAGTACGAAACCAAGGACTTTGGGGCTTTCATTGTGGTTTACATACTGTCAGGGACTCTGAATCCCTATCTATCTTTAGGTCAAAGATCTAGATTCACATCTAGATTAGAAAGGCCTAAAAATAATGATTTATGAAACAAGATGCTTCACACTCCCCTTCCTCCCCTTCTTCTCCAAAATAGTATTAAGTGAGGAGAAAATTAAAAGTCTAGCATCTTAAGATTTTCAGCATTATCTGTAAATTGGATATAAAAAGATTTAAATTCCAACTGACATCAGCATTTTGGTGGCAGGTAGAAAGCAAAGTAACATTATGGAAGCCCAACGAAAGAGATTATAAACTAGTTTCCATACTGCTCCAATACAGGTTTAACATTTTAAAATAATTAAGTTTTATGTTTGTTCTTCCAGTTTGGTCTGCAATCCTTCCCTACAATTTTTTCCCCCTTGCTTGGGATGTAGGTTTCAGACAGCTTCTGCAACACATCTTAGACAGGTTCCTTTTAAGCAGGAGGTAACTTTGTGTGGTGGTGTGTGCATGGGGTATTGTTATGTCTCAGAATGGATGCCTGTTTGCATGATGCACCAGGTGCTCATCAAGAGATTATGAAATCTCCAAGAGAGGAAATTTACCGTAAAAAAAAAAAAAAATCCCCTCCTGCAGTTTAGGAATTAAAGTAATGGATTGCTGGGTGTAACTGGGGATATAGGGGTATACCCTGGATCTTTCACTGAGAGGACAAGCAGACAGAGTGGCTTGTCTCATGAATGAAAGATCATAGCCAAGCCTGGCTGTAAAATGCTGGAAAGACTTTGGGTGAGGATTGCTCTGTAAGACATTAAAGTATCTAGTTAGCTAAGTCTAGGTTCTTGAGTGCATGTTATGATTTCATTTTACATGTAACCATTTGTTTCCAATAATTCTACTTGCTATCACTAGAATTGCTATACTTTGTTCAATAAACTTTTGTTTGATTTCACCATAAACATACTTAAGTGCTGGGCGTTAAGAGGAGTGGTGATCTGAGGTGTAACTGGTAAACTTGGGTTACTGCTTCTTTGGAAGCAGCAAATCTGTGAGTAGTGTGAGTGTCCAGTGTAACGGGGGTGGAAAGTCCAGAGAGACATGCAGAGGGCCTGAGGATTGACGTGTACCTGCTGCTAACCTGTAGAGGCACAGCAGAATCTGCATAGGCCTAGAGGGGAGAACTTCTGTTGCCCATGGCCAGTGGAGATGAGGAACTGACCCATGACAGGCACAGACAAGGCTTCCTCAGACAAAGGGCAGCTGGTACTGCAGTACTTCCCAATTCCAAGTACCCACGGGAAGCATCACAGCATCTCAAAGCCATTTCAACTCATTAGAGGAGTCCTGCCTAGAAGTCACAACCACTGTATTACAGTTACAAGCCTGGGGAATACCACATTTCCATCAAAAGGGTGTTTGGGTGGGGGATTATGTAGCATTTTCCTCCTGTGTTAGGCCATGGGATAAGTGCTCCATACTGCAGGTCAGGCACAGGCCTGGTCATCAACTGCTGCAGGGTCTGTTTTGTCTGTGTCTGGAGGGGGCAGGAGCAGATAAAAAGAAGGAAAAATGCCTGCTCTGCTTCTCTCCTTTTCACCCCTTTCAGTCACTATTCTCTACAAGAGCTGAGCATGCCTGGGCCTCTGCTTCTGCCGTTGGGGAAGAGCAGAGTGAAACAGGAGGATTCCCTTGCTCTCCCTCTCTTTCACTACTACTTGGCACCACTAGGGAAGAAGTACAGGCAGTTGCAAAAGAATACATTAATTAGATGCACTAACAAGATCCCCTGGAGCTAATCTGAGAAGGCAAGTTCAACAGCCACAGGGGAAACAGGAAAATACTGTAACCCCTTAATACCATGCCGTATTTAAAACTCAGTAAACTCACCATCTATTATTACCACTATACTCTGCCACGTAGTTCAACCCAGCTAAAAAAGAGCTATTATTTGTCTTATTCACTAGTTTCCTGCATGCTACTTAACTAGAGGGTGTCACTTTGTTGCTTCTGCAGGTCGAGCCCATTACACACACCAGGGAGTCCCTGAATTCCTCCACTCCCCGCACAAGCTCCCTATGTGCCGTTCTCCCATTCCCCTTTATTTCAGGGACTCCTGCAATTCCACCTCCACCTCCTCCCTCATGCCATGGCTCTGTGTGTCTCCCTTTCCCCTCTCCCGCCGAGTCCAGGGGCTCTGAGTGCACACCTATTCTCTTCCACCTTCTCCACTATGGTAGGGGCTTTGCGTGTCCCTCTATACCATTGTTCCCAATTCTCCCAACAGAGAGAAACAGCATTAAGAGATTCCTTATCATCTCTTAATTTAGTTGTTTCATCTAAAACAGTGGTTCTCAAACTTATTTGATCGGGTCCCTCCTTCTTTGTGTCTGTAGTTGTTTATGCCCCCAAGTATATGGACTGCCATCCAGCTCTAAAGCTGAGCAGAGAGCAGCGGCTGCTGGCTGGATGCCCAGCTCCGAAGGCAATGTCACGCCAGCAGCAGCACAGAAGGGTGGCAAAGTGATATTCATCAATATCACTTTTTACAGCCGACTTAGCACCCCATTGCCCCCCTTACTTCTGTACTGCTGCTACTATCCTGGGGCTGACAGCCTCCAGGTGAGGCTCCAGGTGAAGGCCTGAGAGGCAGGAGGGGGAGGGAAGGGGAGCCAAAGCCCGGGTGGCAGGGCTCTGGATGGCTGTCAGCCCCAGGGGCAGGGCTCCAGCTGTCCCCTTGATCTCTGCCTCCCGGGTGTGCACAGCCCTTCTGCACGAGCCCCAAGAATGCAGAACTGACAGCGAGAGCTCTTCAAAAAACAAACAAAAAGCCCCCAAAAACTCCCACACCACACAGCTTGCTTGACACATTCCCATACCTCCCTTCAGAGGCCTGTCTCATAGTTTTGAGAACCGCTGATCTAAAACCTCAGTTTTTTGTGAATAGTTTTTTTTTTTAAAAGGAAATCCATGCTGGCACCTGATCAACACTTCTTCCCCTCGAAAGAATCAACATTACCTTTCTAATGCTACCTGAAACATTGGTCTGCAGTGTACAATCTCACTTTTTGCACTTTTTAAATATAAGTACATCAGCTTTTCTCCAGTCATTTTGATCTATGCCCACTTTCAGTGACTAATAGCAGTAAATATTTATGTTAGTGCCCAGAAGGTCCAGACAGGATTGGGATCCCATTATGCTGAACACGGGATAAACATAGTAAAGGGGCAATCCCTGCCTTGCAGGGCGTACAGTCCAAAAACAGACAAAGGATAGGGGATGTGGATACAACATACAATACAGATAATTTGCAGCTTAGTCTCTTATCTTTGGGCAAATTTTATCCTGATCAAGGTTTTTTTTTGACTCTCCTTTCTTAGATCTTGCTATAGTTACATCTAATTTGTGTATGATTCTTATAAACAGATAAAGGGGAACATGGCCATCTTCTATCTCCAGTTCAATTTTGTAGCGTTATCTTTATGGAGGCCTCAGATTATGCTGTACTAATGGAACATTTGAGGATTACTGATGTTGGACCCCTCGAAGAACAGGGAATGAATGTAGAAAAGTGTGCATTTTCCTCACACCTTCTAAAATCTTTAAAGGGAAACTGGTCAAATACAATCCCAGTTCCTCTTGCAAGCCAGCCTGGTCTACAGTGGTTAGGACAGCAAAGGTCTAAGTAGCCATTTTGGTCTTGGCTCTCCATCATCCCTCCCAACCTCTCACCAAGAGCACTCTAGCATTTTGGGGTATTTTTCTTCCCCGCAGAACAGTCAATTGTGCACTGCCAAATGGGGATAGTATGGAGGAAATAGGTCTGCCTAATCTTGGAGCTTTACAAAGATATTGTGAGATAATAAGAGTGTGCACTTATAAAAAGAAGTGATGCAACTCCTGGTTCCTTCCGGTGGGTAGGACATGCTAGTGATGCAATCCCAGTATCTTGATAAACATCTTCAGAACAGCTGCTACGACAGTCACCTGTTATAGCACACTGACTGACTGACTGACCTTTGCCTTTTAATTGATTTTAAGAATTTTATAACTTTTAATCATTTTAGGCCATCTAAGTATAATCTGTCTCCTGTGTCTTTAAAACCCATATCAAGGCTTGAGGGTTCTCAATCCAGGACTTTCACAGGCACTAAATGACCTACACTTTTTATATTATCATTATTAAATGTGTACCTAGACTCACCTAAATTTCAATAATCTAAGGTACTATTAGCAGTGGACTTTAATTATATAAAATCTTCTCTCTCTAACACTCCACACAATTTTATAGAGGGAATGCAGTATGTTGTAATACTCCTCACAATTAAGTAGTTAAAACTCTCACTCAATTATAATGGGAAAGGTTGCTTCTGGGGGCCAATTATGTAGAGGTGAGCTGTTGACATGTGCTATGTGTCAGGTTAGCCAATGATTTAATTTATTTTTATTACCTCATCTACCTTGTCTCTCGAGTATCCTGGGACTGACACAGCTACAACTACACTGCATGAAAACAATGGGTGTTAAGAATTCAAAAGCAGGCATTGCAAATTTGGATGCTTCTCCCAGTTTGCCCAACTAAAACCATTTTGTTTCTAAATAAATAAATTAAAAAAAAAAAAAAAAGTTTGCTGGCCATTAATCTAGAGCCATAATGCAAAAGTTTAGGGTATTAAAATACCTCAGACACGCCAAGATGCTCAAGTGTTACAATATCAAAAGATCTATAATACACTAATCCTACTGACAACAGTGATATTGTTGTGGCTAGCACAGTTTCAACCTTGGTATGAGTAAAGTTATGAATGAGCCAGGTCTCTGAGCAACTGCACTTCTACACATCCTGAGGAATTTGTGTGTGTTATTGCATTATTTACCACAAACAAAGCCACAACTAACTACAGGTTTGTAATTCCATCTCACTCCATTATTACAGTCTGAATAATGTAAACTCTTCTCTGTATGATCCACAAATATTTTTCCTAAAATGAAAATATCTAAGGGCGATATTTAAAACATCAGGTTAACCCATTAGGCTTTAACCTGTGAAGACAGAGTCCTCCTACATTTTGAGTCACAAGTGAAAACAGGTTTGGAGGTTTCATTTTAGCTCTTAACATAGGTTTCTCCACATCCCAAAAATACAGCAAAAGTCAGAGCCAGAGCCTGCAAGTGGATCTGCACAGATAGGCCCTTGCAAAGCCCTATTAACATTAGTGAAGTTCTCCAAGAGTCTGACTGTGTAAGTGCGCTTACAGGACTAAGGCCATGGTTTCTACCTTGGGATAGAAAAGTCTAGGCCTCCTCACCCCTGCCTTGCACACAGTAGTAGTTCAAAACTGCAAGGAGGACTCCCACACTGCTCATTCTCTTTCTTGGAATGGAAAGATGACAGAATTTGTTTGGGCAAACAAGTTGGATAATGGGGTGAGTTTATGTTGTAAGGTGATGTATATGTTGGTGAGAGAGAATGACCCTCGAAATTCAAACAGCAAGAACACACAATAAAAGAGGGTCCTGCTTCTTATTACATTTTTAAAATGGATGCTGTGATGGCTCAATGAGATTTTTAATTAATATTGACAGGTGAAATTTGACCCAGCATTTAGGTTTTACAAAATTCAACTGTTATAAAATTAAGACCAATGAAAAAAATTAGAAAAATTTCTCATTGAGCTAGTGCGTTAAAAATAGAAGTGTAGCCATAGCAGCGTGAGGGGCAAGACCCCCAACTATGTACTTGGGGCAGTTAGCTCCTCCCCCCACTTGCACGGCAATGACTACACTTCTATTTTTAGCATGCTAGCGCCACAACTAGTGCAGGTATGTCTACCCAAACTGGAAATTACAGCCCCAGCTCCAGTGCAGACATATCCTAAGTTACCAGAGTAGCATTAGGCAGTTTAAATGCCAGCAACTTCAGTCTACACTAGTGCACTCATCTTTGGAGCTGAACTGTTGGTAACATTGGTGGGATATTTTGAGCAAAAACCCCTTAGTGTCACAGAAAACTAAGATTCTCATGTAAAGACATGACTCCAGGAGCTGGGACTTAAGGACACCAAATATGACACTCATGATAAAAAAAAAAAAACCATGATAACTGGCAATATACAAGACATCTTTTTTTCTCTAAAAGAGAAACTTCAAAAACAGGCTTGAAATTCATCCCCCAAAAGGGAGTCCCCTACCCCACTAAATGAGTGAAGTTTGGAATAGGGCAAAGTATTAGAAACTTTTCATCATTAGAAGCGAGCTCCCCACAGACAAGAGCACACCAACTCAAAGCAGCACCAGACTCTGCCAGAACAACAGATGCAAAACCTGCAGATGCATCTCCACTGCTATAATGATCCACACCCAACACACCTTTCAAGATCCATGGGTCCTACACATGGATATCACAATACATGGTGTACCTCATCCAATGCACTAAATGCCCCCCACTAACTAGTGTATGTTGGTGAAACCAAACAATCACTACACTCAGAAATTAACTCACACAGGAAAATGATAAAATACAAACACACCCTATCACCTGTGGGTGAACGCTTTTCACAAAGCAATCACTCTATATCTGACCTCTCAGTCCTCATTCTCAAAAGAAACCTCCACAACACTTTCAAAAGATGAGCCTAGAAGCTTAAATTCATTACTCTGCTAGCTAGTAAAAGTCATGGACTGAACAGACACACTAGATTTATGGCTTATTACAACAGCCTTAACCTACTAACCCCCTCTTTTTGTCCTATAACTGCAGAGATGTTAACGGGCCACTCTCCCTTGAATAGTCCCTTAAAATATGTCCAATTTTTGCTAAACGATCTGTTCCACCTTGTATTTTGCTGTGATGCTGGAAGTATCTTTCCCAGATCTGAAAAAGAGTCCTGGGAGGCTGGAAAGCTTGTCTCTCTCACCCACAGAAGTTGGTCCAATAAAAGATAATACTTCACCCACCTTGTCTCTATTATCCTGGGACCGACATGGCTACAACTACACTGCATAGTACAAATCTTGTTGGTTCACATTACAACAATTTGATCTTTTCTGTGTAGACTGGACGCCACTATGTTACATGGTTTAATGCCTTCTAAAAAGAGAAGGCCAAACCTAGTTATAACACAGGTGGGGTTCAGTAGGATTTACTGTGTGGTAGCTCGAAACATTGTCTGAATTGACAGAGCTAGAGTTGTGTGGTTTTTAAAGCTTGCAGAGGCTCACAGTAGGAAGGGATTACAATGGGGGCAGGTTCACTGCATGTAGGAATTTGTTTTGCAATGAGAGGTGTGTGTGTTACAGCTGGAAATTACAACGTGTGAGGTATACAGGGTGTTTTTGTGTGGTTGATATTCACACTAAAGGCAGAGCTATAAGCCCTCACACAATGGGTGTATACCAGTGGTTCCCAACCTGTGGACTGGGGGGCTTTCAAAGTGGCCTGCGGCTCCCCTCCAATGGCTGCACAAGGGAGCTGCTACTTAAGGACCTAGGCAGAATGTGTTTCTGCAGGGCTAAAAAACCAGTGCAGGCTCTCTGCTGCAGTCAAGGGGTTGGGAGATCAGCACTCCCCTCCCCCTGGCTGTAGCAGGGAGCAGGGCAAAGTGCTCCCACTGCACCACCTGGGTCCATAGGTGCTGGGATCCCTGCTGGAGCCAGAAGGAGGAGAGCATTGAGCCTCCATCCCCCTGACTGCAGAAGGGAGCTGCTAGAGACCCAGTTGGAGCGCACAGGGCTACAGGATGCATATGGTTTCCCTGCTGCAGCCAGGAAGATGGGAGATAAACTCCCACGGCCTGCTGGTAGAGACTGGTGGCCCTTCAGGGTTGTAAAAATGATACCTGTGGCCCTCGAGCCAAAAGGGTTGGGAATCACTGGTGTATACAATGTGCACAGGGAAAAATGAGGGTTGCTGGGGGAGTTTCAGTCAGGGCCAGGACCCTGGGAGCAGAAGGTCAGTTACAGCATAGGTGGATTTAGTGATTCCAGTGCAGGAGGGAGTGAAGTTGTTTACAAGGGAGCCTACTGCAGGGAGGAGGGGAATGTTTGAGTGGGGCACTAGGGACACAGTGCAGGGTGTTTAGGTGAGAGCAAACTGGGGGCGCGTGTGTTTTATAACTGGGATTACTGTGGAGAGGGCGGGGCCTGGGGAAGGGGATTACTGTGGAGTGAGAAGAGATGACACCCGGGGGGGGGGATATTCTGGGGGGGTGTGTGACAGACAGCAGGTGGCTGGGGTAGAGGGAGTTACAGGGGTAGAGGGGGGGCAGTGTGAGGTAAGGGCGTGATCTGAGGGGGGCAGTGTGGCTGGGGAGAAGGGCACGGGCTGGGCATTACTACAGACCAAGAGGGCAGGGGGAAGGGAGGAGGAGGAGTCACCCCCTGGGTTAGTCTGGACAGAGGGGGCCGTGCCAAGCCGGGGGCTCCGGCGTGAGTCCCTGGGGGCCGCGGAGGGCGGCCGAGACGGAGAGCCGCTGGCGGGCGGGCGGGCGGTACCTGCTCGGTGGCGCTGGGGCAGTAGGCGACGAGCAGCAGCGTGGTGAGCAGGTTGAGCAGGAGGCCGCTCAGGGTGATGGTGTTGGGGGCCAGCCAGGCCGGGACCCGCTCCACCAGCCAGGCCCAGTAGAGCTGCAGCGGCGGCTCCAGCAGCGAGCGGCCGGACGCGCTGTAGCGATGCTGCTCCAAGCGCTTCAGCTGCGCCGCGCTCAGCGGCTTGGGCGGCGCCCACAGCCCGGCCATGGCCGCTGCTCGCGGGGGGCTCCGCTCCGCTCCGCTCGGCGCCTGCCTGCCTGCCTGGGCCGGGCCTGGCCTGCTGCCGCCCCGGGGCTCGAGTCGCCGCTGCTCGGCGCAGCGGGCGGGGGGGGGGCGGGCGGGACGGACGGACAGACGGGCGGGGGCTGGGTGCCCGGAACCGATATTTAACCCGCGGCGCCCGGGCCCTGAAGGGAAGCGCGCGCGCGTGTGTCCGACCCCAGCAAACCCCGCCGGCCCATGGGGAGCCCCCAACCCCGTCTGTCAGCCCCCGAGGGGGCCGGGCTCCTTCCTCTGCCTCCCCCCGGGGGGCCGGGCAGCTCCTCCCCCTTCTACCTCCCCCCGGGGGGCCGGGCAGCTCCTTCCCCGCCTGCCCCCCCCCCCAAGGGGGGCCGGGCAGCTCTACCCCCCGCGCCCCACAGGACGCCAGGCAGCTTCTCTTTTCCCTCCCCCCTCCCCCAGGAGGGGAGCTGCTGACCCCCCCCCCGCCGCGCGCTGAGCCCGCACCCTGTGCGTGTAACGCTCCTAGCTGGCACTGGGGTAGTCTCCAGGGCAATGGGCTGCCCACACAGTGCCCAGCACCTCAGTGACAACTGGAGAGAGAGCTGATCTCCCCGCTCTCTTGCTAAGGCCTGTCATCTCCACAGATCATACTTCCCACCAGGGTGACAACCTGTCTTGCTTTTTAAGGGACACATCCTGCAACCTATACATGTTTCGGCGCTGCTCCTTTGTAGTACTTACCTTGGCACAGAGCTCAAAGCACTTTACAAAGGAATGGAGGCATCATTAGCCCCATTTTACAGAGGGGGAACTGAGGCACGAAGAGGTGAGGGGGTCTTGCTCAGAGTCATGCAGCAGTTAAGTGGTGGAACCGGGAATAGAACCAAGGTCTCTTGACTCCCAGACAAGGGCCCTAGCCATTGCATTAAAGAGACATTTGATCAACTAACACTGAAAAGGATCATAGTGTGGTATAAAGGGATGATTCTGTGCTGTGTGGAATTTTTGTACCACAAATAAACATTGTGGGATGCTGTCTCTTAAAAATAATCTTTGTCCTGTATATTTCATTTGCTCTTTTTTGAAGCATGGGTACTTAATTACCATGTGGTCTCAAAGGATGCTCACCTGAAAGGGTTGAAATGTCAGTGGTAATTTCCCAGAAGTCCAAGCACCATGCTTGGTGCAGGGCGCTGATTGCAGCATTCAATAAATAGGTGCAACTCTATGGAAATAACAACTGATGGCAGATTCTGCTAGCATCCATATGTAAGATGTCTCTCTTTTCTAGGCTACTTGTCCACATATATAAAGATGATGCCACTATATAAAATAAATGATCTCTCTGTGTGTATGTAATACGTAGCTGGCTATTGAACTAATATTATAAACCATCTCTTCATTCATGGTTGATAGTATCTCTCCCTGTATCTTGTCATGTTTTATCTGACTTGGAGGTTCTCAGACTGTGGTCTCTTAACCACTGGTGGTATATGAAGCAGTTGCTTGTTGTCTGCTGAGAGCTGGCTTATTTCCAGTTACTAAATTGCATAAAAAGACAGAGATAAATACATTCAGTATCTTCCTAATACTATTTTTTTCATGTAAACAATTGCTCTGCTTGCCAGAGGGTTGTTATAGAATTGCAAATAGGAGGAAGTTGTCTGTCTAGTTGCAAATGGGAGGGAAGCTGATTTGCAGTCAGGCATAAGAGAGGAGAGGCTTCACAAGACAACTTCTGTATTAAAGGATGGTACACTGTGAAAAAGTTGAGACTCCCTATGTTGTAAGTGCCTCAGGGCAAAGGTCTATTTGTATTTGAATTCACAGTGCCATTCAGAGGGAGGTTGCTATGTGAATAATAATATTGAAAGTGACCATGGGCCCAGTGTTGCAAAACTATGCAGACTGTGCTTGGGTCACCTTACTGTGGGTAGTGTAGGTTGAATTTCCTGCTGTAAATTTCCTGGTCATTTTCTCACAAACTTTATTTTATTTTAATATGATTTTTCTTGTGTACATTTCCTTCTTTATAATTCCTTTGACAGTGATAGCTGGGGCCCACTCATCAGGTGCTTGGCTAAGTCACTGCTTAACATGCCACATCAAATTTCGATCAAACATGAAATCATACAGTATGCATACAGGTGATGCTGACCATGAAGTGTCTGTAGAACATAGTATGTAGTTAAGTAATGGATGTTTCTGTTCACAAATAGTCAAGATTGTGACATCATCAGACTCTCAGCACAGTTGGTAAATACACATTTTTCAGAGGAGCTGGAAATCTTTCTTTACTCAGAATGGAACTTGCATGGTGTATTCTGTAATACTTCAAAATTTTAATTATTAATACCTTTTAGCCCTCTACATATTTAGAATCTGAGTTTTGAAATATGTTTACTGAAAAATTTACTGAAAAATAAAGAGAAAATATTGTTACCACTAACTTCATTATATTAATCTTAGGTGCTAGTTGTAACTATTGTAGGTACATTTTCAGACAAAAATGTGATTGTCAAGTTCATAGTTTTCTTTTAAGAGAAGTAATTTGGCCAAGGTGTCACAGTGGCAGGATTGGGATACAACCCATCAGTGTAGCACTCTGGCCACTAGACCATATTTCCCCCGTTTGACGATTTGGTGATCACCTAGACTAGTAAGGGATTCTTTCACCACCTATCTCATAACCATCGGGTGCCTTAATGCTGTATTGCTATGGCTCAGATCCCTGCCTACAAACACAAAGTTTCACCCTGGCATCTACCAGCATAGTTACTCCTTGCAGGGTAATACCAAGTCTCCCCAAATCCATCTTTCCTGAGTTCTTAATTACCAGACACTGAAACATTTCCCCTCTGGTTCATCATCCCCAATGATGTGAAACCAGCCTTCAGATATCAGCTGTTCCAATAGTCTACTTTTCCCTTTTGCACTTTATGCACACCAGTAGTCCCATTCACTTCAATGGGGTCTATTGTGTGTATCATTAAGTGCATGCTTAAGTCTGCAGGATCAGGGCTTGTATTGCCTGATCAATCAATGATAAAGGCTGCCTATTTGGTATTAGCTACATTTGGGTTATTGGTAAAAAATTTGTACTATTCCTAACATAAGTTTATCTCTACTGCTGGTAGACAAGACACCTGAGGCCTTCAGTTTTTTTAATACCAGGGTGTTTAGACCTGCTCTGAGCATGGTCATGTTTCTGTGGCTATGTTAATCTTCAGTGGTGCACTCTAAAAGACTTAGGACGCTTCCCTGTATTGTCTTGAGTGCTATGCTCATTTCTGTAGGTGGACTCAAATGACTATTGGCTGTAAGGAGTATGGAGTTTCTTTATAGGGAAAGTAGGAGTCACTGTCTCCATGGTTACTGGGTGAAATTTCTCTTAGCAAGATTCCTTAATATAAGAGGGGAATCTTATATTTTTAACCTGATTTGAGAAAATGTTAATCAGTAGGGAGACTTGTATGAGCTGGAGACATAGGTTTAGTTAAACAGAAATGTGGTTAGAAGTAAGTTTTTTTTTTAAAGAAACTAACAATAGCTTTGTAGCAGCATAGCTGTGAATAGTGTATACAAATTAAATGAAGTGCTAATATGAGCCCTAATCCTACAATGAGTGCCATGTGGGTGGACCCCTCTTCCCACACAGAGCCTAATGGCTTAAAAGAGGATCATTTATGTCCTTGCCTCATTGATACAAATCTCCAGGTTACTCAACTTACCCCGTATTTTCCATTCTTATTTCCTCTCTTCTCTTTCACATGTCTTGGTCTGTCATTCTTATGTTGTCCACTTAATTTAGGCCCCAACTCTGCAATCGATAATGCATGGGCAGATTGCTACACCCACAAAGAGTCCCACTGTAATCAAAGGGGCTTAGGGTGACCACCCATTCCTTATTTTAAAGATTGTCCCTTCATGATCTTAAACATTTAATTGAAGCTTGTGATAATTGCATTGTATACTTGAGGGCAGGAGAAATGTACACCTGAGAGGAAAAATACATCATATGCTAAAAGAACATGGTGTTTCCCTATACTGTCCCTTAAAATACAGCATTGTCTCTTATTTTTCATGTGGTTTCCCCTTATTTCCACCCAATAAAGGTGGTCACCTAGTGGGGCTCCTGGTGAGTGGATCAGTTCATCCACGAACTGTCAACTGCCAGACTAGGGCCTTAGTTTGAAAGTTCCCCAGGCCAAGGTCTCACTTGCCTGTAAAATGTCATGCACAACAATGGCACACTAAAAGAATCTGTTTAACTGGTTCTATTGGAGTTTTAGAACTAACATACTCAAATTTGCTGGGGCTACCTAGGGGCTTCAAGGAAAGTAAAAGGTGTATATGCATTTATCAGAAAGAACTGATAAGAGGCTGTGAGACTGAAGCTCAGATTCCTGAAATATGAAGAAGCTGCTTTCTGCCTCTCTGGAACTGCAAAACTAACCTCAAGCAAGTGGATTTAGCCACTGGGGGATCCTTGTACTGTAGAGAGATTCTTGGGTGATGCAGAGCTGATGTAGTAGCTCCCACTCCGTCTCCACCCAGCTGCCAATGCAGAGACCATAACTGAAATTTCAATACACCCCGGCAATCTCCAGCTGCTGGACCGGCCCTTTGTTGGCACTTGGCATAAATGAGAGCAGCCTTCAGGAACTGAAAGCCTAAAGGCTCCTGAAATTTATGCTGACCACCAGATTGACAAATGCATAGTGCTGCAATTGAGAGAGCATAAAGTGGGCTTAAAGCTGTGCGCACAAACACATGCACATAGCATAGGAGGCTATGCACACAAACGCTCCCACCACCAAAGAGCACTGAACACTTCTAGCCAGAGCTCTGAGTCTGGCCCTAAAACTCAATCTATTGTTGTTTATTATATAAAATGAAGACAACGTGCTTGGTGCTGCATTAGACACAAAGATCAAGAAAGTCCATGCCTCAAAGGGCTTAGTCTAGAAAATATAGAAAGCCAAGATTAATCAGGGAATGCAGCAGAAGGAGATACCTTTAGTGTTTTATTACATTTCCCCCTCATTTGAACTTGATATTTTACGTGGCTTTATTTGTTGGTCTCCAAGCAGAGGTGGGTCTTTTAGTGAGATCTGAATGAAAGGTTGTATGCCACGTTGCTTCGACTGCTCTTTATGTCTCTTTAGGTCAAGGATCATGTTTTTATGTTCTTGTGCAACACCTAGCACAATAGCATCCCAATTCTCACTGGCACTTCTGCAATGTGGAAATTAAATGCTAAATAATAATATGGTGGGATAATGTAAAATAATGATCAATAAAAGTATTTTGGTAGGTCTAAACACATGTTTATTGTACATTAAATAAAACACTAATTTCAGTTGAAAGAATATTGATTTGTAGGTGAGTCATAGGAAATATAAACCTTCTAGATGAAGAAATATTCAACTGAAATGACCATTAAATGCATGTGTATTAAACAGCTAGTTTATAGCAAATCCGTATTCTTTTAAACTACTTTTAGATGAATAAGATCCATTATCAAAAGAGGTATGTATTTCAAGGCCCTACTGGATTGCCACTGGTTGATCAGTCTACTTTCACTCTGACAAAAATACGCCTAGCACTACAAAGTAGAAGATTGTTTTCTCATGCTTATTACACAGCTTCTTCTCTTTCCTCATTTAAAAAAAACAAAACACACAATATCAAACAAAAACCAATGCTGACCGTTACAGAATGTGTCTTGACTTCAACCCCAAAGCAATCCATGCGTAATTTTCTTTTCAGCAACAGGAAAGGGAAAAGCGGGGGGTGGGGGGAGGGAGGAGGAGACACACAACTGTGCTGCTATTGCTAGTATTAAAATGCTGTAATGCTGGCTACCAGTTTCCAATGCAGTGGCAGGAAAGCACTGTGGATGGGCTCTCACTTTCCCTCAGGGTTGCCTGCTTGCACTTCTTGCATATATGAATGAATGATATGTGGGGGCACCCCTTCCATTAAAAGTCTGAAGAACGAAAGTCCACCTATGGATAAGGAACAAGACAATTGAATGGTTAAAGCTACCAGGAGAAATAGATTTTTAAAATATTTCTGTTTCTCTGTGAAAAATATTGACCCAGTTAAGTGACAGAGATTTAGTCAGTCCCTATGCTATATTTTCTCTTGAGGTAGGGTGAAATTCACCCATGTGCAAAGATCCAGCACAAAGGTTACTCATAATTTATGTTGGGGTTTTAAGTGGTGCATAGGACTTGTGCTGGCCCCTTGCAGAGGAATGTATTTCACCTGTAAAGGGCCAGATTCTGTCATCTGTTGCACTCAATGCAACCCCACTGATATACCATGCATAAGCTTCATCCCAAACAATCATGTTTATTTCAATGGCGTTGCATGAGATGTATCTAAGGGTAGAATTTGGCTAAGAAAGTCCAGTGCAGCAAATACTTGACACGCAGAAAAAAGACAAGTGCAGAGACATTCACATTATTAGTGCTGGATTTTATAATAAATATTTAGCAAAATATTTACTATACCTCTTGGAATTTGACTGAAGTATGAGGATGAAATGATTGCACAAAAAGGCCAGAATTCTCAAAAATAGATGCCTGAATTTAGTCTCTGAAGTTCATATTTAGGCTCCTAAATAAGTAGCCTAATTTTCAAAAAGTTCTTTGAAAATCTGGCCATAAATTCTCAAATAAATGAAGTAGGATTGGCATAAATACTATTCCTGTTTCTATATTTTAAAAAATGTCCTCTCCTAAGATTCAGTAGTGACTTTTCATTTTAGCTTCAGCAGCTCCAATATGGCCTTATTATAGTGTGAGCACAGGAGTGGGAGCCAAGCAACTCCTGAAAGCAAAACCCTGTTTCTAATACTGTGACCGTAAGGAAATCACTAAAGTCAGATGCTCCTCTTCTGCGTTGTGTGGAGGGAAGTAAATGTACCGGGGAAGACTGCAGGGTCAACATTGGGAGTGAAGCCATGGGTACACTGCATATGCTCCTTCCAAACAGGCAGCAGTCACTCCACCCAAATAAGACATGATGATAGCTCTGCTGGAAATATTGCTATCAGAGCTGGTCTTTGAGATCTGTGAACCCTGTGGATGTGCTTCCCCTTTCTCCACTTCCTTGATTCTGAGGAGAAACAAAAATGTCAAGACCCATCTCAGTAGTTTTGTTTGTTTGTTTTTAAGGAGATCTCTCTAGCTTTCTTTGTTGCAAGCAACACCTGTAAATCAGTTACTAAGGTTCAAAGTTTGTCATAGTGTTTTCCCTAAAAGTATGGCTCATTCATGACCTCTCCTACAGACATCTAGTGCTAGCTACTAGAGCCCATGAAACCCATAGCTGTGAAACACCCACCCTCCAAAGTTTGGGGAGAGCCCTGTGGAAGAATTTGTCAGGTGGGCTGCCATTCATGGTGCTGTGATTTAGTATTAATAATAATAAAGCTACCGGCAACTGGAAAACATTTATGTTATGGCAGTTCCCACATATCTCAATAAAAACTGGGGTTGCTATGTGTTGCTTTGTCCCTTCTGACCCTCTGGAAAGCTCTGTTTCTTTTCTTTGTGGAGTTGAGCTTGCTTTCCTTTGGAACTTTGATAGGCTGCACGGTCTACTGAATAAAGCATCCTACAGTACAGTCAACATTCAAAGCTTCTCAGGGCTTCCATGGCTTGGAAGGCATATTATTTTGGATCTGGCACTATATGGGTAAAGAGATAGGGCCAAATCTGTTGTAGTTACACTGGCACAATGTAAACCTGGAGTTATCATGAAGCCAATGGAGTTATTCAGAATTTAGCCTGGGATAACAGCACAGTTTGGCCTGAGATCTTTAAAATATATTTTACTATATTTAGAAACATAAGAAAATTTTACTTTTTTCATTGTATGCAGGACAGTAAAGGGTCTGTTTTTAGACCCAGATTTGCATTTTATGATTTTGTTTTGTATTGTACTATGTTTCCACCACACTCTCTTTTTCTAGCTAATTCTCCTTTCTTAAATAAACCTAATTTTGTTTTATTGTAAGTGCTCACGTGCTGTGTGATTTTACAGGAGCAGTGGTTTATGGTAAAACTAAAAAACTGGGGTATGCTGCTCCTCTGAGAGCAGAGGATCTAGGATTTATGTGAGTAGCCAGTGTTGGGCTGCATATCACAAAGGAATGATTCAAATGGACTCAGGGACTAAGGTGATAACAGGACTGGATTATCCTAGAGGAGAATGCCAGAATGGCTAATAGGTGAACACCCAGCCACCAGAAACAAGGCTACCTCTCATTAGAGACAGGCTGTAAACAGGTGACACTGAGTCTTGGGTACCCCACAAACTGTCACAGAGGGACAGTGGGGATGTGACACGCTGCACCCCATATACACCCTTATGGTGTGATTGTGTGTCATTCATGTTCACACTTATCGTGTACCTGTATATTGTTTAATGCAGAGTATGTCGTGCAAGGTGTTTTTGGAATGCTCATGACATACTGAACATTTTGGTTATAGGAGTATGTTTGTTGCAATGTCATATGTGTGGTTATGAAGCTCTGCTGTGTGATATTCCCAAATATGTGTCTCATAGGGCTTGAGGCAGATCCAGGCAAACACTAAAAGCAGAGAGGTAGTACACGCCTTACCAAGGCATGCATAAAACAATCCAGCTCTTCCAGGAGTAATGGACTAGCCTAAGCATCTGATAAGGGGATGCTCATTGACTCAGGATGTGGAGAAGACGATGCAGGAATACTGTTGGTCACCTGGCCCTGAAGGGGGGAGGTGAGGCGCCAGAGGGGGGAGTGGGGACATTTGAAAAGGGGGAACGTTTTGACCTCTCTCTCTCTCTCTCTCTCTCTCTCTTGAAATCCAGCAACGAACAACATCAAGCAACAAAAGCATTGACCACAGGGGAGAGCCTGGTTGGAGGCCAACCAACCAGCCTGTGGTGAGAACCATCTAAGACTGTAAGGCTACTGAAAGTGTTAATTTAGAATGCAATTTGCCTTTTGTTTACTTTTGATTAAATCTGACCTGCCTTCCTCTGGTTTATAATCCCTTAAAATCTTTCAGTACTTAATACATTTGTTTGTTTTATCTATGGCTTGGGTGTGCGTAGAGACTTCATTTAAAGTGACAGAGCTGGTGCATATCAATTTCTTTGATAAATTGACGAACATATGAGCTTGCAGAGTCCAGTGGGCAGTATTGAACTCTGTAAAACGGCAGTTCCTAGGGTTGCACCTGGGACTGGGGGGTGGTTGCTGGGGTCATTCTATTGCATAATCCCACAAGTGGCTGGCCAGAAGCACTCACTCACTAAGGTAAGAGCTGCTGGCTTGTAAGAGGCTGTGCGTGAGCTGACTGAGGAGTGGGGTGTTCAAACAGTGGAGCAAGAGCTAATCAGGTTCTAGGAGTGAGTGATTGGGGTGACACAGCCATACACCAGTCCAGGTTGCAGAGGGGAATGTGACAGGAGAAAATGGTAAATATTTTGCTAAAAATATTAGAGATCATCCCTCTTGATTGGGAAGGTTGGTATGTGTGATAAGGAAGTTGCATTACTACTGTACCTTTTATAAGTCTGCATGGATGTTCACTTCTGCGAGGTGCAATCAATCCCACTAACAACACTTACCTTCTGAAGCATTTTTGTAGCACGCCAAAAATTTTAAAGCAAAAGTACATTTTCAAGATGAACACATCGTTCTCTTTAACTGAGCGAACTGTATATTTCAGTTAGATTGTATTGATTGATCCAGTATTGATATAGTTTTATTCTATTTACACAATTTAGGAAAAGCCAGTATATCCATTATTAATGTTATCCTGCTGAAGACACATTATTTAATTTTAACTCTAATTGTAACCCTATCACTCTTTCAGAGTTGTGCTTTCCCAATCTTAGGTAAATGGACAATACAGACAAAAAATGGCATGCTTTATAGCATTCTTTAAAACTTGTGTAATGCAAATTTTCATAAGAATCATTCATTTTTTAAAATAAAATGAAGTGATGTAAAATTGTCTAATTTATTTAGAAGTCTATCCCTAGATGCAAATAATTGACTGTAGATGAAAAATGCTCTTATATTACTTGTATTTTCTCTAAAGTTAGTAATTAACCTAATTCATGCTTTATTAAATTCAGGTGAAATTACTTAGAAAGTAAGTGTATGAACCACTAAAGGGAGTTATTGAAACAAGCAATTATTGGAAAGATTAAGGGTTAGTTGTCAATTTAAGCATAGTGTAATATAAATTCAAATTATTGATTTAAAAACATTTTCATTAAATGACATAATGAAAATCATGCCATACTTCGCAGGCTTTGTATGACGTGAAAACAGACATAAGCTTCATATGCAAGAACCATATGAAAGCTTACCTTAGATGGCAATATACATTCAAAAATCCTTACTGTGCAACTAAGGGAGAGAGAGAAAGAGAAGTAAGCATTTAATTGCTAACACCAAAGTAGAGCACTTGTTGGGTGAAATTATGTTCATAATTATGACAAGACGTTTTAATCCTTAGTCACAAAAAATATGTAGGAAATAGAAGCACATGGAAAGTAAAAGGCAGGGATACAGTACCACTTCAAAATTATAATTAATATGTAAACTCTTTATTAATATGCACAAACATGATTGGCTCCTGTAATTAATATAGAGTACATAGTGGAGCCAATCAAATTGTGCAACTGATTTTTAGGATAAAAGTTTCTAAACTTAGCTTCAGAAGAAGCTAAAACATATGTATATATATATTTGTGTTTTTCAACACAGGAAAAAACCACACATAGCATTAAATATATATATATATATATATGTTGAAACTCTAAAAGGCAAAATGAGCAAGTATAAACTAGTTACACACCAGTGCCTTATTATGTACCTTGACACAAATACATATTTACATTAGTTAAGGCATGCCATTTATTCTATTGGAACTATTAGTTTTAATTAAGTATTTTACGTATGTAGTGCTATGTATGGGCAATAAACAGTTCTTGTAACTGCAGCAGCCATTTAAGAAAAGAAATATTAAAAAATACCTAAAATGTTTGGAGTACATTCTAGCTTAATTGCTTCACAAGTGTAAGTTTTTAAATTGTACATTTGAAAGCCTCCAGTATTGGAAATGTCAGTGTTTGGGCATTTCTGTAATTTAAAAATGGCCATGTCGATATTTTTGAATTTTGGTAATGTTAAAAACGTCATTTTGTTCAAAGGAGTAAATTCTCTGGCAGTAATTCTGCTGAAGCTGAATTTGAAGTCAACAGAGTTATGCCCATAGAGAATTTATTTGGCTCTAAGGGTGATATCCTGGCCCCACTGGGTATGTCTACCCTGCAGTTAAAAACCTGCAGCTTGTCTGTGCCAGCTGACTGTTGAATTGCAGTGTAGATGTTCGGGCTTGAACTGGAGTCCGGGCTCTAGGATCCTGCGAGGTGGGAAGTTTCCGGAGCTTGGGCTGCAGGCCGACCCCAGGAGTCTACAGTGCAATTCAACAGTCCTTTAGCCCGAGCCCCACAAGCCCAGGTCAACTGACACCATTGCAGGTGTCTAATTGCAGTGTAGACATACCCACTGATGTCAATGGAAGTGTCCCATTGACTTCAGCAGAGTTAGTATTTCCCCCTTAGATTTTGCATGCCAAGTGTCAGCCTGTATTGATGTTCTAAGTACCAATTCAGAATAGAAATCTAGTTTACAATACAGAATAATTTTTAAAATTAATGGATAACATGGTGATACCTCTGTTCTTTCCATAATTCTCCAGATTATATCAAACTAACCTTGACCTGAGTCCCCTTGTCAAAGGGAGTTGAGTATATTAAAGTTTTTTTTTTTACATATATGCATGGTTTTATGTATGAGAAAGTATAAATTCTTGCCTAGACTTTGCATAACTCTGATGTTAGCTCCTACATTCTTAATTAATTTGGTCTTCTTTACTCATGTGACATAGCCAATGTATGCCATGAGACACTAGCTAGTATAATCTAAAAGCAACTAAGGAATACACACTTTACATGCAAATGCATTTTGATGTAAAAAGAGAGGGATGTAATGGAAGGTAAAGTCCAGCGGAATGTGCTTTTTATAAACCTGTTTCTTCCCTGCCGAGAAGAATGGTTCTCCTGGGGTAATTATTCCATAATACAACACTGCAGAATTAGAACATTCATACTGGTATTTATTCTTATTTGAATTTTTCCCAGTTAATTTATTTAACAACTTAATTTTTTCAATAGGATTAATACCAATTGTAACTCTTCTCAGAATCCATTTCTGTCATCGAGTTATTGAAGTGATAAGCAACTTTGGCTTCACCCTTATGGCTGATAACTCTCTCCCAAGCAGTCAATTATCTCATGACAACAGGTTCATGATGAATTCTCTTAGGGCCTGATCCAAAGTCAACTGAAGTCAGAGGAAGTCTTTCTGTTGATTTCAATGGGCTTTGGATCAGGTCCTTACTGCTTATAGACACTCTATTTACAGAAAACGAAACAAGACAATGATTATGAATACTTATGACAAACCAGCCACGATTAGGAATCTAATTCGAGGAATTGTAAAAGAAAAATATTTTAAAAATGTTCTTTGGGGAGAGGGTGTGTGAAAAATACAATAATAGTTTTAATGGAATTTTGTGTTTATATAGATTGTCATCTTCCAAAACGTAGTTCAGATAGAACTTCTTTTCTTAACAAAGATCTTTTACAAATTGTGACATGAACTTTTTCAGCATCCTTGTAGATAAATAGACTTGTCGTGCGATGGTAGTAAATAGCTCAACTATTTGCCATTTTAAATGCATCGAAGAGACCAGAAAAAGATTAATTAAATGCCAGGGTTTATCAGAAATAAATAACATCCCTGTGAACAGAAAAAAATTTCAGTGATGGTAAAACGATGATTTTAAAATGAAATACTTGTTATTCTATTTGTCTATTATTGTCAATAAAATGTTTAAATAAATGAGGTAAAATTTGTAACTGCTGATAGTCTGGATTTGAAGCCTAAGATATTAAAAGCAAATTGATAAGAAAAGTAGAAAATTGTAATGCACTACTAGTATACTGTATTATTACCATAACTTTTCACTTATTTAGATACCATATAAAATGATTAGCACACTCTATCCATGATACTTTTGTGACATTCCTAGGAATATGTCTACATGATAAAACAGATTACTAACAGCTCAGAAACAGATAAAAGAAATTCTGGACTATTTAGCAAAATGAGAATTAGTCCAACATATTTGTTTGTATAGTGTACATCTGTCTAACATGATGTGCTATTCCAAAAAACAAGAGTTAGAGTACCGTGGCTGTTAAACTCACCAGATATGTAACATCCCTTAAATGATAGCTTTGACCCTGCAGTCCTTAATTTGCTTTGAAATCAATGATCATTTGCCTGAGTCACGACTGCAGAATCAGGCCCTAATTTTAACTCCTGGATGGTTTGCTAATCTAGGATGTGATATCACTGCAACTGAGGTTATTTGAGGCACTTGAGCCAGTTGTCCCCTGGCGGTATGAACAGGACGGGCTGCTAGTTTGACCTTCTTGCTGAGGGATTCTTTGGCTTTGGAACTTGCTTCCTGAGTTGGTCTGCTGAAAACTTGATAGTGTGACCTTCAGGACATGCTGCAAGAACTACTTGTTTACCCAGGAGTCCCCTTGGGAGGGATGATTGGGGATGAAGGGATCTAACTAAGGGGTTGGGGGATGGGCATTGTTGGGAGCTGAGTTGTGAAGAATTTTTTTTCTTTGACCTAACAAACTATGGAAGTAGTCAGTTGTGGATGGGGGTAGGCATGACTGTCAGTGATAGTATTTTGGACTGTGGTGTTTGCAATTTTGTATGCAATGTACACAGCACTAGACTGGAGACTTATAAATTATTATTTTTTTAAAGTAGGTAAGAGGTGGATGATGTCAGATCAAATGCCTATCAGGAAAAGGCTCAAGTAGGTCATCTCAAATGTAGCTGGTAATGACTTTTTACCTCAGAGACAAAGTGCTGGCTAACTACATTACTAAGCATAACAGATATATTGAAAAATGATCTATGTAAGCATATTTACACTTCGGACATCAATATGTAAATGTCAAATGTAAAGAAATGAAATTCACATCAATATTGATCAGAATGGCAAAATAAAATCTCTGACTCATTCCTCAATAAACCACTGTTCAGGACAGGATCAATTCTTGGTCAACGCTTTCCTGGACAATGTTGCAAAGTATCCTGTGGTTTAGATACCAGGGAAAACCTGAATAAAGAGGCGGGTCTTGCATCACATGCTAACAGTGGCAAGACTATAATTCATCCTGACCTCCAGTAGCAAAGAGTTCCACAGTCTCAGCAAAAGCACCATACTGGATCTTTTCCCTTGTACAGTTACCATCAACGCAGTTTTAGGGTTCACTGAAGAATTCTATACAGTTTTTGGCAACAGTAACATCTATGGATGCTTATGACTCCTAAATGTGACAAATATTAAATAGAAAAATTCCCTCCAGCTCCCTACATGTCCCCAGTTCTCGCCACAGCCCCCCTTGCTCCCCTCCAGTTCTGATCCGGCCTCCGCCCAGCTCTCCCTCAACCATTCTCCAGACTCCTTCAGTCCAGCCCCCAGCACTCCAACCCCCATGTGGTCACCCCTCCAGGCTCCTTTAATTCCCCTCCTGACCCCTACTTCCCTGATCCACCCCTCAGCCCTGTTTCAAGCCCTCACAAGCCCTCCCCCACCTCTGCTCCAACCCCCATCCTCCCATCTATGATTTACATCCCTGGAGCTCCACTCCAAGCCCCTTCCCCCACCTTCAACAGCTCTGATCCAGGCCTCCAGTTCCGCCTAGTTCTGCTCCAACCTCCTCGCTCACGTCCTTTTATTTTCTTGGGTTTGAGGCTGACAGACTTCATTGCTGTGTTTAGTTTAACTCCTTTCAGCAACCTTTACAGATATTCCTCCCGTCCAAAACTGTTCCTTGCCTAATGCTTGCAGTATGTGCTGTACGTCTGTGAATCTCACTAGAGTTTGTCACATAAGTGGTACACCTTCTGATCCCTAAGGGACATATCCATACATGAAACAACCCATGAAGTCAGTGGATATTTGAATAAAAATGGCGGTAGAATATAGCCAACAAAAAGTTTTTAGAATCACCTCCCGGCATTTGCTTATTGCACTCTTGACTCTAATATATGCTGTATCTAAACAAAGAGTGGATTTGCTCTGATCTTAGACACCTTACCTTTCACTTCCAGTTTGCATTCAACTACTGCCTCTCCAAGTTCATTGGCTGCTTTGCAGGTGTAAGTGCCTCCATCGTAAGGATTGGGTTTGCGGATCTCCAAGGTACAGACACCTTGGTTACCGAACATTCTGTATCTCGGGTCGTTTATTATAGTCACTTTGTTTTTCATCCAGGTTATTTTGGGCTGTGGTAAAAAGTGCACACAAATATAGGAAATGAAATGCTAATCTTCTTCTGTGACTTTGTATTGTCAGTTTTTTTTCATTGTGTATATTAGTAGTATACACTGAAAAAAAATATTAACAGAAGGGAAGTTGTAGTCCATTCCTAAAAATAAGTTTGGGCCATATCATGCCATTGTTTTTTAAGCACAGCCCCCTGTGGCCTCATTATTTAGCTTAATTCAATCAAGATCATGTTTTTGAGTCAGCAAAAATGGAGATTAGTTACGTTACGAAGGGTGTACCATATAATAATAAACAACTGACTAATAACTTTCAAGATCTAAACATTCTAGGTTTGTCAATAAAGCTGGGGTTTTTTTTTACTAGTAACCAATTCATAGAGTTTCATCAGAAACCTTGGAAGTGAATGATGGATCAGAGAACACTTTTAAATAAAAATGCTGAATTCTGATTTTGCTGGGTCAGTTGAATTTTCTACTCTGGAAAATTGGTCAAAGAGAGAGCAGGAAGCATTGTTTTTACAGTGCCTAGCACAATGTGACCCGGATCCTGACTGGCCTCTAGGCGCTGCTGTAATATAACTATTAATAATTATAAAGAGCATTTTGTTTTAAACCAAAATCCTTATTGATCTATGGACCATGCAGCTCTTGTGAATTACTGAAGTAGCAACCCTATATATGCCTAATCAGCTGGGGAAAATCCACGTTTTCATTAAGATATCGGTGGACTCAGTAAATATTACAATACCCATGTTGTAGATGGGTAAACTGAGACAGAAGGAGATGTAACTTGTCCATTGTAATACAACAAATCAATAGCAGAACTGGGAAGAGTACCTAAGAATCCTAACTCCCCGTCCCTTGCTCTGTTCTTTAGCCAACTCATTCTCCTTATTGTATGTGTGTGAATTATAAGAACAGGAGCAGTACTAGAAAATATCAGTCTGGTTAAAACCTCCTTTGCCTTCACTGATAAGTGTTATGCCATACCTTGGGATTTCCTCGAACACTGCAGTTCAAAGTAGCATTGTAACCAGCTACAGCATACGTGTTAATTAAAGGTTGAGTAAACAACGGTGGTTCGGTGAAATTAAATTCTTCGTAAATTGGATTTTTGTAGACTTTACCTATAAAATAAATACAAGATGTTAGGAACTGTTAGAACAAAGCATTTAATATGGTTTTCAACCTGTAAAGAGTGAGTCTGCTCTAATTTGCACTGCTTAATATACCAACGTAACTCCATTTATTGCACTGATTCTCACTAGCGTGAGAGCAGAACTGAGCCTGGGATGTTATTGTTGTCTCTGAACATACTGTACAGAGGACTTAAAATCTCTCCTTGTTGTATGAATACATGGTATATAAAGTACAATGTACATACTCTGTGTGCACGCCTACAATTACACACAGACTTTGTACAACGATATGAATACTGACTAGCGGGCTAGTAAGAGTGGCAGCATCACCAATAAAGATAGCAGAAAATTTGTTGATCCTGTATAAAACAAAATCTAGGAGAGCTGGCTTTCTCGCTGATAATGTATCTGCCCTTGTGGTGCTGAAAGTAGTAAATAAATAAAATAAATTATTTTTCTCTATAAACTATGCTGATGCATTGAATGGACATATGGGGTGAAATTCATCCCTGTGCCGAGGGCCAGCACCAAGGCCTATGCATAACTTACTTCTGACTTAAGCAGGCTTTGCCTGGTGCATGGGCCTTGTGCTGACCCTCGGCACAAGGGTGAATTTGCAGTGACTAGAAACAATTTCCACAGCCACTCTTCTGACCATCATCCCACTTTTAAATGGAAAACTATTTCCACTCCGAGCGAGGGTGATTGAAAACTGCCAGCTTCCTGAATTCATTCTTTTTAGTTTCCTTTATGACGTCCCCGTTTTTGATGGTCAGAACTGAGATGCTTTTCTTTCAAGTGAGAGAGCAAAGTAACTCCTTATTGCCAGTAGGAATGCCGTTAGCAGTGGCTCATACAGCAAGTGACTGATGTCAGCCCTCTAAACTTAAGCCTACTGCCTTCACAGTACATACTGTATGAGAGTGGCTGACCCAAACCATTCCTGAACTCAGGGCACTCTCTCTGCCATTCTTCTTTGCAACAATTTATGTATGGATTACAATGCCTTCATTTCCATTTTAAACTGTTTGAAAGCTCTATGTGATTCAGAACTGAGAGACGAATTGATGTTAACATTTAAAACCAAGTGTTATCCTCCCTTGCTTTATTACTTGTCCCATACTTTGCAGTTGTTCATAGTGAATGCCATACCCTACCAAAGCGGAATGGTAGCAATTTACGCTCACTTTGCACTGGTGTACATGGCTACACCAGGTACAAACAGTGCAGAATCAAGCCTTTTGTCTCTTATTTCTTTCCCCACTCTGAAACCCACACTTCCTCCTTAAGATACATAATTGATAGTTAGCTAACCATCCTTTGCGATCACAGCACTCTCTGTGGTCATTGTTGCCTCCTCACTGAGGCCGCACATGTTTTCAGCGAAAATCCGGAAGTAGTACTCATTCCCTATGATGAGTTCATTAATGGTCGCACTGGTTCGGTGGTAGTGCTCAATTACGGTGAACCATTCCTGCAGAACACAAACACAGACTAAGTTTACCTGCAACACACTTCATTTTATCAACAGTTAAGATTTCAATAGCCACTATGTGCATGAAAGTATGAGAACAAATTTTAAGGAATGTATATAATCTGTAAGGCATAATACAATAACTGAGCTAATGGCAATGAATTCTAAGTTAATCACTACACCGTAATTGCATGATAAAGAAAGAGTCACAAGCAATTCACTGTGCTATGAAGGGTGAATGGAAAGTGAACCCTATTAAATTGTCGCATTCTGTTTGTTAGTCAGGAGGGTTCATTTTAGGAAATGCAATATTACAAAGGTCCTGTTGTGCAAGAGAGGAAAGGCAGGCTGTGCCACTCAGAGTTCATACTGCTGACAACGTATTGCTGCAGATAAGAAAGCAAGTGACTGCAAAGCAACAACAACAACAAAAACTAATAACAAAAAGTTTCAATGTGTCAATCTCCAAGAACCCAGTACGCCCGGGTACTAATCTGCCTCCTCTGACACAGGCTAAATGAGCAATATGATTATGGAAGTATGATTCCACCTCGATGATTTCTCATGATTTTAGAACAGTTGATAGGGAAGGACGAGCAGTGCATACAGCCCAAACTACAGACACTTGATCAGACAGGTGACTGGGTCTCAGAGGGTCTTTCCCTTCTCAGTAGCAACAGTACAGTCTAAGGATAGCAGCATGTAAAGCTCACCCATAGTCATGCAACTGGAATGGGTCCGGTCTCCCATGGCAGTCAGCAAGAGGTAATTTATTTGTTAAAAATAGGACTTCCAATTCATTCTGGATTTCATTTTGAGAAATCATGTGTAAATAAGGAACACTGCCACAGTGCAATAAACAGCTGGAAAAAAACCTGTTTGTTAAATTAGTGTTTGAGGCAGTTCCAGGGGCAAACTTAGAGGACAGACACAAGCATTCAATGTATGGGTTTTTTTCCTGTAACAAAGTCCTGTGGATGTGATTTCATCAGCTCTGAATTCCTGTGATTTCTGGCACAACACTCATCTCTTGGGAAGTCTTATATACTCCACGGCATACTGTTTCAGGCATCTCTCAGCATAGCTCTCAAGAGACCCATGTTTAGATGAAAGGCATCTCTTTAAATATCAAATTTACATTTGAGCTTGGTACACAATATCCACCTAGTGAGATCAAGAAGACTCATGCTAAAAATGTAAAGCAGAATATGGCCATGAAAATGCTCTCTCTTTTATTTATGCCACCACTTCCAATTGTCTCCCTTTCTCACAGTATATATCTGTGTACGTTTCTTGTGCCAGAGTTTATACTGGTGTGTACTAAACCTGAAGAGCAACATTATTTTAGAATTCCCAGTAATATAGCTCATAGCGCTTAGAAAGGATCATCCACTTGAAAGAATTTGGGACTTCCTATCTTCAAAGGCAACTGTTTTAAGAAAATGTCCCTTTGGAAACAACCATTATTTAAAATCCCACCTGGTACTATAACAGGAAAACTGTTGCCACAGTCAACATGGCGATAACGTGGAACCACTGCTCCATGAGCACAGAGTACACTTTGGACACTAGTTATTTTATTTTGTATTACTTAGCACCTAGAAGTCTGAACAGAGATGGGGCTCCATCGTGCAGAGCACTGTGTGCGCACAAAATCCAAGGCCCTGGCCAAAACAGCTTATGGTCTAAAGAGAGATGAAGGGAGGGAAGGGGGATAGAGTCACAGGGAAGTGAACTGACTGGTACAAGGTCACACAGCAAGTCAGTGTATTAGTATTCTTGTCATGCAAACTGTTTCATATCTCTTAGATTCACAATATCCTAACTTGCAGTATCTATTAAATGTAGAAATCCAACTGCTGTCTCTTACTGAACTATAAAATAGGAGCTTGGTTATGAAATAATAACAATAATTAGCTCTCATATAGCTCTTTTCATCTGTAAATCTTAAAGCATTTTCCAAATTAGGTAAGTATCAGTATCCCAATCTGTAAAATAGGGATAATGATACTTACCTAATTTGTGAAGCATAATACAGGGATGTGAAGGGATTTGCCCAAGGTCATCCAACAGGCCAATGACAGCTGGAAGTAGAACCCCGATCTTCTCACCATCTAGTGGACCATCCGTGAGACTACATCCATGAAAATGAGTATTTGGGTTTTTGATTCTCTATTTCCTGTGAGGAGCTTAGACAAATGAGAGGCAGATTTACCCCCACCCGTCCCCCAAATACACGTTCCCATTTATAAACTTTGAGTACTGTGGACATTGGGATTTTCAGATGAGCTTTTGAGATTTTCTGAGTAGTGATGTGGTTCTGTAATGATCCAATGCCTCAACCATCAACATTTGTCCAAGTAAATAGGGCTTTTTATATTTAACAGAAAGAATGTGGTGACTGTCAGGGTTTAAACTGAGTCAAACATATTTTATCACTTACCATACTCTTCTTGTCCGCTTTTTGAATCGTGTATCCAGTAATGGCAGCGTTACCATCATCTTTTGGCGGCTTCCATTCTAAAGCAACATTCTCTCCCCAAACATCCTCAATTGTTACAACATGTGGTGGGCCAGGGCGATCTGTAATAATGATATGCCACTGTCATCTTTCCATTACGCTTGCTCTCTGATTCTTTCTCTCTTAGATATATATCTTACACACACAAAAAAGAAAATGTTAAAGGGCGGCTGCAAAGTCAAGCACTCAAAAGTTAGGAAATGCCAGAATTAAAGTAGCCTGCGCAACCTGAATTTGACTCCATTGTGCCTATACATTATGATACAGTCTTTAGTTTCACGATCACACACTATTTTGGCAAAGTTAAAAGTGAAAACATGATCTTATAATAGAAAGTCTCGACCTTAAATACGGGCTGTGTTACCAGCTTCACCTATAAGATATACAGTATGAGATTTCCTTGGTATGTCTCTTTTTTTCCATCATAAGGCTTTTAACACTGGTGGTCTCTTCCAAGTCATGTTTGTGAGAAACTAACTCTTGCTACAATAGAGCTGTATCAGATCTGACCAAGTGCCACCTTAACTGTAAAATGCTTCAATGATTCTGACAAATACAGAATATAAAAACCCATTACAAAGAGTGAAGTAGTGTAGGATTCTAGGGTGGGACCATAATGTTCTGACCGGCTACTGACGTTTTGGAAAGGGGTCCCCAATTATGCTTGCTGAGAACCTGGCTCAGAACTTCTGGCTAAGTGAACTCCTGTAGAGCGGTACCATTGTAGAAGAGGCTCTCACTAGAAATCTCATGTTTTGCAGCACTCTGGTGATATGTTTTTGGAGTCTGCTTTGCCAAAATGCATTATTTGTTTTTTTTAAACATACCAACGATTTGAATGTCTATTGTAGCTTTGTCCATCAAGTTTTCTACTTTCACTTTCAGATCGTATTTTCCAGAGTGGCTCCTCTCTGCCTTTCGGATAAAGATGATAGTATCATTTTCACTGTTGCGGATGTTAATTTGATTCTTGTCTACGGAAGCACCATTTTTCTTCCAAGATACCTTTGGCCTTGGTCTTCCCTGTAAAAAGCCATGGAACAACGTAAGTATGCTTTTTGGAAGGAGAGAGAAGGGTTAGGCTGTCGCAAAGACAAAATAAAAGTCTTCTTGAATCAGAATGGTGGAAACTCTTTAAAGAAAAAGCAGATAATTCAAAACACAAGGCAATTCAGAGGCAGTCAGTTGTTCTTATATTTGTTTTTCTTCTGAACTTAATGGGCAACATTGTTTTGTTTTCAGTGGTTCTCAGAAGCAGATGCCCAAAAAGAATCACAGTGCGATGTCAATAGACGCTAATTTGTTTATCATGCAGTGTCACTAGGAGTTTGTCCTTATAGAAATAAGAATTTCAGGGTGCTGTCCAAATATATTAACCTCAGTCTTGTCAAATTATTTTGGCTCAGTGTATGCACCACACTGTAGTACTTTTAATTTACCAGGAGTAGCATTTCCTATAGCATATATTGTGCCAAGCATCTGTGTATGTGAACAAAGGAAGAAGAGGGCATAAGGTCTGGACACAGTAGGGGTTCTTGATTCAGCAAAGCAAAGACTCTGCAGACAAGTGTTACTGGAAGTGCTAGCCTCTGCACAGGGTGTCGGGATGAGGTCAGGCTACGGCTCTGTCTCTAGCCAGCAGAGCAAACTAGCTGGAATAGAAAGCGCGTGTTGCATCCTTGGAAGCGGTGATGCAACAGCTGTGCTCCTCAGGCGCTCTATGAGCACTGTTGCACAAAGTTTCTGCTGGATTGGTCCACACCACGCCCAAAACAAGATAGTGAATAAATGTCACATTCCAGCCCTAGAAACCATATCTAATCATTGTCTATTGCAACCACTGTGTGCTGTGCTAGTGATTATCTTGTGTGTAATGACAGGTCTATGTTGAAGACTTATGGGTATTCGGTGGACCACAACAGACAATAGATCAGCCACTGTTTACTAATTAGAAAAATTCAGTCTTTGGTTGAGCACAGTCTGATTTCAGAAGGCACAGAAAAAGCTATCTACAGGTGCCCTGACTGTTGAGGTAGTTCCATTTCTGCATAAATTAACTACAGGCCCCATCACAGTTGTATAACATGCAGTTTTAACAATGGCAATGTGGGAAAAATAAGTATTGGTAATTGTGTCTTTATTTCTTACGTGGAAAGGAATAACAAGATTCACAGCTTCTCCAACCCTTCGAATGTAGGTTTGTTTTAAGTGTCTTGGTAGACGAATCTTCGGAGGTTCTAAAATAAAGAGATCAAAAGCATGTGTTTGATTTTTGTTTTTAACTGTGGCTTTGAAATTAACAATCCAATAGAACGTCAGAGTTACAAACACCAGAGTTACAAACTGACTGGTCAGTCATATACCTCATTGGGAACTGGAAGTGTGCAATCAGGCAGCAGCAGAGACACAAACAAAACAAACAAAAAAAGAAAATACAGTACAATGCTGTGTTAAATGTAAACACTAAAAGAAAAGGGAAAGTTTAAAACAAATTTGACCACGGAAGGAAACCGTTTCTGTGATGTTTAATTTAAATGAAGATGGTTAAAAGCAGCATTTTTCTTCTGCATAGTAAAGTTTCAAAGCTGTATTAAGTCAATGTTCAGTTAGAAACTTTTGAAAGAACAGTCAATGTTTTGTTCAGAGTTACGAACATTTCAGATTTACGAACAACTTCCCTTCCCCAGGTGTTTGTAACTCCGAGGTTCTACTGTATTGGTGAGCACCATTAGCAGGCATTAGAATCTGTGGCCTTACATATTTCCAAAGTGAGAAGTGAACTGTATGCCTCCATTTTTGGGTTCCTAATTTAGATACCTTAAAGGGGCCTTATTGTTTAGAAAGTGCTGAGTGCCCTGATAGGCCAATGGACAGGTCAGTGATGGACACCAATAGCAACACCATAGTTTAGCTGTTGCACACGTATGTCTTCAATTTATAGGCTTCTTACAGAGTTTTCAAAAGCTTATGTGGCAGAAAAGGTTGGAACTCTTTGCAGTAAATTTACATTGTGCATGTTAAAAACAAAATTATCAAACTGCACACAAAGATGAAGGGCCAGATCCTGCTCATGCTAAAGCCTCTCTGTGCTATTCCAGTGGGACAGAAGGTCTTTAAAACTGCCCTGAATGGCCAGCAGAGGACTCTCCCAGCATAGGAGAGGGCCGTGGGCATGTGTCAAATGTCCAGAGTGCTGCTGCACTTTCATGCTCCCTATTGGATGTATCGGCCCCTGAGGCTACTCTAATTTATGCAAGGCCAAACCAGCCCCATGGGTTGGAGGATTGCAAAGGCAATGTACAACTAACTACCTTTAATCCCTGCTGGGTACCAGGATATTGGTGTAAATAACTTCCCCTGGTGCCAGGGCAGTTGTACAGATCCAGTGGTGGACAACAAAGTGTGTGTGAGCTGATGGTCAAATTCAACTATATTACTAGCTCTCAGATTTCAAATCCTGCCCATGTGATCACTAGTCAGCAGCATAAGAAGAGAATGAGACTGCGTGTAAGTATAACCATGTCTCTTCCTGTTACTTTTCCTTCTACTTTTAGAGATGATAAAAAAGCAAACAGAAATGATAGCTGTGGCCTTCTGTCACCGCTGTGCCTGCAGCTTGTTCTATCACAGTGTTGCCAATTCTTGCAATTTTATCATGGGTCATCAGATTTTGGATGCTGTTTATTATTTATTTTAAGTCCCAGCTCCTGGAGTCATATGAATACATGAGAACCTCAGTTTTCATTAACACACAAAAAAGCAAGCTTCTAACCCTCTTAGTTGTGAAAACATGAGTATATAGGGATTTTTAAAAAAAGAAACAAAAAGCTGGCGGCAAATAAAAACAACCCAAAATGTATTATTTCTAAGGCAATCTTGTCATTTTTGAATGCTTGGAATTTGCAGTGTTGGTTGGCATGGCTTCAGCATGTGACTATATGGCAGTGCTTCTGCAGTCTCCAATGGCAGGTGCTAGTTGTTACCTGTCAGCTCTGTGTTCTTGGGGAACCAGGGCACAGTACCCAGCCTGTCTGACTCACGAAGAACCCCGCCCCCAGCCTCAGCTTGAACCAGAACTGATCAGAAGAAAGACTGACAAAAAGCAATGAAAAAGGAGAGGGAGACACACCTAAACCCCTCCAGACAAGGGTGACAGGATTAAGGTAACTCCCCGAGCCTCATTTGCATTGAAGATGCAACAAGGAGGCATCTCAATTAGCATACAGAATGAAGAACAGAGATTCCAAGGCACGGACCGCACTGGGACCAGACAAGCAGGGAAGCACTGCATGATGGGGGTTTCTGCTCCAGATGATAATGAACCCACACCTGCACACACCCAGCTCAGCAGTTATCAGACCAATTCTAGTCATAGATCCTTTATTATTATCCAAAACACTGAATCTGCCTGATTGCATTGTGAGCTCCCTTGAAATAACATTGCCCATAGCCAGGAATGATCAGTTCCTATTGTCCAGCCTAAACAAAACGACTCTAGTATACTCCCTTGAGTCATCGTTTACCAATAAAGGAATCTAGTGTTCTCCCTTGCACCATTGTTGTTTCCCGACAAAAAACCCTATCCAAGTTCAAAACTCTGTTCTGATGCCTGCATCCAAAAGCTGCATCAGTTCCACTGGGACTTCACCTTTTCCTGATTGATTGTGTGGGAGGCTCTGTCTCCAGCACTCCAGACCGTAGGTATAACTTTCTAAACCTGACTTGTAATCAAACTTGGTCTAGATTTCCTCAATACCCCAATTTGAAACTGTGTAATATCGTAACTGTTTTGTTTATTGGTCTTTCCTTGTATGGCTATTACTCTACATACCTAGCAATAAAATAACTTGTATAATCAGGCTGGTTGCCAGACTCTCTCCAAACTTCATTTACTCCTTCGTATTCTCTGCTTCCCTATCTTGCTCTGCAACAATGCTTCTTTTACCTAAGCCAAAGCTCCCTGTAATGCCCAAAAATCCTGTGGGGTTTGCTCATTAATGGGGTTACTACCAGAATAATTGTAGAGTGAAAGTGGGGATAGTGACGTGCTGAACCTGTGGCATATAAGGGTGGCAGGTTGAAAGTACTGCTCTGCCCAGCCTGTAGCAGTTGGAAAGTGCTGTTTGACCCAGCCTGCTCAGATGTGCTCCATTCCAGTGTGGTGCCAGTGGCATATAAAGTGGCAGCTTGGAGGTGCTGTTAAACCCAGCTTGCTGAGTCCAGGG
This sequence comes from Emydura macquarii macquarii, assembly GCF_026122565.2. Lineage (NCBI taxonomy): Eukaryota > Metazoa > Chordata > Testudines > Chelidae > Emydura > Emydura macquarii. The sequence goes on from NW_027133667.1 coordinate 2,397,827, forward strand.
ACATATATGGGGTCAGCCTGAAAGTGTTAATAGATCCGGTCCGCTCTGTTAATCTGTGAATGTGTGGTGTATATGTGGGTGTTGGTTTGAGTCTGGGACTGGAGAAACCCAGCCCTGGAAAACTTAGGTCCTGCAGGGTAGCTCCATTGGGAGGGGACTTGCAGAAGGGAGAAGTAAAGCTCCATATGAAAACACAAGTGACACAAGCAGTACATTAATAGAATTACAAGCCCCCCCACCCCCCAAGGAAAGTAACCCTAATAAATGAGCATACCCCAAGGTGATAGGCAAATCTAGTAACATAATCATAAGAAAGAGGAAGCATAAAAGCTGAAAGTGTGTGTATAGGTGAGAGAAGAGAGAAACAGTGGTGTACCTTACCTATCACTTCCTTGACTAAAATAGGTTGTGGGTGCAATCTAGGTTCACTGGGACCAGCGGCGTTCACAGCTTTTACCCTCACGAAAATTCTGGAACCAGTTGGCAGGTTAGGGATGGTGTACTTTGTTTTGTCTGTCAGCTCTGGGTTAGCCACGATCCATTCTTCCGCTGGTTTAGGAAAAAGAAAAGAAGTCAGGAAATTAAGGAATTATATATGTAATCACTGCGCCAGCAAGAAAACTTATGGTATAGTGAACACCTGCACAGAGACGGTTGTTGATTAACTATTTTATTTCTCTACAACACTACTATATGACACTTGATTTGGATTAACACAGAGATAATAAGTAGGGAAATGTTGCTAAGGATAATCAGCATTGTCTTTTTAAAAAAATTAAAAAGTGAATACATGTGAACAGTGTTTACAGAATATAGTTCTAGAAATCCATTCAAAGTCTCTTGATAGAAAACAAGGGCAGATAGAGTGTGATTTTCAAACGCACCCAGCTTTGGGCCTAACTCCGCTTCTATTTAAGTCAATGGGAATTTTACCATTGATTTCATGGGGAGCACAGTTAAGCCAGAATTGAGCATTTTTAAAAATCCCACCTATGGTGTATAGATGATAGTAGCACACGATTAGCTATTTATGAAGTGTCAGTTTTCCTATGGATCTTGTTGCCTTTGGGAGACAACATGGTACATGGGCGGGGCCTAGGATTGGCAATCTGGAGACCTGAATTCTAGCCCCCCAGATCTGCCACTGATTTAGCCGTAGGCAGGTCACCAAAGCGCTCTGTACCTCTGTCTGCCCATTTGTAAAATGGGGTTAGTGATATTTACCTACAATTGTAGAGTGTTCTGAGGTCTAAAAGCATGTACAAAAGTGCTTTTTACAGGCTAATTTTTTTTACCTTGTTAGCTCTAATTCTAATTAATGAAGTATTTGTTATTTAGCTATTTCAGAATTTGAACAAATAGAACTGCCAGGAAAAACAGAACCTCTGCTTGTCACTTTACGATAAAAGGATAAGACTGATCAGAATTCTTCAAATGATTCCAGTGTTTATGATTTTTTCATTTTGCTGTAATATAGGTCACCTATAATTCATGGATCCATTGCAAAAATTCATATTTTTAGAAAAGCCCTGGTTAGAAATGGCACAGTTTTCCCATCTCCCCCTCCTGCCCTCCAAATTTGGATCACTTTAAGACATTCAGAGTCAGATTTCTATAGCAACAAGTCAGAAGTTTAACTTCTCTTATAAAGAAAAAAAACCACACCACTGTGGTATTGGCCCTCAAGACTAGTTACACTGTTGTAAGATGTAGTGTGCTGAAGAATATTGTGATGCACTTTTATAAGGATGGGACCCACTCTTAGGAAGCGATTAAACACAGTTCTGTTTAAAACCTTTTCTTACAATTAACACAAGAGGATTGGGATCAGAGATTCAGTTTCTTGATCCTTTCCCCATCATCTGAATGCTCCTAGATCTTTCTGTGGGTAAGTAAAGCTACAGGTTCTGAAGGTTAATGACCGCCCCAAAGTCAGTTAAGCTCTCAGAAATCTGTCTTGATATGGGTAAGAAAGTTTTATAACTTTCATTGAATACTGTACCTTCCAGGTTATAAGTTGCCTCCACCAATTCATCACACAGATCTGCCGATATACCTTGTGAGAGTCCATCATTAAAATTAATCAGACACCCACTTTCACACAGGAGTATTGTCAGTGGTTAGCATTCCCTGTTAGTAATTATGCATAGATATGTACTGCTCCCTGAAGATTCAGAGGAACCTGTGGGGTGCTCAGGGAGTTTGCAGGCAAAGTGCATCAGGGAGGAGGGTGTCATTCACCAGAATAAAGCTTGTCAGTCGTTACTCTTCCAGGTAAGCAGAGTAGTTTATCTGGTTTCCTCCATGGTTTATTAAGGTCAAGGCTCTATCCAGAAAGTGGGAGGGAAGAATGAAGAAGAAAGACCCGCAATAGACCCAAACAGGATAACTCAACGAAATTTTCATTGTGCTGTCTTCTCTCTGCATCAGGTTCCCATTCTTCTTCATACCACTCTTTTGCTGTCCTCATCTCTATCCCCTGGCCTGTGTGCTTTGTGCCTGAACCTCTCAATGAGCTGGGAAGTGCATCCGGGTATTTAAACCCATCTGCATCAGGGCATTTACCTAGCTTATTTGAGCATCCCTGCAGAAAAACCCATAGTGGCTCCAGAAAGAGCTTTGGTCCCAATAGTGATCAGTTTGTGCTCAGATAGGAACTGAAATGAGGCCTAATCATACTTGGATGAACACCTTGCCCCTCCATTACATGTGAGCTGGCAGAACAGGACCTGTTCTTTGGGCCAGTTGCAGCTTCAAAAGGTGGGTGGGGAGCTACTATTCAGGGTGATTATTGCTGTAGAAATGGCTAATGGGGAACAAGAGATGCTCTTCTGAGCTATTCATAGGGCTTGGGGAGAAGGTGGCAGGTGGGATAGAAGAGATGGATTTTTTGGACTGATCACAGCCACGAAAAGGGGAAAAGAAAGAGAAGAAAGGAGAGTTTGAGAAGAGAACTGGAGCAACAAAGGAAGAAGGAAATATCGTACAAAAGAGGAGGGAATGGAGAGAAAGGGTACTGAGAGGAGAACAAAGAGAATAGAGAGAAGGAATGAAAAAGAGGTTTGAAAGAGGACAAATTTAACTAAGGGGAAAGAAAGAAAGAAGAGTAGCAGAGTGCAGGATTAAAAGTTAATATAAGTGTCACCGGGAGGGGTGGTCCCCCTCTGAGAAGGACCCTGCGGGGGAGCTGGGTCCACCCTGGCTGGTAGAGCCCCAAAGGAAAACCCCTGACTGGAAGCAGATGGGCGGGTTCAGGCCCTCAGAAGCCCCAGGGACACGACCTGACCAGAAGCAGGGGGGGGCGGAGCCAGGCCTTTAAAATACCGGCCTGCGAGCTCAGTCAGGTGGAGATAGAAGGATGCTTCTCTCTTGAGGTGCCCAGCTAAAACCAGGCCAGAGACCCCTGCTGACAGGGCCCACCTGAGCCACCTGCGGCCTGGGAGCCGGAGGAGGGTGGCCCACCTGCGGCCTGGGAGCCGGAGGAGGGCCCACCTGAGCAGTACAAAGCCTGGGACCTGGAGAACCTACCGGCCCTACCTGTGGCCTAGGGGCTGGAGGACCTGGAGGAGCTGCCCTCCAAGGAGGAACCCATGGAATTGCCAGAGCTGCCACCTGTGGATGAGGAGGGCCTCGTAGGACTACCACACCCCAGTGACCCAAAGGAGGCAGGTACCTGGGGGTCTGAGGAGGAAGCAGCCCAGGGGCAGCCATAGACCGTGGCTGAGTCTGGGGCAACCCTGGCAGCATATTGTGGCAGGAGCCCTGCTGACCCTGGGGCAAATGCCTTTTCCCACTGTGAGGGCCCTGGGCTAGGATGCAGTGGAGATGGGTGGGTCTGTGTCTCCCTCCCCCCTTCCCTAGCAACCCTGAGAGAGCCTCACCCTCCATACGGCTCGAGAGAGCGGGCTGCTTATTGGCCAGCCCTGCCTAAAGGGCCGGGCGAAAGATTGCTTGCCTGGGAAGAGGGCTTGAGACTGCTCCCCGGCAGGAAATAGCCAGGAGGGGTGGTTCCCCTCTGAGAATGACCCTGAGGGAGAACCCTGGACGCTGCCCCTCCTGCAGGGGTTCATCCACAAGAAGGTAACCCCTAAGGCTGAATTGCTGTCACGGCCACAGACTCATGAGATCTGTAATTACCACAATTTAAAAAGGCCCATTGTTTTGGAACTGGTGCATGGTGCTGGGTGGATGTGATGGCAAGGATCTGAGCCAGTTTAACTGAGACCCTTGTAAGCTGCCAAGTTGCTAGCTTTCAAAATAGACCTAAATCTAAGTGATTGCACAGGTCTTGTGCTGGAATGAATTTCACCTGTAGAGAGCAGAAGCTCATTAACTAACACTTAGATGACACAAGGAAGTAGATCAGTCCTTATATTACTGAAGTTTAATTCCTCCAGGGATGATGAGATTTCTCTCCCCTCCAAGGATTAAAGAGAGAAAAAGCCCCTCCTCCCACTTTTTAAAGAGAATCAAAGTGGATATTAAAGACTGGCTCAGGGATAGGATCTCCTGTGTTCAGATGTGTTCCCTGTTATTACAGTGCAAGCCCAGTTCCAGATATTCATACTAATGCTCCAATTCTGCAACAGATAAACATGTAGCTGCAACCTTACAGCTGCATGGGGCTCACAGAAGCCAGTGGGTCTCTGAAGGGGTACAGGGATCCATCTGTGTGGGTCCAATTGTAGGATCAGGTCCTAAACTGGGGAAATAAAGGTTTCTGGGCCTGTCATACCTGACACTTGTCTAGATATTTTTATGATTTTTTTCCTCTTCTCTGTATTACCACCCTAAATTTTTTTCCTAAAAAATGTGATTAAATAAACTCTAGTACGGCAAGAAAGAGACAACATACTACTGAAAGGATAAACACGAAGTAGGCTAGACAGGCAGAATAAAACAATAAAAAGAATAACAGATGAAAGATACAGTCATAAAGAAAAGATCTTGAAGTTCAAGAGAATTATTAAACATTATAGAAAAATTAGTCAGAAAGACAACAGACACTGGGAAAGACTGAAGAGAACAGTGTAAGAAAAAGGGATACACAGTGAGTTAAATATCTATTTGTATTTTCTATAAAGCTTGCTTTCTAAATGTTATGATAAAATATATACATAAATAATATTGATTGTGTATATATAAATGTATATGTATATATGTGAGGCATATATAGATATATACAAACACACAAAAATCTATGTAAAATACATTGTAATCATTGTATTTTATCTGAGGTGGGTAACACCAAAATGACAGATTCAACTGTCATTTTGTTGTATCTTCTTATTTGTTAAACCTATCTGAAAGAAAAAAGTAAAGAATTTGCTCTGTTTGACAGGTATACAAGGATCTTTGGTCTGCTGCCACTTTAAATGCATATTTGGAAAATTTCCTCTCTATACTATTGCTGATATTATCACAAATATTATAGTTAGCCTCCTATTTGATTAGTGCTGTTCTGCAGTGAGCTAGAGAATACTGTGACTTTTAGGCTGTATTATATCTCTCTCTTTTTGGCCCGTTCCTTCTATTGACTTCAGTGGGAGCTATGTAGGCAGAGAAGGAATTATATACAGCAGCTTTTAGTTTCATTAAGACATCGCTTGCCTTCTTAGGGCAATGTCTTCCACAGAGGTTATTTATTACTAACATCCATGCCTGTGCATTTGAAATATAATAGGGAAATATGAATGTATCATGTATGTGCTGCATTTGGATCTAGTACTGCATGTTTCCCCTTTCCAGACCTTCCCCCAACTCCCTCCCTCTGTACATGAAGGAAAGCCCTTCTGACCATTCCAGTTATGTTTGCATTTATGTCCGCTGCTCTATGCCTCTGAGCTTCTTCAGTTCTTTCCTGCTCCTTAAGGATTTTCAGCCCAATCCTACAAGGTGCTGAGGCCTTCCTCAAGGGTGCTGACAGTCCTCCACTCCCACTGACTTGAGTGAGATTTAAAGGCACTTAGTACCTTGCAAGATCTAGCTGATTTTCTGCTCTATTTTTTTCCCTGGGATGTTTGAATCCCAAATGGTTGCCTGATGTGGATCAGAATTTCTATCCTGTACATCTCTCGCCTTCAAGCTGATTCCTACAGACAGGACTCATGAAAAAGTCCTGTTGATTTAAATGCCCAAACAGACCTTCATTTGTAGAGGCTAGTGTAATATGGCTATACCAGTACTTAGATTTACAGCATAGTTAACATCACAAGTGGATAAAATGAACCAAACTGCACTACTATTTATCAGAATTTGCATACGTTTCTGGCAGAACCATTTCCCTGGATGTCCCAGATAATTAGCCATCTTGGACTCCCACTATGACTGGAGTTTGCTTATTCCACTGTGTCAAGTTTTGCTTACCCATTCCAGATGTCACCAGCCTTCGTTGCTTTCTGTACCCACACTCCATTTCTATGTCCACTCATAAGAAAGCATCTGCTAAGTATGTAACTGGGAAACATTGAGGTTTTGCTATTTGATAACTTTACACAGTAAAACTGCTGGCTGTATGATACATATTGTTTGCATTTCTCTGTCTCCCGGTATTTTCCTCCGCTCATTTAATTTTCTCTCCCCCTTTTCCACCTTTACACTCCTCTTGCCCTCCTATATGCCTGTGTATCCAAATGAAAAACCCTGTATGTGAATTCTCCCAAATGCGAGGGGCATTCAAAATCCAGATCTGAATTTTGTGGCTTGGACCATTTCTACTTGATATCATACCACATCCACAAGGCTGTCTGCCCTGTGTGTGTGAAATTGATATTTGAGGAAGCCACTATTGACTCCAAACATAGAGAAACCCTTTTGTTAGTATTTTGAACAGGTTTAAGATACCAGATATAGACTCTCCAAACCCCTATATGACTGCACTTAATCCAAAACAAGTCGAAATGTGGTTCTCCAGTTTTCTACATCTGCCAATTAGGAGGATCATTTATCCTGCTTTCCTTTTTCCCATCCATCCAAATATTTGGATGTTTCTGATGTGGCCAGATTACATGCCCTTGGAGAGCAACAGTGCTGTGGAAGCCCCTGCACAATGAACTCTTGCACAGCAACATCGTGCACAGCCCCCAAGCTACTAGACTAACTGGTTGTTGTTTTGAAATGCCAGATCAAATGTAGGATGGACAGGTAGGTGTGCTTTAGCTAGAAAGGAACCTGGATGAAACCTAATAGCTTGAGAATTCTGGCTGGCTAGCTTTTACCTCAAAGCAAGGGCAATCAATTCCCACGGAGAAAAGGTGAGTCATGTCTCATCTATTTTAAGCACCAGGGCATGCCATAGTTGTCACTTACTTCCTTCAAAGCAGTACTCTATAACATAGCCGTCTAAACCTGCTGCTCCAATGTGGTCTGGTGGCCGCCATTTCATTGTAACAGTGGTATCGGTTACTCCATCAACTACCAGGAGAGTTGGTGGACTGGTGACAGCTAAAAATAAAGAAAACAATTGTATTAGCATTGAAGTTTGCACTTCTGATATACAGTAAGTGGGAATCTTCTGATTGCTCCCTGAAGTTGCAAGCAGGCCACAGATTCTAGGGCATAGATACTGGAGAGTTTAAGGCTTTATTTCTCACCTTTGTGAAAGAGGTATGCATTTTATTCTGTCCCATTAAAAATGAAAATACACCAGCTCAGTTAATAGAATACTGGCCCTCCAGGAAAGGCTCCCGGAACTTCCATCTAACAGGCTCTGCAGTACTGATCTATTTGGGTAGATGAGAAGATCCTCAGACCACAGTATTCTTACTCTCAGAAGAGAAGAGGACACTACTGCAGCAGCATTCTCTCCCTACTGCTCCTTAGGATTATCAGTGTCCTCCATAAAAGGCAGCAAACCGCTATTGAAACTATGGATTCAGGCACCATGTGTACGATAGGGAAACTGTGTTTATCAGAATCATTTAAAAACATGTTTCTTTCCACAAAGGTGTCAGCGTGGCTTTCTACGCTGGGCTCTAACCAGGTTAGGCTATACGAGGGTCCTGGTCCCTGACTAGGGCTTTTATATGCTATGATAATACAAATAATAAATAGTAGGGTATGCTAAACTATTTACAGTGTGGTTACTTCACACTTGCTAAGAAAAGATGTTGAAACCATGTTAGCCCTTCTTGGGAAAGAAATCTATTTTCACTAACATGGTGTGGTAAATGGAGCATAGAGCTGGAATCCAGCACCTCCTTAAATCTTAATCCTACCTCTGCTACCTAACTGACTGTGTGATCTTGGCTAAGTAACTTAACTACTTTGCCCCAATTTTGCCATCTGTAGAATGGAGTTAATACCTGTCAAATTACAACTGTGTTGTGAGATAAATTAATGTTTGCACAGTTTTTTGAAACTGCAAAGCACTATGCAAGTGCGAAGTGTTATTACTAAAGGGGCAAGCTTGAAAGAAACTCAGTTCTTCATAGGGAGCATGTAGCACATGACACTGAGCCACTCAACATGAAAATATTGACAAAGGATTTTTGGCCACTTTTTTGTTAATTTCCAGTGGTTGGTTGCTTCCAGAATGGGAGATTTTTCTAAAATACACAGGGGAACAAAGACTGTAATTGATCCTATTCTCTCATGAATGCTGGGCATTGTATGCCACTCGTGGCCCTTCTGTGTAAAACATCCCCTTCCTTCATAAAAAGAAGACATTGCAAGCAGAAAGCTAGGATGGTTGGATGTGGCTCTTTAAAATTTTATGCACAAGCCAATTTTTTAAATGTGCAGATATTTCTATATTCTTATTTACTCACCCAAGGGAACAAAAGGCTTTGAGGGCATACTGGGTTTGGAAATTCCCACTGCATTAACAGCAAATACACGGACCTCATAAGCAACACCTTCAATCATCTTCTTTGGTTCAAATGTTGTTTCTTTACACAAGTCAAAATTCAGTCTCATCCACCTGGAGCTTTGTTTCTTTTTCCTTTCAATGAAATAGCCTATTGAACAAACAATTGTGTCAACTTAAATAGCGGACTAGCCAATGACTCAGCATTTGTAAAATCCGATGCAAAGCCAGTATGAATGCCATCTTTTTGGTTGGCCAGTATCCCTTTTCTGGATACAATTCTACATTCCCTTCTGACCCTTGGATAACTAAGGGAGTTTTGCCAAAAGTTGCAAGTTAGGCTTTCTCCTCCACTTACAACCATTTTAAAATGTAATTTTGTAACATTACAGTATTTAGCCCAGTGTGATTAATCGCCCAGATCTACCAGCTTCTGAGCATCTCTGATGCCCATTTATTGTCGTACATTAGACACGAAGCTGTTCCCTAAGTCTGTGCTAATTCACAAAAAGAACAAAGTTTCAAAGTTTGGTGGTTTCTGATAATATGCAAACTGCCCACCCAACTCAGTCCTGTAAGAATAGTGGTAATTTAATAACATTACAAGATGGTGAGGACAGTCTTCAAGGATCAAAAGATCTGTAACCCAGATATCTAAGAAGAAAACACCTCTTATGGAATTTAGCAGCAGGGATGATGCTCTTGCTGTTGATTTCCAAGAGTTGAACTTTCCAGGACCACAGGTTGAGCTTTTTCAGTACAGGGTCCAGTTGTTTGGCGTTCACTTTCTTTGGCCATACTATGATACGACCAAACAAAGGAAATGCACTTACCTAAGATAGGGGACCCTCCATCATAGGCTGGAGGTTCCCAGTTCATAACACACCAGTCTTCTCCCACCTCAGTCACGTTTGGTGCAGGAGGAGGGTCAGGAACATCTGTTGCAAACAATAAAAATCTTTTAATTAGGAGAAAATGAAGCTTTAAAAAGATTTTTCTAAAATGAAATAAAAGCAGACACAGAATGCTGTCAAATGAACAAAATAAAAGTAACCATTCTTAACCTAGACTTTACCATGACCGCAAAACTAGGAGCAGTTTTCAAAGGTAGAATAAACGTGTAACAATAATCAAGTCTGAAGGTCAAGAAGGCATAGTTACTGTGACTAGATACATGGTGGGAAGAAAACTTCAGAATATGCTGGAGATAAAAATCCTGTCCTGACCACTATAGAAATGTGGGCTTCAATGTTCAACTCAAGAGGTCAAAAATGGCTCCCGCTTTGTGAACTCTTTTGACTGACTAATTTGGAGCAAACCTCTTTTATAGAGAGGAAGGATGATCTTGTGGCTAGGGTACTATACTATGGCTTATCAGACCCCAGTTCAATTCCCACAGGCTTTCTGTGTGAACTTGGGCATGTCACTTAGTTTTTCTGTGCCTCAATTCCCTCTCTGTAAAATGGGGCTAAAAGCACTGCTGTATCTCACAGGGGCGTTGTGAAGATAAACACAGCAAAGACTGTGAGATGTGTGCCAAAACACTATGGAAATGGGAGCCTCGTAAGTTCCTTAAAGAGCTTAGGCAGATCATTAGGGAGGACAGTCACTGCACATAAGCTACTTCTGATGTTTCTCTCACCCTACATGTGATACGTCAATCTTAGGCTGCAAAAAGGGTCCATCTAGAAGGATAGGATCTAGGATGCCAAAAACTGGGGTGGTCACAAAACAGAGGGAGCCCTAGGGCACCATAAGAGATATGAAAGACATGTGGGGAAAAGAAGCTGATTCTAGGCAGGGGGTTTCTTTCACAAGTATTTATTGAAAAAAGAAGTAGATGTGATTAAAATGTGCCAATTTGGTGCTGTGGCCTTGTGCATTAGAATGACTTACCAACCACCTTGATATTGATCTGAGCTGTGTCTTCGCCAGCCTCATTCTTTAGCATTATTCTGTAGACACCCGAGTCGTCCCTCTCAGCTATATCAATTACCAAACAGCTGTTATCCGGATAAGTTTCTGCTCGTATTCTGCCACCTGTCTCCATGATCCACTAGAAATCAAAGTAAGGGGAGGGGAAAAGTAGCATTTTCTGACTTGAGAAATGGATGGAAAAAAATCAGAACCAAAGTACAGTACACTACACTTAAAGGGAAGAAATCTGCAAAACAACTGCAGGAACCATCTTGAACTTTACATTTAAAGCTCAAAGTTTCAGCTACTTACTATACATAAAATGGCAACACAAATAAGGGATGGGTAAATCATGACTGGATCCTTTCAGGGATTCTTAGCCTTCACACTACCATTAAAAATTACCAAGAATACACAACAATTTGACCAAGTGGTTCCTACTGAAGTCAATGGGAGTCATATGTCCCAATCTCTGCATGTGTCATTGAAAATATGGAGGTGAGAGTTTTGGCTTCTTGGGACTGTGTGGCACAGAGAGATCTGTGTGAAGTTTGGCATTGCAGCACTATAGGAAGTTTGCCTGGCTCATTGTTTCACTACAAACTCGAAACGCGAATATTTTGTCGAGAGGGTCATTAACGTTTGCAAACATGGGCCAAGTTATGGATTTTCATTTAAAATCTTGCAGCATTTGCAGTTTTACATAAATTGGGTAACACCAGCTAGAGCAATGGTGTTTTTTACAGTTATGTTTAGAGTTTCCAACTGAGTGAACCCTCCTGAAGCAAAATTGAAGAAGTGGTTGGCTTGAATCTGTGAACCAAAAACCATCAAACTTCACAGAATGGAAACTGAAGGCATCAGAGCTGCAGATTAATAAGGTAAATCATTTTAGAACTGTAATTCAAGTGCTGTTTAAAATGTACTGAGTAGTTGCTACTCAGCTAGTTTACAGGAAAGAACAATTTCCTCCACTGCAGGAATTTCGAAGCCTGTGTTCTGCAGCAGGTCAGAGTAGATGATCATAATGGTTCCTTTTAGTCTTTTCTATGAATCTACTAGAACAGCAATCTACATTTTAATACTAGCCCATCTGATATGTTTGGCTGAGTTCTCCAAATAAGCATTGAGATCAGGTTTTTCGTTCCAACAGAAACATGTGCTTCAGAAGAGGAGAGGATTGTGTAGGCTACTTCAGTGTCTGATTCATCATTACCTTTTACATTTTATGTACAGCAAGACCATTTCCTTCATCTGCATAATTTTAGTCATGCAACCCTTGTTCAAAATAACATAAAATGGAAAATAAATAAATAGATAGATATAAAACTTACTCTTCTGCTTGGAATCAGAATTTATGGAGATACAATGTAGTTGAACAAATGTGTCCTCATTATCTTTTCCCAGGATGAGAGCCATAAAACAATTAAAACAGATTGACTCACCAGGCTGAAAACTATTTTTTGGCAAAAAAAGGCCCTTCACCAGACTGCAGAAATATGCATGTTGTAGCACCAGCTGTTATACCTTATCTCCTTTACTCCACATAACTTTTGGAGTTGGCTCCCCAGAGATTGGGATCTCAAGTCGTAGTTTGTTTCCTGCTATTACTGTCACGGTGTTATCATCGCCAAGACCTTCCAGGTGGAGTCTAGGAGGATCTGAAAATTCAGACATTGCCAAATTCATTATAGTTCTGCTACTCTGAGAAGCACATGGGTAAATACAGTGACTTGGGCATATTTGTGCAATATAAAGCCTATTATAACATAGAGAATAATGGTTCAAAACACCCTAATTTGGGTGCTTCCCTGATATTTTTAATATAGTTGAACCATCTTTGAGGGGGAAAAAAACAACCATACCTACTACCTTTCTTACACCACCCACCCCCAATCATTTTCCAAAGATCCACAGAAAAGCCATTGATAGGCCACTGCCATCCTCTGTTATCCTTAACCCATCTCCTCTCTCTCTAATATCTGTATTTTGCTATATATGGCTCTTGTAACATAACATTACATTGAAGATATACAGTTTGACAAAGCCACCATTAATATTCAGTGATTACTATTAATATTAGGATTCATAACCCAGCTAACAGGGCATTCTTGAGGGGAAAGTCATTGTGTTTTACTTTCGTTTGAAAAATTGGGATCATTATCAAACCATGTATTTAACTGATTGAATGTGTCTTGGTTAATAAAATTAACCATCTAGAGGTTGCTTAATGTACTTGGTATGTGGGGCAAAGTGCACCGGTATCACTATTCCTGCATCAAATAAGTTAAAAAGAAAAATGTGTCAGAATTCAAATGGGATGGAAAGTCAAAACATTGAAGACACAGTGCTGCATTCTGCCATCATAACGTAGGCTACATAGAGAGCCAGCAGGAAGTGTTTTCAGAAAACTCTTAATACTTGCTTATTTTTAGGCTTAGAAATTCAGTGGGAGTCTTTCTTGTGGCTTCTGTGGACTTTGGATCAGGTTCTCAAGCCATGAGCAGATCATGATTTCTGACCATTTCCCTTGTAAGAACTCTGTTTTGTCTAATGGGAGATTGCATGCCTATTTTGAAGAATTTATGTCCAAAATCTTGGATATCTTTGAGTACTCACTTTCCACAGGTCAAAGAAAACTTTATAACTAGATGCGTCATGCACTTACCTATGATATGTACTCTGCATGGTATGCTGACTTTATAGGCATCTGGTACGAACATGTAATCGCCCTCATCATCAACAACGGAGCTATCTATAACCAACCTGTGGATTCTGTGGAAAAATTCAAAATAACTTATTTTAATTATATTTTGTAAACTTTATGCAGATAAAAGGCAGAATTATTGCTACATCTCAAGTTACGAGTTCATCAGGTCTGCTCATTTGTGTCAGATTGCTGACTCTAAAAATTTTTTGGCACTGAATGCTAAATAGTATTTTAACTGATTAAACTGGTGTTGATTAGAATTTGATTTTCTTGAGAAGGGCATCAAGGAAAGTAGGAATAGGTTGGTCTCTTAATGGTTTCCATTTGATCATAAAAATGGAAAACTACAGAGAGTGTAATCTATTTTACTCAGGTGTTTTGAGCCATTGTTTCTGTGGTTGCTATTAGATCTCCATGAGAAAATTTGATGGCCTTTCCCAGGAACTGAGCCTTATTTTTGTTGGTCCTTCCTTGTGACTCAGTATCTTTCTGATGAGACCCACTCTACTGTTTGTCTGCCCCTGGATCAGAGTGACAGGGTGGGTAAGCAGGGCACGTTGTTCTGCTCTGTCTTATGCCCAGATTGAACTCTCCAGAAATACACTGAGATGTTTTTGGGCCCCTATCTTCTGGTCTGACTGAGCTATGCTCAGGGCAGGACCCAACTTGAGAGGTGGAGGATAAGTGGCTTTATATCACCTTTATGGCCCCCATACCCAATCCCCAGGACTGCCAGGGGCCACAGGTTAGATCAATGGCAAGGCTGTTCTACTGTATGCCAACATAAGGGTCTATTATGCAGTTGGGGATTGTCCCAGGGTGCTCCTTACATTGGGGTGCTGGAACAGTGAGTAGAGCCAGCATTGTAGCTTTACATCACCCAAGAATTCTCTTGTACAAGTGGAATTCCCAGACACCCGCTTTAGCGAGTTGATGCAGTGCAAAGGAAAAGTATTGTGGCCAAGGATCTGACCCTTAGCTTTTTAAAATGGAGAAAATAGTAAACAAATTCTCTGGAGAATTAGTCCAATGTTCAGAACAGATCTTAAATGCAAAGGGACCTGATGATAAATGCAGATAACTTGCTATGGCAGAGATGTGAATTCTGTGCACAATACATGGAAATGGAATAGAAACAGCCAGTAAAACAGAAATCTTAAAATGGTATTTTTCTATCAGCTCTAATAATTGTTTTGATCTTGCTACTTAATGTCCCACGGTGAGTGCAATACAGAGACTTCAAGCCAAATGCATCTCTTGAATGTAGGTACATCATGAAATATTCCATTATGGCTCATCAACAGTATGAGTATACTGACTGAAATAGAGGATCAGCAGTGAATGGTAGCTGATGAATATTGCCCTTATTGTGAGGTCAAACATAAATATCTCTGAGGGGGTTGAATGAGAGGGTTGGAAACATATCAATGGGGCAATTCACACTCTGGAATCGCCTGAAGTCAGTCAGTCTATTACAATCCAATTCATGTTTCAGGACGCCTACCTTCCTTTGTGATATAACTTTACACGGTCACTAGCTTGAATATGTTGTCCATTTTTGTACCATTTCCCTCCTATGTTCTCAGATATCTCACACTTCAGGGTGATTTCTTTCCCAAGCCTCACAGTCTGGTCTGTTAGTGGCTGAAGTATCTTCAGTGGTCTCACTTAGAAAAAGAGAACCATGGAAATTAGTGCTCATATTGTAGAACTGTTCATGATTTTATTTGTGAGCTGTTTCTAGCAGCCATAATCTGAAAATCAGATAAGCGCAGCTATGATTATTAATAAGTACAACTCTCAAGGCTAAATACTAGTAATATGTACAAATCTGACATGCATTCATTACTTCAGCTGTGAAGCATTTAGTTTTTGATTGTTTCTTGTAACAGCGACTAAAGCTCTTTAATTGCATTCTTGAAAGGTGCCATATTAACTGTACAACAGACATAATTCCTTCTCTGGTCCACAAAACAGCCATGGAATGGGCAAACACTGTGCATGGTTTCCCTAATAAAATGTCAATGAGGGACCACCTTCATGGATCAGATAGTAGATCAATCTTAGTTTATTTATCCCATGTCCTCCCTACCAAAAAGGTCAATTTATGACTTTTTTTTGTGGCACCTGTCCACTAGTAATTGTAGTGAGACCACAAATTTAATTTATATATAGCAATGATCCCTTATAAGATGGTAGTGGCTTTCTGTCACTTGCAACCGGGATCAGATTCAGACTGGTGATCTGGAGATGAAAATTTGTATATTAACAATCCCCACAGCCACCCATACTCCTGGTAGCTATCATCTTGACTTATTGAAATAGATTAAATAAATAATGTGACATGCTTGCAAACACTGCAGGATTTAACATGTCTAGAAAAAAGGTAGAATGAACTCTGCTAAATTATATTTTGTAATAAACACACACACATTTACAAAATTATTAAAGGTATTTTACAATAACTTTCAATATTTGCCCTGTAACAAAACAGCAGTAAACGGCAAATGTGCATACACTTGGCTAGAAAACATATGTATTCCAGCCACTTTTAAAGACATATTTCCACAAACCCTAGTGTGGGAAGTTAATTACATGTATTTCTATATCATATTTCCAATATTGTTTCTATTCATTTTTCTGATAACAAGTCTAAAGGCTGGGGATGGGGGAACTAGTTTCTGGTAGCATTGCTCATGCTTACAGAGCTGGTTGGAAAATATTTATTCTCTCCATGGAAAATTTTGACTCTTCATAAAAAAAAGAAAACCCTGATTTTTTTTTTCTGGTTTTGGCTGAAAAAAATTGCTTTTTGGTTTTCCAATGAAAAATTTAAAAATTTTGAGAAAAGCAGACGCTTTCTGTGAAAAATTTCATTTAGTCAAAAACCTAATTTTTCATCAAAAAAGGTTTTGACAGAAAATTTGCAACCAGTCCTACCTAATTGTCTGTTAACCCCAATAATATCCAAAGGAAAGAATGCAATGCACTGATCCTGGAGGCTAACAATAGCAAAATCACTATAGGAAAAATTAGCTAACACCACTGTCTATCATGATGACCAATACTCATTGTTTACTTGTGCTCCTCTGTGTGTCTGTATTCATCTGTTGTCCCTTGTCTTATGATTCGATTGTAAGCACCTTGAGACAGGGACTGTCTTTGTGTTCTGTGTTGAACAGCACCCAGCACAGTGGGGTCCATGACTAGGGCTTCTTGGCACTATGTATGGTAGTACAAATTAATAATAATAATATAATATGTTTGGCTTTCCCAGTAGACTCATATAAATTGATAAATAGCAATAGTGTACTAGGAAAACCAGTAGACTATGACAGGTCTTTTTCAGGAGTAAAATTTAAAGTACACATAGAAAGATATACAGTACTTACAATCAATTGAAAGCTTAGCAGCTGACTGCCCTCCCGTTGTCATCACTGAATAGGTTGCATTGTCAGCTTTTGTAGCTTCATCTATGATCAGTGTGTGTTTTTTACCATCGACCTTAAGTCGGTATCGAGATCTAGGTTCATTGTTTAGCTCCACACCATTCTTAAACCTGATAGAGGATAACAAATATTACCGTCTTAATGAAACTTACCATTGCTAGTACTATATCAGGCAAGTTCTGCATGAATGAGTATCCTACGGACTGAAGGGATCAAGAGAAGCTTTTGTAGAAGGTAGGGCAAGAGAAAAGATGTAAATGAACTCATTCATTGATGAATTCATTAAACTAAAAGCATATTATTGCTGTCACAGTATTTTTAAAAACAATATTTTCCGATATTTTCTAATTAGGTTTCAGATTTATATACCCAGAAGATTAAATTGTCCCTTAAGATACTGCACTTTTCATTCTTGGGAAAAATAGTTTACCATTTCACATTTGCATCCTCTTCAGACACTTCACAGGATAATTCCACTCTTTCACCAACATAGGTACTCAGATCTTCCAGGGCCTTGGTCACCACCACTGGGGGCTCTATGATGAGAAAAAATATGGTTTTATGATTTCAGAAACAGAACTAAATGAAATAGAAAAAAATAATAGAATAATAGAAAATAATTCCATTTTAGAAATTTTAATGTCAATCATCTTCTTAAGGTATTGGCTAAGACTTTTTTTTTCTATTTGAAATCAGTAAGAAAATGACCCATACACCAATAGCAAGTGTAGTTATTGCAAGATCTTGAGTCAGTTAAAATAAAAACCTATCTCTTACTCCTTTTTACAAAAAGTGTGTCAACCTAAGTGAATTAAGTGCAGATCTACATTCCTGCTTTCCTAGAAGCTCTCCTTCCTCCAGAGTACAGAGTTTTCATCATATACTGTGATGAAAATGGCACAATATTGAATCTTCATAGGCTAGATCCATCCCTGCTTGTTAATACTTAAGTCAACTTAATCAAGAAAGAATACAACCGTTGCACTACATTAATTTAAAAGGACTCTGACAACTCTTGATAGGGTTTTTAGTCTCTATTGTTTTAAATAGCTTTTTGACATGTATGAAATGATTTTTCTTTCCCTGTAATTTTTCTCCCTGCAAACTGGAGTTTCCCCTCCTATTTTCTAATGTAGCTTTAACCAAAAGGCTTCCCTTTTACTCAGTTTCCTGCTTGTGCACCAGTAGCACCATCAGTGATTCCAATAATAATGTTAACTGCACAGGTGCAGGGAGAGTTGGAGAGCCAGCCACCAGTCCATACTTTTGAGAGAGGGAAGAATTTTATCTTAAATTCAGTGGCCTAAATCTATAGCTGGAAAGATTGGTTTGTGATGATTTTCAAAAGGTCAGTTGGCTTAAGCGTATTGAGTATCGTCAAATTTCTGCACTGCTAGGAAGGCTAACGCTATACTTAGTGGTTCCCCAAAATGAGTTGCAATCCACCTAGAGGACCACAGCTTCACAAAGCTGCTATGTGCTGAAATTACCACTAAACCACTAAGAGGTGGGAGGAAAGAAGAATGAGCAGGGTTGTCGAAGAGATCCAGAGAGATCCTAGGGGATGGGAGGGTAGGACCTACAGACAGACACTGGGCCAAAGCTTCAGCTGATGTAAATTACCATTGTTCCAATAAATTGAGCTATGCCAATTTACAACAGTTAAGGATCTGGCCTGCTGTTTTAAAATAAAAAGCAAGATGCTGTACACTACCTCTTACAAACAGTTCTGTGGAGCATTTCTCATCACCAGCCGTCACATGATAGCGGGCATCATCTGCCATTGTGCAGTTATTGATGAACAAAATTCGCTGGTTACCTTTGTGCTCAAAAATGTACCTGTTTGAATTGGCACAGAGCAACCCAGAGTTAGAAAAACATGGTCTTTTTTGTTGTTTTTTTAACTAGAAAATATTCAAGGGATTGTTGTACGGGTAAATTCTGTTTTGTACATGGCTTTGGGGTGGATGGCCTGAAAGATCTTCTCCAGCCTTAACAAAGATGAAGAAATAGTAGTAAATACCTAGTAGCAAGAAAAACTATAAGCTAGATTGGCACCTAATTCCCTTGGGCTCCTTTAAAAATTCCAGCCACAATTATTAGGAAAAATAATTACAAATTGGCTCTTGAAGATAGCAGAACAAAATGGGCATCTGAAATCCTAGACCAGGAGAGGTGAAAATAACCAGTAACAGGAGCCTACGCTTCCCATTCTGACACTATTAACATTTTTGTTAAGATTCAATAATAGCTGAGGTGAAGAAGTGACCATTATTGGTAGGCCAGAAGCCTCAGAGGAGTTGGAATGAGATATGGAGCATTTCACCTTTATGTCACTGGTTCAGATTTGCTTCAGGCCAGTAATGACCAAAGCTCATTAGCATTTGACAGATGTTCAGCAGCCTGTGTGAAATGAGTTGGTGGGTTCAGTTCAGTGTCTACTGGATGGGTGTCCACATCAGCCTGGGGTGGAACCCTGAATTGGTCAAGGCGGATTAAGGGATTACAGAAAAGACACCTAGACTTTATGCATTATGTCAGCCATTAATACTGGGCCAAATCCTGCACTGACTAGTACTACGAAGGGGGGAAGGAAAGCTGCTCACTGAGCCCTCTGTACAGGGGCCTTGCTGGTGAGGATCTTCATGGCAGGCCAGTGTGAGGCAGCATATTGGGATTTTGAGTTGCTGAATATATATTGCTGTTCCTGGGAGCAAGTTCACTGTGACCTTATCCATTGATAGATAATGTGTGGTGCTGACCTTAGATAAGTGATAACTGGCTCAGGGAGTGTGGAACATACCCACTCCCTCCCCTTTCTTCCTAATCACAGCTTCCCTAATTTATGGACATGATGAATGGGCTGGTATATAAAGCCAGCCATCTCTCCTCCTAGTCACACTGCAGAACTGCTCTGGAGAAATTCTG
This sequence comes from Emydura macquarii macquarii, assembly GCF_026122565.2. Classification (NCBI taxonomy): domain Eukaryota; kingdom Metazoa; phylum Chordata; order Testudines; family Chelidae; genus Emydura; species Emydura macquarii. The sequence continues at coordinate 2,417,637 of NW_027133667.1, forward strand.
ACCTGCTGCTTGCATAGAACTGGAGCTGAGAAAAACTCCTCTATCCATGCCATTTCCCAGTCCCTTGAAGATTAGGGTATAGTTCAGTATGTTTTGCTGGGGGGACATATTTTATTTTCCTCTCTATTCCTGGGGACTCAGAGAACAGTCTGTTAATATTGCAGCATATTGTGGATTGTTCTTTTAACTATAGGTCATTGGCACCTTTACAGTGTGCATATAATTTATATGTAGCTTGACTATGATAAAAGTCTGGAAAAGAATTGGTGTGAGCTTTGTCACAGAGAGGGAGAAACCTATACAAAACAGAACTAGTGTCAAGGGAAGATGTTACTTGAGCGAGAAAGTGAGTGTGGAATTTGTTATTACATGTGTTTTGTAAAAATCACTTACTTTGTACTTGGTCGTATTTCTTGGCCATTTTTATACCACTTGAGCTCCACTGTTGGATCTGCCAACTCCACCACAAACCTTACTTTGCCTCCTTTATCCACCTGATATGCAGGATCCAGAATTTTGGAAAAAGCTGTTGCAGGGCGTATGAGTTGTTATAAAAGAAGAGAAACAAATGAAAATTTGCATGTTGTAAGAACATTGCACAATGCAAAACTTAACTGGGACTGTAAGAAGCCAGCTGAAAAGAATTTTTCAGAATAAAATGGTTAATATACAGTACATAATATGGAACTGGCTGGATACCTGAAACCTGACTGGGATCTCCTGGAGTGGACCATGGAGGTTAGGATACAGGAGCAGTTACCTTGAAACTGACACTCAGTTTATAGAGAAATTAGTGGGGAGGGGGAAGAAAGGTTTATACTATGGGGCTACCAAAGCTACAGATTTTCCCCATTGTCTACAGGTTTTCAGACCCAAAAAAACCTGAGCTGCAGGAAAATCCTTGACCTCAGGAATTTGGTGTCTGACTTCTATTCAGAAGGCAAAGATTTGAAGTTTCATGTGAATTTTTGTTCTAGTTCAGAGCAAGTTTTGCTATTCTTGTTATGCAGATATATGCTTAATCCCTTTTTGAACCATACTAAGTTTGTCACTTCAATAATATCTTTTTGGCAGTAAATTCCCCAAATCAATTAAATACTGTGTTTAAAAAAAAATGCCAAAAATATTTTCTTTGATTAATTTTAAATGTGTTGCTCTTCCTTTATATTGATGGTCCCCTTGTTTGTGTTTTATGAGAAGGTAAATGGAAGTGACAGAATGACCTTTTCTATACCATTCACTGAGTCTGTATATTAGAAGAGTTCCACCATATTATAGAACAAAGGGACATGTTTAAATCCAATTGCTTTTAACAGCAAAGGGGAAAAAAAGGATCTTTGATTGTGTAAATGACAATAGATCATTTTAAATTTCCAAACATACTGAAGTAAGCAGAACCATTTATTTTACTTCTGGTATTTCTCAAAATAGTAAAATAAATGTACATTATTTCTGGATTTACTGACCCAGATTAGCTGGGGTGGCCAAACTCTGCTCAGTGCAGATTCAGAGAAAATAAGCAAAGGTGGCCCTAATACCATCTTTGTTACCCCAATACTTATACTGCCAAGGGTACTCCAGTCTCTGGCATAAATTAGAGCACTTTGAAGACTGCTCTAACTTACAACCATTTGCCAGTGGTCCCAGTGAACTGATATAACAGATAGGGATCATTGAGGTATATGAAGGCCTTGGCCATGCTCCCTTTTTTCTGGGACTGCTTCCTACCCTGTGTTTTGGGAAGGGGATATCTTCTACATGAGTGGAATCCTCTGAGGAACCAATGGAGCAACACAAGTATCTGGGATGAACCTCAGAAGCGCCTCCGTATAAAAGCAAATGCCAGAACGTTACCTTGCACTGAACATGTGTGCATGTACATATATGTTGTACTATTTGCATTACTAAGCAACATGGGTGGGAAAGGACAGTCCTGTAGCAGTCTACCCTGCACACAAAGGAGTGTTTATGCACTAGCCAGGATCTCAGTAAAGCCAAACGAAGTTTCAAAATTAAGTAGAAAAATAAACGGTAAATAAGATGTTTAGTATTCCTAAACTTTAATAATCTAAAATGTTACTCTTAATACAGGGTCTAAATTCTACAGTCCCTAACTAAGCAAAACTCCTTTGCAAGTCACTGAGAGTGGTATTCAATTAAGAACCACCATTTGGCTCCTAGGACGTTAGTGATAAATACCGATTGGCATGTGGTTTTCATGTTAATCACTGTGAGCCAAAACCTACAACTGTGCAACCTTTGACTTGCACTGGGTGTAAATCAGGGTGGAACGTACCCCTGTATATTTAATGGACTTCCATCTCATTCTCTCTCTCAAGAAGATGGTTCATGTTTGACCAACAGATGTAAGACACTTTTGCCTTATTCATACCTGCACTCTTCTTCTCTTCTCTGCGCATGCGTTTCAGACGTTTTAGCATGCCTCTCAGGTCAGTGATACCATACTGAAATGCAATCTTCTCATATTCATTGGGATTAGCATTCTTCAGGAGTTCCCACACATCTATCTCAGGCTCTTCCTCTTGTTTAATCTCCCTAACAGTGGCAAAAAAAAATTGATATAGTATAGTTAATGAAACCTCATTGCATTAGAAAGAAGGAGACAAATGGGTATTAAGTTTATGGTCAGGCTAGAAAATTTTTGGTTGAGATTTGAAGATTTAAATCAATATTTTGATTTATTTAAGGATGGGCCCGAGCTATGAGGTTAGTTCTGGATTCAAACTTCTTCAGAGTCCCTGTTGCAACTGAATCAAGGGTTCTGGTTTTGTCCCTTATGGCTAACTATGAAATTCAAATCTTGATCCAAACTTCTCCAAAGTGCAGCGGGAGTTTGGATCCCAGGTTCTTGTTTGGGACGTCTAAGTATCATCAGTCTTTGAGAATTTTTACATTTGCGCATGAGGAAAAAAACATTTGAATGTACAATAGTATCCTAAGGGCTGAATCTGATCTCACAAAAACCAGTTTCTCATGCTGGTGTAACTTCACTGGCTTCAGTGAAGTCTCTTATGATTTACACCAACATAATTGAGATCAGAGTCTAGCGCATAAATTCTATAGTTATTAAAAAAGAGACATTCTTTGAATGTAGACCCCAATTCTGCAATTGTTTCTGGTAGTGGAACCTCATTGAAATCAACAGGAGTCTGTGAAGACACAATGGTACACCTGTTGTCAGGAATTAGTGTTTGCAGATGAGCATGGGATCACCTCACTGGTGAGCAACGGAGGACTTCTAGCTGAATCACAGTTGGCTTACAGCAGAATCACCTGATTGGCAAGACTGCCCAAGTGGCTGAAGGAACCAACAGGTGTGCTCTTAAACATAGATGCAGCATTAGGGCAATGGCTGCTCAAAGCATTCGCCCACAGCTGTGTTAGCTCCTGCCCCTGGCTTGGCCACAGCCCTGCTCCTCCTTTGCCTCACTCCAGGTAACCCGGCTCTGACTCTCAGCTCCAATTCCTGCCTCTGACTCCAGCTCTGGCTCTTGCTCTTACCCTGAGCTCCTATTCCTGGCTACTGACTCCTGCTCCAACCACTAGGCACAACCACCCACGTTCCAGTCTCTGACAGTTTGCAAAGCCCAAAACCAAAAAGAGGAGTAGCTTCCTCTTCCAAGATGGATCCCACAGAAACTAACATCCCCTTTCTGGGATTGGTACATGCCCTGCAGAATTTACAAACCCAGATTAGCTCTCTGCAGGAGCAGAACATCCTCTTACATACTCACGCCTTGCGCCAGGACCTTAAAGAACTGAAGGTTCCTCTACCAGGCAAGTTTGATGGAGACCATGGAAAGTTCTATGGCTTCCTGAACCACTATCGGCTCCTGTTTCTATTATGTCTGCAAATTTGCCCCATGGACTGGTCCAGGGTGGGGCTCATCAGTTTCTGGCCAGGGAGGTGCAGGGCTGGGCTTCTCCATTATAGGAGAAATCGAGCCCTCTCTTGGATCAATTCAAGAATTCTGTCCAAGCCATGGAAGTAATTTCTGATGACCCAAATCAAACATGCACAGCACATCCTGTGCTCCAGGCCATGAGACAGGGACGCCAACCAGTCAGCAACTATGCCATGGAGTTTTGGCACCTGGTGACAGACACTGTGTGGAACAAAGCTGCACATCACTACCATTTCCAGCTCCATCTGAACAAGAAGATCAAAGGCAGGCTTGCATGGGGGCAAACTCCGACTGACTTGGATGCCCTTTTCACATTAAGATAGACGACTGCCTGTGGGAATACCAACAGGAAAAGGTGGCTCCCTGACATTGGTCAGAAAACCTTTCACACCTACCCTGCAGCCTGAGCTCATGCAGCTGGACACAGCCTGACACCATCTCTCTGATGCAGAGAAAGATCAACATGGGGCAGCGGGTCTATGCCTCTACTGTGGAAGACCAAGACACATTGCCTTGAGTTGTTGTATAGCAAAGGGATGATCCATTTCTTCGTCGAGAAAATGCCAGGTTTCTGCCCCGGTAGAGGGATCTGGGCACATCCCTTTTGCTCCCATTCATGGTACCCACAGTTGTCCTTGGGTACCTTCATGGTATCTAATCAAAGCCCCACACACTTTCAGCTCCCACTCTTGTCTATCACACCTCCTGAAGACAGAGAGCAGCCTGGAACCACTGGTGCTTTCTAATGCCTCCAGTAATATGTACCTAGAATCTTCCATAAATCACAAGGTTTTGTCACTGCATAAGACCGTCACTGTATAGAGACCATCAACAGCTCTCTCCTATCTTCAGGCCCAATCACACAAGAAACCGCACCTTTGGAGGTCACTACCCTTCACGGTCATCATAAGTCTTTCCAGTTTGGTGTGGTCCAGTCCATTTTCCACACTTTCCAATCATTCTTGGCATCACATGGCTTGTGACACATGATCCACACATCCTTGGGGGATCAAGCATGGTGCATTTTGATTCCCTGAACTGCCAGCAGCCCTGCTTTCCAGAGCCCAGTTGTGGGTTAGAGTTTTTCCCTAGAGTGATTCTGAGTGAATCCACCCCACCCCCAAGCACTCTGGAACAGGGGGACACAGGTGGCCCCAACTGCCTCCTTAGCAGCCTTGGGGATACCGACCAAATACCAGGACTTCAGACATTTTCAACAAGAAGATCGATATCCTGCCTTCTCATTGATACTGTGATTGTCCTGTAAACCTTCAGCCCAGAGATTGAAGCTTCCTTTGAGTGTATCCATTCTCTTGCTGATCCAGAACTACAGACACTCAGAGTCTATCTCTGAGAGAACTTGGACAAAGGATTCATCTGCCCTTCTACATCCGATCTTTTTTGTGGCCAAGAAAGATGGCTCTCTTTGGTACTGTGTGGACAACTGGGTGTTGAGTAAAATAACCACCCAGAATCGGTACTCCCTGTAATTTACCAATAAATTCTTTGAGCGGCTTCACTCTGCCAGGGTCTTTACCAATCTAGACCTGCATGGAGCCTATAACCTGGTTCAGATTTTGGAAGGGGATGAGTAGAATGCTGCCTTTCCCACCCAGTATGGTCACCTGAATACCTGGTGATGCCCTTCAGACTGTGCAATGCCCCAGTGACCTTTCAACAGTTTATCAATGATATCTACATGGAAATGCTGGATCAGTTTCTTGTGATATACCTCAGTGATAGCCTCATCTTTTCTGAAGACCAGACTCTTCATGATCAACATGCGTGCCACGTCCTGGAAAGGCTTCGCCTGAATCATCGCTATGCAAAATTAGAGAAGTGTGAATTTGATCAGAATATGATCGAGTCCTAAGTAATACTATTTTCCGTGGGGAACTAACTGCGGATCCCTGCCAGGTAGCCACGATCTCTAACTGGACAAACCCAAAGGACACATGAGAGGTACAGCAGTGCCTAGGCTTCGCCAACCTTTACCAGCAGTTCATTTGAAACTTTTCTGGTAGCTCTGCTGATGGCACTCTTCCGGAAAGGAGCTCAGTTCATCTGGTCTCCAAAGGCCAAACTCATCTTTGACCACCTGAAGAGGGCTTTTACCACGGCACTCAACCTGGTTCACTCCGACTTCCCCTGGTCATTTATAGTAGAAGCCAACGCATCCAACTTTGCCACTGAACACAAACTATCCCAGCAAATGGGCCCCCATAATCAACTTCACCCCCGTGCTTTCTATTCCTATAAACTAACCCCAGCAGCAAGGAACTACAATATCTGGGATGAGGAACTACTAGTAATCAAAATAGCCTTCAGGGAATGGCACCATCTCTGGGAAGGAGCTTAGTATCTCGTTTGGAAACTTACATGGACCTCAAGAAAGTGGAATTCCTCCACCATGGCCAGGTACCTTAGCCAACGTCAGATTTGCTGGTTCCTATTCTTTTCCAGGTTCAACTTCATGGTGACCGACTGCCCAGGTTTAAGAAATGGGAAGGCAGATGCCCTATCCCACAAAGATGAATACCTCAAAATTGACTCAGAACCCCCTTCCATAGTCCTTAAACCATCTAATTTAATTAGTTGTATGGTGGACAGTAGCCTGATGTCCTTCAGCCAGTCTTTCTTGCCTCATGACTCACACCATTTCCCCACCCGGCTCAGAATTTCAACTGAGGGATGGGACAGTCTGTGTCAAGGAACAGATCTATGCTCCAGAAAGAAACACAGCTTCTTAATTGTAAAATTGCCATGACACACCACTCATCAATCACTTTGGCCAAGCTAAAACACTGAATCTGATTTCATGAAGCTTCTGGTGGCCAGGTCTATGCACTGATGTCCAGAATTAAATTAACTCCTGCACTCTTTGCTCCTGGACCAAGAATCTACGCTCCAAGCCACTCAAACTCTTCCAGCTCTTGCCCATTCTGCCACAACCCTGGTCCTCTGCATCACCGTTCTTCATAGCAGAATTACCTCACTGTCATGGTTGCACAGTGATATTGGTTGTGATTGATCTTCTAACCAAGATGGAGCATTTCATTCCTTCCCGTCCTTACCTTGACCACCCAAGAAACAGCTTGTTTCTCCAGATTTCAGAAAATGTCTTCTGATTTCATTGTTTGCTCTCTGGTGTTGTGTAAGATCGAACTCCACAATTTATCTCCTGTTTTTGGCATGTGTTCTTCAAGCTTCTTGGTGTGGAATCACCCTCACATCACCTCACATCACCCTCGCATCAATAGTCAGACAGAACGGGTTAACCAGATCTTGGAAAAACAATTTTACTGCTTCTGAAATTACCACCAGTATGACTGGGTTCCCTTGTTACCACATGCAGAGTTTGCTTATAACAATTCCATTCACACCTACACTCAGCAAAGCCCATTTTATGCCAATTACTGATTTCATCCTTGCTTTCATCCAGGCATGCCCATGGACTCCCTGGTATCCACAGCAGTGAAGCTGGTCACCCATCTACATCAGATTCAACAAGAGCTCAAAGAACACCTAAACACTGTGAAGGAAGCCTAGAAATGCCATGCCAGCCAGGGCCATCCAAACATTCCCAGTGTTGCCACAGGACACAAGGTCTGGGTGCCCTCCCCCTCAGCTAATCTGGATCATTGATATATAGGTCCCTTCACAATCGTGGAACAGATCAACCTGGTGGCTTTCAAGCTACAGTTTACCAAGTCATTGAAGATTCATCCCATGTTCCATGACTCCCTTCTCAAAACATGCAAAGAGAATTTCTTTCTTGCCATCTCCAATCCTCCACCCACATCCATATCCATCAAAGGGCAAGACGAGTATGTGGTTCGAAAAAATCCCTGACTCCAGGCAAGTCTCAGGGAAAGTCTAATACCTGGTTTTTGGGAAGGTTCTGGTCTGGAAGACCCATCCTGGGAACCAGAGGAGAATATCCATGCAGCAAATATGTTGTGAACTTTTCACTAGTCCCATCCTGAAAACCTGGATTCAGGAGCCCCTAGAAAGAACCCTTCAAAGGGGGGCTGTCACGCATTAGAGCTCGCAGCTAAGCCTAGGACCAGTTAATTCAACTTCCTTCGTGAGCAACAGAGGACTCATAGCTGAATCACAGTTGGCTTCTAGCAGAATCACCTGATTGGCCAGAACCATCAACAGGTGCACTCTTAAGCACAGCAGCAGCATTAGCCTAATGTCTGCTCAAAGCATTTGGCTACTGCTGCATTAGCTCCTGCCCCTGCTTGTTTTCAGCCCTGCACCTGCCATAGCCCCAGCCTTGCCCCTGCATTTCCTCACTCCAGGTCACTCGGCTTTGACCCTCTACTCCGATTCCTGACTTTTGACTCTGGTTCTGACCCTTGGCTCCTGACTCTTGCACTGACCCTTAAATTTGGTACAAGGCTAAGTATTATGGGATTCCACTGACACCTATACTCCTGACACAAATATGCAAAGTTGGCCTCTGTACTTACCCTGATCATTAGTAACGGGAAGCATTTTTTTAGATCTCTAGAGTTAATTCTGTTTGTTCAAGCTTACCAGATTTCATATTAAACAAGCTAGAGTGCCATATTTATTGTAGTCAGCTTCAAAGTCCATATTTGAACTAAGAGTCAGCTGATTAAAAAGAAGCTAGTTAACTATTTAACTGGCAAGCGTTAAAGGCACGGATAATGGGGGTAGCCTGGACAAGATCATAATTGTGATGAGATCCACTGGTTACTTCAAAAAAAGAAAGCTGCTAGTATAATTTAGGGGCATAGGGGAGAAAGGAGTAAAGGTCTTGACCCTTCTTTTCCAGGGTTGCCCTGATTAACTCTGATAGGTTCTGGTGGAATCAGCACTTCTGGCAACAGAGCAGGAACACAAATGTATGAAAAAATAAAAGAAACTTCAATCTTTATTGCCTTATGGTAACAGGACAGAGGAAATAATGGGATCTCTGAGAAGTCTAACCGGGTTGGGGCAATGAATATGGAATAGTATATACCATACCATTGTATAATCCATAAGGTTTACAAGCTTTTATAGTAGTTAAGTGATATTATTAAGAAATAACTAAAAATGATTCAAAATGTTTATGGTGTGTGGTATTACTCATAAGATAATATAAAGAATGGCATTGTACAATATTTTATGTCTTTAATTTTTGTTTTGTGCTTACTATTTATGGAGACTGATTACTTACTGCAAACAGTGATGTTTCAATGAGATTCCTTCTGCATGTGGTCAGGTCAAAACCAGCTTGCAAACATATGTGAAAGCTAAAACACACTAAGGGGTAGAATTCTCATCTCGATGTGCTGGTCATTAGCTGTGCAACTCCTATGAATGCTAAGGAGAGTTACATATGCACACATCCACATGAACCAAGATGATGATGTGCCCCGTTAAAATCAGGCAGTGGTTGAGAATGATGATCAGCATGTCCCAATTTTCAGCTAATTAAAACAATTCCAGCCTCCTATTCACCTTGCATAACTAGTGAACAAATTTTGACACTTTGAACAAACACATTTTTTTCCTGAGACTATAATATTCGTACCTGTGGATAGTGGGCAAACAACATTTATTATTTTCCAGACAGATCCATTGTAAATTATCTAGACCACAATCTCATCCAAAATTTTCCCCAAGATATGTACATTTTGTTGAAAAATGTATTTTTAAAAAAGGATAAATGTTTGAGTCTCTTGGAGACCTTGTGCCTTTTGGAAATTCACGGCCCTATCGACCCATTGCTGTGATAAGACATACCAGCTCACCAGTATGTCATTAAGATGACTTACTGGTTTGACTTCCTATGAGAGCTGCACAAAATTAAAAAAAAAAAAAAGCAGTATTCAGACTCTGTGCATTTAGACTTTTGTTAACATATATTTCAGGTACTTACGTATTGAATTTCAGCAGCTCAAATGTAGAGGCAAAACACTTAGAATAATTTTATCTTGTTAAAATATTTAAAAACAGGTTGGTTTGGTTTCCCCATTAACCACACAAGAGTTATATTGTGTTTCTATGGATATATATTTTTATGGAATAAAAAAATGAATTATTTATGTTAGTGAAGTGAAGTCACAATTTCATATTATCACAAAAACAATGAAACCTCCTCACATGCAATCCATATATTAGTATGAAAAAACCCACAAAGTCAATCATAACTGTCATGTTACTGTTTCAGTAGGATAGTTAAATGAACACATGTCAAATTGAAGATCCTAGTTAGGAATGAGGAAAGGATAAAAAATGGAGACCTGGTGGATATGAATCAATTCAAACAATTCTTTCACATCCTGCTTCTACTATATACTGATGGTTGGTCCCATGGAAGCTCTGCCACTGGTTAGCTTAGAAACTGCCCTTGGTTCCATCAGGTATTTTTATTTTTCTTGTAGGACAAAGTTTAGATATTTAGATATCTAAGTTATTTATATGGTCCCCGTTATCATGCCATCTAAGAACTTCACAATCTTTAGTGTATTTAGTGGCACTTTTTTTTCCCAGTCAGAGGTGAGTGCTAGCAGAGATGAAGGGCCAGATTCTCCCTTCAGTTATGCATACTCCTCTCTCATTGACCTCAGGGGAAGTTGCACTAGACTATGTCCAAGAACAAAACTGGGTCCAAGATCTAGAATCCTAAAGGGATGTAACAGTCCTAAGAGCATCCAGACTTTAAATGGGGTCTTGAGGAGCAGATGCCTAATTTTTGTAGCTGCCATCACATGGCGGAAAATTAAATGTACTAACATTGAACACTTGTTGTTCATATACCTGAAGATTTGATGTGAATGTATGAACGGTTTGATGTGAGCTCCTCTTTGGATATTAGAACTGCAAAGTTATGCTGCATATCATCTGAAAGCTAATTTTTCCTAATTTTGTAAGAAGGCATCAAGTTTTACTTAAGATCTCACGGTCTCAATAATATACCGGCCTGTTCCTTGAACAACCTGTTCCTTGCTTTTTGGTCACATGATGAAAGAGCACAATAAATAACAATGCTCAATAAATAATAATTTTACTGCATTCCCTAGCTGGGGCATGGAGAAGGGAAGAGCAAAAGAATCAGTGCTCATCTAAAAAACAAATACCCATCTTTCTTCATTTGCACATGTTGAGCCAGAAAACCCCATGGAAATAATATAAATGCCTACATTTTTGAAAGCATTGTATGTAATCTCAGGATATTTGCTAAAGTTAATTTAAAGTATGCCCAAAAGGGCCAGCTTACCCCCTGTAGTTTCTCACTTTCACACCAGTCTCAATTTTCCGACCTGCTCATCCCTGAATAGGGGAAAAACCCTATCCAAACATAAAATAAATAGCATGTAGACTAAATACTATTGATTTGTTCCATTAAGAAAGTGCACCACAACCTAAAATCTTTGACACACTCAAATCTGAGTGTTTCTTTCCTGCCTACAATGTTTACATGATACAATTAGTTGAACTTTTGTATTTCATACTCTAAGAATTAAAAGTTAGGAATATCAGAAGAAAGTAAGATCATAAAATTCTTGAGAAATGATTAATGCTAAACCTGACTCTTTCTGTATATGAACCTATTGAGTACCAATCCACACCTGCTCACTTCATCACTTGGTTCTCACCTACGTTTCAGGAGACCACTAAAGTCAAGTTCTCCTGCATCCTCTTGTCCTTCACCACTGTTATTAATAAAAAAAAAGATCAAATCTTTGTTTAATACAGAGAGACTTGGACAACACACATTGCAAACACTCTAGATGTCCTGTATATGCAATACTGACTAGGCACACAAATAATGGTATAAAATCAACACAAACTTGTATTCGTTTCCACGCAAGTTATGGTTCCATAACAAGCACTTGTGAAAAATAAACACAAAGGTTTGCATTGCTTGCCGTTATACTTTTAAGACACATTTTTGTAGATTGCATACATTAATTTGCCAAGATTTGTGTTATATTTTAGAACACAAATTCACTTAAGCCAGTCAACACAAAGGGCTTTGTTTTTGGGTTTGAGTAATATATCTGTGTAAAAAAACAAAGGGCTTGTGCTGATCTCTGTTATAAATATAAAACAAAGATTTGCATTGTTGAGTATGCTGCATTTAACAATGCATAGCTGTGTCAAATACCAGCTAGCAAAGCATTACACTTAAGTTTAATCTCTGTGTGTCAGTAAAGGGAGAAGTCAGACAGAAAAAGAAAAACAATACATCGTACAATTTTAAGATGGGATTGTAGCCCTTTTTAAAGATGTAGTTCCTTCTAGAAGGTCTTCTTAAGCAAGAAAACTTTATTACAATATACATAGACCGAAGAAAATGCTCTGTTGTTGGGGTGATGACAGTAAACATTGGGGTGAAATCCTGGCACTATTGAAGTTAATGGCAGTTAACTCAATAGTGCTTGGATTTCACCGTAAGAGTTTGCATACAGTATTCCCTTAAAGTTTTCAGAAGTATTTTTCTGTTGGCAGTGTAGTTGCTGCTGAGCCATAGTACAATGATTAAAACTTTGCTCCTAGGAAAGAATACACCTTGAAATTAACACATTTCTGAGCATGCATTTACCTTAATAACTCATCATTTAATAAAATAAGTTATTGCTTAGTTACAATTATAAAGGATATTTGCTTATTTGTTTAAGTTAACAAATGACACTGGTTTTCTGTCCACAAAGTATGTTCCCAATATTTATATTTCTGTTCTGGTAAAAAAAAAATGTGTGCAGATTTAGAAAGTGTAAAGATTACATCAAAACACAGGTTTTAATGGCTATTTTATCTCAAATCCCAATCATGTGCAAGAAGATTTAAGATATAATGCTGTGTAGTAAGACTTCTGGAATGCATATATTTTAATTTTATTATAAAGATGAATTTGACATACATTTTTCTTTTTACTATAAAATAATCCTGTCGCATTGAAGTCAACTGGAATTTTGCCATTGATTTCAATGAGTGCAGGACTGAGCCCACAGTCACTGTCATATCATAGCTGGTAACCATCAGGGACCATACAGTAGGATATTTTAATGATTCACGAAATACAAAATTAAAAAATCTTGTAAAGAAAGATAATCTTTAATGGCATCTTAAAGATGAGGTGGAAAATGTGTTGGGAAACTTACATTAAAAGAGTTTAAAACACATCTTCTGTCTTATGAAGTAATGATCTCAAGTGTCAATATATATTTTAAAGTGTTTGGATGTTTTCTACATCTATGATGTTACCCATCTGCTTTCTGCTAAACAAACAGTCTTTGTTCGCAATGTGCTGGCTAAATCCCATTTTTGTAATTATTTTCTGCCTATGTAAAGTTCCTGTCTATTTTTAAATGAATGAGAGAGACAAGGTGAGAGAGCTAATACACATTTTTCATTTTCTGCCCTGAACTATTGTGTAGTATTGGTATATGATATTTATAGGCTACTATCTTCTACCTCAGAAGACACTGTTTGCAAAAACAGTGTCTTTGGAATCTTCACACACTAGTTGCTACATAAATGTTAGTAATTGGTATAGTTATTTAAGTCTGAATTAGAGCTAGGTGAAGTTTTTCAGATGAATAGTTTATTCACCTAAAAATACAGTTCTGGTCAACCTGAAACTATTTGCAAATTTGACATGAATTCACCAAATAGTTTCGGCCAGAAAAAAAATGCGGCTAGATTCACAAAATGGCTGAAGGTAGAGAAGGTGATGGTGGCACTCACCTAGAAGGGTGAGAGACCCAAGTACTAAACCCTGCTCTACATCAGACAGAGGAGTAAACTGAATCCAGGTCTCCCACATCCCAAGTCAGTGCCCTAAGCACTGGGCTAATTAGTAAAAGGTGGGCCCCTCCTCCTTCTTCCTCTAGTCATTATGTGAATCTAGCTCTTTAAAAAGAAACAAGAAACAAAACATTTCAGTTTGAATGGTAGATTTTCGGTCAAACAAAATTTATTTCTTTAATTCACCAAAATTTGGGGAAATTTTTTTGATTGTTTCACCAGGACCAAATATTTTTTTCTAATTTTTTTTTAATCTGCCAGCGAACCAAAATTGGTTATTTGCCCAGCTCTACTCTGGAGTTATTTAAAGGAAATGGTATATAAGCTTTGATCTCTTTTTAAAAAAAAAAAGAAAAAAAAAAGGAATTTCATAAATGCAATCCTGTAACATTATTTAGCTTTTGCTATGCTTACTGTATGATTAACTCCATCAACACTTCCACTTATAGCAATTACATTCGACTCTCATTTTAAAGTCTATTATACTATATATGCAGTTTCTGATATAAGCCTACTTCATCCCACCCACTTTCAATTACCTAACATCCTACTTCTTTCATCCCTATTTATAACACCACCTTTTTATAACACTTGATATGCTTGGCTAGGAGAGATGGTATAGGATGATTGTATGCTATCAGCGTCTATTATTGAGTAACTTCACAGGGTCACCACTTGACGTTACCTTCTTTTGAAAGCAGATCGGATGTCAATAGATGGAGTAGCCTGAGAAGATTCTATGAAAGAAAAAAAAAGTTAAAGAAATATTTTTACCTTGGTGCTTAAAATTAGTTCAGTTTCATGCTAAGTGACCACCAAGTATGTGCCTTTCTGGCATCAAGATCTACCAAGTGCAAGTCTTATCAGTGCAGAGGTAGTTTTTTTAGTACATTTCTCTAAACTACATGATATATTTCTGCATACAAGATTAAAGTATGTCATGTTTCTCTCACATTCCCTCCCCACCCACTCACACCTTGTGTCTCTCTTTTCCCCTCACTCACATCTTCCAGTTTTCAAAGTAAATTCACTCCTGCCAGCATTTTACAGAATAAAAGAATAACCATATGAGGGTCCTAAACAATCATTAGTAGTCCTTCTCCAGCTGGGAGGTCAGCAAGAAAGATACAAGAGCTTGGCCTGACTGAGAAGGGGAGATTCTGGGGGAAATTCATCCCTGTATCAAGGGCCAGCACAAGACCCCTGCACCACATAAACGTTATCTGGAGAGTTTGTGATATAAGTGATGGGCCCTGGCACAAGGATGAATTTCCCCCTGAATGAATTAGGTATTTGAATTACAGCCAAACAGCTGAAACAACTCTGTCCTATAGAAAGTTTATAGATGCGGATAGATTGGTTCTTTGCCTAGCAGCCTAACGAATGCATGCAGACACCTAGGACTGTCTCATCAATTGGCAGTCAGCTGCTGGACATTCCCTTAACTGTGGCCTGCTTTCCTGGCTGAAGACCAGGCTGATGACCTTGGTAATTTAGTAGGCTTGTTTTGCTAGGATGAACACTCAGCTAGGTTGCTTAGAGTGCCGCTGACCTCTGGGTATTGGGGAAGCTTGCCTGGACCAGTCTAGCAGCTAAAATTACAGGACCAGGTGACCTTTTGCAGGTCAGATTGTAAGGTTGAACAGTACCTTTATGGTGCAGACAAGATTATTTGTTCTTGTTTGCTCACTGAACTTCCTCTCTCTTTGGCCCAATCCTGCAAATATGCATGTACTTAACTTTATTCCTGTGAGAAGTCCCATGAGTAAAGATAAGCACGTGGGTAAATGTTTGCTGGAAGAGAGCCTTTATCATGCATAAGTCGACAACTAATTTGGGCCTGAATCTCCATTGCACGGTAGAGTCGTTTATGCATGGGCAAAGTTGATGTAAAAAGCTACCATTGACTAGGTACCATTTGACACTTTCTGCACAGGTGTAAGATGATTACAGAGGATGGAAAATCAGGCCTATTCCATATCAGAATCTCTCTCGGATGTAACCACGTACATAATCTCTCTCTTGTGGCCTCTCTCGACAGACTTATGACTGGCATTCTTTTTGTTCAGCAGAGGCCTGATCTAAATTCAATAGGAATCTTTCTATTGACCTCTATGGGCTCTGGCTCAGACCCATGCTTGCCAGCTGCCTCCTCTACCATACATTTCATTCTAAAAATAAATCACAGTTACTCAGGAGGCATTGTGTTAAAAAGGTTAACATTAAACCTTCCTTTACTGTGGCCCTCAGAATACAGTTATCTCATATTTGGTGTAAAAAGAGAAAAAAAGATCTATAAATGGACAAAAGGGGACTCTTACCATGGACTTCAAGATCAAAAGAGCAGCTATCAAACTTATCCTTGTATGTTACTTCACACCGGTAGTTCCCTCCGTAGTTTTCCTTAGCTTTAATGATTTGCATCTCAAATGTATAAACCTGAAATTCAAATACAAAGAATAATAATTTTAGTTTAGGATACATTTCTACAAAGATGAAGTTAAAAGCTATGGCCTAGAGGGAGAGTTTACTCTCTCAGCCTGTGTCAAGAGTGATGCATAGTTGTGTTGCCCTAGGAGGGGCTCTTGAAAGGAACTGTGACTTGGAGACCCCTTTCAAAGTTATGATTCATAGGAGCTCCTGTTTTATGCCAGGGGACATGACACAGCAGATCCTCACCGGATACAACATTTTACGGAAATCTCTGGTGGAGCCAGAAATTGAACCCACTCTCTATTTAATACCTGAACCACAAGACCCTCTGTCTTTATATGAATGACTGGTTAAGACTGTTTTTTTTAAGGTTTCAGGCTTTGTCTCTTTAAAAAAGAGAAACAGAAGCATACCTTGCTATGACGCTCAAATGTCTCCTTCAGCTGAAGGTGTTTGCCAGCTTTACTGGCCAGGTCCATCCATTTTCCTTTGAACCACTTCACGGTTGGCTTTCGAAGAAGATCTTTGGCTTCCACTTTGGCTATAAATGTAATATTTTGCCCTTTAAAAAAGAAAAATAAATTCAGTCTTTAGCGAACATGTGGTTGCCTGTCTCATTTGTACAAGTTTCTTTTACAGAAAGATTTGTGTGGAGGGTAGAGGGGTTTGGGCTTAAATCTGAGTCTAAGCCTGGGTTTACAATGCAGTGTAGACATACTGTTAGAAAGGGACTTGACAGTGAGGTTGCATAGCAACCCTGAGGGGCTGCCTGGAGGAGCAGTATTGTTGGTCTTCAGAGAGGACCATGTCTAGTTCCTAGTCTTTCCATTCCTAGTTTTATTTATGCTCCAAATAGATTCCCACAAAATCCTTTCTTCTAGTTAGAGACTGAGAAAATTTAAGAGCATATGAACTATCTTTGAAGCTCTGTCAGCTATTGTACAGCTAACAGTAGCACAGTGATTATCTATCCCCTCTGAGTGACCACAACTTCCATCTTTCACCTTAAGTAAATTATTAGAGCTAAATTTGCTCTTGTATTAACCACTGGAATATTTTCTGAATTTGGCCTACCTATGAAATCTTCAAAGAGGAGTGTGTGGTTCCCATTGAAACTAATGGGAGTTGCATGTGCCTGAGGCTAGAATTTAAATGTTATGTGAACTGGACCTCTTTTCCCACTTTATCTGTATCATAAGACCCCCATATTTAGCTTGTTTGTAGGCACTTACCGACATTCACTGAACCACTCTGAGGTTTTTCAATAAATAAAGTGGATCTCTGGGAATTCTCAAGCTTCTCTGGTTCTTCTGCAGTTCCATCTCCAAGAGACCATACTAATATGCAGAGAGAGGGGGAAATATCATTTGTCTGAGCATGGTTTACTCTTTAACTCTGTTACTTCCTTTCTTTAGACATCCTCAATGGTATGTAAGTCTTCCATTCCTTTACTCCCAGTGACATCCATTGTCAGAGATGGGGCTGTTCAATGCTCTACGGCTCTTACAGAAATATCACCTTTGTGATGATGGAAAACGGAACTACTTGGGAAAGAGAACTAGGGCAGATGGATGGTATAAGTGTCTTGCACAATTTGAACGACACCAATGTTCAGCCAGCAGCGCTTTATCGGTATAGTCCATGAAAGTGTGGCTCTTTGCTTTGTAGGAACAGAAACCACAGATCAAAGGCCCAAAAGTGCAGCCAGCCAGTCTTAAGCACAAGCAAGATAAGTGTGACCACTTGGTGCTTGATTTTTGTGAGTCTCCCTCAATCCTGCACTCGCTCAGCAACTCCTGCAACCTAATATTTCCCCTTTGCCAGCGAGACAGTGATGGGAAGAAACTTGCTGTTCGATCTCAATCTCTCTCTTCAGTGATAGAACCAGTGAGACAGACAGCTGAGCAACTCATAGCCTGATTACCAACACCCTCCCCTCCCCGCCAGCCACCACCCACACGTACCCTCCTGAGAGTTTGGGTCCAGGAAATCCTAAAGCCAGCCCTGCGCATAGAGTGATGTTTATAGGTAAATAACTAGCCAGACACAAATGATTAAGTCACACCCTCAGGTACAGATCCTTCTCCTGTTGAAGTCAATGAGAGCTTTGAGCCAAAAGTGGGCAGCCAGGGTGAGGAAGGATGAATGTACAGGTTCTCCAGAATATCTCCTTTTTCTGACAACTCCTGCAGAGCCCTGGGGGGGAGTCCAAATTGAAAACCCCATGAAGGGCAGTAAAGAAAATCATTTATGGGCCACAGGCTCTCCTCCTACAGACATGGTAAAACATGTGTCCCATATTCTGCGTTAGAAGTGTGCTGTAAGAATGATCTATAATCTCCTTTAGACTGAGGAGTCTGGACCAGCGCAGAGTGGGGGAAGTGGATGTAGCAAGTACAATCTGTGCAGAACTCCAAGCACACTGGTCTATCCCCACAACAGACCACCCCCTTTGCTCCCTTTGGATCAGAAATGCCTCCTAGTTGTTCTTGAATGGAAAAAACGTGACCCTGTGTTTTGGGTCAGCGTGTTCAATGGCTCTCGGTCTCTGGTCTTACAATTAACAAACAGGTACATCAAATTGCATAATATTTCATATCTTGTTATGCCTTGTTGTAGATATAAAGAGTTGCTTTTCATGTACAGTACCTGATGTAAAAGATCACATA
Source organism: Emydura macquarii macquarii (assembly GCF_026122565.2). Taxonomy (NCBI): domain Eukaryota; kingdom Metazoa; phylum Chordata; order Testudines; family Chelidae; genus Emydura; species Emydura macquarii. The sequence continues at coordinate 2,436,439 of NW_027133667.1, forward strand.
TCAGATGTCAGCATGGTTTTTACACTGTACTTTACACTGTTTTTACACTGTATAAAGCATTACTGAAGGAATCATACTGGCAGGTGAAAGTTAACCTTGCACTGATATGTAACATAACTGCATTGGTCAGAGCTCATTAGCCAACTATGGAAAAAGGTAATCAAATGTTTGTTTTTTATTAAAAGCTACAACACATTTCAGGAGGTACAGAAATATTAAATAATTCCACTTCTTGGATGATTAAAATAACTAGGCTTTTAGTTTTGTCTCTTACTGCACTCAACGTGCGGGAGTAGCCAGTTTCACTGCACATGTAGTTGTGTTATTGCTTACATATAAACACACATATACACATGCACATACTCAAACAAATGTATAGGGAAAGATGTATCTATCTATATGCTTTATATATAGTATACTGGTACACATACAAAAACAACATAAATACAAGTGGGAAATGGTCACTAGTGCAAATTCTTTATATGGCAGTGTCTGATACTGGAATTTTTAGTGTGCCACCAGCTACAATCCTAATAAATCACAATGTGATTCTGAAAAAAAAAATTATCAATGAATTTCTATATGGAGGAAGATCACAAAGTCATGTGTTTGGTTTTGATTCAAAAGACTTTCAGATTTCAGCTATTTCAGGTAAATAACCAGAGTTGAAGTGCCACATTTCATTTAAGAGAGATGTCTATTTCTAAGTTTCCAAGTAGATTTCCCCAAGTAATCTCTTTTCTTTGACATTTAAAATCAACAGAAAAGTTAAGATTTAATGGCATATGAATGACTGTAATATAAAATAAAGGTAAATTAGTGCCAGGAAATAAAAAAAATTAATAGTTATTGCACTATGTTAGAGTTGGAATGTTTCTATTTTTTTTTCCAGGAGGTCTCACCTGAATCTTTTCTCTCTGCTGACTGAGTACTCCCATCTGAAAGGAAAGAGTAATCTGGATGATCCCAGTTCAGAGATCCCAGTGTAATTGACGTTAAAATTTACTGGTCCTTTAAAAATGTTGACTCTACACAAGTAGGAGGGGTAGAACAGAAATTTAGAACCATAATTATGTGGAGCTGTCTGAATACAGGAATATGAAAAGTGCATAACTGAGTCTAAACCTCAGTTATCTTTCTTCTTTTTCTGTATTCAACACAGAAAGACTTAATTAACATAGAGTGCATCTCTGTGCAAGATTTCCTTTCCAAATGCTTACATTTTAGAAGGATGCAACAATACCAATACTTTCCTCAAAATTCTGGGTAGTTCAAAGTACCTGAAAATATTTTAGTCCATTATTCATCCTAAAGGACAGTATCTTGAAGTTTAGCAATATAGTGACTCATGTTGAAAAAAATCCAGAGAAATAATGAACATGAAATTTTGAGGGTTCTTGTTAGGGGTGGTTAAAATAGTAGTTTCATTTTTAGAATTAAGAGCCAGATCCTCAGCTAGTATAAATCACTGTAACTCCACTGATTTCAGCTGAAGATTTGGCCGCTGTAATATTTTGTTGTCAGGGGGTTTGTGTAAAAGTTGACAATTCTTAAGGGAACTAAAAAAAACCTCTAAGCATTTTTTTACTCCAACAAGTTGACGTGCATCATTAGGCATTCCATTATTGTGTTCCACTAAGAGTTTGCACGCTTTAAAACAAATGAACATAAAACATGGTTGGAAAGCATGTGTCTGGGCAGGATGAGGTTTCAGCAACATCCCGAAGCTGGTGACACTAGGTCCTTAAGCAGCGTCTTTTACAGCTGCTTTTCTTTTCCTTTTATTTGTCAGCTGACTGGTGGTCAGCATTGAAAAATTCAAGCCACCTGCCTTCTGACTGACTGTGGCATCAGTAAACAGCCCAGGTAAGGTAACATCCAACCATGTGGAGAAAACTAGTTTTAAATCATAAAGGGTTGTTTAATTATAATTCTGAAATTTGGGTTCAGGTTTAACCTTAAAAATGCAGTCTGTGTTCATCTGTATGAATGGCATACAGAGCCTGACTTTCAGAGCAGCTGAGCATCTCACTTGCTATAAAGCAGTGAAGTCTCACTTAAGCTCTTAAAAAAGATTCAAGTAGGATTTCAGTGCTGTAAAAGTCTTGTACTGGCCCACTGCACAGAGGTGAATTTCACTTAAAGCATGTGAAGAACTTCCTGTGTTGATGCAAATTATGCTTGAGTACCAACTTCAGAATTGGGACCTAGTATTTTCTAAGGAGGAAGGAAAAAGCACAGTAATAATCCTAACCTGCTTGTAGAATATTAACTGAAGCGGTGTCATCTTCATCTGTAAAAAGAAATATGAATAAAAAACTATACAAGGGAAAAGAGAGCACTGTAGATTATCCTTTTTAGTACAAGCGAAAATGTGAAACCTGCAAAAAAAAAAAAGGGGAGCAGGGGAAATCATGATAGTTGGAAACACTCATAATGGAAACATCAAACTGATGAATAAAGCGTTGAGTAATTCAGTAGCTGAAATGGTAAACCTTAATGCTCCAGGCAAGTAAAATAAATAAATAAATTAAAATAATAGGATGTGAACTGTGATCTATTATTAAAATATGGATTTATATGAGTTTTGTAGATGATTCTGTTTGTTAGAGATGTAATTCACAGTAAATACAAAGGAACAAAAAAATGAAATCAAGGTCAACCACATATCTGACCTTCTGAAGAGGATGTCATTTCGCTGATGTTCATGTCTGCAAGTAAAATGCGTACCACATATACATTCAACATAACTAAACCATTTCAGACACGCAAGACATATCACAATTTTTAAAAAAAAATCACTGTACATATAGTTAGTAATTCCTGCATTAGAAGATTAATCCAAAATGATGGGATTAAGCAATTCATTTTTTTCCATATACAGGTAACACTTCAAGTATTAAATCATTATCAGTTCACTTGGTGTTCATTTTATAATCACTGAATAATGGACACTTTGGTTTTAATACTTCATTTCCTATGAATTCTAATCTATTTTAGCAATTGTACCGTTATTTTAAAAAATTAACCCATATACTATGCCATGATTGAACAACAGTAACAAAAGCCTGGAAAACTGTGAAAGTGCCATTAAAAAGTTGATATGAAGGGCTAGAGACAATATTCATGATTGTTAGGAGACCCTAGTGGCAAGATAGAAGGCACTTTCTACAACAGTACAGTATTTTTGTTAGCTAATAACTGTATTTGAACTTTAGCTATTGAATAGAACCCACGCAGAGCTCTCAGTCTCTGGTGAAAATAAACCATTAGTATTAGTGTTTTAAATGAGTTTTAGTAGAAAAATATAACTTTTACCTGTGTACCTGTTGAAAGGCTAGAACAAACTAGATATAGTTATGACTTCAGGATATACAGACATACCCATAAAGTTAAATAAAATGTGCTGTGGTGAGTAATCATTTACTATTTACCATAAAACCATTTATAGTAGTTCCTAAAGACTAGGAAACAGGTTGTTATATTAGGCCAATTTAGAAAAAGATGCACATTTTTGAAGGGAAAAAAAAATGTTTCATTTCAGCCCAGGACTCAAGAATAAAATTGTAATCATTCATCACTATGAAGAAAATATTTGAAAAACAATGTTGCTTAATGAAGACATCTGTGACCTTATGTTGCAAAGCTCTACTCTTGTGAGTAATCTCTACTCAAATTATTAGTCCCAGTGAAATCAATGAAGGCTACTGTCATGAGCAAAGGTTTGCAAGATCAAGTCTCTTATAGTATGCAAAATACATGTATTGTGAAAATTAATGTTTAAAGAAAGCACCAAAAAAGTCTGAATTTATTCTTTTGATTTTGGCCTCAAAATTCTAATTTCTTTATTTTTCACTTTTCCTGGGTCAAATGTAATTATCCTTATTCAAATCTATCTCAAGCTTATGGTGCAATTAATCTTTTTTTTAAACATAGGTTGTGTCCATTTCTGTAAACCTCTAGCCACCGGTGAGAAATCTAAAGGTTGATAAATTGCATTCAGAAGCTTAGTCATAATATTTCACTTATGAATTGCTTATAATTTATCAAAATTAAAAAAAAATCATTTTGGGAAAGGATGTTGAATATAAAATGTGTAGGCCCTTTCTTATAGGGTAAAATTATTTCCCAACCAAAAAATGAATACAACACAGACCTTTTTGGTCCTTGGAAGATGTCTTCTTATTTATAGGAAAAGATTCAATTATATGCTCTGTAGGACAAATCCTTAGATGTTTTAAGCACCTGCAACTTTCATTGGCTTCAATAAAGGTTGCAGATGCTGATTTCCAATGGAGACACAGTCAGGATAAAAATGACAAATGTATTAAAATACAAATATTGTGCTAACTGATCCATAATTGGAAGGGACAAGCAATTCTAGTGCAAATCAGATTCCATGTTCTATAAAAACTATAAAGTATGCTTTCTCCTCTTTTTGTCAATAATGTTATCATTGTGGTTAATGCAGACTCTGAAGAGGGAAAGACGAAAATTCTCTTCTGGCTTGAAAAATATCAATTTAGCTCAACCAGCACAATATGTTTGATGTGGTGCATGTTATCTGATGAGGGATGATGGTCACATCATGACAGAAGTGATCTTTTGAAAGACTTGAGGAACTAAAAGAACAGAAAGGAGTTATTTGGTTTGAAAGCTAGTGATTTCATTTTTCACCAATGCAACCTTTTTCTTTTCCAAGCAAAATGTTAATACCAATTACCCATATGTACATTCAAGAATATTAATATGAGTAGACAAGTGAAGCTGCTATTGAAAGGATGGAAAGGATAGTAAAATAGTAAATGTCAGTGGGACTTCTTTGACTAATGGAATTAAATAACTGTATCAATCCATCACTCCTTACATTTCAGGTTTCCAATGGAGACACAGGATAAAAATATGAACTGCTTATTAAATAAACATGAGGAACGATTTCACAACAATGATCTATTTATGTTCCATGAGAAATTGATGGTCTAGTCTATGTTAGCAAAGCCATCTATTTAAAAGATAACAAAGATCCAAAGAGTATCAGCCCTGGTGGTAGGGTTATGATAATTCTTTCATGCTCCTTTTTCTCTGAAAGTACAATTTTAATGGAATATATTTAACAATCTGCTGCATGACAAAAACTAGATAAGATTAAACCATCTGGAGCAAATAAAATAGCTCACTCTACATGTTTGGTAAATTTCTATACAGGCTTATATTTAATGAGGCGGCATGGTATGTGTAATGTGGTACAGGTATTGGCCCTTTGAGTTATGTTCACTGCTGGTATATTTCCACTGACTTCAATTGAAATATATCAGGTATTATTTTATTCTCTTCTGTCTATGTCATGGCATTCACTGAGGACCAAAAGTCTTAAAGCAATAACACGAGGAAGTTCTTTGGGTGAAAAAAAATAAAATTTTAGGCTCTCAAAAATAGTTAATAGAAAACTTTTGCAAATTCATTTTGTTTAAATTTATATTTAGATATAAAAATGTGTGGCTGATTTTATCAAGGTAGAGAAACTGCCCAAATATAAGGAATAGAGATTACTGATTTAAGAACCTCTGACCCTTTGGTTCTATAATTTTATAACTTCGAAATGGACAAAAGAATAATGGTAGTTATGAATCAGTTGTTAACCACATCTTTGAAAAGTTTATAATTTTTCAGAAGTTGTAAAATTAATCAGATCAGGTAATTATTATACTTTTAAAACCTCCTTCCATTTAAGACTACTAAACACCTGCATCTGGGGTTTAAATCCTGACCCCACTGAAGTTAATCGGTGTTTTGCCAATGACTTCAGTGGGCTAGGATTTCACCATGGTCTTTTACTTGATGTGTTTCCTTTCTTTTTGTATTTTAACATATTAGTAACACTGTGATGGTAACTTAGAGCAGCTCATATAACTACATAGCATGGCACTTTAATGAAGATAGATAAATGTAACTTTTCTGTTATAGGGAAATATTGAAATAGTCTCATTTGATATTGTAAAGAGATTCACTAAACTAATAGAGTTACAAAAAGCATATAATGCTTGATAACATTGATAACTTTGATGAAAGGTTGCTGAAGTAATTAATACAACTCTTTCACAAAACAGATAATACAGGATCCAACAGTAAAACAATTCCAAACATTACAAAGAGTGGGAATGAACAAGAAAGGTAATACATATTGCCGTCGCATTCTGTTATTGACAGTATTCACTTGTGAAAATGAATCTTCAACATTCCAATGACAACCTTAATTCTGACCCACAAGTCATACTTATGAACTCTTTCAATGGTACACATGTATTAGGAATGCCTATTTAAATATATAATTCTTGATGTCCATATTAAAAGAATGTATACGTATGTCTTAGGGGTCAGAGTTAAGGTTATTAGAATGTGTAAAGTCATGTCAACATTCATTGTCATTAATTTGAATGTATGAACTATAAGGGTAAAAGAATATGCATGTAAATTACCTGAACTGGCCAGCTAGATTGTACCTTTAGGCACAGCCCTATGTAATGGGGAGGTCTGCAGCTGTGTAGCTCCAGGAGGAGCCATAGAGGGCTTAGAATTGGCTGTGGGTAAGTAATATGCTACAGTCAATATGTTGGGAGTGGGGCAAAGATATTAACTTTCTGACCCCTCCTCACTCACTTGCTTGTTAGGGTGGTGAAGCAGTGGTCATAGGGAACCTGTTTTCTCCACCGTACCAGGAGTCAAGATGCATGGAGGTTTCTCAGATGGATGGGGTCTTATTCTTCCCCCTTACATCCTGTGCACACAAGATTAGGCCTTCCACAATCTGGCCCTTAATTTTTAAGATTTTTTTTAAAATGATAATATTGCAGTTCTGAATTTTCTGAAAAATTATAATGATTACTTTCACAACCTTAATGTTAAGTTAATAAAGGTTTATACGTTGATTTTTTTTCTTTTTTAAAAGAAGAAATACTATGTAAGGATCCCTGAAAGTTTTAAAATTGGCTTGGCACAGATATGTATTACATTTCTATGGTGCTTCGTTCTTCATGGCTTCCAAGGTGCACAGATGGAGTAGCAGAATAGCTGTGTGGGTCCCAAGGTGTATAGGAGGGGAATACAGTTATAGATCTGAGAACCTCCATTCTGTGCTTCTGAAGAAGGTGTATGCACTAAGCTATATTGAAGCACCTACCCTGCTTCTGCAGCACCTGGTGCTCTACTGGGAGCCACATCCTTTCTAACAACTTATCTTCACCTGTGCCTGTCTGTGGAAAAGGCTCATAGATAACATTTCAAATACTAGCAGTGTTTTGTTGTGAAAATTCTGTACATTAGCTCTTGACATGTAATCTTTTCTATGTTAATTTCCATGACAAATAAATATATAATATCTCATAAAGTAGATCTATATTATTCAGATAGATAGATAGATAGATTAGATAGATATTGGCCTATTATGTGAGATTTTGTTTAGCTCTACATCTCCAGTAAGTTTGAACTGTTACAGCTTAGTCATTTCTAAATAAGAATGTTTCACAAAAACATGAGACAACAACTCTAAACTAATTTTTTAAAAGTAATTCACTCTCCTAACTATTGAAGAGCTTCACATCAGACTTCCCCCAAAATTCAGTCTGCACGCAGAGCAATTTTGGTTCTGTTCAATATATTTTTATGTCTAACAAATGAATTTATGTTCTGCATTAACTGAAAACTGAACACAATTTTAAATCTGGTGTCACTGTCACTTTTGTAAAACAGCGGAAAAGGTGAATGTAGAGCAGATGCAAAACAGCAGAGTTAAAATACATGATACTTTAGTTTATGGTGGGCATGGAAACACTTGACTTCTGTGTAGGAAGTTTGGTAACATGAGCTTGGATATTTGCTGCTACAGATTAAGCAAGTGAAGAATAGGTATTGGAATTTGAGAAAACAGAAGACCTGTACACATAGCAGGCCAAATTTTCCTCTCAGTCATACCCATGCAACTTCAGGTTCTTTTGCTTAGGTATAATGGAAAGCTATATTTTACCCCATCTGTGTTATGGAAGAAATACTTTTTGACCCTAACATGATTTAGGAATAATAATATGAACAGAATTATATTTAAAGATGTTAGCTTTCACAAATAGGGAGGGAGAAAAGTGAAATGAAATAGATGGGAATGTGCATTTTTACATTAACATAATATATGAAAGTCATAAAGCATTTGGTCAATTATTGCATATACTGATGAACTGTAACACTTGGTGGGGATAAAATAAAACATAGATCTATTCATGAATTAGAGATTGTGAGGGAGATGAGGTTATCCTTTCAGTTTTAGGTATTCAAATTAATGTACATATGCTCAATATATATTTACTATAAAGTCACAAAGAAACTAAGGGCTAAATTCTCCTCTCACTTTTAGCTGGATAAATCTAGAGTAACTCCAGTTAAACTCATTGAGTCATTCTAGATTTATACTGATATAACTGAGAGCACAATTTAGTCCTAGCCATGACCAAGATTTTCAAAATTGGGTGCCTAAAATTAAGCTTCTTAAATAGATGGCTTGGCTTTCCAAAGTGCTGAGCACTGAGCAGGTCCCATGAAACTGTACAGGAACTGTTGGCTGCTCAGCAATTTAAGTACATAAGTGGAAGAATTTAAGTTTTAGTAGACAGATGAAAGGCTGAGTGAAATCTAAAGAAAATACCAGGATGAAACATGCAGAAATTTTAGTAGATGGCTGAATGGAACCTAGAGAAAGCACATCAATGAAATACGCAGAAGTTTTAGTAGACACCTGAATGGCTGAATGGTACCTAAAGAAAGGAATGAGCAAACTGTTTTTGGATTTATATTATCATTCTAACAGTTGAGAAAACCATGATAACAATATTTTGTATATAAGATGATGCTAAATTAAAAAAAAAAAGAAAAAATGGAAAATGGGATCAGTATAAGATGACATGACTATAAGTTTGATGGGACATCTGCTGATTCACTTCTTGTTCTGCAAATAAAATGAATACTCAGTAGCTGCATCTGAGTTCTGAATTTTCCATTTACATAACTCAGATGTTTATGAATGTGGCAAAACTATACAGGAGCAGGCAAATTTTCTTTTCACTGCTCTGAACTAATCATTTCCAGTGAAAAACCTAGAAAGAGAACAAGGAATTTTTCACATGGTGTGACCCATTTTCTCAACACTACTAGGCCTACTAATAATATAATAGGCAGATAAATATTTTACCATGGAAAGACAATAACTACCAACAAGAATACCAACAGAATAATAGAGCAGACACACAGGTAGGTGTATTTTTTTTTTGCCTAGCTGCTGGAGCTATGCCACAAAAATTACCTGGAACTTGTGGAGAAAATGGTCTAGGTTTTCTTGCCTGGCTGCAGCATTCATGGACAAGCTGGCCTCTCTGCAGACAAACAACTTCTCATGTACCCATGGTGGGTGCCTGGTATGAACTATCGTGAATATCTTAGAATTTGTTTGCCTGATCTGTCAAGCACCCATTCATTATGATATCTAGATGTGAAATCCTTCCCCATCCCACATTTCACGTAATTCAGAGAAGGTCCCAAAACTAGCATCTGCAAAATTGTGATAGTAGTTTTAGTTCCACACTAGACTAAGTAGTACATAAGCCAGTTGTTGGCTGGATCTCTTCCTGTTCCTTGTTGGTAAAGAGCCCTTTAAAATCTATTTTTCTAATATAACATGGCTTTCAGCAAATGGGGAGGAGAGAGGCTTTTTCTTCTGATATTCTGGAACTATGCTCATTATTACAAAGAATAACATATACAAAATTATTTGCAACACATGAGTATGAGGGCTATCAATCAGTTTTAAAGACTTTCTTCCCTCATGCACAATGGAATCCTGGAGTCTTTTCTACTTATTGGTAACAAAATCTTTCTGACATTTCACTATTCAGTTTCTTATTGGAACTTTTACTTCAGCAGTTGCTGCTGGTGAAATATAAATGGAAACAGCTCAATTTTTACTTGTGTAGTAGAATCTCACTTTTTTTTTAAATTTAAAAACCATTCAAAGCACTAGAAGTAAATGGTTCAGCACCATGAAAAACTCCTACCATCCAGCAAATCTCTATTCTTCGCTAGTGTGAAACTTAAAAAACTGGCATAATAGATTGTGTCAAAAAAGATAAAATGGCAGTGTTTGATGAGATACTTACCATAGTGTCTTTAGTATGGCAAAATGTAGGGGTGTAGGTAGAGGGGAAGATATTATACATGTTCAATTCAGGGGCAAAATATTTTTCCCAGGTCAAATTCAGGCAGCCATAAACAACAACTACTAGAATATTATAAGGCAAAAGGCATATTTAGAATACAAAATGCTCCTGAATAGAACTGTCAAGAATCACAGATTTGAGTCCTTCCCACAATATTTTTGTGACAAAATAAAAGCACTATTAGAAGACAGCTAGCAACATGCACTGAAGCTAAGTTCAACATCTTTATTCTGACAGTGATATTTGGTTCATTCATTCTCAACATCTGCGTTCTGATTTTCTTGACACAAATGGCCATGACTGCTTGATATGTTTTCCAAATGAATCTGTAAACAAGAGTTAGATGCCATATCACATCTAGTCTTTTAAAAAGGTAAACCTATAAGCTCCCAGTTGGGAGAAATCTAAAAGTCAGAACAGATATTCAAGATCTGTTCCAAATAATGAACAAATGTTGGGTCAACTATAAACAGATCTTGATCTGATTGAGTTTTTTATCAGAATAAAAAGTCTTAAATCAATAAACTATATTGTCCATTTCAAAGTGAGCAGATGAGCTGTTCTAATTCTACCTTGGTAGAGAGTACAGAATAATTCACAGTATGTGCCATATTTGATCTGTTTTTCTACAAGAGGGTCGAATTTGACCCAAACCGTCCAAGTTTGTGTTCCTAAATGGAAGAACTGCCAGTTGAGGACCAGATTCAAATTTCAGCTAAGTAGCATGAATAGCTATGTATCCTGAAAATGTAGCTGGTTTTTGGATGCATGTATAATTATGTGTATTTTTCTGTGTATGCACAGCAGATAATTTTTCAAGTAAGGCAGTAACATAGAACATGTATTGAGGTTTACTATTGGGCCTTAAATGAAGAAAAATTAATGAAGCGAGAAGATTCCTTTACAGAACATGTGGAAGTTAGATGACTTGGTTGATGAGATGTCTGCTGAAAATGTACAGCGTGAAATACCAAGCTTCAGAGGTAGAATAGAAACTGCCTTGGATGACAAAATGAGATTGCCCACCTCATGTAAAAGCTAAAGAAATGCATTGATCTAAGTTTTGTTAAACTCTGTCAATGTCACCATCCATGGTCATTTGAAGATGCCTTTCTGCTCATGCAAATCATTTGAAATCTGATCCAGGAAGATGGACCATTTTATCTAACTGATCATTGTTACTACACAGTATAGCTCAACAAAGGCTAGTGAGTTTCACACTTGTTTACAGAATTTTTGAAGGAAATACATAAACAGCATAATTTCCTTGTTCTCAATGAGTCATGCAGAAAAATATTCCAGGAAGCTTCAAACCACACTACTATAATATAATGCACCAAAATTCTGGAAAAACAAACAATCTCGCATCAGTACAGCATTTATTGATGCTCTGTGTGCTTCCAGTTTTTGGGATGACTGTTTCCTCACCTTTATCCTGTTCAGTTCCATCCTCTTGAGGTTTTTTTTGTTCTGTGTAGGAAGTACAAGTACATTTTTGAGAGAATCTTAAAGTAAAAAAGAAAAACTTACACAGCATTATAAAGAATACAATAACGCTTTAGGTCTTATAAGTGTGTACACCATCCCCACCCACAAAAAGGCTATTTTTAGTGTTACTGGTAAGTATATAATGTGTAGCTATAAATTACCACAACAAATGTTACATATTATAGTACATATACATGCATTTTGTATTTGATATGTTATCGGATGATGTATTGCTGAAGAGAATTGTTGCTGCCTCCTTCCAGGAAGCAAAGTGGCACCTTCTTTGAAAGCAGCAATTGTCAGACCCTTGTTCTCTTGGGGTCTGATCCAAAGCGAATTGTAGTCAACTGAAAGACTCCAACTGATGTCAACGGACTGTAGATCAGGCACTTTGATACTGTCATATTGTGACAGGACCTAAATGTCTCTTTGGCGCCACTCAATTTGTTTTTACGTCTGTGTACAGTACAGATGGACAGTGGTGGCAGATATCTCTTCCTGGAAGGGAATATGATCAAGTAGCCATTTTGATTCTTTTAGGCTATCTGCTCTCATTACTGTTGGCAATGAGGTGCTATTGTAGATCTCAGCAGGAATAGGGTCATTCCTGAGAGACTCGTCCTTTGTGACTGAGACAACCTAGAGGTTAGTTTTCATAAATGCCAAGAGGGTTCTCTATTCCAGGCTTTTACTGGATTCTATTTTGTTCATTATCTTGCTCAATTTGTATATGGGGCCATTGGGAGGTGTTGAGGACATATGGCTTGTGGTGTCTTCAGTAGGAGGAAGAGAACACAGCTCTATTTCCCACCAAATCTGACCTCACTGTGGTTGAATGACTTGCCTACTGCCTGACAGAGTATGGTGTTTGGATGAGAGTTAACTGGCTGAGGCGCAATCCAGATAGGACTGAGATAATGTTCATGGCAAGGGAGAAGCAACCAGGAGTCCTGGTAGAGATCATTTCAGCACCCTTGTTCAGGGGAGCATGCTTTCAGTTTGGAACACAGGCTTACAACCTGGAGGTCCTACTGGATTCTCAGCTGCTTCTGGATGGACAGAAATTTCCAAGCAACGGTTGCAAGAGTGTTTTCTTTTGTCTGCTCTTGGCTAGAAGGCTGCAACTTTTCCTTTAAGATGTGGATTTTGTAATGCATGACTTTGTCACCTTGAGATGGGATTATTGCAATGCACCCTCTGTAGAGAATGGTGCCACACAAATTGCTAAAGACAATACAGAAACTTGACATAGACCAGAATTCAGGAACTTGCTTGCTTAGCAGTAAATCTTACAGGAAGCTCATTACACTGGTTATCCAGTAGTTTCCAGGTACAGTTGAGGTGTTGGTTTTGACCCACCAAACCCTAAAATATTTAGGACCCAGAGACAAGAGAAGGTAACCATTCTCCTCATGTGATACCTCTGAGTTTTAAAAGTGACAGTTTCTTTGTTCATATAGGAGGAAGGACTTTGTTAGTGAATGGACCTCTCAATTGTGGGACTAATTTTCCATCTTGATCTGAGCTGAATTCTGTTGACCTTCAGGGCATGCTATCAGGGCTATTTGTTTTTCTGGAATTTTTAAGCAGGGGATGGGTATAAAGAGAGGTAAGGAGTTAATAGAGTGATTTTATCCTTCAAGGATAAATGTATGAGAAGGAGTTGTTCATTTAATAAGATTACTAAATGTTTTAATGCAATGCACCTAGGGAGAAATTCATCCCTGTGCTGCATGAGGGTTGATACATCATTTAAGTCCCACTTATATCTTGTTTTAAGAGCTTACGTGAATCTTAAGTACTGTACAGGCCTTGTGTTGGCCCTCTGCTCAGGAATGAATTTCATCTCGAAAGCAAGAGTTATTTCAATTTATTATAATAAATGTGTCTAAATAAAATAAGGCATGCATTTTAGTCATAAGATACATGTATCAGAATCTCACAAGTCAGGCATGATGGAGAAAACAAGTTGATGGAAAAAGAACATCAAAGAGGAAATGTAAGCAAATGTGGGTTTAAAATGTAAACTAGATTAACAGTGGTTATTCTGCTCAATAAAAATAGTGTATAATAATTAGTCTTTTTGTCTTATTTCTGTTGTTTTGCTTTGGTAGCTGCATGTTTTCTAGAAACTAGAACCAATAATAAACAAAACAAATATGTGGGGTATTTAGTTATACCACTATGTGAATGTTGATGTAGTTCGGACAAGCATGCGGATCAAACCATAAGTGCTTGGGTCTTCTACCCTTCATGTTCTCACAAGAGAAAAGGGGATAACTATGTTCGGATCTTCATAGTTACCTGAAGTCTTATTTGCTACAGGCCTGATTCTGACACCCTTACCCACACTGAGTAGTACTTTCAATGGGAAATGAATGGGACTATTTGTGTAATAACAACATGGATGTGGGTAACATAATCAAGCCCCAAAATTTTATCATCCCTTTACTATGACTATGTCCAGAAAGGTGTTTGCCATGTCATATTCACCAGCTCTCTTCCCAACAACATCTAGCTTGAGCAATTAACAATTTTTAGGCAAATTTATATGAATGGTAAATGACGACAACACCTTACTAAATCAAGCTCACTTCCTATTGTTCAGCAGATGTTTATTTACAGTCGGACAATAAAAATAGACAACACATTATGGTAGCGCAGTCCAGACTCATAAAATTATGTTAATGTTACAGACCAAATCAGGTCACTGAAGCAATTCCTTTACTAACCTGCAGATGGCACGGTTTCTGCAGGTGGCAAAATTTCTGTTTCCGTTTCATTCTCTGAAAATAAGGAAAGGAAAAAGCTGAATTTGAAGTAAAAAAAAAAATCATATTTTTCATACATTTAGTATATAATTGTTGAAACCAGCAACATTCAGGATTAATCAAACTCAAGAATTATATTTTCATCCATAGACTATATGACATCTTTCCTATTCCCTATTTCATACATAATTTCTCTGTATTGTGCCTTCATAATAACACCAGTTATTCTAGAGATTTATATTTAAAACACTTATTTTTTACAAAAAAAGGACAGAAATTATAACAGGGCCCATCTGATACTACAAACAGAGAATCTCCTTAGTAGTTCAATACACTTTTTTTACAACTAATACCACCAGTAGCCTTAAGAACATAAGAATGGCCACACTGGGTCAAACCCAGTATCCTGCCTTCTGACAGTGGCCAATGCCAGCTGCTTCAGAGGGAATGAACAGAATAGGCAATCATCAAGTGACCCATCTCCTGTCATCCACTCCCAGCTTCTGGCAGTCAGAGGCTAGGGACGCCCAGAGCATGAGGTTGCATCCCTGACCATCTTGGCTAATAGCTTCTGATTGACCTATCCTCCATAAACTTACCTAATTCTTTTTTGAACCCTGTTATAGTTTAGGCCTTCACAACATCCCCTGGCAATGAGTTCCACAGGTTCACTGTACATTGTGTGAAGAACTACTTCCTTTTGTTTTAAATTTGCTGCCTATTATTTTCATTGAGTGGCCCTTGGTTCTTGTGTTATTAGAAGGATTAAATAATACTTATTTAGTCAATTTCTCCACATAATTCACAATTTTATATACATCTATCATATCCTCTCTTAACTGTCTCTTTTCCAAACTCAAAAATTCCAGTCTTTTTAATTTCTCCTCATATAGAAGCTGTTCCATCCCCTAATTATTCTTATTGTCCTTCTTTGCAGCTTTTCCAATTCTAATATATCCTTTTTCAGATAAGGTGATCAGAACTGCACACAGTATTGAAGGTGTGGACGTACCATTGGTTTATAGAGTGACATTATGATATTTTCTGTCGTGTTATCCATCCCTTTCCTAATGGTTCCTAACATTCTGTTAGCTTTTTTGACTGCCACTGTGCACTGAGTAGATGTTTCCAGAGAACTATTCACACTGACTCCAAGACCTCTTTCTTGAGTGGTAACAGCTAATTTAGGTCCCATCAGTTTGTATGTATGGTTGGGATTATGTTTTCCAATGTGCATTACTTTGTATTATCAGCATTGAATTTCATTTGCTGTTTTGTTGCCCAGTCACCCAATTTTGTGAAATCCCTTTGTAACTCTTCACGGTCTATTTTGATTTACCTATCTCGAGTAATTTTGTATCATCTGCAAATTTTGCCACATCACTATTTACCCCTTTTTCCAGATCATTTATGAATATGTTGAACAGTTCTGGTCCCAGTACAGATCCCTGGGGGACAACACTATTTACCTCTCTCCATTCTGAAAACTGACCATTTATTCCTATCCTTTGCTTCCTGTCTTTTAATCTGTTACTGATCCATTAGAGGACCTTCCCTCTTATCTCATGACTGCTTACTTTGCTTGGTGAAGGACTTCTTCAAAGGCTTTGTGAAAGTCCAAGCACACTATATCCACTGGATCACCCTTATCCACATGCTTGTTGACCCTCTCAAAGAATTCTAATAGATTGGTGAGGCATGATTTCCCTTTACAAAAGGCATGTTGACTCTTCCACAACAAATCATGTTCTTCTTTGTGTCTGATCATTCTGTTCTTTACTAGTCTTAAATATATACATTTGACTTACTACCTGTTTTAATTCTGGATCAAATTACATTAGTTTTTGTGGTCTGACTTCCTATCTGATTAACGTAGCATAGTAAATACCTGGTTACCAGATGCTATACTAATATTTATAACCTATATTTTTTTTCAAACTATATTTTAAGTGCATTGGGGCAGGGACCATATTTACCTGTGTGTTGGTATAACACCTTGTACAGTGGGGCCCTGACTGAGGAATTCTGTCAGTACTGCAATACAAGGCCCTTATTCAGGAAAGCATGCCATTTCAGAACGGCACTTAAGCATGTCCCCTAGATGTCCCATTGAATTCAAAATGTATTCTGCAGTTTGGTTTGAGTTCTTCAAGTCAATGGGACTTAAGCACATGTTTAAAGTTAAACATGCTTATCTGTAGTCCTGAATATGGATGCTTTTCTGAATCAGGGTCTAAACCACTACCATCAACACAATCATCATCATTATCATGCTTTTGTCAGGTACTTCCCCGCCACCCCCCCCTTTTTTTTAAATATAGCAAAGATATCCCATGTTCTAGCAAAATTTCCTTCAACTGAAGGAGTATGTAGTATGAGTTTCAGTAGTGAGCTGCAGTCAGTATGCTAGCTGGTAAAAACATAAATATTTGAAGCACTTTAAACTGACTTACTGGAGGAACACTCCTGGCAGCACTAATACCATTGCTAATGTTATTTTAAAAGTGAAATTCTTCTCACATAGCCATGTAGTAGATCTTGATTCTGATATTCCATTCTCCCCACATGATCAGATCTTCCATTAGTGTTTGTGGAAGTTCTGTGCAAGGAGAAAACACGAAATATCGGAATCAAGATCCACCTGGATCTTTAAGAAGAAGTTTGCTCTTAATCATTTTCTGATTATGTAGTTGTTGCATTGCCTAAAATTGTTTTATCTTGAAATATCCCTGTCACATATGCTGAAATACATCTATTTTTCAACACATTTCTATGCCCACTTTTTGTAGGCTATTGGATATAATGTAAGAATGATAAATAGGCTTGGCAGAATTTGACATTTTTTATAATAATTGACAGATAATATTTTTATTGATTTACATTTTCATTGTTGTGCAAAATTATGGGTGTTAAGCATTTTTTTTATTTTTATCCATTTAAATTTTCACAGTTGTGGGAAATTAAGTGGGCGGTTCAGACAACAGTAGGATTCAGACAACAATTATTTAATGAAAGTAGTTATTGAAATTCAAAAAGTTAAAGCTTTATAACCATTAAAACACAAATTGTCAACATTACGTACAAAATATACAAAGTTAATATCCTTTAATCAAATGCTAATAAGTTCTCAGGCATCTTTTTTCTTTCTTTCTTTCTTTTTTTTTACTTTGAGTATCTGTAAATTTCTATTATCAATGGAAATATTTTTTTCATGTGTTTGTGTGTGTACGGTGAAATTGATACTTATCAATATTTACCAATACAAATCTAATCCTTCCAAGCCTATCTATAAAGTACTTCATGTTGAGCATATAGGTGATGCTATCCTGGCTGTTTTCCATAGTATATCTCCCTCCATAACTCTTTCTGGTTAAGAACTGGAAGATCATTTTCACATTTCCTCCATTTTATTATTTAATATTGAATATACAGAAGAAAATTTGCCCTTACCATATTTATGCCATGGCATCAAATTTTCTAACTCAGTTAAGACCTATTTTGGGGATCATATATTGTCCAACCTGAAACTATTATGATGAAAGAACTTCAGATTTGGGTTACTTTTTATTTATTCCCATGTCATTAGAAAACCTTTTAAGAGCTGATTATTAAAGAAAGCAGAGTAAGATAACTTACTTCCAAACTATAATGGTATTAGGATTGTACACTGATTCAAAAAGCAAAAATACTCATTGTACATATTGTATCAAATTCTAGTTTGAATCTTTTTAACAAGCATAAATTTAAAAGGTTGAACTCTTCTAACTGTAATAGTAGACACTGAAGTCAATGGATACTGACCCCTGTCATGTGACCGGGTATTAACCTGTTAACCTTTGGAACCATGACCCAGGTCCTATCCAGGAAATAAAGTTTCAGTTTCTGATATGCAGGAATGCTAGTAAGACTACTCCCCTACCCTTAAGTATAAATATAACTAGATTCATACCTATCATTCTTAATACATTCATTTAATGTTTAAAAGAGAAAAATATTTTTAGTACACTGAAGGTTTGGAATGATTCAGGAACTTTCAATCACAGAAATAGTCTGAAGTCAGATATTATGCTATGCACTTATATTGGACTGTATTGCTTAACTGGTTTTGCTCCCATTGTTTCACTTACTGAGTTTTAATATAAAATACTTCATATTTGTGCTATTACTAATTATTAGCAAATAATTTTTTTAACCATGGTCTCTATCAGTACAAACCCTGGTATATCTCACATCCTGTTAGTGCAGAAACTTTACTGTGTTGTCCGAAAGGGCCTGATGCAGAAGGCCAGTACACTGAAAAATAAGTTGCAAAATTCACCAGAGAAAGTTTATATGCATGATCTCACTATCGTTGAATTTTTCCCCACCCACTAAAGAAGGCCACTTTAGCTCTTGTCTAAAGTACAGCTCATGACTCCTGTATAGCTGTTACTCAGGACCAATGGCCTATATTCATATGGGCAACAGTGTTTCAAATATTGTGCCTTTTGATGGCTGGATAACAAAGAATTGGGGAAAGGTGTTATTGGTTCAAGGAGATCATTGATGGTTTTGGTTTTTATTAGTATTATGGTTTCTTGAATGTCAGCAGTCTGCCTGATGTTGTGCAGATCCCAGAAGCAGACATGGTCCCTGCCTTGAAGAGCTTACATTTATAAACAAGACACTGTCGGTCCAAACAAAATCTCCTATATTCAAGCATACAAAAGATGTTGGTTGACACCTGACTCTATTCAGTCAGTGTTTTTTTCCTTAAATACTTGTTCAAGGCTTCACAGGTTGTTGCTGAGAGAAGTTCACAGAACTGTTCACAGAAGAAGTCAGGTTGGAGGAGGGATTAAGCATAGGGAGGAAGTTAAAGAGAGAAAGGAAGCTCCAGGCATAAGCAGTGGCAAAGAAGATGTGACTTTAAGAAAATATTTTGGCAATGTGTGACAATTTGGGAATCTATCTGAACCAATTCTGGTTGATATTATGAAGTTGTTATGAAATGTTACTATGAAAACGGCTATATCATGAATGCCCCTCTGTATATATTTTTATCAGGCTGCAAACTCCATTTTGAATGTGTGGCCTTTTATTTATTGTTTTGCCTCCATGTTGAGCTAAAATTCCAAAGACTGGTGGCAAAAGAATAACAAAAAAGAGTTGTTGATTATTAGGGTTGCCACCCATCTGGATTTTGACTTCTGTATCCAGGTGCCATTTAGGGTTGCCAGGTGCTCAGTTTTCAACCAGAAAGTCCAGGCGAAAAGAGGACCTGGCGGTGTCTGATCAGATGTACTGACCGGACACCAAAAGTCCGGTTATCGAGGAGCAGGTGGAGACACCGTGTCATTAACCTGCACCAGCTCCTGCTTGGCCAGGGCTGCCTCCTACCTGCAGGCAAGCTCCTGGTCAGGCTGTCAGCCCCGGGGAAGAGGGGGCCCAGCTGAGGTGGGGTGGGAGGTGGAGACGATGCAGCGAACAATCGGGGGCGGGGGAGTGTGGAGCGAGCGACGGGGGTGAGACCTTGGGGGAAGAGGTGGAGCAGGGATAGGGCCTTGGGGGGAAGAGGTGGCGCAGGGGCGGGGTCTCGGGTATCCGGTTACCAGCAATTAGAAAGGTGACAACCCTAGCAGCCCTGCCTTCCTGAGCCCAGCTGGTCCTCCAAGGACTCCCAAGGGAAGGGTGAGCTGGTAAAGGGCATTGTGGTTAGGGTGTTCGTTATGTTTCATATCACCTTTACTCTCTTCTGCTTTTTATGAGCAAATGTGTGAGACTTCTATACAAAGCGTCTCTGTGGATTTAACTGCTTCACAATTACCACATGCCTCCTGACAGAGTTCAACTGTCGACCAGAAGGCGTGTGTCTTTTGGTGGGATTTTGGGACAGGGTGTGTTTGAGGAGGAGCTAGGACAGCAGGTTCCAGTTGTCAGGATGGGTGCTACCCAAAGTGTCTGCATACCCTGAGTGGGCCAAGGGACCCCAAGATTGGGGCAGTGATGAACTCTCTTCAGGCTGCAGAAGCTTAAAACACCCTGGGGATCTAGGGACCTAAGGACTTGGGTTCCTGTCACAGCAGTCTGGTGGGTGGCCAGCAGCGGGCACCTCACTGGATCTTTGACTCCATGCGTGGTCCCTTTAATGGTCATAACTGACTGACAGTTTCATTCCTGAGGCCAGCCAGGAAAAACACATTAATAGTACTCAATTAGCTTCCACCTCTCCTCTTTCCTGGCTGAACTCAGAAACAGACTCGCTAGCCAGGAAAGAGCCAAGCAAGCTCAGCCAACCGCTACTCTTGTGTTCTTTTCTCCATGCACACTGGAGTCCACAAATGCCATTCTTAAGAGCCCAATTGCCTTATACAGCCCTTTGGCCAGGCGCTGTCAGAGACTTTACTGTGGCTCCAAGTTTTGGCTCAAAATGCCCAATGAGGTATTCCACAGATACTGGAGAGAAGAAATTTTCCATTGACTCATCACGAACTTCCTGGGCTGCAGAGCACAGAACACTGGTGAAGCTTCCCTTGAGCAGGACCTAGGAAAGCTAATTCCAGTTGGATGGCTAGTCAAAGATTGTAGTGGAAAAATACCTTTCAATTATTTTATTTACTATTAGGTATCTTGTAACTTCTTAAAATAATGCCATTAAGATGCAATGAAGTTGTACAATGGTTGCAATAGACTTGAGAGTCCATCGCGTGCTAGGGCAGCTAAAATTAATTTTGCCTTGCTTGAGTACAGGGGGGGAAACAAATGCATTGAAACTGAGAATTCAATGCCCTTTTCTGCAGCTATTTCAGCATAGTAATTCTTATGCAGCTATAGTAATACATGGTTGATGCATTTCATTTGTTAATTTTGTGCTCCATGAAAAGCCTAGTTCATCTGTTAGACATGAAACACCATCAAAAGTTGATCCAATAAAAGATATTACCTCACCTACCTTGTCTCTCTCTAATGAAATTCCTAAGACAGCTGATTGCAAATAACTATACAGAAAGAAAGGGAATAACCTAGCATTGCCTTGCACAAGGCTACTCAGAAAGGATAGTATGTCAAGAAATGTAATTAGCAACTACAGTGAAAGCACAACTGTCACTTAGATAACATCTCCAGAAATGTTTTCATGTCTCAGTCATGTCATGAGGAGGATTATGGATCCAGTTTGGTACAAATGTTAAGTACTGAGAGCCAAGACATTTTAATTTTCAGATTTATAATTATAAATGTAAAACCGTAGGCGTTGCCACTTGAGTCATCACCAGTGATTTTTTTCAATCAGCTATCAATAGTTAAGATGGCATTCAATTTTTCAGTTAAAATGGGATTTTAAATCCCTTGCTATGCATGCAAATAATTAAGTTGAAATAAAACCCATGACACTGGTCATGCTAAAGTTAGGGATGTGCTTAAGAACCCTGCTAAATCCAGGCCTTCAGAATTTAAAATGTCAATTCCACTTTAGGCCCTGTCTGCACTGCGATCCGAACTGCATTATCTACAACCACTTTAAGCACTGCTCTGCCCAAAATGGTGACCAGGATTTTAAACAGTGGATGCCTACAGTTTGGCTCCTAAGTCCAGACATAAATACTAAATAAGTGTCTGATTTTCAAAAGGGCTGGCATACATACAACTTCCACTGAAGTCAACCCCAGCAGCAGGCATAGAAATACCCCACAACTGTCTCATATACTTTATCCTATATCACTTACCAGACTCCACAATGAGTAATGAGGTGTACTGGCCCCCTTTAAAACAGGCCTCTGGGCCTGAACTGCCCTGATCTTGGCAGCAAAGCAGCCTCAGGGTCACAGTTTAAACAGATGCCTTGGAGTTGTTGGCCACCACAAGGCATGCTGGGGAAGAGGATTTGGTATATACATT
Organism: Emydura macquarii macquarii; assembly: GCF_026122565.2. Taxonomy (NCBI): domain Eukaryota; kingdom Metazoa; phylum Chordata; order Testudines; family Chelidae; genus Emydura; species Emydura macquarii. Next base: position 2,458,826 of record NW_027133667.1, read on the forward strand.
TTTCTCTTGCTGATTCCATGCAGAGATTAGTACTTCTGGATAGGTTTCTCCTGGTCAAACCCAAAAAAGGAGACTAAAGGTGTCTTTAAAAGACTGGTTTTGTTCACTGTTTGTTTTGGGTTTTTTTCCTTAGGTGAAGGAAGTGACCCGGCACATTGAAGCAGAACTTGCACAAAGGCATTGTCTTCCTTTCAGGGATCTAGAGTTGCGATATTGAGTAGAGAGAGGAGGAACGTCCCACCTTTATCCAAAAGGGAAAGGCAAAAGCAGTGGCTGCATCAGCACAGGACCAGGTAAGAGCTGTGTGGCATGTATCAACCTATCAAAGTGACTTACATATGTTAAAGAGGAATGGAGAGGATAATGACCCTATGCTCCTCCATTATTCAGTCCGTCAAGTAGACTCAACCTTGAAAGGATGAGTTAAGCTTGTGTTTATAGCCTCTATAGGTCAGACAAATATAACCATCACATCGGTATTCCTAAAATGTTAGCTCCACAAATGAGACAAAAATAAAAATTCATTGAGAGAGAGACTGTGGCTCTCCCCAACCCTCATGTGGCTGTGCTGTGTGAGGATCCTTCACCCCCTCCCCCAGGAGGATACATTGTCTATAGTGGAGGTCAGAATTGCAGCCTCTTCTCTCAGGGATGTGCAAGGTTTACCCTTGGGAGCCGCTCAGTGGAGAAGAAAGAAGGAGGAGCTGTGGCTTCCACTGGCCAGCTGCACAGGAAAGGAGTATGCTGCACCTCTTTAAAGAGGTATTGCATACTCCCCTGGCTCTCAAGCACTCAAGAAGCATTTGAAATGCCTCCAGTGTTTCCCTTGGGGCAGTGCAGGGCCATACCAGACCTAATGCAATCTAGCCCTTTGCAAGCCATCAACCATAACTTGCTTAACAGAACCCCGAAGGTTACCTGAGTATGCTGGATATAAATCACTACTCGTTACTGGGTTCTAAATTAAATGAACTCAGAGGCAGGGCTTGATCCAAAGCCCTTTGAAGTCAATTAGAAACATAATCATTGACTTCAATGGGACTTAATATAGGAAGTTAAACATATTTAAGTATTTTGCCGGATTAGGACCAGAGTACTCAGCATCTTGCAGGATAGAGCACAATGAGCCTATAAACTAAATTTCAATCTGTGCTTCAGCGGTCTGACCACTTACACAGTGAGAAATATTTTATAATCTTGAAAATACATAGGTGTTCTTCAGTCTGGCAGGAAACAGTGAAACACAATTCCAGTTAAAACCATTGCTTTTTCTCTGAATGTCCACAAATGTCATCTTCTGTGTTATTTTTAAAATTGAAGCTAGAAGGCTGAATCTTGGTAAGCCAAAACTTTGTATCCTTGTACCAAAATATCCCTATCTTTCTGGCTCTGTTCCAAATAATGAGATGAACAATATGTTTGTTGGGTTGCCTAGCCCACTATTTTTCTGGTTAATAATGTGATGGAGTGAGAATTAATATTTGTAATTTATTTTCATTTTCCTTTCTTCTTATGATGATGATGAAAAAATATGAAAGAACCTATTAAACGCTCCAAGTGCTCTTTGCCACTGTTTTTAATTATATATAAAAACAGTAACCTTGGACCAAGCCCTATCTTTCACTTATGAGCTCATTGCAAAAAGTGATCAAATCCATGCATTCCAGAACAACCTTTGTGGATTCAAACAAAGCAGTAACTCCAAAATCGAACCAGGGGTGGGGGGAATGGAACTTCATGAAAATTCTGCTTCCATGTCTCAGATTTAGCTTGAGTAAACTGTAAAACCATTCAGGGTTTCCTTCCTGATGGTTCTCATCTCCCAGCTGTGGAGAAAAAACGTGTTTTTTTAAAATGAAAGTACAGCCCCTGTACCTAATGTCAGCAATATACTCTCGCTCCAACAACCAGCCACATAATTACCCCTACTTAATTTTTTTATATAGGTGTATAGGAATTAGAGATTAAAAGATATGAGATCAAATCACCAGGTATACCACATATATATGGTCTCCTGACTTAATAAGCATGAGATAGTAAACCAATACTGCAACTGATCTTGGCCAAAACTCCACAATTAGTGACTTTTGTGCAGTAGACACCAAAGAAACAGGGCATACATTTACATGACCATTAAGTGTACTTCATTATCCTTGGTCAATCACTTGCCTGTTTTCTTCTCTATTCTCAAGTAATCTATTCCATATAGAGGGTCCCCACAGTGCCTCCTGTTCATTAGTCTTACTTGCAGCTACCTGTTTTCTCAGCTGTGAGTAATGTATCAATTAACTGCACATTTCCATGTTGTCCCTGGCAGTTTTCTCTTTGCTCATAAGTAGTGTGCTTTCTTCTGGGAGTTAATAATCAACTTATTTACTTTGATCATCAAAGATAAGCACTGCCATGATCTTGACCAAATATAAATGGTACTATTGGGAGGGGTATCCTGCAAGTTTTCCTTAGAATTTGTTAGTGATCCCTGAAATATAAAGACCTGTAATGTGCCCTTTTGTGTGTAAGTTATGTCGGGTAGGAGGGAATCAGCAGTCGGTATCCTCATTTAGTGTTACAAGGCTGTGGAATTTTGTCTTGGCAGTCTTGGCACGTGTCCTGTAACTGTAGTCAGGAATGAGGGGGCTGCCAAAATGTTGACAGCTTTAAAAAGTTCAATAAAGTTTAAATTGGTGGCTTTAATCTAGTTATCAAGTTCCCATGCATTCTAAAACTCATTTTTAACATACTCAGCCCACAAAGTACCAGAATGAGTTAATTAAATACCTCTTTCCTTCCCTCATCCAATTTTTTTTTTTTTTAAATGAGGCCATAAAGAGAAATCAGCTTGTGGGCATTTGTACTTCCAGGAGAAAAAGTAATGTTCACTTTTGAACGCAGCAGATCAGACTGGAAGCAGAGTTCCATCAGAAGCCTAGAGCTGGTTAAATTTTTTCTACTGAAATCTTCCCATTAGGTCTTTCATACTTTCTCCTTCCAAATTGGCTCCCATTGGGGGGGAGGGGGGGATAGGAGAAAGAAGGGTGGAAAACCCATGAAAACCCCAAACGGGGAAAATGTAATTTTTTGGTTTCCAAACACAAAGTAAAAATAAACAAAGTTGTTTTGACACTGAAACAAAAAACTTTTCACTTTGAAACATCATTACGAAACAACTTTGTTTAAAATTTCCTGTGCAAAATTTAAAAATTCAGTGGAAAAAGTTCAAAAGGGCATTTTCCCCACAAAACATTCTGTGGGGAAAAATGTGAGTTTTCTACCTGCTCTAGCTTCAGCTGTTTGGGAACAATAGCATAGGGAATATTGCTCTAAGACTGAAACTCTCAAATGTTTCTCTATTATGAGCCCCACTTCACTGTTCATATACTTATGACCTGTCTGTCATTTAACTGTAACTATAAACTACAATGTAAATTCTTGTGTTCCCCACTTTCCCAGTCCCATCTCCCTGTGCTCTGAGTGGTTCTTTACCATTCATTTATAATGAAATGCTAAGAGCTTTTGGCTACTGTCAAACACGCCCCCCCTCCGCCCCCTCCCCAGTGATTGGGAGAAGGGATGGGTCATGGTTATGTAAACCCAAGATCTAGCCCTTTGCTCATCTTCCAGGCCATAAGAGTTGTATATGTTCAACTAGGTGCTCTGTTTCAATATTGTAAAATTAGAAAGTGTCCCTTAATTTTAAATCTGAATTTCTCAACCCTCACAGACTCATCACAAACCACATTTTATTTTCCTTCTTAAAGGACATGATTCCTAATATAGACTTTGTCTCACGCTGTATTAAAAAAGAATCCTCAAGATGCCTAATCTATTTGTGGTGGTTGCTCCATAAAATCACCTGCTATATAATAGCATAGGTATGCGATCAATAACACAGCTGCATGGCATACAAGTGAAATAGATGGAATTCTAGCTGGTGCACTCCCTGGAACTATAAAATAGATGATACTGTAAAAGGTTCTGTGGTCCTTTGTTCATGGATCTCTCTTGCTGTTTTCACGGGTCAAGGCTATCAAAACAAAATCCACTAGCTGTTGTAGGGTGTTACACTCATTTGGTGATCCTTAAAAATAAACCTGCATACGGGTATCAGCCTCTTCACTGATCTCCCAGTCCCATCCCCCTGGCTGCAGCAGGGAAACCTATGCATCCTGTAGCTCCCTGCACTCTGCCTGGGTTTCTAGGCAGTAGCTCCCTTCTGCAGCCAGGGCGATGGGAGATCAGTGCTCCCCTCCCTCTGGCTCCAGCAGGGACCCAGCGCCTATGGAGCTAGGCAGAGTGCTTTGCTGTGCTCCCTGCTGCAGACAGGGGGAGGGGAGCGCTGATCTCCCATTCCCTTGGCTGCAGCAAGGAGCTTGCACCGGTCACGTAGCCGCATGGCAACGTGCTCTGCCTGCGTTCTTAGGCAGCGGCTCCCTTTTGCAGCCAGTGGGAGGGGAGTGGCGGGCCACTTTGAAAGACCCCACGGGCCACGGGTTGGGAACCACTGATATAAAAGGTCAGTGGTTTGGCTGACTTACACTTGAGTTTGAGTCAGGGATTGTGAATCACATTTAAAGGATTGCATGCACCCTTATGAAGCAAAACTGCTGAAATTCACACAGCTTTGGTCCTGCTCTGCTCCTTCACACAAATTAAATGTACCTCAGCCTGATTCCCTTTTCCGAGTAGGTACTAACTTAATATAACTTGGATGTATAAGAATCTTACTACAACATGAATTGCACCTACAAATAATTTCAGATGCAAAACTGCCCACACAATGACTTTCACCTTCAATCTGCGGATACTAAAAGGGAGTCAAGTTTTTTAAGTTCTGGATAAATGTGTTTTTATTTCAGCTATTCTAGCTAAGAAAGCAGAATGCCAGGACTGCTGTTAGTAGGCCTCTAGGCTAGCCCAATCAAATACTATTTTTACATAAAATGGACTTAATTCATCTTTAGTGTGTATCTATTGAAATTAATGAAGGTACCCAGGAGAAAAATTTGACCCACTGTCAAATAGTTGGCATGTAATATATTTTGATCTCAGTTTACTACCTTTCCCTGCTATCAACTCTTCTGTTAAAGAAATAATTTTGAAAAGAAAATATTTATTTGGAAAGAAATTAATGGCTATTTATTTAGATACTGGAGCTGAGTGATAGCAGATGACAGTATGTTACGCTTGTCATGTATATTGCTATATAACTTCCTCATGAACTACAAAATACAGTAAACTTGTCCAAAAACTCTTGGAATGAAATCATCAACAAGTAAACTACTGATGTTCAGGAGCACTTACAGTAACTTCTTCTCCTCTTTCAAATTTAACCATATATTTTCCATTAGTCTGATTACAAGATAAAGGAACTGCAATAAAAGTTTATTTTAGGAAACTCTAATCAGTGAAATGACTGATCCAAACTGTCCCACTCTCATCTCAAGCAGTAACGGTATGCACTAGTATACTGGTTTCCAAACTTCATTGGTTCATGTATCACCTTCTTAAAAAACTGATGTTTGAAGTGCAAATTTCTCCTTTTTGTGAACATTTATTTTAGGCTTAATGTGAGTATTTCTGGACTCTATAGTAAAATAAATGCCTCAGGAAGCCTAAAATATACACTTATAGCATCCCGTTTAAAATATCTGATTTTTAGACAACACATAGCAGCCGTTATGATGCTATCTTTTGTGGTACTATAATGGCCAGGAGCAGATGGTGCTATGATCTATTTGACGAGCACAGCTGAACTACATTCAGATTTGACTTTAACCTGACTTTTAAGCTGGAAGTTGCTGCTGTTTCACAGCCGAATCATTGCTGAACACCAGCCAGGCTTGGCTGGAAGGGGAGATGCGGGGAGTGGTCTCTACCTGTGCACCAGGAACCTTCACTGCCATGACCCTCTTACTCCTCAGCAGTTCTGGTCCCCACCCAAGCAGGGGCAGTGGCTACTTGTAATGATGGTGAGACTGCTCAGGGGATGGCCCTGCTGGGAGGAGACTCAAATTGCGGGCAGCTGGCTGCTCTGCTGCTGGAGAGCCAGGCCACTCTCCTTAGTCCTGTAGCCATAGGCGGAGGGTGGGTAGGGCTAAAGGAGGCGTAGGCCCCCAAGTCTCTCTCTGCCTTGTCATTTTCTGAGCCACCCCTTCATCTTACAGCTTGGCAGCCCTGCGGGACCTCGTCAACCTCCTCCCGGGAAGGCTGAGTTTTGAAAAAGGCCAGTTGTGGGAGGCTCTTCCGAAGCAGGGAGGCTTGGGAGCCACAACAGGGGAAGAGGAGCTGTAGCATCCAGCAGGGGAGCAGCAGAGGAGTATCAGGGTGCGGATCTTGGGGGGTTCCTAGAGTGGGAGGGGAGGGGAGGGGAAGGAGGAGATGAGGCTGGCAGAGGATGGAGAGTAGAGATCCTGCACTGGGGATCAGGATGAGGCTCTCTGGGATAGGGTGAGAGTCCCAGGGAAGAGGAGGGGGGGGGGACTCCGGAGAGGACTGGGGGGAAGGATTGTCCCAGAGAAAGGGAGGTGATCCAGAGGTGATGGTGGGGGGAGGGGGAGAGAAAGAGAGTCCTGAGGAAGGGGGAGATCCTGCGGCCTTGTGTCAGGTGGTGCCAGGGCCAGGAAGGGGTTAAGGTGGGGGCACTGTAGGGGAAGAGCCCCGCCGGCACGTGGACATGCGTGTCAAGTGACAGCTGTGGTGGGCTTGTCTGAATCTGTGAGCAGCCAGAGCCAACAAGCCAGAGTGCGGAGCCAGCGCAGGAGCCACTGGTGCAGGGTGAGTGCAGGGCGGGCTCAGGCTCCTCCCTCCACCCCTCTCAAAAAAAAAAAAAAAAAAAAAAAGAATATTTTCACTAGCCACCTGTACAATAGCTAGGTTTTTGTCCACTGAACCTGACTGAGCACACTGGCCATCTTTCTTGCGGAGAAAGGAGGAATTCCCCATGCTGCCCCAGCCACCCACCTCTGCGGTGACCTCTGCAGAGCAGGGAGTGCAGAGGGAGCCTTTGAGCTCGGGGCCCCCTGCAGCTGCGGGTTTTACAGCCCCCCTGAACCTGCCTGTATGCACATGTCTTTTCAGATGAGGAGCTCTGGCAGTGTGATATGGAACTTTGCAAGTTGACTTCAGTAGCTTGCGCTCTGCAGCTCGGCACAACGGAAGGCTGGGCCTAGTAGAAAGCCAGCTAGCTGTGCGGCAGATAAAACTGCTACGCTGGCGACTATTACACATTGTTATGGCTGAAAGTGGCCAGGAGAGCACATTTTGCTTTTCAGACATTTTCTGGTGTGCTTCAGTGCATGCCGTGACTGTTTGAAAAGAAAAGACTTTTTAGAGTTTTTGGCACAGCACTTCCAACAAGCTCATGCACTGCAGTTTGCGAATCAAACCCTGCACTATTAGCGCCATAAAGTTAATTTCCAAAGTAGAGCTGGTCAGGAATGATATTCTAACAAAAGTAGTTTCTGCAAAATCAAAGTTTTCCACAGGAAAATCTTGATTTTTGCCAAAACTTTTCAATTTTCCATCAGGAAAATCCAAATGAAATATTTTGTTTTGGGTCAGTTTGACCTAAATCAGAATTTTGTGGTTGTTGTTGAAATGAAATTAAATGTTTTACTTTGAATCAAGGAAATGCAGTTCAGTGACTTATTGAACTATCAAAGCATTGCGTTATGGGAGTTGTAGTTTGGACCCCAATGTGGGCCAGGCTCCCTGGCCGGACTATATCTCCCAGGGAGCCAGGCCCACAGGAAAAATGGGGGCATCAGTCTCACAAACTACAACTCCAATGAAGCAGTGCACCTGGGAAGATGCAGTTTAATGTTCAGATCATTTGTAATTAAGGGTTTCAGGTCATTTCAATAAACTAAAATGAAATTTTTGATTTAGAGAATATTGAAATGTTTTGTATGACATTTTGGATCAAAACCTTTCAAATATTTGTCTATATTCATTCCAAAAAAATGACAACTTTTTATCCTGACTTGGGACAAAAACACATGTTGAAATGTCAATTTCCCATGGGACAGAAATGTTTAATTTTGCTCAGTTCTGTTTCAAAGTATTTCAGATAATTATGGCATGTATCTCATGCATTCAGTCCTCTTTCAAATGACTAATTTTTACCCTACACATTGCTGTCTAATAGAAATTAGAAGCACACATTAGAGTGACATATTAAAAAATGTCCACTGTAAGTAGAAAAAAATCCATTGTAAATAGAAGTGGGTGACTAGGAAGTCTAGGGTTCTAGTCACAAAGATTTATGAACCAGAACTGGTTGTCAGTGTGGTAGTATTACTATGACACCATCATCTTCTGCTGCCAGATTGGAGGAGTCCACACCTGAAGTCTATTGCCAGTGTATGGGAGACATGTAATCAGCTGGCTCTCTCCATCTTCCTGCTCTCCTATGATGGGATCTCAGAATGAAAGATTTTTTTTCTCTGGCCTCCTGTGCATACAAGATCTTCTGTTACTTGTACTCCAGGAGGGAACTAGAGTTCACCCTTTACTGAGGTGGCGTTACAGTGTGGAATAGTGGTGCAAAGACAGACTTGAATGGAACTGGATTGACTGGGTGAAGACTTCTGACTGAATTCTTTAGCCAGTCCTAAATTTGGATATTTATCAGGTTTATAAAAAGGTTCATCTGGGCAAACACTCTCCACTATTCAAATTTAGCTCATTTTTCTTTTCCTTCCCAAGACCAAATGGCAGGTTTCTGTAAGCAATAAATTACTTCTTATAGATTGAAGCAAGAATGTCAGTGAGCTGTGAAACTTCTTGAGCCTGGTCTCTTGTGAGTAGCAGCGCTCCCGCAAATTCAGAACAAAGGTAACTTGGAGAAGGAGGAGGAATTCTTCTATAATTCGTTTGAGGATAGTCTTTTAGAAACATGAATTACCATTGGGAAAACTGCAGAGATTGTCGTCCTCGATGGACAGCCATGTTGCTTCTATTAACTGTTGTAACTGTTGCACAGTTACAGTATTACCAGGCTCAACTATTCAAAAATCACGAGTCTGCCTTAAATCATGAGACCTTTAAAAATAATACATTTTGGGTTCTCTATTTGCCCTCTGGGGTTGCTCATGTCCAAGCCCCCTGACAACAATTCTGGGCCCTGGGGCAGAACAGTCAATGGCCCCCCTAGAAAGGGATGGCTGAGGTCCAAGTGGGCTTCTGCCAGAAGTTTTTACTTATTTATTATGTGCCATGCAGGGTCCCGGGTGGCTGAGGAGGCGATATCTGGTAATTAGCTTTCCAGGTCCCTTGTACTCCCCAGGGAGATTACCAATGAAGCTAGGTAGCAGATACCGCCTCCTCAGTTGTCCGGGAACCTGCATGGCGGATAATAAATAAGCTTGGCTTGGGGGAGGGGCAGAGAGCTCAAGTGGCGGAGGTCTCGGGGGAGGGGGGATGTGGAGGAGAGGAGAATACGTATCTATCCTACCATCCGCCCAGGCTCTTTAAATTTCTGGGCCCTGGGACAATTGTCCCTCTTGTCCCCTCCCCCACCCCATGTTGGCAGGCCTGCTCATGTCACATGTTGAAGATTTTTCTCTGCTGTCGTGAGGGTTGGAACTTGCTAATTATGAGAATCTCAGGCTTTACAAAAAAATTCAATTTAATTTTTAACAAAATCACTTGTGGTGTTTTTCTTAAAGCCCATCATAAGACTTGTGATTAAAATTGTAAGAGCAGCCAACGCTGAGTTAGTAAAGTGATCTGTGCATTAGAAAAGTGTACTGTAGAGGCTCACATAGACTTCCTCAGAAAAGATATTTGAAAGGCTTTTGCAAATTACAGCATTAACTAAATTTACCTGCTGTTCAAATGCAAATAATTTGTCACATGAGTGAAATCCTCTTTGCAAAATATGGAAATGGAAAACAAGAGTAAAGGAGAAAGGATAGAGGTCAGATTTCTTCTTTAAAAATAGGGCAAAGGAAAGCTTAGACAGAAGCTTAGTAAGACTGGAGGGAATGCCATGGAAAAAATGTCACCAGGCATTCCCGGAGTCTGCACCTGTGCAAGAGCAGCAGCCACAGCCCCTGTTAGTATTCAGCCTCTTGTTTGGGTAGTCTTGTGCATTTTTTTCCTGCACACTAGGTTCTTATAAAAATAGGGGGGAAAGGGCTTAAGCCAGGTGTGCTACAGTGAGTATGTATAAATTACCCAGAAGAAATCAATCAACAGACGCCTTCCATTTATAGACCACTCCTGATGTGACTATCCCTAGATCGTCCTGGTTCTAGGCATTTCCCAAATCTGCAGAGCAAAACTGGGTTCTGGAGTTTCCACTAGAAACAGTGAATCCTCAGTGATAGTGGAAACATTACTAGAACTCCTGAAGGAAAAACAAATGTGCAGGACTGTACGGTATATATTCAGTAAATGCGAAGATCTGGACTGATTCATTCCATGTCAGAGAGAGGTTAAACATTCCACCACTCTGACACAGCCACTTCAGATATTGCTTGTAATGGCTAATGCTGTTAAAGGAGCACTGGTGAAAGAAACTGCTGCTTTGTGTGGAACAGCTGGAATTGTTACCAGGAGCTGTATTATGGGCATCCTTCCTGGGATGGAAAAATCTCATGGGAGAAAGATGATGAGAATTAACCTGGAAATGTTAAATGCTGATACAGTTATAGATTGCCCTAAGGTCAGAGCTCATAACGTGGGACTCTGTGTTGCTGCGTTGCCGTGGGAGTATTCCAGGGAAGGAATTGTAGCTCAGGGAGTCACAGTTCCCTCCCTGATCCCCTTCCAGCCCGTCCCTTGCCCCAGGAGGTAATAATTTAGAACTTTATTTTGGTATAGGTCAACAATAAATGAGTAACAGTCCCCTTAAAGCTTTGCTCAAGCCCCACCTATCTGGTCAAGGAGCAGCAGGTAGAGGAAGTAAGTGCCTGTGCAACACCCTTTATGCCTCTGCCCACAGAACCATGTTTCAGGTAGCTGACAGAGGGGCATAAGTGTGGGGGAAGAGAGAGGAGACTCAATCTTCCCCTTATGCTCCTGCAGGAGTGCACAGCTTGAGCTCGTCCTGGTCATTCATGGCTTACGCTGGGAACGTTTTCTGGATTCTGCCAGTGTCCTCAAGGGTTTGTGTTTTCTACAACATCACCTCATCTGAATGCATCACAATATTACTGAGCAGCCAGATCTCCTAAAGGGATACTTTCCTCCTCCATGAATTACATTAGAATAAATAGAGCTTTTTGTAGCAATCGCACCATCAAAATAACTTTTACTAGTTACAGATGAGGGTAATAGCAGCAACAACTGACCACAAACTATCTTTTACTACACAGTACAGGCAGAAAGTAGCAAAGTGCACAGAACACATCTCCCAATCCCACAGTGAGGAGAGAGCAGTGACTCTTTTACAGACTTCCTGGGACACTGCAGGAGACCCTCTGTGGTGTAGGAACTCCATAATTCTGAGAAGGCAGAGTTGAGGCAGACAGGGAGATGAGCAGCCACTCTTTGCAGCATGCTGCACTTCTCAGGTCCTGGCAGGCCTCTGAGCAGAAATCCATCTGGAAGTGACTACTACTGGAATTAAAAGTAACCCCTTCCATGTCTGCAATTTGGAGGTGTGGGGGGTGTGTTTCACTGCTGCAGCTAGGAGGACTGCTTGCTGGAATGGCTTCCTCAGGAGATATGCTGTTAAATGTGGGAGTTTGTGCTAGAGAGTATCTCAGAGAAGAGAAGCTGGATCAAAAGAAACCTGGGGAACAGTGGAGGCCTGGGCAGACATGTGGTTTATTCAGTCAGTTGCAGAGAGATGAGGAAAGGATTTAAAAATGGCAAAAAGGAAGTGAAGCTACACTAGGGATGAATTTGGACCAATAAGTGTTAAATGTTCACAGACTGCAAGAGGGTGATCAGTTGCAGATTGACACTGAATGAAAGCTAAAACCACGAGCTCAGTGTCTGGAAAGCAGATGGAAGACATCATTATAGAACAAATCAGACAACATCATAATGGTACTCTACCAAAAGTTAAATGGGCCCAATTCATCCTAGTGGCAGTCCACTGACTTTATTGAAATGTAGAACTGGGTAAAAAATTTTCAAGTAATTGTTTTTCAATTCAAAAGGGCATTTCAATTTCAACTTTGGCCGATTTAAAAAAACAAACAAAACAACAACATATACAAAAAAGGGAAAACATCCCAAATGGCAAAATAGAAATGAAAAATTTTAATAAAAAAAATCTTTTCCAGGCAACTGAAAATGTTTGGTTGACACAAAACACATTGAAAAATTGATACCCTGCCCCCCCAAAAAATAACCCAAAACCCCACAAAACACTTTGTCAATTTGAAATGTTTCAATTGATTTAAAGTGACTTTTTTATCTGATGAATAATGAAAAATCTTTTAAAATATTTCATTTTGGTTTGAATCAAGCCAGATTTTATTTTTACGGTGTGATCCTCGAATTGAAAACCCATTATTTGGTCAGCTCTAGTAGAATTGCTTCGGGCATGAATTGACCTTGATGCAACCACTCATCCTTTTGGAGACCACATTACTGGAGTCCGATTGTTAAAGAACTGGTACAGAAGTGGGTTACAATGTTGATATGGAAAGATTGGGTGGAGAAAACTGATTTTACATTGATTAGAAAAGAAGAGATTAAGATGGGATATAATGGAAGGGCATTGGAAGGAAAGTAGGGATGTCGCAAAGCTATACAAAAGGTTAAGAGGATCAAAAATAAGGGCACAAATTCAAGCAAAGAAGGGAACCAGCAGAACAGATGCTGAGGAAAAGTAAGGAGGCAGTCACATTATGGAGCTGAAACTATGGAATATTAAAAGAACTGGTGGTACCTAATAGGGAAGTGAAAACAAAGATAGAGAATAATGCTGCTATACAGTGTTACTACAGTTTGCTCAGAAACTAACAAGAAGCAGTGCAGTTATTGTAATATTCCTGTGGTGGCTAACCCAACAGTATTAATAGTGAACAAACGTAGACATTCCCATTCTTTCTTCCCTTTCTTCCCCTACACTTCAGTTGAAAGAGTTGCTTAGAAAATTAGAGCTTGTGCAAAGCCAATAAGAACTTCTTGGATTTCACATTAAAGCGCAATACGTTCCTATTATGATTGATTAATAACAGAAGAATTAACCTTGCCTGTTGCCATCTGTGGCTGCCAGCAGCAGTAACCCCCTACCCCTAAAAAGATCTTTTTCAGAATCTCTAGATGTTGATGCGTCAGTAGTGATTTGGAGTAAGGATTGGGGTGGGAGGAGAATAATGGAGATGCTGGATGTTTCTCAAGCACTCAACTCAATACCTTCAAGAGACTGAAGAAGTGGAGAAGTAATATAATAGGAGTTGGTGCTGGTGAAACTGGGAAAACTTTCAGATCACAACAAAAGCTGGTAATCTTTCCCTCTTGCTCCTCCACTCCATTGAAAATTCCTAGGTGCAATGCAAATGCTTAGTGGTGTATAATAAATAATCCCTTTTAAGAATGCTACATAAATGACATAACATCGCTGACATCAGGTCAAGAGGCAATCTATTATAGAGATCTTTTGCAGCATGGCTGAGAAACAGTCTTCTACTTTCACTAAATTCTTCATTCATTTTACATTGCGATCACTATCAGGCAGGTGAAATCTGTGGAAGTTTTGCCTGAGTGCGGACCTCAAGATTTGGCCTTTTCTGAGGGTGATTTCTCCAGGCTTTGTTTTCCCTGTTCCAAGCTATATTTTGTTGATTCAGTTCAAACTCTACTTTGGATGCCTCTCCTACAACAGAATCCTTTGCATTGTATGATACAAAATTCCCCTTGGACCATTAGCTTCTGGGGGAAGGGGGTGACTGCTACCAGTGCCTCACCAGATAGCTGTGCCATCTTGTTGCTGTTTGACCCAAACACCTGCTGGAGGCCTGAAAATAAAGGCAGTTACTCATTCAGTTTGCCAGGGAAAGATAAAGATAGTGTAGCATGTTTTTAAAAAGCTTTCTTTATGTGATATATTTAGGACTTATGAGGGGAAAGAATTGGACAGTCCTTTATTTATCTTCACAACAGGTGCAGCAGCATGGAGAGGCATAAAGGCAGCATTTTGCAAATGACAATTCTCCCAAGTACAAAGCACCCTCTAGTGCACTGAAAAGAGAATCCCCTTTCATATGTGCCTTTCAATCTTAGGTTTTTGGGTTTTTTTAGTGTAATCTTGGTAAGCTTGTCCTGTACATTGTTTTATGAGTAAAGCAGGTTGACTTTTGGTCTGAAGTAAGAACAGTGTCAGCCAAGACTGATTTTTGCCTTGTTATCTTACTGTTGTATCAATTGAGTTAGAAAAGTCTTGATTGAAAATAAAAAATTGGCAAATGCAGGCTTTTCAGTGAAGCAGTAACTACTAGTGCAGCTTCTCCAGTTTTCACCATAATCAAGTTTGGTGGGTTTTTGTCTTTTTGCCCATGCAAACTGCTTTTCAAGCAGATTAAGACGATAGTAGTAAGACTATAAAAACAAACATCAGAGAGACGGAGGCTGAAGGTCAAAATATAAATTCAAGAGACAGACTGATACCTTGGGAGGAAGTGTGGGAGCAACACTTGGAAATAAGCTATGAGGTGGCAAAAACAGCTCAAGAGTAATTCAGGCCCCCTCCGGCAACTGAATCTATGCAGGTGGACCCTTGCCCAGAGCTGAACATGGGCACAGGGGCCCACCTAGGGGATCTAGTTACATGGTCGACATGCTTGGAACCCTTCTTTTTACAAAGGCTTTAAAACTATTAGCTAGAAGAGAATTTATGAAGAATTGACAGAGGAAATAAATTAGGGTCCGCCCCTTCACTCCCCACATCCAAAATGTGAAAATGCTCGTGCCATTGAAAAGGTGGCAGTGAAATTCACACACCCATAGCTTTATTTGAGTAATTGTGAATGACCAGTATGTAACTAGGTTGTGCATGAATCCTGCCATGGGGACTGGTGCTCCAACTAATAGAACTAAAAGGAGGGAGGGAGGCCCTGGGACAGGAGAGAAGTTTTAAAGCCAGTTCTGCAGAAGAAAAATGGTGAGGGCAACAGCAAAATATTTTCATGCTTGCCCCATGTCTTACTACTACACAGAAAGAACAGCAGCAGCTGCACCACCCATTTGGGGGCTATATTAGGAGGACTGCCCAGGCTCAGCCTTAGGGGGTTTGAACTGGGAATGAAACTGAAGTCTGCTAATTAGTTAAAGTGTAACTTATGATACAGCAAAGCATCATTCTTCAGAAGCAAGACTCTGCAATAGTTACTGAAGGACTAGATCTGAGTGAAATGAAAAGTAGCAGTGGTAGTAAATGATACTTGTACTGTATATTGAGTAGCGATGGTCAACATTTTTTCAATTAAGATTTTTCTAAGAAACTTGTTGTCAGTAACTTGAATTTCAACAAAAAACCCTGAACATTTGAGTAAAATTTTCATGTAATTTTTTTGTTTTGATTTTGGAAAAATTAGGAATAGAAGACTGTTCATAATTTTTGTTAGTCTTTCAACCATCTCCAATATTGAGACTAAGATTGAAGATACTACTGAGGATTGTAATAAGAAATCTTACAAAAGGGTTGCCTAAATTTGGCTAAAATTTGCATAGAAAGCTTTGAAATGGCTTATTTGGCTGTATCTGTTATCAGAACAATTATCAGTCTGGGTGTAACTAAATCTGTTTTACTAAATATTTGACCATTCTAACTAGTTTCAAGACTTCTGAAATAATTTATTTGATAATATAATAAAGTAAGGGAGTAAAAACACAGGTGGGGAAAAACCAACAATAGAGGAACAGGCTATTCAGACTGAGCTAAGGGCTCGATCTTCACTTCTCCACCAAAGCCTGTACTGCATCTCCTTTTTCCCTTCTCTCCCCAGAGACTCTTCTTCCTGCAGATGTGGTTTGCATACAGCTTTCTCCAGACGTGTCAATTTTATGCTACTTACAGTAGCTAAATTGGATCAGTAAAAAGCCAAATAAGGCAAAACATGCTACTTCTGTAGAGTATTTCCATTCCCTGCAAGTATGGAGGAGAAATGGGAACATTCTACATGGCCAAACCTCTGATAGTCTTTGCAAACCCTTAGAAAATAAAGCTGGCGGACAACTGACAAATGCGTTTGAACTGGGACTAAGAATGATCATTTAAGACAGTGTTTCTCAGCCTTTTTGATACCAGGGACCATCTTGCTGCCTTCCTAAACTGTGTCAGGAAGATCTCAGAGGCTAGTGCTGATCACAGACTGGTCGTTGAGAAATACTGATTTACATCATGACCATGGTTTATTTCCTAGATTGGGAAGAATAAACAAACACAAATTTATGGAGCTCTTTGCCCCGTACTGGTTGCACCTGTTCCATGGGATGGTGTCCACAAATAGTTTGAACTGGTTTGAGAGTTGGCAGTTTTACAAAAGCATGACCAAGTGTTTGTCCATGACAGTTTTTAGGGAGGTGGTTAATTAATGGCCACACATGACTAACATTGGTAAAAGGAAATGATGAGGGAAAGGCAAGGTGGGGCAGAGTGAATGATTGTAATAATTTCTTCTGATTTATTAATGTGAGACTTATTTTTGTTAGTCACCAGGAAAAGTGTAAAGGGCACTAAAATCAACTGTATCACTAGAAATTCTTTGGGATTGCCACTCCTGATCTTATCATCTTTTGACATTAGTTGGCAGGATACCCACTGATGTATTTGCCTTATTAATCTAATGGGTGTGAAATTTTAAACAGGCTGAAACAGCTAAATTAAAATAACAGCAATAGGTCTGATCCTGCAGACCTTACTTAGGTGAAACTATAGATATTGTAGGGTATGATCCAATTCCCATTGAAATCTATGTGATTCTTTCTGTTGATTTCATCAGATCTGGATAAAGGCCTTAATTCATTAATTAATTATGATGACTCTGTACAAGAAGCCTGTCTGTACAGTGACAGATTCCACTAAATGGGTATGCTTCTACAATCTTTACTCAATCAAGGAGTCATTTAAATCAGTGGGATTACGTGTATAAGTATGTACTGGGGGATTGGGCCCTAAAACCTATTCTGGAAACTTCCCACTTTAGGGAATTAGTGACCTCAATATGCTGTATTTCAATGGGAGTTTTGTCTAAGTACAACCTGGGACCCTGTGCAGAACTGCCTTAAAAAAATCTAATTATACTTACAAACAATGCCCTTGAGCTGTTTATATCAATGGCATCAAAAATTCACTGCTGAGGTCACTGTAATAAGATATATATTAAAATGTTAAACTAGTTTCTGATTCCGCAAATCCTTACGTGTGTTAGTAATCTCATTGGCTTCAGTAGGATTCCTCCTGTGAATAAGGAGGTGCATGATCAGGATCGTCACAGACTGCTTCTTTTGGAAGTATCAGAGGAAACTTATTGTTGAGATGCTACTGTGATTGCTCTCTTCTAGGCCAAACAAAATACAAAGTTCTATGCCTGTAGCCTTTCTTTGCTCTTCCTTTTCCATCGTATTCAAAAGTAGAGGGTTTCCTAAATGAGTCCTTTCAGCCTGCCAGTGTATAGTGAGTCTTGCTAGCACAAAGGTAATCGTAATTAATTAATTTCATTCCTTCACACCCTGGAAATTGTTTTGAGGACAGGCATTAGCTGGATCTGAAATCTCACTATAGAAGTACAGCTGAAGCTTTTGACCTACCAAGAAGCATTAAGAATCAACCAAAGTCTCTTAAGTATTTATAAGATGAACATATTATCACCCTAAGCTGCTTGAGGTAGATGAGATGGATGTGATGATGTTGTGCACTATGTACACATATCTTTTTCAGAATTAATTCTCATTTTAAATAAACTCTGAACCATAGCTCTACATTCTTTCAAGATCCAAGGGTTCTATATCATTGCTGCCTTATGTACCGGAATGTAGGCTCATCCAAAATGCCTTGTTTGTTCCATCCCCATTACATTTTTTGTTCAAAGTCTACTGAAATTATTTTGAAATATAACCATAGTATTCTGTTAAATTGTCTATGCTCTAACTTTTTCATTTAACCTGATTTAGTCTTTTAAAAAGAACATCCTCCCCTCTTTCCCCCCAAAAAAACCAACCCTCCCACTAAACTCCAAACAAAAATCCCCTCAAATGATTTTGCCTAAACATTACTAAAACGTTTCCAATTTTGTTTCGGTCAGTAATCTCAGAATGCATTTTGATTAAGATGTGTTGTGTTATATCTAGTCAAATAACATATCAAATAAAAAGGACACTTAATACACACATAAATCATTCACATTACATATAAGGTACTTTAGAAGGGGCTTGGCTCTCATAGAGGATTAGGCTCTCATATTAGTGCATGCGTTTGGTGTAGCTATTTTCAGTGGGATACTTCATCCATCATTGTCCATGGGCTCTAAGGAAAGCAAGCAAGTAAATTCATCATCACAGCCTGTCAACACTAGTTGTTTAGAGGTCAATCCTGCAAAGTGCGTAGCTTCACCTGTGAGGTGCTAAAACCCTCAAATCCCACAGAAAGTTGTTCAGCTCCTTGCTCTTACTGATGCCAGGAAAAAAAATTCAGAAAGGCTATTAAAATAATGCAATTTGCACTGATATGTCAATGTTAAATCAAACGGTGTATTGTTTTAACACTATGTATACCTATGCATAAATGGGGTTTTCTGAGATTTTTAAAGATTGGTGCTAGATTCAATTTTGTTCATAAGATGGGTTTTATAAGCAACCTAAAAAATAAAATGAAGTTCCAATCCTGCAAGGTGCTGAGCACTTCCTATGAAGTGCTGAGGGCCCATAACTCTATTGAAGTCATTGAGATTGGAGGATACTCCATACTATGAAGGATCTGGCCCTTAGGAAAAGGAAGTAAATTAGGGGCAAAATTCTGATCTCAGTTAAACCAGTGTAAAATAAGGACTTCATCTGGTTACTCTTGGTTTACAATGATATAACTGAAATCAGAATCTAACCTTATCTGTCTAAAGACTTCCCTTGATTAGGTGGGCTCAATTATAAATACTACAGCTTTTGGAATTATTAGTGACTGAAAAACATGTTTATACACTGGGTGATAGAAAGTAAGGGCCTGACCCTGCAAACCCTTACTCATGTGAGTAAGAATTTGTATGAGTCAAGCTTTTAGGGTCAGCCCCTAAAATTTGAAAGAAAAGTTTTGTGCTTCATTCAGTCAATCTGTACATTTTCTGTGGCTTACATATTGTCAGTAATTTGTCCACAGAATCCTTTATCACTGCCCAAAGAGTTTACAATCTATCTTTATTTTTGTCTGATACAGCACTGAGTACATTGTCAATGCTAAACAAATAATAAGAATAAGAGTGAAAACTGTTACCCAAGAACATCCCACCTGTCTATCCACAAAAAATTGTTAATTATGAAAGATAAATGACGATGGAGTCTCACATCGCTTGTCAAGTACAAGGATTCGGCAAACACTATATAAGTAATGTACATCTGATATATGTAATAATTAGCTTTGGTTTTCTCATTGAAAGAGTTCCAAAACAGTAACAGATGAATTTTTTTAAAATTAAAATATCAAAAGGCAATAGTTATTAAACTTCTTAAATCATTCCAAAATCTCTCTCACACACATCTGTATCTTGTTAACAAGCTATGTACCTAGGGACTTCAATGGGAGTTTTGCCTCTCAAAGGGGTGCAGGAAAAATGGCATAGTTTTTTGTCCTACACTGTCCTTTTCCTGAAATCAAGCATAATAATGTCTCCAGTGCAGCAAAATATACCATCATAGTTTGATTTATATAGAAAAACTTAATTGTCTTAAACATCACACATACAGAATACATGTGGGTCAAATTATTTAAACTGATTTATGATCATGTCCTTTAAAAGTCTAATATAGACCTGACCTTTATCTTCAAGAAGTGAGCTGTTGAAAACCATAGATAAGTACTGATCTTTGAAAACACATATGAATCCTCATGTCATATTTTTCAGGTTTAAGATAATTTTATAGCCAGAAATAAATAAATGAAAAATTATACCTCAAAAATCTTACATACTTCAAAAGGAGAATGCAATACTTGCTCCATCAAGTAGCTCCTTAAAGTTCTCTGATAAACTGTTTTTTAAAATAGTTGTAGGTCAATTCAATTTTGTACTGGAGTCCTACTTTAATATAGTCCCTTTGTTTAAATTAATTAATAATATAACTAAACTATGTAATACTAGCATACTGCTTGGGGCTGACACTCATGGATACTATTAATTATTCCAGTGCAAGATGGTTTAAAGGGTATCTTTTTGTGTTTTGTTAAGACACATAATTAAAAAAAAGGCTCTGGGGTTATGCTTACCAGTTGTCTTGGTGGGTTCCGGCATTGTTATACTATTTATTCCCAATGAGTTTCAGTCCTTCAGATTCAACAACTAGTAGCCCCAAGTCCAGTTGAGAATTTGCAGATCAATATGACAAGCAGAGGGGGAGAAGAATTCCTCTGCTTTATATACTACATTGAAATATCAATCAAAATAGCACCTCCTCTCTTTTCAATGCAAACACTTTGAAAATTGGCAGTTATGGGAACCACTCTTACATCTGTTGTCTGCAGCCTCTCTGCTCTCTTGGCTTTTGGAAGGAATCTCTGTTGCATTTCATGTGGCTGATGAGAACATCTATAACTTTCTATATTCAGCAGCACCACACACTCACACTCTCTGTTACACACACAGTCTCACACACAGAGGAATAAAAAGGGATTGCCAGGCTATCAAAGGGCTTGCCAGCATGCAGAACTGATATGAACTGTTTGTATACAATTACTTTTTTTCCATGGCATAAGACGAACACAAATAGATACATAGTAACGTTTAACTTTTTCCCTCCCTTTGTAAGAAAATTTGCTCAAAGTCAGGACAAAGGACCATGAGCTGAATACTTTATGTAACTTTTTATGCAAGGAAAGAGGATTCTTCTGTGTCCCTATTGGAGCTATGGAGCTTCATTTCCCCTAGCCCTTTTTTGGTACCCGCTATACTTGTGTGGATCCCGTCATTGCAGTCATGATCATTTCAGCATAGGTGGACAATGTAGGGTTCCTTTCAGCACTGCTCATTTGTCAATTGGAGAAGTCACTGCTGAGAGTCGTGGTGCTTTTCCGTACCCCCAGAGGTGAACGTGACTCCTAGCCTCCTCCAGCCCAGGAAGCAAGATGGCAAGAATGGAAATCCAAACCATATAATTTGTAATGACAGTTCTTAATTCTGTCACTAAACTAAGCCTCTGGGCTGACCCCTTTTGTATAACTTCTAAATAAAATAGGATCATTTTCTTACATAACATAACATAACATAACAAATGTTATATAATATAAAATAGGACATTTTTTATATAACATAATCTTCTATTATATTAGCGTCACTATGTTTTATTTGCTAGTTGGCTTTCTGAGATTTAAAGACAAATTTGTAGTAATTAGCTGAATAACTTATAGGCCGGTAAGGGTTTTATATCATTAACTCTTAGGCAGCCAGCTAATCAATGGTCACCCACTGGGAACTTGCGAATTTCCTAATGGTTTGGACTTCCACTATAGGATGCTGTGCCAAGTAGGAGGGAAGATTTCTGGCTGCTGGGAAGTGGAGCCACGAAGGAACTCTTGCCTGGAGTTATTCTCAACTGGCCTTGACCTATCCACACATTCTTTCTATCCTCACAATATAGCATCTCTCCTCTTGCTACTGGTTCCTGATCATTTTCTTGGTCTAGGCCCTGGAAGGGAAGGTGGATTATATCCATCAGACAGGCCAAATACAAGGAAGAAGTGGTGCAGAACCAACACTGAGAGCAGCAGGTAGGGGACTCCAGCAGCACTGTTAGATGGGTGGGGAGTGTGATGGAGGAAGTGGTGTTCGCAGCGCTCAGTGGGGAGCTGTGAAAGGGGTATGTGTAACGGAATGCTAAACTGTACTACACAGTTCAGCCATGAGATGGCACTGTTTGTAAAATACCTTATGTAAACGAACCTCAACCATACCTAGCAGAGCATTATAGGGTTTTATGATGAACACATCTGGCGTGTATAAGCAAGCTCTGTGACCAGTCCATGTCTGACACTGAAGAAGATGACATGGTGCCAGGAATAAACTAAGAAGAGAAACAGAAGGAAAACAGCAACAAAGGTTGCAAACTGAAGGAACAGTAATAGAGATTGCCGGGACTCATAGATTCTAAGGTCAGAAAGGACCAATATGATCATCTAGTCTGATCTCCTGCACAACACAGGCCACAAAACCTCACCCACCCACTCCTGTAATAAACCTCTAAAACCACTGAATGAACTGTTAAAGTCCAACACATCTTGGCTATGGGGGCAAATCAAGAAATTGCCTTCAAAAAGGTAAAAGAAATTATCTCAACAGCTCCAGTTCTCAAGTACTATGATATTTACAAACCCACAGTGGTCAGTGTGGATGCAAACAGCTGTGGCCTAGGTGGTGTATGGTTGCAATATCATGGATCTGAGTGGAAGCCAGTTGTGTTTTGCTCTTGCACACTTACAGAAGCAGAAAAATGATATGCACGGATTGAAAAGGAGTGCCTGGCAAGCGTATGGGCATGTGAGGAATTTTACAGATATCTGTGTAGACTATATTTGTTTACACTGATAAGAGCTCATAAACTGCTTGTAACCCTCATCAATGGAAAAGATGCGGATCAAGCACCTGATGCCAACATCTATTGCTAAGGTTAAGGCAATTTAACCCAATTGCTAAATATGGGAAAATCTGGTAGTAGCAGATACTCTTTCATGAAACCCAGCATCACATCTGTGGGCTAGAAGATGATATAAATATGTACATGGATGCTGTGAACACATACAGACCCGTGTCAGAAAAGAGACTACTCCAGCTACAAAAAGCAACCTTGACAGACATGGAACTTCAAAGTGACATTAGGGGCAGCTGGCCCAAGTATCTGAAGAACACTAAGGAAGTGACAAGAGACTACTTTGCAGTGCGTGGACAATTAAATGAATCAGATGTACTCATGATTAAAGGCAATAGCATCATAATTCTAAATGAAATGAGAAGAGAAATCCTAAACCTCATCCATGAAGGATACCAAAGATTAACTAAATGTCCTGAATGGCCAACCATTCAGTGTGTTGACTGGACATCAGCAAGGACATAAGCAATAAAGTATCTGGATCTGAACATTGCAGAACTAATAGACCAACACAACACAAAGAACCTTTAATAAAACACCTCTACCAGACAGACCTTGGAAGAGTCTAGCTGCAGATTTATGTGAATTCAGTTGTGGACTGTTTTTCTGGTTGTGGACTGTTGTGGACTCTTTTTATCTGGTTGTGGACTGTTTTTCTAGGTATATAGAAATGTACCTGAAAGACATAACATGTTGCAATGTAATTAAGAAACTGAAGTGCACTTTTGCTCTCTTTGGTATTCCAGAACAGGATAATGGACCACAATTCACTGCAGCAGAATTTAAGTCACATTACTAGCACCCCAGATTACCCACAAGTGAATGGAGAGGTTGAGAGAGCTGTATAAAAAGCCAGGAAAACCTTTCAGCAGGAAGATCCATTCCTTGCTCTTTAGAGTTACAAATCTACACCAATAGCAGCTACTGGATATAATCCAGCCCAACTCATGATGGGAACACAATTCAGAACTAGTGTTCCAACTCTGGAAAAGAATCTGTCTCCAAAGTGGCCAGATATGAAGAGAATAGTCAAATCAGATTAAAAGGTTAAAAAAGGGCTATGAACACTATTACAGTAGATGTCACTCAGTTAGAGAACTGCCATGTCTAGAACCTGGTGACCATGTTCATATCAAAGTTCAGTCAATGTCTGGTACAGAAGGAGTCTCTTTTTGTTGAGTGGAAGGAAAATGAACAATAATGGTTAATGGAGAGAGAGCTTTTGTTGAGAAGATGAGTGAGATAACTGTACCATCAGAAGCCTGATCAGTATAAGTTCATTATCCCGTTTGCCACTCCTTCCCATACTAGCCCTTGTAAACTGAGCGGAGATTTCCCAAGCACTTCAACCAAAACACGTTTTAGGTAAAATATAAAACAGGTTTATTAACTACAGAAAATAGATTTTAAGTGATTATAAGTAGCAAGCGTAGAGATCAGAGTTGGTTATTTAAGAAACAAAAGTAAGTTCTCAGTCTAAGTTCTACAGATGAAACAGGATTTGAATCAAGCAAGTCTCTCACGCTGACAGATGGTTCAAGCAGCTAACAGATCCTCAATACACAAGCTGAGACTCTTTTTCATCCTAGGATCACTCTCCCCCAGTTCAAAGTCTTTGTCCTTCAGACATTCATCCAGGTGTTGAGTTGGGCGGGGGGAGAGAGTCCAAGTGGTGATGTCACTTCCCCTCTTTTATAGTTTCTTCCAGCTTGCTGGAAAGATCTTTTGTTGTGATGTGCGGATCAGGCAGTCCCCATTGGTCAAGCAGTCTCCATTGTCTATGTGTTCTCTCTGAGAAGTCTTCATTGTATACAGTTTCTGGGATTGTGGATTCTTTCCTTGATGGATGCTGATGAGCCATTAACTGCTGTCTGGCTACTCTGTTGTTGTATCTGACAGTCTGGTTGTGGGTGTTCCAACCACACAATATATTTCAGTAACGCACACATATCAAAACTTCATAATGTCACATACAATGAATGATAGCACATACAATTGCAAAACCTGACATTTTTCCAGGTTATAGTTTGTTTGTTTTTTCAAACTTTGAACAGCTCTAAGCACAAGAGCTCTGGACCATGGAGACAATATGTCTGAATTTAGCACTAGATGCATTGATAGATGTTTTCAAAAGTGTTGTACAAACATCTATCTAACTTATGTAAACTGTACTTGCTACTGTACTATCTGAACTATGTAAGTGCTAAATAGTACTTATTGACTTCTGGAGTTTTCTCTGACTTTTTATCCACCTGTAACAAGTGAAAGTACCACCAACTAAAGATGTATACTCTTAAACTGTCTCACATATTGGCCTAGCTGCCAAATTACTGGGCCAGCCACTTAATGGAAATGATTAGATGGAAAGAATTAAACTCCATCTACTGACTAGACTATCCTCAGCTTCTCAGCAGGATAACCTGTGTCTCTGTAGGTAGAAGTAGATATGTCATGATTCCCCAATTATCTTATCATTAACATATTTTAATACTAAGATCCTCTACTATTTTGTAGAGACTGTCCCACA
Source organism: Emydura macquarii macquarii (assembly GCF_026122565.2). Taxonomy (NCBI): domain Eukaryota; kingdom Metazoa; phylum Chordata; order Testudines; family Chelidae; genus Emydura; species Emydura macquarii. The sequence goes on from NW_027133667.1 coordinate 2,484,096, forward strand.
TCATTTAGTAGTCTCTCTTTGGGTGAAAAAGTCCCTTCTGATATCTAAACTGATATTCCTTCCCTAATTTAGCTTGTGACCATGTATTTTACCTTTAACAGATCCATGTCTTTTGATCTCCAGATTCTCAGCCTTGGCTAACAGCCCTGTTTCCAGAGTCTGGGGCTGAGGAATTCCCTCTTCATGGCTATAAAGTGGCTATTGTTTGAGAAGTTGCTCTTATGTAGGCCATAGTTTTGCCTTTTCTGCCTGGTTCCTTTAACAGCCTCTTATGATCTAACTCTATGCATTCAGGTGGTAATATCAAACAGATACACTGAGGAGCATACGTTATTTATAAAAAATAATACAAGTATTTCCCAGGTCTCCACACTGGTCAATGACAGACTAAAAGTGCATTACTAAAAATGCACATCTCTTATTTTTTACAAGGAAGAATCACGACACCTGATAACGGAAAAATACTATATCACAAGATCTTGTCTATCTTTAGGTCTTGATCCTGCGATCTGATCTGTATAAACAGACATTTATGCCTTACACCTGTTCTGGGTTTTATTGAAGTCAGTGGGGTGCATGGGTCTATCTGCACAGATCAGATCCTTAAACGGTAATCTCCTCAGAGCAAAGGTTGGTCTTTACATGTGTCTTGTACAATACTGAGCACATTATTGAACATAGGGCCTGATGCAGCAAAGCACTTTAAACACATTTAAACACATGCTTAAGTGCTTTGCTGGATTGGGGCCTTAATGAATATTAGGTCATGATGCAGCATTCAGGATATTTTTATTTGAAACATATTTGGCAGTTTGTATTAAGCACAAATCTTTGAAATATATTAATGATCATTGATGGGTAAATTTTAAAAAAATGTGTAGTTTTGGATAGACACCCCAAATTTCAGATTCTTCTCTGAATCATCCAGATCCTCTTGGTGTGTAAAACTGGACTGGAATATCACTGAATCAGGATCTCTCACTGTATTTCTCATACATACTACTTCCAGTCCTGGCCAGATCCAGCAAGGACAGAAGTGGAAGAAAATGAAAAATAGATGGAAAAAACATTTACTTGAATTTTTCCAAGCCTCAAAAAAATACCAGGACCAGATTATCAACTTGTGTAAATCACCATAGCTCCATTTAAGTCACATTTATACCATCTGAGCATATGGTTCTTGGTTTGAAAATCAGGCAAAGGTTCAGGTCCCTTCTTATTTTATCTTAACCAGTTTGGATAGAATACAGTGTAACATTGGTTATGTGAGTGGCATGAGGATGTGAAAGAAATTCTGGATTTGGATAGATGGAGAAGTTTGTAATGTATATGAGATGTGACCTTTGATAAGAGGGTTTTCTTCAAGATGAGACCAAGTTAAACTTTAGAAGCTAGGCTGATTGTTTTGTTTCTTCCCCAAGACAAATAAACTTGGAGATACTTCAAGGCATGTGGCTGACCGATAAACACCACTCATCAGCTTTGCTGTCTGCCTGACAGTGACACACAGAGTGACATTACTGTATAAGCAACACATGCTCTGGAGTGTTATAGCAGTCACAGCATTTCATTTCTAACAGTAAATTCCTGTGCTCTAAAGCACTCAGAAGAGGCTAACAGACTGGCTTGCTACAAGGAGCACCAGGCAAAATAGTAGGAGAAAGAAACAGGGCAGTTTTGTTCATTTTGACCGTTTTGTTAAATTAGCCATAAAAGATGGGAATAGAGATCCTGAGAAGGATTGGGGTGAAATCCTGACCCCACTGAAGTCAATGGGAGTTTTGCCATTGATTTCAACAGAGCATTTCACCCTTTATTTTATTATGTAAATTAGTTAAATTGAAGTTGAAAAGGGAAAGGGGAATAGTCAACTGGGAGAGGAAAAAAGAAAATTAACAGGCTTAATTTTTGCTCTCAGTTACACCACTATAAATTAGGAGCAACTCCACTGAAGTCAACTGAGTTACACCAGTGTAAGGGAAATCCGAATTGGGTTCATGTTTCATTACATTATAAAATGTTTAATTTTAAATGTGTAACATAAATATAACAATAAATGAGGAGTGTTTCTTTGGCCATAATTTGATTTGCTCATAAAGTATTTGCTATTTAGTTTTACAGCTTGCTAAAGAACACATAATTTGCCATACCAGATCATGGCTATTAGCTGATGTAGCCTGGTATACTGACTCCAGCATTGGCCAATGATGCTTTAGATGAGGGAAACTCCCCTACCACCCGTAACGCACCGAGCCAAATGTGCAACGCTATGACATCAAAAAAAATTCCTTTCTTATCCTAATAGGCGATCACGTTACAAGAGCATGAGATTTATCACATGGTCATTAGATTATTATTGCTTTTTAAAATGGAATACCGCTCCCTTTGTCCTTTTAAATAAACACCACTTGACTATCTCATTGCATTAAGAGAAAAAGGAACTTTAAGTACAATCACTGCTTTCCTCACTCAATAAACTAAAATGGTGAATGAGTTGCAGAGGCTGTGATAATATCAAGTGGAATTAAAAAGATCAGACCTCTGTTTGAATAGAAAAAGTTGCACAACCATTTTATCTTGTCTTCACAAAATGGTTTTCTCAGAAACTTTCATAACTCTTAGTACCACATGAATATTAAAAACATTCATGTTAGTCAATTTTCTGCATTAGTGACTTTCCAAATGTCATTGTCTTTGTGAAAAATAAGATACATGCGAGGTTTTATAGTAAACTGTTAAGGCAAAACTGACAAAGTTGACTTAAAAACATCCCCCCCCCACCAGTTTAAAATATTGATATAATTTTTTATGTAATTATCAGTACCAACATATTAAATATGCAGGAAAGTACATTTAAAATATGATACCTTGGTCTGTGAAAAGTTATCAATCCACTGTATAGCCTCAGATGTTCTGAAGCTTAGTGCTAGGATAACAAATCCTATTGTTAATAGTAATGCCACTTTGACTATTTCAAGATATTAAGGAGAGATTGTAGTTCCTACCTTTGGTTGTAGCTACTTTTCCAGTATAAACCTAGGACCGTGATCTTGGTTATGGCTTTTAGGTGCTACTATTTATTCCACTAATAGAAATAATTTTGACACTTGACCTAACTTGGCCAGATGAAACAAGTCCACTTGAAATGTCTCATATGTGGTAATCTGCCAAAGGAGAATCTTTTTTAAAAGATTTGGGATTATCAGACAAGGAGATAATTGGATATGAAAATTCAGCATTTACATTTTTGTAAATGTTTTCTAAACTCTTTTAGCATCTTCATAATTAGAAAACATCCTGGCCTAATAATTCCAGATTTGGTTTCTTGTGCTGTCCTACATGAGGAGTAATGACTTTCACTATTAAATTTGCGGGGTTAACTTTAGAATTATTTGGTACATGTGATCCACCCTATAAATGAGATCAGAATTTGTAGAATTTAGGCTGTTAAATTCCTAAAATCCATAATTGACCCCAAAATGCACACAGGATTCAAGATATCCTTAGCCAAAGGCTCTGAGAAAGTTTAAGAGCTATTGCAGGGACTCTAGAGAGTTTGCAACTATTGCACGGAATCTACCAGACTCCCTGTGTTAAAAGTATCTCCTAGATTCCTGCAGAAATTATACCTACTATATGGGATATTACAGATATTACAAATTCTTTGTGGTCTTCTGATGGGTTCATAAATCATGCATAGACTCTGAAGCATCTTTCAAAAGCAACAATGTTAATCAAAGTATCAGAGCAGTTCACCATTTCAAAACACCTCAAATCCTAAACCCAATGCCAGGAAACTGAACATAAAGATTACATTTTAAAGCATTCTTCAAGTGTTTGAAAGTATGAAAATGCAGAGTCAAGGTAGATGGAACAACTTTAATTGTGTCCCTATATGTCTGTCCACCATCCATTCTAGAGAATGGATACTTATTAAGAAGCTGGCTTGTGACTCGAGAGCCGGATTCAGTGCCCTACTCTGACACAGACCTCCAGTGTGACCTTGGGCACGTGACTCTTCACGCCTCAGTTCACAATTTGTAAAAATGGGGATAATAATCCTGTCTTCCATCCTGCTAAATCTTACCTGTTTAGCTAGTGGAAGTCCTTTGAAGCAGGAAGTGTCTTTTAATACATGATTGCACAGTGCAGTCCTGATCTTGGTTCAGGATTCTAAGTGCTACCATAATATAAAAAATAATTAGTAATGTACGTTAAATGATAGAGTGCAGTATATCAAGTTCTTAGGCTAGAAGGATACTGAGAAGTATTGTCGTTCTACTTTATCTAACGTGCTTGCTTGCTTTTATATAAATGTATCTGCTTAAGCTGGTTTTGTTCTCGTTACTGTATGATCTGTCAAGGGTTATATCTCAACACAATTAAGACTGCTAAAGTAACATTACTAATTCAAATTTGTTTGGCGCAGTAACTCTCTTGAGAGATCTAGATTTTATATACAGTGTTGCTTCCTATTCGGGAAGGAGATATGAATATCTTGTAAGAATTGCTTATTGATCTCATAAGTATTCTGCATTATTAATTACTTCTGAAATCTGTGTTGCTCTTGGTTATTACCTGATGTCTTTACATCAAGACTGGATGCCTTTCTAAAAGATATGCTCTAGCTCAACCAAAACGTCTGGCTTGTGTGATGCAGGAGTCAGACTAAACAATCACAATGGTCCCTTCTGATCTTAAAAGCTATAATACAAAGTGACTACTGACACTAAGTAAGCCTCACAAACAACTCTGTGAAGGTAGACAATTATGATCATTTTACAGATAGATCAAGTGATTTGCCCAGTTCCACGCATCAGGTATAGGAACAGAACACAGGAGACCTGGCTCTCAGTGCTGCTCTTTGACTACCATACTATATTTCCACTTCTCTCTGACTTCATGAACTCTGGATGAGAAATCCCATCCGAGTATGATTTTTTTCCTCTTGAATTCTAGATGCAAAACACAAAATAGACCATCCTCTTTGTGTGTTCTGAGCTATTATGTTTGTCAGAGAGATTTATCTTTATGAGCTTCTAAATATATTTAACTGGAAGGCTTGTGATCTTGTATCACCACACCTCCCAGGCATACCATTTCCAGTATATAGGTCTTAGTACACTGGGCTTCAAGGACTTGGGTTCCAGATAGCTTTCTTTTTCAACAGGAAAGTGCTGTACTGGGCTGAGTTTTATTGAACAGTATATCTGTTTTTAAATTTAAAAAAAGATAGGCTTTTGTTGGAATCACAAGCACCATGGGAAAGATTCTTCTTCCAAAAATAAACCCTTCCTGCTCTAGTTAGAGCCTGGGGCTTAAGGTATTAGCAGTCTGGAACCATAACAATACAAACATATGATAAACCCAAATGAGTCTGAGCAGCATTTGTGCATGATGTGGTCACTGCTTTGTTATTACAAGTTCAACAGCCCACTTGGGATTGCTTCTGTGGGATTATTTTGAGTATTAGCTGGATAAAGTGACTGGGTGCCATCTGCTGGCAACTAAACAAGAATGTAAGACTTTTTGTCAATCTGTCCACTAAATTTTCTTTACAAATGTTTTATGGCTTGTTCCCACAAAACAAGCATTCTTTAGATTGAAAGAATCATCCATGTGATCTAAAATGCCCTTTCATGGAAACCTGTTAGGGCAGACTGTGACTGCGCCAGCCCTGTATGGGTATACAAGGTGGGGAGAAAAGACAAGGAGCCTTCTCCTCTCTTGCACTCCTCTGTAGGGGCCAGCCACAATCCCAGTCTTCCAGGCACAAAGTTCCTCCTTACACACCAGACAGTGAAGCTCTCCTGGAGGCATTTTGGCTCAGTCAGTCGAACTGCAGCCAGCAACACCCACCACTAATGAGCCCTTGGTGCCTTCAGGGACTCTCACTGCTTCCACACCCCTCCACACACATCAGTATGTGCTTTAACTTAATAGCCAAGACATTGCCCTTTATTACTAAACAGACTCATTTCTGTGGTTACCCTTTAGGGTCTGTTTCAGCTTACATTAAAAAAAAAAGCATGCTTAATTTTCACTGTCTTCAGGTATGTCTACACAGCTGCCATGGTGGGGTTAACAGACTTGCTAGTGGGACTCGTGCTAGCACTCCAAAAATAGCTGTGTGGACAATGCTTTGCGGTTGTGGTTTGGGCTAGAGCTTGGATTCTGAAGCCTAGGGAGGGAGGTGGACTTGATTTTGGGGACTCTCTGAGGATGGTTGAATCTTTTCTGTTATTAAGGACTCTATGGATTGTCTGAATCTTTTCTGTTTTCAAACCAGCTCCTGGAGCAGGTGCTGTTAGTCACAAGGAAGAGTGTGGGGCTTTCTTAAGGGGCTCGCAAGAGAGGCTTAATGAGGGGAGGGTGCCTGCAAAGCAGCCCCTGGCCACAAGGGGTTGCTTAGTAAGCAGCCATCCCACTACAATGTCCTAGGCTAGGGTCATTGTGTGGTGTGTGCTTTTGCCAAAACTAGTCCTGCAGAGAACTACAAAAATAGAAACACACACACACAAATTGTCCAAAGAGACACTCAGTAAGTACTGTGTGTCACTATCCCTTTTCCTAGTTACTCACTTGGCATTTAAACATTATGAAGAATGAAGGATAATTTTAGCAAATGTCACAAAATTGGCCAAGTTTTTAAAAATAGGAACCTAAAGTTAGGCTCCTAGATCCATATTTAGGCACCTGCCTCATTTTCAAAAGTGCTGGATACCTAATAGCTCTCATTGACACCTGGGTGCTCAGGACTTTTGAAAATAGGCACAATAATTATCTAAATATAGACCTTTAGCTTTTTTAATTTAAAATAAGACAACTTCAGCACCAACATTTAGGGAGGCAGTGAGAGCAAGAGACTGAGTGCCACAAATTCCTGAGTTCTCATCCCACTGCTTCCACTAGCACACATGGCTTTAAGCAAGCTGCTATGTTTCAGCTTCCCTACCTATAAAATGGGAATTTTATACTCATTTTACAAATGCCCTCTAATGAGTGAGGGTGAAAATCACCTATGTGGGAAGTCCTCATAAGGCTTCCTCACTATTTAAGACTTGCACAGCTCTTCCAGTACAGGGGATGACCATAGGCAGAGAAGGAGAAGAGCTACTGGATCTGCACCCTGGCCCAAACACAGTAGCCTAACCATCCCAAACCAGGGATTGTGGGTCTCAAACTCAGGTCTGCCGGTCCCCCGCTACTGCTCAGACTGCAGCCACGGGCTGGCAGTTTGCTGGAGTGTGTGGAGAAGGAGGCTAGTGAAGCTCCCTCCTGTAAAGCTCCTGATTGTGCGAGATTGGCTGGAACACACTATTTAAGGCAGAAAGAAGCACAGGATGTTTTTCCCAACTTGTGTGATTGGCAGGTGGTGCAATGATACACAACACCAGTGTGCATTCTGCAAATAGCCACTTGAGAAGTACCTATAAATCTAAGGATGTAACTATTAGATTTAACCTTTTGGGTAAAGGTAAAAGGGAATAATCAAAATAGAAATACACAACAGATTTTATGAGCATTGCTAGTTGTTTAGTAACCAAAATTATATGATTGCCGCAGACTTCCTCATACTACCAGAGTTAAAAAATGAGTAAAGGAGAAATGGAAAAATGAAAAATTGAGAGAACTAACAATTTTTAGTCATGGGAAATTAAATTACAGCTGGACAGTGTTCCCCCTCATTTGTGGATTTGGAACTACATGAAAAAAACAAGGGAAAGAAAAAACCAAGCATTGTGACCAATGAAATTTCTGAATTTATTTATGGAAAAACAGAGCTAGCTTTGCCAAATCTATACAGATGGTTCAAAAGATGATAGCACAGGTAGTGTGGGAACAGCCTTCTTTGTTCCTGCTCTTGGAATACAGAAATCTAAAAGGCTATCAAATGATATGTCTCTTGTGACGGCTGAACTAATGGAGATAATGTTAGCACTAACCTGGGTAGGAGATGTGCAATTGGCTGCAGCTGTAATTTTATCTGATACCTTGTCCGGGATAATGACAATAAGAACAGTAACTTCAGAAAGCAAAAGTGACATAAATAATAGTCCTAGTTGCAGAAATGAGGCAAGCATGTATTTGTATAACAATAGCATGTTAAAACAAACATAAGGAAGTACTGCTGCACACAACACAAAGTTGACTTGTGAAACTTGTTGCCATGGGATGGTATGAAGGCCAAAGTATAACGGTTCAAAAAAATATTAGATAACTTCATGGAGGATAGGTCCATCAATGGCTATTATCTAAGATGGTCAGGGATGCAACCCTATGATCCTGGTGTCCCTAAACCTCCAGCTGCCAGAAGCTGTCACATCTCTTATCCAGGTTAGTGCCAACATTATCCCCATTAGTTCAGCCGTCACAAGAGTCATATAATTTGATAGCCAGAAGCTGGGAGTGGACAACAGGAGTGGGATGAATCACTCAAACTTGCCTTGTTCTGTTCATTCCCTCTGAAGCATCTGGCAGTGCCCACTGGCAGACAGGATATTGGGCTAGATGGACCATTGGTCCGACCCAGTATCGCCGTTTTTACGTTCTTATAACAGCACGCACACAGCCTACGTGAGGCTGGGTGGATTTCATCCCACCACAGTCCTCCACAGACTGTCCCACACATGACCCAACTATTCAGATTGTGTATAGGAGGTGAGGGGAATTTTACTGAAACACATGAGGAAAACTTTGAAGTTGTAAAGCGGTGTGCATAGGTACTAACACAGTTACAGCAATATGACTATTTCAACTGAAAGAGAAAGGCAACAAACCTGACTAGAGGGATATGAGGAGAGATTAAAAGTGTTACTGAAGTGCAAACTGTGTGTTTGAAGCTGTATAAATCACAGATAAAGACAGTCTCTGTCCTTATGACCGTGCATGCTGAAGAGAGACATGCAATGGGGTTTGGACTTAGAGTATTGCCATTGTTTTGTCTTCAGCTGCTGTGGTTTGGTGTTTGTAGGCCAAGAAACCTTGAGGAAGAATTTCAATGAGAAGGTGAAAGTCTAATGCAGTGGGATTAGGAGGTAATTCTAAGCAGGGGAGGAGGGTGGGGAATAGGGCGGGAAGGGAGCTAATAGGAGAAGATACAAAGCTGTGAGTAAGAAAAAAAAATAGTGGGGTGATATCCTTGGTAGAGTGAAGGAAAATACAGGAAAAGCAAGATATGATCAATAGATTAGGGCAGAGTTGTATATGGCTGTGAAGGCATGAATAAGTAGTGTACTTTGTTATAGTAGGCAAGGAGAAACCAAGGGAGGAATTAGAAATGAAGTGACATGGTCAAAGAGAGAGGAGTGACTGTCAAAGATAATGTTAGCAACTGAGTTTGGGTGCTCTGTCACATTGAAATGGGGATCAGGCAGACCAAAGTACTCGGTTTGGAGAGGAGATGAATAAATGAACCAGTGGAATAACTCTGGTCTGCATAACACTGATGCAATGCAATGTCTTCACATTAGCTATCCTGTTTCATATAGTTTTGCTTCACATCTATATTTGCACAGTACTACCCCATTGCAGTAGCACTGCCCTCTGGGCTTCTATCTGGGCTTCTATCTTTTGGAAGATTTTGAAGGGACTTGTGGGAGACTGGGAATTGTGAGAGGAAAAGTCAAAATCCTATAATTTTCTGTGGAAACTCCCTTAAATCTCCAGATAGCAGTACCATTTCCTACTTCTCTCAAAATGGAGACCAGGATGAATGCCCAGCTCCTAATTCTTGCTCAGTAATAAAGGCTTGTGTTGGAACAAATTCAGCTGGCCCTGGATCTCCCTATTTCACAAGATGGAAACTAGTGCCTGAGCAGTTTCCTTAGGCCTAAAGAAAGCTGCTTCCTGTGGCACACTAGCAGCTAAAACAGAATGAAGTCGGTAATGAAGTTGATCACTGAGTAAAATAGCATGCACCTTGGCTCCATGGCATGTGCAGTATTATTTGTATAGTTAAGTGGTTTCAGGCAAACCTGAAATCTGCAGAGTGGAGGACAGAAAACAGATCAGATGAAACACTTAAGTCGTTCTCAGTGCATGGTGGGATGGCAGTGGGAGAACTATAAGTAACACTGGTGCAATAACACAGGCCGTCTGAAGCCACGTTGATACTATAGTAGTGGAGATTGGCATGGTGGTTAGTCTTGCTTGAAGCAAGTCGAATAAAATGGTGCCATGATCACCTCTGCACCACTCGGAGCCTTTTTTGTGTGCACCCGTGACGTGTTACTGGCATGCTAAGGGAGCTAAATGCTGGCTAGCATGAGCAATGGCTCTAGTATTGACAAGACGTAACAGGTGACAAAATGAATGAGTTAGAGTAGGTCAGTTAGCTAATCCTATGTACTCTCTCACAATACAAAAAGAAAGGGCACAGGAAATCAAATGACAACACGTTTGATATTTGATTTAAAAAACTTACACACTGTAGAATTTACTGTTGCAAGATAATGTGGAGAAAGTTTATTAGTTTGTAGAAAATTTTTTATTTCCTGGGGTTAGGAAGAAATGGTCTCCATAGATGTTATTGCACAATTGTCCATTATGAGGGTTAGACACTTTCTTCTGAAGCATCTCAGACTAGCAGAGTACCAAACTAAATGGACCACTGGCCTGATCTGCTATGGCAATTTCAATATCTCTTTTAAAAACATTTCTATTCCTTTCCCAGACATTAGCATGTATCTCCTCTTCATGCTTATGTTTTGCATAAAACATAACTGTTTGCATAAAACTGACCGGTGGATCAGCTAATATGTTTGCAGACCTATAAAAGTCCATTCTACATACTAGTCAGTGATTTTGTTGCTATTTTTTAAAAGGTGCTACTAAAAATCAGCGCTCAAATGCTATTTTTCTAGCCCAGTAATTGAGACGAAGCACAGGATATGTCTACACTGCATTTAGATACCCAGGGCTGGCCTAAGGGCTTAACTGCACACCTCAAGGTCCTAAAGCCTCGGATGCAACCTGAGCCTGAACATTTACACTGCAGTTAAATAGCCCCTTAGCCCAAGCCCCTAGGCCTAAGTCTGAAGGCACAGGCCAGCCACAGGTTTTTAACTTCAGTCTAGACATACCCAGATTATGCAGGGTGAGGTGCTTCTGAGAACACATTAGTCTCCTCTTTGAGTTCAGTTCAGTTCCCAAATTTTCATGACTCTCTCTCTCTGATAATATTACGATGTGTGCTTCTGGGGCAGTTATATAAATAATCTCAGATTACCATATGCATGTAGTAGGCTGTTAAGAGCTATATATGAATTGCTAAAGGCTCACACTGTTGATAGTTAGCTAATGACTTTTCAAAAGCTAACAATTTTCTGATATGATCTAGTTAGCTAATGTTTTTAACTTCTAGTTTTTGCTTTTTACATACAGTTTTATTATAGTTTGAACCCATAATTTCTCCTTTCTTCATTATTCTGTCCCTCCTTTTTTCTTCATTTAAAAAAAAGTTTCCTCATATTTTAATCATAATGCGCCCTTGTATTTGACCGATTACTTCAAAACCCTTCATTTGTTTCTCTTTTTAATTAATTCACAATTGTTTTTTAAAAATGTAGTGCCCTAATAGATACTGGGATGAAAACTCTGGAAGACCTCTCTAGAGGTTGAGCGGGTGCTCCAATCTCCCTGCACATGTAAACCTGGGCTGATATTGACCCCAAAGGTGTAGATTCAGGGTACTTTTCCAGATTGGAACTCAGGTACCTTTCTTAACATATGTTTCCATAATAATCACTGACCAGGAACTGGTGATAGTATTCGGGCCTAACATATACACTGTGCTTACTAACCGGAGTTGTTCAGTGAAAGGCTACTGAATCCCTGAGGGTTATAGCCATAGATAAAAAGGTTTACATCTTATAACTTCTCTCTAGAGCTCTGGCTCCCTTCTTGCAAGCTGGCTCTGGGGCAGATTTGGGCTCAACCTTTACGGGTATCTCCTCTTCACTCACATTTGATTTCGTCAGTGGAGGTATCACAGAGGTTGTATTGCACTATCAGCATTCTCTGGCTCATTATAAGGCCTGCAAGAACTGCAGCTGTTGTACATTTGTGAGCTACTTTGAAATGTTATGATAACTATCTCCCTATCACTTTATTTAAAATGCATCCTATATCCTACCAAAATACCTATAGAGTTAAACTATAAAATGATATATTAAGACTCTGATCCTGCAAAGCATATGCACATGCTTAGCCTTTACTACTCTGAGTAGTCCCATGGTAGTCAATGGGACTACTCACAGTAGTAAAGGTTAAGAACATGTGTGTTTGTAGGATCAGGGCCTAAACAAGAAAAACAGGTATAGAAAATACTACTGTACAAATGTGCAATGTAACCCAGTTTTGCTATCTCCTAATTTAATATTATTTTAACTATGCAACCTGAATGTTACATAAGTATAGTATTTTTTTTTGCCTTTAATTACTTCTTTCTTTTAAAGAGAATATGAAAACAAGCAAAAAAAATCATTGCCTGTGCATACGTTTAGGAGGCACTGGTATGTTTTTTGTAAGTACCATGGGCAAATTTTCAAATGTGCCTAAATTCAATTAACTTTCATTGAAAATTAGGCTCCTAAGTCACTTTTGCCCCATACCTGTGCCACAAAGAAGTGCAGAATCGATTCACTGCAGCTTTAATTAGCATTTGCTTAATTGTGGGATCAGTGTGATGTTAACAAAAACAAAGTGCCCCATTCTGCAAACACTTAAGGATGTGAGTAATTCTGCTCAGAAGAGCAGTTCCATTGCCTTAAATGGAACAACTCACATATGGGCCAGGGTCTAAACAACTGCCTTTAAAATGAGCTGGGAACAGACTTGGAAAAAGGGTGCTAGGATTTGCTTCTGCCACCTCACCCAGGAATAAAAGAAAAGGGAAAGGTCTTAATTCTGAGCTAATAGAAAGGCTTTGCCTGCTTGAAAATCCATTTTGAAAAGTGGACACACCCAAAGCTGCACATGCATCCACTGTCTCTTCCAAAGTGCACTCTTCCAGACTAATAAGATTGTCTACTATGCTTGCCTATGCAGTTTTCAAACTAAATAACTTATTGAAGCAAGCCCATTTTTTCCCAAAGCCAGCTCACATTTTCCCCAAAACACTGAGGAATATTTACCAGCATAGACTAAGTTTCAAATTTACTTTCAGACATTTTTTACATAACCCAGTCAAAATCATGGTCTATTTTTTTTTTTTTTAAATAAAACTTTTTACATCATTCTTCCATTACTCAAATATCTGAATTTATTTTCCTCAAACTTCTCCCCCAATCTCCCAAATTCTTCTCTGGAAAGAGAACTAGCATGGAAATTTTCATTTCCAAAATTAAGTTTTCAGAAATGTATTGTCACATGAAAATAGGGATTGAAATAGAAAATGGCTTATGATTGGAGCTGGATGGAAAATTCACTCCCCCCACATAAAATTTTAACAAAAATGAAAAAACCATTTATTGAAATTTTCAATTTGACTTTGTCAAAATACCAAAACCAAAAGTTTACCGGTAACATATGCATTGGCTGAAAATTTCAAGGAAAGAAGACACTTTAATGAAAATTTCAGTTTTTTCAAAAACTTCATTTTCTATCAAAAGATTTTTGGATGGAAAATATTTGACAAGCCCTCCTTACAAATGTATCCTACCTTATCCTACAACCTTATCGTGCTCTTACTGAAATCAGCTAGAGTTCTTGCCATTAAAATGTTGGCATTCTCTCCAAAGACAGCAGGATGGTGCCAATATAATATATGCTACTCCGTAATCATTATATTATAGCTTTGACTTTTTATTTGAAATTTCATTAGATATGTTTTCAGAATTCAAGAATTTGGATTGATTTTACAATTATTTAGTGGTTATTTTGATCTTTTTGTATTTTGTGCTAGTTTAAACATTTAAAAAAACATTAAAAAAATGTATGTATGAAAGGAGCTAAGTCAATAGTAAGTAACAATATTTTAAATAAAAACTCAAATTAAACACAAAAACCAGCCCAAGCCTTCGGTTTCCTTCCTGAGAATGGCTCAGTCCACACTCTCAGTCCTCAATCTTTCTAGCACCACTCCCACTTCACCTATATCTGGGGGGAAGAGAGTAACAAGCCACCTGCAATAGTGAGTCAGGATAATGCATTTAACATTTTTCAGCAGGACCAATTACATGCTACCTTGCTAGGGTTTTCAGGCGTAAGTGATAGTCTGCTACACTCTCTTCTGAAATGTTGTTTATTATAATTTACAAAATCTATTATTAATGGAAATTTGTGTGTGTGTGTGTGGTGGTGGTGGTGGGGAATTAAATGGAAGCTGGCTTTTTATTTTTCAAATTCTTAAATGTTCCCTACGGTGTTTACAACCCAAATATTACAACATTGTGTTATGCATGAGGACCTGGAAGTGAAACTGACTGGAAACAGAAATGGAGACTGACTAGACTACTTTCATTGTCCTAGCAGTGAAATGCCAACAGTAAACAAATAGCATAAATAATTAAAAGTACATTAGATTTTAACAGTTCTTTCAGTTCTAATAATCTAAGGTGGTATTAGTGACACCAGTAAATGTATTTAATTTTTTAAATACATTAATTTTAACCTGAAAGGGTTTCCTTCAAGCAATATTGTTTTATTTCCGTGGGATATATGCAGCCAGCCAGCTGACATTCATGTTATGTCAGAGTAGTACATCATGAAGGAAATGAGCAGTTGTTCTTCCTGATGATCTAAAGATGCTGCATGATGAAATTCCTCATACCAGCTCCAGGATCACAAGACAGTAGACTGTTCACTGTCTAACAATCCGAGTAAGGACAGCACTGAAAATAGTAACCATCATGTTCATGCTTAAGGGTAAAGGATGGATGGGCCAGTTCAAATAAAATAAGAACTGACTTGTATTGTTGCTTATAAGCCAAACAAAATCTCTAGGATGTTAGTAAATTCATGTAAATTTTTTTAAAACTATTTTTCATTTTCACATATCTCTGTGCTCCCCAGTTCTGACCACTGTTGGAATATTGTGGGAAGGGGTGGGCTTTTCTATTTGTCAGTCCAACTAGAAGCGAGATAGATGAGAAATCTTGCGAGAGATCTCACAAGATTTCCAGCCCAGTTTTGCAGCCTCAAGAGGCTCTGACAAGATGTGAATAAGCTTCAGAACTTTGGGTACTTATTTGAACTGAACCCTTTGAGATTCATCCATTATTAGTTGCAGTGACTAGACTGATTCAGACTAATATCCGTGCAAGAGAGAGTAAGAACCCCCTTACATCCCTATGTGGGTTGTCTGGACTGTGGATTCAGACAGATAGGAGTAAGCAGGGCCATTTCAGAGAAAGTTGGTAGGGAGTGGAAAAGAAATGGGTGGCTCTATTCCCTCCCTCTTCCACTATTTGCTTGCCAGAGTAGCTGAGCTAGCATGAGGGAGGAGAGTAGTAACTTACTGTAGGTACGGGCCAACAGCAAATTACTGTCCTCCGGGAGCAGGGATGATGCAAGGAAGAATTGTGGCATCTCTCTGACTCACAATGCCTTTCAAGATTACTCCAAGACTAATACAGTTTATGCACCATTCCTTCCTCAGAACTGTACCCAAAAATCACAATCTCAGTTGGAGTAGAAAAATGGGAGAGGAAATGGTGAAATCATGTTAACTTAAAGTAGGCCTGGGAAATAAGAAAAGTTTTATGCCTATATCCAGGACAATGCAGCAAAACCAAAATAGGACAGCTGTTAAAAAGGAAACAATAACAGAGAGTTAGGAATTCCTTAAAAACTAATCTTCCTAGATATATAATAAGTATAACAAAGCAAAAACGGTATCCAAGTCAAGAAACAAATAGAGAAATAAAAAACTACTACCAATTAAAGAAGTTGTAGTGAATAATTATTTAAGCAAACCTGACAAGTCTAAATCTACAGACCTAGACAGAATGCCTCTCAAGATTCTGTGAACATTAAATCTTGGAAAGCAGATGAGGCACCTCAGAACTGAAGGAAAGAATAATGAAATTGTGATCTTTACAAAGAACCAGAAGGAATAACCTAGGTAATTCTAGCCCTGGGAGCCGGACTTCAATTCCAAGTAAAATATTAGAAAACCTAATAAGAATCTATTTTAAGACATATAGAGCAGAGGAACCTATTGACTTAAAGCCAAGAGGGATTTGTGAAATGCAGACAGTGCCAAAGTAATCTGATAACTTCTTTAATACGGTATCTGAGTGGGTGGATAGGGGAAGTGCAATGGATATAAATCATCTAGATTTTAAACAAGATCTTTGCCACATGGAATTATTGAATTTTTATCCAGACATTACTGAAGATAAAGTGGCCCACCAACCCTCTGCATGCAAACTTTTGACTAACAGGGTGTGTGAAATCATTTTGGACTGTTGAGGTTGTACTATACTTAAGAATGGTGTGTGCATATGTTAAGTGGTCTCCCAGAGGGACAGAATCAGAGTAAAATATTATTCATTGTAGGCTTCAGCCTACTCCCATTGAAGTCAATAGTAAGCTCTCCTTGACTTCAGTCGGGCATGATCCAGTACTACATTAACAACCTGGGGGAGAATGTAAATTTTAAATTTGATCAAATTTTCTGAGGAGGCAAAACCAAAAAGGCAATTAGATTAATAGAAATGACCCAAAGCCAAGATAGAAGAAGAGCACAGCCGTTACACTCAGTACAGGATGGAACTTGCTGAGAAATCTGACGTGTGTCTGTCAGAACTGAGCATTAGAACTTTTTGTGATGGGGGGAAGGGAGCGTGTTTACATGGACAAGTTCTTGGTTTCTTTTTCATTAGTGAAGCAGACATGATCCTTCTTGCATTGGATCAGAGGACTAGTGCACAAAACAATGCAGTTGCAGCGAGATCAGTGGAAGGTTATATAGCTGTGACATTTAAAAATACTTCTAATTCTAGGTGAGTTCTCACAGGTAGATGAGGTGAAAGAAAGCTGTTTTTAAGGTAGGATTTGATTTGTACAAAGGATAGGAGGTAATTTCAGGAATAAGAAAGCACAAACAAGAGTGGGAGGGATAATAGGAGCAATGAGGTAAGAAGCATTCGTTCATTGGAGCTGTCTGGTGAACTCAAGTGATGTCAGGGTACATAGTAGATCATAGGTGTAGGATAGAGTGAGGGTTTGATCGAACTTATGGGCTCAGGCTGGGGTGAGGATTTGGAGCTAGGCATCGGGAGGGAGTAGAGCTGGTTGGAAACTGAAATTCCCATTCTGTGGGAAATTCCAAAATTAAAAAAAATTCTCCTTTTGAAAAGGAATGGAAAAAATTAAAATGTCCATCTTTTGGGAATTTTCATCTTTTATTTTAAAAAAGTTGAAACAGCATTTAATTTCACTGTTTCTGAAACATTTCTAAGGCTCCCCAGGTTGCCAGGAGCCTGCTAGGAGAAGACCTAAGCAGCTTGGAGAGTCTGGGAGCTGGGGCTCCCAGGGATTTCAAGATGCTGAGGAGACGGGAGCCTGGAATTCCCGGGAGCCCCAGATCCAGGGTAATTCACCTGGCAGGACTGCCCTGAAACCTGGGAGCCTGGGCTGCCATGTGCCAGGTACCCTGGAAGCCCAAGATGCCAAAGAAGTGGGCAGTTGAGCTGGCAGGAAATCAGGCAGGTTTCCAGCTGTTGCAACCCTTGCCTGAAAATGGTCCACTGGAAACTTGCCTGGTTTCCATCAGAATTTAGTCAATATTGACACATTCCAATGGAACATTTTGATTTTGAGGAATCAACATTTTCTAATGGAAAAACCTTCAGTTGGAAAATTTCCGACCAGCTCACGAGGGTAGGGAGAAGTTAGTAGGTCAGAGAAGTAGATGTGTGGTGTAAGGTCTTGAAAGCTAAGAAGAATTATTAAGGTTCCACAAACTCCACCTTAAATCTAGAATATAAAAGAGAGATTTCTCATATTCAACATTAGCTGTGCTTTCTTATAACTGCTATGGAAAGGTTACTGGAACTTCTCGAAAATCCTGTAAGCTATCACAACTGCTGCTGATTATTTTGTTTGTTTACAGTTAGATAATTTTATAAATATTGGCTAGCTCTTTTGGTCTCTTCCACTGTACAATATTACAGTCCCCTTGGTTAAAAAAAAAAAATTAAGAATAATTTTTTCAAAGGCAAAAGATATGGGTCCAAACCTGCTGGATAAAACTCCCAGTGATGGCAATCTAAGTTTTACCCTCCTAAGGGCTGCAAGATTAAATCCAAAATCTTCTGAGACTTCTGCATTAAGTTTTAGGCTGACTTTCAGAATGAATTATCTGGGGATGTTTTATGGTTAGCACCCTGTGTATCAGTTCCTTCTGCGTGGATACTTATTCTTTTGCAGAATCCCACTGACTTCAGTGGACTATGCATGGAATAAGCATGGTGGACGGAGTAATCAAAGTAACTATTTGCAGGATGATGCACTTTAATGCAGAACCACAGATGTGACAGGCTGTCAGAGGGTTAGAGTGGAATGACATGAGAGGGAACATTCTCGCTAGAGGCTCTGGTGTTAAGACACAACCACCCTCTCTGTGTATAAGTTTTATTGCAGGGGGTTTGGAGTAAATTCAAACTGACACCAATCTAGCAAAAGACTGGCTACTTTCCTTCTAGGCACTCTTATAAGCAGTAGATTAAAAAAAATGCAAACCACACAGGTATGTTTCATTCCCCCTGCTGAGATCCCTGTTATGGTTTCTGGTCAGCAGCACACCACCCAAGAGCTTAATTAGCTCCCAGCTGACAGTGCCTCCCTAAAATGCCTCTGAACCTTGGCTGGGAATCACCTCCCTCAAAACCAGGCCCTTGTCTGACTTAGCATAGTCTCATCTTAGGGGCACCAAGGTGAAGAAAGCTGGGCTTTGGTGTCCTCTAAAGTTGGCACCAAAAATACCTGTACATTCATCACACAAGTCTATGATCTAAGGGCAAAATTATTCCTTCAGTTGTACCCCTGCAACCTCCCTAACATCCTATTTGTATACTCATACAATTATACCACATTTTATATCCCAACCAAATACCTATATATACCAATGGAGTTGTTCAGAGGTCAGTAAGAGCAGAACTTGGCCCCTAATGTTATCCTCAGATCTTTTGTTTCACTTCCCTTGAGCTGTTTTACCACTGTTTCTCCCCTCACTACAAAAGCCAGCATTTACCAACAGCTACCACACCGTTGGCATCTGGGATATATCTTTGTTATTCTCTATACAGTACTCAGAATTGGAAACAGCAGGGGATCTCAGTGGTGGTAACTACTGATTTTTCATTGGCAAACGTGATAACTTCAGGGAACATGTATGGGGGGAAATAGGAGGAAAAATAATATTTAAAGTGATTTTACTTTTTCTCAGTCTTTTTATAGGATGACTTTTTTTACACAACCATTTTTTGTTTTTGTTTGTGGGAGAAACTAAGCTCAAGCTTAGAGGTTTAATTTCTCTAAAGTTCTATCTCATTGCAGAGGTAATGCTGAGCTTGGAATAACCTTAATGAGACATGACATATAAGGAGAGTAAAAAGAACCTCCATAATTCTTAAGTATGAGCCATGATTTGTTTTATTCATATGGGATTTTTAGCAGGGATTGTTATTACAAGTGAGACCTTGGCATGCCTAATAACAGCTAATGTTATTTTGGGCATCCATTCACATAATACTTTAGTATGGAAGAACTGTGGGAAGTCACCATTGGGATGTGATTTGATATGAGTTACTTATCAGGCATTGACTTCAGTGCTTCTATTTTTACTACTAAAAATTGCAACACAAAGCTGTAAAAATTCATCTCTAGCAAAGTGAAACCGAGGATGTAAATGTGTGGTAAAATTACTGGAAAAAGGAGTCAAAAGTGATATTACAAAATACAGAACTGCACTGCTATGCTGGACAGTGCAAGTGTTGTGTTTCATTTTCGTCTAGTCTAGTGTCTAGCCATAATCCATGACCATGGAAGGCTGTGGGTCAGTCAGGCTGAGACCATTTGGGAGAAATACTAGAGAGGGGTTGGGCAAGCATTGAAGAGAAGGAACTATGGAAGCACTGGAAAAGGGCAGACCAACTGGAAATGATCAGAGTGTTTCAGACAGAAGGGGAGCTGCCAGGTATAACATTACTGATGCATTGAAGAGGGCAAAAAAGTCTGATTCCATCTACAGAACAAGTATGACTGAGTCAGGGGAACCAGTTATGACACAGTTGTCCTCTGACCCAGTTACAACACAGCGTCAATTAATGTACAGTGATGATAGGACCTTTACCATGGGTTAGAATCTCTAAACCTAAGGCTTTAGCCAGGTTTGAGAGCATTATTAATGTCCTTTCTGCCCTAAAAATTGGAAACCTGTCACCAGGTCACAGGGAAACAGCATTGTAACTGGGTCCCCTGACTCAGTTGTAATTGTAGTGTAGATTGGAGGAGGAGGGGTCCTACAATTCTTTTCCTTAATAGAAAAGCAGAAGAAATCTGGTATCCGGTTTAGCAAGACGAACCTTTAAAGTTGTCGCTAAAGGTTGCACATAAAGAACATCAGAAAAAAAAGCTATTGATTCCAACTTGCACCAGTGCTCAGATGTTTGTTAACCTTTTAAAAATGAAGCTTCAACCAAAAAAAGGATTTAAAGGGGTTTAGTGCAGAGACCTAATGGAAGAAACCTTGCCAAAATGTAATCTGAGGTCTTAAATTTTTTGTTCCCATCCTCAGCATTCAGAAGTTTGTACCATAAAAGTCACACACACAGTCTTGGCTGTAGGTCAAGAATAACTAAAGTCATCTGCATGGTAGAGTGATGAAGGTGACATTGCTGCTAATACCTGCCTCAGGAAAATCAATCGGAAGAATTTAGCTTTATAAGTTTCTGGCAAAGACCCTGGGACTGAGAGTTACCACTTTTGGCACATGTGGAAATTCTCTTATATGCACATAATAAGCAATTGCTAGAGACGCATGGGTATAAATTCAACACTGAGAACTGATACATAGATACTGTGCTCTTTGATCTGATGACTGACTCTGGCAAGAGTCTGCATTGTTGCTCTCTTACCTAGTGAATATATTTGTGAGGTACTGGTATCATTACAGCATGTGTCAGTATAGGGCAAGGGAGAAAAAGGGTAAAAAGCAAACAGCAACAAAAGACAGGAAAAATGAATTTTCAGAAATGGGCCCAAACCAAAACTCCAGATCTGAACACCCCCAAAACTTCGGGGAGAAGAAGGGAGCTGGGAATTCAGACATGGCACTGGATTCAAATTACACAGCCTGCCCCTTTCTCTACATGGACCAAAACAAACCACCAGAGCTGAACAACCTTGACCTTTCAGCATTTGAAATGTGGATCTGGATTTTGTGTCCCATGCCTTAAACTGGTAATAGCAATGGGGCTAATTAAGGATATTTTGCTCTTACGATATATGGCACTTGACATGATCAAAGCACGGCATAAAGCCCCTGAAAGTATCCTTTTGCCCCAACCTCTTACTAATGGGGGCCAAGAAGAAACTTTCACGATGGGCAGGTTGTCCCCATAATTGACTATTGCAGGGTTTCTTACACCTTTCTCTGAAGCAGCTGGTTTTGGTCACTGTTGGAAACAAGAGACTGGACTAAATGGATCACTGGTCTAATCCAGTGTTGCAATTCTTGTGTTTTTATGACCTCATGAGTACTTGTGGCAGTGCTGCATGGGAAAAAATGAATGCATATCAGTATTAATCACGTTGCATGTGACATTAATCAATAATGTACACTAAAACATACTGTCGTGCCACTGAGTTCCCCTATTTACGGCACTATCACAACTCCCCAATATTCCAGTTTTCATGTTTCAGCTGGTATACATGTAGCACTTTTCAAAGGACTCTACAACATAACTAATTAACATGATTCCTGACATCATACAAGACAGTTGACAGTAGATTGGCTAATAGTACTAGGCTAATATATTACTGTGCCTGCTTGGCGTAGCACTCTGTCCTCCTCTAGGAGTAGCTAGAGATTGATGAGCCTGCTACAAGCCTCAGCTAAAAGATATGTTTCTTTTAATGTATGCAGTAGCAGCGCATGCATTAAGCTCCACAGTTCCCAGGTTTGCTGCTGGCCACTGCCGGCCCAGTCAGTTGGTGTTACATAATGAAGAAAACTGTCACTCTTTGGATTGCAAACGCTTAGTGCAGAAAGCAAATTAGAGTTAGAGGTGAATCATCTGTTAAGATCAGCAATAATTCTATCCAGCACACAGGATGGTAGAAATCAGTTTTTATGTATTCTTGGCTGCTCTTGGGAACGTCATGTGCAGATGACTGACCCAGAGTGCCAGAAACAAAGAACTTGTCAGCTTGGAGGAAATTGTGTTTGTTTGTGGCCTGGTTGTTTTTTGCATTATTGAGATCAACTTCTGCTACTGCCTGGCTGGGAATGGCAATCTGAAGTTCCTTGGCCTTGTTTTCAGCTTCAACGCAGAGCTCCTTCCATTTGATTTCAGGCGATCTCCTTTGCTGAAGAGCATCAGTATTGCTTGCTGCTAACTCTAGGGCACTACAGAAATCCAGATTTTCATTTTGCATTTCTTCTGAAGAACTGTTCAAATTCTTGAGTATTTTTTCCAAAACTAAAAGCCTGAGCAAAAAAAACAAAAAACTCTTCAGTCTCTCCAACAGACCCTTTGCAGTGCTAGCTGATATTCCATCAGCTGTTCGAACTGAAATAGCTTCCAGTGTTTCCACTGAGTGCCATAGCTTGCATTCAGTTTTTGGACAGAATCATATTGCCAAGACCGAGTTTCACATAATCCACAAGCTCAGGTACATTCTGGGCTAGCTCTTGCTGTGCTTTAAGAAACAGTTTATGGTGATTGTAGCTACTGTTGAGGAAGATGTAGAGCTCCTGAGCAAATATAAAGACTTCCTGACACTGGATGATGCTAGAACATGTCTGCAATAACAAGATTAAGTCTGTGAGCATGACAGTAATTGATGTAATTGATATCAAGCTTCAACAATGTAGCGGTTAAATAGATCAGGTTAGAAAATGATTCAGCATCTAGGTTTTCCATGTGTAATTACCCTAGAGCTCTTTCCCGAAAAATTACTTTGTGATGGTTGTTCACTAGAAGACACAGCTGTTCTTTTTTTGATACGTCTTTAGTTTCATCAACAAGGACAGAAAAATACTTGGCTTGTCTGATCTCTTCAACCGTGCTTTCTGTTAGGAGTTCTGCAGCAAAACACATTAATTCATTCAGGTACTGATGAGATGGACAGCATCCACACCTGCTTGTCAGTCGACTGAAAAGAGAAGATTGGGTTGACGCAACCAGCTCTGGAAATTCAACGTAATTTCTATCTGTTTCATGCCCCCGCAAAGCAATACCCTATCTTGTATAGAGGATGGATGCCTTTAAATATTACCTCACCCCCTTGTCTCCCTAATATCCTGGGACCAACACAGCTACAACTATTCTTCATTTCAACATTCTGTCAGTTTTCAGCTTTGATAGCACAACTGGAAGTGAGCATTTCTGCAACACATACTGAACTATGAGCTTTGATTTTCTTGTACTCTTGCCATGCAAGGGATGCTGGCTTATGCCTGGAACTGAGTGGATGCTGTTTTAATGCACACTGAAAATCTTTCAATTTCTTAATGTCACACTCAGTGAATGGTCTGTTGCTAAACTGTTTTCCTGGTCTAAGTGTGCTTTGAGTAGCAAAGTGACAGCATGGAAAACAAAAAACAGAATCCTTTATAGCTGAGTATTCAGTGAATGAGTACAATGAAAACCAACGGTCGTTGAAACATTGACCATTTGTAAATGGACATGGATTCATTTTAGGTTGGACCGATTGGTCATCTTTGCACAATGAAACATCTACAGCTGTGAAGATGTGGTCATTATTCCCAGCATGAGCAGGTAACAAACTCTGCCTGCCGCAACCTTCTGGTTATGATATCAGGGCACACAGGACTTCCTTAAGGTGGGTGTTGATGTACCATCCTGTATATTTTTTTGTTGTTCTCCATACACAGAGTACAATATATAGGTGCATTTAATAAATTTGAAAATAACACTGTTCTTTAGACAAGAGAAATACAAGAATTAAACTAGCACTCTTTAATAATTGGGTTTATACATAACTGTGCAGTTTTGTCATCCTTTGCAGACCTTCTTTCATTTATCTTAAGATCTCATTAGTTTGACTGGGAGTGGATTACTCCCCATCAAATTAATTAAAGTACAGTGTATGCGCTGGAATAACTGATCTCTCTCGCCTTCGATCAATATGAATAATTAGTGGAAAAAGAAGATGCTGAGCAGGAGAGAGGGAAGGCATTTCCGCAGCAGTCCTAGCTCCCTCACACTTTCTATAGGGCCACTTCTCTGCCCGCCCCCCCCCCCCCCCCCCCCACACACACACACACTTTCGTCTTTGAGCTACTTATTCTCCTCCTTTTCTTCCCCTCAAGAATAAACTGCATTGAGCCAGCCTCGACAGTCTATTGGATTGGTCTTTCCTGCCCTATCTGAGTCGCTGCTGCTGCACTGCTGCCTGGAGCTCGCCACAGCTGGGTTCTGATGGAGAGGTGGCCGGGCCAAACCTGAGTGGCACTGTGGCCCCATGAGCCAGGGGTTGTGATGCCACTCACTCACCATGGCTAGTGTCTGACAGAGGGGCGGGCACACTGGCCAGATGACGGCTGAGCTGCACTGTGGCCTCCTGGCGTCACAGTGCCACTCACTCATATTTGGCCCAGCTGTCTCCCACCCCGTCCCCACAGTATGACAGAGGGGTGGTTGGGCCAAATTTGAGTAAGTGGCATTGTGATGTCTGGCACATGGGGCCGCAGTACAGCTCAGCCTTGGTCTGGCCAGTGTGCCTGTCCCTCTGTCAGACCCTAGCCATGATGATCTCCAAGCAGCAGCATGGCAGCAGCAACTCAAACCTGAATGGCTTGGTCAGTACGGTGGTATGAAGCAACTGCTTCCCCCGCCTTATTTGAATGGGACCCGAGCTGCAGCTAGTATGGGGACAGATCTAGCAGGGCTGCCAAACGTGTGACATGTGAGATGTATTACACCTGGTGGTCCTGAGCTCCAGAGGGCACAGCTCATGTAGAATGGATTGAAAAATTCCCATTAAACCAGTTTCTTGATGGAAAACTGGGTTTTTGACAAAACGTTTCCCTCTCCCCCCTCCCCCAAGTGTGTCCTTTCTGCAGAAAATCATAGATGTTTTTGTTTGGTTGGTTTTTGTCAGAAGATTTTGGCCAGAAGCATAAAGATTTCAGCAGAAAATGGGAGTTGTAGTGCCTCATGGGAGTTGCAGTTTGCTCCTTGTGCTCCTCTGTGGGTCAGGATCGCCATCTGGACTACATCTCCCACGATGGCCCACAGCCAGGGATTCCATGCTGCTTGGTTTTCCCTCATCAAATGGGAGACGAGATACAATGAGAGAAATGTAGTTCAGCTGGGGATCCCAGACTGTAGAAAAAAATGGGGACATGTGGGGCACACTACACCTCATGAGGCGCCACAACTCGCATTCCCCATTAAAATCTTTTGGTTCTGAGTTTTTGCAAAAAAACTGAAATTTCCCTTGGAAAATTGATGAAAATGAACATTTTTTTCCTTTTTGTCAAAAATTTCAAGATGAAAAAATTCCTTTGGACCAGCTCTACTCTCCTTATTCCAGTCACTTGCCAGAAGTGAGTATATTCTTTGTGGTTCTCAATCACAGCACTCAGTTCCAGACTATAGCTCACCTCGACCTTACAATGGAACCTCCTGATTTCCTGATTAAGAGCTTCCAGAGACCCACACCTTCCTGTAGCTCTTCCCAGCCTGGCCTCCATCTTCAAAAACCACAATACGATCACCACTAGGCCTGATTAGGCTGCTGATGGTATGCAGCTATTATACTATCTTATTCGTAAGGGACTGGTAGCATATTATCAGGTGGTGGGAACTTCCCTTTTCCTTTCCCCATCTGACAACCCTGATATAGCTGAGTGCTTGCAGTGACACTAGTTGAAGAAAGTAGAACCTTTCAACAGCAGGATCCAATACTGAAGATGATCAGTGAGGAAGCTGCACCAACATATTTTAATTTTATTTTTAGGCTCAAATGAATCTTTGTGCTCACATCTTTCTTGCACTTCGAGCACTTATGAACCATACATATTGGAAGTGCTCAGTCAGACACACATTGATATATGTATGTATGTATGTTTCAGTCTAAAAGAAACCCCACACCAATGGGCACCTATCCAAAGCTCCAGGTGCCCTTTCCATGCATTTTAAAACAACATGAAGAGTTCCAAAACATAAATCATGCAAAGCAGCAATACTCCGCCTTCTGCCCACACATCACTTAATTATCACTCATGTGACCAGTACAGTTTAAAGCCCTTGGCCCTTGCCAAGTGAAAATCCCACCTTCAACTGCTTCAGCCTTCCCCGTTACTACTACAGCCAATACCTACTTAAACAGATGGGGTTTCCAGCATGTCTGGAAGATCAACAAATTCATTCCAGTTTGGATCTTGGTGGGGAGAATGTTCCAAAGGAAGGAACCTTTGCGGAGAATGCTCTTCCAACAGCTTCCTTTTCTAACAACAGAGATGACGTGCAAAAAGGATGTTACTGATTGCTGGGGCTGAATGGTGAGAGGAGAGAGGCGTTTTCAGATAGGCAGGTCCCAATCTGTTTAGTGCTCTATAGGTCAAAATCAATGCTTTAAACTCCACCTGGAAGCCAATGCAGACCATAGAGGACTGGTAACACAGGCTGTCACTGAAAAGCACTACTGCTGCATACATGCAACAGTTTACAATTCCTAAGTTATTTCTATTGGGTGCACCTCCACACAGAACACATTGCTGTTAAGAGTGACACTATCACATCTATTTCAGTGACAGAACTCAAGGCAGGACGTGTTCTGGAAAAGATCTTGTCCTGCTAATTTCATACTGCACCAGGGATAATGGAGATCTAAGGTAATCATATTAAAGATTGAAAATAACTCTTTATTCATAAAGGTTCCTGTTTACATAGAAACCACACATGGAATAAGAATAAACTTGGCAGCTTCTTCACCTGTGGGCATTCAACAAATGCCAACAAATTATTTCTTTTAGTTAGAAAAAGGCAAAGTAGAAACACAAATTTTTGTTTCACTTATGAAATATCCTAAAGGCTCAGTCCTGTTCTCATTGAAGTCAATGGGCATTTAACCATTAACTGCAATGGGAGAAGGAATTGAACCCAAGGATCCCATCCAAAACTCATGTATACAATACAATGCAAGTCAATGGAAAGAATCTCACTGACTTCACTGGATTTTGGCTCAGGGCGTAAGTGAGGAAACAGTGAGTTTTAGTCATGCATTATGTATATGTGATGTGTACATACACACATATATATATATATATATTGTTATGAGCTGAAACCTTGTTATGGATTGAGCTAAAATCCCTTTGGATTGGGTACGAATGCACCTTTCAATTAATATAACTTTCAGGATGAGTTAGTCAGAAGCCTCTCACTTTAAACAAAAGAGTCTGTGAGCCCACCCAGGATTTTGGACTGAGTGAGTGGATGGCTTTTGCTGTGTATTTTTTTGTGTGTGGGTGGGTGTGGGAAGGCAGAACACACAGAACAGGGAGAGAGGCAGAGGCAAAAAGCAAGAAAGCTAAGCTGGTAGCCGGTGAGTGTAGTGTGACCCTGGAAAAAGCTGGAGAGAGAGATCTTTTGGGTGTGTTAGCCTAAGAGGCTTGGGGCTATAAAATAAGAAACTGCTCCTCTTGTTCTTGGTTCCTCCTGCATTCAGAGAAACAGGACTTACATTCCTTATAAATAAATAAAATTGCATCAAAGAAAATACCAGACTCTATCAGTTTCTACTTCCAACTGGAAAATCCTCTAGGTTTCAAATTTTGACTAGCTGCTTAGATCGAAAAGGGGCCACTATATATATATAGGAGGCAGGGACTGTTGTAAAGGAAATGTAACTTGCTCAGAACTGATCATTGCTAATCCATGTATTCCTCGGAGTTTGGGGTTTTTTTAAAAAAAGTTTACTATTTTTTCACTAGAAAACAGAGAGAGAGAGATGAATGAATGTTAATTCATTTTGGCAATTGTCATTTTAAAAATAATAATTCATAATGTACAAGTGAATACACTGTAGATCAGTTTGAAAAATAATGCAGTTTTAATGATATTTAACTTCTCAAATATCTGTTTTTGTATCTTTGCTGAGAAGTGAGAGAAAGCACTTATTTTGTGTTATTTACAAAATGTCAATTAGCAAAGTGCATATTAACACATATATACAAAGAACCACTTCTTGATTATAAACAGATCCCTACAGTGGGACATAACTCAAACAAATTGTATAAACTAAGAACTTTTTAGAGGGCAGTGTGGTATAAGAAATATTTTCATGAGTTAAGGTTGACCTATTGCCTCTGCCAATTGTGGTTACTAATAAGATCTTGATATATTATCCCTAACTCATGAAAGTATTTCAAATATCACACAGTGATTAATATGTTATCTCTCTATATCTATCTTTTATACAAGCACACATACACATATATATAACAAATTTTTATTACACAAACAAGCTGTGCAAAATTCTACTCACCCATTCTCCCAAAACATAATTATTTTTTAAATCCATAGTATTTTCATTATCCTCATAATGATAAAGGTGAGTGTTTTTTGCATGGGCTGGTAAATTTTCACAAGGATTTTGCAACGTCTACCTAATAACTACATATGCCAGTAAAAAAGTGGGGGGGGGGGTTGGGGCGGGGAGGAGGAGGAGGAATAATCTTGGTGACTTTTTTGAAATTTTTGCCTTTTTTTAAAAAAAAATTGTGATGACTGTTTCAGAACAACTCGTTCACACACACACACTGTAATCTTTGCAAAATTGTTATGAAAACTTACCTATGTTGAGATAAAGATACAATAAATTGTGGAATCATATGACAAACTGCATGTATCACATAACCTTGGCCACCTCATCTTCATGCTGCCTGCATAGGCTTGAGCCTGCATGGACTTATGTACATACTTAATATTAAACACTGTGAGTAGTCCAATGTCTTTGCAGGATTGAGGCCTAATACACCTCCCCAGGACTTATTCTAATATTCCAGATTTCTGAGCACCTTTGAACAGCTGCCATTTTAAAAGGAAAAGCAAACAAAAAAAACCTTTCTAGAGAAATATTTCCTTTTTTTTCTCCTAAGGCACCAATCCTCCCAATTCTTACACAGCTACTTATCTTTACACACAGTGCATAAAGCTAAACACTTGCTTAAATCTTTGCAAGGCCAGGGCCTAAATGTAGAATTTCCCTCCATTTCCAAATTACGCTCGCCCAAGGCCCAGGCTCGGTATTAATAAGTCCCACACCTGTAACAGGTTTCAGTTCTGAAGGAGTAGAAATGGAGACTTTATAGCATTGGAAAGGAAAGAAGTTCAGTTTCTCCATGGGGGACACAGTGCTTGCTTCTAATTTTGCTTTGCTTCTAATGGAAAGCCATGGTCAGAAAATCAGCTTTTAAATTGATGGCATTTTTATATAAAGAAAAGCTAACTGTGGTCAATTTAAAGATTTTTCTGATGTATTAGTTATTAGTTTTCCCGTCTTCTGGGGTTTCGTAAAGTTGGACTCAGGGTAACTAAGTCACAAAGTTTTCTAAAACATAGTCTCAACATAATTTTTAAAAGCTTTCTAAAATATTTCTAAGATAGTTTTACTGTATTCGGTAGTATATACAGAATGCATTATATAATCTAATACTGTCGCTTGAGTTTAGTCAGATTGCCTTGTGAATCATAGTAATTAATCCTATGTTCTTTTTGCTGAAAATTTACCCCACATGTTCAACTTTAATTAAAGGAACTATCCAGAACTATCCAACATACTATAAATTGCTACATGTCAATATATATATTAAAATGATTTGGTTAGTAATGTGACAAGAAATACTTTCATTCTTTATTTTGCAAAGACATACATACTTAAAACAGATTTTTTTTTCTTTCTCTCTCTCTCTCTCTTAAATGGAAAATATCCAGCAATATATGAAGTTGTTTGTGGCCAGAGTGAACTTTCTAAATTATTCTTCACCTGGAGATTTAACGCTCTGAGTCAGGTTACATTGGTGTTTGATTTCTAGCACTGCCCTAGGTGGCAAAATCTTAATCTCAGCTAAATGGGAGATTGATGTGGTTTCCTATTAATCGGAAACATCTGCTTAAGCTATTAATGGTTTGGTGCCCTATCCTACTCCTGTTGAAGTCAATACGAACTCTGCTCTTGATTTCAATGGAAACAGGATCAGGCCTTCATTGATCTAGATTAACAGTAGGGAGTCTGCTATTACTTAGCTGTCGCTTTTATCATCAAGTATTAGGTAATTCAAAATATGAATTACTATTGGGGGCATCAAAAAAATGAGAAGAATTATACCAACTGACATGCATTAAAAATTAGAGCAATTTGTAACAGAATGAAAGTAATCCGGAAAGCTGAACGGCTTATGTTTCTATGTTTTTCACAACTTATAATAGTTAAATGCATGTTTGCTTCTGCAGAAGTGCACATTCTGAAACACTTACACACACAAAAACTTTCATTTGCCTTAGAGCTTGTCTAGATGGGAAAGTCTTACCAGTTGTACAGGTAATAGTTATATGGGTAGAACCCCATGTATGGACATTCTTATTCCAGTGAGTTTAGCTTAAATCCCTTCCCAAGTGCCTAGATAAACTGAAAAAAGGTGCATCAATCCTGGAATAAGAATGTCCACATGGGGAAGTTATACTGGTGTAAGTATATTGGCAGGGGCGCTGGAACACTTTGTATATGGGGGTGCTGAGAGCCATTTAGCCAAACTGTAAACCCTGTATATAATGGAAATCACTTCAACCCAGGGGGTGCGGCACCTCTAGTTCCAGCACCGATGTATATTGGTTTAAATTCAAACCTTAGTTTATACTGAAAAAAACTTTCCCCTGTAGACAAAGCCTGAGTAAGGGCTACAATATTTGCCCATGAACCACACTGGGAGTTATAAACCTATTAAATGCAAAGCAACAGTGTTAAGCTGAGACATACCCAAGTTATAGTTGAACATGCCACCTTAATTCTGCTATCTCATGTGTTTGATTCAGGGCTAGATTGTGACATTTAAATAAGGAGTAGTGTGGAGCTGCTCTATCATAGGAAGAACACCAGACAGATTGTTCCTCTGAGCATGGCTACATTACAAAGTTAAGTCAACATCCAGCTTGGAGCCATGCAAGGGGCCATTGCCCATTACAGTCTTTGAATCCATGATTCTTTGCCTTTTCTCAATTAATTCAATACAAGGTCAGACAACTTTTTTTTTTCTACAACTTGCGAAGTGTGATGGTTTCATTTATTCTTTAGAACTGCAAGTCATAAATTCTGCATTGGAACTCTTTTTAACCAGCACAAAAGTTAGGGTGGCAACAGGTGGCTGACTGGTCAGAACTCCAGTCTTTCTGCAGAGTTGTCTTTCCATTTTTTAAACAGGTCTTGTTATTATATTTAAGACTCTTGAGCCGGGTCCTCAGCTGGTGTAAACAGCATAGCTCCATTTAGTCCACTAGCCGGGGATCGGGACCTTTTATTTCTTCAGATGATATCTTCATAGGCTTCCACTGGTCATACTGGGCTAACTAGCATCTTGCAGGTACCCCTTATAGGTTTGGCTAAGTTACTGTTTGAATATGACTGTGAAGAATCAAATTTAGCCGACAAGATGCTGACCCCAACTCATTGTAGACTATGGTTAATGTTGCCAATACTCCTGATTTTATTGCAAGTCACGCCATGATTTTTGAGTGCTTGAGGCTGGCAGTACTGCTTCATCAAATTGTGGGTCAGCTAATTGTGATTTAAGCCTGATCCCACAGGGGGAAATTTCTGGCCAAACCTTTTTCCATGTAAACTGGTATAGTGCAGATTGCTAGTATTCTAATAGGGTTTGTTGTGTTTTCATTTCACATGCAGGGAAAAATGTTGGCATGGTTAGATTTCTGACTAGAGATATTAAAAGTATTTATTAGTTATATTCAGCTGTTAAACTCTCATTAATATTACTGCAATGCCATTGGTTCCCATAATACTGCAAAGAGGCATTATGATTAGCAGCCAGTTGTCTTTTTTCTTATTCCATCATTATTCTTGAGCCCTTGGCTAAGGTTATGTGACTCTGGAATGTCAAGTAAAGGATTTATTTTTCCATCCATCAGCTTACACTCTGTATGCACTTGGATGGCATTCTGCTAATATAGCCTGGTTGCACAGTAATTCACCTTATAATCCATTATATCAACACGGACTGTCCAATGTGCAAGCTCCTAATAAGATGGCTGATAATTTTATGCAGTATACTGTCCAGAAAGCACACTCTTCTAAAGTGTTTCCCAAGGGGTCACACTATCTGGACTGAGAGCTCCTTACAATTTCAAGAAGGTATTTTGCAATATCTTCTTTACCTTGAGAGAGGAAAAAAACACTCAGAAAAAAATACTGCCCTCTAGTCCGCCCAAATATTACTTACATGCAGCACTGAGGCATGTTGCTGGGCAGAGTGAAAAATCTTGTACTGTTTCGGCTTGCACTGTTCCTGTTAACTGTATAAACAAAGGATTGCATTCTCCTGAGCACCTTCAACAAGCGCACTAAATTTTTATCTATTTTGTGAATATGATGCAGATGGAAAGGAGAGACTAGAGCAGAAACAGAGATGAAGCAAGTTTCTTATGCAAGGCACTCTGGCCTGACAAATAGAGCACTGGACTGGAACTCAGGAAGCCTCAATACTTGCCTGCTAGGTAACGTAGGACAAGTCACTTTAATTCCCTGTGCCCTTGTTTTCCCCCTGTATACAGTGGGGATAATGACACCTCTTTTATAAAGCACTCGGAGATCTACTGATTGAAAAGTGATAAGAATTAGATATTATTATATACCTCTGTCAAATCATCTAATTGGTGATCTCCTACACGTCATTATTACAGGTATCTGTACTAATCTTGGACTTGAATCATGCAGCATGAAATTCACCCCCATGCTGGGAGCCAGCACAAGGTCTAAGCAGCTCTTAGGCTGTAGGTGCATAAGCCTTCTGCCCTGGGGAGTGACCGTGTTTTCACCAGTCCTTATTCAATTACATGCCAGTGGGGAATTTTGCCTGAAGAAGGATTGTTAGGAGCTGCATGTAAAGAGTTTGACACAAGGAGCTATTTGAAATGTACAAGTTTTATTGGTCCTACAAAACTCAGGAATAATGCTGTGCATTACTGAGCGCCATCTATTGGCAATTTAGGGGTTACCCAGTTATTTACATATATGCAGAAAATTCTGTTTTATAGACCACACCTGTAATAAGGATTTCTCAATTTAAGCTATGTTGAGTTGGCCTAAGTCATGTGGCTATCTTTACAATATGTACAGCTGTCCAACCATGCATAAGACTGAGCTCCTGTACATCTAATATAAGGTAGATGTGCACTCCAATATCCAGTGATGAAAGGCGAATATATTAACTCATTGTATCACTTACCCACTAGGGCCCCAATCCTGCAAGTGGATCCATGCATGCAGACCTTTGCAAGGGCCCTCTGTGGGCTCTGTGTGGATGAAGGGGTCTTGCAGATCCTGTTGCAGAATTTGGGGCCAAGGACTTTGTCCCCTTCAAAAGCAACTGTGTATACCAGGAAGTTCCCAGCACTGACCCAGCCTTGTCTTGAGACAAGCTGCCTTCAGTTCTGTGCAGATCCCAATAAACACAGACTGAGTGTACAACTGATACACTGCGCTGTGCTCCTGTGACAGTTGGTTATTGAGCTGTGGTTGTCCCGGTGTTGCCAGGACTCAGTGGTGTACCATGGGTCTCCGGTGCCAGGGGGCCAAGCCTGCATTTGCAGCACCCCCGCCATCCCAGCACTGGCCCCCAGCTGCCCCGGGGGGGTTGTCTGTATCTGGTGGGGGGATAAGGCCTGGGGGGGGCGCAAATGCAGGCTTGGCTTCGCCACTCCCAGCCCGCACTTACCATCGCACGGTGCCCACCTCTCCCGCTCCAGCCCCACAACCACAGCCCAGTCCTACAGGGGCGGTCTTACTCCCTGGCCTGGGAGGCGGGGGGCCCTGGCCAGCCCTTCATGATGCACAGGGGGAGGGTGCAGGAGCAGGAAGCAGCTGCCCCTCAGCCTCCTGCACCCCCCGCCTGTCGTAAAGGGCTGGCCCAGCGCCCTGCACTTACTCGCCGCTTCAGCCTGCTGCCGGCTCGGATGGGGCGGCCTCACCCTCCACCCCGAGGTCTTGGGGGGAGGATGCCGGGCCAGCCCTTCACGACAGGGGGTGAGGCGCTGGAATGGCTGGCTCCCCCCATCCCTTGTGCATCGTGAAGGGCCGGCCCAGAGGCCCCCACAGGCCAGTACCTGGGGCCTCACCCCTCCACCCCCCTTCTCGGTATGTCACTGCCAAGACTGCAACTAGAGTGTTGATTAAGCCCCAAAACAGTTGATATCCAGGACACGTTTAGGAAATAATCCAAATTTTAGGGGGGTGCATGGGAGAGTTTGTGTGCAAGTTAAGTTCCTATTTTCTGCCTTTGTACATTCAGTAAGTGTATGGCTACACTACGAACCAGGAGTGTGGTTACCCTGCTCGCATACACATGCTAGCACTCATTGAGCTAGTGCAAATATCAATGGCGCTACAGCATGGGTCGCAGCAGCAGAGGCATGGCTCAGCCGGTTCAAGTGCATGCCCACCAGTTCCAGGCAGGTTAGTACTTGGCCCGGCTCAGCTGTGCCTCTGCTGCCGCTGCACGTGCTACTGGGGCTACACTGCTATTTATATTCATGGTAGCTCAATAAGAGCTAATGCAAGTATGTGTACACGAGCACCCTCAGCTTGTAGTGTAGACATAGTCTAAGAAGTTTAATGACAGACAACCAACAAATACAGCTCTTGGAACACAATAAGGAGCAGAGGCCGGGACTGACTGAAAAAGAAAAGCAGATCTGGAAGCCAGGAGGGGGAAGCAAGGGGGAAGACAGTGGTGGTAGGCAAAGGATGAGGAGCCAGAAGAGAAGATTAGGACTGGTGAGGCAAGGATACTGGGCCTGGGTATCAGTGGGGCACGGATAAGGGAGTTGGGGGGTGGGGGAGAGATCCAGTGAGGAGCTGGGATGGAGGGAAGAAGTGGGACTGGCTGGGCAAAGAAACTGGGACAAGGAACTGGAGGAGGTAAGGATTCTGAAATTAAATGAGGTGCCTAGGGAAGGAGATTAGGACTAGGAGCCAGTGGGGATGGAAAAAATGGTATGTAATCATGCAATTCAAGACTATCATAATTCACATGCAAAAGGGGTCCGAATTAAGGTTGCTCAAGTAACTTTAATTCTGGCACTTCCTAACTTCTGCGTGCTTCACTTTGCAATGTTAATAGTGTGCTTTTAAATGTAGGGGTTTTTTTGCGTATAATTATACGTGTGGTGGAGACATTACTTAGCTCCTCTAATCACAGAAGTCATGTCAAACCCACGAGTTACAAAATGTTTAGGCTGTTCCGTAGTTGAAGTTGCCCTGGTAGTAACTTCAAGAGAAAATGCTCTGGGTTCAGTCACTGGAGATGTTAAGAGAAAAATGAAGACAGGTGCAAAAAGTAAGTCTACAGAACAATTCATATCCATGCTCAATCAAACTGAAATACCAGGTTATATTGCCATCTAGTGGTTTCTGAAGATATCTTAACCCAAAAGAGTTAACGGTTCTCACTCAGAACCGCAGCTTAACCTTGCAGTAATCCCTACCAGTTTATTCTCTCTGTAATATATTACATCCTTGAATTGCCAGACTAAATATTTTTGGCTGAAACAGGGTCACATGACAATTTTTTTCACTATTGCTATCTTACTCTTGCTACGGCTAAATTTATTAACTAGCTCGCCACTGGCTAGGACACCGTGACATAACCTTGTACCATATGATAAAGAAGCCTCTCTACACACGAACTCTGATGCTGCAGCATTTTTAATCAGAAGATTTTCTTACTCACTTTTTTCAGATATTTAAACTTATACCACACTCAGTACAATATTTGGGGTACATTTTCTTACTCTTCTGCTGCTTGTAGCCCTTCAACATACTGTAGAACACAAAAATTGAGTGTTGTGGCTGGGGGAAAGAAAGGAGCTGGGACAAAAGCAAATATTTAAAACACACCTAGGGACAATGTCCCCAATGTTCTGAATAAAAATTATGTTTTAAAGAAAATGTAACATATAGACAGTAACATTGAGACAATTCTCAGTTGCACTTACCCAATAGGGCTGCTGTAGTTCCTACTAGATTTCTAATACTGGTTAGGAGGTTCACATGATATAATCAGAGAGTAACTGTAGCTACACATAGCATTGTATGTACATATGACTACTTAGTTCTGTGCAAATCTTCTGTGGCAGCCCTACAGCTCTTCTCATGTATTTCCATGATATGATCATATAGATTAATAAATATTAAGACCTGAAGGGACTATTATAATAATCTAATTTCTTCTTCTGCATAACACAAGCTATAGAATTACACACAGTAATTTCTGCATCAAGCCACCACTTTTGGTTGAGCTAGACCATATATTATAGAAAGATATTCAGTTTTAATTTAAAGACATCAGGTGTTGGAAAGTCGACCCCATCTCTTGGTAAATTCATCCAGTGGTTAATCACCCTTACTCTTAAAAATTTTCATCTTATTTCCAGTTTGAATTTGTCTAGCTTCATATTCCAGCCACTGGATTTTTTTATGCTTTTTTTCCCCCCCGCTAAAGTAAAAGACATCTACAATATTTATATATAGTAGATAGTATATAGTAGACTGCTATACAAAATATACAGGAAGGACAGAGTAGGTTGTGCTGGTGGGAGAGTGGCACGATATGTCAAAGAAAGCATAGAGTCAAATACACTAAAAATCTTAAGTGAATCAAACTGTACCATAGAATATGAATAGAAATTCCATGCTTGAATAACCACCTGACCAGGACAGTAACTATGAAATGCCCAGGGAGATTAGAGAGGCTACAACAACAACAGAAAACCCAATAAAAATGGGGGATTTCAACTATCCCTATATTAACTGGATATATATGAGGAAATAAAATTTCTTGACACCATTAATGACTGCTTCTTGGAGCAGCTAGTTCTGGAACCCCCAAGGGAGAAGCAATTCTTAATTTAGTCCTAGGTGGCACACAGGATATGGTCCAAAAGGTGAATATAGCTGAACCATGCAGTAAAAGCAACCATAATGTAATTAAATTTAACATTCTTATAGAGGAGGAATTATCAAAGAAACCCATCATACTATCATTTAATTTCAAAAGGGGGAACTACACAAAAATGAGGATGCTAGTTAAACAGAAATTTAAAAAAACAGTCACAAATGAAATGCCTTCAAGCTGCATATAAACTATTTAAAAAGACCATAATAAAGGCTCAAACTAAATATATACTCCAAATTAAAAACGAAAAACCACACAGCAAGAGGATCAAAAAAATGCCACCATGGCTAAACAACAGAATAAGAGAAGTGGTTAGAGACAAAAAGACATCCTTAAAAAATTGGAAGTCAAATTATACT
Source organism: Emydura macquarii macquarii (assembly GCF_026122565.2). Classification (NCBI taxonomy): domain Eukaryota; kingdom Metazoa; phylum Chordata; order Testudines; family Chelidae; genus Emydura; species Emydura macquarii. The sequence continues at coordinate 2,521,839 of NW_027133667.1, forward strand.
GAAGAAAAAAGAAAGGAGCATAAACTCTGCCAAATCAAATGTAAAAATATAATTAGGTAGGCCAAAAAAGAATTTGAAGAGCAATGAGCAAAAGACACAAAAACAATCAGTGGGGCCACTAGACAATCAAGGTGCTAAAGGAGGATTTATGGAGGACACGGCCATTGTGAAGAAACTAAATTAATTCTTTCCATCAGTCTTCACTTCAGCGGTTGTGAGGGACATTCCTTCACCTGAGGCATTCTTTTTAGGTGACAGATCTGAGGAACTGTCCCAGATTGAGATGTAAATAGAGAAGGTTTTGGAACAAATTGATAAATTAAAAAGTAATAAGTCACCAGGACCAGATGGTATTCACCCAAGAGTTCTGGGAACTCAAATATGAAATTGCAGAATTACTAACTGTGGTATGTAACCTATCACTTAAATTAGCTTTTGCACCAGATGACTGGAGGACAGCTAATGTAACACCAATTTCTGAAAAAGGCTTCAGAGGCGATTGTGGCAATTACCGGCAGAGGCTGGTAACCTTAACTTCAGTACCAGGCAAATTGGATGAAACTATTGTAAAGAACAGAATAATTAGACACATGGATGAACATGATATGGTGGGGAAGAGTCAACATGGCTTTTGTAAAGGGAAATTATGCCTCACCAATCTATTAGAATTCTTTGAGGGTGTCAACAAGCATGTGGACAAGGGTAATCCAGTGGATATAGTATACTTAGACTTTCAGAAAGCCTTTGAAAAGGTCCCTCATCAAAGGCTCTTTAGCAAAGCAAACAGTCATGGGATAAGAGGGAAAGTCCTCTCTTGGATCAGTAATTGGTTAAAAGATAGGAAACAAAGGGTATGAATAAATGGTCAGTTTTCACAGTGGAGAAAGGGCCCTCAAGGATCTGTACTGGGACCAGTGCTGTTCAACATATTCATAAATGTTCTGGAAAAAGGGGTAAACAGTGAGGTGGCAAAGTTTTCAGATGATACAAAATGACACAAAATAGTTAAGTCCAAAGCTGACTGCAAAGAGTTACAAAGGGATCTCACTAAACTGGGCAAGAAAAATGGCAGATGAAATTCAGTGTTGATAAATGCAAAGTAAAACATATTGGAAGATATAATCCCAATTATACATACAAAATGATGGGGTCTAAATTAGCTGGTATCACGCAAGAAAGAGATCTTGGAGTTATCATGGATAGTTCTCTGAAAACATCTGCTTAATGTGCAGCGGTAGTCAAAAAGCAAACCGAACGTTAGGCACCATGAGGAAAGGGATGGAAAATATGATAGTGCCAATCAACAAATGCATGGGATGCCCACACTTTGAATAGTGTGTGCAATTCTGGTTGCTCCATCTCAAAAAAGATATATTAGAATTGGAAAAAGTACAGAGAACGGCAACAAAAATGATTAGAGATATGGAACAGCTTCCATATGAGGAGAGATTAAAAAGATTGGGGCTGTTCATCTTAGAAAAGAGATGACTAAATTGGGGGTGTGTGACTAAGGTGTATAAAATCATGAATTATGTGGAGAAAGTGAATAAGGAAGTTTTATTTATACCTTCACATAGCACAAGAACTAGGGAGGTCACCCAATGAAATTAATAGACAGCACATTGAAACAAACATAAGAAAGTACTTCTGCACACAATGCACAGTCAACCTGTGGAACTCATTGCCATGGGATGTTGTGAAGGCCAAAAGTAGAACTGCGTTCAAAAAAGAGTTTAATAAATTCATGGAGGATAGGTCCATCAATGGCTATTAGCCCATGGTCTGGGACGCCAGAAGCTGGGACTGGACAACAGGGAATGGATAGCTCACCATTTGCCTTGTTCTGTTCTTTTTCTCTGAAGCATGTGGCACTGGCCACTGCTGGAAGACAGGATACTGCACTAGATGGCCCATGGGTCTGACCCAGTTTGGCTATTCTTATGTTCAACATTGCTGTTAACTGTCCAGACTTTGTTCAGCACGCTTTCAAACTAACATACCAAAGCCGAATGTTTATATCAACATTTTAAAAAATTAATTTTATTAATCTCAATAAGTATTTATTTTCTTGGCAAATAGCTGAAGTCAAACAAGGCAAATTTTCACATACAGTGACTGAACCAATCATTTTACACAAAGCAGACATTTAATTTGATACATGCCATTGTAAGATTCCAGTAAATATCAAAGTTGGTGTGGAAGGGGAGACAGACATAGTAATGAAGCTCACTCAGCTTCCTAAATAGTTTGCACACATTCTGAAAGTTCAAGTTAGTTACATTTTGTATTTGCATGTTTATTTACATAGAGAAGGGATCACAATTTAAAGAGCTTCCTTTCACACTCTAACCTCAGATAATATTCCTGGTATGGTACGATTGGTCTTTAGTGGTACGGCAGGATTGGACCCAAATGTGTAGTACCAGAAACATTCTGGTGTCTTTTTTATTATAGTGAAGTCTGTATATTACAAGAAATTTCAATGCAAACAAAATACTAATAAGCCCAAGCCTGCACTCCTTAGTCAGGCAAATTCACACTGATATAAGTAATTGGGCCCATTATTAGTATAATGTTATGGCTTCACTCAAGTTTCTTGTAATACAGCCTTTCGATCATGTTAAAAATTGTCTTCAGTTAGAGTTTTGCTTGCTAGGGAGCATAGTACTGGATCCACTACGAAAAGTGATATCCCTACCACTCCCAATATTAATAAGCAATATATAGGACCTGATTTTGATCTTACCTACATTGGTGGAAATCAGGATTGACTATCAAAGTCAATTGAGTTACTCTGGGGTAAAATCGGTGTGAGATCAGAATCAAGGCTGTTATTTTCATACCTATCTAGATTATTTTTCCCTGGAGTTACTTTCTCATGATTTCATGTTAACATCATACATATCAGATCAACATTATTAATGCCCTTTACAAACCAGTTTTGTCTCCATAAATATTTGTGTTTCTAGTTACCATGGACAAATCAAGATCTTGTGGGACTGGGTACAGCTCCCATGGATGTGTCTCAGACAAAACTTGCAGTGACATAAATTTTGGTGTAAGTCAGTCAGTGAACAGGTGTTAAGTGGTAAAGTAATGTAACTTGTACCAACCTTGTATTGCACACGTGGATTCTATATCTATCTAAATTTAATTTCCTCTACACTAATAAAGTGTGAGACTACTGAGCATTTCAGCTACATTACCATGCTTCTTCAGGGAAAGTGGTATTTTAAACATGTAAGTTATAACTACTTAAGAGAATGTAAAAAATACATTTGTTATTTATAATTGAATACAAAATTGCTGTCCCTTTAAAAATACAGCTTCTAGAATTATGAGGCAAAGAGCTGCAAATGATTTTTAAAATGTTTAATCCCTGATTAAACCCTTCCTGTTATGGTCACTCTCCCAGCAAGGAAATGAGTACCTGGAAATCCTGACTCCATATACGAAGGGAGTAACTTAAGTGCTTAAGGATTAGTAGCTTCACCAGCATTCACAGGTCCCAGCTTCCATATCATTTGGGCATACAAGTCCAGCATGGCATTTTCTTAGAAAATGTCAGTAATGAGAAGTATTGGTTAATAAAGCCAGCACTAGCTGCAGGCAGTTGGAAAACACCCTCCATCTCATATTTAATGTGCATCCGTCTGAAAGCAAGTCTGAGCAGTGGAGTATAGGTGCATATGAACTCTGTGACTTGAAAACTCAGGGCCATACCCTGCCATTTTTCCATGAAAAGAAGCACCAGTGAGGTCAAGGAGAGTCACACGTGAGGATCAATGTCAGGATATGGCCTTTGATGTCAAACAGACAACAGGCCAGATTCTAATCTTGGTTACAGAGTTGTGAATCTGGAGTAAGTTCTCTAATTCATATACTGGAGGTCAGAATCTGACCTAACAACTGTTGCTTTACAGTCAATGAAAGGTTCTCATTCACTGTAATGGATGCAAAATTAGGCCAGCACTGAACCTTTCTGAAAATCTCACCCAGGCTGTGTGTGTGTATTTGTTATATTTTAAAAGAAAAAATTATATCGAGAGAAGAGTTCTTGAGCTTTAAGATTTTTCTAACTATTAGAGGGACAAATTAATGTGACACATGTCTAGCCGTTAGCATGCTGCAGCTCATGGTCGTTATTATACATGTAATTATTAAAAGAGATCCAGTCATCTGAACACTGGTATTCTTGATTGTACTGAAGATACTGACAATAAACTGTTTCTTTTCCCAGTAAGTAAGATGGGGAGAGTCTTTGTAAAACAGCTGCACTGAACTGATATGTCAGCTTCCTTCGAATTTTAATGATTTCCCCTGTTCTTCCATAGTTCCTCAGTGCTCTGGCCATTTTCTGATATGTCATGACTTTGCGGTTTCCCTTTCTTTCCCCCCATAGCTCTGCAAGTTTCTCCTTGTTTTTGGAAATAAACTGGAAGACACCATGGGGTTTATCCACCCACTGGATGCAGTTTGCCATGTCTGGGTCACACAGAGATTCATGAAGATATTCAAACAGGCGAAGTTTCTTTCTACCTATCAAAAAATAAAATGCAAGTGGTCAGAGCATAACTCAGATCCATTTTGAAAGGCGGGAGACTTAAAGATAAAGTCTAGGTCAAAGTAGTACCCAGTCACAGATTAAAAGGCCAGTATAATTGGAGTAGTAGAAGACCAGCAACAGATTAATGAGGCTATAATTGTGAGACATAGACAGATTGTGGCAATAGGAATTTGATCATTACAAGATTGATAGTGAGATATATAGTGGCCATAAGAAACATTTGGCTCTTTGCTAGCTGATCTCAAAAGTGGCAAATCTAACAAGATATTTAGACAGACTTCTAATGAGTGCTGGGGGGAGCCAATAGTCCAGGTACATATTAGAACTAATGCCATGGAGCAGTACAGGAGAGAGGTTCTAGATAGAGCTGGTCAGAATATTTAGGCAACATTTTATTGTTGAAATATGCTGTTTTGTCAAATGCAAAATATTTAGGGTTCAGCAAATCGATTCTGACCAGCTGGGAAGGTTTCTGAGGTCCAGGGTGGACTTGCTGGTCAATTTGAGAGCGAGAGCTGAATCAAAACTCTGACCTTCTTGATCAGAAAATGGGCATTTGACACAATTCCATTTCGCAAAAATGTTTGAAAGTTTTTGTTTTCATTCCAACGTGGAACTAAAACAAATTTTGATACCTCAAAAGTTGTCGTGAAACAGAATTGTCATCCTCCAGCCACCTCTAGTTCTGGAAGCTTAATGCAGATTACTAGGAAACAGGCTTAAATCCAGGGCTTTAAAGATGCTTTTCTCTGAAGTGCTTCTAGTTCCATGCTCAGAGTCAGCTAGACAGGAGATGAGAAGCCAATGTGAAGAAAAGGGACTTAATTTTATTAGGCACAGGGGAACAATTTGAGGAAGGAGAATGTCTGTGGGGAAATTCCACTTTAACCAAAGTGGAAGCAGACTGCTGCCACCTGAAACTAATAAGATTTTGGGTGATTGTTTTAAATGAGGATGGGGAAGCTGACTGTTGCCCAGAAGCACTTAGTCCAGACCAAGACATCTGCTAGGGATGACAGTAACCCTGCATCCTCTAATAGAGAGTAGGACAGCTGAATTGGAGGAGGAACCACTTGAACTCAAAAGCACTTTCCAGAAAAGTTTTAAGGAGATAAATAAAAATAGGCATACAGCTAGAAAAAAATACTCTACTACTAAGATGAAAAGTTTAAAAGCAAAAATAAGGGAACTATAATGCCTGCCAGTGGAAGAGGACCTGGACATAACAGGCACTTCCAAAACTTAGTAGAATGACAAAAAGTAAGGGGTCCTGGCTAGAAACTCTACAGAAAGTGGCAGCCATCAGGGGAAGTAGCACTATTAAGAGTAAAAGATTTTAATTAAAAGATTCCATAAAATATAGTTTAAATTTTGGAGTGGAAAAATCGGTATGGATACAAATCCCAAGTATTAAGAATATAAATATACTAGTAGGGCATATAGTTCTGGCCTCCTAATCAGGGAAAGGGTCTTGAGTGCACTGGGTTGAAAGAGATCAAATAGACAACTAAGTCTAAGAAAATGGTAATACTAAACATGACTTCAACTAACAGCATGTAAAATGGTCAAATATCACATTGGGATAAGGTTTAGAGAGGCAATATTTCTAAACTTTGAATGATTGCGTCTTGGAATAGTGAGCTCTAATGCATGCAGGAGGAGCGACTATTCTTGACATCAGTGCAGCTGTGCTGCCGTAAGCTCTCTAACATAGCCACTCTAAACCAACAAGCGCGACTGGAGAAGCTCTCCCGTTGACATAGCGCTATCCAAAATGGCACTTATGCCAGTGTAATTTATGTCACTCAGGGTGGTGGCTTATTCACACCCTTGAGCAACATAAATTAGGCCGACATAAAGGCTATGTCTACACTACAGCTTAAGTCCCGAAGTGTTTATTCAAGTAGTAACTGTAGTTGAACCACTGGGTAATAGTGACCACAGTATAATTAAGTTCAACATCAGTCAGCAAGGGAACATAACAAAAGCTGGCGCTCTGAGACTAAACGTTAGAAAGGGAGATTTCAAACACAACAATAGAAAAAGGAAGCTACTCAAAAAGACCCTAACGTCAAAAGTGAGCGTGTCATCGTTAAAATAAAATTATATTAAAATAAAATAAATTAAAATGTTCTTAAATTATATCAAAAGCTTACAAGGGAATGATGAGTCTGCTGGATCACAAGGAATAAAAGAAGCAAATAAAGTGGATAAAGACATTTGCAGAGAGCTAAATGATTTCTTTGCATCACTCTTCACCACAGAGGATTTCCCTTTTTTCAGGTGGTAAGGAGCGGGTCAGACACTGAGACATCAAAAGATGTATCTATTCTTGGAAAATGACAATATTCTGGTGGAGTAACATTTTGGTGTAGAGGTTTCTATAAATCACTCAGATGGCTAGATTATTCCAGTCTTTGTGCTATCTGTCTGCAGACCTCAGATCAGAATTAAACCCGGGGAGTTGCATTTCAGTAAATATTACATCAAAGGATTACTTAAATTTCTCCTAATATTAGTAAAGGAAAGAATTGAGGAAATAATAAAAGAATCATGATTCACCACTTCTAAAAGAAGGATTTGGAGATAACACAGTGTTCACAGACAGTAGAATTCTTTCTACACACCTTTCCCTCCTTTTTGCTGGCTAGCAGTAGTATGCATCACTTGGTTTTCTGGAATATTCGGCAGAGTGTGGTAAAAAGTTCCTTCAGAATATAAATCTGTTGCACTATTCTTCAAGAAATGAAGAGAACAACGTGTTACTACCAGAGAACATCATATGAGAAAAAGAAAACTTGAAAAGAACTGGCTCACTGGGTAGCCTCAAGAATCCTACCATTCATCACAAGACACGGGAGATTTTCCCCACCATTAATACACAGTGTTAATAAAGAGCACTATCAAACTAGGGGCCAGATTGCACTCCCATGGGGGAATCCAGGTGGCTGAGGTAAAATCTTTTATTGGACCAACTTCTGTTGGTGAGAGAGACAAGCTTTTGAGCCATAAAGCTCTTCTTCAGGTCTGGGAAAGGTATTCCTAGCAAGCTAAATTCAAGATGGAACAGATTGTTTAGCAACAGTAGTTAACACATATTCCAAGGGACATTCAAGGTAGAGCAGCCAGTTAACACCCTCTGCAGTCATAAGACAAAAAGTGTGCTTAGTGGGGTTATAGATTGTTGTAATAAGCCATAAATCCAGTGTCTCTGTTCAGTCCACAATTTTTAGTGTCTAGCAGACTTATGAATGTAAGTTCCCAGGCTTGTCTTTTGAAAGTGGCGGGCAGGTGTCCTTTGATGATGAGGACTGAGAGGTCAGACATAGAGTGATTGCTTCGATGAAACCAAGCTACCAGTCACTTTCACCAGGGCTCCCCACTGTGCAGGGGACTTTGTGGGGAAGGCAATGCAGACTAGGGCCTATCAACATGCCAAGAAGCAGACCATGGAGTAAGGGAGATGTTTTCTTTTGTTACTTAGTAGACCACTCTCATTAAAAAAACTGAAGAATGACCTTGCAGGTTAGAGTTGTACCAAGAGCCCTCCCGTCCCCACCACCTCCCCCACTCTAAGATTAGGCTGGTGGCAAGGCAACCACATGCATAGTACTTGGCAATCTTGCTTTCCTTCTTATAATCCATGTCAGTCAAAAGAATAATTTTAAAACATCCTAAAATGGGAAGAGACTGGATACGGGAGTTCTTCTCAGCCTACTGCCCAAATAATATAAAGGTAACCTTTCCTCCACCCTATTGGTAGTTTTGTTTATTAGTTTGCACAGAGCTCCAGTGATTCACATTACTTGATGAACCACTGTGCAAACGACTAAGAATTCAATCTCCACCAGTACCCTTTGATGGCCTCTACCAATGGTGTAAAATTATTAAGGATGGTGCTAAAGGGAGACCATGAAACATACTGTGCAAAGATTTTCCCCTGCAGCTTAATCTGCATTACTCCGGACCAGACTGCATTTTGTCAGGATGTGAAATATTGAACAGCCAGCTTTCATTTTACTGCTGCTTGCTATACTGTGTGATTTACTTACTATTACATTTCTCCAATTGTATACTGGTTCCTCTGTAGGTAGTGCTGTAGAATAGTTTGGATTAGCTCTCAGGTGAGGGTGATGGTTGATTAGGGTCAGGCAATTTTTATAATCTACTTGAAAATTTGGAAAAAACAGAATGAGTGAGAGAAAAGGAGAAAGGAAAGGTTATTATTTTTAAAAATCACCTAAATCACTCTTCCTTCTGTGTCTACCAGTTCACCTCGTCCTTCTACATCTGCCTTTTAGATTATAAATTCTCCAGAGCAGAAACTCTCTTAATATTAGTGGCTTGTCCAATTCCAAGCATATAGTAACCACATACTACGACTAATAATAATAATGACCCTAGGTTGTTGGGTTTTTTAGTTTGATGGATAACAGAATTAATGAAAAAGAGACTCACTGATCAACATAAACTAGTTTGGATAATAAAGAAAAGGTCCATGCTCACCAAATGTAATGATGAAAGCTGGGAATATCATAGAAGACTAAAACAAATGTTGGAATTGTTAGAAAGGAAAAGAAAACTTTATACACTACCTATGCAGATGTCCACCAGTACAAGCAAGTGGAATGAAATAATAAATAGAATTCTGTAAGCATGATTTTAGGCAGTTACATCCTATTTATCTGAAAATCTTCTTAATGATGGGCCTAGAGAATGTTATTAATCTAAATGAACTACAGGGAAAAAATTTCTGTGAGCATCTGCAATGCCAAAAAGAACTACACTGAAATCACTGAACTCCTCAGAATGTTTAAAGATAGCAGAATGGAACATTGGGTTGATACATCTGGAAACAATGACATGCTGTTTAAATGAACAGAAGATAGTTTTGAAGAGATATGGTTATTGCATTTTGAAATATAGTCCAATTCTGAGACGTACTAAGCACTGTGAGTTGCAAGTGCTTGGCATCTCTCCGGGCTGGGCCCTATATGGATTTAGACAAGAGCAATACTATATATGTTACTAATTATCAACACTTGTAAGAAATTATATATAATGAGTTCTTCAGCCAATGTAAATCAGCATAGAACAGAGTTACATTGATAAACACCAGCTGAGGACCTAGCCCAGTGTATATATCCCTATATCTACGTATAACAGTTCCAGAGGGGTAGCCATGTTAGTCTGTATACAGCAAAAACAACGAGAGTTCTGGAACGCTTATGCCTACAAAAATTAAATTTGTTAGTCTTTAAAGTGCCACAGAACTCTCGTTTTTGCTGTATCCACGTATGAGACTATAATAGGTTAATGTGTCAGATAAGAATATCTACCTCTTGGGAGAAATCCTGGCTTTATTGAAGTCAAAGGGAGTTTTGCCACTGACTTCAATGGGGCCAGGATTTAACACTTTGTCTTCCCCTTTCCCCAGCTCTACTCATTAGGTAAAATTAACACACAAAATATAGAACAGAGATCAAGTTGTACAGTATTTTGATTCACAAGACCTCCTCTCTGTTGCAAATCTCAATTGACATCCTGCCACTGTTTCAAGTTTTTAAAAGCCATCATGTGTACGCTTAAAACCTATAAAATTACAGTTTTCTAAGAGATTACCCAGTACTCAAGTTACTACACAAGCACAAAAATGTTTATCTTATTTTGTATTTAATGAATCCATCTTAACGTAAATTCAGTGACTATAGAAATCAATTGTCCTTGAATATTTTTTTGCCTTGCAACTTGTTGCATGAGTTCATCCATATTGTAATTAGTGGGACGTTTTGCAGTTAAATACAGCAGGAACGCTGAAAAATAGCCGCTGCACAGTCATTCTGAATACTTTGACAATAGGGAACTATTGTCCAAACAAAACCGTGTAAATGTTTCACTCTGTAAAACATCTAAAATGATAAAGTATAATGGAACAATAATTATTTTTACCTGTTGAATACTGAATCTCACTATCAGAATGTTCCTGCAACACCTCAAAGGCATCTTCAAAGGCCTGACCCAATATGTCTTGGTCAGTATAATTCTGTAAGAACAATATATCTTTTCTGTTTGGAAACCAACAAAGAACAGTTTTGATCCTTCAAATTTCAGTTACCTGGAAAATCCCAAATAACTAGAACAATAACAGATTATTCATAGAATAAACCATCCTGTAAGAATATAAATTTTTCAGATACTGACAGCCTGATCCTGTAACCCTTATATGTGTGAATAGTTTCTGGTCATTTGAGAAGTCTCTTTGAGATCAATAGGACTATTAATGTGGGTAAAATTACTCATAAGTGCAAATGTTTCCAGGATCATGTCTTTAATTTGCAGCAAAAGTTTACAAAATTGTTGGATTGTTTTATAGTCTTTAATATGAAGATTTGTATCTGTAATATTATATGATTGATTAAAAGTAAAGTTATGAAACAATAACATAGAAGTGTCTTTATATGTGACACAAATTAAGAACTGTTATGCAGTGAGCAGGCTACAATATTGTAAAGGAGCATATAGGAAGCATATATTGAGGAATATTACAAATCACTTATTGCCATTGTATGGCAGCTCTGTATTTTATTCAAAATAGGGATAACAATAATTTTGCAAACTATGCAAACTCCTAAGAGTTTTCTAGTAGTAAATTAGAAGCTGTTCTTAATGAAAAATAAAAATAAAGAGACTGTAGACTTACCATTATTTAGATACCAAAGCTGCAAGCCTGTTTAAAAGGAAATGATATATTTCAACATGATATATTTCAACATGTCTAAAATTACTTCAGTGGAATCAATGGAATTACTCCAGATTATTACCAGAGCAACTCAGGACAGAAAGTGGTGCAATATTTATGTAATTTACATCAGCATTGATAAAAACCAACCTATATTTAGACAGTACACTTTGATTGAAATTTTTAATATAGAATCATAGAATCATAGGGCTGGAAGGGACCTCGAGAGGTCATCTAGTCCAGTCTCCTGCACTCATGACAGGACTAAGTAATATCGAGACCATCCTTGACAGGTGTTTGTCTAACCTGCTCCAATGATGGAGATTCCACAACTCCTTAGGCAATTTATTCCAGTGATTAACCACCCCTACAGGAAGCTTTTCCTAATGTCCAATCTAAATCTCCGTTGCTGCAGTTTACGCCCATTGCTTCTTGTCCTGTCCTCAGAGGTTAAGAAGAACAATTTTTCTCCCTCCTCCTTATAACAAACCTTTATGTACTTGAAAGCTGTTATCATTTCCCCTCTCGGTCTTCTCTTTTCCAGGCTAAACAAGCCCAGTTCTTTCAGTCTTGCCTCATAGGTCATGTTTTCTAGACCCTTAATCATTTAATATATCATTAATATAATTAATATTAAATTAGTTACAACATTGATTTTAAAGATTTGTTTTGGATTTTGTATTAAAAATTCCACACAATTTCTCAATATTAAGATTTCATGGAAGCACCACGTTACTTTCACTAAAACTAGTTGTTCTGACATTATTACCTCACATATCTAGCCCTCTATATACTAACATTTTAGAGACATTTTAAAGTGAATATATATTGCTATTGACATTAAATCTTGATTACCTTAACTGCTTCATTTCCCAAAGAGAATATTGGCCTGACTCAACTACAAGTATTTAAATATTTCTGATTCTCAGACGTCGCTGATAACAAGAATAGTTTTTTTTAACCCAGCCTGGCTTAGCAAATAAATATGCATGCATATACATAACTCTCCAGAGTAATTGTCCACCTTGCAAGCAAATTAGGTTGTTTTAAACAGTGATAAGAGATTCATTTTTAACCAGCCCAACATAGAATATATGTGATATGCAGCATTAAGTATAGATGGTTCCTTTGCATTTCTTTTGCCACTGACAGCCATATATATTTGTGCAGTTTTAGATAATAATTTTTGCTACCTCTCTGAAATGTGCCCTGTAATTTTTTTCAGTTTTATGTGTCATATTCAAATTCTCTTAAAAATTAAAAAAAAAATTTTTTTTCTTAAATCAATATTCTACCTCATTAAAGGGTTGATCCTGCTCCATTGAAAACAGTGGAAGGTTTAGTACTGACTTCAATGGAAGTAGAATTAAGCTCTGTAGGAGTATCTGGGTGGGGTATTTAAATATAAATGAGAAACAAATAATTTGTTCCTAACTAACCATAAAGATCTGATCCGTTAAACACACTCCTAGCAATTCATAGCAGTGTATTTTAAAACGTATATCAAGGTACTGTCTAATTTTATAGATGTCTTTTAAACCCTTCCTGACTAAATAGTTTGGTACTATGTATGTGGCTCTGAGGGTGTAAACAAAGAGTGAAATCCTGGCCCAACAAAGTCAGTGGTTGTTTTGCCATTGATTTCAATGAGATCAGGATTTCTTCTGAATGTCCTGTCTTTGTAACATACACAGGAAGAATCAGGGTAATCTTTGATTTCAGATCTAACTGATGGCAGATTTTAGCCCATGTACCTGTTGCATACTGAGCTTTAGAAATTCATCTAAAGGCTTGATTCTGCATTGCTGAAATCAGTAGGAGTTCATATCTAAAAACAGCATTCTTGGCATTTTAATTAACATACATTTCTTTAAATGGAGTGGTTTTATCCAACCAAAACTCCAGACTAGTAAGTGGTAAAGTTGATTACACAGCTACAATAATTGATGGCTTACATAGCCTAAGAAGGTAAAATACTGGTTACCACTGAATGACTGTACCATTTGCAGAGCTGAAAACAGAGAAAGAGAAAAATAATTTGAACACTTACCTAGTATAGAAACTTCACATACAATGCAAAGAATCAGTTTCATAAATAATGAAGGTCTGGATTATTACAGCAATAGGCTGGCGGAAAGGTTCCATTAAATAGCTGATTTTGGGGAAGTGTTTCAAGTAGTGGTTTTTGTTTTGTTTTTGAAAGAAGGTACAGCATAGTGCCATCATAGCTTTTAATTTTGCCTAGGGCAATATATAGAACGTCTGTGTGCTGCAGAATGGTTTTCCCAAAAGAGTAGCAATTTACTTTGGAATAAAGGAAAGTGTTTTAACTAGTGCTTAAACTATGCAAAATTATAAGCAATTAAAATTGATTCTGTGTGACTGCGGAACAGCCTAATAAAATTGTCATGAAAATGTTACAGCCCAGTTACAAAATTTACTTGCCTTCCCTTTGCCATTAAGATGATAATGATTGGGGTGAGGTGTTGGAGTGGAGAGAGAAGTGAATATGGTCCCAGCCATGCCAGAAGAAGGACAAGAGGCAATGGAACCTTATTCACTTAAAATACCTGGTAATAAATTATACAGTGCAGGTCATCATTTCCTTAGTTGTTTCCCCCAATTTGGGAGAGTTGTCATCAGCCGTCCCCCCCCAACCTGATTCCAGCCAGCCCGTTGCTGGGACCCTGCTGCCATCCCTTTGTTTGATGGTTAAAGGGGCTGGAAAAGAAGGGAGGGTTGGCTCCCTGCTCATAGACTCATAGACTATAAGGTCAAAAGGGACCAACATGATCATCTAGTCTGACCTCCTGCTCAATGCAGGCCACAGAACCTCACCCACCTACTCTTGTAATAGTCCCCTTAACCTAAGACTGAGTTATTGAAGTCCTCAAATAATGATTTAAAAGCTTCAATGTACAAAGAATCCACCAGCAGGTGACCCAGGCCCCAAGCTGCAGAGGAAAGGCGAAAAACTCCCAGGGCATCTGCCAATTTGCCCTTGGGGGAAAATTCCTTCCTGACCCCAAATATGGTGATCAGCTAAACCCTGAGCATGTGGGCAAGACTCAGCAGCCAGACACCCAGGAAGAATTTTCTGTAGTAACTCAGAACCCACCCCATCTAACATCCCATCACAGGCCATTGGGCATTCTTACTGGTAGTAGTCAAAGATCAGTTAATTGCCAAATTAGGCAGTCCCATCATACCATCCCCTCCATAAGCTTATCAAGCTCAGTCTTAAAGCCAGCTAGGTTTTTTGCCCCCACTGCTCCCCCTGGAAGGCTATTCCAGAACTCTGATTGTTAGAAACCTTCATTTAATTTCAAGTCTAAACTTCCTGATGACCCATATATATCCATTAGTTCTTGTGGCACCACTGGTGCTTAAATTAAATGACTCCTCTCCCTCCCTGGTATTTATCCCTGATATGTATTTATAGAGAGTAATCATATCTCCCCTCAACCTTCTTTTGGTTAAGCTAGACAAGCCAAGTTCTTTGAGTCTCCTCTCATAAGGCAGGTTTTCCATTCCTCGGATCATTCTAGTAGCTGTTCTCTACATCTGTTCCTGTTTGAATTCATCTTTCTTAAACATGGGAGACCAGAACTGCAAACAGTATTCCAGATGAGGTCCGACCAATGCCTTGTATAACAGAACTAACACCTCTCTATCTCTACTGGAAATACCTCGTCTGATGCATCCTAGGACCGCATTAGCTTTTTTCATGGCCACATCACGCTGGTGGCTCATAGTCATCCTGTGATCAACCAGTACACCCAGGTCCTCTTCCTCTGTCACTTCCAACTGATGCGTCCCCAGTTTATAGCAAAAGTTCTTGTTATTAGTCCCTAAATGCATGACCTTGAACTTTCCACTTTCATCCTATTTCTATTACTCCAGTTTACAAGGTCCTCCAGATCTTGTGTATTATAGCCCGGTCTTTCCCTGTATTAGCAATACCTCCCAACTTTGTGTCATCTGCAAACTTTATTAGCACACTCCCACTTTTTGTGCTAAGGTCGGTAATAAAAAGGTTAAATAAGATTGGTCCCAAGACCGATCCCTGAGGAACTCCACTAGTAATCTCCCTCCAGTCATTAGGAGTACTGAACCTCCTTTCACCAACTTCCTTAAGGGATGCTTTTCTCTAAATCCCCTTCCAACCTATTTTATCTGATAACCATATCTCTTCTGTAACAAGTATCTGTACTCAACATCTGTCACATCAATCTGCCAACGATTAGTTTGGCTGTCTTCTCCACCATCAGGGTCAGAGACATTTACCAAGTCCTTCCCTAATATTGGACAAAAATACATCTGCTCTCCAGTCAAATAGGTGTGCCCCATCCTTCCTGACTAAATCTGGTGCCCAATAAGACATGTGCAGATGAGTAATTATCAGTTCCTCTTGATCTCATATGAATTTATACATCTCTGTAGTTATGTGCCTCCTGGCCTTATCAACCCATGAAGGCTTTGTGGCTCCATGCCATACCCTCCACTGTAACATTTCAGACCAAATAATTGTCATATCCGGGAAAAAATCCTGGATCTGCCCTGAATCCTTCTTAGCTTTGAATATCAAGTCAACTCCCTGACATGCTCCTAAATCATTTTGAGGTGAAAAATAATCACATCTGGGCCCAGATCCACAACGAAAGTTAGGAGCCTAATTTCAATGAAAGATAGGAGCCTAAATACATTTGTGGATCTGGGCTCTGATGCCTGCAGTTGTGGTAACACCTTTTACTCATCCATCAATCTTCCCCGAGAGGGTGACCTTGTAGGATTTTGCTAGTAGCATTTTGGAAGGCAATTATGGAACCAATAAAGCCACAGTTAATACAGTCTTCTAATACATTCTTGATTTTCCTTATTTCAAAGTACACTCGGCTCTAACAATTCTGCCCAATTACCTTTCCCCAGCAATGGGCCAAACCCTCAGCTGGTATAAATCATCATAGTTACAGTGGCATTTCAATGGAGTTATGCCAATTTACACCAACTGAAGATCTGGCCAAGAAGCTTCTAAGCTAGAGAAAGATCTAAATCAAAATCCCAAGTCTAAACACTTTGAGAACATTAGGAGCAAGCACTAAACCTCCTGTCTGGCTCATTCTAAACAATGGACCAACCCAAACCTCAGATCTGAACAACATAGATCTGTAGCTTTGGCCCATCTTTATTCTAAGTATTAATAACCTGATTCACCATAAAATATGCAGCCTTTCTGAGTTGTGCAAGCCCTGGAATGCTGAAAATTTCTGGTTCTGTGTCAAGTACCCTGATGCATTCAGCCCTTCAGAACATAGGCACTCTCCTGTTGGGTGTAGCAGGAGGAGAGCTACTTGCTTCTTACAGGCCAGAGCTCCTGATTGTTGGGGGAGTGCCTCCTCTCACCTGGAGTTATGTAGCTAACTCTTTAGAGGCAGACCCATCTGTTTTGTCATGTTTTCCAAAATGACCTCAGCTTTGTGCCATGCAGTGCTGTAAAAGAGTATTCACCTAGCTGAATCAAGCAGCATCTTTAATGAGCTCAGTGTAAAACTCACCTAAGAAGAAAGACTGTCAATTACTAATACTACACACAGCTCTGAGCTGTGACTATAACTGATTTGCAGACAAAATTATTTGCACCTCTGAGGATTTGTGGGTGCCACATACAAGGCCAATTTACAAAATTTCAAAATATCTGACATTTTTTCCTAGAAAAATACAGTACAGTAATAGTTCAGTGTGGGTGTTTCTAACCTAAATTTTCACTTTACAAACTATTCTGATCAGACTTTTGTTTTTAAAGAAAAATGAACTGCAAGAAGTGTTCTTAAAATTGAGAATCATGAGTCAATGTGCGATGTGGGACCAAAGCTGATTCAGCAATTAGCTTCCTGTCCATCTGCTCTTCAACTGTACTAAGTAGTTAAATTTACAGTTTTGCTCTGTAATGTGAGAATAAAACAAGTTCTATAGTTTACCCCTTTCCTGCAACAGAAACATAGCGATGAATCCTTTCAACTGGATCAGATTTTTAAAATAAGAATGGGCTCCAAAATACCTAGAAGGAATTTGTCATATTTGTGCTTGTTTATATAGCATTAACTCAAAACACAACAGGTCTGATTCTGACCTCAGTTACACCAGAGTAAACTCAGAAAAACCAATGTTAAAGTTAATTAAATGACACCGGTGTAACTGACATCACAATCTGGCCCCAGGTTCTTTCTGTGTTCTTACTAGCTAGATGTGCTTGTTGACAGGTAAGTGATGCATTATTGCAGGAAATATTGTGGCCTGCACTTGTGTCAGGTTGTTATTATTCCATATTACAGTTATCCTTGTGTTGTTCATCTGGGCCATGGATTTGTAGTGAAATTGGGAGAGGGCTCAGCGATAGAGGCTTACCGTGTTAAGGGCATAAACATTAATCTCTCTCTTAAATTAAATTACCCGATCAGTGTCATCTCATTAAGAACACCAGGCCACATTATAAAGAAGGTGAATAACTTATTTTCTGTTTTCATAGAGCCTGGGAAAATACCATAGATAGCATGATCATTATTGTAGCTCTTATTTCATATGGTGGACTTAATCTCCTTAACCTTTTTGCATAATATCACTTTTAATCTTTTACATGTTTGGAGCTGGCAGTTAGGACTCAATCCTACTCCCTGTGAAGTCTATAGGAGTTTTGGATTGTTTTGCTGTCGTTATTAAAAAGAATATACCCCAAGAAAACTGGAGTATTAGCATTCACAGTATTCAGAAAGCTTGTCTAGACAAACATGCTAATCCTATCAAGGTCAAATCTATCCATGGGCTGTATTGTGTTCTCACACAATTTCAGAAGTATATTGCCAAACATATTGGCTGGAAGCAAAAGAGATGTGATAAAGTGCAAAGATGTTAACACAGATGAAGAAGGTATAAGGAGACTAGGATGTGAAGTCTGGGTATGGGATTGGCTGCAATTAAAAAGATTATGATCATGGGGGCACTGTAGAAAACAAACAGATGATAGAATGCTAAAGAAAATAATGCAAACGCAGCCAAAGTCAGTCAGACCTAGAGGCTGACCACCAACGAGATGGCGGGACATTGTGCACAGGGATATGACCAGGCTGGGCTTAATGTAGGAACAAGCTACTGACAGGAATGAAAGGCGATGCTGTACTGTTCCCTATATCTGTAAAGATGCTTTGGGATGAACAAATGATTGACAAACAGCCAACATTAAATGTGATTCTTGTACATATTTACATGAACAGTGAATGTATATCTATCTATCTATCTATTTATCTATGAGTGATATAGTATCTAAATGTTCCCTAAGAGATGTATTTCTGTGCATCTATAATGTGTCATTGTGTTAGGTATAAATACTTATATGAATATGATAATTGTTATTATTCTATGATAAAATATCCATATCACCATTTTACATGTGCCCTCACATAGAACTTGACTTTTTACAACCTGGAGTGGACATCTATGTAACTGAATGTGCTTTCAATCTTTGCAACCCTTGAGGACCCTTGAAAACATAAACTTCTAAAACATAGGACTTGGTGGGAAAACTAGATTCCAAGTATGATTTCTTTCTTTTGCATCACTGAGGAAATGACACTAGAATAGCCTTAGGTTTTCTAACGTCTCTTGTTCTGTGGAGATAAATATTTTGGACCACTATTACAAACATAAGTGCTCAAGTTGCACTTGAAAAATATGCTTGTGTGAATACAGAGATGTGACCAGCTATGCAAAATATGTAGTTGCACATGGAAAACAGGTATTTGGATGCACAAGATGGGGATTGCCTGCACAATGCCCTGTGTGGCAAGTGAAGCTGCATATTTTGCAAGTGCAGTTATCTGTTTGCACCCAGGCACATACACTTTGTATAACAACTTCGACATCTATTTTTGATAATTAGGCCCATAAAGCTCTTCTCTGGTTTGCTAATAACAATTAATAATAATGCTTAGCACTTGCCTGGAGCTTTTTATTAATATATCTCAATGTGCATTACAAAGGTGGGTAAATAACATTATCCCCATTTTACAGATGGGGTAATGAGGTACAGAGAGATAAAATGAACTGTCCCAGAAAGAGCTAGGAATAGCACTCAGTTCTCCTGACTTCCAGTTCTAGATCCTGCCTCACTCTGTGTCAAATTCTCTCCGCCTTGGTTTCTGATGTTAAAACCATCACCCTGGGGTATGTCTACACTGAAAAAAAAATCCCTGGCAGCAAATTTCAGAGCCTGGATCAACTGACTCTGGCTCAGGGGGCTCACATTAGAGGGCTAAAAAGAGCACTGTAGATGTTTCCACCGGGGCTGAAGCCAGGGCTCTGAGACCCACTCTCCTCGCTGGGTTTTAGAACCTAGGCTCCAGCCTGAATGGGAATGTCTACACTGCTATTTTTAGCCCCATAGCATGAGCCCTGAGAGCCCGAATCAGCTGATCTGGGCTCAGAATCGATGCTGCAGGGTTTTTTTGGGCAATGTAGACAAACCCTATGTCTCCCAAGGTTGATAGAGCTGTCCTCAGAGTGAATTCAGGGGAGATGTGCAGAACTAGTTTTCTTTGTTGAGAAACCAGCACTGTTCTTTGTAGAGTTGAGTAGGTTGTCCTCACCTGGCTGAGGAGATCTGGCTAGCATCAGCCTCCCCAACAAATCTCTGCTATGGCTGACCCTGGCAGAACACGTCAACCACCTCATGTGTACTTTGTTTACAAAGGATCTGAGCATGTAAGTTATGGTTTTGGCATCAGATGGGATGTAATGAGTCTGAAAATGAGAATACGTTATTCAAATCTTAGTGTCTCAAATGATTTATGAGCCTATGTTAAATCAAAATTTGAATGTCAATGAGAAACAGAAACCTCAAAAGACTTTCTTCTTCAGTTTCCTCTTTGTTTAAAATATACTTCCAACAATGGATTCATTGTTTAGGATTCTGAACCCACTTTGGCCTTAGCTTGACTGTAAAACTTAATTCATACAGGTAGTGTATACAAAGTTTTCTCTCCCCCCCAATCTTTCCAACTGGTGCCCCTAATATACATTAAATATATTATTATTTATTTGTATTATAGTAGCTCTTAGAGGCCCCAGGGCCTCACTGTGCTAGGCACTGTACAAAAACAGAATAAAAGTCCCATTCCTTGCCCTTAGGAGTTTACAATCAGAAATGGCAAATGTATTCTCACCAGTCCTTTGTAGGAATTCCAGAATCCTCAGTAATTCCAGAAGTCACTCGAGTTGTAGTTGCCCAAGCAAGAAAGATGAATGACTTAAGATATGCGACCCAGAGAGTCACAGAAAAACTTGTGGAAAGGGGGCCTGACTGTGGAAATTGTTCTGTGCATGGGTGGTGGTTTGCCCCCTGTGTAATGCCCAGAAACCTGGTGGTTCTTCAGGGATCTATGAGTACCACCCACACAGAGTTTCTGTGTCTCCACACCTGTTCTGGCCCTCAGCAGGTTCCACTGTCCCAGTTCCCTGGCTGTATAGTGCCATTGAATCATAGACTCATAGAAGATTAGAGTTGGAAGGGACCTCAGGAGGTCATCTAGTCCAACCCCCTGCTCAAAGCAGGATTAACCTCAGCTAAATCATCCCAGCCAGGGCTTTGTCAAGCCACAGTTTAAAAACCTCTAGAGATGGAGATTCCACCACCTCCCTTGGTAACCCATTCCAGTGCTTCACCACCCTCCTAGTGAAAAACTTTTTCCTAATATCCAACCTAGACCTCCCCCACTGCAACTTGAGACCGTTGCTCCTTGTTCTGTCGTCTGCCACCACTGAGAACAGCCTAGCTCCATCCTCCCTGGAATGCCCTTTCAGGTAGTTAAAGGCTGCTATCAAATCCCCCCTCATTCTTCTCTTTTACAGACTAAACAAACCTAGTTCACTCAATCTCTCCTCATAAGTCTTGTGCTCCAGCCCCCTAATCATTTTTGTTGCCCTCCGTTGGACTCTCTCCAACTTGTCCACATCCTTTTTGTAGTGGAGGGCCCAAAACTGGACACAATACTCCAAATGCGGCCTCACCAATGCCGAATAGAGGGGAATAATCACTTCCCTCAATCTGCTGGCAATGCAACTACTCATGGAGCCCAATATGCTATTAGCCTTCTTGGCAACCAGGGCACACTGCTGATCCATATCCAGCTTCTTATCCACTGTAACCCCCATGTCCTTTCCTGCAGAACTGCTGCCTAGCCCATCGGTCCCCAGTCTGTAGCTGTGCATGGGATTCTTCCGTCCTAAGTGGAGGACTCTGCACTTGTCCTTGTTGAACCTCATCAGATTTCTTTTGGCTCAATCCTCCAATTTGTCTAGGTCACTCTGTATCCTATCCCTACCTTCCAGGGTATCTACCACTCCCCCTAGCTTAGTGTCATCTGCAAACTTTCTGAGGGTGCAATCTACACTATCCTCCAGATCATTAATGAAGATGTTAAACAAAACCGGCCCCAGGACTGATCCCTGGGGCACCCAGCTTGTGACCAGCTGCCAGCTAGACATGGAGCTATTGATCACTACCCCTTGAGCCCGATGATCTAGCCAGCTTTCTATCCATTTTATAGTCTATTCATCCAACCCATACTTCTTTAACTTGCTGATGAGAATACTGTGGGAGACCATATCAAAAGCTTTGCTAAAGTCAAGGTATATCATGTCCACTCCTTCCCCCACATCCAGAGAGCCAGTCACCTCTTCATAGAAGGCAATTAGGTTGGTGAGGCATGACTTGCCCTTGGTGAATCCATGTTGACTTTTCCTGATCACCTTCCTCTCTTCCAAGTGCCTTAAAATGGATTTTTAAAACCTTCCTCTCTTCCAAGTGCCTTAAAATGGATTTCTTGAGGACCTGCTCCATGTAATAAGGTAGAACTCTTCACCTGAGACATCAGTTTGCTCCACAGATACCAATGAAACTCTATTTGAAACTAAAAAATGTCCAGCCTCATTGAAATCAATAAAAAATATAGGACCAGATCCTTAACTGGTGTACATTGGTGTAGCTCCATTGAAGCCAGTGAAGCCTTGATGATTTACACCAATTGAGATTCTGGCCCATGTAATGTATCAGCTAACATTACTGACAATTGGGTAAGGGAAAAAATTGCTGTACTGGCACAAATTTTTGCACATTCTTTCTTGACTTTCTAAATAGTGTTTCTTTGGCTACAATAGATTGTGTGATTGTGGAAAAAGGTATTTTTGGTTTTAATCCTTTTCAGAACTCTATTCCAATTACTTATGGGTCAAACACTTGTTTTAAAAGGTCAGGCAAAGTCATTCTGTTTGGATAAGGTTAAGTGAAAAGTATTTTCCATTATTAAAGAAGGTTCATATTAAACATTTAAAATCTCTTCGAAGATTCGAAGAGGACTAGCTTCCTCAGACTCCTACTTTAAACCTTGCATATGGAAGTTGGAGGCCCCAGATTTATTTTCTAGACCAGATTTCTAATGTATAGCAACGTGATATTGTATTATTGTTCTGGAGAGAGTCCTATAAATCTGCACATTAGTTCTATTGCTCCTTAAAGACAAATCAGTAATCTTTTTCTATCTCCTTTACAAATTCTTGTAATTTCTAAATCTAAGGTAAAATGTCATCGAGTTTTTGATCCATTGTTTTGATCAAGTTATGCACTTTATTTGTATCCTGCCAAGATATATTTAATTGACTTTATTTATTATTGACTTTAACAGAACTACTCATATGTTTGAATTTAAGTATGTGCTTTAGTGCTGTTATGGTTTGTGGTTTTAGGGCCCAATCCTGCAAAGATTTACCCACTTGCTTAACTTTACACATATGAATAGTCCTTTTTAAATCAATGGAACTAATCACATGTGTGAAGTTAAGAAGGTGCATAAATCTTTGCAGGTTGTAGCCCTTAATCTGTAATTACTTCTCCTTCTGACCTCTAGCATGTGGGCTGGATCTGCAGGAGGGAGAGGATAAGATCTTAGAGGGGGAAACCTATATTGACCGTCTCTCCATTGAGGGTCTAAAAAATGGGTCTAGTTGACCCTGCTAGTAGGACTTCTTGGGAGGCTTCTCCCTTGGCCCCATATAACCCAAGGGACTGTCTTCTGCTGGGAAGTCCCAACAAAACAGAAAAGCAGAAACCACAGCAACAGCACAAGGAACAGCTCTAATAAAGACAAGTGCATAGGAAAAAAAATCGAGTCAAATATTTTCTTTTCCTGAAAAAATGCTGACTACATAGATTAATAAATAGATTGAATAAAGTGCCTGCTCTTCAAATCAACCTGGGATTAGTAATCAATTAATTAATATATCAATTAAAATAATATCTCCCTACACAAGTTCTCTCAGTTCCTAAAGAGATAAAAATTGACTTTTACACTAGGTGAAATTCACCCTTGTGCAGAGGACCAGCACAAGGCCTATACACAATTTATGTTTGATTTAAACTCTCAGAATAGGGTTGAAGTGATGCAGAGATCTGGGGCTGGCCCTCTACACATAGGTGAATTTCAACTTTAAGGAGAACAAAAGGGAAATGGAACAACAAAGTGATTTCTGTACTTACAGGCTAGTGTTGGTTGAAAATTTTCCATTGAAAAAAAAATTTAATGGAAAATTTGATTTTCCACTAACTTAAAATTTTCATGTAAAGTGCATGTTTTCCTGAAAAAATTGAAAATTTTTAATCAGAAAATCAAAAAATGTTGACCAACTGCCTCAATGTATTTAAGTTTTGGTCAATTTTTTTTTCAATTTTTGGTTGCTAAAAATCAAAATAATTTTAGTTTTTAAGCTTTCAACAAAAAGCTGAAATTTTCCCCAGGGAGAAATTTTCCTACCCGCTCTGTTAAAGACATTTCTGTCTTAAGTAAGTAAAAAAAGTAGTAACCTAATGCTATGGCTTTAACCCTGCAATTTACAGTATTCAGTAAGACTCTTGTTCCCAGTTGAATTGAAGACTTCCTGGCCTTTCTGAAGGAAATCTACAACATAGGGACAGATTTTGATACCCTTGTTCATGTTGATTAGTACCTTTTAGTCCATGAGTGGACTCACTGAAGTCAAGGAGACCATGCATGAGGTAAGTTGCTACTAAATGTAAATAAGTGTGTCACAATATGCACCAGAGAGAAAGACTATTTAGTATTGTAAAAATTGGAGCCTTCTAGGGAAAAAGAGCTTAGGAGTTTCTTGTGTCTAGTACTCTTTAAAGAAAAGATCTCTTCTTTTTAAGTTGGAAATCATATTGGAGTTATAGTGTCTGCACATAAAAATGGAGGGTGGAAATAAATTGACTCAGTGAAAAATGACAATCAAATGGTGTGAGTTAAGATAATTAAAAGAACTAAAACTACCTAGAGATAAAGATCATTAAATCATATTGGAGCCTTAGTTGTCTTCTTTACTAAAAAAAAGAGAAGGCTGTCATTATTTTAAAGAGGTCTTATTGAGGGCACCGGAACAAACCATCCCGATGTGCAAAAAGAATAGCAAATATGGTAGGCACCAGCTTGGCTTAACAAAGAAGTCTCTGGTGAGCTTAAACACAAAAAAGAAGTTTACAAGAAATGGAAGCTTGGTCAGATGACTAGGGGGGATTATAAAAATACTGCTCTAACATGCAGGAATGAAATCAGGAAGGCCAAAGCGCAATTGGAGTTGCAGATAGCAAGGGATGTGAAGGGGAACAAGAAGGGTTTCTACAGGTATGTTACCAACAAGAGGAAGATTAGGGAAAGTGTGGGACCCTACAGAATGGGGGAGGCAACCTAGTGACAGAGGACGTGGAGAAAGCTGAGGTACTCAATGCCTTTTTTGCCTCTGTCTTCACAAAGTCAGCTCCCAGACTACTGCACTGGGCGGCACAGAATGGGGAGGAGGTGAACATCCCTCAGGACTATTTAGAAAGTGGGGGCATACACAAGTCCATGGGGCTAGATGCAATGCATCCGAGGGTGCTGAGGGAGTTGGCTGATGTGATTTCAGAACCATTGGCTATTATCTTTGAAAGCTCAAAAGGTCTAGGTCTAGGTGGAATATTAGGAAAAAGTTTTTCACTAGGAGGGTGGTGAAGCACTAGAATGGGTTACCTAGGGAGGTGATGGAATCTCCATCTCTAGAAGATTTTAAGCTGTGGCTTGACAAAGCCCTGGCTGGGATGATTTAGCTGAGGTTAATCCTGCTTTGAGTAGGGGGTTGGAGTAGATGACCGCCTGAGGGCCCTTCCAACTCTAGTCTTCTATGATTCTATGATTGGGAAGGGGGTGGGGGAGGAGAGCAATGGGAGTGTATGAGCGGAGTCAGAATTGTAACGAAGAGTTATGAATTTTGAGGAGAAACTAAAAAATGCAGGAGGAGCAAATGGTATAAAAAATATGGAGTAAGTCTATTTAACCTATCACAGGAAATACTGGTATATTAAAAATCTGAGACAAATAATAAGGTTTCATGCTTTGATGTTACAAACATTTTGTGGATATAAACTGCTTATGTTTTGCAATAATTGTTTCCCATATCACCAGGGAAGTGCTGAGGAAGAATTTAAACTTGGGGGATTTTTGTAAACGGGTGTTAAAGAATGCTCAATCCCATATCTCAACAGTGAATTAGGAGACGTGTCAGTAATTGCTATACTGACTTAATGTTATTCAACTATATATTTATAATTATTTGCCAGACACCCAGGCACAGCAGTGTGAAACTCCCTGGTTTATATTTTTTAGGATTTTATGTGAAATAATTTTTCCCATTTTGGCTTTTGCATGGCCTCACCCACCTCAATTTAATTTTAAGATGCAAAAAACCCCGTAATTAGAAGTTTCCTCATGTAGTGGTTGACTGAGAAAAAAGGAATCTAAAGATCAGTTAGGACAAAAAAATAGGAAGTTTGGGGTGAATGAATTACCCCCACCTCTCCACTCATCAACCACACAGGACAAAATAGTCAAATATACTTTTTAAAAGTCTAATATTTCCTTAAGCAGAGGGACATAAACATTCTTTCAGCACAAAACAAACATGCTTTTGTCATTGACTTAAACTGTAATGGAAGAAAATTGACAGTTATGCCACACCTTAGGATTTATACAGTGCAAACACCCTTTATAGAATTCCCCGACCCCCACCTAAAAACCAATCTCATTTTGTATTTCTCCTTTTACTTTTCCAAGATGGATTTGATAATGTTAGGATGTGACCTTAAAAATTCTGGACAGTAATGATAAATCAGACAAAAACAAAATAACTGATTAGTGAATAACATTTTTATGTGACTGCTTTTTAAATAGTGTACATTATTGAATATCTTTGTTTTTGCAGCATCTCCAAACCCAGGTTTCTTTATTTTTCTCAGTTTAAACCAGACTCTTAACATCATTTTGTGCAAAATCTATCTTGGGGTTGCGCCTGAATTTCTTGTGTCGTGTGTGCAGAAGGAATGCAGGGCCTAGTTAAGTGAAGCAGAATAGAACCACTGAGGTTTTTTTCCAGTGCTTGTGATGCAGCATTAGAGATCAGCCTGCTTTTACTCCACCCCGTGCTTCATTAGTGGGTTATACAATCATTAATTGGCAGGCTGATACTATCATTTCTTGTTTGATCTCAAAAGTCAATTTTTATAGCTGCATTATAAGGATGTTAAAAAAGCTTTCCAGTGGAAATGCTGAAAGACTCTGAATTATCTGTCTCAGGCTGAATAATTTTAGAAAGCTTCAGCTAAAACAGTTCAACCATTTCCAAGAATGAGGTTAGGGGAAGATATGTTGTTTTGCCCAAGTTAAAAAAACTTGTAGTACCATTTCTTTGAGAAGGTGTTGCCTCTGCAACTTTAATTCATCCCCCTTGTGTGTATGGATTATGATACAGTCTTTAATTACATGCCTATGTACTATACTTTGCACAGTATGCCTGCCTGGTGTACTGGATGGATCTGCTCTGGGAATGAATCAGGGTTTTGTAGTAAAGAAGCCTGTTGTCTGTAGGACTCTTAACTCATTTGTTACAGAAGTTGGAAGGTGTGTAGTGAATGAGGCAGGTGACTGCAGAACGAGAAAGGATGGTCTCATAGTTAAAGCAGTTGAATGATACTCTGAAGAAGTGGATTCTATCCCTGCCTTTGCCACAAAGTTCCTATCTGATCCTGGGCAAGTCCCTTTAACAAACTTTTCACAGGTGGCCACTGACTGTGTGTTCCTCATTTTCTGCCCAACTTGAGACTCTGGGATGTGATTTGCAGAAGTGCTGAGCACTCACAGCTGCAAATGCAGCCAATGGAGCTGTGCTTTGAACAAGTAAAGTGCTATATAATGTTACATACCATGAAAAATCAGATCAAATTAGGCACTCAAAATTAGTGGATACTCTTCAGCTTAATCTCTCTGTGCCTCCGTTCACCATCTGTACAATGGGGATAATACCAGCCCTCATCTTACAAGGATGTTGCAAAGAAAAATTAACTGTGAAATTAATTTAATGAATTAAATATTTGTGAAGTACTCAGATATTGTAGAAAAGCCCATGAGGAAATTAGTAATTCTATATTCAGAACAGTGTTTGAGCAATGTGCAGTAAATAAGGCCTGAGGCTACACATTATACAGTGAAAATAAAACAAAACATCCAAGAGCTGCTAATTAAGTGAGCACTGTCCATCCTGTGCACTAAGTGAAGCAAGGGTCCTGTGTAAAAAACAGTATGTGGTCATGTTATTAAAGACTATATCATAGTGCATAAACACAAGAAGCCAAATTACTTTTGGCATGTCCTATCTTTTGAGTGATTCATGTTACAAACTTAATGTTCTTTTAGCATAGTTTTTAATGTGTAATTATGTATTAAGAAGGCATGAATGGTTAATATTTTTGGAGGGAGAGTTGATGGAGGGACGTTTTGTTTTAAAGGTTCATTTCTGCTTCTTTTTAACCTTAGAAATACATGGTATATTAAGTCTTATTTTCCCTGTTTTCACTGGAGGACTCCTCAGGAAACTGTCTTCCCCTCAAGAAGAGGAGTGTTAAGCAACTGAATCTTTAACAAAAAGAACTTTTCTCCCAAGTGTTTGTTAAGAGTAATATGTAGTAGTTTAATTAAAAATGCCTTCACCTTTCAATTTCTCAGTTTCCCAGCTCTTGTCTCTATTCATTTCACAATTTTACTCATTCTCTAGTTGTCCAGAAAGTCTTTTAGCACAAAGAAGGTATAAAAATCCTGATGCTTGTAATGCAAAAACAATCAAATTTGTTTTTCATGGGGGAAAATAACTCCAAACATTCAGATTTTCTTTATATATATGTATATATACAAATAATTAATTAATAAAAAACAAAAAAAGAGTGCAAATGCATTTTTTCCCTCTGCAGATCATCTTTAAATTAATCATGTGTAGTTTGTAGTACAATTCTGTTTGCCCTTTGGTTAAAGAGTAACCATGCTTGGGCAATTGATGGTCCATAGGGTGACCAATTACTGTTATTTCCTTCATAGCACAAAGATTGGTGACAAGTCATTTACTTATGAAAATTACAATGACCAGTAATAACATTGGAACCAACAAGTTTCACACGTAAAAGGAAAATGTATTAAAACAAATGTCATCAACTTTGAGTAAAAAGCACCCTCATTGCAACATGGATTTCCCTGAGAATGCTAGAAAATCATTGTAAATAGACTTTTGGAAGACTTATATGACTCAGCAAAATGTTTATTAATAAAGCAAGTTCTTCTTTTTCAATAGGACTTGAAACTTGCTAACATATAGTACTACCATTTTCACATGCCAAAAGCACAATTTCTACATCCCACATTTTACAAGACTGGGCAGTCTTTTTATTTTTATTTTAAGATTGTTTTAGAGCAAAAATAAGTAAGACCCTTTGTACAAAATATATAATGAATCCTGTACTAAGGATTAGCGCCTATAAAGAATTCTGAGCCTAGATTGTCCAGCGATTGGTTCCATATAAACAATCATAGACGGGATGAGCTAGCACATCTACCTAGTTGTACTGGGGACAAGGTCACTTCCCTCTCCCTGCCCAAGGAGTAATATTTAGCAGCAGGCTGTATGAAACAACATGTTGCTCCCTTTTGCACTGATAGCAGGGTGCATTATATAGTGTGCTCTCTCTGGCCCACACACGGTATTCTGCCTCAGTACTCCCTGTACATGAAGATTGTCTCTAAGCATATCTCCAGTTGGCTGCTACAGTTCCAGTCACAGATTAATTGAACTGTACAAATTCAAATATTATCATTCCTATTTATTATAATATTATCTATGCTGTTTGACCTTTAGTTAAGGCCTCCTCTTCTAGGCAACTCTTTTTGTTTGGTCCCTTAGGCAGCTGTTTGAGATACCATGTGTGTGTTATATTTCTAAAGAGCAGCTACATTTTCCTGAAGAACAATTTTGAGTGACACATTATCAGGGTGTTTTTTCTATCTTTAACGTTTTATTTCAAGAGCCATTTGTAAACAAACCAAGGTCTTTTGTTTCTGAAGAGTTCATTTGCTCCTGCTGCTTATTTTCCACCTAAACCCATAAGCTGGTGCTTATGCTCTCAAAATCATTTCCACAGCAATCGCTTGTGATACTCCAAATGGACAATTATTACTTCAAGTGAGGAACAAACAGCAGGAGATTAATTCTTAGAAACCAAGGATCTAAGTCTTCTGCCAAGGCATTGAAATACAGTAACTCCCACTGATGTGTGGGAGTTACATGAATCCTGTGGCTAGAGAATAAGGCCCCAAATTTCTGGTTTTATGCCAATGTAGCTTTCAGGTTTGCCTGCCATTTCAAATGCACAATTACCTGATATCTCCAAGTGCATTTGGATAACCCCCCTGCAGAATCTACCAATGTCATATGAAATCAAGAGGTTTTTGTCACTCCCTCCCCACAATGAACATGTTTGGTGAGATTCACTTATCCATGATGATGTTATGTCTTGGTGGCGGGTCAGGCGGCAAAGTGTTGGTGTCTGTGGGGGCAATTTCTTCATACTGTGCAAAATGTCGCCATGCCATGAAGCCAGAGTCATTCAAATGTCTCACAAGCACTGCTTGTCAGATATGAGACTGTCCTGTTAAAATCAGGATGATTGTAGAAAATCCAACTCTGCCCTTGGGTATCTTCAGGAGCCAGCATGGTAACCCAGTTCTCTGAAGGCCCATTCCTACCTTCCCATCATTCAGAACATAATTAATGTTGCCTGCTCTCTTTGTTGCTTTAGGGTCTGATGGCAGGGCCCCCATAAGGAGGTCAAAAGTCTCATCCTTGTGTCCTTTAAGATTCCATTCCTCCCCAACTGAGAAATAGACTCCAAGAGCTCAGTTTATTTAGCTTAACAGAGAGAAGGTTAAGGGATGACTTGACTACAGTCTAAAAGTATATGCGTGTGGAACAAACATTTAATAAAGGGCCTTCAATCTAGCAGAGAAAGGTATAGCATGATCCAATGGCTGGAAGTAGAAGCTAGATAAATTCAAACTGGAAATAAGATGTACATTTTTGCCAGTGAGGTGATTAACTATTGGAAGAATTCACCAATGCTGTCCATCACTGATCGTTTTAAAAACAAGATTGAATGTTTTTTAAAAAAATCTACTCTAGGAATTATTTTTGGGGAAGTGCTATGGCCTGTGTTATACGGGAGGTCAGACTAGATGATCACAATGGTTCCTTCTGGCCTTGGAATATACGAATCAATTTATCTGAAGGCAAGAGAATATACCATGGAAGAGATTTCCTTGCTGTATTTTGATGCTTACCATTCAGATTCTTTGCCAGAAGTACAATGTTCTCATATTATTCACGCTCCTTTGGATTCAAACCTGACTGGGAACCAGAAGTTCCCAGTATAAAAAGATATATGAAAATTACAGAACCTCAGAAAAGGTCGGGGTTGAATTTGGCACTAACAAGAGTTTTAGCCTTGACAATGGATTTCTTACAGTAGCTAAACCGGTTTCTTAATCCCTGTTTAGCATGGCCATTGTACATGATGTAGAGATTGCATTAACATACAAATAAAAAGGCACAATTTTCTGGAACTGATGTTTCCAAACACAATTGGTTATTCATGGGAATATCAGGATCTTTCTTCCCCTTCTCATGAATATACCTGTTCACACTGTTAATAGAGAAGTTGGAGGCAAATACTATTTAGATGGAAATTTGTATTTTGTTTGACGCAGGATAAAACATCATGTGATCAAACCAACTTCTTGATTGCTGTTGACAGTACAACAAAATTAAAATGGACTTTTGGAATTCAATTACTGCATTTATATATTTGACAAAACTCATCTTTTGGTCTTAAGTAGTTTTGCAAATCGATAAACTGTTTGTAAAAATAATACAAAAGTTAGAGCTGCTGTAAAAACTGCTTACTACTTGAATTGTGTCAATTGCCCATTTAAGAGTGTGTAAGGCAAATGTTGGTGTTATATGAAAAATGGCTCTCTGGCAGACATATTCTGGATCAACATATAAGCAGGCAGTGGGAGCAGTTTGGTGACTTGGTGATAAATGAAAACAGGAGCTAATAGAACTGTCTTGAGCCAGCAGAGCTGTTCAGAACTTTGGGATCTTGATTTGCAGTTGTTTTGACAAACTTTTTCTTCCAGTTCGGTTCCTGTGGTTTTGCATCTCCTCCTCCAAGGTTTCACTATGAATTTTGACTTCAAATGAAGAGAAACTGAAGTGGTAGAGAAACTCAGTGAGACTGCTGTATTTTATTTGCTTTTTCAACATAATCAGGAATTCCTCCTGTTGGGAAGGAGGACTTTCTTAGCCTATGTCTGCTCAAAATGTTTGTGAACCTCAGTAAACTTAGACTGAGCTGTAATTAAAAGGTTTACTAGGAAAATTTTGTGTTGCTGTAGCCAGGACACATTCTACCAGCCAGATAGGCTTTTCATGAATTGAGTCAAAACCTTTTTGGGACCAATTCCTGCTTCTCTGAGGACTGGTCCACACTTAAAAATTAGATTGATCTAGCTATATTGCTCAGGGTTGTGAAAAATGTCCTGCCCTGTATGATGTACTTAGGTTGATCTAAACCCCCTATACAGATGCGGCTAGGTTGATGGAAGAATTCTTCTGTTGACTTAGCTACTGCATCTCACAGAGGTGGATTAACTGTCAATGGAAAAAACCCTTCTGTGAAAGTAGAAAGCATCTACATTACCGCACTACAGCCGCACAGCTGCAGAGCCGTAACTGTGTCGTTGTAGCAGCTGTATTGTACACATATCCTGTTCACTGTATCCATTACCCTAGAGTGTCAATGGGATCACTGATTCCATTAAGCTCTGGGGCAAAGACATGCCAAAAAATAAAGCCATGTGAATCACTGATTTTTTGGTCTGGTGGACAAACCAAAAACAAACAAAAAAAATTGTTTCAGGTCAACCTGAAATAACATTTTTTAAAAAATGTTTCAGCAAAATGAAAAAGTAAAAAATGTTTTGTTTCAGGGTGAACAAAATGTTTTGGTTGACTCAAAATGTTTCTGTTGGTTTTGAGGGGTTTTTTTACCTTTAAAAAAAAAAGAATGTAAAATTCAAAAAGAAAATGACATTTTGAAAATGTCAGAATGAACTGTTTCGACTTTTTGTAATGTATTTCTTTTTCTTTCAGCAAAACAATTCAGCAAATTCAACTTGAATTCGCAAAATGTTTCAATCAACCTGAATATACATTTTTCAATGAAAAAAAGTTTTTCCAGACAGATTTTGCCCAGTTCTACCCTAGAGTCCTTATGTCCAGCAAATGCACATAAGGGTTTCTGGGGCATGTCTTATTGTCAGCAAAATAACAGGGATGGCAGATATAGTTCTGTGTTGCTCATTTAAGGTGTAACTTCCAAGGCATAGGGTTGAGCAACCATGCTAGGTGCTCCCATAAAACATTAGGAGTGGGAGCCTGATCCGAAGCCCATTGAAGTCAATGGACAGACTCCCATTGATGCCAATGGATTTTGGATCATGCCATGGGAGAGGAATGAAGAGTGCCGCCCCTATATAAGACAAGACATCCAAAGTAAGTGAAGCAAGGAATGATCTTCAGTGGGAGGAAGAGTCTTGAAGGGATTGTAGGCCTGGAATGGAGCTTTCTTTTTGAAGATGGGAGAGTCCAGGGGACAAGTGTCATGGGTCTGTGTGGGCTCTTTGTGGGTGGATGTGAGGATGAGTAGGGGGAAGACAAAAGGCCTCATTCTCTCCTCCCATGCACTTTGTGTAGTTATTTACATCTGTGCAAAATGACTGTTATGATTCTCTGAAATCAGAATGGAACTATATTGATAGTTTAAATTACATTAGTAACTACATTATGAACCACTTACTTCTGAAATATGTTTTTAGTAGCAAAGCCAGCTGTGATTTATGCCAGTGATCAATGCAAATTGCAGTTATTGACTTTTTTTTTTTTGGGCATATATGTTAAGTTCATACAGAATCATTATTACAAAATAAATAATTTTTAAAAGAACTTTCTGGCCTGTGTTCTGACAAAGTTTATGCTGTAAATTTCTGAAAATGAGTTAAATGCTGATGCAGCCTTAGCTAATGTAGCAAACATACCATTATAATGGTTCCCATAAGAGGCTGCAAGATCACTGGGAAAGCCAACAGCCCCACAGTCTGGTTTATCTCAAGAATTGCATCTAATCTCAGGCTGATGCTTTTAACTTCTCCTTTCAGATTGTGTGCTTTAAAAACAACAAAGGTACCACTTTGAAATTCTTTTAAAATGATAGGTGGCCTTTTTATATGTGGAGGTGCATCTTCTAGAGTTCACAGAGCTCTGTGTAGCTCAGAAGCTTGTCTCTTTTACCAACAGAAGTTGGTCCAATAAAAGATATTACTTTACCCACCTTGTTTCTCTCATATCCTTTGCAAAACTCCTCAACGTTAGTACCCATGAGAATCTATTCTACATCTGTTATAAATTACAGATATTCTGTTTAGGGGAACTTCAAAGTTCCATCTCTGAGTAGGGCTAACAATGGGGAAAAAATGTAGGCACCTTTATTATAATCCAATGGTGGGTGATTTAAAGATGTATATAGATACATCAATTGAAAAACCATTTAGTTGTCACACTTTTAATGTGGATAAACTCAAGTGCAGATTAAACAGATTAAGTAATAAAGCGTCTGCAATTAAAATTAATGTAATTACTCATAAGATTATTATTAGGAATGCATAAATATTAATATAGTGATTCAGACTTGAAAAATATCTTAAAGAAGCTAATTTTCATGGTGCCACATTCCAGCCCTGGAATAAGATGTTAGCAAAGAGTTGCTGAATACAACTGCTGTAATGAAGGCCCTGATCCTGTCATAAATTCCATGTGGATTGACCATGGCATCTGTGCAGAAATCCATTGGGGCTACTTGTATGGAGTTCACTGCAGGCCCAGCACACAAAGTGGTAATTTATCATGGCGTAATAGATCACATGTAATTATGTCACAATTAACTTTAATAAAACATGTATATATCCTTACTTTTAGTTGTGGGATATTGTAGGTGGACAGAGGAGTTAGTTGCTTTTTTTCCTCCTTCAACTGGCATATGACCAGCTCTTACACTGAAGAGATTTGATTTTGTAAATGAAATAGACTTACTTTCCCTTTCACACAAAATACACCTAAAGAAGAGGAAAAACTAATTTTGCTTATAGATAATTCATAGCTGGGGAAGTTGTATCAGATTTGTCTTCCTGGGGAACATGATGCTAAACAAACAAATAAAAAAGCTCACATAACCAATTTTATTGTAATAGGAACATGTTCTGATTTGCTTTTAGTCTGAGTATAAGGGGAGGAAAAAAGGCTGCTTCCATTTAAGTGCAACCTGAAAGCTAGAAATCTTCTCTATCAATGTTGGTTTATTTTATAATTTAATTTTAGTGCCTGTGAAGAGTGCCAGATTGACAGCTCCGCTCCTAGAGAAGTAAAAACCTCCGTTTAGCCAGAGAGCAGGTTCATCACCCACCACTTCAGCACAAACTTCCCTCGACCAACATGCTCCTGGGCCATCCGTTTTGGTAAGATGACATTGACATTTCAGTTTCAGTGTCCATTCAAACCCTGATTTTTATGCTGAGCTTGCTGACAACGGTGCCAGTTTTCATCGAAAGCGGCAGTGTTTTGGTGCTGTGGATATCTGTCCACCAGCACTTTCTCATAACACAAAGAGACAAGGTGATTATCTAGATTAGGGAAATTTGCACTGATTTAACTACATAGATTCAATTACACCAGTGAAATGCCCTAAACTAAACACATTACAATGGTACAATTTATGCTGGCAATTTACTAAAGTAAGTTGCAGTGGTAAAAGCCTCATCTGAAGCCTGTGCAGTGCATCTACACTGCTGTGTGCACTGGTGTAGCTACATCGGGAAACCTTGGGGTGAAAAAAGCTATTTGTGC
The DNA here is from genome assembly GCF_026122565.2 of Emydura macquarii macquarii. Classification (NCBI taxonomy): domain Eukaryota; kingdom Metazoa; phylum Chordata; order Testudines; family Chelidae; genus Emydura; species Emydura macquarii. The sequence goes on from NW_027133667.1 coordinate 2,557,610, forward strand.
AAAGTGTGTGTTCTATGTGGGGCAGCTGAATATTGAATGCTTGCTTTTTGCAACCTTAATAGTGTTCTTTTAACATCGTTTTTGTGTGTGTAATTATTATAGCAGAGCGGGAGCTCTGCTACAGTTAAGGTTAGACCAGCTTTCTGTTTAAAGTTTGACTCTTCTATGTGCTCTAAAATCTATGTGGTTACTTGGAGTGCCTTGAAATTTGGTGTGCCTCCCTGGGGAATGGATTTCTGTTAGTAAGCCAATTTTGGGGCGACAGGGCCAAGGGATTCCTGAGATACAGCACCTGAAATAAATCGAGCTTTTCTAAAAGTTGAGAAATTCTGGCAACCTTTTTTTGCTCACAAGTAGAGGTCAACTCAGGGCTCAGATCATTATCGCACCAGGGTCTCCAATACTTGAGGGTTACTCCCAACAAAATGCATGGTGCCCATCAGTCCTTTGGGGGAAATCAAATTGAAACCTGATTTCAAAAAAAAATTTTGCTTCTCCTGTTAGGTTCTTCACAAGTCTCATGTGCTTATTTGTGCATTTAATGGATTATATGGAGCATGTGTAAACAGAAGAGTTAACACGATTGTTAGTCTTCAGTTTTACACTAGCTGTAGCTCAAGGGGATAAATAATTGGCCTCTTAACTTGACCCACCCAGCCAGCCTCAATCTGAGGCCATGTCTACACTACCACTTACATTGACAAGACTTATGTTGCTCAGGGCTGTGGAAAAAATACCATCCTGAGCTGGTGTAAGTGGCAGTGTGCCCAACGCTATGTCGGCGGGAGAGCCCTGCTGCTCATTTAGGTAGTTTTATTATGTTGGTGGGACAGCTGTGCCACTGTAAGCTCACTAGTGGAGACATGGCCTTCGTCTCACCTTGTGTGGAAATCTGGGGAAGGTTGGATGGCGTATTGCTAAAAATCTGTCACTAGTTCACTCAGTTCACAACTGCACCAATGACCACTAACTCTTACCAATCTGTCTTTCTGTTAAAAATCAAACCAACCCTAGAAAACGTTAACACAGAATTAAGGTTCCCTAGTGACTGCTCGTGTTCCTCCAAATGGTAAGTTCAGCAAAACTCAGACTTCAGAAAACCAGAAAATACAGAATTAAGGTAATCTTAACTCTGCCCTCTTTGAAAGATGCCCCCAAACATACCCACTCTCTGTCTTTTCACTGCACAGGAAAGGAGCTACCTACACCTGCCTGATACGCAAAAACTGAGGGCTTGTCTTCATGTACAGTGCTATAGTGGCGCAGCTTCATGTGAAGACACTACTACGCTGATGGGAGAGCCTCTCACATCAACATAGTTAATCCACCTCCCCGAGAGGCAGTAGCTTTGTCAATGGGAGAGACATAGCACTGTCTACACGGGGCTGGAGAGAGGGTTAAGTTGGTATAACTATGTCGGTCAGGGGTGTGGTTTTTCACACCCATGAGTGATGTAGTTATACTGATATAGATCTGTAGTGTAGACCTGGCTTGAGCCTACTCTCCTGACAGAATACCACACTTGTGAAATGTAACAACCACTTCACACTAAGGCTATATCTATAATACAGCCTACATCAGCAAAATTTATGTTGCTCAGAGGTGTGAATATTCCATCCCCCCTGAGCAACATAAATTACACCAACATAAGCGCTCGTGTGCACAGCACTATGTTGGCAGGAGAGCTTCTCCCACTGAGCTAGCTTCTGCTGCTGGTGGAAGTGGTTTTTTTTATGCCAACCGGAGAGTTCCCGACTGTTTTAATATCCCACCTTACTACTGACAATGTCCATGGCAACACCCCCTTACCACCTCAGTGCCTTGCTGCTGAGACAATCCACACAATTTTGCCGTAAAATGATGCAGCCAGCTTCTTAGGGTACACATGCTCCCCTTTCCTTTCACACCTTGGGTAGGCACAAACCCTGATCCCCTCATACCACAATCACAACTCCTCAAACTAATCCCCATTTCCTCAGCTCACAAATACCTCTACACCTACTGCATCCACCATTCACTACAGCTAAAACTCACACACACACACTGACTGCTACCGGCAGTGCTTGCACAGAATTCTCAGGGGCTGTTGTCTGTTCCGGAGGGCAAGATTAAGGTTACATGGCCATGTACCTTAACTCTGCATTTCCTGGTTTTCTGAAATTTTGCTGAACTCTACATTCTGGAAGGACACGAGCAGTCATTGGGGAACCTTAACTCTGTGTTAAAGAAGATTTTTTTTTTGCCATTTAATTATATTGATTTGTATTGCAGTAGTGCCTAGAAGTTTCCATCAAAGGTCAGAGACTCATTGTACTAGGCAATACAGTGTTTCTCAACGTTTTAAGTAGCAAGTACCCGCTAACTTATGAAAATTTAATAAGTACCCTAACACTCACTTTTCCAAGGGATTTTATATTTGCAGACTAATGTGAGCCATATGTTGGAAGAAGGGCTGGAAGAAGGCCGTGATATGACAGATGTCAGATCTAGTGTGGGTAGGGTTACCACCTTTACACCAGGGGTGCACAACTCAAGTATGTACCTGGGCTAGAGGTGATGTTGGCCAAAGCTAGGAGGCTTTGAGCGGCATGCCAATGTTGGGGAATATAAAGCGCCGCGCCACATTTTTTGCCATAGATTTGAGAGGAGGAAGGGGTGAGAGAGAGAGACAGGGAAGGAGAGCGAGAGAGAGAGAGGAATAGAGGGTAATGTGAAATCTGGGGCTGTCATAGTGGTCAATGTTTCTGCACCAGCTGGGACCCAGAGATGTGGGCAGGCGGCTGCTGCCCGTCTTCAAGTCGGGGCGCTGGAGGCTGTCCCTCGGCTTGGAGCCAGGTCGCAGGTGGCTTCCACCCAACTTGTGAGACTCAGGAGGCTGCCACCGGGCTCCCACCTGGGAGCTGGGACCAGGTCAGAAACGGGGTGCTGCTGCCCACCTCCCCCAGAAGCTGGGGGTTGCTGCCTGCCTCCCAGCTCAGAGCTGGAACCTGGCAGGAAGCGGGTGGCTGCAGCCTGGCTTCCCAGGACTGGCAGCTGCTGTCTGCCTCCCAGCTGGGAGCTAGGACCTGGTGGGAAGCGGGCTGCTGCCACCCGGCTTCCCCAGAAGTTGGCAGCAGCCACCTGCCGCCCCTTCACTCCGTTTTTTCCCAGGTACCCCCTGCCTGTGTCTCGCGTACCCCCAGAGGTACGCGTACCACAAGCTGAGAAACTATGAGGCAGTATACACACACATAATAAAAGAGTGATCCCTGCCCCAAAGAGTTTACAAGCCATGTTGTGACATACTTACACTGCAGCGCAATGTGACAGCATTGCCTAACACACACCCAAAAGCTGGGTCCTTATGTAGTAGTAGAGCTCATCAGTAGATCTCAAAGAGCTTTGCAAAGGATGGTAGTGCCATTATCTGCCCTTTACTGATGAGGAAACTGAGGCACAGCGAGGAGCCCTGATGCAAAAAACCTGAGGTCACCTGCCGAAGCGTATTGTGCGGGGCAATGTCATTTAGACGAGGTGACCTGGGTTCACAGGCACGCCCGGGGACAGGGAGGGAGCCAGAGAGGACTCTCCCGCTGGCCCTGGCTGGCAGCCGGAGCAGCAGCATCAACAGCTGTTGTGGTAAATACAACTTTACTGCAGCGGGCAAAGTCAGGGCGGACTTAGTCACAGGCGGAGAGAGCCCGAGGCCGGAGTGTCAGGGCGCCGCTGTTTACAGCTCCTGCCTTCCCCGCCCCGGGCTGCAGGGAGGGAAAACCAACCGGTCCGGGCAGGGCGGGGAGCCAGCTGATCTGCAGCAGCAGCAGCAGCCATCGCCGCCGGCGCCTCCCTCCAGCGGTCCCTCCCTCCCCCGCGAAGGCAGCGGCTGCCCGGCTCAGGGCTGCCTCCTTCCGGACCCTCCTGGAAAGCCGGCCACTCCGCCTCAGCTCCCTCCGGAGCCTCCGGCCCGCCGCTGGGGGCGGCTGCACGCGGTGCACAGGGTGGTCCCGGGCGCTGCACCGGGCCGGGGGCGGGGCAGCCTCAGCCCGCGGGCGACTCGGGCGACTCCAGCTGGGCGGAGAGGCCCGGGGAGGGCGGCCGCTCGGCTCGGCTCGGCTCGGCTCCCCGCCCCGCCACTTTCGCTTTCGTTTCCGCGCGGGCGAGTCACTCCCTCACACCCGCAGGAGCAAAGACGCTCGGCGCTGCACCAGCGGGCCGGGCCGGAGGGGTCTCCCGGAGGAGCCGCTGCACAGGGGGCCCGCGTGTGGGGCGGGCGGGCTGCGGAGCTGCCCCGGGATGGCTCGAGCCGCGCTGCCGGGCAGCCAGGCGCTGCGGGCGCTGTGCTCGGCCGGCGGCGCCTTGGAGCAGGAGGAGCTGGCCCGGCGGCTGCCGGCCCTGGCCCACCTGGACCGCCTCTTGCTGGCGGAGCCGGAGCGCTTCACGCTGGTCACCCGGCCGGGGCCCTGCTCGCCCGGCGGCCCGGCCGGCGAGCAGCGGGTGGTGGTGGCCACCAGCGCCGTGCGGCTGTGTCAGGAGCACGGCGGGCCCGGGCCGGGCTGCGGGGGCCAGTGCGGCCGGCTCCACCTCTGCCGCTACTTCATGTACGGCAGCTGCCGCTACCAGCGCACCAGGTGAGCCGGGGTCGCCGCCCGGGGCTCCCTCCGGGGACCCCCCCCCCTCTGATGGGCGAGCATCCACCTCCCCTGGCCCTTCACTCTCCACCGCCCTCTCCCAGCGGGATGGGCCCCCTGTCCACTGGGGCCCCGCCTTGCCCTGCCCGTGGGTGCCCCCCCCGCTGTTCAAGGGGACTGCCCCTTGGCTGTGGGAAAGCCCTTCAGGGCGGCACACCCCGTGTCTGAGCGGTTGGTGTCCATCCCCTCTCCCACTTGGTACATTTCAGTGCCTCACAAAAGGTGGGGCGCTCCCCTCCGCACGGGTTTAGGGGGGTGCGCACAAAAGGCTAGTTTGGGGCGTGCAAGATGGGGAGGCATTGAAACCTCTCAAAGGGCAGAGTGGAGGGGGGGTGTGCAGCTGGTTTTCTTTTTCTGATTGGGGCTTGACTTTTAAAAGTTTAGAAAACTGTGAATTGATCATTGTTACCCACTGGGGGATAGGTTGCGCCGCATGAGGATTTCTTTGTTCTTTCTTTTGGGATGTTTTTTTCCCTTCCATGTGTCTTTCTGTATTTGTTTAAGTAAGAGGTAAGACTCCTGTCAACTTTGATACTTCCATAAACTGTCTTTTACAAACTTATCTTGAACGGTGGAGTTAAAACTAAAAAAGCAGTTTGTTTTGATGTCTCTTGTCACCTTGTTGCATGGTTCCTGTCTGGCTTTCCACTGTGCTTTTTACCTCCCAGTTTCAGAGTTTACATTGTTATGGTAAGGGGATTTGCAAGAGTACAAATTCCATTTAGGGTCTAGTTTTAGTAGTTTAGCATGCAGTTTTTTCTTTTAAATGGTTTTAGGCTATCAAGGATCTTAAGTTTTTGACTGGAGTTGTTTCATCTAGACATGAAGCCTGTTGGTTCCCTTAGTAGTTTTTCTCTTGGATAAGCAGAAGTTTATTTTCGTTTGGAAAAGGATGAGATGCTGTTTGTATGGTATGTTTAAAGCCATAACACAGCGTTTGATGTACTTAGAATTATTTGGGAGGCTATAGAAGCAGAGAGAAGCATCACAAAATGTCTCAAAGCTGCAGAGCGAGATAAAATAGCATAGCTGAAGTGCTTGGCATAGGATGATGCAAATAATGGAAAACAGACTGGATTGGGTAAGTGAATAATGGTTCGCTAAATGAATGTATCATGGCATTTCTGAACAGGGCTCTTTATAGCAGGCAAAATATACAAAGTAAAAAAATATAACCAAATTCTTACCATAGATACCTAGCACACTTCTGGATGTTAGACAAATACTAATTCTTTCCCCAAAAGCTTCATTTACTTTGAAGTAGCTTGATAAACTATATGACTTACCATCATAACCCATAAAGAAGTATGCAGTGGTGTTGTATCCATGTTGATCCCAGGATGTTAGAAAGATAAGTTGGGTGAGGTAATATCATTTATTGGACCATTTTTTGGTTGGTGAGAGAGACAGGCATTGGAGCTTACACAGCTCTTCTTCAGGAGGTCTAGGACTTAGGTGCTCTCAGTCAGAAGAATGTCTCAGCTATACAAGATGGAACAGATTGTTTAGCATAAGTAGTTAACACATATTTCAAGGAACCATTTAAAGTGAAGTGGCCTGTTAGCACCCATCCATTCATGGGGGGAGGCAGCTTGTGTGTGTGGTGTGGGGGGGTGTTAGTGGGTTGGATTGTTGGTAATAACCCATAAATCCAGTGTCTGTATTCGGTCCAAGTGTGACAGAGTGGGAATTTTCTGTAAATATTTTGTATGAATGCTGTGTGCCTCAGTTCCCTCTATGTGCTGAATTGTCGCTAGGTGGTGGGAAAAGGGTGTTTACTCTTGGGGCAAGCTATAACGGGTGTGACTGATGCCTAACTGTCTGGGGTCTGACCCCAGATCAGTGAAGAGCCCCTGAAGACCATGGCAATCCAATCACTGGGACATTTGAGACCTAGCAAGGAACCACCATGGATGATTTCCCCTCCCCCAGACTCCTTCCACAGGAAGCTTGGAATGTTTGACCAACTGGACAACAAAGGACTGAGGAGGGGCCAGGTGGGACTGGCCCGGGAACTTGAACAAAGAGGACAGAGCCGAGCCGGGCCGGGCCACACACCTCTTCGCTCCAGCTCTGGGCTAGCCAGAATGGACCATGCTGTAACTTTCTTCTCTCTGTGCTAACCAAGGACTTTCTGTGCTGTGTTCCAGCTGACTAATAAACCTTACTGTCTTTACAATGCTGGCTGAGAGTCGCTGCAAATCCTTAAGGAAGGAGGAGATGCATTTCTTCCTACCGGCATACAAGTGTCTTTCGGGTGTCCATCCCAGTATGACTCGCTGAACAGAGCTCACGGTGTGCAGCAGGGGTGCTGAAGACTCTGAGGTTCAGTCTCAGGAGGCAGTGAAGCTGAGTGGTTTACTCTGGAGGAAAACCGAGACCCCTGGGATCTGGCACACTGAAGGGGTTCTCCCAGAGACCGTTCCAAAGCTGGGGCCATAGCACTGATCCTGTGGATTCATGACACCCATGATTTTTAGTGTCTAGCAAAGTCATACATTTAAGCTCCCAGGCTCATCTTTTGAAGTTGGTGTGCTGATTTCCTTGAGAGGTCGGATATAGAGTGATCGTTTTGTGAAAAGTGTTCACCCACAAGTGATGTGGTGTTTTTGTCTTTTATCATTTTCCTGTGTATGTTCATTTGAGAGCATAGTGATTGTGTGATTTCACCCACATAGTTTTTGGGACATTTTGTGCACTGGATGAGGTACATCACATGTTGTGATAGGAATGTGTAGAACTCATGCATCTTGAAAGGTGTGTTATGGGGGGCATTGATCATCATAGCAGTGAAGATATGTCTACAGGTTTTGCATCTGTTGTTCTGAATAGACTGGATTTATGGTTTATTACTACTATTTGTAACCCACTCACAACCTCCCCGCCCACCCCACCGCTGCCATTTTTTCCCCTTTTGTCCTCTCACTCCCGACCCCCCACCCCCATGACTGGAGGGGTGTAAATGCATAGCTTCACCTTGAATGGTCCCTTGAAATATGTGTTAACTACTTATGCTAAAAACAATCTATTCCACCTTGTATTTAGCTGTGATGCTTTGAGTAGCTTCCCAGACAAAGATGTAAGCAGTTAAATTACTCATTCAATTCACCAGTTCCTTTTCAACAACAGTTTATCTCCCTTCCACTGTCCTCCACTGCCTACCTACACATATGCACCATCCTTCTGAGCAACCAGGACATGCCTTTGAATTCTGGCCATGTTATTGGTTGTGTTTATTTTCTAATTAGGATCTGTAGGTGTGGCTTTTGTAGGTTATCTTGTATCTATTTTTGTAGGGGCATGTGCAAGTGGTGACAGTTAGTGTTAAACTGTTTTTACTGAGCAGCTGCACTTCTGCCACACACCCCTCTGTAGGAGGTCACCTTTAAAGGTTTGTTCTTACACCTTCACCCATCACAAACAATTTACCCTGACGTGATTCAGGCTCAATTTTTGTTTACCCTGAGAATTCAAGATCTGTCAGCAACATTACATAAACATTGGATTGAGATGTATTTATGTGTGTGCGCATGCAGGGTGCATTTCAGTCTGTTGAGGAGCAAATGTTACTAACACAGTAAAATTGTCTGCTATAGACAAGGTCTTAGTTCAAATGTGAAGACTTTCTTTGCAACCATGAGGACTAGAAGCTTTATTTAAATGTGAGTGGTGGGGGAATGACTCAAGCACAAACATGCAATGTGGTTTTTTTGATAATGTTTTGGAAAAGTTATGTTAATGGCTATATTTTTTGTGATTATTTTAAATTTAGTATTAATTCTTAGGTAGAAACTATAGAAGTGTGTGTAATTATATAGGTGGAAATAAGGTTGCCCCTGTTAATTAGGAGGAGGGTGGAAGAGCTGAAGAAAGGTGGTAGTTGAGTAGAGTAAATAGCGAGTAAAGTGTAGACAGGATGAATGACTTAAACATTTATTTCCTTGGAAATAGTTTTTCCATCTAGCAACCTTAACTCATAGTTAATTAAGTTGTATGTGAATTCTCCAGTTTTTAAAATAAGCATGTTTCCTCCTCTACGTCTGATTTTGTAGAGACCTGATGTCTCCTCTACCGGTGGGAGAGGCGTACCCCTCTGGCTCCTTCCCAGTTGTGCTCAGCCTAAATTGTTCCCCATTTTTCCCCCATGTTGAGGAGTGGGAGGGGAGTGAGTTGAGACTCTAGGAGGGGCCCTAGAGAAAGTAAGGTTAGAAGGGGGCAAGATGTGTGGGAAGGGCATGAGAGTTATGGAGGGAGAAGAGCTCCTCTCTGTCTCAGGCACCCGTCCTTAAATTTGCCTCTCCTGATCCTTAAATATGTATTAGACTGTGGTCAGAATGGCACCCCTATTTGCAAATGCCCTCTGGCAGAGGAAGCTGTTGAGTGGAGCTGTAAACTCTGTTCATTATACTTCCCTTATTGCAGTTGCTAGGCTGGTTGTACCTCTGGCCTCTCTAGTCTCTCTGAGTGCATCTTCCTCAGGTGTCTGGCCACATGCCGTTCCCTCTCCTGGGATGGAATTTTTTAGTTCTACTCTTAGTCCGGTCCCTGGCTACACTTAGCTGTGTATCACTGGTACTGGGTTTATCCCCTGTGGCTCTTCCCCTTGGGAGTCTGTGACCAATGGTGTGCATAGTGACCACACTGGCTTCTTAAAACCAAAATATTGTTTGTATTAACAGTAGGAACAAATTGTAGGAGAAAAAAGGATTTTAAAACAATCTACACCCATGTCTGTCTGACTTATAGGCCTATGGATGGTGGTGGCTTGACTCGGCCTAGCTTCTTGAGACACTCCATCAGATGTCTGTCTCAATTAACTGTTCAGGAGTTGTTCAGTGAAAGCAATCCCTCCCCACCCTCCTTCTACAGGGAGTCTGCTTTTTAAATGGCCATAGTCCATGTCAGTTCCTGGACACTGACTGACCTGATTGTCAAAGCCAGTCTGTAAGTTGGCTGGAGCCAGGTAGTAGAAATTTCACAGTTAATAGTTCAGTCATTGTCTCTTGTCATCCCTTAGTAAATATTTTAAGGATTTTTTTAATCATGAGCCTTTGTTTCCTTCCTGCTTGGTTTTCCTTAGAGCCTCTCTATTAAATTAAATGATATGTTCAGACAGTAAACATCCCAATAACCAGGTCAACATACAGTAATCTTGAAATATTACTGAGCAGCTGTACTTCTGCCACACACTTCTCTGGTAGGAGGTCATCTTTAAAGGTTTGTGCTTACACCTCCACCCATACTAGCTCACAAACAATTTACTCTGACGTGATTCAGACTCAGTTTTTGTTTATCCAGGGAATTCAAGATCTGTCTGCGACATTACCTAAACACCCTGACAATGGACTGAGGTGTATGTGTGCGTGCATGCATGCATGCATGCAGGGTGCATTTCAGTCTGTTGAGGAGCAAATGTTACTAACACAGTAAAATAGTCTGCTATAGACAAGGTCTTGATTCAAATGTGAAGACTTTCTTTGCAACCATGAGGACTAGAAGCTTGATTTAAATGCATGGTGTGGAGAAACGACTCAAGCACAAACATGCAGCAGGAATTTAAAAATAATTTCAATTATGTGATTACATTGTTCACAAGACCCCTGATAGGCAGACTACTTAGAGTCATGGAGATCCACAAAGACTGCATTATACAAATAATCATTTATCTACAGAATCTGATATTTTATGCTGTTCAAGTTTAGTACTGTATTTGTGGTAGGTGAGCTAGAACAATAAATCTTTTTATTCCTGCTTTTTCATCATTACTTGAGTGTAACTATCATGTAATCTGGAGGGCATAGGTATCAATGTTGTTATGCTGCTGTAATTACTGAATAACCTGGAAGCAGTAAATTACAAAGGGTATGATGATTATCCTCAGAGTAATTACTATGTAATGTGGTAGGCACAGTCATGTAATTACTTAAAGAAACATTATGCGTTTTTTTCTCCGACTAGCTAACTTTTGCTTTTGGTAAACTGTTAAATGTAATGTATACGCAGTAGTGAAAAACTGTGCTGACTAAGTCCTTCTTTATGTCTGATTTTCTTATCTTGTAGGAAAGAATGCAAGTTTGTTCATAACTTTCAATCCGAGCATAACCTCTGTGTCCTCAAAAGATATGGGCTTGAAAACTTGAATGATGATGAGTTGCGCCAGCTCCTGCTTCAGAATGATTCTTCACTTTTACCTGAGGTGAGTATTACTGGAGTAATATATTACTCCCTTTACTTTTAGTATCATGAAGAGATGGAAAAAAATGTCATTGGCAAATACTCTGGTGATGAGGGTGATGTAGGTCCTGATCCTGTAAACACTTGTGAATGTGCTTAACTTTATTACGGTGAGTAATTTCACTGAAGTAAAAGCAATCATGTGCAGAAGTGTTTGCAAGATCAGGGTCTTAATTTGTACACATTTTCTTCATAGCTCTGGCATTGTGCCTCATCACTGACATGCAAGCCGCTGTCCTCCCTCACCCCCCCTCCCCCGGTTGTTCTGATTTTTTTTTTTTAATGGGTATTGCAGATCCGATTGAAGTATATTGACAGAGCTTTATGGGAAATTGAGTCTGGAATATCAGGAGTGTTGCAATTTAAGACTGACGTGCATTAGCAGAGCTACCTGATCGAAACTAGCTTTTCATGAAACCCAGATTCACTCAGAATAAAAAATAAATCTCAAACACACAGGACTAGTGGTTTTCAAGAAACGAGACATGCTAATTTGACAGCTCTCGAATCTTTTTAAAATGTTCTAATGTATTTATACAGTGATTTTTGTATTGACTTTCTATAAATCTTTCTGTTCTTTAGTATTTAATCATCCATAATATAAATCTTTAGTACTGGGTGTTCCCAGTTTAGAAAGATTAACAAAGGAGAAACTCAAATGGTCTCAACTTGCATGACTAGAATCTACAAGGCAATTTAAATCCAAAACCTAACTTCTCAAAACACTGACGTTGAGAAATCAAGCTCAGCAAAATTAGGACCCAAAAGAGCTGAGGTTCCTACAGCAACATTAACTCAGCTGTGCTGAATGTATACAAGTTAGAGTAAAATTCCATTTGCTGTCATAGAAGTGGGCCTGAACGTGTTTGATGCAGCTGTTTGGGTCTGCCCAAAAGACCATTCTAAACCACGGTGCCCAACCTACCACCTGCGCACAGCCCACCAAAGGCTCTCAACCAGAGGTACACGTACCCCTGGGGGTATGACAAAGTCTTCCAAGGGGTATATCAGCTCCTCTAGATGTTTGCCTAGTTTTACAACAGGCTACACAAAAATCACTAGCAAAGTCAGTACAAACTCAAATTTCATACAGACAATGGCTTGTTTATACTACTCTGTATACTATCCACTGAAATGTAAGTACAATATTTATATTTCAGTTGATTTATTTTATAATTATGTGATTTAAAAGTGAGAAAGTAAGTAATTTTTCAGTAAGTGTGTGCTGTGATGCTTTTGTACTTTTATGTTTGATTTTTGTAAGCAAGTAGTTTTTAAGTGAGGTGAAATTTGGGAGTACACAAGGCAAATCAGACTCCTGAAAAGGGCTATAGCAGTCTGGAAAGGTTGAGAGCCACTGCACCAGAGCATTTTATAAGCCCATGACCTTTTTCAACATAATATACTAACAGCCAATTCATTAGCGTTTTGTCATCATGTTTGCATCATTTTAGTTTACACAAGTGCGTAAATAGATAATACATACAAAACAAGCTGAACTTAAAATATAAATCAATACAGGTAACTTTAAATCTTATTAAAATATGTAGAATTTGTTTGGCCCACACACGGTTGTGCTTAGGTTTATGAGGCCCTCCTGTGTAATAAGGTTGGGCACTACTAAACAGTAGCATTGGAGCAGAAAAATCCTTACCCATTTCCTCATGGCTTCTGTTTTCATTTTGTGTGTGTATGAAGAGGAAAGTGGCCAAAATATACTACTTGCACTAGAGTTGGTTTTTTTTCCTCTCAGGTATGCATGCATTATAACAAAGGTGATGGACTCTATGGGTCTTGTACCTTCAAGAAGATCTGCACCAAACTCCATATCTGCCAGTACTATTTGCAGGGAGAATGCAGATTTGGCAGCAGCTGCAGGCGATCACATGACATTAGTAATCCGGAGTGTTCTGAAAAACTGGAGAGGCGAGGCATGAGCCCAGACCTTATTGCCAAACTACCTTCTATCTTCAGGAACATGTATGACATCAAAAATGGCACCTTTTCACCATGCAAAGGTAAAATGCTTTAAAAACATTAGGGAAAAAGGTGACCTAGTGAGCATAGCTTTAGCATAGATCTCTGCTAGATCAGGGAAACTGAAACTCTAGCTCTAGTTCTTGTGTGGCCTTTGCTCCCCGGCCATTGGGTATGGTCACCAATTTTGGTTGGATTTATTCCTGGAGGTTTCATCACAAACATAATCTTTGTCCTGGAGTCTCCAGGAATTAATCCTGGGTGGGTTGGCAACCCTACACAGGTGTAGTACCTACTCTGTCTTTTATAACTACCCCACTAGTCAATTTTTGAGGCATAGATAGGTTTCTGAAAGATACAATTGCCATGATGCAACAGCCTTGATCCTGGGGCAGAGTGATCTTCTCCAGGAACTAACAACCATCACAATCCTCACCACTTTCCACTCCAAATGCAAGGTGCATTTCTTTGACCTGTCCTTCTCTAATATAAACACAGAGTAACAGGTATATTTTTATTAAACCAAAAAGGAAAAAGACACTCACAGTACAAAAACAAGGCATTCCCTTGCATGTTCTTCTCCCTCTTGGGAGAAGATGAAACAGATGTGTGGTCACACATTGCTTAATGCATTAGTGGAAGGCACTCAGATAGTATGGTAATGAGCGTGGTAATAAAAACCTCTCTAGAATAGAAGAGTAGGACTGGAGATGGAAAGAAAGGGATTCTTTATTATAGTTTTGGTAAAGGTGGGTTAAGGAGAGAGAGAGAATACATTAAGGGAAGAGCAGGCTTTTATGTGAGAGATTTTTAAATACTTCTCCACCTTTCTCTTACCTAGGCAGTGTCCATCCAGCATGAGAAGCCATGGAAAGCAGTATCCTAATTGTTTCTAATAGCTTTAATATTTTTTCTATTGCTTTTCCACTTAAATTTTTAAACTGTGCTAAAATAATTGAAGGACTGCAGAATAGAAAAACAGAATGCATATCTGCCCCCTGCTCACACAGCTATCTTGCATATCTTTAGAACCCCAGCAGTTCTAAATTGCAGACTCTGGATTAAAAGATGGCAGGGTGAATAGGTGTCTGGGATACCCACATAATTTGTGTGTTTTGAAACAATAAGGCTGTTACTCTATAGTACTGGTTGGGGTGATATCTATATTTCCTTTTTTAATGAGCCAAATAAGTCTGACTCATGATATTCCATAATTCATCTGACTAGGAACTGACTAAATCTGGTGGCTGGAGAAGGGGACTAGGAGGCAAGATTCCTGTTTTTTGTCGTCCCCCACCCCCCTCCAATGTGCCAATGACTTACTCTGTAACCTTGGTCAAGCCTTTTAACCTCTCTTTGCTTTCATTTCAACTTCTGATTTGATTCTTTTCTTTTGTTATTTCAGTACACCTAAAAACTGAATTAAAGAAGCTAAATAAAGACCCAGAAGTCAAATTTAGAGGTGATGGGTAAAAGTATCTAAGTTACGTCTGTAAGAAAATCGAAGTTAGGTGTCATTTACGTGCTAAGGATGTGGAAAATGTAAATTGGACCCAATTAGGGACTGTCTATATTACAAAACAAAAACAGGTTCATGTAATCAGACTAATGGCTGAAACAAAATGACAAAGGCTTTCACTTTGTTATGGAACATAGTTAAAAGTTCAATCTATGCTATAAAATTTAAGTATGTTATGACTTTGTTATATGCTGTAACTATATCCCTGAATCTGTTTTTGTAGTTTGTGGTGGCGAAGCTTCAATTTCAGAATTCCCTGAATTGGGACCAGAGTTGTGTATTACAAAGCTGCTTCCTGTGTGTCTTCTCCAAACATAAGCATATTTTTAAGAGAACTTGTTGAAACTAAACATATGGAAGCTAGTTATAAAGGACAACTGTTTTTCCTTTTGTAGAGAGAAGAGACAATCTTAGTCCGATATCCCTAAATACAAATTGTAATGAAGAGTCAGACCAGATCTGCTTGTACTACATTAGGAAAAGTTGTAGTTTTCAAGGTAAGTAACCAGGATACTAGCAAGTCTCCTTAATTTTTCCTTCATCTTAAAGTGTGTGTGTGTGTGTGTGTGTGTGTTTGTTTTATTAGTCACCAAATATTCCAATCGTATATTCTGTATAATGATTTTACTTAGTAAGAATGGCTAGAAGCTGGTCTTCATTTCCTAATAAGATCTTTTTCTTTTCTCCCCACTGTCCCTAGTCTGTATGCTTTGCCCACAAGGCTGTAGTTGCTGTTCTTTCTCCAGCAACAAAGGCTGAAATGGCACTGCTCCATGAATTAATGACTTTTTTGCCTTTACCATCTATGCAGCCCTCAGTTGGTTTCTAGTATCAGTCTTTTTTTCTTCTTTCCTCCTCCTCCTCCTCTCCCCCCCTCCTTCCCCCCCGCCATTATGCTCGATACAGGAAGAATCTCTGAGAACTTCAGTTGGCTCAATCCCACATTGGTTCTCTTTCCAGATCCCTCAAGTTGCCCTTGATTTCTGTTGACTCTCCCTTCATTTATGTCACTGTTACAACATGGATTATATGTGAAAGTTCCTCTGCCTTCTGCCAGGTCCCCTTTCTCTTGTTGCTTGTTCTGGTAACCATACAGTACTTTATATCACAGATGGTGTCGGCAACATTCTTAACTTATTAGTGGACTTTAGATTTAGTAGTAATCAGACCTGTATAATTAGCATGTTTGCAAGAGTTCTGAAGGACCTTGCTTATGAAGTGTAGTCTCATTTTAAAAAAAGCTATTGTTCTAGAGGATTGAAAGGTAGCAAATGTCTATATTTCAGAAAAGATGCTAGGGATGATATGGGGAATTACAGACTAGTAAATCTTACATCTTTACCTGGCAAACTGGTTGAAATGATCATTTTAAAAATAGATGACTGGCAGATCATTATATGATATGGTTTCTGCAAAGGAAAATGGTATCTCACTAATCTAGTAGAATTCTTTGAATGTGTCAAAGAATTCCTATGTCCATTGGTGGGCAATTTATTTAGATGTTCAAAAGGCCTTTGACACGGTCCCTCACAAAACACTACTAAAGAAGAAAAATGATCATGAGGTGAGAAGCAAAGTATTGCCATAGATCAAAAACTGGCTAGGAGTTAGAAAACAGAGTAGGATTAAACAGTCAGCTTTCATCCTGGCAAAAGGTTAAAAGTGAGATGATTCAAGGCTACGTGCTGGGTTTAGAATATAATATATTTATTAATGCTCTGGAAAGAGGATTGAAGTAGTAGAATTTGCATATGACACAAGTTGTTTAGGCCTGGTCTACACTACACTGTTAGGTTGATGTAAACTGCCTTGCATCAACCTAGCTGTGGAAGTGTCTACACTTAAATTTGGCTCCTGCTGATGTAAGTGCATCTATGCTGATTTAGGAACACCTCCCTGAGCAGTGTAGAGTCATGGTCAATGTAATTAGATCAACGCAGTATCAATGTATGCCAGAGGTGTAAACGTTATCTGGCCACAAGGGCCATTTAAGACAAAATTGTTCCCTTGGCGGGCTGTATTGATAAAAATAAATTAAATAAATTTAAAGGGCAGCACAGTGGCACAACTTTCACTTACTCTCTTTCCATACATGCTTAATACTGTATTTTTTAATTGATAAAAAAATGAAACATTTTACTTTCAATTGAAATATCTATTAATATAAAACAGATTTCCGAGTACATAATGCATTACCACATTTCAACTAAAATTAAGTTTTACTGAGTGCAAATGCAAATTAAATTCACCTTTTATGACATCTGCCTGGAAACTTGACACCTTCTTCTCTTGCACCAATGTTTTTATATCTGGCTTTAAGTCCCTAGAGGTGGCCATGCGCAACACAGCAGCCAGATGTTCATCTGTAATCCTTGATCTGTGTTTTGATTTGTTTCAGTTCATTGTAGAAAAGAGCTGTTCACAAATATAAGTACTTCCAGATAAATCCAGGATCTTTCCAAAAAGATATGCCAAATTGGGGAAGTCTTTGAATGAAACATATTGGTAGAAATCTTGCTGTGGCACATCACTGAATTTATCCTTAAGATGTTTGCACTAAAACTCAGTGATTTCCATTTGAAGATCTGGTGGAGCTGTTTTTACATCAAAGGGAAAGGGGTTTGAGCTATGTCTACACTGACGGCCGCAAAGTCGATTGTTACTGGCTTTCAGGAGCTGTCCCCCAATGCCTCACACGGACAGTACAATCGATACAAGCACTATTAGTGAGGAGGCGCACCACTGACACAAGAAGCCAAGTGTGTGCGCACACAAGCAATATAACTGCGGTGGCTGTATGCTGGCATAAATTAGGTTGACATAATTTTGTAGTGTAGACATGGCCTTAGTTTAATCAAGACCAACGACTGAGGAACTTCAGGGAGGCTTAACTAAGCAAGGTCAGTGGATGATGAAGTGGCATATAAAAGTTCAGTGTGAATAATGAAAGTTAATGCATGTTTGAGGGAAGACTTTTAAACTATGAGCATCCCTTTCAAGATTCTGAATTAACTGTATTACCTCTGGATAGGAACCTGGGTGTCATTGTAACCAGCTCAATGAAGACCACTGGTTGACGCACTGCTTTCAATCAAAAATACAAACACTGTTAGGATGGACTGGAGAATAATACGGGGAACATTATAATGACCCATTTCAGTTGTGTGGCCTCATCTGGAATACTGTATATAGAGCTGGCCACCCCATCTAAAAGAAGATACTGCAGCATCAAAGGGGATTCAGAGAAAGGCAACGAGAATGATCCAGGATATGGGAAAATTCTCATGAAGAAAAGATTGTTTCCTTTTCTTAAAGAGGGGACATGATAAAATGTATAAAATTAATGAACAGTATAGAGTAGGGTTAGTATGGTCTAGAGAAGGTAGATTGGGACCTTGTGTTCTCCCTGTCGCATAACAGAAGAACAAAGAGATTTTTAATGAAATTAAAAAGTGGCAAAACCGATTAAAGGAAATATTTTTCCATACAGTGTGTAGTTACACTGTGAAATTCATTGCTACAGAAAGTCATTGAAGCCAGGAGCTTAGCAAGATTAAAAAAGGGATTGGACATTTATACGGATAACAGAGTATCCTGAGTTGTCATGATTAATGTTAATACATTTTAGAAGGGATATTAAACCTCGTGTTTCAAGACTGGTGCCAGTCTCTAATTAGATCTCATTCTAATATCTAATATGGTGATGTGGGAAGGCAGATTATTCCACATCTGCCTACTGCAGGATTCTTCCACCTTTCTCAGAAGCACGGGTACTGGCCACTGTCAGAGATGGAACACTAGATTAGATGGAATGTAGGAATTACCAGATCTGTGTTCCCAAATCAAAGAGGTTCTTGCTCCCTTTCAGTGCTTGTCTCTTTAAGGCTGTTTGAGTGGTTGCCTGACCTCAGCCTCCTCTCACTCTGAGCATCCTCAATTTATTACGGTGAAGTAGCTGTTGCTGCTGTCTGTGAGTGGTTGCCTGTCTCCTTCCCTTTTCTTATTCCTTGTTGCCATGTTCTCCTTTCATCCTTTTCCCTGCTCATGGTCTCAGCTTGCTGCATCTCTGCAGATGGTGCTTCCTTTCATAATCTGTGCAGTATGTTTTCTTTGACTTCAGCTGCCATTCAAGGTCCTTTGCCTGTTGCTCTAGAACGAAAAACAGCTTGAACTTTGTGCATACAGACTTTTGTTTGGTCTTCACTCTTTCCTGATGAGGGGTTTTATTTTAACTCAGGAACTGTGCATATCTACATTTCTTAGTATGAGCTCTGTCTCAGTCACAAAATACCTCAAGAGGGACAGTGGTGGCTCGAGCATGAGTATAGTCTGGGGCAGATTGTTAACAAACTGGTTGTGAGTTCTATACTTAGATTTCACTAATCTACTATCAAGTGTAAACTCCTCAGGCACTATACCAACCTTAACGTGGAATCACAGACAGTCCCCTGGGGTACTTCAATCTGTCTTGCCAGGTGAGCGTACCTTGGGGAGCTTGGGAAGTAACATATATTGGGGACTAACATATGTTAGTTCTGGGAATCTAACTAGGTCTCCCCCTCACCTAGTCATTGTTAACAAGGTCACCAGTGTAATCTATTTAGTAAACTATTTAGTTGAAAAAAATATTTATTTAATCCAGTGTGCGGGTTTGAATTCATAGTAAGCAAATGTCCTTATAGCTTTAAAACACACACACACAAATCCATCACCACAATTGCATCCTTAATAGTAGTCTTCAAACACAAGCAAAGAATGCAATGGGACTAGAAATTAAACTATCCTCTCAGTTAAGAGGAGGAGTCCTCTTGGTAACAACTGAATCGCTAAGGTTGGTCAATGTATGGAAGCTTGCACTGAGAGGTCTGTGCTGTCCCTGTTCAGTGAGTGGACACTTTCTAGGGCTGTGTACTTGGAACCTTTACAAGTATTAGATTCCAATACACATGCCCAGAAAATTCATCTTGTGTTAGGCCATAAAACTAATACATCTTCATTTCATTTTTACTGTCTTTTTTTTGTTGGTGGTGTTTTGTTTTTTGTTTTTTTTTTTTTTTAGATAAGTGTATCAGAGTTCATTTTCATTTGCCATATAGATGGCAGATCTTGGAAGGTACCCTGTGGAAGGACTTGAAAGATATGGAGAAAATTGAAAAGGCATATTGTGACCCCAGTAATAACAGGTATAAACTATTAGTAATTTACTAATGTTTGGGGCTTTCCCTCTGAATGTAAAATATTGATCTAGATCCTTAGTGGATGTAAATTGACACAGCTCCATTGAAGCCAGTATCTAACCTGTTGCATTTTATCTAATGAAGTCAGTGGGATTTAGCTGACTGACACCAGTTGAGGAATCCGGCCCCCTGGTTGTTCGTTGTAGGCTGGAATCCATCTTGGGCATTTATGGGTTATGTTATAGAGCTGATTTGTGTTTACAATGGAGATGGTGGGAAAACTTTTGATGAAAATAATTGAGACTAAAATATTTTTGAAAATTTGTCCTGTGTTTTGACTAGCTCTTGTCCTGATTCAGCCCTGCCTTATATGACAGAGTGCTTCTCCTTTACCATTGTTGTAGCACATAGAGGTAATACCATGGCTCTGCTCTCATTTCAGCAAGGAGTCATTTCAGGTAGGAGAGGTGGGGGGAGTATAACTGAGAGAGAGACAGCTGAGGGGCATAGGAAGCAATGGCAAAGGTGGGAATAGCTTCAGAAATCTTTGGAATTGCTCCGGGGGTGCAAAGAAGATATTGGAGGAGACTTGTACAATATATGGTATAATGTACTGGAATATGTATATGGGCCACTTACTTAAAAAGGTCTCACATTCCACCTGGTGTGCTTGTAATGGTCTCAGCTTCTAATGGCTGATGGCCTGAAAAAAGGATAGCAGGGCACTGCTGCTGCTAACAGCCAGAAGATTCTCTGGTATCTGGTGGTGATGAGCTTTTGGAGCAAACTGTTAAAGTTCTGTTTCCCAAGTTGCATGTCTGTAGCTAGTGGTCACTAAGCACTGGAAATTGTGAAGAAATGATTGGAGCAGCTGATTGATTAGTCCATTCTTATGCTGGATCAAAGGCTATTCAAAGCCTGACTAAAGCTACGAGTGAAGATGAGTTTTGAGGGTCTCATCCATTAATTCATATCACAAAACCATTGCATGATCAGCAGTCTTCTGTCCCTGCTTTAGAAGGATTAAAAGGCAGGAGGTGTTCCAGGTCAGAATTTAAGGAATTAGCAGGTGTGTGTGTGTGAAGTTTCAACATGCCCATTTTATGTCTAGCTCAAAAACCACTGTGGTCATGACTGTGATCTCTTCGGTTATGATTTCATATAGATTTACAATATTATGTCTTAAAGTTCGGCACCATATATGCAATAATACACATGTATGGGAAGTGGGAGGGATGAATAGTGATGTAAGAATCATAACTTTGTACTTCATCCTTGGGGGACAGTTACATTACTTTGACACTGGGCATAATATTTTGCATTATTTTTATGGATCTCTGACTCAGAAGTTGCAAGTATGCTCAACTGACCGATGTTAACGGTTTGTTTTTGGGTTTTTTAAAAACCCTTTGGTCTTTCACTCAGGTTTTCATACAGCAATGCTGGCAGTGGTTTGAAGTGTATATATTTTCAGAACATGACCTGTGGCTCTGCAAAAGTTAGACGTCTTTCCACAGCATCGTCTGTGACCAAACCTCCTCACTTCATTCTTACAACGGATTGGCTCTGGTACTGGAAGGACGAATATGGCGTGTGGCGTCAATATGGAGAAGAAGTAAGTGTCTGGATGAAAGGCAGCTCCCCAATCCTAGTGCATTAAATTTGTGGAAACTACTTGAAGCAACATGTGCTATCTTTTTTTTTTTTTTTAATTATTATTATTTTAATAGTCCTATTGATCAAATTTGGGCTCACAGGATTAGTAATGGGATATGGACACTTTCACTTTTAGATTCAATGGCTGAGATACAGGAGCAATCAGTAGTGACTGAAAGTCATTGCTGACTGACGTCTGTTCAGTACACTGTATGAAATAAGTGACAAGTATTTCCACCTGTTTTCATTGCTTGAAATTTGACATTCTCTTTTCTTCAGTGTTTCCCAACGTTCCAGATTTCAGCAGCACTCTCCTCCTTTCTCTATGCCCATCTCCATCTTGGGAGTTGGGGAAGGTTTCTCTGTCTATCTGGTGGTGGATGGCCCTTATTATAAAAGCTAATAGCACACACCTGTGCAAGCCATAGCCGCCACAGAACAAATACTTTCTCATTTTAAGAAGATTAAGAAAAAATCTTTCATCTTTGGTTCTGATCTGACAGGATGATGATCATGCTGCTTCCACCGTATGCAGCAGTGACCTGGAGATGGCTTATCTAGCAAAGGAGTCTCCAACATTGAAGTTCACAGCTGGAAGACATGAATATGAACTCAACTTTAAAGGCACGTTGGATTTTTTTTTTCCTCTGAGATACGTTGTTGTCACCTGTGTTACTAGAGGAAAAGTTAAGATACTAGGCTTACTTTGTGGTGATCAAAGGAAAAGGGCACCCATTAAAGCTCTCGATACAAGAACTAGTCACCCTGAATAAACTGATGCGCCTATTTGGACTGAAACTGACTTGGTGAAAAGTTGCATTGTTTTTTGAGGCTAACAATGTGAGCGTGTCGTGGAAGAATCTCTAAACCAGCTTCCAACCTCCTTTTTAATAACAGGTTAACAGCTAGAATAGGAATACTTAGGCAAAGTACTAAGGCACTAGTTCCTGAAAGAGAGGCCCCATCCCTTTTTAAAACCTGGTTGTGGGTAATTGTATCCATTTGCTGGTATGACTTGGCAACCGTTGCAGTACACAGTCAGTTAGAGTACAAGCCCATGTTAGCAAAAGGGCTCTGCCAAATCCTGTATCCTTATGCAGGCTCCAGAGGGAGAGTTTATCCCTCTCCTGGCCCTGGCACCAGCACTTGGACAAAGGGGAGGTGACTTACAGCTTCCCACATCAGGACCAACCAGGGCTTGGTTTGGCCCCTGGCATGGGCTACGGTAGATTTCAGGCCTGTTTTAACTTATGTCCCTGTGCTAATGTGCTGGTCAGAATTGCTGGATTATAAATTCCCCAACCTCATTACCTCTTCCCTGCCATGCCTCCTTTCTCTTCCGGGATTGCCTCCCAGACTAGGGCAGGTGTGGGGATTGCTGTCTAGTCATAAAACTCTGCTAGTTCGCGGTCTTGCATCATCAAACCATTCTTCATTCAGGAAGTGGAGGCTGGGAACTGTAAGCCAAAAACTAAAATTTTGATCAGGATGGGAAATGCAACTGAACCTTTCTACTTAAAATAAATACATAAAATAAAAAATTGGGAACTATGACCACCTTTTTTAAAAAGTCACTTTGAGCATGATGCAGAATGGGTGCAGTTTTCCTTTAAAACCATTTATTAGAAAGCATCCTCAAACTCTTGCATGTATTGTGCAAATTACTTGGTTTGTAGAGGCAGTGTGTGTGTATTCTTCGTGTGCCAACAGGATCTGATGAAAGCTAATTACCTCTGCAACAAATTAAGTTGCTGTAGGTCAGTTACTTCAGGCTAGTCTACACTTAAAACGTACAGTGGCACAGCTATATTGGTACAGCGGTGCTGCTATAAGAGCGCTTATGTAGCTGCATTATGTCAACAGGAGATTGCTGTCCCACTGTCCTAATAAAACCACCTAAACGAGTGGCAGTAGCTATGTCTGCGGGAGAGAATCTCCCGCAGACATAGCACTGTCCACACAAGTGCTTATGCCAGCAAAAGTTATGTCACTCGAGGGGGTGTTTTTCACACCCATGAGCAACAAAAGTTTTGCCGGCATAAGTGCTAGTGTAGACAAGGCCTTAGAATACTAGAGTAACCAAGGAGGGTTGTTCCTTCAGACCAACTCTGTATTTTGGTAAACAAATACAGACCACTTTGCCTGTACAGTCTGAATGGCATAAGGGGTAACAACGTTCTGGTTTATTTTCCAAAAATAAGATTTCCGTTTTTATTTTTATTTAAAAATCAAGGGGACTTTTTTATTTTTTTAATTTTTAAGGGCAGTAAATGGGATACAAAGGTCTTGTTTACACGCACAATTTAGGTCAATATAGCTGCGTTGCTCAGGGTCTGAAAAATCCACATCCCTGAGAGCCATAACTGTGCTGACTTAATCCCAAATGTAGATGCAACTAGGTTGACATAAGAATGCTACCGTCACTCAAGGAGGTTGTGTTCCGACAGCAATGGGCGAAGTCCCCTTCCATTGCTGTAGGCAGCATCTGCGCTATGGGGTTATACTGGCATAACTACAGCATCATAGCTATGCTGTTAGAGTCCCTGTAGCATAGAGGTGGCTGAAGTCTTTCATTCCTAGGTCATTCATTAGTTCAAATCCAGACTACCGTATGTTGTCAGTCAATGAAAGTTGGTGCCCTGTGATGGCTGTTTGTTTGGTAGCCTGTTTGAAGAGTTAATGGTCCAGGTATAACTCTAAGGAGAGAGAGGTGTCCACATACATTGTCACCTTTGTTGACAGCATTAAGAGAGTAGCTGAAACCTGAGTATGAAGAATGCAACTACCCATTCTGTAGTGGTGGTCCTTCCAGGTGAAGGTTTGAAGCACACTAGCGGAGTAGTGTGCGGACACTTCCACACCTGCTGCCTATGATACACGTATTCTCTCCATAGCCCTGGAAAGTGAAGTATCTGCCATTTCCTCTAAATTTAAGAAGAAAACTATAAAAAAAGAATTGGAGTCAGAATTCTCCGGTCTGATCAACGTGGTAGACCTTGGTTCCTGTAGTCTGTGATGCAATTTGGAGTTTGCTGCATGTAGTAAGAGCAGGACATCGGCATCTTTTGGTGGCAATCTTGGCAGAGAGTCTTAATAGAGAATTTTGCCCTAAATATGAAGATGGTTGAAAGAGAAATTTGCTGTCTGTGCTGTGTTTTCAGCCATGAATCAGAGAAACCTTCACTATAAGACAGAGAGAGAGGTTTGCAGAAGACCCAAATTCATCTCCCCGCAGGATGTGGAAAAGAGGAGAATGAGGTAAACTACAGCTACTCTACTATGAGGTGGTGGTTGTGTATGTATTCAGGAGTACTATGCAGTGTCTTGCGGAGAGAGTGTGAATAGTGAGCAAAAGTGAAAAGACTGCTTTTAAGGCAAGTAAGAGGAATTGACACTCTTGGAGGGAGAGAGAGGAGTGTATGTGAAGTGGAAAGAGTTTTAGATATGGCTGTACCCATGGGTCCTGAACAACCTACTTAACTGAGAAGAGGCTGGATCAAGATGAAAAACGTTGCATAAGCAGATGGGAGACAGGTCAGTTCTTTGGGGTAGGGTCTTTTGTTTAGCATGTCTGTAAAGGACCTGGCACAACGGGGCCCTGAACGGTCTGAGATGTTTAGGCACTGCTGCACTATCAAAGCTAATTATAATAATAGTAAGTAGGATGGAATGTGTCTGAAAACTGAGAGAAGAATTTCAGATAGAAATCAGAAAATGTGAAGGTAAGCGAGGATTAATTTCTGTATGTACTAGCCCACCTCTCTTTAGATAGCCCTCTCCATATAGTACTTGGTGCCTATAAAACACAAACAACAAACCTTTGAGTCATTGGTAACAGAAACAGCCTTTCTCACAGTTACTTAAGTATCTCTGTCCAGTCCCAACTAAAACGAGTAGGGCAGTGTTTTAAAACTGAACAGCTCTGAAGGGAAAGTACTATTAAATATATATATTATCTCAAACCTCCAAAAAGGTTAGCTCTAATTTTGGGCAATGCTTCAGGCCAGTTGAATGGATATTTTTTGTTCACACCTTCTAGTTAGACTCTAAAAATAGTTCCCTCATTGGAGTCAGTTGATTATTCAGGCAAGCATAGACCACAAGGAGTTGGTAGGGAGAGGTAGAGCCCACCAGCAGCATTCAGGTCTGACATGATGGGAAGCCAGTACCTCTTCTCACCAAAGCTACTAGAAGTTTAACCAAATTCTTTTTTTAAAACCTAGTTCATCGGTTAACACCGTTTCAGCCTTTGTTTTGTTAGGCTCTCTATTCCCCTATCTTACAAAGAGGAAACTAAAAGAGCTTGGCTGGTTTAGCTTAATAGCCCATCCCTACCCCTCTTTCTAGTAGCCCTGTTCTATACCGAGTCCAGTTTGAATTAATCTTTTGTGAACATGGCTGACCAGACTTGTGCACAGTGTTCCAGATGTATTACCAGTGTCTTGTACAATGGCATTAATACGTCTCTGTCTCTACTGGAAACACCTCACCTGATACATTCTAGGATCACAGTCACTTTTTTTGTGGCTGCATTTCACTGGTGGCTTTTAGTCATCCTGAGATCAGCTAATACACCTGGGTCTGTCTTCTCTGTTGTTTCCAACTGATGAGCCCCTAGTTTATAGCAGAAATTTTTATTAGTCCCTAAGTCCATGACCTTCCACGCTGTACTATTAAATTTCATCTAGTTTCTATTACTCCAGTCCTCTAGGTAATCCAATTTTTCCTGTATAATATTTTGATCCTTCTCTGAATTGACAATGGCTCCAGCTTTATGTTGTCAGCAGATTTCATTAGTACACTCCTGCTTTTTTGTGCCTAGGTAATTAATGAAAATATAAATAAGAGCTATGGGTTCCTTTTTACAGTTGCTGGCTTGTCTCATGCCATAAATTTGTAACTGACAATCTATGTAGCAAATTGGAAATGGTCATTGCTAAACTAATGCACGATTGTATTTGGGAAGATTAGGAATACCTGATGGAAAAAATGATGGTGGGCATTTGTACCTCCTAAGGTAAAATAGTGTAGTAACTTAGCTAAACAAGCTCTTTTGGTTAAGTGAGTTTATAATGGAGACACATGGTTTAGTTTTTTGTAAATGAGAACTAAAGCAAATCAGCATCAGAAATGCATTGTTTCCTAACCACTGTGATGCGTACATAATATGTGCTCCAATCAGGCTTTTGTTGCTATAAAATTCAAGCAGGATTTGAAGAAAATAAAATTCATATTATGGCTGTTAGGCACTGGAAAGTAATGTTCTGGTATTTCCAAGCAATACAGGAGTTATGTGGGGGGGGGAGGAGGGGGAACTTATTGGCTCAGCATTTCAGTCTTTTCACATAGTACTCTGTTATCAATATGAAACCTGTTATCTTTGCAAATATCCTATATGGTCCAGTACTGTGTAGGCAAGCTGAATTGGACATGTGTAATAGCAGGATGTTTATAATCAGTAGGAAGGAAACCATAACCTCTCACCTTCCGGAGACTGGGACTCAAATCTGCAGAAGGCACAAGCAAAGTGAGCTTAATGGTAACAAATGGGATTTAACCCCTAAATGTTGGGTTTGATGTCCTGCAGCAGAACTGTTGGTAGTTTGAGCTCAGTTTGGTGACACAACTCATACCAACAATTGATACTGATCGCTTTTCTGTCATTTTATGTGCTCAGACCCCAATTCAGCAAAACACTGAGGTACATACCCGACTAATAAGCATACAAATAGTTTCCATTGAAATCAATAGGGCTTCTCTCATGCTTAAAGGTAGGTATGTACCTAAGTTCCTTGACTTGGGGCCTCAGTCCCTAATTAGCTGACATGATTTTGGGAACACTTTTGACAGGATGTGTTACGCATGCTGAACTGAAGATACAGTTTTGAAATGCCTGGTTATATTGGATTACTTTTTATCTATTCTCTCTAACTTAGGCAAAACCCTCTTTCCAATGTAATACTCTTAAATGTTCTGATTTATATTTAAAAAAAAAAAAACTCTTGTAATATACAGTGGTTTTGAGCATTCAGAAGAAGAAGAATCTATGAACATTCCATCTCACTGGGACAAATCAGCTTTACCAGAACTGGGATACAAGGTATGGCGCTCTTAAGTTTTTCTGTCTGACCACCTACAACTTTCTTAAAATGTAAGCCCTTCTTCAAGAGACTCTGCATATTGCCACTTATGCACCACCTTGTAGTGACTTACAAAGAGCCCTCTTCTAACTGTCATTTAGAATGCTCTCCTGTCCCCTCTCTCTCTCCCCTCAGCATCACCACATCCTGGGGGCGAGGCTGTATAGGGGGCAAAGTGCCTTCACCACCTCATTTCTTTCCAACTGCGTGCCTGGATGGAGGCGGACTTCTCTGAAACCAAAGCCTCTTTTTTGTTAGGTAGTTAGTGTTAGCGGTCAGTTTGGTTAGTGATCCTTTGTTGGTTCTGTGTTATGGTGGAATTGAAGAAACAGAAGAAGCTGGGATTTAAAAGGCACGCTTCCTCCCTGGCTGTTTTCCTGGCATCTGATGACCACATGTGGTGCCTCAGGTGCATGGAAGAAGAACATTTACCTTCTGGGTGGATCTTATTTTATCAATGGATGGAGGCAAATTACCTCGGACCAATAGGTTCTAGAGATTATAGAAAGATGCTCTTTGAAAGACTGCCTCTCCTCCTACCCTTCCCTTCTCAGGTATCTCTCTCATGAGGCAATTCTTATCTCAGCTCTGGAAAAATTACTTCTGATAGGAGCAGCTGAGAATGTTCCCAGATACCTGAGGGGCAAGGATTTGTATTCCTGCAACTTTTTAGTGCAGAGGAAGGATGGGGGAGTTTTGGCCAATACTAGACTTAAGGGACTTATTCAAGTACATTTGGAAACTTTGGTTCCATATGTTGACTCAGGCCATCATAATCCCTTCACTTTTGGTCATGGACTGGTTCGTGACTCTTGATCCAAATGACGTGTATTTTCATATTTCAGTTTGCCAGAATCATCACAAGTACCTTCAATTCGTGGTGACTGGGCACCACGTTCAGTATAAGGTGTTCTCGTTTGGCCTCTCCATGGCACCCAGAATTTTTTTCAACTTGTCTCTTTGTGGTGGAAGCTCATCTGTGGAATCAGGGTATTTTGTGTTTTTCTGTTTAGACAATTAGCTTCTTAAGGCCTCTGTGTGCAAGGACGTGTTAAATAATATTGCTTTCATGACCAGTCTCTTTTCAGACCTCTGACTCTTTGTCAATGGCCAAAGTTGATCCTTTGTACCGCTCAGAGGGATTCCCTTTTTAGGCTCCATACTTGATTCGATGGAGGGGAGAGCTTTCCTGCCAGAGGACATACTTATCAAAATGAGCCAGTACCTGTTAAAGATTCAGTCATGTCCCACCCAGAGTATAAAAGTCCTCCTGGGTCTTAAGGCAACCAGTACTTACATGACTCTGTTTGCCCATCAAAGAATGTCACCTTCGCAGCGCTGGATATTTCAGGTCTGCAGGCCAAGTTGGGGTAGTTTTCACTTGTTGATTGCCATGCCTCAGAGCACCATACTTTCTCTTGGCTTGTGGTTAGATCAAATGAATATGCTCAGGGTGTACATTTCAATCCCTCAGACCCATGTTGAACGTTGACTTAAGACATGTCAAACAACAGTTGTTGGGGCTCATCTGAATCATATGACAGTTTGAGGACATTGCTTTTCTGAGGGGATATTCCTGCACTTTGGTGTTTTGGAACTAAGGGCTGTGCGTCTGGCTCTCATGCCGTTCCTCCCACACCTGCAGGGGAGTGTTGTACATATGTTGACGGACAATACGTCAGTGATGTACTACATCAGTAACTGGGGAGGGGTGCTTACTCTGCTTTCCTGTGTGCAGAGGTAATAAATCTATGGGATTAGTGTATTTGTCATGATATTTAACCTGTGGCCCTGAATCTAGCAGGGGAAAACAATGTAGGTTCAGATTGTCTCAGGAGAGACAGCTCCCAGAATCATGAATGGTCCCTAAATGATCAGCTGGTTCAGACTGTATTTTCCAACTGAGGTTGACCAGATGTGGACCTGTTCACAATGAGTGTCAACCAAAAGTGTCACCTCTCCTGTTCCAAAGTGGGCAGGGACTGTCAATCCTTATTGGATGCCTTCCCTCTGGACTGAGGGAAAGGCCTGATGTATGCTTTTCCTCCCATTCCCTTGATACAGAAAATGGTGAGGAAGATACAACAGGATATAGGGGGCAAGGATGATTGTGATTGGTTTTGTGATTGCGATTGGTTTTCCCATCTCCTGCAATTGTCTGGTGGAGTCTTTTGAGCATCTTCCTCTGTCTCCAAATATGCTGCCTCAGCAGGAGGACAGGATATTTCATCTGGACCCAGTTGCTTTACCTTGGAGCGTAGGTGATTGGACTTTAACTCTGCCTGCTCTTGAGAGGTTCCTTGCCTATGCATGACATGCTAATTAACTCTAGAAAGCAGTCTACTGGAAACTGCTACAGTCTCAAGTAGTCCAGATTTCAAGCAGGGATGAAGATCAATTCTGATTCACCAGTATCCGCTTCCTTTCCTTGTGTTCTGCAATATTTAATGCATTTAAAGAAACAGGTGTTGTCTAACTCATTGTTAAGAGTTCATCTGCATATCATACACTTGTACTAGATCTGTTTGTTTGTTCATTGTTCAGTTAAGAAAATTCATGAAAGGTTTTATCAAATGTATATCCCCCTGTTAGAGATCCTTTTCCTTCTTGGGACTTTAATTTAGTTTGTCCATGCTGGTGAATTTGAACCCTTGGCTGAGTGTTCATGCTATCATTTGTCTATCAACATGGCTTTCATTATTGCCAGCATGTCAGACGGGAGAGAGAGTGAATTAAATGCCCGTATGGCTGATCCACCTTTTATTTGTTTTCATAAGGACAGAGTAGTTCTAACCCCTGATTCCAGGTTCTTACCTATGGTGGTGTCTGACTTTGACATTTAACCAGAAAATTAATTTTGCTGCTTTGTCCCCCTAAACCGCACTCTAACAAAGCGGAATCTGTTCTTTGGATGCCAGAAGGGCTCTCGCCTATTATTTGGCCAGAACGAAGAGTTTTCATAAATCTAGACTGTCTGTATCTTATGCTAAGAACTACCTGGGTTACATGGTTTCTTCCCAGACTGTTTTGCAGTGGACTGAGCTATGCATTACTGAATGTTGCATGTTAGCAAAAGTTCCTGTACCTGCAGCAATTCAGTCACGTTCTACTGGAGCTGTGGCTACTTCCTCTGCTTGTGTTCAGCATTTGCAGAGCTGCAACCTGGACTTTGGTGCACACCTTCACTAAGCATCATGCTCTGGGCCTAGCTTGCAGGGAGGATGCTGGTTTTGGCAAAGGGGAGCTTCAGTCTTTAGGACTCTGTTCCCACCTCCAGGTGAGTTTCAGCAGTGCTTATCCATCTGTCCGATCAATGGGACTATGCAGAGCCACCCAAAGATGAAATGAAGGTTACTTACTGTAACTGGAGTTCTTTGAGATGGTGCTGCATATCCACACTTCCTACCTGTCTTCCCCTCTCTGTTGGGGTCCTTGTTCAGTCTTTGTCTCTGGCTTTGCGGTGGAAAGAACTGAGGTGGTGAGGGTGCTCTGCCGCCTACATAGCCTTGCCTTCAGAATGTCAGTGATACTGAGGGGAATGATGGGGGGCGTGAAGACACTCTAGTGGACTCTGCTAGAAGAAGGTTCTGCAAGACACATTATTTCATGTGTAAATTTGCAGAGCCGTCTTGAGCTCCTGTTACAGGTAAGTAATCTTCATTTCAGTGTTGCATGCTCCCTTGTAGGTGACCATCCCTGACATCCTGTTCTATACTAGTAATTGCAATCTTGGGCCTGCTATCACACTGAGATGGGGGAAAGTGGATCTTTGTAGTTGCAAGAGCCTTACTCAAGTCAGTGGGGCTTGGTATTGGTGCAAGGGCTCACCTGTGCACCCCTTACTGAAGGATCAGAGCTTTGGCCTAATCAAGAAGCAGAGACTACATTAACTTATGGGACAAGGCCTGGTTAATGTCCAGCAATCAAGGAGGGGAGAAAGACACAAGGTTTTTCAATGCTTTTGTTTTGTTTTGTTCTGCTATGGTCAGGTGGTGAGGCAAACTTATTTTACTCCTGATCTTGGGTGGAGCAGGTGGGAGTGTAGCATTTTGTTCTTATTGTAGGATGTACTGGCAGGCGATGATAGCCATAGTGTTCCTGAGGCAGAACATTAAAAATGATGTAAGGGGATGGGGGGAAAGGTTGGGCTTCTTGTTCCTGATTATAAAGCTGAGCAATGATGAGGAGGAGGTAGTTTCTTACATTTTATTCATGTTTTTGTTTTGTTTTTTTTTAAATCTGCTTAATAGAGCGGGTGGAAATTTTTCACACTTTGAAAAAAGAAAAGAAAAATATTGACACACTTTTCATGAATTCCTCCTCCCCCCTCTCTTTCTGGCTACTGTGACTGACATATGGGAGAAAGGAAGTTTGTGTTGAACATTTAACACCCCTGCCTCCCCTCCCCAATCTCTTCATTTAAAGCATAAGAGCTCACAATATTCATCCACTAAACCCTCAACAAATCTTCCAGTAAAAGTTGGAAGGCTAAAGTTGATATTCCTGGTGTTTCTAAGGTAAAATACAAGCAGGAAAAAAACCCATCTTCAGGCCTTTCCAGGGCTCGAGCAATAGTAGTGCGGTGGTTTGTGATGGTTCTGTAAAAGATAGAAGACTGGTTTATATTTTCTTTTACAGATGATCAAACTTCTCAGCTCTTCTGACGAATACAAGAAGGTCCAGGCTGACTTTCAGCGCACAATGCCCAAAACTGTCATTCAAGAGATTCAGAGAATCCAGAACCCGACTCTCTGGAAAGTGTATCAGTGGTAGGTGTAAAACATTGCTCTACTATGTTTTCATGGTCTTAGCACTTGCTGCTATTAATTCTGTTCAGACTCTGGTGCGAGATGCAAGTTTGCAGCCATGTAAACTGTTACACAATTGCTTTTTTAGAACTCGCTTGATCTCCCAGATTTACCACTGCTTAGCTGAGATCTGCACCTAGATGAAGAGCAGCTGACTAACGCAGAACTCAGGCAAGATGGAGGTTACTCTGATATCCAGAACCCTCTGTTAGAGTGACTCATCTCCCTGAAATACTGCTTGCAGAGAAGGAGAGGCGTTATCGCCCATGAGTTGCATTCCCCAAGAACTATGAAATTTGGCAGCCGGTGAAGGAGATTTGCAAGTGCAAATGATAGAACTTTCACAGTTCTAGCTTAAGGAATTTCTGCAAGAGTTCAGAATGCCCACAAGCTCAAGAAGTGCAAACTCACCTTTGACTAGGCTTTCCTTCTGTAGGGTGCACATATGAATACGTGTCCACACATGCGCGCACAAACAAAAATCAAGGTATTTATCCAACAGAGTGGGAAGGAAGACGGATGTTTCTGTTCTTAAATACTCTGAATCCACTTGGCTACAGTCAGCCTTGTAAGTTTTTACACAGGTAGATTTGAGTACATGGTGCATCTCACTTCTACTTTGGTTTAAGCCAGGCTTTTAAGAGTATATTTTTGTGTAATCACTTAATAAAAAAAAGTATTAAAATATTTTGCAAAATCAGAACACTCATCATAAATGATCTGAGCACCTGCTTCATCGTAACCTGTTTGGCTAAAATAATCTGGCACTGCTCTGTGGAACTTTGGCGATACTTCTCATTACAGGCAGAAAGAGCAAATGCAGAAGTCCAATGGAGGAAAGGTTGTGAGTGAAAGATTATTATTTCATGGGACCAGTAAAAAGCATATCGATGCCATCTGCCAGCAGAACTTTGACTGGAGGATCTGTGGTCTTCATGGTACAGCTTATGGCAAAGGTAATTCTCTAGCTTGTGCTCTGCTAAGCTTGATTTAGAGAGAACTTCCTCCAGCCAAACAGTAGCTGCAGCAGAAGTTTGAACTCGAGTCTGGCAGAAGGAAGAGGAGGCATTTATCTGAGCTAGGTGTTACTTGTTAATGTTTAACCACCTGATTTGGCAGTGTCTCAGCCGGAGCTCAGGCGCTTCTACAGACTTTGGCCTCTGTGCTGTACTCTGTGAGAAGGGACAGGGAATACTTCCAGTTAACATACCTGTCACCAACCCAAATTTGAGGTGTACATTTTTAACAGTGAGAGTAATTAATTATTGGAACAACTTACCTCGGCTTTGGGTGGATTTTCCTTCACTGGCAATTGTTAAAGCAATATTGGGTGTTTTTTCTAAAATATCTGCTGTAGGACTTATTGTGAGGAAGTTCTATGGCCTGTGTTCTACAGGAGGTCGGACTAGATGATCCCAGTGGCCCTTTCTGGCCTTGAAATCTGTGAATCTATGAATCCCTTCGCAATGTGAAACATGGAAAAGGGCATGGTCAAGCAGTGGGAGGATGTGAACAGCCATTCTGTGTGGCCTGTTGCCTGGATACCTCTGTTTCAGAGGTCCCAGAGCACAGCTATCGGTTGGTGTCATGCTGTTCTGCCATCCAGAGCAGGTTATACTGCTAAAAGGGGGGTGGATGGGTTATGAAGATAGGAGGATTTGGGAAAAGCATGGGAATGAGCCTTGTTGCAGCTGTGCTAGGTGTGGACCCATGGAGTTGGACCTTGCACAACCCCGCAGATCCCTAGCTTTCATTAGAATCCAACACCTCGCCTGTCCCCATCAGCAGCTGCTTTTCTTCTCTGAAGCCCAGGAGGACATGGTATTTGGTCTCTGATGCCATGCAAGTTAACTGCACTCTGCTTCAGTATTCCTTCCCTCACTGGCAAATGATACAGTCCCTGCCACTGCCTTTTTTACATCAAAGGATCAACATATCAGTGAAACAAAACGGGCTTTAATTTTTTTAAACACTTAATCCATCATTCCAGATCTTATTCACCCAATGGATTGTTTATGATAATTAGAACATTTTGGAAGGCGAGGTACTTCATTTTCAAGCTTCCAAAAGGTTACTATAAGCTTTGTGTATATGTGGGGGGCTGGGTATGGGGGCAGATAGCATACTCTAAGAAATAGAAATAGAAATTAGATATTACCAGTGGTTTTTATTTTCTAACGTGTTTTGTGAAAAATCAAATTATGCTGGAAAGGATAATTCCCAACACACATGAAACTATTTACAAATCTCTCACCAGCTTCTGATTGATTCTCTCAGTAAACATTGTTTTTGTTTTTTTTTCCTCTGCAATTCCAATAGTTGTATTACAGGAAGCCAGTAGTCTTACCAACTTCATCTTTGTCTGTCTACTGCAGGAAGCTACTTTGCAAGGGATGCATCTTATTCTGATAACTATAGCAAGACCAACTCAAACACCAAGACCATGTTTCTGGCTCGGGTCTTGACAGGCGAGTTTACCCTTGGTTGCTCTTCCTATCTTCGTCCTCCTACCAAGGACAACGGAAACAATTTCTATGACAGCTGCGTGAATAGCCTTTCGAATCCATCTATCTTTGTCATCTTTGAGAAACACCAGATTTATCCCGAATATCTGATTGAATACATGGACCAAGCGGTGGCAATAGCTCTGTCAAAATCTGCATATGCTGCTTATTTTCGGAATTGACTTAACTGAGGAGAGTTTTTTGTTCAGTAAAAGTATGCCCAGTACATTTTTATACACAATTAGATTCTCCACCGTCTCCTTGAAGCAGTAAGCAGGGATGGCTATCTTAAGATATTTTAGAAAAGACATAGTGTTTTTATGTGCTTCTAAAATCTAGTCTTTGTTCCTAAATTGGGGCTAACTTGTTTTCCCACTGTTAAGTCTGTTCTGGGGGATTTAATAAATCTGGTAGACGTTCATTTGATTCTTGCAATGTGACATGAACTCACAGAAAAGCAAGTGGTTGTGATGGCATATGAATTTTTAAAAATTTTTGGTAAACAATAAGTGATTATATTTTTATTATTTCTTAAGTAGGGAAATTAGCTGTGAAATTAATTAGCAGAGTCTGCAGAAAGCTTCTTGTAGGCAAGCAATTTATGTAATAGTTCCCTTGGGATTGTTGCACACACAGACCTCCTGTGGTTCACTGCTACCACATCAGGGTGACCTCCTACAATCCTGTACGAGCTAAGGGTTTCTCTTCCTAATACCTCAGGCCTGCCACGCCCCAGATGTGGATTACAAGTAAAATAATGCAGGAAACTTTGAAAAGTGCACAGTTACGTTAAAGTCAGGCTTTGTGATGTTAACGCAAATGAGAGAGCTGTGTGTTGTGGTTGGAACAGCAGCGAGCTTAGGTGTGTAAGAAGGGACACCAGAGCAGTTATTGTGTGTTCTGTTTCTCCTCTCCAGTGGAACTATTTGAGGCAAAACATTTAAGAACTTTCCTTTCTTATTCCCTTCTGCTTTAGACTTTGCTGTAGAGTTGACATATTTCTGACCTGGTGTGAGAGACGTGGTTCTCTGTTCCTAGTTGTCAGAGGTGGTGTATAGATAAGTGTTTGCATTTTTTTTAAAAGCATGATTCTACTTTTAAGAATCAATGTGTGAATCGAGTTTGTCTCGTTGGTTCCAGATTAAAAGTCTGGGTTTTTTTGGTTTTTGTTTTTTTCTGCTGCCAGCCCTGTATACTCCACTTGTGGATCTAAGCATTGAGCAAGGTTCTTTCCTCCTTGTTTATCAATGCCAGTAATAAAGGTTTTGTAGGTCATATCATTCCATCAGTGACATCTATGCAAACCCACTATGTTCTAGGGCGGCTTGACAGATGTAAGTGATTGTTCAGGATGGACACGAACTAGGTTGCCTAATGCTGTGCTGTTGTGAACAGCTGAGCTGCTTAGTATTGTAATGCTGCTGCTACAACTAACAAATAAATGTGTTACTGTAGAGCTGTGTGAATTCAGGTTGAACCACTAAAGCTTTCCATGACTTTCAGTACGTGCTTGTCCTGGTAAGGAAGCGTTTAATGTGGCTTTTACTGGTACCTGGAAACTTAAGCAGCTGTATACTTCACATTTACAGTCATGGTACTGGTGACTGAAGTTTCACATTTGCACTGCTTGGCATTAGACTACTACTCAGGATCCTTACTATCCTTTGTAGTTGCTGGGAATGGTGGGATTACAGCAGCTATCCCTCAGTTATAGTAAATGCATTGGCTAGTCATGTATTCCAAATGCCTCAGGGTTTCCAGGAAGAAAAAATGCCTCACTGGAACCAGTCTGGAGCCACAGTCTTGATGTTTTTAATGTTTGAGACTGAAATTGAATCTTCTTATTCTCAGCCATATGTGAAATTGAATCTTATTCTCAGCCATATGTAAGTTACCTTCTGTAGCAATATGTATGGCTCCTCTTTTTTTAATGCAAATTAAAATATTTTGAACTGAAAAGTGACTAAGGCTTTCATCAAACATTTCCCCCTTTGCATCACTGAACCCTTCTTTTAAACGTTCCTACCTAGATGCATCCTTGGTTCTTACTCTGGTAAGTAGCAACAAAGTAGATTCATACTGATTGCCTTTCATGCAAAGCAGAGCCATTTGCATTGCATCCAGTATGTGTGTGTTTGATTTCTTTTTAAACGACTGCAAAAATAATTCTAGATGCGTGTCTTTTTGCTTCATAGCATCCCGCACCAAAGGATTGTCTACACGGGAAAACTTTTAGTGTTTGGACACGATGTAGGGAACCAGGCTTAACTAGAGTTAGCCTACTCTGACCAGCTGATAGGAGGCTGAACAGAATTTACCATATCCTATAACTTGAATGTTCCTAGTTGTATTTAGACAATTTAATCAGCTTTAAATGTAGATGATCCCATTGAAAGACAAGTGACCCACACACACAAACACATAAAACCAACATTTTGGTACATTGTCAGGTTAAAACGTCTCTTTTCCTTGGTTACTTGCTGTTGGACCTGGTTGAAAAGTTTTGGCCAAAAAAACTGTCTGCCCAGAAAATGGGGTTTTGTTCAAGATAGTATCTTGTGGGGAATTTGCCAGAACATCTTGATTTTATTTCAATAAGAAACTTCACAACAATTTTTTTTTTTAATTGAAACTTGTTGGGTTTTGGATTTATCTCCTTTATTGCCACAGAATGTAATAGAATGTATTATGCCTAGGTTGTGGATTTTCTCTTCTTCCTGCTCATAGCTTTTAAAAACTTGTCTAACTTTGGAATAGTTAGTGGCAAAATGAAAAATAAAACACTAACTTTGCCGTTGTGAGTTTTCAAAAATTGAGGAAGCTTCTCCCCAGCCTCTGGGGAAAAACAGGAGTGACATTAACTGAGCATGAGCAGTGTTCTAGAATGGGATAATAGAGAGGTTAGATTATATGGGGAGAAAAATAGGGCATGATGAAGAGGTATCTCCGTCTCCCCTTTCCCTGGATTTCTGCTAGTAGCCCTAACAAAAATTGGCTTGACAGTAATGCAGTCTGCAGCAGCACATTAGGGTACTTCAACATTTTGTGATCAACGTCTTGTGTATATTATGGAAACTGAGTCTACCTACTTAGTTGGTATTTCAGGTTTGCAATGATATTCAGCTTCTGCCTTGATTTATAGGGTTTTGATAACACAGCCATATCCTAGCTGTAAACGAAATACCATGTGGAGGGTGACAGGAGAAGTGTGAGCATTTAATCTTATACTGTTGCCGAGTCGGATACCTGTAGCCAGATTATGTTCTGAGGGCTGAGTGAAGGCCAGCTCAGTTTATACATGGGAGGCAGCTGTGTGTGTGGTGTAGAGTTTTGTTAAAGTTTGGATTAGAAGTGGGGATTGTTAAGAGAAGATTTCCAGGGGAGGTGGTCAGACTCTCATGCAAGATAGAACCTAGAAGATGTACAGAGGACAGCCTTAAGGAGAGGACAGGAAATCGTGAAAGTGGAGGTAAAGGGAGAACTGTGTGGCTCATGTTAAAGTAATTTCTTTGGGAGGGAGAGCAGGGAAATGTGGAGGTTTGACAGTTACGAGTAGGCTGGTGGGTAGCTAATTAACCATTCCATTTCATAGGACCTGAACAGTAAATAGGTCAGGCCTCTTGTTCAAAAGTACCTTGAATGGTTTCCAGGTGCCGTCTCCATTTTTCAATGAGGATTGTTGAGGGAGTCAGCTTTGTTTTAAAGATACTAACAATTGAGGAAATCCTGCCAACTGCTTGAACAGAGTGGCAAAACCACAGCAAGGCAGGGAGCAAACATCTCTGAGAGCCAACTTGCCAATGTCTGTCTAAAAGAAGTTAGCTTGTTTCCTGTTTTCCTCAATAACAAGAGTTGAGTGATTCAGCTTCATTATTTGACCTCTAACCGTTTCA
This sequence comes from Emydura macquarii macquarii, assembly GCF_026122565.2. Classification (NCBI taxonomy): domain Eukaryota; kingdom Metazoa; phylum Chordata; order Testudines; family Chelidae; genus Emydura; species Emydura macquarii. Next base: position 2,596,185 of record NW_027133667.1, read on the forward strand.
ATACAGGTGCTATTATTAAGGCCCAGGGAACAGTAAATATATGCTAAACAAATCAGCATCTAAAGTAGAGTCCCAGGTCAGCTGGAAATTCCATTTTACAGATAGAATAGAAAGCAGCAAAGGCGTATAAAAATATTTATTTTGTGAAGTGCAGAATTTTCCTTAAAGTAGACAAAATTTCACATGCATAATCCCCAGTAATAGTGATTCCCTCCCCCCTCAGTGATGCCGGTTTCCATGCCTTACAAGTACAACTCAATGCACAGTATCAATTCTGCTGATCTGTTTTCTTGCAATAATTTTTAAATTCCAGTGGACACAGCCATCTCAATTTTTACACCTTCTATCATGGTATGATGTAGTAAGAAAACTTACAGCCAAGGTGAGGTGTGTTTAATAAAAAATATGGTGTGTAATCTATTCCCCCAGCCGTGTAAAATAGATAAAATGACAGTCATCTCTAAGGATACAATTACGTTACAGTGATCACCACTCTCGTAGAACCTATGATGTTTTGCCATTTATATGGCTCCTGCTACCACACATCAGTTTCTTAGTTTGCTTTGCTCTAAACTGTTTGTTTATGTAGACCCTGCTGCCTTACATAAGCAGTTTTAGTTCGCTTTGATGTATTTCATGCATGCATAATTCACAGTTCAAAAATTTTACTATGACAAAATTGTATCCATATTAACTCCTTTTGGTATGGACAGAGTAACCTTTCACTTAAAGTAAAACCTAATCTATAAACTACTCCTTGTCCATCTAATGTAGCTCTGAACATGACTGCTGGAAAATGTGAGGAAGCCACAGCTTTTCTGTGGTAACTAAGGGTGTGAATTTGCATCTAATTTCTCAGAGCCAATCAATGGCTCTCTTTTACTTACCCTTTCTGCACATTTGAACCACAGCAGCAATGTCAGTTGAGTAGAGGATAATTATTCCATGTGTGTCATCTGATCCTGCTACCTTCTTCATGTTGCAACATTGTGGTTAACTCAAAAATATTTTTAAAGGAACTTGCTTCTACAGGATATATTTAGACAGGTAGTGCCCTTCCCAGCAACTGAAAGAGGCACTGTTTGATTACTGTACATGTTGTGTTAGTTCCAGTCTCTAAATGTGGCAATAAATAGACTGTATGGTAAAACAGCACACCCGGGGGGTTAGGCTCTAAAGTGTGTGTTTAAAAATGAAGAAAGCAGAACACTTTTGGAGGCTGACTGTCTGATGGAGACCGCAAGAACACAGTAAATGACCAACACTCCTACTTTTAAGTCAAAGGAATAGGGGAAAAAAACTTTAATGAAGAGACCACCCTACATTATTCCAGTGTACAGGTATAATGATGTACTGTAATTTAGAATCACAACTACAAATAATAGGGTATTGAAAAAAATAGAGGCAAATTTGTGCATAGAAGGTAAGATGCATGTAGCACCTTTTTAAATAAGACCACTAACTCAGTACCTCATTTCATAGGCACTTTGAGTGACTCAAAGTCCAGCATGGCTTGCAAGACTGTGCAGTGAAAGTATGGATGGAGCATTAACTCTGAGGTCTATAATCCACAGTTCCTACTCTAGAACTTGAGCTAGAAGAAAATCCATCACAGAAATAAGCAAGCTTTGGTAAGCACCATGAAAGCAAGAATTTTAAAGTGTGGTCATAGTGATCAGCAGGAGACAAAAGCAAGATGTGCTAAGCAATCATACTAGTTTCAATGTGCCATATGTGAGCAAGAAACTATAGATGGGAGTCATGGAACAGCAGCAATCTTATTACAGAGCTTCGTACAAATGATATTGAGTATCTTTGCTGCTGCGTGGCAGATCTCTGTAGATATTACTGCTGTTTTTGTGTATGCCATTGAAGAGCGAGATGGTGTTTCCTGTAGCATAGCTTTAGAAAAGAAGTGTTGCAAGTTTGACAATCAGCTGAAGCCCAATGCCCAAAGAGAACCAGTGTGGCTTTTCCCCTCCATACATGTCAACTAGCAACAGGTGGTTTTTTTGGTGTGTGTTGGGGGGGAGACAATATGAGGTAGTTTAGGGTTTCTTTACCATTATTTTTAAATCCACTGTAACAAAATTTAGGTAATACTAGCCCATTTCATCGAACTGTCTCAAAGTGCTTCACAAAAGCTGAGTAAGCTTATCTTCATCTGACAGGTACAGTGAGATCAGGCCGTTTGCTCAAGATCACAGAATAAGTCAGTGGAAGAGTGTGGAGTAGGATCCAGGTCTTCTGCCTCTTACTCCTTTCTGTAATCACTACACATGCTGCTGCCTTTCAAGGTTTCTTTAGACTACGAGTTAAAGCGTGTTAGCTAACCAGCTGTCATTAACATGTTATAAAAACCTAGTGAAGATGAGGGAGTGTAAACATAGTACCTGCTAAGATGGTCAAATTGGAGCCTTGACGAACTCCCATGTAGATAAGTACAATGAAGTGGGCCTGGCTATGACCACTCAGGCTGATGAAAAGTGGGAGACATTATTATTATTTCAGACACTATTCACAGTCATCTCCTTGGGTAAAACTTTCCAAAGTCAGTCCTTAAGTCCCATTTTCAAAAGTGACTTAGGATCCTAAATCTCATTGAAAATTAGTGGGATTTTGGCCCACATGTTTAAAGTCTCATTGACTTTCAATGTGATTTAGGTTTCCAAGTCACTTAAGTACTTTTGAAAATGTTATCCTAAATCCATCAAGCTGCTGAACAATGGCTAACTCTTTTGACTTCTATTCATGATGCTTAGTTTTTGCTCTGTCGAGGTACTATCTTAACATAGACTCCATTTTTTGGTCCCAGTGTAGATACAGATGTCAGCTGCAAAGGAATCTGAAAAAGAGAAGAAATTGCATATTTTATACATTTACTCTGTCTTTCATACAGTGTGGGCAAGTGGGTGTAAAATTCATATACAACTTGATGATGTTTTCACTGCCGTGGGCAAAATTAACTCATACAGGGATTGTTGTGGAAGTTGTAAAATGTCCTTTTTACAGCTAGTTGTTGGCAGTATAATGGTAAAAATAGTCTATACCTAGAGGGTTAGACAATGGATGCCCAGGTATCTTAAAAATCTAAATAATAAACTGCTGTAAACACTAGAATATGTGAATATACAGTAGGTGCAGATGTGTGCGCACACATAAGTACTCTGATAAACACACAGGTGTAAACTGACATTGACTGTTTACACCAGCTGAAGATCTGGGCTGTAGACTCTATGGTTTACAGAAGTTTGTTTTATTTGATAAATGACAAAACAAATCATAAATTACATTTTGATTAAAATAATGTGATTCAGGATTGCCACCACTTTTATTATACAAGTGCCTTTTACAGTTTTCTCCCATGACTACACTGACATATCACACTGGCCCTTTATAGAACAGTCTGTCAGTTCACAAGAGTTGACACAAGCTTCCACATATACAAACCTGGGTCTCAGGACTGGTTTCAAATTTGAACTTCTGCAAGAGCTGCAGCAGGGTAATCTTTATCTCCAGCAAAGCCATCCTCATGCCAATGCAGCTGCGAGGGCCTGCCCCAAATGGGAGGTACGCGAAGGGGTGATGCTGCAGTTTTGCCTCCGCTGTGAACCTGCAAGGTGGGCAAATTGGAACCCAGCTTAAGAAATGGTTTTCATACTGTTGTGATTTTTCTATTCACAGCTTGAGGAAGCTGGATTTAAACTGGTCTCAGTAAACAATTCTCAAGGGGACCGGTAGCAAGATTTGCTCTAAACTAAAATGTCCTTTGTCAATGAGCAGTTCTCCCACCAGGACAAATAGACTTTCCTTTTTAAAAGTCTGTCTTTCATGAATTGCCCTCCCTAAACAGTAATTCAGGGGTTAGAGCAACCCAGGTCCTGTGCATAAAATAATGGCAAAATTACTGCCTGCATTTACCAAGAGAAAACTAATGAACCCTGGTTTAGAATGAGCAAGAATGCTCCCTCTGAATTGAAAAAAATCAATATAAAGTGGTAACACCTGATGGGGATTCTCCACAGGACTGACAATGAGAAATTAAACAACCTCCTAACCAGGAATGTGAAAGCAGGGATCTGATTGGCTGAGGAAGAAGGCTCTGCCTGCACCAGTGTATCCCACTGTTTTATGCATGCTCCATCCATAGAGGAAGTAGGGAATTTAGGGTTTTTTAGCTCAAACTGTGTGCACACATGCTCTTAATTCTGGAGGTCTCCAGTTCAGTCCCTGTTGAAGACCAAGGTGGTAGTCATTATCCAGAATAGGATGGGGTAGCTAATTCTTTAAAAATACTTAACCAAAAACAAAAAAAAACCTGTGCCTTTTTTCTAACAACAGTGAGGGTGAGTAACCTTTGGAACCAACTACCAAGGGAATCTCCATCTCTTAACAGTTTTCAAAGCCAGACTGGCTTCTTTTCCGGAAGGTGTGTTTTAGCCAGATAAGGTATTGGGCTCGGTGCAATCAGCTGAAAGCTATAGGCTGTTCTGCAGGAGGTCAAAATGGTCCCTCCTGCCCTTAAAAAATCTATGAACATTCTAGAAAAGCAACAACATTTCAAGAGGTGCTATTGTACTAGAAATCTGCTCTTATGGGGCCAGGATCTTCCTTGCAGTAGGAAGCCATAGGCTTAGCCATCCATAAAGCTGGACGGGAACTTGCACTGGTGCAAACTGGGGGTCCAACAAGCCTCTCCTCCACGTACACACCCTGTGCGGGGGCCAGTCACAGTTGCAGCCGCTGCACTCGGGACTGGAAAGGTCCAGAGAAAGGCAATGAACACAGCACGACTTAAAGATGATGCGAGCTTGTCTAGCTATTTCAAGGTGGTGGTTACCTAGCCTGGAAAGAAAGATCACCATGAACTAGTTGTAGTAATGGTAACACCTAGAGGCCTCAAAGAGAGAGACGGGGACCCCCTTCTATAAAGCACTGTACAACACCGAGCACGAGACAGCCCCTGCCGCAAGACAGAAGGGACCTGATTGTGGTATTCAGAATTACGGCACCTGTAGCAAAAACTTGCCACTCTCCCCATTTTTGGTATGTCCCATAATACAAGAACACTAGAACTAAGGGCAGTAAATTTGGAGCGAATAAAATGCTTCACCCAGTCTGAGGATGGTTCACCAGCAGAAGGTCAGACAGACAAATACCGGAGCTGGATTTTATGAAGAAAGAAATGGCTAATTTTATGACCACTAACAATACTGGCAACTGATGTAAGCTAAGATGAGTCTATGGGTAATTGTACCTCCTGCTTTAAGAAGAGGTAAAGAAGAAATTTGCCTCAGCTTCACCACACACAGCACTGCACAAGTGGTCGAGTGCAATCTGGTTCCCATCTCCCAAACACACTTTACTGGATGCTTCCAGAAGCTGGGGTAAATTATATTGTCCAATGTCAATAGAAGACCCAGACATCACATCCATCAGTAGAAAGATCACTGCCAGTCATCTCATCTGTCCCTGAGAATGCACCACCAAATGCTCCTTCTCTCTCCTGACCCTGGTGTGGCCCCTTTTTATGGGCTAAAACAGACAACTGGTCTGCAAGATGGGATATTTCAAAAGGATTCCTCTATACAAACCCACTTACAGGTATAGTTACGTTAGTCCTTTAGAGCCGGACTTAGAATTTCTGTGTCACACCCAGTGTATGGGAGGCTAGCACTTCTTTGTACTAAAGCTTTCACAAGATGGCAACTTGCAATGTAGGTCTTAGCAGCTGTGTCCACAAAGCAAAACTGCTTCTACACAGCACTGGATCTGCTAAAATTCCAAGAGCACTTTTAGTTTGCTAACCTCCGCAGCTGTGGGACAGTCTCCTCTACATACAGTTATACAAACAGGTCTCAGTGAAGACCCAGAAGCTGAAAGTGAGAAAAGCTTTACATGAAAGTCTCTCCTGTAAGCAGAATAAAGAACTTGAAATCCTAGCTTGCTCCCACAGAAGACAAAACTCCCATTGGCTTCAGTGATATACCTTGCGCCACACCCAAACTGTTCCAAGATCTCAGACAGAAGGGCTGCTCCAAAACAGCCATGGGTTGGAAGAGCATTCTGGGTAATTACATGCAAATGAATACCACAGGTAGCCTCATTTGCTTCAGAAATTCTATATCCAGGAGTGGAAAAAGTAGCAATATTTGAACAGGACAGGGTATACCCAACCCCGTTAGGCAACCACAGATAGGGCACCGCTTCCTGCCTAAGGGTCATCTACCAGTAGCCACTTACTTTGGTGGAGGTGATGCTGCATATGGTCTAAATTGTCTATCCGCTCCATGTTAACAGCTGAGTGCTGCATAGTTCCTGCACCCAGCTCAGCCACAACAAAGGGTGTGTGTTTGTTTGAATATCCCAACACAGAATGCACTTCCAGTGCATGAGATTGGAGTCCTGGGAGCAAACTGCTTACACACACACACACACTGCTCTTTTTTTATTAGCCACATGGGAAACAGCATTTAAGGCAGGATTTTGTTCTAAATGGGTCTAAATAAGGACAGTGATGATGAGCATTATCCCACGTACCTCTCAGGGATGAATTTCTCAGGTTCTGGCCAGAACTCGGGGTTATAGTGTAGATGTCCAGCTGCAATTTCCACTACAGCCCCAGCTGGAATATGCTGTCCCATCACTACGCAGTCCTTCCATGTCTCCCGGGTGAACCTGCAACAGTGAAATGTCACATACCCCAGCTGAATAAGAATAAAAGGACAAAGTCAGGGTGTTGAGAGCAGACACAGAACAAGTCATCTCTGTTGGTCTCGCAGTGATTGGGGAAACAAGCTCTTTGAAAAATTGCAGTTTGCATATGCTCAGTAGAGACTTGCTAGAGTTTAACAGCTAAAATCTCCAAAAATTCTGTTTGCGCTGGGCATGCGCCCAGGCCTGAGCCAGGACTTTTTTTTGCAATTGTAACTCTGGACTGCTGCAGGCTGGCTCCAGGCCCTGGAACTGAGAACAGGGAGCATGTCCCTCCTGTGCTCTCAGTGCTCCCCTGTTGGGCTCAGGCAATGAGAGGGAGGAAGCATTCTGCTCTGAAAGCAGAAGGGATAAAAACTGGAGTGGGGCGGGGAGCAGATTGAGACAAGATCCTGGCGAGTCGGAGTGTCTGGAACTGGAGGCTGGTGGACAGGAAAGGGGGAAGATGGAAGCTTGAACTGGGAGATTGGGACTGGGAACTGGCTGGTCAAGCAGATTGGGACTGGCAGCAGAAGGGGGAGACAGAGATCAGGTGAGGATTTAGGGGGCAGAGACTGGGATTGGCTGGCCAAGGAGGCTAGGACAAGGAGTTGGCAATGGGGACAATGAAACTGGACAAGGATGGAGACTGAGAACCAGTGGGGATAGCGAATATGGGTGAGCGGAGAGGGCAGGAACAGGAGGCCCTGGGTGGTGGGAGACAGACAGATCAGATGAAGAGGTAGTGAACTGGTACTAGCTGGGCGAGATGACTGGGGATGAGGGCGTGGGGGAAAGTGGGAATAGCTGGGCAGAGAGACTGGAAGTGGTGGTGAAGGGAGTGGGATGGGGACTCCAGATGGGAAGACTAGGATTGGCTGGGCAAGGAGAGTAGGATTTGGATAAGAAACCTGAGGAGTGGCGACTAGGACTGGCTAGGTGAGGAGAATGGGACTGGGGTGAGGAGTCAGGGATGGACAGGAGCGACGATGGGGTGGGGGCAGGGCAGGAGGGATCAAGTTTGGGGGGAAATAGGCAGAAAAGTCTGTGCCCACAAGAACATACTACCCTCAGACCTTGGGATGGAAGCAAAGATTCCATTCCGAGCCTCACCATTCCTCTGTTAGCAGATATCTATGAAACCCGCCAGCAAAGTGTCTCATCCATTTCTAGTGTTAGTTCACAGAGAGGATGACAACCTACTACTACTATCAATCAGCTACTCAGCTCTGGAGGCAGACATCTGTGCAGTGGATCCAAAGGTTCCAACAATGCTGATGACCCATGTGGGCATCAATATGATGCTACGTGACGGAATTTCTGGGGCGGTTTTCAGTTCGCTTTTTTATAAACGGAAAAATACACAGAAAAAATGAAGGCTGCAAAATCAAAAGTCAGGAAATCAAGCATTAAGGTTGCCTGTACAACCTTAATTCTGCCTTTTTGTGCATATGCATTATAATGCAGCCTTTCATTGATGACTACCTAGTATTTTTTTCACAGGACCCCTGTCTCATTCACTGCACAGGATGGACCTTCTCTGGAAATGAATAGGGGTTGTGTGAAGGAGGCTGTTGTCTGTAGGATGCCTCCTTCATTTGTTGCAATAGCTGGAAGGTGTGTAGTGAATGAGGCAGGGGAATGCAGGAAGAGAAAGGACAGTCTTATGGTTAAGGCAGTTGAATGAGGCTCTGGGGAATTGGATTCTATTCCTGCCTCTGCCACAGAGTTCCTACCGTATTCTGGACAAATCCCTTAAACCTAACTTTTCACAGGAGATTATTACTGTTGTGTTCCTTATTTTCTGGGTACCCAGCCTGATACCCTAGGGTCTGATTTCCAGAAGTGCTGAGCACTCAGCTGCAACTGCCGTCAAAGGGAGTTCTGCTTTGAACACAAATACTTTGAAAAATCAAGTCCTAGGTTTCTCAAATCAGGCACCCAAAACTAGAGGATGCTTTTCAGCTTAATCTCTTTGTGCTTCAGTTCTCCATCTGCAAAATGAGGATACCACCACCCCCTCTGCCTTTCAGGCATGTTGTGAAAATAAAGTAATTGTTTGTGAATCACTCAGATATATAGTGATGAGCCCACAGAAAAACCCATGAGGAAATTAATAATGCTGTTTTCAGAGCACAGTTTAAGTAGCGTGCAGTAAATGAGACATGGGGCCACACACTGGACAAAGAGGATGAAGATAAATATTGAACAGTGGCTCACTAAGCGAGCACCCTCCATCTTCTGCACCAAATGAGACGGGTCCTGGGGAAAAAGTAGTATGTGTTCATGTCAGCAGAGACTGCATCAGAATGCACACACATAAGGGAGCCAGATTAAGTTTAACTTAATTCTGGCATTTCCTACGTTTTGAGAGCTTAACTTTGCAACCCTTCATAATGTTCTTTTAATGTAGGTTTTTATGAGTAATTTAATGTTTCTATTACCATAGCAGCTAGAGACCCCAGCTCCTATTGCGCATTGTCATCATCTGATGGCTGTTTGGTAGCCTATATGTTCAATTAGTCTGATGGCCTCCGTTCATTAGCCACTGGAAATCAAAGAAACTGCTAGCAGACCTGGCTCCCTTGTTAGAGAAAAAGGCTGGTCTTTGATTTGAGTTTAATTCCTGGTTTTGTTGGTTGAGTGACCTTGCACAAGTCACTTGGGTGCTTTTGAAAATTTTTACCCTAAATCAGAGGTTCTCAAACTGGTGGGCTCAGAATGTGTTCGGGGCCGGGGGCATGGGAAGCTTCAGGAGAGCGGTGGCCGCTGGCCGGACACACAGCTCTGATGGCAGTGCCGCCACCAGCAGCAGCGCAGAAGTAAGGGTGGCAATGGCATGCTATGCCACCCTTACTTCTGAACTGCTGCTGGCGGCACAGCTGCCTTCAGAGCTGGGCGCCCAGCCAGCATCCGCTACTCTCCATTCTGCCTTCAGAGCTGGGCAGCAGTATATGTCCATGTATGGGCATAAACAACTCCAGAAACAAAGGTGGGGGGTGCCGCAATCAAATACGTTTGAGAACCACTGCCCTAAGTGACTTAGATGCCTACAGCCAACTGAATTTCCAGTACTAAGAATGAAGGATACAAATTTCAAAAGCACCCAAGTGTCTAAATCATGTTTGAAACTTGAGACTTGGGTGTTTTTGAAAATTGTATCCTTCATCTTTCAGTGCCTCAGTTCCCAACTGCGAAATGGGGATAATACTTCCCTTCTCTCATCCTCCATCTGTCTTGTCCATTTAGAATGTAGGCTTCTCAAAGAAAAGACTGTTTCTTGCTATATGTGTGAACAGCACCATGCACAATGAGGCCCTGGTCTTGACAGTACTACGTAATATAATATATGAGCTGTCTCGGCAGACTGCATGGACCCTGGAGGCTCTGTTATCTCATCTAAAAGTGTTTTCTCTGGATCAGTAGAGAGGCGAGTATTGTGGTGATCTGTATGATGACTGCTGCCTGCACTGTAGCTATTCAGGGAATAAACAGAAAATTTCAGTCTCTAGGACTGACACTTCATCACTAATCACAGCATTATGTTCTCACGCACACACAACATTAAACAAAAATAGATAACTAAGAACCAAAACCTGCAGAAAAATATTGCCAAAGTCCTTCCTTTTGCTGAAAAGTAAACAGGATGTTGGTGAAAGACACTGGTTCCTACCAGCTCTGCAGAATGAAGTTCTCTATTTGTTCAGACTGTTTTTAAATCTCTCACTCGTGGTAGTGAAATTATTTTGATTGCTATTGAATGTTCACTATTTCCCTGTATTCTGAAGCACAGAACTATTCTTGTCTTACGTAGCTGGAATCTTTCCAAGTCACTGGGCTTAAATAGAGATCAATAACAACCACAAATGACACCAATGGAAGCTTCAGCATAACTTCCCTCTTTTCTGATTCTGTTTCCCCTCTGACAAACATTGATTGTTTCCTAGTGTTTCAGGTGGAATTGAAATTCAAATGTCCCAACAATACCTTCTATTTATATACCACCTATTTCAGAGTAAAATGTCATTTATGAGCAAGCATAATTAATTCTTATACCCTGTGAAACCCTACAAAAAATCTTGGAAGATCATGACCTCAAGTCTTAGGGGGCAAGTAAAGGAAGGGTCCATGTTCAGCTATTTTATTTTATGGTACTTGTATCTGTAGAGTGGGATTTTCCAAAGTGCTCAGCATTGGCCTAATTCTGCTCCTACTGAAATGAAGGGGAGCTTTAACACGGACTTCAACAGAAGCAGAGTTAGGTTTGCTTTTGAAAATCCCACCTTGAGAGCTGAGACTTGTGTTCTGTTACAGTTTTGTGATCTTACACAGTTTGCTAATTTCTTTATTCCCCTCCACATTTTTGAAATAAACACAGTTATCATCAGAGGAATTATTTTAGAAGCAGAGCAAAGAAGATCATCCATCTGCACAACACAGGCCACAGACTTCCTGGAATAGACCCCTAACCTATGACTGAGTTACTGGTCAAATAATGATGTAAAGCTTCAAAGAATCCACCAACCTCCAGGGCCTCTGCCAATCTGTACTGGGGGAAAATTCCTTCCTGACCCCTGGTAAACCCTGAGCATGTGGGCAAGACTCACCAGCCAGGGGACACAGAAGAACAGTGAAAATCATTAGTACAGTTCAGGTCTTTGAATGTGGCAAGGGACATGCAAAATCTTCAGAAGATCAGGGGTTTAATGGGGTAACTGGCCTACTCAGCCAGTAGGCTACGTAAATTCTGCACACAGATCTCTGAAGCAGAGGGAGACCATCTGACATTAGCCAGTCTTCATTCATTTGGACTCCTAACCAACTGGCACATGTATCTCATTCATTTGGCCCCACTGTATCTCTCACGTGGATGAGCAGTACTGAGGCCTGCATGGAGGATGAGAGTCTATGCCTTCCAAACAGATTTTCACTGTATTTATCTAATGATGTATGCTCTAGGAGCTAGAGGGGGGAAAAGATACCTGAATGCAGGTGGGTACATACGCAATGTCTCTGCAATCACCATGTCCAGGTAAGGGAGCTCTCGTATGTTTTGGTAGTCAGGGACATCCTGGGAGAAAGGAAGAAAGACATAATTAAGTGCAGGGAAACAAGCTGGAGCTGCAGGCTGTGGAGAAGCCACCTCGGAGACTCTATGCCAGTGCTCTGTGGTGAATTTCTCCCAGGGCAGGGCTGTGCATTTGAGAGTAAGCCAGCAGTGTGCCCCGTGGGACTTTTATTACAAAATTCCCCACAGTGGCAGCAACTTGTGCTATTCCAAAGGACTGTAAGGATTGGGGAGGGGAGAATTCTGTTTCCTCCTATGAATGATCTCTTGTGCAAAGCCAGTTCATTTGCTCTTTGTATAGCAGGCCTTGATTTGGCCCTAATTTCTATAACTCTGAAAGTAATCATAATTTGATAGAGAGCATCATATAAATGAACACAATACTGGCCCTGATGAATTTACATTCTAAAAGGGAGCAAACAGGGTCGATAATAGAACAAACAAATAACAAAGATCCAGCCCTACAACAGAGAGAGAGAAAATTTCTCTCACCATTTCTTGTCTTGGAAAACTCATAGAGACCGCACATGTTGTTATTCTGTTTTGTCAGCAGAGGGCAGAGAAAGTACATCTAAAAACTTACCCAGTAAAGCAGAGTACGGTTTAAATTAAAAGATTTCCTTGTCTCTCCCTAAAAACTGACATGGAGTAAATTGGCAAGAGACACCAGACTAGACTAAATGTATGAAGATTCGGGCCTCTGAGGTTCACAGCAGCGACTGGATTCTGCCTGTTCTTCATATGTAATGCATTTATTGAATTTTCATGTGCAAATGTATGTTACATACTAAAAACGCTAAGTAGAAAACAATTCCATAGGGTAGGCAGACAATATGCACGATAAAATGAGAATGCTTGGCTAGGTTAGACCATCCCATTTAACACAGCATGTACCACTTCATATCTTCCAAGGGCTGTACAAACACTGACAGATTTGTTGTCTACGAGGGACATAAGTTCTATTACCCTCAGTTTTAAGAAGGGAAATATAGGCAGAGAGGCTATGTAATTTAGCCAAATCGACACCGGGTGCAATTAGGGCTACCGCTCTTCTCTCATGTTAAAGGATGTTCTTATCTCTAGTCAATACAAGCTGCATTTTGTTCCTTATTTCAGTAATAATCATTGTTATTATTTCTATTACAATAGTGTCTACAGACTCGAACCTAGACTGGGGCCCCATTGTCCTAGGTGCTGTGCAAACAGATAGTAAGTGCGGACAGTTTAAACAGACAAGACAAACAAAGGTTGGAAGGAGTATTATCCCCATTTTGCAGACAAGTAACTAAGCCCTGGTCTACACTTACCTGGAGATTCGGCGTCGACTGCTGTGCTTCCCTTCTGCACGCCATCTTCACTGCACTGCGCCAACGGGAACTGCATTCCCGTCGACGCAGTGCTACGCCACTTGAGGGGGTGGTTTACTAGCATCGACTTCCTGATCGATTGAGCGGGTCTACATTGACTGCTCAATCGATCCAGAAAGATCGATCTGACTTTGCCGCCGTCAGTATAGACATACCCTCAGACACAGAGAGATTAAATGAATTGCCCAAGGTCACACAGGAAGTCTGTGGCAGACCCTGAAAATGAACTCAGATCTCCTGAGTCCAAGTTCACCACAAGATCATTCTTCCTCTCTAGGATTATGCAAAGAATTCTACAATTTGATACACATATATTTAAGGCCCTTTGTTTTAGGTTTTTACCAATTTTTACTGAACAATTCTCAGATTTTACCAAGGCTATTATTTGGTTTTTACTGATTTTCCCCTGAATTTTGGATGTGGCTCGGTAACCTGGGTGGACCCTGGCCTCCCCATTCTAGAAGGAAAGTTGGTGGCTTAGGTAACCAAGCTGCCATCTCTCCTTTTGGAGTGGGCCTAGAAGCAGAAGAGGTGGAGAAGGCAGCATAAGTAGATGGCACCTTCACAGCATTAAACCACAGCATGAAACTGCTTTTACTTTCAATACTCTTTTCACTATTTGTTACTTTTTTTCTGTCCTCCCGTCCCCCAATAGTAACCCTGATATTTACCCAAAAAAACATGGTTAATTTCACTTATTTTTTAATGGTTGTAATCAACTCTGATAAACTTCAGGGAAATTTTAAACAAAATAAAAACGGAAAACCAAGGGCTTTGAATATATTATGTGATGTGTATGATTTTGTTTTGGGTGAGCAAAGAATTTAGGATCAGGACCAAAGTGAGTAAGTAGCAGAGCTGAGACTAGAATTCAGCTGGTTCTGATGTCTAGAGCCATGCTCAGTCCATGGTGACCCTCCTGTGCGCCCGTTTATTTCTGTAGTCACTAATTAACATAAGTATAAGGTAACCTGATATAATAAGTAAGCTTTAATCCAAACCATACATAAAGAAATACTATAATATTAAATTATGAACACTTTTTTCTGCTATTTCAAATAGTTTCAGTTCCTTTAAGGGAATTAGCAGCTTAGAAAACAAAATAAACAAACACAAACAGATCCTTTTCCATGGAAGAAAATTGGTTTATGTTTACATAAGAAAAAAGAGCCAGGTCTATGGCAGTAGAGCGTGAGCTCAACTTTCACTTGCACATCAGTGAATTCATATGTCAGATGCTACATAATTGTTGGCATTTCCATGCTTCTCACTTCAAAGTAGCTGAACTTACTTCCGCAGCTGTTTGCATGGTCTGATCCTGGGCTGGGTGCTGCACACACAAGGCAAACAGCTTTATTTAATAGGGAGATTCCTGATTTTTTTAACAAAATATTTTCCATTTGTTTTTTGACTCCTTTAATCCACTGTATTTCAAAGGCATTGAAATATGTTTTTCTCCCCAAATATCCTTACTTACAATTTTCAAGTATTGGTAGGTATGTTTGTGAGGGTGGCGGATTGTCATGCTAAGATGCTACTTTAAGCCCCTGTGTAACACATCTGTACATTGAATGTTACTCAGGGCTGAGTAAGTTTTAGTCCAGAAATAGATTCCTTTTTGTATCATGCAGGAAAAAAGGAGGCACCACATTTCATGTAATAAAACACCCTATATTTTAATTTTGTGACTAAAGACACAAAGATTTATCTGACCTTGTATTTCAATAGTTTTCACAGTGTTTTTATATCTTTTTCATACTGACTTAGAAGTCAGTGTAATCCAGTAAGGTCTTTTTGGGCATATTTCACTGGCTTGTTTTTCAGGTTTGTGGGCAACACATTCTTCCACCATCTCTCCCTCTGGCTTTTCAACCCTTTTTCTGTGGCTAGAAAGTGGCCCTAACTTGCCAGACACTGAAAAAGTAAGTAGGATGGTCTTCTGGATAGGGTAGTAGATTAGGACTCAAGAGACCTACATTCAACTTCAGGCTTGGCCACAAGCTTCCTGTACAACTTCAGGCAAAGTCATTTCATCAGCCCTGAGCTTCAGTTCCCCATCAGTAAAATGGGGATGGTTTTTCCCTACTTTACAGGGCTGTTGTGAGGATAAAGCTCATTAACGATTGCAAAGTGCTCAGACAATATAGCGATGAGGGCCATGTAAATAGATAACACATTCTGGGCTCGAATACTAATGCAATCTCGGCTCCTGATGCTGAAAGCTGCTCCTCCCTGCGTGGAGGCCCACTCTCTACACCAGGGGTGGCCAAACTTACTGACCATCTGAGCCGCATATGATAATCTTCAGAAGTGCGAGAGCTGGGCATGCCTGTTGGGGCTCAGTGCTTCAGCCCCAGAGGAGGCGCCTCCCTCGGAGCTGAAGTCCTAAGCCCTACCACCCCACCCCAGGGCAGAAGTCCTGAGCTCCTCTCATTCCCAGGCTGGTAGGTGGAGAATGGGGAAAGCATGGGAGGCTCCAAGAGCCACGTTATGCATCAAGAGAGCTGCATGTAGCTCACAATCCGCAGTTTGGCTGCCCCTGCTCTACAGCTTCCGTGGAGCTCCATATGGGCACAGGACTTTGCATGTGCAGAACAGCTCATGGACTGAGGGTCTTTAATAGCCAGGTACTTATCCCCATAACATCAGTCTGACTTTAGACTGTAAACTCCTCAGGGTAGGGATTGAACCTTCTTTCTTTTTGGAAAGCATCTTGAGTGCTCCTAGAAAAAAGTAAATTCCTAAATAAATATCTTTCAAATGGCAATGCAAACATGAAGTAAGCAGAGCGGTAGGGATTCCTAAATACTAGTGAAAACAAATGGATTCCTTACACATGGAACAGCAACTCTAGTCCTTGGCCAAGTGGATACAATGCAACCAATAGGATTTGGAAAAACAAAATGAAAGAGGATTTAGCACTGGTTTAAGAATTGGATTAACAGCAGTGGAAACTCAAGTCTTCTCTTTGTCTACACAAGCACAGAAGATGGAGTACACGTTTTCCTCACACTGGCCTACCAATGTGTCTCCATCGTGACTTGGAAGGAGAGCCCTAGCAGTTAGAGGGTAATTCAGTGACCAGGATTCATTCAGTGTTTGACCTCTCTGTTGAGAAGGCTAATAAGAGGGCCAGTTAGTGCCTACTGTGATGTATGTGACATATCCATTAGAACTGTTGGCTAGATCCTTAGCTAGTGTAAATCACTGTAGCTCCATTGTCTTAATAGATGTGCACAGGCGCACATACTAAGATAAACATACCTACAATACAAATAAATACTATAAATAAATAGATGTGTATTATTATTGTATGTATTCTATATAATACTGTATTATTGTATTGTATAATTATTTATGTACAGATATATCAGGGGTATCCAAACTTTGCAACACTGCGGGTCACAATGACACTTTCTCAGGTGCTCACTTACAGACGGCTAGTCAGACTCTGCTGGCCCAAAGCAAATGATTTCCAAAGTAAAGGGCCCTCTACTGAAAATGTCATATCACCAAACTGTAGAAAATCAAATCCAAGTACAGTTCTGTGAACAAAGCACCTCACCTGACCTTAATTGTCATGGCAATACTTGGGGTAGAAAACAAGAACTAAAATCAGATGGAATTTTATGCAACAAAATATACAGAGCGAATTGCATTAGGAATTGTATCGGAAACCAGTGAAGACCACAGATAATATATTCCTTATAACTAACACTGCTGAGTAACTTGACAGCCTCCTTCTGCTGCAGCTTTGGAGGAGCCCAGAAGGTAGCCCCAACAATCCAAATCTGAGGTCACAAGGGCACCCATGACTGTGGCGAGGTTCACATCAGAGAGATCTGGTCCCATGTGTCTGATAACATGGTGGTTCTGTCCACCAGCACTAACTGTGAATCCAGTAGTAAATGGCTAGGGAAGCACTACCAAACCTGCCTGACAAAGAGTGGACATGTCTCACAGTAATGGGGGCAAATGCCGCCTTCAGATATCCTGTGCAGGTTTCCCCTGCCAATAGGAATCCCCTCCATCTTGTCGGGAAAAAATAGAGCCATCTTATGTTCATCCAAACTCCTCTCTTGGTCAGGCCTTGTGTCAACCAGGAGACTGCACCATCTAGGTCAGATCAAAAAGAGACATAGCTCTGTGTGCCATCTGCCAATTTGCTTTACCATCCTC
Organism: Emydura macquarii macquarii; assembly: GCF_026122565.2. NCBI lineage: Eukaryota > Metazoa > Chordata > Testudines > Chelidae > Emydura > Emydura macquarii. The sequence goes on from NW_027133667.1 coordinate 2,613,492, forward strand.
CCAATAAATACGGGACAGGACGGTGACAAAGCCAGAGTCGACCTTAAGGATCTTTTGGAGAGGAAACAGCAAAATTGCTGAAGAACAATCCTACCCACCACAGCCAAGGTCCACATATAAATCAACATTTCTTGATCACATGGCTCAAAGGCTGTTAATAGATCAAAGAATCAGTTTGGGACCTTGACCTTTGCTCACTACTAGGAGCAGATAATCCCCCAACAAAACCAGAACTGTCTGTGTGCCATAGCCAGACTGATAGGGGTCAAAGAAACCTGAGAACACCAGATAATGTTAGAGCGGCCCCACTACAACCTTTTTAATAACCTTATCAAGAAAGGCATGGCTAGAGACAAGGTGGCACTTTGTGTGAATACCAAAGAAAAAAGACAGTTTCTTGAGCCTAACCCTAACAACTGCTTGCTTGATGGAAGCAGCTTGCCCCTTGCTAGATTTTACTATCGGCACTGAAGTGCTGGAATGTCTGTTAAGTTCTAGACCAAAGTCCTCCTCCAACATTCAGTGGCTCAGGGAATGAAACTGGGGATGACTTGCCCCATATAGATTTCACGTTTATCCCCTGAAAACTCAGATCTGTCACCATGGAGTTGGTCTGTACAGAAAGAATTCAATCAATATTGTTTGCTAAAGACAACAGAAACATCCTCATAAGCAAGAAACGTTTGATTTTGTTTCCCCATGGTTACAATCTGGATTCAACATACTGTCACGCATTCAGAAAAACTCAGCAGCTCTACCTGGATGCTATTGCTGGTGGAGGGGAAAAAAAGTTCTTTGCCTTCATGACAGCAGCAGCATAGAATTAAAAAAACTCTATGCAGCAACCCAAGTGACTCATCAGTGTGTAATAAGTGCCACAGGTATTCTTGCCTCCATCCAATCTGTTTCATTTGTCATAGGACAAATGATTTCATGCTGGACTTCTGATTTATGCTATGATTTGGATACAGAGGTGATAACATCAAAATCAGTCACAACAAAATGGAAAGCATTAAAAAAAAAGGATGCAGAGGACATAAGAATGACCATACTGGGTCAGAACAATGATCCATCTGGCCCAGTATCCTGTCTTCCAAAAGTGGCCCGTGTCAGAGGAAGTGAACAGAACAGGACGATTTTAAGTGATCCAACCCGTCATCCCAGTCCCAGCTTCTAGCATTTACCCTTACTTATACTTAGACTTTCTTATAGTCAATTACATGAGTAACTGGGTAAGTGTGATCTGGTGTAATTTAAATTCCAAGGAGCTAGTGGAAAGTTTAAAAAGGTGTAAATGAAAGTAAGGTTTGGCCTACTGTAACTCACACCTTCTTACACTCTCTTTTTAGTTGTTTTCCTTGTTATGCCCATCTCTTCTCGTTCATTGTCATGCGAATTATACCAGCATAGGCCTACTCAGATGCAGATTCAGTGGATCAAATTCAGAGATGATGTGTATGGTTGGCATATAAGTTACACATTGACATGAGAGTGGGTGTCTAGGAGCCAAATTCTCTCAGCTACGTGGATGTAAATCCACTGAAGCCCCTGTGATTGCACTTGTGTAAATGAAAGGAAAAACTGGCCCTAAGTAAGTGTTTATATGACAGTCCAGTAGCAATCTAAGTTGGTGTGACATTCCTGATGAAGAAGCCAGAAGAAGGTGTAAATTTACAGCAACTTTGACTCCATCCAGCATCCATTAGGCCTTCCTCTGACTCAAAGACTCCAGCTCTTGACAGAGAATGGACAAGCATTCCCTACAGCAGGCTGCCTTTGTACTGTCAGAAAAGGTGACCAGTCTCGTAGTTCAAATGGAAATATTCAATGAGATATAAAGATTTTTTTTGGTAACAGAAAAACAAACACATAATCCCTAATCAAAACAGGCAGAAATTCATAAACACCTAGTTTCCCATCCATACCTAAGGGTGAATGAATGCAGAATACAGTACTAGTTAAAGTAAGCGGAGAAGAGAGTCTTTAAGTTAGTTTATTCTACTGCAGGTCAGACAAGTTACAAACCAAAAGAGGAGAAATAAATTCTATAACCCAATTCTGGCTTCAACTACACATAAACTTCAGTGGGCCCCCAGCCTCCTGGATTGAAGGACAGTGCCCCCCATATACTAAGCCTGAATAACCAAACATTGGGGGGCGGGGAGGGAGTGGGGACAAAGCGAGTTTCTGTTGTTTCTGGAGTCCTCCACAGTCATGTTGGAAGTGGCAGGATTTGGCCCTTGTTGTATAAGGACCTTCTAATAACTGGAGAGCGCCCAGTCAGGTGGGTTTTAGAATTTGTCCTCCTCTACTGGCATTTTTTTTCCCTTGGGAGAATCGTTCTTCTCCAGAAACTGTTTCCTTTACTCCTATAAAATCTGCTGAATTCCAGCTAGCTGAACATTTGAGACCATCAATGGTCGCTCCACTTGTATTGGGTCAGGGTGACGAGTACAGGGATTGCCCATTTCTGGCATCCTTAAAACATTCTAACACCCAGTGGGAAGTCATTTCAGTTCTCTCCCTAGGCTTGCCTCAGTCTGCAGAGACTCAGGGTCGCTTGCTAACCTTGTCTGACACTATCAAAATTTCTACTTGTGTGGCAGAAATTCTGAATGGTGAAGTATCCCAGCAGGAGGGAGGCAGAGCGGAAATTAAACAGGAGGAAGGACTGCCAGAGGTCCAAAAGGCTCAATGAGAGAATTATACAACTGGGGTAGATCTGTCTGAAGGGCATGTCATCAGTCCAAAGCACATTAAGCACTGTAGCTCATGCAGGACTTAATCTTCCCTGCCATGGAAGTCTTCCTTGGTGGTTACTGGAATAAACAGAAGGGGTAGTAAAATGGGTTTTCTTTTTTTAAAAACCATATCTGTCCTGCAGAGCTAACAAAGTTGGTGGCGAGTGAGCTAGATTATATTCTGGCTCATGCATCATGTTAACTAGGTTCCAATTGCAGAGCCACTTTTGGCCCCCGTTACGCCTGTGGAAGCCCACTGAAGACAATGGGACTGCACCAGTGTAACAGAGGACAGAACTGGGCATAGGGAATCTCTTTTACTAGTGATTGTGTGGAAGCAGGAAAGAATCCATCTTAACTCTCAAATCTCAGGGTGAGTTTACAGGACTAGCAGTTAGCAAATATGTAATTTACTTGTAAACTGAGCAGGGCCATTTCTAACAGACTATGGAATTTGGGGACACAGGGTGGGAGGAGACCCTACCGGAAAGCAGAGAGAGTATTCTGCTCATGCTCTTTTCTGCTCTGTATAAGGAGTGAATTTGAGTAAACTACTCTGACCTTTACCTCATGGGCCCCAAATCATCCAGGTCTGGACAATAATTTGTAGCTCCTTCTGCTTTACGAGGAGGCCTCTTTCACAAGTCCTGTCATGCCACTTAATGCTGCTGGCTGCTTCCTGTATCTGACCCATCTCTTTTTCTCCCACAGTCTGTCTCCGTGTCTCTCTTCTACCTTTCCAGTGCTACCTGATTTCACCATTCTCTGTGGCCTGTGTCTGCTACCGTCCTATCGCCCGCCTCACCAGATTGTCCCTAAACCCAACATTTTGTTCTTTTCCCTTCTTTTTTTAAAGCTCGATCCAGCATATAGTTTTAACTCTAGACTATGGGGTAGAATGGGACAAATGACGATAACAGAGAGGGCCCGAGTGAATCTGTAGTGTTGCCCAGATGTGTTTAACCAGCTGGAGCACATTTGATCTGCAAGCCACTGAGACACAAACATGACACCATCCAATGCTATTTTTCCTGAGTGACTCTTCAGAGTAAAACTGCATTTTTAGCTACAGACAGGTGCCCAAATACGGTTGACAACTTTCTAATCGCTGACCCCTGCCCCATCCCTTCCCCTAATATTGTGTACAACACATTTAGGCCAGGATTTTCAGCGGGGCACATGAGAGTTAGGTGCTCAGGTTCCACCAAAAATCCCAGCTGAGCACCTTGGCAAAGCCTGATACAGAATGAAATTCAAGCATCTAGATAAAGTAACTGGGGGGAGGGGGGGAATTGTGCTGAGTCTATATAAAGCATTTTGCTTCTGCTAGTTACCAAAAAAGAACAGAAAAAAGAAAAGCAAATCCTGGCTGCTACTATTATACACAGATCCACTTATCTATGGCTGAAGCCCAGACAGCTGTACGACTGTAAGTGAGGAAATTAAATTAAAGAGTCAAAAATGTAAACCAACAAAGGAAAAAAAAACACCCGATGATGTATACATAGAGCTTATCTGACTGATGAAGGGTGCTTATTATTTCCTTTACTTTCACATGTCTGAAGAAACTTAGGTTTCTCTCCTGTGAGCAAACAGGATAATCATTTGCCTAATGTGGAACTATTGCAGAGAGCTGAATAGTATTTTTAGGTTTGGGCTTGATTTTAAAATGAGGCCAGTGACACAGTGAGACCATGAGAAAGCTACTGCCCTCATTTAAATACAGAGGTATACCACACAATATTCTGCAATAACGCTCTAAAACACTGCAATTTACAGGACGGGTTTGAGCCATTCTGTGGAATGCTGGCATAATTTGTATCAAGTACCGTCTGCTGTGTTTGTGGTGGCTAAGTAGCAAGGAAAAGAAGACACCTGGGGCCATATTCTTTGTTTCTCCTGAGCTCTATTTGATACAGGAAAGAAGTTGGGGAAGGAATGGCAAAAGTGGATTTAATTCACTTCTTCATCTCCTGTATTTTTGGCCTGGCCTGCCCCAGTGTTAGAGCAGCCTCAGATTTTCTCCAATTTAGGCCCACTGGGGGCTGATCTACAACTTAGACTAGCCAGAGCACAGCATACTCCAGCCACACCCACTGCTCCCTGACACATTCTGGGTAACCTCTACGCTAATGGGGGCAGGCAGTAATGGAGGCTGGCACAGAGCCATTCTGGCATCTCTACCTCTGCCACCTCCTTATGCAGCAGAATTCCCAGGGGCCATTTCCACCAGATTTACATGGTGTAAAGGAACCAAAGAGGAATGATGTCTGAGGACATTATTATTTAATATTTGTATTTACTGGAGCACTGACAAACCCTAGTCATGAACCAAGCCCTCCCACTGTGCCAGGTGCTGTACAAATACAGAACAATAAGCATAGGCTACGTTAGTTACCCTGGGTGCTAAAGAGCCAGGAAGGGCTCACAGCTTCCTGTCTGCATCCAGTGGCCTCAATAAAAAAAATACTCTATGTGTCCATTATAGCGAAGCCCTTTCTCTTCTCCACAACAGTAGACTCTACAGCTAATAGAGTACAAAAGAATACACTGTCACAAAGTATGCATGTGCGCGATATGCTTCTCAGCTTCCGTGCCACATCACTGCATGTCTCCTTTAAGCTACAAGAAAAAGGAGTCCTAAAAAATCAAAGGGCAAATTAACAAAGCAAAATGGTAGAAACTACAGTAAAGAACAGAATTATCAGTCACATAGATGAACATGATATGTTGTGGAAGAGTCAACAAAGTTTTTGTAAAGGAAAGTCATGCCTCACTAACCTACTAGAATTCTCTGAGAGAGTCAACAAGCATGAGGATAAGGGTAATCCAGTCAATATAATGTACTTGGATTTTCAGAAAGGAAGGCTCTTAAGGAAACCAAGTAGACATGGCATAAAGTGGGAAGGTCCTTTTATGGATCAGGGCTTGTTCACACTTACCCGGAAATTCGGCGGCAGTCGACGGGAGTTATGCAAACAGAGTTCACATTGTGCTGAACCGATGGGAAAAGTGTTCCTGTCGGCTCAGCGCTACGCTAGTTGAGGAGGTGGACTTATTAAGTCGACTCCCTCATCGATTGAGCGGGTCTCACTGACCGCCCAATCGATCATGGAAGATCGATCTGGCGGCGGCGATTTTGCCGCCGCCAGTGTAAACGTAGCCTCCGTGATAGCTGAAAGATAGGAAACAAAGGGTGGGAATAAATGGCCACTTTTTCACAGTGAAGGGAGGTGAACAGTGGAGTCCTCCAAGGAACTGTAAGAGGACCTGTGCTGTTCAACGTATTCATTAATGATCCGGAAAACGGGGTGAACAGTGAAACATACAAAATCATTCAAGATAGAAATCCAAAGCAGGTTGTGAGGAGTTACATAGAGATCTCAGAAAACTGGATGACGGGGCAACAAAATGACAGATTAAATTCAATGCTGGTAAGTGCAAAGTAATGCACATTGGAAAAATAATACCAACTATACATATATAATGATGAGTTCTAAACTGTCTGTTACCAACCAAGAAAGAGATCTTGGAGTCATCGTGGATAGTTCTCTGAAAACTTCTGCTCAGTGCGCATTAGTGGTCAAAAAGGCTAACAGAATGTTATGAACTATTAGCAAAGGGATAGAAAATAAGACAGAAAATATCATAATGCCACTATATAAATCTATGGTGCTCCCACACCTTCTATACTGTATTGAACTTTGGCCAACCCAAGTCAAAAAGGATATGGTGGAACTTGAAAAGGTTAAGAGATGGGAAACAAAGACAATTTAGGGTATGGAATGGCTTCCATACAAGGAAAGACTAAAAAGACTAGTGCTATTCAGCTTAGAAAAGAGATGACTAAAGAGGGATATGACAGAGGTCTATAAAATCATGAGTAGTGTGGAAAAAGTGAATAAAGAAGTGTTATTTACCCTCTCATACAATACAAAAACCAGGGGTCACCTGAAGAAATTAATAGGCAGCAGGTTTAACAAAGGAAGTACTTTTTCACACAACTAACCTGTGGAACTCATTACCATGGGATGTTGTGATGACCAAAAGAATAATTGGGTTAAAAAAAGAACCAGATGAATTCATGGAGGATAGATCCATTAATGGCCATAATCCAAGAAGGTCAATCCTACACCTGGACTGCCTGAAGCCAAGAGTGGAAGACTCCAAAATTGCCCTGTTCTGTACACATCCCGTGAAGCTCTGGTACGGGTCACCGTTGGAGACAAGATACCTGGCAAGATGGACCAACAGTATGACCCAGTATGGCAGCTCTTATGTTCTGAAAGAACTTAATTTATCACCAGCAGTTACCAATGTGACATCGGAAATGTGAGCTCAGATTCCATGCACGTGTATGTATAAGTTCATAAATGTATGATGGCCTTGTGCACAGAGCTAGCAGTCATTTGATCTGGGTTCAATCCCGGGCACAGCCCGAGTGACTTTAATGTCTTTGTGCTTCATTCTCCCTATCTGTAAAATGGGGATAATAATGCTTGTCCTTCTTAATTGTGAGACTTAGTTAATTTCTGAGTGATCCCAAAATGCTTCCAGACACTCAAACTGGGAGGCACTATAAAAATTCAGAGTATTATAATAAAGGATTCCTGTTCATTCCACTGACTTCCTTTTTCAAGTCACCAGTAAAATACCTATTAACAGCCAGTACTAATATTAAACTGAAGGGAGACTGAGATGAAAGCTAAATCTTGAAAAGGCTCCAAGATTGTGAACAGGCTGTTGATGAAGAAATAGTACAGGTTTTCCACATTTATTTAAAAAAAACCAAAAACGAGTAAATTGAACCCCTCCCCAGAGCTTTGCTTCATGCAGAGCAGTTGCTGGAAAGAAAACAAATAACAAGGAGACAGAAACCTAAGCGATTTCCTGCATTTGCATGAAGAGAATAGGTGTAATTGGAAGTTTAAGGGATCTGCTTTGATCACTTATTTGTTTATTTATTTATTAATGCATGGTTCCAAAATAGGATTCGGGATTGGGGGAGGAAGCGAGATGGGGACTGACTCCACCCCCACACCTCTGAATTACAAAGACTAAGTACGTGAGGGGGCATTTTTACTGCTGCTGTTGTTGTGCTATCTTTCAAGGTGGATGCAAACTGGGTCCTGTGAATCTTTGTTGCTGTTCCTTCCCTTCTAGAACCTCGCAATCCCCCCTTCAGATTGTGCGTGGAGTATCATATTCTTCCTCCAGCTCACAAGGCAAACAGAGTTCTTTTACCCTTTTAGCCAACGCTGCTCCCAGGTCAGGTGACAGGAAATACTACTGGGGCAAGTAAAGGTCTGCTGTCCTTTCCTCCTCGGAGTTCAGGCACATCACCCAATCACTTCCCATAAGCATGATATAGGAGGTTGTTGCCTGGAATGGAGGTCTGCTTCACTGTAACACACTGTGTCACTAGAAAATATCTGCACTATCCTGGACAATGCTTTTTTTCTACCATGTGTTTCTTATTTCATTAAAGGGGGTTATTAGCTGATACAAGTACTCAGGCGTGCCATGAACCAGTGTTACCATAATAATGGATGGAAGCCCAGTGACACAGTGGTGACATACTTGCTACTTGCTCAAACTGAAAGATGGCTTGTATTCACAGACTGCTGCGTGAGACCAGGCTCCAGATAGTACACAGCATGCTAATCTCAATGGGAAATGAAAGGGATACAGACTTCTTTGTCTGATCTTCTTGGTCTTAATAACATATAAATATCAGAGGGCTACTAAATTAGAAAGTGCAGGAATCCGGCAAAAAGGTCTTTGTCTAAAATTATCTGGGTTTATTGAAGAACAACAGAAGAAAATAAAAGAACTAAAGTAAAAACAACCACCACCATCATTAAGGCATTATTCTTTTCACTAAATCCATAAGCTAAACTTACACAGAAGGCAGCATTTCCCATCTCTCTCTTGCTGACAATTTAGTATGAGGGTATGAACACAGGTCAATGTCCTTGCTGATATGGTAAACAAAGATAAGAGCTTTAAGTAATGGAATATTTTTTTAAGCCTGAATAAGTCTCTAAGAATAAAAACACCTGTGGAATATTGTGTTACTTACTAAGATCAGCCCAAAACACTTTTGGAATGCAACCTTCCTATTCCAAGTCACAGATCATGAAACGTGCATTTTAGCTAAAAACCTCAATCAGACGTGGTCTGTGTGTCTGTTACTTGCTCATAGAACAGTGTGCATGAACTCTGAGACACCGTGATAAAATATTGAACCTCTGTCAGTAGCCCAGCTCTGTTCTAGGTTAGGAACTTTGAACAGATGTCTTCAAGGGGCAGCCATTACTATAAAAAGATTTAGCCAAAACAGCAACAGAAAACAATGTCTTCCTTTTTTCTCACAAGATGTCTGTTACAGAGTAAGACGAGGTAGGTTAGGTTATATTTTTTATTGGGCCAACTTCTGTTGGTGGCAGGGACAAGCCTTCAAGCGTTGCAGAGCTCTTCTTCAGGACCTTTCACCAACAGAAGTTGGTCTAATAAAAAGATATTACCTCACCTATCAGGTCACTCTAATACCCTGGGACCAACGCTGCTACAACAACACTGTATATGACAAAGTAACACAGAAGTGAAAAATATCTGCTTATTATCCGAGGTTTTTATTAAAAGAGGGGCCAGTCAAAGGCCAAAATCACTAAATCCCCCTCCCCCCCAATATAAAAACTCATTCCTAGGAATGCATTGTTCACTTGCAGCCCTAACACCGGGGAACAAGGATCTTGTGGTTGCAATGGCACCACTCAGGAGCTTAAAGTTAACCCCATGCTTAACTGCTTTGCTGAATCAGGACGTAAGGCATTCAGCTGGGACTCAGGACATCTGAGTTCAAGTCCTGATTCTGCTAGACTGGCACAAACCATTCAATTCCTCTGTGCCCCAGTTTCTCATCTGGAAAATGAGCATGATAATATTTCCTTTCTTCCAGTTGCTGTCCGGGATTTCTTTGCAGATGCGTTTTAGAAGCCATAATTTGGTGGACTTCAAATCACCTTAGATTTAACTATAAGAACTATCAGTGTAGGAATGCCAATTTCCATATGATCACAACGTCAGGACAGGGAGCACATCAAAGGCATTTCTCGATGGACTCCATTTTCCCACCTCTTGGCAGCAGACAATCACCAGCAGCTTGTTGCACCACAGTTCAGGTGGCGAAGTCTTCTGTGGTGGAGGGCTTTGCAGGCTGTGGCTAGGTTTAAAAAGTTAGCATTTAAGGCCAGAAGGGACCACAGGTCATCTAGTCTGATCTCGGTATATAACAGGCCACTGAACACCAACAGCCACCCACACCCAAACCACCCGCCAGAATTAGACCACAGTATTACAGTTATCTCTGGTAACTAAATCGTTCTGTGCCACACACAGAGAACAGGAGGGACCGAGTGCACCAATGCCCGAGGCCCCTGCGGTGTTGCAAGCCTGTAATTTTTTGAAGTACACTTGATGGTGGCAGCTCAGCTCAGAAGAGTTGCCAGATCCAGATTTCCTGTGGCCTTGGGCTGTGTTGTGAAGCTGATCATGCATTTGGTTTTTTCTTTTTTTTAGAGAGAGCAGTAACTTGTGAGGTTACTATGGTTTCACACAGCATTCTTAAAAGACTGTAAACAGGTCATTTGAAATAGTTTCTGTGACCCGATCTTGCACCTGAAGCCTGATTACGGTTCCAATTAGACTACTTTCTATTTATTTATCTGAGCAAATAAGAACCCCCATTGGCTTTCTGGGCTCTGAAATACTTGTAGGACATGCACATGCTTACTTCCTTTATACGTGGCTTTCACAGCCTCTTCCTCCCCATCTCCCTGGTTGCCAGTTATTACATGGGTTGGACCAAGTGACTATTTGATGCCTACTCTTTTAAGTGTTTTTCCAACTTTTCCTGGGTTTCTTGGGCAGGTTTCTAGACAGAATATACAGAGGTTAAGGGTTGGGATCTGCTGCCTATCAAAAATAAAGAAAGTTTCTCCAGGAGCACTCACTGCTGCCAAGATCTGTGACGGAGTCCCTTATGAAGGGCAATATGTACTCAGTTGGGATGCCAGCCGATTTCTGCCATTCTTAGTCGCAAGTTGAGTTCAGTGCAGAGATTACTCATATAAATATCAGAATTGCAGATTCTCACATTGACGACTCTGGTTATTCCAGACGCATGTTAGAACCTGATTTTTTTCTGGGGGCAAGAGGAGTATGACATTAAAGTGGACAAATACCACTCCTGTGTTAGCAGAAGTGGGTCTGTACTGTATGATCTGTAACAATATATGAGAGAGGTGTTTCTGCAAATGGCTTTCCCTCCCGCCCAAGAATGCTTTGGAGGGATCACCCACCATCTCCCACTTGTCACTTCATCTGTTAACATTAAACAAAGGCCTTTTGAGTGCAAGTACCTATCTGATGTTTTATTTGATTGGTGCTGGAACGCTAGAGCTGACCTCTAGTTGTATCATAAAGGAGAGACTAAGGCCTAATCTACATGAGAAAAGGTTTGCCAATACAACTACACCAGTATAACTATACTGGCAAATCCTCCTAATGGAGATGCAACTTACACCAGCAAAAGAGTGCTCTTGCTGGTATAGCTTATGCCAGTTACCGGAACAAAATCAGCTATCCTGGCAAAAGCACATTTTTGTCACTATATCTGTGTCTACACTAGGGCTTTTGCCCATATAGAAATGTCATTAAAAAAAAACCCACATCCCTGACTGCTATTCCTATATTGGAAAAAGTTTCTAGTGTGGACATCGCCTAAGAGAAAGTGTGGTTCCTAGATATGGCAGCTGATTTCTAACCCTGGATGTATATAGCATAGACAAACACATAAGGTCAGATCCTTAGCTATTGCCCACAGATGTAGCTCCATTGAAGTAAATGAAGCCAGGTTAACTGACATCAACTGAGAGTTTGGCCCATGATTTGTATGCAGCTCTTTAAAAGTAACCTGCAAAGGAATTTTTAAAAAGGCCCATGTGCTCAAGGGGCCTCAGAACCAGTGCAGGGCCTGGTGCCTTTGAAAGATTCCTGAAGGTTCGTAGGTACTGAAAGCAGAATCCAGCTTCTTCCGCTGTGTCTCTGTGTGCGCCAAATCCCAGCTCCCAGTGAAAGAACTCCTAGACCACTCAACAAGTGGACCTTGTGCAATTTCCTCTCCCCTAAATGGGTTATTGACCCCAAGAAGTTATTGACCCATGCCTCTACAAGGAAAAATAGAGCTCATATGCAAACCATTTTGGAACAGTCAGGAGTCAGGGGTTGCACTACAATACCCTCCCTGCCGCCATGGTAGAGATGGCTGTATAGGCAAGTACATCTAACACACTGGTTTTGTATATCACTATATCAGTTTAGAAACTGATGTAGCTAAGGCAGTACAACCTCCTAGTGTGGATGCAGTTGTAGTGGTATACAGGTGCTGGCAGAGGAATCCACTGTATTGATATTAGCATCTTTATACTGAAATAACCGCATCTCCACTAGGGGGGTTCACTGCGTTAGCTACATCAGTTTCTAAACTTATTAGTTGCAGCGGTACAATAACTGTGTAGACATTGATCCTGAGAGGTTGCTGAGCATCCTGCAACTGCTATTGATTTCAATGGGAACTGTAAGTATGCAACACATGCAGGAGTAAGGCCGTAAAGTGCAGGTCTTTAAAAAACATATACTCACCAGTGCATCATTTTCCCTTTGAATAAACTATTTGAATAAACCATTTGAATAAACTATAATTTGGATGTGCAACTGGAATACATATACATAATTTTTCAGTTATGATCCAATTTAAAAATAAGCCTCAAAAAGCCTTAAAACACACACACACACACACACCCCATGCAGTAGTGACTAAAGATTTCAGTTATGATCCAATTTAAAAATAATCACAAAAAAGCCACATTTAAAACACACCCACCCACGCCCACACAGTAGTGGCTATAGGGTTTCAGTCATGATCCGATTTAAAAATAAGCCATAAAGTCCTACATTAATATGTGCGCGCTCCACACACACATGGTAATGACTAATGGTTATTTGTGTTTCCTATATTGGGAGACAGGAAACCTCCCTTTGCATTTGCTTTTTTCTCACTATGAAGAATACTTTTAATTACAGTCACTTGGCAGGAAGCCAATTTTAATTACAGTAAATTTTCCCCCCCAAAATGACATCTGTCTAAGCATTTTTAAACTTCTTGCTCAAAGTAACATCCTTCATTTTACAGAGAAGCACCCAATTACAGCAGAAAAGAAAAAAAAGTAGTAAGTGATTTATTAATTTTTCATACTTATTCTTATCAGGTATATCAATTGGATCATTATTCTGAAGGCTGATAGTACAGAAAGCAGATTTAATTGGAAAATTTAGACTGAAACAGTATGAGAAAAAAGAATTAACCTTTAGAAAAATAATAGTTGTAATTTAACCCTAAAACAACTCAAAAGCCTAGAACTCCAACTCTTCTGACTGATTTTTCATGGGTTCAGCTGGGGTTTTAGCTAGGCAATTTTTCTGAAAAGTCAAAGAGGACGTCATGGGGAAAAGGCAAAAGTCATAAAAAAATGCATATGATAAAATAACATCAAGAGTCACAGACAGTGGGTCAAATTTTGCTCTCAGTTATGCTGATTTAAATCTGGAGTAACCCCACTGGAGTCAACGGTGTTACTTTGGACTTACATCAGTGAAAATGAGGACAGAAGTTGTTTTGCACTCCAGTATAGCATTATTTCCCTATTTCAGTGCAAACAACTGGAAGTTGGTTTGTGTTGTGTTAACAGGGAGCCTATTTCAACATCACAGTTCCCATAATACAACAGACCTAGAGAAAACCAGTGAAACTCTCCAATATTTACTATTAATATTTCATATTTCTCTTTCTTCTTCTTCGTTTGTGATTAAACTTTGCAGGGAGAGAACCTCATCATCTCTAAAGAAGCTAATGGTCTCAAGACCACATCCTAGGTTCAGCTGCTTCCACAGCACAAAGCCAACAAGAGCCAGGTGGTTGGCTTGGGTTTTGCAGCCACAGAAAATAATTCACATACTGTATGGACTCGGGACTGAATTAAGGCATAGGATCCATAAGCCTGTGCCTAGAGCTCTAGCTCCTGGAGTCATGTAATGAGGTCAGAATCCCAGCTTTTATTAAAATGGTTTCTAGCCCTCATAATTGTGAAGAAAATTTTGAAAATGTGGCCCAAGTGTAATTAATGAAGGGACACTGGCCTGAGTCTGCAGAGAGCCTGAAACAGTGGCTCGGAGAAGGGTGAATCCTCATTCATCTCAACAGGATGTTAAATCCAAGGCCTACTACTCTGGGAGGTCCAAGCCAATACCACCCAGCAAAGGACACTATGTACAGCAGTGGGCATGATCAACCCAACCAAGCTACTGTGTGAGTACTGGAGGGGGAGGGGGAAGAGAGGGGGCCTTCTGCTGCCCCCTATCTGTCTGGGAAGAAAGAGGGACCCTGCTGCCACTCCTACTGTTCCCAAAAGGAGGAGGATTCCTTGTTGCCACTCTTGGGGTGGTTCTATGCCACTGCCTTTCTGGGAGGAAAGGAAAGGTCTCCCTTCCACTGCAATTTCAGGCAGGGGGTGTGGCCTTTGCGTAGGGGCTGGGCAATAAGGGTGGAGATCTAGGGGGCATGTTGTGTGATACCTAGGGTGATGGATACTTAGATTCCAAGGCCAGATGGGACCAGAGTGATCATCTAGTCTGATCTTCTGTATAACACAGGCCATAAAACTTCCCCAAAATAATTCTTAGAGCATATCTTTTAGAAAAACATCCAATCTTGATTTTAAAATTGTCAGTGATGCAGAATCCACCACAACCCTTGGTAAATTGTTCCAGTGGTTAATTATCCTCGCTGTCAAAAATTTATACCTTATTTCCAGTCTGAGTTTGTCTAGCTCCAATTTCCAGCCATTGGATCATGTTATACATTTCTCTGGTAGACTGAAGACACCATTATTAAATATTTGTTCCCCAGGTACATTCTTATAGACTGTAATCAAGTCTCCCCTTAACCTTCTCTCTGTTAAGTTAGACTCAAGGAGCATAATCTGTGTATCACTATAAGGCATGTTTTCTAATCCTTTAATCATTTGCATTGCTCGTCACTGAACCCTCTCCAATTTATCAACATCTTCTTGAATTATGGATACCAGAACTAGACGTGGTCACACCAATTCCAAATACAGGGTAAAATAACATCTCTACTCATACTGGAGATTGCCTTAATGTGGCCTGGATTGGAAACCCCATGAGGTGTCCACTCCCCTTTCCCCAATCTGCTACAAGAAAGAAGTGTGTGACCTTAAGATTGAAGAGCCTCTCCACTGGGTGTAAAGTACAGGATCCTGGGAGGTGGAGAAAGAGATGCCTTATAGGAACTGGAGAGCTCCAGGGTCCAACAGGGAGGGGTGGAGCAACTTTAGGGAGGATAGGATAGATATGACAGAGAATAACCTCAGAAGGATGAATGAAAATGGGGATCCAGGGATGACAAAGAGAGGTAAGGACACTAGGGGCAGAGATATGGGGTACCTAGGAGGGAGGGTGCAAGAGAAAGACTTGGGCAGAATAAAGCGTGGCAAAGTGAGGAAAAGGGTGCAGGGAGAAGTGCATGTGGTGGAACAGTGGGACAGAAAGAACCAATGAAGCAGACTATAGGAGAAAGAAAGAAATGATCAAATTATCTCCTTCAGCAATAACCTCTCCTCATCCCAGCAATCTACCTCGATTCACCAGAACTACCTCATGTTTATGCTCCTGGTATGACAGCCTCCCAGCCATCTCTGTACAAACACCCACCAAGGATACCTAGAAGTGGGAGCCCCTAGCATAATTGTCGGGGGCTGCACAAAGCTAGGTGGGGCATAGAAGTCAGCCCCCTGACTCCGTGAAATGGAGGAAGGTATCCTTTCGGGATGGGGCCTCAATTTCATTCCTTGTAAGCAGGCTTCTAAAATCTTATCAATGACTTTGTCAGCACTCAAGATGACCAGTTAAAATGGATCAACGCTCTCTCTCTTCCTCACACACACACACGTGAAAAAATTCCCAGAGCCATGGAATCTATCATTCCTGTGTCAGAAACACAGCCCTAATCAGCTGTGATCATAGCTGACTCTTGGCTGGCTTAGTAAACTGCACTGTTTAGAAATGGTCAACATAATGAATGACTAATGTCTTGTAACTTCTTGACTCTAAAGTCATATTTTCACCCTCTGCTGCAGACAATTTAGGTTTCATTCTTTTTGCTTACTGTCACTTCCAGGGCAGCTTAAGCCATTCATTCTCCATGCATCTTTGGGACATACTGCTGGGATAAATCAAAATGGCTTGGGAAAGATTAGAATCCCTCCAAAGCCACTGCTTATCTGTAGAACTAAACTAGAACCATCCCACATTTCAAATTTCTGCAAATGTTTGCATACTTTTCTTATTTCCAGATTCTGGCTGGGACCAGAATTGGGAGTGCTAGAAATCTCATGAGAAAACTTGGTATTGTCAGATCCCTAAACTAATTTTTCCAGACTCAGGAGTTTCACAGAATATCTCAACCTGTTAAGTCTCTTGAGATTTCTTCCCATCACAGATCATTGGGTTTGATTGTAACCTAAGTCAGTGCAGCTGGAAAACTGAGTAAAAACTCACTGAAAAACAGATGTTACATTTGAGCTGAGCTACCACGGATTAATACATTACAAAAGCAATACATAGCCAGACAACTCCTCCCCGGAAAAAACTAATAGATTCCCCCCAATTGTGTTTTATGTCAGAGAGAACATGAGAGGAAGAACTTTTGAAGTTGACTGTATGGAGGAGCGGTTTTTACACCGGCTTTGGAATATCTCAGAGTAAGGCAGATCTCTATTTTTTAAGTGGACAGGCTATGTTTTTTGTTCTGCAGAAAGTGATCAGGTCCCATGATTATGGCATGTTGCTGGACCTGTGGTACAATGGATATGAATGATGCATGGGAATAAACCATTTGGTATGGCAACAGTGAAAGAGAATCACTGACATTTGCTCAGGGTTACATGCCATGCAGTTTAAGTGGGATCAGCCATTTACATCTCCTATAGGAATACACAGTGCTCCCAAATGTCACTGGTACTGTACCTATAAGAAAAAAAATCTCAGCAGCATCAGAAAAGCGGCCTGGCTTTTAAAGCAAATTTGCTTAAATCGTGTGTGTGTGTGTGTGTGTGTGTGTGTGTGTGTGTGTGTGTGGAGACATTGCATCATACACATTTTTCTCTGCTGCAATGACAGTTAACAAGCACACTTGCATCATGATATGTAAATGTATTGTGTGTTGTGATGTAGATGTGGGCCAACAGAAAGCAAGAAAGGGGGGGGCAGAAACACGTGTTTTCTGCTTCATTTTCTCCATCTAACATCACATGATGAGCCATAGGAAGTCCACTTTCTGATACCAACAAGACGTCTCCACTTGGAGGAAATGGTTCAGCTGGATGCCACTGGGGTAGTGCTGAAAGGAATCGTGGACATAACATTCACAGTATGCTTCAGCAACAGCAGTGTAGATTTTCTAGCAGGCCATTTCAATTTGCCACAAATAGAGACAGAGCTGGTCTTTGGAGAAAAAGCTGATATTTCTGTCTCTCAATCCCCAACCCAACATAGGTCTCTTCAGACATGATTTTTGAAGCCCTTAAATCTTAGTCCAGGAAGCTGAAGTTCTCTGTCCACTGAATAGGTACAGAATAGACTGCAGCCATGCAAACTCGCACACAATGTCCCACCACTGCTTCATGACCTGACAGGACCACCTGTACTGAGAAGATAGATTACATAGGACCTTCTATGTTTGAGTGGGTATGGAGACTGAACTAGCTACTGAGATATTGAAAGAATTCCCCATACTTGTTACTCTAGTCCTTCCTGTTCCCAGTGCAATATTATCCCTTACAGTACATTTTCTAGTGTTTTGTCCAGCTTAGCTTGAAACCCTTCACCTTTCTGCTGATCCTGCCAACACTGGTGGTTTGTGTGATGTGGACATTTGTCCATGAAGAACAGGACAGACTACTAACTCAGTTCAGCCAGGTCACTGAATATCATGATCTACCTAGTTCTTGTACTGCTCCATTACTGTGGTACCTCAGCACCTAACATGTTTCTTAAAGTGGACATAAGAAGATCTCTGTCTCTCTCACGATCTCCTTACACCGCTAGTGTAAGAAGTGAGCTGTTTTTTAAGCATGGGTAGAGGTGGCAATTGTAGGAGAGCGAGGTTGAAGATATGGGTTATGTATTTCATTCTGAAGGTTCACGGTCACTCTGATGTCTTCTGGAAGCGAGTTCCACAGCCGTGGGTCAATTACTGAGAACGTCTCAGCGCACCTGCATACACCCACCTCAACTCTGGATGTTAAATAATCCCATGGTAGCTGCCTCATGATCACATTGTGAGGTGGTCTCTCAGGTAACTTGGACTAGTCTCATGGATGGCTTTGAAGGGGAGGACCAAACCCTTGAATCTGGCCCAGTATTATACAGGAAACAGCAAGGAGCTAATGTTATCTTGGATGTCTGTATTGCTGATTAAGTGGCTGTTACGTTTTGAACTGGATGGGCTTTGAGCCTTGTGGTTTTCTTTCCTAGATATAGTGCAGTACTCCTAATCAAGCCTGGAGATTACTATTATGTGGATCGCCATGGCAAAAGTCTGTACAACTCAGACTGAAGTGTTGGTGTATTGCAAGTTACCACAGGCTTCAAGATCCTAAAGTCTATGGTGGTTATATTTAGTTAAACCACTACAAACAGAGCCAAGTAAACAGAATAAATATTACAAGATATTTTACATTTAAAAGAAAATGCATTGCAAATAATGTGCTGAATGCCTCTAACATCTCAATATAAAATTAACATGCTTAGATTGTAAGCAGCATAGGGCAGGGACCACCCTTTTCTTCTGTGTTTGTAAAGTGCCTCACACAATGATTATGGCTCCTGGATGCTACAGTAATACAAATAATAAGTAATAATTATGCAGTGTCTGTCCTGTGTGGATATCAAAGCATCTTACAAAATGTAGGTGTGATTATTATCCCTATTTTACAGGCTGAGAAACTGAGGCTCAGAGAGATTGAGTGTTTTGCCCAAGGTCACAGAGCAATTCAGTGGCAGAGTCTAGAAGATGACTCAGGGTTTTTTATGCCAATTCCCCTGCTTTGTTGCTAGCTAATGCTGGCTACTCTGTACATGGAAAATAAACTACTTGTTTTAAAAAAATATAATTATAGCCATTAATAACCTATAATTAGACACATGCTCTATAATAAGATGAATTGTTTTATATAATAAAATGCAGAGAAAATTGGTTCACAGCAAGTCAGATGCTATAGAAGAGAACGTTATTCTACCTTAGAGATTGCTACATGGACAAGTAGTCATACTAAAAGCAAAATACCCTCTCTACATCCGGATAGTACTGGTGATGGAGCCAGGTTTTGCAGATGGGGGTGGGGCGATGGGGTGGAAGTTGGGCTGGAGAGCAAGCCTGTCTTGCACTTATCCAGGAGTGGTTGTTCTTGTTCTATGGGCTGGGCCCAGATCCCCATTCTGGGCATTGCAACCTGGCACAAGGGATCACAGCACCGTGCAACCCCTTGTGTCATTTGGCAACAACCAGAGCAGAAAATAGGCCCCAGCCACACAGGACAGGAGCCACCACTGCTGGAGGAGTGCAGGGCAGCCACATGAAAATTTGTGTCACATACCATCTTTTGTCAGTTGCATGATATGCTTAAAAAGGCACCACACGTACACTTAAGGGCCGCCAGGGCTGGGGGCAATTGCTCTCCCTTCAGCCCCCATCAATTCTGCCACTGGATAATACTGTGTATCTGCTCAGAACTCAGTAAAGAAAATAATGTCTTGCCTGTAAAGCTTGTTAGGTTAATTAATGTTAAATCCTGAAAACACTGGTCTGAATCTTCAGAGCCTGTTCTTGTGCCAGATCACTTTTGCACACAAACTATTAAAAGTTTTGGCCATAATTTCATGGAGGATATGACATAAACACAGGCCTAAGAACCATCACTTTTCTTGATTTTCCCCAGTAATGCATAATTTGCCTTGGCATTTTGTTTTGATGAAGGGAAAGAATATTTTACAAAATCATGGCAGAAATAATGACACATTCTTTACAATCAGTTAATTAGGCCTCAAAGTACTTCGGTGAGCTAGGTAGAAATTAGCTTGCCCATCTGCATTGTGGATAAACCGAGGCACAGAGACTTGCCTATGGTGAGAAAGCAAGTCAGCAGCAGAGCCAGGAACAGAAACAAGAAGTCCCATCTTCAGGCCCGCTTCTTTTATCACTAGACAGCATTCCCTCTGTAAATAATAAACATCAGCCTCTCTGTCTTTATGCAGAGGAGAATGCATGGTCAGCAGGGGGATACTATTTTGTCTGAAGCCTGAGTTAACCCCTTGCCAATGCACTGTTATCCTTTTGAGAAGTCCAACATGATGAAAGTTGGCATATATACAATATTTTTAAATTATGCTGCATGCACACATGCATAGTGGTCAAAGTTTAATCAAAAAGGAACGAGATTATCAGTCTAAAGTGAACTAATGCTACTAAAAATGTAAATGGCATAATTTTATAACTGATTTTGTCTTTCTTGAATCAGCCAGAGGATCCAGCACCTTATTCTGCCTAGAAGGATGGTGAGACATATACCTGGGCAGAGGATGTAGATGCCAACCCTGGTTCTTAGCCAGCTGGCACCAGGATACGGAGGACAATGATGCATGAAGTGGTTGGCCCTCTTCTTTCCCTGCGTCTGAAGATGTTGTTATCTCTGTCATCCACTCGAACTCCTCTGTCCTATGACTAAAGCTTGGGATCCTAGGTCCAGTCTTTGGCTTCCCACTCTGCAATGCTGTCATGCCACTCTAGAGGATTAACTGTGTATGGTTATCGCAATTAACTTGTTCCAAATTTTCAAAAAGGCACTTTCACTTAAATAATTAAACTGTTCTGTATTATGTGAGCCGAATAAACAAAACCTTCAAATACCACTAATATTGGAGAAATATGGGTTATCATGTGCTATTAGGGAACTTGCACTTGCGGCACAAACGCCCAGCTGAAGTGGGAGCAAGCAAAGAACAGAATCTATGACGCAGTTCGGTCAGTCTTTGGGAAGAAGAAAAACAAGACTGACGACTGGTTTGACGCATAATTCAGTGAGATGACACCAGTCATCAAGGCCAAACGTACAGCCCAAATCCATTATAAGAGAGATCCAAATGAAAAAACCTTACAAGCGTTGAAAGTGGCAAGAACCAAGGTACAACACACTGCTCGACGCTGCGCCAATGACTATTGGCTGCATCTTTGTGAAAGCATCCAAGTAGCAACCGCTACAGGCAATATCAGAAACGTCTGACGGGCTCAAGAGAGCCTTGGGTACAACTTCAAAGAAAACAGCCCCATTGAAATCAACAACACGGGAAACAACTAATGACTTCATCAAGCAGATGAATCGCTGGACAGAACAATATTCTGAGCTTTACTCTTGTGAAAACATTGTTACAGACGCAGCCATCAACATGACTGAAAACTTGCCTGTTATGAACCAACTTGACAATGAACCAACCGTTGAGGAGCTTAACCTTACCATAGATGGCCTTCCCATTGGGAAAAGACTGCATACCATCAGAGGTCATAAAACATGGCGAACCTATCTGACTGCAACACTGTTACGAGTTGCTCTGTATGTGGGTCAAAGAAGGCTGTGTACTTGCCCCAACTTTGTTCAGGATCATCTTCTCCTTACTACTGAAAGAAGCTTTCGGTTCCACAATTGAGGGAATCTACTTGCACTCAAGATGTGATGGAAAGCTGTTCAATCTTGCAAGACTCAAATCTAAAATGAAGACTTAGAAGGCCCTTACCAACTTGCTGATGATACAGCAGTGACAAGTCATACAGAAGCCCATCTCCAAAACCTCATGGACAGTTTTTCCAAAGCCTGCCAAGACTTCGGGCGTACTTATAATATAAGCCTAAAAAAATCTAACCATGTGCCAAGGAGTTGAAGAAGCACTCTCTATCAACATCAATACCTTTAAATGCATCAATCAAAATGAAGAAGCACCCTCTAACAAAATCAACACCTTTAAATGCACTTGAAGGGGTGAATGAGTTCACATACTTGGGGTCTACTACTGCAGTCAACCTTTCACTTGAAAAGGAACTCAGTATCCTCATTGGAAAAGCTGCTACAACAATATCTAGACTGAGCAAGAGGGTATGGCAAACAACAAACTGAAAGGACACACAAAGATCTGTGTGTATTGTGCATGTGTTATCAGTACTCTTTTGTATTGGAGCGAGACATGGATCTTATACTCTCATCAGGAAAAAAGGCTTAACAGCTTTCCTATGCATTGTCTTTGTTGAATTTTTGGAGTGTTGGAATTTCTGTTCCTGGAGTGACAGGGTCACCAGAACTGAGATGCTCAAGCGGGCCAGTATACCCAGCATGCAAACACTCCTTAAACAAAGATACCTTTGCTGGCTTGGGCATGTGTGCTGAACGAATGATGGGCACATCTCAAAGGACATCCTTTTACAACAAATTGGCATCTGGGAAAAGATCTAAAGGGCACCCAAAATTATGTTTCAAGGATGAGTGCAAGCGAGACTTCAAAGACATGGACGTGCATATGGATAACTGGGAAGATCACTCTCAGGACTGCAGCTTTTGGAAACAAGAGCTCAATAAAGGTCTCCAAAGCTACGAGAGGAAGCAGTCCAGCTCAGCAGAGGAGAAAAGAGCTTGAAGAAGAGAGAGCCTAAAGGGTTGAAACACCACATTTAAATGTGACAAATGCAGCAGAGATTCTCTGTCTCAAGTGGGTCTCTTCAGTCACATACCCAGGGCTTCCATAAAACCAACTGAATAAATTTTCTACCTCACAGGGGCGCATACCCATGGTCTCTCAAGACTGAAGGATGCCATTGAAGATAGGAAAGAGAGCTAGTGAAGACCTCAGGAATCCATAACTTTACAGCTCTATTTACAAGATTTCCTTCTTGCTTCAGAAATTTGAGATCTAGGTCCTTACCCCCCTCAAACCCTACCTTGGTTCTCAGTTTGTGCCTCTCCTATTCTGGGGTTGCGGGGTCAGTTTGGCGCACAGCACAAGCTAAGGAAGCCCTGAGGTTCGGCTCTGTGTCAGCGGTCTCTATGGACGACTACAGGAGTGCAGAATCATCAAGGCGCATGGCCTTCCCTGGTTACACCTTTGATCCATCTCTTCCTCCCCCAGCCCAACACACTCCAGAACACCGGCTGTGGATATGAGCCTGGAGTAAGGGCCCCCTGCACTGTAGATGTTTGAGACGGAGTTTATCGAACAGCCAAGATTGCAAGCAGGCTCTTATTCAAAGAGGTCACAGACACATTCCAAAGAGGGCTACGTGTGATGGGACTCCTTTCAGAGGTCATTAAGGCTGCTCATGGGTCAGTGAGAAGGGTCACTGAAGAGATACATAAGGAACCCTTCCCCCCCCATCGCAGAGCAGCCCCTGCTAGTTCAGGGATTGAAAGACTGGGCCCACAGATTAAATCCAGGTGTGCTAACTGCTTCATTTTTGGTTTTTATTTTGCTTACAATTTCCTGGGAATGTGTCGGTGTTTATTACAAAAATTAAAAAAATGGGTGCAAATTGATGCAAAAATTTAACTTCAGTTTTTGGGTAAATATCAGGGTTAATATTGAGAGATGAGAGGATAGAAAAAAGAAAAAATAGAGAAAAGAACACTGAATATTTAATGCTGTGACAGCACCATCTCTTCACACTGTCTCCTCTTCTGCTGCATAGTCCTCTCCGGAAGCAGAGATGACAGCTTGGTTACCTGGATCACTCTGGTTACCAAGCTGCCATGTCGCTTTCTAGGGCAGGCAGCGGGGTCAGCGGGGGTGTGTGTGTGTGTCCTGAGTTCTGCTCGAGTCTGCCCAGGTTACTGAGTGGCATCCAAAACTCAGGTGAAAAACTGGCAAAAACCAAATAGCTTTTGTAAAAGCTGAGAAACATTTTGTGAAACTTAGTAAAAACTGAAATCAAAGGGTCTTATCTATGTGGTAGCACATGGGGCACCTGGATTAATCAGCCAGGGGTGAATTTTTATAGCAAAAATTCAGTATTAGGCCAGGTGCATTCCATACTAACCCAGTGTAATGGAACTGAAGTCTGAATCAAATTTAAACAGAGAGATACAAATTGTTAGCAGCCTCACAACTGACTGAAGCTGAAGGAAGGCTCTCAAACAACACGCAGAGGATGTCAGAATCCTAAATAGGTACCTAAATAACGTGTCACCTCATTTAAGTCAAGAGCAGCTGGACTGAACACATGCCAATAAGACAGTACATACATGTCACAGAAATTGTTAATTCCATCCACAGCAGAATGAATGCTGGCTGTTTAAAATACTGATATTGTGAAAGAGACAAAAAACCACTCTGCCATTCCTCCAACTCTTCATCAGTACTTACTGTGTCACAGAATGGCCCTGCTTCTCCTTTGTATAAAATGGAGGATTTTGAATTCTATAATCCCTGCAGGTACCCTGATCTGGAGAGAGAACATGATGCAAAGAGGCACTGCATGGTTCTTCAGGAATACAGTGATACTGCACATCATCCTGCTGGGTGCATTTAAAACGTGGCAGTTCTGGATGACAAGGGATTGTGGCGACAAAAGGATTAGTCTAAACTGAAGCATCTCCCCCCTTCCATCCCCAGAATTGTATATTGAAGTCTCTCACACACTGCTCAGTGCCAATTTGCTGCAGCAAAAAGCCTGAATGAGACAGAGAACATTTTGGAATTTGTTTTAATAAAATAAACTAAAGCAGCGAAGTGCAGCGTTGACTGGAATGTCTTTCATTTCACAAAGGAATTAAAAGGTCATTGGCACCAGTCTTTGAACTTCTTGTCTACACTGCTGAGACTGGTACTTTGCGGTGCCAGCTGCTTTTCCTTTCCCCTCCTGCTCCCACCACTGTTTCTAAAGATGCCTTTCTATGACCTCAATTTGGGACTATGATCACTTGTTCCTAAAGCCTGGGTCACTTGAACCCCTCCCCACAAACCATCAAGTATTAATAGTCTTGGAAGAATGTGTACTTTTACTCACTCATACATTAATAAGGGATGTGTCATAAAGGGTTTGGTTCTCAATTGAGCTTTTCAGGGGTTGACTTGTGAATAAAGGTATTAATATCCAAGATAACAAATACAACCACACATCTTGGTTTTAAGGTATCTATAATTGCCAACATGCTGACTACATACCAGTTGCCCCTTCAAAGGATGTGCTCCAAACCTCCACAAACAGGCCTAACCCTGACATAGATTTCCACCCCCCACTCCCATAATTTTAGCAATTTTAATTGGAAAGAATGTGGACACTAACAGAGTGACCTATTCGCTGCACTTCAGTATCTGTCAATATGATATTTGGATTTAATTTAGGGGTTATAGAACATGTATTTTTTATTATGCCATGACCATTTAATGACTCTTGCAATTACAGAAATGATATTGTTAATGATAGGAAAATAATGAGTTTAATGATTAATTGATATTTGTTGAAAATTATATTAAAGAAAATCTTGTTTAACAATTGGTCATTCATGAAAAAGTTGTGATTATTAACCCTAGATCACCTGGCTAGGAGTGGGTTTCTCCATTAACTATTCATTATTTTATTGATAGTGAAGAGATAAATAAGAGGAAATGTGTAACTGTTTAATCTTGAAACTCCAGCAATCAGATTATTGATAAAAGGTAACCGACTTAAAGAGTGGTCAATACCATTAAAGCCAATGTGCTAATTTATATCAGCAGACAAACTGGCCCTTTGTCTGTTGTCTAGTTTTCTTTTTAGATTGTGAGCTCCCTTGGGCAGATACTGAGATCATGGGCCAAAGATTCATCACCATAGATCCTTTAAAGTCAATAAAAGGATGCTGAATTATGACATCTGAGGTTCTGGCCCTCTATGCGTGAATGGTCCCTATCATAACGTGGGTGCTACCTTGATACAAATAGGAAGTAATCGTGAAGGGATATTATCAGATTTCTGTAGATGACCCAGACATTTAATTTTGTAAGGGGCTCAGGTAACACAGTGGTGGGATTGGTACAGAAAGATATTTAAGGATAAATGTGTAATTGATCAAGTATGGATTGCAAGGGGCATGGGTCATTTTACATCACATGGGCAGGGCTTATGTCATGACCATGTAAATGGCAATCATGAGGTGTATAAGAAAGTGAATGTGTTTATTTGTTTACGCCCTAAAGAAGGCAGATGTTGCTAAAACACTCACTGGGCTTCAGCCCTGTTGATGTCAATTAAAATTGCTCAGAAAAAGAGAAGAGAGACTAAGAAAGAAGAGAGACTAATGCCTTCCAAAGATGTTATTAAGAAATATTTTTCAGGCTTATGAATGTTGGCTGCACTTTTCTCTTTTCTTTGCGGATTTGTTTCCTCAGCTCTGCTTGAAAATCACTCTCCTTTTCTGAACCTTTGATAAGCTCAGAAATCAGGGTGTATTTCCAGGTGAGGGGAAACATTCATCACCACACAATTTCGACCACTGACAGAAGAGCACTTCTGATTTAGGGAAAGGCAGGAAGTAGAATAAATCATTTTTTAGTGAGCACCAACAGTTTGTTTGGCACTATACAAAACAGTGAATGACATGATCCTTCCCAAAATGTAAGGAAGTGCAACTAGATAGAAAATACTGGGACAAATAATAAGGTTTTCAAAGAGCACCCTATTTGCCAGACAGAAATAATCCTGGTGCAGCTGATCCAAGTCCCTCATAGAAGTCTTTTGTTTTTTATGCTTTTGCTGAACACTTTCCCCTCAGAAAGTCTGCACTGCTTCCCTAAAGCTAATTGGAAAGGCTTCTAGTGCATTCATTTTGCATTTTTTCCAGCAGTCCCAATACAAAGACTTATCTCGGTTTTGGTTGTGTGTGTGTGTGTTTTTTTTTTTTGGTTTTTTGTTTGTTTGTTTGTTTTGTTTGTTTGGGGGAGGGGGGAAGGGGTGTTTTTTTTTTTTCCAGGGGAGCATAATAAAAAAAAAAGTAATTTACAAGGTGGAAGTAATATAATGATGCCTTATGGGGAAACCCCACTGCTCTAATAAAGAGCCACTGGGTCTTGGGACCATTCCTTGCAGGGGAGGGTTAATGGAAGCCCTGCTTTTTTGGATCCCTGTATTAATCTTGACATTTTTAAAGCAGAGAACACTCTCCATTAAAACATAAAAGACTTTGCCTGCAGCACTGCCTGCATCACTTCTGCTACTCTGTAAAGCTGAGGCATGGGAAGCTATCAACCACGCTGCAGTCACCGCAGGCACACAGAGGACCTTTAGAGACAGCAGGCAACAGCAGCAAGAGTTAAAAACAATCATAAGAATCAAATAAGACTATGTAGAGCAATCCATTTTCCCTTAGGAAACTGAAACATCCCTTTCATTTTATTTCTCCTCCCCCCCACCCCAAATCAATTTCAATCCACTCATCTGAAAGAGCCATAATATAACAATAATAAGGAAAGCATATTCTAGTTGTGATGTACTTTATTCCCATCTGAAAACCTTGGAGGTCAAGGCTGCGTTGAAAAACCAACAAAACTGCTAATATAACATGTGAGCCTTGAGAAGTTAAACAAGATTTCTTTGAAGCAGCCCTCAACAGGAATCCAAAAAGAAACCACGGACAAAAGGATTGCTTTGGGAAAACGCCCCTTGCTTTTCTATAGGCAGGTTCCCCATCTGCCTTGTGGAAGCACACTGAAAAATTCAATTATCAAAGGAATTAGCATGGGAAAAGGCCATTCCCAGGACTCTACGCAGCCTGGTAAGTTATAGCAGCATCACCTTAGCTTATCGTCTAGAAAGACTGGGCTCACTGTTAATATGGACACTGCCAAAATAAAATTCATATTTTTAAAAAGTGTCTATGCAGGCTCATGTTACTGACGACTCTGTGGATCGTCAAAGGTGATCAAAACCCTAATTTGCTTTTCACCATTTATGCTATTTCCTTACTTTTTCAATTTTATTCACCATAGACAATGAATCTAAGGTTCTCCAACAGTTACTCACACGAGGGGCTCCACTGAAACTATTGGCATCAAGTGTATGAGAAAGGATGGTCTTGTGGTCATGGCACTGGACTGATTCTCAGTAGCTCTGCATTCAATTCATGGCTGGGCTGCAAACTTCCTGGGTGATCTTGGGAAATCACTTAGGCCCTGACCCTGCTTTGAGAACAGTGTGGAGCCCCATTCGATTCAGTGGGGTTTCACATGGCTACACTGGTCTACTGACATAGTTATTAGTGAAGGATTGGGACCTCAGTCACTCTATCTCCGGTTAAAAGATAGGAAACAAAAGGTAGGAATAAATAGTCAGTTTACAGAATGGAGAGAGGTAAACAGTGGTGCCCCCCATAGGTCTGTACTGGGACCAGTGCTGTTCAACATATGCATAAATGATCTGAAAAAAGAGGAAACAGTGAGGTGGCAAAATTTGCAGATGATACTAAATTACTCAAAACAGTTAAGTCCAAAGCAGACTGCAAAGAGTTACAAAGGGATCTCACAAAATCAGGTGACTGGGCAAGGAAATGGCAGATGAAATTAAATGTTGATAAATGCAAAGTAATGCACATTGGAAAACATAATCCCAACTATGCATATAAAATGATGAGGTCTAGATTAACTATTATCACTCAAGAAAGAGATCTTGGAGTCATTGTAGACAGTCCTCTGAAAACATCCACTCAGTGTGCAGCAGCTCTCAAAAAAGCTAACAGAATTTTAGGAACCATTAGGAAACGGATAGATCATAAGACAGAAAATATCATAATGCCACCCTATAAATCCATGATTTTTCCACACCTTGAAAACTGCATGCAGTTCTGGTCTAATATATCAAAAAAGATATGTTAGAGTTGGAACAGATACAGAGAAGGGCAACAAAAATGATTAGGGTATGGAACAGCTTCCGTATGTAGACAGATTAAAAAGACTGGGACTTTTCAGTTTGGAAAAGAGATACCTAAAAGGCAATATGATAGAGGTCTATAAAATCTTGATTGGTGTGGAAAAAGTGAATAAGGAAATGTTATTTATTCCTTCACATAGCACTAGAAATAGAGGTCACTCAACGAAATTAATAGACAGCAGGTTTTAAAACAAACAAAAGGAAGTACTTCACAGAATGCATGGTCAACCTGTGGAACTCATTGCCAGGGGATGTTGTGAAGGCCAAAA
Organism: Emydura macquarii macquarii; assembly: GCF_026122565.2. Lineage (NCBI taxonomy): Eukaryota > Metazoa > Chordata > Testudines > Chelidae > Emydura > Emydura macquarii. Next base: position 2,642,639 of record NW_027133667.1, read on the forward strand.
TTATAACAGGGTTCAAAAAAGAACTAGATACATTTATGGAGGAAAAGTCCATCAATGACTGTTAGCCAGGATGGTCAGGGATGCAATATCACGTTCTGACTGTCCCTAGCCTCTGTTTGCCAGAAGCTGGGAGTGGATGACAGGGGGTGGACCACTCGATGATGATCTGTTCTGTTCATTCCCTCTGAAGCACCTGACATTGATCACTGTCGGAAGACAGGATAGTGGGCTAGATGGATCATTGGTCTGACCAAATATGGTTGTTCTTATACTTTAGTTCCCCACTTGTAAAATGGGGATAACAACATTTCCTTTCCCCTACTCTTTGTCATCTTGTCTATTCAAATTACTGTAAGATGTTCAGGGCAGGGGTTGTCTCTTACTATATTTTTGTAGAGCACCTACTTCAACAGAGCCCAGATCTTGGCTGAAGGCTCACATTATTGTAACAATAATAAATCATCCTTAGCAACATTATGAGTAAGGACTGCAGCAGCATTTCCCTAGAAAAGTCTGGTTCACTTTCTGTTCCCATGCACCAGCATAATACTACTGTGTTCCAACACCACAAAGGAATGTTTCAGTTATGACTCCCTCCATGTAAAAAAGGGCACACTGAAAATATATTTTACCATATTAGTTTGTTTTTTCTTTAATGAAAGCTAACAGTACTCAGAAGGGACCCTTTAATGTACCCAGAAAGCAATTAACAATGCAAATAGAATTCGCACACAGAATAATTTACTCTGAAAGTCAATATTTTATATTTTCTCGGTGACATTAGAAACATCTGTGGTCTAACGAGGTGACTGAGATGTTCAAGTTGTGGGACAATGGTAAGGTTTTGTGGTAATTTAACACCCTTAAATTATTTACTAACTGAAAACTCTTTTGACTTGGGTAGTTCATTTTGCTTGAAAGAAAAAAACAAAACAAACCTTTTTAAACTGGGGGTCACACCCCTGATATGCATTTCTCTGGTCATATTGACACACCAGAGAAAAACAAGGAATTACAATCACACACGCATGCACATTCAGCAAGGTTCAGGACTGCGTGGGCCTGCATTTACGAGGCTAATGCTGTGTGACATGGTTAGCGGGTCAAATGAAAGCAAACCAAGAAGTGAAAGTAATGCTGTGGGAGAATTATGTTTAATCTGAGGAGATAGGACGAAGCTTGAATGGCTAGGTTGCAGCCTTGAAAATAATATAGGACTGAAGGCAGGATCCTACGTAGAAGAAAATGTTTTTCCAGTGGCTGCAGCACTATACACTTGAGTAGCTACATGGGGAAACCAGGGGTCAGACCCTCAGCTGGAGTTAACTGTCATAGCTCTGAATGGGACCTGAATTCAGTTAGCTTTAGATCGGGCCCCTGGAGCGTGAGGTTTCCACCCTTTTAAAACACTCTTTCCCCTTTAAAGCTTACTTCTTCAGTGAAGCCAGCCAATGTTAATCTAACAAACAAGAGGAGTCTTGTAATAGTTATTGAGAAAGGCAGTCAAAAATTCTCACACTGCTTTGTGATAAAGCCCTCATCTGAATGAGGGTAAGATTCTCACCCCTGAATGTTCTTAAAGCCCCAGAGGATGCCCTGGCGCAAACACTGTGGGAGACAGACACAGGCGGTCCTCCAGTGACACTCTTGCAAGCGGCTTGTTCAAAGCGTGACTTGCAGTGGAGATTCTGGGCAGCTGATGTAATTTAGAGAGGCACCCAGGGCTGCACGGCTTTGTCTACACTATAAACCAGCGATGTAATTCCCCTGCATATGTAACAGATACTCGTGCCAGCTCTCATTGAGCTAGCGGGAGTATAAACAGCAGCGTAGTCACCACAGCATGGTTGGCGGCAGCGGAAGCATGGCTCAGCTGTGCTGAGCCACGTACACAGCCACAGGTTTCAGGTGGGTTTGTACTTAGCATGGGCTCAGCCGTGCCTCTGCTGCTGCCGATACCCATGCTAGCGTGATGAGAGCTAGCAGGAGTATGTGTACATGAGCCGGGGAATCACAGCCCTAGCTCGCAGTGTAGATGTAGCCTTAAGTACACCCAGGGCTGCTCCAGCCCCCAGGACTGGGAGGGCACAAAAGGGAAGTTAGAATCCTAAATACCTTTGAGGATCTGTGCCTGAGCTCCTTGGGGCAGGGACTGGCTGTGTGTTTCCACAGACCACACAATTGCTGTCAGCACTCCACAAACAATAAAACTGGCCACAACAGTGCTTTTGCAGAAGCTCTGGTGCAGCACCTGCACTTCAAAGCCAAGGAAGTCCCATAGCCACCCTCTAGAATAGAGATTAAGGGTATGTCTCCATGGGGTTAAAAAACCTGCGGCTGGCCCAGGTCACTGATTCAGACTTGCGGGGTACAGGGCTCTGGGGCTGAAAAATTGCTTTGTAGACGCTCAGGCTGGCCTCTGGGACCCAGTGAGGGTGGAGGGTCCCAGAGCTAATGCTCCAGCCTGAGCCCAAATATCTGCAAAGCAACTTTTAGCCCCCTAGCCTGAGGCCCGCAAGCCCAAGTCAGCTGACCCGGGCCAGCCATGGCCGTGCCATGGGGCTTTTATCCCCTTGTAGACATACCATAAGGCACCTAACTGCCATTTCTGATTTTGAAAATCTCCCCCTAAAGCTACTGGCCCAAACACTGGACTGCCTGGCATCCTGTGTAGTCATTTACACCTGTGCAAAGTGCGTGTAAAAAGCTACCACAGCAGAGTCCTCCACTCACTTCCCTCATAGATTCCTAGATTCCAAGGCCAGAAGGGACCACTGTGACCATCTAGTCTGATCTGCCACACAGGCCATGGAGCTTCCCCAAAATAATTTCTAGGGCCGATTTCTTAGAAAAAACATCCAATCTTGATCTAAAAATTGTCAGTGATGGAGAATCCACTGCAACCCTGGGTAAATCGTTCCCATGGTTAATTACTCTCACTGTTAAAAATGTATGCCTTACTTCCAGCCTGAATGTGTCTAGCTGCAGTTTCCCGCCATTGGATTGTGTGTACCATTCTCTTCTGGACTGAAGAGCCCATTATCAAATATAACTCATTCATAGCAAAGATAACTACATAACTTCATAGCAGAGATAACTACACAAAGGACAAGGCTATGGAGAATCAGGATCACGCTCCCCTGGAAGGGTCAGGAATAACCTGAGGTAGTAACTATATCTTAAAAGAGGCCTGAGTCCTCTCAGGGCTACTCTAGCCTACGCTGGCTGCAATGGCCTCTGAAGGGCTGTACAGCTTGCATGAATTGCTGGAGCACAGTGACACTCCAGCTGCGTCCCTTCCACTCCCCCAACCTCCCCCCCACGTTTCAACATACACCAGACTATGGGGAACATGAAGAGCAGAGGCATAGGTCCAGCTGCACTGACTTGGTACCATTCAGAGATTCCATATCCTCTAGGGAAATTCTCAGCTGGCAACTTACCCAACTTTCAGTCACCACAGCGGGCTTAGCATGGGCCAGTATCGGGTCCATAGTCCAATAATTGATATAAACAGCCAGGAACTCTGTGAAAAACTCCAGAAGGCTCACAACCCATTTTAAGAGAGCATGAAGTGCTCTGTGGTGTTGGGAAGTCACCCCTTTAAATGTTCTTTAAAGAGCCATGATAAAGATAATTCCGGCTGCCATCACAGCACTGCACCCAGCAGTAATCTGCACAACCTGCCATAAACACAGACAGGGATACAATATTGCTGTAAATACCATTACAGCTCACAGAGTGCAAAATCATAGACTTGTCTGTTGCAGTTTACAATTGTGTAAAACAGGGGTGTGGGAGGGATATGCTAACAAACAACTGCTATATATTTCAAAAGAGTGCACAGGAGAAACCTATTATTATTTGCGAGAGAGATGCAGGCATGAGAACTCCTGGGAAGGTTTTTCAAGGTAGTCTCAAGTTTTTGAGTTTGGCTCATAACATGGTAAATCAAATACTTTTGTCCCATTTTCCACCATCATATTTGCTTGTTAGCCACTAAAAAGAAAGGCAAATAAGACAATGATTTAAGCTAATTTTGCACGCCCAACAGAGTGTCAAAGCATCCCAGGAGACTTTATCAGTTTAACACAATAACCAACAGGCTGTTTCCCGTATGTAGCAGCTTAAGGCCTGTGGAAGTTTATTAGAGGCAGACGGGAAAGGAAACACAGTATCTTTTACTGACATAGCGTAGATATCTGAAAAGTGCTATTTATGCTTTTGACTTCAGTAAGAGCCAGAGTGAATCAGTCATCTTACACTTAATATTTCAATTAGCGCTCATGGAATGCAGAGCACCAACACCAAAAATGTGGCTTTTCTCTATTATTCTTTACAATAAACATGAAAAAACCCCTATTATGACTGTTCAACGGATGTCACTCCCTCTTCACCCCCCACTAGTTGCCTATTAAAGGTTGCCTGGATTCAGTCAAGTTAAGTCACTCCCCACCTCTCAAGGCTTTTAAACAATTACTATTTGTTAAGCATTTGTATCATGCCCAGTGGAATTCCAGGCTGGGTTTCAGGCCATGCTAAACACAGCTGTTTGATATTCAAGAGACATGGCATTTCTCTGTGTGCTAATTCTTCTCCTTTCTGATTTGGCCTCCCTGGAAACTCTGCAATGACCAAATGAGGTGGGTGGAGCATCACACCATTTTGTTCTGAATCGCCCTGGTACAATAAATCAGGTGTTCTGGGAGAATTTGGGTGGGGATGTGGAGAGAGGGGAGGGAAGTCTTTTTGTTTCAGGGCAACCCTCCATATCAGATGATTAAGAGGCAGCATTTCCAGACTCAGAAAGGGAATCACTCTCCAATTGTTCTTAGATGGGTGGTTAGTAGCTGCGATGCGGAGCCTTAAGGTGAGGGTGAGGTACCAAAATGGAGAAATTGGGAAACGTTCTGAGTTCTAACAGGGATATGGAGGACACCTTCTCCACAGGGGGATGCAAACATTAAGTTAGCATCGATACCAAATCATGAATTTCTAGAGAGATGAGTTCTAGGGCTCCAGCAATCTGATTTAACTCTATTCTTGGCCAAAGCCTGAGCAAGGTTATGTACGTATAACGTCAAGGCTTGGGACACGCAGCAGCACACACAACGGGATCTATGTTTTATGGGTAAATCAAGCAGAGAGAGAAGCACCTTAGGAAAAGGAGACCCGTGAGCCCAAATCAGCTGACACGGGCCAGGCACGGTGTTTAACTGCAGTGTGGACATAGCCATAGTAGGTCAAGAGAGGGGCTGAGGGGAGGTGGAGCTCCAGCTCTGTGCGCTGCCATGGTTTGTCCAGCGGAACGGGTTGGCAGAGTGGAGGCAGAAGGGAAGGGGAGTACGCCACTAGGAAGGGGATGTAACAGTGTGCAAATGTGATGGATACAATCATGGCTGACACATGGAGGAATGAAGTGGGGGGGACCGCCGGAGCTAAAAGCATGAGCTGCTGCAGCTGGAGCTAAAACCCCCTAGCTAGCTGCGGCTGTAATAGTCTCTTCCCCTCTGCAGATCAGCAAGAGTGGCGCCTCTAGTACGCGCTCACCAGTGGGTTGCACGCATATTCCCCCTGTGCACCTGGGTGTGCCCATGCTCCTGCTGGAATAGTGCAGCCACACACACCACCCTTACCACAGGCTATGTGCAACTTGCACATGACCTAGCCCTACTCAAATAAATCATCATGGAAAGGAAGACGCCTCCTTTAGAAACCAGCTGCTGGACACAAACTGAACTTTCCCATGTGCATGCACGTGTGGGTGCACACACTTTTAATCCCAGTGAGAGCTACTGGAGGACGACTTGTGGCTGTCTTCCATGGTGCCTGAACTTGGGAAACTGTCTGGGAGTTAAATGCCCAACTACCATTTACACCTTTGAAAATCTCCCCCTAAGTTTTCCTGAAAAATCTGGCTGCAATGAGGCCCTAAACTACTGAATGGTTAAACTTCAACCTCACGGCCACAGCATCCCAAGTGGGGGAGAGGAAATGTGTTGCTATAGAGTTAGGGGTGGTAGTATATAAGCCAACCCCTTTGCACTTTAGTAACATCATTGCCCGGTCCCAGAACAACCACAGTAGCTACTTTAAAAAACTGGGATGAAATGAGCTGAAATAGATAAGGAAGGCAGATAGGGGAGAGGGAGGAACACAATGTGAATCACATGGCTAGCAAAAGGAGATATGACACATACACAACCCCCTTTAAGAAGTAGGTGAGGGAAGACAGTTGTCTTGTGAATTATGAGTCAAGTGGGACAATTTAGGGAAAGTTTTAACTTTCAGAAAAAGAGACCAAAACCCATTAGATACGTAACCTTGCAATCTAATATGGCCATAAATTAACAGCTGCACTATATTATGTAAATTTATGTTAAATTATTCACTATCTGTCACCATATCCCCATAAAAAAAAATCTACATACGACATTTACAAAAAATGACAGCTTCTGATAATAGTTTTGCTATGTATTTCAGTGGCTGCAATTGCCTTTTTAACCATCTTGATGGCTGCTGAGGCAAACACTGTATTTAACCAGAGGCACTTTTGGAGGTTTAATTAATTCATTACTACCCATGGATTCCCTCTCCGGGAGCTCATAGTCCATCTAAGCTAGTGTCCTTAGGACAGTGCCTTCTAATTTCAGTACCTGCAGGAGAGGAGCAAAGGACTGTATTAGTGAAAGGACTAGACAGGCTGCTCTTTCACTCCAGTTGAGGGTTGAAATCCCATAAAAATGTGAAGGCCTTGCCTACACACTGGAACAGCCCTGATTCAGCAATTTGTGTCGCTTCCTCAGCGCTGACTGCTAAGTGCAGACGCAGACACACAAGGGTTGCTCCATCAGTGCAAACTCCAGCTTGCCCTCGTCTGCATTTCGGGACCAGCACAGCTACCCCCGTCACTGGCTGTTGATTGCTGAATCAGGTTTCTTTTTAAGAATAGACACACACCACATTTGGCAAGAAATCAGAGGCTCTAAGGGCTTGTCTACAATGTGCTTTTCCTTAAAATTTCCAACCCTGTGCCTCCACTGACGTAGCCCGATGAGTGGTAACGAAAGAGGAAAGTCTAATTTAGACAAGACAGCAGCTCCATGGGATCTCCAGAGTAGGCAGGGCACCAGCAGCCACCATCTTTTTACCACCACACCATCTGCATTTGCTCTGAGCAGGACACGGTGGATACAATGCTGGTGCCTAGTCTGTGCTAGTCTCCCCTGGCTCCTATACCTATAATAATGCAACGGGGGGGAGAGGGAGAAGGGGGGATTTTTAAGACAGCATCCACTGTAGACCTGGCCTAAGCTTTTCTAGCACTGTGGGGACAACATTTTGTCCCCTCTTTCATGACCACAGAGGGAATGGAAATGGTGGGAATGGTTCTTCTGTGCAGAGGGGGGCAGGACTGTGAGGAGCCTAAATAGAGGGGTGCACAAAGCATTCCCCCTGTGGAGACTCCGTCTGCATCTCTGCACAGTGGATATTGTGTTTGCAGGATGCGGGTGGGCTGAGGACGAAACGGAGGCAGTGGTGGTGGATCCATCCCTACACGGATTCACCAGCCGCTGCTCCCCTGGAAGCTGGGGCACAGCAACTTCAGGGGCTATCGAAGCCTCAGGCTATATTAGCGTTTTTTGTAGCACAGGAGCATGTAAGTGTGAGAATTCCAAAAGTGCCTAAGAGAATTAGACACCCACTTTCCACTGAAAGTCAGTCAACAGGAGCTACTGGCGCACTGACTCCCTTAGGATGAGATTTTCAAAAAGCACCCAAGTGCAGTAGCATTTGCAGAGTGGCTACTCCGCCACGGTGCAGTGTGTCAAAGAGACAATCCTATCCTTCTCAGGCAGGATCTACCTTGGGACAAGCCTGGCTAGTTGGGTTGACGCAGCGTGAGAGAGAGGGTGGGTTTGACCACATGGCTGCAGTCTCAAAAAATCAAGGGCACATAGGCACTGACCTAAAGCCCACTGAGAAGTCAATAGAAAGACTCCCGTTGACTACAATGGGCTTTGGATTAAGAAACAGGAAGGAAGCGCTGTTTATCTAGTTAATTCCTAATAAATGTTGACTATAAAGAGAGGGGAGGGACGAAGGACAAACAGATAAGAGAAAATCCAAGTGCATTTGTATTAAACTAAAAACCATACAATAAACTCATAATAATTATAATAGTAATAATACTACGCAGGGCTGAGCGTCCCTAACTCTGACCTTGCAGTTATGCTTGGAATCATTAAGCCAACATTTCAGAGAAAGGAGGAAGGAAAGGGGGATATTATAGAGATATATAAGAGCAGAGGAATAAACAAGCTTTTGGAACAGCAGGAAGCTCCCTCTTAATTCTGAGATAATGAAACGCTTCTAACCAGACCCGACTGCTGAATATTACAAGAGCCATCATCTCGTGTGGCTTGCATGCAGCTTTATTTTCTGCTCCCCTGCATGCACTGAATATGATTCACAGCACAGTCACAGGAAACAGTCATTACTATTTATTTGGGGAGAGATGAGTGACTGTCTTAATAGCATCCAACTGCACCTGCAATAGCGCAGAGTATCTTTTTTTTATTAAACACATCTCACCCTCTTCCTCCTATACCCTGCCCCTGTTCAATATTCTCTCCCCCTAGACCATTTGTCACTGTTCTGGTAGCATAGTTCAACAGGACAAAAAATGAAATTTACAGTGGTCATTATAGTAGACCTAAAAACTGGGTAGTGAAATGCAGGCTTCAATGCGCCCTTCTCCCCAAAACAAACAAACACACAAAATTATTTGACAGAAATGTCAACCCTCTGTCTTAGGGAACATTTCCCTCCCCTCCACAATTCTTACTCTACCGCCACCCATTTTATCGTGGACTGGAACATACCGGTACACACTGAATCCACTCAGCTCCAGGCAACAAAAGCCTTCTATCCCCTTCTATCCCTGTCCCAAATGCTTTTGTAGATCAGCTTCTCCATTCTCTTTCCAAGAAGCTACTTACAATATCACTGCAGCAATTAATCTCTGGCTAGACGGAGAGGCGAGCAGCTCGCTCCAAAGCTCACTGCAGCCCCTTCTCTTTCTGCAGATCAGCAGCTTGTGCTGAAATAGTGAAGCATCCTCTCCTCTGAAACGCTGCCTTCTCTATCAGATGTCCAGGCCTCAACTAATTCCCCCTCCCCTCCGCCTAAATCTCTGCCTGAAGTGCCATGTTTAGAATAGCAGAATGTGTTGGAGTTAAACACCTATTTGCAGAGTTAGAAAATTCAGAATGAGACAGTATGAGAAAATCTCTGTACACTGAAACACTTGCAGAAATGATCTCACTAGGGTGCCCTCTTGGAATGGAACAATGCCTGTTTTCTACTGGTTTCAGGAAAAGCAGTAAGGGGGAATGATAAGGCCACTTCATCCCTCTGCTGTAGTGTCTTAAGTACCTGCGTCCTGTTATGCCACTAAAAACTTCAAGGGATTCAAAGTGTTTTGTTTGCTTGGCTGTCTAACAAAACAATGTACTTCACAAAATAAAGGACTGCTTTTCAAAACAGAATAGCCTAAAGAAAAAGACCTATATAGGTTGGCTTTTCCATAAGGAACCTGGGGGTCAGCTGGGCTCATCCTTGTAATTATTTGGCATCTGGTTTAAGCAGGATACAACTGCTATTAGAACTCATTTTCACCTATTTGTTTTGACTCCAAATATGAGGCCAACTAACGCAAAGCTCGCTCCCCTAAAAAGCAGGGAGTGGTCCAGAAAGCCAGTACCTTTATGCCTGGCTGGATAATGAGGAGGATGAAGAAGAAAGAGAATAAGAGGAAGTAGGACTGATGGGGTAGGGGAGAGACATGAGGGAAACCAAGCAAACAAAGCATGGAGGAGCACTGAGTTATAGTCTCTTTGGACAACTTTAGTGTTGCCTATCATCTGTATATTTGGCACTTAGATCCCACAGTGACTGGCATAGTAGAAACACCATAGACAGACAGACAGACAGCTTCAACAATGGGAACAAACAAGGTTAATGTTAGTAGCATGTTCAGTTTCACTCCTGAAAATCACAATTAACAAAATGGAGATATCAGTGATCAGAGCTTTGAATTTTACTTTGACTTTTTTCCTAATGGGTCCTATAGGATCCCCCTCCATTTCTCCTAGCACCATCACTCTTCAAAAGACCCACATCAAGACACCTTCCTTTCATGTAAAGTAGGGTTGGATACACTTGCGAGCTTAGCAATTCCAATCCACAGACAAGAGGGGATGGGGAATACTCGAAAGCAACAAAAGACATTTCTTCCCCATGTATTCCAGACCTCGGTGTCCCAGAGAGCAAGGCAAGTAATTGGGACAATTTCATTTCATTTTGCTAAAATATAGTCAAAAGGGGAGAATTTCAAGAGCGCCTAAGGAATATAGGGGCCTTATCCATTGTCTGCAGCAGCCATCGGTAACAATATCTTGGCCAGATTCCATTTTCACTTACAGCTTTGTGCCTCCAGAATTTACAAAGATATTCCATACTTACACCACTGGAACTGAGAACAGGCCCACATAATTTTACTATCTATTAGCTGTTGGTAGGCTATGTGAAATGTGGTAGTAGCCCTGGGTCAGCTTTAAGAGGGGTGGTATTTACACCCTGAAAAACGTACACAACCTGCATTCCTACTGGCAGTCTCAGCCATGAGGACAAGAATGGATTGGCCTGGGCATGGAGAACAAACTACAGTATCACATCACTATCGGTTGGCCTGCCAGGTCACAGAGTTGAGGCACATGATCACACAGCATGGCAAAAGCTTGAAATGCCATTGCCATTCCTGTACCTGTTGTGTGTGTCAGACACTCCAGCCTTCAGAGCTATCTACCTATCCCTTTCCCCCAGCACTAAATTCTCTTCTGAAAAAACAAAAGTCAATTTTCATTTCAAATACAACTGACGGTTTATAGATGGTGAAAGGTGCTTCCCAACATGTGAACTCTCAGAGACTCTGAGCAGAGCAAGAACTGGTGAAAATTGCTTTTCTCCTACTCTCAATGTTTAAATGACTAATTAACAGTTTCTGGAAACCAATTCGCCAAAGGAAGAGAGAGTACATTTTCAAAGCTACAAACTTGTAAATGGAGCAGAGCCGATTCTCTGGTAACTTTTCTAACAAGGTTTCTTTTGCACAGTATTTGTTTTATGCTTCCTAAAGATCTGTCCCTAGCCTAAGTCCCAGCAGGGAGAGATGCCAGTGGAGTTTAATTACTTTCCACCTATAGGGAACAGACAAGCAACAGAGGCTATGAAAAAACAATATATATAATCTGATTAAAGCAAAGTATACAAATGTGCTACAGTTTCATAAGCATTAGTTAAAATGTTCCTTTCTTAGAGGTCTCTTCAAGACACAGGGCCAAATCTCTGCTGGTATAAATTGGCCCAGCTCCATTGGGACTTCAGTGAAGCTGCACCAATTTACATCACCACAGATTCTGGCCTACAATCAACTTAGGAAATATGAATGGGGGATACAGTATTTTAAAATGTTTTTTTTTTTTATAAACCGGATGCACCACGGTTCATGCTGGAAATGCACACAATTCAGGACCTACACAGTTTCAGCATGGGCATGGGTCCATGTTAATGCTTCAAAATCAGGGTTAATAGGGGATTTTGTGTTCCGCTGGTGCTCCCAGGTGTTTATAAACACAACATGAACAGCAGCCTATGCCGCTGTAGATTATTTATGTCAGGCACATGAGCGATTCCAGCAGAGGAGGATGTGCAGGGACTTAAGGTAGTATGTGTTAAATGCAAGGAAAAGGCGGGAGATCCTCAGAACCCCATTTACAACAGAGGAATACACTGCCAACATCATCAGCTAGGAGGAGAAGAAAGACTATCTGTGTAGGAAAAATCCCAGAAACATTCCTCTTTGGAAATAATTATTTAAGTCTGAAAAAGCTATCCATTTGATACAGTGCATGTGCTTCCCAATGGTTCCCCGTAGGAATGAGAATGTCCCAGATAACTCCCATGCATTTGACATGGGCATCTTGAAGCCGGATGTGAAGTTGGGGCGGTGGGAGGGGGGAATCTCTAATGTTTTGAAAGGTGAGATGAAAATGATGCCTTTTCTCCACCTCCCCTTCAGGTACTCCTCTCCTCGGATCCACCATCTTTGCATGGCGAGATGCTTCATCAACGTTCAGTAATAGCTACAAGTTAACTAGTCAGGGAATGGGAAAGAGGTTGTGTACATCAGCACTCTGCCAACTGGGTCAATCTTGATTGGTACATGGTGTTATATCCTGAGTAATTACCTGCTGTATACCACAGAGATAGCCTTCCCACTAAACGAACACTGAAATATTTAATAACTTGAAATATTCAAGTGTGACAAAATTATCAACACAACTCATTAAATTTCTTGGGATAATAAATTTTGATTACAAAATGTTCCGCTCCAACACCTGCCATCAGATATTCAGGATTTATAATAAATAACAACGATATCGGCCACTTACGCAACTTTTATCCTGAAGCGCTTTAGAAACATAGGTGCTGACCCTGCGAACACTCATGCATGTGAGTAACTTAGCATCGTTGAATAACTGGAAATATTCCTATGCATAAGAGTTGCAGGATCAAGCCCTTAAGACCCGACCCAGCAAACTTTTACTCACATGATTAATCACATAGAGTTTAAAGGGACTACTCATGTGAGTAAGGGTATGAAGCATCAGGCCCTTAAACTCATAGACAAAGCATACGTGATGATAATGTCATCCACACTTGAAATGCAGTCAATCCTCCAGCACACAGGGACACAAGAATTTAGGGCATAAGGTATTCTTCATTTCCCGCAACTAATACTACAGATGGAATTACAGGCAGCCAGCATGTAGCTGGAACTTGGCCAAGACACCACGACTAAAGCCCTATTTTTGTGAAAAGTGCCATGTTAAGCTACCACAGGAGAAATGTTGCCTTCTGCCTGCTAGAAACAGGTGTATAGTCCTCAAAGGTAGGGTTTGTCCAATAACTGAAAGCTATTCAAGATAAGTGAATATTTAGCTACCTAACTTCAGCTGCAAGTTTCTATAGCAGGCAGGCTGAGGCTCAAAGTATATGCACCTGTAATTAGATCGCATCTCTGGGCTCACTGTTTAAGCACTGATTTTTATTTTATTTTTATTCCTGAACTGAATTCTCCATGCCAGCTTCTAAACAAGGAAAACCGTACGCCTCAGTGAGTCACCAATGTGGCTCTTTATGAGCTGCCCACGAGAAAGGTAGAGCTAATCTGAAACGACGCCTGGTAACTGCAACATGTAATTTCAGACTCAAGGCACCAATTTCCCAGTCAGTTTGTAGCTATACTATGTTACCGTAACAGGTTCTCAGCACAATTATCACAACACTTAGTAAGCTATTCATTTTGGAGGGAACGGAGAGATGTTGCAAATGACTTTCATTTTTTCTTCTGGAAGAAATAAAAGACTGGAAGCCTTTTTTGTTTACTTTCTATTGGTGTTCAAATACCATGATAACATTTTTGTTTTTAAAATATTTGACTTTTTAAAAATCTGTTAATAGGCAATATTCTCAATGTAGAGCTGTTCCTTTTTGTAGCAATAGCATATGCTAGGCACAGACAGTTTGAATATTTTATATTTCATCAGATTTTTAAAAAAATAATTAACTCGTTTTATCCAGTGATAGGAGAATTCCCTTCCCCGCCCCATGCAGCAAATTTAGCTGTAGATTATTGAACTGAATATTTCCCATGCAGTTTTCACTTCTCTGGTGACTCTAACCATGGATTTGTTACTTCAACAAATCCCACTGGATTCTCTTTGGCTTCAGGCTACACAAAGCCTAAATCACAACGGAGAACAGTGCAAGCGCATTTCCACCATGGTGCACTTGACATTCTGTATTAAACATCCACTTCCATTTAACAGCGGTAATGGAGATCAGATAGACTGAAAGACAAGGTTGGTGAGGGAATATCTTTTATTAGACCAACTTCTGTTGGTGAGAGAGACAACCTTTCAAGCTTACACAGCTTGATGGACTAGCTGTTCAGCTGGTTAGATTTCTCTACATTTAAGACCAACCTACAAATTTCAGCTGACCTTCTGACAACTTTGTCTTGCCTATGATATCCCCATAGAGTAGGTTAAAGTCTCACACCAGGACTTGGGCTCATATGCATTACTGACACTAGTATAGAACTAAGTAAGTAGGTGGGATGCACTGCACTTTTAGAGGTGCCTTTCTTTGGATGATCCATTAAGATTAGATTCCTCATCCCCACCACCAAAATGGAAATTAAAGTTCCCCAAGGCTCTCTTAGAAAAATATTCGTCACCCAAGTGTCCTGGTCAAAATTCCCTCTCACAGCAGTTTCCAATGTTCAAAGATGTTTGATAATAGACGATCAGATTTTTAAAGGTATTTTGGTGCTTACAGATGCGCATAGGCACCTAGTAAGATTTTCAAAAGTGCCTATCTACATCTTTAGGCACCTAAATACCTTTAAAAATCTGGCCCTGAATGCTGCTGCACTAACCCACACAAGTCATTGTGTTACTCAAATTTTAACTCATTACTTATTCAATCTGAAATACCACAAGTACACAGGCAACATATAAACCCAATTCTATTTAGGTGGATAGTTTCAGCTATTAAATTTTGGCTTGGTGGGATTTAAGAGACTCTGAAAATCTCCTGCTCCTGCCACTGGGGCAAATAAATGTGTTATTTGTCAATACTCCTCCTTCCCCTTTTTACAGAACTGTGCTGGCACAGACAAGACAAGAATGCTGTGGCAAAAAGGTCTAACAACATTTGGCTGTATTAACATGGGAATACGTGAGCAAGAGTACAGCAGTATCACCTCTGCATTTATCATTGATGAGACAGCTACGGGAATAGTATGTCCAGTTCGGGGGTCCACACTCTAAAAAAGATGTTGAAAAATTGGTGACTCTTCAGAGAAGGGGCACACAAATGATTCAAGTTCAAGAAAAGATGCCTCACAGTGAGAGACTTCAGGAGGAAAATCCATTTATTTTACCAAAGAGAAGAGTACGGCGTGACTAGATTGCAATCTGTAATGACTTCCATAGGGAGATGATACCTAATGTTAAAGGGTTCTTTAATCTAACAATCACAGGAATTATAAGATGCACTAACTGGGATACTGTGAGGCTTAATATTTATAAAGCACTTTGAGGTTATTGAAGGAAGCACACTCATATAAAGAAAAAGGATTTTAAAAAGATATTAGCCCTTGCCATAAACAGCCTTCACTTCCTCAGGCAGGTGTTGGAAGTGATGACATGGCAGAGCACTTAACACAAAGGGGGGGGATCCTTTGCATTACTCAATACATTACTTTGCAAATTACGGTGTGGCATCGATTAACTCAAATGGAGGTTATATCAAGTCTGCTTTGGTCAAACGGCTGGGAACTGCATCATTCGGTGCAGCCCATGCCCTGGGACCCTCCCACCTTGCACGGTCCTAGAGGCCAGGCTATAGCCCAAACCTGGAAGTCTACACTACAATGAAACATCCTCGCAGCCTGAGCCCCGCGCGCCCAAGCCAGCTGGCACTGGCCAGCCATGGGTTTTTAATTGCAGGGTAGACATACCCTCACAGAGGCAGGGTTTTAGACCTCCTGTTTCCTATGCCTACATGCCTAGAAAGTTAACATAACATCTCAGCTGGCTACCAGCGTGATAAAGATGTGCTTCCATCTGGCAATCTTTTCTTTGAAACAAAATGAAAACTTTAATTTGTTACGTGAAAATCACCTGGTGGAGGGGGGAAAAAAATCCCAACAACCCAACCCTTCCATCTCTGACCCTATTTTGGGTGCTTTAATCATGGCTTGGGGTCCTAGAAACTCAAGGCTGACTCTGAAGATCAGTGAAGGAAAAAAAAACACTGGAAAAAACGTTGCATTTTGAACTGAGAGACTGTGGTAGAATGCATACTGGAAATAACACCAGGAGTATTTCCCAATCAATGCAACTATATTTTCACAACCAGTTAGAAGAAATGGAAACCTGTGCTAAACAATACTGCTTTGCACGAGTCCAATTACCCTAAATGACAAATTGTCTAATTATTTCAGCTCTACAGTGTTTTCCACATATCCCTTTGTTCATAGTCACTGTCTGCAGAGCAAGAGCATTTGACTTTTACTAATTAGTGAGAGTTAAAGATGCAGGACATTTAAAGGAAAGTGTACTAAATCTACTTTATTGTTATTCTTCTCCCATCAAGGAAAAGAAAGATCTTAACCATTTATTTAAAAGCTGCTCTGCTGGAAGAAAATTTTCTCCCTGAATACTCCATAATATTAAAATATTTACCTTTTGTTTTTCCATTCCCTGGGCAACTAACAGATTAAAACCCAAGGTTAGATTAACAACTTGTCATTAGTTATAAGATTCTCTATTTATCAAGCTATTAAATCTTGGCTCCTGACTGCATAAAACCTCCATCATATTGTACCTTCAATGCATACAAAACTGATGCATAAAAAAGTGAATCTACTGAGAGTTTTTTCTTTTATTTAATGGTATGCAGGCTTTTTGATATCCCTTCCATGCTCCTCCCCCCTTGGTTTAATTAAATCAAGAGAAATGAGAGGCAAGAGATAATGGACCTACTGCTCTGAACTTTTTTGACTATACACAATTTGTCTTTTTTTGGACTGCAAACACATCTAACATGAAGAAAGGTGTTAAATTCATTCACTTCCCGTTGCCAAAGAGGCATGTGTGTCAAAATCATTTTAACTCATTCCTTCTTCTGACCAAAGGAAATGTAACACATTATTAGAAAATATTACCTTTGTACCTTTTTTCTACTCATTAACAAAAGTATCCCTGAAATTCAATTTCTTTCTCATTTGCATGCAAAACCAGAAAGTTTTACATATACCAAAATCTCATGGTTTTCTAGGATTTTAAAATGTGAATTTTGGTGCTGGTGAAAAGTGCTGGGTCAACAGTCCTGAAGAATGAATTATTCTGTTCATGGAACGCATTCCACATGTGCGGCAGCAGCACAAGCTTCCCTTTCCTGCCCTTGTCATGTGCCTCCAGGATAGCCTTGAGGGCTAATGTGTAGGAGTGAGGCAGTAATCTAATTCCAAACGCATTAAATCTGTGGCCCCACTAACAACATTGCCAACTCTGCTGCCAGCTGTAAAATGGGTTCTCTTGCAAGCAGATACTTGTCCATACGTGGAAAGAGACAGCTAATCCATTTCACACACAGCATCGCAGGAGAGACATTGGATAGTAACTACCCTCAATCTCTATTGACCTAGGCCCTCTCTCAGCTGCTGACATAGAGGTGATAGAATTCATATCCTACTAACAATCATTCAAGTCATACAGATGCATTTTGGGAAAGTGGCCTAAATTTTCAAAAAGTAACTAACTTCAGACTCTCAACTTTTGCTTGCCCAATCTGAGGCACCATAAAAGGGCCTAATTTTCAGAAATATCCATATTCTGCCCTCCAAAAATCAGGCCTCGATTAGGTCTTTCAAATTTGGCATCCAATAAATCAAAGCACCCAAAATCACTAGTCACTTTTTGGCGATTTATATCATTAATTTTTTTTTGTTAGTAACCCTAGTGAAAATTCGATGTCCTTCAGTGCTCTGTTATAATAAACTATTAATTAGTGTGAAAATGTATAGTATTAAACAGTGTGCAAGCTGATTTTTTTCATTTCCCTGACTTCCTCTCAATTCTATTCCCTTTTGTCCTGTTTTAATGGGGATATATTTCCCCATATCACAGGAGGAAACCATACACAAATACTCTACTTCTAGACAGAAGAAAAGAAAATCCGAAACACTAAAACACAATTGTCTCTTTAATCCAACATTTAAAAGGCATTTTTGGCTGAAATATGCAATACCGAGCTTCCTGCAGCTTAGCATTATTGCATGAGTAAATTGTTAGAAATTGAAAATCCCCATCAGGTAGGGTGGGGACAGGGAGGGCAACAAGGGGAGGTCACATGAAGTTCACTGCATTAAAGTACTGCTTTACATAATCATGAAATGCAAACTAGTTTCCATTCCTTCTGGCAACCGGTCAGTCAGCCTTCACTTTGTACACTTATTGACAAATAAATGGACTGGTAGCTTTCTATTAATACTACCTAATTTATGCAAATACCTGGAGGAAAAATTCCATTTTGACTTTACACTCATACCAGCTAGGATCATTTTTTAAGATGCTAACACATTAAACAGGAGTTTAATTTCATCATGGCATGCTTCTGGGGATTTAATATTTCTTAACAAATTACGCATGTGCTCTCATCAGCCCATCTTTCAGTCTTTGTAAGTAAAATATAGGTAATTTAGGATTCTGTGCTGGATTTTTAGATTACAGAGTTTTCCTTTTTTCCTTTTTGTTTAGCTCATTCACATACAGGCACAAACAGATTATTTACTGGTTATATTTGTTACTTGAGTTGTTCCCTTCCACTAAGAGAGCCTTTACTGAGAGAAGAGGTACTTGTTTCTCTGGAGTCTGAAAAGCCCAAGGTCGTCTTGGTCAGGAAAGGAGCTACTTGGATCAAGATCTCTTCATTTTTATTGCTGAGCCTTTGAAGACATCTCAGGATAAGAGGGATTGATAGCAATGCATAGACCAGACTACAATGCTACACCTGAAGCACTATTCATCTCCTGAGAAATCTTGTGGTTAATTTGGAGAAGGGGAAAGGATGTTGTTGTTCTAAGTGGAAGCTAATTAACATCTATATTGAGAAGTTACCTTTTCCAGAACATTTTTGCTGCTATTGTTTAGTTTGGTTAATGCCCCCCAGGAGATGTATGCTGTCCTGCCGAAATCTATTTCCAGTTAATGTTGAAATTTTGGGATACAGTCGGGGATCTTGAGAGGTATCCTTCAAAGCTCTTCCTCTCTTGTTGTTTTTAAATACTAGAAAGCCAGATGTTCCAGATTTCTCTAACTTACTATATACTAGTTTGTGTGTGTAATTAAGTTTAGCCAAGCCACTGTTCTTTTGGGCAAGGGTCTTCCTCTTTCACCCCAATTTACTTACTATGCATTGCAACCCACAGGACCTGCATTGAAGGGCTGGACCTAGTTACTGCACATAGGACCTCATACTTTGGGGCAGACTGCTGTTGGGAGACATTCTGCACCCAGACAATCCCATTCTGCAGGCATCATGCAATATGCACAAAATGACTTCTCACCATACATGGCTTCCCTGGCAGGGCTAGTAGTACTTTACAATCATTCCAAGGCCTATGAAAGATTGCAGGAGGCACAGTCTGCCAGCCAACTAAATTTATTGTGGTTCCAGCTTGTTTCCTTATCTCTCTGTGGCCCACCTGTCAAGTGAAATCTGAGCCCACCTGCCCTGCTCCTTTCCAAATCCTATCTGTTCCCAATCTGCCCTGGTCATCACTGTGGACAAGTGTTTCACTCCAGTCAGGTTCTCCCCTTACTGCACCTGTGGTGATGCTCTTCTCTGCAAATAATCTGGTCTATCTGCAGCTATAAAACAGAAACAAAACACTGATATTGTTGTGGGTTTGGCTTAACTCAGTCCATGATGGAAGTGTATCGATGACCATAATATTACCACATTGGTGGACAAGTGATATGGGGATACAGAGTCCAACTCTCACTGACTAAGTTAATTTTCTTTTGCCCTGAGAGAAAAATACTTCAGTTTTCCCTCCTTCAAGAAAAATCTGAAGTGGGGGAGGATCCTTTCCATTGTTTCCCTTTTAAAATAATCTAACTGATCAAACCTATGAATCCCTAGGGTGCCCATCATCCTCTAGAACAGGGGTGGCCAACCAGTCAGAGATGAAGAGTCCAAAAATAGATGTAGATATCGCAAAGAGCCACACGTCTCTGGCCAATTTCACTTCTCTTACCCTCCTCCGAAAATTCACGCTCATGCCTCAATTTCGGCAGCAGCTGGTCAATTTCACTGATGGTCTTAAAGAGCCACAAAGACCAAAGAGCCACATGCAAAGAGCTGCTTGCATTTGTATAAGCAAAGAGCCGCATGCGGCTCGCGAGCCGTGGGTTGGCCACCACTGCTCTAGAGGATGTATGACTGCAATTTACCCATTCTGTCTAAATCCATGTCACTGGAATAATTAATTCTTTGACACGAACCTTGTGGTGAGGCTGGTCAACTATTCTGATGTCAAAATACCAGGAAAATCAAGGGGTCAAAAATGAATCTCTCAACAGCATACATTACGCAAGACCCCCTTTAGCTCAGGAGTAGCAAAAAGGTAGATTTACCACGCCACATGTGGAATAGCAAGCGACAGATAAGATTACACTTCACAGGGAAGAGACTGATGAGTCTGCATTAATTCGCTTGGAAAAGAAAATTAAAAATTTATTAGAAAAAAAATTATAGTCTCAAAAGCCTGTTGCCGATAATATGACCTTGAAAAACGAGGGCACTGGCAGCCATGTCAATAGTTTCACTCCAAACCACCTTGCCTACTCATGGGGCTTTCCTCAGTGGTCAAGTGAATTTCTCATACACAGGCTCTCTCTGCTGTTAGGTTCCTGGAACAGCCAAAGAGACAGAAGAATGTATGGCTCCTGCTGGGGTTTTTAGGTACCAACTATACTCATATAAACTAATAACATGCTCTTAAAAAACACTTCTAAAATGCCTTCTGATTTAGCAGTCATCCAGCTTACATCTTTGCTAGTCTAATCTGAAATATTAAATAGACTGCAGAGTCCTGGAAACACCAAGGAATTGTGGTCTGGGGGTAATTACCTGGAAGGCAAGTGAGGAAGAAGGTGGTAACTAATGACAACTGACAGTTATAAATAATTTCATACATGTAACTCTTAACAGAATGCATCGTATCTATCTAAGGTACTTATCTGGCCCTCATTACTGTCGTATCTGAGAACCTCACAAAGTTTTTTAAATGTAACAACAACCTTGTGACATAGGAAAGTTTTCTTATCATCATCCTCATTTTACAGATGGGGAACCAAGGCACAGAGAGACTAAGCCCTGTCTACACTTTAAAAACAGAGTCATCAAGCAGGAAGGATAGACAAAGAAACCTCAAACAGGTGAGAAAAAAAGCAGCAGAGAACACCCTTCTCTATAGACTTTTTGTCTCCAGAATCTCAGCTGGAAATGTTTTCCAAGAGGGGGACTGACACTATAAAAAGAGGGACAAACACCCCAAGCCATCCCTCACCCTTTCCCCCATCCATCAATTCACTGCACCAGGAGGGACAAAGGAAGCAGCCATTTATCTGGAGAAGGTCAGTAAGACTGCTAAGAGCATGTGATGAGAGAAACTTTGCTTGACTCTGATATAGTTTATTAAGTTAGGCACCAGTACCTTTTTAACTTTATTTTTTTGTAACCATTTCTGACTTGTATGCTTCATTACTTGTACTCACTCTAAATCTCTCTCCTTATAGTTAATAAACTAGTTTTATTGTTTTATCTAATCCAGTGTGTTTAAATTAAAGTGTCTGGAAAACTCCATTCGGGGTAACAAGACATGTGCCGATCATTTCTATTAATAAAATGATGAACTTTATGTAAGCTTGTACTGTCCAGGAGAGGGCAGGACAGTATAGGACATACATTTCTTGGGGGGGAAGTCTTGGAGTGGGCGTGTGTTGAGGTCACCCTGCAATACGACCAAGGTTGGTGACAGCCAAGGTCTGACTGGCTGGCTGCAGCACACACACAGATGTAGGTGGGAGCGACTTGCGTGCTGGAGGCTGTTTGTGAGCAGCCCAGAGTGGAGGCTAAAGCAGGGTAAAGGACATCCCAGTTAGAGGGCAGGGGTCACACAGCTACTCATTAGCCTGGACTGTACCCTGGGTATGTCACACTGACAGAATGGAGACACAGCAGGGGAAGATGTATTTTCTTCTTCTGATCTGACAATCTTTGTACAGCAAATATAAAAGTATCTAGAGACACTGATTAATATTTAAATATAAATATCCAGTCACCTTAACAAGAATGCAGAAATAAGCTCTTGTTTACTGTGTTCTAAGGATTTTGTACTGGGTTTTTATTTTTAAGTTAACAAAGCTGCTCGCTGGCACCTGACGCTCACGTGAACGAGGTACTGCTCTGAAACATCCTCTCCTTGAACAAATAATGAAATCAAAGTGGGTCTTTACTTTGACAAAGTTGACAGCAAAACGATGCTCGCTGGCTGTGCTTATTTTGTGTGTGTGTATAAAATAGTGTCCCTCATCTGCGGAATTCTTCTTCCAAAGCCTATTTACAGTACAGGCTCTCTTGACAAATGTAAGTCTTCACTGTCAGCATATTTGCTCAGCAAAGCTTAGTCTCTGTAGTTGCAAGCTTCTGAGTGTAAAGTGCCTTGAGATATTTCATGAAAGGCACCAGATACATGCAAATTGTTGTGAGTAATTCCCTGACAGTGGCATTTCTGACTTTCACCTCCTGTTTTCACTAATACTCAGAGAAAGCAGCCTGTGCTTCTAAAGAGATTCATTGGATAAACAGTTTAAAACAAGGAACTTGATTAGACAAAATGAGATCATAATAAATATTTTTCTCTCTCACAGCTCTCTCAGAACTTTATGGAAGGGAAGAATTTTAAGTTGGTAAAGACTCCTTTGTAACAAGACAAAAATATAATATTAAGCAGTATTTACTTAGATTGCTACAATAGCAGGAAGGGCGTTCAAAGCAAAGGCCTTGATCAGCTAGTGCATATCAGCATAGGTCCAATGAAGTCAGTGGAACCATGTTGATTTATGCACGATGAGGATCTGGCCCAAAGTTTGCAAGTTAGGCAATAAAAGAAAGCCTAGCTTGTGTCCAAATTATTTCATGAATTACTATAGCAAGTTCATGACCTGCAAAGGAGTGGCTATGTATCAATTCAGTCCAGCTCATGGCTAATTAACAACTCACCATGCAGAGCAGATTTATAACAATAATTAAGCAGTACCATTTTATAAATGAAATGATGGGTAATAATTTAGGGGAGGCACAATTCAACACCAATGAAGAGCAATAAATGCAGTTTGAACATAGAAAAGGCCAACATTTTTTGTTTGACGTGCCAGAGCAACAGAAAAGCCAATTTTTATGGGAAAGGGTTTTTTCCTTTAAAAAAATTCCTCCAAACTGCCTTTAAACGGCCAGCTAAAATCCCAAGACCTTGAGTTTCTTTAGGATTTGTGAGTCACAACAGAAAGGAACAACTGTCTTGTAGTTAAGACATTGCACTGTGACCCAGGAGATGTAGACTGAATTCCTGGCTCCTCTTATGTGACTTTGGGCAAATCACTGAGGGTCTGTCTACACTGCAAGTAAAAGCCCGTGGCTGGCCTCTGCCAGCTGACTTGGGCTCCTGGGACTTGGGCTAAGGGGCTGTTTAACTGCGGTGTAGATGTCTGGACTCAGGCTGGAGGCTGGGCTTTAGGACTCTGCGCAGTGGGAGGGTCCCAGAGCTGGAGCTGCAGCCGGAGCCCAAACTACACCTCAATTAAACAGTCTGGCAGCATGAAACAGCTGGCATGGGCTAGTGGGTGTCTAGCTGCAGTTTAGGCATACCCACAATCTCTCTACTTCTCATCCTTAAAATGGGTGTATTTCCTTTGCCTGTCTTTCCTATTACATTCAGACTATAAGCCTTTTGGGGACAGGGCTGTCTCTTATTATCTGTAAACAATGTAAATCTGGATAGAAGTTACAATTCGTTACTGCAGGCACAGCATGCTGAAGAATCAGAGAGGACAGCACAAGAGGGACTGAAGAACGGGCAAGAAAAGTGGCTGCATGTGACCTCCAGAAGAAAGAGGAGAACCCATACACCCTCAATGCAGATAGAGGTAAGCAACCGTTTTCAGGCTCTCTGCACAGGTACGACGGCGGAGAATGGTTTGGAAGAGTCATCTGAGGAAAGGGATCAGAAGGAGACCCCATCAATCGGAAGGCATGGGATGCATTGTCCTAGGGATGGGAGCTCCATGACCACCATTCCCAAGAGGAGGAGACATGTGGTGGTGGTTGGGGACTCTCTCCTAAGGGGTCCATCCATCTGGTGTCCAGACTGGGAAACTTGAGAAACGTGCTGCTTGCCTGGAGCTAGAATTCAGGATGTGACGGAGAGTCTGCCGAGACTCATTCAGCCCTTGGACCGCTACCCCTTCCTACTTCTCCACGTGAGCACCAATGATACTGCCAGGAATGACCTTGAGCAGATCACTGCAGACTACGTGGTTGGTCTAGCTCCGCCCACTTGGGTAGGGAGGGTGGCTCCTCCCCATCTGGCTTGGAGGGTGGCCACACCACATCACTACACCCCCCCCAAAAAAAAGTTAGATTAATCACCTGATGATCTGGGCTGGATTAAAGGGAGAACTGACATTCCTCATTTAAGAAAACAAGACGACCTTTTGTCCTTTGCAGAGATGGATTTATGTGGCGGGAGACAAAACAACGTGAAATGAAATGCAGTAGCAAAACTGCAACTGTATCCCCGCTTGCGAAACTCTTGCCCTCGTGTCTTCCTAGACTGTAAGATCTTCCAAACAGAACTGGCAAAGGGTTTTGAATGGTTGCTGAGCACATGAACAAATCCAAGAGTAGCAAAAAGGAAAGAGCAGAGTATGCAACAGAAAGGAGTGGAGGTGAAGGACGAGTTGTAACCCCACCCACTACGTGTACTGTTTTTTGCAGGGAACTGACTGAGGAGCCCCATCCTAAGGCTGTCTCCTCCGGCAAGTTGCTCCACAAGACTTACTGCAGCCCAGGTTTGCAATAGCTTCTGCATTCACAGTGCCAGGGGGATAGACAAAGGACCTGCAGAGGGGATAGGGAACTCATGGGACTTGTCAGGCCTGAACACCAGAGCCACCAAGGAACTGCTCTGTTCCCCTCTTCATGCCAGCCTCACAATCCTTAGGGGAGGTCAGGATGGCATAAAGCCATGGAGCGTAGGGGTAAGAGACATGGGTGCCTCTTACTCCAGTGTCAGAAGGACCAGGATTGGGCCTATCGTATATAGACCCCTTTCACTCAGATGGATTCCAAGCGGCTTTATAAACATTAGTAAACGACTATTCCTATCTATGCATAAATCACTTTGCTCACCACTGAAGTGCAGCTATCTCTGGGATGTAGTGCAGCAGCTGTTTGAAGATCACACTGCAACTCTACACCACAGTTTAGGGCAATAAAATATACTGTATGATGCAATTGAAATTGCTGGGGGAACTTAGTAGGCATACTGCAATTACCAGAGTATAGATTTGGCTGGACAGCACATAGTGTTTAATATGTGTGCATCTATGAATAAGTACAGTCTTCTATTTATCTACCACGCAGATGCAACCTAGCCAGCTGCACCCATCTTGCCTGTTCTGTTCCACTAATGTTCTTCCACCATGATCTTTAAATTGCAAAGCACCTTAATTAATGGTAAGAACTAAGCTGAAATGTTGAGCACCATTCAACTGCTATAACCTCGTCAGGTTTCTTAGTGATTTTGACATCAGTGAGCCTTTGGGTCACATATTTCCCGCCTCCCCCAAACATGATACATGAACAGAGCATCAATACATTCCCTGTTCTAAACCAGTTTCTTCCCTCATAACTTTTCAAGCCATTTGTGAGGATTTTATTTTTTAGGCAAAATGTGATTAATTACAGTGCTAACAGGATTGAACTGCTGTACCCTCTTCCTGACCCCGAAGTGAATTCCTGGATCAGGGATCCTTTAACACATAAAAAAGATTAATTGTGGTCAACGCTGGTAGTAATAGGAAACCTTATGACAGGGGGCCATGCAGACTGGAATCATGAACTTCTTGTTATTGAAGAGGACAGCTGAATGACTACAGTTTTGTTCCTCCTCTCTATTGTCATACAACCATATATATGTCATCTGTAGCTAAAACTGAACATCAGTGAAGTCACAGAGGAAATGCTCTGCAAGAAGCTACTGACAACTGTGCACGTATTGCACAGAATGGCTTGGCATCCAGACTGATGTCCACTATGAAATCAAGATAAGGCCATCAATCCCATTACGCATATGACTGCATATTGGACCAATCATTTATTAAGCTGTTAAACCAGCCAGTCAATCTATGTGTCCACCATTCCCACCTCCTTCTTTATATCCTATTCTGCCATGAAAGCCCTAGCTATTCAGCTTTTCCTAAATACCACAAAAGATGGAGCAAAAATGAAAATAAATTTGTAATAGGAACAAAAGTCAAGCATTACTCGTTTGAACCTAACAATAATAGAAGCTTGAAGAGGACATAGAGATAGAAGTGAATCATACATTGTGCCACAATGCCCATCTATTTATAATTATATGGAAAAATAGAATGTATTTGTATACGTAAATGTGTACATGTGTGTGGGGAACGAACACACACACACACACACACACACACTCTTACTTGTACATATTTTATTGTATCCTGCTCCCCACACCTTTTGGATGTCACTTGTTTTCTTAGATTGTTAGTTCCTTGGGAGGGTATGGACTCTATTTTCCTATGTATTAGTATATCTATTACAATAAGTCCTAATCCTGACTGGGATCTTGGGCTGTGGCTGCAATATTAACCAATAAATCATAGACTCTGTAGGCCAAAGTGTGCCCTCAGTCACAACTTTGCAACTCCCCAGTGTCGTCAATGAAGTTAAATGATTGTGAGTGCAGAATTTTGTCTGCTGTATTTGAGTGAAATGAGTAAGATGCTCCATTTAGAGTGCAACAGTACTAATAATAACCTAGGATTATAAACTGTGTCTTATAATTGGAACATAAAATATCAGTGGCCTCGCAATGGATTAGCTCAGACCACATGCATGACATCTGTGATTTTGCTGAGGAAAAAGCCTAGTGGATCAGCCTGATGAATGCCTGTATTTCACTGCTATAACTTTAATATACAGCCTTTGCCACTCAAAAGACGTTTTGTATACAGGACAGATGGAGGCAAATTTTCAAAGTAGCCTGAACCTGGCCTTTATTTTTGCACAACCAAAGCTGGGTAAAATTGGGAGATATTAATCATGCACATTTTTGCATACTCTAAAACCTGGATTTGTATGCAAATGAGATGCTCACACATCTAATTATTCAATTTGCATGAACATAAATGGTGCAAAGGTGAATTCTGGGGTGCATAAGAAGTAGGCAACCCAAAATTGCATGAGCAAAGATTTGAACATGGAAATCCATCAGCTGAAATGAAGAAGGCTGTATCTTCTGTTATTTTTGTCCCACAAAAGTCCCTGACTCATTAAAAAGACAATGAAAAACAATGACAAAGACAAATACAGACACTAGATGCTGGACACTATCTTAATAATTAATAACTAGAGTGGAGAATTCAAGAGATGAAAATGTCTAGCGCACTGTGTTTTAGGTGTTCACAACATTGACTGTAACCAAAGAAATGTGGACTTTCGGACTTGGCTTTGCAGGTACTGGAAGTGAAAAAGGTACTGATTTAAAATGTTTGGTTTTAAAACAAACAGATATTTGTAATTTTTAAGTGTACACATAGATTCTCTTACTGATTTGGGAGAAATTCAACTTATTAATATTTTTAAACAAAAGCTTTGAAGGTCATTATTGAGGACATAATTTTTTCTTATGAAAATTCAGAACATAAAAATTTGCCACAATGCTGACAAAACAAATTGTAAGCGTGGGGAGGGAAGAAAATTTGAGTTGTATAATTTTAGAGACTGGCCATATTTAAGGGGAGAGGTGGCACAGTACAATATTCTGCAAATTTTAAGTTTTCAGTAGAAGAGCCACACTAATTAACATCAACTGAGAATCTGTTTCTTTCTAGCTATCTTTTTTGGTTGCAAAAATGTATGCTGTAAACAGATGCTGCTGTAAAGCAGTTCGGCAGACAAATGTTTCTGGACAAATAACTTCATCAGCAAAGTTTTGACATTACTTCCTTCAAAACCTCACTGGGCCCATATCACTGCTAAAATTATTAAGCACACAGGCAGATTCTCTGTCATCTTCTTAAGAAAAGAAAAGAAAAGAAAAGAAAAGAAAAGAAAATGGCAGGCAAACAACTATATTAAGGTTTCACAGTTAAAACCACAAAAAACAATCAGGAAATTCTGATTCTGCCCCAGTAGCAACTTTTACTCATCCACATTGAATATATTTAGTGTGACAGAGTGGGATATGTCTGTGTCAAATTGTGAACTCCATTTTATATTGTAATCCTCATTCTGTGTTAGGACATATCTCTATTGTGTTATGTGCTGAACACCAAGGCAAGGTTATTTAAATGCATTCCAGACAGCTGCCCTGTCCAGGAGAGTTGCTTGACACTTGCTGAAGAACCATCGCTGAGAAGCAATCACAGAGCGATTGGGAGCTATCCATTTTGATTGTCTCTCAACTACTGGTCCAACTCATGGAACAATGGATGTTCTACATAGGCGGACCGGCATAGTAAATCTGCAATTTCTCAGTCTGGGCACATGGCAAAAGGAAAGTGACTGCATTTGCAAAGAGCTGCTGGTCTGAAGTAGGGGGGCAGACCACCACTACATGTAAGCCAGATGCTCAGGAGAGAGAGAAGGCAGGAGGGACTATGCTCAGCATGGATGCTGACAAACCTTGATTCACAGAAGGGGTGATATGAGACTGAGTGGAATGTGTGTCTCAAGACTTACTTATTTTCAAAGATCTGTAATTCTCTAATGCTTTCAAGAGTAAAATGACCGTGGTTAAGAAATTCCTCCGCTAAGCCTGTGCGCCTTGATTGCCTGAAGTCTCAGCCTGGTAATACGCCGTACAGATTCAGAACTAGAAACAGTGAGTAGACACAGCTTAGGCTCAGTGATCTTAGAAGCGTGTTGGACCCAGTGGTTGGGTTCACGTGCAACAGTCTGGCGCTCGTACCATGTATTATCAGGCCAGGTTGTGACATTTAGCATTTGTTGTTTTTGGTTTTTGGTTAAATAAGTAACAATTCCCTTACACGAGAAATGCATACAGGCTGTGGCAGAGAGGACTACTGCCTGCACTAGATGATACAGTGGATAACCCATTTACAGTGGGTTAATACAAAGAAAGAACACGGTTAATTTAAATCTTACTCTTGAGATCTCCAGTTTTGCACTCCCTGACTTTTTTATTTTAATGGTGCACTATTCGTGTTGCATTAATATAGCTTTGTGCATGTAATTTACATTTTTAATATCTGTCTCAAGTATCCAGGTCCATATTTCATGAAAGGCACTCTGCTCACAAGAACAAGGAACTCTTTGAAGCCAATGAATCTACTCACATGTTTTTCAGAGAACTCATCTACCTCCCGCAGCAGTGTCTCCTGGCACTCTGGGTTGGTGGCTAACAAGTAGGTGGCAAATGAGAGGGCATTGGTGGTGGTCTCATATCCAGCAATCAGGAAGATGAAGGCTTGGGCTACTATCTCATCTTCAGACAATGTCTTCTGCTCCTTTTTAGGCAGGGCCTTATCAGCAGGAGACTCATGGTGCTGAATGGAAACATCAGCTTGGTTGACTACGTCAAAGTGCTCCACACCGATGTAGTTAGTAGAGCTGCGGGCATCAAGCATCAACTGGAGGAAGTCTCTGCGCCTCTGTGAAATGCAAGAACAAAACATACATTAGGAATGAGTCAAAGTAATCACTTTTTCCTCTGGGGGAGGGAAGAGTCCTGTGTTTTGCACTGCCCACCCGGTTCTCATAAGATGGCCATCAGCCGTCCAGATGAGGAGAGTTGGTGGTATTGTTTTTCAGTATTGCCTCTTATAAATTGGACAGAGAAGTCCCTGCTGAGTGATCCAAGGCCACTGTCTTCCTTCCAAAGGGCTGACCGTGCTGCCTCCACAAAACTACTATGCATATATTTTCTAAAATGATTGTGGGTGCCCAACTTCAGACACATTAAAGGGACCTTATTTCCAGAGGATCAGTATTTAGCACCTTCTGGTCGTAGCTAGAACAGCATGTCCCAGCCGACCCACACCAGCACAGCTGCACTGGCCAGTGAATGTGCGTGTGTTGAGGGGGAAGAAGGAGGATGGGGGGAAGTGATGCCCATTCACCACCTATCTGCTCTGAGAAGGGAGAAAGCAAGCACGTAGTGCCACTTAGTCACTCGTGCCCAGATCTAAGGTCCAGATAACTCAACTAGGTGTGCAAAGGGGAGTTAGTATGCCCTTGAATCAATGGATAGTCTAAGTCACAATCTAGGTCTCAGGACAGATCCAGCCACAGTTTTGGTATTGATTTAATTATACTGGTTGTGTAATCCTCTAGTGTAGACTCAGTTTTATTGGTATACAAATAACTTTGGTAATAAATTACACCAATATAAGCACTTTATACTGTACAGTCATAACAGTACAAAACCTGTGTGCATGTTTTGTTCATGCAAAATGCTTGTTGAACCATCCCTTCTGTTACTAAAGGGACTTGCTAATGTCAGTTTGTACCAGAAAAATGCCACAAGAACAGAACTATGCACAAGAGTGAGTTGATTGCAAGCCAGCTGGAAAAGCAAATTTGGTAGGGCTTTTAAATGCAGCCCAAAAGGTTTGGATTGACTTTTGAGAGCAGGATATAATACTGTTGTGCTGAATCTAACTCATGAGGTCATGTGATTCATTTTCAATTCCTCAAATACCAACATAATGAATCATAGAACAGAAGGGATCCAAGAGTGACGGCAGTGCCAGGATCTGACATGTGGATTGAAAATGAAAAGCAAGGATTAAGTGTTTCTTCAAAAGAATTTAATCAGCATTTATTTATTCATTAAAGAATTAATACAAATATTTTCTATTTTCTTGCATCAGATGATACAGATGAAGAAGCCAGAGAAAGGACAGGCAACTGAGATACTGGTAAGGAAGGAACAATTAATTATATATGTCAAAGTACTTAATCGGATAATATTTTTACAAGACATTGGAATAAGGAGCAGCATGAGACAAGAGGAGAAATATTTTATATCCTGTGCTCTAGCTCTGCTGCCACCAAACAGCAGAGAGAAACTAAAATTCAGAGTGTTTGGATAAGGAAAGGAGATAGCACAGAACATCTCTAACTTCTCCTGGGAATTTCAGACCATCAGATGAAACCTTGTAATTGCATATGTGAATCTGGTGCACCTGAAAGCAAGAAGCTGATTATAGTGGCAAGTGCCAGTTATAGTATACACAAGAGCTGTGTGAACTGGCCCAGCTGATCTGCACCACCCCAATATCCTGCATGCCTGGATTTCCCAGAGTAATGAAGCCATATTATTGTATATTGCACTCCGAAATGTGTTCCATCACTTACAACACCATTCTCTGCCTAAATTTAGGCATGTGTTCTGCAGTGAAAATGAATATACTACTAACAAAAGGCCTCTCACTTCTAATAATAAAGAAATCCAAGAGCTGTAACTGTATTGCAACTGTTACTATGTGATAGATCTTCTTTCCCTGCTGTCCCTGTGAACTGAAGAATCAATACTGTACTTCTGCATACTTCAGCTCTTCTGTGTGGCTAAAGACTGCATCTAAGAGCCCCAGGAAGGGCTTCATTCACATGCTAATTCAACATTTGTTCTGATAGTCAATGTACTGTGCAATAAGAGTCCAGCTCTAGTCTTGGTCTACACTGGAAAGTTTTTCTGATATTACTATTTCAATTAGGCGTGTGATACTGGTAAATGCCCTAATGTGTATGCAGTTATACCTGTACAAAGATGATTTACACCAGGATAGTTAATTCCCCTTCCTGCATGGGAATAGCTATATTGGTATAAATCACCTTTATATCAATATAATAATGTACACGCTAGAAGGGTTGTACTGCTGTGACTATACCAGTAAATTTAAAGCAATACAATCTTCTAGTGTAGACAAGCCCTTAGTTTCAACCAGAGATAGGCAAATAAGCCAAATATATATTTGCATATTCTTCAGTATACAATATATATTCAAATACATATTCTTGCAAAGCAACCCACTGGCTCCTTTTGCTTGGGATTCATAGCTCCTGTTTTTATGTTACCTACTTGTCAAGCCTGGACTTCAAATTTAGATGCAAGTTCTTTGGGGCAGGAACTGTCCCTTACGATATGTTTGCCCGCTATCTAGCAAAATGGGGCCCTGGTCTTGTTTGCGGCCCCCAAGCACTGCCATAATAGTTGAAGTAATAATAATCATAATAAATAATAGAACAGGGTGAGCAGTTTAGTTCACAAGAACCTTTGTGGAAAACACGACTACTAACACAAGTTAAATATTCACTACTGTATTGTACAAAAATACTGCTATCGCCATTTTGACCATTTTGAATAACCGTGAAGAATGAATTAAACTAGGAAAAATCAGATCTTCACATCACAAAGAGAACAAAGTGGTACATTTTAACAAATTCTCCACATTGAACAATTCATCCAGCTTCACTTTACACATCAGTATGGAATGCAACATTAAAAATCACCAGCCCTGCAAGAGAAAAGAGATTTCCATTTGGCAGGTTGGTTATTACCTATCACAACGAGACTACTTTTTTCTGGGATTACAAAGGTAGTCAAATCAACCTTCCCTAAAAAGCACAGCACGGTGACTGGGAACACTGGCACAGAAACAAAAAAAGTTAGATTATTTGTCAGTTGCTGGAGCTGGGAAGAGGGAATCTCTCAAGTACGTTCACAGGGAAGAAAACGCATATTTTTCAGTTTGATAACACATCTAATGTCAGTAGCACCACTAAATGAAAACACTTTGGGCACCACATTTAGCTGCTGGCTTAATCTTCCCAATGGGAAGTTTCTTTGATTTTCCTGATAGGCAGCAGAAGCTAACAGTAGCTTCTATATTGTATTCAATCTTGCTTAGTGAGGTTATAACTGAATAACGGGGAACTGCAATGCCAGCAGCAAAACAAAGATGTGTCAATGAGATGGACTTCCATTTTTAATTTCCTCCCCCCCACAAGATAACACCATTAAACCAATGAAAGCTGCAGGTGTAGATGCTGCTTGAAAGACTATAATTTGGATGTGGTTTGCGAGAGAGTAAAAGTTCAACTTTGTGGGTGACAGAGTTGTCCCTTTTGAAATATATACTAAAACGAGCCCTGCATTCAGTCTCTCAGAGAAAGACACTTTGTGATTTGCTTCCTGACACCACTGATCTGGGCCATATCATCCCTCTCATTAGTCTCCTTAAACATTACCTGGCCATGCAGAAAAATCATACTACGTGCAACTAACAAGCTCTGTGCTACAGACGTGTAGCAGAAGAATAGATGTGTGCAGTACTGGGGAAGGCATATCTAGCACTATTTATCATTCCCTTCTTCAATCCTCACTTTTAAGTTTCACAACTGTCAAAAGAATATAGAAATCCGTAACTTGCGTGTGCGATGAATCATAATTCTTCTCCTCATGACAGTCAAGGGTCTTGGGCAGGGTCCCCAGATCATGCAGGTTTGAACTAGGAAACTGCATTTTTACATAAATTTTAAGGTAAGCCTATAGACTGATCTTTTAACTACTGAACCCCTGCTTTTGGGACCCAAGTGGTCCTCTTGGATTACATTTTTGGTAGGGGGATTGAGTCCCCTGGAAGGTGAAGGGAAAAGTTCATAGTGAGCACTAGCAAAACCGTTTCCCTTGCAATCTTCGTTCATAAGGATGGTTTCAATGGAAATATTTCTACACATTTTTCTCATGCCTGGAATTGAGTTTGGGTTTCGGATTTGATGAAGTAAAAAATACCAAAGCAAAATACACATGAAACCCTAGCTAGACTGGAAATATAATTGGTGAAACTCTCCCAAGTCCCTGCCACCAAAGTGCTTGCCACCACAAGCTTCACGCACTCATGATGCCAAAATGAAATGCCATTAACAATAGATTGCATAGACTTTCACAGAATGATCATACCTCCTCTTTCCTGCCTGGCTGGCAGTGAAATAACAAAAGAAGTTGATAGTAAAATATCATTAGGATTCAGAATTAACTCACTAATTAGAAATGACGCAGCTCACACCTCTTTGAGCTATTGTTTCAGGCTCTCTGCAGACTCAGACATACATCACTATATTAGTTTTCATCCAGTTCACATTTTGAAAGCTACATTTGCAACCTTGAGCATCAGCAAGTTGGGGGCAGATCTTTGGCTGGAATAACTTCACTGGCATCAGTAAAGCGGTGGAGAATAAAACAATTGTTTTTCTTGGAAGCTTTAGTGTGGAGCACAAAATGAAGTCTTCATGGAAGAATATCACTTTGCCACATTGACATGAGATGTTCAAATCCAATCTCTGATTAAAACCACTAGGTTTCATATAAAAACCATGCAAACTCCAGCCTTCTGGGGGAAAAAAATCCAGTTGTCCCAATAAGTCAGAGAGTCTCATCTCAATACGTGTTTTAAACCAGAGGTTGGAATTAATTGATATGCTTGAACTAACAGGTCCTAGATTTGCACATCTGGGGGTTAAGTGAAGGCACTCTCTGAGGAGGACTCCTAATTCTGGAATTTACTCCCCCTCTTAGTCCAAAAGAACCAGAGTTTGTTGAACTTTTAGGCATATTGCAAGGCTTATCTTTTAACATAGGCTATCCTTAAAGTTGTTGTTTGAGGGTGGTTTGGATATTTTTGGCTTGGCAGGGAAACTAGTTTGTTTGCATTCGCTAACATTGGCTGGCTGGCTGGCTGGCTGATTCTGGTGTTTTTATTATAAATAAGCCGAAAGTTTGATGATAGGCACATCTTATAAAGGAATAAAGCTCCTACTTTCATGAGGTTTTCAATGCAAAAGGAAAAATATCAGCCCAGGTTCATTTGAAAGATTCAGGAATATTTTGATCAAACCTGGTCTGAGTATAGAATTTGTAATGAAACTCCAGACCAGGGAAGTTTTGTGTTATTTTGGACTTGGTTTGGATAATTTCATACAGCTCAAAACAAAGAGAGTTTAGTCAATTCCCTGGCTCCAGGAATGTCATTCTGACTATTCTCATTGTACTTAGAGAGTGGTCAAAGTAACTATGAATGTCCTCATCTGTGGGGGGAGAATCCAGGTTTATGCCCTTTTCTCAAGAGAAAACGGATGCATCATTATGATAGCTTGATCAGGATGTTATATTACCCTGAAGTCATAGCCCTGGGAGACACTGGAAGAACCAGTTAGTGAACAGACAAGACTGTCAAATTCTTGGGAGTCCCTTGGAGCATGTAGGGAATTAGATAGTGAAGCTGAAGTTTGTGAGGGTGATGACCCTGGCCTTTTTACAAATAAATAAATGAATCAAGTATTAGGCTAATGCCTAGTAAGATGCTATTTTATTGGCTAGATTAATCACCCACAAGCAACTGGAGAGAGAAGGCATGTTTTAGTAGATAGCACTTGGGTTCTATTCCAATCTCTGCCTTTGAACTACAATTAGCTTCAGTTCCCCCACTGTAAAATGGGTATAATAATACACAGATACCTTATAGGGTATTGTGAGGCTTTTGTTAACTGAGGTTTGTAAAAGCACTTAAGAACCTCACATGAAGGGAGAGAGAGATAGATTAGATAGAGTTTAAGGCCAGAATGATCATCTAGATCATTAGATCATCTAGTCTGACCTCCTGCATACCATAGGCCATGGAATTTCACACAGTTATCCCTCTACTGAGCCCAATAACTTGTACTTGCCTACTGCATAACCTGTGTTTTTAAAATACTACATATACATAGGGAGAGAATATATTATTTCAGTGCATCCGGCAATGCAGTCAACCAATAAAAGGAAAAATCATGCTGTTGAAAAACATGAAGCAATTTCTCTCTGCTCGTTTCCAGGTGGTTCAGAAGGCAGGTGACAGGGAACAGTTCTGTGGCTTCCTCTCTTCACGTTCCGAAGAACTTTGGATGGGCAGGAATTTCAGTTTTGTACAGAGAAGTTAAAATACACCTTGTGGACATGTGGCAGGTTGCTACCAGCAATGCTGGGTTAGCCCCTGCTACTGCGCCCTCATTAAGTGTGGATGGGAGCCAGCTGAGCAAGCTGGCAGTGAAGGAGGGAATTAGGACCAGCTGTAGAACCTGGAAGGGCTTTAAAAGCTCCTAGGAAAAGGCTGTTGGAAGGAAGGGAGGGGCAAGCAGCCAGAGAGGGAGAAGCTACCACCAGGTAAGGTTGAGCACCCTTTGACTAGAGGCTGAATCTGTAAGACTCTGCGACTGGTAGGAACTGGTTATATAGAAGGTGGTGGGCAACCCACTGTAAATAAAGCGCACTGGTGGAGCACGAAGCCATTGTCTGGAAGTGGTTTGTGGGGACCAACGGCCTAGGTAGCAAAGGGGCCAAGAGGAAACTGCTCTAGGCCCACATTATAAAAAGTCCAGTGTTTGAAGTTTGTGGGGGGAGGAATGGTGCTGCTACACTCCTCACTCACCATGCCCAATCCCAGAATTCCTCATTTGGTTACCGATCTAGGGATTTTGACAATTTCATTTTGCTGCTCATATGTACAGCAATAAAATACAGAAATGTCAGTACAGTAGACAGGTGAGTGTCAGCCTATGTGAGGTATTCAGAGTCTATAGCAGAAATCGGATCTTTCTCAGGATCTTCCGCACAGTTCGGAGACGAAAATAAATTTGAATTTTAGATTCAGTTGTTGATGAATGAAGACTATCCAAAGAGTTATTTCAGTCTGAGACAAGTTTAACACAAGTCCTTAAGGCTCCTCCAGCATGAGTATCTTTTTATTGTAGCTCAGAACCGTTGCCTATGAACCACAAAACGTCTAGTTACAGGTGTGGCTGAGGTAATGTGTAGAATAAAGAAACGCAACAATTCTAGCTCCTGAATTCTGCCCACTACCACACACCTTTCCCATCCCCCCCCCCCCCTTTCAATGAAGCTACTCCACAGTTTTCTAAAATGTAACCTTAGGTCTAAATTTTTTAGCATTGAGACTTTTTTTTTTTTTAAACTGCGGCATTCTTTTCTTCCCACACACCACCATCACTACTTAGGTTATTGATACACATTTACAACCATAATTCACGTAAGCAAGATTATTTTTTCTGGGAGTAATAAAGTGCTCATACTTGCTCTTTGGACCATTCAAATAACAGCTCATGCTATGGTTTATGATCCAGGGCATCAGGTGGACAGCCCACAAGAGCACTTTATAATTCCAGCAAGGGGCAAGTTGGAGAGTCCATATAAAAACAGTATAATGGGGAGTAACAAAATATCACAATAGAACTCCTTGTGAATGAATTAGCTATACCAAGGGCTCATCTATATAGCGTGGCAAAGTGTGTCAGAGGGATGTGATTTGTGATGCGCTCTAATGTGTTGAACTCTAACTTCCCCCTGTAAACCCTCCTGGTGCTCTCTGAAAGATCCTTAGTTTGCATAAAAAGTCTACCCGGGGCTTGTCTACACGGTGTAATGTACATTAACGCAAACTAGGTACCTTTCAGAGCATGCCAGCAGGATCTACAGAGGGCAGTTAGAGTGCTCTATAAATCACACCCCTCTACTGTGCTTTGCTGGTGCAATGTAGACAAGTCCCAAGTAGTTTACAGTTGGCTAAAGCCACTGTGCTAAACCCTCCTGCAGTTACAGAAAGTATTTATTTACATGAAGGATATTTTTACTTTTTTTTTTTTTTTGGACACATTGCTGGCTAAACAGAAATAATTTTTAAAGAAGAGACGGGGTCTTATCTTTTGTAACAATGCCACTTTGAATATCTGTTGATAAGTACATGGATATTGTGGAATAAATAATGCATGGCATAAACCTTTTTTTTGCATCATTAGTTACATATGCACCAATGGAGATGGCTTGAGTGTGTATACAAAGCTGTAATTTTACACTTGAGGCTTTTTTGTCATCATAAAACTAAGAGTGACAGCAGTCTGAGCAGTTTATGAACAGTAGCAAATCTGCAAAAAGGAATTCAATCATACTTTTACTTTTGGGGATTTTCTTTTTAATACTGAAGTAAAGAATATGGACTCCGTGGCTAAGAGGACTGGTAACAGAATATGGAACCTCCCATCTCCAGGTAATCGGAGGAAACTCAGCCTAGTAAACAAAATTCACCTACTTTCTGACAGCTGTTGGGTGGTTTATCAGTGCTGAGTTGGTGGTCCCTGTCCAAAGCATAATGAAATGATGTAAGCATCACAATCCCCTTCCCAACACACACAATTAGCCCCATTGTTGGCAGTCTCAGAAGTCAGGCCAAGAATGCAATGGGTAAAGGGAGACTATGCTATGCTCCCACACCAAGCATTATTCTCTCCAGGTCAAGAATGAGGCACATTGGTTGTGGGTAATGTGTCAAAGCAGGGACCACCTCTCTGTTCTGTGTTTGTACAGTGCTCTGACCCTGACTAGGGCCCCTTGGCATAATACAAATAATAAATAAAAGTAAGAATAATGTTGGGGAAAGCTGGAACTGTTACTGCCCACACCCTTTCTGTGCATAAAGGGCCTTATCTGGCTCCCATTGACTTCAATCAGCTTTCAGAAGCCCCAACCCAAATCAACATGTAGTACCAAACACATACAATATTAGTGGATATAAGATTTCTCTCTCACACATACACGCACTGTATTCTGAAGTTTCTTTTTGCCTCCCAAATCATTATCTGACCTTCTTCCCCTCCTTTTCTCATAATGTTGGGTGTGTGGAAAGGATGTTGGGTCTATAGCCACGGAAGCACAATCAATGATCACTTATTGACACTCCAGTTACAGAACACAAGGCTGATGATTTGGATTGCTGTCGCAAGAGCTCAGTACCCCATTTTTCTCCTTTATAGATTGTAATGTTATTAGCTTAGACCGAATGCATAATTAATTATCAGTTATATTTAGTGTTGGCCTGACACTCAACACCAATGTACAGGAATGTACCATTGCTACTTACTGCTTTAAGGATTGCGAGATCCACCCCATCACTGCTTTCATTCCTCACCCTTTTTTTAAAAGTTCCCCTACAACTGCCTCTGTCTGTTTCTGCACCCCTCCATATGCTTAGCACACTCTCCCCAAATCTGTTTGCCAATCCATCTCCACTGCCTAGCACAGCCACCAAGACGCGCATACGCCTTACTGGGTTACCAGGTGATTGTATTATTGGCACCCTTGTCCTTCCTCATCCTTTCTCCTTAATCAAAGACCCTTTGTTGTGTCATGTCACATTGAGGCTGTGCACACTTGGGGCAGGGAACATGGCATTACTTGGGTGTGTGGGGTGCCTAGCTCATTTTGGGGTGCTCAGAATTAATAACGGTCTATTACAGCTCGTCATTATTTATATTTATTAATAATACATAGTGTAGTTACACCATTTGTCATAATTATTGCTATATGCTAATAAATAATATTTATTACTATCTTCAACCACGTCTCTTCTGGGGCTCTGTCATGCTACTGGGCTATCTAGTCACCAAACAGGCCTTAGCTCTAAGTTAGGACTTATTCCACATTTTTAGATTGCAGTAAACTATCCTTTATCTAAACCACATTAGTAGCCTGTTGAGAGTGAGGGGATATGTGCACAGAGGAAGAAGCTGTTGCTAGGGTCGGGGTGGTGGGTAAAACTGGTTTTGGGAAGATTACATTGAACATGCATAGGATAACCAATTGTGTTACCATCTGCAGTTTCATGACTGTTCAGTTCAGTATTGGTGTTTATCCAATAGATGGCTGCTTAGTAGCAATAAGCATTCTCCCTTTTCCATTAGAGAGTTTCAATCTCACTTTCAAGTATTCACACATCCATTATATTGCAAACACTCACATTTTGCACACACTGAAAAACACACACACAAAAGTATGTTTGTGTGTGAGAGGGATAGAGACAGACACCCAGAGAAAGGAAAAATAAGAGGACTTTGTGTATCTAACTATGCCCCTTCCACGAAACACAAGTATGCATGAAAAACGGTAGTCTGTTATCTCTATTGTCTGGAATGCTCTTCAATACAACAGCAGAAATACACTAACACTTGAGTTGAAAGTATACAGAATACAAACTGCCTGCTTCTTCAACAATTCTTAATATGCTCTACTTCTTGCAGAGACCCTGACTGATCAATACTCACATGATTTATAGGCAGCACTGCTTAACCCACCAATTAATTATTTCTGCTGAAAAATCATATCGTATGGTAACTGTTGACTTGACAGCCCAGGAGGACTCTATACATTGCATATAAGCGTTTACACAATGTGCAAATTAAACAGCCTAATGAGTAATACTATAATTCATGTGGTGGGCAGATCTGGGTATTCTTTTGCTATTCAACAACTTCTATTTTCCAGAACAAAATGTAACGACAGAATAATAATTAACTAAGTTGAAACCTATCAATTGTGTAAATGCAAATCATATGTGTCTAATACATGTAATTGCTCCTAACTAGAGCAGTGGTTCTCAACCTTTTTGTACTGGGATCCTCCCTCTCATCTAGCTGAGATCAAGCCGGGACCCCCTCCCTATTAAGCAGTATTTAAAGGGCAGGGTGGTCGTGACACACCTTTTTGTAATCCCCCTGGGGATTGCAACAACCATGCTGAAAACACAGGAAAACAGTATATGCAGCAAATGTATGAAATGTTTCTCTAAGAAACTGGACCATAACTGCTTAAATTCCAGCTGCTTAAACTCTGATAGGACCCTATAAAATCAAACAGATCTGTCAACTCAATATACCCTTCTGTAATATTTAAAGTTATCAAAATTCCTACTGCAATATAAAACTTTTAGATGTTAAGTTTGTTTTGAAAAGAAAAATGGCCTGAGTTTTACTATAGATAAATCTTTCAGACCCCCCTACCATTAATACGTGACCCCCTACTGTTAATAAATTTAAACTGTGTTCATAATCAGGTTCATTTTCACTATTATTGCATTCAATTTCCAAGTTTAATACCGCAAATCAAAACTTTTGAATATTCATTTTAAAAACAACCTTTAAAACCAGTCAATATTTTATTCAATCCATAATAAAATCATGCTTAGATCAGATCCGGGCCAGTGCTATAGCCCGTTTGCAGTACCCTTGTGGCACAAAAGGCCCATAAAGCTGGCATGACTGGCTCTCAGAGGATTCCTCCAGCATATAGGATGTACTGGGGACATGGCCAAGAGAAAAGGAACAGAGTGCTACTTTGCTCTGGCGACCCCTCACTTGGCCCCTTTGGGGACCCAAACCACCTGTTATAATATAAAGCAGCCCTAAGATTTCTCTCAATTCTGCTGGGGGCAGAATTGACCCTCTAACTGTCTCTAAGATCAGAGGAGCACAAAAGCAGAATTAAAGCCACTGTTGTTTCCCTCCCTCTTCAGGTTCTGCACCAAGCACAGCTTGACCAGACCTGAGGATCAGTGTCGAGTTTCACCCTAATTTTTTTTTAAAACAGCTGAGTTATAACCTCCCCCCTGTAATCAAAGGGGGTTGTAACTCAAACACTGACAACAGCTTTTGCTACAGAGCAGTTTTAACAAGCCATTGTGGTATTCATTAAGCTATTAATAATGGATTGTGGCACAAAGCAATTTATCAAGTTTCCATTGTAATTAAAATCACTGAATATTTGGGCAATCACAAAACACCTAGCCCTCTGTGCTTCTGAAATTTTACATGTTGATATGAATGATGACTCAGTCTCCCTGGAGACCAGTAAAGAGTGGGCTGTAATTGATACATTTTTATTTGAGATTATATTATTGAAAGGTGTATATTTCAGTTAAAAAATGCTCAGCATCCCTCCTTGTCCCTTTATTCTTCAATGGAGGGTTTTTCTTTTTAATGTTCTTAAACAGAGCTTCATTATTATTGCTAAGAGGATTGAGAAAGTAGTAGTACTATGTAGCCACAAACATAGCTTTCTTAGAATCTGGCATCACCAAGTTTTGTAGTCAGAGTCCTCATTGAAGTTGATAAGAGTTTTGCCATTGACTTCAGAACAGCCAGGATCTCACCCACAGATTTCAAGACCAGAAGGGACCATTATGCTCATCCAGTCCAGCGCAGTGTTCATGAAAAGTGCTGAATTGACAGAGTAGAGACAGAAGATTTTTGCCCTCAGGACACATTTGGTGGCAATGCAAACTTCTCCCAACTGCCCCATCAATGTGCCTCTGTGGCTGGGAAAATAGTTCATTCTCTCTCTACACCTGTTCTATGCTGGATGTCTTCCATGACTGAAACTAGAGGGTCACCTTGGAAGCGTTTTCATTGTATCTCAGCACTTGGTCTGGCCTGACACCACCAAACTCATTTCTCGTAGACCAACAATCAATCCTCAGCTGGTCACAATTTTGGTCACTACTGACCTAAGGATGGATTCAAAGTGGTGACCTAATGGGATAAAATGAGATTTTGACATCATCATATCTCTGGGATTTCAGAGGTTTAGCTGTCCTCTCTGAAATCCCCAACTAGGGAAATTGATGAAGTCTTCCAAAAACCACGAGGATGTCACTAAAAGTTAGAAAAGAACAGAGCATGCTAAATCAAGCACTACTGGCTTGATTCTGAGAATTGCTGAGCACCCGTAACTCCCATTAACATTGAATCTGATTTTTTGTGCCTATCTAAGGGCATTATTTTCTGCTCATGCATGAGGATAGATCTGATAATCTAAAAGGTCTTTATCATCTTCAAGAGGAAGGATGGTCTTGATGCTCAGGCAGTGGATGGATATATAGGTTCAATTCCCAGACCTGGCAAGTCACTTAACTTTTCTATGCCCCAGTTCTCGAGCTGAAAAATAGGGATACTTATATTTCCCAACACCACAGGCATGTTGCAAGGATATTTCATGAACGAATATAACATGCTCAGGTGCTGTGGTATGGGGATCATGTAAGTAAATAAAACTATTATGATCCTTTATGTTTAAAAAAACCAGAAAGAGTCAGACAATATTTCTTTATAACAAGGTTGCCTAGATGGACACCATCCCCCTATTTAATATAAACAAGCTCATAGATGTCTAATCCTTCCATCTGCTATCTCCTAAGAACAGTATTTACTTTTTAACATCTGCACTGCATTTCCCACAGTTCAAACACAGATATGGCCCCTGGAAGGTACACAGAATTTAGCAAATTTTTAACTAAGTTTTCTTAGTAACCATATAGTTTTCCCCTCACAAGGATGGAATCAGGCTTTTTTCAGTAGGATTTTCTCTGCTCCACTAAGTTAAAGCAGCTTTTGAAGCAAACAGTTCATTTGTTCATAAAAAAGAAAAGCTCAGGGGAATTGATGGGGGAGGGTGAGAAGAGAACAGTGTGCCACAGTAACTATGTTTTCAGATAGGCCCCTCTTCCCCAATGCACACATGTGTGCGCCTACACGCCCCCCCCTCCCCCCCGGCCACATACACACACCTACACACCTTACCCTCAGTAAGCCATTCATTGGAGCTCTGTCCATTGTTCCCTGGGAATCAGTGTTCCGGAGATTAAAGATGTAACCAGGTCATGATTGCCACAGAAAGTTATTAAAAGATGCCTGTTTCTTTACAGTGCATTAATATCCCTTTAAGGCACTGAAAACTGGCACAGAGGGCAATACACCCCTCCGAAAGCTTTTAAGCATTCAGTGTCAATTTTCCTCAAAACTCAGTTTTCAAAGCCACAGGTTTCACCTGGTCTCTTTGTGCTGTTCTGTGGTTGGGGATGGAAAGTTGGTGGAACTCCACACTTGGGAATTCCCCCGGCTTGAAGGAATCCTTGGGTGGCATAGACACAGCATGGCCATCTGCTAGGCTGTCCCCCACCCAGCCCCTGGCGGAAGGTGTGTGTCGCAGTTGGAGAAATGGAAGGAAACGGACGTGGTTGCTGCGCCGTTGTACTCTGGCAATTCCGGGATGATGGAATAGAGTCAGCACAGTGCAGCCATGGGCAGCTCTAAACTATAGTAGAGGCCACACCATCCGCACAGCTGGCAGCCGAAAATGGCTTCTCTGTGGCTCCTCACCCTGGAGACTGACGTCCTCCTTTTATACTCAGAACATGTACAACATAAGTAGAGGTTGCGCAAGCTTCCACTATTCTTCGATCCATCTCCATCCCGGCCTGCAGTTCTGGATAATGCATTCAACATGCCTAGTAAGTCTTTGGCCCCTCAGCCAAACTGAGACTCAACCATCCAACATGGGTGCTAATAAATATAAATTCTGGTGATGATTGTGTCACCTGTTCATTAGGAACTGGATTGAGATCTCCAATCAGACGATAATAATAATT
Source organism: Emydura macquarii macquarii (assembly GCF_026122565.2). Classification (NCBI taxonomy): domain Eukaryota; kingdom Metazoa; phylum Chordata; order Testudines; family Chelidae; genus Emydura; species Emydura macquarii. The sequence goes on from NW_027133667.1 coordinate 2,686,981, forward strand.
GGTCACTATCTACCAGGCACGGATTTGACAACTATGAATTATTAATTTTACATTACACTATGCTGCTAGAAAAATAGGAGACACGTGGAGAAATGGAAAGAGTTGTGCATTTTAGAAATTCATTTCTTCGGGCAGGTTTACTTTTGGTTGCAGCTTCTATGAAATTCCCATTTTCATTTTAAGGCAGTCTGTTTCAAAGGCTAATAATCTTTTAAATTTCTCTGTGAGGTTTATAAAGACCTGAGAAATTTAAAATTGTTACACATGAGGAAGACGTGCTCCAGCTGAATCACTTTTGGGGCTTTTAGTTATTTTAGAGTTTGTTTCAAATGAGGGTTTTTAGCAAAAATTAAACAAACACAATTTTGAAATGGAGATGAAGAGAATAAAGATGCAAACAATGTAACATCTGAGAATGGGGTGATCTAAAGGTCATCCACTGGATAAACGCAGCACACTGAGTTCCACAACACAGCTTATGGCTATCATCCTTAATACAGAGATGCAAATCAGAAACTACAAGTGAAAATCCCACTTCACTGAAGTCAATGGCAAAACTCCCATTGACTTCAATGGGGCCAGGATTTCACAACAAGTCTTAGCATTGAGTGCTCCAGCTTGATTCAATGAAAAGGCTATTTTGGGACCTGTAGTCTTTGCAGGTCACATTTCCATGTTCATATGAAGGGCAGCTGTAATCTTCTCCGTTTTCTATACAAATTAGCATGAGGCTTTTGGTCCCTGGCAAGTTATCAACATTGCCTGTATTTAGCAAAATTTGGTGCCAAAATTTTCAAAAGTGCCTATTGATTTTGGGTGCCTCTGTTTTTGGATGACCAGCCTGAGATGCTTAAAAGTCACTGAGGCACCAAACCCTATAGTCACTTTTCAAAGTCTTGGCCAAGTTCTTGAAATGTAAGAACATAGTTACCAACATTTGAAAATTTTTCCATGGGACAATTTTTCAAACAAGGCAAGAATCTGGGTGGAGGTAGAACTACAGCCAGCAGCAGGTATGTGTACATTCTTAGGATGGCCCATGTGTCCCTGAAAACTAGGAACGTCTCTTTTCCAGGCTTGTCCCAGTCGTCTTGTCTGTTTCACAAGAGAGTTATTGCCATGCCCTGCCAACAGGCTCGAAGAAGAGCTTGTTGGCCAGCTCGCCTAGTGAAGTTAAGAGAACTCTGGCTGACCACTTCAACTACCTTTGTGCTTTCTCCCATAGGGCCCCTCATGCATGGCAGCAGCTCCTCACAAAACATCCACAAAGCCACCTCATTGCCACTTCTCCAAATCCTTCCTTAAAACTTGCCTCTGCCGTGAGGCCTATTAAAAAAAACCTGACAACAGTTGGCTGGCTGATTTGCTGAGTCTGATGCCTATCGTGCTAAACAATACTGTTGCATTGTATCCTTGTGCTCCCCTGTGTGTCTATCCAAATCTGTCAGCTGTCTCTTGTCTTATACTTAGATCGTAAGCTCTTTGGGGCAGAGGCATATCTACAGCTAGATCAATATGGAAGCAGAGAGTCACTCAGGCTCTGGTCTGTGCTGGGAATGGTGAGTCTATAGGCAGGTCAGTCACACCAGGCCTGTAAGCAAAAGCACCTGTATGACAGCCTGAGCCAGCAGCCATGCGTGAGCACTTGATTGCACTCTTGGGGGTAGGGAAAAGTGAAAAGAAAGGATGCAGAGGTCCGGGGCACGCATTGGCAGAGATGGACGGAAGGGTGATAGCAAGGGAGAGAAGAAGAAAGGGGGAGTAGAAAGAGAGATGCAGGGAGAAAGAGGAAGAACAGCCAGAGGAGAAAACAAGGAAAAGAATAATAAGACAAAAGCATAGCAAATGTAAGAATATGAGATAGAGCAGCAGGGGCTGAGTCAAAAGGATGAGAGTTCAAAACAAGAAAGAAAATAGCAATCTCATTGAAAATTCATTTGTGTTTTAAATGCATCTCTGATATACTGCTGAGTAGGCTGAAATCTATTATTTTCTCAAAGGTGGCATTGCCGATGTGGAGTTGGCTGCTTGAGAGGGATGGTTGGAAGGACCTGTTGTGCTTTCATGTCATAACAGGGCGATGGGCCTCAATGGGATTTTTTTTCCTCCCATTCAATTGATGTAAAACCTGAATACTGTATAGAACACCTACTACATTTCACCATTAATAGTTGGCTGACATGCATGCTCTGTCAAACTATACAGCAAAATCAAGTCATATGGGAATACAAAGTCTGTTTCCTCTAAAATAGAAATCTTGTTTACATTCCATGTCATTTCTGGCAATAAATCTAGAATTAAGGGATCAACATGTAAGCCTCAAATGGACAGCCCATATTAAAGAGTAGTCCAAAAGGAAGAGAGCCTGAAGGGCTGTTATATCAGAGGGTTTAAGTGCATGTCTATGTTCTAGATGCAGATCAAGAACTGAGCTGTGCCTTTATTAAAATGCCCAGTGTCTACAGATAATCTACAATACCACAGTATTAGATAATCAAAATAGTCCCAGGTCTAGATGAAAAAGAAACACTCTGCAAAGTGATGGGTGAGAGCTGATTTAGTTGAAATAAAAACCCAAAGCCTATCTTGTTCCTCTTGGGTCTAGAAGCTGGGTGGGAAATCTCCTGAGATCAGGCTCCTTATGAGTATTTTTGTACTTCACTGTTTTAAATAGGGGAGAAATACTAAGAGAGAGGCCTTTCTTGTAGTATTTTAGTAGCTCTGCTCTTCTCCCCGCCCCCTCCACACACACAAAGAGACAGAAGCATGTAAAAAGTTAGACAAAAAACTTCACCAGTATTATTTTGAACATTAAAATCAGGCTGAGTTTGCATATTAAACCAAGGAGTGAGTCAGTTCTGATTTCACCCAAATACATTTGTCCATTCTTAAAAGTATCCTAGAGATACCTTACCTCATTTGCATCTTGGTGGTCCCTCAAGGCAATCATATTCTTAATGGCTTTGATAAAAAATCCATTCAGCTCATCGCGACTCTTGTTTGGCAAAATCCGGGCCAGTGGGATCATGATGAATGGAAATGCAACTTTAAGAGATTTTTAAAAAGAGAATACTGAAGTTGGGTGGGTACAGGAACACTTATCTCCCCCACCCCAGCTTTATTTGGGCTCCCATTCAGTAGGAAGTTTTATTTTTGTACCACTTATTTCTCTGATTTCATCCCTCTGTTACAGACTGATATTGCATATCCTTCAGCCTATTTTGGCTAGGAATGTCCTGTTACTCACATGCCCTGCAAAGTTTGCCTCAATTTGCAGTTTTGTCCCACAGTACAAAAATTCAATGCGACTTCATCATCTCGGAGCATCATGGTGAAAAAAAGGGATTTTTCCTCCCTCCCTACTCAGATAATTAAATTTGAGATTTTTAATTCTACAGCCTTGCCTGGCAGGGTATGGAGTGGAGCCATGAAACTCTGGATGGATGGTAACCTATCTATAGGAAGCTGGTTGCCTATTTATTCCCTTTACTACACACCCTTTTACACAAGAGACCAAGGCAGAGGGAACCTTCAAGCAGGGTATAACTAAAACTTAAGAAGAATCCAAGGGTGCACTCTTTCCCCAAAGTATTTATAGTCAGTGACTAGAAACCTGAAGTATTGCATTTCAGTATAACTGAGCTGGCAGATGAACCATTACCCAGAAAACTATCAAACAGCTCGCTAGTTGGCTATCGCCACAGTGCACCATGAGCATCTTCAAACAGCTTTACCAACACTAACTAGTTAATTGTCACAACACTCCTGTGAGATAGGCATGCAAGCCAACCAGCTGCTGCAGATCAAACTGTGCGATGCACTAGCAGCAAGGATAATGCTGCAGACCAGCCTTCTCCATGCACACAAACACATTATGCAGAAACTTACTTTTTTATGGAGAACTTGGCTCACTAAAGCCTTATTGGCACGAGCGATGAAAACCTGGCCCTCTGAAGTCAATGTCAAAACTTCCATCAAGTTCAATGGGGCCAGGACTTCACCTGAGGACTTTACAGATACACAATTCCCAATAGGATCAGTTCCATCGGTGACAGTATTGGTGCAATCTGCAGTGCAGACAAAGTTTAGATGGGCTCAGGAACTTTCTACCATCATGTTTTCTAACCCTGCTCTGAGTAGGTCTAAATAACAGGAGGGTAAAAATGCACGAGCCCGGTCTATACTACAGCTTCCACAATTAAGTTTCCGAATTATCTAAGTATAGGCAAGGCCTTAATCACAGTCAGCCCAAGTTGGACTAGAATTTGTGACCTAAAACTAGAAGGCTTTATATTCCATTACCAATCCCATAATACATTCCCTATTTATTCACCTCCAAATAAACACATTCTTTAAATGGTATTCTGTGCCAGCATTCATCATCTTCATCCTTTACAGACACCAGCCAGACCGTGGCTGTTTAAATGAGACCTTTGAGGGTTTATGATATCAGGACATCCCTGTACCTCATCCCCCTGCTATATGATTTTGTTTGGGGGGTGGGCTTTTTTAATTCCTACCAAGTAAACAGAGGGCATCCAACCTTTGCTCAAGCATTGGCCTCACTAAGAATCTGTCAGGAGTCCAAGGGCCACACTTAATTTACATAACATGGATTACATTGCAGTGACTCAGTTTTATTGGGAAAGTGTAGCCCACAGAGACTACAGGCCCCAGAAGACTTCCACTCAGATCAAGGTGAAACATTGCCTTCTGGGACATATAGGTCGGCAGGAAATCAGTGGGGTATATTTGGTATGTGGACTGCACTTTGAATACCTCTAAAACAAAGCTGTCAGTATATCTTCCTGCTCCCACTTCACAAGGTTTTGTGACTCAAAAACAATTAAAAAAAAAAAACAAAAAAAAACATACATACATATATATATATATATATATATATATATATATATATATATATATATATAGACAAAGCTCTATACTTACTAGTTAGAATTAGGATGGACGTAAGCATTGAAAATTCAAAGAACTTTTTGCAGTTCTTAACAAAGGCATTATCAGAATTCTTCTGAGAATCCACCTGGGTACCAAAAGCCACGCTAGCGACGACATCTAAGGTGAAGCAGCCGTAACACCTGCATTGAATTTAAGAACATGACCTCATTAGCTGCTGTTTGCATCTCCATAGAATCAAGAATCATAGAAATGGAAGGGACCTCAGTAGGTCATTCAGTCAAGTCCCCAGCACTGAGGCAGAACTAAGAATGATCTAGACCATCCCTGACAAGAGTTTGTCTAATCTGTTCTTAAAAACCTCCAATGACAGAGATTCCACAGCGTCCTTAGGTAATTTGATCCAGTGTTTAACTACCCTTAAAGGTAGAAAGTTTTCCCTAATGTATAACCTATGTTTGCCATGCTGCAATTTAAGCCCATTACTACTACTTCTATCTTCAGTGGATAAGGAGAATAATTTATCATCTTTCTCTTTAAAACAAGCTTTTACATACTTGAACACTGTTATCATGTCCCTCTTCAGTTTTCTCTTCTCCAGACTAAAGAAACACAATTTTTTCAATCTTTCCTCTCAGGTCATGTTTCTAGATCTTTAATCATTTTTATTGTTCTTCTCTGGGACTTTCTCCAGTTTGTCCACATCTTTCTTGAAGTGTGATGCACAGAACTAGAAACTGTACTCCTGCTGAGGCCTTATCAGTGCTGATTTGAGTGGAAGAATTACTTCTCGTGTCTTGCTTACAAACCTCCTGCTCATACAACCCATAATGATGTTTGCTTTTTCTTTTTTTTTTTTTTTTTTTGCAACAGTATTACACTGTTGACTTATATTTAGTTTGTGATCCACTATAACCCCTAGATCCTTTTCTGCAGTACTCCTTCTTAAGTTCAGCTTTCCCATTCTGTATGTGTGCAGTTGATTACTCCTTTCTAAACATTGCATTCTGCATTTGTCCTCATTGAATTTCATCCTATTTATTTCAGACCATTTCTCCAGTTTGTCAAGATTATTCTGAATTCTAATACTGTTCTTCATAGTGATTGCAACCACTCCAGACTTGGTATTGTCCATAAACTTTATAAGTGTATTCTCTGTGCCATTATCCAAATTATTTATGAAAATATTGACTAGAACCTGACCCAGAGCAGATCTCTGCAGGACCCCACTCAGTATGGTCTTCCAGCTTGACTGCATGCACCTTATAGTAAGTTTGTCCAGGCTACATTTCCTAGTTTGCTTATGAGACGGTCATGTGAGACAGCATCAACAGCCTTCCTGAAGTCAAGGTATACCACATCTACCGCTTCCCCCCATCCACAAGACTTTTTACCATATCAAAGAAGGATACTACGTTGGTTTGATGTGATTTATTCTTGACAAATCAATGCTGAATACTACTCACCATCTTATTATCTTCTAAGTGCTTATAAATTTATTGTTTGACTATTTGCATTATCTTTCTAGGTATTGAAATCAAGCTGGTTACTCTGTAATTCCCTCAGTTGTCCTTATTCCCCTTTTTACGGATAGGTGCTGTATTTGCCCTTTTCCAGTCCTCTAGGATCTCTCCTGTCCTCCATGAGTTCTCAAAGATAATCATTAATGGCTCGGAAATCTCTTCAGACAGTTCCTTAAGTATTCTAAGACGTATTTCACCAGGCCCTGCCAACTTGAAGACATCTAACTTGTCTAAGTAATTCTTAACTTGTTCCCTCAATATCTGCTTCCCCAAATATTACATTATACATTTTTCCCCTTTGTTTTTTAGATCTGAGTCAATTTTCATTAGATTTGAGTTTCACCTACAGCACATTTTTTCATTTATTTTTCTAACACCAAACAACAAAGGCTAAGTGCTATTAATAACAGCAGCCTCCAGCCTCCTCTAAAGTTCATGTGAGAAATTTTAATATTGTTTATATAACCCTTTTGGGTCAGGAAATGTACTTCCAAATCATAAAAAGAAAAAAAGTCTGTTTATACATGTTATAAATCAAATGCAATGTGTCAGGGATTCATAAACAACTATCAAATCATGCACGGTTACAGCCCCTATGTCGTCTTACGAAAGACCAATTTGATTCCGGATATCAGATTCTCTGGTGCTTTGACCATGAAAAAGCTTTAGCTCAAAAGCAGATTCCCTATCTGGAAGAGTGGTCCTAATAACCCTGCCAATAATTTCTACTCGCATATTGTACAGCAGCATTTCTCAAACTGTGGTCGATGGACCACTGGTGGTTGGCAGATCACCAGTGGTTGAAGGGGGCAACTAAGGAACACAAGGACATTGCTGAGAAACTAAATTATTTCTTTGCATCAGTCTGCATTGCAGAGGATACTGGGGAGATACTACTCTGGACCTGCTCTTTCCTGCTAATAAAGATGAGGTACTATCAGAGATGAAGGTGTCAGAAGAAGAGGTACTGGAACAAAATGATAATTTAAAAAGAAAGAGATGGCATACATCCAAGAGTTCATATAAAAAATGACAGTGCAGAATTAAAGGGGGTTCAGAGAAGGGCAACAAGAATGATTACGGGCATGGGAAAACTATCATATGAAGAGAGATTGCAGAGACTAGGATTGTTTACCTTACAGAGGAGATGAATAAGAGGGGATATGATACAAGTATAAAAAATAACTATATACTTGTATATGAAATGGTCTAGAAAGGTAGATTGGGAACTTCTATTCTCCCTATCTCATAACATAAGAACAAAGGGACATTCAATTTAATTAAAAGTTGGCAAATTCAAAACTGATACAAGGAAATATTTTTTCACACAACACATAATTAGATTGTGGAACTCATTGCTACAGGAAGTTATTGAGGCCAAGAATTTAACAAGATGCAAAAAGAAATTGGACATTAACATAGATAACAAGAATAACCAGAATTATAATAGTTAATGCCAACAAAAATTTTGAAAGGGATCTTCAATCTCATGCTTTAGGGTTTATGCCAATCTCTGACTATTTAGTGATGAAGATAAGAACTAATGGGGAGGCAAATTATCCTACAACTGCCTATCATGGAGTTCCTGGAAAGCTTTTGGTACTGGCACTATCAGAGGCACGATACTGGACTAAATGGTTCTGTCCCAGTATGGCAAGTCCTGTGTTCATATGTTTTAGTGGACTATGGGGTACTGACTGGACACAGACTGATGAATTGACTTGGGCTTGTGAGGCTTGGCTACGGGGCTAAAAATAGCAGCGTATACATTCCTGCTTGGGTTGGAGCCCAAGACCCTTGCAGGGTTTCAGAGGCAGGGCTCCAGCCTGAGAGGGAACATCTACACTGCTATTTTTAGCCCCGCAGCCCAAGACCTGAGAACTCAAGTCAATCAACTCAGGTTCTGAGACTCAGTACCGCAGGGTTTGCTTTGCAGTGAAGCTGTACCTGTAGAGTGATAATGACTACAAAGGTGAAGTGTCCCATCAGACACATCCTGCATTAAGCTGTGGTCCAGCCTCTGAAAAAGACTGAGAATTCCTTTTGGAAAGAAAGTGCATATTGAGAGCAAGTGCGACTGTTCAATTACTGCATTTTGAAAAGGTGGTTCTCATTTGTAGTGACTGTACCTTTGGATATCAAAAGCCTTGCCGGAATCTGCATAGATCTTTAAGTTACTCAGCAGGACATCACATGCTTGGTTTATGAGCGGAGTCATCTGAAAAGGAACATGCATGGGTAGAATTAAAAAAACAAACCAAAAACCAATAAATTCCTCTATATTAGTTACATACAGGAGATGGTACAGCACTCATAAGATCTTCTGTATCAGTGGGTGAGTAATTTTCCTGAGGAAGAAGGAATCTTAGAGAGTCAGACAGGCAGACAGACAGACACCCCTTGTTTCTCGGTTCTGGCCACAAAGACCGGGCCAGCTCCACCAACTGGCTGCTGCATAGCCTAAATAAATGCAAGTCAGGAAATCCTGACTGAATGTCCACAGACTTTGGGTTTCTGTCTGGCTGTGGTTCCAATTTAGACTGCGCTCAGACAAAGACACGCCACCTCTTTTCTCCATTGTGCCCCAACCCAATACAGATGGTGATTTACAATTACCAGTATGAACGATACATTAACAATTAGATGGTACATTCTCGAGGACAGGGAACATCTATGGCTGCAATTCTGAAAAAGGGATCAGCACGCATGGATCCTTACGTACCTGTCGAAGTCAGTGAGTTTTGCAGATCTGAAGCCTATGGTAGCAAAGCACCATATAAATGCCTGGTGCTATAGTCCACTAGCAGAGAACAGTGTTATCACTACATGGGGGAAAGGCTCTTGGGAATGGCAATTGGATACACACGTGGTTAATGCTCATCCAAATACTCTGCTAACAGTTCTTCCTAGGTGCTGACACATGATGGTCGAGAGTGGATCTAATCCTGGCCTAGCTATGGCTAAATAGAGCAGTAATTCATCTTTGTTGCTTCCTACAAGCCAGGGCAAAAGCTGAGCAATGATCAAAAGTCCATCTGGTATTGAGCAATGTACCTCCACACATAAAAAAGCATCAGTGTTAGAGCAGGGGGGAGGGGTCAGGCCTAGTGGTCGAAGCAGGAACTGGGAAATAGATCCAGTCCAAGAGTCAGGGCCAGAGTCAGAAACCAGTAACCACACCAGGAGTCAGAGCTGGGACCAGGAACTAACAGCCAGGGAAAGGGTCAGAGCTGGAGTCAGGGAAAGTAGGATTGCCACCCAGCTGGGGTTTCACCTGGACAGTTCGGATTTTGTCTTCTGTGTCTGGGTGCCATCGGGCTGCCAGGTGCCCAGTTTTAAACCAGACGTACTGACCAGATACCAAAAGTCTGGTTACCGCAGGGCGGGGGGAGGAACTGGGTCATTAACCCACATCAGCCCCTGCTCAACCAGGGCTGCCTCTCACCTGCAGGCAGGTTCCTTGTCAGGCTGCAGCAGCTCCCATCCCAGCCCCAGAGTAGAGGAAGCCCAGCTGGTGTGGGAGGGAGGTGGAGATGATCCAGCCAGCAACAGGGGAGGACCTTCGGGGGGAAGACATGGAGCAGGAGCAGGGCTTTGGGAGAAGAGGCGGGGCAGGGGGTGGGGCCTCAGAGGTCCGGAAGCCAGGACCAGGAGCAAACTGAGGTAACAAGGATTGAGTTAGGAGCAAGGCTGGAAAACAAGACAGGAGCAGGGCTGGAGCAGGACAGAGGAACACGGTGAGGAGCAGCAGGCACATGGAGGATTGCAGCTGTGGGAGCGAATGCACTGAGCAACCAGAGAGCTGCAACTGGTGTCGGGCTAACAGCCAGCTAGCTGCTCTGCCTGACTAATCGGGTGGTGCAGTCAATCAGGTAGCCGGCTGCAAGCCAGCTGCATGTGTTGAGTTGCCAGGAGACTAACTCTGCTGCAGAGCCTGACAATCAGGCAGCAATCACAGTTATGATCCATGGGTGAGTTGACTACTTTGGGTTAGTGCACTGCTTGTGATCTGTGTCCCCTAGCAGCACCGTCTTCTATGTCCTTTTCTTCACAGGGACCATGAATTGTACTTCTCTACAATCTATGATTTGATACCTCATTGTGTCCCCAGTGACTATCATATGTGCCCACTGCAATACAAGCTGCCCATACCTGTAAGCCCCATACCCTCCTTGCCTTCCTATCCAGTATTCTGTTTCAGCCCAGGGATGTGAACCAGCATGAGAAAAGCAAACAGGCTTGTGCCACTACTCTGACACTCTTACCAAAAAATGACTCACTGCATCCTCTTGCTACATCAACAGAGCAATGTGGGCTGCCCATCCAAGTCCGTGGTTGCTTGGCACCTCTCCCGTTGTGAAACTGGCATAACACTCTGTACACAGGCACAGTGCCATCTGAACATATGGTCCGCAGTGCAAACAGCCAAGAGATCAGTGGATGAGCATCCAGTATGTTTACTGAAGGCAACATTCTGAGTTAGGAATATTGTTAGTCACTTGAGCTTTCGTGCCTATACTTACAGGAACAGGACATTACTATTTTAGTTCAAAACTGGATTGATTTATGCCCCATACTGGAAATCTCATAATGTGAATACTGATGAAGCCAGATTAGCATTCTGCAAAAATAGCTGAGAGGATAGGGGAGTTAAGATACCATATTATAGTGCAATCTCCTTTCCCTTCTGGCTTCCCAAGGAAAGTCCCTTGCAAAGAGATTCTTCTCAAATGATGCTGTGAAATTAACAGATTTCTGTTAAACAGGTTGAAATGGTGTGAAATGTTATTTTGTAACCTCTGGATTAAACCCATCCACGTAACAGAATAATTCAAGGAGACTCTCAGATTCAAAGGTCAGAAGGGACCAATATAATCTAGTCTAACCTCCTGCACAATGCAGGCCACAGAACCTCACCCACCACTCCTGTAATAAACCGCTAACCTATGACTGAGTTCTTAAAGTCCTCAAATCATGGTTTAAAGACTTTAAGGTACAGAGAATCCACCAGCAAGTGAGCTGTGCCCCAGGCTAGAGCGGAAGGCAAACTCCCTCCCCCACCCCCCACCCCCCCAGAGCTTTTGCCAAACCCCAGAGCAAACCAAAAATCAGTATTTTAAACAGGTATGATTATTACACATATGATGATCATTATATATTCTCTTTGTATTGCCTTATTTCCTCCCTCATTCTTCATCACCGGACATGCAGCCATCCAGGTGCTTGTTACTGCTTTCCAATAGCTGATGGGGGGGGGGGGGGTGGACGAGGCATCTCACTCTATTGCTCTGAACTTTCCTCACTCTGCCAGCCCTTGAGGTCTCTGAATAATGTTGCACTTCAGTTCTACCCATAAGATTTTTTTTGTTGGTAAAATCTGCCCAAGGAAATGGACGTCCACAAGGATTTGATTCATTGTGAATGTATGCAGGAATTGTTGAAAGGTAGGGATACATTGACAATAAAATTATTTGCATAAGAAAACTATACAGGATATATATTTAGCTTTGTCTTGGAGGGGACATAAATGACAATGATAAATAAATAAAAAGACACAGGCTGATAAATTGCGCATGAATCAATAAATGTAAGACCTTTGTTTAACCATCAAGAAAAATAAAATAGTGCTTGGTGGTGGTGGGGGGGAGACGAGAAATTACAGAAAATATTTAAAAACTTACTACAGTAATAAACACACTGAGCAGCTATGCCCTGGAGACCACAACCAAGATCACCGCAACCTATGATTTTCTGTTAGGTAAATAAACTCCAGTTCTGTGCATTCTGACTAGCTGGTAGTAACATAATGGAGTAAAATTGAAACAAGATGTTCCTTGTAAATATTTGATCTGCCAGTTATCTAATGGCAATAGTAGCCCAGTGGCCAGATTTATTTCTGTCTGCCAAAAAAGAGCGCTTACGGTTGGGTTTTCCTTGTTGCCAGGGCCTTCCTTGTGTAATCCTGCCAATACATGGTTTGGCACAGAACAATTAATTTCTGATACTATGTATGCACAGTACACAGAGATGTTTACTTTGCTCAGTAGCATCAGTCACACTCCTCTTGATTAACCACATTTCTGCATATTTAATCATTATTATTGATTATCTTCCTTTTTAGCCCCCACAATATACCATAGGAAAACATGTTCTCTGCCACAAAAATCTTACACTCAAAATAGTCCTAAAAGATGAACAACATACGAACAAAATGTTCAAGGTAATGTTGGTTCCACCTCAGATTATTTTTTTTTAAATGTTTTATTTTCTCCCACCCCACCTCCTCCTTTACCAACCATCTCTCCCCTCTCTCTTTTCCAATCTGCTCCGCTGGGGCTGCTCCACTGTTCTCTCCTTCCAAACAGCTCATCCTACAGCACAGAATCAGGCTCAGGATGAGAACCTAGTTGGTGGAACAACACCAATCACCCAGTCAGATGGTGCCCATTTTAATGGGAGTGTCTGAAGATCATCTGCTGATAGTCTCTGGGGGCAGAGGGACGGGTTTGCATGGTATGTTTCCCTTTTGCAATCATTGGCAGCTCCTGCTGGTTACTCATGCTCGCTACCACTGAGGTTGGTGGACCGAGGCTGCTTCTTCTGTCAGGAAGATGATAGGCTAACACAGTTTTAAACGGGGTTAAGCAGTATTAGATTCCTGGCTTGATGCATGGGGATGGTATACAGGACTCACTAGACATCCTTTCCACCCTAAAGGGTTTTATTTTCTAACCATATCATGTCATAGTAGCAATTTTCCATAATAACTATCTCACTCTTCAGCAAGTCTGGTTAACCAATTGTCTGCTGCTATAGTATGAAAACCTTGCCTTTATATATTAAAAATAGTAGTTAAAATATCAGTAAGATTGTCAATGCTGATCATCAGTAATGGGTATGATCAGCAGTAATAATCATTCAGATGTTCATACTGTATTGCACAAGAGCTGTCATTACTATACTATGGTCTGGTGAACATTAATTCATGGATTAGAAAACCAGAAATGACCACTGTGATTATTTAACAGGCCTTAGGATTTCCCTGAATTAATTCCTGTTTGAACTACAGCATATCAAGAGCCTGGGCAGTCTTAATTCAGTCCCTTTCTGCTTATGTATTATGATACAGTCTTTAATGATATGAACACATACTTTTTTTTCCCCCCACAGGAGATTTTAGATGCAAACCTCTAGCAAGTCTCTACTGAGCACGTGTGAACTGTAATTTTTCAAAGGCTTGTAACTCAGCCAAATTTGAGTGGATTTTCACAGGGACAGAAAAAGGCACATCTTTGAAACAAAGGCCACCCACTTTTAAATTTCAAGCCCTACTTCAAAGCATGGAGGCACCAGAGAGTCTCAAAAAATGTTGCCAGCATTTTTAACATGAGAAAAACCTCCTATTTTTAACCTTGCCTCAGTCTCAGAGAAAGCAGGCATTCCCACTGAAGTATTCAAAAAAAAAAAAAAAAATTCAACTTGAGGCAAACATCCAGCATGCAAAACTGTAGCCTGAACGGTTAAAATTTGGCAAAACTATAAGTCACTGAAATTAGGGCCTTTAAATAGGAAGTTTTGTCACAAATGGTGCTGCCAGTTCGCCTATAATGTCTGTAGCTAGATGGCACAATGTGCACACGACATATACACACAAATACTATACCGAAAATACTATATTGAAATAATATTACTAAGGTTGCAAAGCCAAACATTAGAAAGTTGGAAATGCCAGAATTAAGGCCTGTGTAACCTTAATTCTACCTCATTGTGCATATGGATTATGACAATGTGTTTAATTAAATTATCGCATCCCATTTGTTCTACAGACTTTCCTGCCTCATTCAATGCCCAGGATGAACTGTCAATTAGCTCAGTCAATCAAACAGCTGTTAATATTTCTTTTTATCCTCTTTATTCATGCCCCGATCTAGCAAAACACAGAAGCAGGTGCTCAAGTACTTTGTTGGATTGGGGCCTCAATGCATGTTCTAATGCCTTCATTACACACACACACACACACCACACACACACACACACAGAGTTCAGCGATTATGCCCTCTTGACACTTTTTTGTTGGTCTGACACACAGTTAGAAAAACTTTCTCAGCAGGGTCCCCGCCCCTGGTACTGGTGGTCTTGAGGCACCACCTAGGGACTAGGGGCCTAATCCAAAATCCACCGAAGTAAATGGGACACTTTCCATTAATTATGAAGGGCTTTTGATCAGATCCACAGAAAGAAACCCTGTGTGAGGAGAGGGAGAAAAGAACTACAAAGCCCATGAAGGACAGGTGCTGGAACATTAGCAGCAGGTAGATTAAGCAGCAGCTTGGCCAATAATGGAGAATCTGCTCTGGGGACTCCATCTCCCAATCCCAGTGGCATGTAGACAGGATCTGAGGAGCTCCCACTAGTCCAGCTGACTGAAGAAACAGGAGTTTACGAGAGCTAAGGGAAAAAAGAAGGGAGAGAAATTGTGGGTGACAGCATAGGACAGTCAAGGAAGATCATTTGTGGAGTGGGGGCTCATACCAGTGTTCATCAACCCCATATTCAAGCACTAGAGAAGACAAACAGAAACGGCATCTCTTTATTTGCAATTAACTGATCAGATCCCCAGTGAAGGTTTTAACACTGGGGCATAAGGGACACTCAGGATCCCACCCCACAAATGATCTTCCTTGACTCTTACGCTGTCACCCAAAATTTCTCTCCCTTCTTTTAACGTACCTTCATTCCAATTCTCCGTGTCATTCACTGTTAACTTAGTGAAACAGCTTTTCCTAATGAAGGACCTGCCTATGGGACAACTGCTCCAGCTCCCCAACCTGCATAATATAGATGGGTATATTTCAGTAAGGAGCTCCAAAACAGCAGCATTTTGCTGAAAAGCCCAGCCACCACGGCGCAGTACTGCGGGGCACCTTCAAAATATCTTTGATTCATGGAGAGCTACAAGGGAGTTACAGAGCTACACGCAGAATTCCGCTCCACAGCCGCCACTGTCACACCCTGTCTTTTAGCTGGTTCTGGTAGATCCAAATGTCTGAAATGGGCATGAGAGGGGTTGAATTTTTGGGGTTTTTTTTTTTTTTTGGTAATTTGTACAATATCATCCCAAGTTCTGCTTTGCAACCCTCTTCAGGTAGAAAACTGCATTAACACAAGCTCCATTTCACAGATTGTTTAGGACAATGCTGCTCTATGTTGCACACTTTAACTTTGTGCTTTAATGGGTGGCAGTGGTGGAGAGGATTACAGGTATACTGATAGGAGATGGCAAGAGCACTGCAGCACAATCAGAATAAATAAAAATCAATAGACTTCTGCTGGGGCTGGCGGTAAAAGAGAGTAGAGTTATTTATCAAGTCTGACAAGGGGTCCAGAAATGCCGGATCATCAGAGGTGCATTCTTTACTTTTATCAAGAAATGCTAAATAGGGCACCAAGATCACTACAGCATGAACAAACACCCTAGCACGTTTTCTTGCTTTATTATATTATAGCTGGAGAGAACTTTAAAAGAATCTTGGCGGTAGCTCGGATACATCAGTGCACCTTTTATCCAAGGACCTCAAAGCATGTGACTGACATCATTAATGAAGTAAGTCTTATAACAACCTTGTAACCTTATCATCCCCTTTTTACAGAAGAAGAGACTGAGTCCCAGTGTGCTTAAGTGCCTTTCTCAAGGTCATGCAGGAAGTCAATGTCAGAGCTGGGAACAGAACCCAGATTGCCCGACTCCCATTCTTGTGCTGCCTCTCCTAGTCTAGTCTTATTATTTATTGCTCCTATTGTAGCAGCACTCAGAAGTCTCAATCAGGGGCCTCATTGGCTATCTGCTGGACAATAATAAAGGAAGAGATGTGCCCTGCCCCAAAGCATTTATAATCTATGGCCTATCCTGCAATCAGATTTGCTAGTGACTCCAATGGGGCTCCACATGAGTGCAGAAGTCCACACAACAGATCTGACTGCAGGATCAAGGCCTAAGAATCCATGTTCTTATACTGCACTCGTCATTACGATACCTGAATGACTCACATGATCAAGCATTAAAACCTCCTGTAATGAGAGTGAGCTGCTTTACTAGCCTTTTTATGTTCATTAGAAAAAGAAAATTAAAAGGGAGGAAAAAAACACAGCATATGGAACCCCATAAAAAGAGTGTTCAAATAGCATTTACCTTTTAATGCAAACAAATTAGGAGATTCAGAGTGAATGCGTTGTGGAAGTCACGCAGAAAATGTCGAAACACATTGGAAAAACAATTCCCCGAGTGTAGGCAGCACTGGCCGGGTCACCTGACAATTAATAACCCTCTGCTTTGTTGAAATTTTCTATATTTGGTGTCTGCCTCTGGTTGACTTCTTTCGGAATAGAACAGAGAGTCAGGTGAAATTCCTCAGGTTTGCTTAGTGAATGTCACAACCACACCATTTCCCTGCTTTGTGGAAAAACAAGGTGAGGTGAGGGCCTTGTAGGCCTCTCAGTCCAGGCCTCCCATCTAGCCACAGAAAAACTGCCTCAAAGAAGGCATTCTTGGCTGCATCATATCATAAAGTACTAGCTTTCTGCATGTGACATTGCTCCCTAGTTACTAGCCCACAGAATAGATAAGGAACCTACCATTACTACCTGCTCTGAAGATATAGCTCAAGAAGTAGAAGTCAATGTTTTTGAAACTGAAGGACTAGGGTTCCTAGACCCAGTTCTCCAGGTGTGTGTGTAATTTATCCAGCAGCTGTGCTGATTGTCTTCAGCACACAGATTCAAAGTACCTGTTATCCTATAGCATCCAGGTAGACAATGGTTTGCTCAGAATGGAGCTGTAACCTGCATTGCTAATGTACAACTCCCAGCACCCACTGAGGATTTTTGCAGTCTTTGTAAATGCCGTGGAACAGCATGTTAGCACCCCAGGGAATTAGGGCATAGCAGAACACCAGGGGACATGGTGATGCAAATGCTTCAGAAAAAAATGAGAAAAGGGTGTATTTTCTTACTGCCGTGTAGGCTTGTGCTTAGGCCCCCCCGCCATGATCTGGGAGAGGAGCTGG
The DNA here is from genome assembly GCF_026122565.2 of Emydura macquarii macquarii. Lineage (NCBI taxonomy): Eukaryota > Metazoa > Chordata > Testudines > Chelidae > Emydura > Emydura macquarii. The sequence goes on from NW_027133667.1 coordinate 2,704,481, forward strand.
GCCAGTTCCTGGGAAGCAGAACTATTCATGAAGCAGCTGGCCTTTTCCTGCCACTCCCACTCTTGGGACAGGGTCGCAAATGACAGACCTTGCTGGGGTAGCATCGTAACATGATGACAACATGGTGCATTAAAATGTGATACCACCTTGCAGCGTTAGAGGCTAACAAACCCCCACCCACGATGCATGGATTGAGCATGGTAGAAATGAAAAATACTGCAGGAGGGAAAAAAATACAAGCAATTCACCCAGCCTCTTAGATGCCAAATTTTACACCAAAAGCAGCCAATTTGTAATTCCTAGAAAAAAAGGGTTTTATAATGGAAACACTAATAGGATTAATTACATAGAAAAGCTTTGAGCACCAGGCCTCACTGTAATATGGTCCATACTAAAAATGGTATTTCTATCATTGCAGTACTTTAGAGGCTCTGCAGGAAGCACTAAAGGGGGAGGATTAAAAAGGGCGGGGGGGGGGGGGGGGATGGACACCAATGAATGAGTATTGATTTTCTTTGAGAAATTCTAGTATGACTTCTAAATTAAGCAGCAGTAAGAAATATGTGTGAGCGAGGAGTTAAATCATGATAAACTCAAATCCCAGGACAGAACACTACTATTGATTTAAAATGATATACAAGGATGAGGAGCATATACATTCAAAAGAGGTTATTTAATTTCACACAGAATCATCTAAAATAACCAAGAACACCCCTACCAGGAAAGCACCATATTCAGATGTATCATTTTCTGCTGGAAAAAAGCAAGCATCGTGCAGCAGAAACAGAATAGATACTGAATGCCGCTGCTGAAGCAAATGAATTAACTGATTTAGGTTACTTGTGGGACCCCTTAAACTGGAGAGAACATTTCTCAGCAAAGGGGGAGAGGGGCATTCCAGACACACACAAACACAGAGGTAGCATTGTTCGAAGGAAGCTCTTCCCTGATTGTTTAGACTTGAACACTCCCTTCCTCATCTTGTATAGCAGAGTAGGAAAAGTCCCCTTTTTCTAGTAATTAACAGCATGTTCACAATCTCCGCATACAGAGTTTGGAACAGGGAGCAAAAGCTAGAACTGATTAGAAGGCTAAAATATAAATGGTGCAGTTTGCACGTATGAGCTTGCTGCTAGACATCAAGTCAGTATACTGCTTAACCCTCTAGCTTTAATCTCCTCCGGTGTTGTTCCTCCACTGCCAAGCAAGCATGAGATGTAACAGTGTGGATTCTTCCCCCGAGACATTAAAAAATTAATTGTGCAAACACTTATTCTTTGAACATTGTGCTTTTGTGGTGATGCATATATTTCCCCGCCCCCAAAGTATGCCTGACTGGTGCCAGCAGGGGTTGCTCTGTACAAACTGCGTGGTGATTGGTTTAATCTTTCGTTAGTTTAAACAGCAAAAAGCTGAAGCCCCAAACTGCTCTATGCGGCCGATGTGCAGTAAAAGATTAATTTTAGCTAAGGAAATGCAAAAAAACTCTCCTCTTCAGCCAGACCATTAGTGAATAATCATTTGAATATTTAAAAATCCCATCTATGAAATTTGCTATAAAGCCAGTGGCAGAGTCAGTGTCTAGGCGCATAACCAATGATACTGTCAGTTCTGATTAATCAGCGGTCCTTTGCCAGGCTTATGGCCAATTAGAATTTACCATAATAAGGAGGTGACAGCTGGTGTTGCTAAGCAACTGCTGTCTATAGAGCTAAAGAAGCCAGACACATTTAGATGTTACTGTGGATTTCGACAGTAGCATGTCAAAATAACACACGCTTCTGCTCAATGGAAAATTTTACAAGCAAGAACCGGGCACCAGAGTGAGGAATGTATTTCCTTTTCAGCATAAATGCAAAAAGGAAGATTTGTTTTAAAGCAGAGTTTAACCAGTCAATCATTACTCTGCATTTAATTAAGAGAAATAGTGTCAACGGAATAGAACTTTGTTGCAGGATAATGGTCTCCTACTGGTAGATAATTGCTGAGAAATGTATAGAAAATTAGCAGCAGGTCAATGCTGAAATATTTATTTTCAGACAGTGATGTTTATCTTGCAACCACATTCTATTCCAGTGACCTATTTCTGTTATATCCCAGAATTAAAGACTAAAGGGGGCGGGTTGGGGGGGAGGAGGGGAATGAAAAGAGACTGACCGGAGGTTTGTGCATTAAAAAGTGAGAGCTGCTAATTCTGCAAATACTGAAAAGCTGTGCTCTGATTGGTAGGGAGCATTAACATTTTGGTACTTTAATCAATCAGAGCAGCTTATGTTTAAAAGTTTATTTATTTAATTATGTACATCTACCACACTTTTATGGGCAAGCTGATTTCTTACGGGAGAAAGTTATAAGGCCAGATGCTCAGCTGATATAGAACAGCACAACTGTACTGAAGTCACTAGAGCTATGTTGATTTACACTAGCTGAGGCACTGGCCCACAATGTGTTGATACACACACACGATAATGCAGCCTGAACAGTTTGACAATGGCATGTTGATCGTCCTTTAAATACCCTTGAAGAGCAGCATGCAAGGAAAGTGCTTGCAGAAGACAAAACATTAGGTCCTTTGGATTAGAGGCGTGGCATTTACGGCATCTTACCTCTTTCATTTTAGCAGCACTGAAGGTTGGGGTCAGCAGGCTCCGGACATCTTTCCACCTCTGATCACGCAGACAAAGAATGCTATCAACCATTGGCTTCTTAACCAAGCCTGGGGTCTGAATCAAAATAAAATGCAGATGGGGGTTAAAACATATGGAACTACAACCATTCTACTTTCACCAAACATTTAAAAAATTATGAGGGCCTGATACTGATGCTCTTCTGATACATGTTGAATAGTATCTTACTCCACCAATTGTCCTACTGAAGTCCATAGCCAACCAAAATGAAGGAGAAGGATTAGAATCCAGCCCTAAAACACTATGGTGAAACACAGGAGTAGTTGAGGGAAATTACTTTCTTGATACCTATATTTCTTCTTCAGCTGTTCCTCTAAATGTCCTGCTTTGGTCTAGCAATTACTTTCTCAGACTCTTCTGGTTCTGTAACCTTTGATGTTCTCCTTTAATAATTTAATTTAATTTTTCACTGGACCCCAGTTTTCTTGAGTGTGTCCATGTAAAGATGACTAGCGAAGGGAATTGTCACAATTCCTTCCAATTTAAAAATGTGTTTCAAATGCACCCCAAAGCCAGGCTATGATATGTCAGTCTGCTAAATCTGACTGGGGATTTTTTGGAATATATACATTTAATAAATATTTATTAAAGACCCAATGCCAGTCTGTACTTAACATAAAACTCTACTTGTTAGGCATGCTCGCACTGGGAGTTCTGCCTGAGTAAGCAGCTCAAGATTGGGACCATTATTGGTCAAACATAGCATTAGCTTGAAATGGTCCTTCTCCCTCTGTAGGGTCCCACTGTGTCCAGCCCCAGTCCGATCATGGGCTTTTGCATCGAGCCAACATCTGGCATCCACTAAGCTTGGAATACCACATCAGCTATGAAATCCCACTAAAGACAGAAGTGCCAGACAGTATGGAATAAAGTGAGTTAGTTGTTTGGGTCATGGAGAGGGTGTTTGGCAGGAGGCTCATTATGCCGCATGGTTGTGCAAAATATGTAAGTGTATTTTATGCTGCAAAAATGTCTAAAGTTATACTTTACAAATATTTTGGCAACACCACACAGGGTAGTAAACAAATGGCACTAATCTGACATGGCACAGACAGCTCTGAGCTACAGTGGGTTGATTGCCAGAAAAAGAGTCTGTAGTGGGACACTGCATCAAAGGGGAGGTTGCAATCCAAATAGGGGTGAATATCATAAGACAAAATAGAAGCACCTTTTAAATGGACATGTGGACCATTCTTTTCATGTGGCAACAGGGGGCATTCAGTACATAGCTAATGCTGAGGAAGTTTTGACAGTTCCCTTCAAATCATCTTTAAAATAATTCTTTACTTGTACAGTTTTCATTCTCTGTATGAGGCCAATTTAAAGCTGAACCTTTTTCAAGGTTCATAAAGGTGCTTGAAGTTCCATGAGCCTTGAAAATAAAATTGCTTTCTTCAAGGATTTATCAAATCATTGATTTCCCACTCCCTGCCCCACCTTGTGCTTCTGATCCACCACAAACCAACATGATCCTGCTCTTTCATTTACTTCCTCGTTTGTGCACCAGACTCGTTCCACTCCTACTCAGCAGCAGAAAACTCTGGGAGCCCCTTGCATTCTCTCAGGCACAGGCGGAGGAAGAGAGAGAGAAAAGGCTAAAAAAGTGCTGCCAGCTGTGCTTAGTACCTCATAAGAGACACATCTAATGACTAGGTAAAATGGGGATGTGGCCCAGTCTACGAAACTGGAAAGCTGTGCAGGGGAGGAACCCTTGCTGAATCTTTTCTTACATTGTACTGACGACCATTGGCAAGTGCACTCCCTTCACAAGAGAGGTATTATGCTGGCTGCAAGGTCTCCACAAGCATAGTAGGCAAGGAGAATAGGACTGAGAAAAGAGTCAGGGGCAGTGAACACTGTAGGATTGCCAGTTTTGGTTGGACATATTCCTGGAGTTTCATCACATGACATAATCTGTAATTCCTTGAGATTCCAGGACTATCCTGGAGGTCTGGCAACCATAATGAAGAGACAGGACTGAGACAGAAGGGGTCAAGCTTGGGGGAAATGGGCAGAAGGGCCTCTGACCACTAGAGAACACTCTGATCCGGAGCGTGTCCTGGAACCAAGATTCCTATCCATTTGTCAGCAAATATCTGTGAAACCTACTGGCAAAGCATGTCCCTTATATCCCATCCCTAGTGCTGGTTGACATAGCGAATGACAACCTACTATTGCTCTCAGTTACTTCATTAGCTCAAGTGGCAGAGGCCTGTGCAGTGGATTAAAGGTTCCAACCCTGCTGATGACCCGTGTGTTTGTCAATATGATGCCACATGGATGGAATTTTTGTTCTTTCAGTTTGATTTTTTAAAAAAAACCTAGGACATTACACACACATACACAAAACCTGTGTTAGAAGAAGATTATTAAGGTTGCAAAGTCAAGCACTCAGAAGTTAGGTCATGCCAAAATTCAGGTTGGCTGGGAACCTTAATTCAGTCCCCTTTTGTGTATGCATTATGATAGTTTTTAATTACATGAACACATACTATTTTTTCCACAAGACTCCGGCCTCATTTAGTGCACAGGATGGACCCACTCTGGGGATGAAACAAGGTTGTGCAGTGAAGAAAACTTGGCTGTAGAATATCTGGTTTGTTTGTTGCAAAAGTTGGAAGGTATGTAGTGAATGAGACAGGGGACTGCAGGAAGGGAAAGATTGGTCTCGTGGTTAAGGCACTTGAATGCTCCTCTGGAGAACTGGATTCTATCCCCACCAGTGCCACAGAGTCACTCCGTGATATTAGTCAAGTCCTTTGAACCAAACTTTTCACGCATTGTCACTAATTGTGTGTTTCTCACTTTCTCACCTTGTGTCTGATTTGCAGAAGTGCTGAACACTCACAGATGCAACTGAAGTCAATGGGAAGTGTGCTCTGAACATATACAATGCTATATAATGCTAACTACTCTGAAAAAGTCACGTCCTGGTTGTCTCAAATTGGGTACCCAGAATTAGTGGAAATTTTTTAGCTTAATCTCTCTGTACCTCAGTTCTCCATCTGTAAAATGGGCTAATACCACCCCGTTATCTCGCAGGGCTTTGTGATGATAAATGAATTAATATTTGAGAAGCACTCAGATATAATGTGATGAGCACCATAGAAAACCCATGAGGAAACTATTAATTCTGTCTTCAGAGCATGGCTTGCATAGTGTGCCGTAAATAAGGCCTGAGGCCACACACTGAACAATGAGGATAAGACAAAATATTGAATTGCTGCTTATTAAGAGAGCTCCATCCATCTTGTGCACTGAATGAGGTAGGGGTTCTGTGGAAAAAATAACATATGACCATGTAATTAAAGACTGTATCATAACGCACAAGGGGGCTGAATTTAGGTTGCACAGGCAAGCTTAATTCTGACATTTCCAACTCTGGAGAACTTGACTTTGCAATCTTAATAATGTTCCTTTAACATAGTTCTGTGTGAGTGTGTGTATATATATATGTATATAAAATACATACATTCCTTTGAATAAGGAAGGTCAAATTTTGGGATTCAATTATTTAACATTGTTCTTTAAATTGGGCACTAAAATATACTTCTGTTTAGAGAAGCAGCAGCAGAACGGATCCCCTAGAGAGTACTTCATTTGTCAAGTTTTCCTTATCATTCCTGCAAATACTTTCCTGCTAATTGCATAACCTGTGTTACAGCTTCACAGAGCAGGAATGAAAATGAGTTTGGTATCACAATGAGCCTGAAGCATCTTGGTGAAGGATGAAGTGTCTTCTCTCACAGAATGGAATTAGTAGAAGCTGCAACTGAAAATTTTTGATCATATGAAAATCACTACAAATTATTAGACAAAGCTGCTGTAAAGTTCTCTGGTTTTTGCTTTCATGTCAAATGCAATCAGACTAATATTGAATCTGTTACAACCTAAAGATTCAACAACTCTTCTCTACTTCCTTTTCAACCACTTCTAACTGTTACAGTAATACTCCAGAGTGGAAGGAAGACAGTAACAAATTCAGAAATGGGTTTTGTTTGGGAGAAGGGCAAAGGGGAAGCCTACTATTATGGCAATCTTCTGCGGTATACACACAAAATGCCACTATCTTCAATCATGTTTGTGACACTGGGCACGGCCGAGAGAATGTGAGTGATCTTCACTTTCAAATAAAGATGTCTCTGTCTTAGCACCAGAGCTTAAAAATAGGCTTTAGCATATGGGCATGTAATGTCTTTTGGAATTGGTGCAGAGGCTCCCTACCCAATAGTCTGTCACTCATGCTATCCTTAAAGACAAAACTGCTGGCTCCTTCATTTCTGTGTCAATATTCATCAAGTCTTTGGCTCCCGCTTTCAATGTGTTATTCGTGGACTAGACTGTACTCCTACCAGGTGGTAACATCAACACAGAGCCGGGCGAGGAAAATTCTGGGAGGGTCTCCTCACAAAGCATCCTCTATGTTCTTCGGTCAGGGAAGTGGGGGGTGGGGAAGTGGTAGAGCAAGCAAGAAGGGGATTTAGCTTAAACCCAGCAGAAAAAAGAGAGTCTGCCCCACACACCCTCAGGTCTATGGTGTTCTTGTGGAACTGCAAAGGACTTGGGGTCACATACACAGAAACTCTGTTCTTTTGCATCACCTCCAGCTGCTACAGGACACAACTTATAAGAAGGGATCCCTAGTGTGGACCGCAGAGGGATCTCTGCTGGGATGCAGAAGATGATACATGTCCCCCCAAGCCCTACCCCAACCCCCCTTGGACCCTCCCACTGCCCATCCTTTCCCCACATGCAGATCCCCAGGGGAACTCTGTGAGGAATTGAGGAGATGCATGTGTGAAGGGAGGATGCTGCTGATGTGGAGGTAGCTGACTTTCCCCTCCACGCCAGAAGGGGGAGAGCTGTACACAGTTAAAAAAGGTGAGGTATTAGCTGTATAGTGGCCATAATATACTAGGGGTTTTATAGACATGTAAAAAAAAAGTTGTTAAACCAAGGAGATTACAATCGAGGCAGACAACATATAAGCACAGCGAAGAGAATGGGAGGCCACAAAGTAGAATGAGCAAGAGGTGGAGTCTGACACACAACCTGTAGTGACACAACATTTATTTGGTGGTCTTATTATTTTCAGAAGAGGGTGGTGTGCCTCTCCCTCTAATGGCAGGTGTCGGATGAGGTTCTGTAGCCTTGCTTGAAGAAGTGCATCTTAAGAAGGAATTGCTGCCTAGATGGACTATAATTCCCATGACGCACCCAGAGTTAAGAATCTCTCCCATGATTCACCATGCAGTGCTTGGTCAGAAGGAAATCCTTATTGTATTATGGGAGATAGAGTCCTCTAAGGAGCTCAGACAATCGGAGAGAATGGTGGCCCAAACGACAACTCTCAAAAGGCAAAGTGCTGATAAAGAAGCCCGTGTTAATGTTTTATTGAACTAACTTGAAACGAAATGTTTTGAGTCGGTTCAACGAAGCTAAATACTCTGATTCAGGGCAAACTGACCTGAAACAAAGTATTTCATTTTGCTGCTCCCAACAGAAAAACTGAATTTTTTTTTTTTGACAAAAATCTAGATTTTCCCAAGGAAAAATTGATTTTGCTGAAACTGCATTTTCTGACTGAAAATCATTCCAACAGAAAATCCCCAACAAGTACTTATGGCAACATGTCCCAATGGCAACATGTTAGATTCACAGCATCAGAGTAACTGAAGTTTTAAGATAAAGGAGGATAGGCTGAAGGCACAGCCCCTGACAGAGAGCAATTTTCTACATGCCTCTCTGAAGCACGAACCATGCAAAAGGCCTATTAGAAGTTACACGTTAAGCCTTGCTTGTCCCATTCAGTCCAAAGGGCAGCTCCATTAGCTCAGCCAACAGGGGGAACCAATTTGACAATGTGTCACCCAGTAGAGGGCAGTGGTACGACACCCATAAATTAGTGCACCGCTTCCACATTTAAGAAAAAGCTGACAGATCACCACATATGTATTGTTCTTACTCTCCGATTCTCGACTAAGTAGGATATCAACATAGTATTACAAAAGATATTTAAATGTATTGATTAGAAACCTGTAACCTTTACTGTTTATAAAGCATATTATCCCCCCGCTTCCCCAGCATCTTGTGAATAAGGGAAACGACACACACAATTCTCCCCAGCCTGAGTGCCTTACATTCAGGTTTATGTAGCGGCTTCTGACTGAGCAGAGTACCACCTCAATGTTACAAACTATTTTCAAAATACGCTGTCTTCCTACCACAGTCACTAACCGGCTCTTGGTTAGGCAGCAAGACACTTAGGCACATCGCTGCCAATTCTCGATAACATTCCTTTCATGAGGAATCAGGATTTTTGAGATTTGAAAGACGACTTCGGAGCCTAGCTCTTTATCTGAGAATCGCAGCCACGGCATTAGTGCAAAGTCCCAGCTCCCGTCAGCCTTTCCAATCTTTCGGCTCTACTCCTATATTCTGCTGTGGTAGGGAGAAGCAGCTTGGCCATAGAACAACAGAATTATAAGCTTCCTCTTTTCCAGTGGCTTCTTTCACGTTCGCTCGCAAAAGAAACCTCTCTCTCTTGCCTATTTGCCTTCCAAAAACAACAACTCTCCAGGTGCCCAAGTTCTGCCAGGCCATTCAGCCAGATACTTCTTTCCCTTCCTTTGATATAGGAGTGACTATGCCAATCCCTATTGTCCGTTAAAACACAATATGGGTTGCTGATTTCTTCAAACCTACCAAAAAAACTCTTTCGAATTACTGATGAGCCTGAGGTGAAGCAACCAGGAATACCTTTTCCTAAGCATGTTGGTTTAAATGAAGTTGGAGAATGTCTCGACAGACAATGATCTCTGAATTAGAGGTTTTCTTATGGCTGTAGTTCAAGTAGTTTCCATCCAGTCGCCTACTCCAACCAGCTTTTGTCACTTGACTGTTTCACAAGTTTCTACTAAGGGCTTCTAGTTTACATTAAAACCACCAACATTCAGAGATACTAGCCAGATTTTTCAATTAATGATCATCTGTTCTACTAACTTTCAGGTTTCCATCCCAGTCATAGAGGGTATGTCTACACAGCAATTAAACACCCACGGCCGTGTCAGCTGATTTGGACTTATGGGACTCAGGTTATGGGGATGTAAAATTGCAGTATAGACATAGGCTTGTTGGTATGGAGGGTCCCAGAGTGTGGGCTCCAAGCCAGGCCCAAACATCTACACTGCAATTTTACAGCTCTGCAGCCCAAGCCCGAGTCAACTGACATGGGCCAGCCACAGGTGTTTAATTGCAGTGTAGACATACCATAAGTGACTTGGAAAAATGTTACCAAGTAAGATATGTTGTGGTGATTACAGCAATTGTATTCCAGTCTATGGTACAGATTGTACTACACAAAGAGGCAGTTATAAATGTATTCCCTTCTTGTCAAGTCAGGATTTTAAACTATTCGCTAATAGCTACTGGTCATCATTATTCATTGGCAAAATGGAACAGCCAGCACCAGCTTACAAGTAAACATTAGATTATTTATTTAGTTATTTATTTTTTTGCTATGGCAAGCTGCCTGGAAACATCTGTTCTTGTCATCACAAACATTTTCTTAAGTCATAGTTTTGTCAATAGAAACCAAACCAAAACACTGCTATGAGATAAATACAACCTTTCATAAACACTAAAATAAACACACAGGGCCTCATGTGGATCTGACTTAGAATGGTGTAAATCAGCAATGACTCCATGTAGTTAGACTGGGGTAAGTGAAATCAGGATCAAGTCCACATCTTTTATGAACACACTGTTTAGAATCCACTTTCCATTTTACAAACAAGGGGTATAAAACAATCAAGCAACAGAGAGAATTATTTGCTGTTAATTTGGTTTAAAAAAAAAAAAACACGTTAGCATTGTCATTTTGCCCTATGGAAGCTAGATCCCACCACACTCAGTTTCTGCACTGCTAGGCAATGTTTAAAACTGGTTTTCAGCTGACACAGTTGTACTGCCCAATGTTGGTTAAGATCATAATGTTGTTAAAAGCTTATCTTTTTATGCACGCTTTTCCTTTGGGATGTTTAAGAGAGGAAGATTCTCTTTGTGTAGGGGGAAAGGAAAAAAATGGTTTTTGACAATTAGATTTAGTCATGTGTTTTAAATTGTTTGTAACTACATGTGGAAATGGTAATCGGTGCATAATATGAATTTAATATATAAAACAAAACTGTTCGCCACATTTCATAACATGGCAAGAAATGTAGAGAAGAAAGGATATAATCTACTTGTTTAAGGAAAGTTTTAACAAATGTTTGCTACACATCAGAGATATTGTGATTATTTCTTGTTATTGGGATCCCTGCATTTAACTAGGTTAAAGGGAGCCTGACAAATTGTTTAGGTGAAAAATGCAGGTTTTGTATTAAGGATTTTTTCCCCATAACCTAATAGATAGAGATAAATTCACAATTTTTAATTTTTTATTTTTTTTTTTAACTTTTTCCATTGAATTTTGGATGTAAACTCTTTTGCTCAGATACTATGCTATGGAAATAAGTGCCATAAAAATAAAATTATAAGCAGGCCAATCTAGCTTCTATACTTTGTGGCATGCAAAAAGTAAACATACTGCATAAACAGTGAATTAGAAACAAGGAACAAGATTTTTAACAATGAGTGTCTTAGCCTCCTTAGTTCATATCTGGGCACCTAAAAAAGCAGTCTGCTTTTGAAAAGCGTTGAGCACCTTGTGGCTCCAACAAATTCAGTGGGAGCCAGAGCACTGAGCCCCTTACAGGACTGAGCCTGTAATGCCCTTGAAAGGGGGGTAAATTAAGGTCTGGAGATGAAGTCCTCTGGTTACCCAAATAAGAGGTATAGTACACCAGTGGAAAGTTCATGCTTCCCCACTCTGCTGTCCCAATAGGGGTGAAAGTCTCTATGCCCAGTCAGTCCTTCATTCCTCTACTGAGACTTGCAACATCTTTGCCAATTGTGATAGACTTAAAACTATAGGGAAGTTATTTCAATATTCAAATGTATTTTGCCATTGTGGCACATTGCTTTGTGGGAGTTGTAGTCTGGGATCATGATATCCCCATTTTCCCCAATGGGTCAGGTTCCCTAGCTAGAGTACAATTCCCATGACGCATTCAGTGTTATGAATCTCTCCCATGATCCAACATGCAGTGCTTGGTCAGAAGGAAATCCTTATTGTATTATGGGAGATAGAGTCCGCTAAGGAGCTCAGACAATCGGAGAGAATGGTGGCCCAAACTACAACTCTCAAAAAGCAAAATGCTGATAAAGAAGCCCATGTTAATATTTTATTGAACTAACTTGAAACTAAATGTTTTGAGTCAGTTCAACAAAGCTAAATACTGACTTGAAACAAAGTATTTAATTTTGCTGCTCCCAACAGAAAAATTGAATTTTTTTGACCAAATCTAGATTTTTCCCAATGAAAAATTGAATTTGCAAAAACTGCATTTTCTGACTGAAAATCATTCCAACAGAAAATCCCCAACAAGTACTTATGGCAACATGTCCCAATGGCAACATGTTAGATTCACAATATCAGACTAATTGAAGCTTTTAAGATCCCAGATTGCTATTCCGCAAAACTTTGTGATTACATATATACTCTTACACATTAAAGAAAACCCAAAGGCTTTATTTTAAGAAGAGTCTATTCTATCCATCAAAAAACCTAGAGCATTTGCCTGATAGTAGTAGTTTTTATTTCCTCTTTTATTTCCACCTCTCACAAAGTATCCAAATCATACTGGATAGCAAAATTGGGCTGTAAATCCTGTGAAAGCAGTTTGAGTGTATATTTTTCTTTTCAGGTACCTTTTGCTTTCAGTCAAGTTGAAAATATGGGCCCTGATTTAGCAAAACATGTAAGCACATACTTAACAATATAAGGACGGCCCTCCTGGGTCAAGCCAAAGGTCCATCTAGCACAGTATCCTATCTTCCAACAGTGGCTACTGCCACATGCTTCAGAGGGAGTGAATACAACAGGACAATTTATCAAGTATCCATCCCACGTCATCCAGTCCCAGCTTCTAGCAGTCAGAGGTTCAGGGACACCCAGAGCATGTCGTTGCATCTGTGACCATCTTAGCTAATAGCTATTGATGGACCTATCCTCCAGGAACTTATCTAATTTTTTTTTGAACCCAGTTACACTTTTGGCCTTCATAACATGTCCTGGCAATGAGTTCTGAAGGTGGACTATGAGTTGGGTGAAAAAGTACTTCCTTATGTTTATTTTAAAACTGCTGCCTATTAATTTAATTAGGTGATCCCTGGTTCGTGTGTTATGTGAAGGGGTAAATAACACTTCCTTATTCACTTTCTCCACACCATTAATAGATTTATAGATCTCTATCATAGACCTCTAATATATCCCTCCTCAGTTGTCTCTTTTCCAGGCTGAACAGTCCCAGTCTTTTTAATCTCTCCTCATATGGAAACTGTTCCATACCCCTAATCATTTTTGTTGTCCTTCTCTGTCCCTTTTCCAATTCTAATGTATATATTTTTTAAATAGGGAGACCAGAACTGCACACAGTATTCAAGCTATGGGCCTACCATAGATTTATATAGTGGTAGTATGATATTTTCTGTCTTATTACCGATCTCCTTCCTAATGATTCCTAATATCCTTAGCTTTTTTGACTGCCTCTGCACAATGAGCAGATGTTTTCACTTTCACAGACCTATCCACAATGATGCCAAGATCTCTCTCAAGTGGTGACAGCTTAGTTAGACCCCATCATTTTGTACAAATAGTTGGGTTTATGTTTTTCAGTGTGCATTGCTTTGCATCTATCAACATTGAATTTTATCTGCCATTTTGCTCCCTCATCACCCAGTTTTCTGAGATCTCTGTCACTTTTCAGAATCTGCTTTGGACTTAACTATCTTGAATAAGTTCGCATCATCAGCAAACTCTGCCACTTCACTGTTTACCCCTTTCTCCAGAACATTTATGAATATATTGAACAGCACTGGTCCCAGTATAGCGCCTTGGGTGAACCCACTAGTTACCTCTCTCCAATGTGAAAACTGGCCATTCATTCCTACCCTTTGTTATCTATCTTTTAACCAGTTATTGATCCAGGAGAGGACCTTCCCTCTTATCCAAGGACCTCTTACTCTGCTTATGTGCCTTTGGTGAGAGACCTTGTCAAAGGCTTTCTGAAAGTCCAAGTACATTATATTCACTGGATCATCCTTGTTCACATGTTTGTTGACACCCTCAAAGAATTCTAATAGATTGGGTGAGGCATGATTTCCCTTTAAGTCGCATTGACTCTTCCCCAACATAACGTGTTCATCTACATATCTCATAATTCCGTTCTTTACGACAGTTTCAACCAGTTTGCCTGGTACTGAAGTTAGTGTTACTGGCCTGTAACTGCCAGGATCACCTCTGGAGCCTTTTAAAAAAAATCGGCATCACATTAGTTATCCTCCAGTCACCTCATTCAGAGGCTGATTTAAGTGATAGGTTACATATGACAGTTAGCAATTCTGCACTTTCACATTTGAGTTCCTTCAGAACTCATGGGTAGAAACCATCTGATCCTGTTGACTGTTTAATTTATCAATTTGTTCCAAAACCTCCTCTATTGGCACCTCAGTCTGTGACAGTTCCTCTGATGCGACACCTAAAAAGAATGACTCAGGTGCGGGAATCTCCCTCACATCTTCTGCAGTGAAGACTGATGCAAAGAATTTAAGTTCTCTGCAATGGCCTTGTATTCCTTGAGTGCTCTTTTAGCAACTCAATCGTCCAGTGGCCTCACTGATTGTTTGGCAGGCTCCCTGCTTCTGCTGTACTTAAAAATTTGTGCTGTTTGTTTGTGTGTCTTTAACTAGTTGCTCTTCAAATTTTTTTTTGGCCTGCCTAATTATACTTTTACACTTGACTTGCCGGAGTTTATGCTCCTTTCACTCTTCCTCATTAAGATTTTACTTCCAATTTCTAAAGGATTTTTTTTTAGTCTCTAACCACCTCTTTCACTCTGTCGTTTATGGTGGAGGGGGGGAGGGTTGGTCCTTTTGCTGGTTTTTTAATTATTTGGGGAGTACATATAGTTTCAGTCTCTATTATGGTGGTTTTAAAATGTTTTCATGAAGCGTGCTGGCATTTCACTCGTGACTGTTCCTTTTAATTTCCGCTTAACTAGCCTCCTCAGTTTTGTGTAGTTCCCCAGTTTGAAGATAAATGCTACTGTGGTGGGTTTCCCTGGTATTTTCCCCCTACAGGGATATTAAATTTAATCACATTATGCTAGCTATTACTGAGTGGTTCAGCTATATTCACCTCTTGGACAAGATCTTGTGTGCCACTTAGAACTAAATCAAGAATTACTTCTCCCCTTGTAGGTTTCAGGATTAGGTTCTCCAAGAAGCAGTCATTAATGGTGTTGAGAAATTGCATCACATCCTGACATGTTCCCTGTCAGTATGGGAATAGTTGAAATCCCCCATTATTACTGGATTTTCTCTTTTTGTAACCTTCTAATCTTGCTCAGCATTTCACAGTCACTGTCACCATGCTGGTCAGGTGGTCGGTAGGATATTCCTACTGCTATACTCTTATTATTCAAGCATGAAATTTCTACCCATAGAGATTCTATGGTAGTTTTATTCATTTAAGATTTTTACTATATTTGATTCTGTGCTATCTTTCACATATAGTGTCACTCCCCCACCAGCGAGACCTAATTTTGTACTCTGGTATTACGGTGTCCCATTGATTATCATTGTTCCACCAAGTTTCTGTGATGCCTATTATATCAATATCCTCATTTGATACCAGAAACTCAAGTTCACCCATCTTAGTATTTAGACTTCTAGCATTTGTATACAAGCACTGATAAAATTTGTCAATATTTTGTTGTCTGCCTTCACGTGATGTAATTCAACAGAACTATCTTCGTTTGACTGTTTCTCTTCAGTTCCTACCTGTATTTTAATTAACTTCTATCCTCTGCTCTTTACTAGGACATAAAGTATCCCCTTTAATAAATCCTTCCCAGAGGGATGAATCTGTCTGAACTGTGTGCTCCTCTGCACCTGTCAGCTTTCCCCCATTTTAAGCATGCGAGTAAGCCCATCCCTAACTCAGCAAAGCACTTAAGTATGTGTTTAATTTAAAGATCAATGGGACAAGTCACACAGTCCTAAAGGCAGTTGTCTTCACTGGACATGATGGAAATGGGCATACAAGTCTATAGCTCATTCATTTAAATCTTACACACACTGATCTGAATGCACGAATTATCAAAGGTATTTTTGTTTGTTTTAAACAAGAAAATTAATTGTTAAAAGTCATTATGGCTCACGACTGAAACAAGTTAAAACATCAAGAAATTAAAAATGATTGTTTCCCACAATACTATCATCCAATTGTATACAGATGACATGATGAGACCTGTTATATTACCACATGTTCTCTGCACAAACAACCAGTAACCAAGCTACTACTCATATCAGTTTTACTGGATTCCGTCAGGACACTCCTCAGAAGTACCAGGAAATACCTTGTTTAAAATAAATTAACCATTCCAGCTACTGTTGGTTTCTTGAACATATTTGCCTTCTACTAGCAAGTATTGTGGAATACAAGGGCCAAAACAAATGGGTATATTTTATTATTTTAAGCATTCTCAAAAAGATACAAGCACAAATGAGGAGGATCTCAGACTGGACCCCACACAACACCTCATTGTTTCTGCTCTTATAAAACAAGATTCCTTTAGGTTAGATAGCATTCTGAGGGCCTGTTTTACAACTGCTTTACTTCAGTTTTATGGCATTGATTTAAATGACATGAAACAGGTGGTGAGTCAGCCTCTGAATACACATTGTCTAATGCTAGCTTGATTGCCAATTACTGCAAAAAGAAAACTGCATCTGGTGTAGCAGGCTGACATAATAATAAATATAAGGCATAAAAGTTATGGACAAACTGAAACCTACTGTCCAAATATTGCTTTTACTCACCAACAAAAATACAGTAAGACTGAGAGATATTTGGAATTTTGGTCCTCATCTACTGCGTTCCCAGATAAGGATCATTCACCAGCCACTAAAGTGAAACACCTGCAGTATTTCTTTGAGTATTAATCCCTGAATAGTCTGATCTATAAATAATACAACGGATAAGTTCAGAAGAGGTTGTCCTTGCTGTTCTCACAACAGAGGGCTTTCCAGGATAATGGATCATTTCCTACATGAATCAGAAACAATAAATGAATTTGTCTAGACCACTACTGTAAATCTTCATGAGATTGCTGGGCCTTCCACATAAATATACACACTGCATTTACTGTATGTGTCTGTAACTTCTGCATTTTATCAGCAGCTAGCATATATTGCCTCACACCTTCAGTTAAATAAAAGAAAAGGATGTTAAAACCATAAACACAACTCTCAGCATCCTGTCTAGAAATCTGATGAAGCTACTCTGTTACCTCAGGGATGACTTGACTCTGGAACTTGCCTGGAACTGTGCAGCCCAAGTGGACTCCGACACAGCTGATGCCATGCGGGAGCCAACCTGACTGGAAAGGAGCCATTCTGCCCTTCCTCTAGCATCAGCTAAGCACCGCCTGAGGAAACTGTAGGAACGTGTACACTGCGATAAAAGACCCACGGCATGGTCATAGCTGGCTGGGGTCAATCTATACTGTGATTTTTAGACCTGAATGCGGCCTGAGTCCCACGAGCTTGAGTCAGCTGACTCAGACTCTGGGATTGGTGCCACAGGTTTTTAAACACACTTTAGACATACCATGTGAGCGAACCAGGTACTATAGAGGAAAGGAAGGATGACTCGGGCAGAAAGGGAGAATTTGAGGGGATAGGAGCCTGTGAAAAGAATGGGAGAGAAAACACGAGGGCAAATATGGGACAGGAGACTGGAGGGGTGCATAGAAGGGGAAGGGAGAGAGGGACATGAGACAGTAAGGAGGACACAGAGGGCAGCGGCTGTGAAGAAGGCAAGAGAATCACATGGGCAGGAGCTGAAGAGAGAAAGAATGACTGCTGCCCCACCCCAATAGTGAAGAAAAGAAATCGGAGGCTGTGCCACCTAGCAGCCAGCAGGAAGGCTTGCACTTGTGTGCGTGCATGGAAGGTTGAATTTTTAACCTGAAATGATTACATGCACATTGGGGAAGGGTGCTTTCCCCTAGAGGCCCTTTTCAACCAGAGCAGCTAGGCAAAGTTTGAGGCCCTCTTAGCATTCCAGTGGTGGTAGTCAGGTATTTCTCTGATGCAATTTTGTTTATTTACAAAGAATGCACAAAGTCCTGTGTTTTTGAACTCAGAAGAAGTCAAATAGCAGGAAACAACTTCTCTTGCTCACACCAAAAATACTCTTGTCGGCCTGCAGGCCTACCCCGGCAAAAACCTCTCCTATAGTTAACTGAAGGATGAGTTCGCACCTACCAATCTTAATGGGATTTGAACTCAACCTATAAGAAGGCTTCCCCCAGCTCATCATAATTAAGACAACATAAAGGCCATTGTGATTTATTATTGTTATTGTTAATCTTCCAGTTTTAAAAACACTCTATGCTTGAAGGTCTGATTAATGATTTTTGAATCCTTGGGGCTGACAATACACCAAGCCCTGTATTCCCATTACAACAAAATAAAATTAAAAATAAAAAAAAACCAAAACCCCAAAGCTCAAATACCTTATGTTAAAAGCATATTAAAGTGGCAAAGTCGAGGAGTCGTAAATCAGGAAATGCCACTATTAAGGCAATGCCTTTGGGCCCCTTGTGCATAGACATGATCACATCCTACTTTTTCCACAAGACCTCTTCTTGACTTTACAACATTAACGTTCTTTTCACATCATTTTAAAATGTAATTTCCTAGGTTTTTAAAAAAAAACTTTAATAAATATCCATGATATGAAACCACATTGATTCCTCCCCCCGGCTCATCGGCAGAGTTAGGACCTTTGGATCCAGAACACAGCCCTCTATTATACTGATGAGTCCCAAACTTCTTACTAAGGTGAGCCACCACTGGCATTTTCTCTTTTTTTGCAGCCCACCTTTACAGATATGTACCCTCTACGCCAGCACAATCCTAATCCCAGCCCCATGCAGAAGGGAGATTTAGGAGAGAGGGAGGGCAGTTTGGAGAGCAAGCCCATTTCGCACTCCTCACGCAGCAGTGGCTCCTGTCCCATGAGGCTGGGCCCAGCTCCAGGTGTTGCAATCTGGCGCATAGCAGATTTGGCCCAGCCACAGCGAGCTAATAGGAGTGTTTGTTTGCCTAAACCAAGGCCAAGGGATGGGTTAATCTGGCCCAGGACGTGGCAACCTGTGTAGAACCTTCTTGTGATCCACTGATGGATCGGGATCGACCATTTGTGAAACACGGCTCTATCACTTGAGCTAATGGGGTAACTGGTAGCAGTTATCTTCGATGTGGACCTCTGACTAGAGGGAGATGGAGACACCTCGCCAGTGGGTTTCACAGCGGTTGCTAGATAGCAGAGGAATGATGAGAATCAGGAATAATGCATCCAATTCTACATTCCAGAAGGGAGTGTGCTCTAGCGATCATAGACCTTGTCTACACTAGGTGCCGGCCAAACTTTTGTCGCTCGCCCTCCCGAGCAACATAAATTTTGCCTGCACAAGCGCGTGTGTGGACAGTGCTACGTTGGCGGCAGACACTCTCCCGCTGACGTAACTATTGCTGTGCGTGCAGGTGGTTCTATTAGGTCAGTGGGAAAGCTGTCTCCCATCGACATAATGCAGCTACACTAGCGCTTGTGCTGGCAAAACTCATGTCACTCAATGGGGTGTTTTTTTACACTCCTGAGCAACAACAGTTTTGCCGGCACAAGTGCTGGTGTAGATGAGGCCTTAGACCCTTCAGGCCTGTCCCCTACACCAGCCTCTTCCTGCCCCCTTCAGCTCCTTTCCTCCCTCACCTCCTGCCTCTTTCCCCTCCTCTGAGCTTACCCTTCCCGCCTCCCCAGCTCCTGCTCCCCATGGCCTGGCTCCTGCCCCTGTCCCCAGCTCCTGCCTAGATCACCTTCTCTCCTGGGGCTCCTATTCTCCCCCATCCAAGCTCCTGCCCCTTTTACCTCCATTTTCTCCTCGGAGGCCGCATTGTTGCCAACTCCCATGATTTTGTCATGAGTTTCATGATTATTATTTTCCTTTAAGCCCCCAGCTCCTGGAGCCAAGTGGATCTGTGATGGTTTGATTTCATGATGTGATGATTTCAGCCTTCATTCTTAAAGAAAGAATAAGTTGCTAGCCCTCGTGGCTGTGGAGAAAGCTTCAAAACGTGACCCCAGTACACCCTAAAGGCTCAAAAAGCAGAAGGCAAATAAAAACAACACCATATCTATTATTTTGACATAATCTCCAGATTTTAAAGCCACTCATGATTTTTGGCGAGCCTGACTCATGATTTTTTAACATTTGGGGTTGGCTATACTATGTTCCCCAGTGCTCCTGACCCCATCATCTCTTCCCCTCTACACGTGTTCCTCCCTTCTCTGCATTTGTGAACTGAGATTTTTCACAGGTTTATAATTTGGGCAAATTTGGGCAAATTTTCACAGGGATGACATCCGTCAGCAAAGTGACACCACCCCCGCCTGCTATCAAAGTTCAAGTCCTTGCTCCAAAGAGCTGTTCAAAGAAAGGTCAAAGAAAGCTTGTTTAACATGGGCAAAACAACACATTTTTACTGAGCCTTCTCCTTGGAAATGGCTGAACTGTTTTAGCTGAAACTTCCCATATAAATTCAGCCTGAGACAGACACCTGGCATGGAAAACTTCAGCCTGAGCAGTTAAAGTTTGGCAAAGACATAAGAAACTGAAAACAGGGTCTTATAATGAAAAATGTTAGCAATCAACTATAGGGCATCGCTACCAGCTCTATTTTCAATAAAGTGGAGTTTTGATGCAACACTATTATGGGGGCAGGTCCAGAGTAACATAAAGGGAGAGCATCTACAGGTTAAACTGGGATTTTTCTGAGTCACTGTTAAATTATTCAGGATTATTTTAGGAAAGCTGCACAAAAAATGCCAGAGTGCAGTTTTAGCTTCATCTATATGCGCATACTGAAAATGGAAAAAGGAAGTGGTGGAACTGGCCTTTGCAATTGCCTGGGAAAGAAAAAAAAATAGTCTCCTGTATTTTAAATCTACAATTAATCTACCAGACCACAACAGCGTGAGACACTTTTTGTTTTTACTGCTTATGGCTCCAAGTCCATTTTCAGATGGGGGTGTGGAGGGGAAGAGGGAGAGACTGAGACCTGGTTCTGTAGAAAGCATATTTATTTTAGAATGGATAGTGCTTGCTGCAGTCATTTCTGCTGTCATAGATTGACAGGAATAAATAATTAACAATCGATCAACATCCTTTTTTTTGGTCCAGGATCAGCTGTTTCCAATCTGTGTATGTCTGTTTCTGCGTGTGTATGCATGTTTAAAAATCTGAATGGTGGCTGTGCACACCTGTCAATGAACTTTCAGAAACAGATACATCAAAATGGAAATGAGCAGTGATCAGGGGTGTTCAAAGACCAACAGAGAAACAGAAATAAGGGGCACTTATTTAACGCTACAGAGGAGGGAACAAATGATGGAATATAAAGCAGCAGGTTAAAGATAGTAGAAGGTGTTCTGGACACAGCATAGGAGGTCTGAGAGGAGTCTGAAATAAGTCTCTGATTTCTTTCTTTGTTCTTTCAAGTGTTGTGAGGTTAGTGCTCATAAAAGGGAAGGACTGATACCTCGGGATATTGCAAGGCATTGACAGGTAACTCTGCAACCTTCTGCAGTTCCAGCAAGCAGCACTGCCTAACACTATTCCAAGTCCTGGATCCTCACTCACAGCTCTGCCAACACACCTTGTCCCTTGATCCAAAATGACTAGCATGTCAAATGGTGCCAAACTGCATAGTTGCTTTGTAACAGAGACAAGTTTCCCCCAGGAACTAGAATAAGACCACTCAACTAATTTCCATTCATGACTTATGTAGGAATTAAAACTACTGTATGTCACCAGAGATAAGAGGCTAATGCTCCATCTAGCTTCCACGCCAGTGAAATTAATGCTACATTTTAATGTATGAACACAGACACATATGGTAATGGCACAATTTTCCACCCAACCATTCTCTGAGCAAATCATTCGTCACACCAAGGTTGGCTATTTACTCATCCTTTTCTGGAGACAAGAAGTAGTGGTGCCAGTTTCAGGGCTTAGTTTATACCATACCTGACTGTACAGCAGGCGTGCTGCTAGGTGAGGATGGGTAAACTGGTTTGGGTGAAACAAGAAGTGACTAAAAATTGAGACTAGAAACTAGAAGTGACTTCAAAGTTGAGATTCCAAAGAAGTTCAGCTGTTTTTTAATTTTTTCAGAAGTTCTTGCACTGTTGCACTTCCCAGCTCTGGCTGAACCATGAAATGGAAGAAGTGCTGAAACCCCTTGAAAGAGTGACTATTGTCCTGTTGTCACAAAGTTGTCAGTCAAGTTGTGCAGACCACAGAGATATGGGTAGTTTTAGAAAAGGTTTTGAGAGGTAACTAAATCTTTAGGTGCTTATCTGCAACTAGAAAAAAGCCTGAGCTACAGATTTTGGCTCAAAGTCCAAATTATACTCAAGTTTAGGGATCTTGGATCCTTGGTTTTGTTCCGAGCTATTCTCTAATCTGAACCCAAGCAAACCTAAAGGGCCAGATTCCTCCCAGATATATTACCTTAGGGAGGTTATACTAAGGATGATGGTAATCACTCCATCACCATTTTGATGGCAGCATAATGATATCACCATATGTAGGGCACAATTCAGTTTCCACTAAAGTCAATATGAAGACTCTCAATGGGAGTTGGACTGGGCCCATAACAATTAATTCATGCTATGGCACTGGCAGACCTGGTGCCTCCTCTTGCCAAGACTTTAGGCCTCAGTCAAGCACTGACAAATTCATTGCTGGAAATCAGTCTGTTTCCACCTCTGGGTCAGTATGGCTATGATCGGTATTGGACTTATAACAATGTGTTTAACGTTTAGACTTTATGAAATGCTTTTAAGTTGCTGAATGCATTAATCTCACTTACAATATCTTGAGCACATGCTATAACGTAATATTTATGTTTTTGCTTCATAACTATAAAAAATGTTTGCTCTGAAACGGTGAACCCAGTCAGGAGGGATTGTCTCCTGCCCATCTGCACACCTGATACCGGCTAGAATATTCTTCCAGTCCACTGCACTGCACAGACAGCTGGGATATAAGATCCGGGTCACCTTCTATGATCACAGAGATCAGCTCTATGTGCTCTGAGATATCACTGAAAGAAGTTTAGTGGGTTCATCTCTCCCCACTTGGACTTGGGTTGCACAGGGTTCAATGTGACTGTTGAATCATTAGGTAAGAACTTCAAATGTAGAAATGTGCCTGCACAAAAACTCTGGATCCAAACCCCCTCACCTCAAGACATTTGCGATGCAGGTCAGAATTTTGAATCCATCTTAATTAAAGTATCACTTGTCACGTCAAGGACTGTAGCATCAAGAATACCTCTCTTCTAATAGGACTGTACCAAGAAAGGCAAGAGTAAAAGGACATGACACAGTATATGGTATGGCATGAGTGGAAAAGAGGGCAAAACAATTATCAACGTATTAACCAAACTGCTATTCACAAAGAATGGTTTTCAGAAGTCAGTAACTGTGCCGTGTGTGGAAACAAGGCTTTGCATTTTACTGCAGGTTATTTAATCTAGTGGGAAGGAGGCGTTATAAACCATCCCAGAGAAGGAATCAAACTGTGGAAGAACCTCCAAATTGAGATGGTACTGTGTTGGAGAAAACCCTCTTCCCTTCTCTTGTATTTTAAATTTTTTGTCACTCAATGAAAAAAAATAAAACAAACCCCCTAAAATCAATGTTTACAAAAGAGAAGCCAGTCTTCAAATAACCAGTGCAAGTTGGATCTCCTTCTAAAAAGCAACAAAAATCAAAAGCTATTGACAGCAAGCCCATAGCTGCAACATATCCCACTACCACCATACAGCACTGCCACTTATAACACAGCTAGACAAAATAAGATTACATATCAGATAAGGAAGCAGTTCTGAATTTTAAATAGAAAAAAATAATGATCTTATCGCAGCTTAAGATTTCACATGTTTACTCAGCAATAAAATGTTCTCTTTAAATAAGGAACAGAGACCTGGGAATAGACAGCTCCTTCCTGTGTGTAACCCTTATTTGTCTTTAGAGCTGGAAAGGAATTATAAACGTAAGTATTAAAAAAAAACCCCACTGCCACAAAAATAGTAACTAAATAGCCAATCTGAATTTGATGACAGATTGGCTCAGAAGAATGCTTTTGGCCTGAATAGAAAGATATGCTTTCATCCTGTTTTGACTATACTCATACGTTTACCTAACATAATTGGATGTAGTTAATATTGCAGAAGCCTTCAAGCCATGCACATTTCCATTATTAGCTAGTTTAAAGCCTTAATGATATCTCTTTTGCTGCAGAAAGCTCAGTATGGGCTCTCAAAGTGATTGGCAAATTTTCAACAGGAGGCAAAACCGGGAAAAGGAGGAGGAGCCCTAATAAAAATCTGATCTTGCTTTTTTCACCCATTTAAAAAATAAAATATTATAGGGTCAAAAGGAAGGCCAAGGAAAAAGCTGTAGATAAAGAATAGCCCAAAGGTTAATCCCGGATTGAAAGATAAATGAACGGAAGAAAGAAATAGGGAGACAGTGAAGGAAGACAGAATCTCCCTTCCATTCCCATTCTCTCTCATGTTCTGTGTGCGCGCATGCACACATGAGTGCATGCCGAAATTAGTGTCTTGCTACACCTGCAGTAAAACCACCTTTCTGAACTTTATAGTGCTGTGCTTGCTTTTTAGCCCCTCTCAGTAGACTTGGCAATAAAGTTTTGCATCTAAACAGCATTGTACCACAGTTCACTGTTAATTAGGTAAATGAGAAGGTGTTGGTTTGTTGTTGTCGTTTTTTTAAATTGACTAATTTTGACCATTTTTCAGGAATGAATTTCACAGATTGGTTTAGTTTCAAAAGTGGTATAACTGCATACAGCTCTGTATTTAGCATTTCTAAACTGCCTTGTACAACCACTGAAAGGGATAGTTACACAAATTGTCAGCCACTATCATTAGTATTGTACAGTATGTAATCCACCAGGTGTTCCTATATCTACCTACGATCAGGTATTGGCCCAGGGACAGCTGGGTTTTAATAGCAGAAAAGAAACAGCATTAACATTTAAAACAAAAAACAAACCCTAATGATTTCTTAGTGCCTCATTGTATTTATATTCTTGTTTCCTTTACTTTTTTCAAACCATTGGTTACACACAAGGGCAAAGTATAAATTTTTTATCTACTTTATACTTCAGCTTTATAATCTTTACAGAGGAAGATATGTTCAGATCCAAAGCTGATGAGATCAGTCTAAGAACTTGACTAAAGCAGAAAAAGACTTAGGTGGCCCTAAAGACTTAGGCGTGGAGTACACTTACCTGGAAATTCAGTGGCAGCCGACGAGAGTTACATGCGCTACGTAGAGTAGCTTGCATAACTCCCGTTGACTGCTGTACTTCCGTAATGCGCGGTGTCTTCACTGCACTGCACCACTTGAGGAGGAGGTTTTACTAGGTCGACTTCCTCTCACCGCCAGCAGAGAGTACAACGCTGCGAGACCCCGCAGCAGCGTGCGCTGCCACCAGAGAGCACAACGCTGCGAGAGCTCGCAGCAGCGCGCTGCCATGAGATCTGTGTGCGCTGGTGGCAGTGCGTGGAGCACTGTGTGCACAAGACACAGCGCTCCAAAAGATGGGAGAGGAGAGAGTGTGGTCTCGGGGCATCGCAGGGGGGCAGAACCGCTTCTTCACAGCCCACTCACTTCAAAACAGACGCTACTTTCAGCTGCAGAAAAACCTTCCTACAGCTGCTCACAGTTTACCAGTTTCCCCCACTTCAGTTGCTATTGCCACCCATACATCTTTCCAAAAGAACTGTCCCAAAAATACATTGGCAAATAGCTTAGGAAAGACAGAAGCCAATTGTTATATTGGATTTGTTCAGGCTGAAAGATATTTGCTCCTTCCCTCTCTGGTGCCTAGTAAAGGCCCATCTCTTCCACTGCATAATTTTGGGGTTTCCCAATTCTACTATAGAACAACAAGTCTTCAGAATATCACTGTAGCCCTGCAAAGTAAAATACCATCAAACTGTGATAGCTGTAACCCCCTCCCCACAATGCGTGGAACTAAGTAATTGAGACAAACAATACCTCGTGGCATCGCAGAGCACTGTGTATGCCAGACTGTTCTGGTGATATCTTGCACACACACCTTTGTGTAAGCTGGGCCTTGTACATACATACACGGCCTTGTGTGGGGCCTTGTCATGATGTTATCGAAGAAAAATAGATAAAGAATGTCGTGTGGTTCAAGAGAAGTGGAGAAATTTGTATTTCTTTGCCGAACTGAATGGAAAGCCAACATGTTTGATTTGGACGCAACATGTAGCTGTTGCCAAAGAGTACAATGTTCGGAGGCGCTATGATATCAACCATGCTCAGAAGTATGATAAATGCCCATCAAGTAAGCGAAGCTGCAGTTAAGGCAAGCTACATGATTGCGCAAGAACTAGCATGGTCATCAAAACCTTTTTCAGACGAGGAAATTATAAAGAAATGTATATTAATGACTGCAGAATTAATATGTCCGGATAAACGGCAAGCCTTAGCAAATATAAGCCTCTTGAGAAACACAGTCGCTGAGAGAATCAGTGATTTGTCAGAGCGCCTTAACAATCAACTAAAGGACAGAGTCAAGCCCTCTATTGCATTTTCAATTGCAGTTGAGGACAGTACAGATGTTACTGATGTGGCACAGCTTGCAATTTTCATTCATGGTGTTGATAAAAACATGCACATAACAGAAGAGTTTGTAGAATTGGTTCCGATGAAAGACACAACAACAGGTGACGATATCTTCAATAATTTGGTAGAACTTTGGACAAATTAGGTGTCAACTGGATGCAAACTGTGAGTCTGGCTACAGACGGAGCACCACAAATGGTGGGTAGAAAAGCTGGAGTTGCTGCAAAGTTAAAGGAAAAATTGCTTGCTGTCAATCCGCAATATCAGTTTTGTAATTTACATTGCATTTTACACCAAGAAGCACTGTGCAGTAAAACATTGAAACTGGATAATGCTTTGGATGTGGTTATAAAAACGGTTAATTTTATATGAGCAAGAGGCCTTAACCACAGGCACTTCAACTGCCTTCTGGAAGTAACTGAGAAACCCCAGGGGTTACCATATCACACTGAGGTTCATTGGCTAAGTCAGGGGAGCTATACTGAAACACTTTTACGAATTGCGTGGTGAAATACAATTGTTTTTGAATCAGAAAGGAAAGGTTATGCCTCAACTGCAGGATAATGAATGGCTTCAAGATCTTGCTTTTATGGTGGACATCATGGAACATCTGAACTGTCTCAACACAAAGATGCCGGGGAGCAACAAATTGGTGACAGATGTTTTTGACAGCATTAGTGCTTTCGAGATTAAGCTTCAGCTTTGGGAAAAGCAACTTTCAAATAATAATCCTGCACACCTTCCAACTTTAAAATCTCGACGCAACACTGCTGAGTTTCATTGTGATGGTCTCACAAAAAAGTACAGTAGCAAAATTTCCAACTTAAGAACTGAATTCCAAGCAAGGTTTTCTGACTTCAAATATCTTGAGAAAGAGTTTGCAATTTTCCGTAACCCATTTTCTGTCAGTGTGCATGAGGTCTCAGAGGAGCTTCAGATGGAAATAATCGAACCGCAGTGTGATTCTGTTTTGAGGGATAAGTTTTCCAGTGTTGATGTTGGAACATTTTATCAGTATGTAGGACCAAATTACCCCAGGCTGAAGTCTTTTGCTTTAAAAATTCTGTCCATGTTTGGGATAATGTATGTCTGTGAACAGCTCTTTTCTGTAATAAACATCAACAAGTCAAGATTTCGTTCTCAACTTACTGACACACACCTGAACACAGTACTCAAGATTGCCACAGCCCAGTCCCTTGCTCCAGACTTTGATGCAGTGGTCCAAAGTAAGAGGTGTCAGGCAGCAGTAGCAGTAAATAAAGTACTATAATTCTTAATCATTGATCGATTCTTTTAATCGTAAAATAGTAGTAGTTGTAGAAGTGAATTTACTGCAGTTTTTATATCGCTGATATCTAGCAAATAAAATATAATACTACATAAAAATGGTTGTGCCTAGTGTTTCGATTTATGGTATGTATGGCCCACCTGAAGTACATTTAATTCAAATCCGGCCCACCATAGCAAATGAGTTTGACACCCCTAGTCTAGTGTGTGACGATGCAGCTAATATATCAAGAGTTTCTGAAGGGCTAAGCCAAAGCCAAAGTCTGATCAGTTTTACAGCCAACAGCAGCAATCATTTGACCGCTTTAGTTAAATGTCCTTAACTGAAGTAGAAGGGAAAAACAGGTAAGTATTTACTGTGGGTGTCACCCAATCTGAGAGAAAATTTAATATTTATTTTATTGTTTTCTAAAGTGTCCATTGCAAACATTTGGCATGAAGTACAATTTCAAAACTGTTAAACTAAACTGAATTTGATAGCCCAAAAAAACTCTGCCAAAAACTTATCAAAGCAACATGGGGAAAGAAAAAAGTAATAAAAAAAATTAAGAGTTATTGAAAAAGGAAGGTGAAAAAAGTCAAGAATTAAGGCCTGTCTACACTAGAAAGTTTTGTCCATGGTAGTTTTTTCGGTGATAAAATTACAGCACTCACACCCGTCCACACAGCACTCATTTTGTCGCAAAAACGTGTCCACACTTGGTGCTGTAATATTGACACTGAGAGCAGTGTATCGTGGCCAGCTTTCCCACAGTGCAACTCAGTTTCTGTCACTAGGAATTCTGGGATGGGGGAGAGGAGCGCGGAGCAGCATGGGTGCTGGCTCAATGTCCCATGGTGCACTGCGTTTTCCCCTGGTTGGATAAGTTTTTGGCAGAGTTTTTTGGACTATTAAATTCAGCAACCGGACTGTTCCCCGGCTCCAGGTCATCCTCCAGTTCCACTTCCCCGTCCATGACCTCTTTGTCAAGGTTCAGTTCAGTATCTGGTGGCCCCGGGGCCACAGAGGTGTCTACAGGTGTCTTGGAGGTGGATATGGGATCACTGCTGACGATGGATTCCAGCTCTTTATAGAAGTGGCAACTTATTGGCTCCGCACCAGAATGATAATTTGACTCCCTGGCCTTGTGGTAGGTCTGCCACAGCTCCTTGATTTTAGCTCGGCACTGCAGTGTGTCTCACTCATAGCCCTTCTCTGCCATGGCACGAGAAATCTGGCCGTAGATATCCAAGTTCCTTTGGCTAGAACGGAGCCAAGACTTCATGGCAGACTCCCACCAAATGCTGATCAGGTCCAGCAGCTCTGGTGTGCTCCAAGCGGGAGAGTGTTTGCTGCGTGAAGCTGCCATGGTCAGCTGGGAAGATGAGATGCAAGGTCTCCATGCTGACCAAGCAGGAAGTGGAATAAAAATTCCAAACTTACCGTGACTGCAAATGGGGAGAGACAGGTGGCTGTAGAGCAGCGGAATGCAAACGGATGTTCAGAGCGGTCAGGATTGGTACTGTGGGACATTTCCGGAGGCCGATTACCGCAACAAAAACATACAGCTGTGTCTACACTGACAATTTGTCGCTAGAAATTTGTTGCTAAAAGCTCTATGCCTCTCATCAAGGTGCTTTTATTTTTTCAACAAAACGGCAGTTTTCTCGACAAAGGGTCATTGCAGTGTGTACACCAGGATTGTTTTGTCAACAAAAGGTGACTTTTGTTGACAAAAAACTCTCTAGTATTGACCGACCTAGCTGACTCAACTAGAAAGGCCTTGTATTTAACTTAGAAAATAGCCACAGGGGTGATTCTGATAAAAGATACTCAGGGAAGTAGTTTCAGCTATGAGGTTCCTCCATAAATAAGATCCAGTCCTCAGCCCCATCTAGTTATACGTTTGAGACACAAAGCTAGGGGATGTCTCTACTCACAGTGGCACTGTCGGCACCACCAGATCAATTTAGTGGCAGTGGAGACCCACTCAATCGATCCAGAAGTTGACGGCATTAATCCACCCCACAAAAAGAGTAATGCTGCATCAACGGGAGGGCATTTCCCATCGGCGCAGTGTTGTGGGGATGCCGCGCTATTTAGAATTTAGGAAGTCGACGGGAGATACGCAAACTATTCTATGTAGCTTGCATATCTCCTGCCGACTGCCGCGGAATTTCGCCGTGAGTGTAGTCCAGGACTTAGACAAGCATAGTTCAATTGCCTTGAAGGGATATAGGGAAATCCCCTCAAATACCATCGGCCCAAATTATTAGTCTGGTGTTTCTGAGTGCTACCATAGTACAAATTAATATTAATATTAGTTAAGTATTACACAACTGACCAAGTTCTCTGCCGGCATAACTCCATTGATTTCAATGGAGTTATGTCAGCAGAGATTTGAAACCCAAAATTTTAGGATGACATACGTCCCAGTAGGCATAATGAACTGCTGGGTACAAGGTAAGTCTCAATAAATTCAAGGCTATTGACACTTTTTTCACTTATTCCTGCAAAGTGGTGAGCAATTTTTGGAAGCACTGAGCACCCTCAACTCACAACTCAGCACTTCGCAAGACTGATCATTGATTTACATGCACTAGAGTTCCTACTTATTGGAATTTGCCCTACAAGGCAAAATAACCCCACAGTTATTCTGCATCACAAATGGCTGCAGGTTCAAGCCATCACATGATGTCAATAGTGATAATGTTGTCTCAGGTTGAGATGCAACATCAATACCGACCTTACGATGAGTTGGTGCATATTTTGGGATATTGACATGATGTTGTGAGACAGCCATGGTCTAGGGAAAAATCT
Organism: Emydura macquarii macquarii; assembly: GCF_026122565.2. Taxonomy (NCBI): domain Eukaryota; kingdom Metazoa; phylum Chordata; order Testudines; family Chelidae; genus Emydura; species Emydura macquarii. The sequence continues at coordinate 2,735,175 of NW_027133667.1, forward strand.
GGGGAAACAACCTAGATCTCCAATTTTTCTACAAAATAGGCAGCACAGATCCATGAAAAATCATTGTTCTCCAGCTCATTTTGAGACACAATACAACCAGAAACCTCATGAGAGTCACTTAAGCTCCTTGTGTCTAAGTCAACAGAAAGGAAAATTGGATAAAGAAAAAGAAAAAGAGAATCAAGACCCCAACAAATAACAAACATTATGATAAATAAGTGTGAAAATAGATCCAGGTTTTGAGGGCAGGACTGCAGATTGTATTAATACACTCAGGAATGTGGTTGTTTCAGTTTATGTAAACATCCACCCTGCTGAAGGGTGGTGGGTGACAGAAACGGTGTTCTCACCTGTTCAATACAAAGTTTTTTATTTTGCAATGTTTTAATCCTTTGAATCATTTTCCAAATACTGGATTACCCACCTTCAAAATGTTTATGGCTCGTATTTCCAAATCCCACACATATTTGCGTGTGTGTGCATGCATCAGTCTCTCACATAGTGCACAAAAGTCATCCATTTATAAATTGGGGTTATTGTATTTTGCAAAAATAACAACCTGGGAACAAATTCAGAATTCCACATGAGAATGTGATGGATGATGATGAATGTGATGGATGATGATGAAGCTGACTCAACAGGAAGTGCAAGTCCTAATCATTATGTACAATTACAATGAAGGAAAACTTTGTAAACAGAAAGGAAAGGGGTTAGAGATTAGATAGTATGTGCTATGTGGGTTTTTTTGGCAACTTGATTAACAGTCTAATCTAGTAAAGAATGCCTCTTACTCACTATGGTCCCAACCCTCCATTTCCTTGAATGTTGTGTATTAGTATTATTTATTATTTGTATTGCAGTATCATCTAGGAGCCTCAGATAGGGATCAGGACCCCATGGTGCTAGGTGCTGTACAAACATAGAACATGCAAACATTCACCCCTGTACAAAATGAGAGTGAAATGCTACCACATTCTGATTTGGTAGTTGCGCATACCTACTTGACTCAGGTGTAAATGGCTACATGCCCAAGTCAGTGTTGAATCAGGCCCTACATGTAGTAGTATGGAACTGCCTGTTTGTTGATGAAACCAAATCGAATTCAACAAAGACTTTCAATATACTGTATGACATGGACACGTAGCACTGTTAGAAGCCAGTCAGATTAATTTCCCAGTAAATATTACCCAGTGATACAGCTACATTTAATTACTCCCCTTTCTTTTTTATATGGCACTTAACAATTTCCACCCCCCGACTACAGACAACAATATTTAATTTCTTAATTTTTGAAAGCACAAGCCTCCACAGTGATGTTTTAATTATTTAGTTTTTCAAAGTATAAACAGATGTGTTTGATAGAGATGGGCTAGGAGAGCAGAACTTGAATCTGGATTAGGTTATGGCTACAGGGCCAGATCCATACCTGGTATAAATTGGTGTAGCTTTAGGGAAGTCATTGGAACTATACTAACTTACACCTGCTGAGGTTCTGGCACAGAATTGGTATTTGAGGCTCAACCCGAGCTCCAGTTTTGATAGTACTGAACTCTCACAAGCTGCTTTTATCCCCAAACAGCAGAAAAAAGTCACTAGATCAGCTGATCCTGTAAAATTTCTAGTCTTCGCCCATAACTGAACATGATGTAGAAAATAGGCCGCTTGTGGTTTTATGATTATCTATTATTTACAGAGTGCCATAGGTTATCCCACTTGATGCGTGGGTCATCCCAGTAAGTGGGATAACCTATGGTGCTATGTAAATAATATCAAGTGGGATGACCGATGCACTAACATCAGTGTTCTGTCTCAAGCCAAAACCTCCAGCATTGAAGCTATGGTCATGCACCACCAATAATCATGGGGTGGCCAAAAAAAGAAATTCAAAGACACCCTCAAAACCAACATGAAGAAGTGCAATATTGACATAAACTCATGGGAAAGCCAAGTCCTTGATCAATCAAAACGGAAAAGGATTTTGTGGCAAAGATGCTAGTATTTTGAGATCCAACAGAGACAACAAGAAACGGGGAAAGGAGGAAAGAACATGCCGCAGCCTGATTCAACAATGCAGATCCTCCCCCTCCATTGGGAAATGTCTGCCCCAACTGTGACAAGGTCTGTGGATCCCAGATAGGTCTCATTAGTCATCTGTGGATCCACCAGCAATAACCGGCTGTCGTTTTATTGGAAGACAATCATCCTCAAACTCTGAGAGATCGCTGATGAGCGCCATAGTTGGGCTTGGAGAGCTTTAAAAAATATAAAATAAAGATAAAAATAATATAAAGATATTATAATTTAATGTATAGAAATGAAATGAGTAAATCCCTCATCACACAGAGGAGTGGGGGAATAAAATACAAAATGAAAGAGTTGGGGAGACTATTATTTTTTTGAGGGGGGATGAGGCTGTAAGCCACTTGTGTTGACACGTTATATGAACTTCTTGGAGAGGAAGGAATCATTGATCCTGCTTTTTCATTGTCAGAAACCATAGTAGCAAAGGAAAGGCACTTGAATGGAAACTTGATAGCTCAAACTCAGAACCAAAACTGTAAGAGTAGATTTGGATTCATGGACTTCAATCTTTCCCTACAAATTTGGGAAAGGTTTTCAGGTTTTCTGAGGTGCTGGATTGGACCCACCATTAGTTTTACTATTTGCTAACAGCACTAATCCTTTTAGAATGTTTGCTCTAGTAGTCAGATGAACAGATTATCCAGTATTTACCCTTGTTGTAGGGCACAACAATGTGCATTCTCTCTGACTAATCTGGCCTGCAGTATCTTGTATAATTTAAATGACAAATTGTATCCACTAACCTCTGGATCGCTCTTTTAACAGCTAACTATGAACATCTTGATTGTCCTTTATACAACTTACACTTTCATGATCTGTAGTTATTAATTGTTAAAACAAAAAATTCAACCTAGAAACTGAAAACAATTTCAAAACACATTATGCATTATTATCCTAAATAAAATGATTCAAAAGACATTATAACCACATCTCCCAGAGAACACAGTAATGCTGTGCAGCTATAAAGGTTCAAGAACCATGTTAGTGGTCTTGTAAGAAAAACTCAATTCAAGCGATTACTTAGAATGGTTGTGAGGTGGTGTCATTTAATACAGCAGAATCCCCAGCTACGATTCTTATTGAAGTTTCATGAGAAAACAAAATTAAAATCAATTTCTTACATTTTTGGCACAAGTTCTGTGCTCTCTTTCTCATTTTTTCCTTTCCTGCTGTAACTATAAATGTAGGGGAAAGACTGTGTGTTTCAAGAATGAAGACTGTATTCATTAACAGTGCAAAATAAAAAAAATAAAATAAAATAAAAGATTGAAGCACTCCTCTTAATCAAGTCTATATTAAGTGGAAAAATATGAGGTCATTACTGCCTGCCTGGTGATTACATGGATAGGAATAAAAAGTACCCCAGCCCTGCAGGAAAATAACACTTGGTTTGTTATACTTGGTTGCCTGTTATAAAGTGGATGCTGACAGCGAGGCTCAATGCAGTTTGAAGCCATAGTCACCCTAAGCTTCTTTAACAAATACAGCTCAAAATTACCAATCCGCAACTCAAAAACACCATGAAGAGGGCAAGAGGAGAGGAGGCGGGAACCTAAAAAGATCCTTTCAACAACATTCGAAAGAGATTTCCTTGAAGATCTGGCCTATATCATCAAAGGGAAACACAAGCACTCAAAATAAATATTGCTCGGCTTCAGTTCATAGGGTGAAACCCACTTTGCTTGCGTATACACCAAGTAATCAGGCTTGATGTGAGAGAAGTGCGGGTGAGCTCCGAAGATGAAATCTACCCACTGACCTGGGCACAGGGCATAGGTCTGTAGCGCAGCCTTGTCTATAGCTATTATTCTAGTCTACAGCTCCCTCTGCACCACTCATGTGGAGTCCTAAGGTGACCGGCCTGGTGGAAACACAGCCCCAGGGACTTTTCCCTAGCCTTGGCTCACTAAGCCTTTGCCCAAAATAGTACTGGAGGCACCTCTTCCAAGCGATGAGAACCCCTTGCAAAACTTAAAGTTCACAATTAAAATAAGTAAAGCTCCTAGCATGATGGGGTCCTGGTCAATGACTGGGGCACACATTTCTTTAATTGTGAGCTCAACTATAAAACAAAGTATGTATAACCTATAACGAATGTTGATGGGAAAAGATACAAAAAGGAGACAGAAAAACTGAATTAGTCTACACAAAAATGCCTACTAATATAATTCAAGGACAGCATTAAAAACAGGGTTAGTAAACGAGAAAATATGGGTCCAGAACTTAATAAACCAAAATTGGTCTGCTAAATATTAGACCTAACTGGTGGACACAATGATGAGTGGATGGGCTATTCCACCCATCGTATCCTATCTGGATCCTTAAAGAAACAAACTTCGGTGGGGCAAACAGAGAAAAAACAGATAGAGGGGAAGAACAGATGGAGACTACTTAGCCATCATGGCTGCCAGCCCCACCATCTCCTTGGACTCTGGGCCTTTGTCATCCTAATCCTGAGAGATGTCCTGACCAGATAGACAGAGAAATGCCAGAGATAATACCACCCCAAAGGACAATTATTGCTACTTTTGATGCGTTTAAGAAACTGTCAAACAAGGGGTTTTCTCCTTCTAAAACTCTCCCCGGGTAAAGGAAAGGGAACAAGGAATGTTGTTAAAATGAAGCTTTACTTAATACTTTACATTTTAGCTGTTTTTCCTTATTTTCAGTATCTTCAATAAAAAGTTAAAAAAATATAATGATGAGTTTATCAGAGTACTAAACAGGCTGAGGCCCCTGTATACTACACCCCACACCTTGTTTCACAACTATTTCATGTTGGACAGTGACTGGCTTATGTTAACGCCTTTGATCTATATAGTCCATCTAAATTAGGGGCACCTAGTGCTACAATAATACAAATAATAATAAAATATATCACATTAAACTACTTAAATCCACAGCCAATGCCCCTAAAATCATAATGAGAGAGGTCCTCAAAACAACCATGTTACTCCGTTGAATAACTCCATCCCAGCCTCTCCCTAAACACAAAAGAAAGAATGAGCCTTGCATTCTATCAGGAAAGATAACAAATCCAGGCCGTGTCAAACCAAGGGAACCACACCATAAGACCCTGCTAGCAGCTCCTTCTCCTCTGTATTGAGGGAGGAGTTCTAGTTTACAAGACATGCCCCCCCCGAGATCACAACTGTAGCAGCATGGCATGAGGAGAGGGATGGTTTCCGATCGAAAATAAAGGCTGCTTCTTTGTATACTTTAGATTCCAGGTCCAGGAAAGAGAGAGATACAGCCTGGAAAATACCAACTTCATGTGCACTGTCTTACACAACACTCTGGTCTTTTCTATACTGGCATCGAAGTGCAGGGTACGTGTGGCTACATGCTACGGCATGCTGCAGTGAAAGGCAGGCTGCATCCACACTCACTGCCGTGTGTAGATTCACACAGCAGTGAGTGTAAGGCCCTGGCAGGGGGAGGCAACGGAGAAAGGCTCCGGCAGCTCCCTACAGTGGGGAAAGGCTCTGGCAGTGGGTAGCTCCCCCATCTACACTGCTATTTTCAAGCAGTGTAGTGTCCCCCTGCAGGAGCCTTTCCCTCTGCAGTGAAAGACTGGCAATGGGGAAAGGCTGAGGTGGGGGAAGGCAGCAGGCGAAGGCTCTGTCAGCTTCCCACTGCCAGAGCCTTTCACCACTGTTACTCTGCTGCTGGAGCCATTCACTGCCACATATAAAGCTACATGCTGCAGTGAGCGTGGGTGTAGCCTACCTTTCATTGTGGCATGTTGCTACATTTATCCTACATGCCACCACAATTGTACACGAAATCTTATTGAGAGGTTTTGATAACATGTCGTAACTACCATTGCTGCAAAATGTGATTAATAATGTACTTTTGTGGCATGCTGGGTTAATGTACTAACATTTTGCCTCTGGTAAACTCACCTCCTGGTTTTGGCAACATGTGCAAAATATGCTTGGTGATTTTGTCCTACTCCCCATTCAAGTACATCAGAAAACCACTACAAGACTGAGAGCCCAGGCCTGTCGAGCTGAGGATTGAAATAGCAGGGATGTTCCACATCAGGATTGAGCTGCATTAGCAAAGCTTTGTGTACGGTATTACTCGAAAGCCAGTGCTTTAGTCTCTTACTTGCATCAGCATAACATTTAGGAAAAAAAATAATCTAGAGTAATATATATATATTTTGCAATTTAATTTCTACACTAGCAAATAGAAATTGTTAATAGAGAAGAGCCTTGCTTTGAGTACTTTTTCTGAAATATAAACAGAAGCACTCTCTTAAAAGCTTTAAAACAACTTCTGTACAGGCAATGAGAAAAAGGTTTCTATTACTTGGAAAGTACTTTCGTCCTTTTCCATCCAGTTTACTGGTTTAACCATCTGCTTCAAATTCAATCCTTTAGTTAATTTGGATTAATTTTCCTGAATATCCCTGTGTAGACGAGTCCTAAGTAGAAGGCTGACCATCCTAAATTGTAAGGAATGATAGATTAAAGAAGATGGAGAGCAGACAAAGTGAAGGATAGGGGGTAGAAGCCTCCAAGATTGGAAATGCATGAGCAAGCAGGAGAACAGATGGATAAAAAGCTCAGAGTCCATGGCAGGATATTTTCAATATGACTCAGTCATCTACCAAGCCAGTGATAATGACAAAGAATAGAGGAAGCATGGTCTTGGGGACAAGGCACTGGAATTTAGCACAGGGCTGTTGTGAGGCTAAAATCATAAATACTTAGGAGATTGCTCAGTCACTATAGTGATGGGTACAATATATGTACCTAGGCCAATAGGGAGCAGAATGGTCCTAAGAGAGTAGATTGACCAGTGTTCTGACCTTCATAAGTTTAGAGAGTACTACAGATGTTTACAAAGACCATGAAAGAGGGAAATGCAAGCTGGAGAATGAATATACACAGACAGGGCAAAGGACAAATTCTGCCAATGTAGGAGAAGTGGCAATAGGAAGACAGACAGGTGATCTGAGAGTGGAGGGAAATTTAGGATTCAAATGTCATGGATGACTCTAATTAGAATCATAATTAATGTCTTTATGAACCCCCTAAAAATGCTCCTTGATTTCCAAGTAATCAGCAACTGGGAACTGGCTGCATTCTGAAAATGGGATAGAAGCTAATTATTGTCAATTGTCAGGAACCAACACCCACAAACCAATGTCTTGGAGACACCCTAGCATGCCAGCAAAGTGCTAAAGAGCCAATTCCACTTTACTTGGACTTTCTTCAGTGAGGGGAAGTAGGGGAGAAAGGCAGAGAGTTATAAACAAGACATTTACAATTCTTCTGAATGACAGTTTGGAGCTCATGTACACAGCAGAACTGTCCACCGCATTCTTCCAGCACCAAGGGCTGGGGTATAAGAAGGGGAGGAAAATGTCCATAGCCACCCCTCTCCTGCTTCTCTCTCTCTCTGCTCAAAACAACAATGACTTTCAAAGAACTTTAAAAAGCAGGGGAGTGGTCCCAGGCTGGAAAAGGACGCAGCCTGTGAAATGTATTGCAGTTCATGGTGAGACAAACCTTTTGCTTTTAAGCCTATTGCTTTTAAGCCTATTTTTAAGCCTTGGTAAAATTTAAGAATCAGCTTGCAACTTTATCCTTTTATTTCTTTTGTAACCAATCCTGATTTATATAATCTATACTTGTAATCACTTAAAAATCTATCTTCCTCTAGTTAATAAACTGGTTGTATTGTTTTACCTAAATCAATGTGTTTTGGCTGAAGTGCTTGGGAATCTCTACTTAGGTCAACAAGCCTGGTGCATATTCATTACCCATTATTGGAATGATGAACTATCTATGGGCTTATACTGATCAGGACGGTCCTGAACATCATAAGATGCACATTTCTGGGGAGCCAGGCTGGAGCTGAGGGACATGCGAGTGTCGCCCTCTATGTAATTCATGGATGGCTGGCCATAGCATTTATCTTTTCAGCTGGGAATGATATTACATGCTGGAAGCTGTGTGTAAGCAGAACCTGGAGGAGTTTGCTGTTCATCAGCAAAGCAGTGTAAAAAGCATCCCTGGGCTGGAGAGCTAGGGGGACACAGCAGTTCAGGTTGCACCCTGGGGAATGTCATAATAGAATTATTCCCATTTTACAAATGGGAACTGAGACACAAAGAGATTAAGTGACTGGACACAAAAAGTCAGTGGCAGAGTAGAAACTGAAACAGCTCTCCTGATTCTCAGTCCAGTGCCTTTTCCAACAAACTATCATTTCTCTCTAGCAGCCTCTCTCCAACCTCTCAAAGTGTCCTGAAAAATAGTGAAGTCATTTAGCTGACGTATACTGTCAGATGTGCATTCCTTTAGTTTTATTCAGCAGTTCATCCATTCCTCTCTCTGAAGCTGGTTTTCCTGCAACACTAAGAGCCATATTTGAAACTTCTTTTGCAGCAAAAACCCATCAAAATCCACATGAGCTTCAGCCTGCCTGAGGACTGCAGGATGTGGCCTCCAAGTGTTGAATTTACAGTACGCAGAGAGTCTTTCTACCAAACTTACCATTCTGTTGGTGAAGTTGCTGAAGTCCTTCACTAAGATATGTTTGATCATCTCTGGCTCAGACACCAACACGTACATTCGGCGACCAATGTAGTATCTACAAAGGAAGTGGAGAACTATTTTAGCAGCTATAGCCAGCAGGAGAACGGCCACCTTCCCTAAGATGCCTCTGTTAGCTGAAATATGTTTTTTGTAAATATCAGATTTCCATTTTCTTTGGCAGGTCAGTATCTCGCCACCTCTCTCAAAAATTTTAAAAAATTAAGCTGTCAAGTCCATTGGTATTTAAAGGAACCAATTAAAAACCTTTTATCCACTGTCACCACTGATTAAAACACTTGCTGAGTACTAATTAAAGAACCAGTTACTTAGCTCCTTACTCACAGCTGCCTGATACATATTCTACTCGATGCATCATAACATAACACAATATGTTATCACTAAAGACCAACCACAGGAGAATGGGAACAAAACACTGATTTTAAAAAAAGGAAAAAAAAAGAACACACACCAGCCAAACAAGAAACAATCATTAGAACCGTTATCCAATAGTTACAATTATGCTTAAATTCAATGCTTTTCCAATTAGTCTGTATCTGCACGGAACATTTCCACCCTGAGCATTTTCAGAAATTCCTCCCCTGTTGATTGGGCAATGGTGCAGTGCCAGTGCTGCTAACAACACTGCTGGTACAGAGCAGCCAAGAGGTGTTTGTCATAGTGATTATAGTGATAAAAACAAGTGACAGATGAGGGCAGGACAGTATTGCCTCGAAGTAAGAATAAGACCTCACAGTCTTCTTTTTACTCGATAGCTTTGGTGAGGGAGCTAGTGGTATCTGAATCTAATCCAATGGCTCTGCTGGCTTATCAGATACAGAATTGAGATATTCTTTATCTGCTTCAGATGTAGAAAAAAATATATAGGACTGTTTCTACATCAGTTGCCTCAGTCTGACCGGATATCCAGAATAAGTGTTTGTTAACACTCATACTTTTCTTCTGAGCTCGGGCATTTGCATTCACAAAGAACGCTTGTGGCCTAACATGGTACAGTGTTTCTGATAAAACTTCAGCCAGGAGTACTGAAAATCTCACAATGCAAACCAGATCTCGCCATGTTAAAAGCCTGGGCCTGAAAGGTACAAACAAGTATCTGAATTCTTATCCACAATGAAATGATGAACTCCCCCAATTCTGCCCACCACTAGTTTGAAGTCTCTGCAAAGATACCACAGAGCAAATGGCCTCATTCCTTCCTCAACATGATTTTCTCCAGGAAAAGAGGTACGGCATATTGGCAGGGCAGTAGGGGTAGCTGGCAATTGTATTGCCTGTACTGTTTAGTGGAGAGAGGACCTTGGTCCCTAAAGATGCCATTCTAGCATTTTTCAGAGAGACCAAATTTACTTTAACACACAACAAACCTGACTCATATGTTTATTTGATCCTAACGTACCCGTACTAGAAACAGATGCTTGTGATACAGTCCTTGTTTCTGGGGCAGTACTCTTGCATTGACTCATAATTTGAAATCACAGCTGTCATTAGCATCTGGCAATGAAGTTATTGCATGTAATGATGAATCCAGTTACAGAGAAGGGAGGGGCATAGGAGGAAATGGCTGGAGAAAATCCACTAATGTACCCAAGGATTAAAAATACTAAAAGGCTAAAATTGCTTTTATGCAAAGTTCAGAGCTGCCTTTGTGCTCTCGACCTGCTTTTAAGAAACAAGGCAGGTTGTAAGGCAGGGTCAGTGTATCATTGTTTTCTTTCACCCCAAAACATAACCGCTCCCCTGCTGGCTCCTTACTGTTTCCTCAATCTCTATGTTTATCAGTATGTTCTTCCTAACTTTTTCTTGGAACTAAATAAGTGGGAATATGGGAAAGCACTTTGGACTATTCCATTCCAATTTAGTCACAATAATAATCTGCTCATTCTCATCATCTATGTTGAAAAGAAAAGAAAAGAAAAAAGACCTGAAGGTGAAAAGATTTTTCCTGCTTGGCAGACATGGATCCTGATCCTGCAAAAGCACAGGCGCATGCTTAACTTTAAGGATGTAAGTTATAATCAAGCATGTGTATACATCTCTACAGGATCAGACCTTTGTTTTCAAAACCAAGAGGATATTTCCCTACCTGTATTTGTTCTTAAGTTAAAAAACTTCCAAAGAATAATCCATTATTTCCAAATAAACAGATTTACCTCTGCCATATAGCTTTATATTCATCTAGTCTTATTATATAGAGATCGTTATATTAAGTTTGTTATTGGAAAAAACGCATATTCTTGTCATATTTTACTAAATAACAGTTTGAGGGAAAACAAACTCATGGATTAATGGATAATTGAGGATAGTCCCTTTTATTAAATTTCTCCAGGTAAACCTTACTTTTGCGTGGTATTTCTATTTATTTGCCACATTCATCTTTTCATAATCTCATCTGTTTAAATGGGAGCCTCCCAGTTTAAGTAACTCCCCCCCGACACATATTTTTAGGCCAGCAATTTAAAGATAAAGATCTATTACTTGTCATGGTAGAGAGGCCAAGTGTCCTAATTCATGATAGCTTGTGACACGATTGTGCTTCCCCCACTGAAGAAATGGTATTGTTGCTATAGGAAGAGCAGGGATGTGAGATACATGGTCCTCTGAGGAGTATTACTGTAAGAAGTTATCCAACAGCTGTTCAACAGAGAACACAGACTTACTTACAAGAGTTACAGAGAAGCCAGGCTACCTTTCAATGTGTCTCTCAGACTGCATGCAGTTCAAGGGAAGTGAAACAATGATATATTAAGCTAAGAAGTTAATCGGTATCCAGAGCATTTTCATAACTAAAGAGGTTACACAGACACATGCAAACACAAAAACTCATTTAAGACTTTTACTTCTTGCTGCAGTTTGGTCTGGAAGAATGACTGAACAAACACACTGCAGTTAACGCAGTAAAGGGATTATTTTGCCTCTCAGTTCAACTCAGGATGGTCGTGACTAGCCAGTTTACAACCAATAATTTATTCAGCAAACTGAGCTCCTCTTTTCTCTTCGGGAATTATCTGCAAACAGGTTGGAAGGTATTTTTACCATTTTGCTTGCAACTCCTCCTGTTTACTTCCTTACTGTTTAGTGTGAAGGCCTAAGGTGTCTCACAGGCTGTCCTCTAGCCACCATAGTGTGGTAGTGAAGCAGGCTTCAGTGAGGGGTGCTACAGATATGGCAGCAGAGGGGCATCAAGCCCAGCACAGAAGCAATTGAGTCAAGTTTTGAACCAAGGTAGGGATGGTGAATTTAAGGGTGTGGGTAGAAGACGGAAAGCCACACGGAGAGAGGATTGGTGGGGGGGAGAGAGGTAGCAAGGAAGGCAGAGGAGGAAATCGCTATCCCTGACCTATCCCATGCTTAGGTGAGACACACTTCTGTAAATGCTAAGTATTATCATTAATAATATATAACACCTTCCATAAGAGACATCTTGTGGATTCAAAGTACTTTACAAAGATCTGTATCATGATTCTCAGTTTACAGAAGGGTAAACGGAGGCACAGAGCAATTAAAGTACATGCTCCAGGTCACCCAGTGAGCAGGGTGGATTGATTTAAATCACCAAGAAAAACATTGATTTAAATCAAGTTTCCCACAGATACTTCTTCAAATTTTCTTAAACAATGGTGCAAATCTGATCACTAAAACATGTTCATTTACAACTCCGTACAGCATTTTACAACATCTAGGAGGGTATACTTTGTGTAATTTTTAGATAACTTTAATTTTATTAATTTAGGAAATAGTACATAATACTCATTACCTGTGTCAAGCTGCAGATGCAGCAGCAGTAGTACGTTGGGAATGGTAAGAACTAAATCACGCACACAAACACAATGGCACTTATATTTTATTAAACTAAATTTTAAATGTTACATAAATGTTTCACATTTGCAATTGCAGCAGTCTCCTGAGTTGCCGGCTGGTGGCTGTCCTTAAATTCTTTTTTTTAATTTTCGAATTTTATTAACTCTAACAGACAAGTCATCAGAACACTAAACATACACTGTCCTTAAAACTTCTACAAACTAGCTCTCATCTTCCCCACTCCCACTGTCATTTTATTCATAGACTCAATTCCCAGTTGATTTCTTAGCTTTAAGTGAATAATACCAAACGATGAAAATATTCTCCCTGTGCCTGCAGAGGAAGTTACTGCTATGAAAAGTTGGCTTAGCAACTGAAGGAACTCTGTTTCAAGGTGCCTGGTTAATGATTTCCTCCAATTCAGGGGAGTGACTTTGTTCAAAAAATCATCAGTAAACATGTACTGTTTAAATGGTTCCGCTCCTGAAATTTATTATGACCTGAGGAGTGATTTTGAGATGCCCATGCCATGGCAGCAGCATCTTCAGAAGCTAAGCATCTACCTTTATATCTGGGGTCGAGAACGTTCACAAGAAAATGAAGTGGAGTCAATGCTTGATCCATTCGCTTCTTTATTGCCTGCAGTTTAACTTTCTGGTGAGGTATTTCTTTCTTCAATGTCTCTTGAAGTGCCCTCCAAATTTCAACAGCATCAGCAATGCAGCAACAATTTCTCTGAAGTTTAAGGCTATGGATATAGGCTTCAGTATACTGAGCCATAGCCTCTATATTCCTCTTTAATCCAATGTTAGATTCTTTGGATGAGATACTTCCATCTATTTTATCACAGTTTTCTTCACAAAGTTTTAGGAGAATAGGCCAGTTCTTAATAAATTCTTTGCACATGTGACTTTAGTCTGCTGAGAAACAGAAATTGAAAGCCCAGAACTTTCAAGAAGCAAGAGCTGGTAGTTAGGCTGGACAGACTAGAACCATCAATTCATTTTTATGAGACTATAAGTGTAGGTTTAGCATGTTTGTGATGAGGTTTAATTGTAACTGTTATTTTTTAAACGAGAGAGAAATGTATTTTATTGATGATTTTTTTAAAAAAATCCAAAAAATATCAGATTTAAATTTTAAAAAATCCAATTTTTTTTTATTTAAAACAAGAAAACAAAACATTGATTTTTATCCATCCTGCCAGTGAGTCAGTGTCAGAGTGGGAAACAGGGTCCAGGCCCTCTGATTGCCAGTCCCGCACTCTAGCCATTAGACCAATGCTGCCTACAGGGGAACAGATGAGCCCTCCCTCTCGCCTTTTACTCCCCCACCCAGGAGGAGCTCCTCCTCCACAAGCTGCCAAAACCCTCGCTATGCCTAGCCTACCTCCACCTCTCCTGCACTGTCAAGAAAGTTGCCAGTTACTGAGGTAAAAAAATCTGGCAATCCCATGTTCAGTAGCCTATGTGTAACAAGTTGGTGATATCAGTCCAACTCCTTGCAAACAGTATGTACATCATTAAAACCACCATCCCATTGGCCTTCCCTTTGAGGGAAGTCTCAGAATAGACAGTAAAGATTGAATGAGCCTGGAACAGAGACTGGGCCACCTTTTCACTGGAGGAGGGCCCTATGAATCAGAGTTGATGAAGGGAACGGGGTGGGATAAATTTTTAACCACTCCTCTCTGTGCTATACTTGTTCTATGGATAAACTTCTGTTTCCAGGGCTGTCCATCTAGTACCTTTCCTCAGCAGGGAAGGGCTCATCATGGAGCACCATTATGATCATCAGCCAGATGGGTGTCCCTTCTGAACCAGCTTGCCATGCCATCACCTCTTCCCTGCATGTGCTGACTTCACAGTGATCCCAGCATCTGCTGGGAACTGATTTTAGAACCCAAATTTGGATTGTCACACTCCATCATGGCACACTCAACTGACCTTAAAGCCTCGGTCTTAGTGCACACTGGAGGACAAATTCCGATCACACCTATTGCCATCAGTACTGCACCCAAAATGACATAGACGGTGACCATTCTAGGTCTACTGGACTGTCTCTTATCGTCACTAGCAGCATCATATTAGCTAATAGCTCCTAAGCCATTAGACAGCACGCACTCTCTTAGCAAGATGGCCACCGTTGCCTCACTTCAAGTGGGATGTGTGCACGATACATCATGGCTATAGGGGCACTTTTTGCACAACGTCTGTGTGGGAACACCTGCACTCCAATCACCCTGATTATAGCTGGGTCATCAACTCCCAGAAGGCTTTGATCTCTCTGTTATCAGTTCTATGCATTTCAGATGCATTACATTCCTCATTAAAAAAAATGCTGCTGGGTGATAAACAAGGCTCTGTTTTTCAGGATGTAGTGTAGTAAAGCAGACGCAGATTATCTGGAAAGCCAAACTAAACAAGAAAATATTCTCTCTCGCCTTCCCCAGGGGAGAACAAAGAACACAGTGAGGAGAACAAATAGAAAGATGAGAGGAAGTAAGCAAGCATGCAGAAGGAATGTATTTTCTTAACAGCTATTTCTCAAAGAGAGGAAACAGCTCTACTATTTTTAAAGATGGTCATTCACAGCAGATGGAGAAATATGGGAAAGAAAAGTATGTTTACTCACACTCCCTAGGTTGGGGGGGGTGAGGCTGCCCCATCCGAGCCGGAGCCGGGCTACCGGGCTGGAGCGGCGGGAAATGCAAGGTGCCAGCACGGGCTGGTCCTTCATGGAGAGCGGGGTGTGCAGGAGGCCAAAGGGCAGCTGCTCCCACTTCCACTCCTATGCCCCCCACCCATGCGGGCGTTGTGAAGGCCTGGCCTGCCCCCCCATCCGAGTTGGTGCCGGGCTGGAGTGGCAGGTAAGTGTATGTGTGGGAGGGGAAGGGTGCACAGTGTAGATGTAGCCTTAAAGAAAATGCCTTACTAAAGAACAGGTGAACAACTTACTGAATAAGGCATCAACAGCACTGGCTAGCATCAAGTGCAGGGAAAGGAAACTTAAAACATAGTTCTGCAAATGCACCCAGATCTTGGCCTACACACTAGCTTTGTCTTTCTCTTTCCTCTTCCCCCCTGTATTCCCTCCCCCAGCAGTCCAGTTACACAAAGATCTTTAGGCCCCAAGAAGAAATCCAAGCTGCTATGTCAGGTTATAAGAGGAGACACGGCCACCATGACTTCTATAAAAGATTAAATTCATAAACTCCTTTTTCACAAGCTGCATTTCTTTTAACAAAGGGGTTTAAGTCCCTCCCAAAGAACCTTATACATTTCACTTCTCACTATTTTAAATGTCACATGATGAGACATATGCACTGTTGTTGTACCTATATCGGTCCCAGGATATTAGCAAGACAAGGTGGGAGAGGTAATATCTTTTATTGGACCAACTTCTGTAGGTAAGATACAAGCTTTTGAGCTACAAAGAGCTCTTCTCCAGGTCTGTGAAAAGTACCAGCAGTATTACGGCTAAATACAAGATCAAACAGACAGTTAAGCATCAGTAGTCAGCATATATTCCAAGGGATCATTCATGGTGAAGTGACGTCTTAACACCCCATAGTCATAGAACAAAAAGGGGGGTTAGTGGGTTACAGATTGTAGCCATAAATCCAGTGTGTCTGTCCATGATTTTTAGTGTCTAGCAAAGTTGTGAATTTAAGCCCCTGGGCTCATCTTTTGAAAGTGTTGTGCAGGTTTCTTCTGAGGATGAGGACAGAAGTCAGATATAGAGTGATTGCTTTGTGGAAAAAAAATGTTCACCCACAGATGATAGGGTGTTTTTGTCTTTCATCCTTTTCCTGGGTGAGTTCATTCAAGAGTGTAATGATTGTTTGGTTTCAGCCACATAATTGTTATTGGGGCATTTACTGTACTGGATGAGGTACACTACATGTTGTGATAGGCATGTGTAGGACCCATGGATCTTGAAAGGTGCATTGATCATTGTAGCAGTGGAGGTATGTCTGCAGGTTGTGCATTTGTTGTTCTGGCAGGGGCTGGTGCCACTTTGAGTTGGCATGGTCTGGTCTGTGAGGAGCTTTCTTCTGGTGATGAGCTTGAAGAGGTTGGGGGTTGTTTGAAGGCCAGCAGAGGGGGGCAGGGTCAGGAAAGATTTCTTTCAGGATGGTGTCCCAATGGAGTATGGGGTGCAGTTGTTCGATGACACCTCATATGGATTCCAATGTGGGGTGGTGAGTGACAAATAGGAGTGTGCATTCAGAGGGACGTTTGTTTCTGTATTGAAGTAAGTTCTCGCAGGATATCTGGGTGGCCCATTCCATGATGTTATCTACTTCTCTGGTGGAGCGTCCTCATCTGGTGAAGGCAGTTTTGAGTGTGTTAAGGTGTGTCTCCTGGACTTTCTCCTCACAGATATTCTGTGGTACCTGAGTGCCTGGCTGTAGATAACAGATGTCCAGAGGATGAAAATATCATCAATGTATCTCAGGTATATCATTGGTTTCATGTTGCATTTGTCCAGAAATTCTTCTTCAATGTGACCCATTAAGAGGTTGGCATAGTGGGGAGCCATCCTAGTATCCATGGTTGTTCCTGTGGTTTGGACAACTTTTGTTGTTGAATTATTATAGATATGAATGTGTGACACTCTTAATACTTTCCCCAACCAGAAGAAGAGCTCCATGTAGCTTGAAAGCTTGTCTCTCTCACCAACAAAAGTTGGTCCAATAAAAGATAATATCTCACCCACCTTGTCTCATGTAATGAGATGCACTCTCACACATGCTTTGGGAACCTGTACATATTTCTAGACACTCATCTAT
Source organism: Emydura macquarii macquarii (assembly GCF_026122565.2). Taxonomy (NCBI): domain Eukaryota; kingdom Metazoa; phylum Chordata; order Testudines; family Chelidae; genus Emydura; species Emydura macquarii. Next base: position 2,752,425 of record NW_027133667.1, read on the forward strand.
TTGTCCATGTACTCCAGATTAAAAATGTTCTCTTCTGCCATTCAAAGAACATCTGTGCCATTTCAAACTTTCATCTTGCCAGTCGAAAATAAGGCGCTTTAAAAAAATATTGAAAAGGAAGAAAGTTCTGGAGTTACTTAGATTCTGCCCACTGTTAAAGAATAACTCCTCTTAAAGTAGCACCAGTCTTGTCAGGTCCCAGTATAGGATTCTTGTGCTTTATCAGTAAGATTTCTATGGGTACCAGTAAGGAGAGGGAAGAGGCATGATGGGAGTATTCCATGGGGGAGGGCATTCTCGTGCCCTTCAGGGATTATATGCCAGAGGTGTAAATTAGAGCTACTTCCACACAGCTCTATGGTGGGCTGGGTTTTAGCAGCTCAGGATAGAGGCCACACCTACTTCCTGGTGCCCCTCCTCCAATGTACAATGTATTCAAGAACGTGCTGCAACAAACTGGAGAACTGGACCCTCAATGACTATCTTAACTCATTTGTAAAACGAGGTTAACACCAGACTTGTGAGGATTAATTTAGTTAATGGATGCAAAGTGCAATGGAGAGGAAAAGTACTGTAATGACTGCATATAATTGTATTATATGATGGATATTTGGTAGCCTATGCAAAATTAGTTGCAGCGTTAGGCCAAGTGGAGAGAAGCTCTATACATCACATAAATGCCACCAAAATTGGCACCATAGTTATCAGACTCAGGAGAGAAACTCAAAAGTGAATGGACATGGAGGCTGGATTATTTCTCTCCCAGCTGCAGAGGTGGGTCAACATGATGTAAGGAAGCATGCAGTGCTGAGCTGAACTTATTCTGCAGTTGGAGGACTTCAATTTCCCAGGATGGTTTTGGATTATTTTTATACTGTTTTATGGGCTAAAAGTGATTATCACTGCTACATCCCTGTGTGTGTGTGATATCACTATTGTATATTAGCTGTATCAGTATTCCATGTCATTAATGCAAAATAAAAGCTGTTCATAGGATTGTGCTTTTATATTATATGACTGAAAATGAATAGCAATATGATTCTAATAAGATTCTTCTCCTGCTTTGGAGTACACTGCTTCTGCTGGGTAAAACTGGAAATGCTTGTAGTACTTTAACTTGGCAAGATTGGCAGAAAAGAATTTCTAAAAATTTTACATCATGTTTTCCACCAAACTTGGTTGTATTCATCTGTGTTTTATTACTCCTGCTTGGACTGCAACATTTCCACTGAGTTGGGATTAAGTTTGTTTTGTCTGCACTTGTTAAACAGTATGTCTGACTGACCCATGAGATGATGTGGCAGATGTTTCCCTGTGTGTTTCGGCACATTTCTGTGAGCAGCTTTTCTGTGAATTTGTGAGACAGAGTGTGTGAACGGCCTCATTCAAGTCTGGCCATCTTGCACATAGTCTAAACTCGAAATATTCCATTGACATTTGTTAGGGAAGAATAAAATATTAGGTGACTATTTCAAGATATATTGGAAGAAAGACACAGCAGAGAGATTTCAAGAGACCACTTGATCTGTCTACTTTGGGTTTCTTCAAATTTGTTTCATTGCCATTCAGACTGTGTCCATTTGTCTGGATTTGGATGAGTGTTTTTGATATTTGACAGCATTATCTATTGTTATCAGTGAAGTTAAGAAAGGTGCAAGATGGCTGTGGGAGATCACATAATAACGTTATCCAGGAGAAACAGAGGCAGCTTTTTTTTTTTTTCTTGTTAAAGGGGGGGAAAAGATCCGCTTAGGGTGTATCATTATTACTGGTCTGAAGCTATGAACAGCTGGACTTGAAAGACAAGTAGGCAATTTCAGCGGGAAAACAAAAAGCAAAACAGATTACAGTGACAGGGCTATAACCATTTAATATGGGATAAATGGAAGCAAGCAATGTAACAACCACTAAAAGAGAATGGTTAATAATAACGGGATGCCAAAGAGCGAAAAGGGTGGATGCACACAAAGCAGAGGTGTTCTGCATGTTCTCTATTCTAGAGCATTCTGTTAGAATAGGTCAGAATGAAAAGCATTAGAGTTAGCAATACTACTGCATGCTCCAGAATGCATGAGAGTGACATGAGACTGTGTGCATGCATTCAAGCTAGAGGGGAAGGTTAGAGGGTAAAAGTAGATAATATATAGTCTGAAGTTATTCTGGGGCAAAAGTGAAGATTACAAATGCCAGGTCAGTATTACTAGAACTGCCAGAAAGGAAAATCTAATGTTTGCAACCATGTGGGGAAAATGATACTGGGAAAAGTTCAGAAGTTTAAAATAGCAGTAGGTAATGCTCTAGCATGGAAATAGATACCAAACATATACAAACAGGTGGAATATAATAAAACCATGAGTATAATAAACAGTTACATTCCCACCATTAAAATAAAATAACACTTCATAAAAGCAAACACACTTCAAGATGTCAGATTATATTGGAATGCTCATGTAACTTTTGCATTCTGCCTCACAGTGCATTTTAGCCCACTAGAACTGCACATCTGGTCATTTGTTATTGTTTTACCAGGACAAAATACCAAGGGAAAATAAAGGCTACCAGTGAGTCATTTGATTTCTATAACTATTATACACAATCACATGCGCCACTGCATATATCATGGCCAAGCCTTCCAAAAGTGACTAGTGATTTTGAGTGCCTCAGTTTTTGGGTGCTTAATTTGAGATATCTTAAAGTGGCCCTTTGAAAATCAGGACCCCTTTAAAGTATTTCAAAATAGGCATCCAAAAATGAAGTATTCAAAAATCACTATTTTTAAAAAAAATCTTGGCCTAGATCTTTCTTTGATTGCTTTGTGGTGCAACGTTTTTATTTTTAATATATCTGGGAGCAACAGACACATATTTTCCTTTCATTCTACCCCTTTCTAGTTGTGCATTTATATTAACTCCAAACAATTAGACTGTTTACAGTACAGCGCAAACCATCATGAATTTTATACACAGATGTTTTGCTTGCCTTTCCTTATGCTATATTCATGTATCATTGTGCACTTCAGAACTACTTTGTTCTATTTTTCATTATTAGACTATTTTAATCATTAGAAACATAACAATAATACATAGGATGTAACCACGTTATTTGTTATTTCAGTGGAGTAAACATGTAAGGCTGAAGTCAATAACCCAAATTGTGTTTACATACCAAAGAAAACAGACATACCCTGTTTTGTTAAATAAAAAATATGACTCCATCCTGATTATTCTGAAGATATTTAGAGATAAGCAGCTGAAAATAGAGTCTTATAACAGACAGCCTTTACTATATGCCACACTTCTAGCTCCACCTATAATATATAGATCTAGGGCGCAAGCATGTAAAGCGTCACTCAACTGAGTTACTCTATTCAGGTGAGTAAAGGGTTTGCAGGATTATTCCCCATTGTATCCTGTCTAGATGGAATCCTAGTCACACTGAAGTCAATGAGAGTTTTGCCATTAACTTCAATGGAATCAGGATTCACCCCCATGCAGCTCTACTGAGATATAAGAGGAACAACAGAGAGGCTTTTTTTTTATTTTTTGCCTTAGATTATCCATTCCCTTTAGATTTGTTCTTCTAATTAGATTCCTGCAATTCCCAACCCCTCTGTCCTCAATGTTACAATGCTATTAGGGCTCACTTTCTTTTTCTCAACTGTAATAAATTTATATCAGGTTAGAAAAAGCATAGCAAGCACATACTCTGTTCCTGGGAACAATCTGGATCCCACAGGATACCAAATGAGTCACAGGGAAAAATGCAGTTTCTAAAAACCCTTAATCGCTGTTATATGGTATATTTTCCCTATATTTATATTACACACAAACACACACCCATACACAATCATTTACTTTTGTTACCGCATTATTAAACATGCACCAAACCAAAAAAGAGTCATATCCTAATAGTTTAGATAATCATTCATCATGAAACTATTAGCAGAACTCTTTATAATGAAAATGTCAGATAAATACATATTTAAATTATCTAGAGAACTGGCTAATATTCAATCATGCAGGTATATTAGGAAAGTTGGGCTAAAATACAGACCCAGAAGAAAAAACATTTCTATTTCACAGAAATTGTAAAAGCAAAAAATAATATTTTTAATAATAAAAAGCTGCAGTATGTGGTTCCAGGACATTGTATTGAATCAGTTCAATCTGTGCTGTGCTCGATTTTAAAAGCCTTGTATAAAAGAAAACAAACAAAAATACACAACTATGAAGGTGTCTCCCCAATGCATCAGACAGGAGACAAAGGAAACTGAAATTCAGCTGTTTGTGTCTGATAGAAGAGAATGAAAAGATTGCAAGATTATGTATGGGAGGTCACATCCTCACTAATAACAATGGGTAAATCTTTGACAAAAAGCATGACAGAAACAAAAACAGAAACAATAGATGTAAGCTAACAATGGCACAATGAAACAATGACTGCCAGGAATGTCTGGTTTTACTAATGCAAAATAGTTGAGTCACTAGTTTCATAATATGATGGACTATGTGCTAATCTAGAAATGAGAACTGATTGGTAACTGAAAACCAAAACTCAATCTGCAAGGATTTGGTTAGATATGGGAGTGACTGGCTACAAATAGGCGGCCAGATCCTCAACCAATCTAAATTAGCATAGCTTCCCTGAAATCAGTGGACATCCTCAAGTGATCTAAACTGGGGTGTTTGCCCCAGTAATTTTATGTACTGTCACAAGAAAGCCTAAATTAGGTTTGGAAAAGTCATGTTAGAAGGAGCACTGCTGAGAATGGCCTACTTTTTCCTAGAGCAGGGGTGTCAAACATTTGGCCCATGGGCCAGATACGGCCTGCCAACCTTTTTGGTCTGGCCCCAGCGGCAGCGCAAGTCACCAACAGGGGGTGGCGCGCACAAGATCTGTGTACTCTGGTGGCAGCGCGTGGAGCGCTGTGTGCACGAGACACAGCGCTCGGTAAGCGGCTGCTAGATATTTAAACCTGTTTAACATTTTACTCACTGTTCTATAAATCTGTTTGATGCCTTCACAAGATTAAAAACAAACAATCCCAGTGGGGAAGGTGAAGTTGATAAAGATAGGGGAGAGAAAAAGAGAGATCTTTGAAATTCCAAAAAAGGAACAAATAACTTGCTTTAATTGGTCATTTATATACCTATAGGTCCTGAAAAATAGGACCTGCTTCCTGATTTCCCTAGTAAAACGAGTGACCTCACACATACTGTAAACAAACGTTCACTTTAATGGTTCTTCAAATTCCTATTCTAATTTCTTTTCTTCAGAAGAGTTGTGTTATTGCTCGTTCTTGGCAGAAATGCCAAGTAGTAAATTAGGTTTGATTATATATAATGAAATTTGTCAAACTTTATTACAATACAGTAATACAGTACAATATAATACAATAATTTTAATTTAAAAAATTTCAATTTATGGTATGTATGGCCCACTTGAAGAACATTTAATTCAAATCTAGCCCGCCATAGGAAATGAGTTTGACACCCCTGTCCTAGAGGGTATTGCTTAGGTGCAATTCTTTATGTGACCACATGCTCTTTAGGGTCTCAGACAAACTACATGGCAGGCTGGAGTAGAGTGACAGAGTTTGAGGCAGCTTCCCACACCTGCTCTTGGACAAGGGTTCCCTGCAACAGTCTTAGTAGGTTCCTCAGATCCCTCCCAGGCAGGCCAGCCTGAGCAACAGTCCTTTCATAAATAAGCAAAGAAAAAGTCCCAAAACAAACTCAGCAGTCCTGAGCCAGGCCTAGCTTCCTCTGGTGGGGCTCTGGCTCTCTGCAGAGATACTAGGCTAGTCTTTTCACTCAAGGAGCAAAAGGATAGGAGATCTGTTCTCCTCTGTGGTCAGCCAGCAACTGCACATTCCTCCCCTTTTAACCAGCTTGAGCGAGCTCACAGCAGCTTATTAACCCTTGCTGGCTCAGTGTGGGGTTGATCTACCCCATGACACCTCATATAATTTATAACTGAATGCTTCATTGCCCTATTTTCTTTGCAATCTATATAATAGGATTCCACAATTGTTACCTCTCTCTGTGTGTCACTCCAAGCCACAAAACAATATAACCAGCACAACCCAATAACCCCAAACATAGTCCCTCATCTCTGCACACCCCCTTCATTTGCCACCCACACAAATCAACACAAAAATCCCTCAGTACAACTCACACACACTTGCCTGCCCCCTCCCATACTTGCCATAAAATGATAACAGGAACAGCAAAACTTATCTTATAATAAATATTACATACCTACCCTCAGTCCTTGGTCTCAGAGTATGGTAAAGTCCACTTATTCTCCCTCTTCAGTGGTTGTGTGCCCCCTCTCCCCCCCCCCCCCCACACACACACGTTGGTTTGACATGATTTGTTCTTGACAAATCTATGCTGACTGTTAGGAGATGAGCAACGCTATCATAAATGGGGACGATGAAAAACTGAATGGGGGAGAAATCATATCTTGGGGCATGACTACACAAGGAGCTAGGGGCGATATTCCCTAGCTCTCACAGAGCTAGCATGCTAAAAAACATCAGCGTAGCCAAGGCAGTGGCAAGCAGTGACATGGGCGAGCCATGCTGAATTTGTACGCACAGGGGTCAGGAGGGCATGTATTCAGCTAACCTGTGCCGCTGCTCCCTGTCCTACCTCATTTCCTGTGGTCTGGGCATAGGGAGATAAGGCAAGAGGAGGTGTCGTTTTTCACACAGACAATTGTCTGTCACGCTGACCTCGCCTGTGATCCCCTCAGCTGATAGGGACCTTACAACAAAACAAAACAACTTGAACCTGACAGTACAGTTTCGTAGTGGTAGTAACATCACCACAGTCTCTGACCTCAGCACAATCAGCCGGATTCCACTTCTCCTACAGCTGGAAGTGGTTACTAGCAGCATGAAGATATTGGGTCTGGTGACTGGAATGAATCATCTGAATGACCCTCCTTACAAATCCACAGGCAGATCATGTGCACAGAGGCTCAATCAAGAGGAGGAGCTAAAAGGTTGTGAAACACTTTAAACAACTCTGTACACCTGGCATGATGGTGCCCCGTGGAGCCAAGAAGGCTACCAAAAGCCTACATGGGATATACATATACCTATGTTTTTCTTGAGGAGCAATGACTGAGCAAGAGAGAGAGACCAGGAGGCTCACAGATTAGATTACACAAACTGAGGATCTGGCCCAATATTTTGACTTCAATGGAGCCATGCCAATTTGCACAGCTGAGGATCTGGTCTCTCATATTCGGGGCTGGTCTAAATAGGAAAGTTATACTGGTATAAAGTAGGGTGGGAATTTAAAGCACTGTAGTTATAGTGGTGCAACGCCTAGTCTCAAAGACCAACTTGCTGCAGTGATGGCGGCTCACAGTTCATTCCTTACTTTTCAAACCAGCAAAAACTAAGAGAATTGCAATAGCAGTGTATATAGCCATGCAGGCACTAACCTTCTGCCCCAAAGCTTGTCCCAGGCCAAACTGCACCCTCACTTAGAGGAAGTTTTGCCATAATGCAGAGCCTCTGATTTGAATAGATGAGAAGTAGGGTGGCAGGCTGCAGAAATAGGATAACCTTGAAGATGGTCCCAAACCAACAAAGGAAAAGGGGATGTTCTTTTCCCCTTCCCACTAAATAAAATGTTGTAGAATAAAATTGATTCCAGGATGAGGTAGAGGAAAAATTTAACCTATATATGACAAAACAAATTTAAAAAAAAAAAAAAAAAGCAATGAAGTGATTTATTGAAGTGTATAGAAACCTAGGGATAGCATAAAAAAAAAAGTCAGTTTGAGTTAGTGTTTTCAGCTCCACATGGATAAAAAATGAGGCTAGGAATAAAAATTAAAGAGGGTAAAACACAAAGTGAGAGCAGATGCTAGGGAAGCAATTTTTTTCACAGGAAGAAACGTAAATATGAAGAACAGCCCATAAGGCAAGGTTGTCGATTCAAGAGCGTGAGGCCTTTTGAGATGCAAACCGAAGGTACAAAAGGGAAAGTGTTACATGCAAGAAAGGAAGGCTCCCCTCCTGGACACTATATACAGCAGTGGTGTCCAGCTTTTTCACTCTTGGAGTGGAACATGTCATTTTCAGAAGATTAAGAGACCATAATCAATCCTTAGGGGCAGATTCTCAGCACTAGTCTGTTCCCTTCTTGGCACACAGGTGGTACAAAGGGAGAACCACACACACAGGCAAACCCCCAGCATGCTTAAAGTTAGCATAGCTAGTTCCTATACATTCCCCCACAAAGCCTCTGGCATAAGGTATGTCTCAGAGATGGGGAATGGCTAGCGCATGCTCTAAACTGTGCTGGGGCTAGGATAGAGAATCAGGGAGCAGTAACTGCTTGGGGGTTCTCATAGATGTATAGATTCCAAGGCCAGAAGGGGCTGTTGTGATCATCTGACCTCTCAGATTCTACTCTTTCCCCCCACCGTCTCCGCCACTTCAGGGAAGGGACAGCAGCCCCTCCAACCACTGCCAGCACCTAGCAGAACTGCTCTTGCAGATGCAGAGGAAAAGTGGGGGAAGCAGCAGGGGATGCAGTGTCTCTGCCTCATCCCTGTAGGGAAGGGGATGATTCAGACACTCCATTTGAAAACTGCTGTGCACAGCTCGGGGAAACACATTTTCCATTCATAATGAAACACACATTTGATGAGGTTCGAGACCAGTGATGGTCACTCTGTGTATATTTATATAATTAATGACCTATTTGGATTTATAATGAATTTTCCATCAATGTCGAGGGGCTAGAGCCCAAGACTAATTAAAACACACGATATCAGTGACACAACTCTACATAGTGAAGTGCCCTACAACCCAGATAGCACTTGCCTGCTAAAATCACCACCACCACCAGACATTGCAACCATCTAAAAACCCTCAACGCACTTCCTCCCCAAATGCTCAAAGACAAAAGATGGGCTTCACAGCTTGGTAAGATGATTAACAAATTCAGGCTTTGGTGGATCAAAGGTGCATGTGGGAAGGGGAGAAAACAAATTGCAGATTTGAGGTGCCCTCTTAGAAAATGCCCTCCTGGGAGCCCCCTGTCATTTAAACTAGGAAGTCTCTAGCTTGAATGGATCTGCTGACTGCGACTGCAGTGGTACGATCCATTGAGAAGAGGCGATTTCTCAGGGAACCAGGACCCAAATCATTTAGGGCTGTATGCACAGACAATGCACAGGCAGCCAGTGGAGCACTGACTGGTGTTATATGTGCTCTAGGCATGGCACTCCACTTAACAAGCAGTTTCAGCAGTCTAGTCTTGTGGAGCAATGTAGCCAGGCGAGCGTCTCAGGAGGTGCAGATGGTTAAAAAATGTTCTTGGCCACAGCTGTGACCTTAGTACCCAGGATCTAGCTAGATTCCTAACCTATGTTACAAATGACAGCCTCACTCCCTCAATCAAGGGCACTGATAACAATTCTCACCAACTCTCCTGGTTGCTTTCCCCAAACTACCAGCATTACACCTCAGTCAAGACCCAGCCAGCCAGCCTCTGTCTCATGCAAATACTAAATCACTAGTGCCACAGCAATAGGTAGGTCACACAAGACAAGAAACATAGAAATGGGCATCATGAGCATACTGCGCACACCATGGACCATGGGCCCTGTCTCCGCTGCCTTGCACACTCATTCACACCTGCAAAGAAAGGGCACAATGCCATCATTTGGATTTGGTAGCATTGTACACTCACTTTGCACAGGTGCAAAAGACTGAATCAGATCCAAGGCAGTGAACAATTGGGCCTCATGTCTTTTTACTAGCTCTCCCAGAGGCCTGAAATACATATTGACAAAGAGGGAAGTCTGGACAAAAAACCCATTGTACCTCTATGACACAGAGGCCCCTTGGCACCAGTGCTGGGAGAATCTCCTCTCCTTTTACAGCCTGCCCTGACCTTGGCATTTTCAGGTGGCTACCCTAGGCATGGACGGGTCACACATGGCGATCGCCATATGAAAGCTGGCAACTCCAGACTGCTACCAGTCAATTGCTAATCAGTTTGGAAGTCCATTGTTGGAGCAGTGTCATCACAAGTGTTCAGGGCCATTAATCGCATTCTGCTACAAAGGACTGAGAGTCTTGGAAATGTGCATGAAATAGTGGACAGTTCTGTAGCGATGGGATTCCCTAACTGGCGAGGAGATAGATGGTATGCATATCCCTATTTTGGCCCCAGACCATCTCGTGATGGAGTACATCAATAGAAAGGGGTTATTCTATGGTATTGCAGGCGCTTCCGTAGGTATTTCACTGACATCAAAGCAGGTTGGTCAGGAAAGTGCATGATGTATGCATCTTCAGGAATATTGGCCTGTACAGAAAGCTGCAAGCAGGGGCTTTCTTTCCAGATCAAAAGATTCCAATGTGGGATGTTGAGATACCCATAGTGATCCTGGGAGACCCAGTCTACCTACCCCTTACTGCCATTGCTCATGAAGCCTTAAGAAAGCAACCTGGATAGCAGCAAGGAGTGCTTCAATAACAGGCTGAGCAGGTGCTGAATGACAATTGAATGTGCCTTTGGCAGATTAAAGGTTTGCTGGCGCTGCCTTTATGGCAAGTTAGATGTAAATGAGGAAAATATTCCCATGGTTATAGCTGCCTGCTGTGTGCTCCATAATATTTGTGAAGCTAAAGGTGACAATTTTCCCCCTGGGTGGAGCGCAGAGGCAGATTGCCTTGTGGTTGAATATGAACAAGATGTCAGGGCTATTAGAGGGACACAACAGGGGTTGGGGGTACATTCAAATCAGGGAGGCCTTGAGGAGCCATTTTGACAATGAGCACTAATAGAGTGTCTTTGTAAACAGCACAGTGCCAGGCTATGACTGATATCCAGTTTGCACTGTGTATCAATGTAAACTGTAATCACTGTGTGCAAGAGACAAATAAAGATTTCTTATTCTTCAAAGAATATGTATTTATTAAATAATTATTCACAGCACATATGAAAAGCTGGGCTGGAGGGAAGAAATCAGTGAATGCAGTGAGAGCTATGACAGCTGGGTGTAAGTTCAGCTATCATTCTGGAAACTGTCTGAAGGGGTGGAGTGAATGGGGTACTGACGGGCTGGTACGAATCTAAGGGTGGAGTATGGGCAGAGCATGGAAAGCAGTTCCGTGTTGGCTGCAAGGGGAGCGGGGCGAGCACACATTAATTCAGTCTGCAGTGTTATAAGTGACTTTACCAACTCCATTTGCTCCTCCCTGGCTTTTCTCATGCGCTTGTGACCTGCTATCACTTGCTCCTGGTTTTCCCTCCTCTCCTGCCTATCAATTTTCTGATTTTCACACACAGTGTGTCTCCATGCCTTTTTTCTTTTTTTTCTCCCCACCTCAGAGGACTGGAGAAGTTCTTAGAACATCTCCTCTTTGCATCTTCATGGTCGTTTTCTTATCAGCCGCATGCGCTCGGCAGGTGTGAGGGGTTTCCCCTCAAGGGCACATCTATAGAAGCACAATAAACAATGAACAGAAGCATGATTGTGAGTGCAATAACAGCACTGATGCATTTCTGTAAACTACACCTCTTTCTCACTGTCCCCCGTCAAGCGCACAGCTTGATGATCAACCAGGGCATGGTGAGTTGTGCCCAGAGGGAGGGGGTACTCAAGCTGGGGAAAAAGTTCTGGGTGGTTGTCTGGAGTATTGATGCAAGTAGATAGGGACAAAATTTAAAATTGTGCCACCATTTTCCACAGGCGGGGGCCACAGAAGCCAATATCTCACTCCTGAGAGTAAGCAGGGATGTTGGAGTGCATCTGCTCCATGCAAAAAGCTTCAAACCAGGTCTCTATGCTGTTTGCCTGTGTGCCACTTTGGTCCCTGCACAAGTGATTGCTGAGTGGTGTGGGGAAGTTTCCTACAACAGGGAAAGAAACAAAGCAGTGTGTACAATACCACTGTTTTGGTGCAAAAAGCTGACTTTGGTTGACAGAAGTCTCTAGTGTAGACCAGGCCTTGGAGCAAAGATGGCTCCCTCTGGGTTAACAGGTCTGACCATCGCCTGGGGGTGGAGGTCGAAAATGTCACAGAGGTCTCAGGAAGTCATGGAATCCATGACTTTCGTGACATAATCTTATTCTTAACCATAGAGAACACTCATGGAATATAAGCAATTGCACAAATCTGCTCTCTGAAACCTCCCACAAGAAAGGAATGGAGCCTCTCAAGAGCTCCTCCATCTCTTCTCGCAGGGGATGTCATTTCCAGACCAGCAAGGGTAGCTGACAGATTTAAAGGATCAGCATATAATTTACCTACATTTTATATACCACTCTAATCACTGTGGCATTTGAGTATTTTACAAGAAAATCAGCATGAGCTTTGCCATAGATGAGAAGGGTAACTGTTTTTGCAGGGGAAAAGCTTGCTGTGTGGAGATGAGTTTTACATTTGCATCTGAAAGCTATGAACAATTCACAAGAGTTGTTTCAGGAATAAGTTTGATTAAGCCATTAAAAGTAACAATGACTGAATCTAATTAAGTTTGATGTCCTGGGTATTTGTAGGGAATCATACCACAAGGTAGCATTGTTCTATAACGCTAAACTTTTCAGGCAGGAACATTGTTATTTAAAACTGAAAAGCCACAATGTTACACTGATTTTCTTTAAATTGACTAATTTTAACAAATTCTAGTTTCTGATAAAGCTTCTTCTTTACATAGTCATGTCCTGGAAGTTTATATGGTTTTCAACTTCGAAAAGATAAACTATTTGAATTTTTCTGTCGCTCAGATGATAGTTGTAAGGATTTTTTTCAAACCATGGAAGAAATTGATGAACAGACTACAAAGGGCTGTCTATACACAAAGTGCTCTCTAAAGGGGGGGGGGGGGGGGGGGGGGGGGATTAAATATATTTTTCATCCTATCAACTTCTTTCATTTGCACTAATTTTAGGTGTTTACTTATACCTGTAGCAGTTATATGTTTTTCAGACAGAAATGCAATTGTTAAATTATTCATTTGATGGCCCTGATTCAGCCAGTTACTTAAATCATGTGTCTAACTAAAAGCATGTGAGTTGCCCCATTGTCTTTAGTGGAACTATTCACATGCTTCAGGTTAGGCACGTCTTTCAGTACTTTGCTGAACAGAACCCAAAGTCAGCAACGGTCTAAAGGGAAAAATTAGATAATTACAATCCATAGAAGTAGTTGCGAGACTGATTAAGACTACTGGAGGCTTGGTCTCCACCTAAAACGCGAGTTGACCTAGACAGGGGTGGGCAAAATACAGCCCATGAACCGGATCCAGCCCATCTAAACTTTTCTGTCTGGCCTGCCAGCCCACCATGCAGGAGCTCTACGCTGGAGCATCAGGCAGCTTTCAGCCAGTCTCTACCCGAACTTCCTGCTTCCAGTCATGTGACTTACCAGAATTCACGGAGTGGACCCGCTGCAAAAATTATTGCCCACCCCTGACCTAGATACATTGCACAGGGTTGTGAAAAATGTCAACCCACTGTAGGTGCAGCTAAATCAACAGAAGAATTCTTCCATCAACTTAGTTCACTGTCTCTTGAGGGAGTGTGGATTTACTATAGCAACGTAAAGACCCCTTCCATTGCTGCAGCATGTGTCTACCCTGCAGCGCTGCAACTGTGCTGCCACAGAGCATGTAGTGTACATACCTGCAGAGTCAAAGGACCTTATTACAATATGAGAAGGAAGCAGAAAAAAAAAAAAAAAAAAACAGCGCAAGAGAGTTACAGAATGGTAAGAGATTTTATTCAGGCCAGAAAGTATATAATCCTGTAAAAACATGGAAATCATGCTCCAGTGAGGCTAGCAAAACAAATCATAGCAGGGAAATGTGAACCAGAGATTAAGAAGGCTGTATATCAAAAGTAGGAAGCCTGATTTTTTTCTCATTCTTGCCCAGGCTTGTCTTTCTCTAGATGAAATATGGAAAATTACTTGTTTAAAAAAAGAATAGGATGCCTATAGGACAGCCAGCGAGTCCATTAAAACCACCAGCATAAAAGGAGAAAAAATAAAAAGCACACACGATAAGATTATTTCAGAAAACAATGATGAAACACCTACTTTGGGATTACTCTTTCCAGGTAAGGAAGAATAAAGCATTACCAGAGAAAAGGTATAAGAACAATCATGTAAAATTAAATGACAATAAATACACTAGCTACATGATGATGCCTAAAACTGTTCACTGGGCATGAAATCTTGGTCCTATTGACTTCAAGGGGACCATAATTTTACCTTGGTATTCTGGGGAAGGAAGGATAGTTTTTGTGGAAAGTTCCAGATCAACAGCCCTGAAAAATGTATATCCCCTGTTTATCCAAAAATAGGTATAGCACAAGCAGTAGCCACATAAGCTTCTGTCACAATAACTCACCAACAAACCTCATACCTGACGCAGAGGGACCACAAGTTGGAATGAGAGTTCAGTGTCTACAACAATTTGATCCTTGGCCTATCTATAAAAATGGCTAACAGAGCCAAATGGAGCCATTTGCAATGGCATGTTTGGTGTGGACAGCCACTAGGAAAGCACCAATTCATTCTGCTTATACTGCTGAAAAGTGGTTAGCTGGCAATATAAATTACAATCATATATAGCCGTAGCCACATTTCAGCTTACTGACTGGCTCCATATTCTATTCTAGTTCTTTGAGACATCCAGCCCCCTAAATGACAAGATATGGCCATGGTTCCAATGGGGTTTTTTGTTTTTTTCCCAAAACACACAGATCAGACACCATGTAATTGCATAAATTCCTTAAGAACATCCAGTCTGTTGTTTTACTTCCCAGGCATTTCATTAAAATGTGTGTAAGCTACTAATTATAAAATAATTATTTGTATAAGAAAATGTAGTTCAGTTCACATCAAAGATACCACCCAGTTGCTTCAGGTATCCGAGCATATAACCCTAGTTTTGTTTCATACCCTACAGCTACTCATTCTGTAGTACTGTGCTGACACCAAAAGGCTTCTGTCCTAGGCTCAGCAGAGTTTCCTGCAGGTGCTTTAGTGAAGATGGATAACTTACCATAATGAGTTTATGACAACAAACAATAAAATGGGACTATGAACAACACTGTGGTGCACATCACATCATTGGTGCTAAAGCTCTTGATTATTTATACAGAGCCAGAAGCATTCAGCAGGAGGCCTAAAAAACAGCTAAAAGGTGCTAAACAAAGAACAAAAGCATTGCCCTAAAGAGCTTACAATGTCATGATACAAAACACATGGTGGTGTGACAAAAGAAGGATGTGTGGTTGCTAGGCTTCACAAAGCAGATGGGTGTTCAGAATTTTATTGGAGGAGGAGAAAGAGTTGGAGTTGGCCTACACTAGCTGGGAGCTGTTCCATGCTTGAGAGGTGTCAAGAAAGAACAATGCATACATTACAGCGTATTCTGTGGCAAAAATGCATTACAACCTTCATGGTTGTCCTTCATCCTGATTGGACCCTTGTGCCCACATGAAGTTCACTGCAAGGTCAGGCTCTAGTAGGTGACTCATTCCAGTTGTATCTACCACCTGTCTGTCATTCTGATATTGTACTGTATTTTTGGGTACTTTTCCACACTGTGTTCTTCAGGACAGGAAATCCACCGCTTATTTGGACACAGCTCTTCTACTGAGCACCAACAATATGCACTTATGGTGCCTTATAATTAATGATGACGCAATCACGATGGCCAGTCAAATGCACATGGAGTGTATGTGTAAAATAAGATTAAGTCATAGCCTCTAAGGACCTGCTAACATTCTACTAGGCCAAAGATTTTCAACCTGTGGGACACCCCCTCCATCCCCCCCGAGGGGCAAAGAGGAATGTTTGGGGTAGCAAGTGGTGACACCAGGCAGCTCAGGCATCAGCCCCACATGGCGGGGTTCCAGAAGGGAGAGCCACCTCCACCCCGACTCACCTCTTTTTGTCCGGGTTCAGGGAAAAGGCCACAACCAATAATTGCAACTGAAAGAGGAGGGCTCAGTTCAAAACATTTGAAAATGGCTGTACTAGACATATTTCTGAATCCGTATAATATTTTTTCCTGCACTTCTCTTCATCCACTAAGGCTCTTTGTTTCCTGTCACCTCTTTCCCACCAAAAGTCATATCCTTGAATTGAAATAGGACAATTGGATGCAAGGGAAATAAGTACAGGACTTAGAAACTGTGGGTTCATCTGAGGAATAAGCTACAGAACACAATAAATCCCACAGAAACCAAGATCCTATTTTTCTAGTAAGAGGAAGGAGAACAACAACATAACTCCTGGAATACATAAATAACGTGGTTCCAAATAGAATGTTTTTCATTGTTTTTGTATGAAAAATCAGTGAACTTTTTATAAGCATTTTTGTAGGTGATATTTTATGATACAACTGAATTATACACACATGAATACTTTATTTGGTGATCCCAGCTCTTCATAACTGAAGTGGGCAGCGTAAATCCATTCATTTCAATGGAACTAGAACATTGCATCTTTCGTTATGTACTGATCCCAAGATTAGTTTGTTTTCCCTTTGGTGCCTGTTCTGGACCCTCCCTATATGAAAATAGATAGGAGTTTCACAGCACATATTCACCACTGGAGGTTATTTGCATTGTCTGTCTCTGTAAAGGAACAATGACATCACTTCTCCGTTGGTTCTGCACACCGGAGCAAAGAAAAATGGTACTGTGACCTAGAAAACCTTGCTTGAAATAATTCTCTACAACTTGAGGCCGTTTGAAATGGAAGGGATATATTGTTTTGACTTGATTAAAGCTGAAAAGTTGATTTGACATCCTGTTGTCAAGGAAACCAATTCACACACAAAAGAAAACAGTTGTGATGGTATCATTCAGACTATTCAAGTGACCTTAGGAGGGGGGCAGGGAAGAATAAAGGCTTCCGTTCCAAAGATCTGTATTCAACACACTTCACCACTGTGAAAATACAGATCATTGCTCTTTATGTTTATTGGGAAGCAGTTTTCAATCTGAAAAGAGCAAAATGCCAGATCTTCTCCAAGGCCATCAGGTCAAATGCCTTGATTCTGGTCCTACGTGCACAGCTGCCACATAGCATTCGTTACCTGTATTCACAAGAACTGTAAGATTCAAACAGAAGAAGATGGGGGGATGGGGAAGGACTTTCATGCCTGACTAGATCAATCTAGTCTGACTAGACCTGACTAGATCGATCATAATAATACTCCATACACACAGACACACGCACACACAGGCAGCTCCCAGGAACCCAAACAACTTTCTAGAACCACGACCTAATCTTACATCAAACCTGGCAATGGTGCCCCAAAGATTCCTTTTCCTGGGAGATTTCAAGACTAGCATTTATTCTCTGCCAACTGCTCTAGAATCACTATTGTTTAATGGCACAAGACTACAGATCTTTGGGATAATATGAATCCTCAGAGTCATGCTCAACCCATTTCTACCCCGAACATCCATGATAACCATGATGTCATTACCCTCCTGGTTATCTCTCTGCAAGTCACTTTCCCTAGGATTGAATGCGACTGCCACAAAAAGGATGCAATAGGTATAGCAAATGCCTCAGACTACGAAAGCTGACATAATATCACACCACTGTCTGCAAATTGCATTCTCCTCCCATCCAATTCAGAACTTGCGAAAAAGTTTCTGTAAAGTCCTGGCTAAGTCTACAAAGACCAATGGGCTATCTTGCAGACCACCTCATCCTCTGCTACCTGCAAACAGACTTGTGAGATGACACAGTTGTAAAGACCATAGGTTAGAAGGTCTGGAACAGAGAGTGGAGTATTTTTAGCAGTGAGACCACCATCTGAAACTCAGCTTGCCTGTCTTCAGGTTAAATATAAAATGCTCCTCTTTGATAAAGCCCTTCTGCAGGAACAACATCTAAAACATACTTATAATCCACACACACAGACACACGCACCCTGAACGTCTATGGAACAGGGAAGGAAAAAAAAAACCTTTCAGGACTATTTATGCTTTCTTTGTTTGGAGTGTTGTTATAACCATATTGGTCCTGGGATATGAGAGAGACAAGGTGGGTGAGATAATATCTTTTATTGGACCAACTTATGTTGGTGAGAAAGACAAGCTCTCAAGCTCCAGGGAACTCTTCTTTAGGTCTGAGAAAGGTAATCAGAATGTCACAGTTAACAAGTTGGAACAGATTGTTAAGCATAAGGAGTTAACACATGTTGCAAGAAACCATTCAAAATGAAGTGGGCAATTAAGACCTTGGCAGACATAGGACAAAAGGGACTTAATGGGTTACAGATTGTTGTAATGAGACATAAAACCAGTGTCTCTATTGAGTTCATGCTTTCTTTGATATATACGTACTGACTAATAATTACAACGTAATAAGCACATTGGAAATACCAAGGACAGACAGAACCTGGAAGTCATTATTAAAATAGAAACGAATGGAAGGCAAAGCACAGTTCCAGCACTATTATAACAATGGAAAACTAATACTACCTATGTGGGATTCAAAGAAATGTGAGAGTATTGACTTCAGGGGAGTCCCTGTATTTTCTTCCTGAGGTGTAGTCCCTCCTCAACACCAATTAGGTGTTAACTACAGCTGGAGGACAGGGGAAAGAGAGGTGTGCAATTTTTACTTTTTACATCATGATGTTTTTTTAAAATGGTTATTTTTTGCACAGATATGGAGTGAGAGATTTTAACCCAAATTCACAGTATGTTGCAAATGTAATTTTTTTCTTAAATTAAATTTTGGTGGAAGTTTCATCGTCTCAGAGTGAAAACTTAAAATCACATAAGTGATGAGCATGTAAATTGAAGCAACTTTCAAGGCACTTCCTGCCCATCAGTTTAATGTTCACATGAGAGAGGAGACACCCTCCAGAACAGTGGTTCTTAACCTTTCCAAACTACTGTACCCCTGAAGCCTGAGTCCCACCCCCACGGGGCTGAGGCATGTAACTTAGTTTCATGGCGCCCCTGTGGCTCCAGGCAATTACCTTTCTTGCCATCCCCAATACCAGCTCTGCACTTGCGACCCCTCTAAAACTCCAGGTTAAGAAACACTGCTCCAGAACATATATTGGGAGGATAGAAATTTTATTTTACCCAGTTGGTAGCTTTTATAGGCCTGAGAAAGAGTGAGTTCTAGGCAAAATTGTCTACAACTTGTTTATATGGAGACACACAAGAAAGGGAAGGTGAATCAACTAAAGGTGTGACGTCAATGCACGTAAGTGTGTTAACCCCCATCTGGATGCTCTTATTCAAGAGTAAAGTGGCATTAGTTCACTGTAGCTTTAAGTTGAACACCAACAAGAAAACAGCAGCAACAACAAACAGGATTAAGGAAGAGTATCGCTGGCTTACCCACAAACAGGTCCGTACTCCTTGATCAATTTTGTATGGTTTTCCCAAAAGCCCTGAGTAAAGAGAAAGAGTTACCACAGTGTTATTACCAATTGTATATGGCCATTACCAGGATATTTGAGATCCTAAGGGTTGCCAACACTTGTGATATCTGGTGTTTTTCTTAAATCCCAGCTCCTGGAGTAATGTTGTTATATGAGAATCTCAACTTTAATTAAAAATCAAACCACTACCACCCCTTTCTGGCCCTCCAGGTTGCAGAAAGACACTTGAAAATGTGATCCCTAAAGACTCAAAAGGCAAATAAAAGACCAAAGAGAAAAAAAGAAAAAAAAATTTAAGCCAATCTTATGATTTTGGGGCCTGACTCATAATCTTTGTATGTTTGGGGTTGGAAATACGGAAAATGGAGAAACTAATAGAGAGCAGGAATATGACTTATTCATTGCACACAAGAGAAATAAAAGAAGCATTAAAAAAAAGTAAAACAAAAAACAAAACACCAAACCAAAAACATGATCTCACAAATAAAGAAATCCTGCTTGGTTTGAGTTTAATGCTAAGTAGTCACTTGGGATAAACAGAAAAATTAAACAGCTTTATTTTGACAGACTTTTAAGAATTTTTACAATTTGTGTTTCACTCTCATAACTGAAGAAAATTGGTATCCATTTAGATAAAGAAATTTGTCACTATACTAAATTGTTGCCATTCTTTGTAAATACAACTTCAGTAGCATGAGTGGAGGTATATACAGTGCATCCCCAAAAGTGAATAAACAAACAACCTTCCAATGATTATGACAAAACCATAGTATTCAGAAATTCATACAGTATTGTATTTATCACTTAGGTAGGGAAAGTAACTGCAATATGACTTCTGCTATTCGGCATTTCTATAATCTATGGTCTACCTCCATTTCTCAGCAAAAATTAATTAGCAAAATGGTGTTTTGAGGTCTCAGATTAAGATTTTATAAATTTACAACATAAATATTGGAATATTGGCTAGAACAATATGAAATATAAATAATTAAAATTAAACCATAGTCAACATAAATGTATGAAATACATTGAAATGCAATATCCTGTGCTTTTGTTGTTGCTTTTTTGCACTTAATTAAAAAAATCTGGAAGTTGGCAATGGGTCTCCCATTTAATAGTGCAAATTAATTATTTTTCTTCTACTATAGATAAAATTAAATACCCTATAAGA
The DNA here is from genome assembly GCF_026122565.2 of Emydura macquarii macquarii. Classification (NCBI taxonomy): domain Eukaryota; kingdom Metazoa; phylum Chordata; order Testudines; family Chelidae; genus Emydura; species Emydura macquarii. Next base: position 2,773,017 of record NW_027133667.1, read on the forward strand.
AAAACAATTGCATCATTTAGGTTTTTTTTTCCTTTCTTAAAGTGAATCAACTTTTGAACTTCTTTTTTGTTTAATCACTGAGTTTTTAATATGTGATTTGTTTCATGAAACTGAGTTGTCACCAATTTGGTGACCTTGTGTTTATTTGTGTTCTAATTATATAACAGAAAGATAAAGTAAAAATATCAGAGAGCATAATGGCTTTAGATTTTAGAAAACATAATGATGAGAGGAGATGAAATTTAAAAAAAGACAATTTAGGCTGAATGTCATGAAAATCTTTCTGAGACACAAGGTGGGTGAGGTAATATTATTTTATTGGCTCAACTTCTGTTGATGAGAGAGACAAGCAGCTTTCGAGCCACATGGAGCAATTCTACAAGTCTGGGAAAGGAACTTCCACCTTGCATTTTGTTGTGAAGCTGGAACAAATTGTTTAGCATAAGTAGTTATCACATATTGTAAGAGATCATTCAAGATAGAGTGGCTTGAAAGCTTGTCTTTCTCACCAACAGAAGTTGGTCCAATAAAATATATTACACATAGGCAGCACGTGCCTCTTGAATTTGGGGAGCCTGGCTCCCTCCTGAGGCCCTGCCCATGCTCCACCTCCACTCGGCCCCAGACCCCATCCCCATTTGGCCCACTTACACAAGCCCCCCACCGTGTTGCTTGCGCCTCTCAGCCTCCTTGCTCTGCTCCACTTCTTCCCACCCTCATGCCGCCTCCTCCCCCAAGTCACCACCTGCCGCTTGCTCCTGTGGGGGGGGGGGTGGAGGGAGGAGGCAGAGTGGGGGCAGGAAGAGGCGGAGTGAGGTGGGACCTGGGGGGCAGAGGCCAAGCGGCAATTTCCAACAGTGATGACTATTTAAGCCTCCCCAAGCCTCTTATCCCCGCCGCCCAGGATATTAACTCACCCACCTTGTCTCTAATATCCTAGAACTGACATTGCTATAATCACTGCATAAAACAATGGAAGATATAGGAAAATCCTTCTGACAGAAAGAGCTCTATTATCCTGTCGACTAGCACAGATTCATCCTTCACTGGCGAGGGTGTGTGCAGGAATTTAAATTGGACCGCTTTTGAAGGGACACATTAAACACATGATGTTACAAGGAAACAGAACAGCTCCCTGCTGCAGCCCCGGGACCGGAGGCGTTCTGTGCCCCTGTCGATTATTGGAGGGGGGGGGGAACGTGCCCCTGCATTTCCCCCCTTATGCTTAACCCTATTGGCAGGGCTCCAACGAGAACTAAAGCTTATGTCCCCTGCATAACTCTCAATAAAGGGCGATGGTGGAAACAGCACCTTGTCCTTCCCCTTAGGTGAATCCTGACCTGGAGCACAGGAAACCTTGCATGTGAAGGCAGGTGCGTTTGCAACTTCTTTGCATCCAGTGAGGTGAATCTGGCCCTATGAGGTCTTATTGTAGCATTGCCCAGGACTGTAACTGCAATAATAGCCTGCACATATATAGTGATTGAGCATCTACAAACCACTGAGCAATTGTTTTACAGACAAAGAGACTGGAGGCAGAGAGCTTTAACTGACTTGCCAAATGCCCCATACTGGATCAGTGGCAGAGCTAAGATGAGAATTTAGGAGCTCTACCGCCTAGTCATGTAGTCAGTGAATTACCTGTTGTTATAGCTTGAGGACAGTGAGGGGTGATGGAGTGGAGGAAGTGAAATACTATAGATTTTCAGGAATCAGAAGGAAAATGTAGCACAGACTATGCCATTTTTAATTATACATAAGTGCATGAGGGTTGACCTTGAAGCTACCACTTTAAATAATCTGTCACAATATCTAATTGTAAAAACATGTTCAGCTATGCTGTTCCAAGTTAGAAAAATCACTTCTCCTTTCTCTTTTTCTGAAAGGCTGCAGAATGTGACAGATCATAAACACCACCTTGGGAAAAAGTTTTCACAATTAGCTGCCAGCCTACTGCTGGGCCATTATCAGAGAGATAAGGCATGCATGCAGGCTGAAAGATTCCTTTCCTGAGGTGAGGAAGGCATATTTAGCAGCAACTGGAAACAGCAGAAAGCTTCTTTACATGGCTTGGGCCAGCATCCCTACAGTATGTCTGAATTCTCCCCTTTCACTGATTGTAAGTTATCAAATATATCTGTGTACCAAACAACTCAAAGGACCAAATTCTGCTCTCAGAGACACAGGTAAAACTCCTGAGGAAGGAAATGAGAGTTACATCTGCATCAGTGAGAGTAGAATTTGGCTACTGGGAACTACCTTAAGTTATTTCCTGTTAAGATTTCAAACTGTGCAGCAGACAGATCAGGGAAATCAAAAAGGACACTGTGAACACAAGTATCTATTTTTAAAAGTGAAGAGCCTTCTCTGGGAGAATCCAAGGATTTCCTCACTCCCCACAGTACTCACCTTCTTAGTTCTCCATACTCTCAGAAGACCTGTGTTGCAGTGAGTCACTGTTTCCAATGCTTTAAAAAATGGCCACTAGTTTTGTATCTCTTCATGGGTCTGTGCTTCTGAGGTGCCGAGCACCTGCAGTTCTTGCAGGCTTCGAGTGGAGTCCTGGGGACTCAGCACTTCCGAAAGATCAGGCTCAAGGTGATTCAAGCTGATCACCAGAAAAATGGAGGCATCCAAATTCTGTGGCCACTTTGGAAAATGTTGGTGCCCTACAATTTGACAATAGATCATATGACTTGTGAAATTAAACTAGGATCCTTGCTGGGATAATAAGAGGCAGGGTAAAATGGTTTTAATGGGAGCACATGCTCTGGGATACAATAGAAGACTGTCATTGCTCACAACTCAAGAATTTAGGCAGCAAAAGAATTTCTACAGGAAAAGCTTCTTCTAGAACATAGAGTAGCCCAGGGTACTTAAATGGGAACACAAAGGGTATTGGAGCATGTGGTAGCGGAGATGATATGTTACTCAAGCACCATTAAATGAGCAGCCTTTTCTAATTTAAGAACAATAGAGAACAGATTTATTTTATTACATGTTTATGAAAAGTATCACATTAACAGGAGTGGAAGCAGCATTCCCCAAACCACAGAACACACAAAACATGAAACACAGTAGGGCAAGCTTCCTTGCATTGCCCTGTAAACACGTCTCAGCTCTGGCCTGAAATAAACATCTCTGGGGTTTCATGCCCATCAAACGTTGGCTTGAGAATGTCAGTTTTAGTGTTATCTGATGCCAACACCTGTTCATGAGAGACTGGACAGACACCAAGTCTCTCCACCTAGACCACAGAAAGATCACTACCAAGATAGGTCACAGGTTTGAAACCAGACTACAAGCCAAAGGTGCCATATCCCATTACTAAACCCATGTGCTGCTCGGTCCCCTAGTCATATGTTGTATTTCGTTTCATGATGACATTCTTAACTGGAGCATCACTGTTTAAATGCATGTATCAGATAAAAAGACAAAATCCATATCTCTATCCACTTGCTTCGGGTAACAGAAACCAATAGCATATATGGCTGGGACTTTAAAAAGGAGCCTAAGGGAATGAGCTACCCAATTCCTATTGAAATCCAATGGGTTTTGGGTGCCTAACATCCAAATGACCATATATACTTCAAAAAATGAGTTAACAACACTTGAATTCTAATAAACTTGGCATCAGGCGAGAGCTCGCTTTTAAGGAATGACCTCCTGGATGGTACAATCTTCCCAGTAATAATCCTAGAGGAAACACTAGGAGGTCAGCAGACAGCCAGGAGGAGAACCAGAGTGAATTTGTATCCAGCTCTATTCTAAAACCCCTGTGTAGTTTGTTTCCTTTGATGATCACTCCTAATTGCTGTCCTTTGTGTGTAATTTGGTTTAATTTATGTGTGCCATTTCAGATTTTAAAAAACATATATAGGCCTTCCAAATTTATTAAAAGCAGCCTTTCTACCCTTTAGAGTTATTAAGAGAGGTTAGTGTTATGCAATTATGTTAATCCTCATTTGCAAAGGCTAATTAACTGAATGCTAATTGAATCTGCATATGAAAATTAGGACAATGTGTTCTCGTTATACAATTATAAAAAATTACCTGAACTAAATACCAAGCAAATTGTACATTTTTTTTTACCTTTTTAGATCTTTATAAAAAGTTAAAAAGAAAGGTTTCTTTCATTGTACTATTATCTCTGCCACATTACATTAACAATGGCCATTGCCTTGCAAAGAACAGGCTAGACACAACCCTGATTTGCTTCTACAATCCCTTCATTTTGAGATGACTATTTTCCCCCTTGATGCTCTCTCTCTCTTCACTAACCCTTTATAAACACGACTTCGGTCCTAGGAGCAGAAGCTGTATTCGTATCTTTCTCTGGGGCCCAAACCAATGCCACCCAACGGATCAGATGATTCAGTCAATAGAGCCCCAAGAGCCCAAGCCCATCACCTCTGCAACACAGCATACTCAAGGCCAGATAACAGTTTATCACTTCACTGGCCTTTCATCCCAGCAGATGTTGGTTCAAATTCTCACTCAGGTCACAAAGAAAAATGAATCCAGTCTCATTCTAGTCTCTTCAGGTGTCTGCTACCAAACAAACAAAGATACAGTTAGCAACAACCGTTAGCCTTTGCTCAAGAGGTCCAAAGATTGTAATATCAGGGGCTACAAGAGCGAATTAACCCCTACTGGTTTTAGTTGAACCTCCCCATTAACCAGATTAAAACATGCATTCAGCACATTAGAATTACATCCTCACTTTCTCCTGTCTCCTCACTTTCAGACTTGCATATTATCTTCTGTCTCAGGGTCTCATTGCACTTCACAAACATTATGTTAGTCTCCCAACACCCCTGAGATAGGTAAGTTTAAAGACGATTTCACGGATGGGGAAACTGAGGTTCAAGATTAAATAATTTGCCAAATGTCTCACAGAGTCAATGGCAGAGCTGGGAACAAGGCCCAGGTTTCTGTTTCCCAGCCCTGTGTCTTACAAGACCATTCTATCTCCTCCATCTATCATAGGAAGGAACATAGGACATTATACCAGATTGAAGCATCAACAGTCCTTCAGGTTTGATGTTCTTCTCTGCCTATGGCTATCCTATGTCTGAAGCTTCAAAGGAAGGCAGAGTCAAAACCTATACATGCAACCAATTGTATATCACTGTACATCGAGGGCGATTTCTTCCTGACCCCTCTGTTCAGTATGAGATTCAATTACCCTTATCTTAATATGCACTACCACAAATGTCATTAGTCATAAAATTATCCAGACCTTTTAAAAAAAAAAAATCAAGCTCACTGATTTCCTGCAGTGGTTAATTCTCCAGGCAGACTACATGGTGTGAAACAATTTTTCTTTTATTTGTTTGGAAGTTGATTGCCATGATCTTAGATCTTATTCTTATCTGATGTGTGGTTGTCAGTGGTGATCTGTGGTTCTGATGGTGGTGACTTCTTAGTACTGCAACTCCCTGTCAGATATTTTAAAACTTGGTGGTTCCCCACAACCAAATACTGTTTTTGTTGTTGTTGTTGAACCAACTCAGCTTCCTAAATTCAAGAGTGTTGGTGTTAGGACTATTTTGCTACTTTATTCAACTAGACAGTTTGTTTAATTATAAAATCTGATCTAATCTGGTTATTTAAAACTGTAGTCTGAAAATATGGATTTCTTGGCATGTTCAGACACAGCCCAAGTATGATTTTAGTGAGAAGAATTGGTCTACTTCAAATTGCAGTGTTTGGTTGACTCTCTGATTGATTCATTTGGCACTTTCTCCAAATTTACATTTCTGTGTTTAGTTTTCACAGAAATCATTGCTGAAAACCCAGATTTACAGAGATAACTGAACGTGAATGGAAACAGAACTTCCACAGCTTCATCATGGAGTCCCTCGTATTCTCCTTTAACAGAAATCCAGAATTCCTGGTTTGTGAGATTTGAAAATTTGGTCTTCAGCATGTGATCACTTGACAATTCTAAGAGATTTTTCTTGAGCCAAGATACTTAAGGTTGGAATGGAGACAACTATTACCAAGAACAGGTTTTGAATCCAATTCGCATCATCTTCTTCAGCCAAACGTTTGGTACATGAAGGCTGAGCACTTGGTGAAAATTGTTCCATTATACAGAGGTACCTTTTTCTCTCTCTCAGCCCCCTTCCCCTCAGCTGAAAGTCAAGTTCTGGAGTGGAGGGCTAAGAGCGGCTCCCAGTGCCAGCAGCAGCAGTAGCATAAGACACAGACCCACAGATAAAAACGCAGGTGGTTTTTAAGCCTAGTTTAACAGCATCTTAATTAGGGAAAGAAACAAAAAATGCCCATATTATTTAATATTTCCCCCCCCCCCCCAGACACTTACGGCTCCCCCACAAAATTTTCATGGCTCCCTTTGGGGAGCCATGGCTCACATTTTTGGGAAGCACTGATCTAGATAACACTCAAAGATCTCCTAGGTATTTATTTTATTTATTTATTTGGATTTATAAAAACTATATACCCAAAAAAACACATCTATCCTCACCATTAGGTACTTTTGCCAAAACCTGACGCCTGAGCATACAGTATGACAGCAAGTCTGAAAAGAAAATAACTATTTATGGAGGACCACATCAGGATGCACCAGAAAAAGCTCTCTGCACATTGTATACTATGATTTCCGATGTTCTCGTAAAAAAAACAAAACAAAAGTGAAACAATAGAGAAAGGAAAGACTGATCAGTTTTCATTATACCTGACAATCTTAACTATCTCAGTTAAGTCTCATCTACCTCTTCTCCTTTCCAAAATAAATATAAACTTATTCTCCACAGTCTCTCCTCATATGCAGATTCCACCATATCATTAACCATTTTCATTTCACTATCAGCTATATCTTTAAGATGTGGCAAGAAAACAGTGAATACAGTCCTCTCTATAGGAGGACACTTCTGTAACAGAAGGCCATTACAATATATGTTCTCCATATACTAATTAATGGTGAGTAAATGTTGTTAATTCTCTTTGCTGGACTCCTTTCAGGGAAGCAGAATCACATTTTTATAATACCACCTTGCTCTATATATCACTTTTCATCTATAGATCTCAAAAGCAACTTACAAAGGAGGTCAGTATCATTATCCCCATTTTACAGATGAAACTGAGGCACAGAGAGAGAGGAAGTTAATTGCCCAACATCACTAAGCAGGCCAGGGCAGAGCCAGGACTAGAACCCAGGTCTCCTGAGTCCCAATCCAGTGCTTTACCTACTGGAAGACACAGTCTCCATTAACACCCACTGGATATTCCGACTAAAATGGAGAGTTTTAATGGTAGGCTAGAGATAGACAGGCATAAATGATAGCTAAATCCACGGGAAACAAACATTCCAAAAGCACTCTTAGCACAATATGCTCCCATGCTGCAAAGAGATTGCTGCTGAGGAAATGAAAGACGGCTCCTTTCCCAACTACGGAGGATTTATAGGTGTTGTACAAATGCAGCAAATGTAGACCACAAGTTTGAGAGCAAATTGCTAAGAACAGGTTTGATGTAGTAGGAGGCTGGCTAAGTGCAGCCTTAAAAGTCCAGAGACTAAATTCCAAATAGTTGCTGAAAAGGGACTTCTTGGCCCTCTAATCTTGCCTACTAACTAATGGAAGACTGGAAAAGGGATTTCTGTCTTGTTTCTATTACTGCTAACAGAAATTAGGGATTCCACTGTAGCTCATGGAGTAGATTTCTCTGCTTTTTTGATCATGGGGTCCTCCCCATCCCCTGTTTGGATCTTAGCAACAACGGATTTCTTTCAGACTAAAAAAAGACAAAATAATACTGTGCACTGGGACGGATGGCATACTGCAAAGGGACTTCAATGCAGTCACTATGGTGAAGCTACAAGGCTCTGTAATTGGGGGCATGTGTACATATCTTACCTCTTCAGTAACATATTTAGAACTAGGACTCTAGTGGTCACATTTTTTCTTATCATGCAAACTCTGGGATAGTGAACAACAGTCTCATCTAACCCTATACACTAAGCAGCACCAGACCTGGTCATTACTTGGATGGGAAACCTCAAAGGAAAACTCAAGTGCTCCAGAAAGTGGAGTTACTTATTTAGGAGGAGGTAGTCTCCAGGACTCTTTTGAAGCAATTCCCCAGCATTTTGCTAGGAAACATTATTGGTGAAATGGGAAACTTAAAATCAACACCATTTAGTTACCTGTGGTCACTGAAAAGCCTGTGTCCAAGACTGTGGAACGAACACCCCCAGAAATTAAGAATCATTACAAACCTCACTACCTTCTGCTCCAAATGCACCTCATCTTCTTAACACACACACAGAGTGTGCACGCTTAATAAATAAAATCCTCCTCTAAAACAAAATGCTACCCTGCACACACACACGTCTTCCCCTGGCAACAGGCTGAAAGAAAACGAGTCACACATGACAGAGGTCAGTCATATTGCTTAACCCATTACTGGAAGCCGATCAGATACTTCAGTGATGTGAAAGTGGCGTAAGAACCTGTGTAGAATAGAACAGACATATTACTTTTTGCAACAAAAGAGTTTGGCCACAGCATCCTAGCCAAACTTCAGCGGGTTAATTACACTTTGCCAGCTATTAAAAAAAATAAAATAAATCCCCTGTAGTTTCAGTGGGATGAGTTAATCTCCATGTTCTGTCCTGAACTGTAAGGCAGTGTATAAAGGCTGCTATTTTCCACTCCAGAAGTAGCTGATCTGATCCACATATAAAAAAAAAACAAAACCAAAAAAACATATAATCATGTATAAACAACCATTATATTCATGCCAAAATTCCAACTCACTAACTAGGGGCTGGAGAGAAAAAATGCTGAATTATACTCTGACAGGTCTAATGGATCAGTTACAGTATCCCAATTACCATACTGACATTTGAGCAGGATCAAGAGACCGTTGATAAGCAATGCCACAGAAAGTTGGGAATGTATAGGGAGACTGGAAGAAGACCTCGAAGATACAAGACAACACTGAAGATTAGAGAAGCTACAGGCGACCAGCCAAATTGAAATAAAATTAGGAGATAACATAGTGGCAACGATGATTAGTGAGAGGAGTTTGGGACAAGCTTCAGAGGGGCAAGGAATTGGGCCTAGAATTGAACTGGCTCATACATCAATCACTGCTTTTTGTTTGTTTCTAGACCACCTATTAGGGCCAACTTCTACAAGAATACAGGGGACTATCTTGTAAATCAGTCTGAGCACTTTGTGATCTTTGGCTGAAAGGCACTATGTACCTGCAACATTTGTCTGTCAGAGGGGTTGAGGAGTGAGCTACCCTTTCAGCTGAGTTCATCTGTCCCCACAAGAGGGAGGCTTGGAGTCTTCATTCAATACAAATGCTGCACAGAATATGTTGCATTGGCACAATGCATGTAGTCAAGAGGGACAGCTGCTCCCTTGAATTAATGAGATTACTAGGAAATCAGACCTATTACAGAAAGCAACCACTGCCTAGGACAAAAAGCTGAACCAACTGATCTCTCCAAGCACATAACCTACAGGAATACAAGAGGGGGAACAGCAGCAGATAAGGACAGCTCAGTAAAATCCCCAGTTATTAATGCTATATAATAATTACATACAAAAACTACAGTAAATGAATATTCTTAAAGTTGCAAAGTCAAACACATAAATGTTAGGAAATGCCAGAATTCAAGTAGCCTTTGGAACCTTAATCCAGCCCCCTTGTGGGTGTGCATTATGATACAGTCTTTAATTACATAATCACATGCTATCTTTCCACTGGACTCCTACCTCATTCAGTGCACAGGATGGCTGGTGCTCAGTTAATGAACAGCTATTCATTATCTTGTTTTGTCCTTGTTCAATGTGGCCCCAGGCCTTATTTACTGCACACTATTCCAACCCTGCTCTGAAGGCCAAATTATTAATCTCCTCTGAATTTTTCTATGGTGCTCAACACTATATTAGAGTACTTCACAAACAATTTATTTCTACAACATACCTGTGAGATAACAGGGTCATGTCTCCATTTTACAAAAAAGGAGCTAAGACACGAAGATTAAGCTCAAAAGTTTTCACTACTTTAGGGTGCCCGATCTGGACAACTAGGTCCTGATTTTTTCAGACTACTTAGCATTATACAGCTCTTTATATGTTCATAGCACAGCTCCATTGATCTCAGTTACAGCTGTGAGTGCTCAGCACTTCGGCAAATCAGCTGCAAAGTCTCAAGTCAGGCACCTAGAAAATGAGGAACACACTTAGTGATCACCCGTGAAAAGTTTAGTTAAGAGATTTGCCCTGCATCATATAGGAACTCCATAGTAGTGGCAGGGATACAAACCAATTCTTCCAACTCAGCATTCAACTACCTTAACCATGAGACTGTCTTCTCTCTTCCAGCAATCCCCTGCTTCATTTATTAAACACCTTCCAACTTCTTCAACAAATGAGGTGAGGTCCTATAGACAACAGCGTCTTCTAATGTGACCCTGATTCACCCCCAGAGCAGGTCCATCCTATACACTGAATGAGGTAGGGGTTCTGGGGAAAATATGGAATGTGATCACGGCATTACAGACTACGTCATAATGCATATGCACAAGGAGGTCAAATAAAGGTTGCACAGCCAGCCTTAATTCTGGTATTTCCTCACTTTTGAGTGCTTCACTTTGCAACCTTAATAATGATCTTCTAACGTAGGTTGTGTGAAATTGCCTTCATTTTTTTAAAAGCAAACGGAACAAAATAATTGTATGATATGACATTACTGACACCCATCTGCGGTATCCAGAGGGGTGGAACCTTGAGATCCACTGCACAAACCTTTGTACTTGAACTATCAGAGTAGTGGATAGTGGAGAGCAGTAGTAGGTGGTCATCCCCTACATGGCGAACACTAGAGGGGGTTGAGAAACACACTTTGCCATAGGATTCACAACTATTTGCTGACTGCAGAGGAACGTTGAGACTCAGGAATCTTGGGTTCCATTCCAAGTTCTGGAGGGGAGCATATCTAGAGCGCACAGTTTCCCCTGTGGCTCCAGCCCTGTCTCAGTCTTGCCTCTTCCCCATCCCTGGCTCCTTGCCTGTCCCTCTGTTTAGCCGATTTCAGCTTTCCCCCCATTCCCCATATCTGTCTCCCCTAGGGTGACCAGAAAGCAAATGTGAAAAATTGGGATGGGGTAACAGGCGCCTATATAAGAAAAAGCTGCAAATATCAGGACTGTCCCTATAAAATCAGGACATCTGGACACCCTGAAGTCTCCTCTCCCCCATTCCCTGCCAACTGGTTCCGTGTCCCAGCATGGTGTTTGGACAGCCTCACTGTCGTCACCAACCCCACAGCTCCTTGTCCAATCTCAGGGCTCTAGTCTCCCCCAGCCAACTGGCTCACAGTCCCAGCATCCCTGCCCCAACCAGTCCCAGCCCTTCCACTCCCTGCAGCTCCAGGCTCTTCGCCCACTCAGATATTTTCTCCCCACCTCCCCCTCAAGTTCCCATCTTCCCAGACTCCTTCTCCCTATCTATTTATTTTCCTCTGCTGGTCCGGCTTTCGACCCCTCGGTGATGCTGGCAGACCCAGGTGCCAGCTTATGCCAAGGTCCCCATGTCTCAGCTGAACAGTGACAAACACATAGCTGGAATCAGGCTGGCTCACCTGTGCGTTAGTATCGTTAAAATAGGTATTAGAATTATAAGAACGTGTTTAGACTTTATTGAATGCTTGTGAGTTGCCACCTGCATTAATCTCATTTATAACATCTATATCCCACATTGTAAGGTAATATGTCAGCAGTTGTATTATGAACCTTCATGACTGTAAATCACCAGACAGAAGAAAGACACTAATTAATGTGAGGGGCTGATCTTCAACAGAAGGTGTTATGTCCTTTCTCAAAAGAAGGATCCATTGATACCAGATGAAGTATTGTGGGATGTTGCTATTGGAATTTCCCTACATACCATCAACAAGAGGACAAAGGACTTTTGTTGTTCTGTCCTCCTCCCCATGAAGATGAGTCATAAAAGTGGATTCTTCCCATCAGCTGAGTTTGCAGTTCAGAGGAGGATAAAACCCTGACCAAGAAAGAATTGATTATCTCCATGGTGTTTGGACTCTGGGGGGCAAGGTTTTCTAAGCATAAGCAACAGATCCCCAGCTGCTTAGCTTCGTTTAGACCTAAAGGACTATAGAGTTTGCTGATTACAGAAGCTTCCATTATCTTTTGAAACTTAAAATTGTAATTAATTTGTGTACTTATGTTTACCTTCTTTAACCTTGTAAATAACTCTCATTTCCTTTCTCTAGTTAATAAATCTTCATATAATTTATTATAGGATTAGCTACAAGCATTGTCTTTGATGTGAGATCTAAGGTGCAATTGACCTGGGGTAAGCAACTGGTTCCTTGGGACTGGGAGTATCCTGAATATTGCTGTGATTCTTGGTTTAAGGAACCATCTATCTCAAAGGTAAGCTCGCCTGGAGGGTGAGACAGATTGGAGTAGCAAAGGGAACTGTTTGTGACTCCATGTTCAGGCAGTTATTGTGCCTGAGGAGTTTACACTTGATAATTGGTTGGTGAAATCTAAGTATAGAACTCACAACCAATCTAGGGTTTGTGCTCTGTTTCCTAACAGTCTGGCCTGAAATTGAGACTTACACTCTTGAGTCACTGCAGGGAGTGTTACACTCCTCACAGTTGAATGAGCCAGATTTCTCCTCCACACTTTCTGGGCACCCGTGTGTGTGTGGGAAGGGGGGGGGGGGGGCGGGGACGGGACGACGACGACGACACACGGACGGACACGACACATGACACAGAGGGAGGTCATTTGAGAGCAAAGGAGAGACAGACTTCCTGCTCTCAGTTCTGTGTTTAGCACTACCCCAGCCAACAGCAGCCATCACAGGAAAAGGCTGGCTTTAATCCTATAGCCATGGGCTGGTGGGAGCATGCTATGTTATTCTGTGGGGATGATGCATTCACAGACTAGTCAGACCTATAAGGTGTAGGGGATGCAACATGCTCAGTCGCTCTACGGGGATGGCATATCACTTCAATAAAATTGCAAAAGTTGGCAGCACTGCTGACTTTCTTTTTGATTTTGAACGTTAGCAGTATAAAAGTCTGCACGTATGCATTTCTTACAGTGTGGTAGGCATGGGACATTCCAATGAGGAATTCTGTATCCAGGAGTAGGAGGAAATCAAAATAATATGATCCCATGCCTCGAACTGCTGGATAACTAACAACAACAGGGCCTAAACTACTCAATTGTTATGCAAATTTTCATTCCTAGCTTGAACTGTTGAACAGAGGAAAGGGGGACAACGGAGTTGAGCAGAGAATGGGTCAGAGCCTGACCCCCACTCTGGCAGCGCAAACAAATCATAAAGCTGGCATACCTGGGAAGCTGAGGATCCTGCCAACATAAGGGAATTGGCCATTGGTGTAGTCCTAGCTCTGTCCCACCTGCCCTATAAGCCACAATCCTGCATAACGGGTGCATCGGGGGAGAGGAAGGGGACATGGCTGGAGGCCTGTTTCACTTGTGATCTATTACTAGCAGATACAGTTTAGAGCACTCAGGAGGCTCCTTTAACTTGTGCTTGGGAAGGATGAACTGGGCCCTGGCAACCCAAGAAACGAGAGGAGCACAAAGGTGGCAGGACGGTCACTTTTTACCCCCGACCCTCAGTACGGGTCACAGCTAAAGGGATTGGGCCTTTCATCTTTTAGCTCAAGATCAAAATAAGAAGACTGATCCCTGTGTTATTGCCTTAAGTAACAGCAAATGCAAGTACAAGTCGAAGTGGGGCAGACAGACAAGACAGACACGCCTTGTTAAAATTAGAAAAAATATATCATTTTTTTGTAGTAGACTAAATCACTTAGCATCCCACAGTGGATCAGATCATCCAGAATGCAGGTGTCCTCTGAGATAAGAGAGGTTAGTTCAACAGGACAATGGGTTGTATTCAGAAAGAGACTGCCTTAAAACATTTGTTCTGAAGCACCTTCACCCCCAAATTCCTATCTTTGCAGTTTTCACCTTTCATAACAGACCAACTAGAAATTTATTTTTTGTTAGATGAGAATGTCTCTTCATGCCTTCTACAGAAAGGAGCAGGAGAAATCATTTGTATCTGTCTCTTTTTACAGTAGCGTAGTCAAGGAGAAGAAATAAAACAAACAATTGCTAATCTGTGCTCTTGACCATTTAAAAATGATCCCAAAATAGTCTGCTAAATTGTTTCACCCAGAGCAAAATTAACCATAGATGCATATGCATGTACACAAAAACAGCATCTATTGACGCAGTGCTGTTGGTGACTGCAATCAAGGAAGCAACATTATTACATTACACATTGTGAAAAGATTACAATACTGTGATTATTCTTTGAGATTTCCACAAAGCACAATTATTAAGCTAACATTATCCCAATATTGTTTGTTGCAATGGAGATAATATAATCAATATATTTCCTGGATTGATTTTTTTTTTAACCAAAAAAAATGTTGCTAGCACATTTCACACTATAGCAAGATTTAGACAAATGCATTAACTGATTTTAGTTTATGATCAGCAAAGTCTTGAGGCAATAGATTGCAATCCATCTCAGGCCTATTATTGTATCAAGACACTAAATGTCAAAATCTTTGCTGCAAAAGCAAGTTTTCCTTATTGAAAGTCAAGAGAAATTGTAATCATTCTTCAAAGGAAGACGGGGACAGTCTTTTGAGGATTTGACTCTGTTATTCACATTTTCTGATACTTTAAAAACAAAACAGCAACATAATAACCAGACTGATTGAGGGAGAGGTGATGGGTTAGTAGGTTGTATTTGAACACTTCATGTTTCATGTTTGTTATTCTGGTGGAGATGTTTTGGGTATTCCTGTTTGCAATATACATACACTCCCTGCAACAACAGAAGAGAGTGAAAGGCAGGAAGGTCTTGTGATTAAAGCACTGAGCTGGATCCTCTGTAAAGTGACGGGAGTTCAATTCTCAGTTGTGACACAGATTTTCTGCATCAGCTTATCTGAACTTGTGTCCACTAAAGTCAATGGGAGCTTTGCTATTGATTTCAATAGGTTCAGGATCAGAATCTTAGTGCCTCAGTTTTCCCATCTGTAAAACGGAGATAATATTTCCTTACTCCAACCGTTTGTCCGTCTTGTCTAGTTAGACTGTAAGCTCTTTGGGGCAGAAACTATGATATAGTGCGTTTGTACAATGCCTAGCACAATGGGGCCACAATTTTGGTTAGGCTTTTAGGTGCTACTGTATTAACAAACCACCACCACCACATCAGGTTCAAATTCTGGAAAGGTTGTTTCAGTACTTCCTCCTCCCCAAGAAGACTCCACGCTGTTTACTATGCAAAGTCTCTTGGGAAACTTAGGGTCCTTGTTCATAGAATTTTCCCTTCTACAATATTGTGCTTTGATTGGCTGCTATCCTCCCAATCACAGAGATGGCTGCATTTCATTGACGATGTTTGTATTTGAACCAGAATTTTCAAATGTGGGTACCTGAAGTTAGGCACCTAAATCAGTGGCTTGATTTCAAAGGGTGCTGAAAATCAAGAGCGCCTGTTAACTTCAATGAGATTTGCAGGTCCTGAGTAACTCTGAAAGAAGG
Organism: Emydura macquarii macquarii; assembly: GCF_026122565.2. Classification (NCBI taxonomy): domain Eukaryota; kingdom Metazoa; phylum Chordata; order Testudines; family Chelidae; genus Emydura; species Emydura macquarii. The sequence goes on from NW_027133667.1 coordinate 2,788,639, forward strand.
TCACAAACTTAGATGCCTAAACTACGAATTTAGCTGTGTAGGGTTAGGCACCAATATTTGAAAATTTTGGCCACCATTTGTAAAGCACTTTATATAAAACTTACTATTAATTCCACCTCTCTCCCCCCCTAAATGCTTTACATTGGGCGGTGCTGTCTCTTTGCTTGAGACAGGCTGGAGCCTGGATTGGCTGGAGGGGCTCCATCAAGAATGATCCCTAAGGTTTAAAAATATTGCCTCTGCAACACATCCAGATCTTTTGACCCAAGGGGTGAGTGACGGAGTTAAGAAGTCAAACTCTCATCCCCAGCACACAGTAGCTGTGTTGCCACTAACCTAGTGAAGGCAGGTGTATTTTGAGTCAACTGCATTCCATCCTTTGAATACTGTGGCCCACCCTTCTCCATCATATTTCAGAATTAACCATTTTTATGAAAAATTACCCGCAAAGATTACATTTGAGAGGAGGGAGTGGTGACACAGTACAGAACCTAAACACATGTGCATGGCAATTTCTGTCTTTGCCAGCATGTTTTGTTTTTTTTTAAAGGTACTCCTGAGGCGGGGGAGATTAGCTACTAATACTCAGTTGAATATACCACAGTTACATGAGCAGTTTTAAATTGTACCGGTTTCCAGTATAAAAAAAAAAAACTTCATTTGTTTGAAGCCACTGACTAGTCACTGCCCACAATAATAAATTATTCTGCAATAACTTGGAAAATCTGCACAAACGAAAACTCATTTAGCTGTGCTCAGTCAGGGAATACCAATTTGAAGAACATGAAAGTTTCTACCCTATTGTCCTACATAATGAATAGACAACGCCATCAATACATTGACTAAGGGCCAGATTCTGCCAACCTTATGCATGCTGAATAGTCTTTCACCCTGAGGCGTCCCCTTGATTTCAATGCATGAGGTGTAAGATACTACGGGGATCAGAGTCTGCCCCAGTGTAAAGGTTTGAGCTAAGCACACTTTTGTAATAAAACTTTGCAACGATATAGCATCTCCTACCCACCGACTGCAAACATGACCTGATGTGGTTTCACAGCACCGTGTGAGGTGGCTCAGCATTACCACCGTCTTACAGAGGGGGAACCTGGGCACTGGGGTATGTTTACATAGCAGAGGAAAAACTCCCGACTGTCCCATACCAGCTGACTCAGGCTCAGCCTCCTGTTTGACAGTCTGCCTCACTGCTGCACCGCCTCCTGGGGCAGAGCAACCAACAGAGCTCAGTCTCACTCTCTTCCCCCCTCCCCTCCTGTGTGAACAATGGGTTGGCTCCTTTCCCCTCCGCTCCCCTCCTGCAGCCACCGGCTGGGGGTGGGGAGAAGAGGTCCCTGGAGCTTGAAGTGTGCCGCGACAGAGTAAAGGTTGGGAACCACTGTCCTAGAGCCCGGGCTCCAGCCCGAGCCCAGAAGTCTACACTGCAATGAAACAACCCCACAGCCCCGTGAGCTCTAGTTGACTGGCACAGGCCAGCCACAGGTTTTTCTTTGCTGTGTAGACATACCTGAGAGATTAGGGACTCCTCTGTGCCACTGCGGGACAGCCCAGTGACACACCGCCCCTGGAGAGACCCGGTCTGAAATTTTACCTCAGGGAAGTAGAATTCCTCACCAAACTCCCCACCATGCAGGGGGAGCATGCTGACTGCTACAACTCCTTGGGCAGCGCAGCTTATACCTGCCGCCACACCCAGCCCACTCTGCAGGTTGCTGCTAAAGGGCAGAGGAGCCATGGCCTTCTCGCCTCTCCCCCTTTGGGGTGCTATGTACTGCATGGGAGAAAGTAGTCCCTGCACTTCCCTGAGCACAGAGACTGCGATGGATCACACAAGAGTGAGCAAAGGTTTTTGTGCACTCACTCCACTGCACACCCACATGGGCTGGGCACAATCTGTCCATTAGCAATTTGCCCCATGGTCACAAGGAAATCTGAAGCAGAAACAGTAATAGAACCTAGACTTGCACCCCTGTGCTGTAATCACAGAACAATCCTTGCAATGACAGTTATGATGCTATGGAGACAGGTCAGTAGGGGCTGAAAGCACTGCAGAGAACAGAGCCAACATCCAGCATAAAGGTTGGCAAGGGACTTTAGTGGTACAGGAATTTAAATAAATAGGGGAAAGAGAAAATTAAAGGGGAAATCCAAAAAGCATATTTTCTATAGAAACCTTGCACCAAACTAACTATATTCTAACTAGAGCGATGTATTCTGTCTCTGTAGGACAGTGTTTCTCAACCTTTTAAGTAGCAAGTACCCCCTAACTTCTGAAGATTTTAATAAGTACCCCAACACTCAATTTTCCATGGGATTTTACATTTACAGATTAATGTGAGCCATATGTTGGAAGAAGGGCTGAGCATACAAGGCCGTGATATGACAGATGTCAGATCTAGTGTGGGTAGGGTTACCACCTTTACACCAGGGGTGCACAACTCAAGTATGTACCTGGGCTAGAGGTGATGTTGGCCAAAGCTAGGGGGCTTTGAGCGGCATGCCAATGCTGGGGAATATAAAGCACCGTGCCAAATTTTTTGCAATAGATTTGAGAGGAGGAAGGGGTGAGAGAGAGACGGGGAGGGAGGGCGAGAGAGAGAGAGAGAGAGACACATACACAGGAAAAGAGGGTAACTGGTAAAATCTGGGGCTGTCATAGAGCAGTGAAATTGACAAGTTTTCTGGGCACCGGGCTTTGAGCCAGGGAGGGGGGCTGCCACCTGGGCAAGTTGCAGGCAGCTGTTGCCTGGCTGCCAGCCTGGGAGGTGGGTGACTGCCACCCAATCCGAACTGGGGCAGAGGAGCCTTTCGCACCGGCTGGGACTCAGGGATGTGGGCAAGCGGCTGCTGCCCATCTTCAAGCTGGGGCGCGGGAGGCTGTCCCTTGGCTCGGAGCTGGGGCAAAGGTGGCTGCCACCCAGCTACAAGCCCAGCTCACGAGACACAGGAGGCTGCCACCGGTCTCCCATCTGGGAGCTGGGACCTGGCGGGAAGTGGGCGGCTGCCGTGCACCTTCCCCAAAAGCCAGTGGCTGCCGCCTGCCTCCCAGCTGGGAGCTATGACTGGGAGGGAAGGCAAGGCTGCCACCTGACTTCCCCAGAAGCCGGGGCCTGCCACATGCCTCCCCTTCACTCTGTTTTTCCCCAGGTACCCCCTGCCTGTGTCTAACGTACCCACAGGGGTACGCGTACCACAGGTTGAGAAACTATACTGTAGGAAACGAAAGATCTCAGTGTTTTCTTCTTTTGCCTTAGGGAGCCATTTATGGGGCCATTATAATTCATGGTTTGGTCTTCTCATGGTACATCCTCTGTTCAGGAAATGAAATAGCATTAGAGAATGAGATATTGCATTTATGAGGCCTCCTAGATGGCTCTGTAGGGCATTAAAAATAAGGATGTAAAAATGTAAACACAAATATAAATACAAGATACTGTGTACCCCCTAATTCTATGTGTCATGAAATCTGCAAGGCTCTTTATTAAAATGGTGGCCTCTAACATAAGGTCACTTACTGGGAAACAGGCTACCGTTAATTTCATCCTGAACAATTTTCCCCTTCTTTTTGATAGGAAGAGTCCTTTCCAATGTACTTTTGCTATAATGCACATCAAGTCTAAGAATGTCTGCAAATCTCAGAAACAACTGAAAGTCAGCCTGGTCACCCTTTGTTGCTTTGTCTTTAATGTGTCTGTATTCTGATATATTTTCTGACCTTATCAGGTGTATTCATCCTTTTCCAAGTGGTAACCTTGTGAACACCAACAGATGAATCATCAGCTTATTGGTCATTTCCCATTATGTCCGGTTCACTCAGGTGCCTTGTTAAGCACCAAGGGGTCCTTTGGCAGGTCACAACCTGTCCTGGCCTTAATTCAATGAAGCAGCGCTCCTTTCCTCGCAAGCAATGTATATTGGATAATAGTAAATGTGCCCTGAATCCATCAAAACATTGGGATTCCCTCTAATCTTGTATTCTGCCTGCTTTCCTCCCTCCCCATGAACACTTCCTCCCAGTCCCCATCTTCTGGGAAGACCTTTTCCCCTTTCTTTCTTTTTAATCTTCCCTTCCCCAGTCCTACAAAGCCTGTTAGAGAAGATTTGGATTTCTCAGTTACTCATTGCCACCATCAGGCTCCTCACACCATTGAGCCCAGATCTCAGGTATACAAGGATCCTGCCCTCATCTTATCTAAGAAACGTTTTCACCTTTGGCTATTCCACAAATTCACTAAGAAAAACCCGATATCATGTGCAACAAGGAGAGCTGATCAAAAAAGAGGAAAGTTGATTCTGAGAAAAAAAAATCAAATTGTTTCCATTTTTCAGGATTTGATATGGAACAATTTTTAGAAGTGTTTTGTGGAATATTATTTTTTTTTATTTCTAATGTTCATTTATCCCCTTTTTTCTGTTTCACCTCCCCACCCTCTTTTTGTCACAGACTGCAATAAAATGAATAATTTCCTGTCGTATTTATTTGTTTTGTTTCCTTCCTCCTTTTTCCACTCTAAATTTTCAAAATTACTTCATCTTGGAAAGTTGCACATTGGCAAAGTTTCAGTGTTTCGTTTTTTCTTTAGGACTCCTGTAACTTTTCCAAAGTTGAGGAAACAGCGAAAAGTTGCAGAGTGGAAAAAGGAAAAATGGAATAAAACAAAAGCAAAAAGTGTGAGGGGAAAATCCTAGCTGACAACATTAATTCTATTGCATTCAGTAATGAAAAAAGAAGAAATAAAAATCAGAAGTTAAAATAATTGGTTTTCAGAAACCAAACCAAAATGAAAATTTCAGTTGCAATAATTTTTTTGTTTTGTTTTGATTTTGTTTAGATATTTCCCATTAAAAAATCGACAAATTGCTTAAAAGGGGCATTTTTCAAGAAGAAATTTGCTTTTGATTAAACCCCACTTTTAGCTGAAAATTTTCAAATCAGCTCTATTAAAATGAGATTTTTACCCACACAGCACTCGGAATGACAGTTTTTTGCCTAAGGATTTTGAGAAAAAATTTTTTATTATTATTTTCATACAAACTAGACAAGTCAGTCCTCTCTTATTCTTCTGTGTTTGTCTACTTAAGTTTCACTTTTGCTGCAAAAAGTATAAATAAAAAAAGTGTGTGTCCTAGGACATGTCTTTCCATACACACAGGTGCAATGGCTGCTTTACTCCTATGCAATTTATGCAACCACATGGGGCCCTACACCACATCACATGCCCAGAGTACTATTCTTAATACCTCATTTGTTGTCGCATCTGACTCAGAGGGCCGTGGCAAAGATTAAACTCCCCACCTGCATTACCCAGCTGCTCACCTTGTGGAATGCTACACTTTGTCTCCATTTCCTGGTTCATTTGGGTGAGTCACGGGACCAAGCGGCCTCACAAACAGGTGTGCCTGTGCTGGCTATTAAGACCTGAGGTGTGTTGCAGGTAGGCTGAAGGCAGATGAGACTGGAATGTCAAGGATATGAGGGTATGTGGTTGGAGAGGGAGCTGTATAGGGCCCTCCACTTGCTAGCTGAGAGACAGCTAACCTATCCACAGCAGCACTTTACTGCTTTTCATCATCACTCACTCTCCAATCCTTCAAGGCCAAGCTGACGACAGTAGCCCAGCCTTTTATTTTAAGAAATGCTGTAAACATTGTTGATGGAGCTAGGGTTAAGTAGTACTGCTAACAAAACCCTAATGAAAATAAATTGTTACGTATTTTACCATAGGCTTAAGAGCATATGGCTAAATGCATTTAGACACTGCTAATGAAGTTAAGACTCAGCTAAGTTTGCTGACTCCTGGATAATGCCTGTTAACAACTGTTCTATAATTCCAGCACTATAACTGATACCTGGCCATTATTATATGTAGCTGTTGTCATTTGGATGGGGAGTTCTATGCATTCTAATTAAGGGAGAAAACAGTGTCTGGACTCACCTTTAACTTCTAACCTTAAAGCTGGAGTGAACTAATGTAACTTCTTTGATGTCCATGGATATGCACCTATTTAATATAGCAGTGATTCTTTTATGTTCTGTTTTAATTTCAGAATCCAAGAGACATTTATTGGCCAATAGCCATTCTCCCCAGGCAAGTATCTTACCAACATGAATACAGCATATATTTAACAGATTACCATTTTTCTATTCAGATGATTTCTCCCCTCTTAAATGTTTGTGCACAAGGCGTTAGATAGATAGCTTCAGATTCTGAAGTCTTTTATTCATGACATTATTATGTCATTCTTCAAATGAGACATAGGGTGAAGGTGCTGATCCCTGGAGCAGAGGAGTTGTTAACCCTGGAGTTCAGGCTAAAATGTAATTTGGGTGGTTACATTTTGCCTACCTGTAGCCCCCTAAAATTACAGTTGGATATACTGCACTTACTGACAGACTGTTGTTTAGAATTGCTGTAAATAGCTGCTGCATTTCACCCCAAAGATAGCTGCATTTCAGGGGTACTTGAAGTAATTCCTATGTACAGGATAGCCTTTGTGATTCTTTGGGATGAAAGCAGCTACGTAAATGTAAGATATTCTTAGAAAAGATATAACACAGGACAATCTCCCATACATCACTGCCCCAGTAATGGATCTCAACCACAGGATGGAGGGACCATCAATACAGATCAATCTCCAAATCTATGAAATCTTTTGCCTCTTTGATGAAACTGCCAACAACAGAGCCAGTTGTGATGGTGTGTGATGCATACCTCTTTTCGATGGAGATAATCACTTCACATAAGCCACCAAACAGCTGTTGAATAGAACTGGTCTTTGTCCACTTCTGATACAGACTGGATTGGAACTGATAAAATATTATTTATTGCTATTATTATTACTAATGTAATACTCTTCACTTGTATATCACCTTACATCAGAGGATCATAGCATGTTTTACGAGCACAAAATGGGAGACCTTGGTTCTATTCATGTTCTGCTATTGGCCTAATGGGTGATCTTGCGCAAGTCTCCTCACCTCTCTGAGCCTCAGTTTCCTCATCTGTAACATGAGGATAATGATGCTGACTCTTCCGTTAAAAAGTGTTTTGAGATCTACAAAGAGCTAGGTCTTATTATTATTATTAGGGAATTCTCACCACTCCCATCAGGCAAGTAAGTTTTAATATATTATATCAATTTTACAGATGGGTAAACCAAGGCACAGAGCTGGTAAGCCTATGATTCTCAAAGCCACCAAGTTTTCCCGGAAACTGAAAATCGCAGCCTAGGTGACTTGACCCAAGTCACAGAGTAAGTCAATGGAAAAAACTGGAAGTTGAGAGTTCCTATTCTCATTCACCAGTGCTACCACATAACAAGATGCTTCCTTTCATTGTAGAGGTAAAATCCTCCATAGCTTATTGGCAATCCCCTGAGGCACCACTCCCCACAGCATTTAATAAGGTAGGTGTCTGTAGTTACACAACACAGGGAACATAAGACAACTTGGCTTTTAAACTCAGGTTAGCTGTTTGAATTCAACTCCAGGCTGTCCTATAGGTTTAACTTGAGCTGTTAACATGAGTTCAAAGCCAAGTTTCCTTGTCTTCACTGCAATTTTGACCTGAGTTAGCTGATGCATGTTCGCTTACAGGAATTAAGGTAAGCTAAAAGGTACCCCTTTTTTGTTTTTTGCAGGGTAGACAAACCTAGAGTGTCTGATAAGATGACAGGGGTTGGGCCAGGCAGTAAAATGGCAAACAAACAATCGGGATTTTCTAAGATTCTGGAAGGGATGGCAGAGACCCATCTCCTTCCTTGGAGAGGAAAGCCTGTTACTTGGAGAAGCAAGAAAGTTTGTAATAACACCACCACCAACCAACTTCAAAACTTGGATCTCCAGCAGTGCCTCATGAGCTAATCCGTGACCACGTCCCTTCCACTCTCACAATATATTCATATGTGAGCTGGTCCTATTTGCTTAGTGCTTTGTATGTTTGTGACAGTCTGTATCCCTATGCCCACCCTTTTTACAAAACTATAATGGATTTCGTACAAAGTATGCCTTGTTAGGTATCATTTGAAATTCATAAAGTGCTGATCATTATTGTCCTGGTAAAATATGTGTGGCAATACTTTTAAAGTTATAAGATTATACTATATGATATTACTAAGACATGTTCTAAATCCGGGGAAATAGCCACAAACCAGTTCCTCAGAGACAAAAGGCTAACCAATGCCTCAGCCAGGTGTCCAGGGAGGCATCATCAAGTGTAAATCAAAATAAAGCAGGTTTGTGTGCCTAAGGGGAGAGAATGTATATACAGATATATGAACATACATACCATGAATCAAGAGGCCCAGGATCAGTAAATACAGTACTCTGAGCAGTGGCTAGGGTTGTATCTGTAATGCATACATGGTATTTCATTCAGTATAAACATATGAACAGGCCTCCAATGCAAGAAGAATTTTCTCACTGCATTAGAGACGACTCAAACCACCCAGTAACATTTTTTACAGGATATAGCATCAGCCCACAATACGTGTCCATGACCAAATGGGGGAGATAATGAGAGATCTGTTCATTATGCCAGGGCCTTGTTTTCCAGTTCCCATTTAAATATCAATCAAGTGGCAAACAAACACTGCCCATTCAATTCCTCTCCTCTTGTTTATCTCTGCAAAACAACAGAAAACCATATGCAGGCTTTTACTGTCAGTGCCAGCTATACAGTATTACTCTCGAACTTAACACAGGCCAATAGACTAGTTGTGAGCCCCTTTCCCCCTTCCCATTCTCCTCACCATTTGTCTCTCTTAAACCTTGCTTTGGTTTACATGCTGTGTCATTAAATTTCAAAACAGTCAATGCTGCAGCTTCTGTTTCCAAACACTGATGTGCTGCTTTCTAGTTAAAAAATTAGACAGGGGTTAATTTCATTAAGGCAAGGGCCCTGCATTTTGTTTGTTTGTTTGACTTGCATATCGAAGAATGCTTTTGGCAGACATATAGTGGGAAAATCACATTTGATCTCGTTTCTCCCCCCACCCTTCACTCCATAAAACAACTCAGCCCAGCCCAGTTCAACACTGAAGGAGACAAAGCATCCATACAGTGCGCATTTTCCATTCAGCAGAAGTGGGCTGCTCAGGGGAAGCCCAGGAACTACAAGTAGGCCAAGCAGGAATAAACAGAGCAAACAAAGAGCATCTTGTCCATACTGAGAGGGGCTAAAAGAGTGATGTCCTTCATTAAAATGCAAGGCAGGGAGGCAGCACACAACCAGTCACAAGCATCACTGAAGCTCTGAATGAGTAATGGGGAGAAACTAACATATAAGCATGCCAATATATGGACCCAAAGCAGCTGACCCAACAGTCTATAAGATGCAACTGGTTAGAAAAATCCCGCACACCAATAAAAAAACCAAACAAACCCCAAGACCATGGCATTTTCTCAGTTCAGCAGAGATCAACAGCAAGTTGAATAGTACACAGGGTCCACAGGTAAAGTACCTGATTACTAAACCCATTAAAATGTCAGAGATAATGACATTTTAAAACAGCATAATTGCTTTCTTAGGAAAGGGTGAGGGGCAGGGGGAAGGGATACAGAACTGCAAGAGCAACAGGTCAAGTGTTCTCTGTGGTTCCTTGGGGGAAGGGCCGTGTTGTATATGTTTGGTTTTCAGCTTATTTGTCACATCATAAAATCATTAGCTTGTGAATTAAGAGGTGATTTTTGTTCAGTTTTTAAATAGCCTGAGGCTCTAAAGCCCTGTTTTGTGTGTGCGCGCGCTGTGTATACCTTGTGTATCCTGTTATGCTTCGGGGGGGGGGGGGAAAGGAGGTGAGGGGGGACCATTGGTTTTCCCACAGATTTGTAAGAAAATGCAAGATCATTTGAGGCAGGGGGGAACACTCAAGTGTTTCTGGTGAAATTGCATTTCTGTCTGTTGCACATCTCCTGCTCAGTTACTGGGAAAATTAAACACAATGTTTTTACAGCATAATCACTTTTACTCTTGCAGTAGATATTACCCACTGCAAATGGTTCTAATGTAATCAAAGTATTTTTAATCTAATATCTTGGACTCTGAGATAATTTCCCAGCTGCAGAATTGCAATAATTTCATATCTTCTTTTCTTTAGCGGATTAACTTGGATACTTTTTAATTTCAGGGTGTGACTCTCGCTCTTTCTCCTGTTCTTAAAAGAGAAGTGGAACCTTATGAGTAATGGAACAACTTACTGTTTCAAGTCAGCTCTTGCTTTTTTTATTCATTTCTCCTTACCCCCACCCCTATCCACTCTTTTATTTCCACCACCCTTGCCACTCACCATCTTTCAACTCTCAAAAGACACTTCACAGAAGCGAGCCTTATTTTAGTCAACAGTCAAGAATTTCACAAACACTACATTTACTTTTTTTTAAACAAACAATAAATGTTCTTCAATAAACTGTTTGCTTTCATAAACAAAACAGATATAGAAAAACATGTTTGAATTTTGTAACAGAAATTTGATTTGTAGGTTTATAATAAAAAAAAAAAGCACTTTGGGCAAAACCCTATTCACATTAGTAGTCCCCACCCCTCAATTCAAGGTAATCTGATAAAGGGAGGTATGGCCTGATACTCCTCTCACTTATAGGATGTAATAAAACTGGCATTAAGTCCTTTAACTTTACTAGAGCTACACCTGGTTTACATGGTATATGTGAGAGGAGAATCAGGTCCATAGATTTTATTTAGCTAGACAATAAACATAGGTATTATCAGTTCTTACAATTTTATTGCTAGTCTTGTGATATTTGGTGTTCTTCTGAAAATCCCAGCTCCTGGATTTATGAGATTATGGGAGAATTTCAGCTTTCAGTTAAAAGTTTCTAGCTTTCATGGCTGCAGAGAAAAACTTGAAAATGTGACCTGAGTGCATACAAAACCCGGAAACCAAATAGAAAAACCTTAAAAATTATTTTTAAAAAAAAATCACCTGATCATTTTAAGCCACTTATGACTTGGGGGCGAGGTAGCTGACATGATTTTGAACACTGGGCGTTGGCAATGCTGATTATAGAGAGAAGGATTTGCCCTTTTGAAGAGGCTTGGAAGAAAGACTCTTTATGATATCACTTATCGAACGCAGTAATGTGCGTGTACATATGTAAGTGCAAAAAGTTTTTACTGTTCTATACCTGATGACAGGATGTCCAAGCATTTTACAACTTCTTGCATCTGAGCTGTCCTTAGAAACTAACCCAGCCACCAAACTGCTTCCTCACAGCCAGGTCCATAAAATCCATCCTCATTCCCAATAAGCTGACATATTGCCACTGGTTATCTCCTCCTGGGATATAAGGAGATGTCCTCTTTTGAGTTCAGTACAGTACATGTCTACATGAAAATGTTACCATTAGAAAACAGCCTGCAGCACAAACATGGTCTTCCTGTTACCAGTGTGTTGCTATGGGCACTATTTCTGAGAAAGCAATCAAAAGAACAGAACAGGAAAATACAGAAGAACATATCAGGGGAGAAAAACACTCCTACTGACAGTGATAGAACTGATCATTCCCACCCATAGTAGGACAGAGAATGGGATTTTCAAAAGAACCTAAATGTTTTAAGACTGCAAATCCATGGGATTTGTGCTCTTAAGAATTCTGGGTGGGATTTTCAATTGTGCTTAAGTGTCCTATTTCTAAGTACTTATGCATGAACATAAAGCTGTAATTGCACATCAGTTTTTAATTATTTTATTTTAAAAACAACCCTGTAATATAGCATGTGGTTTCTCTTTATTATATTGTTTTAAGTTAATTTAGTGCATATAAAAGAAACCAGTTTCACAGCTATGGTGAATGAAGCTGTCTAAGTGCAAGCACAGGTAATGGCAGCAAAAACTTCCCCACACTACCCTCATTGATGTCTCAACCCTGTATCGAAAACAACTCCCTCTAGGGGCAAGAGGGTGACTCAGTTTCTCTGTCAGTCAGTTGCTGAAAAAGTGCCAGCAAAGGGCCCAATTGTGCTTTGTCATCAAAGAGACACGAGATTAGTTACTTTCAGTCTTCAGGCTGGATTAAAACCAGAGTGCTGAAGCTGAACAACTGTGTATCTCATTACTACCTTCCAGTACTTGTTAAGCTGATTCAGCCTTTAAAATTCTCTCCTGTTTGAAACTGGGTGCACATGTGAAAATGACATTTAAATTGGTTTCACCATAGAACTGAATTTGGATTTACATTAATACTCCAGGAATCTTAAAATGCCTTACCAAATAACGAATCAGATTCAGAGAGAGTACAACCACTTTGACAGTAAAAGGAACAGGCATTATATTCTTATTAAACATCTCTCAGACAATCTTGGACACTAAAGCATTTTTTTTTTTTGAGTGGGGGGAGGAGGAGGGAAATATGGCCTGAACAATGGAATTATTCCCAATTCCTTTCACAAAATGCTTTGGGATCTTGAAAACCAACATAGAAAGCCAGTGATGTGGAGGGGAGAGACTTTAACACTCCATTCCTGAAAAATGACAGTGCTCCACTGTAAACTCAGATTGAGAGATTGAGTCCTTGGGAGCTTCAATCAAACCATAAAACAAAAGTTTCTCTCAATGAAACAGTTCTTTTGTTATACATGAGAAAAAAACAAGGCTAAACAAAACTCTGCCCCTACCCCACCCTCAAAATATGACCTTAACACTGGGGGCAGGGAGCAGTATTATTTAATGGCATCTAACTTCATTTACTTGATTGCCTACTCCCAAAGTTACATGCTTTGAAATAAATATGTACACTCAGCAAAAGAGGGCTGTATAAACTGAAACAGCTCAGAACAAACCAGTCATAGCTAGTTAATATAATCTGTCCTATTCACATAACCAGGCTTGCTCCACCAAGGGCATGAACTTTCCTGGAAAAGCTCAAGTAATTAGCTTCAGAAGCTTACACCCTTTCATTCCCTCTTATTTATTTTGTTCTTACATCAGTGCCTCATATGGGTGGCTGCTTGCTATCTTCCTTCTGGTCATAAAGGTGAGTTGTGTTTGTTATTTCCACAGGAAGATGCTCGAAGAGCAGTGATCAGTAGCTACAAGATCATTCTCTCCCCGCACCCCCATCTCCCCTGCTCTTTTAAACCATTTTTGGATAGATAGCAACCAAAACCCTTCTTACCTGGCGAAAGAACAACAGGTTTCCGATGAAAGGCAAAGGTGGAGGATGCCTGATGCCCACTCTCTCAAGCCTGGAGAACGCAGAAGTGGAGTACCTGGGAAAAGGTTAAATAGGCCAGAAGTTAATTTTCCACCCAGTCATCAAGTGGCTTTCCAGAGGAATTAGATCAAATAGAGTTCCTGGGGTAAGAGTAGGAGGAGATGTTTTCTGCAATCAGTCAAATGGCACAGCCGACATTGCTCTGCAGCTCCATTTATTAGGCACACTTGCAAAAGCTAGTGGACTGATGTCCAAAGGGGGGAGGAGAGGCAAGTAGAGAAAAAAGATTCCTCTCAACCTAGCATATCTAGGCCTGGAAACTTTTGGGGCACCTGATTTTGCTCTCAGATACACCGGTGTAAAGCAGAAGTAACTCCTGTGAAGTCAATGAAGCTACGCTGCCCTAACCGCCGTAAGTGAGATTAGAACAGGCGTTTTCTTTTTGACTGGTGGCACTGGGGAAAGGAGCAAGAGGGAGTGGTCAATTCCCTTCCCCACCACTACCCATCTAGAGCACTGGGGCAAGAATTCAAGTTGGAATTAGCCGTGCTGGAGATAAGATACTGTCAGTATCTCAGGGTGACATAGCTACTGAGCCAAATGTGCTGATTAACTAATTTGCCAGATGCTAGTCAGCAATTTAAAACAAGATAAAATAGGAAAACCAATGGGTGCCCCTGCAGTCCAATGCTGTTGTTGCACATTGTCAAAGACAACACTTGAAACCTTTACACCAAAATCAATTTTAAAAAAGCGGTGCTTTTTGGTAGTGATATCTGCCATGGGTGAGCATGAACAATTGTAGTTAGCTAGATGCCCAATAAAGCTTTAACCCAACAGTGTAACACCACAATGACCTGATCCAAAGCACACTGAAGTCAACAGAACAACTCTCACTAATTCCAATGAGTTTTGATCCCAAACGTCCAGCTCTCAGTTCAACGATCCTCCGTGGAAGAGTCAGCTAGTCACGCAACCTTCACATACTCCACTTTAAAGGCCCTAGGTGATATATAGACACACTGTTCTTAACTAAAGGACAGAAGTTCATGCTTCCCCTTCCCAAAAAAAGGGATAAAGGAAATAGTAGGACTCTAAAATGACTTGTCAGAGGAAGTCATCCTTTGTGTCATATATTGATGTTTTTTTTTCCCAGCGTCAAAGAATTCTGGATGCTGAAACATTCCATAACTAGAAATGGGAACCGTGAGTTGGGTACCCCAGAACCAGCAAAACAAAATGAAAGTAAAGTATCTAGTTCGTGGTATTTTGCACTTTTTGTTCCCCCAAACCATTCCTTGTAATACACTAGCTTCTGCTGATTTTCTGCTGTGAAGATATTTAAAAAGAAATTATTATTACAGAGTACATGTTTGATCATTTTTAGATAGCAACATTTTTTAGACGACAAGACAAATCTGTGGGAACACTAATTCTGAATAGAATTAAACTATCTTTGGTTCATGCAAGAGCACAATTTCAATGTGACAGGGAAATGTGGAAAAAGAAAAGAAAGGCTATTTAACTGTGTTAAAAATTAAGAGTTTTTTATGCCAATTGCCAATATTCTTGTAGGAAAAGTTTTTTTTAACTTGAAAATATAATATATAAACTGTTTGCTTCCCAGGCCCCATCATTCCCCCCAAAAAGAGAAAAACTGTTTGTTTTTTTAAAAATATTTCCCTAAGCTGTGTTTTTCATTTTGGGAAATTTGTTGTGACACATCTTCAGTGTATAAAGTAAAGGGGGAAAAACTTACTTGCTTTTTTAAAATTAGTGAATTTATCAATATTTTATTATTGATCTTTTTTACTTGAAAATATAAATAGAATGATAATTAAAACACATTACATGTCACAATGTATCAGATTTTGGAACTGTTAGCTATCCAGTCCAAAATTACAGTGCATTTTCTCTCATGCTACCAAGACCACAGATCTTCCTGTATTGCAAAAATAAAATAAAATAAACGAAGGAGATGATGGGATCAACTAATTAACACAAACAGTGTTCAAAGTTTAGCACTGATTCTCATGAGAGCACAGGAAAGAAAATATATTGCAAGTGTGGAGACCATTCACCCCTTCGTTAGCATCTCATCATCGTCAGCCTCAGAATGTTCTGGCATCTCCACATAACGGCCTTTTTTTGTCTGATGCAGTTGTCTTCTGATGCTCTTTGTTCAAGTTACATTTGAAGTAGATTTTCAGAAGGTATAAAAACATGATTTACAACGAGATGGTAAGCAAAGCACTAACATAGCCACATGGAGCGCTGGAATATGATGACTCAGAAGGCAGGGCCAATGGGAAACAAAAAATATTGCCATGCTCACACACACACTCAGACACCCTACAATTTAAGGGTACTTCTGCACTTCAGTTGCTTTTCCTCAGTTTTGCAGGGAAAAAAAATCTGTATGTGATTGTTGTTTTCAAACAATCTGGGAAATTACATAGTAGAAAAGCTATTTTAAAACGACATTAGGGTTGGAAAGCCAGGCACTGGAAAGCTAGGCAATCTCAGAATTAAGACTGCCAGTGCAACCTTAGTTCTGCCTACTTCTGTGCATGCATTAGGATATAGTCTTTAATTAAACAAAGCAGAATTTCCATCATGTACAGCCATATGGATCTTCTACACAATGGTCACCAGCAGTGTGAGAACGGGAGACTTTACCACATGAGCTAAGAAGTAACAGGTAGTGGTAGTAGGTGCTACAGAGCATCAGTAGTAGTTGAGCCACAAATCTTCTTTGTGGATCAGCTACTAAAAGGGAATGTGATACACTTTGCCAGCGATTTACAAGGGTCTTTGTGAGACATATCAGGAATCAGGATCCCTGGGTTCTGTTGCTGGCTCTGGGAGGGAAGTGTTGTTAGTGGTTAGAGCAAGGGTTAAAGGATACCCAAGCACATAGATTTGTTACATTCATTCTGAGAGGCAGCATGGCTAAGTGGATGAGTTATAGGTCCAGCATATTAACAATAGGAATTCTATTCCCTGCTTGGCATGAGGGCACCTTGTCACCCTCTGTTACCTTATCTATAAACAGAGGTATAGGGGACACTTGCCTGCATTCTAGGTAGGGACATGCTGCATGGATGCTGAAGTGGATAGCAATATAAACAGCATACAGAAGAACAGATGAGTCCGGAAAGGCTAGCCTTTAATAGACTTGCTGTACAATGCTAAGAGACCATTCTTTACATATAGGGTACCTCTACACAGCAAGCAGCAATGAGACTCAGAGCTCAGGTCAACAGACTCTGGCTAGCAGGGCTCAAATTACAGTGCTAAAATTGCTGTGTAGATATCACAGCTTGGGCAGGAGCTCAGACTCTGAAGCTTAGAGCCCGAGGCCTGCGTTTTGGAGCAGGTGGCCATGTTACCCTGAATGCTCTGCTATGGATACCAGGCTGTGCAATAAAGCCTTGCTGTAGATGCTTTGTAGTCCCTGCTATGGAGGCCCTGAGTGGGGAAAAATATGGAAACACCACCAATGTCTTTCAAAATCAGTTTGATCTAATCTGAGACTACAATTACTAAACTGCCTCTCTCATAATTGTATGGTTATGAAATGGTGTAACTACAGGGCAAAGTTAAGGTTGTTTGGATGCCTTAACTGTACATTTCCATACTTTATCATGTCTGATTTTTTTTAAGTGTATCCTGAACCCTGAATTTTTTGTGGGTCGTAATTTGCCCCAAATCAAGCATCCAACATCTCTGTAATGTATTTTACTCTAAAATGATGGATATGTATTCTCAACTTTAACTCCATTTTCACATAGTTTTTTTGTTTTGGAATAAGCTGTAGTGTCTGGGGCACCAGAGTAGCTGCTACACATGCATCCATCATCAGGAAATGCTATTCTATTACATGAACATAGAACAGGAACGAAGGAATATTCAGTGTACTCGGAATTTTACATTATCATCTTTGACTCGGGCAGTGTCCCAAGCGTTCCAATGTCAGAGTAAAACAAGGATTCTTAGATTTCTTTAAGACAGACAAAAGACTCTTTCTTGGGGGGGAAGGAATGGAGGGAGAGAGAGAAAAAACCTGTGATGGTAGAAATACAGACAAAGAGGTGGGGGGGGGGGAAAGCACATTCACAGTCAAGGGCAAAACATACCAAACATACGCCAATATTTGCACATGCAGTGTTATCAGCTTGAATAACTATTTTAAAATACAGTATTAAATTTTTGACAAAATGACAGACATCAGAAGGAACCAGAGAGGCAAGAATAATTACAAGATCAATAAACAACCCAATAATTCCTAGAAGACATTCAAATGACTTTTCAGAGCAAGAAGCCACCGTTGGGTATTGAACACAAATCTTAAAAGATAGTTAGCATGCAAAGTGAATTCTTGTAGGTTGGTAATGCTGATTTAAGCTGTCTGAAACCTGAGCTTCCCTCCACAGATCAGAGTGCAAAAGAACAATAGGGAGAACAAAAGAAGCATACACAGCAAAGACAGAGAGAAAATAAATAATAATAATTAATAATAAGTATGATAATTCTCCTGGCCTTTAAGATAATACATTAATAAACAGCAGTGGCAATGCCCCATCAACCCCCCACTAAGTGGTACTAACAGAACAACACATATTCTATCACTTAGTGTAATCAGTTTACATCTGAAGAGACCAGTCAAGAGTCAATATTAAATCATCATGGCTTCTAATATACTACTGAAATCATCCCACATTTCTCTGCCTTTCTGTGTCTGAGCGCTTTCAAAGATGGAATGCATATTTAACAACATCTGAGAGCTATAAATAGGAATGTTTAGAGCGAAAAATTGTGGTACACTTTTTAATTCCACTGAAATTTGGAACTAGAAGAGACTTTTTTTGAAGGCGGAGTGGGAAAACAGAAAACAATTTGCTGAAATAGAGTTTATCCCTGGTAAAGAGACAAGTGTTATGCATGTCTCCCATTTTATTTTACACACACACACTCTCTCTCTCTCTCTCTTTCTAACAGAGGCATCACTAGCAATTCCAAAGTTAAGAGCTTTTGCACGTAAAGCAGGGATTCAAACTCTTTGTTTTAGCTGAAAAATAAGGTGTTTGCTCCCCAAAATTATAGCACTTACTCTATGAATACAGAATGAATTGCCTGAGAATGTACGTGTAAATCTGTTAATATATTTAGGAATTAAAATGGGTTCTTTATGAAATTTAGCACCTTGTGTCAGACTTCGGAGGGGAGGGTGTCTAATAATTCAGTACAAGAGCAAGAGACGACTCAGACTTCCCATATAGCTTACTCACTGAAATCTTATTTATAGACTACATTTGAATATTTCTTTTTAGAATTAATGATTATTTTACACACCCAGTTATTCTTCATAACTGAAGACATCTACTTCAGCAAAGACTGAAGGATACAATGTTCTGCAACAGAGAACTCCACACAGAACTATCTTCTTTTAAAATGGCTGCCCTCTCCCGTTATTTCCAACGAGACAGAAGCCACGCTTGCCCTCCGTTGGTGGGCATTTGAGAAAGGGTCTCATTTTTCTCAGTGAGGCTGAGACTCTGTCGCCACACATCAGAGGGCCAACATTTTCCTTAAAGGCCATTGTGGTTTCAGACCATGGAGAACTGTTCCATTTTAAAAGGGGGGCAGTTCTTCGTAACAAATAAAACATGACAAAAAGTGACCATTAACCCTAAAACTACTAGTCAAAAGTTAAGCCAGGAGGAAAAGGGAACTAGGGGTATGCGTGTGTGTGCACAAGGGAATGTTGAAGGTGCAGGAGGGAGAATTAGGGGTGTGTGAATGCAGAGAGGAAGAGGTAATGTAGAGAGGTGCAAGAAGCTGGGGAATTTGGAGGACAGGAGTGGGGTGGAAACTGTGATATACACTAAGGCTATGTCTACACTACAGCTTATGTCGGCAGAACTTATATTGCTCATGGGTGTGAATAAACCACTCCCTGAGCGACATAAGCTTCACCGACGTAAGTGCCAGTGTGGACAGCACTATGTCAACAGGAGAGCTTCTCCCACCAACACAGTTACCGCCGTTTGCAGAGGTGGTTTTATTATGCTGATGGGAGAGCTCTCTCCCATCGGCGTAGTGTCTTCACCAGATGTGCTGCAGCGGCGGTGCAGCTGCGTCACTGCAGCGCTGTACATATAGACATGCCCTGACTGTTTTGCTTCGCTCGGACAAAAAAGGTAGCTGTAAACCCAGTTTAACTGGCCTGTATGCGCTGGCCACTGAGTTGTTCCAGAAGAGAGTAAAGCAGCAAAGCATACCAGTGAGTTTGGCCATAAAACTCTGCCATGTAGTATAACAACATGAGGGACGGAAAAAAGTTTTTAAAATGTATTATGTCTTTAAAAATAAGTTAAATCTAGTCTGGGTCCACACATACTAAAATAACCATACAGTTAGGATTAAGGCATCGCCTGGTGCCATTGCAGGAGAGAGTTAAAGTTTCTGATAAAAGAGAGACTTTATAAAGCATAATGAGAAATGGTCAGTAATCCCCAAAATATATATATTCTAAATGTGCCTTTTGCACAATATTTCACCGAGTTTTTTTATTATACAGGAAGTTTTAAAAGTCAACGAACGGGCAGACTTAGAAGGTTTTTTGGATGCCCTAACTCTGCATTTGCAAATCTGAACAAGCACAAATTTCCTTTAAATTCAACTTTTTCTGTGACTGCATGGGATTATAAACACTTGATTTTGGAATAATTACAGAATCCCTTTATTGTATCTATATTCTAATATGTACTCTCAACCTTAACTCCATTTGAACATAGGTTTGTGTAGGAATAGGACAGCAGACCCACACACACACAATCAGAATCTGCCAGTTTTAGGACAAAGTATTTTCCAGGTACAAAATTTACGTGACAATAGTGTTCCTATTCCAGATGAATTACCTAGTGTTTTAATGATATAGGGGGCAGGAAGGGCAAATTATATATTCAGTATCACATTTGTACTTCAAATATCTGTCAGCAATCATTTTTTAATCCACACTGTTCTGGTCTACTGAACAATTCTCGTAATGCATGTTGTCATGAAGGAGCTGGCTGGTTCAAGGATAAGTCAGTCTGCAGGTTTGTCTTAATTTTTTTTTTTTTTTTTTAATATCATCACTGATGAGTTGCATCCAACTAAAAAAAATCCAACAACACTTGCACAGATAATCAACAGTTGTTATGCTCCAAGAGGAGTCTCACGGAAGACAGCAGGCCGTATGGCAGACCCATTCCAATATTTTATCACTATTCTCGGAGGGCGGGTACCCAGAGTACAGCCTCTTCCAACTGGGCTATGACTTTTTCTAAACAAATGCTAAAATTCATGTCTGTGATAAATCTACAGCTTTAGTAACGGGCTTTCATGCCTTTCACCAGTGTCAGCTCAACGGGCAAATGTGATCCAGTCTGAAGCAACCAAAAGCCATTGCCATCTCGTGACTGTTTGTCCCGTGGCTCATTTTTGTGAAATAAGTTGGTGACCTCAGTCCAATTCCTAGGGAACAGGTGCCCTTAGAATTCCTAAAAGTCATGTGAGCAGATGAGACAATAGAAATGAGGCACAAAGAGCTCAAGTGACTTGCTCAAGGCCCTACAGGAAGTCTGTGTCAGAGCTAAGAACTGCACTAGGCTTTCTGGAGTCTCAGTCTAGTGCCTTAAACACAAGACACACTACCTCTCACTCTCTAGGACTGCTAATACAGCACCTTTCACAAGTACTTTCTTTCCTTCTTTTTCTGTCTTTAATATATTCATTGGTGCCTGGATACTGCAGGGCCTACGGCAGAGCATGTTACCATCAGGGCTGTAAATGCCCTTGCTTTATTTAGTCAGGAAAGTTGACGTTTGCATAAACTGAGGCTTCTTTTAAAAAACATGATTTTCAGTGAGCAGGATAAAATTCCATAAAGTTTTGTCACCACGTAATTACATGTCTTCATTTTATAATTAGACATCTTAATTGCATAATTAAAAGGACATGAAGTTTCAGCTTAATTAGACATCCTAATTGTCATGCAAGTTCATATCCTAGTGCTGTGACTCCATTTGCAAATGCACGGCATGTGTTTCCATGAACATCTCAACGGTTTCTAAATACCAGTTAGATGGAATCTAGATTGGACTGGCTGCAGATGCAACATGCTTAAATGGAGAAGGGGTCCTGCCCAGGGGCCTGGTCATTATATCTTTGCACTGCCACAAAGTGATTTCAGTTCCCAGGCCTATAGTCTATTATTCCTTGGGGACAGCAAGGATTTCCAATGCTGCAGAGAAACAAGTTCGTGTACTCTATTCCTCAAGAACAGAACATACATTCAGCCACTTAAGGACAGATTATGCCTGTAAGGCATGGTCTAGTGCTGGAGTCAGTGTGGTCTCATACCACATCAGTGGGAGCTCCAGGAGAAGCAAAATTGCTTCAAGTGCCTTACATGCTTCTAAGTGCAACACATCTTCCCTCTCTGTGGTCTGCTAGTTTTGGTGGCTGTAGCAGAGACAGGGAATGGAGCCCAGGAAGGGAAGGGAGTCCCCAGCTCCCCCTCCCCATTTTTGGGAGTATGAGCAAGAAACCGTCTCTATATCTAGGAGAGCACAGGAACTGCAATTGTGCTTGGTCCTTGCATAGGCGCCATAAATGGTAGGTCAGTGAGCCTCCTCGCATCACCCTTGCTTGTGCACTGAACACAAGGGCCAACCACAAGATCTGGCAAAAGCCCAGGTCTCATCGGACTGACAAAAGTGACCGGTGCAGGCAGGATAGCCTCAGCATTTTGCAGGGCTCCAAACCACCTCCCCTCCTGATCCTCCTACCACAGGTACAGGTGCAGAAGGGAAGTTGTTTCTTCCTCCTCCTTTCAGCCCACCGCCAGGAGGAGCCTCAGGGCTGAATCACGAGTTGCAGATCTCGCACTAAGAACGGGGCCCCAAAGAACTACTCGTTTAGCTTTTGGTGCGCAACACTGTAGTATCTGAGTGTGTCACAAACAGTCGTTAATATATCTTCACAAAACTTCTGTGAGGTGAGGGGATGGTATTAATGTATTATTTATTAATTATTGTCATGATTATTTTTAACAGATGGGGAGCTGATTTTTATCCCTTTTTACAGATTAAGATCAAAGTACTTACTGCTTTTCGGTGCCCAATCTTTGACAACTAGAAGTTTCAGAGCACTTAGCATTACAGAGCACTTTACATGTTCAAAGCACAGCTCCCAATGACTGCAGTTGCAGCTGTGAGATCATTTCTGCAAATCAGACCCCAAGGTCTCAGCTTGGGCCGCCAGAAAATGAGGAACACACAATTAGTGACCATCTGTGAGAAGTTTACCTAGAATCACACAGGAACTCTGTGGCAGAGGCAGAGATAGAATCCAGTTTCCCAGGGTAGCATTCAACTGCCTTAACCATGAGACCTCTCTCCCTGTAATCCGCTGCCTCTTTCCTTATGCACCTTCCAGCTTTTGCAACTAATGAAGGAGGGGTCCTACAGACAATAGCCTCTTTTACTACAGAACCCTGATCCAGCCTCAAAGCAGGTCTATCCTGTGTACCCAATAAGGCAGGGGTCTTGAGAAAAAAAAATGGCATGTGATCATGTAACTAGAGACTATATTATAACGCATAAGCACAATGACGAATTAAGAACTTCCCTCATGTGGCATCAGATGTTATGTCTACACTGCAGCTGGAGGCAAGCCTCTCAACCCCGGTCGATGGACTCACGCTAGCTCAGCTCAGGCTGTCAGGGGGGTGGAGAACTCTCATCAAGACAGAATTTTTCAGAGATTTTAGCTGCTAAAAATCAAAGTCTCTACTGAGCATGTGTGAACTCTGATTTCTTCAAAGGTTTAGAACTTGGCCATGAGGACTGCAAAAGGCACATCCCTAAGACAAAAGCTACCCCCTGCCAAATTTCAAGTACCTGCTCCAGAGCATGGGGCATGAAGGCATTTCCAAGAAAAGAACTCAAGAATTTGTTAATATAGGCAAAACAACATCTTTGTCCCTAGCTTCGTTGTAAGTGAGAACTGAATTATTTCAACTTTAAAAACAAAAAAACACCTCACCCTGAGACAGACATCTGGCATAGAAAATTTCAGCCCAGCTGGTTAAAATCTGGCAAAGTTATATACAACTGAAAATAGGGTCTTATAATCGGAAGTGTTGTGCAACCTTAATCATAGGTGGTACTACCAGCCTCACCTATAATGAAATACTTCTGGTTAAAAAAGACGTTACCTCCTAGGCTGAGAATTTGTTTGCCTAATTTCAACTCATAGCTAGTTATTATATCTGAGTTATAATCTATTATAATAGGGGGTGACAATGGCAACACTGACTGACCCTTAATTACAGGAATGCTACCATAATACTGTACATACCAGACAGCATATCATAACCTGAAATCAGCTACTGAAGAGCTCTGCAGATCCTACAGCTTGAAAGCT
Organism: Emydura macquarii macquarii; assembly: GCF_026122565.2. NCBI lineage: Eukaryota > Metazoa > Chordata > Testudines > Chelidae > Emydura > Emydura macquarii. The sequence continues at coordinate 2,812,301 of NW_027133667.1, forward strand.
CCCGTGAGGCTACAGAGACTCCTCTTCATTCCCGCCCCCCCAACCCCATTTCCTCATTCCATGACTTACTTTCACGCCTTCAAGTTTTCTCTTTTCAATTTATTAAAATATAGACACGTATTTCCCATCCACAGTCACTCTCCTGCTTGGCCTTATTTCTACTCTTGGTTCACAGAGATCGCAGTGGGGGCAGTAATGCTCCCGGAAGAGTAATTCCCCACTCCATCCCCACTCCCACCCTCCCCCCAGGGACCCTGAGCCCCCTACTGTGACTGGAGGAGCCCCACCTCAGCCAGCCTGCCACCAGCTGGCCCAAACGGCTAGCTCTGGCTCACCCCAGCCCTGGGCAGACCACGCACCGGGCGGCCTGAGCACCAACCCTTGCCTGCTTTGGCGGAGAGGCTGAGCAAGGGTGGGAAGAGGAGCAGGGCCTGGGCTGGGGTCACAGGGGATGAACGGGATGCAGCAGGAGGGGGCGGAGCATAGGTGGGGCCATGCCTGGTTGTCTGGGGAGGCTAGACCTCCCCATGCCTATGATATCCACCACCTATGGGTCCCAAGACAGTAGACAGAAAAAGGTGGGTGAAGGAATATCTTCCATTGGATCAGCTTCTGTTGGTGAGAGAGACACGCTTTTGAGTTCACACAGAGCTCGTCTCTACGGTGCACCAATGTTCTCTGAAGCAATCTGCAGAAGCCAAAAAAAAAAAAAAATTGCACCATCTGGTGGCTGGCTTGGTGGCCTACAGACAAACGCTGCCAAACATAAAAACAAAATTCCAGTCCAGGACACCGTGGTTTGCCGAGCTGGAAGCAGACTGCAGCAGGGGATCCTCAGCTCCAATAGTGACTACAGCAAAGCATGCTGGGTAACGCGGTGGCGTACCGTGTGTTTCCGGCGCCCGGGGGGCTAATGCATATATTTGTGCCCATCCCATCAGTGGCAGCACCCCGCCTGGCGGGGAAGGTCTGCGGGCCCGTTTCCTGCTCTGCCCTGCTCCCCCCGCACTGTGGGGGTGGCGGGTGTGGTGGCAGTGGATTACTGAGCGGCCCATGCACCTGGGCACCAGCTTGGGGGGGGCTGGCTGGGCCATCCTCAGAGGCACCGTCCCCTGCTGACAGCCTCGCGGCCGCACCAACCCAGCCCGTGGCTCTCTTGTTGAGCCCAGCACGGAGGCGGAGGGGCTGGGAGGCAGAGGGGCCAGTCACAAACTCTGCCGGTCAGAGGTTTTGGCACTACACCTGGTTGGCATGGCAGCTGGGGATGTGAGCAGGGGCAGAGGGGTGGGGGGGGGATTCTTCTGAGGAGGGCCCAGCCAGCACCCCCCCCCAGGCCAGCACCCGGGGGCATGGCCCCCTCCCACAACCTCCTCGGTATGCTACTGGGGTAACAAGGACAAACGTTAGAAAAGCCTGGGAGGGAGGGCAATTCAACACTGCCACTCACAAGACTCCTGTGGTGATAGGAACCCATGTAGGGAGAATGGGGGGCTGCAGGAGGATGCAAACAAGGCTGGTGAGAAGATGCAGATATAACCCAGCTCCCTTGTTTCCTATGCCCAGCATTCATTCATGACTCCATCAGGTATCCTCTAGCTGAGAAGGGCCAAGTCTGTAGGGAGAAGTGACAGTGTTGGGCTGGGTTCCTGGATCACTATTGGATGGAAAGATTGCTTCATTGGCTGTCTCCTCTCCCATTTGCAGTCACACGGACCATCTCCCCGCCCTACAGTAATTTCAGCCATTCCTTAAATGGAAAAGGAAGATCAAGAAAGTACTCCAGTCATGTTTTAATGTGATTTAGCAGCCAGAAACAAAGAGGAGGAGCCTCCATAATGTGACCAGCCAGCGCTCTGTGGACCACTAGGGACGGCAAGTTTAAGAACCACTGCCAAAGAAAGCTGAGCTAAACAGCTCCTACATGAGGCATGGGAAAACTAGAATTTACGAAGGATTGGGCCAAAGAATAACAGCAAACAAATTAAACTTTAAAGGAGGTGGCATCAACTTGAAATATACTCAAAATGCAATCCAATTTCCCTATTTCTGAAAAAAACATTTTTCGCTTCCCTGCTGCTGTGTGAAAGACTCACTCAAAACAACAGAGAAAATGACTGACTATACAAAAGTACACACCGGGAAAAATTAAACTGGATATACACAAAATGTCAGACATTCACAGGAAACTATTGAAACTCCTCCTCCTTTAATCGCTGTAAATTACAGTAACATTAGGCACTACTTGCAACAACAATAGGTAAAAAGTGTTCAAACACCAGTTGATGTGTCCCTTTAATAGCCTCTCTCTTGAATGACTGTTATAAAAAGAGGACCAATAAAGCTCATCTATCAGCTGCAGTGAAGACCATTCTGGTCATTCCTCCCATGCACAGAAAAAAAAATCTATCCCTTAAGTTTTTAAAAAAAAATCTTTTTAAAGAAACTTTTGTTCAAGACAGATAGTTTCCATGTACCAGCTGACATGAAAACAGCTTTCCTGTAACAGTCTATTTTGCATTATTCTGTGTCATATCACATGACAGCTTCCTCTGCAGATCATTCAGCTGAATGTTTCGTACTATACGCAGCAACGGTCCCCTTTTCTGTGAAATGATTTTGCACATGACAGGAAAAGCTAATTTTAATGAAGCAGCTCCACTCTTGCCTGTGTCTTGTCCTTTCTTGTGCTGTTTATTTGACAGGCTATTGAATGTCATTTAATGCATTGCTCTCGAATACAAGAAAGTCAATCCCAGCTGTCTGTCCCTTTTGCTTCAGTTTTTCTCTACATTAGATGTGCAGTTCTGCACTTAATGTACTGCACGTTCAAGTGAAAGACCCCACTTGCTGTATTCTAAAAATGACTCATGAGAGCTCCTTTGTCCTATACCAGCTTCCCTCTTTCAGTGAAACAGTTTAACATTCTTTGCTGTGTGTGAACGAAAAGTTTCACCATTAGGATTGCAAGCTCTTTGCAACTATGTGGACAGCATCTAGCACAGCGGGGCTCTGAGCCATAACTGGTGCCCTCAGGCGCTACTGAAATTCAAATAAATAATTAAATAAATAAATAATCCATCATCCTCAGATCTCACATGACCGTACATAATGGTACCCAGAAAAGTTTGTATGTATTCATGGCTGCCCTTTTGGACTCATTCAAATGAAGAGTCCCCTACTGTCACATTCAAAGCTTTAAAAGCTCTAGTTTTAATTTTAAAATGTCTCAAGTGTAAGCGAGGCTATGATGTGAAGTGTCTGGAAAGACTATAAATTCCCACACTTTTCAAGTGATTTTTGAGTGCATAATGGCTGCTCCATTTACCTAGCCAGTCACTGCACTAACAATAGCTTGCTCCTTGTAAAGCACTTTCCCATCCTTCAAATACTTATACTTAAAGGCACCATGTTTTAACAAAAAAACACCCCACCCCCCAAAAAACTGCTCTGTTCCCCGTGGAACAAAATGCGTATTTGTTTAACAACTCAATGTATGTTGGTAGCAGCATGTTGATCACAAAGGTTTCTGTACACCACATTTTAATTCATCCTGTGCACTTATCCTTCACTTGTATCTATCCCTTGGGGATGCATTAGCAGCAAAGGTGGGTTAGTGCCAAACTGAGCAACTGAACATTCACACGGGCGCCCTGTCCTCTCTGAAGCTGTCCTGCTCAGCAACGCACGGAATTAATGCTCGATGCAGCAGAGCAGATGATTTTCTATACTTTAACCCTACTGACTTCAGATAGTTTTGATCTTTCCCATCCCCTGATTTGCCTGCCATTAAGGGCCAGATCCCCACCCCCTGGTCCAGGTCCTTTTACCCCTGATCAGTGCAAAGGAGGCAAAAACTGGTCAAAACTGGCCAGCTGAGAATTCCCATGGTGTAGGGACTTTTAGGTGGTGCAAGGGCATGGGCAGTGTAGTCAACTCCTGTGCCAGTTTCTCCACTCCAGTGCAGTGGGCGTGTCAGCGTGCGGAGGTGGTGAAACGGCTGCATGCTTTGAAATGGGCACTTTGATAAATGGACTGGAATGGTGTTTAAATTTCACTTTCATGTCTGTAGGTACCTGTGAGCTTCCAAAATGCTGTTTCGGGACTTCCTATAGTTATGCTTTCAAGTGAATCATAATAGCAAACACCGCATAGAACAATGAGTGGGAGAGGGACTATTTTTCTCTCTTTCACCAAGAGTGGATGTGCACCACTGACATAAAACTGTGAGGAGTCTGGGAACTGGCCTTTTCTACGCCAGCACCAACAGGGCATGCAGATGAATGCAAATTTTAAAAAAAGATTTTTATTAGAAGTTGACCATTCAACATCTACAAAAAAAAGTAATATTCTCTCAGCAAATGGAGTCTGAGCTTAGGTACTGGGCCTGCTGACAGCAAAGTGAGCCCCAATATATTTAGATTATGCAATGCACCAAGGTTTGTTTGGATCCAGTACTTGGATTTTGTTGGAATACCTTATACTATTTCCCAGTTTCATAAACATGTTTCATAGCACTGAGTGACACCAAAGAACTTGGACATTAAAAAACTTTATCCATAACTCAAAAAATAGCCGTGAGAGTACGCACACGCGCGCGCGCACGCACGCACGCACGCACCTCTAACTGAATGCACTGCAGTGTATAACTGCTCAGTCTGAACATGCCATGGTGGTAAACAAAGGACCATATGGCACACATTTCGTACAACCATTTGCAACCCTACATTATGACAACTGTGCTCCACCGCCCAAGTGATACGTCCAGGAAGCCTAACAGATCCTATCTTCATGTATAGACCCCCCCCAAAAAAAGGTTCTAATTTAAAAGTGATTTATCACAGGACCTTAAAAATCAGAAAATCCTTTTCCACAGTGAATAATTAAAGTGCTTTTTAAAAAGCATTGGACGCAGCGCTCATGTAACCTGTACTAATAACAGAGACATTTCCTTTGGCTATTGCAGTGATCAGTTTTAAAAGAACCCAGCACTAGCATTAGGTGGCAGTTCCAGTGCACAATTTCAAAGGGAAGTGAAATGTACAGTGGGATTAATGTGAAAATGGACAGTTTCTCAGGAATATAAGCGGGCCAATGGGAGGGAGGGGAGAAGTATCGCTGCACACAGAGTCCTGTCTAAACAGCTCTTCACTACACTTGAGCTGCGCATCTGCAAAAATCTGGAACTGCTCAAATCCCAGGTTTGGCACATAAAGCAATGTTAGTTTAACCTGAGCGGGAAAGAGGTAACTAACCACGCAATAACCAGACCTCATTCGTCCCCTGCTATAGATCTGGATATCGGAAAGATTTAAGTGTTAATGGCTGTACTATTGACTTGATAACCTTAAGGGTTTTTCTTTTAAATCAGAATAAAAATAAATTTTGCAAAATCTATTCTTCAGATTAACCACATCTGACTGTAACTGCTCCACCCAAAGAGTCATAATTTTATCAGAGTTGCTCTGGTTTACTCTAGGCAACAGGACTCCTTGTGTGTCTTTGTGCTTCGCTCAATACATGTGCACCTAGGATTTATACATTTCTCTCACTGGAAAAAGATTATTGGTTTAACTCAGTAAAATCCAACAGCGGGAGGGGAGGAAAGCTGCAGAGCCTGGTTCTGCCATCCTTATTCACATCAAGTAGTTCCTTACTTTGGAGCTAATCCAAAGTCCATTGAAGCCAGTGGGAGTCTTTCCATTGATGTCACTGGGTGCTTGATCTGACCCTCTGCGAGTCGCCCCCCACGTATATAATGGATTTTAAGGGGAACGCTCATGAAGCAAGGTATTGCACAATGTAAATAAGGGTGGCAGGATCCGAACCATGGAAAGCAGCAACAAGACTACTGACTTTGGGGCAATTCCCCGCTGCATTGCACAGTCAGTCATACCTGTACGAAGGAGATGTAAATGCTACCATTCCAATGGGCCACATCCGGAACGGGCGTAAATCAGTGCTAACCCACTTTGTGCAGATGAAAGTGACTATGCAAGTTGCAGGGCAATGGAGAATAGAACCCACTGTTTTAACCTGGTCTTATAAAGGGCACTGCCAAGTTCTTGCACATAATTGATTTCACCACTTTGATTTCTTAATTTTGTTTTAATTTGCAATTTATAAGGACCCAATGGAAGCTTGAAAATGAGTCCCCCCCCACCTCAGTGTCATATGGGAAACTGGATTGCACGTACGCACTGGTTTGCTCTTGGATCAGAAGGCTGCTTGCGAGTGCTGAGCGTCACATGCTGGTTGCAGGATGGAAGCTTGCTTGCAAGCACTGAGCTGCATACACTAGCTCCCCATCCTACGGGAGGATTATTCAGAAGTGCTGGGATGCACACACTGGTTTGCTGCTGTTAGGGTGTCCTAAGAAGAAATCAAGTTCAGATTTCTTGTCTTTGGTTTCCAGGCCATAAGTCAAGCAAACTGCACCTACATTTCTGACCTAGTTTCTTTTAATGTTCCTCCCCTCTGCTCTGCCATTGACAACAGTCTTGACATCTTTTACATCTCCAAGTCTTCTACCATACTTCCCTTATGTGTGGAAACCTGTTCCCAACCCTCCCCAAACCTATTCACTAAGCTGCCTCCTTTGCCTCATTCACATTTCTCCTAAAAATTCACTTCTGATGCCATGCCTATGAGAAACGAGGGGGCAGAAAGCAAACAATCAAAATTATCAGAGGCAGCAAGACAATGGCGTGCTTTACTGAGCTGCCACACCATCTTATTAATGTTGCCCTCTTCCTCCTCCTCCCCACCTTTTTCCTGCTTATCACCCTTCATTACTGGGTCATGTTGCATTTAGATTGTGAACAATCTAGGACAGGAAGCATGCCTTTGCTTGTTTTGCATTGCAGCTAAACATTTCTGGGTTCCACAGATAATAAATAAGGAAGGCTAAATTTGGAGCATCACAGTTTTATTTCAGAGCTAAATCCTCCATTTTTGCACTTGTCTTCACACTTATTTCTTCCTTGTAAGTCAGCCACTTATGAAAGCCAATTTCAAATTAAGTTCAATAGATAAAATTCACTTCTGTGTACAGGGCCAGCACAAGTCCTACTTAAACCCATCAAAACTGGGATTAATTGGACCGTAAGTAGCATATAGGGTTGGTGGTGGCCCTCTGCAAAGGGGTGAATTTCACCTTTTATGAGTACTTGGTCTCTGATTAAGTTGCACCTGGTACAAACTCTAACACTTTGAAAATGCATGTCAGCACTCAGACACTACATTAATGGGTGCCGTAAAAAAATAAGAGAGAGAGTAGATAGGATAATTGCCAACTGATTATGAAGCAACACTATTTTAATGAGGTGTCTACAGTACATTGGCAGAGGGGCATCATATTAGCAAGCAACCTCAGCTCAGCCAAGAAGATTTAGTTTTGGGGCCATCAGTGTTTAGCCACTTTCCCTCTTAAAATGTGTCACCTGCTGACTAGTATTCAGTCAGTCAAGGAAATATTTCTCTCTGTGTTCGGTCATTGGGAACTCACTGAGTTCTATATCCCCTGACATCATTCTCAAGCACCCTCCCTGTACTGTTCAAATTTGTTCCTCATCTCCATATGGAGCACTATACAAACCCCGCAAATGAATAAGGCCTTTTACAAAATGCACAGGTGCCGCTACGTACTGCAGTATGTGTAATAAATGTGGCAGCTGTCCAGGAGTTCCAATTTACCGTATATGTCTTTAGTGTGGTTAGAAAGGATAGGGCGGGTGGGAAGCTTGTCATTTTAACAGTATAATTAACAGTAACACTACCGTAAAACATCCCTGAAAATAAAGCTCATCTTGAAAAAACACACACTTTTGCGCACTGACACACACGCACGCACACACAATGAAAGAAGACACAGGAGGTTTCTGGATGCTTCCGGCACATAACGTGCTGTACAAGCTTTGATGCCATGTATGGAATGCAAGAAGCTGCACTGCAAGAGCAATTGCGTAAACCGAATATTGCAAAGCTGAACAGTCATGACAGGGATGCGGATGAAGGCTGAACTAAGCAATTTCAAATAGGTTTTAAAACCACTGCGGATGTTCATGCTGTGGGACTGGATGAAACCACTGAGGAAATTAATGCTGCAGGAATGGAGTCCTATATTTTGGGGAGGGGAAGCTGATTAAACAACACTCCAGTGTTCTTTTTTAAAAAGGTGATATTATGGAAGTGGACGGTGCTGGAAGATGAATACTCACCCTTCTCCCTTTTCAAAAAATGACGTGTTGTTTCGAAATGTCCTCTCGTTGCTGTGGGTGGGAGTGGAGGAACTGCAGCAGCCTCAGCGAAGTGGGCGGTAAAGAGGAATTCAAAGCCCATTTGCCAGTTGTGCTACCTGCCGGCATTCAACCAGAGCACTGAGGAGCAGAGTCGTTCCTGCGCAGGGACCACTTTGTGCTTCTATTCTGGGGCCGTGGGAGTCAGTGCGGCCGCCCAGTACAGGCTAAGAAAGCCCTGAGGTTCAGCCCTGCGTCAGCGGCTCTGATGGACCATTGCAGGAGGGCAGAATTGCCGAGGCACATGGTCACCCTGGCTATCCCCTTGAGGTGACATCTCTTCCTCCCCCAGTCCAACACACTCCAGAACACCTCCTGTGGATGTTCCTCCTGCCCTGGCAGCGAGCTGGCAGAGATAGCTCTGTACCTGGAACAAGAGCTGCTTGAGCCATCATCTCGCTTTGCATTATATACATATATTATAGAGCTAATAAAAATACTGACTGGTGTCACCAGGAAACACCTGCTTTCATACCCAAATGGACAAATCACCAGGTCTTGTTAGGTAAGCAGTTGGTGCCCAGCCTACCTCATAAAACCCCTAGCCGAATTATGGTGCTGGCCAGCCAGCGTGTGGGTCTCACGGTAGTACAAGGGCTACACAGAATCACAGCAGTTCCATCTTCTCAGTCTCTTACAATATCATCAAGTCAATTTCCCTACCTGAACAGGATTAGAAAAGCCATCAGATGCTACAGACCGTGACACACAACTGGCCTAAGCTGGATTTGAGCCAGTGAACTAGAGATAAAAGCTCTGTATCCCACTGCCAACCTCTGAGCCATGTAGTCCACTTATGGGGCCACACAAGAGACCAAAATTAGACAGGCTCCAGCTCAGTCCTTCAGTCAAGGCTACAAGCTCATGTGTCAGCATTCCGACACTGACAGGGTGTTGCAACAGCAGTCTGTCCCGTATCCTACAATCCTCGGTTGCTGAACAATTAAAAGGGTCCCCAGGTTTATTACCAATTCATGCATCATCATGACACAATAATTCTGCACCTATTTGCACTGAGGAGGCAGCACCACAGTGTTTGACCCAAATAATGCTAATTGTTACACATCATGATTGAAGACACAAACATCACAACACTGAAGCAGCATTATAGCGTTAGCATTTTGTCCCTCAGGACCAATATACAATGGCTACAGTCCAAGGTCAGTTTCTGGAAAGCATGAAGTGCTGGTGCTCTTTAGAATCTTTATCTAGCAAACTCAGTGTCACTGATGGGCTCTTGAAGGCAGCCACATCCCTTCTACTGACTCGGGCAAGTGAATGGCTGGATGTGAGTGGGTGGGAAGAGTAAAAGGTAAATAATTATGGAGAAGGAAGAGAAGCTGGGAGACTTAGGGGATAACCACCTCTGTAGGTATGAAAACAAGAAGAGGAGGAAGAATCAGGTATTGTGGTTAGAGCATAGAAATGGAGGCACAAAATGTGGGGTCTACCCATGCTCTGACACAGACATGTGTGACTTCGGCAAATCATTTTTTCCTTTCTATGCTTAAATTTCCCCAACTGAAAAATGGGGATAACATCACCTTCTTCACATGGGTTTTGGGGGATTTACTGGTTGAATGATTGAGATCCTCAGGTGGAAAGTGCAAAGCCGTTGTTAACAAAATTGCATTGGATTACTGCTCTAGAGAACAGAACTATTTTATGGTAGTTCTTTATATTATGACCATTAGCTTTAGTCCTATTCAGGTTTTCAGAACCAACAAACCAGAAGCCACTCAATGGATGGAAATGGTTAGACCTCTTAAATGCATATCCTATGGCCACCTCTCTTAAATGCTTGTTGTGTCATCAGATGTATCCAATATCAAACATTCCTTACAACACAGGCATTACTGAATTTAGCCTTGTGATAAGACAGTACAATAAGTAACAAACCCAGGTAAGATCTAGACTAATTTTTTGCTCATCTAAAATAGATTGGTTGGCTTAAGGGCTGATGGAGATTTGGTAATATTTTAAAATATACTCTGAAGCACGGTGTGTCCCCCCCTTCACCAAGCAAATCCAGGATCTTCTCCTTCATGGAAAGCATATGCCACACTTCAATACAGCAAATAGTTCAATTATTTGAAAGCAGAAAGGGCTGTATCTGGATTCCTGATGAAGTCACAGATTGGCAGAATAGATTTAAGCATCATGGGAACTTGATCTACCCTTTGGGGTAGGGAGATGAACAAGAGAAGTGACACTGACACCCCTTTTTAGAATGCATCCCAGTTGCTTTTTAATAAATAGGATTTCCATTCCTAAAAGAGCTTTTAAAGAAGGTTTCACTGAAAATGTCAAGGGCACCGATATCTGGCTCCCATGTTTATCCTTTTATTAGGAATAGGTTTAAGTGAGCACCTCTATCATAACATAGCACACTCTTCCTCACTGGGGAAAGGTATGAGAAAATCAAGCTATCTTTCCAGAGAACAGGAGGCGCTCATGTTTAAAACACGACAATTTCAGTCTTGCCAGGCAATGAACAAAGGACCACATTTTGCCCCCAGTTCTGAGCTGCAACCCAGACTGTGTTTCACGCTGTTTAAGTGACTAAGTGCACTATAGTCCTGTGACAAATTTTCATTCCTTGTCCCCTGAATACAAGAGCCATCACTATGATCAGCATATTCACGTGGGGCCACTCTCAAACCCAGCCCGCACTTGTGGGACACAGAAGGCCCTGACTATAGCAGAATCAATGACATGACTCCATTGCATAGAAGATGGGAATGGGAAGAGGATGCAGTGATCCCTTGTTGAGTCCTGTGAGAGCTGTAAACACAGCTCCATGGGCACTCTCTGAGCCCCTTTGCAGAGGATGAGTTTGGGGACAGAGGTAGAAAAAGGGGACGAGGAGGCGCAGGGCTAGTACATCTCATTTGTGAAGAGCATCCAAGACTCTTTTGGAGAGGGCATAACATGACCTTTCGAAGATACACATATTTGCAGGCATTAGCAGAGGAGAAGTGTGAGGCTGCAGTGGTAATTCTAGAACAGCCTCACCCACTGGGAAAGTGAATTTTTCCCATCTCCCTCAGCATACAACCCAGTTATGGCTACGTGCCAAGATAAGGGGTTTGTCCCTTGATGCTTAGCAGAAATCAGAGTTTTTCAAGTCGAAACTGCAGTGTGTCATCTGTCTGTCTGGGCTACACTGTACAGCATGGCGTCTGCTTGATCCTTCTCAGACTGAAGAAACACTAGAGATAAAAGTATGTGCAAATAAAAATAGTAGTTTGAAAAAGAATGCTGAAGATAACGCTTGGGTAATATCTTGTTGGTTCATGCGTCTAAATGTTCTTAAAGAGCGGCTAATGCCTTGCAGAGAAGTTGGGAAAACATTCCATTTAGAAGAAAAAAAACAACAAACCTTCCGCTTCCCTCTTCCAGAACTCTGCATTACAGAAGAGATACTGGCATGTAAACAGGATGCATACTTTTGAAGGGCTCCTCAATTAGTGCCAGATACTGATCCTGAGGACTTCAGCGTCCCTTAGCTCTCTATTGACAATCAGATCTTGGGTGCCGGGGAGGGAGGGTAAATGATGGAAGGGGCGATCACAATTAATCAGAATTGGCTGTCACCAAGATATTTGTAAGGTCACAGAGGGTTTAAAATTCAGGTGGGGGAAATGGACAGTGTGTGATTCACAAAAAACAATATATCCTATTTCAATACAAAATAAAGAGCACAAAACTGAAACATAAAGGTGCAGTCAGACCCAAATTGCAGGAACCAGGCAAAGAGGGCACTGCATCACATGCCACACGTCTTCCTTGTGCAGCCACCACTGGCAGAAAGGTGGAAGGAACAGGTGAAAAATCATCCTACTAAGCAGAATGATTTTTTAGAATGAAAATCCTAAGTAGAATCTTTAATTTATTTTTTTTTAAAAAGCCCCCAAAAGCAAAAGAGCAAGCCTCAGGCTGGTCAACAGCAATAAAAATCAAGATATATAAAGAAAGAATGTCATGCAACTCCCTGAGATCTTGTGTTTTTCTAAAGATAATCCTAGACACTTATTCTGCCACCTGGCTCAGCAAACTAAATCAGATTGCATTACAGCGGTATAGTCATGTTACAGGATAATAAGGATCACAAGCCAGATTTTCAGCTGGTGTAAATCAGCACAGCTCCACTGAAGTCAAAGCAGCGACTCCAAATGACAGTAGGTGAGGATTTGGCCCCACCATTCTATGACATACCCTGCTCAGGAACAAGACAACCAATATAGTTAAGGTTGAAACGGCAACATTCATTATAACCGTGCTTTTTCCAGCGGCTCACAACTTTTTATAGCCCATTCGGGCTGGAATTTTCCACGCTTGTTGTCAAGAGAGTGGTTAATTTATTTTGAAAAGTTTCAGCAAAATCTGTTTGCATGGTGTTGAGCTCTGCAAATGTAAACAGAACAAAAAAATCCAGAATCAGGAGCCACTGAGGCAGCTGAAGGAATGAAGAGGCCCCAGACCAGCCTGGGAGAACACAAAACACAGGAGAGGAAAGAGGGCAAGGGAAAGCTGCATGACATGTTATATAAGCCACTTTCTCCCATATACCTTAAAACGACCTCCCTTGCGAGAAGTACAATGGCAGATATGTCATTGTAAACCAATGCTTTGTTCCCTCAGTAGCCCCTAATGCAGCTGGTTATGGGATAAGCTCAGGAAAAAGGCCTCTCTAGCAGTAGCTTCCCTTCTCTATTACTGCGGCTCTCAGCTCAGCCACAAAAAGCGTACAAGACCTGTTCCTTCCGGGCCTTCAACTGAGGAGTCCCCCATGCTCCAGGCAGCACATAGCCCTCTTTTGAGGGCTAGGGCAAAATAAATAAATAAGAGGAAAACTCAGAAATCTACTGAAAAAGAATACACACACACACACAGAGTAAAGGAGACAATGGTGAATGGAAGGAATCAAAAAGGAGAGAATGTGACAAGGAGTGCACCGGTAAGGGGTGGTTGGGAACTGCTGTACCAAGGCATTTATGGAGAGCAGGCTTCATAAATGAGTGAACTAGAAGAGCATCTCCTGTCTGCTGTCCAACCCTCCAGGCAAAAGAGTTGAAGCCCCATCCCTTCAGCTGTGGACAAACTAGCCAAAGGGAGAGGGAGGGCCAGGACCCCATTCCGATTTAAAGTTAATGGGGAAAAAAATCCCACTGATTTAAGTGAGTGCAGGAATTAGTTCAAAACAGTCACTTCCTTAATACCAAAGGACCTAGAATTGTTGGTGCACAGATTGTCCCCTAAACCAGCTGCCGTCTGAGCAAATTAGGGTGTGTTCTGTCTGTGGCCGCAAGGACGGAATAGTATTGGACCCATTGACAGAAGAAGTTCTGGCCGAGGCTCTGGTACCAAGTCAAATGAAATTGGTTCAATATTTCATCAAATAAATTTGAAGGCACATAATCCAAGGGAATCGAGGGGAGCGAAGAAGCCTACTGTTAGGCTCAAGATGACTGAACAGACTTTTCTTATTGCTGTACTGGTTTCTTATTTTTAGCTGGAGGGGGCCTCCTGGTAGATTCAAGAGGGACTTGTACGCCAATCAGTGGCTTGACAGTGAAGAAGAAAAGCAGAGGTAGATGTAGTGCCTAATATGATAAAAATAACTAAATGAATTGGGACTCTTGTCTGTTCACTGTGTAATGCAAAGCAATCATGACTGCGCGTGGACTGGCCTGAAGCAGAGAACACAGATTACTCTGTTATTTTGCTGTGCAACCCTCTCAGTCCTACCCCGAGCATGAGGGACAATGCCAGGGTACTCAGTATCACTGTGAAACTCACACACACACGTGACCAGCCTTGAAATTATGCCCAGTCTAAGATCTGGTCATTCAGAGAGATGGCTGGTACCCAAAGACTTGTCTATAACACTTTCACGCAGCCATGCAAATGGCTGCAGAATTCAGCCTCTCTTCCCAGATGCTGCATAATCTCTTAAATTGCGTGAGAGTGGAACTCTGCTCCGACACAATTCAACAACTCCGTAAGTGGGTAAAGAGCAGAGCTCTCACCCTACAGAGCTATGCGCCTCACAAGGCAGTACCCTTCCACTCCTGCATGGCTCCTCAAATGCACAGCTGTGTATTCTGCACGTTGCTTTGAAAGTAGTGATGAAGACAGAGCCCTGTCTCTTGCTCGCACAAGTTTCACCCTTCCAGTTGACAGCATCATTGTTCCTCAGGGACACAGCTATCACGGGAAGTGGTCGTCATGGCAAAAGAGGTGGCATCTTGGGCCAATTCCATAGGCACCACTGAACATTAGAATTGAGACACTGGATTTAACTTAATGTTCCATGGGAAGACAGTGTAGTAAGCAGCGCACTAGAGTGACGTGCTCTCAGAGGCTGGCATTGCTAAGGAGACAGACTGTGGACTTCTGAATGAAATGCAGCTTTTTAAACAGAGTGCTCACACCCACATCCGGGTTGATGCAGAACTCCAATCTAGATGGCACAAAGGTATAGATCACTGTGGTAAAGTGGATTCTAAGCCCCATGTTTCCATGGCTTTGAGCAATTCAGCACCTCTACGCTTCAATTTCCTTAGCTATGTAATGAGATAATAAGACCTATGTACCTCACAGGGAAGTTGTAGTAATTAGTTACTATATTTAAAGCACTTTGAATTTAAAATCAGTATCTGTTACTATTTTTTAGTACAGCACTGTTTTTAGCAAAGGTATTACTATTGTTCTCCATAGTCATTCAAACGCCCCATGCAGAAGCAGACTTTGCCATCACTGCATATGTCCCCATATGAATAGAGTGCCCTATGCAGTGTATGCACGGTCTTTAGAGCCATCACAAGATTCAAATAAAGGGCTTTAAAAATCTGAAGGTAATAGCTAATGCCAGAAAGTTAATTTCCACCCAAAGAAAAAGTTATACGTTACAGGGAAGATTAAAGCTAGTTATTTAAAGGCCTTTACATAATGCTTTTTATCTAGAACAGAGGGTACGTGCACTCTCCTTAAAGACACTGCCCTTTTTATTATTAATTTGATAGTTTGAAATGTTTATCCAGGTTCTCTCCTAGATGAACATTGTGCATTTATAGAGCTACCCAGCAGAAAACAATGCAAAATAAACAGAACCTCCTCCCACAGCCCCAAAAAATCAAACCTATGCACATTAATTACATAAACCCTGACAACGTCACATTCCACATGAGGAACCATGGAATCCGAATAAAAACTTGTACAACTACTTTGCTAATACTCAGCTGATTCCTTACAGGTATCAGCAGTACAACAGCTAGTTTGCAGTTGTCGCCTTGAGACAAATTTTTATTATGTTTGGCAGTCTTGCTTCAGTATGTGATGGGAAGCCACAGCAAAACACAAATGAGAAAAAAGCAAAGAAGAAAAAAAATCCAAGAATTTCAGTGATTTAATTCTGTTGCAAAATATTTAAGCTGAAAAGCACTTATACTAAAAAAAAGCCCAGCTTATGAGGAAAGGCAAAATGCTCTTGCAAGGGGCAATTTATTTTTCTGTCGTTAGGGAATGTGTGCTGACGGTGGTGAAGAAATTCCCACTATCTGCCCACTGCTCTTTCTGGACCTCAGCTGCGCTTTGTAAAAGGTCAACAATATTCAAATATTCAATATTCCTTCCTTTGATCCATGCATCAAGCAAATGCTAGATATAGAAATTGAAGGACAACATTTCATTAAACACAGATGGCATTAAAAAAAAAGGTTGCTTCGAAAGATTTTTTTATTTTAGAGAGAGTGGTAGTTTTTAAAATAGACAGGATGGGTACTTTATCACTATGTTGTAGTCGTGAACAGAAATACAATGGACCAAATTAATCTCTGGTATATTGTATGTGAGACTGTAAATCCTTTGAGGCAGGCATGGTATTTTCATTCAATCTTTGTACAGCACCTAGCACAAGGGGCCGTTATATGTGATTGGGGCTCCTAGATGTATCACAATACAAATCTCCACTGGAGCGATGGATAATCAACCAAGGATGTATTTGGCTCATTATCAGCTTGTAAGGGACTGAGCAACCCACGAGTTGGCATTCCAGAGCTTTTAGGGTCTCTCTGAAGACACTCAGAACTTCTAATACAGATCCAATCCCACAATGTGTCTGATGAATTATATTTAATAATTGGTGCATTAGAACAGCTGTGTTTGCAAAGGACATTGGGATCCTCCAATGAAAGGCCAAGTGCTGTCATATTGCTGGGCAAACACACCACACTGCTGTGACACCGGGCCGGAAAACAACACCGCAGAACCCCTCATGCCATATAATGAGGATATGCTGTGTATAAGGTTTGCCTTGTGAGGTATCACTTTAAAAGTCTTGATCTGCTAAACATTAATATCCTGTTGATTTGTATGTGCTATCATTGTATGTGAAGTTATGAAGTTTTGCTATGTGTGTGTTACTGAAATATGTTATGGGAAAGGAAACTCTTACAAACAGCCTTTCAGGTACAACAGTGGAGTGGCCAGAGAGTGTTAAAGGCTCACTAACACCAGGCAAGGAAAGAATACATTATCCCAGAGACGGCATACAGTGGGGACTTCACAAAGGGAAGCGTGTAGGCAATGAACACTGTTTGACCAATAAAAGTGGCACCCCGAGGTCACGAGCATCAATATAAGAGAAGGGGAGTGATGCCATCACTTGTTTTCACTCCCCCACAGCTCAACACCTGAAGGAACGCCTGGATGAAAAAAGGACTTTTAAAACAGGGGAGGAGAACCCAGGTTGCAAAGCAGATGCAGTGTATCAAGAACCTATAAACCTGCTTGTATCATCAGCCAGGGTGAGATATTGCTAATTCAAACACTGTTCAGTCTTATAGAATTTAGACTGCAAACTTATTTTTATTTCTGTTATAACTATCTCTGATTTTTAAGCCAACTACTTATAATCACTTAAAAAAATCTACGTTTCTGTACTTAATAAATCTATTTTATAATTTTACTTAAGACTGTGTGTCTTGGCTGAAGTGTTTGGAAAATCTCAGCCCAGGAACAAAAGTTGATGCAAATCCTTCCCACGTTGTGGGGTGGAGAGACTAATCAATGAGCTTGAACTGAAAGTGCACTACCCCTGTAGTGCAAGGCCTGGGAGCTGGGAGAACTGGCTGGTGCCTGTATCCATGGCCAGTTCAGGAGTGGCTCAGGGAGAGCATCCCTATTACCTAGCTGTGTGTGTCCCTGCCTCTAAATGTCTGTGTAAGCACAGTACCTGTTAGAGGTTTGTGGATTGACAGCAGCATCACAGGGCGAGAAGAAGCCCGGAAGGCTCAGCAGTACCCCAGTCTCAGACTGCATGGGAGAGGGAGGGAGGGGGAGGAGAAGGATCTGTGACAACTGCACCTTCAAAAAACATTTTGATGAGTCTGTGTAGATGTGGAAAACTAAGAAGATACAATAACCAACACCCCATGTATTCAGTGACAAGCTGGACCTAAACTCTGTGACCCAGGCCCTTAGATTCTGCAATGTAACTCAGAGTTCATTGTTACCCTCCCCAATGCATATGGATTTCAGGTCATATCCTTACAACAATTGTGCCTACATGGCTAAAACTAGCAGCAGGAAGCAGCTGCTCTCTACTGTACGAACCCATAGAGGTCCGCATGGGTATTCATGCAGGAGTTAATACTGCTCCGAGCAGCTTTAGCTTCTGCTCCATGCATGTTATAGGGACAGCCTTTCAGTGTGGGGAGGACTGTTTCAATGGTAAACTCATCAGGGCAGGGACCGTCTATTAATCTGTGGGCATGTCTATGTTACATAGACTTCTGCCGAGTCTTGTTACATAGTCTTGCCGAGGCAAGTTATGTTGGCATAAAGCTGAACCAGTTAGTATATGGCTTGTGCGCCTGCATACTTGGTTGCTATGTCGACCCTGCATGTACTCACCAGTACTGCTTGCTTTGATGCAGTGCAGTGCACTGTGAGTAGATATCCCACTGTGCAACTTGTCACCGTCCTGCGCACTGTCTTTTGGGAAGTTTTGGCAGTGCAGGGCGGGGCAGAAACAAGTTGTGTAGGAATGACTGGGGCTGTGGGGTCAAGTTCCCACCATGCAATTTTTTCCACCCTATAATGCCATCTCTATTCCATAATTTTCATGCCCATTTTGAAAATCCCACGAACCTGTATGGGACTCATGCCAGTTCGTCATCTCTAATGGAAGCACAGAGCCTGCACAGCTCTGCACTATTATCATGAGCGTTGCAAGCACAGGACGCATGATCCTGCAGTATTTTCAGAGACACATGAAGAGCCACGGGGAACATGATAATTTCCTGGAGGGCAGATTGCTGCGGGACATAGCAAGGACCAGTTCACAGTTCTTGGTGACATTCACGGAGCAGCTGCAAATGGTGGAACACTGCTTCTGGGCCTGAGAAAGGAGCCCTGACTGGTAGGATCACATTTTAAAGCAGGCTTGGGGTGACGAACAGTGGCACAAGACCACATTCCTGGATCTGTCTGCCAAGCATACCCAGCCCTGCAGCACAGGGACAACAAAATGAGAACTGCACTGCCAGTGAAGCAGCATGTGGCAATCGCACTGTGGGAACTTTTGACGCTGGATTGCTACTGGTCAGTGGCTATGATTTTGGAGTTAGAAAATCCACGGTGGGGACCATTGTCATGCAAACATGCAGGGTCACTAATCACCTCCTAGAACGCAGAACTCTTGATTCTCGGCGACATGCAGGATGATGGGTTTGCAGCAATGGGGTTTCTGAACTGCAGTGGAGCAACAGATGGCACACACATCCCTATTTCGGCACCAGACCACCTTGCCACAGAATACGTCAACAGAAAGGGTTATTTTTCTATGGTTATGCGAGTGCTGGTGGATCACTGGAGACACTTCACCAATATCAGAACTAGCTGGTCAGGGACGGTTCATGACATTCACCTCTTTCAGAACACAGGCCTGTTCAGACAGCTGCATGCAGGGACTTCCTTTCTCGACCCATTGGCGATGATGAAATGCCCAGCCTTCCCCTTGCTCCCCTGGCTCACAAAGCTGTACTCTGACCCCCTTGACAGCACTAAGGAAAGGTTCAACTACGGGCTCAGCAGATGCAGAATGACAGTCGAACGTGCTTTTGGCGGATGGAAGGGCATTGGCCTTGGTCCTCACAAGATTTGATCTCAGTGAGAAAAACATCCCAATGGCGATAGCTGCCTGCTCTGTCCTGTATATCTGTGAAGCAAAGGAGGGCGAGGGGGAATTGCTGCGGGGATGGAGGTGAAGTGGCTGTCTGCTGAGTTTGGGCAGACAGACACCAGGTTATCAGAAGAGCTCAAAGCAGCACTGTACAGCTTAGGGAGACTTTGAAAGAGCACTTAAAACAGTGCCACAGTAATGTGTTGTGGTGTCCTCTGCTCTACCCCGGCTCTACAATTTGGGGACCTGTTAGGAATGGTGTGGGGCACATCTATGAACGCAACACTGGCAATGCACCTATTAATTCTGCGGCGGTTGCTTATCACAGATCTTATGAGTGGTGTCACCGTGTACAACCAGTAAGTGGGTGCTGTCACCTCCATCAGCCAGTCTGCAGCATATGTTGGGAACTAATAAAGATGAAATTGTTTTCCAAACAGCAGCGTTTAATTGAGTAACGAAAACATCTTTTAAAAGTTCTGTTAAGTTAAAAGCAAATATATTAAGACCTTAATACATTTATGGACCAGCGCTTAAAGAAGGGGAAAGAACATTCATGTCTATTTTAGCTACATGGACGTACACCGTGGCTCTCACAGGTCAGGGTATGTGAAGCTGTGGTTGTTTTTAATGTCCCCTGGGTGTAGCGGTAGGGGTAAAGATGTGGTCCCTGATGGTACACAGAATGTTAATGGGGGATATAGAGAGGAGCTATCCTGCAGTTCTCCATGGACAGCAAAGGGAGGCGATCCCCTGATTGTTGAACCTCTAGGTCCACAAGGGTCTGCAGCATTTGTGTTTGCTGCCAGAGAAGCCCCATTATGTTTTGGTGCATCTCCCTCTCCTTTTCCTGCTGGGACTTTCTCCTGTCCGCTCTTTCTTTCTCCTGCAATATTCATCCTCTTGGCCCTCTGTTCACAGTCTGATGCAGCACTGGCTTACAGCCTCTCGTTGAACATGGCATCCCGAGTCCTCTTCTTGCACCTTTTTATCTGGCACTGGAGTTCCACGGGCTTGGAGGGAAGAATCCCTCAAGGTTGCAACAGCAGCAATGACAGACAAAACAGAGGTACCTTTGTCAACATAGTCACAATAGAAAGTGAAAGTGAAGAGTCAGAACCCCCTTCTCCTGCTCACCTGAAGTTTTAAACGCGGCAGGGTTATTAACACAACTGCTCCCGAGGGCTTGTGCACGCTGCCACTCAAAGCACAAGCCATGGCGAGTATGATCTGCCAGCGGTGAAGAAAACGGGAAGGAATTGCTTGGTTGCATGAAACTACGAGTACTGGACACTGAACACTGGCACCATTTTCCAGAGGCAGCGGTGGTTGTAGCGGATATCTCACTCCTGAGGGTAACAGAGGCACAGAAAGCACAGCTGTTGGTGATCTTCCAAAGCCGCTTGGGCCTATATGCTGCTACCCGGTTTACTACAATGGTACCTGCTGATGTTATCATTGACTGGCGTGGGAAAGTGTCCTACTGCAGAGGAAGAACTAAGGCTGCCATCCCCAGAGACATCTGGGAAAGGATTGCAGAGTACATCCACGAAAGCTTCATCAAGATCACGCAGAAGGATTCACAGGCCATCCCTGTACACATAAACAAACTGTGCCACATGGCCCCCCACCTACATTTACAGGGGAATGAAAAGCAAATAACCCGACCACGTCTCCTTGCTGAGCTGCTACCTCTTCGAGGATGAGTAAATTAATTAAAAGTCAGTAGCTGTGTCCTGCTAAGTTGGCGGCAATATAGTGGGAACTACATTTACATACTTAGCTGAGGTTCCTTCCCTGGCACCGGGCTCGCCCATGCTCAACGGACTAGACTACGGTGGAGTCTCAAATAGGTCCTGCTTCACAGCACAGCTGAACTCCCCAATCACATGTCCTTCATTCTCTTCCTTGTTGTTTACGACTCAGTCCTTGGAGATATCCATGGTGGTGGGCGAGGAGGGGAGTGGAGATGTCTCCACCAAGTATGGCATGCAGCTCTTTGTAAAGCAAGAGGTCTGTGGCTTGGCACCGGATGGGCTACAGGCCTCCCTGGTCTTCTGGTATGCCTGCCGCAGCTCCTTCACTTTCACGGGGCACTGCTGCTGGTCCCAATTGTACCCCTTCTTCTGCATCCCCTGTGCAGTCTGCTTATAGATGTCCATGTTTCTATGGTTGACCCACAGCTGTGTATGCACAGCCTCTTCTCCCCACAGGTCGAGGAGATCCATTATCTCCTATCTTCTCCAGGCCGGACAGCATCTGGAGCGTATAGGCAGCATGGTTGTCTGAGCAGTTGCACACAGCAATGGAGAGCTGTGAGGTGTGCTTACCAAGCTGGACAATCAGGAAAAGGCATTTCAAAGATCTGTGGGGTTTTCAAGGGGAGAGGAGGTGCTTCCAGTCTCTGTGACCCCTAGGCAGTGGAGTTCACAATTGCGACCAGAGAGGTCAGTGCCAGGCATTTTGGGACAGGTGCTGGAGGACTTTTAGGATCGACATAGGTAACACAGTGTCTACACTTGCACTGCGTTGACCTCAACATATTGACTGTGGCTCAGTGCCACTCGGGGAGATGTTATTACTATGTCACCATAATGGAGAGCTTACATTGGTGGGTGACAAATTTAAGTGTAGACACATGCACCATTAGGTTGACTCAAGTCAGCTTACATTGACCTAACTTTGTAGCGTAGACCAGGTCTATGTTTGCACAGTGCCTAGCACAATGGGAGCCCCCATTCTTGGCTGGCCTGTGGACACTCCCATAATAAACATGAACACCTATCCAAACCTCCCCCCCTGAGGCAGTGAGTCAGTACCTCCGTAAGGGATTTCTTGCAGAGCCTACATGGCCCTCTTCTCCTCTCACAGGTTATATCATGGGAGAGTACAACAAGGCGCCAAGCAACGTTGTAAAAGATTGATCAGGAGGGTGAGCGCTTATTTTTATATTTATTATTCTGGAGTTCAGACACATTTAAACTAAATGCTACAAAAGTCAACCTAATGATTCACGTTGGATACTTATGTACCACCAAGTAAGTAGCTGTGTGGTCAAGTGTTTAGAGCACAGAGCTCTGAACCAGGAAGAGCCTGGTTTTCAAAGCGTCTGAACCACGGAGTCAACGTGTGGCACTAGGCCAATCACTTGAGACCTCCTTAAGAAGTTCAAGTGAACACTAAAACCCAGCCGCTGCTTTGCAGCCAGATTTTCCCAAGTCTTTATTTTAGAAGTGAGCAGAGTCCTAGCGTACACTGGGAACCTGCCAGAGTTGTTTAGGTAAGGACAACAAGACTTCAGAGGAAAGGAGAGGGCAAGCGACCTTTATACCAGTAGCACTTCTCAATAGCTCTGGAAAGGTTCCTGTAAGCCCACAAGAGAGGCAGGAGCAAGTTTAACTTTCAGTTGCATGGGAGGTTTTTTCCCCTTAAAACATTTGGGAGACTCCAAGTATACGGGGGCTTATTTTTTTAAAGAGTTATAGTAATCTGATTGCTGAAGCCTTTATTACATTTCTCCAACCAGTGTGCTGAGAGAACTTACAGTCTCTCTTTTAGGATCCTTTGAGAGATGGGTGGGAGTAAACTCTGTGCCCTAAAAGTTTTTTAATTCTCTCCTCTATAAGTAAATGTGTGATGGTATTAAGACTGTACTGATGCAAATCACAGCTGATTAACAGCTGCACTGTGTATAGGAAGCAGCAGCATTACATGGTAGTTATAACCACATCATCTTTATACATGAATTTAGGTCCATAAATTAGAAATGCTACTAGCAGCATCAGGAGCAGCAGCAGCATCATTCTCGGTTATCACATGTGCAGGGTTCCACCCAAGCCACACCACTGGCATAATGTTTGGGTGCTGAATGGGAAGATTATGAAATAAAAGATGGACATAAACTATATACATCAGGTAGCAGCGACATAATCGCCATTTCATCTTTACATGTACAGTCCAGGGGGTGGGTCACACTGGTGGTATCTCAAACACACAGTGCTGGTGCTGCAGACTATTCTTATGGCTACTACACCGGATTAGGGCTTTGGAGAGCATAATTGTGTTCCTGGCTTTGCTGCTGACTTCACGTGTGACTTTGGGTAAGTCACTTACTCTCTCTCAGCCTATACAAAGTCTATTGAAGTCAACAAGCTTTGGATCAGGCATCAAAGGAGAAGAGGTAGGCATTCTAGAAGCCCTAACATTTCCCAGGTCTTCTCATCTCCTGCTCTCTCCCCTCCACCTCAAAGTGTTCCTCACTTTCTCCCTAAGACATTAAAAAACCAAACAATAGTCCAATGATTTCTTCAGGCACTCCTACTGTCTATGATGGTTAAGTCATACAATCAGAGAACAGAAACGATACCATGTGATTTAGGCTAGCCATCACTGCATTCCATTAACAAATTCTGAATAGTGGGTATTCAAAAGGAGAATTTCCTTCAGACAATTCACAAACAAGTCATGGGTCCAAATCTGTTGGTAAATGCTGTTCCTTCAACCATTACAAATAAGGAATATATTCATAAAGATCTTGATCTATTTGTGGAGAACAGGGGCAAGGGAGGTATCAAGTAAACAGAACTATTATGCACAACTAATTCAACTTGTTCTACTCAAGAGATGTTCTGTGACCTGGTTTGGCGAAGGGGCTGTCGTGTGAGTTGCTGTACCGGAGCATACCCTGCATTAACAAAGGATTATTTAGAAGCTGACAACCTTTAAGAAATTCAGACGTGCTCTCTTCAAACAAGTAAACAGATGTAATCTTATTTCCTCTTGACAACATGAATCTTGCAGTTCTGTGTTCACAGAGAAGCATGAGCACAGAGGAAGCAGGGCTCTTTTGTAGCCTGTACACTGACACTGCGGTGGTTTCTTTTCCACGCACCTGACACCTGTTTGTCTGCTTCCAGGTCACTGACAATATACCTACAAACCCCATATTGGCCTAAAACAAAGTGCAACTGATTTGCATCTCTATGTTTATATTATTTCTGTTTTAAAAAAAAAAAAACCAAAAAACCAAATCTTTAATGTTTCATTGAAAAAGTGTCCCTTTCTTTAAAATTTGATCAAGCTTCTTAAAGTTTTATTAATTCTACATCACAAGAGTATACGAGGAGTATGTACTCTCAACATTGACAATTCTGACAATATCATCACAAGTCTCGTGATAGTTGGTATTTTCTTAAAGTGTCAGCTCCTGGATTCAGGTGATTGCGTGAGACTCTCAGGGTCCCCACTCCCCCCATTTTCTTTTTTTTAAAGTAAGTTTCTACCTCATGGTTGCAGAGAACTGGAAAACATAGCCTGAAAGGTTCCAGAAGGCAATAACAATACTTCCAAATTAATCACTTTTTAAAATCTTACAATTTTCTAGCTAATTGCCTGATGTTTTGGAGCCTAACATTGTTTGAATGCTTGGAGTTGATGATATTGTACCCTGCCCCTATCAATCGAAGAATGGGGTTAAGAAGCTTCCCTGAACATGAGGAAAGATACCTGCCCTTCTCCCTCCCACAGGAATTGTATAAACTATAAGTCCTGGCGGAAGGAAGGGAGTAGGCCTGTAAAAAGAAGTATCTGGGCCATGGAAGGGCTCTTGCACCCAGGGAATAGCACACTCTACCAGGATACTATGCGTCTAGCACTCAGCGCTAAACAACATGGAGGGCAAGAGACTCTGAACTTAGACTATTTTGGCGCTTTGACTGTTATGGTATTCCCTGGAAGAACAGGGACATTTTGCAGCAAGCTATACCTTCCAGCAGATTGAAATAAAAACTAAAACCTAAAATGGTGGCATGTCTTGTTGGTATGTGCACTGAAAAACTGGCTCAACACTAATCACCCCATTGGGGCTGCCAAAGATCTTCTCTCTCTAGAATATGCAAAGCACATATGTCTTGTTACATAGAGAGGCTGATGCTGAAATTCAGAGCTACATCACGGACCCCAGTGGCATTGCTCCGGATTTAGCGCAGAGTAAAAGATGAAAATCCCACCTTTATGTACCTGGATAGTTTTTAGGAAAGCCAGTTTAATAGAGTGACTTCTTCTCCTCATCTCAAGGCACCGTGTATATAACACGTAAACTAGGTAGGGTACTGTTCCTCCTGACGTGGTTGTACAGTGCTTTGCAGGATGGGCCCTGACTGTGACTGAAACCTTTGGGTGCTGCCAGAATAGCATCTATCTAGCAGGCAAGTTCACTTTAAAGCTTCTATTTCTCCTTCACAGGACAGCTGGCAAAGAGTTAAAGGTTTTTTAGAAGGTTGATGATGCCTCACAGAAGACTCTGAAATGTTCTGTTTAGAAACAGTTTTGCTGCCATAACATAAATGGTCTGGGTTTATTTTTTAATTCTTTTTTTTATTACTATCTTCACTTTAGGCACCCAAGGAGAAATAGGAGGTTTTAAGAGTTCATCTGTGTCTCTTGCTTTTTTGTCACTTCTTTGCAATGACAGGAGGTAGAACTATCCTTGATGCTCTCAAACATGGCTTCTCGTCTACTGCAATGCTAAGCACTCTTTTGTACGATGGGGTTCTTCACTCTACTCAATAAAAAAAAACCCATCCAAAAAAAAAAAAAAATCACACTCTTCAGCTTGCGACCTCGTAATTGGTCTCTGAAGAGCGTGTGGTCAAAGGAAATTGAACCACAAATGAGGAATAAGCAGCAGGGCCAGAGGAATACATGAGCAAGCAAGAAACATCCTCTTTTCATTCAAGTGTCCTTAGTAATTTTATTTGAACTACTGTACAAATAAATATACCTGACCATGGACATGTGGGTAAACCGCTATAGGGTATGTTTACATGGGGATAGAAACCCATGGCTAGCCCAGGTCAGCTGACTTGGGCTTAGGTTCTGGGGCTGAAAAATTGCTGTGTACACATGCTGGGTCAGGCTGGAGCCCGGTCTCAGGGACGCTGCGAGGGTGCAGGGTGTCCCCTACAACTCACTGGGTAAGTCTGAGCTACAGCAAGTCAGATGATCATTTGCCAGTGTGTCACTCTGTGAAGATGTGGCTAAGGCCCTGTCTATGTGGGATTTTTTGCACTGATATAGATACACCTTCAGAGACCCCCAGAGTAGATGAGCTGCACTGGTGTAGTATGTCTATATAGAGGTTTGCATTGGTGGAACTACACCAACACAGTGTAGTTACCCTTCTGCAAACTTCTTTAAGCAACATATAAGCAAGAATATACTTGTCAAACTAAATTGTGCTACAGAAGAGTGGCTGGCTCCTTTCTCTCCTTTCCCACTAGGTTTTTAGCCTCTGAAAACATAAGAAAGGGAGTGAATTCAGGTAGTTTGTCAGAAAGCTGCTGCTTCATAGGTTTCCTCAACCTACCGTGAGGGAGTACCTAGATAGTAAAATGAAATTTCATTATGAAACAAGTATTTTAATTATGAAATGAAAGCTTCATATAGGAAACAAGCTGCACTTCTACAATGAGCAACAGAATGAGGTACAAGATGCCTAAATCATATATGGCTGCTGGATTCTGGAGATTGTCACCAGCATCTGTTTAATCACCTACTTTGACTTGTAAGACAGAGATAAGGTTAGTGCCAAGTTGTGAGTTTGTGTTGAGATGTGTGTTCAGGTCAGTTCAATGGCCCAATCCTAAATCTTAGGGTTGGAGCTAGTTGTGGGCCTTGACTAGGATTAGAGTAGGATCCTACTTGTAAGTCCCATCTAAATTTGTTCAAGAGTTTCAGTTAAGATTAGAGATGTCTTCAATTCAGGGAATGAGGTGGTCAGAGTGACAGCAGAGCTGGGACTTTGGTTAAGAATTATCCCAATTTGTTTTCCTCTCCTTTGCATAGTCACAGACTGGCTTTTAACTGAAGGGCTGCTCCTAATTGCTGGGCCCCTGCCATGAGTTTATGTATATATTTTATGGAGTGGAGAGAAGAGCCCTGAAGCTTTTGTTTATACAAAGGGTTATAAGAAGACTGCACACAGGAAATATGACCAAAATCCTGCTGATGACAGGAAGACCCTCAGACTTCCTTCTAATTATCTTTGTTGTGCAATTTCACATCAAGCAAGTTGGGAATTCACAACAAAAACAAATAGATATGGGTACTGTGCAATACATGGCTCCCACTCCAAGAGATCAAGTGATTCTTCCTTAAAATGGCCCTTTCAATCTTGGTCATGTTCCTCTGAGTCAGAGTGGCTAAACGCGTAAAGGGAAATGAATCTGACCCAGTGTTGGTGGAGTAACAACGATGGATATGATCTTTAGTCTTCACATTCCATTAATGGTAGCTAGTACTGAGTGTAATAAACACAAAACAGACGTGTGTGTCATGCCTTTTAATCATCTAGAGCAGTCAGGACATTGACTACAGTCCAGATCACCAGCTGGTGTAAATTGACATAGGGCCCTTGAGATCTGGCCTTGTGACTTTAACTGTCCTAAGTCAGACATTAAGTGAAGTGCTTTGGTTAGGTAAAAAAGAATCAGCATGATACCTATCTCGTTCTGGTATTCTGCCTGGAATGACAACAGGGACATTAGCTCCATTTATCAAGGAACAAAAGTACCATCACCCACTTGAAGGGTGCCTTTCAGGGGTTACACATTTACTTGCATTTACAGTGATGAGTCAATATTGAGGTGTGCACTTGTAACATTTAAATTTAAAGGACATCTTGTCCAGGTGACTAGCTCCAGTTCAGCCTGAGTCAGCAGTGACCTCAAATTGTAACTATTTCACAAGTGTTTTAATTATCTCTTTGAAATGAGCGGATGGTCTCAGTCCACTGTCAGTCATGATTTAGTTTGGCACATTTGGCAGAAATGCTGAGAATTGAAGGATGAAGGAGATGGAGTTATCCACTCACCTCCACGTGTGATCTCTTCAGAACAGGTTTTGAGGCACACTCCATGGTAGAATGGGGAAGCTATCATTGATCACGACTTCCAAATATCTAACTTACAGGAATTCTGCAACATTTTAAGGCTCCTGTTTGGATCTGGTTAACCGTCTCATCATTGTGCTTTTACCAAAAAGGATATATGCACACTTCATGCTTACTTGCTTTATTTGAAGTATAAATCAGAAATAGTTGTGAGAGGCAAATTCCAAAGCATTGTACCTTCACGGTTGCCAAACAGCATGTTGCACAACAGAACACAGAAGGCTATCATTTCCCTCCTTCATTTTATTATTTGACCTTCACTTCTTGGTTGTCCTTGAGCTAAACATAGTCTCTTGACACACAAGTGTGACTTTGAGTTAAACACTGAAAAAAACTATCATAATTTTGTTCCAAGTTAACAGCTTCTTTAAATTGAAAAGTGTGGCTTTAAAAAAAAAAAAAATCATTGTCAATTAATTCAGATTTCACAAACTTCTACCAAGTCTCTTGTGTTTTATAACACAATTTGCCCATAGCCCACAAAGATGGAGGACTAACTTTCTCAAAGACAACACTGAACCGTCCAATCCCTGCAAAAAGCTGTAATGTTAGTGCAATGATAATGACTTTGCATTCATATATAGCTGGAGGCCAATATAATTTACAAATACCAGATATATTTGAATCATTTTACTCATCAGTGGAGTGGAACATGGCAACTGTCTTAAACAGCATACAGTAACACTACAGAACAACTTGGAATGGGAAAAGAAGACAACTACATTCCACTGAAACAACAATATAGTTTAACAAAGTCATTTCTCTCCAACTGGCCAACATACTTGCCAATCAATCAAAACCCCTTGTATCCTCGGGCAAAGACAAATGCAGGTGCACTAAATTAATGCGGTTGTGATCCTAAAGCATTTGTGAGCAGATCTTCAACTGCTGTAAATTGTCATAGGTCCACTGAACTCAGTGGATCTATGACAAATTACACCATTTGAGGATCTGTCCGAAAAAGGGACAGGATGGCCACCGAGATGGCCACACACAGTCAGTATTCCTCAAACAAGAGTGATTTTTGCAGCGGCACATTAATTCTGCAAACAGCCGAATACCAGAGGCCTCTTATTTACATAACTAATGCAAAGCACCTCAGAGAAAGAGAGAAGATTTATGGTGCAGCTCCTCTACAGATTTACCTCTTATCACCGCAATATTATGTTTAAGCACATTTTTAGCTGGAAAAGGTCTGTGTCAAACTGGAGGGGTGAGTGGGGGTGGGGATTTCAAAAGCACACACACATAAAACAGCTCGTTTTGTTTATTACTATTCTAAACATGCCGGCCAAATTCATCCCTGTGATTTTAAATGGAATTACACCAGAGGTGAATTTGTTCCCCCCAATGTCATTGTCCGAAGGTTGAAACTTTGACATTTTTTAATGAAAATAAGGGATACATTTTCCATGAAAACTTTCAAGAAAGTTTCTCATCTTCCCAACCAGCTATATAAACAGACACAAAATAAAGTGTCAAAGAAAACCAACCATTCTAAATGACATTTAAGGCAAGATTTCCATATGCTCAACACCCATAATTGAGGCCACATTTTCAAGACAGTTCAGTCTCCAGCATGCTAAGATCTTTTGAAAAAATCTTGATCTTACTGGTTGTAATGTTGATGCACTACCCCTAGATAGGCCAGAATTCAAATTCCAACAGAGGCACAGGCCTAGTCTACACTAAGAGCTGGACACACTAAATGAAGGTGTTAGCAAACACAGTAAAAGAGATGTTTTCAGCCACAATTTGGGAGGGACCCATTGTTGGCAACTGGTCAATTACACCATATAGATGGACCTTTAAAGTTCCACTGAGTCTGATGAGTTTCATACTAATCCTTATTGGACTTCTCTTGATATCCCAGCCGCTGTATCATGCAGCTGTTTTTATACACAGCATCACAGAACCAGACTCAGAATGAAGCTAGACAAGGCAAAACCAAGATGGTGATTAATGCAGGTATAATTGGAGAACAGTTTGGGTTCCTATTAAAGGAGTTCCACACCCACCCATGCTAGTCCTCTCTGTTAGCCGGAATTACAGCCTGCCCTTTGTACAGCAGGTTTGTCTTAAGAATCCAGTGAGTCTAGAGCAGAAAGCTTGAGAGTCTAACCATCTCTGTTCTGCCTCCTTTATAAAGCTGGCTGTTCATAGCAATGTACTACAGAAATAAATACAAAAGTAGAAGGGGTTTTTTAGGGTCACTGACTGCTATGGAAAGATTTTTTTTCCTCTACTGATAAAGCAAGTTCTATTAAAAAGACAGAGCCAAGTTGAGACACCTTCAGATTCACAGTTTGAGACCCCCTAAGTCCAAGAGACTCTATTCTAACACAGAGGGACAGAGTATGTTAACAGAGGGGAAGCACCTACTGGGAGGGAGTGACATTTAGAGAACTCCACTGATGTGGCCCTTGACTCACAACTATCAGTTTATTCCTGCAGCGGCCACCATCTTGGTTTTGCCTAATCAAGCTGCCCATTCTGAGGCTAACACGGCAGGGCAGTGAATGAAGAGAATTCGAGATTGTTGGAGTCCCAGGTCTGAGGAGAATCATCAAAGTCCCTACTGAAGAAACTGCCGGATCTACAAGGCTGGGTAAGGGAAGTATACTCAGCAACCACTCGCAGGGTAGCTAGCTCTCAGCAGGGCCAGATTCACACCTTACACGCCCCTAGGCTCAGTGCCTTCTGCACCCCCTCTGCCTACAGCTGACCTTTGTGTTTTCCATGGGGAGAGGGGTGCAACAAGGCAGAGGGGCTGGCTGACCCAGCTTCACATTGCGGGGGTGGAGGGGGGGGGGGGGGAGTTATGCTCACCTCTGGGCTTCGGTTTCCGGTCCGGTCAGGGGAGGGGGCCTCAGCGGAAAGAGGAGGAGCAGGAAGTGGGGCTAGAGTTCTGGCGCTTGTGTGGAGCAACCAAACTAGCCAGGATTCCTGGGCACGGGCCCCGTTGGCTCATGTGGTAATCTGCCACTGTGTAGGTGCCCTTAGAATGCCGGCACACTTAGGCACGTGCCTAATTAGAAATCTGGCCCTAACTCTCAGCAAGTGATCTTGGTTCCTCTTCAGTTAAAATGCACCCCAATATTTGCCTGCCTCTCACCCCATATATAACCCAAACTATTCACAGTAAAGACAGTGACTGTGACTGCAGTGCTCTTGCCCGTCTCTCATTGCTAAACAATGGGCTGTTAAATTACCAAACATCTCAGCTCTATTAGTAATCCTATTATTACAGCATTGTAAAAATCAGTGTTTATGATGGAGCGGCTGCTGTCTGGAGGAAACCTGCATTCCGTGCACACAGGCAGGCACATACGTATTTCATATAGTGCATTGCAAACTGCATGGAATAGAAAGCAGCTGGAGGAAAATGGCTACAGAGAAATGGTTCTCTGGGGCATCATCTCTTGATTTGTTTTGTTTATAGAAGGAATGAGATTTTTATCTCTGCTCAAAATATAAAACGCTGCCATGGCACAGGGCTCACTGCTTGGTGATGCTCTCACTCAGGAATGTAAACAAGAGAAAGGGGAAAAGGGGTGGCTGTGGAGAATCCCTAAAAACGTCAAAATTAAATAGAAAAGGGTCCTTCAGAGGAAACCGTTTATTAGAAAGCCCCATAAAGAGTTCTCCATTTTCTTAATAGTCGGGGAGTCTGTTCTGGTTACAAACCCATCCCTATGTCATTAAACACTGAAGAGAGGGTTTAGTGGACAAAGTATGGGGTTTGAAATATTACAGACCCCTAGTCCTGCAGGTTAGAATCCCAACAACAGGATCAACTTAGACCTTTATGTTTCCATGGTGAGTATGCTAATCTCCATACAGCTTCTTGGTTGCAGGTGCGATGGTGCCCCAGGTTATTTGGTGCCCTAGGTTATTTGGCCATTTCGTACACACAATATATCCCTGAGATCCCTCTATGGCACTGCTCCAGGAGAAGATCACAGCCTTCTCCCTCTTTTGTAACTCACATGCAGGATCTCACCTTCTCCCAGTCTCCGGGGGCCAGAGTTCTGTTTTACTTGAGAGCATCAGCCAATCATTTCCCCCGATGCCAGTCAACACCAGTTCCGTTTAGATTAAGCAAAAGCATTACATTAGAAACAAAATAGGAGAGAAAGCAGAAATAATTACATCTACATTAAATACCTGAAAAAGGAGACATCTGAACAACACTGAGCCCTAGCCCCTTCCTCCTTTAGTTTCAGGATAGCTGTAGTTTTTAATTCCTGAATTATTAAGTGTTTATTCTCCCACAACTGTGCCTCTGTCTCTCAGCCAGAGCTCTGTGTCCAACTAGCTTCTTGAGAAAACGTCTGCTTATCTTAAAACCCAGTTCAGTTACAATTCTCCAAGATGTTCACAGAAAGGTGGAACAGTCTAGAACAAACTGTATTCCACTGGTCTTTTCAAAATCCACCAGTACACAAGAATGGTTTCCATTTTTACTGTTACAAAACTTATACTGTGATCCGATTAGCAAAGATTCCTTTACCTAAGCAAGTTCCTGACAATTTGTCACCTTCCTTTTCTTTGAATGTCTCTGGCCAGCTGAATAAACAAAACGAAGTGTGTTTTTTACAGTGCTCTATAGATAAATATAAGGTTGCAAGTTCCTGTTGGTGTATACATTTTGACTGGGATTTGTCAAAAGAATCTAAGAAAGTTAGGCACACAAATCCTTTTGAAATTCAATGGTATCCAACTCAGATACCTCAGAATTAAAAACTGCAATTTTCATTCTGTTTTGCATTGTTAATTATTCCAGTTCACTAGCACTTCCATTAACATGAAAGTATAGAGGTCACAAACACAGCTGAAGGGCAAGGCCCTTCAAGGACACACAACTAAAAAACAAAGGCAGCTATATTGTGTAAAACTAAACTTGGACTGGTTTGTTACAGCTTGACACAGTGGGTCTTTCAGGCCAAACCTTAACAACTGAAGTCCCGTTTGCTCTCTGTAGACTTCAAAGATCACATGGAGCTTTCCTCAAGAACTGGGGGAAGGCTCCAGCATCTTTGGCCACAATTCCTCCTCTCAGCCACTGTCGTGCAGCATGCTCTGGGACCCATTGGTGAGATGGTTGCATTGTAGGTCCCTCTAGGTAAAGATCTAGATCTTCTTACATCTCTTTCAAGATCAATCAAATACCAAGGCCTTGATTCACCATTGCCTGCACCCTATGTAGTCATTTACCTCCATAGAAAGTGGGTGTAAAATGCTACCAAAGCAGAACAGAAATTACACTGATGTAAATAATGACACAAAGCACATGGCCTTGGAGAACTGGACCCTAAATATCTATTCTTTAAATGTTTTTCTCTGTTCCTAAGAAAGTTAAAAACAAAAATAAAGTGAAATTCTTTTTAATAGAACTCACAAAATAAATTACTTTGCACTCCTTCTGCTGGCTGGTCATCGGTGGTTATCATACACTAGAGCTCATCAAAACATGTATTTTGTTTTCTGTGAAAAATGTAGAGGAAAGCAAAAAATTTCCATTTTCAAAGTTTTACAGGTTTTTGTTAAAAAGAGAGAACATTTGGTTACTGTTATAAAAAACTTATTTTTCAACAAATACACCCCAGAATGTGAGAAAAATGGAAATTCGCACTAACATTTCAGTTTTGTCCAAATAGCCATTTTTTTTTGCACCTCAAAAAAGTTTTCAGCAGTAACTTTCAAGCAGCTCTATCAAATACTGCACAATTACCTACTTCCACTTCCCTCTGGCAGGGGGACCCAGGCCTGTGAAAAGCATTAGCTAACAGTTGCTGAACCAGCAGGCAGAACAAAGGAGAATGGAACACTTATCTACAAATCCATAGCTGGATTTTTTAAAAGTTAGAGGGGATTGTTAAAACACTATGGAATTTATGTGAGGAGAGGACATAGCACAGGGAGAATGTTTATGTTTGCCATTCTACTTTTCAGAAACTCCAGTCAGTCAAGGCCAAATTGCCTGAAGGACTAACTGCATTTAAATCAGCGGAGTTAGGTCAGAGAAAAACTTAGCCCAAACTATTTCAAATAATTTAAATTACAAATCTATACCCCTTGAATCAGGGCAACTGAACCGGGTGAAGGGAGGTATTCATCCCAGGGGAGCCAATGGGGCTGCCAACATCCTCCTTCGGCAAGGACATAAGAACAATTTTTAGAGGGGGAGAGGTATGGGGCGGTGCAGAAAGCCATTGAACAAAACTGTGAAGCATTTGCGTTGCTATTATTACTTCAAGCTAGGGAGTGTTGCTGCACTCCCAGCACCAGCGCCCCTGCCCTTGGGTTCAGCCACGGGAAAGCAGTATCTTTAAAACTGCCGAATAGTTCTACTGCAGTAGCACTTCGAGACCCCACCCAAAGACACTATACAGACACATAGCCATAAGTCCTTGCCCCAAAGAGCCCAGAGCCCAAAGAGGCAACACGGACAGAGGGGAAACAGGCAAAGGGATTTGCCCAAAGCTACCCAGCACACCAGTGGCAGAGACAGGGACAGAATCCAGGTCTCCCTATTCCCAGGGCAGGGGCTCCACGGAAGCCCCAGTAGTGGAAGTTTCCTGAAAAAGGAGTTGAGTCAACTCATCTCCTGCCAAACCTGGCCCTGCCCAAGCTAGACCAGCCCAGATCCAAGCCCCACAGTGGAGCACTGGCTGTGGGGCAGCTTTTGCAGTCACATCCACACTCATCAGCGATGAAGGCCAGCAGCGTGGCTGTCGTCAGCTTGTGCCGGGGTGATACAGCAATGGTGACCTTTTCGTTTGCTTTAACTAACTTTACAGCATTGGAGGGCTATTTCCCACCTGGGTTCTGAAAGTTTTACAGCAGAGTCCCAAGAGCTGAAGTGTGTATGCATTTAGGATTCTGAACTAACACATTCTGCAGGACGATCTCAGTGCACCATTCGCATCAGTAGCCCTACTCTAAATCAAACTTTGTGCCTGAATAAACTAAAATGTTCTTTTTGGTTTTTTTTTTAAACTCAAGGCTAAATAACCCAAATATGGATCCCTTGACCTGCCATTAATATGGCACAATTCACCTCTATGCAGAAAGCGGCCAATTCAAGGCCTATTTTGAAGGCCAAAATGGTGCCAAGACCTTGTGCTGGTCCTCTGAATGTCACCCTTAAGGAGAGAAATGAGGGTATCAACGTCACACAGCGCTCAGGGAGCATACAGGTTTATGAGAAATAAAAAGGTCTTTTATAGTTTACCCTATGAAAATACTAAAGGTATTATGCTCTGCAGATGCAAAAATAATTTTGAGGAACTCCTCTCCACCTCAACCAAAAATAAAGAGACCTTTGTCTTCATAATAAACAGTACAATCAATGCTGTGATGGAGCTTCATACCAGATAATCAGATTGTCCTTGTTTTCAGAACGAAAGATATTCAGTCATTAGTGGCCTGGCACTCTTCCAAATCATAATTCATTAGCTTACTCTGCTTCCTCTCAGGCAAAGTTTGGTCTGGCCTGCCCGGAGTCAACTGGTTTTCTGAGAGAGGAAGTCACACATTGCATAGTTGCGATATCAAATTATATTTGATGTTTTAGTGGGAAACCCAGATTTGCTTGATGTAAGACTGTGAGACAGAAGCAATGAGGAATTGGAAGATTTTCTGTCGTCAGTGGGACTTTGCCAACATTTCCTGCTGAGTCAGATCCTCGAAACTTCACATGGAAGAACCCTTGAACAAGGCAAAGCACTTCCTCCAACATAAGGGACATTCTCTGGAAAGCAGCCAACATGGCCAACTGAGCATCAAAGGAGGGGTTTCCCCTCCCAGCCACCACCTATCAACCTGACTACTAATCTAGAGTTCACCACACACTGTGAGGTTGCCAAACTATAAAACATGGGTCACTAAGCCCAATATTACTAATAATGGAAGAACATCAGTAAAGATCAGAGTTTTGGGGCCCAGTCTCACAAAGTGCTCAGTATCTTCTGCAGGGGGCTAGAAGTTGAGATCATTCATAGGGTAGTTGGTCATTCATGAATGGAACTGGAGAAAGAGGGTCAGATTTCCAGTGAGACATTTAGTGAGACATCAGAATGCAAGTTGGGTTTAGGCAGGCTGCTACAACAGAAACACAAAAGTCTCAGCATGTTACATTAGCCTCTTGGCATGTTAAATAGACGTCTGTTTCCTGCTGCATCACCTATTACTAGTGAAAAACACTTCCCAGCACCCAAAGTTTGGATGCTTAACTGAATGTCTTGAATCTGTGAAGCTGGGCTGGAAGTCTTGTAAAAGCATGCTCTCATAAGGCTTCCAGTTAGCCTGCAAATATTGCAGGAGAAGCGCCCAAGGGATTTCAACACATGTGGTTCAGACAGGAACAAGGAAGCACAGAGGCGTGTGGAAAGAAAAAAAATGACCTAAAAAAAAGGTTTAAAAAGTCTTTGGACAAAAAGCTTGATTTGCACAAGTTTTGTTTTATCCAAACTAGTTTTCTCACCCCTACGAATACGTAAAAATAAAAATGTATAACTCTTATTGATTTGAAAATTCCACAGCCAAACCCTTGCCCTAACATCTGATCTGATAAATTTCAGAAAGTATGTCCAGTTAAATAAAAAGGTACTAAAATTGAAGTCATATTTGGCTCATACTTTTAATAATGTATGTTTGCTTCAAAGTAAAGTTAAGAAAACAGAACTTGAGCAAGACCTGAAAGAGGAGCGGTATACCACCACTGCCTCAAAAGATTAACTAAGGAGGAAGCAAACTACCACTAAAGCACGGGTTCTCAAACTGGGAGTTGGGATCTCTCAAGGGGTCACGAGGTTATTATGGGGAGGTTGCGAGCTGTCAGTCCCCGCACATGCCGGGCTGCGGCTATCAGCCATGCGCAGGGCTGACAGCCAGAGCATTTCAGAGCGGAGTGGTCAGAGAACAGCAGCTGCTGGCTGGGTGCTCTGAAGGCAATGCCCCCCAAGCAGCAGTGCAGAAGTAAGAGCGGCAGGACACTGGGCGGTCATCACTTTTTGGGGTGTCATCACAGCCTGAAATATTTTCAAAGGGGGTCCCAGCAAAAAAAGTTTGA
Organism: Emydura macquarii macquarii; assembly: GCF_026122565.2. NCBI lineage: Eukaryota > Metazoa > Chordata > Testudines > Chelidae > Emydura > Emydura macquarii. The sequence goes on from NW_027133667.1 coordinate 2,849,809, forward strand.
GAACCCCTGCACTGAAGCATAGTCATTATTTCCCCCTTTTATACCATGATGGAAGATGAATTTATTTAGAAGTATTTAAAACTCCTTTTTATCTAGGTTTGTAGTACTTTTAGTAATATGCAGGATTTGCTGTATAGACAGACTGCAAGAGTCATTGGATCCTAATTTCATACAATCTGCAAACCAAAATAAAAACAAAAAACAGCATCCCTTTAAAGAGTCAGACAAGAAAGTTTTCTTTCATTAGTATTTTTTTCCTCTCTCCCAGGACTGAAGATTTTAATTTTCCACCAAAAAAGTGTTGACATTTTAATTTCTCTCTATTCTTTTCCTTTCCTTCAGTTGATCATATTTTCCTGACTTTATCCAATTCCTACAGCAACTTTCTCTAGGAAGTGCATCATCTTCCAAGTTGCCACACCCTCTACCGATCCAGGCGGCAGCTTCCTTAGCAAGGACAGTAATTTTATTAGGTCATCAACAGGAGCAACTCATAGTTTGCCTTTTTAAACTGAACATAAGGCACCCAGATACAGTCAGAGACACAATATGAATACCTCAGCTCACAAAGAGACAGCACACACACACACAAGCAATGTCTTATCGGAGGATATACTATGGGACTTATTTCACCCTTCTAGGACCTAGCACTGCTGTAACACAAAATGTAACAGTGCCTCTCAATACGATTCCTGTGGAAACAGGTCCACATTTCAAAGCCATCATATTCAAACACTCCTAGCAGTCTCAGCAGAGTAGTTAAGATCTGAAAGGGGCAGGGCCCCCACATGGGTGGGGGGGGGGGGAAGGGTACCCTTTACTGGGGCCTGGAGGCCCTGTGGGGTCCGGCCTAGGCTGCAGACCCCATTACCATGAGGAAAAAAATTTTCATGGCTCATGAGATTGTATGTATGTGTGTGGGAGGTGGCCCATGTTACAAGTCTGTATGGGCCCAAAAAAATTATGCTTGGACCCTGGAAAGAGTATGAAGACTAAGGGCTAGAAGGCAGTTTAGAGGTAGGCCTTTCAGCTAATAAGAACTGACGTAGTGAGGAGAAGCTGGCACTGCCCACATTACACCTGCATCCAGTGGGTAAGTAGAGTATAGTATTGTACCGCAGTTTCCAGTCCTAGTGATCTGGTACCCTTCACAAGCACTACAGTTTTAAAAATCAAAGTTATGATACAATTCATTTTTACCCAGCTTTTAGATTACACATTATTGGAGATGGGTAAGAAAAGAGACGGTTTTGGTTTACGTTTTGCAAAGCCTGATCATCTAAGTTTTGGTTTTGCAAAACTAGGGCTTGGATTTGAGGGGTATTTTTTTGTTTTTTTAAAAACCATCTGTAGAGGGGGGGGCCAGGCTCTGAACTTTATATTTTTCTCTGGGACCTTACCCAAACCCCAGATCTAAAAATTCCCAACATTAGGAGGTTGGGACAGCTTGGTTTCAGATCTAAATTTCAAAGGCTGAGCATTCTAATTTGGTCCATTAGAGACAGGTTTGAGCAGTGAACTCTGATCCAAAACAGACCAAGGTTTAGTTGTTGATCCAACTCCAAACTTTATCCAAAAGTTTACTCCGAAATTTACAAAAATTTATTCTGAAAATTCAGGGGCAGAGAGAGTTCAAAAGAACTGTTCTCATTCCAATTCTTCTCTAGTTTATATACACTGCAAGCTCTTTGGGGCAGGGACTGTCTTTTTATTACGTTTGAACAGCATCTAGCCCAGAGCTCTGATCAGTGCCTCTAGACATCATACAAGAAATAAATGATTTAAATGTTTAAAAAAGGGGGAAGTATCTTTTGAATTATTTGGCTTTGCAGCACCAGGCAAGAACATCATAAGTGCCTGTTTCACAATGCCTGAAAGCATGCAATGAGAAATGTGTGCATCTGTGTCTCTCTCTCTCTCTCTCACACACACACACACACACACACACACACACACACACACACACACACACACACACACACACACACACACACACACCCCTCCCCTTCAACTTCCAGTTTTCTAAAAATCAGGTTTGTTTAGACAAGCAGTTGGAAATCCAGTTTGAACACATGCATCAGAAAGCTGTGACAGCTTCCTCATAACGTAAAGCTTATGGTACATTAAACTTTAAAAGAAAAAGATGAGTTTCGGCTTTCATTTTATGAACAGTTTCACAGACAGCAAAAGGAAAGCCACAAAAGAATGTTTGCACCCAAGCACGGGAGACCCAACTCAGCATCTAGTTAAAATGAAAATGAATAATAATACGTGCACTGCTATGCTACAGCATCTTTCACCAGAGCATATCAAAGGGCTGTGCAAATACTAATTAAGCCTTTGAGATATTATTATCCCCATTTTGAAGATGAGGAAACTCAGCCACAGAAAGTTTAAATGAATAGGCTGCTAGTCTCCACGTTGGGGGTTGGAAGAGGAAAGTCTGCTTAGGAGAAACTTTTCTGATAAATTACTATGATTCCTTATTTGGGCCTCTGTCATAGATCAGGATACTACTGTATTAAGTGTTGTACAAACACGGAACAAAAGACAGTAATCCAGGTTGGTTATCAGAGAAATGGAGAAGGAAGAAGAGGACAGATTTTCAAGAGTGCTCAGCACCCAGCTGTGACATTTATTGGCCAGGTTTTCAACAGAATACACTGAAAATGTGGCCAAACTAGTCCTTTTTTGTATTTGGTAAAATGGTAAAGATTTCATTGGTTTATAAAAAACAAAACCACCACACATAGGTTGCCAAATGACGGACAAAAATAGTAATAGATGATAGCCACTTTAAATGTTACCAACTTGATTTAAAAAAAAAAAAAATCAAAGAATACTTTCATAATGAGATTAAAGGTTTTATATTGGAGCTGTGCATTTTGGGATCCTAGCCAAAAAAAAAAAAAAAAAAAAAAAAAAAAAAAAAAAAAAAAAAGGAATATGTACTGTGTGTGGGTAGGGTGTGATTTTCAAAGGGCCATAACTCAGTGAAATCTAAAACAATTTTCTTCAGAAGACTCAAGGCTGCTCCCCTCACTCAGGGTTACTTCCACGCAGCAGCTGTTACAGTAAGGACCATCAGACACTAATGAGGCCAGTAGTCTCTTTTATTCTAGACTGTCACCATCTGTGCTGATTGGCCTACACTTAAAGGTTAGGTTGACATAGCTATGTTGGTCAGGGATATGAAACAAACTCCATCCCTGACGGACATAGCTAGGTTGACCTAACCCTCAGTGTAGTAGTCACAGCTATACTGCTGGGAGAGTGCCTCCATCAGGACAGCTACTGTCGTTCAAGGAGATGGTGTTCTTACACTGATGGAAAATCCCCTTCTGTTGGTGTAGACTCTGTCTACATTACAGGGCTATACCAGCATAACGTCAGTGACGTAGCTATGCCAGTACGGTCTCTGTAGGATAGACATACTCTTACTCTCTGTTTGTATAGTGCCTAGCACACTAGGTCCTGATCTTGGCTGGTCTCTAGGTACTATTATAAACATAAACAACACATTTCTGCTGAAAATGTGTTTCAGATATATTACAATTATTCTCCATTCCTTATATGCAAAATGGCTGAACCATTCTCACTCAAATTCAATAAATAAATAATATAAATAAATAATTTTTTTTTAAAAAAGCCAGGCCTGAAAAATGAAAATTTCAGGAAGTTATAAGCAAATAAAAATAGGGGATTAGAATGGAAACTTTCATGGAATCTTAACTATGTAGTTGCTCCTGCCATCATAGTCATGTGGAGTGACACCTACAAAGGAGCTGCACGATGGCATAGAGAGCCTGAATGTAACAAGTAAACATGCTCTAGAATTATGGACACATTTCTATTAGCAACCATGTGTGTATTATTTTCAATAATTCCTTGCTTGCAAGGTTTCAGCCTTCAAAGCATTTTTATAACACACAGCAGAGTTAACGACTCCTTATAAATAGTGGCTAGATTGGAAAAGGTTGATAGGCTTCTAACAGCAGCAGAAGCCACTTCTCTTCCTATGGTTGCAGATGTGTTTCAAGCCACTAACCCTATAGTTTGAATCATTATATTTTACTGATACAAATAACAAATGGATTGTGAAAAGACTATGTCCATTAGGTGAACTTTTACCAGACAGCCCAGATATGTTGCCCAACACATTCTACTGGAAGTCTGAGAAACACACTATCTTCTCATTGAAATAATGGCCTCCAGGCATCTTTATCTTTTAATTATCTAAACTTGTATTAATACATCTCCACAGATCAGCAGCAAGCATTATAACTGCAATCACACTGGTAGTAAGTATTAGATTGTTAGATTGCCATCCAAACTTCTTTCCCACAGGCTTATAACATCACAAAACATATTTTTTCAGAGGAAAACATTGGATCTCTAACCAAACAATGATTCCCCCCTCCCACATTTTCAGCATTTTTTAAATTCTTTTCCCACTATAACAATTCTAACTACACTCTTTTGAGCAAGTGATGCTTGAAAGCTGAAGTGTGGCACAGGCTTTGTGTCAAATCCATGACTGACAAAACAGGAAACAAGTCTATTGACTTCATTCAGTCATTAGAGTTACAGCAACTTATGCCAACTGTGAATTTTCCCCAGGACTTAAGTATCTTCACTTAATTTGAAAAAAATTATTGCTTTTGATTTAACAGAGTTAGGGCCTCTTGAAAAACATGTAATGGGCAGGTCTGCATGTGGATTTATTATATGAAGAAATGCTCACCAGAAGGCAGATGCATGCACGGCTCAGAACTGTGCATTTTTGGAAGCTGGTTAAGAAGCAATAATTGTGGCTTTGCCTGCAACCTCCCAGCCCTTTTTCTAGCTCCCTAAATTGTAGGGTTTTTGCCCCCTCCTTCGTGCAGCTGAAAGTGATCTACTGTCTAAAGATGGTTTAAAACAGCATGAACTAATTCATGGGCCCAATCCTGCACTCCTGACTCAGACAAAATGCCCATTGAAGTCAATGGGAGTTTTACTGTAGTAATGATTATGGGCCAGATGGTGGTTTTTACCCCAATGTCCAGTGTGGATTGTGGCTGTGCTGCAGCAAGAATCCTCAGAGGGATTTATCTGGATTTCAAAACAAAACAAAAACAACAAAAACAGACCACAAAACAGCTGGGTTGGATTGCAACTTTTCAACAGGAGGTTTGGTCAATTACCTGTATTATTTTAAACCAAACTGGATCACCAACATACCTGTTTAATACATGCTGCCAAGACACCAAAGGCCCAACCTCACTCCCTTTGAAGTTAGCAGGAGTTTTCCCCCCACTGATTTAAATATCAATGGATGAGGCTCTATGAGATTAAAGAATCAAGGCATATGCAGGTGAGCATCTCTTATTAACACACCTACAGCAATGTCTGTAATACCCTATGGTGTTATTACCATGTTCTGTGCTAGCAGTTTCATGCTTTTATCTTTACTAGTGATCTAAAGACTCTATTTAGCTTAGATTTCCTAACATTTTTCCTGTAATCTCTCCTTTGGACACACAGAAACAAAGAACTATGGCTGATGATTGGGGTGGGGCAGAGAAGAAGGATTTGAGGCACACCTCTAGTAAACACAGAGCAAGGATGGCAAATAAACTATTGCTAATTTGCCTAATAAATAATCAGCACATGTGGGAAAGGTTCTCTGTCCACTGTAACCCAGTTCTTTCCTACTTTATAAGCTTCCCTCCTCATCCCCTACAATGTTTATGATTAGGTCAACAATCACTCCACTACTCAATGGGGGAGGAAAAAAAAATAAGCATGAGAACTCAAGTAGTGTTTACAGTGCTGGTAGGTTTGAATTGAAAAGCCATGCAAAGGGAGTGTGTAAGATCAAGATAGACGAAAGTCCCTCAAGACTCTGCAACTGACATTATACATCTTTCCTTTTCAAATCTAACCACCTTTGTCATTCTTCAATGGAAATTTAATGTGGATGAAACCAATAGATATTAACAGAAATTTGATAGGGTTCAATTTAACAGGGATTTTTAAAAAAATTATAAAAATCCATAGAAAGGACAAAATTCTCTAACAAATTTGACAAGACTTTCTAATAAGTGCCTATTTTATTCTTTTAATCTCTGCATCTACCCCCACTCCATCCTCTTAAAATGAAACACTAATTGAAAGGTTACACTGGTGCTGAATTCCTGCTAGGAGAATCTACTCCTGGAGCTCTTTCCCCCCCCCCCCCAGCTTTCAGTATTGCATAGATATCATGTTAGTATGAATACACTTACCAATAGAGTAGGAGTAGGAGGACCACCAGCAGAGACACTGTTACTGTTGTTCCATTGATTTCCATGAAGGCAAATTTCAAGAGATCTGCAAGCTCCATTTTCCTTCACTGCACAATGCTTGCCTTGAGGTTGATGGGGAAGTCTCCTCAGTAACAGATAAGACCTGCCATGGTTATATGAATGTTCCTGTAGTAAAACAGGAACCAAGAGAACAAAGTATGTGAAGCCAACTCTTAATTGTGAACTTGTCCTGTTCTCACTGACGGCACCTCAGAGAGAGGCAGAAGTTAAAGGTTTCCCGTGTAATGTGATGAAGCAACTTTTTTCCCCCCCTTTGATGACTGTCGCGTCAATAAATATTTACATAGCTGCTGCTTGAGACATCAGAGTTAGTCCATAAATTAGCAGCAAGAGGGGGGAAGAAATAAGAGGAAATACATCATGCATATGTGGAATAGATTTGAAAAGAGCGAAAAAGAGACTAAGTGAAGTCTCTGTTCTGTAAATAGAAATAAAAATAGAAAAGTTCTATTTCTGCAATAGAAAAGTTCCTTTAAAATGTGAACAAATTTGGCAATGTAGTGCTGATGCAGGGGAACATTTCTTAATAGGCAGCCCTGGAAATGGGCTGTCCATAGAGAGGTGCAACAAGCATCCTCCAGTGTCCCTCTAACATGACTCAACCCTGACTTGAACGCGCACCTCAAGAAGCAAATGGGCAATTCAGCTTCCATGCCAGTTCAGTCCATGGTATCTCAGATTAGACAGCAAACAGGGTTAAAGTAAGGAGTGTCTCTATGATGTGCACACAACTCCTTACACATAAGGTATCAAATGCTAGTGAATTTCAAATCACTAATGGCCTGAGCTGTAGTTAAAAGTGACTTTCAAGTGAGAGACATCCTCCACCACCCATGAGATTCCTGGCCCCAGGAGCAGCCAACATATTTTGTTATTATTTAAAGAAAAAAATAGATATTGCACACAACCTCTTTGAAAGTTATGCAAATTAAAATATTCCAAAGAGAACTAGGTTTGTGAATTATCTAGTAACCTTAAGAATTAGACATTCTGCACATCAGAGTCCCATAACACACAAGATGAAAAGTAGTTTCTTCTTATACAGCCCCCTGAGATAATAGCTTAGATTTAATGTGCCCAGGCTTCTCCGATATCACTGTATTATATTATTAACCTCTCTGAAAAGAGGAGAAAATGGAGATTTTTACTTTTCTGATACTTTACAACACAAAAGAGTTTAATTTTAAGAAGATTTGGCTCTACTATAAAACAATCACTGCTATTTTAGTTCTCTGTGGTTCACAGCTACATTAATACCTTTTCAGGCCCAGATCCTTTCGAAATAAGTAAAAGGTGTTGTTAACCAGCTCATCAGCTCCAGAGAGTAGCACACTAGTTCACAGAAAACCTTGCTTATTGTATTAATAATGCCATTGCTTCCAGATGCTACTCTGGGTCAATAATAGCTCTGCTGGTTTGCTGTTGCCAAGTTATCTAAGAACAATTGCATCACAATTCAAGACTGGAAATGTGAATCACCAGGCAAAACTGATCCCAAATAGAACTGATCTTGCTGCACTTTAGTTTATATGGAATATTTCTTAAAAGCTTTTTAAAAAGGAGGAGGATTAGCCACAACTCTAGAGAGTGAGACATTAGATATTTTGTCTTTACTGCATTTCTTTGATAAAAAGTATATATATATATAATTGCCCACAGTAGGCTTGATGCTTCTCCCACTGAAGGCAATGGCAAAACTCCTGTTGAGTTCAGTCAATACAGAGTTGAGCCCAGATCTTGCTTGATTATTTTTAGAAGCTCACTGGAACTTTCCAGGTGGATGGGATGTACGGTTCTTAAACACACACATAATGAAGGAAAGTGGATTTTCAAATCAGCATCCAATTGGGAACAAAATGCATAAACAAGTAGTTTTATTGTTGTTGGGCACTGTGTTTTTACACCTCTGCACCTGTTCCTTGCTAAAATTTTTAACTTGACATATTCACCCACATAGAGAAGGCACACAACACTAATCCCAACACCCACCTGGAACATGCCTCACAGGCCCATTTGCTACAATGTATTTACAATGACACCACAGTCAAGTCGCTAATTTCCCAAAAGAGAGACTGCGTCTCAAAGTCCCAGCTGCTCCCCAGAGTAAAACCTTTAGAAGCATTCTATTTATAGGGCCTGTTTTCAGTATTTCTCTTCCCTCCCTCTTCCGTACAAGAGTCATTTGCATAAGAATCATCATCTTTATTGAAGAGTTAATAGGAGACTTATTTTTTCATCTCTGCTCACAACCCCCTCCTGGGTGACACTACAACTGGTTGATAGGAGAAGTACGATGTCAGTCAGGTGTATGTAACTCCATATAGGGGCAAGTTCCGTTCCTCTCAGTCGAATGCCAGAGAAGGTTGAGGGGGAAGGACTCCTCTGTCCTCAGAGGGCAGAACTACTCTGTGGCTGGTCATTGCAACGTCAGAGAGCAGCAGGGCTCCATGCAGGTTGCAGCTCATGTAGTCAAGGACAGGCAGGGCATAGATCCACAGGGATTATAATCCATTGACATTTATACTGTGTTCATCACCATGGCTTCTTCCATCCCAGATTCCCCCCCACAGCAGGGAGAACCTACAGAACTCAGATCTGTCCCACACAAACCTATTGTCACGCTGGCTGGATTGGGGGGGGGGAGAAAGGGGGCATTTATTATATTATTTAACACCAATATGTCAAAATCATAATAATCCGTGTGGGAGATGCCGTGTCAGGTACTGTTAGAAAGGCTATAATGTGCTAAGCAAGATGATAATGTTTATGTGTTGTATGTGTAATGGAAGTTATGGATATGGTTGAGATATCTATATTTCAAATTGTGCTGTGTCTGGGCGACACCCCAGACAGGATGGCAGCAGCACAAGTGCCTGCTTAATGGCTCATTAAGGAAACTCACGGGTACAATGGGCCAGGGGAGAAGCCAGGGATATACCCGATGAGTCACCAGTCACTCATGTGACCCTGGACTCCATCTTATTCCTGTAAAATTCCACAAGCAGCATGGCAAAGGCCGAAGGACATAAAAGGTAGCTACTTCACGTCCGTTTTGTCTTTAGTCTGTCTTCAGTCGTCTCCAGCCTTCAGCCACCTATCTACTACCTATGGATCAACTCATCTGCAACTGAACTGAAGCTGTGAAACAAAGGACTGAGACCCATCCAGGTACTGGATGCATACCAGAGGGACTATACAAGCCTGCAAACTCCACAATTATACTAGAAACCTGATATATATGGACTTTCAAATCAATTGTATGTGTCTGATTGCTTTAATCCTTTAACATTTCTCTTATAGTTTGTTTGTTTCTTTTTATAATAAACCTTTAGTTTTAGTTACTAAAAGATTGGCTGGCAGCATGGTATTTTGGGTAAGATCTAAAAACTTATATTGATCTGGTACTGTGGCTGACCCTTTGAGGTCAGGAGAAATCTTTTTGGTAAAGAGCACAGAGTTTTAAATAACTGGTCTCTTTACTGGACCTAGTGGCCGATTGGGAGCCAGAGACTGAAATGCACTAAATGGGGCTATGTATATTTTTATTTTGTCTTCTTGATAACCAGTGTGGTGAATTAGAAGCACTGTTTGTGGCTGGTTGGGAAGTCTGATGTCAGTGTCACCCACCAGTGCTGGGAGAATCTCCTCTCCTTTTACAGCCTGCCCTGACCTTGGCATTTTCAGATGGCTACCCTAGACAGGGATGGGTCACACCTATGCTTGGGTGCCCCATCTCTCGTCCCTTCCCACCCTCAATATGCAGCAGCAGAATCACACAGTTAGAGGGATGCAGTTGGGGAAGAACTAAAGCAGGATTTGACCTGCAGGGCAGAAGCCATTGAAGTCTTACAGAGCAAGAGACCTAGTTTACATGCATGTGTCTGCAGTAGTAAAAAGAGAACAAAAAACAAGGAAGTTCAGAAACTGTGTGACAAATACTAGAAGTTCAACAGTTCCTGAACTGAAAAATAGTCTAAATTTTCTAGGAAGAGTGAAGGAAAAAGCCTTGTCCATGCTCCCAGACATAATTTTTAAACATAGTTGCAACAAAACCAGGTTCTAAACTGGAATGCAACATAAATATCCTACTACGATGAAAGCCTTTAAAATTCTTGCCATAGATTGGTGTAGTGATGACTCAGAAAATATGGAATTCATAATGAATAACAATGTTACAGATCTTAAGACATAAGCCAGAATCCTTGGCATAATTTAGGCCTAAAATTTTAAAACATGTCAAAAAGTGCATACTGTTTCTGTGCGCCATAGACAGCATATTTAAGCTGAGTAAAAGCTAACTAGCTAAGCTAACAACCATAAACTTGTGCTAAATCATGAAGTAAATTCCTTTCTTCTATTTTATATGCTTTATGCCTATGAATTTGTAATGGACAAATTGTAGACCCATGATATTTGATATAGTAGCAGAAGGTATAACTTTAATGCTAGATAAAGGAAATCTAAAAAGGTGTCAATTAACATTTAAAAAGTTTAAGTAGCGGATATACCTATCTAAAGCTTTCTTTAACAGATCCCTTCAGTTCAAGGAACTTTTGTAGCCTAAGCAACCTGAACACAAACCACTACAAACTGTTCAGCCCAAGCTGTTTATTTTAAATAGAAAAGTGATCAATAAGATATATATAACTAATCTAACAAAAAGGCGTTTGTGTAGAATACAAAACAAATATCTAATACATAAAGAAGCTGATGTAGTCAAACAGCATAACGAGAAGTTAATGTGAAATGTAAATCTTTAAGATGAACCAACCAAAATGTTCTAAGATCATATACCCTGATCAACAGTGTGGTTGGCAGTTGCACAGACAGTTTCACACTTGAAGCTGTCCTACTAACTTTATCACTGAAGGATAGGAAATAATCAAGTGCTGGTACAGAGGTAGGCATTTCATATTATTGCATTAATTGTTATCTCCCATTGGTGACGGACCAAACAAATGACTTTATATTGCTGTATGATGAACAGCTAAACAAAGACAGGGTCATATAAGAGTGTAAAGAAACTTTATGTAAAGACTCTGTTCTAAACTTCAAAATAGACATTTCTGCAAACAGCTAAAGGCATTGTTGCAAAGGCCATGGCGCTGTGCAAGGTTGGCCAGAAGCACACTGAAGAGGGGCCTTCAGAAAGTAATTTGCAGAGGTAGGCTGCTGACTGGAGCTGGTCCAGCATGTGTTCAACATATGGCCCAACATGTCTTACATAAACCGGAATGGCTCAGGGTATCTTGCATGAAGAACCTGGAATTTTCCAGACAACGTACAAGAAGCCATAAAGGAGACTCCTCGTTTTCCCATTGGAGGATGAGAAGGAACACAACAACTTGTATTCCGGTTGAACATGTGAAATCTTTGCTGGGAGCACAGGTCGCTTTCTGATTGCTGCCATGTTCCACCCCATCCAGCAGAAAATGTAAAAAAGCCCCTTGTTCAACAGGTTGTTTCCTGAAGCTGAAACCTATGGAAGATTGAGAGAGGGGGAGACTGCCATTGCCTGGAAGAGCTCTCCCTGCTTCGTAACAACTGAAAAGTCTTGTCGCTAACAAGCACCCTATTAACTCTGGGCCTGTCTACATGAACACTTCTTGTTTTGGAAAGCTGGGGTGCAAATCTGGCCTGCATTAGCCTGCCCTATACTAAGGGTATATCTACACTAACCAACAAAAAGAGCCATGGCAGTGAGCCTCAGAGCCTGGGTCTATGGACTGAAGCTTGCGCTATAGTGCTAAAAATAACCGTGCAGACACTGTGGCTAAGAATCCGAAACCTCACGAATGGGGTAAGCCTTAGAGCCTGAGCAGGAATGTCTACACTGCTACTTTTAGTAATGCAGCTTGAGCCTGAGTCTTTAGACCTGGGCTCTAAACACTCTGCCACCTTTTTGATTTTATTTATTTATTTTTGCCATGTAGTTACCCTTTGTGTCTATATGGCCTCTGCTGCCACACGGGGAGAGTTCCTTTGTGCACTTTGAGCGACCTCTTTGGAATAGGAGTAGATCAAAGCACGTTATGGAACTTTCAGTGCCCAGCAGCTGCATCCACCTGGACACTTAATACACGGCAGGCTAGCGCAGGGTAAATTTACGCTCCAGCTTGCTGGGAACTAAGTGTCCAACAAACCCTCTATCTAGGGAGACGGCTGCAAAATCCAGAACAAGAATAGGAATACAGCTGTCATAACACTGAGGCCTATACTACCACTTACTTTGGGATAGCTTATGTCACTCAAGGGTGTGCATAAGGCGAAGTAAGTTACACCGACCTAAGTGCTGACGTGGACAGTGCTGTGTCGGCAGGAGAGCTTCTCCCACCAACACAGCTACCGCCTCTCATGGAGGTGGATTGATTATGCTAATGGGAGAGCTCTCTCCCATTGGCACAGATTATCTTCACCAGATGTGCTATAGCAGCGAAGCTGAACTGTGATAGCACTTCTAGTGTAGACTAGCCCTGAGAGTTCATTCAGGTGATACAGGAACTGGTTTCTCCAGATTGAGTGGAACTGTGAAGATGAGCTGGAGAACCCACCTTCATGACACTTTCAAAAGTGGTTTTTATACATGAATTGATTCCCAAAGCAGTGATCGGCTCATGTTAAATTAAATGCTCCTCAGAAAGTACATACCAGAGTCAAAGTCCTTTGAATGACTAAAATGGATACTTATTATTCACTAACAAATTTAGTCTTCATTGTCTAAAATTTACACTGAATTGCCAAGAGAGACAAGGTGGGTAAGTAATTACTGGTTGAACTTCTGCTGGTGGAAGGGACAAGTGTTTGAGGTTCACAGGGCTCTTTTTCAGATCTGGAGACAGTAATCAGGGTGTCAGCTAAATACGAGGTGAGACAGATCATTAAGCATAAGGGGTTTACGCATGTTGTAGGACACTACTTAAAATGAAATGGGCCACAGCACCTCTGCAGAAGTAGGACAAAGGAGGGTCAGTAGGCAGCAGGGTGTGTTACAAATTGTTGGAATGAACCATAAAACCAGTGTCTCTGTTTTTTTTAAGTATCCAGTGCAGTTATGAATTTAAGTTCCCAGGCTTGTCTTTTGAAGGTGCTACGCAGGTTTCCTTTGAGGATGAGAACAGAGAGGTCAGATATGGAGTGATCACTTCGTGAAAAAAGTGTTCACCCACGGGTGATAGTGTGGTTTTGTCTTTTATTGTTTTTGTGTGTGAATGTAGTGATGATCGGGTTTCATCCATGTAGTTTTCTTGGAGTATTTAATACACTGGATGAAGGATGCCATATGTTGTGATAGGCATGTGCAGGCCCCATGGATTTTGAAAGGTGTGCTGTGGGGAGTAACTGATCATCATAGCAGTGGAGATACGTCTGCTAGTTTTGCATCTGTTGCCTTGGCAGAGTCTGATGCCACTTTGAGTAGGTGTATCCTGGGCTATTAGGAGCTTTCCTCTGACCATGAGCTTGGGTCCTGGCTGTAGATACATTTCTTGGTGTGTCAGGGACGGTTACTAGATCTGTGGAGGTAAGAGTGGTGATTCTTACTGAAGCTGATCATGGTATTCAGGAACCACGGGCTCACTAACTCCATTGAAGGCACTGAGGTTGGAGAAACTCATTACATTAATTAAGCCTGGTATTATTTGAAAGCAGAAACTGCTTCCCTACAAACAAATTAGCTGTGAGAAATCTTGATTATTTCAAAGATTTCAGCCTAGAAGTCACACACATTTTGTGGGCAAGAGAACGAATAGTGTCTTGCACAGATGGAGGAAGAAACTTTGAATTAGTTTGCAAGCTAAAGGTTTTACCACTATCTGAACTTTTGGTTAAAGTAACGTAAGAGCTTACAGTATGGGTGAAATTCCAGAGAAATTAGAATAGCTTCAAAATAATTATCTATATATTATATTTGGTTTAATGTGCAATAGTCTTGAGTGTATATAAGTGGTTAAGGTAAATTTGAACTCAGTTGACATTCTTTGATAATTTAGCCCTGGTCTACATTTACCTGGAAATTCGGTGGCAGTCAACTGCTGGGCTTTCTTTCTGTGCGCTGTCTTCACTGCACTGCGCTGCAGTGCTACGCCACTTGAGGGGGTGGATTTACTGCATCAACTTCCTGATCGATTGAACGGGTCTACACTGACTGCTCAATTGATCCAGAAAGATCGATCTGGCAGCGGCGACTTTGCCGCCATCAGTATAGACATACCCTTAGTAACTTGACTAAATTTCTAAATCCAACTTTAGAAATGTTGGTTGAACTGACAAGAGCAGTGTCCCATAAAACTTGACTAGAGATACATTAAGGGTCTATAGTTCCATATTAATATCAAAGATCAGCTGCCCAGACTAGTAGAGAACTAGGATAAAAGTTTGCCTTTGTAACAAGATTGTGATAAAACCTGGAACTAGTTATACCGATTTATTAACTCTTGGTAAATTGTAACTTCCCATGTTGAAGACAATTTTCGACAGATGATATTGTTCACAATCTTTATTCTGCTGTCTATAATTTCATAGCTGCTTTAAAAGCTAATTTGGCTAGTAAACCTATACATTTGTAATAGTTTTCCAGTCTTTACTTCAGCTAAGGAACACAGATACAATGAACAGAAAGGAAACGAATAAACCCTTACCTCTAATTATGTAACTAATGTGTGTTTACTAACCTACCTCTCTGACACTGGCAACCCATGTAAAACCTGTGTTTAAAAAAAAATTAAAATTTAAAAAATTTAAAAAGAAAAACACAGATCTCATCACTCTTGCAATAAATTGAGTTACTGAAGGAGTGACGGCAGGATCCTGAAATGCAACTCTCAGCACCTAACTTTTAGGCACCTAGAAAAGTATAGGAACAACACTGCGACAAAAAGCCTGAGTTAAGCACTCAGGCTCCCTATACAATGATGGGAAAAATAGATGCCTTAGAATTGATCCACAAAAACCAGCTAGCTGGGCAGGGAGCCACACCTAAGCTAGCCAATGGGAGATGCCAATGAGAGGGGTGTGTAGTAAGCACTGCCCCTTTAAGTCCAGGGTGCAGGGACGTGCTCATCCCTGCTTGTAATCCACAACCATTAATGCCTTTCCTGGAGTCAGGCATCTTAAGTAGCTAAATTGTTTCTTGTGAGAATGAGCTAAGCCCCTGCCCCACTCCTCATAAAATGGCCAAAGAGGAGGAGGTGGGGATACTTATCTTATAACTTTTAACCCAGTGGTTAGAGCACTCTCCTGTGATGTTGCAGACCTGGTTCAATTCATCCCTCTGTTTGAGAGGGAAAGAGGATTTAAACAAGCATCTTCCCCTTTCAGGAAAGTGCTCTAACCACCGAGCTATGGGATATTCTCCAGCAGGTTCCCTCAATCATAGAAATGTAAGGTTGGAAGGGACCTTGAGAGGTTGTCGCTATTTCAAGGTAATTGCATCTGTATGCCCTCTCCCTGGTCCACTGCAGGAATTCTCAGTCAGCTATCACCCATCTCCGGGTAGGAACCTTGCCCCAAATCTCTTCTAACTTGGGGGGTTTTAAAGCTGCACTGCTCCCTGCCTTACTGTGTGATATCCCCAGCAAGCCGGTCTGCATAAAGGCCAGCACCTACACTTTGCTTTATCTCAGAGGCCTATGAACAGCAGTTGTAAGTTACCACATAGCTTTTCCTAAGAAAGCACATTTATTCTTAAGGTAAAAGTGTTACAGAGAAAAAACCATCATAAAAAACAACAAACAGATTTAAAACACACACTAAATATACCAGGAGTCACCCATAAGTCACATGGAGCCAAAGTCTTTCCAACCCTTCTGCAAGAATCAGGGGGCTCCCCTTGTACAGAAGGTCCTGTTCACTTGTTGGATTCATCCTTTTACACTAAAAATCCTTTCATGGTCTCTGGAAAAGCCATCTTGAACCAGTATATGCCAACCACTCCCAGGGTTGGTACCTTTCTATTATTGTTTAGCCTCAGTGATTCACCTAACTCCCCTCCCCCTCCCCCGTGATGCTGTCTGAATTAGGGGTGACCATTTATAATGTTATAGATATCAATACTACAAAATTACAATAATTTGTATGAGATATGCTATGTTAGGTACTGTTGGAAAGGTTATAATTTGCTAAGACTAATAAACACATTTATATGCATGTATCAGTGTTGTATAAGAAGTTCTAAATATGTATGATATATTGGTATTTCAACTTGTGCTGTGTTCTGGGTGACACCTCAGACAGGATGGCAGCAGCACTAAGCCTGCTTAATGGCCCGTTAAGGAAACTCACAGGTACAATGAGGCCAGGGAGAGAAGCCAGGACTATATCTTATGAGTCACCAGGACATGTAAGAACATGCCCTACAGATAGAGGATTTGGAGGCTTTTCCATGCCGTGAGCTGCGTGGCTGTGTATGGGACATGCCACATGGCAAAGGGACATAAAAAGGCAGCTGTACTATCCCATCTTGTTTTCATTACTGCTCTTTACCTCTGGATCAACTCATCTACAACTGAAGCTGTGAAAGAAAGGACTGACACCCAGCCATCCAGGTACCGGATGTACACCAGAGGGACTGTACAACCCTGCAAACTCCACAGTTCTACTGAGAATCTGATATATATGGACTTTTCAGTAATTTATATGTATCCAATTGCTTTGACCATTTAACATTTCTCTTATCGTTTCTTTCCTTTCATAATAAACCTTTAGTTTTAGTTACTAAAGGATTGCCTGACAGCGTGATATTTTGGGTAAGATCCAAAAACTTATGCTAATCTATCAATGTGGCTGACTCTTTGAGGTCATGAGAACATTTGAGTAAAGGGAATTGAGTTTTAAATAACTTCTCTCTTTACTGGACCTCCTTACTGCATTTCAGTCTCTGGTTCCCAGTCAGCAAAGGGGGCTGTGTATTTTTTTTTTGTTTTAGCTTCTTGATAACTAGTGTGGGGAATCAGAAGCACTGTTTGTGACTGGTTGGGGAATCTAACAGCAGTGTTAGCCACCAGTTTGGGAGAATCTGGTCTCCCTTTTGCAGCCTGCCCTGACCTTGGCATTTTCAAGTGGGCTCCCTTAGGCACAGACAGGTCACACCCCCATTGTTTTTACTTCCTGTAGGAGCTGTGGTAACCCTTCCCCATGGAGTAGAACACAATCATATACAAACCATTCATAGATGTAATACAATATGGTCCCCAAAGACACTGCATGTGATTGGATATCTGTAACAGAGGTCATCTAGTCCAGTGTTTCTCAACGACCGGGCCATGGACCAGCACTGGTCCCAGAGATATCCCTGACACAGTATAGGAAGCCGGTCCTGGTGTCAAAAAGGCTGAGAAACACTGATCTAGTCTAATTGCCTCCACTGTAGCAGGACCAAGTAAACCTAGATCATTCTTGACAGCTGTTCGACTAAACGGTTCTTAAAAACCTCCAACAACAGGGATTCCACAACCTCGCTTGAAAGCCTATTCCAGAATTTAACTTTCTAGCTAAAAGGATAACTTTTGTAATATCTAACCTAAATTTCCCTTGCTTCAGATTAAGCCCATTAATTCTTGTCCTACCGTCAATGGACATGGAGACAATTGATCACTATCTTCTTTAAACTGACTCTTTACATATTTGAAGACTGTTATCAGGTCCCCCTAAGACTTATTTTCTCAAGACTAAACATGCCCCATTTTTTAACTTTTCCATGTAGGTCAGGTTTTCTAATAATTTTAATTGCTCTCCTCTGGATTCTACCCAGTTTGTCCACTTCTGGGTACCACACTTCAGGAAAGAACTGGACACAGAACTCCAGCTGAAGCCTCACCAGCGCCAAATAGAGCAGAGCAGTTACCTCCTGTGTCTTATTAGCCTTTTTTCAACTGCATCATACTGATGATTCATATTCAGTTTGTGATCCACTATAAACCCCAGATCTTTTTCTGCAATACCTCCACCTACCCAGTTATTTCCCCATTTTGTAGTTGTGTATTTGATTTTTCCTTCTTAAGTGTTCTACTTTGCACTTGTCTTTATTGAATTTCATCTTGTTGATGTCAGACCAGTTCTCCAATTTGTCAAGGTCATTTTGAATTATAATCCAGTCCTCCAAAGTGCTTGCAGCCTCTCCCATACTGGTGTCATCCACAGATTTTATAATCAATCATACTCACCACTCCCTTATCCAAATCAATAATAAAAATATTGACTAGTACTAGACCCAAGACAGACCTCAGCAGGACCCCACTGGTTATGTTCTCCCAGTTTGACAGCAAACCATAACTACCCTTGGATTATGTGTTTTTAATCAGTTGTACACCCACTGTATAGTAATTTAATCTAGACCATATTTCCCTAATTTGCTTATGGGAATGTCACGTAGGACTGTGTCAAAAGTCTTACTGAAATCAAGATACATCACACCACATCTACTGATTCTCCCCTATCCATTAGGCTGGTAACCCTGTCAAAGAAGGAAATTAGGGTGGCTTAGCATGATTTGCTCTTGACAAATCCATGTCAGCTTTTCTTATAACTATCTTTTATGTGCTTACAAACTGATGGTGTAATAATTTGTTCCAATATGTTACCAGATGCTGAAGTTAGGCTGACTGGTATCGAGTGATCTGGGTCCTCTTTGTTCCCCTTCATAAACATAGGTGCTATGTTTGCCCTTCTCCAGGGAGTCTGGGGCCTTTGATGAGTAGCAGGATCATTCTTTGGACCAGTTCTGTCACCCTTACATCAAGTAGTATATGCTCACTCAAGAAGTCCCAGGGATATAAATGGAACTACCCATGTGAGTAATATTATTCAATATGAATAGGGGGTTGCAAAACTGGGCCCAAGAAAGGGCACAGGCCAGATGTCCAAGCTCAGTAATTCTAACAGCCACAACTGGAGGTAAAGCATGAATAAAGGGGGGTAAAAGGCTGGCATTATGTAGCCAAAGAGGGGGGAAATGACAACTCTAGAACCTTCCATCCATCCAACACAAGCTAAAATGGGTGGGTGGATTGGCAAAGAAAAGACCAACAGGGAAAGCATGTAACAAAGTCATTTGTCTAATATTATTGCTGCAGGAACTTTTTAAAGATCAAGAAGCATGTAAACCACAGTGGCATGCTGTTACGTGATTATCCCACATATATATATGTTTAAAGGAAATGCTATTGCAAAAAGATTACATTCAACTGGAAAGTATAATCAGGAAGCTGTCAATTACTGTACTTTTTTAAAGCCTTGTTAACAATGCCCAGTTAGAGTCTATTTCAGGCTGCAAAAGTAACTCCTTATTTCATTAAAAAGTTCTACTGGTGAATAAAAGATATGGGGAGATTTTTCGAAGGCAGGAAGAAGCAGATAGGCACCTAACTCCCCTCAGAAGTCAAATTAGACATCTAACTGCTATTTGTGACTGAAAATCTCCCACACAGTAAATACTTCAAAAATCATAACTGCAGTGTGTAGACATCACAAGCTTTTAGACATGCATATACAATACAGAACAGTTACCACATTGTGTATCAGAATGTATACAGTTGCCATAAGAAGGGGATGGGGAATAAATTCCTTCATACAATGGAGCAAATTCAGATGCAACACATAAGAAGTACCACAAGTTGGGATTCCTTTATATTCACGCAGGCCCCAGTTCTGCCACATTTATACCTGTGCTTAACTGGATGTGCATCATACGTGTCATGTACACAACATGAAGCACAAGCATTAAGTGTTGACAGAGCAGGACCCAAGACTCCCCAGGGACTATGTAAACCCACTTACCAATATGTAATGGAGTCTCAGTTGTGATAGCTTAAACAGAGAAGAGCAGAAGATGTCAAATGAAATAGGTTTGGCCTACTTTAGCTTACACTATGTACACCCTCTTGCTAGTTACTTTTCTTGCTGTAGTCCATTTTTCTGGATCCTTGGCATGCCAGCTACACCGAAATAGAACTCCCTTGGGCTCCCTCACACTCATTCTACATAGAGCCAACTCAGAGGTGATGTGCATGTGTAAGGGATGGGCTGGATGGGGAGAAGAGGGGGAATGTAAAGTACAAAGTAGTAAATGAGGCATTGTCAACTCTCAGGCTTTTATTGCGAGTCTTGGGATATCTGGGTTTGGGGCTTTTCCCCCTCCTGAAGCCGCAGTTCCTGGAATCATGTAATTATGGGAGAATCTTACTTTCATTAAAAAAAAAAGGGGCAGGGGGGAGGAAGAAGACAAGTAAGTTTCTAGCCCTCATGGCATCAGAGAAAAACTTGAAAGCTGTGAGCCCTACAGTCGAGCACCAAAACCAAAAGGCAAATTATACAATTTGAAATTAATTATTTCTGCAAACTCTCGTGATTTTTACACAAAATGTCATGAATTGTGGGGGCCTGATTCACAGTGTTTGAGCACTTGGGATGCACACCACTGCAAAAAGGTGGAAATCTGAATAGTTCCATCCCGCCTCTTCTGCCAGCAGCCCTGTCCCCGGTCTTCCCCTGCTCTGCCCCAGGCCCCACCTCCTTCCCTTCTTGCCACCACGTCCTTCCTCCCCTCCAGCTTGGTCCCTCTCTTCTCTTCTACACTACCCCTTCCCCCAGGCAGTGAACAACAGCCGGGGGAGGAGGGACGGGGGGATGGAAAAGGGCAAGCAGGGAAGAAGAGGAGGGACACAAGCTGTAAGCGACAGTGGGGAGGCCAAGAGCGGGAAAGGAGCAAGCAGCAGGGCTGGACAGGCGTGGAGTGTGGGCAGGGCCGGACAGGGGTGGAAGAGGCCCAGGCCCTTTTAAATCGCTGGGTCCCTGAGCAATTGCCCCCTCCCTTGCAATTGATGGGCCTGCACCTGACTTCAGGCCGGGGGATTGGACTAGATGACCTCTCAGGGTCCCTTCTAGTCCTACAATTCTATGATTCCCATTCACTGATTGCCAGCAGAAACAGGCGCCTTCCTGTAGCTCAGACTTAGGCACCTCTCTCAGAGAGAGGAGGGGCTTAGGACAAAACCCTCTGGTCGGCATCTCCCATTGGCTTGTTTAGACAGGGAGCCACTTAACGTGCTGGCTTTTGTGGATCACAGTTGTAGACTCTCCTGTCTCTTCCCATTCATTGTGTAGGGAGCCGAGGTGTTTCACTCGGCTTTCTGGAGTGCAGCATCGTTCCTGTGATTTTCTAGGTGCCTGAAAGTTAGGCATCATGATGCTCAGCATTGCAACACCTAAATCCCTTTGTGGACCCCTTCCTAGCAGCTTCCCTAGTTGCTTAGAGGAGTACTGTTTATTGATGGTGACCCGTAGCACAGATTTCACTATTTAGATCCCTCATGGAGACTATCTTCTGGCCAACCTGAGTCAAGGATTTAACTATGTTCTTTTATCTACATATTAATATAATCAGAGGTAAAGAAAAGTGGAAAAGAAACATCAGCTGCAAAGAAGATCTCAGATGTAGTAAGAGGAGTGGCACAGGAGAAAGACACAGGTTTCAGATGGGGCATATACTGGTGTGAGACCTGAGGCTCAGGGGTGTAACCAGAGGGGCCGCATCTGCATCAAGAGAAAACAGCAGAGCCGCAGCACGGAACACCAGTCTTGTGATATGTTTAGTAAAGCCTCTCTCTTTCAGCTCTTCTTCCTATGCCGCATCACTTATTGCTAACAAAACACTAGGCTCTTCTGCCCCAGTTAAGATTTAGCTGAATTAATGATGAATAGTTCTGGGGAGTGGCAATGGTTTAGTGGTTATGACTAAGTGTAGAGACCTATCCCTAACTGCCACCATTTTCCCGGTTGATCTAAGACTAATTACTTAATATCTCTAGGCCAGATTTTCAAAAGTATTTAGGAATTTAAAGATGGAAATAGCTAGATTTTCAAAGGTATTTATTCACCTATCTATAAAATGGGGAAGCCACCACCAACCTCTGTTGAAATGCTCTTTCAGCCCTGACAGCAGAGCATAATTTCAAGTGTAAAATACTATTGTCCCCTTAATATAACTCCAGTTAATTTTACTGGAGCATGTGTTTACACTGAGATTACACCCCTTCATATGCAGTTACAGCTGTATTGTAAATGCAACATTGTGCCATAACAAAGAACATACAAGACTAATGCACTGTTTGTTTTAAAGACAGTGCTAAACCTCAGAAAACAGAGGTTTATAATGGAAATACTGAGACATAACTATAGCAGCACTAGCGGAAAGGGAAAAGAACTATAAATTCAGCTTGTTTTCCAGTGTATACATTGACAAGATATGAATAATACATCTCTCTACACTTCCAACATACAGATGTATACATTACTCTTTCCTGTGAGGGTTACACTGAGCAAAGTCTCTAAACCAACCATTCCAAATGAGGGAAGAAAAGGGTTCAGAGAGACAAAGAGTAACCCTTTGTGTTGTCTCTTACATTACAATCAGGATATAAGCTGTGGTTGATATTTACTAGCATATGCATTTGTACTCAATTTTGAACAAACTTTGGGGCGGGGGGGAGGGGATCATATTTCTATGATCAACAGAAGGCAAGAAGTTATCCTTAGCCAATTCTTATTATAAAAGAAGAGGATAGTTTGAATATAGTTCAAGCCCTTCACTTAAAGTAATTCAAGTTACATTAAAAAAATTAAGTTTAAGCAAACACACAAAAATCAACTCACCAGCTATAGCAAACATATTGATCCTCTAGTATATCAGAGTTGATCTCTAGCTATTAACCACCCCCACCCAGGATTCTGGCAGTGAAGAACACAGCTTTGTTAACCAATTACTGTAGTTGCTAAAGTATGTTAATGACAAACAGGCTCTAATTCATTTAGCAAGTGAAAGACAAGCAAGCTAATGTATTATCAATTGAACTATGGCAGTGAGACATTTCTTTAGGTAGTAAGAGCAACCCCATATGGGCCTATATAATAAGGTTATTCACATTATGTTTTATACATGCATTGGCAAAAACATACAACTGCCTTTTCAGACAAGTATTTTGAGACACGGGGTAGTAAAAAACCTGTGTCATTTCAAAAATTCAGGATTTGCTTAAAAATGAGGTGGTGGGGAGAGGACATAGGGAAGAGTGAATTAATGCTAATTTGAGTCTTATCTGCGGTAGGAAACCTAGCCATTGCTGATAATAGGCATCAACCACAGGTACAGCTGAACATGGCTTGTCCTGATTTACACTCCTAATTAAGTCATATTTTGCAGCAGTTCAGCAACAGGTAATTTTTTTTTTTTTAAAAGTACAGACAAAGCTGAAGGTTAGATCTTGCTCTCTTTCCACAAGTAAGGATCCCATTGGCTGCAGTTTTATCTGAGCCAGGATCAGGCTTCACGTTTCTCTGAAGGGCATGTGGTGAACTTTAGCATGCCCAGGTGAAAACTTGTTCACATCCAAGCTATCCATTGCTTCCCCTGAAGAGAGCTTGTTGAAAACCAAGGTGACCCACACAAAAGCCTAGTAAGCATTAATAGCTTTTTCCTTGAACCTTAAAGAGGGGCAATAATGAGGGCAAAAGGGATTTAGCAGACTAAAGCATTTAGCGGACTCTCTGGCTACCTTTCTACCTTATTTTGTTGTGTAGCCTGAGCATACCAGATCTTCAGGAATCGAAATGGTTTAGTCCTAAAACTGCCTTTGCTAGTGTGGATGGATGGCATACATGGTGACAATGCACAAGCAGTGAAACACCCAAAACACTGTGACTTTGTAGACAAACATTACCCACATATTTTATTATTAGTTTGCTTACCTTGGCAATATTTCTGTAATGTATAGGAGGTACTTTAGACTCAATTTTACTTACTGCCCACGCCAACCTTATGCTACTATGCTGTTTAATACAGAAAATAATTAAGACTATGATGTGTACAAAGCACTCTGAATATGAGAAGTACCTCACACATTCTAAGCAATAGTAGAACTTCTTTTCAGGTCATGGATTACTTTACACACAGGGAATTAAATTAATCTCACAATTTTCTATGGACACCTCTGCCACTTGTCATACATTCCTGATTTTAGGTCTCTGTCAGATTTTTGTTGGGGGGGGAGGGACAGGCTGGGTGTTGGTTCTTTTGTTCATATTGCTTTAATTCAAAGCTCATGAGTGGTGACAGTCCTGAAGGTTTGTGCCTTCTGCTTACTCACGAGACCAGATATAGCATTGTTGGTAACTGTACCAGTTCCACCCACATGTGCCTCTGATCTAGAGGCTCCAATTTTGGAGCAGGAAAGTAATTCATTGTCAAGGCCCCTCAAGTATTTGGCACCTCTCTGGAGATTAACAAAGAAGCTGCTTTATTACAGTTTAAAAGGATGACATTTTGATCTTTGCAGAACTAAGAACCAGCTATCTGTGTGTTCTTTTAAGTGAGACCTTTACTAATAACCAGGGCCTGTCTTCTGTGCAATGACATTAATGAGCCCATGCGATTTTTCATAAGAGTAGGGATTTGCCCCAGTAACTCTAGCCAAAACTTCCCTTTTAACCTCACTGTTCTGCAAAGTTCTGTATGCCCTTTGATTGCTGTCCTTCACCCCAGAGGTGGCTATACCACAGTGGTGGTACACGTATGCCATGTATAAAACAATGTGTCATCCTACAGCATAAACTGCCAGCTATAACCAAGACTTGAAAAATTTCCTAGACACCTATTAGTCAGAGGACTAAAGCCAACGTTTTCAGGAACAGTCACTAATTGTGCATGCCTCAATCACGGAATCCGCCCCCCAGCACTGGGGCCCAAGCATAATTTTTTCAGGCCCAATACAAACTTATAACACGGGCCCCTTCCCACACACATACCACAATCCCTCATCCCATACATACAATCTCATGGAGCCATGAAACATTTTTTCCTCATGGTAATGGGGGTTGCAGCCTGGTCCGGGCCCCCCAGGGCCTCCGGGGGCCCTAGTAAAGTGTACCCTTCCCCCCCCCCAGGGGGGGGGCCCTTCCCAACAGCATCCCTTCTCCTCTTTCCAGTGGCTGCCTCTTCTGCTGCTACTGTTCAGCCTTCCCAAGCATGGAACTGGTGTGTTTCTTGGGAATTTCACTGCCGCTCACGGGATTCTGAACAGGGGAAACATCAGGGTATTGAATAGTTCTGACAATTTCACCGGCCGACTGCTCAACACGCTGACCAGAGACCGTGGAAGCACTAGAACCAGCTGTAAACACAGGCAGAGGCTGCTGCATCAGTTTACACCAAGTTCACATTCAGATGTTTCTCTCCACAACCATAAGAGCTCAAAAGGCTTCTATTATTATTATTATTATTATTATTATTAAACAAAAGCTTCACTCCAGCAGGAGTTCATGGTCCAGGTCCCTGACACACCACAGCAAGCTTTGCTATCACAACAGAGAGGGAACTTTTCCCCTCAAACTCTTCTTTTATTACTGTTAACCTCTAGGCACCTGAGTTACCAGCTGCCACATGGCAGGTGACACCCCTAGTCAACAGGGCCCACCTGCTTCCATTACAAGCATTTTCCCACCGCAATAAAATAAAATGATTGATTGCCCACACTGCATGAAATGCCACAGGCTCCTAGCCAGCCACACAATACAAAACCCAGTAGAGAGCTACAACCCTCTCCCAGCACCATAGCAAACACTACACTCGCCTTACCTTTAAATCTCTCCCATGCTCCTCTCAGCAGTTCCTGTTTGGCTTGTTATCAGGCAACTGCATCGTGACACGCTCCAGGGGAGTGGTGGAGAATGTAGTTTTCACAGCCTCCTTCGAAAGGGACAGGTGCTTTGAAATCTGCCCTATAGCTGAGGGAAAAGGGGAAGAAGCAATAGAACTACGATTCCCAGAGTCCATGTGGCAGACCACATTCCTCCCCTTTTCTCTCTTCCCTGCACAATGGATTGTGGGAGTTGTAGTTCCCTCTCTGGACAGTGCTCGTCAGTGACAATAAGAGTGCCCAGGGGCGGCCTGTGACATCCCAGGATTGATTTTAATGCACTTGTGGGGGAGAAGGTTTGCATAGTTTGCTTGGTGGAAGAAATCAAAACATGTTGCAATGTGCTGAATTGGAAATGAACATCCTCCCCTCCCCCCTGTATAAAAACTAACAAGATTGCAAAATAATTTCACCCTTAAATTCATGGCAGGAAAATATTAATATCATTACAGTTTGGTTTTTGGGTTGTTTTTTTTTTTAAGTATGCAAACAGGTATTGCAAAAAATAACTTTAAAAAATAAAGCAGACTGGATCTTAATGTTCCCAGGTGTTGATGAGTTAAGTGGTGTTTTCTTAATTATGCTATCAGGCCCCAGTCCTGGAAACACACCTGGGTTTAACTTTATTTCCCATTAAAATCAATGGGTCTACTGCTTAGCTGTTTACAGTTAGCATGTGTAATTGTGCCAGCTCCCCGCATTCAAAAATCATAAGTGAGGACCCCCAAAATCATAAGTTTAGCTTAAAAATCATAATAAAAAATTCTACATTGTTATTATTTGCCTTCTGGCTTTTGAGTCTTTAAGTATCACATGTTCATGTTGTTCTCTGCAACCATGGGGTCTAAAAACATCCTGACTTTGAAAAATAAAAGCTGGGATTCTTATGTGATCAAATGACTCAGAAGCTCAGACATCAACAAAAACACCAAATATCATGAGACTCGTGATAAAATTGGAAGAGCTAGTAATGCTGCATGGAAAAGGCTGAGCTGCTGGGGACCAAATTTGTGCTTTTTTTTAAACACTCAGGGACAGATGACGCAAAGCCGATCATTCCATTCTCTTCAGACTTCAAGCATTGCTTCCTAGCATTATGCACAACTCAGGGTGAAACTCTTCACGCAACAATTAGTAATTACAGGCAGCTAGTTTTAATGATACTACTTGGCAACTAATCTAATATTTACTTTCTTTTCACAGTACTGTATACTGAAAGATCTACAGTTTTGCCCAGGTTTGGCTGCTTGCATACCCACTATAAAATGTGATCAATGAAATTAATGTACAACCAGACAGACAAATTCCTTCTAGAGCAGTAGGCATTGAAGATCATGATATATATCACTTGGAAGGTAAATTTCCCTAACTTTGCTAAAATGTCTCAATTTTGATCCAGGGTTTTCATGGTAAAACATATGAACAATCTGTATACAAGTAATAAAACACAGGAGTATGTTCTTTTGGAAAATACTAGAATGTGAATAATTTACAAAGATTGCTTCAATTAGCATAAGACACATTTATCTCTAAAATATAATTTACACTAAGAATACCATTTTTTCCCCTCTTGCAACTAGATCTCCATGATAGTTGGACTGGAGAGCTCAGCGAGATCTTGCTGAAAGCACAGGAGAAGTTGTTTTTTAAATATAAATGTTTATTTTCTGCTTTGTTGCTATGGTTTTCTAGCATTTGATGATTGATGGAGCAGTGTCCTTTATAAAAAATTTAAGAAAGGTTTTTGTGAACCCGATCCACAAAGTTAATTAGACCCCTAACTTCCATGGGACTTTTATGTATTACGTTACGCCCTCATCCTACAAAGACTTACGCACATGTTTAACTTTATGCCCTTTAAGTAGTCATATTGGAGTCACTGGGGCTACTCACAATGCATAAAGTTTTTGAAACATGGAGACTTGTTCCCATGATCTCTTCTTCCTGCTGTTTCGCCAAATAACATAGCCTCAGTCATTTCCCCACTCATGGACAAATCTGCAGAAAGAGACTCTGGGGAAAGAAATCTATGTGTGGATCCCCTAACAGAACTCTTCCCTTATTGTTCCACTGTAGTAGGGGATCCACCGGGGGTGAGAGTCAGCCACACGGAGGCCCTGTTACTACGCGCTGGTTCTTACCCCTTTCCTCCCAGCCCCCTGACAATGTAGTTGAGTGCAGGGTACCTTGGACCACTTTGTTTACATCATCTCCTCTTGCACAGACATTGTAACACCCAAATGCCCTCTATGAGGACTGGAGGGGGGTGAAAACAGTGCTGAGAAGACAGGTGATCCCCATCTTGCACACAGAAAGGAGAAGGGACAGCCACAGTAGAGGCTTTGGAGGGGAAATAACTTAGTGCCAAGTATGCCAGGGCTAAACCACATCATGCCTTTCACGTGGGTGCCTTCTCCCCGGGGGAGAATTGCATGTGCAAGCTAGAGTTTTGTTTTGGGTTGTTTGTTTTTGGGGTTTTTTTTTAAGGTACATGCTGCTATGTATTTGTGTTAGAGAAGGCCAGGCCGAACTTGCATTTTCCTACTTGTAAGGTTAAAAACCCCCCCTCACATACACCCACACACACTTGTAACAGTCAAGGACTGCTGAAGTCTGCTGAGTAATGTTATACATGACACAAGTAACCTGCAATAGATAAAGTTGGAGCACATGGTGGCGAGCTTTTTGACGGTCCTTAATTCCAGGCAGTGTTCGTTCCACAGTCTTGTGCTGCCCTCCCTCCCAGGAAAGTTCCATCTCCGGCACGGAGAAAGCTTTGCCCTGGTGGTAGAGAGTTGTACTGTGCCTGAAGAACAGAGTTAGCTACAGTCCCTCTCCTAGAGTTTAGGCAATCTTTCGAATTGCTGCGCCCAGGCAATGGAGTGCCTTAAAGATAAGGACTAAGTCCTTGAACTTGACTCAGTATTCTATAGGAGGCCAGTATAGACAGCTCTGCTGGGCTCACAGGAGCCCACAACCTCGCACCTTATGCCTTGACCCTCCCTAACTAGGTTTGAGATTGAAGCTCAACTTTATCTATTGCAGGTTACTTGTGTCATGTATAACATTACTCAGCAGACTTCAGCAGTCCTTGACTGTTACAAGTGTGTGTGGGTGTATGGGGGGGGGGGGGGGGTTGGTTAACCTTACAAGTAGGATTTTCAGAAATGCTTCAGTGACGTAGGAACCTAACTCCCATTGGCTTTCAATGGGTATTGTGTTCCTAAGTCACATCAGTGCCTTTTGCAAATCTGAGCCCCATGAATAATGTATGTGTCACAAGTTAAGGCTCTCCTGGCTAGGCATGTGCCAAACCCATTGTGGAATTTCCACAATGGGAGTGTCACGGGCACATCAAGATGGGTGAGGAATGAGGGTGGGAAGAGAACAGACCCCTGTGGTCTGTTTGAGGTTGGGTAGATCTGATCTATCCTACAACATGACCTTTCTCTGGGCGAGATTCTGCTGCTCTTATTCCCGTGGAGTAGCTTGGTTGTTGTCGGGGGCGGGGGAGGCTACTCATGAAGTAAGGAACTACTCAGCATAAGTAAAGATGGCAAAGTCTGGTCCTCTAGGTAGGTACTGTACCCCATACGCAGTACCGCTTTTGGCAGCGGTAACCAGTGCTGGGAGAATGTGGTGCAAATATAGCGCTAATTTGTGCCTGGCTTGGAGCAAATGTGAAGACTGACAGAATCGAATACTGTTGCAGCCTAATGTGCAATGGGAGGCTTGCTGGTCACTTCGGTATCTATGCCATCTTCTTTCCTGATTGTTTTTGAGTTGATTTTTATTATTCTGCCCTTTGGGAAAAGTGTATTAGTTTTTCCCGAGGGAGTGGGAATATTTTCATCTTTTTCTTTAAAAAAAAAAAACAAAAAAAACCCCCTAACAGTTCTTTTGTTTGTCAGAAATGTGACTTTCGCCATCATTATTTAAGACATCACCCTGTGTTATGGCCACGGGGGTGAATGCAAGCTTTTTAAATGGAAAATTGCACCACTGTCTCGTTTGCTTAATAATAGTCAAGCCATTTAAAGCCAAAATCTAGCTAAGCAGCTCTTTTATGTTCTCTAACTGCTGCACTGGTGTCACTTTATTCAGTTGTTGAAAAATCAGAGATATAGAAAATGTTAAATGTCATGTCTGAAAAAGAGCAGCAAGAAATTGACACACGATTTACATGGCATCTTTCTCGCTTGTGGGGGAGAAAGGGGCCCTGCAACAAAAAATGCCATTTGACTTATTTGTTTGACCTATCTATTGAGTAGGCTATTAAAGAATAGCATTTTACTGGCTTTTTATGGGGTATTAAAAATCTAAAGAAGCCAAGTTTTCTCATGGATAAAGTAAAATATTAAAGGGGTTGAACAGAGACACTATCTGCATTGAAGCGACCCCACACTGATTGACAGAGTGTGTGTGTGTGAGAGACATTCTTTGTTTCAGTTCTGTTACAATTCTTTTAAATATTTATTTCTGGAATGTAAATTCTGCTGAAAACTGAGGACTTTGCTCTGGAAAAAGCATACACTTACCTACCACTGGTAAGTGGAATATCCAAGTCCCTTTTGGAAAAACAAAAGGATTCAGTTCTATAAACAAGTCACTGTGTTGAATTATAAAATAAAATAAAAAAAACCCTGGTGACTCTGGGTTGAACTACTGCTCTGCTATGTGTGAGCTGAAGTTCTGCAGAGTTAGTGAGGAGCATAAGCACTGGCAAAATAAATTGATTACAAACAGTGGAAATAATCCAGCAGTCACATGTAGAAATATGTGGCGTTAGGTATGACTTTGCTTTCAGATCAGTTTGTTCTCATTTATCTTTATTCTGAATGTAAAACATTAATAAGCTCTTTAACAAGATTGGAGGGGGAAAAAAACATTGGCTGATCGCCTTAATCCCAAGAAAATAGAAAAAGGTCTCAAATTGCAGGATGAAATAACAAACCAGAATCAGTTTATACTTTTTACATGGCTATGAGAGCTTTTCTTCTTGATTATTTCCAGACAGCAGAAGGTTATTAAATTCCACCAAGGAAAAAAAATTCTACCTTTATGAGTTTTATTGAAATAAAATGTATTTTGGTTCTCGGTATGTTACCAATGGAATACCAAAGGGTACACCTGTATTATGAAAAGTATTATTTGTTAAGGAGGACGTATCAGGGCCAAACATCCTATCCTCCTGACATATTGAAAGGGAGTTATCATGCAATCAGTCTGCAGAAGCGGCATTCTTTGAGGATTTAAATTGTATGTAGAACAGCATATATTCCTAGTGCCCAATTGCAGATAATTGTGTCCCTTTAAATTGTATTGTCATTTCAAGGCTATAAATAGGTTTGGAAGGATAAGATTATTGGAAGGATTAGATTAGGATCAGTGTCAGTAGTCATCTATTCCATGCCTTTGCACACCAATGTCCAGAGAGAAAGTTTTCTAAATTTTGTAAAACATTGTGCAAAAGGTTAGCAAGAACACAATGGGAATAAAGCTCAGGGGTTGGGGAGGATAAATACCACAGACCCAGATTCAAAGGTACTTAGGCACTTAACTCCCATTGGAGTCAGGGGGAGTTAGGCACCTAAATGCCTTTGTGAATCTGTGCCTTTGTGCCAGCTAGGCTGGGCAGGTTTAGTTCAGGTTGGTACAGGGCCCCGTGGCTGAGGGCTAAACCTCTTCCAGGGGAATTTAGGTAAGAAGAAACAGGACTCAGGAAAGGGTTAATAAAATTGAGAGGGTCTAAATTAGGACTTCCTTACAACACCAAGGAAAGGGGTGTGTCTGGTCTTAATTGGGATTGCCTTGGTACACCTGGGAAAGGGAATGTGCCTGCAAGGGCAGGTATATAAAGAAGGAAGCCCTCTGAATATACAGAGAAGCTAGATGTGGTATAGTATGGACTGGGTGTCAGGAGGTTGGGTTACCTGGCTTAGTAGGAAGCCAGAGCAAGGCAGGCTGGGAAATCTGAGACAGCTCAGGGGGATAACCAAAGGCTGAGCTCGAAAGAGAGTGAGCAAGAAACTGAGAGGCTCTTGGTGTAGGAAGCTTGAAATAGGGTTCCGCAATGGACTCAGGCCCAGATCCACCAAGGGACTCTGGGACTGAGGTACCATTGTGATCCACAAAACTCCCACTCGGCTGCCACCTGGCTCTGTAGGTGCCTAAACTCACTTGGCACCTAAATTTCCACTATAAGAGTTCTCTCAGGGCCTAAGTTTCTGCCTCTGGAATGTGCACTGCTGTTTCACTCTAGGCACCTGGACACTTTCCCCTCTGCCTAGTGCCCAGAGCAGTCCACAAAGGTGGAGAAGATAGGGGTTTGCCCACCTGTAGAAATATAGGCCCACATGAGACCTGAGTGAATTCTGGTTTTAAGTTGAGTTCGGACATCATCATGAGCAATGGACCCAAAGCATGTGACCAAAAAGAATGAAATCATGAGAAGCAGGATTGTTTGGATTGTAACTTGTGGTGACCCTTGACATATTAGTGTTCTCTTATTTAAAGTTTGGGTTGAGAAAACATGGTTGGATGCCAGGTACGGTATATAAATAGATATATAACTTCGTTTTGAAAAGAAATGCTTAGTCCGGTAACTAGGGTAAAATATGGCAAAGCAAGAGTAAAAATAAAACCTTGAAGAGAGCAGAGTTCAGCCCTAAAGTCCCTCATCTAGCTTTAACTAAGGTCCGAAAACCAGCAAAATGACATTATCTGTTCGTTATAATGCATAAGAAACAAGGTTTTTCAAGGGTTTCTTTGTCAGAATGTTTCCTTACCCCCCCCCCTCCCCCTGGTGTCATGCCATGATGGGAAGGAGTCTCCCAGTTCTGAACCTGTGGTAGGTATGCTGGCCAATGCTTATAACTGTATTGTTACTAGGATATAGAATATCAGGGTATATATGCTTGTATTGATATTTTGGGTGTAACCAATCCCAGGTGGCCCTTGACTAGTAAAGGAATGCTTGCTTGGAAACTGAGTCAGAGTAAGCCTTAATAAACCTATTAGGAAAATTACTTCCATCACCACCCACCTTCCATGCAGGGCCCAATCTGGTAAGTGTGCTCAAAGCACATCTACCAGATTAGACCCCATTCAAAATCTGAAGAAGGTGCCCCTCTTTCTTATAACTTCTAGCTCAGTGGTTATTGCACTCACCCAGGATGTGGGAGATACAGGTTCTGTTCCCCCCGCTGCCTTAAGTTGAGAAAGGATTTAAATAGGGGTCTCCCATTGCTCAGAAAAGTGACCTAACCACTGGGCCATGGGCTATTCTGATATGATCTCTCTCAGTCTCTCCTCCTGAAGCTGTTCCACTCTGTGTAAATACTTGGTCGTTCGACCAGAGTGAGAATGACTCTCTGGTGCACTGGGTTAGGTCCAGTTCTCCTGCTCCAATGACTGTTTAATTATTTATCCACAGTGGAACAGCTTCAACAGGAGCGACTGAGGGAGTTTAGTCACATCCGGGTGCTAAGAGGGGCTCCAGTAGGCATGTTTCCCCCTTGACAAGCACCAGTCCCCTTGGGAAGTAACAGTGGCACCATCTCAGGACTGCCTCCACAGGAGCCTCCAGTACAGGGGCATTCCAGGGTGGGTTAGGGGTGCTGTGAAAACATGGTGAAAGGGGGGGGCTAGAGGAGAGAGGGGTTAGACTAAGGGCAAATTTGCATGTGCTCCTGCAACGCTCCAGAGGAGTTAAGTGCAAGTTAGGGCAGCCATCAGGGTAATCACCTGCCCCTCTGTCCTTGCACCTGCACCTGTACTAATGCAGGGATCTAGGTGGCCCATCGCCCCTGCCCTGGAGTCAGGGAGATGCTTCACTATAGCCCTCCTCACTTTTTTGCAGCCATTTACTCTAGTCTGTGGGCTGGAATAGCACCCATAGCCTCTCCCCAGCACTGCACAGGATGTTAGGGCCTCTGCTTCCCCGTAGCTGCAGGTCTCATGGTCTCACCTCCTGCCTACGGGGGAGTGGTGAGGAACCCCTACCATCACCATCCTCCTGTCGCGTGAAAGACCCTCCATTCCAGGGCTGCTCTGCCAGGGTCCCTGCTGTGCTTCAGTTGCCTCCCCGTTAAAGTACAGACACCGATCAGCTCTGGTAGCCCTCTCGTTGTCATTTCCCATAGCCCTGCAGATATGATGCTGCTTTCTGTTTTATTTGCAGACCCTGGGCCCAGTCCTGCCGCCGTCCTCACTTGAAGTGAAATCCTGGCAGCTACAGAAGGCCCCTAAATGCAACAAAATCATTGTGGTTCTGCTGCATGAGGAGGTCACAGTGCGGCGGGAGCACACCAAGAGAGACAAGCTACTGGGCAGCCATCTCCACGGGATTGCACAGAGGGCATGGGCTAAGAGGCACTGAGCTGTGGCCCCTGGATCCTGCAGATCCACCATCCCTTCATGGCTTTGGAAGCGTCACAGCCTGAGAAGCCTAACAGAGCCCAAAGGTAGCTGTGTAGCTACACACATTCTATGTCCCCACCTAGCCCTCTCACCGCAAAGCTCCTCAGGTCCAGCTTTGCACAGGGGAATAAGATTACACCCTCTGCCCTCCCTCAGTAATGCCTCTACTGAAATCAGTAGGGGAGTTGTCTGGATAAGGACAACTTGGATACGGATAACATAAGGTTCTTGAGTAAGAACCATGGGACTGGGCTCTTTATCACTGAAATTTATTCCTACAAAGGAGATCAAATTTGCTCCAGTCTTCTTAATCCAAGATAAATTTAACCTTTAACCCTAGAATTGTCTATTGAGATTTCTTCTACTTTCCTCTATTGCATTTTACTTCATCAAGAAGCCTAAGAAATGGACCTGGTTTATTGCACAGAATGCAACGGCCTGCTTATTGAGTGGCACTTCTTCCACATTATACCCAGGTCTGATGATCTATGCTGGCTTCTGGAAGAAGTTTAAAGGGTTAGTTTTGACCAAAAAAAGCCCTAAATGGTTTTGATTCTGGCCACATGAAAAGCCACCTCTCTACTCACCTAACACAATGGCACCTGCTAGAGTTGCAGTGCTCCAGCCTCCTGGATAAAATGGGAAGGAAATCTTTGCAGAGGTTTTTCAGTGAGGGACTATGAAACCTCCACGTACCTGGAGCTGAGAGAGCCTGCATTTGTTCGCTTTC
Source organism: Emydura macquarii macquarii (assembly GCF_026122565.2). Lineage (NCBI taxonomy): Eukaryota > Metazoa > Chordata > Testudines > Chelidae > Emydura > Emydura macquarii. The sequence goes on from NW_027133667.1 coordinate 2,884,992, forward strand.
AGGGCATGCTGCACGACCTATCCATTTGCCCAGGCTTTCCCTAAGGGGATGAATGGGATGGAACTGGGGTGAAGGGGAATCTTAATTACAGTGGGCGGGGAGGATTTTCCGCTGTGTGACTATCAGATCCAGCTGAGTTTAGAATGCGTTTACAATCATGGACAGTGCTTGGAGTTCAGCTAGGAGCTTTTATCGCATTTAACTAAATACTCTTGTCCATTGGCTAGCACTGAAAAGAGAAGAAAGGAATGCAGTATGTACTGAAAACAGTAAACCTGCTGAAACTATTTCACCAGTACTACCCAATGACTGGAGTAAAAACAACAAGGACGAACAATTCTCAGCATTTTCCTTGGGTGTTTTCCAAAGTTTACTTTCACTCTGCAGCTGAAGAGAGATTTTTCTACAGATATAAGAAATAAATGTTTATATTTTTGTCTTCGCGTCTCCATTTCCCCCTCGTGTTTCCTTGGGAAAATCAAAGACAGTTTTTGTACTTCTCCTTCTCAGACTTTTAATTTCTTTTTTAAATGCCTCTAAGTTTCCCTGTTTTTCAGATGCAAGATTCAGCTCCTCTTTTCGATAGCCTTGGCTCAGATGCTTTCCATTTCCTCTCTCCTCTTTCTTTTCTGCTCACTCCTTCCCTCTTGCTGCTCTTCAGTTAATTAGTTCTTTGTAATTATTTCTCTCTTTATTTATGTGGACATGTATTTTTCCTTGGAAGCTGCTGCCTGATCCTTTGGAATCAGTGTAATCTGATTCCAGCCCCTGTGCAAATCTTTTAGCGTCATGCAACTTGGCTGCTGCAGCCCTGAGCAATCTACAGGCAGAATCATCGGGCCAGCTCAGCCCTGCGAGCTGACTAACTCCACTTGCTGTATGCAGGGTTCACAGAAGCTGGTCCAGTAAAAGATATCACCTCACCCACCTTGTCCCTCTAACTCCACTTGCTGTCTGTCCTGTGCGGCAACAGTCAAAAGCAACCTGGGGATCCGCTGGCCACAGACAATTACATGGAAATTCTTCTTTCGCAACTGGCCATTCTTATCCTCGACCTCTTTGTCCTTAATAGAATGATTGTCCCTTCCAAAATGATGATGCCTCATCAAATAGGTGCTGAGAGTAGAAAGCCAAATGCGTCAAAGGCAGAAAGAGCACGGCCTACTCGTTAGTGCAAGGGGGTGGGTGACAGGAAGCCTGGGTTCTATTCCCAGCATTGGTATTCATTTGATGTAGGGCTCTGGGCAAGTCACTTAACTCCTCTGAGCCTCTGTTTCAATATCTGTAAAATGGAGCTAACACCACTTATAGAACCTAGTTCAAAGGGGTGTTGTGAGGTAAATTTGTAAAGTCTTTGTAAAGAACTTTGAAATTCTTGGCTGCATTAAGGAAAGTATTAGCGAAAACACTGATAAAATGTACTTGGTGCTTTTCCTTTCTGGAAAAGGGGAAGATAACAAAATAGCTTTAAAGATAAGCAAGAAGATAAGCCTATATTCACAGCACACTCCTTAGCTATGTATTTTCACACTATGTCTAAAGCAGCCGCTGTCCTATAAGCAACGTCCACCTGTAACTACAACTGGAGATGTCCAGGCAGATCAGGATCATTGGCTCCCACCTCCCCCAAGACAGCACTAGGTCACATGTGTCAGTGACTCCTTTCCTCCATGTTTTTTTTTTTTTTTTTTTTTTTGGGGGGGGGGGGGTTATAACTGTTTTCCCCCTTTGTTCTTGGCCATTCAAAATTGGAAAATTTTCAACCAATTATAGACCTAGTAAAAAAAAAATAGGAGAAAACTTGCACAAGCATTTTGTCTTCATTTTTTTCCTATTTTTTTTTTTTAATTTCAAAATTATATTGAAAGCAATATATTCCCCCCAGCTCTCAGTTGAGGCTCTGATTGGATTCCCTCCTACACCTCAATAGCCATGTCATGACTGTAACAAAACAGGCCTTCTTCTACCTTCAGTTTGCAGAACGTTACACCCATGCCCTTCACAGGAGGACCCAGCTACTTCCAGGAGCTACATTTTGTCCTCAAGGCTGGACTCCTCTAATTCTCTTTCTTTTCTGGCTCTTGGTCAAGATCTGTCAGGGATCTAGTCTACGTGTGGCAAATTGCCTGTTTCAAGGGAGTAGCCACCAAAAGCTCATCACACTAGTGTTCTGCACCCTCCACTGGCTCCTCACTCAGTTCAAGGCTCTGGTCCTCATTGTTAAGGCCTGTGATGGTCCCAGGACACCTTTGGACCTACACAGAAGGTCTGGGATTTGTGCCAAAATCAAACTTAGAGTGTAGCCATCAGTCTTTTAGGTTTAAAAAAACATCCCTGCCCCTACATATTTTTTTAAATTGCATTAGTTTGCAAACCAACCCCTAAGGGTCTCAGAGCTTTTCCCAGGTTCTATTCCCAGTGCTTAAACAAAAACAACACAGAATAATCATGGGCAAAATGAGAACACAAGCCCTTAGCCATTGAGTCATCCAACCAGGTGAGTATTTTCCCCATGTCTCTCTTCAACCCCTTCTACTCCCCACTTTTATTAGGGAAATAAGATCCAACTGCTCTGAGTGGGTCCTGTATTAGTCACAATTACCCTCCTTCCTCCCGTAATCTGTGCAGACGGAGGAAAGTAACTGTCCCAGGTAATCCCTGATAACTCCTTCCCATATTCCCTTATCACGGGGAATATAGTCCTTAAAAGACCACTTTTCTTTGAGTGACCAAATGAGGCAACTGTGGTCATTGTGGATAAGAGGCTGACTCTGCCTATGATAAAGCTTTTGGAGCCAGAAGTCATAGCACTGGGGCCTAGACTGGGGCATACCCTGCTGGAAGAGATCACAAAAAGCCATAGCCTGAGTGTTTCAGAGCATGGTGCATATCACACCTTTCCCCAGAAGCCTAGCTACTATGACAAAAGGTGGAGAATGAAGGTGATGGGAAGAGAGGAGGTGAAGTTAAAAAAAATATCCAAGTATAAGGAGCCAAACCCTAGGATGGGAAGATCAGAGTCCATGTGGAGTAACTTTTATGCTTATCTCAATATTGTACCTGGCACATGGATACTTTAGTGATTGGCACCCCATAAATACCATAGACGGATAGTGATTGGCATCCCATAAATACCATAAACTGGTAGGTTTGCCTGTAGGAACTAGTAACAAGTTTCTCACAGTAAACTGGCCAAGCAAGTTTGAAGGTGAATATAACAGGGAAATAGAAAACACATCGTTTGGAAAACAGAATCTTTCCTCTTGATGCAAACTCGTAATGGAAATAAAGTCTAATATAGCAGTCCTGTATAGCTTTAGAACCCCTAACCCCTCTCCCCAGCCAGTCCATGTTGGACTATAAAAGGCAAGTTTATTGACTAATTGCAAGTAAAGGCCTGGCTTCTAGGAATACGTTGGTGTTTCATTCTCTCCTGGGGTCCTTTGGTCCCTCTGCTGAGGCTGGAAAAAAAAGGGTCCAATTATGTGATTTCCTTGGAGTCAAACCGAGATGATTTCACACAGGCCACCAAACAGCCATTATCAAATCCTTAAGAGTGTACTGGACTCCAAAGAGAGGTTTAGAACTGAACAAAAAATGTCATAATTTGACATTTTTACCCCCCAAAAATTAAATAAATAAAAAGGAGGGGGGATTTTATGAACATTATCGTTGAGATTTTTTGCCCCGTTTTTGAGCAGCTCTGCTGAGATGTCTCTCTCCATATGAGAGATCTCATAGTGGAATATGTAAGTTTATCCAACATTCAGAGTAGAATTACTTTGGGTATGAAAGATCTGTCCTTCCACCATATAACAAAAGGCACTGCCTGAACCAAATTATCCCTCCCACAAACCTCCCCAGGGAGGGGTGGCAGTGCTGCTGAAACTGTGGGTCAGCTTGTGGGGTTACCCCTGTTTTCTCTTCTGGGGGAGGTCTGAAGGCTGCACGGAACTCAACCCATTGGATCACAGCGAAGCTGCGTGGAGAGCTTGCGCAGCCATGCTTCTCAGTTGTTCCCTTTCCTCTGGCAGCCTGGTTGACTCAGGAGTCATATGGCCATGTGTCCCTCTGCTGTGTCCGTGTAGCCAATTCCAGTTGGGCCAAGAGCAAAGTTTAAACTGAGAACCTTCGGCACTAAAAGCGTGAGCTAGCTGGAAGCAGTAATAGACTCACAAATCTCTGTAGATCAGCCCCTAGTGGGGGACATACAATCTATATCTCCCTCCAAAGGGGACATAAGACTTGAGCTGAACAAATAATGCTTTTTTTGGTACGGGACCAAATTGAAAAATCCAGAAAAAATTTCAGTTTAATTCCAACCAAAAGCAATTTTTTTAAATAAAAAAACTCAAGAAAAATTGTTCTGAAATGACCAATATGTCTCAAGTCAACTGCCAACATTTATTTTTCAGTTTTTTTAATCCATTTTATGTTGGATTAATTATTTCAATCAACTCAAAACATTTTTTTTTTAGTTGTTCATTTTGATTTTGGTCCTTTTGGGTGTTATTCACTTTTTGTTTGTGTGTGTGTGTTTAAAAAAATAACTGATCAGATTTAAAATCGAAATGCTGATTCAAATTAGAAAGTCAAAACAAAATTTAAAACATTTTAACTCTTCTGTCACATTTTTGACAACCAAAACTATTCGCCAAAAATTGGGCCAAATTTGGCAAAATTTTGGACCTTCAAAAATGCACTTTTGACAAAAAAAAAATTCACCAAAAAGTTTGCCCAACGTAAGACACATAGCGGAAATTACTGCTGTTATTTGCAGTGTTAAGTTCCACTGGCTTTCACAGCAGTATTTCATCCAGCTTCATAGGGAAACATACAACATGCAGCATCTGCTCCCTCACTCCACTCCCTTCATGCAGACCCTCAAATGTTAAAGCTGTGTACAGTTAGAGTGTATTTACAAGGAGGGTCTTTTGGGGATACAGAGCTCTCTGACAGCAGGCTGACCTCTCCTTCCACAAGCTTCAGGTTCTTTCTGCCTAAATTTCTGCTCCTGTGTTCCCATCCATGCCACACACTAAATGAGAGCAGCTGGTCCTAAATTATTAGCACTTGGCACTTCATGAAGCCAGACCTGTTACCAAGAATTTGCTGGAGGGTGAGGTGATTATACATAAAGGGTCCTGGTCAACAGAGTCTTAATGTGGGAGCTGGGAATGCAATCCAGACAGCTGGCGAGCTCTTTGGCAAAGCAAGTCACGTAAACTTACTAGACAGGAAAGTTACTTCAGTGCAACAGTAATAATCTCCTCTGTAATAATGGAGAAAGGTGGATGGGTGTGCATTCTTCAGCTATATTTACCTGGGTGTTACAATAAAAAAAAAAACAAAAAACCATTAGTAAAGTAGGAGATTTCTGCGTTAATGCTTGCTTCTTGGGTCCAAAATCAGGTTACTTCAGTACATCCAGTCGTAGTTCTGCTGAAAGCTTTATGGATTTCCCGTGAGTTAATTAGGGTGGAATGCATGAGCTGGAGTCTTTATAACCCGCTTTGCAGTAATGTGAACATATATAAGCCCTATTCCGATGACAGGAGTTGTCCAGATTTTGCATCCGCACCTTTGACAACAAAACCGTGTTTGAAGTAGAAAAAAAAAAAGTTGCCCAGTTGATAGTTAAAACAAATCGAAACAGCCACTAAGGCCCTGTCTACACTAGCACTTATGCTGGCAAAACTTTGTCGCTTTGGGGTGTGAAAAAAACACCCCTCCCGCCCGAGCGACATAAGTTTTTAAGCGCTTGTGTGGACAGCACTATGTCTGCGGGAGATGCTTTCCCAATGACATAGCCACTGCCACGCATTTAGATGGTTTTATTATGTCGGCGGGAGAGCCATCCCCTGTCAACATAGCACACACGCACTTATGCCGGCAAAACGTATGTCACTCAGGGGTGTGTTTTTTCACATCCCCGAGCAACAAAAGTTTTGCCGGCATAAGTGCTAAGCCTTTCACTGCCTCCAGCCCTCCCAATAGTCTCTTTACTGTGAACAATGCTGCAAAAGTCAGTTTCACAATGCAGGATGGGTTCTGATAGGAGGTAATACACGTGGTGCTTAAGGACTCTACTCCCAAATTCTGAACTGAGTCGCTTGTGCCAAAAAATGTCAGTGTTTGGAGCTGCTTTCAAATAATGGATATAATAATAATAATAATAATTAATAGAAAACATAATAGAAAACTGTAGCATAACATAAAAGATATTCTGATTACTACATCTAAATATGCAGAAAAGGAACGCAATTTAAGAAAGTTTAGTACCTTAAATATATATATTTTTAAAAATAATCCTCAGCCAGGAAACTGCCAACATAACTGTTTGTGTTAGAGCAGGAATCACTCTCACCATTTGAATGTATGGGAAACCAGAGACTTTCAAAGATACTGTAATGAAAGTTTTAGTGTTTAAAATAAGGTCTGGATCGTGTCATCATTTGCACACATTAATAACTTGACAAGTGTGAGTAGTCCCTTTAAGAGCAATGGTACTAATCATTTGTGTAAAAGTGCTTGCTTGCATAACGGCTGGCAGGGCTGGTTCGGCCAATTAAAAAGTTAATTTAATCACCGTTAAATTACAAAATAAATAAATAAATAAAATATAACCATTTTTCGAGCTGGCCAAAAATTGGAATTTTTCTTATGTAGGAAATGGCAAAATTCTGAAATATAATTAATTTTGTTTTGAAACAAAAAGAAGAAATGTTGACATTTCCCGTGGAAAGGAAATTCTTTTAAAAATAGTCTCCAGACAACGGGAAAAAGTTTTGATTTGAAAATGTTGAAATGAATTCCACCTGGGAGCACAAATTCTGAGGCTCCCCATTCAGTCACAGCTTCCAGGCTCCTCCTCACTCTGTGGCAGGAAATCTCAAAGCTCTGGTAGCATCCAGGCCTGCCAGGCTCCTGGTTTTGTGGCAGGGAAGTCCTGGAGTCCCTGACTGTGAAGCGGTCTGCCAGGCAGGATGCTGAGGAGCTGGGTAGTAGTGCTGGCAGGATACCAGGTAGGTTATCAATGGAAGCCTGCCTTTATTTCATCAGAAGATCAGTTACAATCAGCAGGTTCCTGCGAAACATCTCCATTTTGACAAATCAGCATTTTCCAGTGGAAAAAACTTTCCACTGGAAAATTTCCAAGCAGCCCTGTTTATTTTACAGCAAGTTGGAAAGGCTCTGATTTCTCAGTCGTTCAAATGGCGAGTCTTGCAGCCCAAGGAGCAAAGTCAATGATGGGTCACTGCAAGCATAAATCTTGGAGTAAGGCAACGGTGCTGGAAAGTCCACCAGGAAACAGAGTTGCAGTAGTACTAAGTGGCTACAAACTCAGTTGTGCCAGGACTGGACAGAGGTGTAGGAGGTCAGTTTTACTTGTTATGTCATCCCCCGGGGCATTATCAGCAGCAGGGATTTAATCTGGGACGGGGCCTCTTATTGTCAAAGCATGAACCTCTACTGCCTGCTAGCCCTGCTCTGTTGGCCTTGGCTGTAGAAGGCTTTTCAATCTTGGTATGTGGCCCAACTACTGCTCTAGGGTGACAGAGTACTACAGAGTGGATGTGGCTTATACAAACATGTCTCAAATGTGATGTCCAGGAAAGGGGGAGAATTGGCTAGGAAAGGGGTTAATACTGATTCTAAAATCCCAAGAGCAAATGATGGCAGTAGCACTGTTTGACCAGCCTGGGTAGGAAAGGGCACATGTTCTAACTAACCCGGGCGAGTGTCATTTATACATCCCTGCACTAGCAACTAGCAACTTTGGCTTTTTACTCTGCAGCATCAGTCTCAGCCCGTAACTGAGAAATATCATTAAAACGTCAGCCGGCAACGAAAGACAACACAGCATCACTCACAGCTGAGTTGCTCCTGACAGTGATGGGTTTTTCTAATAAACTGCTTTGACAATCAGTTTACATCTATTCTTATTTCAATTAGATGAATTAGTAAACAGTGGTAAAGCATTTTGGAGATGGAAATGCTGAAGTGTTATCATCAGACGCAGTAAATGTATTTATGTAGCTCTCTCAGCAAGGTGGCATTGATGGGGCTGAAGATAAGACCCCACCAGCACAATTATCAAAGTCGTGGTCACAGACCATGGCTAAGTTGGGAAGCCCAGCTGTGCGTGGCATGGAAACGTTACTGGGGAACATCAGCACTGCTTCCTGTGGCAGTTTAGCTATTATTATTTGTATGACATTAGCACCTAAAAGCCCCAACTGAGTTCAAGGCCCCATTGTACTTGGCCCTGCATGATGACAGTAAGAAATGGTCTCAAGCTTTAGAGGGAAGAGGTGAGAGAAGAAGCAGAGGTGCAGTGACTTGTGCAAAGTCACAAGTTTGGAATGGAACCCGTGTCTCCTAGTCATGTGCCCGATCAAGTGTGGGCGGGTCTACACTAGAAGCGCTACACCAGCACAGCTACACTGATGGGTTGTGACCCTGGGGGGGTCATGAAAGGCAATGGGCTGGGGAGAAGGTTGTGAGGCAGTACAAATGTATTATACTCCAAGGCAAAAATAAAAAAACAAAACCCACACCTCACTGTTTAGGCTTGCCGCACTATCGCCAGGGGGCACAGTGCCAGCATGGACTGCAGGCAACCTGGATTCAATTCCTGCTCTGCACTAGACTTCCTGTGTAACCTTGAGCAAGTCACCTGGTCTCCGTGCCTAGGTTCCCTCTCTCTTTCACAATGGGATAATAGCACTTCCCTACTTCACAGGGCTGTTGTGAAGTTAAATACATTAAAGGTGGTGATAAAATGTTGATGGGGGCCATCCAAGTATGATAGATAGACCCTTTAAAATCAAGTATTCTCTGTCAACCTCTTGAAAAGTAAATGATAAAAATGATATCATTGATATATAAATGATATATTTTTACTCTTGCTTTTACAGTAAAAAGTCATGACAATTTTTGACTTTGAAGAAGGGACTTTCATCCTGAAAAGCTTCACAAACACTGCGCTAGATGAGTCTACTGTCTGGACTCTAGGAATCACAAGGTTCATGTTACTTCTTCATTTGGGTGCGGAAGTAGGACCTGTTCCTGGAAAGAACTGGGTGACTCAGCTCCAGTACCTAATGATTAGTTATAATACTTTAGGACCTGAAGTACTATAACCAATCATTGCAGTTTGCCCTCAGCCAGCATTTTGCCTCAATCTGTATCGGGCTCTTTGTCTTTCTCATGGCTTCCCCTATAACAAAAATAATGAATGTTACATTTTAAATCACTTTCTTTGACAAGGCTGTTTCACCAGCTGGCACGTTGCGAGAGATCCCTTCACCCATTATTGAAGGAAAGCCCTGTCTGGAATGAAATGCAGTAGCCATGCTGTGCCAATGAAACCACACAATGGGGTTTTTAAGATGAAAGGTAGAGAATCCAACAGAACTACGGGTGGGGCATGCAAGTGGGCCAGAGTGTAATCTCCCAGCTGAAATTTGGCTAACACTCCTTGTGAAAAGCCTAAGGGATCATTAATGATTACAAGCAGTCCGGACCTCATGCAACACCGCATCAGAAAGATGGTGCACCCAGTCGCACAGTTGCCCCTCTGCACACACCAGTACCATGCAAGACATCTTACATTTGCCTTTTTGTGCTTTGTAGGTAACATTTTTAATTATGTCGCGCTTTTGATCTGAAGGGCACTATATTAATCTGTCTTCATCCTTCACTTAGATTGGCCCGCAGGGATAGAATTTAGGAATGGAAGTTAAATCCAAAAATTCAGTTCCAGAAAAGCAGGGTAGAGAGCACCTTCCCTTTCTTCTTCATACGCTGCAGGAATTGCTGGAGAAGACATTGATTAAAAAGGCTGGGTCAAAGTGTACTTTAGGGTGGATATACTTATGAAAGAGCCCAGGCCCTGTCTGTACCTGGGGTTAGATCCTCAGCTGGTGTAAAATGGTCATAGCTCACTGAGGTCACAGAGCTATTGCTTTTAATGACGCTATGACAACTTATACCATCTGAAGTTCTGGCCCCTGGAATTCGGCAGTCAGAATCCAGCATCCGCTGTAGCTGTATCTTTGCAAATCTCATTTATAGTCAAGGATGGCTGCAATTTGTACTGGTTGGGCCTACCCCTGTTATCAGAATGTGTGTGTAGGGTGGAGTTTATGAGACTGCGGCAGGTCAGTGAGAGGAACCCAAAGAAGCAAGGAGGAAACAGGCTGAAATTGCAAAAGGAAGCATTTTAAAATGTTTCCTCTGCAAAACTTAGTAAAATATTTTTCTCCCCCCAAAAATTGCATAAAACATTCAATTGTCCTCCAGAGAACTTTTCTGAGTATGGAGACTGAATTCAAATCTTAACATGGGGAACACAGGGTTTTTTTGTTTTGTTTTGTTTGTTTTTTGCCCCGCTTTAAGTGTAAATCTTAATGCAACCTTAACTATGGAGTTACATCTGACATTACCATAATAAACCCATCATTCTCAGGAGTGAAGAACTGCCTTGCCTTTTCCCCCTGTATAGATTGGAGGTTTTCATTAAGCTCTGAGAAATTGAAATCCATCAGGAATCTCTCTGTTTGGGTACAAACACCACATAACTAGGTGCTATTAGCTACCTTCACCCAGAGAATTTTCTTCCATGAATTCCCCCTCCCACACCCAAGGACAAACCTCTGACACTAGCCCACATTATTGTTTGAAGACAGATTAAAATCTTGTGATTCTGACATCATTTTGTTTTTAATTTCCACACTGTAAATGTCAGGGAAAAATACCCTATAATTATACTTCAGAAAAGACTATAATTACTTCCAATTAAATCAGGGCCCTGGATGTTTGAAAGATTTGACCACAGCTAGAATTTCATTAACTGATAAGCAGCTTTTTTATTTCAAAGTTTCATTAGAAAGAAAGAAAAAAAGAAATGTCCAAGAGCCAGACAATAATACCTGAACCGCCTGCAGAAACTAAAAGATAGGAAATTGTGTTTAAGCCTCCAACAGAGGGGCCACATAAGTTTTAGGCTATTTATTTCAGTGATACTCCTAGTAGGGAAGTGACGTTCAGAAGTCTGATCATATATGGCTGTGCACATGTATGAACTGACCCTGAGCCCTAGTTTGACTTGGGTGATAACACTTTGCACTTCTGTGGATTTCAAAGCTTTTTATAAACAGTGGGCCTGATTCTTCACTGCCTCACTCCAGGTTTATGCTGGGATAATGAGAGTAATGTGCTGGACAGTCAGGCCTCTTAATGTGAATTAAACCTATCACCCCTGTATTGCTAGAGCTGCAAGTGCGATATGTGCTGCCACACAATTGAAAATATTAGAAATCCATTTCTTGCCCATAAAGGGAGCAGTTTGCATCAAATTTTCTTCAATGCAAAAAGGTTAGTGAAGTTCAGAGCAATGATGATTATGACCATTATAATAATAATTACTATTTACACTATCTGCTTCCTGGCATAATTGTGCTGAGGGTTTCTGTGATTTTTTTTATTTATTTTTTTACTTTCAAACAGGGCTGTCTAGAATGGGTCACATAAAATGTGAAGGCTGGAAGGGAACTTGAGAAATCATCAAGTCCAGGCCCCTGCTGCACTAAGGAAGGACCAAGTAAAGATAGACCATCCCTGACGGATGTTTGTCCAACCTGTACTTAAAAACTTCCAATGACAGCGATTTCACAGCCTCCCTAGGAAGCCTATTCCAGAGCTTAACCACCCTTATAGTTAGAAAGCTTTTCCTACCATCTACCTAAATCTTCCTTGCTACAGATTAAGCCCATTACTTCTTTTCCTATCTTCAGTGGACATGTAAAAAGGACTGTGATCAACTGTTCTCCAACAACCCGTAACGTATTTGAAGACTGTTAGCAGGTCCCCCCTCAGTCTTCTTTTCTCAAGACTAAACATTTTTAACCTTTCCTCACAGGGCAGGTTTTCTAAACTTTTCATTATTTTGTTGCTCTCCTCTGGACTCTCCCCAATTTGTCAACATCTTTCCTAAAGTGTGGCCCCCAGAATTGGACACAGAACTCCAGCTGAAGCCTCACCAGTGCCAAGTAGAGCAGGACAGTTACCTCCTGTGTCTTACATACAATACTCCAGTTAATACACCCCAGAATGATATTAGCCTTTTTTTACAACTGCATCACATTGTTGACTCATTCAGTCTGTGATCCACTATAACCCCACATCCTTTTCGGCAGTAGTACCACCTAGCCAGTTATTCCCTATTTTGTATTCATGCATTATGATTTTTCTTTCCTAATTGAAGTACCTATGACTTATCTTTATTGAATTTCATCTTATTGATTTCAGACCAATTCTCCAGTTTGTCAAGGTCATTTTGAATACTAATCCAGTCCTCCAAAGTGGTTGCAACACCTCCTAGCTTGGTGTCATCTGCAGATTTTATAAGCGGTGAAATGCCTGCCAATTGCATGGAAAAAAAAAAAAAACTCCACCATAATAGAGGCTCAAATTCAATGTATACTCCAAATTAAAAAACATAGTAAGAAGACCAAAAAAGTGCCATCGTGGCTAAACAACCATGTAGTAAAAGCAGTTAGAGGGAAAAAGGCATCCTTTAAAAATTGGAAGTCAAATCCTACTGAGGAAAATAGAAAGGAGCATAAACTCTAGCAAGTCGAGTGTAAAAGTATAATTAGGCAGGCCAAAAAAGAATTTGAGGAGCAAAGACTCAAAAACTAACAGCAAAATTTGTTTAACTACAGCAGAAGCAAGAAGCCTACTTAACAGTCAGTGAGGCCACTGGACGTTCAAGGTGCTAAAGAAGCACTCAAGGAAGACAAGGCCATTGCAGAGAAACTAAATGAATTCTTTGCATCAGTCTTCAATGCAGAGGATGAGAGGGAGATTCCCACACCTGAGCCATGCTTTTTGGGTGTCAAATCACAGGAACTCTCTCAGATTGAGGTGCCAATAGAGGTTTTGGAACAAATTGATAAATTAAACTGTAATAAGTCACCCGGACCACATGGTATCCACCCAAGAGTTCTGAAGGAACTCCAATATGAAATTGTAACATACCACAGTTAGTAGTTCTGCAAATCATTTAAATCAGCTTCTGTACCAGATGCCTGGAAGATAGCTAATGTGATGCAATTTTTTAAAAAAGGCTCCAGAAGTGATTCAAGCAATTACAGGCCAGTAAGCCTAACTTCAGTACCAGGAAAATTGGCTGAAACTATAGTAAACAGAATTATCAGACACATAGATGAACACGATTTGTTGGGGAGGAGTCAACATAGCTTTGTAAAGGGAAATATGCCTCACCAACCTATTAGAATTCTTTGAGGAGGTCAGCAAACATGGGGACAAAGGTGATACAGTGAATATAGTGTACTTGGACCCATAGTAATCCTGGAAGATCCAGCCTACCCTTTACTGCTTTGACTCATGAAGCCATATACGGGCAACCTGGATAGCAGCAAGGAGCAGTTCAATAACAGGTTGAGCAGGTGCTGAATGACCATTGAATGTAAATTTGGCAGATTAAAAGATCGCTGGTGATGCCTTTATAGCAGGTTAGACCTAAATGAGGAAAATATTCCCATCGTTATAGCTGCCTGCTGTGTGCTCCATAATATTTGTGAAGCTAAGGATGAAAAGTTTCCCCCTGCATGGAATGCAGAGGGGGATTTCAAATTGTGCCACCATTTTCCACAGGTGGGGGCCATAGACGCCGACATCTCACTCCTGAGAGTGAGCAGGGATGATAGTGTGCATCTTCTCCATGCGAGCAGCTTCAAACCAGGTCCCTATGCTGCTCACCTGTGGCCACTTTGGTGCCTGCACAAGTGATTGCCAATTGGTGTGGGGAAGTTTCCTACAATGGGAGAAGAAAAAGCAGCTCTGCTGATGAATCTCTGGCAGAGGATTGGCGAGTACTCCAGGAATGTTGCCTAGAGAGCTCTCTGGAAGATTCCTGTGAAATCTCAGTTGCCTTAACACACCTTCCCCCCACACTGAGTAGCTGAACAAGGGAATGGAAAGCTCATGCAAACACAGCTACTCTTGTGTTTTTCTGTTCCTTCAACCAACTGTATAATGCAACAAAGCAAAGGACATCTGTACCAAGGGCCCAAGCATCATTTTTTTGGGCCCAGTACAAATTTGTAACACAGGCCCCCTCCCACACACATACCCATGGGGGTTGCAGCCTGGGCCAGGCCCCCCAGGGCCTCCGGGCTCCAGTAAAGTTACCCTTCCCTCCCCCATGTGGAGGCCCTGGCTGTACCTCATATAACTCAAACAAAAAAATCACTTATCTAAGCTCCCCTCTCCTGCATCCTGCATACCAGAGCTGGAAGCTGGGACTGGCTCGAAGCCTCCGGGGTCGAGAAGAGGTCCTGGCTCCCCATGTCACTAAGTGACCCAGTCCCCTGCTCCGCATCATCCTCCAATTCGATCTCCTCATCCATGATTTCTTCATCGGGATTGAGTCTGGTGTCCGCTGCCTCTGGACCCACAGAGGTATCCATGGGTCTGTTAGTGGTGGAGGTGAAGTCGCCTGAGGATGGCTTCTCGCTCCTGATAGAAGCAGCAGGTCTTTGGCTCTGCACCAGAGCGATTGTTTGACTTTCTAGTCTTTTGGTACCCCTGCCGCAGGTCTTTGATTTTCACACAGCACTGTAGTGTGTCCCATTCATAGCCCTTCTCTCTGCCATTAAATAAGAAATTTGACCATATGTATCAAAGTTCCTTCGGCTGGAGCAGAACTGGGACTGCACAGCCTCCTCTCCCCAAATGCTGATCAGATCCAGAAGTTCCAGTGTGCTCCAAGCAGAAGAGCGTTTGGTGTGTGGAGCTGCCATGGTCAGCTGGGAAGATGCAATGTGAGCTCTCCATGCCAACCAAGCAGGAAGTGGAATTTCAAAAATTCCCAGGGCAGGGCAGCCGAGTTCAAACTGATGGCCAGAACGGCCAGAACAGGCATTGTGGGACGCTTCCTGGAGGCCATTTACCATGACATCACCAGGCACGATGTCTACACAGATGCTTTGTTGCTAAAAGTTTGGCGCAAAAAGCTCTATACCTCTTGTCAAGGTGGTTTTATTGATTGCAAAATCAGGAGAGTTGGGTTGGCAGGGTGGGGGATTGCAGTGTGTACACCACCACTGTTTTGGTGCAAAAAGCTGACTTTGGTTGACAAAAGTCTGTAGTGTAGACTAAGCCTTTGAGGGTATAGTTGTACTGCAAAAGAAGGTATGTCCTTAACTGTCCGTCAGCTAACGTAGCAGTGAAGACACAGCAATACAGCTGTTAATTCAGTTCAGCAGCTTGAATTCAACCCTGGGCTGCCCGAGCTGCTAATCTGGTTTAAAAGCTGAGCTGCCACTTCTTCACTGCCATTTTAACTTGAGTTAAGTAATATGAGTTAAGAACTCACTTTTTTTTTTTTTTTTTTTTTTCCAATGTAGACATACCCTAAAGGAGAATCAGACCCTTTTGCTTAAAGCAGTGTCTCATCTTAGGAGGTTTTTTTTAACATCGGTTCCAACCTTTTCCTACGCCTTTTTCAAAACGGCAACTTTCCAAAGAAAAAAAGAAAATGCCCTGAATATATTTTGCTCTGGTGATGAGCTGAGCTAGTCGGAACCCACTAATGAACTCACCCTTACGTGCCCATTGCAGTGCCGTGGCCTGAATGAGGGGCAAAGGAAGAGCAGCCCACAATACAGCAGCATTCATGTTTGTAAGGGGGCCCGTGTCCACTTGAGCAACGCTCCCCTGACCTGCTGCCCCGAGGCCCTCTAGTAATCCAGGTCTGCAGACACCACTCAGTTAATGACCTCGGTAAATCTCTCTCTCACACACACACACACACACACACGCACACAACTAGCACCTTGTTCCTCCAGCTCCAAAAAACACAGGCTTCCTCCTACCTGAGCCGAAGGATAACTTCTCTGGCTAGCAGGTCCCATAACCTCATTGTGGGCAGCCTTCCAGGGCATAGACACTCTCCTAGTTCGCCATGGCCCTCTCACACTTTGGGAGAAGCCTCTCCCGCTTAACTATGATCCTCTCTTCACAGCTAAGGAGCCGGTGATGGGAAGCAGCAAGATATCAGCTGTACCTGGGACAGCACCAAACCCCACCCAGCAGTTAGCTTCCACTGGTGTTACCCCTACTTCCTCTTCATCACAGATTGGCACTCACAGTAGTCCTCCCCCCGGGAACCGTCATACACAACCTGGTGCACACCCTGATACGAGCTTTGTCAGTGCACCTCAGATGGGTCCAGACAGCTGAGATCATATCCCAGTAGGATTATTGCTGACGACTCCTCCACACACACACACACCCTTAGAAAAGGCCTATTAGCAAACAGCACCTGCCCGCACCAGGAAGTTAGCCCAGAACTCAAAGTGGTGGCGTCCATCTCTGAGCTACAACACAAATGAATGCATCCTGATGCTGCTCCCATCCTACTGCTATGTTTGTGCTATGAGCCTGATCCAAGGACCATTAAAGTCAAGGAGAATCTTTCCCTTGACTTGGACTTTGCCTCAGGCCATGTGCCATGTTCTGACCCCTTGTATGTGTGAGTGAAACCCTATAACCATGTTTTAAAAAGATTATCCCCTTAAAAACCAAACATTTACAATATAGGCTTTTTCTGTGTGGCTTTCTTGCCATTTCTGGGCAGAAAAGCAGGTTATATCCATACTTTAGCCTAGGTACTTATTATTATTTGTCTAACTCTAGCCCTTAGAGGTTCCAAGCAGGATTTTTTCCCCCATTGCTGTAGGGGCTGTACAAAGGCAGAGGACGAGTCAGTCCCTGTTCCAAGGAGCTTACAGTAAAAATAGACAAGTCACATACATATTATCCCCATAACAGAGAATTGAGGCACACAGAGATGGAGTGATTTGCCCGAGGTCACCCAGAATTTGCATGGTAGAACCAGAAATGGAAGCAGATCTTCTGAATCACAGGCCAGTGTCCTAACAAGATCGTTGTTCCTCTCCCAGACAATGTATCTCCTACTATTGCCTATGAGTCATGGTGGACAAACTATTGTCTGGGTAGTTCATGAGGTTCTATGTATATACTGTGGAATTTATTATTATTATACATTTCTAAGAGTATCCAGAGCCCAGGGGTGCTTAGGATAAATTCAAAGCAATCAACAAATGAAAATACGTAATATAACAAAATCAGATGTGCTTTCCTAATATACACTAGATCTGCGCCTCCTGTGGAAGACCCGCGGGAAGGGACTAAAGAGAAGAAAGACACTCTGAGTTTTCCCTGTCGTGGGAGGAGTTCAGGGCCTATAAATTTGAGTGGCAGGGCCCCTTCCCAATTCTATGAATCTCAGGGATCTGTGGGAAAGGGCAACCTTTTTCCTGCAGAGTCTGGAATCATCCCACAGGAGCCACTGAAGTCACAGTGGCTAGGTCCTTCTGTGGTGTATCCACTTTGAGAGGAACCCAGAGGGAGATAAAACAGGTCTCAGCTCTGCTATCTCCTAAGCAGATTTGCATCTGTACAGTGCAAGAGAACTATACAGCAGAGAGTGGCACTTCTCGTGCTGTAGCCCATCCTGCCTCCAGACAGGGCCCCCACGTGAGGGGGGAACGGGGGGAGGGGAAGGGTACATTTGACCACGGCCTGGAGGCCCTGGGGGGCCCGGCCCAGGCTGCAACCCCCATTACCAAGAGGAAAAAAATGTTCATGGCTCATGAGATTGTATGTATGGGATGAGGGATTGTGGTATGTGTGTGGGAGGGAGCCCGTGTTACAAGTTTGTACTGGGCCCAAAAAACTGTGCTTGGGCCCTGCCTCCACAAATCACAGAGACGCTTCTAGGTGAAGCGCCCACAGAGGGGTTTCTGTGTGAGATGGGGAAGAAGATCAGTGTTACTGCAGGAGTGACATTCACGTCTTTCCACGTGGCCTACATGCAGTGGGCCATCTCCAAGTGCTATATCCAGGTGATGACCTGAGCCGGGGTCAGAACTGGTTTTTTCTGCCAGCATAGGCAAGAACGTGATCAGCCCATAAGCTTACTTTCAGTAGTGTTTACACAGGGGGGGAAAGGAGCATCCTAAGCTGTGTAAATGGGCACAGCTCCACTGGTTTCACTAAAGCTGTGCCCAGTGACACCAGGTGAGAACCTGGTCTGGTTATTTTTGTAGTGTTAGCGATTCCTAAAGGAACAAAGGAATTGCCGTGCTGAGTCAGAGCCATGGTCCATCTAGTCCAGTATACTGTCTCCTACAGATGTGCGATAGTCTGTCCTCCAGGATGGTCTTGTCCTAAACCTTAATAGTTAGAAATTGGCTTGAGCCTTGAAGCAAGAGGCTTGAAATGCCTGGGTATGCATTTATTATCCAGGTCTGTGTAGCTGGACCGCTCCATGCCTAGCTAGTGGCTCACAAAGGGAAAGCTCTGAAGATAGCTGCTACGCTACTTCCAGTCACAATGAAATCCACCTCATCATTCTGACAAACGCCTGGCAAAAGTCCTCTGGTTTTTCCAAGTCCATGCATCATTTTGGCTTCGACAAAAGTAAAATGCATGCAGAAATCGAGGGCTACACTATGGCTCAAACTGAAATAAAGGAAAACATTATTTCCACTTTCATACAGCACTAACTATTATCCCTATTCTACAGCTGAGAAAACTGAGACGCAGACTGATGTGTCTTACCCGAGGTCACGCAGCAAAGCAGATGCAGAGCCAAAAAAAAGAACCTTGCCCCCCTAACCCCAGTGCCTTTCCCTCCCCCTCTGTCCTCTGCTACCCTCCAGTGTTATTCCACATTTGCTTCAGCTGCCCTGCAATGCATCCCACTAGCTGGTGTTCTAATCAGGAAGCAGGCTGTAGAAACAGGCGTAAGTAATAAATATTAGTGACCTAGACAAACAAGTGACCTCCAATTATAACAAGAGAATTATGGGATTAAGGAGATGGGAACCATGATTTAGGAACGAGGATGCTGACAATCTGTAATGAGGGGGCAGTGGTGTCCAGTGCCTAGAGTAGAAGACTGAGAGTCAGAAGATTAAGGAGCAGATTGTCAGAAGAATTCAACAGCCAGTTCGGCAACTAAATGAAGTCGTTAGGTGCTTAGGGCTTATGAAATTCTGGCCACCTCATTGGGAGCTGTTGTGTGTTGAACCCTTGTGAAAATCTGGTCCCAGGCCCTGATCCTGAAAAGAATCCTGCGTAGGCAGACCCATGTGGAGGTTATTGGCGGATCGGGGCCTTAGTTTTGGTTCCATCTTTGCTATAGATTTTGCTGTTGCTTAACCTTTTTGTACCTCAGTTTCCCCATCAGTATAATGGGTAGACAGTTATTTATCCTCCTTTGTGAAGTGCCTGGGAACCACTGGATAAAAGGTGCTTAGAAAATAAAAGGCTTTACCTACAGCACATGTCAGCTGCTGGAAACGAATGATTCTGAGAGGAGTGGCTGCATTTCCCTAGCAATAATTGAGGGAAAGATGTGAATCTGTTCAAATGAAAACAGGAGGAGGGTCACTAGCTGTCCGTCTCAATAAGTAAACAGGCATTTGATGGGATTCTTTAAATAGAATAATTCTGAAAGCAACAATGTATGTTTGTTTTAAACGCATCCTCTAAATATTTGCACTGCACAAACTGGTCTTAAATGGGGGAAAAAATGGATTTAAAAATCCCCAGAACTTTTTTCAGAGAAACAGATTGTGAAATGCCTAGCGGGAATAGAAGATTTATTCGGGAAAGGGGGGGGGGGGGGGGGGGAAGGTGGGGAGAGGTAGGAATTTTCCATGCTATTGTAAAACATCAGCTCAAATTATATGATCCCCACAGCCAGTGAATTGCAAAGCTTCAATCAGCTGCCTTTTTTTTTTTTCTGTAAAGAGAGACAGGGAGACAGAGCTGTTCCACCAACTTCTGTTGACTGTTCCTTTTTTCTCCTGATTGAAATGTGTTGTTAAACAAGATCCCACATAATCTCAGCAGAGGGTTTCTCTCTCTCTCTCTCTCCTTCTGGGAAACTGCGATCAGTGCCATCGGCATTTGATTATTTGCAAACTCCCTTTGCTTTTTTTTTTTTTTTTTTTTTTTCCCCTCCCCTCTCCCCCTCTCTGTCTCTGTCTCGCTCTCTCTCGCCTCCAATGCAACTTTTGCAGAAACCCCCAACACACACAGACATGTTGAGCTGAGAGCTGGGGGGATCGGCCGAGTCCCCCCTCCCCGACCCCAAAGTCCCAAATCTGGGGGGGGCCTCTAACCACCTCCCCCCCACCCTCGACCTGTCCACTGTGCATCGACCCCCCCCTCCCTCCCCACCTCTTCCACCCCTGGCTCCTTTTTTTCTTGTTGGTGTTTTTGTTAGATGGACAGGATCAAGGTTGGATTTTTCTCTCTCCCCCCTGATGAAATGAGGCGGTGATGCAGGCAGCTTCGACTATACGGAGAGACACAGGCTCAAGATGGCAGATTTGTATTGAGTTTGGGGGGCTGAGATCTCGCTTCAGTTTTTTAATGTTTTAATATATTTTTTTTTTTTTGCCATGAATAACAGACATCCTTGCACCGATGGCCCCTATGTACGAAGGTAAGGCAGCTCTGGGTCTTTTATTCCCTGCCACCCCTCCCCACCCCTGTCCTTTGGCCATCACTTGCCAGGTACCCCTTACCTCCCACCAAAAAAAAAAAAAGAGAGAGAAAGAAAATGACCACCGACCTGAAATCAACATTAGAGCAGAGCTCAGAGTCGCTGCCGTGAAAGGGGGAGGTTAAATGTACGGCTCTGCTTTTTAAAAATTAGTATTATTTGCCTTTGAATGGAGGTTAGTGTAATTTGTTCTCCCATTTCTTCCTCCCCCCCCCCCGCCGCCCCCAAATTGTCCGTAAAATTCCTCACCCCCTCTTTATTTGATTGTATTTTATTGTGATCATTTCGGTCCGTGATCATGAAGGGAAGGGGTGGAAAAGTCCGTACCAGTGCCGAGCAGAACAATGAAATTGACTAAGATTGCCTGTAATTGCTCTGTGTGTGTGTGTGATGTAGTTTAAATTCATGGCTTGAACACCCTATGCCTTTAGCCTGGACTCCAGAAGGCATTTGCTTTGGTGTTTTGCAGATCAATTATAATGTAAGGTAAAAGAATAATAGTCTATCCAAGCATCTATATCAGGAAAAAATTCGAGCCTGAGACAGTCCGGTCTTTCAGTTTCTAGTGAAATCCAAGCGGGGATTGCAGTGAAAATTGAAAGTGAACTTAGTTTTTTTTTCAGTTTTTAAATGTCTATATATAGGACGCCTGTTTAAAAATAATTCAGGCTTAATTTAAATCACCTAGCCTTGTTTTTATTTTCTTCTTTTCCGCCCTCCCTTCTGGCTGAGAATTGGTTAGAGAGCATTATATAAACTGGGTAGAAATCCCCAATTGATTTTATTTTATTTTATTCTATTCAGGAATGTCTTGACGATCGATTTATAGCAAGGGAGATTCTAATATCTGGAAGGGGAAGAGGCATGCGGGAAGCAATACTTTATCTGTAGGGTGTCTGGTAAAACTTATCTGAGAAGAAAATCTAGTATTAGTTAGTGTTCTAAATGAACCAGCCTCCCTGACGGTGTAAAGTTACGGATGTGCCTATTGATGGCTAGGATGCTTCAGGGTGGTTTAAAATTGTAAGGCCTGTAAATGGTCTGAACTCTAAAAGAAACAAAGGGGATTGTTTTGTAGGCAACAAAAATAAGTATTATTCCAGTCCTTTCTTCCCTGATCCTGGAGAGCGTAGATTTAATGTGGCCATGATTTTTTTCTGCAGTTTGGGCTAATGAAAGACAAATGCAACAGATCTGTTGAAAAAGAGTTTGCAAAGCAATGAGGGGCATTTATTATTAAACCGTATCTGTTCAAAAGGAGCTACAGTCAGTGCTGGAACTGTTTGGGGTGTTGAAATGAAATGAAATAATGTTTCTCTTTAAACACCTCCTGAAATCGCCCTCTGCTGGACGTTTAAGATCTATTTTAGAAAAGAAACTTGCCACTGAATGAAGAACTGTTAGGAGCAGGCTTTGCCCTTCCAAGGGAAAAGAAGTGTCTGCATTTGGAAAGCTTTTCCTTTTAAATGCTAACGTTCGTGGCTGGATGTGACGCTTGTGGCAGCCAGATGCTAATAGAAATGGCTAGGGGCAGGTAGGTGCCCACCTGGCATTGCACCTCCATCCTTCACTGCTATGGCTGTCCTGGGCTTCATGCTTTCTAGCTGTGTAAGTGCAGCTGAATCTTTACCTGCAGCACTTCCTTGCTAGTTTAGATTTGGGGCCCCACAGATGGTAGCACGGCCAATGCATTTTAATCCTGACCAAATCAATTCCTTGCTATTCCAGAGCTGGATTACTCACACAGCTAGTCCAATGCACTTTAGGCTTGTCTTGCATCACACTGCCTGCTATCCTTGTCCTGAGCCTCTCTGAAACAGAGTCCACTAATCAGGTTGGATTATGCAGTGATTTTGTGATGTGGATTGAAATCCATTGTGGGGTGGGATGAATCGACCAAGATCATGTTCATTGATGATCTCCCCCAGTCTCCAGAGGAGGGACATTTAACTTAATGTCCCACTCAGCCCTTTGATATGAGGCTAGAATAACGAACTGGGTCCATAGGGTAGAGTGAACAGGATTTTTACCTTATCTCCTTTGGGGAAAACTGTGCTAATTTCTGTATATGTTTCATTAAGCATTCCTTCTGAGAAAGGACATGCCACCATCGCCTGTTGTGAAATATTATAGGAAGAATGAATCAAATGGACATCAGCCTGGTGGGAGCCAGCATAGGGGATTCTTATCTAGAATCCTGGTGACGCATTGAGGCTTTTAGCAGGAGTTTAGCAGTTACTGCACTCTCACTTCAGCTGCTTCAAGGCACTTGGGTGACTGAAAAAACCAACAACTTATAAAGAAGGCCTGTTTGGAGCCATGTATAACAATCTTGCAGCAGGGAAGGCCCCACAGCAAAACTTCGCAGCCTCGTAAAACATCCCAATCCTTAAAGTGGGCAAATCTGCAACATCCCAACCCTCAAGAGTCAACAAAAGGTACAAAGGAGACTGGATTTTGCATGAATATAGGTTTGTGGATTGGATTTTTTTTTAGCAGGGGGGAGGATTTAATGGATAGTCTCTCCTCCTTAATAGTCATGACTCAGGAGAGTTCTTCAGAGTTCCGTGACACATTCTGGGGGAAGGATGGACACTTATATTTACTTGCATGTGGAAGGTGAATTTAATCTTATAAGAAGAGTGTGTGGTTCTGGTCTTTCCTTCCAAAAACAAGAGTCTACATATCACAGGCTCTCTCGAGCCTTCCTCTGGAGCATCTGGTGAGTTTAGGCCACTGGCTGAAGCACAATAGCAGAGGTGTTGTGTAGTACACCCATGCTGTAATATGTGACAGCTCTTCTGTTCCTATTGTTTGACTCTTGCAGTGTCAGTTGATCACTATTGTAACACACACACACACCCCTACTATGACGGTGTAGTACCATGACGGTACTAAACTGCTGGCCCAAGGAGTAGCTCTTGTAAGCCATTCAGTGCGTAATAAGTAAATACATAGGATGAAATCCAGGTCCCACTGACATCAACTTTAATTTTGCCATTGACTTTAATAGGATCAGGATTTCACCTCTAATGTTCCCAATCTCCAGCCTTTCCTATTCTTTTTACCTTTTAGAACTGAAACGTAAAATGAAGGAAATAAAATAGACCAAGCAGAATGAAAACAGAAAGGCAACTAAAACTAACATTCAGCATATGGGTTGGATTTTAGTTGCTTTAATCTTAATTCAGATTGGCGAATATATTGGACTAAATGCAGGAATCCCTGGGTGAGGTTCTATGGCCTGTGTTATGCAGGAGGTCAGACTCGATGAGCAAAATAGTCCTATCGTGCATTAAAAATCAATTGTCCAGTTTCCGAGCTGGTGTAAGTTGGTGTAGTTCCACTGGCTTGGGCAGAGCTATCCCGAGTCACTCTAGTTGAGCATCTGGCCCTGTGACTCTACTCTGAGAGATGATCGCCTCTCACCTTATATCTGTCTTAATACTCAAATCAGTTGTGATACTCTTGTGGGGTGAAAGCACAAAGCCTATGCACCACTTAAGTTCCAATCACGCCCTATTTTAAGGGTGCATAAGATGGACTTAACTGGTGCACAGACTTTGTGTAGCCATCTGCACAGGAGTGAATTTCACCTGCCCTTTCCTGGGTGGCTCACCAAAGCCTGCGATTGGCAGCCTTCAGAGCACAGCATAAAGGGGTGTTAATTTGCTTTGATCTTTATTTTTAGAATGATTATTGCCTTCTGTTTTGGTTTTATTCTGTTTTGCTTTGCTTATTACTTATCTTTGACAACTTGGTTGTAATTTGCCGTGTATTATTAGCAGCAGTATCAGTAGCTTTATGTGTGGGTGGCTTCTAGAATTCATAGCTGTATTTTCTGTAAATTCTACCTAGCCATTATGGTGACACCGATGAGGGATTCAGGCAGACAGAAGGGTCTGCCCACAGGGAACTCCTCGTCGGATCAGGTCCTTGGAGGCCTGAAGTTCTGACCCTGAACGTGTCAAGAGTCAGATCCCATTTAACAGGCTGGTGTTTTCCCAGAGCTTCTGGGACAGACGCCATACAGAGGCAACATGTGATCATTTTCAACGGGTTTTCAACATTTTCGACAGCACTTTGTGAAGGGCTTTGCCCCGAAACTCTGTGCTCTGTGATGATAACTGAACTGGGCCTTCCTGTTTATGATGTAATAACCATCACCTGAGCTAAATCAATACTGGGACCAAAGGCTCAGGCTTTTATTAGCTCAAGATATGGTTGTTTCCAAGATAACAGGGAGCCCCCTCCAGTTATAATGATTGTTATCATCCTGAAATGTCTAACAATTAAATGTGATTGAGAGGTAATGGGGGAAAGACGCTGTTTTATTTTCTGAGATGGAAGCAATGCTCTGAGGGCTGGGGCAGTGTAGGCAGCTAGACAATGTGCTCCCAGGGGAACAGCCAGCCAGAATGCAGGAATGTGCACATTGGCCACACTTTTCAGACTGGGGCTTGATCCTGCATGTGCTTAACACAAGTGACAAATCCCGTTGACTTCAGTTGGACTCCTCACCTTGCAGGCATAGAGATAAGCGCCTGCGTAAATGTGTGCAGGACCAGGCCCAAATTTGAAAATCATGGTCAGTTTGGCAGAAAAGGGGCTCAGGTGCCCTAAGGTGGACCTTGGGCCAGTCACCGTCCTTCCTTGTGCCTCAGTTTCCCCATCTTTAAAATGGGTTTAAAGATTCCTCCTTTCTAAAGCTCTTTGAGGTCTGTGGATAACAAATGTGATATAAGAGCTAGGTATGATTATTATTCATTATGGTAGGCATCTCAGTGACTGCCTTGATTTTCAGAAGAGGGGAGTACCCACAACCCTACTTAAGATCTCTTCGTATTTTGAACACTCATCACCACTGCAAATTAGGCCAGTCACTTGGAGGCTAACAATGGATCTAGGTATTTACTTTTAGTTATCCAAGTTTATAAGTTTGGGCCACTGCCTGGCATTTTCAACCTTTGGCATATGGTAGCTGTGGAGAACCTCTCTGGTGTTTTTTTCAGAGCCAAGCAATTGGAGGATTGGGGTGTTGGGAGTGAAGGCAAGTCCTTATGAGTGTCTACGTGTCTCACACAGTGGTCCCCTACATGAGAAAATTGCAGAGCGCCCCACGCTATGATCACTGAAAACTGTGAAAGGTGTGAGTACAGGATTCCCGCGTTCAGACTGGCAGAGACTATTCCACTTCAGTAGGAGATAGCATGGACCAGTGGTAAGAGCAGATGTCTGGGGAGCTGGTCTGGTGTGTGACCTTGGACGTGACTGATAGAATAGGATTTTCCCAAAGCACTCGGTGTTGGCCTTACCCTGCTCCCCTTGCAATCAATAGGGTTTTTGCTATTGGTTTCTATGCAGTAGAGTTAGGCCAAGGCTGGATGTTTTGAAAATTCCACCCTTCATCACTAAGATCCTGATTCAGGAAGGTAATTACACACGTGTCCAGCTTTCAGCACACAAAAAGTTTTGACCTAGGTGCGGGGCCTTAGTTAGTCCGTTTGTAATGGACCCCGCACTCACCTTTCCTAAGGAATCTGTATACTGTAAGTTCAGTGTATTACTATTACTATTGCTGTGTCTGATTTGTTCCTCCAGTGGAAGGTTTATTTACTTTATCCACCTCTTTAGTGTGGATCAGCTACAAACATTCCTGCCTAACGAAAAGAGAGTAGTAAACCTGAGTTAGAAAAAAGGGGCCTCTCTACCTGTTTATACACCTCAATATGGAGTTAGGAGCCTAACTTTAGGCACCCTCTTTTGAAACTGTTGGCCTAAAAGTTATAGAGCTTTCTTTTTTTTTTTCCTTTTCCTTTCAGACCCAAATGATAACTTTCCTCCAAGTCAGCAGCTGCTCAGTTTGTGTGTATACAGCATAGGAAAAGCAAAGGCACTGTACTTCCTCTGAGCATTTGCTGCTGAGCAGTGGACAGAATGGGCCTGATTCTCCTCTCACTTGCACCAGGGAAAGGCCTTGATTCATGAAAGCACTTGAGCATGTGATTAAGCCAGTGGTCCCCAAACTTTTTGTCACACTGCTCCTTACCTGAAATGGAATCTGTCTGCACTCTGCTGGGAGCTGGAGCTGGGAGCTGTGGCCAGGGCCGGGAGCAGAGGCACAGCTGGGGCCTGGGCCAGGAGTGGAGTTGGGGCTGGGTCCAGGAGCAGGGCCGTGGCTAGATCCAGAACTGGGGCCGCTGTTGCAGCTGGAGGCGGGGCCGACCTGGGGGCAGAGTAGGGCTGGGTGGCGCTCCGAGCCCCACCACGCCCCCCCCTAAATATTCCTCCATGCTCCCATAGGGGGCGTGTGCTACAATTTGGGGACCACTGGGTTTAAGCACCATTCCCGAATACAGATGCTTTTCTGATTGGGGCCTACACGAAAAGTAATTCCATTAAGGCTAGCAGAGTCACACTGGAGTAAATTAGCGGAGAATCACTCCCGTGTTCCAGCAGCATAGTGTGAGGGACTTTCCACAGCAACACTGATAACCTTAGAGAATCAAAAGTCAGGGTTAAAAAGAATGAATAAACCCCACAGTTACTATTTATGTATTTGTATAATAATAATAATAATTAATAATACATTCACACTGTGCATTTGTGTAATTCTTTGCACATTCAAAGGATTTGATAAACTGGCTGACGAATCCAGATGAATTTCAAGCCAGTGTAGGAAAGTCAGCCCTGGATAATGAAGTCCTCTACTTATCGACAGAGTGGGTACAAAATGGGCAACAGCAGTCTGATCTTCCCCACACCCAAGCCTCTCCGGCCAGTTCTGGGCTGCTTCTGTCTCACTTACACCAGGTATAAATCCGCAGTAACTCCACTGAAACCAGTGGAGTATCTGACACTGGTGTAAGTGAGTTTAGAATCAGGCTCCACAGACTGAATTCTGAAGTCAGTGGAAGTTTTGCTCAGTTGAGGACTACAGAATTTAGCCCTATATATTTTAAGGTCTTCCCAGCAGTTTGATAATGTAGGAGTGTCTGTCAGGTTCCAATGAACAGGTCATTTGCTTAGAAAAGTTGAAGAATGCTTTTAATCACGTCCCTTTCTCTTCCCTGGTCAGCTTCCAGTGTCTGCATTGTCATCTGCCTCTGAAAGGATAAAGGGTAAAGAGATCACTTAAGGCTGCCACATTCAAAATGGGATAAAGTAGTCACACCACAAAGTGATAATGTTCTATCAGACCCAAAGATATTCCAGGATGCTTGGTGAGCGTAGGAAATTCAGGAGGACAGCAATGTTTCCTGTTCATTACTTTATCTTTGAATTTAAAGGGATTAGCAAAGTTTGGTCATCTGAAATAACATTCCCACAATGAGATAACCCACACACCATACCATAACTCCTCACTGAACTCCTCCTCCTTCATCAAGACATATTGGCTGTGTTTAAAGGGACATGCCAAAATTTCACCTTCCATCACAATATCAGCTTTGTTTTCCGCTGTGCTCTCCTGAATCTGGAAAACCAGGGAAAAGCAAACAGATTCATGTAAAATGAGAGCCAACCTTTGGTCCAAAATTTGAACAAAGTTCATTTAGCAACTTCCCCTGTCCTGTTATTTTTCATTTTTGAACTTCCAGGCACTTCCTGGTTTAGCTGGGAATAGAAGCAAAAGGGATGCTATTGCATGAGAAATTCCATTCTCCAGTCCAGTTCCACATGATCAAGAAGTTCATATAGTCTGGGTAAACTTTAGTGACGTATCAGATTTTTTTGAGATTTAATTGATCGGATTCCTAGCACTGAAATTCTTGGGGTTCCCCAATCACTACTATCAGCTCCTCCAAAACGAGGGCTCCAACCCAGAAGCAATTCAAATAGACCCACTGGAAGACCCCAACAATCTCTGAGTGCTGAATTCTTCTGCAATCTTATGTCTGCACATGATGCGGCAAAGACATGTATGACTGTCACATCATCTGTCCTCTCTGTCTGTCTGCCCCATTCTCGTGATCAGGCCAGTTGACTGAAGTATATAAAAATCTAGAGGTGCATCCACTGGCTGTGTGTGTGTGTGTGTGTGTGTGTTTGTGAAAATGTCACTTAGTAAATAGGTGTGCATGGCATGAAAACTGGATGGCTTAAAATGGTATTGTCTCAATATTGTCTTTTCTCTAATATCAGGTCAGCTTTACCAATGTATTTGCCATTGTGCCAACGAGGGTCTGTTTTTATGCTTGCCTTGGATGACAAGAAAGGGTCCTTCTTGCTTATCATTTTAGGTTTTTTTCATTGATTCCAAGGCTAGAAGGCTATGATCATCTAGTCTGTATAACACAGGCCATAGAACTTCCCCAAAATAATTCTTAGGGAAGATCTTTTGGAAAAACATCCAACCCTGGTTTAAAAATTGCGTGATGGAGAATCCACCACAATCCTTGGAAATTGTTCCAATGATTAATTACTCTCAGTGATAAAAATTTACACCTTATTTCCAGTCTGAATTTGTCTAGCTTCAACTTCCAGCCATTGGATCACGTTGCACCTTTCTCTGCTAGACTGAAGAGCAAATGATTAAATATTTGTTCACAAGGTGAATACTTATAGATTGTAATCAAGCCATCCCCCTTAACTTACTCTTTGTGAAACTAAATAGTTTGAGCTCCTTGACCCTATCATTCTAAGGCCTGTTTTCTAATCCTTTAATCGTTCCTGTGGCTCTTCTCTGAACCCTCTCCAATTTATCAACATATGTCTTGAAGTGTAGACACCAGGACTGGGCACAGAATTCTGGCAGTGATGCAATCACTGCCAAACACAGAGATGAAATAACCTCTCTACTTCTACTCAAGCTTCTCCTGTTTATGCATCCAAAAGCTGTTTGCGCCCCTTTGGCCATCACACTGGAAGCTCAAGTTCAGCTTATTGTCCACCATGACCCCCAGATCTATTTCAGAGACACTGCGGCCCAGGATAGAGCCCTCCATCCTTTAAGTATGGCCTACATTCTTTGTTCCTAGATGTATATATTTGCATTTGGCCATATTAAAACACATATTGTTAGCCTGCACCCAGCTTGCTTCTAGCAATTCAGGCTAGTCAGCTTCATTATTTACCACTCCCTCAGTTTTTGTGTCATCTGTAATCTTTATAAGTGATGATTTTATGTTTTCTTCCAGGTCATTAATAAAATGTTAAATAGCAGAGGGCCAAGTCACTGAAGCACCCGACTAAAACTCATTTGATGATGATTTCTCATTTACAGTTACATTGACCAATGAGTAAGCCAGTTTTTATCCATTTAACATGTGCCGTATTAATTTTATATCTTTCTAGTTTTTTAACCAAAATGTCATGTGGTAACAATTCAAATCCTTTACAGAAGTCTATTACATCAACACCATTACCTTTTTCAACCAAACTTTTAATCTCATTTTAAAAAAAAGGTATCAATTTAGTTTGACAGGATCTATTTTCCATAAACCCATGTTGATTTGCATTAATTATATTACCCTCCTTTAATTCTTTATTAATCAAGTCCCATATCAGCTGATCCATTATCTTGCCCAGGATCAACGTCAGACTGACAGGCCCATAACTAGCTGGTCATTCCATTTACCTTTTTTAGATATTGGCACAACCTTAGCTTTCTTCCAGTCTTCTGGAATTTCCTTGGTGCTTCAGGACTTACTAAAAATCATCATTAATGGTCCAGTGAGCTCCTCAGGCAGCTTTTTTAAAAAAAAGGCTATCTGGAAGTGGGGATTTAAAAATGTCTAATTTTAGTAGGTGCTGTTTAAAATCCTCCTGAGATACTAATGGACTGGAAGGAGTGTTATCATATGATATGAATACATCATCTCTTTTTTCCCCCAAATACAGAACTAAAATATTTATTGAACACTTCTATCTTTTCTGCATTATTATTGATAATTCTATCATTTCCATACAGTAAAGGACCAATATCATTGTTAGGATTCTTTTTGTTCCTAATGTATTATAAAAACTCCTTATTGTCCTTATCTCTGCTGGCTATATATATATATATATATATATATATATATATATATATCATCTTGTGTCCTTTTGCTTCCCTTATCAATTTTCTACAATTCCTAGCTTCTTATATTTATTACTATCAACTTCCCCTTTCTTCTGTTTGTTATATATATATATTTATTTTTTTACAGTTGCCTTCACTTCTCCGCTAAACCAGATTGTTTTTTAACCAATATGGCCTTCTTCCTCACTTGTGGGATTGTGGCTTTTGGGGCATCTAGTAAATTTAAGTTCTTAAACAATTCACAATGATCATTTACATTTTTTTCCTGATTAAATTCTTCTTCCCATAGGATTGGCTCATCATTGTTTTCAGCTTTGTGAAACTGGCCCTTTTATGTACCATGTATATACCACTGGTCTGGACTTTATTCTGCTTGCACAAGTCAAGATCACTTGCTGGTTTGAACTAGAGTAAATGATGGATTCTCTGTAATTTTAAGTCTTTAAATGAAGATTTGAGGACTTCAGTAACTCAGCCAGAGGTTATGGGTTTATTACAGGAGTGCATGGGTGAGGTTCTGTGACTCCAATGTGCAGGAGATCAGATTAGATGATCATGAAGTTTCCTTCTTGTCTAAAGTCTAGGACTCACTTGTATCTAAGTTACTATTAATTTCTAGTTCTGTGATCAGTTCCTCTTTATCTGTAAAGACAAGGTCCAGTATAGAATTCCCCTGTGTTAGCTGCAGCACTTGTTGAGTTAGGAAATTCTCATTTATAATATTTAGAAAGGATGTTTTAGTACTGGCAGCATGAGATCTTCAGGATATATCACTCAGATTGAAGTCCCCCAGGGTCACACGTTTTTTCCTATACATTGTAGATAGATGCCTAAGGAGCCGATCATCCTGCTCCCTAGTGTGATTTGATGGTTGGAAGCAGACACCAACTAATACCCCATCTTGTGCTTCATCTGTTAGAACATTGATACATAAGCATTCAAGATCATTTTCTTCTGAGTTGTGAATGACTTGGAAACAGGTTCAGAGATTCTCTATTCATTTCTGGTTAAAGATCAAAAAGTCCCATAAAATGGAAGCCAACCAACACAAGATCCCTACCAGTCAGCAATATTGTTCAAGTTGCATTATGCCGACACCTTTCAATGGAGTTCTAGAACATAAACAGTATAGGGATGTGATGGAGACCCAGCCTCAAACAGCGAGGCTTAGACAATATACGGCACAAGGCAACTTGCAAAGCATTTCTGAGAAAAATTAGTTTTTCAAAAAGCTTAAACAGCTTAGCGCAGATCCTTTTTGCTTCTTGAGGCAAAAACTGTAAGCACCTTTTTATTTTGAAAATGATGGGCCAAATTCTATTCCCAGTTACAATGGCTTCAGCGCCACCGGTTTGTTTATTTTCCATTTCACATTTGTTCTTTCTGGAATCTCTCCTGCTCAGCAGCTGTTTGTAGGTGTCTTTTTCTCTCCCATCATAATGTACCTTTTCTTCCTGTTCAAGGCATCCATAATCCTCTCTTTGTGACATCATAGTTGTTTCCATAGCAACAGATTATGATACTAGAGCAGAGGATAATGTCAAACAGGAGGAGGAAGAGATAAATTTGTGAGTGAGAGAGAAAGAGCAAGAGAGCATGATTATATATTCCTATATATATTCCAAGAATGCTGTCTGTCTGATTTCTGTCTTCTTTTCCTTTGAAAGGTGGGGAAACCCCCCTCACAGTGGATAGCACAATATGTGTACATGGTATCGGTCAGTTCAGGTCTGGTATGCTGTGCTTTATTCTTGATATCAGTAATAGTCTCTCCTGAAGGTGCATCTAGATTAGCCAAAATTGGAAGCATAATTCACCACTGATGCAACTTCTCCATTATTATTTTTATTATTATTATTTATTATTTTTATGTGTATTATAGTAGCAGCTCAGGACATACATCAACGCTAATAGTGCTAGGTGATGTACACAAAGAAGGCAAGTATCCTTTCCTAAATAGCTCACAATCTGATGTTGGAAGGGACATAAGAAATGGCCACATCAGACAAATAGGATGTGTGGGGTTGGGAGGATTAGGCAACAAAATGAACAGCGTTAGCAGAAATATAGATGTCTCACCAGTATAGAAATGGTGGAAGTTTCATGTAGACAGGACTCAGACATTTTTACCACCAGCACTTCTGGTCTAAACCACTAGGGCAACAACAGTGGTAAATACGTCTGAGCCCTGTCTGTGCTTTAGCTTTCACCAGTGATATTGCTGGTGGAGTTGTACTGGTATTGAATTAGGTACCTGATTTCTGGCAGTGTAGATGCACCTTTGGTGAGTAAAGAACGTAACCTCAAACATCTTGTGGTCTTGCCCACAGTATGATTGAAACACTTGTAGTAGTGTCTTTGGTGTTCTATGCTTCCATGGGTAGAAGGGATAGTCATGTGTTTAAGGCCTGAGGCTGGGAATGAGGAGCATTTAGCATTATGGACTTTTTTTTTTTTTTTTTTTTTTTACCTCCCTCTGAGGCATTTTGTACTGGCTGATTAAAAAACGGCAGAGAAGGTTTTAATATTTTTAAGCAGGCCTTCAAAATGATCTCCCTTCCCCCTCCAAGCACAGTCAACTGCTAGCCACCATTATCAACACCACTATACAAAAGCCTGGTCTCAGAAGTTAGGGGAAAGTTGACGAGAAGATTCTTTGGGATATGTCCCTAGCTTATGGGATACATATTGCACTGAAAGTGTGTACGTGTGCTTTAGATTCCCTTCCGCTCAGTCTAACAGCCAGCTCTGGTGCTGAAATAGCCAGTCCACTGGTCTGATCGGACATGGCAACTCCTATATGACACTCTCATTGTCCAAGCAATTATATACAGGCTCTGTTGGCCAACATGAAGGCACTCGGATACCACGGTGATGGGTGCAATATAAGAATCTGAACAGGACAGAATGTGGCGATCACTGTTGCATTACCAGTCCATTTGAATCTCTCTCATGTCAACTGAATCATTTGGAAGGAATTTGAATGCTTTTAATCTTCGGGCTCTCTGTGTTCATCTCAGGAGCGTGACAGTGACACAATTTACTTAATATTTCAGTCACCCTTCACAAACCATAACTAGCTGATCTTCACAACACCCTGATGAGGCAGGCAAGTGGGTAGGAGTATTATTTCTATTGTACAGAGAATTTAAGCAATGTTCCCATGGCCACATAGTAAGATGGGCAGCGCTGGGTTTAGATTTCTGGGATGCCTGGTTCTCAGCCCCGTGCTCACTCTTTTAGACTACACCGTACCTTGATGACTTCTGAATGTTGGGGCAGGGATCTGAGAGGCTCACCACATCTGGGAAGGACAGATTTTGCTACCCTGTTGAATGATGGGTTTTACTGAGCCGTTAGGGTGGGGAGGACGGACAGGGAGTTGAAGTGTCTCAGTCTGTGTAAAGGATAGTCAGGGGATAAAGTGGTTTGGCGTGTACGTGAGTATAGAGCACCTAGATGGGAATCAGGGGGTAGGACACCTGCACGGGCCGCAAAGAATGCAGGTTTACGCTGCCAAGTCCTGAAAGTGGGGGACGCCCAGCATTTGTGGGCTTCTCCTCATGGGCAGTATTTTGGTCTAGCAGGGCTGGTGCTGACTGACTGGTGGGGGTTGATTTTTTTTTCATTCCAATTTTGATTAAAGCAAGTAAACAAACTGGCCTTGTTGTGTCAAAGGGCATCATTACATGGGGTTCAAATCTGGGGGTGAAACATGGTCCTTTCTTGCCCAGGGAAGTAGACTAGGCTGGGAGTGTGGTGGAAGCTCTGTTTGTTTCTGTAAATCTCTATTGAAGGCTATCCTATGCTAGGGGTGCCTAACCCATAGATTTAAATATGCAATACAGTGTATAACATGAAGGGCTGCCCATGCATACATCAGAAACCACCAAACTCCACTGACCCCAGCCTCTATCCCCAAAGCCAAAGAAAAACCTCAGCCTTTTCTGCATGCCCAGTAGGTTAGAAAGTCCAGGCTCTGGCAAACCAAGAAGGAGTTCCAAGCTCCAGGACCCCTCATGGAGAACACCCTGCTAGAAACCCCCTCTGTTGATAGTGCAGGACCTTTACTGGACTTATTTCAGCTGTGTCAGTAGGGGCAGGCCCCAAGCAATGCAAGCCCTGAATTCTGCTTGGAAGTTAAAGTGCTCCCAGTGTGCAAGGCCGAGTAATAAGCAGGCCATGTCATGCTGCACTAAGCTCAGTTTCTCAATCGTCTCAAGGTGTGGTCCCATGTAGAATGCATGACACCAATCAAATCGCAAGGCGACAAAGGTGGGGACAACTGTGGCAACATCCCTGCGCAGGAGGAAAGGTTGCACCCGTCTCGCCAGACTTGGATGAAAAGCAAGCACTCCTTGCCACAACCACTACACGGAAACCCAGGAGCGACCCAGGATCTAACGACACACCAGAGTCACATATCTGCGTGACAAATGGGGCGTCCAGCTCACTGAAGCAGGAGTGCAAATAAATGTTCCATCCACATTAAGCAGTGCTTGAGTCCAAAACAAAGACATGCCAGAACGCCGAGCAGTGGGAGGCCCCGGGGGTGGGGGCAGGGGCGAGCATGGGGAGTTGGAGGTAGTGGGGGGAGCTGGGAAGAAGATAGGGCCAGTGGGGCAGCCCCAGAGGAGAAGAGACTGACTCTCTGCAGAACCTGTCCCATCCCCACCTCCGCTTTATCTGTGCCCATCTCCTGCTCTCCATGGGAGGCCCTAGGCAGCCCTGGGCCCGGCTCTGCCCCTGTCGCAGGCTCATAGTGGCTCTGGCCCCCATGCTCTCCTGTCCAGTCCCACCTGCAGCATCCTCCACCGAGCAATGCCCCCAGGTCCAGCACTGGCACCTGCTGGCTCAGAGGCTGCTCTGCAGCTGGGGAGGGAAAGGAGCTGTCTGGCCCTGAGTCAACAAAAGTACTGGCACGCCGTTTTGGCTACCCAAAAAAGTGTCGTAATGCCAGCACAGCTTGAGCGCCGAGGTTAAAGCCTCTTTAGGTTGCCAGAGTAGCATAAAAGAGCTGGAGTGTAAATGCAAATCAGGCCCTCGGCGTGTGTACGCAAGGAGCGCGTGTACAGAGGATCCTGTCAATGTGTGTGGTGGCTGTGTCAATGTGTGCGCTGTATGTGTGAGGTTGTGTTGGGGGTGAGACCAGTGTATTTATGTAGAGGGATGTTGTGACAGCGTGTGTGAGGATGGCTGAGTGTGTCTCGCATGTCAGAGCCTTCTTCAAGAGTGATCTGTAATCCTGGGTCTGCCAGTTCATCTGGCCTGCAACTTCCACCGCCATAGGACCTCTCCCACAGCCCTGCTAATGCACATCATGGTTGGCACCCATATGATTCCAGTTCGGGGGGTTCTCCTACAGCTCTGCTAATGCTCCTCAACCTTGATCGGCTTCACCCTTCGCTGTTTCAATTCTGGACCAATCATACGGCATGCAAAGGTAGTTCAGTAATAGAGGTAAATGCAGTATCAGTTAGGACAGTGATTCTCAACCAGGGTATACGTACTCCTGGGGGTACGCAGAGGTCTTCCAGGTGGTACATCAACTCATCTTGGTATTTACCTAGTTTTACAACTGGCTACATAAAAACGCATTAGCAGAGTCAGTACAAACTCAAACTTCATACAGACAAAATGAGAAAGTGAGCAATTTTTCAATCACAGTGTGCTGTGACACTCTTGTGGTTTTATGTCTGATTTTGTAAGCAAATTGTTTTTAAGTGAGGTGAAACTTGGAGTATGCAAGACAAATCAGAATCCTGAAAGGGGTACAGTAGTCTGGAAAGGTTGAGAACCATTAAGTTCGGGAATCAGTATCTATCTGTCCATCCACTCATCCCAGCATACCATACCATACCATACCAATCATCATGGTAGCTGAGGTAAACTTCAATAGAGGAGCTGTCTCTTTTCCAGATCACTCCTTAAGCCTCTGAACCATCGTTATGTTCCAGTTCCATTGTGGATGGTAGCATTCCATGGACAGTGTGTCCGGTTTCTGGAGTTGCCCCCCTTTAGGACTGGGTTTGACCTTATACCCAGCCTGATTTAAAAGTTTTTTCTTTGCTTTTGAAATCATTCCAGTGTCCCAGAGGAACACATGACTCATTAGCAAGTCCTACATTTCCTCCAAGCTATGAAAGGCTGAAGGGATTTCAGGCAAAAGATGCTTTATGAGGGGATGTCTGCTTTTTCCTGCTGTTCTCCATCACGCACAGAGACTGGCTGTCCTTGCCAAAGAGGCCCTGAACTTTGAAAACAGTGTGAGCAGAGCTGGGAAAGAGATGATGGAGTGTGAGTGAACTGCAGGGTAGAGCAGGTTTTCAGGTGAGATCCTGTGACTTTTGATACCAGGAGCACTAAAACAGATTGTGGCGGCACTGGCGGTGAGTGGGGAAAACGTGCTTATGTCATTTGGCATTGCTGGAACAAGTCACAGGTCGTCGATTTTCAGTTGGGTTTAATTATTTCTCCACAGCAGCCGTCAACAGATGGAAAGTTCCCTCAAATGCTTTGCAGATGCAGTCAGTAGTCCTGTCCACCTCCGTCTCTTGTCATTGGATGTGTTTGCAAAGTGACCATGATCTTTTCCTTTCCCTTATTCCTGTCATACATTTGGCAGCGTTCTTTGGCTCCTGAGTACAATATTCTCACTTTCTCTCTTAGCGTATGTCTGTGCTGCGAGAGAAGGACAGTCTCAGGACCTGGGTCAGCCGGCTCTGGGATTCCTCCCCCGTCATGGGGTCTCAGAGCTTGGGCTTCAGCCTGAGCCCAAATGTCTACACTGCAGTTTTGCAGCCCCACCATCCAAGCCCCACGAGCCCTACTTAGCTGACACATGCCAGACGCGGGTGTTTGACTGCAGTGTAGACATACCCTCCTGCTTGGGTGAGAGCCCGGGCTCTGAGACCCTCCTCCCTCACGGGTTCGCAGAGCTCGGGCTCCAGCCCGAACCGACCATCTACCCTGCAGTTTTATAGCCCACAGCCTGAGCCCTGGGTCTTTTATTGCAGTGTAGACATAGCTTGGTTGAATGCCGCTCACAGCCAGTCACTGTGTTAAAGTAAATTAGGGGGTGGGAGGAGGCGGGAGAAAAGGGAAAGCCTTGTGTCTAGAGATATGGGAGTGGTAATGGGTGGCATTCTTATTCCCTAGTGCGCTAGCCATTAAAAAAGATAGCTGAGACTCCCCCTGTACTCAGCGTATACATGCATTTGTAGGTATTGTACATCTCACAGCAGCACAGGTGGGGAGGCTATGCCAGTGCCTTCTCCATTACTCAACCCCAACTCAAACAGGCCTTTTCAAATCCCAGTCCGGAAGTAAAATGTTGCTAAAACTAAAGTAGCCCATTATTATTATTATTATTATTAAATCATAGCAGAATAGGCATTCTTGACCAATTCTCCTCCTCCGACCCACATTCAGCCATTCATGACCACTGTTCTTCAGGTACACCCTATGACAGTTTCTAGAGAACTAGATAACTGGAACAATGCCTGCCTTCTGACATCTGGTTGTAGATGGCTGAGCAAATCTACCCCAGCAGAAGACTGGACACAGAGAAAGCAAATAGGCTCCCAACCCCTATGGACAGCTAACGGGAAATGCACAACCCACAGCTTGGGAACTAGTGAGTTAGATGTGAGGGCCACCCCATCTCGCTCCGTCAGTCCAGCAGCCACGTTAGGATTACTAGGGTGTATTTATTATTTTATTTTATGGCAGAACCATGGACTTGCAGGCAGACAGAAAATATCTCATGCCCACCCTTGGGTTTTCAGTGTAAGTGATAAGGGTATTGCCAAAGCATTTTAACACATGAAGGGAGAATTTTTAAATATCCAGGCATAGATTTCTAGCCCATCCAGAGTTTTCCTAGCAATGAATTGTGGACAGCATTTGTCAAGGGACCTAAAAGACTCAGGTG
This sequence comes from Emydura macquarii macquarii, assembly GCF_026122565.2. Classification (NCBI taxonomy): domain Eukaryota; kingdom Metazoa; phylum Chordata; order Testudines; family Chelidae; genus Emydura; species Emydura macquarii. Next base: position 2,923,584 of record NW_027133667.1, read on the forward strand.
TCCTAATTCCACTGACGTTCAAAGGGGATTTGGCATCTAACTCCCATAGGTGCCTGAAAAAATTGTATGTGTTTGTGTATGTATATGTGTAAAAAACATTCCCTGGCTACTGTGAAATAAAGAGAGTAGCACTGGAAGATTCTAAAGATAGAAGATAAGATTCTAAAGACAGGTAGGGTTTGTAGGAATGTGATCACTTGGTAAACTGGGCACAAGCAAACAATGTGTTTCAATATGGCTAAATGTAAATATATACATCTAGGAACAAAGAATGTATGCTTTACTTAAGATGACCAGATGTGCTAATTTTATAGGGCTTTTTCTTATATAGGTGCCCCCCCATCCCCTGTCCCAATTTTTCACACTTGATCTCCGGTTACCCTAGCCATACTTACAGGATGGGGGACCCTGTCCTGGATAGCAGTGACTCTGAAAAAGATTTGGGGTTAGTGGTAGATAATCAGCTGAACATGAGCTCCCAGTGCGGTGCTGTGGCCAAAAGGGCTAATGCGATCCTCGGATAAACGGGAATCTCGAGGAGTAGAGAGGTCATTTTATCACTGTGTCTGGCCGTGACGTGACCACTGATGGAATACTGTGTGTGATGCCCACAATTCAAGAAGGATGTTGATAAATTGGAGGGAGTTCAGAGAAGAGCCACGGGAATGATTAAAGGATTAGAAAACCTGCCGTATAGTGATAGATGTAAGGAGCTCAATGACTTAGTTTAGCAAAGGAAAGGTTAAGGGGTGACGTGATCACAGCCTGTAGGTACCTACATAGGGAACAAATATTCAATCTAGCAGCAAAAGGCATAACATGATCCGAAGTCTGGAAGTTGAAGCTAGACAAATTCAGACTGGAAATAAGGTGTAAGTTTTTATCAGTGAGGGAAATTAACAGTTGGAACAATTTACCAAGGGATGTGGTGGATTCTCCATCACTGACTATTTTTTTAAAATCAAGACTGGATGTTATTCTAAAATATCTGCTCTAGGAATTATATTGGGGAAGTTCTATGGCCTGTGTTATACAGGAGGTCAGACTAGATGATCACAATGGCCCCTTCTGGCCTTGGAATCTATGCATCTACTAATCCTCTTTAACTCCTACAGAGCTGGTGGCTGTAGCTCCCCCCATTTTGTGATGGGATATATGCAGTGACATGCGGGGCTTTGGTAGAAGAAGGCACCGAGTGAGGGGATTGACTATCATATTAGCCAGTTTCTGGTTAACCGTAAAACAACCAACCCTCTGTCAGGCAGCCTTGTTTAATCTACTTATATCACAGTTGGCAGCTCAATGGCTAGATCAGAGTGAAATTCAGCCCTGTGCAGAGGACTAGCACAAAGCCTGTGCCAACATTTAAGTCCCACTTAAGTTCTGATTTGAGATCTTAAGTGGCACTTAAGTGGTATACAGACCTTGTACTGGCCATCTGCAGGGGGCTGAATGTCATCCTGAGTAAGCAATAACAGCCTATGATAAGGTGAGCAGAGAGGTTATTCCAGAAGGCCTCCTGCCATCTGTGGGTTTGTTGTGAGGCCCGAGTTGGAAGTCAGAATGTTATCAACCTTCTGAGAAGTGTGGGGATTCCTGTAAAAGCTCATGTCTCCAAGTCTCTGCTTTTGAGTTTGGCATTTTTAAATGTTATAGGCGATTAACGGTGGCTAACGAGTTTTGACTGTTGCATTTCAAAGCACTGGTTAGTGCTGGCTGAGAGACTGTCCTCAAAGAGTAGATATCAATGGTTTGCTGTCAAACTGGGAGGGAATATCTAGTGAAGTCCCACAGAGATCACTCCTGCATCTGATACTATTCAATATTTTCATTAATGACTTGGGTAATGGAGTGGAGAATATGAGTATAACATTTATGGATGACAGCAAGCTGGGAGAGGTTGCATGCATTTTCAAGGACAGGATTAGAATTCAAAATGACCTGGACAAATTGGAGAATTGGTCTGAAATCAACAAGATAAAATTCAAGACAGACAAGTGCAAAGTACTACACTTGGTAAGGAAAAATCAAATGCACAGCTACAAAATGGGGAATGACTGGCTAGGTGGTAGTACTGCAGAAAAGGACGTGGAAGTTACAGTGGATCACAAATTGAATGAGTTAACAATCTGATGCAGTTGTAAAAAAGGCTAATATCATTCTGGGGAGTATTAGCGGAATTGTCATATGTAAGACACGAAAGATAATTGTCCCACTCTACCCAGCACTGGTGAGGCTTCAGATGGACTACTGTGTTTTATTCTGGGTGCCACACTTTAGGAAAGATGTGGACAAATTGGAGAGAGTCCAGAGGTTTAGAAAACTTGACCTATGAGGAAAGGGTAAAAAAACTGGGCATGTTTAGTCTTGAGAAAAGAAGACCGAGGGAGACCTGATAACAGTCTTCAAATAGGTTAAGGGCTGTAATGAGGAGGACGGTACTCATTTGTTCTTCATGCCCACTGGAGGAAAGACAAGAAATAATGGGCTTAATATGCCGCAAGGGATATTTAGGTCAGATATTAGGAAACTCTAGCTGTCAGGGTAGTTAAGCTCTGGAATAGGCTTCCAAGAGAGATTTCTAAGAACAGGTTGGACAAAAACCTGTCAGGAGTGGTCTAAGTTTACTTGGTCTTGCCTCAGAGCAGGGGGCTGGACTTCATGACCTCTCAAGGTCCCTTCCATGTCTATGATTCTATGATTAGCCAATCAGATTCCTCCTAATCCTATTATCCAGCCTATCTACATAGATCTAGCTATGTATGTTACTATATTTATCTTCACAGTGAACCTCTCTTTCTCTCTCTCTGTCTCCCCATTCCAATTGCTTCCTTCTGCTAGCGTTTGCAACGGACACAGCTAGTTGCTGGTAGCAAATAACACCCCTGCGGATTCCCTTCCTGCAAGGAAGCCAGCCTTCTAAAGGCAGCGCTGCTGATGCAAGGGGGCTCCAACAGAGGCAGCCCCTGACTCCCCTTTCATGCCTACCTCTCCCTCTACAGCTGCTCTTTGCACAGTCACCCCCTTCATCTGGCACAAGTGCAGTCACATCTCCCGACCCTGCGGTGCCAGGGGCTGCCGTTGCTTGTCTGTGAGAATACAAGGCTCAGCCCGTTGCTGGCACCAAGCACTCTTCATCTTATTGATAATCACCACAGGCTTGGGCTCATCATTTCTTTCTTTCTTTCTCTGAATTTTTCAGCAAAGGAAAATTGGCTGCAGCATTTAGGCCACGTCCTCAGATCTGGAGCCCAGCGAGGTCTGCACCTCTTTCCATTAGCTGAGGATCTGGTCCTTCCTGTTCGTCTTGTTTCCGAGGGCTTTGGGGGCCTGTATCAATTAATTTACTTCACTTTAAAGGTTCTTCACCTATAGAAACTTGGGCTATTGCTTCAGGAGGAACACATGGAAGAGAAACCCAGCAGGCCTAGCTTCGGAGAACGGAGGCAAAAGGTGTGCAGAATGACTGTTGAGTTGCTTGGGAGGCTGGTTTATAATTTTAGGAATGTGTGGGAGTGCATGTATACATGCACGTCTGTGTATATTTGGACAGGTGTGCACACATGTAGGGGGATGAGCCTGCAAGCTGCTGACAGCCTCTTGTGACATCCTGAATACCCTAAAATCTCATCAAAGTCTGTGGGAGTTGAGGGCCACAAGCATCTTGCAGGATTTTGTACTGCGTGTCTAGAACTGGAGAAGGGATCATAGAGGATTGTTGACTTTGATTCTTAACCTTTATAAACCAAGGCTAAGAGCAAAACACAGACTGGAGGCAAGAAGATGGATGTAAATCCTGAATCCTGTTTGCACAAGTGCATTTCGTTCCAGTGCTAAGGAGATTTCTCTTTTCCCCAACTGTACTTTGACTTTAGAAAAGAATTTAGTTTGGACTTATTTTGATAAAATTTGGTCAAGGGAGGCTTTCAGTTTCTAATTTGCACATTATTTTGGGGTGAGGATGAGGATTTTGGAACCTCCAGGAAATATAGATCTGTGAGTTTTTGTCTTTTATGTGTTATCAGAAAAAAGCAGAGGGGAATAGGTGGTTCAGGGGTGTGAGAATATGGAGCCTTACAGTTCTAAGTCTGCAGTTCAAATTCATCCTACCTTGGTAGTAACCAAAAATTACTACCATTTGGTGGCCTATGTGTAATGAGTTTTGTGGTCTCACCCACACGCTGGTGGGCAGGTGTCTGCGTCACAGGAAGCAAGAATACAGTTGGCACTTTGTTTGGCAGTCCCTGCAGAGATATCTAGGATTGAACGTCCCTTTCACTTTTGGAAGGAGTCCCTCCAGCATGTAACTGCAATGCATTGGCAAAAGGGTGTGGAGGAAACTTGTACCGCCCCCGACCTATGCTTTTGGAGGGAGAGGACTTTCGCTCCCAGAGCTGTCAGTCAAAAAACTTCCATCTATCCCATCTTAAAAATCTTCCATCTTCCCCATCTTAAAAAAATGACAACTTAAAAATCAGGGCGAAATCCCACTTGTTATTTTTCATCTCGTTGTCCCAGCATCACGTCTCTTCCCCAGACGCTGTGTACAAAGAGAAGGGAGATGGAAAACTCAAGTGGTAGGTTTATCTCATCTCCAGTTTTGCGGCCAATGTACTTGTGATTATTGGGGGGTGAGACTTCCTGCCATGCTTTCTTGCCACACTGGTGGCTTTCCTGACACCCCTTTTAGCACCTGCGGCTGGGTGTGAAGAGATGTGAGGAGGTGATATCAGCTAATACAAGACCCAGTGGGAGGCAGTGACAGCCAGTGCTATTTCAATATGTTGAGTCAAAACTTTTTCTCTTTGTCTCACTTTGTCTCTCTTCAAATTGCATCTCAATGTCTCTAGCGTTGGGAAGGAGGAATTTGGGAACTGCTGTTCATCATCCAATCCCTTGTAATGAATGTGCTGTTCAGTGCCCTAGCCCGTAGCCCTTCTACGAAGTAATTCACTTGGTGTTTGCCGGGATGCCATGGATGCCATAAGAATTCCACTGTTAGCATTACTCAAGCATTAGAGAGAGGATATGAAAATAAATGGTGAGCTATAATATTTTATGATTCATTCCAGCCACATCATTCCTCTGTCTTTTTTTTCCCAGTGAGGAAGGAGGGGTCTCTACATTCCTTTCACTGTCACAGCCCTTAGATTTCTCCCTCATTCAGCCCCACTCCAATGTACAACTGTCTTCCTCCCACAACTTCCGTATCCCACATGTTGACTACCAGCTTTCTGGCTGGAGAGGATTGGCTGGGGCTAACATTGGAGCCTGGCCCAGGCTGCTCTTTAAATGGCTAGAGGAGGTCATTGCTGAGAGAGGCAATGCCAAAACTGGCCTCAGCATTTTGTGGTGGGCCTACAATTTTTTTGTCCCCATCCCTTACAAAAAGGAACCAACTCTGCTCACCCGTGATCTCAGCGCTCGGCACTGGGTCTGCAGAGTGATTCTTCGGGACACTTACCGAACTTTCAGTGATTCATGTCACATAAGGAAGAGAGAGGGATCTTCAGCCTGCCACCAGCCTTGTGCTGCAAGAGTGGAGCTGAGCTGCTTGTAACATTGAGACCAATATTGTAAACCATCATCACTGGTTCTGGAAGCTTCAGTGCTTGGGTGGGAACTCTCAAAAACTCACCACTGCAAAAACAGTGGCCACTTCTGAAAACTTTGGTCTACACCAAATCCATGGACTGAATCAGTATCATGCTTAGTCTACTAGACCAGAGTTTCTCGACCTGTGGGAATTGCACAGCAGCTCCTGCAGCTCCAGCCCCACGGGGCTGGCTGACCATGGGTCCTTGCTCTGCGTGTTGTGGGCTGGGGTGTGGGGTCACAGCACAGCTCAGGTTTGGCCCAGCTGCCCCTCCATCATGACAATGCAGGGCCGGCCAGGCCAGAATTTGAGTGAATGGGGCTGTGACCATGTCCTGTCAGGTCACAAAGCCATTCACACAAATTTGGCCTGGATGGTCCCACATCAGGGGGCCTGGGCCAAACCTGAGCAGCTCTGCGACCCCAGAAGTCACAATGCCTGGAGTGGGGAGCCGATCCCAGCCAGCCCCATGGGACCAGAGCTGCAGCAGCCGCTGCTGTGGAGACGGCTCTGCAAACTCCTCCCACAGAACCCACTCCCCAGGGGCAGGACTCAACCCTCCAGAGGGCCTCTCCTTACCCACCTAGGGACAGGGCCTAACCCCCCCTGGCCAATTTACTGGGTTGTGTCAGGTCAGCCCACCCTCAGGGGCAGGACCCGACCCCTTCGCCTCTCTCCCCCATCTATTTACTGGGTCACGACAAACCATCAACATTTATAAATGCATCCAGAGCCCCAAAAGGCTGAGAACCACTGCACCAGACCAGGCTGGTCTCTCACAACGTTGAGCTGCTTCCCGAGTCCCCCGCTCCTTGTAGCTACAGGCCACATTGGCTGCTCAGTGGTGGCTGGGAAGGAGCTTGTGGTGACCCTGCTACCCTTAAGGACACACGTCCCCTCCGCAAACTGGTCTGAGGTCCCCTTAAACATCAGGAGACCCGTTTCCAAGATCCCACATGCCAACCCTGAGTGATTGTAGCAGGGGTCATGAATAGCCCCCTTCTCTGTGGGGAAAAGACGCAGTGACAGACTTCTGAGCACCAGCCATCAGTTATACGCTCAAGGCTCTCTTTGTGGAAGAAGCAGCCGTGGGCTTTCAAAGCCAGCTGTGCATGAGGCACCCCCATCCGGGAGGGGCTGCGTGAAGGCCATTTCTTTTTTCCCCCCACTGTTTTCCTTGTTCCTTACTCCAAATGGGGATGGATTATAAATGTCTTAGGAAAAAGGAGCTTTCTTTGAGGTTAGTTTTCAGTTCATTGGCACTGTGAAATCAAAAGGCTCTGGATTTCACCACCTCCCACAATGGGTGCGCTACATGACACTCCCCACACAGCAGGACCAATGCACCTCAGTGGGGAATGGCCTGCAGCATTTCCTGCCCCCACTCCCGTGCTCGCTGTGTATCTCAACACTCATCTGACCCGCAGCACTCCCTGCTGTTCCAGTCCAGGCGCCCCCTTCTCCTTCAGACACACGGCTCTGCCCTGCTCTTCCAGTCCTGATCACATCACCAGCCCTCACGAATGCACTTCAGCACCGTCCAGCCAGTCCTGATGCTGCTTCAGGACATGGGAAGCCTTCATTGCTCTGCCAAAGCACTTCAGTCCCGATATGCAGCCCTGCTCCTGGCTGGGCTTCCAGGCCTGGGCATTTCTTGAGCCACAGACTGATGTCTGCTCTGGGTTATGTTGTGGTTTTGCGACGTGCACAAATGGGGGATGACACCATCCAATTCAATTTCTCTGGTGATCCAAGATGGGTTTTTAATTCAGACCTCAAAGGGCGAGCTGTGTGATTTAATGTGATGTGACCAGCAGAGGCATATGACCTCATGGTATGAATAAGCAAGAGGAGATTAGCAAGGGAGAAGTAAGCGTCTACTGTCCATAAATGACGACAGCACAAATAACAGAGGATGTAACAGTTTGTAAAAGAAAGCTGGAAAAAGTAACCGACTCACTCCTTTATCTGACTTTTATTCTGCCAATTTGATTCCAGTTGCTCATTTTTGATCCATGTTTCCCTCCATCTTAGCTTGGTTTTATCTGTTCTTTAGGAGAGAGAGAGAGAGAGGGAGGGAGGGCTCAACAAGGTAAGCGTTAATGGGATGCTCAGTGGGGATTTATTATAAAACATCCAGGCATTCCGAGACGCTTAAGGAAAGGGAAAGGGTGGAAGTGGAACTGGTGGGTTCTTTTTATGTCTCCCTACACAGTGCTGCAGAACGTTCTCCTGGAATGGGTAGCCGGGAAGTAAACAAGAGGGAATGGGAGTACGGGGGCTTTAAAAGTGGAATGAGGAATGGACTCGGACTCCCCAATATTCTTGCACCCTGCCAACAAAAGTTCTCACTGCCCCCTTAGCGTGTCATTCCCATTAGCAATGCTAGGAATTAGTGCTCACAGCGAGAGGGAAGTCTCTATAACGGCGAGGCTGAGAAATACTTTTGTGTGTTCAATAAAAGAGGTAGGGCTGTGTCCCACGGGTGTCACTAAGCTGTGTGTTGGAAAGGTGTGTGTCGCGAACTCGGTGCTTGTGTGAATACACAATGGAAAGCATTGGCTTATGCCAGGAAAAATGCAGGCAGGTCAATGGAACCACTTGCCTGACTACCAGTAGTATGGTGAGGACTCCTATGAGTGTGGCAGGGAGTGGTGCTAGTGGTTGTCTTTTGTGAGGCCACCTGGTCACAGATGTTCCAGCATGATCTGATGACGTTGTCACATGATGCCATGATATTGCATTGACTCACACTGGTATTATTTTTATTTATATTACATTAGTGCCTAGATACCCCAATTGAGATTGGGGTCCTGCTACGTCAGGCACTAAACACAGACAGAGCGAGAGACGGTCTCTGCCCTGGACAGCTTGCTGTGTAAATAGACAAGACAGACAAAAGGTGGAAGGGGTAACACAGACTCACAGAGGTGAAGTGACTTGCTCAAGGTCACTGAGCTAGTCAGTGGCAGAGCCAAGAGTAGAATCCAGGTCTCCTGAGTCCCAATCTGGTGCACTATCCCCAGGACTGGGCTGTTGGTGACATTTCACTGCTTCCAAATGTAGTGGCATAACCTTGTGACATAATGCCCTATATGAACTCCGCTCAGGATGCTTTAACGTCCTGCAAAGCTAGTCTTACGGCATAAATTGTGAAAAGTGGGGTATCCCATGAAATCTGGGTTCAGCAGTCACCCTATCCTTCACCCCTATCACGCTGTCCCAGGCCTTCAGCGTTGCACTGGTATCATGGAACGGCCGGATGCCCCATGTACATTCAGCTGTGCTCTACCTGGATGTAGCTGGAGTGCATGTCTGCAATCATCCATATATTGCAAACGGAACAATTTTCCACAGGGGGAAACCTGATGCAATATAAAGGGAGGTGGGTCAGTTGGTGTACAAGCGTCGGGGAGTCTGAGGAAACAGCAGGAATTGCTGGCTAATGTCTGTAACTTTGCCCAACCTACCATGGGAGGGTGAATGATAAATACAGATGTAAAACTCCTTCTTTGGTTTCTCAATTGAAACAAAACGTTAAGAAGAGAAGGAAGGTGTGTGGAGTCACAAATCAGCCCCCAAAGTCTTTGTCCCAGAGCTGGGTCATTCTGCATGAGCCAGCATCCCTAAATGAAATGTTAATATGGAAGAGTGGTCTTTCACCTCTAGATGACCAGTTCAGGCTGGTACTGCTGATCAAAGCTGATACCAGCTAATGGCTATTTGGTGGCCTACAGTATGTTCAGTGAATTGTGGTGTGTCTTCAGCCCGCTTCCAATGGACAGGTGTCCACACAAGCCGTACTAGTGAGTACCTTTCAGGCCAGCTGAAAAGATATGAAGATATGATATCCACAATCTTACCCTTAGAGATAGTCCTGGATGTCGAGGCGGAAGCAGATGGGCAGGGCAGTGTGAAGGCAGTTTGCACAGCCATTACACATGCTGTACTTGTTCTGGAGAAGAGATATTACTAGAACTTGTATTACAGGAGGGCCTAGTCTCCAGCCAGGATGTGGGTTGTGCGAGGTGCCCCTGCAAACGCACAGTGAGGCAGTTCCTGCCTCAGAATCTTACAATCTAAGTCGTTCAGCTAACGTGCTAAATTCACATATAAATATATATATTTGTAGTTAGCAAAAATGGCCCGGTGAGTCTCCAGAGAAGACGCACATGTATGGGGAGAGAGAAAAAGGGGGCGTTCTGCACTGCTCGGTCATGAGCCCCCTCCAGCTGACGCAGAGGGGATGTTAGTGAAAGGAGCTGTGTGCGGCCCAGAAGGGTGGGCATCGTGATGTAGACCCCTGAGGCTCTTGAGAGTAAGACAGGCCGATGAACATTGACGGTGGGTGGTTAGATCTGGAGGGGGCTCAGCCCCTCCACCCCAGATCTGAGCCCCTGCAGGCACCTTCCAGGCACCTTCCAGTTTCGTCCCCTCTACTTTTTTATGGGGGGAGAGAATACTTATTTTAATGGAGAGGGTCCTGGACTGGGAATCAGGACACATGGATGTTATTCCCAACGTGGCCACTGACCTGCTGTGTTACCTTGGGCAAGCCATTTCACGTCCCTGTACCTCAGTTTCCGCATCTGTAAAATGGGGATAATGATTCTCACCTTTCTTTGGAAAGAGTTTTGAGATCTCTGGATAAAAAATCCTAGATAAAAGCTCAGGCTTAAATGTGACTAGTGATTTGGAGTGCCTTAGTTTTAACATCACTAGCCACATTTGAAAATTTAGGCCCAAGTATATTATGTAACCTGTTCTGTGCTCCTTCAAAGCCTTGTGCCTTACCTATTTACCAGACAGCTCAAGTACCACTTTCTTCCATCATTAAATATACTCCACCAACCTGAACAGGACAGAAGCAGGAGGGAACAGGTTCTCTCAGCATGGGCTGCTGACTTCCCAAAATTAGCATGTCTCACGTGGCTTGAAAAACTAGTTTATATAGCAGCTTCGATAGGGCTTTTTCCAGACACTGATTGACCTGATTCCTCAGACCAGCTGTTTTCTTTATTAAGCAAAATAAGAAAAACCTGTTCGTCTCTTACAGAAATTTGCTCTGTGGGTTTTGGCGTTTTTTTCAATTAATATAGATATCTTACTTTGTGAAGATATTAATTTATACTTGAGGAATGGGGAAGATTTGTGTCTTGGTCTAATCCTATTTCTAGAGACAGATTTAGCTAATGTGCAGTGTTATTTGTGTAATATGCAACTTTGTATGTAGTGGATACCCAGATCCAGTAGAAACAGCGAGTATAATAAAAGAGAGCACTGTATTGCACTGCTCTAAATCCCCCTGTAATTAAAAATAATACATTAGTCAGTGTTAGCGGAGCCAGGAGATTTGACTGTAGCTGTGATGCAGGAATATGGAGTGAGGTCTCGGAACAGGACACAGAAACTATGCATGCGTTCATCTAAGGGTGTGTGTGTGGCATGAATGGTTGCGAGGGGCGGTGGGGGGAGAAGAGCAGCACATAACGTCGTTCACCAGGAATATAACTTGGGTGGCAAGAGGAATCATCAGGAATTATTTTAGGGATAGACCTTGCTTATTCATAAAGTGAATTGGCTCCTCCACCAGTTCCCTTGCTAGCACTCTTATCTCACTCCATCTCTGAGTCTCACACACACTTGATAGACAGTAGCAAGGCTGGATTTTATGCTTCTAATAAAGTAGTACTAACAGTAATTTGGAACACTGACACCTGGGATCATCTTGCTTTCTTTTTTCTTTCTTTCTGCACTCATCACCATGGTATCCACAATGCTTTTTATTTAACTTCCTTTCTCTTACAAACAGAACAGGAGGCTAGACAGAGTTAATACTGTAAGCAGGAGCTGCTGTTCAGAATTGAGTTACTGTGCATTAAGATTAGAAATAAATGAATCTTGTTTATCTGAACAGAACCAGGAAATAAAATGGAGCTTTATCTGCAATTTGCATCGAAGTTGGGCTTCATTATGTTTGTGTAACATCTGGCATGCGTGGCTTCTTCTGTAACTGGATAACACAGTATATGAAGGAAACTTTTACATATCTATTTATATTATTTATAGGCAGGGCTGGTAAAGCCGCCTTTTATTAAGGTTGCCCAACACTTCCCATTATAAGACCTTGCTTTACAGATGCTTATAACCTTGCCAAACTGTAATCATCTGGGCTCAAATTCTACATGCCAAGTGTCTGCCTCAGGCTGATTTTTCTGGGGAGATTTCAACCAAAATAGTTCGGCTGTTCCAGAGAATGAGGCTAGAGAAAAATAAGTTGTTTTCCCCATGTTCAAAAATTCTGGAAACCTTTTCTTGGGGAAGCTGTAGTGCCTCCATACTTTGGAGCAGGGTCTTGAAATATGGTAGCAGGGTAGCTTTTATGTCAGGGATTTGCCTTGTGCTGTCCCCATGATAATCCACTTAAATTTGGCCAAATTATAAGCCTTTAAAAATCTGCAGATTGAACATGTTCAGTAGAGACTTAGACTTTAGCAACTAAATTACCCTAAAGATTCCATCTCTACAGAGCATGCTCCAGCGTGGGGCTAGGCCAGACTTTCCCTGCAATTGCAGTTCTGGGCTGCTCTTTACCACGCTGGGTCTGGATCCAGGCACCTGAACTGAGAGCAGGGAACCTGTCTCTCCCGTTCCGTAAATGATCCTTCTGTTGGCACCCAGGCAGCATGGATGAATCTGCTTGCCTCAAACGCAGAGGGGAGAAGAGCTGGAACTGCCAGGGAGGTAAAGGAAGTAGACTGGGACAAGGAGCCAAGTGGGGAAGACAGGCTGTGACAGGAGGCAGATGGGGATAGGGGATGGAGAGAGGGTAACTGGACCTCAACATTTGTCTAGGGAGGAGACTGGGACTGGTTGGACAAGGCACCTGGGAGCCTGGGGGGACTCTGATTGGCTGGACAAATAAACTAGGTCTAGGAGCCAGGAAGGGAAATGGGAGGGGGGCAATGAGATCAGATGAGGACCTAGAGGTGACTGGGACTGGCTGGACAAGAAAACTGAAACTGAGAACCAGTGGCGTGGGGAGAAGGAGATGGGGGAATGGGAGACAGATCTGACAAGGAACCAAGGTGCAGCGGGAGAGCTGGGACTGGCTGAGCAAAGAGCCTGGGACGAGGAGCAGGGGAGGCGGACGCTGAATTTGAACAAGGAGTCTAGGGAAGAAGACTGGGAGCCAGTGGGAATGGGAAAACATGGGTGAGAGGTGGTACAACATGGAATCAGGATGTGGTGAAGGAAACTGTTGTCTGTAGGACCCCTGCCTCATTTGTTGCAGAAGTTGGAGGGTGTGTAAAGAATAAAACGGGACTGCAGGAAGAGAAAGGAGATTCCCATGTGATCATGTCATTAAAGACTATGTCGTTATGCAGAAACACAAGAGGACTGAATTAAGGTTAGACAGGACAACTTAATTCTGGCATTTCCTAGCATGCGAGTGCTTGACTTTCAATCTTAGTAATGTTCCTTTAATATAGTTTTTGTGTGTAATATATATATATATATATCATGGACACAAGAATGAGTAAACAGGTGTTCCTTTTGGATCAGGAAACAGAAGGGATATCTTAGGCCTTCAGCCTCTACATCCGGCCCGCCAACCTTTTTGGTCCGGCCCCTGGTCTCGCGGCGTTGTACTCTCTGGCGGTGTCACCCGCTGCCGCCAAAGGGTACAACGCCATGAGATCTCGCAACAGCGCGCGCTGCCGCCAGAGGGTACAACGCCGCGAGATGTCACAGCGTCACGCACTGCCATGAGTTCTGTGTACTCTGGCAGCAGCGTGTGGAGCGCTGTGTGCACGAGACACAGCGCTCCCAAAGGCGGGAGAGGAACAGGGTGGTCTTGGGGCATCGCGCAGTACTATAATTCTTAATCATCAATCGATTCTGTTAATCGTAAAATAGTAGTAGTTGTAGAAGTGAATTTACTGCAGTTTTTATATCACTTATATCTAGCAAATAAAATATACTACTACATAGAAATGGTTGTGCCTAGGATTTCGATTTATGGTATGTATGGCCCACTTGCAGTACATTTCATTCAAATCTGGCCCGCCACAGCAAATGAGTTTGACACCGCCGCTCTACAGCAAAATATTCTTGGTGAACCTCTTGCACCAAGAGATTAAGATTTTGCATACACATGCCCCCATACGGGGGCAAATTAGAGGATGGAATAAAAAAAAAGGGATGCTTTTTTTTTTTTCTTATGGGGATTATTTAGTTTGTGCTGCCTTTCCAAAATTATTCGACAGCATTATACAGTAATGGCCCTAATCACTACATTTGATCATTATTTTAAGTCAGGACAAGATCAGAAATGTAGCTATTTGCTATGGATGTTCTAGGAATGAAAGCTTGAGTTTTATCCAGGGAGTACAGAATTTTGGTTTCTTCCCCCAGATCCTGCCTCCCTAGGGGACTAAATGGCACATGAATTAGTGCATTAGCCTCTAAACCCTAGAGGTTTTAGCTCAAATTATGATCATGTCACAAATGAAAAGTTAGATGGCTTGATCATACTCTTTAGGGCAGTGATACTCAGACTTCAGTGGCTCAGGAACCAAATTAGCGATCAACATTACCCAAAAGAGCCACAGTAGTGTGAATTCATTGTTTCATTTACTATATATATATATATTATTCTCACAACAAAATGACTGACCAAGTACTCTACAATTGGTTAATAACATAGTAAAAGCAATCTGAATGGTGAATAACTTCTATTGGTTAATAATTAAATCACACAGTGTTTTAATATCATGTGTGCAATGACCTGCAGGAGACACATTAAAGAGCCACTTGCGGCTCCTGAGCTTCAGTCTGAGTATCGCTGCTTTAGTGGATGTTTGTCCATGTCACAAAAGCACCACATAGGGTGGTAAATTGGTTGGCTTAGTACTGGAATAGCAGGTCAGTATAAAACTCTGTGCCAGGTTAGGAGTGGAAGAGCAGGGGATGCTACTGTACATGCATTGGTACAGTTGTATGGATACCCAGGCCTTCAAGTGCTGCAGTTCAAGACTGAGATGCATTGCAGCGCTGTATGTGTATAGGAAGGTTGCACAACCTCTGCCTACATTATGAATCAAACTGGATTTATTAGTTCCTCGCATCCATAATCACTAAAATCCATTCACCATTTAAAAAGTAAACTCAAAAAACTACCAGGGCCTCTTCTGACTGTGGTCATCTGGCAATGTCACAGTCACTTTTCCCCAAAACATTTGTGCATAAACTACATTTCCGTTTACTTGTTACCAGTATACTGGGAACTGCAGTTTTCAGAGAGCAAAATCATGCAAACTTTATTCTTTTTCATAGGAAGACGCCATCCAGGTAATTTGTATATTTTCCTCTCTCTCATTGTTTATAACAGCAGTTTGTAAATTAAATTGGTTTCTCTGCAGAAACCTTTCCTTCTTCCTTTCCATGTGAATTCGCACACAGGTTTGTTATGGTAGTTGTTGGGCTGCACACAATGGTTTGTTATTGTCAGGTTACTCATGAGCATTAGGCTGCTGACTTGGATTTTGCTCTTCAGCCAACAATACCAGTATTTTTTAGTGGGAACCCCTTTTCATATGCCCACCCTTGCACACACTGAAAGAATTATGTAGACTTTGCAAACTCATCTACGGGGATAAAAGCAGGCACAGGTTTGAGCTCATTGACCTTGAGAATGTCCCATTGTGGCTTCTGAATGTCACTTGATATGTCACATTGTTCTGGCAATTAGAAGGAAGGCCCTTTACTAGTGGAATAACAAACCACATACCCTGCTTTCCACAGGCCTCTGAAATTTTCTCAGTGTATTAGGAACTTTACGTAGACCTGGATATTTAGAGAGAACACCGAGACACTGCATCACAATATCTCACTCATCATTCAGGGCCTATGACCGAGTGCCATGCCTCCATTGGTAGTCATTGGACTACTTTACTTCATGGTTTCCATGTTTGGTCCCACTAAGAAACAAAACAAATGGTTATTGGTGTGGGAAGGACTACTATGCAGTAGTGGAAGCTGGTTGTCTAGTGGCCCACTTCAAGAGAACTCTGGTGGTTCTTTTCTAACAGTGCCCCATCCCTCCCCAATCATTTGGCTCACAGGAGAGATGTGGGACCATTCCTCTTCATCGTACAACCACTGGAGATGAAGAAGAGGGAAGGAGATATCTGGTAGAATACTTCTTACCGGAGACCATGTGGGTCTGCTCTGTGAGGGGAGATAGCGAGTGGGGTTGTGTGTCTGTGAATTGTTGCCCTCTGCTGGAATGAAACTAGTTAAGAATATGTTACTTCATTGACCACCTAAGTCTTAAGGTAGCAGAACTGCTTTTTTAGCTCACCAGGTGGAAGCTTGGTTATTTTGGAGTCGAAAAGTGGTGATTTCTATCCCCTATGCCTCAGGTATGCAGTGACTCTGTGTGAATGGGTCACTCTAAATACCTGATCTCCATTTGTCCAGGAGAGGGAAACCCAAGGTCATTCACAAGCCTGTGCCTTTCGCAGAGTTAAAGATGCAGTGCCATGCTGGATTTTTGAGTGAAGGCTGCTGAAGGGACTGGCCTTCCCTCTGGATGACAGCAGCAAGCCCATCAGCCTGAAGAACTCAGATTTAGAAACAGAGGCCCAGATCCTCAAAGGTATTTAGGCATCTAACTCCCATTGATTTAAATGGGAATTAATCTTCTAAACCCCTTTGAGGATCTGGGCAGAGTGTGTAACAGTAGTCCCTAGAGTCAGTAGGGTATTCTCTGTCCTTTGTTGTAACACTCCTGTGTGTCACACCATTACTACAGGCTATGGATTCTGTCACCAAGAGCTTATTGTAAGAAGTTCAGTCCTAACGGATGTGGGGCATCGTAAGTGTGGAGGGTGTTTTCCTCCTTTCTTGTTGCCCTTGGAAGAGCTAATAAAATTCCAGAGGCTGAAGACTGAAGTTGAAAGGCAGGGAGGGAGTTTGCCCTCTTTGAAGATCCAAATCCTAATGTTGTATGTTACCTACCTTGGGCTTGGCCTGGCGTGGGAGATATCATTTCATTACTGCCTCTTTGAAAATGTCTTGTGGACATTCACTGCCTCATATCTTAGCATTCTAGCCAGGTGCATTGTCTGTCAGGTCAGAGCTCACAGGGATGACAGCAATGGATCTGCTTCCTGTCCTTTTCATAAACACCCAACAGGCTAGCACCAATACCTGTTTAGTTTAATTCTGCTCCTAGTTATGATTATAATCTCTGGTTTTCAGTATGTCTCTGGGTGGGGGTCGAGGTGTGGTTGTTTTTTTTAAAAAAAAAGATACATTAGTAAGTGACTTATATAAAAAAAATGTCTCGCAGGAACCTGGGCTGCACTGCCAGCTGCCTGTGGATTTATGAAGCGTTTGGAAACACACACACTACGTTATTTCCTGAGAGCTGTTTCTTTTGCCCAGCAACAGTGTTTGCTCACTCTGGGACAATGACAAGACACGGCAGTCTTCAAAACAAAATTAAAAACGGGTAATAAATACATATTCCACAGGTTTATGAAGCCAGTTTGCTTTCTTAACAGAACGGAAACAAAATGAAAGACCTTTCGGTATCTGGTGTAGAACTCTGAAAAACCTTCTGTGAAGCAAAAACTCTGTTAATCTATCATATACTTTCTGTACTTTGCACGACTCTTCTTTTTTTCCCTACTGTGAGGGTTATTTACATCAAAACAGGATCTTTGTTTCTGAAGAATTCATCTGCTCCTGCTGCTTATTTTCCAGTTGAAGTCACAATGGGCTGTCTGTGACATCACAATTGGCTGCAATGGAAATGATGTGTCATAAAGAGAGGATTTTGACACCAGGTGGGGAATATGTAACAGGAGCAGATGAACTCTTCAGAAATCAGACTGTGTTCTGTACACATCACTAGTGATAAAGAATGAGGGGAGGGAAAAATAATATCAGAAAATTCAGGGCAAAAGCTCCAATCCTGCATTCTTTACTCAGGAAAAACCACCTGCTGTGTCTCTGGGAGTTTTGCTTGAGTAACAAGTGCAGAATTAGCAGCATTTCTGTAGACAATGCATTTCAAAATTTTCCAGAATAAATCAATGACTCTTTAACAGTTTTAAAGGATGACATGTTTTACTGAGCATACACAGCCTTTTCCCTCTCTGTTCCTTAGAGGACACTTATCCGGTTGAAAACTAGTCAATTTTAAAAAAGGGAGTTAAAGTTGTTTCAAGTGTTACTTCTGTCCCTGAGCCCCACCTGCCAGTTTTTGTGGTAAATGTTTTTCTTTCTCCAGTTGCTGTGTGAAAGACCCACGCGCACACAGGGGAAGCTGACTAATGCCCTGATCCTGCAAACACTTATGCATGTGGTTAACTCTGAGTGTATGAGTTGTCATATTGAAGTCAGTAAAACAACTCATGTGCTTAAACATAAACACATGTGTAAGTGTTTGCAATATCAGAGTCTGACTGACTATACAGGTGAAAGAGTCGAACTTATGATATACAAAATCCTATCATCCAAGCATGGTCCCTGACCTGAAGCATTTGCTGTCGAAGGCCCCTGTCTTGTGAATACTTACCCTTTTCCCCTCTTCTTTACTTGTTCATTCGTTTAATTTCTTAGGCCACAATCCTGCAATTACTGTGCTGTGCTGTTAGTCATGTCTGTGAGTGTTTGCAGGATTGTGGCCTAAGAGATTTTGCATAGTTTTAAAAAATAGAAATATAAAACTGTCTCCAGTTTCCCCTCCGGCTGGCTATTATTAGTTGACATGTCTTGTAGGCATCATCATAGGAGTGGATGATCTGGAGGGATCTGTGTGAAAATAGGCTAGTGGTCTCATGGAACAGCTCAAAAACGATGTAGGGGACAGAATGGAAACCATTAAAAACCATTTAAACTGCTATACCCCTGCCGGCTGGCTCAGCCTCACAGCTGCACGAGCAAGTGCAGACACATGATTAGGAGGTCATTGCTGCTTCTGCAGTGCTGCTTTCCTGCCGCAGCCTCCATAAAATTCAGCAGGAGGAACAGCATCGGGCAGACCTCTCTGAAAGCAGCTAAATAAAACCCAAGATGTGTTCTGTGAAAACCCCAAGCAATCCCTGAATCCATGATCCTCTGTGACAAACAAGTAGCCTGGGTCATGAGTGTCCCATCTCCCACAAGCTCCTATGCAGACCAGGTTTTAACATGGCAGGTCTTAAGATGTTCAGTGGGGTGAATTCAACAGTTTCCCCGTATCCCACTCAGCCACTTGTAAAAATCTCCAAGTGTCAAAAGCCAGGGATATATATTTTTAAAACCTAACACGTCACTGATGGAACGTCTGACTCCTGTGATAGACATGGCAAAAATGCAGCCCTTGGGATGGGATGTGTACATTAGTTTGTTGTTGCGGGGCTGGCCCAGGAGCGCGAGGCTGCAAACACGGGCTTGTTGTAGCAATACAAATGAATTAGAGGTTGCACAATCGGTTAGGGTATTGTAAGGTTGCTTTTGAGTAGTGAGCTGCATGCTCTGGTTTGCTATTGTAGTTATGATCAGCAGACTGCATGGTCTGATGTGTTATTGCCGTGTTGCTCACGAGAGCTGGGACCTGGATATTGATTCGTGGTAGTGCTGCTATGAAAATGAGATGCTACCACTGACTTTTTACAATAGAAAGAGCTTTGAAGCATTGGTTTGGAAATTAAAAAAAACAACCCATACACAAAGAATGATCTAGACCTTGGAAAGGATGGACAAAAGTGAGAGACCACCAATTTTGAGGCCTAGTGATCTTGCCAGGATCCATTTCATATTTATTTACAATGTAGAGGAATAAAGTATAAAATCTGGAGGTTTCAGGGTCAGTCTACTTTCCCTGTCAGTTTCCACCTCCAGCGTCTGGCTTTGAAATGTTGTGCTTGGTGTCAGGATAAAGGGAGGATATTGTTATTTCATGTTCACAACTTAAAGACTTTTCTGCACCAAGCCTTTAAAAGTCTAGCTGCCCAGTCACACCTGCTCCTTTTTGACATCTAACTTCCCAATGGCTTAAACATTGTCCTGACAGTTTGGGTCTTTTAGTCACTGAGATGTCCAGGTTTTTTTCTCTCAGAGATCTTTCTTGTGGAAAAAGGAGTTTGCCAGGGCATGAGGGAACAAGACGGTACAATGCAGCACATCCTGATTCTTTCTGCTGATGCAGAGAGAGCAGATTGCAGATGGCTGGGCTCAGGGAGATGGTGATTTGGAGATGGACTAGAGAGAGGGTCCCTCTGAAGTTCCAAAGGGAAGCTGTTTGTGAACTAATGACTGGTAAATATAGAACAAAGCAAAGGAAATACAGTTCCGCTTCATACCACATAAAGTCAGTCACTTGGGGGGTTTGTTAGTGTGGGATATCATTGAGTTAATCCTATATTGTGGAGGGCTGTTTTAAAAAGGGATACATTATCTCCTGTTTCAGATTTAAGATGGTCACATGTGGAGGACAGAAAGGGACTCCTCCCATTCCCTTCATGTGTAGCTGGCCAGTTGCATTATAGGGTACTATGTTTCAGGTGTTGCCCACTACCGGACGCAGAATACCAATCTAAATTTAATAAACTAATGGTCTGACCTGGGCTGGCAGATCCTTTATTCCTCCTCTCCTAAACTGGAAGTGGCAACAGTTTACAGAAAAGACTGTGGAAAAAAGGAGATTTTAAATCCCACAGATTGCTCATGTAATGCCCCATTCAGCAAAAGACCCTAGAAATGAAACTGTTATATTAATACAGACTGCTTGGATCACCAAAAGTGTAAACTACACACTTGAAGCAACAGATATGCTTGGGACTGATCTGATCAGTTCTCCTTCTAGTTCAATATTCTGTCTCAGACAGTGGCCAGAACTAGATGCTTCAGAGGAAGAAACCTTGCAGTGGGCAGTTATGGGTTAAACTTACCCTGTGGACTGTGTCTTCCTAACCCCCAACAGTTAGATGTTCGCTTATGTCACGAAGCTTGAGGGTTTATATCGCTTTCAAAACTCGTTCATCTTTTAATATTTATTATTATAATATGGGATAGTCTCATCCATATAAATGTCCACTCCTTTTTTTGAGGTCTACTGAACTCTTGGCCTCAGTGATATCTTAGGGCAATGAGTTTCACAGGGCAATTGTGCATTGTATGAAAAAGTATTTCCTTTCATTAGTTTTGAATTTCTCTTCAACTGAATATCCCTTAATTATTTTGTTATGAAACAGGGAGAACAGACATTCTCTAGAGTACTACCTGCTCTAAACATCCATTATTTTGTACAGTTTCATCTTGTCTCCCATTATTCTCTTTCTCTGTAAAGTAAACAGTCCCAATCTTTTCCAGCTCTTCACAAGAGAGGGTATCAATGGCTCTAAATCATTCTCATCATCCATCTCTGAGTCCCCTCTATTTTTGCTATACATTCCATAAAGGCAAAGAGTCCTTTACAAAACATAGATAAAGACAAAGATCTTTGTCCCGAGGAGCTTAATATCTAAAGCCGTGATTTTGTAAGCACTTATGCATGATTTTAACTTTACACAGAGAAGTAACGTTAAGCATGTGAATAAGTGTTTGCAGGCCTACCACAAATCAATATGATCTTTTTCACCTTGGTCCCTTTGAGCCCATTACAGAACTGTCATACAATGTGTCATGACTGGGCAGTGCAGCATGTCCGGATGATGGTAGTGTGTTCAGAACTGAAGCAGAGAATTGAAGTGCATTGTCAGACACGTGCGGGGTGGATGGAAGGTTGCACAGCATCTGCTCCCAATGTGTCTCGCTCAGGCCAGTTCTAGCAATCATCCTTTTTCACGAGCATTATATTCACTCCCAAAACTTTTATAATAATCATAAAAGAGCCTGTAAGACAAATACATCTTCTGTGTACAAAAACCCTGGTTCCTGTTCGCTTTTGTTCTGAAAACAATAGACCTCTAAATTAAACACAGATCAGTGCTTTCAAAAAGGGTCATAATTACTCTGTACTCAGGGAGGTTGTATTTTGAACTTGAAAGATTTGGTGGCAGTCTGGAGAAACTGAATTAATTGGTGCCTTGTTTGTAAAAGTGTGAAGAAAAGGTTAGCTGTGGCCAGAGATCTGGCAGACAGAAGAGTAGACCATTTCCAGGGTGGGGAGCTGTTTTGACTGGTGTGGGGAGACAAGGTGGAAAAGGGCCATTTGTCAGCTGCAGACCAGGTGGCCAGTGCTTGTTATCTGTCCTGTTGGTTTCATCTGAGGTCCTACCTCAGCAGGATGAGGTAATGACTAGCAGTGGTGACAACCTTCAGCTCCTCCTGTTTAGTACACGACCGGTTGCTAAGAAGACTGCCATCATCCACCTTCTAATCATGGATGAGATGACCAACTTTGTGTATGTTTTCAAGCCTTGGCTGGATGACTCAGCTTGTCCTGTGGTGAGTCATCTCAATCCAGCATGAGCCTAGGATGGGTTGAAGAAGGAGTGTGGCTGTTCTTGGATAGGAGAGATGCCCAAACCCAAGCAGTGTCCATCTACGAGATCTGGAATAAAATGAATGTGGGATTTTGACTGTGTGCAGACCACCCCACTTCTCAGTGGAATGCCTTCCTAATTTGATGAGTTCTTGTTGGCTCTTGTTGCTTAGTTCTTCTTGGTCTGTGTCCACCTTGATTGTCACTGTTGGGGAGAGGTTTTTCAAAAGCATGCATGAGTTTTGGCTGCACAAGTCTTGTTGAAAGTCTTGTTGAGGGACTTTAGCTCCCAAAATCCCTTAGTGTCTTTTGAAAATCTCCCCCTTCATAAATTTACTTGGGTTCTAAAGATCACCAGAGCAACAAACATGGGACTACCCCCAATGGCTTCTCTCTCATGTCATTCTTGTAGTAGGCAAAGGTAGGACGTCCAAGTTTTTATGAGATCTGTCAGCGGCTTTTGAGATATGAAGTGTTGTTAACTGTCTGCAGGATCTTGTGGGGGAGGATGATGTGGCTTTTCAGTGGGTTTGTTCTTCCCTGTCAGAAAAATCCCAGAGTGGTGCTGGCTGGTCCTCCCAAAAGGCTTCCCAAAGGTGGGAGTGGAGTCTGTCTTGTCACTCTTCCTTTTCAAAGTCTATTTGAAGCCATTGGGTGAGACTGGGGGACAGTTTGGGTGCAGTGTCACCAGTATGCTGATTATATTTAGCTCTCTGTCTGTTGTTCATCAAGCTTAGATTCGGCAACTTCATTATTCACCCAATGTCTGAAAGAGAGGGGGGTTCTGGATGAAAGACAGATGGCTGCCACTCAAGCAGGGTAATACTGACGTGTTGCTTGTTGGCAGGGATAAGCATTAGATGAATGGGTGGTGGTAAGTGTTTGCCCCATCTGCTGATGGTGTATGCCCACCTTTTGTTTAAAAGGGTCACAGCCTTGGGGTCATGTTGGGTCCATCACTGTTCCTGGTCTCTCAGATGAGAGTGGTGGCCTGTTGTGTCTTTCACCTTCTATGGATGGGGACTATGGCTAATTCTTTCCAATGTGGATTTCACAGTGGTCATCCATGCCTTCACCATGTTGTACAGGAGGTCAGACTAGATGATCACAGTGGACCCTTCTGGACTTTTAATCTATGAATCTCCAGGCTTGACTGCTCTACCCATGGACACCACATAAAAACTCCCAACTGTGAAGAATGCAGTTGCCCATTGCTTAAGTAGCACTCAGGCCTCTGCACTGGCTTCTTGTTCCGTCCTGAGTGCAGTTTGAAGTGTTGGTGAGGAAGCCCTGATATATCTAGGGCCTCTTTATTTGTAAGGTGGTCTCTCACCCTACACCCCATTAAGGCAGTTAAAATGCTTGCTGTTGGTCCATAAAGTATGAATACCCCATGTCTGCCGGCAGGGCTTTCTCCGATGAGAGCCTTGCTTTTAGAATTCACTCCCCTTGGTAGCCCATCAGAGCTTGAGTTTTGTGACCTTCAAGACCAGCTGCAGAAACTGTATAACACTTGATTTTCTGCTTTTACTTCCTTCCTTTTCTTTTGTGTAATAGTTTCTGTAATGGAAGTGGCCTAGCTGTCATGGCATTAAGCAGTACAGAAATGAGAAAATATGTCAATAAATATAACTTGCGTGAAAGAGAAACCTGGTGTGCAGATTTATGGCACCCAGAGAGTTCTGCAGATCCAGGTGGAGGGTTTTACTATTTTCTTTCTCTTAACGATTTCCCTTCCTCTGCTTTCTTTTCCCTCAGAGACTTGAATGGTAGAACTTACTAGTCTCCCTGAACAGTTTTTACTGAGCTGCTTCATCACACATGAAGGCCTTATATCCTTTCTTAGGTCAGTTATCCTTTCTTGATCTTCTGGATGTTTCCTCTTCCGAGCTCTGAAATCCTTCCTGTAGTTCATCCCCAGCCCCAATAGAACAAGCTTCGTGGGCCATCCAGTTCATCCCCCTTAGTCAGACATTTGAACCCTAAGTGACTGATGCACTACAGCAACTTATTTCAAACAGAGCTGTGGTGGAGATATTTGGAAACGCATCAGTACACATCAAAGGATACAGGTCCAGTTTCACTAGGAACATACAAGTGAGATGGGAGGGGCCTTGTGTTTGGGTGTGACTAGAAGTTAATCTGATGGGATTGCTCTGTTTGGCTTAACAGTCTGACACTTCTTTTTGGAAAAGAGGTGTCACTGCATGCAGTGGAAAATCCCATGGCTCTGCAGGTATATGAGAAAGAGCACTTACGTCAGCTTAAGGAAACGATTGAGATGTTCTGTATTACACATTAATAAGGTGTTCTCTTTGCCTGTAGCAGTGTGTAATGTTCTCACATAGAGTGTTTCACCTCCCCATCCTTTCAGTCTTTTAACTTCTCAACACACTCTGATGGGAGACGGAATTTTGGTGGGGATCATTTAGTTATGTGGAATCTTCCTGTCGGGCTCTCTTTTCAGCTGCTGCCTCTTGTTTGAACAGCTGATTCGATGTTTGTGTTTTCAGGAAAGATAGACCAGAATCAGAATCCTGGATCCTAAAACCCCAGAATATTGGGGATGTTTGGATCTGGCTTTGACTCTGAACTTTGCTATTCAGCCCGAGCCTTAGTTCTGAGTTCTCCAAGCCCCCTCCCTTCTCATCTCCTACTCTGACAGTCTTGTAACAGCCACCTTAAAAGACAAATCAAAACAAAAGAGACTTGCTGAGGATTTGGCCATAATTTTCACAGTACAGATTTTTTTTTTCTCTGAGCTATATGTAGGATAAAGACTAAAGAAATGGAAGGAAAGGGGGAAAATCACACTTTAGACAGGTGTTTTCCCTGTGGAGCCAAAGGTCTATTTTGTGTGCATGTATAGCATTATTTTTTCATTATTTAAAATGAAAGCCAGGTGACTAACCTCTTCTCTAGCTTCCCAAAAAATCCGGTATTTAGCAGGAGATTCTTTGTGTGGGATTGTAAAGCTTTGTATTTAGCAGCTCTTATTTAGCAGTGGTGTTGATGACACAGTTGTTAGCCCCGATCATGTGGCAATTGAAAGACTCTCCCTCTTTCTCCGAATTGTCTGAGATGTGTAGCAGGCTTGAAGTACTGTTTTCCCCCTGCAGAGTAATCCATGCCAATTCCTGTTTATCATACTAACCTTACCTAGAGACTTGTCTCTCTCCACCAGGTCTATTTCCTGATGGAAACAAACTGAAGGGAGGGACTCGCAAATAGGCAAACTGACCTTTTCAGCCCAGCTAGCGGCTGATATGAGAGGCAGCTTTCGTAAACAAAATGAAGTACTGAATGTCACGCAATGGCCTCTTTGCAAATGAAACACTGAAAACTCCTGAGCGTAAGAGGCTCAGACAGGGACTGCAGAAAACTCTGCCCACATCTTGCTTTAGTAAGGGTTCCTGCGGGTGACAGTGGCACATCTGAAGTGCTGTGGTTTCACTACAATTCGGGGAGGGCTTTACTGGCTGACATTAGAAAGCAAGTACTTACAGGAGGAAAGTCACCAGGTGAGTAGGCTGTGGCGAGGAAAAGTAGCCATGACATCTCTTCCAGTGAGGACTCCAGAAGCACAAAAATGTGTTAGTGCTAGGTGAGGAAGGGGCAAGGGCAGTAAAGAAGAGGTTTATCCCCTCTATAGACTTTGCTGGCATGTCTCTTCTAGAGCTTCTGGTGGAAACCAAAGGCACGCTCTTCTTTGCATGAATCCCCACTCAGGGATCAAGAGGGGGACCTGCTGGTTCTGTTTGATTAATCTAGGCCATAAAAATAGTTAAGGATCATAACGTCCCAGTAAGATAGATTAGTATTGTTAACCCTCTTTTGAAGATGGGAAAGTGAGACAGAGAGGTTAAGTGACTTGCCCAAGGCCACACAGAAAGCCAGTGCTACATGAGGATGCTTCTTTAGGGAATACTGCATTCCCAATCCTATGCACAGGATATATCTCTTTAGGATATCTGCAAATTAAAACTGCCTGTCCATCCCCCATCTGGGTAATGTTTAAGCTCCCATGCCCTGCCTTGCCTTTTCATTATGAAACTGAAAGCTGAAACTCTTGAACAAAACATCCTTCATTGATCCTTTTTGTAGTGTGATCCAAGAGATATGACAATAAAGCTTCAAAACCGAGTTTCTGTCTGTCACAGTTATGAGTCTGTCTGGGTCAGCAGTATTCTCCCTTCCCATGTCATCGGTGCAAAGGGAGGCTCTCTTCTTCTCCTACGACTTTGGAAATCCCAAAGGACTGGTGGTAGCACTGGTTCCTGACTTCACAGACATACGCTTTTCCAAAATTCTTTTCACTAAGCTGCTTGTGTCGGACTCTCCACGCCCCTTTGCAGATCTTGATTGCTTTCTGCTGCTATCATCCCCTCGTTGTTTACCATGCTTCAGCTTCATCTGACCCTGGGATTCTGCTAAGTGCCTAGCTCTAGAAGTCATCACAAGAGCTGGTGGCTTCCTACCCTGGCACTAGAGCATTTTTGCTCAGTAAGATACATATGGCAAGACTATTTCTTTTCATGGTTAAGTTGTCGAGACTTCCTCAGACACAATGGATTCTCAGATCTCCATTTGTTTGAAGAGCAATTTGACATCCTGGTGGATTTCCACATAATTTCCATGATTTCCACAGAGGTGATGGTCTTGCTATCAGCCTTGACAGGTCTGTTGAAGAGGATTTGCTTGCCAGAGTCTAGCTCCATTTTGTCAATCTGATTTATGCACTTGCCTCCATCCTTTACTTCCCTTTTAATAATATTTGAGGCAGACTGAGGAAAGGAAGGTGAGATCGCTTCTTATGATTTTCCATTATCCATGCTACCCAGCTCCGATCCCTAAGATGGTAGCTAATAGATGCACTCTCAAATCCTGGGAGTGCATCTCTAAATGCAAGGTCCTTGTCAGTTTTCCCTCACCAGAAGTCAAATGGTTGCAGAGTCTGCAGAGAACTAATTAGGTAGCAGAGACTCTGATGAGGCATATTTTAACCTGCATCCTCAGGTGTTACATTACTAATTATTATTAATTAAAATGTGAAACAGAAACACAACCCCATGATTTACTGAAGAGATATATAAGATCCATTTCCATGGTGACAATTCATTAAAGTATGAGGTGGGAAAACCCACAAGGGGTTCTGGAAACACAATTCTTTGCTAAGTTATAGTTAAGTTTTCAAATATAAATATATTGATCTGTCCCTTGGATTCTGTGTTAAGTGCCTAGATCCAGAGGATGTGAAAAGAGTCTGGGGCTTGATACTCTGGTTCTTGGGCACCTGGACCACATCAGGAGGATGAATAAGAATAATGATGTTTCCAGTCTGTGGAGGGTAGATAGCATAGTATGGGTTTTGTGGCTTTAGTGGAGAGTGTTGTTTGTAGATTTTAAGTAAATGATAAGCTTGACAGTGCAGTTTCTTAACTATAGTGGAACGGTTTGATATGGTAGGGACAGATCTTTGGCATATGTATGTAAAGTAAAATGTGAAACAGTGTAGATGGGGCAAAGGAAAGGAGCACTGGAGGAGGTTCTGTGGCTGGGTGGGTGGCTCATAATTAGTAGGTACAGGTGAATATTTAATAGTAACTACTACTAAAGATGGATGCTTCATACATTAGTAAATAGAGTGTGGGACAGTATGTGGAATATATTACTCATACTGTAAATTCAGGAGAAATCTGCTGTATGGGTGTAAGTATATCAATGGTATACAGGGGTAGGGTGGTCAGAGAGAGTGGTTGTTTTTGGAACCATAACTCAGCATTTCCTGACTTCCTAATTGTAGCAGCATAATAAGATTATTTTGATTTCGGTACAGTATTTATATGGAGAGAAAGAGAGTGTGTGTGTAGGTAAGTTAAATGTATTCATGTCATCGGGGCCTGATGAAATTCATCCTAGGTACTCTGAAGCAATCTCAGATCCCTTAGCGATTATCTGTGAGAACTCATGGAGAACAAGTGAGGTCCCAGAGGACTGGAGAGGGGCAAACATAGTACCTATCTTTAGAAAGGGGAACAAAGGAGACCCAGGGAATTATAGACCAATCAGCCTGACTTCAATTCCTGGAAAGATACTGGAACAAATGATTAAACAATCAGTTTGTAAGCACCTAGAGGATAACAGGATAATAAGTAATAGCCAACGTGGATTTGTCAAGGTTGCCAAATTAGAGAAATGTGGTCTAGATGAAATTACTGTCAAGTAGATGAAAATTACTGTAAGGTGGGTTCACGACAAGCTGAAAAACATACTCAAAGAGTAGTTATCAATGTTCACTGTCAAACTGGGAGGCTGTATCTAGTGAGGTTGTGAAGGGGTCTGTTTTCGGTCCAGTACTATTCAATATTTTCATTAATGACTTGCATAATGGAGTGCAGAGTATGCCTATAAAATTTGCAGGGGAGACCAATCTGTGAGGGGTTGCAAGCACTTTGGAGGACAGGATTAGAATTCAGACGACCTTGACATATTGGGGAATTGGACTGAAATCAATAAAGACAAGTACAAAGTACTAAGGGAAGAAAATCAAATGCACAACTACAAAATGGGTAATAACTGGCCAAGCAGTTAGACTGCTGAAAGAGATCTGGGGGTTATAGTGGATCACAAATTGAATATGAATCAACAATGGAATGCAGTTGTGAAAAAGGCTAATATCATTCTGGGGTGCATTAACAGGAGTGTCTTATATATGACACAGGGTGTAATTGTCCTGCTCTGGTCGGCGCTGGAAAGATGTGGACAAATTGGAGAGAGTTCAGAGGAGAGCAACAAAAATTATAAAAGGTTTAGAAAGCCTGACTTCTGAGGAAAGGTTAAAAAAACTGGGCATGTTTAGTCTTGAGAAAAGAAGACTGAGAGAGGACCTGCTAACAGTCTTCAAATATGTTAATGGCTGTTATAATGATGATGGTGATCAATTGTTCTCCATGTCCACTGAAGGCAGGACAAGAAGTAAAGGGCTTAATCAGCAGCAAGGGAGATTTAGGCAGATGCTAGGAAAAACTTTCTAAGTATAACTTTCTAACTGTAACTTATAATTATAAATTCAGCTCTGGAATAGGCTTCCAAGGGAGGTTGTGGAATCCCTGTCATTGGAGATTTTTAGGAATAGGTTGGACAAGCACCTGTCAGGGATGGTCTAGGTTTACTTGGTCCTGCCTCAGCGTAGGGGTCTGGACTAGATGACCTCTTGAGATCCCTTGCAGACCAACATTTCTATGATTCCATGTATCTGCATAGCTATTTCTGGGTCTGTAATGTCTGGATCACATACAAATCCTTAGAACAGTGCAACAGCACATCTGGGAATTTAACTGTATGATGGTGCAGTTGATAAACTCTATAGCAGGGGTAGTCAATTATTTTTTGTCAAGGTCTAAATTTCTTGGTCAAGGTACAGTCAAGGTCTAGACTCCAGAGAAAATCATTAAAAAATGATAACAATAATGATAATAATAATAAGTAAATAAAAAGATTTTAGGGTCTGTTCAAAAGTGTCTGGCGGTCTGGATTTGGCCTGCGGTCGGCCTATTGACTACCCTGCTTTATAGGGCAGATAATAAACTGTTCTAAAAACGACCTAAAACTTTCTAAACACTAAGAAAACCACCAATACTTTTGCCAACTATTACTAATGACACAGGAAAGCAGGATCTAAAAAACCAAATGAAGGATGTGGACATGGAGTGGAGGTCCTGACATCCTCAGCTAGTCAGGGAGAGGAAGGAGCTGCGGCAGCTGAGAATCATCCTGCCCTCTGAGTTTGGCTCCAAACAATCAGGGCTTCAAGACAGGGTGCTCATGTGGCCTCATTAGGCATAGAAGATTTTCAAAGCTTAGCAGCACCAGGAGACATCTCTCACAAATAAGACACTGCAGAGGCCACCTTGAAGAAGAATTGTGTTTACAGACATGTTTGTTATAAAAATATAACAGATTTTTCATACCCTGCAGTTCCTGACTTCTCTGCCTTCTGAGCTCCGGTGCAGATAGGAATATTTTAGCTCCTGCTTCCCCAGGTAAAGTGTGTCTTGGGTGCTTCAGTTACACACTATTCACAAACCATGCACTTTCTACAGTATTTTTCAAACAGGCACTGTTCTCTCTGCACTCAACGGCCTCTGGTTTCAGTGAGTCGACAGCTCTGCAGTTATCACAAAAAGTCTTATTGCCTGGTTAATACAGGGCAGGGTCTTACTCTCTTGCCGTCCCTAAGGTCCTGTTTATACATGAGCAGTCAGTGCCACAAATAAGAAAAAGAACAATGACTTTCAAATTGTTCCTTGTTTAGCTGCCAACTGTAGTTTTGGAAATTTGGGGAGAAGTTTGGGGAGGAGGAGCTGTGATCTTTTCCCTGTCTGCTTCTCTGGAACCTCTT
Source organism: Emydura macquarii macquarii (assembly GCF_026122565.2). Lineage (NCBI taxonomy): Eukaryota > Metazoa > Chordata > Testudines > Chelidae > Emydura > Emydura macquarii. Next base: position 2,954,064 of record NW_027133667.1, read on the forward strand.
GGATTTGATGTGAACTGTATAGGGGCAGGTCTATGATGTGTGTATGCATGAAGGAAAGCGCTGCCTGAATTAGAAATGACTACATTACTATTTATTGAAGATTGGGTATGAAGGGGTGGTTGAGATTCAAATCTTTCAACTAAAGCCCTTTAATTAGTTTTTGGATTGTCCCCCCAGTAAGTCTATGTAAGTTAACTCCTCTTAATGCTAGGGGGAGTTACACGAGTCATATCAAGGACAGAACAGTCCCTATGAAATTCAGTTACTATCTATTGCTTGAGAGCCTCAAATGACTACACTATAACTCATTATTAAAGGAAGGAACTATCAGCTTTATTGAATGCATCCTATCTGACCCCATTTCTGCACAGGACTAACTAAAACTCTCCCAGTCATGACTCAATATGCACAAGGTCTTATGTAAACCCAGATACTGATTTTCCAGGGGTTGTTTTTATTTTAGTTATTCCAGAGTCATGGCTGCCTCTTGACCATCTGTGGAGTGACATGCAGTTATCTTGCATCTGTGCTTGGAAAAAGGCCACATTTAGGTCAGGCTTAGTTTGTATGTGTTAGGTAAGCCTAACCTAAACGCAACTACTTTTCCCTAGTTAAGACAAAGCCCCTGAGAACAGAGGCGGAGCTCCTGAGGCTAACCTCAAAGTAGCCAGAGAGCCCTGTAAATACGGCTTCCAATTCTGTGCTGTGAGAGAAAAAAAGGCTGCCTCTTAACTCTCCCCTCTCATGTTCCTGATTGGAAAGTGTGAGAAACGGTGCAGCTGGGGAACAGCCTAAGTCCCCTTTAGCAATTAGAGGTGGTACCATATTGGCAGTATCCTTTTCTGAAGTGAATTTAGAGGGGAGACACAAAGGCAGTTATAGTGGAGCAGCCACTCCCGGGAAGTCTTTGCAGCTATATGGACCGCAGCTTGAGAACTCATGTTCTATGAAGTATAATAACCTATTTCCAGAGTTTATGGCATTTCAGTCTCTTGAAGACCCATGGAAAGATGACATTCCTTCAGCAGAGAAAGCCTGTGTGAGATGTTCAGAGCACATCAGTGTCATATACAGATTGACCAGAGGGGGGGTCATCACATAGCAGCATAGGTTTGTTGCTTTCTTTACATGTTGCTAGCCCTTGTCGGCCTAGGGAATTAAGATGTTGGACCTGTGAATTGTAATCAGGTGTCTGACATGGAGCTGGAGAGCAATAGCCACAGGGTCTGCTCTTATTCATGTTTCTGATTATTTTTAATATTATACTTGAGCAGAGATCTTAAGGAAAAACCCATCACCAGCACCACAGTTTTTTTTAGCATCCTCAGGACATTTTGGGTTTATGTTTCTCTCAAATTAGACAGCAGACAGCTTTTCAATAAAAATTACTTTGCTGCAGAAAACCTCTTTTCCACCCCTGGGCTGTCAATCAGATTATAATTTGTTGGCACCAAACTACATTGAGCAGCTAGCCGAGCCATTCTCCTTATGACATGCGACCCCAAAATATCAGCTGGGAGAAAACCATCTCAGCAAAGGGAGGTAGGTTTAATATTTCTTTTAAAAGAACAACTCCTCTAGTGAATATCATGCCTCATGGAAAGGGAAAGGTGCTGGACTGACAAAGCTAGGGGTCAGAGCCCTCTATTAAGCCAGAAGACAAGTACAGCGTAGGCAACCACAGTTCTTTCTCCACAGCCTATATCTGAGGGACATGTTCTTGTGGTAACTGGGTAGTTCAGTTTTATGCTCATTCTGTGTTTGTTCTCTCTGTAGAGACTACCAAGAAAGGTGTCTGGTGCAGAGGTTTTTTTTGTTTTGTTTTGTTTTTTAATGTGGATCAGTCTCCAGGGAAACTGGACTGAAACCACCAATTCATTTCACTCAGAGGCATAGCCAGGGATCTGCCATCAGCAATTTTCAGTGACTGCTAACCTGGCTGGCATCAGGACAGATCCTCAGAGGATGTAAATTGGCATAGCTCCATTGAAGTCAGTTTACATTAACTAGGGATCTGGCCCTTAACGATGGCTATTAATTACCATAGCACCTGGATCAGGGTTTCTCAACCCATGGGTCACGACTCAGAATTGTCTCACCAGAATTTGTCAAAGAGCTGCATGGGAGGCCTCCTGTCCTGTGGGGTGGGAGGCCTGGGGGTGTTACAGAGTGCACTACACACTACTCCTGCAGTGGAAGCTCCTGCAGCTTCGGTCCCAGGGGAGGTGATTGGGCTCGGCTCCCTGCTTCTGGCGCAGCAACCTGGTGCGCAGGGTCACAGTGCTGCTCAGGTTTGGCCTAGCTGCCCCTCCATCATGATGATGGGACTGGGCCAAATTGAAGTGAGAGGCTCTGTGACCCCATGTGGCAGGTCACAGCACCATTCTCATAAATTTGGCCTGGTGGCTCCCCATCCATCAGGCCAAACCTGAGTGGCACTGCAACCCTGGAGGTCACAACGTTTGGAGCCCGGCCAGTCCTGTGGGATAGGAGGTGCAGGAACCACCACTATGGTACAGATGGTGTACTTATTTAGCCCTTATTACATCAGTGTGCATATTACATATCATGGGTAAGAAATATTCAGTAAGCCAGATGTTTTTTGCACTGAAGCTATTCGTGGGGTTAAGAGAGGTCATCAAGGTTTACAAATGGTTCCTGAGCCTGAAAAAGTTGAGAACCACTGACCTAGATAATTACAGCTGATGTGCTTTGCATTTTGGGGTGATTAGATCATTTAGAGTTATTTTTAGGGCTCTCTCTTCTGGCTCTCTCCCCTTTTTTTCTATCAGGTTTTTTCAACTTGGAAATGGTAATCAGGCACACTGGAATGAAACCAATAAAGCTGTAAATTACACCTCTACTAGATCCACAATATGTTACCAATTACGTCTGCTTTATTATTCATGTCCAGGGGGAAAACATATATCAAACCACCCCACTACCCCCGAAAGGTCGGTACTAGAAAGAACACTGTGACTCTTTTTAATTAGTGAAAAAATAAACATTGTCTCTGCTTCACATATGATATCGGTGTCCAGGATGACAAGCTGAATAATTCTGCTGCAGTTCTCTGAGCTCATTGTGTACCACATGCTAAGTCAATCATGGCAACATTGTCCCCCTGTGGAAAGTAGGGAGGAAAGCAGGCACTGTGGGAAGAGGGGTGAAAGCGCCCCGGAGACTGAGTAGGGTGACCAGATAGCAAGTGTGAAAAATCAGGACAGAGGTGGGGGGTAATAGGCTCCTATATAAGAAAAAGGCTCAAATATCGGCACTGCCCCTATAAAATCGGGACAGCTGGGTCAGTCTAAGACAGTAACAGGGACCTGGGAGGTTGATTTTTTTTTTTATACAAAGTTTCAGCAAACAGAGTAGAAAATCACATTAAAACTAGGGATCAGAGTTGAAGACGAGAGCAGCCTGGACTGCTTCATTGCTAGAGGTCACAGGAGCTTTATTCAGCAGGTTTTGGTGGTGAGGTGGGTGTTCCCCTTGTCCTGATTAGGTGTTTCTGTGACTCTGCCCTATCTTTAAAAGCGGCTTGGGGCAGCAGGGCTGAATATAGGGATTCTGGAGCAAACTGGAGTGCTCAGGGTGCTAGTCATTCGCATGCAATTACACAGAATGCACTTCCTGCTCACCTCAGCTATTCCATAAAAGGTTCCTGTGTTCTAGCTGCTGGGAATTAACTGAAAGATTTATGTGGGTGCGTGCGTACGTGTGTTTGCTTAACTGCGTTCTTTCCTCTGTGCTAATCAACTTTGAAACACACACGCACACATATAACTACATCTATAGGTATGTGTATATATATATAAAACTATATATACATGAACATAAAAAGATTTTAGAACATAGCAACACACCCTGGAATGGGCTAGAGGAGAGGGAGTTTCTCTCAGAAATTATCAGGGAAAAAAGCTGAGCATTATGCACTCTCAATTCCCCCCACCTGGGAGGATGCTTCAGGTCATCTGTGTATGAGTTGTTGATTTTGTGGTGTTTTTGTTACTGAAACATTGAGTCTTCAACTATTTTCTTTTTAAATTGAAAACAAGTCAAGGTATGGTTGTTCTTAAAAATTCAGCGATGGTACAAGATCAGCATTTTGGGTTTTTTTCCCCCCCTCCCCATGTCATTCTTGGGGTTTATTACAAAACAAAGACTTGCAACAGTTGATGGGAAGGGTCTAGGAGGGTGTGGCTTTCTGCTTTAACTCAGCTATAGCATCGGCCTCTTAAATACAAATCCATACTCAGCCTTGTGCAGTTCACTAACCCTTCTTGCTAGCTGTATAGTCTCCACGCTGGGAGGAGAAACCTGGGAGAAGTTCTGTACTTGGACTTCCACCTTCAGAGGCTCTCCAGAGGTTTCCCATGTTTGTGCCTTTCTAACCACAAGGTTTAGTTTGTGATCTTTTTAAGTACCTAGGTAATTGGCTTGTTTTTTCTTTTTATAGAAATAGCTACAGATTATTTGCATGTTTAGATTCAAAGAAAAAGATTTCAGGACAATAGATTTTTGCCTTTTTTTTAAATTTGGCGTTAATTTAGGCCTGGATTCTGCTGCTCTTGCTCATTCCAAGTGTTACCTTATTCCATGAATAGTCCTATTAACTTTCAGCAGGATCTACTTTACAGCTACAGTACTACTCACTGTGAATGCGAATGGAAAAATGTGGCCCATGGTGATTTATGGCACCGAGGGAACTGATAGCAGTAGCTAAGGCTAATCTTTGCATAATACCTGTCTTCATTATCCTTAAGTGCAGACAAGCTTTATGCAAGATTCCCACACACAGATCTGGCAAGGGATTTCCATTATGACTTGAAACATCACCAGCTAGTCCAGTCCTGGGTCCCTAAACAACTCTGTCAGCGCACCTCAATTCTGACTTTCAACACCACTTCCTATTCCCATCCTGGGTTTCTCCTGAGCAGAAAACATGAACTGTACAGTGGTTGGATGTGTACAAATTGAGGACTTGAGTAAGACCCATCAAGCTGTTTCACGTATGACATACATCAGGGGCTGAACTTTGGTCCCTGAAGGTAAAAGACTACGGCAGTTGCCTACAACGTCACTTCTCCATCAGTGCTAAGCTATTGCTGGAGACAGTGGGACAAGGAGGATGTGTAGTCAGTCGCAAAAGGTAAACCTCATCCTTAGGTTATTGTTATAAAAAAAAAAAAAGGAGAGAGAGAGAATAAAGGTTGCTATTAGTATGTATGATTAGTTAGTTCTGACCCTTTGTTTTACTGTACTGCACTTTATTTGCAATGGGTACGTCTCTCAGTTTGTAAGAGCCTGATCATTTTCCAGCTGTTCCTGAGAGTTTCCCTCCCCATCATCCCATTTTGCAACTAAAATAAATAAAAATAGCTGGGGAAGGAATTTGACACCGTTGTTTCTTTAAATGTTATGTTGCAGGTATGGCCTCGCATGTGCAAGTTTTCTCCCCTCACACCCTTCAGTCAAGTGCCTTCTGTAGTGTGAAGAAACTGAAAGTGGAGCCGAGTTCTAACTGGGATATGACTGGGTACGGCACACATAGCAAAGTCTACAGCCAGACCAAGAACGTGCAGTCCTCCCAAGCAGCAGCGGCAGCAGTCAACGCCTCCCTCCAGATTCCCAACCCCACGATCCCTTACGAACAGACCATCATCTTTCCAGCAAGCACAGGGCACATCGTGGTGACATCGGCCAGCAGCACGTCCGGTGTGGTTGCAGTGTCTGGGCAAGCATTGGGCGGACCTCACAACCTGATGCGTCGAAGCACTGTGAGCCTTCTCGACACCTACCAAAAATGTGGACTTAAGCGCAAGAGCGAGGAAATTGAGAACACAAGCAGCGTACAGATAATTGAAGAGCATCCACCAATGATTCAGAACAATGCCAGTGGGGCCACAGTAGCCACTGCCACCACATCCACTGCTACATCCAAAAACAGTGGCTCCAACAGTGAAGGGGATTACCAGCTGGTACAACATGAAGTGCTGTGTTCCATGACCAACACATATGAAGTATTAGAATTTCTTGGCCGGGGAACCTTTGGACAAGTGGTCAAGTGCTGGAAACGTGGCACTAATGAGATTGTAGCTATCAAGATCCTGAAGAACCATCCTTCCTATGCCCGGCAAGGTCAGATTGAAGTGAGCATCTTGGCCCGGCTGAGCACGGAAAGTGCAGATGACTACAACTTTGTCCGAGCCTATGAGTGCTTCCAGCACAAAAATCACACTTGCTTGGTCTTTGAAATGTTAGAGCAGAACCTGTATGATTTTCTAAAGCAAAACAAATTTAGCCCTTTGCCCCTTAAGTACATCCGGCCAATCCTCCAGCAGGTAGCAACAGCCCTAATGAAGTTGAAAAGCTTGGGGCTGATTCATGCAGATCTCAAGCCAGAGAACATCATGTTGGTGGACCCATCCCGACAACCATACAGAGTCAAGGTCATAGACTTTGGTTCAGCTAGCCATGTGTCTAAGGCTGTGTGTTCAACCTACCTTCAATCCAGATATTACAGGTAAGAATGTTGGTTCAAATAATAATGTCAAGGAAGAGGTTTTTTCTGCTATAAAAACATCTATGGTCAGCTGGTTTTTCTTGTAATCTTTTATATCTGAATCCTGAGTTGTGATGGTTGGACTCTCATGATGAGCTGTACATTCATTGACAAAATGAAAGAAAAGTACTTTAATGTCTTGGGGTTGACTTGGATTAAAAACCATTGTTAATTTGCAAATAACCTTAAAAAATTGACTGATTTAAAAAAGTTTGTCAATTAAAACTGATAATTTAGAAAAGCATCTACCCCTCCTCCTCATGCTCCAGTGTCTGATTCCATGGGGTGAGAGTTGTCGAGCTGCTGCATTTCCCATCAAAGTCAATGAAGCTACCTGGGCTTGGTTTCAGAAAGTATTTTACCCCTAAACAATGAATTAGTATTTTAATTATAGATAACCAGATGTACAGGCTTCTTTGTACGGCTGAAATGATGGATTTTATAAAAATGATGAGCAACCATAGAAAGAAATTGTACAAATCCAAAAGTTGCTTTGAAATAGTAGTTTTCTAGGCTGTGGGCCTAATGCAAAGCCCATTGGATCTATAGACAGATTCTCGTTGACTCCAATGGGCTGTGGATCAGGCCATACTGAAACACATTTTGGTATGTAACTTTGTTTTAATGGTAATTTATTTTCAGTATTTGAAATTTAGTCAGTGTGACGGTTTGTATCTTATGTTCACCCCTTTTACAAAACTATGATCCATGTTGTACAAAGTATGCCTTGGGAGATGATATTTGAAAACTCATAATCTGCTGATCATTAGTGTCCTGGTAAAATATGTGTGGCAACACTGTATGTAAAGTTATAAGATTCTACAATATAACATTACTGAGACATGTTCCAAGTTTAGAAAAGCAGGCACAAACCAGTTCCTCAAAGACAAAAGGCAAATTGATGCCTCAGCCAGGTGTCAACAAAATCAAATGAACTATCACCTGGTTAAGTGGCCATTCTTCAGCAGGAAAAAGGGTATGAGCAAGGAATCCACATTTTGGAAAAGAAACCTCTGGAAGTTCCTGTCCCCAAAGACTTTCTGTCTCTTGAACCCCAGGCTGGAGAATTGAGGTGACACAGCTGTCCCTCTGTCCAGATTGTACCCTGGGTAACATCACAGTCAGTAAGAAGGATGAATGAGTATTGTCCATATTTCTGGGTGGGGTTGGGACTGGCATCCTGGCTAAGGTTTATTGATCTCCATTCTTTGTACTTTTTATCTTTTAATGACAGGCAGGTGTTGTCTTAGGGTTAAATTCAGAATTGGGCAGAGGGCACACACAGGGCATATGCACCATTTAAGTTCTACTTCAGTCTGTAATATAGGACTTTGGTAGTACCTACCCCTTGTGCATAGAGAGGAAAGATGGTTAGGGCCCTAACCTTGCACTTGGGAGACCTGTGTTCAATTCCCTGTTCCAGAACAGACTTCCTGTGTGACCTTTAGCCTCTTTTCCCCTCAGTTCCCCATCTGTAAAAAACTAGTATTATAGTACTTCCCTACCCCACAAGGGGGTTAGGTGGATAAATATTATTAAAGATTGTGAAGTGCTTTGAGATGTACTGATGAAAAGTGCTATGTAAGAGTTAGGTATTATTTGTGCTGTTCCTTGGGGGTGAATTTCATCCTTAGTGTGTCTTGACTCAAGGAAGCAAACCTTCCTGTGCAGAAATTCTCTCTCAAGACTCCTCCTATTGTCCCAGTTGCCCAGACACATCGCATTCCAGGGATTTAGAACTGTGGTATCACTGTTATATACGGGGTGGAACAGATAATTAGTTTTCAGATGACAGCTGCATTAAGACATTTTCGGGAATTGTCTCTGTTGTCATAAGTCTCTGAAACAGCAATGAACAGTGGTATGGTGACGTCTCGAAATGGTGATGACTTCTGTGAAATGACTTCTTGATGACTGATTTGATCAAAGTCTGCCAGGGCAGCATGCATGGCTGCTTGGGTTAGATGCAAAAGCTTTTTCTTCTATAAAAGCAGATTAGTGGCTCCATTTCTAAAGAGAATGTTCCTCTTTCACTAGGGGAGGGCTTTTCAAACCCCATTCACCCCCAAATAATGCAGCTTTCAGACACTACAGGCAAAGCCCAGCAGAGCTGGGAGGTGGGGAAGAGTTAATTTTCACCGTAATAGGAACGTTGACAGCTGTAGCACTGCAGCAGCTGATTTTTATCTGTTTGTCCTTTCCTCTGAAAGAGGCCAAATAAAAAATAAAGCTAGTTTATACCTCAGAAGAGGCTTAGGAAATGAAATATTCCACCTGACGACAGTCCCATCCTCCAGGGGAGTTTCTGCTGTAAATATGCAAAAGCTTTTAGGGTTGCAATTACTTTGCTGGGTGGAAGAAGAAGAAGAAATAATGATAATACGGGCATTTTATTGTCGAGTTATCTGCATTGGCGTCTCGGGTCCCAAGCTGAAAGACAGAAGGGACAGCTGTAATGAAATGTGTGATAGAAAATTAGACATGAAAGAGAAAAACGGTTAGTTCTCAGTGACAGGCAAAAAGTGTTTTTGTGACAGTCTCTGGGGAAGAAAAAGCTTGATAACATTCACTTTTTATGCTTTGAAATTTTATTTTTGCCCAGACTGAAGCTGCAACTTGTTAGATAATAATTCCTGGTTAACTAATTCCTCTCCCACGTTCCATTCCTGATATGAGGGGGAAAAGGACAGTAATTCATCAAAAAAGCTAGCTGGGAGAAATAACACCAGCAGGGGACTGCTGATGAAGCTAAATGCAAGTAATGGACAAAATTAATATTCTTCTTCCTTATTTTCTGATGGGAAGAAAAAGGGAAATGAACAGGCCTTTATTTTCTGCTACATCCGCCCTCTCCGTCTCCTGACATAGGTCGACTTACCTTTGTAGTGTAGACAAGGCCTCAGTGAACTTCTTGACACCAGGCCTATTCCCCACAAGGGCATTGCTCTCCCTTTATATCATCACAGCAGTATAAAGATGCCAGACTGCAGCTTCCAAGAATGCAGCCCTCTCTGGCCTTTGCTGTCCCAAACCCGCCTTTCTGTCACAGTAATGCAGAGTGAGCGCTAACCAGATCCCACCCGACAGTGCCGATGTCAGAATGTGGATGCTGGGCAGCCATCTTGCCGATGTCTTGACTCACATCTAAGCAAGGGAAAAGCCCCTGTGCCACTTACCCACTGAGGGTGTGAGCTTGCTTCCAGGGCAGACAATGGCAGAACTATCTTGACTGGGAACAAACTCAGGTCTGGAATGAAAAGTGATGGTTCCTGGCTTTTTTGTTCTTTCAGATCCTAAGGGTTGGGTTTAAATAGTTGGTTGTGTCTGCTTCCAGAAGCCAGCCAGCCAGAAAGAAAGAAGAGGCTGAAAACCAGAGGCAAGATTCCCCCTGTCTTTCCCACCCCCGCCCTCTTGCTGGAAGCTGTATCTAAGCTGCTAACGCTACCAGTTCATCATCATAAACCTAGACACCTGATGGTTTTATAGCTGAAGAGCAATTACACTTGCATATTTTTTTTCTAAATCATTGATCATCCACTCAGGGACAATCTCACTTAGTTCTAATTTAGCTGTAAGCCTTTTACATTAGCCTTTTCACCCAAGGCAGAGATTTTGTCAGAGTTGTGGTCAGAGATGTCACTGAAGAGGGTGGGGGGTAGTGAGGATAAGCTTTTTTCCTTCCCAACTTCTTCACTGCGATATAAAAGCTGCCTGTTTCAATCAGGTCAATATGCGTCAGACATCACTTCTACCCTGCCTGATGCCTACATGGTATATAAAATGGCACCTGTGGATGTGGCTGGATGCCACTTTAACTTTCTAACAGAAAGGGTTCCTAACCTGCATCCCTATAATCCTGGGCTCTGTTCTTGTCAGGTGTCACAAGCTAAGGCGGTTTGGGTCTGACCAGCGAACCTTCAAAGAGAAGGTTAAGTGGTGACGTGATCACAGTCTATAAGTACCTACACTGGGAACAGAAATATGACCATGGAAAGCTCTGCAGTCCAGCAGACAAAGGCAGAACAAAAGCCAATGGCTGAAGCAGAAGCTAGACAAATTCAAACTAGAAATAAGGTGCAGATTTTTAGCGGTGAGAGTAATTAACCATTGGAACAACTTTTCAAGGGGTGGGGTGGATTCTCCATCACTGGAGATTTTAAAATCAAGATGGTGTGTTTTTCTAAAAGATTTGCTCCAGTTCAACCAGGGACTAATTCAGGAAAACCCCATGGCCTATAGCAGTGGTCCCCAGACTTTTGGGTTCGCATCCCCCCTTACCTGGTGCACGCCCTGCAGGAGCCAGGGGCCGGAGCTGCAATCTAGGCCAGGAGTGGGGCTGCAGCAGCGGCCACGGCCGGGGCCAGGAGCAGGAGCGTGGCCGGGACCAGGGCCAGGAGCAGGCCCGGGAGCTGACAGTGTGGCCAGGGGCCAGCTGCGCAGTGGGGGCCCGGAGCACGGCCAGGGCCCAGCAGCGCGGAAGGGGCCAAGAGCGCAGCCGGGGCCAGGCAGTGTAGTGGTGGCCGGGAATGGGAGCGCGGCCGGAGCTGACTGGGGCTGAGAGCCAAAGCCAGGGTGGAGGTAGGGGGAGAGCAGGGCTTGGCGGTGCTCCCTCCCAGCCCTGCATGGGGGGTTGGTCTGGGCCCTGCTGCACCCCCACCCCAAACGTTCTTCTGTTTCCCCCTAGGGGGGTGCGTGCTCAGTTTGGGAACCACTGGCCTATGTTATGCAGGAAGTCAGACTAGATAATTACAACAGTCCTTCCTGGATTTATACTCTGATGAATCTATCATCTGAATCATTTCCAGGAAATCCTAAAGTTGATGGCGTGTGGTGGCTGTGGTTCAGTAGCTACTCCATCTGAGACAGCACCAACTCACTGATGTTAGGGGGCCCCTGCACTCTTAGAAGTGCAATCTTTTGGATTACATGTAAAACTGTGATCTTGATTCCAGGCTGCCCCATGTCATTTTACTTAAGAATAGGGATCTTCACTCCAGTCAAATTCCATCGTGGGGAATTAGATTCGGAGTGCCTAAATTCACCTGCAGGTTCAACTGGATATATTCTTCTCTATTTCTTGTCTGCCAAATGGTATTGCTGTGCATTGCTAAAACAGCTGCCATGTTTCACTGCAGAGGTGGCTGCCTTTCATTTGTGAGAGAAATAATCACTTTCTGAAGTACATGTACTTTGTGATCAGTGAGGAGGCAGACTGTTACAAATGTAAGATGATGACTGTAGTCTCTGCCCTAGAAAGAAATAAAAATAATAATTGCAAGGCTTGTTTATGCAGAATTTCGTGTGAGTAGCCAGGGCTTTGGATGCTTATGTTGGAGGTAAGTGGGCAATATTGAAATATCCAGGCAGTTGAGAATGAGGTTTGTGAACAGCTTGGAAAGAGGGTCATGGTTGGTGCCACTATTTCAGATGCTGCAGGGAAATGTATAGATATTGTATATGAAGGTTCCCTCCAGTGTCTGGAAATACTAGCCATTTGATACGACACACACATTGGCTGACAAATTTCTAGATTATTTTAGTTGGTCAATGGCTCTCTGGCTATTTTACGGGTTTCTTCTGGCTGAATTTGTTAGATTAGCCAGGTGTATGTTAGTATTCAGGAAGGTGAGAACTGGACATAGTGCTTCCTGATCCTTACTCTGTCACAGCTCCTCATTCCTGTCCTGCAACACCTTATGCTCCTCCAGTCTCCGCACATAGCAAAGCTAATGCACTTAACTTGCAAAACCTTCTGCAGTTCTGGGCTCCCACACGTCTCTCCAAACATACCTCCAATTTAGAGCTGAAGCACCCTCTGTTTTTCCAGCTGTGGGAATCACATGGCTCTGCCACTGCACTTGAGGCCTTCTCTGCTTCGCCTGTCCTGTGTGTCTCTGAGGCCCACACTGTCAATTGTACAAGATTACCCGGTGGTTTTGAGAGGATGTTCCCTCTCTGGACTAGAATGAAACCACCTGACTCATCACGTTTAATCTCAGGTCACAAAGCCTTCCTGAACGGAACGCAGAGTGCATAAACTCCCTACCTACCGAGCATCACCTGCTCTTCCACTAAATTGCTCCTTTCGCTGCTGCATCATTCAATTTTCTTTGTGTACCTTTGTTTTCAGGTCCTCACTTTAAAAAGCGAGAAGCCTGAAGAGACATTTATCCAGCGCTGTAGGTTTAGGAAGGCTGTGGCATTCTGCACCCTCTGACTAGCTCCAGGGGCTCGTTTCAGAGCTGGCCAGCCTGGACTTTTTTATTTTTGTCGAACTTGTGAGTATGAAGTAAAGGTCATGCTAAGTTCTTCCATGAAAAGTAATTCCATAATCCCCTTTACCAGCAACTTATTGCAAACAGATGGGCATACTGGTGTGCAGATGTGCTCCTAGATACAGGACTGTAAACATCTCCTTCTCCCATCTGTATTGACATGAATGGTCCCCTCATCTTGGTCTCTCACCCACCGTTGTCTGAGTGCCAGTGGCTTGGCTGTGGTATAAAGATACTTTGGATTAGAGTGTCTAGCAGAGACGAGACAGACCAATACTGGATTTTGTAAGGGTCAGTGCAAGACTAGAGTTCCTATTTGCAGTTGGTAAAGTCTGGTCTATTTAATTTCTCCTACCATTTCAAGGCTACAAAAAATTCAGGTTTCATGCAGTGACTTTTGGGTGCCTGGGGATCACAATATTGCTGAACGGCCAGTATGTTTTAGAAGACTTGGGGGTAGTAGAGGGAGAAACAAATATCCCATGTAAAACAATTCTGCATCTCTATCAGACACGTGCCAAGGAGGCTGGAGTTTGGATTTGCTATTGCAGGACAAAAACTCAGCTGAGGAATTTTTGCAAAACCAATACCAGGGTTAGTTGAATCTTGGTTCCATTTTATCTAAACCACCCAAGTTTGGAGGGAATTTGAGGTTTCAGATGAAAGCTTTGGGCTTTGTCACATCTCTTGATGGTCGAGCCAGGATGGCTTTGGTTTTGCAAAACCAAAGCAAGAGTGGTTCTAAGCCAGGTTCCATTTTCTCTAAATCACCACAGAATGGGGATGAAAGAGCAACAGAGCTCCAACCCTGCTCTGAACAGAGGCGATGCTCTCTTATTTATTCTAAATTTACCCTCTTCCTGGGATTTGGCTTTACTGAGAATAACAAAACCTAGACCTCACCCTAAGCTTTCTCTTCAAGCCTGGGGGTTTTCCCTGCACAACCTCCTAGTTCCCTCCCTCAGAGAACAGCGTTTCAGCGCCTCTTTATCCTGTTGGAGTTAACAAGCGGCCCCTTTCTCTATGACTCTGCAGTAAGAACAACTGCATCTCTCAGCTTGGGTCAAGCGCCTGACAAAAGGATGACTCAGCAAAGGAGCCATGCAGTGTCTTAAAGTCTGCCATTCTGTTCCAGGGAGGTTCAAGAAAAGGGTGGTTTATTTTTTTTTACTTAAATATATAAAATATGCCCAGTTATATATATCAGTTATATATATATATATAATATATATAATATATATATTATATATATACACAATAATAATAAAATACACACTTTGTGTAGAAGAAAACAGAGGGACGCTTCTCAGTACACTTCTAATCGGAGCAGACACCTTCTCATCCAGACATCCCCAACCAACGCCCCTAAAGCCTGAGGAAAGAGAGAGGAAAGGTTAATCCATTCTTCTTTCTGAGTCATAGAAGAAATGAATTCCAGAACTGAGTGCCCTCTTCTTAGATGCTGTCTGTATCTAATGGTGCCTACATGACTACATCTAGGGCTTCTTAGATAAAACACCCCAGCACATTTCAGCTTTCTGGTGGCTCATAGCGAGTTACAGCTCTATAGATCAAAGTCAAAAACTTGAATTGCACCAAGAAGCAAACAAGAAGACAGCACAGTGGTCAGAAGACAGGTCTAATATGTTCCCAATGGCTAAAACTGCCACGCAGGTGAGCAGGCTCGTTCTACAACAGCTGTAGATTCCAAGCATGGCAATAATCCAAGGAGACAGAAAGGCAGGGTTCAATGGTCTGAGAGGCAAGGTTGCAGACATTCCACCACACACAGATGAAAAAAGATTTTTGTCACCATTACCTGGAGGAGCATTAGGATGACCAAAGAGCAAATGTGAAAAATCGGGACAGGGAGTGGGGGGTAATAATCACCTATATAAGAAAAAGTCCCGAATATTGGGACTGTCTCTATAAAATCGGGACATCTGGTCACCCCAGGAGTAACCAGAGACCCAAAAGCACTGTACAGTCTGGGCTTTAGCCCATCTGTTATCTATACCCCATATGTTCTGTATTTCTTTCCTGTTGTTCTTCATTGCTCGGATTATTTGCATTAAAAAGGATGTGTGTATCTGACGAGTTCATAATTTCCAGCTGCTTATCTCCCCCACCTGAAGTCAGAATTTTTCCAAGTTAGGGGAGTCACAATTGGTTAATATGGATAGCATTTCCAATGTGACAATCAGAGGAGGATTATGACTCCAGGTGCAGGAATAAGCAACAGCAGCAGCAGCGGAATTTCTAAACAAAGATCCTGTTTTTATGAAAATGGCCATAGTAGAAAAGAACAAAAGAAATACAGAAAATAAGGTAAATGCAAATTTGTTTCTAAAAGAAGAACGTTTTCCCAAAGCATCAGCAGCTCTTCAAGTGTTCAGTAATTCTCCATTGTGGCTGGTGTAAGGCTTTAAAACAAGCAGTGCCTTCTGAAATATACCTTCCCACAGCTTTAAAGTGACTCTGTTTATGTCTCCTTGAAATGATCAGATATTTTTGGGGTTAAGGCAGTGGATTGGGACTCAGAGTTCAATTCCCAACTCTGACACAGACTGCCTGTGGGAGCTTGGGCAAGTCACTTCATCTCTGTTTTTCAGAGCTGCAACTGTAAAATGTTGGATAATAACATTTCCAGTTGCCCGCCCTTTGTCTGTCTTGTCTACTTAGATCTTAAACTCTCTGGGCAGGATCTTTCTCTGTCTATGTCTTTGTACAGTGCCTAGCACAGTGGGACTCCAATCCCTGGGTAGGACATTCCCATTTATACAAATAAATGTAGGGATTATTGGGAGATATAGGGAGATTCTGTGCCTGGATTGGGGTGACTAATGCAGCAGCTCCTGGGAATGGTATTTAATTTCTTCAGAGCAGAGGTACTTATCCAGGCAGAGCTACAGGACTACCTGTTCATTCAGTGGAGTTGCAGAGCCCCAAGATAATTACTGAATAACCTCTTGCCATTGTATTGTGATGTCTGCGTCACTGCGACACAGCGCCGTGTTCTGAGCCAGTGCCATGCCGTACACATTGCAATGTAACATCAGGACATAACACCGCAATTGTTTTGTGCATTCTTGTGGTTCCTTGTAACTCAGGAGGCCAAATTCAGCCCTGGTGAAAGACGATGCAACTCCATGGAGTTCAATGGAGCTGGACCTGCTTACACCAGAGTGGCATTTGATCCAGTATTTCCTCTTTTCATCATGGCTTTTAGGAATGAAATGAAGCTTTTTTCCCCCTCTCTTCCTCTTCCTCTCCCTCCTGGCTACTGGGGAGGTGGAGGAAAATTCCTGGTGGTTCTAATACATTTGCTTAGCACTCTCCGAATCACCTGACACATGTAAGGCTGCCCGGGGAGCTTTGCTGTGGTAGGAGAGAGAGCCGAGCCCTTCGACTTCATGAGTTAGATGGTGCTGCGAAGCCACAAACCAACGATCACTGGAATAGAGCAATGTAATTTATTTGAGAGGGAGGCTGGAAAGAAGAGAAGGCCCGAGGCAGGGTGAGGATCCACCCCCGTGAATGGTGTCTTCGCTGATCACCAGAGCTGGGCAAAAACAAAACAAAACAAAAAACCCCCCCAAAAATCCCAACCCCCCATGCACACCCGTGTTGAAACAAAAGATACTTCAACTGTGTTTGCGCACCTCTGGTAGCCGCTTTCCACAGATATCCTAGCAAATGAGTTGACGGGCAGGGATGGTTCCAGATTTTAAGGGACTATTGAAGAGAAACCACAGAAAGCCAGCGTTGACTACGTAGCTGCTTTCGCATAGCAAACTTGGTTCTCGATGACACTCATCCAGTCAGGGAATAAGGAGTGTACTGTGGGGAGCCGCATCAAAACTAAGCAAGAGCTGAAATGTCAACTATCCACAAGTAGTATTGGCCAAAACCCTTCGGTGAATAATTTCAAACGCCACATGAATGGGAGTGATCAGATAACTTGTGAAAAGAAAAGAAGGCAACATTCAGATAAGCTTTTTAGTGGTTTGCCCAGCTCCACTTGCAGAAATCTAGGAGCCAGAGCACTCAGTGAATTTCTCAGTGACTTACTCACCCAGTGTTGCATCGTAGTGTAATACCTAGCATCCTAGCTTTTGCTGCCTGACGAGTTCTGGTAAAGCTGTGAGGAGTGATCAGGACTTCAAGGTTACGTTCTCCGTACATTACACTGAGCCACATTCTTTTCTGATATTCTATCAGAGATATTACCACAAGAATGAGCATGTCACGGGATTTCCTGCCTTCTATATTCTTCTTTCAAGCTCTATAAGCACAACAAGTCTCTTCCCGGGCTGCAGCCTGATAAGGTGATATAAAATTCAAGGTCACCGTGCTATTCACTATACCAGGGCAGGGACTGAAATGCCTACAAAGAGTTTGTTCTATTTAACAGCAGCTATTCAAAAGAAGAAAAAGAGAAGTAATCTAAAGCATCCTGTTTCAGCTCTGGGCTGTGGTACTTTAGGGGTAGGGTATGTCTACACTGCATTGTAAGCAGACCCAGGCTTGTGGAGTCGGTGTTTCCAAACCCATGCTTGAGCATCCACATTGCATTGTAAACCTAGGCTTACAATTGCTGGACCCAGGTCCCACAGCCATGTTAACACGTCCATACTGCACTACACAGGCCTTCTGACTTGGATCTGTGGCTTGAGTGCCATCCCCATTGCAAAATGACGTGGGCTCTGATCCGCTCCCCTAGAAGGGTCCTAGGACCCAGGTTCTGAGTGTTTGCTGACCTCAGTCAAACTGATTTGTATATGGACAGAAGGCATACTTCAGCTCAGACTTGAGTCAGAGCCTGGCTTAGTATGCGGTGTAGCGGTTCTCAACCAAAGGTCCATGTACTCCTGGGGGTACACATGGGTCTTCCAGCAGGTACATCAACTCATCTAGCTATTTGCCTCGTTTTACAGCAGCCTACATAAAAAGCACTCGCGCAGTCAGTACAAACTAACATTTCATACAGACAATGACTTGTTTATCCTGCTCTGTATACTACACACTGAAATGTAAGTACAATATTCATATTCCAATTGATTTATGATTATATGGTAAAAATGAGAAAGTAAGCAATTTTGTAATTATAGTGTGCTGTGACATTTGTGTATTTTATGTCTGATTTTGTAAGCAAGTAGATGAAACTTGGGTGTATGCAAGACAAATCAGACTCCTGAAGGGGGTACAGCAGTCTGGAAAGGTTGAGAGTCATTGGTGTAGATATACCGTTAGATTGCTGGTCCCTACAGGCTGAGAGGTGCACTGTGTGGTAGTAAATACACATATAACCCTATGGTGGGCTGGGAAGGAACATGCTAAAATACACTGTGAGGTGCGTTCCTGTGCATTGTTATTTCTGAGTCACAGCACAATTAGCAGGGCCTAAATAGGGTAGGGTGACCAGATATCTTGATTTTATAGGGACAGTCCGGCTATTTGGGGCTTTGCTTATATAGGCACCTCTTACCCCCTACCCCTGTTCTGATTTTTCATGTTTGCTACGTGGTCCCCCTCAAATAGGGGCTGAGGTAGGAGTTAACTGTAAACTGACATTGAGAGAACTTGTTTGATTTTTGCTTTTGGTCACTCAGGCCCAGACCCTAAAAAGCATTTAACCACCTAAATCTCATTGAAAGGATCTGGTCTTCACTTCCATGTCTCGAAGCACTGCCATTTTCTGTCCTTTCATCTTCTCCCAGGCTGGTCACTTTTTGAGAATGGAAAAAAGCAGGGGGGGGGGGGGAATAACGGAGAAAGGACTCTCATTTTCTCAGGTATTGTAACAGGGTGGTGGCAGCTGGTCTTAGGAACATCAGGGCATGGCAACCCATAAGCACTGCTCCAGTGGCTGATGAAGGAAAAAGTGCCAAAGGCTGATGAAGGAAAAAGTGCCAAAATAATGGCATTTCATGAGTGTGTGTGTTATTTGCCACTTATTTCAATACTTTGCAGGTCACTGTGCTTGCTGGCTAATGGCCACTGAGAACCACAATGAGCTGACAAACCATTGGCAGTAGATCAGCACCCGGAAGTGTGAAAATAAGATTTGTTACTAGGGAGATTCATCATCGATGCCTATTGACTAAAAAGGCAGCACTCAGGACACCATTTACACAGGACTTCAATGGATGTTTTGCCCTAATCAGGATTTGGTACCAGATATTTAAAAACATTCGCTTGCATCTTAAGTGCCCCCCGCCCCCAGTGTTGCTCTCAGTAGTCAAGAGCTTTGTGTTACACAGAGGCAGCCTTATTAAACAAATCAGTTTTACTGTAATGCCATCCATGTGGTTTAATCCACAGCACAGTGCAGTTGGGAACTGAATTACACTGACTTTATGATAAGAGCATTCTGGAGTTGTGGATAATATCTCCCACCCTACTGCTCAATAGGGGGGTTGCTAATTCAGCGAGTGGAGTTGGTTTATAAAATGATGCATCAGAACAAGTGGAAGCAAATTACCTGAACAGAACTTGGTTAATATATTTTAAAAAGAGGGTTATAGATTCACACCCTTCAGATCTCATCCAGACTCTGACTTCGGTGCCTAAAGTTTCTGCCTCACTTTCTGCCAATTATTGCTGCACCTGTGATGCTTTAAATTAATCACAGCTGGGTGTAAAGGCAGCTAATTGTCAAAAAGTAGGCTGACAGCCTCAGTCTCTTTCTCTAGGTCAAACTGGAGGAAAAGAACAATCTCTATCAGGTGAGAGTTTCTATCATGGCTGGGTAATACTAGTCTTTCTGCCTAAGTTTAGCTGAGCTCTAGCTATCTAGTTAATTGTTTAAATGGGGAAATAAGGATACACCATTTGCTGCTCTCTTTAGGGAAGGGTTGTGAAGAGTTAATTCTGTCATTCTGTAAAAGAAAAAGAACACACAGGTACCCTATGAAAAGTATTCATTGCAGAGTGGGAACTAGAAATCAAAGAGGAATGTCTTTAAGGCCCTGGAGAGTGGAAGAAGAGACCTAGCAAGCAATTTCCACCCTCTACTATGTAGGTTCCTGAGAACCTTGCTTCACTGGGTTTAAAAAAAAAAAAAGGGGGGGGGGGAGGGGAATTAAAGGCCAGATTTTGCCACTCTTACTCCCTTTGAATGGTTCTTCACTCTTAATAATTTCTCTGATTTCCGTGAACTTGCTTGTGGATTTACCATAAGTCTTGTGTAAGGGACAGTGTGTAGTTGTGCTGCTGCAGGAGCAGATCAGGAACAACTCGGGATGAGAGCTAGGCAAAATATATTGAAGTAGACGGTAAATTTGCTTTAAAAAAAAACGCAGTTTGCGAGGGAACTGAAACCATGAATTTGGGTTGAATATGGCAAATAGTTTTGCCCTTCCTCCCATCTCCTCCAAATTTGAAAATGTTGAAATGTTTTGTTTAAACATTTTCAAAACAAACTGTTTCAATATTTCATTTTGAATCAACATTTGAAGCACTTTGCTTGACCTGAATGATGGTGGAGGGGTTTGGGTTTCTTTTGGTTTTGGTAAAAGCCCGCTGAAAAAATTCAGTTTGTGTTTGAAACTGATGGAATTTTTTTTTTCCAGATTTTTTGGCTCAGACATCAAAATGAAAAATCAGCTCTGAGTCACAATTTGGTCATTGGTCCAGTTGGTCTGGAGCAGACGTAATCTGCATCAGAACATTACTTTGCAAAGTTTTCCGACTCCTTTGTGCCAGCTGGGCTGTCCTGGTGGGTGTATTCAGAGTTGAAGTCAAGGTTTTGTCCACATCCCACCCCTGCGTGCCACCCACGATCCATTTCCGGGAGGGGGGAGTAGAAGCTTTCTATGCATTGCTCTGTCCCATAAAACCCTTTATACACCGCAGAGCTGTTTCTCAAAGCAATTTTGTGGGGAGGAGGGGGCAGTCTAGATGCATGAGAATTGACCTGAATCTTACGGCAGCAAACCTGAAACAAAAATTGTATGGTTCACAGAGTCTGGTTAGTTCTTTCTCATTATTTTTTCTTTTCACACATCTCTACAATTCCTAGTTCTGGTTGGAAGCAGAAGTTCCAAAGTACAAGAAGGAATTTCTTGTAGTGCTGTTAGCCTGATTGGACGTGCAAAGCACTAGAAATCTCATAACGTTACTGCAACAGATCAGAGTTCTCAACAGGTTCAGATTATTTTCAGATGAATATCCAAAATTTGGAGTGCTCATCGGAACCCAAACTCAGGCAGCTGGCTAACAAGTCACTGTTTTTTCTTGCTACGTATTTAGAAAATAAGGAGAACTGTATATGCTCCTGTAATTTATTCTAATGACAGCGCAGGGTTTGAGAACACAAATCAGTAATGTTCCAGCAAATTCTGATGGGAAGGGTAGTATGGCTGCTTACGTTTTAAGTGTTGTTAATTATGAGTAGTCCATTAACAACGTTTCTTTTCTAGATACACAAATCGCGATTCTGTTAATAACATTTCCACTTTTCACCCCCACGCACTGTTTTTTAAACTCGAGAAACTGTGACAAACGAGTGAGGGTGGCCTCTCTTCATTTACAGGTAGGCAATGAAGGGACTGACACAGCTGGTTTATAAACTGTTGCTCCATAAGGAAAAAATTACATCTTTGTGTGTCTTTACACAACAATAAACAATATGAAGAAACCACATGCATAACTGGGTTTTAAATAACTGTGTTTATTAAATATACTATGCACAAACATGGCATGCTGAGCTGCACCCATACTGCTGCTCCGACTGGACACACTGAACACCACCAGAGAGCTCACAAACTATTTAAAGGGAGTTTACCCTATTCTTATTCACCACAGTCTTAGAGAAGGTTTGTGTCACAGAGAATGTTTATGGGAGTTGTGGCTCTGTGTATGAGGGGGTGAATAGGACTGTGGTGGAGTTGTGTGAATGTGAATATATCTGGTGCCATTTATGTATGTGATTGTGTAGACGGACTGGTGTACACTTTCATGTGTGAAAACGGTTACTGATGGTCTTTGTCATGTTCACTGTGGTAAGAATTCAAATTTAATCTAGTTGCTGATATTTACAACACTGAAGGCAATGAAGAGTGAGGAAACTTCTGATGGAAAAGGGGAATCTTTCAGACAAAATAAAGGAAACTTTTTTAAAGAACAGTGTTTTGACTTCCCGGGGGGACTAAAAAACATGGAATCCTCAGTTAAGAAGAAAATGGAGTGTTTAATTTTTAAGTGTCACAAATGATATTAAGAAAGACAGATGAAAACTAAAAGGGAAACACACAGTTGAGGTTGGCTGAATTTCCAAGCTACTACACTAAGATGTGAATGATGAAATATTACAAGTTGATTTCAGCAGGCAACGGGCTGGGGGGCAAAATCCTCTGTTAAAAAGAAGAATATTCCCCATGAGAGATCGTTCCCCCAGTTGCCAAAATATAGCTTCTGTTGTTGTTCTTAGTATTGTAAATCAGTGGACCAGATTCATGGGATTGCCTGGGTACAAACAAAAGCAGAATTTGGCCATATAGCAGTTTTTGCAAAGCTCTCCTGGAGGCTTATGTGATAACCTATCTCCTCTTAGCAGATGCAGGAACAGGGAAGGTAAAGGGAACATGGGTCAGACTGTAATCTCAGTTACGCTGACATACAGCTGGAGAATCTCACTGAAGTCAATACAGTTACTCCCAATTTACTCCGCTGTAAGTGAGGTCAGAAGCTGACCCCATGTATAGACTAATGAAAGAAGACAAAGAAAGGCACTTTATCTGGGCTGCAAGATAACATTATGTCTCCTGAATGCAGTTTTGTTACTGCACCAATGTCATTTTCAGCAAACCATTATGCTGTAATTACAGGAATCTTTTCCCCCCTTTTGTTTAGTTCTTTTTCTCAGTTCTGTTATGGTGACAAAGGGACCTCATGTATATGGACTAGCACCAAATTTGGTTTGCTGTATCATTTAGAAAAAGGTTTGGGGTTCTGTTTTTGGCTCTTGGCAAAATTATGAAGTGTGTTCTTGAGAGTCTAAAAACAAAAAAAGCAAAAACAAAAGAAAACACGTTTGTTTATTTTTTACTGAAATAATTAGCAATCCTTAGGGTCTGATCTGTGTTGTTGGAAGTAAGGAGACACAATATCGATACTAGACAAGCCATAAAATGTCTGTGTACATTTTTTTTTTGTTGCAAAGTAATCACAATCTTTCACTTGTTTTGATCTATATATTTATGTACATATAAATACACAGTGGTTGCACGAAAAAGCTAATTCTGGTTTTAAAGCATTACCGGTTCCTGCAACATTACCAAGACTCAATGGCTCCGATACAGCACAGCATTTACACACGTGCTTGATTTTAAGCATGTGAGTGACCCCTTTGACTTCAAGAGTTGTGATTAAAATTGAAGTATGTGCTTACGTGCTATGTTGGATGGGGGCCAAAATGAGGAATCCTGGTAATAATATGTCTGAAATGTACATAGGTTTATTGATATGCACATCCAGTATACATGATTATTACGTTGTGTTTGCCAAGTGGTACCCAGACATAGTGGACAGTCTTCCTGTCTGCTACGTGTACATCCTGTGTGTACTGCAGCTGAGACTAGAACCTGCCTAGTGTGTGAAGGCAGCTCTGACACATGGAACAGACCGCGAGCTTCTCCCTGGTACAGCTGACAAGCTGTGCAAAGCTGGTCCCAACTTGAAATTGCATTTTGGACATGTTCCTGTTTCCTAAAGTTATTTTGGTAGAGAAACTGTTTTTTGGGAGGTTTGATACGTTGGGTCAGGCTCTGAAGGGCAGATTTTTTTCCCCTTAAACTAAAACAAAAGTTTGAGAGAGAAGGGGGGGGGGGAATGTTAGGTCAGAGCAGAGGGAAGCTATGGAATGGCATAGCCCAGGTTACATTAGGCTGCTGCTACACTGACCAGGGATATAGTATTCACAGCCCAGTTCTATGAGGTTGTCTTTTATAGGGTTTTTTGGAGAGAATCCTATGCACTTTAGGGGGGTGTGCTATTTAACAACTGTGGGGCTCTAGCTTTCAGACACATCTACAGCTTTTACATTAGATCAGCCTGGGGCTACTGAAACTAGCATTCCTGGAAATGAATCACTGACATAGAAATGGGTATTTTAAGTTGTGTAAGGATCCTAAACATTGAGACGAAGTGTAATCCTTTAATTTTGTGAAGGTCGACAGTCTGGTGATTGGTGGGGGGAGGGAGAGACTGAAGAGGGAGCTACTTATTATACTGCAGGAACACAGTCTGACTATCTATTTTTGTCTTGCTCCAGCAGATCAAAATAAATGGCTAATAGGGCTGAGTAGCACTAAGGGGTGGCTGGCCTGTGGGGCCACTGGTCATTCTCAGGTGGTTTTCTGGATGCCCACTTCTATTTCATTTCCCCCACACTCTTTTCTGTTCCAGGCAGGCGTCCTGTTTGTCTCCCTGTGAATGGATATGCATTGTCGTGCGTGCCTTTGTCACTTTGGGAATTATGACTGTTTGCTAGCTTATTGGTTTATGTGGATTTAATCCCATGCAGCACACAGTATAACCATACTTCTTGTTCCAGCTCTTTTCCCAACGGCAGACAGAGGCTTTTTGTGATGGTGTGGCTGGGCTGGGGTTATATCACTTGATGCTTTGTAATGCCCTTAGTACAAACAAGGAAAGCATGCGCATGTGTCCAGGGCATGTGTCTGTTCCTCCCAGGTGAGCCATAGCTTCTGCCTGCTGACCGGTAGGACCACAGGGATGTCGACAGCTAGATTGCTTTAAACAGAGGAGTGCATAGACAATGGGACACGGGGGAGAAGAACCACACTGAAATGGAAAGGACAGGGTGGCGGTGGCGTCTCAAGGGACAGTCAGATACACTGGGAATGATACTGGCACAATCCTTGCTGGGAAGGTGACAACACTGGGTCTGATCCTGCTGTCATTGAAGTCAGTGGGAGTTTTACCATTGGTTTTACTGGGAGCAGGATTAGGCCCTTACCCCCTAAATAACATATTGCTTATCTTCTCTGTAAGGCTTGCGGTAGGTCAGTGGCGCTTCATAAACAATAACCCTGTTCATTATGGGATCAGAGAATATTTGACACAGTCTGGGGGGGTTCCTGTTACGTAGTTGTTCAGCTGCAAAAAGTATCTGAAATACTCTGTTGGAACCTGATTATGAAATCCTTACTCACATTGAGGAGCAGTTACACCACAAATAGCCCCATTGAATTCAGTGAGACGACTACTCGAAGAGTGATCGCTCTGCAGTGCATGGACAAGTTCACAATCTGACCCTTGGTATTTAACTGAGAGGCAGTAATTGTTGTATCAAATGTTATGTGCGTATGTTGTATACCTAATCTGCCATGCTTCATGGTAAAATATGTAGCTTTAATTAAAAAATGTCCTCATGAATCTTAGCCAGCATATGAAGGTTTTTGTGTGTGTACAAAACAACTAAGTGGTACTGCCTGAAAGAAAAAACAGAGTCATTGTCCAAAAGGTACAGCCATTAGAAAATAATAGTTTTTGTTTGCAGGGCAGCTGGGTCCACAGTTGCAAAAGAAAAGACCTCAATGACCTGTGCAATGGCTCAGAGTGTTTCATTTGCTAAAACCAAGAGCTGAAAAGTAGGCAGGGTCCATGCAAATATTCAGAATGCTTCTCTCGCTGCCTGCATCTCTCTCTCTCTCTGCCTGCATGTGTACATGCTTCAAATGCAACTAATCATAATTAAATGCTTTTGAATGCCTTCCGTTCCGCATCCCTTGTCTAAGTGCTGGAGCACTCCCTTGCCATCAAGTTACTATTTGGATCTGGAAAATAAAACCAGTAATTTAAAGTCAAACAGCTACTTTTTAATAGTTTTTTTTTAACTTAGTAGCTTGAAAATGACTTTACTTTCCTTACTGACCTCAGTGTTTTTCTATCTACTTAGCAAATATTGCAGTTTGCTAGGTTTCTAATGGGCAGAAGTCAATGTGGCTTTTTAAAATTGGATTCTGTGTGTCTGCACAAAAAATCAATGGCATTCTCTGGCATGTGCACAGAGCTGTGAATAGTCCGGAGCCAGCAGGGGTTGCTTTCACAGGGGATATGTGGGGAAAGCTTGTAAGTCATGCCAAAATGATTGCTTTTTATTTTTACATTTAGTGACAGACTAGAGAGCATCTTGCTGCTTTTAAATTTAAGATCGAGGAAGCATTCTTCATCAGGTTGTAAATATTTGTAAACTGGTTAACATTTGGGCCTAGAAATGGGCTAAGCTCAGAACCATTTGGGGATTCAAATAAATTTGGATCTGAACCATCCTCTGTCTTTGTATAACTCTAAAACAGTGTTTATCCCATCTTACTCCATTCTCATCGTGACCCATTTTGTCTCACAGAAATAGATACCAGCTGCTGTACCTATATCTGATAAGAGATTCTTACTCTGATAAAGCTGAGTGTGTGTTTGTATGCAAACAAGCTGTGAACTTATCTGCCTGTGTTTATCTTTCATGGGGGAGTCAACTTACTATTGCAGTACCATCATGGGAAATTATACTGCAGTCTGCAGGAATTCTTCTGTGGCATGGAAAAAAGTCTTAGTAGAGTGTTTCAACACTGGTCTACTGCTCTGGGGAGAACAGGATTGGTGAAATCCCATTTTTTTGAGGGGGAAAAAAGCTTTTTGTTTTAAAAAAGAGAATTCGACCAGCTCTGATTCCATATCCTATTACCAAAATCTGTTGCTTCACTCCCCTGCTAATTTTTTAATGAAACAGACATAAGGGTGAAGGTTGAGATATAATCAGTGAATTTTCAGCTTCACAAAAGTATGAAGGAAAAAATACAAGATTGGGAGATTAAAAACCCATGTGGTAAAGTGCATTTCAGTAGGGACTGAACGTGTCTCTATTCTTCCCCTCTACACCACAGACGAAGAATTTACGTATTAATTGCTTTGTCGTGTTGGCACCGGGGTTTTTCTAAAATTTACAGTTCATATATAAGAAGCTGCTTCTGGCAGAAATGTGTCCAGTTAAGGGCTCATGAAATAGCAGTTTTAATAACCATTTAATTTTCATGTGTAGTGCAATTTTTAATCAATGTAGTGCCATTGAAAAGTGCCACAGCAACGGCATTGGAGACTTAGATGCTGCAAAGAACAGGTCTATAATAGGCAGGTGCAGTGTAGGCTTCCCTAGTATTGCTTCAACAAGTTCCTAAAATGGATCAGCCATTTCCTGGGGAGACCACCTTTAAGGATGAGGGCAGAAAAGTTTCCATGCCACTGTGATATTAAGTCTCTGTGCTGAGACTAGCAACAAAGTGGTCAACTGTGAATGTGGGCTCTTGAGGTGTTCAACAGGAGCATGAGTAAAATCTCCAACTCTCTAAACAGCAGTCTTGCCAGTCCCAAGTGTTAATAAAATCACAAGTCAAGCCCCCACAAATCAAGAGACTACCTTAAAAATCATAAGAGTTTAAAAATAATAAAGAATGGGTTCTCATATTTGCCTTCTGTTTTCTGAGCCTTTAAGGTTTATGTTTTCAAGATCTTTGCCATAACCACAAAAGCTAGAAGCTAACTTTTCAGAAGAACCACATTTTTAAAAATCACATGACTCCAGGAGCTGAGGGTTTAAGAAACACTTGTGATAAAATCAGGAGAGCTGGCAATACAGAAACAGCCATCAAATGGTTTGGAGGCTGTATTGACCTTTGCTAGATGCAGACTGGTGACCTAGAGGTCAAAGATTTCAATTAGAGCTAGTTGGAAAATGATTTTATTTTCCCATGTAAAATGTTGCCAAAAATTAAACGTTTATAATTTTTGTTGAAAATTTGCCACCAAAACTTTTTGGATTTTCATGGAAAAAATGAAAACTGACAAGTTGTTGAAAAATTAATTTTCTGGTTTTGGGGTTTTCAAAGAGAACTTTTTTTTATCCAAAAAATATTTTTTTTTAATTGATGAAATCCCATTTTTTTGAGGGGAAAAAAGCTTTTTGTTTTAAAAAAGAGAACTCGACCAGTTCTGATTCCATATCCTATTACCAAAATCTGTTGCTTCACTCCCCTGCTAATTTTTTAATGAAACAGACATAAGGGTGAAGGTTGAGATATAATCAGAGAATTTTTCAGCTTCACGAAAGTATGAAGAGAAAATGAAAGATTGGGAGATTAAAAAATCAGACACTTAGTTGTCTCTGGAGATGTTACAATGCACTTTTTTCAGCAAAAACTGGATTGCCTTCTTACAAAAATAAAGTGGGAATCAGGTTTACAGTAAGAGAATCGGAATTCATACCAAGCAAAGGATGTGGGAAATGCCAATTCGGTGTTACTGTAATGACTGCAAAACAAACAAACAAACACACACAAAAAAAAAACCCATTCCTATCAAACAGGGATTTTCCACTGTGCAGAGTAATTACTGGAATTGTCTAAAATCCACTGTTATGGATTCCGTCAAAGGGTTAAAAGTTTGGGAACTTGCAGATGCAGAGCAAAGACCCTGCCACACTGATAAAGGCTCAGTTATCGGGAGTGCAGAACTGCTTACTTATTACATGTGCAAGAAAATTAAAAGAAAGCAAATTAGCTGGGAGCTTTTCAGAACTCTTCCTCCTTTTGCTGATGTTAATGAGATTTTTCCACATACCAAAGCAGCCCTAATAACTTGTGCCAACTGGCTTCTGTGAGCCAGTGCTTACAAAATGAAACTAAACTTGATGTGACAGCATCTCAGTGAATGCCAATGGGGAGGGACAGAAAAAATAAGAGGGAGGAGAGAGAGAGAAAAAAATCATTAGGGTATTTTGCAGTGGGATCTGACGGAGTCACATGCTAGGTAAATCGACATATACTCATGAAAAGATTTGTGTGCAGATTGCCTGTGTGTGCATTATGTGACACAGTCTTTGCATATATATAATACCTCCCTAACATTTTATATTCTATTGAGGCTTTGATTAGAATGATTCAGGAGGTAAAAGGTTCACACAGAAATGAAAGAACTATTACAAACTATTCCCAGGCTTGGATTCAGCCAAGACATTGTGGAGAATTCCAGGAAGGTGAATTTCCTAAAGTGGGATGGAGGTCGGATGGGAAGGGCAGAAGGGCCTGCATGGATTCAGCTTCCTTAACAAGAATTCCTATGTAAAGCAAGAATCTGATGCTTTCCAGGAAACCCAGCCTTTTAACATCCACCCAAGCAGAAGAGATCCTTAAGAGAAAAGAGTGGGGGAGAGAAAAGGAGTGAAATGATCCATGCATTGAGAGGCCCCTGGATGGGGAAACGCTGAGTTGCAGGTCACAGAGCGAAAGCTCTGCAGAAAGGGATATATAGGCTGAGCTGCCACAGACAAGAGATGGCCAAGCTCACGTGCTGAAAGTGTCTCTTTAGAAGTGATGCATTTAGTCTATATGGGCTTGGATTCCAGTGTACTGCCGCGAAGGTGGTTGAGCGAAAGCTATTGGAATTCCAAGGGATTATCACTCACTTAGTTTTTAGTGTAATAATTTCTCTGAATGAACAGGCCTATCTGTGCCTGTCTGAGAATAGAGGGGGAAGAAAAGAAACCTGTGCTTCCCTTAAAAGGAGCATGCCACATGTCCTGTGGGCATTTATACAGTATGTATAGCTGTATACACATAAAGACAACATATACAGACACATGCTGTGTGGTAATATTATATTTGAATTTGTCAGGCATGTGTACATGCAATTCTAGAAAATATAATTGAAAGCAAAATCAACATGACCTAATAAACTATAGATACAGAGTTTGTGTTTTCTATAAAATGATCATTTCTCTATATTTTTGCACTTCCTGATAATTATTGCAAGATACATTTCATGCTAACACTCTTATACTGAGAGTTAAATGTTAAATGTCCTTGAATTCAGATAATTGTTCTAAAAATGTTTTTGCACTAGTGGCACGATGCACAAATATGGCAAAGGTATATGGCAATTAGAACTGATTTCATGGTAAATTATACTTATATGTGCAGTGACAATGGAGCTTTTCCCCCTCAGCTGTTTTTTCTTGGCAAACACCTACCTCCCTGTTTTTGTTCTAATGGTAACATCACAACTTTCAAATTATTAAAAGTTTAGTAGGATTCAGAACATTCTATTCCAACAAATTCTGAACACCCTAAATATTTCATGCCTGTCATCTAAAGCAGTTTCAGTTCTTCAAAACAGCAGGAGAAAAAATTATGCATTGTATATGTATAATACATGATGGCTGATCTCTTCTGACATTTATCTTCATTCTAGAGAAAAGACAGGATAACTCACTCATGGCTATGAAGATAAATGTTATAACCAAGATCCCATTATATAGTCTATTTATTAACCCCTTGGATTATTTTTCAAACCAATTTCATTGGTTTAACAAGTGGTCATGTGACCAAAATTAGATTTGCGCTGTTGTCCTCCCAACTGGAGGCAGAAGATTCTCACTAGGGATCAGGACAGAGATGTGTAGCCATAGGATTGTTGTCAAACACTGAGGCTGCTGAAGGACTGGTGAGAATATCAAGTTACCCATCCAAGAGACCAGGACCCTACTCATTGAGGTCAGATGTCAGTGCTGCCAGCTCTTGTGATTTTTATCATGAATCTCATCATATTTTTCATTACAGTTCCAGCTTTTGGAGTCATGGGGTTGTGAGAGAATCTCATCTTTCTTTCTTTTTAAAGAAAAAGTAAATTTCTAGCTCCATGGTTATGGAAAAAAGTTTGAAAACATGACTCCTAAGGGCTAAAAAAAAGATGGATAAATTAAGACCCCAAATTTATGATTATTTTTCAGGTCTCAGGAGTTTTGGGGGCTTGACTAATGATTTTTTTAATAGTGAGGATGTTGCAATATTGGAAGAGGATATGCCTACCCAAGTGACTTGTCCCCAGATTGTCCTTGTACTCCTCACAAAGCCTTTTTTCTTATTGTGATTCTGCCATTCTTATTCACTGTTCTGTGTTGTAGCCTGATCTATAGATTTTTATATTGATTACTTAAGGAATTCCCAGTTATCACTTTGAGGGTTGAGAGGCTTTTGTCCCAAGAGCAGGCCCAGTATTATTCAAATTATTATATAGGGGAATCCCGATGTCCACAGCTGCCACACTCACACTATAAGAACTCTTCTGTATTTACAAATAGTTTATTAATACATTTAGCACAGTCAAAAACACCCCAACTCAGTAAGGTAGATAGAGATAATACTGAATATACATCTGCACATCCATATACTCACACCATCCCTTGCAGAACAACCTGAAATGTTAGCCATCATCTTCCTCATCGCCATCACCTTCCCCCTCTTCACCAGTGACCTTCATTTTGGCACCTCCCAGGGACTACATCTCTTTCTCTTTCTGCTCCTAGGCGCCGATGCAACTTTTTACAATGTGATATGCTGACGCCACTATGTTTGATGCATATTCAGCAGTGGTATTTCCCCTTTTCCTTTTTTGTATTTCCTCACCTTACTAATGTTGGAGTGTCCTTCTTCCCTAGGTAGTATATTAATGATTTCAACTTATTATCATATATGTCAATTTGTTACCATGGCCATCCTGTGGTTAGGTATCTGCAGATGTCACTCAGGTACCTGTTACGTATGTCAGTTTGTTACCATGACACTTTTATGGTTGGACTCTTGGACACTCTTGCAGTTGGTGGTTTCTGTGCTCAGAAATTCCCCTTAAACACTCTATTTTCAGCTCCCCAATACTTGGGGTTTTCTGTTGGGTCATTTATCTGTTTAAAGTTTATCTGTTAATAGGCCTCAAGCCTTATGCTAACTTGCTGAAGTTAGTGTCTTACAGGATACAGGCCTGTAGGTTCCATGAATTACTGCTGAATATAATAGAAGTAGCTAAATATACTGAAGGGAAGGCAGTGAATATAGTAAAGGCAAGCTAGCCCTATGGCAAGCTAGTGTGCAGAATGGTGCCCTCCCTGCCAGTGATGGAAGAGTTTGGCATTTTTTCCCCGAGTCTTAATTGATTTGGCTTTCCCTTCTGCTTCCTGCCTTCCCCTACAGGAAGTCTTTTAAAAGCTGTAGGACACCATAGGAAGAAAGGATTAATAAATAATAATTAATACTATAATGTACAAATAATCCATTCAAGCCTCAAAACACAGATCAGTGTTTGGACCCCCTGAAGTTTGTAGGTGTTCTGATCCAGTGGTTTGCCTCAGCCCATTATAAAGATAAAAGCCATTTGCAAAATCCAGATGCCGATCAGGAAACCCTCCAAAGTTTGTGAGCTAGGGGCCATCCTAGTCCAGGGTTTTGGTTTGGACCTTTCCCTAAAACAGTGTAATTGATTAAGTGCCCCTCTGCTTAGGGGTGTGGCCGTACAACATACCCTGGTTAAAGTACAATACAACATAATAAACCAGCCACATTTAAAAAAAAATCAAACAGGAATTGGGAAAATGGATGGGGAAATATAAAATCAGATCATCCCTTTCCATGGGAAAACGTGTTAGGGGATTCTGGGGGAAGAAATATCTGTCAGCCTCTCTGGCACTAAGTTAAACTCAGGTCTGATTCTCCTCTTAGTTAAACCTATGTGGCTCCATTGACTTCCATAGAGTTGGTCCTGATTTACACTGGTACAGGTGCAAAGAGAATCTCACTCATAGAGTTCTTGGTCCTCCAGTTCCTAGATAGGATCAGGTTGCGTTGTACCGTCCTATATTCATTAACATACAAAGGGACTACCAGATTGAGGCTTCTTTGCTATTCTCTGCAGAAGTACATGCGTGTGTGTCTGCTCACAAAACAATCCCATTGTGGAAATCCCTTCATGCGTTGTAACCCAATATGTGGCTGGGGCAATAATGCGTGAAGGGGATCCCACGAAGTTTGTCCCTCACGAAGAAACCCAAGGATCCCACCCCAAACCTGGGAACCTCAAAGATCTACAGGAGGCCAGAGTTCTACTCTGAAGCCCCTGTGTCTCTGGACTGGCTTTTGGCAGGGCCTGACTCTCTGATAGTGCAGCTCCACTGGTGCTGTGCCACCATGGCTTTCCTGCACCCACGGTGGCCCCTACTCTTTATGGTGGGGGCTGTATGGAAAGCCTGGGCTGT
The DNA here is from genome assembly GCF_026122565.2 of Emydura macquarii macquarii. Taxonomy (NCBI): domain Eukaryota; kingdom Metazoa; phylum Chordata; order Testudines; family Chelidae; genus Emydura; species Emydura macquarii. The sequence continues at coordinate 2,987,008 of NW_027133667.1, forward strand.
GTTATCTTTTTTTTTTTTGGTCTGATTTCCACAGGGCTGGCCCCCTCGTCCCCAGGCTAACCCAGTCTCCACCTCTTCCCTCAGCACAGGTGCTGCAGGGTGCAGAGAGGCCTCCATGAGGGATGTCACTAGGATTGCCGACAGTCTCCTATTACAAGGGACGTCCCTTATTTAAATAGAAAATTGCCTGTCCCATACTAAATCAGTACGGGGCTACTTTTATCTCCTATTTTAGCAGCAGGGGGCCAGTACTCATGGGTGCATCTTTCCTCTCCCCTCTTGACTCTGGCCTTCCAGTGTTGTGCAGGGAAAGCAGACAGGTCCGTGCTCAAGGGCCGAGGTCAGGAGGGGAATGGAAAAATGCACCTGAGAGTACTGCCCCCTGCTGGACAGGGCCCCCTGCTGACTGCAGCCCTTGAGCGGGGCCCATCTGCTTTCCCTGCTCAGGCTCTATCTGGCAGGGCAAGTGGCCGGGGCTGTGTGCTCTGGAGCTACACCGAAGGGCCAGGGTCAGGAAGGAGCTCTGTCTGGTAGGAGGATCAGAACTCCTTGGGTGTAGCCTCCCCACTTGCAGAGTCTCTGCCAACGTCCTCAGCAAGGTGCACCGTGCTGCACCAGGCAATGTGGCTGCTGGTGCCCATCTAGAACCCAAACAGGAGTCCCAGCCCAGCTCCTGAGGACTGGTTCCTTTGCAACATCCAGCGCTGGAGAAGGAGAAATCCTAGAAAGCATGGGAGTGAGGGGAAAGGGACTTGCCTCCAGAGGTTCAAGTCAGGACTGGGAACTTCTGAGGTCTGTCCTGTATTTTTTAAATACAATGTTGGCAGACCTAGATATCATGGATGTGGCTTTTGGCCTTCAGAACTTTCCACTCAGAAGCACATAGATGTTTCTTTCCATTCGCAGATCTAGGCAGCACTTTATGGCCCCTTAAGTTTAGCAACAAACTTTCCAGGAAGTAAACCAATGAAGAAACAAAGAGAGGACATAAGAGTCATGGAGGCGTTAGTGGCAAAGTGGCCAAGGGTCAATAGAAAAAGGAGGTGAGGATCAGGAAGGAAAGGCATGTACGGCCATTGGATTTGAAAACAAGGAGGACAGAAAGGAAGTCACAAAGTCCAAGAAAATGCTTTGTTGTTTTGTTAAAAACATATTTATATATATATGTGTAGGAGATGAAAGCCAGAAAATCCAGAACTCCTCAATATCCACACAGAGAGGTACAGACTGAGGGGCTACGATAGTCAGCAAGCCCATCTAAAAGGAAGGATTTTGACAAAGTACAGGTTTATTTCATTTCCAACCTGGCTCGTGCCAGGCAACGGACACATTATTTAAAACTGAGAGGAGAAATGCACAATGCAATGTAACTAACCGCTTTGTGATCGGTCTTCTCTCTGTAGACAGTTGCAACCAGTTCATGAGAGTGTCTGAAGTTGAAAATATCAAACTAATCAATAATTGAATAGTCTATAGGTTACTTTTAAAAAGAGATTGCGATACTCCTGTGTAAAATAGGGTAGAAAAATGAAAGACAGGTCAGTGGAATCTTCTTCAGCATTTTTCTGGAGAGGATTTAGGGAATTGCTTGAATAAGATTAATGTGCTTGTAAATCAAATGGTCATTTTAATATTTTTGATCATCTCCTCCAGTCAAATTTGTGTGAAGCTTATTTTAGCGGTAACAGGAGATCTGGGATTGGGAACTGTTCTCTACCTTCCCTATGAAAGGATTAAATCTGGCAACCATCTACTGGCTTATCAAGTTTTTATAAAACTATATGTTATGGGCTGAGGCTTTTTAGATATCTCTACATATATTTTAAAATGGTATTGTTGGTGGTTTAAACCCAGTATGCATGCCACCTTATAACTGTTATTGGCTAGTTTACATCCTTTGGATTCTAAATTATATTTAAATTCCCTGCTACTTTATATCGTCAGAGGATTTGAATTTTAAAAATTTCATTCCTCATTTAGGACCTAAACAAAATTAATGTTTTATCGTCTGGGTTTCCTGTGTGATGGCAGTTAAATAAAAAATAGTATTTTCACAGAGCTGTTAAAGAAAGCAATGAAAAAACCATGTTAATTTCAAACTTCAGTAGAAGTAGAAGAGGAAGAAATGAATGTTTGCTGAATGAAGAAAGGCTGAGCTGGTAGGAAAAAAAAATTATTTTAAGGATTCTGAGAGGGTGTTGCAGATAACCAGGGCAGGGAGAGGAGGGAAAGGAGGGGGTGTGTTCAGGGGGATTGTGTTTAAATCACAACAGATTTGTACCCAACAGCAGGTCAAATTCTGCACTGATTTATGTTTGTTCAATTCCACTGAAGTCCATGGGATTTCATGGAGGTATAAATCAGTGCAGAATTTGAACCAGTGGCCTTATGTATATAGGGACAATTCTGCTCTGTTACACTATTGCAAATCTGAAGTCTCTCTACTGAAGTTAACTGAGTTGTGGTGTAACTGACAGCAGAATTTGTTCCACACTATTTATTTGTTGTGACTTTTCAATTAACATTCCTGGTTCAGTCAGGAAGAATGCTCAGTATTCAGTTCACCTGCTGTCTGGCCAGATGTCCACATCAAGCCAGAGAGAAGTGCAGATTGGCCTGTGTGATCTATGCACTCTGAAAGAGATTTCAACCCGAACTGACTGACTGATGATGATGCAGGGTATAGTAAACTGGCCCCCATCTACTGAATCTGTCTCTTCTGGATCAGTAGGCTTCATAGCCTGTTGTTTCATTGAGTCTTTAATACGTATTATACTTGACAAGATTTGAAGGCCTAGAGCCCAACCCTGGAGTCCTAACACAGGCAGAACTCAAATTGGAGTTAACTGAAGTTCTGCTGGTGCTAGGACAGCGGGATCAGGCGCCTGGAGACTTTTAGAAGTAGGTAGTCTGAGGGGATCCCTGGGAGTGAGTCATGATCATGTCTGGAGGTGTTGCAAACACCTTCCCTTTCTTTATGGCTAGATCAGATGGAGTCCCGACACTGTTCTCTGTGTAAAATATGGCACTACAGTATGGAAAATATTGAAAGCCAATGATCTAGAGGTGTAAGAACCCTTCTCGTCGCTGGTGGCATGTGGGTATTTTGCTTCCTCATGCTTTTTTAGCCCTGGGCATCTCACTCTGAATTAGGCTCCCAGTGGCAATTCTTCATCTCTCCATACCCCGGAAAGCCCAGAGGAAAGACACTGGTACTTGGCATGGCGGATACATGCTGCACACCATGTCTCTGCTGTACTGCAGATCATGGATTCCACCTTTTAAAAGACTCAGAGGCCTGACATGCAAGTGGCTATGGAAACGTATGGGAGCCTGATGTGCCAATGGTTAAACTTTCCTAAGTGCCTTTTCCAGTGGAAGCGAAAGGCCTAAAACTCCCCAGCCCTCCTGCCTCTCTGGGATTCAGAGATGAAAAGACAGAGACAGCTTTCTGACCTTATTGAATAATGAGCCTCAGGTATGCTTTAAATTAGCAGAGTCCCATGCTAAAATATCAAATATCAAATTGAATACCTTTATTGACTCCTCATGTGTCATTAGGAGGAGGATTTGGGGGGAGGAAGGGAGGCTTTAAAGGATCAGTTTGATGAATTACCTCTTCCTGGGTGGAACGGCTCACTGAAACGCTGCCGGTGGGTCTGTTGGCACAGCTGCCTTGGGAAACGGTTCAGGCCATGCCTCCTGCAGGCTTTATGGGAGATCTGGGACTCCTCATCCCCGGACAAGAGCTGCTTGCACTTCAGAGTGTTAGACTGAGCTCTGTTCACACTTTGACCTCAGAGGAGAGGGAGCCAGGTCTGTCTTGGTGGTTGTGTGAGGCAGAAGGGTAGTACTGATGCTTTCAGAAGATTCAGTGATCATGACAGCACTACTAGTCTACTTGGAGGATGAGAGTCTGGAAGGTATTCTGCCTCAGTTTGATATAGGTCCCCGTTAGCCGGAAGGGCTTTCTAGCCCTGTATCTTACCAAACTTGGTTCAGTGGATAGGCCAGTCGGTGCTCAACTCCCCACCCCATACACCACAGTCATTGAGTGCAACGGAACTGTTAGCCCAGCATCAGTATCATCAGGCTCAGTGGATCTATACTGAATGGGGAAGACAAAGTGAGTTCCATTTCTACGACAAGGTTTGGAAATCAAAGGACACCCTTTTGCTCATCATTGGCATTCGGTGGCAGCCAGCAATACATGGAGGCTTTGCTCTTGTGCTAGTTTTGACCTCTTTAAGAGAGGAGAGAATTTCCCATGCTCTGTCGCTAGCCTTGCTGGTGCTCACTGAGCAGAGAACACCAAACTTGTTTCACATGGTGCTGAGGGAAGGAAGGGAGGATGGAGAAACAAGTGCATACTGCAGCAAATAATGCAAGTGTATATATAGGACTATGGAAGGATGTACAGAAATCTGTCCCTGACTTTTATCAATTAGAGGAAAGAAGGGAATAAAGCTGGCACTGCGATTATAAAAGGTATTGGAGTCTTATTTACATTTCAGAATTTATTATCTCATTTTTAATTGGGAAATAATTTGAATTGCAAGTGAAATAATTAGATTAGAAAGCCACTCAGCAATTTACTGCTTATATTCCCCAGAACTGGACTCTGGATTCATTGAGTAATTGTTAGTATTTTGTGAGTTGTGTCTGAATCTCCCCTACTTCCTTTGCCCTCTTTTCCTAATGAATTGCTTTCTAGAGGTAAAGGCACATCTTCATTAACAACTGTATTTTGAATCAGGGCTTCCTGTGGGTCACAAATGACTGTTTGGCCCCTAATTTTTTTTTGAGCTATGAAATTCATGAGAGCTTATCAGGGAGGGGCTGGGAAAGACGTAGTGGATTTCTACAAGCCATTAAATCTGTTCCAGAGCTATACTGTGGAGGGGAAAGCATGTTCACGCCAGCCTCAGCATTTTGTCTTGGAAGCAGTTGGAGAGATTCCGGGGTTGCTGAAATGAAGGAAAATCTGAAATGAAGGAAAATATCCAATCACAGTGGTAGGGTTGGGTGATTTTATGAATGGTTCTTACATCCCTAGATGAATCCTGCCCCCAAAATTGAAATGGTTCATTTGTGATGGGGCTTTTTTGTTTGTTTGTTTTGTTTTTTTGACTGATACAATTCACCAAAATGGGCATGAATTCGCTAAACGTTCCGGTCAATGTGAATTTGCATTTTCTGGCAAAAAAATAAGTTTCGCTTGAAAAATTTCACTCATCTCTATCTGTAGAGTCAGTTCCCAGCTGCCAGTCCTTCATTTTATCTCTCATGTCTGTGTCTCTCTTAAATGTATATAATATGGAAGAGATTCTTTCTGATTTAGAGTATTACTTAGCAGTGCTCAGGGTTATTAATGTTATAAATCACTGTTTACTGGTTCATAAAAATAAATCTGTCATAAATTATGGATCTCAAAAAGACAATGTTTTACAGAGCTCATCCAGAAAGCCATCCTTTTACTGATTACTGACTTCTTTCTCATTGAGCTAGTAGACTGCTGATTATTTTTCTATTACTTCTTCATTGTATGCCATCAGCATATGGCCGCATGGGGTCCCATGACCACTTTGTCCCTACTCAGACAGCAATCCAGTATTGCGCAGAAGAGTAACTGAAAATTAAACCCGTTGCTCTTTGGCTTGAAGACTAATCAGATGGCATTTTGAAAAATAATCTATTACTGTAATCCATCACATTAGCCACACCAGGAGCAGTGAGTGGCCCCTCACATTTTTAAGGCAGGGTAGAGTTTGCTAATCTTAGATAACAAATACAGTTGTTTTTCCAATAGAAAGGCCCCTTTTTCGTGTTGCCTGTTTTCCATCTTCCTCATGTTTCCCTAATGACTGAAACAAAAACACGCATTGTTAGATGTACAGCTATAAATGATTCTGACAGCTCTGCTTAAAAGCACGTGATAAATTTTAAAGCAGGTGCTTGGTGCCGGGATAGTCATCACAGCCAAAATATGGGTGCCGGACGAAAGGGGAAAAGCGTATTCCAGAAACTAGTCAGAGAATTACCACCTGAGGCACCGGTTCCCAGCCTTCACCTGGTGGAGCTCCCCGTATAGATCCCCGACTCAATGCCATGGCATATTTGCCAGCATCATTTTCTGTCGATTTTTTTGCTTCTCTCCTGTCATTTTTGGCCCCTGTTCTTGCCGTTAATTCCTTCTAATTTTTTCTCTTTTCTCTGTGTTTTTCCCTTTTGCACCCTTGAGTCCTGATCTCACAGCTGCACTGATACGGGCTCACCCTTGTAGGGAGCCCCATTTGCTTTGCCAGTGGGACTCTGCACAGCAGCAAAGGTCTGCCTGCCTGCAGGATTGGGCCTTGGTTTGTGCTTCTCGACTTAGCATAAGATGACCTGCCGCTTGGTGTGGGGGCATCAGTGGGTCTTTGCAAGGGGCTAGATTCAGCTGAGAGACGTAGGAGCAGAGGACAGAAGCATGAGCCTGCTGGTTGCTGCCTGAGCGTGTGGCTTCGTATGCGGGAAGTGCTCCTGGGCCTGGCGGTGCTAGGGACCATCACAGGAGTAGGGTGGGAAGGCTTCTAATGAGCCACCTGCTGCTCTACACACAACTGCAGGTACACGTTTGCATTGCTCTGGACACATGCAGGGTCCTACGACTTCTTCCACTCCCACTGGTTTCCCTTGCCCCATCCCCAATGATAGGAGACACTGACTGGGGGGGGGAGGGGAGGGAAATCATTATCACGGTGGGTTAGTGCATTAGCCGTTCAAATTTGGTGACCTTGTGTTCAACTCCTCTTTAACCCTACAAGTGAAGGTGAGTTTCGTGGTTAAATGTTTAGTCCCACCTGTGATCTTCAGTAAACGCATGCCAAAACTTTGATCAGGCAAGTCCGGAGTTGGAATAGCAGGGAACATTGGAGGTTATAACTGAGGTGCATGGATAGTGCTGGATTGGGACCCAGAACCAGGGTAATCAGGGATGATGCACGTTGCTAGGCCTGAGGAACATTGACGGAGCTGGTGTGAGGAGTGAGAATAGTTTGTACAGCACTTGCCGATGCAAATGTCTCACATCAGGCAGTGATATTCGTCTCCAAATTCATTAACTTCAGATGCCTTTATTTTAAAGAGAAATGATTTGGTTTGTAAACCTGACATTTAACTTTTTTATTTGAATCAGGTCATCCCACCTAAAACTGAGACCAAGTGGATGGGCCCCGTTAAAGGAACCCCACCTCTGTGGGCATATTTCTACCGTCGCTTGGCTCCTGTTAGTTCCAAACGATGTTAACTTTTATTTGTAGATGGAGACATTTGAAAGGCACACAGGGCTGAGCTAATCCTATAAATAATTAGTCTGGGAGTGCAAGCAGAGAGGGCCATCAGCACTCATTATCTAAGAGCCAGCTTCCTTATTTTTGCTGCTTGGATGCTTAGCTTAATATTAACGAGATTTAAAGGGACTCTGCCTGAAATACCTAGCTATGTTCCTTTTAGAAGGGAGCGCAGAGATTGCACATGACTCTCAGGGAATATAGCATTTTACATTTACATAACACTTTTCAACTCTAAGGATCTCAAAGGATTTATAAAACACACAATCTATACAGGAATCCCTTCACCTGTCACTGAAATGCAGCTACCTCTGGGGTTGAATATGGGAGCTGTTCAACTGCACATGGTAGTTTACCCTGTTTTTTTATGACAGGAAATGAATAATACAGTATACTGTGGTATGACAAGAGGAATGTAGGGCCCAAATGAGCTCCATTTTGCAAGGCACTATAAAACCGTGCGCACACAGACCCTGCACTGAAGAGTTTACAAACTAATGACTGTTTTCAATTTAAGTATTAACCGTGTCTGAACTTGCTTAGCTATGAGATGTGATGTGACTACAGTCCAAAGTGGACCAAAATATATTGGCAATCCCTGCTTTTCTTCTTCATGTCTAGAGTTATATTTATTTTGGTGTGGTGTCGGGGCTTATCCCAGTATCCTAAAATGAGTAACGCTATTATTGTATTGCAGTTTCCTTTGTCATTCCTAGCCCCATTCTCTTCCATACTGTGTATCACCCTCACCTGCTGCCCATTGCATACACTTAGGCGTTGGTCTTGCAAGCAGCTCTGTGCGGGCAGACCATTACACTTGCCTGGAACCCCACTGAAGTCAGTGGGGCAGCCAGTGGGCTCAGCGATCTGCCCACACACAGCAGTTTGAAGGCTCATGGCCTCAGATCATGAGCCGTTGGGGGCAGGAGTAGCGACTTCTCTGGCGTGCCAAGCAGGCTTCTAAGCATTATGTAATAATAATACTAAACAATCCCATCTGAGCTCCATTTCTGAGCTCTGCTGCTATTTTATTGGAACTCCTCTCCTGAAAATTACCCAGAAAAACTAAAAGACTCAGCAGCCACCTTGCAGATGGGTGGCCAGTTGGTTCTTCTGCAAACGACCATGAATGAACTGAACCATACGTATCTCCAGGCTGCAGATGGAACTGTCGCACTTTATACGTTCTCTGTTTCCTGGCTACTCTGGCCTTTGGAGCAAACTTGCGCTGGGCTCAGGAGAGTTAATTGCTGCGGCTGCTGCCCTTGCGTGCAGTGCTGCTTTGTTGCCATGTCAACGGTGCATGTCATTTGTTTACATTTGATTTGGCAGAACATTCCTCGATAAGAACCAAGGCCTCCAGCGACTTTGAACTGGGGGGGGGGGGGGGGGGGTTGACAGGGGAGCTGAGGGATGGGGAAGTAGGAAGAGGGCATCAGTTTTGTTCTGTGGCTACTTGGCCCCTTGGCTCACTAGCTCATTTCCTGGGGGATGGGAGTGTGGGAAACAAACGCTAATTCAACATGGTTAGCCCAAGAGGTCAAGTTTATCATGGTTTGTCCCAAGAGACTATAAGGCTGTTTCCACAGCCTGTTTTACCATCCATTTCCATACCTATTTATTCCAGTTTTGTCCTAAGTCCTAGTCACTTTCAGCATCAAACCTGGTTAGTTTGGAAATTTTTAAGCATCGTATTGTAACTGGAGCAGACAAAGGCAGTGAGTCAAATTCTGCGGTTATGACTCCGACTGACTTCAGTGAAAACTTGACCAGAGTAAGAAGAATGTCATGATTTGACCCAATAACAGAGACAGTGGGAAAACACATATATAATTTGACAGAAAACAAACAAAAAAAAAAAAACCCCCAGTAAAAGATGTGATGGTCTCATTATGGGAAGTTGGGGCAAAAAGAGATTTTCAAAACTGCTGCAGAACTGCATTTTGTGAGCCTGCATGATGGTTCTCATTTCTAAACAGGGAATCATCTGGGAAAAGTTTGGTAAGAAAATATCCCAATGTTCTCTTAATTGTTTGACAGAGACCTTCCACCCTGCCTTCTATATTCATTGTCCCACTGGGAGTCATAATTTCTCCATTTTCTTTTCCATGCTGTTCCCTACTGTCCTGATCCTGTATGCCAGGTGTGGCCAAACTGTGGTTTGAGAGCCGCATGCGACTCTTTTAGAGTTAAAGTGCAGCTTGCAGATCCCCCTATGCCTTCTCCCCCTATTCTCCACCTACCAGACGGGGGTGGGGAGCTCGGAGCTTCTGCCCTGCAGCAGGGGATGGAGCTAGAGGAGTCTGCCCAGCGGGGAGGAGACTCTCGGGGATCAGTAAGTTTGGTCACTCCTGCACTATGCTATATTTCTAGTGTTATTGGGCAATATATACAAAATTCAAATGCAGGGGAAATGAGAGAAATGGTGATTTCCCCATATTCCTTGAAATCAAAGAGATGAATTTAACATATGATATAAAATGTTCCCTAGTCATAATACGGTGTAAAAGTTCCTTGAAGAACACGTTCCTTTGTCAGCCCTTCATTTGAGTGCTGAGTGAGGCCCAGAAAAGACATTGGAGTGGTTTTTTTTGTTTGTTTGTTTGTTTTTTTCCGTATAAGTGAAAATACCCTTCCTGTATGACAAATGGTCAAAATAGTGAGTACCAATTAGAAACCCCACACTCAGGGAAGGTGAGGGGCAGAGAGAGAGGGTTGTTGGGTGGCAACATATGCCGGTTAGATCTCAATATCTCTATCCTTTGCATCAGTCTGACTTTAAACATCTGCACTTGATAACGTGACCCTGTGTTTGTTGGGTCAGATTCAGCTCTATTATACCAATATGAGTCTCAGGGTTTAAGGCCAAAAGGGACCACCAGATCGTCTAGTCTGACCTCCTGTATATCACAAGCCACCAAGCCATCCCCACACCAAGTCCACTCAAGTAACTTTGTTGCCTTCGATGGTGATGTAGCTAAGAACAGAATTTGGTTCATTGTGTTCACGTTGGGGGAGAATTCTCTTAGGAGATGTACACAATGTTACCCCATTCCAATATTGTGCTCTCCTTAGATGTAGGATTGCCCACTTATATCAATACCAGGCTGGCACATGTGACCGAGAGCAGGATATAGAAGATGGGTATTATTGTGAGGTTCTGATGAGAGAATTTTGCCCTTTTATTCATATGTGGGTGAAGTTTCCTTTGTTCTTTTCAATTTTTCATGACCTGGACACACCACATTTCTAATTGATGGAGTGTTTCAATCTCATGGCCCATTCAGTCCTTAGCCTCTGTAAGGCTGTCAGAAATGGTGCCAATTTCTACCAAATGTATTGGCTTTTGTAACGGGGACTCCTGTCTCCTGGAGGTTGAACTGCAATCACCAATGCATTTTACATAAGCTACCAAACAGCCATTGGAGGGAAACAATTTTCAAATATTACTGATCTGGGTAGGATGTTAACTGGAAATATAAAAGTGAAAGGCTCCATAGTCCGTTGATAATCCCCTGGCATTATCTAGTTCCTCCTTTTCAAACTTCCACTGAATGGAACAGTTAGGTGCTTTCTAAGGTCATAAGGTGTTGGGTTTTCTGGGGGGTTTTTTTTTCTCCTCCAGACATTGGGTTTGCCAGTTCTGCTATGGGAACTAGGTGTCCCTCTGTTTTTTGGAAAGTTCTTTCATTCTTCTGCACTGGAAATCCGCTCTCCTTTTCCACATGAAGCCTTTTGCATCCTGCGGGGCTCAGGCGGCGCAGAGAAAGAAGGGGAAGAAGGGTGGCACTTTTAAAAATAAAATAGCAAAGAAAGCTGCTCGAGCTTCTGAAGAGGATGAGCCACATAGAAATGACTGTAGGTATACGTTTCCCAAATAAACAAGATGTTGCCGGCGACCTATAGAGCTGGCTGTAATAATAAAGAGCCTGTCAGATAAATGGTGCCATGTGTGTTTCATAGAAAAGCAGTGCATCTTGGGCCTGATCCGAAGATCATTGAAGTCAATGGCAGCTGCTCCATTGACTGAGCAGTCTTTGGTTCAGACCCCTTATAAAGACATCAGTGTGCAAGGACTTCAGTTGTTCTCTCGTTTCTCAGACCCTCTTTTTAAAAGAGCTATTTGAATAAAGCTTCAAACACAATGGGTGGAGGAAGCATACAGAGGTAACCTATTCGGCCCAGCTGTCCTCCAGGTGGACGTAGGGAAGTTCTTTATATTCCTTTTTTCATGCCTGCTTTGTCCGGAAGGACTCCTCCTTTGCTTCCACTTCTGTGCTTGAGTCTCTGCATAAGGTTCCCCATCATCCTTCCATCTGACAGGTGTCCCTTTGAAGCCTTGCCAATTGTGTTGCTCAATTGTCTCTCAGAGTCACTGCTAGTGACGCAAGGTGCTCATTCTCTCTCAAGGCCATTAAAATCCAGCTTTCTGGAGGTGTGTGCCATCTAACACAGTAGCAGGGACACTTAGCTTTTGTGTTTATTGGTCAAAGCAGATGCCTTGATTCCCTTGTCACTTTCAATAAATGAGCTTTCTGGATTCCAAACATTTCTTCACTAAGGGTGACTCTTCTTGAACTGTTGGTTCTCAGGAAGTACTTGATATAACCTAGAAAACTGCAATCTCTCTTTAAATAACTGTATTTCTGGATGTGATGCTACAAATTGCAATGATAGCCTGGTGCCTTAACCCCGAGACCATCCCTAGATAAAAACGGTATGTAAGTTAAAATCTATTAATAATAGCTGAGAGTCAGGAGATCTGGATTCTGTTCCTACTGTGCCACACATTTCCTGGGTGCCCTTGAGTAAATCACTTAACCTTTACATTCCTAACTTTCCTATCTATAAATTAGGGATATTATTTACCTACCTCACAGGGCTGTTTCCAGCTTATATTCGTTAATGTTTGTAAAGAGCATCAACTTTATGGATGGAAGATGATGATGTAGAAATGTAAAGCAGTAGTATCTTCGTAGTGCTTCTCAAACATTCACCCATCCTCACAACACATATCTAAACAAAGCCTTTTAGCAAAGTGGTTGACTGCAACCATAATGAGTATGTTTAGCAAGGTGCAAGTCAGGGCAGAATTTAAGTTCTCAGTTAGATACCTTTAGATATGTCTAGCTAGATACTTTTCTAGCCCTCATCACTTCTGTATCTAACACCTGTGCAACCCCACTGATGACCAGTAGTCTAAGGCTGTGTTTACACTGGTGGCAGCAAATTCGCCACCGCCAGATCGATCATTTATGATCAATTGAGCAGGTCTCACTGACTGCTCAATCGATGAGGGAGTTGACTGAATAAGTCCACCCCCTCAACTAGCGTAGCGCTGAGCCAACGGGAATGCTGTTCCCGTCGGCTCAGTGCAATGTGAACAGCGCGCAGAAGCAGTCGACGGGAGTTACGCAAACTACTCTGCGTGGTTTGAGTAACTCCCGTCAACTGCCGCCGAATTTCCGGGTAAGTGTGAACAAGCCCTTAGTGTGGGTAGAATTTGGCCTGCAGAGTCTTTATTACTGGTGATGATACATGTGATCCCTGGCTATATTTGCAGGACTAGCACATTGGGGGGGCGGGAACAAAAGAAAGAAATACAATCTTTTGTCTGGAAACTGAGCAAATCGGATATGGAATCAGTGAGACACTATAAACATAGGATCCCATGATTCCACTTTTACAGAGTCATTTTGGTTAGTTTCACAAGACTGAGCCTTGCAGAGACAAACTCAGGATGCAGCTTTCACACAGTGATGTTGCAGCCTGTAATTTAACAGAGTATTTGTTATGTCTTTTGGTCACAGCACATTCCACAATACAACTTACTGCGTCGTCATAATGCCAAAAAAACTCCCTCCTTCCTGGTGAAATTCAGTACCGTAGGCCCTTGTGCATGCGCATACACGTGCACACATTTCTCCCTAGAAACTGAAGCTCTTCAAGACCTGTGTTCTCCCTCATCCGTATGATTTTTCCTTTGGCTGTTCCCCTGCAGTGGCACTAATGTGCTAAAATAAGGTCTGCTGTCTTTGCACTGAGCCTTATTTGCATATTTATTTATGCCCAGTGTACAATATTAGTAAGGTGTTAAATGAGGAAGATGGAAGGAGAGTGACATGTTAGGATTTCAGTGGTGTCTAAGAATGGAAGTGCAAATATATTCCTCTTAAGCAAAAATTAATAGACAATGTGTTAACTGTCCTCAGACTGTCATTTTGTTGCCCCAGAATGTTTCCTTGGTGTCAGGATTGGGGCAATACCTCCTGGTTTATTTTTCATGCCATATTACATACAAGAGAGCCTGCCTTCTCTACACTTTGAGCCATGTTAGCAACAACCGTGCACTGCTAGAATTGAGCCCGACAACTGGTTTCCAGTTGTTGTTGCAAGCATGGTTGTAGCACAGCTTCCCTGGAGACGAGGATTTTTTTGGTTTTTTTGTTTTTGAATAACCATACAATGTGGGTGAGGCAACCAAGAGGCCACGTTCCCAACTTGCGTGGAAGATGGTGGGACCTGCAAATTCAGGAAGCATGGGCACACGTTATTCTACAACTATGTCCAGCTGTAACTCTGTATGGAAAGGATTTCAGCCCTGATGACAGGTCAGAGCATGGAAAAGGACCAGAGGGAGAGGAAGAAGGAGGAACACAAAGACAAAGAAAGGAATAAAAAAAATAAAAAACAAAAACCCAAAGAAACATGAAAAAAAAGATAAGGGGAAGAAAGCAAGCTCTCTACACAAGCCACAGCCCTCAACTTGGACCTGAACTGCTCTTACCTGAAAACACTTTTTTACCAAAGCATTCAGTAAGAACTAACCACCCCCAGGGGGTGTCAGGCTGAGGAGTGCTGATACCTGCCTTAATTCAGAGTGACAGCGTTGGTTAAAATTCAGATAGTTGTTTATCCTACGCATTAGCCCGCCCTGTACATCTGCTTTGTGTCATGTGTAGAATTCAGCAGCAGCATATGCTAATCAAGCTAATGTTATCACATTATTTTACTCAGCTATCTGGGGGCTTATCTAATGAGTTTGTGACTTTGGGAAGTGGTGGCGAGGGAGGAAGGATGATAGATGGGTCGCTGGGCAGGTGGATTACTGAAGGCTGGGAGATAGGCAGAAATGACTGTAATCTGATTACAAGACCCAATGAGCTGAAATAGCATGGCTCCTGTGGGGGGAGCTGATTATCATGACCCTTAGAAAGGGATTGTCTTTGCTTGTAGGAATAAACCAGCCACTCCTGAATTTGTCCTTAGAAGAGGTGACTTGTCCATGTACACACAGCTAGCTGCCAGCTGCAGGATAACTGCAGCAAGGAGAACTTTTGTAACTTGCTCACCCATGCATTCATTAAAGACAGCCCCCTGAAATGGCTGTGAAAGGAGGGGAGCTCCTTGCTTTTATTCACTGGGTTGTTCTACCATTGATATTTGAGGGAGGGAGGAAGGAAGAGAGAGAGTCCCTTCATTAGGACATCGGTGTGATTTATCCCGTGGAATGTTTGTATTTGGCCACCATTGTGAACGCTTTACTTTCAATATTGCCTTATTGGCAGGCCAGAAATCCATCGAGCTTGGTTTCCCCATTCACGCAAATGGCTCTTGTACTAACTCTGAGGCCTCAATTTTTTTCAGGGTGCCGCATAGTTGAACTGAACTCCTTTTTGCAAAGGCTGTGTTGGCTTCCACCCACCACGAAAGAATAGGCATGCGGTAGCTAATGTCTGGTCTGTGTTCTAAGCTCAGCCATGTGAAGGGTCTTGGTTAAACATGGTAATCCTACAACATGGCTAAAAACCAGTTTGGTCTCTCAGTGTGGATGGGACCAAATTATATGTGAACCATGTTCCTGATCTCTGCTACAGCATCATTTGCCAACAGTCAGACCATGGTTTGTTTCTGTCTGCATTGTAAGGTGGGACTATTTTACCATGTGGTGGGGCTGCTGTGTTTGAACTGGGTCCTCCTACCCCTTCACCATATGGTTGAATTTATAGCATGGGCCGGACCTAATAGCTGTGGGGTTCCAGTGCACTGCTCTGACAGCATGTGAAAGGAAACAAGGTTTACAGGTCAAAGGCCCAATGTAGAAACCACTAGCCCTAATCAATGGGGAGGTGTGTCTGAAGCTGGGCATTAATTATTGCTATTAATACAAATAAAATATTTAGGTAGCTGTAGCACCCAACAGTCCAAGTTGGCTTTAGTGTGCTGTATCTTTAAAAAAACATGAACATAGTAGTGTGAAAATGTGATAAGAGCACTGATGCGAGGAAGGCATTATGTGGCAGACACCATACAAACGTCCCTGCACTTTCCCTCCCCCATTGCCAGCATACTTCAGTCCTGACCTGTGACTGCCCCCCCTCCCCTGCTATTCATATCCAAGGCCCCAAACATAGCTCTGCTAATACATTTCAATCCTGATCTGTTTTCCTTTGCTAGTCCAGTCGTTTTAGGGCAAGGTCATGCCTGGCACAGAAAGGAGCCACTTGTAAACTTTTTTTTTTCCACTGAAGTTGCCAAAGAATTATCATGTGGCACCGTCACACCATGTTTGTGTTTGTGTTATGGCCCGTTTGAGTGGAACTTCTGTCCAGCATTCAGCCGCTCCTGTGACATAGAGGACACGAGAGGTAAGCCAAGAGGCTGAAGATATTTGGATTACAGAATCAAAGGAAGATACTGAAATATCAACAGTTTAGATGCCAAGTATTTGAAAAAAACCCCAAACACTTCTGTAATTTCCCACAAGAGTGGGAAAACCAACCCTTGCCTCAGAAGAATACAAGGCTCCACGTTCATATTAAAGCTGCTTTTTAAAATAGGGGTTTTGCGCTTGAATTTTTGTGGAACTTGAAAAGGAAAATAATATTTAGCACTTCTCATCTTCAAAGGCCTTACCAACATTAACTAATTAACCTTCCTTGCAATGGGGTGCTAGATGATGTGAGCAATGTCAAAGCAGGGATTTCTTAAAAGTAAGTAAAATGAATTCCCAAATTGCCTGTCTGAGTACTGAACACTGTCCCTTTTCTGCTGTTACCCACGTCACATGGCCTTGTATTGTTTGGGTGTTTTGTTCTTGTTTCTGGAGCTGGGGGTGGGGGAAATGTTTAAAAAACAAAAAGCTTTTTTGTTTAGAAAATGAAGTTACTTCCTCTCCCCAGCACACACTTCACAGCTGGAAAGGACACTGTATACTTGATTTTTATTTATTTATTTGGAAAGCGACTAATTAGAAAATACATTCTGATAGAACAGCCTTTAAGTATTGTGTCCTCAATTTTTTTTTTTTTAAAGTTCCTTTTAAAAATGAGGCTTTTTCTCCTCTTTTGATGTTTGGAAGGGTCTTTTGAGCATCCCAAAGAGCAGCACCATCAAACCTATTCAGGCTCAATTTTCCATCTCCCCCTGGACCCCGTGCACCCTGCCGCCTGCTCCGTTTCAGCTTGTTGCAGATGTTACTGTTAAATACTCTATTGCAGAGCCTGGAGAAGGGTATGCGCTGACAAGAGAGCAGTGATGCTGCCTTCACATGCAGAGCTGTCAAATGCGTAAAAGTAAATGAACTCCAATCATTGTAAATACATTTTGGGGCGGTTACTAGTAACGGCAGTAGGTACAACATTTTCAGATGGAAATTTGGGGCCAAATCTTCCACAAGTGTAAATAGGTGTTGCTGCATTGACTTTAATTCAGCTACAGTTATTTACCAACTAAGGATCTAGACTGTGATTTGAGGATACAGTGTCCGTTTAGCATATACTATATAGCAAAGCTCAGTACCTTTGATACCACTTTTAGCTGTCAAGAACCACCCCGGCAACGGAAGGGAATGTGATGTCAACAAAAAAGGTCAAACTCAAAAAAAGAGTCTTGTAGGGTTTTCTTTTTTACAAAACACTGGAAACAAATCCAAATCAGAGCCTCCAGTGGGTTTTTCTTTTGATCTTGGCTAGTTGGCAGACCTGACAGACATGCGAGGCTCACCTTTAATCAGCAGCGGGTCTCTGTAGAACAAATAGAGGTTTTAATAATGGGATCCTCCACTGAGTACAGCAGGGAGCTACGAAGGTGGTGTGGGGAGGGGCTGACTTGGAGTTGCCCCTGATAAGGACTTTTTTTTTTTTTGCCACAATCAGCATGAAAGACCAGAGGTAGCTCTTGTACCTACTCCTGCAGTTCTTGTATCTTGAATGCATTTTCAGCTAAAGGCAATCTTCCCGGTTGTATGTTTCACGTGAATGCTGTAGTACTGTATATGCAGTTATTAATAAAAGGGCCTCGGGAAAGGAGGAATTCGGTCGATGAAGGGTTAGGATTTTTCAGGAGGTTGAGAAATGGTGGGGAGACTTTCAAATTTACCTAATTGATTTGGGAACACAAGTCCCATTGATTTCTAATGGGACTGGTGCTCTTCAATCCCGTACGCACATTTTAAAATCTGTCCCCAGAGAGACTTCTTGGAGAACTGTTGCCAAAACTTAACAAAACAAAGCAATTCGATAATGCGCCAGTACACTTCAGGCATTGCAGTAATACTAGATACTACCTGGGAGTTTGGGAGGAGAGGCTGAAGATATTTGGATTACAGAATCATAGAGATTAGAACTGGAAAAAAGCGAAGTTTATTCCCACACCAGTGCAGGATTGTTCCCTGCTCTACACTATCCAGTTCTATTTTTCCAGGGATGGGGTTTCATGGCGTTTTGTGTTGGAGGTTGTTCCACAATCCTATGGATTGAAACCATTTTCCTGACATTCAGTCTAATGTTTTTCTTAACTTTACATTATTAGTCTTGGTAACATCCATGGTAGACAGTTCCAAGCTCTCCATGGGGTTTATACCCTTTAAGTGTTTGTAGGCAGTTCCATCTCCCATCATTTATGCAAAGGCTCAGATATTTAAATCTTTTAATCTTTCTTTATAAGTCAGTCCTTCCAGGCCATTAATAATTTCTGTTTGCTGTGTTCTGAATTCCCTCCAATTGCTCTTCATCTTTCTGGGACTGAGCAGTGCTTTAAATTAAGTGTGTGATTACAGGGATTGCATAAGTTTAAAGCGTCCTAAGCAAAGAATGGACACAAGGAAAATGGGGAAGGGGACAATGGGGCATAGAATGGGAGAGGAAACAAATACAACGTAAAGGGGAGAGAGAATATGGTATATAGGAAAGGTCAGCTGTGCATAGTAAACTCTCTCAAATCTAAAGGATGGAAGCTCATCTATGAAGAGATAATGCGGTACTTGGAAATGATTGTTTTATTTTCATGTGTGTTTCTGGTTCACTTATACTTTCCATAGTGGTTTTCTTTTTGTGGCTTAATGTATGGCCCTGTATGAGTGATATGCTACTCACCTTGCTCTCCATGATAAACCTCCACAGGCATTGGTTTGAGAAGGGGAATCACTATAGTTTGAAAGCGGGATAATCCATCTTGGTGCCAAAGAGGCTGGCTGATTAGCCTATGAACATGCAAAGATTTATGTACTACCACAGCTTGAAATGGTATTTTTTTTAGTTTAAATTCTTAATTGCACCATTTGTGCATTGTCTGAGACTGAAAAAACTGTTCCCCTTGTTAAAGATGATGTGTTAACAGTGTGATCATTCCAAACTGGATTTCTTCTCCAACTTCATGCTCAGCATGTACATAGTCCTAACATTTGTCTTGGCTGAGGAAATTTACTTATCAAAATAACAAAGTTCTGTAATTTAAAAATAGCATATTGCATATCACATTATTTTCCTTAACTTCAAAAAAGGTGTCCCAGCATGTGTTTTCCTGAGGTCTCTTATATGACTGTATAGGAATAGACAGGTTTCACAGTTTTGTTGTATTTTTTGCAAGAATGCATTTATAGTTTGAGATGGGCCAAGGAAATTATACTTGGATTAGATGTAGGCTGTGGTTCAGGTTTGTGCCAGGTGGCTTCAATTCAGTTTCCAGTATGGTACTTATTTATCTTCTGTGTCAGTCTACACCCTGCTTCTCTACTGACTGTCTTGGTAAAGGCTTAGTGATCAGATCTTACTTTGTACGCAGTTGCATTCAAATGATACAAAGGAAAGTTACCAAACCGAAGATCAGCGGCTTCAAACCAGGAGTGAAGGGATCCTAGGAACTGCAGCAATTAGTTTCAGACTAGAAATATCAACTTTGTTACCAGGTAACTCCCTCCTGCTGTGCTAGAGAGACTTGTGGAAGATAGCCCAGTGGTTGGAAGGAGGTTTCAGGGGTTGGCTCACCAGCTTAGAAGCTGGAGACTTAGGTTCAATTCCCTACTCCACCACAGGCTTTTCCTGTGTGACTTGAGCATCTCACTTAGTCTCTCTGTGCCATTGTACCCCCCTCTGTAAAATGGAGATAATAGCGCTTCCCTACCTTACAAGGGTGTTTTGAGGATAACTTACAATCATTTTTTTTTTTTGAGGCACTTAAATGCTACGATGAAGGGGGCAGGCATGTTGACGGGAGGGCCAATTGCCCAGGGGCCCATTGATTTTAAAAGGGACCTGGGCCATGGGCGGCAGAATGAAAGCTTCCCCTCAGGGAGGCTAGCTCCCCGTTCTGCCTCTTCCACCCGTGGCCCCCACCCACGGTCCACCTCTGTCCCGCCACCTCCCTGCTCACTGCCACGTCCTTCCTCATCGGCCCACCTCCCTGCTTGACCTCCCTTCTCTCTTACACATCCCCTGCCCAGCCTCCCCGCAGCCACATCCCTCCTTCTCCTGCTCAGTTCTTCCTCCCCTCCGCCATCACTTGTCCTGTGCATCCCTCCTCTGCTTGCCCCCACCACCCCCACTCGCCATGTCCCTCCTCCTGCCTTCCCTGCTCAGCCTCTCCAAGTGGCACTCACTGCCCGGGGGAAGGGAGAGTGCAGAAGAGAGGAGGGGACTGAGCGATGGTGGGGAGGGACGTGGCGTCAAGCGGGCTAAGCAGGGAAGGGGCGGAGTGGGGGTTGACCGCCCTTGGCTGATGCTTTTGTTGGTTTTTTACTTCGATTTGAGGTGGAAACGTGGCTAGAGTTCGGGTGTAGACTCAAAGCTGCTGAAATCTCACAAGTCATTCGCATGAGCTTTTGGTCCCAAGTGACTGAAATCTTGAATGGTGGGACTTCTATGAGGCCAGGTGTTCTCAAAAGATTTCAACCACATTCCAACCAGAAGAAGGAACTGGGCCCGTTTCCACTCTGGATCCACGCTATAAACTATAACCTTAGGGGCAGGCTCATATTCAGTGACTTTGAGCCACTCTGTCCCTCTACAAACAAATTTGAACGTATTTGGATAATTCATCCCAGCTGCCATTATTACATATCAAACTCTCATAGGGGTTCAGGGGTTCTCTCAGTTTCCCTTAACTACGCAAAAGAAACCTGCTCTGGATCGTTGTTTCACCTGGATCCTACTAATATCTAGCTCTGCTTTACTAGGGATACCAAGGCAGGAGTACACAAGGGCCGAAAAGGCATGGTAAGAACCTTCACCATTTTACTTTTACTCCTTTTTTTCTTTTTGAAAAGAAGGAGATTCTGTGTAGAACACTACGCTAATGGCAATGTTGCATTTGAGATTTTAAATCCGGAAATTCACAGTTAAGTTTCCCACAGTAACCTTCACGCTGCCGCTTCTGCATATGCATCACGATGAACCCTTTCAGCGCACATACTCGCCATGCTGAAGAACATGGCATACTAGTCTGCAAATAAGACCGTGTAATGCAATGCAAAAAAACTGGCCTTTTTTTTTTTTTCTGAAACAGTAGATGTGTTACATGTATGACATTTGCTGGTAGGCAGAATTTTAATACTGTACCTTCCAGTGTATCTCTTTTTGAAAACCGCAACTCTCTGCTGTTGTAAGATTCCCCTTTTTCTGTGCCCTTAATGCACATTGGTAGCCCTCTGTCTTGCTGCATGTTGTGTGTTGTAACAGGCTTCACACCACTCACCATTATGGCACCTCCTTGTGGTTCATCTGGGGATTAGCTTGCCTCGGGTTTGACACCTCCTCTTGCAGTTTCTCAGCCCCTTGTCCCATATTCTCATTGCACGGCCTCTCCCACGTCCCCACGAGCTGCAGCGTTTCTTCAGCACTTGGCCCTCTGGCCAGGTCACTATAGTTTCCCCCCCTTTCAGGGCATCAAATTTCTCTAAACAAACTGCCTCAGGCAGTCTTCAAAGTCCACTGCCCTGTCCATGCCCTTCCCCCAGTGGCTGGTAGGGGAACCGAGGCTTGCCCTCTACACTGGGTGTTCGCTGCTGACTGGAGGGTCCCTAGGTTAACACTGATGCGGTCTCACCTTTGCTGCTGTTTCCCCTAGACTTCTTTCTACTCCTTTCTTTCAACCCGGAGAGCGATTGCTGACTCTTTCCCATAGCGATGCCTTTCTGCACATCTGTCCCTGACATAGTGGGTCAGACCAATGGTCCATCTAGCTCAATATCCTGTCTTCCAACAGTGACCAAGGGCTTCAGAGAGAATGAACAGAACAGGCAATCACTGAGTGATCCATCACCTGTCGTCCACGCCCAGCTTCTGGCAAACAGCGGCTAGGGACACTTGGAGCATGATATTGCAATCTTGTATGAAGTCAGCTAAGCTCCTCCTCTTCCTGCTCATCTGGGCTTCAGGTTAAATTAGGGCTGTATATCCAAACTACACCTCATCCAGGTGCATCAAGTAGCCCCTTCTGAGCCATTTTACCCCTTTAGGGGGTGGTATGACGCGAACACCCCATCACAGTGGCCATGTAATGAAATATGCTGTTGTAACACATATGCGAAAAGGGGCAGAGTTAAGGTTACATTTGGAATCTTATTTCTGAATTTCTTGAATTTTGTGCAATTACATTTTTCAAATTTAACTTTGTACTGAATGTAAGGGGTTTGTTACACGAATGTATTTATTAAAATTAGAACATACTAATGGCCCTACATTTAGCACTGTTGGAGGATTAATTGCATGGCTTTTTTTTTCTTCTCATGAGGTAGAAAAAGGGGCAGGTGAGGAAAATAGTTTCAAGCTGGTAGAGTGCATTCTAGTGTTTCTATGCTCCATAGAAAGTTAGAGGACATGAAAATAGTTCTCGTTGTTGCTGCACAAGGAAGTTCTCTTATTTTAGATACAAATTTACCTCTGTCCCACTACTGGCAATGTTGGATCCCGAAATCAAATCATATCATATAGATGATGATAGAGCACAGATTCTTAAAAATAGGCTCTTCAAAGCAAAGGGACAAATCCCAGGCTTCTTATTTCAGAAACACTGAAGCATATTTGCAAACAGAAATGTACTGAATCCCCTCCAACATCATTGAAATTGAATTATGTCTTGAGTTTCACTTGTACATCTCCATATAACACTAACTGTGTTGCACAGGTCTGAGAACATAATTTAGCCTGAATAAAATGTATTCCTAGTGGATGATGTGCGAGAAGAAATGAGTCCAGCTTGACTTCAGAGCCCAGGTTGAGTTTGCAGGACTGGCACGGAGAAAATTCGTATTTTTTTCTTTCTAAAAGAAGCAGATCTGTTCTGGCATCAGAGAGCCACCTGGTGCCATTCTCAGGCAGGCACTGTTGAGAGTCAAAGTGCACTTTAAGAGGGGTGCTGTGTGTCCAGTAGTGTTAACAGCGGTTTCATCTGGATGAAAATCTATGGGTAACTCTCAAGCTTCCAGGAAAGAATTGCCTTTCCCTCAGACATCTTTGCTTGCCTTTTTACATTACATTACAGACATCAAACCCTGTTCTCATGCTTTCTGTATTCCATATACACCCACAATGGTCTTTCTGAGTGGTTTGAACCTCCAGTGTTGCATGCTAGGAGGAAAAAAAAAAAAAAAAGAAAGAAAGAAAGAAAGCCATCAGACCCCTTTCCACATGTCCCTCTAGAATTAGCAGGGGTCATGCTGCTTAATCCTTCAACCACTGGGCCATGCTGCAGGGCAGTAGCAGCAAGTGTAAACAAAATGCATAATTAATAAACCAGTGGTGGGTTGTATTCAATTCTTGGCAAGGAGTAGGATGTTGGGGGAGAAGAGGGTGGGATGAGACTGCGAGGTAATTATAGATTTGAAAAATGAGTTTGGAACTCTCAGTAACCTTTCTAGGTTAGCCGTCTCTGTGATCGATGTCCTGCATTGTTTTCTCTTTGACCTTTTCATGAACTTCCCCTTAGACTAAGAGAGGAATATAGCTATTCCCTTCCCAGTATTGTTTGTGAGTAATGCGCTCAAATACAGCCTTATTTTTATGCTCTGAACACTGCTGTTTGTGGGTAGCAAATCATATTGCAGAGAAATAGATATTCTGCCTTCTGAAGAGTCCTTGTAGTCCTACCCGCCCCGTTCGAGGAAACCGTTTATGATTGTTTATCCACTCAGGTAATGATAGCTAACTCTGTTGAAAATTATATTGACCTGGCAGGGCTGCTGTTAAACCAAATGGAACAATTTGTAGAACTGAAATAGATACAGGTAGGGGAGGGGGGATGCTAACAGAAACAGGGTAGCGTGTTGTACAGTGAAAAAGGTGATGCAACCTAACTGTACCCTAAGATTAGTGGTTCAGGACAGTGAAGTTGCCTAGGCTAAGATGTAGAGGTGACTAATGTATGTGCATAAGATATATGTCCTAGGCCTAGAAAAAAGATATTGTCACAGGGAGGTGATACTCCAGTTGTTTCACCTGTTGCTTGAACTTGCCTCCACTTGACCTTTCCGGTCTAGAGTGTGTCACTTTCTCTGTCTGTTCAGCTGATCTGAACCACAACCCCCAAGCAATCAGCCTCGTAAGGCTCACAGCAGTGTGTTTAAACTCTGAACTCTTTGAGTCCACATGGATGCTTCCAGCAAGGTAAAAACGATGAGTTTTCAGATAAGTCAGAGTGAGGCATGTGTGACTTCCAAGGAAAGTTTCCAACATGCCAAAAATTTTGGCGAATGCCTGGGGCAATTCTCGAAATATGCAGTGCATTTGGAAGAAGGGTGTGCAGATACTTGTCTGACGTGGGACTCTATCTTATAGAAAGGGTGGACCTTTTTTCCCCATGTCCTGGAAAGTTGATTGGGGCATTTGTGTCCCTTAAGTAACTATGGAATTCCTGTCAGCCAGAAGAATTCCTGTTAAAAGGGAATTTCTTCACCATTTACAAGAACTGTATTGGCTATTTGTAAAACAGTCAGATTTCAAAAATGACATGTTTATTGCATGGAGAGCCAAGCTAATTAGGAGTTAAAGTAAATCAGATGGGAATCTTTGCAAACTCTCCCCTTGGCTGATTAAGAAAAAGAAGAGTTTAACTTGTGTGGAAAAAACACTCTACGGTATCACTGAAGATATGAAACTATAATCAGAGCCACCTAAGATTTTAATATGCAGGAAATTTTTATATTTTTTAGAACATTAGAGTAAGTTCAAAAATTTGTCTTGGCAAGAAAAAAGGAACCTGGAAAAGGAAACACTTGAAGAGTCCCAGAAACTAATATGTGACTATGTGTTGACATGTTATGAAGGTGTTGGTAGCAGCTCCATAGTTGAGATTGTGTTGAAATTTGCACTTAAAGCAGGACTTAAATCCCTCTGTTTCACACTTTAATGATTGAATTTAGTCTCCAGATTTGGCACGGTATCATTTTTGGGGGACAACTGAATTTTCTGTATAATTATTGTACTTAAAATATTAGCTAACTTTTTCAGAGGAAACATTTAAGAATGCTTTCATTTTGAAATTTTGCCGTTTCTCTCACATTGCTTTAGATTTCTCTTGAAAAGCAGCCACAGGCCCTACAAGCTACACACATGCATGCACATGTGTGCGCGCGCGCACACACACACAGAGGGTATGTACACACTGATGACGGTAAATTCGCTGCCATCAGATCGATCTATCCGGATCGATTGAGTGGCAGTGAAGACCTGCTCAATCGATCCGGAAGTTGATTCAATTAAACCACCTCTTCAAAAGGGAAAGCATTTCACGTTGGCGCAGCACAGTGAAGATGGCTCACTAAAGGGAAGTTAGGAAGTCGACGTAGCTTGCGTAACTACTGTTGACTGCCATCGAATTTCCCGGTAAGTGTGTACTAAGCCACAGACTGTTTTTGAACTTACAAAGGTTGTTCTTCAACTTTAGAAATTAAATACATTTCCCTTTTTCCTCACAACCAACTTTGCCAATATTAAGCCAGTAGAACTGTTCTGATCCATCTGCTATGTCTGTTTTTAACAAAAACAAAAAAAAAAAGTGAGGATTTAAAAAAATGTTCTTTTCCATTTTTATCAATATTTTCTGACAAAGTGTAGAGAAAGCGGGAGGGAGTCCCTGAAGAATGTTGGTCATAGTATAGGTCAGAACATATCAATTTCTCTGACTTCCCAGCTGTCATCTGCACACACTGGAGAGTGAGGGAGGCAGGCTGGGCATTGGAAGACATTGGGATGGGCTCTGGGGGAGCCTGCAAATAGATGAGCAGGGAGGTGGAAGGGGGCAGGCAAGCAGAGTGAACAGAGTTTGAGGAACATGAGGAGTAAAGCAGGGCTTTAGGGAGGTGGGGTGATGTTAGCTAAGATTTGCTGGGGAGTGGAGACCAAGTAGCGTTGGTGTAAGGGACCTGATACAGGAGGGGCAGTAGTTGTACATAAGACCCCATCTCCCTCTTCAGGCATCTCTGCTTTTGAGGCATTGGCTTTTCAAGGGCTCCCCCAGAACCTCACCTCTCCAGTGTCATGGAGTGCCCTTAAGTGATGCCTTAGTGCGGAAGAAATGGTGGACAGTAGTTTGTGTGCACGCTTTGTCTGTTGCAAGTTCCAAACACTAGATTCTAAGCTGAATCCTACAGAAAGCAGGTTTGCATGTTGTCTTATTCTGGGATCTCTCCTAGAGATTTGCATTCCCCTCATTTTATTATTTGTGTTAAATAACTGACTGTGGAGTGTTGTCTACATCAGACCTATTTGGGACTATTCAGTGGGACATAAAGTTACTAGTGCCAGCATGTTTGCAGGATCTGGGCCTTAGATTGTAAGCTCACAGAGGCAGGGACTGCATCTTCTGTGTCTTGTATAGTCTGACTATGTAGTCAATACTTAGCAAATAATAAATAATACTTGGTACAGGTAGGTTCCATTTACCCGAATGAGTGGGGTTCTATAATTAGATTGTAAGCTCCCGGCTGCAGGGACTGTCTTTTTGTTATGTATTTCTACAGCATATAGCACAATAGGACCCAGATTGGGGTTTGTAGGTGCTGCTGCAATACAGATAAACAATAATAATAAATTAGTAAGAGGTGATTCATAATTAATGTGTTCATTTAATTCTGTAAAGGAGAATAATTTTTTCTCAGCGCTGGGTCCATCAATATGTACTGAGCTTTCATCTCTTGATCTGCTTTGTGATGCAATTTCATCCTCGTTGGGTCTGATGGAAGTTCAGGATATTTAACTGTTTGTTAATGCTCTGATTCAAATTATTAAAATTTAAAGTTTAAAAAAATCTTGTTGGCTAGGTCTTAGTATTTGTAGATTCTCATAAATCAGAGTGAAAATGGTCTAGTGTGGACAAGGTAGAGCAGTGGTTCTCAAACTGATCTGATCACACCCTCACTCTTTTGTTCTCTGTTGTAGTTTATGCCTGCCCCCCCCCCCACACACACACACACACACACACACACACACACACAGGTGTCCGCCCAGCTTTGAAGGCAGAGTGGAGAGCGGCGGCTCTTGGTCAAGTGCCCAGTTCCAAAGGCAGCAGCGCAGAAGTAAGGGTGACATGTATGGTATTGCCACCCTTACTTCTGTGCTGCTGCTGGTGGTGGCACTGCCTTCAGAGCTGGGCCCCGGCTCTCCAGCCATCCAGATCTGAATGTACGCAGTATGTTTTTTGTTTTGTTTTTTGGGGTTTTTTTTCCACTAAAGTTTCTTGTGTGCCCCCCAGTTTAAGAACCTCTGGGGCAGAGGACCGGAAGTCAGGTAACCTAGATCCTGTTCTTGGCTCTGCCACTGACATACTGTGTGATCTTTGGCAAATCCCTTCACCTCTCTCTGCCATGTTTCTCCTCGCACCATAAGTCTATTTAGAGGTTGTCGCTCTCTGTGTTTGGTGCAGTACCTGGCACAATGGGGCCCTGATCTTAATTGGGGGCCTCTGTATGTTACACTAATACAAATAATATTAATATAGCTTTCTATAGACAAATACCTGATATGTCCCTAATCTGAAGAGCTTGCAATACAGGTATTTTACGTTTGAAAAAAATCTGGAAAGCACACATGGTTCAATTAAAAAAATAGAGAAACCTGAAATAATTTGACCCTTTTAGGTCCACATCCTGCCAACGGCCTTTACTTTGGCACAGGAATTTGCCTGGGTTGGGCCAGTTGCAGGATCGTGGCCTGAGTCAATTTTTTATAAATGTCTCCAAGATAGAAACTCTCTATGGACTCCCTGGACTCTCTTATATTGGCAATTGCCTTGATAGTCAGTGTAGTCCCAGGCTGCCTAGATCATAAAACCACCACAGCCCGGTGTGTCTTCCAGTGTCTGCTCTGGTTGGGAAGAGAAGGGAGAGCTACAAGTCAGAACTGAGGTTTGTTGGGCAGATCAGTGAAGGGCCCCAGGATTGGAATAACAAGGGGCTGGGGCTAGCTGCCTTCGCAGAGCTGGGATTGAAGATAGGGAGGGTGTAAGCAGCAAGAAGTCAGCTCCAATGACTGAATCTGTTTGTTTTTTGTTTTTTTTTTAAATTTCCTGTCTAAAGGGAAAAAAAAATCTTAAATATTTAACAGTGAAAACAAGAGATGAAAAAGGGGGTGGGGGGAGGGGAGTTAGAGTCAAAGCTTGGCACTGGTGGGTGTTTGGCTCTGAGAGAAGCGAGAGCAGCTCAGATTTGCATAAATTGCAGAGTGCGGGTCAGAAAGTGGAATCAGAATTGTGCTTTCATTGCCATGGCATGAATGGAAGCACATAATTGTCATTCTTCCCCTTCTGATCAGATGTCTCCTCAAGGGGAGCTCAACACCCAGTACATTGTGTCTCATCCATTCAGGGCCGTGCTTGGAGAAGGCTTTTGTTTTCAAATTATTATTTTTCTATTATGTGATTTTCTTCTATCACCTGGGAAAAACCCTGTCATGGCCCGTTCCCCTCATCTGTGCCCCCACCCTTTGTGTCGCACAACAAGAGATCGCATTGTATTGAATATGGCTGCTGTTTCAGTGTGTCCCCCTCTCACGTTTCTAAATTTCTGGATCATCATGCAGCTGAACATGCATTACGGGTAGCAGCAGTGGCGCTTTGCATTGTGTGTATCCCCTGAAATTCATAGATTTTTAGGCCCAGAAGGGACCAAGAAGATCATGATTAACTAGATGAGGCTTTCTCGAGAAATGCACAGGGAAACTCCCAACTGAGACAAGCTTAGTAGAACTACTGGTTCAGTCAAGGTATAGTTTCATTTCGGCTCACGAGACAGAACTAATCCTTGTGCATCAAAGATTCCCAGCTCAAATGTGAGAAGGACATGCCCATACACTCCAATTCACAAAAGCACTTAAATGCATGCTTGACTTTTAACTATGTGCTTAAATCCTATTGACTTTAATGGGACTTAAGTACTTGCTTATGGTGAAGCATGTACTAAAGAGCTTTGCTGAATCAGGGCCACAGTCAGTCCAATAACCAGATAGGAATATTACTAAGGGCTAGTGTACACTTAAAACTTAGAGCGGCACAACTGTATCAGTACAGTTGTGCCACTGTAAGAGCGCTTGTGTAGCCACGTTATGTCGACAGGAGAGAGCTCTCTCATAATAAAACCACCTAAATGAGCGGTGATAACTATGGCCTGGTCTACACTAGAGACTTTTGTCAACCAAAATCCACTTTTCGTGCCAAAACAATGGTGTACACATTGCATTTCCCCCACCCACCAACCCAACTCCCCTGATTTTGCGACAAAATAAAACTACTTTGATGAGAGGCGTAGAGGTTTTTGCACCAAACTTTTAGCAACAAAATGTCAGTTTAGACACACAGTATAGACATATGTTGTGGAAAACGGCCTCCAGGAAATGTCCCAAAATGCCATCCTGACTGCTCTGGCAATCAGTTTGAGCTCCTCTGCCCTGCAGCCATCCATCTCTCCCCCTTTAAAGTCTCGGGAATTTTTGAAATTCCACTTTCTGCTTGGTCGGCATGGAGAGCTCACATCTCATCTTCCCAGCTGACCATGCTCTCCCACTTGGAGCACACTGGAGCTTCTGGATCTGATCGGCATTTGGGGAGAGGAGACTGTGCTGTGCTCCAGCCAAAGGAACTTTGATAGGTACAGTCAATTTTCTTGTTCAATGGTGGAAAAGGGCTATGAATGGGACATGCTGCAGTGCCGTGCGAAAATCAGAGAGCTATGGCAGGGGTACCAAAAGGCTAGGGAGTCAAGCCATCACTCTGGTGCAGAGCCAAAGTCCTGCTGCTTCTATAAGGAGCTGGAAGCCATCCTCAGTGGCGACACCACCTCCATCGCCAAGATACCTATGAATACCTCCGTGGGCCCGAGTGCAGCAGACATTGGACTCAACCCCAATGGAGGAGCAAAGAGGAGATGTTCCAAGAGCTCCTCCAGTCTTCAGAGGCGGGGAAAAAAGGCATGGACACACACCATGTCCGAAAATAAAAAAATCGATAGGCAGGAAAGGAGGGAAAACCAAGAGCAAGTGATAACAGATCACGAGCACATGAAAAAAAGCCATAGAGGAGCAAACAGAGCTGCTTAAATTACTAATAACGCTGCAGACTGAATTCATGAGTGCTTGTCCCTTCTTGCAGAAAACACAAACTGCTTTCCATGCCCTCCCCAAACTCCACCTACACATTCCTACCAAACTCCCAGCCTGTCTCGGTACCCTATTCGCTCCACCCCTTCAGACAGCTTCCAGAATGGTAGCTGCATTTACACCTAGCTGTCATAGCTCACGCTGCCTCTCACTGCTTTCTCCTCTCCAGCCCAGCTTTTTGTGTGTGTTGTGAATACTTATTTAA
This sequence comes from Emydura macquarii macquarii, assembly GCF_026122565.2. Lineage (NCBI taxonomy): Eukaryota > Metazoa > Chordata > Testudines > Chelidae > Emydura > Emydura macquarii. The sequence continues at coordinate 3,017,406 of NW_027133667.1, forward strand.
TAAAGACATACTCTGTGAAGAATAAGCTATTTTTGTCCCTTGTAGATGGTGGTTGCAGCTCACACTGATACACAGTGCAAGCCCCTCTAATAGGCCTGACATCTGGTTGTTCATAGTGAGCCACAAGATGATCTGCCTCTGCGCTCTACCCAGGGGGAATCTTTTCACCCTTAGCTTCGCAAATATTATGGAGCACACAGCAGGTGGCTATAACCATGGGAATATTTTCCTCATTTAGGTCTAATTGGCCATAAAGGCATCACCAGCGAGCTTTTAATCTGCCAAACGCACATTCAACTGTCATTCGGCACCTGCTTAACTTGTTATTGAAGTGCTTCTTGCTTCTGTCCAGGTTATCTGTATAAAGCTTCATGAGCTGTGGCAGTAAGGGGTAGGCTGGGTCTCCCAGGATCGCTATGGGCATTTCAACATCTCCCATTGGAATCTTTTTGTCTGGAAAGAAATTCCCTGCTTGCAGATTTCTGTACAGGCTAGTGTTCCTGAAGATGCGTGCGTCATGCACCTTCCCTGAGCAACCCGCATTGATGTCAATGAAACGCCCACCATAATCCACAAGCTCCTGCAGTACCATAGAGAAGTACCCCTTTCTATTGACATACTCTGTTGCAAGATTGTCCAGGGCCAAAATTGGGCTACACGTGCCATTTATCTCCCTGCGTTAGGGAATCCCATCACTGCAAAGCCATCCACTATTTCACTCACATTTCCAAGAGTCATAGTCCTTCGCATCAGAATGTGATTAATGGCCCTTCACACTTGTGCTAACACAGCTCCAATGGTAGACTTCCACTTCCCAACTCCAAACTGGTTAGTGACTGACCGGTAGCCGTCTGGAGCTGCGAGCTTCCACATGGCAGTCGCCACTTGCTTCTCCACTGAGAGGGCAGCTCTCATTCGTATGTCCTTGTGCTGCAAGGCAGGGAGGAGCTCTGCACAGAGTTCCGTGCAAGTGGCTTTGCGTGTTCAAAAGTTCTTCAGCTACTGCTCATTATCCCAGATCTGCATAACAATGCAATCTCACCACTCAGTGCTTGTTTCACGGGCTCAAAAGTGGCGGTGCAGCATGTGCAGATGCTCCGTGAATTCAATCAGTAATCCGGTGTTGTTTGTTTGCATGGCACCCAGCAAATCAGGTTCCTCAGACTGCAGTTCCACTTGGGAGCTCATGAGATACTCCATGAACGGCTGATGTGTTCACAACACCGACAACAATAGTGGAGAGCAGTGCAGGATCCGTCCTTTCAGACAGAGATGATGAGCACTAAGGAAATTGCGGCTGTTGAAAAATGCCGCAAAATGCCGGAAATGACAGGACGGAAATCACTGCATCGGAAACCCATGCAATGACGGGACGGAAATCACTGCATCATGGGACATTGAGCCCGCACCCAATGATGCCCTGCGATCTTCTCCACTTTCCCACAACCTCTAGCAGCACAAGGTGGCTAGTTGCACAGTGGGATAGCTGCCCACAGTGCACTGCTCTCAGTGTTGATTAGGGATGTAAAATATTGTTTAGTTAAACAAACATTTAAATGATAAAAAGTCACATCGTTTAAACAGTTTGACGATATAATATTTTACATCCCCAGGTCCATGTGTGCTGTGTGCTTCCCGTGTGAGTGGCTCTGGCCTGGGGTGCTGCGCAGTGTGGGGGGAGGACCCCAGGATCCCCTCTGCTGAGCACACTCTGCGGCAGCTGCCCCACCCAGGCTAGGGGGGGAGGGTGCGGGGCTCTCCAGCATACGTGGCTGTGGCTGCTGATTCTCCGCCGTGGAGCTCTCCCCCCAGGGGGAGCCGGCTGTGTTGGGGTGTGGAGGGGCTGTTCAGCCAGTGCAGCAAGTTGCACACTGGAGGGGGGGGATGGGCGGTCTCTGCCCTGCCAGGGCCACTCTCCAGTGGCTGGGGTGGGCACTGGGGGCAGGGGGATAAGGGACCTTGGCTGCGCCGTCTGGTGTGAAGAGGTGCCTCCACCCTGGCTTCCCAGTCTTCACCCCGGGTGCGCGGGGCCTACCATCCCCCCCCCCCCCCAGCCTGCAGGAGGAGGCAATAAAGCACCTTCACGCCCTGCCCCCTCGACCCGAGTCCATCTGCCCCCTTCCCACGCTCCTGCCCTGCCCCAGGACCAGGGACACTTCTCAGACCCACGCGACCCCCCTCCCCCGACCCGTCACCTTGGTGCAACTCAGCCTCTGCCTCCTAGCTCCCTCACGCTGCTGCCTGCTCAGCTGGCACCGCAGCCAGCGCCAAACCCCTGAGCTGCCAGGGCTCTCCCCAGGACCCCTGCACGTGCGTGAGTCCCAGCCCCCCTCCAGCCCCCATGCAGCGAACGGTTAAAGGGTTAACACTGTTTGTAAATGGTAAGACTAATGCTCACAGTTAAACTGTTTGCTATTTTACATCCCTATTGGCGATGCTAGAGCATAAGTCTGGACATGCTTCAGTGATGCAATGAGTGTGGTGTGGATAGGCACAAGCGTTTGTAATTACAGAGCTTTCTGAGCATCGCTGTCACTTGCGTGGACAAAACTTTCTAGTGTAAACAAGGCATGTGTCGATGGGAGAGCGTCTCCTGCCGGCACGGCGCTGTCCACACAAGCGCTTATGCCAGCAAAATTTATGTTGCTCAGGGGGGGGTGTTTGGTCATTGCCTGTCCACCACAAGTTGGGGCCCACCCAAATTTCCACTTCTAGCTATGCCATGGGCCACCAGGCAACAGACATTACAGCTTGCACCCTTTCAGTTCTGGATCTCAGATTTCCCTCCATTCCTCCCCCTTTAAGCCCCATGTGGCTGTCACTAACCACAATACTTTCACCCCATTTAAGAAGGTGTGTGCATTGTTTCACTCTGCAATTCCAGTGGCTGGATATACATCAGAACCTTTTGCTGTTTCCAGTCCTCTCAGACACCAAGTGTGTTGGACCATCAGTGCAACTGAACTATGCCTTGCCATGTGGGAAGGGCAAGGGGGAGTCTATGGCCACCAGTGCATGAGACCTGCCTCTCACTGTATCTACAGAGGAACATTTAACTCCGTGGCCCCCAGAAGAGCACGACAGTTACGATTATTTTCATAGTCACAGGAGTTGCTTTGAACTTGCAGAGGCTTGGTCTTCCAAGAACACCCCCCACTGTAACTTGCTAGAGAGATCTCTCATTTCCAAGGCACAGGGAAAAATCAGAATGATGTTTATGAAGTATAAACCAGGGGAGTTTTGATTCCCCTCTGGCTTTAGAGGAGGGGGAGCAGCTGGTGGAGAGTGGATGAAAAAGGCTTTATCTGCTGTATTTTGCTTACCAGGAGTTGAGTGATAGGTTTAATAATTGATAGAGCAATTTAGCAGTGGGCCATAATCCTGAAAGAAGCCCTAGCTCCCCTCCCTCCGAGAGTGACAGGCTGCTGCTCTCAGTGGCTTTGCCTGCAAAATTTCAGTCCTTGGTTTCAGTAAACAACGTGACAAGGAGGAGGAGGGGGGAAAGCAACTGTTCTGAACCTTTTGTCTTGTTTCTGTGAACAGCTGTGCTGTTTTCTCCAGCTCAAAGCTTCTACTGTTTGTTTGTCTTTCTCTGTCTCTTGTTGCAGTGAGCAGGAGGTTTCCTTTCAGGCCCTGTCTCCATTAAAGGAAATTCACACGGGTGTATACATGCATGTAGGTATATCCCTGCAAAACTCCTAATGAAGATGTGCTGCACTGGCACAAAGCAGGATTTACATCACTGCAGCTTGCTTGCGTATGTTAAGGGGTTAATCAGTGCAATTTTCCTTAATGTAAAGAGGTCCTCTTTTTCCTCTGGTACAGCTGTTTTCAGTCCACAAGGATCCCAGTGTAGGTCACACTTTTAGTCAGCTCCTGACTTGTGTGTCCACTTGTGGTGCGTGCCAGTGATCGCACCTGCAAAAGTGGATGCACACAATCTGCACTTGCTAAGCTCGCTGTTTTAGAAGCACATCCATGGTTTTGCTTGTACATGTATTCTTCTGCATGCATAGGATGATGTACACCTGCCTTATGTGTTTTAGGGCTTAATATTTCCTAGCCCCTATGTGTGTTGAAGAGGACGCAAGGATGGTGGAGGGGAGAACTTAGAAAAGAGACATTGAAAGAGATGGGAGAAGAGGGAGAGTATGAAGACAGAAGATATAGAGGAGGAGGTAGAGAAGACAATACAGAAAAGGGAGAGAGAAAGCGAGATAAGGAGGTAGAAGAAAAAAGATAAGGTAACAATGAAACAGTCACTGAAGACTAACAGGAAAAGAGATGTCATGTTCTGTTCTAAGGGGAAAAGGAAAGAAAAAGTGGAGTGAAACCAAGTAGGGAAAATGAGTACAAAGGCAAGAGAAACATAGTAACTTACACTTTTCCACATGTATTATAAATATTGGATTGACAATATGGTGCAAGTAAGCACGGCATCCAATAGGTAATGCTCAACTGTTTTAGTCCTTTAAATCGCAGAGGGCAGAGCCTTTGGGGATGAGGTAAGGCCGGTATTTTTCAGCCTTACCAGTTAGCATGCTGCTAGGGTGTTAATAGGCAATACCAGGGACATTTTTTAGTCCTGGATTCTGTGATCTATTTGTTGTTAAAGACCCTGTAGTAACAAATAAATCACAGAATCCGGGACTAAAAAATGTAACTACAGAGTCCTGAAGTTTACTTGGTAATTACCCTTATTGGGTCCAAAAGTAATTCCCATGTAACATGCCCTCTGTTTTTAAAGGGCAGATATAACTGTGCATGCACTTGGTAAATACATAGTAAGACCTGCCCCACCCTTCCCTCCAGCACTCCCAATTGCATACTACTTAGCATGGAAATAGAGGGATTGCAGTAGCCGTGTCATTGGTGAGTATATATGTTCTGCCCACTATATTCATGTCCTGTAATAACCCTTCCCGAATGCTGAGTTGATACAGCTTTTGTTCCTCTTCGTTCATACACGCTTTGGAGAATGGAATGTCTGCCCTTTTATTTATTTTATTTATTTTTTTTAATGTCCCAGAAACTAATCTTGTGGGATTCATCATGATAATGTGTGTATACATACTTTTATGTAATTACATAACGTAATCTCCAGCGGCAGATATGACGACAGTACTACCTAGCACAGGAAATGATTGCTGGGCTGCACCCAGAATCCTTAGCAGGAAGTTGGATATGTCTGTGTTTGATGAGTGAAAAATAAAGCATGGTGAGTTGTTAGCAGTGCCCTTCAGAGGTTCTGTCCTCGGTTACAAACATAGACAAATGAAACATTCTCATGGGTGTCCAATATACCGGATATCTGATGGAACTGGTGGCATCCTTATGTTGTGTCCTTCCCTTCCACCTCACTGTCCTCTGGCTGAGATGTGTCTTGTGCTGACTAATAAATGCAACAGTTTTCTGGCCTAGTAGTCCAGTGCTTGTGGTAATACCCTGTATTGCTGCGTAAGAGACTCCGGTCCATAGCAGATCTCTTGTGGTAGGAGCTGGGTAACTACAGGGACAGAGTGTTGGGTAAAGCGGGGCAAAATCCTTCCACTAATACTAAGTTTTTGGTGGAAAATGCAGATTCAGTGGTGCCAAATTTGTGTAATTGGCTTGTTTCACCTAAACAAAACAAAACAAAGCTTTAAAAACCCCACGTTTTGTTTTGATGTTTTCAAAATGAAATGTTTTTTTAATTTTTTGATTAAAAATGTCCTTCAATTTTAGTAAAAAAAACAAAAACCCGCTTCAGAAACGTTAAATGCTCAAAATCGAAACGAACTGCTTCATTCAACTCAAATGACATTTTTTTTTTAAAGTTTTAATTGTTTGCAAATCAAAAAACTCTGCTATTCATCTAGCTCGTGCCAAGCTCATTTCGGTTGTGAAGAATTTCTGCTATTTCATAGGGATTCCTTGGGCTGGGTAAGGAGCTGCTTAGACAGACTCTAAAGCAAGCCCCCATCCCCGGAATGTTCTTATCTGTGTGCAGAGGTGACTATGAAACTCTGTGTCCCTCAGCAATGGCCTCCATACACCTGCGTGAACAGTCTCCTCCCACCCCCACTTTCTGCCTTTGACACTGGGGAAAACCCCAGGCTTTAAGCAGCATCCTCCTGCTGTCCAGGTGAAGTGAATGAGTAAAAGCAGAGGCGTCCTTAAGAAAGCAAATGAGAGAGCGAGCAAGAGAATTTGTGCTTAAACTTGAGCTCTGACAGTCAGTCATTGCAAACGCAGGAGCTCTGAAACATTTCAGAGGAGGGATGCAATTTCTCCTATTTAAATCCAGCATTTCAGTGAGCATATATCCTACAGAATTGAGAGGGGCATTCCCCCTCACCCCCCTGCGTTAAAAGTTTATTCCTCAGACCCTGAAGCTTCCACCGTGAGCTACCCGTTCACTTTGCAAAATCTCAGGGTGGAAACTAGGACAAAGAAACAGAGTTGGTTAGCTGGCTAGTAAAGAATAAAAAAAGTTGCCAACTCACCAAAGAGAATGATGGTGGCCTTTGATGTGCAAGCTGTGAATAGATGCTCTGTCATGCTGTGTCTTTTCTAGAAGCCACCGAAAGGTCGAGATGCACAGCCCTAGATACCAAAATACTTTATCCATCCATAGAGTGGAGAACATCAGGGAAGGTTCCCCCTTGCTTCCTCCAACCTTCTTCTAGAATGGCCCCCACTGGGGCCAAGACGGTAGCAGTCTGGTGAGGGCACCAGCCAGTGTCAGGGATGTGGTGAGGGTTTTGTGTGAGGTGGAGAGTTGTCCACTAGGAACTAGGCTGAGACGACCAACTTCACTTTCATATAGGCCACCAAGGGTGGTAAATAATGTCCACCAGGCCGTGCAATGGGTCATTTGTGGTTCCACCTTCAGTTCTATCTATTGGCTTGCTAATTTCTCATGTTATCCTGCCCGTGTATTGTGACCTCCCCCATCCCTTCCTGCCCAGAATCGGGTATGGGACCAAAACAGCACCCGCATTTCAAAGGGGGTGCCCCATGTGGACAAAAATGACTTTCTGAGTCTTCCTGATGCCCCTCCCACAGGTCATTTTCCATTTTGACAGAGCTGCAAATATAGCAGGATGTTCCTCTGTACACAGATTTCCCTGGAAGGACCCTCACTGGGGTTCCCCACCTTGAGGATTCAGCTGCCTTGCCCAGCCCTGCATTAGGGATCTACCCACAAAAGCACCATTTACTGAGACTTGCAACATGGGACTCCATATGTCCCCCACCCAGTTGGACTCTGCCCCCCCATCCCAAGCCAACTCCTCTGGGTGTTAATCTGAAGGGCATCCTAGAGAGGAGGGGGAGCTGCCCCAGGCCAGAGGGGGGGTGTTCCTGACATGAGGCTAGAGGAAGCGAGAGGGTCATACTATACATTGGAGGAACAATGTGAGGGATAATACAGAGGGACTGGAGACTGGACATAGGGTGAGGATAGGGATGAGGACATGGGGAGAGACCAGGGGACAGAGGGTGGGGTTCAGAGTGCAATAGAGAACCTAGGCAATGACGGGGACTAGGACATGCAGGGCAGGTGGTTGGGGTGGCTAGGAGAGCTGGGAGCAGCCTATGGGGCAGATGGGGTGGAGGGACAGGATACGGGGCAGATGGAGCAGGATGCTAGAGAAGGGGCTGATGGCATGGGGTGGGGACAGTACCCTGGGGGGTGGGAGGACTGGGGATGGGGAAAATTAGGTGAGAGATGGAGGTGGGGGCAGGACCCTGGGTGGCAGATGGGCCAAGACATAGAAGGAAGATGGGGAGGTTAGGACACAGCAGGAAATGGAGGGCAGGACCACAGGAGGAAGGGCTGATGGGGTGGTGGGTAGATGTGGGGAGGGGGCAGCACCCCAGAAACAGCTGAGATGGAATAGGATGTAGGGAGCAGAGAGGGGTAGGGGGCAGGGCTGGATTAACTCTCCTGTATAAAAAAGTCTTTTTCCTAATTTAAAACAAAATTATCACGATTTATGGCTCGAGGCTATTACCGCTATACTAAACTTGCCTTTTAATTAACATAACGACATTCTGCGGTTACATTTCAGACTTAAAACCTACAGAACAGGGGTCGGCGACCTATGACAGGCGTGCCGAACGTGGCATGCGAGCTGATTTTGAATGACACTGGCGCTGGGCCCGTGTCACGTGGAAGGGGTGGGGCCAGGAGGGAGGTGCGGCTGCCAGGCAGCGCTGTTTGGGGCCGGGGAGCAGCTCCTGGCCAGGGCGCTGGGCCCATGTCGTGTGAGAGACGGATGTGGGGGAAGGGGGTGGAGATTTATTTTTGCAGGGCCCCCTTAGCCCGGCCCTGTCCTCAGGCTGATCCAGGGAGAGGCTGCTGGGTTGTAAGCCCCCCCCTTGCCTCCACCAGGCTGGGCCCTCCAGTCACATGATCCATGCAGAGGCCTTTATGCGCCTGTTAATGCTGACCTCTCCTTGCAGAGAGGGCGACATTAAAGCTCCTTAATGAACCATTCATGTGCGTGAGGCTGCACACAGACCGTTGGTCCACATTGCAGCTGGCTCACGTGGGTAGAGCACCCTCCGCTTGCTGCAAATCTGCCCCCCTACCCAGCTACCCGGCTTGCCTATGCCTAAAGAGTCTCTGTGCATAAAATGCTGGAAGAGGCACCACACTTACACCTAAAGAACCCCAGGGTGTGTGGTCACCCGACCTTTAGGCCCCTGCTAGCTCCCCACTGATCTGAGGGTGGGCAGTTTTAACCTTCGAAAGGCTCTCAAAATCCACGTCTGTGGAAATGAAACACCTTGGCGGTCGCTTTCAACCTCCTGTGATGGGTGGGTGAAAAAGCCAGGGAGTGAGACTGGTAATTAATTCTCCTGACAGAAACCCCAGACAATGAAATTGCCCTGCCACAGAGCAGGGTCACTAAAGTAAATATTCTGCCGGAGGCTGGCCTAAAAGCGGCATAAGATCACGTGGCGAGCGCAAGCAAACAAAGAGGCAGCATTTCTTCATTGCGGGCATCGCAAGCAGCTTTGAGGATGCTGGCGTCCCTCTTGAGTGGACAGAGGGGAGGATAGAGTTCCCATGCCAGCTAAAACAGCTGCCTAGCAGATGCAGGTCCGCTGTAGTTCAATTCCAAGGGGAGGGAGGGAGGGAATGGAAGGAGGTGGCCCTGAGGCCCAGTGAACATTACAGACACTTTAATCCAGCTCCCCTACTGAAGTAATTACATTGGGAAGTGGGTGAGAGTGCTAGGAGGGGAGGGCAGGACTGGCTGTTGTTATCTCAGAGGCTTAAACCCTTTTGGCTGCCTTTGCCCTCCTCCAGGTTGGCTGTAGATGGTTTGTACTTTCTGTCCCCTAGTCATGCTAGTCAGATTTTGTGTCCTTTAAACCAGGTTCATTCCGGTGGGTAGGGAGCCGAGAGAGGTGTCTTCGCTGAACGATGTTTGAGGAGGTGTGTGGCAGAGGAGAGCAGGGAGTGGTTTTTTTCCAGGCAGCTGCTGGAGCCACAGATTGTGCTGTAGCAGGGCTTTAAATACACAGCCGTGCACTGCCAGGACAGGACATTCCTGCACGCGCTGGGCTGTCTAATGAGCTCACTCTGCTACCTCACGAGCTCCTGAATCTCTCCTTTCCTATAGGCCTCTCTGCTGTAAGGCACTTTCCTGTAGAGTGGGATGCTGTTGGCAACAAAAGCACGAAGCCGGTTTTGGTTTTGCTTATCCAAAATACTAAGTTTGCTTTCTCTCCCTTTCCCCTCCCCAACTCCTGCCCCCTTGTGGCCTTGGATAGAAAAGTGTGAGTCACCCAGACCAGGTTTTGTGCTTTTGGACAAGGGTGGGTTAGGGCTGGGGTATGAGAGAGGGATGGAGGGTAAGGCAGGGATGGATGTGGAGGTGCATTTGTACAGTCCTGAAAAAGAAGTCACTCCAGATTACCTCACTGCAAAAGTGGCTTCAGAAACTCTGCTGGGCCTAACGTTGGCTGCTTTTGGTTTGTGATTTGCTGCTTGTTATTGTCTACGGTACTTGTCTCTGCCATGTTGCCTTCCTGTGGTACTGAAGAACCTTCTCCTTTCCCTCACGAACTCCTGATGGTGGGAGGAGGCTGAAATACTCCATCATCAGAGGCTCTAGGTTCTTGTTGCCTTGGGGGAAGGGGGTGTTGGAAGATACTTGCCCTCACAATGTTTCACAACATTGGCAAGCCTAGTGAAGCAATCACTGCTTGCAAAGTCAGGAAACCACAGTGCTCTTGGAGCACAGCGTCCCCCCACAGTACGCACACAGCAGATGCCACACACAGCAGATGCCACACGAGCCTTACACTGCTGCACTAGTCTGCACTACTGCACTTTAAAGTCTACATTTGGTCCACCTGCAACACTGGTTTAACACACCGCCAGCCGGACTTACTTTGAGCAGGTTGAATTGATGAGGTGCTGAAAATGGCTGGCAGAATGGTAGAGCCATCCGTGCAAGAGCTCCTAATGTTGCTAAACACTGGTGCAACTGAAATGGTGGGATTTGTTGTAAAAATTCCCCAGTGTAGATGAGGCTACTGTGTGAAGTGCAGAGTCAGAAGGGGGAGCGACTCAGCTGTACTTTTATCCATTACAAAACTTGTAAAGGAACAAGTTTACATATTGCAAGGATATGGATTGTTCTAGATCTCACTAAGCATCTTGGATGGGTCAAACACACAGGAATAATACTTCACCTGTATTAGTGTTTGTAAAGTTTGTGAAGTGTTTCTAAAACATTTTGACAATGAAAAGTGCTACCTAAATGCAAATGGTGTCACGGGGAAACCACTGAATTATGCAACTTTACAGGGAGGAGGTATTGAAAACAACATAAAAATGAAGTACTATTCCACAGAGAACCAGTCACCGTATGAATTGTCCCTTCTCATTTATAGCTGCAGTAGTCTGAGGTGCACAACTTTTGACAGAGTACCACCATATTATACAGATTTAGGAACTATAGTAAAGTGTGAACCCACATAGAAGCTGGTTAAGATATGACAAACTTTTCCTTCCTTTGGAATAAAATTATGCCACTTTTCAGGTAACTGAGCCAAATTTGAATGATTTCAGAATAAAAGGTCAAATTTCAGCATAACAAAGGATAAACAGTGTGGTGCCTCAACTTCTCATACTGGAACTGGAATTTATTAAATATATTTATTCATGATCTGGAAAAAGTAGGGACAGTGAGGTGCCAAAATTTGCAGATGCCATAAAATTATGTAGGTAAGTCAAGACTACAAAAGACAGTGAAGAACTTCACAGGCACCTAGCCAGGGAATAGGCAGAATGGTGGCAGATGAAATTCTGTGTGAACAAATACAAGGTAGTACACATTGAAAGGAAAATATTAAACTACTCATAGATAGTGTTCAGTTTTAAATTAATTGTAGCCACGCAGGAGAAAGACCTGAGTGGTGGTGTGGAACAATCTCAGACTGAATATCTGCTGAAATGCACGGGGTCGGTCCAAAAGCAAACAAAATACTGTGGTCAGAAAGGAATGGGATGTAAAATAATTCTGCATCTGCTATAATACCGTTATGTTAACTGATGATACGCCCTCACTTTGAATACTATATTCAATTCTGGTCACCCCATCTCTAAAAAGTTATAGCAGAAATAGAAGGCATTTAGAATCGGGTACCAAAAATGATTGGAGTCATGGGAGAACATCCTCATGATAGAAAACTGAAAAAGACTGGAACTGTTTAGTTTAGAGAGACTTACAATTAAGAGGGAAATGACAGAGGTATAAAAATAATGAATGGCATAGGGGAAAATGAATCCCATACTTCTATTTAACCTTTGCCCAATATTGTAACAAGGGAAGGTAAAGTGAAAGGCAACAAAGTTGTCCAATAAAAACAAATACACTTTAGCACACAACACAGCCTGTAGAACTCATTGCCACAATTTATCAGTGAGGTCAAATGCTTAGAAAGATTTAAAATATAATTACGCCCATACAGATGGATCATGAGAGTACTCCTTGTTATGTTAGATTAGATAAAAATTCATAAAGCAAATATATGCCCATACTTTAAAACATAAGACAGCATCTGACGGGTAGAGGTTAAGAAGAAATTTCTCCTATGGGAAGGTTTTTCCTTTACAGAGTTTTTGGCCCCTCTCCTCTGAAGTACTTGGTAATGGTCACTGTCAGAGAGAGGCTACTGGACTAGATGGACCAAGGACCTGATCCAGTTTGGCAATGCCTATGCTCCTAAAATAGGTATGAATTTTAGCACTGTGTAATACAAAGGAGATATCCAAGGGCAGATAATCTGGAAGCACATGTGAAAGCTTGTTCTTTGGGGAAACAGGCCCGTGGTGTCTAGGGCTGTCATCCTAGCTCCTTACAGGAGCAGTCAATCAATAAATAAGAATTTATTTATACCTGTGTACAGCAGCAATGGAGATGATTTTTATGGATGGGGAGGCTTCTGGATAACGTCCTAGCCCCTCCCTAATGTAGTGAGTTAGTGAATGAGATTTCAAGTCCAGACAGTGCAAGATTGAACTCTTGTTAATGACTAAGGAGGCTTCATTCATAACATTGCAGGCAGACAGGGAGAGGCAGATGTCTTTGAGTGCAGGATTTACATAGTAATGAGATGCAGGTCACCGTAGCTGTCTTCTTTCTCTTTCTGCATTTTTGTCTGGGTGTCATCCAGGGTGGAAGGTATGAAGGAGCTGGGAAGGAAGGGAGAGGAATATAGATGATAGAACTGTAAAGTAACCCTTTGCCATTCTCCTGACTGGTCCAGTAATACTGGAATAAAAAGTTGGCAGTGGCAGGCATGCTAATGCAAAGGAATGGTGGTTATAGAAGCTGATAGCAATCACAAAAGAAATTAGGAGCACTGATGGGGGCTGGGTTTTTTTGTTGTGTTTTGTTTTGTTTTTTTAAACTCAAACCTATAGTGTATTCTGTGCGGGGATGGCAGAATTATCCCAGATTTAAGAGGCCTTTATTTTAGATTCGGGGTTGCTGAGTTTGGAGCAAACAGTTTTTGTTTTTATCACTGCAAGTCAGCCCAGTGTTGAAGAGGGTTTTCTGCTGAGGTTGGGATATGGGCTCTCGTTGCTATATGTTTGCTTGTTTTTTAAATAAAGACACCTCCCCCATTTTGCTCAGTTTCTCTCTGAAGATATGTCTCTTCATGAGTAAGTAATGGCGTTTGCTGGAAAACAACATTTTCAACTGCAATTAGCAGTTCAGAGTCTCCTGCTGGCATTGGTTGCTATCTCAATGAAAAATGACATACTTCAGGAGACAGTATAGTGGCTGGAGATGGGGTCTGGGAGTCAGGACTCATGAGTTCTAATTCTGAGTCTAATATGGACTGAGGCATTTTATTTGTTCAATATTGCCAGTCCCAAGCATTTGAAAACCATGAGTCAGACCCCCCAAAATCATGAGATTAGTTTAAAAATCATGATACTTCAAAAATAATACATGTAGCGTTTCTTATTTTTCTGCTGGTGTTTGAGCCTTTATGGTTCATGTTTTCAAGCTTTTCTCTGCAGGAAAGAAAAGTTGAAAATCTGATAAAATCACCTGACTCCAGAATCTGGGGCTTTAAGAAAACAACAAATAGTGTGATATTCAGGATGAAATTGTGAGACTCACAATAAAATCAGAAGAGTTGACAACACTATATCTATGCCTCAGTTTTCCCATCTGTAAAATGGGGATAATAATATTTACTGCTTTACACAGGCTTTGAGGCATCATGGAGATGTAGAGTTTTCATTGTTTATAAAGTGCTTTGAAGTCCTTGGATTAAAGTTGCTAGAAAAATGAAAGTATTTTTGGGACGCTAGTAGTCTATGGAAGCACAATGTAAAATTTTTTTTACTTTTTTGAAATGGTCTCAGTTTTAATGCTGGAAGTCTGTGTTTTTAATTAAAAACAGGAAGAAAAGCATTTCCCTTGTTGTAGGGGTGTCCCCTTTGTAGGGGACCAAAGCTTTGCAGATAGTAGATGGCTTGTGCTCTTAAGCACTTAATTAAGTTAATAATTAAATACTGTATCAAACAGCCTCAGAAACAAGAGACTTTAGCAACTCCTTTCCATTTCCTAAGCAGAGCTAATGCTGAAATGTACTGCACAGAAAGAAGTCTGTCTTGCTTCAGTTGGCATCTGTTGAAAAAAAACAGTCATATTTGGAGAGACAGATAAGGGGACCCTGAATATCCCCCTTTTCCCTCTCCCAGCTGAAAGCAGAGAGAAAATGTGGCCTGTGCCTACAGTCAGGACTCCTGGGTTCTATTCTGGCATTGCCCATATCTCCATATAGCCTTGGAATTGTCATGTTACTTCTCTGTTCTACAGCACATTCATCTGTAAAATAAGAGCAACAATACTTTTGTACCTTACAGGACTGTTGTAAAGCTTAACTAATGTATGAATATTTGTAAAGCCCTTTGAGTTTTGTACATGGAAGAGCTTATGGAAAAGGGAATCAGCATTATCCCTCGACTAGGGCACTGGTCTGGGCATCAGGAGACCTGGGTTTTATTCCCAGCTGCATGATGTTGGGCAAGTCACTGCACCTCTGTATCTGTTTCCCCATCTGTAAAATGGGGATCGTAATACTTATCTCTTTCATAAAGACAATTCAGATCAATAAATGAAAAGTGAAATATAAGAGCTCAGTACCTGGTGATATAGGAATGTCACAGAATCATAGAATAGAATCATAGAGTATTAGAGTTGGAAGGGACCTCAGGAGGTCATCTAGTCCAACCCCCTGCTCAAAGCAGGACTAACCTCAGCTATATCATCCCAGCCAGGGCTTTGTCAAGCCTCAGCTTAAAAACCTCTAAAGATGGAGATTCCACCACCTCCCTAGGTAACCCAATCCAGTGCTTCACCACCCTCCTAGTGAAAAACTTTTTCCTAATGTCCAACCTAGACCTCCCCCCCTGCAACTTGAGACCATTGCTCCTTGTTCTGTCATCTGCCACCACCGGGAACAGCCTAGCCCCATCCTCCCTGGAACCCCCTTTCAGGTAGTTAAAGGCTGCTATCAAATCCCCCCTCATTCTTCTCTTTTGCAGACTAAACAAGCCCAGTTCCCTTAGCCTCTCCTCATTAGGGGGCTGGAGCACAGGACTTATCATTTTGGTTGCCCTCCGCTGTACTCTCTCCAACTTGTCTACATCCTTTTTGTAGTGGGGGGCCCAAAACTGGACACAATACTCTAAATGCGGCCTTACCAATGACGAATAGAGGGGAATAATCACTTCCCGCATCCTGCTGGCAATGCTGCTACTAATGCAGCCCAATATGCTATTAGCCTTCTTGAAAACCAGGGCACACTGCTGACTCATATCCAGCTTTTTATCCACTGTTACCCCCAGGTCCTTTTCTGCAGAACTGCTGCCTAGCTCGTCGGTCCCCAGTCTGTAACTGTGCATAGGATTCTTCCTTCCTAAGTGGAGGACTCTGCACTTTTCTTTGTTGAACCTCATTAGATTTCTTTTGGCCCAATCCTCCAGTTTGTTTAGGTCCTTCTGTATCCTATCCCTACCTTCCAGGGTATCTACCACTCCCCCCAGCTTAATGTCATCCACAAACTTGCTGAGGGTGCAATCTACCCCATCCTCCAGATCATTAATGAAGATGTTGAACAAAACCGGCCCCAGGACTGACCCCTGGGGAACTCCGCTTGTGACCGGTTGCCAGCTAGACATGGAGCCATTGATCACTACTCGTTGAGCCCTATGCTCCTATGTCCTATCAAGGTGATGTCTATATGTGTGTTAATAGTTGGTTAATAGATCAGGTACTAGTAGATAGCACTCTAGAATATATAGGATGGTTCCTGGGCTTTGTGGAACCAATAAAACTTGTTCACTGCAAATAGCTTCTTGTGGGTAGCTGTCTACATGGAGTCCCTAACAAATGCCTGTGTGTATGTTTTACATTGGTTAATGCTTTCTTCCCTGTTTTTTTTTTTTTTTTGCAGAGCCCCTGAAATCATCCTTGGTTTACCGTTCTGTGAAGCAATCGACATGTGGTCACTGGGATGTGTCATTGCAGAGCTGTTCTTGGGTTGGCCTTTATACCCGGGAGCGTCAGAGTACGATCAGGTTGGTATGGATGCTGCAGTTGCTATTAACAAAAACATAGGTGTTTTTTTTCCTTCCTGTGTAAGAAGGGACACAGTGTTAACTTGCTATTCTTTGCTGATGGAAGATATCTATGTTTTAATTTTCAATATCCTAAGACTACTTTTTCATCCACCTGTAGTTTTCTAGGTAACCAATAAGATATTTAGTACAGTGCTTTTAAGAACTGACTGCCTAAGTGAACTGTCAATCAAGAGTATAAGTTCCCGTTGACTAGAAAGCTCTGTAGATGATCTCTAATCACTGAACAGAGCTGCCATCTTTACTCCACTTAACAGCAAGTATTAAATGAAGATTTATTTGTTATAATATAAGAAATTGTATGAACTCTACTGCTTTTTATAATCCCCTAATGAGGCTGCATATTAAAAGCAATGACAAGAAAGAGAATGGTCTCTGGGGCAGATCCTGAGCTGGTGTCAACTGTCATAGCTCCATTGAATTCAACTGAGCTATGATAATTAAAGCTAGCTGAAGATCAGCCCCATAGACTTTAATGTTCTTCTCCTATCTCTATTGGACAGGAACATTCTAGGAAAGTGGCAAAAGGAAATATAGTACACTTTTCCCATTATGAAAACATTCCCGAGGCTTTTCTTTTTCTGATAGTATTTCAGCCAAGGCTTTAAAGATGAAGTCTGGCATGGAAATAGGTAGCACTCACTGAGATTCAGTGCCATTAGCTGTTCCAGAGGAAATTGGTTTTGCACCTTTGAAAAATCACATACTGAGCACGAGGAGTAGATTCCTCCCAAAAAATAGACTCACAAAGTGCACAGTTGAGGAAGGACTCATCACACGTATGCACATGGCTGACTGAACTGTATAATGCAAAGTCTGCTCTGGTCAAGTATATTGAGGGCTCCTGTGGAGTCTGTGAGATGGGCCAGCGCAGAAGCTGTGCCTTTTCCTCAGTCTGGGTGGATTTTTAAGGTTGAGAGTGGGCTGAGGGGGGCTATTGAAGTTTGTAAAATATGCAGGAGGGAACCTTGCTCTGATGTACCTAAGGAGTTCGACAGCAGGGGCAGGCACTTTGTATGGGCTAAGGCCAGCAGCATTTTGAAGTCCTTGAGTTTGCAGCTGCTGCTTAATGTTTTTTCTAGTCTTTCTGTCTTTTCTTGTAAAAATACTTAGCGTTTTATCTGTGGTATTTCTTATGTTAGAAGAATATTAAGTTTTCAAAGTGAAACAATCAATAAGTCAGGAAATGCCAAAGTTAGGGTTTCATATGCCACTTTATGTCAACATTATGTCAGCCTTTAATTACGTGCTCACATACTTTTTTTCTACTAAATGAAAAAAATAATTCTCCACTCTTAGACACATAAGTGAAGCATCCGGTGGTTCTGTGCATGCCAGCTAGGCAGAATCCATGAAAGTCATTGACATGACAAATGCAGGAAGCTATATAAACATTGCAGATGTAGTATACAACACAGAGTGATGGTGTAAATTTGCTTCAGTACATAGGTCGCTTCAGTTCACGGATATTAGCTTCATCTGCTTTATCCTCTGAACTGCTCCTAAGAACGGTTGTGCTCTCAGTTGGAAAATAAAAGAACAAGTACCAAATTATTGAAATCACATGCCTTATAGAGACAAGAACTGAATATAAAAAGCTCTAAGTCAATAAAAGCACACCATTAAAATGTGTGGGCATTCTCTTTTACCTTTAAAGTCTAAAAATAAAGGGAGGAATTCCCACAGACTTTAGAAACTAAAGGAAGAATGTTTTATAGACTTTAAGAGTAAATACCCTGAGACATTCATGATAACGGTAGAAATGCCATTGAAGTCTATGGGAATTCTCTTTCTTTCATTCCTTTTAGTATATCCTTGATAAAGCCCAACTTGACACCACCTTTTTCTCTCTTTCTTTGTTCCATTGTTTTGAATGCCTCCGGTCACCACCGATCTTCACAGGATGAACAGTGACCTCTCATCCTTCTCTTACAGATTCGCTATATTTCACAGACGCAGGGCTTGCCAGCAGAGTATTTGTTAAGTTCGGGGACAAAGACGACAAGATTTTTCAACAGGGATACAGACTCACCGTATCCATTGTGGAGGCTAAAGGTAGGATGAAATGTCCTTGTTTCCTTCATCTTGCAATAATAGACTGGAAGTAAGGCGACATTCTGTTAAGTTAGAGCCTGGGTCTCATCTCTTTGCAGTGCACTGAGACACTTCTTCTCAAAACTGAGAGGTTGAGACGGGTAGGAGCTGAGGTAAAACCGTGGTAACAAAAGTATGCAGCCCTTGGCTGGCCAGTGTCTTTGCAATTAGTGCCTGTTGCTGCATTGTAGAAGCTTTAAGTCCAAAGTGAACCTTAAAATCTCTCTAATCAGGAGCTACCCGGACTGGGAGTACTGTAGATGGGGCTATTTTAATTTAACTAAGGGCACATCTGTACTGCAAAGAAAAAGCCCATGGCTGCAGGTCTCAGGTCATAGACCCACTGACCTGAGCTTGTGTTACGGGGCTAAAAATACCAGTGTAGATGTTCCCACTTGGCCTGGAGCCCAAGCTCTGAAACCTGGCAGGTGGGGGAGGGTCTCAGAACCCAGGTGCCAGCCCTAGCAGGAACATTCACAGTGCTGTTTTTAACCCTGTAGCACAAGCCCCATGCGCCTGAGTCAGCTGACTGGACTCTGAGACTCGCTGCCCCAGGTGGTTTTTTGCAGTGTATTCATACCCTTAGCGAGAGAAGTACTTTCCTGTCAATCTAGGGCTGTTGTTTTTGTCTCCACCATCTATGGTCAATAGTTGTAGCTGATGAAGTAAGGTTTAATTTAACCTGCCTCGGGATGGAATTTGTTTTTATTGCCTATCTAGTTAACACTCGCAGTTCCATTTTAACGATTAAAATAGATCATAGTACAAAAGCTTCCTGGGTCAGTGGTAGCAATGCGTTCTGCTGCCACTGGTAAGGGAGTGGCTGGGGTTCCCAATGGTGATCCCTCTCGCTTAACAAGGAGTGGGACCAACAGGCTGTGAGAAGGATCCTGTTCAGGCTTCTGGCTGGAAGGATGGTGTGTGAGGTGTGTGCAGCACGAAAAGGAGAAAGTCGCAGGAGGAACGTAGGGCTTTGACCCTGGCTGTGGATGAGTTCCCGGAGTGAAAAAGATGAAGACAAAGACAGAGCTATATTTTCTGTGTTGATGGATTTGCAATCTAGTCAGTAAAGCACTTTGGGATTCTTTAGGCATGAGAGGTGCTGTATAAATGTATTGGGCTACTATTTAGGTTACCAGTTCAGGAAGAGACAGGAGGCTTTGTCCATGGTGTAGTTTGCCCCCCACACCTCAGACTGCAAACCTCAGGCAGGCATGGAATTTGCCCCCCACTCCTCTCCCCCTCCATGTGTGGCCCCATTGGCCTGACTGGAGCTGCCTCCCCTGGATATAGAAGTCAAACTATGCCTGTGGCTTTGTCTCTACAGAGGTGGGCTTTGAGGTATTCATCTGAGCTGGCATATCACTCTACACAGATGCAAGGGCAGCTTAGGTAACTGGCTTTCCCCTCTCTTGAGCAGACACCAGATGATCATGAGGCAGAGACGGGGATTAAGTCGAAGGAAGCAAGGAAGTACATTTTCAACTGTTTGGATGATATGGCACAGGTAAGAGTGTTGGTGAGTAACTAGCGAGAACTCTCCATGTAAGGCAAACAAATGGGGCACGGCATCATTTCTGTGTATATGCTGCAAACCCCTGAGAAACACCGGGTCTGCCCCAATCCAGCCAACTCCCAGTTATCCTGTGTTGCATTGGGTCCCTACAGACAAAGCCAGATACAGTCACAAAAGTGACATAAGAAAGCAGTGTGGTTGAGTGACTAGGAGCTTCCCAAGTGCCAGGTTCTATTCCTAGCTCTGCCACTGATTTCCTATGTGATCTTGGGTGAGTCACTTAGTGTCTCTGCCTCAATTCCCCTATCCGTAAAATGAGAAGGATGTTTACCCACTTAATAAATGCTTTGCTATTTGTAAAGGAAAAGTGCTTCATATTATTATCTATTTATTTTGTTCTTGTAATAGTGGATTTGGTCAGGGGCTACTAAAGTTAATGCCAAGAAAATGACCCGTGGGATTTTTTATCCAGAGTTTGTGTAACATAATTCTGGATATTTTAGCTTCATTAGCTAAAGAATGGAAAAAGAAGCTTAGGATCCGGAAAGATATTAATGTGAAGGCTTTCCCTGGCATCTGATATATAAATAGTCATGCTCCCCATAAACTTATTGAGCTCTTTTCTTGTTTGTGCTTTTTTTGTGAGTTGTGAATTGTGAGTTGTTGCAGTTTTTTTTTTTTTGTTTTTTTTGTTTTTTTGCAGGACACATAATTAAGTAGTCTAATTGTATAGTGCTTTATGTGATACATAATGATTGTCAGAGCTTGTCTGTTACCACACAGAAGCTGCAAAGGGTGACTAACAATCTTCATTAGCCATTGACTCAAATGGGTTAAATACTGTGTAATGATTTGGCTCGCAACTAGCCTGGTGGCGATTTGACTTGCCAGCTCAGATTTTTCCTTGTGACCTCAGCTGCCACTCTTCTGGAGATGGAAGTGTGCTAAAGTCGGATGGAAAATGATCTGCTGGAGACCTGACCATCTGCTTGTCCCTTCTAACTGTTGTCCTTGTCCTTTCTCTTCCAGGTGAATATGACAACAGATTTAGAAGGAAGCGATATGTTGGTGGAAAAGGCAGACCGGCGGGAGTTTATAGATCTGTTAAAGAAGATGTTGACTATAGATGCGGATAAGAGGATAACTCCGATTGAAACTCTGAACCACCCCTTTGTCACCATGACGCACTTGCTTGATTTTCCCCATAGCACACAGTACGCTTCCTTCTCTCTGCCTTGGGCTGGGTTGTCAGAGAGAAAAGGCAGGTGGAGAGGGTGGGTGGGGAGACTGGGCTGTAGGGTTAACTTTTGGGTTGATAAAAATCCTAGCAACAGTATTTTAAAGGGACACCGTTACGGAGTTTAGGCCCAAAGATTTTAAGTTTTGTTTAAAAAAAAACCCCACCTAGTATGAATAAGAAATGTGTTGCTGTTGGATGGCATTCTATATACTGCAGAATGTATTACGTTCATTGTGTAAACATTTAATAAGTACACACATTCACATTAAAATACAGAAAAACTATATGCAAGCAGTATTGACTCCACTTACACATGTTGCAGAGAAGGTTCTAGGGGTTAGTGCTGTGGTTCTAAACATTATCCACATTGGGACTCAGTCCTTCATCCCAGAAACCCTCTCCCATTTAGCTGGGTTCTGGTTGGGACCGTTCTCTGTTGAACAATCTGGGGAGGGCAGTGTGGTCATAACCCTGACACCTGTTTGCAGCCCCCATATAAGTACCATAGATAGATACTGGGGTGAAGAATGCAGTATGAACACAAAGCAAGCGAGATTATTTTCTCTCTGTTTGTAGCAATTAACTGTACCTTCATTTAAAGCTGTTCATAAATAAGTTAGTGTTTTATGACAACATTGAAATAATATGCAAAAAATCTACTTTTATATTTGCAGTAACAGGCTCTCATTTCCAACACACCTTTTTTATGTGCCGTAACTGCTTAAAATTTTAGAGACTTGGGGCCAAGTTAATTGAAATTGGGAAGCCTTCCATTGATTTCACTGGGCTGTGATCAGGGCCTCATTTCTGAAGTTCTTACTCCTGCCCTACTTGGGCAAAACTCCTAACAAAAGCTGAAGTTCTCACTCAGACATAACTCGGTGGAAATTTTTGACTGATCCGGCCCCTGGATGCTAAACATACTGCCAGCTTGGGATGTAACCTCCTTCTCCTCCATTGGAAATGCTGATTGGTCGGAACTGCAACAAGCTCTAACCAATAGGAGTAGGCTGATTTGAAGTCATGCCTGTGTGATTGTGTCCCCTGTTTTTGAGAATAGGAACTTCAAAGCCTCCAGGGATGCTGGGAGTTGTAATCTTTTTTTGAAAGTAAAATCAGGAACCAGAGGAAGTGCAAATGTAGAGAAGACATAGCTGCTGGGAGCAGTTTCTGCTGTGACACACTTCACAGAAAGACGACAAGTCCCAGGAACCCTTGAGGCTTTGTACTTGTTAGTCTTAAAGCAGCAGCAAAGTGAGTCTAGCTCCCAACTTCCCATTTCCGATTGCATGGATCTTAAATTGTTGGGAACTCCCCAGTCTTTCTGAACTTTTCATGCATATTTTTGAATACATAGTGTATTATTGCACTAACTTACAGGGAGCAGGTCACATTTTATAGTATTCTTTCGTAACGTGCAATGGTAGTATCGTGTGAAATGTAAGCATGGTGTTTTCAATGCTTTACTATACAATTTTTTGAAAAACAGTTAGTTGCTAAAACCTGTCAAAAATCCATGTAGTACTTTTCTACATTTATTTCATGTAGATGTTTTTTACTTTTACACAGATTTCTAAATATTTTGCAGATTACCTGTATTTCATAGATTTAAAAAATCATGTACATAATGAAAGTATGTACATATTCTCTTATATCTGATTCAATATTGAGTAATTATTGAACAGATTTAATCATAACCAAATAGCTATTGAGCTTTTGAGAGGAAGTATAGTTGCAGGGGGCCCAGGGGCTTCAGGGGATTTGGATTCTGTTCCCGACCATTCCTGGTCATTCATGGTCAGGGGCACATTTAATTAAATGGAAATTATCACCTTAAAAATAAAGTATCATAAACAAACACTTGTCTTTACCTACGTTACTGATAACAGCTTAGATTATTAAAAGTGAAATAATTTTACAAATTAAATCCTGATGCGCATTATTTAGTTTTTATAATTTTTCTCAGTTTAGAGAATGAAAATCAAGGAAGTCAGTTTCATTTTTGTTTTCTTTATAGTCAGTTTCACTGTCAGGTTCTCAATTTCAGGTTTGAATATCAAACACTGCAGGAGAAATATTTGATAAAAAAAAAATAACGATTTGAATTGGATTTTAAAAGACTATTGAAAAGTAACTGATTGTGGACAGTGTTAAGGTGTAGGTACTGATCAGGTCGGTAGATTTTGCCCATATTTAAATTGATAATGTCCCTTTAACTACTCTGTGCCTCAGTTTCTCCAGCTGTAACAATGAAATAATAATACTGCATACCTGTCTCACAAGGAATGTGCTGTAGTAGGGGTAGAAGTGGCTTATATGCTATATTGCGCACTTAGGATGTTGCTACGTACAGAATATTGTATTTTTCAATACTTCCACTGCCGTGTACATGTGCGTACATGTGGTGTGTGTGTGCGTGTACTGTACTTAATAAGCAGAGGGTTTTGGTAGTGTGGAGGGATTGTGGGGGAGGGGATTTAAACATTCCCCCAGTGTTGGCTCTCAGATTGGGACAACCTTGAGGCTTGATCCTGCAAGATGCTGAGCACTCTGGCCCTGATTCAGCAAGGCCCTGAAGCCGTATAATGTCAATGGGGCTACTCATGTGTTTAAAGTTAAGCACCCGCTGAAGCGCTGTGCTGGAGTGGGGCCCAATGTGTTGAGCATCTTGCGGGATTGAGTTCAAATGAGCAACATTTTTAAAAGCGTGGAGTAAGATTTCAGATGTCTCATTGACCAGACCCAGCAAAACCTTCCTCGTAAGAGGGAAAGACTTTGAAAACTGCCTTACAAAGAATTCCAAATGAGCGAAGACTAGCCGGCCTTCTCCCTCACATCCCCATCCTCTGTCATGTTAAAAAAGAAGACCCAATGTTTCTTGGTCTGGTTTTTCTTTCCCTCCTGTCTGCCTGCTGACTCTGACTTACGCTGCAGTACTGAGACTGGATGGGGCACT
The DNA here is from genome assembly GCF_026122565.2 of Emydura macquarii macquarii. NCBI lineage: Eukaryota > Metazoa > Chordata > Testudines > Chelidae > Emydura > Emydura macquarii. Next base: position 3,041,380 of record NW_027133667.1, read on the forward strand.
CAAGAATCCTAAACCAAAACGGTCTTCTATTGAATTCCAGCTAGTTCCCTTTTATTACAAGCAGTGTGAACCTTGGCTGTGGGGAGAAGGGGACATTCAAATGAAGTAGGGAAACACTGATTAATCTAGTGAGTGCCAAGCCTGACCTGATCGCTTGGCTCAGCCATCAAGGAAATGCTGACCTGAAGCTAGGCCACTATAGCTGACTGTTAACTATGCTCCTTCCTCCTCCCCCTCCTCCCCTTTTTTCATCCTCTCATCCCTTTCTCTAACCAGTGTCAAGTCCTGTTTCCAAAACATGGAGATTTGCAAGCGGCGGGTGAATATGTATGACACGGTAAACCAGAGCAAGACGCCATTCATCACCCATGTGGCCCCGAGCACATCAACCAACCTGACCATGACCTTTAACAACCAGCTGAACACCGTCCACAACCAGGTATGGAAATCAGCAGCAGCCATGTCCTGAAAGCTAGAGAGTCCTAGAAAATGGAGAGCAGATGTAGTGTTCCTCTCAATACACACACAATAGGAGGTTCATATCTACCTTATGACTAGAACACACCACCCTCGTCCTTGAGCCTCGTCTAGTTCCTTGGTATTTTATACAGGAGAATTCGTTCCACAGCACTTGTGTGATTGTGAAATATTGGCTTCTTGGTTTTTTCTTGTTGAGGATGATAAGCCCCACCTCCCTAGAAAGTTGGCATGAAAAAAAATCCGATGGCGGTGTCCCTGGATTGTGCTCACTGACCATCCAGCAGACAGGAGTGATTATTCAGATTACTTCGGAGGTAAAACTAAATCCTCGTATCACAGACCCAATGCGCTGCAGCTCCAGCAAAACTAAACACTTGTCACTTCTTTCCTTAGTATTGGGAGACGTAATTTCACATTGTGTATTATTTGTCTTTACAGTAGTGCCCAGGGGTCCGAACTGAAATGGAGACCCTAGTGTGCTAGGCACTGTGTGTACACACTGTAAGATACAATCCCGACTTCGAAGGGCTTGCGGTCAAAGTTGGTAGATTCGTGTCTGCTGTTTACACTTCGATCTCCTGTATCATCACAGGAGGGTTTTTAAAGATATTTAAAGCATGTGCGTGTGTGGTAGGGGGACCAACAACTGAGCCCGATATGTACAGTGTTGGCATATTTTAAACAAACAGTAGCTTAAATTGTTTCCCTTGGCATTGTATTACAGTAGTTAAAGGGAAGGGGAGGTATTCATGGATAAGACAGTAGAAGACTGAAGCACGGTGAGGCGACCATCCTTAGGGCTTTGTAGAGCTCATTGGTGCAGGAGCCTTGTTTTGAGGTCCTAACAAGAATCTTTAAGGGGGTGGATGTAACTGCAGCAGCAGTGACCAGTGCCACAGGAGGAGAAGCTCCAAAAGATTCTATCCAGGTCTGCAAAGTGATCCTATGTCTCTTGGAAATCCAGATTTCATGCTGGCTCAGTTCTTTGTTACTTATGGTGAGAAATGGTCCCTTTGAATGATTCATTAAGCAGTGAGCACCACAATTGTATGCAGTGATAGGTTATTGGTGTGTCCTGGTTAAATGTGGCGGGCTGTCAGTTAAAAATACAGGTATCCTTTCTTTCTTGCCAGGAACTCAGCTCAGAGTAAGACTGCTTACAAACTCCCCAAATTCCTGCTGCTTCACTTCTCTGAAGCACCAACTGGCCCCATTTACTATAACCAAACACCAGCACTGTCGTCTTTAATCACACTGAGTAGTTCCTTACTCCACCAAAAGTTCAGGACTGTTAGCACTGCTTAGCTTGAATACGGGTGGGAGAGTCTGTTCCTGCTTGTCAAACAGTAGCAAAAGTTTGGGTGAGGCTCTGCCAGAATCAGGGAGTTCCAGCATTCTTACTGTAGGTCAAAAACCAAACCCATGGGCCATTACTGCTGTTTCATCTCCTCTCCCTAGGTTAGGTTTCCAACTGTCTCTTGTGTTTCCATCATCTAATGCCTGGCGGGGAGGGGAGGGTTGAAGTGGAAAAGAAAAGTGCTGCCTTTAGGTTTTCTCAGCGAAAGAGGTGTGTAGTTGTGATGGGTGGATGAGTGGGAATCTCCAAATTCTCCTAAAGGGTTTGTAATGGGGTAGAGCTGATCTTGGCAAGTTTCCCACCGGAAGTGCCAGAAGCATTTACAGAGCCGCTGGACTTTGCGTGATCAGTTCTTTTGAATCCCTTCCTCTTCCGGTCGACTCCCTATTCTCCCCAAATCAAACCTGTCCTCGAGAGATGTGCTCCGTTCTGGAGACCTCCCCGGACAGCAGACTGGGATGGGGTGGGGCTGGAAGCAGCCCCAGTTGATAGAAGCCCTCACTGTTGGTGCTTAGTGTGTTCCTTTTGCCCAGGTCACCCACTCTTGCCTTCTGCGCTCCTCAGTTTTCTGTTTCGCTCCTCATTTATTTTTCGTTTGCTGGTTTTATTTAGATTCATTGATCTTTAGATTTGCTTCCTCCAACACGCCATCTCCCTCATTTTTTTGCTTTGTTTTTTGTTTAATTCCCATCATTCCTTTAGGCCACCAACCTGGCTCCCACCTCCACCAGTGCCACTATTTCCTTAGCCAACCCTGAAGTCTCCATACTAAACTACCAATCTGCACTCTACCAGCCTTCAGCCGCGTCCATGGCCGCCGTGGCCCAGCGGAGCATGCCCCTGCAGACGGGAACGGCGCAGATCTGTGCCCGGCCTGACCCCTTCCAGCAAGCCCTCATCGTATGCCCACCAGGCTTCCAAGGTAAGAAACCGGGCTTCCCCACCCTCCTGCCCAGCCAGCCCCTCTGCTGTTTGATTGGGTTCTCATTTGAAAACTCCCTCTGGCAAATCTTTCTGAAGGCAGAAAATCTGGACGTGAGGAGACCATCTGGAGCAGTCGGGGTGCTGCTGATGACTCAGGGTCGGGAGGCACGATTGTGACGCTCGTCATTCATTGCCCTGAGCAGGGTACTTTGAGGAACCTCTGCCTTGTTTTGGTAGACACGAAAAGAACTAAATATTTTACTGTCCAGTTCCCAGGCTGTTCAGTGATCCAGTTCACATAGGGTGATCCGGCAAGGCTAATGCTCCCGAGAGTAAGATGTCTGGCCTGGAGTTTTGCCCCAATTATGGCCATCAGTGGCCAGCTGTCAGTGCAGCTGCACCATTGCAACTAGAATAGACAGGCAGAGCCTCTATTTGCACCAGGGGACAATACTCCTGCTTGAAACCAGGGTAAGCTGCACTGGGGCAGATAGCACCTTTGCCCCTCTATGATAGGTTTGCTCCTGAAGAGTTATGCCAATAGCGATATCCGAGGTAAATTCCCAATCTAGACAAGACCTGAGATTTGGTCCTGGCGAGGCAGGTTCTATCAACAATAATCCTTGGCAATACTCTAACCCCTTTTATACAAGGATCTTGCCGAATTTTGCAAACATTAAGTGAATCCTGGGCACTCTTGTGAAGTAGGCAAGTTTTGTTTCGCCCTTTTGACACATGGTTAAAATGAACCTCAGAGGGTTTGTCATGACTAGGATTTAAAGGTGTGTTGTTGAAACGTGTACGATAACACCTTCTAACTAGGGTGTTCTAAAATGCTAATGTAAACAAGGCAGTGTAACTTTAACACCATTTGAAGCCTAGACTCCCCAAGCTCAACTAGTTTAGCATGTGTTAAAGTCTGTAATGCCTTGTCCACACAATAGTTTCAGAATGTGTTTGATAAGGTGTTCTGGTGATTGTACCTTTAAATCCTAGTCAAGTCTAGAATCACAAAGTGAAGAACCCTGTATTCTTGATTCCCAGTCTCCCACTTTCATCAGCAGGCTGCACTCTGACCCTGTAGTGTATTTTTCTAGCTATCTTCGGTGGTTGTCTCTAGCAAGACTAGAGAATAACAGTTTTACTTAGAAAACAAACCATTAACTTGTCCCTTCTTATAGTGCCTGCAGGTGTAGGTTACATTATGATGTCTCTACTAGGTTTAAGATATTCCAGAAGCATGCACCAGGTTTAAATAGGATTAATATCCTGGTGTCCTTGGATGTGTCTTTTCTTCAACCTCGTGTGTACTGTGGCTTCCAAAAGTTGATAGATCTCACTGGACTGAGGTGTAATAAATTTGGTGGGATGTAATAAGTGGGAATCGAGGGCCTGATTTTCAGAGGTGTTGAGCTCCTGCAGTTCCCACTGACTTCAGTTAGATTTGCGGCTGTAGAGCAGAGGTAGTCAATAGGCAGATCGTGGGCCAATTCCAGACCGCCAAATGCTTTTGAACGGACCCCGAAATCTTTGTATTTACTTCTTCTTATCATGATTGGTATTATTGTTTTCTCTGGAGTCTGGACCCTGACTATACCGTGACCAAGACACTTGGACCTGGATACAAAATAATTGACTACCCCTGCAGTAGAGGCTGTAGAACAGCTCTGAAAATCAAGCCCCCCTTCTTAGCGGTGCTGCTGACGATGACTAATTCTGTCCCTTCTCTGTTCGCGGAGCAGGCCTACAAGCCTCCCCTTCAAAGCATACTGGGTATTCTGTTCGGATGGAGAACGCTGTTCCGATTGTCACACAGGCTCCTGGAGCCCAGCCTCTTCAGATCCAGCCAGGTCTCCTCGCACAGGTAATTTCCTTAGTCTGGGTAAATGTGCCTTGGGCAAGTATGGGTGACACGTGAATAGTCCAATGCAGAGCAAGTCTTTTTCGTTTAGTTTAGCTGTGTGGAGTGGGGAAAGGATCAAGGATTTTTTTTTTCCCCAGTCCCTCTATGTCTGAGTTTTAGAGTGGGGTACCGACGTGAGCTTCTCTGGCTTTCCATGGAGCATCTGTCCTTCCTCAATCTCCCTTCCATCTTGCAGGCCTATTCCGATTCCTGAAGGGCTCTAACAATATAGCGGTTAACAACTCCACTCCCTTTTTCAAGCCTTCTCTTTATAAGGCCTGATCCAACTCCCACTGACTTCAGTGCGAGATGTCACTGGGAGTTATGTCAGGTCGATGGTGAGAACGAATCGTTAATAGTTCTTTGAATCCTATTTAGCTCTTGGCTCTATGGCATCTCATCATAGAAGATTAGGGTTGGAAGGGACCTCAGAAGGTCATCTAAGCCTAAGGGTATGTCTGTACTGCCAGCTCAATCCTTTCACACCGCCAGCAGTGCAGAATCGATTTTGCGGATTCGATTGAGCGGCAGTGAAGACTTGCTCAATCGAACCCAGAAGTTGACTCTGTTAATCCACCCTGGCAAGAAGCGTAGCACTGCGTCGACGGGAGGGCATTTCCCGTTGGCACAGAGCAATGGAGACCCCGCGGTAAGTAGATGTTAGGAAGTCGACTAGAGATATGCAAGTTACTGTACGTAGCTTGTGCATCTCCAGTAGACTACCACCAAAATCCGTGGCCAGTGTAGACCAGGGCTAAGAAGCAGAGCAGTGGAAACAAAAAGGGCAGATTTTCAAAGTTATGAGCAGGAATATATGCAAACTGAAATTATGTGCATGCAATTGCATTTGCACGAATGCATCCCCTCTGCCAGAATCTTTCCTTGATGCAGTGAAGGGCTCCAGCCAGGGAATTACCAGAGCCTTTCACCACTGCCTCCCACCCGCAGCCTTTCACAGCTGCAGGGAGCTACATGCCACAGGGACGAGTGCCTTTGCTGCAGCGTGTATTTGCACATGTAGTGCATGCCATTGTGGTTGTACAAATGCCTCCCCCTGCCAGAATCCTTCCTCAATGCAGTGAAAGGCCCTGGCAGTGAGGAACTGCCAGATCTTTTTCTTGCTGCCTTCCCCGCCGGAGCCTTTCACAGCTGCAGGGAGCTACACCTCGCGGTGACAAGTGTGAACGCAGCCTGCTTTCACTGTGGCGTGTAGCTACAGATGTAGTACTTGTACTCTACATGCTGCTGTAAGTGTGGACAAGGCATATGTCACAAAGTCTCTGGGAGCAGCCATTGGGTGCTCATCCCCTCTCCAACATACCCCAGCACGGGCAGTGGCCGAGAACCAAAATCCAACCCTTACAATTTATTCTCATTTATCCTCCAGGAAACAGGGCCCCTGGAAATGACTGAGACCTGAGTCCCTTGGCTAAGCTCTGCCATCATGGTGGTGATGGATGGGGGTGTATTTTGTATATTGTCTCAGTGAGCCGTTTCTTCCAGAAATGAAAAGTTAGACAAAACAGCTGCCTGCAAAGTGGGTGGTGAAAATAACCCTTACACACAACCTTACTAGGCCCCTTTTCACCCACACGAGCAACTATATCAGTGTGCAGAAGGAGACAGGTGAAAGGAGGCTCTGATTCCAGTCTTGGCGAACAGTTCGACAGCTCTACATCTGAAAGAGGCAGGGCTGTATGTATTTCAGGGGTGTTTTTCCAGCATGAAATTGATGTTATCACACTTTGAAAAGCTTGATCCAGTGCTGTCCCTTCTTTCCCTTCTCCCTCAGGAGTTTTCTGCACTTCTGCGTTATCTTACTTTCACTCCTTCCTAACAGCATTCCTAGGCGGGAAGCCTTGATCGATGGCCTCCGGCCCCTTGGGAGTAAAGAGGGCTACCTCCATTTGTGATACTCTTACGCAGCTGAAAGGACTGGCTCCCACTTTCCTCATCTGGAACTAGGCTCAAGACACCAGGGGCCCAAAGTGTGCTCTCAGTTACACCCGGGCAATTTTACTCAAAGCAGTGGACATGGGAGCACTGTGCATTGTGCCAATGGACCAGCCCAGACAATATTTTCCTGCCGATGAAATGGTTCAGTGGTCCTTACCTGATAAGTCGAGAGTTTGTGCCTAGACCCTGACGCTGAATCTAGATTCATGCACTACAACAGGAGGAGAACTGAACAAATCCAGGCTTCCTCTCCAAACAGGGAGGGAAGTGGCTTCAGCATGTAAACTCGGGTAATCTCTTGCAAGGGAGCAGCAACAGTTTAGTTAGCTTTTTTTTAAACCAAAGCTGTAAAAACAAAAATATCCCCACCCGCCCTTATCCAGCTACCTGCCGATGCTAGTCCTTTGCTGTAGTACAGTGCTGTGACTGAGTGTCCTTTTCAGCCTGGGCTCTGCAGATGTGGCCGAGACAGAGAGCGGCCTACCACAGCAGCCCCTTCATCTGACCCAGCAAAGCAGAAAATGCCAAGACAATCAACGTTTGGAGCGGGGCTGGGAGGCCGTGATTTCCTGGAAGGCGTGAACTAGAGAGGCTACAGGGTGTTTTTTGTGTTACAAGCAGTAGATAATGGATCTCTGAATCTGACTGAGGAAGGAACAGGGTGAAATACCTTCATGCAGAGACTCTGTTTACAGTGTAGCCCCCAGTGTGGACCCAGCGCAATGGCACCAATATGACCCGCGGGAGGGATGTAGCTGATATCCCTGAGTTCCATGGCTCAGTCTCTGAACATGCATGCGCTATCGGCATGCACTGGAGGCATTAAGCTGCCCTGTTCTCATGCTGGTGGAATCTGAATTTGTCCATGTTGTAAAAGGTTATATGATTCTTAAACTGAGTCATTAGAGCAAGATGACCCTGGAACATATCTGCAACAGTGTGCCTGGACTGATGCATACACAGGGAGGGAGGTGATTGCTCAGCTTGCAGGGGAGAGATTCTAGGTCTGGCACTAAGGGGGCCAGTTTAGAATATCCCAGGGAGGGCACAGAGAGGACAAATGGAATTCGCAGACTTGTTTGCAAGGCTGAACGATTCCTATTTTCTGTTGCCATTACCATGGAACAGATTTTGGAGTTAAGCAGTGTCTGTCAGGCTGCAGCTATTCGGAAAGCAGTGGCATGGGATGCTGTGCTGTGCAGTGGCTAGGGGCAAGTGCAGGATCCACTCGGCTTAATTCTGCCTTCTATTCAGACTCACCCATGCAGCCCCTCGTTGAAGTTGGTGGAAGATCTGCACGCACATTTGAGGGCAGAATCTAGCCCATTGTATTTTAAATACTCATTGATACACAGTTTTGGACATTAAGGCTGGGTTTTCAAGGGAGCCCAACAGAGAATTAGAATAGGATAGTCTAATAGTGTAGAAGGGCAGAGAATTTCTGTGGGATATGTTGCCTCCTATATATGTTGCCAATATTTGCTGTATCATTTCTACCAACTGCAGCTGAGGAAGTGGGCTGAAGCCCACGAAAGCTTATGCCTACTGAAATTAAATTTGTTAGTCTTTAAAGTGCTACAGAACTCTCGTTGTTTTTGCTGTATACAGACTAACACGGCTACCCCTCTGGAACTCTGTCGGATAATTTCCACTAAGGCTCCTTTAAAAATCCCAGACAAAAACACGTCTTATTTAGAGGAGGAATCTGAGCTAGGACTTGTTTGGAAAAATGGCAGGATTGTTTATCTTGAAGCTCACTTTTAGAATCTCCTGTGAAATACTGATCAGAAACTGAGACAGGAGGCAATACAGAAGAGAAAAACAGTACAATCAGCTGCCCTGTAAATGCCTCACATGGAAGACCTCCAGTCTCCCCATGTGGAAAGTGTCTCCTTGGGGACTGGATGGCTTAGATAATTGGTAATGGGCTGGGGAACAATTTTATCCCTGTCCCTGCTTTGAATTCAGTCCAGGTCAGTAATTGCTGAAACTTTGTTCCTACTGGTTGCTGCTAAATGATCTGTGTGAAATTAAATGACGGTCTTAGTCCAGTTTCCAGAAGTCAAATGTTCCCATTGCAGAAACCACCACCCCAATAATCAGCTGCCACCCGTTAGATGCCTCAGCAGAGAAGCTAAGTAATTAATGCACACAAAGAGAGTCCTAGGGAGATTCCTCCAGGTGAGGCTTGAGCACATTGGATGGTCAGGGTGGGGAAAGCTTGCAGTGGTACTGCCTAAACTACACAGTGCCTGTTCTATGGCTAACCCCACTGGTGAATGAGCTAATCCTTGTGTATTGTTTGGAAGGCGCTACATCCATGTAAGATGCTATTACTAACAACATCTCTTCCTGTTATCTCTTTCCATGGATTAATCAAGAGCTGACGTGAAATGGTCTCTTGCCAAAGATAGACCATTAGGCCCTGTCAACCTTGTAACTAGGTTTGAAGCCATTTTCAAACAAAAGTACAATTGCAACATGTTTGCGTGAGTTTGTAACTCAACACAATTAACGAAGTGTATTCCAACCACTGGAAAGAAACTGCCTTGAACTCTGCTAGTGGTATAGCTTATGCACACTTCTGGCTAGCACTTTTTGTGGAAAAGAAATAACTGGGTGTGTCCGCACTGGAGCAGGAGCTGTAATTTCCAGCTCAAGTAGACATACGTGCAGTAACTCTGATCGCGCTAGCATCACGAGCAGCGGGAGAGGCTAGCCACCCAGAGTATGGGCTTAGTCTGTCAGAGGGGATCATACTTGGGGCAGCTAGCCTGTCCCAGTACTCATGCCACCGTGGAAATTACACGCCCAGCTCTGGTCTAGACATATCCACTATCTGTCCAGATTGAGGCATTACAGACTGCTAGTTGTCAGGACTGTGCTTCCGAACAATTTCCAGACCAGGCGGCAGCTCTCATGCTGTGTACTCCAGCGCAGACAGGGTCCCAGCATATTTCTCATTTTCAAACCCCTCAACACTCCTTCACTGCTGAGCAAGTCAGTGAAAATGGACATGGGTGCTTAGAATCCACTGTTTTGCAGTCCATGCGGAAACATGATACTCACACCTTTCATGCCTCAGAAATTGTTATTGGGGTCCCCCGTATTTGTTTAAAGTAACCAGCTGCTTTACACCTGAGTTACCTGCATGTACTAAAGCTCCTCTGGCTGACATGAATTCGGAACTAGATTTTGGTACTCTTACTCAGGCCGAATAGCGCTTTTACTAAGGGGGAAAGTCCCATTGAAGTCAACAAGACAATTTGGAGAGTAAAGTACTGCCAGCATCAGTAAAGGGATCAGAATCTGGCCCTCAGTCATCACGAATGTGTTAGGATTAGGGATAGGGAACTGACTCTTTTTTGCTTCTGGTAATTTCTGTTTGAATTTAGTTTTTAAATCTCACACTTTTCCATCTGTGCTTTAGATGTGGGCTAACTGGAACCAGTGAAGTAGATTTTGTGTGGATAAATCTCATGTGAATCTCATGAAGTATCCATTTTTCCACCTGACCTGTTCCACATCACATCCTTCACTCTCCTCCTTTCCAGTCCAACTAGAGCCTGCCTTCCTTCCTTCTCTGATCCCATCCTTCCGCTCCCCTGACTCTCAGCTCCTTCCCTCCAACTATCCCTTTTCTTTCTCTCTCCTTCTCTACTGCAAGACTCCTAATACAGCACTCCCGCTTTGACCCTTAAATTCCTCTCCCATCCTCCACCAATCCTCCTAACCCCATCCATTCCCTTTCCTGATCCTCTAAGAGTCTCTGTATTCTGTTCAGTTCCGTTTGAGGTGGCAAGGAAGAAAGTATTTCTGTCGGCATTTGGCCAGCTGTTTTGTTCCAGTTTGAGCAGCCTAGGGCTCCCCTAGCTCAGAGGCGACCTAGGTTGTATTGTCCAACCCTTAGGAAGCCCTGGAACGAATGAGCTTTGAAGATAGCAACCAGTCCAGAAAAATATGCCTGGCTTGCTGAGGGCCGAGGGTTGCCACCTTTCCAATTGCTGGTAATCAGATCCTCTGAGCCAAACTGATCTGAAGAACAGAAATAAAAAGTTCTGGTTGAAGTTTGGGTTGAGACTGAGGCCAGTTCTCATTTTCCCATCCCAAACTGTGACCCAGCTGCTGCCTGGGAGCCTACTCCTTTGTGTGCTCTGTACCGACAACTATTTTACTGTCATTTCCTAAAGGCATGAAAGTCTCCACCCTAGCACGTGGGCTGGCACCAAAGCAATGAATGGTGATTCTTATTAACCACCAGCTTCTTTTCTGTTCAACAGCAGGCCTGGCCTAGCGGTACCCAGCAGATCCTTCTCCCTCCGGCCTGGCAGCAATTGACTGGAGTAGCCACCCACACCTCAGTCCAACACGCTACTGTCATACCAGAGACCATGGCGGGGACCCAGCCGCTGGCAGACTGGAGGTAAATAATAATAAACCCTGGACTATTTTGGGTGTATATCTGTGGGAAGCCCACGATGTGTGCCTGTCTGTCTTACAGCCTCTGTGCCCCAGTAGTTTCTAATATCCCAAGCTGTGCGAATGGGATAACACGGAGTGCACAGTGGGTGCAGTCTTTGCCCACATAATCACTGGACTCTCAGCATCTGACTTGGACTGTAAGGTGCTTTCAGATTATATTATGAGTATGAAAGGAACAATACAGCATAAAGCCAAATTCAACTTTAGCCTCTCTTAAGCTGCTCCTCACAGCTCTGTCCTTGTGACAGGATAACTTCCTACAAGAAAAAAGACCTATACTCCTTTCTTGATCCCAGCATCTTCCCCCAACCATCCACATCCGTCTCGGCTTGTTTAAAAAGCTGTCTAGAGAGAGCCCTGTTCTTCTTTGCTGTATTGTATCCCAGGTTCGGTTTGCAGCACTTTTGGCACTTGTGAAAACTTCCTGAGAGATGGGATCATTGTGTGTGGGGGCAACGACTGTGGAGAGTTAGGCATGAGAGCCCTGGCCCTTTGCAGTCTCTGCGCAGGCATGGATAGTGGGTGTTTGGAGTTTTCAGGCCGAGTGGAAATGAAATTCTGGGCAATGTCCAATCTGTGCTGCAGTTGTTCGTGAAATCCTGACCCTGGCCAAAGGATTAGGGATGGGGAGACACTTCTTAGGCCAATTACTTTTGAACCGCTGTATCACAGTGGACCCTTCCCTAAATAGTTCCACTAGTGGTTTATTTCATCTCTCCTGGAACATCTCCAATGATGCTGTCCTCACTGTCTGCCTTTGATCATCTTTCCACTGCCCAGTTGTTCCTACTTCTTCAGGGGGTCAATGTCAGGAGGCATTGCAAGGAGGCAGCAGTGAGAACGGTCGCTGCAATGCAAGGCCTTGAAAGGAAGAGGATTAAAGTAGCGGGTAAATGGGGAGTTCCTCGAGGCTTTCCTAAGGCCACAGCCTCTGCCTGGAAACAAATTCATGTCAGATGTCAGACTGGCAGATCCCTTTATCATTTTCACCCTTTGCACTCAGCAAAAACAGGCAGCATGCCATTGTTACCAAAGAGGAGCTAATGAAACTCTTGTAGTCTCTGAGACTATGTCTACGCTTGCTGCCAGATTCAGCGGCAGTAAAGTAGCTTGCGTATCTCCCGTCGGCTCCCTAACTTCTACTTACTGTGGTGTCTTCAGTTTGCTGCGCCGACAGGAAATGCCTTCCTGTCCACGCAGCGTTATTCCACCTGGTGGAGGTGGATTAGTAGCGTCGATTTCCGGGTCGATGGAGCGGGTCTCTACTTCCGCTCAGTCGATCCGGATCAATCAATCTGATGGCGCCGTCAGTGTAGACATAGCCTCAGACAGTCAGTCACAAAGCGGCAGCATAGTTAAGGAGTTTGAAATCTGTGCATCGTTGTCCATCCCCAAAGGAATCTGGTCAGGTTGTCACTTGCTGCATTGCTGTGGTTTATTCCAGAAAATAAAATACATCTGTACTAGGTCAAAGCATGAGTTTCTTTCCAGGGTGGTTTCTCAGCTGAACAGCTGGTGGGTGGAAGATTTTGTTTCAGCAGGCTGTCCCCTCTCCTTTTGCCTGGGGCTGTGCAGATCATCTCTAAGTTGAACCTAAATTGAAGAGTGCGGCCTGATGATCTGGATTATTTGCCATACTCAGGTGGTCCACAGAACACCTCTGGTGGGAGATTGCTGATCCACTGTGGGTTAGCATCTCAGCCCAAAGCATGGTGGCCCTTGTTATATTTGGACCTTAGTGAGTGTCAGTTATAGTTTTCTGGGCTCTCTGATATCCTGATGTGACATCTGAATGGTGGGGAATTGCATTTGTGAGTCTCGCCTGAAGGAGCTGGAGAAGGTCTTCCTGAAGGAGAGAGGGGGATTGGAGCCTGTAGGTGGATGCTGTGGGCAGAACAACAAGCTATATAGAAAAAGTTACTAAAGTGGACCAAGTATGAATATATGTGGGGGTACTGTTTTTTAAACTTTATCCATAGGCACACTGGTATAGCGCAATGACAGTGACTTACACTGCCATCTAGAAGGTTTGGTTCGGTACTGAGCGGAGTCCCTTGTTCCTCAGGCAGGCAGGGAGGGGATAGGAGAACTGCAGAGGCAATGAGTTCAGCTCTAGGGGAAAGGGAGACGTGCATCACTGTCAAGTGCCCTCTTCTGCCAATACTCCCAGTGGCACTGAGTAGCTCTAGTGGGATATGTGTCCAAAACATCAAATAGGTGCCTGCCTCCCCCACCCGGAGAGACTGAAGCAAAGACCTCTGCAAACCAAAGGGAAACAGCCCTTCATGAGAAAAAAACCCAACCCAAACATGCTGCCAGGACTGGCGTGCCCAAGGTCACCTTTAGCTGGGGGCATTTATGAGGCTAAAGGAAGCCTTTCAAAGAACTGATACTCATTTAAAATGCATTTATCCCCTATTTCCCTCCTCTTGCAGAAACACACACGCTCATGGCAGCCATTACAATCCCATCATGCAACAGCCTGCACTTTTAGCTAGTCACGTGACTCTTCCAGCAGCTCAGCCCTTGAACGTGGGTGTGGCTCATGTCATGAGGCAACAGCCGACCAGCACCACTTCCTCCAGGAAGAACAAGCAGCACCAGTCATCTACAAGGTAAGTAGCAAGGCGCCCAGTGAAAGCTTCAGTACTCCAAGGGCCAAAATCCCTGCTGGCAAAGTGGGTCCAACTCTGCTGAAGTTGATGGAGCTGCATGCACTTACCCCAATGGCGATTTTGGTGGAAACAGTATAAAGAGAGGGGAGGAAATGCTTTTCCCCTGCATAGAGCCTGATTCTCCTCTCATGTGCACTGTGTATAAATCAGGAGGAAGTAGGTGGACTTGAACTAGTGTAAGTGAGAGAAGGCTCCGGCCCATAGTATTCTGATTTTCTCTGTAGTAGTAGGGTTCTGCTCTGCTCTCCATGAAAGAGATGAAGGCACTCAAACAGGAGTCCATGCAACCATGCCTATTTAAATCCATTAAAGTGATGTCTTGGCAGGATTGGTGGATATTGAACCACTTAAAAGCTCTGTTCCTTCCACTTCAGTGAGTATATATAGAACAGAGTAGGTATAAATATAGACTGCATAACGAGATGAGGTGGCATACAATTTTAATGCCTTCTCTTTGGGGATGACCACATCACTGTGAGCGGCAGAGCCTCGAGTCAGTTGTACAAGTCTCCGCAAATTAATGCCAGTCAAAACTCTTATTACCTCTCTCCCGCCGCCCACTCCCCACAAAAAAAAATCCAACTATCTATATTCTGTTTATGCAACACATTTCTTACTTGCTTTTTGTTTTTTGTTTTCCGAATTGAGCGTGTGGGAGCAGCACTGAAATGCAGGCAGGGATGGTGCAAAAGTATAAGAGGAGCTTTTTGATATTACCAGGAGCAGAATAAAGCTTATCCCTGAATCATGTGATTTTTTTTTTTTAAAGAGCTTTTACTATAGATATTATGAGCTTGGCTGAAGAAAGTCGTTTACACCTGGGCAAAGTGGATGTGAAATGCTCGCCATCTGTTGTTTGTTTTACACCCACTTTGCCCAGGTGTTAATGACGGTGCAAGGTGTAAGACAGTGGAGTCAGGCCCTGTGTGAATAATACTTTATACATAACGTGTATGACATGATGCGTGATGTGCTACCTTAACTAAAAACAAATTATGTGCTATTCAAATGCACTGATTCAGTATGCCCCGATGCCAACATATCGACAGACAAAAGGTGTGACCATTCTCCCTCTATCTGATCTCAGTAACACTCCTAAAAGTGGCAACATTTCCTCAACATTGTCATCGCCTCAAAGAGCTACATTTTTCAGAAACAAAGCAGCTAAAATGTGCACCTAGAATATGTCCATTCAAGAGCAAATGGCTGACTGCATATATGCAGGAGTAGATCCTGTCACTCAACACAAAGTGCACTCAACACAAAGTGAGGGGCAAAGATAGCCCCTAAACCACCCTAAATCCCCTGATCCTAGGCAGGGACCCCAGTGTATGGCATACATTAGAGCAGTCTTCTGGCTGCTCTATCTTACACGTGGTCCTAAGGGGCCATTCTGGCAGCTGGGGAATCTTGGGGGCATAAGGACCCCTCCTCCGCCAAGGTCTGGGACTGGAGAGTTGGCATAGGAACCACTGTGGAAGTTCTATGCCACCCCAGGATTCTCCTGCATGGGAGAATCCTAGGCGGGCTGGATCCATCAGCTTTACGGCTGTTTTGCCCTGCAGGAGTGGGGCCAGGTTCTGGCCCAGGACTTGCAGTTGCATGAAGAAAAGGCAAGAATGCATGGGTAGTAGCTCTCTCACTCCTGTGGTAATCCCTGTGGCTGGGACACATTGGCGGGCAAGGGAGGCAGTATGTGAGAAATATGCTTTACTGCTGCTTGTGCTGTATGCTCTGTGGACAGACGGCTGAGGTTGTCAGGGCTGTTAAGCCGGCACCTTTAATGAGCACTGAATTTTTCTAAGAAAAGAAAGAGATCCAGAAATGACCGGCTCTTACACGATACGTCTACACAACAAAAACAAAAAAACACCCGCAACAGCAAGTCTCAGAGCCCGGGTCAACTGACTCAGGCTTGTGCTCCTTGGCTAAATATAGCAGTGTAAACGTTCCTGCTCATGCTGGAGCCTGGGCTCTGAAACCCTGCGATGCAGGAGGGTCCCAGAGCCCAGGCTCCAACCCGAGTAGGAACATCTAAACTGCTATTTTTAGCCCCACTGCACAAGTCTTGTGAGCCCCAGTCAGTTGACCAGGGCTCTGAGACGCGCTGCTGCAGGGTTTATTTTATTGTATAGATGGACCTACAGAGTGGGAAAAACAGAGGAGCTTGCAGTTCATGGGTGACCTGAATTCACAACCAGTTCCACTGTATTTAAGATGCCAGTGTCCAAATCCTTCTTGTTTATCTGCTCTCTAATGTCTAATGTTTCATTTACTTTGGGTGGGTTCCAGCAGTCTTAGCCCATTCATAATACAGAACAGAGGCAGTTAAGACCCGACAAGCCAGTAAAACCGGGAATAGATCACAATACACCTGGACATACAAAGTGTCTCCCTTTCCCCCCCAATAATCTGCCACTAGGACACAAGGTGTCTGCATTGGGAAGGAGTCAGACACTTTCAGAGCAGCTGCTTTCCATGGTGCTCTATTTTACATTATTTGTGATGCTTTTGTATCCATATGAGGGATATGCTCCTTTTGAGGGGAGGATACTCCGTGCTCCTCATTGGTATTCAAAAAGCACTGCAAATGGTACTGTGCAGTCATTTGTTATGCAAAGGACCCTGTGTAAGTCAGTGCAGTGTGATATGTCCATATTTCCTTCCCTTTGATACATGCCACATATTCCTTTTGTTAGCTTTAGGGCCAAACCAAAAACACAGCCAAAATCTGCCTGTAAAATGGAATCAGAACCAGAACCTGGCTTTTTGTTTGACTCTGAAAATATTCTGCAGTGGGGAGAGGGGGAAAAAAAGACTTTAGTGAATAATGACATGGGTACTAGGGAATATGCGCTCCTTCTTTATTCAAGGGCTTTTTGTTGCCTCCACTCTCTGATGGGCAGGCGCAGTGTTTAGGCTCCCGATGTAGATGAACCCCCATTCTACTTATTTACATTTAATACAAGAGACTGAATTAGGATGATAGAAAAGAGGGACTTGGGCATTTTTGCCCTCTAGTGATGAAAGGTGCTCCTATTTACTTCTTCCACCCTGCACCGAATGGAACTGAGTTGCTCCATAACGCTGTTGAGATAAGGAAAGCTGGGCAAAAATTTTCTGTCCAAACCTTTTTTTGGACAGAACTGGATTTTCAACTAAACCATTTTTTGTGGAAAATGTCTTCTTTGCAAGGAAAACTTCAATTTTTTTGGTTGAAAAACTGAAAAATTTTGGATGAAAACCAAAATATTTTGATTTGGAAATACAGCAGTAGTGCCTCATGGAAGTTGTAGTTGAGGTGCTTCATGCTCCTGTTCTTTTCAGTGTGCTGGGCTCCCTGGCTGGACTACATCTCCCAGGATGCACCATGGCCAGGCACTCCTATGAGGCAACATTTCCAAATTGAACTATTTTGGTTTTCAGACAGCATTTTTTGGGTTTTTTTTCAGATTTTTGACAAAAAATCTAAATTTTCCACAGGAAAGAAACCCAAACATTTTCCAGCCAGCTCTAATGATGAGTGACGTAAGGCACTCCCTTCCTCTCCTCCCCTTTGAAAAGGTGAGCACACCAGTTCTGTAGAGTTCCCAGCCCACCCCAACAAGGAGTGTGAGAGAGGTTGAGGCCAGGAATCAAAAGCCACCGATGTTAGAGGGGTTGAGCAATCCGAGCTTTACCCAACTGATTGTTTTTATTATTTTCAGAAATGTGTCCACATACGAGGTTTCGTCCTCTCAGGCCATCAGCTCCCCTCAGCGATCGAAACGTGTGAAGGAGAACACACCCCCTCGCTGTGCCATGGTGCACCACAGCCCCGCTTGCAGCACGTCTGTCACGTGTGGGTGGGGAGACGTGGCTTCCAGCACCACGCGGGAGCGGCAGCGGCAGACGATAATCATTCCCGACACACCCAGCCCTGCAGTCAGTGTCATTACAATTAGCAGTGACACCGATGAAGAAGAGGAACAGAAACATGCACCCACCAGGTGAGCGGTGATTCTGGACCCATCGGGGGGTTGGGGTGCAAGAAAGACCATCTTAGGAGATAGGGTTGGGACTCAGAGACCATCTAGATAATCTAGTCATCCACTGGGTACACAGTCTATGCTGTATGGAACAACAGTGGCGTGGAAAGCAATTCCTGGCAGTCATCCTAAAGAAACACTTGGACACGAAAGTTAGCATGATCCAGTGGTGAGGTGCTAACCTGAGACTCTGGAGAACTGGGTTAAATTCCCTGCTCTGCCATAGACTTCCTGTGTGAGCTTGGGTAATTTACTTGATCTCTTTGTGCCTCAGTAACTCCATCTATAAAATGGAGATAACACTTCCTTACCTCACAGGGCTGTTGTGAGGAGAAATATGTTCTGGATTGTGGGGTGCTCAGATACTACAGTAATGAGGGCGATATAAATACCTGAGAGAGCTTGATAGAACAAAGCAGTGAGGAACTGAGGTTTGGAGAGCAGGTGGTTCAAAATCAGATCTCTCTTTCTAAGTGATCCGTAGAATAAAAAGATTGGAGAATATCCTATCTAGTCCAATCCTCGGCATCTGTCAAGAAGACCAGACTACTACTTCTGTATACAGTGCTACTCCTAACCTAGTCTTGAAAACCTCTAAAGATTGTGTCATAAATAACTCTTTTTAGGTGAAATGAGTTGTGAGGCGGGTCTGTCCAATTCTCATGGGTGCTCTCATTACAAAAAATATCACCAGTTTTGGAACTAATTGGCATCCTACTGTCTGCCTCAGCAGGGTGGGAAAAAATGAATGGACCATGGAGATTGAATTTTCCTCTGCTCATAGAACTGATCCACCCAGTCACGGGAGATGCAGTGGTACTGGGAAGCTGCCATTGCTCTTCTTGTTCCATGGATAAAGAGAGGACTTCTTTCTCCAAGGCTCTCATTTCAGCATCTTTCCTCATATGCACACGCTCAAACCCTGAGCGCTCCAGGTTTCCCATCTGACACCAGTCGCAAAATGTCAGTCTGTTTGAGGAACTGTAGAGAAATAGCCGTGCAGATAGCTGAATAATTATAGAATCTTTATGCTGCTAACTCAGCTGGGAATTTTCTAACCCTATCCCTTCAATAATAGATCAAATTAAAGCATTTTTATTTAGAACCTGCTGCACGGCAGATTGGCCTTCAATCATCTGAGACAGCTATATCTCTGAATCTCAATGCTGTGATGATTATTAGTGGTGCACTGAAAATGTGTACAGAACAGATGAGATGGTGCCTGCCTCAATGACTTTACAACTTGTACAGAGACACTAGGCACAACAGGGCTTTATTTTCAGAGGTGCTGAGCACCCATATGATCTCAGTTGGAGTGGTGGAAGCTCAGCACCTCTCAAAATCAGGCCTATCGTGTAGCAGATGACCGGAAAGATGGATAGATCACAAAGCAGTGCAGGTTATTTTACATTTTTTTTGTAAACAATTATTATAGCACTACTGTGGTTGGTTGGTTTCACAGAAGTGTATTTAAAGAAAGGATTTGGAAGAGAGGATGGAAGTCAGGTGCAATAGGCGAACGGAGTTCTAGCCATTGGGGATATCAAGGGAGAAGGTATAAAGATGAGAACCAGAGAGAGATACGAAGGGGAGCTGAAAGGCCTGGGCGGGGAAAGAATGGAAATCAGAGAGGTGAAGAGGAGAGGATTTGTGCAGGGCCTAGACGTTCAGAACAAGAAGCCAGTGAAGGGATGCTAAGAGGAGAGTGGCTTTCTGATAAAGCAAGGTCAGGCCCTTTATTTGTAAGAATAAAGAGAATTCCACATGCTATGGGAAGAATTTCTTTCTTATCTAATGGAAATCACAGGTGTGCAAGTGAAAATTTTGAAGGTTGCCAACGGGGTGTAGCAGGCAGTCCAGGACTTGGTTTAATTCTTTTCTTCTGTGTATTGTTGATATGTGTAACTATGTATAGCCTTGTATAACTATTTTAAAATCAATAGACATTTTTAAAAATTGTTCGTCCCCACATTCTCAGAAGCAGCAAGGAGCTATAGTTTCCATGCGAAGTCCTGACTCTTTGGAAGCATGTGGTTTCCAATGTTGTCTTACAAAAGAGTGCCACCTATTGGAAACTGGTATTAACATCTTCACCAGAAATTACAAAGAGCGACGCTTGTACAATGACTTCACCACCAAGAGATCTCTAGAAGGCATTCTCAGTTCATTGTCTTTTCCAAAGAAGCTCCCCTAAGCTCAGCATCCTTAGGCTCAAAAAGATGGTCTCAGTTGTGCAGTAGTACAACATTCCTGCCAGTCCTGGAGAGAAAAGTTTAGGTCCCTCTGGTTTCCCTGGAGGAGTGAGGAAGTTCAAAACAGAGTTTAGGTTTTACAGGTTTCTTATAAATTGAGAGACTTTGCATTTTTGTATGTTTCTATACTAAAGTCCTCCAATACTATGGCAATGGGGTGAGACAGACAGACAGACAGACAGACAGACAGACTGATAGCATTCCTCACTAATAGTAGCCTGAGCTATGTCACCCCTCCATAACTTTTCATTTTGCAGGTTCTTTTAGGTATACAGCCTCAGCTGATTAAATATTTCTGAAGTTAACAGGGAAAAAATAAAACCACTTAAATATAGAACAGAAGCACAAGTGCAGCTCGGGATGAATAAATTATGGATATAAGCGAGTGAGAGAATGTGTGCGCTGCTCGTGAATGAATGACACACAGGACCGGGCCAGCGGTAATAGCAGCAGGAGGTATAATTTCACATGCTGCTAACTCTAGCGTAGCAGAGCATGGCAGGAAGAAGTGATTGAAAAGAGGGCAGCGAGGAGATGCCCTTCGTGACTTTATGTTTATAACAACAACAACAACTCCCAGCACTGAAATAAGTGGCGATTTCAGCCTTTGCATAGGATTTCATTGGTTTTGGTGGGTTTATGGCTGACCCCAGACTTTCTTTGAATAGAGTTTGTTGTGGTTCATTCTGAAATGGCAACAATTCAGAAGGCTGCAAGTTATTGGACTGTCGGAGCCAGAGAAGAGAACTGTTGTAGGCTTAGCCCTCTTACGTGCATTGGGCCTAGTCAGAACGCACCGTGATGGGGTTTATAGAGAGCTAAGGTGGTGTGGTGTAAATGCCCCTGCACCAAAAGGCCTGTTTGTGCAACAGCTGCCATTTTTGTCAACCGTAGGGCCTGAACCAGCCTCCACAGCTGGAAGCATGAGTCACTACAGTTTGCGCTAAGGAGCCAGACTCTCAAGCTGAGAGCTGGATCAGACTGTGACACATGCTGACCAGTGCATTGCATTTGCATCTTCTGCGACGTGATGTTCTCAGTTAAGAAAAGAAGATTCTGCTCGTGGAAAAACTGTCAGTCCTAAAAGCCTTAGGGTCTGCTCCTCAGTGTGTAGAGCTCTGCTTCCATGGAGCGATGCTGATTTACACCAGCTGCAGTGCCAACCCTTAGTACCTTGGCAGGTTTCACTGTTGTTTGAACAACTCACCCAACCTCTACCTTTATCTTGATCTCATCCGACACCTTACGTGTCTCTGTATCTTCCCTTTTAGCAGTGGTGTCAGTTCAGATATTTCTTAAGAGGGGGCATGTTCTGGTCCTCATCTCCACACCCAGCAGGGACCCTGTTCCTGTCCTCGTTCTTGTTCCCCACTCCCCTGGGGAGCTGGGTCTCTCCTGGCCAGAGAGCCTTCCCTCTCTCTTACCCATGCGGTGCTTTGGCTGGTGCCGCCAGGAGTTGAGTTCTTGGCAAACTGCCCTGCGCTCTGCTGTACAGGAACAGACTCCTCTAGGGCAGTGGTCCCCAAACTGTGGGGCGTGCCCAGGAACGTTCAGAGGGGAGCATGGCGGAGCCTAGGCCAGCCCCCATTGGGGCGGGGAGGGAGCGCCACGCTTCCAGCCCCGCCCTGCCTCTGGACCAGCTCCAACCCTCAGCCTTCTCCCCCCCCAGCCCTGTTCAGCCCCCAGTCCCACTCTGCATCCAGGCCTACGCCAGCCCCTGGGGAGGCAGGGAGGGAGCACCACGCTTCCAGCCCCGCCCTGCCCCCAGACCAGCTCTTCCCCCCACACCCATTCAGCCCCCAGTCCTGCTCCACCTCCAGGCCCAGCTCCACCTCCAGTCCACTCCCCTCCCCCCCCCAAAATCCGCTCTGCCTCCAGCTTCACTCCTCGCTGCTCTGCCCTCATTCCTTCTCCACTCCCAGCTCCACTTCTAGCCCCAGCTCCTCCCCCAACCCCTGCTCTGCCTTAAGCCCAAGCTCTGGTGCTGAGGAAGCCTTGGCTGTGCCGTAATGGTGGGCGAGGGGCACGGACAGATTCCCTTAATGGTAAGGCGGGGGATAGGACCGGAAAAGTTTGCGTACCACTGCACTAGGGCCAAATCACAACACCATTTGGCCAGGCTGCCCCTCTGTCTGGCTTCATATCTGCTCCCAGTGCACCAAGCGCCTTCCCTTTCCTTCTTCAAATCCCTTCTGAAACCTCCCAAAGCTTGCTGTGTTGAGCTCCTCTTGGAAAAGGGGCTTGGTTCTTTCTCTCAGCTGCACCCATGCCATTTGGATGGAAGTCCCTGGAAGCTGTCCATGCATGTTTGAGAGCACAGACGTGCTCAGTGTCTCTATATCTCTTGGGCATGAACTGTGTCTGAGTTTGATCTCACGCTCTGTAGGGCAGGGAACTTGTCTCTCTGCGCACCTGGATAAAAACACTAGGCACACACATATAATGATCTGTAATTAATAAAGTATAGTAATCTTAAAAGGCAGTTTGCACAGAAGCTGCTCTAAGAGCAGCACGGCAGTGCAGACTGGCATCCTGCCTGCAGAATGGCTACTTTGCTAATCTGTGAGGGTGCATTGCCACCCCTCTTGAGACTGCATGCATGGGCTACTATGACTGCAGCAGGGAGAGCCGCAGTCTAGGCAGCAGCTGTGAATAGATGCAGGTGTGATAGGAAGAGGCTGGGGGCCCCAGCCCGGTTCTGCTAGGCAATGTTCAGACATCTAACAAAAAGATGGCCCTGCCTTCAAGATCTCTCAGTCAAAATGGCCTAAAATATGAAAATTCTGGAATAATAAAACACACAGATTTCATGTCTAGGAAAAAATGCTCTTCCACTCCCACAGTTGAGCCCCTAGCATACCAAGCATCAGCCAGGAACAAATGTTTACAGCTCAGCCATAAAGTCCCATATGTGAGGAAGGGGCTATAAAAGAAACACAGCCAGAAACTTCTCAGTTGTCAGAGCACCGTTCACTGACTTGATTTTCCTTTCTAAAAGGTCAGAACACACAGTGTTAGAGAACATACGTCTCTCCTTCACAGGCAGCAGCGGGCAGTTGCAAAGGTCAAACATTACAGATCCTCGTAAATGTGAAATTATAGCATTTCCATTAGGCAGATGGAATATGGATGACATATTAGGCATTTTTATCATCTTAATGTTCTTTCTTGCAGCACCATATCAAAACTGTTACATCTTCCTTCAAATAAGTCGGTTGTCATTCGAAGACACACCATTATTCTTTTCATTTCAAACACAGCAGACTGTCCATCTCTTGATGGAAGAGGGGATTAAATTGAAAAATATAACAGTCTGTTACTGCAAACTCTTTAAAAGAAATCCTTACTCGTCAGAGGAGTGGATTCAATTCTGTGTTCTACTCCAGTCTTCCTTGATGATCACTTAATCTCTCTGAGCCTCAGTTCCCCATCTGTACAACAGCATCACCATTCCTCCCACCCTTTATCTGTCTTGTCTATTGAAATTGTTAGTGCTTCAGGACAGGGACTGTCTGTCACTATGTGTTTTGTACAGTGCCTAGAAGAACGAGGCCCTGATCTAGATCTGGGCTTCCGATGTGCTCCTGTAATAATCAGAAGCCCATTGAAATCTGTGGAGCTTCCCGAGTCAGGATTACTTGCCTGAGAAAGGGTTGCAGACTCAGGCACTGGATAAGTTGGTTTTTTTAAGCATACTTTTCAGTTGAAGAACAACAAATTAATAAAAGCTTTTCAAATTCAAGAAGCAAGGGGAAAGCTGGGCCGTGCCCACCCAGGAAGGCTGCTGGAAAGACTCTTTATCAGGAAAATTTGGTGAAACCAATAATGCTGCTGAAGAGGCATCACTCACTTTTTCTTGTACTGTAAAAAAAAAATAAATGAACAAATAAATAAAAATTGTCTGTTGTGCAAACTGGTCTGGAGGTCTGCAGCATTTACCTACGTTAACTTGGATACCTAGTGATGCTGGGAGAAGAGGACAAAATGCCCACCAGAGGCTGAGTCCAGAATAATCAGATCCTCTCTTGAGTTAACCTGTTGGATGGAAGGAATTGAAGTGAGCCTTAATGGGGAAAGGAATAAAGAAAAGAAGAGTGGCGCTCAAGAGGTTAAGAGATGTGCGGTTTTTTTCTATATGGTGTTTCCACTATTGAGTCTAATTACTTAGCTCTTTATACACTATCCATTTCTTTTCATCATTTTAAAAACTTCAGTTGCCATAACAACATAATGCAATCAGTGAAACATAGCAGCTATTTTCTGTAGTCAAGGTCTGTGCGCTGTCAAGGATATGAGCCATTTAAGCAAATCTTCCCCCTATCTCCCATCCCCCTCCTCTCTCTCTCTCTTTTTCTCTAAACAAGCTCATAATGGGAAGGATAAACCATCAGGAATAATTAGACACAGTAGTGGAGCGAATCCCGACAGTGCTGGTGCAGTCTAGCCTAATGAACTTCTAGCAATAATCCTAGAAATGCTGATGTTGATGTTCCTTTTTAATCACTTCTTTGATGCCATAGATAGATTAGGTGCAGCAGGACCTCGGTAATTCGCACTAATGTCAGGAGACCTGTTGCAAATTACTGAATGTTGCGAATGAAGGAGTAAGAAAATAAAACCCAAGGATTCTGCATGGTGAAATATACGTTGTTCATTTTCTTCAACTGTCCTTTCGTTTCAAGTATTTGTGGATATATACGCTCCCTGATGTATTAGTAAATATAACGTAGGATATTTTGTAATAATGGAATTTTAATCATATGAAACCTTACCGTAACATCTATTATTAAATCCTTGCTGAAGGGTGGGGGGTGATAAGATATGCAACTTAGTCTAGTGTGATCTACTGAGCTTCTCCTGCAGCTAGAGAGTAAATAGCTTGAAAATCAATCTAGCAGTCTGTCCGAGTGCTATTCTAAGCTGGGCATGTGAGGTCAATTGTAAGATCCATACTCAGGGTTTTTACTCACTCCTTGCTCAGACAAAACTCATGTGACTTCAGCAGGGGTTTGTCTGAATAGTAAAAAGTGACTTTAGGCGCACAGGATGTGGCTTAGAGGGCCCTGATCTGGCAAAGCACTGAAGCACGTGCTTAACTTTAAGCCCATGAGCATCCCCGTTGTTACAGGAGCTGGCTGAGGATGGACTGGAATGCTGATGCTCTGACAAGTCTTGCCTATTCACTTTCTTCCATGTTGTGTTTGATTTTCAGTACCCTGTCCAAACAAAGAAAAAATGTCATCAGCTGCGTCACTGTGCACGATTCGCCCTACTCTGATTCCTCCAGCAACAACAGCCCCTATTCAGTACAACACCGTGGGGCACACAATAACGGGAACACCTACGATACAAAAGGGGTACCGGAGACCCACTGTAGCGGGAACCCCCGAACTATCATTGTGCCACCACTGAAAACCCAGGCTAGTGAGGTGCTGGTAGAATGCGATAGTCTGGTACCAGGTAAATTGCATTTTTTCCCTTAAGAAATAAACAATAATCTTGGAAGAATCTCACTCTTCAGGTTCATTTAAAAAAATAGAGCCTGTGTGCCTTCCCTCCCCTAACACACCTTGCATGGCTGTTCTTGGGAGGCGTATTGCCTTCTGAATGTGTTGCACAGAGGCACTTCAATGGAGCTGGAAGGCATAAGGGCTAAGTTTGTTCTCAGTTACACCAGCGATCATCCGAGAGCAGAATTTGGCCCTTTGTGCAGAGATGGATATCAGAGGGCCCTTGCAGCTGTTTGAGCCAGACCTACCCTGTAAGGTTATACATTTACTTAAAAATGGCAAGAGTTCTTTAGATTGAAAGCATGGAAACCATTTTTCATCCAACCCTGCTAACGTTTCTGGGGAGGACAGGCTCCACTGGGCTGGGTGTGTCAGGTTTGCTCACCCACCTTCAGAGCCTCCACTGTCCTGGACGTCAGACCGTTCTCTGCGGTTCCCGCCTGCAGGGCTGGGGTCTGAGCTGTGTGATCGTCCTTTTGTTTTGTGCAGTGCCATTGCGAAGCTGTGCGCCAAGGCTCAGCGCCTGGGCTCTCCCTTGTTATCCCTCCCTATTCACTATGAGGCTGGCCAGGTTAAGGGTTTTCCTTGCTCTGCATCCCAGGCCGCTATCTTTTCCTTCTTGGCATCTGCTGCCTCACTTCCTGCTGTTCCCCAGGCAGAACACTTTCTCGCACTGCTGAAGGTTCTGTGAACCAGCCTCCAGACCCAGCTAGAGATTCACATAGTGGGGCTTCTACTGTTCCCTTTGGGGAAACAGGCAGGCCCATGTTTGTGAGTTCCCAGAGGTACTGTTGGCTAAACACCTTCCTATAGCTAGGAGGAGCCATTTTCAATGCACCCTTTCTTGTGCTTCTCCTTCCACAAGCCACTCAGAGGCGATGCAGTGAGGGAAGGGTCAGTTAGATGATGTAAGACATTTATCTAAGTACAAATGTGTTTCCTTTCCTGTCACAGTCACCACCAGTCACCACTCATCCTCCTACAAGTCCAAGTCCTCCAACATCGTGACCTCCACCAGCGGTCACTCTTCAGGGAGCTCGTCTGGAGCCATTGCCTATAGGCAGCAGCGGCCAGGACCACATTTCCAGCAGCAGCAGCCTCTTAATCTCAGCCAGGTAAGCAACCTGGGAAGGAGGCAGCAAGTAGGCCCCGCAAAAATGTGCCGTCTATCATGTACTTCGACATAGCATCTTCCTTATGTAACCCACACCTACTCAGTGTAGTGCTCTGTTGCCTTCTAGTGGTGTCAGGGCCATAGGAAGAGGTTGATGAGCTTGCTGCAGCTTTGGTTACGTCTTTCAGCACAGAGAAGAGGGGCTTATGCTTTTAGCACCAGAAGTCTCCCGGCTCAGTTCCCACTGCTAACAACCCACCCAGGGCCACAGCATTGCATGTACAAAGTATCTCAAAAGTCAAAACGTTTAACCTTGAGAGAAAGAGAGGTAACATAGACAGGCACGTCTGTGTGCTGATTATAGGGAAGAGTATAAGAAAGGGGTGTCGGGATCCATCTCAATTATAGTCAAATGTCAAGACGAAGCCTTTCAAGTGAGGTTTGAAGGGAGGGTGTGACTGGCTGTCAGGCTGGGCGACATTTCCAGTCAGGTGTGACAAGTGGAGTGAGCATACAAATTGTGACCAGCCATAGATGTAATGTAGTCAGCAGTCCATTTCCAGATCGCTTAATCTGGGCCAGGATTTAGGCAGCCTCTGTTGGGTGACAATAGGCAACGCCAGATGTTTTTGAGTCTGAGAATCGGAGAAACCCAGTGCGGCCCAGCAGTCTCAGTAAAGAATCTCCTTTGTGTTTACTCATCTGAGACCCATCTCTTCTCTATTCTGAGGACATGGCATCAGGAGGGACAGCAAAGATGCCAGGATTTCAGAGGTGGGAAGCTCTGAGAACTCCGAGGGCAGCGTTAACTTTGGTACAGAGCCAAATACAAGCAAAGCTGGTAAAGAAGGATGACATTTTCTGGCAAAAAAAAAAAGTTTCAAAATTTAGCTGAAAATATGAAAAATTTCAACCAGCTCTAAAATAAAAATGAAGGAATAAAAGTGAGTGAAAGTGGTGGAAAGGTGGAAATGATGGGATGCTGCTTCCAAAAATAAGGGTGTAGTTTGGCTGCAACATTCTGAACCCTAAAGTGTACAGGGGAAGGATTTAGGAAAATGATAAAGAGAAATTGGAAAATGGAAGCAGGTAAGATGGAGCAGTGTCATTCTTGTTTGGCAATTGTTTTCTAATTCCTATTTTCTTGGTTATTTAATATATTGACTGTCTGATTGCACAATAGTCGTAACTGATTGAGGAAACGCTTTGGTACCATCATGCAATGCAAGCAACCAGCTTAGAAAATCCCTAGTGTTTGGGAGAACATACCTTTTCTCCCCCGGCAAGAACAGAAGTTACCTTTGTTCAAGAAGTTACAGCTGATTATATGACAGTTCTGAGATAGGAAAGTCTTCAGGTCCTGTTGGGGCCTGGGGTTGGTGGGGGAGTCTTAAAAAAGTTATGCTGCCAACCAAGGAAATGAGAGCAGCAAACACCAACATTATTAACTACATACATACATAAATAAAATTGCCTCTGCCCATGCTGGACTCCAGAGCTTTCAGTTCAGTATCTTTCATCAGCATTAAATTCACTGTCAAATTTTCAAAATGCTTGGGTTGTCTGAGCCCAGACATGGATCTCGTAGTGGAAATGCTTACTGCATCCCTGGGGATCCAAGGTTGTGGAAGCCTTTATGTTAGTTGCCCTTCCAGGCAATGGGGAGTATTGCTTTGTAAAGTTCTCTAGAGAGCTGCTGTGGTGTGCCCCGGAAACATAGGCTTTGGAGGGACCCTGTGCAGACCTATGGCTTCCAAGGGAAGTTTACTGTGACGTTGAGGATTTCAGGAGGAGGGGAAAAAACACATGGGAAATTGTGACCCATGAACTTCTCAGTGCCAACTGGCAAGGGGCTTCCAAGAATCTCCTGATCCTGGTGTGTACATTCCGGTTCACCAAAGAATATCATGTGAGGTCTTTAATGAAAGCCAGGGTCATGCCGGTCTTTAGTATCATTGTGAAATGTAGGTACCGATACTACGGAAGGAGTATAAGGAGTTATGTCTGTACACTGGAAATATGTTCTAAAGCCTGTATCAAGGCAGATTTGACAGACAGGTTTTCTGTCAGACAAAAGATGTTTATCATCTTGTCTCTCTGTCGCGTGTCAATTCAGCATAGTAAGCCAACACGAAGGAAGCCCTATTTGCATATGAAATCAGTGGAGGATGTGAAATGAACAGGGAGGCACCACAGGAAGAGTAAGTCACAGGGGTTTATCCTGCCACTGGGTACAGACAATAAGCTTTGGGAGACAGCAGGAGAAGTCAAGGAAGGCACCCCTTTATCCTGCACCTAGGAAGTAATTGGGCAGGGTGGGTGATTGCATTTCTGAACAGGAGATCACAGCCACATCTGGTTGGTTGAAATGCTGCGAGAGACATGTGGGAGAAGGTTGGTATAATTCTTTAGACAGAAGGTTAGCCAGTTAAGTTTAGTCTCTAGAAATCTTGTAGCCCTTTTGGTTCCATTATCCTTACTCACTCTCTCTCTTGAATCGCGGAGGATAACCTTCTCGTTGTTTTCTATACATATGGCTTAGTGCTGTAGTATTACACAAGGAGTTGATCCTGAGTTGAATCATTCAAGCTGGTGTGGGCTCTGTTCTCTTGGGGACAGTTGACCTGGTGTTCCTAGGAGTGTTCAGTGGAGAAGGGGCCAGACACTACAGGTGAATGCTTCAAACAGCCTCCGGGGCTGGGGTGCGCCTATTGTTAACCTACAAGGCAAAGGAAGAGCTTGGATGGTGAACAGACACCTTGGCTCTGGAAGGGACTCCCAGCTCATTCCAGGGGGAGAGGAAAAGAACAACCTGTTTCCTTCTAACTGTCTTGTATCATGCTCTTTTTGTGCAGGCCCAGCAGCACATCGCAACTGATCGCACAGGGAGTCACCGGCGCCAGCAAGCCTACATCACTCCAACAATAGCTCAGGCTCCGTACTCCTTCCCACACAATAGTCCCAGCCATGGTACGGTCCACCCCCACCTGGCCGCGGCTGCAGCAGCTCACCTCCCCACCCAACCCCACCTCTATACGTACACCGCCCCTGCTGCTCTGGGCTCGACAGGCACCGTTGCTCACCTGGTGGCCTCCCAAGGGTCTGCTCGTCATGCTGTGCAGCACACCACTTACCCGGCCAGCATTGTCCACCAGGTTCCTGTCAGCATGGGCCCGCGAGTTCTGCCATCTCCCACCATCCACCCGAGTCAGTACCAGGCTCAGTTTGCCCATCAAACCTACATCAGTGCTTCTCCCGCCTCCACAGTCTACACTGGATACCCACTGAGCCCCACCAAGGTCAATCAGTACCCTTACATCTAAACACTGGAATAAGAGAGAGAGAGAGAGAAACTCGCAAAGAGGGAGTGAGGTGGCTCTTTTTATACTGAAGAACATAACAGACAATGCCATAGGAGGCACATGTAAAACTTGAATGAAGGAGACTTTAAGGAAGAAACGAGAAAGGAGAGAAGGAGAGAACTAATTCTACACTTTTTATTTAAAAAAAAAAAAGAAAGAAAAAAGAAAAAAAAAACCCAAGAAAAATAAAACAAAAATACAAAACCATTCTGCACCAAATTAGAGAGAGGGGGAAGCAGACGGACCCACGGCTGGGTCCGGTTTTTGGACCTTCACCAATAGACTTTTGAAGTTTATTTTCATCTGACAATGAGCTACGTTTAGGAATTTGTTGTCCGGAACACCTAAAACAAAATCTATTAGGTTTTTAACCCAGTACATCTACGGATTAGGGATTTATCCAGAATTTCAAAGGAATAATGCCCCATTTTTGCACTGGTCTTTGTAACCCAAAGGTGTGTGAAGTGTTTTCCATGGGGAAGGTAGAGGGAGGGTAGCGGTCAGGGTGGAGGTGGGGAGGTATGAGTGATTGTTCCATCACTCTAAATTTCAGAATTAGTACTGATTCTCTTGAAATGCGTACACACAAAACAGGACTCGCGACATTTGTCAAGATCAAAAGCATTTGGGGCTATTTTTCCTTTTCTGTGAGTACTCTGGATAAATCTCTGAGAAATTTTATTCTTAAAAAATGTCTTTAATAGTGTATGTTGGAAATCAGTTTCTTTATTTTATTTTATTTGGAAATTTTCTTTTTAATCCATAACTCTTTTAATGTAGAAATAGAATTTTAGCTGGCCCCTTGGTAGAATGTAGCACTATACAGTACGTACACCCTTTTTACTATATTGTGTTGAACTTCGATGATACCAATAGATTATTCCTCAATGTGATTGCACAAAAACAAAAAAACAAAACAAAACAAAAAAGTCAAAAAAAAAAAAAAAAAAAAAAAAAAAAAAAAAGGATATAACATAGGCATGTAACAAATGTGATTGTCCAGGTATGTATGTATGTGTGTGTGCGTGCGCAGATGCTGCCTTCTCTCTGTGGTGTGTTCCTCAGCACAGCCATTACAACTGTCACAGTCTTAGTTTTACATCATTCCCTTGTAGTGCCTTACCGAACTACAGATGCGGTTTAAGGGTTTACTTCCACTGGTACTCCTAAAAACTGACTGAGGCTAGTCAGAATTTAATCTGAGCTCTTCTTTTGTGGTGGTGTTGATTTTCTTCTTCTAGGTTATTTCTCCCCCTATCCCTTCACCCCTTTCCCCCCTTTCACTCTTAGGTCATTTACCAATGTGCAGATGCCATGAAGGCTTTTTGGGGCTGGAAGGAGAGACTCCCAGATATCTGTTTAACATTGTATGGGTTAGAAGTGACCAGATTGGTCTTGATACTCTAGTGTAGCTTTCCAAAGGGTCAAAGGTTTATTTTTGGGTCTGTTGTCTTCCCCCCACAGGAATAAAAATATTCCCCATCTGAAGTTTAATTCTCATTCTGCTGTTTGTTAACATTCTTAGAGGATTAGAAGGACAGATTGCTTTCGAAATATCTAGAGTGTTACGTTGCCAAAGTACTATGTGTGAGAGAAGGGGGAGTGGGGATGCTTAAGGACACTTTTTCTAGAACTCCATGGATGGAAAAAAGCTAGCAAGAGAATGAGAGAATTCAGTCTAGAGAGTCAAACTCAGGTTTCCTGAGTGCAAAGTGAGACCGTTGAGCCATCAGGGCCCTACCCATTGTAAGGTAGTTCTGACTGTATTCTTTCCCCTTCCTCATCCCATTTGTATAAAAGTTGTAGTAGAATGCTGTTTGAACTTGGTGGAAAAAATGGTTACTCTGAAACCTCCACGCTGAAAGAACTCTTAAACAGTCTTGTTTTCGGATAGGTTTCCAATGAGAGACTTTCTTGCAGATGAGAGGGTTAGGAGGGAAAATGTGATAAAAATAGGTACACTATTGAATCAATACTTTGAAGTGTTTCTATAATACACACGTGTACTTGTGGGGGAGGGGAGAAGAGCCCAATAAGAAGAAGGTGTGGTGGAGTGTTTCCATCACAGATTAGATCGACTCAGTGCTGCTGTGGATCTACCTGAAACTAGAGCAAGGTGTGTTTTAAGGTGTACTGCAAAATGCTAGGAAATGGCAGGTCAATTGGCAGAGTGAAGAGGGATGGATCCCATAGGTGGAGTAAAGGAAAAGAGCGTGCGATAAGCTGGCAAGACAGACAAGCACAGCTGTAATATCTGGTCATGAGCACTTGCCCTGCCTGGAAGAAGGAAGAAATTTCAGTATGCATAGATTGGGCAAGATTATTTTCTTTCAGCAAAACAGCAAGTATCATGTTTGCCATTTTAGATTTGTGGGCTATTCTTGCACTGTTTTATTTTCCTATCTCTCCCTCGCTCCTACTAAATGTAAATCATAATGTAAATCAGGATCTGACCCCTCAGCAGTCCATGCACCTTTCGTTCTTCCTTTAGAAAGACAACACTTCCCCATTTATCTAAACCAGGAAATTCCCCATTCTCTCTGTAAATTTCCGTTGCATTCCTCTCATACCCCATCGATTCAGGAATGAAAGCGTCATGCTGCTTGTGTCATTAAAAGGAATAATGTTACTGTATAATTGTTCTGATTATTATTTTATTATTATTATTATATTTTACTCTGGGTTTTAATTGCACATGCATTCCTGCATCTTTGCGTTATTTTTCTCTTAGTATTATTGTTGTTGTTGTTGTTAATTTTATGATGAATAGTTTCCCTTCATCGGCAGCATCAGAAGGGTTGCTGTGTCTGTGAAAACTACAGGAAGGGGGGGGGGAGTTTGTTCTGAGAAGGCAAACTGTGCAGGGAGCATAGGGGGAGCAGGGACATGCTGTGAGGGTGGCTGTGTCCTGTAGGGATGGCACGTTATCCCTCACAGCACACCTGCATTTCAGCACAATGCCAGAAACTTTGGTGGCAGAAACCAATCAGCAAGCTAAGTCATTTTCTAGCAGCAGAGATGGTTTAAAAGAGCATGAGGGTCCTGAGGACACAAGATCTGGCTCACCGTCACATTGTGGCAGCTAATATTTAATGGGACACTTGTATGAGACTAAGACCCATCGTGCTCCAAGCCATGACCTTATCGGCCTCTTACTTAACCCAAGCTGGGGCTAAGGATTAGAGCTCTTTTTTCCAGAGAGGAAAACAAATGGTTGGCTCCTCAAGAGAGTGTCCTGTGCACCCTCCGAGCTTTGAACTGGAGAACCCCAATGGAAAAGAATATGACACCCCCCGCCCCAGTCCAGTCACTGGATAAACAACACTGACAGACATCGAAGATATTAGCTAGTTAAAATGCAGCGGCAGGAATAGCAAGGTACCTGTCCTGATCTACCATTTCTGCAGACTAAGGTGTGTCCATGTGGCCAAGATATTTGGCTCGTGTTTCTTCCTCTTTGATGTAGCTGGTCTTTTAATTATTACTTATGGAATTTTTATTAAGCTTTTTTGTTGTATGGAATTATGATATTTATGTTTTCAGTTACATCTCCCACCTTTATTAGAACTGTGGGTGTAGAGTCTGCAGAAAGGCCCTGATTCAGCAGCGCATTTAAACACGTGCTTGAGTGCTTTCCTGAATACGGATGGACTTAAGCACTTGCTTAAAGTCATAAATATTTGCTTAAGTGCATCACTATATTGGGGCCGATTAAGCA
The DNA here is from genome assembly GCF_026122565.2 of Emydura macquarii macquarii. Classification (NCBI taxonomy): domain Eukaryota; kingdom Metazoa; phylum Chordata; order Testudines; family Chelidae; genus Emydura; species Emydura macquarii. The sequence continues at coordinate 3,075,141 of NW_027133667.1, forward strand.
GGGAAGGGAGAGAAGGGTTGGATTTAATCTCATTTACAAGAATGTTTGATTTATTTATTGTGTTTTGCTTGTGCACGCATCTGTCTTGTCCTTTCACTAGGTGCAGATCTGATTTCTGTGGGAGTAGGGTGATAGAGCTTACAGTGCCATGCTCCGTGGTGTGAAAGAAGGCATAGCAAAGTGGAAGGGGCAGTTGTCTGTACTGTCCATGCTGAGATCAGAGCCACACTAGCTACGGTTCTGATCCCAGCACAGTCAGAATAGTGTTGCTGTAAGGGGTTGTAATAAGGATGAAAGATGTTTCTGCAGTTTGAATTGTGTTCATGTTGCAATGCTAAGTGAGGGCTGAGTTTTCTGCTGGGTGTAGGGAGAAGCAAAAAATGCCTTTTTCCCCCCCTTCTCTCTTTGAAACTACGGTATGGTAAGCGCAGTACTATTAGCCACACATGAGGGCAGACAATGTTAGTAGAGGAGCTAAATGCTTGGCACACTGTTAATGCTACACAAGTAACAATAGCTGAATTATTTAGCTTGCAGAGGCCTTTGGAGATGAAAATAGGATTGATGTGTTTTGGAGTGAGCTTGGGGTTTTTTGTGTGTATGGCGCAAACTGCTTGGAAACTTGAGGGAGGAGGTGAATGGTTCAGTACTGGAAGTATTACTGGTGGTTCCTGGTTGGCACAGTGTAGAAGTGACCCCTTCCCCCATCACAGTATCTTGCTTTCTTCTGATGTGGGAAACGGGAGAGGTGAACAGACATTGAACGCCCGGCTCTGAGAGGCGCAAAGTGCTGCTATGAAACCAGAATATACAAAGAGGTGGAGGGACTAGTTACCTTGAGCAGAACAAAACAGCACATTGGAAGAGCTAGAGCTTTTCTCGTTGGAGACAGGGCCAAATCCAGCTGTTTGAAGAAGCAACTGCAATTGTGTTCCCTTCAGTGGAGTTGCACCTGCTTATACTAGGGCTGCGTTTGACCCTCTGGGGAGATTTTTACTTTCTCCGTCTCGGTAGTAGTTCTCTCATGAAACATTCCAGCAAAGGGTTGCTTCTGTCTTTGTCGTTCTTCTTTTTTATATTCCAAGGGATTATGCCTCAGAATTTGGTTTGAAAGAAATTCCATTACCAAACTTGATGGGAAGATAAAACCCATTTCTTTCTTTAACCAAAGAAGCTTAATAAATAAATTAAAGAGAGAAAGAGACCCTACCCATTACAGATACTGAATTAAGTCACAGGTCCTGACTGGCAGGCAATAAGGACACGCTATGGAATTCCATCTTTCTGTCTATCTTTCTTTCTCTTTCAAGTTTCTGTCATTTGTTTAAGTTTGGATTAGCTAACTTGATGAATGGAGAAATTCAGTCACACTAAAATATTGCTGCTATCCTAAACTTTAGGGGACGTCAAAAACATGCTTCTCTCACTATTATTATTATTATTATTTTATTATTATTCATAGTAATTACAATGCATCTTATCAGTGGCAACAATGCGGTGTTGAAATTATGAACTGTGTAGTGAGAATAAGCTTCTGTAGGCGCCTCGTGCTTCTGTAGCATTTAACTCTCCTGCCTTAGGACTCTGTTTCCATCTCTGTGTGTCAGACTCAATACCACAGCATTGTAGCTCCTGTAATGACGAAGCCTCTGCAAAGTTGGGCAAACACAGAAGAACTGCTTGTTTGTGGAAGTTTTGTGCAGGTTTGCCGTGGGTTGGCAATCAGCCCAGCAGAGGGGTCTAAAGTGCTGCATACAGGCCACGATCTGGACCTGTGTGTGCAGGGTCTGACTAAATGTTCCTTGTTCAGGGAGTTCTGCAGGTAGTCCTCCCCTTCCGTGTCAGGGTGCAAAGCACGAGAGTGACCCAGGCCATGGGCTGTAGTAGTATCTGTACTCACTGTGTTCCCCTTGCCATGTGTGGAGCTTTAGGCCAGTGGGTCTGCAATTGTGGACACCCTGGCCATACCCCTACTGATCCCCCAAATCTCTTCTGCTCTTCTGTAGAGACAGCCTCTGATGATAACTGTTTTGCAATGTGCACAGTGTGTGGAGTCCTCCAAATTCCCTCTCTGGAGTCTGATCCTGTGCATTAGGATCAATTAAGTTCCTCTGCATTTAAGGCCTCAGTACTTAGAGAAAGGAAAATGGGACTGAGTCCTGTGCATCCAGTCTGTCATACTCCAGAAGAGCTTCCTTTGAAGCCAATGGGAATTTTGCCTGAGCGTAGACCAAGTCAAGACTACATGACTGGACCCTAACGTATCAGTTGCATTGAGCAAAATACTCTTTCTACCACAGTATTTTACAGCAAAAGTAAAAAACGTTGTAGTCACACTACTGTAAGCTATCGTGATTTGGCTCATTGCTGTAGTATTGTTTTTAAGAGGTGCAGCCCGTGCTGCTTGCCCTGTGTTCCAGGTACAGTATGTCACCACTGGATGCTGGGATGCCAGCCCTTCAAAGTATTCCATTGTGTTCTACTGCCACCCAGAGGCTGCAGCACAACTCCGCACTGAGGCTACTTCATTGCATTAATCAGTGTCACTGCAGGGTTAGAATTCAGACCAGATGGCTAATTTGTAACTCAACCCTGCAGGTACTTATGCCCCTGGATAACTTCACTCCTGAGAGTGGTCCCAGAAAGTTCAATGGAATCACTCACATGTGTAAAGTTTCTCAAGTATGTAAATATTTGCAGGATCCAGGGCTAGATACACAGACAAAGACTGATCTCAGCAAACGCATTTGCTCATTGGAGAAGGAAACACACACATTGCATCCAGTGTGAAATTTGAATGGGGAATTAGCTTGACTTTTCAGGAGTTTTTATGAAGCATACTATGAGGCTTTGCTTTCTGCAGCTATAGAATCGGATTGAAACTTACATTTCTCATGTACGGGTTAGCTTGTCCTTCCAGTTTTAGCAGTGCTGCTATAACAGACTCTTCATGTGTGTATGAAGATAAAGTTTTTGTTTTTAATCTTTTGCTTGTCATAGTTAATCCAAGAAAGGCAATACTAAAGGTATATTTTTTCCAAAAATGATATTTTTTACTGCACTGATAAATATTGTGACATCTCTGATCTTAACTCTTTAGCTGTAGGGGGAAATTATGTGCAGATTCATATAGACCTTGTAAATACTTGTGTGTGGGTCTGACAGCCAGGGACTTTTTTTTTCTTTTTTTCTTTCTTTCTTAAAAAATAAATAAATACAAATAAAAAGGTTTCCTCTTTAAGACAGACAGAGATGGGCAACAATGCTGAGATCAAAAGAAAAGCTGATCCCACTTTCAGAACATAGTCAAGGAGCTTTTGCAGTGCTGGCATGGAGTTGATGATAATGCAGATGCATTGTGATTTTTTTTCTTCAGCAAACTGATGGGAAAGGAGTAAGAAAGTTTAGAAAAACTTTGGTCTGGAATTCTGATCAGAAATGTTATTCATCAGCCACCTAACACCTCTTAGGGTTTTGTTATATTTTGTTTTTAATTAATCTTTATCAACTGGTTCAAGGCTCGTTGGCCTAGGTTCTAGGTTGGTCTATATGTGTTCTAAGTTTGCCTACTGTTCTAGAACTCATTGACTCCATTGGAAGCAAACCCACCTGATCAGGATTCTGGATTCTGATTGGTTTAAAAGGTATTCTGGAGTTATGGTGGAATACCTTCAGTTTTTTAAAGAAGGATTTAGATATACTTATATTACACAAACTGTGACCTAATGGCAATAATTACCTCAAATGTGGGCATTCATCCTGGTTTTAGCCTTTTTGAAAACATGTAGCGAGCTTGAACTTGGGATTCAAAGACTATAAACTCTGTATGGGCGGAATAATGATAAATGCCCACCCTGGTCATTGTTGCTTGAGTGATTTCTGAAGACAGTGATTCTTTAAAAAAAACAAAAACAAAAAAAAACCCAAGGAATAGATTACTCTTTTATGTATTTTAATCAATTGTTAAAATGCACATGTAAGTATATATGTTTATAGCTACTGTAAAATTCTTTGGCCTTCTAGAAGATATGGAATGAGTCACATTTTAAACCAATATGAACTGAATAATAGACTGTGGCTTCTTAAACAGTTTTCTGGCTACATTTTATAGTTATTACAATGTTTTATAGTTTACACTTAAACTGGTACTTTTTAAGGGAAATTTCTGTTTGTAAATGACACCTTCAAAAACAGTACAGCTGCCTCTTTATTTTTTAATTTTGCCCTTTTAAAGCAGAAAAGTACAGGTGTGTCTTTATGTATATTCTGTTCTGAGATATAACATAGTATTGGAAAGTGAGTTCAGATCAAAGAATCCACCTTATTCCAAAGTATGGTTAAGAAACCACTCCACACACATTTGAAGGCTTAGCAAGTATAGTCCAACATATGAGCTATTTATTTTTTAATAAACAAACTTTAATGAATCTCCTTGGATTGAAGCAGGGAGCACAATACTTCCAAATCAACTATCCTCTGTAGGACTGTAACCTGGATGAAGATACCTGTATAATGAGAATGAAGGATATTCAAAGAAAGGGATGTATTTTATTGTTCATAACTTCTTAGCTGAACTATTGATTCCTGGGCTAGTGAGTTCCTATTTTGTTTTGGTTTTTTGTGACAGCCACTCTGAGAGGCAATGCTATAATTTGGCTTTCATTCTGTTCATCCCTTTTTTACGAGTGATGCTTCCCACCCTAGAAACATTTTGAACCAGTGAACTAAATACAAAGACCATGGGCCATCTCTTTGTAAACTTTATTTGCCCATTAGCGAATGGTAGTACCCTTTGGTGCTGTTTCATTGTTATGTTCTGTAGTCTATTTTGCATTTTGATGTAACCCTTTCTTTCAGTCTCACTTCACCATGAGTATCGGTCTAGTTTTGTCTTTGTTTTCTTCCAGTCGGGTAACCAATGAACGAACACAGTGTAAATGTGTGCTGGGCAAAGTGGTACTTTCAGATGATAAAAGCACATGAATTGGCATTTAAAAAATAATTCTGTCTGAAGAACTGAGCTTCAGTCGTGGAGCTCAGGTAATCTCAACATAGCTCCTTGCATCTTTCATTGATGCCTGACACAGCTGCACTGGTGAGCTTTGCAGTTGAATGAGTTACTAGAAAATAACAGCGATACGTTCTGGTTAAGCCCCTGTGCTTCTCCCATTAAAATCAGAACTCCCCTTTGAGTTCAGTGGGAGCAGAACTGGTCCCTAGCCCCTCCAGTAACTCAATTCAGTGCCAGGTACCCTCACCATAACTCATTACCAAAGCGATAACTTTATCGTGACTGGTGTTGCCATTTGGTGAACTACTGTTAGCAGCCCTTGGACCCATTGGAAAATGTGCAACCCCTAAGAGGCCACACTCTCAGAATCAACAGCCACTAAACATTTTTTGTTACACTAAGCAACATCCTGTTCTGCCTCTTTATGGCATGAGCCAGCCCTGGAAATACCAGCTCACTTGGTTGAAGGAGCTACAGAGTTTTTAAAATACTTTGGCTTGGAACTCGTAAAGCAAGAAGGGGTTTCGAACACTGGCAATGCACATCCCTTGCAATCTGAATGGTTACATATAGCACTTCTGTCCTCGAAAAGGAAATACAACATTCTTTAATGCTTCCACATTTGGTGGTTACATACAACACTTCTGTCTTCTTTTTTCCCCCTTTATTCCTTATTTGTTTGGTTTTGGTTTTTGTATTCTTAAAATGATACTTCCATGGATATTCCAGGGCTCAACCATTTCAGATGTAGAAAGTATCTCGTCATCCCATGTGTTTCACCAACCAAATAAACAAGGCATTTTGGGTATCAGATTCTACTTGGACAGAATTGGAACGTAGCTTGCATATTCTATACCAAACCAAATTTCTGAAAGGAGAGGAAGTGTAATGAATAGCTTTATTAAAGAGAGAGAGAGAGAGAGAGAGAAAGGGGCATCTTGGAAGTTGAAGAGTCTAGAGTAGGGTAGCTAACTAAAAACTAAGAGGTGAAACAGTTGTTCCGAATAGTGAAATCCTTTTAAAAAAAAGGGGAAACTGAAGGAGTGTTTTATACCTTTTGATTGTCCACAAACCCAATGTACTCTGGATGGAAAGTGGAAGTTAGCATACACTGTACCAGAATTGTAAAGAGGAAGAGAGGGAAAAACCATGAAAATACTATAAAAAATACAAGGGAAAAAATGCCCTCTGGGTCCCCTTCCCCCGCAGTATCTTGGATGGTTCTTTCTCTACAATGTCATCTCAGCCCAGTAACCCCATGAAAGCCCTGAACTGTTGTGTTCCTCCACTGTACCTTTCTGTAATATGAGTGTTAATCCATGTTAATCTTTGTGAAAATTGTATGCAACAGTATTTTCTTGTGTACTGCTTTTTTCCTATGTGAATTGTCCCTCTTTTTTTCCTTTCTTTTTCCTTTTTTTTTCCTCCCACCCCCTCTCCCCCTTTTCTGGTAAATATGTTTTTTGTTTGGGTTTTTTTTTAAAAAAGCAAACTGATGTGTTGTAGACCTATATGTAACCTATTCCTTAGTCTCATATTATAGGTATGTTATAAGAATGGATATTTTACTTGGCTTTAGAATGTTTTACAAGAAAACTAATTCTTAACCAATCAAGTTCTTGCTACTAAAAAAAAAAAATGCTTGTGTTTTTCATCATGACGTTGTGTGCTTCTAATTAATAATCATTTTCGTTGTAGAAAAATGGAGTGAATTTATATTAGTCTTGGAAACTAATAATAGCATTGTAAATTTATGAGATGATTTTAACAGAAAATACATTATAGAAGAATATAGTTATTTTAATTGTAATATTACTAACCGTAGGGTGAGAAAGGAGGTCCCGTTGTGGTGAACTATGTTATAGCTTGTTATTCACAGTTTCTTTTTGATCATTTTTTCGGTCTCTGAGGTGAAACGAGTTATTAATCAGAATTTGTAAACTCACATATGCATATTGTATATGTGTAGAAATGTAATCACACTTTGTCTTGGAATTACATTAAACTGTTTTAAGTCACTGCGAAGTCTGTGTCTCTCTGACTATCTTCCCATTGGCTAAGATTTGGTGTGGAATTATAGGGTTTTTTGCGGGTTGGTTGGTTGGGTTTTTTTTTTTTTTTAACAGCCCATGGAAGTCTTGGGAAAAGACTAACTTCAAAGGGAAAGTTGTTTTTTTAAAGTGGCAATTTTTAGATTTGCAAGACAAGTTAGAAAAGTATGTTCTTCAGTAACATTGAGCTCCAGCTTCACTATCCAGATCTAAACTTCACCAAAATTTGAGGGGGTGCTCAGAGCTGAGATTTTGATTCAAATCCTTCTGTAGTTCACAGGCACTTTATATTATTCTAATTAGTCTGTGGTGCTTGAAACAAAATTGTAGCTAGTTCTTTCTCTGTATTGCCTGTGAAGTTCATTTTATTTGTCTCCCCTCCCTGAGGAGTTTCAGATTCACATTAAAGAGATTATCCAGACCATAAAATATTTGAGCGATCACCTCTCTCCTAAATCTGCTTCCCACCAATATCTGACATATGAGTTGGGTCTGATTTCATCTCTAGATTCAGTAAGGAGCAACCTGGTGGCAGGATTAGATCAGTAAAGGGTCCTCTATTGAAAAACACCATCCTGGAGGAGATCAATCAGAGTCCCCTCAACAACTGCTTGTAGGGTATGTTATAGTACAAAACCCGCCTGTTACAGTTGGTGCTATTTGCTTGATATGGGGGTTGATTTTGGAGGCTGTTGCCACCAAATCTTTTTTGTTTTGTCAGGCTACATATTCTAACTAGAGGCTTCTTTAAGTAAATTTTAATGTTTTATACTCTGGCCTCTCCTGTGGGGTGCTTATATGCTTTGCGATATGCATCCGATCAATGGGATTAACAAATAAATGAATGAAGTCTCTGGAATTGTACAACACCAAAGGACAATTGTCTTGAGTTAGTAGATAAATCCTGAGGCAACACAAAAGGTGTTTATCAACACTCAATGTTTTGGGGCAAAGCCAAGACTCTTATTTTCAAGGCTGGTGACAATGGTCCTGGGACAACCTTCTATCCCAGTGATTTTATTTCTGGAGCACGAAATGAGTGTTGTAGCTTTTGCTAGTTTATCGGCAGCTGTTGGAGCAGATGAGTGACAGGAGTTCACACCATCATTCTACCAGCTACCTTCTAACTAATATAGACCCTGTTTTGGCAAAGCAATTAAAGTAAGAGCATAAATCTATCCCTATTCCCTAGCCTTGAAGCATGTGCTTAAGTCCCATTAAATCAATAGGATTTAAGCATGTACCTAAATGCTTTGTTGAATAGGGATGGTTTACTGGATTGGGGGCCTTAAGGAAGAGATCAGTAGGGTAGAATACTGGGGCAGATTCTGATCTCAATGACATGGGTGTAAATCCAGAGTAACTCCACATTTACTAACAGAGTTGCTCCATATTTACGTTCATGTAATTCTAATATTTGTTTGAATAAAACATATTTGTGAAATTTTAAAAAATGTGTAATTTCATTGTTGGAGACAAACAATAAAAATACATTCGAGTCTAGGAGTGTGATTGTTTGATCAGTTGTTCCTAGAAGGAAAATAATTTTCATAGCTGAGCAGGAATATCTTTCAGGGCAGGGAGGAAAAGACCAATGAGTTTATAACTTGTAGACAAAAGGGTGAAAGTGTCCTTAAAGAATTTGAGATGAACAAAGGCCCAAATGTGGTCTGTAGACTTCCTAGCACCAGGGCATAGGGATACCTCCAGTATAATTTCCCAGGAATGTGTTTCGATCAATAACTTTTTCTCATCTCACCTTGTATGTGCCTAGGTTTATTTATTGAACAGTCACTGGCTGAAATTCTGACCCTGTGGAAGTCAATGGGAGTTTTGCTGTTCACTTCCCAAGGGACAGGATTTCACTCACCATTTCTATCAGGGTGGCTAACTGCAGGGAAATCATCCTGCCTTGACCTCTGTCCTCCCAGTGTGTCTGCTATGCTAGATCAGGGATGTGCATGGCCCAGAATGCATTAGGAACCACCAGGATGGTACTGTGCAAAGGTAAGGCCATGCATGAGCTTGGAGATACTTCCAACACATCATTGAGTGCTGCTCAGCAATTGCTCTCACTGTAGCACCATAGAGGGGGAGATGTATGGGCGAGCCAGAGATGTGGACCTTGGCTCCATAAATTACCTAGATCCACTGCAACCTATGCAGTGGGAGAGTGACGGGCTGTGAAACCGCTGCTGTATAACCTGGTAGTAATGAGCTGGTCAGATGCTTTCCAGGTTGGGAGGAGTTGGTCCCATGCAAAGCCGGTTCATTCAAGGAGGGAAAGGTTTCCTCCAACGACAGAAGGAGTGCTTGAGTGCACGCATGCGCACAGGAGAAAGCGACAGAAAGACTAATGTGGTCTGATGCTTTAAAGACAGAGGCCAACGTTTTTAAAGCTGGGTGTGTAAAGTGAGGCACCTACATTCCTATAAATGCGTCTCGATAACAGTGGACTGTTTTTTCAGAAGTGCTGAGCACTCTCAACTCCTGCTGACTTCAAGTGAAGCTGTAGAGGTGCTGAGCACTTCTGAAAATCAGGCTCCTTCCCTTTAGGTTCCCCATTGTGGGTTTAGGAACGTCACTTCAGACACCCAGTTTTAAAAACTTTTCAACTCTAATTCTTTGCTTTCTGATTTTTGCAACTGGATCCATCGTATTATCCTAGTCAGCCCAGAGCCAGCATGCCTGAGGTCGGCAGTTTTCTGTTTTGCAGCTTTCTTTTGTTTTCTGCCGTGAGGTCATCGTGTAAATAACTTGCACTCAATCTATAATTTAAGAACTCCCTGACTGCATTGTAGATCAGCATCTGTGCTATCAGCGCCTGAAACCAGGCTGTCGATCCAATGCGGGAGGGGAGAAGACTGTATGAAATCAGTATCACCCCATTGCCTGCAAAGGGCAAATTGAATCATGAGGACCATTACCGACAATGGACACGGTAGTCTTTACCTGTGTGAATTACCAGCCTGGCTCGATGTTGTGTATGAACCCAGTGACAAGGCCCTGTAATAATGACTGCCAGATGTTTTAAACAGGCATAACCTCAGCGTGGTTTGAAAACAGATGTTCTGAACATATTCAGACATGTACATCCCTGATGCAACCCAGGCCTAGCAGGCACTGGTGCAGGGATTATACCTTTTCAGTTCCATTGAAACAAGCGCACTTGCTCGGCGTTGTGAGCTCGTGAAACACAAAAGGGTCAGTGTCTTCCCATTTTATTTACAAATTTGCAGAAATTCAAACTATAACAATGTCACGGGAAAAATAGGGTTGCAAAAAGAAAACTCCAGCAATGTGTATTTCAAAAAGACACTGATGGCGTCTTGTCAAAAAATGCAAATTCCCTTTAGCCACATGGGACAATTTAAAAACACTGGAAAATAATCCATAAACAACCAGAAAACAAAATTTCATTACAAAAGAGTTAAAACTAAAAATAGCTCAGCTGATACCAGAAACAATATCATTGTCTCTTTAAGGGCCTTGGACTGAACCTTAACAGACCTGGAGTCTATTCCCAGCTCTGCCACTGCCCTTCTGGGTAACCTTGAGCATGTCACTTCATTGCTCCGTGTCTGTTTAGCACTTCCACCCTTTGACTGTCCTATCTATTTCAGTTATAAACTCTCCGGGCCAGGGCCTGTCTCTTATGATGTGTGTGTACAGAACCTTCCACCTTGGTGGTGGCTCTCTAGTCACTGCCATAATACAAATAATTTACAAAATGTCTGCCCCATTTTAAATACCCTAATGTTAGGAAGCCAAGAAATGAAGAGTCAAGGGATCCTGAGAATTAGCGCCTACTACCGCATAAGCCTTCCTCACTCATTGTCACCTCACCCAAGCTACACTGTCCACCCAGCCTTAATGCTGCCTGCTAAAATATGCAAAAATATATTCAGAGGTCAGAATAACACAGATCAAACAGCAAGGGGACAACTGAGAGGGGGCAGTTAGAGACAGGGGAAGCTGGCGAAAGGGAAAGAGACGCTGAGTGAATGACAAGTAGATGCAGGAGAAAAATAATACAGTAAAGGGAAAGAAAAACAGAAAGAGAGAGGCAGATTTTCCAAGGTCCTGAGCACTCTCAACTCCAGCTGGAGTCAATGGGAGCAGTGAATACACAGCACTTCAGAAAACCAGGCACATTTTTCCAACCAGCCTCTAGATTCACTTGTACCAATGGATGCTGGGGGGAGCGGAGGCAGGTTGAGGCTTTCATTTTGCCTTTAATACCTTACACTAGTGCTAAGATTTGGATGAGCAGTGACCCTGTTGCCATGGACCTTTGGGAATGAGCTCCTTAAAAGTTCTTCTTCTTATTGCTCATGAGGGCTGATAACTTTAATTAGCTTTTAAAAAGAGGCTTAGACCCTTATTTGAATGAGAATAGTATCGGGAGTCGCACCAGCTAGGATAAAATTACAAGGGCTCCTAAACTGCATGATTCAGAGTACAAGATAATCATCAGCTGGAGGTAAGGAAGAAATTACTTGCACACACGACCATTGTGTTTTTATTGCACAAGTGGCCAGAGGCATTCACTATATGTGGAATATTTAAGTCTTCCTCTTTAATATTTGTGAAGGCAGCTGTCTGATGTAGCACACTGATTAACTCTAGATGTACGAGGAGGATACATATTATCTTATTCCACTGTTCAATTGAAAAAGAACTCCAAAATATCTTTGGATGGCTAACGTTGCTTTTGCATCCGATAAAATGTAAGAGTATCAACCCATTTCCCCAATGTTATGCAAAAAGCATACTTCAGCTAGTGGTGTCACCGATGCGCACACTCAGAAAAAGCCCACAGGTGCAAAGGATTCCTCTATTCAGGCTGCTTGGGAACAAAGATCGTGTCTACACACTAAAGTTGTGCCTTTTTAATGATATCAGTATAATAAAAGTGGTACAATACCTATACTGCGGATCTCTCTCCAGGAACTTACTTGGCCTCAGCACTGTGGTTTCTGAGTTCCTGTGGACATGGTGGGACATACTTTTAGGCCTGGTCTGCACATACATTTTGTACCACGATAACTATTCTAGGTATGTGGTGCATGATATTTCCCTCTCTCCCGACCCCTCCCGAAATAGTTATACCAGTAGAATCCCCTAATGTGTACACAATCAATACAAGGGAGTTTATGTTGCTTAATTGTAAGATACATCATGGTGCATCTGCCCTCTGGTTATATGTTTTTTAAAGTAAACATTTAAAAGGTTATTACCAAACCCACCACAAAAGAATCTAATATCAGATTGGAAAAACCAGACAAAGCTTTATTGCTGGATCAAAAGCTCGAAGCACCTCTGGGAACTACATCTTCGTCCTGTGCTCTGCATGATCCACCAGTGTCCAGCAGAGGTCTCCCAGCTCCTATGTCGTGAAGCTACGATGGAAGATTGCTATACTGAAGCTATTTATTATTCAGACACATGCTCTCTTTCATTCATCAGTCCCTTATTTATGGTGATATTTGTATTTAAATATCACATCCCTCCCCTACTTCCCTCAGTATGCTTTGGGATGCTGCATAGAAAGTGCAGTATCACAGCATCATAACAAGATCCCTGCTTCTTAAAAATGAGCTCAGAAAAAAACGTGAGCTTAGATTTTTTTTTTAAAGGGTTTAAAGGGAAGATAGTAAATATAGTGTTTATATTAGTGTTTATGCCTGGGTCGTGAGGCATAGCTCTGAGCCTGGAACTGGGACAGACTTCAAGAGGGAGTGAATACGTGATGCAAGCCTAACGAGTTAGCCAATTATCTTAATTTTTCTAATACAATGAAGGCATTTATTTTTTATTATTATTTATGTCCCAATAGTGCCTAAAGACCGCAACTAGGGTTTGCAAGGGTAAGTAAAGTACACACCGAACAGAATACAATCTTCCCTTCGCCCCCCCAAGAGCTTACAATCTAAATAGCTTTATAGGTAAACTTGGCTATCATAGCAATAGCCTAACACATGGCCTGATCTACACTGGTGCCTTAGGTCAATTTAAAGTCCCTTAATTCGAATTAATTAACTTGAGCTACACAATTTGCTTGCCTAGGGCACTATATTTACTCTCTCTACTGTGAAGCAGTCGCTTCCTTATATTTAGCTTATTACGGCCTCTGTCTCCTTTTATTAATAGGGCTCCTTAGCAAAGGGCACTTGGAGTACATTGTTGAATACAACAAAGACCATTTGAAACCGACCCTGCTGTAACGGAGTGCAAGTGTTTCTCTTTACGCGCTGTGGCCTGGTGTATGCTCACTGCACAGACTCAAACAGCAGGCTACCATCTGTAGTGGACACCCTAGCACTAAAACAGCACAGTTATGATGCATCTGCGAAAGTGGGTTGGAGCCCATGAAAGCTTATGCCTGCTGAAATTAAATTTGTTAGACTTTAAAGTGCTACAGCACTCTCGTTGTTTTTGCTGTATACAGACTAACACGGCTACCCCTCTGGTACTCTTCTGCAGGAATAAAAACATTTTTTGTCCTCAGGCCCCCAGGCGGAAGAACATCCTTCTCTCTATAACTGAGACATTTGCAGCATGGTATGTTGAAGGGGATTTTACTGTGCAACAGCCATTGACATCAATTCAATACTATGAATAGGGGTGGGGATGTAGTGAAAGCCCCATGCAAAGCATTGAATATATAACCCTTTTGATTCGGTCTTCCAATGTCGTTTGCTGGATTGATGTTTACACCTGCTGTAAGTAAAGACTGCATCATTTCTGCACTAAGTGGGATCACTCTGCCACTGCAAACCAAATGCAGTTCCTTACAATAAGCTTTGTGCACATGGGCAGATGCAGTGTAGCAGTTGCCAGGCAACCACTCTGAGCAAGCAGATGAATGAAGAAATACACAGGTCAAGTGAGAGTATCACTTTCAGGTTTACTTGAGCTTTTCCAGGGAGATTGCTTTTGTTCTGTAGGAAGTAATGAGCTCTCACATTTATGTAGCACTTTTGATGCTGGAAACCATAGACTTTAGTGATGGAGAAGACCTGTTAGGCCATCTTGTTCATATTTCTGCCAAAAGAGGATTTCTTCCTACAGTGCATTCTGCAGGGCTGGGTAGTCCATGCCAGCACAAAATGAGAGACAATTCAAAAGTCCTATAGAGCTCTCTCTTAGGAATTCTTCCTTGGCATCCAAGCTAAGTTTTCCTTTGACACATTTCACAGGTACAGAGTTTTGCACAGGAGACCCCTTTTACTTCCTCTCAATTGCACTGCTCTGGTGACAGGCTTCACTATCTTCACCCCTCTCTGGATGGAACCACGTGGTCCTACCACTTTTAGATGGGGTCTCTGTACAGACCCAATGTTTACCAATAATATTACTCTGAGAGGCCCAACTGTGTTTGACACCTGTAAGTCCTTTCCTTTAGGAGCCTGAGATAGTGGCTTATTAAAGTGACTCAAAAAGCTTCTTTAAAACAAACCAATATTTATTCACCTAAATGTACAGAGCACACAGAGCAAAGGGATAACAACAACAAAAGGCCTATCCACCTGGGACTGACTAACTTTATTTTTTCCTTGCAAGTTTTTGGTATGTCCCACTCAGCCCAGTCATCCCTACTACTGGCTTAGGAGAGATACTTATTATGGTCTCTGTTACCGTATTATCTGAGTGATTCACAGTCTTTACCATGAAAGGTAGGGAAATATATTATTCTGCAGCTGGGAACAGAGCACCGACTGTGTGTCTTGCACAAGGTTACACAGGAAGCCTGTTGCAGAATAGGAGACTGCACCCAGATCTCTCACGTCCCAAGCTAGTTCTCTAACTGCTGGACCCTCTTTTCTCCTCACAAGGAAAACTTTTTCTTGCAGATTGTTTTAAAAAATGGAGGCTCTCTGAAGCTATTCAGGGGGTCGAATGCATGGAGGACAACAGAAGCATTCAAAGTTTAATGAATGCAGTTTATTTGCCACATTATTCTTCAGTCGATGGATAACAGCACCACAAATAGACCCCAATCCTGGCCTGGGATCTGCCGGCACAAATCCTGGCCTTATGCAAAGGACCATTGAAGTTAAAGGATCTATGTTTGAGCACAGGGGTCCACCCTAGTGGACTTAAATGCAGTATCTTGGTCATATATATCACTTTTTCATACTGTAAAAAGATTTCCAGTCAAAAAGCATAGGTTGTAAATCTTTCATATGCACATATTTAAATGTGATATGATTTTAAAGGGCACTAAGACTGTTTTTGTCTTAATTTTTAATTCACTGTTTATATATTGCCTTGGAAGCAATCTTGGAAACTGAAATCTGTTTACTTTCTAAAGTTTTTCTTTCCTTCCCCTCTCCCCCGCTTCCCCGCCCCCACGTACCCTGTTTTGTTACTGAAGGACTGCTAGATTGAGAATTCTGGTTTGTTGTCATAGGGTTGGTCTTGAGAAGCTGTTGGTATTGATTTCTATTCTAAAAATAAAGAACTGAAGGATTTGCGTACACATGTGCATGATGCACGCGTGCGCACGCATATAAAACAAGAACTCAGTAAGGGTGAATTACGAATTGGGACTAATAACCGTGACAGTTTCCATTTAAGCTTCACTATAACTTTGTGTTGAAAAACCTAGATTAAGGAAATGGCATCTGATTAGAACTTACTGGTTTTTGTTGTGTAACAAGTTAGTCAGGTGCCCGGAAAGGGATCCCAAAACTAGATGCTTTGCATTCCTATTAAACTGAATCCCTGGCTTCCACCATATTAACAGAATTCCCAGACTGTAATGTGAGAAAGAAGTGCTGCAGCATCTGGACAGCCGGTCTGTTTGTTTCTGTCAGATCTTGGTATTAAATAATTGCTGAGGCCAGTGTCACAATCAGGCAGAGTCTCAGAGTGGTTTTATGACAACCAGCACCACAAGTGATCCCCGAATGACTCACGGGAAGTATGTACAAGTTCGTTTCTGGTCCTCAGAAAGAGAGGTTGTGGCGGTGGTGTAAGGCCCTTCAGATACAGAAGGGTGGTAAAGTGAAGAAAATGTGGTGGGATGAACAGTTCCTTGAGCATGGATTTTGAGGACCCACTGAAGACACCCTCTTTAAATATTGTTTGTTTACTCTGTCGTTTCAGTTGCAGTAGTCTAGTACTTGTTACCACCCTGTGACTGGAGACTGCAGGAGTCCAATGGTCATCACAATGTCATAATGCGAGTTTTATGAGCATGTGGTGCAAAGTGAGATTTACACTCTGGGTATGTCTACACTGCAGTTAGACACCCACAGCTGGCCCATGCTAGCTGACTCAGGCTAAGGGGCTGTTTAATTGCTATTCAGGCCCTGGCTGCAGCATGAGCTCTGGGACCCTCCCACCTTGCAGGGTTCTATAGTCCGGGTTCCAGCCCAAACCCAAATGTCTACACGGCAGTTAAACAGTCCCTTAGCTTGAGCCCCATGAGCCTGAGTGAGCTGGTACAGGCCAGCCACAGGTTTTTAATTGCAGTGTAGACATACTCACTAAAACGCATGTCCTGTACTAAGAGTAAGTAGCCATTATTAAAATACAGCATGCAAGAAAAGTACCAATATGAGCATGATCTCCAGTGATAGGAGCACACTTGACAAACTGAGATAGAAGAATTCCACCTTGTTGGCTAAAATCAGCCTTCAAAGTCACCAAAAGCTGATGTGACGCATACGTGCATCATCTATATTATTACCATGCTGAATGCGAAATGTAAAGCAAACACACAAAAGTGAGTTTTCTCTTTTTTCCACAGAAAATTTCAATATTTTTAGCAAAACATCCAGCAGTGAAATATTTTGGCCCCAAACTTAAATATTTAGATTCAGAAATACTGCTGTGCTGCCTCATGGGAGTTGTAGTTCAGGTTGTCTCATATCCCCATTCGCCTTTCTGGGTTGCCCAACCAGACTCCATCTGCCATGATATACCTTAGCAAGGGATTTCCATGATACACTGCCTCTCCTTACCTCTCCAATAGACCATGGTGCACCATAGGATATGTAGTCTGACTAGGGAGCCCAACCTATAGAGGAAATGGGAACAGGAGGACCCAAACTGGAAAAAAAACTCTCAATTTTTGACTAAACTATTTTGGCATGCAAATTTTTACCTCCCAAACTGAAATTTTCTACAGGAAAAAAAAGCCTCATTTCCAGACCAACTATAGAGGTCATTCTTAGTTCTTCTGAGGTCTTCATGGATATTATAATACATTCTTTTCAGCATAATAAAATGCAACAGTCTCTTTGTTTGTACAGAGATGCATACAGCTCTTAACTGAAACTCCACAGTAAGTTAAGGACTTTATCAGGCTCAGACTGAAGTCAACAGCAAGACTCCCATTAACTTCAACAGGAGCTGGCTCAGGCCCCTGGGCATCTGAAATCCCAGCGGCAGAAGAATTCACCACAGTTTGTGTTTGGGAGACTGACTCCAAGAAGAGCGATCAGCCCCACCTTGTCCGCAGGCAGAGTTCATGGATGTTCAGATCCAGGATTTTGGTTCAGGCTCATCTCTAATTCTGAGTGATAATTCCTGTGTTAGTTTAATCTATAGGTTAAAGAATGAACAACTTGTCTGAAGTGTGCACTTGTGTTTGTAACATGATCATACAGATGAAAAAGTGGAGGCTTTCAGTCATCAAATATAAAACTGATGGGGGAAAAACACATGGCAGAGGTTGAGCTTGGTAAACTAGTCTGTTACTTTCCTCTGACTTACACATGCCCGGGTTATCACACACCTGGTATCTCACTCTGTAAGCTAGCAACAACTTGGTAACGTAGAGGTGGCAGGAGGGAGGGAGGGATTCCCAGGGCTCTTGGAGGATCTTGCCCCAGCCAGAGTGAAATACTCTGCAAAGAATCCTGCATAGATTCCCATAAGCATATATGGGCTAGACCAGTGGCTCTCAACCAGCGGTACGTGTACCCTGGGGAGTACGCAGAGATCTTCCAGGGGGTACATCAACTCATCTAGATATTTGCCTAGTTTTACAACAGGCTACATAAAAAGCACTAGCAAAGTCAGTACAAACTCAAATGTCATACAGACAATGACTTGTTTATACTGCTCGATATACTATACACTGAAATGTAAGTACAATGTTTATATTCCAACTGATTTATTTCATAATGATATGGTAATTAGAAAGTAAGCAATTTTTCAGTAATACTGGCTGTGACACTTTTTTTGGTAACTTTATGTCTTGATTTTCTAAGCAGGTAGTTTTTAAGTGAGGTGAAACTTGAGGACACGCAAGACAAATCAGATTCCTGAAAGGGGTACACTAGTCTGGAAAGGTTGAGCGCCACTGGGCTAGACCAGTGGTTTTCAACCTTTTGTCATCTGCAGACCCCTAAAATATTTCAAATGGAGGTGCGGGCACCTCTGTAAATCTTAGACATAGTCAACAGTTCCCCAGGGGTCCACGGACCACAGGCTGAAAACCACTGGGCTAAAAGAACAAAACAGCATTCAAAGTAACTACAGGACTTGCACATTGGGGGCTAGATTGTCTCTTTAAGGCCCAGCCAGGCACTGGGGAAGGGGTGCAGAAATGGATATACTGCAGCAGATGTCAGCCAGTAATCCTGCTGGGGCATTAGGGAAGAGCACATTGGAGTAGAAATTCCCCTATCCTTGCAAAAGGTGGAAAATGTGCTCCCATCCGGGCAAGGAGAGCTTCCTAACTTTATTTGGGGAAACTAGCATCGTGCTGCCATCTCTCATGAATTGTGTGATATTTGGTGTTTTGCTTAAGCCCCAGATCCTAGAAGTCATGCAATTATGAAAGAAGCTGAGCTTTCATTTAAGAAAAATGAAGTTTCTAGCCCTCATGGATATGAAGAAAAGTTGAAAAACATGAACCCTAAAGGCTCAAAAAACCCAGGTAAATGAAAAGAGCCCCCAGTTATTTATTTTAAGCAAGTCTTCTAATTTTTCAATATTTGGAGTTGGCAGTACTTCTGGCATCACCCCAGTGCTAGCCTTGTGCATCACTTGCACTCCAGAGCCACACTGGATCCCTCCACACTGCAGCTGGGAAGTGTGATTCCCAGCACAGTAGACAGACTTCAGCTTCAGCTAGCACGCTAAAAATTGCAGGCTGGATGCTGCAGCATGGACGGGGGCTAAAACTAGCCACCCGAGTACAAACCTGCCTGGCATCTTGGGCCCAGCTCAGGCGGTTACCCTGAGACTCTGCCAGTGCTATGCTGCAGCATAGAGATAGCTACACAAGAGCATAAAAGGGGGGAAATTCTCCCTCTCCCCTTTCTCCTCCCTCCCTTTGTGTACCCATGCAGGGCCAGCCACCCTCTGGCCCTATGTATGCGGTCTAAGAGACATTTATGGATGCAATTATAGCGCAAGTGGGTCATTATCACAATAATACAACAGAAAATCTATTTAAAATATGTGCATTGCAGGCCTATGATGCTAAATTGGATTTCCTTAATGTACCTCTGACTGCAGACAATAAAAACAGCTTGTATGGTGAAAGATGATGGAAAAATAACTGGGAAAAGAGCTCTATGTTACAATTACAGCATTTTCTCTGATGTGCAGACCTGGGATTATAATCTGAAAGTGAGATAGACAACAGAATTAGGAGATGAGGATTCAATTTAATAATGTTTTGCATTAGTGTAATTGCATAAAATTAGGCTATTAGTGTATTTTTTGCAAATTGTAACTCCATAAAACGAAGTAAAATATTTCTAGTGAATAAAATACAATCAATGTGTTCAAAAGGATGGTCTAAATTTTGAGACCTCAAAACACTAGTTTCACTGAGAACTTTTATTAAAAAAATACATGACTGTGTCCATACACTATTCTGAGAAACTCTGACCCTCACAGGTGACTCCAACGGAATTTAAGTGAAACTTTTTCAGAAACAATAACTATGCAGAATTTAGTGCCTAAGATGTCGTTTTCACTGCGGGGGACATTAATTAGAATGTTCTTTACCTGACCTTCATTTTATGTTGTGTAAATATCACTGAAACGAATTGGAGGGGAAAAGCCTTCTTGTTCAGAGAATGCAGCTGCTCATTTCAGCAAGCCTTCTAGCTGTGACTTTGAATGTCAACAGAAGCTGTGTCTGGTGTCTTCTCAACTATTCATGTGGGACAGGATTTATCTTTTTGGGCTCCCCCATGGCCCAACTGAAAAATCGTCATAAGGGCCTGTACCAACCCCTCCTTTGTTATGTTACAGTTGCCACTGTGGCTCAGCCAGCCTACTCCAGGCAACTCAGAAACAGGAGTAGAAAATACAGATCCCTACTGGATTGAGAGGTCTAGAGCTGGCCTCTGTCCACGCCGTTCTTGCCATTCTAACTCTCAAAACAGACAAGTTTCAAGTGCTTAGATCCACTGTTGATTCATTTACGTTAATAGTTAACATGCTTAGGCCCTGACCCTGCAAATTACTTCTTCTTCGAGTGCTTGCTCATGTCCATTTCACTATAGGTGTGTGCACACCTCCATGCACGGTTACCCGGAACTTTTTTCCCCTTAGCGGATCCCGTACGGCTGGCTCCAGCGCCCCCTGAAGTCCCGCGCACGTGCCATGATAGATGAGGCGCTACCGGCCCTACGCCCCCTCAGTTCCTTCTTTCCACCTGTGACGGTTGCTGGAACTAGCCAGCTCTCAGCAAATACTATTCCCCTTATTTGAACTTGGACTCAAAAGGACCGAGAAATCTGGTTGAGAGTCCTGTTGATGGAGGCAGCGCTCCTCCTGGCGTCCGAGCTGACCCACTCTGCCTCGGTACCGAGTGTGACTTCGGTACAGAGCGCACTGCCGGCACCAGCTTCGACTCGGCACCGCGCACCATCACCGGTACCGAAGAGGAAGAAGCAGCGTGCAGAGCACGAACACTCCCCAGTGCCGTCGATACGGGCAGGGTCGAGTGTGGAGAAGCACCGGACCCGGCCTGTCGAGACTTTTCCAGTGCCTGCATCTCCGGTCAGGGAGCCTCCCCTGACTCCTGGGCGTGGGATAGTGCCCCTGCTGATGCTGTTGACACCGGAGGCTTTTCAGGTGGCAAGAGCCTTGTTGACCTTGTCTACGCCACCCCCGCCGCCGAGGGAGAAGGGGCCAGTGTCACGGGGGACACCCGCGTTGGGTCCCCCTGAATGGTGGTGGAGATCCCCGGTACAGGAAGGAAGATCTCCCGCCACACGGTCTCCGAGGGTGGAGCAGAGCCACTCCCCTAGTAGCCACTCCAGGTCGGCATTGTCGAGCCAACCTGCATGGGATGTGGAGTCTCCCTCTCGGCACCGACATCACTCCCCGGCGCTGGAGGCAGCGCAAACCAGGAAACAGCACCAGTCGAGGTCTGCCAGGCGGCGCTTGGACAGCTCCCGTTCCAGCTCCCCAGCACCGAAGAGTTCGCCCGTACCTAGACGGCGCAGAACCTGGTCGTTTGTCGGAGGACCTGGCACCGATAAGTTCGCCCGCACCAAGGCAGCGCGGAACCTGGTCGTCGTCGGAAGGACCCGGCACCACAGAGTTCGTGGCGCAGAACCAGAGGACAGCGTGACCCTCACTTGCTCCATGTGCCGCAGGCTGGGGCTACTCATAAACGAACAGAAGTCCACATTAACCCCAGTGCAACGAATAGAATTCATTGGGTTACCCTGGACGTTTCCCAGGTCAGAGCCTTCCTGCCTCAGCCACGTTTCGAGGCGATGGTCTCTATCACCTCCCAGCTGCACCAATGCCCCACGACAACAGCCAGGCACTGCCTACAGCTGTTAGGCCACATGGCGGCCTGCACGTACGTAGTGAGACTAGCTCGCCTGAGGCTCAGATCACTTCAGGCGTGGTTGGCCTCGGTATATGTGCCGAGCAGACACCCATTGGACCGGGTGGTCACAGTTCCCCCGCCTGTCCTAGCCTCCCTAAACTGGTGGCAGACTCCCCAGGCAGTGATGAAGGGGGTTCCGTTCAGGGAACTGGTCCCGTTGGTCATCCTAATCTCCGACGCTTCAGACATAGGCTGGGGAGTCCACATCAGCACCAACCTAGGCCCTCAGGGACTCTGGTCAGGGGAGGACAGGCGCCTGCTCATCAACATGAAGTTGCTGAGGGCCATTCGCCTAGCGTGCAAGGTGTTCCTCCGATTCCTGACAGGCATGGTGGTGCAGGTGCTGATGGACAATACCGCAGCCATGTTTTACATAAACAGGCAGGGGAAAGCGCGCTCCTCAGCCCTCTGCAAGGAAGCTATCCATCTGTGGTACCTGGCCGTGAGGGACAATTTCCACCTGACGGCCTCTCACCTCCTGGGAGTGAGGAACGACGAGGCGGATCGTCTCAGCAGGTCGTTTCCACCCCGCCACAACTGGTTGCTACACCCAGAGGTGATGGCTATGATCTTCCGGAAGTGGGGCGTTCCCCAACTGGAGCTGTTCGTGTCGGCCTGGAACAAGAAGTGTCTGAGGTTCTGCTCGCTCCAGGGTCCTGAGATCGGGTCGATTTCTGACGCATTCCTCATGGACTGGATGGGGACCCTCACGTACACGTTTCCGCCCATTCTTCTCCTGCCCAAGGTCCTGCTGAAAATAAGTGGACATTATACTCATCGCTCTGGCCTGGCCGAGACAGCACTGGTTCAGCATGCTGCAGGACCTTTCGATTGCCCCGCCCATGGAGCTCCTGAGGCAGCACGACCTTCTCTCCCAGGACCATGGTCGCCTGTTGCACCTGGACCTGGACTCCCTGCACCTCACGGCCTGAGGCTCTGTGGCTGACGGAGGGAGAGAGAGCCTGCTCGGTGCAGGTCCAGCAAGTCCTGCTTGGCAGCAGGAAGCCTTCTACACAGGTCATGTATCAAGCTAAGTGGAGGCGGTTTACCTGTTGGGCAGAGTCCCGGGGTATTCCGCCCAGCCTCTCGCCTGTACAGGCGATCCTGGAGTACCTGCTCTAGCTAAAGCTCCAGGGTCTGGTGCTGGCCTCGTTGTGGGTTCACCTGGCGGCCATTTCAGCCTTCCATCAACTGCTAGAGGGGCTCCCACCCCATGTCGGTCAGGTTCCTCAAGAGGATGGAGTGGCTTTATCCACAGGTCCGTGACCCGGTGCCTCCCTGATATCTCAACCTGGTCCTCTCGAGACTCATGGGACCTCCCTTTGAACCCATGGCTTCATGCCCTCTGCTCTTGCTTTCATAGAAGGTAGCCTTCCTGGTGGCCATTACCTCAGCCAGGAGGGTCTGCGAGATTAGGGCGTTGACCTCGGAGCCCCCTTATACAGTATTCTATAAGGACAAGGTTTAGTTGAGGCCACACCCAGCCTTCCTGCCCAAGGTGGTTTCCCAATTTCATTGTAATCAAGATATTTTTCTCCCTATGTTTTTCCCCAAACTGCACGGTTCAGAGGAGGAGAGGAGATGGCATTCGCTGGATGTGAGAGGAGCCCTGGCCTTCTACATTGAGCGTACGAAGCCGTTCCGGAAATTGACGCAGCTCTTCATCACAGTGGCTGACCAGATGAAAGGCTCACCTGTCTCCACCCAGCGCATCTCCTCGTGGATTACATCATGCATCAAGTTCTGCTACAAGCAGGCGAAGGTGCCGCTTCCGGGAACCATCACAGCGCACTTAATCAGAGCTCAAGTCTCATCTACAGCCTTCCTGAAGAGAGTGCCCCTGCAGGACATCTGCAAAGCCGCCACCTGGTTGTCGGTGCACACCTTCACGTCCCACTACGCCATCGTCCAGCAGGCGAGAAAGGACACGGGATTTGGCAGAGCGGTCCTGAGGGCAGCTCACCGGTAACTCCGACCCACCCCCAAAGGTATTGCTTGTTAGTCACCTATAGTGGAATGGACATGAGCAAGCACTCGAAGAAGAAAACAAGGTTACTTACCAGTAACTGATTGTAACAAGGTGCTGTGGCCTTCCTCGGAGCCTGTTTCATTCCATTATTGCTTCTTATACACCCATGTACTGCTCTAAATAACTCTTCTGCTTCTTCACATTAATGCTTTTCAAATATTTTATGTACTGTTACCATGTCTGCTTGTAATGGCCCTTTAAAGATTACTTAGCTTGTACATTCTTTGGGAGGGGGATTGTCTTTTTGTTCTGGGTTTGTACAGCACTTAGCACAATAGGGTTCTGCTCCAGGACTGGGGCTCCTAGGTGCTACCACAATACAAATAAACAAAAGAAAGAAACAAGGATATAGGACAAGGACCGCTCTAGTCCTGGGGTTTAGCCCTGAACAAGGCATTCTGTGGGATGTTGTTTTGGAGTGATTAATGGGAAGGATAATGCAGGAGGGAACCATGTGACCATGCTGGGAAAGACTAGGCTATATAAGGCAAGTTTCTTGCCCAGTCTAGAGAGATTGGGGATAAAATAAGACCTGGAGTGGGGCTCCATCAAAAATGCTGGGGAAACAACCCAGGGAGAGCCTGTAGGGAGATCTAGAGATAAGCAGGACGGAAGGACTCTGGGAAGGGGGAAGTGAGTGAAGCTAATGCCCATGGGCAATGGAAGCATATATGGTTTGGGAACTGAGTGTTAATGTCCTGTTTTGGGGCCCATGGATGAAGCTTCTAGAGTGCATGGGACGAAGTCCCTCTTGATCCCCCTACATGACCAGGGGAGACCAGGACAGATTCTGCAGAAAGGGGAAAAGGGCTAGTAAATTGTTTAGCTCAGGAAGGCCAAACTATTAGTGGTGTCGAGCAACTGTGTCAACAAGGCTAAAGTACGAAAGGTGAAAATTATAGGCAGGATTTTCAAAAGTGCTCTGCTCCCAGTATCTCTTATTTAAAGTCTGGCCATACATGTCGTGATTAATTGTGGATGATTTTTTTATTTGTTTGTTTTTATTCTTAATTTAAATGCTGGTAGAGAGAAGCCACTGATCCAAGGATCTCCCAGATGTATTGCTTTAACCAGTGAATAGGTGAGT
Source organism: Emydura macquarii macquarii (assembly GCF_026122565.2). Classification (NCBI taxonomy): domain Eukaryota; kingdom Metazoa; phylum Chordata; order Testudines; family Chelidae; genus Emydura; species Emydura macquarii. The sequence continues at coordinate 3,100,146 of NW_027133667.1, forward strand.
TAACATGATGTTTGTTTGATCTTTGATGTATGCTTTATCTAGGGGAAAATCTTGTCTTTTTGTCTGAAGTCAAAATGGCCTCAGGAATGGATGCTGTACATTGGATTAGGTCATTCAGAGTGGAAATAGATGTGAGGAAGTATTTTGTAAGGTCTGGATCTTTGCTGTCAGTATTTATTGACTTAGCAAAGGCATATAATATTATGTGGTGGGAGCATTTGTTGACTAAATGTTGTGGGAAGGAGATTGAAGACAGTGTGTGAGTGGCACAGCACTTTCTTAGTGAGCAATCTATTTAGGTTAGGAATGAAGAAGAAATTTTGTAGTAAATATATACTTAAAGCTGATTCCTTTTAAGGTTCACACTCATTATAAACTAGGTGTGGTGGCTTTGCATAAGCTTCCACAATCCAGGAGTTGATTCTAATCCTTATTGAAAACAACTCTATGGTAGTTTGAACTGTACTCTTTTCAATAGTTGGTGACTTTGCTAAATATGTGTAGAATTATTTTCACATTCTCAGCCTACATGGATGATAAGGCAACTTGGAGTCTTGTAATAATGTATGAATATAATATGTTCTTTATGGTTGCCTGACTTGTTTGTAAGGGAGGTACTCTATGGATACAAGGAGTTAATTCAAGCAGGGGTTGGCAGTATATTGGAAAGAAGACAGTAGCTTCAGATAGCCACTCATTTACCTATCTGAGGGACAATACCAGCATTCATTTTGATGTCCTGCTTCTGACCCCCATCCAGCTCAATGGACCAGTTTGTAAACACAGAAGAACCAAAGAGCTGGAAACATAAGACAAAGGGCTAGTGGCGGGGCTAGTGACATTCTCAAAGGAAAGAGGCTGTGGGAAGTTGCTGATGAGAAATGGTTCTCACGGATATACAACCCAGAGGTCCGGAGTCTGGAGTAGTGAGAGACCTGCCTAGGGTCTCTGCCAAGGGATGGCTACCCCTTAGGGAAGACTGACATGCATTAGAGGCCTTTGGTGTTTTAAAATCCTTTATTTTCTCTTGTTATGCAGTAAAACAATATTTTATTTGAGAAAGCTGTCTGGGTCACAGTGCTTACCATTGGTCGCAACTCCCAAAAGGGAGACCCATTCGGATGTGCACAAGGTACAGTAGCCCAGGGCCAAGAGGAGAAACCCATAAGCATTATTTATGGCACTGTAGAAAAGATTCAAACTCTGAGCCTAGTTCTGATTTGACTTGTAGTAAACAAGCATATCATTCACGTCAGTGGAGTTATTCCAGATTTACACCAGTGTGAGATCAAAATTAGGACCAATACGTTGAAAGCTTGAGAGTTTAGTAATGAAAACTGGGGGGTGGGAGGGGCTTCTAGGCTTCAGCTGTCTTTTTGACAGTACCACTTGTGAAATTTCTACCCAAACAGTGTCAACTATTGGAAAATAACATTAGAAAATCCCCTGATACCTTGTTAACTTGTTTAATTGTGATTGTGCAGCTGGAAACAAGGCAAGGCAGCTCAGTGTTCCAATGTGCCAGCTGCATTTGCTCTGTGACTCTTCTGAGACTGTTGGACTCCTGTTATCAGAAGCCGTAGTGAAATGGCCTTTTTTATTTTTGTTAGAGAAGGTAAGAAATTGTGTTCTTTTGAGTTCCTCATGGCTTTCTTTACAAGGGCAGAGTTAAGGTTGTGTGACTGTCCTATCAGATAAATGTAACCTTAAAGATGGTTCGTCTCATGTTTGATATTTATTTCTATTCTAAAATTCTGTATGGGATGTATACGTGCATGATGTATGTACATGGCAGTAGGGTGACTTTCGCTCAGCATTCCCTGCTTTTGACATTTGGGTTGAGTAAGCTCTCACTTTTGGGAAGAGTATGATGAGTGTTGCCTCTTTATAAATCCACTGTATGCCCACATCTTGACTACTATGTGCAAACTGGAAAAAGTACAGAAAAGGACAACTAAAATGATTAGGGATATAGAAAAGCTTCCATATAAGGAGAGATTAATAAGACTGGGTCTTTTCAGCTTTGAAAAGAGACGACTAAAGGGGGACATGATAGAGGTGTATAAAATCATGATTGGTGTGGAGAAAATAAAAAAGGAAGTGTTATTTACTCTTCATAATACAAACTAGGGGTCACCAAATGAAACTAATAGGCAGCAGGTTTAAAACAAACAAAATGAAGTATTTCTTCACACAAGGCCCAGTCAGCTTGTGAAACTCTTTACTGGAGAATGTTGTGAAGTCCAAGACTACCTGTTTTACCTATTTCCTCTGAACCACTTGATATTGACCATGGTTGGTAGACAGGATACTGGGCTAGATGGACCATTGGTCCGACCCAGTATGGCCGTTCTTATGACTACAAGGCATGGTTGTGGGACTGCAACTACTAGCCCCAGCACCATAAAGTATTTTGTGTTTTCTGAATATGAACCCTTCAGTGCTGTCAGACACCATTTAAGGAATGAACAAGGCTTCGCCAACCCTGTCTATCCCAATGTCTGTTGGAATGACTCTGGCCACATCTACACTACAGTAGCACAGTTGTGAGGCTGCTGCTGTAGTCCCGTAGCATAGATGCTTTCTACATAGATGCATAGACTTTAAGGCCAGAAGGGACTATTATGATCACCTAATCTCACTGCCTGCACATTGCAGGCCACAGATTCTCACTCACCCTGTACTAGACTCCCTAACCTCTGGCTGAGTTACTGAAGTCCTCAAATCATGATGTAAAGACATCAGTGGAAGACGTTCTTCCATCAGGGTAGTCGATCCACCTCTCCAAGAGGTGGTAACTGCCAACCGAGACACCGGGGGCTTGGATGGAAGAATTCTAGGGTCTATGAGTTTTTCTCACCAGGGCAGGTTGTCAGCCTCACACCCCCACCCCAACCTGGAGGGCCAGTGGGCTGCTTTGCATGTCCCTGCCCTGGGAGCCAGCCCTCTGGCTGGGGTTGCCGTACCAGGACTGGGAGCTCCATCGGGCACAGCTGCCAGGGTCAGTGGTGCCACCAGCCTCCCCGCCATATCAAGGGGCAGCTCCCTGGGGACACAGCTCCTGCACGTCGCCCCCGGGGAGGCAGCGCGTCTCGTGCAGCACCCCACCGGCCAGCAATTATTTCCAAGGGCTGCTGCGGCAGCGGCAGCGGCATCAGCAGGAGGCGGAGTCTGGTGATGTCACTCAGAGCCCTCCCTTGCATTTCCCCCCCTCCCCAGCCTGGGCCTTGCCCCGCCCCCTGCGCGCGCCGAAGTGGAACTGCCCGGGCCGCCGGTGGCGCGCGCGCGGCATCCTCGGCTCCCTTGTGCCTGCGCGGGGACCCGGGAGCAGGGGCGCGAGCTGGTCCCGGGCAGAAGACGGGCGCGCGCTCCTCCCCCCCCCCTCCTCCCGCCCTCAGGCGCACGCAGGTGCCGGGCCGCCCCGCTCCGCTCCCCGCCGCCGGGCCGGTCCCCCGGCGGGATCAACGCGTCGCCGGGAGGAGCTGGGGGCCTGGGCCCGCCGCGGCGGCTGGGCTAGGGCTAGGGCGGCGGCAGCCTCGACCCACGTGAGGAGGAGCCGCGAAGGGCCGGCAGCAGCAGCAGCAGCAAGGAGCCTCCTGCAACCGCCGACACCGGGAGCTGCGGCCGGCAGGAGGAGCCCCTCTGGCCCCGGGGCTATTGCCCCGAGCGCTCGCTGCCTGCGCCCGGGGCGGCTGCTGCTGCTGCGCTACCCCCGCTCTCCTCCCCCCGGGTGAGACGGACTCCCCGCTGCATCCTCCTGCGCCGGGCATCTGCTCTCAGCCCCGGTTATCTTGCCCCCTCCCCGCCGCCCTTGTGCCCCGCGCGGGTGGATGTGCAGAGGAGGCGGCGCGGAGCCCGCCCAGCCCTGGCTTTCGGGGGATGCCCAGGGCAGCGATGACTTGAGGCTTGGCTTTGCCATGGGTGGGATGAGCTGCTTCACGGTTGCTTTGGTGACGCTGGTCTTCTGGTGCCCGGCTCCGCCTGGGTGCAGCGCCCGCCGCCCGGCCCTGCGAACGGCTCTCCCAGTGCTGCTGCCTCTCCTGCTGTCCGTGCCGGCCTTCCTGGGCTCCCCGATGGCAGGTAAGGAAACCAAAGGGGGCCGAGGGCTCCTCTGCCTTACCCGGAGCAATGCTATGCCAGGCTGTCTTGCCCCTGGCTGCAGGAGTGGCCCCTATGGGTAGAGCGGTACTGAGGCTTCTTTGTACTGAGGACTCATGGCAGAATATGCCAGGGCTCCAACCAGTGCATGTACCAAAGACCTCTCTTAGATTGTGCCCCAGGCTATTTTGTGACTGATGCTTCATTTAAAAAACAAAAACAAAAACCGTTTATGAGACACAGGTTTCTCCCCTTTTCCCAGAGTGTTTATGTTAAAGGTATGAGAGGGGAGAGAAACGGCAGCTAACTACACTTGAAAATGGTTATTCCCATTCTTCTGTGCCCAAGCCTTAGTGCTTTGTGTATTAGGAAGACAGAAAGCAAGTAATTGTAATGAAGCCTCCTGCAGGGAATTAAAAAATACCTTTTTGGAGATTTTTAAAAAGAGAGTGTGCTCCACGGAGGGTTCTTTGGAAAACCTTTTTTAAAATAAAAACGACGAGAGTCCTGTAGCACTTTAAAGACTAACAAATTTAATTTCAGCAGGCATAAGCTTTCGTGGGTTGCACCCCACTTCCTCAGATGCAATTGGTAGAAATAATATAGTAAATACAGGCAACATATATATAGTGGGTAACATATACATATCCAAAGGCATAGATAACAATGGGGTAGGTGGATGGAAGCTGGGTACTTGAGGCCTAATGACAACCATTGAGGAGGAGGTGAGAATGGGTGATCAGAGCAAATAGTGCTACAGAACTCCCCTTGTTTTTGCTGTATACAGACTAACACGGCTACCCCTCTGGAACTTTTTTTTAATGTTAAGGTATAACATCTTAAAATAAGCAGACACACTAAATAAGGCTAAGGTAGTTGAGTGTCTGCCTATTAGCATAGAATTAAAAGATATAATTCACATAGAGAGGTGTCTATTTTGCTCCTCTCCCATATGCCTGGTAATCAGGTGTTTTGGTCTTCTATGATGTCATCTGAAAGCTGATGTGCTCTTGGAGTCCATGCAGGGAATGCATTTCGCACAACCTGCGTGCTTCTGGAGGATTGTTGGGCAGTCTGTGCATGCAGTGTGTGTTGTTTTTGTTTTTGTTTTTAAATAAAAGATACTTGGATATCCTGAATAGGTGTGACATTGACATTATAACATTTCCAAATTTGTAATAGCAGTTGCAGGATTCCAGATACATTGTGTAGTTTTCTCTATGGAACCACAAAGTGCTGAAATTAGAAAACCTTGCCTAGCATGCAACTATTTTTAAAACAAACAAACAAAAAATGTAAACATAGCAGTGAGAGGACAACTATCTAAAGATGATTCTGTTAATTACTTAAATTACCATGGAGCTGGGTTTTTTATCCATTGTTGGCTCTAGATGTTTAAATGAAGCTGTAATGTAGTTAAATTTTATTACCAAGATGTGTAGTACACAAACTTCTTATTGTCTTACTCAGTAGAAAGTTGTGCCTGTTTAAATGCAACAGATGACATTTCATAGAACATCACCTTGTGCTGATGTATGTTTAAATAAAAATCTTAACTTGAATTTCAATAAAACACCTTCTTAGTCGATAATGAACATAATATATAGTAAAACTTGCCTTAATCGACCAACCGCATGGTCCAGCCAAAGTCCGACATCTAGAAAAGGCTGGCTTTCTTTTATTTAAGATTTAGCAAAATTGAAGTGGGAATGACTGATGTATTTGCTAGTGTTCATCTTTGATATTGGTTTATATTGTGGTTATTGCATGTTTAAGACCTGATCCGATTCCTTTTTGCAACGGATGGGAGATTTTTTCACTTATTTTAAGCAGTTGGATTGGACTCCTATGAAAGCTGAAAATCTCTAGTATATTTCAGAGATGCTAAATGTAGAATAAGGTTTAGGTATGATGTCTTAGAGAGGTGTCAAAGCTGTCTTTTTATAGAGGATTGTAAAAATATTTTTGTCTCCTTATGGCTTTAGACAGTAAGTTGAATGTGGTTTTTGTTTAGTCACATTCATCTCACTTAGCTTCCTTTAATTGCAATGTCTCTGGGCATTTGGAAAAAATATCTGTAGTGCTGTTTTTATAATTACACCAATGTCTAGCCAGTGGAAGCTAATACTTAGAGGAAATATGGTTCATTCACTATGATGATTTTCATGTTAAAAGTATTGAGGAGGAGGGGGGTATTCTGAGAACACTGTAATAACAAAAATAAAGTTAGTCTGAAGTGCTTTATAAAAGACCAATACAGGAATCTGTCAATGACTTCTTATCGTAGTTTCCTATCCTAAATCTTTGTTTAGCCTTACAGTGCTTTTGGTTTCACTCAAGAGTGTATGAAAACAAAAGATGTTGTCATATATCTCTGTTAATATGCAGCAAACCTGGAGTGTTATCTTAAGGTTGCTTGAGAGGTAACACTGCTTCAGCATCTTTTGTTGGGAACACATTCTTCTGCTTGTCAGTGGTATTCATTCTTTCACAGTTGAAGAACCACTAAAGCAAACATATGCCACATAGAACTGTACCACAGAAAGCTTATTACAAGATTATGACATAGCTGTTCATTAGAGCAACTTGTACATTTTGATACTTCAACCGTAAGCATTACGTTTGCTTAATTTACTCTTAGCAAAACTCAGACTTCTGAAAACCAGGAAATAGAGCGTTATGGTCAATGCCCAGCCAACCTTAACTCTGCCCTCTTTGAGCAATACCTTACAATACACACACTCTGCCTTTTCACTGTAATGCACTGTATCTGCACCTGCCCTGCATTCAAACACTGAGCCTATTCCCCTTGACAGAATTCCACACGTGTAACATTTAACAGCCATTTCACACCCTTTTGCAATCCTGTCACAACTGCACAGAGGATACCATGTAAACCTATCTTATCCCTTAGTCGTCATTAAATCCAAAGTCTGCTTTCATATCCCACCTGACTAATGACAATATCCATGGCAAGAAAACACAGGGTCTTGCTAGTGACACAACTTACACAATTCTGTGTTGAATTGATGCAGACTGGAAGCTCAAAATACACATGCACTTCTTTCCTTTGATTCCCACACATTGGGGGGCCTCAGGCCAAGATCTCTTCATTTCACAGTCACAGCTCTGGTAATGCTCCTCAGGTTAAACCTCAGATTTCCTCATATCTCAAATACACTTCTGCCAACCTGCCCCAATTACTGCTTCCACCATTCAGTTCAGCTACATTTAACAGACTGAAAGCAGCTGGAGCGCATGCAGATAATTCCTAGTGGCTATTGCCAGCTTCAGTGGGTAGAGTTAAGGTTATGTGGATGTGTCCTTACCTCTGTATTCCCAGGTTTTCAGAAGTTTGAGTTTTGCTGAACTCAGTGTTCTGGAAGGGCATGAGCTATCAGCAAGAACCCTTAATTCTGTGTTTAGTAAGGGTGCTTTTTGCCATTTAATTATTACAAAAGTTAGGGAATGATTTTTCTCCATGAGGAGGGGGAGAAGTCCAAACAGATCCAGTGCACTCAGGAAGCATTTTAGCAAAGGAGCAACCTTAGACCCAAACTTTAGTCATCTATATTTCAGACTTCCCATGCTCTTGTGGCTCCAGTATATTTTAGGTGCTTAACGGCAGCAGAAACTGGGACACTTGAATGAAACATGTTCCAATGCTCACTTAAAAGGGGTGGGGGAGAGAAATGAGGGGTCAAGAGGGCCCAAGTTAAGTTTAAAGCTGTCTGGTGCTTATTAATACACATCTGAAAATAATATAAACATGTGCAGATCATCTCATAGAAGGGCATGCTTTAGCTATAATGACACTTTCTATTGCTCATGCTCAGTATGAAGCAATTTTCAAACGTTTCCAGCCTTTTCCAAAATCAAACTTTAATGGATGGTGCTCTTCATTGAGGACTACTTGCTTGCTAAATGTAAAAAGGTAGGCTGTTCGGGGGGGAGGGAGGGGGTGTGTGTGTGTGTGTGTGTGTGACAGTATACTAAATTCTGATCTTACAGAATAGTAAGATGACTTTTGTCCTTTATTTACTGGTATATAAAGGTTTCTAAGGAGAGCTGAGTAGTTGAAATGCTCTCCTTTCATATTTCAGACTATGGCTCAATGAATGAAATAAGTTTTGTGTGTGCAGCTTCCCGTAGTCAGCACTCTAAATCACAAAACCGTTGCACATGGTGTGGCACAACTTGGTAGTGTCTGGAGACCAAAGTTGAGCATTTATTGAGGAGGTCCCTGTAGGCTTGAGATAAGGATATTGGTGGGGCAGAAAGGGAAGCTTGCATGTCAACTGACCTTGCTTCCAGTTACTTAGCTTTCCCAAGTGCACATACAACATTAATTCCAGATTTAAAATGAGTATCAGGGAAACTTGTGTTATAGCTGGGATATAAGTCATGCAGTACAAGAAGACATAAAAATCCTGATCCATGTCAGCAGTCTGGTTTGAAGATGTTTTCAATTAGAAGCTGACAGTGACCTTACATCCTGTCCTTATGCTGAAAGATGAAACAGATTTGGGCTTCCAGCCAGGGATTTCCAATTCTGCAAAGACATAATATCTTCCATTCTTAAAGAACAACAAAAAATCATTTCCTTTGTCTTTCCAGCATACATGTGCTTTTTTATAGTAACAGTAAAAACTTATTTAAAGGTCTCAACTTCATGGCACTTCTTAGGTAAAACATTTTCTGACAGATTATTATAACTGAAAGAGGTTAGAGAATACCTTTCTTCTGTCTCTTGAAATTGTTTTCTTTGTGCATTAGGGCAGTATTCTTGTATATAGTAACTTTTGCTTGTTCCATCACCTCCAGTTAGTTACACTAAAAAAATTGTCTGGGAGACATGGATAGGTGGAGAATCTGAAGCTACTTTAGACTAATTTTTATTTGTTTTTAAACTACCCTAGATAACATGGCTCCTGTTGTTTTTTTTTTTTAAGCTTTAAGCGTGGAATCCTGGGCTTATTGAAGTCAACGGCAAAACCTTTGCTGACTTTGATAGGGCAGTGCATGAGAGTTTATAGACAGCATTTGCCATCTTCTACTCAAAATATTTGAAAGTTTATTAAAATTAGAATAGAAATATCAGTTCAGATTTTAGCGCTTTTTGATGCTAGTTGTTTCTGGCAAAGGACTATCCAGTATCCAACCAGGCTGGGTGTGTCTCAAAGTAATACGTTCACATATTTTATTTTGTGTGCATGTGTGATTCAGAGCTCCTGTTCCTGTTTTATTTTGGGACAGAAACATTTTTGTGATGAATATGCAGGGATTTTTTTAATCATTATTTATGTGCAAATAAAGAAAATGAAACAATTTTCCATAAAGTGTTCTTAGTAATTGTTTTAGGTTTAGTGGTAATTTTAGTTGGCCTAGGGCAACCTCAGTTGTAATGATGTGAGTTCAAATAACGTTATATGAATTGTCTGTTTCCTATCAGTAATTTGCATCATTTAAAAAAACAAAAAACTCTTCCCACTGTATTCCTTATTGATTTGTATTCTGAGTAGCATATTTTAAGTAAAACTCAGGTCTCTATATAACTGGCTCTTAAAAGCAAACAAGATGCTTACTTCAAACAAGTAAATACCAAAATTTTATGTGTATGTGAATATTACAGAATGTATTGTTTTCTGACTTCAGAAATGCATGGTATTGGAGTTAAAGTGGATGTTTTAATCACAGCCTCCCTTTCTCAAATCAGTGCTTTACTCTTTTATTTCTCTGGAGCATGTGAAATATTAAAACATCTCTGCATGTGTGCACATTCAAACACCGGCAGATCTAACAAACACAGCTGTCACAAACATTTTCTCAGCTGTCAGCTTGTGACATAAAATGTAGTAGTGAATTTCTACTCCATGACTTTGCTCTCAATGTATTTTCTTCCTTCCTATCTGGTGGGATTTTTTTTTAATGCTTTCATCTCTATTCCTATTTTACTTGTTGTGTCCTCTGCTCCCCTCCCCTTCCCTATATGCTGTCCTCCCCTCTGTCATGCTTCAGCTGCTACACTGCAGTGAAACTGACAGGAGCCTGGTCAATTTCATGCTTCCTCCTCCTGGATCACAGAAATGCTGTGTACACAGAAGGATAGGATTCCAGTCTTGTCAATTTTACACTATGCTCAGCTTTTCTAGGAAACTGGCTAGGCTTGGGTCAATTTCTCTGGTAATACTGTGGTCCCACAGGGGAATTTTTAGAAAGGAGAGGAAGAGCAAATGCAGGATATCTACAGTCCCTTGCCAAATTTAAACCTTTCCCCTTATCATTTAAGTGTGCAAGTTAATTTGTATAAATTTGTCTAAGTAACCTTTGCTATTGTTAAATGTTAAACAAGCAATAGGTTCCCCCACCCCCATCTCCCCCGTACTCCTTTTTTCTCTCTAAATCAGGTCAATTACTTTTATTTTTTATTTTTTTATATAGACAGGACTTGTGCTGACACTGTGTGAAATGACAGTTCTGTAGCATCTGACTGACTAAATTGGGTTATAAAATGACTATGATGTTTAGCCAGAATCCGGTAGTATGCAATGATATTTGAGTAGTTTTCCAAGGCACCCAAAAATGTTGATATCCAAACTAACCTTTTTGGCACTAAATGGAAATTGAAAGCACTTGAAAGTACCTTGGATGATCAAGACCTACAGTATATGATGGGTTGAAAAATCCATTTGTCAGTACTGAGGATGAAATTTTATCTAGTGAGCAGAGCACCTAAGCCATCAACTTCTGCAAAATTTAAGCTTTCATTTTAAAACCCCACAACTTTTGGTAACCCTTTGACTGCAAAATAAACTGGAATGTGAAGTGTGGCACTGTTCCCATCACCCAAAGAGTGAAACTAACAATGCTGTGGTCTGTTCTGTTGTTGCTGTTCCAAAGCCAATGGTCAGCCATGAAACTGACAAACTAGAAACATCTGAGCTGAACTCATCTGCCATTAGGAAAGCTGAAGTGAAGCAGGCAATGGACTTACTCACCATGGAGAAAGTGTAGGCTTTTCTCTGAGTTGATTTTGTTTCTGTAAGGCTGCTTGCAATAAATACTATTTTAGTGGAGAGAAAAAAGTGAATAGATATAAGGCACAGATCTGTGAAGTAAGCAGGCTATTTTTATGTAGTAAGTTTCTCAGGGTAGAATGGCACTTACCTCACAGGAGCGCTGGGAATTAGGTAAATGTTCTTACCCAATTAATTTAGCTATGGAAGAGTCAGATGGGGAGAGGAAATCTCAAAAGAACAGAAACTGGAGAAAGCATGCCAGAAATCCTGAGCTGTGGTGGGTTATGCCTTCTGCCTCTCAAGTTTGAGAAAGAATGCACTGTGAACAGTTCCGGTGATGATAAATGGATACTATAGTAAGATGCAAAAAAAATTTAAACAGATACGACTCTCTATTTAATTTGTTCACCCTAATCTGACTCTAATTGGACCTCAGATTTGACCAGCAAAGCCACCCACTCTGAAAAATAATTCAGTCTCTGGGCTAGGCCAAAATCTTCTCTTAAGAAAAGACTACCAAACAGTAATGAATTATGTGATGATGTTGTGTTACAGGGCATTGTTCTACCAAACTCATACTACGGTTGAGTCTTGTTTTAAGAACTACATAATAAACTGGGGAGAAATATTCCACTACAGTTCCTACCATCTGTTGAGATTGAACAATCACCTTTGTGACTGCTGCTTTGAGACTATTACATGAGTTTAAGACATGCGCAAGTAGCATTACCTATTCTAAAGCAATTCTGGGAGTGAGTACAAAAAAGTGTTTGAACACAGAGCTGACTTCAGTGTTGCTGGATTCAGCAGTACTTACAAGGAAAGATCTTGCCAAAATAGGCTTTCACTAAAATGCATGGTCCTTCTGTCATGTTTCTTTACTTTAGTTTAAAAGACTCAGGCCACTGCTTGGTGTTTTGGATCATTAACTTTGATTACTGAGGATTTATACTATCATTAACAATCTGTGTTGGAAAATCTCCAGCAAGTGTGCATTGCAGTATATAACCTTAGTTATAGGTTCCATTCAGGTCTGGGTTTTCATCCACATTGATATGAGATTGATTAATATATGTTCTGTTTGATATTGAGCTGAAGGTTAATATTTGTTACTTTTCTCTCTAGGCTGCTATTTAGTCGTGCAGAGGTGTTAATGTAGTGGTAAGTGATCATGCAGAGATCTTGCCTGTCACTGATGTTAGCTCTAATTACAGCTGGTATATGTAAAACACTTTTGGAGCTGATTGGTAGTGTTTTTAATGCTTTTGTATTTGTTACTTCAAATGCAGAGGCTTCTGTTTTTAAAAAAAAAAAAAATTGGTTCAAGACTTTTATGTAAATACAGCACTGTATAAATCTAAACTTGCTGAAATCCAGAAAATTTGTAAGTGGGAAAGCAGCAATTTTTTTTCTTAATATGTATATTTTGGGGATCTTATCAGTGTCACTAGAAGGTAAGAGTAAGTTGATCTCTGTTGTGAAGTGATACTGTAGTGAATGGTAAGATATTCCATATCTTACTATTTGTTTTTTTCTTGGAAATCCCTTAGATTTAAAATAATTGTGTGACGTACGTATATGGGGAGTGTTACCTAATTTTCATTAGGTGTGACTCATGTACAGGGTTTGAACCCAAACCTCATTAACCTGAAAATTATGGAAGACAGCCTTGGGTGGGGGGCAAATATGTAGATCCTGGTAGCAAGATCATGGTAGCAAGGCGCTTGTTTGAGAGGAAAGGGCATAATCATCTGGCGTCCTTGGTGTAATAGGCTTTTCTGCCTGCTGCCGCTCCCTGAGTTGTAAGGAACAGGAATGAATGACAAACATCTGTCAAGGTTGGCCTAAGTATATTTGGTCCTGCCTCAGTGCAAGGGGCTGGACTAGATGAGTTTTTGAGGTCCCTTCCAGCTCTACACTTCTGTGCTGCTGTGAACACTGAAGCAGTACTGGGCTACAGCCTTGTCTTGGTAATTGGCAGGCAGATGCCTTTGATGAAGGGTGGGATCAGACCTGGGGCTGGCTGCTCTTTCCCATTAGCATCACTTCCCTCCTGAATTAATCCTGAGCTGGGTAAGTTTTATCCAGGTGCTGATCTTTCAGGTAGAGTGATATCTGTATAAGTACTTCATCTGCTTATGAGATATAAGGCTAAATGTGTCATATTGGTGGGATTTGAACTTGAAGTATCTCATGCTTGTACATTAAGCCTCTAGGAGCAATGGATATGAATATCTGGTTAAATGCATGGATCTAACTCATTATTTTAAATTTTCAGTTCATTATGTTAATACTCCAGTAATGTGCTTCCTAGGTATTTAAAATCATGTACATTAACCTTTAACTTTTGGCTTTAGAGCACCTTCCAAGGTGTGCAAGAATTTTGTCATGTTCTCCATAAGGTGTAAAGACACAGTGAATTTTTAAAAAATCTGTTTTCTTATTATTTACATTACATTACATTACATACATCTGTCATTTCTTAGAAGCGCAAATGTAATTTGACTCATGAAGACCAAAAGGAGAGAATTTTTTATCAACCTGGAACATAACTGGTTAAATCAGGAGTTAAAAATGACGGCCTTAGCATACTAGAATGGCTTAACATACTAGAAAGTTAGTGGACCATAGTTTGAATCTTCGCATCACAGCAGGATAAAGAATTGCAAGCATGTTTAGTGGTTGATATTCAGATTTTTAGGTCTATAATAGCTAGACAAAGGAACTGGTTTTTTTAAACATGCTTCCTGGGGAAGAATAGAAACAATGATTAAATTACATGAATTGATAGAGCAAAACAACTTGTGATAATCAGCACCAAAATCAGTAAAGTTTGAGGCTTTAATATTGGAGAATTTAAATAGTAATCTGTTAAATACTAATTTTTGATAGATAAAACTGAAATTTAAAAAAGCAACCCATTACATGTTTTGCTTGATTTAATTTTTTGAAACAAATTTTTTTTTGCTGAAAAATGACCTTTTTAAAAATAAACAATTTTTTTGAACAGATTAACATTATTAAAACTTCTTGTTTTAATGAAAAATTGTGACATTTATCACAATTGTTACAAAAGCTGTTCAGAAATTTTTCATTTACTGAAGCCAAAGATTTTGGTAGAGGAAAAAGCTTAAATGAAAAAAAGGGGAAAAACCCAATGGAGGTTCTGCTTTGGACTCTTAAAAATGAAAACAGCTTTGAAATTTTTCAGAAAACTATATTGTTGATAACCTCTAGAAACCAACTTAGTTAATACTTGATATAAACTATTTTAATAATAAAATTATATTAATATTAGCAGTGATATATGTAAATGTTCTAGAAGGCTTTCCTTGGTCAATAAATATCTGTGGAATGAAGCAAACTAGATTTTTTGATACTTTAGCAATACATACAGCATTTTACAACATCTAGCAGGGTATACTTTGTGTAATTTTTTAGATAACTTGATTTTTATTAATTTAGGAAATAGTACATAATACTCATTACCAGTGTCAAGCTGCAGATGCAGCAGCAGTACATTAGGAATGGTAAGAACTAAATCACACACACAAACACAATAGCACCTATATTTTATTAAACTAAATCTTAAATGTTACATAAATGTTTCACATTTGCAATTGCAGCAGTCTCCTGAGTTGCCGGATGCTTTAAACTTTTTTTTTTTTTTTTTTTATTTTTCAGATTTTATTAACTCTAACAGACAAGTCATCATAGACTGAAACAGAAATACTAGTTTTCCTGCTTTTTCAACTCCCAGTCAATTTCTTAGCTTTGAGTGACTAATATCAAACAATGAAAATATTCTCTCTCTGCCTGCAGAGGAAGTTACTGCTGTGAAAAGTTGGCTTAGCAACTGAAGGAACTCTGTTTCAAGGTGCCTGGCTAATGATTTCCACCAATTTAGGGGAGTGTCTTTGTTGAAAACATCATCAGTAAACATATACTGTTTAAATGGTTCCGCTCTAGCCCTGAAATTTATTATGACTGGCATATTTGAGGAGTGATTTTGAGATGCCCATGCCATGGCAGTAGCATCTTCTTCAGAAGCTAGGCATCTACCTTTATATCTGGGGTCAAGAATGTTCACAAGAAAATGAAGTGGAGTTAGTTCTTGATCCATTCACTTCTTTATTGCCTGCCGTTTAACTTTCTGGTGAGGTATTTCTTTCTTCAATGTCTCTTGAAGTGTCTACCAAATTTGAACAGCATCGGCAATGCAGCAGCAATTTCTCTGAAGTTTGTTTAAGGCTATGGATATAGGCTTCAGTATACTGAGCCATAGCCTCTACATTCCTCTTTAATCCAATGTTAGATACTTTGGATGAGATACTTCCATCTATTTAATCATGGTTTTCTTCACAAAGTTTTATGAGAATAGGCCAGTTTTTAATAAATTGTTCAAAACAATCAACCACAGAATTCCATCGAACATCTTGAGGGAGAATTAATTTGGATCTGCCTTCTCTCTTCAATGAAGCTGAAGCAAAATGGTTGTTACGGAAGTATTTTGCGATTTCAACAACATTTTCTTTTATTCCTGGAGAAGCCGTACTTAAGTCTTTGGCAATGGCTAAAAGATGCATTAAATGGGCACTGCAGCCATATGTTATTAAGGAGCATCCTTCCGTTTCCTCTTCGAAGTATCTTCTCATCTTTGTCACATTTGCAACATTGTCTGTGACAAAACTGCGCACGTGACAGTTGAATTTTTGTTCACCGTTTATTACAGCTTTCACTGCCACTTCTTTTAAATATTCTGTTGTGTGGGCATTTCCCAATGTATCTATTGCTTCTGAAAGATATGCAACCCCATCTTCTGTTGTCTCACAGGTACATATTACTGGATCATTGTGTACATTGCTCCACCCATCAAGGCTTAAACTGGCAAATTTCCCCTCAGTATTTCTTGCACACTGTTAAAGTTCCTTCTCGTACGCTGTATCTAGCAACCTTCCACCAATGTCTGCTCTACCAGGTGGAGTGTAGCCTGGTCATAAGGACTCAACCATGTCAATGAAGTGTTTGTTGGTAACAATGCGAAAAGGAGAATTAGTGGCATAAATGAACCCAGCAATCTTTTCATCTATGGTGTCTTATTGGTATTTGCTGGTCCTTCCTACAAACCCATCCATGGTGATGGTTTTACTGGATGACTGAAATCTTTTGCTTGCTACTGATACTTTGTTGTCTGAAATACGTTTAGTTGCATCACTGCTGCTAAAAGTACCAACCAATGACTCTGAAGTTGTTGCAGATAGACCGTCACAGTCAAAATCTCTTATGCTTAAATGGGATCCTGAAACAAAATTCAAAAATGATTTTGAATAGTTGTTCTTCTCATTCTATTATTCAGTTAATCTACATTTTTTTCAGCAAGGATGCAGATCCGATTCCAAATTACCAAAAAAGCTAAGACTGACTGAACTTAGAGTGCACTTAATTTTGGAGTAAGCCCCATAGAACTCACTGTCACTTCTGTTTTTTGAGAAAACAAGTATAGGATGGGGTTCCCTTGGGAAAGCTGAGTTATGCTGAAGTAAAATAGGGAATAAACTTACGGCATCACCATTATGGTCTGTGGCCATGATGTTCCAAAATAAGGGGCATGTATTATGTAATATAAAATAAGAAAATGGCACCCAGTGGCAACTGGCAACTCTAGATTTCTCTTGCTGCAGCTTTCTGTACCGTATACTTGAGTGATAGATTCTAAACCTAGTTAATTAATTAAACAAGCCATAAGGATTAGCTAAGCTAAACTTTTTTTTTTTTCTAGCAACATCCAACATCGCAAACAGCTTGGGAATTTACTTGTTAAATCACACTTGTACTAAAAGGCAGAGAGAGAGTCTTGAAGAATGATGCATTGCAAAGTGAATTATTAAAGTTACTAACCAGTTGACCCACATCGTTCTTCAGATATATCCACATCTTCGTCCACATCATTTTCTCCTAATAAGCAGTTTTCATTGATGTTTCATTCTTGCAACTAGGCCCTGCATCTCCGTCTTGCACTGCTTACACTTGACACATTTTCCTTTTTTACCCAGGAAAGGAATTTCTTCAAAATATTCCCAGATAGGGTCTCTCTTACGCCCAGAAGCCGTGGCAGTTTTTCTGTGGCAAAAGTGTGGGGGAAGATAGGAAGCTGTGTGTGTCCTGAATAATGTCTTCCCTTTTTCTTTCCAGTCCACTCCTTTCTACTGTGCCTCTCCATCCTTTGTCTCTCTGTTTTTAAGATAGTGTATTAACTAACTCCTCTGCCTTGCTTGGCACCACCACATAAGCACAGAACAACAACAGTCCTATCCAGCCTGTGTCTGTCTTTGCGCATGTTACATTCATCTGCTCAGAAACTGAAACAGAAACTGAAAGCCCAGAACTTTCAAGAAGCAAGAGCTGGTAGTTAGGTTGGACAGACTAGAGCCATTCATTCATTTTTATGAGACTGTAAGTGTAGGTTTAGCATGTTTGTGATGAGGTTTAATTGTAACTGTTATTTTTAAACAAGAGAGAAATTTAGTATTTTATTGATGATTAAAAAAAAAAAAAAAAAATCCCATTTAAAAAAAAAAATCATTGATTTTTATCCACCCTGCTCCAACCCCCTGCTCAAAGCAGGGCCAACCTGCTAAATCATCCCAGCCAGGGATTTGTCAAACTGCACCTCTAAGGATGGAGATTCCACCACCTCCCTAGGTAACTCATTCCAATGATTCACCACCCTCCCAGTGAAAACGTTTTTCCTAATATCCAACCTAGACCTCCCCCACTGCAACTTGAGACCATTGCTCCTTGTTCTCTCATCTACTACTGAGAACAGCCTAACTCCATCCTCCCTGGAACCCCCTTTCAGGTAGTTAAAGGCTGCTTTCAAATCCCCCCTCATTTTTCTCTTCTGCAGACTAAACAAGCCTAGTTCCCTCAGCCTCTCTTCATAAGTCATGTGCTGCAGTCCCCTAATAATTTTTGTTACCCTCCTCTGGACTCTCTCCAATTTGTCCACATCCTTTTTGTAGTGAGGGGCCCAAACCTGGACACAATACTCCAAATGTGGCCTCACCAATGCTGAATTGAGGAGAAAAATCACTTCTGTCGATCTGCTGGCAATGCTCCTGCTAATGCAGTCCAATATGCTGTTAGCCTTCTTGGCAATAAGGGCATACTGTTGACTCATTCAGCTTCTTGTCCACTGTAACCCCCAGGTCCTTTTCTGCGGAACTGCTGCCTAGCCAGTCGGTCCCCAGTCTGTAGCAGTGCATGGGATTCTTCCACCCTAAGTGCAGGACTCTGCACTTGTCCTTGTTGAATATCATCAGACTTTTTTTGGCCCAATCCTCCAATTTGTCTAAGTCACTCTATATCCTATATCTACCTTCGGCATATCTATCACTCCTCCCCAGCTTAGTGTCATCTGCAAACTTGCTGAGGGTGCAATTCACCCCATCCTCCAGTATTTAATATTTCAATAGTAATTTAGTATTTCAAAGGTGTTTAGTATTTCATATTTTGCAACATGCTCTCTGCACCTGGTTTCCATGTTAGATGATGCAATTACTATTCTGTCATACAATATTGCAAATTATCACATCATATACTGCAAGGTACAATTCAGAGGACTTGAAATGTGCTCTTGTTCTTTAAGATGTACTAAATGTGTCACAGATGTTGTTTTGCTTGGCATTGCCAGTGGGACTTTGACTTTCTGAGCTGCAGGGACATCACTGGGAATTGGTTACAGTGTGTTTTATGGGAGCCATGTCATTGAAAGAATACTCTAACAAGGTACGTGCTGTGATTAAGCATTCACTTTAGATTTAAAAAAAACCCTAATTAAACTCAATTTAAAATGTTTTTCCTCAGCGTAGCCACTAGTACAATATGCCTGCTCTTTATTTATCCACTAATATGCATAATAAAAGAAGCCGAACTTCAGTTTACACAACTTCTGAATTGTTAGCAATAACAGTTGCTTGTTAGGAAAACACTGATTTAAAAAAAAAATCAATTGTTTGATCACATCTGTTTCTTAAGTTACCCAAACTGAAATAGGTGAACTCGGTGAGATACAGCTACAGTATCTGCCTGGCTCTTGTATATTAACGTACTTTAAAACATGCTTTTCCTACAGTAGTCCATGGAACTCCTGCCTGGAGGCTGTAGAAAAATGATGATCCAGAATCTAATAATGCTCTTTTGGAACCGCCGTTCTGCTTCTCTTGAAATAAATGGCAAAACCTCCACTGACTCAAATGGAAGCAGGATTGAGCCCTCTGTGTCTTGGGAGAGATTACATATAAATAAACAGTTTTAGTAATGGAGAGTGTTAGTCTATGTGATAGCTGGCTCGGAGATAACTTGAGGAAAAATAAATCAAGATAATTGTTTCTCTGTCTCTGCAAAAACCACCATGTGGAGCATATGACAACTGGAAGAGTAACACGCAGTTTAATAAATCAACCTGTTGGTTGACATCTCCCACTCTTGCAATGTAGTTTTGGAACCTCTGACTGAGTGGATTTCTGTGGGTGGGAGAGAAAGGCATTATCGCTTGCATACAGGCAGCCTGTTTGAAGTGGCAGATATGTCTCGGTTAATCAGGGATTTCTGTAGTGGTGAAAACTTTCTAATCAATTAATGTAGTCTAATATATCAATGTTCATACCAGAGCTTTAATCCTAACATTTTTCATAATTTCCTTGCCATGTTTGATATTTACCAAAGCCATTTATGTTTTAAACATGAGATGAGCTAGGAGGGAACAAATATTCAGTAGTTCTGTTAATCCTATTCTGAAATATATTTGGGTTCTCTGTACTCTGTCAAGTGAAATGATGTTGGCACCTTTACAAGAAGAGAATCAAATTGACATTGTCCTTTCCGTAGTGACATAAACGGAACTACATCTGATTTTCTTCACTGCTGAAGAACAAAGCAAAACCAATTTATGCCTCTGTTTTCTTTATTTCATGTTTTATTTCATTAACGTCTAGAGTCCCGGATCAGGGCTCCATTGTCTAGGTGTTGTATAAAGACATAGGAGAGAATCCCTGCATCCGAAGAATTTATCACTAATTTGAGACTCCACACAAGGATTATGACAAAACCAGGGAATGAGTAAGAGAGGATGAGGTGAATGGAACTAAAATCACATAGTTTCACGCATAACCTTTGCACAGCTTGATAGTTTCTGAACATAAATTAAAAAATAGCTGTAGTTGACTCACAGCAAAAGCAGCATTAGCTGCCTCTTTTTTTTTTTTTTTTTAACGGGCATCATAATCGAGGTGGGACTTGAGGAGCAGGTAGTAACTTTATGGATTTATTCAGAGGGTGTCCCATGCAGGAGGGGCAGTGTGGCAGAAGATGCAGGGATGACTGTGAGCAAAGCTGAGTAGGTGGAGAAGGTTGGTGTTAGTGGCAGGGTAGAACGGATTGTGACATAAGAAATGAGAGGTCAGATAGCAAGAGGAAGAGCTGAGAAGGCTTGAAGGTAAAGGCAAATTTGAATCTGAGGCAGTGGGCCAGTAGAACAATTCAAAGAGGGGGAGTGATGGCTTATCTCGGAGACCTTGGATGACCAAGGTTCTACCCCCAACACCAGGTGCAAGTTTTGTCCTGGCATCCTCATATGTTGACAGTCTCTGGGACAGTTTTATTCTCCATTTTCAATGCTCCCGCTGACAATCCAGCAAAGATAGTTGGTAGGGAACACCTGCACAGGTGATTAAATGTAGATGAGATCCTGAATGATACTGGCTGATTTACTGAATTATGAAAAGATCCATGAGTATTTTCTAAGGAGCTCACAACATAAAGGATGCCTTTTATGGATTAGTCATGTGAATTTTCCTTACTGCTGACATATGACCAATGAGATGGATTTGTTAACCTTGAGTCTAATGGGAAGTGAGGATTTCTCACCAAACTTCATTATCAAAACGATGGATTGGGCAAATCCTAGGTTTGGAAACCTAATCCCGCACAACTGTAGTGAATTACAAGTGGACTAAATGAACATCTACAACAGCTTGAATTAAGGCAATGCTGTGTTCCAGTTATTGCTTACGACTTGCTCAACTAAATTGTGTTTTGAATAATTACATTTTTGTCCATCAGTTTTTGTACACACACACATCTTGCTGGTACCTGAACAAAGATTTTTAGTACTGAGACCCAGGACCATTTTTCTCTACCAACCTGGAAGCCATTGGGGAGCACTCATTCATCATTCCTTAAATATGCAAAGTAAGGGGAAGGCTCATTAGGTGACATTGTTAAAGGTGACACTCAATTTAAAAATTCCTACTACTGATGTTACTTGTAACATTTGGTTTCTTGATTCTTTGTTATCAAAGCTAGGATGACAAAGTTCTCTTTTGTTTTTAAGAGAAGCCTGTTATTTTGTCTCCTTTTTCAAAATGTCACAGGTAGAACCGCATGCTCTGAAATAGTGCCAATGCATAAGGTACATAACAGGCTAAGTTAGTGTTCACCTTGCTGTAATACAGAATGTTGTCACTTCACTAGAAGTCTCACAGGGAAAGCTTCTAAGTAAAGATCTACAAACACCATTGGGCAGGTTGTGCCCAACATCTGCATGACAGCCATGAAGAATGGTCATTTTTTATCTACCAGCTACAATGTTCTTAAAGCAGTGCAGGATTTCAGTCCTTTGGAGGTTTGTTATCCTGGTATTATAAGATCAGCTCAGCTCCAACATACTTGTCTTGGAGGAAGATATCCTTGTGAAAGCACAACTTAAATTCTACCTGGATGGAAATTAAAGAAAGTGGCTTGTGTGTACTGAGTGAAAATAGTTTAGCCAAGAATGTCTTCCAGATTTAGGAGGTTGGTTTTTGGTTTTGGTTTTTTGAATGCTAGTCCATAATTCAAGTTCTAAAAGATCTTTCACATGGTGCTGCACTGCTAAGTTATAACCTGCGAGCATATACCTGGAGATCTTGTATTTCAACCAAATATTGCAGCTGAGAAAATATACTAAACTGGCCAAAATTTGGCCAAAATTTTTTCCCCACAGTAGAAGTTTTATAACTTTTTAAAGTTAGTTTGTATATAACGGACAAGATATCATTTGATTCTTTGAGCTATTCAAACTAAAGATGAGTATTTAACAAAGGGGGATTTAAGAAAAATATTTGTTTAGGTGTGTATTGGAAATGTATAGCACTTTTAAAAAAAAAAAAAAAAAAAAAAAGCATTATTTGGCTGATACTTTCGGTAGCAGAGTGGCAGGGCCCAGCCCCTTAGAAGGTGTTGGACCCTTCCATGGAGATGCAACAGTAATTTAACAGTAATCAATCAGCAAATTACTGGGTTTAAGGGACACGTGAGTAGCTTTTCGGGCAGCGGAGAATGTGTCTGGGCCAGAAGCCTCTGCAGGGAAACCCTAGGAACAGCATAAAGAGAGAGCTCAGGCTGAAGTTAACTCAAACAAAAATGTGATCAGTAAAGCCAAACCCCAGGAAGAGGATACGTGGGCGCTAAATCAAGCGTGTAGATATTTATGAAGTGTTGCCCCAAGACATTTGCTGTTTTGCTCCTTGAAAAATGGCTGCTTTCATTGCGGGGTGGGCAGGGAGGAAGCAGTATTCAGTCTTAGTTGCTACTTCAACTTTGTTTAGGACTAGCAGCCGTTTACAGGATCCAAGTGTGGCTTGGTGAAGTCTGAACAAGTTCATGGAACAAACTGTTGGTTTTGTGAGCAATCTGGAATCAATTGCACCACTGTATGATATCTGGCTGAAAGGCATTGTTTTGATTCCCTGCAGTACATGGAAAAGTAAGGAAGTCATCACATTTAAGACACCCACTCCCAGTGGGGTGAGTGGCATATTAAGGGATTCAGAAAGCAGCTAAAAACTTAAAATGAATTGGATTTTATTAAGATAACGCTAAAATTCAGATGCATTCTCTCTCCATTCCTGAAGACAGTTTGTACTTTAATTGTTTTTTGTGTTGCTCAATTATGATATAAATATACATGTATTATAGGATTTGTGAATTGCACAGAAATAAGTAGAAGCACAAAGCATTTTTCTCATACTGTTTTTAAGCTGAATATCTCTAGGAAATTGTTGGTGTCCTTGTGTATGACAGTGAGTTCACAGGCGAGGGTAAGAAATCCATCAGTTAGAACCATGTTTCGAGACCTGTGAATGCAAAATCCCACAGAATGAAAAGCTATGTCTACTGAAAACTCACTAATTTTAAACCTATCTTGATTTTACAGCTTTAAATTAAACTTAAGGCATGTATCTACTTAATTTTCCCCATCTCCCTTTACACCCTGCCAAACCAGTGCTATTCGATCACTTTTTTCTAAAATTGGTGGATAGTGAACTGGGATCATTTCTCAGTTCTCTGAAGATGATTTTTGAAAATTTTCTGCAGCTGCCACGTGGGACCCTTGATGTAGGAAAATTTTTAACTATGGTATGGACCATGTGTGTATATAACCTACAAAAACTCCCCAAGTGAAGGTGTAGGTGAACATTCTAAACTTTTTTATGGGAAGTGTCTTGAAGGAATTAAATCATGATTCTATGTATATTGCAGGATTTTGTTTAGTTTTTGCAACAGTATTGTAACCTACTGTAGCATAAATGTTGTGCTATACATGAATTTCCGATGGCATTGGTTTGTTAATGCATAGAATGAAGTAAGGTGTAGCAAAAGCTGGGGAGGGAAAGGAGGGACAGAAGTATTAAAGATTAAATACTTTGTTTACCATTTTTAAAGTGTTTAATGTCATTTTATTTATCTGAAATTACTTAATTCTCTGAGGAAACTAGAAGGCTTGTTGATTTAAGGGGGTGGATAGACTTGGTGACATGCAGCTGTTATTTATTGGTCACTTTCATCCTTTCTTATTCATTAGCAGAAAGGCAGTGAGAGTAGTAGCAGTCCCATCCCTTCTGCCTCCACCACCCTTTCCACATTCCCCGGAGAGGGAGCATGTAATTTCTTTGACACACAAAACATCCCTATGCAAGTCACCAAGACTTACAGATGGCAGTCCAGCAGTAGGCTGATAAGCCACACAGCTGGCTTACAGAAGACTTGTATTTTAGTCAGAGGTCTTAAATTATGTCTGACCATGTGGTTTGTGGGTTGGTACTGCATTGTGAGCTAAAAATGGGGATCTGTTGTCGTCTTCAGAGGGACTTTTCAAACTGGTTTTCCCTAAACAGACCATATTCCCTTCCTCTTGACTTCCTGAAATTTATTCTAGTGTTGCTATGTGACACTAATATTTGAGAATTCAAGACAGTAATTGCTCTTCAGAGTCACTGTATCAAGGTGGAAAGAGCTACTTTTGAAATAAATGTCTGGATAGCAAAAGAAACTTAACTTTTTTTGAAGTATAGTAAATGTTTATTTTTTCTGCAAAGTGCTAGTTTGCTGAACACCTGCCCGCTGAAAATCAGGCCCTTTAAGTTGTCCCAAGTTGTGATTTTTGCATGCCCTAGTCACTTTTCAAAAGTTCAGGTTTGGGTCTAGTATTGTGTTAGTTCTTGTGAATGCTATCATTTCAGCTGTTGGTGTATAGGCTTCTGAAAATTTTGGGTAACCTTTTTTTGTGTCATTGCGGCATACATTCAAAGCATGTAATAAATGGAAAATTTTCGCTTGAAATCAATGGCTCTTTTGAGTAAGGAACCCATTCATGGCCACATCTGACTATGTGGGGCATACTTTATTTCATGATTTGTATGCTGCACATAGAATCTTATGAGATTTGTGCATTGTAGACAGCAGTGCCAACTGTGAAACAGCCTTTTTTAAAAAATAAAAGATAGTATCTATTCAGGATTTAAGTAAATCCTCCATTGAAATGTATTGTGCCTAAATTAAACTGTACACAAGAACTTTTTGTCTCAGATGTATTCTAGCTTTGAACGCACATTCAGGCACCAGATGAAGTGTTGACACTTGGTATCTGTTACACTGTGCAAATAGTGTATCCATAGAGTGAGGTTTCCTTGTTTAAGTGGCTAGAGGATTATGCCATTGTGCTTTCATGCTTTTGTTCCTTTCATGATTTAAGGTATATACCCAGTTACCTAAAGGAATAGAAGTTATGCATTTGTGTTTGGGCAGTGGACCCATCTGCAAAGTTCTGATTGATAACTGGGTGGTAGTGGTAAGGGGATAGTGTTCATCTTCAAAATATTTCAGATTGTTTTAGCTATGCAACTCTTGACTTCAGACTAATGGTTTTAGAAATCCTAAGAAAGGGGTACTTTTAATGATTTCTTTATAAAAAAAATAAAAACACAACAGCAACAACAAACACCCACCACACCCATCTTTCAGCAGAAAATCAAATTGTACAGGAAACATTTTAAAATCGCTTATGAAGTTTTCTGTTGGTCTTATAAAGAAGAATCTGTGAATTTCACATGATTTTTCCTATTTCTAAGCTTTCCGTAATAGATGATTAAAGAGGAGGTGCAGAGTGGAAAACTTCTGATTATTCCCAAGATTGGTCTAGGAGGACTGTGTGCGATAGATCTCACAGAAATATATTACATGTAACAAATATCCCTGATTCGTACCAAATTGCCAACCTTTCCAAAAATTTTAATTTGCACCTTGAACACTTTTAAAAACAACCTCAATAGAAATTGGCCATATTTAAGGTAACATGGCATTCATGTCTTTCAATTTTTAGGTGGCTGGCTAGTAAAACTCAGATCTTTGCTTCTGGCAAATCATCTCATGCACAGAGCAAGCCAGAGCTTGCAAAGTCAAGGAGTCATCGAACTTTCAGAAGAATTCTGTTATTCTGTCTTCAAGATCTCATTAGTTGAGGAATGGCAATTGTGACAAAAAGAATTTATGTATCTAGTAGAGGAAAGATTAATCCAGCTGTACAACCTGTCATCCGTTTTGTTCCTCTCCCACACAACAATCGAATATTGCCTTCCACTTCTGGGAGAGTTGTTGGTGTGTGAAGACAGTGCCTTGACCTATTTTTCTATCTGTGTTCATACTGGCTTCCTGGAATTAAAGATGTACATCAGAATATAGAAACTAGCCTAATCACTCCATTTATCTATTTAGGTGGTGGGATGGAATCTGGGGGAGATTTAATAGTTCCACAAGCAATTCATGTCCCAATGGATGCTGAAAGGAGGGTACACTCCTCTGAAGTACTAATCTTGTTGCAGCCTGTGGAATAGTCAGGAAAATCACAGGAATATGGGTTTCCTGGAGTGTCAGGTGATAGAACAAAGCTCTCAGGTCTTTGATGGAGTGATAATGGGCAAGCCAGCAGTGATAGAGTTCAACAGAGCAGCTATATTGTGCATTGGAAGGCACAAAAAAGAACTTGTTCCCAAGAAGCCATATGTATTTTAGTTTGGGTGGAAGAAAGAAATATGACAATACTGGCCTCCTATACTGAGGGGAAACTAAATCTTGTAGCTCACTGGATCAGGAGATAGCAGCTGGTTTATAGGAGAATGGTAATTTTGCTCAAACAGTGTACATCAGAAACTGAAAATCTATGTAACTGTAAACTGTATTCCCTTCAGTACTTCAGGAATTAAACATATTTTTCCTCATCCTGGATTTATTTACACTAAAATGTGAAGACTGTTAGAGACACAAGGTGGGTGAGGTAATATCTTGGTGTTGGTGAAAGAGACAAGTGGGACAAACAGCTACAGCAACACTGAAGAAAGTTGGTCAGTTTCAGGGAGTGGGGATCTTGGGTGACAGATGGTTGTTTTTTGTTTTTAATAAGAATTTCCTCCCTGTCCTCTCATGTCCAAGAAAGAAAGGAAATTCCCCTTTGGGTCAAGCCAAATTAATTCTGTTGGTATCATATGGGCCTTACAGGTTCTCTTGGAGTAGGAACATTTCCATCAACTATTTTGGAAACTATTTATCAAAAGAAACTTACTGAGCCAGGCCCCTGTGCATTATCCTGACAAGAGCAGAGTACACCTCACTTCATGCAAAGTTACCTACCTACGGATATTCATAAAGTCTTGTTGCTCTCCTCTCTAGATAGAGTTTTCTAACTTTATATCCCTATGTTTTCAGGTTTCTTATTGCGGAGATTGACACTTTTTTCATCAGGCACCAAAGTAGAATTGTAACGTATTACTTAAAACATTTAGCCTTCAATAGCTCTGCCTTTAAACCTTTAGTTGATATATCCTTAGACTTTCTCTCAAAATGGCGTTATCATAGTGACACCATGGAGAAGAATTAGCACTTCATGTCAAATAACTTTTTTTGGGGGGATGGGCCTGACAATGTTTTTGGCCTGACAATGTTTATATTGTGGACAGCCTCTGAATTAGTCCCAAAAAAATCAATTTATTCTGTATCATTGCCCTTAGTTTGCTACAGACCTTGCCATTCAAGGAAAATCAAGCTTCATTTCCTCAGTGTTACAACAGCAATTAAATATCTGAGCAGGGTCTCAGCATTTACACCACAAATAGATATTTTATGGCAAAAGAAATGAGGACAACAGTGTTTTAAGAATGGCAAAATGCCAGTTCCTTTTAACTTGTAATGCAAAAAAAAATAATTTTTTTTTTAAATCCGAGATTGTGCCATTGTGCCAATACCACAAGAACTGTATCTTCCTGGGTGGAGAGCATTCCATGTGTTTTATAGTTCAAGAACCTTTTGTAAGTAGCCCGGTTCTTTCTTGGAATGGTGGGAGGTAATTCCCCTTGGTCTCAATAGAAGTGTTGCCTAAGAAAGGACTGCAGGATTAGGAATTAAAGTGACTATACATTCATGACAGAACTCTGTTTGACCATAGATTTTTTTTTAATTTGTTCATGTTAATCAGATCCCACCACCGTCATTCACTTCAGGTCTTAGTTGACTGCATTTTTGGGTATAGGATTCTGGACTGATGGCAAGTTTATGAGAGTGGCTATTTTCTCTTTTTCTAGGGATTACTCATACCCCCATAGCCTCTACTGCTTACACATTTGCTTGTAAATGTCTCCTCCAAAAGATCTCTGTCCATCAGTTTGGTTGCACACCTCCCCACTACCTGCTCCTGGAAATGGCAATTGCATGTATGTGTTCATTTTGTATGAATATAGTAAACTTCTTGGCGAAGAGAAATGGTGGTTGCTGCTAGAATGTGCTAGTAGTGTTATCACTCTGAGATGCATGCTATTTTGTAGATGGAGGAAAATCCTCCATATTGATGAAAGTGGAAGGCGGATGAAAGTGGAAAGTAAGCCAGTTGTGTAGGTAAGCATTAATATGGAAACCAGAACATCCAGAGTTACACATATAGAACCCAAACCCCAAGAGCTTTGAAGGTGATGCAAAGACAAATTCTACTTAATAGAGGCTCAAACTTACCTTTTGGGCCAGAACTGCCTGCTGCAGTTTCTTGCACCTTCCTTCAAAGCATCTGGTGCTCACAGCTGTCAGAGACAGTGTCTTGGACTGGATGAAGCTTGAGTCTGTCTGATCCAGGAGGGCAATTTCTCTGTTCTGAAAAATTACTCACTCTAAAGTTTAGCCTGGAAAAAAAAAAGGAAAAAAGCAGTTGGCAGATAGTGTTTGCTGCCTTTATTTTGCTGAGTTTGCTTACCTGCTTGATCTTGCAGTATTAATGTGCTACAGTTTTGTGATATGTAAATGCTGAAAGATCAAATGTACGTGTTCTGTTCAATGAGGACTTTTCTTTTTGAGCACCATTGCCTGCTGGTGTTCCTGGCAGCTGACAATACTGTTTCAGCAGAATAAAAAGCTCAGGTATGATAATCTGAGTTACCACTACCTAAAATACTTACAATTTCATTGCTATGACCATAATTTATATAAGGCTAGTGTTACACAACAGGGCTTAAAAGGACACAGTCATCACAGAATATTACACTTCCATCTGAAAATGTTGTACCTTCCACTGTTACAACTAACAGCTAAGAGTGTTATAATTGAAAGGTATTGGAGACTAGATTCCTGCAGGTGTGCCTGAGAAGTACTCTGTGTAAGTGGATTTCTGTTCCTCCTGCCTTCCCCCCACCCTCCAAAATCTTGTTGGGATGCCAGGGGACAAACTAGCCTCCTGTGGAAGCTGAAGAATCATTAGGCCCTCAACCCAGCCTGTCTCAAAATGTACCCAATGCCCAAGCAGGGAGCAGCTGAGAATTTCTCTGATTTACAGGAGTCCTCAGCTGCTGCCTCAAGGCAGCTTTATGTTCACTTTTGCTGTGCAGTTGATGGTAAGGAGACTTAATGGGGTGATGGATTTGGCCCAAGAGACTTTATTTTTCTCTGTTTTAACTTTGTTTATTTTTATTAATGCGGAAGCACTTTATATACAGTAAATGTCACTGTTTTGTTAATTGTTGCACTTCCTGTCTCCTGCACGAGCATGACATGATCCTAATGCATTACTCTCGGGACAGTTTTTCAAGTCCTTTTAGGAGTTTTTCTACTAGTAGCAGCAGCAGCAAAGCTGAAGCGGTAGCAGGCTGGTGTGTTCATGGAGATGAAAGGAAATAATGTTGCTCTTGAATTTGTCCCAAAAGCCCTTCTGAATATTAGCAGGAAAGTAGGAAAACCTATATACATTTCTTTAAATTAGATTTTAAAGAAAATTTCAAGATAAACTACTTTAAAATGGGCTGCATTAGCAAATTAATTCATTGTTTTAAGTTGTAGCCATTTAAAGGTGGAAAGGATGATGAGGGGGTGCGACACAGTTGTATGCTTATTTAAACTGAAGTGAACATAGCTGCTGTTGCACTGTTCTCACAGGGTTTAGCATCTGGGAAAGCTCCATAGTTCAATAACTATGCACTAACTTTTTCAAATATATAGCACTGAATTTTAGACATCTAAAGAACACTGTCAGGCTTGTAGTCCTCTAGTTTTTTATTGTTTTGAAATTCACTGTTTATTGTCAAAGAGCTTAAAATAAATCACTAGCTTTGTAGGGAGCCTGTTGGCTTTGCAGCAGTGTTTAGCAACCTGTTTACAGACCTGTGCAGATTTTAACAGTGATGCTGGCTCACAAGCAAATGACTTGCCTGAGGTGCTATATAACTGCACTTTAAGCCATGTCAGGATCACCAAAAATACTGATGTTCAGGGTTGGAAAACAAGCGTTTGCCAAATTGTGCTGAGGGGAGCAAACAATACTGGGGTGGAGTGGGGCAGCTGTTCATAAAATAGAATTTAAAACAAGTGTAAGAGATGATGCAGAAAACCCAAGACTATGTAAACTTGTATCAGTTAGAGATGGAAAAGTACTTGAGTATATCCCTTTCACATACAGGCTGAGGACATTGGAGGACACGAATATCTGATATTCAATTGATAGTTTATAAATAAATCTGCTTTAGTCTTGATATAAAATTCTGAAATATTTCATAGTTCCTCCTTCTGATCTTGCTTTTGTTAAAATGTAAAATTAAATGAGTTTCGCACCTGTCTTGAGAGGTAATCAAATATTAGTGTTTTACACATGAGGATGGTAGGACAGAAGAGAGTTGTGATCCAGGAATAGAATCGCAGAATTCTTGCTCTCGTTTCTCTGGCCTGGTAACAGGACTACAAAGAGAAGAGAAGTATGAAGAGAACTCATGAACAGAATCTGATTTTAATTCTCCTCTGTCGGGCTCCTTACTGAGGAGGAATTGCACTGAAGATAAAAAATATATTGCATCCCCCTGAGAGAGAGAGAAATTATGCTGACATAAGCCACAGTGTAGACATAGCCTTGGTTCTAAAGACTTCAGCACCTGCCCTCCAGCCAAAATTAAATGTGCAGAGTAATTTTGCATTGTGAAAATTCAACGTGGACTTGATATTATGTCATTTTAAATGAGTCATCTGCCTAAATCTAACTTGTTGTTTTTGTCTGCAGAATGTTGATACTGCAGGGGCTTTCATTTTAGCATTTTGTGGAGTTTTTACAAAGGAGCAATTCAGAACTGAGAGCTGGCTGTCTGCATTAATGGAATGCGTCAGTTAAGTCAATTTCCTGTTGTGTGGGGGGAAAACTCAATGAAGACTTACTGAATGAGACAGGAGAGGTACCAAAAAAAAAAAAAGGGCAAATTATTTGGTGATTTGCAACAAGACAATTTATTCTTCTTTGGAAGGTTTGACTGAATGACATGTTACATAACAAGTAATTCTTCAGGGTATTAAATATGTCAGTTATAGGCAAGAGTATACATAACAGCTTAACTGTTATATAAATCAGAGGTGATTTTGACACTTCATTCTTTTTGTTTCTTCCCCTTCACATTCCTACTCCTAAAATAAAATTATTGTGAATATGGAGGAGCACATTAATATCCATATAGTATTAACACCCCTCTAAATAGCCATTGAAATCCAGTTTTTCCCTTTTCTAGTACCTTGGCTACATTGGCAATCATCTTGTGAAAGCAGGTACTTGCCCATTGCAATTTGATTGTTTGCTATTAGAAAGGGGCCTTTATTCCCGAGGTTGCTTCTGAGCCTGGTTTTGCTTGCTTCCACACCACTGAGTGACGTAGTTCTACTGACCTTACCCCTGGCATATGCAGTGCAAAGTTGACCGGAAGGCTGCTCCCATTGACATAGCTATCGCCTCTCCGGGAGGTGGATTAACTACACTGATGGGAGAAGCGGTCCTGTCGCTGTAGATGGTGTCTTCCCTAAGCGCTAACAATGGTGCAGCCCCTACAATGGGGCTAGGTCAGTATAACTATGTCCCTCTGGGATGTGGATGATGCTGACATAAATTGGTAGTATAGTATAGACTGAGCCAAAGTGATGAGTGGAGACCCCCCTCTCCCTTCCCCAGATGAATAGCAGGAAATACATCCCAATGGTGAGTTGTATTAAACTGTGAAGTAGCCTCTCAAGGGCAACAGTCACAACACCATTATCTGACTTACTGTAAAATCAGAATGAACGAACAAGTAGAAGAAGTTCTATAGGGATCAGAGCAATACACTGACCCATGGAATAGATGTTACTACAGAAGTACATTCAGCTTTTTAAGACCTCTTTTACAGCTTCATTTATTTAAAATCTTAGTGAAAGAATGGAAAAATTTCTTATGGTGTAGATGGAAGTTCTTGAAACGTGAGTGACATTTTGCAGACAGATGGAATAACTTTTTTTTTTTTTTTTTTTTTTTTTGAAGGATTGTTAAATGGTGCTCTTTTTTATTCTTTTTTTTTAAAAAAAAGGAAAACATGGCTGGAGGGGTAAACACTGTGCTATTTGTTCTGTACATTTTTATAAAGATCTACAATAATATGACAGTTCAGAGGTAACTTTTGGGGCATCCATTATAAATTAGTTCTGGTTCTGTCTGGGTACTTCTGGCAGAGTTGGTAGATCATTTTAAAAAAAAATCTGATTCCTTCTGTAAGTTTGAACACTGCCTGCCAATACTATTCTTTCTAGGCATTTATAAGGTTCCAGTCATTAAGGTGTCTTGGTACTATGTAATTCAATATAGTTTCCTTCTTTTTAAGGACACCCTGTATCTTGGCACTCTGTCAGCAAACATTTATTTATTCTGCCCTCATAATTGCTGTTTGTATATGTAGCACCTGGAAATCCTAGTTATGAACCAGGACCCCATTGTGTTAGGTGATAGGCACTGTACAAATGCAGAATAAAGATGGACCCTGTGCCGAAGAGCTTACACTATAAGTAATGGGTTTTTTCAGTCTTAAGTATAGGTCAAGTTTGAGGTAGGAGCAGAGAGAAGTGACTTGTGAGGTGAGTAACGAAGTCCCATTTGTTACAATAAACCAATTAGTGGGAAGTAGTACTACCCTGAGCCAGGGAGGGCAGAGGGAACAATCCTTCCCTCTCACCCTCATCCTGCTCCTTACTTTAACCCTTGAAATCTTTAAAGGCAGTTGGTCAAACCTGGCATGGCAAATATGAAATAAGACCAAAGAGGGTCCCAAAGTGGGGTTTTTTATTTGTATTTTTTTTTTAATGGTAGTCTTGTCTTCAGAGTGTGACTTCATTATGGAGAAGTGGATCAAACTCTGAAGTGAGGGCCGCAACAGACTGAAAACTGAATTCTTCTCTCTCTGTCTGTCTTTTATCAGTGGGGGAGGATCTCATGTACACTTCCAGAGGAGGGTGATTTTCTTCAGGTAACTTTTTTTCCCCTCCTAAAATTGTAAGATTTTTTGCAACCCTTGTTTTTGTGACTATTGGCCTTTTCTGTATGAGGGACAGATTTTAAAGGAAAGCTGTCCCTTCAGGTGCTAGTGGGTAAGGAAATATTACTGTTGGACTGACAGCCAATTATGTCATTTGAACAGCCCTCTCTAGGAGGGGAACAGGAAAGTGAGTTTGTGTTTCATTTATTGCAGTGTTGTTGTATCTGTGTCAGTTCCAGGATAGGAGAGACAGAAGGTGGGTGAGGGATAATATCATTTATTGGACCAACTTCTGTCAGTGAAGGAGACAAGCTTTCGAACTACACAGAGCTCTTCTCTTTTCCAGACTTGAAGAGGAGCTCTGTGTGGTTCATAAGCTTGTCTCTTTCACTGACAGGAGTTGATTCAATAAAAGAAATGTGGTTCTTTTGTGAGGAATAGAGATACTTACTGTGTGAGTAACTTTGTCTCCTCTCTTTACATGTCTAAAGGAAGAGAGACTTTCATGGGTTTTGGGATGATTAAAGTAGAAGTGTATTTAAAGAAAATTACTTTCCCATTGCGGTCTAGAACAATATCTTTGATTTGTGATGAGGGCTGATCCCCATCTAATGTTTACGGTTTGAGTAATGGAATACAAACTCTGTTGAGATTTAAAGGAGCCCAGTGAGCGGTACCACTACGAGGTGCTGTCAGGGTAACAGGTCATAATGCCCCTGTGTGAAGCAATAGATCCTGTATTTCCTCTGACAAATGTTAGACATTTTGGCTTAGTGATTTCCCTGCTTAGGAGTTGACCTAGTGCTGTGCATCATTTGCTTGAAGACCAGTGATGCTCTTCCATAGTGCTTTTCCTCCCCTTAGGAATATAGGAAGGGGGCACTCTGACATCTGTTCAATACCTCTCTGGAGGTCACGACACCCAGACTGAGAATCCCATGCTACAGACTGAATGGTACATCCCTTGGAAGTGTGTATGAAGCCTGATAATCTGTTCTATTCCAAGAGTCACTCATGACCATACTTTAGAAACAGCAGGGTTAACTCAGTCTGGTCTCTTAACATGTGGGATGTAAATTATCTTGGGATTTCATGTGGAAGCTGAAAATGTGGGCCTGTAATTCATTGTGGTTCTGATATTGCTTGAAATACTTTATAACTAAACACACAATTTTATTGTGATGTCCAATTATAATTCTATTACTTAATATTTTTGTGGCTATCCCAGTTTAATTTAGGTTCAAACTCTGCTGGAAACTTCATCTAAACAAAACATGCAGTTCTTTTCTTTATAAATGTATGTTATAGTAATGGTAATCCTGGTACAAAAAATTGACCCAGGTTGTTTTGAGCCTTGTGGATTTTTTTAATGGAATTATATCATTTTTTCCCCCTTTCATAATAATTCCATTACATGGTCATAGTTTATGGCTAACCTAAATAGCAGGCAAGAAGAATGCTGCTGTTGAATGAGTAAGGCTTGGATGACGCATGTGACCCAGCAGTTCACTTTGTAAACACTGAAGAGCATTGCAAAATATTTTTTTTTATGATGCTTGTAAAGTTGATTCACTGAAACCAATCTGCTATGTATCTTTTTGAACATTCAAAATGAAAGATTTGCAATTGTGAATTTATTAAAGTAACTTACTAGTGTCAGTCCTGTTTTTTTGCTGGTAGGAATTCCTGCTGCTTGTATTGCCTTAGTTATGTGATTCAGGTAACCTTAGCTCCTTTCCTGGCAGACTACATCATAGAATCTCTGCTGGCCCTTCCCACAATCCCCAGTAGGGGTTTAGGATTATCCTGTGAATTTAAGTGGTGCATAAAGGTTTGAGAAATGCAGTCACCTCTACCTCTGAACTTTCACTTCTTTCATTCCTGAATTGATGTTTCTTATGGTAATGTCCATAAATGTAGAAGATTCTCTTTAAGCAAATATCCTGATGTTCTCCGTTTCCCCTTTATCCCCAACAGCCCTTTCCCAGTACTTTTTCCTGTGATCTTGTTTTCCATATCTTTCTCCTTCCAAGGTGGTGGTATGTTGTTTTGGTTTTTAAATGTCTTTTGTTCTCTTTTCTTTCTATTTCATTCATTACTGTCTCATTCAGTATGCTCCTTTCTCATGATGTGTTTCATATGTGATTTGTTCTTGCAGGCAGCATGCTTTTAAAAAAATTATTGGTGGTTTCTTAGATTGTAAACTCCTTGAGTCAGGGACTATATTGCCTGACACTATATTGCATTTTAGTATCATCCCAAAGCCTCACTAGGTAACTTTTCTTAGATATTGGGCTTTGATTTTACACTCAAGATAGTAAGAGTCTAATCTATTTCAAGGTCAAGGTGCAGAAGTCAGAATTTTTCTGTTCAAAGATGGAAACATTATTCCTTTATTCATTGCTGTATCCAGAAATGTTATCTAATGTTAAAGAAAGTTCTTAAATCCACATAGAAGTGCCCAGTGCCTGAAGTACCAACAACGCAATGCGGAAACCATCTCTTATCAAAATTAAAATGGAGGTATGTTGAAGACACCCTTTACCTTTTCCCGTGACGTTTTGAAAGAAGGCTTCTGCCTCGGAGAAGCACATCTACAGTGCTTTTAGGCAGGCTGACCACCTGTTCTTGGAGCCCCTCTGCTTTCTTCAGAAGATTGTTGGGTTTTGTTTTTTTTTAGAATAGGCTTTAGATCTGTTTTGGCAGAACTAGGCCATTCAGAGTTTCCAGGCTCTGGGATTCAGCAGACAGTTGCAAGTTTCATGCAAGCTAGAATTCCTCTAGTAGAAGACGTTATAATTTTAAGGGCAGCAGGAGGGCAATAAGGGGTTAGCTAATCCCATTTGGGACTGTGCTCTTTCAGTCTGCTCTGTGAGGACATCTTGGAGGACGAAAATGGGGTCAGATTGACTCATTTGTTTCTCACAGGCCAGGCAAAGGCAATAATCTCCAGAGATGAACTGGTTATTCCAGGGAAGATCTGCTTGTCCTGAGCTGCCAGAAAACAGACATTCCTTCTCCTCCTCCTCCTCTCCAGTCAGTGAGTGCAAGGCACACAAAGTGATGTCCATTGTCCTGGCATATGGCCAAAGTGAGGAAACATTGCCTGACCGTCCCGTGATTAGTTCTCCAGTGTCTTCCCTGGGGGAGAATCCTGATGGAAAATTTTCTGCTCCCGACAAGTCTTACAACCTCAACAACTTTCTCACAAATTGCTGCCCTCTGGAGAGGCTTTTCCTAAGGATTGTGTCATGATCTAGTAAAGGTAAAACTCCCCTTGGAAGGCAGTGGCTCTCTAGGAATGCATGCTACAAGCAGAATCTCTTAAACCGCACTCAGGAGGTGGAGGTAGAAATGGTAGAACTATTCTGCACAGTCCTGCTGACAAGTCCCAAAGAGTGGGGTCATCATCACAAGACAGGCGCTTAAGCAAAGTGGTGCACCTAATGATGAACTTCTTGGGGGTGGGGGAGGAGGAGCAGTGTGGTGGAATTGGACTACTGAATCAGTACTTGTCTGGGAAAGACAGGGCTTAGGGCTCATGGCTCGTCGGTGAAGAGATATTGAGGCATATAAAGTTTTGGGAAAGACTCGTGGTTGGCCTTCTCAGCCTTTCATATTAATCAAGAGATTTCACGTCTGACCCTGAGCCAATATTTTACAAAGATTTGGGTGTTCCTTGGATATATTCAGGGCTCTAATATTGTTTCTAACTATGAAGATTTTCAGGAAACAAATAGGCTGAGACTTAATGTCATTTCAAGATCCAAAAGAAGGTTGCATAGTTTCTAGACTACTTTAGTGGGGTATACAAGGCAGCAGTGCCTTATAGAAGCTTACACAAATTGTGTTTAGTGGGTCCAGTGTGCATTCTGAGCTAAAGGTAGCAACTTAGTCAACCCTTCATGAATTTCCGAAGCAGGCTTGTTATGCTCAGATTCTGCTTTTAGACAGAAATTCTAGAGTATTCTTCCATTAAGCTTCCAGCCTTGTCCTTTCTTTTCTCGGGAAATAAGGGGATCCCAGGTATTTCAAACTAGGGTCCCT
Organism: Emydura macquarii macquarii; assembly: GCF_026122565.2. Classification (NCBI taxonomy): domain Eukaryota; kingdom Metazoa; phylum Chordata; order Testudines; family Chelidae; genus Emydura; species Emydura macquarii. The sequence continues at coordinate 3,137,464 of NW_027133667.1, forward strand.
GGGGAGAGAAATAAAGAACTCTTACCTATTAATTTCTTTCTAGCCTTAGGGGGACCCAGTGTACAGCTCGAGCTGGCTGGAGAACATGAAATTCCATTGCATGTTTAATTTTAAGGTTTTGAGAGTTGTTTACATTCGCGTTAGAAGGAAAGCGAGACCTAGATGATAATCTGGTGGTTAGGGCTCTACCTTCAGGGCTAGGACTTGAACCTAGGACTCCACATCCCAGGTGAGTGGTATAAGCACCTGACTATTAATTATTATGGGGTTGGTGTTTCTGTGAGTATCCCCTCACCCGCGGAAGCATCTCTGCTCCCCCGGGCATCAAGGGAATTGTAGTCTCCAAGGCTGGATTGCAGGGCTCAGGATCTTCCCAACCGCAACACTCTCAAAGTTGTTCAGAGGCGTCTCTAATAGAGTGGGTACAAAACGTTTTATCAAAAAATTCCTAACCAGCTCTAAATTATGGCAAGCTGCGTTGAGGACAGGTTGCATCCTTTCTTAAGGGTTCCTGTTCTGTCAGTTATCTGGACCTTATACTGAGATCAGTTTACTTCAGTTCAGCAGTGTGTGGAGAGCTCTCTCTCAAGTGTTTTTCAACAGATGATCCAGTGCAAGTTCTACAATGGCTATAGAAGTACTTAAATCAGGTCCTGTTCTTTCACTGCAGGATACAAGTGATCCTAGACACTACTGTGTATGCGTTGCCTTCCAAAAACAGCACTACTGTACATACACATGTGGCTTATGGATACCTTCTGTCTATCCCAGTTCCAGAATGGAAAGACAAAATAATCTTGCAGCCCATGCTGTTCTCTGCAAGGCAAAAGGTCAGTAGTTTCCATGGAAGGAAGTCTGGGTTCCTAATCCTCTGAGTGCCTGAGAGGCCCAGGCTAAGCATCCCAGGCTCTACAAAAGGAAAACAAAGTAAAGATGGTGCCTCTGTTCCCTGGTCCCTCTCTTCAGCCATTCTCCTGGTACATAGCCCCTGCTCTGTAGGGCAAGGGAATCTAGTTCTGCTTCCTTCTCTGCACTTGGCTTGGATCCTCCCTTTTAAGGAGCTACCCCCCCTCCAGGTACAAGAGGCCTCACAGGTTTTGCCAGGATAAGTCTGATATTTTGCCCACAGGGGGGCTCATTAACCCCTTCCTGACTGAGGTGGGAATCACTCTCACCACAGCAGTCCTAAAACCTTTAAATCTTCTCATTGAATTAGCTGAAGTTTAAGACTCCTGTTAATGCCTCCAAAGCAATTAGCAATGCCATTGAAGCACTGCTTTGCAAAATTCCCGACAACAGAGTTATGTTCCACACTGAGTGTGACTGCTAGATAGCGGTGGCATGTATGAACTGCAAAGGGTGAATATAGGTCAAAAGGCCACCAGAATCCTTTCCTCCCTGAAGAAAATGGCCTTTCTGCATCACATACATGCATGGCAAGACAGACCTTCAAGCTGACTGGATTAGTTTGCATATGCTGGTAGCAGACACATGGGAACAAACCTAAAACATCACTGAAAATCTGTCCTCCAGGGCTTCCTCTCTTATCTAGAATTTTTTTGCAATCTAATAATAGGAATACACCAGTATTTTGCTGTAGACAATGTTATCCCTGAACATGGAAAGTTGATCTCTTCTTATGTTCTTGTATCTTTATTTCCACCATCTTCAAATTACTAAAATGGTTTGGAAAATAAGGTTAGCCAGAGGATCTGTAATCCTGATTATGCTGTACTGGCCTCACATACCATGGTTTCCTAAACTCATAGGAATTGCCATACTGGCTCAGACCCATGGTCCATCTAGTCTAGTATCCTGTCCAGTACCAGATGCTTCAGAGGAAGGTATAAAACCCTGACTTAGGCAGATGAGGATGAATCTACCTCTATGTCCATTAGCTCTCATTATGATCTCTAATAGTTATAGATTGGCCTCCAAATTTATTATAACTTAGATATAATTCTGGATATTGTTCTCTGTATAAATGTCCAAGCCTTCCTTTCTTGAAGGAATAAGGATGGCAGTCGGAAAACCCTGGATGCATCCCGTTTTTTTTTTTTTTTTTTTTTAAACTGTACTTTTCCAGGATCCCTGGGGTTACCCTGACCTCCATAGAAGTTGAACATGAATGTCTGACAACATAAGCAAATTCCCAGTGATGTTCAGTTTTCTGTTCATCTCAGAAAACTGTTAGACTGAGAGTTTAGAGGAGGCTTGGGGGAGGAGGGGATTTGTTCATTTGCCACAACCTAAATCATTCTAAATATCTCTTGGTAATCTCCATGAGGAGCTGGAGATGCACCTCCATAGAGGCTTACGACTCTGTTATCTAAAGAATCAGCCCTTTTTCTCCAAGATTCACTACTACAAAATTTCTAGAATCAGCCTTCTGAACCCCCTCTTCCCCTAACCCCACCCTTAGCTGCTGCATAAAACACACTCTGCGAGGCTGTGACACCTCAACCTCGTTCTGTAGACCAGGGGTTCTCATCCTTTTTCTTTCTGAGCCCCGCCCCCAACATATTATAGAAACACCTGGGCCCAGCGAGGGGGTGGCGGGATGGCTCGGGGCCCCTTGTTTCAGCCATTGGGTGGGGTGAGGAGAGGCCTGGGGCTTCAGTCATGGGGTGTGGGGGCTTTAGGCCAGAAGGGTGCGGGGGGCTCAGGGCTCCTGCCCCGCAGGGGGCGGTGGGGCTTCAGGTTTCAGCCCTGCAGCTCTGATCCCGGTTTCAGCCCCGGGGGGGGGGGGGGTGCGTTTGGGGCTCCCCACGGCTCTGCTCCTAGTCTCAGCTCTGTGGGGCCACTGGGCTCAGAGCTCTGGACTTCAGCCCCGTGGCCCCGTGCGGGCACTGGGGGAGTGCTGGGACTCGGGGCACCTCATGGCTTCAATCCTGATTTCAGCCCCATGCAGGCACTGGGGTTTGAGGTGCCGGGCTTCAGCTGCTGGGCCCCATGGCCCCTTGAAACTGACTCAGGGACCCCCAGGGGACTGCAGACCGTGGCTGCGAATCGCTGCTGTCGACCTTCAAAAAAATCCCCTAGTGTAGGTCTCGCTGTGTTTGTCACCATCCGTATAGCATTCCTTCAGCTAGCAGAATAAGTGAACTGGGAACTCCGTCAACTAGTCTATGTGAACATGTACTTCATGGAAAGCTAGGATGTGAATCTATACTGCGCTAGCCTGCTGTGTGCGAACTGTCTGTGTGGACCCTGCAGATGCCCATTAAGTTTTTTAACGCACTTTGATTTTGTCCCATTTCAAAAAGGATTCTATCAAAACTCATGAACAAACTGTTAATGCATGTTAGCAGGGTCCATACAGACAGCGTGTGGCAGGCTAGTGCAGGTTAGATTCACACCTCAGCTTGCTGTGAAGTAAATGTTCACTTAGACAAGCCTGAGGAACTCTAATCTACAATTTTTCCTGGAAAAGCTGGTATGTAATTCGGGTCCTGACTTCATATACAGCAAAAAAGACTTCTAGATTTGATATAACATCCATTTTTTTACTGTCACTGTCATGATGCCCATTGTTTATGTTTAATGGAGATGTGAGCTGTGCTAGATTCTCATCCCTAAGAAATACAATTATGACGAGGGCTCACAGCATTTAACTTCTGTATATGAAATATTGAAACTACAAGAACTGTGGACTTTACAAGGACACTCTTAATTTTGTATTTGTTTCAGTGTGATGACGCTATTGTTCTACTGAAATAGTCTTCATAAAGTCCTGAAAAGGAGGATTCTTATATTTAACTTTCTAACACTTTCCCCCTTCCTTTGTTCCTTTAACATTATCAAATTTGGAGTGGACACTAATGAACAGGATAAGAGGAGGAGGGTTATGGACTGCTTCAGTAATCCAGTCAGAAAAATTGAATTTTAGGAAAGGCTTAAGGAGCAGCAAGGGTGGTGAGGTAATATCTTTTATTGGACCTACTTCTGTTGTTGGTGAGAGAGACAAGCTTTCGAGCCACACAGAGCTCTTCTTCAGGTCTGGGAAAGGTACTTCCAGTGTCACAGCAAAATGCAAGATGGAACTGATTGTAGTTAGCACGTATTCTAATGGATCATTCAAGGTAGAGTGGCCCGTTAACAACTCTGCAGTCATAGGACAAAAAGAGGGGGGGTTAGTGGGTTGCAGATTGTTGTAATAAGCCATAAATCCACCTTCAAATAGTCTTCACGAAATGGAACGGGACACTCGAATACTCTGAGAGAACCTGCTCCAGTACAGAAATAAAACCCCCTCTGACTGCACACCCATAGTTGTTACCTTCCACCCCATACTACATGGGGATTCCATCCTGAAATAAATCTTTCCTGAACCCCATCCTCTGGCCTTCAAACAACCTCCTAACCTCTCCAAGCTCATCAGAAGCAAGCTCCCCCCAGAGCAGGACACGCCAACTCAAATTAGCACCAAACCCTGCCAGAACAACAGATGCAAAACTGGCAGACATATTTCCACTGCTCCAGTGATAAACACTCTGCACAACACACCTTTCAAGATACATGGATCCTACTTAGGCCTATCACAACATGTGGGGTAACTCATCCAGTGCGCTAAATGCCCCCCAATAAATATTGTGTATGAAACCAGTCAGTCACTACTCTCTTGAATGAACTCACACAGGAAGATGATAAAAGATAACATCCATCACCTGTGGGTGAAGACTTCACAAAGCAATCACTCTGTATCTGACCTCTCAGTCCTCATCCTCAAAGGAAACCTGCACAACACTTTCAATAGATGAGCCTGGAAGCTTAAATTCATTACTCCGCTAAACACCAAAAATCAGGGACTGAACAGAGACACTGGATTTATTACAACAATCCGTAACCCACTAACCTCCCTTTGTCCAATGACTGCAGAATGAATGGTCACTTAGAATGTGTGCTAACTACTTGTGCTAAACAATGTGTTCTTCCTTGCATTTTGCTGTGACACTGGGAATTTATTTCCCAGGGCAGAAGCAGAGCTCCGTGGGGCTCGAAAGCTTGTCTCCCTCACCAACAGAAGTTGGTCCAACAAAAGATATTACCTCACCTACCTTCTGGGACTTACATGGCTACAATTACACTGCATACAACAATTAAGGAGCAACGGTCAGCAGTGCTGATTCTGAAACAGAATGGAAAAAACAGGAAAAGCTTTTTCCCATCGCAAATAACAAGTCCATCACTTCACTGAATAGTCCAGGCCAAAAGAAGAGAAAATCCTTAAAACTACTGATGGGCAGCTCCAGTAAAGAAGACTGCTGCTTTCATTATGCTGCAGTAATCTTCTTGACACAAAACAATCAATGGTTTGAGTTCATTCACATGGAAGAGTAAATTTGGTGGTTGTGTTGAAAGTTGTTACTTCTATTCCACTAGCTATCTCATTAATTTCCTTGTTTTTGATTTATGTACTAGCATTTGCCCTTTTAGGGAATGCTGAGCCCCTGTTCCATGTCACCTGAGGATTTTTTCCATTCTCTTCAAGTCTCACTTGTTTCCAGTTCTGCCAGCTGAAAAAACATTCACTTGAAGTGACAGCTTTTCAGAGCTGTTAAACGTTTTAAACCAGTGAAGTTTTAACTAGGCTTAGCTATGGTCTGTAGCCCAGTCAACTATAATGCAAAGTTGTAGTTTACATAGAAATGTTTACTGTAATATTGTAATTATATTTATAGCTGGTTTTATGTAAAGTCGTTTCTGTGGCACTTGAAGGACCTGAAGTGCTTGAGCTTGTTTTCAGTGTAGCAAGAATGCAAACACTGCTGGATTTTTAACAAATGTTTCTTCCTAGCAGGAAGAGTGAACAGAGAAAAGAGGTTATGGAGAATTTTAATTATTAACAATGACTGCCCCAATGCGGCTCTAGAAATGATGATATACAAAAAACTCAAACCCTTAGTCCTCAGTGAATACATTCTGCTTTCCCACAGTTCTTTAACCACTTCAGCTCTGTCTAATGTATCAACAGTGCTGACTTGTATCTGATGTGTGCTTATGATGGAATGCCACCTACTGTAATCCTGTAGCTGCTGGAATTAAGAAGCTTTCTGGCTTTTATCCTTTCTAGAATCACCTGCTACAGCAAGGCAAGGGGAAGATCTCTGCTACTTTACCTCAGTGATGTGTTCCTGGCTGCTGTGAGGATAGGGTGTGGGGTCAAAGGGGGAGGTCTCTGCTATTTTACCCTTCTGATATGTGTTGTCTGCTTTTTACTCTCCTGTGAATAATTCTCATGTCTGCCTTGGGCTACTGAGAATTTACACTCTGCCCCTTGGAAAGCTGATACATTTTGTGTCAGTTTCACCCTGTTGAAAGTCTTTGAATCCCATCACAGAAACGGAAGGACTTTTTAACTTCAGTTTGACTCCTGCTTTGCAAACCTGTAAGCAGCAGCAAAGTCTCTGGAGCTTTTGGCAGACTCAGGAAGATGTCACTTCACTAGCTTACATTGCGATGGTTATCTTTACAACTGTAAGGGACATAAAAACTGAAACTGATATTTTTTAAAGGCTCTTAAATTCTTCAAAGCTTATAGTTTAGACCAGTGTTTCTCAATTGGTGTTCCTGTTAGGGTTCCATGAGCAGCTGTTCTCCGCGCCGCCGAAACAGGGAAGATGTCTTGGATTTTCCGGCGGAGGGTATCCAGTGCAAGTGTAATTTAAGTGAGAAATGCTGACCTTTGCTTATTTCGACATTTGAAGACTGCTAAGAGTTTGGGGGGTTCCGCAATTATTTATGGAGTTCAAAAGGGTTCCGTGGCCAAATTTAATTGAGAAACACTGGTTTAGACGTGAATGCTCTCTTGGGAAATCTTTCCATTACCACAAATGAGTGAGCAAGTAACTTCAGTCCTGGTGACTTAAAATTATTTTTGAAATCATTTCACTTGTGAGTAATGCAAGAATTTGAATGCAGATCTCTAGCGTCTGAAAATCAGAATGACTTCATTACATTTTCTGGTTTTATTCATAAAAACTAAAAATTCACACTTGCCTAATTAATCTTTCAAAACCTGTCCTATTTATTCTGTGTTTAGTTCGTGGCAGACACACACACAGTGGGAAGTGAATCAGAGCAACGGTAAATCAGCAGCATAACCCAGATATTAGTGAGAAATTAGCATGAGTTTAAAAAAAAACAAAAAAACCAACCGTTGCAAACAGAGTCCATTGACTTAATGCCTATAAAACCTCCTTCCATTAGAGACATTTATGTTGCAAGGGACCACCATAGCACAGTGGCAGTTCCTGTATAAAGATGACCGAAAAATTGACGTGATGTAGAAGAAAGCATTGTTCCTATACTGTCAATAGCGACTTCACATGAATCTAGGAATTTAACAAAGCTAGAAAAATTGGGGACTGATGTAAATGTTTAAAGAGTAGATTGTACAGAACTTTAAAGGATTTGGTCTCAAAAATGACAGTCCTGATTTCTGTATTATTCTCTACTGAATCTCCTTGAATAGAGATGAAGGAAGTGTAACCTTTTTTCCCTGGTTGCTTCCATTGCTTATTCTTCTCCTGATGTCTGATATCAGAATCTTTTCCACTGAAGCAGTTCTGGTGTTGCAAGCAGAGGATTATGATGGTGAAATAGTCAGTCTGTCAGAAATAGTAGAAACAAATGGCCTCTTAAAACAGGAATCCTCAATTTTCTGCAATTGCCTTTGTGATTAAGGAAATACAGAAAATACCAACTAGACGCAATTTCTTGTGCTTAAGTGTGAAGTCTTAGTAGTTTAATAAAAATAGTAGAAACTGGTCATTTAGGGTATGTCTGTACTGCACTATTAGTCCAGGGGGTAAATGGGACTTGAGTCAGCTGACCCGTGTTAGAGAACTCTGAGCTTGAATGTCTACACTGTATTTTAACTCTGTTAAGACTTTTCTAACCTGTGATCGAACCTAGCACTCTGGTATCCACGCTGCAGTGCACGGACCTCAGGCAAAATAACTGTATCCCAGACTCCCTCGTGTGCACCCCCACCCAAAATATGACTACCCTAACCCTATGATGAAGTGTGGGAATATTTACTGCCAGCTCTGCACGTTACCAGGAAGCAGCTTGTTTTGTAAATGGCTTGATTGGTTTGTTCTCTATTGCAAACCCAGGAGGCTCTCTGATAGTGTGCTTGCCCAGTGGTGATCAGAAGAGAATGGGTTAATCCTGCCCTGAGCATGGGCTTACGTTACAGTGTAGACATGCCCTCTGACGCCTGTTCTTGTATGATGTGTTGTTTGAATCGTCAAAGAAAAAATATAGTCTTAGTTTTTTTAAATCTTGTTCCTTTGCAGTTCTGCAGACAGTGCTTCCAAAACAATGCTAAAGAGCTGCCTTATGATCACTTAAGAAATCAGTGTGGGATTTTTTCTCTACCTTTTATTAACTTCAGATTTCAATTAGGCTGACCTAGTAAGTAACTGTGTGGTTTAAAACTCCAAAGGAATCTAGGGTGCTTCAGGAAGTGATGTGGGGTAACTTTTCCACTGATTAAAGTCTGGCAACGTGATGCGCACCTCCTGTGATGTGCTGAATGGCCTCCTCTCCCATTTTGGAGGAGATGTTCAGCATCTTGCAAGAATGGACACTGAGGAAGAGAAATGTTACAGAAATATGACTTGGCTAATAGTCCTTTTACTTGCAAATAACTTTTGTTTGAAAAGGATGTGCAATATTTTGTTTATGCTTGTTCATGGATACTTAAACCATGCTCTTAGGAATCAGTACTGTGTAGTCAACATACTGGCGATTCTTTTTTTTTTTCTTTTTCCTTTCCTCTTTAAAACAGGAATAGATCTGAAATCTGTTTTTCCTGGATATATCTTAAAACAAATCACAATTTGGTAACTGCATTCTGCTGTTCTAAATCACCTGATTTTAAATCTTTCTTCCTGTCTTCTACTGCTGAGTAGTGTTGCTGTGTACCGTACCACTGTTGCACAGTGTTAATTTATGGGAGAGAGTGCTGCATTTCAGAGGTTGTTGAAATTCTCTCTTTGTGTCTACAGATTGGTAGATCTGGTAACAAAATTAGAGCTGTGGAAAAATTAGAGCTGCTTGTAAATTTTTTGATGGAACACCTTGGAAAATGCCAGTTCATCAAAATCAAAATGTTCTGTGGGTATGTGTTGTTTTTGCCCAAATGTTTGGTGGGAAATAGGCAGGTTTATGAGGCTCTTCCCCAGTCCCATCAGCCCACTGGTGGGGTGATTGGAAGCAAGGGTTTCCTGGGCTACTTGGCTCCTCGGCAGCATGCCTTGTAGGATGCCAATTTCCCAGGATTCCTCACAGCCTGAAGAGTAATCTCAAAACTTCACTATCTCGGACAACAGTCTCTTTCAAAAATTGAACATTTTTACAGGAGGAAAAGACTCTTTCTTGGTCAATTCTAGGAAACATGCAACCAGCCAGATTTCTATTGTAAGTATAAGCATGTAATGCAAACGCTGTAGTATTGAAGTACTGATCTGTTAGTAGTATAGTTTCACTGTTCTGTAATATTTTTTTATTGAGGTAACTTACACATTAGGGGGCAGGATATATGGCTGGAATAGAATGTTCCTTGACCTACTTTTGGCTCTTGACTAATAATTGCAAAGATTTATAGAAAAGCTGTGTTTTGGAAGTGACAACTGGGATATGCCTTAAAGCTATTTTGCATTCTTTTGCCATATAAAGTGGATCTAGCACTTGCATGTATTGTGGTTTTAAAATACCTTTTTTGAATCTGTTTTAAAGCAATGCTTTAAACATGCATACCTTTAAAGGTCTAGAATTTCAGTTAATGTTTCCAACACAAAAGGGGAGAACTTTTAAAAATCCTTCAGCTCTGGATGCTACTGGAAACTGATTTGAATTTGTGCAACAAATGCTGATTCCGGTCCATATATACTTGGTTTGTCTCACTCATATGTTATTTCAAGAATAACGAGAGTCCTGTGGCACCTTAAAGACTAACACATTTTTTGGGCATAAGCTTTTGTGGGCAGAAACCCACTTCAAGAACGTGTCACTCCATGATAAGACACCATTAAATCATCAGTACTTTCTTTTCACTAATGGATGTTGATGCAGATATCTGTTGGAATGTTAATATGAGGTCTGTTCACACTGCAACTGGGAGCATGCCTCCCAGCCCTGGTAGAAGATACTTTCTAGCTCTGTTCCAGCTAGTGTGCTAAAAATAGCAGTGTGGATGTTGTGGCACAGACTAGCAGCCTGAATATTACCCAAGGGGTGGGGTTGAGTGGGCTTGGGGGGGGGGGGGCTAGCCTGGGCAGTAGCGTCCACAGTGCTAGTTCTAGCACACTAGCTCAAGTAGAACTAGCATGTGTCCGTCTACCCAGGCTGGGAATCACACCTTCCAGCCACAGTGTAGATGTACCCTTGAGACCTGAGAACATGCCGTGGCATGCTAGAGGTCTTCATATTGCTCCTGGGAAAGGAGGATTAGTGCTAAGCAAATGCTTTTTAAAATGAGCAGATATTTGCACCACATAAAGCCAATGGAGTAGTCTCATCCTGTTCTCCAGGGAGCAGAGGTAAATCTGAAGAAGCTGTGTCAAGACCCCTTGGTACTCCACAGCAAATCAGACTTAAATTCTGAGGTCAGGCCTCTGAAGTGTTGCAGAATTCCAGAGCAGAGACTGGAAATCTTTTGGGCACCTCTGATATATTTTAGTTTATCACATGAAATATGAAAATAAATAAAAGGATTATAATACGAATCTGTCTTTTAATTTGATAATGTATTCAATTTGATATGCATTTTTAATTTTCAATATGCTGTGTTTTCTTGAAAGTGTGTAAGTATGTTGTAAATGTTGTCATGGTGTGAGAGTGGAATCTGCAGATATTGACAACTGGATAGGCAGGGGTTGGATCTTTCCTCACTTAGCAAGGTGTTGGATGCAGTTTGAGGTTGTGGGATTGTGGTTGTTAGTTAGTTGTTGGTTTAAGTGATCAGCAGAGAAATAGTTGACTCTGAAACCTAATTATGACAATTTAAATCCCTCAGTGAGATGAATGGAAGCTGTTCACACTGTTCTTGCAGCTATTTCAGGCAGCTTGCAGATTCAGAAAGACAGCACTTCATTAGCTTACACTTTGTGTGGAATGTTCTCTTTTCAGTCACATGGGCTACAAATCTAGCTTTTTTTTTTAAAATGAAGGCTTAGATTCTGGGAGGAGATTATACAACAAGGGGGAATTCTATAGCAAATCTTTGTGGCTGTGGAATTGCAGAGTTGACCAGTATCTGAACAGAGTAAACCTAGCACTATTGCTTCTGTTTAACTTTTTTTTCCCTTGGGTTGAAGGTGTCCTTGGGATGCTGCCTTTAGTACCTAAGGACTTTTTATTATTTCATATTTCTTCCCCACCTCACTGTAGAGACAGTTGCATTTTGCCTTCTTCCACCAGTAACAATCAGTCATTGTTACCAAGGAGGTTTTCTCAAAACATAAGATGCTGGCTGCTTCTTGCCTTCCTAGAATACAGCACGCTCTTCCCCTCCTCCCTTCCAGTTTTAATTGCATATCTCAGAATTTTTAGACCATTGCATTGCTATCAAAAGGCATTGTTTAAAAACTGTATTTTATGTTTAGCAATTAGTAGGAAAATTCAGATGCAGACTTCTTAACAATACACTTTGAACAAAAATGGGTTGGATCTCAGTCTAGTTCTGGCTGAATTGCAGAGACGTGTACCAATAAAATATTAATGACTTACAATCCAACCCCATCTTAATGAAATATTTAAAGCAAACTTCTCCATATTGCCGTTCACATAAATGTTGTAGAAACAATCACACAGGATGTTTTAAATGGTACTTAATTCAGATTGGCTAGGGTCTCGTTAATCTTATTTTACTGCCTGGTTTTAAGAAGCTTTTTTTGTTCATGTAATTCTTTAATGATGTAAACTGATTTGACTGAAGAAAACAAAATGAAACCCCTTTAAGCACAAGAACTTTTTGTTTTCTTGTGGAAAGCTGCTTACTCGCATTGTTTTCTCAAAGTGAAATACTTCAGTAAAAATCTATTCAGTATAATCCAGTGCAGACTACAGTAGGGTTAAGTCTGAGTTTTACGGAAATAAATAATTACATCAGATGTCATAAGAAAAGACTGGTTGGTTTCAGCTAATTATTACTTAAGTTTGGAAGCTTTTTTTTTTTTTTTTTTTTTTGAGAAACCTTATGTACTGCATTTGGAGGAAAAAGAGTCGGTCTTGATTTAACAAAGTAAATATTCCCTTTTCATTCATTTATGGAGATAAGATGGAGGTGCAGGGCCTGTCTTTTTGTTCTGTGTTTGCACACAGTAGAGTCCTGGTCCATGAGTAGTGATCTTAAGTGCTACACTAATGCAAATAATAATTCATAACTGCATCTCAGGAGACATGGTCTGATATGAATTTAGTTACCTTCTGCTAATAGATAGGGAGAGGTCTGGAAGGAAATGTCTTATGTGGGTAATGTTGACTGTGGGTATAAGCCAAATGACCAGTTTTAGGCATAGTAAATCCAATAGCTGACTAAATACCCTTGAGATTAGAGGTTGGAACATTTTGCTTTGTCTTCCCATAGTAAAATAATCTGGTGACATAGGAAAATATTTCCTTACTTAATATCCCTCATGGCTTTCAACAGAAGGCCTGATTTTTATTGCATTGCTCCTGATTTGATAATATAAGTGTTGTCATTTATTCCCTAAACAAAGGGAAAATGGTGTGGGGGGAAAAAAAGCAAATGCAGATGATTTACAACATTAAAGAAGCTTGGTATGACCTGGGATTAATTTCTTCAGCCTCTGGAACATTTTGCTACAACCTAAGTTTTGAGGTTCATCGTTTGACACCCCATTGACTTCAGTGAGAGATGAGTGTATTTTGTCCCTTACAAGAAGGCACTTGGCACCTTGCAGGATCCTGTTTGAATACCAGTCATTTCTCTAAATCAAAAGTGAGCAAACTGCAGGTTCTTGTGAGATAGAGATAAATGTTTGGATCCAAAGTAAGTTTGACATGCTTCTAAATCAGGTTCATTTGCAAGTGATGTTAAGTTGCAAATGGTGTTAAGATTCCTCGGAAATAATACACTGGAAAACTTCAATGGTATAAAGTTACTGACTTTCCAACTTGGATTTCTTCCTGATCTTTGCTTACGTCTCGGTTATTGCTGCAAATCCATATGGAGTTGCTGCAAACTGCAGTACATAACATCTGGTTGCTTAAAATCCGAGTGAAAAGGGGGAAAAGCAATGAAGGTAAACTTAGTAGTGCAAGACTTAAAAAAACTTATGTCTGCAGTGTTTAAAAGAAGCATGAATTACTTCAGTTTAATTTTTTTAACATTTTAAAAATGTATTTTCTCAAACATATTCCAATAACAAATGCACTTTTCTTTGTGTGGGTCTTGAGTATTTTGCTCTTCAGAAAGAGAAAGTTTACTATTAATATGGTTCTCCCCTTCTGTTCCCACCCCCCACCTCCTTTACCCCACAGCCTGGAAGTCTTCAGTTTTTCCTGTATGTGCCGGAGCATATAGCATATGCCAAGCTGGTGTGCCTGTGAACATGCAGTGGCAGAAACTATAAATTAAACCATCTGTGTAAACAAAGCCCATAGACTATATTAATATCAAAGTAGTATTGTGGAATCATTAAACTGGTTGCGTGGGTAGAGAAAGGCAGACTGTTTTCCCTTGGTTAACTCACCAGGAAATGATGTCATGCTCTGGGCAGTAATTTGTATGTTTCCCAAGAGGCAAAGCCACAGTGGTACTTGCCCAGTCTCTCTGACCCATTAGTAACTGGACCCTGATAACTAAAGCTAATCACAACTTTTTTTCAGTGTAGTAAGTAATGAGAAAGTTTTTGTGTCTACTAGTTGCACTTCAAATTCTAAAGCACATTTTTTTCAAGTACATCAGAAACATGAAAGCTGCCAAACAGTCAGTGGGGCCATTGGATGATCAAGTGCTAAAGAAGCATTCAAGGAAGACCAGCCTATTGTAGAGAAGCTAAATGAATTTCTTTGTCTCGGTCTTTGCTGCAGAGGATATGAGGAAGATTCCCACAGATGAGCCATTTTTTTTAGGTGTCAGATCTGAGTAACTGTCCCAGTTTGAGATGTCAGTAGAGGAGGTTTTGGAACAAATTGATGAATTAAACAGTAATAAGTCACCAGAACTAGATGATATTCACCCAAGAGTTCTGAAAGAACTCGAATATGAAATTGCAGAACTATTAACTCTGGTATGTAACCTATTGCTTAAATCAGCTTCTGTACCAGATGACTGGCAGATAGCTAATGGAACACCGATTTTTAAAAAAGGCTCCAGAAGCAATACTGGCAATTACAGGCCAATAAATCTAACTTCAGTACCAGGCAAATTGGTTGAAACTACATCAAAGAACAGAATTATCAGACACATAGATGAGCACGATATATTTGGGTAAGTGTCAGCATGGCTTTTGTTAAAAGAAATCATGCCTCACTATTAGAATTGTTTGAAGGTGTCAACAAGTGTGTGATGAGTGATCCAGTTCAAACCGTGTATTTGGACTTTCAGAAATCATTTGACCAAGTCCCATATGAAAGGCTCTTAAGCAAAGTAAGAAGTTATGGGTTAAGAGTTATGGATCAGTAACTGGTTAAAAGATAGGAAACAAAGGGTAGGAATAAATGGTCAATTTGCTCAGTGAAGAGAGGTAAATAGCAGGGTCCCCAAAGATCTGTACTGGGACCGGTATAATTCAACCTATTCATAAATAATCTGGAAAGGGGGATAAATATTGAATTTGCAAAATTTGCAGATGATTCAAAATTAATCCAGATGGCTAAGTCCAAAGCAGACTGTGAAGAGTTATAAAAAGATCTCTCAAAACTGGGTGACTGGGCAACAAAATGGCAGATGAAATTCAATGTTAAGTGCAAAGTAGAAAAAATAGTCCCAATTATACGTGCAAAATGATGGGGTCTAAATTAGCTGTTACCACTGATAAATCTTGGAGTCATTGTGGATTTTCTGAAAACATCCACTGAATGTGCAGCAGCAATCAAAAAAAGCTAACAATGTTCAGAAGCATTAGAAAAGGGATAGATTGTAAAACAGAAGAAATCATAATGCCACTCTATAAATCCACGATACACCCGTATGTTGGATACTGCATATACAGTTCTGGTCACCCCATCTCAAAAAGGATGTATTCGGATTGGAAAAGGTACAGAGAAGGGCAACAAAAATGATTAGGGATATGGAACAGCTTCTGTATGAGGATAGTTTTTAAAAGGAGTGGGACTGCTCATCTTAGAAAAGAGATGACTAAGGGGTTGTGTGGTAGAGGTCTATGAAATCATGAATGATGTGGAAAAAGTAAATAAGGATGTATTATTTACCCCTTCACATAACACAATCACCAGGGCTCACGGGGTCACCCAATGAAATCAATAGGCAATAGGTTTAAAACATATGTAAGGAAATACTACTTCGCAGCATGCACAGTCAACCTGTGGAACTCATTGCTGGGGGGATGTTATGAAGGCTAAAAATATAACTGGATTCAAAAAAGTATTACATGAATTCAGGGAGGATAAGTCCATCAATGGCTCTTAGCCAAGGTAATCAGGGATGCACCCCCATGCTTTGGGTGTCCCTAAGTCTCTGACTGCTAGATCCTGGGACTGGACTATGGAGGATGGATCACTCAATTAATTGTGCTGTTCTGTTCATTCCCACTGAAGCTTCTGGCACTGGCAAGTAGAAGAAGAGAGGATGCTGGGCTGTCTGAACCATTGGTCTGACCTAGTGTGCCCATTCTTATGTAATAACACACTTTAATAATATAATCAAATCCTATTTAAACCCTGCTATATTTTAAAATTGAGTTGTTGTAAATGGTAGGAGTTTTCCATTGATAAATATTCAGATGAAATACAGGTGAATAAGTCCAAATTTGTGTATCTCGTGATGAGAGCTGGCTGAAAATACTGATTTATATATATAATATATATATATATAATTCCCTCCCCCCCAAAACAAATTTTTTTCAGGTTTTCTGGTTTTTGAAAATTAAAAATATTGATGAAAAATTTGAACCACTTTTTGTGAAAGAATTTTTCTGTCTTTTCTTTTTGTCCAGCTTTGGTTTTGAACCCTAATCTTATTATGGGATGCAAAGAGGGAAGAAGGCACTGGGAGTATGTGGTCTGTTATGTGTTGTATAGAAGGTGAAAATCCCACAAGTAGCAAGTCCAAATTTCTATTAATGTTGACTTCTGTACATTAATAAAATAGTGACACTAGAAATAAGTGTATTAAATATAACACTGTGGTTCCATGTCAGTTTTTCATTAACTTTTATATCAAATTTGCTCAGTTTATAAGTAGAAGAGTACTTTTTCCTAATTGCCGGCTCTGTGGGCTAACTCTGGGATCTGAAAATCAAGGTGTTCGCTTTCTGATTTGTGCATACTTGAAGTAAGTGATTGTCTACACAGTGTTGCGGTTTGAACTAGAAGTGTTTAAGCTGTAGAGAACTCTACTGCCTGGAGCTCTAACTGCCCCCATATAAGCCCTGTTGGCGAGCTCTAAAAGGTACCTAGTTTGCATTGATGTAGTCATGTTTCCGACAGGATTAGCTAACATGAATCAGGCGCCTTTTGGAGAGCACCAGCAGAGTCGATATGGGGCAGTCAGGATGCAACATGTTATAGTGCTCTACAGTTTGCGCCATTCTAGTTCGTACTGTGTCATGTAGACAAGCCATTAAAGAATATGTAGTAGCAACTTTCTCAAAACGTACACTGGACATTCAAGAACAGTATTCGGCTATGTTTACATTGACGACGGCAAAATTGCCGCCGCCAGATCGATCTTTCAGGATCGATTGAGCGGTCAGTGAGACCCGCTCAATCGATCCGGAAGTCGACTCAATAAGTCCACCCCCTCAAGTAGCGTAGCGCTGTTCCCGTCGGCTCAGCGTAGTGTAAACAGCGCACAGAAGCAGTCGACTTGAGTTATGCACACTACTTTGTGTAGTTTGTGTAACTCCCATCGACTGCCACCGAATCGCGGGGGCAGTGTGAACAAGCCCTTAGAATCCATCCTGTTCTCCTAGAGCTTTTACTCTGCAGGTCTAAGAGGAGTAAAAAATAGAAAAAGTTTATCGTTCTTTGAAAAGTAAGCAGCTTTGATTTCAGATGAAGCATATTTGAGATAAAAGATGCTAATTTTTTTACACAGTCACTCCTCTGCATGTAACCACACTTTGAGTAAGCAAGAAGTAAACAAACCCACTGCTTCCCCCACAAATCCAAAAGGGTTGGAACGAGGAGGACTGTAAACTCTCACTCTGAAAAATGAGTGCAGCCACGTGTGTTTCAGAGTTCTTATAGTTTAAAGGATCCTTTATAAAATGGGCTGCCTTTACTGAATGGTCTGCCTTTTGAGACCTTTTGGAGCATTGTTCTTCGAACAACTCATCTGGTGCATAATAAAATGTGTATTGTAAATCCACAGATCATTCTATTTACTGGGTGTATACAGTTGCTGTGTGTATAACGATAGAGTGCATCACAACTAACGCATTAACATACACTTCAGTATGAAGTCTAAACAATGTCGACCTTCTTACGGAGGTCTTTCCTAGGGAGGTGGTGGAATCTCCATCTTTAGAGGTTTTTAAGCTGCGGCTTGACAAAACCCTCGCTGGGATTATTTAGCTGAGGTTAGTCCTGCTTTGAGCAGGGGGTTGGACTAGATGACCTCCTGAGGTCCCTTCCAACTCTATGATTCTATGACAGAAGAAAGGAAGTGGTGATGAGGCTGCTTGGTCTCTTCCACCTAGGCAGACAAAGCACACTGGAGATGGAACAAAACAAGCTGATTCCTTAATGAATGGAGTTGGAGATGTGTACAGCCATTGTTAGAGAAGGCTGAAGAAGTACATTTTAAACAAAGAAAGGCTTTTCAATTTAAATGCAAATGTTTGTGTCTAATCTTTTTGTTGAAAATCTTCTAAAAAAACAAACATGTTTTGACTTTTTTCCTGCAATCAGTGTGAGGAAAGGGGAAGAGGAGGAACTGAGAGAGGAGACAATCTCTAAAGTGTGTGGAGAGCGTGGGGGTGATTGGTTTTGGAATACTTCCATTTGATTTAATTGAAAAAGTAATTCTTAAAATACACACACACATGCCAGCCTTAGTCATGTATTGATGCATCATCAATACAAATCTTACAATACAATATTAGGATACTGTGGAGATTGATTACAGTTGCAGAGAGAAACAAAGTATTAGATGAAGCAACATTTCAGCTCTTAAAGATTGAATACCATGGCTTTTTCTCGATTTACAATTCATGTTGGTTAGAAATAACACGTAATGCAATTATTCAATTTCCTTTTTTAAGAAATGTGTGAAAATCAGTGATAAAATATTCTCAGTTGAAGGGCTTCAGCTGTGGATCGTTCTTGCAAAATTGATCAGAATTATCTGGAGTTTGAACCTCCTCTTATGGCGTTCTGCAAGGCCCTCCTCTTTTGGAAGTGCTGTCTCACCACAGCTGGGATGATACTAAAACACTTTTAATGTCTAAGTACACACACTCGTTACCTGACGCAAAACTGCCAAAGCAAGGATATAAACAAGCTATCTAACAGTAAATACCCTCTGCTCCTCTATCCTCTTAAGGTATGTCTATACTTATGGCAGTGTGCAGAGTATAGACCCTGCATGCCCAGCCAGTATGGATATGAATAGCAGTGTTGACAGTGAGGCATAGCTTAGGTGAATCTAGTGGAGTGCCTTACAGGCCTGAACCCCAGGGCATAGCTCCTCCTACGTGCCCAAGCAGTGCCTCCCATGTCTACACTGTTGTTCTTAATCCGTGTAGTGTCCTGATGCCTCCTCGTTGCCGGAGACTTTCCCTCCCAAAATGAAAAGGTCTGGCAGTGGGGAAAGGCTCTGGCATGTCCCCTCTGCCTTCCGCTGCCATGTGTAGCTACACAGCAGTGAAAAGTGTGGACGCAGCCTGCCTTTCATTGCAGCGTGTAGCTAAACATGTAGGGCCTGTACTCTGCACACGACCATAACATAGACGTAGTCTAATGCACAACTTACCACTACCAAAACTACTATACACCAGACCCCACATGATCACTCTTCCTCCTGTGAATGCCAGCCTTTCATCACCCTTCTACCAAGCTAATACCCCCAACCTTCTCTTCTGTACCCCTTTGAAATTCTATTCCAATGCAACATCCAGTGCCTATCGGTCAGCTACTTACACCAGTGCCCCATCCCCACTCCTTATGATCTAGTCCTTTTGACTCACATTCCATCAGATGCCTCCTTATTTCTTTCTTGCACCTGGTTTATGCATTTGAATTCATGGTCAATTTTGTTGTTTGAAAAATTAGGTTAACTGTTTTCTTTTGACTTCCCAGAGCGTCAAACAGTTGCATTATTACTACCTGAACATCTTGACACAGCATCTCTCACCATTTCTGACAGTCCCCTGATGAGTTAGTGAAGATAATTACATCGCTCATGTGGCAGCTCTTTGCACATGTCCTGTGGTGTGCAAAATGCTGTTCAGAAGCCTAGCTGTAGTGTCATAGTTCAGTGGCATTTCTTAAAAATCTTCTTTCAAGGCTGTGGAAAGTATTCTGCAAATATCTGGTCAAACTGAATGTCGAATAGGCCAAATATGCCAACATAGAAAGTAAAAACACCTGTTTGTAGTAGTTTTCAAATTAGCATTAATACCCTTAACATCTAAATTAACCTCACCTTTAAGATAAACTCATAGATCACAGGGTACAATAAATATAATACGTGCTTCAATTTTTCAGACTTTTAATGTGCAAAAAACCTGAGTGAGGCATAAAACATTGTTTATTAGATTTAAAGCCATTCAATTTTAAGAAGAAATTTCAATCTAATGCTGATGGCACCAAATAGCTGTATGTTATCATGCTCACTAAATCCACATTTGTGCAACAAAGCAATACAGCAGTGGGGAATTCCTGTTCTCTGATAGTATCAGTTACTTTTTCTAATATAGGTTTTGAAATTGCAGTGGAATGAGTTCTTTATAGATCTGTGTTAAACTGTAGTATGTTAATTGTTCATGGCATGCTATCTTGTCTAATTTCAGGGTTTTTTTAACTGTATGTTAAATACTGGAAAACAAGAGGCATTTCCGTAATATCCATGATTGGTAAACTCACAGATGTGTTTTTTAGCCATGAGAGAATTTTCTTATGCAGTATCCCATTGTTACTAGATTAACTATGTTAGTGGCATAATTATCAAGAAGAATAATGTATCAGGTTTTTAATCACAGAAATACTATAAAAAGATATCAAAGGAAGTTACTTGTTAACTTGTAGGAAAATATTACAACAGAAAGGAAGAATGGTCCCATGATTAGGACGCTAGCCTAAGACTTGGGAGACCTGGGTTCAATTCCCTACTTTACCACATATTTCCTGTGTGACCTTGGGCACATTTAGCCTCTGTGCCTCAATTCCCCATCTGTAAAATGGGGATGATATACGTCCATCCCTCACAGGAGTGTTGTGAGGATAAATACATTAAAGACTGTAAAGTACTTTGTGATAGACTGATGAAAATTGTTATACAGGAGTTAGGTATTCTTATTCTGGCTGTTAAGAATCAAAGATTCTTTCCATAGCCCTTTTCCTCAAGAGACTCTGCTTCTAGTATACTGTAGCTGCACCAAACTGATGCATGTCTAAAACCAAGAGATGTTTTCAATCCTTTATGGAGGGGAAGAGAAAAAAGAATGTGAAATTTCTTAAAGGATACTATCATGGTGTTCCTGGTCTTTTAAAACATACTTCTTCTCCTACTCTGTTATTACCACATAAACATTTTAAAGCTGCAATTTGTTTTTAACTGTTCCTTTCTGTCTCTGATGTACAGACACTGTTTTATTATCCTAGGGGAGCTAATGAATGCTGAGCTGCGGTGACTGATTATTTTTAAAACAAATCCTCTTTTATTCAAAAGGAAAAAAAAAATCACATCCACAAGCTCACAGGCTGATTTTTACTTTGTAAACAGGGGAGAAGAGAAAAGCAGCTCAGATTTAGGGACCAGTGTCTTGAAAGTATTCTTTCAGCCTCATAAATTCAAAATGAGGTTGGCATTGCGATTGTACATCTCACTTGACATCTCCCCAGAGGCTATGTGTAAGCCAAATAGATTTTGATTGATTAATGGTTTTATTAAATGATACAGGCTTCAGTTTAATTATTGAGTCTCTTCCTTTTTCCTATTACAACTTGTGCCTTTTTATCTGTTCTGCACTACTGATTGCACTTACTTTAACACACTAAAACCAGTACCCAGAAGTTGGCCTTTAGGACTGTCTACACAAACATTAGTCTGCAGTAGGCTAGGGTGTGAATCTACCCTTCACTAGCCTGCGATGCACTAATTGTCCTTGTGAACCCTGCTGCTGCACGTTAACCGTTCTTTAGTGTGCTTTGATTTCATTCTATTGTAAAATGAGGTACCTAGAGTACTATGATCAAATCACAAAGATTTATGGGATTTAACATAGAGTTTTGCAAGGTTGCATGATCTAAGGTTGATTTTTTGATCCAATGGATCATTGATCACCCTCCAAGTGAGAGTGATTGATTCCGCTTTCTCGTATAGGTTGTTGAATACAATTACTCTTTAACTTTGTGCAGTTGCAATATTCTTCGTTTATTACACTCCCAGTTTCAGTATTTGACTTTTTGGCACCCTAGTAAATATTTTTGTGGCAACCTTTCCTCTACCCCTCAGCTCAGATGTTTGCTAGTCCTCCTCAGTGTGTAGGGGATTGGATGAGTAGTATAAACCCTTTTGAATATATTTGCTATTGTGAATTACCTGATAAATACTGGGAAAGAGTCAGCAGCTCCTGGCCCTACTTGGTCAGTGTGAAATTTGAACTTGCTTTGTACGAGGATGAGTATATTTTAAGCACCGAGGCCTTTGGGCTATTGCCATAAATGTTGGGATAGTACTAATGCAGGCTGTTGCTTCTGTATTATTTTACAGTAGTTGTTTGCATCATTACACAGACCAAAAAATGTTAAACGATCTTGTGAGACCAAAAGGTTTAATTTAGTGAAAGAGACAAGTGGCTCTTAAATACTTTGGCTAAGTTACCATCCTTCTCAAGGTTTCTTTTACAGGGTTTAATGAAGAAATAAGCAAACAGATCATAAAATTAAATGAACATATTTTTAAATCAAGGTCACAGTTGGAATTAAATCCATAGTTTAATGGTTTAACTACTGATTTAAATCCATCAATCGATCAGATCATCAAATAAATATAACAGGTAATCAGATCATGGACTGACACAATAAATAATTACTCTGTTACTTCTGCAACAGAAGACTGAAAGAGGTAGCTGTTTT
The DNA here is from genome assembly GCF_026122565.2 of Emydura macquarii macquarii. Classification (NCBI taxonomy): domain Eukaryota; kingdom Metazoa; phylum Chordata; order Testudines; family Chelidae; genus Emydura; species Emydura macquarii. The sequence goes on from NW_027133667.1 coordinate 3,159,925, forward strand.
GCTTTTGTCTAATGCACCCCACCCCTACAAACGATTCTGCACATGGTTGTGAGACTGCTTTAGCTGGTATAAGTCATAGCTGTCCATTTCAGTTTTAAGAGATCACCTGCAGTGGTCAAATCAGCTAGTCATAAGGAAGCATATAGGCCAAAGTGATTTCTTAAGCTATCCTTCAATGCTACTTCGTGCTTCCTCCTTAAATCTCACTGTTATAGTAACTAATATTCAGGGATCCTAGAAATCCATTTGCTACAGAAAGACACGGAATTTGCATTTTTACAAAGAATCTTTAGTTTTTACATTTTGTGGGAAAAATATAAACACATGTTAATTATTAACTAAATTTTACTGAAAGTACCAGTGCCACTTGTTCATAGGGGTCTACCAAATTCATGGCTGTGAAACTTGGGTCATTGACTGTGAAATCTGGTCTCCCCTGTTAAATCTTGTCTCCTCCATGAAATCATAGAATCATAGAATCATAGAATATTAGAGTTGGAAGGGACCTCAGGAGGTCATCTAGTCCAATCCCCTGCTCAAAGCAGGATTAACCTCAGCTATATCATCCCAACCAGGGCTTTGTCAAGCCTCACCTTAAAAACCTCTAAGGATGGAGATTCCACCACCTCCCTAGGTAACCCATTCCAGTGCTTCACCACCCTCCTAGTAAAAAACTTTTTCCTAATGTCCAACTTAGACCTCCCGCCCTGCAACTTGAGACCGTTGCTCCTTGTTCGGTCATCTGCCACCACTGAGAACAGCCTAGCCCCATCCTCCCTGGAACCCCCTTTCAGGTAGTTAAAGGCCGCTATCAAATCCCCCCTCACTCTTCTCTTTTTTGCAGACTAAACAAGCCGAGTTCCCTCAGCCTCTCCTCATAAGTCCTGTGCTCCAGCCCCCTAATCATTTTTGTTGCCCTCCGCTGTACTCTCTCCAACTTGTCCACATCCTTTTTGTAGTGAGGGGCCCAAAACTGGACACAATATTCTAAATGCGGCCCCACCAATGCCGAATAGAGGGGAATAATCACTTCCCGTGACCTGCTGGCAATGCCCCTCCTAATGCAGCCCAATATGCCATTAGCCTTCTTGACAACCAGGGCACACTGCTGACTCATATCCAGCTTTTTATCCACCGTTACCCCCAGGTCCTTTTCTGCAGAGCTGCTGCCCAGCTCGTCGGTCCCCAGTCTATAGCTGTGCATGGGATTCTTCCTTCCTAAGTGGAGGACTCTGCACTTGTCCTTGTTGAACCTCATTAGATTTCTTTTGGCCCAATCCTCCAGTTTGTTTAGGTCACTCTGTATCCTATCCCTACCCTCCAGGGTATCTACCACTCCCCCCAGCTTAGTGTCGTCCGCAAACTTGCTGAGGGTGCAATCTACCCCATCCTCCAGATCATTAATAAAGATGTTGAACAAAACCGGCCCCAGGACCGACCCCTGGGGCACTCCGCTTGTGACCGGTTGCCAGCTAGACATGGAGCCATTGATCACTACTCGTTGAGCCCTATGCTCTAGCCAGTTCTCTATCCATTTTATAGTCCATTCATCCAACCCATACTTCTTTAACTTGCTGATAAGAATACTGTGTGAGACAGTATCAAAAGCTTTGCTAAAGTCAAGGTATATCACATCCACCGCCTTCCCTACATCCACAGAGCCAGTCACCTCATCATAGAAAGCAATCAGGTTGGTCAGGCATGACTTTCCCTTAGTGAATCCGTGTTGACTGTTCCTGATCACCTTCCTCTCCTCCAAGTGCCTTAAAATGGATTCCTTAAGGACCTGCTCCATGATTTTTCCAGGGATTGAGGTGAGGCTGACCGGTCTGTAGTTCCCCGGATCCTCTTTCCTCCCTTTTTTGAAGATGGGCACTATATTTGCTTTTTTCCAGTCGTCAGGGACCTCCCCCTGTTGCCACGAGCTTTCAAAGATAATAGCCAATGGCTCTGAAATCACCTCAGCCAACTCTCTCAGCACCCTCGGGTGCATTGCATCCGGCCCCATGGACTTGTGAATGTCCAATCCTTCTAAATAGTCTTGGACCCGTTCCTTCAGCACTGCGGGATGTTCGCCGCCTTCCCATTCTGTGCCACCCAGTGCAGCAGTCTGAGAGCTGATCTTGTCTGTGAAGACAGAGGCAAAAAAGACATTGAGTACCTCAGCTTTCTCCACATCCTCCGTCACTAGGTCGCCTCCCTCATTCTCTAAGGGGCCCACACTTTCTCTAATCTTCCTCTTGTTGGCAACATGCCTGTAGAAACCCTTCTTGTTCCCCTTCATGTCCCTTGCTAGCTGCAACTGCAATTGTGCTTTGGCCTTCCTGATTTCATTCCTGCACGTTCGAGCAGTGTTTATATAATCCTCCCTAGTCATCTGACCAAGCTTCCACTTCTTGTAAGCTTCTTTTTTGCGTTTAAGTTCGCCAAGGACATCTTTGTTAAGCCAAGCTGGATGCCTACCATATTTGCTATTCTTTCTGCACATCAGGATGGTTTGCTCTTGTGCCCTCAATAAGGTCTCTTTAAAATACAGCCAGCTCTCTTGGGTTCCTTTCCCCCTCATATTAGCCTCCCAGGGAATCCTGCCCATCAGTTCCCTGAGGGAGTCAAAGTCCGCTTTTCTGAAGTCCATGGTCCGTATCCTGCTGCTCTCCTTTCTTCCTTTTGTCAGGATCCTGAACTCGACCATCTCATGGTCACTGCTGCCTAGGTTGCCACCCACTTGTACTTCCCCTACCAAATCTTCCCTGTTTGTGAGCAGCAGGTCAAGAAAAGCACGGCCCCTAGTTGGTTGCTCCAGCACTTGCACCAGGAAATTGTCTGCAACACTCTCCAAAAACTTCCTGGATTGTTTGTGCTCTGCTGTATTGCTCTTCCAGCAGATGTCAGGGTGATTGAAGTCTCCCATGAGAATCAGGCCCTGTGAACTGGAAACTTTCCCTAGTTGAGTAAAGAAAGCCTCATCTACCTCGTCCTCCTGGTCTGGTGGTCTGTAACAGACACCCACCACGACATCACTCTTATTGTTCTTGCTTCTAAGCTTAACCCAGAGACACTCAACTGACTTATCTCCAGCTTCATACTGGAGCACAGAGCAGTCATAGTGCTCTCTTACATACAGTGCAACTCCTCCCCCTTTCGCCCCTGCCTGTCCTTCCTGAACAGTTTATACCCATCCATGACCGCGCTCCAATCATGAGAGTTATTCCACCAAGTCTCAGTTATTCCAATCATGTCGTAGTTTCTTGACTGTGCCAGGACTTCCAGTTCTTCCTGCTTGTTTCCCAGACTTCTTGCATTTGTGTACAGGCACTTGAGATAAGTAGCCGATTGGCCTACTTTCACAGTATGAATCGGGAGGCCTCCCCTGCTGCACCCTCCTCCTTCTGCTTCCTTGTGGCGTCCCTCTTCCCCACTTACCTTAGGGCTTAGGTCCCCGTCCCCCGTCGAAACTAGTTTAAAGCCCTCCTCACTAGGTTAGCCAGCCTGTCTGCGAAGATACTCTTCCCTGTCTTCGTTAGATGAATCCCGTCCCTTCCTAGTAATCCTTCTTCCTGGAACAGCATTCCATGATCGAGGAATCCAAAGCCCTCCCTTCGACACCACCTGCGTAACCACCTGGTCTTCTGTGTACTTTTACCCTGTTCTATAAGGATAAGAGTGGCAATATCCATACCATGCCACCCGTACTTCTGCACTGCTTCTGCTGGCAGTGCTGCCCTTAGAGCAGGGCACCGGGCTAGTAGCTGCTGCTCTCTGGCCGCCCACCTCTGGAGGCAACGCAGAAGTAAGGGTGACAATACCACAACCCCCCTACAATAGATTTGTGGTCTCCTTTTGGGTCAGGACCCTAGTTCAGCGTTTCAGTTTAATCCCAGAAAAATGAGGATTTTTGTGGTGGGTTGTGGGTTTTTTTGTTTTTTTAATTAGGGAATTTTGGGTTTTTTTTAATCATAGAAAACTAGGATCCCAGGTAATATTCTTCATCTCTTATTCCCCTGACCACAGAGCTTAAAAGTTATTTCAGAACAGAAGCAGGCATTAATATTAATACCATCTCTTTAAATATAGGTCTTTTCATGAGTAGATCTCAAAGTGCTTCACAATCGTTAATACTTAGAGCTTGCACAACAGCAACTCTGAATAACAACTCTTCCTCAGCTGAGGAAAAACTTGTAATGATTCATTGGCAGAATTAGAATGTGGGATTAGGTAATCATGATTGGTGCTGTTTCCTAAAAAAGAGAGCATCTCGTACATTCACATTCCTACCTCAAAAGTGGTAGAGAAAAATGATAATGGCCAATGTCTCCCCCCTTGAATCCCCCAATAACAAAAAAAGGAAAAAGGAGAACAATATAACTAAGATAAAAAGAGAGTGAATTTTTCATCTCTGTTGTTTCCTCTCTCATATTACTGGATTGTAGCTACTGTTACTGGAGTAGCTTGGTGATAGAGCTTGATGCCAGCAGGGGTCTCTTAAATAGCAGACAGGTCTGACTGGCTTAGAAAATGGAAAAGTCTTTGTTACATTTTCTCCTAGGTGACCTTCCTTAGGGAATTAGGAGGGGCATTCCTTTTGGACGTGGGAAAGAGAGAACTTAGTGTCTTCTTCATAGCCTTGACCCCTTATAGGGGTAACTCCCATTCTGCTTTATGCACCTCCTTTGTAGATTCAAGGCCAACTAGGTGGTCTGTGTGCTCCGGATACAATCAACACAGCCCAGTCCTTGTTGAGGTGGGCAGGCTTCAGCTTGAGGTCACTGTGGAGCGGCTGCTGTCTGGAAAGCTCTGCTGTTGCCACTACATGCCATGTGTTCTTTCAAAATACAGAAATAGGAATTGTGTGGGCCTCACTCTAAGGAATCGGTTTCCAGCCTTCTGTGAGGGATAATGGCCATGTGGTCCATTCTTGGCATCCCCATACATTATAGGCCTAAGCTGTTTCTTAAAAATAGCAAACATCCATGCTTTCGCTCAGACATTCTCTCATCATATTGGAAATAAATTTAACTAGTCCATGACCATTGCCACATCCTTACATCAAGCAAGAACATTAGAGGAGTATATTGGTAGGGCCATAACTGGCTACTGGCTTGATTTTATAGTCAGTAACTTTTTATATTAAAAAAAACCAACCTGCTTTCACATCTTAATATATACACTCTATTTTAATATAAAACAACTGAAGTTTTTGTGGCAACCCAAAATCTTCACTGAGACTACTTTTTCACATTCTCCATCTAGATGTCTTTTTTTTAAGGTCACTTTAAGAACTACATTTTAATTCTAAAATTTATTTGCCAGCCCAGAATTTTACTTGTGGAAACTTATTTTCTGATCTAGTAGAATTATAAATATCGTCCTGTCCTGCTTCCTTTCGATCTTACTTTAGTCTGTGCTGGGTTTGGCAGGTTTTTTGTTTCTATCTCATGCAAAAGATGATAGAAACCCATCTTCATAAAATTATAATTTAAACTAGAATATAGCAAATAGAGCTATTGTGGTTTCCCACTTTTCTTCTTCCTCTTGCTCCTCTAAAAATTCCCTCACAAGTATGGAGAGGGATGCACACACACTCAGGATCCAGAAATTAATTGGATCTAGCTGTTTTGTTGCTCGCAGGCTTCATAATCTGCCCTGGGAACTGAAGCAGAATTGTAGGGCTGAAGGGTCTCTACCCTGGCATTCTTGAATTGCAGTGCTAATAAAAAGCCACTTTCAGCTGGCATGAAATTGGTTACTATTGGAATATGCTTTACAGAGACAGAAAAGTTCACTGCCCTGCTTAGTCATAAAAGAATATGTATACAGTGTCCCAGCTTTGTGAGTAATTGGATATATTGCCAATTACTAAAGCTGCAGTATCACTTTTCCTGTTACGGGCCTCGTTTTGTATTAAATCATTTTAAAAACAGATGGCTAACAGAAGTTTGGTGTGTCATTTTTTTCCCCTTTCTTCTTTGTCGTAGCACATTCTCTGCAGGGATTAGTTTAATTTTGCTTCTGAAAGTGTTGACAGCCCAGCGTCTGACATTACAAGGTTAAAAAGAATGGGTCTTTTAAAAATGAAAAACAACTCTCTATTAAATGCTTTGCACACTCAATGATTTTGTTTGACGAAGCTTACATTTTAGACATTTTCCTCCCAAATCTTTTGTCACAGGACCTCCATTGGTGTCTGTGTGACCTGAATATGTATAATTCTTAATTAGAAGATCAAAACATATTATGGCAGGAGTCCCAAATATCCGGTTTTCAGGCCAACACTGGCATGCGTGATGTGTTTATCTGGCTCCCAAGAGAGGTTCAGATTCTGCAGAATTTAAAGTTTAGTGTCAAATAGAAATAAGTTTCTAGTCCTCAGAGGCTACAAAGAGAACTTTCCAAATGTGAACTAATATAGCACTGGCTTAGGCGTTCTGAAAAGATAACTCTAAGGTTTGTATGAACTGTCCCCAGTCATCTCAATAAGTTGTTGGCTATTAAGCCTAATGATAATGCTGTATAGGCCACATATTAATTTAAATGCACAATTGTGTGCCTAATTTAAATGCACAATTACTGCAGTTGTGTACATAAATTGGGTAACTGGATAAACAAAAAGACAATGGGCAGCAGTAGTGATGGTCTTAAAAGTGCCCTACATCACTTCTTTCCCACTGTGTGGTGCTGAATGCAGCAGTGAATTTAGCTAAAAGTTGAGTTATTTCACCAGGGACATGTTCTGTCCTCAGTCTTTGTGCAAACAATCTGCTGTAGTCAGTGAGAGAGCTGCAGAGGATTGAGAGTAATGTGACTCTAGCTCAGTAACCCCAGTTTTCAGCCCATTATCGAAAATTTAATTCCACCATTCCCATATAACCACTTTCATACCCCTGTAAATGAAGTGAATTCTGCACCCTTCCTAAAAACCTTTAGTGTAAACACTGTTACCTCTCCCCAGCAGTAACTGCTTCACCTGCACACAGTATGCCAGACACAGGGGGCAGAACATGTCTCTGCTGTTGCCGGTAGTCTCCTACACTCTTGTCATTTCAATAAAAAAAGTGATTTGTGAAGCTAGTGGAAAGCAATCTGAAAGGACTTGAAGTGGTAGACAGAGGAAATGAATGCTATAGTTAACAATGCAGCAATAATACAGATAGTAAAGATATAGAAAGATACAAACTGTATTTGCTGGCTGGGAAGCTTGTTTACTGTTTACAGTCAGGGAGCAGAATTTAGAGAGGGGGAAAATATCTGTGGACTCTACAAGTGGATTTCTGCAAAAGGACAGAAGTCTATGAAAAGAACCTCAGCACAGATATGGGAGTAGAGTATTAACAGAGACATGGGGTAAAGTTTTTCTGCTGCTTGTAAAAATTCCTTTTACTGTTCTTGCTGTTTTGTAATACCTGACAGCACGGCCAGTTTTGCACATCCATTGGGGAGGGGTCAGCAAGATGACTGCCACTATTACTGTCTGAGGTTCAGGAATGACAACTGTAATTAGAAACTTCCCTTTTAAATATTGCAGTTTACATATGAACAGTTAAGGAGGTTGCCATCTTTTTGGTAAAACTCAGTGTAGGACACACAGTTTTACAAAATCTCAACTTGCCCCCCGCAGTTTTAGTCCATATTCACCATACTACTACTACTTAAAATCTTCAACCCTGTGCATGTGCTTTATCTACTAATTGGTTCACTGTAACAGCTTTGCACTTGCAAACTGTACTCTGGGTAAGTGCCCCAAAGTAGAGATCAGGATGAAGCACCAATTTTGTAAACTAATGAGGCTCATGCAGGTTTCAGAGCAGTTGGACATCTTCAGAAAATTGCTGCAGTAATCAGGTGAATTTTGGTTGGGCAAGTGGAGTGGTTGGGCAAGTGGAGTGGAGCATCTTTCTTCTGTCAGAGAAGCCAGCACCCTGCTGTCCTCAATGTAGGTGTTAACAGTGTCTGTCAGCAATAGACTCGGTATTCCCCCACTAATCTCCATCAGCCAGAAGGGATGCAGATCCAAAGAACAGATGGTGTGCAACCAGTACCTCTAGTACATCAGTGAGCATCACTCATCCAGAGGAGATCTAGCATTTTGTCTCTTCAAGATTCCTTTCTGTGAGGATACAGGCAGACAGACACTTGCTTCTTCAAGAATGTTCCCATGCTCTCAAATTGAAGTACATCTTGACAGCATCTGTATATTTTCCAGACTGATAGCTGGAGTTTAATCTGTGGTGAACAGAGAATAAAGAAATCAACTGCCACCCCCTTTTTTCTTCATCTTAGACCAGTGCAGCCTGGCAAAGAGGCTGGTACTCTCTGGTACTCTCCGCGTTTGTGTAGAGAGAGGATAATTTCCAGTATCACTTGATTCTTCTACGTGGCATATAAATAATTAATATGCTGTTGCAGGAAACCCTAAATGCAAGGTCACACAGGACATGGCATATGCAGTGCAGTGTCAAGTATAGGCAATAGCTAGAGAAGAGTGTAAAAAGGATGATTCCTGAATGCTTCAGAGTATAGCTGTTGTCAAAAGCATTTACGTGATACCTTGCCCGCCCTCTTTGCCCTTCATTATCCAGAAGAAGAGGCTATTTTGTTTCACATTTCCAATAACCGTCTGTCATAGAATCATAGAAGATTAAGGTTGGAAGGGACCTCAGGAGGTCATCTAGTCCAACCCCCATCTGTCATTACAGAAACATCTTCTCCAAGGATGACAAGGCAAAAGTGAGGCACCTCAGTCTCTTTAATACTTACTCTCCTGATAACTTTTTCAACAGAGGTTACGTTAGCATTGCCTTTCAGGAAATCTGTGTAGATTGATCCATTTCCCAATGGGTTGATCTCTCTCTCTCTCTCTCTGTCCTCATACATATTAACTTTTGGTGAGACGCAGAATGTTCTTCTCTCTACTCTTATTTTTCAGACTTGGAAGTACCTGTTAATACAATAAATTATTGGAAATTCCCTCTTTGTAATATTCCTAAAGCCCTCTTTTTTAAACTTGAGGCAGTCAAGAATTCTGTGGCCAGACTGTCCTGCAAAGAAAGACCATGCAGTCCTTTCTAGTCCTACTCCCACAACCCCCATACAATCCTTTTGTTACTTTCATTTTTTTCCTATCTCCTAATCAAGTTAAAAAACAGCCTTTTTAATTTTTCTCAATTATGAACTTATTCCATCTTGCCTCTCTTACTTCATATCCACTGATTCCCAATTTATTCACACCACTGATATTGGTCTTTTCTTTATCCCGCTTCCTTGTATTTCTATCACTAACAGACAGATTTCCTCTACAAAGATACTGTGGACCATTCAGAGCTGTCACTTCAGATCTTGAGATGAAGTCTTGGCCAGTTCTGTTCCCATCTTGTAAGAGAATGAAGGCAGAGTTGGGGATGCTCCTGTTTTTTAACTTACAACTTATTAGTAAAATGTGAGAAGTGCATGCACTTTTAGCTATTAAAAATTAAAAAGACCAAGCAATGCATTAGGACACATGACTGGTGTGACCTTGCATAGTAGTAATTCTGTGGAAGAAGGTGAACTTTTGGACTCTGAGCACCAAGTTCACTGCTGGAATAATCGGATGCACTCTGTTGAAGTCAATTGAATAGAACTTTCTTACGCAAGCAATGGGTTCTGTACGGATTAGAAACATCTAGCATAAGATGTTTCTAGGAGAATACTCTGACAGAAGCGATCAGACCTGTTGTAATGCATTAGGTATACAGAAGGAATAAGAAGAGAAGGCTTTGGGCAAGTTTCTTTGCTCAGAGATGATGACAGATAAAAAGAATATTTGTTACCTTTGAGGATGTAATCAAAAGAGAGTGATAATTCTGATTAAAAAAACTAGAATTAATTGCTAAATGTTGTGACCCTTTTGCTGCAGTATGTGCACAGTTTAATTGTCCTTTCTGTCCTTAAAGTGAATGTAATTCTAGCAAAGGTGTTCCTTTGGAACACAACAATCATCCAGTTGAAGAAATATTAGGAAAATGTTTTTAAAGCGATATCTCTGTCTTTTTGTTACATGTTTACTACAGTGGGTATGCACTGATGTTTAAAAAAAATTGCTCTTTGGTACCAAGACTAGCTTTTTGGATATCTACTGTAGTATTTTGAGGTATTTCTTTCCAGTTGAGGTCCACACCAGGCATGCAAAAAAAAAACAGCTTTAAAAGAAAAAAAAGTTTAAACTTATTTTATACACAGTTATTTGGGTTTTATTTTACTTTTGGGCTAAATTTTGAATGGACTGTGTTTCATCTGAATCAGTTTGTGCAGATTTGCTAGAGGGGCTGCCAAGCAATCGTCTTTCCTGTGGGAGGAACTGAGCTTTGTACTGTTGTTGAAATGAGTTACAGTATACTTGTGGGTGAAGTTTAAATGTGTTCAGAAATGTTTCCAGGATTTGGGCCTAAAGCAGTAAACTTTTTGATCAATAGGTTCATTGGTTTGTAATAGTACTTAGCAGGATCAAAAGATAATTCCTTAAAGTTCTCTCTTCTAAAACTTTAATCATGCCTTGCCTAACATCTGTCTTTTAAATGAAGCTCACAAAGAGGCTGATTAAGGCCTGGAAGTTTTGGGGCACTTGTTTACTTTTATGAGTACTAAAATTAAATCCTGGAGAGGATGCTGCTCAGAAGCAAAAAAGTATGATGGCCAAAGTTTTAAAGCTCAGTGAAGGTTGTTTATTTTCTTCTTTGTCAGCATAGTTAAGGATCTCTGTTGGTGAGAAGTGCCCTTGTGGATAATAGGGTTACTAGGATACAGAATAAGCTCCATTTTAATTAGGCTGTTACTTTTGTTGTTGTCTTTTGGGCTGCCTGTTATCTCATCCCTAGAGTTTTTTACACCTATAACACACTTTTTAAAAAGTTCATCTTTATTTTAAAAAAGGATGTGCTAAATCTGAACAAAGGGATCTAAAACACTTCTGTCTGGTCTAGGTAATCTCTATAAAAGAAGAGGCTAATATAAATTTAGTTGCTGTTCTCAGTGCTTCTAGTAACTGCATCTTAGAGGAAGGTAGAATGTGGAACATAACCAGAAAGCATATCAATTGTGTTTTGGTTGGATACCAAATGACACAAGATCTTTAGAGAATAGAACTCAAGTCACAATGTGTGCAGTCTTTCATTTGTTAAGGGGGGGAGGGAATTTTCTATTTCTTTTTTAAAAGTGTGACCTAGTTATCATATGAGCAAATGTAACTAGAGTTGTTGTTAGCATTAACGATTGTAAGCCCAGTTCAAGTTGTGTGTACTTTTTTCCCTGACATATGGCTTCCCACACAATGATGTCATGTACAGCTACATGCCAAAAAAGTGTGAATGCTTGCAGCAAGAGCTAGACTTTGAACTGTGATTTGCAGTTGTGTGTGTACACGTAAGCTGGAGTGTAGAGCTTTGGGATTGTACTGCGTGAATTGCCTTTATTTTCCTAACACTCTGGGTTTTCTTTTTATGTAACTGTAGTATTCTCAGGAGGACGTGATTAGTTCCTTAATTCAGAGTCTTCTCTCATGACTTCTCCCACAAATGCTCCACTATATGCTGGGCTTTGAATAATCATTGTTATCTTGTTTTCACATCTGGATCATGGCAAGTTTGTTAGGAGAAATTATGGAATGTGAATATCCATTCAGGGCATCCATTGGTGCAAATACTTTGTGGACTGCCATAAAAGAGGATTTCTCTTATAATCAGATCCATGGGCTCTCTGTCTTCATAGTTTTAAAAAAAACCAAAAAACCCCGTGTAATGCATGCCTATTTTGTTCACACAAGGCTCATTATCATGCAAAGTGTCCAAAGGGAGTAATGTTGCACAGTCTGGTTCTACATATGTTTACTGGATTATTTAAATCCCTTCTCCCTCCCTTTTCTCTGCTTCATGTCCCATTGGTCTGTCATTATTTTGGCTGTATTAAAAATGTAACTGAGATTGCAAGTTTCTCAAAGGAGGGAGTGTTTGTTTGGGTTTTTTAATTAGGTTTTTTTTTTTTATATATATATAAAGCAGCATGCACAACAATGGTGCTACATAAATAAAAGCTGCATTTTTCTTTATCTGCCAAAGACTCAGCAGAGGGCCTTAGTTCCACTCCAGCAAGAGATGTCATTAAATTCTTTAATCACACTAATGACTGCACCTATTTCTACCAGCTACTGCGGAGGAAATACAGAATCCTGAACTAAGTCAAAAGCCTTTCTTCCTTAAAATGGGTGGGGGCCCTTTTTGTTAATTATTATGGGAAACTATTTTCATGCTGGAGAGGAAAAATGGTGAATTTAATCATTTTGTAGTGATAAGTGACTGGAAAATAGAGCTCATTTATGGGCCTGATCAGTCTTACAGGGTTTTGGCCCATTCTCAGGTCAATGTGCAGCAACAATATACCCCTTTAGTGTATAACCATGAAGGATGCTGCTCAGGAAGGCAAGATCTGTCTGGCTCTCCAGCATGCAGTGAGAATGTATCTGCTGCTACACCTCTTACAAGCCCGGCCAACTTTGCTGACAAGCATGAAGAGGCCTTGCCACCTCTCTGTCTCCTTTGTAAGAAACTTGTTTCCTGGAAAGTCTGCAGTTGTGTCTAGTTGTTGCGCAGGAGTGCAGTCTACTAGATGGGAAGCTTCTTGTACCGTCTGTACCTGTGGAGCAGCTGGGCACAATCTGACCCTGTGTAGGTAAAAAATGACTTCAAGATGTCCCTTTTTTGGTAATAAACAGAAACATAAGGGGCACTAAAAGTGTGTGTATGTTATACACCCTCTCACTGTGCACTTTATACTTTGCAGTAATATTTTGAAATATAACCATTTAACTTGGCCTGGAATTTTAACTTCAGTTTCATATAATGCTGGACTTTCACTTTCCTGGAGGTGGAATAAGCAACTTTTAATTCATTGCAGTTAAATTTCATAAGCACCCATGTTAAATAATGTAGACATTTTGGATCTTTTAGAATAAAGAAACATCTGAGAAGTAATTATTGAGCATGCCCAGAAGCGTGCATTGGTGTCATAAATATAATATCCCATGTTTTATATTTGGTCTAGTATGACTTTGAGACATTCTATACAGATCAGTATGCATGCTAATATAAAGTGATCAAAAACTCTCTAAGTTAGTATATGCTCTCTAAGTTAGTGGGTGCACTTAAAAAATTGTTCCATATTTTGTCTTAACATAACTGCTGTAGCACTTTATGATTTATAAGAGAAAGAAGCAATGCAAGCTCCCTTCTCTGTCATTCTTATCACTACTTTTGTGCACCTCTGTACAAAAAGTCCCATATAGCTTGCTTTCCAAGTAGCAGTGCTACTACGCCTTTGGTATTTTCTCAGTGAGTAGGCATCCAAGTAAATTTGCCCACAAATTTACCAGGAGAGCTGTGTAAATGATTTTTGAGGACACAATACACACAGGCTTGCTTGACAACAGCTAATCCAGATTGGCTGTTTAATTGTTTAACATTGTTCTTTGAGTCTTTGACCCTTTGATGAGGACTTTTTGATTTTTCAAATGCATTTGCCATTGTCACTGTGGTGATGATTTCTCTGCACCAGGCACTCAGACGGTCCCCTCCTGAGCTGCATTCAGGTATTTCAAACTCTTGGTCCTTGTAGTAAGTGGGGAAATTGTTGGCAAAGGCCTCTTTGAAATGTGGGGCACAGTATCCCTAAAACACACCAACATTTAAGTAATTGTGTGATTTGCACATTGCATGCAGAGCACTTTACATGTCATAATTTAGGATCCATTGTTATGTAATGCGTTAATCATAATCATTTCCATTTATGTGTATGTTCTAAGTGCTATCATGTGGCTGTCTCTGTTTAATGTTACAGGGCATGGTAACAAGAGGGAGCTTTGTTCCTTATCTACAGAATAAGAGTATTAAAATAGGAATGTAATGTTACAGATAAACTTTTATTACGTGTAGGTTACTGTGTCCATGCACATACAGAAAATCATTCATAAAGTAATTTTTGTTTTGATTTGTTTGCTGGTCCTTGTTGAGGCTTAAAGACCTCCACTTACCAGCTCCCAAGTGTTGCTCTGGTTTCTCTGAGTGAAACCATTTTTATTTCTACCCTCAAAATGTAGTTTTAAAAAATGAATAGGCTCTTCTCTCGCATTCATCACTGTAATATCTGAGCACCTCACATCCATTAATGAGTTTAAATTTGCAATGTTCCTCTAAGGCAGGAAATTATTAACTGAGAAACAGCTGAGTGAAGTGACTTTCTTAAGGTCACAGGAAGTTTGTGGCAAAGCTGGGACTAGAAACTGGATCTCTGGAGTCCTAGTCTAGTGCTTTTTACCACAAGACCATCCTTCCTTCCCTTGGAGCAGAGTTCATGGTTGACATTGGGCATATGATGCTGGAGTGCAGCAAGACCATTGGAATATATCTCTCCTATGGCTTCCGTGAAAAGCTGATTGTCCCACGGCTGGCTTCTGGCACGCACTTGGCAGGATGGCATTGTGCATCTTGTCACAGAAGAAGTATATGTTATGGAACAGTACCTCTGATTTGGTTATAGGAAGGTACAGCACTGATGTTTCTGGTCTACCAGAGGTTGTACTGGTGTGTCCACTATGGTGTATGGCCATAATCTTGTTCATACTTGAAGGTATCTCCAAAGGTAGATCAAGTTTGAATGAACATCATGTTCAGAAGTCCTCAATGACATGCCTGAATTACTGGTAGGTTGTGTTCTAACTCCACTCATTACTTTGGGTAGATTGGAAGTTAATGCTAAAGATAGTTTATCACCCTGGCGGCATTGGCATACCCTTATGTCTACACTGACTAAAGAGTAGTCTGCATTTTGTCATACAAACTGAGCCATTGCACTTGTGCCACCCGTGACTCATGTACTCGTAACCACAAGTGTTCTCTTTTTTTACTTTTTCGAGCTGTAGCTCAAAATCACAATTCTGTTTCCTGAGCCGTCTAATCTCTCTCTTAATGTTATAAGCTTTGTAGATTTAGGCTTGTCGGATTGTTGCCGTCTCATAATTGCCTGGCTCGATAACAGTAGAGCTGTATGGTGAAACTTTTGTCCAACATTAACAGCTGTGCTGGCAAACAAGCCAGTACTGATATTAGTCAATACATTTGTGCAGTTCACAACATTAAGATATACCAGAGCTGAAGTGGTCGGTCTGTCTCTTTGTCCCACAACAGTGGGATGGGCTGCTTTGCAATCATGAGGATATGTCTGTCATGTAGTATGCTTTACCTGAGGCTCGCCTCCTTCTGTGAGCGTCACTTTATTTTTATGCTTTCTCTTCTGTCTGTCTGCTTTTTGGAGCCCCTGCTGTAAGTGCTATCTATAGAGCCCTGCAGATCTGCGGATATCCGCATCCATGGACCATTTTTTGAAGATCGGATGTGACTGGTCATGGCGCTCACGGATTGATTTTCCGGGACATCTGGGGCAGCACTGGAGCAGCTGCCAGCCCCCGGATGCCCCTGGAACAGCTGAACAGCTGTTAAAAGGAAGGCGGGGCTAAATAGCTGATCAGCTGTTTGGGGCTTCTGGGCTCAACAGCTTAATGGGGGGGGGTGAGGCTGGCAGCAAACAGCTGATTGGCGGTGCAGATGTGGATACATCTAAAAGAGTGAGGGCGGATTGCAATTCGGATAGAAGTTTATTTTTGCGGATCGGATGCAGATCCACATATTTGTATCTGTGCAGGGCTCTAGCTATCTACTCTTGATTAGTTGCATACACTGTTCGGATATGTAGCATTCTAATAATGCAGCGTTGCCCTGGAGATGACAGAAAACAATAATTTGTATTATTAATGACATGCCATTGATACTCCCTTGTTTCTTAAGAGCCCAGCAGTTTATACAATAGGTAGGATTTTGGTTTGCAAACTTGCTATCATATTGTTTCAAAATCAATAATGAACACATTGTCATAGAGTTTAAGGCCAAGAAGGGCCTACCAGATCATCTAGTGATATCTCATGTACATCAAAGGCCACCAAGACACTAAACCCAATCATCGATATTAGACAAAAATATATGGTCTACAGGAGTGTAGACTATCATGTGCCACAGGCAGAAAATAGAAGGGACCAACATGCACCTGTGCAATGGCAGGGAATTGATTGTGAGATATAACAGATGATTCTGGAATGTGACCTGGGCCAATGTGCTGCACAAGAAGATGAAAATCCCTAAAGGTCACTGCCAGTCGGACCTGGGTGGGGGGATTTCTTCCCAACCCCACGTATGGTGTTCAGTTATATCCCTGAGGATGTGAGCAAGAAACAACCAGCTAAGTGCCTGCGAGAGAAAATGTTCCTCTTGCCACCTCATAGCTCTAGCCTACCCCATCCAGTGTCTCATCTACAGCCGTGGTCATCCCTGATTCTTCAGAACAAGGAGATATTTTTTTAAAAACCAACAGATTACATTGGAGGAAAAAAAAGAATCCTTTCCTGACCCTTGCTGGGGACCTGCTGAACCACAAAAGCATGAGATTTTAACAGAAACAGAAAACATAGCCGTGGCATCCCTTCTGGTTTGCCAGCCATGCCCTCTGCCATTGCAAGCAACCTTGTTATGCAGTCACACTCAAACATTTGTCCAGCTGTCTCTCAAAACTAATGAAGTTGTGTGCCCTCACAACTCCTATTGGGAGGCTGTTCCCTCTGATGGTTAGAAGCCTTCTAATTTCTATCTTGAATTGGTTGATGGCCAGTTTATATGCATTTCTTCTTTTGCCAACATTGTCCTTTAGCTTAAATAGCTCTTCACCCTCTCTGATGTTTACCCCCGATGTATTTATCCAGAGCAATAATATCCCTGCTCAGCCTTGCTTTTGCTAGACTAAACAAACTAAGCTCTTCCAGTCTCCTCTCAAAAGACAGGCTGTCTGTTCCCCTGATCGTCCTAGTAGCTCTTCTCTGCACCTGTTGCAGCTGAATTCATCTTTCCAAATGAGATTTTACCAATGCCTTATATAATGGCATAGAAAACGTAACCTATAAGGAAAGGTTAAAAAACCTGGGCAAGTTTAGTGTTGAGAAAAGAAGACTGAGAGAGGACCTGATAAGTCTTCAGGTATGTTAAGGGCTCTCATAAAGAAAACAGGGATCATTTGTTCTCTGTGTCCACTGAAGGTAGGAAAGACATAATGGACTTAATCTGCAGCAAGGGAGATTAAATTAAGATATTAGGAAAAACTTTCTAATTGTAAGGGCAGTTAAACACTGGAATAGGCTTCAAGGGGAGGTTGTGAAATCCCCATCACTGCAGGTTTTAGGAGAGGTTGAACAAACACCTGTCAGGGATGGTCTAGGGTTTACTTTGTCCTGCCTCAGCACAGAGGACTGGACTTGATGACTTCTCAAAGTCCCTTCTAGCCCTATACTTCTATGATTAATACTTCTCAGTCTTTCCTGGAAGTGCCTGGCCTGACACATCCTAGGATCGCATTTGCCTTTTTCACAGCCGGATCACGGTGTCTCATAGTCATCCTATATTGAATCAGCACACCCAAGTGTCTCTCCTTCTCTGTCACTTCCAGCTGATGAGCCCCCATATTATAGCAGAAATTCTTATTAATAGAGTCTTGGTGCATAATATTGTACTTTATACTGTTGAATTGTATCCCATTTCTGTTATTCCAGTTTACGAGATCACTTCCTTGTATAATATTCTGATCCTCTTTTGTATTGATGATGCCTCCCGACTTTCTATTATCAGCAGATTCCATTAACACACTCTTTTTTGTGCCAAATGTTGTTAAAATATTGAATAAGATTTGTCCCAAATCTGGTCCTTGAGGAATTCCACTTATTAGCCTCCCTTCAGTCTGATAGTTCACCTTTCAGCACTATACATTGCCTTCTTCCCTTTGGCCAGTTCCTTATCCACCTTATTATTCTTAAACTAATTCCCATCTATCTTTTCTAATTTAACTGATAATTTCCCATCTGGTACCGTGTCAAGTGCTTTAATGTAGTCCAAGTATATTAGCTCTACTGCATTTCCCTTATTGAAAAAATCAGTTATCTTCTCAAAGAAGGAAATCAGGTTAGTCTGACACAATCTACCTTTGGTAAACCCATGTTACATTTCATCCCCTTTTCTGTTTACCTCCATGAATGTAATTATTTTTTCCTTTATGATTTGTTCTAAAGCTTTGCATGGTACAGAGGTGAGACTATTGGCTCTTTCATTCCATTTGTCTCATATCATGCATCACTTTCATTCTTTCTTTGTCAGTAACTTCTGGAAGGTATTTGTGTCTCAGTAAAACTTCAGCATCCTTCTCAGCATCTTACTGGAGCTTGCTCACCTTCACGACATCTATCAGATGGCTCTTTAGTCTTAATGCCATTAAAAGACTCCAGAGCATGGCAAAGGTCTTGCTTACTTTTACTGCATTGTTCACCCTATGTGTGGCTGGAAGAAGGACTAATGGAGATCTCTTCTCAAGAGCCGCCTATTGCAAAGTCACAGCCTGGATTCAGAGCAACATTACCCGCCTTCTTCTATTTGTATGTGTGTGCTTACATTGCCAGCCTGCATGCTCCTTAGATGTTTTGCAGTACTACAGCTATGTTTACAACACAACGTCATGCAACACCGCACAGTTGCTTCCAGCCGAATTTACTTAGTATTCATTCTTCTATCACTATAATGCCAAAAATCAACAGAATTCACAGTATTAATCTCTAGATGATGCACAGAGACAGTGCATACACCACTGAAAGTGATTTGTTTGTCCCTGGAATGGGCATAAATATAAGCAGATATAGATTTGGACCAATGTTTCCAGGACATGTGAAGAGATCTGCTCCTCATTGCACACAGTAAGTAGATTGTAGTAGCACTTGCATGTCAATAGATATGAATAGTGTATACGGTTGTATAATTACTGTGGTGGTTGTGGTAAAGGAGCCTAATGTATCTGTCTTGCTGATGCAGATGAAATCAGAAAAGTCATAAACAAAAACCAAAGACTGCCTCACCAAAAGTCTGTCTGTCTGTCAAGATAAGTTGGCATTGCCATAAACAAGTGCACAGTGAGCACAGTAAGCAAGTAGGAGAAAGGAAGGTAAAAGTGTGTGTGTGTACTACATACAGACATTACTTATGTTTACAACGTTCAGTCAATAGTCTGTCTCTTTGTTCTCTAGTCTCTGTCTGCATACTGGGTCTGTGCTCCCTACCGCTATGCTGGTGGTGTGGCTGGGTGGGAGCAGGAGGGGGGCCCGGTCCCGCCCTCTACCCCGGGCCCCGACCCAGGGACACTGTGAGGAGTAGCCTCAAACAGCTTAGTCCATGGGCTGCTACCTTCCCTGGGTCGCTTGTCCACAGCCCCCCTGCTTGTGGTCTTCCTTCAGGCTTTTGGGGCCAGCGTCCCCTGGCTTGGCCTGGCCTGAATGGGCTTCTCCTTAACTCCCGTGGCTGTCGCCACACCCACACTAGCTCCAAGCCTTGTTTTTAGCAGCTCCGCTCCACTCAACTCTCAGCTGCCCCTGCCTGCCTGAAACAGAGGCTTTTACCTGCTGTGGCCAGCTCCCTAATTGGCTTCAGGTGCCCCAATTAACCTGGAGTAACCCTGGCTGTGTTACCCAGGGAACAGGGATTTGCTAAGCCTGGGACTGATATATATGCCTTCCAGCACCCTCCTATAGCCGTCAGGGCTGGCCCCCTCACAATACTCAAGATGTGACTAAGAAGAAACAAGGCCAAAAGATGGCTCAAAGTTTGGGAGGCTTCTGATGATAGTAATATGCACCCTGGAGTTTGTTAAACTGAACTGTATCCAAAGCACCTGCTAGAAGCTTTGTGTCTGGGGAGCCGTTATCAGACAAGGTGTTGTCCTTCATATAGGAAGGCACTTTTTCCACAATCATTCCAATTATTATGCAAGTAAATGAAAACCTTTTGTAAAATTCACAGTGATATGGTACACTGCATTATATACTGTCTTCACAGGGATAATGCAATGAGAATTATTTGAGCAGAAAATCATCAAGGATACAATTGTGATTACGTATGGGTATTAGTCTTGCAAAGATTTTTTTCCAAGGAAGGTATGATCAAAAGATTGTTTACTGTCATGCAGTGGTTTTATACCTGGTGAATATTTTGTGGTCACTCTGTTTTCTGTTCGTGCAATGCCCCCAGGCCACATAACTGCCTTTGCCTGTTTTGAGGCTCAGGGGATAAACTCTGCTCAGACTTTACCTGAGTGAGTGATGCATATGCTGCAAGATACTGTGCATGAGTTCCATAAAATAAATTTTGCCATAGCACACATCCTTTATTGGTGGTGTCCTGCATACTAATACTAATCTTTGCTGACATTTTTCAGATCACCAGATCTGAGACCAATTACATTAATGTGCCACCAGTTGAAAACTTATATTGGGGACATTTGCCAGACAAACCAACAGGAGCAGCTGGTCACAGCATCATTTTTGGAAGGAGGCTGTGTTGGCAGTCTGACAGCGTAACAGACACGTGAACCACCTATGCAAAGATCTGCCATGGGTTATTGTGTGAAAGGGGCGTTCTAGCAGGATGTAAACACTGCTCCAATTGGGCAACTTACCGTATCCCTATGGAGCACTTTTTGTTTTATATCACTTTTTGTTTTTACACCACCAATAAAGGATGTATGCTATGGCAAAATTTATTATATATGATGATATGCAATTATATATTTTGTAACTGTTTGTTTAGTTCCTTTTCTGTGACTAAACTGCCCTGTATATATTTTCTCTTCTCAAATGCACCATTGCAGTGGTATGCCAGTAGCACCCCAAGAACACTACCATGAGAGCAGTGGGGTTGGGATAGCAGGGTGATCAGACAGGGCATATTTTGTGTGTGTGTCCCGGTGAAGTGTCCTGAGGTAGCTTTCTTGCATTTGGCTGCAGGGTCAGTATTTGGATCCAGAAACTCACAAGGAGCATTCAAGCTGCAATCTGCCTTTCTAATTCACACAAGCACACTCATTTCTGAAAGAGCTGCCACAGGGGTCTCCATCACAGCCTGAGAACATCACCATGAAAGGGGAAAGTGACATGCTCAGAGAAAACAAGTAATGTTCAGATGAGGTGTTTATTCCGACAGTGTCCTGAGTTGGCTCTCAGCTTTTCTCCTATGTGCTCAAATCCAGCCATCGCCACTTGGATCCTGGAAGATGGGAACAGTGAAATCATATGGCAAATGAAGTGAAAGCTAATAAGTACTTTAAGAATGGTTTGTGAGTTCAAAGAGTAATAATCAAATGAAATGGTCACAGTATACTACTCAGAGAGTAGGAGAGGACCACATAACAGCATTAACATAGGTTCATATCTCATCAGAAGCAAACTACATAATTTTGCAATTAATAAACTCAAGTGCAGCTTTGACATTGAGTGCCGACATGTCCTTGATACATCATCATTAATCCTTTAAAATATTGTCAGAAATCCGTTGTTTAAACAGCAGAACAGTGCACACATCTGCTTTACACCTGACCTCAGGAAACAGCTCTACTCACAGCGAAAGGATTCACATTTAACATCATGCCAAGGTGGCACGAGCAGGGCACTTCTTAGCAGTGCCCACTACTGTCCCATCAGCATTCACATGAATGTTAACCTGGACAGCAATGCTGCCAAGTCTTTTTCGGTTCTCTGTGCTTGGGCAAGATCCCCAGGATCATCACTGGGTCCCAAAAATGAGGACAAAGCAAATGTATAATAGGTTTTTTTACGGTAATGCACCAAACAGATGGCTCTAATCGGGCAGTATGCTACACTGTAAGAGGAATTACAGGAGTTTCTCCTCACAGGCTGTAGTATCTGTGGCTGTACTGACTGCTGAACCACTGCATCAAGAGAACACATACAATAATGGATAAAATCAGTATTGGGCTATATATATATCGACACTCACCGATATAGGAGATCGCCTCATCACATAAAGGTGTCATGGACCATTCATTGCTGTAGTCTAGGCTCCACAAGCAGAAGAATGTTTTTAAAATACCTGTGGCTAATTTAGGGATTCTGTAGACTTTTTGTAAATAAAAGTGGATCCTTTGAGAGAGACCATTTGACAAGCATGCTCCAGCAGCCTGAGTGTGAAGAAATGAGCAAACTTGGCTGCTCTCTGCCATACACAACTGGCCTCAATAACCAAATGATGTGCTCTGCATAGGATGGCAATAATAATTTTCTGTGGCTGGTGCCTGTAGCAAATAGAGGGAGTGTAATTGCCCCCTACAGTTAATGAGTCGGATGGGTGGGTGGAGAGAACTGACTGAAAAAAGTTGTATCCGTGGTCTAGATGACCTTTTGAGGTCTCTTTCAGCCCTTCTCTTTCTATGATCCTATGACCAAAGGACTCCCTGTGAGTGAAAAGTGCAATTTATGCAGGTGTGAGTTTGCCAGTCAACAAACAAAATAGCACACCCCTGTTTTAGGCTATTGCACCCCATATTTCCATGCATAGACAGCAATGTGTTTGCAAATTCCGTACAGTGCTTGGACGTCCGCCCTCGTATGCATGCCCATATGGCAGTAGGCATAACTTTAGAATCTGTTTTCGAAAACTTAGCCCATTATATCTTGTTTGGTGTGGTGTCAGAATACTACATGTACTGTGTAACTGTTTCACTGTGCACTCTGTGTTCACTTTACTGGTGAGTGTAATAAGAGCTCAAGGATATTCAGTAGCATTAATTTAAAAAAACAAAACAAAATTAAGTCCTCAAAGATGGTCAGATTTTTACTCAGCATTATGCCTTTTTACTTGTTTTTATATACTTAGAATGGAAGCTGATGCATGTTACAGTATATGGAAAAGACAGTTGAAAACAAAGCCTACTGCCTTTAAAGAGCTTGTTTAGAGTGTTTTTTGTAGCCTTCTTGGTTCTGTTGTAACCCTGAGACAAGGTGATCAGAGAGGCAAGGAGGGAGAGGTAATATCTTTTATTGGACCAACTTCTGTCAGTGGAAGAGACAAGCGTTTGAGCTACACAGACCTGAAGGAGAGCTCCGTGTAGCTTAAAAGCTTGTCTCTTTTACCAACAGAAGTTTGTCAAATAACAGATATTACCTCTTTAAAGATCCTATCAATTTGATGGGCTCAGCTAGAACATTGCTATGCTGGGTCGGGAGTGGTTTGGGAAGAATTGAACATTGAGCTATCTGCCCCGGTGGAATGTGTATTAGTATAGTAAAATGTAACATTTGTTTTGACAGTCTTGTACTATCATTCAGAAGTTTTGTCTCAGTCTTGCTTGTCACTTTATGATGATTATCTCAGAATTCTGAGTTTCTTGCCTATTAACCACCATTTGCAGGATTTCCTGATTGCCGTGTTAGTGCTTGTGCATTTGATTACATTATAACTAACCAAATTTTTTCTTTATTTTTCAGATGGTTTATCCTTGGAGCAGCAAAATCTTTCCTTACTTTCAGTGGAGTCTAAGCTATATCCAAGTACAGTGAGCAGCATGACACACATGGCCTTAACACAAAGCACAGTAGAACCCCAGGAAAATAATTTTCTTCATGAGGTTTTATCATCACTTACCACTCCCCTTGATATGACTTCATTTGACAAAGAAAGAACGACGCCTGTGGTAGATATCACAGTAACGAGCAATGAGACATTCTTACGTGATGATGGATTGATTAGCACCTTTCCGAATGAACAGTGGACTCCTTCACTAAAATCTATTACAGTAAAGTATCATTCAGATAATCCAGTAGAGCTACCAAGAGGAACATTAGAAACTGTGTTGCTAACACCTTCATTATCTGTCCTTTCATTACCATATGATGAAATGAAAACAGCACAACAAAAGACATCCAGTGCTGCCTCTGGCCATAGTTTTGCTGTCACACAATTGAAGCCTTTTGCCCCAGACGGTATAATTCCGACTACAAGCCGAGACTTACTGTTGTACCCCACAAATGCAGATATTGATTTAAGTTCCACTACATCAGAGGTGGTGGTTGGACCGGTGGAAAATGTAGAGGAAAGCTATGCATCTAGTTCAGACTCCTCACTGTTTTTGCCTTTTGATACTACTTCAGAAGGGTCATCTGTTCTTATGAGACAGCCGAATGAGGATATGCAAGTTACGTCTGGTGCTTTGGTAAAAAGTACCGATCAATACACTGAAGCTTACCCTGATGTGAATAGCGGTGCAACAGAAGCGCTGTCTCTAAGGACTTATCCTGTTGCAAGTATTTCTAGGGCAGCACCTGTTTTGGTAACCATCATGGAGCCTGCTTTGTTTTCAGTTAGTCTTCCATCTGTGTCTTTCCCAGTTCACTCAGCTGCTGGTTCCACTGACTCTGATACCTTTGTTACTGATGAGTTGTTTACACATGTGCTTTCCCATAAATCCTCCAGCACGTCACCAAATTTGCCTGGTAGCTTAGGTATGCCAAGTCAAGTTGAGCTCTTCAGTGAGTTCATAAGCCCAGTGCCTTTCACTAGACCATATGCTTCGTGTTCATACTGTGACTTGGCCTCAGTTCCACCAGAACAAGTCTTTGCAGCAGGACACACAGAGCACGATGTGGGTTCGGGTGATTATGTTGAAACATTGTCATTCACAGCCTCTGAGGAAAAAGGCATCACTCCACTTACAACTTTAGTTACTGACCTGTATGAACTGGAGGAGTCTACTCCCGAAATCTTTGATACTACTTTTCCATCAAGACCTGTTCTTTCATTTTCTTCAAGACATATAGAAATCTCTGAGTCAAACTTGTTTTTTTCAAACAGTGTGGACATTAGCCTTAACATGATGACTACAACAATATTCCCTTCCTACAGTCAGCCCTCTGAGGGAATATCATTGGACATCACTTCTGTTCAATTCTCTTTTCCTATGACTGAAATCTTTACTTTAACATCTGGTGTTAGAGCAAAACCTTCTGGTATCACCACCGTTCTCCACGAATCTGCCTTTACCACAAGTGAGAATGTACCATCAGTTACAATCAGACCTACAGACCTGCTGGAATCATCTGAATTTATGCCCTCAGAATCTGTACTTTTGCTTGACAAAACACCTGCAAGTGTTTCCACAGACGAATCCTCTGTAACTATTTCAGATTTTTCATCCAACTTTTTATCAACACCATTTCTCTTTGAACCTAGTAGCTGGTCATCTTTATCATCTGCTGTATCCACCTTTTATTCAAGAATGCCAAGTGAATTATCAACACTGTTACCTCAGGTCTTCTCTACACTGCTGGGGACATCTGTAGTTTTTGAGGATTCCTCCAGTTGGGATTCAGTTGAATTTCCTGCCACTGACAGCACAAGCATAGAGGTTTCTCATCTCTCTCCCTGGCAGACTTCATATTCAAATACTTTCTCTGTTCCAGTCACACATAATCCTGAAGTAATATCATCATTAAGTTTTTACTCTGACTCTTCCATGTTACTGGAAGGAACATCAGTCTTGCTAATGGATTCTGAAGTTTCTTTTACCTCAACTTTCACAGAAGCTACCTCTCAGTTAGAGTCTTCACTCTTCTCCCTTGAATCAGCAGTTCCTACACTGGTGCTGTCCATTTCTGATTCAGAGTCTATTCTCACTAGCAATACGTTGGTTGGTGAAACTCACTTGACCTCCTGGTTTACCACCTTTCAGACAACTCCTATCTTAAGTGTATCTTCAACCCTGCTCTCAACTGTTACAGCTTCAGATGAGGAGATTGGTGCTACTGCTAACCACACATTGCTTTTAACATCTCATTCCAAGGCAATGGCTAGTACAGCACATTTTACAACAAATCCGTACACACCGTTGTTGCATACAGATGTGAGCAGCGTTACTGCTTCACCTGCGGAGTCAATTTCTGTGGTCACATCATTCATACCTACACAGTTGCCTCCATCCATAAACACTTCCATTGAATATGGCACGCCAACAAAAACTAGTGTAACAGAAATTACCAATATAACAAGTACTACCACTGCCACTACTACCATTAGTAGCACAGTTGGCCATAGTACAGCTACTGAGAGCAGCTCAAGTACTTCCACATCCCCTACTGCTGTGGTGGCCACAACTCCATCTGACGTTATAATTATCACCTCTGCCATGACCACAACCCGACAGCCATACGTTTGTGACATCACTGTTCCCGATACTTACTTAATCTTGGCTGGTAAGATATTACTAACTTTATTTCAATTTTTTTTCTTTAAAATTGTCTCTAAGCTACCCTCTATTCTTCCCCCAACCCCCAAAAAATCACTCTAAATTATAAGGATTTACATTATAAGATGAAATTCATTAAATTACACATGTTGTATGGGCTCAATAAGCATTTGAAAGGAACACAGCATTTGAAAGGAATATAGATTACTAAATGTAAACCTATAATCTTGTTTACTTGTAGTTGTTATGAAGGGCCAGTTTTTCAAAACTCAGCCTATATTTCCATGCATACAACCTGGGTTTTTATTCCTTGCTCATATGAATTATGGAATTTACCTGCACAAAAACCAGTTCCTTGTGCAGAGTGCAAATGATGCTTTAAAATTGATTGTGCATCTATGTTGGCTTAACTGCAGCTCCTTTGTAACTTTAGTGTTAAATATATAGTATTTTTACAGAACTGTGATGCAGAATCATTTAATATCATGATGGAATAAGTTTCCCTCTGAAGGTATTGGGACTGTTTATTAATGCTGTAATTTAAAATAAAATTTAGAACTTGTTAAATGAAAGTCAGTTTTTCTGAATATGTTTAACATTTGCTTTTGGCATGTGAACTTGAGCTGCGCACTTGAATTTAGATTATTTTAGTTGGACTTGGTGGTTATGATTAAAAAAAAGTGACTTTGTATGCTTAAAAAGAAAGTTGCCTTGTTACTGCTGAGCTAATATACTACAGTTGTGAAAGAGCCGTATTTGCCGTCAATCAATAAAAATTTTCCATTTAACTTTTATGGCCAGAATGTGCACATTTGATGTATAAAACAGAAAGAGCAGTTTAATTTTTTCCAGATATGAGGGTGAGTTGGCTGTGCTAGCGATAAGAAAGATTCTCTTTTTTTTAAATTTGGTAACAGCAGTTTTACGGTGCAAATTTTTGAAGGAGAATAAATGCAAAACACCAAGATGTAATTTTACAGTTACTTTCATAATCACTGTCCTAATTTAAAGTGTGGTTATGGTTAGCAATGCACCTGTATATGTTTTTAAAGCACCTTCTTATTCAACAGCTCTTCCTCCATGTGTAATCAGTGCAATGTGTGCTTGCTTTTAAAAAAAAATTTTAACAAAAATAAGATTGGGTCTTTTTTAATGTCGGCTAGTAGTGTATATCCAACACAGTTATTGGATAGTGATCTGCATTCTATTCTGTCTTATGCATCATCAACAAAATTGTTAACTGTATTACAACAGCAGAATCTTTATTACAAGGGCACAAGTCAAAAAGAACACAGTTTGACTTTCAGTTCCAGTTTGAATTTCTAGTCAGACAGTTAGTTACAAAGGTATTTTTACTAGCAAATCAACAAATTTGATATGGAAAAAGTTGAGAAAAAATAACTACAGAACCATAGGCGTGCGCACAAGGTGTGCCGGGTGTGCCCAAGCACGCCCGAATGCAGGGGAGTCAAATCTTTTGTTATCCGACCTGCGAACCTTTCTGATGCGGGCCGGTAGCGCCGCTGTCGAAAGAGTAGCCGGGTTACGCGATTTCTCGGCGGATGATAATAGAAAGCGAGCTGCCGCTGATAATGAAGTAGCCGTGCGATGTTGCCGCGGACGGGAGCATGCCGTGATCTGCTGCTGAAATTCCGTTCATTGCAAGATTTCTCGACGGAGACTAGGATGCGGCGGGAAATTCAAATGTGGCCCGCCGGTGGAATTCAGTTTGACACGCCTGCCACCGATAAAGATCCTGGGTGCACACCCTACTGCAAATTCCCTGGGTGCACACCCTAATGAAATGTGCTGCGCACGCCTATGTACAGAACCTATGAAGCTATTTATAGAGCCCCTTCTTTTAGGGTATAACTGAACTGCTAGCTGTATCTTATCCCAGTTTCTTACGCCTTCAACACAGCTGACCTCATTACCTGCTTTGTCATGAATCACACAATTGAAAATGCAACTGTGAACCAAAGCCGCTTAGATCAGGGATTCTCAACCTTTCTCTTTATGCTCCTCCCCCAACCCCCAAATTCTACGGCCCACCTGTGCCACAACTGTTTTTCTGCATATCCAGCAGATTAAAAGCTAGGGCCGGCATTAGGGGATAGCAAGCAGGGCAATTGCTAGGGCCCCATGCCACAGAAGACTCCACAAAGTTAGTTGCTCAGGCTTTGGCTTCTGCCCTGGGCCGTAGGCCTCTGGCTTTGGCTTTATGCCCTGGGCCCCAGCAAGTCTAACGCCAGCCCTGCTCTCTGGTATACTTTGGCGGACCCCGTGAAGCCTAGACCCTTGGCTGAGAACTGCTACTTTAGATTAAGCTAAAATGTACTTACTGGCTCTCATTCATTTTCAGTGCTGTCCCGAAGAGCTGTGCTAGAAAATGTCAGTGATTCCATCAAAGAAGTGCTGAGAGATCAGTTCAGGCGATCAATAGAACTGGAGGTAAGTGGCACCAAATGTGTTCATTCTTTGCTTCACATAACACAGTAGGATGGTATGTTTTTGTTTTTGTTTTTAATTTTCCAATATAAAATGATTAAAAACCACAAAAAAACTGATGATCCTAAATCACAGAGGAGTTTTAAGTTAAACAGGAATACAGTATACATAAAGCACTTTTTTCTTGCATTTTTAATGCAAATGTAACAAGAATTGTTGCTTATATTATTATAATGTGACATTTAGGGAAGCTCCCCTTTCTCTTTCTGGCTTGGATAAGCAATGCTCCCCCACTGCTCACTCTCCTTATTAGCTGGTGTGGTCAGAGCTCCCCCATCTGTTGCAATCCACTTTAATCTTTGCATAGATTAACATTGAAAGGTAAACTGAAAAGTTTATACCTTCTAAAATATCAGTTCAGGGTTCTGTCTTTCTCCTGTGTCAGCTGATGACATCCCAAGCATTTAAAACGAAGCAGGGAGCCTTCTCCATAGCTTGTGCTAATTTATATTTTAGTAATATCAGTGCTTGCAGTGGAAGTGTGGAATCCTGAACTCAAGACTTGAAAGGTTGAAGAACGGAGGAAATAATTTTCAGTTGTTAAATGTCATTTTAAAGTCTATAGATATGTAAGTCTGGGATCTTCGGTAGTGTTTTTCCCTCCCTCCCCTGTTTATTAGTTGAAGTTTTTGTTTTTGTTTGTTTTAAAAACTTAGACCAATCCCCATGTTGGGTGTCAAATCAAGTATGGGAATCAGCTTTATATAATGTTTCAACACCGTTGCCAAACTTAAAAATCAATGTAAATTGGGACTTAAATTAAAGGCTGCATTCAGCAAAAAATACCCTTTTAAATTTTTTTGGCAGGCCCTAAAATAATTTTTTGGATGGCAAACACAATGCTGACTTGGCTCTCTGCATAATCAGATACTCTAAAATTGTAAATAATTACTGTTGTTTAAAATTTCACTAGTTTCACTGGTTTAGGCCCAGATTCTGCCATCCTTACTCACATTGAGCTGTGTCTGATGTCACAAACAGCCCTTTTGAAATCAATAGGACAAACTCACACAGTAAGATACTTTTCAACACGACTAATGGTGGAAAAAATCTGTCCCTTAAAGACTGAGCAAAGTTTAATTTACTGTTCATTACATGTAGTTATCTGGAATGATCTGAATTAAAATTAGGAAGCATGAACCAACTTTAAATTACAAAAGGATGAAATGCACTGTGCATAAGGTTTTCACGTATTCAGTATAGATACTGTGTAACTTCCTTCCTGAAAAAGAGATTCTTTACATTTTTTGGAAATTGTTCATTCTTTTAGTTTGAAGATGTTGCACATAAAGCCATCTATATTATGAGAAGTGCCACAGCCAAAAACTATTGATGCATTGTTGCAAATAAGGAAGTTCAGTAAAGGTCACTAATGGAGTAATCCAGCTGGTCAATAACTGTTCTAAGGTCTGTGCCTATTTTGCTGTGTCTGAATGGGCTGGGGTTTGCTTAGAAGCATCATGTCATGAAGCTTAATGCTTATTTAGAATGGGTGAAAATAAGAAAATCATCCCTAAATTTCATACAGAATTTTAAGTTGAATGTTTGGGCTTCAAAAAGTTTAGTTCACTCTTTCTATCTGTTCCATGATTTTTCACTTATGCTTCCCGTTGGCACTCTGGGTTCCAAACAGAACGGTGCTGATACATGGTGTTCTCATGAGATTTCCAACTCAGTTCTGAGAACTCAAAGAGGCTTGGATAAGATGAAAGCTAATTCAGCCAAGTAAAATAAAATATGAATAAATAAATAATAGTTTGTAAATGTTGTGCTATTTTTTACATAGGGTCTCAGATAAGGGTTAACTACCATAATTTGATTGTGGACAGCGTAGGGTTTAATTGTATTATTAACTGGAATGTTACATTTTGAGACATGCTAACAGTAACTCTTTGGGACAAGCTCATTTGAGCATTTTGGGCGTATTTCTGTTTACTTTCAGAATTACTGGCTTAGCTTTCTTTCTTTCTTAACTATTATTGTGAATATTTTGAAGCTATTCAAAACATCTGCTGTTTATACTCAGTGTTATCCATTCAACAAACCATGTGAGCTCAGCACAGATGCAGCATCTCATTCTTGTGAAGTTTCTGTTTAATTTTCTCAGCTTTCCTGGGTAGCTGAGGGCTTGTCTTAACTGCATAGCTAATGAGTTATAACTCATGCATTGGCCCTAACACAAGTTCCGTGTACGTACGTATATACGTACACACACACACACGCTTAACTCGAGTGTGGTGGTGCTTTTAACTTGAGGTGCTGGTCTGTTGGTAGGACGGTAGGGGTGAGGCTACAGCTCAAGTTAACACAACTGTGCAAATAATCCTGTCATTTTGTACAGCTTGAGGGTTGTTGCTTAGTGTGGCTGTTCTCACTTGAGCTAGGCTAACCTGAATGTAGCTGTCAATTTAACTCTGCAACGAAGACATAGACCTTGTCTACTTTGGTATAACTTAAGTCGCTCAGGTGTGTGAATAATCCTCACCCCCTGAGTGATGTAAATGATGCCGACCTGAGCACCTGTGTAGACAGCGCTATGTCTAAGCTTATCTCTTGTGGAGGCAGGAGTTATTAAACTGATGGGAGAGCTCTCTCCCGTCGGCTTAGAGCTGCACCGATGCAGCTGCGCCACTATAAGTGCTGTAGGGTAGATGTAGCCATAGCCTGAGGCACAAGAAGATCCAGCCGCTTTCCCCAAGGTCACAAAGGGAGTTAGTTACTCAGGATTTGAATCTGGAATCATTTTAACTCCCCAAACCTTCATGCATTCCTTATAAACATTGTTTAAAGAGATACTGGTCCTACAGCTGGACAGATTTATTCAATCTAGCAGAGTCTTCCTTGGTTGGACAAAGCTCGTGTGTGTTGACCGTCAAGTTGTGTTGCATGTGTAACCCATATGAAAAGCTTGTCTTTGCTGAAAAGTTATCTTGAGTTATAACGTAAGTGTTGTTCCTGTCTATCCTCACAAATCTCTAGCTTGAGCACAGCGATGTTTTAAACTCAAGCTAACTGGCCTGTCGGGGTATTGGTTGAAGCGTGAGTGCTACCGACGCTCAACCTATTGCATGCTGTGTGGATGCAGATTGAGTCCCCTTGAGTGCTGATTGGTCCCTAATGCCATCCCAAAATTCCCCTTGGGACCTTTCTTGTGTTTACCTGCCTGCTCCCTGGTGCAGGACTGAAATTTACCTCCAGCCAGTAGGAATAGCCTGCTTTGGTTTTCAGACCCTGCCTCAGCACGCAGCTTTCTGTACTTGTAACATTTGTATAGCACTCTTGTTGCACCTCTTCAGATCAGATGGCATCTGGAAGAGCATCCTCCCAGCATGTGTCTAGCTGGCTGGAGGCTGACACCGAGGTTCTTGTGGACCTGTAGTGTGAGGCCAGTAAGAATGATTTCAGGTCCAGGACCAGAAATCAAAAGTCTTATGATGCTACCTCCAGTGAGCTCCTTGAGGAAGGGATTCACTGGACTAGAGAAAATCAAAACCATGAAGAACCTGTACTGCCGGGCAAAGATCCACAAGTTCTGGCCTGATGACTCCGCTAGAACGTCTCCATTCTCTGAGAAGCCTTGGACTGGCTGCTCAGCAGCGTCCCAGGCATGGAGCCTGAGTACACCCTTGACACCTCAGGGCCCCCCTGCAACGTGTGTGGACTCAAGGGTGGAACTGGAGCCAGGGTCA
Organism: Emydura macquarii macquarii; assembly: GCF_026122565.2. NCBI lineage: Eukaryota > Metazoa > Chordata > Testudines > Chelidae > Emydura > Emydura macquarii. The sequence continues at coordinate 3,192,306 of NW_027133667.1, forward strand.
GCACCAGCCACAGCAATCTCAGCTGAGGCAGAGCAGGTGTTTACTACTTCCAGGCACGGCCAGTCTAACCTTGTCCAGGACTCCCAGGAGTTGTTTGGGGAAGGAGATGGAGAAACAGACTGGGGAGGATGCAGCAAAGGAACCAGCATCACCTCAGTTGGGTAAGGGAGTGAGTGACTTGCCCTTGTTATGGTTAGGGGGGATATGACAACATAAGGGGGCTGTTGTTGCCTGTTTAGGACCAATCTCTTATTACTGTAGTGGGGGATGTTGAGTGCTGGAGGGCTGGCTTTTGTGTTGTGCTAGTTTCAGGTTCACTTGAGGGGTGGGGGTAGAAATGCCATCCCCCCTTTTGCTCCCCACCTACTGGGCATATACGGTCCAAGATGGATTCTGCGTGGGGGAACAGAATTTTAACCATGCAAGCAGTGATTTATTGTGACGCACACCGCTGCAAGTGTGCGAAGCCGCTGCTGTTAATACAAGCCGAGCAATGGTAGCAGACGCAGCAATAGGGGTGAGACCAGCACGGCTGCAGAATGCACATACAGTAATGTGCTTTTTCTCAGACTGACACTAGCAGTATGTTTTCGGAGGCAGCCAAAGCTTTAAAAAAACAACACTAGCCTAGGACATAAGTTATCTCCCAGAGTCCTGGATCTCTTTGAGGACATGCCGGGACTGACGGCCAGCACGTTTCAGTACAACTTGGGTTGGGACCCTATCCAGGCCTTCATCCTGCTGTCGCCTCCCCTCCCCGCTAACACAGCCTCCACCCAGTGACCTCGGTGAGGGGTAATCCAGTCCATGGATGGGAGGGCACACGGTCATCTGTACCCCATGCACTCTATCTACCCTGTGCAGGCTCAGCAGAGTGACGGCAAGTGCTCTGATATGATGTGTATTTTCATGACATGTGACCTGGCATTGCACCCCCCGCTGCACACTTAATTACCTTCTGACGGCTGCCCTGGCAGTATTACTCACTTTCAATAAAATCCTTTGCGGTACAGTGCCTTGCTGTGTAAGTACTTTGAGAACAAGACAGAGAGGAACTGTATGGAACTGCCTTGAGGGCAGTGGCCTGGACTAGATGACCTACTGAGCTGCTCAATGGTTCTATGATTTTCATACTGTCAAACTTGACAATATATACACAACGTGATTCTCATACAGGTGCAGCACATGACAGTAAGTGCTTAGATTATCTTATTTTCTCCTTCCTCCATTTCCCCTTCCAAGCCAAGAAGTCCCTCACTTCCTTAGCTCTTCCAGACCCAGGCTTAGCTGATGTACATTCTGGTTGCCAGTGCCGGACTTGTCATGCAGCACAGTCATTGCCCCAGTCCTGCCTAAAGTGTTTCCCCTTAACCGCACGTATGTTGTGCAGAACACAGCATGCCCCAATGTCATGAATGGCCTTATAAAAGTTGCAGTCTGAATGGTTTTGTAAGGCAACATTACCTGACCTTCAGTCCGCCAAATGCATTTTTCACCACCATCCTGCAGCTGCGGATGGTATAATTAAACCTTCTGCCAGATGTCCTCACGTCAGGGTAGGGCTTCATGACCCACGGCAGTAGAGGATAGGCTGTTTTCCAGAATAACAGAGGACACAAGCACCCTATTGGTCTCCCACTGTGTGGAATAATGTCCCAGCTTGTCAAATTTCAAAAAGGCAGAATCTCCAGGGTACACTGGCATCATGCTCCCTGCCAGTGCACCCCACAAAGTTGCATGTGAACCTCTTTCTGTGGTCACCCCAGGACTGATGAATAATGGAGTAACATCCTTACTGGTTTACATAATCACATGTGCCTTGTGGAGAGTGCAGATAACGGCACATTTGTGCCAGTGGCACCAGTGGTGCCAGCACAGTTCAAGTAGCCCATTTGCACAAAGACTGCTTATTTCACAAACGTTTTCCAGTCTTCACCACCAGTGGTTTAACTAAAGTGATAATTGCTTTGCAAACCTCCATTACCACAGCACTGAAGGTTGACTTCCTTTTGCCAAACTGATGAGCCACCAGCCTGCATCAGTCTGGGGTAGGCAGCTTCCAGGTAGCAATCACGACACACATCTGTACTGCTGTGGCCTGTCTCATCTGCTTAATCTGGCTTTGAACGTGCTTGGGAAAGCTCCTCACATGGCTCCAGGAAAGTGGTGAAAGTTCTGGGTCCGCTGCTGATCATCCCATTGAGTGACAATGTATCCCAGTGCATGACATTGTAGTCCCCACCGCTTGGTACTTGCATATATGGTAATGAGTAATGTATAATATATTTTATACATTACTCTTTAGAGTAGAATGTGCTGTAAGGAATAATCTCTCTGTAATGTTCCTGCAATGGGCTTAGTCCCATCACTTGTTAGACAAGGGGTTAAGAGCCAATTAGTGTGCCTATGATTGTTGATTGCCTCCTGGGTGGGGTTAGGTTAAGGATCATTAGGTCCTTGGCCGATATAAGGAAGCTGAGGGAACTTGGTGGGGGGAGATGGCAGAGGAGACAGGTGAGAAACCCACAGAGACCAGTATAGAGAGAGTTCCCAGCTATGACAGTTTGAATAAGCTGTCTCTCTCCTTTCATCCTGCCTGCTTGCAACCTGTGTGATCTCCTTAGCAAAGCATGTTGCTGTCTTGTGAGGGCAAAAGCTGCTGCCAAAAGATCCTGCTCCACGTCTCCTGTCCTTCATTAATGTTCCTATCAATTCCAACATTTGGTACAGGTCATTGTTCTGAGTAAGAGCCTGGTCTTCACATGAAAACACAGCCTAGGAACATAAAACCAGAAGTTGGGTACTGTAACGAGTTGACAGTCTAACACCATGTCTGTCCATGTGCCCAAGAAGGACAGGTAACTTTTCCCATAGTACACCACGAGAGAGAGAGAGAGAGAGAGACTAGTGTAGTGCTAAGAACCAAGGGATATGCCTCCCTGAAGACCTAAACTTCACTTGTTTCATTACAGCACCGGTGTGCGTGCAATAATTTGAGTATTGCTAGAGTTGCCTTTGCAGTGTGGATGCTGTCACCCAAGCTAGACTGGCTCAAGTGGAGAAACTCAGATGATGCCATTTGAGTTAATGCTGCAGTGAGCTTTGAGTTTCTGTCAGTCCCCAGCTTCAGTATTTAGTCCTTTGGGTTAAGTGGTGGAAACACACAATTTTAACTGTCCAGGTCCTGGATTCAAATCCCTCTGTTAGCCTAAATAAGTTTGGTTTTGCAAGGCTCCTCTAGCTTCCTAGGCTTTTTCAATGAGGATAGTGATGTGGATTGAGGGATACGGGATGGTTTGATGAGGGTGCCTATCTACTCTTCTAAACTCTTTAATCGGGTTATTTATATTTTTGCAAATTGTGAATAGTTATGACCGGCAAGTACTATTATTTGTTTCTATCCTTTACATTTTATGTATATTAATAGTTTGTACAGCTTAGGATAGGTGCTTTTGCAATAGATCTGCAGAATAAACAATTCTGAAATGAAATGTCCTTTCCTTTCTCCGTTTAGACAAATCCAGTGATTTCAAATTATGGGCCAAATCCTCATCTGGTGTAAATCTGCATGGCTGTATTGAAGTCAAAGGTTCACTTCAGTGGAAGTACACTGATTTACACCAGTTGAGAACTGGCCCTGTATATTGCAGTAATATGAAAAACTTCTACTTACATGGTGATGTCAACTGGAATAAAACCAAACATGTTGCTAAATATTTGTAAGATGACTGGAGCAAACATTTGATATCCTGCCCCTTTATGATTTTCCTCTTTCAGATTCATTCCTTTCATGTCCACTATTGCCATGAAGAGCTCTTGACAGGATATATTGGCCCTAAGGCTGCTGGAAGTCAGCTGCTCTTATAAATAATGCAACTAGTCTTCCAAGCCATGGTTCATCGTTTGCACGTTCCTTCTCATCAAAGAGAGAGAACATCTCTATGGAATCAGTCATGCTTACGTTGTACTAGAGCAGTACTATCGTATGTGTTTTTTCTTAGTGATGCATTGGGGGTGGCTGTTTTCAGCTGGATATAGCTGAAGTATTCTTGCCTCCCTAGCTTACTGGAAAAGAAAAATTCATGTCAGTAATGGAATACTGCCAAGATTGTTGGGCTTTAAAATTAACAGCTGTCCAGTATAGTAACGTATATTAATGCCTGCAGTCATGCAGCTTTCTAAACAGATTCTTCCTTGGTGCTTAACTTTAACCAGGCAAACAGACATGACTTTTCTGTTAGGAAAGAGTGCACATTACTGGTTTATGTATAGTACAATTTAAGATAAATAGGTGCATTTTGTTTTTAATGTTTCTTTTTTTACATCTCCTATTATAGCTCATAGATGTTGTTTCATTTTTATAAGGTAATGTACAGTAAAATAGGAGGCAGTTCCGTTAAATTTAACATAATAGCAAGGTACCCTTTACAAAAATAAAATGCTTGGCTGCAGTTTGATGTAATTGCTGCTCAGCTGAAATACGAACAAATGTTAATCTTAAATGGGAATTGAAAATGCTTTATTTTAACTTTTTTTATTTGAATTCAGGAGAATCTGTCAGCTCTGTGCTGTTTAGGGCTTATGACAAAGTCTGAGGGAGTTTGCTTTCATTGGATCTGTAGTGGGCTGAAGTAGATAAGAGAGGTAGTCTGCTGTGTTGCTTATCACAGATTTTTTTCTTCTCTTACCACTAAAGTATCAGACTAGAGTACATCAGTATAAGTGCCTGCTACGCTGAGCTTCTTCTCCTGCATGTTTTACTTTAGAAAACACCAAATGATTGCAGCTGCAGGATTGAAACTCTGTTTCCTCTTTTTCTTGCCTGTCAGACAGCCTTCTTTTGTAGGTAATGGACAACATTTCTCTGGCATTCCTTCCCCATTTTACGAACTGAAGCTGCAGAAAACACTTCTTTTTGAGATAAAAGGGTAAAATCTTCAGGCAGAATGAGCTGAAGTATCTGTACTTATTATTTTAATTTTAATGCTACAGGTCTGCATCCATTTAAAATAAAACCTGATGGCAGCACACTTTTGGCATCTAATTATGAGGAATAGAGGGAGATCTGTCTGTATCTTTCTTGAGACCGTACTTTTGCCCCCTGATACCTGAGGTTTTCTTGCACTTTTTAAAAAATCTTTTTTAAAAATACATCTTGCTCATTTTGTTTGCCAAAAGGAAGAAAAAGCTGTCTATTTTGTCATCTAAAAATTAATTATTCATCTGTGCTGCCATAGAGATGTCATTAAGAAACATGTAAGCTAGGATTTTCATAGCACTGTGTGCTCTTGCACAAGGCTGACCCTCAGCTTCAGATTCTTCAAGGTATCCCATCATTTGGGCAAGGTCTGGAGAATGCTGGTGTCTCCCTCTGTAAAGATGTGGAAGTCTACATGAAGTCTTAGGGTTCTGGTCTTGGCTTTTTGTCTAGACAGTGTGTCACAATGTGATCATGTGTGGTAGATGGAGGGCGCTAGGAATGTGAAGAAGCAGCCCGGAAGTAGGTGTGTTGATTGGGTTAGGGGAGACTTCCTGTTGGAGAAAAAAGCACTGTAATTAATATACTCGAATAAATTAAATCCTTCACCTTGTTTTTGTTTTAGATAATATTGTAAGGATATATGAAGGAGCCTGCTTTGAAACCTTCACTTGGTTATATATTAAATCCTCTATTGTATTTCTGTTACACGATGGCCAGAGATTTTTAGAATAGATTGCTCAACTCTAGACTTATCTTCTGAAAGGAATAGCAGGGGATATATGAATTGTGGGTAGAAAGCTCCTATTGGTGGTAGCTATACTGAAATAAGGGAGAGGAGTGCCTTCTGAAAAAAAAGTGTACGTATCTGTAAATCCAAAGAAAATGTTATTATATCTATACAGTACATTATCTGTATATTGCTTCCTGCATCACACATACACACAGAGTCAATGGGATGTATATACGACTGTATGTGCGTCCAGTATTCAAGAAGCAATGCTGGTGGTTCAGTAAGTAGCCAGTAGTTGGTATGGAACCTATAGTGCACTCCAACATGGCGTAGAGGGAGGGATATTGTGCTGCCAGAGATGATACATAAAACCGAAGTCCTGAACACTTTGTGGCCATTCAAATTCCCATAGGACTTTTTGCAAAAGCAAAGAAGAATGTACTGAACACATTCTAGTTGGGCAAGCTTAGCAAAGAGAGGATGCTCTTATAGTTACTGCACTGGAGTCGGACTCATCAGAGAAAGACTCTGTTCCCAGTTCTCTGAGTTTGTATGCTTGTGTTTCCTCAGCTGTAAAATTAGGATAATATTTTCCTACCTATTAGGTATGTGTTGCGTAATTCACCCATGTTGGCAAAGTGCTTCGAGATCATTGGATGGACGGTGCAATAGAGGTGTGAGGTATTGTTGCCAATATTGATGCTGATAATTTTATTTAATTTCTTTTCTATAGGTTTATAAAATTTCCCCCAAATTCTCTTTCTTGGTGACATCGGGTCCTTTTGTTTACACGGCAATAGCTGTCATAAATGTGCTTATGAACAGCAGCCTTCTTCGTGGTCAGGCCCCTGTCATCCTGTCACTGCAGCCTTCTTTCGCCATGCCAGATCCCAGGTTCCACGTTCACACAGGTGAGTTCTTGTTACTGTGCTTCACAGTGTAGAGAGGGAGAGAAATAACTTAGTATTGATCCAGACTTTCTTCTAGGTAGAAGGATGGTCTTGTGATTAAGATACAAGATAGGGAATCAAAAGATCTAGGTTCTACTCCTGTGAGGCTTAATTCATGAATATTAACGAAGTGTATTGAGATCTTTGGATGGAAAATGCTGTATAAATTCAAAACATTGTTATTACTGTTATTTAATTAGTTGAAAAACTTTTACTTGGCAAGAGCTGAATGCAGTTTTTCTGTTCTACTTACCTCGCGATATAGCAAAAGATGTTGCTAAGTCAGTCCATGTGAGGAGTTTGCATTTTTTTTTTAACCGGGCTTTGAGTGGTTAGCGGTTTTATCATGGTGCAAAACTGCAGATCTGTCTTCATCCTCGCTTGGCCACTTACCATTTGCAAATCACTGCAGGGGAAATACAGATCCCTGAACAAGGGTCTTGGCAGGTACATAAAGGAGAAACGTATTTCATTCTGCAGTATTTTGCTTTTAATATCAAGGCATATTTCATTATTTATTCAGATAATTCTGAGCATTATTTTTGAATTTAGTTATTTTTTTATTTTGTTTAAAATTTTAATTTTATTTTGCTTAGCAATTAATTTAAAAAGGTCCTTTTAAAATGAGGTTTTTATAGTCCCATGGATTTACGTGCATGACGCGAGAGACTGGTGCTGTCAGTCTAACGCCTTTCACTAGCAGTATGCATGCTAATGATTTTATATTTAAGAATTTCGCTTTCTAGTGCTGTCGCTCTGGCACCTTTCACCAGTGCTTAATTAGCATGCGTGTATGTGTCTATGCATGTGTGCACATGCGTATATGTATGCTTATTAAGTACTGTTGAAAGGTGCCAGACTGGTATCATTGGATGCATGGCAGACCAAAGTTACAGTCTTTCTACCAAACTGAATACTAGACTTGACCATCAGTGTACAAAGAAGATTGCTGCTGGTCTTCTTTTTAAAGATTTTCATAAAAATCTTGGATAATTCAGGGATTCCAAAGCCTCAGATGACTGATTCAGTATTAGAGTCAGATATAACTAGATACTTTGTCTATAGCTGGGATCTTTCAGTAATCTGTAATTAGTGGGGGGAGGGGGATCCTAGCTTCCCTATTCTCTCCTTCCAGTGCAAATATTGCACTGAGTGGGAATAACATATACCTTTTACCTCCAGTGCTTCAGTTTGTGCCTCAAAACGTTGATACTGGGTTCTGTAACTTCAGCCAGCGCGTTGAAAAAGGGCTGACAATGGCATTCATGGAAGTGAGAAAACAACACCAGGATATCTACAACTTCACCGTGCAGGTAAGAATGCTAGCATGCTCTGAGAAAAAAAGCCTCCCTTCTCTTTACCTGCTGTCATTTTTCAGCATGTCTTCAATATTCGATGAGGTATTCACTGGCTACCTTTGGTTTGCTAGGTCATGTAGAACTATGATGTCCTTTCATGTTAGAAGTGTGTATGTTTTTGCTTTTTTTTTTTTTTTTTTTAACTGAGACGTTCACTGTCCTCTGCATCATGCATTTTGCGTGGGCGATCTAATGGTGGGTGTATATTGAGGATAACTAATAGATTGTAAGGTAGTTGGGTTCCAAGGTTTATCAGTGTTTACACCAGTGCCATGTACCTTTAGTAGCTATTATCTGAACTTTAGATCTGGAAAGTGATGAGTTTTATTGAATATTGTACCCAATACAAGGGCTTAAAACTCATTGGATATCAACTATGAATCAAATTAATGAGACATGTCACCTTTTTTTCTGAAAGTTTATTTATTCTAACTTTGCTTTAAAACTAAAATAAATAAAAATTGTGCTGCATAAACTGATCTCATAAACAATGTAAAAAGTATCTAATCACCTTAAAAATAAAATGTCTTTAAAATGAAGAATATATGCAAAATAATATATAATATAGATACTAAGTAGATAGAAGTGTTTAGCTTAATAAAAACGGCAGTTTAAGATGTCATAATAAAACATTTATGAAACCGCTTGTAATACTTATAATTTGCCCATACTGAAGTTTACTTTAAGCACTCTAACCTTTTTGTTTTTGATGGATGTGATCTGTTTATGTGAATGTAACTGTTAGGTGCAGCTCCAGGGAAAGACTTATAGAAGCACATTTTGAGGTCTGATTGCACTTTGTTTCCACCCATCCTTGGCTCTGGCAGTGCAGGGCATAGTGGATGTGACAGAGGACAGCTCTTTTTCCACAGTGTTCATTTAGCTTATACCGAGAGTCTGTTTCTATCTGTTCCACATAGTTAAGGCTTTTTTTGCTGATAGCTTTTATTTTACTGACTCTGTGTTTGAATTTTCTGTGGACAATTTCCTTATATTGTTTTCTGGATGGCAGCTTTCATGTCAGCGTTGACTGTAACTCAGTTTAAAGGATAAACTCTTGGAAGGGAAACAGTGTACAGGTAATTCTGTCATTTGCTAAGACAGTGTGGCTGAATCATCTGAAATGGATGCTACCCAGCTCTCTTGTAAAGCATCCCATTTTATGTTTAAAAAAAAAAAAATGTGGAGGCGGGAGGGAACAGAAGTGCTGGTTTTTGCTCTTCCTGACGTGTTCTAGTTTTGTCTTTTCAGATACTGAATATAAGTCTGAGCAGGCCTCATGCAGTGTTTCGGCAGGGCCCTGTGAACATTGTCTTTGCCATTCAGGATAAATATGGATTCTTGAATGGGTCTGAAGTCAGTGAGCTGCTGAGGAACCTGTCTGTGGTGGAGTTCAGTTTCTACTTGGGCTTCCCTGTGCAGCAGATTGCTGAACGTGAGTACTTCATGTCACTAAGGCTGCAGAAGATTGGTTTTGTGTGATGTCCTCTGCAGTTTCGTAGTAAACCTCCGTGTAAATGTAAATGTGGGTTAATCTCCAGAGCTTCTAACTTGGTCTTGCCATGCAAATCTACACAGCGGTGCCTCTGGGCACATAAGCTATCTCTGTGCAATGGTAGCTGGGCTTAACCACGCCAGTGACTCTAGTATTGGCTCAAACTGTAATTTGCAATGGGAAGTGGGGAGGTGAAATCAGAACACTTGTCCATAGGCAGCTAAGACTTCAAATTTGTTTGTGTGACCATAAATTGAGATTGAGACCACAGCTCAAAACTTCAGACAATCTCTCAAATAAATTAAAATTATTGTTGCTGCTTTAATTGTCTGAAAGCATTTCTCTTCACTCATTTGCATGGTTTTAGCATGTCTTACTCTCACTTAGTCCTATAGTTCTTAGTTTTGTGTGAGCTTTAACCCATATTTTAAAATGCCAGTACCCCCAACAAGTCTGTGATGGTCAGGAAGGACTGAGTATGTAATAATTTATTTCTCCAGTACCTATTTACAGGTATATAGATATTTATTATGGACTATGTCTTTCTAGCTTTCAAACTATATCTGATCATACAGAATAGCCCTAGATTAGTTCTCCATCAGTCCTATCTGCCGTTAGATGCTTGTTGTCACTGTGTATTTTGTTTCTGGCTCTGCTTCAAGCCTATAGAGATTAGGGGCTGGTAAATTCTGAACTTGGGCCCTTCATTTGTATTTGTATCAAGTCCTTTACATGTATTCGTGGACTTGTTTGTTTTGACTCATTTCTTTGTTGAAAACCCCTGTCCTGGCATTTCAGTTCTACAAGACAATGAAATGAGAACAGAATTTCTACCAAGAGCAATATATCCTGAAAGACAGGGTATCTGGTAGTTAAAAACTTCATAAAACATCCAAATGCACTATTCTTTGGTTTGTATTTTATGGCACATAAGTGTAATTTTAAAGACAACCTTGTCAGCTCTGTGTGGCAGGGACTGTCTGATAGGATATGTCTACACAGGAAAAATACCCTGTGACAGAGAGTTTCAGGGCCCAGGTCAACTGACTCGAGCTCACTCTGCGGGGCTAAAAATAGCAGTGAAGACGTTCAGGGTCAGGCTGGAGTCTGGGCTTCAAGACCTTTCCCCCTCATCAGATTTCAGAGCTCAGGCTCCAGCCTGGGGCCCAACATGTACACTGCTATTTGTAACCCCACGACACAAGCCCCACAAACCTGTGTCAGTTGATCTGGGCTCTGAGAGTCTTTTCTGCTCTATAGATGCAACCTGTGCGTGCGTGCGTTGCGTGCATGCGTGCGTTGCGTGCGCACACAGTGGGGCTGCTTCCTGACTGGGGTCTCTAGGCGCTACTGTAATTCAAATAAAAAATAATAATGTGAATGATGTAGGGCGTTCCCAGTTTCCTCCTCACTGAATACCTGTGTAAAGTGGTCCAGTAGATTGTTCTTTTTTTTCACCAGGTCACTGTGTAGAGTCAGAACAACAAAACCGTGTGCACGATTGTTGCTTTAGCCCAGTGGTTTTCAACCTGTGGTCCACGGACCTCCGGGAGTCTGCAAACTATGTCTGAGATTTCTAGAGGGATCCGCACTGCCATTTGAAATTTTTTGGGGGGTCCACAAATGAAAAAAGGTTGAAAACCACTGCTCTAGCCTGTTGAATCTGGTATCCATACATACAATGGCAGATTGAAGCATACAGATCAGATTTTTCCTGCAGTTTTGTCTCAGACACACAAGATTTACCCCTTCAGATTTGCCATCCCTAAGGATTTTTCACATAAGGGTCAGGATTGTCTTCCATTGCTGTGAATTCCAGCATAGAGCTCTCTACCCTGTGCAAAGGCTCCGACACCCAAGAGATTTTCCCCTTCTCCAACAGAAAGGGAGACTTAGTCATGGTGTTGATTTAGTTAATCATAAAATTCAATGTGATCACAAATTTGCCTGTCTTAAGCTCTTTAAGAGCGGTGCTAACTTGAGCTATGTCGGCCCGACTCCATTTCTGGCATATGCTCCAAATGGGGGACAGCCAATTGATATTTTTATATCACTGCCTTCAGTGATCTGACCTAACTAGCAATCCACCGTGTTTGATGTATACCGCTAAATAGCACAACATTTGCCTCAGAGGCTCAGTAAGGGGTTGGACTTTGGGACCAGCCAATGTCTTTGGGACTTGAGTAGTAAAATTTGAAGATGTCCTTTAAAAATAAATTCAGACTTTTAAAAAGTGGCATAATCAGCTTTGAGCCCAGAATATAACAGGATCAAGGGCAGGGGGTGATGCTGTGCACGACAACATGAGGAATATCTTACCTAAACTTGGCCGGTACATCATTTGAACGGCTCATATTCATCGTAGTTCTGTCCAAACAGGACAACCAGTTTTGATTGGCGCTCAAATTCACAGTCCATTCTAGTCAATTTCATGATCATATGATTTGAAAATTGGTCTATTTCATGATTTCAGATGTTTTCATCTGAAATTTCATGGTGTTGTAACTCGGGGTTGGGGGGAGTCCCAACCCAAAATGAGGTTGTGGGAGGGTCGCAAACCTGTTTTGGGGGGGTGGAAGAATTGCCACCCTCACTTCTGTCTTGCTTTCACAGGTGAGCTCTGAAGGCAGCAGGGAAGTGAGTCTGATCTCCCCCTGTGCTACTGGAAGTGCCCTATCCCAGCTGGGATTAGCAGCTAGAGGCCCCCAGCTGGGGCGCTCCCAGCAGCATGGAGGAGATCGGATTTCATGGCGAAGGGCCAATTTCATGGTCTGTGACACATTCTCCATGGCCGTGAAATTGGTAGGGCCCTAGTCATGAGACTTGCCATAACATGGTGAAAGTTGGCAACACTGATTAGTGCTGTATGTCCTGTAAAAGGTAAACTGTGTCAAAATGAAAGGCTCCCTGTTCCAAAGAGAGTACGTCTTAAAGCAATAAAGGGTACAGGACAATATGATGAAATGCAGTACAAGACGAAATGACGTGGTCTTTATGGCTGGCAGGTTTCAGTGAACAGGTTGGCTTGAATTTTCAAAATTTCACTGTCTAAGCAGGTCACGCTTCGTTGCTCATGTCGGGGGAGCTCCATCCAACTTGCTGCTGCCTTTCATGCTCAGGAGGAGTTTCATGTTGACAACGTTCCCATTGCTACTTAGCTTTTATAGATGCCAATTGTTTTGGCATTATGTAGGTAATGAAATGTAAAATGCAAAAAACAGAACATAGTACACCTACGTGCAGTGTAATTTAGGCTGGTAAGTAAATGCACCTGACATCCATAAGGAATACTGAATAATCCATATGTTTAAAAGTAAGGGCGTGTGTAATTTTTGTTCATGTATACACCCCACACCTCATGCCAGGGGCTTTGTGTGCAACCCTTTCTTCATATTAGGATCTTCCTGATCTCCCCCTCCCAGGGCTTTGTGTGCACCTCCATTCACCCCTCCCTGCATCATTATTATTTCTCTTCTGCCTGTCTGGGAGATCAGTCATTCAGGGTGTCAACGTCTCAGGCCATGTCTACACAACGGGCATTATGGTGGCACAGCTACAATACTGCTGCAGTACCACTCTTGCATCGTGGTATAGACTAAGTGGTTTTTCTGTCACTGTAGGTAATCCACCGCTCGGTGTGGCAGTAGCTAGATTGACAGAAGAATTCTTCCATTGACCTAGCTGTAGCTACACTGGGAATTGGGTTGGTTTAACTACGGCACACAGGAGTGTGAATCTGTCACATCCCTGAGTGGTGTAGTTAGGTCGACATATGTTTCAGGCATAAACCAGGCACTGGTCTTAACCTTAACTATAGTGAAGCTACTTCTTCACTATAATTGGGAGGATGAGCAGAGATGAGATGGGGTGTTGTTATAAGGTGTTAATGGTGCCATTAGCCAATTTGATCTATAGACAATTGCAGAGGTGTTTGAAGCTGTCGCTCTGTGAAACAGATGACAAGGGCTCTAGGGCCAGGTCTACACTATAAACTTACTACGTTGCTCAGGGCTGTGAAAAATCCACACCTCGAGCGTTAAGTTATACCAAACTAACCCCTAATGTAGACAGCGCTAGGTCGACAGGAGAGCTTCTCCCGTTGACCTAGTGACTGCCTCTTGTGGAGGTGGACTAACTACACTGATGGGAGAAGCTATCCCGTCGATGTAATAGCGTCTCCACTGAAGTGCTACAGGGGTGCATATCCACGGTTGCTGTGTTTTAAGTGTAGACCTGCCCCACATGTTCCCGACCAAATCTCTAGTTCGGTTAATTCGATATAAAGTTTGTTAGGCATACAGGAATTTGCATAAATTCAATCATTTTTCTAGCAGTAACTAGAAAAAAAGGGTCATATTGAGTGTCAAAGCAGAACTGTTACCTTGTTTTAAAAAAGAAAGTAATTAAACACTCTAACAGTTAAAAGTTTTATTGCCATTGGCGGATGGTTAATTATCTTGTGATCTTCCTCTTCTTGGGCTTTGGAAAACACCAGTGCAGCTGCAATTACACATTTTTTTGCAGGATGATATTTTAAGACTAAGGTAAGTGAGTGAATTATCAGAGCAAACAGATTTTCAATCTTCTAGCTATACTGAGCCAAATCCACTCATTCTATGTTTTAGAAGAACCCTGCAGCAATATATATCATATATAAATATAAAAAATGGAGCATTTCCCATTTACATGTTGCAAGTGGAATTTTTAGAAATGTATGTAAAATCTAATTCAAATGAAGAAAGGGCCATATTCTGATGCCTTTACACACATTGACCACTACTGTACTTCATAACATTGGCCCTATAGAAGTCTCAATAGCACTGTTTGTGAAGCGCAAGGTGCTATTAAACTGGAATAAGGGTCAGAAAATGTTGAATTTTAAGTCAGTTTTTTGGCATAGTGGCATTTAATTTAATTTAAACACGAAGAGACTAAAGAGTAATTATTTCACTGGAGAGAATTAAAGCACAGTTTTAAAAACCGAGGTTTAAAGAAAAGGTGATACATACCTAAAGGCTCTTCTGCTTTTTGCATTAGAGGAGAAGAGAGTGATCAGGTCTTTAATAGTCAAAATCACCAGGTTCTGGACAGTAACATATTTATGGAAACAGCTATAGTACACTTAGAGAGGGGCCTTAGCTACTTACTGTGCAAATAAGACACACTAGATACATTAGGAAGTTAATCATTTCTTTGAGGGCCTACAATAGCAGCACATGAACTAATTACAGTGTAGTGGTTGGAACACAGAACTGGAAGTCAGGATACCTTGATTTTTGGTCTTGACTTACCTTGTGACCTTGGGCAAAGTCTGTTTACTTTTGTGTACCTCACTCTTCCCATCCTGCAAATGGGTTTTAAAAAATGAATCTTTGGTAAGCACTTTTTAAGAGCTTCAGATGATTCATGGAAAACTTTGACAAAGTTATGCCCTTCCCCCTCCCATTATTTTCATGAAGTTTCAATCTCTTTTCAGGAAAACTAGTCCCAGCCTCTGTCCTTACCTATTCACCGGTGCCTCTTTACTTCACTCCAAATGGGAATCTGGGGTGAAGTCCTGACCTGACTGAAGTTGATGAGGGTTTTTTCATTAACTTCAATGAGGCTTAGAGCTTCCAGAAAGAAGGCTAGTCATTTTGACAAAACTTGGGCTATTGAACAAAATAAAACCAAAAAACCATGAGATTTGTCATGGAATTCATTTATGATTTTCATAAATCTAATTTGCTTTTCACAATTTTGAATGTATATTTTATTTTATTATGGCTTGGAATACAAAATATGTATGTTCATTTTCTCCTCTGCACTTAAGGCTTAACATGTCTCCCTGGTTGCAGTCACAAAGAGAAGGATACTCCCTTCCTCAAAGAGCCATGAATGACTCACCTAGAGTCATCCAATGTACAGCATAATCTTAGCAAGCAAAAGTTTCATCTTATATTGAAGACAAACTAGGCAATCAGACTTTTCTTAATATTTTTAGGAGCAAAGATCTTAGGGTAGTATATTATATATTTCAGGTAATTAATCTGACCACTTTGGTCAGTTGCTTTTCATTCCTGCATATGAACCAGAAAGTATGCTCCTGATACCATGTCTTTCTGTCACTTTTGTATAGCACTAAGAGTTGTATTATATCTGCAAATAAGATGTTCACTGTCTTAATGTGAATTATGAAACAGCATCTTTTCTTGTTTTTGTGTTGTTGAGTATACAGTTCTTACAGATGTTTTCTCTCCCATCCTTTTTTCCCCCCAGCCTTTCATTATCCTCAACTCAATGTGTCTCAGTTGATGAAATCTTCCTGGGTGAAAACAGGTATGTACACTCTGTAAGGGTAGATAGCTGTGTGATCATTTTTGTTAGCCAGGACCTAGGTAACATATTGATAATGTTTGAGATTGCTTACTGGTTGAGGTAACAACTATATCCAGGACTGAATAAACTCCAAAGCCAAAGAATGAATAACTTGGAACTGTTGGGAAATGTTCTTGTCTTGTGTAGAATGAACTATTGCAATTCCTTGTTTATTGGCTCAAACTATTACATTATATTTAGAATGCAGTTTATTCAGAATACAGTAACACAACTCAGGTATACAGGGGGTGCGGTATACACTAGCTGCCATGTAAGTTGGACTTTAGGGTTTTTTTTGTTTTGTGTTTTGCTTTTAATAGTTGATTTATTCATGAAACCTCACACCAAAGCGCACAAGGTTCTGAAACAGAATAAAAATAGATGCCATAAAACGTAAACAATTTTAGGGACCGTAAAGAAGCAGCTCCATCCCATTTCCCTTTTTTCTCCAATTAATTTCCAGCAAATCACTCTAGTCATCTGATCTAATTTGCCCTGAACATAATCCTAAAACAGTGGGAGGTAGCGCTTTCTGTAACTGCCTTCCGCTGTGGAATATACTTCTGGCTGTTGTTTGTAATTCTCAATCTATTTGAATTTAAAAGAAGTTGAAAACATTCTCTTGTGTTTCCTGCATTTAATTGTTCTTGGCCACTGATTCTGAAATACTTCATCTGTGACTGGAGCTGGTAGAAAGATACCACTTCTTATTGTTGGGGGGTGAGGGAGCAATTTTTTGGGCGGGAAATCTGAAATTTCCATTGAAAACTTTTTTGTTTTTTCAATTGAAAAACTGAAACAAAAACCGAAAAACCCCCTGAGTATTTGAAAATCAGTTTTTGGCTTAAAAAGAATTCAGAATCAAAACGCAAGTTGTTTGTACTGAAAACCAAATTTAAAAAATGAAAATTTTGGCCAAAAATATAAAAACTTCACTAAAAACTGAATTTTTTCCTGAAATTTCCAAGCAGGTAAATCCTTTTCCATGCACCTGTGATTGAGAAGGGGATTTGATAGCAGCCTTTAACTACCTGAAAGGGGGTTCCAGGGAGGATGGAGCTAGGCTGTTCTCAGTGGTAGTAGATGACAGAACAAGGAGCAATGGTCTCAAGTTGCATGGGGGAGGTATAGGTTGGATTTTAAGAAAAATGTTTTCATTAGGGGGATGGTGAAGCGCTGGAATGCGTTACCTAGGAAGGTGGTGGAATCTCCATCCTTAGAGGCTTTTAAGGTGTGGCGTGACAAAGCCCTGGCTGGGATAATTTAGTTGGGGTTGATCTTGCTTTGAGCAGTGGGTTGGACTAGATGACCTTCTGAGGTCCCTTCCAACCGTAATCTTCTATGATTCTATGGGAGCCATTTAAGAAATCAGGAGAGTGAAGCAGTGGTCCCTCTGGCTCTGAAGGGAGCCACGGTTCTCCTGGAATCTGGCCCATAACAAGAAAAGAGCCTTTTTCTAGAGAGACAGAAAGAGAGGGGATAGTTGAGAAAAAAGCATGTGGGCTGAGTTAAAGAACCTCTCATCTTTGTGTGTGTGAGATCGAGGGAGGGGGGTGTTCAGTAAGACAGGGCCCAGAAAGAGCAACCTGAAATGGGAATGCTGTGAGGAAGCTCTGGGGAACACGGTTATGGCTAGAGGCTGCCACAGAGATGGCTCAGGGGACCTGAAGAAGGAAGCCTCAGCTGAAGGATTGTAGCAGGTGCGGACATGGAGTTCCAGCCTGCTGGAGAAAGACCAGCTGGCTTGGAGACCAGATTCAAAAGGACGAGGTCCAAAGTAAAAAAGCAGCTACCCAGCTCCGACAAGCTCTAAAGACTTTAGGACCCTACCTGGGTGTGGTTCCTTCCAGGGGAGTATGTGGGCCTGTGGAGATTAGACCCTGTCTGGATCAAAAAAGAGCTACTGTGCCCAGTAATTACTGTTTGAATTGCAAAGTGTTGTATGCCCTAATGATAATGTTTAGTGTAACCCCTTTAACTGAACTGGCTCTAATAGTTGGCGCGCCTACAGCATTTGCCTCCAGGATTGTCACAGCCACTCATGCTAACCAATTTCTGTGCACCACTGCTCAACGAAGGCTTTGGCTCAGGGCTGTCTGAGCTAAGAAAGAGGCAGGTGACAATACACTTTTCTCCTTTCCGTTTCCTATCTGTTCTGCTCTTTCTATCCTATTTTATCTTTCTGTTTATATCCTCTATTTCTGCCCACCCCGACTCCATGACTGGTGAATTCAAAGTACAGTTAACACTGAAAAGCAGGTAAACTGGAATTGGTTATAACTTCGAATTCTGTACTTTCTTCTGTTTGTGTTTTGATATATACATTATGTTTCCAGATATTTAGATAATTTGGAGGTAGGGCTACTTCATGATTGCATTTGTTCTGGACCAGGCTAGCCCCCAGGAAGTTCCAGGAATCACCTCAGTGTTTTTTTCTTTTAATTTCCCTTTTTCCAAAGTCTTGCATTGCAATGTGCAATCTTCCACTGAGCTGGGTGGGATTCACTTGTGAATATTTCGATGCTATGCTTACATTGTCCAGCAGAGAGCACAAGAAAGTGATTCAAGACCTGCAATGGGCTTTGCATAAAAGACACTGCAGACTAATGCTTCTTACTAATTTATTTGTTCTTGGGTTACTTTTTTAAAAAAAATGTAGTTCTCTTGGGTATTGTCGACCAGCAAATTCAGGACGAAGTGTTCCAGGCTGGGATGGAGCGGAAACTGGCCCAGCTGTTAAATGAGGCTTTGAGCAGAGGGCGAATATGGAAACGAGCTACATTTGCAGGCAACAACATTGTGCAGGTATTAAAAGATCAGAGGTTGGATCTGTGTGTGCGTGTGTGTGCGTGTGTGTGCGTGTGTGTGTGTGTGTGTGTGTGTGTAAAGGGGAATAAACTATTCAAACAGTAAATAATACCTAGCACTTGAGGGAAGGAGAGATTAAATAAAAGCATCTAGTCCAGCTGCCTTATGAGACTGATACATAAATCTATGTTGTGCAACTAACAATCTTTTAATTGCCCTTCTGCCTTTTGAACTAATAACTATGATAGCAGTGTAAACAAGTGGAGTGTTCAATGGTTATAACGTAAGTACTGTGATTTTTAAAAACATTCCTCAGAAGCAGCTCTTAAAAGCAACCTATTTTAAGAACTGAGTTCCTCATTTAGTTGAGGTGTCTTGCAAAGAGAGAGACAACGCTCTTCTGGCTCAAAGACTGCCCCACCCCTTTTTTTAGCCACAAAGCTCTTAAAATGCTTCAAGATATTCTGTAGTGTTTTGTAACAGTATATAAATATGAAATAGGATAATGTGGCTAAGTGCTGGTTGGCACATATGCTATGCAGTTAAGGGATCTCGGCAAATAGAATCACAGTGTAACCCCTTTAACTGAACCTGTTTTAACTGCCTGTTTGGTCTGAAATTCCCGGTCATAGAAGTTGCAGTGAAAGAAAGAATTAACTACATCACACTTGGCATCTGTGACAGTCCCTACCGTGCTCTGATATCTGGGCACTGGTGGTTCTCTGTACCTTCATTGTAACTGATGGTCTTCATTCAGGCAAAAGCCACCTTCTGGTTGCAAAGATTTGAGAAGTTAACCTTTCCTTAGATTTCTGGCTGTCACATATGGTCCTTTATCGGCCAGATCAACAAACTGAAACCTAGTCTACCTTTTTAATGGGGAAGTTGTTTAAAAATAACTTTGCCAGCTAATCCATCAACAGTTGACCTCACAGTTGCCATCCAGGCAGTTCAGACCTATCATCTTCCTTCAGAGTAACCGTGCAGTTTCCCCTCCTGTTTTAATTTCCAGATGTTTGAAAGCTTTTGGTCTCAAAGAAGCATCTGTTCTAGTAGTAGTTTTTATTTTATTTCTTTTGCACGGCTATGATTCACTGTGAATACAGTGCCCTGTTTCAGATTTTTCATTCTCCCCATTGCACACTTTTTCCCTGTGCCTCTTGATATAAAATAAACCTTATGTTTTACCCACAAAGTTGCTATCATATTTAAAATACATACAGTTGGGCTGCATGTAAAAAGTTACTGTTTTATCCTTTAGGTAATAAACCACCGGTTCTGTATTGTTTGCATGCACAGGTTTTAGAAGAGATCCCTTTCTAGCTATCACATTGTATTTCACTGGGTGAGAACACAGTGCCTTACACATAGAGGTGGCTATATTTCTGCTATAGTCTATTGGCCAGGTCTTAGGCCTGGTCTACACTTAAAAATTAGATCAACCCAGCTATGTTGCTTAGGGCTGTGAAAAAGTTTGTGCCCTGAGCGCCGTAGTTCGGTTGACCTAAACCTGGTGTAGTTGTAGCTAAGTTCTTCTGTTGATGTGGCCTTAGTCACCAATACTGTTCCTTCGTTCTGCTTCACTGCTGAAAAGGGGTTATCAGGCTTCCTTAACTGGGCAGCAGCTGAGTGTTACCCCAGTGGTGAGCCATTACAACCTCCTACTGCACTCCACAACCTATGCGTCGTTCCCTAGGGATACCAGCCTTTCATCACTCCTTTTACCAAACTACCAGCACAGCATAGCACTACACCAAATGTCCAGAGCGAATTGTGTTAGGTGAGGGTCGTTTGGAGAAGGGAAGGTTGAAGGGGGAAGAGTTCAGGTTGTGGTGTATGGCAGTTGTGATGATGATAAGCTACATGCCTGTAGGTGAAGGAGGGGAGGTTGTATACTGTCAGCTGGCTCAACATCTCAAATCCTTGCTTATGTAGGTTAGTGTCAGGTATGCTGTGTATGTAGCAACCCTGATCTCTTCACAGTGAAGTTTTGTGTATTTATGTAAAATGTTTCCAACAGCCTTTTTGGAGTGTAAGTGACACCTGTGATCTGATACCTGTAGTCCCCCTGTGTGTGTTGGCTGACAATTACCTTTCTTTATATCTTGGGTCAACTTAACTATTGGAAAGTGACCACATTTTGGTAATTTTTCTTTTTTACATTCTGTTGTTTGCCAGTACCCACTTAGCAGATACACAGGGAGGAATCCTTTGTCCCCACAAACACAACCCTTCACCTCTGTTCACCCAAGTTTGGATTTACCATCCTAGGGTGAGCACTGAGTTATAGTCTCTGTGCTATGTGAATGAGAATTCTGGAGCATGTACTTTTGACCTGCATATCACAGAGTGTGAACATGAGAATAAAATTTCTCTCCTTGCTTGCAGTATTTTTTCTTCCGTAGGCAAAAGAGTATCTAGCACAATTTAAACAATGCAACTTGTCGTTTAAACAGGACTTCTGTTTTTCCCTTCCCAGCTCTCCGAACCATATATTAGACTGTGAAACTTTGCATTGTTCCCACCAAAAACGATGAAGTTATTTGGGGTTGGGCTGCCCTTTGCAGATAAATAGTTAATGTAGTAATAGGGTAACCTTGTCTTTTGGGGAGAATCAGAGACTGTTTGATTAAGGGAGTAATCATCCTTCCATAAGAATTGTTATTCTCTCAGTATTTGGAACCTGGAACTACCACACATGCTCCTTACCCTGCAGCCACTCACTGACAGGATCTGCTAAAGCAGCAGAGTTTTAGTACGTACAATGGCGCTGTAGGTTTGGCCTGTAATTATGGAAGGTGAGATTGCAGAAATGTAGGTGTGAGCCCAGATTCCTGACCCTGATAAAACTACTTTGCACCACTCCCATGATACAAAGCAGCATTACAGCCCGCATAACCAGCTACATAGGGATTCCCTTGGTGTAAGGGACTCTCCAGGTGGTGCAGAGCTGGCCCTGTGCCATTATATCCAGCCTTGGTATAGTGGGACACATGCCTGCGCCCAGGGTGGGTGGCTGGAGTTGTTGTGGCATTCCAGTGGTTCTTTGGCTATAGAATGGTCCGTTGGGGCCTCCTGCAAATTGTTGCAACATAGAACATCACCTCTCCCACCTCCGTTGAGAATATGGGGCATAGAAATCAATTCTCAACTGCAATAAACCTTTTCATTTTGCTGCAGCAGGTTCTGCAGATTCCCCTGAACAAGGCTGTGAACTTCTTTGAAGAAGTGCGTGCGTGCGTGCGTGCGTGCGTGCGTGCGTGCGTGCGTGCGTGCGTGCGTGCGTGTGTGTGTGTGTGCGCGCGCGCGCATCCAGAGGACTCCATGACATAAATAATAAAATTTCCAACCTATGCACGTTCTTTATTTTCAACTTTCTCTTACATCTCAGGATAGATAGTAGCATGTGTTGCATAACATCATGCAGTCTTCTGACGGCTCTGCTATAATACCAGCCCACAATGGAGTGAAATAAGGATGCAGACTGCCAGTTGTACCAAACTGTGTTATTTTAGTTAGCAGGACATTTGTCTACTGGAGACTAGACTGAAACCACACGTTCATTTCACTTGTGACAAGCCTGTTTAGAACTGAGGCTTCCTGAGGTGAAGGCACTTTGTATAAAAACACTACATCACTGAGCGCTGTGAGATTGAAGACCTTGCGCTGTAAATGAGGCAATTGTCGATAAATCCTATCACAGTCGTATTACTTCATTTCCATCGTTTTCCTTTCCTATGCTGTGAAAGTAGAACTGGCACCATTGGAGGAGGGGCAGGGAGTACGTTTGATTTCTCAATAAATATATTTATTGAAGAACATAACTGTATAAAAATCACTTATTTAAATCTAAACAGTTTTGAACCTTTCATGAAAATAAGAGGCTTCGACTGACATTAGTGTCCAAATAGCTCATCTTTTCTCCTCCCATTCTCTCATCTACATTGCTCAGATGGTGGCACAATCTGTTAGAGAGACACTGAAAGCCATAACTACACACAGGGTTTACAGCCTTACAGCTGATTATTATACACAACACAATCCCACCTATTTTTATATAGTGCTCATATTAAAGGTTTCACAGATTTCACCTTTTAAAGCTTCTTCATTCAAATACAAGGCATGTTCTGTGTAGGTTACATTACATCATGCAGACTTAGAGACACTTGACATTTTTATGAGTGGTCTGTCATGTCAGCTCTCATGCACTTTTATGAGGAATGAGGCAGTTAAAGACTTTTAAAAAACACATCAGAAGCTCATATTAAAATAATACTTAATTTACTTTAGATTTAAATTATCTATTTTTTTTTTTTTTAATGCTGTGAAAAACAAAAAGGTGAATCCTAGAAAAGAATGGCAATTAAGGTTGTGGAGCAAAGTGACAAAAGCAACGACGTTCTAAGTTAAAGGAAAACTTGAGAAATTAAAGAACTCACATAGTTAATATTTAGTTATCTAAAAATCTGTATGAGATGATAATTGTGATAAAGGTCTGATAGTGTTAGATGTCAAGGGTGAGTTCAGGTTTTCACTGAGAGCAGTGTCTTATTTTGTATGATCAGTGTGTCCTTCTCAAATTGGCAGCACATAATTTGTGAGAAAAATTGAGGTTTCTTGGGATTTTTTTTTTAAATGGAAATTTTAAGCATTTCCACTGTCTGACCCTTTTGTTGGCACCCTTTTGCTAACTTTTGCTACTCCAGCAGCTGTCCTAGCTGGTGAACCATCTTTAGTTTGTTTTCTGTGAGTCCTGGTTTGATGAACCAGAGATGGTTCACCAGACAAGTACTGGCAGCAGAGAGCTGCCTCAGGGACCCATCCAGCACATGGGGGCATTCTGGCGGCGGTGTTTGGGATGGATTTCTGAGGGGAACTGTGTTTCCATACACCTTTAGCTTTCAGTAAAGCCCTCAGCTAGAGACTAAGTCCTCAGGCTCCCCACTGACAAATTCTGGCAAACCAGATTCCCAGCTGGCAAAATAGAGGTGGTTTGCTGACTGGAACAGCTGGCACAGGAACAGATGTTGTAGCTGGCTCCTCATACAGATTTATTTACTAGTTTCTCCCTCCCTCCCTGTGATCCCTCCCAACATAACAAGGGTCCATCTGTGTGGATCCAATTGCAGGATCGGGGCCTAAATGCCAAATTGGATGAATACTTGATATCAGTCACAAATACTGCCACATGCAGACCCAGCAAGATTAAGCTGCCAGCATTTAAGCTGCACCAGTGTATTTCCTGGCTTTGTGGGTTCATGCAACAACTTACTCAAACCTAAGGTAGACTTTGTGTGTGTGTTGCTCATTTAACGTATGGTTCATGCTGTAATGTCTGCTAAGTAATTCAGACCATGACACAGTTGTCATAATTGCATAGGGGTTTAAATCCTATTTTTGATAAAAACAGAATCTTTTTGTTCTTTTCCCTGTGGGATGTGGGGTATTTCAAAGAGAGAAGTAATTCTGCTGTTTACTAACAAATTGGCAAATGATTACAGGATCTCTTGGCTGGCTGAAACAGTGCAAACACTTCGAGTTCCTCTACTACCTAGATTTTCCTACTATAATTTATGGACTGGAATTGGTTACCAAGACAACACTATTCACTGACCTCTGGTACTCGTTTGGAAACATTCTATTTTAATTAATTTTTACTGACACCGGAACACAGTTAAGCTTTTACTCTGTAGCGGTTAAAGCACTTGTCTAATATTAACCAAAAAGATGTGATTTATGCAAGCAGCAACTGAATGAATTGCACTGACGAGCTTTTTCATTAATGATTGAAATTCTTGCTTTTTTTCACATGCTCCCTTTCCTTTCCCTTCCCTTCCCTCCTCACCCTCAAAGCATGGATATAAAATGCTGGCTTTTGCTTCTTAATACACGGAAGGCATCTCCATATGTCTGGAAAACTGGATTTCTATGCATATGTGCTGTCTTTAGCACCCTAAAGGACAGACTTTCACAAATTATAAAACAAAAATAATTTGAAATTGTACAGAAGACCTTACTGGGAAAATAGTGTGAGACTTACTACACAGAAACTATATAAAAATATATACACATTGTGGTCTATGCCTTGTACTACGAAATATATCTAATATAATACTTTGATTGTAAAGTGCTGTGTAAGTGTAGAGAAATCCAGAGCTTTAAAAAAGTGGGTATCAATTACCCCATTTTACGGATGTGAATACTGAGGCACCAAGAGGTTATTTAATGCTGTGAATAAAACTCAGGGACTTTGTCCAGTGCTCTAGCCATTAGACCACATTGTTTCCCCATGTAATAATTGGGAATTATTTAAGAACACCTTACTAGATGACCCAAAAGCCACAATCCCCACAAGTGTGTGAAAGACAGCAGGGCCAGACGGCAGCGGGGGGGGGGGTGTCATAGAATGGAGATAGATAAGCCCCAGAATGGTGATGGCCTTGTTCCCTGTAGACTGAGCAGAGGTTACTACAGGTTAATTTAGGAGCACCTGAGGCCAATTAAGGCCCAGGTAGAGTCCTGATAAAAACCCCTACTCCAGCCAGATGGAGAGAGAGTAAGGAGAGCTGGCAGTAGTGTGGGAGGAGTGTTGCGATCAACCAGAGGATCCAGAGAAGAGCCTCGAGAAAGCAACAAGAGATCAGAGAGGGGGAAATAGCCCGGGGAAAGAAGTGCAGCTGCAAGCAGTGTCAGCAATGCATGGCTTCTATTCATAGGGCCCCTGGACTGGGGCCTGGAGTAGAGGGCGGGCCCAGGTCCATTCCCCCTCCCTCCTCATTGTGCATTGAAGAGGCACTGACGCTCAGAGACAGGAGCAACAGTGGGTGCCTTCATCCACCATATTGGAGCAGGCAATTTGCCACATGAGGAAGAAGGCTCTGCTGGTTAAAAAACCAACCTGGTTTAGAGGGAAAGTGAAGGTAGCTGTAAATAAATAAATAAATAAAAATATAAAAAACAAATGGAAGAAGGGGAAGTTTATAGTAAAGAATATAAATCAAAAGTTAGAAATTGTAGAAAATTGATAAGGGAAGCTAAGGGACACAAGGAGACATCTATGTCCCACAGAGTTAAGAAGAATAAGAAGCTGGTTTTTTAAATGTAGTAGGAACAAAAAAGGATGGTATTAATAATTGTAGAATTATCAAAAATAATGCAGGAAAGGGAGAAGTGTTAATAAATATTTCTGTTCTGTATTTGGGAATAAAACAGATGATGCAGTCTCATCATGTGGTGCTGATAACTGTCGATTCTGCTAGTAAATGTGGAGGATGTTAAACAGAAGCTACTAAAGTTAGACATTTTAAATCAACAGATAACTTGCATCCAAGAGTTTTAAAACAGCTGGCTGAGGAGCTTGCTGGACCATTGTTGATTTTTAAATAAGTCTGAGATCAACTGGGAAAGTTCCAGAAGACTGGAAGAACTCTGTTATGCCAATTTTTAAAAAGGGGAAATGGGATAACCTGGGTAATTATAGGCCTGTCAGCCTGACGTTGATCCCAGGCAAGATAATAGAGCAGCTGATACAGGACTCGATGAATAAATAACTAAGGAGGGTATTATAATTAATGCAAATCAACATGGATTTATGGAAAACTAGATCCTGTCCAGCTAACTTGATTTTTTTTTTTGGGGGGGGCTGAGATTACAAGTTTGTTTGATAAATGTAATAGTGTTTATATAATATACTTAGACTTTTGTAAGGCATTTGACTTGGTACTGCACAACATTTTGATTAAAAAAAACCAAACAAGGTAAAATTA
The DNA here is from genome assembly GCF_026122565.2 of Emydura macquarii macquarii. Taxonomy (NCBI): domain Eukaryota; kingdom Metazoa; phylum Chordata; order Testudines; family Chelidae; genus Emydura; species Emydura macquarii. The sequence continues at coordinate 3,218,751 of NW_027133667.1, forward strand.
ACATGGCACACACATTAAATAGATTAAAAACTGGCTAACTGATAGGTCTCCAAATGTAATTATAAATGGGGAATCGAGCAGGTCTGTTTCCAGTGGAGTCCCACATGGATCAGTGTTTGGCCCTATGCCATTAATCATCTTTTTCAATGACCTGGAAGAAAACATAAAATCATTACTGATAAAGTTTGCAGATGACCCAAAAATTTGGGGAGTAGTATATAATGAAGAGGACAGGTCACTGATTCAGAGCAAATTAGATCGCTTGGTAAACTGGGTACAAGCAAACCAATAAATGGTTATGGCTAAAATTTAAATGTTATACATCTGGGAGCAAAGAATGTAGGTCATACTTATGGATGGGGATTTCTATCCTGGGAAGCAGTGACTCTGAAAAAGATTTGGGGGCTGTGGTGGATAATCAGCTGAACATGAGCGCTCAGTGTGATGCTGTGGCCAAAAGAACTAATGTGATCCTGGGATGAATAAACGTACTTTTAAGCTGAACGCACCATATAAATGGTTAATCAAAGGGTGCTTAAAATGTATTAGATTTAATTTTACAAGAACAGAGTATTGAGGTTCTCATCTACAATTTAAATGTTGATTGATTAGACAGCATCTACAGGGCTGCCTCAGAGAACACGTTCTTTTGATTAATAATGGCATTAAAGCTGCACTGAAGGAATGGCTTCATAGTGTGTGATGTAAATTCTTTGCTTCTTGTAAAAAGATTAATTAGGAAAAAACATGTCATTTATTGCTCAGGTACTCTAGTTGTGGACGAGCAAATTATTCATTTGAAGCAAATAGTAAGCCTGCGTATGCATATGGGTAACATCCACACAAATTTGGTTTTAAATCAGTTAAATGAAGTAAAAAACAATTAAGTGAAGCCAAAATAGGTGCTTTGGGAAGGACAAGTGAAAGCAAAGCATATGTGAAATCAAATCCATGAACCCTTAAAATATTACAAATTCCTGACATCACCCTTTCAACTGCATTGTAAAATTTAGCTGGAAATTAACTTTTTTTTAATTGGCACAAATCTGAATCACTAAAAATCACTCCTACTCCCATTCCCCCATCCAGAAATCTGTGTTACAGCTATACCAAAGTTGTTCAAGCCAAGAACTTCAGGTTGTGATTAAACGGTTGTGTTGTGCAAAGGGATTAGTTCATTGTAAATAGTTTCCTCCTCAGTCACCAGGTAGTCATTTCTGTAGATTTCCCACTTTCCTGCAGCACTTGAACGTTGTGTAATTAGGGCACTGTTTTAACACTGCATTGATTGTAATCATCCACTGGAATAGATGGAGTTTTCTCTTGTGATTATTATTTCATTATTATTACCTAAGAGGTGATGTCTTGAGTTTTAGTTTGGGAGCAAATTATAATGGATTATTTGCAAGCACTTTAACAATAGGTTTATAATGCCCATGCTTATTCAGTATTAACTAGAGTGCTGTTAAAATCAGGGATTTTGCAATCTTAGAAATAGGGTAGAATTAGATCTTATATTGTCTCTTTAGAACTCACAGTATCTCAGGGTTGTTTACATAACGTCTTTTTACTGGGTTGCTCTGGACACTGTCAATTTCCAGGTTTCAGCAGTAAGCATTTAGTGGGGTACCATGTTTCCCCGTGTGCATTGTCTGATGGATATTAAGATTTCATCTTAGCAGCAGCATGTTCTCTCACTGTGATCTAATTTGGAGCCTTTTGCTCTTGAGCCGTCAAGGGGTTAGTGACAGTGGCCATTCAAAGGGAAGCACTGATTCTCTCTGGGCAAAGCTGTTCTTGCCACCTTTCTTTTTGAGGAAGGGTCCCTAGGGTGCAAACCCTTAAGCATGGGAGTGTGCGAGGAGAGAATTGAAAGATGAAATATGTGAGAACCTTGGAGGAAAAAATATTTTAATTTGAAGTTTAAAATCTTCCTGTGTCTCTTCAGATTGTCAACGTGTCACGGCTAGAGGGCGCCGATAGTCCTGTAGAACTGATCTATTTTGTGGAAGATCAAGGCGGACAGAGGCTCAGTGCTGTAAAGTCTTCAGAGCTGATTAACAGAGTCGACGTGCAGAGAGCTGCCATCATTCTCGGATACCGCATTCAAGGGGCAGTGGCACAACGTAAGTACCTGCCATCTCTGCATCGCTGTAATCACTGAAGAACAAGGGGAAACATGGCCCTGGTTCTAGACATCTGGGGACTTCTACAAAGCAAACTGTAATATGTATTATTATCATGTCTGTAATGCGTGTTTTACATAGGAGATGACAGCTGATGCGGAAGCTCTAAGAGGTGCAGCATAGAGTTCACAGCCCAGGCAGATGTGTGACTTTAAGCCACATTTGAACCTTCTTGTTCCTGGACTACTCTGGGGCCTTAGGCATACCTGAGACAGTCTTGGGGACCTAAGTTACAGCGGCCTCCCAAGACTGGCCTATGCGCTCCAGTCCTGCATGCTGTTAGCCCACCCTCAACATGCCTGTACACTTGTGTTTGCAAAGGGGTCCTCAGAAGGCCACTTTAGGACTGTCTCTGAGGTGCCTGCTCTGAAAGAACCCTCCTGCAGTCAGAAACAGGACTTCAGGGGCTCTTCATGCTGCTCCAGCCCCTTTATACACCACAAAGAAGCTGGAGCAGGGGTGAGGATCTCACCCATGAAGTTACAGAAAATGGGGAAAAGTATAAATGTGGGATGAAATATTTCCTCTGTGTGAAATATGCAAGCCTCCACAATTTAAACATTACTCTTTTTACAACCTCCCACCCCAAAAAAACAACAACAAAACCCCCCACTTCTTGTTTGTAAATGAAAGACGCAGTTACTGTGGGAAGGGGTTGTTTGGATCATGTCAGCTGGGAGCATAACTTGTGGCTCCTTTTCGTTGATTGAATGTCATAGATCTCATTTTTATTTACTGGTCTATTAGTGATATGTCTGTAGTGTGACCTTTTCATCACTTGTTAATAAGGTTTCATTAACTACATGTGCATGAGCGTTAGTATAGGAGACCCCAGCACACCAACTCAATGAGAGATGTGAGGAGGGAGAGTCTGCGGTGGAGAATATTTACATATTTACAGCCAAATGAAGCTAAGGTGCCATACATAAGAATTTAGAGTCTAAACTGTACACCCCGATGAGAGGAAAAGGTTTAAAATATGTAACGTGTAATCAAAAGTCTTTCACTTGATTTAAATCCAGAATTAACTTTATTTTTTTTCTGTGTAGGCAACACATAGAAACATAGGACACAGGACTGGAAGGCGTCTCCTGGACCATTGAGTCCAGTGGCACCCTATCTTAGGCAACCACATCTCATAATCCTGTTAATAAATTTAGCAAATTCCATTTAAAACTAGTTAGACTGTTTGATATGATAGTACAAAGTCTTTTTGCTTTGGTAGCAAAAGCTAGAAAAGTCAGATATAATACAGCATGTGTCTGATCTACAAAGTTAGTTGCAGAACGATTTTTATGGAAAAAAATGTATTTGCCCAGTAAGGTAGTCATTATGAAAATATTAATGATTGGGTCACACACAGTTTTAAACTGTTTTTTTTTCCCCTTTAGTATATTAGTTAGGGTAGCTCATTTACCCTTTAATCTTATTATGTTATCTCTTTATTAATGTAGTGTAATATTAGTTTGGGAAACATTCATGAAATGGTAAGGATAAACCAGCATTGGGATGTTGTTTACAGAAAATGCTAATGGCCGTACAAGCTCAACTGTTTTCAAGTTTGTTCTCTTTTTTTATCGTTTTAACTGAAACTTCAGTTCCAAAGAATGAATTAATACAGTTTGAAGATCTTAAATCACTAATAGAAAGCATATATGTAATTTTTGTGTGTTTGTCTCTCTCCTGTTGCTATGAAAAAGCCCACAGAAACCAAAGGAAAATTTAATGTACCGAAGGAAACAGCGAAACTGACTATACTCCAAGTACTATCAAATTTGCAAAGTAAATAAAATGGAAAAATAGTGATAATTTTCCTCTAATCTCTTCTAGTTATAGCAACTGAAGTTGTTACTTGTAAGAATAATATGCAAAAATAAATTCACACAGAAATATTACTTTTAATTTGAAAGTGTCCCTTTAAAAATCACAATTCTGACTGAAAATGTTTTATCTGCTATTATTTCAAGTAGCATGGACAGTTACTATAAATGAAATTGACTAGAGGAAAATAATTCTGTTTCCAGTTTGTTTGCTTTGTGCATAAGTCAGTTTGATTGTGTCTCATGGAATAATGAGTTTCCTCTTTTGTTGGTAGTGGCTTGCACGTCACAACAGGGGAAGGAAAAACATTTAGTAAATAAATTGGGGAAATGTGATTGCAGAGCTCAGGGATAGGTGTAATACTGTACATGAAAATACTGTTTAACTTGGTTTTTGAAAGTGACCAGATTTCAAATTGACTGTGTCCCTTTACAAGGCAAGAATACTAAAGCGTTCTCCCACACAATTGTTGCTGGTATATCAGACTCCTGATCTGTTTCACTTTGTCAACTCAATTTATGGCTCCTCCTGAACAGAGATGACTAATCATGTCAAATGGTGTGATGGAAACCCATTTCACTTGTAATTTAAGCACAGGTCTCCAGAATTGAAAGTAGGCTTTAAGACACTTGATCATTTGCCCCACACTTGTGTTTCCTAGCCATGATGTACATTAAGTAATACATTTATTACCTTGCTTATATTGCACAGTCTGTTTCCTATAAATGTAGTTCTTTACTAACAATTAGAGTATAGAAATGAGTACCCCCTGAAGTGTCAACAGTTAAAAAATAAATAAAATATCTATATACAATTCTTGTCTCCCCACTACCCCCTTCTACCTCTGCAGCTGTGGATAGAGTGAAAGAGTCATCGTCTGAGTCTCAGAATAACAATCTGTGGATTATTGTTGGTGTGGTAGTCCCAGTGGCTGTGGTGTTGCTTATCATTATAATTTTATACTGGAAGCTGTGCCGAACAGACAAGTTGGAGTTTCAGCCAGACACCGTGAGCAATATTCAGCAGCGACAGAAGGTAAAAGGAGATGGGAAAATGCGTTGGGAGTAGTTAAGGTATCCTAAGCACTCGTGAATGTGACAAACTAGGAAATATATAGTGTCTTTAGATGGGAAGGTGAGACGCATCATTGCAGATGCTTCCTGCAATCTGGGAAAAAAAAGTGGAATTGCTAAGAATTACACAATAATAGAGTCCAAAAATCCCAGTGGTTTCCACTGCTTTTTCCTTTACCTGTTGTATTATCTAATGCTGTATCACACCCTTAGGATCTGTCTTTCCTTTGGGAAAACCTAGAGGACAAGGTTGAAAGAAACTTGCCTACATCATTTAGTCCATCTCCCTACCTTTATTCCTTGGGAGAAAGGTACTCTATTATTCCTTCTAGGTGCAAGTACTTGTTTAACTTTGCCTGGACCACCTCTGTGTACTATGAATACCTCATAAGCCAGACTGTTCCATCTCCCAAGCATCCCATCAGTTCCTGGAAGTCCTTGCATTGTCAAGACTTACTTTAAGGCTCCTTGGACATAGGCTACTGCAAACGTATAAACTGTTTTGCAAGGTATATTGCAAAAAGCATGTATTTTGTCGTCTTAAGTTTCTAACTTGCCTTTGCAAGTGGATTTAGCTTCCAAAAATGGTAGGTAAAACCTCTTATCCCTCCCACCATTCATTTACAGTTTGTCCTATCACAAATGACATAGTGTATGCATATAGTGAAATCTTATAACCTGGGCTGAGTAATGGGTCTGTTCTTGCATTTGTTGGACATTTTTGTTGCTGTGCAATTCCGTATGGTTTTGTGTGTGTCTGTATGCAGAGATGTATGTATGTGTCCTACTGAGTGGAATATGTCAGACTTTGTTTATAACAGTTGCCTGTACTGGCAGAGCTGTTCCTTTAACTTCCTAGATACAGAAACTTTTGTTTTTCGAAGCTGGTATACTGAGCTCACTCACTATTGATGCAAGTATAAAGTTGGTTAACAACTTAAAGCTCTGTCTACGTTGCAATTGGGGATGTAATTTGCAGCTTGTGTTGATGTACCCATACTATCTTTAATTGATCTAATTAACTAAAAATAACAGTGATACTCTGGTTTCAAGAATTTCAGTGCAGGCTGTATCATACCATCTGGTCCCTGGGTACATATTCCCGTTGCTAGCCCACGATGATGCCTGTGCCGCAATGTCCTTATTGCTATTTGTAATGAGCTAGCTAGATTAAAGCTAGCATGGATATGTCTACATGATTTGAAGATTACACCCTAGTTGCAGTGTAGATGTAGCCTAAGTATTCAGCCACAAATTTTTATGTGGTATGTGCACAGTTTCCCTCCAAGAGTTTACATGACGCAAGGCATTACCTGGCCTTGCTGTGTTTCCCAAAAGAGGGGGAATATTTGCAAATGTAAACAAACAGCATCCAAAACAACCACTGTGTTTTGACTCAAACTGATTCACAGGGAAGTGTACTGCTTGTTGAGTCACAAACTTCTCTTTCTTCAGAAGCCCGAAGTGTTTTTGGAGTTCTTCCACCCAAGCATTAAGCAAAGCAAATCATACAAGGTCTCCAGTCCTGCACTGGGATTAACTATAGCTAACCTTTGCACCTGTGTGGGGTCCCCTGCAAGTTAATGGTTCTCCACATGGCTCTGAAGCCCATGCTAGTAGGTTCTGATGCAGGACTGGGGCATTCACTTGTGAGATTGAACAAGATGAGCTTTGGGTATTATGGCTAAAGTCACGGAGGAGTAGGCCATGGATGGTGAGGTGTATTTTTTATGCTAAACTGCCTGAAGCTGTAAACTCCTAAATTATTAGTCCAGTATTTTCATAAAAAATGTATTGGTACCAAGGGGCGAAAGAAAGACAAAAGTAGTATAGCTTCCTACTTTTTCTTCTTACTTACTGAACAAATCAGAGAAGGACATAACCGTGTGTCTGAAATACCTGTTAGTGGTTAAACTCTTGCTTTCTCTTGCCATGGACATTATTGAGGTATTACTACAGTCACGTTCAGAGTACTGTCACCTCATGTTCAAACAGTTTCCTCTGTAAAAGTCTTGTCTGTACAAAGTTAATTGAAGAAGGGAACTGCACTTCTGCACTTCTAAAGCAGCGAGAACAAATCAATAGCAGCTTCCACTTACCTTGCAATCTGAGATTTAGTTGCAGAATCAAGGGGAGCAACAGGTAAAACCTTAGATTAACTTTACCTCTTGGTTGTTCGTTTTATCTTGGCTGCATTAATATTTAATTCAGAGTTTAATTGGGGTAATACTTAATTCTGAGTAGGAGTTTAAAATTAATTTGAGATTTGGCATATAATGAAGGATAATACTTTTGATAGGTGGAGGGTTTTTTTGGAGGAAGTATTTAAAAATAAACTTACAAGTTATCATCATTATTATTATTATTTATTTGTTAAGTACTGATAACATGTTAAGGTCTGTGCTATACAATAAACAAAGGAAGACACAGTCCCTTCCTCAAGAGAATTAAAAATGAAGTAGGTAGGCAGTAATCAGCTAAGAAGGCACTTGAAAGACTTAGAGGATGATTGCTAATTTAGGGTTAAATTAACCGCAATTTTGATATCTTCATGCAAGTCACCTCTTTCACCACTAGCACATATGGAAAGTGCTTGTAATTTTTTCCAGACATTTTAGAGACACATGGTGACTGATTACATGAAATCTCGCAATATAACATATTACAATAGTTTCAACATTTGGGGAAGAAAAGGACCCAGTTTTTTCTGATGTAAAGTTTAGCAGGATTTGGATAGTTTGGGATACAGCCAGAAGCATGTGACTCCATTTCTTGTTAAAAGGCTTTTTAATTTGTTTCGTTTGTTGTAGTTGCATTTTATACAAAATACAAAGAGAAAAAAAGAACTGGCAAGAAGTAGCTGTAGTATAGGATCATTCCCATTCTGGGTATCGATGATATTGTGTCCACCTGCTTTTCCTGCAGTTCTGAGTTTTGTATTTTTTAATGATTTCTAACGGAGTGCCATAATTCATTTCTGTTTTATCAAAGTGTCTAATAAATCTAGTCCCAGCAGGGGAATCAGTAACCTCAGTGTACTTTTGTACGCTCCAAATCCGCAATTTTCTGTTGTCTCAAGCTTTCTATAGAGAAGCAGCCTCATTGACTAACAGACCAGAAACAGCTTACGTCGTGTCTACTTCATTTCAGAAAAATCCACACTCTATACTCAGTTTGTCTTTTCCTTCACTGTTTCCATTGTACTTTCCATTTTAATCACTAGAGAAACAAAAATCTTGAATTTTTTGTTCAAGTCTTGCTTCAGTTGTCTGGAGAACCTGCAATGTTATCTTTTTAAGGAAATATTTATAAGCACAACAGTATCATGCATACTGGAAAGGACCTGTATGTGAGGTCATCTAGTCCAACCCTCAGGTGCCAAGGGAAGATTCTCCCTATCATACATTTTCTCATGCTTTGCTGAGTCTAGTATTAAATTTTATAAGTGATGGGTCTTTAACTACTTACAGAATTCATTCTCAGGAGATCTTCCCAGTTGCATTTTGCTGCTTTCCCCCCAGTCCCAAGCCTTGGACAAAGGAAATGATATCCCTTTGCTGACAGTGAATCTTCTTTGCAGTTTCCTTGGTGTCACCAGATAGTTGTAGGAAGTTAGGATAGGGAATTCCCCAGACTCTTGTTCACCACAAACACAGTGTTTATGATTGCAAAACAGTAGAAGTTTATTGAGCACTAAAGGTCACTGAACAGCCAAATCAGTGCTCAGATAATGACACCACTTTGCTCTGGCACCGCATTTTCAATTGTATGTATATTTACAGTTTGTTTATGGCATTAAATCAAAAGAGAGGATAAAAATGGAGTGAAATTATGTGGTGAAGGGCTTGGGTCTGTAAATAAATTATCCAAACTTCATTGACGATATATTTTTCTCCTCCCTTTTCATTGAGATTGAGACAAGTACCAATGGAAAATGAGGTCCTCCGTTATATCTGTAAACTTGAAGGGTATAAGTAGCGGTTGCCTGTTTTGTGAGACATGAAATATGTCTGGATAGAGTATTTTCTATCTACAGGGAGCAAGATCCTTATCAAAGTCTCATAGGTCTAGTCTACGCTCGAAAGCTTGTATCTGTATAACTATTTCAGTTAAATATAAAGGTGACTTATACTAATATAAAGGTGACTTATATCATAGTTTCTCAACCTGTGGTACGTGTACCCCTGGGGGTACACTAGACACAGGCAGGGGGTACCTGGGGAAAAACTGAGTGAAGGGGAGGCGGGCGGCAGCTGCCAACTTCTGGGGAAGCCAGGCTGCAACAGCTTGCTTCCCATCCAGTCCCAGCTAGGAGGCGGGCAGCAGCTGCCACAGTCCCAGGAAGCCAGGCTGCAGCCCCCCGCTTCCCGCCCTGTCACAGCTCCCAGCTGGGAAGTGAGTGGCAGCCGCCAGCTCTTGGGGGAGGCGGGCAGCAGGTGCCGCTTCCTGCCAGGTCCCAGTTCCCAGGTGGGTGCCTGCCAGGTCCCAGTTCCCAGGTGGGTGCCTGGGGGCAGCCTCCTGAGTCTCGCGAGCTGGGCTCGCAGCCATCTGCACCCCGGCTCCAACCTGAGGGACAGCCTCCAGCGCTCTGGCTTGAAGACAGGCAGCAGCCCCCTGCTCATATCTCTGGGTCCCAGCTGGTGCGGAAACCTCCTCTGCCCACCTCCCGGACTGGCAGCCAGGCAGCAGCTGCCTGCAACTTGCCTGGATGGCAGCCCCCCTCCCTGGCTCAAAGCCAGTGCCCAGAAAACTTGTCAACTATGACTGCCCCAGATTTCACCAGTTACCCTCTTTTCCCGTCTCTCTCTCTCGCCCTCCTTGCCCGTCTCTCTCACCCCTTCTTCCTCTCAAATCTATGGAAAAAAATTTGGCGCAGCGTTTTATATTCCCCAGCATTGGCATGCCGCTCAAAGCCTCCTAGCTTTGGCCAACATCAGCTCTAGCCCAGGTACATACTTGAGTTGTGCACCCCTGGTGTAAAGGTGGTAACCCTACCCACACTAGACCTGACATCTGTCATATCACGGCCTTGTATACTCAGCCCTTCTTCCAACATATCCCTCACATTAGTCTGTAAATGTAAAATCCTGTGGAATACTGAGTGTTGGGGTACTTGCTACTTCAAAGGTTGAGAAACACTGACTTATACCAGTATATGAGGGAGACTGGGTAGGTGAGTTAATATCTTTTATTGAACCAATTTCTTTTGGTGGAAGGGACGAGCTTTTGGGCTTCACAGAGTTCTTCCTCAGGTCTGGGGAAGGTAACCAGACCGCCGGAGCTAAATGCAATTTGGGACAGATTGTTAGGTGTAAGGGAGTTACACAAGCTGTAGGCGACCACTTAAGATGAAATGGGCAGTGTAGGGTTAGATTGTCAAGCATAAGGGCTTCACACATGCTGTATGAGACCACTTTAAATTAAGTGATCAATTAAGGATTAGCAAGCAGTAGAGTGTGTTACAAATTGTTATGAGCCATAAAACCAGTGTCTCTGTTAGTCAGTGTCTAGCAGAGTTATACATTTATGTTCCCAAGCTCATCTATTGAAGTTGTTGTGCAGGTTTCCTTTGAGGATAAGAACTGAGGGTCAGATATGGAATGATCGCTTTGTGAAAAGTGTTCCCTCAAATTCAAGAGCATAGTGATTATCTGGCTTCAACAGCATAGTTTTTGTTGGGACATTTGATGCACTGGAGGAGGTACACCATATATTGTGATAGGCATGTGTAGGTGTGTTTGGGGGGGGGTGGGGTGGAGAGAATTGAGCATCGTAGCAGTGGAGATATGTCTGTAGGTATTTGTGTCTTGTTCTGGCAGGGTCTGGAGCCACTTTTGGTTGGTGTGTCCTGGTCTGTGAGGAGCTTGCTTCTGATGCTCAACCCCTTGTGTTTAACAATCTGTTCCAGCTTGTATTAGCTCAGACTCCCTGGGTTACCTTTCTCAGACATGAATAAGAGCTCTGTGAAGCTTGAAGGTTTGTCCCTTCCACCAACAGAAATTGGTCCAATAAAAGATACTACCTCTCCTGCCTTGTGTGTCTCATATCCTGGGACCAAGATGGCTACAGCAACACTGCAAACTTTATACCAGTGTAGTTATTCTCCTTCCTGCACAGGAATAGTTATACCACTATAAAGCATTCTTGTACCGGTATAACTGTGTCTACACTAGGAGGATTGTACTTCTTTATCTGTGCTGGTATAGTTGAAAGTGATATGAGTTTCTAATGTAGGCAAGGTGATTCTCCTTCAGTTGTATTTAGAAGAGCAGAAGGATTGGGATTTTTAATTAAGGAAGTTACACTTTTTTAAGTGAAGACTCGTTAGGAGATTCCACTAACAATGTATTTGTGTTCCTAAAAATCTTTAAAAGAAAAATTTTAATGTAAAGAAATATATGGTTTTAAATGCCAAAGTACTCATTAAAACATTCAACACGCAATTTGCTGGAAGAAGGCTATAATGTTGAAGCACAAAGTATATTGTAGACTACCTATTACAGGTTGAGAAGATGAGTGGAGGGTTTTGTTGTTTTTTTTTTTTTTTTGGTAATGTATGATACATGCAGGTGGCATGAAACTCAGTGCCTCTCTGCAATTATCTGACAGGTTTATATTTGTGGGAATGTTTTCATCCCTAATTTAGAGCCTATTTAGCATCCTGTTCACTGGATGCCATAACGCAAGTGTGTCTGTGCTTTTTTTCAACACTTAAAGACAGACAACTTGAATTCTGATGGATATCAATTTCATCCCAGGATATCAGCCCAGTACCATTCACTCTCTCTTCCTTCCACTTGTGTGAATTGATTGTGTGTAACTGACATCTGGAGCACACAGACTGGGATGATTTGTAGTGAATACATATCATGAGGAAGCATGGTCTAGTGGTTCGGGTACTAGCCTGAGACTTGGGAGAGCTGGGTTCAACTGCCTGCTCTGCCGTAGACTTTGTGTGTGACCTTGGGCAAGTCACTTGGTCTCTCTGTGCCACAGATCTCCATGTTGCAAGTGGGGATAATAGTAGCTCCCTACTTCACCAGGGTGTTGTGAGGATAAAACTTTGTGAGGTGCTCAGACACTACAGTGATGGGAGCCATAGATACCTTAGATATCTAGAAGACAGAAAACAGAAACTTTGTTGAGAGTGGATTTGAAAAACCTCTAAACAACAAATCTGATTCTTCCCTGCCCCATAGCACTAAAATTAGGCTTTACAAACCTATATTATATTAAATTCAGTGCAAGGGTTTAGATAAGAAACCAGTATCTAAACCAGAATTACATTAAACCCTTGCTATAATGCCCTTCATTCTAACGAACCTGGTCCTTGGACACCAACTACAGTACTGTACTGTTTTAAAAAAAAAAAAAAAAAAAGTTGGGGGGGTTGTTGCACATGGATGCAAAATTTTTGTCCACTCCTCCATGGGGCTGACCTTTAACACACCCAGAACCACACCGTTGCCTCATTTTGATTGTTCTTTCACTATAGCAAACCCCTGACTATAAGGAACAAAAAGCTTGGATCTCGACAGGTTTGTTATAGCAAGGGTGTACTGTATTTGAACCCTCCTTAAACTGGTAAATAGCAAAGCAATCAGAGCAGTGAATTTCTGCACAATAAATTTTGCAGCGGAGTCATTGGCACTGCTATTGCGAGTGGAGCCATCTCAGATCTGTCTCTGAGAAGAGCTGCTTTTTGAGCACCAGAGTTACATAAAGGTCACATAAAACATTCATGGCTGGCTCTGTAAGCCGTTGCGTTGTACAAGAAATTCGCCTTGATGTGATCTGTGTTGTCACATTGGATCATTGCCTTTGGAAGTAGAGAATGCAAAAATGACATTTGTAAAACAGGATTCTCTTCCTTGCTCCCACCTACATCCACCGTAATCTCATAACTAAATGAACTTTTTTCTCTGTAAGGGAACGGCACCTTTTTTGGACAGTTGGATTTTTCTTGAAGCCCAGTTTTCTTCTCTTTGAGAAAATGTACGAATGCTTTCCAAACCAGGACAGTCCTCCTGTTTTGTGCTGGAGAACCTGCTAGTCCTGCAGAATATTACCAACCCCTGTCCTCTTTCTTAGAGAGGCAAAGGTTCTGTGCATTAGCTGTAAGGCAGCTCGGGTAAACAGCACTGTTTCTCTCCTTCTGATCATCCAAAAATTGATTAATGAAACCTGATCTGCTCTGGATGCCCATTTTACTTTTCCTATCAATTTGCCTAAGCTGTACAAACTTCCAGCCGATAAAATCAAATTTTATGGTATGATTCCTAAGATAGTTTCAGCCGATGCCAAATTATTCAGGGAAAAGATCTCCTCCATACCGAAGGTAATCAATATCGCCCCTAGAGGTGCCCTGGATAAGTATATCGATTATTTATTTAAAAGTTCTTGTAAGTTCTCTTATTACAACTCTTCGGCACTTTGTATCCACTGGCTCTATAGCTATAGTTTTGACTGAATGGCTTGTTCAATTCCCCAACTTCCACCAGAAGACCAGATGTAAAAGTCCAGAGGTGACTTTCCACCTTTCAGGACACCAAAGCCAATTCTGTGTCTTGTGCCACTCAGGAGCTTCAATGGCAGCAGAGACTGGCACATCCCCCTTGATAGGGATTCTGCCAGAGGGCACAGAACAAGCATAGCTGTCTCTCTCACAACCCTCTCTGCAAGCCCCAACATGGGATGTGTCCGGTTGGGGAGGGAGACATGGCCAGAGCATGCTGTGTTCCCACTATTCCCAGCTTATGGGCTGTCCTTTGGGGGAACTGTTGCCAATCAACAGAGTGGCTGCTTTAATGTGCACCATGGCTGATGGCTGGGACAAGTGTCCTTGGTGCCAAGAATCTGACTGTGTCTGTATGTGTCTTCAAGTAGTACTTTTTCAAGCAGGGGAGGGACACTTTTTAAGTGGAAGTGCACTGGAGAACTATAGTGTGCAGAAGCAGGGTCCACATGGACATTTGGTGCCTGGCACATTGGAGCACTGTAGATTTACAGTTAGTCTGGACAGGCCCTGAATCTCATACTTCACAGATGTGATGTCACACCTGTGAATTGTGAGTTTTGCATATATAATATGCCCAGAATTCCTCTCAACTGGCCCACGTCCTAAAAACCTATTCCTCCTCTTTTTTTGTTGAAGGCAAAATGCAGTGATTTGTTTAGGGAGCTGGATCTTTGTTCTTGATGAGAAGGATTATGGTAATGTTTTGACACTGTGTAATTCTTTTTTTCCTGTGTCTATATAACATGTAAGCAGCAGCTCTGCATCTGAGAATGATTCTGGTCAGACAGAGAGAGAAAGAGAGTGAGACTGTTACAGAGAGAAACAACTTGACTGATAATATTCATCTTCTAAAAGACTGTATGACCACTAACATACATTTCTTCAAGATATTCATGCCTCTACATTCAGTTAGTATAACCAGCTGTGTTTCCTCTAATAGCACCAGCAGGTAGCTCTCAGTAACATTACTGCTTTGGAGTTGGCTGACTGGCTTTCTGGTTCCCCTTTGGCATCCACGGATGGCTTCTTGCAATCAGTGTGATATTTAGCCCATCAATTACTTTATTTTTCATTAATTTATTTATTTTATCTGATGGAACTTCCTCTTCAGGAGCTGTTTGCAGTGACCAACCATTTGAGATGGGGAATAACTACTGGAAAAATTGGAGCCCCAGAAGGCCTCGTTTAAAAGCACTAATTATTCAGTAGGTAAAATCCTTGCTCTTCATTCTCTTGAGGCTCTTCTGCTTGACAATGAGACAATCAAAAAATTAGAATCCAAAGTATATGCCCTTCTCCTCAGCTCCAGACAAAACCTGTCAAAATGATTACTGCTTGGAACAATATTAGGAAATCCCATTAAATTCAGGTTTGTGGATAAATCAGACAGTGAAAAATTAGTTTGAACTTCTCATCAGGTAAAAATAGGTGATCTTACACACGTCATATTTAACTCCACAATGATTTGATAAAATGGGATTGTTACCAGCTTCACTGTCATCTTTATTCATGCTTGTATATCATCCATAGTGCGCTAGACATGCATTTGCTAGACTTTTGCTACAGAGGTTATGGAACAAAATGTCCTATCCTTTGTGATGTATGTGATAAAATTACCTTAGACTTCAGTTATTTGGGGAGCAGTCGTAACTGATGCAATATTTAGTTTTGGGTCATTTGGTGCAGAGCACCAGGAACTTTCAGAAGAATCTCTGACCGCTCATATTGTGATCATAGCAGAATGATGTTATGAATGAGAATCTTTCAGAGCTCTTCAGTGTTTTCACAATGGCCAAGATGACAAGCCAGATGATTGGTTGATGTACATATTTCATAGCTGTGTGCTGGCCCAGGTATGAGTTGTTCTATTTGTGAATTATTGTGTATTAAGTGCGCAGAGCTTTATCACAGGCAACTTTAGTGTGTTTAAATATAAATGATAAATAGTCCACTTATATGAACGCAGGACTTCCTTTGTTTATTGTGCTCAATAAAACCTCAACAGCAAGACACACAAAAGCAAGAAAATTAAAAAAATTGAAATGGAAATTCTCCTTCACACACTGTCTCAAAGGGTCTTCCGCACATTTCATACTTGTAGAAACTGTCTGCACTTTTGGGATGGCCTCATTATGAAAATATTTTGTCTGCTTTGTACAGCAATGAAATTGCAATAAAAAGTGCAAAAATAATTCTCACTTAGTGAGTTTTGAAAATGGTATGCTGTCTCTTCTCCGGATTTTCAATTGATGTCAAATTTGTTTGTGTGGCTTGGAGGAATAATTATTTGAAAGAGCAAGTTTATATCTGTGAACAGCTATTTAAGGGAGTAGCTTTTGTAGAAAATGGACTGATGTGACTGGACTACAGTAAGGCCCTGGTACTCTAGAAGTACATCTCTGTCTAGTAACCATTTCTTGACACTTTCATCTGACCAGGTTGTATAAAACATGTTCAGAACTGTATCCACCCTGCAGCCTTTCTGCCTCACAACTGAGTTTAGACCAGTGTTTGTATGTCCATATCTAACACGCTGCACAGTTGTGTCTGTATCCGCATATTCTGGAAAAATAAGAGCAGCTATCCCAGCAGCCCATGGGGCAATGCACATACGGTCCAATCCAAAGCGGATTAACATCACTTGATCATTGGGTCATGCCAGCCAAAGCTTATATTTTTGGGGGTTCATTCCAGAAATCTCTCAATGACATTATTGAAATGTTTCAATAAAATTGAAGCGCCTTGCCAACCATATTGAAATTAAGAGTTTTCGTAATTTTTTGTTGTAGATTTCAATTAAATATATACGTACCCACGCAGAGTTCAGATTTTGTTGAATCAGCATTTTCTGACAGAAAACTCTTCTATCTGAAAGCTTTCAACCTGCTTTACTTGCGTTATCTGTGAGGGGGCAATATTCATGAGTGTTTCTGACTGGTGGTTTGCCTGTAAAGTTATGCTGTCACTTAGGCTATGGCTGCTGTTTTGTAGTTGTTGTCGCAGCTGCTGTGGGTTTTCCAAGTCTCTTCTTTCCACTTTGAGATGTTGCAGGAACTAAGGCATGCTCAGTATCAAGCTGCACTCGTAGTTAATGTCTTTTATGGAAGGAATATAATACAGTTCTTCCTGGTTTTTGTGCGGTTTTCTGAGGTTCACGTTAAAACTGGGGAGGAAGTACCGAAAGATGAGGTGAGGGGTGACATGAATCACTGAAAAGAAGCTTTCAGAAAGCGCTTCAGAATGGACGCCTGAGAGTTTCAAGTTTAAAAAAATACTTTGAAGCAGAGCTCTGAAGTGGTGCTTTTTGAGAAATTTCTGCTTCAGTAAGTATTTGTTCCATGTGAATGAGATGTTCCAGAGTCAAATTTTTCAAAAGGAGCTAATTATGTGCCTACAGTAAATTGCAAATGATAGTTTAGACTTCTTATCACCTGATTTGTGGATAGAATCAAGTTGTTAAACATTTAAATTCTGTTATTTATGTTTGCAATTGATTGTACCCTTCAGGACTGTTTGCTCCAAAACCCTAACTCCTCCTACTTGTGCTAAGGGAGATTTGCCATTAACTGATGTGTTAGCACTTATATTCTCTGTGAACCAATCATGGGAAGATGATGGAATTCTCACATATACAAAATGTATGCGATGCTCCATCCAGTAGAGCGGAGTGTTGCATAGATACACTATGGTCATTCATTACATTTGTATTACTTTTAGCGCATTGTACTAAAATTTAGGAGTTGAGCTACCTTAGGTACCATTCTTGTATCAGATCAAATGTTTCCTGGTCCAGAAGCTGAGTGTGATTCCTATGCTGTTCCCAATGGTTAATCAAAATTTTAAAAAAACAGTGCAAACTGTTCTGTGGTCTGTTAAGACAAAAGTTGGTTGTATCATGTTCCATTTCCTGCGTGAATCATGTCCACAAATACAAGTGATTCCCTTTCTGGCAATTTCAGAGAGGCCATGAATTGACAAAGCATGATCCTTGCGCTTGTCTTTTGAAGTGGTTCTTTGATAAACAGAACACTTCAGTTTCTTATACCTCCAGTCTAGCACCTGTTATCACTATTGTTGTTGTTGAATTCAAATATTGCATGCATTTTTTACTTGTATATGCATTTTACAGGCAGATAAGTAGAAAAGGACCCTGTTTACTGTCCCAAAGAGCTTTACAATGTAGATGAGTAAAAACAAAGCTGGAGTAGGTGAGGGGAGTGAAAACCTACAAACACAGAGGGATTAAATGGTAAAATATAATACATCTTGGTAGTTCCAAAACTTCAGTTATTGGTAAATGTTTCCAAATGTCTCTTTTAATACTGTGCTGAGAGGATGGGTTAATAGGTCTCATGGAAAGAATGTAGTTTTAAGAAATAACTTGATTGGTTAGAGACATGGTGAACCAAATAAAGTGTAATTAAATGTACACCTTTGTCTACACAAGTTGCTAAAAATAGTTCGCATGATTGGTGCATCCTGAGAGTTCTACAGTGAATTCACACTTGACCATGCTGTGTTATTCTCAGAATACATACTAGAGCTTAATGCTGTGAATCTGAAATTGTGGAAGAAAGTCTGTGACCATATATAATTTTTAACTGTCAGACCACTGAAGTAGATCTTCAACCTCTGCTAGTGCTATGTTTCTTGGCTTTTTTTTTCCTCCCCAGATTTAAATGAGTACATTTCAAAAGATCTTTACTGGGAATTTTTTTGGTTTTTTTTAAGTAAATGTTCACTATTTTGTCCTATTGGCTTTTCAGAATTGTGTGCATTAGCATTTTAGCCATGTCATAATTCAGCAAGACATTTTTATAGGGTCTCCAGTGCTGTTAATAGATTAGCTGCCAGAGCTGAATTACTATTCTTGAGATCAAACTTAGTTCCTTTGACTCATTAGCAATAAATTTTGGCAACCTCTGTTCAGTGTATATGTCTATGCAAAGAACAAGGCAATACTGTCCATATAAAAATAAATAGAAAAAACAATGTCTCAAATATAATATGTAGAGTAGTATATCAATTCTAGCGTTGCTGCTGTTACTAAAGAAGTAGCTGTAAGTGTAGGAGGAGATACGTGATGAATGCTTTACTGAAATGAGTATGTTGGTTTTTTTAAAAACCAATTTCCTCCATAGTGTTTTCCGTTCAAACCATTTACAGCTGTGTGTCCAAACTGTATTATTGGGGAAATAAAACGGTCTCATTCATGTTGTGCCTTTACCTAGGAAAACTGTACGTTGGCAAATATATGGTGCTTTAGCCTATGTTAAAAGTGTCAAATGATTTTCAGCCACTCTCATCCCCTTTGATTGGATGCACCTGAATAAATGGTCTGATTTTTTTTTTCCCAAAAAAAGTATAGGTCACCTAAAAGCTCCCATTGAATTTGATGTCTAAATATAAACTTTAGAGGCTAATCTGAGTCACCAATTAAAAAAAAAAAATCTCAACTCTTGGTTTCGATAGATATTACCGTGTGCTGTACAACAGCTGCCTTCATAATGGGTTAGCTTAGTGGTTCCCAACCTTTTTGGCTCGAGGGCCACAGATATAATTTTTCTAACCATGAAGGACCAGCAGTCTCAGCCAGTAGGCCCCTGCCCCTCCCCTGCAGCTAGATGGAAGGAGTTACTTGCCGATCTCCCGTCTCCCTGGCTGCAGCTGGGAAATCGCATGCATCCTGTAGCCTTGTGCATGCCTCCTGGGTCTCAAGTCAGTGGCTCCCTTCTGCAGCCAGGGGGACGGAAGATCAGTGCTCCCCTCCCTCTGGCTCCCGCAGGGACCCCAGCACTTAGGGACCCAGGCAGAGCATTTTGCTGTGCTCCCTTCTACAGCCAGGGGGAAGGGAGCGCTGATCTCCCATCCCCTTGTCTGCAACAAGGGGCCTGCACTGGTCTTTTAGCCCCATGGAAACGCACTCCGCCTAGGTCCTTAAGCAGCGGCTCCCTTCTACAGCCAGCAGGAGGGGAGCTGCGGGCCACTTTGAAAGCCCCTGCCGGCCACAGGTTGGGAACCTCTGGGTTAGTTCATTCTTCTTTTTGAAGATATGAAGGTACTTTTCATTAAATTTTGCAACTGCTCTTTGTTTTGCCATTTTAACTTAGTTTTAAAAACTGGTTTTTTTACAACATAAAATTAAACATCTTCCAAAGGAAACCTAAACTGAGATTTTCAAAGTACTGATTTTGTGCCAGCTTAGGCACAGGCAGAGAAGGCAATAAAATGAAGCTGCGAGGTTCTATTTCACTAAGTAGCTGGACAGACAGATGTACTAGCACAAATGTATTTTCTTCAAAAAGGTGTAATAGTTTGAGCTCTTCCATTCCTACCCCCCACAATTTCCCTAGCTGGTGGGTGGCTGGTATGTGATCAGTAAAATGACTGATCCACTCATGGTATTCCGATTACTTCTACTCAGAGGTGAATGTAGATCATATAATCAGGTCAGCCTGCTACAGCTTATCACTTTTTATTTAAAAAAAAGAAAGTACTCTGTATAGCGCACAGAAACTAATACAGGAATGCCTTAAAGACTTTTCAGGCTTGAACTACACTGATGTTATTTATTCCGTTGCATCTCAGTGTTGTTATGACCATCTAGCTTTGCTGAATATGTACTTGTGTTGCAATGTCCTTTTGACACTTGTCACCAGGAATGTGATTCTGGTCAATATCGTTTTTAATAAGAATCATGAAGATGTCATGGTCAAAAGAGTAAAGATCATAGACATGTAGAGGGTTTTTTTTACAAAATTGGAGTTTATGGGCATTGTGTCTGTATCCAAAAATACATCAATTTTTTCTATTTTTAATAAAAATAATGAGCAGCAAGTATGTTTTGAGAACAGCTTAGGTCAAGTGATAGGAGTTGCATGAGGTACCCCCTTTAGTATATCCAGACTGACTTTTTATATATAGATAGATCTAGATACAGAGTAGGTGGTACAATACTTCCTATTATAAGACCCTGTTTTCAGTTGCTTATAACTTTGCTAAACTTTTGGATGAAATTTCCCATGTTGAGTGTCTGTTTCAGGCTGAATCATTTTGGGAAGCTTCAACCAAAAGGGTTCTGCTATTTTAAAAGTATGAGATTAAGGAAAAATACATGGTTTTGCCCATGTTACAAAAACAGTCTTAGAACTGTTTTGTTGAGCAGCTCTAAAGTCTCTGTGTTTTGGAGCCAGGGCTCAAAATTTGGCAGGAGGGGGGTGGCCTTTCTGCCAGGGATGTATCTTTTGTTGGAAAAAAAAAAAACGTAACCAAGTTACAAACCTTAGAAAAATTGCAGTTTGTGCATTAGGCTTTTCAGCAGCATTTGGGTGTGAAATATTCAGAAGATTCCATGGACACTGAACATGCGCCATCCCAGGGTTGCAGGAGCTGAGCAGGACTCTCCCTGCAATGGCAGGGGCTGGTGGCTGCTGTGGAGGTCAGACACCAGAAGTGAGAGCAGGGATCCCCTGTCTCCTGTGCACTCGGGTACCCAGACACTCTGCTGGCACACGGGCAGTGTGGAAGAGAAACCTGCCTGATGGGGAAGGCAAAAGGGATAAAAGATGGACTTGGGAGGCCAGCGGAGGGAGTAGACTGGAACTTGGGAGCTGACAGGGAGATTTGGACTGGGAGCAGGTAGGAAGACTGGGGTCTGATGAGGAGCCAGAGTGGTCAGGTTTGGGGGAAACAGGGCAGAGTGGTGTGGGGTCAGTAGAGCACACTCCCCTCCAAAACCTGAGGTGGAACCAAATATACCGGAGTCACCATTGCTCTGCTGTCAGCAAGCAACTGTGAAACCACCGGCAAAGTGTATGTCTCATTCTCTTCTAGTGGCAGATCCACATGGAAGGTAACAGCCCCCCTCTTTCTTCTTTCTCCTGCTTCATTCAGTACACACCTTCCATCTTCGGCAACAAAGATGGCAGACAACAGCTTCATGCACTACGCAGTCCTGATTCATCCTTAGAGAACAGTCCATCCTGTGTGCTGAACGTACTGAATGAGGCAGGGGTCCTGGGGAAAGATAATTTTTAATTACATGATCACATATTATATATGCACAAGGGATTGAATTAAATTTTCATTGGCAACCTTAATTCTTACGTTTCCTACGTCATTGGTAATTTTTACGTAATTGGTAATTGCTAGCTGAAGCCACATGAATGGATAAGATCATCCAGGGTGTAAAGGGAGAAGATTTCCCCCCCTCCCCTCTTACCAAAAGAGAGACTGAAGAGACCATCAGAAGGATTGAAGAGAACTAGGAAAGGACGGAGTTGTGAAAGTCAAGGGAGGAGAAGAGTTTAAGTGTGGTCTCGGCTGTTTTTGATACTATTGAAGTCAAGGAGGATGAGGATGGAGTAGAGGCTCTGAGATTTAGCAAGAGACCTCGGGTGAGCGTGTTTTTGGTGGAATGAAGGAGGCAGGGTGGAGTTGGAGGGGAGAAATTTAAGGCAGCAATTATAAATGGCACACTGAATAAGTTTAGAGAAGAGGGGGCAGAAGGAAGATGAAGCAGCAGTTGTAGGGGCAGGCTGGGGGTCAAGGGTGGGTGTTCTGTTCATGCTGGTACTTTGATGGGAAACAGGCCGGAAGAGAGTGAGAGGTTGAGAAGTAGGCAGAGGGAGTGGGTGAGAATAGGGATTGGGGGGGGGGGGTGGCAGTTGCCAGGAGTAGATGGGGTCGAGTGGGCAAGAGAACGGGTTAGAGGAAAGGGTGTTGAAGAAGATTGAGGCGGGGAAAGTGGAGGCGAAAGGGAAAAGTGGAAGGTCATGTCAGATATCAGTCTTTTCAATTTTTTAAAGTCCAGTGAGATTGTGTGCAGAAGAGGGGGAAGTGTTGTGGATGAGCTAAATTTCAGGAGAGGGTCAGATAAGGGGCTCAGATTGTGGGCATGGGAGTCAATGAAGGTGGAGAAATAGAACTCGATCCTCAGCTAGTGTAAATCCACATAGCTGAGTTGAAGTCAATAGAGCTACGATTTACCCTCTATTACAGGGGTGAAGGAGGGCAGGAAATGTTGAGGAAATCCAAAATATCGACTAAACTTGTACGTTTGCTCCTCTTATGCAAAATATACCCAAAAAAGACACAATCGGACATGTCATATACGACCTTGTCAGGGAATCTTTTAAACAGTAGGTCTTCCATCGCCATCTGCTGGATCACGCGGGTATTGCACTGTTCTTCAACATGCTCTTCTACAACCTTTGGAAAATATTTTGAAGATCTCAAAATATTCCGGGGGCAGACTTGTCTGGCATTTGGATCAGACAGGCCTGTTTCTAGTTGGAAATGTTGGCATGCCATGCGTAATGAAAGGGGGCTTGTTTAAACATTTAGTACTTGATGCACCCATCAACTCCATCAGACACACCTTTCGGTTTGTGGGAAATCTATTTTGGGACCCCAGTTGTGGGTGTGCTTGTTAATGCAGTCATCTCTTGCTATGCAAGCCAGATTTGTCAAAGGTTTTTCCGCCTTTCAGCTTCCAGATTTTTTCATTAAATGTGACCTAAAGAAAAGCAATTAAAAAAAAAAAAAGTGTATAAAAATTAGAATTTCAGTGTTTCTGATTATTTCAAGGTCTGGAAAATAAGCAGGTGAACTTCTCGTTCTCATGGTGTGAATTTAGTTGAAAGAGCCAATAACAAATATTTTCAAAATAAGAATGTTGTTTAGACTATTAAGGGCCCAATTTTGAACAATTTTGAATTTACTCAGGAAAAACTCCCATTAAATCCAGTAGGAGTGTTAGCTAAATAAGAACTTTAGGGGGTTGGGCCCTACCTACTCTAGATTATCAGAATTTGACAAACTTTTCCCCGCCCTCATTCAGTGTGAAACCTAGTAGAGGTAGTTAAAGAGTTTTAATCTTTTGGTTTCATGAGGCCCCATAACTCCTTTCCTGGTTTCCCATCCGGATTGCTGTTTCTTAAAGCACAGTACCATCCCATCAGTAAGAGTGATCCAATTGCACCTGCACTTTGGCTTTGTGGTCCTGGTGAGGATTGGTCCTTTAGAGCACTGCTTCCAAAACAGTCAGACAGAGTCATGTATTGTAAAGTAGCAATACCGTAAGGAGGGGACAGGGAAGGATAGTCTTGAATCTGATCTGGTATGACAGTTTCTGCAGTCCTATATAGCTCTGTGCCTCCGTCTCCTCATCTGCAAAATGGGAACAATTCTCCTTCCATATCTCATTGGTACTTAGAGACATTTGTAACATTTGAGATCCTCAGATGGAAAACCCAATAAAAATGACAGATATTATTGTAATTATTAAATCTAAGGAATTGGTTGTCTGTGTGGTAGCAACATTATGCCTCCCTTCCCCTGGAACTGTTGCCTTTGTATCTTAGAATATATATATAATCTGCAAACGTGTGCAGAGATAATAGTTTTTCTTTCTACAGCGCTCTCCTGCTCACCCTTGGAATCTGTTATCCTGATCACCATCCTGAAGATTATTGGTTACAACTCTGAACAACAGCCTGACATTAAGCTTTCATACTTAGTGTCTTTTAATGGTTCTTCTTTTGTCTTTATTCTTTCACAACAGCTACAAGCCCCCAGTGTGAAGGGGTTTGATTTTGCTAAGCAGCACCTGGGTCAACACAACAAAGATGATATCCTGATCATTCATGAGCCGGCTCCTCTTCCAGGACCTATTAAGGACACCACCCCCTCTGAAAATGGAGACGTGCCAAGCCCCAAATCAAAGACCTCTTTAAAGCCTTCAAAGAATGTCCGGCACAGAGGGAGGTTAGTTCAGCTGAAGAAAAGAAGCCGTAGATAGATGACAGTTAATTAACTGCAAAGTATGGTTGTACACTGCAAAGTATTTTAGGTGAAGGAGCCTCGACTTTGGAACTTGCCTTTTCTAGCAATTTATCAGAACTTGTGTCTAGCCACTTTTCTAGGATTCATTGCGAGACGTTTTCCCCCCCCGGCTTTTAATTGCAATATTTTCAGTTAAGTGGGATATCTTGGGCAGGGTGCGGGTTGGGCAGAATCAGTTTATTACCTGTTATGAGGTAATGTTAAGTGCATGCTTTTAATGCGTTGCATTTTGTCGTTACTTTTAGTTGTTAGGGGAGTGGGTGATTAAATAATGCTATTAAGTAATATTAGTTACAATTATTACGTGTAAATCATACTAATATTCCCACAAATCAACAAAACTCAAGGCTGATGCTCTTTTTTGTGTGCCCATCACTGCGGTACCTAACTGCAAAATGTCCGACGCTCTCCTCAAACTGATGTGAGGCAAAAAGAAAAGGTCTACAGCTGTGCAAGTTGAGAACAGCGTATCACCCTTCCCTTAGAATTTCCTGGCCTTCAGCAAGGACTGTATGACATCATTCAGCTGTTACGCACTGCGCTGCCAGAGAGAATCAGGCCTGTGGGGAGGAGAATGGGTGTCACTGAGACCATGGCTTAGGGATATTAGTGCTGTGGCACTTGTGATGACTGAAGCCATCCATCTTTCTCTCTGAGAGATATTAATTATCTTGAGACTTGTGATGAAGGCGGTTTCCTACCACCTCTGTTCTCTCTGCCTCTTGCTGCACGCCGAGGAAGAAATGCGGTACTCTGATATTCTCCTGAACGGGTGGGTGTTGCATAACTAAACTTCATGAGAGCTGCTGTATGAATCGTTCCCCCAAAGCGGGACTATCAGATATGCTGCAGCTTTGCAGAAGAAACTGCACATATGTTTGTGGAAGAGGGGTGGCTTCATCATTCACAATATGCTGATTGAATGAAAGTCACTGGTGCTTTATGAAGCCACCCATATCGAGTGTTTGCAAATTTGGCACCCTGGGTGTTTGATACATAACTTCTACAGCCTCACTCCTCACCATGCTTCCACACCGAAGTCCCTGGCCAGATGCTACCCTCCTCCTGTACCACATTCAGAACTTAAATGCTGATAAGTATCAGTGTTGATGCATATCAGTATTTAAAAGCTGAATGTGGTTGCAAATTAGCAGGTCATGGGATGGATGAAGATGATGGGTAGGAGGAGCATGTGGAGAAGCGGGACTGTGCGGACATGGGTGACACATAGTGGGGCTTGGGATTGTGTAATAACAGTCAGAGGGTGCCTAGGAGGAGAGAGATTGTGGGGAAGGACATTGAGGAAGTCTGTGAGGGAGAGGCATGTGGCACTGCAGGGTATTGGGTAGTGTGCTGGGCTGTAGTGGGGCATGGCAGTTGATTGGGCTGGGTGGGGCATACAAATATTTGGACTGTTTGAGGGAAATGTGGGACAAACAAGAGCAGGATGCAGCCTGGTGGCAAAAAAATGAAGCAGAGAGGAGAAACTGTGCTATGATGAACTACAAGTGGCTCGGCAGAACAAAGCTACTCTCTGCTGCACTTTCCACCAGTTCTTCCTCCTCTCCCCTTCATGTCTGGACAAATTGGAGAGAGTCCAGCGGAGGGCAACAAAAATGATTAGGGGGCTGAAGCACAAGACTTATGAGGAGAGGCTGAGGGAACGACGCTTGTTTAGTCTGCAGAAGAGAAGAATGAGGGGAGATTTGATAGCAGCCATTAACTACCTGAAACGGGGTTCCAGGGGGGATGTAGCTAGGCTGTTCTCAATGGTAGCAGATGATAGAATGAGGAGCAATGGTCTCAAGTTGCAGTGGGGGAGGCCCAAGTTGGATATTAGGAAAACCTTTTTCATTAGGAGGGTGGTGAAGCACTGAAATGGGTTACCTAGGGAGGTGGTGGAATCTCCATCCTTAGAGGTTTTTAAGGGGGGCTTGACAAAACCCTGGCTGGGATGGTTTAGTTGGGGCTGGTCCTGCTTTGAGCAGGGGGTTGGACTAGATGGCCTCCTGAGGTCCCTTCCAACCCTAACTGTCTGTGATTCTGTGATCTTTGCTCACCCCCACCCCTTATTCATATCTCTGTTTGCCACCCAAATGCCCCCACACACAGCCAATTGCCGCCTCCTGTGTCCCCAAGATTGATTGCTC
Source organism: Emydura macquarii macquarii (assembly GCF_026122565.2). Classification (NCBI taxonomy): domain Eukaryota; kingdom Metazoa; phylum Chordata; order Testudines; family Chelidae; genus Emydura; species Emydura macquarii. The sequence goes on from NW_027133667.1 coordinate 3,245,344, forward strand.
ACTCCCCCTTGACGCCCCACCGTACTGCCGCATTGTGACATGGGGAGTGAGGATGTGGAGAGGGAATGAGTGGAAGGCGGGGGGAGAATGGTTTGGGTGGAGAGACTTGCTGGGAAGAATGAGGGGTGTCCCGATGGTGCCTGGGGGTTCTAGGCAGCACGTCGCCTCTGCGCTGACTTATCGGCACTTGAAAGGCTTTTCATCTGCTTCTGCCTTGGCTCCCTTCTGCACTGTGGGGAGCCCTTGCCACGTCATTGCCTCTGCACAGGAGCGCTTGACTCCTCTGGCTCTGATGTGCGAGAAAGAAGAGGATGGGCTTCCCCTCTTCCCTCCCACCTAAATCTTCCTGCTCAGTCACAGAACTCTGCACCCCAACTCACCCCTATACATCTCCACATCTCTCCACTCAACCCCTCATGCACCTCAAAGCCTCATTCACTCTTCCTGCCTCCTGACACTTGCTGTTACCCCAGAGCTTATACCCCATATTTCCTGCCTCCCTATGGGCTTTGTAAGGAGTAGAGCTAGTGAGCCAGGGACAGAGGAAGCTACCAGCATCCCGGAAGACAGAAATAGCTGAAGCAACTTGACAGTTCTGTCAGTAAATCTTGGCTCAGCTCAATTAGATTATTCTAAATGAGAGAGATGAGTTCATGTATTTCACTGTAAAATGTCAAAAGTGGCCTGTGTCAGAGATACTACCAGAATGTGTAAGTGTGTAAAAATAGAAAGAGTAGTTTGAGGTTCTGTGGTGTCTGAGTGTTCTAGAGGAACTCAAAGGGGGGAGGGAGAGAGAAGGAAAACGTGGCAAAATTTAAAAAGGAAGTGTTTTTAAATGTTTCCTCTGGAAAAGTTTAAAAAAAAATCATTGTGCCAAATTTGAAACATGGGCATCTTCCTTCTACTTTAAGTGCAGTTGCTATGTAGACTTAACTATCGACTCATAATATGTTGATGTGCAGCTGCCAGTGAGACGTTTAAAATGTTTTCTCCCTGAGGGAGGGAAAGATGGAAACGTTAGGGAATTATGGTTTATGGATTATTCTTTCAGTTCTATGGTTTTGTAGCTATGTACAGAATAAAAGAGAATCTGATTCAATATAATGCTGTACAAAACAGTATACTGAATATTAACATTAATATAATTTATTACTTGTATTACTGTAGCATTAGTCCAGCCATGGACTAGGACCCTCATGTGCTAGGTATTGTACAAACACAATAAAAAGACGTACCCCAAAGAGAGTACAATCGATGCATAAAACACGAGAGAGCAATTGGATGCAGACAGACGGGGAGGTACAAGGTGGTGATGAAACGGAATTGGTCAACATGATAGGCCAATGGTCTCAGCACACCAATAGCTTGACTGTTGTCAAGTGTTTTCCTAGGTGTTATGGCAAAGGAGGGTTCTGAAGGAGGATAATAAGGTAGTTTTGTTGATAATTATGGGGAGATCCTGTAATTGTGAGGGACAACATGGGAAAAAGCACAAAGATACTTGTTTGAAAATTTAGCTAGTGGGCAGAGGAGGCTGACATCATGAGTTCACCGGTGGTGAGGGTTAACATCTTGACAGTGAACTCAATAAGTAGGGTTGGGGATAGACTGTTATGGGTCAGTGATTGTCTTAGTACATACCTTACACTTAGAGATGGGAAGTAGATTAAGCAGTTAGCGAATGGATGAGACTTATGATAGATAAACTACTGATGATGAAGATGACTTTTATTTATTCAAGTTAGCACCTACAGGCCCCAACTGAAATCTGGGTCCTATTGTGCTAGGCGTTGTACAAATGCATTATAAGGGACAGTCCCTGCCCTGAACATCTTACAACGGCACCCAGCAAAATGGTACCCCAATCCCTAATAAAGCATTTGTAGGCTACCATAAAATAAATATTTACTAAAAACCTAAATAGAAAAGATGAAGGGTGGGAGGTAGAACAGAGACACAGTATCAGGAAAATGAGGAAGCTAGTTAAATGGAAATTAAAAGGAACAGTCACAAAAGTAAATACCTACAAACTGCGTGGAAACTTTTTAAAAACACCATAATATTACGGACCATCAAATATGGTCATAATATATTGTAACACCATAATATACTGGACCATCAAAGGGCTAAAGGAGCACTCAAGAAAGACAAGGCTGTTTTGAAGAAGCTAAATGAATTCTTTTCATCAGCCTTCACTGCAAAGAATGTAAGGAAGATTCCCACATTCGAGCCATTCTTTTTAGGTGTCAGATCTCAGAAACTGTCCCAGATTGAGGTGTCTATAGAGGATGTTTTGGTACATATTGATACATTAAACAGTAGTAAGTCACCAGGACCAAATCGTATTCACGCAAGAGTTTTGAAGGAACTCCAATATGAAATTGCAGAATTACTAACAGTGGTATGTAACCAATTGTTTAAATCAGCCTCTGTACCAAATGTTTGGAGGATAGTTAATAAAATGCTGATTTTTAAAAAAGGCTTCAGAGGCGATCCTGGCAATTACAGACCAGTAAGTCTAACCTCAATATCAGGCAAATTGGTTGAAATTATAGCAAAGAACAGAATCATTAGACACACTGATGAACACAATATGTTAAGGAAGAGTCAACACAGCTTTTGTAAAGAGTAATCATGCCTCTGCAATTTATTAGAATTATTTGAAAGTATCAACAAACATGTGGACAAGGTTGATCCAATGGGTATAGTGTACTTGGACTTTCAGAAAGCATTTGATCAAGTCCCTCACCAAACGCTCTTAGGAAACTAAGTAGTCGTGGAATAAGAGGGAAGGTCCTCTCATGGACCAGTCACTAGTTAAAAGATTCCCACACCCATGACAAAGGTGATCTCACATTAATCGGTGTCTGAATACATTTCACTTCCTGTAATCAGTTATTTATAAGAAGTCAAAGTTCTTTCTCAAAAGAACTTTAACAGTGCTACCAATATATATTCTTATGGGATCTCCTGGTGCCTGCCGGCCACAGCCCTTTATAAACCTGTCTCTAACATTTCATTAATCTTTTTTATATCTTCTTTTTTCATGTCTGCAGAGTTTCCCCTTCAGATGCTGACTCCACAGCAAGTGAACAGTCCAGTGGGAGAGAGACAGGAGAAGAATCTGCAAGACCATCAAACACTGCCAATGAGGTCAAACCACGCAGAGCTCCAAAGAGTGGTTTGTTACATTTTTTTCCATCCGTCTCTTGCTGCAGTGTTTTGCTAGGGCACACCTGAGATACATTTCAGTGCTTCACTTTCTAAAAAATCATTGTTGTCTATTTTTTCTTCGCTGTTTACTCTTTCTTTTCATAAGTTGCAGCTGGAGAGCTTGCAAGTTCCTTTCATTCAGGCATGTATCCAATCCAAGTGGTATAACACCAATCACCCTCCCATCTCTCTTCCATCAAATATGTTTCTAATCAGATGTCATTATGACTCTGTTGGTAGCAGTCTAGCAAGAAATTATGGGTTCAAGGAGATCACAGCAGGATTTGATACTGTGGGGGCATGTGCCTTTAACTGTGACTTTTTGAAAAAGAGTGATTTTAAAAATAGGGTGGAGAGCCAAGAGTTTAAAAATCAGTGTGGTGCTTGTGCAAAGTATAGTTTAGAATCCCTAATGCCTTGTTGTTTATAATTTAAAGAGAGAGACACAGTTTTAACACACCATACATTGGACTGTGTCTTTCTGCCAGTTCCAGTGTGTTGATTTACCTGTGTGGTCACCAGATTTATTTTCCTTCCTTTGTGGAAAGCTGATGTTAACACTAGTTTTGGTAAAGACTTGGTGGCATCTCATGAAAAATACAGCAAATTATTCTGCTCACCCCTATTCTATTTTTATTCCTTTTTACCCCATTGCAAAATGTAATACTTGCATGAAAACAAGATTTTGGTTTTTAAGAGCTCTTTCTTCTGTTCATATTGCTTACTTCTCACTTGAGGTTTTAGGACCAATTCCTGAGCTTGTCAATCAGAGTAGCTCCATTTTGGGTGTCCCTATACATTACAAGTAATTTCTCTGGAGAAGATTACGATATCCCAAACTGAACATCAATCCTGGTTTTGCGCAAATGTCCTTAGCGGTAGTAAAAGGTAGGAGAGAAGGGAATACTGGAAATACCACAGGCAGATCCCTCTATAAAGATAAATGTTTTTCAGAGTTTTCCAGGAGGTGGCTATTGAGAAATGCGTTGCCATATGCTTGAACTAATAGCATACGTTTCTCAGATTACCATTGTGTCAGGGATGAGATGATAATGAGGAGGACGCAAGAGATATTTATTATAATTATAAATCACTAGTTCCTTTCCAAAGCACCTGTTTTTTCCCAGTGTATGCTTCTACTCATGCAATGCATAGAATACTGAATAATCCTGAAAGGGCTGGTTTAGTGAGGCTCATTTTCCTCCTGGATGAATATTCTGTTGTAGCATGTAAGCAAACAAGACACAAGGTAGACAAATACTTCCAGAAAATAAAAAAGTGTGCTTCCTAATAAACTAGTGTGCAATGGGGGTCACTTGCGTATAACTTTCACAAAATGACCTTTTTGTTTTGTAAGATATCGTCTTACTGGTCTAGGGTGTGTTTTATTGTCATGTGGGCTGTAAGGACCGAAATTAAATGGGTGTAATATTAGTGTTTTATGAGGAGCTAATATTATGCAAGACTGTTGGATTACTACTTGTCCCAGTCTATGTGAATCCGTCCCTGTTGTATCTCATTCAATTCCATCCCTTTGCCTTCTGCTGGGAAATTCCCTGTTTGTCCCCTTTTTTCATCTGCCTCAAATTTCTATGTTAGGTTTGACCTGTCCTTTTGGCTTTAGAGTGTTGGAAGTTGTTACATCCAGAGCTAATTGTAACTCTTTCTTAATTATCTGGAAATGATTGCTGGAGAGCTGTGCAAAATGTGTCCCCTTTTTCCCTTCTGCCATTCTGGGATGGAAGAAGCCGTTTCTCAGTATTTGGTCCTGCTGGCCAAGGGATAAAGGGGACTATTATTAATGCTCAAGCCCAGACCCCACTGTAATAGTGTATTCTATTGCTGTTATACTCCAGCATCCGCCTCCTTTTCCTGCATGTAAGGCTTGGCAATCAGATCTCGGGACCATGTATATCACTCAGCACCAGAGCTCTCTTTTTGTCATATAATTTTCTAAATGCCATTTCTGCTGAATTATTCATAACTACAGTGTCGTCTTTCTTTGCTCTCTCCTTTTTGCTGTCAGGAGCAAACAGAGTGGGTAAGTATCCAAACTAGTGTGTGACTGTCTTTCTTCAACTAGCAGTTTTGTGTTACAAATGTGAATAGAGGTCTTGAGAAAGTTTAACTAATCGTATTTGAAGTTTGAGTCGGTTTGTTCTCAGAGTCTAAAAGCCAAGATTGGTTATGAGCAATTTACTCACAGAAAGAGTTCTCAACAACACATTCTATAAAAGGGTAATTTGTTTATCCAATAGCACGTGCATTTTTTTTTCTACCTAAGGCTGTTATTTTTTTAACAATGTGATTTGTGATGTTGTGGCTGAAGTATTGCATGCTAAAGTGATCTGATATTCTTTGCCTCTTGGTTTCCTTCCTTGAACAGAATGTGAATAGTTAATTTTCTCTTTTAAATGACCAGTATTTATGCTTCTGTGAACTCTCCCAGCTGTTCAGTTTAATATAGTATATATTATTGGATAGCTCCTCTAGCCCTAAGTGATATCATTGTGACTTGTAAATTTAAGTCTTTACTTCCGAGGGACTGAATGGCTCCTGGGGTTGATAATTGGAAATGAGCCCTTCACTTGTTTACAGTTCTTATTCAGTCCAGGTCTGAGGGGACTAAACATTATCTGTTGGCTATTCAGTGTCATATGTTATATGTAAGACCTAATCCAACACCCATTGTAGTCAGCTGAAAGATGCCCATTGACTAAAGTGGACTTTGAACAATGCCCATTAAGGGGAAACGGCTGCACTCGTATTTACTTTGTCTTGCATTAAAGGGACAAAATTAGAGACATCAGATCACATTTGTACAAGAAACTTAGGTTTTGTAAAGACAAGGTTTTGCAAAATTCTTAAAACCAATACAAATATTTAGGACTGTCAATCAAGCAATTAACTCAAAACAAATGATCTCAATTAAAAAAGTAATCGCTATTAATCGCAGTTTTAATCGCACTGTTAAACAATAAAAGAATACTTATTTACATTTATTATAAATATTTTGGATATTTTCTACAGTTTCAAATATATTAGTTTGTTACAACACAGATTACAAAGTGTACAGTGCTCACTTTATATTATTTTTTATTACAAATATTTGCACTGTAAAAAAGATAAACAAAATAAATAGTATTTTTCAGTTCACCTCCGACAATTACTGTAGTGCAATCTGTTTATCTTGAAAGTGCAAATTACAAATGAAATTTTTTTTTTTTAGGGCTGCCAAATGATTTAAAAAATTAATCGCAAGATTTTAAAAAATCATAATTAATTGCAGTTTTAATGGCACTGTTTAATAATAGAATACCATCTATTTAAATATTTTGGATGTTTTCTATATTTTCAAATATATTGATACAAAATGTACAGTGTTCACTTTACATTATTTGATCACAAATATTTGCACTGTAAAAAAGATAAAACAAAACTAATACTTGTATAAGGTGAATTGAAAAATGCTATTTCTTTTGTTTTATCTTTTTTACAGTGCAAATATTTGTAATAAAGATAATGTAAAGTGAGCACTGTACATTTTGTATTCTGTGTTGTAATTGAAATCAATATATTTTAAAATTAGAAAACATCCAAATTATTTAAATAAATTGTATTCTATTGTTGTTTAACAGTGCGATTAAAACTGCAATTCATCATGATTTTTTTAATCTCGAGATTAATCGTGATTATTTTTTAACTGTTTGACTGCGCTGCTTGAAACTACTTTTAATTCATTTTGTTAAATTGACTGTATTTCAGATTGACATTGTTCCTATAGCTTCCATTTATCAAATAGGCAATGTAAACCAAAGGTTATGGATAAGATTAGAACCTTTATAATTGCATATGCTGGAACTCAATAACCAAGTTGTACAAAAATGTCACAAAATATTTGATGAATTCATTATCAAGCAAATATGTATCAAGCAAATATCTATAGAATGACTCTCTAACTATATTTGGATTGTAGGTGTAGAAAATAATTTTCTCAACAAATCACAGCAAAGCATTGTTTGTACAGCTTAACGCACTAATGCTAGACTGTTATCTGTTGGTAAGAAAAAAACAGACTGTTAAAAAGCTTAAATCTGTAAAACTGGATATAAAACTGTACATTTTGGACAGATTTTAAAATCTTTGTTTAGTTGAGAAATTGCTCTCCCTATCACTTATCTTTTAAAGTACTCATTTTGCAGTTTGACATCTTTTATTGGCTTTTAAAACTCAATTTGTGGAATCTGAGCTTTCTTATGTACTGTTATTAATAGCGATTTGCAATATGTACTAGAACGTTCTGAATAGCTTTTGATGGGATAAAACTGGTTTGCGAATTTTATTTTTGTAAAATATCAAATACTTGATTTACCAAATAAAGAATGATCATTCACCCTCAGGAAAAATAATGAAAAGCTTTGTAATCTGCAAACTACTGTGTAAACTGCCTGCAATAAATCTGCAGCGGATGGAAGACCTTCAGTGCAAATTATATGTAGCTGCATAGGATGGGATAATGTCTTAGCACAGAATTTCACATTATCTTATATGACCTGGCATTTGACTGAGATGTTCCCAGCTGTGACAGTCTTTTATTTTATTTGTTCTGGTAATTCAGGACCTCCACAGACCAGTAGTGGAAACGAGCAACACTCCTCAGCCTCTATCTTTGAGCATGTGGACAGGATGTCACGTTCCTCAGACGCAAGTAGACGGGTCCCCAGCAAGATCCAGTTGATTGCCATGCAGCCAATTGCAGCCCCTCCAGTTCAGAACCCAGCCCTGTCTGACCGAGTAGCAGAGACCAACAAAATTAACAAAGAGGTATTTTTGAGATAGTGTTAGTGTACACGCAATGGTGTATATACAATGTATATAGAAATGGGCTGCTAAGTGAGAATGGGAGCAAAAAGATTCAGATTTCCCTTATTATATGTTGGGAGTCACATTTCAGACCGTGATCATGGTTTTTTCTTTCAGAAGTGTCTAGTCATGAGTTGCCTGTTGTTTTGGTTCATAGAGACAAGCCTGACCTTTTGTTTAAGTTTTGATTTAGGTGTATCTTACATCTAGAGTGTTGACACGCTGTTTACAATGCAATCTTGAGTTACCATGCAGGGACTAATAAACCCTCTGTAGTTTGTGGTGGCTCTGTAAATTTGTGTGACACCTAAATGATTGGATTATCTGGGTCTAGTGCTGCACACTTCTCCCAGCTGCTGCTCAGTAACTCATTTTGTACTTGGTTGAAGATAGCATCCTGCCCCTGCTTCTAGGTTAAAAGATCAATTCATCCTTTGTATTACAAAATATGTTGGAAGGTAAATTAATACATCTAATACCTGTAGGCAAGGAAGTCCAGGAAATGTAAATTTAACTACTAGGATAAGTCCTTGTATGTACATTTTTCTAATGTCCTTTTTACACTTTTATAAAAGATTATAGTGGGTTTTAATTTTCGTGCTTTCTGTGCACCACAAAACAGTTCCAACACAGGCACAGTGATCATTAAGGGCCTAATCCAATACCTACTGTAATCAATGGAAGGAGTCCCACTGACTTCAGTAGGTATTGGACCAGGCTCTAAAGGCATTGGTCTACATTTAAACTAGTGACATGAAGAACCTGTTGCCATGCCCTGGAGCATTCCACCCCTCCCTCCCTCTTCCAACTCTTCTACTCAGTCAGCTCCTTAAGTTCTTGCTCCTTGTATTCTGAGGCTTTTTTAAATGGAACCAGTGACAGATTTTGACTATAGTTATTATATATCTCTTATGATGGGCACAGGCAGACATATGCCACGTACACCATTGGCTGCAATCTAATTTCAGTGGAGCAGTGTTTCTTATGGCAACTGGAAGGACTTTGTCTTATTCATCATGTCTTTTATTAACACTCTGCCACTTCTCTCTAATTGCACTTGCTGTGCTAGTGATTACACCGTGTTTAATAGCACATCTACCTGGGGAGATCAAGGGTATGTTACCTGAAAAAGGACAAGATATCTGAGGAAGGATGTGTGTGCCAATTTCAAATTGCTTGCTTTAGCTCTGACTCTCCTTTTATTGCACAGCAGTAAAAGGCTCTGTTTGCAAAAGTGTATATCATGGTTTTCTCTTTGAAGATACAAACAGCTCTGAGGCATAAATCTGAGATCGAGCATCACCGCAATAAGATCCGTCTTCGAGCCAAGCGCAAAGGCCATTACGAATTTCCAGTTGTGGATGATGTGATTGTCGTTGATGCCAAAGAGCAGCATAGAATATACCGCAAGGCACAGATGCAGATTGACAAGATCTTGGACCCTGGGGGCAACATGCCTACTGTTTTTATAGAACCCAGGAAGAGGTACAGACTAAGAACCAGAAAAAGCTTCGTTCTCTTTTAGAATCAATGTCAAGACTTGCAAACTGTACTTCTGCACCTGGAGAGCTTAGAATCATTTTGTTGCCTAAGGAATGTTTGGATTGGAGAGGTGAAAGGGCTGGGGTTATTCTGGGTATTTTGGTCTAGTAGTCAATACATACCATAGGGTTTTGAGGTTTCATTGTTTTTTAAACAGCATTCAGGTGGCCATGCATTTTTTAATTTTTTTTTCACAGATTCTCATGGACAGTTTCTCAATAGCAGAACCAAACATACCAAAGCCCTTTTAAAGGAGATTGTTGTTTGTGCTGCCACTTTTGCACACACTTGTGTTTGGTAGCTGTGCAGAACCACATAGAAACTGTCTAATTCGTCTTGTGTAATTGTTAAATGCAACATAATTTTGGGAGCAGGCTGAAGCAGAACTACTTAATCACACATTAATCCCGCACCACCACCATAATTTTTACTAAGTATTGCAGGTAACAAAAGAAGGATGGAACAAAATTGGAATGTACCTATGAGCAGTAACAGAATCTAAGGAATAAGGAAAAAGTAAACCGCAAAGAACACTGTTTTCATATCAAAACAAAGAAAAACATGTAGTCAGGAGACCATGAAAACTAATTATAAAATATATAAAAGTGCCAATTTATCTTTAAAACTCTGCAAATACCAGGCAGTAAAATCCCTTTTTCCATATTTCTTCATGGTAACCAGATGCACACAGCATATAACCATTTCACAGATCTTCCGTCCTGGTCTCATATTTCAGGACTGTTCTCTCTCTGTCTTCTGTAGGGTATATGGACACAGGAGGCTCTTTCTCTTTAGTTCCAGATTTCCTAAACACAGTCCTGCCTGGACCACTTTCACACTGAAAACAAACGTAACTTTTCCTCCACCATGATTTTCCTTCAACTGACCTACGTACATCAGTTTAAAGCTCAACATATCCCAGACCTGACAGGTTTTTTGTCAACTCCACAATGCCATCATTGGAATGCTGTGGGTCTGGAATGAGGAATATTGGGGGAGAAGGAGACTGAGCTGGGATGGGAAGAACTGCGAATGGGCTGGGTGAGACTGGGCCAGGGAGATGGAGGGGTGAAACTAGTATTTGCAGGGCAAGGTGACTGGGACTGAGATGAGAAGCTTGAGTGGAACTTGGCTGGAGACTGGCTAGGTGAGGAAAATGGGGCAGGAACGAGGGGTCAGGGGTGGGAAGATAGAGGACTGAGATGCTGACAGGACAGAAGGGGTCAAGACTGGGAGAAACGGGCAGTAGAATCTGTGTCCACTAGAGCACAGTGTTCCTACATGATGATGGACAAGCTAAACCACACTTTTCACAGGTGGTCGCTAACTGTGTGTTCCTCATTTTTTGGATGACCAACTTAAGACCCTGGGGTCTGATTTGCAGAATTGCAGAGCACTCACAGCTGCAACTGAAGTCAATGGTGACTCTGCTCTGAACATATAGAATGGTATAGAATGCTAGGAGCTCTGAAAAATCAGACCTGAGGTGTCTCAAATTGGGCACCCAAAATTCCATTCGATCACACAGGCGCTATAAGAAGATCAGCTGCTTATCAGTCTCTGTCATTCAATCGCGTTAGGGAGTAATGATTTACATTTTATGTAGTTTTATTTCTGAAAAATCCTACAAGTATGAAATGTAAATCGATGGTCTCTAATGTGATTGAAGGAGACTGGAAGAATATATGAACTTATTAAATTTTCCAGTTGCCGGCCAAGATAGAAAAATTGTCTTTCATAGCAAAATTGCATGCTCTCATTCACTCACACACAGGCTGTATGTAGTGATAGCATCCCTGTCACCAAGGTCATTCTCAGATTTGCCATAGGATGACCAAATTTGCGTTTAAATACATTGCTTTCTTTTGGTTTTAAGTCCCTCCCTTATGACTTAATTACATTTTTATGTGACCTTCTACCACATAAAGTGCCTGGATATTTTCACGTGCTGTAACTGTAGAATTGCAGATGACTTAGATATTGCATTATACTTCAAAAGGGATGTCCCTTGCTTGAGGACTCTTCGAAATGTTCATGTGCGGCGGGGGGTCATGCCTGAAAGGGTGCACAAGAAGAACTGAGGACAATGCGTAACCAGCCATAAAAACCAGTTGTATTTCTGTAGAGGCAAACTGCTTAGAATCTGTCCCTAATTAAAATGTACAAGTTAATCTTTGAATAATGGTTCTTTTAAAAATAGTAATAAAGGTGATGTTAGGCACTGCCTAGAATGGAAAGAGAGGAGAGAAGGATTTTGAAGGTTATAGAGAAGTGATGGCATGGCTGAGAATTTTGCTGTTAAACTGTGATCGTAAGTGAGATTGATGTTAGCGATTTAAATTAGAATTTCACTTCATTAGCCTTTTGTCAATAGTATCACACTACTTTGACTCAATTGGTTGCATGCTTCCCTGTGAGTCAGAAAATTCAAGGTTGAAATCCTGCATCAGGACCCAATCCTGACTCTGCAATCCAGTATTAAGGGCCTGATCCTTCTCCCATTAAAATTTTTGGCAAAATTCCCAAGGACTTTATGAAAGCAGGATTGGGCCCTTGCATAGATGGGAACTATTGCTAAGCACATAAGGATTGTTGCACTGACCTATACAGTCTCTGCATCTTACTCGCTGCTTTGTAAGGCACTTTGGGTCTTGGTTTTGTTTGTCATTATCTTTTCCCATGAGCCATCAAAATGTGGGATCAGGAAAACTGGACTGGTGGCTGGCAGAGAACTCTCACTTTGCGGGGTCCTGAAACACAGCATATCAAAACTGAAATATTTTAAGGAATGCTGGAATACTTTATAGCCCATAGAATTTGAGATAACAGACAGTATAATCTCCAACTTTTAAAAAGTTATAGTAAGACAAAAGATGAAAAACTTTCTCTTGGTTTTTTTCTTTTAGTTCACGTGCAAAACGTTCTCCCAAGCAGCGTCGGAGACATCAGATAAATGGCAGCCCTATTGATGCTGAGAAGGACAGGCTAATCACCACTGACAGTGATGGGACGTACAAAAGACCCCCAGGAGTCAATAATTCTGCATATATTGTACGTTTGTCTTTCAGACAACAGGAATATACTGATAGTTGTTACGATAACTGTGACTTAGGCGAGTCTCCTGTGTCCCTGGTATGTTCTGAGTGGCTAGTTTACATGTACTGAGTGGCTAATGACTGAAACTGAGTGAGTCAAGAACCTCTTATGCAGAATGCTTGTGTAAAACAGGGAAAGCCTGTCATTTGCCACTTGTGTGCTGGTGTTCCTTGGCCATTAAAACAGAAGCACTGAAAAACATTTTTTTCAATGCCAATAAACAAATAGGGAGTGGGGCCATTGGGGACAGAGGGACAGTAATCATGGGAAAAGCTGTGAAATGGAAAAAGGATTCTCTAATGAGCAACATTAGAAACAAAACTATAAATCCCAGAAAGACCTGTCACATGAAAACTTGTGCATACTACAGTATCCGTTGAGCATGGTCAGTTCAGTACATTCTAGTCCACATTTCTGGTCATTAAATAATTCCAAATGTTATAGGAAATTTTATGCTAGTTTCTCATGTAGTGGAAAATTCAAGTCCCTCAATGACATGTTTTCTTGTCTTTGACCTGAGATAGCAGTGCAGAAATAACTGCATTCATTCTAGTTCGATATCTAGCAAATTAGCTTTATTTCCATGTTAAACATAGTAACTATGTTTAATAAACTGCATTTATTGTGCATCCCTGACTGTTGCAGCTGCACTCTGGCCCCTAATCAGTCTCCATTCAGCCCACTGCTAATGTTCAAAACCTCTGCACGGTTTGTATGTAGTGAAGAATGTAGTGAAGGACTATAATGTTTCTGTGGTCTTCATCTGCATTTAAACATGCGCAACAATCATTTTAATGTCACGCTGTATCAGAATGAATTATAGTCCCCGGCCATTTATTTGAGACTTGTCACATAGCAAACTCAGCCCTTTTGGCATCCATGGAGAGTTGGTCCTCCGCATTCTAAGTTCCCAATGAAGTACGGGCTTGTGGCTTGATAGTTAACGCTGCAGCCTGCAAGCCGTGGCAAGAATGAGCTGACACGATAAGTCTGCTGCTGTGTAACTTCCTGTTACTGAGGAGCAGTGTGTTCCTGAGGTAAGACCATATGTAGTAATTGTGATGGCTACATCAGGCTGCTGGCAGATAATTGCTGCCACCAAGCACTGTTGTGAATCCCTTTATGATGATGCACCTGAGTTCAGCTTCCTCGCAGCTAACCCTTTAGCTATTGAATAGCTCCTGTCCTGTGTTGTTCAGTTGTTTCATTTTTCTACTAATGTGATCAGTTGTTACACAAAGACTCAACTGACTCCACAGAGCTGCAAAGATTCAGAGGGACTTCATTTAGAGAGAAACAGATCAGACTGTCATCTTCTAGATAAAGTCAGCATTCACTTTGTGATTTCAGATACACATATATTTACAAACCACATCATTCTAGTGCAACTCAGTCTCCATCTTGTGGCACACTGCTCCCTACCTAGGATCACAGTAATGCAGGTTAAATTTGCGGAAACATTTGAACTAAAATTACTGTCTGGTAGAAGAATTGGGCAAGTTTTTTCTGGCACTCATACAGATGCCTTAAATCTCAACTTAGTTTTGATAGTCAGAGGGTTTAAGGCCAGAAGGGAGGGACCACTAGATCATCCAGTCCAGTGGCCCTCAACCCAGAGTACACAGAGATCTTCCAGGGGTTACATCAACTCTTCTGGGTATTTGCTTAGTTTTACAACAGGCTACATGAAAACCACTAGTGACGTCAGCACAAACTAAAATTTCATATGGACAATGACTTGTTTATACTGCTCTATATACTTTATCAGTGTTTCTTAATTCTGGGGGTTGTGATGTATTTTATAATTATATGGTAAAAATGAGAAATTAGGTAATTTCTCAGTAATAGTGTGCTGTGACATTTTTGTACTTTTATGTCTAATTTTGTAAGCTAGTCGTTTTTAAGTGATGTGAAACTTGGGATATGCAAGACAAAAGTCAGTCTAGTCTGGGAAGGTTGAGAACCATTGATCTAGTCTGATCTCCTGTATATCACAGGCCACCAGTGCCACCCAGCACCCACACACTAAACCCAACAACCTAAATTAAACCAAAGTATTACATTCCACAGGAGATTAAACTATTACACTGCAGGCAGAGAATAGGAGGGACCCAGGTGCACCAATGTCTGAGGCCCCTGCAGTGGCAGGGAAACGGTTAAATGAGAGATACTCAGATGACCACGTGCTGCGGAAAACCCCCAAGGTCACTGCCATTCTGACCTGGGGGGAAATTTCTTTGCGACCCCACATACAGCAATCAGTTAGATCCTGAGCAAGAGCCAGCCAGCCAGCCAAGCACCTGCGAGAGAGAACACTCGGTGCCACCTCAGAACACTGGCCCATCCTGTCCGGTGTCTCATCTACAGCTGTGACCACCCCTCATGCTTTGGAGGAAGGAGACCAATCCCCGCACTAAATTCTCGGGGTTGAGGGGAGGGAGGAAATCCCTTCCTGATCCCTGCAGGTGACTGGCTGAAGCTCTGCAGCATGAGCTTTTAGGAACATAAGTTATAAACTAGAAATGAGCCCTGCCGCCTTCCATCACAAGCAACCCTATCACAGAGTCGCACCGATACATTGGTCCAGTTCCCTCCTGGTGTTTGTCTCCGCAGCTCCTATTGGGAGGCTGTTCTAGAACCTCACGCCTCTGATGGTTAGAAGCCTTCTTCTGATTTCCAGCCTGAATTTGTTCATGACAGTTCAACCCCTTTGTGCTTGTGCCAACACAGTCCTGTAGTTCAAATAGCTCTTCACCCTCCCTACTGTTTCCCCACCCCGCAACGTATTTATAGAGCACAATCATATCTCCCCTCAGCCTTCTGTTTTTCTAGGCTAAACAAGCCAAGCTCTTCCAGTCTCCTCTCATAAGATAGGCTGTCCACTCTCTCTCGTGAGCATACTAATAGCCCTTCTCTGCATCTGTTCCAGTTTGAATTCATCTGTCTTGAACATGGGTGACCAAAATTGTACACTGTATTCCAGATGAGGTCTCACCAGTGCCTAATGTAGTGGCATTAATACTTCTCTCTCTCACTCGACTGGAAATGCCTTGTCTTTTTCGCAGCTGCATCATACTGGAGGCTAATAGTCATCCTGTGATCAACCCACACACCAGGTCTCTCTCTCCTGTTGTTTCCAGCTACAGAGCCCCCAGCTTGTTCTAGTCATTGTTCAGAAGTTAAATGTCACAGTGACTGGAAAATGCTTATGGAAAAATCTGTCTGACTTCTGCTTCCATTCTCTCTGTTCTCTATAGTCCGATCCTGACCTGCCTGCAGAACCACAGACACCCTCTTCTCTTGATCTCGGGAAGTACCCAGGCCTGCCTTCCCACCCAGCCTCTCAGTACATCCCTCCGCAGCCATCCATTGAAGAGGCCCGGCAGACCATGCACTCTCTCTTGGACGATGCCTTTGCCCTGGTGGCTCCCAGTAACCAAGCAGCCAATTCCACTGCGGCCACGTCACCTGGGGTCTCTGCGGGACAGCCGGTAAACAACACTCCTGCTCGAGCAGGGAGGGGAACCACATGCACCCAGTGGGGATCACCATATGGTCCAGCACAGGCAGTAAACAACCCGTTTAGTGTGAGTGACGCATCTTGAAAGGCTTTTCTGGGCAGGGCGTTAGGACCAGCTGAGCCATGGTCACTGCTATACTTTTTAGATCAGGGCTCATCACAGATACTGAGCAGTTACTGGAACCAAGGGTGTCCACATGGGAACTGTTACAAAATGGGGAACTCACTGTTTAAACCACCCAGTTAACCTTTTTTCTCAGTCAGAGGCAGATAAGCGTTCTCTTCTTTTAAGGGAACATTTTCCTGGTCCACTTAGTTGTGATCTTTCACAGATCAGTCTTGGTATTTAAATGAATAAGACTTCTTTTCTGAAGTCTGTTTTAGCTTAGTACATCTTTAGAACCCTCAAAGATAATATTTACATATTTAGGCAGAGTTGTCCACCGGGGCACTTGAGACCAGGACATCCTGATTCCATCTCTCCTGCTCTAACCATTAGACATGGCTCCTGTATGAAATTGTAAATAGTGTTGGAAGTCTATTTTACAAATACATCATTTTAAGCAGGGATCAATTAAGAACTAGCACTACTTTCATACCATTGGCTCCCCCCATTCACACTAAGGAAAATAAAAGCTCTATTTTTCATAAAGTTTATATTAAATAGACATTGGTGGGTGCCTTTAGTTACAAGTCCACGAACATATTTTTGTAAGATGGATAAGCCAGATAAAGAGCATGAGCAGATACCAAAGAGCTTGTTGTCCTGTTGGAGCTGCACTTCCCAGGTCTTCTCATGCCATTTAACAAAAAATGTTTGTAAATCTTTGTCAGTAAACTTGCAGACAATAGGCCTGGCAATTAGTCTCATACAAGCTGTAAAAGACTGATCTTTCCAATGTATTGATCTTATTTTTCATTTATTTCCAACAGAGATACGTGGAATTTGGAATGACTCCTCCAACAGCACCAGGCCTGCTGCAGAGGTAGCTTTCTGTTCATGGAATTATTATTATTATTTATTGTTTATATTACGGTACCTCCAAAAGGCCCTATTGAGATTGGGACCCTAATCTGCTAGGTACTGTGAAAAGTCAGGGTGTCAAACAGATGGCCCACAGGCCAAATGCAGCTTGCATAAAGTATTTTTGAGGCCAACATGACACGCTCAGATTGTGCAGAGTCCAAGGTTTAATTAAAAAACAGTAAGTTTCCAGCCTTCATGGCTGCAAAGAAACCTTCCAATTGTGACCAGAGCATATCACTGAGTGCCGGAGTCTGCAGGGAGCCCGGAACAATGACTCAAATGTGTACTCTGCTGCTCCCTGTTAATCTTATTGGAGTGGTATTTCTAAAGCCAAGTGATGAAGACACTTCAGTGTCAACATTAACTGTTCTATTGCTGAACGTTTTAGTAGGTGGAATAGGAAGGGGGTAAGAGCTGGGAGTTTCAGGGAGGGAAGTGCAGAGGGAAGAATGGAAGACTTGCTCAAATAGGGAAGAGGGAGAGAAAGAAAGGAAGAAAGAGAAACACAGGGCAGGAATAACACTGGCCAAAGAGGAGGTGATTTTCTTAATGAATGATGCCGAATGAGTCAAAAAGCTGCTGAAAGAATAACTAATAAATGGACTGTAATTAAACATGTAATTAAACTCTGTCCTTTGAATGGATATGACATTCTGGGTATAAACACGTAGTAAGAAACAGTCTCTGTCCCAATGAGCTTACATTCTAGACAGACAAACGGTGTGAGGGAAATGGAGTACAAAGAGGTAAAGTGACTTGCCTGAGTTCAGACAGCAAATCAGTGGCAGAGCCCAGATGTCCTCCATCCAAGCCCAGTGTCCTCTCCTTTGGACCAAAGCAACTTCTCACGTCTTTGTTTCCTATATAAAATGTGTACGCTGTATGCCAGTGATAGAATGCTATCTTTGTGGGTAGGCAGCCACCTTTGCCTTGCTTTAAACATATGGAAACCTCACACTTGTTAACTGTTTCTATTCTACGGGGCAAATGGAGATTTAGGCCCCAGTCGTTTTGAGAACTTCACCTATAAATCCCTACAACCGTGCAGTTCTCATGCCAGCATTGGAAATTCAGAGGACACGTGCTCAAAGAGAAGTGTTGTAAAAACTGTGTGATCCCTACCGTATCTTTCAGTGCTCTGCTCATGCTGCAGCAATGGGCTACAGTAAACTCATACTTTGCAGTCTCAGCTAGATGGAAAAAATCAGTGGTGGTTAGGGGAGCTTAAGGTTTGTGCCAGTTGCTGAATGAATAGCTGAACACTGCCCATGCACAACTGTCAGTGTGTGAAAGAAGTGAGGGGGCCCGTACACAATAATAATAATAATAATAAAAAAAAAAATTAGGGCTGTCAAATGATCTTTTTTTAAATCGCAATTAATCACAAGATTTTAAGAAATAGTCACGATTAATCACAGTTCTAATCACACCCTCAAGAATAATAGAATACCAATTTAAATGTATTATAAATATTTTTGTTTTCTACATTTTCGTATATTCATTTCAATTACAACACAGAATACAAAGTGTACAGTGCTCACTTTATATTATTATTTTTATTACAAATATTTGCACTGTAAAAAGAAACAAAAAATAGTATTTTTCAATTCCCCTCCTACAAATGTAGTGCAATCTCTTTATTGTGAAAGTGCAACTTACAAATGTAGATTTAATTTTTTTACATAACTGCACTCAAAAACAAAACAATGTAAAACTTTAGCGCCTACAAGTCATAACATGAAGGGTTATATGAATTTAGTATATCTGGTACATAAATACCTTGCAATGCCGTGCGAACGCCTGTTCTCACTTTCAGATGACTAAGAAGTGGGCAGCATTATCTCCTGGAAATGTAAAGAAACCTGTTTGTCTTAGTGATTGGCTGAACAAGAAGTAGGACTGAGTGGACTTGTAGGTTCTAAAGTTTTACATTTTTTTTTTTTTTTTTAGTTCAGTTATGCAAATAAATAAAAATTCTACATTTGTAAATTGCACTTTCACGATAAAGAGATTGCACTTACTTGTATAAGGTGAATTGAAAAATACTATTTCTTTTGTTTATCATTTTTACAGTGCAAATATTTGTAATAAAAAATATAAAGTGAGCACTATACACTTTGTATTCTGTGTTGTAACTGAAATCAATATATTTTAAAATGTAGAAAAACATTCCAAATATATATAATACATTTAACTTGGTATTCTGTTATTGTTTAACAGTGCAATTAAAATGGTGATTAATTGTGACTATTTTTTAATCTAGTTAATTTATTTTGTGTTAATCGCATGCATAACTGTGATTAATTGACAGCCCTAAAAGAAATTAAATTAACTAACCAGTAAATCAGAACAACCAAATGCACTTCACTCCACCCTAGAGGCTCTCTTGCCATTTCCCTCTGCACTCTTAAAAAGTGCTATAAATGGTCTTCCCTGCATGCCCTATACATTAACAGATTCGATTTATTTTGGGCCAAGTGGGGAGTAAATTCCAGAGCAAAGGGGCCCTCTCAGAGAAGTCCTGGTAGCAGGCTCATCTCTATAAAATCAGTGGCGATCTATCTCAGTAGCCTCTCCTGGCCCTGCTGTGGTAGTTTCATATGATGGAGGAGGTGAGAACGTCCCAATCTCTTTAGATATAGAAGAGAAGCATTATTCCTTATAGGTTTCCAACTGATAAATGCATCCCTTACCTCCCAATTCCAAATTTACTATTTGGCTTTCCCCTTAATTCCCATATAACCACAAATGTTTGATATCTAATATCGAGTGGGAACAAATTAGAGTCCCAAAATATTGTAAAGGGATGATCACCAGCTAACCTAGGAGACAGATGTGTCAGAGCACAAATTCTCCTCAGGACAAAGCTCCAAGAAGAAACTGGGATCTGATTTATATGTAATGGACTACTTCCTTATTTTATTTATTTTAAAATGAACATAGTGCTCGGAGAAGGCTTGTGCTGACAGCCCTAGAGACTGAAGTCCTCTGTCTGTAGAATGAGAATGGACAGTTTTTCCTTGCCCCTGGGACTGAGACTGAAAGGATCACCTCTAGAAGAGGAGAAAGAAATTAAGTCTCTATGAACATTTGCTCTTTGAGGTCTTGGCTGAAACAGCCAATCCTTTTGAAATGAGATGGTGTTTTTGTGATGAGAACACTAGTGCATTAGAAACTGTCCTGAGATCAGCAACTCACTGTACGTAGATCACCACGAGGCGCCTGTTGTTAACAGTTTTCATTTCTCTCATCCTGTCTCAGATTGAGAGAGATGGCCCATTGGTGGAAGGCTCTGTAGCCTGCTATCCAACCCTTGAACAAGGCTGTACCTTCACTGCGTGTTACTTATTGAAAAGGTTATGAGCCCCTTGACACAGGCGGTTTGAATTTCCTGAAATAACACATTAATACCAAAGTCGTTGTTGGTGGAAACCCAGGACCTACTAGTGCCAGAGGGTTAAAGTAATAACCTGCAAGTTCATTGACCTGCACAGGAAGGATTGTTTAAAGACAGTATAAAATACCGGGGCCTCTTCACTTTCAATCGTGGTAGAGCAGGGAAGAAATGTATTCAAGTAAAGAAGGTTACATTGATATCCTGAAGACAAAGATAACCAAACTACTAGAAACAATACAGAGAGCTATAGAATTAGGAGGGGCATGGAACAGTGATTGGGAAACCAGATTGCTCTCTTTTTTTCTCTACTAATGCAATCAACATAATTAATGGGCTGGAACCAACTTGGGCAGAAAGGCAAAACATATAAAGTTATGTCACTTACCTGCTGTGCAGATACTGAGGCTTGGCAGCCATTATCATGGGATGAATGTTAGAGTGCAATAGGAGTACAATGAGTTTGGGCATACTGAGAATGTCTAAATCTAAAAAGTAATTGGCAAAGGGTTTTTTTCTCCAGTTGAATTCACTAGAAGTGAAACCATTCCATTGAAACTAGAGAGGCCAGATGGAAGGCTGGTCTGGAAAATAGAAGCCAGGACTAGAAAGTCTGTCTGATCCAAATTTGGACCAGCAATAGTTAGGTAATGACCCAGCTATCCATTTTGCATCATCTGTCTTGGATCTCTGACGAGTGGTAAAGAGTAGCTAAAACCATCATTTATTAGAATGGGAGGCTTGAGGAGAACAGTTAAACTTGAATTCCTTTCAACTACAAAAAGAGCAGCAGGAATGGGAATACTCACTTCCCCCTCCCCCCAAAAAAAATAATTGCACAAAAATAACACCCTCAGCAGTAATATTGGGAGGATATTGTCTTTGAAAGGAAACAGCTAAAAAATGATTCTAATAGATTATTGATGATAAGGTTCTAGTTTGGTGGTGTAGCCATGAAATACCATCTGAGTGCTTCTCTCACTATTGCACTCATATTGGTCCCCAGATAGGCATTGTTAAATACCTTTCAGACATTCATTTCAACTCCCCATAATGCTGGGAAAGCTGGTTCCAAATCACTTCTCTGGAGCTGCTGAGTGAATAAGCTGGGAACATGTCCGTAGGCGACAGGGAGAGTGTGACAGTTCCAAACAAAAAATGTGACTGTTGAACCCTTCAGAACTCTTTCCTTTAGGGTGTGTACTAAATGACTAATATGCTATATTTTAAATTACTGGTTTCTCTGTATTAGGCTCCACATCCCATGACCAACTTTCTGGGTCATCCAGTCCTCTGAGCCTTTCTTATATAGGTCACTGGTTGAAATGCAGCCCAGGTCAATAGTAGCTTCAGTCAGATACAGACAGATGACTGTTTCGTGGTCCATATTAATGAATGGAATAAAAACATAGGAAACGTAAATAGTCCATTTCCTAGGAAAAAGCTGCTGAGACACCATTGTGATGAGCATAGTATAGAAACTTGGGCCCCAGCCCTGTAAGATGGGTCTCTCTGGGTGCTGTGGACCCATGGGTTCACCCATGTAGAGCTCATTGCAGGATTAAGGGTGTCGTTAAATGGGAGTCCATATCACCGAGAGCACTCTCACAGTGAGCGCTGGTTGGCACTGTGTTGACGCACTCAGCAGAGAAACTGAGAATTTGATGGACAATGGGGAGATCAAGCTAATCCTTAAATGTGATCTCTCCAGCCCAGGGTCGAGGCACATTAGTAAGAGGTGTAGGGAAGTTTTCACTCCGTCCTCCTGGCCTGTAACAGTTTTGTGAATAGGCTTTCCTCTCCAGTGTTGTCAATCTGACCCACTTGATTAATGCTAAGTCACTTTATAGTACCCTTGGTAAACAGTCATGGAGTTTTGATTATCACCATAGGTGGAGACTGCCTTTGAATAATCAGGCTGCAGGAAATAGTAATGTTAAGGTACCTCCTCCTCTTCACCTGTGTCATGACACAACACCATATGGCGTGATGTATCGTATGTAATCACAGGATGCGTGAAAATTTCCAGAGCTCAGCACAAAAAATATGCATGACACTTAGGGAAATACTCCTAAACCAAATGGTATCTCTGTTTGCCAAATACACTTTAAATGTTGCAGTTTTCTCTGGTTGATTTAGAGCTAAGCGACATTTGTCGGTAGTTTTTGACAGGTGTGAAATTAACCCCTATGTTAAACAGGTGTGCTTCTACTGAAGTCAGTGAAAAGTGAGATGAACCTGAATTAGTTAGTAGTGAATTTGACTCTGTATCTCTTGGTCTCTGCTTGGTTTTGAGGTAGTAGGGGTGATGGTTTCCCACAGGGGAAAAGTAAATCTTTCTTCTTCTCAAGCCCTTCTCAGTGCATAGAAGCCTCCCCGATATATGAAAATGCTTGTGTTTAAACTCCTGTGTGACAGTCCTTGTACAAGCCTATTCTTATGAAGTGCACATGATGAAAGAGGATTGCAGTAATGAAGTTTACTTCTTTTTGTAGTTGCTAAGATAAAATATGCATGAGTGATCATAATAGGGTTAAGAATAAGGGACAAGTGTAAATATTTTCACAGTGTCAGTCAGCGTGATCTTATGTTGCTCTACCAACAGACAAAGCTTTGGCCCAGGTTTCCTTCAACCTGCAGAGTTAATGCATCCAGATCAGCAACAATCTGATGTTCAGTTTTCCTCCAGGGGGATATACCCAGAAGAAATGCCATCGGTGGCACGGCCACGACCAGTTGGAAGCACTGCAGGTACTTTGGGTTTATACTGAACATATACTGGAATATTACATCTTTTTCAAATATGTTTCTTAGACAGTTGTCACATTAAAAGTCATATTTTGTCATCAGATGGTTGTAGGGTGATCAGATAGCAAGTGTGAAAAATCGGGACAAGCAGTGCGGGGGTAATAGGGCTCTATGTAAGAGAGAGCCCCTAATATCAGAACTGTCCCTGTAAAATTGGGACATCTGGTCACCCTAGATGGTACACTCCAAACTTAGATTTTGTTTTCACTGCCAACTAGCTATTGCCAACTATCCCCCTCTAAAATTCTAGTGGAGACAGGGCACTGTAGTTTTACCACAAGTTTGCGAGGCAAGGTTATCACTATACCCATGCCTGAGCCTAGCTGCCTCATGGTAAAAGCTACAGTGCTTTGTCTCCATTAGAAGTTTTCAGTGGGATAGCTAATGTGCACTAGATATCCTGTGGTTTAAAACACCCTTTTTTGTAATGAAAAGACAGCCTTAGACTAGGAAATAACTGCTGCATTTCAAAGACAGTTCAGTGAATGTTGACTTTTCACAGGAGATTGCGGTATATCCTTTGTGGTAAATTAAATGGTAAATGATGCCTGCTGGAGAAGTCTGAATAACATTCTATTCAGAAAAATGTTGCCTATTTATTTCTTAGTAGGGACAGTTGCATAAAAGCAGGATCTTTTGGTATCTGAAGGTTCTATCTATTTTCTGCTGTCCCACATGAAATCATCTTCCCTGAGTGTGAGACAATTTCCGTAGCAAACAAGGTTCTAACTTCACATTAAAAACAACGAGAGTTCGGTGGCACTTTAAAGACTAACAAATTTAATTTTAGCAGGCATAAGCTTTCGTGAGGCTCAGCTCACTTCGTCAGATGCACGAAAGCTTATGCCTGCTAAAATTAAATTTGTTAGTCTTTAAAGTGCCACCGAACTCTCGTTGTTTTTGCTGTATACAGACTAACATGGCTACTCCCCTGGATAACTTCACATTGCATTTTAGTGGCAGGTGCTGATGAAGTCATAAGAAACGAAGATTCTGCTCTCATGTAAATGTCGCTGTTAACTTTCTCCCAAAAGAGAAGGAATTAAATTACTGAAAATAGAGGTGTGCTCAAGAGTTTCTAACTTAGACTTATTTATTTTAAGGAAAAAAGAGTAAAGTAAATATTATATGCAAGTTAGGTAACTTATCTATGTGCTCCCCATTCAGTCATAATTAAAGTGTCGACAACTCCTGTTTTTCAAAGTTTTCAATGAGGTATCTGCGGATCTTTAAAGTACACTTCTAATGTATTTACAGAAAGTTTGTATCCCATCATAAGAGAAAATCTGGGGAAAAGTAAACTTGGTATGTTGCAAAACGTTTCTGTTGCAATAAATGATAGCAACTCTCCTGGCATTCAGTAGAAAGCATTGGGAAGGGAGTGAATTTAGGTTCCAAGATGAGTTAATAAAAGAAGTAAACTGTGCACTGACCTTTCCATTGGTTAATGTCAGTACTGTTTAATCTTTAGCCACAAAGTAAAGCTGGAAAAAACCATATACAGGTATAGCCCTTCATGTTGTGGCTCTGAGGGATGGAACAGAGAACTGTGTACGGATTTAGGTCCTTGCTGGTGCAATGTAGGTAGATATGTCAGTGCAATAGCAAATATTTTCTCTTTACTGTCAGGTCACTAGCACTTAAAATTGCAAGGGCTTTCTATAGTCTTTGTTTTAATGACTGGCAAAAACATGAGATGTACATTCAATGTCTGATGTGCATGTCTGCGCAACATTTTCCGTCA
Organism: Emydura macquarii macquarii; assembly: GCF_026122565.2. Lineage (NCBI taxonomy): Eukaryota > Metazoa > Chordata > Testudines > Chelidae > Emydura > Emydura macquarii. The sequence continues at coordinate 3,270,551 of NW_027133667.1, forward strand.
ATGAAAGGCAATGAAAAACACCGAATTTTGAGTGAGCTGCACCAAACAAAAATGGTTTTCCCCTTTTCCACTCTGCATTGGTATCCTTCTCTTTGCTGATCCTGATTAGTGCATTAAACAAAAACTAAGCTTCTTTTTCTTCTTGCCTCCCAACCCCCAAAAGGTTTGTGTTCGCTTTTTGTCATTTGTCTGCCCTGCAAACTTACTGTATATAAAGATGAAAAACCAATATTTGCTTTTAAGGTTCTCAGATACAGCACCTCACTCAGGTGGGAATTGCTAGCAGAATCGGAGCCCAACAAGTGGAGATTCCCTCAGTCAGAGCAGGGCATGGCCAGCCGGGGGGACCAGGGTGGCCCCAGTATCGTGGAGAGGATGAATATGCTAGGAGAGATGCAGTGAGTACTGTGTTTCACATTTGAATCGTTTCTGAAGCAGTGACATGTTCAATTTTTGCCTTCATTGCTCTTTGGAATTTCTTCCAAGGATTCTTTCACTTGCTTTTCTGACCTCCTTCACTTGCTCTTCCAACCTCTTTTGCTTGCTGTTCTTTCACTTCCACTTCTCTAACCTCTTTCACTCACTCTTCCCTAACCGCTTCCTCCCTCAAGGCCTTCAACCACTGTATTCTGGTTACAGTACTCCACTTCCACCTCTGAGTTCCAGCAAAGGTAGAGTTGGCCCTCCATGCACTTCTTTAATTTGAGATAATTGTAGGTAGAAAGCACTGAGGTAAATGGCCCAGGTTCTCAGCTGGTGTGCATTGGCACAGCTCCATTACTTCTATGGAGCTGCACCAGTTCACGCGGGCAGAGAATCTGGGTACTCAATGTAGAATTAGAGGTGTAGTGTATAGCAGTAGAGATATTTCTAGACAAGGTGTTTTCCTTTCACCTGTCAACAACATATCTCGTAATTACACTACCTATTCTACCGGACATGCACCATGATTTGACATTCTTGTGAATACTGCTTCCAGAAGATGGAATTTCTGATTAATCCATAAGTGTTGTGATGTTTCAGCCACTGTATTGTCTTTCTCAGGAAAGATGCAGCTACCCACCAGCTGTGTTTCATGCACTTGGTCTTTAAACCATTCCTCTACCCGTACTGACCTATGCCAGCTTTTTTGTAGTACCCTTTTGGAGATAACCCCTTTATGCTCTTGCTTTCGGCCCCACGTTCAAGTTGTCATCTCTATTCAAGTTCGTCATCCTCTGAGGAAGGAGGAAGAGAATTTCTTCCCTTTGTGTATTTCCAGCAGCATTTGTTCCCATTAACAATCACCACTATCTACATTCCATGTTGTCTTAAAATAGGTGTATTTAATAAAAATACTGAGAGACTCAACAAAAACAAAATTAAGCAGGATTGGGGCCTGATTCTCGCAGGTGCTGAGCACCCCTGATTATCTTCAGTTGGAGTTGTGGGTGTTCAGACAGAATGTAAATATGACTGTTCTCATACTATGAAAAACATAGCTAACGAGACCAAATGGTCTGTCTGCCTCATGTAGCTAGATATTTGTACTCCTGTTCCATGCTTAAGATTGTAGTATCCAAGTAACTCATTACATTCTGGTCAGGATAAACATCTTAATGCTTGTTTACAGCTAGACCCGCACTCAGCTGAGAGATATTACAGTCTCTGTTGCAAGCCTCTTCCGGTGGCATCAAAGGGTCAGTGTTGGTTGTCAGCTCTCATAATTTGTCCTAGGCAGTTCAAGTGACTTTATTTCTCTAAGTCTGCAGGGCTTTTTTCTCAAGTGCATGGGGAACATGACGACATTATTATTTTATTACTTGTATCACACTATTGGTCAGACTTCAGTCAGGATCAAAGCCCCATTTTGCAAGATGCCATGTAAACAGTTGTTTGCTTCAGACATCAGTACCTATGTCATACACCAATTGGTTCTCAGCCTGCAAGCCGCTTGCAGCCCAGCCAGCACACATCTGCGGCACATGTGACATCCTCAGGGCCGTACACGTAGCATATATATTGTGTGGATGTGCATAACACGCAGAGAGCTGCATGTGTGGCCCATAAGAGGTTGAGAACCACTCTCAGATACTCTTCCAGTGTTATCTGTATATTGCCATATATTTCATTACATTAATTTTTCCTTGATAGGCAGTCTCTTCATTTTTTCTCATCGGTTATCTGGATGGTTAGGAAGCATTTCAAAGCTTCTGGACCCATTTTAAGGGATTTTATTTCCCTTATTTTCAGTTAAGACATCTTATTACCATTTCAAATAGGCACACAGAGCTTCAGTGTGGTTTCAGCAAACATCCTCTCTTGTAGTGCCCTAATCTGACAGCTTCCTGTAACAGAAAGGAAGTTGGTTCTATTGTATCTTCATAGACTCATTTCTTTTACTAGCTCAGAAATTCACAATTCTCCTTTTTCAAAAGATGACATCTGAAGGTGTTAAAGTTTTCTTTGTTACGATCACATTCCTCAGGTGTCATACTTGGGACCCTTTCACCAACACTCTTCAGGTTCTCTCTTTCTCTCCACACGCGCACACACTCTCTCTCTCTCTCTCATTTGGGTTCTTACCTCTAGTTCCCATTCCTATGATGGACTCTATTACCTTACCTCTAGTTCTCACAGTCTGCACTCTCAGATTTTCTCTGGAATATGCTAAAATATGAGTCCTCAGTCTTGCTTCCTGACCCAAAATCAGCAAGCAGGTCACTGCACTTCACCTTACCCTTCCACTAAGCTGATCCAAGGAGGCCTGATCCAGTCTCCTTTGAAGTCAAAGGGAGGCTTTCCATTGACTTCAGAGGGATTTGAATAGCTAGAACAAGTTTATAATATTTCCTTTTGGAGACAGTAAAATACTACATTCAAAAATACAGCCATCACTGACACTCTGTCTGTATCAAAATAGAGTATATTATGAAGGAGGAAAGAATTCTAACAGAGCAAACGTAAGTAAAATAGGATCAATACTTAACAGCAGTACATGTTACTTTGATACATATAGGTAAGGTAGTAAACATCTGTTTTGATAAGAAAAGTAAAGAATAGTAGACTCAAACTACTTGCAGAAATGCCTTTTTATTGATAGACCATCTTCAACTGGTTGTTATAATCCATCTTATTGGTAGCATTGTGAGCTGGTATGTCTCAGTTTTAACAGCCTCAGACCTGTTTAACAATCTGATATCAACTGCAAGCACAACAGTAGCCACTTGTGTTTTTAATGAGATATTAAATATCATCCAGGCAGCTGGATATTACATATCCATCCATCGACAACGATGGTCACAAATGTTCTCTTCTACTTCCACTAAGAAACCATTCCTGTAGTATTGAATGTGTTTTACTACATAGGAAGCTGAATTATATAGTGCCTTCTAATGTTAATGTACTCTGAACATAGCTTAATTTGCTGGTAAAACCTTAGTGTCAAAAGGAGTTTTTTTTGTTTGTTTGTTTTTTTCAATTGGGACCAAAGAACCTGTCCCTTTTCAATATAGAATTAGACTATCTGTCAGGTCTGCTAAACAAAGACTGCAGGTAAGAATTATTTGAATGCATTTGACAGAGGTGCCTCTATTTTGAAAATTCAAAGCAGCTATTCATTTCTTTCCGGTAACTGAAATTGTTTCCTTCTCACAAGCAAGATGAGATACCACAGAAATAAAAACAAAAAACCCTTCTTTATCCAGCACATATCCTTCCTTTTTCCTCTCAAATCTCCTTTTCCAAAAAATAGCTGTACTATACCTGAGCTGAGCAAGGTAACATCCTACATACTATGGGGATGACTGATTTCAAGGTTCTGTCTTTTTTAACAAAAATCCCAAGCCTGTTCTTTAGTCATAGTCCATTACTAGTTTCAATTGCTTTGCTAGATTTCTGCATTCACAGATGAGAGCCATTAAAAAAGACTACAGAGAAGTTACTAATTTGCTTACTGAATACAGTTTCCTTCACTAGAGTCCCCTGTATTCCTCCTCCCACTTAAACTAAGATCTTCTTTTGTTTCTTAACCAAATAGTACTAGGGAACAAAAACAGCATGTATCCCTTGTTAACTTGGGACAGGTAGGTCCCATGCCAAGGCAATGTTTCTGAAACTGTGAAGCTCAAACAACTCTAGAAAATGGAAAAATGAAATCTTTCTTGCTGAGTCTTTCTCCTACTTCTGCTTTTACGGATTGGGACCCTATTGGTTTCGACACTGTCCAAACACATTGTGACAGTCCCTGCCCTGAAGAGTGAATAGTCTGAATAGACAAGTCAGAAGAGCGTGGGGAAAGGGAAGTAGCATTATCCCCATTTTACCGATAATAGGGGGAACTGAAGCACAGTGAGATTGAGTGACTGAAACTGTGAAGCTCAAACAACTCTAGAAAATGGAAAAATGAAATCTTTCTTGCTGAGTCTTTCTCCTACTTCTGCTTTTACGGATTGGGACCCTATTGGTTTCGACACTGTCCAAACACATTGTGACAGTCCCTGCCCTGAAGAGTGAATAGTCTGAATAGACAAGTCAGAAGAGCGTGGGGAAAGGGAAGTAGCATTATCCCCATTTTACCGATAATAGGGGGAACTGAAGCACAGTGAGATTGAGTGACTTGCCCAAGGCCCCACAGAAAGCTAATGACAGAGTAAGGAATTAAACCCAGTTCTGCTGAGTTCCAGTCCCATGCCTTATCCACAAAACCATCCTTCCTGACTTTCTCCCATCATTTCTGTATTTAAACATCAGACGTTAGAAGATGGTCAGATTTCTGAAGACCTTAGAAGAGAATTGGAGAATCCCTGCACTTGGGACAGGCCAGCAATTTATTTGTTTCATGCTTCATAAGCAGATTAACCCATTCACACAGTAGGGAATTAGCAGGGGATAGACGTATCTCCATGCTGCTTTTTCTCTCTTCTCTGCCTTCTCTCTTTCTCCTTTCCTCTCCTTTCTTAAACTCATCATATTTTGAGTAGGAAGAACGATAACTTTTCTCTTTCTTTGCATTTTTCCAGACACATACTCATGGACATCAAGAATATTCCTCCTCACCAGTATTTCAGATGCAAAGGACTTCAGCCAGACAGCCCTCGGCACCACCTGCTCAGCTTCCACACAGCAACCTTCAGGGCCAGGGGCTCTGCTACGCCACCAGTTCTAATGAGGACCTCCAAACTGGTCACTCCTCGGCATCGCTCATAAAAGCAATTAGAGAGGAGCTTCTGCGACTCTCACAGAAACAGACAACAGTGCAGAACTTTCACAGATGATTTGTCAGGCTCTTGCAAATCTGCCAGGTATCTGCTTCCTATGGAAGCAAGATTCAAAGGAAATCAGCAACGTTTTTCTTCTGTCATAAGAGTGAATCTCTACAGCGCTAGAGATTACACATCAGAAAAGAGCAGCAACGGAAGTAGAGAGAGAGAGAGACCTGGGTGGAAGCAGGAATGGGGAAGGCCATAAGTGGTATTGTCATAGCTGGCAGTCCTGCTTAATCTGTTAGCATTACTATGCCCCCTTTGGTTTGAGCTAATGAACAAAATAAAACTTTAGGTTAAAAGCAAACCCTAAACAACACAAAAAAACCTCACCAAGAATAGTAGAAGGTGAGACTCCTTGGAAAGAGGGTAAAGCTTGCCTGTTACTAGCAAGATGGACTGAATTGACATTTGAAGAGCGATTACAAGAATTCTAACCTCTCCAATGTTTTTAGGGAAGTGGCTCATGTTGCTGCTTTGCAAGATTACAAACGATATGAGATCGGAGGCGATGAAGGTGTGATCCAACACAGGAAATCACCTTAATGGTAATAAGAGTGGGACTACTTAGGAAAAAAGGATTTCTGAGCTACTTGTAACAAACCAGAACAATACTTGTTATAGCTCTGTTTTTTTCAAATGGAGCTACTCTCTGAACTCTTCCTCATTTTTCTTCTGGTGCTGAAGCTTCAAGTGTCCCTTCATCTTCATGTTCACAAAATAAAACCATGGCCTTTTTAAACCCAAGAATATAACTGTAGACTCAGTCAGGGTGGGAAAGCAAAATGTTCAAAAAGAAAAGGCTGGATATTTATTTTGTTAAAAATATATTGAAATCTAGATGGGAATTCTTAGACACAGTTGAATTTGGGAGCGTAAGTATGTATGTTTGTCTTCTAAGCACAAATACTTGCATACTATATGCTTTCACAAGGTCAGGGAAAAATATGCTAATCTGAGGTTTGCTATGTGGACAGAAAACAAGCCAACCGGAGTGATACAGGATCACCAGCACTAGTTATAAATTTACCGTAAACCACAGTGTCCATTTGGATCTCAGTCCTATCCAGTGAAACTGAATCTTACAAAAGATAAAACTTGAGACAAAGACATTTAGAGCATTAACATAGGCTTAGATTTGTTGTTTGAGACTGTTACTTTATTTCTATCTGTTCCTACTTTGCCCATGGATGAAGGGGCACAGTAATGATGGTATATGTCCTGGAGCATCTGTCATTATTTTTCCAGAGTTTAATTTACAATTAGCTAGGAGTTTACTAATATTTGGCCATTGCATAATTGTAACCTGCATAATACAAGTGAAAATTCTAACTACATTTTGATTTGTTGAAGTATTTTTATTTTTAACTTGCATTGAATTAAAGATAAAATGATGGCGTAGAGGCAGTTTAAGTTAATATTGGTCAGGAGGTTTAGGAGTCTCAGACTGAGAAAGAGATGTTCTTTAACTACTTGATGCTTGGCATTGGGATTTTCAAACACAGAACCCAAGAGTAGTAAGGAATGGCCTGATGAACTATGGACCACCAAAGGGGTCACCAAGAAGGTGGCTTTGGGGAATATCTTGAGTTTGCCTCATAGAGATACCTTACTTGGCTGATATTTGAATTAGTGTTGGTATACTATGCATCTACAGCATAGTTATGCTTGGGTAGCTCTGAGGCTACCCATGTGTATGTTCTCAATTATAAGACAGAGCTCAATTACCGTAGAGGAAACTGATTCACAATACGGTGAAAATGTAAGCAAAAGAGGACGAACCCTGCATCCCACTTCCTGACACACATGTTAATGTTGTTCAGTGTCACAATCACCAGAATTAGTAGCTGAGGACTGATGAACAGCTGGTTGCTTATTAGCATTGAAAAAGCGTTACCCCGGATCTCAGGAAAAAGGTTACACCTTTGTTGACCCAAGTTCATCAAAAGGGCATCTGAGACAGAGTGAGACACTTAATATATGAGGGCAGTCTAAGTGAAATTCTGAGGTTTTATAATCAATCCCCCAGCCCGTGTTCCAAGCCATCATGACCCCAGGCTGAGATATTGAATTGAATTCTGATGCTTGCATGGTCATGATCAGCATGACCACTGAATTTTTATTTATTTTTTAAAATATTTTAATATAACATTCTTCAAGTTTTACCTTTTGACTTAGTATGTCACATGTCATCCCTGGTGGATGAAGCGTTGGTTTCATACAAAGGTTTGTAAAAGCAAACCCTGTGGATGCTTTAGAGAGAGACTTTCACACTGAAGCTGATTTGAAAAACAAGAGCATTAGCAAGGTGCAAAATGTACTTGGGCCAGTATTTGTATGTTTTGATATTACTGAGGACTGATTTTTTGGGGTGTTTCAATAAAAATTCCCTCCCTTACAGCCCAGATTCTCCTCCTGTAACCTATAATGAAGTCAGATTACTGTGCTTCTGACATCACTCTGCTTACGGTATCATTAATACATTGTGCTGTTAGTATGTTATCATTGATACATTGTGTGATCATGAATATAACATTATGACTTCAATCCAGAAGAACGTGGGCTGGTGGGTGTAAAATCTGTATTAAATGCAAATAACTGTAACCAGCAAATATTGGCAAGAATTATGGAAGAATAGCTCAGAAACGTGTGGGAGGATAGGTGATTTATACCATACCTTCACTGCTGCATATGGAGAAAACATTGGCGTATATCATCACTTTTAAGAGTGAGGGAATATCCACTTCCCAGTTCAAACACTGTGAATAACTTGAGAAAGGTGAATGGATTTAGGTTAGTCTAATAAGTTTTCTGTAGTATGAAAGCCCCTCTTTAAGACCTGTAGAGTTCATAGAGAAGTACAGTAGATGTAAACACATTGCCATAGTACAACCCTCAAACCTGCAAGCTTATCTGCTATTCACAAAAAGGTAGGGTATTTACCATCTCTATACGGTCCTCTGTCTCTCAGTTCTGTTTAAAATCCTCCATGTAAGACACCAAATGTTTCACTCAAAAGAATGGCCGTAACACAAGGGGGTGCTGTACATACTTTCTGCAACTGTTGAATTGCTGCAGATTTAGGTTGTACATGAGCTGCAAGAAAAGAGCACAGTTTGAAATCTGTGTGCCAAGATGTGTATTTCCACTTTGGCATTGGATCATTTGCCTAGATTCTAATCACCTCTATGTTTACCAACCAACTTTAACATTTTTATTCACCTTTAAAAAGGAAACCAGACCATTCTTAATTTTTTTCTCAGAAGAAAAATAGTGGGTTTTGAGATGAGGGAGATTGGTTATCTGGGCCAGCAAGGTATGTGTGTCAATTGTTCTTTTTATAGTACTGTTATGTTATGGCTTTGTGGAAAAACAAAAGGTTAAATTAAAAGTATATGTTAATGAATCTCATCAGTCTCACTGATCACTTGGCAAGTATGTACATGCACAAAAAAGGCAACGTTACCCAAAGCTTACATTTTAATTCCATGGTTATACCATTCTATTCTGTGGAAACCTACAAGCTCTCATGAGCCTTCACAATTTTCCTTGAATTATGTGTATAGTCAGTGGAACGTTTGAAATATAAAAGAAAGAAACTTGTAAAATGAAAAATAAATATTTCTGCATCATAGTCAGAGTGCTGACCATTAGCCTGATTTGATACTTAGTTGTTGAAACTCATTGAAATATTTTAGACCTTCTACACTTGATTTAATTGATCACACTTGGGGATTTCATGTGTTTCCCCTGCTTCCCTAGGATAAAACATAGTTCCTTAGGACATAACACTAATGGTCCAGTGATCATTTCAAAGGTAGTTTCTCTTAGGAAACACTGCAAAGCTGCTGTGACCGTGTGATTGAGAAAAGGGAACGTTGGTGGTCAGATATGCTTCCCAGCAGGAAGTGTTTAAAATCTACACTTCAAGTGAGAGGAGATATTTCGAACACCTGTCCTGTTGCTCCAGAACCAGGGCAGTTAGCAGCAGGGCCTCATATCAAGCATTTGGACGGTGGCAGCTTCACCCAAGATGCTCATTTTTTACTTTTACATTCAGACCAAGACTTTTGAAAATAAGACCCAGAAGTTTTGCTTCTCTGTCCACATTTATTTAGCTGTCTAAGTGTGGATAGGGGAGCATAATTTTAGGCTCCTATTTTTGAAAGTCTTGTTCCCCCGTATCTTGGGCATCTTTTCCCACTTTCTAGTACTTTTTATACTAAAAGTAAAGAGGAAAAGGAGAATATGTACATTAATATCATCAGCTTCTTGACATTCTATGTTCCAGAATCGCTAGATATTAAGGCCTCCAGGAGGGAGGGGAAACCTGAACTAGAAAAGGCGAATTTTCAAAGTGGTTCTATGGTTCGGAAGCATTGAGAGGACTTGCCTACTGGGTCCCTGGTCTCCCCTGTGTGTGCAGAATAGTCTCTGAGGTGCCGTTTGTGTGAGAAAATCAGCAAATCTGTTCCTCGTGTACATCCAGTCAGGTCTTCTTGCTTGAGTGTCAGAAATAAGGGTTTGTTTTATTTTATTTTTTGCTACTTTTTACTCCTTTTTACACTGCAGAACCAGTACAACTCTGGTAGCATGAACTGGATTCTGTTGCTGCTCACATCTCAACAGAATCATTGAGTATAGCTATGCTACAGACAGAAGAGGTTTTTCCATTAACATATTTAATCTCTGTGAGAGGTGGTATCTAGGTCAATGGAAGAACTCCATCTATGCCAAGGGTTAGGGTGACCGACCTGTAGTACAGGTTACAAAATTGCCACAGCCCTCAACAACATAACTAGGTTGATCTAAATTTAAAGTATAGATCAGGCTTGAATTCCAATAGCTGGTCCATTTTCTGCCCCCACCTACACCCGGGCAACGCCTCTGAAAATCATTGGGTTGCATCAATGTGAATGAGGGTTGAATTTGACCCCAGGTCTTTTGTTACTGGTCATGATGCACTAGCCGGAGAACATCCAGTCTGACTTTCAGATCCCAGGGTGAGATTACAGGTAGGTGGAAGTGACTGAGAAACATGGAACGCCACAATGCCTTTTTAAAGAATCGCTTCCCAGAACAGAAGCTCAGTTCTGAGTTCAGAGTTCCGTTGAAGGCCAGCAGACAGAAAAGTGTCTTTAGTTCACATGCTCTGCAACAGCGTGCTAAAGATTTCTGCCTAGACAGCTTGTAGGGCTGCAGTATTTAGTTTCAGTTTTGTGTTGCTTCTTGATGTCCTATTTCCCATTTAAAGCAAATATTTCTCTTGGAATGGCTACACCTCTTTAGTTTGCAGTACATCTTGCTCCATAACTGGAGGTTTATTTTCAGACAACTGCTCCTTATTGCCTTGATCAGTGTGTTTGAATGGATGAAGTGAAGATTGGCTTCAGCTAATGTATGCTAAATCTCTGTGAATATTTCATGTGGGTTTTTTGGTTTCATGTTGTTCTAGGCTTGTGGCTGCTATTGGTAGTTATTTAGAAAAGTTTCAGTGAAACAAGAACCCAGAGAGGGTGGAAAAGAGACGGAGGACTGGGAGTTGTTAGGTTTCCTCTTGAGCAATATTTATGGAACTCCTGTGTCATGTTCCACTGGCCATTTCCTTAAAGTTTTTCCTAACATTTTTGAGCCAAAGATGGATTTGGTTTCTCTGTCAGGCTATTTATTTTTGTGTGTTCTCTGATGTGTATAATTTGAGAGCAATGGCTAAAGATTGCATTCATTTACCATAGAATGAGACCTTACTTTTCCGTATACTGATATATAAAACAGAGTATCATTATATACAGCAATACATTAACCTTGTCCTGGATTTAAAAGGCAGGCCTGAATGAAGTGTGGTTCTGTAGTTAAAAGAAAACATTGAAATAGTAATAAAGCAGGAAATTATTGAACATTGGAAACAGGAAAACAGCAGATGGACTTGTGAATTAAGACACCATCTGTGGCAGCTTAAAAGATGTAGCTTTGTTGTCAAACATTAGACCAATTAAAGGGTTATCAACCACAGATGATTCAGGCACTTACAATAGTGGAATAGCAAACAAACTTCAGGATTGATTGGTCCAGGAGGTATTAAACCATGCAACCCTGATTCAAGTGATACCAGATAAATTAGTAACTGATATTTATATAGCACATTTTATCAAAAGTTCCCAAGGTGTTTGAACATTTATAAAACCATTTGCAAACAGGGATAAGTTGTGTACTCATTGCAGTCTTCCCCCCTCTGTGGTCGAAGGTTGGAACCTTTAAACAACATGTTGCAACTGTTCAGGATACAAAGTGAACTATCCCCTGTTCAGTGCAAACTACAGAGGAGTTTCACCTCATTGGAATTTAGCCAGGAATCTGATGCCAACCATCTTGCTCTGGCGAAAAGTGTAGTAGGATTTTTAGTGACCACAAGTGTTTTTAAAGGTATTTGTTTGTCTCAGAAAGAAAGCATCTCCAGCAACACAGTTGGGAGAGAAGAACACCACTTCCTGAAATCACCATTACCACTTCCTGCTGCATTCTAAGGTGGTATTTCAGAAGTTTTCAGCACTAGCTTAACTGTACTGCTTCTGAAACCAATGGGAGTTTTAACATTGACTTAAATGGGAGCAGAGTTTAAACAAGTGTGCTGCGTGCTTTATTTGCCCATGGAGATCTCTTATCCTTAGTACTGCCCACGCTCAGGCCTCCTTAGCTTTTGAGATATGACAGAATGGTAGCTGGAGTGGTAAAGCTTATCTGAAATTTTGCACTGTTACTAATCAACTGAATATTAAAACTTACCCTTGTTTTTGCTCCTATACACTTAACATAATGGGTTACACTTAACACATAATGGGTGTTTTAGTTACGCTACCCTGTCAGAGAAGTTGAATCTGTGTCTCTGTTAGTTGATGCAATGTGCATGAACTTTGGTAAGAGTTAAGTGAGAAATGAGACAAAGTATGGTGATACAGTGCATAATGTAGTAGGTGTATAGGGGCTGATGTGTAATAACCTCCATTAATTAGCATTCTTCAGCAGATTGCAGAACAATTAGAACTGAATGAATTTGATAGATGGTTCCTGACTAATCAGCACGTGATTTGTTGTCTAACTCCTTCGGCTTAGATGGGGGACTATCCCAGTGCTTTAAGTACTCTTGTACCTTCACTATGGACTTCATCCAACAGATGATCTCTGGGTCAGGCCTTGAATGCTGAATGTCCGATAGGAGCAAATGAGAGCTATGTAGTGAACAGCATTTGAGTCTCTGCTATTGCTTTTTTGATTCTGATGTTAAATTGCAGCCTTGATGATGGTGGAAACAGGGTACCTCTGCCACAGTACAATGAAACTGCAACCCACTACGACAAAATTTCAGATGTAGGCCTTTTAAGTTAAGCACCTAAATAAGTGGTCTGGTTTTCAGAGTTGAAGATTCGTGGAAGCCACTTCTGTTTAGCTGCCTACGTTTGGATTTAGGTGTAAATTTTATAAACCACCATAGGAAAATTTTGGTTCTTTGGCTTAGAATGAATGTATGGGAGCTTAGGAGGACCCTGTCTGAGCTGCTGATTCACTACATGACCTAGTGATGCCTCAGTCAGCTTATGATGAACACTGACTAAGTGCCTGATTGCCATTGCTCTGCGCCTTGTGTAGTCATTTATACCAGTGCAAGTGGGCTTAAGATGCTACCAGGTCAGAATGGATGAGTTTTATACCTGCTTTTCACTGGTGTAAATGACTACACCAGGCAAAGAACAGTGGAGAATCAGGCCCTGAAATCTGCCTGATGGCTCACTTTTGCAGGGCAAATTAGTAAATTATTATCCCTGATAATCAGGAAGATACTGGGGCAAAAATGTAGTTGGGTGCTTATTCTGTCAGTTCTTCTAGAAAGGATTGAGAAAAGGGAGGTGCTAATGATGTGGGAGATGCATACGTTTTATTTCATACTAAAAACTTTAATTCTTGCCATTCAATCTACTAAGAATTCCCAGCTGCTGTGAAATGCCCTGGAAGGCTCAAGTGTCGATATTTTGTGTGTCCGCCAGCAATAAAATAACAACACTTAGCATTTATAAGGTGCTTTATATCTTCAGAAAGTTTACAAACGTTAACAAAGGAAAGTGAAATTTAATAGCTTTATTGATTTGCGCTAAGGTACTCTATGCATGCTGATGAAGAGAAGTGTCTTATATACGTAACTATTCCCCCTCCTCCACACATCCCCTCTCCCCCGCAAAATAAAGTGTCCCAATTTTTCACACTTCCTATCTGGTCACCCTACCTATGAGTCAGGGATCCTCAACTGATGTCTTTGTGTGGACCACATATTGACAGAGTGCTTCATACACACCTCCCTTCACATTCACTATCATGTGGACCACCTCCACTTCCCACTCATGACTGCCTGACATTCTGGCGTCACATGGTAATGTAATATTAAGAAATTATTTGGCTGAATGTTTAGCTGTTATTAATTTGACCTAATAGCTAGAGACTAGGAAGGGCCAGCATCATGTGACCAATCAACTCTCCATGCAACGCTAGTCATTCATAGACCAAAGGTTGAGAATCAAATAATGTGGTGTGTAATGTGGTTTATTTTAGACAAGGAAATTGGAAGCACCACTAACACAGAAATATCTTATGCTAAAAAGCCAGGGGAGGGGAAAGAACTGTTGTGTAAAGTGTGGTCATCAGAGAAGAAAGATTATCTTATGACAATATAAACTAAGAAGTGATTAAAATGGCATGTTTTCCTCTAGGAAGCTAGAAGGGGAGGTTCACAAGTCTTTTCAGTTGTCACAACAAATACTGATTGCACCGATGGGGTGGAGAACTGGAGAAAAGAGCATAGAGCCTTGGGTAAGAAGGAAATAGTAGAAGTTTCAAAAGAGACTACGAGACATGGAGATGACCAAAAGGTTTGGACGGGGAGGTGGTCATGAAGCATGGGGGTGGAAGGAAAGAATTATGAAGGGGACACAAGGTTGAAGGTAGAATGAGATATGTCTGTCATTAAAAAAATATATCACCAATATGTCGCAATTATAGAGATTTATGTGTTTAAAGTGCTGTGCAAATCTTACATAGTGAATACCAAAGTGTTAAGGGGAAACCAAGATCAGAAGGGAGAGAGAGAAACAAGAGTAGTGACCAGAATAAGAGGAAAAAGGCAGCGAAAGGCATTGAAGAGGATTTATTATATAATCCATCCATAGTCTCCAAAGGGTTAACTTCAAAATGCCCAGACTGACTGCTTAAATAAGGCTATGTCTATACTAGAGAGTTTATATCAGTACAGCTGTACCGATGCAGCTGCTCTGGTGTAAGATCTCTCATGTAGCCACTCTATGCTGATGGGAGAGAGCTCTCCTGTCAACGTAATTAAACCACCCCCAACAAGCAGCAGTAGCCATGTCAGCAGAGTGCTGTCCACACCGGTGCTTCTGTCGGTGTATCTTATGTCGCTCAGGGGCGTGTTTTTTCACACCCCTGACTGACAGAAGTTATACTAACAAAAGTGATAGGGTAGACATAGAATAGAATGAGGCTATTTTTGAAAAGAACCAAATTGCAATAGCATCTGAAAAGCCCATGTACTCTCTCTAGCAACTAGATCTAAATTATTTTGCAAGGTGTCCCTGGTTTCTGTGGTGCTCTGATGTGGCAATCTCCAGCTTCTATGGCACCTTTTGGTAAGTATAAAAATGGAGGCTTCTTTTGATTAAATACAATGTGTCGCATTTGTTGTTGATTTCGTTTACACTGCCCCTAGATTTTCAATGTGCTGCCGATATTTTTATGGCGAATACTGCTCGTATAACTGATGTTGGTAGAGGCTGAAAAGTGAAGATTTCCACAATTGAGGAGGGGGCAGTTTGAACTTTCAGAGTGTGGGACAGCATGGGAGATGCTGAGTTTTGACACTTGAGGAAGCATTTTAGCTTTGTTGGCCTGTGGATGGATTTCTTCTTTCCCTCCCTCTTTGCTTCGGCGTGTCTACAGTATAAGTACTACAGCGCTGTCTACATTGGGGCTTAGGTTGGCATAACTACATCTCTGAGGGGAATTGAATTTTTCACACCACTGAGCGATGTAACGAGGTTGACCTTAGTTTTAGGTGTAAACCAAACCTCGGAGGTGACTAAATATGACTTCTGAGGCGGAAGTTGCATTTTTTTTCATACCAGCAACATCTAGCAGCCGCTGCCTCTATATTTGCTGTTGCATCCAACAAAAATGAGTTAGCTGGATGTTTCTTTTAAAATGATCAGCAGTGAAATCCTGATACTTTATTGCTAACTACTAAATCAACCTTACTAGGTTTCAGAGTTGACACCCCACTTAGATGAAGGGGAAATTCACACTTCTTACAGCTAGTGTCTCAAGCTGTTTGCAGGCTCAGGAAGACAGTACTGCATTGTTTACACTGTCACATTTGGAAGGTTATCATTGTGACGTAAGGGCTGGAAACTTAGTCCTTTTAAAGTGAAATTTTAGATTCCAGTTCACATCCGCAGCAAGAGGTGAATTCTGTGGCAGATGCTGAGACCATCAAATCATGGAATACGTGAGGTCTTCAGCCTATAGTTCTGAGCATAATCATTGTGGCCTCCCAGGAATGCCTGGTATTTAATGTCCTTGGTTATAATGGGAGTAATTAATTTATACTTTTTTAATGAAATCTTAATACTTAACTTCTTTGAATTTAAAAAACAAACAAACAAACAAAAAAATAGCTCTTAAAGTCCCAGTGCAGATCATCTTTTCTTATGAAGTTAGCCTCTATCTTCATTCTGTACATTAGGTGCATGTAGGGAAGCTCTAGTGCTCGCCAGCTTTCATCCCCCTGGTGATCTCGTAAAGTGCAATTGATTAATGTGTAGCCTGTTCAGTAAAATCCCAAAGAACAGCCTCTTGATAGAAACCGTGAGTGAGCAGTGTGAATAATTACCAGAACAATGGTATCTAGAATGATGAGGAGTCACGCATGAAGTGCTAATCAGTTTAGCCTCCAGTTAAGGAATAAGGAAAAACACTCATCAGATGTGGTTGGATTTATTGTATTTCAGAGGAAGTTAATGGATTTACCCCAGAATCGTGTGTTGCTACTGATGCTCATTTATTTCAATAGTATTTGTTGGTAATAGAAAAGCTAATCAGCTGCAAGCTTCCTGCTGATCTATTCAGCTATTAAGATGCATAGAACTCTTGTTATATTTAAGCTAATGGTAACTTTACTGGATATTACCTCCCTCTTTATAGGCACTACATCTCATGCCTGGAATTTAGAATCTTGTTACTCTAGTCTAAAGCAAATAATAATAAGTCTGCTGGTTTGACCAACAATGTTAGGATTCACACTGGGCTTACTGAATGATACTTACCTGTCTTACCATCCAACTTCAACCATTTTGGCCTTTTCTCCGTTCTGAATGCCAGCACTGAATTACATGAGTTGGACTACATGTCTTCCCCATCTCTATCTTTCTGCCAGGGCAAGGTTGGAGGAGAGGAAGGGGATCAGGAACGGTCAGCATGGGTTTACCAAAAGCAAGTCAGGCCTGACCAGCCTGATTGCCTTCCATGATGAGATGACTGGCTCTGTGCATGCGGAGAAAGCAGTGGATGTGACATATCTTGACTTTGCTTTTGATACGGTCTCTCACAGTGTTCTTGCCAGCAAGTTACAGAAGGATGGGTTAGATGAATGAATGAAGGTGGATAGAAAGCTGGCTAGATCATAAAGATTATAAAGCCCTAAAGTCTTTTGTTTTACACTTTCTGTGACTGCTGTCTAACTGTTGAAATCCTATTTCTAGAAGACCAGTTGACTACTTGCTTTTTTTGTGAGTAGATTTTACATGGTGCTTCTCTCTCGCAACACGTGACATCGTTGCAAAATATAACACATACCTCAGTGACCTTCTCTGTTTTTTGAAGAGTTTTAATTCCATTGTAACTTGGGTCTATGAAGTTGTTTGCACTGGTGGCCTGGGAGCTTTTTGGATACTGCTACTTCTTCTAAGGACCCCCGGGCATAGTGATGATGGTAGTATTCTATTCATGACATACATAGACAGGACTACATTTTCATTAAGGGCCTGATCCAAAGCCCACTGTAGTCTGAATGACTCAACTGAAAGGCTAGGGATCCAACCTCAAATGGGTATTTAAAATCATATGCTGTATTGTGTAGTTATCTCTTGGCAATGTCAAATTCAAGGGGTTTATGCAGCTTGCAAACAAAGCCCTTGTACTACGTAAGAAATGTACCCGTGAATGGGGTCGGAATTTATATCCATGTTACCACAAAAATTCTAAATCGTTAACTTAGTAAATATAATTCAGACCTGCATCTTGCTGGGGCTGGGAGGCTGTTGCCACCAAGACACTGGGGCATAAAGTGTGTTTTATAGTGGAATCGCACCATATCAAGAGCCATGATTTTTCTCCAAACTTAGTCACAGATAATGAAAGAACTGTAAATATAGCCCATCAGAAATTGTAGCTTCCAGCAGCCGCTGATCTATTTCTAATCTGGAGAACAATCTCCTTAAAACTGACTCTAGAAAGAGTTCTGCAGCAGGTGGATACTAGGCAACCTGTGGTGTTTTTTCAATATACATCATGCTGCTGTCAGACCAATACACAACTTTCCACTATTAAAATAATAAATCAGGACAAAACCATTGTGTATGTATAGCTATACAATTTGTGATTCATCTGTAATTACAGTGTTTAACTGTCAACTCACTGTTCTTTCAATCAATGACGACAAAATAAAAATCCTTTGTTCCTGTAAGTTTGTAAATATACAAGTTTATATATTTTTTGTGCAAAGGAGTAGTTGGCGGGTCCAACACCAATATTTGTCATGTGAATGTTGCTTTTGTTTAATTTTTGCATGTTGAAATGTTGAGGTTTTCTTGATGAGCAGTGTTTTGTGATTGTTTCCTACTGGTATTACTGCGCATGTTTTAAAAAAATTTCCAATAAAAAAGCCACAAAAGAATAAAGTCCTTCCTTTTTAATGCTTCATTTCTTGCTGTTAAAATTTCAACTCACCATTTCTCTCCACAGAGGAGTTGATTAGTATTAAATGGTGTCTTGTTAGAGTATATACCCTACACAGTTCTCTACGTATCTGAGCAGTGCCGCACACATCTACACCACTATTTTTAGCTGTGTAGTGTCCCCCTACCTCCCCACTGCCTTCCCCATGCCAGAACCTTTCACTGCCGCATATAGCTATCCACGGTGGATGCTCTTACTTCGGTTTAACAGTGGCTTTTTTGGAGGTTTAGTTTAAGTTGATCTTGAACAGGTTTGTTAAAACAATGAGCCTCTCTTGAGTCCACGTGAGTTTGTATGGGTTTAAATATATCATTTAAAAACTGATCTAAATTAAACTGGTGCAATTTTAGACTGATTTGAGAGAATCCACACACACAAGTTGCACTAGTTGAACTAAGTCACTTCTGAATTCAGCCAGCACGATTTTAGTGTGTAGACAAGCCTTAAGAGAATCCACACGGAAATCTGCACCAGTTTAAATAAATCCATGTCCACGCATCTTTAGTTTTAACTATTGCAACTTTTGTGTGAAGACAACTGCATAAAAGCTGTGGGATTACATCAACATATGCCAGCTGAAAAGACGTGGCCCCGGCTACCCCCTTAATATGGAGCTGCTAATGAAGGGTGTTTTATAAATAAAATTAACTTCACTGACCTGCTTTCTGCTCGACTGCCAAGAGCTATGTACTGAACTGCCCCCATAAGGGTTATGTGGGCTAGTGATCAGTGAATTATCTGCTAACTGCAGCTGGCGAGTTCCCAGCAGAGAACAGGTATTCAGGAAAGGGGCGGAGGGGTATTCTACATGATAGAACTCATTTTAAATTACTATGCGGGACTGTATCCACTTCAGAATGTGGCTGGCTCAAGCAGACGTGCTATAAAACCTACTGGGGAAGACACTGCCATGCCTTGCTTGGATCTGAACCCATTTTTAGTTTAAGGTGCCTGACTGTCCCTTTTCTCTCTTCAGCAAAGCAGTTAAATTGTTTCTTAACCCATCTGTCCCGCTCTGGATGACCATAGTGGACGCTGGTGCTTGTTGGCGCGCCGAGTCTCATGCTTGCAAATACTTGGGTTCGTCAGGCCTGAGTTTCATGAGCTTATCCACACAGAGCAGGATGAGAGTCAGAAACCAGAGGCTCCAGCCGACAGCAGCTGCAATCCAGCCGTACTCATCTACTCCAAGCTGGCAGCACTTGGCTGCTTGCGGGCAGAAGTTCACATCATCTGATAGCAGAGAAAGCAAAGTGAGCCATGCAGGGCATTTTGCACACAACAGGCTTCTCTTTGCCTGGGGGAAGATGGGGGTGACTTCGGGGTGTACCTGATCCTGGCACCAAGGTTTGACCAACTCCCCTTCATTCTGCTTCCTGTAACTCCTCATACCCCAGTTTTACACTCCCTGGCCCGCTGCCTTCTTTTAGCTGAATGCTTAGGGTGGCTGGAGACGGTATTAACCATCCCGTTAAAGAGCTGCTGCTCCCACAAGGGGATATCCTTTGAAAACACCTCGTTCAGCAGCTCCTGCTGATTCCAAAAGGGATTAAGATCAAAGCAGCTGGTTCCAAGAGAAAAAGCAAGGGGGGAGGGAAGGCAGATTTCACTTGTCCGTGAGTGAGGGGGGGTCGTTTTGAAATGCAGGGGGAAGCCCAGTGGAGGTGCCTGGCTCACAGGAATGTTTGACACCCAGGAAAGAGGGCGAGATTGGAAGCTGGAGCAGCTAGCGGCTGGAAAGAGGATCTTGGGTTAGTTCTGCTTGGCACATCAGGCAGTTTGGGGAGGGATTGGCAGCTGGAGATGGTGGGGCTGGGGCAATGGGCTCTTTAAGAAGGGGTTTCACACCCTACACACCTGGCTGGTCTGGCAGGGAGTGAAGGGGCTCAAACCACTGGTGCCTGAGAAAAGGAAGGTGTGAGGGGGATGGTGGAGACAGGAAAGTGGAGCCAAAGGCTATGCAAATTGAGTTAGTCCAGGTCCATGAAAGTTGTGAACCTGGGCTGAATGCTCCCAGGAAGCACTGGGCCTCAAAAGCCACACATCTCAGGTAAACTTAGGGATCTAGCAAAACGTTTCACAGAATTTTACCCATAACCTGAGCCTTCGGTTGAGTAATCCTAGCACATCAGTCCTATCCCACGGCTGCCTTTCGATGACCTTTTTGTGTAATCTCACCACTCCGCTTTGGAGCTGTAGGAATGAATCAAAGAAGTCTTACATGGGCAGTACTCTGAGCTCCTATTGCCCTCAGTGTTTGTCAAGAGCACACCGGACACACTTTCAGCCTCTGGAAAGAAAAAGCACAGGAGAAAAGGTACTGTAGACTGGCAAAGCCAAGACAGGAGATGGAGAAATGCCTTGGCCCTGCTGGAGTCTGCTGATCGCAGGACAATCTCATTGTGACCCTCTTCTGCAAGAAGAACTTGGGTACAGAGATTTTTCCTGTAGCACAGGTAAAATGTCAGCGTGTGGGCAGCTTCTGTCTCTAACAATGCCATGTTGTTCAGCTGCTCTACAACTATCACTAGTGGGAGAGGAGATTGCCACTTGTCTGGCTGTGGCAGGCACAGTTCCCAGATGCGTGTTCTAGGATGCTGCCTCCCGTCACCTCATCCCGCCATTGTCAGCACTAACTTAAAAAGAAGTGGCTGTCTTCTAACAAAAGGCATTAAAGAATGCTTCATATTTTCTTTTATCATGGCTCCACTGTGCCTAGGCGCTCTACAAACATAGTAAAAGTCAGTCCTTGCCCCCCGAAAGTTTGCAGTCTAAATAGACAAGACAGCCAAATAGTGGGATGGAAGGCAATATCCACATGTGTACAGTTGGGGGAACTGAGGTACAAGGAGATTAAAGCTGAGATTTTCAAAGGGGCCTAGGAGTTCTCTTCCTTCCTTTGGTCCCTTTGAAAATCCCTACCTGAATGAATTGTCCAAAGTCACATAGGAAGGCAAGCAGAGCTAAGAACAGAATCCAGGTGACCCAGTTCCCAGTCTAGTGTCTTCACCACAAAGCCAGCCTTCCTCTTTTGTTTCTTTCAGGAATTTTGTTACATGTTTTTAGAAATATAGAGCCATGAAATGTGAGGTTACAGGAAATACTAAAGAAATCTATCCCACGTCACGTGAGGCTTCCCGCTCGTAATAACTTCCTCGCGTTCCCCCTTTGACTTGGAGTCAATTGGCCTCAGGAAGTTGGGAATCCCTTTCCTCCACCTCGCTATATTGAGAGCAACTTAGGGAAAGGCAGTAGTAGTCAGGACTTCCAGTTCCTTTTCCCTCTTCTGCTACTGTTTGCTGCATGACCTTAGACAACTCACTTCATCAATCGGTGGTTAGCTTTTTCAGCTGTAAAACGGGGTTAATAACTACCACAGAGGAGTGTCATAAAGCTTAATTAATGCTTGTAAAATAATGCAAGATCTTTGGAAGAAAGGCATCACGGAAGTACAAAGCGGCATTGTTGTTATAACCTTTACCTTTAAAGTCTAGCTGAAAAAGATATACTGTGAAAGCAAACTCAGGGCACACGTACACTGCAATAAAAGTCTCCAAGCCTGGGTGAACTGACTCAGGCTCATGAGAGTCACGCTGCAGGACTAAAAATAGCAGTGTAGATGTTGGGGCTCGGGCTGGAGCCCCGTCTCGGAGACCTTCCCTCCACATGGGCTCCAGACCAAGCCTGAATGTTTACACTGCGATTTGATAGTGCCACAGCCAGAGACAGCTGATCTGGGCTATGGGGCTTTCAGTGCAGTGTAGATGTACCCTAAGTTGTCCATCTTTAAAAACCTGCTGCAAGAGTTACAGAAATTCTGAGACCTCAATGGAGGCAATATTCTGAGAGGAAAACACCTGCCCTGTTTAAATCACCGCTCCTCTCAAGGGAGCAGTGAAAATTGGTTATCTGGAATCAGTGGCTGATAAAGACTGAACCAAATCATGCTGAAAAATGCTGGATACTTTAAATTGGTCGCTTAACCCAGCGGGTTGGGTATGAAAGCCAGTTGTCTGTTCTGCAGCTGTCTCCGCTACTTAAAATCCTATGGAGCCAAACCCCAGCTGAACCAGCAGACTCAGTCTGTGGCATCGTTAAGGTAAATGCTTGGCAGCATCAACTCTCCTCAGAAAGACACTGTGAGCGCTCCTCTCAAGTAAACTTTTTCAGTAACCATCACTAATTTTAACCACCAGTTCTTTACACTTCTTAGAGAAGGGACAGTGGCTTGTTTCTTTCATAAGTAAAGAACAAATTCTTGGTTCAGGCTGTTAACCCACCTGACCACCGAGAGGCAAGGCACTCGAATAACTATGTGAGGGGTGCAGCATAAGAACCTAAATAAAACCGAATTACCTGCTAAGTAAGAATGCTGAAGAATGCTGGACAGGAAGATGAAGGTGACGGCCGTGCAGGGTACAATGGTAAAGTGCTTCATGCTGGAAATGTAGCACCCTGTCCGAGCAGCTGTGCTGATCAAGATGCAGTCACTGGCAGCTTGGGAGGCAATTCTGCAGGTCCTCGATAAAAATCGAGCCTAATGTTCCGGGGAAAGGGTGGAGCAAAGGAAATTCCTGTTGCCAGTCCACCTTGAACTTTCCTATCACGTACTGTACAGTGAAAGAGAAGGGCTTTAACCAAAACAAAAATCTGTGTTGACAGCCTTCAGGGTAAGTTAATTACAAACAGTGCAGCTGGTAAAGGTCCCCTGAAGGTCAAGCCCCAGTTCCTTTACAGGATCACTGTAGTAAGAGATAGGAAAGACCTGTTGGAGGCCACTGATCTGCTGATGTCTTCTGATATTATGCTTTGATCTTAGCCAGATGGCTTAAGACCTGAAAAAGAAGATGATCAGTGGGGGAAATCTGTCTTACATTTTGGATCTAACAGCCAAAGATTGCCCACGCTTGTCATCTTCCCCATGCTACACGGCAGTTGTGGTACTTCTAGGCATCAGAGAGTAATTGAGACTTTAGGCTCACACAATCTTTGGCAGTTTCAGTGCAGAAGGCAGTCAGTGTGTCAGGCGAGGTTGGTACTTGTCCACAAAGAAAAGGGTTGAAACCAATCCTTTCACTTAGGCCATTCACAGCTGTCAGATG
Source organism: Emydura macquarii macquarii (assembly GCF_026122565.2). Taxonomy (NCBI): domain Eukaryota; kingdom Metazoa; phylum Chordata; order Testudines; family Chelidae; genus Emydura; species Emydura macquarii. The sequence continues at coordinate 3,293,967 of NW_027133667.1, forward strand.
ACAATGACTGGCTGTCTCTAATGATCTAACTATTACAGCGCTCATGAACCATTATCTCTGCCTATTCCAGTCTTCTACCCACCATGAAGTCCTTATGAAAAAAACTTCAGAAGTTAAATCAGACAGGAAACCCACCTGGAGAGCTGGAGTCCAATAGCACACAGATCACTGGCATTTTTCTGCCGTAATTACAAATATTTTCAGGCACACAGGTGAAATAAAAGCTGCCCTGCGCCTGCTCCGTTGTCATCAAAACGGAAATGTTTCACTGAGATCTGGCAGAGTGGGGATTTATTCTTAAAGATAGGTGCAACACAGACAATGGCAGTGAAAGCATCCTCTGCCTTGTCTCCAGCTACCTGGCCTCCACGCTGTCTATAGGTGAAAAAAGTGCCCATTTCATCCAAGCACCACACTGTTCGCTATTCTGGTTTTTGGTGACATTTGTTACGAGACCTCACTTTCATTCTGATGCCAAACAAAAACAAATGTCCTACCCTCTCGTTTGCGAAACGGAATTGTTGTTTTCCAACAAGCCCCAACCCTGACCTGGACAACTGAATGGGTTGTTCACTATTCCGACCGTTTAGTTTTTGCCACTCAGCTGAGATGAACAAGGCATCCAGTTCAGGCCTGTTGTGGTGCAGCCCCCAGTTCACTACGAACGGACTGAGAGCGCTACCCGCAATTCTATACGGGCAGTGAAAGGTTCCATATCTCTTTACTGCTCCCCTTAACAATACCCAGCCCTTGAAATAAAATATTTCCATGGCAAAGTACAATTTATTCCACCCAAGATTTCCCAGGAGAAAAGACTTGTCAAGTTGCATATGAATAAAAAGACAGGACAGCTGAAATGGAAAATTTTACAGTTAGCCACCAGGCCCTGCTATTCCAGATCTGCTTTGTTTTATGTTTTTTACTTGTCCACCACAGCAGATGAAGTTACAACTGCCTCTAGCCGGTCTGCAATGGTTGTTCTTGTCAGAGCTTTCTGTATACACTGTCAATTCTTTCTGTTGACAGTGGAGCAGTTATGGATGGAGTTTTTTGCTTGTGTGACAACAGAACTGCGTGTCTGAGCAAACCATCAGACAGTAATCCTGAAAGAAATACATCTTTGCATAACAGACAATGCTTTAAAAAGTGTCTGACTGCCCAGATATACGATGCCTTTCGAACTCCGTGTATAAAATTTTCTTAGCTTCTGGTTTATTACAGTGGCAAGAGCTTTCATTAATAGATTTTTTTTTCCATTTTCATTTTCACCTGAGCATGAAAGATGGAAATTGTTTACTGGGAAGAAAGCCCAGTGCTCTCCTTCCATTCCACTCTTCCCTCCTCAAATGTCTCATCTTTGAGTTTTGCTGGGAGTTGATACTGAAATTCATTTTGCAGACATGAAATGAAAACCCATTTCACAGTGCAAAATATTGAGAAAGACAGACAGACACTTCATTGTTTAGTGCAGAATTTGTGACCTGGGATGAAGCGCCTTTTCAACGGTAGTCATTAGTCAAACAGTCTTTGTCGGGTTGTATGTAAATACTTCGACCTCCAAGACAGACTGATACTGTTTTCTGTGCATTTGCACAGCTAAAAACATTAGATGATTTGTTTCTTTCTTTATCTTTTAAAAAAACAAAACAAAACAAAAAAAAACCCCTGGGAGCCAGATATTTTATGACAGGGCTCAGCCAAAATCCACTGAAATCAATGCAAAGACTCCCACTGACTTCAATGGCTTTTGGATTGGGCTTGAAACGAGGGGTTTATTGGATGAGCTGAAGCAAGCAAGCCCTGTTAAAGGTTTTCCTCACACAACTCTGGATTTATTTCAGTTCTGCCCAGGAACACTTTAAAATGGCAGTGCTGCATCTCCCTTCACCAGAAGCTGCTAATCATGCCAAATTGTGTGATGAGACCCATCCAACTTGTGCTCAGCTAAGATTTATTGCGATATTTGAAATCCAGTCTCTCGAGGGGAAAAGGTAGTGCACGAAGCACAGGAATTAAAAATGGAGAAGATATAGGTCATTTGGTCCTTCCCTTGCTGGGGATTGTTCTTTTACGTATGTTGCTGAATGCTTTGCCTACTCCTTTTGGGAGGCTATCCCATAGTCCAATAGATCTGTGAGGCAAATTATTGTAATAATCTCAAATGAGGGGTTATCTACCACTTTAGTATATTTTTTTGGTTTATAGTGTCTGATGTTGAAATATCCACAGTAAAACTGCTTCTCAGGATTCTATGCTCAACTAAATGCTCTTTGCACACTGCCTGCAACCGTGTGACCCTGAGATTACTACCTATGATTAGTTTTTGCATTCTAAACAAAAGCTGGTTTTTGTTACGTCAGTGCAACCCTGCTGAAATAAATGAGAGAGTAGCAAATAGCGCCGGGTGCTGCATTTTATAGCACAAAATACCTAAATCAGTACAACACACGCACTACACTGGAGCGAAGAAAATTAAATCCATGGCACATCACTGTCAAGTATGAAGAGAGCAACTCCCCTTTTTCAAATAAAGCATTTGTAGTCCATTACATCTTAGGTCCCTGCTCTAGCTGCAGCATAGCTGAGGACTGCCTTTTTCACTACTGCTGTAGAGGAGGACAGCTTTGGTGTCGAGAACATGCACCTATTAACATTTGATGTGTCCATACAGAATATCTTTGGAATTATAGAGCTGAGTCTGAGGCCCTACTCCTGCAAACACTTAGGGATGTGTGTAACTTGACTCAAGTCAGTGGGATGACTCGCATGAGTAATATTCTACCAGTGCTTGAGTCCCAGCTTAGTTTTGCTTATTGCAGTTGCTGGATTCATAGAATAATAGAAGATTAGGGTTGGAAAGGACCTCAAGAGGTCACCTAGTCCAACCCCCTGCTCAAAGCAGGACCAACCCCAACTAAATCATCCCAGTCAGGGCTTTGTCAAGCCACACCTTAAAAACCTCCAAGGGTGGAGATTCCACAACCTCCCTAGGTAACCCATTCCAGTGCTTCACCACCCTCCTAGTGAAAAACTTTTCCCTAATGTCCAACCTAGTCCTCCCCCCCTGCAACTTGAGACCATTGCTCCTTGTTCTGTCATCTGCCACCACTGAGAACAGCCTAGCTCCATCCTCCCTGGACCCCCTTTCAGGTAATTAAAGGCTGCTATCAAATCCCCCCTCATTCTTCTCTTCTGCAGACTAAACAAGCCTAGTTCCCTCAGCCTCTCCTCATAAGTCCTGTGCTCCAGCCCCCTAATCATTTTTGTTGCCCTCTGCTGGACTCTCTCCAATTTTTCCACATCCTTTCTGTAGTGGGGGCCCAAAGTGGATTCTGACATTGAGTGTTATGTACGAAGATCCTACGCATACGGCACCAGAGGACCACAGAGCGAAATGCTCAATAAAACATCTTAGAGTCCCTGATAGCTGTGATCCAGTCTTGATATCACCCATATAAGCCTCTATATCTTTGCATCTTCTCTGTGAGTAACTAAACCTCCAGGCCCACATTTATGAAAGAGATTTGCTGGGCAGCCTGTCCAGTGGGTCTGAGCCCCCTTAGCCTCCCCTCGCCTTTAGTTTGTCATGTTTACATTTGGGGACTTGGGGCTTTCTGCAGCGGCCCATTCAAGATCCCCTTTAAGGCTCCATTTCAAGAAGGTATTTACATATGTACCTAACTTTAAGCATGTGAATAGTCCCTTTGAACTGATAGTCTATCAGGGGGGTTTGGGATATGTTTGTTGTTTACATTTGTAAGCAAAATATGTTATCGCTGTGGGTATCAAAATGAAAATTGGCTAACTTTTAGAAACAACAGTTTTGATAATGTGTTTGATATTAAAAAAAAATGGGAGGGGGGAATTGAAAATGGTACTATGAGACTCTATCAGCAAATGCAATGCAGGTGTGTGTTTAAACACTTCGGAACAAAATCAAGCTTGAGGTTTTACAAAACGTTTGGATTTGCCAGCCAGGGAGAGGTGTGTTACTTTGACTAGTCCTCACTACTGTGACTTTGAGGTGCCAGCCTTTCTCTTCCTCTTCAGCACCCGAGAAATTGCACAAGTCATTCATTGCCTGAGATAAGCTGCATGGGTCCTTCTGGCTGAGTCGGAAAGAGGCTCCCTTTAATTCCACTTGGCACAGCTCCTGCATAGAGACAAAAGGGCCCCTGATTTGAGTTTGATACAGTAATAATTAGCACACACAGAGCAAGCCTAGGCAGTGCATGTAGGGGAGGGACTCCTCTTTATAGAGTATATTCCCATGTCTGGTCACCACCAGTGGCAATCTGATCTTTAATAATATTCTTTTTAATAATGGTCTGCATTCAAAATGCCAAAGGAATGAACTGGATTATCCTTTCAGCTTCTATCATCCATCAGTGAAGGTCATAAAAAATGGGGATCTGGCTTTATTACTCCCTTCTATATTCACTCACTAATTAGATTTAGTCTCCAATGTGCCAGGGATCTTAGCGGTGCTTAGCTGGTGATGTTTGCATGTCTGAAAGTGCCAGGCCCCTCTCCCAGCTGCCCTTTAAGACAGTATTTGAATGTAATTCTGGGCCTGCTACTGAAATGCTATGGAGAAAAATGGGCTGAGTTTGTTTGGACTCAGGGTTAGGAACAAAATTGGTTAGTATTAAAATAATAATATAATCTGAGCTTGTTGAGAGGGAAGGTGGTCTTGCAGTTAAGATACTAGACTTAACACGGTTTATTTTATTGCATCAGTCCATCTTAGCCAATAAATGAATGCTGATTTCCATTCTCAAGCATTAAAACCAAGCTTAGCAACCCTTTTGTTTGGCAGTTCCCTCTCTGACTTGTGCTAGCTTTCTCACAGCACCATTTGAGAAGGGAAGTGCGACTCCCTTGCCTTTCACCAAGCACTGAAGTCAGTTACATCACTCCTGCCTCAGTCTCCTTTGAGGTCAGAACTGACGTTTCTCCTCCCGACAGTACGTACCTCAGTTCAACTGCTGTCACCTCCAGTGCTGGCTAGTTTAAATAAAAAGCAGAGTTCACTGGCATAGAGTAGAACCCGAAGAGCAAATCACAAGCAATAAACACACACAGCAAGTTTTTAGGCTTTAAAGTCACTTAGAGGATATTGGTGGAACAAGATGAAAATGTTAGGCCTAAATTTCAAAGGTAATTCCTCAGCTTTTGGGTACCCAATTTGAGAAGGGGAGGTTTCAGAAAGGGCCGAGCACTCTCCCTCTCAAGCTGAACAACCAAAAACAGAGGCACCCAGAATCTCATTTTGAAACTATAGGCCTTATGTATTCGAAAACTCTTTGTTTCTGCCGGCCTGGCTGTCTTGCCAACCTGGTCAAACTGTGAAGTCAGTGTTATGGGTCCAGGAAAATCTGAGTCTCCAAAAGTATGCCGTTTTCTCTTTCAACAGTTCAGAGCCTGCAGATATTAGACAATACCCTATTTTACATATTCACATGCATTATCATTCGCCTTAATGATTTTGCTTTGCGACAGACTTTTGTCCTTCCCTTCCAGTCCCTAACTGTAGAGGTATATACCCATGCACCTTAGCGAGGTCACCCTTGTGAGCTGTTTGTCCAATCACACAAGTATAATTTATTCATATAGTGCTTGATTGTGCTTTCAAGAGCCTGACTATGGGATAGCTGGAGGCGTTTCCCCGCATGGGTACCCGGACGCACTAATTCTGCTTGAGCAAGCATGCTAAAAATAGCAGCATATCTGGGAGCAGCTTGGCCTGCAGCTCGGGCTAACTGCCTGAGTACAAACCCGCCCGGACCCCCAGATACACACTTATGTGGCTAGCATGCCCTGACACCCACGCTACCCTCAGCAAACTTGAGCAGAGCTAGCACATCTGTCTACCTGCACTGGGAAGCATGCTCCCAGCAGCAGTCCACAGCCCTGACCAAGGGGTGATGCATAAAATGCCCCACCCCAGGAGAGATCCTAGAAAGGACCATCCCCCTGAGACACCTTTCACTCCCTGCTTCCCCTTTGCTCGGTGTATTGAGAAATAAAAGATTTCAAGTCTATGGGGCTGACAATGTAGTAGCTTTCACGAATGCTAGAGTTCTCTTTAATAGTACAGTTTTCCAAAGGAAAAAATAATCACGTGACGCAATCCTGACTCCTGGGAAATTAATGGGGGTTTTGCCATTGAGTTCACTGGAGCCAGGATTTCACTGCATCTTCTTTCTTTCGCATCTGAGGGGAAGGAATATAAAGCATCCATTTCCCATCACACAAAACCAATAAAAACAAAGGTCCATACCATCAGCATTTATGATCACTAACATAATACTCTGGATAGATTCTCTTTTTTGTGTGTGTGAACGTTCCACATTAACATTATACCAATGTTTGGCTTGGAAGAAGGTCATAAATCTGTCCTTGTTCCTTTTTGATCTCCAGTGTCGAATCTTTGTTTTAAAGCTGATAAAAAGAGATGTGTGTGAAACAGCTTGGAGGTTTTCTCTGTTTCCTGGGGACTGATATTTCTTTAAGCAATATTTCAAGGAGTTTTCATTGGTTTATACATCTCAGAGTGCAGCGCCTTACAAAAGTTTGTTCCCATTTGCGAGCACCTTGGCTGTGCACGCAGGCATGGCCAATTTGTTATTAATCACAACACTGCCTGCTGACAAAACACAGCCAACTCTTGTCACACATCTGACATGAAAAATTTAGAATGAGCCAGACAGCTCCCGATCCATTTCACTCAGCGTTTGTATTAGGACAAAAAAGGGTCTCTCTCCTCTGGTCTAGACCAGTTCAGCTCTTAAAAGAACAAGTTTCTAATGATATGTTAAAGAAAAGTTTACTTCAGTCCTTCATTTGCTGCTCAGTAGAGTTAGAAGTAGTTCCAGAATTCTTCAGGCTACATAAAGAGCAGGTGATCAAGGTAAGAACAGGCATTCATATTACCTAACACAAGAATTCTAGCTAGCTAAGCCAAAATGCAAAATTTTCACCGTTGTAAAACTGCCTTTAGAATTTTAAAGACGTGGCATGCAGTTTCCCCCGTTCCCCCAGAAGAAGAAGCCTACATAAAGTTAATTTGCTCATTGATCTGATGACATATATTAATATTCTTTTAAATCAACAACTAACTCTTACAGCTATATCTAAATGTGTGTACATTCAAACTATAAATTAGGTACTCTTGAGAGAGCACAAATGGAGTAACTGTGGATAATTGTTTAGCTAGCCCTTTGTCAACCTGAAGAATTTTGAGGGACAGAAAACTGACAGCAACTCAGTTTGGGATGATATTCCATATTAACAAAATAGTGGCTAAAGTAAATAAGAAACCTCTACGATGTGCATTAGAGCTGGACAGAAAATAGTTTTCCTATCCTGTGAGAGTTTGTTTTTTCTAAATTTTGCTTGTTCTAAACTGGGATGAAAAGTTGAAATCTTGAAAATATCTTGAAAAATCTTCACAAATAAAAACATCTGACTAAAAAAGCCACCTCACAAATCAAAATGTTTCATTTTGAAAAAACGTTAATGTGATCATTAATTTCAATTTTGACCTATATTTTTAACTTTTAAAGTATAAATTACCTACAATTTCTAAATGAAAGATGAAAATTTTGTTTCAGAAATGTTGAAATGGGCTGTTACCACAAACTTGAAACTTTTCTTTTCAAATGGGGGGATTTGTTGAAACTGAACAGTTCAGGTTTTGATGATCTGTATTGTCTGATGAAAAAAATGTTTTGATGTGAAATTCCCAACCGGCTGTATCCTATCTCAGCCATGTGAAACTGACAAATGCTATATTTTATTTAGCAAGTTATTAGTTATCGAATGTTCTGTTTTTCTATGCCTTAAGCCACTGAAAGCTCAGAGGGAAAAAGGATATGCATTGACTCTACATACAAAGCATTGACTTCACTGGATCTCCATATATCAGGCCCTTTTACACATTTTGTAAAACACATCTGTTACTTTTTAGGTTTTTTTTTTTTTTAATGTCCTTGGTAGTTTTTAAATAAGAGGAGATTTGAACACATGCAGCGCTACTAGGAACAAGCAGTGCTAACTTGCCACCCTGCTGTGATGACTCTGGGGAGGATGTTGCTACTGCCTTGAGGAGAGGAAGAAGCAGGCTTGTGTGTGTTGTGCTGCAGCACTTCTTCCTCCCCTGCAGGTTGTGCTGCGTAAAGAGCTTGCTCCATGCTGCTCTCCGCTCCCACAGTCCCCTCCTTCCTATCTGCCTCACTGCAGGTACCAGGAGGAGGAAGGGGGGACGCTGTGAGAAGGCGGTGGATTAAAAGTGAGAGGTTGAGGGGGCCCCTCTTCTCTTCTCTTCTCTTCTCTTCTGGACTCTCCCTCACCCTGATTTTCTTACTGGAGAGTTGCCAGGTGTAAATAGGGAGAAGCAAATTAGATGCCTGAAATTCATCCAGTCTCCCTAATGTGTTATGAGTAACTCAGGCAAAGACCATCTATTTTTACACACATGGGTCCTGACTTTTGGCTGTGTTCTGCCCCCGTTTGCGCCACAGAGAGGCTGTGAAGGTGATGGGGGAAGCAGTTGGAGCCTCAGGAGCCAGGAAACCTCCTACTATAAAGGGTGGGGGTCTTCTCTAGCTGTCATAACAGCCCTATCCCCCTTGCCTCCAAGCCCAGGACTGTGTCTGGGTGGGAGGAGAACTTGTGGCTCGATTGCTCTATGTTCTGGCTGCAGAATGGACCATAGGTAGCTGTGGAAAGCCGCCATAAAGTTAAAGTAGCCTTTTAGAGGGCTGGCTGGCTGGGATTCGGTCAGTGCCATCCTGCAGCTGGGCTGTGGCTGACCGGCATTGGAATATCTCACAGATAAACCCCGTTCCATCATCGTCCTTACCCATGTCATAACAGAACGCCCCAGATAGTTTTCTGGGTGCCTTTCTGGATGCAGTTACCTTTCATTGTATTGGCTTAATAAGCCAGCCTTTAATATTGCACTTTGCATTTTAAGGTTTTTCACACGGTGTAAACGAGGCAGCGCCACCAGCTGAATTTTCCCCCTCAACATTCTTGCAGGACAAGAGCCGGCAAGATGGCGTCGATGTTTCGGAGTGAGGAGATGTGTTTGACGCAGCTGTTTCTCCAGGTGGAGGCTGCCTATTGCTGTGTTGCGGAACTTGGAGAGCTGGGCCTGGTCCAGTTTAGAGATGTAGGTAGTTCCGAGTGCTTCTTTATGTTGGGCTGTCAGGTATTAAAGGGCCGCTGTAAATGTGGGTGGTCCTAAAAAATGGACCAGCTGGGACAGTGGGCTAACCTGTGAGAATTACAGTGTCTGGCAAGGGGAGGTATTTGGAACTGCTGGAGTCCAAGGGGTCCTGTAGTCAAATACTACCCTACAATGCAGTCTGTGGCAACCCTCACCCATAACTTAATATGAAGGTGCGAGCCACTGAAACTACATCCACAGCGTTCCATCTTAATTAGAGCAGAGACCTCTTGGCTCAAGGTGGGGTGTTGCTTGCTGAGAATTGTAGTCTCTGTAGTAAAGACGAGCAAGGATGCAAGGATTCCAGGTGATGCCAATTATGCCTGGTTGAAGTATATACGCAGTGTGGGTGCTTCTGCGAAAATCTAAGCCCGTGAAGGAAGATGCTGCTCCTTCAGTTCAGCAACTAAATTTGAGCCTGATGCCAAAAGTTAGATTCAGCTAAGAAAATATGAACCATTTCTCTGCATGTGGAATTTGGCATCATTTGCATATCTTTAAAGCCAATCCCTCCAACTCACCTAAATCACCCAGTTACCTTTGGCGGTTTTTCCAAAGTGGGTATCTACAAGAACATTGTTAGAGAGCAAAAACTGCAGCATGAGATTTATCTCTACAAGGAAGAGACTATGAAGCATTTATATGTGGCTTGAAACTGAGATTTACTGGGGACTGCCTGTAGTGAATGGCATAACGACTGAAATATCCTGGGTAAATTAACAGACCCAAAAGGTCTGCTATGGGACACAGAAAATTCATACACATTTTTTCTGCAGTGGTGCTGTTGGCAGCAATGGGGCAAGCTGTAGTGGATACCCCAGTGCAATCTCTGTGATGGCAGCTGTACTGCAGACAGGGTGCAGTGGGTAGTGTCTTCCATTGGTGGAGCTGCATCAGTGCAGATAAATGTTTACTAATCTGCCTAGTGTAAGCAAGGTGTACGGAATGTGCCTCACAAAATTCCACTCCGAATAGCTTTGTCTGTGACATTGGCAGAGGTTTGGCTATTTAAATAAATGAGAGGAAAGAGGGTTCAGCGTTTTGTTCATGAGGAAGTCAAGTCTCTCATTGCCAGGACACCAGTTCACATCCCAGTGAGGTTGGCAGTGGTGCAGAATAATTGTCTGATGTGTGGCACTGGTGACACGAGTTCAGGAATCTTGGTTCAGTTTCTTGGCGACCAGTGGCCAAAATACCTCCATCAGAACTGGCACTGTGGGGAAGAAATCTCCTTTGTCGGGATAATGGGCAGGAGGATGTTGTGAGTGAATCACTAGCTAGAATTCACATAACTGGTCCCTGTTATGCAGGAGGTGAAACCAGAGGTTCATAATGGTTCCTTCAGGCCTTAAAAATCTCTAAAATCTAAGAAACCTTTTCTACCCCAGCTCAGAACTTCAACAGCCAGAGAAGCCAGGGCTGAATGGGCCAAGGGTACCAGTCAAGGTTGAGGCACACTGAGGGCCTGAAGAAGGTTGTATTCCCATTGTTTCTGCAGTGCCCGTTGTGTGGATAGGAGACTACAAGGTCCAGTGATAAATTAAAGGCAGCATCTTTCACTAGCACTCATATACATTTCAACTAAAAATCACCAAGCTGGAAATCTACATTCAGTCCTGGCTGATTTTTTGTTTTGTTTTGTTTTGTTTTTTCATTTCTAGTTGAACATGAATGTGAACAGCTTCCAGAGAAAGTTTGTGAATGAAGTCCGAAGATGTGACTCCTTGGAGAGGATCCTCCGTAAGTAGACCTTTTGTGCGATGCCGTTGTCTCTAGAACAACTGTAATCTAGTATTTAAAAAACCAGTGCTCCTTCCAGCTAGCAAAACGGAATGGAATTTGTTCGAAAAACGGCAATGCTTTCATGAGAAAGTCTTTGTACCTTTCATCTGAGGACTTTGAAAGGTTCGCATGCACCAATCAAGTGCCACGACCCTCCCGGAGGTACACATCACAGCTATTTTGCATATGGGTGAAGTCAAGTGAAAAGAAGTTAAGTGTCTAACAAGTGAGCAGCTTAGCTGGAAATTGAACCCAGGTCATGACTCCTACTGGTGTTCTAATCCATTAGCACGTACTTCCTGGAGCAAAGCATACCAGCCCAGCGAGAGAGTCTTAAAAAAAGCAAAACAAAAAAACAAAAAATGTGTTTTTAGAAAAATATTTTTTCTTAACCTATAAAAAGTCATCATTTTTGTGGGGCTTGTTAGGAAATAGCATTGACTGAAAGATCCACAGAATCCTTAACATGACTACTTTTGAGTGTGTGTATGGGGCGGGAATAATTACAATTACTTAGCATTCGTAGTGCTAATCATCCATTGATCCCCAAGCACTTGACAAAGGTGAGTGTAAACATGATTATGCTCATTTTACAGGTGGATATATTGAGGCACAGAGTGGTTAAATTTCTTGTCCAGTGTTTCACAGTGGGTCAGTGGCACAGCTGGGAATAGACCGTTTGTCTCCTGACTCCCAGTCTGCAAGCGCTGGCCCTTGTGGAAGAGGGCCCTGGATACTTAAGACTTGTTGAGAAGAGGAGGGGGAAAGCTGTTGTTGCCTGGGGACATGTTTTCAGGTGGTGTTAATTGTAAATAGTATGTAAACAAGCTCAGTGTAGTATAGGGAACATGTTAGGACGTAATGTTCCTGTGAGCTATTTAAGTCAGTGGAACTGAAGTCATTCAGCACTCAGGATTTTGAGGGACATACAAACAAAAAGTCAGTGGCCAAGGATATAGGGCTAGATTCACAGAGGACTTAGGCCCCACTGGGATTCACAAACCCCCGGTCAGCTGCCGCTGAACAACGTAGGCAACAAAACTCATTAGGCACCTACATTTTTGCATTAGACATTCTCTCTGCCCCTGTATTTCTGTCTCCGAGTGTGCGCCCTGCTGTCTCACTCTAGGCGTGCAGGCACCCAAGCCCCAGTGGGATGCATGGCCTGGGGGAAGATGAGCATTCCTTCACCCGTCTCACCTGTGGGGCCCAATCTGGTTAGTAGGCCCAGAGCTTGCCTATCAGATTGGGCCACCACAGGCGAGCTCAGACAAGACAGCTGGGGGGGAAGGGGGACGGACGGGCAGAGGTAGGGCAGGGGAGGAGGAGCTCCCTCATAAGTTTTAGGTTAGTCATCTGGGATGCAGGAGAACTTCGGTTCAAGTCTCCCTCCAGTTGAGAGGAGAAGGGATGTGAACAGGGATCTGCCACCTCTCAGGTGAGTGCCCGAACCACTGGGCTATGGGATAGTCCCTCAGTTTCTCCTGTTGAAGCTGTTCCACTTGGCCCCTAACACCAAGAAAGGTTTTGCAGCTGAGAATCCCAAGAGAGGGTGGCACCTTCCCCCAGCCTGGACTGAGGCGCTGAACTCCCTGAAGCGAGGAGGCAAGGACGCACCCCTTGCTTTGGCATCTGCCATTAGCTAGCTTAGGCAAGGAACTGCCTAGCGTGCTGGCTCATGTCAATTCCATTCTCAGGTGCCCATCTCTCCCCAGGCTTTGTGAGTTCCGGTGATTTTCTAGGGGTCTAAAAGTTAAGCTGAACGGCGCCATGTGACTGGAGCCCATAGTGTTTAAGCTGAACCCATTTGAGGTACCTAGAGCAACAGTGTTACAAGGTCGAAATGGCCCAGTGTTTTGAAGGCAACTCTTCCTACAACAGCAAGTCATGTCAAAGAACGAAACGTGTGATGCTTGGTGAAACAGGGCTTGATTCTGCTGAGTGCTGTGACCCAGTGCAGCCAAGTGGGGGAGCACATGCTTGCCATTGTGTGTCGTCCCTTTGCCTTCAGTGCTCTTAGCCCCTGGCACGGTTGATCCCCAAATGAAGAAGTGCTGGGCATCATTCAATGATCCTGTGTAAAGATCAAAGTGAGGAGGTGCAAGGTACAAGAGGTCTAAATATATCTACTGGATGAAATTAAACACCAATCATTTGCTACCAGTGGGATCGATTCTATTGTGATGTGTTCTCCTGGGGGAGGTTGGAGTAGCCCCATCACGTGAGGATTTGAAACGGTTCTGGATACACCACTGGATGCTGTATTATAAGGAACGGCAGGCAGGGGAGCAGGCACAATGAATGGATAATGGTTTTCCACCACCGTGTCTATGATTAGGTTAGCTTCGTAGGTCATGGTTCCCAGGTGTAACACTCACCTCCTTTTGAGAAGGAGCAGCTTCCTGGCTATGGTGGGAGGCTCCTGGAAGCCCCATTCTTGGGTGTCGAGGAGTTCCACAAATATCTGGTGACTCTTCTAGAATAAATATCAAAGGACATTTGACTACGGTAGTCATGTGTCATGATGTCCCATGCGGGTCACCACCGCAGGCCATGTCGGTGACTCCAGGGAAAGCCTAGCAGTGCCTTTTGTGTGGTTTCCTTGCAGGCTTCCTGGAAAATGAGATGGAAAGTGAGATTGTGATCTTCAAGCCTGAAAAGTACCCAGAGACCCCCCTGCCTCGAGAAATGATCGATTTGGAGGTACAGAATTCTGCCCTGCCTCAGGGGCATGTGGAGCAAGATTGGGGCGGGGGGGATGAAATTACATATATACCCACATATTTAACATTTCAGGAAAGCCACGTGGCTCCCAGAAGTAAAGGAGTGTGACTCATCAGTGACCAATTCTTATGGGTTAGCCATGTTATTCTGTAGTTGTGAACTGTGATTTAATAATACTGCATTTATATATCGCTTTCCAGACACAGATTTTGGAGTGCTTTAGTACAAAACGGAGTTGGCATAATTATCCCCATTTTTACACTGGGAAACTTAGAAACAGAGAGGTTCAATAACTTGCTCCCTCACATCATCAGTTAGGGGCATAGCCAGGGACAAAATCTGACTCCTGACTTCCAGTCATATATCTTCTCCACAGAGTTGTTCAGAGCCAGAATTTATTTATTCCAAGCCTCCTGGGAAGGTCTTCTGAGGTTTACTCCACTTGCTCCTCTTTTTAAAAAAATTTTTCTGTCATTTCCCCGTTTTATACTATTCGTCCCCTACCCTTTTTTGACTGCCAGCCATGTTAGCAGAAGCCTTTACCAGAACGTACTGACGTTGCAATCACTACATTCAGGGCTGGGTTATCTCTTCTTGCCTGGGTTGATGCTGAAACATCCGACTGCTTCATCACATTAACTACGACTGGGATTTTCAAAGATCCTAAGGAGGCAGCCAGCTCTTTTAGACCCCTTTAAAAATTCCAGCCCAGTATATTAATAGCAAAGACCTATTCCCTGTCATGAAAAAAACATGGTTTCATAGGAAAGAATAGCCTTTTGCCATGTTACTTTTATCTGTGGTAATGAGCAGTGATGGTTGAAGGGAACCTGGTTTGTTGAACATTGCTAAATGGGTACGTCTAAGATTTAGATCATATTCTGCAAGGATGCCATGAGTCCTCTATCCCTATTGACATCCGTTATGAAATCTGGGAATTGAAGCTGCTATGAGCCTCAGAGGATTCAGCATTTTGCTGGTTTGGATTCTGATGTGTCCTAAGAGAATACGTTGACTCTGAAGCACAGAGTTTGTCTGCTTTTAATCCAACTGGAAATGAAGTTTACAAACTGATTGATTACAATCAAGATTGTCACTCTTTGCCTGGGAAGAGACCATGATCTATCATCACAAAGAATGCGGGTCTCCTCGATTGCATGGGTGTCCTTTTAGTGCTTAAATATAACTTTGAGTCACTGCGTGTAACAGAGAAAGTGGTAGTGGGAAAGGGTTTAATAGCCAGGTGTATATTCCGAAACAGCCAATGCATATTTTAAAATGTTCATTGCACAATCATATGTGTCTGCCCCTTTGTATTTTACAATCCTTTTGACAGGGATGTGGTAACAGCCTGTAAAAGGATCACTGGGTCTGTCTTGCATCTTTCCTCTTTTGTGTTGGTTGTAAACAGACAGTTCTGGAGAAACTGGAGGGTGAGCTGCAGGAAGCCAATCAGAATCAGCAAACCTTGAAACAGAACTTTCTAGAACTGACTGAACTAAAACATCTCCTGAAGAAAACTCAGGACTTCTTTGAGGTGAGAGTCCTTCGGATGTGTTACTATCTGCCCACTTTGTCCTGCTTTCCTTTAGCCCAGGGGTTGACGAGTTTTTGAGTTGTTTATGCTTTTAGCTTTATTTTTTGAGGGGAGGAAGGGATTAAAAAGACTTTCCGGGCTTTCTTTACTCCAGATTTGGGGTCAAATATTCCAAAGAGCCTTGGTGAGCCTAACTCTCATTGGGTCTCAGGCTTCTCAATGGCTAAATCTCACGTAGGCTCCTAAGTCACCTAGACACTTGACAATTTTACACTTAGTCTAACACTCTGTAGAAAACTGTCTTCAGGCAAACAATAGCAACAGTTAAGATGTGACAACAGTTAAATCCATTGGAATATTTTAGTGTTTTTAAAACAATTTTTTAAAAGAAAATGATGATTTCTACTTTCAGACAGAAACCAATCTGTCAGATGATTTCTTCAACGAAGACACTTCTGGTCTATTGGAATTAAGAAGTACTTCTGCCGCGGTGGCTGCAAAACTGGGGTCAGTGTGGTTAAAGGTTTATATAAGGCCGTTGCAAATATATCTTTCCCGTTTACATCCATTGGCATTAATAAGCTGGTTTCAGCACTGTGACCCAGGCTTAGAGGTTTGCTGAATTCAGATAGTTTAGTACAAGTTGGTTTTCAGTCTCTTAATTGTAACTCATTGATGAAAATGAAAGCCACTTTAGTGTTTTGAAGGAGATAATAGGTAATTAAAATGCTGATCTTCATGCCTCAGAGTATTGATAAGTGGGATGGGCAGCCTTTCAGCTCCAGGTTTCTGGTTCAAATGTGCCTCTCGATAGTGATTGAAAATCACTGCCATCTGACAGCTGTTGGGTGGCTTTTGGGAAACTCAGTGAGGAAAATAGAGAGGAACATAAGCTATGGCAAGTCAAGTGTTCAAGGGTAATTGGGCAGGCCAAAAAACAAGCTGAAGCATTACTACCAAAACTACTAGCAAAATGTATTTAAGTATATCAGAAGCAAGTACAATCAGTGGGGCCACTGGGTGGGGTTCAAAAAGAACACTCGAGGAAGACAAGGCCATTGTGGAGAAGCTAAATGAATTATTTGCATCAGTCTTTACTGCAGAGGATATGAGATTCCCACACATGAGCCATTCTCTTTAGGTAACAAATCTGAGGGACTGTCCCAGATTGAAGTGTCAGTAGAGGAGGTTTTAGAAGAATTGATAAATTAAACAGTAATAAGTCACCAGGAGCAGATGGTATTCACCCAAGAGTTCTGAAGGAACTCAATTATGAAATTGCAGAACTACTAACTGTGGTATGAAACTTATTGCTTAAATCAGCCTCTGAACCAGATGACTGGAGGACAGCTAATGTAACAATGTTGACAGGTTTCAGAGGGGTAGCCATGTTAGTCTGTTTTCAGCAAAACGAGAGTTCTGTGGCACTTTAAAGACTAACAAATTTATTTGGGCATAAGCTTCTGTGGGCAGAAACTCACTTCATCAGATGCGACAAAGTGGGTTTCTGCCCATGAAAGCTTATGCACAAATAAATTTGTTAGTCTTTAAGGCACCACAGAACTCTCGTTGTTTTAATGTAACAATGATTTTTTTACAAAAGGCTCCAGAGGCAATTCTGGCAATCTCAGGCCATTAAGTTTAACTCCAAAACCAGGCAAATTGGTTGAAACAGTAATAAAGAAAAGAATTATCAGACACATAGATGAACATGATATAGTGGGGAAGAGTCAACATGGCTTTTGTTAAGGGAAATTGTCCCTCACCAATCTATTAGAATTCTTTGAGGGGGCCAACAAGCATGTGGACAAGGGTGATCCAGTGGATATAGTGTGCTTGGACTTCCGGAAAGCCTTTGACAAGGTCCCTTAAGGAAACTAAGTAGTCATGGGATAAGAGGGAAGGTCTTCTCATGGATCAGTAACTAGTTAAAAGGAAAACAAAGGTAGGGTAGGAATAAATCGTCAGCTTTCAGAGTGGAAAAAGGTAAATAGTGGGGCCCCTCAAGGATCTGTACTGGGACCAGTGCTGTTCAACATATTCATAAATGATCTGGAAGAAGGGGGAAACAGTGAAGTGGCAAAATTTGCAGATTATACAGAATTATTCGAGATAGTTAAATCCAGTGTTTACTGTGAAGCATTACAGAGGGATTTCACAAAACTGGGCAACTGGGCAACAAAAAGGCAGATGAAATTTAATGTTGATAATGCAAAGCAATACATATTGGTAATTTATACATAATCCAGCTATATGTACAAAATGATGGGATCGACATTAGCTGTTACGACTCAAAAAAGAGATCTTGGAGTCACTGTGGATAGTTCTCTGAAAAGATCCACTTTACATGCAGCAGCTGTCAAACAAGCTAATAGAATGCTAGGAACCATTAGGAAAAGGATAGTTGATAAGACAGAAAATATCATTATGCCACTCTATAAATCCATAGTACACCCACACCTTGAATAATGTCTGCAGATCTGGTTGCCCTATCTCAAAAAAAAAAAGCATTAGAACTGGAAAAGGTACAGAGAAGGGCAACAAAAATGATTAAGGGTGTGGAACAGCTTCTGTATGAGGAGAGATTAAAAAAACTAGGACTGTTCATCTTAGAAAGGAGATGACTGAGGGGGAATATGCTAGAGGTCTATGAAATCTTGAATGATGTGGAGAAAGTGAATAAGGAAGTGTTGTTTACCACTTCACATAACACAAGGACCCCAAGGGTCACCCAATGAAATTAATAGCCATCAGGTTTAAAACATGTATTAGGAAGTACTTCTTCACACAATGCAGACTCAGCTTGTGGAACTTGTTGCCAGGAGATGCTGTGAAGACCAAAAGTGTAACTGGGTTCCAAAAATAATTAGATAAGTTCATGGAGGATCATCAATGGCTCTTAGCCAAAATGGTCAGAGATGTAACCCCATGCTCTGGGTATCTCAAAGCCTCCAACTGCCAAAAGCTGGGACTGGATGACAGGGGATGGATCACTCAGTGAATTGCCTATTCTGTTCATTCCCTTGGAAGTGTCTGACACCGGCCACTGTTAGAAGATAGGATACCGCGCTAGATGGACCATTGTTCTGTCCCAGTATGGCCAGATGTGCACATCACAGAACCCACCTGTGCAGTTTACACTCCGGGCTTGTCTACAATAGAAAGCGGCACTCAGTCTGAATAGAGTCGGGTCAGATGGCATGATGCTGATAGTGACTTTGCAGCAATGTAGACTCAGGCAAATCCTGTTCCGCACTGTGTCAGCTAGTCATGATTAAATCCCCATACAAAGATGTTTTGTAAAGTAGGCAGTTCCTTAGTGGCTCTCTTGATGGCAAGATTGCCTTGGATCAGCGCTTAGTTAGAGGGAGAGAAAGCCAGGAAACAACTCTGCTCTAAACCTTTGACCTCCAGGTCAAGGTGGAGGTACACTGGTTGGGCAATATGGTGAAACTCACATGCCCTGCCTGTGCCGGACCTGCTGTGTGTATAGAGAGTATTTCGGTTTCCAGTGCTGTTCGCCAAATGTCTTTCATCATCACTAAATCCACTTTACATATTTAAGAAGAGAAGGAACCTGTTCTCTCCCTGCTCTTCTCCCTCCCTCTTCTGATCTCTAATTGTGAAACAGAGAGGTGGGCTTATGACCCTCTAAAAAGAGAGGAAAAAGTCAATAGATTAAGATGTAAAGTCCAGGGTTGAACTTTACTTAATAAAGAGGGCTTGCCACACCTGTAGACAGGGTCCCAGGTCAGATTTGAATGTAAAATCCAGTTTAACACAGACTATGGAGCCTTTGTGATCATAAAAGCCAGTCTGGTACATGTTCACAATAATGTAAAATATGCCTGCCACTTATCTGTCTTGTTAACTCTGCCTAGATTCACAGCAGGGGTGATAAAAAGGGAAAGGATGGTGCCTTTTGAGCGTTTACTGTGGAGAGCCTGCAGGGGAAACATCTATTTGAAGTACACTGAAATGGACACTCCCCTGGAAGACCCTATTACGGTAGGTATACTCCTGCTTTCCTCCATCCCATTCTATGTGCAAACATGCACCTTTAGAAGAACCCAAACTACTGCCATGAGAACCCTATGCCACTCTACTGTACCTGCCACCTTAGTTAAAACTGGGGTTCAAAGAGACTAATAGATACAATAAGAGATAGGTTGGACAGGTATGAGGCTGCAAAGTTCTCTTTAAAACACACAGATGTTTGTTTTCCCAATCTGCTGCTGTTGTTATTGCTGTTGCCCCTTTGGCCTGAGCAGCTAGCCAATAATCAGGACCTTATAGGTCTGTTTCCAATGGGATGAGGACTCAGTGTTAGGTACGTTCTTGAGGTATTCTTGTTTATTTACAAAAGTGCATATGAAGAAGTCCTGTGTCCCTGAACACAATAGAAGCAAACAGCAGTTTTCTTGCTCAGAAATTCCCAAGTCTGTCCCTCCAGCAAGCTCTGTGCCCAAGAAGCCCTGTCCTCTGCTTCTTCTCAGAGTCACACTCCTGCTGGCCTTCTGTCTCCAGTATACCCAGCCTGCAACAGATATTCTAGCCCAGGGGCTGGCAATCAGTGGAACCCCTGTGAGCAGCATTTCATGTTTTAATGATTGTTGCTGGAAAACTAGTACAAAATTTTGCTATTGAAAAAGGGTGATTAAAAAGCTTCCATTTTCAGTACTGTGCAGTACTTATTGAGCATTTTAAATTCTGCTTGCGTTGCTTTTCAGAAGGAACCGATGAAAAAGAATGTGTTCATTATCTTCTATCAAGGAGAGCAGCTCAAACAAAAAATCAAGAAGATTTGTGAAGGGTAAGGCAGGCTGTTGAGAAAGTAGCAATGACTCTTACAGAGGTGTTTACTTGGCAGGATTGGCTAATAGACTGGGAGTAGAGATTATTTCTAGGCACTCTACAGTCAGCTCTGCCAATTTGATTCATTCTGCTCTTCAATTCTGCTGCATCTAATAAAAAAAAATCACTTTGGCATTTTAAAATTAAGGTCCTCAATTTTCCAGTGACTAGAGATTTCAGGAGCCTCAATTTCTAGGTTTCTAATCTGACACCTTAAAGGGCCTGCACTTAAGAAGATGCTCAGCACCCACCCTCTGAAAATCAGATCCTTATTAGGGTGTTATAAGATGGGCAGTCCAAAATTGGGGATCCCCAAAATCTCTTGTCACGTTAGAAAATTTAGATCAAAATGTACTAAGCTTCTGTTTAAAGGAACTGGTGCTACATTTTTAATAAACCTTTCTATATGGAATTAATTGCTGTCCTCTCTGCTAGTCTCTTTAATTGATGTGGAAAGGAAACAGCAATGAATAGAAATTAAAATCTTAAGCATTCCGTCTCATTCCCACCCCGTTGAGCAGCTTTTTAAAAAACTAATGAAATCTGAATATTTCATTCCTGTTTTATAGCACTTACTTCTGATGGGCTTTCTATTATGTAAATCGGATTTGATTAACTGATCTTATGCTGTCACTGAATCTATTTTCATACATAAACCCCCCAGCTTGACATGGTTAGCTGAAGTCTTGAGGCCGGTAGATTTTTGCAAGGATGACTCCATAAAAGAACCCTGTGTGAGAACCAGAACTATCCATACCTCACACAGCCATCTGGCAGGTGGGTCTTTTCCTTGATCCCTAGGTTAAGTGAGAAGGGGAATTTTTTCATTGTTTGTGGAACTCCAGCTTGATAGTCTGACCCTTAAGGTCTGCTCCTGCATAATTGAAATCAGTGGGAGTTTTGCTCTTCACTTCAATGGGAGCGGGATCTGTCCTTTGCTGGCTGCCTTAAGAGCCCATGTATTTTGGATGGCTTCGCTATGTCTCTTTTCTCTCTCACACCCACCTCTTTTGTCCCCTTTCTTGCCGGACTTTGTGCCAATGGGAAATTGTTGGTTGGGAGCCCTGCTTGCTGCCCATTGGATTTGCCTGGGTGCCAGCTTTCTTTGATGTTGTCTGGCTGTGTATCTGGGCTTAGGGCATTTCCTTGAGATTTTTTAAAAGGTTTTAGCGTATGGATTCTGTGCAGCATTCCAATGCCTTGCAAACAGGCTCTTTACACCATTGATGAAACAACGAAGAACACCTTGGAATGCTGCCGTGCAGCTGCAGCTCCAATAAGCAGCAGCAACAACAAAACAATTTCATGTATGTAACAATGGGATGACAGTGCCTGAAGGCTTGTCTACTCTAGGGCTCTCACCAGTAAAAAAACCAGTGGGAATTTTTCAGCAAACGTTTTTAATAGATGGAGCAACCATCATCATTCTGATTGTCAGTGGGGATTGAACTCAGGTCCCCAGAGCTAAGAGCAAAAACAACGAGAGTCCTGTAGCACCTTTAAAGACTAACACATTTGTTAGTCTTTAAGGTGCTACAGGACTCTTGTTGTTTTTGCCGTATACAGACTAACACGGCTACCCCTCTGGAGCTAAGAGCGTGAACCTCTGCACCTTGAATGAAGGGACTGCATCTGGGATTGTCATAGGCGTCTAAGAGAGTTAGGTACCCAAATCCCATTGAAGTTCAAAGGGAGTTAGGCACCGACACCACCCACCTACACCCTCTACCAGAGAGCTGAAGCAGAGACTTCTCCTTTGTGGGTCAGGAGGTATAACAGACACTGAGCAGTGGCTCTGTGGACATGCCCATAGGTTCTCCTAATCCTTGTTAATGTAAAAGTAGAAATGAATTTGGTGGTGCCATTCCAGTCCCTAAAGAACATTTGTTTACATTAAAAACCCAAAGTAATCAGCGCACAATTAAGCACAACAATTAATTGTTAGTATTCTGCAGAAACCCTGCATTGGGACAGCAGGACTTTTACAGGTCAGAATAAGATTTGATCGGGGAACAGTATATGGAATGCTTGTACATCCCTCACCGGCAATATGCTTGCCTCTAACTGATAACATTAGCCTGCCAATTTCATGAGCTTTAAACCCAGGCACAAATTTATTAAAGGGAGAGGGGGAGAAAAAAACAAAGAGATTTTTCCCTTTCTCTTAAACTGGTGGTTGCCGAGATGCTAATCTGAATGCTAAAATGGGTTTATCAGTGTAAGGGTTCCCTGCTGAATTCTCCTTGAGTTTTCATAGACGTCTGCCATTAAGGCAAAGGCGATATTTAATATGCAAAGGGGCTGTTAAAAGATCAAAGTAGCATTGCTGTGATAATGTGTGAAACGTAGAAACTCTACAGCATGGTGGAATAAGCTTTCAAGTTTGATTAAAAATGCCAATTAAAAGATGGGCTAAGAGCTCTGAAGCGTAAGAAGCTGGAAATAATTAAATAGGGCTAGTAACCCTGGGATTCTTTTGCAGGATGTTTTGTGGTTAGAAATCCTGTTTCAGAGTGGGAGTCTGGGTAAAGATACATTGTTGGGATTACACAGGGCTCAAATACACTGCTGTGTGTTTTGTTAAATTTGCTACCGTTCTTCTTCACGCATGGGCTGGAATTTATTCTGGAAAATATGCGGTGATATGCCTTGAGGCCACGATGTGACACGCATTTCTAAATGGGCAATGGCTGGCTTTTAAAAAATTAGGGATTTCCATGACCCCATGAAGCTGCCACGTTTTTTTTTCCTTCATTTTCTTTCATTTCAATGCTGATGACCAAGACACAAAGATCAATGAAAGGGTCGATTTACACCAGCTGATCATCTGACCAAGTGTCTTCATGTGAAAAGAAGTATTCTCTTCTGGTTGTCCTTTTTCTACCCTTTGATTCAGGGAGCCATATTTCAATACAGCCATCGCGACATCCCCTGAAGTGACGGTGATGGCACAAACACTAGATATTATGCCATCGCTGCATGCAGCAAATAGCTAATGACTGAGAATGCTGAGTATGAGTAGAAGCTATCATGTTACCTGGAACTAATTTATTTTAGTTAGTTAAAAATTTTGTCCACTGGGGGAGCCTCAGGAGATATGTGTCTTGTTTTGTGAGGGTTCCAGTGGATGGCAGGCCAGAAACTCTAGCCGTGTACACTACATCAGTGTTACAGACTAATGTGAGCGATATGTTGGAAGAAGGGCTGAGTATACAAGGCCGTGATATGACAGATGTCAGATCTAGTGTGGGCAGGGTTACCACCTTTACACCAGGGGTGCACAACTCAAGTATGTACCTGGGCTAGAGGTGATGTTGGCCAAAGCTAGGAGGCTTTGAGCGGCATGCCAATGCTGGGGAATATAAAGCGCCGTGCCAAATTTTTTGCCATAGATTTGAGAGGAGGAAGGGGTGAGAGAGAGACAGGGAAGGAGGGCGAGAGAGAGAGAGAGAGGGTAATTGGTGAAATTTGGGGCTGTCAACTAGAGCCGTGAAGTTGACAAGTTTTCTGGGCACTGGGCTTTGAGCCAGGGAGGGGGGCTGCCGCCTGGGCAAGTTGCAGATGGCTGCCACCTGGCTGAGGTGGGCAACTGCCACTCAATCCGAGCTGGGGCAGAGGAGGCTTCCATGGAGCCCAGCTCACAAGACGCAGGAGGCTGCCACCAGGCTCCTACCTGGGAGCTGGGACCCAGCAGGAAGCGGGGGGGCTGCTACCCGGCCCCCCGCCCCCCTCTAGAAGCTAGTGGCTGCCGCCTACCTTCCAGCTGGGAGCTGTGACCGGGTGGGAAGTAGGCTGCTGCCACCCACCTCCTCTTCACTCTGTTGTTCCC
The DNA here is from genome assembly GCF_026122565.2 of Emydura macquarii macquarii. Classification (NCBI taxonomy): domain Eukaryota; kingdom Metazoa; phylum Chordata; order Testudines; family Chelidae; genus Emydura; species Emydura macquarii. The sequence goes on from NW_027133667.1 coordinate 3,317,928, forward strand.
CAGGTACCCCCTGCCTGTGTCTCGCGGATCCCCAGGGGTACACGTACCACAGGTTGAGAAGCTATGCACTACATGAGTGTAACACAAACTACAGCCTGCTCTCTGTGCAATGATTGCACTGGTAGAACTATGTAGGAGTGTGATTTTGTTTTTAATTGCTATAGTGATACCAGTACAACCCCTACTGTGGTTACAGTTATTCTGGTATAAAGGTGTCTTATGCCAATATCACTTATTCCCCTTCCTGTACAGGAGTAAGGCCTGGTCTACACTATGCGCTACAGTGGCACCTAACTGTGTCTACATCGGCGGGTTAGGGTGGTTTAACTGCAGTGCTCAGGGGCTTTTCACACCCTCTTGAGCAACATAGCTAGGTCATTCTAAGTGTAGACTAGGCCTCAGCTACACCGTTTACACAGATATAACTGCATCCATGCTGGGGGAGTGCAGACTAGTGTGTGTAGACAAGGCCTTCGTAATGCCGGGCCGTGCACTAACTATAACTACCCCTGTAGAGTTAAATCAGCAAACCCTCCTAGTGTGAACACAGGTCTAGTGATATAAAAGTGCTTCTACTGGGGTAGGCACTTCTAGACTGACTTTAACTGAGTCCACACTGGAGTTTTCACTGGCATAGCAAGGTCAGCAACAAATCACCCTTAGCTGTCTAAACTCTGCTGGTAAAACTTTTACATGTAGACCAGGCCCCAGGCCAGCTCTACTGTACAGACTTCTGGTGGCATGGCCGTATCTGTCAGGAGAGTGAAGAGGTGAGGTTCCCCATCAGTACAGCTGTGCCAGCAGAAGCTCCCTGTGTAGATGCAATTATACCCCCCAAACTGGGCATTCACCAGCATAGCCTGTTTTACTCAGGGGTGGTTTTACTACACAAACGGCGGTTTTGTTGGCCAGGCTGCATTCATGCTAGGAGTGCTTTGCTGGTGTAGAACACAGGTGTAACTAGACCAGTGGAGTGCTTTGCTGGTGTAGACCTGGCCTCAGTCTACAAGAACAGACAGTCCTGTACATTCTCAGTTTTAGTTCTTTTTACATTAGCAAGTAAATAGAGAAAACGGACATTATCGACTTGCCAGCTTTTATTAACATTTCCCTCAGCTCTGGCTCGTAAGCATTGTGTAAGGGCTCACTGACTGGGGATAAGCTGACTTGGCAGTTGTGATGCAAAGATAGAGGAGAATGGTTGCTGTAAAGACTCGGTGCTACAGGGACATCTACTGGCTGCTCTGTTACATGACTGACTTTGCAGAAAATGCACTAAATGCCCCAATAACAGCTAAGTAGGTGAAACGAGACAATATCACTGGCTTTTGAATGAACTCACAAGGCAAAATGATTTTAAAAAAAAGACAAAGACACCATATTGCTTGTTGGTGAACACTTTTCGCAAAGCAATCACTCTATATTTGACCTCTCAGGCCTCATCCTCAAAGGAAACCTGCACAATCTCCTCAAAAGATGTCTACCTTTGCTAGACACTAAAAATCATGGACTGACTGGAGACATGGGGTCTTATGACCTATTACAACAATCTATAACCCACTTAAAGCTCTCCCTCAACATTTCTCCCCCTCCCCCCATGACGGAAAAGATGTTAACGGGCCTTTTCACTGTGAATGGTCCCTTGAAATACGTGTTAACTACTTATTCTAAACAATCTGTTCCATCTTGTATTTAACTGTGGCACTCTGGGTATATTTCCCAGACCTGAAGAAGAGCTCTGTGTGGTTCGAAATCATGTCTCTCTCACCAACAGAAGTGAGTCCAATAAAAGATAATCCCTCACCCACCTTGTCTTTTCACAAAATCTTTTTGTCACTTTTTAACATCCTTTCCACTGAGGAATATCAGGTCCCTTAACTCACAGCACAGGACAAGAGCTGTGTTAATGAAAAGACCCATTTGAATGAGAGTCCCATTTATCGTAGGGTTGAGGGAGGTTGCTATGTATAACTGCACCTTGGTTACGGCATGAAGCAGAGGTGGGGACCCGTTTTCAACTAAAAAGAGTGTGTCAATAGCCTTGTAAATAACTGTACACAGAGACAGTAAATATGACTGGGTTTTTCCCCCTTGTTCACACTAGATTTCGTGCTACTGTATATACCTGTCCAGAGTCTGCTGCTGAACGTCGAGAAATGGCTGATGGCGTGAACACAAGGATTGAGGATTTAAACACAGTAAGTGACACTAGCTTTATTTAGGCCCCGACCTTGTGGCTGACTACATGCATGCAGACTGGCTCCTGTGCTCAGGGGAAGCCCAGCTGACCACTGCGCAGAGATCCACACACAAGTGGGGGCCCGGCCATGCATGGTCTGTTGCAGGATCAGGGCCCTGGTGATGAGGGCTAGCTCCAGGAATCATAGAAATGAAGGGCTGGAAGGGACCTTGAGGTGTCATCTACTCCAGCCACTTGCACTGAGGCAGGACCACGTAAACTTAGACCATCCCTGACAGGTGTTTGTCCAACCTTTTTTTAAAAATCCCCCAGTGATGGGGATTCCACACCCTCCCTTGGAAGCCTGTTCCACTGCTTAACTACCCTTATAGTTAGAAAGTTTTTCCTAATATCTGATCTAAATCTCCCTGGCTGCAGATTAAGCTCATTACTTATTTTTCTACCTACAGTAGACATGGAGAACAATTAATCACAGTCCTCTTTGTAACAACCCTTAACATATTTGAAGACTCTTATCAGGTCCTCCCTCCCCCTCCACAGTCTTCCTTTCACAAGACTAAACAAGCCCAGTTTTTTAACCTTTCCTGATAGCTCAGGTTTTCTAAATGTTAGCATATTTGTTGCTCTCCAGTTTGTCCACTTTTTTCCTAAAGTGTGGTGCCCAGAACTGGACACAGTACTTCAGCTGAGGCCTTACCGGTGCTGAGTAGGGTAGGAAAATTATCTCCCATGTCTGACATTCAACGCTCCTCTTAATATACCGCAGAATGATATTAGCCTTTTTAGCAACTGTATCGCATTGTTGACTCATATTCAATTTGTGATCCCCAGATCCTTTACTGCCACCTAGCCAGTTACTCCCTATTTTGTAGCTGTGCATTTGATTTTTCCTTCCTAAGTGTTGTAATTTGCCCTTGTCTTTATTTAATTTCCTTGTGTTGATTTCAGACCAATTCTGCAATTTGTCAGTTGGGGCAGAGGCTTCTCTATATGCACAGGATTGTAGCTGAATGTTTTCCATTAGATTTGTGGAGAGTTATACAGGAAAGGCCTTGTGTATTAAAAGTTAAGGGAGCATGTAGACAGGTGGAAGGTGAGCAAAATATAAAAGTAGGACTTTCTCAGAACAGGTTTTTGATTGCTGCAGGACTTAAACTCTACATCTCTGTTATCTAAGGAATACATGGTGGTCTGATGTGAAGTAAAGGTTTTATTAGACTGAATTTGGAATAGCTGGAATTACTCATTTGTGCAGGTCATCCCAGACAATAATCTAACAATAATACTCGTATAGCACTTTCAGCAGTAGATCTCAGCGCGCTTCAGAAAGAAGGTGTCGTTGTCCCTGTTTTACAGATGGGGAAACTGAGGCAAAGAGCAGGGAAGTGACTTGCCCAAGGTCTCCCACCAAGCCAGTGGAACAGCTGGGAATAGAACTTAAGGCCTCCTGAGTTCTGATCCGGTGCGCTAACCACTAGGGAACACTTCTTCACCTCAAGAGGTGTTAGTAAAATATTTATACCACACTCACATACATGACTGAAAAATTTTTTTACAAATTATTTAAAGAGTTTTAAACATTTTTTTTGGAACTATTTTTTGTGCAATAGTTGTAGCGTAGGATGGGGACCTCAGTTCTCACATACAAACACTTGCTTTACCTCCTGGTCCAACCGTATAGGGATCAGAGAGAACCATAAAAACCTTTAAAAATACCTGAAATAGCTTTTCTGTACCTAAAATATCTGATCTCTTAGGTCCTTGGTGTAGTAACAAGTCCTGAATCACACTGGAAAGCCAGGAATCTCCTTTTCTAATTTTGAAGTCTCAACTCTTAAATCTGTGACAACAGCGGAACTGAAAATTACCCATCTTGGGCCTCAGGCAGGGGTAACTGTGGAGAAAATTCTGCATTTGAAGGGAGAGAAGGAAATGTTTCTTTAGTGGTTTACTTTAAAAAAAAAGAACAGTTGAATGAAGAGGCTCAGAAGTTTGGAATGTTAGCAGTAGTCTCAGTGAAGATGGCTTAGCAGCTGAGTTGGGTAAAAGTGAGTGATAAAATTGCATCCCCGTGTGATATATTAAGTATCCATGCATTTGTGAGATAATTTATCCTACAGGTGACCTTGGCTCTTAAAGGACCTGATCCAACTCACATTGCAAATCTGTAGAAAGATTCCCATTGATCTGGACTGGCCTTAAATCTCTTATTTTGCTGGTTAGTAGGCACCTAGGTAGTCTGTGAATTCTGTTGTCTTTGAATCATGCTGAGTTTTGCAAAACCCATTTGTTTTGATTGCTTTGACTTTTGTCCCCCAGCCCCTATTTAGCCCCACACTAACCTGTAAGGCAGGAGGGCGTGCATTGCACTGGCATAATAAGGATGCTGCTTGCGCGGAATAAGAAGTAGGGGCCCAGTGCTGTGGGCCAGACTCCGGTGCGTGCGTAGTGCTGCTGAAGTCAGGATGGGTCTCTAGAAGAGTGCGATGGTTAAACTAAAATGCTCCCACCCATTTATAAAGACACGGATTTCCTCTGTTTGAAAATGAGAATCTTGCATTGGGTGTGCAGCCTTGACTTGTTATGTTATGCAAATTTCTGTCATGGTGCTCCGTGCAACACAATTCTCTGTTGCTATTCCAGACCTTCCCATCTTGCAGTTGGAGATGCTGATATTTTTTTGACGTGACCTTTGTAAATACTCACGTCAGACTGACCCCCTGATGGTTTCACCGCTGGCTAGCCAAGGGATCAGTATTTTGCTTTTAATTCTGCCTGCCTCCTTAGCCAGGCAGACTCCTCTCGGTGCTTGTTAGCCGTGGAGGTCTTCTTGACAGAAACTGAACGAGGGCCTGATCCTGCACCCTGCGGTCACTGCTCAGTAACTCCTGAAGGTGTCATCGAGAGTTGAAGGTGCTCAGTATCTGCAAGAAATATCTCAGCACCTTGCAGGATCAAGCCCGTAATGAGCAGAGCTTTACATTTCTGGCGTCAGGAGAAATGTGCCCTGGCAGTATAGTATCAGCTACTGCGCCACTTTCTTGGAAAATGTCTTAAAAGGAATTAAGCTGCTATAAATCCCCCCCAGCCTTTCAGCTTTCCAGAGATTGGCAATCGCCTCCACCTGCAGACATATTTGAATGACATCATCAGATGTTTGGCTGACTCATACTGAATACCTGCAATCCTACCCCAGGCTTCCCTAAAACACAGTTGAATGGCACCAAATAAGTCCCCGTTGCTTCAGTATTGCCCATGCTTTGCTTGCAGGTGATAACCCAGACAGAATCCCACCGCCAGCGGCTGCTGCATGAGGCGGCTGCGAACTTGTGGACGTGGGGGATCAAGGTGAAGAAAATCAAGGCCATTTACCACGTCCTGAATTGCTGTAACATCGACGTCACCCAGCAGTGTGTCATCGCTGAGATCTGGTTCCCAGTGGCTGACACGGGCAGGATAAAAAGGGCGCTCCAGCAGGGAATGGTGAGTGCTTCCCAACTGCTTTTTATTGGAGACCCTTTCTTGCTTTGGAATGGACTCCCAGACACAGGTGCCACCATAGCTGCTTTTCCTTCTGTCCAGTGTCTTCCTCTGTCCCTCTCTTTTCCCTCCATTTCCTAGTCTGTTCTTATTTTTGGCTCTCCCTTTTCTGGTGGCGCCTGTCCTCATTCCCTGACAGGCAGATACTTGCGGCTCAGGGTGGGCGGGGACCTCCTTGGGTGCGTCTGGAGCTGGGCCGCGTGTGCTGTCATGGGTGAACTGAGTTCTACGTTGAGTGACTCTGAGCACCCTGCAGCATTAGGCCCACTCAGAGAAAGGAGGGGAGGAGGGTGGCCACCATTGAGCTGCCTGCCACTACACTAACACCTTTGAGAGCATGTTTGCCGCGGGGGACTGAGCAAAGGGTAGCAATGTGCAGTTTCACCCAACACCACTGCCCTGAGTCTGCTGGGGCTAGTCTGTCTATCCCATCTCAGAGAGGACCTGCTCCCGATGCTGGGAGACAGTGGGCTAAAGACATGATGCAGACATGCTCACTAGCCAAATGCTATTCCACAGACGAGGTTTCTTGGCCAAACAGCGCATGACTAGTAAAAAAAGGTGCTAACGTTCACCCCCACCATTTCACTTCCATCTTTGTCACCCGTTTGCAGGAACGTAGTGGCTCTACCATCTCCCCTATCCTGACTGCGGTACAGTCTAAGATGGCCCCACCCACCTTCAACAGAACCAACAAGTTCACTGCAGGCTTCCAGAACATTGTAGATGCCTACGGCGTGGGGAGTTACAGGGAGATGAATCCAGGTAAAAAGACACTTGGGTTGCGACAGCCTGAAGAGGCGGCCCTGCTAAGGGTTTAGGTCAGAGGGGAGGGCGTCTGGTCTCTGACCACACTTCGTGAGCCAAGAACATGTATGTCACAGCTGACAGAAAGTTCCAGAGGGGTAGTCGTGTTAGTATGTACACAGCAAAAACAATCAGAGTCCTGTAGCATCTTAAAGACTAACAAACTTCTGCGGGCATAAGCTTTCGTGGGCTGCAGCCCACTTCGTCAGATCACGAAAGGTTATGCCCACAGAAATTTGTTAGTCTTTAAGATGTTACAGGACTCTCGTTGTTACAGCGGTTAGAGAAATTTGAAGCAAATTCTCCAATGGTGCAAATTAGTGCCGCTCCATTGACTTCAGGGAAACGGCACCTCTTTACATAGAATTTGGCCCTCTGACCCTAGTGACTGACTTAAAAGGCTGCTTCCTCCTTCTTCTTTCGTATGGCTTGGGTAGGTAGCAACGATTGCCCGTGTGTAGCTAGATTTGATAGCCAGCCTGTTGCCGCAGCAGCGAGCTGGTGACTGTCCTTCAGGCCCCCGGCGAAGGGGACGTCAGGTCCGACGTGCTCCGTCATTTGTGACTGGTGCTCATAGTCGCAGGCAGGTGTTTGCCCCATTTTCCATTGAAAGGGGGTTTGTCCGCATCTCCCAGGAGATGTCCTGGTGCGATTCAGTCTGCACCGGTCTTCCTGCTGAAGTCCTTCAGTCCAACTGAGCTCCTGCCTGTTTCCTTCTGACAGCTCCGTACACGATAATTACCTTCCCTTTCTTGTTCGCGGTGATGTTTGGAGATTGCGGCCATGGCGCTGTCATGCTGGGCTTTGCCCTCTGGATGGTCACTAATGAGAAGACACTTATGGCTCAGAAAAGCACGAATGAGGTGAGTTTCCTAGAGCTGAATGCCTCCTGCCAGCCTCGCGACAGGTCCAAAAACTCTGCCTCGAGACTGACGGTGTCTAGACCCCAAAACGTTCATTGAATTTTCTTCTGTAAAACGAAGATGCGTAGCTCTTTGGCAAGTCGTTCCTCCGTCTAGTTATAATGCAGAGGGCCAGATTGCCCCCAACACACTCTAACTCTGCACCTGCAGTTTCACGCACCCACTTCTATGTCTGTACAAAACTCCAGCTGGCAGTTGTACGTGCAAATTGGGGCTCAGCTTTTCAAAAATAGGACCTGAAAGTTTGGCTCTTCCATGCATATTTAGGGGGTCTCAGTGGCCTGATTTTCAAAAAGGTTGAGCAACCAGCGGCTCCCATTAAAATCACTGGGTGCTGCTGGGTTTTCAGCACTTCTGAAATTCTGCCATTTATGTAGGAGCATCTTATCCAAGCATGAACATCTGGAAATACAGGGAGTGAATGAGAGAGTGAACGCCTGCAGAAGAATTCCTCTCTCAAGGCTTGCTCCATAGTGTGAGCATTGTTTTGACATGTGATGGTTGCTTATATGACCCGTCCGTGCCCAGGGTAGCCACCTGAAAATGCCAAGGTCAGGGCAGGCTGTAAAAGGAGAGCAGATTCTCCCAGCACTGGTGGGTGACACTGAAGTCAGACTTCCCAACCAGCCGCAAACAGTGCTTCTGATTCCCCACACTGGTTATCAAGAAGCTAAAATAAAAATATACCCAGCCCCCTTTACTGCATTTCAGTCTCTAGCTCCCAGTTGGCCACTAGGTCCAGTAAAGAGACCAGTTATTTAAACTCTATGCTCTTTACCAAAAAGGTTCTTCTGACTCCAAAGGGTCAGCCACAGTACCAGATCAATATAAGTTTGGATCTTACCCAAAATACCACGCTGCCAGCCAATCCTTTAGTAACTAAAACTAAAGGTTTATTATAAAAGGAAAGAAAAAAACCATAAGAGAAGTGTTAAATGATCAAAGCAATCACATACATACGAATGATTGGAAAGTCCGTATACATCAGGTTTCCAGTAGAACTGTGGAGTTTGCAGGCATGTATAGTCCCTCTGGTATACATCCAGTGCCTGGATGGGCCTCGGTCCTTCAATTCACAGCTTCAGTTGTCGATGAATTGATCCAGAAGAATGAAGACTAAATAGTCCATGTGCAGAGTTTGTTCAAATTTTCCCATAAGAATTGGCAGGGTGATTCCAGGCGGGTGCTAAGATCTCAATCTTGCGATCCAAACTTTCCCTGACAAGCTTGGACAGATTTGAGATAAAAGGATCAGTCCCCTAAAATCTTTTCTAGCTCCGTGCAGGCTGACCGATACTTTCTTGACAGCAGGTATCTCCTTGAACAATTAATAGATGATTACTTGGGACTCTGAAGTACCATGTCCTGAGCACACTGGTAACTAGTAACATTAGCACAAGGTAATTGGCCATTTACAGATATTTACTACTTAAACTTCAAAGAGAAATACAAACCATAGTATTGTTACATTCAAAGTCCCATCTAAATGGTCATATGTTCCTTTTGAACTCTTACTCAATAGTACAGTGATAGACAGGGAAGCTAGCGAACCTCTGACAAGAGATATGTAAATAACATCAAATAACTACCAACCATACACGTGCATATCAAAGCTCTAGTCTACTTATAAGGAATGACCCTCACTGCCATTGTATTTTTCTATAATATATCTTCAAAGGTCAGAGTTGGGCCATGCAACTTGCAAAGTTGCTTGGCTTTTTTGGGGGGCGGCCTAACGTCACAGCTTATTCTCTCTGAATTCTTCCTTTGCAGATTTGGAACACTTTCTTTGGTGGACGCTACCTGATCCTGCTCATGGGCATATTCTCCATTTACACTGGCTTTATCTACAATGACTGCTTCTCCAAATCTTTCAACATCTTTGGTTCTTCCTGGCACGTCCGCCCCATGTTTAATAACACGTGGAAGTAAGTGGTAAATGATGTAAAAACAAAAACGCCAGAAGATGCATAATGGAACAATGTTTTATTCCATGGGCATTTAAATAAAAACCGGCTGAGGATGCATGCAGGGGTGGGCTGAATCCCTGGGGTGAATTCACATGTGAATGAATCAGGCCGTTTGGCTGAATTCACATTTGAACAAATCTCATCTGAAAATCAAGGTCTGTTTTAACAGATCCTTAAAATAGTTGCTGACTTGGGGAGAGGGCCACTGTAAGCATAGTGGACTCCATCACCCTGGCACCTGGGAGCATGACCTGGCTTTCCCATTCCTCACCTCTCTCACTCCTCCGCTTTCCTCCCACTGTGCCTTTCCCAGCCCCCTTTTACTTCCAGAGTCTGCCCATAGGCAGCGCATGACTCTTTCCTTTGGAGAGGCTACGGTGCGCCAGAAGCTCCCTAGAAGTGTGGGGGGGGCCACCAGCCCTTGGACCGAGGCCCCGCCCCTCATGAGGCCCCGCCCCTCATGAGGCCCCGCCCCACCTGGCCTTTCTCCTGAGGCCCCGCCCCCACTCCACCTCTTCTCCCCAAGAACCCGTCCTCGCTCTGATGCCCAGCCCTGGCCTTATGCTCTGCTGTGGGACTCCTTCCTCCCCCCCCCCCAACACTTTACTGCCCTGAGCCCTCTCTGAGCACCTTACTGCCCCTTCCCACACCCCATGGGCTCCTCACTGCCACCCCACCCCCCCATCTCTGGGCTCCTCACTGGCCCCCCACCTTCCTCCCCTGGTCTCCTTACTGTCCCCTCTCATCCTCCCTGGGCTCATTGCTGCCCCACCTCACCCCCGAGGGCTCAGTCCCGTCCCTTCACCCCGCTCACACCCCATGAGGCACTGGGAGGGGAAGGAGGGGAGACCTGTGCTGCAGGTGGGGGAGGCAGGGCAGCTCGGGGGTTCGGCTGCCTGGGGAGCTCAGTTTAAGCTGGAGCTGGCCCTTGGGAGGCAGGAGCTCCACAGCTGCCGCTTCCCGTTGCAGCAGGGAGGGCTGTACGGCTCCAGCCCTTTTACCTGGTGTGACGAGGCTGGAATGAGGGTGAGGATCTCGCCCCTAGTATCCAACACATCAGGGAAAAGTAGATTTATGCCATTCCCTCACACTTTCCAATGACGATGCAAGCAAACAAAGTGCTGGAGAGTAAATGCGTAGGAGTTCCAGAATCTTTCAGGGTGCCACCTCGATGTGTTTCCTCCCTGAATTACAGTAGCTGGAATAGGAGTGTCAGGCCTTGTATATCCGACATATACACGTGTGTACACACACATACACTCTTATACATAGTATATGCAGGGCCCAAGCGTAATTTTTTTGGGCCCAGTACAATCGTGTAACACAGGCCCCCTCCCACACACATACCACAATCCCTCATCCCACACATATAATCTCATGAGCCATGAAAAAATGTTTCCTCATGGTAATGGGGGTTACAGCCTGGGCCGGGCCCTGATAAAGTGTACCCTTTCCCCCCCGCCCATGTGGGGGCCCTGAGTATACGCACATACACAATGCCCTTGTAGGCCTTGGGTAAATGATATTTTAAATTGTGTAGTCCTTATCATTCTTGATATAAATACACCTCAGGTTGAGGCATCTCTTTTCTGTTGTAGACTCCATGATCTTGAAGACAATAATGTATTGCAGTTGGATCCAGCGGTCCCTGGAGTCTACTCAGGAAATCCATATCCATTTGGAATTGATCCGGTAATAAAACTCAGTTGGTCAAGATCTTTAGTTATATTCCCTCCCCACTTCTACCTATCTACTATATCAGCAGCTTCTGTCTAGCCTTCGGATATGCAAGCAATCCCTCTTGAAGCCACATTGGCCACTTCCTGCTCTTTGCAAGTCCATTACACCTTCCTTATGGAGCCCTTTTAGGATGCTCACTTCAGCATGCAAGGATTTTTAGCACAATATTCCTTCCTCTCATCCCGTGCCCAGTAGAGAGAGGCAGTGTGGTCTGGTGGTAGGAACACGGGTTTGGGAATTGGGAAGTTCTAATCCTGGCTCTGCCTGTGAGTCTCCAGACTCGACTTACCCATCTGCATAAGGAGGGTGTACCGTGTACCTATCTGTCGCAGGAGTTTGCTTTGAGGATTAACTCCTTAATGTGTGGACAGTGCTTTGAACATTTAAAGCACTAAATAAATGCAAGTATTATTAATGTCTCCAAATCGGCGGTATTGAAATCTGACACCCCATCATTGCAGCTTTGTGGGAACCCCTTTCCTCCGTGCTGTGTATGGTATTCAGTTAGCATCAAGGGGTCATTAGAGCCAATCTTCCTTGCTTCCCTTTCATTCTCATCCCCCTACTGGTAGAAGAACTAGATGCAATTTCATTTTCAGAAAACAAGGCCAAGAAACCCCCACTCATTTCATAGCTGCACAGTAACATGTTAGTGTCCTAGGCCCAGACCCAGAAGAGTAGCTGAGGAGAATTCAGTGCACTTTAAGAAGTGGCAGTAAGGTCAGGGTTTAAGCCACCTCCCCAACTCCTGGGACCATGTGTGTCCAGTCATTGGTGTAAATTAGAACAGCCATATGCTTTCATTTACTCTGGATGCTAATTCTCCTCATGGGCTATCCTGGCAGCCAAGGATGTGGGGGGAGGAGGGCATAAGTGGACCATGGCCATGTCCACTGGCCGTGCATAGAAGACATAACAGTGACATTATGTATGCCATCTGAGGATTCCCCTGCACTGTGGTAAACCACCAGTGGCTGGGTCAGTTAGATTTAGGGCAGGACCTGGGCTTTGCTGCATAATAAATGTTTTTAGTTAATTGGATTTTATTGAAACAAAGCAATGATCCCCGCTGTGTAATTTAACTGGAAGGTGATGCAGCAACAAGAAAGCAGACAAAAAAAACTGTGATGCGCCTAACTGGCCACTAGATGGCAGCTTTGCTTGCCAGTACAGGTTTAGCCGAAAGTATTGTTCTCTAACAATAACCCTAACAATGAAGCAGGCAGTAAGGAAATGGAGCGTCGCACCTTTCTTCTTGTGTTTGCAGGGGTGTTGTGGCCATGTCGGTCCCAGGATCTGAGAGAGACAAGGTGGGTGAGGTAATATCTTTCTCTCAGCAACAGAAGATGATCCAATAAAAGATATTATCTCACCCGCCTTGTCTCTCTGATTTGTTAACATGAACATTTCTATGGGATTTAACCAGATTCACTCACTATAAAGGCCTGGCTTGTTTCTTTTGTTAAGAATACTTTTCTGATGGTACGGTGTCTTTATACTTCGAAGCAAAATAGTCACCGTAGATGATGAGTTCCGTCTATGCTGGGGTCTTCTTCATAATTACAGGACATCCTAGTCTAAGGAGTGTGTAGCAGCTAGTATGTTACTTTCCCAGCAAATCTCCCTTCCCAACCTCCAACCTTTTTTATACTGGATCTCTCATGTATTGCCTGAAAAGAAAAGTTCAGTAGAGGGCATCTATTCAACATCCTCTGCAGTGAAAAGTGAGGCAAAGAAATTGTTTGAATTACACGCAATGCAACGTTCTTTTCATCCTTAATTACTCCCTCAGAGCCAGGTAGTCCGATGAACCCTCTGGTTTTCTTACAGGCTTTCCTGCCTTTTGATCTAGTTCAATTTTTGCCATAACCATAATGGTTCAGCTCCAGGGATTCTCAAACTGGAGGTCGTGACCCCGCAGGGGGTCACAAGGTTATTATGGGAGGGGGTCACAAGCTGTCAGCCCCCACACATGCTGGTAAGGTGACATGCATGGGGGGGGGGGATGTCAGCACTCTCGGGGGAGGGTCATCATAGCCTGAAATATTTTCAAAGGGAGTCTCAGCAAAAACAGTTTGAGAATTCCTGACTGCTACTCCTTTAAGTGGTGACCAGAGCTGTCTTTCAGTTTCATGAATGAGAAGAGTTTTTCCTGAGTTGAAATGAACATGTGTTCTACCGATCACTGTTTCCTCCCATGAACATGGAGACTTTTTTTTTTATGGTGGATGCAGGCAGGCAGGACGTTTGCATTCCATCTCTGCTGTAGGGAGAGAGACAGCACAGTCTAATGGCTAGTGCATGGCACTGGAGAGAGATCAGGGTTGTATTAACAGCTCTTCCACTTGCCTGCCATGCGTGTGATCTTAGACAGGTCACTGCAACACTCTGTGCCTCAGTTTCCTCATCTGTTTACAAACAGGATAATAGTTACCTTTGAAATCTTTGGATGAAGAGCTTTATTTAATTATGAGTACTATGAGTCAGACCTAGATTTCAGTCATTTTGTATCAGGTCATAGTAGAACGAGCAAAAGTAGTTTGATGGCGTTTGAAATTAAGGGTGTAATGATTTTTACCTGCCATTATCAAAAGAACTCCTGAAAATCCTTCTGTTTTCATCTTTCTCTCTCCGTTCGCTTTTCTAAAGATCTGGAACATTGCTGCAAACAAGCTGACGTTTTTGAACTCCTACAAAATGAAGATGTCTGTTGTCATGGGCATTACGCAGATGGTCTTTGGGGTCATACTCAGCCTTTTCAACCACATGTAAGTTTAATTGCTTTACCGTTGTGTTTTTAATGCTTGCATGTGTTGCTGACCTGGATTACTGTGCTAGAGGCCTGGACTCTAGGCCTGCTGCTGCTCTTCATGAATACCTTCTTGTCTTTAACTCCTTGTGGAGCATGGGCACCACACGCTACTCTGGTACAGTGGAAAATTCTGATAAGGATCAAGTGTTTGCCAGAATATTTTATCCTTATCAGCAAGTTATTCGTATGTGCTTATGTCTTATGTATTTTCCACAGACTTAGCTTCCACTGATTTGCATTCCTGGCCTTTTCCATTGCAAACCTAGCCCTGTGAACTCAGCCTTGCAGAAAATTCTCACCAGCCCAACATTCCCTGTACTATTCACTTTTATACCACTGCTGTAACGGAGTCAATGGCCCCAGTCACAACACAGTTGTCCCTCAGCCTAGCTGCAACATGTTTTAGTGTGGATGGGATCTTATAAATCCTTGTAAGTAGACAAAAACCTTGGGCCGTTGTTTGTATCACAGTATCTCTTTAGAGTACACAGCACTTTAGAAGAAACAAGGCCCAGAAGCCTGTATGAAAACAGGTTGGAAGTAAGGTCCAGGAGCACTTCACAGCTGAGTTAGAGGACTCGTTTACAACATAGTTACAATTTGCAGTGCCAGTGGGATCTGAGTGGGTGCTCGTATACAGTGATGAACATAGTATGAGAACCTAGATAGGTGAGGAAATAGAATTGTGTCCCATAACAGCTCCAAGGTTCATAGGGTGGCATAGCAGCAACAGGACGGCCAGGCAGCAATCCTGCTCACCCTGCCCTTGCCCCACACCTGCACTTCACCCACACTAAGGCTACGGCTACACTGATGGCGGCAAAGTCGCCACCGTCAGATCGATTTCTCCGGATCGACTGTGCGGTCAGTGAAGACCCGCTCAGTCAATCCAGAAATCGACCTACTAAGACCACCTTCTCAAGTGGCGTAGCGCTGCGTCGACGGGAACACGGTTCCCATCGGCGCAGTGCAGTGAAGACAGTGCGCAGAAGAGGAGCAGAGAAGTCGACGGGAGTTATGCAAGTTTTTTGCGTAGCTTGCGTAACTCCCGTCGACTGCCGCCAAATCTCGGAGGTAAGTGTAGACAGGGTCAGAGACTGATTCTTTGGTTTAGTGTGGGTGAAGTGAATTTTGCCTCCGCACGGGCTTTCTCCATCTGCATTATTGACTCACATCACGGTTTCAATTCATTGCTGTAAGCAAGCCAAGTGCAATAGATCGCCAGTTTTCACAATCTCTTCTTAATTAGGGTTGTAGCTGTTCTCCTGAGTGCTCGCTCTCTTCTTGATGTCACAAAGTATTTTCAGAGATACAGAAGTGTTGTCAGTTTTCAATGTGGAATCTATAGCTTTTCTACTAAAATATCTCTCTATGAGCCTGTTTCAGAGCCCACTAAGTCAATGGAAGTCTTTCTATTGACTTCATGGGTTTTGGATCAGGTCCTATATGTATAATACATCCAAAAAACCCAGACTGTTCTGGGGATGAAGCAAGATTGCGTAGTGAATGAGGCTGTCTATAGAACCCTCCTTTGTTGAAAAGTTGGAAGGTGCGTAGTGAAGAAGGCAGGGAATTGCAGGAATAGAAGGGACAGCCTCATAGTTAAGGCATTTGAATGCTGCCCTGCAGAAATGGATTCTGTCCCTGCCTCTGCCACAGCGTTCCTATGTGATGCTGGGCAAGTCCCTTAAACCAAACTTTTCACAGGTGGCCCCTAACTGTGTGTTCCTCATTTTTTGAGTGCCCAACTTGAGACCCTGGGGTCTGATCTGCAGAAGCACTGAGCACTCACAGCTGCAACGGCAATTAACGGGAGCTGTGCTGTGAACACTAAGTACTGTGAAAACTCAGGCCCTGGGTGCCTCAAATTGAGCACCGAAAATCACTGGGGACTTTTGACTTTCATTTGTATGCCTCAGTTCCCCATCTGTAAAATGGGCCTAAAAACCTTTCACCTCCGAGGGGTGCGGTGAAGATAAATTCACTAATGTCTGTTCAGAACTAATGTCAACTGATGAGAACACTATAGAAAAGCCCGTAAGGAAATTAATAATTCTGTATTCAATGCACAGTGTGCCTGGGGTGACACACTGAATAGTAAGGAGAAAACAAAACATTGAATAGCTGCTCATTCAGTGAGCATTGTCCATCCTGTGCGCTGAATGAGGCCGGGATCCTGTGGAAAAATAGGATGTGATCATGTAAGCAAAGACTATACCATGCACACACCACACACACACACACACACACACACACACACACACAAGGGGGGTGAATTAGGGGTGCACAGGGAACCTTCATTCTGGCATTCCCTAATTTTTGCAACTTCATTCTTTTCATGTACCTTTTTCATGTAATAACCTAGATAGGTGCTCAGCTACCATGGCGAAGGGCAAAGTGTAAAACCTGAATAGAATATGTGTAAAAAAATATTGATATCTAAATAGTACCTTCAATCCCCAAGGAGACCCAGGTCACACATTTCTCCCTTGTCCCTCCATAGCTGTATGATGCTAGTTTCATTTTTCAGAGATTAAATTATGTGCCGCACAATCATGACCCAGTGATCTTGTACCACACATACCGTACCAGTCACTTTGGTGGGGTCCTGTCTTTCCAGCTACTTCAAGAGAACCGTAAACATCATTCTGCAGTTCATCCCCGAGATGATCTTTATCCTCTGTCTGTTTGGTTACCTGGTCTTCATGATTATTTTCAAATGGTGCCAGTTCAATGTCCGTGTGTCCCAGAAAGCACCGAGCATTCTCATCCACTTCATCAACATGTTTCTGTTTAGTTACAACGATCCTACAAACAGCCCTTTGTATCCGCACCAGGTACGACTCAAGTATTTTTACACCTAGGTACTTGCCCTAAGTGGAGAGAACCATTTCAGCCCAGCTTCACTGACTGGTGTGTGGGAGCCGCGAGCTCTGTTAGTTGGAAAATTAGAAAGTGTAGACCCCAGATTGGTCCTTCAGTCAGTCAGGGGCATGCGCAGGGGTTTAAATGGGACTGCTTTTGGAGGGGCGCTTTAAACACCGACCCCGCACCCCGCGCCCTGCTGCCTTCTGCCCCTGCCATTGTCCCGAGCTCCCTTCTGTGCACTCCAACAGGCTCCAAACACTTACTGGAGGCTGGGGGCAAGGAAGTGATGGGATTCCCCCCACTCCTCCACACCCTCCTCTGGCAGAGCTGTGTTGCCAGCCCCCGCGTCCCTGCTCCAGGGGCCATCTAGTGGGGCTCAGCGGGAGCGCTTTCCCAGGCACATCCCTTCAGCCATACTCAGCCCAATTCCCACCCTGGCAGATGGGGCCGGATGGGCTCAGGGAAGGAAATCCAGGGGTACGGGGCCAGGGCAGATACTAGGGCCAGTGGCAGAGCTGATTATTGGGGGATCCTGCTTGGTCCCCCTTTGTTCATGCCCCTGCAAACAGTTCAGGTTTGTTGAGAAAAGTTCTAAGGGTCTAATTCTATCCTCGGTCACACCTGTGTGTGTGGTGGGTAGGTAAGGGTTGTTTAGGGTGGAATTTGGTTCTAGCTAGTGAAAGAAAAATCTCCTCTTAATGTATAACCCTGCCCTTTTTTTGTTCTGTCAGAGGCAAATCCTGTCTCCGGGCAGTGAAATCAATGTTGCTATTGGGGAGGCGCACAGAGACTCAATTGCCAGGTACCAGACTGGCTGGGGAGAATTGTTTTCCCGGTATTCAGGTTACCCTGGTAGTGAGGAAATGGGCCTAATCTCAGAGCAGACAGCAGAAGGGGCTCTGGTTATCTAACAGGCCCCATTCCTAAAGCTGCCCTTTCTGACTCCAGTGATGACACGGTCAAGGCTAGGAAGAAACTGGGCAGGCTGTATTGTCTCAAGGTGACTCCATTTTTAAGGCTGCCTGTACATTTTCTATCAAAACGTTTGTTGACATAAAACTGGGTTTTTGACAAAACAAAAATGTTTCCAAAAGTGTCTGTTTTCCTCTGAAATTTTTTATTTTTTCATTGGGAAACCTGAAAACTCAACATTTTTGGCTGAAAACTGAAAATTATTTGTTTTGGGGAAATTTTTGACCAAGAATTATTTGGTTTGGAGGTATTGTAACTTTAATGAAAAGTCAAAATTTTACACCAAAATAAAACTCTTTTCTTACCAGCTCTGTCCATTTGGTCAGATAATATGTTTTTTCTGGCTGCCAACCCTGAAAACTCATGCTGGTTTCAGAAAGTCTAGCTGTGTTCTTTCTGGCTTGTACATAATCTGTCACCAATGATGAAGGTTCTGCAGGACAAATTCTGCCCTTAGTTACATTCTGTGCAACCCTACAGCATCCTGAGGTCTGAATTCTGTCCTGCAGTTTGGACTTAGTTAGCAAGACTGTTGATGAAGCCTGCGATGGAATAGAACCCAACTCACTCGCCAATAGCTGTGTAGGGTCTGCAGTGTTAACAGGAGTCCAAAGGAGAGACCGTGTTTGTTTTCATCACCAATCAAGCAGATGAGACTCTGAACGCACACAGGGAGCAGATCAGTTGAGTGAGAAGGAGGGACATTTTTACTGAATCACTTTTCTGACCATAATTGCACTTGAAAAACATTTTGAAAAAACATTTGTGATGTCCCTTTAACATTTTTTCCCCTCGGTCCATTGTAGGAAGAAGTCCAGAGCTTTCTGGTCATATTTGCCCTGATAGCTGTTCCCTGGATGCTCCTATTTAAGCCTTTTGTCCTTCGAGCCAGTCACCAGAAAACTCAACGTATGGTAAGGGCACAAGTCTGTTGCTGCACTCAGCAGTTGCAGGCAGTGCTGTTTTCAGTAGAATAGCGGCAGAGCTGAAGATCAAGGGTGGGATTTTCCAAAGCACCCAGTATAAGACTGAACTCTGCTCTCCTTGACGTTAATGGGAGGTTTTTACCAGTGACTTTGATTGGAACAGAGTTAGGCCAACACTGATTGCTTTTTGAAAACCGTATCCTAGGTCAGAGCCAGTCAGAAAAAAGTAATTGTGAGGCCAGCAGTCTGGTGATTGCCTCTGTTCCCTGCTGTGCTCGGTTCACAAACACTATTCTGACTGTTCGCTTGCTCCATATAAACTGGGAGCAGAGCAGAAATGGTGCTGTCAGGGAATGTATGCAATACCTGGAGAAAATGCATGATTTAAAAGTGATTGACCATTTTCAGATAATGCTTTCTTCCCCAAATGATAGAATGCATATGAACAAGTTTTAAAACCCCTGGTCCTACTCTATGGTGTATAACTGTCAAAGTTGCAGCCTCACAGTTGTTTGGGAATTCTGTTCTTTATTGTATGTAACTCATTTTATTTGTTTCTAATGATTTACTTTTCTTGGTAGTTAGATGAAGTGGATTGGAGTATCTTTTATATGATGCAGTGACCTTTTCCAGTCCAGTAACTCATAATCTATCATTGAAAGTCAGGTCCTAGGACATGTATATAGCACTACATTTATCCTGTAACTTCTTACTTTATAAGTCTTCTGGGATTTGCAGGCAAGTTTTACATTATTGACTCCAGCTTCTGCTTCATGCCAAGAATATCTGATATCTTTTCTCCTCTTTCCGTCTTTCCCCCATATTTCAACCAATGATTTTCATATGTCAGCTCTCTAATCGGATCTTAGATTTGTCCAGATTTATACAGCTCCAACAAAAGGCGTTCTTTGTATGCCATTCAAGACAACTCTGAGATAAGCAGGTATCACAGAGATTACTGGTACAACAGAACAAAACACATTATTATGAGACCTTTCCTACAAAACCCGTTGGAAGCATTAAAGAATTCCAAGATATGTCCTAAAAAGCTGCTACGTCGGTACTATAACAACATTTTTATTGTGCCGTATATTAAGTTAGCTACAGGGCTCTTCACGTACCAGTTTATGGTCTCTGGAGGCATGGATCAAATCATTCTCTCTGTATTATAATGCTGTGCACTTTGATGGTGCTCCACAATGATGATGAATAGACTGGAGATTTTGTCACAGGACATAGAGTCAGGAGATCTGGATTCTATTCCCAGCTCTCGCACAGACTTACTGTGTGACCTTGAGCAAACCACTCAGTCTCTGTGGGCCCGATTCTCTCCTCTTGCTTATAACAGCATGACTCTGTTGACTGCCCATTTTCTTGATTTACATCAGTGTAACGGCAAAGAGAAAATCAGAGGTTTCCAGTGCCTCAGTGTCCTCCTCTGCCCAACGCAGAGGGTATCCCCCTGCCTCACAGGCTGTTGTGAGGATGAAGTTATTGCATGGAAGTATGTTGCAATCCTTGGATGGAGGATGCTCTAGAAGTGAAAGTATTTATCTCTTACTAGTGATGGAGAGAGCAATACACTGTTTCTCTAGTCTAATAAATGTCTGACTGTTGCTGAAATCACCATTATGTCACACATAATCTGTGCTATCCCCATGTAGGGGAGTTATGTACCACATACTTGCAGATATAGTTATATAGTGCATCTATTGACTTGTAGGACCATTACAACAACTAGAATAATACAAACCTAGCCACTCTCTCTTGTTTTTTGAAAGCTCCAGTCGCCGTCAATTTCAGAGAGCCCCACTGATGACACTGAAGTGGAGATCATTGAGTCCAACCACTCCAAGAAAGCCAGTCAGGAAGACCATAGTGGTGGCCATGAGGGACATGACGATCACGGCGAAGAGGTAGGGAAATCAGCACATGGGAAAGGGGGAGGAGCAGCCATCATGAATCCTACCTGCAAATAGGTCAGCCTGGAATGTGACCGATATTCTGCAAGGCCAGACCAAAAACTTGGAATTTGCTTGCAACCTTTTTGATAACTTCAGGGAAAACTCTTGAACCAATTCCTTAGACGAGAAGAGCCCACTGAACCTTAAACTAACGCTCTGACTAAACCTGAGTCTAACGTTGCTGAGATTCAGAAAGGTTTAACTACCCTTCCCCTCCCGCTCCCCCTCTACTGTTGTTCATTGTCATGCCTCACTGGGTTTTTAGCTGGGAGAGGAAACAGGGAGATAACATCAGAGTGTGGAGTCTCGGAACATGCTTCCTGTGAGAGAGAGAACCTGTTCTTTTGTATCGTCCCACCCAGTTCTGTGAACCCATGAGGTTCAGATTTTGAGGATAAACCTCTGAGATTTTGGGTGCCTGTCTAACCACAGGAACTTAGGAATTGCCAAACTGGATCAGACTTGAGGCCCATCCACTCCAGTACTCTATCTCTGATATTGGCCAGAACTTCACTTCAGAGGAAGGTGTAAGGACCATCTAGAAGACAGATGTGGGACAATCTGATCCCCATGTAGGTCTCATCCTGCTCGCTAATGGTTAGAGTTGGCTGCAGCACAAGGTTTAATATCTCCCGTACCTTCTGAGGTTTTGCCCATCGCAAAGAAAAAGCAGTTGTCATGGTTGAAAATGCACAAGTGTTCTGCATTTTAAAAAACACCCTGAAATCTGGAAAGGAAGGTGAGGGCAACTAAGGTTGTGACAAAAGTTGGGCATTGTTCTCACCTGAATATACTGATCCAACACCCGCTGACGACAAAAGAAAGACTCTCATTGATTTCGGTAGGCATTGGATCAGGCCCTTTGTGCTCCATACTTATTTCAGGGTTACACCTTGCAGCCTATAAAATGGGGGGAAGGGGCAGTAGGCCTGATGCATTTGAACTTGGGGAACCCAGGATGTGTGCCTCTGGCAGCAGATGGAGTGAGGCTCACAGCAGTACCAGCTACCTACAGACCCAGATGCTTCAGGGGGAGGGAGCTGGCATAGTCAGTGGGTAGTCCGGGAAGAGGATGTGGCTGGCTGAGGAGGGAGGGAGCTGGCTCCTAGGAGATGCACTAATTCAGCCTATATCCCCAGAAGCAACTGCCAGCAGGTATCTTGTGCAGTCCCACCCATAAATTTAAGTTTATTTCCTTAGGGGAGCCTAAGGAAGACGGTGGTAATCTCACTGCCACCCTCCCCCAGGTGTTAAATTGTAGGGATGGCAAATATGGAGTAGTTCTTTAGCAGTTACCTTTCACAGGAGTCTTCTTGGTTCTGGGAATGGTGGGCCGGGAAAATAAAGGAGGTGGAACAATTTTCAAACCTGTCCTTTTGACCTGTGATATGCCCATGTGTTGCTCACATTGTAGTGAAGAGGGGAAAGGGGACCAATGCACAGTGCATTAATATGCATTTAATGCTCTGTTAACCAAGCAGCACTAAATGAGCGCAAATGAAGCAGCTTCATTTTTACATCATTTCAGTTCAATTTTGGAGACACGTTTGTCCACCAAGCTATCCACACAATTGAATACTGCCTAGGCTGCATCTCCAACACAGCATCCTACCTCCGGCTCTGGGCACTCAGCTTGGCTCATGCACGTGAGTTATCGCCCTTTGTTAGTTATTATTCAGATAGTTGACTGTGACGTGCTGCTACAAAAAGGATTTTGTGAGAGCTGGCGGGGGATTTTTTGTCAAAAATTCTTTTTCGGTGGAAAATTTTGGTTTCCACAAAAATCGACATCTACCCATGCAAAATTTTGATTTCGTCCAAAAATTTCAATTTTCCATCAGGAAAATCAAACCAAATGTCAGCCCAAATTAATTTATTCTGGTTAGTCGAATCAAATCGAAACGTTTTGTGGCAGTTCAGTCTTTGTTCACCTAAGCTGCAGCAGCGTGAGGTACGGGTGACGTGCAGGTTTAAACTAGTGTAAATGGTGGATTCTCTGTAACTTGACGTCTTTAAATCAAGATTCGAGGACTTCAGTAACTCAGCCAAAGGTTAGCAGTGGCGTACCGTGGGTCTCCGGCGCCCGCGGACCAATGGTTACATTTGCGGGTTCCTCCCCAAGGCCTCACGTGCCCCTGCACATGGCAGGAGGGGTTCCTAGGGAGCGGGGATGCTGTACCTGCGGCGGGCGGGGGACACGCCACATTCCTCCTCCTGTGCCCCAGGGACTTTTTGGCACTTATGGTGGCGGCCCCCTCCTCAGTACGCCACGGGAGGTTAGGAATCTATTACAGGAGTTGGGTGGGTGAGGTTCTGTGGCCTGCAACGTGCAGAAGGCCAGTCTTAGATGATCATGATGGTCCCTTCTGGCCTTAAAAGTCTAGAGTCCCTCGCAGATCTTGAAATTATGGTGCCTCATGTCCCCTGTGGCCTTGGCTCTCTGGCTGAACTACATTTCCCATGATGCACTGAGGTTTCCTTTCTGATTGAACCCTCGTGGTCCATCATGGGAAGATGTTGTGCTGCTGGGGAACCCTGCCCATAAAGGAGAATGGGAGCACAAGGCAGTAGAATTACAACTCCCTGTGAGGCACCCAAGGCAGCTCAGGGAGATACAGATCCATGTCAAACTGACCCGAAAACAAATACTGCGATTCAGTGCAACAAATCAAAATGGAACATTTTGATTTGGGAGTATCTAAACGTTTCATTTTGATCTAAAATTTTTCAGAACTCTCATGAAAAATTTCAATATGTCAACTTTTCATCCGGATTTGGGATGAAACAAATATCAGAATTCCCTGCAAGACAGGATTTCTGATTTTTTGGCCAGCTCTAAGTATTTTTATTTATTTATTATTTATGTTTTTGTGGCACTTGAAGCCCTAGTCATTGACAGGGGACCCCATGGTGCTAAACGCCGTACAAACACAGAGCAAAAAAGACAGTTCACAGTCTAGAAATGGGCAGCTACAGAAGAAAACTTCTGAGTGCAGAAGTCCCTGGATTGGAAAGGTGAGCTGCACTTCCCCTTATAACATCCTTGCTGGCACAAAAGTCAGTCTAGGAGGACTTAATTGGAAGCCAAGTAACACTTGCCTTATACTGGACATAAGGTGATAAAAAATATAAGAAGCTTGAGTAGAAGGGTGACATGCACTTAAATATACAGGTAGCCCTTTTATGAATATCTGAACACCTGTTTTTCTTGAGAGGTTTAGCAGAGGAGTCCATCACAACTATTGGCACCTAAGATGATACCATTCATTTGATCGCTTAAATCAAAATGTAGTCTAAGGACCTCTCTGTCCTGTCCCAGGAGACAGAAGAGGAATGATCCAATGATTAGGGTGCCAGCCTAGGCTGTAAGAGATCTGTGTTCAGTTCCTTGCTTTGCCATAGACTTCCTGTGTGACCTTGGGTACGTCTCTCTATGCCTCAGTTCCCCATCTGTAAAATAGGGATAATAGCACAGGGGTGTTGTGGGGATAAATACAATGAAGATAATAAGATGTTCAGCTACTACAGTGAAGGGGACACGTAAAAACCTTAGATATATTTTCTGGCTTCCCTGTCTAGTGGAGACACTTTTAACTTTAACTCTGCTACGAAACTGCGCTCTAGATTAGCTTTTGTGTCTTAGCTGAATAAGGCTTAAGTTTGGCTTCACAGTGAGGCATGTGATGTGAAAATTAACCCAGCCCTCAGCTGGAAGGAACCAATCAGTTTGCTCTCTGCTCCATCCTTCTCAATGCCTTCCCTAAAGGGAAGCTGTGTGTAGAAGTAATAGGAAGTGTGTGTCTAGTACAGCTGAGGTATAATGTCCTGGGCCCCTCCATTGACTTCAATGGATCATTGCCATTTTACACCAGTGGAGGATCTGACTCCCTATTCCTTTGCGGAGTTGTATGTGTGACTGCACCCGTCAGAGCTCTTTAGAGAAATCTGGGTGCTTTCTCCTGAGATCTCCCATTTGTTTCTATTATAGCTATAATAGTCTGTGCCGTTGTAGTAGTTCTGGTCCTCCTGTCAGTGGGATGCCATAAGAAATCTAGTGTCCTTGACGGTTTTGCATTTCATCCTTACTGTCAAAATCAGCTCCCTTTCTTACTACTGAATGTCCTTGACCTCCAGCTAACGTTAAAATCTGTCAATCCCTGTGGTAATAGGTGCCTATGTACAAGGTGGGTTCTCTTAGGGTTCAGAATTATTTTTCTGATCATTCTATCCTATCATTTTACCCGCTAAGGGGTGAGGGAATGGATTTTACCATTGTGGGTGCTCAGCTGTTCTTCCCCTTCTCCCCTGCTTGCTTTGCAGAGTTATCAGAGGTTCTCTGGACCATGGTGATGAGCATTGGACTCAAGAATAGCGGCTGGGGAGGACTTATTGGGGTCTTCATCATCTTTGCCGTCTTTGCAGTTCTGACTATAGCTATTCTGCTTGTCATGGAGGGCCTCTCTGCCTTCCTGCACGCACTGCGCCTTCACTGGTACGTATTCTACAAGAGGATTCTGTCCCTCTCCAAGCTACGGAAATGTTTTCTGTTGTACTTTTGGGGAGACGAGGGCCACGCTTTACAGCACAGAGTCCATGATGATGAGGGGTGCCTTGTAAGTACCTAAATAGAAAGTGAGACGATATTTCTGGGTAGGTGGCCGTATTTGTTGTGGGATGTTTTCTATTCACAACCATATTATTGTACCTCTGTCTTATGTCATAACACGGCTTGCTATCGCACTTCTGGGCCTCTTATGTTTGAAGATGGCCAGGCATCCAAGAATATGTAAGAGTCATGTATCGTGGCCAAATTGAGTCCACCAAACTCACATCTGTTGGGACAAAGCTCCCATTTATAGGCTGCTTTCTGGGGGGTGGAAGATTTAGTGCGTTAACCCACTCTTCCACCTTCAGGTAGAGGCTCAGACCCTTGTCTAAGATCTTATAAGAACTCATGCTGACGTGTAAAACAAATCCAATGCAAGAAAAAAATCCCAGCGGTCTTGGAGTGCTCTTGGCGGGCTTGTGTTGTGTGCTTTGCATCGCATGACATTCCATCGCTGACCACACAATGCAGTCTACAAAAACCAGCTTGTAAAGTTTGGAATCACTTGACAGGGGGCTGGAGGGCCTGAGAAGTTTGTAGCTCAGATTATGTTGTACTGCACAAAGGAGTGAACTTGGCTGCCCCCGGTGGTTACCAAAGCTCCCTCGGATATTAGGTTTAGTGTAGGAACAAAGGCCTTGTTTTCCCAGCTTTCAAGATACTGGTGATTGTCCCCCCTCCCTCCACTGACTGTGTTTTCAGACTGACGTATGAAAGGGCCTGTACAGCTCAATGGCTCTTCTGAATTCCCTTTTCAGCCACAGCTGTTACTCTCTTTCAAACATTTTACTTTCCTCCTTGTACCCCCAACCCAAGGAGGTGGAAACAAATATGTCACGAGTGGTTCTCCCGCTTGTAAAATGTAATTGTTGATGGTGCTTTTGCTGGTCCTGTCCTTTTCCATTATGTCCGAGGGGCTCTCAGGAAAACCAAACTCAACCACCAGCCCAGACCATCTGCACCTCACAAAGATGTAGAGTTTCCTGGAAACCTGTGCAGGTTTCTGACGCCCATGCTCCACTGTTTGCTAAGCTCCCTGTCTCTCTCTTCCTGGAGATGCTGCCTAACTGCTTGACTTTTAAATGTTCCTTTCTTCCCTCTCTCCCCGCACTCCTACTGTCTCTTGCAAGTTCATGTAACACATTACTATGCCTGTTAAACGCCTCTTCATGCTTATTTTTCCTCCATCAGGGTGGAGTTCCAGAACAAGTTCTACGTGGGGACAGGTTACAAGTTTTCTCCATTCTGCTTTAAGCAAATCATAGATGGAACTGCAGAAGAATAAAGACAACTTACCACAAAAATCCTTTACTCCCTGAACCAAACTTTTCTTTCCTGGAAACCGATTACCACGTGGAGTGCAGAATCCTCTTCAAGTGAGCTTCATATTCTACATAGTTAAAAGGAAGTGTTGCCTTGGCCTAGCTGTAGGTACAAAGCCAGACACTGCGCTCATAGAAAGGCGAACAGTCTGTCATAATTTAGTAAAAATGCTAGTCTAAAAGGTGGCCATTTTTACATACCCAACACTAAACTGTGATTCAGCGGAGCAACAGAACAGAGATACAACCCCCAGCATGCTGGCCAGATCCTCAGCTGGTAAAAACATACATCTCTCCATTGAGGTCAATGCTGAGTATCTGGCCCTATTTGTAGGAGTCATCTGTCTACTCTCTGGGTTAAATATAGAGGAAGTGTACCGTTGTGAAATAAATTGTTAGTGATCAACTCACATGTGTTTTCCCTCCTTTACTGTCCTGCCTTGTGATTTTTTTTTTAAGAAAACATTTAAGTACTGATTGAGATGAATTCCATGAGTGATCAGATGACAACTGCATGTGATTAATCCCTGTACAAGATTCCGTTTCTTCGTATACAGCACAAACACCATTCAAAATAACTGAGGATAATGCCGTATTACAAGCTTGCTTTTGAATATATACTTTACTACAACAAATCCCTTATTATCTTATTTGTTCCAGGGTTTAACATTGCTGATTATAGACTTTTGCAAATATTGTTACTTTAGAAAAGTGTTAAATTTGAATCTCACAAACAAAAGGACACACCAGCTGCAGATCAGCAATAAAATCTTTCTTTTAGTCATTTTTCTATGGAGAATCCAGACTGAAGATGGCTATTTCTATACTGTAATGTTTAAGGTAGACTGCAAAAGTAAACTATGCAAAAAATATTAATACATAATGAACAGAAAGAACATCTACATTAACGTGGTCCTGTTAAAATGGCGGTCTCAGGGCTCATCTACACTTGGAATGCCACAGCGGCACAGTTGAGCCATTCCCTACATAGACATTTTCTATGGTGCTGGGAGGGGTACTCCCATCAGTGTAGGTAATCCACCTCCCTGTGTGGCAGTAGCGAGGGGTTCTTCTGTACTTGAAATGCTGCAGCGGCACTGCCGTAGGACTTTAGTGTAGGCACTCTTTACAGTAATGGGAGGTGTTCTCCTGTCAGTGTAGTTAATATTCCTCCCCCAAGACGTGGTAGCTCTGTCAATGGAAGAATTCTTCCCTCAAAATAGTGCTGTCTACACCAGGAGTTAGGTCGACTCAGCTATATTGCTCAGGGGTGTGGATTTTTTACACTTCTGACTAATGGACCTTGGTTGACTTAACTGTTTAGTGTAGACCAGACCTTAGTGTATTCAATATGTTGTTCTTTCCCCAAATCTCAGTGCATTACTAATCTCACTGGGATGCATAGGAATAACATTATTTGTGATTAACCTTTCTCCTGTTAATGTGGGCGTAATATAGAGGATGCTGCTGTATATTTCCATTAAGAGGTTCTGATGAAGCTACTGGTGCGTGGATGGATTATTGATTAAATATGGAGGCTCTAAATCTCACTGCCTTGGTATCGGATCCCACTAGAGCAGTGCTACTCAGACTGAGGTTTGGGAGCAGCAAGTGGCTCTGTAATGTGCCTCCTGTGGTGCTTTGCAATGCATGCTATTAAAACACTATGTGGTTTAATTATTACCCAATCAGCATGCTTTTACTATGTTATTAACCAATTGTAGTTGATATAATAATAGTACTTGGTCAGAATAACCAAGAAAAAAAAAAATAGAGAGAGAGACAGTAAATGAAGCAATGAATTCACACTACCGTGGCTCTTCTGGGGAATGCTGATTGCTAATTTCGCTCCTGAACCACTGAGGATTGAGTATCCCTGCGCTAGAGAAACATATTTACTGAATGTTTCAAGTAAAATAATCAGTGAAATTTTATTTCTATAATCAAGCTTCAGAATTAACATCCTATTGTGATGAAATGGAGCAAATCTCCCCACCCAGCGCTGTTATTTGACTTACTGTCTCACCATCTTTGAAAGACAATGTGGCATCAGGCATTATGGCAATTCCTGGAAGGCCATCATGGTACCGAAGAAGCTAGAAACCTTTTTTTTTTTTTTTTTTTAAATGAGAACTTAAATTCTGTAGCCACTGATGGACCCCAGAGAAGTATCAGGGCAGCATTGTATCTGACGTCTAGCACTGACTGCCTGCAGCCAGCCCTTCAGAAATGGGAGCAGTCATGCAATACTACAGAGATTTTATCAGGGAAAAGAGAGCCTGCCTCTCTTGCCTATTGTAGATTTAAATATTGTATAGCTGACTAAATACATCTTACACACACACACTCACTCTTTACACATACAAGCTGTGCTAATATCCACAATATTCCAGCACTCACAGTCATACTTCTTTGTTGTTTCATTCACATTTTGTTTGTTTCTCCATGTCTGGCAGAGGTTTAGGAGAAACCCATACTGGTAGTAAGACAGGGCGAGCTGGTCTGGTGTGCGAGTGAACACACCGAAAATAATTTGCTTTATGAGAGAAGAGGAAAGTGAATTTTTCTGCACAAATAGTCATTTTATCTGTATGGCACCTTTCCAAGCGACCAGAGTGTATCTGGGAAGATAATTACCTGAAATGGAATATCTATTTCCCTCAAAGTGTTCTTTTTTGCTTTTGGCTTGGAGTCAACACCTTAAATGGGGAAAGCAAATACACTTAGCTGTTAAAGCAGCAAGTACGGTCGGGGGAGGTAGGCTGCAGGATTGAGACTCAAGGGACATGGGTTCAATTTTTGGGTCAGCTGCAGACTTCTAGTGTCACCTTTGCCAAGTCACCCTATGCCTCAGGTCCCCATTTGGGAAATGGGGATAGTTCTTCCCTACCTCACAAGAGTGTTGTGTGGATACAGCCCATTAAGGCTTGGAAGCAGTCAGATACTATGCCGATGAGGCCATAAAAATAAATATATAGTTAACAGTGGGTCCTGGGTGTGATTTAGATGTTTGCATCTCCTGGCTTTACTTCAAGTCCCAGAGACATCCCTAGCTCAGAGTGCAGTGTTCGGGGAAGCCTCCTCTCCGGGGTTTTGAGCAGGACTTTGGAACAACAGAAGTAACTAATAACTGGTTCCTTAGGGTCCATTCCAGGTTTTACGTGCGGCCCAGTGCGTGCTATAGCGGGATTTGGGGGGTTCTAGTTAATGGTGTGTACCTGTCATGGATGAGCTCCATAAAGCTGATCATTCTTTACTAGCAGGTCTTAGCACCAAACCCTGAAATCTTGACTCTCTGCTGACCACAGGCACAACTCCCAGTAAAGTCACTGGGCATTTTGACTGAGTAAGGACCCCACAGATCATACCACTATGAACGCGCTCTCGCGAGCCTGAGGCGCCACAAATATCTGGGTGCCTCTTGGGGGTGATATAGCAGAGACCTCTTGCTAGGGGCAGGCAGGCACAGTAGCAGCTACCATTGCATGCGTTCAAACCTTCGTAAAACAACAAAGCGAGGGCCTCGCTCTGAAATCATGATTACTAATAATTGCCGGGTGCAAGACTCGCAGCCTACAAAACAATCCTCCCCTAGCACGTATGGGCAGCTCAAACCTGGCAAGAAATTGTTGCCTGCATAGCCAAACTTATGCACATCCCAATACTTTGGCTGGTGTTGGTTTCAGGTAGTGAGATGACATGAACTATACAATAGCATGAAATATTCAGCGTCTCGTGAAATTTTCCACAGTAAGTGTTAACATCGCATGGCTCCTGAGATCCTCACAGAGCAGAGTAAATGCCAGCCCTCAAGCAGGCTGGTTCCGATTAGCATCCCAAGGCTGAGGCAATTAAACCTCTTTCATTCCCCCAGAAACGATCCTGCTAGTGCAAAGTTAAAACACATGGAGGGCAAATCTAGATATGCTGCGGCCCTAGCGTGTGGGGAAACAGTCTGCAGCATTAGCAAGCTAGCGCCCTCCATCAGCATAATAAAACCACGTTACAAAACAACCTAGAAAATACTTTTGGCAGTTCCACTTAGACCCAGAGGCTGCCAGCTGTACTTGTTGTTCTTTTACAGTTCACTGCTGAAACAGCATTACCCACCTCCCCATCGTCTATTTCCAGAGTACACAGTGAGAGTTCAGACTTTCCTTTATACAGCTTGGGCCTTTGCGTTTGGCCTCAGGTACAGGAGATCAGCAGCGAGTAGCCCACGCCTCAATGTGTAGTTTCAAAAGGTTGGGGATTTGCATAACCAGAGGTGGGGAATTTGCTTCACCTCCTTCTAGATAGTCCCAAGGAAAACCAATTAACACTTTTGGTTCCAAAAGTCCATTCTTGTCTGGCCCATTGTTTAATAGTGTCCTTTGAGCCCAAGGTCTCACAGCGCCACTCTCCCTTCCCCACAGAGGTTACACACAGTCCCAGCCTGCAATAAACCATTCATTTAATACAATGGAGCCCAAAGAGACTTAAACTGAAGTCAGTAAGGTCGCCCCAGGCTAGTTCAGGAACTTGCTGGATCTGTGTGATTTGCCCACAGCCCACAAGCAGGTACGTAAAGAGCTGATACTGGCTCGTAGGCAAAGACAGAACACGTGCCGATGGCTGGAAACTGACGTTTAAAAAAAAATTCAAACTTGAAATAAGCTGCACGTCTTTAGCGGTGCTGGTTAATATCTGGACAAGCTCACACAGGGATGTGGTAGCGTCGCCGTCACTTGGCCTCTTTCAGTCAAGGCCTTGCTAAAAGCTATTTGCTAAGTGAACCAGAAGGTGTTGTGCTAGGTGCTGCAGGAATCCCTGGGTGAAGTGCTGTGGCTCGTGTTAGCCAGGAAGTCAGACTAGGCACTCAAACAGGTTTTAATATCTATGGATCTATTCCCTTAGTTCAGTGGCCTTTTAATGGCCATGAACCCTACGGTATGAATATGCTGTGTATAAAGAGGTGTTAACATCTGCTTTTTCAGACATGCCTGTCTTTCTGCCATCTTCTGTAGCGATGCGTACGACAGTACCGCATGTCAGTTGCTCTCCCCTTCGGTCACTAACATAACTGTAAGGAGCAGAAATCCTGATTTGCAACACGCTTAGCAAACAAATACTTATTTGCCTGGGGTATTGTGCCCGCATTTATTTTGCTTGTTTCTTATTTTATCTTGTGGACAAGGCACTGGGACTCAGGAGATGTGGGTTTTGCTCCCAGCTCTGCCTCCCACTGTCTGTATGACCGTGGGCAAGTCACTTAATCGCTCTGTGCATTAGTTTCCAACCTGTAAAATGGGACTAATATCACTTCCTTTCTCCTACCCTTGGTTTGTCTTGTCTAGTTTTATTGTAAGCTCTTCAAGAGTAAGAACTTCCCTCACACAAGGGGGCCCTGATCTTGGCTGCGGGTCTCTAGGTGCTACTTTAATACAAATAATAACAACTCTTGAAAAGGGTGCCATTCTGTGTTCATCTTTAACAGATTGTAAGGGGTACTCCGTTTCACTCCTTGTTTAGTTATTCTTGTTAGGGAAAGTTGGGCGATGATATTACCCAGTGTAAACAGCCCTTCCTTCCTTGTTCAATCATAAGTCCTCATTGCAAAACATAATGCTTGTATTAAACGGGAAACATCCAGGAATAGACCTCAGGCAGTCATGCCAACATCAGAGGAGACAGTTTGGGAATCTCACACTCCCTGTCACTGGTCCTCTCTCTTTTAATGAAGTGTGTCTTCCCCTCAGCTTCTTCGTGTCAGCATTTGAGGGGACTATGAACCCTCCCAGTCATTTCCTTCCTTCATTGGCCATGGAGAGTACAGGGAGCATCATTGCCCTCGCCATGTTCATGCCACATGCAGTTTTGCATTGTGACGATGGTTATAATCACAACTCATGCTTCAGAGCTTTCGCTGGTCACCTGCAGGGGTCACAAAGAATCTCCCCCCCCCCCCATGCACAATTGGCCAGAAGTATTCGGGTGGGGGGGGGGAAGCGGAGGGGGAAGAGGCTTGGGTTGTGTTGTGACTTTTTTTTTTTTTTTTTTTTTTTGTGCCTTCTTCTAAAGCCTTAGGGATTGGCCACAGATGGAGACAGGACAACAGATGGGCTGGACCAGAGCTCTGAGGTGGTGCATGCAGTCCTTTTTCCCATTACCCAGCTGCTGTGACTTGCTCACAGGCTCACGGTCAAAGTGATTGCCATTTTCTGGGTCAGGAAGGAATTTTCTCCCAGGGCAATTGGGAGTTTTCACCTTCTTCTGTAGCATGGGGCATGGTTTGCCAGCTGGGATCATCTGGGTATATCTCACCTAATCAATTCCCTGCCGTTACAGGGGCCTGGGGAATTGATGGCACATCAGTCTCTCCTGTTCTCTGCCTGTGAAACACAACCATTTGAGGATTTCAAATTGCTTTAAGCTAAACCAAATTATTGGGAAAAATATAGGGGTAACTGGTGAAATGTAATGGCCTGTTTTATGCAGATGGTCAGACTAGTGATCAAATGGGCCCTTCTGGCCTTAAATGCTGTGAAATTATGGATTGGTGTTGCCCTTTTAAGAGGGGACAGGTGAAATGTTGTCATGGAGAAGGTGTGGTTCAAGGATACTAACCTGCATATTTTAGTGTAAGTTCTTTAAAAACATTTTCTGGAGGCACAGGGTGAATTGACCTATTAGGCTACAATAGATGCAGCAGCTTGCTTCGGAAAGAAGAGAGGAAGTTTTGAAAAAAACCTTCATTTAAAACCTAGACAAGCCAGAATTGAAAGATTTGAAGAGGGAAGTATGTGCCTCCGGCTATGAAGAAAACCAATTTGTGGCAGCTGGTCCCAAAAGCAGCGATGCAGCTAGTACAATAAAATGAAAATCGCTGCATATTGAAATATATACAAGAGGCAAGAGAGATTTCCCCAAGGTTGTGAAATTGCTAAGGTAAGAAAGCGTCACTCAAAAAAAATCAAAACAAGCCCTGTCTAGATAGGGGTAGGATTGTTTGAATGTTTGTACATCAGTTGTGTTGTTTTGCTGTGATGGCAACTAAGTTATCAGGAGGTGTGGTAAGCAGCAGTGTATCTCCTATACCTGCCATCTATGGCCCCTTGTTCTATTGCTGTCTGCTTAGAAATCCTGCCAGGGTTCTCATTGTGGGACATTTAATCTTTCTGTGTTACCTCTGTACCACTGAACTTATCATCACGCTGGTGGCTTCAGCTAGTTCATTATTGTGGTGGTGGTGGTTGTTGTTGTTAATGTCTCACTTCTACATCACTGAACGTTTTCAAAGTGACTTACACCAATTAAGCTTTGTGACACCCCCAGGAAGTACAGCAGAATCTAGCTATTGTACCAGGGCAATTAAATTTGGAAATGTTTGGGGTGAGCAAGCCTGCACTTTTACTGAGAGCTACCGGAAGATTTCTTGGAAGTCTTCACATAGGGATGAAAATTTCACATCTTTCTTACCCATACAAACTATTGCCTGGCATGCGGTACTATAGACGCTTGCTGGATTTCACGATGCTTTCAGCACAAGACACCTCCTGGAACGAGAAATCAACATACAGGGCATGCGTGGAAGGGGAAGCAAAGGGCTCTCACGTTGTCATCTCTACCTTTGTTTCTGTGGTGCTGCTCATTTGTAGATGGGAAGCAGGGTTTTTTCTCATGACCATCACAATGGCACTGAGAAGGATCTATCAGTCTATTTAACTGTGAAGCACCCAGCCAGTGTGGGAGAACTAGAGAGTGACTAAAAAAAGGTAGAGCCTTTTTTTGACATTGATTTGCCAAAATGAAGTGATTCAGCATTCTGATGGGCAACTCTCGATCAGCCTGGCTGAAACAGTCTATGCAGTGGGGTTGTAGCCATGTCGGTCCCAGGATATTAGAGACAAGGTGGGTGAGGTAATAGCTTCTATTGGACCAACTTCTGCTGCTGAGAGACAAGCTTTCGAGCCACACACAGCTCTTTTTCAGGTCTAGGAAAGGAACGCCCCGCCTCACTGGAAGTAACATTTCCCAGACCTGAAGAAGAGCTCTGTGTAAGCGCCAAAGCTTGTCTCTCTCACCAGCAGAAGTTAGTCCAATAGAAGATATTATCTCACCCACCTTGTCTCTGAAATAGTATAAACATGGCATTATGGCCTAGTCAATGAGAGATTTTCCTTTCACTTCCACAGGTTTTGGATCAGGCCCTTACAAGCTAAAAGGCCCCCATCTCTTTTATCATGTGATCTAGTTAGCTCCCTTCCAACCCCAACTCTCCACGACACCCACACAAATAAGAATCACATCAATGCATAGCCCCCGGCTCTGGTCTGGCATGCAGCAGCTTTTCAGCAACGTTAGGGCAGGAAGGGTAGACAGAGTTATTTAGGATAAATAGGGCTCTAGCCTTCAGAGTGGTGAAGAAGACATTTCAAACCTGGCATGAAGCACTGTGATCTTTCCAAAGGCTCTTCTCGATAGTCATTTTTGGTCACAATTTATATTGTTTCCACTTATAAATGAGGACTAGATGGTAGAAGCATGTTACAGATCTGAGCGGTATGTGTTATAGAGTTATAAACCCCTCAAAGGAAGCTGTTATTAGTTATATGATAAGCAGCATATTGACCTGTTGGACTCTGTAACAATCTATAACAAAAAATAATTGTTTATTAAAACATCTATTAATCAATTATTAACTCTTTTTTATTATTATTAACCTCAGCGTAAAGTGTTGACCTAATTTTGAATGTTTCCAGAATGAATGTAACAATTCAATCTTTTTCAGTGTTTGTGTTTCCCTCTAAATTTTACATCTTTTTGAAATGTCACAGTTCATTTTCTCGCTCAAACACTGTCTGATGCTCTTCAAACTATTTTCTTTCCTGATTTGGCCTTTCAGTCTCTGTCTATTTTTACCTTCAGTGTTCAACCCTCTCTGTCAACATTCCTCTCCTTCATTGCTTCTCTCCCCTCCCTAGGCCTATTGGGATGGGTAACAGCGCATTGGTCCTATGGCCTGGAAGTGGAATGTGTTTGAGAGGGTGAATGGGTAACTGAGTGAATTTCTTAGTGTTACCCTCCAAGGGCCCAACCCACCTCCCTCTTACGTCAAAAAGAGAGTCTTTCAGTGACTTCACTAGGAGTTGGACCCGCATGGGGTGACCAGATGCTCCAACTTTATAGGGACAGTTCCAAATTCGGGGCTTTGTCTTATACAGGCTCCTATTACCCCCTGCCCCCTCTCCCAGTTTTCCACACTGACTCTCTGGTCACCACATCTCAAGAGCTCACAGCTCTGCAGCGTTAGTGAAAACACTAAGCTTCATCTCCCCAGCCAGCAGAGAAGAATTGTGATTGCCTCAGCTGCTCTCCAGACCTTTTGGGCTTGTTTCCTCTGTCCCTGATGCAGTAGCATGTGAGACGGGGGTTAATACTGTTTGAGGAAGCTGAGGAGTGACACCACCAATGAGCAGCGTTTTGCTGGTTATATAATTGGGGGTGAGGTTGCACAGAATACACTGGCAGTGTTGTTCTCGGGCTGGGGACGAAGGGCTTAGAAAGAGGGTTTAAGAGCACAGATGTGCAATCCCTTTTGATATGTGTGCAGGGTGTTCCTACCTGCTGGGCTTAATTTCAAAGCATGTAATAATAATGATTAGCAATTACAGAGCTCATTATGGCTTTAAAAGAGCTTAACCAGCAGGACGTAATCCCCACAGCATTCCTGTGAGGTAGGTATTATTGTCCCCTTGTTACAGACACGAGGAAGATTTAACTCTCTTATGCTTCTTTGAAAATCCCAGCCTCAACCATCTTCTTCTCCCCAAGAAGTTGTTCTTTCCGCTCAAGGCTGAGGGTGCCGCTGATGACCGGAGGGGACAGTGTTAAGGTAACTTGCACTGCTGCTGCCCATGCTAATCACCACTGTGTACAGAGAAGGAAGATGGTAATCTCTAACGCTGTTCGTCTGGACCTTTCCTAGCACTGCTGGTATCTAAAGTGAGGAAACAGGAAAAGCAGGCCAAATTCCAAGTCAAAGAAGTCCCACGTAACAGCACAATCCTCTTTCCTACATTCTAAGTGCATGTATGTAATGAGGAGCCTGCCCCTTCTGGGACTTCCTCTAGAGAGACACATTTGTGCCACATGAGACTCTCCACTAAGCAGGAGGTGGCCCTAGCTCTCTTGCCAGCCAGGGAAGGAAATGTTCCTCCGTCCGCTTCCAAGCGGCCGAGAGAGAAAACAAACAAACAAAACTGTGCGACACGGTGGCACAGCATCCTCTGGAAGTTGGCCCGCAGGGCAATGCCCTGCTCACCCACCCCTACAGCCAGCCTTGCTGCTAGACGTCAGGAGCAGAACTGCGCAGAAGAGGGAAATTTCATTTTGTGAAGGATTTGGGGCTTTCTAAATTAGAATTTGTGCTGAAGCTGAGCAAAAAATGGAAAATTTCAAAATTCTCCATGAAGGAAAATCTTGAAATATTTTGTTTTTAATTTTTCATTTTGTTTTTTGACGCTTTAAATGTTTTGCATTCATCATATCTGCCGTGTATAATCTAGTAAAAATTGAAATGAAAAGTCCTTTCTGCATGAAAAATGTAAACCTTCCATTATGAAAATAGCAAAACAGGATGTTTCAATGTTAAGGGAACTTTTTTCCAGAACAAAATTCTGGTGAAATCAACCTGATTCAGTGAAGCAGTTAGCTTTCGATGGAACTGCACACTGTCTCTCAGTGGCGATGAAGAAATAATCTACTACTACTCTAGGAAAGAAGTTAGACAGTCACCATTTATACAGTCGCCCATTTAGGTTACCCAGTTCCTTTTTTGCCTTCCTTTCCTTGAGTGGACACAAACCCACAGCATGATAGGTGCGCTGTAGACAATGATTTCTGGTCATATAGCACCTTTCTCTTGAGGATGTCAAATCTCTTTACAGATGTTGATAAAAAACTTCCATGGTACCCTACAAAGGTGAATGTTATCCTACCTGTTTTAGTAGATTCATTGGACTTTTCAAGAATGGGGCAGGGAGGTGATTGACCTTTGCCAAGCTGAATAAATTGTCCTGTGCTGCTAGCTCTTCTAATTTGTTGTCTAAACACACATCAAGCAGAGGTGGATGGGAACTCTTGACATTTCTCATCAGCATCCTCTGAAACTAATAGTGTTTAAAGTGCCTTCAGTACAACCAGTCTTGCATTGGAAACTGCTTGAAAGCTCATCTCTAAGACAGGGTTGTGACTATCTTGTAGGTTGGAAAGTGAAAGCAAAGTCTTCTCCATTTTCATCTTTGGGAATCCAGCAAGACCTGAAGATGGCCACCAAGGAACAAGAGGTATCAAATGCCATTGGCCTGGAGGAATTAGGCACTGAGAGGCAAGAACCCAAGGAAGGTTGGTTGACATAAGCCGGACAGTGGGTGGTTGTGTTCACACCTTAGTAGGACGAGGCAATCTGACCCTGGGTTCGGTTTGGATGTGGCTTCCCCAAACCCCCGGCATTTCACCCACATAGAGCCGTAGCACTTGCATACTTGATGAGCAGGTGTCTGCTGGAATAAGTATCCAGCCCTCTGGGTGCCTACTCGATTATAGCTACTCCGCAAGTGAATTTTACCCTAACATAGTTGAAAGGTTTCTTTTAGCACTTTCTCTTCAGCTTATTTTAAAGCAATTTATAAAAGGAAAGTTAGGGCCCACGCCTCAGCTGTGTCTTGCTTATACTGAAGCTGGAAAAGTAAAGCCGACACTAAGCTCTTCGTAGGCCAAACTGACCTATCGCACAAGTTACAGCAGCCTGCCTGTACCTGTCATCTGGGGCCATGAAAATAGCAAGGATTACCAGGCTGCAGTGATCTCTGGCTTCCTCCCACTCCGAAATGCCTCCTGTGCTGAGGAAAGTCGTATTATCCTTACTATTACAGATGGGGAGCTGAGGCCCAGAGAGAGTAAGTGACTTGACCAAGGTCACACAGGAAATCAGTGATAGAGATGGGAGATGAACCCAGGGCTCCTGCATTCCAGTACAGTTCTTGAAACCTAAGCTACTCTTTTTTAGTCTATGCAACACATTCAATAGCTCAGTATAATATCTGAAAGGCACTGGATGATGGACCTCTGCCTTCCTCGCGTGTACATTCTGTATCCTCATCTATCATCTCTCTAGTTTATCTGTTTCTTATTTTATTGACTCTCTAAAGCGCCCAACCACCACGGCTTCTAGGGGCTAGATATAATCCTAGTGCTAATTAGTTGAGAGAACATCTCTGGCATTGATGGAGTTTCCAACATCTTGCCTGACATTACACAATACCAACAACAACAACAACAAAAAATGGTTCTGGTTTTGCAAAAATGTACTTGGGGTGATCTCAGTTCTAACACTCTCTTTCTCGTTGCTGTTTAGAGCAGAAGACATTTACAGTGGAAGAGGCCGTGGAAACCATAGGATTTGGATGGTTTCATATTATGCTTTTCCTGATCATGGGCAGCACTGGTGTAGGTTTTCATTGTCTACACTTGAGCTTAAAAATCCTATTTCAGTATCCTTATTAATGTGAAACAGAATAAATCAACTGTCGGCTCACTACTGACCTCACCTGTCATGCACCGTTGACTTAAATGGGGTTGCATGGGCGTACCTGGGAGCAGCATTTGTCACCCTTAGTTCTCTTTCCTTTCTTCTTTGTGTAACAAGCCATACTGGAAAACATGCAAACACCACAGTCACCAGTTGGGATCAGACCTGAGAGCGACCACACCAAAAGCACAAAGCACTATAATTTGAGCTAACAAAGTGACTCTGTGAGCTATGAGTAAATAGCAGGTTCTTATCTTTGCTGTCGCCATCGACGCATGGGAGACATGATCACATCCATTAAACCCATGCATTACAATTGCACTTTCCAGCCAAGATGTCAAAAGCGGGTTCCTCAAGTTAAGACTCTAAATTCATAGTTAGACACTGAAATAAGTAGCTTGATTTTCAAGAGTCTGAAGGACAGAGTAGCCTCCACTAATACCCATGGGCAGAAAGAGATGACCTTTTCAGCATCCAGCCCTCCCAAAAATCATTTGAGAAGCTTCCCTCTGTGCTCCCCACTCCCTCTCAGGTGTCCAAGGATTCACAAATTTCTGGACAGGACAAAGATTGGGTCCTGTATACTTGGCCTCCAGCAGGCCTTGTAAATGGTTACGGTCTCTGAGTCCAGTACCACAGTAACTGTTCTTTGTACTAGCTGGAATCTCAACCAACGGAGTGTACAGTACGTGCATTGCAGAGGAACAGGGTATACTCCATATCTGGGGCTGGGGGAGATGCCAGTTCCATGACTCCTTCAGCTCTAATACTCTGGGTTGGCTCAGGAGGGAGTATGTGTACTGTTCCAGATGGATGGTCTGACTTTTGGTCACCTGGATTTCCGGCCCTAGCACAGTTGGGATTTTTTCCCCCCAGTATGCAAAGGAATTGTTCACTGTGCTGACATTGGAACCCACCTTTGCTAAAGTGCATGTTTGTTCCTGAAGGTGGCAGAAGCCATGGAGATCATGCTAATAGCTGTTGTTGCTCCAGTCATCCGTTGTGAGTGGCAGCTTAATGACTGGCAGGTGGCTTTAGTGACAACGGTATGTGGCTTTTATAACCCCCATAAACTTGTACTCTGTTAACATTGCCGGGGGGGGAGGGAGTTGTTTGGTTGGTGTAGATGCCCATTTTACCAGACCAGAAGCTGCCCAAATGCTCTGGAGAGAAGGGACATATGAATACTTAGAAAACTGGCACCTAATATAGACTAGTTTTATTTATTTGTAGACTTTTCTGCAGGGCTCATCTCTATAGTATCTGACCACATCACCGACCTTAATGAATGTACTCTTCCGACAGTCCTTTGAGGGAGGGACATATTGATCATCATTTTAAAGATGTGGAGATTGAGGTAAAGAAAGAATAAATGACTAGCCCCGATTCACACAGCAAGCATGGAGCACAGTCAAGGTTAGAATCCAGATCGTCTGCTTCCAGTGTCTCACTCACAAGACCATCCTCGCCCTCTTAGAGATTTGTCATAATTTATCAGAGGTATCAATAGTCAAGGGTGTTACCGGTCTGGATTAAACCACCTTGGGAAAGCTGTAAATGGGAAAGCTGCAAATGGGAAACCTGACCGTGCACATTGCTCAGGTCACAGTTATTAATCCCTCAGGAGTGTTAAGTTCAACCACAAATGTAAGAGCACTGCCACATAATATGTACAAGGTGTGGAAAAACCCCTGCTGATTAACCAAGGCAATGTTTTAATCCCTCTTAGATGGTGTTTTTTGGCTATATGCTATTCAGTATACTCTTTGGATTTTTAGCTGACAGATACGGCCGCTGGAAGGTAAGTAAAAGTTCTGGAGCATTCCATTTCCATCGTTTTTTAACAACAGAGCCAGCCGGACGGAACTATCACAATAATAATAAGGTTAGGACTGACATAGACTGTTACACCTTTAACCCGCTTTATCAACATTACCTAATCGATCCTTGCAACATCCCTGTGAGGGGACTGTTATTTATGTCCCCTTTTACATGCACACTTGTCCAGGCCTGCACACTGACTGAAAGGCAAAACTAGGATGCGAAGGTATGAGATTTTCAAATATGGATTCCTACCTGTAAGCCTCTAAAATATAAACACAGAACACGGTGGGCACCACTAGATGGCTCGCAAACTATTAAAAGCGATACTACCCTATTCCTATACACTCCACATCCCGGTGTTAGAATTGTGTCAGGAAGCTGAGCCCTTGCCTCTGTCATGATGGGGAGCCAGACTATAAGACAATGAGCACTTGTGACACGGGGTGTTGAATTTGGATTGTGGTTGGCTATTGAAGGGGTGCAGCAGCATTCAAAAGTTTGAGTCATTGGTCCCTTTCACTTCCCCTTGAGCTTGATTTAAAGCCCTTTGAAAGCCTGTTATTGGCTCAGGGTCTTTTACGAGGTCAGTGCGGAAGAATGCGGCTTTGGAATTTCCAGTGTCAACTGAACTGTAGGTGGCATTAACCAAGGAGAAACCTTGGCCTAACACAGTTTATTTAAAGAGTCTCTCGGAGACGGACACTTTGAATTTCCATTTGTGGTCAGCTGATCTGTGCTTTATTTATGCCCTCAGTCAGAAAAACATTCAATCCTCTGCTTGAATTGCTGTCCAGAACAGGGATGTTTTCCTGAATTGGATCCTCATTTTAAATTTTTTTTCTTTCTAATCTTTCCCTTCCAGATTTTGCTGCTCTCTTTCCTCTGGGGGGCCTATTTCTCCTTGCTGACATCATTTTCCCCATCGTACATCTGGTTTGTTTTCCTCCGGACCATGGTGGGATGTGGTGTCTCAGGCCACGCACAAGGGTAAAGTTGTACTTTAAGCACTGGAAGCACTAGGCAAATAGAAACCAAGGCCACCTTGTAAGGGGAGCAGAGCAGCTGATTTCTACCCATGCCTCATGTGACTAAGTATCACATTTAGTAAGTAGTAGAGCAGGTAGCACAAAGGGTGTGTATGGAAAAAATATATTTTCATTTATGCCAAAAAATAAAAAAGGCCATTTAAATTTTCCAACAGATGTAAGCAAGTGAGCAATTTACTGGCAATCTGGTTAATCTGCCCTTTTTTCAAGAGCAAAGCGGAAAAAATCTACAGTACAGGGTTAGCTCTGGGTAGCTAGACTAGAATGTACTTTGGATTGATCTGATTTTGTCAGATTCGATCTGTTAAATGTGATACCATAGTTCTAGTACATGGTTCTGCTCTGCAGAGTCTGAGTTCAGTCCACAGCATCCTTGGGGCTGGTAGAGGCTGGAAGTTTCATAGAGTTTAAGTCTATTAGATCATCTAGTCTGACGTCCTGTATAATATGGGCCATAGAATTTCACCCAATTCACACTATATTTAGCCCAATAACTTGGGGACATGGAGTGCTGTGGAGGCAGTCTACTCCATTCTAGG
Organism: Emydura macquarii macquarii; assembly: GCF_026122565.2. Lineage (NCBI taxonomy): Eukaryota > Metazoa > Chordata > Testudines > Chelidae > Emydura > Emydura macquarii. The sequence continues at coordinate 3,360,558 of NW_027133667.1, forward strand.
GAGGACGGGGCAAACATGAGTCAACCAGGAGCTTCTTAAGTGGGCTGGGAATAAAGGGGAAATGAGGGAAAATTCCCCAATCCCCTTAAAAAAAAAACCTCAAAACCAACACCACAGTTTCATGGAATCCTTCTGAACAGAACCTTAAGTTGCATTCCCAAAGACCCAAACAATCTAGATTTGACAGGGCAGCTGGTTTACACTAAATGAATGACAACGGCTTATCAAATGTTGTATGCAGTGTTGTTGTAGTTGTGTCAGTCCCAGGATGTTGGAGAGACAAGGTGGGTGAGGTAATATCTTTTCTTGGACCAACTTCTGCTGGTGAGAGAGAGAAGCTTTCGAACTACCCAGAACTCGTCCTTAGCTATTCCTCAGGCCCGACCTGAAGAAGAGCTCTGTGTAGCATAAAAACTTGTCTCTCTCTCACCAAAAGAAGTAGGTCCTAGAAAAGACATTACCTCACCCACCTTGTCTTTCTCATGATGTATCCAAACACATGTAATAAGGGACAAATAAACAGGCAATAGTTGTGTAAATGTTACTTTACAGTACTGTAAACAAAAAAATCAACACAATTCTGTTTTAATAATGGATTATTGTTTTTGAGCATGGTAAATTTGTACTGAAATGTAAATTCAGTGCATATGGAGTAGTGGCAGTGTTAAGTATTATGCAGTCTGTGTTGACGTGAATGCTTTCAGTACAACACTCACAACGCTGTCACACCTTCTGTGCCTGAACCTCAACCAACCAACCACAATAAAAGAAGAGGGAGTTTTTATTTGGTTCAGTTTTTCAAAAACTGAACAAGTTTCAAAATTTTGAAATTTCAGATTTAGGGGAACGGAGGTTCCTTCCCTTTCTCAACCTGTTCTCCTTTTTGCCACTGAATGTAATAGATGAATGGTGTATATTGGGTTTTTTTCCCCTTGCTTTTTTCTGTTGGGTTTGGTTTCCTCCCCTCCCCCCATTTTCCCTTCACTCTATCCTTTCAAAACATAGTCAATTCTGGAAAAGTTATAGCGTGGCAAAAGGAAAAATAAAACTCTGTAACATGGACCCTCTGTAACTATTTTGAAGTTGGAGATGTTTTGAAAAGTTAGTGTGGGATAAAACCCCCCTCCCCACCTGCATATGATTCTTTTTTAGCGCTCAGTGGCAAAGAGGAGAAAAAGGAAAGAGGAGATGGAATTTAAATTCAAAACACTGAAAATTCAAAATTTAAGGGGGAAAATTTTTTTTTCACCGAAGGATGGAAACAAATCTAAAAATTCCCAATTTTTCATTTTCTCCCTCACCCCCTTTTTTGCACTCACTCGCGGTCTCTGGAAGTGCTATGCCGGAGGGCACTTGGCCCTTGGGAAAGAAGCAGTGTCTTGCGGAGGCTGCCATTCTCAACTAGGGACTCTGCTGGCTGGGCAGTGAACAGGGCTGATGAATTTCCCAAAGGGTTCAATCCAGTATGAAAGAATATGACCTCACCTCCAGGCTCTGGGAGTAGGAGGGTGAAGAGAGAAGCCCCTTAGGATACCTAACCAAAACCTGCCTTTGCTTAACTTCACATCATGTCAACACAGTATGCATTCTACGTGGAGTCTGAACAGCTCCATGGATCCTTCCTTTAGATGTGTGCATGACGCAATGTGCCAGCACTTAGCTACTTGTATCCTGAGACTACGTCCTCAGGTGTACTGTTGGATTTACATTATATAGCCTCCTTGTCCCTGTGGGCAGATATTTGTGCAGCATGTCATGTTAAACCAGGCAGATATCTGACAGCAATCTTTGCTGCAGGAGCAGTGACATTGAAGAATTTCTGTCATGGAGGTGAGGACACTCTCTGTCAAAGGACCAGAGACTCTTCACTGAATTGCTAATTTTGAGCCAAACCCTCATCTGCTGTAAATGGACACAGTTCCAGTGAAGTCACTTAAGTTGCACCCATTTACTTCAGCTGAGGAACGGGCTCTGTGGTATGCAATGAGTTATGCTCACAAATGATACGCACATTTATCTGCTGGGCATCCAGTTGTCAGCAGTGGAAGAGCTACTATAATTCTATTTACGGACAGTGGAGTCTAAAATTGACTGAGCTGGCATTTCAGTTGTATGCAGATTCTCATTCTCTCTGTATTTTTTTTCAGCCTTATCATAAAAACCGAATTCTTGCCTACAAAATACCGAGGGTATATGTTGCCCTTATCTCAGGTAAGAGTAATTGCATTACAGCACGTTCTAGCCCTGAGTCCCAGGAAATTTCCTATGTCTGGTTCAGAAACCAAAATTCTAGCCAGTTTTAATGTATTCCAGAATATCTGAAGATGTATTATACGCAGTGAGACTATCTCATTCTCAGTGTCTGCTACAGCAAACAGTGTGTTTTTAAACATGTTTTTAACGCATGGGTGTGCAGAAGAAAAGCAATCGCTTTTCTAATAATTGGAGTCTCTGTACCTGGCATTCAGCTATTGATTGACAGCTGACATTCAACCTTTTGGTTGCCATGTTGATAAATGCACTGCCTGTTTTGACAGTATCACTCCTGTCAGTCATGAGCCGGGTCAGTCGCTAGAGTGCTTTTCAAGATAATATTATGTACAGCAGCTAAAAATGGAAACAGAAATGTGCTCACTGTCATGCTGGTAGATGGGACTCTGTCAATCTGGGAGCAATTGTTAGTACTCAAAATGGGGCTAGCCCAGGCCAGATAAATCAGCATACGAGCTTTATACCTTTGGAGATGCGGTCAAAATCTGACTTGGGTCATAATACCAGATGAATTAGGTGGTCCCATACTAGTCCCCAATTTATGCACATCAAACACTCATCAGGTAGTTTGGCATAATTGGCAGTTTCCGTTCAGAGTTGGAAAAGCTAAAAGGTGCTGCAGGTCAGGTCTTATATACACCGGTGGAACTGTGTGGGTGGCCAGGAATGAAACAGCATCAATTCTTGCAAGTTAGGATTGAGGTGTGTTGAGACAGACTGTACCGCCTAGCAAAGGCTTATTAAGACTGGAGCTGCTTGAATTATTTCCTATGAATGAGTTGTCCAATGACTTTAGCACTTTTTACATGTTTTTCCAGAATTATCTGCAAAGCGTTCATGATACGCAGGAATTTGTCCAGTTGTTCAACCAATAATTGTGCAAACATATATTGGCCTCTGGCTTGTTCATGCCCTTTTAGCAATGAGCGTTTGTTTTTCATTATTCGAGCCAGGGGATTGATCACCTAAATAATTGTGTTTGTTCTCTCCTAAGATTTATAAACAGGAAAAAATCCTGTTTTCCCTCTCCTCTCCCCCACCCCCCGTTCCAAGATTGCTCAAGGACAGAGTATGGATTTTTATGAATTTGTTTGCCGTTTCTTGTTGTTTGACTCATTTGTGTAAATAAAAAAGCATTTTCCCGCATGGCTTCAAGAGCACTTCAAGGACACGCATGCTTGCAGGTATTGGGCCAGATTCTTCTGTGGTGTAAAATGGCAGAGCTCCATTGACTTTAATGGTGCTGCACATCCATGGAAAGCCTGGCTCACTTTTTGCACTATTGTTCACAGCACTATTGCTTCCCCCACACAGCTGCATACGAAAAAAAAGCTCATTCATCTGAACGTTTCTGAGTAAGGAACTAAAAAGGCTTGTGAACACTGGGGAAGCAGATTCAAGGGTTTCATTTGCAATGATAACCACACATGGCTTTCTGTATTCACCTGGAGATAATTGAAACGATCCTGGACCCAATCTCACCAAAACTTTGGCCCAGCTCCCTCCAAAAATTCAACTCCCTCGGGCAGCACACCAGCTGGTTGTATCTGAGTCACATCTCTACCCTGGTGCTAATGCAGGGGATGGGGTAGGTTGCTCAGAGAAGAATGAGACCGCAGGGGTTTAAAATATACAAACCATAGTCACTCACTCCTTTATTTTAACCTCTGTCTTTCCATTTGAAAGGTGTTTTGGTTGGCAGGCTCCTTGTTAATTATTGGATTGGCATCAGTGGTTATCCCGACCCTAGGCTGGCGCTGGCTGATCAGAATCGCCTCTATTCCAGGCATCATTCTTATCCTGGCATTTAAGGTGAGAAGAACTCTCCCTCCCATTCAAAAGAACACATGAGATCTGGAATCTCTAGATATATTTTGCCATCAGCAGATATAGACATCAGGACCTGATAGCCTGCTCCTGTGGTCCTGCTTTAACCATAACCCACAGCAGCCTTCTCTTGGAGACAGACTTTGAAGAGCCCAGACCAGCCATCAGCAAGCAGGGAGCTACAGGAGACAGCCTCTTCCTACAGATTTGCTACTCCTCTGGTATCATCCTTCTCCATAGCAGCATCCCAAGACCAGGGCATCAGTGTTCTGGATCCATACACTGTGTTCTGATATTATGGTGGCGGGGGAACGGAGGAAGGTGTAAACATAGATAAGATTAGATTAAGTAGAATCTTACAGTTCATGCTGTGGCAAATTTAGCAATTTGTTGCTGTCATCCCTGTACATACCCCATCCTTGTAACTCTTTACATTTTGTAGCACTAAGTGAATAATTCACAACAACGATGTACCTAGCAAAGTTAGCCTTTTAGCAGGTTGCAATGTCATCATATTTATTCAATATTCAGTGCAGAGAATATTTTTCTCTCTCTGGACTGCTGTGAACATTTCTCTGTGAATATCGCTCTTTGGGCTATGTTGATTAGCTGTGATTGGTCAGACAAATCACATAGACGTTAAAATCCATTCCCTGATTGGATGAGTGCCTAAGCATGTCTGAGAATATGTCCACACTGCAGGCAAAAACATGACTTGCAGCTGGGTTAGACATAATCGCTCTCGTTTTAATCTATTTAGCACAGCTAAAAATAGCAGTGAAGACATGCTGTAGAAGACTGTGGTGCCTCGGAATATGGATTTGCTTCCTGAAGCCTGTGCTCCTGCATCTGCACTGCTATTTTTAGGCCTATATTATGCCTATCCAACCCGCCATCACACCATTGATTCCATTGTAGACATAGCCTAAAAGGAATATTTATGCTTGCAATTATAAACTAGGATCTCTGTAAACACCCATGTGTCTTGCAATTTGACTTCTCTGAACACCTCTGCCAGGAAAACTGTCCTGCATGATTTGGTAATGGAAATAACAAAAAAAGAGGCACATGAACGACCAAAGCAAATGCCTTTAAAAATTCAATCACCTCTTTTTGTAATATTCACTCACTTCTACTTGTTCTGTGATCAATACCAGGGATGAGTGAAACAGACTGGTTAAATTAATGCCCCCAACTTTTGTCCATTCCCTGAAATGAACCCATGAAGTGTGGGAAGCTTTTATTAAGAGGAGATGGTATCTTGTTAGTCTCAATTTAAAATATCAGATTCAAGTTAGCTGTTTGTTTAATTATTATTTTTATTTCACTGTTTTGTTTGGTTTGGTTTTCCCGCAGGTTTTAAAAAAAGACGTTTTCTTTTTATTGATTGACTGTCCCAGAATTGCAGTATAACAGTAATCGATTGTTCTGTTAGTTCTCTGAGAACCCACTGAATATGTGCAAGGAATTGCTCTTATTCAGAACACTTATGTAGCAGGGTTTATATAAGTGGTTCCCAATCTTTTTGGCTCATTTTTACAATCCTGAAGGACCACAGCCAGCCAGAAGTTCAGCGCTATTCTCCCATCCCCTTGGCTGCAGCAGGGAAACCGCACGTGTCCTGTAGCCCCATGCACTCCACCTCAGTCCTAGGCAGTGGCTCCCTTCTGCAGCCAGGGGGAAGGGAGCGACGGGCCACTTTGAAAGACCCCGCAGGCCACGGGTTGGGAACCACTGGTTTATATACTGGACCAGATCCTCAGGCTGTGTAAATCAACACAGCTTCACTGAAGTCGATGGAGCGACACCAATTTACACCATCTGAGGGTCTGGCTTAATGTTTACAAATGTGCCTTCTCAGTGGATTGGAAGACTGAACCGTGGAGATGGGAAACAGCAAAAAGAAGGAGGAAATCCATTCCCTATTGAGTCTGTGCACTGCCACTTAAGTAAAGCTCGGTCTTGCTGCCCGAAGCTGTAACAGTTCTTTCTAACCAGCCTGTGTTTGCAGTTCATTCCAGAGTCTGCTCGGTTCAATGTATCCACTGGAAATAACAAAGCCGCCTTCGCCACGCTGCAGAGGATTGCCAAGATGAACCGCTCAGTAATGCCAGAAGGGATCTTGGTGGAGCCTGTTAATGTGAGAGTTAAAATATCTTCTCTCAACATGCTAATGGCTGACTGGATAGTTCCTGGGGCCAAAGGACACAGGATTACTGGGATTTTAGGGGACGGGGCTATCTTGCTAAGCTTTTTCATATTCTAAGCTTTTCTACTATATCTGGCTTCATTTCAAAGGAATATTGAATGCCATGATAGAGGATGTCATTTTTCTACTGAAAAGAGAGTACTCTTAGCCCTTTTATTTTAATGGGCTTGTTTTTTACATTCTCCTTCTTCTTCATTCAAATGAACATAGTGCTGGGAAAATGTTTGCTTTTGCTACCATAAAAAAGGCATCCATTAGACAGCATTCCCTTTGGTCTGTTGAGCTGCGCAAGCAGGCTTTTCCAAGTTGCTGGGAGATCTGACAGCAGCTCTCGGGGTGCAGGAAATTCACTTCTATCCCTTCCTGGAAGATGTGTTCATCCAAGCTTCTTTTGAGGGAAATGGTTCAGTTCAAAATCTTCATCAGTGATTGAGATAATGGCACAGAGAGAACCCTTACAAGGTTTGTAGACGATACCAAACGGGGAGAGGTTGCAAGTGCTTTGGAGGACAGGATTAAAAATCAAAATGATCTGGACAAACTGGAGAAATGGGCTGAAGTAAATAGGATGGAATGTAATAAGGACAAATGCAAAGTATTTCACTTAGGAAGGAACGATCAGTTTTATACATACAAAACGGGAAATGACTGCCTAGGAAGGAGTACTGTGGAAAGGGACCTGGGGGTCATAATGGATCACAAGCTAAATATGAGTCCACAGTGTAACACAGTTACAAAAAAAGCAAACATCATTCAGGGATGTATTAGCAGAAGTGTTGTAAGCGAGACACAAGAAAGAATTCTTCCGCTCTGCTCCATGCTGATTAGGCTTTAGTTGGAGTATTGTGTCCAGTTCTGGGTACCACATTTCAGGAAAGATGTCAAATTGGAGAAAATCCAGAGAAGAGCAACAAAAATGATTAAAGGTCTAGAAAATATGACTTATGAGAGAAGATTGAAAACACTGGATTTGTTTAGTCTGGAGAAGACTGAGTGGGGACATAACAGTTTTCAAGTACATAAAAGGTAGTTACAAGGAGGAGGGAGGAAAATTGTTGTTCTTAACTTCTGAGGATAGGGCAGGAAGCAATGGGCTTAAATTGCAGTAAGGGTGGTTTAGGTTAGACATTAGGAAAAAGCTTTCTAACTGTCAGATTAGGTAAGCACTGGAATAAATTGTCTAGGGAGGTTGTGGATTCTCCATCATTGGAGATTTTTAAGAGCAGGTTGTGGAGACACCGGTCAGGGATGGTCTAGATGTTACTTAATCCTGCCATGAGTGCAGGGGACTGGACTAGATGACCTCTCGAGGTCCCTTCCAGTCCTATGATTCTATGAGACACTTGAATCAAAGACTTACAACTGCAGCCTGGCATCAGTAAGATTCCTCATGCAGCTCCAGCTTGCTGCCCCAGGTATGCAGTCCCACTCCTCAAATGGGGTGGGGGTTGTCCATATAAGCAGCCAAGTGACTCAGGGAGCATAGCCCAAGAGAGAAAAATAATCATAAACTGGATGCACTGTGGGAAACGGGGCTTCTGCTCCTTCACTTCCAGACAGAACTGCAAGACAAGCATTCTACAAGTCATGACCAGCAACACGGTGGCAGTGGCAGCTGTGGGGGGGATGGAGCTGGAGCACTTGGAGCCAGCTTGTTATTGGTTCCATTTGGGATTCAGGCCCTGCATATTGGAAGGAAAGGGAACATCATGATGGGCTTGGCTCAGGGGGACGCAGTTAGATCTAAGGAAATTAGGCCTGAACCACGAGAGTCTTCAACGCCATCATCCAGCTCTGAGAGGTCCCTATCCTAGACCTCTTGGCTGTTTATATAATCCCACAGGCACTCAGCATTGTCCTTGGCAACTCCTGCAACGGGGCGCTATCGAATTGGCATTAATTAGGATTAAACCAGAAAAGCCTTCCCTGTAGGCTTTGTAGAATTGCTGTAAAGAAATCTCACTGGCTCTGTGAGGTTTTTGTTAAAGTTTAAATTTATGCACGCAAACAGAGGAAAAAAAAAATCAACTCAAATGTTCATGTGAACTCTTCTCCTTCCTCTTCCAACTTGGACTAGTGATGATTAATTGACTCTCTTCACATTCAGGAGAGTGAGAATCTCATCTTAGACGTACCAATCCTGTAGCTGTTACTATATAGCTTCACTTTCATATCTCCTAGCCCAAGGTTTGACAGCTGGTTAGGTGCGTAATACAAAAGCAAGAGTACAGCCTCTAATTTTTTACTCTGTTTCTCATTATGGCATTTACATAAAATGGAACAACACACATGGTAACTGCTGTCGGTTCAGACCGCATTAGTCAAACCAGAAACAAGTAAGTCGCTAACACCTTTCCCAAAGTAGGCCATTATCCAGCAAGTTTTTTTCATGCAAGTAGCGTGTGAGACCATGCAGAGTCATATGAAAGTCAGAGGGGCAGCACGTGGACTTACAGGATCGTGGCCAACTTCACAGTGGAAACTTGAACACACGTGCGCTCTGCAGCCTTTCCCTTTTGGTGATCTTTAATCTCCAAGTTCACCTGCGTGCTGCGTGTCTGCCTTTCACCTCAGCAAACACATTAGTGTGCGGAAATACATGGTAGCGTCAGAAAACTAGTCCATCGGGAGAAGATACTTTTCTAACCTTGTGTTTTCTATTAAATAATTTGCAGGAAAGAAGAGGTAGATTCAGAGACTTATTGGACCCCAAATACTTACGGACCACTTTGCAAATATGGATCATATGGTAAATGTGTGTTATTGTTTATAGCGTAATTTTTTCATTTGCATAGGGGATAGGACCCTGATTAAAAGTCTCCCATTGACTCTAATGCGAGTGGGATTCGACTCTGAGTGACCTACAGAGATATCCAGTGTAGCTGGAATAGGAGGAACTATCTGAATTGGTTTTAAGATTGCTCTCTTACACTTGGTTTTCCCAAGAGAAGGACCAATGCTTCACCAGCTGCCTCTGTAGCACAGCCAGAGTACCAGTGAAATAGGTTTCAGATCGAATGTTGTTAGCTCTTATTGATTCCATTGGCTTTGGAAAATTAAAAGTGAACAGAAGACGAATATCATCTGAAGTCTCATAAGCAGGCCTCCTGGTGATCAATATATATTTTAATAGCATCACTGCCTAGAATTGCAATGAGCCAGGGTGAGTGAGGTAATATTTTTTATTGGATCAAATTCTGTGTAGCTTGAACCAATGGGGGTTGGTCCAATAAAAGATAGGACCTCACCCACCTTGTGCCTCTCAGATCCTGGGACCAACACAGCTACACCACCACTGCAAAGTAGAAGTGTAATGCATAGAATATGGGTATGTGGAAGCTCAATGTCCTAGAATCTTGGTAGGTTGGTCCCTGAATCTTTTATGATTTTTCTGATTTTGTAAAATATAGTTTTTTTGACAGTTTTCCACATGTATAAATCAGCTTATATGCTCCAAACGTTTACTTTCCTGTCCCCTGAGTACTTAGCATTCTCCCCACATTCAGTATGCAGCTCTTTGGATAGCATGTAATTCTGGAGCTCATTTCTTCAACTGCCAGGGGGCGGAGTGAAAATCACTTCTCAGACTGTTTATGATTAGGCACATGCTGAATTACTTGATAATGTTGCAACAAGGCTGCCATCATTAATTCTCTGCTCTTGACAGAGAGCCATGATGCTAGATGAGCTTCCCCCATCAGACCAGGCCTAAAATTGATTTTAAAAGTCACTGCACAGAATAGAGAATGAAGCTCTGATGGTCATACGCTTTGGTACTAGAAGCATCAGGGATTTGTTTGAAATGATAAATGGGCAGTGTTGAATGGTTCAGAAATGTCTCTGCACGAATATGCATCGCTACATATTTTTAGGGCCCACTCCTGAACCTGTAAATAATAACATGGATCCTTTAATCAGTGGGTCACAAACATTTGGCAAATATTATAAGGTAGGTACGTGACATACAATGATGATTTTCACCCACCATGCACCCACCTCAGGTATAAAACATAGTAGCTATTTAACAGTGCACAGCAAAGCTTCACAACTCAAGTGGAGGAAAATTCTCTTTCATTGACACTAGAGCCCTACATCGAAGAATTTTAACAACACTAAGGGTCCAATACTGCCATACTTCCTCAAGTTGAGTAGTATGCTACTCTGTGGCCTACACATGGAATAAGGCCATATTCGGTAGTGGTAATTCCATCACTGTGCAGGTCTGAACAAAAGCCTAGCTACCACTTAAGTTCTGCTTCTTAAATCCTCAGAATAGGGTGTAAATGATACATTGACCTTGTGCTGGCTTTCTGTTCCAAGGTGAATTTCACCCCGTGAGATAGTTTTATACTCATTTTACAGAGCGGGAAACTGACACACACAGAGATCAGTATTACTTAGACTGTAAACTCTTTGGGACAGGGACTGTCTTTTCATTGTGTTTGTACAGCACCTAGCACAATGTGGGCCTGATCCATGATGGGGACTTCTAGGTGCTATCACCATATAAATAAATAATAATAGTATAACAGTCTAGTTAAGAACTGGGCTTTTTCTTTTGATAAAGAGGAGCATTTATATACCGCAATTGTGTAACACATTAGTGACAACCAGTTTGCTGCTGGATGGACAAATAACTGCTGGGGTTTCCCTGGACTTAAGATTTCCAAATGTTGTGTTGTTTACAGGTTTTGCTTTGTAATTGTCATTGAGCGTTTAACACCTGCTGTTTTACTCCTCCACCATTTCATGAATCTGTGATTATTTTCTCCTGGTCAATGTTTGGTTTTCTTTTCCCCAGGCTTGGAATATCTTTTGCTTATTATGGCGTCATCCTGGCCAGTGCTGAGTTACTGGAGCGGGACCTGGTCTGTAGTTTGCAGACAGCAGCAGCGAATGAGTTTGGGAATGACTCAGAGGAAAGCCACAGCCCATGTCACTGTCGTTTATTTGCCCCTTCGGATTACCGGATCATGATCATCAGCACAATTGGAGAGATCGCATGTAATAGAAACATCTCCATGTTGTCTTTTTGTGGCTCTTTAATGGGTTGTGCAATGTGTTTAACTTGGCAGATTTACATGCACAAAACAATATATGGGGTATGGGGCTATGGCTACACTGACGGTGGCAAAGTCGACGCCGTCAGATCGACTTCTCTGGATCGACTGAGCGGTCAGTGAAGACCCACTCAGTCGCTCCAGAAATCGACGTATTAAGACCACCTTCGCAAGTGGCGCAGTGCAGTGAAGACGGCGCACGGAAGAGAAGCAGAGAAGTTGACGGGAGTTACGCAAGTTTTTTGCATAGCTTGCATAACTCTGGTCGACTGCCGCCAAATCTCGGAGGTAACTGTAGACAAGCCCTGGGTGAAATTCCTCTTGTGCATGTAGCCAGCCAATGCACCACTTAAGTGGCATTTAGTTGCATATGCTTTGTGCTGGTGTCACTGGGAGGAATTCCACCATACATGGTCATCTTTGACAGTTGTGAAAATTGAACCAGCAGATCTGAATAGCCCCTCTCCAGAAGATACACAATGACTTTCTTTTTTAAAATGACCATAGGAAACTACCTAAACAGTAAGGTCCAGATCCTCAAAGGTATTTAGATGCCTAATTTGCATTGAAATCAGTGGAGACTAGGTATCTAAACACCTTTGAAGATCAGGTCCTAAATTACCAGAGAGACTGAATTTTTGTCTTCAAGCTAATCCTGACAACTGGTAGTGACTTCTGGAAACCTGAAATTACAACCACTCAAATGTAGGCAGCTGAATGCAGCAATGATGTGTTTTAGTTTAGAAAGGTTATTTATTTCCAGTATCAACATCCTGAACTGTGCAGTAGAGACCTGCCCAGGGAAGTTAGAATGGAATACAGCAGAAAGAAATGCTTCCATAGCAACACAAATCAAAATGCTTCTTGGGACATCTTCTCTGCTTTGGTATTAGGTGGTAACTGTGTCATATGATGAGGTGTTTTTATAGCACCTTTCGTCTAAGATCTCAAAGTACTTGGCAAACATTAATGGATTTAGCTTCCTGGCACCCTGGTGAGGTAAGCTTTATCTCCATTTACATCTAGGGCAACTGAATAAAAAGGGATTAATAGTCTGATCCTGCAAGGTGCCAAACACCCTGGCCTCAGTCCAACAAAGTGCATAAACACATACTTAGGTTAGAAGTTAAGCATGTGCTTAAGTGTTCTGCTGGACGGGGACCATATTGCTTAGCTTCTTGGAGCACTGAGCCCTTGGTGACTTGCCCAGCTCACACAGGAAATCTTTGGCAGAATTGGGAATAGAATCCAGGTTTCTAGAGGTCAAGTACAGTGTTTAACCACAAGATCCCACCCTTTCTCCCAGCATCTTGGTATTACTAAGAAGGGATCAAGTCCGTAATGCTAGTATGACACGACTGTAGTCTTGACACAATAATAGTGTGAGTCTATAGTGGGAAATAAAATGTCACAAGGGAGGCTGGCTTAGAAACTCCAGACGTACAAAATAAGGAAGAGGAAGATCATGGTGTTTCAGTAATGGAGGGCGAAATCTTTTTTACTGGTAAAGGTGGGATGGAATTCCTGGCTTATAGTGTCGGGAAATGATGACAGATAAATAAGGGCCCAGAAATCATCAGATAATTTAACCCTAAAATCTGACATTTTAATTTTTTTTCTGTTTTTCAGTAAATCCCTTAAACATCCTAGGCATCAATTTCTTAGGAAGACGACTGAGCCTGTCTATAACAATGGGAAGCACTGCATTATTTTTCCTCCTCCTCAATATCTGCACTACAAGGTAGCACATTAGATGAGTATGCTTGTACTGTAGTGATGGTTTGTAATACCATAGGCCTATGGCAGGACCTCTTAAATTCTCAATTTGCTAATCAGCAGTCCTGATAATTCTCTCGAAAAAAAACCTCCTGCAATTTTCTGTCACTGCCTGGCAAAATATATAATAGCAGAAGCTGCAGTGAGGTCTTGTATTACTGACACTACATGGATTTCCCAAAATACACCACAGGACATTTACTAAGTGCTATAAATAATTACAACTAAAACACACATGGGTAAACACAGTGCATTATGTGGTACAGGGCCCATAATTTTTTGCATTATTTGTTTGCTTACTTACAAAGTTAGTATATGTCTACATAGCAAAGAAAAACCTGTGGCTGGCCCATGCCAGCTGATGGGCTCACGGGGCTCAGACTGTGGGACAGTTCCACTGCTGTGTAGACGTCCAGGCTTGGGCTGGAACCTGGGCTCTAGGACCCTGCGAGGTGGGAGGATCCCAGAGCTCAGGATCTGGAAGTCTACCTAGCAGTGAAACAGTCCTGTGAGCCCCATGAGTCAGAGTAAGCGGGCATGGGCCAGCCGACAGGTTTGTCTTTGCTGTGTAGACATACCCTTGGAATAATAATCCCAGGTGGTGTGTCTCTCCTAATTAGGATGAATTAGCAAGGTTTAATTGTATTCACTAAATAAAGGCTGAGTTTAAGGGATTTACAGGTTTCCCCACTTGAAGGCCGAGCTTGTCCATTCTTTGAAGCAGACCAGGACTGCAGCTACCACTCTGAAATGACCGTTCAGTTACAGGTTCCATTAAATTGACCTTTCAGGGATGAGGGAGCATCATGAAACACAGTAGCCAATGCTCTACTTCACTGGTGCCTGAAAAACAGTACAGGAAATGTTCATGTTTTAGATGGAAACTTTAAAATCTACGCAATAGTTACTTGAGTGCAAAATTCAGATTGGAGTATCTGGGTAAAGTACTTTTCCAGTGTTCAAATAAATCAAACACTTGACACAATTATGCTCAGCCTTCACCTTTGGGCTGAGACCAAGCACAGAATCTGTTTGCGACAGTTTATAAGCAACTGAGACAGAGGGATAAGACTTGAAGTTAAAACCCAGTCTTAACGCTAGCAGATGCAACCTGATGTGCTATAATGAAATCTGTCCCTAGGCTTGTAAGCTTGGTGGGTCCATTTTCCAAGTACGTCTTCAAGAAAGTCTCTCAGTGTGACTCACCAAACTTCCCTTGCCAATTGAATAGATGAAGGCTACATTTATCACCTATTACATTTTACTTGTGTCTTTTATTATATTCTTATTTTGGAGGTAAGTGGCTTAGTGCATTGAGTAACCACTTAATAACTGTTCATTGATGCCAGCTCCATAGTTTCCACTTCTCTTTCTCTCTAGTACGGGTCTGGTTGGTTTTCTCTTCATGTTGCGTGCCTTGGTAGCAGCAAACTTCAACACCATCTACATTTACACAGCAGAGGTAGGTCCTTCCGACACTTCCTTATGAAGCTGCTCTGATGGAGCGTATTAAATGAATAAACGCAGCGTTGCCTAGTCTCAGGAAATTTCCCACGTTACTCAGAGGTGGCGAAGTTACTGCATCTATATGATTACCTCTGGTCTGATGCTCACCTGTGAAGAGTGTGTTTTTTTGTGCCCATTCTGCTTGTGTGTGTGAGATCAGACACAGAAGCAGAAGGGTAACTGAGAGGACAAGCTAGATCCTGGACCACTGGATTAGATCTATGGTCCATCTATCTCTGGAAGTGACCTGTACCAGATTCGTCAGAGGAAGGTGCAAGAAACCCCAGAATGGACAGTTATGGAATAATCTACCAATGGAAGGAAATTTCTACTTAACCTTCTTTTATTGGTGGGTTGACATACTCCGAAGCATCTTGTATAATTTTTTAAATTTCTATGTAATGGACTTTTGGGTGCTCTCCCTGTCCATATATATTGCAAATATTTTTAGTTCTGCAAATCGCTTATCCACAGTGATACTTTATGGCAATGAGATCCACAGGTTAAATACATGGTGTATAAAACTATTTCAATATACCTTTCCGTTTCAAGGAGTAGCCCTTTGATCTAGTATTATGAAAGGGGGTAAACAGAAGTCTGCTTTACCATCTCTGTACCATTCATTAGTTTGCATATCACAATAGTGTTTATAAGAATGCACCTGCATTACATAAATATATTAACCTTTGGGTGGTTTAGAATGATAGAAGTCCATTGCTGGATAGGAATGTGTCAGAAACCACTAACCTGAGAGCATTTAACAATGCTCCAAAAGGGACCCTGCAGCCCACTCACTGCCTGCAAAATGCTTCTCCAGCCTGCTCCCCTGATCAGAAGGAAAGCAACGGGGGAAATCTCTTGAAGTGGCTTAATGAGAATTCCTACTTCCCTCTTGGTCCGTCTACAAACCTGTTTCTAACAGACAATAAACTACCTCTCCTCTCCCCAAAGGCCCTGATTCCGCAAAGCACCTAGAGACATGTTTAAAGTTAAGCATATGCTTAAGCCAAGATCAAGCTTGTGCTTAACCCTATGCTTCAACATATGTTTTAAGCACTTTGCTGAAACAGGATCTTGGAGTGGCAAAGTCCCCTGTGAACCTTGGATGGTCTTTTTAGGTGGCTTTTTGTCTAACACAAGTACTTTGAGTGACTGTGGGTCTCGCACAAGGCTTGAAAACCCTGGGCACTGTACTTTCCCTGTCCACCAGATATGAAGAATGGCTGGGCATGCTTCCCCTATCATTGTGCCTCAAACCTGACCTTGAGCAACCATTTGTAAGGGTGAGGGATTAGTTTAGTGTCCACTCCAACGTTGACTAGACTAATCTAAACCAATTCAGCACAGTTGGGAACCTTACTGCCTTCTGAGTTGTCCTTTATTTTGTAGTAATCCTCCAAGAACCAGTGGCATGCCATCAATCTTTCTTGAATTGAACTGAGCTCTCTTTGTCCTGCTGTAGGTTTATCCCACCACCATGCGAGCCCTGGGGATGGGGACAAGTGGTTCACTATGTCGAATTGGAGCCATGGTGGCTCCCTTTATAGCACAAGTAAGATGCTTTTGCTGTTGTTATCCTGGTATGCGGTGGTGGTTGTCAATGATGGGGAAAAGCCCTACGCTGGTATTTCTTCAGATACCTGGGAAGAGAGTTTAGCACTGGCCTTTGTATTTGTGGGTGCCGTTTTGGTTTTTGGTAATCTCTGTGCCGAACATTGTTCGCAGCCACAGAGCTCCGGGAAGCCCTTGTGAGTGTGTGGGCACACATGTATGGATTAAAATTTGCTCTGTTGCTGCCACCCCATTGGTTCCTTATTGATATATATATATATGGGAACTAGGATTAACTAGGTTGTCATTGCCAAAAATAAACCTGTATCAGTGCTGGCCTGTAACTTTTTTGACAGGTGAGAGACAAAACACAAAATGGTGACATCCAGCCCCTGTATAATTTAAGAGCCATTCCATTTTAAAAAGCTTCTCTCATTTGTAATGAAGTAGCAAGCAGGAGGAGCTGGGAGCTGGAGCTGCTACCCAGGTTGCCAAGTAGGGGGTGGGGCACGAGGCGACGTTTGGGGTTGGCATCAGCTCTGCATACACACGTGGTCCCCTGGGGCTCGGGAGGCACAGGCCTCAACTGCTATCATTCTGCCGAGGCCTCCCAAGCACTGGTTATCACAGCACCCCCCTGATAAAGTTACTCCGAAGCATGATGAATTGCCATGGTAACGAAGCAGCTGGGTGCAGCCCTGTTAGCTATACCAACATTTAAACCTCATGCAGCACTACGTTCTTCAAACTTTCTTGTGTGGTGTTACACCAGGGGAGAGGGCGAATGGTGACAGTTATATCACACCACAATTCGTCTTTAAATCTGCATGTACTTATCAATTAAATAAAAAAATACGTAAATGTATTTTCGGGAATTCTTGGGTAGGCTGCTCTGTATAGAATATAACTGGTTCGTGTGTGTTACACACCTTTAGGAAACCGTTAGCCAAGAAAACAGCCGTTCCATTAATCTATCCTTTAGTCTCTTCTCCATTCATAATATGCCCTCCCAAGCCGAGTCTTGTGCTGCAGCATCGAATTGATGCTTGAATTGTTTGTCTCTAGGTTCTCATGAGTGCGTCGTTCCTTGGGGCCCTGTGCCTTTTCTCAGCAGTCTGCGTGGTATGTGCCATCTCTGCCTTCACTCTGCCCATAGAGACCAAAGGAAGAGCGCTCCAGGTTTGTAACATCTCATCACTGTTGCTGCCACAGCTACTGCCTTGTCCACATGAAAAAAATGATACTGATTTAACGAAAATCAGTTTAGACTCCTGTAATTCTGTCCCAGATCAATATAAAGCCCTCAAACAAAAATGAGTGTCTCTCTACAGTGGGGTTGAAAAGCCCTTGCTGCTATTACAACTGAGTTGCCAGAATCCCCACATTAGCCGTAGCTCATACCAACAGAAGGGTACTTTCCCCAAAAATCCAGTTCAAGAAAAGAATTTAAGGGTGTTTAATTAATCTGCCTCTGCGGTGAAATGCAGCCCTGTGTATAAAGCCAGCATATCATTTAAACCCTCAAATAATCCAACAAATTGCATTAGATGTAAAAGAAAAGCTTTGATCCATCTATAATAGACTTGACCTTATCTAATGGTGTCCTAGATAAATGGGAGTTTTAATGACTATGGCTCTTTTGCCTCAGAATGGTCTGCATTTTTGTAAACTAATATCATAGTTGACATTTCATTAGGCATCGTTTTTTTTGCAGACAAGAACTATGGCCCTGATTCCGTTACCACTTATTCTTTTTACAAAGGATGAGGCTGATGGGATGAATCAAGTATGCAATTATCTTGCACACAAAAGCTAACCAGATTAGGGCCATAGATTTCTTTTTTTAAACAGTGATGATGTCAACACTTGCGCACACGTGTAATTTTGCATACTTGATTATTCCCATTAACCTCAGTGGAATTACTTCTGTTCATAAAGTTACTCATGGCTGATGAATGCACTGCCTATAGCCCTCAGGTACTAGTGATAGAGGGCCACATAAGAACCTGGATAGTTAGCACACAATTACTACCTGTAGTCTTTAAAATGGTGACATTAAGGGCCAAGTTTTCAGGTATCAATATCTAAATTGTGTGTTTCAAATCTGCTTCGTAGGAAAGGTGTTGGTGCATCGTAGGCAGCTATATTTCAAGAGTAATATTAGAACCCAGCTTCTTTGAAAAAGGCATAGCCTGAAACATCCAAGCCGGGTGTCAGATTCTAATCTTAGTGCAAAACCACAGATCTCAGAATAGATGCAAAAGATGAGTTTTGGGGAAACTAAAAATATAGATATCTATGAGAGATCAGAACCTGCTTCTCACCCCTAAGCCTCAATTCTTAAATATTTTGTTTGATTCTGATTTTTTTTCTCCGTTTGTCTTTCCCATTTTTTTAGCAAATGAAATGAATGAAGACATGCTGCTGTAGCTCAAGGGAAAGAGAAAATGCAACCTTTTTTGAAGTTTCAGCTGACCTGCCATGGTTGATTGGTTTTTAATGTTATTTGTGGAAAGAGGAAATATAAATAATCACAGTTGAAGAACATATAAACTCTATGCTTTCCACAGGATGCATTTGGAAAAATTGCCGTGTGTGTGTATGTGTGGTTATTCCTGTGCTTCAAGAAATAGATCTATCACTTGAAGCAAAACAA
The DNA here is from genome assembly GCF_026122565.2 of Emydura macquarii macquarii. Lineage (NCBI taxonomy): Eukaryota > Metazoa > Chordata > Testudines > Chelidae > Emydura > Emydura macquarii. Next base: position 3,379,414 of record NW_027133667.1, read on the forward strand.
AACCTCTTCACTACTCCCAGTCAGTTCCATGCTATCAGAGGCTGGAGAATGATGGCCACTAAGATACATAGATCAGGTCAGACAGCTTAGGGCAAAATTCTGCTCTGCACCCAATGTAGCCCTCTTGGATTTACTGATGCTGGAAAGTTGGGATGTCATATTTACTTTACAGGTGGTACAAATGTGGAGGGTGTTTTCTCTTGACAATGAGGCTTACAGTTATACCAGTCAAGTACAACAGCCCTTCCTAGGGGAACAAATACCCACATATCTTAAACCTCAAGGGACTGATCCATACAGGGAAGAGAATGAGGCTTGTGGGTGATTGCTATGGCCCTTAAGCTGATAACATTGTCATGACTAGTGCTTGCTGGAATTTTTCCATTGGAAACCTGCCAGCTTCTCTCCCCCCCCAGAGGGGTCTTTCTAAAAAGAAATTTCCACTGTGAAAGAAATTTCTGTGAGACTCGTGCCTGGACCCAGTAGAAATCTGTACAGAAACCAACTAAAACAGGTCAGGCCATCAGAGGGCACCAGCTCTGCATAGCTTTGTGTCTTCATATACTCAGAGTCTGAAAAGTTGAGTGATTTTCAAAAAAATTCCTGAGTCAGTTATCTTTTTAAAAAACTTGCATTTCATTAATGTGAAAACTAAAGGTTGCAGGGGCTACCCTCACCTATGACAGAATGACGCTCAAGGACACTGAGTATTTAGATTTTTTTTTTAAATTAGTATATTAAGAAGTATTCTTTTTCCTTTGTAAATGCAGAGTTAAGAGGACATTGGCAACTGCAAACTTGCTGATGGTGCAATCCACCCTATCATGCAGATCGTTAATGAAGATATCGAACAAAATCCCTAGGCACGCCGCTTGCTACTGGCTGCCAAAAAACATCAGGCCATTGCTCATTGCTACTTAAGCCCAATGATCTAGCCAGCTTTCTAGCCACGTTATAGTCCATTCATCCAACCCACACTTCCACAGTATTCTTGCCAGCAAGTTGAAGACTGTATCAAAAGTTGTGTTAAGGTATATTACACATCTATCGCTTTCCCTACATCTCAGCATAGAAGGCAACAGGTTGGTCAGATACGACTTGCCTTTTTTCCTGTGAAAATGCAGAGTTCATTAAGTTTATGACATTAAGATGGAGGGAGCTGCATCGGACGAAGTGGGTTGCAACTCACGACAGCTTATGCCTGCAGAAATGTGTTAGTCTTTACAGGACTCTCGTTTTTGTCTTCAGTTAGGAATCCTGGCTTCTAACCCTGCCTCTGGCACAGACCTGCTGTGGTTCCTTGGGGGCAGTCTACTTCACCTCTTTCCCATCCTATGGTCTGGCTCAAAGTGTGACATTGGAGGAGACTGAAAATTAGGCAGTGTTAGAGATTAGGAAGCTACTCTTGCATTGCCAGTGAGTACTGACCCCACTATGGGAACATAAGCTTCAGGTGATTTGGCATTACGATATCAGGCAAGCCCTCCTTACCTCAATAGTGCTAACACACAGACACATGCCCCATCTTGGTTCTTCAGCACTGATTTGGGGGTTGCAGTGGATAATCTGCTAAACATGAGCTCCAACTTCAACACTGTAGCCAAAAGAGCTAATGTGATCCTAGGCTACACAAAGAGGAGAGTGAAGAGGTTACTTTACATCTATATTTAGCACTGGTGCAACCATTGCTGGAATACCATATCCAATTCTGGTGCCTGCAATTCCAGAAGGATGTTGATAAATTGGAAAGAGTTTAAGAGCCAAGTAAATGATTAGAAAATATGACTTACTTTGACAGATAAATTAGACTCATAGCACTTAGAGACTAATCAGGTCACCCAAGTATCTGCATAGGGAACAAATATTCAGGGTTTGTCTTCACTTACCTCTGAGATTCGGTGGCAGTCGACCGGCATTACACACGCTATGCAAAAAACTTGCCTAACTCCCGTCTGCTTCTCTTGAGGAGGTGGTCTTAGTATGTTGATTTCTGGATCGACTGAGCAGGTCTTCATTGACTGCTCAGTCGATCCAGAGAAGTCGATTTGATGGTGGTGAATTTGCTGCCATCAGTGAAGACATAGCCTTAGTAAGGAACTGTTCAGTCTAGCAGATAAAGATATAACAATATAATGGCTGGAAGCTGAAGCCAGACAAATTCAGCTAAGAAATAAGTGTAAATTTTTTAACAGTGAGTAATTTATCGAAGATCATGGTGGATTCTCCAGCATGGACTTTTTTAAAATCAAGATTAAATGTTCCTCTAAAAGCTCTGCTTTAGGAATTAGCTTAGGGAAGTTCTTTGGGCTGTGTTATACAGGAAGTCAGACTAGATGATCACAATGGTCCCTTCTGGCCATAGAAATTATTACTTTCCCCCAGCTTCCCCAGTCTATCCTGCACTGTCCCTGGTCATACCAATTTCCAAGCTGGTTATACTGAGGCACATTAGATCACTGTGAAAATAAGGGCATGTAGGGTGAGTTGACTAATATACAATCATGAAATTAATGCAACTCTGCCTGAAAATTAAAAAGCACTGATAATTCACTAACTCAGCAACTGCCAGCCTCCCATGTGATTGCAGCAGCCCTGCACTCCACGCTGGAGAACCAAAATAAAAGTAAAGCAGGCAACTATTAATCTAAAGCCTAAACTACATTTTATGACAGGTTTTCTGTAGGTAAGTTCCTAGATTTTAAAAAATAGTTGTATGTAATATAATGTTTACTTTTAACACCACCCATATTTATTTAGGCGGGTTCAGAACCCCCTGCAATAGCATACACACTGCTACTCCTATTTGGGCAACAGGGTACCTCAGCTGACAGCAGCAGCAGAAGGCTCTTATTCCATAGGGGAGGTGCAGAGAGCTTTCACAAATGGGAACTGGTCTGTGGAGCACTCAGAGAAAGGTGCCTTTGAAAAAAAAAATTGAACTTGCGTAGATGAAGCTTCAAAGGTAAGTGCTTAAGAAAGGAGCATGGATTGACATGTTCCACACCCAGTCCAACAAGAAGGCTCGTGAGGTCAATGGGATGGAGAAGGAGAAGAGCTGAATAACAGCATCTCATGCTTTCCACCTTGGAGAGTCTTATTGCTATACTGATGACTAAATCATCCAGGAGCTACCATCACCACCACTGCTTGGAATGAGAAAGGGAAAATTGCATTCCAAAGCTGACATTTTTAGAAGTTCAATAAATTGTCAAAATAACACTAGGTGCAAGCAATCATTCCTTCCTTGCAAATACGCCATTAACTCCCATTAGCACATATACATTTAATTTGTTTTTAACTAGTGTAAAGAATATTCCAAGAACATTTTTGGTGTACTTCATTGCAGTAATGGATACTGACTAAGAAATCCAACTGCTCGTATGAGAGGACCAACCTTCCTCATGTATAAAAAACCCCAAACAAATCCCTGCTTTTTTAAATATATTTTAATACATTCCCCCCTTTACATTTTAAATCACCAGTAACTTCTCTGGGGGCAACTACACTTCAATTGTACCAGTCAGTATCCTAGAACAACAAAATTACACCATGTGCTTTCATGGCTTTGGGGTTAAGTACAGTACAAAAAACTCAAATTATGGCCATTGGTAAAATTAATTTCTGGTGATATTACACTTTCTTGAAACTGAGAAAGTCACACATTGAATTCATGTAACATTTTAAAGTTTAATTCTGTACAAATTCTTTTCTCTCTTTAAATGGATTTGAGCAGCTGTTATTCCAGATTGCTGTTTTAATGATGTTCCACAAGTGGGATATAAGGATTGAACTTCAGAGAAAAAGTATCTCCAAATGCCTTGATCCCTGGTAGATTTCTGTTTGAGGGGAAGGGTATAAAGTCTAGTAAACATCCACAAATGTACAGGTCAAAGTGGTCATGACTTTTCCTTGACAATTGACAGTTGATAAATATTTTTTTAGTTTTAAAAAATTCATTACAGTACATGCGACTCATTCATTTAAGCAACTGGCGCTCCTCTCCTTTGAGGCGTTTTTTCCGGGGCTGTACAAAATCATCATCAGAGTCATCACTAAATTCTGGATTCTCTCTCTCACTTCGGCAGTAGGGTTGTATAGGGAATTCTCTCTCTGGATAAAGGGTCTTTAGAAGTTCTTCAAAGTAGGCTTCAAGTTTCATGCCAGCATCAGCCACTTCTGAATCAGGCTGTTGGGTGAGTTTACAATAATCAGTGCATCATAAAATAGTTTGACACTTATAGCACCCAAAGAATCTGAGTGATCTGCAAACTGCAAAAATCAAGTAGCAATAAAACATATCTAAGTGAGAGGGTGGCAAACAATCAGCACACAGAACTCCACAAAGCAGTCGGTGATAGAGGGGAAATTTTGGCTAAGGACACCACAGCAAATTCCTTCTTTAACAGAACTGACATCAAATCTAATGTTCAAGAACAGAGAGGACCAATGGTTTAAGGTCTCTTAAAGACCCCTTAAGAGAATATATATGGTACAAAGTTTAGCCACGTCATAAACAGCAGGGTTGGGTCAATTGTGCCTCTCAGAGTATTTTGTGCCAGATGCTTTGACTGCTATGCCATTTTTCTGGCCAGTGGAATTGCTTAATTTCTCTCACTCATACATACAGCAGAATAGAAAGTGTTACTAACATGGATGATTATACTTTAGCACACTAGCCAGCCCCAAGTTGTTTCAAACTACCCGCCATGGCCAGTTTCCTGATTTAAAGCAGAGGCCACTAGTTAAACACAGTTCTAGCCAGGTCTGCCTATTTCCTGCTGGAATTACCCTTCCTTCCTGCCCTACGTAGGACATCTATCCCTTCCCCAGGGTTCCATCCCTCACGTCACATGAGGAATCAGCACATGGCTAAGGGAGCCAGTAGTAGCCAAGGACTTCTTGGCATGGCAATCAAAAGCCATTTCATACTTGAGAGGTTGACTGAAGGGCAGGGCAAGGTGGGTGGGGAATGAAAGGCTCACTATTCATTGAGGGATTAAGGAAGGGCAATGGGAAGGATATTATTCTGCAGACTGGGTGAGTCTAGGGATAAGGGGAGGAGAGGATATGTAAATAAATATATAATCATTGTTAGATAAATGTGTACAATAGTGTTAGAAAATGTAAATGAATTTTTCTGTAGGTCTGAAGTTGACCTGGCTCCCAAACTCTGCTAAAACAACTTCAAAGGCTGTAAAAGTCAGTATCTTATCTAGAATGATCTAAAAGTATCTTATCTAGAGTGGATTCTTGGTCCCTATAAATAACAGGGTAAAGCAAACCATACAAGTGTGAGATTTACTAGCCAAGTGCAGATCTTGGACTAGGGAGTTGGTCGCAAGACGCAGATAAGAATAATACACATGAAATCAATGAAAATACAGCTAGATTGAGTAAGGAGGATGGTAGCAATGGTTAAAAATAGATAGAGATACCAATTAGTTTTCACAGGATAAGTAAAGATGTACTAGAGTTATTATTGTGGGTGTATGAAAATAGGTTTAGAATAGAATGTTTACAGATAAAGCATTTTTAATAAACTGTGCCTGTATGAGGTTATGAAACAGGTATAAAGGGTGAGTGGAGCAATGCAGGACCCCTACCAGATTGGGCCAGTATGGATCTGATGAGAACAAACAATACTTGTGCGCCCCACGACTGTGTAACTGATCATCACTCTATCCTGCTACTTTAGGTAAGGTGGTAAGAGGGTGACCTAACATTTTTTGTTAAAGTAGTTAATATTAAGTAACTGATATGGATTGTGCTTTCACCCAACAGACAGAAGCCATATTAAATCTGCTCCTATCCTTTTCCACAGAAGAAACAGTTACTTATTGTAACTGGCTCTTCGAGATGATATACAGACGTGTATTCCAAGTAGGTGTGTGCTTGCCGAGACTTTTGCCTAGCAGTACCCATACAGAGGGGGTGTTCACACCTTGTGTCTGTAGCTTCTCCCTTGACTGCCCCAGCGCCCTCAGTTCTTTGCATCCAACTTTCAGGGGAAGGCCCTGATGCAGAGGGGATGGCGAGTGGGTTATGGAATATATGTCTGCATCACATCTCGAAAAAACAGTTACAGTAAGTAACCGTTGTTTCTTCTTTGAGTAGATGCAGACCTGTATTCCAAGTAGGTGACTAGCAAGCCCCATCTAGAGGCTGTGCTCAAAGTCCACCTGAGCAAGGACTGAAGGACTGCTTTGGACATTAGCGTTCACTTTGGAAGAAGCAATGATTGTATAATGGTCTGTAAAAGTATGCACAGACGACCACGTGGCCACCTTATAAATGTGCAATATGGAAATGTCATTGAGGAATGCTACTAAAGTCATCAGTGGTCTCGTCAAATGCACCTGTATCTGTTGAGGAGATGTAGCTGATGCTATCTCATATGCAGTCGTGATGCAAGTTATCAGTCTCGAGATAGTCTGCACAGAGACCACTTGAGCCTTCATGTGGTCTGCGTATGATATGAAAAGGCAAGGCAAAGCATGAAACTGATGCATCCTCTTCAGATAGAAGGGTTGACAGCACCTAACATCTAGTGTATGGAGGCACTGCTCTTCCAGAGCGCAATGCAGTTTGGGGAAAATACAGGCAAATACAACGCCTGGTTCAAGTGAAACAGAGACCACCTTGGACACAAACTTCAGATGTGGCCGAAGCGTAACCTTGTCCCTGGAGAAGTGAACGTAAGGAGGCTTAGCCATCAGGCCCTGTAACTCAAACACCCTCCCCTGCTACCTAGAACGCAGTTTTCTGAGACAGGAGGGACAGCAGGCAGGAAGCAAATGGTTCAAATAGAGGCCTCTTAGAGCCGCTAAAACAATGTTCAGGTCCTACAAGAGGACCAGCTTTCTGACCGGAGGATGCAGATAGAGAAGTCCTTTTGCAAATTTCATTACCATGGCATTGGAGAAAACTGATTTCCCTTGGATAGGTGGATGAAATGCAGATATTGCTGCCAACTGCACTCCCAGAGAGCTGAGTTTTAGGACTGATTCCTAAAGGTGCAAAAGGTACTCTGAGATGTCCTGAATGGAAGCCTCCCATTGGGTGGGTCCCACGAGCCAAGGACCACACGGAAAACCTCTTCCACATTGCCAAGTAGGCCATTCTAGTAGAAGGGTTCGTATTGCTAAAAAGGACCACTTGGACAGCCTCTGATCAATACCCTTCCCTCTTCATTCAGCCATGCAGAAACCAGGCCATAAGGTGCAGGGAGCTGGTTGCCAGATGCAGGGTGCGACCGCAGTCCTCTGTGAGGAAGTCAGAAAAGAGAGAAAGCAGCATGGGAGGCTGAACAGACAGAGCAAGGAGCTCTGAGAACCAGTGCTATCTTGGCCATACTACAGCAATGAGTATGAGTCTGGCTTGATCTGCCTTGAGTTTGGCAATGACCTGGGGAAGGACTGGGACAGAAAGGAAGATGTGCAACAGAGTTGACTTCTGGCTGCAGTGGAGAGTGTCAGAGAAGGAGCCTGGGCTCAGCCTCTCCAGAAAACATAATAGCCAACATTTCCTGTTTCCCCTAGTCAAAAAGAGGTTGATTGCAGTGTGGGACATCCACACTACAAACACCATCCGAAGAACCTCCGTCTTTAAGAACTATTCATGGCTTGAGGAGAGAACCCTGCTGAAATCCACGAGGTGGTTCTGGACCCCTGGTAAGTGGACAGCTATCGGGGTGTTGTCCTCTCTGATTCAAAACTGTTACAGGTTGCTTGTCTCCAGACAGAGTGCTCTGGAGTGAACTCCCCCTTGTTTGTTCACATAGTACATTGTGATGGTATCATCTAAGCGTATGTGAACCACTGAATGCCTGATTCAGTCCTGGAAGGCATGATGCGTTGTGGATGGCCTGAAACGCCACCATGTTGATATGGAGCAAGGACTCCTCTTCTAACTACAGATCCTGCACCCTCAATGAGTTCAGATGTGCTCCCCAACCCAGAAGGGATGCATCAGTAACCACCGACTTGGTTGGAGAAGGTAGAGCAAAGTGGAACCTTTGGCACACATTGTGCAGGGACTCCAGGACTGATGGAGGAAGGTGAACCAACCTGTCTAGAAAATGGAAAACATTCCTGAACCACATCTGAAGAGGACAAAGATGTAACCTGGCAAAATGGACCACCTGGGTACAAGCGGATATGTGGCCCAAGAGGCTCAGGCATGCGTGGACTATCATGGCTGGTTGTGATTGCAAATTGAGGCACAGCTGTCAAACTATCTGGAAGCAGTCAATTGGCAGGAACACTCAACTTCATGGAATCTAATAGGGCCCCAATGAACTCTATTTGCTGAATGGGGTCCAAAGATGACTTGATGGTGTTTAGAATGAGTCCCAAACAGTCGAGCAAGTGTAGGGTGGTGTTGATGTGGGCAAGAACCTTCTCTCTGGAGACACCCTTCAGCAACCAATCATCAAAGTAAGGGAAAATATAGATTCCCTTCCTCCTGAAGTATGCCACCATCATGCATTTGGTGAAGACTTGGGGGGACAGAAGAGAGGCTGAATGGGAGAACCATGTACTAATATTGGTGATCTCCTGTGACTCTCTAGAATGGCCACATGGAAGTAAGCATCTTGAAGGTCCAGAGCAGCAAATCAGTTGTTCCGAGATAAAGCAGGGAGGATAGAAACATACAATAAACTAGGCTAAGATATAAATTTGTGAGGTTGTGAAGCAACAACTACACACAACTTCAACTCCAGCTAACAGGCAGCAAGAAGGAACTTAGAGGAGTCGGGTAGAGCCACCTCATTTAGCCAGGAGAGGAGATACGAGCATGAGGCAGGAGCACCGCCCTTCTACAGGTACTGCTAGGCAAAAGTCTCCAGCTCTGGTGCACACACACCCCTACTTGGAATACATGTCTGCATCTACCTGAAGAAAAATTAAAATATACTTAATCCTGCTGTAGTAACAATTAAATCAAACTGTTTGCTACAGTCTTCTTTCCTTTCTTCCTTCTATGGAACTCTCTCTGCTATATACTAATCAAATGCAAAAGCAATTTCAGGTACGCTCTACATCTTCATTGAATAGGTCTCATAACCATGCAAGATTAATTCATAAAGTTGTTATGTCATTTGCATCATGAAATTCTACCTCCTGCCACAAATTCTGCTTTTCTGGAAATACCTAGGCTTGTAAAACTATACTGTTTTACTTTTCTGACCTCATTAAACTCTGCACAATTTTGGAAAATCAGTCTGAAATCAGCCACAAAATCTTCTGGTTTCATGTAGAGTGGATGGTTCACTTGCAATCTTTTTTTGATTGTTGACAAGTCCATAGGCTTCTTGATTATTTTGTAGTAATCAGGCACCTAAAAGGAAAAATTATCAATGCCGTCATGTATTTCTCTCATGCATTCTTTAAAGCTTTTTAATCACATCTCCAGGCAAAATACTGTTCAGTCTAACTCCTAAAGTACAATCCTAAGATGTAAAAATAATGCCTTACTTAAGACAGTGGTTCCCAACTTTTTTGAGTGAAAGCCCCACTAGTTAACACTAGGTAAAACATATGTTCCCCACCCTGACCCCTCACCAGCCACAAACACATATAAACCCTATAAACAGATATGAGGATGATACCACCACCACTAAATTCCATAAAAATAATAAATTATTCTTACCTGAGGAAGAAGCTAAGCCTTCCCTAGCACAGCCACCACCATAGGCCCTGTGTGGCCCCACCTCTTCCCATCCCTCATGGACAGAGGGTAATGGAAGCGGCAGGCGCTGGCGGGCTGGCCAGGGCTGTTCCAGGCCCCCACTGGCGCAGGGCTGCTCCGCTCCGACTGGGTGCCTGGCCAGTGGGGCTGGAGGGGGCTGCTCCTCCACTCTGGCTAGTGCGGAGTCGGGGCTGCTGCGCCCGGCTGGCATGAGGCTTGGGAGGCTAAATGACCTCAGTATTACTGAAGCCTCATGAATCTCCTGTAAGCTTTGGTGCCCCCAAAGGGAGTCACACACCCCAGGTTGGGAACCATTGACTTAAGAGACTGGCTCTTAGAGTAGTGAAAATCACCTCTGCTTACTTTTGTGACTAATACATTTTCACTTTAAAAAAAAGCAACACATGCACACACCTGTCAGCTCTGAAGAGACAAGCGAGTGAGGGGAGACTTACTTCTTGCACATGATCAGCTGAACTGTTTACTAAGTTCCAAACAAAAAACCAGTAAGTTACTGCTACGTAAATCCACTAATGGCAAAGGGCATTGCACAAGTACCACTGAGGGCAGTATTTGGCTAATAGAAATTTTACTGGTGATGGTTGAGAACAGTAAAGAACCTACTGTGACTGTAAAGTCTCAGGTTGAACTTGCAGGTTGCTGCTAGAAAAAACATCTATTTTACTGATAAACTAATTAGGAAATAGGGAGTCAGAAAGGAAATCCCATGATACCATTATGGGGCATTAACTTTCCATAGACAGAATGGCACTTTATTACTAAAATTAGGTTTGCAGTCTCTCTTTCAAATACAAGCATATATGGTACATGATTAATTATTTCCCCTCTCATTTCATCTCTGCTCCTGTACCCTCAGCATCTTACTGTTTAGCTTAGGGCTGGTTCACACTTACCGCGTGATTCGGCGGCAGTCGACGGGAGTTACGCAAACTATGCAGAGTAGTTTGCGTAACTGACGTCGACTACTCTGCTTCCCTTCTGCGTGCTGCGTTCCCATCGGCTCAGCGCTACGCTACTTGAAGGGGTGGACTTACTCAATTGACTTCCTGATCAACTGAGCAGGTCTCACTGACCGCTCAATCAAATCAATAAAGATCAACATGGCGGTGGCGATTTTGACACCATCAGTCTGAACATAGCCTTAGTGGAATGCAACTAGAGAGGTCTTAAGAAAAATAATTTCACACAGATAAAGTGATGCATTTGGATGCTATTTCTACACCAAGTGTTTTCCACAGTACATTAAAGGAAAACTGCAGACTAATTGAATATGCATTTAAGATATAAACAGCTATATCTTATTTTTACCTGTGAAGTCAGAATGTCTTAATATATGGAGTCAAATTGTACAGGTTATTTACAGATTTAAGATAGCTTTTCTGAAACTCCATGTCATGGTTTTGAACTCCAATATCTGACAACCCAGTCAGGCAAGAACTAAAGTATACTCACTATCCATTAAGAATACAAGGTGGGTGCAGCGATTTTCCTGCTATCCAATAGAATAGAATGATTATTTCTAGTTCTGATGGTTCACAAGATACTGGACCCAAAAACCTGTGACTGATCTAGGCAGAGTATTACAAGGACTCTGCCTCAGGAGAAAGATCAAAGATTTTTGAGGCAGAGGGTTTGTTTTTTTTTAAATATAGTAACTGATGGAAAGCAGCTGGGAGTGTTGGAATGTTAGAAACAGTCTGAAGTGAAATCTGTGGGCAAAATGCAGGTGAGGCTCTCAAAAGTAAAATTCAATTTATCTTATAACTAACACCATGTATGCAGGACACATTTTTGTTTAAAAGAGTGAGTTTTCAAAACTATTTTTCAAAGGGATTTAAACCTCAGTTTTCTACACTATAAAAACTCAGTAATGTGTGCAGCTACTGCATATTTTACATCTTTATGTATCTCTTCACCTCCTCAAGTATTGATTTTAAATGAATCAGAAATTTAATTCCAAACATGTCATTGTTTCGATATTTCCACAATATAAGAGGCAATTTTCTTTCACTTAGATCTGTCTTTTCACGGATACATCAGTGCTTATATACAACAGCAATAGGCACTATAAATGAACATGAGATAGATGGCTGTAGTTTTAGAAGAGAGGAAATACAGCACAATATGTGACTAGATGAAAAAGTGGTTCATGTAACTTCACTTAAAAAAAAGTTAACTTGCCTCACAGCAACATGAAGTGTTCAAATGATGGATTTCCTGTGTCAAACCGAAATAAACTATCAGGATAACAGGTTCCTGTGTGTGTTAATTAAACGTATCACACTTTAAAAAGAAGAAAGTATTTGAAGCACGAAAAGGCAAATTTTAAAAGATGTAATTTTATATGCTCCTGCCTGACTCCCATGCACACCAACGAGCAAACCCTGACTTGCATGTCAGCAGATATGGATAAAATTCTGTCTTTAAAAATCTAGTTTTTAATTTGTGAGTGACTTCTCTCTTTGTAATCAGATGCAACCATTAGAAAATATAGTTTATTTTACATTGCAGATTTTTATTTAAGAACCAGGAGGCATTCATTCCTCTTCCTCCCCCAACAATCTAGGCAGATCTGTGAAAAATTTTAAGATGGAGTCCAAGTTGTGGAATTAAAGGATGCACTTGTAGTACTGACATTACAGAAATAGGGACTCCCTTAGGGCTTGTCTATACTTACAGCAGTGCAGCTGCTCCACTGTAGCACTTAGTGAAGATGCTACCTATGCCAATGGGAGTACATTTCAATGGAATGAAGCAACACACAAGGAGTAAAGAAATCCCCTTTTTATGCATAAGACATTATTTTAAAATGTAGTGCACACTTTACTATAAAGTTTATTAATTTACTGCAATTGGTAATTAAGTCTCACCTTAATCTCTGCTTGGATTCAATGACCATGGAAATTCCATGCATCTACTATCAACCTTTTATCTCTACCCTAGGTTTAGCTATTTGGTATATTAAATATCTGGAGTAGATTACCCTTCCGATGATGGATATGTTACTGAGAACAGTCATGCCTACAGAAGTGCTGGTGCCAAGTACTCTGACTCTTTTATAAGGCAAAAATGACAATGTACATACCATAGGAGGAACTGGATCTTGAAAAGCAAGGCTCATTTCATGGCAGTAGAGGTACAGCAGTAGCCTTTCACACTTCTGTATATAGGTAAAGACAGAATGCCTCTGTATTAGAGAATGCTACAATTTTACCTTTGATAGTTTATTATGCTTAAAAATTCAGGCCGATATTTAATACTTCCCCAGCTCCAAAAAGAAAACTGAGCACATTTGAAAACTTCGGACTTTCAGTGAAAACAAATCTATCATAATTACCAAGAAGCCTAATTCTCTCCCCCTGCCCTGCCGAGCCATCCAAGAGAGTGCCCTGCCTGGTCCACAACTCTGGTAAGAGCTCCCCTCGCCCACCATCATTCTTGGGACAAATTATGTCCTCAGTAACACATTACTTTCAATGTATATACAGGTGATGAACCATAAGGAGATGAACAATTTAGCTCACACTTTCTCAGCTGTGTTAACGCTGTAGGGCTATGAAAAGTCAACAGCAAAACACGTTGTCACTGAAGCTAGCAGACACACGTAACACACTGCATCTACGTTAAGATACCATTTTTACAATCTTTTTCAGTGATGAGCCACCTGTTAAGCATGGGAGAGTAGAGTTTGTGATTTAGACTTCAGTTCAAAACCTTTTTGCTTTGCTTCAGGGTGATAATTTTGAAGGAGGCTTGCTCACAGCAATAGAGTATGCCTATGCTGCAAAGAAGACCCGCGACACTGAGTCTCAGAGCCCAGGTCAACTCACACAGGCTTCTGCTATGGGGCTAGAAGTAGCAGTATAGACATTCCCACTTGGGCTAAAGCCCAGACTCTGAAGCCTATATAAAATATGCGAGTGTGAGGCTGGGAAGATAGCAGGGTGAGCAGCACACCTCTTAAACCTAGATCTCCTTATGGTAGCAGCCTCCACTTTACACCTATAGACTAAAGCTAGGGTGCAAAGAGTGTCTTCGGCCCCAAAATTAATTAAAATTACTAAACTAATCTACTAATATTGGGTAAAAAACAAAAACCAAGAGGGCTTTCAGAATGTTAGGTCAAAGAGACTGAGCCCAGGTTTCTGTTCTGCACACTGCCACAGCTGGAAGAAACAAACAGAGATGGCGGACATATTCCATCCCCCTTTTAAAGCTTCACCTTTAATATTCAGGATTGCAAAGGGAGAGCATGACACTTGGGCCCTGCTCCAGAGGTTTCTACTTGTCCAAATGCAACACCAGTGCATTTCTCAATATTGGGGCTGTGCAGAGGCCCACTGAAAAAAAGACTATTTAACACTTCATAGTGCTCTAAGGATGAAAAACAGCCTTCACAATAGGCTTGTTCCAGGTGGGGGAAACAGAGACAGAGATACTTAACATCTTGCTTAAGGCAACAGAGGAGCACTCATTGATTCTTGGCTTCCAGTCTTGCTTCAGAACGTTAGACAATGCCTAATCTCTTCCAAGAGTTTATAAAACATGGCAGTACATTTAAAATATGCCCTGCCAAGTTCTCAGAGCTTACTTAGAAATCCTCCAGTGAACTCTTATTTCTACCACCAAATATATAAGAAACAGCATTCACAAAACGACCAGACAAGCAGACTGGTTGAATGAACGATGTATCCTCACCCGCCGATCTATTGGTGCCAATCCCATATAACCTTCTAGTTTTCTTTTTTCAGAACTCTGATTGGGATTATCGCAATCATATTCTACTTCTGGCTTGGACAAGTCCCGACAGAATGTGCAAATCCACTCTCCTCTAAACAAGAGGGAAAAAAGATGTATTACTCTGGGCATCTGATAAAGTTACATGGTTTTGAATAGAGGTTTCCAAATACCTTTGTACAAGTCCTTCATTTCTATTTTCTTTTTGCCCTGTGTCAATTTTTTTGCCACCACCAAAAGGAGAGATAAGGATGGTAAAAGGACATCTCTTTGGAAAAAAAGTTCACTCATTCCTGGAGTTAATTTTTTGGAATAGTTTTACAGCAAAAATAGCATCTATTTCCACTATTTTGAAACCATTAATATAGGTTTACAAATTCAACTAAAACTTTAATAGCAGGTCCAGTTGCTGGTTAGGAGGCAATCTGAAGAAAGGAGCATAAGAAGGAATGAGAAAAACAATTAAAATTCAGAGATGAAAAAGTAACAGCACAGGCAGAGTGTGCAAAACAAGTATAGAAACACCATGAAAATAGAGCAATGAAGAGGTTGGGACCAGTGGGGAGTATAGTCTCTCATTTCGAAGTTAGGCAATAGGATATGGACTAGGGTGCTATATAGGGCATCCTAGCCAAGCTTTTGAAGGGTTGGAGTTTTCCTATTCTTAACAAAATAACATTTCAGCTTTTTATCATCTGTTATTCTTGGGGGAAAACTGTAAAAGGCACGGGGAATAATGAGTCACAAACTACTTTTGCTAACTGCCCTTTCCCCCTTTCCTCCCTTACTGTTTGTAATGCCCTCAAATCCTTGAGCAAACCTACTGAATGTTTGTGGTTTAGTAAAATTCTTTACAAAGACACCTGAATCTTCATGAATAACCACAATAGGGCTGAATTGTATCAACTTGCTTACAGGAATGAGAGAGAGAAAATTCAGCTATGACTGATTATGAAAAGTAGGTACAGTATTAACATGCATATACTGTATCACATATTCTATCTAATATAAAAAGGACCTCTGGCAATGAGGTTAGTTTCAGAAGCAAGTTAAAGTTACTTTTGACAGTGAAACCTATTAAAGACTACTTCATAACTACAAGTACTCCCAAAACAGACACGCATCCTATTAGGCTAATTAAAAGATTTCTAGTTTCTTCTGGCCTAGCTTAAGCCTGGAAAGTAACGAGTGACTAACTCTTTTCAAGGCAAATGCCAATTTTTAATTTTTTTTTAATTTTGAAAATTAACTATTTATATTTTAGTAGCACCTAACTATTCGTATCAGAGGGAGGCTGTGCTAGGTGCAGTATAGAAGTATATCTGAGTCTCGGCCCATATCTAAGACAAGAAGAAAAACATGAAGGGTGGAGAAAGGAGATATTTAAATATATACAAATCATGGCAGAATGGATCTTGAGCACGAGAATAGCAGTCTTACGGATCAGTACAGGGAGGATGTTCCATTCACTGAAGAAGGCATAAATAAATTTACTGAAGTGGGGGGGGGAAAAAATCAAGGCTGGCATTGGCATAGTAAAAACAAGTATGATGCTCTGTGTATGCGTGTAAAAAGTGAATAGTGGCTAAGTAGATGGATAGAGTTTTAAGGGCTGTAACAGTAAGAGAAACTCTCAGATATTATTGCATAGTATATGTACAGGTAACATATGCAAAATTACAAACATGCTGAAATTATGTTCTTAAAACGTGTGCCAGGCAGGACAAGGTACCCCACCCTAGACAAAGGAATGGGTCTCCAAGGTAAATCAAGAGACATGACTAGAAATCTATTTGTATAAAAGGTAAACCAAGTCATCAAGCTAATAAGGGAAGTAACCACTCAGTATCCCCAGGGGGGGAGGAACCAGCATGAAGTCCTCACCAGCCTGCATGGCATCTCTTCCCAGCAGAAGAAAAGGAGCTTTACCTGAGAATATATTTAAAAAGGTTTACTGATCTATAAAGGAAGGGAGAGCGAACTCAAGTTATCCTTCACCTGAAGAGACAAAGGAACTAAGCACTTTGAGATCTGTGAAGGGTCCTGGCCACAGAGTCTGGTCAGCCACACCAGAAGAGAGAGTATGAGAAACACCTCTGAGCAGGACATTCTAATTTGTTAAATCAGGTTTTAATCCAAGCAGCATATTTTTACTTTTGTTTGCTTGTAACTCTTTTTACCTTTATTCCTCATACTTGGTAACATTTAATCCTATGTCCTTTTGTTAAGGAAACTTGCTTTACTTTTACTATAAGCCAATTCAGCACACTGTTTGAAGGGAAGGACGTGTTAACCCTAATTAAACTAACAGCCTGCAGTGTAGTCTCTTTGAAGGAACAACAAACTTAATTTCTGCAAGTTTCAGTGAGAGGGCTGGACGCTTTAGGGAAATGTCTCTGGGGAACTCGGGAGTTGGTTTACTCTGTTATCCACAAGGCAAGGTTTGGATTGGCAGAGTCCTGAAGAGTTTGTTGGCAAGGCAGGCAAGCTTGTGTGTCAGAGAGCTGTCATACAGCTTAGCAGTAGCAAAAAAACCTCTCACTTGGTGCAGCTAAGATGGGTAACACAGTAACTCTCAATTCTGAGAGTCCCAGCAGATTGTCACACATAGTTAGCCATGAAGAGAGTATGTTAAAGACCTTATATGAGAGCGGTTTTGGCAGAGTGAAGAGAATGGATGTGAGACTGAAAAGGATCCAGGATGGAGTACAAGGAGAGCAATTCACGGCAATGGCTGTAAACAGCATGTTCAGTGAGAAAGGAGAGAAGAGGAGGAAAATGGGGCTGCAGTTGGAGAGGCAGGTGAAGTCAAGGGTGGGGATTTTTGAAGGGAATGGGCCAGAAGACATTAAGGAGGAAAAGAGGTGTGAAAGGGGCAGTGAGGAAGGGTTGACAGGGCGGGATGGGGCTGCGGGGCAGGTTTAGAGATGGAGATCAACTGCGAAACCTCAGTATCTGTAACTGTGGAGTTATGAGCTGTGCTGCTTAGAGTTAAGAGTGCTGGCCACTACTATTACAAAGCACTTTATTGGTTTGAGCCCTACTTGTAAACCTTTATTTTTGCTCCCTGCACCATGGCCACCCTCTTCTCACAGCCTCCATTGAATAAGCTCAGCAAAAACCATAGCTAAAAGAAAAACTTTAAAAAGGTATTTCTGGAATGTTTAGAAAACCCAATAACTGTACAATGTGAAATGAAAAACAGTGATATTTTCTTTTACACTGAGGTGACAACATTTAACTAACAAAACCAACAGTTTGCTATCCATTAAATCCTTGCATGCTTATGCACAGAGGAAACAAAACAGTAGAAGGCTTTTATGGTCAGCAACATAACAGCACTATACTTAAAGGAAGACAGCCCCACAGTTTGAAGACTCAGAAGGTAAGATACTTAGTCTATGCACATCAGATACATGTAACAGTGCTGGAATATTATTGGCATTTCAAAGCCTAATGTGCTACTAGTAATTGTTCTGCTCAAAGCATGTAAGCAGAGCTGACTGGTGTTAAGAAACTAAGCTAAACCAGCATTTAACAAGAAAACATAACGTTTATATACAATCATTGAACACTGACCATGATAAACATATTTTAACAAACATAAATTGGTATCCTTTCTTAATACTAGCTTAAGTCTTTTATACAGTGCTCCTATACCGCAGTGTTACAAAATGTCATTTTTACTTTAGCAAAGCAGCTGACACCAGCAGCAAGCTTCAGAAATACTATGGGTAACAATTCCCAAATACCATTTATACTTAACAGAACAATGATTTTTAACTTTCTGATTGTTCAAACTGGGCTAAGCAAATTGATTAGTTGCCTTCCAACAAACCAATCAAAGGCCTATAAAGATTAGTCTTGCCTCTCTTTCAGTGCTGAATGAGGTAGTTTTTATAATATTACAAGCAGACACCAAACACTGGGCCCTATGGTTAATACGTAGCCTCTGTTTAATATTGCAGCAGCAGAGCTTCTTCTTTAAAAGAATTTTTAAAACAGTTTCTGTTGTCCTTAAAAGATTCTGTGACAGAATGGTGATTCTATAGCTCAATTTTGTGGCTACAGATAAGAATAGATGGCTCGGATATAAAAGTGATCTTGTCAAGAAACTGCAGCATTTTATAATAGTTTTTGCAGCAGTAATAGTTTAGGTAATACAATTCAAATTTAGTTAAATCCTGGTTTTCACTGACTCAAACTTTCTTAGAGCGGTCTTTTGGGGGCAGGAACATCCTGTACTTGGCCTCACAACCCAAAGGTGATTTCTCATGAACAAAATTTGGACAAAATTCATTTGGTCATTTTTACCTTGGAAAGTTCATCAGTGAAGGGACATGGCAAGAAAGGTGGAACACTTTAGGGCATTTCTCACAACACAGGAGCTCCCCTCCATTCTGACATACTGCACACCAGTCCTCATTGGGGTCATCCTCTTTTCTGCTCTCCCCAATGTGGGGGGCACCAATCCATGTTGTCTTCCCACTGGATGTGTTCTCCTGAAGTGGCCTTGGTCGGTCACCTGTGCTATCTGGAGCATCTGTTCTTGAGACTGTTTTATCAGACGTGGTATTATGATTGCTATCCAATAGCAGTGAGGTGAGTATACTTCTTGAAAAGTTGGTCTGTAGAAAACACAAAGACATCTAAGATACATTTAGATACCAGGCTCTCGGGTATAATTATCGACGCATAAGTAAATGAAAATAGAAATATTACTATTTCAAATGTACTGTTAGTCATGCTCCTAATAACCTCTACACAGGAGCTATCAGTTATGGCTTCAGCCAATTTAATACAGCAAACTAGTATAGCAGAACCTGAGAGGACTAGCTCTGATATTTAAGAAACTGCTTCCAATGGAAAAATATAATCTGCCAGTAGCCACTAGGTCTAGCACTTCTAAAGTTGAACATACTGCGTTAGTACTAGCAAAATCTCCAAACACCATGTGAAAGAGCTTATAGTATTTATAAACTTCCCCCAGGTCCCCACAGATGATGGCAGTCTGATCATGTCAGCTATTCAGTCATCCCAGTTTATTAAGAAATATAACTTGGTTTGGAATATGACTTCATCCCTTTAAAAAAACACCAAACAAACCACTAATATCACTAGCTCCTTCCCTTAAAATAACCCTCTAACAGAATATTTGTAATTTATTCTATTCCCAAAAAATGCAAAAAACACCCTCCCAGTACCCCAAACTCAGGAGAGATTCTTTATTATTGTTAATATTACATTCCGAGGCCGGGATTCTTCATCCGTTTCTTGCTTCACTATAACAATTGGGAAATCATAGTTCTCATGAGATGTCCCAGACTCCTGTTTAATCCTGATTGGCTCCAACATGACAACAGGGACTCTGTGTGTAGAATCAGCTCCTGGTGGCCTGCTGGAAGAGCCAGAGCTGTAGAGGATGAGAAGAGGCAGAAAGAACAGAAATGAAGAACAGTAAGTAGTTGGACATCATCTGAACCATTCAAGACAGCACAGTGCTTTCAGAAAAATCAAACCTCTTGTAATGATTAAGATCCATGACCCTGGAATTCTACAGTATTTTCCATTCTCTAAATTTTGAGGCTATAGCACTACTGACCATGGAACAAAGCCTGAGATTTAGAGTTCATACCTTTCTTCAGGTTTTTTAAATAGGATAATAAAAGAAAAAATGGATAGTCTAATCCCAAGACTGCAGAATTGCTCAGGGTTTTATTTTCTATAGGCCTGAGGTTTGGAATACAGTATCTTTGTTTTTTTAGGTCCCATAATGAACACTTATCTCATTAAACTTCAACCAATAAAAATTTTAACAAAAACTAAAAAAGCAGCAATATTTTGGAGAGTTTTTGGGAGAAGAATTACATTTTTGGGGAAAGTAAGCGTTATTCCAGCAATGTCCACTTAATCGTTAGGCACCACACAGGACTATATCCAGTCAAGGGAACCACATCTATTTAACATTTTCCTAGCACAGCAGCAGATGACTTTAGTGATGGACCTTGGCATCTCAGAATCAAAGTTCCACGTCACTCTTGTGTATAATCATAAAAAAAAAGAGAAAGGACATTTTAACCTTAACTTATGCAATTTCAAAGGAATTTCAAATTTGACTAATTTAATTCAAAGCATAGGAGACTGCATCTAAAAGGAGAAGTTACTTACGTTGTACGGTTCTTTGAGATGTTTTGTCCTATGGATGCTCCACAGGAGGATGTGCGTAAGCCCATGCACTCGTGACCGAAGATTTTTCAGTTAGCGGTGCCAACAGGTCTGCGCCACTAATGTATGCCTCCTTGTGACCCTAGTACTAGACCCTATAGGCAGAAGTGGACCCACACCACTCCAGTTCGTTCTCCACTTTTGAACATGGCAGGACTCCAAAGCAGAGGGGAAAAGAGAGTGGGTGGTGGAGCACCCACAGGGACAAAATACCTTCAAGAACACCAGTTACTGTACAAGTAAGTAACCTCTCTTTCTTTGAGTTATTGTCCCTATAGGCGCTCCATGTGAAGAGACTTCCAAGAAGTACTTCACCATGGAAGAGGTAGAACAGTTTCACCAAAGCCCATGTTAACTCTGGAGGCATATACTAAAGCATATTGTATTAATTTAGATGGAATATATGGACCAAAAGTGTTGACATAACCCAATCACTGTCCAATATTAAACAATTTTAAACAGGGTTGGGGGTTTGGTATACAGAGGCCTCAACTTGCTGTGCACCTTGGCAAACACACAATTAGATTTTTTTAAAAATTCCTTTACTAAAGATACAGAAATGAAGAAAACAGTTCAAAGTATTTGAAATGTAAAGTATTAAGTAAGGCTTTCATTTTAACAATATCCCTTAGTCTTTTTCCCTTTAGTTGGAGAGTTTTTAGAAAGAAACTCTCCTTGTATGAGAGATGAGATGGTAAAGATGGTAATAACCGTCCTTTTGGGGAAAAGAGAAGTTAGTTGACATGGGCTAGAACGGTCATTGCTTCTGCTGTTAAAGTCTGATTTTGTTCCCTAAAGGATAGGACAAAGCAAGCAGACAAAAGGAGAGAAAACAGCACAGGTAAAAAATGAAGCTTCTGTCTCTGAGGTTGACTCTTACTTGTATCCTCACTGAGGAAAAACACAAGCACAGGACAGTCTTTTCAGCCACTTTGAGACTGGCAAATTTGTACCAGCATTGGGTGTTTAGGACAGTTAACTGCCTCTTTCTGGTTGTAGGCTAGTTTTTGACACACCAGTTTTGGTTCACTGATTTCCAGTTCCACACTTTTCTTGTTTACCAAGTATGATCTTAACACAGTCCTTGAATTATATTAGTAGGCCTCTCATTTGCATTAATTCGGAATCTCACTTTTGCTCCTTTTCCCATCAACATTTGTTGTCATAGGTTATTGTGACATCTTATGAACTCGCACTCCCTTGTTTACAATTCAGCTCACAATTAGGGTAAGTTTACAGGCCCATACATCACAACAGGCATAATGCTTTGAGAATGTGGGAACAGAAGACCATGTGGCTGCTCTACAAATGTCCTTGATGGGTATCTTTCTAAGCAGTGCTCTAGAAATGGATGGAGTCTGAGTGGAATGAGCAGTGTCTATAAGAGGGGGTGTATCCCAGAGTGCTCCCAGCATGTCAAAATACTCCCCAAAACCCATTTATATATTCTAAATAGAAATAGAGTGACCCCTTAAACTCTTAGCAAAGGAAATGAAGAATCTAGGGAAAAACCTAAAGGGCTTAGTCTGGTGAAGGCAGAAGACCGGGGCTCTTCTTAAATATAGAGTATTGAGACTGGCTTATCTCCTGAAAGGGTGGGGCTTGGGATAAAAGACAGGCAATTGAATATCCTTACTGATTCGGAATTCTAATGACATTTAGGGAGGAAGCAAAAGTGGGATGCAATATAGCTTTGTCTGGATAAAACACTGTATATGGTGGGTGAGGCATGAGGACTCCCTTCTGGGCAAAGTGATTGCCGCAAGAAATGATGTCTTGAAGGACAGATGGAGGAGCAAGCAGGTTGCTCTGGGCTCAAAAATGGGCCCACTTAATGCGTTAAGCTCCAAATTGAGGTCCCAGAGTAGAGCAGGGTCCTGCAGTGGAGGAAACAGATTGAGGAAGTCCATAAGAAATTTCACAGTCACAGACTCCAAGGCCAGAAGGGACCATTGTGTTAATCTAGCCTGTCCTCTTCCTGAATGACATAAGCCATCAAACTTTTCCAAAATAATTCCTAGAGCAGATCTTTTAGAAAAAACATCCAATGTTGATTTAAATATCATCAGTGATGGAGAATCCAATGGTTAATTACCCTGTTAAAGATTTATGTCTTATTTCCAGTCTGAATTTGTTTAGCTTCAACTTCCAGACATTGCATTGTGATATGCCTTTCTCTACTGGATTGAAGAGTCCATGATTAAATATTTGTTCCCCATGTAGGTACTTACAGACTATAATCAAGTTACGCCATAACCTTTTTGTTAAGCTAAATAGACGGAACTCCCTGAGTCTATCACTATAAAGCATGTTTTCTAACCCTGTAATCATTCTTGTGGTTCTTCTCTAAACCCTATCCGATTTGTCAACACTCTTCTTCAGCACCAGAAGTGGACACAGTTTTCCAGCAGTGGGCACACCAGTGCTAAACAGTTAAAAAAAAAAAAAAAAACCACACCAAAAAGCCCTCTACTCCTACTTGAGATTCCCGTGTTTATACATCCCAGGATTGCATTAGCTCTTCTGGCCCCAGAATCACTTAGAGTTCATGCTCAGATGCTTAACCACCACAACCCCCAAATCTTTCAGAGTCACTCTGCTTCCCAGGATAGCATTTCCCCATCCTGCAACTACAAACTACATTCTTTGATCTTAGATGTAAACATTTACATTTAGTCTTATCAAAACACTTTATTTGCTTACACCTAGTTTACCAACATATCCAAATTCCTCTGAATCAGGGATCTGTCCTCTTCATTATTTACCACTCTCTTAAAGTTTGCAGGTGGCCCAAAAATTATCAGTCATGATTTTATGTTTTCTTCCACGTCATTGATAAAA
The DNA here is from genome assembly GCF_026122565.2 of Emydura macquarii macquarii. Lineage (NCBI taxonomy): Eukaryota > Metazoa > Chordata > Testudines > Chelidae > Emydura > Emydura macquarii. The sequence continues at coordinate 3,402,928 of NW_027133667.1, forward strand.
AAGTTAAATAGCATAGGACCAAGAACTCATAGCTGTGGAACCTCAGTGCAAATGCATCTGGTCAGTGACAATTTCCCAGTAAGCCAGTTTTTAATCCGTTTAACGTGTGCCATGTTAATGTTTATATTGTTCTAGTTTTTTTTTTAATCAAAATGTCTCAGTTGTAGGATGTGCAAAGTATTGAAGAATCCTTCAGTGGGTGAGTGGAATGCTGTGATAGCAGCTAAGTGAACCTTGACAGATCTCTGGGACAATCCCAGAGTATTTAGATTCTGCAGGTAGTCAAGAATGAACATAAGGGAAGAGTTGGGAGGATACATGGGGCATTGAGCGCATCAAATCTGGCAATGTTTCCACTTCTATAGGTACCAATGATGGGTTTGCTTGCTCTGGAGAGACCAAGGTGATGGCAGATTGTGCTGGGTGAGATGGTTTCTTCAAAAGACTCCTTGCTTTTCGAGGAGTTCTTTCATTTGGGGGACTCTAACACCAGTACCAACAGCTCAGCACCATGGCCAGTGGGAGCTTCAGCGGTACCTGCATCAGGACACGATTACGGATACCTGAATCCCTAATCCCAGGTCCAAATGAAGACTTCTTTCTCCTCTTATTCTCTCTATCAGGAGAGTGGGGGTTCTTATGCTTGGCAGTCTTCTGAGAGAGCAAATCCAGCCCCTGGTTTCTGGAGTTCAGAATCAGAGCCGATGAGTCTCTGGGAGCACTCTGTGTGGCTGAATCTGGTGTACAAAGTGGAAAGTTGGACCCTGCAGGTCTAAAGAAGCACTCCATGAGGAGCAGTTTTAAACGCTCTTCTCTCAGTTTACAAGATCTGTTCTTGAATCTTGCCCTTGGACAGGATTGGAGCCTCTCCAAGGCAGTGGAGGCAACTAGCAATTCCATCACTGAGGGGAAGGACCTGTGGCAGGTCTAACAAGGCTTGAATCCTGGGTCCTTGCGCATAAGCCGCCAGGCAAGCCACTGGTCAAGAATGCCTGAGAAAAAAAGTAAGGGCCTGACTTTAAAGAAAAAAAGAGGGGTGATGTGTGGCACAGGAAGGAGAGTGGGGGGACACAATGGAAGCACAACCCCTACTAAGAAGAACTAAAAACTAAAATCAACTATTAAGAAAAAATAAGAGTAAAAAAAGCAACTGCATAAGCTAGATAGCAGACTCTACACAACTCCGTCGCAAGCCACAGGCAACTGAGAAGTAATTGGAGTGGTGCGAGCCCGCTCCTCCCTACATGCCCTCATACCAGAGAACACAGAGGCATATTGCACAGGCGTGGACCTGCAAACACTGCTAACAGAAAAACCTCCGGTCAAGAACACATGGGAGCATGTACATCAGATGGAGCTCACATAGGGACTATCACCTGAAAAACTAAAATTTGTTTATTTTGTATGATAAGATTTTGCAAACATCTAATGTATTTCAAAGTTTAGGTATAAATAAAACTTAACTTGGACATAGTAATATATGGAACCTTTATAACTTTTACTATATAAACACAATAGAACAAGAGCTAAGTCTGTTAAATGTATCTGAATTTCCACTGCCAGTAGCACGAACACATTTTCTGCTTTTTCTCAACATGAAAAATTAACACTATATTTATTGTATGTCCTGATTTACTGGAACACTAAAGGATCTCTCTCTTCAGACAGCACTGTCCATTTGTTCATTAATATTCCATCATTTCTTTATTTTTTGTAGTCTCTAAATATTTAGTGCTCACTTAATTGACCATATTATGGTAAAAACTTATTTATAATCCTCTCTGTAAAGCTGATTCCTCAAACTTGAAGATACTTATGGTTCAGCAAGGATTTTATGGTTCAGACTTTAAAAACAAAAACAAAAACAAAAAAACACAATTGTAGAACTGTCATTAACTTTACACCATTATTTAGAGTACATGGCTCTCAAAATATCTGATCAAGCTGTCAATCTCATAGCTACCATATGTTTAACACGTTACAAGTCTTTAATGTGACATTAATTAGACATGAAATTAGCACTATTAAGCCTTGAAGAGTATTACAATAAAGTCATCAGAAATAGTCTCTCAGAGGAAGTGACATAGAAATTTTCACCAGTAATCAGTGTTGAGGTTTGCTATCAACTGCGATTGCATGGATACAGTGTTTTTTGAGATTGAAGCTATGTTTTGGGGTTTTTTTCAGCTGGTCTGCTTACCTGCCTCTGCTTCCAACACTGGAGGCACTGGGTGAGCGAATAGGCGGGTGAACACTGGTCACAGTTACTGGTCCTAAAAAAACAGATGAAATTAGGGAGAAATAGCACAGGTTAGTGCATACAAGAAGTCTTGCATTTAATTTTTGATAGGAATACACAGAGATTTGGGTATAAGTATTCATTCTGATCTCTTGATATTGATTGCTCAGACCGCCTTAGAGATTCTATTTGTAAAACAGACCAGAATATGCTTCCTCCTCTCCTCTACTGTGACTTTGGCTATTATTTACTCATTTAATGGAAGGCTAGAAAAGAATGAGACATCTCAACCTGCACATTTCTAATTCAGAGTATTTGTTTTTACAACTTTATTTAAAAAGTGTTAGAGAAGGCAAAATAATGAAATTCAGAGACGTGTGCATTTACTGACAGATGGAAAAATAACTCACCAGCTAAATAAAAAAAATGATTTCACTGCTGTAGGTATGTATGTTCATTGGAAATACATGCTTCACAAGAAGCAAACACATAGCTGTAATAGAGGAATTTATCAAGTGCCAAAATAACTTTAGCTACTGGAACTAGGAAAGGAGGAACCTAAAAAATTCTGTCATTTTGTGATGTTTACAGCTTCTGCAGTACTCTACAATGTATTTGTGTTTTGTCAATCCACAAAGAGACTTTGGGGGGGAGGGGGGATATTTTACCTCTCCCCACAAAGATGAGGGAAGAAATTATCCTTGGAAGGGTAGAAAGAGTGAAGATCCTTCCTCTTTCTAAACAGTGACTAGGGAAAGGCTGGGGGGAAGACTGCCCTTCACTAAAGACAAGACCACTGACTAAGAAGACAAAGTCAGATTTCCAAATGCCAGAAATTAAAAAGCTGCAATCCATCAAGAGGGTCATTTGTTTGACCTTGTCTTAACTAAAGACTTCTCCATCACATCTCTCAGTAACAGAGTTCCCTCTCTAACAACCACCTGAGCTTCTTCAGCATCTTCCATCTGTCCTCTGCTCTTATACCTCTGATCTCCAATCCAATGTCCATGACTTCAGCATTCCCAGACCCCTCCACTGTAGGACTCAGCTGTCAGTGACTCAATTCAATTCTCTCCAATCACACTGGACTCCTTCACCTGTCCTCTCCCATGGTAAAATCCATCCCACTAACCCCAACTTCTACTTCCTCCACTCTTGAGCACCCCTGGAGAAAGTCCCACAGACAAAAAGAACCTCCTCCATTACAAATTGATTCTCTCCTCACCTTTCTCCTTAATCCCCCTCCATTCAGGTTTCCAACCTCCACACTCCACTGAAATTGCATTCACCCAGGACTTTTAACAGTCTCCTCATGGTCAAACTTTGGTGTTTCTACTCCATCCTCATCCTCCTCAACCTTTCAGCCACCTCAGACAGCTGATCATACTCCATCTTCTTGAAATCTAGCCTTCCCCTTAGTTTTCACAACTCTGTACTGTCTTTAGTTTTCCTATCTCTATGTTCATTCATTCAGCCTTTTTTCAGTGGATAAACCTCCTCTTTCCCTCCACTACTTTCAAGGCATGTTCCATAGGACTACATCAATGGTCCACTTCTCTTTTCTCTCTGTAAATATTTTCCCTATGTAACCTCATCTACCTGCATCTATTTTCTCTGCACAAATGACTAACAAACTTAATTGACCACTCCTGAGTTCTCTCTCTCCAGCCAATTCTTCATTAGTTCATTGTTCTGACTTTTCTGGTTCTCTTGCCAACAACAAAAGCAAAACATAGCCAAACCAAATTTTGTCTTCCCTTACAAGCCCTCCATGTTCCCCAATTCTCTCAGTCACAGTACACATCATAACCATTATACCTATTGCTCAGGCTCGTACACTGGTTTTCAACTTTGACTCCACTCTCTGTCTAGAGTTTTACATCACAGCTATCTTGTGGCTTTTTCCTCCATAACATCTCTAAGATCTGATCTTTCTGTCTCTGCTCACAATGCTAAAACTCTTAGTCAGGCTCTCGTCTTCCATTTGATCAATGGCAGCCTTCTCCCTCACCTAGAATTTGTCAGTGTTTGTAATAAGCTAGAAGGCATGATTAGAATACATTAAGTTGATGAATGGGAATTTGAAAACGGGGAGTAAAATGTCTAAGTGGTGGATTCCCCACTAAACCATTTAAATAAAGTTAATCGCCATACCCAAGAGGCCTGGAGATGGCACTGATGAATTTGGTGACTGGACAGTTCTGTTTGAAGGAGGCTTTGGCTGGCTTTGATCCACAATAGTATCTTTCCTCACAATGTTATCCAGTGTAATGCTTGCTGAACAGTCAATCTAAAAGATGAAAGAAAGGTGGTTATTTAGACAGAAATAATGTGATCAATATAGCCATCTTATAGACTTCATCTTAGTATGTATTTTACATCCTCTTTCCACATGCTCATTTATTTCATTTAATTAAAAAAGAACATGCATATATATACACACACGCACAAAATTCAAAGAATTAATTCAGGAATTATCCAATAAGCAATCCAACATGTTCCACATGTGCTGAGTACATTCTAGCCAGGGGCCAAGCATATTCAGTAAAAAGGTGCAGTGTCAGCTAAGTGGTTCTGTCTTTTCAAACATGACACATGAGATCAGAACAATGAGACACCTGTTTTAGAGCAAAGATCGTCCCAAATATAGGCGTTCACATGGCCCTTTTTGTAACTGGCGTTGCAAGGTATTTACATGCCATATTTGCTAAACATTCGTATGCCCCTTCATACTTCAGTCACCATTCCAGAGGACCTGCTTCCATACTGATGATGCTCATTAAAAATAATGTGTTAATTAAATTTGTGACTGAACTTTTTGGGGGAGAATTGTATGTCCTCTGCTCCATTGTTTAACCCGAATTCTGCCATATATTTTGTGTTATGGCAGTCTCGGATAATGACCAAGCACACGTTCAATTTAAAAAACACTTTCACTGCAGATTTGACAAAATGCAAATAAGGTACCAATGTGAGATTTCAAAAAATAGCTACAGCACTTGAACCAAGATTTAAGAATCTGAAATGCCTTCCAAAATCTAAGAGGGACGAGGTGTGGAACATGCTGTCAAAAGTCTTAAAAGAGCAACACTCTGATGAAGAAACTACAGAACCCGAACCACCAAAGAAAGAAAATAAACCTACTGTTGGTGGCATCTGACTCAGATAATGAAAACGAATGTGTGTCAGTCAGCACTGCATTGGATCGTTATTGAGGGGAACCCGTTATCAGCATGGAAGCATGTCCTCTGGAATGGTCATGATAAAGCAGTGGTTCTCAGTTTTTGTATTGGCAGTCCCTTTCACATAGCAAGCCCCTGAGTGCGACCCCCCCCTTGTAAATTAAAAATACATTTTTTTAAATATTTAATTCTATTTTAAATGCTAAATTTATAATCCTATTGTTTAAAATGAATTTACCTTTTTATCACTTTCTTGTTTTTTTCATTTTCATTTTCTCGCTTTTAAGACAAACGCATTTTTATCGAATTATTGTTATAAGCAGAAAAGGTTGGTTTTTTTAATAGTTACTGTTTAATACTGGTGGGTACAAAAAAACCGTTGTCAATTTCACTTTTCACAGCAGACGTAGCACCCCATTGCCACCCTTACTTCTGTGCTTCTGCTGGCAGCGGCGGCGCCTTGCAACCCCCACATTATAACTTCATGACCCCAAGGGGTCGCACCCCCAGTTTGAGAACCCCTGTGATAAAGAGATTGCCCTGCAATACTTGAATGAGATTAATTGAAAAATACTATTTCTTTTATCTTTTTTACAGTGCAAATATTTATAATAAAAAAATATAAAGTGAGCACACTATACTTTGTATTCTGTGTTGTAACTGAAATAGATACATATTAAAATGTAGAAAAACATCCAGAAATATTTATAATTAATTTAAATTGGTATTTTATTATTAACAGTATGATTAAAACTAATAATCGTGATTAACTTTTTTTTATCAAGTTAATTTGTTTTGAGTTAATTTCTTGAGTTAACTGTGATTAATTGACAGCCCTATTGAAACACTAATACTCTAAATCAGGGTGCTTGGCTAGAAAACAAATCGGTTTAGGATCATACTTTTCTAAAGCATTCACACATGACACTCTGCAGCTTGCAAATTCATTTGTAGCAGTTACACTGACCTTTAACACTGACATGAGTGTGATGTAACTACTGTGAAGTGCTCAGAAAAGTACATTATATTGTTCTTCATCACTACTAATATAGTGAGGTATCTAATAGCATGAACTCAGTGAAACACAAGTAGAACAGAGCTGCTGCTAGTATTATGCATGCAGAACAGTGTTAAATTATTTCTTGTCATGGATTCCAATGACATGTTTATGATTGCAGTGTGATGTGTTGTGTGTGTTAAGTATCTTAAAACAATTTAAAATGATGGGATAGCACAGTGTAATGAGAACTGGATATCACAATGCCACTGCCAATGTTTTCAATTTAAAAAATAAAAGATAAAAAGGCTATCCAAGATCTGAGAGCAACTCAGAAGGACCAGAAGACAGGAGGAAGAAACAGGGATCAATAGCAAATTATCACTATAAAGCATGAAATTTCAGTTATTCATAAACTGTTGAAAGCTGTTTAAGTGTACTTTTCTTCTTTTTGACACAATGAAGTAGATAGCTTAAAGCTCAAAATCTTTAGTTTGCCTCTCTGATAAAGATATAATAAACTGAAAAGACTCAATGTATTCCAGTTCAAAGTCTATTAGATAAGAAACAGCAAGATTATGACACCCATTCCTCTCCTGCCACACAAAATTTGTGGGAAATGAGCTCCTAACCTCCATTCCTACAGATAGGGAAAAAAATACTGAATGTGCTGACAAACAAAAACTACTTCAGCCTAGCACTGTATATTAATATCTACATGGGACAGACTTTCAATTATATAGAAACCACAGAAATATAGTACTGAGACCCTACATTTATAACACATACTATCATGTATTATGGGTATTGAGGACCAAAGCTGAAGAAACTCATTTTTTATTGGCAGCAACTGAAGAAGATGACAGATGAAGGTCAGTAGGGGTCTATATAAGAAGAGTAAAATTGCATTCTTCATTGTTATTCTTCTTGCCAGTGCTAAACCCCTTAAAAGGAAGTGCCTCCAGAACAGTGCTGGAGCATTGTCAGGACCGCGTAGGAAAACCTGAACTCTTGCTTTCTATAGTGTACCAGTTTGGTAGGTAAAGAAAGAATTTCAGTCTCGAAGACCTTTCCATAGATCACCTTTTGCAAACAGTAAATTCACTTTATAATGAAAGCTGTAAACCATTGCTCGTGTGTTACCCTTACATCAGGAAGAGAAGGTAGGGTATAGGAGCTACCCACTGGAGAACTCAGATCTATCACAGGTGGACCAAATGTCTTCCCATCATACCCTGCAGCACTAGTAACTGTGGGACTGGAAGGGGTGGATGTAGTGCTGCTTGCAGTTGACTGGGCAGCTGAGGCTTGTCCACTGCTTATCTGCCACTAAAAAAAAGATAGTCCAGAATTCATCATTGTTCTTTTGTACAGTAGAAGACATCTATCACAAACTGAAACCAACATTTGAACTAAGCAAGCAGCAACACAAAAGCTGAGTAAGTTGAAATTAGAATTTAAATTCATATTTGCTTTGTAGCTTCAAAGTCTCAAAACATGACTCACTAGAAATGGAAAAAAAAATAAGTAGGAGAAATGTATGAGATTTTTTTTTTAATTAAAATTTAATTTAATTTTTTCCCTGTTAAGAATACGTATTAGTATTCATATGCGTGAACATGAACAATGTTGTCAAGGGATATAATAGTTTTAGTGGAATAAATGCACAACAGACAATGGGCTGAATGAAAAGCTGCTCCTCTATTTATAGTTCTGTAAACTAGGTTACTGTTAGTTAAGTGGACAGCGGAATGATGTTGGGGTTCTTTTAATGATTTAAGAGGACTTGTAAAGCAATCCTGATCTTCTCTTTGATTCAGCTCACCTGACTGTGATAGCTATGGCGCTATTATTCCATTTCTTAGGTCACAGACCAGTTTTTCATTCTTCCTATGGTGGCAAGATCATCTGCCCTCTTTCCTTTTAAGCATATGACAAACCTTAAATTGTTAATTGGTGTTTGTCTCATTGAGCAGCGTTGGTTAAAGTGTTGGTTAATCAGTGTTTGTCTCAGTGAGCAACTAGAAAGTACATGAAATATTCATTCTTACCCCCACATTACTGCTTATCAACTGGGGATTGGTCATTTGCAGCAGAAGATCCACAACGGTGGAATTTCTTTCCTTTCCTAATCTGTAAGAGTCCAGGTTTGGCAAGCTCCAGAGCATACTGGTAGCTACAGCTTTTTAGTCAGGCTTTTGCTTGTTTACTGGTGCAGTAGCGGGGGACGGGAGAGGGGAAGAGTTAGAGGGTAGGTTTTTCTACTCTGCTGTCCCAAGGACTGCAGTGAATAGAACGTGTGTTTGTGTTAAGTTTTGCAGAAGTCATAGTGATAGATACAAATAAACATAAGCAAACATTTAAACCTTAATTCACTCAGGTTACATCTACACTACAGCACTTGGCGCTTGTGGTGGAGCTCTCCCATCGGCTTAATAACTCCCGCCTGGAGGCGGTAGCTATGTTGGGGGGAAGAAGCTCTAACGGTGTTTAGGTCAGTATAATTTATGTCACTCAGTAACATGTAATGTAGACCAGATCTAACTTTTCCTCTAGCAAGAGCAGCTGGAATGGAATGGACTTGACAATTCAGTCCATTCAGCTCTGGTCATGAATTAGACAGTGTCTATTCTCTGTAAACCCATACTGGAAATGTAATGAATGTAAAGTATAAAATAAATATTCCTGGTGTTCAATTTTAATTTTTGGGTGGGAGAGTAAAGAAAGAAAGTTTACCTGTTTAATAGCTTGCTGTGCCAAAAACGCCATTTGTAATGGATTGGGCTTTATTGTTGGTCTTGGTATATTCTGGTTCTGGGGAAGCCTCATTTGTTGAGCAGGAAGAATTGATCCATTAGAGTTAGAATTGTGATTTTGAAAGTTAATCAGTTGTGGAGGTGGCTGCTGGAAGAGACAGACAATATCCTCAGTTAGTTGTCTGAGGACTGACACCAAACACTCGAGAAAAAAAACCCTTTCCTAAACTTCCCATTTAAACTTTTAAAATACATGACCAACAGACAGTTCTAAACTATTCACTCAAATGTAAGATGAAATCAGATATCAGCATTGATGCCTCGTAGCAATTAAGGTAACAGTAAAATATAAACAGTTACAATTAATTATTCTGACCTAATCACTGGGGAAAATTGTGTAATGATATGAAAAGAGGAGGTTGCTTACCTTTAACTGGAGGTACTTTGAGACATGTGGCACCTATCTGTATTCCACTGTGAGTTACTCATGGACACCATGCACCTGGAGAATTTGAAAGCAGCGTCCACTGGTCTGTATATGTGCTCTGGCTCACTTTGTGCCTCCAACCAATAGGATAAAAAGTGGCATGGACCGACCACCGCTCCAGTTCCTTTTCGACCGCAAATCAGATAAGATCCAAAGCATAGGGGAGGGAGGGTAGGTAGTGGAATACAGATAGGGACCACACATTTCAAAGAACCTCCAGCTACAGGTAAGTAACTTGGAGTTACTTGGAGTGATGGTCCCTATTTTATTCCACTGTGAGTGATTGACAAGCAGTACCTACGTAGGAGAAGGGTTAGATGATAGGACTGAGCAGACCACCACCATCCAAAAGGAGAGAGCAGAAGAGTCCTGCACCAGTGCATAATGTCTTGCAAATGTGTGAACAGAGCCCCATATGGTTGCTTTACAGATGTCCACGAGGAGTCCCTCTTGAAGAAATGCCATGGTGGCTGCTTGTGTTCTGGTGGAATGAGGTTAGAAAGCTGACAGGAGTAGAATGAAGCCAAAATTCCGTTTGGGGGTTCTCTGGGTGGAGGTGGCGTGTCCTCTGGCTCTTTCTGATATAGTGACGAACAGTCTTGGGGATTTCTTGATTGGTTTTGTTCTCTGTAGATAAAAAGCCAAAGCCCACCAAACATTGAGGGAGTAGAATCTTCGTTCCTCTGCAGAAGCATGCGGTTTTGGGAAGAGCACAAGTAATTGAATGGATTAGTTAAGGTGAAATTCTGAAGCTACTTTAGGGCTGAATTTGGGGTATAGACAAAGAAATCTTATCCTTATGGAATTTGTCTATGGAGGATCTGTTATCATTCCAAGTTAACCACCACCTCCTGCTGAGGTAATGGCTACAAGGAAAATGATCTTTATGGAAAAGAGGGACATGGCATAATTAGCTAAAAGTTCAAAGTGGGGCCTCATGAGTACTGTGAGAACAAGGTTTAGGTCCCACTTGGGAGTAGCTTCTGAATAGGTGGGAAGGTTCTTATTAGGCCTTTCCAGAATCTATTGGTCAGTGAATATGTGAAGACCGAGTAGCCCTGAAAAGGTGGATGGTATGCGCTGATCATTGCCAAGTGAACTCATAAGCAGCTGATGGACAAACCTGATGTCTTCAAAGACAGGATACAATCCAGGATGAGAGGAATATGTGTAGACTGTGGGAGAATGCCTCTTTGGTGTGCTCAAGAAGAGAAGCATGTCCATTTAACCAGGTAATATTTTCTACCACACTCCTTTTTACTATTAGAGAAGATGTCTTGTACAGCTGTGGAACACGAACATTCTAGGGATGACGCCCATCCAAATACTTAGGACTGAGGTAGGGTGGACATGGATCAGGGTGCTTAATCTTGCTGTTCCACTGGGTCAGGAGCTCTGGGAATGTTGGGAGGATTGGTGGTCAGGATGACATGCGTAGGAGGTTGGGAAATCAGAACTGTGTGGGGCCAGAAAGAGACAATCAGAACGACCAGCTCTGTCCTGCTGGATTTTGCATAGAACTCATAGCAGAAATGGTAGTGGAGGGAAGACACAGCTGCACTGGTCCAAGAAGCAGACCATGGTCTTTGGAGTGGCAACCTACCTGGAGCAATATGTAGTACACTTCCTGGTTGGGAGGCAAACAGGTCTCTGGTTGAGGTTCCCCATATAGTGAAAATATTGTGCAGTACTAAGTCGTGGAGTTTGCGAAAGAAGTGGTTGAGGTGGCAGAGGTCGAGGATTTGTTTCCAACTATCCTTTTTGGGATGCAGGTCAAATAAAACCCTCTCCCTTAGTATTAAGGAGGGATGTATTCTATCGCTTCTTGCTGCAGTAATGTGGTCACCTCTTGTTTGACAATACTCTCATCAGAATGGTCCCCCAAAGGGGTGGGGGCTGCCGACGTTTTGGAGAAGAAATGAATGCAAACTCTATTGGATAGTCAGGGTAGATGATGTTTAGCACCCACCTGGTCTGTTATTGCACTCCAGGTGTTGAAAAAGAGTACTAGACAACCCCTAAAATGGTATTTCATGGCTCTCAAGCTCCCATCAAAAATAAAGTCAAGCCAGTGGCTGAAAATGAGATGACAAGCCTGTTGCAGAGGGTGTAGAGAAGCTGGATTTTTGAACCTTCTGTCTCTTACATGATGGTTCAGCAGTATTTCCTTCAGAGACCCTATGATGTGTCTATATTTGACTAATGGGTGGTGCAGCGTCCTCTTAGGGGCAGGTGTGTATATCCTCAGCGAGTGGAGGGTAGCTCTGGAATCCTTCAGGGTATGAAAGGACTTGTCCATCTTCCGGTGGAAGTGGTGTGATTAAGCAAAGGGGAGTCGTTGGTGGTATTCTGGCCTCCCTAGGGAACCCTGATACATGGAACCACACCTTGTGCATGACAATTGCAGTAGCCATAACTCTAGAGGAGGCATCAGTGGCATGGACTGAAGATTGGAGTGCAGTTCTGGCTATCAGTTTGCCTTCATCTATCAAAGCTTGAAAACATGCTTTGTCCTGTTGTGGAAGGCAGGCAGTAAACCTCACAAACCTGGCATAGTTCAGGAAATCATTTAACCAATAGTGCTTTGTAATTGGCTATCCTGACCTGGAGGCTGGATGATAAGACCTTTCTTCCCAGAAGATACAGGCATTTGCCCTCTTTATCAGCAGAAGTAGAGCCAGGATATTGCTGTCTAGCTATTTCAGAAGCAGCATAGACCACCAGTAAATTGGGAGAGGAGAGAAAAATATTCTTGACTGGCACATAATAATGCTTTTCCATCCCTTTGGGGGTAGGAGCTCAGGTGACAGGAATGCACCAAACTGTCCTTTAGTTAGCTTCAGTATAGCTTCCTTAACAGGGGTTTTTGTTGGGCCAAAAGCATGCAAGATGTCTAAGAATTTGTCCTGGGAGTCTTGGATCTCCTCAAGAGTAATCTGAAGCTCTCCAGCAACTCTGTGGAAAAGGTCCTGGAACTGCCAGAAGACATTGGGTGTGGGTGGGGAGGGGAAGGGGATATAGAAATCACCACTTCATCCAGGGATGATAGTAGTTTTGCTGGTTCTGGAGGAACCACGTAATGTTCCTCATCTTTTGATGGATCAGGGGTCAGAACTGAAAGTCCCCTTAGAGGGGAGGCCAGGGATGACTCCCCAGCAGATTGAGTTGACTTTGCAAGGGGGCACTGATCCAAAGGCTCCCATTACAGCCAATAGGAGGAACTGAGAGGTGGTTGTGGGGACCAACATGGCATGAGGTGCCAGTAGTTCACAGTTAGATGAGGCAGAGGTTGGGCCCAAACAAGTGCAGGTCTTCTGGGTGTTGGAGGACACACAGGATAAGCAAATAGCAGTTAATCGGGTGGCTCAGAATCTCCCAAAGAGGAGGCTGATTCCAATTCCAGTGGCAGTATCATCGGTGCTGTTGGAGGAGAGATGTATTCTGCATAAGGGACAGGTGATCGACTGCTGGAAGGAGTTTATTATCCCAGAGACATTATCCACCTGGAAAGAGAAGGACCTGATGGAGGAGGGGATTCCAGATCTGGGAGAGTGAAAATGTCTTGTATGTTGGCAACAGATTCAGATCTCACCAGCGTGAAAGGAATTATGCTTGTTCGGGCCACCAGAACCGTTGAGAAGGATGGTATCTGAAATTGGCACTAATCGCACTTCGTTTATGCCAATGGATCCCAGATTTTGGGAGGTGCCCAGGATGACTGTACTGACAGAATAGTCTAGTACAGAGGGTGCCCAATGCTTATGGGCTTTCTTGTTGTGCCACTGGGGCCTGGTACATCCTAAGTCTTCATGCACCAAGTTGGTGGGTTTGCTTATAGCAAATCAGACTTCTTTGAACTGGACTTAGAGGAAGACTTAGTTTCATTATTATGAGTGTGCTTGCTATCTTCCTGACAAGACCCCACCATGGTGTCTGTGGGGAGGTCAATTCTCCCACAGAAGGTGGACTTTGCAGCAGGAAGCGCACTCTTTGCTGAGTCAGGCCTATATACTCTAGGGGTGGTTTCCCAGCCTGGATGAGATTGGGGCCACTTGGTCTTCTCCATGAGATGTTTGTGAAGATAAAGTTCCTACCCTTCTTGGGTATGGCTGGGGAATGATAACAGTTATTGCATCTTACTGCGATGCGAGCTTCCCCAAGGCAGTACAAGCAGTCACTGCTGACTGAGAAGGATCATGAGCAGGAAGCACAGAGTTTGAAGCCTGGAGTCCTGGGAGTAGTTTGGTACCCAAAGGGGATACTGGGCCAGGTGGGGGAGGGAGGTGAGATTCCTCTGGGTTTCTTAGATTACTCTAATGCTAAAACAGTAACAAAATCATTAAAACTGTTAAAACTATTTACAAACTAGATTATTCTTATTTTGTAGAACAAATCTGAAACTATGGACATTTAAAGGCTCCAATCTGGACCATGCAGTGGTGAGAAGGAACTGGAGAGATGGTTGGTTCGCCCAGCCCTTTATCCCTTTGGTTGGATGCACACTGTGAACCAGGGCGCACGCTCAGACCAACAGACCCTGCTTTCAAATTCTCTGGCTCCAGGCATATGTGTAACCCACAATAGAAAATAAAAGGCATCACTCAAAGAAGAAGCGTTCTTTACAATGCTTAGAGATTACCTGGAAGTTCTAGACATATGAACATGGAGGTCTGGGAAAAAATCCTGTAAATACATACAATATGGGCTTCCTTATAATTATAATATGTGCTAAAGATAATTTCATGGAGCAGCAATTTCACTAGAAGCCACCCTGTTATCCTTCCATTAGAACCAGTACAACCAGACACGTCTTCTCTCTTGAACAATGCTAGTTTACCTGATGAGAAGTAGGAGCATGATGCATGGGCCCTGGAATTCTTGGGTTTGGTAGCCCCATTGGGCCTGCCCTGCGTTGAGCCTGCTGTCTCTGAGCCATGACCTGCTGCTGCATGTGCTGAAGTCGTAGTTGAGCTAAACTAATCTGTGTTGGGAACTTAGACAGTTGGTTTGAAGGTAAGCCACTCTGTGGCTGTAAACTTGGTTCCATCACAGGACTCTTGGGCATATGTGGTGGGGTTTCTTTATCTTCAATTACCAGAGAACCTGGTTAAAAATAAAAATGTGTTTTAATGTTCACCTTACTGTTTAGGAGATGTGCAGAGTCTCATCATTTCCCTCCTTTTGTGTCATCAGGTCAGCATTCCTAATTTGAAAGGATGGGTAAACAATTCTCTCCAGAATCAATGGCAGTGGCTGCAGAATTACGTGCATTATTGTTCTATAGATAACAACGAGAGTCTTTCCATTACCCGGAAAGCTCTGGGTTAGCTAATCTGTTGAACTGAGATACTTAATGCTGTGATTTCATTTTCTTAGATATATTCTAAAACAGCACCCATCACTAAGTTATAACAGCCAGTTAGCCTTCAGATGTTATCACACTGCCAGTAAAACAGTCCAGCTAGTATTCTAGCCAACTCACAGCTTCAGGCCTGAGTCTTCATATACTAAGACTACTATAAGATATGGTCTATGGCCTCCTTATGTCTGATCTTTCTTTGGGAAAATATATGTCCTACTCAACCTTGACTCGAAAGCTTCAATGCCTGGAGGCTTCAACTTCTGAAAGCGTGTAATCATTTAAACCATGGAGACACAACAAAAGGGGCCAGGGCTAAATCTTTATTATTCATTAAACCATTCTAACAGCCTTAAACACACAGGCTCCCACATGGAATTCCTGCTTCCATTTCAGTATTTCTCAGACTTTAAGGAAGCAGAAACCAACAATTCAAAGGCATATCAAAAGAGAGGTTTCCTGGAAATAAAGAAAAACAGCTTTTTTTATACTTATTCACACACTCATTAACATATGACTGCAGGGTTCGCCCCTAAGGAAAAATACAGATACACCTCTTTTGTGATTTCTTTCCCAAAGATAGGTAGAGGCAGGGAAGGGGAAAAAAAAAAGTTACTAACTTGTCCTGTAACTCTTGTTCTTCAAATGTGTTGCATGTATCCATTCCACTTCAGGTGTACTTGTGCCCATTAGCTGCGAGATGGTATAAAGGGTGGAGTCACTCCCCCTCCCCCCGCCCCCCGTCATGGAATGGACATGTGCACCAAATCTCAAAGAACAATAGCTCCAGAATAGGTTAGTAACAGTTTTTTCTTTGAGTGATTACATGTGCCCATTCCACTTCAAGTGACAAGCAGTTCAATCTGAAGATGCACTGGAGTCTACCTGAATGATTGTAAGACGTGTCCAAATCTGGCATCATCTCTAGACTATTGAGAGATGGCATAATGAGAAGCAAAAGTATGTACTGATGATGACTAAGTCGCAGCCCTACAAATGTCAGTACAGGCACATGAGCTAGAAACGCTGTAGAGGCCACATGAGATTGCACTGAATGTGCCAGCACCCCTTTCTGGCAGAGTTACATTGGCCATGACCTCACACAAATGTACACAGGAGAAAATCCATAACAAGATTCTGAGATGAGACTAGAAGATCTTCATCCTGTCTGTGACTTGCCACAAATAGCTATGAAGATGATCTAAACAATTTAGTCCTGTCCAAGTAGAATGCTAATGTTCTCTTAATATCCAATATGTAGAGTCTCTCCTCATCCTTATCAGCATGAGGCTTGAGGAAGAAAGTTGGTAAGCTGCTATGTGATTGAAGTAGAAGTGAGAAACTACTTTGGATGAGGGCATAATTCTATCTTGTCCTTGTAGAAGACTGTATACAGTGGATCAGATACCAGAGCTCTGAGTTCAACTACTCAGCAGTTACTTCACTGAGGTAATTACCATCAAAAGGCTACCTTCATTGAGAGAGAGAGCAATGAACAGATAGCCAGAGGTTTAAAGGAAGGACCTCCATTAGTTTTGCTAAAACTAGGTTTAAGTCCAAAGAAGGAATAGGATATAGCCTATCCAGACCCTTTGAAAGCCTGATGAACATGAGCTTGGAGAAAAGAGTGATTCCCAGTCAGAGGGCAGAAAGCCAAGATAGTTCCATCAGTTCACCTAGCAGCTAATAGCAAGATCTTGTTGTTTCAGGTATAACAAATAGTCCAGCATACATTGTACTGGAGCCCAGATTGGGGAAACCCCTTTTTGCTGAAATCAGATGGAAAATCTCTTCCATTTCAACAAGTAGGCACACTTAGAAGTTTTTCTGTTATTCAAGAGAATGTTTTGTACCTCCTTTGAATAAATCTCCTCCTGAGGTGTTAACCAGGAAGCATGCAAGCTGTAAAGTGAAGGACCTCCACTTTGGGATGGAGGAGGCAACCATGGTCCTATGAAATCAAGTCTGGGTCTGGTGGTAGTACCAATGGAGTCCTGGCTGAAATGCTCAGCGGAGTGGAAAAAACAAGACTGGGGAGAGGCCACACCAGTGTGATAAGTATCACTCGAGCATGGTCCAGTTTGATTTTTAACACCATTCCAGGTAGGAGTGGAACCTGAAGATATGAATGAGACTGCCTGTCCAGGGAAACAGAACAGAGTGCGTCAGACCCTGGACTGTGATCTGCTTGTGAACAAAACTGATGTCATTTTCTGTTGGTACAGGTTACAAACAGGTCTATATGGGGAACCCCCAAACTTGGAAAATTAACCTGACTATATGTGGGTGGAGAGAGACCACTCGAAGTGACTGGTGAAAGGCCTACTAAATTGATCATCCAAACTGTTCTGGACACCCGGAAGGTGGGAGGCTTTGAGGTGGATTGAGTTGCTGATACAGAAGTCCCAAAGCAGCAATGGCTCTTGCAAAGAAGTGTTGATCTGGCCCCTACCTGTCTGTTCATATAGAACTGGGCCACTGTATTGTCCATAAGTACCAGTAAATTCCTTCCCTGGATATGGGGAAGAAAAGTGTGGTAAGCTAGATGAATGGTTCTCAGCTCTTACATTTATGTGGTGAACTAAATCCTGGCCAGGCCATAGCCTTGCCTCTGAAAAGAATTCAGGTGGACCCCAACCCACAGCAGAACTGCTCCTAACCAAAGTCAAAGTAGGTTATGGAGGAATTAAAAGGAACAACCACACACACATTGGATGGGTCTATACACCAGTTCAAAGAGGATAAAATCCATGTGGTCACTCAAACTACCATGTCCATAAGATGACAAATTGGAGAATACATCAGCAGGCACAGCTCCACCAGTTTTCTGAGATGAAGCCTGGCACGCTGAACCACGTAAGTACATGAGACCATATGCCCCAGAAGCCTGAGGCAATTCTGAACTATTGTCGTATGATAGGCCTTCAGGTCTAACAAAATGGCCAGCATTGTCTAGAATCCTGTTTGCAAGAGGAACATCCTGGCTTCCGTAGCATCCAAGACTGCTCCTCTAATCTCTATCTTCTGAGCATGTGAGAAGACAGACTTTTCCTCTTTGATCAGTAATCCTAGCAGGCCGAAGGTGGATTGGATCGTGGTCACACTGGATACTACCTGGCTCTTGGACTGGCCTCTCACCCACCCGTCATCCAGGTGTAGAAACACTTGATCTCCTGATTTCTTCAGGAAAGCTGCCACCACTGCTATCCACTTGTAAAAATGTGTGTGAGGCCACAGACAGGTCAAAAGGCAGTACTGCAAACTGATTGTGGGATTGGCCAACCATAAATCTGAAGAATTTCCCGTGCCTTTGATGTACTGTGACATGGAAACGTATGCCCTTTAAGGCAAGGGAAGCATACCAGTTGCCAGGATCCAGGGAGAGCATAATGGAAGCCAGTGTAACCATGCAAAACTTAATTTTCTTTAGATATTTGTTGAGCTCCTGAAGGTCCAGTATGGGTCTGAGACCTCCTTTTGCTTTTGGAATTAGGAACTAGTGAGAATAAAACCCCTTTTCCTCTGTGCAAAAGAGGAACTTCTACGGCTCCCAAAAGGAGGAGAGACTGTACCTCCCCAAAGGAGATCTTCATGGGAGTGATCCCAGAAAAGAGATGGGGGACAGAAGTGGTGGTGGTGGGGGGGGGGGGGGGGGGGGGGGGGAGATGTGGAAAAACTGAAGGGTGTATCCCAATACCATCATGCTTTTAAAACCCACTGATCTGTCAAGAAATGGATCCAAGCACTTAGGAAGTGGGATAATCTGCTGGAAGAAAACAGAGGTAGGAGAAGCTGGCAAACTGGTAAACTGTCCTCAACAAGAACGTCAAAATGACTGCTTGGTGTTCCTATGCAGTCTGGATAAACTTATAGTAGACGAAAATGCAGGAGGCATTCTTCTGTAATTTTTTCCCTTTCTTTGTAGGCCAGTCCTGATGGTGAGGCATAAAAAAAGCATAATGATGTGGCTACTGCAGATGGAACTGCTGCTTCTTTGGGAGAAGTGGAAATACCCAAAGACTTGTACATAGCCCCAAAGTCTCTTTCAGGCTATGAAGCTTGTCAGTCTGCTCTAGAAAAAGTGACAGTTCCTCAAAGGGGAAATCTTGAATGGTTTGTTGGACCTTTTGGAGGAAGATCCGATGACTGAAGCCACAAATATCTATGCATCATAACAACTGACGCCGTGGCTCTGGCAGCAGAATCTGCAGCATCCAATGCAGCCCGAAGAAAGGTCTTGGCCACCATATTTCCCTCACCTACCATAGCAAGAAACTCTTGCTTGGTCTCCCCCTGCAACTTGTCCATGAATTTTAAAATATTGTCCCAGAGGGAGAAGTTATAACACCCCTGCAATGCTTGCTGATTAGCAATTTGGAGGTGTAATCCTGCTGTCGAATGTATTTTTTTCCAAGAAGATCAAGCTTTTTTGCATCTTTTAATTTTGTGGAAGATGCCTGCTGAGCTTAGCGTGCTCTCATTAGAATCTGAAGCTACCAAGGACTCGAGGGATGGAAAGGCATAAAAGCGTTCAAACCCCTGTAAGGTAACATAATCCCATCGCTCAATCCTTTTAGCTCTAGGAGGTATGGAAAATGGCATTTGCCACAACACTTTCACAGGCTCCAGAATATTCTTATTTAGGGGGGTTGCCATTTAATGCCCCACAGATCCCATGTTATCAACCAATCTGTGTTCTCCTGAACTACTTCTATCTGTATGTCTAGGTAGGAAGCCACACTTTTTAGAAGGTTCTGGTGAGATGTTTCCTAAACTGCCGGTGATGCTGGTACCGAGAGACTTAGATTGTGTGCCACAGCATATGCCTCAGGTATTGATGGCACTGGGACAGTCTCTTGATTCTGCTGAGTCAAACATGGTGTCACCTTAGAGGTCAATCTCAATGGGGCTGGAACCAGCGTTGGAGTCAACGACCCTGCCTGATTTGCTATTTGCAATGGGGGAGTGCCTCTGCATGAAGCACACACTAGCCTCCTTTCCAGCTTGTTTGCTGGACTTCAGTGCTGGAGACCTACATCTCCTGAACGCCAGGTCCCTCAATACCAGCTTACAGTGTCTCCTCTTCGGTACCAGAGAAGATCTGCGTTGAGACACCGTCAAGAGAGGGAAGCACTTTTAACAGAAGCAAACTCACTTGGTGCATGCTCTAAAAGGGGATACTCACAGGGTAGGTGGAGGGCTGCCTCCATAAGGAGCTTTAGTCTGACCTCCCTATCTTTTTTAATTCTGGTCTTTAAGTCCTTGCAGATTTGGCACCTGTCTCTGATGTGAGCTTCTCCTAGGCTCTTCAGGCATCTGGAGCATGAGTCACTGATTGGCATTGATTTCTTGCATCCATCACAAGGCCTGAAGCTGAGGGACTGAGGCGTGCCTCAGCTCTGGGCTCTAATACCCCAGTGGTGGGAACCAAAGAGTATACTACAGTATCCCAGCACAAGGAAACTTAATAGCAAAAAATTCTGCTAAGAAAACTACTAAACAAGTACCCACTATATACAAGACTAAACACGGGAAACACTTGGAACAACAAGGTAGAATGCTCTGACAACTGTCCCAGGCACTAAGAAGGAACTAAGGGGGTTGGGGACAGCTCTGCCCTTTACACCATTGCACAGCATCATGAAACAACAGAAGGTGCATGCACAGCTCTGATGGGTACTGTTAAGAGAAAAATCCCTGATGCTAGTGCACTTTGCACTCATATACCTGAAGCGGAATGGACATCTGCAATCATTTGAAAAAGAATCAAGTACTGTTATTCAGTCCTGTGAAAAAGGATATTGTCATGACAGCACTCTTAGACCAACATTTTCCCTTCCCCCTTCTTTTTGTTATAATGCAAAGCTGGTTGTGACTTTGACCAAAGCCCAAAATGCCTGAAAAGTACATCCAAAAACCACTCTCCAACAAGACGACGGAGACAG
This sequence comes from Emydura macquarii macquarii, assembly GCF_026122565.2. Taxonomy (NCBI): domain Eukaryota; kingdom Metazoa; phylum Chordata; order Testudines; family Chelidae; genus Emydura; species Emydura macquarii. The sequence goes on from NW_027133667.1 coordinate 3,423,893, forward strand.
TGACAAAAAACCCACAGACACTGAAAATGGAAGGGAGGCATGACCAAAAAATCATCACATTCCTCAAGATAGAGGCTATCTAGCCTCTAATTCCTGCTCCTAGCAGGCAAGTTCCTATGTTGCTGGTCTTCAACAGACTGAGCATGTACACCCAGTCAATCATACTGAACAGGCTATTCAAAGCTCTCTATCAGTGTGTATAAGCACTATAGAAGCCTAGCCACTAGCAGGTTGAAGAGAAAATGCAAATACCAGTCTGAAGGTATTGCCTACAGAGTGTGGTACAGTAAGGGTGGTCAATCTTTGCTTGATCACATCTGTTAACAGTATGACAATAAGCAAAAGCAATAAAGCGAGGGAAGAATACCCAACTCCAACAGAAAATTAATACTCAAAAGACTGTTTTCTGTATCTGATGTATTTTCATGGTCATTTCCCTGCCCCTTTCTTTTCTTCTAATCTCCCCACCCCAGTTCTACACAGCTTATACCTCAGCTTGCTAAAACCAGTTGGGCACTGCACTTAATTAGCCTTACTGCCTGGAACAGCAGCCAATATGGAGTCAGATAAGCGATGCACATTAGAGAATTTCTGTCCACCAAAGAGAAATACGCTGAATGATATACCTGGAAGGCTGTTCAACTGACAAAACAATTTTTAGTAATACAGTAGAACCTTAGAGCTATGAACACCTTGGGAATGGAGGTTGTTTGTAACTCTGAAATGTTCATAACTCTGAACAAAACGTTATGCTTGCTCTTTCAAAAGTTTACATTGATTTAATACAGCTTTGAAACATTACTATGCAGAAGAAAAATTAGGCTTTCCCTTTATTTTTTTAATAGTTTATGTTTAACACAGCACTGAGCTGTATTTGCTTTTTTATTTTTTGTCTGCTGCTATCTGATTGCGTACTTCCAGTTCCAAATGAGGTGTGGGGTTGACTGGTCAGTTCGTAACTCTGGTGTTCGTAACTCTGAGGTTCTACTGTACCACCAGTTTCTAAAGAAGTTGATAAAACACAAGCAAGAGCCACATCATACCTAGATTGAAAATATTTTGAGCCCAGAAGCTAGGATCACAGTGAAACTGGACAGTGGTGTTAGTCACTGGTGAAGCATCACACCTTGCTCGAAGGAGATACCGTAGACGATATGTAATCTAGAACAGGAAAACACCTTGTACAAAACAGTTTTTCTTCTTCTAGGAAAAAATCCTGATTAACTTGTACTACTTTCCTATGGGACAACAACAGGGTTTTAAGTTTATCATAACAAAATGTCTTGAATTGTGGTGAAAGGCAAAGAAGTTTAGCAACCAACTAAAAGCAGTGATTTTCAATTCCCCACTTGCCCCCTCCCCAAAGTAATTTTCTATACTCATTAATTACAATACAAGAAAATAAGTTTTTCCAGCTTTAGAGATATTTACGCTTCCCTAGATGACTGAATATAATGACCCAATATATTTGTAAATAAATGTTGTTCTTTATGTGATCATTCCTTTTCTGAATGTCCTCTGTCTCACTTCTGTGTCAGATCTTATTATTCTCATCACAAAGGATGTTATCTCAGAATAAAATTTTCTGTCCTTCTGCCCCTTAAAAGAGAATTCTCATACATTAATTCATTTCTTTGGAATGCACTAATATCTTAGGGCTTTCCTAAAGCCTTAATTTCAATGGTTAGATTGTGTTTACAGTTGGAGAGAAAATGTTATAAGAGTAGAATACATCAGATCAGACAATTAAAAATTCAGTTTTTATTAAGGAAAAATGTGAAAAAAGCCCAAGAAAACACAAGCAACGACTGATCTATCAGTCCAAGTACTAATTACAACATAATACAGACAATTTCAGACAGAAAAAGCTGGCCAACTCAACACACCTATTCTTTTTGGATTCCTCCTAATCCCAATTTCTCTCAAAACTTTTCTCCAGAAAAGTTTTACTGAAGATGTCTCTTAAATCTCCTATTTGAAAATGTGTAGCAAAATGTATATATTAAAGGGGGTGTTGAACAAGTTGCCACCACTGCCTCTTTGAATGCAGGCAATGCAGGGTTCCTATGGACACTGCCAGTAGCAGGTGTACTCACAGGATTGCTTTATCTTTAGTTCATGTTCACTTGAAGTCTGTAAACTGCCTTTGGCATATCTGGCTCTACACATGGTTTTTATCTAATCAACACATGACAAACTGTTAGCTACTACAAACAGTCACAGTAGCTAACAATGTTTTGCTCATGCCAGAAGTCTAGGCTGGCACGTGCATGTCTTCTTCCAACCTGCTCAGCCTATTCCTTTTTCTGCTTCCTAGCAGCAATCTGTGTAATTAAGTTGGCTAGGTCCTGCTCCTTCCTAGCTCTGTGTGGTAGGATATTCCATAGTGCACAGCCTCACATTTTGCTCTGTACAGGTGTATGTCCTCTGGAGGTTTTCAACAGGTACAGAAGAGTCGGGCGTCCAACTTCCAAACTTCTTTGGCTTAGGCAGGAGCTGGGCACTTAACTTCTTTTGTGCTTTGAATGTCTCCCTCTATGCCTTTGTTGAGGCATGATGGGATAGCTGCCCAGAATGCATGGATACAAACGTGGTTAGGAAGCCTGGTAGATGTGGATGAGCAAACAGTTGTGATAGCAGAAAAAAGATTCTGCGTGGACATAAATGGAATTGTGTTATCTATAATTGTTTAAATGCCCATGCCTCTAATAATTTTTTTTTAAATCACAATTGTACTTGTAATGTAGCAGGATCTTTGTATCTTTGGGTCTTGGTTTCTGTTTTGACATTAAAGAAGTGTGGTTTTATTGAAGTATACACAGACCAATCTTTCGCATCACTATTTCAGTCCATCAGATACACATATTCAGACTTGAAAGTTTGCACCGAGGTCTTAAAACCTTCCAGTGGAAGGTTATATTGACTATAGGGGAGCCAACATGTTAATCTTACATTAAAAAGCTATATCTACATTCTGTATTATGTTGGATCACCTCATTCTCTGAGCTGAAAAAGTTGTGCTAATGGTATGAGTACGTATACACACAGAGATGCTTCATCCTAAAGAGGCTAATAGTAGTGTTTCATACCCTTCCACAGCAGTGGGACAATCCCTACCTCAGTGAACAACCTGCAACAATACAAATTTTCAGGAATAAATCCAGGAGGAATCAGAATTCAAAGTTTTAATATCCTCCTCAACTTGTGCCTTTGTAGGAAAAATGTATATTACAACTTGTACCATAATATATAGAAGTAATCAACAAGATTAATTCCTTGGAGTTCGTGAAGATGCATAAAATTCAATTGTTTGACTTAACTATGGCCCCTTAGCAACTAAGAAATGCTGTTTTTTCTACCCTTACCAGGCGTTTGCTGTACAGTAATGCTGTGCTGCTACCACTGGAAACTGCCCACTTGGAAAAATTCATGACATGTTCCAGCTGTTTAGAAAGACCTGCCACTTCCTGTTGTTGCTGCAGAAGCTTCATCCGATGGTCTTTTGACAGACTCTGCAAGGGGTAAAGCACTTCCCGTTAAATTTTCTGAAAAGATTTAAAGAGTGATTCTATACTCTGAAAAGGGACTGTAAAACTGGTACACTCTTACTCAAGAAATCAGCCCACTGTGTGTATGCAATTCCCATCTTCTTTCTTTAGTGACAGAAAGAAGTTCCTACTGCATTTTACTCTGTAGTAGTGCTTAGATAGGGTTCCCTCACAGACTATTCTCTCCTACTCGTAATTACAATGAGGTTGGACTACCAAATTTGAGACATCTCAACCTCATGGTCACAGTTTTCCTGCATCATACACAGATCTGACTTCACTGCACATCCCATCTTCTTCTGCTTTGTTATGAGGGAGGGTAGCCCTGATTCAAGAAAACTATATATAAACAAGAATTCAAAGTTACTGGCAAAGTAAATTGCCATTTCTGAAATATTTTCTTACTTGGCCCTATCTGAAATTCCCTCATTAAGGGGTACTCTACATGTAACTCATGCTGAAAGATAGATTTTGCTGCATGACTGTTGTCCACTTTCAGAGACCTCCGTGACATTTTCCAGCTGCCGATCCCAGCAGCTCCCAGCCTTCTGCAGCGGGGCTCAGGGTCCCATCCTCCCCTCCTCTTGGGCTTCAGTACCCCCCTGCTCCCATCAGTCCCATTTTGTCAGTTATTTTCTAGTAAAAGTCAAGGACAGGTCACAGGCTTCCATGAATTTTTGTTTACTGCCCGTGACCTGTCCCTGACTTTTACTAAAAATAACTGACAAAATCTTAACCTTACATATAATCTTAGAAGTGAATTTACCTCTAATTGATGCAGCAAAGCTTTTCCCTTTTTGTTTATTTCTACCATCAGTGTAAATATGGCAACTTTAATGTCCTGTTCCACCTGCTTTTGATTCTGATTTGCTTCAAGGATTCTGCAAATAAAGAATAAATATTTAGAAAATTAAATTCTTTAGCACAGTGTCCTCAAGAAATTGCCACAAAAGCGCATCCTGGCTCAACAAATGAAATGACTTTGTTGCACAGAATTCAGTGGTTTCCTACTCACATGCATCCAATAGTATACATATGGGATCAGATATTGCCATTAGCCAAGAAAATCATCAGGAAGAGTTGGTTTAAACAAAACAAAAACAGAACAGATTTAGGAATGTGTGTGATCTTGGTGTAAGTCTGAGAAATTCTTATTATATGAACTAGAAAAGTGGGACACATTTAAGGTAGGGAGTTTTATTGATAAAAATGAATGATTGAAATATTCTGGATTTTAATATTCTCTTAAGCCTTTCTGGCTGGGAATTCAAAAGTCTCCATATGTCACAGGAGTTCATGATCTCATTTTTTTCCAATGTAAAAAGTATCTCCAGAAATAAGATATATAGCAATGTAGCAGTCTTTGCATTTCTTTTTATTGTTTTTAATGCACAGCCTGAAACAATACATTTGCCAATGGGGAGTCGTATTACTGCTTGAGCATATGCAATCCTAGGTGTCAGGTCTGAACCCTGATCATATTGTTATTCCACAAATGATCTTCAAGTAAATCTGCCACATGCATTTATTTACAAAAACCTGAGCCATAACATCTCATTTATATGAGTGATATACATCATGAAAAACTAAATGGAGGTATGGCAGGGAGGAGATACCGCAATTGCCTTAAAAAAGTCTCTTAGCAGCCTGCTCATCTGAACTTGCCCTCCTGCTGTCCTTGAAGTTTGCAGGCTAACCAGAACAGTTATGTAACCAACATCATGTTGTAAGTCAAAATATGCAAGGATCACCACAATTAATTGAAAACCTTATATAACAATTTCATATTTCACTACTGAAAACATTTTGGAAATTATTTCCTTTTGGAAGTAACAAACAATGGAGAGATTATGTACCAAATCCATTTAGGAATACCTTAATTTGAAAGCCTTGGTAAGTTAGGTAACGAGCTTATGTTCAGCGTATGTCAATATTATTTAGCAACATGATACATACCTGTTTTGGATCTGCTTCCCTGTATATTTTATATACTTAGTCTTCTCCATTAGCTTGGTGATTAGTGTATCAATGATCACTTTCTGGTTCTGAAAAGCTTCTTCTATAAACTGGTACCTGCAATAATCAGTGACAATGTACTATTTAAACATGAGCAAGAGGTTTGAGCCACACTTACGAAAAAATAGGACTGCACTCCAAGCAGCATCACTCCAGTTAAAAACATTGCTTAACACAGAGTGTACCATCAGGAAAGCCCATAAAAAGCAAATACTCCTGATTTGTAAACTATTTTTCTTGTGTAATTATTTTCTTCATGGATATAAGGAGTATTAGTTTTTGAGAGAGTCATTAAAGTGACATTTTAAATTTACTCCAGTAAATGCTCCTCAGAGAGCACTGAACATTCTCCATTTCTGAAATGTTTTGGTAAGGTCCTCTTATACAACCATCCTATTCAAAGGGCAAACTGAGAAAGTTATATGACTATATAGTTAAAAGCAAAGGGGCTAAGTTATGTAAGGGCTCTTGGTTTGAAGAACCATATAACAAAGGTTTCCATCTAATTAAACTGCCAATAAAGGACGGTCTTGTGGTTAAAGATCACAGGGTTAGAAGCTGGAAGATCAAGATTCTATTTCCAATTCTACCACAGGCTTCCTTTAGCAACATCTTTCAGTCAGTTAACCTCAGTTTATTCATTGACCTTTTTGTATTAAAAAAATAATTTTGCATTTTAGCAGGAGTCCTGCTCAACAGTATAGCCTAGGCAAAACAAATCAGAATTTATTCAACATCTTTCATAAGGAATCTGCTACTAGTTGCATAAAAACTATGTAATTTACTTAGGTACCTGTGCTCTTTGTGTTCCAGTAACTGGCAGTCCCGGCATGTAAGTTTATCACAGGTCTCACAATAGAGCTTCAACTGTTCCTTTTTGTGGTAAGGGCAGAAAACAGGTCGCTGACTGTTCACACCAACTGCCTCTGTAGAATAAAGAAGGATTACAATTTCTATTAGCAAGTTGGAGTTTAATAGTTATTGGTTAAGGTGTGAGTGAGAAATTGGTTAGTTTCCTTGTCTCCAATTTTGTCTTCTCTGAACAGGAATCCACCATTCCATCTTGGAACTGTTGGATTTTTCTGCCTTCAAGCCTTGGAGGCAGACAAGAGGTCTTCTCCCTCTCCAACAATTGGAGTGCAAACATATGAAATGCTGAAGCGATGACCACTTCAAGCCAAGGAGGCTGAAAATTTATTTTATTTTGTTGTATCAAGTGTCTTCATGGGAGAACACCCTTGAAGGATTCTGTTCATCCAATGCTGCCTTTGGAGATAAAACAGGTCAGTTTTATCTTGTGAATTGGACCCTTGAGCAGCTACCCTGCAAGTTCTGCCCATGAAATAGTTGTATCCCTAGTAAATACATTTTTCAGGAAGAAGCTTGGAAGATAGTGGCCTTAATCCACCTAAATGAAGAAAGGGGTGCAGAAGCAAGAACTACCAATAAAGCATTGGGCTTCTCCCACAGTATAATTCTATGCATGCTGAATTTTACCATTCTACAAAAGCTCTAGTGTGAAATTATTTTTTCAGGATGAGAGAGGATTTAAGAACAAAGAGGACAAGGAAATTGACTGGCTAAAATGGAAGGTCAAATTTCTCTTACAAATGAAATGGGGCACTTACACTTTTCAACCACCTTATCTTAAAGTTTAAAGACACTACTTGCTGCAAAGAAACCCCAATATATGCTAATGCTTTTGGTGTCATGTTGGCTCAGAATAAGAAACATTTGAGATAGAAAAAGACAAGAACATTTTACTGGTGTCTCAAAAGGTTTAGTTAGTGAGAGTGTGTAATACCTGATTGAGGCTCCATTGTTTCAATTGGGCAGTGGACTAAGAGGTCTTTGAAGTGATGCTGCTTTCAGAAAATAGAAAGTCACAGGGCCAGTCAAATGCCCCTTTTGGCCATTCACCAGACTGCTGTGTGGAGATCCAGCTGCTGAATACCTAGGTGTTTTGAGCATCCAGAGTCTTAGAGTCCAGGCACTGCCTCTGTCTTGGGGTCTATAGGCACACACTCAGGATCCAGATCCTCTGTCTAGCACCCTGTCCTGACACCTCCACAGTCAAACTGCCTAGCCCATTACCAGTGAGTGCTGACTCCTCAGACTCCACCTTCCCCCATACCTCTTTTCCAGAATGTCAACTGAGAGCCTTCTGATTTACATCCTCATGGGGACACGTGGTAGGTGTAACACTTACAGACTTTGTACAAGATTCTAGAGGACCACTGCTCTTTACGTAACAGAGAAAGCAGAATACACATCTAGAAAACAGATATCCTGAACACAACACCCATTCCTTTAGCTTGCCCTTCCCTTGGGAGTCCTTGACAGACTGACTATCTGAGTTCAAGTAAGTAAGGTTTTCTCCCACCTCTTCAGGCTCCTGCAATAGCTTCTCTCTAACTGAGCTGGTGAAAATGGTCAAAGACCCCGAATAGATCAGCTCCTACACTATGGATTATAAAGCATCTTGGAGGGAAATTTCTTGGATTAGAAGAGCTAAAGCCTCATTCAGAAGTAAGTTTTGCACCTGACATGATGGAGGTTAGACAGCTCCAGAAGTGGATAAACATCTATGGATCTTTTATTCAACACAAAGAATCTGGAGTACATACTCTCATGATTGGGACCAAGATTATTGCTTCAAGGAAAAGAACATACCACAGTTCAGAAACCCTCATCTTTTTACACAGTTTTGAATTAGAAGAGGCAAAAGGCAAATTGGTGAGGGTGGCTCTTGGTCTATGAGAAGACCTTGTCTGAAAATCCTTCCTGTCACGGGTAAGTGGGCCCAAACCAGCAGAGATTATTTTGTGGAGAATCCTCTTCTGGAGAGGCCCCTTTGGGAAGAATTTCTTGGCCCCCGTGTTTTAAAAGGAATGAAAAGATTGTTGGTTTTGTAAGGACTGGAAGTTGCAGCTGAGGTGTGTGGAGAAGAATCTGGTGATGTCACAAGAATCACTAAAGAGGAAAGCAAGTGTAGGAGGGGAATTCTCGTCCTCTTTTGACCTTTATGGTGCTTCTTTTTCTGAGTACACGAGAGAGAATGGGTGACATTGAGAAGTATTTGAGCAGACACCATACATGTTTTGGCACCACAAAAGCCATGGAAGACAATTCAAAGCCCCTTTTAAAAAGGTTTTCAGTCTTATGGTCTACAAAGTCCATTGGAGAACTCAGCCCATTAAATTGGGTTCAAAACCTTTTTTAACCTGAGAGGAATCCTGACGAAGTTGAAAAAACAATCTATCTTCAGGACAGAAGAAAAGGTGATCTTATCAGACTGGATTTTCACAGCGGCATAATTAATGGACCTCTTTTTGCCAGGGTAGGAGTCAATTTTCTCAAAAGATGATGGTACAGGGAGACAGATCTTTCTACTTCTTCATCTTAAGGAGTCCTGACTAGGAGAAAGATTTGGAGGAAAAACATGTTGCTGGTTCACCTATCTTAAAAGTGAACAGATCAATTCCTCTAAGACTTCTAAGTGTTTATTAGGTGATGGGTTATCTAAATCACCAAAGAGCTTCTGCGGAAAGCTTGGTCACTGAGCATGGAGTAAATGATGGGGGAATATCATCAGCATACCCTGTAGAGGGAGCTGAAGGCAGATTTGCACTGGAAACAAAACCACTTACCTAACTCAGACTCAGGAAAGTCAGGGAAAAACCCGTAGTTCCAAGCCTTACAAAGCAGTGAATTCTCATGACAGAGAACCAACTATTAACTGGCAGCTCTTCACAATATCTTGATAATGAAAGAACATCATTCACATTTCGTTGTGCTCAGCTCACCCACAGACCCTGGCATCAGACAGCTCAAGGGATTGATAACAGGATACAGAATCTTTCACTTCTTGCTCACTTGTTAAAACCAGACAAAACCAGTAGTAACCAAAAATTATCATCTAACAGCTCATCAGTAAGCAATTCTAAATGAGTTGGCCCTCTCGGTTTAGCTTCTAGTGGACAAGCATCAACAGCATAAGATATAACACCATGAGAACTGCATGCTCAGCACCTTTGAAAAGTCAGATAATTTGTTAGGAATCTAAACCTGATGACAAACAGTTAAACTTGGAACTCCAGTTACTTAACCAAAACAAGTTATAGCAAGGAAAGTTGAGAGCTAAACAGTAGAGAAGGCAAGTAGTAGGGACTGAAAAAACAAAAATTGCAGTTTTTACTGCTTTCATCTTCCTGTGAGCACAGCTTCCTACTACTATTGACTCACCTGTATCCTAAAAAAATAAAAATCAAGATTAAACAGAACCTTTTAGCTTCATTTTGAAGGTAAGCAGCTGGTTTGAAAGCCACCCTTTTGCTATGAAGTGGCAAAGGTAGCCAAGCTCATGTTTGTGGGACATGTGGGGCTAGCAGAGATGGAGAGAATGAGAGCAGTGTGAACAGGCCAAATGTGTCCAACAAACCTATTCACATTTTAGAAAATTTTTTTGCAATAATTATATTTAAAGTAGCAAAACGTATTTATAATCTTCTCCCTAATGTTTTCTCAGACTTCTAATAAGTACTTTTCACAGTGCTTAACATAATAAACCTTTTTAAAATAAAGTAAAATTATAAACTAAAGCTACACGCTTTAACAGCAGTAGCCATGCCAGGATGTGCATTAGTAGCTAGAGGTGCAATTCTTCAGCAGCTGAATGCTAAAGGAAAGCACCAATACCCTATTGCCACACTCTATGTGGTGGTGGCTTATTGCAGTAAATTAATGTTAATATTTAGTAGAGCTCTACGGTGTGGGAGTTGACTATTCGAAAAACTACTTCCTCTGCAGTCAATTTGGGAAAGGCTAGAAAATAGGTTAACGCAATTTATAGACTTGGACTATAAGGTCAGAAGGGACCATTATGATCATCAGGTCTGACCTCCTGTACAACTTCACCCAGCCACTCCTGTAATAGACTCCTACCCTCAGACTGGGTTGCTGAAGTCCTCAAATAATTATTTAAAGACTTCAAGGTAAAGAGAATCCACCAGCAAGCGACCTGTGCCCCAGGCTACAGAGTGTGAAACAATATCTTAAGCATGGATTTTCCTCATTTTTCCTGATTCAAGTCTCTCTAGACCAAGCTCACACCTAATGTAATCCCTTGACTTCAGTGGAGAATTTATCCCTTCATATTTAACAGGGTGGAGGGTTTCTTAAATTTACATACTCCTAAAGTAGTATGCAGACTTAAATAAAATTATCCAAGGCAATTTTGCACCCAAGTGAAGAAGAAAGCAAAATGTGTTACCTGGTGATACTTCTTCTTTCTGTCTGACTGTATGGTCCTTTGTGAATTTAACCCTTTGGTGAGCTCTGATGCAGGTCTTGCATAACCATTCTACACATTCCACACAAAAGCCATTGGCTTCTGCATTGTCTTCACAGCTTGTGCAAACCTGACAAGGGGAATATAACAACAGTTAAGATAAATTAAGTAAATAAAATATTAAAATAAAACTATACACAAGTTGTAGATGAATCTTGTGCATTATTTCTGGAAAGTGAGTCAAAAGGAAGAAAATACTTGGAGATTTTCATTAAATGTGACTTGCAAAGAAAAAAAAAAAGGCTCATGTCCTTTTTCCCCACTCTTTGTGATAAAGGGGACCAGAAAGTTTTTTTTTAAACCTATTTTTTAATTTTTTTTCTACATTAAGAATTCAGGTTTTATTCTAGACTGCAAGACTATGGAGAACTAAAAAAATCAGCGATATCACAAAAGCCAAGAAAATGAAAAGAACAATGTACAGAGGAAGTGAGTTTTAGTCATACTGTTTAGAACTTTCTATTTGTTCTCCTTGACTCCTGCTTAATTTCAATGACATTTTACATAAAGGTAGCATTGTTAAAGATTCAGCACCTTTAACTAAGGTGTTAGAATGGGCAAGGAAACATGGGCAAGTTAAAGGGGACGGAAGGAAGGGGAGATCTGACATTCTTGTTATTTCCAAGTGAAAACCAAGCCAATATGGGGGGGAGGGGGGACCTTAAAAAATTTCAGGCATCCTTTTATTTGTCAAAGCAGCAAAAAGGACAGAAGCCATTTTTTTTCCAATTTAAAAAAAGTCTAACTGTAACTTGTTACAAGTCAGAACATTTAAATGAGTTCAAAGGATTTCAGAAATGAAGTATCTTCCTAGCATTTCAACCTTTTTGTCTACTCATTTTTTGACACATTTTAATTTTCTCAGCTGGTAAAATTTATGGCTGGAATGACCTACCAGCCTCTTCAGATGCTGTTCAATAACTGCCAAGCAGACACTACTAAATGAACTAAAGCTTGACTTCTCCTTCATGGGACAAAGCATATACTATCCTTTACTTGTGCCGTGTCCTAAAACACCAAGCAAAAAATCAGAGCTATCAAATTATATTTCATTAAAAAATAAGAACCAGATGCAGTAATTCATGTCCTCACACAACGCTTAAGTGGTCACCAGTTTTGTTTCAATCCATTTTCCATTTGAAACGTGACTTTTCAGACAAAAATGGGACTTTGTTAAAACTGTACAATACTCTCAGGAATTTTTCTACAAAAAATAAAACATATCCTTAATGTTTTTCAGAATTTTATTTTAATAATTAGGAAAACTCTTCGCTATCTGACCTCTTCTACATGCTCGTCTTTTTCCTCTTGATCAAGATTAGAAGGTAATTCTATATTATTAATAATTATGCTTACAGGGAAAACCAGTACCTACTCTACTTCCCCTTACTAGTTGGTATTAGCTCACGGTGCTCATTCAACTCTTACTGGAGCTTCCATGAAAGTTGACAATACTCATCGTGTCACAGAAGGTCCCTAAATATTTTATCTTTGTACATGCTTGTTTCTGTTCATAAAAAATTTAATTTACTTTTGAAAATCCAGATAAGGCGATGTCCCCTTAGAAGGCCCTCGCTACAATCAAGCAAATTACATTTAAAGTAGCAAAGGGGTAGAGCAAACAAAAGTTTCCAATTTAGGAAGAATGCCAAGAAGCAGGTAAATCCAGAGGACTATTCAGTCACCCAGTGTTCTAAAATTTGCCAGTCTTAATTGGTTGCATCTAATTGCCAAACCAAAACGTAAGAACAAAAATGAAACTAAGTATTTCAAAAAGTTTAAAAATGCCATTTCTTGGCATCTGTACTGTATGTTGATTTAATGTGAATAATCCAACTTTCAGATAGCAAGTTTGGGATCCTTGTCCCTTTATGATCAAATTCCAGAGCAGTTCCATTCAAACAAAACAGAACTGTGCATCAGGCTGGACTGATTTAAATCACAGTGATATAGATCAGCAAGCAGGAAACCTTGACCTAAATCAAGGATTTTAATCATGATTTGCATTTATATTTTTAGTTCTTTTCCTAAAGAAAGGTTGGTTCACATTAGTTGGTAACCATTAAAACATGTTATTTGCAACTAAATATAGTCTTTACATGAGTTATAGAGTTTACACTAAATTTGGTGGTTCTTTATAATAACCAGGAGGCATCTATGTATGCACATTTATTTAAGCAATTATATAGCTTAATTTATCTTCATTCAGATTTCCAACATAAAAAAACCTAAAAATTAACAAAGGGTAAAATGATGCATTTCTTTACTATCTAATTAACTTTTTGTGTGTGGTTTGTGTCAAGCCCCATTTAGACAGAAATTCAAATTCAATTAAAAATACACAAACAGCATTTTAATTTTTCTTATTAAATAAATCTACCTTAAAAGTGCTAGATACATAAAAAAGAAGTTTATCCAAATATGCTTGTCATTTAAAACTGATTTATGAAACAAAGGAAGTATCTGTAGTTAAAAAATTGAACTGATGGTTTCCTGTTACCAAGTCCTTCAAAATTTTGGAAGGAGTTCCTCTTATGCATAGATCTTATTCACAGACTGGGAGAAAAAAAACAAGCTTCCTGCTTTTTCAACTTTACATTGGTCTCTTAACTTTGAATCAATTAGTCACTGAAGTAGTTAAATAAAACTGAAAGAAATATCCACTTTATACCTGCAGAAAAGGCTACTGCTGTCAAAAGTTTTAGCACATCAGACTCCGGTTCCAGGTCCTTAGCCAAAGAACTCCACCAGTTTAGTGGTTTGGCTCTCTAAGCTTTGCAGCGAACATGTATTGACTAATTTTTTTATTTAAATAGTTTAATAGATCATACTAAGTTTAGGCATTAACATAAGGGTGTCAATTTCAAATTTAATTTTAACCAACAAATCTGCATTTGACTGAAATTTTAAAAAAATCCAATTTAAATTTAAAAAACCTAACTTTTAATCCCCCCTATGATGCATAGTTTCTTTCTAACTCAAAGGAGGGTAAATACCTACATAGGGCTTCTCTTGCAGCCCACTCAGACTATCCAGCTTCCAATGGAGGACTTTGAAGCACTGGTTGAAGTGCTCTTGGTTTCTTTGGGTCCCTCCCCAACAGAGCAGGACCAGAAGGCAATCGGAAAGACTTAAAATCCAGAGGAGAAGGGGGATCTGTTTTCTAAGCCATAAGCCTATATTATTGATTTTCAGAAACGCCCAGATGCTAAGCCATGACTCCTGGAGGACGTGCACAAACTTAGGAGACTCAAGACCTTGGGAATGACAATAGGGTCCTTCAACACAGATCTTGTGATCTCTGCCCCAGTCAAGAAAACTGCAATGCCTGAGATACCTGTGATAGAAAGCTGGAAAGAAATGACAAAGAAAAAACCCTTGATCTTGTCACTAAGATTAACTCAACTAGTTCTGCCATAGCTCTTTGAATTAAGGTTTTGGGACTTTTTAGAATCATACTAATGTAGGGTTGGAAGGGACCTCCAGCTGTCATCTAGTCCAACCCCCTGTGCTGACACAGGAAAAAGTAAACCCAGATCATCCCTGACAGGATCTGTCCTTAAAAACCACCAATGATAGGGATTCTACAACCTCCCTTGGAAGACTAGCCCAGAACTTAATTACCTTATAGTTAGCAAGTTTTTCCCAATATCTAACCTAAATCTCCCTTGCTGCAATACTCCAGCTGAAGCCTTACCAGTGCCGAGCAGAGTGGGACAATTACCTCCCATGTCTCACAAATGACAATCCTAATGCAGCCCAGAATGATATTAGCCTTTTTTGCAACTGCATCACAATGCTGACTCATTCAATTTGTGATCCACTATAACCCACACTGCTTGTTACAAAACTGGGAACGAGACAGAAATATGGACTCCCATAAATTTAAGAAAATTTGGGATTACCTCTGAATGGTATCAAATTCTTTATGACAAGAACTCACTATCTTCTTGCCTCCCCTTCCAATCAACAAACTCACTGGAAAAGCCATCTGATTAAAGATAAGGTGACCACATTTCCAATTCAAGCAGTGGTTAATCACTGCATAATTAAGGATGAGGGGTTGTTTTGGGGACTCTATGGGCGATGCATGCAAGATTTGCATGACCAAAAACATTCCTCATTAAAAAAAAAAAAAATTATTCTATTCCTACACAGAAGGAACACAGATGTTGTCCAAGCTTTTGTAGATCTTCACCCGAACCTCACTTTCCAGCCAGGTTCACCAGATTTTATATCACCATATCTCAGAGGTCCAGTTCCCACGCTGGCTGGGAAACTGAAGGAAGATAACAAAAGCATAAGTTTAAGAACCTCACCTACTTGAGGGTGAGGGGAAGGAGACATACAAGGTATATTTTTCCCCCTCTACTAGAAGTTTTGAAACAAAAGATTGTGTGGGATAATTAAATAAACCCTAAAGATTGCCAGAATACAAAATAGATCAAGACTCGTGATGCACTCTTTATATAAAAAAGGCACTTTCAAAAACATCTTTATTTTAAGAGAATAGCATACAAATATATCTCTACAGTAGGGTCTTGTTTTTAAATTAGTAGAGAATTGCAAAAGTAGTCTTCTTGCTGCCATTATAAAGGAAGTATCTATGTAGAAAGAGGTTAAATGAGTTAAAAATCTTTTCCGAGAGTCTAACAAAGTCTGTATATAAAGCACAGAGACTACCATCTTGGCACTAACCCAAAATGATGATAAATTTTAATGCCAGAAGTTCCTAAACTGTGGCCATACGTGTCGCTGGCTATTTACTTGGTGTTGCTTCTTCTTGTATCCGGCTGCTAAAATGTATTAAAAGAAACTAAATATACATAAAAACCCATTTTGTGATTGTGAATGGAAAGGGTAGTAAACCACAGACACAAAAGAAAGATATGACCACACTATGACATTTGAGAACTTCTTGTTTAATGAACCCAGCTGTTTAGTGCCATGTTTCGCTAATGTTAATTAGGTTTTATTTTCCCAGTCCTGATCACACCAAGTTGAGTTTTACACTAAAGATAGAACAAGAAATAATCAGCTTAATCTGCAGCAAGGGAGATTTAGGAAGGATGTTAAGAAAAGCTTTCTAACTATAAAGGTAATCAAATTCTGGAATAGGCGTGCAAGAGGTTGTGAAATCCCCATCACTGGAGGTATTTACGAACAGATTAGACAACACACCTGTCAAGGATGGTCTAGGTATATAGTTGGTCCTGCCTCAGCACAGGCAGCTGGATTAGATGGCCTATTCCAGCCCTACATTTCTATGGTTCTATTATTCTACGTCATTCTAGTCTCTTCCGGTTACAGTTCTCCCATTTAGGGTTCTCCACTGGAAGTGCTCTGTCTTGGGTTCAGGAAATTTCACATAGTAAGAGAAAATATGTATTATTTCTCTCATTTTGGCATCACCATGTGGTCACTTCATTTCAGGATTTAAAAATATTTTTTTAAGATACTACCACCACTCCCAACACACCAACTGATTTTCTATGGCAGTCATAAAATATGATGCATGGCTATTTAAATGCTCTTTCTACCTTCCCCTCTTCCCCCCAGCCCCAATACAAAATAAGCAATACAATCCAAACAGCTAGCAGCTCAGGATATACCTAGGCATCCAAAGGATGCTGATGGGGTTACATTTTAATGTACTCACCTGGTTTGACTTTTCCACTGTACTGCTGGGAACCTCTGTGGTGTCCTTCACAAAAAAGTTATCTATGATGTGTCTCTCTGCACATTCCTGGCTGCAAATTGGACAGCGGATAACACCAACTGGAAAGAAAAATAAAGAGGAAGTTCAAGTGGCAAGAAATTAAGATTTTAAGCTTACCATTTTATCAAATAATTTCAAAAATAATTTTTATAGAGGTGTACTTTTCTGAGAAATTTTCAGCTAATATTTCTAGGCTAGTAGAGTCCTTGTGATAAGATGCCAATTCTTACCCACTGCAACCCTCCCCCACTTTGGGTTTCTGCCTGAAAGTCACTGAGCACCTGGACTCCTAGTAGGATTCAGACACACTTCATTTTCAATAATCAGTTTTGTTGTCAAACATACTGATTCCACCCCTTTGCTACTCAAGAATCCATGTCTTCCCATCAGCGGTTTGTTGCAAAATGACTAAAGAGTCAGTTTGTAAAGGTACCAGATACACTTGGCAGGCCCTGAGGTATATACAGTAGAATCGCAAAGATATGAACACCAGAGTTACGAACTGAGTGGTCAACAGAACACCATGTGAAACTGGAAGTAAGCAATCAGGCAGCAGCGGAGGAAGGGGGGGGGGGGAAGCAAATACCTGTCCTATACTGTGCCTGTATTGTCATCTTCAGCATACAAAACAAACAGCTCAGACCACAGGCTGCTTCACCCCCCCACCCCTCCCAACCCTCGCCGCTCCACCACCCTGGAAAAGGGAAGCTGTTTTCACCACCACCCCGTCAGGAGAGTCAGTCCAGAGCCCTAGAAAGAAGCTGCCACAGGGAGCTACTGATCTGCTGCTGTTGCAGCCAAAATCTGGCCTGGAACTGCAGGAGCTGTGCTCTGGAGAAGTTTTAAAGGGCCACAGCCTGTGCACCGATGCAGCCCAAGCTTTGCCTGTGGCTGCACTCCTGGATCCTGCCAACACCTCTAGGAGTGCAAGGAGCAGGGAAGAGAGGGGCACTGGCAGGGGGCTGGCATCAACCTTCTGCCATGTGCTGCCTCTGGAGCATGGCAAGCAGTGCACAGACCTGAGTGAGCCCGGGGCAGAGGCAGTTGAGGGCTGTGGCTTGTAGTGTCAAGGGTGTGGGGCAAGCCACCCCAGTTCAGCCCAAAGGCAAGAAACAGGAATAAGGCAGGGAACTGCTTGCAAACCAGGCAGTGCTTCCAGGTGCCACATTTGCAGAGATCTCTCCCAACCTCAGATGGAAGACACTGAGTGAAGGGTACTGTGTCAATGTTTTGTTCAGAGTTACAAACATCCTCCATTCCCAAGGTGTTCGTATCTTTGAGGTTCTACTATAACTGCAATAGTGCTGTGATGGATATGCAACTGTTGTGTAATAATCTAAGAATACTGATATGCAATTAATTTTATGAATACAATATACCATCTGGTCAATGAGAAGTTACTGTAGAAGACTTTCCTATACCAATTAATAGGAGGTTTTGGGAAAAGCAAGCAGGACAGCAACACAATAGCTATAGATAAGCAAATCTCCCAGGGCAATTACAAGACAATGGCATGCTTCCAGGCTCCAGCCCAAAGTGAGACACACATTTTACCAGTCTGAAAACTCATAGATCAAAGTTAAAAGAGCTGTCAATTGTCAGGGGGGCAAGTTAACACAGAGAGGCTCTGTGGAGTAGACAGTTGGGACCTTCCCCAGATCCAGGGAATAGTAAGCCTTCGAGAAAGTCAGGCAAGAAAATAGACTGGCTTGTTTTCTTAAGATCTATTTTCTCTTAATTGCTTTGGTTATGCTTTAAGAAAGCTCTCTCTCCAAGGTAAGTAACAGCTA
The DNA here is from genome assembly GCF_026122565.2 of Emydura macquarii macquarii. Lineage (NCBI taxonomy): Eukaryota > Metazoa > Chordata > Testudines > Chelidae > Emydura > Emydura macquarii. Next base: position 3,442,316 of record NW_027133667.1, read on the forward strand.
GAGACCTGAGAGAATGTGCACTTAGAAACACCAGGAGGGGCCAGAGGGGCAGTTAACTTGATCAATTATGACACCTGGTACACCATTCCACAGTGAAGTCTTTTAAACTAAATATAATAAGATGTAGAATTAGAAATTTATAATTCTACATTTGCTACATATCAACTATCTTTCACATTGTCAGTGCTCTAAACTCACCTTTTATACAAGCCTCCCCATAAAATTCTGCCAATGTATCTTAACATGTGTTACTAACTTCCTTGCTATACAAGAATTAAGACTTATCATACAAGCCCACTGATTTTCTCAGAGTGCCTTTGTGATCTGGACATACATTTACCACAGACTATACAAAGTTCAGACTTGTGCACTGCATCTTGCCTCCACTTCGTGACATTTAAATTTGAGTTTGACAAAATATATTTACTTCTATGAATACGATAGTAGATATGCTAAGCTCTTATTTCAGGCCCAAAATCTTTCGCAAAGAGGTAAGATGAACAGTTGACTCATTCCAAAGACACTTGTGCTGCATCACTAGATGTACATGTGATAGCTTCCCTCTTGGCCAACAGACCAGGGACTGACCTGGGTATCTCTAGAGCTGAAAGCATGAGATGCTACAGCTTGAGCTAAATAGCCAACACTTTATAGCTGTGGGCTGTAACTACTCATTCACTGTGGAACAGCACATAGGAGGATCTGTAACACACATTCACCAATGGATTACACACACACTTTCTACATGCTGGTCAAAACTGCATTAGAAATGTACTGCCATCATTCTGGATATAACTCAGGAACTCCATTTTCAAGAGGTCTGATAGCTGCCAGAACTTAACTCCAGAACTTAATGCTAACAATAATGAAACACAGGCCTGGTCTTCACTACAAAGTATGGTGGATGTAAGACAAAGTCAATGTCTTTGTGCACCTCTATACTTAAATTTGTTTTTGGCCAACATAAGTGGCCGTTACAGCAACACAGTAAAGCCACCTCCCTGAGCGATGTGAAGTCATAGTTGACCTACTGAGGTTGGCACACTGCATGACTTGCATTGACCCTAAAAGTCCTCCAGCAACTGTTTCAATGCCCATTCCCTGCAACACTGACAACTTTGGTCACAACTGTAAACTCCAGGGATCATGGAGACTGGAAGACACTCTTTAAAGTCCCTTGTGTATTTTTTAAATGCCTTTTGGAAGTTGCCCACCTTGGAAAATACACCAACAACTATCCTTTGTTGTGTGCACTGCCTAATGTTTAAATGTAAAGATGGTGCCCAGCACAGTCCCAAGTTCAGACGCAGGTATTGACTTCCCATTGTTTTACTCATACGGAAGTATAACAAAACAGAGGTAGAGTTGGCATCTGCTTTTCATTCCCATCTTGGGCTAAACAGGTGGTGGAAGAGTGGTAGGGTGGGTGGGTGGCCATGCAGATCAGTTTATATACATAGGAATGTCCCTTGTATCCTTCTGAAAAATCTTGAGGAAACGTTCATGGCAATACTCAAATTCTCTCCAGAAGGTTTTTAGGGATGGTTGCATTATTTCTCTATCTATGGTAGGACACTTTCCCACGCCACTCTGATGAGCTCCGGTGGCACCACTGAAGTAAACAGGTTAGTAGTGTTACGGGAAGATTGTTAGCCCAGCATCACCGCCAGTAATTGAAATATCGATTATTATGCTTATTGGCACAATCAGCAATAGGGCCTTTGTAACAACCGTAGCATAACTAGGCAAGTTGGAGGGAGGGGATGAGTGAACACAAGAGTTGAGCATGACCTTTTTGCCATCCTATTGAGTTTTCTTTCCAGACTGCTGAAGTGTGCGGTTTTGAAAAACAGGAAATCTAGCTATTTTTGATGTGGAAATACAGCTGCATAGCTAACGGCTGGACAACTGCTTGCTTATTTTTTTTATCTGATTGGCATCTTAACACTTACTAGCATAAAAAGGGTAAACAGCTCTGACTGAGTCAGATTTGACCTTCCAGACACTTCTTGAGATCTCCAGCAACAGGCGGATGGTTGGCCACCCGAACCTTATCATTTGAACACTCGAGACAAATCTAGGCCAGTGTTTCTCAATCTTCCTGATAGGAGGAACCAGCTTCCTATACCGTCAGGGAGATCTCAGGCTTCTTATACTGTGTCAGGGAGATCTCAGGGACTGGTGCCAGTCCATGGACCAGTCGTTCTGAAACACTGCTCTAGACTATAGGTAACTATTGATTTGAGGTGTTCTAACCTTTAGCATATCTGTGTGCTTGTGATCTACTAAAATAGTAATTTTGGATGAAAGCACTCTGGTTTGTGTCAATCTTTTAATCAGAGGGATGTGCTGTGTCTCCCCTTTGATTTATTCCTGATAACGCCTCACAAAGAGTTGAGAGAACCCCGGGTAATAGTAGCTTGTGCGCCGGGGGGTTTCCGGACACCAATATCACTTGGGTTTTCTGTGCCTTTGTTACCCTCAGTACTGAGAGATCAGCTAAAGCCACCACTGCCTGTGAAAAATAGTGCCATTACTGAGTACCATTGCCCTATACTTGTACCTCTGGAATAGGGTCTGAAATTTTAGTGCATCATGCAACCAAAATTCCTTTTCCTCCCTACTGCTCCACCTTGGTGGGCTGTACTCACCACGGCTGTGGCTGGAGAGTGAGTGATGCTATACAGAGGTGCTCCAAAGCTGAGGCGTTAATAAGCATGCCTTATTAAAAGTTTTTATGGGACTAAGGCGAGGGAGTTCTGCCTTATCTTTCCCTTTCTGTTGTGACTGTAAATCCAATCCAAAAACTGTCTGTTTTTAATCAGCCATTGCTGCCATTGCGGCCTGGAAGTGTGCTCCATCCAAAGCATGCCTGACCCTGATGAGGAGGAGAAAGAAAAGGACTAGTGGATGACGTGTTCAACAAGATCCTGCAAGCCAGTGCTACAGACACTGAACAAATGGCCTGGAGGGCCAACATAGCAGACAGTATAGAGAACTCCATAGCAGCAGCTTCTTATGCCTCTCAACATAACACAGCTTAATAGGCCACATCCTAACCTTACCACTCCATGCTAGGGGACAGCAAGAAAAATTACAGCTTCACATACACATACACTTACATCCAGTAAGAGCCACAGTTGGTGTATGTGTAGTATGTGTTTGCTGCCCTTCCAATTTCAAAAGACTCATTCTGTTAATTTATGTTTAAAGTTTGTATTGCATTGCCTGTTTTCCACACATTGTTTTTGCCAGTCAAATTTCTATTTTTGGAGAATAAAATTACCTTCATTAGTTCAAGACACATATTGCAGAATGCATAGCAGTACTCAAAACACGTGGTATGTGTAAATGTGCAGCAGGCACTACACAATTCTTAACAGAAACCAAAGCTCCAGGCCTAGAAAATACTACTCCTATGGTTGATCGGAGAAGTGGTCTTACAAAGCCTCCTTCAACCATGTAACTCCACATAGAATCATAGAAGACTAGAGTTGGAAGGGACCTCAGGAGGTCATCTAGTCCAACCCCCTGCTCAAAGCAGCACTAACCTCAGCTAGATCATCCCAGCCAGGGCTTTGTCAAGCCGCAGCTTAAACACCTCTAAAGATAGAGATTCCACCACCTCCCTAGGTAACCCATTCCAGTGCTTCACCACCCCCCTAGTGAAAAACGTTTTTCCTAATATCCAACCTAGACCTCTCCCACTGCAACTTGAGACCATTGCTCCTTGTTCTGTCATCTACTACCATTGACAACAGCCTAGCTCCATCCTCCCTGGAACCCCCTTTCAGGTAGTTAAAGGCTATTAACAAATCCCCCCTCATTCTTCTCTTCTGCAGACTAAACAAGCCTAGTTCTCTCGGCCTCTCTTCATAAGTCTTGTGCTCCAGCCCCCAAATTATTTTTGTTGCCCTCTGCTGGACTCTCTCCAACTTGTCCACATCCTTTTTGTAGTGGGGGGCCCAAAACTGGACACAATACTCCAAATGTGGCCTCACCAATGCCGAATAAAGGGGAATAATCACTTCCCTCAATCTGCTGGCAATGCTCCTCCTAATGCAGCCCAATATGCTATTAGCCTTCTTGGTAACCACTGCAGAACTGCTGCCTAGCTCGTCAGTCCCCAGTCTGTAGCTGTGCATGGGATTCTTCCGTCTTAAGTGCAGGACTCTGCACTTGTCCTTGTTGAACATCATCAGATTTCTTTTGGCCCAATCCTCCAATTTGTCTAGGTCACTCTGTATCCTATCTCTACCTTCCAGGGTATCTACCACTCCCCCAGCTTAGTGTCATCTGCAAACTTGCTGAGGGTACAATCTACTCCATCCTCCAGATCATTAATGAAGATGTTGAACAAAACCGGCCCCAGCATCGACCCCTGGGGCACTCTGCTTGTGACCAGCTGCCAGCTAGACATGGAGCCATTGATCATTCCTGGTGAGCCCAATAATCTAGCCAGCTTTCTATCCATTTTATCGTCCATTCATCCAACCCATACTTCTTTAATTTGCTGCTAAGAATACTGTGGGAAACTGTATCAAACGCTTTGCTAAAGTCAAGGTATATCACATCCACCACTTTCCCCACATCCACAGAGCCAGTCACCTCTTCATAGAAGGCAATCAGGTTGGTCAGGCATGACTTGCCCTTGGTGAATCCATGTGACTGTTCCTGATCACCTTCCTCTCTTCAAGTGCTTTAAAATGGATTCCTTGAGGACCTGCTCCATGATTTTTCCAGGGATTGAGGTGAGACTGACAGGTCCGTAATTCCCTGGATCCTCTTTCTTCCCTTTCTCAAGATGGGCACTGTATTTGCCTTTTTCCAATCATAAGGGACCTCCCCCAATTGCCACGAGCTTTCAAAGACAATAGCCAATGGCTCTGAAATTACATCAACCAACTCTCTCAGCACCCTCGGATGCATTGCATCTGGCCCCATAGACTTGTGTGTCTCCAATCTTTCTAAATAGTCCTGAACCTGTTCTTTCAGCACTAAGGGATATGTTCACCTCCTCCCCATTCTGAGATCTTATAATGGCCCCTGTGTCTGGCTGTTCAAAGTCAGTAGACAGCTGCTCCACCTCCACTCTGATGGAATCTTTTACCCCTTTGCCTCATAGATATTATGCAGGACACAATAGTCAGCTATAACCATTGGGTTATTTTTCTCACGGAGATCCAATCTAGACAGTAAACACCACAGACATCCCTTCAGTCTACCAAAAGGGCATTCAGTCATTCTGCATCAGTTGAACTGGTAGCTGTATGTTTCCTTGGTGCTCTTAAGGTAGCCAGATGTAACTTCATAAGCTGGAGAAGCAAGGGGCAAGGCTGGGTTCCCCAGAATCACTATTGGCATTTCAATAATCGCCAATGGTAATATGCTATTTGGGAAAACATTCCTGCTTTCAGTATTCTAAACAGTCCTATCTTCTTAAAGATGTGAGCTTCATGCACCTTCTCTGACCACATTGATATTGGTGAAGCATCCCTGATGATCTACCAATGCTTGCATAAGCATAGAGAAATATCCCTTTCTGTTGATATACGCTGTGGCAAGGTGCCCTGGTGCCAAAATAGGGATGTACATGCTGTCTATCACCCCACCATAGTTCGGGAATCCTATTGCTGCTAATCCATCCATTATAACCTGCACATTGCTGAGGACTGTCACTCTATGTGGCAGGAGACCATTAATGAACACACACTTGCAATTAGTTGATAAGAAATCACTTTGGAGTTGGAAAATCCACAGTGGAAGCCATTGTCATGCAATACAGCATCGCAAGTTTCCAGAGTGCGATTGCCTCTTGCTTCTCCACTGCCATGGAGTGCCATGGTGTCCCTGCATTAGAGGGCTGGGGGAAGCTCAGCATGCAGATCTAGAAATGTGGCCTTTCGCATCTCAAAGTTTTAGAACTACTGCTTCTTGTCTCAAATCTGCATTACAATTCGATTCCACCAGTCAGCGCTCGTTTCTCAGGCCCAGACACTGAAAAGTGCCACATGGGTTTGTGGGATTTAAATAAAAGGCACACAAAATTATGGGATACAGATGGCATTGTGGGATGGAGAAAGATGCATGCTGAGAACTTGACCCTACTTCCCACAGACTCCTGGGCAACAACTTTCTACCCCAAACAAAATGTGAAAAATTCCCAAGAGGTGGTATTATGCCTGACTGTGATGTATAGTACAATGAGACACCTATCCATATTTCATTGCACTTTTCAGCCACCCAAGCGCTCCTGGTAAGTACACGCTGCACTGACACATGCAGCTAAATCTGCACAAATGAGCAATATGCAACTTTAGCATCTGTATACCGATGTAACTTGAATCAACCTAAATTTGTAGTGTAGACATGGCTAAAAGGATATGTTTTTAGCTGCACAAGGAACTCTTCGAGTTATCTTAGTTTAAGTGAGATCAGCCACACTGTGAAACAGTTGAGCTATACAGAATGGTTGTGTTACCAGCTGATGAACTGTAGAAACTTGATCTTTAGGTCCTACCACCTGACAGGCCAACTAATTTGAATTAAAAGCACCATCACCTTGAGATAGAGGTTTCTCTGTGTGGATGGGACTTGAGTTAGGGGCAACACTCAAGCTATAACTTGGATTAACTCAGCAGGGAAGACGGGGACAGATAAAAAATAGATGACTTTATAAAAGAAATGTAATTAAAAAATTGGATATTTTAATTTACATAAAGTAAGCTTATTTTTAAAAAAATCTATTTAAAATTGAATTTGAAATTCTAAAACATATCTTAAAGGCCTAAACTTATTATACTATCTATTAAAACTAGTCCAGATCAGTGACTAGTTGATTCAAAGTTAAGAAACCATTTGGAAAACCAAACAAGAAAGCTTATTTTCCTCTATCAATCTATGAATAAAACCAAGGCGTGAGAGGATGTCTACAAGTTCCAAAATCTTTAAGGACATGACAACCAAAAACAATCAGTACAATTCATTAACTACAGAGACTATTTCCTTAATCAGTTGGTTTGAAATTCAAACATGTTTTGATAAACTATTTTCTTATGTATCCAGCACTTTTAAGGCTTTTTATTTAATAAAAAAAATTAAAATGCTATTTTTGTACTTTCAATTGAAGTTTCCATCCAAATAGATCTTCACAGAAATCATAAGCAAAAAATTGCAAACCTGTTTTAAAGAATCAACTTCACTTTAGGAAAATAACTAAAAAGTACAAATGCGAAACATGTGAAAACAGCATGAGATTAATAGATTCTGGGTTCTTTGGGGGTTTTTGTTTTTATTTACCTTCCAGTACCTGAGCCTTTGGAGTGCACTCAGGTCATGTTTTGAAACTTTCTGCAACCAGGAAGGCTTGAAACTTACTTTTTTAAAAACATGAAAGCTGAGATTCTCTTGTAACCACAGGGACTTCAAAGAAAAACCAAAACAAAAAGCCCTAAACATTTTGAGACTCTCGATAAAAAACTGGCTTGTTGGCATAAATAATTTCTACACACCCCATCTGCAGTGTATGGATTCAAACAGCATACAGGAAATATGTTGCCCATCAGAATACATTCTATTCTACATAGGTTATACTGTACTCACTAATATCTGAGTGGCTTCCTGCAGCGCATTTATCAAGGTGACCAATGTATGGGACATTCGATCTTATCCTCTCCTCAAGTAGGGAATGGTGTGTTCAGCGTAGTGTTTTGCATTGATTTTTTTCAAAATGTACATGTTGCACTTGGAGTGGAAGGTAGTGAGGTTTGTGCTGGCCCTTAATTCCTCTGTGAGTTCATTCCCTAGTCTGGCACCAGGCAATGAGAAAGCCTTGTCTTCCTCTATAGATGAGCTTTGTGATCAAGAAGTGCAGTTATTGACCACCATCTTCATCTTGGAGCTTTAGGCAATTGATATATTGTAATGCATATACTGGTGTATGAAACAGAAGTCATGGTAGGACAGGAAGAGAGAATTTACAATGAACACAGAAATGAGAACTTCCTATGCAAAAGCAGAGGAATGAGGGAAAGACTGCATTAGGACTAAGCAGAAGATGTGGGTGACCATGTAGATTACTTATTATAAATTAACAAGGAGCACTTTGATTATTCAAGTAATGACTAAAGGGCCTGATTCAGCACAGCACTTATGTCCATGGTTGGCTTTAAATAGGAGTACATCTATTGAAATTATCAAATCAACTCACAAGTATGAAGTTAAGCATGCGGTTAAGCGTGCTTAAATGGAGATTTCAAACAAAATTTGGAAATAGTGATTTATCTTCTGAGCTGAAGTGAAATTTTACCATATTTTACCAATTACAGAATAAGTAGAAGTAACAGTCTAAATATAGGAGGTTGAAGCACAGACAGTATTTGTCACTGTGTACTGATGAAGCACTTTGAAGAAGAGGAACTATACACACTCATTTTAGATGAGGAACAGTTAAAAACTCATAAGTAAGAGTCTAAAAGACTCAAACTCAATGTTTTAGAACAAAAGTTACTGATGCCCCCACCCCACTCCCAGCCCTGGCTCTCGAGGGGCATGATGTAAAAAGTTTGGGGACCATTGTTCTAGAAAAAGGAGTAGGATTTTCTTTCATGCTCATATGATGCCGGCTTCTAATGCTCATTATACAATTCTCCCATGAACATCTCCTAACTTCCTTCTAAAATTATTCCTTAAGCATGTGATGACATCCCGGAATTAATCCATGAGGCAATTAAGCCCTCCTCCCTCAAATCCCTCTTCAAGACACACTTCTGAATACCTACAAGTCTGCCAACCAACAACGACTAAGTTGTGCAGTAGTGAGTGCAGGCTGATTTTTTTTAAAAATCTAATATTTGGAAACATTAAGTTGTGCAACAGCTACATAACTATTATCTTGTTTTCGTTACCCTCATCCTTCCTTGTTTGGTCACCCTCACTTCCTCCGTTTTGCCTGATGTTACTGTAATCTTTTCAAGGTGGGGACCATATATACTTGTATTTGTGAAATGCCTAGTACAATGGGGCCATATTCTGATGTAGTAAGTCCTGGAGAACCCAAATACAGATAGTATAGTAGTAGGTATTTTGTTTATTTCATTGTTTACTTTTATTTCCCTTACCAGTGTAGTCTTCCCCAAATGAAGCTACAGGAAGGTAAAAATCACATCTGTTGCCGTTGTGACAGCAAAGCTTCTTACAATTTCAATGCACAAGGCTCTTAATTCTGCAGTTCAATCACTCAGAAAACACTTACTGATTTCCATGGGAGACCTCATGAGTAGAACTGGAGGAAGTCAAAGTTATAGTACATTGTCAACATTTCGGTCACACTGAATATGGGGTGGGGGTTTGGGGGGGGGGGGGAGAGAGAATGTCAAACTGATGTCAAAACAGCCCTTAAATTCCGCAAGTAAGATCTGAATACACAACTCATTCCTAACACGATCATTTTTATAAAGGGCTTTCAGACCTTGATGAGTGGATCGAAGCGTGTTTTAAAGAAAGCTTTCGTGGGCAAAGAAATAGTTGCAGCCTTCCTCAGGGTAAGAGTCCACTCCACTATAAGAGGTGAGCCAAGATGCCACCTGGCATTTTGAAGAGACGATTACTCTCCTTGTGCAGTAATTGAAGTTCTTAGAGATGGTTGTGCCTGTAAGTGCGCCACTTTAGGTGTCCGTGCATCCTGCGCCTGTAATCAGAGATTTATGGCAGCAGTGCCTGGTTGGTTTGCACATGTGATGTCGCGACCTTGCGCCTCCTCAGGCGGTTACATAGTGTTGTGCAACCAATCATTGCTTCTCTACCGCGGAGCGTAATTTATACATAAAAAATGAAGTAGATGGGAGGAGAGAGGTTAGTAGAGCCACACAGGGACAACCATCTCAAATAACCTCACTTACTGCACAAGGTGAGTAACCTCTTCTTTGAGGAGTTTCCCTGAGGGTAGTCCACTTTAGGTGACTGTTGAGCAGTGCCCCTCAATGAAAGGGGGGGGCTTTGGAATTGGGCTTGTGATGGTTGACAGAACAATGACTGAATAGGGCATCTGAAGATGATTGTTGTTCTATATAGTGAAGTGCTTTGTGAAGGTGTGGGCAGATGCCCAAGTGGCTGTTTTGCAAACGTCCATAATGGGTACATGGGTGAGGAAGGCAATGGATGTTGAAAGTGCTCTTGTAAAGTGTGTGCATTGGGGTCTGTAAGTGATGTTTTTTATAACAAAAGTGAAAGCATCCAAATATCCATTTGGATAGTCTGTTTTGAGATAGAACAATCAAAAGGGAAAGCTATTATATAAACGAATGGTCTTGATGATTTTCTAAAGATTTTGTTCTGTGTATGTAGAAGGCTAATGCTTCTCAGACATCCAGGCTGTGGAATGCTGCTTCTCTTTTGTCCATGCGAGGCTTTGGAAAAGATGCATGTAAATGGACGGGTTTGTTAAAAATTGTGAGCACTTGGTGTTCTGCGCTGTTGCAAACTGGGTCTATGGTAGGGAAACCCCCCCCAGTGGGAATATCATGTGAAGGACTCAGGGTCCATCTCCCATTCATGGTTCTATGAAAAGTGTCTGCTTAGCGCATCTGGTTGCATTCTGACATCCTGGAAGCTATGATGCCGATATGTTATTGTTGTGATTGATGGACCAATTCCAGAGTAGCATTGCTCCCATGCACAGGGAACACGTGTGATCTTGCTCTCCCCCTTGGTGGTTTATACAGAACATGCATGCCACATTGTCCGTTAGGATCCTGATCGATTTGTCCTTGGATCAGTGGTAGAAAACGATTGCATGCGTTTTGGACTGCTCTTTGTTCTAGGAGGTTTATGTAAAGGTTGGATTTCAATACGAACTATCAGCTTTGGACTGTGTTGTTGAGTAGGTGCGCTCCCCCAGTCTATCAGGCAGGCATCCATGGTGACTGTCATTGTCGAGGTCCTTTGTAGAAAAGGAACTCTTGTACAGACATTCTTTGATTGTGTCCAACATTTTAAAGTATCCTTTACCTTGGGTGGCATTGTGAGGAGTCTGGCTGTCCCTATATGGTGCGTAGACTGTTTGAAGCCATGCCTTAAGGCATCTCATATGAAGTCTGGCGTGGTTGACTACAAATGTTGTTGCTGACACGTACCCTAGTAGTAGGCAGGTTCTAGCTGATGTTTGAGGCCTGTCTGTAACAGTTGATATTAGGTTGACTAGAGTGGTGAAGCATTGTCGCAGTAAAGAGGCTGTGGCTTTTGGGCAGCTGAGATAAGCCCGGATGAATTCTAATTTCTGTACTGGTATCAGTGTTGATTTTTGTTTATTTGTAAACCTAGGTTCATGAACAGGGTTATTGTGCTTTGAGTGGCCTCTATCGCTTTGTGTTGTGCTGGTGCCCTTATCAGACAATTGTCTAGTTATGGGGAAAATCATAATCCCATGTCTGAATAGATGTGCTGCCACCACTGATAGAACTTTTGAGAAGACCCTCGGGAGGGGCTGACAGTCTGAAGAGAAGTACTTTGTATTGAAAGTGTTGTTTTCCTAAGGTGAATCTTCTGTGTGATGGACATATTATATGGTAACATGCATCCTGGAGGTCGAGGGCAGAGAGCCAATCCCCCCTTTCTAGCACTGGAATTATCGTTGCTAATGTTATCGTTTTGAAATGATGAGTTCTGATGAATTTGTTGAATCTTCTCAGATCTAGAATGGGCCTCCATACACCCATCTTTTCTGTGTTAGAAAGTAATGTTCTACTTCCTGTGGCAGCAGCTACTTGTAACAGGGGTCCCTGAAGGGGGATGGGTAGATGGGATGTAAATAAAGGGGGTGGAGTAAACAAAATCTCAATTTCCAGAACCCATTTGTCTGCCATGATGTTCTGCCAGACTCGGTGGAATGGTGACAGTCGATCACTGAATGGTGTGTAGATGGCATGTGCTTCTAATCTTAGAATTTCTGGGTGTCTCGTGCTCTTGATCACACCTTCAAAATTGCTGTCTTGAGGTAGATTGTTGAGATGTCAAAGGCTGTTTAGTGTTTGCCATTATCTGACTTTTTCTCTTTTTACGACGTTGGTCATATTGTCTGTGTGGCTGTGCAGAGAATCTTTAAGTGTAATACCTGCTTTGTTTCTTTTTATTTGCAAGTGTATAGTAGAGCATTGAGGGACTCGTCAGTTTGTCGCAAATGGTTATAGGCCTTTGAACAGCAGTTCCTCTACAGGTGACTGCACATTTCTGGGCAACCCCGAAAGATGTAGCTATGATGCACTGTGCATGACTATTGATGTAGCCATACAGCATGCAGCTGTGTCTGCAGAATCAAGTGAAGCCTACAGTGCTATACAGGCAATGAAGTGACCTTTGGTGATGTCGGCCCTGAACTGTTCTTTTTTCTTGTTTGTCAAGCTGTCAAATTCTGCCAGTTTAGAAAAAATTCTGTGCGCGTACTTTGATAAAAGTAATTTGCTATCCAGAATTGTAGTGTTGTGGAGGAGTACACCTTATGGCCAAAGAGGTCTAGCCTCTTCCAGTCTTTATCATAGGGGGTTGCCCTATTATGATGTTGCTTCCCCCTCTTGTTTGCCACATCCATCACTAATGAATTTGGTGTGGGATGTGTGAACAAAAATTCGCTTCCTTTGGAGGGGACATATTTTTTGTCCGACCTCTTGTGCAATGGTGGTGCTGTTACTAGTGTCTGCCAGATTGTTTTACCAGGCTCCATGGTAGCATCAACAGCTAATGCTGTCTTCAATGAGGTGGATGCTTGAAGAACGTCCAGCAGTTTGTGCTAAGACTCAGTATCTCTTCCAGTGATGTGTCCAAGGAATCTGCTACCCTTTTGAAGAGTTCCTGAAATTATTTAAAGTCATCCCCCATGGTGGGCAGTGGGGAACATTATTGTTTCATCTGGTGAAGATGATGATAGGTTTGGTGGTGATGAGTCCTCCTGGTCACAGGCTTCATTGACCTCTTCTTCTGTCACCCCCTCTTGGAGTCTGAGGGTAGTGGCATGGTTGATGCTGGGGACTGTGGTGCCCTTGATCTTGGTTGGCTGGGGTTTTTCGTTGTTGTGCCCTGTATATAGTCCACAGATCCCAGCAGTGCCATTGTAATGGTATGGGGGGTGGTGCCCAAGGGTGCCCACACCAGCTGGGTGCTCGAGAGTTTGAGTGATGGTCCAAGTGGTGTGATGGCCCTGGTCTGGGTGAGTGAGCAGGAGAGGAATGATGGGGTGACTATATTTGCCCCTCCTCTTCTTTCTCATCTTCACTGGAGAGCGGGTAGGCAGAGCTGGGTGGAGTAATCAGGCAATTCAGCACTGAGTTGATTGTAGTAATGTTGGTACCTAAGAGGAGATTTGAAGTGGCTGAGACTAACAGATCTGTTTCAAACTGCTGCGGTACCAGGAGGGATGGTATTGATGTCAGCATAACTGGTGACACCGATGTATGAGTTGATGCTGTCAGTTCCAAGAAGTTTGTGCTATGCATCGTAGGCAATGCCACTGACTGCCGCGAGGTTGAGCTGCTCAGTGCAGTGTGTCTTTTTGGCTCTGTAGGTACCGAAGTGCAGGTTTTGCTTTGCCCTTTGCCCCTTTATCAGAGCTTGCCTGCTTAGGGTCTTTAGCTCTCTGGGTAACAGCAGTACCGGATGGTCCTGGCATCTCAGAGTCCGACATGCTCTGTGCCGACAGTGCCAAAGAAGTCTCCATGGCTGAGAGGTGCTTTTTCTTAGCAGGCTCGCTCTGAGGAGAAGTTTGCGAGTGCTTTTTCATGGCCTTTTTAGGCAATGGCTCCTTAGTAGAGCTTTTGTGGTAGGCCCTCTGTCAGAGGCTGCCAATAGAAGCCATTGGCCAAGGAGGGGTCTTTCGACTCAGGGTCTGAGGCTAGTCGTAAGGATTTCTCCATCATAAAGAGTTTGTGCTGAAGGTCTCTCGCCTTCCTTTCTTTGGACTTTAGGTTATGACAATGCAAGCACTTTTGTGGGATGTGACTTGCCAAGACACAGGATGCACTGTGTGTTTCCATCTGAAAAAGGTATTGAGAGTCTGCATGTCAGGCAGCACTTGAATCCCAGAGAGCCTGGCATGCCAAGGACTTTTTCTGCCCCAAGATGGAGAGGGAGTACAACTATACTAACAGGGAAAAACGATAAGAAGCCTATTTTCCTAATAATATAGTATTAAGAATTCTTTTTTTCCTTAAAAAAAAAAAGAGGGTTAAGATAAACAGGAAGGGTAGGATTATAGCAAACTAATTTCTAACTATTCAATATCTTTGCTCTAATTTGAGAAAAGAGGTACTATTAAGGGTTCTCACTCAAGTCAAAGGCTGCAGAGAAGGAACTGAAGGATGGTTGGTCGCACAGCACTATGTAATCACCTGAGGCAGCGCAAGGCAGAGACAGTGCATGTTTGACTCAACTTGGCACTGTTACCATAAATCTCCGAGTACAGGCACAGGGCGCACTGACCCCTAAAGTGGCGCACCAAAAGGGACACTCCTCAAAGAACAAGTAATTCTCTTCTCTAATGCTTGCAGCTGCACCATATTCCACTGCCAACAATGAAAAACATGAGAAAGCTAGGTATCTACACCACCATTGTGAAATACTAGTTCTCAGTATGACACTAGCCTCTGGGCCAGAAGGTTGTGCATTCAACTCAACATGTTAGTATCAAGCTCAAACTTGTTGCTGATACTGCAATTCACAGTGCTCTTGAAATGTTAGAGGGAAAAACTTTCAACTGATAAATCTGTAGACAGCATGTTGTATTCCACAAGGAGTCTGTTTTGGGCTTGACTGCATAGTAAACGGTCAGTGGAAATGCAAGAGGAGTAAGGATTTGTAGTTGTGGTGAGCATACAAAAACCAGCAGCTATTGTAAAGGGTAAGGTTCTATAGTATTCCCACGGTACTATTATATTCCCAGTGCTTATTGAAATCTTCACAAAGAAAGAGTTACCATTAAGTGGGAGTATGGTAGGGCAAGTATTACATTAACTCTGCACTTTCTAGTTTTATAATGTTGGTGTTGTGTTTTGTTTTGATATATTTCCAGCTTCCCAGAGGTTTCAGTTTTCAGCTGCCAACTTCGGTGTTCTGGAAAGGTATAAAGGCTTCAGCAGCCACCTTAGCTTGCTTTTAATTAAAAACATTTGTTTAATGAGTGTCTTCGCTCAGATGAACTGAATTAAAATGGTTCTATCAGAGGGTGGAGGTTGAGACCGGCTTCTACTCTGACTATCCTTCGTGAAGCAAAGAACAAAAAATAGAGTACATATTTCAGCAGAGAGATGCTGGGGAAAAGGGAATGAAAAAAATGAATAGCCAAGATCGGTTCTGCCCTTGCTGGTTTTTGAGAAGGAAGAGCAATTAGATTACAAGTTGACATACTGAAGATACAGAATTGAAGACTTAGCCTATTAAACTACTAAATGAACTTCTTAGCTTTTAAGAGTAAATATACCAGTTTACTCTTTGGCCAGGCTTTTGGTCTTTAAGGAATACAGGGGTAGGATGTTCTCAAGAGTGTCAGCCACCATTTATATTATATATATATAAATAAATAAAACACAGTGATATCCAATTCACATTAGATAAAAGACAAATATTTGTGATTTTCCTGGAACAAGTGTATGTAGAGTGTCCAGACTAGCATGTGCAAGTGTGTTAGCTAACAAATTAACTAGTAATCAGTTAATTCAAGTTAAAGACTCTAATGTAAACATATCCATGGAATACTGACAGTAAGACTTCTAGCTAGTGACTGATTTTTCTTATCTCCTGTGATCTGAGGTTAGTTTGTTTCAGAAGTGTTAAGTGAAGAGGCCTTGTTTACATTAGAGACTTGAACAGTTTGTAATTGAACTATTTGAAGCACAAATAGCTCACTGTATCTACTTTAATCAAGCTGAATTAGTCTGTCCTTGTCTTTGCTATGAAAGAGTTGTGTTCTTAACTAACAAGGCTCTTAGGATCTTTGCCTAGCATCAACACTAGCACTATCTTAAACTATTCAGTTACAATTACCTTTGGGTACGTATCCCACAGTTTCCAACTCAGCTCCCAGAAGCAACACGGGGGAGATTCTGCAAGGCTACTGAGGCACTCTGGGACAGTAGTGGGAAGACCAGCTGAACAGTTAAATCTAGTCTGCATTGGCACTGGCACTAAACTGGTTAAACTTGACAAAAATAGACTGTTCTAAATGGTAATTAAATCAGTTGTACGCCATTTGTAAATCTGGGGTGATTTTGCTTGTGGAGAAGAAATGCCTACAAACATTCTAGGGGTTTAATGATTAAACAATACCAAAATAATCCAAGCCAAAGCTTAACTGTTACCTGTTTTAAAGTGGATTTCTCCTGCAGAGTACTTGGGAGCAAATGGGGATTTTTGTTTTCCCCAAGTATCTCTCTGGTTAAGTAGATTAGCTAGCATTCTAAAATGTGGTAAAATGTTAGAACTTCAGTAAAACAGGATTTTCCAACTTCACAGAAATCCAGAGTATGAAAATTCTTAGTTGATGCAAAATATTTATAATTGATTGAATAAAAAAAGTAGTTAGTATTATAAATACTGAATAAGAGTTGCAAGTACAGATGCCAAGATTTAAATATGGACAGGGTAATTGTAACAGAAAAAAAATTCAGGAATTTTAAGTCTTAAAACCGTGACAACCATAACTGTTTCTGTTTCAAAAATAAGGAAGTTTCACTTGTAACAAAGAACTTCTCTCCTCAATATGTGCACATAACTCCTATTAATATTACACAAATATTGTTAAGCACATGCATGGGCTGGGGGTAAACTGATTTTAGTCCTCATACATATCCATTTTTCTGTTAAATGTTACACAATGTTATCAAAAAAACTTAACACTGGAAGACAATATTACTTGCAATAATGTCTGAATACATTTTAAAAAAAGATACCCCTTTCCTCATTAAGTCAACCCTGTGCTGACAAAATTAACAACTTCTTCAAACTGGTTTGCTCCAGAAAAAACTGCTTCTATCTAGTTCTAGCAGCCTGCTGCTTCTAGTGGAGTGCAAATAGGTTAAACCAACAAGCACAAGTCTCTAGAGGAAACCTGCCTCTAACTGCAAATATTCAGAACAACCACAGACCAAGCAAATTATTTTATTAAAATCTGAATGGTGTATTTAAGCACCATATAAAATGGATAATATATTAAAGATAAGACTACTGGTATGCAACCCCCCTCTGAAAAAAGTGTTACAGATCAGTTTCTATGCTGCAGAGCAATGACTTTCTTGGAATGGAAAGCACTGCAGAGCAGAATTAAAATACTTCAGCTGCCCTGCAAAATTGGCTTATTGTTTTTGCCACATATGCCAGCCTTTAAGTGTTTCAGTTATCAAACAACCTATAGATTTTGCAACTGTTGCATTCTACTGAAATTTATCAAAAAATTGTGAATGCAAAACGTATAGCAGCAAGCAAGAGTATTTCTACTCCAATTTATTTTCTTTAAAAGACAATGTTAGTGGTAGGAGAAGTGCCACAATGGCAGAACAGCATGAAGCATAGGCAACTGAGTGTACAGTTTTCCCTTCACCTCCCTGCTGTAAACTAAGGCCTTGTCTACAATACAAACATAAGTCGACCTATGTTAGGTCAACTTACAGCCACCACGTTAATTGCTGTGGTGGCTGATGTCTACACTACCCTCCTTGGGTCGGTGGTGTGCATCCTCATCATGAGCACTTACACCAACCGTAAGAGGAGCAGTGTGGGGAATGCAGAGCCTGGTCTCTCAACTCCGCTGGCAGTTCCACGCCGGGAGTGGGGTCCAGCCACCCCATCCCACCCCTCACCCCCAGGACTTCTCCCTGCCCACTCCCAGCTGGGAGCAGGGTCCAGCTACTCAGCTCTCCAGGGGAGAAGGAGGCAGCTGGGCTCTAGCTGCCTGGCTTTCTTGTCAATGACAGCCAACAGCTGATGTAAAGAAGGCAGTGTCTGTACTGACACTACACTGACATAATAAAACCACCTCAACAAGAGGGTTTATGCTGGCATAGCAGGGGAGTTACATAGGTGGTAGAAGCATTTCAGTATGGACACCTCCACTGTTTTGTCGACAAAACTCTGTAGTGTAGACCAGCCCTAAATCTTGACCTAGGGACTGCCAACAATTACACCAATTGTCATGATAGTGTAAAAATTATGACCTAAAAGAAACATCTTTTCAGGTCATGAAATCTACAAGTGCTCGGATTCTTATATTTAGCAGATATGTAATGAATCCAGTTGCACAAGACAAAATAGTCTGCAAAAAGTAGGGTTACCATACAAGCTGGGTTTTCCCAGATAAAGCCTCTTTTTTTGAACGTGTGTGTGTGTGTGTGTGTGTGTGTGTGTGTGTGTGTGTGAGAGAGAGAGAGAGAGAGAGAGAGAGAGAGAGAGAGAGAGAGAGAGAGAGAGAGTGAGAGAGAAACAGGAAATGTCCAGGTATTTGCAGCACAGACAAGCAGCAGCTCAGAAAGAGCCCCAACTGGTCCATTTCCTGATTGGTCCTTTCCCTGCATCTGCAACTGATTAGTCCACTCCCCCTACAAACCATAGCTCCCAGATCCTGCCAACACAGGCCAGTTCTCAGCCCTCGGGTGGAGGTCCCACAGGAAGGTGCTGACTGACGGCTGTCTCTGGTGCAAACCCAGGATGCAGCCATCCTGCCACCGTGACAGGGAGCGACACTGCCCTCCATCAGCAGTGAGTATCCCCACCACTGGTACCTCCCCCCAGCATCCCCAACCGTACCTCCCCCCAAACTTTCGCTTCCTCTAACAATGTCCTAATTTTGGGAACCTGAAATAAGGTAACCCTATAAAAGAGGCTTGTTTAGTTAAATGTTTTGGATACAATTTATTGTTTTAAAAATAAACGTCTAACTTTGAATCTCTAGTTCCCAGCAAAAAAGGTGCTAATAAGTGAAAGGCAGGTTTGCAGGACTGCAGCTAAAGAAAGCATATCTGAGCATTTCCTTCCATGGTTGCAGTCCTGCAAACCTCCTTGAGGCCAGGGCTTTTCTTCAAAAGAAGATCTCAATAGCATTATGCCTGTTGCCAATACCTAAACCCCATTAATGACAAAGTCAATGGGTCTGGATTGGTTTCCAGCAAAATGTTGCTATCAACTGAAAGTTAATATTGGGATTGCTAAAGAATGGCACCCATTGTAGTTTTAATACTGCCTAGGTTTATAGCTTCTGTTAGAAGCGCTACATAAATGTCACTGAAATAATATTTTGCTAATCTAAGTCTTTGCACATCTACATTCCAGGTTCTTATATTAGTGGCCAATTCCATAGTACCCCAGTGCCTCTGCAGAGTAAGGAAAGCAATAGCTCCCTCTTTCTTCTCTGTTTGCCAGCAAAAAGCAAGTTTATGGTTATTATTACTAAATATATTTAAGTGGGAGAGTGTTGGTGTAAAAGACCTAATCAGAAAACTGGCACAGAAATGGGTCTTACATTTAGTTCTGAAGATGGCACGGTTAGCAATAATTTTTATTTCTTCTGGCATTGAGTCCTATAGCTTAGCTCTGGATTGTGTGAAATTTCAGTCTCTCACCACTAATTGACAATTCTGGTGTTGTAATGAAAATTGTGGTTATAGAAAAGTAGAGACACACCATCTTTTAGGGAGCTAGAGCCAATCCCAGGCAGGACTCCACAAAGATAGATTTAGGACATTCTGGAAGACTTCTGAACAGTGAGACCTTATTTCCTCCATGGCAGATGAAAAAAGTATGTTCTCTAATAGGTGATATTCTTTCCTGTTGTTAGTGTCTACCAGAGGATCTTGATTGTAACATCATGAAACTGATTGATTACAGGTTTAAACTGAGCCATCACTAGTATTGGAATTGGGACCCTGTGGGCACTTTCTATCTTGATTTTTCCAACCCATTTCAGATGCAAGTTTTATCATAGTTCAACGCAAGTGCACCTCTATTTCCCCTCAGTGGTTCACGGTCAGGCTCCCTTGCCTATCTTTGATGGACACCTGAATCTTTCCCTTCTGACCAGGATATTTCAAGTCTGACCAGTTCCCTACCTTCATTGTTATTCCCAACAAAAGACAATCTACTTTAAAAGGCCTGCTTGCTTTCTCTTCATAGACCGAGTAATTGCCAACAGTTAGGTTACCACACAGCATTTCTTATGCAAGCCTATTTTATTTTTAAAGTAAAACCACTACACAGAAAACATTAAAAAAATGAAAGGACCTACACCCACGCTAATAAGCTTACCAGAGATCCTCATAATTGTCTCCAACATGGGCCCTAGTAGCAGGGGAGTCCTTCGAACTCTCTAAAGAGTCTTTTGCGGTCACAAGCTCATAACAGCAAGGCCTGGCTTGACATAAGTAATTGGACGTGAGAGAGACCTCATTTCTTGGGAGACTAGATTAGGGAGACAAGTAGATCATCAGGCTGGAAACAATGTCTGTACTAAGATAGGTAAATGAGGCAGTAAACCAAGAGACAGAACATCTGAACTAGCTAACATAAGGGGCAACATCCTGGGAACCATTTACAATGAACAGCATAACTATGGACAAGATAAGCCTGGAATATAAAATAAAGTAAAGAGCAAGTCGTGCATGGACAGTGTGTGGACAGAGCATGTTATACAGGGATTGGTTTCTGCAAGTAACCAAGACAATCCCCAAAATGTGTGATGCAATGTAATGGGTAAGCATATATTAATGAAGAGGTTTTTTTGTGTAAAATTTGTGATGTAATCCGCATCCACTCCCTGCACTGGAGTCTGGTCAACTCAGCATAGCTTTGCTTTATGCCAAATAAATATACCTGAGTGATGAAAACTGTAGTTGAACTGAGTTCTTGGGTAGACAAGTGAAAGATCTCAGAGGGAATCCCAACAAGAACTAGCACCCCCAATAAAAGTTTAGTCCCTCCTTTATAGTGTTTGGAGGTCTTTGAACTGCAATTTGCAGGAGTAGGTAATTGATAGTTTCTCTCCCCAGGATGTAGCTTCAAAAGGATGGCTCCAAAGTGGGTCATTGCATTCCCCTCACTCCCAGGTATTTCCTAGAAAATCCACTTAATGCGTGTTGTCCCAAAAAGTTATTTGAAGTTCTTAATATCTTAATTAAATAACCCTAGGGAAAGAACAAGTTAAAAATTGCTCAGACAAGTTAGACGCCTTCAAATCACCAGAGTCAAATGAAATACATCCTATAATACTCAAGAAGCTGACAGAGGAGATATCTGAGCCATTAGCGATGATCTTCAGAAAGTCATGGAAAATGGGAGAGATTCCAGGGGAATGGAAAAGGGCAAATTCAGTGCCTATCTATAAAAAGGGGAATAAGGACAACCAGGGAATTACAGACCAGTCAGTTTAACTTCGGTATTATACATGAAAAAATAATGGAGCAAATAATTAAGCAATCAATTTGCAAACACCTAGAAGGTAAAGGTGATAAGTAACAGTCAGCATGGATTGGTCAAGAAACAAATCACGTCAAACCAAACTGATAGCATGAAACAAGCCAGGTGAATGGGGGGAAAGCAGTAGATGTAGTATATTTTGACTTTAGTAAGGTTGTTTGATAGTATCTCATTACCTTCTCATAAACAAACTAAGGAAATACAACCTGAATGCAGCTACTATAAGGCGGGTGCATAACTGATTGGAAAACCATTCCCAAAGAATAGTTATCAGTGGTTCACGGTCAAGCTGGAAGGGCATGTTGAGTGGGGTCCTGGAGAGAACAGTTCTGGGTCCAGTTCTGTTCAGTATCTTCATCAGTAATTTAGATTATGGCATAGAGAGTACACTTATAAAGTTTGCGGATTATGGGAGGGGTTGCAAGTGCTTTGGGGGATAAAATGATCTGGACAAACTGGAGAAATGGTCTGAAGTAAATAGAATGAAATTCAATAAGGACTAATCCTAAATAATCCATTTAGGAAGGATCAGTTGCACACATACAAAATGGGAAATGACTGTCTAAGAAGGAGTACTGCGGAAAGGGAACTTGGGTCATAGCAGATCACAAGCTAAATATGAGTCAATAGAGTAACACTGTCGCAAAAACAGCCAACATAATTCTAGGATGTATTAGTAGTAGTGTTGTAAGCAAGACACGAGAAGTAATTCTTCCACTCTACTCCGCACTGATTAGGCCTCAACTGGAGTATTGTGTCCAGTTCTGGGCACCACATTTCAGTAAAGATGTGGACAATTGGAAAAAGTCCAGAGAAGAGCAACAAAAGTGATTAAAGGTCAAGAAAACATTGACCTGTGAGGGAAGATTGAAAACATTGGATTTGTTTAATATGAAGAAGAGAAGACTGAGTGGAGACATGGTAACAGTTTTCAAGTACATAAAAGGTTGTTACAAGGAGGAGGGAGAAAAAATGTTCTCCTTAAGCTCTGAAGATAGGACAAGAAGTCATGGGCTTAAAATTGCAGCAAAGGTGGTTTAGGTTGGACATTAGGGAAAACATCCTAACTGTTAGGGTAATTAAGCACAGGAATAAATTGTCAAGGGAGGCTGAGGATTCTCCATCATTGGCGTTTTTTAAGAGCAGGTTGGACAAACACCTGTCTGGGATGGTCTAGATCAGTGGTTCTTAACCTTTCCAAACTACTGTACCCCTGAAGCCTGAGTCCCACCCCCACGGGGCTGAGGCATGTAACTTAGTTTCATGGCGCCCCTGTGGCTCCAGGCAATTGTCTTTCTTGCCATCCCCAATACCAGCTCTGCACTTGCGACCCCTCTAAACCCCCAGGTTGAGAAACACTGGTCTAGATAATACTTAGTCCTTCCATAAGTGCAGGGGACTGGACTAGATGACCTCTCGAGGTCCCTTCCAGTCCTACAAATCTATAAACATTGGCATTTCTCATACAATGAACTTCAAAGACATTCAACTTAATTCACTGAAGTTTAATTTAATTAAAGTTTATCCATGATATTTCAGGATACTGTCATATCTGTATCAAATTGATCCAAGGACGATTGCAGAAAGAACTCAAAGAATTTTGCATTCATAATGGTGGTCAGGTTGGGATCAATCCTGTGAATAACTGTAGGTGCCAGACTTCAATGTGACATAAGCACATGCTGGAATGCCATCTTATATAGAGATGCTTACTTGATTCAGGGCCTAGGTAGAAAATCATTAGGTGCCCACCAGGAAACATTCTGGCCAGAAGATTGCCACTACAAGACCTCCAGGAGTACAGTAGTTTCAGTTCAAGTACTGAACCATGTTCATGCCACAGCACAGCATTTGGAAACTTTAAAATTGCAATAAGGTAGGTTTCCAGTTAATATCTTGCAAATGTTCATGTAACAGTTAGGTAGTAAAAAATTCTCATAGCAAACTTAACTTCCATTGCTAAATTTCAATCCATTTCCTGACTTGTGAGTTTACATTAGAGCCCTTAATATTACAAAAACTAACAGCTTTTAGTTTTTTGTTTTGTTTTGTTTTTAATAAAAGGAAAAATTCTTCAGTCCTTAATCTGCATCCCACATCTTTTCTTCATGCCATTCTCTCTCTTTCCACTAAAGTTCACACTTCTTTCCACTCCACCGTTTCCTCATCTCTTCTCTTCTGACCACTCTGATCCCTTTCATCACCAGGCAAGTGGGCACATAAGAGTGGCACCTTCTTTCCTCAGTCCCTTCCAATATCCAGGTTGACCACAACTGAAGATGTTTAAGGCACAGTCTGCACTAGAAAATTAAGATGGCTTAACTATATCACTCATGGCTGTGAAGAATCCACACCCTTGAACAGCATAAAGCTGATCTAACCCCCAGCATGGACAGCACTAAATCAGTGGAAGAATTCTTCCATTGACCTAGCTACTGCTTCTCAGGGAGGTGGATTACCTACACCTCCCATTGGCATAAGTCATGTCTATGTTGAAGCGCTACAACATTGCAGCTATAGCATTTCAAGTGTAGACAAGCCCTCTATCTAGGTCATGATCATTTGGAGACCAAGACTCCTCTGCACTCATTTGAAGGTCACTGATACCAGGTGCTTAATCTTTTCATGCTTGTCTGATGATATTACTTCTGCACTGAACAACCAACCCATCAATCAATGCCATTTCCCTGCAGGAAAGAGTGGCCAAGAAACAAATAGCAGTGCTGCTTTAGAGAGTGCCTGAAGAGACTCTGTCCCACAGCTCCAAACAAAACTCTGATAGGCTGCACGTTGCCCATGGACAGTACATCAGCGCTCAGAGCCATCTATTCTTTAATTAGGCTCAGTCTACATTATCCAGAAATGTATTTTTTTAAGTGAGACAATAATGCTGCTCACAAAAATGAAGTTTCAGGTTCATTACTGTTCCACAAACCAAGGGTTTTGAGAAAGCAGTATCTTTTCCTCCATATTTGGTTGACAATAAAAGTTTCACTTTAAAGTACTATTATGTACACAAACGGAATAACCTCTGAATTTCTTTACAATGCCCCTCACCTACTCTTCTCCACTGAATTTCCCCAACAGCCTCCCTCTCTGTCACCTTCTCTCGCATCTTTGTGTATAATTCCATACTGCTGCCTTGTCAGTAACCCTTTACTTATCTCAAGTCTTGGTATACACCAAACTTGCTGACTTGTAACAAAGGAACTAAAATCAGTTTTAATTCACCCCTTTTGTTATGTCAGTACAAGTCTGTGTGTATATATGCCGTGCAGACAACAGGTGTTAGCTGGTATTTACTACTGATATTTACTAGGATAAAGTGTACTGCATGGATCTTTGTTTGCTTTATCCTGCTTCAGTCTTATTTTGAGTGTAAGTAGCATGCATTTAAACACTGTTGTACTGGGGGGTTCAGTGAAACATCATGAGACTGATGAACATAACAGCTAACCTTCACTCAGGCTAGGTGTAAGAAGCAGTTAAGCTCCTTTTAGAGTGAGATAGCTGAAACAGGAGCCACCACCCAAAACCCAGGCCACGTGCAATTCTAGATAAAAGTGGACCTATGCAGGCGGAGGAGTTTCTCGGGGTTTGACTGCAAACAGAGGGTTGAGTATTGGTTTGGTGTAGATAGCACGAGAGAGAACAGATGCAGCCAGAAATGCCACAGTAGATAGAAGGGAGTAGATAGCCAAGGACAGCCAGATCAGATGTCACACCACCAAGTTTTGTTGGCCTACCTATAGCTGTTAGGAATTGAGGAGTGGGGGGAGGAAATCACACCAGACATAGCTGCACCAGCAAAAAAAACTACGTAGACATAGCTTATACTGGCAAGAGACTCCTTTTGCTAATACAGACTCATTTGGGGAGGTGATTTGACTATAACAGCAAAAAGATATAAGCTGCATCTCTACTTAGGGACTTTGCTGGTGTAGCTATACTAGCACTCTTTTAGTATAGACTAACCCTGAGAGAAAGCTAATCAAAGAAATACCTATCATCAATTTCTCCTCCTAATGGACACAACCAGCAAGACCCCAAATATTGGCTAACCATTTGAATCAAAAGGTGAATTTTTAAATTATTATTAAAGGCTCATTTCTAAGCAGCTTGTGAAATCAAACAGAATACACACCAGCATGATGTACTTTTATGAATTTGATAAGTGGGACAACTGAATAATTTGCATATTTTTATTTCTGCTGGAGGAGTATAAATTAAAAAAGCATCTACTATACAAATATGTAATAGATTAACATTTAAAGAAAAACTGCGAGAAAAAAATGTTTTGCTATTTTATATAAAGAGAGCCTGAAAGTTGCTTTCCACCATACAAAGTTGTTCTGTCTGTCTTCACATTAAGAGTATCAGGTCTTGTCCAGTAAAACCATGAGAGAACTTGTAGGGCAAGAGACTTAGTGGGATGACCTCATAAGAGAGGAACCTGAACTGAATGTATTTATAGTTTAATAAATACAAAAAACTGTAATTTTAACAGTCTTGAGTTTGAATTAAAAACAAACTTGAGGAAAAAAAGTTTTTTTAGTTGGGGGGGAGGGAGTTTGGAGGAAATTGTTTGTTTGGTGTTTAATGATTCTGACATTCCACCCCTTCTATTCAAGGCTGCCTTATCTCCCATTCAACTTTCTAGAGTTCTGAGTCCTCCAGCAAAAACAAGGAAGATAAGATTTGATGTTGCTGATACTTCTCAGATTAAAAACCAAGCAGAAAAAAATCATCTTCGGGTCTTTACAGATCAAAAAGATGCAAACAAGAAATCTGTATTTTGCTACACTGAAATCAATTTTGAAATTTCCTGAAAGCCATTTTGCAGAGCAGGTAGTTGTCAATATCTTTGCTTCCCAGAGTACTTAAATCGCAACAGATTAAAACTGACAATTGTAATGAGAACTGTTTTATTGAGAAATTACACAGCTGAAGAGAAGAAAAATCTGCATATACACAGACCCCAGAAGGAAAGCATGTACAGAGAACAGATAGATGCAAATTTTTTACCCTATGGACCTGTTACTTCCGATTTGGATTTTAGGTGGTAGAAAGTACATTGTTTGTTTTGGTTTTTTTGGAGAGGGAAGGGATGAACAAAGAATATCTCCATCAAATAGAAAAATGAAATTACAGCTCTGACTTGTCCCACAGATACCAAGATACGAGAGTCAAATATTTATAGCCAAATCCAGATTAGCTGTGTTAACATGTCGCGAACTCAGTTTCCTTAGTATCATTTCTATTTCATCCACTGCTAAGTAATTTATTCCAATTAAGGAAATTCACTAGAAGTGAATCAGTATTTAGATTAGCTTCAAGAAATATCATTCTTCTACCTTACTCTTCTGCAGTGTAACAGCAGCTTATGTTGATGTAAAATGAACACAAAAGAGGTACATTTACAAGAGACTTTTTTTAAAAAAGTGAAATTTTAGACTCCAACCCAGAACTATAATTCATGCTAATTACAGTGTCATTGCAATATTTACTGATGACATGATAATTGTGTACTCACCAGAAAGTACAATGCCAGCACTCTTATATCTCAAAATGACAACAAAAAATACCACACCTTTCTAACATGTATTTGTCAACAACTTCTAAAATTTTTGTAAGGTCAAGTTTGCAATGTCAGAACTGAGATTTGCTTTCACGATTAATCTGGGACATTTTAAAATAATTTGTGCAATAGTTTTTGCTATAGGATGAGAGAGAAAAAAGCACAAACTTATTTTGGAAAATCCTTATTTTGATATACTTTCTCATTAAGAAAAATGATACTTTGTGCTTTTAGCAATTTCCATCATTACATCCCAGATCTTTTCAAAAAATGTATCTTGTGTATAGGCTACATGTAAAAAAATTGGGTTGTATTTAAGACATCTTTTCAAATTTTTTAAAGCTGAGCCCCCTTCAGGAAATTTAAACCAAAATGCACCCCTTCCTGCTCTCAGCATGTTGTTAAAAGCCTCCCAAACTTAATTAATACCTCTTCATCCTTTCAGGTAGCTCTTTATGCCCAATATTCATACATATTTTGATTGGGGGGGGAGCGGAGAGGAATGGGCAATTTCCTTTAGAACCATAATAGCTATATTAGTACAAGCCCTAGTGTGGATGCAGTATACTTTATGCAGGTGCTTTATATCCTGGCAAAAAGTCAGCAGGTGGTAACAGGGACACTAAAGCAAGTACCACAACCAGAAAGGAAGATGGAAATCTCTTCCGCTCCATCAGTACCATTGGAATTGGGCTGAGTGGCTCTTCCTATGTTGCAGGTTCCCCTCCTCCAAAGCCTTTGATCATAAACATTTACAACTTGGGCTGTCTTGGGCACAACATATTATTTTGCATTTAGCCATAGGCGTGTGCACGGGGTGTGCTGGGTGTGCTCAGGCACACCCTAATGCAGGGGTATCATAGATCTCTGCACGGATACAAAAGGTAACTTTTTTTATGTTGCCCACAGCGCCATCTCGGTCTGTTTAACGCTGCCGCCAAAAGTGTGGATGGCGCGCAGTTTCTTGGCAGGCAGAGCTGTGCGATCTTGCGGCGGATGGGAAGACGCTGCAATCTGTCGCCAAAACACCCTGTCTCACGTCATTTCTCGGCAGAGACTAGTACGTTGCGAGAATGCCGTTGGCGGGTAATTCAAATGTTGCCCGCCAGCGGAGTTGAGTTTGACATCCCTGATTACCTGGGTGCACACCCTAACGAAAACGTGCACACCCTAATGAAATGTGCTGCGCACGCCTATGCATTTAGCACATCTTAAACCGGCAGTTCCTGTCAAATGGGGGTTACCAAATAGAAGCCACTGGTTGCCATTTTAGACATTCATCTGAGGTTTCAAAATTGCACAGCAGAAAGAACTAAAATCTATTAATGAGTTAAATCCAAGAGTTTCACAGACAGAACACAAAGTTAAAATACTGTCGACTCCTTCACAATAAGCAAATTATATTCCCATATACTATCTAATTTCTTTTTCTGTGGCTACGCTGAGAATATAGATGTGGAGGTTCCCCCTCATTTGCTCTAACAGGCAGCTTTACCAATCACCATCAAGGATTTTTCCCCACTCTTTAGTTTTCCCACCTTTGCTTTTCCAGTTTGACCTCTTCCAGCCTGAAATAAAACCATTAATCTGTTCTACTTCTTAAGCGAGGGAGAGTCTCCTGAGTTTGAAGAGCCTGTCCAAGATTAGACTCTAGCTTTTCATGGTTTGAGCCAGTGCAATTAGCAGGTAATGAGGAAAATAATTTGACCCTCTGTGGTGTGTCCTGATTTAGCACAAACACTGGGTTCTGCTCCCAGCCTCTCTGGCTGCTGGAAGGAAAAAGGAGCACACACACACACATCCTCTAGCTGTTGATGGGTGTTTATTCTCAGCTACTCTAATCCACCCCAGGACACAGATAAAAAGCTGTAGGTGGCTTGAGGTAGCACCTGGGCTTCTCACCAGTAGATCCCATCTTATAATCATCCATACTGGCCTCCTGCTAAAAGGTTCAGCCTCATGTCTTATTAGATTCTGGTACTTTAGTTCTAGACAGTTTGTTTGCCTACTAGAGTCATTGGAAGCTAACTATTAGCACAAACCAACCCTGCATCCCTGTTGTGTTACCAGCCATGCATAACCACAGAAGTTCCTGACAATCTCACTTTATTTTAGCTACAGTGAATCAGAACAAACAAAGATAGGCTTGTGTACTGAATCAATGGTTTAAATTTTTCAGCTCAAATGCCAACCTTTCTGATGCCAAAAGAGTCACTCAAAGATTTATTCAGTGAAGTAAGCTAAAAAATGCCAGTAGCTACGATGGCAAATGAAAAACAAAGTAAAAACATTTTTAAATGACTAAAGAAACTAACATAGGAAACATCTTTAGAACTGGTGGGACATTAGAGGAATCACAATCCAGACATTCCCCAACTGCTGCCCAAGCCACACTCCAGCAACTTGGGTTGGGTTTTGTCTGGTGAGGCGGGCACTGGGGGAATGGGAGATGGACAGGGCCTCAGTCGCATCAGTTGAAGTGAGGAGGTGCTTCTTCCCTGGCTTCTCAGTCTTTGCCCTGGGCGCATGAGGGGGCAATAAAGCACCTCCGCGGCCTGACCACCCCCTGAGCCCATCTGCCCCATGCCACGCTCCTTGCCCTGCCCCAGGACCGGAGACACCCCCAGTGCCCACCCGATCCCCCAAACCCTTCACCTGAGCGCACCTCAGCCATTGTCTCCTGGCTCCCTCACTCTGCTGCTTGCTCAGCTGGCACCACCAAACTCCTGAGCCGCTAGGGCTCTCCCCTGCTCCTCTGCACATGTGCAAGTCCAAGGCCCCCACCCCCCCATCACTCTCCCCTGCAACACCCTGTCCCCATTCACCTGCCACGTGCACAGCCCCCCACATGCAGCAAACAGTTACAGGGTTAACAATTTGTAAACTGTAAGACTAACACTTACCAGTTAACCGTCTAACTGTTTGCTATTTTACATCTCTAGTTTGGAACACACTGGAGCTATTGGATCTGCTGGCTCTGTAGAGAGAAGAGGCTGCAGTCTCAGCTCCGCTCCAGTCATAGGAACTTCGATACCTGTGGTCAGATTACACACGGCATGTTTAAGGACTATGAACAGTACATATATCACGCCATGTAAAAATAAAGGAGCTGAGGCAGGCATACCAGAAGGCAAAGGAGTCAAACTGCCACTTTGGTGCAGTGCTGAAGACCTGCCACTTCTATAAGGAGCTGGACACCATCCTCAGCGGTGACCCAACCTCTACCTCAAAGAGGCCCCTCGGTACTTCAGTGAGGCTGGAGACAGTGGATTCAACCCTGAGGACAAAGTCATGGACAGCGTGGTCAAGTTTGAGGACAAGATGAGACAGGCGACAGGGTCATTGGGCACCATGGAGAGCAAAGACCTCTTCTTGACCCCAGAAGGTTCGAGAGCCAGACCTGGCACTCTGACTCTGGAGTACATGATGCAGGAGAGGAGAGCTCTGATAAGTGATCTTTTTGAGTTGATGCTGCTTGGTTATATGAGGTGAAGCTGTCCTTTGCTTTGTTATATTCTAGAAGTGGGTGAAGGGATACAAACGTACAAAACCGTGTTTGCCTGTGCTTCACTTTCCCCTGTGCAGCTAAGCAGTGTGGCGGAAAACTGTGTTAATGCACAATGAGATTTCACAGGAATCCTCCAGAGAAATCTCTGGGAGACTTTCCTGGAGGAACTCACCAATCCTCTGCCAAAGGTTCCTTCCCTCAT
The DNA here is from genome assembly GCF_026122565.2 of Emydura macquarii macquarii. Classification (NCBI taxonomy): domain Eukaryota; kingdom Metazoa; phylum Chordata; order Testudines; family Chelidae; genus Emydura; species Emydura macquarii. The sequence continues at coordinate 3,473,045 of NW_027133667.1, forward strand.
TGTAAGAAACTTTCCCTTGCGAATCGGTAATCATTTGTGCTGGGACCAAAGCGGCACATAGGCAAACAGCATATGGACCTGATCTGAAGCCACTGACATGCAGAAGAGGTGCCCTTGCATCCTTGTTTACCCTCGGGAGTGAGATATTGACTTCTATGACCCCTGCCTGTGGAAAATAGTGGCAGAATTTACAATATTGTCCCTAGTTGCCTGGAACGATTTCCTCACAAAATCACAGACCCTTTTGCCCTACCTTGATTGCCTTCACTCCACCGCAGACCAAATTCTCTATGGTTAGGGTGTTCAATGAGCTGTGTGCTTGTCTAGGTCCAATGAGAAACTGATTTGTACTTAAAGAGGTTATTTTACTATGATGATTTGATACTGTGAATGTACTAATAATGATGACTGTATTTTTTGTGCTTCTGCAGATGTTGCCTTTAGAGGAACCCCCCTACACAGCGGCAGAGTGTCTCCACCAGATAAGGAAGCGACCGAGGAGCAAGGATGTTACGAGAGGTGCTCCAAACCTCAGAGGCAAAAAACAAGAACGCAGAACACTGAAAGACTTTATATGGAAATTATAAAACAGACAGGACAGAAAGGAGAGCCAGGATCAAATTTTAATGGGTCCAGAGCAGATGATAAAAGTGATGGAGGACCAAACGGAGATGCTGAAGTCCTTAATCACACTGCAGGCAGAATTCATACATGCTCGCCCCCACTCCCTGCAACCAACACAGAACTGCTTGCCTTGCCCTCCCCAAATTCCTCCCTCACATTCCTTCCAATCTCCCAGCCCATCTCGGTATCCCATTCATTCCACTTCTTTGGACATCTTCCAAAATGATAGCTGGACTTACGCACAGCTATGAAAGCCTACCCTGCCACTCACTTATCTCCCTTCCCACCAAGTGTTTTGTGTGTGTTGTTAGTTGGTATTTAATAAACACTCTGAAAGATGATCTTTGTCTCCTACACATGGTGGTTGTTGATTAAATTAATACACAGTGGCAACGGGATTATTTGCTGACTACAAATCACAATCAGGAATCATCAACACTGTCATGCAAGGCAGCAACTTAAAGCATGGCACAGTGCTGTATAGAAAGACACATTACAGGTGTTCATTGTCAAAACGGTGCCTCAAGGCCTCCTTGATTCAAATAGCCCCCTGCTATGCCACTCTAATAGCTCTGATATCTGGCTGCTCAAAGTCAGATGCCAGGCGATCTGCCTTCACACTCCACCCCCAGGGAAACTTTTCACCCTTAGCTTCACAAATATCATGGAACTCTCAGCAGTCTGCTGCGACCATGGGACTATTTTTCCTATTTAGGTGTAACCTGCCATAAAGGCAGTGCCAATGTGCTTTTAATCTGCCAAATGCACATTCTACAATCATTCTGCACCTGTTCAGCCTGTTATTGTAGCACTCCTTGCTGCTCTCCAGGTTTCCTGTATAAAGCTTCATGAGCCACGGGAGTAAGGCTGGGTCTCCAGGATCACTACTGGCATTTCAACATCCCTCATTGGAATCTTCTGATCTGGAAAGAAAGCCCCTACTTGCAGCTTTCTATATGGACCAGTGTTTCTGAAAATGTGTGCATCATGCACCTTCCCTGACCACCCTGCATTCGAGTCAGTGAAATGCCTACGGTGATCCACAAGTGCCTACAATATCGTAGAGAAGTACCCCTTTCTATTGATGTACTGCATCGAAAGATGGTCCAGGGCCCATATTGGGATACGCATGCCATCTATTGCCCTGCTGCAGTTAAGGATTCCCATTACCACAAAGCTATCCACTATTTCACAGACATTTCCAAGAGTCCCAGCCCTTTGCAGTAGAATGCAATTAATGTCCCTGCACACTTCCGTTAATTCAGACCCAGCTGTGGACTTCCCAACTCCAAACTGATTCACGACAGACTGGTAGAGAGTTGCCAGCTTCCACACTGCAATTGCCACATGCTTCTCCAACGAGAGGGCAGCTCTCATTTTGGTGTCCTTGCGCCAAAGTGCTGGGGCAAGCTTCACACACAGTTCCAGGAAGGTGGCTTTGCACATCAGAAATTCTGTAGCCATTGCTCTTCATCCCAGACCTGCATAATGATGCGATCCCACCACTCAGTGCTTTTTCCCGAGCCCAAAAGCAATGGTCCACCCTGTGCAGCTGCACTGTGATGCCAGAAATAATCTGATGTTGTTTCATTCCATAGCACACAGCAGGTCAGGCACCTCTGATTCATGTTCAGATTGGGAGTTCATGATATACTGTCTAATCATCCATGATATGCTCATAACAGTGACCACAAAAGTGGAGAGCAGTGCAGGAACCATCCTTTCAGACAGACATGGCAGGCGCACATCAAACAGGGGCCATTGAAAATGCTGCGAAACGCAGCCAGAAACCCATGGAATGATGGGACAGGGAAAAGTGCATCATGGAACTTTGAGCCCACATCTGTGATGCGCTGTGGTCCATCTGCCTTGTCACAACTCCTAGCTGCAGAAGGAAACCAAGCTGCACAGTGGGACATATATCCAGTGCACTACTCTCACTGTCTATGCTAGAACACTAACCGTGGATGCACTCCGCCAACATAAAGAACATGGTGTGAACATGAACAAGCAACATAATTATAGCACTTTTTGATTGGCACCGTAACTTGCATCGACAAAACTTTGTAGTGTAGACAAGGCTTTAGTCAGCACTAATTTCTCCCTCTTCAAACTAAAGGAGGAGATAAGCATAAGAACAAAAGCATGAGATTTAAAACAATCCCTGCCTGAGGAAGCAGGAGGGTTTGTGAGAACATTATGGTAGTTATTTGTATGACTGTAGTGCCTAGAAACTCCTGTCATGAACCAGGATCCCATTGTGCTAGACACTGTTCGAACAGTCCCTGCCCCAAAGAACTTACAATCTAAGTATAAGACAAGATACAGACAGACTGTGGCATACAAGGAAACAATATTACCTAAATAGACAAGATAAACACACAGGATCGGAGAAGTGTAAATAATTTGGTTAAATCATTTTAGTTAACCTGTTACGTACATTTCTTGCGAATTTGCTGAAGTTCAGGTTACTTTGCCAATGTAGAATCTCAAAACTCCTTGCAGATGTGTTTTACTAATCAAAACACAATTTTAAAAAGGTAAAGGAATAGACTTATAGAGCATTCCGTATCGGTCCAAGTCTGTTTCAACTGAAATCAATAGGAACAGAGTTAGGCCAACAGTGTGTTTCTGAAAATCTCTTCCAAAGTAAATTACAGAAAGTAAATAAAGTGACTCAGTGCTAATGCTTGCAAACTTGAGAGAATTTAACATGGAATAATTTACTAAAGTATATCTGATCACATCACATTCAAATCTTATCACAAAGATAAACCTATTCAAATTCTATATTCATAAACGGGTGATTTTAAAGTCAGTATGTAAACAGAACCTTAATTGATTTCCAAAAGTTAGAGAATTGTTGATGTGAATTCAAACAAGATTTACATACTAGAAATTTGAAGTTACTTAACTATTGAAGCATCAAATCAAAATTGCCTTCCCAGATTTTCTGCAGGATGTTCATTTTTATTTTTTAAGAACCACACAATCATCATCTAATAGGTGGTTATTTAAAGTTATTTCTAATTCCTCTTAAATCTGACAAGCAGGGATTACTATAGGTAAACTGAAATCCTAATTTTGGTTTACTATGAATTCTGAAATTTCTCTTTCAAATGTTTTATCATTTGGTTTACTGATTTATAAAATCAATTTAAGCTTTTGTCCGAGCTATCAAACCATTGGCACCACAAGTCATGAATGTCTAATGGAACTAGGCATGTAAGTTCTCCAATATCTTTACAATGCATATGAAAAGTTCCCGTTAAACTAAACTAATGGTACAGTGAACTAACAACATACTTCCTATATGCACATTTTAATCACTCATTGGCTCAAAGTTTCTAGGTACTGACTGTGAAAGTTATTAGTAAACAAAAGTCTGGATTATACATTTAAGACATTTACATGCTTTTTAATTCAGGTACATACTTTCTAAAAAGTATTAAATTACAATAATTAAATCACTTGGGTAAAAAAGCACGTGCATTCTTTACAACTTAGAGCTGGATTTTAGACTGATTTTCTCGCTAATATGACAATTTACACTGACTGCTTGAAATTTCAACTCAGTTTAAGGTTGTATTTCAGCTGTAGTCTTGTTTTATTCTATTGCTGCTGCAGTCTTCTGTTAAAAACTGCAATTTGAAAGAGACGGTTAAATAAAGGCGCTTATCTCTGGCAAAAAAAATTCAGTTCTGACCATGAGTAGGAATCCTTCAGTGGTAGCCATCAAATCCAGCTCTCAGGCCATGTCTACACTACCACTTATGTCGGCAAAACCTATGTTGCTCAGGGGTGTGAAAAAAACAACCCCCCGCATGACACAAATTATGACAGCGTACGTGGTGGTGTGCACAGCACTGTCAGTGGGAGAGCTTCTCCCACTGACATAGCTACCACTGCTCATTGGGGGTGGTTAAATTATATCAACAGGAGAGCTCTCTCCCACCAGCATAGAGTGGCGTAGAGATCTTACAGCAGTGCAGCTGCATCAGTACATTTGTGCGACTGTAAGCTCTCTAGTGTAGCCATAGCCTCAGTCTCTCATCTTCCGCTTCTGCTTGCAGGAGATCCATAAATACTCCCACATGAAGCATCTTGGAACATCCCTTGTCTGCTTTCAGAACTTCAGCAGTTCAAGCAACTGATGAACACCTGCTTGGAACATTCTTTGCCATTCTATTTTTGTTTGTTCTGAGTGTCTGTGGTCTTTGCAACACTTCATAGGGCCTTCTCTTTGGGGTGATGTAACTTTGTTGATTACTATGCACAACTCAGTATTCCTTCTCTGGCTCAGTTAGCAACGTTACTGCTTTGCAGAAGAGTCCATTTTTAAGTTAAGTTTTCTGGTCTGTGACGACTCTCCACATTCTTTGATTTTAATTAACTTATTTTAATCCATTGATTCTAAAACGATATAAAAGTTATTCAAGTCATATGTTTTTAGTCTGACTCAAGCAGGATGAAACAGCTTTATAAATCTACAAATTCTGTAGCAGTTTGCTTTCCTTTTTACAGTTATGTGACTAATCACTGTATATTTCTGAGATATCCATGGCTCATTTATAGCTTGCCTATACAGTGGTGTTATTTCACACTAAACTGCAGAGGTTTTTCCCCTTTGAAATGTCCTGCATGTGCACAACACAATTTTTCTTCTGAATTAACTGGCCAGTTAGTGCCAATTGGATAATCTACTTTGAAAGTAGAAGTTTATTTTGGAATTAAGTAGCATGGAAAAAGGTTTGTGTGGACAAGCATACATTTGGGATTAATTTCAGTCCTCACTTCTGTTCTACACTGCATTGCTTCACACCAAGACTGACCTGTCTGTTTATCCATGTGCACTCTACTGGGGTAACCATGACTGGATGTCACCTCCCTATTTGCAGTCAGGTGCATAGGCAGGCATTCCCTACTTGCAATTACACACTCCTGGAGTCACATACCCTTCTCAGCATTTTCACAGCCATGCCTCATACATCTGCATGGAGCCATGCAGAGGTCATGGATTTCACTGCGATCTGGGGAGAGAAGACTGTTCAAACCTCCCTTAGCAGCCTCTGTAAGAAGAAAATATATGTGCATATAGTGAACTATATGATTGAAAGGGGTCATTACCAGGACAAGGCTCAATATCAAGTAGGTCTGCCAGAATTATTAGTTAAACACAAACACACACAGACACATGACTTTTGGTAGTGCTTCAAGTACCTGCCCCTACTTTGAAAAGCTGATTTTTCCCAGGGAGGCCACCACTGAGCACTGGTATGCTGTGAACAGCACCAAAGGAGTACCTCAACTCCCCTCCTCTCCCTTCCCCCGCCAACTCCTGAAAACCAGGCAGACTTCCAGCATGACAGCATTAGGGAGGGGGACTTCTGTCAGTAAGTATGAACTATATTACTATAAAAATGTATAAATACATTTGTTAAAAATTGTTTATACTTTTGTGTCGGGGGTGCCTGATGGACGCCGCCATTTTGGGAAGATGTGAACTAGGAGCCTACTATGCGCCTCCCTCAACATGGCCGTGACCTGCAGCCCATAGAAAACAACGTATACTCGGAGTTACAGTATCCTTCCCAAAGGTCAAGACACAGGCAATTCCCTTCCCACCCCACCCCACCAGACTCTGAAAACAGCTCTGGGACCCCCTTCATCATCCATATAACAGCAAATTATGTTTCTTCCTGTGCCATTCTACAACCCAAGCCAAAGGCAAAACTCCTGCATGTAAATACGCTTGTGTGACCAGTGCAGCACAAATGTATGCATTCAGCACTTTTTTGGCCTGTGATCCATATCTTCACTGTTATCTTGCCTAAAGTTTGCACTGGTTGATGTTACCATGGATAAAAACTTGCAGTTTTGTTCAATAAAAATCATTTTGACAAAGCTCAGTTTCATAAAACACCATATACGGTAGATTTCACTTAATAGCAACCTCTTAAAGTTGCCAATAAGCAGAAGGTATTGTTTTTGGTGTGGGGAGGGGGAGCAGAAGGGGAAGGGATAAATAAGACAAGGAGCACATAACGATACGTTGTATGGAAAGTACTTGTGAAACTGTTCATTAACTTTCAATACTAAAGAAGACCACACACGACACACAATAACGAATACATTGTATAATGTACCACAGTGCTTAGAGCAAACAAGAAACTTCAGCTTGCTATGTGTCACAGGTACTACTGTAAAGCAGAACAATTCTACGGTATCTTATAAAGAAAAAGCTTTTGAAACACTCCAAAGCATACTGTATACTGTCTCCTTATGAGCACAGTAGTGACACTCATGTCCATTGGCTACATGTCAGAAGTTGTGTTTGGAGGCAAGAATTTTAACACGATGTGCAATAGCTCTACATTAGCTGAATGAGCTGGGCAATTGTCAAGTAAGAGGAAATGTACTGGTCTTGTAGCTGCAGCTCCCTGTTCCAGTTCTTGAGCCACTCTTCAAACAGCAAACTTGTCATCTATGCACGGGCCAAGTTTCTGTGGATCTTAGGCATCTCTGAGTGGACCTTCGGAAAACGAGGGCACATACTGTCTGATCACTAGAAGAGGCCACTTCTCCATCCCATCCATGTTTACACAACACAGCAATGTGATGTGGCCCATAGCTTTTTCCCCCTCCTGCAAACCCTTCTTTCAGCATGCCAATGCTTCTGTCAGGAAAACCGCAGTATGAGAGATCAGTCCCATCAGCCCTGGAGATGTCATGTGGCTGGTACTGCTCTAGAATGGTGGTTAGGAAGTCTGCCTGCCATTCAATAGCTGCCACAAGGTCAGTGTCTTGTTTCTCGCCATATTCCTTATGCTGAACCATCTTGCACTAGGCTTCCCACTGACTAAACTAGTCATCTGAAAGGTTAAAGTTTTTTCTCTGCTCTGCCACCAGCTGACTAGCATTCTGTTTTTCAGCATTGGCCCAAGAGTCAAACATCTTGGCCAAACTTATGCCAAAACCAGAGACACAGGGAGTCACCAACATCTACCTCCTTCCCCTTATGTTGGCACTTGTGGCCTCAGTTTACGCTGTTCCTGTACTCCTGTAAAATGTTATTGCTGTCCTTCTGAATCCACAAAACAGACTTTGAGGCATCAAACCACTTGACTACTCTCACTTGCTTAGTACTACTGGGATTCCCTCCAAGCCCTTTCCACTCAGTTTAACCAGAATACCTCATCCATTTCTGGAAGAACAATTCGTCCAATTCTCTGGGATTCAAAAAACCTCAGTTTGACTCCAACTCATCACTTAGGTTACTATATTAGGCATGTAGCAGCTCTTTCCCCACACTGAGCAGTGCCAGATGCAGGGGATTTAGGTACAGTGTGATACCACAATTCCACTTCATTTCACACAAAACAAAACTTTATATACATCTTTCCTAGCTACTAACACCTATACCACCCACTTGCATGTAAGGACCAATCATCAGCTGATTGTGTAAGGTAAGTTGATCAGTTCAGGGTGTTCCTGACCACTTTATTTACTATAAACATTCACAATAATTAGTTTTTTCAGCAATTACTTGTTCAGGCTTGTTTAGCAGTTACTTGTTCAGGCTTGTCTTGTCTTACCTTGGGGCCTGTTCATGTCAGTTAAGTTAGCCCCACAAGCACTGGGCTCACATAGGGCCCACAGGACCCAAACTTTAGCAGCAAAAGATAGGTTCACACATTTAAAAGCCATAGCACACAGTGGAAGTGCTCAGCTGGTCATGCTCAGAGGCAGAACATTGGTTACAGGTAGGACCTCCCTTCTAAAAAAGTTCCTATTAAGTAGCATTCCTGCTAGTATCTAAATCCCATTAACACCGATGTTAATGGGACAGGACTGGTTCACTGGCAATATGTTGTCATTAACGAGAAGTTGCCATTATCAGGATTCTATTAAGCAGAATCTACTGTAAAGCATAGAAATATAAAGCGCACGCTCCAAAAATCATTGAACACAGCATATAAAAAGAAAAAACACCACTTCTATGTCACTTAATCCATACACAGAGTAATGAAACCTTGGTACAATAATGCATAATAAAATGACATTGCAACCTTTCTGCTCTTCACCTCAAGGCAGGGCATCCCTGACCCTGAGGCCCGGATGATTTGCTTCATTTTGCAAAAAAAGCCTCTCACGTAGTTCACAATGTTCTGAAAGTCTCTGAACTTCTCTCCCTTCCACCCATCAGTGAGATTTCCTTGCTCCCACAGATGCTGTGCAAATTACAACAGGCAGTTATTATTCAGTAACCTTCAGATTTGCCATGAGATGCCATCTCCCTTTCAAACACACACTCTCTATTGTCATTCTTCAGCTACTCAGGGTATAGCTGAACAGGCCCTTTCTCCTATCCAAGTCTCCAGTAAAAAGCTTCAGAAGCAAGGGAAGCGAAAGTAAGCTAGCAGCTCCAAAATGACAGGGAGAATCACACCAGCATTAATATCCACAGTGGTCCTGGCAGCAAGATTTCCATATTTCATTAAAGAAAAGAGGAGTGAGTTCTTAGAGATCCTAGAATTGTGAACTGTTCCAGATGACCCAGGATTAATACCGGTGATAAGTCAGGCTTTACAGTACCACGGAAAAGTTGCTTCTCTTTGTTGATGAACTGTGAAGCCTTATGTGGGGGGGACAAACAATAGGGACTTGGGCTCCATCAACTACTCTAAAACAATTACAGAATTCCAGCTGTGGAAAATCCATCAATAGCCTCCTGCGCATTGCCAGGCTTTAGGACTTGTGTCATCAGCACCTTCCTTTAGCAGCACACACCTGCACAACAACAGCCCTGACAACTGATCTACCAATACTCAAACTGACTAGCTGCTGACTAGCAGCAGTCAGTAGTGGCGAACTTCCAGATGAAGATGGCCACAGACTTCTCCACACCAAGGGGAACTCTCATATGCTGTAATGCCATTGGGTGATATCCACTCAGATCTCTAACAAAATAATGCAGAAATTCTGCCTCCATTTCTGGTGATCCTAGGAATGCAACACTATCATTTCCCAGCAGCCACTGACTTCCTAAAAGCAGAAATGGTACTCAATGGAGTAAAGCTACTGCAGGAAAAAATTTTCCACAGTTAGCTGCTTGATTTCTTCCTCCTCTGAAATCAGCTCAGCAATACAGTGGCTGGCTTCCAAAGCCAAAGTCACTCGAGTGCATGATTGCAAACACACATGCAGCAGCTTCTGTGTATTGAGTGCACTGACTGTGGCACACAGCAAGTTCCCTCTGTGCCTGCTCGCCAAAGTTTGAAAGTGGTACTAACTCACAAAATACAGATGCATCAGGAGATGAAAGGATAGGAATCATGGGAATTTGTTACTGTGGCCCCAAGTCCCAGTATTCTAGCAGATTCGGTAGATATCCCACAATATGGCATGAGAAAAATCCCAGAATGCACAGAACTCAGCAATGGAACAGAGAACCTGTCTGGAATGCTGAATGCTTAGATAGAAGAAAAGTTAGTGCCATGTGTATGCACTGATTTGGAGGCAAATATGTAAAATCCAGTCATCTGGATGAAATTACTGCAGAATAATTATTCCATATGTTAGCTTGCAAAAACCTAAATCTACAGAAAACCTGTGTAGACAAGGCATTAGCAGTAAACAAGTATTTTGTGACATTTAGATAGGTCATTTTCAAGACTTTCACTTCACGCTGGCTTTTCAACATTAAACTGATACAGCAGATGCCTATAACTACATTTGTTAAGTACGTCCAGTTAATCAACATTTCTTATTTAAAAGAAAAATATGTTGATAAGTGGCACAATGTAGTCACAATTTGATATCCTATCAACATCACTTCCTCTGACATTAAACATTAAATAAAAAAGAGCAGTACATATTTGCAGCCAAGTTTTAACTAAAGTTAAATCAGTTCATTGTTTTGAGCTTCTTCTGCAGGTGTAGAGAATATTTTCTTCATTTCAGTTTATTTGAATAGTTTAGTTCAATGACTTGTTCATTCAAAGTTTAACCCCCAGTAGGTTTCTTAAGCAGGAAAAGTTGTTTTCCTTTTCCAATCGATGAATAAAAACTAAGTGCGAGAGGATGAACTCTCTAATTCTAAAATCTTGAAAGATATGGTAATCAGAAACAAATCAGTTAAATATACTAACTACAAAGAATACTTCCTTTGTTCAACAAATCAGTTTTTTAATGCAAAAACATTATTTTGATAAATGTCTTTTTTTGTATTCTATATTCAGCACATTTAAGATAACATTTTAACTTATTGAATAAAGCTATTTTTTGCATTTAATTAAATTTGGATTTTTATTCAAATGGAGCTTGACAAAAAAGTCACAAGTAAAAAATTAATCTAGTAAATAAATGCATCATTCACCATTTTTAAACAAAACTGTAAATTAAGCTGTATAATTACTTATATATGTGTATAGATATGGTTAGCAAAAAAGCACCAGATTCAGTGTAAAGGCTATATTCAGCAGCAAATAAATATGTTTTAACCACTGAGAACCAACCTTTCTATAGAGAAATAATTTAAAAGTACAAATGCAAAACATGATTAAAATGGATGATTTAAATCAAACCATTCTGGTATAGGCCCAAGGAAATAATTGCCTTGCCTCTGTGACCAATGACATAGCAATGGTGACACCAACAGAGCCAGTAGTCTGTACCAGAAGATCAGGTTACAGAAAAAATACCACTGAAGGATCCTAAAGCATTTAATATAAAAGGCCCACAATATCCATACAAGATAGGTCATTAAGAGCTAACGGAACAATTTGACAAGTCGGAATGTTGGGTTTTTTTTTTTTTCCTTCAATCAGATAAATAAAAATGGAGAATTTTGTGAAATTATTCACAATTTTCTTCCTCAGCAAAAGATCTGTACAATTCATAATTCAATTGAACACTATGTCCAACGGACCACCAGAGTGTAAGTTTCAAATAGCATATTTGATTGAAATATTTGCCATTCCTGGTGTGTTCATTAGTAAGTAAGACATCCTACAGAGAAAAGCAGAAATATAATAGATTCTACTTCTTAGCAACCTCTCAGTTCACAGCAAAAAGTTGCCATTACCCAAAAGTTGACATTAAAGAATAAGGCTCTGTGTTTGAGCACATGCATACCTGTACAAGTGTGGAAGAATGATCCATTGTAATTGTAGAAGCTTGGCTACTGTTTAAGATTCACTTTGATACAACATAGAAAACTAAAAAGGTGCTAAAAGTGTTACATTAGGGGCTTGTCTACACTTGCCGCCGAATCTCGTAGGTAGTCGAACGGAGTTACGCAAACTACGCAAAAAACTTGCGTAACGCCCGTCAACTTCTCTGCTTCTCTTCTGCGCGCCTTCTTCACTGCACTGCGCCACTTGAGAAGGTGGTCTTAATATGTCGATTTCTGGATTGACTGAGCAGTCTTCATTGACCGCTCAGTCGATCCAGAGAAATCGATCTGACAGCAGAGAATGTGCTGCCATCAGTGAAGACGTAGTCTATAACAAGTAGAGCAAATTTAAATCTTGGTATACCGTGTGGTGCTTGAGAGACACGGAGTGAGGCAGCACACAATTTTATGAACAAATCAAAAGTCAAATTTAAAACAAAACATGTCCAATGTTGCCTGTTTTTTATGATTCGCTACCTCCACTTGGAGATCTATCTCAATTTTGAATGAAGCCTTGTCAATGTCATAATACTGGCATATCCTGTTGAAAATGTCCACTGCACGTAGCTGTTCTGGAAGTGAAGGCTATTCAAGTTTGTTGTCTGATACATTATCTTCTTGTGGCTTTTCAGCCTCTGGGGGCAAAACAGCCATGAGAAGTTTGGCATCTGTAATCACCTCCCATCTCCATTTCACTGTCAAACTCAACAATGGCTTCAAATTCCTCTGCTGTCAGATTACTAAGAACAGTAACATTGGACAACACAATGTCCGCCAGGCCAGCATTTTCTGTGGACGATTCAAAACCTCTTTCTGAAGCACTTGTAAACAGTTTTGGGGAGAAAAGCACACAACACCTTCCTGAGATGCACTGCATCAATTAGAGGGCATTTTGTTTTGCAACATCCACCACTTGTAAGCGTGAGTCAGCATCAAGAGAGGCAATGATGTGCACATTCAGATGAGTGTGATAGTAATCTTAATTATACACCATGTCCATCAACTGCATACCTGAGGTGGTGTTGGGAGGTAAAAATTTTAACACAATGTGCGACATCTGTATATTAACTGAGTGACCTGGACAGTTGTTAATCAACAGTTGAATGTCTTATAGGCACCCTTCAGCCATCCTTGAAACAACTAACTTGTCATCCAGGCATTGGCAGAGTTTCCTTAGTTCATGGGTAGCTCTGAATGATCTTTAAGAAAACAAAATGGGTGCTTGCTCTTTTCGACCACCATATGAAGCAGTTTCTCTATCCCATCCATGTATGCATAGCATAGCAACATGACAAGGTTCATGGCTTTTTTCCTCCCTCCTACAGATTCTTTCTTCACCAAACCAAGGCCTCTGTCCAGAAAGCCCCAGTAAAAGAGAGCACACTCAGAACTGAAGATGTCACCATGGCTGGATCTCGATTTGAAAGGTGGCTAGGGTGTCCGCCCTCCATTCAGAGCCGCTGAAAGGTCAGTGTCTTGTCTCCTGCCATGCTTCTTACACTGAACGACACAGGGTTGGCCTTTCCAGCAACTAAGCCAGGCGTCAGAAGGGTTGAACTCCTTTCCCTGAGCTGCTGCCAGCTGAGCTGCTTTCTTTTTCACCATTAGCCTGGAAAATCAAGCACATTAGCCAAGCATATGCTGAAACCAGAGACACAAGCTTCACTAATGTCCACCTCCTTGCCATTGTGTTGCTCCTTACAGCCTTGGTTCGTGCTGCTCTCATGCACCTATTAAAATGTTACTGCTATTCTTAATGCACAAAACAGATTCCAAGACACCAAGTTTCTCATACATACTTAGTACCAGGCTCACGAAGAGCCTCCAGAAGTTTAACTGTCAATCAGCAAGAAAAGTCCATATGCTCGGAAGCCATGACATGCAGCAGAAGTGCTCAGCTGCCCAGGCTCAAAGCCAGGAAACTGATAGGACCTCTTGCCTAATGAACTTAATAGGTGATATACCTGTTGCCGATATCCGAATCCCATTAACATCAAAGTCAATGGGATGGGATCAGTTCCCGGCAAATTGTTGCTATTACGTAGAAGTTGTTCATATCGGGATTGCTATTAAGCTGAATCCACCATAAAACGTTATGCTGTGTAATTTAGTCAAATAAGTAGCAAGTTTTACATCAAGCAGACTATTAGAATCGAACTTCCATAGTATTTACCATCATGAGGTCTGAGTGTTCAGTTATGCATCAGAGGTTGTTCATACAATTAAGTCAAAATTCACTTCTGATTTTGATTAAATATTTCTGGATTTCCCCTAGCTCATTAGTAGCTCAGCTACAGTAAGCAATATCAACTTTATAGATATACCATAACTGGGAAAGTCCACACACATTACAGGGAAATTCCACCCACAGCATGCAGATGCAAACTTATGTATCCCTTTGGCTATGAAAGAATTTTTCTAGAGTCCAACACTAGCTTTTTAGCACATTGCATTAGGAAACCTCTGCTCTAAACGTCATGGCCTTGTCTTCACTGGGGAGATGAAGGGGCAAAGTGTGTTAACTCAAATTAGAGGTAAAATCCTAATGAGGACTAGGTAATTTGTAACCTTCACATAAATTAACTTGAGTTAAGACTACAAATGGTCTTGTCTTCAATCCTCACTATGATTTTTGCCTCAACTGAGTTAACTTACCTCTCCCTCCCAGTGAAGACAAGGCCCATGAGGTAAGATATATTTCCTTAGTCTATGACGTAAAGGAGCATCACTGTGAAGAGAGCAAAAACAAATCTGAAACTCATGATCACATGCCTCTTTTCAACATGCATCTCAGTTAGAATGATGCAGGCTTTTCTTTTAATTTTAAAAATATCCTCATCAATTACCCTGAGCTGCAAAGCTATGACATTTCTATACTACTTTAACATTAACTAATTGGTGAATAGGTGCATTCTTAATTCTGAGAATACAAATTCAGGTTCTACAAAGTTGACTTCTGTAGATTTCTGTCCATGCCATAGGAGACAAGGTTTCCATACAAAGGGTAAGGTAGCTAAAGCATTTGGGACAGAGACACCCCCACCTCCCCTCACAATGTTTAGTGTCAGATTAAGTTACGTAAAGGGTTTCCAGTTGTGTTCTTGGTTATTCAGCTGAATTTAGTGGTATGGCTGAATACTCAGTGATGAGCAGAGCTTAGGTCACTTTTGAGTAAAAACGTCAGCACTAAAGTCTGAAGCATCAGATGGCTTCAAAATGAAAGTCTGAGCACCAAACGGAACAGGAATCAAGACTTAGGGTAAGGGCAAACCTTACCATCCTCATCTGGAGGATGAGGCTCTAAGGCAGAATAGGCATTGTTTCCCAAACTGGAAGCATAGAATTTAAAGTTCCTTTTAGCATCCGTGATGATTGAAACTGATTAGGGGGCATAAATGCAGTTACACAGAGGTTGTGGGGGGAAAAGGGCAACACATCCTCAGAAACATACAGGAGCTCCCTAAAGATGACATTTCCCCCTGCCTTCAAAATAGTACCTGCAGACATGTTAACTCAAATGCTGTTTTAATAATCACTTTCTTCTTGTGAGCCTAACTTTGAAAAGGAGAAGGATTACACACAGAGCAATAAGCAAGTAAAGCCTGGTCTGAACTTAAAAATTAGGTTGATATTCCTACATCGATCAGGACATACCCCTGAATAACATAACTATGCTGACCTAACACCCAATATAAACACAGCAATGCAGATGGGAAAAAATTCTGTCATGTCACTACCATCATCATTCATAGAGATGATGTTCCTACATTGAGAGAAAAACCTCTTCCATCGGTGTAGGCTGTATCTACACTACAAGGTTATGCCAACCATAGCTTCAGCAACATAGCTATGCTGGTATAGTCTCTGTAGCATCAAACATACCCTAAGGTTATTTTAGCAGTTATGTTTTGAATAGACTGTGGTGGAGGGGGGAGAGTCAGGTCACGCAGTCTAGAGAGGATGTGACTGCAGTAGTCAACATAGGAAATGAGGATCTGGACAGGAGTCTTAACTGTGTGGATAAACAAAAGAATTAGGATGGTAAAGATTATGAAAAAATGACAAGATCTGAACATGACCTGGATGCATGAGGAAAGGAGATAGAGTAGTTCTTGGTTCTGTCTCATAAAGCACTAAATAGTCATGGGGGGCAATTAATTCTGGACAGCTTTCAGATGAAATGTCAAACATTAGCGTACCACAAATACTGAAATCCTGCGATGGGATCCCTGGGATACAACCTGGAACTGTGGGACCGCTATGCCCCCTTAACTCTCCAGCCTGGACTATCTGTCACAATACTTTGCTACTGACAAGCTGCAAACTTCTGCAGGAGCTGTGGTCACTCAGTCAACAGCATGCAGGGACACACCAGGCTAAATTATATGAATGAACCATAGACAGGGAAACACCAGCAAATACCCCCAGCCTTGCACCCCAGAAATATAAGTCTTACACTGCTCAAGCCCTTCCCTTGAACAATGCAAGCTCATTAATTAATTCGCCACTTCATCACAGGATAATGGACATTCCCCAAACACTTTAGACAAATTCACGGATAAGGACTAAAAGATCAAAAGTTTAACAACTACAGAAAGATAGATCTTAAGTGATTATAAGTGGTAGGCATAAAGGTCAGACATAGTTTACCTAAGAAATAAAAGTAAAATCGCAGTCTAAACCCTAAACTCTATTAGACTAAGCAAGAAGTGGATCAAATAGCTTTTCTCACCCCACCAGATACTGCAGGCAATTTACACTTCTTAATACACAGGCTGAATTTTCTTCTCAGCCTGGGACCAATCTCCTCAATATAAAGTCTGTCTTCCCAGTGTTCTTGTTGCCTTCCAAGTAGGTGGGGGAGAAGAGAAGTGGTCTCATGATGCTAGGTCCCTTATTTTATACTCCATTCATGTCCCGGGAAAGATACTGGCCCAGGAATGTCCTGGAGGGTCTTGCTGTGTCAGAGTTGAGCTATCCTCATTGTGTGGTGTTTGCGCAACTGGCTTTTACAGAATTATAAAACTCTTGTTTACAATTCGCTGGTCAGTGGCTCGTGATGGTTGCTTAACACCCATTTGGATGTGGGTCACTACCTTTGTTGTCACTGGAGAGCTAGTACTGGGTGTCTCCCAAACTCAACATATTTCAATAAAAACCATATAGCAGAATATCATAATTGCATATATGATACACATTTTGATTAAACAACCAGTTTCAGCTGATCATAACCTTTCATATGGTACCTTACAAGGTATGCTTTGTATGAAATATCACAACCATATACAAAATGAATAATATGGGGGTTACAGGGTGCTGCTCTGAGGTACAGTACACAAACCCTTATTGTGCCAAGTTTTCACTTACACCAACTCAAGGAATTTAATACATTGTAAAGGTTAGTCTGAAGATGCCTAAATATTTGTACCCTGAGGAGTGTCCTAATTAGTCTTTACGAAGATATGAAAAGCTTTTGAAATTCTAGTGTAGACAAGCCCAATGACAATAAAGACCAAATCCTGCCCTCAGTTACACTTGACAGTACTGATATCAATGGTATTTCATAGACATAGGTGAAGGAAGAATTTTTGCATGAATTTCCAATCACATCTTTAGTTTCCCCTTAAGATCCATTAACTAGAAAGAGTATTCACTTGTAGAATCTATTGTCTCCAAACTAGCAATAATGGAAAGTTCAAGAACAAAACAAAAATGTTTCAAACTTATATGGCAAGAAATAATTGGTTTTGCAATTTTGTTGTGGAAAAGTATATTCACAATTTGCGACTCTTGTTGTTATAAGCTGCCTCAAGTTCAAAAACTGACAAAAGCAGATAAATGCTCATGCACTCCCTCCTTAATGAATGTTGTCTTTGAATTAAATAGAGATTAATTACTCAACTGGTCATTGGGGCACCACGCAAAATACACATCTGTGCAAAAATTAAATTTCTAAAAATCATCATCATATACTAACTGATCAATAGAGTCCTGCAAATCTGCGGATAATATCCACAGATCCGTAGACCATTTTTGAAGATTGAGAATCATATGGATGGTCGCAGAGCTCACAGATTCCATGACCTCTGCAAATTCTGGGGCAGCTGTCAGCTCTGGCCTCCGCCAAACAGCTGATCCACAGGCCAGCTCCGCCCCAGACTGGCCCCAGTCAGTTGTTCAGGGCCCTGGGGGCTGGTCGTCAAATCAGCTGTTCAGCTGCCACAGAGGCCAAATAGCTGATCAGTGAGGGGGATGGAAAGGTTGGCTACCAAATACCTGATTGGCAGCTTAGGACTGCAGCTGCCACTGCAGATGCACATATCCATAAAAGATGGAGTGCAGATCATGGTTCGGATATAAATGTATTCTTGCAGATGCAGATCGGATGCAGATCCACATTTTTTGTATCCGTGCAGGGCTCTACTGATCAAGTCTCAGTTTGCAAGTATACACATAGGAACGTGTTCAAAAACCAATTAAGGTATTTATTTTCCAAATACAATCTGACCCAAATGTCCAATAGCAATGATGCTTGGTCATGTACTAACCTCAGTTTCGGGAGCACCAAAACCTGAGTTTTCTGAGCACACTCTTGCAGTAATATTCATAATCCATATTCCTCTATGCAGTGTTACAGGACAACAGGCAGCCAGACAAAAGACACCCTATTAGCAGACCTTCAAGACCTGGTGAATTGCCTTTACTACTGATAAATTAAACCGACCTACAAATCTTGTCCTATGAGTGAAGTTTTTGTGCTATGGTTTATACACATGCATGCACTCTAAGTCTTATTCTTCAATAGCCTAAACTTTAGGAACAAAATATAAGCTACCACAGACTCCAATTTTGTTGATGAAACAAAGTGCAATTTTAAATCAGACTTGATTAGTATGAAGTGGCTTACAGAACAACATAAACCATCTTTCTGAATCCTAATAAGCTCTCAAGCTTAATAAAAATTGCAGTAATGAGTTCCAGTGGTTAAATGTGTTGTGTAAAAGTGTATTACCATTTAGCAGTTTTTTCATATTCATAGATTCTAAGGGCAGAAGGAAGCACTGTGATGATCTAGTCTGACCTCCTGTGTAACACAGGCCATAGAACTTCCCCAAAATAATTCTTAGAGGATATTAATGTATATTTGCCTTTCAATTTCATTGAATGTTCTTTTGTTTTTATACAGGTGCTATGCAATAAACCAATGATGATTACGGTATCTTTGTGGTCTCAGATGAGGGAAATTGTTTTAAGTCTAAACAACCTCCCATAGCATCAATACAAGATGGAATAAAGATTGTTTGGGTATTTCCATACCTCAAACTATGATTTATTTTAATCAAACACAAAATTTGAATTTCTTGAGCTTCCAAATGCTTGTGGGATAATTACAACACCTAGTACTTCTTTTTACATTTAAATTACTGATATGCAGTTTGTCTAGAAATATTTTTATTTAAAATTTCATACATGAACACTGAAGAAGAAACCTGGGAGAATGCTAACATATGATAACTATTTAGTTGAAGATAGGAAACAAACAAATCGCTACCTTTCATTTTAAGGCCAGGAGCAGTTTAAGTGACCAGTATGCTCCAGCTGCTTTAAAGCATGTTCACAGCTGGTTTGCATTGGGAAATGGAAATTAGCTAGAGTATACGAGTAAATTTAAGTTTTAATTTGCTAACATTGAGCCGTGGAACTTTTAGAACAGAGAAAATGGAGCCCAATCCCATGTCAGAGAAGAGCCAACTAGATGAAGCCAGCACAACACAACACAAAATAAAGTTATATTATCTTCTTTGGGAAAGTCTTGCAGCATTACACCTTGCATTATAAGTCTGCTACAAAGGTATGCATTCAAACCTACCCATATTTATACCATGCTTGTTTACGATTGATAGAAAACTCCACAAATTCCACTGTATTATCAAACCTGACAGTTTTTATCTAGCTCCATACAATGTCTGCAAGACACAGAGGCGTCTGTACCATACAGATCCAGCACAGATAACCATCCGTACTTCTATATCTGGTAGACTGCAGACTTTGTAAGCTTCAACAAAACTTGCATCTTGTTTTTCTGATAGACTCTACACATACACAGAACAGAGGTTACAACAATTTGACTAGTAACT
Source organism: Emydura macquarii macquarii (assembly GCF_026122565.2). Lineage (NCBI taxonomy): Eukaryota > Metazoa > Chordata > Testudines > Chelidae > Emydura > Emydura macquarii. The sequence goes on from NW_027133667.1 coordinate 3,492,983, forward strand.
TTCCATAGTAAAATTTAGCACAAAGAAAAAGGATTCTGAAAATATCTGATATACTTTGATTACTTTGTTGGGTTTTTTTAAAATGTAACTGCACAACACACCTTATTCAATCACACATGTAGTTATAACAATAAAGAAAGTTTTGCTTAATACATCTGTTCGCCAGAGCCAATCTCCCAGTCATCGTTGGAAATGTCATTGGACCGGTCAGGGTAATACTTATGGTAGAGTTGCTGGCTTCAGCCATGTCTCTGCTTGGTAATTTGTCCTTCTGTGGACTTGCTTAATAATGCTTATAGCTGTTGTACAGGACAAAAGTGATGTTTTGTTCACGGAATGTACTGAGTTGAAGGACATTACGTAGATAAGAGGAAGCTATCAGTACAGCGAACACACAAAATGTACTGCCAAAAACTTCCCTAGATTGGTAAGAGGTGAAAGGCCTGGCCAGCATGTATGATCAGTGGTAACAGAAAAAACAACATGGAAATAGCAAGGATAGAAAAATGTATGTAAACTGAAGCTTGCACATGGCATTGTACAAGTTAGGCAAGACAATGCTTAATGTTGACTGCATGGTCAACTAATCTGAAGAGGTATAGATATTACAGTGTAAGGGGATAACCACAGCCTCATAGGGAAAATTTATCCTCACCCCTACTAGGGATGTAAAATACTAAGCGGTTAACCAATAAGTCTCACCATTGAGACTAATAGTTATTGGTTAACCAGTGGTGCAGGCTCTCAGTCTCCACGGTGACAGCGTTGGGACATGGAGGAGGCGGCCACATTGCTGCTGCCCTGGGAAGCTGTGGCCCTGATGCAGGCACTGCAGAACACCAGGGACTATGGCTCAGAGACAGGGGTCTCCTGCGCTACCTAAGGCTTGAGGGGAGGGGGCAAGGGGACACAATTATACTGGTTAAACGGTTAACCAATATAATTGTAATAGTTTAAACGGTTACCTTTCCTAACCAATATTTACATACCTAACACCTACCCTCCAGGAGAAAGTAATTGATCAATATATTTTTCTGTGTACCTGCCATTCATTGCTTTTATAGTGATTATAACTGCAAGGCTATGCTTTTGGTTTGAACAAAAGCTTTGAAATAATAAACCTGAGCATCTCGGTCTCAAGAGTATAGTAAAACTCATCCAACATTAGTACAATTCCATTCCTTATATAGAACCACCACTGCAGCATCAGCATTACATGTAACTATAGCTTTCTAAGCAGTAGTTTTCAATTTCATCCTTGGTCCAAGCCAGTGGTTCTCAACCTATTTACCATTGTGGGCCACATATACAGCTGTGTGTGTGTTATGTGGGTTGCATCCACACAATATGCATACTACCCGTATCACCCAGAGGCTGTCACATGGGCCACAGCTGTGGGAACCACTGGTCTAGGCATAAAGCATTATGGGACTCTGGTTCAGTTGGTCAAGAGTTCTCTGATGCCACAATGGACCTACTAAGAATGACCTGAACTATAGCGCTGCAAGTGTGTACATAAATAAAGCAGGGATTCAGCCTCTTTGTGAATTGGATCTGATGAGTCATCCCTGAGCTGAGGTGGTGAGTGATTTGAGGTAATTACCTGTAATTCCTCTGATTGGCTGGGCCATGTTTCATTGGCCTGGGCCTATCCACAAGCAAGGGACCCTAAGGCAAGATATATAGGCTCCTTATGAAAGAAGCCATTGCAATAGACTCCTTATGAAAGAAGCCACTACAGCCTGCACAACATTGCTACCTTGCCAAGAGGATTCCCAGCTGCCTGGTAGTTCTGACAGACTGCCCCAAAGACTGTGCCTGTTCCTGCCCCAGCCTGCGCTGGTGCCCCTGCTAGTCTAACAGTGGAAGAAAAAAGGGAACTTTAATCAAATCCTTAAACCATAGTTGCAGCCATCACTTCCACAATAATGAAAGAGGTAAAGACAGAAGTGTTCGATCTACTCCTTCCATTTTCTTCATTTTATGTTATATTTTATATAAATTTATTTTATATTTTACTTCTGCCATATGTCCCCTCTAATCTCTGAACAGTCCTAATCTTTTCATTCTTTCCCTGTGTGACGGGTTCCCCTGGGATACAAACTGGGGTGGGATACCTCTGTGACCCCTGAACTCTCCAGCCTGGGCTGTCTCTTACAATGCTTTGCTACTGACAAGCAGCAAAGCCCTCGAGGTGCTGTTATCACACAGCACAACAGTAGATAGAGACCTACACACAGCTAGATTGTGTGAATACTCCCAGAGCCACTCATGCATCCCAGAAAGGCACCAGCCAATCCACCCCAGTGTCCTGCCTTGCCCCCAAGGATGCACCGTCCTGCCCTGGTCAGACGCCTGCCTAGGATAAGTTTATTACCCCGTCCACCCATCCCTCAGTGTGGAGAGGACATTCACAAGCCTTTGTTAACTGAGCTGAGATTTTCCAAACACTTCAGCTGAAACACATTATTTTAGTTAAAATATAAAACAGATTTATTAACTACAGAAAGATGGATTTTAAGTGAGTATAAGCAATAGGCATAAGAGATCAGAGATAGGTACCAAAGAAAACAAAAACTCACAATCTAAATCTTAAACCTTATAACAGTAGGCAGTATTCAGATTAAGCAGGTTTTTTTTCACCCCACAAGATGTTAGAGTTCTCAGTGCACAAGCTACTCCCTGAAATTTGGGACCAGTCTGCAGTTGACGTCTCTGTCGCTCAACGCTCTCATTACTTCCAGGGTAGGTGAGGGAGGAGAAAGGCCAAGGCATGCAGCCGCCGTCCCTTATTTTATATCTTTTGACCATGTGCTTAACAGACATTAGTCCAGGCATGTCCAGGTGGGCTGTGATGAGTCACAAGGTTGCTCAATCCCCCCGGTGTCATCTCGTGCGACTGAGTCAGAGTTGAGCAATCTCCACTGCACAGTCTTGTGCAACTGTCATTGTATTGTAAATCCTTTGCATACCATTTCAGATTCTCTGATGGATAACAGTCATTTGACACCCTTCTGGGCAAGGACCACCACCCTTGTAGAAGAGGCTCCTAAATTTGCAGCATATATCTCTAGCAAGTATACAGCAAAAACTCATAACTTGATACACACTAACAATACACATTTTGACAGCACAATGGGTATTAGCAAATTATGACCTTTCATTAGATATCTTATATAGCATGCTTAGTATGAACTATTACAACCCTACAGAAATGATGAATGTGAGGTTTACAGAGTGCTGCTTTGGGGTACGAGTCACACCCTGCATCTTATTTGTTTCCTGACTACAGACTCCTTCTATTTCCGCTATAGTTAACATGAAATGCAAATCCAAACTGACATTTGGGCTGTGTTTTGCTTGTGACCTCAAAATTCAAGAGAACTCACCAACAAAATATGATTATATGGCCTAATCCTAGTGTCATGACTACAGGGCTTGTTGCAACCCTGTCCCCTTTCTGGTCTCTGAGTGCACCACTTCATGTATCAGGCCACATGCCTTTACCTCTTCTGGGTGGAACTCTGCAATCATTTCACTTCTAGACCAGGCCCTGGCCTAGAATACCCTGAGTATCAACAATACTTACCCAGTAAGTCTGACTGTGTTTATTTAACAGTAGAAACCAAGTTTCCAGAGAAAACGGATTTTTAAAACAAATCTACATGCAAATCTACTTTACCTAAAGGTTCACCATTGTTATGGGTTCAAATTTTAATAATACAAGATGTCAAATAATCATTGCTTAATAACGACCAATACAGCACATTACAGAAAGCAAGATTATACATACCAAACCAGATTGGAGAAGTGACTTTGCAGCTCAATTCACTGGCAACTAATACCCAGAAACTTTCCCCTTTATATACCATGTGTGTTTATGAAAAAAGAGACAAAGAAAATGACCCATTGACCTATGGAGTTCCTTTCACAGTATCTGGTTTATCTAACTGAAAAGCTAAAGATACATGTAACCAAGTCATCGACAGAAAACATCTGTAATGAGTTGTTCCTGATAATGAAATATTGGAAGATGCTTTTAGCTGATCACAATCATCTGTCACAAGCAGTCCCTTTCTAGCCATCTGGAGTGGACACATTTCCAAAGGGTCAGAGAAAGAGGACACCCACTTAGTGATAACACATTAAGGTTCAGCTTATCAATAACACTATCGGTTCAGCTATAGTTCATTTTAAATACAAAGAATTATAGACACAAGGCATTGTGAGATTTTGGCTCACCTACAAAGACTCATGGAAGTTTGGTTCACCTAGTAACAACCCCCTGATAACCTAGGCAGGCCTAACTTTAGATGCCCCGACAAGTGTCTCTAAATCTGATTCCCACAACCAACTCCCTCCTCTGCTGAGAGAATGTACCTTTTTAAAAAAAAAAAAAAAAACCACCTATAGTCTTTTGCCCTCTGTGTTCCTAGTCCCAAGTACTTTTGCAGGTTGGCTAGGAAGATGTAAAATTATCAGAGTTAGTCGTTCTGACATTGGCTTAGTCTACACTTACCTCCGCGATTTGGCAGCAGTCGACGGGAGTTACACAAAGTATGCAAAGAAATTGCGTAACTCCTGTCGACTTCTGAGCTTCTCTTCTGCACGTTGTCTTCACTGCACTGCGCTGATGGGAACTGCGTTCCCGTTGACACAGCGCTACACCACTTGCAGGGGTGGATTAACAACATCAACTTCTGGATCGACTGAGCGGGTCTTCACTGACTGCTCAGTCGATCCAGATAAGTCGATCTGACCGTGGGGACTTTGCCGCCACATAGCCCAAGTCCCTTAACAATCCTTAAGGCCTGGTCTACACTAGAGAGTTCTGTCAACCAAAGTCAACTTTGCGTCTCCTTACATTGGCGGTGGGGCTGTCATAAAGACCAAGCCCAGGCAGCTGGCACTCTGAGCTGGCAGCCTGTGGGGGAAGGGGAGAAGTCCGGGTGCTTCTCCACCTGCTCTGGGCAGGGACAGCCTTGTCAATTACACAGCTGAGCCATGAAATTGATATGATGCTCACTGCAGCAGACAGCAGGGAACAGAATACCTGGGCATCTTCCTCCAGCTCCCAACAAGGAAAGGGGAGGGGAGACATCTCCGGCGGCTTCCCCAGGCTCTCAACTGGAACCAGGGAGTGGAGAGACAGCCCACAAGGAGCCCAGGAGCTTGGGGGCTCCTGGAAGAGAGCTGATGGACGGGGCTCTCAGCTCTCCATACGGCCTCCTAAGGTCCGTGGAAGTTCTCCTGTTGAGGATGCACTCCACCAACCCAAGACGGCAGGGTGGACATCAGCCACCGTTGTAATTAGATAGACTTATATTTTAAGTGTAGACAAGGCCTAAGTGTATGCTGAGGGATGGCTTATGTTGAGCTATTCTATTCCCTTCCTGCTAGATCTTTACAATGAAAAGCACATTCCCTTACAAACAACTTCATCTTGGCATGCTATTCAACTCAGAAGATTAAGTCAGTAAGTCAGTTTTAATAAAGTCTCTTCTGAAAGTAATTTGACTGCATCAACAATACTCACAAGGAAAATATCTAGAACAAGGGTGTTGCCACCCATTATTTGTATTACAGGAGCACCTAGAGATCAGGGCCGCAGTGTCCTAGGTACTGTACAAACAAACTCAAACCCGTAAAAGGTGTAAAAATCCCATCTACAGGCTGCTTAAAAGCTTGCCCTTAAAATGATTAACATAACTGAATTTAGGAACACAGAAACAACTCTCTCACCAACATGAGATCCCTTATGCTGCCATACTTCTCTTTTCTCCCTACCACAAGCCTCTCTCAGCTGCCTTTTGCAGCACAGAGCAAGATAAAGCTCTTCAACTTGGAAAAGTGATCAGAAAGAAGACGCAAAAACACCAACACACCCATGTTACATAAACTTCACTGCACTGTTCAGCTTTCTCACCTCCCCTTTCGGACATGCAACTTGTTACAGACTATTACATATGTGTAGCTTCCGAAGGCATTAACAGACGCTCCCTCCAAGAAGCAGAACTAGATCGAGAGTCAAGTCCCAGAGAACACAATGCAGAGAAAAAAAAAACAGACCAGCGAGGAAGGGAAGATGTAGAGGATATCCGAGGTGTTTTCCCCATTTCTCATTTCTAACCCAGGACGCACGAACCCTGGCAAGTTGCAATTCTGATGTGCCCGACAGCAGCGTGGGAGTTAAAAATAAAACAAATCGTAACGCCCCTGTTTGCTCCTGGAAGTTGCCTGCAGAGGGGCCTGGCTCCCTTTCCATATCACAGCCCCCCCTCCCGCTTTGTATCGCGACATGACCCAGGCACTTCCCCGTGCCCAATTATGCACCCCGACACAATAGCCACCGCACCACGGCCGCGGTGGGAGCGGCCACAGCCACACGGGCCTCTCCCCCCCCCCTGCCCGCCGATGGGCGGCCACCCGCCGAAGTCCCTGCCCTCGCTTTCCGCCGCGGTCCCCCAGGGCCCTTCTGCTTCCAGTCGCGACAGGTGCCTCGTCCCCCCACCACCCCCGATCTGTCGCGAGGCAGCAGCAGCAGTCCCCCCCCCTCCCCCCCGAGCGAGGGCTGGAGCCCGGCCCGGGGCCGGGGCACTTACCCGGTGTGCAGTGCAGGGGGGAGGCCGGCGAAGGGACGGGCGAGGAGGGGGAGGCCGGCGGCTGCAGCTCCTTGGGGGTGCCCGGGCAGGGGGAGGGCAGGGCGGGGGGCAGCATGAGGAAGCGGTCGGGCTGCGGCAGGCAGCGCAGGCAGAAGGAGTGCAGGCAGGGCAGCAGCTTGGGCCGCCGGCTCTGGATGTGCTGCCCGCACACGCCGCAGGTGTCCAACAGGTTGAGCTGGGCCGCCTCCCCGCCGCGCTCCGCAGGGCCCTGCCGGCTCTCGGCCTCGTTCTCCCCGCTCAGCACCGCGGCCCCCGCCCGATCCGCCGGCCAGGCCCCCGCCGCTGCCGCCGCTGCTGCCGCCGCTTCCATTGTCCTGCGCCGCCCGGCGCCTCCCGCCCGAGGGGAGGGGGCGCGACTCCACCGGGCCGAGCCTTGCTCGAGCTCCCCGGCCCCGCGCGCGCGCGCGCGTCCAGCCCTCGCCCGGCCGCCCCCCTCCCTCCGCGTCCGCGGTGGGTGTTTGTTATCCTGCAAACTGCTGCTGCCGCTGCACCCGCGCGCGACACACGGGCCAACGGCTACTACCCGCGGCCCCGCCCCCTTCTACGAGCTGGGTCTCCCCCCCTTGGCCCCGCCCCCTTCTTGCACATAGGTCCCGCCCCTCTCCTCCTACTGGCTCACCCCTTTCCTGCACCGCACATCGGAGACCCCGCCCAGCCCTGTCCAGCTCCACCCCCATCAGGCCCAGCCCCGCCCCCCTCTGCACACTCACAGCCGCCCTACCCCTTTTTCTTCTGGTCGCACGAGCTGTGCTGTCCCCTACACCGCCCTCACCTAGGCACCCACCCTTCCCTCCTGCTCTGCCATGCAGTGCCTCCTAGCAGCCAGCTGGGAGCTGGCCTTTGAAACCTGGCCTGGTTTCCTCATCACCACCACATCCCTCCCAAAGTGAAACTCTGCTCCCTCCTAGGACCAGTACACCAGGCCATAGGGGTTTATTCCCCCTTCCCCTGCCTTCCTCCCACCCTTTTCAACAGCTGTTTCCTCCACCTGTCCTAGGGCCCTTGGCCAGAATGAGTGAGATACACAGACTTGGGCACAGGGTCTAGCTAGCAAGTGTGAAAAATGGGGGAGGGGCTGTAATAGGTGCTAATATAAGAGAAAGCCCTAAATAGCAGGACTGCCCCTATAAAATCAGGACATCTGGTCACCCTATTCGAGCATGGTGCCATGTAGCAAACTACCAAGGGATCCACACGGAGGACTGTTGACAAATGGGATACACAGATCTAACCCCGAACTGTTTGGGCAGATCCCACCTAGCTAAGGGGTATTTCTTTTTATTTTTTTAAACCACCTTTGAGGCTTATGGAGCTTGTCAAACCAGTAAAGTCTTAGGGCGCCTCTGCACAACTTTTACCCTAGGGTTCATTCATTTAGGCTAAACCACAAACCTTTATATTATACTCTAGAACAAGCGTGTGGGGCGTGTCCAGACTAGCCTTTACAGATGTGCCAACTACTTGAAGTTAATTGGCAATCAATTAACTCAAAGTGGAAGGGGGAAAAAAACCCACTGGAATGCAGCCATACCATTACTGAACTAAGCGCTCACCTAATTATCTCTCTCCTCCCCACCCACAAAAGACACTGCCTCTGCACAGCGTCGTAATTAATCAGCCGAATAGGTATGTACAAGAGGAGTGCTAGTGTGAAAAGCTTCACATGATGTGGGGCTAATTTCTTTAGCACACAGAAATAATATCGTTTACACAGTCAACTTCAGGATCTAGCATCTCTCGCATCAACAATTTGCAATGATAAGCTCGTGGTATCACCAAATTGTTTCAGGGCAGAAGCAAATTTGGATTGAAAAAGAGGGACAGTTGGGAGGTGAATCTCATTCTCTGCCTGGGAATAACAATACAAGGGACAGTCTGGTTGCACTTCCTTAACTCGTCTGTCTTGTTAATGTCAATAAGAGCAATGCCAGCCTGCCTATCTGGCTTCTGCCTGCCTTCTTTTCTCCAATCCCGCCGCATCTCCCTGCCTTGCGCCTAGAGCAATCAATAGAAGGGCGGGGTCTTCAGTTTCACTCATTAATATTCATGCACAGTAGCTTTCACTCATTCACCCTCTCCTCTTCCCCCTTCCGCTTCCCTTCCCATTTAAGGTGGAAGGGTTTAGGGATATTCAGAACAAGACAAAAAGCCATTTAAGGGAGACCTGGACTAGCCTTTGCAAGATAGTTCTTGAGTATGCAGGTGCAGAATAGAGTGAGACAAAAAGCCATTTAAGGTAGAATTTCAATAGTCGGGCACTGAAAATAACTAATGCACTTCATTTTTTCTTCTGTACAAAAATAACAGCATGGTTTTTTTGCAATATACCTTTCATTTCCATGATAGAGAAGGGTAGGAAGCACCAAATCTGTTATGACATCTTCAAATATATGCATTTTAAAACTCGAATTCACTGAAATTCATACAAAAATCTTCACATCAAAAGCATGCTGGCATAAATATGAAAATAGGAAAATATTCTACAATCTAATTAAAAAAACCCACTATATTACCAATTGATTTCAGAGGCAATTGTTGTATTTCAAGAATTTTTGTAAATGACATTTAGGTCTGCAGACTGGAGTACTCACAGTGGGAAATAGTTCCGATAATTGAGTGTGTACACTAAAAATTGCAACAAGATTCTTTTTTTTAATAGGTGTGAATACTGAAAGCGCAAAAGTTACTACTCTCTTTCAAGTATTTTTCTTCTTTTTATTATTAAATGTCTTACGTCAGGGGTCCTCAAACTGGGGGTTGTGACAACCCCTGTCTTAAGTGGTCTCCTAGAGAAACAAAGTGGATGAGGGAACATCCTTTATAGGACCAGCTTCTGTTGGTGAAAGAAACCAGCTTTCTAGCTTACAAAGAGCTCTTCTTCATTTCTAGCTTCTTCTAGCTTACAAAGAGCTCTGTCCCCTTCCTTGGTACAATTTTCAAGTGGTTGTTTCCTCATTTGTAATAAAGAAATACCAAGGCTGGATTAAGGCAATCCAGTGCCCTATATCAATGGTTCCCAACCTGAGAAGTAGGACCCCCTTGGGGGGTTCCAAAGATTACAGGGGTTCCATGAGGCTTCACTAATATGGAAGTCATTTAGCCCCCTGAGCTCCACGCCGGGCACAGAAGCCTCAAGCTCCACGCTGATTGGATCAGAGGAGCAGCCCCCACCAAACCCACACCAGCCGGGCACCCAGATGGAGAGGAGCAGCTCCAGGCGGGGAGGGCCTGGAGCAGCCCCAGCCAAACCACCAGGGCCACCTCTATTACCCGCAGTCCACAGGGGACATGCGATGGCAGCTGCACTAGGGAAGGCTTAGCTTCTTACTCAGGTAAGAGTAATGTATTATTATTTATGTAATTTAGTGTTATTATTATATGTGTTTATAGGGCTTATATGTGTTTATGACTGGTGAGAGGGTGGGTCAGGGCAGGTGTTTTACCTACTGTTAACTAGTGGGGCTTTCACTCAAAAAGGTTGGGAACTACTCTCCTAGATCATGACACCCTTCTGGGCCAAGATGAAGGGGATGGGGCAAAAGCAGGGGTCCATCCCTGTAGCACCCAGCTGTTGCTCCTGGATGTGTTGCCTTTGTTTTGGCTGGCACTACCAGCAGGGGATTGGTGCCCTGCACCATGCAGCCTTTTGGGGGCTCTGGGCAGCGCCTCTGCAAACACATGGAACAAGTGTGTGCAGCGCAGGAGGAACCTTGGACTCCACACACGGGGTTCCAGAAACGAGCTTTACCCTCCCAGGGTGGCAGGCTTCAGCTCCCTGGGATGGTGGTCGGGCTTTGGCTCTGGTTATATTCCCCCCAAATACAAAAGTCAACCACACTCCAAAGTGCCCCAATAATTGCTGAGATGTTAAGTTTTAAAGTTGCCATGTAAATGCTATAAATCATAATGCGCACTCCTTCCCTTCTAAATATTACTACAGTGCAGGCAGAACTGAACTACATAGGCATGGTTTTATTTCAGGTCACAAAGTGTATTCACTGGGTAATCACTATGTTTACATCTCGTGCGGTTTTAGCTCCATAAGCGGCTATTGGTCAACGTCATCATTGGCAAGATCACTGCAGGGTGTTTGGGTAGGCTGAGATTGTTTGTGGCAGAAGGCAAAAGAGTGAAAAACACATATGGATATCAGACAGTTTTTCAAAAAATCAGTGCCAGAAAATGACCCTGAATGTGATAAAGAGATGATCCTGAAGGAGCCACCTGCTACTAAGAAAAGCAGAACATGGAAAGAAAAAACTGAACATTTCAGTACCAATGGAAAAGGCACTTTTTTTGTGTTTCTGAAGCCATCTGATTCTATTTCTGAGCAAGTTGCAGTGTGCACTGTTTGTAAGAAAGAAATTCATCAAATTAAAATTCACGCAATGCAATGTCACTGACATTCATGCAGGAGTAGTTGAACAGAATTACCACAGTGAACCTCAGAGGCGCAAGCTGTTACACGATGCAAAAACCGAGCCTGAAAGACAACAGCGACAGCGCAGAGATTTTTTTTAACGAAGCAGATTAGATATGAGTTGCACTACTTTTGGATAAAGCAAGGAAACCATTCAGTGATGGATAACTTGTGAAGAAAATTGTTCTGGCCGTACAACCAGAAAATCCACTTTTCAGAGAGATGACAATGACATGTTATAGAGGAACACAAGAGATCTGGCAACATTTTCTACAAACAGAATAGCTGAAAAAGTCACAACGAGTCCTTTCTACAGCTCTGTGCTTGGATAAGAGCCTTGATATCCCAAGGAATCCCAAGGTCATTGTATGTGTTCACTTTTTTGACTGTGCTCACCATTGTTTTTCTGAAGTTGTTTTACGTCAGATGAGCCTTAGTGGAAGGCCAACTGGCAAACACAGTTTTGAATGCGTTCAGGTGAAAATGGAGGAGTGCCACGATAGTGTTGACAATCTGTTCTACTTGACAGCTGAAGAGGCAGTGGCTATGAAAAGTCCACAAGTAGGGATGCTGAGCTGCTTCCAAGAAACCTGCACTCAGAATCTTTTTTTGTTTCACTATTTTGCCCACCAAGAAGTACTTGCCAGCCAGGCTTCAATGAAAAGTATGGCTGAGGCTGAATCCATAGTGAAAAAATGCATCAATGCTGTCAACACCAGGTGTCAATAAAGGGCGATGTGCACCTCTGCACAAAATGGGCTGCGGGACACATAAGGTTCTGTTGAATTACAACCCAGTCCACTGGCTTAGTTTTAATGACTGTTTACGGAGGCTGTTTGAGCTCCGGAAAGTGCTCGTTGAGATTTTGAGCATAGTTTTGCTGGAACAGTCCCAAAAGCTACAAGATTCAGAAGCACACCGTTTGCTTTTCTTGAAGGAGTTTTTACCAAAGCTTGCTTCCTTGAACCTGGAGCTTCAGAAACCTCAGCTAATGATATTTGACAGCACTGAAGTAACTAATGCGTTCAGAATGACAATCACTGACATTGGCCAGCACCTAAAAGAGGAATGGGACTTTTCAGTTTTTGATGAGCTTAGTCAGTTTCTCAGCTGTCAGGATGAGAATGTGAAGTGAAAGGTCAGTTTAGCTGTAACCGAAAATCTCAGTATCCTCTTGGAGGATCTTGAAAATCATTTCAGTGAGGGAAACTTTTTCCATCAGTACACCTTTGTGACTTACCCATTCAGCAATTCTGGTTCAGGTTTTTTGACTGCAAACAAACTAATGGCTTTGCAAGACAGATTACTTCAATCCAAAGAGTCAAAGGAAGCTAATCTCAAGTACCTCGTGCTGCAAATAAGCAAGGATGCAAGAATGAAAACATACTTCAGCCAGCCCAGTGTTACAGTACAGGAGTTCTGGAGTAACTGTTTGAGGCACCTACAAGCCCCTCACTAGAGTTGCTTGGCTTTTCTTGTCCCTGTTTTTTTACCATTGTGCTGTGGGAGAAGGCATTCAGTGTACCACATTTTCTGAAGAACAAGTACCAAAACCTCCTCATGAATGCTGACATGGAACTTCCTTTCTAGTTTCACTGAAGACCCATAATTCTGCACACTTTCCAGTCAAAGAGCACCTAAACTTTTTCAAGTAGTCTGATCCACACAATGGCCGTTAAAACTCAGAACTTTACTAATACAGTGTGATGATGAAATTAAAGTACAATATAACAAGATTGTTTGTTGTTACTATTATCATTATTACTGGATTAGATTGATTTTTTGGTCTATTTTTCTGAAAGAAATTTTGGACATATTTGCTGATATGTTTTATTTATTTATGTTTCCATTGTGTTTAGGTCCAGTAAAGAATAGAGACAACCATATATTATTTTTGTTATTGAATCTGCAAAAAAAAAAAAAATACAACCCTACATAAATAAATTACAATGATTTGTGTGCGTATAAGTGCATATTTATTTGTTTTTCCTAAAATTAAGTAAGTATTTTAGGAAAATTTGTCAGAGCAGCCACCAGCAAGAGTTTTGTTGTGAGAATCCCTGCCCTAGACATACCACAACACAGGCCCTGTATATCTCCATCCCCGTGCTGTGGCCCCACCCTTAGCTTTGAGTACCAGTGCCAGGGCCCTCCCTCACAAAAGCTGGGTGCTGGAGGAGAATTCTCCCACCACTCATTTTTGGACAAGATGGGGATTCCTAATCCTCAAACAGGTAGAAATAGCAGCCAGCCCCACTCTTCCTTCTGGGCACAATGGTAGGCATGGTGGTAGGTCACCTCCAAGAAAGGCAGAGGCAGTGACATGAAGCCCCTTTACTTTCCCAGGCATTGCATCAAGTGTTCTCCTTCCTCTCAGAAACAATAGGGAAAGCAGCAGAGGGGCATCTAGTACTTGAGACCATCAGCAGGGGGTTCCCTCAGTACTTTCTCAATAATCAGGGTGTATCAGTTTGGGTGGGTGGGCCAGTGAGGCCTGCGGTACTCTTCTCCTTCTGCCTCACAGTGTTCTCTGATGGGGTGGTGTTGCCAGGTCCCACAGAGCAGTGGGTTTGGAGTTAAAATCCCACTGACATGTATAGAGAGTTCCCTCAGTTAGAGCTATTGTTTCAATATGTCTGCGGACTCAGGCAGACTTATCTGCATCACTCAGTTATAGCGACAAGGTGGGTGAGGTAATATCTTTTATTGGACCAGCTTCCGTTGGTAAGAGAAACAAGCTTTTGAGCCACATAGAGCACTTCTGCAGGTCACCGACATGGCTACAACTACACTGCATACCTCACTCAGTTATACGCATTTCATATTCTCCATAACCGCAAGGACTAGAAACTTACTTTTATTGTAATGGAAGCTGAGGTTCTGCTATAATCACATGACTAGAGGAGCTGGGGCCCTAGACATGGATTCTGAGTGTCTGGGCCTTAATTTGGCATCTGAGAAAAATGCTTCCTGTTCTGTTTCATGACCCAATCTCACTTTTAAATTCAGTCCACTTCTCCAGCCCTGAGTGCACTTGTATCCATTAGAAACTGTAAAGGGAATAACATACTATTACCCTTTTGAGCCAAGTGGTTAGTCGAGTTTGGGGCCCTGCAGGTGTTTTTCACTAAGAGAAGAAACTGATGATTGAGCCAGGTATTTTCTTTGATGCAATCTTGTTTATTTACAAATATTGTACATACAGTCTTGCTTCACAGAACACAGTACAAATCAAACAGCAGGAGACAATTCCTCTGCTAGCTGTTCCAAACCTACCTTTCAGCAAGCACTCTGTGCTCAAAGAGCTTCCTCTCTTAGCTTTCTCTCAGGGCCACACTGAAGGGGAGCATTTTAGCAACCCACCAGGTGCCTAGGCCACTGGCAACTATTGAGATGAACTATCAGTTATTTCACTTATTGCTTATTTGCTTATGTCTATGTTGTTTAATATATTTTCTTTTGTGTGACGTGTTTCAGCCAAGGCAGAGCTGGAAAGAAGGAGAGGTGAACATGACTCTCTGTGCCCTTTTATGTGTGGAGGTGAAAAGCAGGTAGTTGGCACACCTGCCAGACTAACTGCTCAAAACCACATAACTGCATCCTGTTTTGACATTCCTCGTAACCTCTGCCTTTGTTTGACAATGGTTTCCATTTGATCAGCTATGCAATACTTTTGATTGACATGCTATCATAACTTTTGGAGTATAAAAGGGGAATTTTGAGTCTGGGTCGGCAGATCGCTTCGTGGACACATTTGGAAAGATCTCCAGGCACAGACAGAAAGATCAGCCATCTGGAAATCTGTGGTTGATTCACCAAAAGACTGCCTCAGACTTATGGGGTAACTATCAGTGTGGGGTGCTCTAATATCTATTGTATGTGTATGAGTTTAAGATTAATAAGTGGAGACTTCCAGTAGAGGTAATTCCAGTGGAAATTGCTGGAGACCAATAAAGTAAAGCTTTAAAGTTAAGAGCACTTGGTTTTGACTTGTCTATGCCAGCCCTATAGCAGGCAGAGGTTCTGTGTTTTCTTTGGTTTATTTCCTGATACCAACTCTCAGAAACTAAGAGTGACTGGGTCGAGGAACCCTGGGTAACAACATTACCAGTGCTTCTGTTACTGTCTGCTTGGCTTTCTGGCCAAAACTGTCTGTCTCTCTCACACAGATTAAAAACAGTTCTATCCATCAAAGCCCTTGCCCCTGTATTTGAAACCCCTTAGCCACATACTTAAGCTTCTATTTAAGCTTTCCTATGCACCTGTGTTTTAGGTGCTACTGCTGTTGTTTCAGCCACTTCTTTATAATTATTCTCAATGAAAGATGGTAGTTACGTCCAATCCATAACAACAAAGTTTAACCCAACCCATATCAATACTCCTAAAACACACTTCTTGAAATGTGGCAAAGACACATTAGGTCCATTATTGGAGGGAACTGCCATTGCCTCCTTAAGGTCTCATCTATCTGGGAAGTTTTAACAGTTATACCAAGATAATATATCTTTGCAGTTAAATCAATAGTTCATTGATATAAACCCCCATGTGACTATTCTTATCTTGGGACATATGCTGAACACCCACTAGTTTGCTCTGGTCAGCAACTTACCTCCACAAGTCACTTTCCATAGTCCCTCTGAAGTGCATCCCTTGGCCAACTTTGAATGCCATGCTTGCTCAAGTTACAGTTTCTCCATCAGAATTCTACTGGTTGCTGAAATATCCAGATTAAAGTTCATTCAGTTTATACAAAGTCCTAACACATTCTTTGATGCTCTTTAAACATGTTTAAACGGTCCATTATATAATACAAAGTCACTTCAAGAACTGTTGTTCTCCAGCAGGTCAGAATAGCTGTATAAATCTTCCATTTCTGATCTCCTTGTTTTAAAAATAACAATGGGACCTTGGAATGTATGGTTGGAGCTGTGTCTGTTCATTATTGATCAATAGTTAAAGTTCTGATTATTCCACTCTGCAATCAAGTATCCTTGTAAGACACTATTTGGTTTCAGACCCTTTTATTTACTGCCTCTTTCAGCTCAGGTGTATTTCACTCACTTAATAGCATGTTTGATTGCAAATGTTAGCCTTACTTCTTTATTTTATCACTAAACTACAAGAAATCAATATGAATGTATGCCCCTTCTTTACCTAAACAGAATTGCCCTGGAGGTAAACCCTGTCGTTAAAGTTTACAGTGTTTTGCCCAAAGCTGTATTACTTATAGTCAACTTCACGTTTACACATATAACTTTATTTAAGCACAACAATTTATTCAATCTGGTTCCCTATTTTTCCAACTATTGTATCTGGCAACTTATTTTATATATATATATATAAAATTCTGAGTTTCCTCAGATGGTTTGAAAGGTCTGAAGAACCTTGCTTTTAGACTGAGTTTTTTATTCTTTCACACCTCCGTCCTATCATTTCTAAAAAGGCTGATGCTTGGGCAATTCTTAAATAGTAATAACTCATAATTTGGGGGCCTAGTCATTATACATGTTTAGGGCAAAGGGAATTACTTCTGAGTAGCTCCAGTTTTTAGTCTCTCAGAGGGTAGCCATGGGAGATTGGCCTTGGGACAGATGAACATTCTCATGTGGAGTGCCCCAGGGTTCTATTCTGTCATCCCATCAGTTTGTCAACATGTTTGTAATATTGTTAAACAAAGGTTAAAGTATGGGGGAAGCTCAGCTTTTCATCTTTTGGTAAAGAGGGAGAGTTGTTCCTTCTCTCACTAACTTGAAGTAGCAGTGAACCCCTTCCCTTTGTCTGGCATGATGAGAGTTCCTCTTGCTGTTTCAGTCTACTGTAACCATGGCTGTTTGGGGAGTTGGTGAAGCAGTATTAAGCTGTGTTATCTTCAATAGCCAAATGACAGCTAATTCAATGTCTCTTTTTTCATCAGCATCAGAGGGTATGGTGTAGTGGTTTCCCCAAAGTCTAGCTGGGAATGGGGCAAGCTGATAGTGATGGCTGAAGGTGAGCGCGAGCTGATATTCAACACAGATAACATGGAGGTAATGCTTACTGGCTGCAGAAAACAGAAAGAAATAGTGATATCAGCTCCCTCAGTTCAAGGGCTTGCCTGCCATTTTTTACTCATGTTCACAATTTATAAGTTGTATTCAATCCTCAGCTGCTTTCTTGTATCCAGATAACAGCAATGTCCAAGAGTGGCATTTTTTACATCAACAGTTGGCCTGGTATTTTGGATGCAGACCTTGTCACAGTAATCCATACCTTTGTCACCTTTGGACTGGATTACTGCAGTGTACTCTAGATAGAGTTACAATTCAAAAACTTCAACTACTGTAGAATATGTCTGCTCACTTTTGCTTCTCATTTTTTATATTTTACAGAGGAGGAGATAAAGGCTTGCCCAAGGTCAGAGATAGAATTAAAACTCAGTGAGAGTGATGAAAACATGTTTAACTTTAACCCACATTTTGGACCTGATTGCTCTCTCTATTGGAAAACTACAGGAGTGAGAGATAAAGGGGAGGAAATCTCAGTGAACTTTCTCTTGCAGTTCTGTACCCCAATTGTTCCACACAGGGCAGGTTTGCCCCCACCTATAGAACAATTGCAGCCCCATCCTTAAGCCCCAGTGGATCTTGTAGATTCCAAGGTCAGAAGGGACCCATGTGATTATCTACTCTGACCTCCTGTATAACACAGGCCATGGAATGACCCCCAATAATTCCTAGAGTATATATTTTAGAAAAATATCCAATCTTGATTTAAAAATTGTCAGTGATGGAGAATCTACCCTGACCCTTGGCAAGTTGTTCCAATGTTTAATTACTCTCACTGTTAAAAAATGTATGCCTTATTTCCAGTCTGAATTTGTCTAGCTTCAACTTCCAACCAGTGGATTTTGTTATACCTTTCTCTGCTAGATTGCCCATTATCAAATATGTGTTCCTCAGGAGAGTACTTATAGACTGTAATAAAAACAGCCCTTAACCTTTGTTAAGCTAAAGAGTTCCCTGAAGTTCACTGTGGTTCTCCCCAACAAGTAGGTATGACTGAGTCCATTACCTGTGCTTTGCTTTCTTTCCCCAAGGGCAGTGACTAGTGCATGCCAGCAGTTACAGGTTACCACACAGCTCTTTCCAAGAAGCACTTCCTGAGAAAAGGATGCAGAGAGAACTCATAAAAACAATACAAAGATTTTCCACATAGATTCCAGGGGGATCTGCAAGAGGGTAGGACTATCTGTGCAGAAGCTTTGTATCTTAGCATTGGATCTGTGCCCCTGGAGGACCCTCAAACCCCTGGCAGTGCAGCTGTAATGGAAGCATAGAATTCCAGTGTGAAGAATTTGGAGATGTCCTGTGATAATTTATTAATGCAATATGTTGGCCTGGTTATGGGGATGTTTTCTGTTTGAATATCTGTGTTTAACTCACTAGGGGTTTGGTCAGGCAGGCAGGAAGGGGGAGATGACTCCAGATAGCCATCCATCAACAGACACTTCAGAATCATTAAAGGACAATGCCAAACCAATGGCTCTAAGGACTCTAGGCCAATTACCTTCTTCCTGCCTGTCTTCCAGATCAACCCCTAGTTAGTTAAACCCAGATATTCATACATCAAACATCCCAATACTCAGACCAATATAACATATTCATAAATTATTACAGGGCAGCTCCAAATCCATCACTCCAATTTCTCCTCTGACACATAAAAGGCCAGAAATAGCTTTTCCCAGCAGGGCAAGTAATACTGTATTAGAGTATTAGATTCACTTTAAGAAACTCAGGAATTATCCAGGGTGGGGTAAGGGGGAAGCACAGCTTCTGCTCATATTATATATATATCAGTAATCTCATAGGGTTACCATTTGCCGCTCATAGCCTTTTTTTTGAGCCTGTGTGCTTTCTCTGTCCAGTCAGGGTTTTCAAATAACATGCTATGTCCTAGAGTCAGGTGATGGAGGGTGCTTTTGCAGAGCAGAGGAGCTTCAGCTCAGAAAGAGACCCAATTGGTCCACTTCCTGATTCGTCCCCCCCCTGCATTTGCAGCTGATTGGTCCACTCCCCTGCATCTGTAGCTGATTGGATGCCCCCCCCCCCCCCCCCCCGAACTCTCCAGGGGAAGGGGTCTTGCAGGGAGGCACTGACTGATGCCTGGGCTTGTGCCAGCCCCCTACCATCATGACGAGTGTTACTGTCCCCTGCCTCCATTGAATACTCCTGCTGCAGGTACCATCTAAAGCACCCCAATTGTACCTCCAGATCCCCCTACTCCTGCAGTTCCCCCATCTGTACCCCCAGCTCCCTGTTCACTGCCCCCCCCCCCCCCAGTGTCCTCTTTTTGGGAATCTGGAATATGGTAACCCTAGGAATTACACAGTAAGGGGTATAACTGCTGCTTCTGTGGATGCTAAATTCAAAAGATGAATGCTTAGCTCCCTACTTGCCTATGTATATCTCTTGTCCTTCTCTCTTCTTCTGGTAGGGAATCCTAATCAGTTTCTTTTCAGAACCAGATTTGTGTTTAAAGAGACTGAAGCAGGGCATGGCCTTGTTGTTACATATTTCTGAGGAAGTGCAACAACAATTTGGAGGGCACCATTTTCTTCAGTCCATCAGAAGTCTCTCACCCAACCCACTGAGACTCCATCCACACTTAGGGCAAGACTACACTACAGAATTAAATCTACCTAAGTTACATCAACATACAGCCACCACAGTAATTGAATCGGTTTTACACGTCCACACGACGCTGCTTGTGTCAGCCATATGTGTCCTCACCAGGAGTGCTTGCACCGATTTAACTGCCAGTGTGGGGCACTGCAAAGAACGTTTCTGAAAGGCAGCAACAATTGATGTAAGCAACACAGTGTCTACACTGACCCTAAGTTGACCTAATTAAATTGACTTAAGCGTTATGCCTCTCACAGAGATGGAGTTATTAAGTCAGTGTAGTGGGCAAGTTACATCAGTGGGTGCTACATTTTAGTGTAGATGCTTACAGAGTAGCAATTATAAACCCATGACTTTCCTATGCTAGGTGACTCAGGCTCATGGGGCTCAGGCTGCGTGGCTGTTTAATTGCAGTGTAGACATATCCTGAGACTCGCTGCCACAGGCTGCCATTTGCTGTGTGGACATACCCTAAGATGTTGGCCTAGGAAAGAAGGGTTGAGTGGGTTCTCAGCAGTTGCCCAGGGAGGAGATGTTGGCTGAGACACACTGAGAAAGAGACTCAGGACTTGTCTACATCTACAGTGCTGCAGCGGCACAGTTGCACTGGTGTAGCTGCACGGCTGTAGCACTTAGTGAAGACACTACCTATGCCAACGGGAGAGCATCTCTCATCAATGTAGGTACTCCATCTCCCTAAGAGGCAGTCACTATGTTGACTGAAAAGGCCCTCCTGTTGACCTAGCGCTGTCTACACCTGGAGTTCAGACAGTATAACTGCACATCCCAGATTTTCCACACCCCTGAGTGACACCGACATATGTTGGTAGTGTAGACAATGCCTTAGAAATGCAGCAAGCAGTGTCGCTCTCCCAGTCCAGAGGTAACTGTGCTGAATGAAATTTATCAAAACTTGCAAGGAAAAATTAAAGTTTAGGTAAGGACAAATATTTTTCATCTATTTTCCTGTACATAAAAACTTTTCCTTCTGTAATAAGGGTATGTGAGGGATCAGAACCTCAGCTAGTGTAAATTAGCATAGCTCCACTGAAGTAACTAGAGGTACACCAATTTACACCTTTTAAAGATCTGGCCAAATGTTCCTATTTGTAGTTTTATATAGCTATTATTTTGTTTACTTCGCTTGCAGTGATGAATGTTTGAAATAATATGAAATGTATCATTTCATTTCTTAACGTCTCCCTGATTATTCAGTCAAGAGTGATAGGATGGATTAATGAATTGATTAATGGATTAATCCAGGATGGTTTAATGAACCCTTGATAATGTGCTACTTTCTTACTATTGATGTAGATGTGTCAGGGAGACAACCTTTGGCCCTGAGGGAATTATACAAACAAATAAGGAGTGTAGTAAAAAAAAATCCAATACCTGTTTCAGCTAGAATGAGCCAGCTATGACAAAGCTACATAAATATATACAATCAGTTGCCTATGAGATTATAGAAGACAAAAATAGAAAGGGACTATTAAATCATCAACTGTAACCCATTCTCTAGAATCAGCCAGAGCACAATTGTTTTGTATAAAACATTTTCTAGTGATTTGTCTAGATGACCATGTTAAATATCTCAAGCTAAGGGACAATTTCACTGTAGTTTAAGGAAAATTTCTGAGGACTCTGCAGGGGAAAAGATATCACATGGAGACAAAGAAACTCAATACTTAAAATGAAGGGGAAATGTCCCTACATATCAACTATTGTCAGGAAAAATGTAATCCTGAGAGAGAGGAAAGAAGGGAGGGAAGGAGGCGAAGGGGGGGGGGGAGGGGGGAGATCCCTTAGTGACATCACAATCTACTAAAATCTTATTCAAAGTTCTATACAGCCACCACAAATATCTCAAGCTAGTTGTAAATGATATTACAGTAATTCCCTTGTCAGACCTGGTATGTTACACACAAAATAAATGATGAAATCAAGCAGCATTACAATTGCATCAGAAAAATAGTAGTGCATCAAGCAGCCTTTATAAAAATAAGATCCTGAGTTCTAACAAATAAAAACACTTGGAAATACATCAGCATTACTAAAAGATTAGTATTATAGTGATAGGGAAAATGCATAATATACTTTTTATCTGAGACAATGGCATTGGGTTGCTGTTCATCCTAATTATTTTGAGGGAATTAGCTCATGACCTACAACACAGTTAAAATATCCTGACACTTACTGTTGGCTGGTGCAACATAATGTTTACCTGTAGTTTTGTTGCAATGTAACAACAGACTGCTGTCTTGCAACAGCTTTGTTCTACAGGACAAACACTTAAAAATGCCAATACATCATCTGTTTTGCTGAATTCTGAAAACTAATTTAACATTGTGGATTCAACATTTAATTCTAGAATACAACCTTTCATGGGTGTGATGCTGACAGACCTGCTCAGTTTGGAGTCATAGGCCATTTCAGTTGTATGTGAATATCAAAGAAATGTTGTGTATTAATATGCATTGACAAGTCACTTACGTTAGTTTAGTTCAAAGGGAATGTTAATGGCATTGTCTCCACTATCTATTACCATGCTGATTGTTATTGCATTACATTATGTATGTCCTGGTAATTAAATAATTCTAGATCAAAGTCTGTGTATATCCAGGTGTTAGATTTTCATGAATACTAATGAATGATACTTGTATTGTTTTCACTTATCTACTCCTATTATAATGCAATGGCAGGCAATTGCATTATGCATGTCACTGTAACTAAGGCCTTGTCTACACTAGCACTTATGTCAGCAAAACTTTTGTCACTCGGGGTGTGAAAATAAACACCCATCTAAGCGACATAAGTTTTGCCAGCATAAGCACTCATGTGGACAGCACTATGTTAGTGGGAGATGCTTTCCTGCCAACGTAGCTACTGCTGCTCATTGAGCTGGCTGTATTATGTCAGCAGGAGAGCTCTCTCCCATCAGCATAATGTGGCTACATGAGTGCTTATGCCAGCAAAACTTATGTCACTCAGGGGGAGAGCGACAAAAGTTTTGCCAACATAAGTGCTAGTGTAGATAAGGCCTCAGGCTATGTCTACACTACAGCCTATGTTGGCATAATTTATGTCGTTCAGGGGTGTGAATAAACCACCCCCTGAGTGACATAAGTTACATCGACATAAGCGCTTGTGTGCATAGCTTCTGCTGCTCATGGAGGGGGTTTTATTGTGCCAATGGGAGAGCTCTCTTCCATTGACATAGAGCACCTTCACCAGACATGCTGCAGGGGTGCAGCTGTATTGGTACACCTATGCCGCTGCAGCACTGTACGTATAGACATGGCCTTAATTACTTGTGAATGCAAAAGAAGGAGAAGGCTAACTACATAGCAAGGGTCGTTGAGTTCAACAATGGGTATTCACAGATTCAAACTGCATTTCCTACTCACAGCCAGCAAAGGAAGACCCACGTGGGTATAGAAGTTGTCAGCTAATTTTCTAGGAGCAAGAATCTATAAATACTGGTTTAAGGTAATGATCCTGCATCTCTGGACTGATGGGGATTCTGACGGGGTGGAATACTGAACGATTGGACAAAAATCCCTAGAGCTATTCTATATAACCCTGAGAGACTTATGGAAAACTAGTAGATTATTATATCTTTGCTATCATATCGGATTTACAAACTTTGAGTCACTTGTTAATGTATTTTACCTGCTTTTATCTTTCAATAATGCTCATTTCTTTTTCTTAGCTAATAAACTTTTAGTTGGTTTACTGGAGAAATTGGCTTCAGCACTGTCTTTGGTGAGATTCAGAATATCAATTTGACCTTGGATAAGTGACTGGCCCTTTGGGAGTAACCTAATGTGTTGTGATATTTGGTATAGTGACCAATATCATAAAGTCCAGTTTGCCCAGGTGGCAAAGTAGGCTGTACAGCCGAAGGGGACTGTTTGTGACTCCACGGTAGGACTAATATAGTGATCCAGGAGTGCACATTTGTTACTGGCTCAGTGAAATCTGACTATGGAATATACCACCAGCTTGGGTATCTGCCCTGTTTTCTGACAGTCTGACCTGAAATTGGCACTCACATGACAGCATGACAATAGGTTCACATCCTATCTCATCATGTCATTAGTGACCTGTTCTCATTCTAAATTTTGTCATGACTGTTGTCACTCTACATCCACATTATTATTGCATTTAGAAGGTTGTTGATTCTGGGTTTCTGTCGCTGTGTCACATACATAACACCAAGGATGAAATATCTTGTGAAGGAACAGACCTAGTGAGATCTCCCATAGTAAGCAGTGTCAAGCACCAGTGCCACAGCTCACCATTGTATATAGATATTCCCTCTCTGTACTAAACTCCAGCGTGTCTTCAACCTTGAACTGCTAAAGACTCAACATTTAGATTTTATTAAAAACTAGCTTTTACAGACCCTTTGACAAGTAGAAATTAATATTTCTTTGACATTAAGCAAAAATGGAAACTTAAAAAAACCAAAACAAACAAATAAATAATAAATAATAATACCTAGCTCTTATATAGTGCTTGTCATCAGTAGCTCTCCTAAGCACTTTTACAAAGGAGGCAAGTATTCCTCTGTGATAATTACAACTGAAAAATTGCAGAACATTGTTAATGCATAGAGTACATTAGTTACTGAAACTAATCATCTACTTGCTGTTCTTGATACGTAGCAGAGAAGAATGGAGGCATAAATAGCCTCTTTCAAATATGTATTTATAATTTTCTACTTTACATAGAATAAATCAGTAGTTCTCCGTTTTTAGAGGTGTGGACAGTACCAGTTTTTCCAGTCTAGGAATATGATTACACGGCGCAGTAATTGTCACCTCTCATTTAGTTATTTCATGCTCTGCTATAACCCACAGTGGCACTTGGGTTATTTATTTATTTATTTTTGTTGTTTATTATTTATATTACAGTAGCACCTAGAGTCTTCAATCAAGCACAGAGTTCCATTGCACTAAGCACTGTATGTAGGAGGAGGGAGTCCCTGCCCCAAAGATCTTACAGTTTAAGACATACAAAGGGTGGGAGAGGAGACAAGGTCACACATCACATCAACGGTAGAACTGGGAAGCAAACCCTGTATCCCAAGTCCCAACCTAGTGCCATAGCCATTGGACTATGCTGCCTCTAATACCCCAGTTCCATGATCAGTTTGAAAGAGCTCAAATTCCATTGTGGTTTAAGTGAACAGAACTGAACAGGGGAGATGGACTACAATGGCCAATCACATCACAGAAGAGAGAATTTCATCAAACTCAGAGTGCCCCTTACAAAGGCCTGAAATATGAGACTGGTAATGGATCCCACAGCCTGGGAGCCACTGGTCTAACTCATGCATTAATGGAGATATTTGGCTGAATGGGAACAAGTTCAGAGGTGGAAATTACGTTCCATAATTGTATTGTGAATCCCAGGTACAACTGAGAGTCATAACAGAGTGCAATTCACCTCTATGGAGAGGGCCAACACATGCACTGTACTCCACTTGAGTCCCATTTAAACTCTCTTTGGATTTCGCCCAATAATGAATAGAGCACAATCTTTACAAATTACCAATCATATATGTGATCCAAAAAATTTCACATATGAAAAACAAAGGTAAGCTAAAAATAAGTCCAGCTGTACTAGGAAAAAGTTAGCTATTTAAACAGCACAAACAGCACAATAATCAAGGCTGTCTTGGAACACAGGACTTACCAGCCTGGATCAAACCTAAGGTCCATCTAGTCCAGTATACTGTCACTGACAGAGGCTAGCACCAGATGCTTCAGAGGAAGGTGCAAGAGACCTGGCGGTAGGTAGTTACTGGAAAATCTGAATACCAGGAAAGTTTTGTTCTAAGTCCCAGTGGTCACAGATTGGTTTATACCCTGATGCTGATTTCCTTACCCTCATTTAAGATTCCCATGTGTGCCAATCGAAAAAATGGCTTTGTGAAAAAAAGATTTCTTTTTGCAAAACATTTTTTCAAGCATTTTCTTTTTCTTTTACCAAAAAGAAATGAAACAAATTTTCAAATAATTCCAAATAAAATATGTCTCATTTCTGTTTCCAATATCCTAAAAATTTTCAGTTTTGCTTTTTTTAATCAAAAAACTTTTTGTGGTGAATTTCCCACTAAAAAAAAATAGTAATAAAGTCCTCTTTCAACCAGACCTGGTCCTGACGTGGATTTTTGAACTCTAGCACAGAAAAGATTCCAGTTAGCACAAACAGTGCCTTTTTCATAACCTGACCTTGTAAACTAATCCTTATCTGTTATGGCTATTTTTGTAGCTATCACATCCTTCTATGGCTGGACTGACTTTTTTCTTATTTGACATTTTAATATTAAAAATATTTTGGCTCTGACACAATATATCATACGAGTATCTGCGCATGAGATAGGGCAAATGTGCCAGAATAAATTGTGTTGTAGAGTGTAATATGTGTATGGAAGGGTGTTGTATTAATTCAGATGGACTAAATGGACCAAAGGTGTTAATCTAACTGAGTCCCTGTCCAACATTAAACAGTGTTAAACAAAGGTCCAGGGTTTGATATAGAGACCTCAGCCTACTTATTTCCATGGCAAACACACCATTAAACATCCTTTTAACCTTTTATTAAAGATACAGAAAAGAAGGAAAAGTAGATTAAGTATTTAAAATTTAAAGCACTAAACAAGGCTTTCATTTTAATAACATCCCTTGTTCCCTTTCCCTTTAGCTGGAGAGAGTTTTAGAAGGAAAAAAAACCTTATTTGAGTCTCTTAGATGATAACAAAGATGGTAATAACTGTCCTTTTGAGGAAAAGGGAGGAAGTTAATTGAGATGGGCTCGAGTTGTTGTTGTTGCTGTGGTTAAAGTCCATTCCCATTTCATTTCTGGTAGTGTTTGGGATTCAGCTGGAGCTGATGGGGTGATGTTACTACTTGGGTCCCTCTCTCTTTAGTTCAGTCTGGTCAGGTCATCTCTCAGGATGAGGGTGACAAAGGCCCGGGGTCCAAGGCAACAAAATGGTAGTCATGATAGTAAAGCTCACTCCAGTTGGTTAAATCTGGTCTCTATTTCCCATTCACCCCGTTCTTCCTTTAAGGACCCACAAAGGGAATGGTGGATGGAATAGCCCATCTTCTCATTATTTTGTCCACCAGTTCATTAATTTCCAGTTCCTCATCTTCTGTTTTTACCAGGCCTGATTTTAACATAGTCCTTCAGTTATATTAGTAGGCCTTTTTATTTAGACTAATGCTATTTTTTTCTCACCCATTAATATCTTTTCCCATCAAAATTGGTTATTATACATTATTGTGACATTTTATGAATGTTTACATACTTTTTACAGTTGAGCTCACAGTTAGGGTAAGTTTGTAGGCCCAATTAATACAACAGGGGCCCCATCAAACGTAGGACTGAGCTTGTATTTTCTAATAATTCTGTATAGGATATTTAGGTTCCAGGTTCCTCATTATAGACTAATTTCACAACTATCAGGTTAGACGCAGGTTGAAATAAGGTCCACAACATCTTATACATTAAAGAGTTTCACTTCCTGTTATGATAATGAACTATCATTTCCTTACCAAAGAATATTATTAGGCTAGGGAAAACATTTTAGTATGCATGGTAATTAGTAATGAGCATTGCTTAGGAATAAAATACACTTCTATAAAGCCATAGTAACGTCTCTCTTATTTAACTATACTAATGCTAGCTAGTAACATGAATCAGGCACCAGTTAGAGCAGAGGACAATGGGAGTCACTTACTGACCCATCTTATTCTGTGTATCATGGCATGAAGTGAGTCATCTTCCAGCATGGCATAAGAGGATTCAGATCATAACCTCTCTTTTTTGCAAGGGCATACCTTATGCATGTACAAAGGATAAAGGTCAGTAGGGTGGTTATTAAAGATGCTATGACACTTTTTACAAGATTAAAGACGTTAATCCTGATATCCTGATTATACTCCATATTCTTCCTACCTACATATTATGTGATCATGTAATTAAAGACTGTGACATAAACACATTCATGAGGGGCAGAATTAAGATTGTGTAACAGGCTAAGAACTGCACAGGCAACTGTGATTCAGGTGATTCCTAACTTTTAAGGGCTTTGCTTTGCAACCTTAAAAATATCCTCTAAGTCAGGGTTTTTTTTTTAATATTATAGGCCATGATGATGGCACCCCCTATTATTAAGGTTGCCTGATGCGTCCCATTATAATACCTTGTTTTCAGTTGCTTATAATTTTGCCAAACTTGAACCATTCAGCCTGAAATTTTCCATGTCAGGTCTCAGCCTGAAGCCAAATTTTTTTTTTTTTTTTTTTTAAGGGAGGGGGGATTTCATCCAAAATGAGTTAGCCAAGGATCACATTAGTCCATTTGTTCACAGTGTCGCATTAGGAACTCATTCAGCTGATTATCCACCACAATCCCAGGATAGAGTTCTTTATCCTGGTGCTGAAGGGACACAACGAGGACAGGGACAGGTTGGAGGAGGCCAGACAAAATGGATCAAAATTGAAGGGTGGGAAACTAGCAAAAGAATCTGTGTGCCCATTACAGCACATTCCTTCAGGGCCTGACATGAAATCCAAGATTTCTGAGTTTTACTATTCCCCTTCTGTCTGCAAATATCTGTGGAACCCTCTGGCAAAGTGTATGTCTCATCACCCCTCTAGTGCTGGTCCACATAGAGGATAACAACCTACTACTGTATCAGTTACTCAAAAAGCTGAATTGGCAGAAATCTATGCAGTGGCTATAAGAGTTCCAACCCTGTGAATTACCATGTGTGTGTCAATATGATGCCATATAATGGAATTTTTTTCAGTTTGCTTCATTAACAATGTAGGAAATTACACACACAAATCTGTTAAAGAAAAATTATGAAGGTTGCAAAGTTGAGTACTCAAAAGAAAGGGAATGCCAGCATTATCCTTTTTTGTGTCTCCTTCATTACACAATCCTGATTCATCTCAAAAGCAGGTCCATTCTGTGCGCTGAATGAGGTAGGGATCTATGGAAAAAATAGTATGTGATTAAGACCATCTTATAATGCACACACACACACAAGGAGACTGAACAAAGGTGCACAGGTAACCTTAATTCTGGCATTTCCTAATTTCTGAATGCTTGACTTTGCAACCTTAAAAGTGTTCTTTTAATGTAATTTTTTGTGTGCAATATAAAAATTAATTGGTACTAACCAGTCATATGCCAGCTGTCACCATGATCACTTCTCGTGTACATTGTAGCCCTTTTCCCCACACTTAATCACTTTTCTTTTCCAAATTATAAACCCCTCAGGGTGGCTACAGTCTTCCTGCATGTTTGTACAGCTTCTAGAACATTTTTGAAGCTACTTATAAAAATAATACTGATAAGGCCGTTTCATTAATCACCTAGATCAATTTCGGGGGGCTGGCCAGGAGTAAGCTGAAGATCACAAGATGCTTTTCAAAAGAAAAAAAGGATCAGCTTTTGGTGTTTGGGACAAAATCCCTCTCTCAGTGAAACAAATTCTAACATCCCAGGTTGTGAGAGAGATTGCTGAGTCCGTGAAGACTTCTGCATGAGCCTACATGCACTTATGAGTAGGGTGACTAGCTCCTGATTTTATAGGGCCAGTCCCAATGTCTGAGGCAGTGTCTTGTATAGGTGCCTATTATCCCCCCTACTCCTGTCCTGATTTTCACACTTGCTATCTGGTTACCCTACTTATGAGGAGGTGTGTGGCACACTACACCCCCATGGCCACCCTTATGGTGTGACTGTGTATTGTTTAATGCAAAGTATGTCATGTAAGATGTTTTTGGAATGCTCGTGGTATACTGAACATTATAGTAGTATGTCTGTTGTGTTGTCATGTGCATGGCTATGAGGCTTTGCTATGTAATATTCCAAAATGTGTCTCTGGCTTGAGACAGATCTAGGCGAAACTCTACAGAGCTGAGGATAGTTCATGACTCACTAAGGCATGCATAAAACAAACCATCTCTTCCAGGAGCAATGGACTAGCCTAAGCATCGATAAGGGAGTACTCATTGACTCAAGCGGAGGAAGCCATACAAGGACATCGTCTGTCATCTGACCCTGAAAGATGGGGGCAAGGCCCCAGAGGTGGGTGAAGGAACATGTTGAAAAGTGGAGACATTTTTCTGTTCTCTCTCTCTCTTCCACTCCCATTTACAAACAACATCAAGCAACTGAATCTTTGATCACAGGGGGGGAGAGCCTGACTGGAGACAGACCAGCCAGCCTGTGGTGAGAATCATCTAAGATGGTAAGGTTACTGAAAATGGGAAGGTTAGTTTAGAATGTAATTTGCCTTTTATTTACATTTGATCAAATCTGACCTGCTTTCCTCTGACTTATAATCACTTAAAACTTTTCTGTACTTAATAAATTTGTTTGTTTGATCTAAGCAGTGCATGTGATTCAAGGTGTGTAGAGACGCCATTCAAAGTAACAAGGCAGATGCATATCAATATATTTGGTAAATTGATGAACCAGTGAGCTTGCAGCATGCAGTGGGCAGCACTGGACATTGTAAGACGGCAGTTTCTAGGGTTGCAATGGGGACGAGGGATGTTGGCTGGGGTCACACCATTGTATAATCCCATGAATGGCTAGCTAGAGGCAGTTACTCACTGAGTTAGGAGCAGCTTGCTTACTGTAGGCTGTGCGTGGGCTGAGCCAGGAGTGGGGGTTCACACAGCAGAGCAAGTGCAAGAAAGGCTCCAAGAGTGAGGGATTGGGATGACACAGCGCTACACGAGTACAGATTGCAGAGGGGAACGTCACAAGGTGTCATCTCAGATATTTGTTTCAGTTAAGTCATTGATTTCGTGTGTCTACCACTTGTGCTACAATATTATTCCAAGTAATGACTGGCAGGACACAAGCAAGAGTGTGGAAATGTCACACTGTACTATTAAGAGATACCTTATTCATTCTGTGCATACAAAATCTCATTCCTTTTAAAAAAAATTGAGCTCCAGCTATATGGAAAAACACAATAAGGAAGGTGATAAAATCTGTAATCAGGGATCCTGGTATTGCCTTTGTGGCTTGTCACCAGCAGTCCCCTACACCTGCTAACCTCTTTAGGTCTAGATTTTTTCCTTTGCTCCGCTGGGACTGCAGCAAGCACTCTGCAGCATGGTCTTGTCAGCGGGTACCCTGCTCCCTCCAGCACCTGACAGAGTGCTCCAGGCTGGATAACTTTAACTCCACTCTGCTTTGCGGAGGTAAGTACTTCATTTTCCTTCTCTTCAGAAAGACTCACAACAATTCTCTCCCATAACAGCAGGTAAACCAAATTGTCTTAAATAAAGCAAATTTTATTTAACACAGAAAGCAAAAAGATAATCAAATATATACAGGTTCATTTTTCTAGTAACTATAAACAAAGAAACATTGATTCCCGTAACTCATCCACATTGTACATACATAATATTTTCATTTATTAGCTAGACTGCTCAAACTTAATACACAGTGGATGAAATTCTGCTCTCATTTACTCTTTTGCAATGAAGGTGTGTGAACAACAGTCTATTGTGGCATCGATTTTCCACAGTGGGAATGCGCTATTGCATCAGGTGGTTACAAATCAAAAGTCCCTTTGCTTCATAGGCTAACTAGGACACTGTTACAGTTCAAAGCCAACCCATGATCAGTTCTGTCAGGTGAGGAGCAAACAATCACAGCCCATACAGAATACCACATGATGCAGCAGTTTTTGCACTGTGCTAGTGGTGGTAACATTAAGTAAGAACTGGTGGCCCAGTTGCTGGTGAAGCATGCTCAGTCTGAGCTGATATGCACACATCTTGTAGCTTTTTCCTATCTGAATTCTGTCACCTGCCCCATAAGTGGCAGGAACATCTGCTATGCATATTCTCCCTCCTTCCTAATTGTTGCTCCTGGTGTGCCTCCTCCACTTAGCCTCTGCAAGTCCTTGATTCAGTTTAGTTGATGACTGTCTGACTTGTTCACCCAACATTCCCATAATCACCAGAGTGAGGGGTGTGCGTATCTGAAGGGAGGATAGTGCTGGCTGGCAGCTACGGTGAATTGTAGGGAAGAATGTGAATGGGAAGGTCAGTCAAGCGGGATTAATTTTGTGGATTCTGGCGCCTGTCCTAAAATGTCAAGACCAACCCTGCTTTCAGGCTGGTTTTGGGCAGAGTCCAAGAATTAGGTTGGTGTTGAGATTTACATAAATGTCTCAACATCCACAAACGTGTGCTTTGAAGGGCACTCTATCATCCAATAGCCAGATGAAGCCAGCTGTGGAACCCGAAGGAGTATGGCCTGGAAAAGTAGCTATAGCGAGGAAAAAAGGTTGCTTTTAAAAGTTAGCAAGATCTACATAGGGTTAAAAAAATCTTATTTTAAAAAGTGGGTAGGAGGTGGGTCGCTTTGGGGTGAGATGAAAGAGGGGTGAAAGTGAGGGCAACAGCAAGAGGCGATAGCATGAGCAAAGTTGCTTCATTTTATCCTGGTTCCCTGATAGAAATGGGAGAGTTCAAAGAAGGGGAAGAGGTCAGTTGTGATCCTAAACCGGAGGAACAAAAGAATCCTCAAGGAGATTGTGGCCCTGGTGTGGGGGAGAAGCATACCAGCCCTTTCATTTTTGTAATGTGAGCAGCTAGTTATTTGACCAACAAAAGCCTGGCAGTTCAACAACAGCTGGTGATCTGCCTGGCAACAGCGCTCTGGCAGTTTGCTAGGACCTAGTGATCTGCCCAGCGACAGCCTTGAAAGCTTCATATCCATCAGCTGATGAATGCATACCATATCTTACTAATCAGTTCAGTGTTCAAGTGTTATCAGTCAAGACATACGTTGCAATGTGAACCCATAACATAACTATGGACCTGATTTGGCAAAGCACTTAAGCATAAATTTAAGTTTTGTAGAAGCCAATGGGAGTTAAAGTCCTGTTTAAAGCTAAGCACATGTTTACTGAATTGTGGCCTATACACTGAATATAATGCATGATGATATCTGTGATAAACACTATAGTTAAGTTCCAGAGGGATAGCCATGTTAGTCTGCATACAGTAAAAACAACGAGAGTTCTGTAGCACTTTAAAGACTAATAGATTTAATTTCTGCAGGCATAAGCTTTTGTGGACTGTAACCCACTTCATCAGATGTAAGGAATAGAAATCAGATTGGGGTGTACACACACACACACACACACACACACACACACACACACACACACACACACACACCCAAGGTTAAGGAATAACGATGGGGAAGTTAGGTATAAGCAAAGTCCATTCAGTTAGAGTACTTGAGGCCTATTCACAACGATTGATTAGGAGGTGAGAATGTGTGAACAGTGACAATTACTTCTTGTAATGAGATAACCATTCCAAGTCCCCATTTAGACCCAGTTTGATTATGTCAAGTTTGCAGATGAGTTCCAATTCTGCAGTTTCTCTTTGAAGTCTGTTTTTGAAGTTTTTTTTTTGTAGAAGTATAGCAACTTGGAATGGTTATCTCATTACAAGAAGTAATTGTCACTGCTCACATATTCTCACCTCCTAATCAATGGTTGTGAATAGACCTCAACTACTCTACCTAACTTCTCCATTGTTGTTCCTTAACCTTAGATGTATATATATACCCCCAATCTGATTTCTATTCCTTACATCTGAAGAAGTGGGTTACAGCCCATGAAAGCTTATGCCTGCAGAAATTAAATCTATTAGTCTTTAAAGTGCTACAGAACTCTCGTTGTTTTTACTATAGTTAAGGTTGCTTAGAAACTTCCCTGTTTTCTCTTGCTTGTATATATGAAAAATTCTCTTTAAGGGCTGAAACTTTCCAAACTTAGTCTGAACCCAAGGATGAGTTTTCTTTTCCAATTTAAGGAAAATCTTTAAGATCATTACTGAGAGGGACGGGGGACACACACACACGCACGCACGCACGCACGCACGCACGCACACCCCTCTCTCTCTCTGAATAAAGGAAGAATACTTGTGTTATTTTCTTGTTGAGTTTTTCCCTCTTCTCACCACTAATTCAAGAACTGCTAAGCTAAAGCACTTCAAACTTCACATGTGTCTATTCTTCTTTGAGGGACAGTATAAAAAATGATATTGTATTCTACAGCAATGGTCCAAAACATTAACTCTTACAAAATTAATACCATAGTGTCTGTGTTAATGACTGTAGGATCATCTATTTTTTTTGTTTAAAACAAGCTAGTTTAAAAACAAAGTTACTAGTCTTCTGAGCATGTTCAATGGACAACTACTACGATATTTAGGATTGGCAGAATTTGATTCTTTTTAGAATAATTTTGATGGATAATATTGATGTTTATTTTAAGCTTTTCTATTTTTATTGATTTAAATTTTCACTGTTGCACAAAATTATGGGTTTTAAGCTTTTTTCAATTTGTATCTATTTAAATGTTCACAGTTTTGTGTAATTATGGAGGGTCAGAGAATAATAATTTAATGACAATAGATGAGATTCCAACAGTCAAAGTTTTGTAACTGTTAAAACACAAATTGTCAACCTTCTACAAATATACAAAGTAAATATCTTTAAATCAAACTGTAATAAGTTCTCAAACAGCATTTTACTTACTTTGCCTATCTGTACATTTTGATTATCAATGAAAATATTTTTAGTTAGTTTGTCTATATACAGTGAAATTGACATTCATCTATAAAAATCTAATCCTTCCAAGCCTAGATATTTAGCAGAATTTTAGGAAGCCCTGCCCACTGTATGACATCAATAAGGGAAGAGAGACCTATATATTTGCTAGATAAGAAGAGGAATCTCCTCTTAGACTGCTGAGACAATTTGCATAAGAGAATCTGAAAATGTCTTACTGAATGTCTACAGTACAATTAGACACCTGTGGCTGAGCTGACTCAGGCTTGCGGGTCTCGGGTTGCAGGGTTGTTTAATTGCAGTGTAGACATTCTGGCTAGGGCTCTGGGACCCAGAACAAGCTCTTGGACCCTCCCACCTTGCAGATCCAGCCTGAGCCTGGATGTCTAAACCGTGATTAAACACCCCCATGAGCCTGAGCCCCTTAACCTGAGTCAGCTGGCATAGCCAACCGTGGATTTTTAATTGCAGTGTAGACATACCCAACTGAAAAAAAAAAATCTCTGTAAAGTACTCCCTCAAAATTATGTGACACCAGGGACAGAAGAAAAATCACACCAATCATGTGATTTTAGGTTCTATGTGATTTTTGCAACATCCCACAGCTTTCCGCAAATCCTAGACTTTCATAGTTTCTATATTTTTGTATAGTAGAAAGTCTGATTTGAGAAATTTGTCATATGCAATTTATTACTTATGTTTGAAATTATGAACTATCTATATCAGATTGCAAACTACATTTGATTGTAAGGCTTGTCTTTTTACCTCCATCCTGAATGGAAATTACAGGGACTAACAATAGACAGTTGTTAAAATTTGATGATTATCCATTCAAATGGAGCATTCTTGGATAAAGAGATGGCTTCTAACCACGGCACAGGAGTTTTTCAGGTTTGAACTCTAGGGGACTGGTAACTAAGCAACAGATTGCCTGGCGGAGGACTTTGATCACCTGATAAGACTGTTCAGGGGTCTTTTGACAAAGGGGGATGGAGCTTATAAAAGAGAGGGTCTCCCATGGGCCCTTTGAGAAGAAGTGACAGAAGGAGAAAAAAAAGGGAGAGAGAAGAAAGACAGATTCGCTCTTCCTGTGTTTCAGAGGGAAGTTGGAAGGGCAAAGAGAAGAAAAAAAGCTCCTTAGAAGACTGATGTAAGCCAAAAGAGTGCTCAAGGGTGGTGAATAAACTGAGACAGGGAAATGTATGTCTATTATTTTGTCTAGATCTGCATAGTCCTTATGCTAGCTACAATAAAATGTGATTGTGGTGACAGCGGAGCCTATCTCTGTGTCTGTTTTCTTCCCCTATCATGTGTCCCTGAAGAGTTAAACTGTAAACCTAGAGTGTCCACAAGGTTGGAGTTCTGGAAGCAGGTGTGCTTAAGCTACTGAGGTGTTTGGGGGGACCAAGCATTGCTCCTGGGGTTATTGCAGCTGAGGTGCATGATCTGATTATGCAGATAGAGGAACAGACAGTTTGTATCAAGGTAGTGCATCAGAGGATATGTCTCCACTGAACACTAAGCCCAGGATCTGTCTCTACCCAAGCCCCCCTTCCGTCCATATGCAAATCAGCCTGACTTGGGCAAACAAGTACTCAGGATTCTGATCCTAGGACCATGCTAGAGAAGCGTGTCAGAACCTGAATCCATGCAGCTCATGTCCAAGCCCTGTCATTTTGCAGTGTTTGATGTAGGTCAAGCTGAAAGACCTGAGTCAGAAAGTCTGGATCATGCAGTATAGATGTGTTAGCATGGCTGAGAGACCTGGCTCTGGCAACTGTAAACCAGGTTTACAGTGCAGTGTGGACACTCAAACACACGCTTGGAAACATCAAGCCCACAAGCCAGGTCCCACAGATCTAGGCTTCGTGTGCAGCATAGACATACCCAGAGAGGCCAAGAGGGGAGAGAGACAGTGCTGCAGCCTACTGAGACCCAGGAAAGCCAGCTTAAGAGTCCATGGGTCTAGCGTACTGGGATCCAAATACAGAATCTGATGAGTGTCCAGGAGAGGGAGCTTTGCTAGGCGTGTGAGATAGTCTGAAAAGAGAGCTTGACCAATGTAGCTGGATCTCTGCTGTTCTGTTTAACCCAACCCTGCAGAAAATTGTCTGCAGGCAAACAGCAGCAGCAGAAAAGATTTCAGCTCATCCTCCATTAGTCCATTCACATCAGAGAGGATATAATGTAAGTGCTTAGAAGGACCATTTAAAATGATTAAATTAGTATTTTCTCCCCCCTCCCCACACACCCGTTTCTTCGATTTTACTTTTGGTCTTCTCTTTCACCAAAAAAATTAAATGAAAATAACTTTGCATTAATGCAAGGTTAAAGCTATGAATTCAAATAAAGATGATAATTACAAAACATATCACACCTTCTAGTAACAATAGCTATGCACATCACATATAAAAACATCTTTGATGATTAGCTATTCTGTTATTTTTATATGTAGATATTCAACATCTGCACTGTGGATGAATTATGTATGAAATATCTTCATTATTGCATTTCCTAGCTTGCGTATTTAAGTCTGAGCTCTTAATGTTGCATTAAAGTAATATTTTGAATGTCACATGCTTTAAAAAACCCCCGCAAAACTTTCCTCAATTTCACTTGTGTCACAAAATATTTGGATAGAACAGGGTCCTCACATTTGTTCAAGATTAGATAAGAATTATTGGGGCCAAACACAGGCCTGGGGTAAACAGATGTAGCTGCATTGATGTTGCTGGAGTTGCACTAATTTATATCAGGGTTTAACTTGCTCTTTGTGGGGAGCCCGAATTCCCCAGAGTTTGTCCCCTCAGGCGGCCCTGATCCTCTCCTCAGGCATGACTAGTATACAGCATCTGCTTCGGCAATGCACTGAAAACATTTGCCAGTGAGTCCCACATATAACATCTTGCTTTAGGAAAATGAGCCGGGAATGTGTTTTGCTTTGCCATAATTTGCAGGTGGGCCCCAAACTCAGAAGCCACAAAGATTTACCTCGCAACTAGCAGGTTGTTTCCACTCCTGCAGGAGAGCTGTGCATAAGTGTATTAGGGAGCATATCTGCCTGCATGGGCTAGGCAAAAAGCCTAAGAACAATTTCCATATAAATATATATGCAAATTTACATGGACTCTCAAAGTAGGCACCCAATGGCCCAATTCTCTCTAAACCAATCTCTACCCCCAACATTAGTTCACCAGTCTTCCCACTATATTTCCTCTCTGTCAAGTATCTTTTCTTCTTCTTCCCCACCAAACAGCCACTATTGTTCCCCCAATAATTCTCTCTGCTCCTCCTCCCCTACCCATTACGTCAACACAGACTCCTCTTTTTTTCCCCTGAGTCCACTTCTCAGAAGCTGCTGCTGTTGTTGTTGTAACTCTTCCCCTTCTTTTATCCCAACCTGTTGCTTAGCTTTCCCTACCCTGACTTCCTCTGTCTCTCTCTCTCTCATTGCAGGAGAGAGACAAGAAGCTAAGTGCAGGAACAACATTCATAAGATGACAAGGGGTGAGACAGGAAGGGAGTCTCAGTCACTGTCCTCACCCTTCTTGGTGGTCAGCCAAAACCTAGAGACCTCATCAGGGAGGCTGGAGAGCTGTAGCCAGCATCAGCAAGCCAAGAGTTAGGCAGGTCTGTAGTGGGATCTACAGCAGCGTACAACTGAGGGAAACACACTCAACACACACACACCTAAGAACATTGCCACCATGACACCAAATAATCAACATGCTGGTTCTATGGGTCAGTGTAGTGCAGTGGCGGTTGCCCCTCCCCCTCTGGCTCGGAGGAAGACCACACCACATCAGTATGTCACCCGGATCACAATCTGTTGGCAGGGGAATTAGCCAGTCAAGTGTTGGAGTGTCAACCCCTTTGATGGGGCTGAACCCCCAGCAATCTTAGGTGGGCTCGGACCCTCTAGCAGGGCAGAACTAGTGAGAAGTCTAGGGGGGATTGGGCCCTACAGCAGGGCAGAGCTAGCAAACACAGGCTGTTTTGCCTCAGATGGGCAGGTTGCCACCCAGGGGTGAGGTGGTAGGAGGGGGTAGGGGAATCCAGGCCCAACCTACTCCACTGGGTCCCAGCCCAAGGCCTTCAGAGGGCTCTGCCACTGGGCCAGTGGGGATCCCACCAAATCACGCTGATGCAAGCACCCACAGCAAGAACCAGACTGAAGTTTACTGGGCTACTTCCTACCACAATCCAGGGATGCGCTTCATCATCCAGGGATCCTCTACCTCAATAGGGTATCTGGCTGCCAGCAGCTTTGCTCTGGACTTGGTCTCCTTCGGGGTCAGGACGCCACCCAGCTCAGTAGCAGAACTGGAGGCCTGCAGCCAGGAGACACATCTATCTTCTTCACTGTCTCTCCCTCAATTGAGCTGGAGGCCCCACCTTTTACACTTCCTGTCCCGCCTCTCCACTTCCATTCTGAGTGGCAGGCTCCGCCCATCCTGGCACAGAGAGTGGCCCCTCCCTCTCTGGTTCAGAGGGAGGCCACATCATCTCACAACAATTAGAAACAAACATGACTACTGGCAATCAGAATGCTGGATGATAATGTCCATTGACACAATAATGAGTCACTCAATTGTACTGAACTGTTTTGTTTCTAAATTGTGCAAGCTCTTTTGGGCAAGGCCTGGGCCTTCTATTGTGTTCATACAGTGCTTACTAAATCTGGAGCACTACTGGAAACAAACAACACATAGTTGTCCAACAAAGCAACATACATTTACCTTACTAGGTGTTTTCCTGGATTATTATTATTACTACTACAAATTATTTGTTTTACCATAGCATGTAGAGGCCCTAGTCATGGATCAGGACCCACGTGTGCTAGGTGCTGTAAAAACACAGGACAAAAAGATGGTCCCTGCCCCAAGAGGTTACAGTCCAGCTCTCCCCTTTCCCACAACACCTCTTTCCTGAGGCCCCAGAAACCATAGGAAATTTGGGCTTGTCTACACAGCACCAGCAGTGCATAACAGGGATGTGTGATTTATAGAGTGCTCAAATGTGCTGTGCTCCAACTACATCCTGTAGACTCTGCTGTCATGCTCTAAGAGGTACCTAGTGTGTGGGACTCCATTAGCATCAACTAGGTACCTTTTGGAGCCCGCCAGCAGAGTCTACACAGGGCAGTTAGAATGCAACACATTAGAGCACTCTACAAATCACACATCCCTGGTGCACACTGCTGGTGCTGTGTAGACAAGCCCTTTGAAGTAGTTGTGGATATCACATTCCTTCTATCAAAGTCTAACTCCAGTTCCTCATCTAGTATACTGTGTAATCCACAAATGGCATGTTCTGATTGATTGCAACTGGTCCTTTCTAGATGAATGACTGGGATATGCTAGATAGATTTGGCTGGCTCATGCTCTTCTTGACATGGAAGTTCTAAAATTACATGAATCTGTGGTGGGTGGCGTGTATGAAGAATTGCCCTTAATGACCTGGGTCTGCTGCAGAGGAAGATGGGCTCAATGCCTGGTTTCTTCACAGGGAAATATCAGTGTGGTAGAATCACCTTACGGGGGAAGGAAAGAAGCCTTGGAAGAGGAAGGAGAATAAAAAACCCAAGGGAGATAGAGTAAGTTGTTAATTACTATTTATTAGAATAAATAGAGACAAAGCTCAATTATTATTTATATATTTACACACACATGGCTGAATCCTCAGTCTCAATGGGGCTACTTGGATTTATACCAGCTGAGGATCTGGCTTACCCTGGCAGATGTTACAGATAAGGTTGAGATGTGGAATCTTGCTTTCAGTCACCCAGCTGGGGAGTAGCACCAAAGATTGTTCCTCTTCAATCTTTCTCTGGTAGGGAAGTGGCAGCAACACTCCTACATTCAACTAGTAGGGGAGTAATAGCACAAGGCCAACTTCCTCTTCACTCATCCAGTAGAGGAACACCCTTGGGCCATCTTTAAGCCCTAGAGTGGTTTAAGCAGCTTAAAATGCTTTATAAGCACTTAAAGCTTAAGTCTTCAAAGCTGCTTAAAGCCATAGAAGCTGTTTAAGCAGCTTAAGATACTTTAGACTGTTCGCATGTTGTTTGAGGTTGTAGTATAACATCCTAACCTGTGAACCAGCCAATCCAGCCCTGAGTTCCTAGGTTTGAACAGAGAAATTGCCAGGCTGGATCTGCCCTTTGCAAACTCAACCCGCCTAAGTTTTGCTTGTTTATTTTTTAGTTTCTTTTCACTCTGTGGAATGAAAGGCGTCCTTGAGAACCAAACAGGTTTGGCCCTTTGTCATGGAATTCTTGCAGTCCTTTAGTCTCCTATGAACGCCAAGGTTATGCATTTGTTGCTCCCTTGGAGTGCCTGATTAGGAGTACAGTACTCTAATCTGTGCTGCAAATCTTTGCTTCAGTTACGTTTGTGGTTAGTCTCATTGCTCTCTGAGTTCTGGTGGCAGAGGACAACCACACAGCATGTAACAACATGAAGAAAACCCTAACAAAGTCATTTTTGCTGAGTATACTATAAGGCAGTGTCTTATTGGGAAAAAGGTGGGTTCTTAACTCTGAGTAAAATCCTAGTGCAGACAAAGCAGACTGTAGTTGTCACATGAGTTTGCAGATCAAGTTATAGACTAGGGCAGCGGTTCCCAACCTTCTCAAGTCTACAGACCCCTTTTCAACCTCCAAACATTTCACGGACCACCACATGCTACTAGTTTTATTTGAAATTGTTCATTTCCTTGGTAAAGATATTCTTCTTTTCTGCAAACTCCCTGTAGTACCCCCGCAGACCACCAGGATTCCACAGACCACGGGTTGGGAACCACTGGACTAGGATTTTTAGTATGACCTACTAACTCATATGGCAACTACAATCTGCCTTTTCTTCACTAGCAGTTTACTTTGAGTTAGCTAACTTGAGTTCAGAACACACTACTTTCCCCCAGTGAAGACAAGGCCAAAGAGTTAAATGTTAAATTGAAATAATTCCTTCTGAAGACACAAATTCAATAGCATTTTTCCACTTTATTCAACATTGTATTTGTTTATTAGCTGTGCCTTCACTACATCACAAATGACAGTGTACCCTATCATGTTGTGGGTTCCCACACACACAGCCCATTTATTGCATCCAAGGTCTTCAACCACAGAGCTCTTTTCATCTATGATACAGACACTTTTCCAGGGCAGAGTTCTTTCTCCAGCTGGCTAGGTAGCAGAGAGGATAGAGTTCTAGACTCCTAACTATTTTGAAAGATCCACTTTCTTCAAGGCTCTTGACTAGTCATTACAAAATAATAAGTGAGACAATTCTGTTTGGTCACATCCTAGTTCCTGCTGGATCAGAGTCTGCATCACAAACACTAATTACAATTGTGTACAATTAGGAGTTTTAGAGAGAGGTTCAGAAATGGAATAGTAAAGGGCATTACAGTTTAAAATTGAGGTGCATAGGCAAGTTGTGTGAGGAGGGCTTACACATTGCTTTTCTGCAATATGCCCAGTTGTTTTCAT
Organism: Emydura macquarii macquarii; assembly: GCF_026122565.2. Taxonomy (NCBI): domain Eukaryota; kingdom Metazoa; phylum Chordata; order Testudines; family Chelidae; genus Emydura; species Emydura macquarii. Next base: position 3,534,863 of record NW_027133667.1, read on the forward strand.
GAGCTACAAATTCACTCCACACATTAAAATATACTGAAATAACACAACAGGAAGTATTTCTTAACAGTGAGACTTCTTAGACTGTGCAATTATCTTATAGAAATGTTGGAAGCCCCATTGCTTTAATCATTTAAACTAGACTAGGCAAAGCAGTAGAGAATAGGGAACAACTCTGCATGGTAAGAAAGATGAATAATAGATCTTTTACATGTCTAAAATGTCTGTGAACAAAATAATGCAGTAATAATTGCAAATATCAATGGACAGCTCAAAGCTGAGCCCAAGTTTCTACATCGTGGGATTGCCAGGATATAACATTAGAGTTTAAAACACAGCTGACACCTCAACTCAAATTTGCAGGCATCCCCCTCAAAATAAGCTCCTCATCACCACATGTGGAATAGAAGTTTCCTCACTTAGCCCTGGTCTACACTTACCTGGATATTCGGCGGCAGTCGACAGGAGTTAACGCAAGCTACACAGAGTAGCTTGCGTAATTCCTGTCAACTGCTGTGCTTCCCTTCTGCGTGCCATCTTCACTGCACTACGCCACTTGAAGGGGTGGATTTACTGCATCGACTTCTTGATCGGTTGAGCAGGCCTACACTGACCGCTCAATCGATCCAGAAAGATTGATCTGATTGTGGCGACTTCACCGCCATCAGTGTAGACATGCCTTTAGATATGGCTGCAGGTCAGTACAAACTTTGAGCAGCATTTAAAGAGTTTGGATGTGGCACAGCATTTTGATTGGCCCGCAGCCAAGTATTCAGATAAAGGGAGGGGAAGGAGTTGGGATAATGCATGGTGAAGGTGACCTGAGTGGGAGCGGGAAGCCTTAAAGGTCTCACACCCAGGTCTGCAGGCAGCGCTCAGACTGCAGCCATACTCCAGCAGCAGCTGACTAGTAGCAGTAGGAAATGGGGGCTGGTGGACCCTAGAGATCACCATAGGCACTGCCCACAAAGGTCCCAGCTGGAGTCAATGTCCAGTCTCTCTGACTGGTTCAGACTCACTATTTAAACCAGAAGGAGGCACAGGGAGTTGCCTGAGCAACTAGGTGAGTTGTTGGCTGGCCACTACATTTTGCAACTTGTTCGAAACAGAAAACAAGAGTTTTGAAAAACATCCTGGCCCTTGGCCTGAGATGGAGTGTCATCCAGTTTCAGGTCCCTACACCTTTGGGACAAGACATTATCAGATAACCTGGAAAGTTTACAAGTATGTTTACAATTTGGGCGTGGCTTCAGCATGTTTATATTTTCTTTGATGTGGCTCAATTCTAAGAATTTAAATTAAAAAAAACAACTGGTTAAGAGCCAAATTCTACAGCCAGGCAGGAACTAGAAGATTTGAGCTTTAACAGTGCACCTCGAAATGTCAACAGTGTCTTTATTCTATTCTAGGCATAGGTTAAGCAGGTGCTGATCTGGAGATCAGACTGAAGTGTTGGAACTCACGTCTCCATTAATGTGTCTGCAGGAATGGCATTTACAACATAGAAATTGTGATACTGGATCAGACCCGATGTTCACCTCTCCCAGTATTCTGTCTTGGTTAGTGGCCAGTATCAGATGGCTCAGAGGAAGGTGCAAGAACCTCACAATCAGACATTGATTACATTTTAGCATTTCTTTCTAAAGTTCTTAGTCGTGACACAATTAAGAATTTTAAATATATATTTAAACATTTTGTTTAACATTAATGGATCCGATTATCCTTTCCGCTACAGCAGCTCAAAAATTCTGTTATTTTAATAAAAACAATGAAACTCCAGTGAACACATATTTAACCAATATGGCTATTAATGACTTATTGATAACAGAAGCAGATATTGGCTAGATACAAAATTAAAGCTCTATTTGCCCTTTAAACCCTTCTCAGCCCATGCTAAATTGGAGGGTAAAAGCACTCAGCTGTCTCAATGCCATCTTTTTCTATCCTTTGCATTTATTTTCTTCTTTCTCTGGAGAAGTGGATGTAGACACACAATTTAAATCACCTTACACTAATCCAATCATATTATATCAGAATCTTTCAGATGGATTTTGCTAGGAACATAAAATTCTAGATGGAAGATGTGTAAGTGTGAGGAAGTGTTATGATTTTTGTTTCAATATGTATTGCTGAGAAATTGGTTGCTTTTTAATTTCGTTCAGGTCAAAAACCGTATTTCTGATTCTGATATGTGAAAAAGGAAAATGTTTATAAAAAAAACCCAGACATTGAACACCACAATTAGTCTCTCATTTTCCGTCTACATGTGTTTCTTTTGTCTATTTGTAGTTTTGAAAGAATGCTTGTTTTACATCAGTGGCAATGTACAGATTTTATCTTGAGTTAATTGGTGTCATTTTCCAAGTCCTACTTCTTTTTCAGATCTCTTCATTCCTCCTCTAGCCACAGTCTGCCTTTGCACAGCCTGTCCCCCTTATCAAACTGCTTTTGTGTCTGCATATAGGCCTGAACCTACAGTGTGCTCCCCCTTAGATCATGGTATTGTGTATTGCCTCAGCAACCTCTTCTGTATGCACTGCCCATCTCTGCACAAAGTCCTATGTGCTCTCTGTACCCTTCTCTCTCTCATCTTTTGTTGAAGCCTGCATTCATATCCAAAGTATCCTCTATCCAGCCTTTTATGTGGTATGCTTTAAACCCTTATTCCTTTGATGAACATTCTCAGCAACCCATTCTCTCCCTTACAGGGAGGTGGATCTTCCTCAAAGTTATTATGCAGTGAGAAGAGACTGGGCCCCATTATCTGAATGTCTGTTTGATTTCACATGTCATTTAAATGAATTGAATATATATGCAACCAACGATTGCCCATTAAAGGAGCTACACAGATCAGTGCTTTTCAGTAGGAGTAAGAGAAATTAAAACCACAATGAGAAAAAGGAGCAAGAATTGGGCTTTGTGTTGCTTTCTTTGAATTACTATTAGACGACAAAGCCCATACTAATACCCCATAGGTACGTCTATATCTACCAAGTGCTCATCATGACTTAATATTACAATAAAAGGCATAAAAATGAATAATTAGATTATGATTTTAAAGCTTTCCTGTTTTTAAATGAAAATCTATTATTCGCAGAGCAATGTACCAAAAGTGTAGTTCAGTGAGATTTTTTTTTAAAATTATTATAAAGCCCCTTTCAGAATTATTATTGGCTGTAGAGAAATTAAGGCACAGGATGCTTTTAATTAAAAAAAACAAAACATTTTGGTAGTCTAAAACCAGCCCCTACACAACATTATTTTGCATCACAAAACCACTACAATAATGTGTCTTACTTAACAGTCTCAACCTGGGGTTGAATATTTGAACAGCAGGGTATCAGGTTGAGATAGAAACAACAGCAATAAATCTAGTAAGGGAAAGTTTACACAACACCTGCTTAGTCTATGTCTAGCTGCAGCCAATACGGTTAGTCTTGCACCTTATGGAACAAAATATTTTTACAGGCAGATTTTCTAGTATACATTTATTTTCTACAAAATGAATGACAGCCTTACAGATTATAGGGCCATTAAAACAGGATTAATCAATGTTAAATGGGTCTGATTTGAACACACAGGGGCAAATTCTGATCACAGTTACTTAAGCGGAACTTCCATTGACTTTAGTGGGAGCTGCACTTTCACCCCTTTAGCCGTATGCAAAATTTGGTCCATAAATAAGGAAGAAATTCAGAATAAGGCTGAAACCGACTTCAGCTAAGCCTGTTAGAGCTTTATCTGCTAGAAATACATTTGGGATTCATTCCAGTAAATTCTCCTAGGCTTCCAGAGGAGACAACAGATCCCATGGTACCAACTGTTTAAAGACTTTGTTTAGACATCAGGACATATTCATTAATAACAGCATTTTAATCTTACTTCGGAATTTTCTTGGGGTTTCAGAATTTAATTTAGACCTTTAGGCCCAAATCCTGCCCCACAGCTCTGCTCCCTTTACACAGCTCAGGCAAAGCAAAGGGAGCAGTAAGTCTCAGCCTCCCTCTGGCTGGGGAGTCACCTCAGGATGAGAGAAGCGCCAGTGGGTTTTGAGCCGGAGTAGAGCGTGCTTCTCTGCTAGTCCCTTGTAGCCCCAAGGATAGGGTGTGTGTCTGAGGCAATCTATGGTATGGCAATCCCTGGCTGGCAGGTGCCCCTTGGGAGGCTGTAATCAACTGGTGGCAATAGTCCAAGGGCAATTTACAACTGGTCCAGGATTAGGGTGCTGTAAACAGCTCCTTTTTTGATGCGATCAGCAGAAACAGGGTGCAGGTGAGGATATGCCCCCTTAGTGTTTAATCCTTTGAATATTTTCTGTGTGACACAATCCCTTTTTTTAGGGCAGTGCTATGATCTGGGTGAAACCTTGTTATGGGATGACTTAAAAAGAATCTCAGTGAGGTTGATGGGCGTGAACACACCTTTCAATTAACATAATTTAAGGACCAGTTAATCACAAGCCCCACTCCCCCACCTAAGACAAATTACAACTTCTGTTCTGCATTATGCTGCTTCCCTGTTTCTCGATTTTTCTCCTGCATCTTTAAATCTTCCCTGCAACTCCCTTACTCGATAATCTAGGGTTTTAACGGCCATAAAAAGAGAGGGCACTGCTTTCCCCCTCAACTCCTTATCATTAATCTTTCTTTGTCTCCTTTGCAAATAGAGAATACTGTGAATCTGAATACGGTGAGTGTCCAGGGGACTTAAGGGAGATGCTCAGAGGGCTTATGGGTTTTGATGTACCTATCGCTCGTCTGTAAAGAACAGCAGGACCTGCAAGGCCTAGAGAGCAGTGCTTGTGTTGCCATTGCCTGCTGTAGTTGGGAAGCTGACCCACAAGACTGTTTCACACTAAGAGCAGGTGATAGTGAGGTGCCACCCTCAAACTTTTTATCTTCTTGCGTTGTTTCTTAAGTTCCCTGGTCCCACTTTCCAACTGCTTCAACGCCTCATGAGGAGTTATTGTTTAGTCCTTTTTTTGGACAATGTTATTCATTACAACCTCTGCAGACCTTTTCCAGTTAATATTACTAAAACACACGTTACAACAATTTCAAAATAAGCCAAGGCTTACTGCTCGGTAAAATTCCACTGTCTATACTTAGTTTAATTGCAAAGCATCATGGAAAACTTCTTCCCCAGCAAGCCTTAAAAATCTTTCTTGGCCTATCTTAAGTGTCAACAAGGGGCAACAGCAGTATATTGAGATGTCATTCCTTATGAAGGCTGGGGAATCTGCATGTTACTGAAACCAATTATACTAAGACTCACTATGGTGGATAGTATTGTAAAGCACGAAGGATTCTTTCTCCAAGAATCAGGCAGCACAGACAATACTGAAGAGATTTATTCATGATACCGGGAAGTCTGATAAATCAGCTTCAAATTCCTGGTGTTACAGTGGTCAACTATATACACGTTTTTATCGACTACTTAGTACGTTTTAAATTTTTTATCTATTCACTTACAAATACAGACATGTTCTCTCCAGAGAGAACAACAGTGATAATGGTCGTTACGTACATGCAGAGACACTTTAATCACTCTACTTACATCAAGGATACTAGGGCTACACTCGTGGTGGGGGTAGGGTAGAAGGCGGCAGGAAGAAGGTGGGGAGTGTCCTTACAGATAGGTGGCAGATGAGACAGAAATTCTAAAAGCAAATGTGCTGTTCTCATTGGAATTAGAATCACAAAGAGGACATCTGGCTTCCTGAGCCATCGGATGCTTACACAAGCCATTGTCCTTGAGGATCAGGTATGCTTGTTAGCCATTTAAATGAGTTTCGACCTACAACTTGTTAGCTGAAAACAACCTCAAGCCTTACAGTATCCTCTCTAGGCTAGAAAATTATGCATTCAAGTGTCATACCAAGCCCTCTGTTATAGCCACTGCAGTAGAGAAGGAGTCAGGGATGTTTAACTGAAATGCTTCCTGCTTATTTTTGGCTACAGGTCCCCTGGCACTTTCTAAAATGAGTTGGAAGTAACTTCAGGGCATGATTGTCAGACTCCAGCTGAAGTCTGTGGGAGCTGCAGGGGCTCAGAACCCCTGAAAAATCAGGCCCAGAACATTCTGGTCAACATTCTTTTTCCCCCTTAACCCTACAAATTGTTTAATACCCTCATGTCAGGGGGATCACCAATGTGCTCCAGGCCAGCAATACCACTTAATAGTGATACTCTGGGGCATAACTCCTAATGGGAAGAATCAAAGGGTTGATTTACTTGGCAGTTACAGTTTAGGAAGTATCACCCACTGGTGAGAGTCTAAAGGCCTCCTTCCTCAGGGAAGTGTCACTTACTGGTGAAAGTCCAGGGACCTCATGGCTATAACTCAGGGAAGTGATGGAGTAACTGAGGGGTAGGAGAACCTGGGCCAACCCTATTCCACCAGGTTCCAACCAAGGGCCCTTCAAAACGGTAGCCCCTGTCAGGCCCTAGGGTTTGATATCCCTAACCGTGCTTCCTGGGTCACTTCCTACCCTTGTTTCAGTCTCTCCAACATCATCATGGGCTGGATTTAGGATCACACCTGTGTTCCCCTCTGGTCTGTCTCTGGAATCTCTTCCATTGGCAACAGTGAGTTATCAGCCTTGGCTTCTGCAGTCAATGGGCTTCCAGCTGCTAAGCTATGTGGCTTGGTCCCAGCAGTTTGCTGGCAGGAAACTGCTGCTCCTGACTACTCTCCTCCTCTATCAGGCCAGCCTGAGCGGAGATGCTCCCTTTTGAATGCTCCTGCCTCTGGGACCACACCCAATAGAGGCGTGGGGGTGTGGCTTCCTGCATTCAGAGAAGCTCCTTAACCCTCACCTTGCCAGGGCAGGGTTGATACATCCTGTCACACCTGGTTAGATGCGAGCTGCATGATCATTGATCATGGGGTGATTGTTTGTTTACTGACAGTGTCAGCCCATCACTAGTGTCTCTTTCAGGTGTGCTTTGGGACGTTTGGTGTATAGAACGAGCCATACAAAACCATACTCTATTATAGAAGTATATGGCGATATTCTTTCAGAACTTGTATTATTCATGCTCTAGACTGTGCCAGTTCTCCAAGCCAGAACACAATCCTTTCAAATTCACTCTTTGTGGAAGTATATGTTGTTCACCCTAGAAAATATTAATCACTTTCCTACAGTTTCAGCCAATGCTCTGCCATTTCTATCTTCACATTGGATAAAGGTTAATCACTGGAGTCACTGTGAGATGATAGACTGTTAGCAGGTCTTTGTTACGGGCATGTATTTTAAAAGTTTAGATTAATGAAATTGGAACTCAGTAGCAGGAAACAGCATTATAGACTTTAGAACACCAAGACCATGAACAGCATTGTTGCATCATAATGAAAGAATGCAATAAAATAAATAATTTTATTCTCTAATTCTTAGAGCAATGAAAATGATTGTCACATTTTTGTTTTTTCTTCTAAGCTTAATGTGGATGTACTCTCATTATTTCTTTATTTTAAAAGCTTTGCCATAAGGGAGCATATACCATACAAATTAGTTTACATGGTGTACAAATGACTGTCCTGCGTCTTCACGAAGTTGTTCATACCAACATTAGCAGAGTTGGGACTTAATTTAAAATTGCAGCAGGGATAACTAGTTGTGATGCGAGTTTCAAGGAAAACAGAAGGATATAAAAACGTTATCAGTGATCTCTGCAAAGGTGCAGGGGCATGGGGTATGTTTGCATTCCTGTAATAATTTTACTAAAAGCAAGCAAAAAAATCATGCAACTTGCAATTTGAGAACAACCCACACACTATACCCTACACCACACACACACAAGATCTTGGGGTTATTAATCTTTGCCACACACACAAAAAAAAAAAAAAACACCACCAGAAGTAGTGACAAAGTAGTCACAGAAATATAAACAACCGGAACAACTAGAATAAAATAAAAGATTAGTAGAAGGACCAGAAGGCAAAAAGAACAAATAAGGGAATAGCTGTAACTATCATCTAGCAGTTATAACCAATATAGGGCCAAAGGCCGAAATCTTCTCTCTTTAAAGTCAACACCAAAACTCCCATTGCACTATTAAAAAACATTTGATATTTCTCCTATGCATTAAACAATGAACATTTAAAATATTATTTAATGGTCATAGTGAAGAGTTTGCTGAGGAGACACTTGTGTTGTAACTTTATTCCAACCCACACATTTCTCACACCTATGTTACAACACAATAGGCCAAATTCACTTGTGTATAGTAAACAAAGACAACCACACTGAAGTCAGTGGAGTTATGCCTGCTATGCCAGCACTGAATTTAATCCTACAAAAGTTTTACTATCTGAAATTTTGATCATATTACACGCTTGTCATTGCAAATTAAAAAAAAAAAAAAGGTGATTTTTCTATCTTGAATTGTAATTTGATTGTAATTTTGATTTTTCTCCTGGTATTTCCCTCTTTAATGTCTCCTGGATGCTACTAAATTCAGAAACTCAGATTTCTTTAGAAAGAGAACAAGCAATTAGAGTTTCCATATATAGTGAGTCAGTCTGCTAGTATTACATTAAAGACTAATTTAGACTGAACTTGTCCTTTTCTCAGTTGACTAATTGCTCTTACATGGTCTTTCATGCTGAAATACTTCAGAGTATTAATGGTCACATTTTATACTGGCAAATATAAATCATTTTGTAGTGGCTGCTGTACATCTTAAAGATCTTATCTGTACATGGTGTAAGAAGACCAGGGAAAGAATGGAACGGAGGCCAAGAATTAAGGGAGAACTCTTAAGTCTAAAATAAACTAGGCTGCTCAAGAAATGGGATTTGGTTCTTTATTAGAAAGGGATAGGAGTTACAGGCCAGGGATGAGAAGATGAACCTGGAGATAGGATTTGAAGCAAATCAGAAAGCCATTTAGGCACAGAGACGCTGTTCCAGATGGTGAGGGCAGCATGGGAGAAGAATCTAACTGCCAGCGCTGGAGAGACAGGCAGGAGAAAGAGAATATTTTAATGATGTCTATTGAATTACATACAGAAAACTACATTAAAAGAGTGCTAAGGTTGCAAAGTCAAGCACTCAAAAGGTAGGAAATGCCTATAGTAAAGTTGCCTGGGCAATCTTAATTTGTCCCCCTTGTGAGTATGTATTATAATGACATGATCACATATCCTTCACTCCCACCCCCATATGATTCCTGTCTCATTCAGTGCACAGGATGGATGGTGCTCATTTAATGAGCAGCTATTCAATATTTTGTTTTATCATAATCAGCGTGAGGCTCCATGCGTCATTTACACTATTAAAACTCTGCTCTGAATACAGAATTATTAATTTCCTCATAGGATATTCTATAGAACTCATCCCTGTAGCATCTCAGTGCTTCACGAACATTAATGAATTTATATTCACAAAACCCATAAGAAAAGGTGGTATTATTTCCATTTTACAAATGGGAAACTGAGGTACAGAGACATGAATATCAAAAGTGTACAGTAATTTGGGTTACAGTAAGTTGAGATGCTATGGACATGATTTTTCAGAGTACTTACCATTATATAGCATTCTATTTGTTGAGGGCCCAGGGCTCATTGACTTCAGATGCAGCTGTGAGTGCTCAGCACTTCTACCGAGGCATCTCAAGTTGGGCACCTAGGAAGTGATGAACACACAGTCAGTGATCACCCATTTGGTTGGAGAGTTTGGCTAAGTGACTTGACTACTCTAGCATAGGAACTCTGTGGCAGAGGCTGTGATGATTTGGGAATGTGTCTGTACAGTTTGTGAATTCTGATTGATATTGTCAAATTGTATCATGAATGCCTATACATGTGCAAGACACAAGGTGGGTGAAGCAATAGCTGTTACTGGACCAGCTTCTGTTGGTTAGAGAAACAAGCTTTCATGTTTACAAAAAAGAGCCTTTGTAACCTCAAAAGTTTGTCTCTCTCACCAGTAGAAGTTGGTCCAATGAAAGCTATTACCTCACCCACCTTGTCTCTCTAATATCCTGGGACCCACCCGGCTACAGCAACGCTGGGTGTATGTATGTATATGCATATGTACATGTGGGTCCACCAGTCCTGACAGGTCCTGCAGCAGAGACACACTAGACAGAGATGACAGGAAATACTTAGGGTTAATGATGGTACTAGAGTTATAGCTCAATAGCTGGGAAATCCAGTCTAGCTTACTCCCTGAGGGGAGGGGTGTAAAGTAGGAGCAGTGGAACCTTACTAGAAGTAGGACAAAAGAGATCAGAAGAGGTTTGAATAAAGAAACAGGGAGAACCAGACAAGAAGAGGAAGCCTGGGACAGGAGAGAGCAAGGTCACAGAAGCCGGGTAAGGGGCTCTAGAAGGGAGTGAGTGAAATGAGACATATAATAGCCAGGGAACACCCTGCCTCCCTGCACCCAGATGGTTCACAAGGACAGGCTGAGCTAGGAAGTGAGGTACAGTGCAGTGTCCAGCGGTTATTATTTTGTATTCTCTGCATGCTCCTCTGCTTTACAAGACGAAGTGAAAAAAAGAGCATGACAGCGTTAGGCTATGCAAAGTGTGTGTGTGTTTTGACGGCTTCACAACTGCTGCAACAACCACCCATGAGAGAGTTAAACTGTCAACCTGCCAAGGAAAATGAAAGCGCATATTGTCTGACCATGAGGAAAAGACTTCGATCCTTTCATAGGGGCTACTCACAGCGAGGACACAGGATGGTACTTCTTATAATTTATTTTTATTTTATTAATTCACTGGCCTGTTCAGAAGCTCCAGCAAGCCACAGCCCAAGCCAAGAGACATTGTGGTAAGATTAACATAATAAAATCAATTCATTATTTGTGAATCTCATTATTGTTTTTCCCCTGGGGGAGGTCAGGTTTCCTATGAAGGAACCTGTTACTAACTTCAGTTTTACCCTCCTTACAGGCAGGACAAGCTCTCAAAGACATTAACCTTCTACGAATACCTGAATGGAAGCAAGAACTTCATTTCCAGGTTAGAGAAGGAAAGCCACCCATCTATGCTAAGGAGATTTTTCTGCAGCTGATGACTGACCAGCCCATCTACAAATGGAGAGGGCTCATGCCTACAGAGGTAGCCATAATAATTTTGCCCTGCCCTGCCCTGGAATTCAACTGACTGTCTAGAGTTCCTACTCCATGAGAAATCAGCATGCATCACGAGCCAGGTGTGACTATCTGTGGCACCCTGGTTACTGAGGCTGCTGCAGCACTGGGAAGGCTGCAGGCTTAATTGAAATTAATTAGCCGGTTTCTATTGGGGATTACTGATGGTTGGGTGGCAGTTGCTGGGCTAAAAAGGCAATTGGCTCAATAATTGGGAGGACGTATTTGGGAGCAACTGGGAAGAAAAGCAGTGCTCAGAGATGGAGCTAGGGAACAGAGAAAAAGCTGAGTGGAAGTCTCTGCCTGCGGTATATCTGTAGTTCCTTCTGTTCTGCTTGGAAATTGAAGATTAAAAGCACACATGGTGAAAGGGAAATTGCCTGTGTGTGTTTGCGGCTAGGAGACCACCAGAACAAGCCAGGCAGCAGCCCTCAGGGGGAGGTGAAGGGACACCCTGTGACACCAGAAATGAGTGAAAATTTGTGGCAAAATCAATAAGATGCTGAGGTAGGATGGAGTGCATTACACCCCCCTTGCAACCACTCTGCATTCCTGTGCAGACCAGACTTGCATCCTGGGAATGAATGCATCTACCACTTTGGACTGGTAAAATAGGCAGCCAAAGACACTTCAGTTGTGTCAAGAGGGCATTCTGGTGTGACTGAGTTATCAATGGAGCTGTACATGCAGAAATATGAATCAAAGCTTGATAAGGCTAATACTCCACCCCCTCTTACAAACATAAAGTGTTTGTTTAGTCAAAAGTTAATGCTTACTGCTTGTTTAATTCTCCCCTCTCCTCTCCTCTCCCCCATGTCCTGGAATCCATACTGGATCCCCCATGGTGTTGAGCCTGGGGCTGGCCAAGAAGATGGCAGGGCTTTCACCTTCAACAGATGCTCCTGTGTGTAGTAATTGTATTGGTCATAAGCTAGAAATCCCTCCCATTCTTACTAACCATCACCCCCAAAATGGCAGTTGTAACATACCAGGCTCTGGTGCTTGTGCTGCTGCTTCATCTGTGAGCCAATCCCCAGGGCCATCCCCAGACAGGTCTGCTGAATATGGACCCAGGAAGTGCTGTAGTAGGTCCAACCACATAGCCTGCTCCAGGCCCTGTGACAGCAGCAGTCCCTTAGTGGGGTTGCTCTTGTGATTGCAGGTTCTTCTCCTGTGCTGCCTCTGGGGAGACAAATGTGCCATTCCCCACTCAGGAGACTGAAGTGCTGCACTGTGAACTCGGTGCTTGGCATACTTCCCAGCATCTGCTCAAATTTCTTGTAGTAAGTAAGCTGTGGAGTTCCCTAGTGTATGATTTTCATTCCTCACTTTGCAGTAGGCAGTCTTGAGGTGCTTGACTCAAACCCAGATCAACTACTGGTCCGGTGGATCATCAGTACCTGCTAGCCTCTGTGTAGAAATGCTTGTTTTTTGTACTATTGCTGAAGTCATGGATCTTGCACTCCTCACTCCACATGTTGACCAGAATCTTGGTTTGTCCTTCTGGCCAGCTAGCAGTGTGTTAGGTGGAGGCCATTTTCTCAGTTGATAGGCTTGACTGTGTTTACAGTCAAACAGTCCATGCGGAAAGGAAGGGTTAAACACCGAACAGTTATGTTTGAAGCAGGGGGTTGCTTCTGGTTCCTGGGAATTGAGTGGAAAGTTTGGTGAGCGATGTGGCAGGACACACAGATCCAGGGGACTGCGGGATAGCATGGGCAGACTCTCTGAAAAGCAGCCTGGCAATCTCGGCTTCTCCTATCTCCATACTGCAAAGCAAGTAGGCTTGGACATGCACTACAGCAAAATGCAGGCTCAGATTCATACCGCTAGGCAAGCCATCAGGCCAGGGTTCTGAGAGAGTTCTGGTGCATGTCAGAGGGCTTTGGGTGTGGATTGTGTGTGCGTGAGGGGGCGTTTGGGTCTCACTTTTAGCTGTATGGATCTGAGTCTGCATTTTGCTGTAGTGCATGTCCAAGCCTACTTGCGTTGCAGTATGGACATAGAAGAAGCCAAGATTGCCAGGCTGGTTTTCATTCTAAGGACCAGTAGGAATGGATCCACAGACTACTATGGACTACAGAACACAGTTTGAGCACCACTGCCTTAAACTTTTCTATCTAGTTCATACCACCATTATGTAAAGACTTAGACCATGGTTCTCAGTTACACTAAAACAAGAGTTGGCCAAAACGTGGAATTTTCATTCCATGGGAAATTCTGACATTCAAAAAAAAGCTTTTGTTCCTATTTGGAACAAAAATTAGAAATTTCAAAATCTCCCATAGAAGGGAAATTCATCAATGTTTTGTTCTGGAAAAAACTGTTTCAGTTATATTCCACTCCCCCTCCCAGCTCCAAAAATGAAATTGATGTCTGCTACTGACTTCTGGGCAATCTCTGGGCTGCCCCACGCTCCTGGGGAGTCACGAGTCCCCTTGACTGCAGAGTGGGGAACCTAGAATCCCTGAGAGCTCCAGCTTGAGCCAGGGTTCTCAGGGGTTCCAGACTCCCCACTGTGGAGCAGGTAGCTAAATCTCAGTTAGATCATGGTATGGCCACTACAGACCCTAGAAGCCCCAGGGTCTCCAGCAATCCACCAGGTGTGTCGCAGGGAAACAGGCAGGTTTCTGATAGAAATCTGCTTATGGTTCACAGGAAGTTTATCAAACCTGATACATTTTCTCAACAAATCAGCATTTTCTGACAAAACTTGTCATTTTGGAAAATTTCTGACCAGTTCTTCAGCCTTTACGCTGCCAGAACGGTGTAAAGAGGCATTCTGGTAAATAAGAAACAGGCCTCTTATCTTCCTTATTTATTTTTCATGTTTTTATTTGTTTGATTAAAACAGTGTGGAACCCTTTTACAGTGCAGGTTACACCCCCACCCCCCAATATAGAACAATTTCACTGTACGAGGGGGTTCACTGTTACCAAGCACACAGCTTGCAATGCACTGAAACAAATTAGTACTTCTGTACTACCTGGCAATATGCAAAATACTAATGTGTCTGAATGTAAACTGGTTACTCTTTACAGTGAGGTCATGATATATGACAAAAGCCATGGTGAAATCTAATACAAAGTGAAGTATTATATGGAAGGTAAGATGAAAACGATATACAAGAAAAATGTATAGTAGAACCTCAAAGATATGAACAGCAGAGTTACAAACCGACTGGTCAACCAAACACCCTGTGAAACCGGAAGTAAGCAATCAGGCAGCAACGGAGGGGAAAAAAAAGAAAAAAGAAAAGAATGCAAATACTGTGTCTATTGCAAGATTGGCATGCAGAGCGGAAACAGTACAGGGTCTGCGCTGTTCCTGTAAGCCAAGGGTGCTGTTGCACCCCCTCCCACCTCACCCCATTGGGAGGGGGAAGTTGTTTTCACACACCCCATCCTCCCGCTCTGGAGGCCAGGGAAGAAAACTCCCTGCTGATGCTGTGCTGCAAGGAACTGAAGGTTACAGCCAAAGCCTGGCCTGGAGGTGGAGTGGGAGTCAGCTGCGCTCTGGAGAAGTTTTAAAGGGCCACAGCCTGTGCACTGATGGACTTTCCCTGTGGCTGCACTCCTGGATCCCGGCAGCACCTCTGGCAGTGTAAGGGCCAGGGGAAGAAGGAGCACTGGCAGTTGGCTGGCACCAACCCCCTGCTACGTGCTGCCTCTGGTGTGCAGCAAGCAGTGCACTGAGCAGGGCAAGCCCTGGGGAGAGATGGCTCAGGGCTGAGGTTTGTAGTGCCAACAGTGCGGGGCAGGCCCACCCAGTTCAGCCCAAAGGCAAGACACAGGAATAGGGCAGGGAGCTGCTCGCAAACCAGGCAGTAATGTTTTGTTCAGTGTTATGAACATTTCAGAGTTACGAACAACTTCTATGCCCAAGGTATTTGTATCTTTGAGGTTCTACTGTACTTCACTGTATGTTATCTACATACCAGAAACAAAGTCTTACCAGAGCTAGTGTAGAAGTCAGTAATTCAGTCTCAGATTTTTGGTGACCTACAGGAATTAAATCATTTGAATCTCTTTTTTTGTGGTTACCTACCTCAAAGGACCTTGTGTGAACTGAATAATTCGTGTTTGTGAAGTGCTTTGAAGATTAAAAATACTTTAAGTGCTAAGTATTATAATGATTTTGTCACAAGAATTACACCTCTGCTATGCAATGGAATTACAGCCTCATTTACCACTGTAATAATATCCCTTATTTAACCCTTTGTAGTAATTAGATCAAATAATCCGTAAAACATTTTAATAACCTAACACAAATGATTAATAGGGGATACTGATGCCTCAAAGTATTTAAAATAATGCACTGTGGCTATTACTGTTTGCAGAGCCATTAATAATCAAGCATATGGAGATTTATTTACAAAGCTTGGAGACGTTTTTTAAGGCCCATACATTAAAATGATGAAATAAAATAGATGCACCTTTAATGGTTGATGGTGTAATATGCTTGTTGAAATAATTATATATGTGTGTGAGACAGGACATGGACACTGTCTTGGCCTAGATAATAAGGTTAGCTGTAGCTCATTTTCCTCCCCCGCTTGCACAGGTATGCAGGATTATGGAGTGAGGCAGAATGAGTCTGCTGGCTGGTGGTGTTCCCTGACAGGAAACTTAATGAGAAGTGCCTGCTTAGGAGTGATGATGGGGATGTTTAGGAATACCTCCACACCTAAGCTCAAATCATGTCCACCTACAGGCGAGAGGAAGGTAACAATTTGGGGGGTTCTGGTTTTGTTTTCCTGCAATGTGGGGCCAATTTGCTTTGTGTCTGTTGTAACTTGGATTTTAAAAAATACTTTGAGAAATATCATTTTTTTCTTTGCCCATTATACCAGCTGGATCATTCCACTAATTTTCAGCATAACCACCAGCTACATATAATCTTCATGTGAATGCTTAGAAAGATGGGACAGCTTGAATTTTTTTTAACTTTGCAAAAAAATATATTTTCCTTGAGCTACATGTTTCAGCCCCAACAAGAAGCAATGGATTAAACGAGTATAGAAACTCAACTACACTCTGCTAGAGGTGGCCCTTGTGGGATAGGTCTGAAGTGTATGATCGAGCAGTGTGGGAAATAACGTTCCTCTGTTTTAATCTAATCTGTGGACACATGAAAGATTACAGGCTGTCGTGGTGTGAATAGGATACTTTTCACTAACCCTCAATTCACTGAAAAGCAAGCATATGCAGGTGCAGTGGTTACATAAAAATAAATCTGTTGGATAAATCCATTGTTAACATTTGTGTACTGGCTCCAGAAAGCCCTAACTTTCATAGGTGGTGATGGCTTTTATTAAGGCTGTTCAATAATTCCCATTATAAGAACCTGTTTTCAGTTGTTTATAATTTTACCAGATGTTAACAGTTTAGACTGAAATCTTCTAGGCAGGGGTGTCTGACGTAGGCTCCCCCACACTCCACAGCAAAACTGCCACTTCTCATAATGAGGTTTGGGGGAAACATGATATTTTCCTCATGTTAGAAAAATCTTACAACCGTTTCAGAAGCTCTAGTACCTCCATACTTAGGAACAGGGGGCTAGAAATTTGCCAGAATGCCAGGGATGGGAGGAGCTGAGCAGAACTTTCTCTGCAATTGCTTTTCCAGCAGCCAGGTCTCACAACCGTTCTTCTGTCAGCAAAGAGCTTTGAAACCCTCTGGCAAAATATGGCCCACATAGAAGAGGACAACCTTCTATTACTATCAATTATCCAATAAATTCAAATGGCAGAATTCTGTGCTGTGCATTTAGAGGTTCTAACTCTGCATATTGGAGTCAATATGGTTTCATATGATGGAAATTTTTTTTTAAGTGTGCTTATTTTAAAAAGCTCAGAAATTACATTTAAACAAATTTAATTAAAAGAACTTTAAGATTGCAAAATCAAGCATTGCAAAACTAGGAATGCCAGAACTAAGGTTGTCTGTATAGCGTTTAATTACATAATCATGTACTATTTATTTTCCCCATAGGCCCTCGGCCTCATTCAGTGCACAGGATGAGCTGTACTCTGGAAATTAATTGCGGTGGTGTAGTGCAGTACGGGAGGCTGCCTGTTGCCTCTGCATTTGTTGCAGAAGTTGAAGGGTGTTTAGCGAATGAAGCAGAGGACTGCAGAAAGAGAAAGGAGGTCTTCCTGCTTAGGAAGTTGCATGCTGCCCTCCAGAACTTGGTTCTATTCTTATTTCTGTCACAGCTCCTACTAAGTGCCCCCCTCTTGGCCACCTACTAGAGCTGCTGTGAGGGGAATCCAAGCCTTTGTGCTCTGGATCGTCTGGGTTATGTTAAGCTTCTAGAACCTCAGCAGGATGTAGCATTGGTTCCTTCCTTGGCCTCCTTGGCACATTTCCTGGGCACTGATTCTCATCTGCTGTCCATTCTTGGAAATGGGGCTCTTCATTCCACCTGCTTTAGGCCTCGAGGACCACTGTTGACCCCTTCAGAGACTTCAGTTATTTAAACATCTCTCTAACCAAGAACTCCACCCCAAAAGGTGGAGGCAAGGAATTAGGAATCTGGGGGAAATGGACACACAAACCACATGGGAGAAGGAAAAAAAATCAAGGTCAAATGCTGCAGGACATTTTAGCCAAGGCATCTGAACAATTGGAGTTCCAAAGAGAGAAGATTGCAGAGGGAGGAGGCGGCAACCTAGTATGAGAAAAGAATGGGTACACACTTCCTGGAACATGACCAGAAGTTGAAGGAAGAGGACAGAGTGCAGAAGGAACTTTGAGAGGCTGCTCACTCTCGTGGCCCCCATTTTAAAGGCTCTAGCACCAGCTCTATTGCCAGCTGATGCTCCAGCAACTGTCCAACCTCCATGTGCTCAGTTCCTGCCATGCTACTACATCCTGCAGCCTATGCAAGCAGTTGACTGTTCTGGGGTTGGTTGACCCATGGCCCCAGCAATGAAGAGTTCATGGAACAGTCAAAATGTACCCAGTGGAACAAGGTCCACCCATGCAACATTTTCCAGAAGGGGCAAGGAGAACAGAACAGGGGACACAGTTCCAGTTCTCATCAGACTAGCATTTGCACAATATATAGTTTGGCAGTTTTTCACTTTTGTTGGTTGGGTTGTTTATTCTATCCTTTTGTTTTAATGTCTTTTGCCTCTTGCTGGCAGCTGGTCTACCTTTAAGTTTTGTTAGTTGTTATTTAAATATGTGTTTCAAATAAAGTGGTGTTTTTCAAACACTAAGTCCCAAGGTTACATGCAGGCTTTATTACATTCATAAAAAAATAAAACTCCATTACAGCAGTACCATAATCTGTATATGGAGCTACATAAATGAGTTCTATTAAATTCATAAGCTACATTGTCTCCAGAAATTATGGGATAACTTAAGTATGAGAAAACTATACTACTTCATTTCCCCATATCTATAGCACCTTGCAAATCCATTATGCAGGTTCACAAGGCATCCCTGATTTCCCTTGTGCATGGGATCCTGCTCCAATAACAATGTGTGATTTCTGGTTTCATGTAACAATCTTGCAATGCAGCAGTGTCTTGAATCCGCTTTTGGCAAAAGTGAATCTTTCACCTTGCAAATATTATGCAGTGCACAGCAGGCCACAGTAAGATGGATGGCAGTGGAAACATTGGCATCCAAAAGGTTCTGAAGGCTGCGCCATCTTGATTTCAGCCTATCAAACATGCATTCCACTACCACGCTACAGCTTGTGTGTGTGTAACTAAGCTTTCTTTTGCTAGGGTCTGGTTTCATAAGCCATAGCAGAAAGGGGTTCCCTAGAACAATGGGAGAGAGACTCCATTTATAACAATGTTATTTGCATGGAATAATGTCCCAGTTTGTCCAGGAAGATAAAAGTCTGACCTCTGAAAAACCCTGGCTTCATGCACCCTGCCAGTATATCCCTGCTTCTGAAAGCGGCAGTTATTTCAGCAACATTGCTATATCAGCCACCTTCGGGTAAGCAACAGTCCTGATGGCCTCACAAACCTCCACCACCACACCATTCACAGTTGACTTGCGAACACCCACTGGTTAGCCACAGATCTGTAGCAGCCTGGGGTAACCAACTTCCTGATGGCTATAACTCGCTTCTGGACTGGTATGGTTTTCCAGTGCCAGGATACATGCAGGAGGAGGGTCAGTGCAAGCTACTTTCACATGAGCAAACAGTTGTTCCTGGACATGTGCAAGTTCTGGATCCACTGCTGGTCATCCTGGTCTGCATGATATGATCCCAACAGTCTGCTTGTGGCCCTGCTCCATAAGTGACGATCTACATATGGGTAATCTGCTGTGATGGTGGCAGGAAGCAGCTGTATCCACTGGGCTGCAGGTGACATGTTTTTGCCTCTTTCTGAGAGCTGCTTTCTGTAGGACAGATACTATCACTGAACTGTCCACCAATTTCTCATGAATGGTCTGTCTAAATTTGGCAACAGCTGTGAAATTGCAAGCGGAAGAAGGTGTGATGTTCCTCTGGTGCAATCTGGACTGGTGAATCACTGTCACCCCAGTTGCTCACTCCTGGAGCTTGTCTGCTGTGAGAACCCCTATTCCTGGGGTGTTCACGCACAACCTCCAGCATGTAAACTGCTCCCAACTAAGTGAGTGGATGCTTCTAGCCAACCACTCTTTGGATTATGCAACAGAATGGCCTCAGTCACTACCCCCAGTCCCAGCTACTATCCTAGGAACCTACGTCTTACAATGTTCAGTTATGCCCACTGAACAATGTAAGCTCATGTAAGTTTGTCAATTTAATAAATAAATTGATATGCACCAACCTTGTTACTCCAAGTGGAGTTGCCAACATACTTCAAACCAAACACACTGCCTTAGGTAAACAAATAAATGTATTAACAGAAGGATTTTAAGTGATTATAAGTCAAAGTATAACAAGGCAGATTTGGTCAAGAGAAACAAGCAAAATGCATTCTAAGCTAAAGCTTAACACTTTCAACAACCTTACAAACTTAGGTGAGTCTCACCACAGGCTGGCTGGTTTCCCTTCAGCCAGGCTCCTCCTTTGGCCAGCACTTCAGTTGCTTGGTGGTGTTTGTGGATGGAGGTGGAAGAGAGAGCATGGCAAATTTCTCCCCTCTGGGGCTTTGCCCCCCCTCAGGGTCAGATGACAATGTCCTCATATGGACTCATTCATGTCCTCAGTCAGTGATCACCACCTCCTCAGGGTTCCAAGGTGACCAAGGGAAGGGAGGTGACTCACTCGAGAGTCCAACTGATCCTCCATTGATGCCCAGGCCAGTCCTTTGTTCCTGGAAGGCTGAGCTGGGTTTGCCCTATACACGCCTTGATGAGGTGTGAACTGCCCCTCTGCTCCTCCGGGTGAGTTTTGCTTGGACATGTTTCAAGTCATGTGGACATTCATCTTTGGGGAATATTACATAGTGAAGCCTCATAACCATACACATAAAATCGCAATAAACATATTACTATAACAATAATGATCAGTACCTCATGAGCATTCCAAAGACATCTAATGTGATACAGTTTGCATTAGACAATAAACAAATACACTGTAACAGTGAACATGGGGGTGCAGGGAGTCACAGAAGGTCTTCCATTGGGACTAGATCCATGACTTGTCCCCAGTAACAGGGAGCGTGCAGACCCAAAAGGGATTTGTTGAATGTTTTGGGTGGGCTAAGGGCACTTCTGGTGAAGTGCTGCAGGATGGATAGAAAAGTTTCCCCACAATACACCATGGTCCAAGCCTTAGAGTGGCTACAGCTACTGAGTTCCCCAAGGGCCCTGGGATATGCCCCCCAGAAGTCAATCAGTCTGACTTGTGTCTACACACCAAAGTATGGATATGCCAGTACAGGTATGAAGAATGCATAGCAATGCAGTGTGGATGCTCAAGTGCACGCGTGGAGAGGAAAAAATGGTTTGTAAGCATGGGTCACACAGACCTGGGTTTACAGTGCAGCAAAGATATAGAAATGACACATATATAGGGCTCTAGAGCTTTGGGGAGATTTTTATAGTCATGAACTGTCACAGCCTATTAGGTTGGGGAGAGTGCTGCAGGGCCTGGTGTAGTAATTCAGTCAGCACACAGGAATGTTACATTCTTTTGTATAGGGGATGGAGTTTCTCAAAGGCCATTGGGCCAAAGACTTGGCACTGAGGCAGTTAATCAAATGACAGAGGACAAGACAAGATACTGAGTCTTTTGCAAACAGAAGTGCACAATTACATGCAAAAGAAATTGGTGGCAGTGTGACAAGAGGAAACTGAGTGTGAACAGCAGATAATAAATGCAGTTTATTTTGCAGTCTCTCTCTCTCTCGCAACAAGGGACCCACATTTTAAAAATCCAAGATCTACATAAATAGCCAAATATAATGTTCTCTCTTGAGGAAAAGAAGAAAAATGTTGAAAATGCCCAAGATCCTGTAGGCCAATTTACTGCCTCACTCCTTTCATACACTCTCTCTCTCTCTAGCACTACCCCACTGCCTCTTTGAAAGCAAAAGCCCATTGATTTGTTCAGGAATTCAGATTAAAAGCCACTTGAGGAATGCTGAAGAGGTTATAAGAGATCTTGGTTCAGTAGAAACTCATTCTTTTAGACCCAGAGGTTCCGGGTTTAGTCCTGCAGCTGACCCAACCAGGATGTTGTTACACTGACTTAGGACATAGTGGGGGTGTAGGCAGGGGATAACAACCTATAAAACAAAACAGCAGCAGCAATGGCAAAAGCCATTAAAAATGTGACTGTACCCAAAATGCTTCAGAGTTGTGGTCATTAAGCTTTTTCAAATGATTGTGGCAGATTCCATCCAGATGTGTTTAGAATAATAAACCCAACCTTTTAATTGTTACTGACAAATATAAAATGGGAAAGCTTCCCCTAGTATTAACGTTCAATGATTATCTAGCAGGGAGTAGAACTGTGAGATTGTACATATGGGAATGAGAACCCTCTAACATTCTTGTAGAAATGTTAGAAAATGCTCAAAAGGAATTATTCTCAAATGGACAAAAGGTCGTTACTCTTAAAACAATTACATTTCACAAATTCTTATTTGAAAGGAACTGTACTTTGGAGCTTCTGGGGGCGGGGGGCAGCTTCATAGCTCCCTTCCCCACCTCCTAAAATCCATTAGCACCAGCAAATGAATCTTTTCTCCCCCCTCCCCATTCCCCATTCTAATATTCATCAGCTATAATTCTACAACTCCTTTCTTTCAATTTAATACCATTATGGATGCTGCTTCATCTCCAGAATTTCTGCAAAATCCTAAAACAATGGAAGCCACTGGACAGTCCCTTTTTCAGCCAAGAGGGCTGACCAGGGGGAGACTGGCCCTCTGATGTTAGATGAAAGTACGGTATGGCTAAAACAAATCTCAAATGAACAGACTGTCTTGAGAAAATATCTGAAGATATAACTGAGAAATATTACTAGTACATCTGCCATCCTACATCTGCATTATGCCCTCAGTAAGTGTAACAACATCCTGGTTTGGTCAGTTACAGGAATAAACCTGGAACCTGAGTCTAAACCAATCAGCTTCTACTAGTACACATTACTAGTACAATTTGCAAGGCTTGGCATCAAGATTAGAGGAAGCAGAGAAGAGAATCTCTTTGCTAGAAGACACAGAGTACTATCAAGATAGCCTCAGAGGATCAGGAAAGGACTCAAAGCACTGCAGGAGATTAATGATCTCGAGGGAATATCAAGGAGAAATAATCCGAGAATTATGGGCCTTCCAAAGGGGCTGGAAAAAAGGAGGCCTGTGGCATTTTTATCCACCAAGCTGCCAGCACTTTTGTCTCTCCCTGTATAATCAGAACTTGGATATTGAGGGAACCCACCACTCCCCTGCACCACTACCCCCTCCAAATGTGAAGCCCTGGGTCATAACTGTAATATTATTAAGACACAATATTAAGGAATTCATTCTTTAAAAAAGCCCAAGAATTTGAAAATCTAACATAGATGGGACACAGGCTGGTGATATTCTCAGATTACACCAAGGACAGTGTGGAAAAGAGGGCTAAATTCAATAAAGCATGAGCCCTTGCCAAAGAATTGGTTTGGACTACTTCATTTCCTTCCCTGCTACTTTCAAAGTTAAAGAGGAAGGCAAGAAAGATCTCATCTGTTTGAATTTTCACCTTTTTGGCCCTCCATCCGGACTTAGGAAATGGCTATGGCTTTGACTGCTGCTGTTAGCAGATTGCAGTGTTACAATAAGGACATACCTGCTTTGCTTGCACTTACCACCCCCATCCCACACTTATAATTCCAGTGCACAGAGATCATGACTCCAAGAAAATCACTTCACTGGACCTGGGGGCTTCTTACTTACGTGCGTGAATTATCAACGTTCAGCAGAGAAGTGTGATTTGGTTTTCTATCTGAGGCACTATCCCTCCTGATACCTGTTCCAACCACACCCCCAGACTGCTCAGCTGATTTTACTTTGTTTCATCCCCATCTAGTTTCCTAGATTCTGGGTTAATAGTAAATCTGGAAATAACCAATCCATTTCCCCTAAATGTACACTTATAATAGATACCAGATCTAAACAATGATGAACCTTTTCAATTCCACTACTGTAAAGAAATCTGATCTTCTAAAATACTGTCCAAGAAATTATTGCTGGTTGTGATTATCCAAATCACTGAGAATATGTTAGTGTGAGACTCAGTTGTTTTTTTCAAATAATATTAATTCAGGTTCTTTTTGAGTTTTTACTGTTAAATGAATTGAAATAAATCTTATGCTGATTTACATTGCTGATGTAACTATTGGACAATGGCATTTCCACTGTAATCCAGCATGGACAAGGCTCTAACAACAAGAAGTTTAAGCAGAACTGTTCGGCCAAAGAACCCTTCTCTGAAAATGATCCAGGTATGTTAGAATAAGGTTATTTAAACAATTTGTATGGCTCTCATATATCCACCATAGATTTGTTAAATTTAGATGCTAGCCTTCTTCCCCGCTTTTGTTATTGTGAATTGGGCAGAAACCATGCTCTCCCTTGATATTGGGCTATTTTTCTAAAGTTCAAAGGAATTCAGTTGTACCCTCAAAACAACCATTTGAAGATGAGGGACTTGAATGAAAAGGCCACCCCCTTGTAAAACTCCTGCACTTAGGTCCTATTTCCGTTTGGACCAGAATGATGTATTTTTTAAGTGATACTTGGTCAATCTGGACCACTTCATTTCTTTTTCTATCTTTTACCTTACATGGTCTGCCTTAACTGCTCTCCTCTCCCCTCATGCCCCCAGGGCAGTGAAAAGAAACCCAGATATATCATTCCTAGATCTGGAACTAAATGGCCCAAGCAATGATACTTTCTAGGTGCTTGATAAAGAGATATTTGACCTGAATTTTCCTTATGACTAATATTATAAATTGTATTTCCTGGAACATCAAAGGGGTGAATCAAAGAAAAAGAATTATCTCCCATCTAAAAAACAAAACCAACCAATCAATCAAATAAAAATGAATGAAAGCAGATATCTATCTACAATAAACCCACCTGAATGACTTGGAGGCAGAGAAATTTAGGAGGGTGTGGAGGGGGAAGAGGAGTAACAATTTCTCCTCCACAGCCAAAAGGTGTAGCAATATTGTTTCAAAAAAGACTCAATTTACAAATTCTAGATGTAAATAAAGATGAGGCAGTTAGGTTTTTGCTGGTGAAAGCTAAGATCTTAGAATCTATATATACCCTAATTAATATATATGGGCCCACTAAAGATGATACACGCTTTTTTTAAACTATTTTCCCTCCCAAATTAATTAACATCCCACTAGAATCAATCATAGCAGGAGATTTTAATGAGGTGTTGGATCCTTTTTTCGACAAATCAGGCTGGCCCCAGCATACACAATCACGTTAGAAACATTATATAAAATTATAGGGAAGAATTAGGATTAAAAGATATGGCAGTTGCAGATCCCTACAATGAAGGATTTCACTTTTTTTCCCTCCCCGCATTCCACATATTTATGAAGAGATTTCTTTGATTTCTTTCAGTCTGGTGGACTCTGCTTAATAATGAAATCAAGTCTATCATGATCTCTGATCATGCACACCAGTGATACTACAATTTTCCCCTCCTGAGACAAGTTGAACTTGTAAACAATGGAGACTGAACTTCTCTCTTTTGAAGGATAAAGATTTTCAGAACTATGTCACAGAAGAAACTCGGTTTTTCTTTTAAATGAAAAAACACACCAGAGACATCCTTATCCGTCCTATGTGGTACACTAAAAGCTTTTATTGAGGGCAGGATCATTTCCTACTTAGATACCTGGCTATCTCTCTTTCTATCCCCTATCTCAAGAGGGACTTGAAACTCTGTATAGCAGGCAACCTCATCATGCCGCCAGATTGGATTAGGAAAGAGATTTTGACCATCAATTTATTGAAAGTGATGCTTTCCTCCCTTTTACAATATTAAAAGAAAGGCTCAGTCTAGAGACTAAAATGGAGTGGTAATATATCCAACTCAAACATGCCATCTCTCATCTGTCTGGTCCCGATGCTTGTGCTGCCCTTGGCCCATCTGAATGGCTTTCACTTCTCCAAACATTACCCAGATCGCCAAAACCTATATGCACATCTGGCCAGCAAATTTGAATTAAACACGAGTTCCCTAAAAGAAATGGGAGGTGGAATTAGGCCAATTCTTTTCTAACCAATGGAAACAAATTTTAGCTAGTGCAATGAACTGTTCCTTGGACTTTTGTTTAAGATTAATCCAGCAGAAAGTCACATGGAGGTGGCATTGGATCCAGTCTCTGATTGTTCAAAATGGGTGCTGCTAAGTTGGACACATGGTGCACTCTGATTCAGCAGGTATTAATTTAATTCATATGCTCTGGGACTGCTCCTATACCCATATGTTTTGGGTAGAACTTAATTGCAGACTTAAATTTTTTCCTACCAAATAAAATTGTGTTACACACTAAACATGTAATTTTAAAGCTAATGGAAGCTGAATAAATCTGAACAACTTTGGCTAAACAGAGCAATAAATAATTGCTAAAAGACTAGTACTCCAAAAATGAAAAGCTAAAAACCAACAATTGGAGACCGGAGCATATACATTATAAGCCTGACCACCATGGAAAGAATAGTATATTGCAATACTTAAGAAAAATTTTCCAGAGATATGGGATGCTTTCCTGGAAGTATCTGAATGATTTTATTAAATGCATTGGTCCCTCCCCCAGCCTCCCCCTTCTTCTCTCTACCCACTTCCTTCCCTCCCCAAATCTATCCCCCTCTTCTGAATTTTGCTTCATTATTTTAATTTCTCTTTAAAGTACTTAGATTTTTATAAACGTATGTAAATTATGCAATTCAAATAGATTTATACTGTATTTTAAACATTCATATTATATAAAACTAAAACTATAGCTAAAGTTAGGTAGCAAATGATTACTATATTAAGAGAAGTTTATGTATGGCTTGTTGTGTGTGTAAGTAAGTAATAAAAAGTTAATTGAAAAAGTTCTTTGACCATAAAATTCTGGTAAAGATTCTCAGCCTAATAAAAAGGTATTACCCCTCTAGTAGTTGGAAGGCTGCAGAGGTGTGTTTTAATCTTAGTTGCATATTGTTATAGGTTTGATTTAATTCCTTAACAAGAGACATCAATTAGCTAAACTGAGTCAACTTTTTAAACCAAAGATTATTAGTCAAAGACGAATACTACAGAATACAGAAAGGAAGGCCAATATGTTACCAACCCATCTGGGATACAGCAGTGCAGCTGGTTAACTGCCTCAAAACCTGAGCTGCATTCTACTCCTAGAGATACTAGGGTTGTTTACAACAGATGAAGATTTCACCATTTATTTGCATTACTTCAAACCTAGCACATCATTCTTATGTTTTGACATGTTTTTGAAGACTGTCAGGCTTGCACAGACTTCGCACATAAACAGGACAGATTGTAACCAGTTTCTTATTTTGTGTTGACCAGAGCATTCCAGAAGTCAGTAAAAACTTGAGACATCCTGCACCAGCTACAGCTTGGTACAGAGGGCATGCTAGGTTAGTACCAACAAAATTGTCTTGCCCTTTCACTCTGGAATGTTTCTGTACCTAGCACTGAAATAGTCTTTGACTATTTTACCGAGGGGAAATGTTAGCCATAAGTAAGAAGCATTTTGAGATGAGCAAAATATGAATTTAATTATACAAAAAACATGATATTGTATATAATATTGATACCGAGTATATTAATACTGTATTGCATAGATATTGGCTAACACTCTAAAGCTTACAGACTCTCTCTTAGCTGGCTCCATACATATTCAAAAGACAGAGGGACTGTAGTAGCCAGGCATAGCACAATTACCTGGAATCTTAAGTGTATTTTGCAAGCTTTGTTGTACCGTCCTGCAGTATAAAGAACAAGAATTATGCAAAGGTTACAGTATCTAACTATGGTATCATTCTAGAGTTCTACAATTCAGCATGAACATAAAGCATTCTAAATAGTGTACTTTATTTACTATTAGCTACTTTCTTACTTTTCAACTCAGATTTATAGTTATGGCAACAAACTCCCATGTTTTGATCAGTACATTTCACTTGGGAGAGCTGAATGCATCTGTTTTCTGGTAGTTAGCAATAAAGCAATTTACATGTCTGGTTAATAGTTCTGTTTGAGAAAGTAGGTTTCCCAGTGTAACTGTTTACACAAGTCAGCTTCACAAACCTTGATAAAAGTTCCATTCCTTAATTTGGTAACTATCCCCGCAACATTTAGTAGTGTATGTATGTATCTAAAACTCTGCAAGAAGTGTTTTTTTTCCATTTTGCCTTTGGCCTGGCTGCAAAGTGCTTTGACTTGCTTTGGTCAACGATATCAATATGAAATCCAGTAGAAGCCTTCAGTGCAACATAGAATCAGAAGATTAGGGTTGGAACTGGAACCTCAGGAGGTCATCTAGTCCAACCCCCTGCTCAAAGCAGGGCAAAGCTCAACTAAATCATCCCAGCCAGGGCTTTGTCAAGCCACACCTTAAATCTCTAAAGATGGAGATTCCACCACCTCCCTAGGTAACCCATTCCAGTTCACCCTCCTAGTGAAAAAGCTTTTCCTAATATCCAACCTAGACCTCCCCCACTGCAACTTGATATCATTGCTCTTAGTTCTGTCATCTACCACCACTAAGAACAGCCTAGCTCCATCCTCCCTGGAACTCCCTTTCAGGTAGTTAAAGGCTGCTATCAAATCCCCCCTCATTCTTCTCTTTTGCAGACTAAACAAGCCTAGTTCCCTCAGCCTCTCCTCATAAGTCTTGTGCTCCAGCCCCCTAATCATTTTTGTTGCCCTTCGCTGGACTCTCTCCAGTTTGCCCACATCCTTTCTGTAGTAGGGGGCCCAAAACTGTATACAATATTCCAAATGTGGCCTCACCAGTGCCGAATAATCGCTTCCCTCAATTTTCTGGCAATGCTCCTACTTATGCAGCCCAATATGTCGTTAGTCTTTTTGGCAATAAGGACACACTGTTGACTCGTATCCAGTTTCTTGTCTACTGTAACCCCCAGATCCTTTTCTGTAGAACTACTGTGATGTTCCCTCCCCCACCCTGCAATCGGGACTGGTGTGTAGCTGTGTCACCCCAATGCCTCACTCCTGGGCCCTGACTTACCCTGCTTTGCCATGTGAACCACCCACTCCTGGGTCAGGCCACGCCCAGCCTCCTGTGAGTAATCGGTCCCTGACCTAGTGAAGGAACGCTTCTGGCCAGCCACTCATGGCATAGATGACCAGCAAACATCCCCAGTCCCAGATGCAATCCCAAGAACTGCAATCTTACAGGGTTCAGTGCTGTACACTACACCCTTCAAGCTCGTTTATATTTGTCCATCAATTTATCAAAGAAATTGATTACTCTAAGTCACTCTAAGTGAGATCTCCACACACAATCAATCCACATACACGGTTTTAGATAAACCAAACAAATAAGTTCGACTACAGCAAGATTTTAAGTGAATCTAAATCAGATTAATATAAATCAAAATATTAATAATGTGTCCAGGAGTTAGTCACAATCAACTAAAAGATAACTCGCCTCCTAAACGAAGATTAATATTTCAGTCTGTATTCAGCTTACCACACATGCTGGTTGCGATGCCTCTAGCAACCAGGCTCGCTCCCTCCCTCTCCCCCTCGGGTAGATTCTCAGTCTTTGGTGTTTGCTTGGAAGATGGATTCCAGGGGACAGCCATGAGACAAAGACACCTCAGCTTTTAACAAGTTTCCCCAACACCCCCTGAGGTCAGGTGATCGGCCCTGTCCAGTAATGGGCATGATTTCTTCCACTTGAGCCAAAGTGCTCACAGGTGTTAGGCCAGTCCATTGTTCCTGTATGCATGCCTCTGCTGGGCGTGGAAACAGACGAACACAAAGCTGTATCTATTCAAGCCATGTGAGAGACATGTTTGGGGATACGACACAGCAGAGTTTCATATCTGTACATATGTATGACATTGCAGGAAACATGCTATCATAACATGAATGTTCAGTATGTCATGAGCATTCCAAAACACACCTTACGTGCCATACTTTACATCAGACAATACACAGTTACACTGTAAGGGTGAACATGAATGATACATAAAATCACAGCATAAGGGTGTACATGGGATATAGCATGTCACAACTACTGCCTAGCCAGTCAGTTCCCTGTCTGTAGCAGTGCATGGGATTCTTCCATCCTAAGTGCAGGACTCTGCACTTGTCCTTGTTGAACCTCATCAGATTTCTTTTGGCCCAATCCACCAATTTGTCTAGATCACTCTGTATCCTATCTACCATTCCCCCTATCTTAGCATCATCTGCAAACTTGCACCCCATCCTCCAGATCATTAATGAAGATGTTGAACAAAACCAGCCTCAGCACATATCCCTGGGGCACTCTACTTATTACCAGCTGCCAACTAGACATCAAACTGTTGATCACTACCCCTTGAGCCCAATGATCTAGCCAGCTTTCTACCCATCTTCTAGTTCATTCATCCAAACCATACTTTAACTTGCTAGCAAGAATATTGTGGGAGACTGTATCAAAAGCTTTGCTAAAGTCAAGGTGTATCACATCCACTATGCAGATTGCCTCTGAAAAAGAGGCAAGACAACCAGAAATAGGATCAGTGAATAGAATTCTTAGCACAGCAAAAGTGCTAGTCACCGAAGTTAAGAAAGATCTGGTTTTGGTTGATGTAATCCATCTATTTAAGTTATCGTATAACCCTTATTGGTATAGTATCTGACTGTTTCCGATTCTATTTATTACATACTTGAAACAGCAACACTCTCATATCCCAGATTTTAGACGAAATGGCTTGAGTAGTTTGCTTGTTAGATTTTTATTGCACATGCCCAGATAGACATTGTGACCCGTCCGTGCCTAGGGTAGCCACCTGAAAATGCCAAGGTCAGGGCAGGCTGTAAAATGCCTCATCAATCACTACACCCATACATTAAAACACAGTTATAAGCTTTGATCAGACATTTACAACAGGACTAGACCTGGGATGCTCAAACCCATGTTGGCACGGATTCCAACTAGACAGGCAAGTACTAGCAATGAACCCTGCAAGATTCACCTTTTTATACCTTAACTATAGTCACCGTTTCACGAATTCGTTACTTTACTAAAAAAAACCTTAGAACCATTCATGATAATTGGAGCTTTTCCTTCAGATATTTTCCTCCGCCCTTGGTCCTGCTTTGAGCAGGGGGTTGGAGTAGACGATGTTCTGAGGTCCCTTCCAACCCTAATCATCTATGATTATCAGCCACATGTCAGGGCTAGTGGTTCCAATTAAGCCACATTCCAAGCCCAGTATTTCAATTAAGCATACTCAGGGCTTAAATTCAGCTGGATCTGTCCAGAGCAGATTCTGGTAAATATTTTCAAACCCACAAGGCTGAAGCACTGAACCCTAGTGCCTCCCACAGGTCTGAAGCTGAATCCCATCCGGGGAGGAGTGGGAGGCTGTGGTGAGCCCCAAGGAGTACTCTATGAAAATTTAGGCCCTGAGCATACATCTTTCAAGGCTTTCCCACAACTGCTAAGCACTTGCACTTTACACAATTTACAGAGCATGTATATTCTTTAGCCAACCTAATTTAGCCCTTTATATACTGTAGAAGGTCCCCACTAGGGGGTAGTACCGGGGACTCTCCCTCAGAGAATCTCAGAGGGAGGCCACTCCTCCCGGCCCCTACGTCTCTGGGGAGTCCAGATTAGAGGGGAATAGTCTCTTGCCCCTCAGGGCGCATGCTATCAATCTAGGGCCTGGCCCACCATCAGGGACAGGCCAGCCGTGGGAAACAATCTTGCCCCTCAGCCAGGCAAGGAAGCAGTCTCTTGCCTAGCCCTCGGGAGAGCAGGTAAGCAAACCCACATAGGCTCGAGCCCTTGGTAGGGCGAGCGGCAGTCTATGGCCGGCCCTTCGGCAGAGCAGGGCAGGGCAGAGGGACAGCAGTCGCCGGGGGAGTTGGTAGTCTATGGTCGGCCGGTCTAGAAGGGCAGGCAGAAGCATACACACACACTCAAGCCCTTCGCCGGGTGAGCAGCAGTCTGTAGCCTGGCCCTTAGACAGGGCAGGACAGGCAGTAAGGGACAGCTTCTGGTGCTAGCCAGTATCCACCCCGGTCAGGGTGAGGGAAGGAGAGAGGGAGATGCAGGCCTACCCGTCTCCACTGCATCCCAGCCCAGGGCCCTATCAGTGACGTGATGTCCCTGATAGGGGGTGGGGCTCCAGCCAAAATGCACCAACTCATTGCGAACCGCAGCTCAGCAGTACCACGGTCAGCTTCTCTGGGCTCCTCCCTCCCTCCCTAGATCTAAAGTACCTGGGCTTCATTGCCTTCCTCTGGGTTGCTGGGTTTGGGGGCATGCAGGAGTCCCACGAATCCCTCCCCGTCAATCGGCGACAAGTCCGGAAACTGCTCTGGGTCCTCTGCGGAGGGCAGTTCCTCCAAGTCCTCAGGCAGTGGGCAGCGCCAGCAGGTTCTCCAGGTCCCTAGCAGCAGGCAGCTCAGGCAGGCCTTCCTCCGGGTCCCAGGCAGCTCCTCCAGATCCACAGAGCCCCACACTATGGATAGATCCGGCAGCTTCCCCTCTGTGTTGGCATCTGGTACGACCCTAGATTCGAGCCCCAAAGGAGAAATGTCCTTCTCCTTCGGCCACCAAGGCCTGACTGAGCAAGCAGGCCTGGGTTTTAAAGGCCTAGCCCCGCCCACCTGCATCTGGTCAGGTGTGGTCCTTCTGGGTTCTAAAGGCTGGCCCCGCCCACCTGCTTCTGGTCAGCTGTGGTCCTTCTGGGTTCAGACTGCCAGAGTGGGTTTGGCTCTCCCTCTGAGTCAACCTCCCGGCTACATACACCCATCTAATCCTACAGCAACAAATCATTCGTTAGCTTCCTCTACAAACTCTTACAGGTGATACAGAGGAAGGATGATTTTGTAGTTAAGGAAATGGACTAGCACTCAGATCTGGGTTTAATGCCTGGCTCTATCACAGACTTCCCATGTGACCTTTGGCAACCCCAGGTCTCTTCAATGGGCATAATTCTTCTTTTCCTCCATCCATTGTCTTAACTATTTAGTCCCCAATCCTGAAAAGACATGTTCATGCTTAACTTTATGTATTGTGCGTAGTATTATTCATTTTAAACTACATAAAGGACTTTAATTACTCAGTGCATAAAAATCAGTTTTCTAGCCTGAAGTAAATGGCATTACTCACAGTGTGAAGTTAAGCATGAGTATGTCTTTGCAGATCTGGGGCCTTTGATGGTGGGTTCTTCAGGGCAAGCACTGTCTATCTCACACACACACACACTTAGAACAATGGGACCTTTATTCCAGCAGATGTTTCTTGGTTCAAATCATGTAGAAATTATATAAAATGTTTCAAAAGAGAAGGGGAAGAGGTCATTACAATTTCTCAAGAACAATATCAAGAGAATTTAAATATTAAAAATTACACTACAAAATGACTTAAACCTAAGCACATGTGTAAGGCTTTACAGGATTGGGGCCCAATTCAGTATGAGAATTTTTTTGCTTCTTTTAGATGACATATCAACAGTTGGTTGTAGATTTAAAAAAGACAAATTGCATCAAAAAAGTTTAAATAGGTAGAAAATGGAGTGTGTTTCCAAGGCATCAAAATGTACAAAAAAAATGCAATGTAATTAAAGAATAGCTCTGTTACTTAAATACTTTCTAAAAGTACAGTTCCTAAAAACAGCAGAACTCCCTGAGACTGATAACGGCTAGTGCAGCAGACCAATTAAAAGAATAACTTTCGTTCTAGAAGATTCTGCATATAACAGGTTTCTACCTTATCATGCAATAGGAATTAACATCCGGTCACTCTTTCTGGAATGTTAGGATTCAGATGCTGAATGTGTCAGTTGACTGACTGTATTCCAAGCAGCTCACTGCACCTGTTCACAACTGATTGCCTCATTATTATTTTGCCCAGCAGAAGAGAAGATGGATAAATTCTACTTTGAACATTAAAAATTCACTGGATTATTAAAGCCTCTCTCAGCTGCTGTCCAGCGTGCTGTTTCATTGAGGTTATAATGCTGTACCTTGTTAGAGGGGAACTTCATTGTCGTATACAGCATAGTATCTGCAGCTAACAGTGTGTTCTGATGCAGCTGGTGTGGCATGCCAGATACAGCAGGGAAAGAAGCAGCCAGGGTCATAATAAATATTTTTGTCAGAGGGGTAGATTTCAAGGAGTGACACTCTGGAATATAATCTGTGGATAGGAGGGAGGTAGGCATAGCCACCTATGCTTTGTATGAGGAGAACATACTATTTACCATGTTCAGTTGAATAATAAAATGACTATGCCAGCAGTATTTTAATATTTACAGCCAGGTAGACTACATGCTGTTATGCACAGCATCTGAGTTTGGGTCCCACAGCTTCATTCCTAAGCCCTTGTGGAGTTCTTTCCTGGTTGTTTGCTTTCCCTATGGAATAGTCCATGGGGTCCACCCCAAAACTTAGCAGATCCCAGAGGCCCTGTACCCATCTCTGATCTGTTTGGATTCTAAAAGGGCAGAATAACTGAACGAGAAGACAGAAATCCCTAGAGTTATTCTGGGTAGCCCTGAAAAGCCTTTTTTGAGACTGGCAGTTTATTACATCACTGCCACCATGTGGAGTTACAAACTCTGATTCACCTGTACATATATTTTACCTGCTTTAACCTCTCAATAACTCATTTTTTCTTAGCTAATAAACCTATAGTAAGTTTACTATAGAATTGGCTACCAGCATTGTCTTGTCAGGTGTGTGACCTGGAGTACCAATTGATCTGGGGTGAGTGACTGATCTCTTGGGACTGAGAGAAACCTGATGTGGTGTGATTTTCGATTTAAGTGACCTTTTAGCACAAAATTCAGTTTGGCTGGGTGGCAAGATAGACTGGAGAGTTTGAGGGGACTGTTTATGACTCCATGGTAAGACTGGTATAGGGTCCAGGCGTTCACATTTGGAACTTAGTGAAATCTAAGTATAGAACATACCACCTGTTTGGGGTATCTGCCCTTGTTTTTTGACAGGCTGCCCTGAGATAGATACTGTCAACTGTGAGCCACTCCAGACAGCATGTCATAGTCCCAGGCTTTATTATTTTTTCTGAGTAAGCTCCCTGGGGCTGGAGGAGGAAAAACGTATCTCACTGACACACCCTCCCTAGCTCACTCCTTCCACTTGATCCACCCACTCGACAAGCCAGCCTCACCAGCATTTGCTCTTGATCTACATATCACCCTCTGTGGGGTGCAGAGGAGGGGAAACAGAGCTGTGGAACTGGCTGGACCCAGCCTTTTCCTGTCACAGGGTGGAGAGCCCCCCTCTTCACATATTTGGGAAAGTGGGGGCCTATGCATATTTAACCCTCTTCCTCCAAAAGAGGAAAGAAACTACCTTAAATTTTTAAAGCTACATTTTTAAGATATTTCCTAATGACACTTCTTGGGTTTCCCTCCCCCAGGAAGCTGCATTCCTTCCCTGAGGGCAGTTTCCCTGCACTCTAGAATTTTATTGCAGTAACAAATTGGAATACGCTCCAGAACCTAACTGGGACACCTAAGAGGTTGAGCCAGCTTAAAATTCCCAACCTCCACTGTAAAATGGAGCAGCTTGTTAGAGCACACAGATGATCTCTTTTTGTTTATTTTTCAACAAGAATATTCTACAAAATAGAAGACAGTTTGCTTATCGGACAAACTGAATATATCGTGTACAGAAATCACTGGGGGAGGTTCTCTGACCTGCATTATACAGGAAGTCAGACTAGATGATCACAATGGTTCCTTCTGGCCTCTAAAATTAAAAGCCTCAATTTCCTGGTAAGCAAGAGCTAGAAGCACTGTGAAGGCAGGTTGCTCAGCCCCTCAAGGGCTGGAGGGAGTTCCTCACACTGTTCTCTAGGGCTCCCTCTAGCTAATAGAGGGAGTAACTTTGAGCTATGTCTGGCTGTCCTCACTGGAAGTAAAATTGTTGCAGCCAGAGCTAGATGAATGCAAAAAAATATTGAGCAGGTATTCAGGTATTGCAGATTATCTCTGCCAGTATTTGCAACACTTAATTTACATTTATTTTTCTACAGTCTTCCAAGCCAAATTTATTCACAAGAATATTTGCAGAGAGGGAAAGAAAGCTTTGCAAATAGTCATTCAAATACATATTTCCATGACTATGCTCACCTGAAGTGTTTGTACAATGGGAGTGGAAGTCATCCACTCACAAAGCAGTAACAATAACACGACATTTGTGACCAATCATATACTGTGAATAGCAAGTATGAACAGCAAATACTCAGTGCAATGGATGTGATGAATAATGTGCAAGGGATTTATGGATTGAAATGTATTTGCATAAACATTCATAGAATAATTTTGAATAATAAATTTGCACATTAAGTCAGCTCACAGATAATTTGCAAACATGCAACTCTTTCTTTACACAGAGCCACCCTCAGTTTTACTGCTCCACATTATTTCTCTCTCACTCACACACACACACACACACACCCCACCCCCTTTCATCATTCCCACCAACAAGCCTGTAGCTGAAACTCCTTTCCTTCTAATACCCATCCAGATGCTCCAGGTTCACCTTTCCTTTCCCCACCAGCCCTGAATTCTGAGAACAATAGTCAACATGAGTAAAGAGGTTAAGATCCAGATTCTTTCCTTATCACAGCTTCCCAACAGTTTTTAGAGAATCTTCTGTTGGATATATTTGATATTGAGAATATGAAAAATGAGTACTAAGACCTTTCTTGTTCCATTTCCTATCAATATGGAAGCATACTCTGGACAGCTAGAGACTACAGTGAACAGTACCACAAAAATGCATTTAATGGCAACTCTTTCTCACAAGCATTCCTTGGGTCCTGTGTTAGGCATCTGAAGGATGATAAATGAAAGGCTTACAATGAGGACACAAGTTCTCTAGTCTTACTAAAAATGTCTAAAAGGTCAAAGAGAGGAGGCTGGTTTAGGAAGCACACTACATTAGATTTCTACTAACTGTAGTAGACTGGACTTCTGTGTAGTCGACAGTAATAGTGAACTGTAATAAACTAACTGCAGTAAACTGTAGTAGTGGACTTCTACTGTACAAATGGTGAGTATTGCTTAAATTGTATCTTTTCTAGATTAAAGGATTATCCAAAGATGCAACAAAAACCTAAATTCTTCTCTGAGAGCCATACCAGTGATGTCTAAAACTTCTATTGATTCATTGTGACTAGAATATTTGTTTTTATTTTTTGATTTGGCAAGAGGATTATTCCAACCACCACATTTTTGGAGAAAATAGATTTCAATTTACTTAAATTCAGGAGGGGCAAACAAACAAACAAACAAGCAAACTGTGAGTTTAGCTGCCTACAGGTTTCAGCCGCAGCCGAGCAGGAGTTTTGTGGATCACAGCGGCATCCAAAAATAGGGCTTAGGTGCCTAAATCTGGGGATTGGGTTTTTGTACCTTTGTGGATCCAGGCCTAAGTGATTTACCCAAAGTAACACAAGTCAATTTCAGAACAGAGAATTGAATCCAAGGCTCCTGAATCCATGTCACTGGATCATCCTTCTTCTCCGTTGCAAAGTACAAAGGGGAACAAATTAAAGTACCAGCACTGAAAGGCAGCCAGTGAGGCAGACTCCCCACCCAGTCCCTAACCCTGTAGGGATCTGTGGGATTTTGGGGGTGGAAATAGGAGGACCCTAGAACCCTACAACTGTGAGCAAAACTTTGTACCGGAGTTACTGCTACTTCAAGCAGCCCTAAATCCAACAGATTCCCTTCTGCACCTTCTACTGTATAATTACAAGGGGAGTGTTGAATGGCAAAATAGCTTCTTCGAGAGCTACAAGGGGTGGGGGAGAAGGGACATGGTAGTTTGTGGAATTACCTGGACCTTCTGTCCACCTTCTGCAGGTTTTACTCAGGAGACCATGACACGGCACCAGGCTGGGAATACCTGTACTCTCTAGAACCCACAAGTCAAAATACTAGCAAGGTTAACACCACCCTTCTTATTTCCAAGGCAGATGTGTTAAGTAGCATGCAGCTTGCTGTTTATAGGTTCTTCAGACAAGACCTTTAAAAACACACACACACACACACACACAAAAGGAAGAGTCTATTTATTCAGTACGGACATGAAATATGTTCCATACCAAGTTTACAGAGCTGTGGAATAAAACGAAGTATTCAGTTTTAGTGGTGGCCAGACATAATCCTTAACTTCCAATTTCCTGTTCCTCATCACATTATCAATCTTATTTAAACAAACCAAATGTGCTGATTTTTAACTGAATTCCTCATTTTATGGAAGGTTATAAAAGGTGAATTTTTATTTGGCAGGCAACTTTCAAATCGCTTTAAATCTGACCTACATAAAGGCCTGATCCAAAGCCCACTGAAACCAATGGGAGTCTTTCTATAGACTTGAACTAGTTTTGAATCAGACCCTGAATGAGCTAAACCTTGTACAAATATATATTTAACCACTTTTTATTATGGAGTCCATAAACTGGAAAGGCTCCTATCTGTCTGCAGTAACTGCTTTTTGAGGGTGAATATTTTAACTGCTTTGAAGAGCAGTTGATGCTTCCTGGAAAAGCTTTGAAAGACATTCTATTTAGAAACAATTGTATCAATGTGTCATATACAGAGTGCATTTCTCTCTATTTTAATTATTATTAATATTATTACAATTAACTGGTTGCTATGGAGATAAGCATTCTGCAAACAAAAGATTACGATTGACTTCACATGGCATATAAGCAGCAGGAATGAACAGAGAGCTTGTTTTCATGCAAATGTCTCATAATTAAAAGAAGAGGGAAGAAAAGCAACATGACCACAATTTTCTCTAAATAGAATGTTTTCTGGTGTATTGCAGGAGAGGCTATTGTGTCTCGTTTTCTCTTCAAGATATCAAAAGCTATTAGATATTATAGGCCTCATTCCTTATCAAATTTAGGTTTTGTAAATCAGCCCTTGTTTTGGGAGACTATATTGTTATACTTCCTTTTTTCCACTTGTGTAATTTAAAAGTTGCCAGGGAGATTGAGTGGCTCAGGGAATTGTTAATGGAATGTACTACAAAGCATCTGTCCTCAACAAATGTGACCGAATACTATTACACTCAGAATCTCACTTAACATTACCTAAGACACAATTCCAGCTATCCTAAAAAAAAGAAGATTTTACTGGCATATAATGGAAACAGAAAAGAAATCACAGAAAAGGAATAAGTAAAGTAGATTTTTGGCTAGCAAGATATAAAAAGCTTTCTAAGCAAGGCTGACATCTTCAGATTACCAGTGTTG
This sequence comes from Emydura macquarii macquarii, assembly GCF_026122565.2. Taxonomy (NCBI): domain Eukaryota; kingdom Metazoa; phylum Chordata; order Testudines; family Chelidae; genus Emydura; species Emydura macquarii. The sequence goes on from NW_027133667.1 coordinate 3,573,875, forward strand.
TTGAAGATTGCTGAAAACCTTATCAACCAAGGTGTGGTCAGTTCCACAGGGTTGAAGAAAACATCTATGTAGCTATTTGTTAGTCTTTAAAGTGCCACAGAACTCTCGTTGTCGATTTTTTGTATGTAACTACAGTACTTGCCTTCCTTTATAGCCCTGCGTGGCTTGTCAGTTCAAGCCAAAGAATACCCTTACCTCCCACTCTAAATGTACCTGGATATGTAAGCAATGTGGATTTGACTTTCAGAAGTGCTGAGTGCCCATATCTCCAGCTGAACTCAATAGGAGCTGCAGGTGCTCAGCTCCTCTCAAAATCAGGCCCTCTGTTGTTGCTGTTTTTCTAAGCAGCTGCAGTTTCCCGGACACTGCAGTGGGTCAGTTTCCCATAGGAAGAGAACTTGGTGACACTATTTATTTTTTTACACAATATACGCTTGTTTACCTTGCACAAAATTGCATATAGGAATTCCCCTTGCCAAACACCAGCCAAGACACCGTGTCAAACTTTATTGCCACAGGACAGCTCTCTTTTCTCTCACCTTGGGTTCAGTCTCTTTGTTTTCAGTCCCCAGCTATTCTTTCCATCTTGTGCCCTGGGCTTATCACCTGGGAAACACCTTACTTTAAACTCACTTGCCCTTGGACACAAGGAGCTCCTTTTCTTAATAGTATGAATGCATAGTTTTAAGAGAGCCTGCTCATTAACCTACTGAAACACAAAGACGTCTCTAACAGGTTTGACTATCTCCAACATTGACTGAATCCACATCCTCTGCTACATCCTGTGTGACTCATTTTTACCTCACAAGGCTTTGTGACCAATCTCCTTAATGATCATATGAGTGTGATAGTGAGCCCTCATAGGGCCTGTTGAGGCCCTCTACGCTTAACCCTTTCTATGGAAAGTTTGTTATTCAGTACGTGTCAATCATTCATAACATGCACCAAACAAGTGGTGGTGTACACACTGCAATCATCCCCCTGCCGACCCAACTCCCCTGATTTTGCGACAAAATTAAACCACCTCGACCAGAGGCATACAGCTTTTTGCACCAAACTTTTAGCAACAAAGAATCAGTATAGACACTGGGCTTGGTTATGTTGCAGTAAATGGCCTGCAGAAAGTGTCCCACTATGCCTATCCTGACCACACTGGCCATCAGTTTGAATTCTGCTGCCCTACAGCCATCCATCCCTCCCACTTTAAAGTCCCAGGAATTTTTGAAATTCCACCTCCTCTTGGTCGACATGGAGATTTCACATCTCATCTTCCCAGATGACTAGGGCGGCTCCAGGCACCAAACGCTCTCCCTCTTGGAGCACACCAGAGCTTCTGGGTCTGATCAGCATTAGGGGAGAGGAGGCTGTGCAGTCTGAGCTCTGCTCCAGCCAAAGGAACTATATTACCCGTGGTCAGATTTCTCATTTAATGGCAGAGAAGGGCATACATTGCAGTGCTGGGCAAAAATCAAAGGAGCTCAGCTGTGGCAGGGGTACCAAAAGGCTAGGGAGTCAAACCGTCGCTCTGTTGCAGAGCCAAAGACCTGCCACATTATAAGGAGCTGGAAGCCATCCTCAGCAGCAACCCCACTTCCACCGCCAAGAGACCTGTGGATACCTCCACAGGCCTGGAGGCTGTGGAAACCAGGGTCAACCCCAACAAAGAAGTTGTGGACAAGGAGATTGAGTTGGAGGATGATGCAGAGCAGGAGACTAGGTCATTTGCTGACATGGGTAGCCAGGACCTCTTCTCTACACAGGAAGCGTCGAGCCAGTCTCAGTCCTCCAGCTCTGGCGTGCAGGATGCAGGAGAGGGGAGCTCAGATAAGTGATTTTTTTGAGCTGATGCTGCTCAATTACATGAGGTACAGCTGTCTTTTGCTTTGTTGCATTAAACAGCTGGTTGAAGGGATAGAAATGCACAAGAGTAGCTGTGTTTGCGTGTACTTCCCACTCCCCTGTGAACCTAGGCAGTGTTGCAGAAAAGTGTGTTAATGCACACCATGATTTCATGGGAATCCTCTAGAGAAATCTCTAGGAAACTTTCCTGGAGGTACTCACTAATCCTCTGCTGGAGATTCCTTGGCAGAGCTGCTTTGTTTCTCTTCCCATTGTAGGGAATTTTCCCGTGCCAATCAGCAATCATTTGTGCAGGGACCAAAGCAGCACACAGGTAAGCAGCATAGGGACCAAGTCTGAAGCTGCTCACATGGAATAGATGCACTCTAGCATCCCTGCTTACTCTCAGGAGTGAGACGTCAGCTTCTACGGCCACCACCTGTGGAAAATGGTGGCACAATTTGAAATTTTGTCCCTATTTACTTGCATTAATATCCCAAACAACCATCCAGAAACTTTTCCCCAGCTTGAGTGCCCCCTCCCACCAGGCACAACTCACCATGCTGTGGTTGATCATTGAGCTGTGTGCTTGCCAAAGAACAGTGAGAAAGAAGTGTATTTTACAGTAAAGCATCAGTGCTGTTATTGCACTCACAATAAAGCTTCTGACTGGGTCTCTGTGCCGCTCTCCTGTCTGCTGCTTTGGTTCATTGTTTAATGTGCTTCTACAGATGTGCCCTTGTGTGTCCTCCTCCTCCTCCTCCTCTTTCTCCCCTTCCCCCCCCCCCCCCGCAAAGCGCCTGCAGCTGATAAGAAAATGACCACGGAGAAGCAAAGAGCTGTTCCAATAACTCCTCTTATCCTCTGAAGTGGGAAAAAAAAAAAGAAAAAAAGAGCATGGAGACACCCTGTGTCTGAAAATCAGAAAATTGATAAGAAGGAGAGGAGGAAAAACTAGGAGTGAGTGATAGCAGGTCAGGAGCACATGATAAAAGCCATGGAGGAGCAAATGAAGCTGTAAATTCACTCATAACATGGCAGACTGAATTAATGTGTGCTTGCCCCCCTTGCAGCTAATACAGAACTGCTTTCTTAACTCCACCCACACATTCCTACCAAACACCCGGCCTGTCTTGGTACCCCATTCACTCCATCCCTTCAGACAGTTTCCAGAACAATAGCTGGACTGCCTCTCACTGCTTTCACCACTCCAGCCCAGCTTTTCATGTGTATTGTGAATAATTGTTATTTATTAAAGATAGATTCTGTGCAGAATAAAAACATCTTTATTTCTTTTGCACATGGTGATTGCAGCTCACATTGATACACAGAGCAAGCTAGATAGCAGTCATAGCATGAAACAGCATGCTGTTTACAAAGACACCTTATTGGTGTTCATTGTCAAAATAGTTCCTCAAGACATCCCTGATTCAAATGGCTCCCCATTGTGCCCCTCTAACAGCCCTGGCATCTCATTGTTTATAGCCAGCTGCAAGGCGATCTGTCTCTGCACTTCACCCAGGGGAAATCTTTTCACCCTTAGCTTCCCAAATATTATGGAGCACACAGCAAACAGCTATAACCATGAGAATATTTTCCACATTTAGGTCTAACCTGCCATGAAGACATCACCAGCGAGCTTTTAATCTGCCAAATGCATATTCAACTGTCATTCGGCAGCTGCTCAGCCTGTTTTTGAAGTGCTCCTTGCTGCTATCCAAGTTGCCTATATAAAGCTTCATGAACTATGGCAGTAAGGGGTAGGCTGGGTCTCCCAGCATCACTATGGGCATTTCAACATCTCCCATTGGAACCTTTTTGTCTGGAAAGAAATTCCATGCTTGCAGCTTTCTGTACAGGCCAATGTTCCTGAAGATTCATGCATCGTGCATCTTCCCTGACCAACCTGTTTTGATGTCAATGAAACATGCACGGTGATCCACAACACCTGCAGTACTATAGAGACGTACCCCTTTCTATTGATGTACTCCATCAGAAGATGATCTGGAGTCAAAATTGGGATATGCATGCCATCTATTTCCCTGCCACAGTTAGTGAATTCACTGCAAAGCCATCCATTATTTCACATATATTTCCAAGACTCACCATCCTTCCTAGCAGAATGTGATTAATGGCCCTGCTTACTTGTGATAACACAGCTCCCTGTTGGCTTCCTGACTCCAAACGGATTAGCGACTGACTGGCATCAGTCTGGAGTTGCCAGCTTCCACACAGCAATCGCCACATATCTCCACATGACAGGAGATAGCGCCCCATGACAGGAGGCCGCTATCCCACCTACAATCCTCCCCCCACAAACCAGATTTTTGTAATGTGAATCACAATAGACAGTAACAGTTGCAGTTAAGTTACTCTACTGTGTAGACAGATGTTAACAATTAATGCAGTGGAGCAAACCTATAATAAAAGTTGTGGTGTTGGGGATGGGGCACCAGGAGTGAAAAATCATTAGTCTTATAGTCACATTCAGTAAGACATAAAAGTTGTGTGTGAGAAACAGAGAGTGAGTGAGTGAGTGAAAGAGAGGTACAAGGAAACATGTTCCCCAATCTCCTCTAGTAGTTGCCCCTTTACGTTAATGGCATTATTTCCACTATTTAGAATCCACAGAAGTGTAATGGGATACTGGCAGAGGGCTGTTTGACTGCCATTCTGCTGCACTGCTTTAAAATACTTTGTACTATTTGCAGTATTGACCAAACTGAATCAGAGTCCCATAATGCTCAAGGAGTTAACCAAGTTTTACTGTAGTGAAACTACTGTAATCTTTCTGTAATCTCTGTTCTGTGTATGTGAGGAATTTGTCAGAGGGTAAGATGGATGCCCTGTTGAGGTTTGCAAAATAGTTCACCAGCACAAGATAATTATCAGTGATTGAACTTGGTACAAAATGCCTCTGTGTCTTGCAAAACATGTATGGAGAAATTAGAAAAAGTCTGTAAGGTCTGCATTAGCCAATATCATATAGAAAATTAATAATATATACCATATCAATATTATATATAATGTCACGTTTTTATAACTATAAATTGTGATCATTTTAAGCTCTTCTCAGGATGCCTTTTACTTATGTTAAGTTGTTTAGCCACAGGGAAAAGTGAAGTGTTGTAATTTCAGTGGTAGGTACAGACATATCAAAAAGACCGGATAAGATAAATGATCTCGTTGATCCTTAACCAACATGCACTCTATGCCAACCTACCGCTAGTGAAGATGTCTCTAAATTTGCTGACTTCTGGGATGTTATTTTCAAAACAAGATAAGACACTGGTAAAATTTGTGTATAAAATCTTTGACAATGCATGGGACCCTCCTATTTTGTTGTAAACAACTAGGATTTATAAACAGTTGGTTTTTGCAATCACTTTAGAACAAAAGTGAAGATGCAAATCTGCTCCCCAGATCGGTGACTTTTACGTGTTGTTCTGTCTTGTTTTTGACTAATAAAACTGACTGAGCCTGGGTTATCTGATGTCTCATCAATAAAGTAATTGAATCCTAACAATAACTTAGATATTACCTGCCATTTTCACATGGATGGAAGGAAATTTCAGCATCTAAGGATGCCTCCTGCCCCTCTTCCCCCCACGTACTTAAATTTCTATATACCTTATCTTGAGGCTTGCAACATAGAGAACCTGTCACAGGAAAAGTTTTGTGACTATACCTTTATACAAGAAGAGTCATTCCTGCTTCTTATTGCTTTAGCTAGAAGTTCTAATGACAAATAGTAATGGACACATCAAGCATCTCTGCCTTGTTCCTCAAGCAACTTGTTTGTACTACAGCCTCTGGACAGCTATAGATTGTAGATAGAAATTTTTGATAACTAGGACTTATTACAAATGGGTATGTAATACACAGTGTATAGAGACATTCCACACTATCAAATGCCTTTTCTGAATCAAATGCTACTAATGCTACAGTTCCATCTTCTGTCTTGATTCCCATCACTTATGCAACATTTGCCTCAGTTTATCAGAAGCTGCCCTCTGTGGGAAAGTCTAACCTTAGTCCTTATTTACATTTCCAGAGGGAGATTTTCAGTCAGTGAGGTGCCTAAGTCCCATTAAAAGTTTTATTTAGCTCGTTAAAGGAGCATTTTCTTAACAATATTTTAATTTGAGTTTAATAATGAAACTGTTTAATAATGGTGACACAAGGAAGACCCTTTCAGGAGCTTCAAGATAAGAGAGATTATAAATTGTTCTTATTTTACAGCAAAACATAACTAATAATAATTTGGTTACACGAACCCTGTAATTAAGGGGAAATTATATCATTAGATTCCCTATATAGTTCTTCTGAGAAGTCATCCTCTCCAATGAATATTTCCTTTCTAATTTTTAAATGAACTCTAGTATCTCCATAGCAGAAAAAAGAAAAAAAGTATCCAAATTATTTCACTCTATTTCAAAAAGTTTTGGAAGCTGTAAAGCGGGAATGAAGGTATTAAGAGACACTTCTCCCTTGCACTTCTCAGAGATACTACAGTGATAGTCAGTAACATAAAACCCTAGAACATATGGATAGAAGAATCGACAAATTACACATCAGTGTTATTAATATATTGTAGGACCCTGTAATTACAACCCAAAGCCCTAGTCCATTCAACACCTAAACATGTGTGTAAATTGATCCACCTGAGTGGTCCTATTGACGTGTACCACTCAGATGAATCAAGTCACACACCTATGTAAGACTTTGAAGGATTGGGGCTTATACCAATGCAGTTCCCTTGTTTACAGTGGCATCATACTTGTGTAACACAGCAAAAAGGTTTCACTTTGGAATTTTTATCATGTGTGGCTCAGCACTTTTTAAAATCAAATCACTTATTTAGGTGCCTAAATATGGATTTAAAAGCCTCATTGTTAAGCCCCCAGCTTTGATATCCTTGGCTCTGATTTCCTCCTTATTCATTCCACGTCCAGCCAAACTCATTTTGTTCTTAAAAACTAATCAATATTTAAAAAACCTTGTCACATACGGTCTATAGACTGACTTGTAATACAAAAATAAAGTAGACAAAAAGTGATTGAATAATGTAATTTCCTTTCACTAGGCTTCAAAGAGCATTATCAGTTCCTCCAAAAGAATCTGGTCTTTAGCACATTAGCTAGGCAGCATGGTATGTTTCTTTAGCTATACTCATTAGAATATTCTAATGAATGAGTTTGCTGGCAAGAATGATTAGGAAGCAGAGAAATTTTAGCAAATATTGGAAAATACTTGTGGAATGTGAATTTTTAATTTGTAAATGTGATTATTTGCACCAGAGAGCTGCTCCTGGAATTATTATTAAGTCTTTTGCTCGATCAGAATCACAATCAGGGAACCGAAACATATCCTGTGGGTTGTTTGAACAACCCAAACTCAAATTTCGAATGCTCAGTACAAACTACTTGTGGGGGAAAAAAACACTATAGCTGAACAAAAACAATTATATTCAAGAATATCATGATCTTCTCACAGACAATTTAGTAACTGAGAAAGAGGAAAAATAAGTACGACTTTATTCTTATGAATTATTCACCCATCTCTATCTGACAGTATATTAATGTAGCTGCATTCAGAGCCAGGATGTTTTTATACAGCTCTTTCCCTATGATACACTAGATAGCGTGAATTATGTCATGAACAGATGCTCATGCTCTCCTAAATAGAGAATGGAATGAGATCAGAAGGGTGCATAGTTTTGAACTATTTTTGTCCAGGTTGAGTGAAGCTTCTTCATGTCTTATGTAGAATTTCTCCTTTGTAGGTGCAAGGAAAGGTGTTTAACGAGGTGCTATTGTGCAAATGTGAATGTAAGATTTGGAGAACCAGGCAGATTTCTGTATTATTTTGTATGAAAATTATGTACCTCAGTTTACCAGCTTAATATTATTCTGGCTCACTGCACGGCTTTAAATCAAAGAAAGCTGTAAGGGGGAAGGGGGGGAATAAGCAGGAAATGAAGCAATGACAGAGCTAAGGCATCCCCAGGGAGCATACTGAGCATCCTTAAGTGAACAATGAGTGAGCTAGTCATTGGGAAATATCTACCTGCCTATTACCTACCAGGCTAACAGGCCTATTTTTCCAAGGCCACAGCGTAAGATCAAAAGAACACTAATCCATTAAAACCCAGCCTAGAAAGGAAAAGGACTGGGGAGTGAGGGCAGCAGTAATGCGGAGACAGATGCTGTGATAGAGAGAGAGAGAGAAGGAAACCATAAGAGGATAGTCAGTCTCTTTCTGTCCTGATATAGGCAGAGCCTGCAGCAAGCTGTGGCACTAAGGCAGGGGCTCTGTGAGATGCGTCTGTGGCAGCTGGGCTCATCTGTTGTATTAAGTGAGGTGGAATAAATGGGCCAAAGGTGTTAACATGACCCAGTTTCTGTCCAACATTAAACAATGTCAAACAAGGTCCAGGGCTTGGTAAGCAGAGACTTCAGCCTCTTTAGTACCATGGCAAACACATCATTAAAAATGCTTTTAACCTTTTCTTAAAGAAAAGGAGGAAAAACAGTGAAAGCTTTTGGAATAAGGCTTTCATTGTAACAACATCCCTTCTTCCTGTTCCCATTAGCAAGGGAGAGTGTTTAGAAGGAAAACCTCCCTTGTCTGACAGTCTCTTAGATATCATCTTTGATACTAATAACTAACTGTCTTTTTGGGGAAAAGAGAAGTTAGTTGAGATGGGCTGGAGCTGTTCTCACTGCTGATGTTACAGTACAATCCCATTTCATCCCAGGGGGTGTTTGGGAGTGAGATAGAGGCAGTGGTGTTATCTGTGCCCCTCTCTCTGGTCCTATCTGGTCAGGTCAGCTCTCAGGATCAGGATGATGAAAGCCTAGGGTCACAGGAGATGGTGGGGATGGCAGCCGTGATGGTGAAGCTCATGCCAGTAGCCAATTTTTCTCCCCAAACTCTCCTTCTTTAAGGACCCACAAAGGGAATGGTGGGCAGAATACTCTAGACCCTTATTATTTTGTCCTCCAATTAGGCCTAGTTTCCAACATACTAATTTTGTTTCACTGATTTCTGATTCCACAGTCTTATTTTATCAAGCATGATCTTAATACATTCTTTGAGTTGTAGAATCATAGAAGATTAGAGTGGAAGGGACCTCAAGAGGTCATCTAGTCCAACCCCCTGCTCAAAGCAGGACTAACCTCAGCTAAATCATCCCAGCCAGGGCCTTGTCAAGCCGCAGCTTAAAAACCTCTAAAGATGGAGATTCCAACACCTCCCTACATAATCCATTCCAGTGCTTCATCACCCTCCTAGTGAAATACTTTTTCCTAATATCCAATCTACAGCTCCCCACACTGCAACTTGAGACCATTGCTCCTTGTTCTGTCATCTACTAGCTAGCCTAGCTCCATCCTCCCTGGAACCCCCTTTCAGGTAGTTAAAGGCTGCTATCAAATCCCCCCTCATTCTTCTCTTCTGCAGACTAAACAAGCCTGGTTCCTTCAGCCTCTCCTCATAAGTTTTAGGCTCCAGCCCCCTAATCATTTTTGTTGCCCTCCTCTGGACTCTCTCCAACTTGTCCACATCCTTTTTGTAGTGGGGGGCCCAAAACTGGACATAATACTCCAAATCCGGCCTCACCAATGCCGAATAAAGGGGAATAATCACTTCTCTTGACTGCTGGCAATGCTCCTACTAATGCAGCCCAATATGCTATTAGCCTTCTTGGTAACCAGGGCACACTGCTGACTCATATCCAGCTTCTTATCCACTGTAACCCCCAGGTCCTTTTCTGCAGAACTGCTGCCTAGCCTGTTAGTCCCCAGTCTGTAGCTGTGCATGGGATTCTTCCATCCTAATTGCAGGACTCTGCATTTGTCCTTGTTGAACCTCGTCAGATTTCTTTTGGCCCAATCCTCCAATTTGTCTACGTCACTCTTAGGTTTATATCAGTAAACCTTTTAGTATGGACTAATTCATGCTTTCTGTCTCTCTTTTGTACCTTTTCCCAACACCATTTGTCATAATAGGTTATTGTGACATCTTATGAGCTTTCACAAACTGCATCCTGTTTTGACATTCTTTGTAACCTTTGACTTTGCTTGACAATGGTTTCCATTTGATCAGCTATTCAATACTTTTATCAACATGTTATTGTAACTTCTGGGATATTGAAGGGGAATTGTGAGTTTGGATCAGCAGATTGCTTCATAGACACATTCAGAAGGATCTCCAGGCACAGACGGAAGGACCGGACATTTGGAAATCTGTCACTGATTCACCTGAAGACTGCCTCAGACTTGTGGGATAACTATCAGTGTGGGCTGCTCTAACAACCTATTGTATGTATATGTGCTTAAGACTAATAAGTGGAGACTTTGGCAAAGGCATTCCAATGGGAATTGCTGAAGGCCAAAAAAGTAAAGCTTTAAGGTTAAGAGTACTTGGTTTTGACTTGTCTATGCCAGCCATATAGCAGGCGGAGGTACTGCATTTCCTTTGGTTTATTTCCTGATATTGATTCACAGAGACTAAGTTATTGGGTCAAGAAGCCCTGGGTAACAATTATTACAACATACCTAAGCTATGAGAAAGATGATGATTAGTGATAGCAAGACCCAGGCGTACAGATTTTGGGTGGCTTTTAACCCTTTATTCTGCTTTGGGCAGATGGACAATACATCTGTTTGGAAGGCACTGGTTTCAGTCATTTTAACCAGCCACTGATCACAGGCACCCAGAGAGGAGTGTCTTGAAGGTACCAGTTGTAGCTGGTCCTGTCCTGTTAACAGTTGGAAACTGAGGGGGGGGGGGGGGAGACGAGACGTGACGAGACGACGACTGCCATCTCCGGGGTCTGGTCTAAGATTGCTAGGGCCATGGAGTTCCACATGGAAAGAGATGAAGGTAGTAAAATCCGTCACCTGAGGGGTGCACCAATGAGGCACTGCAAGGGGATATAATGCACCTCTCAAACTATGGTGGCCTGATGGGAACAGGTGTTGTAGCCTGGTGATCTAAAGCAGAGTGAACCAATTCCACGAAGAATGCAGATAGAGGTCTGTCATTGGAAAGAGTGCCCACAGAGAGATGGAGAGACACTCTTTGCGCCATCACATAAGGAATGATGTGCAATTTACTAACTTCATGGATTCCTTATGAACCCATAAGGGACTGTTCTTATGGGAGACACTCTGGTTAAACAACACATACCGTATTTTATTCATGTCTGGGGTGTTAAATGAAGGCTGGATATTTGAAATGAAAGCATAAGAAAGCTGATTAAATGATTTATTTTGGCTGTGCGAAGTAGAGAGTAGTGAATTTCTTTAAAAATATTCATATGTGGTGAGAACTTAATCTCAGTTGATCTTGATTTCTGCTCTCATGAGAATTAATAAATTGGGTGTGGGAAGAAAGAAGCTAGGGATTAATAGGAGCTTTCCAAAGAGTGGATAGTACTTCTGACGCAGGGAAAAGCATGAAAAGGAGATGGATCACCGAAGATGGTGAATCATGAGGAAGTGCAAGTGGCAAATGTGTGTGTATGCAGAGGGAAAGCTGAAAAGCTTTGTGAAAAAGAGAAGAGAATAGGAAGAAAAGACAAATGCAAATACTGCAGAAGATGCCTCCTAAATTTATGTCTACAGATTTTTTCTCATGAATGACTGACTGGATAACATCTAATGTGGAAACCACAGATGGGGAAAAGTGACTGTAGCATGGAACATAAAGGTGCCTTAGACCCATATAGCTTATTCCTCAAAACGTACAGGAATAAGCTATACCAGAATAAGCCCTGAAGTCTTGGCATAACTGCATCCATACTAAGAACGTTGTACTGCTTTAATTCTACTGGTATTGTTAACGCTATACAATTTGTGTGTGTGGACAAGCCCTGAGTGTAAGAGTAGATATTGGCACATTTCTTTAGGTGTTAGCCCTTGCACTGATGGTGCATATCTGAATTGGGGAGGCCCAAGAACATGATAAAAGCACTTTCAAAGGAATGGGAGCATTGTTCTGTGAGATTCACAGATTGTACTGACAAGTACTCAACTTCCCTGCTGTTAGTGTCAAGTCCAGTGACATCAAGAACAAACTGGCATGCAGCTCGGTTCAAGGCTGAGGAAAAAAAAGATGCTAAATTGGACATTTGAAGTGTGCTGGAAACTATTTTACTCCAGGGAAGAATGAGAAGCCATGTTACTATTTTCCAGCATTTCAAATGCAAATTAATTGAAAATTTTGTTTCCTCGAGGTGAAAAATCTCAGGATGGCATTTATTTGATCAGACATTGTGGTGACTCTTATGATGAGTAAGATGCCCCTTGGATATATTTTGAATATTACATATTCTGACATTTAATCATTTAATCAAGAAAACAAAAACATCTAACAAACAATAATTCATATGGTGACTGATTATTATTTTAAATGACCTGGTTTGGAACTAAAATCCCTGACAGAGTTGTTCAGTTTATATAACAACTCTATAAACTGGGTTGGGAGAAAGAAGGACATTCCCAGGATTTCAAAGATACACAAATGTCACTCTATACAAGCGCAAAGGTGACAGATCAGATTGTGGAAACCATCGTGGTATCTCTCTTCTATCAGTAGCAGGAAAAATCCTTACCAAGATACTACTAAATATACTCAAGATAATATCAGAACAAGTGCTACCTGAGAGTCAATGTGGTTTCAGAGCAGGAAGGTCAACAAATGACACAATAGTCTCCTTTAGACAACTACAAGATAAATGTGTAGAGCAGCACGAAGACCTCTCTGTGGTTTCTGTCGATTTCTCAAAAGCTTTCAACATGGTTGATAGGAATACTCATTGGAAAGTTCTAATAGCCTATGGTGAAAAGTTCCAGAGGGGTAGCTGTATACAGCAAAAACAACGAGAGTCCTGTAGCACTTTAAAGACTAACGAATTTAATTTCTGCAGGCATAAGCTTTCGCGGGTTGTAACCCACTTCGTCAGATGTTACAGCCTACAAAAGCTTATGCCTGCAGAAATTAAATTTGTTAGTCTTTAAAGTGCTACGGGACTCTCGTTGTTTTTGCTAACAGCCAATGGATGTCTTGAGCACTTTGTTAATATCATCAGGCAGTTTCACAACAATATGACCGGCAGAGTATCAGCATCAGAAATTGTGACCGAAGCCTTCCCCATAAGCCACAGGATGAAGCAGGGGTGGGTGTGTGCTTGCTCCAACCCTCTTCACTTTATTCCTTGCAGCAGAGGTCTCAAGCATGCATGCAAATTTCAGCACTGTCATCTATGCACTATGAGAAGTGATGTCAAGCTATTCAATCTGGCCAGGTTACGTGCTAATGCCAGGGTGAGAGAAGAATGTGTTAGGGAGCTTCTCTTTGCAGATGACTTGGCCTTGGTTGCTCACACCCAGAAAGATATGCAGAAAATCACAGCATGTTTTGCTGATGCAGCATGCAAGTTTGGGTTGAAGATCAACACAAGTAAGATCGAATTACTGTTAAGAATTAAGGCAGCGGCATAGGTAATAACCTATGAATGGAATGTAGACTGCCCCTTCCTTCTGCTAGCTCTCGGGTGGCCCTTGGGCAAAGCCTAGTACCTGTTTTAGCCCCCCTACCAGGGTTACAGAGACGGTGTCGGCAGCAGGACACTGGATGATATCTCTGGCAGATGAACCTTCAAGTCAATGGTGGAGCTATCTAGCTGGTATGTGGACAAACTGCAACTTTGACAGTCAATGGATAGCAGTATAGAGGCAAGTTAATAGCTACTGCAGGGCAACTCATGCAATCCCCAGTTTGTGACGCTTCATGTGTACCACTGGAATAGACTGCTACGGGGGGCATGACTGTGGTTCTTCTTAATTATCATGCAAGGCGTGGGGAGAAATGAGAGAAAGTTCTGTGGCGAAAGTGGATGTGATGGTAGCAAGCTGAGGAGCAGAGAGAATCGCGAGTAGAGGATAAAGTCCTGTGGCAATGGAGTGGATGCGACGGTAGCAGACTTGAGGAGCTGGGAGCTGCTAGCAAAAGCTCTACACTCAGCCAGCTCAGATGTGATGGTCACAGACTAGCTGACTGAGCGACAACAGTTTAAGGCAGCCGTCTGAACACCCAGGCAGCCCTATTTAGGGGTAAAGAAAGCTCGTTCATCAAAAACCTGGTTGGCAAACCGCGGTCAACAGGCCTTCAATGAAGCAGTAGGAAAAACAGTAATATATCGATGTCGATTGCTACTTGGAATGTTTGGACATTACTGGACAATGAGGCCTCTGAATGACCTGAGAGGAGAACGAGTATTCTGTCACACAAATTAGCTCGCCGTAACATAGGGATTGCAGCCCTCCAAGAATCGCGTCGGGAAAGGCAAAACCAAATCCAAGAGAAGACTCATACCATATTCTGTAGTGGGAAAGCACCTGGGAAGAGAAGAGATGCTGGAGTAGCCTTTGCCATCTGCAACAACACAGCCGACAAACTTTCCTCACTGACCAAAGCTCACTCAGAGAGAATCATAACTATTCATCTTCCTCTTGCTAAAGCCCGTCATCCAACGGTTATCAATGTGTATGCACCAACAATGACACATACTGAAGAGAGTAGGGAAGAGTTCTGTGCACTGCTCAATGTTGTCATGGATTTGTTCAAAAAGGACAAATTGCTACTACATGGTGACTTCAACGCTGGAGTTGGCAGTGACTTTACCAGGTTCCCAACTATTATTGGCAAGTTGGAAGAGGTAACTGCAATTCAAATGGAGAGTTTCTGCTAAATTTCTGTGCACAACATCAACTGTCTATTAGTAATACCCATTTCTACAAACCAGAGAAGCACTATTATACAAGGATGCACCCAAGATCAAAGTACTACCATCTTCTAGAATGCATTATAACATGGGAAAAAGACTTGAAAGACATATGAAACACCAGAACTATGTGAGGTCCAGAGTGCTCAACAGATCATTTCCTTGTCAAATTGTCCTACAACTTTCAAATCAAGTTCCCGAGAAGGAAGCAGGCACCTACTTTGCCAAAAAAGCTAGATGTACAGAAACTCAAATCCCCTGAAATAAAAGCCCAACTAGACAGGACTTACTACATCAATGAAAGCATTCTTCCATCAGCATAGTTGTGTCTACAATGGGGATTATGTTGGCATAGCTACACTGGTCAGGGATGTCATTTTTTTACATCCCTTACTGATGTAGCTATGATGATACAACTTTCTAGTGTAGAACAAGCCTCAAGGTCTCACTCATAAGCATGGGTATAATAAGTCAGGGGAGACACAGATTCTGGCACAGCCCTTGGCATAACCTCTGCCACCCCGCATGCAGACACTTGGGCTGTGGTGGCCCCATCTCTTCCCATCCCTGATCTGCCCCTTCACTGAGGGCCCAACACTGTTCACCATGTTGCCGACAAGTATTCAGGGCTGCTCTGGGCACCAGCAGGCCAGCTGGCACTGCTTGGGGTGCTGGCTGGGGTTCAGGGATGCTCCGGGTGCTGGCCGGGGTTCAGGACTGCACCAGCGAGAGCCGGGGAAGAAGGGTGAAAGGGGTGAAGTGGGTGGTGGGGCATTGGGCGAAGGGGTGGGGCAGGAGGCTAGCCTTCCTGAAGGGGGGGGTCATGTGCTGCCCATGCTCATAATTACTCCTCCAGGCTTTCTGCTGGCTTCTGCCTCTAGTGCACACACAGGCTGCAAAATATTCTAGCCCGTGCATTTCCAGTAAGGGAAACCCCTCAGCCCACACAGTTTATCTCTGACCTGCCATGTGCCTTGGGGACTCCCTCCTCTTCCCGTAGTTGTTGTTTTCTATATAAAGCAGCCTGATTGCCCTTCTGTTGAGTTTGAACAAGAGTGCCTGGCACACCCATTGGCCTTCATTTGGTCTATGGATTGTCTTTGGATCAAAAACGCCACTTGAATGCAACCATTACCACCTCTCAGCATAACAATACTGAGAGACGACATATTAAAACCAGGAAGCCAGGTAACGGTATACCCAACTGTAGAATAATTTTGAAACCAGAGTTAAGTACAGACATTTTTAAAAGGATAACATTTCAGGGCTTCAAGCAGGATAGAAGCATTTTTAATATTAAAAACAAAATAAAATCCAAAATCTAATTTTGAAGTATTGTGGCTGGTGCAAAACTAAACTTCTTGCAAAACCACATGCATAGGTATGAAAATCTGCTATGTGATATTCCCAAATGTGTCTCTCACATGGCTCGAATAGATCCAGGCAAACGCAAAGCAGAGTGAGGGTTCATGCCTTGCGGAGGCATGCATACAGGAACAATGGACTGAGCTGAGCACCTGATAAGGTAACGCTCATTTGACTGAAGTGGAGTAAACCATGCCCATTGCCAGACATGGCGCATCACCTGACCCCCAGGTGGTGACGAGCAAACATGTTAAAGGCAGATGTGTTTTTGTTTTTGGAGCTCTTCTTTGTAATCCATCTATGAAGCAACATCAAGCAACTGACAGACTGCCCACGGGGTTGGGATGGAGGGCCTGGATGAGGGAGGCAGCCAGCCTGTGTGGTAAGATAACATCAGAGACTGTAAGGCTACTGAAGTGTTAAGTTTAGTTTAGAATGCAATTTGTTTTATTTTCTTCATGATCAAATCTGACTCATATTGTTCTGGTTTATAATCACTTAAAAGCTTGCTATACTTAATAAACTTAGTTGTTTGTTATTCTAAAGCAGTATTTTTGGTTTGAGTGTGCACAGAGACTCCATTTAGAGTGACAGAGCTGATGTATAATCAATATCATTGATAAATTGACTAACCTATGAACTTGCAGAGTCCAATAGGAAGCATTGAACTCTGTAAAACAGCAGTTCCTAGGGTTGCATCTGGGTCTGGGGATATCAGCTGGGGGTCATTCTATTACAGAATCCCATGAGTGGCTGGACAAAACCTCTCACTCACTAAAATAGGAGCTACTTATCTGCAGGAGACTGTGAGTGAACAGACCCAGGAGTGGGTGGTTCACACAGCAAGGCAAATGCAAGATGGAGTGAAGGATTAGAGTAAAACAGTGATATAACAGTCCAGACCGCAGAGGGGAACGTCACATGGGGCGAAAAGCCCGGGCGGCTGGTGAACTGGACCAGAGAGGAACAGAGGAACACACTGTTATGGTGTCAAAATCGGTCTGAAGTAATTTACAACAAAGCCAATTTTAGCTATTACTACATAGGGATATTCCACCTAATAAAGGGAAAGACACCTGTTACTGAACTGAAGGTATACTATCCACAATGGATTTTAGTGAATCCCTCTGCAAGTGTAGCGATGTACATAAACACCTATCTGAGTGAAGTTGTACATTGTGCTCCCAAGCCCAGAGAATACAATGTTGGGGACTTGGTGTTAAAAGAAAATTATAAGAGCCAAGTACTGGAGACCCCAAAGGTACACCTTGTGAAAGTACATGTAGGCATACAAAATATTAACATATCCCACCTACATCCTCATTGCACACCGTTTGTAACACCCCTAGTACAAGAATGGCTGCACTGGATGGACACCTGGGTAACACACAACACTAACACACATGCATGTTCCAAGCGAGACATTGGAGGAAATATTTTGGGAGGTATAGGAGCATCAGCAGGAGTGCTGAATGCAATTAATGAAGAAGTTTTGACAAATTAGTTAAGCATCCTAGGCAGAAGCCTTGGAGCCCTATCTGATCCCATTGTACACACACATTCAGCTTTGGGATATGGAGAAAAGTTACTTGGAGATATATTAGTACCCTGGGAAATGAATAATGAAAAGCACGCCTGAGCCTATTAAATCTCACAAAAATTATGATAAATGCTACCTCCAAAACTTTAGGTTGCATACAAGCACAGCTTTGGGCTCAAGGAATAGACCAAGGTCTCATCCGACAAGGACTTAGTGGAGTTCTGCCTGATGAAATAAAGAAATTGATTTGGGATGATGTCACCACCCAAGAAAGGGCCTTAAGTCATAGGTGGAAAATGTTAAATTTCACAGTAGATGCCCAGGCTCAAGTGTCATTACACCATATGTAATGACAATATCTGCTGCTCGTATCATAGACATACACCGAGTAGTCCCTCTAGGTCTCAATGTAAAAACTGGAGTGTTATGGCCTATTGAACACCTAACATGGGGATTGAAAGAAGAAAATGAAACTCAATTGGTTAATTTACAAAGCTGCACATGTGAAGCCATGTTGGGATCAGAATTGGAATATATTTGTGAAGAACCACTCATACAATTTACATACTCTTGTAAGAAAGATGAATTGGATGTATGCAATTGTCAATATGCTTTGTTACCTAATAATAGCATTAATTCTACCATTGTGTACATTGGACAAGGTTTTGTGTGTGTGTACGCACGCAATGTACCCAAGTTGTAATTAATGGAATTTATAAAAAAGTTGTTAATCCTGCCCAAAACAAATGTTATTGCAATGTTGCTGTATTGGAATTGTGTGATGTAGTTTATGAAGTATCAAAGAATATATTTTAGTTATTAATAGTAGATATTAATGTTGTAGAATATGTTCAACCTGTGATATTGGGAGTCAATACTGATTTGGTACAACGTATACTAACACATTCAATCATCATAACCCTGCTTACACACATTCAGGAACAATTGAAGACTGTAAATTTGATAGTTAAATATGATGGGACTAAAGTAATCGAAGTCCTAGATGCTGCAAAAACTGCCATAAGGCACAGTTGGTGGGAAACCCTATTGGTATGGTCCCCACCTGCCACTGGGATTTTAAATCTAGCCCTACATCCCATTGTGCTCGTGTGTGTATTGCAGATAGTTTCTCTGAAGGCTGCAGTGGGACTTTTTTGGGGGACTAGAAGATCCCTAAAGCGACTCAATGGCCTAAAAGACCCCCGCATACAAGTGAGGCGGCGCTCTGTTATATATCCTGCCGACGAGAAGACTCTAATCATTCGGACCCTGGCTGGGGTGCCTTGAACCATATTCGGAGGTGTGTGTCAAGGAGTCATCGTAGTGGCCTATTAAGTTATGACAGCCACCAAGTAGGGGAATATTGGAGGCTCAGTACAATTTGAGTTGCTTGACCACTGTCCTACAGGCCTAGCGTAGCTTCGGTTGCTTGCTTGGCTATTCTGACCCCGGTAGCATGACATCTTCCAGTTGGCAGAGAGTGAATAACCTTATAGATGTCGCAGTTTCTGCACACCACAGCACATAACAAGACAAAATACAGATACTGTATTGCTTGCAGCTGCACATAGATAATGGTGATGGGAACAAGTTATCCTTGAACATCTGGGATACACTGTTTTATTGCCAAGGGGCATACTTTTACTCCACCCCTCCTATCACCAGATGTTGTTTTGACGAACCCAATTATTCTGGTGAGAATGGAATGTAGTTAAGGGTGGAAACCCAATGTAGGTAATTAGCATATATGATAATGAGAGAGATAATTAGGTGAAGGTTGTTTACAGAAGGGTATAAGTAGTCACCACTTAGACAAAGGAGGGCGCTTCAACAACACCTGACGCCACGGGAGGTGCTGCCGGTTGGACCAGAGGATCCATTGACTCCCTGGCGGGGCCCCTGAGGAAAGCCGTTCCTGTATATAGCCTTCTGAGTAACTGCTTATTTCTCCAGGCTTAGTGAGTATGATGTATTGTAGTTAATTTAAGGCTTTGTATCTAACTAGTATATTTATAGAAAACCTTGCACATTAAACCTTATCGATCTGCAAATCGGGCGTACCGTGTCTCACTGGTATCCACACTGATCACAAAGAGTCCAGAATCAACACTCTCCAAGTTCATCATCAGAAGCAAGCTCCCTACAGATTAGGACACACCAACTCAAAGCGGCACCAAACCTTGCCAGAACAACAGAGGCAAAACCTGTAAACATATCTCCACTGCTACAATGCTCAACGATGCTCAACACTCACCACAACACATCTTGCAACATCCATGGACCCTACATGTGCCTATCACAACATGCGGTGTACCTCATCCAGTGCCCTAAATGCCCCAACAACAATTGTGTGTGTGAAACCGAACAATCACTATGCTCTCGAATGACCTCGCACAGGAAAATGATAAAAAACAAAAAATACCCTATCACCTGTGAGTGACACTTTTTACAAAGCGATCACTCTATATCTGCTCTATCAGTCCTCATCCTGAAAGGAAAACCCCACAACACTTTCAAAAGACGCGCCTGGCAGCTTAAATTAAACATTTTACTAGACACTAAAAATCATGGCTTGAACAGAGACATTGGATTTATGGCGTATTACAACAATCTGTAACCCACTAACCCCAATTTATGTCCTATGACTACAGGGCTGCGAATGGGCCACTTCATCTTGAATGGTCCCTTAGAATGTGTGTTAACACCATTGTTAAGCATAAACGATCTGTTCCACCTTCTATTTAGCTGTGACACTCTGAGCCCTGGTCTACGCTACAGAGTTAGGTCGACCTAAGTCAGCTTATAATCGACCTAACTCAGTGTCTACACTAAAATGCAGCTCCCACCAATGTAACTCACCCACTACATCGATTTAATAACTCCACCTCCATGGGAGGCACAGCGCTTAGATTGATGCCGTGTCAGTGTAGACACCGAGTTGCTTACATCCACTGTTGCTGCCTTTCAGATGCCGTCTCACACTGGCAGTTAAATCAGTGCAAGTGCTCCTGGTAAGGACGTCTACCGCCGACACAAGGAACATAACATAAACATGCAAAGTGATTTAATTATTGCAGTGGCTGTACGTCAACATAACTTACATCGACTTAATTTTGTAGTGTAGACTTGCCCTGATTATCTTTCCCAGGAAGTGCTCTGTATAGCTCTAAAGCTTGTCTCTCTCACCAGCAGAAATTGGTCAAATAAAAGATATTACCTCACCCATCTTCTCTCTAATATCCTGGGATCAACTTGATGTAAAGCATTTGAGTCTGAGCTTTTCTAGTAGCTGTCTATAGCACATTGTGTGGGTCAGAACAATTGCATTTCATAGGATTACTACGGAATTTGTTGTGGCACTATGTTTTGTGAAAATGTACTAGGTAACTTGGAAGTTATCTTATGTCACCAGAGTTAAGAAGTTGGCCATTTTACTCAGAAAATCTATGTGGTACGATGGTATGTGTAAGCAACTTTTCAGTTTGCAGTGTACTCTCATTTATTCTCTGTTTATCTCACAGCTACTGACTCTCAGCATTAACATGCTTAGCATAGCCTACTGGAATATAAGTAGGGCTGCCACTCCACTGAGAATGGTAGTGTCACAGATTGTATGATTTCCTATTTACTTCAAGAAGTTGCATAGGCTGCTAACATTTTCCCATGCCTTCCTTCCCTCAAGCCTGAAACATTCAATTGCTAAGGGAAGGATCCAGTGCAGTGCTCCCAATCTGGCAAGCAGGAAATGCAACAGTAGGAACCTATACCCAGTGTTGGAAAACTCATTTAGGATGTTACTTACATGGAGGTCCCACCCTGTGCGTCCTGTGACAGGCTCAACATTTCTGTTTATCAGAGAAGCAGCGCTACCTATCAATGCGAAATCTAGTTGACTTCTAAAAGACATGAACTTTGGTCATCAAATCTCTCTAGGACAACCTAATCATACATGTCAGCCAGGTCCATTTCTGACTACGTGTGCCACTAAAAACTCCAGGGAACTTCTCCTGAGAGATGAGGTGGGATTTTAACCCCAGAGTCCAGGACAAATTCCACTAAGTAATTACATTCTACCTCTCTAAATTTGTCCTGCAATTACAACTTTGTATGGTATTCCTTTGTCTCTTCCTTCCTGTCCTAAATTATTGCATAGCCTTACTGTGTCTTTTTGAAACAGCTGCAAGGTTTCAACTCTGGGTAGCTACATTTTCAGTTGTGAGAGAAGCAAGTCTTTCATATTTCTTACCTACTTTAGAGATGTGGTATAAAATTTAATTACAGTAGCTAACACTTACAAAGTGCTTTGAGAGCCCATTAGGAAAGATGAAAGTGTACTACAAGAGTGCAAAGTATTATTATTAAAAATATGGATGGACTGTAACTCTGAACATATTAAAGAAATCTTGCCATATATTGTTCTTACTTTCTCTATTGTTATATATGCACTTAGAAGCTTGAAAATAAAATCACAAGGTGATTTTTCTTTTTTCCATTGGAAAAGAAATCAGTATCCCCATCATCACACACATTTCTTATGAAGCACAACCTCGTATAAATTCTCCAGTCTGTGTCCTGGCTTTCATAAGCATTGGCCTTTAGGCATTACTGCAATATAAATATTTTTGTTCTGTTTGTACAGTATCTAGCACAATGGGATTCTATCCATGACTGAAAAGTTCCAGAGGGGTAGCTGTGTTAGTCCGTATACAGCAAAAACAACGAGAGCTCTGTAGCACCTTGAAGACTAACACATTTCTGCATGCATAAGCTTTCGTGGGCTGCAACCCACTTCGTCAGATGCATGAAGTGGAAACCACAGATAGGAGGTATATATATACACATCCAAGGGTGAGAAAGGATTGTGAATAGGCCTCATTTACCCTAACTGAATTGACTTTGTTAGCACTTGCCCTCCCCATTGTTATGTTTCTCACTCTTGGATGTATATATATATATATATATTGTTAGTCTTTAAGGTGCTATAGCTCTCTCGTTGTTTTTATCCATGACTGTAGCTCCCATGTGCTACAGAAACACAAATAATAATTAAATATTAAATAGACCAGGCTGAAATCTTTTCAACAAAATATTTGACAAAAAACAGCTTTTTGTTCAAAATTAAAATTTGTCACTTTTTCAATAACATAAAGGAACACAAGGCCAAAATTATTTTTATAGAATATTGTTTTCATCAAATTTTTCAGTTTTCTATAAAAAAACCAAAAACAAACAAAAAAACAGTTGTTTTGGGGGTTTTGAAAATGAATTTCCTAAACACTAAGGTTTTTAAATTGAAAATGGTTTTTGAAAAACTGAAACATTTTGTTTCTTTTTCTTAAAACAAACAAACCAACCAAAATTGTGGTGAATTTGGAGAAAAAGGTACTTTTCCCAAAATTTTCCATGCAAGATTAGCATTTTTTAGTCTACCCTATTAAACAAACAAATAATATTGGCGAAATGTTCAATGTCAATGTGGGTCTTGTATGCTCTTCAAAAGCCATTCAAAATGCACATGCATGCAGTAAGAGATTTTTTTCCCCCCTTAAACAAAAATATTTGGTGACACACAATGATAATTTTTAGATCATTGGCAATCAGCAGGACAATCTCAACTAAATTGTAACAGTCTATGAGCCAGCCATTTTTTGGTCCTATGCTAGCTGAGATTCTCACGTCAGAACTGTACCGTTCAGTTTTTGTAGCTTTGCAATGTAGTTTTTCTGAACCAAGACAAAGCGCTTTCTTCCCATAGAACAGAATATTCAGATTCTTCTTCTATTCTCTGATGGAAGTGAAAGGGTATCGTTGTGTATCATTAAGAAAACAGTACTCTATTAGCACTGACAACAATAATACTGAGAAGGAATTTAGGAGTTTTGTTTGAAATTTAATGTGCATAAACAAATGGTTCTTTAGGAGTTTGAGTGATTTTGTGTAGAGCTGAGCTAACTTTCCTGATCCTGATCCTAACAGTTGCCATCCAGAAAAAAAAAAAAAAAAAAAGTCCTGTCTCCATGGAAACATTTGAGGTGGACCAAGCATGGATTAATCAAACTACAATGAATCCTTTCTGCAAGGTAGTGGGAAAAAAAATTCCAGTTTAAAGTGAGCACTGTTGTGCCTTCCTCCCATTCAAACTGGAAAGCATGGGAAAGTCACCACAGATGCATATGTGAGACACACTTTAATTAGTAAGTTAGGCTCTTTTTTACATCTATAATTAAAGGGTGGTTATGAACTTACATTCTGTCAAGGGTATTTTCTTTAAAGATAAAGAAAGAGGAGGCCAAATTAAAAATCTCATGGTGTCTCTTATTCACCACTGACTTTCCTACCAGATTAGCTCAGTTTAGGCTGATAATTTGTAAAATGACATTTGTGAATTGTTAGCACTGCAAGCTCATTCTGGGGTCTACAATGTTAGCTGTGGTTTTTCTGTTGCGCATGATAACATATCATTCCCAGCTATCACACCACCAGAAGAGAAGGTTCTATAATCAGAATTTACCTGGTAGTTCTGCTGATGCATGAAGATGAGCAAACAATAACCTATACAAAAAAGAGAACCCCTGTTAGACAATATTCTAAGTAAAGAGACCACCCAAACAGAATACAGTTCTGCTTTATCTTTATAGGGCCACTTCTGTTAAGGAAGCTTTTTTGTTGGTCCCTTGAGTGTAAATAAAAATTCATTTTTAAATCAGAAAACTAAAGAAAATACTCTGAAGATATGACCCGGAAGGGCAGCACATCCTGATTTCAGTGGAAACCATTAGGCCAGTGTCAAATTTTATGAAGATCCTACTCAGTCAATAACAGTACTAATTTTATAACAGTAAGCTATAAAGGCTATTTGAAAGAGGGGCTCTGTTCTGAAAAATGAGTAAAAAATGGTATGAGAGAGACAAGGTGGGTGAGAAAATATCTTTTATTGGACCAACTTCTGTTGGTGAGAGAGACAAGCACACGAGCCACACAGAGCTCCTCTTCAGGTCTGGGGAAGTTACTCCCAGCATCACAGCAAAATGCAAGGTGGAACAGATTGTTTAGCATAAATAGTTAGCTCATATCGTAAGGGATCATTTAAGGTAAAGTGGCCCCATTAACATTATTACATATAATAATGGAGTTCAGAGAGTTCCACGTTTGGGCTTTAGGAAGGCTCAGTATCAAACAGGCTCATCTTACAAATACATTTCTTCCGAATGACATCGAGCCTGGGATCTGAGAATCAAGCTGGGTTTTCCTTTTCCTGTATCACCACAGGTAATAAAGATTCCGATGATGCCACATTACGATGCCAGTAATGACCGTGAAAACCCTTTGTCTGCAGGAGATTTGCACAGATGTCACTTTGTAAAGAATTCGTAGGGCTTGTCAACACTTGAAATGCTGTGGTGGCACAACTGCAGCTGTGTTGCTGTAGCGATTCAGTGTAGACAAACCCTATGCCAGTGAGAGGGGTTCTCTCATTCATACAGGTAATCCACCTCCCCAAGAGACAGTAGCTAGATCGATAGAAGAATTCTTCTGTTGACCTCTCACTGTCCACTCCAGGGATAGGTTGGCTGTGGATTTTTCACACCCGTGGGTGACACAGCTGGGTTGACCTAACTTTTTAGTGTAGACCAAGTCTTAGATTGGAATGTAGAATGTAATTTTTTTGATACAAGAAGGAATAGAATCCTAGTCACTTCTTAGCCATTGGCACCTTGTTGTTTTAAAATGAATAAAATGCAGCAAAACCTCATTTTTGTTATTCAAGCTAGCAGACATAACCCTGAATACGCAAAGACCTGTTGAGTCAGATGATACCATAATGCAAATAATAATTGAACTAGTGTTTCCTGTTTATTGTGTTTCTGTTGCGGTTAATGTGTAAAATAAAGGTAACACCCACAACATGCTAGGTGTTGTCCAAACAGAGAGGAAGACCTGGTCCCCTCCCAGACAGCTTGCAATCTAAGACAGTCACATGAAAAGGGTGAGAATAAAGGACAAACATACATTTTTAATAGAAGTAAAGCAAAAAGAGTTAACTATTTAACCAAAGAGCACAGACAAAAATAATAAGGTATCAGACTTTGGAAAAATACAGGCTTTTCAGTTTTCTGCTGCAGATGCACTGGCCACAGAATCAGTTGCTGAGATGTGACAGAATTTTATGGGCTAGTTATTGTCTGGGATGTGGACACATCCCCATACAGTCAATATGTTTCTATAACAAAGGGGTTTCCTTCACTAGAAAGTCAGGTGAAAATTACTCATCACTACACAAGCAATTTCCCTACATTTTAAAACCAGAATATACAGCATTTCCCCACTAAAGAAGCTACTAGTTCTTGCTAAATCTAATGGTTAATTTCAATAAAGGTTTTTTTATGCTGCTCAGTATATTGCAGACAACTGTATTGAGGGCTACATAATATGTTCCTAAAATACCGTAATAAGAGATTTCTTCAACACTTAGCTGAATGGTCGGCCATAGCAATTGTTTGCCATTTAGTCTGTTCCTATGCGGCCTCAAGGGCTTGATGGACCAAAAGTCCAACACTGGAATGGACTAGATATTAAGAGGCTGGCAAAGTTAAAAAAAAACAAAAACAAAAACAAAAAAATCTGACAAAAACCAAACATTTAAATCCTTTGGGTTAGAAGGGACATCTAGTGGTTCTTCTAGTTCCTGCATCACAGCAGGAGAGATTTCACTAATCCTAAACCAACCCAAACAGATTCAGCTCTAGTCCTAAAACTCCGGTGAATATAATTCAACCATCTCCTGAACTATTGGTATAGCAAGTAAGATTTTTCTCATGTTAAGAGAAGGTTACTCATCCTGGGCAGTAACTGAGGTTCTTCGAGATGTGTCCCCCTGTTGGTGTTCCACTTCAGGTGTTGCCATGTCCTCACATCCTCAGTCGGAGATTTCTATCAGCAGTGCTCCTCTAGGTCACGCATGTGTCACCTCATCTCGTGGCACCGTAGGTGCCTGGCTCAGCACATGCACGACCAGACCCCCCCTGGTTCCTTCTGTACCATAGAATCCTTACTTTGACTCCAAAGTAGAGGGGAGGAGGGAGGGTAGTGGAGCATCCACAGGGACACATCTCAAAGAACCTCAGTTACTGCACAGGGTCAATAACATTTTCTTCTTCGAGTGGTGTCCCTGTGGGTGCTTCACTTCAAATGACTCTAGAGCAGTGCCCCTTATTGGATGGAAGGGGCTTGGGAGTTACTTGCGTGAATAGATGAGGCACTGTTAGGCTTATCGAGTCATCTGATCAGGAAGCTTGATCAATGTCATTATGTTTTGTGAAAATATGTGCCAAGGCCCAAGTAGCTGCTCTACATATGTCTGCAATTGGTACAGGAATGGTATAGCTGTAGACAGTGCAATGTGTTTTGACCCCTTGAGGGGGCTTACACGCTCTTTGGTTGGTAGCATAAATGAATGCACCCTGAGATCCATTTTGATAATTTCTGTATAGAAATGGCTGTGCCTTTGGATTGTTCCACAATGGATACAAAGAGTTTAGAGGATTTTCTGAAGGGTTTTGTTCTGTCTAGATAGAAAGCTTGTGCACATCTGACATCTAATGTATGCAATAATGCATCTTATGTTATCGTGAGGATTTTGGAAGAAAGGAGGTAAGTGGATTGGTTGACTTATGTGAAAAGCTGAGGTGATTTTTGGGTGAGATCTCAGAGTGACTTTGTCCTTGTGAAAAACAGTCTAAGGTGGGTATGCCGTAAGTGCCTCGATTTCTCCCACATGCTCGGCCAATGTAATGCTCACTAAAAATATCACTTTCATGGACATGTGCATAAGTGAGCATGTTGCTAAGGGCTTGAATGGAGGTTTGGTAATACCTCGCAGGACTAGGTTCAGATCCCATGGTATTGTGGGTGCACGTATGTCCAGGTATACATTCTGAATACCTGTGATGAAGCATTTAACTGTTGAGTGAGCAGGCAGTATGGGGTCATCAATTTTATTGTGGAAGGTGGTGATGGACACTAAGGGAACTTTGATAGAGCTCATTGAAAGGCCTGATATCTTTAATTCTAGGATGTATTTGAGTAAGACTGGGATTGGTGCGGTTACAGTGGTAATGTCTTTGTCTTGACACCGTATGTTGAATCTACACCATTTTTTTAAAGGTAAGTCTTTCACATTATATATTTTCTGCTATTTAGTAATAAGTGCTTAACTTGATCAGAACAGTTTAGTTCTTTGTGATGGAACCATGTAGGAACCAGGATTTCAGGTGAAGTTTCTCTAGATTTGGATGGAGTATTTGACCGTAGTCCTGGGATAGAAGGTCATTGCACAGTGGAAGAATGATTGGTGTGCATACAGACATCTGGAGTAGGTAAGATACAAGGTTTGTCTGGGCCACATGCACACTATCAGTATTACCCTTGCTCTGTTGATGAGTATTTTGTGGATGACTCTGGAATGGGTGGGAATGCATAAAGGAGGTCTATGTTCCAACTGAGGAGAAACACATTCCCCATCAATCTGATTCCCAGACCTCTTCTCGAGCAGAAGTGGGGACATTTGTGATTCTGTGGTATCACAAAGAGATTGATGGCTGGGTGACCCCATTGTTGAAAAACGTCTTGCAGGATCGTGTCATTTGGTTCCCATTCGTGATTTCAACCCAACTGTTTGCTGAGGGTATTCGCTGTTGTGTTCTGGAATCCTGGTATGATGTCTGATACATCGATGTTGTGTCAGATGCACTTAGTCCATAGTTTCATTGCCTCGGGCGTGGGATCATGCTTCTCCCTGCCGATTTATATAAAACATGCCTGAGATGTTGTCTGTCATTACTCTTATCGTCTTTTTTCTTTTTTAAATGAATGGGAGGAAATGGGTGCATGCATTGCATGCTGCACGGAGTTCTTATAGGTTTATGGGGAGGCATGTTTTGATCTGGGACAATCGGCCCTGGATCATATGATTCTATAGGTGCACCCCCCCCCCCCATCCTGTTAAGGATGCATCCATGGTAATAATAACAGAGGGTGGTTTCTGTGAGAACTGGATCCCTGCCCACATGTTGGTGAGTTGTGTCCATCATTGTAGAGAGTCTTTGACTGTTTGGCATTACGAGTTTTTTGTTTAGGCCATGTATGTGTGGCTTGTAGATGGTGGCAAACCACCCCTGTAGGCAACGCATGTGTAGGCATGCCTGTTGCACCACAAATGTAGTAGCTGCCATGTGCCCTAAGATTTGGAGATGTGTGTGCAGTTATATTTGGGCTGGTTTTCACCAATGATATTAAATTGCTTATAATAAGAAATCTGTTCTCCAGTAGCCACGCCCTGGCAGTTAATGAGTCCAGGTGAACTCTTATGAATTCCAGTTGTTGTACTGGATTCAAAGGGGACGTGTTGGTTTTTTTTAGTCCTATGTCTTGAAAGAGTGACATTGCTTGTTGGGTAACTTGAATAGCTTGTTCTTGATTGTGTGCTTTTATCAGACAACAACAACAACAACAAAAACAAAACAAAACAAAAACCAAAAAAACCCTAGAGTTCTGTAGCACTTTAAAGATTAACACATTTAATTTCTGCAGGCATAAGCTTTCGTGGGCTGTAACCCACTTCATCAGATGTCTGACGAAGTGGGTTACAGCCTACAAAAGCTTATGCCTGTGGAAATTAAATTTGTTAGTCTTTAAAGTGCTACAGAACTCTCAGGGTTTTTTACTGTATACAGACTAACACAGCTACCCCTCTGGAACTTTTTATCAGACAGTCGTTCAGCTATGTGAATATACCCTTTGCCTGCATAGATGTACTACCACTACATTGAGAATCTTAAAAAAAACAAAAAAAACCCCCAACTTTGGTGCTATGGAAAGGCCAAAGGGTAGTCCCCTGTATTGGTAGTGGTTCTCCCCCTACGTGAAGCTGAGAAATCTTCTGTGTGCTGGGTGGACTGTTACATGGCATCTTGTAGGTTAAGGGCTGAAAACCAGTTCCCCTGTTCCAGTGCTGGTATTATAGTAGATAAAGTTACAATGATTCAGGATGGTCACACTATGAACTTGTTGAACCTTCTGACCAACATGGGTCTCCATCCCCCATTTTTCTTTTGGGTCAAAAAATAGTGGGAATAAAAATCCTTCCCTCTGTGTTGTGGGGGTACATGTTCTACCGCACCTAGAAATAGAAGATGGTGCACTTCTTGTTCTAATAGGTGCTCATGAGATGGGTTCCTGTAGAAGGATGGGGAAAAGGTTGGTGGGGGGAGGGGGGACGACGACAGAGGTAAATGGAATGAAATATCCTGAGTGTTTACTCTCTAATGTCCATTTGTCTGATGTAATAGACACCCGTATGTGATAAAAAGGACATAATCGATGTCCAAATTGGATGGTTGGTGTCATTAGCACTGGGTGCTGAGGGAGGCCATTCAAACCCTCAATCAAAGATTTCAAAATTATAGTTTTCTGGATGATGGTTGTGATGTTGGTTTGTTGTGGGGGTCTACCATGTTTGCTATACTGTTGTTCATAATGTCTTCGTTGGTGGGTGTAATGTTGGTACCTGTGTGAATATAGCTGATACCTGTATTGTTTTCTCCTCATTGCAGGTGTGTCAATACCACACGTGTTTAATGTGTCTCGTGAGTCGTTCATGGTACGGAGAACCTCATCAGCTTTTGCAGCAAAGCGTTTCACCTTATCGAAGGGGAGGTCCTCTTTTGTGGACTGTAGATCTTTCAGTAAGCCTACAGAATGGAGCCATGATACCCTGATCATGACCACCACTGTAGCTGTTGTTCCTGTGGCTGTGTCAGCCACATCAAGGGAAGTTTCTATGGCGATTCTAGCTACAACGTGACCTTTATATATGAGGACTCTGAATTGTGTTCTCTGCTCTTCTAGAATATCATTAATAAATTCCATGATTTTGGATAACTGTTGTAGTCATAATTTGAGAGCAATGTGGCGTAGTTAGCTATATAACATTGTAACATAGAAGACGAGTACACTTTGCGCTCAAATAGATCTAGGCTTTTCCAGCCCTTATCCTGCAGTGTAGACTTATAATGGGGCCGTTTGCCCTGTTGATTTGCCACCTCCATAACGAGGGAGTTAGGAGGGAGGTGAGTAAAAAAAATTCCATACCATTATAAGAGATAATATTTTTTATCTGCCCTCTTACAAGTTGGTGGAATGGTGTTTGCCAGATGTTGGCTGGCTCCACTAGTGCTTCGTCAATCAGTAAGACGACTTTCTATGAGGAAGCAGTGTGAAGAATTCATAACAGCTTGTGGTGTGTTTCCGTGGCCTCCCCGAGTAGAATTTCCAGATTTTCTGCCACTTTTTAAAAAAGCTCATGAAACTGCCTGAAGTCATCTGTAGTCGTAGGAGGTATTATTGCCTCATCAGGTGAAGAAGATGAGTTATGCATTGGAGGTAATGTTTCCTGCTCAGTGCTTTCCTCCTTCTCTTCAATAGTCTCTGGAGGTGGTTCAGAAATGGGTGGGAGAGATCATGATGGAGACCTGTCTCTGTCCCTATAGGGGTTGGGGGTGGAGGGGGTATCTTCTGTAACCCCTTGTATAAGCAGACCATGTATCCCAGTTGGGCCATTGCATTAGGAAAGGTATGGGTGGTCCGAACCATGGCAGTCCATGCCATGATTGTCTGGTATGTGACCTATATTTTGGGGATTCGGGAATTGGTCTGGCAAGTAAGGAATGTTGGGAGGAGAAGACACCTTCCTCTCCCTCATCCTCATCGCCTCTGGAAAACGGTATGGGAGAATGCACCTGGCAAGGCTCTATGTTCACTGGGGAGGTATCTGTGCCGAACAGTGGCGACTGAGGTGTGGATGTTTCATGTCTCTGTCTCTGAGGGCAGTAATGTCATTTTGAAGTGTGTTTTTGTCCTGATACTGACAGTGGTACCGCGATTTTTGTCAGTGCCATTGTAGAGGTTGGTGCCATTGTTGTGATCCGTGCCATCATTGGAGTTGGTGCCAAGATCAAGGTTGGCTCCGTCACCCATGTTGGGGCTACTGTCGGCATGGGTGCCGCTATTGGAATCTGTGCTTCAAGTCAGTTTGACTTGCGAAACTGATCTCTGTGCCACGTGTTTCATTGGTGCCATAATGGAGGTCAGCTTATTTTTGACTCTCGACTCCACACTGGAACACTGAGAATCCTTTGCTACTACTGTACGGGTGATAGCTGAGGCACCAAGTGCCTCATCTGTACTTAATCTTGGCACTGTTGGTATCGCCAAGAAAGATTTTGTTGGGTGTCTCTGACGTGAAGTTGAGGCTCTTTTCTGCGAACACTTTTCTGCGATTTGAAGTCTTCTGGACTGTGACAATGAGGTTTCCTGGCCAGGCTCAGAGGCGGGTCTCAATGACTTTTCCATGCAAATGAGTTTGAGTTGGAGATCCCTGTCACTTCCGGCTCTGGACTTTAGGTTCTTACAATGGGTACACTTTTGGGGGACGTGTCCCTCACCCGGACATCGGAAACATTGAGAGGGTCCATCTAATGCTTGGATCGCGTCTCTGCAGAATGCGCATCTTTTATATCCTGGTGAACCAGGCATAATAGCAGGTTCCCAGAGAGAAAAAGCTATTCTATGCTATGAGAAAACAAAAAAACCAAAAAACAAAACAAAACAAAAACACCACTAGCTAAGATGTGAAATGGACACACGCAACTCTGAAGTGTCCTGGATTTTGAGGGACTTCACTCATTTTGGTCCCAACGTTGCTTGCATTGCACACAAATTTGGTGTTCTCTCTTCTCCTCTTGAAAATTATTTACTAGAGCTGGTCAAAAATGCCAATTATTTTTCCACTGGAAATTTTGTCAAATATTTGTTTTTTCCAAAGTTCCCACATGCATTTTTCATTTTTTTCAACTGAAAAAAGATTCAATTTTCAAAAAGCATTTTCAATAAAATGTTTTAGTTGTCGGTAAACATTCTTGGTTTTCAAAAACAAAGACAGAAAGCTTTTACTGAAAGCCAAAACCAAAAAAGTTTCTTAAAATACCAAAACTGAAAATTGCAAAAATGAACAATCTGGTTAAAAAAAAAAAAAACAACCCAAAATGTTTTGACAATTTGTTTTTTAAACAGCTCTATTATTTATATCAGAAATGAAGAATCAGAACATTGAGGCTATTAGCATTTGTAAAATTACCTTGAGGTCTTCAGATGGAAGGCACTTAGAAGTGGTAAATAATGCAAGTAAAGCTTTTCCTTGATTCAGATGAATTGCATCACTGTATGTTAGATCTGGCTATTAACATTAGAAAGGTTGGTGGATGCATTTTTAAAGAGCAGTTGTCCTCTGAAAAGGGACATACTGTTTTGTATATCTACCATTGTTCCTGGGTTTTGCTCTGTGGCTTCCCAAACAAAACTGGATTCCCTCCCTCCAGGTTTACTTTACTGATTCAGATAAGTTCATGCTAAATTGTGTTCCTTGTAGCATGGCAGAACTAATTAGATCTTCTGAGGAGGAAGCCGGTTTGTATTCTTGCTCACCCATCATCAGCAAAATTGTTATCAGAATATCAATGCAGCCGCATACATTTCCCAGAACCATTCATTGCCAGCCACCTCTCTGGAGCCCTCTTGGTGTTCCAACCTTCCTCTGAGCAGCTGTGTGAGAGGAGCAAGAAGCTCAGCTGGAGCTTACTTATCCCTTGCTCCCTGGGACCAGAGAGTGCTCCTGGCTCCTTTTCACAACCCTGCTTTCTGTCTCCAGCAGCAGCTTCTTTCTCTCCCCCCGCCCTTTCCTGACGCCATCTTCCCCATTCTTGGGAGACAACTGAGATACATTATTTCATTGCCTACAGCAGCAGTTGGTTTTGGCCCCGGCCACAGTCAAGAGTGAGAGAGAGAGGATGTTTAAAACAAACCATCTTGTTTTCCTTTCCATCAAGAATCATGAACATGTCTAGAACTAGACACACGCACACATTCCTGGGATCACATTGTCACAGCTCCCTCAACTCAATGACCAGTGTCACATCTGCCTTCCAACCCACCCACTCACCCATACTCACAAATGTTCCCAGGCTTCTGTGGTTACAAAGTATTAAGCAGAATCATCTCTTGATATTCCTGGTGCAAGCCTAAACTCGCTGGGGACTTACATTCATCTTCCGCTCGCTGAACATATGGTATCACAACAATGAGAGAGGTCAGCTCTATTGTGCTACCAGAGATCATATGGCTGCCAGATATTGTAAAGGGATTACTGGATTAGCTAGGCACTGTTTCCATCTTCCAGTGGTTTGTGAAAGCAGAGTGGAACTTGTGGGGTGGGGTGGATCTGTTGTCTCTCTATTTTACTGCATGCAGCAGTAGCTCTCTGTCTAACAAATAATTCCACTAAAAGGGGCTCTGACAGATATGGATTTTCAGGAATAGTCAACAGAATTTACTCAAAAATTAATTTAAGTTAATTTAATCAAAAGATTTATCAACAAAAACTTAGGCTCTCTTAATTTGCCGTCTGGTTTCTGAGCTTTTAGGCTGCATTTAGGTTAATTTTCAAGCTTCTCTGAAACCATGAGGAAGGGGGGGACAGGCAAAGAAAGAAAGTTCTCAAAACCACTTGAGTTCAGAAGCTGGGAGTTTAAAAAACAAACAAACAAAACAAAACAAAAACACCACACACAAAATTATCTAAAGACTCTCCGTAAAATTATGAGCGTTTGCAACACTGCGTTTACAATACTGCTCAAGCTCTTTCCAGGTAATAATCCGTTTTCTGCCTATCCTGAATCTGTCTGTACAATTGCCATCTTGTGGCTGCCAGATAAAGTGACAGTGCTGATCTACGGAGACTGTTTGGGATATTTTTTCCATCATGGGGTTTCACTTGTCAAAATACTCCCTGAAATTTGTAGTTTCAGTTTCATGTAATGAGTTTGATACTCCTGAACCTATCAATCACTCGAAGTAATAAAATGCAAGTTTTGCCACACCTTCAAGCTGCCTGCTTTAGATTTCACTATGAAAGCCTTGGGGAAGAAATCTCACAAGTAGCAGAGTAACACCTGGTCGGACTCCTTTGATTAACTCCAGCTTGCTAGGTGGTCAAAGTTTTCGGATTTGATTTACAGTACAGATTACACATGGCTGAAATCCACCTGTGGTATAGTGTGGACTGGTTAAATGTTATTAGTGGAGGCTCCTTCCATTATGGGGGCCTTGAACCTTGCCATAGAGCTCTGATTAGGTCTCTACACACCGTGTATTGGCTCTGAAGGCCTACAACTATTTGCAGGTGAATTGGATGGGCTAGCTAGACACAGCAAGAGCTGCAGCCCCATGAAATTTGGCATCCCCTGCAGGGGTAGACACTTGAACTTTGCTCAAGGATCCTGTATCTGTGATGAAGTGGAAAAAAATCAAGAGATCCTCCAGGGATTGCACCGATAGACTGGGAGATGGAAGGGCAGGGCTGGCTAAGGGAAGCTGGAGGAGAGAAAGGACACTGGACCTAGAGCTCTGAGGTGCTGCCTTGACAGAACTGGGGGGGGAGGGCGGGTCTGGAGCTGGTGGCAGTGGCCCACGTTTGGAGCTGGAGATTTGAGAGACGCTGCTGTCAAGCTGCCCTTGCTGAGACCATGTGACTGGTGCAGGCCATGCCACACCTACAGGCCTACTAGCCCTGAGCTCCAGCACATTGATTCCTTCTCAGCTGCCAGCTCGTGGAATCCAATCTGCAGCCTGCATGTGCTGGTTGCACTGGCAGGCTCTGAGGTGCACCCACAGACAATTGTGGGAAGTGCGAGTACCCAGAGATTTGTCTTCTTGTTTGGGGCAACCCTGTCGGTTCCCTTGGTGGGCTGCTGTGTAAGCCTTTGGGCTAAGGACGGCGTCTCATCGCAAGCTAACGGAGGTGAAGACCAGCGAGCTTGT
Organism: Emydura macquarii macquarii; assembly: GCF_026122565.2. Taxonomy (NCBI): domain Eukaryota; kingdom Metazoa; phylum Chordata; order Testudines; family Chelidae; genus Emydura; species Emydura macquarii. Next base: position 3,609,343 of record NW_027133667.1, read on the forward strand.
AAGAAACCCAATGGCCTGCTTAAACCTGGTGGTTTTGTTTGATCACCAGGATTACCACCAGCTACCGCGCTGTGTCAGTCTGAACCTGTTCTACACAGAAGTGTCTCACTCCCGTTAACAGGACTTCCTCTGCTGGTTCAGAGATATCTCGTACTGCCTTTGAATGCCCATACGTCAAGTGTGCTGTCGTAAGGAAGTGTGTGGGATTTTAACCACTGCAGGGGAGTGCGCACTACAGGAGGGGTTGAGTTTCTAACACGTTAATGGCGCATGTTCTTGTGTAAATTTAAGTTTGGGTTTTTTTGTTTTTAACCTAAGCCTCAGGTGTGATGCCACCTATTGACTTGTCACCGTCATTACAGTAGGTCTCTTTTATTCCGTTGCATTATCATTGTATTTTGCTCTTCACTGCTAAGTAAAGCTGTTCCTGGCACACAGTGGGGTGTTTAATGCTTTTATTGGGTACTTGCTGTTTACATCACAGCCTGCACATTGTAGTCAGCAGGTGTCTTCTGGCTTGAAGCTGGATGACAGAAGACCTTCAGCCACCCAGAATGACTTAAGGTGAGTGTGAGGCAGCTGAATGAGGTGTGGGAGCTTTTGGTTAGCGAGAGCTTTCTTGTATTTGTGCAATGTAGCACTCTTGCTGGATGGCTGGGGGAGGGATGTTTGTAAGAACTGGAAGCCAAGGCAGCATAGGAGACTTCAGGGTGCCAGTAACAAGTCTCATAGGCACAGTTAGCTGGATATTGAGAAGTTCCATGTATGATCTCCTTCGCAGAGTTGCCATTCATAGCGTTTGAGCATCACAACCCCAGCTAGAGTCTTCTAGCTTTGAGATATCAGTGTGTGTGATACTAAGCAACCCTGTATTCACATCCTATTGTAATAATCTTTGTACAAAATATGCTTTGTGAGGTACCATTTGAAAACTAATGACACTGATCCTCCTGCAGCATGTATATACATGGTGGATATTAAGAGTTATGGACATACGTTGGAGTGATAACTAAAATGTGTTCAAACCACATACATTGGGGTAATTGTAAAATGGGTCTATCAGACATAGGAATGTGTGTTTACCTCAATTTACATACAAGTAGTAAACAGATCCAGCACGCTAACAAGGGGTGGAGGCAAACCTCACACTAACAACTGGGGGAGAAGACAGCATGGCATCTACACCCACCAGGAGAAAGAAACTTGGTCTGGGTTTTTCTTCTCGGAAGAATCCATTTCAAAGGTTGACTGGGCTATAAAGACGGGGGCTGAATCCCAAGTGACAAGCAATTGAATCAACTGGCCGTATACAATATTACTGCACGATAAAAGTGTATAGTTGGCAATACTGATGCTATTAAATAACGACTCAGGGTTTTCACAACTATTTCCATATTTATGCATCAAGACATGATGGGGTTTATTTGCAGGAATTTTCACTTCATAGACTATTTGCCTTGTTGTGGATTATTTAACATTAGCTAAGTGACAGGCAATCTAAGGATCCAGCACTATTTTTCAGAGCCTCAGTGGTGGCTTTGGTTTGCACAGGCTTGACAGAGGTAGCAGAGCACCAGCTACATGATTGCTTCTTGTGCTGTCTGGTACACCAGAGGCAATGCAGAGAGTTCTGAGTGAGCCACCCAGCCACCTTCATACCCTTCAAAAGCCACTTTCCTTCTCAGCTGGGGGTTATACCCAGAGCCACTTCCCCCTCTCCTCAAGTCAGCAGTAGGATAGAGGACAAGACTGGCTTAATTCAGAGCAACATCTGAGAAAGGAAGGGCATCATTATAGCCAATGGAGGGAAAAGAGCCAGGAAATAACCAGAGTACCAGGTGTTGACGTTGCTTCTTGAAATCTGCCCATGAAAGGTGCTCAAGTTTTCTGAGGGAAAGGGTGGCTAACCCCCAGCCCACAAAGAGAATCAGCTTCTAAAAACCAAGGTCAGTGTCCAGCAAGTACCAGGGTATTTTGTTAGCCCATTGCAATTTTGCCCAGGCAACACAAGAATCCCTGTATCTTTCTCCTGAAATATTCATTGGGGATGGGTTTTTACACAGCTTTCAGATTCAATTAAGCAGCCACCAGTTGGCACTGTTGCTCCATTGGAAACAGGGATGAAAAGAGCTGTGTGATGAACAGCAGCAGTAATAGCCTCTGGAAGCCTGACCATCAACAAAACAGAACAGAGTTTAAGAAAGCAGGTTGTCTCATATATATATTAACACCACTGTACTCAGACAGCGGTGCTGGCCATCTGTATTTGTTCAGCTACATTTACTCAAGTACTATCATTTGCCAGGAGCATTTCCTTAAATAGTGTTTCGAGCCTACGTGTTCTTTATTATGCCCAGTCTAAATTACTTTATAATTATCACTAGATCATTGATAGTCATGGTCCATCTCACCCCAGCAATAAGATGCACATCCTTCTTCTTGGTCTGCTCTTCTGCTCTGAGAGAGTTAGAAATTTCATGGCCTAAATATTCAAAATTGCAAACACAAATTGTGCATGCTAGTAATTCTAGAACTTCTGCATAGTAGTAACTCTGTATGCAAATAACCACGCAGAAATTTTGCTTGTCATTTGCATGCACAATTAAAATGATGCATGAACCCAACAACTGAAAAAACAAATTTTAAGAATTGTGCATAAAAAAGCATGCATAACTTCTTAAAAGGTTTAACTTTGTGCATACAATTTGCACAAGGATGGAGTGTATCACTGACAACTGCAGTAAAACTTGCAAAATATTGATTAAAAAAGCAATAGCTGAATGCAAAAGATTTTGAAAAATTCTGAGTGATTTGCACAGTAACGCATAGCAAAATCCTCATCACAACGCAAGGATAACATAAAACTGACTAAAAGGAAATTCATAATGAGGGTATTTTCTTCTACATGAGGGAGACTTGTGAGGTCCTTACACCCAGAGTGGTTGCTGTTTCAGTATTTTCTGAAGCAGTCATAATTGGTGTGCATGAGAGAGATTGCAAACTGAAGATTGGAGGCTATAATGGAAATGCAGCCCAAGAAAAACTTCTTGATATGGAGACAGACATTTGGCTTTGGAAATATTACAGTGAGGTAAAAGGAAAACTGAAACCCTGTAACTTTATCACTCTGTATCTTTCCAAAAGTCAAGGAATTTTTAAAAAATTAGAGTGGAAAAAGGAAGAGGAGCCCACCCCCTCCACACACACACACACACACACACACACACACACACACACACACAATAACCCAACAAAATAACCCACACAACAACCCTGGACATTATTCATTGTATTGTTCTCACCAGCAAAAAGCAAATGCAGGGGACAGGAGGAAGAAATATACAATTTGAAATTTTGAAACAATTTAAAAAAAAAAAAAAAAAAAAAAAAAGAAAGTTTGCAAAAAATTAGAAAAAAATTCCAAAAATGATTCCACTTTGAACCCTGTGAAATGGGAACAACGTCAAAACTTAACATTTTGTCAGCCAGCTTTGCTTTTACAACAGCAGTATGAAGCCTGCCCTCACCCAGTGGTAAATGCCCAAGATCTCCACTAGTGGCTTAGCACTGGCACAGTTGCACTGCTGCAAGCTGTGGCTGCAGGACAAGTAGTGATTGTTTTAATGCACAGGAACATGCGAAGAGCTGAGGGAAGCTTGGGTTCAACAGAAAAGACGGCGAGGATTTATCTTTGAGGTTTTTCAGGGTGATTGCTTGTCTTGTGGAGAAAAACTTTCGAGAAAAAAAGAATGAAAGAAAAATAGCGAAGGTCCATGGAAGGAGATGACTCAGTTTAGGGGGCTCTGAAGATGAAACTGGAAAAGCAACCAAAGCAGAAGTTACCTCTTGTATTAGAAAGCCAAGAACAAGAGGGAGTTTTGTCTTAACTATTGTGCCACAGAAAATATGGTAAATTTATAGCAGCAGCTGCAGAAGCAAAATGTTTTCCTGCTATGTTTGTAGCAGCAGCAAGTACAGAACACATGAGGGGGTCATCTATACATTACATTGGGGTTAACAGCCTGAAAAATAAGCAGTTAGTTCCTTTATGTTGCGGGAATATGATAAATTCCTTGAAATGGATTGGGGGATGGGAATGAGTTCTCATCTGAGACTGTTTCAGTGAACTCAGAAATGGGAAGGGAAAACTGCTTCCTTCCACATAAGAGTTTCTTCACTGACTGTTAGCTAAGCCAAGAAGAACATTATGCCAGAGATTTTTCCTGTGCATGCATTCACTCAGACCAAACCCACCACTAATATGAAGACAGCCAATGATTGTAAAATATTTACCAAGGAAAATCCTTGCACATCTTAGAAGGAAACTGGTGAGGTCACATTTGGAGTATTGTGTCCAGTTTTGGACCCCCAGTACAGAAAAGATGTGGAAAAATTGGAGACAGTCCAGCGGAGGGCAACAAAAATGATTAGGGGGCTGGTGCACATCATTTATGAGGAGAGGCTGAGGGAACTAGGTTTGTTTAGTCTGTAGAACAGAAGAGGGGGGGGGGAGGATTTGATAGCAGCCTTTAACTACCTGAATGGGTGTTCCAGGGAGGACGGAGCTAGGCTGTTCTCAGTGGCAGAAGATGACAGAACTAGGAGCAATGATCTCAAGTTGCAGTGGGGGTGGTCTAAGTTGGATATTAGGAAAAGCTTTTTCACTAGGAAGGTGGTGCAGCACTGGGATGGGTTACCTAGGGAGGTGGTGGAATCTCCATCCTTAGAAGCTTTTAAGGGCCACTTGACAAAGCCCTGGCTCAGATGATTTAGTTGGGGTTGGTCCTGCTTTGAGCAGTGGGTTGGACTGGATGACCTCCTCAGGTTCCTTCCAACCTTAATTTTCTATGATGCTATGAAACAGGAAGATACTAAGTATTAATTTCTCCCCCTTCTTTTTGACATTTATTTCTTGGACTAGCTATGTTACGCTATCTAGTTATGTACAGAGATCCCAGTCAGAGGTATCTAGGCATGCAGATTATAGGCAAAGGGTCCCACCTCTACACCGTGGAGAGATGGTATATAGTTGGAACATCATCAACAGCCCAACAAGCCAATCATAGCATGGCTTCAGACAATCTAAGACAACAAAATCTGAGAGTCCATATTATACACGGAAGTCTCTTTAACACAGTAACTAACCCAGGGATGTCAAACACATTTGGTGAAGTCCAAATTACTTGTTCTGTTATGGTTTATGAGCAAGATCTATGAATTTAGGGGCTACACACTACACTACACACTACTAGTCCACAACAGGCAGTTTGTACAGTGACTGATGGTTGAATATGGCCCCTCTTTAGTAACTAAAGCAGTGTTTCTCAACCTGGGGTTTTAGAGGGGTCGCAAGTGCAGAGCTGGTATTGGGGGTGGCAAGAAAGGCAATTGCCTGGAGCCACAGGGTCGCCATGAAACTAAGTTACATGCCTCAGCCCCGTGGGGGTGGGACTTAGGCTTCAGGGGTACAGTAGTTTGGAAAGGTTAAGAACCACTGAACTAAAGTTTTAGTTAGCAGTGTCACATTCAGATTAATTCAGTGGGAGAAAGTGACAAGGCACTTTTAGATCCACTGATATCTGTTCTTTGTTTGCTAAACCATTTTCACATGCAATTGTAGTAATAGCGGAAATTAGGTGCACCTGATTATTTGAAAGTCTAGTTCAAAAGGTGTCAGCACTAGACGTAAGAGTTAATACACCACTGACAAGAATGGGGACAGATCACATCACAACCTGTAATAACCTTTGCCGGCAAATGCTGGAAGACCACATCAGGTTTTGCATCAATTGCACTTAGTTTACATTTGGAAGGTGTTCTTCACTCCCCTAATGGCTAGAAACTGAGGGCCAGATCCTCAACTGGCGTAAGGCAGTGTAGTTTCATAGATTTCAATAGAGCTATGCCAATTTACACCACTTGGAGAGCTAGCTCTTACTTTTTAAAAGATGAAAGCTTGAATTTTGCAAAACCTGAATCTGCCCATGGGGGTTAAATAAATACCATTAGACAGCAGGATCTGGCCCACAGGGCAGGTGTTGGATCCCACTGGTTTAAGATATTGCTTTGTAAAACCTGTTCTTTTCAGGCATCTGAAATGCTTCTTCAGTTTTATTCGGTTCACTGCAAATCTCTTATTGGATTCAAAGCAGGTGACTGATAGATGCTGTGCTAAACACTTGGTGGAGAGAGTAAAAGTTGATCTCAGTCCCTGCATCCACTGTTGATTTCACTGGTAGATCTTACTTTTGTAAAATACCGAACACCGTCTGCTTTAAGTAGTCTGAAATCTACAATAGGTACTCAAAGGTGTTAAGCTGTTTTTCTGAAAGCCATGCCCTTTTGAAAACGAGTATTCTGTTTCTGAGGTCAGAGCTCAGGTCTTTTTTCCCAGGCTCTCAAGAAAAGTGATGTAGACCCAGTCACTTGAATCATTTAGAACTAGACTGGACAAGTTAATGGAGAAATTTACAGTACAGAACAGTTCTGCTGTAGCAGGATGTCCAGGGGATGGACAAAATGAACTAATACAATATTTTTTCATGCTCTCTAATTTCTATGATTAAAGTAGTTGACATTAACCTCTACTATGTAGCCTTCTAACTAACATTACTGTACTATTCCCTCCACTAATAGGGAATTGTGACAGCATGGTACCCACCTCTCGCAAATACTCCTTCTGGTTGGGTCTGTCTCCAGTCTTTAAACTGTCCCGGCCCTGGTATCAGGCCATACCCCCAGGCTTCTTCCCTGGAAGCAATGATTTTACGCTCTCTGGGCCCTTCCAGCCCCAGCTGGGCTCCTAAGTAGTTCAGATCCCCTTCAGGGGGTTTATTGCTGTCCAACTGTAGGCCACTCCCTCAGTGTCCAGGACGGCGGGGAAGGAACCCAGGTCCACTAACTACTATGGCTTCCAGTCCAGAACCCTAAGAATAGCAGTCCCGCACCACCATGTCCCTGTAGCAAAATTGCCTTCACTTCCCTGGGCCACTTCCCCAGAGCCCCAGCCTTCCTCAATGTTTCACCCTTACCTTCGGGCTCTTCCAGGTTAAAGCCCAGCAGCCAACCAGGAGCTTGTTCTTGCTCCCTCAGTCCCTGCCAGCACTGAGCTGTCCATGGTGCCGCAGCTCCTTTTAGCCCGCCAGGAGCACTGCCTGCACTCCTCTGACTCCAGCAAGGAACTGCCTCTGATCAGCACTGCAGCTCCTGTTTATATGGCCCTCCTGGGCGTTGATTGATTTCTCCCTGCAGCCTCTGATTGGCTGCTTCCCCTGCAACTACTCTAGGCTGCTTGGAGGACTCCCCTACTGCTCCTTTCTTGGGATAAGTGTGGCAGGACTCTGAGGCTTCCAGTAGGGGGCTTCTGGGCCTAATCCACCCCATCACAGGAACATCATGAACAACGCATTAATGTTGATTAGTTAGAAATAATTGTAAATCTTTTAATGATGATCATTGTAGAATAATCTGATATGCTGCTATTATCATATATTCCACTTTTAATTCTCATGCTTACTCATGTCAGTTCACACTAAACTAAGAGGTGGCAGATTTACTGCTGTTCCTTGTTTGTATAGGCTGTCAAACTGTTCCAATTTCCGGTCAAATGCTGTGACAACAAGCTCCTCCTACCACCAAAGCTCAGCTACTTATTTCCTTCCTTCCACAGCAAGCTTCCAACACTACCATGCATTAAATTCTGGCCTGTTGACAGAACAACGCATACCCGGGACACTAGTGTGTTCCCTTTAGGTGCCTGAAAACTATAATAGGATCACCTCAGTCTTCTGTCTTCCAATCTGCCCTCTGCTTAGCCTATCCTAAGGCTTCCAAACAATGAATTCATTTTGTTTTTCTCCTCTTTGCTTTCTACAAGAATATGAATATTGTATTTTAAAGCAAGGTAAGGTATACACAATATACTAGACAGGGGTATGCTTATTCCTCTGAGCTGAAATGTTTTCCTTTGTTTTTCTTATATCCATACTTTACAGAAGTGATACTCAGAGCTCAGTGGATCAGGAGCCAAATTAGCAATCAACACTACCCAAAAGAGCACAGTAGTGTGAATTCATTGTTTCATTTACTACAGTACTATATATTCCTATTTAAACAGTATGGCAGGGGAAATATTTAGTTTATTGTTTATATATCTATATCTAGATATAGATATAGATATATCCTAATAGCATAATAATATATACATATATATTATTCTCACAGCAAAATGAGTGACCAAGTATTATTATTTTATCAACTACAATTGGTTAATAACATAGTAAAAGCATCCTGATTGGTTAAGAACTTAGACTGGTTAATTCAATCACACAGTGTTTTAATATCATGTGCTGCAAACAGCCGAAGGAGACACCTTAAAAAACCACACCTTGAGAGCCACAATCTGAGTATCACTACTTTTCAGGAAGAAACAATGAGATATACTCCCCACTCTGTCCATTATGCTACGTTAACAGATGCAAAATGTACAGTAAACCTGTCTCCTCCTTCCCTCAGCTTGGGTCATGTTAAAGAGGAGAATGTTCTGAATTGATAAGATTGCAATGATAAAACCACTTCTCTGCCAACTCCACCAAACACGTGACTTACAATGAGTAGATGCCGGGCTTCCCTTACTGGACTTGGGACTTTGTGCTTAAATTAGAAGGGTATCCAAAAGATATCAGATGGACAAAACAAAATATTCAAACACAAACTGAAGGACTTTGAAAATGAATGTATGTAGTGGTGATAATTTAATAAGGATTTATTTGTTTCAGCATTTAGTAATGAGATTCTCCTAGAAGAAAGAATTAGATTCTCTCTTAGGAAAAAAAGCTAGTCACCAACAGTTAAATACTGAGATTTTTAAAACAGCGCAGGGGATTTAGTCACACATTTTTCATTATAATGAATGCAAGATGTATATCTAAAGCTTCTGCACTAGTCTGATAGTCAGAGATTATGGGTGGGAGAGGTAGAACAGATGTGGGGATTGGAGAGGGCAGGCAGATTTGATGTCACTTGCATTTCTGTAGAAAATGATAGACCTCCCACTTTTTTCAATCCACTTTAAGCACTGACCATTACATCATCTAATCTGATGTCTTGTCTATCACAAGCCATTAAATTTTGCCATTACCTCTTTATTGAGCCTACATAAAAGTGGTAGAAAAACTAACCATTTTATTGGCAAAGAAACATAACAGAGATGTGCAAAAGGGTCTGGAAGTAGAAAAGAAAGGAGGACTAAGTAAAGTTACATTCCATGTAAACTTCTAACTCAGAAAGACCAGAGAAGACTCCCTCTTTAAATCTCTCTTTTGCTGTATTGCCTACAAAAACCTGTTAGGCTGCTGGTGTGCTAAAACTACTGTCTGTCATGCTCACCAATGTTGTCTCATTGTTTCCTTGTATTCCCACAGCGGTCTTTCTTGCTTTCCACCTGTTGTCCCTTTTCCTATACTTAGACTGTTAGCTCTTTGGGGCAGACACTGTCTTTTTATTGTGTGTGCACACAGCGCCTAATGCAGTGGGGTCTGCTGCAGGACTGTGACTCACAGGTGCTACCATAATACAAGTAAATAATAAGAGAAGCAGAACAACAACGAAGAACTTTACCACACTATGCCCACCAGGAAAAACCTGGTCATCTCGCCAGAAAGATACTGGTGAGTATCTAATATGAACAGAATTTAACTGGTCTCCAGGGCTAGAGGGCAACATAACTTTAGCTAAAGTACAAGACTGTTAATGGTATAAAATATGGACCTCAATAACATGACAGAGGGAAAGATCTTCAGGTAAACTGGGCTTGCCTACATGCACAATTGTACTGGCTTAACTAAAGGAAGTGATTTTAAACCAATTCAGTGAAGGCGGTGCAAAAGGCTGTGTTTGCCTTAACTATGTTGAATTTAGATCCGTTTAAACACACTTACTTTGGTTTAGCTTAAAATAAACTATTCCAACTGAAATAGGCATCTACACTGGTTTAACGAAATCAATTAAAAAAAAAAAAAAGAATCACACCAGAGTCAAATTGGTGCAACTTTCTCACACACACAAGCCCTTAAATTGAATGTGGTCATTATCCCATTAAGAACACATTCATTTTCAATTGCTTCCACGCTCTCTGAAACAAACGGTTATGAGGCATGCAATTCAATGTTTGCTTTGTCTTTTGCTGACCTAGATTTTCCAGCAGCTATCAAGGTAAACTTCCCCCACTCACTCCTCCACAATTACCACCCTTCCTTAAGATTTAGATATTTGATCAGAGCGTCCCCTCCTACCTGGACGGGCACAAAGATTAGAAGTTTCACTTTTACTCCAGAAAAGTATAGTTCATTGAACTTGCACTTTGGAAACCGCCAGCTGCATTTTGATTGTAGTACTAACGCCTGGGTCAGGACATGGAGGTTTAAACCAAAGGTCCTTTAGCTTTCAGTGTCAAAGAGTAACTCTGCTTACTGTGTGGCCTGGATTCATGAAAGGAATTTGTACTGAGCCATTCTCCCCCTCCAGCTTGTACCACTTTGAAGCCGAAATCAGTTTTCAGTATTTGAGCAGCAGCTGCTCATGAAATGTGAGGGCATTGTAATGATCAGGGAAGAGTTCCTCAGGCTAGAAAGAAGAGGGTTTTATAAAGCCCTACCTCCTTCTTATACCTGCCAGCAGGAAACTCCTATAACAGGGTCCTAGGGTAATAGAATATTCTGTCTTTTTTAAGGAGGGGGAAGAGGAAATATGAAAATTTAACCATGAGCCGTGATTTAAGTGTTTTCCTGAATGGGGATAGACTTCAAGTTAAGCATATACTTAAGTGCTTTGCTTAACTGGGGTCAAAGAGGGGTAGAAGTGTACAGAAAGAAATACAGCTTGCAAAGAGCTTCTTAAAATAAATGACAGGAGGTGATAAATATAATAAGAGATACTTTCAATTGATCCAGATCAGTGGAATCTCAGTGATGGTTTCGAATTCCATTTTAATGCCATATAATAATTAGCAATGAGCCTAAATTCTGGGGGGGGAGGTGAAATCCAAACCCAGATCTGGATCTGAATACCGAAAGGAACCCCTACATTTATAAATAACTGGCCAAACCAAAACCTCAGCATCAGAACTTCTCCCTCGTCCCTCACCAATCTTGGGGTATTAGACATATGGATCCAAATCTACATTATGTGGCTTGAGCCCATTTCTAATATTAGGCTATGTCTACACTGCAGTGTAGAATCGATTTTGCAGGTTCAATTGAGCGGCAGTAAAGACTTACTCAATTGAACCCAGAAGTCGACTCTGTAAATCCACCTCAGCAAGTACCTTAGCGCTGCGTTGATGGGAGGGCATTTTCCATTGGTGCAGTGCAGTGGAGACGCTGCCGTAAGTAGACATTAGGAAGTCGATAGGAGATATGCAAGTTACTGTAGGTAGCTTGCGTATCTCCCATTGACTGCCGCCGAAGTCCATGGGCATTGTAGACTAGGCCTTAATTAACAATAAATATCAGACAATCAAGGTTTTACAGAGGCCTCAATTTAAATACACTACAAAAATCTTAATAAAGATTTTAAAGCCCATGTAGACCAATATCAAAGCTCAAGACGCAGGAGCTTTCTAGATGGAGGCACCTGAATTTGCCACAGGGGTTTTACCACACTTCCTATGGCTGGTCTCAGAGCTCTGTCCTGGGATAATGAACAGCTTGTGTATTTTACTCTGGGCCTGACAGCTGGGACGGGTACTGTGCTGGAATAACTCACAAGAGAACTATTAGCGTGCAAAACTCTGCTGTTTATTTGACTGCTTCAGATGAATGATCCTGGCTAATCAATAGTGGTGATCAGCAAACATAGGGAGTTGCACTGCATCATTCATGTGTTGATCTATTCAGTTCAATGACACAGTAGATGCTGTTGTATGCTTATCAAAAAGTAGACCCTGCCTCCCAAAGAAAAATGCTCTAGCACGGAGGAGGAAGGCATTGTAATATCTCTACAGGACAAGAGAGTTTATCCACAGGGAAATTTCTAGAGGGTTCTTGAGGGTGTCACTTGCCCTTATCACACATCGCAATGCATGCACAGGAAGAGTAGGGTATGTCTACACTAGAAACACTACAGCAACACAGCTGCAGTGATGTGGGTATACTGCTGTCGTATAGACGCTACAATGACGGAAAGGGTTCTTCCATTGCTGTAGTAACTCCACCTCTCTGAGAGGAAGTAGCTAGGTTGACAGACGAATTCTTCCAGCAGTCTAGCACCATCTACACTGAGGCTTAGGTCAGTTACGTCTCTCAGGGGTGTGACTTTTTACCAGGAGATAAATCACTGGTCCCCCAGCACTGCACTCAGAATGATGGAAAGTGTGACTGGTTTGATTCCCATGAACTTTTGAGCTTGGTTCAAATGGATGCGTACTTCCTTCAGTTTTGCCCCAAACTGCTGGCTTCCACCTACTTGTGAGGTAGAAGAGATGATTAAACCTGGGTTCAATGTTTCAGGTGACTAATTTATTTGCCAAAAAATGCAGTTTCTGCTTGACTGAAATGGTTTATAAATTTGACATAAATCTGCCAAATAGATTCAGCCAAAAATTTAGGGGAGGAGGGCAGAGATTCATGAGGGGACTTAGAGCATGCCTACACCACAAAAAAAACCCGGGGGCACCAACTCTCAGAGCCTGGGTCAATTGACTGAGGCTTGCAGGGGTCAGGTTGTAGAGCTAAAAATAGCATTGTAGAACTTCCCCCTCAGGCTGGAGACCCAGGATCTAAAACCCAGCAGGGGGAGAGGGCCTCAGACCTGAGGCTCCAGCCGAGCAGGAACGTCTGCATTGCTATTTTTAGCCCCACAACTTGAGTCCTGAGAGCCCGGGTTAACTGACTTGGGTTTCTAAGACTCTCTGCTGCGAGTTTTTCTTTGCAGTGTAGAAGTACCCTTCTGTGCTTTTCACAAAACCACTGGAGGTGGCGGTGGATGATGGCTCATTGGGTCATAGAGAGTTAGAATAACTGTAGAGCCTGGGAGTTAGGGCACTCACATGGGAGAGTGGTCATTTGAGTTCCAGACCCTGCTCCGGTGGCTATTTAAGTACAATATATACAAGGTGGAACAGGTTCCACAGAAGACATGGAGAAAGACCTACCCCAGATTACTGTATAACCTGGTTCCTTTGTTTAAAAATGCCTAAAATCAAAACAAAAAATTTCATTTGATCCAAAATGAATTTTCCCCCCTAGTTTTCTGTTTTGCCAAGAAAACTGAAACAATTTTTGCTTTGGGTCAATCTGAAATGAAGTTTTTTTCAATATTTCACTTCAGCCAGCAAACTGAAAAAAATCTATTGTTTGCACAACTCTAGTGATAAATCTGCTCATGACCACTAAAATTTGGACCAGACTCTCCAGTAGGTTCATAAACCTTTCAGAAAGCTACCCTGAATTTTGGATTTGTAACGAAGTATCAGAACACAACTTGTCTGGTTTCACGAGGAGAGTTGCTCAGCTCTGACACCGCTATATATAGTAACTATTGAAACAGCTTTTGGCTAGTCTTTGTTTTCTAATAGAAATGGGAATGAAATTCCACAGGGTTTTTAAAGACCTAGTGTACTAGCACTCAGCCACACGGAAACATTTTTTTAAAAGTCACTGGAACAGTCTTTTAACATTAAGTTCAGACAAATGGAACTGACTTTTTTTAAAAAGTAACTTGAAAACTGAAAGCCAGGAAAGTTTATTTATTCCATTAAGGCAGACACACTTTATGGGGAAGACAGTCAACTATGAGCACTTTTAGTTAAGTTCTAATATATATTTAAGTGTGTATGATGAGTAGATGTTCTTTCGTTCTAAAGAAGTGGCTGATTGAGCGTTAAGATGCTAGATCCTGTTCCTGGTGAAGTCAGCAGTTAAATCCCTACTGACTGCAATGAGAGCAGGAGCAAGCCAGTAAGTAGCAATCAAAATCTTCTGGTTTTGTTTTGTTTTTTAAAATCAGCCTTTTCACACAAACATGGTGTAACTGCAACCTTCCATCTCCCTAGAAATAATGCAACTTTTGCAGATTTCCTTTACAATTCTTGTTTTGATCTGACTGGAAATAAAGTGTAATTTTTAACAATGAGGGTCATCAATCATTGGAATAAATTTACCCAGGATTGTGGTGGCAATTTTAAAATCTAAATTGGAGGTTTGTCTAAATCACACGCTCCAGTTCACGGGTTCACAAACTGTGGTACGTGCACCACTGCTGGTACAGGAGTTTGTTGGAAGTGGCATGCCAAAAGCTCTGAGAAAAGCAAAATGAAATCTTTCAGTTTCAGTCATCACACTCACTGCAGCATGCCAGAAAATTCCTCAGCTGCATGATGCTCTTTCCTGGCTGCTTTCAGCCATGATGGTGAACACCACTCGCTGCCATGGTAGTTTTATTTAGCAGTGTGTTGTGTGCAGTGGCTGTGCAGATGGGCGCTGTGCTCAGCTGGTGCACAGGTGGCTGGCTTTCCACTGCACCTAGCCTTCAGCTTGTGCCTAATTGCTCAGTTTGAGATACTGAGGCAAACTTGCAAAGTTCCATATTGCACTGCCAGAGCTCCTCTCATCCCAGAAGATATATGCATACAAGGCTGTTTCAGAACAGCTGCAAAACCTGCGGCCACAAGGAGCACCAAGATCAAAGGCCCATGTCCAGGATTGCTTTCAGCTGCAGATGGCCACCACAGCTAAGGAGTGCTATGGAAAGTCTGACTGAATAAAAAGGAAACTGAGGCAATCACCAGCTAGCCCCTTGTCTGGTAGTTGCTCACTATGACTCCAGCTTGCCAGATGGATTGTTAAGAGTGTCTCCCCTTTCAGGGCAGTAAAGAGTCTAGTAAGTCTCTTTATATCAGCCCAAAAGCAACTGTGCAAGTTAACGGGTTAAATCTCCCCTGTTTGAATTACACAGAGGGACTAGGCAGTGATGCTCAAGGTCTCCTTTACTTTTTGCATTGTGCAAATGGTTCCAAGGCCAGAGGATGAAGAACAATGAATCTATCAAAGAATAAACTTTGCAGGAACACATCAGAAAATAACTTTATATGATGATCGTCTTATATTTTTATCTAACCCAAACATTTCCCTAAAATTAGTAACTGAAGAAATCCAAGACTTTGGAAAAACACCTGGATTCAAAGTAAATTATGCCAAATTTGAAATGCTAGCTATATATTTGCCAAACTCTGAGAAGTCATTTTTCCAGAAGACTTTTGGCTTCAAACTGACAACAAGTTCTATACAATACTGGAAATTCAAATCTCAAGCAACCTAGAAGAGCTCTGTGATTAAAATGTCAAACCACTACTTCAGCAAAGGAAAAAAGATCTGGAGTGTTCGGGGAAGTATGTAGTTTATTGGTTGGGAAGAATAGCCACAGTCAAAATGAACATTTTGCCAAGGATATCTTTCTTGTTTCAAAATCTGTCTGTAATCATCCCAGATAAAATCCTAGCAGGAATACAGAGGATGTTGTTAGACTTTATATGGAATAATGAAAGACCAAGAGTAAGTGCAGGGTAGACTAGCTGTTCCAATTACATGATACTATCAACCCAGCCAGTTCAAAGCAGTAGTGAATTGGGATTGCTTTAATTCAGGGTCTTTACTGAACAAGACAATTGTGGTAGTGTAAATATTGCTACCATAGATTAAATTAACATATACAAAAATCACATCCTCCAGAAATTCATACACATCCTTTAGCAACGGCTATTTTATGGGTTTGGGATAGCACTAGAGACAAGTCCTTTTCCCTTTGCCAATGACACCCATTGCAAATAATCCAGATCTTAACCAAATCACAAACCAGAGAGTTTTAAAGATGAGGAAAGCCACGGAATACAAATGATCGGCCAGCCATTCAGTAAAGAAACTTTTCTAGCTTATTAAAAGGGCCCCCTCTCCCCTGACACCTGTACTTTCCAGGTAGATATGATGTTTCTCAACATTTTAGGAAAGCTGTTTTATCCACAACGCTAACTTTAATAGAAGTGATGGTATCTAGTCAATTAAGAAACAAAATTATTACCAGTGTATATCAATCTTTGCAGGCAACTTTCCTAACCATAAATAAATAAATACAAAAGTCCATATGTGACATGCTGGTGAAAGGCTCTGGACAGACAAATTATCCCAAAGGTATGGGATATGATCTGGAAAAGAGGACCAGCAATCTCAGTCTGTAGCACAATAAAATGAAATTTCTTTAAGATATTGTTTCAATGGTACCTCATACCTGCGAGCTTAAAATACATAGAGAGATTGAATGTGGTAAGTATTGGAGGAATTGCGGAGAAAAAGATTTTATGCACGTACAGGGGACATGTCCAATCAGACAGTACTAGGATGCTATTTGTAACCAAATATAACAAACTGTTGGATTTTATTATCCCTGGGTAATTCTCCTAGGGATTCCTAGCAAAAATGGTTACAGAAAAGGAAATGAAGAATAAATCTTTTGTCTGTTAGTAGCTGCTGGGCTACTGATAGCCTCTCATAGGAAAACAAATAGTCCAACTCTAGAGGAATGTTTAAAAAGATATGGGAGGTTGTTATGGAAAAGTTAATGCCCCAGTTACATACCTAGTAAAATAGTCAGAGGACAAAAAAATACTGAGATATTTGGTTACCATTTATTCAATACTCAAAGCGTACTCGCCTTCAGAAAAACCCAGCACCTGTACAACTTGTTTGAATACTAACATTTGATAGACATGCCTGCTTTGTTAAATATGTATAACCAGATTTCACTCAATTTAGTAAAGACCTTGGAAACAGCATGTCACGAGTAGTGTAAAGATGCTTGCTCTGACGAATGGTAGTATCCTGTTAAATAGAGAGCTGTGATGATTATATTACCGAATAACGTTTCTTTAAAAAAAATGCACTGTTGTAATGATTATTGTTTTGTCACTAGTATTTACATAGCAATGCTTTGTAAACCTGTGAAAACTTTCTAAAAATAAGTGTGTGTGAGAGGGGGAAGGGGCGGGGGGTGAATCATGAATCCAGGTGTCCCACTTCTTTGAGTTTGGACCTTTCTGGTTTGCAGACTTTAGTAACCCCTCTGCTGGGGCTGGTAGAGGAACCCTGACTCACCCATGTGTCTGGATTCCAATCCACGAATCCTGCAAGAAGCAATTGTAGGCTGTTTCCCACGACCACATTCCAGGACCTTCTTGAGGAGGTCCAGCTACCTGAGCAGCTTCCCATAGTCTGTTGCTGAAGAGCCCTGTTCCAGTGGTTCCTCGGCCTCTCTAGCAGCCTCTGCTCCTTTTTGACCTGAAGCCTTTTTGTCTTCCCAACTGTTGCAGGGCCAACAATCAGCCCCAGCAGAGCCTATTGACTTGTAATGGTTGGGCCAGCCTGGGGTCTGTACACCTCCTAACAGCCTCCCCCTCCTCACCCAAAAAAAAAAATCCACTGCAAATCCGGGGCTCCCTCTACTCTCCCTGGCCTGCCCTGCAGAGTCTGCAGCCTGGCCCTGGGGGCTGGAAGGCAGGGAGTGCATGGGAAATTTCCTCCTTCCCTCCTGCCTCTGCAAGGAAGTTGGAGACGTAGGGTGGCAGCATTGCCGACCTTAAAGCATTCCAAAATCATGAATCAGCCTCCAAAAATCATGAGATTTTTTTTTTTTTTAATTAAAAAACAAACAAATTTTGGATTCTTCTGAATTGTTGTCTGGTTTTTGAGCCTTTAGGGTGCACGTCACATTTTCAAACACTTCTTTGCAACCATGAGGGCTACAAACATACAGCTTCCCCCTCCTCCCATCATGAAAGCTGAGATTCTCACGCACTCTGTTGATTTCAGGCACTGGAGCTGTAAGAAACACACCAAGATTACGAGACTCATGATTAAATAGTGAGACTTGGCAACTTGTTGGTCGGGTCTGTTGGATAAATGCCTGGCTACAGGACAAAGGAGAGCTGCCTGACTGTTCAGCAGTAGAGCAACCAGCTGCTTGAACCTCCTCTCCCCACAGGGCGATCCCCTGAGCAGCATTCCAGGCATCCAATGGCCCTGCTTGGGTGGGGATCAGAGATGCTGAGAAGTAAGAGGTTCCATGCAGTGAAGATTCCTGGTCCACAGGTAAAGACTCCATCTCCCCTTTCAGCCAAGCCTGGCTCGTGTTCAGCAATGATCCAGATGTGAAATAGCAGCAACTTCCAACTTAAAAGACATGTTAAAGACAAATCTGAATGTCGTGCAGCTGTGCTCATCAAAATAGAGCACAGCACCATCTGCTTCTGGCTATTGAAGTAACACAAAAATAGTAGTAGTAGAAGAGTAATCATGGTTGCTTCACCATGTTTCTCTTTGAGGCACCATCTAAAAATCTGATGTTTAAAAAGGATGAACACAAAAAGGAGACATCAGTTTTTCAAGAAGGTGGTAGGTGGACAAATAACGTTTGAGAACCACTCTATTAGTTCCTATAATGTGTGTTAAGCAGAAGGTCATAGTGGAATCACAGGTCTCTTCTGGCCTTAGAATCTATTCATCTACTTTATCTGATTATCTATATATGTACACATTTATACTATTTTTTTCTTCTGTGCAAGTGTTCTTGACACTCTAGCTCTTGTTACATCAGAGCAGACAGAAACGTACATCCATTAGTAGCTCATCGTGCAGTTTTGTACGTGTAATATTAATTACAATGCAATACTTATTAACACGGTTTTTTGATTTACTCAAGTATGATTGCTTGCTCAGTATACACCTTCAGTTTTAGAAAAGCTGTATCTTGTAGGTTATTTAAGGAACTAATTATTTTCATAACCACACAATGTACATTCACTACCTCATCCCTGGTTTTGGAGGATTAGCCAGTTCATTACTGTTGCCCGCCAACTTTTCAATTGCTAGATATATTAGCTCACCATATTATCTAAAGGCTAGAAATGACATTAAACATAGGGAATATTGACATTGTGATGAAATTGTAAGAACATTATTTAAATCACATATTGCTTCCAGAGTATTCATCCATCTGTTTTTCATTATATTTGCTATTGATGTTTCTATGAGAAAGTAGTAGTGGGAAAGAACGAAGAGTTCTGTGGTCGGTGAAAAGTAGAGCATACCAGAATGACACAATGAGAGAAGCAAAGCTGTTAATATAGAATGAATTTAGAAGATCTGAGCCCTAATTCAAGGTTTAATGTAGGGCAGTGTGGATCCAGCTTTAAATATTTTCTTCTGTAATGCTGATCTCCATAGCTGTTGGCATCAACTTTCTTGGAAGTTCCATGCCATGATATGGGGAATCCCTCTATGTCTTCAATGACATTTCAGTAATGTTAGTAGGCTATTAAGCAGGCAATAAAATGCAATTGTATATACAAAAATTAATTCCCATTTTTGTAATTCAACTGAGAAAAAAGTCACTGATCTTCATTCATAATTATTTATGTGCATAAATCATAAGCTATATGCAATATATGGGATATTACATATGCCTCTAATCTACTGCATTTCAAACGTTCATATATATTATTGAAAATATTGAATAGTACTGGATCCAGGACTGACCCCTGCAGGACCCACTAGATATGCCCTCCCAGTTTGACAGCATACCATTGATAACTATTCTTTAAGTATAGTCTTTCAGTCAGCCATGCATTCACCTTACAGTAATTTCATCTAGACCACATTTTCCTAATTTGCATATTAGAATGTCATGTGGGACTGTGTCAAAAGCCTTAATAAAATCAAGATCATCACATATACCAATTCCCTCTTATCCTATAGTCCAGTAACCCTGACGAAGGAAATCAGTTTGGGTTGGCGTGATTCGTTCTTGGCATATCCATGCTGGCTACATCTTATAACCCTATTATCCCCAAATGCTTACAAATTGATTATTTAATAATTTGTTCCAGTATTTTTCCAGGTATCAAAGTTAGGCTCACTAGTCTATAATTCCCCAAGTCCTCATTGTTCCCAATTTTAAACATTGGTACTATGTTTGTGCTTCTCTAGTCTTCTGGAACCTCACAAATCCTCCAGGAATGCTCAGAGATAATTGTTAATGGTTCTCAGATTGCTTCAGGGAGTTCTTGGATGAATTTCATCAAGCCCTGCTGACGTCAATACATCTAACATATCTAAATATTCTTTAAACTGTTCTTTCCCTAATTTGACTTACATTTCTTTTTGTTAATATTAATGGTATTCAGCATCTGGTCACCATTAAACTTTTTAGTAAAGACTGAAAAAAATAGGCATTAAACACTTCAGGCATTAATGACTTTCTTGATGTCAAAACGACGAGAGTCCTGTAGCACCTTAAAGACTAACAAATTTCTGTAGGCATAAGCTTTTGTGGGCTGCAACCCACTTTGTCAGAAATTTGTTAGTCTTTAAGGTGCTACAGGACCCTCGTTGTTTTTGCTGTATACAGACTAACATGACTACCCCTCTGGAACTTTTCTTGATGTTATTAGTTATTAGTTCTCCTTCCCTGCTAAGTAGAGGACCTACACTTTCCTTCATCTTTCTCTTGCTCCTAAATACATTATTTAAAGAACCTATTCTTGTTGCCTCTTATATCCCATGCTAGGTGTAACTTATTTTGGGCCTTAGCCTTTCTGACTTTGTTCCTGCATGCTTGTGCTGTTCTTTTGTACTCCTCCTTAGCAATTTGTCCATGTTTCCACTTTTTGTAGGATTCCTTTTTGATTTTCAGGCCATTAAAGAGCTCCTGATGAAGCCATATCAGCCTCTTACTATTCTTCCTTTCCTTCTTCTGCATCGGGATAGTTTGCAGTTGTGCCTTTAACACTGTCTCATTGAGAAACTGCCAGCTCTCTTGAACTCTTTTCCTTTAGATTTTCTTTCCACGGGATCTTAGCTACAAGTTCTCTGTTAAAGTCTGCTTTTTAACATACATTGTCTTTATTCTGTAGCTTTCGCTCCTTCCCTTCCTTAGAATCTGAAATCTATAATTTCATGATCACTTTCACCCCAATTGCCTTCCATCTTCAGATTAGGGTGGCCAACTTTCTAATCGTTGAAAACCAGACATCCTGCCTCATCCATTCCTCCAGGGCCCTGCCTCTCCCCCAAGGCCCCCCCCCTTGCCCCGCCTCTTCCCCCAAGGTCCCCTCCATCGCTCACTCCTCCCTCCCCCAGGACTCACCTGCCACCTGCAGAGCTGGGCTGGGAGAAGCTGATATGGAGCCTGCCTGCCCACCTGCCTGGGGCACACTGGGGCAGAGGGGCAGACAGGATCCCCCTCTGGACACCATACTTACTTCTCCGCCAGAGAATCTGGAGCGGGGTCTAGGAACCAGCCAGCCACTTTTTTCCATGACCTGTCAGGTGTCAACAGCTCTGCTGAGCAGAGAGCAGCTCTGCAGGCAGCAGCAGCTGCCCTTCCTGCTCCCCCTGGTGCCAGAGGCTGGTTACTGCAAGTAACCAGACTTTTTAGTGTCCGGTCAGCAATGATGACCGGCCACGGCCAAGTTCCGTTTTTTACCAAACTTTTCAGTCGAAAATCAGACACCTGACAATTCTACTTTCAGATTCACTATCAGTTCCTCCCTGTTGGTCAGAATCATGTCTAAGATGGCCTTTCCCCAGTTACTGGTTAAAACAAAACACTGCACTGCACACACTCTCCCCCCTCGGGAGAGGATGACAGATAACAAACCACATGTGACAGATGTGAGTCACATCAGTTAATGCACAACTGGAAAGCGGGCAGGCACCATGATGATGCAGTCAGTACAAGAACCTATATAGAACAGAACAGAAAAAAAAAAAGAGCTTTTTGCAGGATCAGGGTCAGACACAAGTTAATTAGACTTGAGACAGGATCTCGGTGTCACTTTAAAGGGATGGTGTCAATATGCTTTCAGGCTCAGATTTAGGTCTCAGCCCTGCAAACACATATAGGATTAACTTTAATGTGTCTAGTCCCTTGAAATCAATGGGTGGAAGAGTTTGCCCATGTTGAACAGCTTGCAGGATTGGGGCCTAAGCACTGAAAGAGATCAGCAATCGGGCTGTGCAGGAGAGACGTGTACCTGCTGCCTTACCATCCCTTTCTACAAACAGAGCTTAACCGCGCACGCACACAAGCAAAAATAGGAAGCAGACAGTTTGAAGGCCGCTTTTCAGTGGAGGCCCTAGAATCAGCGCAGCTGGTTCCTGCTGGGAGTGAGGGAGCTCTCCCCTCCAAAACATACTCCTGAAAAGGAAGGACCCTGGAGTTTACAAAACTATTTGGTGCGGGTAGCAGGCCAACAGCAGCGTTTGTACAGGATCCTACAGGTGGGAAGAAGGAGAAGGCAGAAGGGCCAGGAATGGGAAAGGTGCTCTGGAGCTAGGAGGCCAGAGGTCCAACCCTGAATGTTACAGTTGGGGGAGCAAGGGGCATCTAAAAAGCGAGTGTCCCTAAGTAGATGGAAGGAAAGAGTTTACCAAGAGGCAAGAACTAAGACAAGGGCCCAGAGAGTCCCACCCAATAAGCGATTGGGTTGGAGGAGGATCTGCGTTTGGTGTGGGGAGAAGGGCCATAGAATCATAGAAGATTAGAGTTGGAAAGGACCCCAGGAGGTCATCTAGTCCAACCCCCTGCTCAAAGCAGGACTAACAACTAAATCATCCCAGCCAGGGCTTTGTCAAGCCGCAGCTTAAAAACCTCTAAAGATGGAGATTCCAACACCTCCCTAGGTAACCCATTCCAGTGCTTCACCACCCTCCTAGTGAAAAACTTTTTCCCAATGTCCAACCTAGACCTCCCCAACTGCAACTTGAGACCATTGCTCCTTGTTCTGTCATCTGCTACCATTGAGAACAGTCTAGCCCCATCCTCCCTGGAACCCCCTTTCAGGTAGTTAAAGGCTGCTATCAAATCCCCCCTCATTCTTCTCTTTTGCAGACTAAACAAGCCCAGTTTCCTTAGCCTCTCCTCATAAGTCTTGTGCTCCAGCCCCCTAATCATTTTTGTTGCCCTCCATTCGACTCTCTCCAACTTGTCTACATCCTTTTTGTAGTGGGGGGCCCAAAACTGGACACAATACTCTAAATGTGGCCTTACCAATGCCTAATAAAGGGGAATAATCACTTCCCGCGATCTGCTGGCAATGCTCCTCCTAATGCAGCCCAATATGCTATTAGCCTTCTTGACAACCAGGACACACTGCTGACTCATATCCAGCTTTTTATCCACTGTTACCCCCAGGTCCTTTTCTGCAGAACTGCTGCCTAGCTCGTCGGTCCCCAGTCTATAGCTGTGCATGGGATTCTTTCTTTCTAAGTGGAGGACTCTGCACTTTTCTTTGTTGAACCTCATTAGATTTCTTTTGGCCCAATCCTCCAGTTTGTCTAGGTCACTCTGTATCCTATCCCTACCTTCCAGGGTATCTACCACTCCCCCCAGCTTAGTGTCATCCGCAAACTTGCTGAGGGTGCAATCTACCCCATCTTCCAGATCATTAATGAAGATATTGAACAAAACCAGACCCAGGACAGACCCCTGTGGCACTCCGCTTGTGACTGGTTGCCAGCTAGACATGGAGCCATTGAACACTACTCGTTGAGCCCTATGCTCTAGCCAGTTCTCTATCCATTTTATAGTCCATTCATCCAACCCATACTTCTTTAACTTGCTGATAAGAATACTGTGAGAGACAGTATCAAAAGCTTTCCTAAAGTCAAGGTATATCACATCCACCTCCTCCCCTACATCCACAGAGCCAGTCACCTCATTATAGAAAGCAATCACGTTGGTCAGGCATGACTTTCCCTTGGTGAATCCGTGTTGACTGTTCCTGATCACCTTCCTCTCTTCCAACTGCCTTAAAATGGATTCCTTAAGGACCTGCTTCATGATTTTTCCAGGGATTGAAGTGAGGCTGATCGGTCTGTAGTTCCCTGGATCCTCTTTCCTCCCTTTCTTGAAGATGGGCACTATATTTGCTTTTTTCCAGTCCTCAGGGACCTCCCCCTGTTGCCACAAGCTTTCAAAGATAATAGCCAATGGCTCTGAAATCACCTCAGCCAACTCCCTCAGCACCCTCGGGTGCATTGCATCCGGCCCCATGGACTTGTGTATGTCCAATCCTTCTAAATAGTATATAAAGAGACATTGCCCCTACAGAGAAAAGAAAGACAGTCAAGAAAAAGACAAGGGCCTGAGGAAAGAAAAGAAAGAACAGAGGCCCATAATGAACCCATAGCTGTTGTGGTGAAAGCCGAGAGGCAGATGAGACTGGAGACAAAAGTGAGACCCGCAGGGTGGAAGCTGCAGCCTTCAGGAATTAACACCGAGATGAACCACTAGACAGTGGGGACTCGGATCCTGAGAGCAAGGTGCTGGAGGATTCAGTGAAGCAGGTGAGAAATTGAGAGATGCCATAGAGGAGAAAGGGATATTACTCCTCATGGCGGGATAGATAAAGCAGGAGAGGAACCGTCCATGTGCTCGGCTGTACATGAGGCAGGGGAGGTGATACTGGCCTCCCTGCATGGGTAGCAAGCTTGAAAGGAAGGGTATGAGATGGGGTGTCCACTGTGGATGGCGCATGACTCCTTCATGTGGAGAAGGTGGGTGCAAGTGCCAGAAGATCCCTAGAAGTGGGGGGAGGCACTGGCACCTGGACTGTGGCCTGTCCCCTGCTCTGCCCCGAGGCCCGGCCCTGCTTGGCCTCCTCCCCTCAAGGCTCCGCCCATGCTCCACCCCCACTCTGCCCCAGGTCCCTCTCTGGCTTGGCCCCCTCCCCCAAAGTCCCCCCCACCCGTGTCTCTCCACCCCGTCCCCTGAGGCCCCCACCTGCCCGCCATGCACGCCTCTCTGCCCCCCCTCGGAGGGCCCACACGCCCACCACTCACGCCTCTCTGCCCTGTCCCTGAGACCCCCGCTCACAGCTCACGCCTCTTCACCCCCTCCTCTGAGGCTCCCCACCTGCCACTTACTCCTGTCTGCCCCCTCTGCCTGCCCCTCATTGCTCACCCTTAAGGCAGGAAAAAAGTGGGAGGGCATAGTGATGTGGCCCTAGCTCCCCCTCTTCCAGCATCCCTTAACTGAGTTGCTCCAACATCAGTACAGCAGGAGGAGAAGTTCAAGCCAGAATCAGGGCCGGCCCGAGCTACGGTCTGACCGCCTGATTGCATGGGGCGCCAAAATGTTTTTACCTTCTGCCGCCAAAATGCAAGGCAGGAAATTCAAATGTAAAACTGACTCGCTGCCACTGAAATTGAAGGAGAGCACGCCTTTGGGCACAATTATAATGTCTGCCCAGGGCGCAAGAATGGCTCGGGCTGGTCCTGGCTAGAATCCCAAGCTCCTGTGATCCAGGGGTGCGTACAGTACTGGATAAATGAAGCGTAAGGTTTTGGAATTGTAAAAACGCTTTGCACTTCTAAAGCACTTTCCATCTGATGACTTCACAACACCTAACAGAAAACAATGAATTAAGCTACACAATACCCCTGTGAGGCAGGCAAGCATTATTATCCCCCTGTTGTTCGGATGGAGAAACTGAGGCACAGACTAAGTCCTCTGTCCGCTGCCCTTTTAACTCAATGGAAAGACTCCGATGGAGATCAAACCTTAAATGATGGGTCCAGTGTTCCAATGGAAATCTGTGATAAGGCCATTAATAAAAGCCCAGATTTTCACATTCCTAGCTCCGCTTTCGACCCCAAACCGTGCGTCTTCCCTGAAATTTTACTTTCCATTTCCTTATCTGGAAAAAAATGAGTCTCTTTGAAGGGACTCTTAATTGATTGTTCAGCAGGCCGCGCATGTAGGGTAGTTAGTTCAATTGTATTTGCGATACAGTTCATACAGAGGAATCCAACAACTATGAATGATTCCTTGTTTCACCCAGGAACGTGCGAGTTCTGGGTGACTTTGTCCTTTGAGAGAGACAAGGTGGGTGAGGTAACATCTCTTACTGGACCAACTTCTGTTGGTGAGAGAGGCAAGCTTTCCATAAGCCCTCCCACTCTTAACAGTGATGGGGCCCTGCTCTCCCACTGTTCCTGTGGCCCTTAGCTAGAGTTACTCCAGCCTCAACACAGTAGTGGGAGGAGCCCCACAGCTGGGCCAGGTATGCATGAAAATGGCATAGGCAATTAAGTGATACAAAGTCAAAAGAAGGAGGAAGTGAACTAGGGACACTAGAATAAGCCAAGTTGTTGCTTGTTAAAGTTTATTTCCTATCTACACTCAGGTAGGTGATGCTACATTTTAGCAATCACTGAAGCAGTATATGACAAGTCCCTATTCAGAAATAAATCTATTACTTCATCTTACATGTGTTTTCGTCTCTTAATCCTCCCCCATCCTTCTCACACATTCTCTCTAGCTCTGAGGGTCCATTTTCCCAAGAAACAAACAGAAGCCATTGAAAATGTGCATTTGAATCGGTGAAAGAGGCAGAAGAGAGAAAATCCCCAGCACTGGGGAACAGACCAGCAAACACCTAAAATCTCTAATGCAGTCCCCTTTCCTCCCTGGAGTTTTATCCTGTTGCAATCACTGCAGCTCTGCTCATCATCTGTCTCAGAGAAGCACCAGCTGACAGAAAAGATGCGAATGTATGCAGAACGATTTGCCTGACCAACATGATTCCACAAAATGCCATCACCCGCACATGCACTAGCTCTAAAATAAAAGGAAGAACAACAATTTGCTTAACCGTAATGAATCAGTGAAAATTCAGAAGGTGGCACAGCATGAGGGGGGAGGCAATCACTGGAGATCATGGGTTCGGGATAGAAACAGCAGCGGGTCTGTGGTGTGTGTAATCACGGATGGGAAGAAGAGACACACAACCACACACATACTACTACTCAGTTTCTAGTGAGGCTGTAAATCAGAATATGGACAAAAATAAATGCAGGATTCATTCCCTGCATCTTTTAAAGATATGTTTAAGATAATTTATAGTACAAAAGGCCCTGAAATCACTCAGCGATACTACATGTTAAACTCTGTTAGGCAATATGGTTTAACAGCACTATTAACGTGTAAGCCTACTCTTTAACACTGCAGGAGGGTTAAAATATCTGTTAACCTTTCCTTCGGTACACCACATTTCTCCACAAGTTTACCCCGACCAGTTGACACCAATTTAAATTAATTGTCTGCATTGCCTTGTGTAAACATTCAGATACATATACACGGTGACATTATATTTGCATAATAAGCAGCATTCGTTGTATTTAATCAAGCAGCCAGGTGCAAATAATGTATTACTATTAACGATAAAAATAAAACCAACTGCAGCCTTACTTTAAACATCAGTGAAGTAAAATCTGGCAACTGGACGTCGCACCAGAGGCGTCAATGGTGTGCGCAGGGTTAATGTCTCTGGTAAGGTCACTTTCAGCGTATAGTAAATGCAAAGCTGACAGTCTCTCTTGACCCATTGTGGATCGCATCCAGTTTCGTACAAGTCACATGGCAGAAACTGATCTCTCACATGTAGTTGTGCCAACAGATAAGGTAAGCAGCAATTTCAAAAGTTTTGTAAAATGTGGATAAAACGTTGTTCAAGCAGCTGCCTTCAGACTCTCCAGAGTGATATCTGGCAAATCCATTTTAATCAAATGCATCTCTGTGTGAGCAAGTTTCGAATTGATTGACAGGGCACTTGCATATTTACTGAGCAGTCGTCAATGCCCTCTGGATCACATCTTAGCACTGCCTCTACACTTTTAGCTAGTTCCATTGACTGGGATGAAAACCTGCTATTACATTAACCCAACAGTGTGTCCAACACAGGAAAATACAGCTGTCTGCCCCGTTTTTCTTTAGCACTCTCATTTTTACGTGGCTGATATTTTCATTGTCCAAGTGTGCTTGTAATAACTGAACAGTCAAGGGAGGCTGCTTTTTTCACAGGTCGTTTGTGAGCATGCTCTCCATCTATGCCAGAGGTAATAGGGGCATCATGCTGCTCACAGAACCTTTGGGCTTCTTCCCAAACAGCATCCCGCTTAGCACTGGCTCGCACAATCTCTAATGCTTTCACAGGTCTCTACAGTACACTGTAGGCATGAGAAAGTGTCGTGTCTTGTCTTGTGTCTGCAGAGCTTTGCATGCTAGGTGCCGACTCCGTGCTTCAGTTCCTGAGCACCCACAGAAAAGAAAAAAAGGGCTGGCCACCAACTGGGCAGCTTCCAGGCGCCTCCGATCAGCTGTTTAGCCACTCCCAGGAGCCATCTATCAGCTGTTTAGCTGGCTCCCTGGTTCCCCGCCAATCAGCTGTTTGGTGGTTCCTATGGGAGGGGTTCACCCAGGCCTGCTTCAGCCCTTGCTCACTTGGGGCCACCCCACATCACAGCTGGCTCCATGTGTGGCTGCAGTTCCCAGGCCGGCTCTCACCACAGGCAGCAGGTGAGTCCCAGGGAGCCAGGGTGGGGGTGGGTAGGTGGGATTCATGGGAATGCCGACTGCAGTTTTGGGAGTCCATGGGTGCAGTATGGGGGATGGTGTGGGGGGGGCAAGGCGTAGTGTGTGTGTGGGGGGGGTCCATGCAGAGTCACTGCCACCACCATTTTTGTGAGCGTGGAGGTGTTCTGCTCTGCCTGGGCAGTGGGGAGTTGTCCTTTCTACACTTCTATTCGGTGCCTCTCCCCTCCTACCTCCCCCATGTTTCTGACTCACTCAGTCCTTCCCTCTCCTTCTCCCTGCATCCAGGTTGCGGCCTCTTGCAGGGGTGGGAGAAGGCAATGGGGAAGGGATGGGGAAACTCAGAGGTATCTGGGAAAACTTTCTTAGGCTGGCTGTGAAATAGTCTCCCAAGGGAAGGGCTAGAAATCCCAAGGCTTGGAACTTTTAAAAGGTAACTGGACAAAATAGACAGTAAGGATCGGCCCTGCATTGGCAGGGAGATAGACCAAGCCAGGATGACCACATAGGGCTTTTCTTCCTGTAACTTCTATAATTCCACACCACTATTCTGGGAGTACAAATTCTGGTACGAAAGACGTGGTGTCCAGATCCCATATTGCACTGAGATTGTGAATTGCTGCCCTGATATGCAACTCCTGCTGGGGCAATAGTTAGATCCTGCTGTTAGTACAGCTGTTAGCAGGTGCCCTTGTGTTTGGCTGAACCCTTGCACTCAGTCCCTGAGCATATCCCCATTATACTGAAAGCCCGCGTTCTGACACTGCTATTCTGCTGTGTGGATCCCAGGGTGCTTGTACTGCAACAACACATTAATGTGCAGCAAGACTGTACCAGGGAACTAAATGTAAATAAGACTGCTGACAGTTTGATCCAGAAAGCTACGGTGAGACGTAATATCTTTAAACTGGGAAGTTAGGGAAGACATCTTGTAGGTGAGTGCAATGACTATTTACTACTTTAATGATTACATTTTTAAGATCCCAATGATAGATACACATTCAATAACTAGAATATGAAAGAAATATATAAATATGCTGAAAAATAGCCTCCCCCAAAACTGGCAGAGTGCCATCCCTAAACACACACACACACACCCCTCACTGGAGATAAGCCAGTTGAGAGTCTCTGGGTTAAATTTAGAAGCAAGAACAATAAGGGTGATGTCATGGTGGGTGTCTGTTATAGACCACCAGACCAGGAGGATGACGTAGATGAGGCTTTCTTCAGGCAACTAGGGAAAGTTTCCAGTTCACAGGACCTGATTCTCATGGTGGACTTCAATCACCCTGATATCTGCTGGAAGAGCAATACAGCAGAGCACAGACAATCCAGGAAGTTTTTGGAAAGTGTTGTAGACAAACTTCCTGGTGCAAGTTCTGGAGCAACCACTAGGGGCCATGCTCCTCTTGGCCTGCTGCTCACAAACAGGGAAGATTTGGTAGGAGAAGTAGAAGTGGGTGGCAACTAAGGCAGCAGTGACCATTAGATGGTAGAGTTCAGGATCCTGACAAAAGGAAGAAGGGAGAACAGCAGGATATGGATCATGGACTTCAGAAAATCAGACTGACTCCCTCTGGGAACTGATGGGTAGGATCCCCTGGGAGGCTAATATGGGGGGAAAGGAATCCAAGAGAGCTGGCTGTATTTAAAAGAAACTTTATTGAGGGCACATCCTGATGTGCAGAAAGAATAGCAAATATGGTAGGCGACCAGCTTGGCTTAACAAAGAAGTCTTTGGTGAGTTTAAACACAATAAAAAAGCTTACAAGAAGTGGAAGCTTGGTCAGATGACTAGGCAGGTGTATAAAAATACTGCTCGAACATGCAGGAATGAAATTAGGAAGGTCAAAGCGCAATTGGAGTTGCAGCTAGCAAGGGATGTGAAGGAGACCAAGAAGGGTTTCTACAGGTATGTTACCAACAAGAGAAAGATTAGGGAAAGGGTGGGCCCCTTACAGAATGGGAGAGGCAACCTAGTGACAGAGGATGTGGAGAAAGCTGAAGTACTCAATGCCTTTTTTACCTCTGTCTTCACAGACAAGGTCAACTCCCAGAATAGTGCACTGGGCAGCACAGAGCGGGGAGAAGATGAATATCCCACAGTGCTGAAGGAACAGGTTCAGGACTATTTAGAAAGATTGGACATACACAAGTCCATGGGGCCAGATGCAATGCATCCGAGAGTGCTGAGGGAGTTGGCTGATGTGATTTCAGAGCCATTATTGAAATCTTGTGGCAATTGGGGGAGGTCCCTGATGATTGGAAAAAGGCAAATACAGTGCCCATCTTCAAGAAAGGGAAGAAAGAGGATTCAGGGAATTACGGATCTGTCAGTCTCACCTCAATCCCTGGAAAAATCATGGAGCAGGTCCTCAAGGAATCCATTTTAAGGCACTTGGAAGAGAGGAAGGTGATCAGAAACAGTCAACATGGATTCACCAAGGGCAAGTCATGCCTTACCAACCTGATTGCCTTCTATGAAGAAGTGACTGGCTCTGTGGATGTAGGGAAAGCGATGGACAGGATATACCTTGACTTTAGCATAGCTTTTGATACTGTCTCCCATAGTATTCTTATCAGCAAATTAAAGTAGTATGGGTTGGATGAATAGACTATAACATGGATAGAGAGCTGGCTAGATCATCAGGCTCACCAGGTAGTGATCAATGGCTCCATGTCTAGCTGGCAACCAGTCACAAGCGGAGTGCCCCAGGGGTCGGTGCTGGGGCGGTTTTGTTCAATATCTTCATTAATGATCTAGAGGATGGGGTAGATTGCACCCTCAGCAAGTTTGCAGATGACACTAAGCTAGGGGGAGTGGTAGATACCCTGGAAGGTAGGGATAGGATACAGAGTGACCTAGACAAATTAGAGGATTGGGCCAAAAGAAATCTAATGAGGTTCAACAAAGAAAAGTGCAGAGTCCTGCACTTAGGATGGAAGAATCCCATGCACAGCTACAGACTGGGGACCGATGAGCTAGGCAGCAGTTCCACAGAAAAGGACCTGGGGGTTACAGTGGATAAGAAGCTGGATATGAGTCAGCAGTGTGCCCTGGTTGCCAAGAAGGCTAATGGCATATTGGGCTGCATTAGTAGGAGCATTGCCAGCAGATCGCGGGAAGTGATTATTCCCCTCTATTCGGCATTGGTGAGGCTGCATTTGGAGTAGTGTGTCCAGTTTTGGGCCCCCCACTACTAAAAGGATGTGGGCAAGTTGGAGAGAGTCCAGCAGAGGGCAACAAAAATGATTTGGGGGCTGGAGCACAAGACTTATGAGGAGAGGCTAAGGAAACTGGGCTTGTTTAGTCTGCAAAAGAGAAGAATGAGGGGGGATTTGATAGCAGCCTTTAACTACCTGAAAGGGGGTTCCAGGGAAGATGGATCTAGACCGTTCTCAATGGTAGTAGATGACAGAACAAGGAGCAATGGTCTCAAGTTGCAGTGAGGGAGGTCTAGGTTGGATATTAGGAAAAAGTTTTTCACTAGGAGGGTGGTGAAGCACTGGAATGGATTACCTAGGGAGGTGGTGGAATCTCCATCTTTAGAGGTTTTTAAGATGCGGTTTGACAAAGCCCTGGCTTGGATGATTTAGCTGAGGTTAATCCTGCTTTGAGCACGGGGTTGGACTAGATGTCTTCCTGTGGTCCAGTCCATCTCTAATCTTCTATGATTCTATTATTCAAAAGCACCCACCAGCAAAAATAAAAAAGTCAGCACCTACATAAGAACATGATAAAAACACAAACAATCAAGCACACATAAAAACCTATTTTCTGTACATTCTTCAACAAAACTGATGCTTCAATAAATCTTCAGGAGGGAGGTTCGGACAGTCCCAACAAACTGCTGAGAAGTGCTCTCAGAGTTGTTTTTTTTTTTTTTTTAAAACAGCAGGTGCATTTTACCATCTCATTTCACTTAAACTATACAATTCCAGTTTCACTCCAAGCGTCTTCTGGTCCTATGTATGCCTGGTGTGTGCCAGGCTGTGAAAAGAAGGTAAACAAGCCCTCTAGGGTGTAAAAACATCCTGTTGCTGTCCGGTTTACTTTGCAGGCTCAACTAAAACCAAATTCAATTTATGAGTCATGCAGTGTGTGTGTGTGTGTCTGTCCATATATACATATATTTAGCAATGGGGTGATCTTGCAGCATTTTTTGCTGTACTCCACTTATCTGACCTTCCATGACAGCAGCCCCATCGTAACTCTGTGCTACAACCAGGAAATTTGCAATCACTGCTGCTCGTAGGCATCAACCTTCCCTTGCTCAGAGTAATCAACAAATCCAAATCAACAAAAGAAATCGTTTCTTTATTTCCAGATTTTCTGTGCATCTCACACAGACCATCATTTCTTCTTGTTTAAAGCTGCCGGCTTCGTCAAAAAACAGAAAAAGCCCCATTCTCCTGAACTTTCTGAATGATTAGCAGCAATTTGTAAAAGCTCATTTTCAGTTGTGTGGCTTCAGAGTGAAAGAACCCCCCCCCCCCTTTTTTTTTTTTTGCACATCCTTCATCATCCTTTGAAAACAAATTGCATAATTCCAGAAAGCTTCCACGATTTGATGATTCTTCCCTTTCATTGTGCCCCCACAATGCAATTCCTTGTTTAGCCAGGTAAAGCAGTAAATTGGTGATTTGTTGCAGAATACTCTCGGTTTTCATGTAATGCCGTCTTGTGAGAATTTGACAACTGGGCCACTACAGAGCTCACTTCCGACTGTTTGAAAAAATGCCTCCTTTCAGGACACGGTGTCTGGCAGATTGTACACACTTCTGAGGATTTTTTCATATATTTTTCCAGTCCCTTACTCCATTTTTGGTGAAGGGGGGGGCAACTATTTTGCTGACAAAAGAGCACCTTGGGAGAAGACACCACAGAAATAATGAATTTAAAGCCATGTCCATCAGCCTACATGGTACAGCAGCCACTTTCCAATGCTTAATGCATAAGATCCTATGTTCACATACCAATTATGCAACTGCCTAAGTGATCTTCAGCCAAGACTGGGGGAGACAACTGAGAAAGTCACAGCTATTTTATACTTCTTTAAAGGCTGCCAGACTGCAGCGAACCCAGCCAAGCATGCGATCAGCAAGGAGACACGATACCTAGGGTACCTCCGGAGAAATTAGGTGATCAAACCCTTAATTGATAAAGTGCAGGACTTGAGAGACTGTCTACACTCATGACCAGAAAAAGATGTGGTCCTTTTTAGGCCTCGCTAGCTAATCTAGAAAATGTGTACTGCTGTTCACCACATTAGTAGCATCCCTTACAGAACTAACTTAGGCCTCCAGCTCCTGAAAGGTACATCAGGCCACCAAATGCCAAGTAGCATCACAACAAATTAAAGAGATTCTATGTAGTCAACTGGTTTTATGAACTCCATGCTTTGAGAGGCCTTTTATATTCCAGACTGATGCCTCAGCCATCATCACAGGAGTGCTACTGTCCCAAGAACATGACAAGAAGGAGCATCTGGTGTTAAACTGCAAGTTACCTCCTCATGCAAGAGTCTACGCAGTAATCCCAAAGGAGAGTCTCACGGTCAAGTAGGCCATTCCTACACGATGCTATTATCAACTGGGCAACAACTGTTGATTAGTGACCAAACATGCTCTGCTGAAATGGCTTTGAACCGTATGAAGGATGCGCATCCGAAAAAGGAGGTCTGTCGTGGGGTCTAGGCACCCCATGCTGATTTGGCAGCCAAAGGGTTATCAAAGCAACTGCCTGCCTGCTCAGCCAGCGCTGATTGGCAGCCCAGCTGCTGCTGTGAGGATAAAAGGGCTGTGAGGCAGGCAGTGGAGCAGCTGCCAGAGAAACAGAGGTACTGCAATGAGAGGATCCTTCCAGCATACCAAGGAGCTGCCGCCATATAAAGCAACACTCCAAAAAGGGAGAAGCAGGACAAGAGGCCAGGGAAGCCTACAGAGAAGGAGCAAGTAGCTCAGAGAGCTCAGAGCAGTAGCAAGTAGCTCAGAGAGCAGCGATGGACTGGGAAGGACTGGTTCTGGCTGTTCCAAACAAGAGCCCTCATTTGGAACACAATGGATTGGATAGGCCGGGGTTTCCCTACCTACTCCACCCAGGGACTTTTAGAGAAGAAGGTCCTAAACCCAGGAGACCTAGGGTTGATTAGCCCCTACCAGAGCCACAGAACTTCCAACTCCCCATTTGCCTGAAGGGGACAGTGACTATAAAGGACCTGGCCAGGGGGCTGGATCACAACAAGGACTTAAATGTAGTGGTGGAAGTAGATTGGTGCGACCCGCCCCCCCATGGGGGGCCGTGAACAGACAAAAGCCCCATCTTACAGTGCCATGTTAATTTTATATAATTCTAGCTTTATAATCAAAATGTCATGTGATACCAAGTCAAATACCTTAGAGGCATCTAAATATATTCCATCAACACTATTACTTTTATCAACCAAATTTGTAATCTCAAAAAAAAAAAAAAAAAAAAAATCGGGTTAGTTTGACGGGATTTATTTTCCATAAACCCATGTTGAATAGGCATTAGTTATGTTACCTTCCTTTCGTTCTTTATTAAGTGAGTCCCATATCAGCTGCTCCATTATCTTGCCTAGGATCAATGTCAGACTGTCAGGCCTATTGTTATCCTGTTTACCCTTTTTAAATAGTGGCACAAAATTAGCTTCCTTCCAGTCTTTTGGGACTTCCCCAATGTTCCAAGGTTTACTGAAAGTCAACATTAATAGTTCAGTGAGCTCCATAGCCCATGGTTTTAAAACTCTTGGAAGTAAATTAGCCAGACCTGCTGATTTAAAAATGTCATCTGACTTTAGCAGCTCCTGTTTAACATCCTCCTGCGATACCTGTGGTATGGAAAGACTTATCACCAAAATGATGAGACTTCATTGGTTTTCCACCCTCTCTCCGCAACTACAGAACACGGGTATTTGTTGAAAACTTCTGCCTTTCTGCACTGTTATAGATAATTCTACCACTTCCATCTAGACTTCCACAGGATAGCTGGTCTCTGTGGATAGACTGAGCCCAGTGCCCCTGGATTGGATCAGGTGAGCCCAATCCAGCTAATTGAAGAGGGCTAGAAAGGGCTGCGAGTAGGCAGCTGGGCGGGGGAGGGAAGGGGGACTGAGACAGGCTGAGCCCTGGGGACCAAAGCCACACTGGAGTGGAATTAACTCTTGTGGTGGATCCCTGGAGCAAGGAGACCAGGGGCTCAAGGAAGCAACCATGTAGCTGTGGCTCTAAGAGGGAGCAGAGCTGACAGAGGCTTCCTTGCCTAACTCCAATCCAAGCCAGGAGCTGGAGTACCACAGACACCAGGGAAGGTGTCCTTGAAGCTTGGAGGTTTTGAGTTCAGAGGGCATTCAGTTTGTTTGTTAACCTTTATTATAAAAATAAATCTCCTTGACTGAGACTGGACATGGCAGAGTATTCTTGGAGCCAAGGAGAAACAGCAGCCCCTGGCGACATGGACCAATACCATTGTCAGGATTCTTTTTAGTCTTAATATACTTTAAAAAATCCTCTTTGTTGTCCTTAACTCTGCTGGCATAGATTTCTCCTTGTGTCCTTTTGCTTTCCTTATCACTTTTCTACAATTCTTTGCTCTGACTTATATTAATTACTATCAACTTCCTTTTTCCTCCATTTATTCCATTTGTCTGAAGTCTTGCTACTGGTAGGACCACAAAAAAAAAATCTATCCCTTGTCCTAATTGCAAGACTTGGTAGCTTCCAACTAAAGCTATTTGAAGGGGCACCATCAAGCTGGAAAAAAAGATCAAATTTCTATCTAAAATGTCACCTTAGTTATGGTTACAAGTAACACTTAGGACTACTATAATTGAAGGAAGCTAGCAAAAATATATCCCTGTTTAATCTTATTTGTGCTGTGTGCATTTGACAGTACTATGCCTAGTCAGCCTCATGGTTTCCTCTGTATAAGCAACTGGGTATTTGATCCTTAAGAGTGTCCGAGTGTAACTTTAAGCACACAAAGATTACTATTAAATTAAGTGGAACTACTCACGTGTGTCCCCATGATCAGGACCTTAATTAGTCAGTTTCTCACTTGCTGAAGAGACTTTTCAAGACTTCAACATGGCAACCGCAACCAAACAGGTATGCTTATTTTTTGAAAAATGTTTTAGAAGTTTCAGAACTTAGTAGTTAAAGCTCTACCAAGAGCTGAAAAATTTTAGTCAATACAAAAAAAAGTCACCCTGATAATGTCTAAGTAATTCTTCCATCGTAAATAAAAGGTTTTATAGTACAGTGTCTTCCCTGAGGCCACTATCTGCAAATCCACTGCAATCTGAAAGGTATTAAATAACCAAACTAAACTTGAAAAGTGCATTTTGTTCTTCCTTCCTCAAATAAACCTTCTATGAATGTTTGTTAACCCAATTGCACAAGATCTAATGAACTATCTCAGAAAAATAATTTGCTTCAGCTCCCTTTTCTTATGCGACTTAGGCAAATCATTTAATTTTGTCTCAGTTTTTTCATCTAAAATGGGGATACCACTACTTGAGTGACAGAAGCATTGTGCAGGTTAATTCATTAACATATGTACAGTGTTCTAAGATTCTTGGATGGAAAGCATTTTTAAGCCCCAAATACTATACTACACCACAGCATAAGGTAACATCTGACAGTTCTTCACTAGAGAGACAAGGTGGGACCAACACGGCCATAACTACACTGCATACAATAGGAGAATAGCGTAGCAGCAGCAGCTACACTGGGTAGAATATAGATTTATTCAGGGGGAAGACAGAATACAGGCACTCCGAGGCCATCAAAGCTGTTCAAAACACAGATGTTTCACAAAACATTTTGAAGCTTCCCAATTTTTCAGTATACTCTCCATCCCAACCAGTGGTAAAATGGGGAAAGAAAAAACGTGGGGCGAGTGGGAGAAAGAAGAGAGAGAAGTTTTGATTTGCGAGTGTTTCAGTGAAAAATCAGAAAGGCCATCTTCAATTTAAAAAAAAATACTTGAGTGAAAAATTTTGACCAGCTTTGGATGCCAGGGGGAGGAGCATGATGTGAGAACCTGATGCTGCCCCCACCTACAGCCTACGGTCATAAAGCTTGGCAGTATAGACCTTTAAAGGCCCCTCCTTTGATGTCCCTAATGGCTGTATACACCACCCTGTGCTAAGGGTTCCTTCCCTGGTCACTGAACCAGAGGTAGCATCCACCAAAGAAAGGAAAAGGCCATTAGGTAATACAGTTCACACGGAGGTGCTACACCAAATGAAGTTGTGTTGCCTGACATTTTAAAGCATATGTGGGCACATTTTAATAAGCAATTGATAAGACTATTAAATGGGCCTATGGGGACTTAACTTTGAAGGTTGCTCTCTTTCATTGCCAGTTTCTCCTTGCTAAGAGCATTTTCCATGTGTACTTCAATGGCAGAGGAGAGCAGTGAAATCTGTGATGCCGCCTGCCTTTGACATAGCCACAGGAAATGCTTTCACGAAGAGAAACCAGCAGGTTTTAAAACTTGGCCTTTGGAGCTTACCTGCAAAACTGTCTTTACAAGTCAGCAAATTTCCTTCACTGAGATTGGCATTAACCCAACTCATAGGTACTTCAAAGGCAAGACTCTGGGGAGGGAGCTGAAGCTGAAAGCAAAAGTGCTGCGATCAGTAGAAACAGGAAGCTTTAGGAGCTTCATGATCTCAGGACCACCAGTGCTTTTATAATTATAACATGCATTAATACTAAGCAAAGGAGGGAGAAAATAGCACGTGTTTTCTCTCTAGTCTTTTTCACTGGGCATCTTTTGCCAGGCATTCTGTTGTTGGATAATAAGTTCTGAGCGGTACACCTACTGTCCCTATAACAGGACAGGTGAGAACTTGGGTTTACCCATGTAGTTAGGTTTTTGGTACGTTTGATTTTGTATTGGAGATGAGGAAGAGAAACAAGCCTGTTATCTGCCCTCTCGAGCTGCTAAGAAAACTTGAGGCAGGGAAAAATTAAAAATATCTGTCTAGCCAATGCAGGGATGTGAGGGATAATACATTGGAAATTAATTGAGAAGGCTCCAAAGCACAAGGTACAACCAAGAGAATGCGATGGGATAGATGTAGGGTGAACATGGGGTCATTCATGACCCATGAAAAAGGGGTAGTGTTCTAAGCAAGATGGATCAAAGCTTCTCACTGTCATGGAAATCATCATGCACCTTAAATAAGGCAAGTCGGATGACGCTTCTTACTTCCTCCCAGGAATTCATATTTGTGATAGGAGATTGATTCACAGGAGTGCTGCTAACTGTAGACCAGTCACATGATCTGGGAGAGGGTTACAGAAACATTTACCTTAGTCACATGACACACACTGTTCACAGTCAATAATCCAGAAGTTACTCCTAAAAAAAAAAAAAAAAGAAAAAAAAAATCAGACAATGGCAAGGAAGCATAATCAGCTCATGTTACTACCAGTTCTGTGTCTAAACTGCAATGGCTTTGCGTGCCTAGCCCTTTGTTCTCAAACAGGTCCATCTGCAGGAGCTTGTTCACCCATTGAAGTAGATCGGACACCTGGATTTGTACGTGCTGCTCCTGCTGCTTTTTCCATTGACAGTGTCTGGCGGGACGTGTTACTGATGTCAGCACAGAGACACTGACAGCTGCATTCCAGAGGTGCCCAAGAAAGACAATGTTTAGTTGTCTTCTGTTCTACATGTAGGAAATTTACAACCTTGGAACAAGTTCCAGCCACTTTGTTTAGAATCTTAAAATTTCTTGGTGATACACAGAGGCCCCATTGGTGGTTCACTACCATGTGTCAGCAACTCCTATCAGGCGTGACAAACTCCCTTTGCCTAACACACAGCTGTCATAGTATTTATCTATACCAAACGTCATGTGCGGTATCAAATGAAATCTGGTGACATGCTGGTCACTGATATCACCGTGAAATGTATGTATTAATGTTAGATGAGGACTTATGGATATTTACTGAAACTATGCTTTAAAGTCTGTAACCAAACATGGGCAGAAGCAGGTTTCCTTCCAGACAGAAGGGAAGGCAATTATCTCCTCGCCTCTAATGTAAATGTAGCATCGTGTGTCAAATACAATGGGAATTACATTTGCAAGTCAAAGTAAGCAGGGAAAACAAATTCACGGGGGATGTAAAAGCAGCAGGGCGCTGGCACTCTGGAGAAGTTAGCTGTGTGCCTGCTTCCCTCCGAAAGGTCAGTTACGCAGTTCTCTGTCTGTGCTTGAGTCGCAGGCTGCTTGCCTGGGCAGACAGATGCCGAATCAGCCCCTCTGTCCTGGGCTCCCAAGTGATCAGAGTGGGGACATTCATGTGCTAACAACATTACTTCCCCATTTTCCTTCTCTGGAGCCCCCTTTAGGGCAAACCTCCCTCCGCTTTCTAGAATGGGGTCTGTGTGACTTTTCTCAGCTGCAAAACTCTGGCAGGTAGCAGTTGGAACAGCCTTTCCAATGATCGGCACCTCTCCCCCATTGGGCTCTGATGGCAAGCTGCATGTAGTTGTGCTGCAGGAGCCGATCTCAAACTCCCTCTCCTCCCAAAACCTGGAAGCATACTGCTTCCCCTTGCTGCAGAGCAGTCAGAGGGACCTTCACTCACTTTCTCAGGAGATTCTAAGGCTTCATGATCTTTCTTGGGGATTTTAATACCATATTCTCTTTTGCTGCAAATTACCACACAGTTTTAGCACCATGGAAAAAATCATTTCTAACAAGCATGTCAGCAGAGATACCTTCTATTATCCTCTCAACCAAATCATTCTCCAGGCTTTCCCACTTTGCATGAATTTTAGTAAGAGACACAGAAAGCCTGGATCCGCCCACTACCACAAGCTCTGCTGTTTGACCAGGTAACACGTCAGCTTCTTGAATTACACTCTGTTTAACCAAAGAAATATGTGCCCCAGTATCTTTTCATCCCAAGCATTCCCTATCATTAATTTTAACAGTCTTAACATGTTCCATATCTGGCTCTAGAGAGCCAACCCCTACAAAACCAATATTGTAAGTTTCAGGTGCAGAACCAATCCCTACAAAACTCGCCAGGTGAGTTGTAGGCGCCTCTGAGGCTCCTGCACCAGAAGTGTCTGGGTTAATAATAGCTGCATGTACATGAACAGGTTGGGACTTGGTTTCCTTTAATTTAGGGCAGCGATTTCTCAGATGTCATCAGTGTAACACCACTGAACACCTTTTCGGTTCTCACCCCTTTCAGGAGGCTTGGGAGAGGAACTACCAGGAGAGGAGCAACTTTGGGGAGATCAGCGCCTAGCCTCCCAGCTCCTTTCCTTCTTCCCAGAGGTAAAGCGGGGACCCTGCTTCCCACCAGGTATAAACCCCTCTTTCTGTAATTTACTCTCACTGGGTCTGCTCAAAGGCATCTGCTAGCACAGCCATTTCTTCCATAGATGTCACAGTTTTATCCCAGAGACATTGTTTTACATCATCTTTACATATACTCAAGAAATGTTCCTGACTAAGGAGATTAATCACTTCGTTAAAATTGTAAATACCTTTCCCCTTAACCCACTTCCTTATCAGGTCATTCATCTTGTATACATATTCCCCATTACCCAGACCCACATTTCTCTTGAGATTACTAAATTGTATCCTGTACACAACAGGAGTAACTTGGAACCCTTTCAAAACAGTTTCTTTAAATTTAGAGTATTCTCAAGCATCCTGAACTGGCATTTCATTAAATACATTTTGAGCATTACCAGTCAATGTTGCAATCAAGATGGGGACCTTTTTGTTATCAGGAATTTCATGGACTTCACACAGCCTCTCAAAAGTGGTGAAATATTCCACGATACAGTCTGACTCTTGGTCTGCAGGACACAGTTAGAAACTTGTGGAGTGATGGGAATCGTTGGGGGGTTCTGGTTCTGCTTTTCAATCCAATTCAGTTGTTGTTTGCGTTCTCTCTCCTTTTCTTCATCCTCTTTGGTTTTCTTCTCCATGGTCTTCCTGTGTGCAGCTCCTTCCCTGGAAGCCTCCACCGCTTTCTCAGTCACCTCCAACTCTTTCATTTTCATTCTCATTTCTGCTTCTTCCAGCTGGCGTTGGTGATTTTTTTCCCTTCCTCGGCTTCTAACCTGAACATGTCCAACTTTGCAATTACATTGTTCTCACTCATCTTTATGCTTTTTCTGCCCCTATTTCCCTTTCCCAAAATAAGCAAACAGAAAATAACAAAAATGTAACCTTTTCTTGACCGTTTCCAGCCACCATGCTTAAAATCACTACACCAGTGTATGTAGTGGAAATCTCACTCAAGACAATCAGCTATGCATCTCACCCTACTTGCTGTGCCATTGTGACATCTCTGGGGTACAATCTGGACTGTGGAACCACTGGGTCCCCTTTAATTGTTCAGCCTAGGCAGCCTTCTAGCGTGCAGGGGCAAACCCAGCAAAGTTCATAAATGCTCTCCTCAGCCATTCATGAACTGTACACAGGGAGACACCAGCAATTTTATCCCAGCCCCAGCCTTGCACCTTTGACATGAGCATCTTATTCTGCTCAAGACCTTCTAATTCAAGCTCATTAATGCAAGACCTAATGCAAGCTCATTAATTAATCCGCCACTCTGTCAAAGGGTAGTGGACCTGCACCAGCCTTAGTAACCTGAGTAGATTCTTCAAACTTCAATCAAAAAGACACTGACTTAGATAAAACATTAGATTAAGTTTATTAACAAAAGAAAGATAGGTTTTAAGTGATTTGTAAGTGGTATAGGCATAAAAGTCCAGAACTGGTTACAAAAAGAAATAAAAGATAAAATCACAGTCTAATTCCTCAACTTTATCAAGCTAAATCAAATTTGAAGTAATGAGATTTCTCTTATCCCAAAACCTACAGCAGTCTGTGCTAACTGGAAAGCTTTTCCAGTTAGGATAGCCCCCTCACCTCAGAGTTCAAAGGTTTCTTTGTCTTCCAAACGATCTTTTTGCCTTCAGTGAAGGTGGAGGAGGAGAGGTGATGTCACTGTCCCTTATTTTATACTCTCCTCCAGGTGCTGGAAAGATCCTTGCTGTGTCATGGGCGTTAGGCAGCCCCATGGTATGCATGCTCAAGCAACTGTCTTTCATGTGAATTGTAAATCTTTTGTTTACAACTCCCCTGCTGGTGAATGGCTGGTGACGGTTGCTTAACAGCTGGCTGGGAGATGGTCACTCCTTTTTTGCCACCGAAGAGCATTTTCCAGACTCAACATGTTTCAGTAACAAAACATGTAGCAAAATTTTATAATTTCATATACAATGATGATACAGACATTTCAACAGGACAGTAATGTTCAACACATTATGACTTTTCCAACGATGCCTCACAAGGCATATTTTGTACAAAACATATCATAGTCATGTAACAGTGATGAATACGGGGGGCTTCGGTGCTATTTTGAGTGCATCACAAAAGCAAAGTAAAAGATGGCAGAGCTTCTGAGGAGATTGTTTGGGTGACTAACAAATTGGAGTGACAGGGAGCTGACACCCAGGTTAGCACCAGCAACTCTCTCGCTCACTGAGCAGGAGGGTAACAAGATAACTCACAGTCCTGTATATACTGAAAAAGCAACACACTCTCCCACTTGCAATGGAAGTAGCAACTCAGAAGTGTTTTAGGATTTCTTCTGTTCTAATTTCTTGTGTTGTAGCTCTTTGGTAACCACTTCAGGGCACATTCAACTTAGCTTTTGATAGGTTCTTTTAAGGGGATTGCCTCAGCACCTGAGAGGCATCACGCACAGTGTCCGAGATCTTTAAAGTTCTGTATGGTGTGGAAGGAATTGTTAACGATCGGCTGATTCGGGGAAAAGTCAGCGTCACCACACCAGGAGACTGCACGGCACCTTACAGTGTGCCCAAGGAAAGAACCTTACATTGTACGGGCCCAAGTCGCAGATGGGGCTGAATGAAATGAGTGATGTAGGACACATTCAGTGACAAAGATTAATGCCTCCATCGCATAGCGAGAGTCACTATCCATGGACTCCAGGAGCCACTGTTAAAATTTTGGCTTTACTGGGGTTCTGAGGAAAAGTGTGTGCCATCTTCAGAGCTGCAGCAGCCAGGACAATAGATGGGCAATAGCAGAAGGTGATCTGAGCAGAAGCTGAAGGCATAGCTGGCAAAAGGGAGTGCTAACAGCAGGGGGAAACCTTGGAGAAGACAGCAGTCTTCTGGTATGACTAGTAGCAAGCTCTGCTAACTCTGCTCTGGATTGTGCCCCAAAAGAGTGAAGTGGGGGTGCAGGAAGAAGTCGCCTCCATTTCATTTCAGACACTTGGTAGGGCAGTAAAAGGGCTATTGCCTTTCAAAAGAGCTTTTATGTTTACGGGAGTTAGGAGCATCACCTCTCTTCTTCCTAGAACTACAAACCCTTCAACAGCTATTCATGGCCCTTTCCAGGCCTGATCAGCAGCAATCTCTATAGGCAACAAACCAGCAGTTGAAAGGGAATCCATTTAGAGAGTAGCATGGGCCAATGAACTATGCACTACGGTGGGAATCAAAAGATACAGGATCTATGCCCAGTTCTCCCAGTGACCTACTGTGTGATATTTGACCAAATGGTCAGAGCAGGAGCCAGGACCTTGAAGTTAGAAATGAAGACAGAGTTAGGAGTCAAGCCAAGGGTGAGAGTCAGACACAGGCATCAAGCCAAGGGTTGGAGCCAGAAGCCAGGGATGGGGCATAGAAGCAGGGACCTGGAACAGGGCAGGGCTCATGAGTCAGGTGAGAAGGCAGAGTCCAATGCAGCAGCCAGTCAAGAGCTCACCCAGTTGCTCAGACAATTTCCTGTGCCTTCGTCTGGCTAAGACTCTCTATTTATGCCAATCAGAGTGGCAGGGCATCTCCTCCAATTGGGATCTTTGGGGGCAGTGCCTAAAATAAGCTAGGATTCACCAGCCCATAGTACCAGTGAGCTGTCAGCTGGTAGCTACAGTCTGAA
Source organism: Emydura macquarii macquarii (assembly GCF_026122565.2). NCBI lineage: Eukaryota > Metazoa > Chordata > Testudines > Chelidae > Emydura > Emydura macquarii. The sequence continues at coordinate 3,653,748 of NW_027133667.1, forward strand.
GATTGTCTGGGGACCCAGGTTCGAGACCCGTGATCCCTCACACCAAAGGCAAGTCACTTCGCTTCTTTTTCCCCTTCTGTTCTTTATTGGTCTTATTTACACTATAAGCTCTGCAGGGTGGGAACTGTCTCTTATACTGTGGTTGTATGGGCACATAGTCACAATGCAATGCCTCTGTTACTGTGATACAAATAACCCAGCAAGAAGCTGAAAATGAAGCCATTTGGTAGGTACCTCCCATTTGGACAAGGCTTTCTTACTCAAGCATAATAGCCTGCCCCAGCAGAAATGAGCTGTGACACTGCCAGGCAACAGGGGCTGCTGGAACTGCAGTAACCCCTGTTCAGGCAGCATTACCAAGCCTGCAGTCCCAGAGGGACCCTGTCTCCTATCCTACCAGGCACAGTGCTACACCGACTGCTCTGTGGGGCACAAGGGGATAACTGCTTTGTGCGGTCATCTCTAGATGGAGGTTGCTGTGAAATTTCTCCTGTGTTGCTTTAGTGCAGGGGCAACTCCCCTTCATGGCTAGCAACAGTGGGAGTGTAGCATGCACCATCAGCTGGCATTTTTCCATGTTACATAAACCTGCTCAGAACAGGCTGGTCCATACTAACTCTTCCAGTGCCACTAAAAGCAGAGGAAGAATTTCAAGGACTACTCAGTGTTCCTTTTATCATCATAACCCTGGGTGGGGCACATTTCAGTTCCACGGGAGAAGGTGGGAGCAAGCAAACTTTCATCCACTATTCCCCCAATTCCTTCCACAGACACTAGCTGTGGACACATTTGCTATTTTCCCATCGTGTTTTCCCCAACAGAGATACTGCTCCATAGCTGAAAGGTTGAGTCAGATGAGAGGGCCCTAGGAGGCACTGCATACTAAGCCCAGGGCCCAGGGTCATGGTTAACTCACTATGGATAAATACCAGGAAAGTGCTGTTAGGTGTAGTGAGTTTGTCAGGTCTGAGTCAGAATTTGCTTGTAATGAACAGTGACCCTTTTCCAGTTGGCACCAATAGGCCTCTGAGACAGTACTGTAGTGTGCAGTGTAGACAGAGCATTAACTCTTAAATCTTGCAGACATGATGTATCAATGTACATGGGGTACTAGGGCAGGTGGTGAATTCTCTAAACCATGATTTGAGGATTTCAGTAACTCAGCCAGAGGGGATGGGTCTATTTCAGGAGTAGGTGGGTGAGGTTCCGTGGCCTACAACGTGCAGGTGGTCAGACTAGATGATCATAATGGTCCCTTCTAACCTTAAAGTCTATAAGTCAGAAGACCACATTAAAAGGTTTTGCAGGGGCCCCGAGACTGGCTTGAACCACCACTGATGGTCTCCTTGCTTCTGGCTGATGCTAACAATTGCCAAGGACAGATATGGGAGCCTGGTGACTGGTCCCTAATCTTACTTCGGCTTAAAAGAAGATTTGAGTAGAACTGTGTGAAGTTTGGCAGTTTTGTTCCACAGGGGTGGAACGTAGAGGTAGATTGATTCTTCGGCTTCATTCCAGACAGTTCCCCTAGTTATGTCTCAGCCATGCAAAGCTAATTTTGCATGACTTATAAACAAAAGCATAAGTCAGCCCAGGCTTACTTGAAACCAGGTCTGTGTACACTGTGGCTGGGCTTGGGAACCTTAGCAGACCCTTCAACAGGCCTGGTCTGTGATTTCGGTTGGTTACAAACCCAGAAATCAGGCCTGGCATGTAGGTGAGTAATTTACAGGGGTTTAGAGCTAAACACCTGGTCTATGCTTAGAGGTTTTGGCAATGTGTCCGTTAGGAATTTGAAGGGGGAAATAGAAAAATCACACCCTTAACTGACATAACTATGCCAGCAAAAGCCCTAGTGCAGACGCAATTATACCAGCAAATAAGTCCTTTTGGCAATATAGCTTATTTTGTACAGGGAATTGGTATAAGCTATACCACCTGCAAGCAGACTCTTGCTGGTATAATGTCTCCACTCTATTGGCAAACCCTTTTCAGCATAGACCATGCCAAAGACTCAGGTTTTTCTCCCCTTTTCTCAGGAGACGTTTGATAGTGATCAGAACTGTGGCTCTAGATCATCTGTGTGGATAACGGGGGACATGGAGTGGATCAGGGAAGGTTGTTCTTTCCTCACTTGCCTTGTTTCCATTTTTATTTGTCTGACAGTAGTTGGAGGCTCCACTCAGAATCAGGAGGGCTCCATTACGCTAGCGACTGTACAGACGTGGTGACTGATTCTGCCCTCACACCACTTTTCCTCCACAGCAACTCTACTGAGGTCAGTGGAGCTGCCCCCAGTTTATACCGGTGTAAGTGAAAACAGGAGGATAGTCCCTCAGAGGACTTCACACAACAGTGGGTACAAGCAGTAAGGGTGAGGATGAGGGAACAGAGCAATGCAAACAAGATGAAAGATATTAAGATTAAAGACTGAATAGGTCACTTGAATGAAGAGGCAGAACCCTTACAGGCATGGATTTAGGTAGATTTAGGATTTAGATGTAACATCCCTCCAGTGAGAGCTGAGTGACAATTAGTTCATGATCTGAATTTGCTAGTTCTTCTATGCTGCGGAGGACCCAGTGACATTTCATCATGGGGTGATTTCTAATGAGAATGTGGCTGGTTTCCTTCATGGCACATCCACGGTTTGAAATCCGGGTCCAGTAATGGTTGCCAGAAGCCCATAATAGACAAGCACACAACGAGCATCGAGTAAGCCTGGAGAGATGGGGTTCCATGTGGGTAAAGTCTGTGCTAGAGGTTGTCTAACAAGAGCCGCACCTTAAGTTCAGTGTGGCCCACCATAATGGAGGAAGTTTGCTCCTTTCATGGTAACTTGACCACTTTGTGGCAGATGGGCCTCTGATGCTGGCTATTATGATCGTATAATGGGTGAATTCTTTGAAAAGACTGTAGACTCGTTGTCAGTCAGCTCTCACTGCATTTTCCAACTTCTTGCAAGCCAGACATCCACCAGCAGTACGATGTCCAGCATTTATCCAAGGATCCTGGGGAAGCTGTGAAATACACAGGCCATCAAGGATCACATACATAACTTGGTAACCTCTCCGATGATGTGGCGATCGTGTGTAGTGGAATACAATGTTATAACACACACTACTGCTGGAACCAATTGGCTTTGGACTGTTGCACAAGAAGCCTTGGCTTTCTGAAGAGGCGTTTGATGCGCTAGCAAAAAGACACAGATGCATGCAAGCAGGGCGATATCCAAGAACATAGATGGCTGAGAGGCATTTTCTTATTGCACAACATGACTGAGATTTGCATCAACTTCTTGGCTGATGAAGCAAAGGATGGTCCAAAGTACAACAATCTGCATCCTGTCTACAGTGCCATTATGTGCCTGGCCGGCAGCCATAAACAGCCTTCTAACATTCTCATCATGAAACCAGACAGCTCTCCCTACTCATTGACGGACAGAAAACAAATGATCAAAGCATGCTGAACCATGCATCCGCTGATGACTGTCCAGAGCTACGGGATCTGGCAAACCACACGACTGCAGACCCAGGGACAAATACTGATCCTCTACCACTCAAGTACAAAAGGCCACTCAAAAGTTACCAAACAGACACGCTGCTGCACCTGATGGTATTTCACCCATGCTGCTCAAAGATGCCGTGGAACCAGTGAGCATCAATCTGCATCATTTGTTCTTAAAAGTGTGGGTGTCAAGCAGAATAGAAAGACTGCCTCATAGTGTCCCAGAATAAGGGCACAGGATCTCTCACTGAATGCGGCAACTACAGGCCAATCTCATGGTTATCCTGTCCCTGGAGAGGTCTTCACCATGTTCCGGTTGGTAGTATGCAGCCACTCCTTAAAAGACATCATTCGCAGCAACCAGATTTCACTCCTGGGCTGTTGATAATGGCTGTTGTCTTTACCCTCTAGCTTCTGACTGAGCTGCACTGAGCATGTAACTGCCCACTTCGCATGGCATATATAAGCCACTTTGTTTTGGTCAACAGGTCAGCACTTTGGCTTGCACTGAAAGGAGCTGGAGTTCCAGATGTTTTGCTAAATCTGGTATGCAATCTTCCCACTGGTTCCAGTGTGAGTGCACGTATTGGTTCATGGCTTTTGCTACATTTCTACACAACCTCAGGCATGCAGCAGGGACGCATTCTCACCTTGGCACTATTCTGTGGAGCTGTCAACTGGATATTAGGACTGGCTGCTCCACACAGCGGAAACCAGATTAGTCAAGAAGCATTTCCTGACCAAGACTATGTAGATGACTGTCTTGCTTGAGGAGAAGTCAGAATTTCAGCCCTGCCCTCCAAAGTCTCCAGGATGCTGTCCACATTATGGGTTTAAACATTTCATGGTAGAAGACCAAGGCCCAGAACCTCAGAGCTGGGCCACCAGAATCTCTGCTGTAGGTAGGGTCAAGTACTATGGAGAACATTGAGAAGTTCATCTACCTAGGCTGCAAGCAGAGTTCAAATGGTCACAGCAAACTGGATATTCTTTGATGAAGCGGTCTTGCTGCCTCCTGCATGAAGTCCATATATAGTTTATGGATGTAAATACGTCTTTGCACTGAGACAAAGTTCAGGATCTATCAAACCTGTGTACTACATGTATTGCTATATAGGTCAGAAACCCGGACCCTCTTACAGGCAGACTTGGAGACGCTAGAGGCATTCCATATGTACTGTCACTGCCAAATCTTGAGCATAAAGTGGTTTGACTGTGTGTGAAATGTCAGAATGTTGCAGAGATCGGGCCTTCCTCCAATCACTCCATATGTTCTAAAGCAACACTCTATGCTCTTCAGCCACGTAACCAGGGTGAACAAAAACTCTCCAGCACATCATGTTCTCAAACTCTCTATTGACACACAAAAAGGTGCACACCCTGACTGTACCTGGCACCACCTGTGGGGCTGCCCTAGAAATTCATGGATTCTCAGGATTGAGTCAGACCTAGGAATTTCACTACATGATGCCAGGTGTGATGCCATCAACCAATGGTCTCTCTGGCTGTCAGAACAGTTTTCAGTAAACTGTACATGTTTTTAATGATAACACCCTTCAGTGATTCTAAGGCCTTATCTACACTGGGGATTTCAATTAGTGACCAGCCCCCAGTACAATGACATCAGTACAAACCCCTCAGATGGGCAGATGAAGCAGCTGTAAATCACAACTCCAGCAGCGTTGCCTGTCTACACAAGGGGTTTGTACTGGTGCAGCTATAGTGATAGTTGTAATTAAGACAAATCTCCAGTGCACCAGTGGGATATTTTTAAATAAAATAATGATTGCAGTAAAACAAAGAGCATGTTATTTAGAGGTTTCTCTTCACACACTATTGTTTTCAGCACACAAGTAACTGGTCTATCTACTATATGGTTTACACCTAACAGTGGGAAGTTTTCAAAAAAAGAGTTAATAGAGAAACCTCTCAGCAGGCCTGTCGATATCACACTTCCTAACAAATGCTAGGCTGTTAGCCCTCCAGCAACTGGCATCACTGTGTAACAAACAATATGATCAAAAGGAAAAGATCACATACACCCACATGAGTAAATCCTTAGCCATTAATTGAAGGATTAATATGTACAACATAATGGATTATTTATCTCATTGAGTCTCCTTGTGAGCTAGGCTATTATTATATATAATGGTAATAACTACACTCTGTGTTGTAAGAATTACAGTATATAAGCTTCAAGTAAAATAGGAAATATAAATCCTCCCAAAGGGAAAAGAAGCTACACAGGATGTTTAATGACTCTATATTCAGCTTATTTCCACACTGAAGATGGGGGTGATAAGAAAATCCTCCTTCAATTAAAGATTTGCTGCATTCAGAGTTGACATTGCTTCACAGAGACAGATGATGGGTTAGAGGATTTTTTTTTTGTTGACGTATTTGTATTTTGTCATCATGTACAACTGATTTTTGCATTTATATGCTAGATTTAAGAATCAGCTAGTGATTATTTAGGTGTATACACAATGAGAAGAGAAATGCCAGTCATGAACTATCTCATGAAGAGCTCAGGGCTGAAGAACTGTATCACTATATGGCAGATACATTTCATAGAGAACTGACAACATGCAATAGTCTATACAATTGGATGATACAGGTCCAGCTGAGGATATGCAAACATATAAGGCCAAATATCAACAGGCACTGAAATCACATGTAAAATATGCAATCCAGCAAGCAGCTATACAAACAGTACTAAATACGGCATACAGAAAATGGAAGCACAGCACTGCTAAAACAGTATGGTTAAGGCCTCTATCCCACATTGAAGTACAAGAGTTTAAAGAAAAATTAAAAAGAAGGACTTAAAAAAAACTCTAAGGTTTTAAAGACTGCAAATCAACAATAGACCAAAATTAAGTGCAATATCAAACTCCTATAAGACATAAGTGAGGATTCATTTTATACCTCTCCTAGCCCTATCAAACAATAGCTTACCAACATCTCAAAACTACTATCAGAACAAGGAATCCCTCCAGGCCTTTACCTCTACCCCTTTACATCACCTATATTCAGCACCATACCTCACCCCTTTCTCTAATATCTTCTCTAGTCTCCTAGATGCTTGGGTAAGGCTGTATTTCAAAGGTCCTAGACTCCTCCCTTTTTCCCAGCATGCTCAGCTATTTAATATAAAATGAGAAAAAGGAACATGTTAAGTGACTTGTTTCCTCTGTTGCCTTTTGGGGATGGTGGCTTTCCTTTAGCCAAGTAAGATGCTTTTTAAGTGGTTGTATTTCTTTAGTACTAAGACTAATTCACCTTTTTAATAAAGGGAGAAAAAGAATGATTTGAAGCATTTTCTCTTAATTCTGATTTCAGGGCTCTGCTAAAAGATGTAAGACAATAAGACAAGCTGTTAAAAAATGAACTTCTTTCTAAGACTTTTCTATTGTTACCTAAGATTGTTTGTTTGTCTGATCATAGAGTATACATAAAATTTGTATCTCTCACCAGAACTCCATATGTGTTCTCCATGTAGGTCCTTCTGGGCATATTTTGAAAGCTTTGTTAAACACTTATATTGGAATTCTGAACCTATAATATGATGCTATCTCACCTTAAGTAATGTTAAGGTTAGTCTGAAACTTTACTGTTCTTTTCCTAGGAAATGAACTGAAATCATGTAAGTACTGAATAGTTGTTGGCTAACAACTGTAGGAGCTTATCAAGAGTTTAGTATCCAGAAGTTCATCTTGTTCTTAATGGAAGCTCTTAGATGCTGTGATCTTGGGAACACATGGCCAGCTTATTTAGGTACCTAATTAGGAGCTGATCTCCCTTGAAAATCTAGCCTCATGTTGTTACTAACCTGAGCTGTCGGTGAGAGATGCCAGATCACTTTACCAATTTTATCCCAAGTCCTTTTTTTTTTTTTTTTTTCCTAAATCAAATTTTATAGGGTATTTATGCCATCTTAAAACTAGTAATTCTAGTTTCCATGGAGTAAATACACAATCAGAATTTCTGTTTGTCTTTAAGCTGTTTAATAATTTAGCTTTAGACTGAAAGTTATATTTTTTCAAGCTGTTTCCTGGTCACAGGTGGAGGTGGGGATCAATCTGTGAAGGCACAGGACAAGTAGAGCAGAGAGGCAGTATACAGGAATACAATGCTATGTGTAATACAAACCTATTATGCTCCCAGTAGAAGAGATGCTTCTATGTGCTCTTGGCCAAAACTATGGAAAACATTGAGTGACAACTGAGAATCTGGCTCCCTTTGCCTTCTTTGACAACTTTATTCTGAGCTAGGTATGGCATAGAAACTGCTCTGATGTTGGCTAATCTTCTCCTGGTGAGGGGTATAAATCAGGTGTAAATACTAATATCATTAGATCTCACAGCTGCCTTTGACACTGTTGATATTGTTGACCTTGAAGTGGTTTTGTGTTCGCAATCCCTGGCAGGAGTGCTAGGACTGAATTTTGGTTGACTACTTTTTTTTATGGGGGGATCCCAAAGGGCAGAGCTGCTCTACTTCCCCAGTGGTCCCCTCCTGTGAGGTGTGACCAGGAACTAGTCTATCACCCTCTCTTAAACAAGTGTCTATAATTGAGAGAGTCAATGAGCTGGATGAAGGGCGGTCCCTATGACATCTGGTTTTAGGATCATTGAGTGTGATATCCCTATCAATCCAAGGAGTGTGGTTGGGCACACTTGGGACATAGGTGTTTGTTTTGTTTGTTTGTTTTTATTTCTAGTAGCAAACAGACGAAGACAAGTTGTCTGGGGAGCAACTGGAGGAATTGACTGAGGTGATCAGGCCCCTCCCCCCTGGGTGAAGTTGGTTACATGCACCCAGCCTGCAATCTAGCAGAGGGGGAGGTTAGATTCTCAGCTGCTTTTAGATGACCCAATAGTAGCAGTGACCGAGACTTTTTTTCTATCTTCACTTGTCCAGGAGTCTGGGCCTTCCTCTTTTGCATGAGAACTTAATTAGCTCTAGATTTGACTTCTGAAGTGCGTTTTACCTGGAATTACACCACAAATCCACTTAGAAGGTCAGAAGTCAGCAGCCCTCTTGTTAACTGAGTATTTCATCACAAGGACACTACCTGTGGTTTGAAATCTGCACTGGCTGCCGATTGGCTTCTGGGTAGAATTGAAGATGTGGTCTCATCTACAAAGGCCTAAACGGCTGGGCCCTTGCTTCGTGCAGAGGAAGCCATTCTCTGCATCTCCCACTATCACAGAGGAGATCAGCAGAGATGGCCAACTTCAATCCTCCTTGATATAAAATGTGGATGTTAGCGGGGTATACGCCATGAGGGCCCCTCTGCTTGAGCAGTCTCTGCCCCTCCCCCAAAATCCAAATGAGCGTAGCTCTAGTGATTCTCAAGAAAAGTGAAAGTTACCTTTGTAGCAATCTCCGTATATTTTTAAGGCCCGAAGGGATAATTGTGATAGTCTAGTCTGACCTCCTGCATAACACAGGCCATAGGACTTCCCTGTATTAATTTCTGCTTCAAATCCAATGGCCATGTTTGACATGGAGCCTATCTTACAAAAACATCCCATTTTGATTTAAGAATTGGTTATGATGGAGAATCCACCATAATACTTGGTAAACTGTTCTGATGGTTACTTACCTTCACTGTTAAACACTTATGCCTTATTTCTAGCCTGAATTTGCCTAGCGTTAACATGTAGCCATTTGATCATGTTATATCTTTGTCTGTTAGATTGAAAAGTCCTCTGTTACCAAATGTATGCACCCTATGTGGGTACTTAAACTGTGATCATGTCACTCCTTAACCTTTGTTCAGTTAAATGGATTCAGCTCTTTAGAAAACATGCCTTATGGTTAAAGCCCTACTTCATGCAAATATTGCACATTGCGGATCCCGCAATATTATGCTTCCACTGCAGTTTTGACAGCCCCGAGCATCCCCACTCTCAGCCCTGGGCCCCCAACAGTGGAAAATCACAGAAAAGTGATAAGGGACCTTATTACTGCAAATAAGAAGGTGCATTATTACTTTTCTGCAATTTTCCATGGTTTGTCCACAATTTAGTTGCAATTTCTAGACAATCATCCTGTGATTCAAGTAGGGCTTTACTTATAGTAAGGGACTCAATCTTTTTAATAATTCTTCAGGCTCTTCTCTGAACCCACTCCAACTTATCAACATCCTTCTTGAAGCATGGCTGCCAGTACTTATCTCAGTATTCTAGCAGAAGTTGCACTGGTGCCAAATAAAGAGGCAATATAACCTTTTTACTCTTATTTAAGACTTCCCTGATCAAACATCCAAAGCTCACATTAGCCCTTTTGATCACAGCATTGCTCTAGGAGTTCATGTTTAGTTGACTCTCTTCCATGATGCCCAAATCTCTTTCAGATTCACTTCATCCCAGAGAAAAGTCCCCACATCCTATAACTATGACCTATATTCTTTGTTCCTATACGTATGACCTTTATATTTGGCCCTATGGAAATACATAGTTGCCTGTGCCCAGTTTACCATGTGTTCCAGATCGCTCTGTATTAGGACCTGCCCATTTCATTATTTACTACTCCCCCAGTTATCTGCAAATTTTATCAGTAATGTTGTATTTTCCAAGTAATTTTTTAAAATGTTAAATCATGGAGAGCCAAAAACTTGTGGGACCCCACTGGAAACATAAGTGTTTGAGTCTCCTTCTTATAAATACATTTTGAGAACTATCACAAACAGATTTTAATCCATTTAATGTACATAATGTTGGGATTTTTTTGTATCATTCTTGTTTATTAAGGTGCTGTTCAGTACCAAGTCAAATGTCTCACAGAAGTCTAAATACACATCAACGCTGTCTTTATCAACCAAACTTGTAATCTCATCAAATATGCTAGTTAGTCTGACCAGATCTATTTTCCATAAACCCATGTTGATTGGCACTAATCATATGATCCTCCTTTAATTCTATGAGTCCCATATAGGCTGTAGCATTATTTTGCTGTATGACAGATGACCCTTGGTGCCAACTGGCAAAGGGTTCTCTGTTCATTACAAGCAACCCCAGTTTCAGACCTGACAGACTCACTACACTTAACACTGCTTTCTTGGTATTTATCCATAGAGTAGCATGTGAGGACTCTACTGCAAGCATGTAATTTATTAATACTCATAATCACTGTGAGGTGTGTGTATGGGTAATAGTTAAAGAATAATGCAACTATATTGAAATCCTGTCCTGATGGTCCTGGAGCGACAGTGAGTTGCTAGGGAATCATGGTTGGGTGATGTTCCATTCAAGCAGGTGGCAGTTGTCATCCTTCCCAGACTAGCAGATTATGTAATGTATTGTCCGCTGTTGCACCAAAAAACTCAATGGAAAACCACAAAAGACAGACTATAAACATTGAATCCATTTGGGAGTGAAAGGGAACAATGACAGCAAGGGGCTTGCCCTGTCTATGAATAAAGACAAAACACTCCATCACTATGTCACAGGGGGAGAGAGACACTCTGGCTCCATTCACTGAAGGGGTACCTTCAAACAGTGGGGGTGCTTCAGGAACAAGTGGGGCCTGACTCCTAGGGGCCAGCACGCACTGCAAATGACTGAACTATGGGGTGAGAATCTGCTTTAGCAGATAAAAAGGTAACCCTTAAGTGTAGGCCATAGTTCATGTTTTATGATTTTGTTGTGTATGTAATCATTTGTTTCCCTCACTCAGATTTGTTTCTATTTGAATCTGTTTTTTCTTAAAATAAATTTCCTTTTCGTTTTACTATAATTGATCTCAAGTGCTGTACGCACTACACAAGTGGTAATCTAAAGTATAACTAGTAAAGTAGGCACACTCCCTTTTGGGGAATGGACCATCCTGGATTTCTGTGGGTATCGAGTGATCAGGGGCTGGATATCACAGAGGAACATTTTGGAGGGAGTTGGGGGTCAGGGTGCATCTGTTGTCAATCGGCAGGGCTGGCATAGCTCACATTAGTGCTTGAATGGCTGACACCCTGGTTGTGTTAGGGAGCTGACACCCATCTGGCACAGGCAAGACTCCCTTATGCTGCAGAAGATAATAACAAGGTGACTCTCAGCCCTGGGTGCCCTGAGACGTGTACAGCCTGGGTGCCTTCTCAGGACACCCAGGGCTGAGAGTCACCTTGTTATCTTCTGCAGCGTAAGGGAGCCATCCTATTTACACTTAAACTTAACACCAAACTTGTTTTTTCAGTTCTCTGGCATTTCCCCAATGTTCCAAAACTTGTGTTAAATGGACCAGAGCTCCTTGGTCACCTCTCTTAAAACTCTTGAATTTAAGTTATCTGGACCCGCCGTCTGTGTTTTTAATCTAGATTTAGTAACTGCTATTTAAAATAATCCATAGATACTGTTGGAGCAAAGATTATTTCATCATATAAGAATACATCTGTTTTTCCAAACTAGAGAACAGAAATATTAATTGAACACATCTGTATTACTATTCACAATTCTACTATGTCCATCTAGTAATGGAAAATACAATTGTTAGAATTCCTTTTGTTGTTGATATGCTCAATAAAAAGGAGCATCTTTAATTCTGCCGGTTATAGATGTCCTTTTGCTTCCCTTACCAATTTTCTACATTTCCTAGCTTCTGATTTATATTCATTATGTCAGCTCCCCCTTTTTTCTATTTGTTATATAGTTTATCTTGTATAGCTGCTTCTGCTTCCCTTCTCATCCAGGCTATTTTTAAAATCTTTTTAAACTTCTATAACTTAACCTACTTTCACAACTGTTGGATTGTGCCTTTTGGAGCGTTTAGTAAAATGTTTTTAAACAGTTTGCCATTAGAATTTAAATTCTTTCTTTCTCCCAGCAAACTTAGCTCAATTGTTTTCAGTTTTGTGAAATTGGCCCCCGTCAAGCACCAAATACACATTACTGGTTTGGACTTTATTCTGCTTGTTACATTTGTTATGTGCAGTCGTGATTACTTGAACCTAAAAAACCCCACCCACTTTTAGTTGAAATCAATTCCTTTGTCTGTCTACTACAGATGTCTACTATAGATATCCATGTTGTGTGCAACACTCCTTGAGTTAGGAAATTGTAAACTATCACCAGCATATGATGCAGCATATGATGCAGTTTTTCCCTACACACTATAGATATTTATTTTAGAGAACTGGTTTTCCTGTTCTCTAATGTGATTTGGTGGTTTGTAGCTGTCACCAACTATCATCCCCATTTTATGCCCTCTCTGCTAGAACAGGGGCTCACAAATTGTGCTGTGTTTCACTGGTGGTAGATGAGTTTACTGAAAGTAGTATGCCAAAAGCATTTAAATCCCCCCACAAACTTTCACTTTCAAACAAATAGTAGTTGCATGCACTGCAGCACACCAGAATATGCCCCAGAAGCAAAATGCACTCTCTCCTGGCTTTCTCCCATGATGGTGAAAATAAACTTTCCCACCATGCTAGCTTCGTCTTATTTATTAGTATGTTATGAGCTGTGGCTGTGCAGATGGGCTCTGTAGTCATCTGGTGCGCAGCTGGCTTTCTGCTAAACCTAATGTTCAGCTTAGCTTGAGCTGCTTAACTCAATGCATCGAGGTGAAGTTACAAGTCCTGCCCACCAAGTGCGTCTCCCCTGAAGAAATATATGCATACATAGCTAATTGAGAGTGGCTGCAAAACCTGCAGTGGTAAGGGATAGATCTACACTGCAAGAGGGAGCCCTTTGATCGTGGGGTTCCTTAGGTATATCTCCACTGCAGCTAGGAGCAAACGTCCAGCACTGAGGGGCAGGAAGTGCTTACTGTCTATGCAGGGAAGTTGCAGGGGGCAATCTATAAAGTCCTGGTTACAGGGCTAAGGGGAGTTTCCTGGCTCTTCAGCAAAGGAGTAACGAGCTGTCTGCAATTTGAGCCTCCCAGCAGGGTGAGCCCCTGAGCAGAATGCCCAGCATTACAGGCATCAAGGGGGCCAGAGTTGCCCAGGAGAGGAGGTTCCTGGAGCTGAAGCAGCCTGGTGCCTAGATAAAGCCCCCCCACCCCTTCCATACCCTCCCTTCCAAGCCCGTCTGGGCTGTGTTCAGCATCAATCCAGGTATGAACTAAGAAGAACTTGAACTTAAAAGACAAGTTAAAGAGTCGAGCCATTGACTGTAGCCCAGCCGCAACTCCCCGAAATGGATCAGGATGCTCTTTATGACAACCTATTGTTTCTTGTAATTGGAGTAACACACAGGACATAGTAGCAATGGCTGCTGCTTTGGTTTTTGATGCATTGAGAAGCCTGAGATGTTTAAAAAGGATGCTACAGGAGAACCTTGGAGTTACGAACACCCTGGGAAAGGAGGTTGTTCCTAACGTTGAAATGTTCGTAGCTCTGAACAAAAACATCAGGGTGGTTCTTTCAAAAATTTACAACGGAACTCTGAGTTAATAAAGCTTTAAAACTTTACTAGGCAGAAGAAAAATGCTGCTTTTTTTAACCATCTTAATTGAAATGAAACAAGCACGGAAAGTTCCCTTACCTTGTTAATTTTTTTAATGTTCCCTTTATTTTTAGTAGTTTAACACAGCACTGCACTGTATCTGGGGTTTTGGTTTTTTTTGGGGGGGGAGAGGGGTTTCTGCTGCTGCCTGATTGTGCACTTCCGGTTCTAAATGAGGAGTGTGGTTGACTGGTCAGTTCGTAACTCCACTTTGGTGTTCGTAACTCTGAAGTTCTATTGTATAAGCATAGGTATAGTTTGGCTTGTGTATTGGGGAGTGGGGAGATGAGCAGATCCAGTCAGGCCAACGGGCCCACTTGTGGGGAGAGGGGCAAATTCCACACCTGCCTGAGGCTTGCAGTTTGGGCGGGCTACGCCCCCTGTCACCACCAAGCTATGCTCATAATTATAAGTGAATGTTTTAGGCTTACTGAAGCATTTGTTTTACTATAGAGTGTGGAAATGTGTAAATTAGGCCTGTCAGAGCCTAAAATCAATGTGCACACAAAGGAGACATTTACATGTGTTCCTTCAAACATCAGTTCTTTAAGAAAGTGGTGCATAGACCAATAATGTTTAGGAACTCCAGTGCTAGGACGCTGATTACAAATGGTCTTGAATGCTTATGGATTAGAGCTGTCAGTGATTTGGAAACAGGTAATGCCATATTTGACAGTGCTAGCCCCCCTTTCCTGTTGTGCCTTCCTAAATGAGCTGTAGTTTATAACACTGATTTACAACTCTTCAGACTGCCAAGCAAGTAAGCGTGGTGCTAGGACGTATAAACAGTGAAATAACCTACATTCAGTTGGATGTAAGGCAAGACCCATAATGTTTAAACATACGTTGATTTTTAAAAGTGGCGAGAATCCATCAAGATCATATTTATGGGATAGAAAACAACTAGATGAAGCACAAATGGAGCTGGGGAATCTATTTGCATGGGGGGATGAGGGCATAATCTAGGAGCATGGTGTGAGATTAGAAAAAGAGGGATTTAAATTGGATTTCAGAAAGGGCATTGTCCCCTCGGGCACATAACTAGTATGTGGGATAGCTTATTACAACAGAACAGGAATGATTTATGTGAGGGAGCTTAAAATTCAAAATAAATAAATGAAGAAAATCATGGGCTGTGGTTAGAATAGTTGGGACTTTGGTCCATCAGCTGTGGACAGTTGGATTCCCTGTGCTCTGAACTTTCTCCCTTTCTATCTAAATACACTAGTATGGTAGCATTTTTCTTCATTTCGTGCCTCTTAAGCTATTTGGGGGTGGAGGTGGCTTCAGTCATTTGTGCTTTGCAATACACTAAATCAGGCACCTACAGTCCCTAAAATTAGGCTCTCAAATCCATGTTTAGCCACCTAAATAAGTGGCCTGTTCTCACCTCCTCTCCCGCTTTCTTAAAGTACGAAGCACCCAGCAGCTGTCAATGGAAGCGGTTGGATGCTCTGCCTCCCTTCTGAAAACCAGGCCCTTTGTGCAGTGAACCATGACTTTAAAGGCCTATCTTCAGGCATCCACTTAAAGAAAAATCTGTGCCATAATGTCTGAGGGTGTAACACAGCTGTGCTGGTAAGAGACTGAACCTTCTTTCCATCTGATCCCAATCCCCTTGTTCTTTTGTATTTATTTTATAGATGGGTGGATTGCAACTGAACGAGTCCCTAACATTTTTGCTTGAAGAATGGACAGAACTGCGAAAAGGTGTTTAAAAGAGAGTAATCAGGAGAAAGATTTATGCCCTGGAGGGGCGGGGAGGACAAAGGCGGTGTGAAGATTAGATACAGAAAAAGGCATATGCTGAATGCATTTGAAATGGAAACTAAATTGACCAAGAGGGCTCCTGAGTCTTTGGTGCACATGTGTAACTCCAATTGATTTCAAGTGCATGCACATGCACCAGCTAGAGAACAGATCCCTAAAGGTAGCATTTCTGAACAGCATTAACAACAAATGAGTCTCAAAAAGAGAGAATTCAATGTATAGGTTTACAAAGGCAACAATCTTAACACAGACCTATGCGCAGAGAGAAGTGATAGAAATAACTGACACTTGCTGATGCTAGTAACTGGGGTATTAATAATCAAAGGGATAATCTCTACAACCCTAATTAAAAAAGTGGTGAACAGCTGGTGCTATTGATTGAAATGCTCAAGTGAATGTTGCTCTTTCACATGGGTTGGAATTGGCCTTTCATTACGGGAAGAATATTATAAAGACTGAAAAGGTCCCCCCAAAAAGACCACCTATGATTTGGGGCAGCCGCATGAATTAGCCAAGTCTGACCCATAGCAGAAGCAAACAATGACAATGGGGGAGGGGGACTGGATTGACTCTTTCCTGAAAGTCAAGGAATGGACTGATGTAAATAAGGGGTTTTTAGCAGTTTTCAGTTAATAACATAATGGGTCATAGTCCTGAAAGTGAAAGGACCAGCATATTTCAAAACAAATGCAAGCAAATGATGCTGAGGCTAACTTGGGACAAAATGCTTCGTAGTCGCAATAGGAATACGTGAATGGATCAGTGTGAGACAGAAGAGACTGAAGGGGAAAATACAGTATCGTGTAGCTATTGCGCTAAATGGATTTGCACATATGAGGCTCTGGTGAGATAAAGGTTCTTGGTATTTCCAGGTTTGAAAGAAACAATGTCTTCCAACCCCCCTTATTATTCCCCCTACAATCAGCCCTCATAGAAATTATTTGAAGAGTCAGTAACACTAAATCTTGTTTGCAGTGGTGGAAGACAGTTAGTTGCAAGCATAAGCACAGATCCTCTCCCCCGCCCCCCCAAAAAAATCACAACCCCCTTTCTTTTCCCTGTCTCTACTTTTAAACTCATAACAAATCCTTGCTCATAGCAGATACTTAAAGCCAACAGGAAAAGAGAAGTCCAGTGTGTTTCTGATGAAGATGATTAACTGGGAACAACTCTCCAAACTATAATGCGCGGAATTGCTCGCTTCCCTGCCCAATGAGATCTGGCAGTTAATATTTCACCCTACTGCAAATTTGCTTTTAGGAAAATTGAAGGGTAACCCTGGGTTGTCCTGTCAGTCACTTCCAATGACGAAGTTGGAAATGCTACCCCAGGCTGCTCTTAACAGATTGCACACTTATTGCTGGCACAGAGCAGGTTGAGAAATAGAAGATTTCATTCTCTCTCTGTCTCTCTCTCGCCCTCTAGTGATATAGCCTGGAGCGCTGGAACACGCTGCACACACAGTCGGTTCTTGCTGTTTTGATTCAGTCTGTTAGAAAGTTGCAGTCAAGTGCTTTATCTGCATCATGAATCTAACTGCTAAAAACCACCGCATCTCTCTGAGTGATGGGAATAGCATCCCCGTGATTGGACTTGGCACCTATTCTGACCCCAAAAAAGTAAGTATCTATCCTCTATCTTTCCTTTTATAAACACTTTTATTGCTCTGATCAGGCTGACAGATTCAGACTAGAAACACATGAAGCAGTTCACCTCCTCAAAGTTTTCTGAGCACAAAGATCTAAGAGGACTGTTAAAAGTTGATACTTTCCTTTCAAAGGCAGCTGACTTATCAATTTGCCTTACAATGTCTTTCTGCTGGCATCCTGGAGGTTTCTTTAAATTCAGATTGTTAGCAGTTCAGACAAAGTGTGGCCAATCTACAAACATTTTCGGTGATCCTCTCAGTCAATTTACTGTGCAGACTTTAAAACATCCAGTTAACAATGGTGCTTTCACATCGTGAAAGCAGGAAGGGCTAAAAATATCAAAGCAAAGTTTGGACTTTTTGTTGCTAACTTCCAAATATTCACAACTTCAGAATTTTACAGCAAGCAAACAATGACTGAAATACTAATTAAAGGGATGGATAATTCTTACCCCAAGTAATCTGTTGTCTTTAGGAATATTGAATAATCCCTAGCATTGATACAGCATTTTACATACTCCGTACTTTACAAGGGTTCACTTATTATCTGGGTTGATAATTACACACCATGATACTGATATTTAATTGAAACTTGATATGGCTGGTTGAGCTAGCATTTGTCTGTTGTAGTTCACTGCCGTATTGTTATGAGATACAGTGAACAAAGTTTTTGAAATAGGAATGTACTTGGAGAACAGCGTTCCTATACATGTCTTGTTGACACATTCTGCCACTTACATCCCATACAATCCTGACTTCATTAAGGTTGCCCAGGCTATCAATCAGGAATTTTTAAAATATATATATATATAATTACTTATGGTCACCTTGGCATCTACAGACTCTGACTTTAGCTTAGTCCAGAATTCCTAGAAACTCTGCCCTCCAGCATCTGTACCTCAAAATATTGAGCTGGAATCAAAGTGTGTTTGCTGCACAGTGACTAGGAGGCCATCTGCCTTCCCTAAACTCAGTAGCCTTCCAGTGTAAGCAATTTCTGAGGCCATGTGCTGGTCAGCAGATCCGCTGTGCTGAGCAAAAAGAAAAGCTCAATTTTCTTTTTAGACTGTCTTGCAGCTGGATCTGACACTTTCAAAGAAATGTCCCTGAGACAAGACCCAAATTCCTAATTCCTGTGGCTCCCAAAAGCTGAATGCCAACAGCCAAAAGGTTCCAAAATATCCTGTGCTTCTTGATGTAAGGTTGTGGTATAAGGGCCATAGAACTGTTTGCTGCATCACCTCCATAGAAGCATACGTGATATCTATTCTGTTTCCACACCTGGCTGTGCAATATGAACAAATTGGCTACCTCCCTCTCAATGTACAGAGTTTTACATGCTTGGAGTCATTGTCCCGTGTGAAGCGAGATAAAAATTATGGGCAGAACCCTGTGCCCTGTAATACAGGATCAGAATTAAAATGAACAACTTTGCAGACATTCAAGTGTGCCTGAGCCAAAACACACCTTATTTTTATGAAGGTGATTACTTGGCTAACAGTTATCTTTGGACTGCAGCATATACCAATAAATTAATACATCAAGGTAAGTATGATCAAAGGAAAAGTCCCTTTTAAATAAACATAGCATTGGGCATGCAGTACAAGAGTAATCATCAATGTTTGACTAGCTGAAGTCTTCAATCAGGGCAGATTGTCTGAAGTGTTTACTACCAGTATCTTACGCTGACCTAACTCTGTTGGTGTCTATGCTACATTGGTGCTCCCACCAATGTAAGTCACGTACTACATTGACTTAACTCCACTTCTGTGAGCAGCAACTTAGGGCTGGTCTACACTGGTGGCAGCAGTCGATGGGAGATACGCAAACTACGTTAAGTACTTTGCGTATCTCCCATTGACATACTTACATTGATGTACCGTGGTATCTTCATGGCACTGCGTCGACGGGAGACACCCTCCCATCGACGCCGTCTTCCGCCTTTCGTGGAGGTGGACTAATTGAGTTGACCGGAAGAGACACAGCAATGAGAGAATCTCATACTCAAACACCTCTCCTAGAAATGGGAGGAGGGACGCATGAAGTCCTCCAGCAGCTTTAGAATTCGATCACATGACTACTTAGACTGTTGTTGTTGATAGCTGGCTAATAGAAAGTTAAGCCTGCATTATTTTTGGCAAATGAAACAAATTGTATCAATGCAGAATGTGGCAACAATTGGGGAAAAGTTAATCTGGCAAGTATAAGACCTTTCTTCAGTCATTTGAAACACTGCTCAGCACCACTTGCTCTAGGCACCTAAAGTTTAGGGATAGGACATCAGCCTTTAGAACATCTTCCAGGTGGCTCACCCTTTGTAAACTGGATGGGGAGTGAGGCTGAGGCGTTTGTGGCAAGAAGAGGTTAGGACTCATGGGAGGGTTAGGCATTTGAGAAGGGCAAGGGCACTTCTCAAGGGAGAGGTGGGTAAATTAGGTAGTGGAGAAAACGGGTGGCTGTTAACCAATTTGCTAGGGAGAATTTCTGGCGTGCTTGCATTGGTGACTGGGTATGCTAGAGGGCAGGACACCTGACTGGCTTGTGGTTAAAAGTTCAGCAGTTTGGAGCTGAGCTGCTCACAGGCTGGGAGAGTTGCAGGGAGAGTCTGGCATTTGTCAGTTTACACGTGATGTGGGTAGTGCAGTGCGGATTAGTCAGGACAAGTTGCTTTGCCATTCTGCCTGTAGGACCTGAAGAAGAGCTTTGTGTGGCTTGAAAGCTTGTCCCTCACATCAAGAGAATCTAATCCAATAAAAGCTTTTACCTCACCCACCTTGTCTCTAATATCCTGGGACCAGCATGTCTACAATTAGAATGCATACTTCACACATTGTAACGGAAACAAAGCTGGACAGCTAAAGGTCTAGTTAGTAATCTGAAAGTCTTGTTGAAAGACCATTCTAAGTAAAGGAGGGTTTTCTCAGTGACTGAAGTCAGATCAGAGTACAAGAATATTATACTCCTGTGGAATTCTGCGCCATTGCACAAGCGCAGAATTCATTTCCCCTGCAGATTCTTCCCCTCCCCGTGCAGAATCAATTATTCTGTGCAGGGAGGGGAAGGGAAGCTGTGAGGAGTCATGCTGCAGTTACACTTTTTGCCCATCAGGGGATGATGTGGTGCTAGCTCATGGGCCGACGGAGCAGCCAGCGGCAGAGAGGGATGGGGCAGAGGCTGCCTTCCTCTCACTGCCCTGCCTGCAGGGGCAGGTGAGGAGGCACGGAATGGGTGGGGGTGTCACCCAGACTGAGGTTTAAAAGAATTAGTGGGGGGACAGACCGGGGTGGAACACAGGAGCTAATGGGGTGACACTGAGCCAGGGTTGACTGGGGAAGGTGAAGGTCCGCAGGAGGACATGTGCAGCTATGCCTGGCTGAATTGAGAATGGGGGTATAGGGACACACGGGGACAGGAATGTGCCCGGCTAAATAAGAGAAGCTAGGGGTCGGCCAGGGCTTGCATAGAGGAGGCTCCCCAACTCCCTAACAATCCCACTCCTCCCAAAAAGCTTCTCCCACCCACACCCAACAACCCTCCAAGTTCATTCCCAGACTCCTTCCCAGCAATTACTTCCCTCTCCTTCAGCTCCTCCATTATCCTGACTCCCTCAAGCCTTTGCACTGCTTCTGAGGGGAGCAGAAAATACGTTTCTGTAATGTAGTTTAAATGAATTATTACTCCCAGTTCGGTATTAATATGTCTAAAAACATTTCCTGAATCTTTTCTGTTGTCTGTAACATTACAGACATTCTTGCTGACAGGTATTTTGAAATAAATTAGCAAAATAATTCAAACTGGCATGATTATATTGTGGTGTTTTGACAAATAAAATATGCACAATTTTAAAATCGCGCACATAATTTTTAATTTTTTGCCACAGACTTTCCCCACAAGTAATATTATTTCATCCCTCACTGGATGTCGGTAACTTGCAGAGGGCAATGGCTTTGCGCTTTATCCTCCATAACACGTGGCATGAGAATTCATTATTGATTCAATATCAGCAGAGACCCTTGTGGCGAGAAACTTCCTCTTCACTGGAGTGTGGTTCAGGTTTCTATGCCCTGGTCTACCCTACAGAATTACTTTGGTATAACTACGTTGCTCAGGGGTGTGAATGATGTAGTTGTACCAACCTAAGCACTGTCTACACCGACACTTATCCAGAGGTGGAATAACTACACTACTGCTCGTGAAGATGGAGTAAATAAGCCGACAGGAGAGAGCTCTCCCGTCATCTTAGAACATCTTCATTAAAGTGCTACAACAGCTGATCCTCTGCCAGATCAGACTGGCTGCCTATCTTCACGGGGTGGGGGCCCAATGCTTCATCCCCCCTCGTACAGAAGCAACAGGAAGAAGTAAAACTTGTTATTGTCTCCACATTGCTAGGGAACACCTATTCTGACCCCAGTCCACGCTTCATTGGAGCACTGCTTCCTCTACCTCTCTTTGCTTTCTACATATGTAATCAGTACCTTTGGTTAAAATCACAGGGCTCAATATTTGAAGAGTTGACGACAAGTCATGGGGAATGAACATGACGTACCATATAAGCAAAATAGTTGGTAGGCTGCATCTGCGTCTCCTTTGACAGTATCCTTGGGCTTCGGAGTCTTTCAGTTTGTTACTTATTCCTCAACTAAGTCATAGAGTTTTTGGTGAGATCTAGTTTCCAAGACTGGATAAAGTCCCCAGATGCTACAAAGAAGCAAAGTAGCAGGCATCAGTACAAGGCGTAATTTTGTAGCAAGCAGGAGAACTGAGGCTGATCTCCGCTGGGAAGAGATGGGTGCCTTATTTGGGAATGAGATCAGACTTGAATAAAAGACATGGGGGACAGGGAAAGAGAATCAACATGGGGATTCAGGAATCTTCAGTAGCCCTGGGCCTTAGTTTTGCCCCAACTATTTGCTAGAAAGACGGCAACTTGTAACACCTTAGCTAGGATAGGAAACCTTTTCAATACATTCTAGTACACAATGGCATATTCGTATGTTGCAAAGTCTAAAACTTGATTTAGGACAATATTAATGGCTTGATCATCAGCTGGTGCCAATGGAGCTCTGCCAATCTACACCAGCTGAGACGCCATGCATAACTGCCAAGCTGGCACTGTTCGTTTGACTTCAGAACACTGAGACACATGCAGACCTGCTCCTATGCAAGAGTAATCAACTCCACGAGCACAAGACAATGCTGGAGAGACAGCAAATTTAGGCCTTGAGACTGCACCCTTTTCTGGTGTTTGTTGTTGGCTAATTCCAGTGGTAGTGACACAAATAGCAACTGCTGTATGTTAGATATATCTGGGTGAATGGCTGACAATTTCAGACATCTGGAGTACATTTGTATCAATTCAAGTGTGTATTAACCAAGAGCAGCAGAAAGTTTGGGGAAAAATAGTAATATTTCAGGAAACAGAGGATTTCCCACTCATTAAGTGATGCTGGTCTGGAAAGTGACCAAATAAATAGATCTGCTCACACTGTGGTGTCATAGCTGTTTACTGTAATGACTGATGTGAGAGTTAACTGTTTCTACCCCTACGTGTGCTATTGGGGGTCATGCATCAAACAACCACCATTAGTTAAGTGGCAAGACTCAACTCTGCCAAGGGCAGAGCTCGTCCCGCAGAATCATTAATACTGGTGCTGAGGCTTTAAGACGCGTGATTTGTGAACCTTTTGGCAATAAGTACTTTGGGTTCTTTGTAGTTGCCTTCTGGATTTTGAGCCTGTAGGGCATGCAGTTTCATGCTCTTTTCACAGCCAGGCAGGCTAGAAACTATCTCTGAACAAAAACTGAGATTCTCAGCATCCCCTTACTACAGAAGCTGTCACAAACTGAATGCCACAAACCTGTGCGTTGGCAACACTGCTAAGTGAGAAGGAAAACTGAGCTCAGCACTTGGACCTCAGGTTGACCTAGCTGAACTGGAAGTCTAAAAACTGTCATGGAGCTCTAACGGGCCTCTTGATTACTTATGAATGAAGCAGACTTGATTTGGAAATTAGGCGGTCTGACTCTAGTTTCTTGAGGCTAGAACCTAACTTTAAGTGACCACCATAATGTGTCTCCTTACTTGTCACAGACTAGGTACTAACATGGTTTGTCTTTCTAGAATGGCATGCATCTCCTGCAAAAACAGCTAGCAGCCCTGCTGACAGGGGACCACGCTTAACTTTGGACTCATTTGGTCCACGAGGCAACGCCCACTAAAATTAAAGATACTACAAGAAACCCACCTGTTTTTCAGCTTCAAACAGTTGCTGGTTCAACCTCTCAGCTAGCTTGGTGCTGCGGCTCTGATATAACTGTAAACTCCACCTCTGCTCTCACAACAGCCCCAGAAATCTTACCTCTAAATTCATTAGGGGATGAAGAGGGTGCTACTTGAAAGCTCCTTCCCTTCTCTCAGGGATGCTGGTGCCCCTGCTTTTCCTGAGATCAGACACTGGGGAGGGGCCACAGAGAAGGACCTCATTTTAAAGGAGTTCTTCGAGTCTTCTGATATGGTGGCTGCCCTTCCAATTAATATGCAGCATAGTTGAATCTGTGTTGGTCCCAGGAAAGTAGAGAGACAAGGTGGGCGAGGTAATATATTTTATTGGGCCAACTTCTGTTGGTGGGAGAGACGATAAGTTGGTCCAATAAAAAAAATATTACCTCATACACCTTGTCTTTCTTCCAAATTAATAGACAGCTTCTGGGGCTGTCAGGGTGCCATGTCCTCATGCTGTCCAGGAAACTGTCCTAACCTATTTCAGCTGCCAGTGGCCATGGACATCTGACACCCATAACTATCTGCTTGGCTTGCTTAAATTCTCTAGCTATCAAACCAGGAGCAGGAGGCATTTTGTGCTCTGTAGTTCTTTCAACCACTGACTGATGAACAGTACTGTTTCATGCCTGACACCCAAAGAGGTGGAGTGGTGTCCATGAAGACCATTAGTGGCTAGGTGGCAACAGCAAAGGTTGAAGAGCTGCCCCTGAGGCATCTGGTATGTTGCAGGCCACCTGATCGCAGCTTTCCCAGGAGGCTTCAAAGATGAAGGGCTTCCCCAAAACTTGGCTTCATATTGTAGTCTGCAACTTTAACAGGGGTGTAAGTGCTTGTCCGATCCAGATCACCAGGACATTTGACAAGCATTAATTAATGTCTTCACAACATCCCCATGAGGAAGAAAAATATCATCCACATTTTACAGAGGGGTAAGAACTGAGCCATAGAGGGCTGATGTGACATGTCTACAGAGGAGCTTGGAATTGAACCTACATCTCCTAAGTTTCAGTCAATGATCTGACCACATGACTATCCTTGCATGAACTTGAAACCCCCTTAATAGTTGCTTGAGTCTTAAAGGCTGCAAACCCTGTGACCAAAACTTCAGAGTTCAGTTTGAGAAACGCTAAATCAAAGCCAATGGATTTCTCTGTTAACACTACAACCTTTAAATGTGCCTAGGAAAAGGAAGAGCTCAAAAGCGGCTTGACTGCAGCATGGGCAGGGCCTAAACTATGTTTGTCAAACAGCCTTGCTTTTCTGCAAGACTGGATTAACAGGGCAGCAGCCCATTGGTTCGCAGAGGATATATTCACAACTCTTCAAAAAGACTTTATATTCTATGGAAAGTTGCAGAGACTACAAATTGCAGATTCTGCAATCTTTGATTTGCTCTGGTAAAATAACTGGGGCAGACTATGCCAGCTACAATAATAAGGCTCTCTTTATCACAGCTTTGGCTAAATCCTAAAACAACCACCTAACAGGAATTTTAGAAAAACTCAATCTCTAGTTATGCACGCTAAATTGCCATTACAAGGGGAATCAAACCTCAAGCTTCAGGGTGTAGATTGATGGCCTGTTGGATTAGAGAAAAAATTCACCCTTTTCCTCCTACTCATATCATGGCACAAAAGGTAAGATGCATTATGGAGTTTCCCCTACTTTCTTCTGAAGCATCTGGTACCATTCACTGCCAGTAGCAGGATACCAGATGAGATGGAATAGCGCTCTGGTCCAGCAATTCCCCAGATGGCTTCCCTAACAGAGTGATAGCATACAGTACAGTAGTGTAGAGCCTGCAGTGCTATTTAGCCATCATTTCTGAGCTCTGCCAGCTTTTTGCAGGGATCATTTCTCTGGATTTTGCTTCCTGGTTGATGGCTGCCAATGTTTCCTGGGGACAGCTGCCAGATTTTCCTGGATAGAAGCTGGTTATGTTCTGGTGATTGGTATTTTCCAAGAAAGAGTCCAGTTTCTCCTCTGCAAGAGTAAGCAATTCTAAGAATGTTCCCTTGTGCTGTTTACATCCTTAGTCCACAAAGTTGATCTGGCTTTTCCTAGAACATCTTAATTACTTAAACAAGGTGCTTTCTATAGTCACTTCCCAACTTCGGACACTTTTTCTCTTGCCACTTTATTCAGAAAATAGGCAAAGGAAAGTAGGTGCTGGGAGACAACTAGGCTTTCCGAAATTTTAATATGGAAATTGGTTTGCAACTTCAGGGCTTTAGCAAGGGACACTTTGAATCTGGGATGTACCTATCTACTTCCTGTATCTAGTGGACTAAGATTCCTAAATAGCACCTTGAAATCTTAAATTGTAGATTGGAACTGGTATATTTTATCCACAGCTTGGATCTTCAGCATGCGGTAGTAAAAATCCAGTTCTTCTGAAGATGGCCCTATGCTTCCCAGCACCTTCATCTTCTCCTCATGGCAATCCTTTCTCTAGTTTGAGGTGAGATGGATACTCTTAGCCAATTTATTTGCTGAAGAGCTGTGCAGACTGCTTGTATCCTTCAAGTGTTGCCTCTGCAGCTCCTAGTCTCTGCCAGTTTGGGAGCTGACAGCAAGACTGGCGCGCGTATTTTATTGAAGTGAAAAGACATGGCAGGATGTACTAATTCTTACTGTTTTTCTGCCATTAGTCCATGTTTATTAACATAGTAATGACAAATTAATAACACCCTGTAAAGGCATAGGACAAAAGCACTGCCTGTGATATCCTAATTTTTATCCCTTTGCATGTGCTCCTGCGAAAGAGCAATCTGGTACAGTCAGCTAAAATTATTTTACTAGTTTAGTGGGTAGAGCAACAGAACCTTCCCCACCCCCACCAAACGCCTATCAACTGAAAAGCTGAAGAGAGAGATTGCAGAGTTACTTCCCCATCAGCAGCTAAGAAGCTCTTCAGGGAGATGAAAGGAACAGAGTGAGAATTCTTCTCTCCTTCCAGCAGGCATAGGGGGCAGCTGTGGGACCATGGACTGTAGACAACCAATAGCTGGGGGGTGTTATGAAAGATGGAGTCACTTGGTGTCAAGGAACAGTGGTCTGGTAAGAATCCCAGAATGCTCCCTGAGCATTGCCCCTGAGTAGTACCCTTCCTCAGATCTCCCTCTTCAGTTTGTCTGTGGTGAGTAGGGTTAGCCCTCTGGATATTGGGTGGTTGAAATGTCCAAGCTCTCTCTCAGAAGGGGAGAGAGATGGGATACATTAGATAGAAATAGTGTGTGTGGGGACTTCAGAGAGAGAGAGAGAGAGAGAGAACCCAATGGAGAGAGAGAAGGAATGGATGCTAACATGGGAGAAGAGGACATCTTACAGGCAAGAAAGTGGAATAAAAACAGGAAGCAAAAGTGGTAACAAGTGAGAACTGAAGTAAAAAGGGCCATTTGAATAATGTTTGGCACATAAAAGGCAAACATCACAGGTACCCATCCAATTTATTTAAACAATTTCTCAAAGAGGGCTCAGTAAATAATACTTATGAAATTCACTGGCATTTTTCTAGCCTATGTGCAACAAACATATCCTTCTGTTGGGTTCTAATGCCTAGGATTAAGCAAACTTTGAAGACTGAACATTCTCTGGGATAGGAAAGGGCTATTTTAAATTGGTCATTGGGACTGGAGGATACACATCCAAGAGTTCTGAAGGAACTCCAGAATGAATTGGCTGAGTTGCTAGTAATGTGTAAACTCACTAAAATTTGTCCGAACAGAGGAATGGAAAACAGGGTAATTAGGTGAGAGAATCCCTCAAAGAAACTATTAAAGAACCCAATAGTCAGCAAACGAGATAGCGTATTGATCAACTGGCTAAACCCAGGGTGGACATGGTGAGTTATTAGCTTTCTGCCATGTCACAAAGACTTGCACTACATTAAATATGGGGCCTAGTAGTGATGTGGAAAACAGGATAGATGGAGGAAATATAGAAGGGCCTAAACTAAACTAGGTTAATGGGTAATATGACTACCTGGCATTTCATCTGTTACCTACACTTGTAGGAATAACCTGAACTACTCACAACGAGTTTAAATTACCTTGTGATAGGGAAGAAGATATTTTCATTGAATTGTCTACCCTTTGTACGGTAGGGGTCAAAAAAGCAAACCTTTATGCTGTAGGAGGCATAATGAGTGAGATTATACAACTTCCATTATCTGCAACTATCAACTATGGTTTGCCCTCAGCTGGAAACCTGAATTCTGGTTTCTGTGTTTCCACAATATAATAGTTCAGAGACTAACTGTTCTTCTAGGAACATTACTTCCATGAGAAGAGATACTGAAAAAACTAGGAATGCTTTCTTCACAGAAGAAACATGGTAGATAGGTATTGTGACACTGTCTGGAATATAAGTGATCATTTATTATATTACTGATATCAATATTACAGAATTGCGATAAATATCATATAAGATATGCCATGCAAGGTACTGATGGAAAAGTTACGATCATGAAGATTAATAAGCACATTTATATGTATGTGTCAGTTTTGTATTGTAAATTCTAAATATGAGTGTTATATTTGTATTTCACATTTGTGCTGTGTTTCTGGGTGACACCCCAGACAGGATGGCAGCAGCACTAAGCCTGCTTAATTACCCATCAAGGGAACTCAAATGTATAATGAATCCAGTGAAAGAGCTCAGGGGCTACAACTTATGAGTCACCAGGACACGTAGAAACATGCCCGTGGACAGGGCAACTCTGAGGCTTTTCCATGCCATGTGCTGTGTGCGTAGCTGTGTTTGGGACAAGGCACGTGGCAAAGGGACATAAAATGCAGCTGCACCATCCCCATCTTGTCTTCCTGCTTCCTACCTCTGGATCAACTCATCTACAGCTGGAAGCTTCAACTTTTCTAAGGCTGTGAACTGAACCTATCAAAGGAGATTGCTATTTTCTGTGACTTGGGGAAACTTTCTCACTTCCCTTCTCCTCCCTTTTTCAGCATGTAATTCCACTCTTCCTCTAGCTATTGGGGATATTCCCTCCACTCTTCACACTGTTTTCTGGCCTCACCTGTCCCCTGCAGGCCTGGTGATCAAAATGGATGGGGTCATCAAAGCAAAGATGCACTACTGACTCCATTAAAAAAAAATCCATAGCTGTTCCCATTGCTTCCTGAAAACTAGAGTGCCAGGATGGATTCCATCTGAAAAAGTGCTAATGCTTTGACACGGGAGTACGTTGAATTTCCTGAAACTTAATCATCACTCCAATGCACTAGTGCACCAGGAGACGCATACAGAAGTTGGCCTGAGGTTCCAAAGTTCCTGTACGCATCAAAGTGCTGAAACGTGTTCCAGTCATTGGTGCCAACCTGGTGCATACTTGATTGAGCTGAAGGGCACCACCAGGCCAAACGGTGCAATTTTTGTCTAACAGTGATTGGGGAGCCCAATAAGACCAACTCTAAAAAGAGAAATGGAAACTTAAAAAACACTTCCCCAAAAAACATACCAAGATGCTAGGACTGAAAAGCTTGAGCCACGAACGGAAACTTTACTTCTTAAGTAGATAACATGCCTTCAAAGGACAAGAATTACTGTTATGCAGTCTTCAGTTTGTAGCTTCCTTAAATCCTGTCTCTGCAGGTTTAGGCACCACACGAAATACAGTATGTGTCTGAGTTTGCCATTGTTCCATACTTGATGCACCTTAACCTTTACCTATCATAAAGGGATTAAAAATGTGTCAAGACAGTGACTTGGTCTCTTCAGATTTGGGGTCTTAGCCTATAGGATCTTCATTACACTCTGGCATGGCCCAGGCTGACAACTTGGAAAGGTGTCTTGGCAGGGCCCGAATGTCCCTCTAGGAAGGTCACATGCTGAAAGAAGCATAGCATTTGAACAAGTGTTGTCTCCTTGCCAGGGTACATATTAAGTGAATGAACTTGCACTGTCTGCCCTGATGTGGGGGTGGCTGGCTGAACACTTACATTCAGCTTCTCAACTTTCCCTCAGACTTTTAACCAACAAGGGTAAATCTGAGTCGCACGTCTGCATTTTAAAAAAACCCGAAGCTTTAATACTCCTGTTGAATCACCTTTTTCTTGTTCCTTCCTAGATACATCTGAGCCCTGGCAGGTTGAGAGCTCTGGCTAAGGATATAAATATAATATTGTACAGACACAGCATCAGTACCTTCCAAAAAGTGAAGTTAAAGTAGCACACCACAAGGACCTGTGAATAGGGTTACCATACATCTGGGTTTTCCTGGACATGATCTCTCTTTTTGGTCCTCCAATCTCTCTCTGGGTGGATTCCTGAAATATGAACTAATACCTGTGATTTGATATTGCCACCCTTATTTCTGCACTGCTGCTGGCGCTGCCTTCGGAGCTGGGACAGCCAGAGAGCGGTGGCTGCTATAACCGCCTTCCCCTCCTGCCAGCCGTGTCCTCTTTTTGGGAACTTGACACATGGTATCTGTATCTGTGAGTCCTTTGAGCCACCCTCCAATAAGCAAAGACACTGGCAACAGCGTCAAGCTACTTGCAGTGAGACTGTTAGATGTGAGGATAGTGGCTGTACTTCTGCTTTCCACACTGTCCTCTCTCCCTAAGTGAACTTTGTTTGTTTGGCTTGGCTGGTATGCATCTTGAACTCCAGGCTGGTACATGGCAAAGAGCTGAGTTGCTTTGAAACAAACCCATGTGGACTTAATTTTTTTTTTTTTTAAAGGATGAGTCATCATGGCTGCAGATCGGCTACATGAGGCCCAAAGTACAGCCAAAGGTGTAGCACGCTCTTCATTTGGACATATCAAGATATCAGTCCCATACAGTCCCTCCCTCTGTTTTAGTTTCTAGACTGCAGCAGTCAGGACCTTTAAAAAAATCAAATTACTATACATATTCTCAGGCAGACTGTGAAGCCACTGCCTATCTGTGATATGTTAATCCCACAGGACCCAATTCTACTCTCACGCCAGTGTAAAATGTCGCAATTCCAATTTGGTGCTGAATTGGTGACAGTGAGGGGAATCAAGGCCATGTTTGAATTCCTACTCCCTCTGCCTCACTAAGTTGTCACAGGTTATTAACTGTGCAGACAGTCTCTGATCTGTTTTAATAGAGCTGTTTCAATCAAAACATTTCCCATGGGGTCTTGTCAAATAACTTCTTGTGGGAAAGCTTTGATTTGACAGGGAACGTCACAATGAGATCATCTTGATCTAAAATGTTTAGATTTGCATTTGGAAAAAACTAACTTTTTTTTTTTTTTTTTTTTTTTGCACCATGGAGTGCATTAAAATAAATAATGTCCAATGGCTTTTCCACATTTTACCCCTCTTATTTTCTGCTCTAACTCTTCAAAACTTTTCCAAATTTGGAAGAGTAGTAGGAAAAGGAAAAACTAAGTTTTGTCACTGTAGCTTTTCGACTCTTGAAAAGTTAGGGTGGAGGAGGGGGGTGCATGTGGAGAAACTTAGCATAATTCTGTTACATTCGGTGCTAGAAAGGGAAAAGGGGGAACTTAAAATAAAGTCTCCATAAATCTAAAGTCATTTCTACTGAACTGCTGTGCTGTCTTGTCTTCACTCTTTCCCAGGAGCCTAGTATGTGAACAGACTTGATGAGTTTTAGATTACAGGAGAAATGTTGACATTCATGCTTCTCACTCATTCAGGTTTAGCACCGTGCCACTGCTGCTCAGATGAGCACGAACAAAGTTGTGACCATGTTGACCTTTCTCTTGTCTGATTAGACTCTCAAGGGTACCTGTGCAGAATCTGTGAAGGTTGCCATTGATGCTGGTTACCGCCATATTGATGGTGCCTTTGTGTACTACAACGAGCATGAAGTGGGACAGGCCATCTGGGAGAAGATTGAAGAAGGAAAAGTAAAACGAGAAGAAATCTTCTATTGTGGCAAAGTAAGAAGTTATATCAGACTGCTTAATCTTAGTCCTGTGACTTATTTTTGTGATGGGCTGAATAGGCAGTACATTCCCTTAATTTCAAGTTAAATCATCCAAATATGTCAATATTTTTCCAAACCCAACCTCCTGAGGTTTTGTCCATCATTAACCACTTGGATCTTGTACAGTAACCTTTTCCTTGCATTTCACATGCACATTATTTCCCATTGCAGGCCTAGTCAAACACCATTGCTTGAATTAATTGTTTTAACAAGAGACAATGCATTGCGGGGAAGCAGGGTGGGGTGGGGCAGGGGGGGAAGCTGGGAGCAGGGAAGGACATGAGGAGAAAATCTGACAACTTCATGGGGTCTTGCAAAAAGAAAAATGCTACCAATAATTTTAGATCTAACCTCATATAGCTGGATTTCTGAAAACCACTTCATATAAAAGCCAGATTTTGTCATGGGATTTATCTCTGAAACTCAGTGATCAATGCAGAAAACTATCTTGTGATGATGTAATCCTGTGCTTGATTTCAAGAGGGGAAAGGCTTCGGAGAGTGAATCATGAACTAGTCAAAGTTAAAATCTTAAATCTGATTTTTTTTTTTTTTTTTAATCCACCAAAAAAGTGAAATGGAGAACTTTGGTTCAAAGTATTGATAAAGAGATTCAACTGTAACTCTAGGTCACTGGTACACAGGAGATACCAGTTCAGTGTTATGTGAAATGAACTAACAGGCTCAGGCTAATTTCTTACAGGCAGATGTTCATGTTATAAAATCCCCACCACACACAGTGCTCCTGATATCTTCCCTTCTCTGCACAGTGAATATTAAATGTGTGCCACAAAACACTGGTTGTATAAATATTTCAGACATACATTAAGAATACATATTCAGTGTTTGTATTAAACAATTGTAGCTATTTACTTCCATAGCACCTTCCATTCTAGGAGTTAAGTATGCCACAAATTAGGATTCTAAACCACAGGTTCTGATGGTTTTAGAGCTCAATGAGTTGTCAAAGGTTATAAAGTAAGTCAGTGGCAAAGCTGTGAATAGACTTCCAATCCTGTGCTTCATCTAGACCATTCCGTCTGCTTTCTGCACAGATACAGTTAGATGTGAAATTTTCAACGTCTCCCCCTAACTGGGACAAAGTCAGTCACAAGTTTTCTTTAATCAAAAATCTAAGCTCTGGGTCAGGTCAATCAAAGCAGTTTGTATTGAGCACTTTACATTTTTCAAGTGATTTGAAACAACTTCTCATTTCAAAAATGTCAAAACAGGGCCTTTCTGACAATTTTGAAATGTCTCCATTTTTAAAATGGGAATTCAGCAAAACTGACCCTTTCCTGCAAAAGCTTTTGGTTTCAACAAACTGACATTTCTTGCAGGAAAAACATTTTGAAAAATTCCTACTCAGATCTATAAGCAAAGTCTTCTAACACCCAGTCACACGGTCTAACCCCTAGACAGCTTTCCTATTAAATGCACTTTGTCAAGCCATTGGCAAAAAGTCTTGTATTTGTCCTTGAGTCAAAGTTCAGTTGGACAGAGCTTTTCTTTAGAGAGAGTGGAACATGTGGTTCCCAGAAATTACGAGGTCGTGATCCTGACCCTATC
Source organism: Emydura macquarii macquarii (assembly GCF_026122565.2). NCBI lineage: Eukaryota > Metazoa > Chordata > Testudines > Chelidae > Emydura > Emydura macquarii. The sequence continues at coordinate 3,686,918 of NW_027133667.1, forward strand.
TAGACTGTAGCTTTCGTTGAGAGAAAAGCATTTCTACCTTGGCTGCAATAGCAAACAAGATTGTGAGAATTCCTGTACTGCAGCTATCTTTCTACTCTCTTGTCTGGTCACTACTTGACAAGATAAGGATTTAACCTGAACTTTTGGGGTTAAATATATATTTAATCTGTGATCCCGCCCCACCCCCATTCTAGAGCCAGAAGTGAAAAAAATATTGCTTCCAAGGATTTCCTGGCTGTCATTTTTCTGCACCCCATGCCCACTAGGACCCACAAAGCCACAGTGGGACTAGAACGCTGATCCTCTTTTTTCCTAAAGCACAAGCTCATATAAATTGAGCAAAAGGCAAATCTCTAGCCTCTAATAGCTGACCAACTTAATTCTTTGCATTATTAGAGGTGCAGTGGTAAGCTCAGTAGGCCACTTATTATTATTATAACATGAGAAAAAGCTGTGCTTGTTTCTGACCTGACCCAACCCAGGAAGTGCTAAACATTTCACAGGAGAACCTGGCTTTAATTATGCAATTTCTCAAGTGAAGGTGTTCAGGGAAGTCTTTATATGTTTTGATGATGCAAATCTCACGCCAGCCCATCAGTGGTGGTTGACAAGATGAGATTCATTAAGTGGCAGTTGTACCGGAATAATGACTTTGTACAGTCATACGGTGTCTGCCAGTTGAAATCAGCATTTGTGCTTGGCTCCTGATGCTAACGTGTTGGTCACAGAGAAAGCATCCAAAGATTTCAGAGGCTTTCCATCAATTGCCAACTTTCTTTGGCTTATGTAGTAAGGCTTTCATGGTCATCTTTCACCCCAGATATTTTTTTTATTAAGCTAAAAAGTAACATTTCCAGGGAATGTGGTGTTCTAGAATGCCACAGCCACTTGGCAGCTTTCTGATAGGCTGAATGCTGACCCGTATGTGTAGATAATAGCTTGTACAAATTGTGAAAACCGATCATGAAACACATCTAATATTTTTGGCACCAGTGAAACTAAGGTAACAGGGTTCACAGCCCTTGCTACATAGTCTTTCTTAGAAGCCTCTGCGGCTTTTTAAAACAGCTGTATTCATGTACTGACACCCTCATAGGTAATTGTACAGGGCTCTCTAAGGTAGAAGAGCATTTAGAAAAAAACATATAGCTAGAACCAGCATTCTACCAGTTATGAACCTTCTACCAGTTATTTAATCTTGAAAATCCAATAAAAATAAAGGGGATGAGGAAGTTGTGGACTATCTCCTTAGTCATCACCTTTATAAGGTGAACTGTCTTCAGATGTAAAACAATGAATCCACATTTTTTTCAGCTTAAAAATTTTTTTAAAACCCTATAATCTTTTTAAAAGTTATACCAAGACCAATACTTCTAGGAAAAATTAATGATATTTTTGGGTGTCCAACTTCAGGCACTCTACAAGATGTCAGAGTGAGGGCACATGACTCTCTGGAAGTAGAAGTATGGTCCCTTTAAAGTGTCAATGAGGGCACTCATAATGAGTTATTCCTATTGAAAATCTTGACCAAAACCGCTCGTGCTTCGGTCACTCTCTCTTCTACATCTAGGCCCATCTTAAACGGCCGTTCCTGGAAGCTGAGTCAGGCATGCAGTGACTAACCGATGGACCTCTGAATAGTTCAACAGTTCAGCATGGCTCACATTAGATAAGGCATATTACAAAATGCCTCCTGATATTTTGGTCTTTATCTTGTGTTCAATGCACTTTCTATTACGTGCAAGTAAAGGATGCTTATTGGTGTGTTGTGCGTGTGCTAATATTAGCATTTGTATGCTCTTAACACTCGTAATCAGTTTGCAAGGACTTTTAAGGAACAAACACTAAAGCTATATAAGGCTGTTGCATGATACCATTATCACAATTGGTAACTGTCTGCTGAAAATGACTTTGCTCCAAGCTCACCCATATTGCAACTGCAGGTTTTCCATTAAACATTATCCTACCACCTAAAAAGGGCCAACTGCATATTGAGAAGAAAGTTCCAGAATCGAGGCTCTCTACCAAAAAAGCCCTGCTACCTCTGTTCAAAAATTCCCTCCTCATTTAGGACTGAGAAACACCCTGAATTTCCTCCAAAAACAGATTAAGGGTCGGTGCTGCACAAAGCCCAGATACTCTGCTCAACTCAAGCTGCCTCTGTTAAGACAGGTGTAGCTGCATTGTCAGGTGGTAGCTGAAATTTTGGTGTGGTCTTCAAGAATAGCCCTAAATAGAGCAAATTCAGTTAACCCAGATGGGAGGAGACAAAGGCCTGGATTACTGCATCGGAAAGGTCTGTCTTCAGGCTAACCAGATGATGGATACTTTGGGTCACCACTGACACAAGGGAATCCAAAAACAGTGATGTTCTCAAAACCACTGGCATCTGGGAATAATCCCTCAATGGAGGAAGCAGGCATAATTAGGTCCTGTGTAAATCATGGGGTGGGTTGTTTTAGAAAATTCATGACCATGTAAATGGCAAAGTATTGAATTTCACGGTTTGCACGGAATTAATTTAACCAGTAAACTTAGTCAATTTCATTTGCGCCTGCAGATACCTTTTTAAGCCTTTTTTTTTTTTTTTTTTTTTTTTTTTTTTTTTTTTTTAAAGACACCTCCATTCTGTTTCCCAGCTAGGTGTTTTCCATATACATGTGCACAGCAGTCAGTTCCTCTGCAAGTGCACAGCGCAGTAAGCTAAGATAATACTTACAATCCTAGTGTGGGGGCATTTTCATGATTTCTGTGTCCCCTATGAAATTGTGATTTACACAACGCTCTAGTTCAGTTTTCACTGTAACCATATCTGCTTCACACCAACTGAGCATCAATGCAACATCTATCTTTCAGTGAGGCTCTGAGCTTAAACAAAAACTTCCCCAGCTCACGCAGTGACTCTGGCCACATCAGAAAAGCAAAGATTCTGCTCAAACCTACCTGGTCCTTTGCTCCTAAAATCATTTGATCACGTGACAAAACTGACCACAGATATTAGAAAATTTGAACCAAAAAAACCCCAAAAACCAGTATATACCAAACTTGATGAATTTGGGGAGTTCATCTTTGTTTTCTAAGTAGCTTTCTCACCCCTGAACAAATACTCAGTGGCCTCCACTTGGACAAAATTGCAGAGATTTGTGGCGTCAAGTGTAGACTTCATAGCGCGAGTACAAGTGCACAGCTCAAGTTGTGGGTTTGTTTCATTTTTTTGCTAGAGAGGGAAGGGGGAGCCCTTCTGTGGGAATAAGCAAACTTCAAAAGTCTGGCTGTGGCTTTGATAAGTATTTGAACTATTCTAACCAAGTGAGGCCTCTCTGAAACCTTCCCTTTCAGGTTCTCTCAGCCAATCCTGATTCAATCACAGGACTCTTGCCAAACATCCAACCAAATTCAGGAAGTAGAAAGTTGTCTAAATTTAAGTATGTGGGAGTGTTTTAAATCTACTAGTTCAGCACAGTATGAATTATGGGTAAAGGTTCAGGTCAGTTCTTTATGCTGATCCATCCTGGGGGGGAAATAGGGCTTCTTTGTGTACAAAACATCAAATAAAGCACTGACTTATATCCTGTGCTAACCCAATGTACTCTGTAGTGCTGTCTAAAGGGGGGAAAGGTGGGGGAAATCAAGTAATTGAATTTATCCCAGAAGGGTCACTATTTTTCTCATTAGAACCAAGAGCATTTTATGTTTTTTTGTTTCCCTCCGACAGTTGTGGAATACATGTCACCCACCAGAGCTGGTGCGTCCAACTTTGGAGAAGACTCTAAAGATTCTGCAACTGGATTATGTTGATCTCTATATTATTGAGCTGCCAATGGCTTTCAAGGTAAAGAGAAAAGTAGTCCTAATGCTTTTTATAGTATCTGCCTGCATGAACCAAATCCCCTGACTCAGGTAATTCTTCAAATGTACAGACCACTGTTCATTTAACAAAAGTGGTTCTGTGGTGACAATATAATGCTTGACCTTCTTTGTATGTACATATCACTCTTCATCAAAGAAGATGAAACACAACTAAAATCAACTTTGTAAAGTGGAGAATCCTGGCCAAATAGTGCAAACACAGTTGTCAGCGGGAATGAAATGGGCCTTTATCTCTGATGCTAGGAGAGCTCTTATAGTTGGGACAAGAGAGGGGAAAATAGTCTGTAACAGCCTATAAAGCCAGCTGCGAGATGGAGGGGTGCTGCACATTAACTTAATGTATTATCCCCGTTTTCCAGATAGAGCATAGGGCTGGGTCATAGAGTCCAGTCCCCTGCTATTTTAGGTAACCACATTGTTTAACCCCTTTCATATAAGCTCCATCTTTAAACCATTTAGGTTTCTTGTCCCCTTTTGGAAGGTTGTTCTAAAACCAAACTCCTCTGATGGTTAGAAACCTTTTAATTTCCAATCTAAGTTTACTTATGGCCAGATGGGAAGATTAAGAGGAGTAAAGTGACTTACAAGGCAACACTGCATTTGTGGTACAATTAGGGAATAAAACCAGTCTGACTCCCAGCCTTTGTTCCAACCACTAGACAGTCTCCGTAGTATTAAAGGCATTATGGCAAACCATTTGCACAAAAGTCTTACACATCTGCTTGTTTGTGGCAATCATCTAGACAGACAGCTTTAGGAGGACAGACGTAGCATCCAAAAAGGGCTTCTCTGAGGCAAAAGTTTAAATAATCATGACTTCTTATTCCATCATTCTGAGGAATCGCTGGCATTTGGGGAATTAATATCAACACTCCAGTGTTGCCAACTCTTGCAATTTTATTGTCAGTCTCATGCCATTTGCTGCTTTTTCTTGAAGCCCGAGCTCTTTACATCACTTCATCTCTCACGGGAGGATGGGGGGTTGTAAAAGGAAGTAACTATCCCTCATGGTTTCGGAGAGAAGGTTGAAAACATGATTCAAGTGCTCCCCGGAGTCTTAAACCAGAAGGCAAATATTAAAAACCAAAGTATAACTAAGCCATTCATAATTATTTTTGGGAGTAAGAGGCTGGCTCACTTTTGACTGCTCTGAGTGGACAGTACTGCTTCCACCAAGAAAGGAATCTACTTGAATATTTTGCTTCTCAAAGCTCGTGCTTTCCTGTGACCAGTGCATTCAAATGCCAGTACCTCCAAAGAGCAGAAACCGACACATGGAACTCACTCAGTTAGAGGCCCTCTGTTCCCTTTTCTCCTATAGAAATGGCATCCTGCTCAGTTACACAAGAATAATTGGCCTCAGATGTTAGGGATTATATAAATAAAGCTCCAGTATGGAACCCTTTTAGGTGCACTTTAGAAAATAGTTCCCACCATCTGGAATTTCCTGTTTTCTTTTACTTCTGTTGCTTTCCTCCCATAGTTCATTCTCCCATATGGTGAAGGTCAATGCCCCACAAAATAAAGATATTGACAGCTGCCTTTAAAGAAATCTACATCTGATTCCCTAAGGCCTCGCATCAACATTCTTGTTTGCTATTACAGTAGCAGTCCTGCTGGATATCCACTCATGCTCCTCTTTGGGGAGAGGAAAGTCCCTTACTTTCTGACAAAATATGCAGTGAGGTGGGGAGCAATGTTAGGACCAAGTCTGGGAAGCATCTCTTGCAATTGGAACATTTGTTTCTGCAAAAACCACACACAAAAGGCAGCATGTGTTGGGACAGCTTTCCAGCGCTCCCCATCTACAACAGCTGTTGTTGGATCTCCGTAAAGCTTCTTCGAATTTAAAGTCTGTGTGTTAACAACACTCCATCAATTGGTACACAGATTTGTGTATTTTGTGTAGTAACATTTGTGCCAGTGCATATTTGCCAAAGAAAATGGCATCATGTTACAAAACCCATATTTTGCCCCAGACAAAGGCTTGCTAGTTGACGGAAACTTCCTTTCTTGCAGCCAAAAATCTAACTTGCAAAATTAGCCTTTCATTAATGTGTGAAAACAGTGAAGCTTGAGGCAAAACCCACAACCCTGCCTTTTGTTAAATTGTAAACTCATCTCTTTGTTGATTTTACTGATGCAAACTTTTATGGGAGGACTTTGTTCTGGGAGCAAAACCAAAAATTCACTCTGGAAGAGTTCGGAATATATCCAGAAAGGCTTGGTATCTGGGTTCTTCTAGTGTCTCCCGTCACTGTAGTATCTGAGTGCATCCCAAGAGAAAATAGATAGACCGCTGGCTTATTTTGATTAACTTCCTGCCTTCCCCAGATGCAGTAGGAGCTGGGGTTGTTAAATAGCCATTTCTCTCTTCCTTTGTTTTGATTGCTAAGTCAAAGTGGGTTTGACACTTCATTCTGAAGACGGTGAGGTCTAGAGTCTGTATTTCTTCTGGCAGTGAGTAGGCGGGTCTATTTAAAATGGGCCCCAATCTTTGGACCAGTTGTAGGTGGAAGAAAGCATTTATTGTAGTCACTGTTTTGTGTGTCCTGCGACCATAAGGAGTCCAGTCCAGGAGGACCCCACGCTATGGATTAAATTGACAAGCTGTGGGAAGAAGTCTCTGAAGACGTAGTAATTGTGATCGCCTCATTCTCCAAACTGTCTGCCTCCTCCCATCAGCATTGCCTCCATCTTGCCTGGGTCATCTTCAGCCAGATCTTTCATCCACATGCTTTCTCTAGCCTGAAGGTAGCTCTGTGAGATGGTTCTATTTGCATCAGTTATAAAGGATGTAGAGATGGGTACCATCTGGCTACTATGGGCTTTTTAGACACTGATATCTCAACTTCCCCCAGCAGCTTCATAGACATTATGAAGGATGGGAGAGAGGACTAAACCTTGTGGAAATCCACAGAAGGGCACTCTGGATCTTGCAGTTTCTTTGAGCTTTTCTTTTTCTTTGCTGTCTACAATACTAAAAGTAGGAGCAAAGGAATTGGGAGGTGGTGCCCAAATTAAACATTCTTTTTCTATCTAATGAGTGATGGCCCTAAAACCAAACCCCTGGATCCAGATCCAGCCCATGAACTTTGGGATGGTAGAAGTCCATACCTGCTTTGCAACTACCCTTCCTTTATAATGATCCATATAAAATATACCAAACTTTGAAGTAGGGTGTTCCAGAATCCTGAAATGTTTTGACTAAGTTCCCATCTTCATAAAGAGCTCTAAACCTCTCTTTCTCCTCTCTCTCTCTCTCTCATGCAATTTGAGATGGAAAAGACCCAAAAGCCATCTTACTTTTTCCTACCAGTGCAAGGTTCTTCCAATAAGACATAGGTCTATTACTATTACTTCTTACTATCTACTGGGATTTGCGTTGAGGAATGCTGCCATTTTTGAGGCAAGAAACCTACACTTAATTCCACATCATCGTCTAATCTCTGACATATGAGGATGCTTTGTTATACTGTGATTCATTTTCACCCTAAAATGCCTTGCAGCTGAATGTATTGAATGTGGTGGCGCCAGTCACTGAGCACATTAGTCTCAGCTGCATATTCGTAGGAATTACCCTGTCGACACATTGTACTCCCGCTTTTTGAGTTGTGGTCATGTGAAATCAAATCAGCTGTCAGACACCACAAAAGGCATTTATGGAAATAAAGTGAAATTAATATCAGATGAATGATTGGCTTTTTAAAATATATTGCCTGTAGTAGCAACAAATTGACCAGCAAATGAGAGAAAGTGGTGCACTTATGTACCAGGTCTAAGGATGCTTGCAAGCATCCTTAAAGTTCTCTTTGTGGTACCAAGGGAGATGGGAGAACATGAGGCATGATCCTGAAAGATTCTTGGCACAGCCTGTCAGGTGACAAATACACCCAACTCTCATTAGCATCACTGGGAGTTGGTCCCTCAGGAACTTGCAATATCAGATGTTTAACTTGCATTGTTCTTCAGTGTCCCTGAATGGTGAAGAGCACAAACAAGCAGCCTTCCAGGGGAATTGGGCTTTTGCAATAGTCTAGCAGTAAGGAAATGTTTGGCTGCCACCAGAGAATACTTGAGAAAGAGAGGATTAGTCTCTTGAATGCCATGCCCCCTGGAAATTTCAAGGGTCACATGGGGCATAACTTAGAATGGAATATTTAATGTATAGCCATATGAGAGGTATATTTCAGGGAGTGCACTAATGACTATAGCATTCAATTTCTAGTAGATGAAGGGAAGATTTGGTAAGCGCAACATGAATAATTTCTTGAACTTAGTGTTTTTAGAAAGTCTCTGAATTTTTATCCTCTAATTAATGTAGAGACTGTGAAAAGCCTCTGTTCTGAGGTGTGAAAGTTGAAAACTGTGACTTTGTTCTTTCAGCCTGGAGATGCAATCTACCCTAGAGATGAAAACGGAAAATATATCTACCATGAGACAAACTTATGTGCCACTTGGGAGGTATGCAGTTGTAACATTGCTATGCACTTAGATGCCCTCACATCTGTAAAAGTGGTTCCTCCACCCTCTGGCCGAGGAACCTTAACAAGGCAATGTAGGGAAACTTACCTTTCCCCTGACTATGCTACTGACTTCGTGGATTAACGGGACTTTTATGTCCTGGGGTGGCTTTTTCCATCAGCGTTAAGCTGACTCTAAGGGTGCACCTACACAGCAAATGAAGGTGTGATTGTAGCGCAGGTAGGCCAGCCTGTGTTAGCTTTAATCCAGCTCCTTCAGGTAATGAAAACAAAGAGACAGCAGCTTGGGCTAGCAGCCCCAGTACAAGCCTGCTGAGGACTGTGGGTAGCTACTTGGGTTGCTAGTCCACGCCACTATGTCTTCGCTGCTATTGTTCCCCACACTAGCAAAACTAAAGCTGGCACATATGCCAACATGTGCTACAATCACCCTTTTATTTGTTGCGTAGCTATACCCTAAAAATGAGGAGGAGATAGTGGGCCTTAATAATATAGGACTTGCTCCTTCTTGGTAACAAAAGATGTACTATGTCAAGGTAGGATAGCAACTTATGTTGCCCCACAAAAAAGAACTCTCTCTCTTCTGGGGTATGAATTCCATTCTGGTAACTTAAAGTTTCCTTTCATTACCAGGACTTTAGAGGGTAGGAAAAATGCATAGTGAGGCTGAATTCTAAACTTGTCAATGGGCTCTGCCTTTCAAGGTTCCCACCTTGAAATATCTCAAACCTGCCCTTGCTCAGAAGCAGAAACTTTGGCTCAGTAAAGAGGGTGGGGCAATAGACAACCCAACCCTACTCATAGCTAGAGACTCACACTTTTTTTCCATTACGCCACAGGTGAAAGGGAGTCTGGATCTCAGTCTAGTCCTCACTATCGCACATCATAAAGCCAGGTGGCTTTTAACAATTCGCCACAAGCAGCCGTCTCTCCTCAAGAGATGGGAATAGCCCAGGGTGCTACATGTCCACATTGAATCTGTGTAGTGACGCCCTGTATTAGCTTAGCACGAAGTGCTGTTGGTCAAGAATTGGACACAATGGCCAAATTCGGAGGTGGGCTCCCAGGACTGGAATGATAAGGGGGTTCTTCCGGGGGACTCAGATATCCTAGCTGCACTGTGCGGGGAACTCCCAGCATAGCGGCTCACGGTATGTCTGGCCCGAGCCAGTGGTGTTAGTTTCGCAGATTCACAAGTCCAATTCACTTAAACATTAAAAGAAAAATACCTGTCAAACATGGTCTGTTCAGTCGCTGCAGCTTGTTATCCTCAATCTGTTTCTTATTGCACGGCTATATTGTAACCTGACTGCCTCAGTAATAACAGGCAGGAGAAACCCAGCTGCTGCCGCTGAGAAGAGGGTCGTCGCTGCCCATAAATATTAGGATCAGTCTAAATACAGATGGCTAAACTCATCCCTGGAGTAACTTAATTATTTCAGTGTGGCTTCAACAGCCAGTATTGTAGCTATTCTCCTTGGCTCACCATTGAATGATGAAAATCACATGACAAGAAGAGGCCAGCCAGAGGCCATAAAATAAATGGAGCCTCTTGCTTCCCTAATTCCTCTATTCATTTAAATCAGAAAAGAATAATAAAACTGACAAGCAGGACATTTAGTACCCAGATGTTGGAGACAAGAGCAGAGTCTACCATAACTCTGCTTCATTGCACCACGGAATGGCCACTGCATTCATCTGAGCAGCTTGGGGAGAGAGGAGAAGACTCTCTAAGCAAAGATACTCTTCTCCTGTTAATGAAGCAAAGCATCCACTAAAGGAGAGTGTCTAAGTATGTCTAATGAAGGAATTATTGTATGTTTGCCTTGTTTGTATAAGCTTCTTTAACTGCATGGCTATATTTGCATTTCAAACATATCCCGTATTCTCCTTAGCCCCATCTTCTCTTCCTGCTGCTTCATTTTACAATGAAGTCTTAATGCTGATTTTTTTGTGATGCGCATTTTTATGGCATCACTTTGGTGTTACAGGCATAAAATAATGACTTAGTTGTAGACTCTGGCAGGAGAAGAGCCTGGCCTAAGCTCTCCTGCACTGACACAGCTAAAATAATAGCTTGGAGGTAATTCAGAAAGTGACAGGAAAGAGAAGCTGTCTCTTGTTCAAATGTCGTCTCCCTTTCCCAACCCCTCAAGCTGAAGCAATGCAGAAGTGCTTCTAAATAAAACTCTGAAAGTGAACCTGTGAAATTTATAAGTGCTGTGTCTCAAATGTCTCCTCTGATTTGCTCTGCATCCAGGGAAAATTCTACCTTAGTATGAAGTAACATTGAAATGTGAGGTGCTTTGGTTCAGTCTTCTGAAAAGCTGGGGCTGCATGAGAACTGGGTTTAGAATAGGAAGATAGCATCAGCCATCACTGTGCAGGAGTGCTGGCCCCTCCAACATGTAAAAGGCGTGCACACTTAGCTCCTGAATCAGAGTCCTGAGTAGAGTATATTTCAACTAGCTACTAATGCTGACTTTAAGTTCCCTGGATGGTTTCTATTAAAGCTTTCTTTCTAATGTTCTCCATTGCTATCCTTGCAGGCTTTGGAAGCATGTAAAGATGCAGGCTTGGCAAAATCCATTGGTGTGTCCAACTTCAACCGTAGGCAGCTAGAAATGATACTGAACAAGCCAGGGCTCAAGCACAAACCTGTCAGCAATCAGGTATGGTCCCAAACAAAACCCTAATTCTATCTGAAACTGGCACTGCAGTACACAGCTCACAGGTAATGCAAATACTTCTGCATATAAGGATTTGTGTACATGCACAGATGAACTACTGCTACCCACCATATCACCACACAGAAGGCTAAACTTTCCTTCCTAGAGTGAAAAAATCCATCACACTCACTCCAACACTCAATACAAATATCCAATAATGCTTGGAACATCCATTTCCTTCCAGATCCCTCTCCAGCACTTGAAAACCAGAGTCTGTTCCATGTGGTTTGAATTTTAAGTGCTATGTGAATACTTGTCACTGCAGACATGATCAGAACGATTCAGCCATGTACCTCGAGTCTCAATGCCTTGATCCAAGAAGGTTCCCAACAGACAGAGACAGGCATGCCACTACACAGAGGCTTACCATCCACCAGAGAAGCAAGATGGCTACCTTATTTAAAAAAATTAAAGCAGAACCTCACAGCATATGGGATATTGTGCTATTCAAAGCTTTCTTTGTCTGATATAAGGAGCTATCTGAAAGAAACTACAATAAGCCAAAAAAGGTCTAAGGCCTTCTTTTCTATGTCATTCTCTGGAGGTACTAGACCAAAAAACTAACTTGGCATGAGATGGTCTTACTGCTATCAGCTGAAGCTAAACATGCCACTGAAGTCAATGGTCAAGTCTAAGTAAAACCATGACAACAGGGCCCGTAATCGTTTATTTCTAAGTAGCTGTTCTGGATGCAAGTCATTAGCATCTGGTGGCTGTTGGGCTGGCTTTTGAGTTGAGCTGAGGAGAGATAGCGCTAGAGATGCGCGGTGACTGGCGCTAACGGATATCCTTGTCAGCAGCATCAGAAGAGGGGCCAAAAATTGCATGGGAAAGAGAAGAAACTATCCTCTCATGCTCTGAGGTTGGCTTTGAAGGGACACTGGCAAGGCAGTGTTAAAGAAGTCTGCCACTGTCCTTGTATCTGTTCTTTGGCTACATAGGAGTTTCCTTGTCTCTAGGGCTATCATTCTAACACTTTTCACCAGCACTAAAATTCAAGTTAAGACTTCACAAGCACCAAACACCAGAACTGCTTTTTGGCTAGATTGTTTGACTCCGTTCCCTCAACCCCCTTCCCCAAGCTATAGCAATACTACATTCTGTTTGGACCTAATAAAGATACAAGGAAGACGGCTATGATAAAAAAAAAAAAAAAACAAGCAATTCTTAGGGGGTTTGCATTTACTTTAGGAATTTATTATAAGAGCAAGCTGTTTTTAGAACTCAGGAATGGATCTCTGAGAAGTTGAGCACATAGCCTGAAAAACACTGCAGGCGATGGTATACAATAGCTGCAGCCTGAAAAGGCAGAGGTTTGGAGAAGCCATACCAAAAAATGTTGGGTTTTTTGGTTTTTTTTACATTTTATTTATCCCCCTCAATTTTTCTGTTGATGGCAAAAGCTTTCACCAATTTTTTGGAGGCAAACTAAGAGAGCCATCTTTTTGGATACAAAGAGAAAAGACAAATGACTCCCTGATGTTTGTAAGATGACCCTGCCTCCTGGCATAGATCTCTATTCAAGTCGCTTATACATAACTGGTAGGCCAAACCTAAAGGCAGGTGGGTTAGATCAACAAGTATCCTTATGCTCCCAATCTCTCTTCCATATCTCATTTGCCATCTAGCCATTGGGGAGAAGGCAAATTATACTAATGAATTGCAAAGACATTAAACTGTCTGAATTGTTTCCCAAAAAGGAGGACCACATTCCTCTTAGACTACTGTATAAATTGAACTTTTCTCTTGAATGGACATGCTCAAGGTTTATCATCTTTGGAGCTGGGAGCTGAAATATTTCAGCTTCTCCATCATTAGCTGGGGGGAAAAATGCAGGTTTGGGTCAACTAGAATATCAGAATTCATGTTGAATTTGCAGAATTGTTTTGATCAAACCTAAAAATTCCATAAACCTGAACATCTCATTTTGACACTTTTGAAATTAAACATCTTTTTTTCCCTCCAAATCAAAGCTGCTTTTCATTTAAAAACTAAATTTACTTCAATTTTATTCAACAACTAAAGGCTCAGAAAAATGAAGTCAGGTCGACGTCTCAGTGAATCAAAAGTTTCAAAAAGTTTCCTTTGGGTTGATCTGGCATGTTTTTGATATGGCCAGTGAAGTGAAAAATCAATTATTCACACACTCTTGTCACAGTTTCTCCCCTGGGAAGGTCAGGATGGGCCTGCTACCACCGGCCTGGCCTGGATTTGAATGACTAATCTAGGGGATGAAAGGTTCCCTTTTCTTGAGCCAGTTTCCCCTACAATCTCTAATTCATCTGATATGATGGCTTGGTCAAACATACTGAATAACTTCTTGACATATCTTTCTGTATGTCACTATTTATTTTATTTATTTAATTGCTTCTTCTGTTTCACTCATGTAGGTTGAATGCCACCCATATTTCACCCAGCCTAAGCTTTTAGAATTTTGCAGACAACATGATATTGTCATTGTTGGGTACAGTCCACTCGGAACTTCAAGGGATGAAACGTGGTAAGTCTACATATGAGCCTCACTTGTGGCGTGAACACTGCTACCAGAGAGTTGCAAATGTTCCCGCAGAAATCCAGCAAAATTAATATAATGGCTTCTCCCAAATCCTTGCTGTCCTCCAGTGGGGCAAGTATGAGCATTTGGAGTTGGGCTTCTCCTCTTTGAGAATGTTCTTCAGAGAAGCCAAAGTTTGTAATTTGGGACTTGGGTAAATCTACCCCACCCTCCCTTTTACTAAGCTGTAGCTTCTCAACTCTAATTTTGGAATCCAAACTGCGATTCCCGGTATTCTTCTGGCCCTCAGGCTATTCAGGGTATGTCTACACCGCAGCTGGGAGCGATCCTCACAACCCCGGTAGATAGACTCAAGCTAGCACACTAAAATTAGCAGTATGGATGTTCCATCTCAGGCAGCAGCTCTGGTTCAAGACCACCCAACCCCCTGGGTCTGAGCTCACGTGGCTAGCCCGAGAGTTTGCTGGAGCTGCAACAGCCACTCAGCTATTTTTAGCACACTGGAGCGAGTCTGCCTACCCACGCTGGTAGGCTCACTCCCAGCTGCAGTGTAGACATAGCCACCGAGGCAGCACTGCATGACCTCCTAAAGTTATCCCCTGCCTTGCTCTGTTGATAAGCAATGTCTGTGAATAAGCCCCATGGGGAATCTCCTTGGCCGGAAGAGAAGTAGCTGTCATATGGAGCTCTGAGGCTGACACCAGAAGCTGCATGGCAGGCAAACACTAGATCATTCGGGGCACTAAACGGAACAGAGGACCTACCCAGGGGAAAGCACGTGGAACTCTTCCGAGAAGTTATGAAGAATCTCTCCCCCAGCCTCTGTGCTACTTTCCATCTCTCCTCTTTTCTCCATACAACTGATCCCATGGTAACTTCATTTATCTGTTCAATACCTGACTCAGAAGCAGATCATGATCATCAGGAAACACAAGTACAATATCAGGTTTCCCAAAGGCAAGAGGATGCCTGTATTCTTTGAACTTGATCAGAGGTTAGAGGTGGACAACTTATTAGATCATCCAGTCCATCTCTCTGCTCATGTGGGACTGACCCCCATGGTACACTTTCCAGTGTCTTGTCCTGTCTACTTTTAAAAGTTCCAAGTGATGTTGCTTCCTGTGGGAGACTTTTTAACTGCCTTTCAAATGTTATCACATCATTACTCTTCAGCTCATGTCCCATTGTAATATTTGGTAATCAAACGTCCAAATGTCTTATTCAGTATGGAAGGTGAGTGCTGGCTCACGATCTATAAACTGCAGGTCAAGGGTGAGTAGATGAACTTATGCATATTACTTCCACAAATCTTACTGATTGACATAAGCAACGGGAAACAGTGCAAACATGTGGTGATAACAGATACATTTAGAACTAATCTTATTTGGATAATCTGTTATGAAATGAAGTTTTTGCTTTTGATTTCAGCTCTCTGCCACTTTCTTTAAATACTCCAGAATCGAAATAAAACCCACTTTTTTTTTTTTTTTTTTTTTTTGGATTCAAGGGTAAATGTGTCTTCCCCTCCTTTACTAAAGGACCCTGTGCTGAATGCCATTGGGGAAAAATACAGCAAGACTGCAGCACAGGTTGCTTTGCGCTTCAGCATCCAGCGAGGGGTGGTGGTCATTCCCAAAAGCTTCCATCCACAACGGATCAGAGAAAACTTCCAGGTAAGTTATAGATTTGTCTCTATTCCACTGATATTGTGCTGACCCCTACTGAGGATGTCTTCCCCTTCTCTCCTTAGGCAGAGGTGAGAATTAAAAACCCCATAAACCTTGTCTATGTTGACTTTCTCAATCTCCATCATATCTATCACCTGGTGATGGTGCAGTAGAGGGGAAGCTGTTATGGACAGGGCCCAGAAATCTTCATCAGTGTCATCGAGATCTATTCAGAGTCGGTCTAGATGACATGGGGGCTAAAACTCGAGCGACCAGTCTACATTAGTGCTCCCACCTGCAGTAATGCAACAGTGGGAGATCAAGTAAGCACTTAATGTGGACAAATCAGATAGTGATGAATTTTAGCTGTTTGATTACTCTAAATCTGCGTGCAACTCATGGCCTCGATTCTCAGCCACGGCTCAGAGCTTGTACTTCCTTGATAGCTAGACACGGAAGAGGAGGTGTAAATGTACCTCTCTGCCTACATGGGAGGAAGAGGGTCCCTAGAGATGTTCGAGCATGGCTCACACCCCCATTATTGCATGCATGCGTCTCTCCCTTATTGCTTCCCCTTTTCTAGGCAGTGTGTCTCCTTTAAGAAACCCCTGGTACAGATACGTTAGCAGAATTGCCATTCTGTCCTTGAGACTGAGCTTGGCAAATATTACAGGAATCTAATAAACCCTCCCCAGAATCCAAGACTTTCATATTTAGTTAAAATGAACAAAGACTTTTGAATTTGTTTCTGAAAACTACAGTTGAAATTTCATAGAAATGTAGGGCTGGAAGGAAACTCAAGAGGTCAAGTCTGGCACACTGTGCTGAGGCAGGACTAAGTAAACCTAGACCATCCCTGTAAAGTGTTTGTCAAATTTGTTTTTAAAAACCTTTGTGGATGGGGATTCCACAACCTCCCCCTGCCCCCCCTTGGAAGCCTGTCCAGAGCATAACTGCTCGTATAGTTAGCAAGTTTTTGCTAATATCTAACCTAAATCTCCTCTGCTGCAGATTAAGCCCATGACTTCTATCTTAACGTCAGTGGACACAGAACAACTGATCCCTGTCCTCTCTATAACAGCCCTTAACGTATTTGAAAACTTATCAGGTTTCCTCTGTCTTTTTTTCTCAAGACTAAACAGGCCCAGTTTGGTTTTTTTAAAAAAACCTTTCCTCACAGGTCAGGATTCTAAACCTTTTAACACTTTCATTGCTCTCCTCTGGACTCATTCCAGTTTGTCCACATCTTTTCTGAAGTGTGATGCCCAGAACTGAACACAGTACTCCAGCTGAGGCCTTATCAGTGCTGAGCAGAGCGGGATAATTACCACCTATGCCTTCCATCTGACACTCCTGTTAATACACCCCAGAATATTAGCGTTTTTTGTTTTTTTTAAACTGCATCACATTGTTGACTCTGTCAATTTGTGATCCCTATAATCCCCAAACCTTCTTCAACAGTACGAGCACCTAGTCAGTTATTCCCCATTTTATAATGGTGAATTTGATTTTTCCTTTCTAAGTGTAGTATGTTGCTTATCACACTGGCAGATAGCAAATGGGGAGGGCTTGCAAGCACTTTGGAGGACCAGATTAAAATTCAAAAGAACCTTGACAAATTGGAGAAGTGGTCTAAAAATCATCAAAATGAAATTCAATGAAGACAGGTGCATACTCTCCGCTACATTATCCAAGTCATTACTGAAAAGATTGACTAGTACCATACCCAAGATTGACCATTGGGGAACCCTACTAGATACACCCTCCTGGTTCTGACATCACTCCATTTATAACTACTGTGAGTATGGTCTTTCAACCAGTTGTGCACCCACCATACAGTAATTTAATCTAGACCACATTTCCCCAGTTTGCTTGTGCGAATGTCATGTGGAACTGTATAAAAAACCTTACTGAAATCAGGATAGTACATTTACTGATTCCCCCTATCCACTGGGCCTCTAATCCTGTCCAAGAAGAAAGTTCGGTTGGTTTGGCATAATGTGTTTTTGACATATCCATGCTGGCTGTTCCTTATAATCCTATTATCCTCTAGGTGCTTACAAATGGGCTTTTAAAATAATGTGTTCCAGGATCTTTCCAGGTATCAAAGTTAGTCTGATTGGTCTATAATTTAGTCTCAGGGTTTTCATTAAAAGAAATGCGAATTTAATCCTAATATCCTCTTTCCCTAGATTTTTGACTTCTCACTCACTGATAAAGAAATGAAGGAAATTGAAGCCCTGAATAAAAACACCCGCTACGTGGAGATGCTAATGTAAGTCCAATAGAGAATTGTCATAATTAACAGCTTTTTGGAGGAGAGGTTAAACCTTATGCTTCACTGTTTAAGTGAATCTCAAATTTTTAGAATAGAATTTTGCCTAATGTGTGTGGGGTAGATAACACCCGATCTGCTTAATACAGTGTTCTAACACCTTCCTATGAAGCATCTGGAGCTGGCCCCTGTCAGATAAGACACTACATTAGATGGACCTCTGGTCTGTCCAGCCTGTCAATTCCTGCATGAAAAGGTCAAACAGTAAAATTAAAATATATTTTTACTTAGTCTTGGTCTACATTTACCCGGCGATTCGGCGGCAGTCATTGGGAATTAAGGAAAGCTACACAGAGTAGCTTCCGTAACTCCGGTCAACTGCTGTGCTTCTTTTCTGCACACTGTCTTCACTGCACTGCGCCCCCCACTGGAGGGGGTGGATTAACAGCATAAGACTTCTGGATCGATTTGAGCAGAACTTCACTGACCACTCAATCAATCCAGATAGGTCGATCTGACAGCGGCGACTTTGCCGCCGTCAATGTAGACATACCCTTAATGTATTTGTAGAATATATTCCACTATTGCAGGTACGAATGAACATTTTTTATTTTCCCATGGCTTTTCCAGCAGTAAATTACAGTGGAGTTGTGTGCAAGTACATTTCATTCTGATAGCATGAGTTAACCCTTGGTAACTAATAAGAAAATGCTAACTAGAGGGGAATTTTACATCAATGTTTTTGACAGATAATGCAGTGTCTGAAAAATCTAAACTGTCTTCAAGAAAACTCAGTTTGTTGAATGTTTGTTTTGTTTGATTTGGGAAATCTAAATATAATATTTCAGGTCAGTTTATCTATGTCAGCCTGATGTATCATAATGCCTCATGAGAGTTGAAATTCAGATGCCTCATGCCCCCATATTCCCCTATGAGCCAGGTTCCTTGGCTGAACTTCATCTCCCATGATGCATTATATCCCTTTTCATTGAACCACCGGCAGTGCACTATGGGAGTCACACGACCACATATGTCATGAGATTTAGTCCCAGTGGAAAGAAACATGGAAATATGAGGCACTATGGCTTTTCAGGGGGACACAAACTAACATCAAGATGTTTTGTTTCAGTTTGGTTTGATTTGGTTCAACAAACCACAGCTTTTCAACCTGGGAATGTAAATGTTTCATTTTGGTTGAAAGTGTCCAAACAAAATGTCTTAATATTGCTGAATTGAAATGTTTGGAACTTTCCATTCTGCAAATTTCATCCCAAAAAGGAAAGGAAAAAAGTCAAAATATCACTTCCTAGGGAACAAATTCCTGTTTTCATCCAGCTTTACTGGTAATACACTAATGGTGAAGGTAAATTACATCGTGGCAGCTGTATTCTCAGCAGTGTTTCACACAGCCGTTTGTTTTTACTGACAGGAAATGCTGGCTTACATTTTCATTATAAAACTTCCTTCATTTCAGAAACCACCTATAATGTTATTTAGTCACAAGACTGGAAGTGTAGTATAACCTCCAGGTTTTCTGGGACTAAAGAGAGGGAAATGTAGAAGACATTTGTGCTCTCCTGCAATTGGCTCTGGAAACAAGCCTGCATTTTATGGTGCTCCTAGATCTTATTTACTTTTCCTAGACATACACAACTTGTATGGAGTTTGAAGTCTTCCAATGGAGTCTGTAGTCAGATGGACATAAAACAATCGGACTAACATACATAAACTTCCCCTTTACCTTAATTAGGTCATTCAAAGGCTCCTTGTGACCACTCAAACATTAATGCTATGAAAGAACTAAGCAGGGTATCCACACCCCGGCTGAGTCACTGCCTTTTCAATAAAGGGGACAGCCAGGACTAGCTTGGATGCAGACGACTCATGGAAAAAAAGGCCAAGCCAGAGCAGACCTGTCTATGCCAGCTCAAACAACTGGAGCTAAAGAAATGCAATTTTTTTTTTCAGAACTGCTGTTTCTGACTCCTCCAAGTTTAGCCGATATTTGGACTCCAGCTGAGAGTCATTTCTAGCCACATAACATCCATCAGACAAACAGTGGGATTTTTTTTTTCCTGCAGAAGTAGGAAAACCTGAAGATTTACTCCTACTTTCTGCAAGTGGTAGAACGTTTTGCGATAGTTTTGAAGTCTCTAGTCACAAAACAGGTCAAGCACTGACAGGGAAAGCTTGCCCTAATCTGCCCTTCACTAATGTGCCTCATCTCTGACCTGGAAGGGACCACCTCATTTTCCATGCCTTTAAGTCTCTGGCTTCCTGAGACTACCCACAAAGCTGTCACGGCCAGTACTGACTTCTGTGGCATGAATACCAGTCTTCACGGAACTTCACTAACACACACATCCTGCCCCATAACTTTCTTCATGTGGGTCAATGAACAACTTTTGACCACTTTCACTCTGTCAGCTTCAAATGTTATCTTCTTTTCTTAAGCCTTTTTGGATTACTCCTAGTAACACTTTTTTATTACAGTAGCATGAAGAGACTTCAACCAACGCTGGAGCTAGGCAGGATAGATATAGATGCAGGAAATACTACTAGTGTCCAGTGTTGCTGTATGTAATAGCTTTTGTAGTAAAGATTCTTTATTTGAACTCTCTTTACAGGTGGCGTGACCATCCGGAGTATCCCTTCAATGATGAATACTGAAAATAAAGCGTACCGGGATGTATTCAATGCAGTGTTGTGGGGTTCTGTCCAAACACACTTAGTTCTAAAGGTGGGGCTTTCACTCTAAGGGAGACTTTCCTGAACATCAGAATTAAAACATGAATGAAGTTACATTTCATTTGTCTCTTCCAACTTTCCTTGTCAGACTTGCCAACAGTTGAAGGATAGTTCTGTTTAAGTGACTGATGATGGGCCCAAACCATCTGAGTTGAACACAGTTGTAGTGTGCTTACAGTGAATACAAACTCCTGACCAGTCTTTCCTGCTCTAGTAATGTGAATTTAAAGGGATATTTTGTTAAACATCATTGTCTTTATATTGTAGTTGGTGTGAGACAGTAATTGTAATTCCAACAGTAGCAAATAGATGGACGAAAGACATCTGGCTGAACATGGTACACTTGTAGAAACATCCTTGTATTTCCTCCAGAAGCAGAAAACATCTCAATTTTTTGGACATTTGACTGGATAATCAAGACCTGTAGGAAGGGAAGGCCTCAGTCCCTTCTAGGTGTTTTCAGGCTAAGTATTAGAAAAGCCACTGTCCACCTCATATCCAAATATACAGAGAAGGAAAAGTTGTCTTGGGGTAGCCCAGAAAATTGAAGTCCATTGTTGAAGGGGAAATAAAGGGAAGTGGAGGGACGAGGGCATTAAACTTGTATTTTTCTCAAAGATTTCCATAGGAAAATGGTCAGACAAGAAATAGCAAATAATTCTTGGAAAGGATATAATGGTCTTGTGTTGGCTTTAACGTACACAGCATATGTGGAACCTGGACAGGACTGCTAATGCATAATACCCCTGTATTGACTAGACTATAAATGCTCTGAAGTATAGTCGGTGTAGGTATAGAAATCTTTCAATTGAAATAGAAACTTTCTTTGTTCAACACCGCTCCTAATTCTTGTAACTTTGTCTTTAAAAGTATATGCAGTGGTGATCTTACAAAATGATGATGTAAGCAAGACACTGTATAACTGACACGATGGTGCTGAAGTAATTTTGGATAGATTGGAGCAGTGAGAAGTGTTGTAAACAAGTGAAATTCAGTGGGGGAGGGGGAAAGAGGCTTTATGCTGAATTATCAGTCACAACTGAATTTCTAAATGCCACTATGTCCATATGGGAGTGTCCCAAATGCTACACTAACTGACTGTATATACTAAAGATCAAGGGCAATTCAGATCCCCTTCAGTTGTCCATTTAGGTCAACAGATGCAAGCTAGGAAATGAAGAATGTTCTCAATGGTCAGCCTAAAGTTCTTCCTCTTACTACGCTTGAGGAAATAAAGAAGCCAAATCCTTGGCTGTTGGAATGGCACTGTGCTGATTCACAGCAGCTGAGGATGTGACTTCAGTTTTTTATATCTTAAATTCAAGGTTCAGAGAAGCATACCTATATTGCCATAAAAAGCAACCTGGGATTTAGAAGGGTAAAACACAGCTACCTCTGCTCTGGTTAATAAACTCAAGCCTTAAATGGACATCCCTCCTGTGCTGAACTGCTTAACTGTAGCACTGTGTACAACAATACTGTAACCTGACCAGGCTCAGATCCCCTCAACTGGGTTCCACACCCAGCACTCAGGCCAGTTTGGCAGCATTATTTTGTATATTAGAAGTTGCCTTAATTTCTTAAATCTTATCCTTTAAACCATTCTCTGAAAAAACTAGAGACGAGGTCTGTGATGAAATGTTTGATCTAACCTCTTGGCTAAACCTGGATTACAAACACCCCTCTTCACGTAGACAATGTCTGAAGTTCTAAGAAACCAGCATCCCTTCATTTTCCCTTGTAAAGGGGATATGCAGAAGCCTCTACAGCAAGCCATAATGGCACATATACTCAAGCCATTTATCAGTATGCAGTTAAAGAAATGTATCGGACTGATTGGACACTCCTCCAGTCTCTAGCCTGCCACCCCAAGACTGTCCCTTCATAGACTTACCCTGGCCTATGTGTTTTGCCTAGCTGAAATTGGTGATGACAAGGATTCTACTACTTCCCTGGGGGAGATTCTTCCATGCTGATTTTTATTCATTATGAAACTCTTCCTGACATCCAGCCTAGATCTCCCCTTCGCTCAGTTTCAGACCCTGGTTTCCTATTGTGTCACATATTGCCCTAAGACTATGAGGTTTAGAGGAGGGAAAACAAAACAGCCCCAAAGATGAGATCCTGAGTAATGTGTTCCAGCCGCTGCTGCACAAAAAAAAAAAAAAAGCTGAACACGGAATACACTTGCATATAAAACATTTCAAAGTGCAGTTTAATTCCCTGCCTGGTGTGAAGTATGTTGCTTCTGAGCGCTTCATGCAGCTCTGCTCCAAGCGGAAAGGCCAGCCCTGGCCCTGGGAGGCTTAAGCGGCTGCTGTTCTAATGGTGATTACAGGTAAAAAGAGCAGACCTAAAATGAACCAGTAAAACTTGTTCACTTTTACTGCGTCCAGTAAAGCTGACCACTGCCAAATATTCGTCTGAGCTCAAACACAATGAGAACCAGGCCAGAGATGTCTACTTTACAATTTCACATGTTTGAAATGGTTTTATCGCCAATAGCGCACAAAGGACAATCAGCCCAACAGCATAAAACTTCCTCTCTCTCAGCTGCATGAGCAGCACAATAAACTCTTCACGTTAAAAGTGAAACACAACTGAGGTGACTCAGAGGGATTCATAAGGGAAGGTGGAGCTTTGCACCTCCGAGGGTGCTACCACAAGTTCAGCAAAATCTAGTGGTTCCCGAGGCCTGCTCTCCACTACAAAAATCTTATGTCTGAACGTTTCAGCAATTGCATTAGCTGGGTGTAACCGAACAGTCAGCTGACACCACACCACATAGTCATTATTAACTAACATGATGCTGAACATTAGCAAGTGTGTTCAGCTCAGGTAAACAAAAAAAAAAAACACGCATGCAGATCAGACCTAAGAACTGCTATGCAGGGGCCAGTATGAAAAAAAGGCCATTTTAGTGGACAAGTGTCCACATCAGAGAAACAATCCCTACTGCTGGCGTTGTTTTCTAGAGGGTTGGTATACTTGAGGATCAGCCTAGGACAGAGTCCCCTGCTGCTGCACTTGATCTATAAACAGAATGTCTGGCTGCAGGGCTGTGACGCTGAGCCCTTTTAAGAGTGTAGAAAACAAGCACAGAAATTGGAAAGGTCCGAGAAGCAAAAATCTTATCAATCCTGGAACAAGATTCACGAGTAGCAGGATAATATGTCTAGGCTCTGATGTCCAGCTTCATCTCCTGCCAGACATCCACCAGATCCACATTTTCTAAGTGATGCAGCAACTTCGCACTTGTTCCTTCTGATTCATGCCCTCTGTGTAAATTCGATTGATCCAAAGTGGGATTAAGCACCTCATTAAAATCCCCCTAGAATAATATCCCTTTCCCCAAAATGTCTATAACCTCAACAAAAAAAAAACTGGTAAAAAAAAAAGTTTACCCTTGATTGGGAGTACATTGGGTAAGGTGACAAGTTTACTTTTCAGGAACCCCTTAATTAAAATATATCTGCCCTCTAACTATGAGTGGTTGACAACAAAAAGGATGTGTTTAGCAAACTGCTTTGCCACCATTCTGCTATTAGATTCCCCTGGAGTGACATAGGGTAACTCTATCCAAGAAGTATTCCAGTATTTATAATTTTTCTTCAAGTGTGTTGCCCGTAAATAGATTATACTACAACAATCTTTTCAGTGAGCAGAATACCTCTTTGCTTTTTGTTGGATCATTCGTCCCCTTAACATTAACAGTCATGACATTAATGGACTAATCCATGAGTACCAATTCTGCTCTCGCCCAGTAGATTACCCTTTGTTAAAATCAGCAAGCTCCCCCTTCCCACCCCAGCCAGATGCGAGCTCTGTCTAACATTTGTGCCTCTTCTTTAAATAAGACATCTGGGAGTTATAACTTAGTCTGCTCATGCCCCTGCATATATTAGATTAAAAGATTGGAACTCAGTGGAAAAACAAAGGGCCTGGCGGTTGAATGGAGCTTTGTTGTATGATCCCCTTAGAATTCAAGGCCAGAAAGAAAAATTCCAGAAGTATACAGAAGAAAATGATACAGAAGAGATCAATAGAAGTGTTCTCTGGTATGCTGGAGAGGCAGTAATGGGGGGAATCCCTATAAATAAAGCAACATACCACAAAAATCTGAAAGCTCTTTAAGAAGAGGGTTTGGTTAAAGTACTTTCTGTTTTGGAAGGTAAACATAAATCTACCAAATCTAAGAGTATATAAGAAAATAACTGAGAGGCGATGTTACATATAGCAAAATATTATAATAATATTATGAAAAAGGGTAATAAAGCAGATAAGAGGGATGGCTGATTTATCCTATTAGAAATAAAAAGAGATTTAGTAACTGGCATCAAACAGATCTCGGAAACATTTGCTAACTTTTTCCATACTTTGTATGTGTCAGAACATCCAAATCCTGAACCTATTAATAGATATTTGAGAAGTGTGAAATTACCTCAGCTCTCAGAGGATGATGTGGCAGCTCTTGAGGGGCAATTTGCTGCAAAGAAAGGTGAAGATTTAATTAAGAAGTTAAAATCCAATACGGCTCCAGGTCCTGAATGTTTTCTGGGCAATATTACAAAGCTCTAAAGCAAGTGTTGGTCCCTAGTTTAACTGAATTGTTTAACAGTATATAGAAGGGAAATGAGTTTCCAGATTAACGGAAAGAGGCAAAAAAGTGGTCATTCCTAAAGAAGGAAAATATCTGACCAACTGTGCATCATTTAAGACCTATTTATTGACCAGTCTGGATGCTAAAAGGTATGCCAAGGTGCTAGCAGTAAGTGTTATCTTTCTCAAATATGTTCACCCTGACCATCATGGGTTCATAGCTGGCCGGCATCTGATAATATCAGGAGAACTCTGAATTTGATTCATAATGTTATTTCTAGCTATTCTTTCTGTGCACTACTTTTCTTTGGATGCTGAGAAAACCATCTACCAGCTGGAGTGGGAGTACCTCAGATAGGTTTTGGTAAGGTTTGGTTTTGGAAATTAGTTTTATTAGGGCATAATGACCCTATAGACTCATTCTCAAGCATCTGCTTTGGTTAATGGTCACCAGTTCCCTCCTCTTAATTTTTCTAAGGGTATGAGACAGGATTTCCCATTATCCCCCTGTTGTTTGCTTTGGCAGTAGAGCCATTGTAATAAATAGGAGAAACAGCCCCTCGATAACGGGCATCAAAATGTCTTCTGATTTAGAACCACAAATAGCTTTGTATGCTGGCACTGTCTTGTTATATTTGCAGGAGCCAGAAGCTTCGTTAAAAATTATAGAACAATTGACTCCGGCATTTGGGTAGGTATTAGGCTTCAAAATAAACTACAATAAATCTGCAGTTTTAGGAAATAATATTCCCCCAAGTGTCAAAACAAACTATTGTCAGCTACATAAACGTAAATGGGAAAAGGAATCTTTAAATTATTTAGTAATAAATATTGTAGGGAAACATATGCACATTTTTAAAGCAAATTACCCTCCACTACAGAATAAAATAATAAAAAGACTTGGAGGAATGGAATAAATATGAGCTTTCTTGTCTTGACAGGGTAGCCTCGGTAATGGTGAATGCCCCCCAAAAGTTATTATTTTTGTTTCAGTGCAGGGTTAGTAACCCAGACATGACAGTAAATATATGGCAATATGCATTATTAAAATTCATCTGGGGAAACAGAAAACAAAGGGTGAGTTCTGAAGATCCGTCTAAGCCTACAGAGTGGTGTTGACTAGCTTTCCCTAATCTGGGTCATTATTATTATGCATCACAATGAAAAGATGTGATCAGATGGGTTAACAATGGACCACCCAAACACAGGGTAAAACTCAAAGCCTGGAGTCCAAATATTCCTAGTGCAGCTTTGAACAGCTGAGCAGCTTTGAACAAATTTTCTAAATTCCTGTAGCCAAGGCTCTCTTTCTCTTAGCTACTTTCATTAATAATCAGGAATTTATCCCTAGAAAATATCAAAGCAATTATTTTTTGAGAGTAAGAGGTGAAATTACACAATTTGGAGAGCTGTTGCTGGGTCCTGATTTGAAATCATAGCAGGAGATAAGTAATAATGTCAATAATATAAAGATCCCATATTTTCAGTATTTACAAGTCAAACATTTTATGGTGAAATCTGGATTTGAGGCAGCTCTATCTAGACCTTTACTCACAGTTGAGGAGTTGACCCAGGAGCAAGCTGGAACAAAAGGTTTAAGATATATACAATTTTGATCAAAAAAGTTGTCAAGAAAACTACCCAGATAAAAAGATGGAAAGGGATTTAAATAAAGAAATGGATCTGGATCCGTGAGTCTCTATATGTGAAAGGGGATATACAATAAATTTGTGTAGCACATAGAGAAAATGTTTATATATTACTGTATAAGTGGCATTTAACTCCAGTTAAGATAATATTTTTGTTACTAGAAGGTGATCTGTTGGAGGGGTGCAGGGAAAGGAGAACATACTTGCATATGCAGTAATAGCGTCCAGGAATTAGACAATTCTGGGAGAAAATTATTAAAGAGATTCATCGTATGATAACAATGCCAGCTTCCTAGAGATCCCCTGATCTGCTTACTAAATGCTCCATAAAGAAGTTACCTTTTTAAACGAAGTTAAACATTCTGTTTATTAGCAGCTACATTTTGTATTGCGCATTATTGGAAAAAATGTAACCCTTCTCCTGTGGAACGGTGGTATAGAAAAATACCTTGCAATGGAAAAACTTTCACACCAACTATATACACAAGAGAAGCACAAAAAGAGGACAGTTATTTAGATATTTGTTTACCTTTTTTAGTGTACTCAGAGGAGTGCTTCCCAGCTATTAAGCCAGAATCTTTAGCCAGCTTCTTTGAATACTAACCTGATCCTGAATAAGTAATGTACAATAAAATATGTTAACGTTTTATTGTAATTTTGCCCTAATGATACAGAATTTGTTTTAAAGCAAGCATTGTTTCTAAAGCAGTTAATGCAACTTTCTAATATTGTCACTGCAAAGGAAGTACTTCTAAGCTGCTCATTTAGCTGAAATCATTTCAAACCACAGGAGTCTAACTTTGAGAAGGATTTCCTTTATAAATTCTACCTTAATTTTTATGCATCTGTTCCCGCACACAAAGCATGAGGCAGATAGGAACAAAACTGCATGGGACTGTGTGAAAGAGAGAGAGAGAGTTATGAATTAGGAAATTAGCAAAAGACAAAGTGTGGGATGGACTGTGTCCACATCCCACAAACTTATAAACAGAATAGCTTTTCATTTTATATTACACCTTTCATACCAGCGCTATCTTAAAAGACCTTGCAAATGCATGAAATAGATGCTATTCATGCAGTGAGTGTAGCCATAGTAAATTCAGTAGTTCTTAGTATACAAACTTTTAAATTAGAATCTATCCCTTTTAGAACCTATAACCTATTAGAACCTACGCTCTCAACCCCCAGACTCTGAAATGAGGGGTAGTGAACCTCAGAATGAGGGACATCAAATTGTTTATTGAACACTTGTTTTAGTTCTAAAAAAAAGTACAAGCATGCAAATAACCTGGAACTTATCACAGAACTAGACAGTGATTCTGTGTACTAAAAGCATTCTGTATGTAGAAGGGTTCCAGAGGGGTAGCTGTGTCAGTCTGTATACAGCAAAAACAACAAGAGTTCTGTAGCACTTTAAAGACTAACAAATTTAATTTCAGCAGGCATAAGCTTTCATGAGCTTCAGCTCACTTCGTCAGATGTGTACGTAAATTTCGCTGATTGCTCCTTTTTCCATTTCAGTGAAAGCTTTACAATTTCCCCTTGCTCTTTCTATTAGAGAGCACCGCAAGGTCCCCACGATAACTTTAACAAATTGGACCTGGTATAGGATGCCTGCAGAATGTGGGACACTTGAGAGATATGCTATGTTATTGTGAGAGGAAGGACAGTCAACCAATCACAGTATTTTTCCACTGTGAAAGGGCCCAAAGGCTGCCTCAGGTAGGATCAGGACTCCATTGTCCTGGATGCTGTACAAATACAGGAAGACAGGAAGGTCTTACAAACTAACTTGCACCAAGTGAGGGAAGCACATGTGACAAACAGCAGGAGGGGAGGGAAGGGGATGGTAACAAAAATGTGATCGTTTAGCTACATTGGCAAGTATAGGCACAACTGGATGACTCCAAATCACCTGAAAGGTGTTTTTTCCCCCTCTTTTTTTTCCTTTTTTTTTTTTTTTAATTAAATGGATAAAATCAGCAACTCTGACTGCTGCTCAATCCAGATAGTATTTGAATGATTTCTTGTAGGCATCACAGCAGAAGTATGTCTAGAAGAGGAATTTGATGGATGAGAGAGTAGTGGCCTTACCAAGTAATGAAAGATTTAAAAGAAAAAAAAACATCTAAAGGGCTATTTTCTCCTATGACCATTTATTTCCCCCTTAGACAGCTAATGAATTGCATCTTTTGGGGGTTTTTCCCAGCCATTTGTAGGGCAGGGCCGTTATCTGTGAAACGCTGGTTAAGATGCATCATGCAGCGTCCTTCCTCCCTTAAAATACATTTCAAATATATTGAGCACTCTTCTTCATACAACTGTGCTTTGAAGGGAAATCTCCTCTCCCTCCCAGAAATAAAACTGGGGAGCAGGGGAGACTGGTTGATAGTCATGGATGGGCCCAAACACTAGACTCCTCTCTGAATTCTCCCAATGTTTGGGTGTTCAGATTCAGGGGGTTGGGACAGGCTTGTTTCCCAAGAGCATCTTTAAACAGGCTAACCCCGTCTCCATATTTGTTTGTGTTTTTTAACTGGATGATTTCCACACAGGGTTCTGCAGAAGCAGAACGAGTTATGGACAATTGCCTGTACGCTAAGTGATTAGTCAGCAGATTCCCCAGGCCACCAGTGGAACCTTCCCAAGAAAGCCAGAGCCATGTCGGAGTAGCAGTAAACACAGGGGAAAGCCACAAAGAACCCTTGTAGCAAGGAGACAAACAAAGGGGTTACATTCCTATTAGAAACAAAGGCTAATGGGATTCCTCACAGTACAAAACATGGGAATGAAATCCTAGCAGGCTAACCTTACAGTATACGGCTCCTGGCAAGAAAAAGTTTGAGCTGAATTCCTATGAGGACAAACTGATCTAGTCCTGATGGGACAAACTATTGTAGTTTGTTCCAGGACAACCTAGAAGAATCCTGGAAGGACAAACAAATAGGATGGAATCCATCTCAGGACAAATCAAGGGGAGTCAGGAATTTTGCTAATTGCCTTTTCTGTTATTCTCCTACAACTATCTAGCACGAAAGGACTCACAATTTTTTCTGTGTAACCCTTAAAACAGCCCTAGTTCTTCCAATTAAAACCTCAGGATCACACAGTGAAAGTCCATAATACACTCTCAGTGAACTCCTGTATAAAAAAAAAGTGCTGAGGTTGAACAGCAAACACATATAGGGGTGCTTTGATTTCCAGAATTTGTGTACACAAACTTACATTTATGAAAGTGAGAAGTAATTAGCACTGGTTTAAATCAGGGGTAGTGTGGACAGGCATTGCATCCCCTACACAACTGTCAATGCACCATGAGCATGACATGAAACACACTGTTACTGGAGTCCTACCCCTAGACATATTCTGTTATTGCAATCAGCTCTGCTCAGCAGCACCGCCTGGCAATACAGTCCAAAGGTTTTTCAGAGCAGAGATTCATAATTGTGCAGTGATTTGGTAATGAGTAGCATGAGAGCCAACATATTCATTTCACTTGCGATCTAAACCAGGATTGGCAGGCTGGCCCCTAAGAACAATACTCCACTCCCACAGCCTCTATACTAATCTGATTCTCAGCTGTGTCTTGTTTCAGCTCCTCCCAACATTCTGCCAATCCCGGGAGCAGAATTCTAGTTCACAATAAAGGGCTTTCAAATGTGCAAAAAAAGAATCATTTTTAATTTTTCAGTGCCCACTGCCCAAAATTCCATGGGCTTTAGCCAAAAATAACTATGACCAATACTCACAGCAGGACAACATATCACAAAGAAAACACAGAGCAGAGCAGAACGGAAAAGAGATATCCAGAGGGAACGCACATACACACACAGCAGGACAAGACTGATAGGTTTTGCTCCACAGACTTCAAAGCGAACAGAACATCAAACCAACCAGAGACCATTGACCAAAGAGGATGCAAATCCTGCCTCGAGGCAAGTACACCATCATTTACAAAGGACATGCGGACTCCCATAAGCCTCCCTCCCACTGGCCACACGCATGAAGCGGGGCTATTTGTGCAAGTGCTGCATTCCTAGGACACTGGACAGAATTTTGCTCTCCACTACACTGCTCTAATTCAGAGCAATTCTATTGCTTTCAGCAAAATTACTCCAGGCTTACATCAGTGTAACAAAGCAGAATCTGGCCCATGTTTCCTGTCCCAAGGAATATGCAGTCCAAGAATTCCCCCTGCCCACTTTAGCGCACTGGAGCTGTTGCAATGCGAGGCACTGTCATAATCCCAATTCTGGACAAATAGTATTTAGAGTTTACGTGCAGAAAGCCTTACCTTTCAAAGAGCTTGGTATTTTTAATGCACATCAAAGGTGCCTCAAGCTTTTGGATAGGTGCTTCTAGCGTCTGGATATAGTTCAGAAATCCAAACAAAACCACACCCCTCTCAGGTATTATTATCCCCATTATACAGAACCAGAGAAGTTAAGGGTGGGATTTCCAGAAACACATCTGGGATTTAGGAGCACAAGTCCCATTCATTTTCTATGGGAAATGTGCTCCTAAATCACTTAGGTGCTTTTGAAATCCCACTCTGACTGACTTGCTGTGACAAAGAGGAGATATTCTTGGGGTTTTCTCTGAGTGCTGTATGTGCCTCAGTTTCCCCCATATGTTATTTCGGTGATGGGACCCGAGTGGGTGATCATTGCAGAGGCCACTAGAGGGTGTATGGGCCTTCACCAGCCACACGTACACAAACAACAGCCAGACCCCTTTGCCCTCCCCGGTCAACCAGTTGCAACAGGTTGCAGGAGGCAAAGACCAGCAGGAGTGGCCACCTTGCCCGGGAAGGAGATAAAGGACTGGGGAGGGACAAGGGGATAGCTCAGGGGGATGTTCCTGGCTGGAAAGGCAGTCCCCCATAAGGGATCTTGGGAGCAGAGCCTGAGAATGGGCCTGAGGCTCCCTAGTTGGTTGCTGCTGCAACCTCTAATTAATCTTCTACCAAAGTCTTTCTATGCTGTGATCCGGAGAACTAATAAACCCTTCTGATTTCCACGCTGGCTGGGAATCGCTTCTGACTGCAAGGCAGGGTGCATGGCCCCTTCGGGGGTGTGTAGGAGCTCCCCAGAGTCCCATCCAGGGGATTCACAGGAGGAGCAGGGGTGCTAAACCATCTGTGGCCAGATTCAGGAGGCAGCTGACTGGTGTGTGGCAGCCCCGGGGGGCAGAATCCGAGCACTAGAGTCCCAACTGGCTTTTCCCCGAGCGGTTCCAGAGCACGGTTCCTGGGGGACTCCGTCACACTTGCCTAACACTCCCGGCGGGAATCAGTGCCAGTGCTGGAATTAGAACCCAGGATTTTCTGGCTCCCAGGCCTTTGCTTAGACCATACTTCTCCTAGGCCCCATCTACGTGGAGGGAATTGGCACCAGTGTATCTAGATGGGTGTAACTTAATCCAGTAACATACGGTATAAAATGCACCAGCATAAACCATACTTTGTAATGGAACTGCACATCGACATTAAAGGTTTGCAGCAATGTAATTACATTGATGTAGCCAGCTGAAATTTTGTGCCAACCTGTAATGCAGACACTCTGCACCAGTACAAAGAGGCGGATGCTCCAATTAATGTAATAACACGGATGTGAATGTCCTCCGTGTAGGTAGGGCCTGAGAGAGGGCTGAAAATAGCTGAACACATTGCAAACAGGTGCCTCATGTCCTGGCAAGCCACAGCTGTCACATCATCTCTCAGTTGGACTTTCAAAGCTTTCCTCTGCAGTGGCACCTGCCTTTCCCCTGCTTTTCCATCCCAGTGGCCACGTTTTCATTCTATAATACCTCTGACAGCTGTGTAATGTGTTAGACATGTTTGATTTGTTTATTACAGAACCTCAGGCAAGCAGCGGCTGAACCGTCTCAGGTTACTATTCTCTAATTGTCACCGGTCACAGCAGCCAGTTTTCAAGTCACATACTATTTTTTAAATTGACCGATTAATAGCATGTGGAGCAGACAAGCCAGACAGTGCCTGCAGATGTTTCTGCTGCAAAGGCCGTCACTGGCAAGCTGGTAATTGCACACAGTCTCTGTTGATTAGGAAAACACCAGCAAGCATGTGCAGAGAGGCTATTTCTGTGTATGTTCCAAATGCTTTGTAAACACAGAAGAAGGTCTACTGAAAAGGTTTGCCTGGAACTAGTCATCCACTGTTTCTTATGTAATATTTTATATATTGCAAGTGACTGCAAATATTCATTGTATCGCAGGCTTAACATTGGTTATCAAGTGGTGCAAAATACTAATATGTGGATTTGCATTTTTTTTCCTTTTAGGTTTTATTATTATGATAACATTAACCCTTAAAATATTGCCTAGCAGAATGCTCTTCCCCATCAAGTTGCTCTGAGACACTACACCAACAGGTGTACCTTATATATTCATTTGCAATTGCCCCTACTTCTAACAAGAACCCCCCATACTCAAATGCTCAACCCTCCCTCAGTCCTCAGTGATCCAATACCCATTGCAAATTGACTGCTTCCCACAAATGCTGGATTTGCTCTACAACCTGACTCCCCTAAATCTCATTCCAATTCAACCCCAAGCCAGATAACTGCTTCCATCCATCCTACTTGCTCTCTTTTCTGTTGCCACGTACCTGGATCTCCATTCCAATCAATCTTGTTTCCCAGAGGCAGGGTGGGGGGCATACAGGGTCAGGTGCCACCCCAGATTTCTGCCAGGATTTATATGCTCGGTCGTAAACCATGCTGCATACCACCAGAACCTTTAAATTGTGCCCCCTGTCCAACTATCAACAGTTGCATGTCGTCTCTGTTTCTCCCCAACAGGAAGTTCCCCATCACACACACCTATTCCCTGCTGTACTGCGTCTGCCAACTGTCTCTAATCTTTTGGTTTCCTCCCCCCCTCCCTAAGGACAAGAGTTTGACCTGTCCTACTTCCCAGAACATCCACCCCCATCTGAGCTACTTCCCAGTTCTTACGAAATTTAAGATCCGTTAAAAGAGGTTATTTGGATTGAAATATTTCTCCCTGTAGTGTTTGTAACCCAAATATTGCTAGTACATGACAGCCAGAAAGCGACACTAAAGCCAGGCTGCTGTGTTACGGTCTCTTTAAAATTAATCATCCATATGATGCAGATGCTGTCAGGGCTTGTGCTTAGAGTCTGCAGGACTTATTATGCATCTAATAAAAGGAAAGTTGTGGTTTAAACTTTTTAGTCATGCTCTCACTCTGGGTTCCTGAAGTACAGAGACTGCAACATACTCCCAAGGAAGATACACTTGGCTGCCTGATTGTGTTGGAAAGCACAACATTATGTGGAAACAAGAGATAGCATAAGAAGGCGCCTTTTTAGAGTAAAACCACACCTTGAAGATGGAATTTCAGTCTGAAAGAGACACTTATAAGCCTATCACTGGGCATAGGTCCAGTTTACCCCAGAGTACACAGGGCACTGGACATAGCTGAGAGTGAGAAGTCTCACCCAAGGGTGACGGGAACAGGAGATTACAAAGTACAGGGTTATTTAGAATGGAAAGGAGAAAAACATAGAGGGGACTTGATTGAAGTGATTCAGGAAGAGTTGATTCATCTCTCCTTTGTAACTTATTGCATGAGACAAGAAGAAAGGAATACTCCTACAACCTGAAGGGCAGTAAAAGCAGAACAAATCAATGAAAATCTTACTTTATAGTACGTTAAGGGCCCCATCTGGAATTCACTGTTACAGAATGTCACTGTGCCAAATGTTGAGACTGCAATTTTCAAAGTAGTGGATAAAGGTCACTAATAACATTTGAGACTCAGATAATATATGGAGCTAATCCTATGGGACTCAAGGAGGAATTTTCTCCCATGCTACCCCATGCATAGCATTATTCAATTACATTGGTAGACAAGTAAAGGGGGTTGGTGCCCCTTCTCAAGGACCAGGTATTGCTGGGCGCTTGATGATGGCCCAGTGAAACCTGTGTGTGATGCATTTTTAAAGCCACATACTGTAAAAATACCATTTTAAAAGAAAAAATTCCTCCTCAAAAACCTCTGTTGCTCCAAAACAAGGGCTGAAATATAGAAACATAGCTTTTCAGCTGGGTGACCTAACATACATACTCATGGGCATACACATGTAGTGCAGGCCATCCCTTTGTTTTGCTGTGCTCTCATGAGGTGACAAGGTACTACACTTTCCAAGGATCCCACTCTCTTTACAGAGCAGCATTCTGCAAAGTGTTCCTACAAAGATGCTGACGCTTAGAATTAATTCCCAAAGGAGCCCCTGATGCTTCACACTCGGGTACCCAGGTACAGAAAAATCTGCCATATAATTGTGACTATCTAGGCACAGCAATTTAAAGATACTCAAGACTCCCTTCTGTATTCAAAGAAATACCATTAAAGCGGTTTAGCACCCCAGTATGTAAAATTGTTATAATGTGATGGGAAACACGGCCTGGCTCTAAAAAGAGGATAGACATAAGAGTTTGGGTTCTAAATCAATATTAAGCCACAATTTTAATAATTGGTGAAGTGTTTTATGCTTTTTCTATTCATAAAGAAAAAACAAGGAGTTGAACAAAACAAAACAATGCCCATGTTCTGTGCTTGTAAACACCCCTGACCACAGCAAACTACTACACTGTGACAAAGTCTCGTTAATCCATATCCTGTTCAACCCACACTCCTAGTGAAGTGCAGCCTGGTTACATCCTCCAAGCACAACTCCTCTCCTGGAAGCTGTTCCACACGGACAGAGCCCTGCACTTCTGTTCAGCCCTATTGGCTTCAATCAGATTGTACACTGTGGATTAACGCACACGAGACAGCTGGCTGGATCAGGACCGGAGCATGTTCACCAATCACTGCCCCTGCTCATCCAAAAGCCTACTTTTCCAAATGGTTTCATGCACCGGAAACAAATTCCAATAAATGAAATTGTCATTTATTCCAAACAGCAGCACAGACGTTTGAACAATCCACCCTGTCACACGTGGGATGTATCTACACTGTTCTAAAACCCACAGCTTCAGAGCCCGAGCCTGAACATTTACACTTCTGTTTTCAGTGCCACAGTGCAAGCCGGAGTCTGTAGCCAGTCTCTGAGATTTGCTGCCACAGGTTTTAAAACCCAGGGTGGACGTACCCTTGGTGAAGGAGAATGCTCAAGGAACTGCGTAGCTGAGACCAAGGTTTTCATTATGTAGAGAGGAAAGATGGCCCAGCAGTTAGGGCACTAGTCTTGCAGTTGGAGGTCTGGGTTTTAGCCCAGCCCCCACTGATGGAAGTTAGGAGCCTAAATACCTTTGTGGCTCTGGACCTTATTCTTTTTGTGCCTCAGTTGCCTGCCTTTAAAATGGGGATAGTTGCACTGCACTACCTCCCAGGGCACTGTAAAGGTAAATACATCAAAAAATCAGGAGGTGCCCAGATACTACGGTAATGGAGGCCATATAAGTATCTTAGATAGATATGTCCCCTAAATTTTTCTATTAAGGAATCCCTAAGAGGTGAAATCCAAGAAGGGGCTGAAGGAAGTGCCCTTCCCTTTACTCTCCAAGTCCCTGGGGGCTGTTCTCTTTTCACATTTCAGCCTCTCTTGGCTCTGAAAAATCTCTTCTTTTGCACTGTGTCTGAAGCAAGGACTGTGAGTGGACACTGTGTGGAAGGCATTCACCTATTGCCTTTCCCTCTTCTGTTTAAATCTTGCCAGCTCTACCTCAGAGTAGAAAGGGACCAATTTCCCTTCTCCCTCGGTTATTCTAGATAAGGAGCTAACTGAAAGGGGCACTGCGGCTGTAGTTCCACCTAATTAGAAGAACCTTGATTCATTTAATTTGCTTCTCCTTTTCCCCCTAGCACCAAAGATAGAGGCTCTTACCTGAGAGAGTCAGGGTGCAATAATAACGAGTCCTCACCAGTTTGAGCCAAAGAGAGAGACTGAGGGGGTCAGTTAGCTCCTGATAATCTGCTATGCTCAGGCTATAGTCAGCCCAGCTGCAGCTGATTGAAGCAGTCACAGGTGCAGCTGTCATCGATTAGTGAGGAAATGGTGTTGTAAAGGTAACTGCAGCAGGAAACAGTCATACATTTCTAAGACAGGCTAACGGTGGAGATAAGGCTCTGGGAGAAGTAAGGCCGCTGAACTTGGTGAAACTACAACGTGTGTGTATTTAAGTTTTCCTTTTCTCTAGTAGAACTGTTTGGTGTATGTATTTTATCTCTATGCGCTCTGAGCTTGCAGCTCTGTCTTTGTCATGTGGCTGGTGATGATGATGACAGCAGTAAATAAATAAGTGATGTTATTGTCAAGCTTCATTTGAGAACAAATTCCCCACCCCTTAGTTTACCATGCCATGTTTTCCCAGCGGACAGCACCCACAAAAGAGTTCTGTTCAGACATCTAAAGTGGCACAAACAATGGAGTACAAAAAATAAAGTGAAATTATTTCGAAAGCAAGAACCTGACACTGGTTGCTAGTATCCTTGCAGTGTGTGAATATTAAGGGCTCCCTCTCGTGGGTTGCTCTGGCTTTGTTATAGAGCTTTTTTTCCTTTTGCTTTTACCTCCCAACTGTCTGACCTGGAGAGAATTCAGTGTCCTTACGTATTCAGATTGTGCAAGTGAAAGCAATAATCCACGCTGCAAAAGAAAGTTTCTGCCCCATAAAGAGGAGTGGACATTCTAAGTCCTCACACTGACGAAGGCCATAGGACAAAGTGGCAGACTTGAATCTATGATATACATCGTACTGCTTAACTACTGAAATCATCCTATTTCAGATGTAACTATCCTATTTACAGATCGTTGACTGTCAGATTGAAGGAGACCCATAAACATGGCGGTTTTTCTAATCTGTATTACAGTAGCATAGAGGTTCCAGCCTGGATGGCTAGACCCCGTTATGCTCCTCCTAGGGGAGCCACAGTGTGCAAAGCTCTACCTGTTGCTTAGGCTCTGAGGCCGTGCTCTGCAGGAGTAGTATGGCTCCATGCAGCACCAACCAGGCCAGGATGGGGCAGGGTGGTGATAAAGGGCTAGGTTAGTGCAGGGGTTAGGGTGCTATCCTGGGACTTGAAAAACCCAGGTTCATAGTCTCTACGATAGACTTCCTATATGACCTTGCATAAGTCACTTGGTCCTTCTGTGCCTCAGTTCCCCATCTGTAAAACAAGGACAATGCTATTTCACTACCTCACAGCAACTGTCCGGGGTTCTCTGCTTGGTGTCCCCTTCCAGTTCCCTCCCTGTGACCCCCATACCCATTCCTGTTTTTTCATTAGTTGTTCACACAATCAGTTGAGTTCCGGGTCCGGTGACTCCTCCCCTTAGGCTGGGGGGGGGGCCTTTAGCACTTCCCAGAACACAAATAGACTGGTCCCAGCCAAAGCAGTGCTGGGGGGAATTCTCCCCTCCCGTCCCCTGTCCCAGCTGGGAGGCTGCAGCCTCCCGAGTCCCAGCAACTTGTAATTCATTAAATGATTTTTTTACATCCCTAATTTAAATCGAGGCAAGCTAAAATCACTTGATCTTACACAAAGTAACTTAGTTTAAATCAGGTTGAGGGTCTGTAAAACTACTTAAAAATTTGTGTTATTGCAACTTTAGATTAAAATTTAATGAACTAAATTATAAAAGCTTTTCTGTAAAAATTGCTACTAGTGGTAGAGTAACATTGAATTTTACAAAAACACTACAAGGCAAAAGACATAGTGAAAATTAAGGTCCAGATCCAGCAAACAAGCAGGTACTTAACTTTACTCACATGAATAGTTCCACTGACTATTTAGACTTTCAATAAAGTTGGTGAACATTTTATACATATGGGCCAAAACTTTCAAAAAGGGCAGCCTAACATTAAGATCCTAAGCCCATACTTAGGCATCTACGGGAGGGATTTTCAAGAGTATCTACGTGAGTTAGAAGCACAAGTCTCATTGACTACAAATTACACAGGCTGATGGAGGAATATAGCCGGATCAACCATTTCAGCTTTCTTGACTTGGGGAAGTTCAATCCATTGGAAGGTGACGTTGGTTGCAAGGATAGCATGGGCTCTTTGCTTATCAGTTTTGTGTCTCAGCTTATGTTGTTTTCACAGAAAGGATATTGATGAAACCTTGCACTTGTCTTTCACAACATAGAAGCTCTTTTTAAGTATGAAATTTCATAGTGGATTAAAAAATATATGTAAAATCTGGACTTCTACTAACAATTTGGAATCTAATTGAAGGACTCTAAATTCTACAAAGTAGGGAAATGTGGTCTAGATTAAATTACTATAAGGTGGGTGCATAACTGGTTGAAAGACTGTATCACAATGGTCTGTCCTGAATCTGGTCCTGTTCAGTGCTTTCATTAATGACTTGAATAATGGATTGCAAAATACAGTTATAAAATTGGCAGATGACACCCAGATGGGAAGGATTGCAAGCATTTTGGAGGACAGGATTAGAATTCAAAATTACCTAGATAGATTGGAGAAATGGTCTGAAATCGGTAAAATGAAATTCCATATCAACAAGTGCAAAGTACTACACTTAGGAAGGAAAAATCAAATACACAAAGTGAGGCAGAGGCATGCACATGAGGGGAAGGCAAGCAGAAGCAAGGCCTCCCCCCAGTAATCAGCGGGGGCACAGAACTCCTCTGGCTTTCCCCCGGTGCCGCCGTAGGAACTGACAGATTCTCTGGCCCTGGGGAAGAGATGCCATTTAGGGATGGTGGGGGGGCACCTGCCCCGCCCCATTCCCGATTTACATACTGGAGGGGTGCACACAGAGATCTTCGCTGCAGCACTTGGCAGCCAGATCCCCTCCTCCAGCAATCAGCATTCTCCAGAGACCACAGGGTGAGACAATCCTCCTAACCAATCATAGTGGGGCAGTGGAGCAGAGCCTCTGGGGGAGGGAGGGGGGACAGGCAAGGAAGAGGTGAGGAGGAGCACAGGGTTCTCAGGGGGGCTGCAGGGGGAGAGCAAGCGCCTCCCGTGCCAGGGCTACGGCGGGAGCACAGAATGTGCCCCTCCAAAAGGGGTCAAATTTTTATTCTTGTGCACACCCTTGAAGTGAGGAATAACTGGCTAGAAGAAATACTGCTGAAAGGGAGCACGGAGTTATAGTGGATCACAAACTGCATATGAGTCAACAACCCAATGCATTTGCAAAAAAGGCTGATATTCTGGTGGGTATTAACAGGCGTGACTTATGTAAGACATGAGAAAAGATGTGGACAAATTGGAGAGAGTACAAAGGAGAGTTAAAAAAAAAATGTTTAGAAAACCTGACCTAAGAGAAAAGGTTAAAAAAAACTGCACGTTTTTAGCACTGAGAAAAGAAGACTTTGGCGGGAACGGGACCTGTTAACAG
The DNA here is from genome assembly GCF_026122565.2 of Emydura macquarii macquarii. Lineage (NCBI taxonomy): Eukaryota > Metazoa > Chordata > Testudines > Chelidae > Emydura > Emydura macquarii. The sequence goes on from NW_027133667.1 coordinate 3,726,819, forward strand.
TCTTCAAATCATTCTCCATGTCAGCTGAAGGTAGGACAAGAAATAATCGTCTGAACCTGCAGCAAAGGATATTTAGTTTAGTTATTAGGAAAATCTTTCTAACTATAAAGAGAGTTAAGCACTGGAACAAGCTTCCCAGGGAGGTTGTGGAATCCCCATCATTGGAGATTTCTAAGCACTGGTTAGAAGACAAACACCTGTCAAGCATGGTCTAAGACAGTATACTTGGTTCTGCCTGACCACGGGGGGATGAACTAACTGACTTCTCCAGGTCCTTTCCAGCCCTGTCCTTACATTTCCATAACTCTATGATTCTATAATTAAAGACGCAAATATAAAACACTTCCTTTATGGGAAGAAAAATAAAGAACCTGCAACCTGTAAATTAAAAATGTGATATATATATTTTAAAAAATAAATTAAATTTTTTAAAAAATCATTATTTCATGTTAACTCTATTTTTAAATCATGATTTTTTTTTTTAAATCTACCCTGATTGATGACTTTAAGCCATGACAACCATGGAAGTAAAGGACCCAGAGAAATATAAAATCATGGAGGGTAGCATCAGTCCTTCTAAAGCAAATTCTCCAGCTTTTTATCTGCTGGTTGTGTAGAGGCAATAGCACCCTCTACTGGAATATTTCTTTTCATCAAGGAGAAAATTTTTAGTGTCTATTTTAGGTGATAAAACCAAATCTTGCCTGCTTGTCCTTTGATTTGTGTGTGTGCGCGTGCCAACCTAAACCCCAGCATAGACAGTGCTAGGTTGACAGAAGTCTTCCATTGACCTAGCTACCACCTCTCAAAGAGGTGGATTTACTACAGTGCTGGAAGAACCCCTTCCATCGCAGTAGTAAGTGTCTGTGATACGGTGGCTGGGCTGCAGTAGAGTTTCTAGTGTAGCTATAGCCCAGGGCTACCTCCATCCTGAATAGCAAGGAACACAATTTTCAGACCCAGTTTATCAGTGTCCCCCTTGTGAAGGTTCTGGATTCAACATGGGAGCACTTAGAGGAGGAGGAGTCAACCTTATGACAAAGAGGAGGAAACCAGTTCCTTTAGATTTTTAGCAGATCTTTTTCAAACCATTTAGAAGCCTTATTATTCCTAAGAATGGAGCCTGAAGAGGACAGGCTTGACTTAGTAGGTGCACTTTGGTGTGTAATGGTGGGCTTATCACCTGGGCTCTGGGACAGAAAAGGAGAGAGGGTGAATGGATGTGGAGAAATAGCAACTGGATCCCTCCTGGTGAGGAGAGGGCAAGTTAAGACATCTTGGGTTGGGTTCATTTTTTATTGTAATTTAAAGTCATTGTGCATGGGGAACTTGCCCCTTTTATCACAAGAAATAATTGAAGCTCTTGGTGAGGAATCAGGGTACAGATTAAACTACTGTAAATCAGAAATACTATATAACTTGGCTCCAAAAGATATTTGAAAGATGATAAATGCCAACTGAAAATTAGTGGAGAACAACTTAGATAGTAAGGCATTAATGCCTATCACCTAAAGTGGGAGCACTATTTAAATTAAATATTGGTTCATTAATGAAAATTATTTACAAGGATGTAGACAGATGGACATTATTACCATTGGGTGCTTAGCTGCTTTCAAAAGTACCACTGGGCTCCTCTCTGCATATTTGGATGCCTAAACATCTTTAATAATTTGGCCATAAGTGCTCAAGCCACTTTTGAAAATGGGACTGAGTCTCCTAAATCACTTACACAATCCTAGCAATTACAGGCCAGGAAGCTTAACTCCAGAACCAAGCAAATTGGTTGAAACTATAGTAAAGAACAAAATTATCAGACACAGATACACCATTTATATCTTATACCTCCCACATGAATTTTTCACAATTGAAAAAGGTGTAAACTGGAGTAAAGGAGCTCATTTTTGTCGTGGTAAATGCTGTTTTGCGGATGCTAGTATGACAATGACTTATAAACTTGTTAAAACTTTAGTTACAGCATTTTGAAGAATACTGTAAAGGATTTTTTATATACAGTGTATTCTGCTTAACAGCAACCTGTATACTGACAGCTTTTTGTTAACAGCACTTTGCTGGGAACCAATCGGTCCCACTGACTTTCATGTTATTGGGTTTGGATACGAGCCGTGACACGCCACCTGTTTAAGTTTTTTGTAAGAATGGCCCCCGTCGCAGGCAGGTTTGAGAGGCTGCAGCCAGGGAAGGCAGTGCTGGGATGTGCCTTCCCAGGCTGCAGCCCCACAAACCTGCATGTGCACAGAGCCCACAGAGGGGGAAGGGCACTAGCAGGGTGGGAAGCCAGATGCAGGAGCTGCACAGTATCTCTTCCTACTCTCTCAGGGCTATGCCCTGCCAGGGTGTTTCCACCCAGAGAAGGCCTTGTACTTATTAGCAATTGCTGGACAATAGCAACTTTTTTTCCTGGCAACCAATGGGCTGCTAATAGGCAGAATCTATTGTATGCCGGCATGATCCCAAATTAAACTTTCAGGCAGAGAATATTGAACCAGTATCAAATCAGGTGTCCCAGGAGACTTTAGCCGAGATATTCCAGTACAGAAAAATTCATACTTGATTGTTTTAGAGTTCTGCATGCAAGTCACACTGTTAGTTACCCTAAATCAATTGACCCTTTGCTAGGAAGCTGAACTTCTCCCCTATGCAAGAGTAGATCGTGCAGCCTGTGGACACATCTTCTTATACAGTACCTTCTCTAGGGATTAAGAGTGAAGATTTTGAGGAAATGTTGATTCTGCTTCTGTCTGTTCTTCAGACATGATCACCACCACCACCAGCACCACAAGAAGGACAATTGTAACCCTGACACTAGAGTGCACCGTCTGTTACAACACTCCCTCGGTTCAAGGAGATACTGACCAACTTTTAATAAGTATTTTGGGCTATCATATGGTTAATATAAAGCCACTCCAGTATTCTGTACCTTGTTTAAGGCACGTTCTGTACTCTGGAACATTTGCCCAGGGGCTGCTCCACGTTCTATACTTCCTCGTGTTTTTTTCTTATGGCCCAATCCTGGTCTAGCCACTGGAGCAAAGGAGAGCAGAGACAACCCGTTGTGGGAAATAGCTGATGAAGTATTTCAGCTGAAAGCAGAGATACTGTATTGTGGGGCATATTTCGCTGCTTTTTAAGCAATACTACATGTGCGCCAGTAGATGTCAGCTGGAGTTGGGTGTTCATAGGAGCTGGTCTTCTTGTGGGGGCAAGGAGCAGTAATACATCTCCAACGTGCAAGATATCCCCCTTTGTGAAAGTGGGGGCCTGACTAAACTGAAGCCCATTCATCTCTTCCAGCATACTCCTATGCGTTATGGGAAACAGGCTCCCTTCATGCTTCCTTCTTCTCCATAATGCAGCTCCTCTCCCGTTAGTGCACAAGTGGGAGTGGCTATTTCTGTTTTGTTGCATTTCAAACTATTCCATAACATGGGAAGGAAAAAAAAAAAAAAAAAAACCACAACAGCAGTTCTAATATATAAATATATTTTAAAATAAGAAATATTTAAAAACATTTGCCTGTCACAATTTAAGAAAACGATATTGCTGTCCATTACAGGATCACACAGCTGTACCATTCTGCATAATCTATTATGTATGCTGGGTAAATCTGGTGCTTCTCAAAGATGACAAAAATAGAGGGATTCACTGGGCTGTCCACACAGCTGTCGTAAAAGCGATTTGGATCGTTAGGTCTGGGTGGAGGGCGAAGGTAGTTGTGGCTTCCTTGAACTGTCTCCCCAACTAGCACGCGAGCTACAAACATGGCCTTGGAACGGGTATCAGACTGACAATAACGATGGGAATAATCGGCATCTCTGGCGAAGTAGCTTCCTAAGAAGAAGAAAAAGAATTATTTCTGTAGATTTTATTTTATGCTCGTATCTACAACTGCCATAAGAGTTGATGCTTTAGCTCATAAGTGCCTTTAACAATGCATGTACCTCCAGGTAACTATAGCTATCTCCTTAATCATATACTCTCACATTATCTTTACTATGAAGAAGGCCTATATCTAACGAGGCTTTTTAAGTAAGACACCCTCTATCACCCAAAGCTCGGCACCATAATTAGTAAGTTAATTAACTAAGCAGTGCAACTATTTTGGCTTTTTAATATACATTTTACTTCATGGGCTGCATCCCGCTCAATATTGGGGCTATTTCACACACAGAAGTGTTTAACTATACCAGTATAGTTAAAGCGGTATCAACCTCTAATGAGGATGCACTTGTAGAGGTACAGTTGGTACCTTGTGTCATGCTGGATGGATGGGGGGGGGGGGGGGGTTATTATATTTTTTAAAATCAATATGTCAGAATCATAATAATTCAAGTGAGATCTGCCATGTCAGGTACTATTAGAAAGGCTATAATGTGCTAAGATGATAATGTTTATGTTCATGAGTTATATGTGTAATGGAAGTTATGGATATGGTTGATATATCTGTATTTCAAATTGTGCTGTGTCTGGGTCACACTCCAGACAGGATGGCTGCAGCAGTAGCCTGCTTAATGGCCCATTAAGAAATTCACAGGTACAAGGGGCCCAGGGGGAGAAGCCAGGGATATACCTGATGATTCACCAGGACTTACACATGTGACCCTGGACTCCATCTTATTCCTGTAAAATTCCACAAGCAGGATGGCAAAGGCCAAAGGACATAAAAGGCAGCTGCATGACATCCATTTTGTCTTTAGTCTGTCTTCAGTCTACCGTCTACCTCTGGATCAACTCATCTACAACTGAACTGAAGCTGTGAAACAAAGGACTGAGACCCATCCAGGTATTCAATGTACACCAGAGGGACTATACAAACCTGCAAACTCCACAATTCTACTAGAAACCTGATATATATGGACTTTCAAATCAAGTGCATGTATCTGATTGCCTTAATCCTGTAACACTTCTCTTATAGTTTCTCTCTTTTTATAATAAACCTTTAGTTTTAGTTATTAAAGGATTGGCTGGCAGCGAGGTATTTTGGGTCAGATCTAACTTATATTGATCTGATACTGTGGCTGACCCTTTGGGGTCAGGAGAAACCTTTTTGGTAAAGAGCCTAGAGTTTTAAATAACTGATCTCTTTACTGGACCTAGGGGCTGATTGGGAGTCAAAGACTAAAATGCAGGAAAGGGGGCTGTGTATATTTTTATTTTGGCTTCTTGATAACCAGTGTGGCGAATCAGAAGCACTGTTAACAGCTGGTTGGGAAGTCTGACTTCAGTGTCACCCACCAGTGCCGGGAGAATCTGCTCTCCTTTTACAGCCTCTAATCCAGCCAGCATCACCTCTTATACCAATGTAACTTATTTCTGTACTAGAAAAGGAATAAGTTATACCAGTATAAGATACTGATATAACTGCGTCAGTCAAGGGTGTGACTTTTTACCCAAATACCAGTGCAACTCCAAGTATGGATGCACGTCTATAGGTATAATAGTATCTTACATAACTATGTCCACACTAGGAGTTGGGCTGGTATTTAAATAAAATAAAATCACACCCAACTGATGCAGTTATACCAGTATTAAATCTGTGCATGGACCAGACCTTAGTTGGTCAGAAACTAGTTCTTTCCCCTCTGGGGGACTTTTACTTTTCAGATTAAAAAAACCAAGCAAAAAACAAATCAAATGCAAACGCAAACCCAAACCCAGCTGTAGTCTAGCCTATACTTAAGAACGTATATTGGCATAACTATGCCAGTATAAAAAAACCCCACATCCATAGTGACATTGATATGCTGACAAAACCCTCAGTGTAGACAACTGTGATGATAGAAGAGTGTTTCTGTTAGTATAGCTAACACCAAACAGGGAGGTGGTATTCTTATACCAGCAGAAAAAAAACTCCTGTCAGCATATGCTGTCTACACTAGGGGACATACCTATGTGGCAAAGTCAACGTCAGCTCTATAGGCATAGATATTGCTTCAGAGAAAAGAAGTTGCTTTCTGCAAAAAAGTTCTCATTTTGTCAAAACCCCAATTTTCTGTAGAAACATTTTTTTTTTTGACAAGCCCCAGTCAATAGCCAATCTCCTGGTGACTACAAAGGAAGAAGAAGCAGCAGTGCTTTTGAATAGTGTCTAAAGCAGTGTGTCTCAATCTTTTTGATGCCAGGGACCGGCTTGCTGCCTTCCTAAACTTCATCAGGGAGAACCCAGGGACTAGCAATGGTCCACAGACCGGTCATTGAGAAACACTGATTTCCTGGTTGCCTCAACAGTATATGACAAATTTCTATTTCTTTGGATTTAAAGAAAGAGAGCTTCTACAAGAGGGTTTGCAATCAGGGGTTTTGGGGTTTTTTTAAATAAAAACAAGCTAGCAGCAGCAGTCAGCTATGAATTCTGGGGTTAATATTCCAATAATGGAGTCTTGTGACATCATAAACCATGAAGACTAAGCTAGCGTTTTAAAGTGATGCACAATAAAACCTAGTAATAATAGATAAGGTTGCTCAGAAATTATATAGAACCCAACAATCCCAAAAACCCAGTTAACTATTCACTGAACCCCTACCTGAAAGCAAGAATCCTTTCAATATTTCTAAATACCAACAAAACAACTAGTGATTCTATGTGAAAAGGCAGGACAGTACTTCCCAAACTCAGAAACAGACCAACCCTGTTTCTAGAAAGCAAGCACATGTTCTACATGCCCTTTGATATGCCTGGCTAACTTCCATTAAGATTAAAACACAGTCCCATTAAAAAAAAATCAGTGGGAGTTTTTAAACTGAGCAAGATAACAGGATTCGATTTCAGGAGGGTAGAATAGATCTTTGCACTTGGAGTAGTCATTTACACCTGTAAAAAGTAGATATAAAATGCCAGTTCAATAGCCTTTTGCACTCTCTGCACTGGTAAGAATGGCCACAAAAGATGTAAAACAATAGTGTCAGACCCAGTATGTAAGATGTTGACTTCCGCAGTATTAATTTGAGTCTATTTCATTACATTCTAGGAAGAGAGAGAGAGTTCATGGTTTATGTAAATAAACTACTTCTATACCTCTTCCATAAGATGTTCCATGGGTCCCACAGATTCTCCAGTCAAAATTCTGCTCACAGATGGCATGCAAATGGGACGTACTTGTTCCATGGAATAAGAGCCTCTCATCTACATCTTTCCCTCTGTTTGTCTTCCTCATCTGCTCCTTTTGCCTAGTGACAGAAATGTGTGAAGATCAATACAAAACAAAAAAAACCCCAAAATATTTATATAAGGGAAAAACAAGGTTTCCAATCTTCCTCTCTGCTTCAACCATATTCCAGTTAGACCTTAAACATAGAAAGAGAAACAAAAGAAACACCGAAGGGTAAGTGAGTTTGCCTTCATTTTCCTCTTTCCACATTATCCAATAGATCCCTTATGCTGAGTGCTATAGCTCCACCTACCAGTCAAGACAAGGAGGCCATCAGTCAAGACAATATAAGGCAAGAAGGCTGCCGCCAGTTCCACTTCAGTCTAGAAACTGAACATAGGTATTGTAACACATGGAGTACAAAGAAAGAAATACCATCACAGAAGAATGAACCGCAAGAGGATGTAGGAGAAGTGGGTTGGAGAAGAGACTATGACCCAGAATTGCTAGTAAGATCTCTTGTTGTAGGTCTCTTCATCCCTTGCCCTAGCTTCCTTATACTAAAATTGATGTAGCAATAAACTAAGAAGAGAGAGTTTACAGGTAATATAGGATCCAACAGCTGGAAGTAGAAGCTAGACAAATTCAGACCGAAAACAAGGTGTACATTTAATGGTGAGGGTGATTAGCCTATGGAACACTTTACCAAGTGTTGTAGTGAATTGGTTGTGGTGGATTATCAGCTTTGGCAATTTTTCAATTCTCTTCCCCCCACCCCCCTTTTTTTTTTTTTTTTTTTTAATAAAAGCTATGCTGTAGTTCAAACAGGAATTATCTGGGGGAAGTTCTATGGCCTGTTGATGAGTTCCAGAGGAGTAGCCGTGTTGGTCTGTTTTTAACAAAACAGCGAGAGTCCTGTGACACCTTAAAGACTACCAAATTTATTTGGGCATAAGCTTTCGTGGGCAGAAACCCACTTTGTTGGCCTGTGTTGCACAGGTCAGACTAGAGGATCACAGCTGACCCCTCTTGGCTTTGGAATTACGAATATAACTGTACGGTGAGAGAAGAGTACAGAAACCTGTTGGCCAAGAGCTGGTGATTTTCTGATATTTGTTGGGGGGCTAGAGATGAGACGACTAAAGTTTCTTTAGCTTGGTGTGGAGCGTATTTAAGGAACAGTTATCACACACATACAGGGCTTCACACTGGTAGGAATCCCTCCTTTTTATTAGTTACACTAGGGTAGCTCCCACAATGCACTTGTCATTGTGCGCGCACCCACACACACATACACCCACACACTTCCAGCCCTGAAGAAGTTCTAATATGCCACTCAAATAAGATATAGAGTGGGAATCAAATGAGCGAGGAAAGCGTAACTGTCTCATTTTGCTTATCCTTCCCAAACTTTCCATGTGGCACATCAAGATTTGCTGCTCTTTCTTCCTGTTGGACTTGCCAGCTAGAAACACAATAGCCTCTGTTTGTAGCTCACCTCATGCTCCCTACAGTCATTTGAAGTCCTAATTCTCCTCTAACTTTTTCCACCCAAGGTGCTCACTTCTGGAGTCCTAACCTGTACTGATGAACAGGTAGAACACCAACTTAACTAAGTACTCAGGTCTAATAAGCCATGGGATTTAGAGCCCATTTCTGTATCAGTTTTACTGTCCCTAGAATGAATATTTTTGCATAAGAAAAGATGTGCCGTCTTTTAAGACGGCTTTTATTTTCTGATCACCTGGAATTAGCCAGCAGAAACCCATGTACATTAAAAAACCTGCAACCATTCTTTCCCCTCCCTTGCACCCCTCCACCTTAAACTCTTGCACATGCCGCATTGAGGCCTGAACTGGAACTGTGCATCTGCACCCCATAAACATTCTCTGGCCCCCAAAGAGTTTGGTGGGGGAGATTTGATTTCTGATCTGGATTTAGATCTGAATTCAGCAGCTTAAGTATTTGTCTATGGTTAGTTGAGTCCCAAACACCCTAACTTTTGGGAATGCTTAAGATTTGGTTCTGAATCCAGATTGGGAGTTCATAGCTCAGGCCCACACCCAATAAGTATATTAAATAGCAGGAAGGTTTGTTAAAACGGATTGTGTGTTTTCATGTAGTCCAGCTAACATCCAAACATACAACATTTTACAGAAGCTCTGTATCTATCAAAGTCTTGAAAGTTAGAACATTTGGCAATGAACAGTTAAGGGATCCATTCAGTTCTCAATCTCATCATTCACTCTAACCCCATCCAATTTATTATGCCCACATAAACTTAACTTTTTGACTAATACTTTCAACCCTCAATCCCAGGCATCAGATAATTTAGAGCTTCAGGCAGGGAAATACCCAGGTAGTCCTTAGTTTGTGAACATAAGTAAAATATAGGCTCTCTGTTTCCCTATTTCTCCTTGTTTCCCGTGACATGACTGGGCTAAGCATGCACTTAATTTTCCCTTTAGGGACCCTATTACAGTAGTCCGTTGGACCCAACCCCTGCCTTGATGAACCCTTAATTCATTCGTTCCCTGCCTACATTAGCGTGGGGAAGCAAAAGCTGTTTGTTACATAAGCTGACTTGTTCTGCCTAATCATCCCCTTTCTCCTTCCCCTTTCCCCCATGCCCTCCACCACAAAACATTATTAAAACACTAACCAACAAAGCCAGCAAAAGCCAATAAAATGAAATGCATTTGATGTTTCTAAGACGAACTGTTTTGGAGATATTATGAGTCCCTGTATCCCAAAACAGAGAGAGACTTCCAAGTGAAAGTTTAAAAAAAAAAAAAAAATTAAAAAAAAAGTCAGTATGGTGTTTTGAAAAACTAAGCTTTCCAGAGAAACTTGACCCTGGAATGGTAGTAGAACATGCAACATTTCAGGAAGATAGGTTCATTCTGGTGGAGGAAAAAAGGGAGAAGTTAAAAAAAAAAAAAAAAAAAAAAAACACAGGGTTATAATGGGAGGCAAGGAAGCTACATCCACTCCATCGTACAAACACTGTCACCTACTACAGGGATAGGGACCATAGATTAAAGCCCAAAGTGTAACCTTGCTCTTATCCAGGAACACTTCTGCACACATGCTTTCGCAGTTGTGCTTTCTACACCCTCCAGCACCCTTCCCCAAGAGCTGCAGGTTACCAGTTTCTGTTGTCCAAAGCTTCATTTTTTTTCTTAATACAACCATTGCATCTGCTTTAAACGCTCATGTGCAGATTAATCAGAAGCTTAAGACCCTTTGAAGCACTAATAAAAATCTCTACTGCTTCAAATCTTCCTTAGAAGCTCTGCAATTTCAGATTATTGTTTTTCTCAACCAACTCTCCTAGCATTAGGCTTTGCTCCACCTAGAGGTTGGCAGATCAATCTGGTCTTCCTGGTCCAGCTGCTGTGCTGCCTCCTCCTCGTGGCTGCTGTTCTTCGTTTCAACCAGGGTACTACGATGAAACATCTCTTTAGCCCACGTTACGTCCCCTCTTTTAGGGTTCTGATGTTTAAGGGCCAAATTCTGCCATCAATGTAATTGGGAGATCTGCATATGTAACTAAGTGCAGAGGGTTTTTTTGTTGTTGTTGTTGTTTTTTTAAAAGTTGAAACACCTTGTCCAGATTTATCCGGTGGCTTTCAGTAACAGGGAGAGGAAGTGAGACAAAATACATCTAACAAATACCACACACCCCTAGTGGACTCTAAGTCAAAGCTTTGTGTGAATTTCTCTCTCTCTGTCTGGGCACTAGGGTGCTAGTGAACACAAGAGAATTTCATGCTCTAATTATGTTTGTTTGGGAAAGTCACATGGAGGAAGTCATAGTGTTTTCTATTAATGATCACTAGCCCCACGTCTAGTTCCACTGAGCCTGTGCGAACGCATCTAACCACAAGACTCGACCATAAAGTAACAGGTTCATAGGAACACGATCCTTTTCAGATCCTACAAAGCCGTGTAAACTGTATTCTGACCAGAAGATCTACAGACACATTTCAAATGAAGCTAGGAATGGCTTGCAAAGTTCAGTAGAAAACATCACCGACTCATAACCTTAATAAAAAGGGACCCAGAACTGCAATTCATGAGAAAATAGTCTTGATCTACTTCACTTATGATACAGTATTTAGGGGGAACAGTTTCTTTTTGATTAGTGTTCGTGAGAATCATCAGCACCTAATGAGAAAGAATAGACCTTGGAATTATCAGGATTGCTCTGCTGCAACCAGTTTAATGAAATAAAATGGATACAAACCATTGGAAAACTTGCCAAAGTGATGGGTTCTGAATTCTCTGCAATCTGTAGATTCTATAACCTTTCATTGTCTTATCAAATAGGTCCTTGATTTCCTTGTATTCACTGGTAGTGTTACTGATCTCCACCAACTAAAAATGTTAAGCACAGCAGAAATCAAGTGTTTTCAAATAGCACTCCCCAGTCCTTTCAAAGAAAGCAAGCACCCAACCACATTGTATTAGAGATGGAACTACCTTGCAAATATGCTCACAATTCAAGCTGAGTGAATTTTTCAGTTTGTCCCCTGAACCAAAAAATCCAAAAACAGGTTTGATCTGAACCAAAAAAACCCCAAAAAAACAAAAAAACAAAACAAAACCAAAAAAAAAAAAACTGTTTTTTAAAAAATTTCAAATTGACACCAAATTTTTTTCTGCAAATTTTGAATCAAAATGTTTGATTCAACTCAAAATTAATTTTTCGTCAAGTTTTTCATTTCATTCTAGTTATTTTTGGGTGAGTTTCATCCACATGTGCGTGTGTTTTAAATTGACCAAATATTTTAAAAACACAAAAAACAAAACCTAGCTCTGCTCATAGTTCAAACTTTCCCAGAGCCCACCCTTAGAGGTTCCCCCCCACCCCCAACTTGAGAAGAACACTAACTTTACTGTAGCAAAGTATTTAAATAATTGTGTAGCCATAGTTGCAGACATTTTAATGAGGAAAGCAATAGAAGTTTCTCCATAATTTTTTTACATGGACTCGGTAATCCTTAGAATTCCTCTCACTATGCAGTGTGTTCATTTTTAAAGAAAAATACTGCTGGGGATAAAAAAATCAGCTTTGAGATCTGGAGTTTCACCCTGTAAGTCATTAGCTAGGGTCCAGATCACGTCAGTAGTAATCAAAAAGTCATTATGATCTGATGGCAGTTCAGTTGTGCACTCGTGGAATAAGTTGGTGGTCTCAATTCACTTCCCAGTGGACGTGAATATGTCAAACGTGCCAATTGTATATTTCCAGCTTGCACATGTCACTGGAAACACCACATGAACCTTATCCCTTGAGTTTGAGTGTTGCATTTTAAGTGGACTATCGTTCACAAGAACCACTGCAGGAAAGATCTCTTCCTGAGTAGATAACAGGTCAAAGAGTACCTTGTACCCTATGTCAGGCAGCGCCGATTGGTCCCAGTTTGGAGGAAACAGATGAAGTGGATAAGCAGTTTCCCATTGGCTGTTTGCAAACAACAATAAAAAAATGAATAGCATAGTACTTCCACGCTGATTATCCTGCCCTGGAGCGTCAATCAGCTCTAAATGCTGTCTTGGAGAGACAAGCCACATGAACTATTTTATCTTGGTAACACTAGTTACCAATTTAGGATAATCACGCATATTATAGTGACCGACTAGAATAGGAACTAGAGGTAACTTGTAGCCAGAGAGATAAAGGGTACTGGTAAGAGATTCAGACAGCACAATTAAGAGGAGGTAGAATAGGCAGGAAAGCTGTTGAAGCTTAATCTCAAGGATGGTTCACACAATGCTTCCAGAGAGAGTTCCAATAGCTGTGTGTGTGTGTGTGTGTGTGTGGGTGGTGTGTGGGTGGTGTGTGTCCCCAAGGCAAAGTGGCATGTCAGATCAGACAAGTGGTCTGCCTAGTCCACTATCTCGTACCTCACTCTTCAGAAGGAGGCACAAGAAACTGAAATGGACAGTTATAACCTAACACGTCCATAAGGAAAGTTTATTCTAACCTCCACCAGGTAGTTATGAAACACTCATGCTTCAGGGTGTTAAATAGCCCTTCCAAAATACAATTAGTTTATGCTAGTTAATATGACTGTGTTTGTTCTTATCCACATAAATCCTGTTTTGAATCCTGCCGAAACATTTGGTTGCAATGATATCCTGTGGCAATGAGTTCCAGAAGCTTGTTGTTTTGTGTAAAGAGAGACTAGGCACTGTGACACTTGTTTTCCCAGCTGGGCTCCTAAATTTTGTTTAACCAAATCATGCTTTAAATTCTCTATCCCTAACTTTATTGAGCTTCCTCAAATTAACTGAAGTTCCTTAAATCAGTGTGTCTGGTTACCTTTAAGGGAACCGGTCTTTGGAGGCCCAGGGATGCTGTGATGTGCAGAGTGGCATGCCCCAGCTCCTAATTTTTGTATGAGGGAAATAATTTTGCACCTTTAGTCACGTATGTTAAAGAACAAATAGATGCCTCCTCAAGCAACAGAGAGAAAATATTTCAAATAGCAGTAAAGGTTACACAACTGCTCCAGCTATCTGCAAGCCACCAGTAGCCACACAGTGCCAGCAAAGCCCATATCTTGCAGGTGCTGGGAAACCTACACTCACCACAACGCAGCCTAGCATTAACCCAATCAGCTAAATGTATCTCAAGTGAACCGTCACATGTCAGAGACTTCACTGTGACCAGACATCCCATATAGGACACTGGCAATAAAATAAAAAGTAGTGAACACACTATCCAGTACCTTTGCTCACTCTTGTCCACACCTCCGAAGAACAGGGATCTTGGCCTCCTACAGACTTTTCTCCGAGTTTGATAGTACAAGTTTCTTTGGAACATGTCTTGAAAGAAAGAAGAAAAAAAAAAAAAGTGTGGGAGGAGTTAAAAAACCTTCACCATCTGGGAACTCTGGCCATTTAAATAAAGATCCAGTACGGCTCTGCAACGCTCCTACTATGGCCTTCAGTGGTCCACGGTCAGGGGTCACTCTCTCACCTGTTCCACTCCTACTTGAAGCCCTTTTCGCTATTCTGACCCATTTGCAGTTCTTCTGTTTCACTGTAATTAGAACTTTATGTGGGACATTTTTAACTGTATGTGACTAGCTGTAATGCTATCCCATCACCGGTTTCCCTGCAGCTCCTCCTACCATCTACGTTTCTGCTTATGGAATTATATATACTGAAAGAGGAAGACGCATTAGGTCATTCTAGTCCATTCTTCCTGACAGTACGGGATTGGTCCTTAGGGTCTAAACAAAAGCGTCTTCCTTGTTTGCTGCTTTTTTGGCCCTGTACGGATCTCCCAGATAAAGCTCTGTAATACCACAATCCCCTTCGCAGTGAAATACAGATGATGGCAGTTGAAGGGTTCTACATGCATTTCAGGGCGGCACACAGCCCACAGTTTTGTTCATGTGTCAGATACCAAATACTTCTGAGATCTTGGAAAGCCAGTTGCACTTTTCATTTAGTTCACAACATGTATCTAAATCACAAACACAAAGTTCTCTCTCTGGATTTGCTGTTCATTTTCTTTCCATTTTCACCTTAGTTCAAGCAACTGACCCCAACCCTTGCTGGATCCTTTGTGTCTTCCCTCACTGTAATTAGCCTGCAAGAATACCCACTGGTCCTTGCATCTTCACCACTTTTTAAGGTTCATTTCTCTCCTTTTATTTCCCCCTTTCTGCTTGCATGAGAGTGAGTGTCCCAGAGTTCAGAGAAAGTTCACTCACTATTCTACTTGTCAGCCTAGAGTATCTGGAGACACTATGCATGAAGGAAGCTATGTTAAAATCCATTATGTTGTAATGTGTTAAACTTTACACAAGCAGGTACATTACCTTGAAAGTTTATCTCATACTTCTGAGAACCAGCTTGAAAGAATACAGTGCCTTTTCGGTCAGCTAGAAATGCCGCCTCCAGATCGGCAGAAGTTACTGTGGCAGCACAATTGTCTGTATGCTATAGAATGAGAGCATGGGAAAATTACACCCATTACAAATGGACCCTTTGGCTTCAATAGCAAGGTATGCATTTAACAGAGCACAATTTAGCCTATAATCCAGGGATTCTCAAACTGGGGGTCGGGACCGCTCAAGGGGTCATGAGGTTATTATTTGGGGGTGGTCCGCGAGCTGTCAGCCCCTGCGCATGCCGTGCATGGCTGACAGCCAGACCATGGCAGAGCTAGGTGGCCAGAGAGCAGCAACTGCTTACCAGGTGCTCTGAAGGCAGCGCTGCCCCCAGCAGCAGTGCAGAAGTAAGGGTGGCAGGTCATGGGGGTTGGCATGTCATGGGGGGGGGGGGGGGGGGGGGGGACGACACACACGTCACTTTCTTGGGGTGGGTCATCACAGCCTGAAATATTTTCAAAGGGGGTCCCAGAAAACAAAAAAAAGTTTGGGAACCCCTGAATCTATTCGTTTTTATTTAGTCAATGATAGTATTGAATGAGGTCAGCCTGGCATGTTTCCTCTGACCACTGAGAAGACCGAACTGCTCTCCTTCCAGTGACTATTAGTCTGGTTTAAGGTTGAGTTAGTGCACAAGGATTTACTCAAGAGAAGCCAAACAGGACTCATTCAAATAGGCATGAGCTGAAGATCTGGGATATAGAGAACACTAGAGCAGATCAAAACACGGGTTTCTTCCCTCTGGAAAATTTTCACAAAAATGATTGGTTTGTTTTCATCAATTTTCTGCAGAAGATTTCGACTTCTCAGAGAAATATCAAAAACCAAAATATTTTGATTCAAAAGGGCGTTGCTGTGCCACATGGGAATTGTAGTTTGGGTGCCCCAGGCCATGTCTATGCTACCACTTACGTTGTCAAAATATATGTCACTCAGGGGTGTGAAAAAAACCAGCCCCCTGAGCAACGTACGTTTTGCCGGCATAAGTGGTAGTGGGCACAGCACTCTGTTGGCAGGAGAGCTTCTCCTGTCAATATAGTGACCGCTTCTCATGGAGGTGGTTTACTTATGTTGACAGGAGAGCTCTCTCCCGTTGGCATAGAGCAGCTATACAACCATTCTTAGAGCAGCGCAGTACAGCTAAGCCACTGTAAGTTCGCTAGTGTAGACATGGCCTTATATTCCCATTTTGTTCTATGGACCATTCACTAAGCTGTCTGGCCAGACTACATCACCAGTGATGCCCCACTTTCTCCCTCTTGGTGGGGAGGAGGGAGCACATCTTAGGAGATGATGTACATCCGGAAAGCCCAGCCCACCAATGAGAATGGGAAATTCAAATTACAACTCCCATGGTACCATTTTGAATTGAACTGCAGTACTTCGGTTTTCAGGCATTCAGTTTCCCACTGAAATATCAGCATTTCCCTTGGAGAGCAGCTACCTTTCGTGACACAATTTGTTTAGCTGAAACAGTTTTTGACCAAAATTATACGACCAGCCCTAGAAAAATACACCAGTTTTTAGAGCTACTCCTCACAAGCGTCTATGCAGTATCAATGAAATATTGAGGAACTAAAACACCAAGGAACAACTGAGAATACAGTAATGCACTGGGGCATCTAAAGAGCATAGAGAAAAGTTCTGTGCAACAGGTAGAATGGGCTGCCTCCAAATATTGCCCTCCGGAGGTGACTGGCTCTGAGCGCTGGGCATCTGTGGAACAGAAGCTCACCTCTTTCCCATATTCAATCCACTGCCCGTATCCATCCAGCCAGTACCAGATGTATTCCATTCAGACAATGGCGTGCAAACGCCGGACAGATGGTGCAGAGAGATGTCACAGCGGAACAAAAGCGCACATCAGCTTCAGGTAACTTCCTGCACTCTAGGGTTGAGAGAGAAATCCAGACTTAACACAAAGCTTTAACAGAACTCTTCAGCTGGAATCTTCGGAGGGAAATGGCCAGTTCCCAGATTTTTGGGGAGGCCAGTGCAGATAGGGCAAGACAGAGGAAGTGTCTGTGGCCAGTGGGAGGCAGGCAAGGTCAAAACTCCTGCTTACAGCGAATGCTAAGTGTGACCTCTCTTCTCCCATCCCAGGATAGAAATTCTGACTGTAAGACTCCCTGTCCTGCCCTCTCCTCCTCTTACAGTGAATCAGTAGCAGGCAGGCCCCATAGAAGGGTATCAGCCGCTGCCAGGGGAGCACAGGGGAAAGTGTGTCTTTCTGGCACGAAGCCTCAAGCAGCAGCCTGTTCTTCAGCACAGAGCCTGGTCAAAGCAAGGCTGATCGTATGCTTGTCAAGAGCTCTTTCCACAGCAATAGCAGGATCGGGGGGGGGGGGGGGGGGGAAGGGGGGGGTGTGCTAAAAAAAGAGGGCTCTATTTGGCTTGTGACAGAGGTCTGCAGAAATCCAGTTGCAGACCTCTGCTGGGTGTACCCTGGCTGAGTATACTGGCCCATGGTATATCCATGCCATTTAATGAGGTATGCGTATCCTCAGGAGTCCTCCTTAGTAAAAACTGGCTTAAGTCGAAGTTCATCCCATGAGAGTGGCCTGAGGATTAAGGTGCAGTGATTTATTTCTTTTAAACACTTACTTTTACACACTCACACTCTTCCCCCTGCCCCACACTCCCCACCAAGCCAGTTAGGAGCACAGGAAGAATCAGGGAAGTGTTTATGCATTTATAGGTCCAAAATGTATCTTTGGAGAAAGCCAGCTTAGCAGGGGAGAGATGGTGTAGGATTGGGTTTAATCCATTCCATAAAGCTCAGTTCTGTAGTTTGGATGTGAATCAGACTCCCATAAAGCTCGGGCATGTTTGGATCCAGGGTTTGGGCCCATATCTAGAAGCTAGTAGCAGCAGGCCAATGATGAGCAACATGACGATCCATCAGCCAAATGTTAATATTCCTGCTATTTGGAGAATTTGGGGTTTTTGACTCCACGATCTCAATTTACAACTCCAAACAAGTTAATATCCTCTCTGTGCCTTGGTGCTTTGCTATCCCCCGTACAACCTGTCCTGATAACTAGCTGCACACACATTCAAGAAGTGCCCATCTGCTTAGAATGCAAATTTACAATAGGTTGTGGCTGAGATTTTTCAAAGGTCAAAGCTGCCAAACAAATCTGGACACCCAGTTCCAAGGGGAACTGAGCCTCTCAATCTCTTAGTAGGCTTTAAAAATTCCACTAAACCTACTTCTAGGTCTGAAAGGATTCCAAGAGCAACTTTCAAGAGCCAAGTTACTGAAGAAGAAGAAGAAAACCAATCACGCACTTTAAAAACTGTATTTAAAAAAAAAAAAAGCTCCCAGTCTAAGTTTATTAGCGTACAAAGATTAGAGCATAAAGGTCGAGTCCGAGTAATCCCAGGAATTAAGAGGCTTGTGGAATGATCAGAGTTCTCTTCTTTTGATTACCTTGACAAAATCCTTTATTCAGATTCTTTCCCCTGCATTATTCTTCCTCAAGCCATACTAATATGCAAGAGGCCCAGTCCTATAAAGAGGACCCTTGTTTGTTCTCATTCAAAATCTCATTGCAGGGGATTTCCAGATTTATATTAGCACTGGCCTCTTTGTCAAAGCCTTACAGGGTGGCAATTGTACAAGACTTTCATTTTCATTTTCCAAAGGTGCCCCATCATTCAAGTTCCTCAGATCTTTACTTTACTATAAAATAATGCCCAAATTGACAGTTTTAAATGGCTCTTTTAAGATCACAAAAAAAAACCTCTCTCATTTTGGGGGCACTTCAATAGATAGACATCCCTCAGCTTTTAGTAAAGCCCACCAGCAACCAAGTACAGGGATCTTCTTCAATCAGAAAGCCAAGTTCTCCCTTCATTCTAGCAGTTTTTCTATGCTATCATATCTTGTGCACATAAAAAGCAATCTGACGGTACATTTCTTACTGAGAGTAGATTTCAGAGACAGGAGTAGAAAACAAGCAGTTAAGGAAACTACAGTATCTTAACACACAGATCATTACATTACTCGCTACCAGCAGGCATTTCCCAGATTACATCATAGCAAAGTTCACATGCTGTGTAAATGCAAACACTCACCCACCTCCTGGATTGGCTTTATTGACAAAACCCAGAATAACCTATTTTCCCAAAACCTAGGTGCCCAGAGGGTTTCTGTCTAAAGACTATTCAGCCACAAGCCTCTAGACAAGGAGCCACTCCCACCATCCTTATGCCCAGGTGGGGAGTGTTAGTCACCTGCCTCTGAGTCAGAGAACCCATTTAACCCCTTCCCAGCAGATTCAAGACTTGCAGCCTGGGAAAAGTGTTCCAGAAAAGCACTGCCAATCTGTTACTCTCCACCTAAGTACACCTCTGTAGATGGCTGCCTTTTCTCAGGTGTTTCCTCAATCAGAGATGCTAGGCTATCTTTTATATTTAAGACTGTAGTACTTAGAAAACTGAAGCCAATAACATTTCCTTGCAGTTACTGTCACACACATGTACACGTACACGTTCACGTACTCTGGTGTTAGAAGGAAGTGCAGAGGGGACAGATGGCTTTGGCGGATATGTTGATTCCAGTCTCCATACATAAGTCAGTATTTTTACTTTTATTATTTGTTTCTTGTCTCTCCTATAATGGGCTCGAAATGTAAAAAGGGGCTTGGACCTGCCCAAAGAGCTCATATTAGGAACAGGAAAGGCCAGGACCAGACAGAGAACTCAGGCACAGGACATAAACTGTATCATTTTATCATCAGTGGCACTACAACACTCCAATCAATTAGTCTTAATTATCCTTGACATTTGATTTCTGCTTCCCCCACCCAGTGTTTGTCTCAGTCTAATACCCCCCCCCTCCACAAGTGATCTAGAATTTTCTGGAACCTTCTCCCTTTGAGGTTCTTGTCTGGAATGTGTCCTATCAAACTTCATTTCTCCAACACTTACAAAGCCAAAATTCGCTCTTTTCCTGCAGAACCAGTAGCCCTGTTTGCAACATTACAGTTACATGCACCACACTTCTCCTTACAATTATTTCTAGGTAGCAAGGAAGTGCATTCAGCCCTCCCCACAAATAAAATGTGTTAAAAATAGTTTGACAGCCTGCTCTTCTGCCATTCCCTCATCTGCACTTTTACATTCCCCAGTATCTTCAGATACCTCCTCCTCAGACCAACAAAACCCATTTTCAATAACTGTATTGTCATCAGATTCAGATTCAATTTCAATATCCTTTGGGCTTTTGTCTAAATATTTGATCAGTGTTTTGATCAGTCTTCATTATTTTCCATGGAACTTCCGAGGACCTCCAGATCACTGGCTCCAGCACTTTGCTGATAATACACTTCTTATTCAGCATGAATTATTTCCCCTTTTCACAGAGAGTAATTGAAATCAAAGGGTTACTTTATAAAAGGCTCCAGAGTGCTCCAAACTGTGCCCTTCCTTCAGGATCTGATCACGCAAAGAGAGTCTGGTTTGATGATGTAATGCCCATGTAACCCTTCTGCCTGGTTGTGTCAGCAGCAACAAAGGCCAAGTTCAATATTTAGGTGTTCCTCTTAACATTACAAAACAGAACCGGCTCGAGCCCTCACCCAGAAATCTGGGAAAACTAAACACCACCCCTGGGTGCCTCTAAGAGGCAATGCTCCCTCATTCAGCAGCACAAAGTCTGTGTATAACAAAAGAGAACTTTTATTAAAAGAGAGCGGGAACTCAGAATTAATTTGGGGAAACATCACAACAATGATTCAAAAGTATGCAACCCGTAAATAAACACCCACCCCACAGTATCTTGGGCAGTAATCTTTTACCTCAGTTTCCCACCTTGTGATGTGAAAGTCCAACACACGGAATTCCCTTTAACACACCCCTCTCCCTTTCTCTCCCCTTCATCCCACTTGTAGCTGGTTGTCTGAAGACAGTAAAGTCCCTGAATTTCTGGGTGCATTCTCATGGGTTCACCTGCCACCCCTCAAAGGTGGGGGGCAGTCTGAGCTATGCTTCTGCTGCCTCCAGTCCCCATTGCTACTGTTGTCTCTGCTGCAGCAGACTACTGTCGCTGCCACCGTCTCTGCCTCCTCTGTCTCTAGCTATGATGCCATGTTTTCTAAGGTTCCACCACCTGGCCCAGTTTTTAGTGATTTTAACTCTCAATGATTTCATCAGGTAGTGGGAAACCCCCACTACTGCACCAGCCTCTGCATTGGCTTTCGCTGCCACAGTGTCCCCACACCAGATCTGAGATTTAGCCCCTTCGACCTGCTCCTCAATGATTTCAGCACCAGTAATAAGATCTTTCAATTTAATCCGATCACCTCTGTCTATAAACATTGAAGGGAGATAATTAAATGGTGTCTAAGACTCTGTAAATAGACTCTTCACCATCATATAAAAACACGTGTCCCTATACCCTTCTGGCTTTTAGATGGATTTGGCATCACAACCCCCTGCTTAGCAAATGAGGTTGCATTTAGGATGACCCCCCCCCACACACACACACACCCACACACACACACACACACACACACAGAGTTAGGACATATTAAGTACAGTCTTGCTGTCCTTTACTCAGACAATCAGGATAACAACATTTCAAGACTAAAGTGAATTTTAACCCAAAACAGCCAAAATTGGTCTCTTTGGCAAAACAGACAATTACAGCTGACTCCAGAGGTCTTTTCCCCAGCTCATCAGTAGACGGCATGGGGAAAGCTCATTCAGACACTGGCTTACATCCCTACCATGAAACCCTGCTGGAAGGTTTTGATGGAGGTGGAGTTTCTGTGGAACCAAACAAAATGGAATTCTCTTTTTTCACCTTGTGCAGTACCCGTTCAATTCAACTCAATTATTTTCTTACTTTTACTAAAATGAAGGGTTATTTTCTAACACTTCCAGTTCTAACTGTTGTTCCAAATACCAATGGGGCGATAGGTGTAACATTTAAAGAAAGAAACAAGAGTATAGTAATTCTCTGAAGATGGTCTTCTTCAAGAAATAGTCTATTTGGCAAGCGAGAGTGGATTGTTGCTTTGAGAAGACAGTTTGAGCAAAGGAGAACAATCTAGAAGCCAGCAAATGGTGTAGAACAGGAAGAATAAGGGCTATGTTCCTGTCAGTGGTTTGACCAGAGCTGTTTGCTCTACCAAAGGGCCTTGTGGCCAGGGAAAATTAGGTAAAACGCAGATCCAGCGTTCTCATTAAACTGTTAATCTGCACAGCGTCTTACCCAAAAGATATATTCTCTGAAGTCCCAGTCTTAGAAACATTTAAAAGCACATGTGTAATGAACCCAGGGGACCCACTCCAGTCGGTAAAATTACACAATACGTAAGTGTTTGCATGGTTGGGCCTCAAGGCCCCACTCCTGCAGCTGGAATAACATGGGCGGATACTCTACATTGATCCAACTGCAGAATTGGGTCCTACAACTGTAGACAACCCCTATGTGAAATGGCATTACCAGTCATAGCAGGTTTAAAGCATAGATGTACTGTTTTGGGGCTGCTGAGCTGGTAACACGATACTCTGGTTATTACAAATTACAAAATGTCAGGCGCTGGGTCTTTTTTATTTTATGAATAATTGGTATCTATTAACATCTCCTTTATGGCCTGGTTATCCAGAAAGCACTGCTCTTGTTTACAAGAAAAAACTGAGTCCTCCCCCCTGCTAGAGCAGGCGCTCACACAATAGTAATGTCTGCTTTCAGTTCCCGCTGAATAAAAGACGCTTTCAGGAGGGTGAGGATTTGTCACGGTCACTGTAGTGTATTAATCTGGTTTCAAGGAAACATGGTAAGTCCAATGGCTAGCAGGCCTAGTGGGATGGCGTTCACTGCACTCTCTGTTGGTGAGAAGAGGGAAAGACAGCAGTGGTTGGATAATTTCCATGTTACTTACTCATAATTCCACCTGACAAATTTGGCGGTTTTTAGTTTTATTTTGTTTTCTTTTAAGTGTAAATCTACTAAATAATTATTCCAATTATATTCAAGAAAGGGCATAGACATTGTGTCAAATATGCCCTGGGTGCCAGCTCACCCTGACTGTACAGGAGTTGGACTCGGCTGAGTAGTGAACTTGGCCCCAGCAAAGCAATGTGGAAAGGGCTGTCTCTTTAGATAGTACAGCCCTTGATTCAAAAGGTAGGGATTAGGTCGGATACCAGGGGTGGCCAAACCTCAGCTCACCAGCTGCATGCAGCTCTTTGACAGCTCAAGTGCGGCTCACAGAGCCGCCCCCCATGTTTCCCCACGTTCTCTGCCTACCAGCCTGGGGAAGAGCTCAGGGCTTCTGCTCTGTGGTGGGTAGGGAGGACTGGGGGCTTCAGCCCTATGAGAGCTGCCTGCCAGGTCTCAGGGCTTCCACCCCACGGGGCACTCCTGCTGGGGCTCGGAGCCAACTGCCGGGGGCTGGGGACCTTGAGCCCCAGCAGGCACTTTCCATGGGGCGGAAGCAGCCTTCGTTGCTGCTGGGAGCAGGAGCTGAGAGGGGCCAAACTTTAGACCAGCCTTTACCAGTGGCAAAAGTGTGACGCGCCAAGGGGGGGAGTCTGTGGCTGGCCACGTGGAGAGGAGATGGAGCAGTGGCGCTCATTTGGCTTGAAGGATGAGGATTCCTTCCCTCAGCCTGCTTTGTTCTACCCTGGCCCTGACTCTCCGAGTGTGACTGCTTCACTTCAGACAATATCTCTTGTGAGTGGGGGAGGAGGGGAGCCAACAGTGAAGGAAACCGGGGGGGGGGGGGGGGGGGAATGGAAGCCCCAAGCCCCCCTCCCCACCACAAGGCAGGATGGAGAACCACAAGGCCTCTAGCTCGAGCAGTAATTGGCTGTGACACAATAAGTAGGATGTTCATATTTTTAAAAATGCCTGTGTAAAAGTTGTGTGTCTCTTGCGGCTCTCGAACTTCTCAACAAGAGTATCGTACGCAGCTCTGAGTCTGTAAATTTGGCCATCCCTGTCGTATATTGCTCTTAATTCCCCAAGTAGCGATTATGAGGTCTGAGGAAGCTCTCCACAGCAGGGCCATCTGAAATGAATTTGTAGGGCTCTAGACCATCTAGGTGGTAGAGATGAACTGAATTACAGAGCTTGGGTAAGTGACTGAGCCCTGGTCTACACTTACCGGGCAATTCGGCGACAGTCGATGGGAGTTACGCAAGCTACGCAGAGTAGCTTGCATAACCCTCATCGACTGCTGTGCTTCCCTTCTGCATGGCCTCTTCACTGCGCTGAGCCGATTGGAACCGCGTTCCCATTGACGCAGTGCTACACCACTTGAGGGGCTGGTTTAACTGTGTCAACTTCTGGATCGACTGAGCAGGTCTTCCCTGAACGCTCAGTCAATTCAGATAGGTCGATCTGATGGCGGCCACCTTGCCGCCGTCAGTGTAGACTTACCCTGAGTGTGGGACTAGGCTGCATAGCATAGGAGAGCTGCCCAAGGATGCCCTTGTCTATCTCTGAGATGGACTCAAGTTGTGAGTAGAGTTTCACATGGGTGCAGTTAAGGTGTGGAAATTCTAGGTGCTGGACACTTACTGAGAGAAGAGGAAGAGAAGAGGAGTTGACTAAACTCCTGACACTTATAGTTGGGTTCCTTAACTGGTATAGGAATTTATATACACGGAGGTCTCCATGGTCTTTTGTCTGTGTGCCGTTTTCCTCCAATAAAATATTTCTTTGTGTCTTAATCCAAGAGACTCAGGTGCTTGTGAGTGGGGGGAACATCCACCCAAGGAAGCTTTATTTTATTTCCCAGTTCAGAAATAAAAGTATGATTCTGGATCAGGACTCAAACGATCATTTGAGTTGTTTTCTAAGAAGGACCCCTAGCCATTTTGAACCCAACTATTGTTGCTGCCATGGACATCTGGCGGAAGGGTACAGAAATAACACACTAGAGGTAGAGATCTCACAAGGAGATACCCATACAGCCCTGAGCCACTTATTATACTGCACTTTAGCAACACAATAGTGCCCCAAGATGGCTTCATTAACATGGTAACTAACCCATTGGCTCCACAAGAGCAAGGGGTCTATATCTGGGCATTGCAATCATCCTCTGTGAAGAAAATATGCATAGAGGTCTACGTCATTTTTTCCACTGGCTGTAAAAAAGATTTCATGTTGAACAAATTATATTGAAAGAGATTGACTGGATTCATAACATATTTTTTAGAACTTACTCTGTTGTCTTGGTTTTATGTCTCTTTTTCTTCCTGGGATGAATAGTTCCCTCACTGTGGCTTTGCTACATTTAAATTTCTAAGTTTCTGCTTGTTTCTGTCTAACTCCATCCTTTCTCTATTACAGCTCTTTCCCTCCTGGGAATATATGTTGTCTTTTGACTTCACTTTTGTTCCCTTTTCACTAGGCTCAATCCCACATTTCTTCTCACTAGGAGTCTGTCAGGTGTCAGGTCTGACAAGAGTTGCTGACACAGAACCACCAATGGGCCTCTATGTCACCATAATGTTATTAGGCAACTTGCTGTGCTGATGGTTGTACCTGTTCCATGGCTAGACAGAGGGTTTCAGGTTTCATACTGACAGTTTTGCATCTCACTTGCAATCCATAATGCTTGGGGGATTGGGGGGGGGGGGGGGAGGAGGAAAAAAATAAAGAGATTGCGGTTTCAATCTGAACACTCTGAGCCAAATGAGGGCGTGTTCCCTAAACCAACTCAGTGCAGTGTTTAAATGAAAGAGTGTATTCACCCTAGTTAAATTAATAAACTGGCGGGTTTTGTGTCTTTACAAGAACAAACAACCCTTATTATTTCTCTGAACTGTTCAGGAGAGGACTGGACATTACAGACTACGTGAGTTTGGGAACATTTGGGATTGGGAGTGGGTTGGGGTCATCTTGTTGGTTGTAACCAAGGCTGGTGGAAGCCAGAATGGGGCTCTACACAGGCTTCTGACATAGGGCTGTCTAGCACACACACACTCAGGCTGTGAACTGCATACCTGTAGGCTGCTTCTGAGCAGCCCAGGTTGGCAGATACAGCAGCAAAGCACTGTGAGGCACTACGGTTACAGGGCAGGCAGTGACACTGCCCCCCACCATTGGTCTGGATTGTGGTCCCCTCCCCCCATCCCTAAACAGAACTCTGTGGCAGTGGTTCAGTCCCCACACTCATTCTGTTGTTGGTTTTTAGCAGAGAAACCGAAGAGGAGACCAACCCTCAGAGATATTTTTGTGATATGGGCCCTATGTACTAAAATGTGCATTGAAACCACCAAGTCATTTTACAGGCTGTAGAAAGGCCATCAGCTGGGATGGATTTAGAGATACTACAGGCCTGGGCTGTGTTCATGGCAGCAACCTAATAAAGCAGAAAGGTTCTGCATGCTGTCATCAATCCCTTGAGTTGTCCTCTACTTTCACCAAACTTTATAATAAACTCTGACCCATGCAAGCTGACTGAGCACATATAATTCATTCTAGGAGAATTTGTCTCCCTCTAGTGGCTGAGCTATATAAGAGATCAATGACTCATCTTCAGCTTGAGAACTTTAGGCTAGTAGAGGTTCAGGTTTTAGGGGTAAAAGTCCCAAGTTCAAACCCCACCAACAGCTCAAGTGGCATCAGTTACACATACCCACTCAGATACAAATATGTTTTTTCCAATTATATTCAACTGAATTGACCAATACATAATTTGTTTTGATTAAGTTGTTCAGACCAAACGAGTAACCACAGAGATTCATGCAACCCTGGTCTGAGTTTCTGCGACGGCTAGTTTGTGTTACAAATGCATCTGGAGGGCACAGTTTGAAAAAGCCAATATAAGGATCAAGTAAAATAGTTTACAAGGCATGTCAGTGTACAGATTGTTTTTTATTTCATCTGCATGTAACTTTTTACAGTGGTCAGGACCTTTCCCACAGCACTGCTCTATCACTTCTTTGGTTTCCAGAACTCTAGCCTTTTATTTGACCAATGAGCTGTGAAGTGGCAGATGTTGCAATGTTGTTGCAACCGTGCTGGTCCCAGGATATTAGAGAGACAAGGAGTGTGAGATAATATCTTTTATTGGACCAATTTCTGTTGGTGAGAAAGACAAGCTTTTGAGCTTACCCAGAGCTCCTCTTCCACTCTGGGAAACATGCTCAGTGTCACAACTAAACAGAAGGTTGTTTAGAATAAGGAGTTTATGCATATTTCAAGGGACAATTCAAGGTGAAGTGGCCAGTTAACACCCCTTCAGTCAAGGGGGGGGAGAAACTGGAGGGTGGGGAAGGTGTTACTGGGCTATAGTTTATTGTAATAAGCCATAAATCGAGTGTCTCTGTTCAGTGCATGATTTAGTGTCTAGCAAAGTTATGAATTTAAGCTCCCAGACTCGTCTTTTGAAAGGGTTATGGAGGTTACCTATAAGGATGAAGACAAAGGTCAGATGAAGAGTAATCGCTTTGTGAAAAGTGTTTGATGGGGCGTTTTTGTCTTTTATCATTTTCACGTGAGAGTTCATTCGGAAGCATAGTGAGTGTCTGATTTCACCCACATAGTTGTTGTGGGGGCAGTGAGTGCACTGGATGAGGTTCACTGCATATTGTGATAGGCAAGTGTAGGAACCATGGATCTTGAAAGGTGGGTGGTGTTCACCATTGTAGCAGTGGAGATGTGTCTGTAGGTTTTGCATCTGTTGTTCTGGCAGGGTCTGTTGCCACTTTCAGTTGGTGCGTCTGGTCTGTGGGGAAACCTGCACCACACTTTCAAAAGATGAGCCTAAGAACTTAAATTCATAACTTTGCTAGACACTTAAAATCATGGACTGAACAGAAACACTGGATTTATGGCTTATTGCAACAATCTGTAACCCACAGACACCTCCCCAGTCTGCACTGCTTCCCTCTCCCCCATCCCTTCCTTTCCTCTATGTGACTGGAAGGGTGTTAATGGGGCACTTCACCTTGAATGGTCCCTTGGAAATAGGAGTTAATTTCTTATGCTAAACAATCTGTTCCAAGCTGTGACACTCTGAGAAGGTTTCCCAGACCTAAAGAGGAGCTCTGTGTAAACTCAAAAGCTTGTCTTTCTCACCAAAAGAAGTTGGTCCAATAAAAGGTATTACCTCACCCACCTTGTCTCTCTAAGAGGCTGCAGTCTCATTTTCAAAAAGGGAAGCTACTGGCAAAAGATTCTCCTGAACTGAGACCAAGAGCAAGAAGTTGGTGCCAGGTGTCAATTCCCACAAGATATTCTCATTTGATGGAAAATTTCTTCCAGTCCTTGCCAGGAACAGCCTCACTCACTTTCTAAAAGAAGCAAGTTGCCACAAATTGCAATGATTGAGTTCACCCTATCCTGGTGTTTATTTTCTGTTGAACATCAAATAATTTTTAAATAAATGATGCTTTTAATCAAAACTGAGGCCTCCATGCTGCTATAAGATCGATGGGAGCAGACCTTTGCACCCATGGATTTCTAGTGTCAAAAGGGCACAGAGATGGCCCATTGTCTAAACGGTGTCAAAAACAGCTACGTGAACTATTTTCTTTTTTTATGAAGTAGCCAAGGACTGATAATCTGCCTCATGTGTTGTGGGAGAATTTCTGGAGCACTACCAGACTGTCAGGCATTGAATTGGAGCGGGGTTTTCTTTATTTAGCGACTAATTTGTCATCTGTAAATGATATTCAGTAAGACGACACATGATCTGAACATTAGTGAAATAGGCACATCACGTGAAACTCAATTCTTGTTCATTTTTCCCTATATGGGAAAAAGATTTTATTTCATCCATTGAGGGCTTCCTTGGTGTGGAGGAGATGGAACTGATCTCTAGCAATTTAGGAATGTTGAGCTGGTTATTGGGATATTTACTGTATGAATGTTGGTTTAGTTTAATAGCAGGCTGTGGAAAAACAGGCAGGAAACGGAACAATGGCTCCAAAGCCACCATCTACCAAGACTCCTGGGACAATACAAGAGCCATTCACTTTTATGTTCTACCTCTGACCCCCTCCTGAGCTCAGCAGACTTGGTTTGTCAAGGGGGAGTCTAAATCTGTGAACACAGGAGACCTGACTAGATTTAAAAGGAGACTCCCCCATCAAGCAGGGAGAGAGCGAGTTAAAGGGAACCAGAGTGACACCCAGAACACGGAGGCAACTGGGAAATCTAGGTCTGCTTAGGGTCCCTACCAAAGGAGACAGGACTCTAAATAATATAGACATGCAGACAGACCTTTTGTTGTTTTAAAATCCTCTCATGTCATGCTTTGTTCATACTGTAATACTTTGGTGTAAGAAAGCTGCCTGCTCACTGTACACCACTGGGCACAAGCTCCTGAAGGGAAAAACCACAGGTACTTATCCCAGTCCAGCCCTTGGGACAAACACAATCAATTCGCAGTGTGGCGTAGCCCAGGATCCATTTGAAGAGTGGTAGAATCACATGATCCCACCCCAGGAGAAGTAAAGGTGGGAGTTCTGAGACTGAAGGGATGTACTCACAAGAGCAGGGATGGTTCAGAGGTGCAGCTAACCCTGCAACGTGGCAGTCTGTTCCTGTAGTTCCACTTCAATGTGAGAATAGCCAGACTCAGTAAAAGGAATGACTCTCAATCACATCCAAAAACTTTATTTTAAAAAGTCTTGCTTTACATTTAACAGGGCTTTGACTGACTACGTTACAATTCTGTAAATGCTACTTTGGTTCTGATCTAAATACTTAGAGGCTTAACATGAAATACTTAAAATGCTTCATGTTCTGGCTTTCCCCTCTTCAGAGGGCTGGGGGGACAAATAGTGATTCTCCTCTTTTCATATCTGAATCACACTCTTAAAAGTATTTGTAAATAACGGATTATTGTAGCACCTGGACAGAATTTTGCAACATCAATATTACATTGTAAATCAAAAATATTAATTTAAAATAAAATTTTTGTTCAAATGACCATTTAGGCCCTGATTCAGCAAAGCATTTGAGCATGTGCTTACAGTTAAAGCACATGCTTAAGTGCTTTGCTGAATCAAGATCTTAATATCCATGCATTCTCACTGCATTGAAGGATATGTTTATTAAAATCACTGCTTTTAACTCACCAATGATTTACATTTGAGATTCCTTTAAAATGCAGTTATACCCTGAAAAGTGACACAAAAATTACACCTGCTCACTCAAACCTGCTCCCTGTGTGAATTTAGGGTCATAAGTGCTGACTTTTAGTGACAAAAGATTCTAGTATTTACTCCTGTTAGGTGCATTGACTGTGAAGAACTATGTGAAAGAGAAGTGTATTCTGGTTTAGCATATGCATCATTCACAGAATAAATTAAACCTCTGCAGGGCCAAATTCTACTATTTTATTTGATTATACCTATGCAACCCCACTTCTAACAATGGGGCTGCATAGATGTGAGGTTGGAATTTAGCCTGAAGAATCTTTACTACTAATATTGCTTGAAAAATAGGGAAAAAAAAGTTGACTTTCAGAATTCAGGCTGGGCACATACATCAAAAAACTAATAGGATTTTTTCTTGTAAACCCAGCAAATTTGATCTGGAACTCACTGAGACATAACATGGCATTTCTGAGTCATTTTTTCAAAGTAAAACTGAACTCTAAGTCCCAAAGATCATTTTGTCTAATGGAAGGAGAATGGGAATTCACCTGCCATTCTACTCATCTTAAGTAGCTCTCTTATTTACTCTTCCTCTCCCCAATTTTATCTTAAAAGCATTTGACCAGCCTCAGCACACTACTTCAGATCTCCATAACACTTCCATGTAAAAGCTTAACTTGTTTTCCATATCTGTCCATTTGAATGATATTTGGATTGTGCAACAGGCACTCTTTTTCACCTTATCTTTGCTAGTATTCAAGGCCTAGGAAACCAAAAATCATTCGTGTCACAGAGATGGACCAACCTACAAAATTTGAATACCGATTTTTGAACACCTGCAAAAGTCAGATGTTCAGATGTGGAGTTTTGGTTTAGAAAGATAGAAGCAGACACAAAATTCTGATCCAGATCCCAATTATCAAAGCTTGGAAGTGCTTAGATCCAGGTTATTTATTCTGGACCATCTCTTGTTGCACCGCACTGACTGCAAAATGAAGAGTGCATCCTGGTCTCTTAGCAGGGCCAAAATGATCAGAAACGGGACTAGTGGCTTTCATTGGACAAGCCACTGTGCATCTTCTCCAATAAGATGTGGTCCTCAATAAGTCCTGATTTCCTGTCTGACTACTTCCAGCAGTACCTGAAGTTTGGATGTCAGATAATCTGTCACAAGAGAAAAAAGAGGGAGGAATGTTTAGTTTGTGGATGTTTCTATGTTTAAAAGTGTGTTGTTGGGATGGAGTGTTTTTTGTGTGAAGAAACAATTTATTTCAGTACAACTGAAACCATGTCTACTACAGCCTATTCTTTAGCCAGACATGATCTCTGCTGCCTTTCCTACTTAGACATTTTCAATTTTCTGTACTTAGACAGTACAGAACCAAGGACAATTTCCTAATGCACCAAGTGTAAAGATGTCAGGATAAAACACAGATTTGGTCAAGGCTTTATCGGAGAGACAAACACCGATGGCAGAACTACCCCTGAAACTTTGTGCTTGATAGCACATAGGGAAATCCTCTTGAAATGTATTGTACTTCTATTCCAGAGCCCTTGTCCATACATACTTCTTAAGACTTTTCTTAAGACAGGATAAAATCTTGGTGCTCCATGACCACCATGTATACTTTGTATGTTTACAAGCATACACTGGGAAGTGGAGAAAACATATATTTCCCTTCTCTTCCTATCAACCCTTTCCCCAGGCTTTCAGCTTTCAAATTCACAGCCATGAAAATTGCATCACAGACCGTGAAATCTGGTCTCTGGCCATCCAGCTGCGAAGGCAGAGTGGAGAGCAGTGGCAGCTGCCTGGGGGCACCAGGCCTCTTATTTTGCTGCTGCTGTGGCAGGTGATGCTGCCTTCAGAACTAGGCGCCCCGCCAGCAGCCACGGCTCTCCAGCTGACCAGCTGTGAAGGCAGAGCAGAGAGCGGCGGCTGCTGCCCACGTGCCAAGCTCTGAAGGCAGCACCGCCCGCCAGCCTCAGCCGAGAAGTGAAAGTGGCAACACTATGACCCCTTAGTAGGCTTGTGACTCCCTCTTAGGTCTAGGCCCCTAGTTTGAGTAACGCTGCAGAGAAATCGCACATTTTTCATGGCTTGGCCACACATCCGTGCAATTTGCTATTTATGCCATGACCAGCCCGTGAAAATGGTGCGATTTCTCCCCAGTTTAAGTAGACTCCTAACCATAATACATTTTTATTACAGACGGGGCCAGATTAAAACCCTAGAGCCAAACGCTCCTGAACCTTGGTGACATTCAGATCTGGGGCCAATCACTGCAGCTTGGGTCATTTTAATTTATACGGTTCCTTGTATTAAACCCAGAATCAGCAGTGACAGCCTCTAATACAGGGGTGTCAAACTCACTTCCTATGGCAGGCCAGATCGGAAGTAAATGTACTTCAAGTGGGCCATACCCTCGTCTTACCTGCCGCCGAGAAATCTCACAGCATCCTACCTTTCGGCAGCAGCACGCGGTGTCACCCACCGCTGAGAAATCTCACGGCATCCTACCCTTCGGTGGCAGCCACCAAGGACCCGACCGAAAAGGTTGGCGGACTGTATCCAGCCACCAGGGGCCGGATATTTGCCACCCCTGCTCTAATAGGTGGTGATATATGAATCCTGAATAGAATCTAATACTACATTATGTTTAAGGTTATTCCTTTTCTGAAATTTATACTCACAGAATATGGAATGGCAACACTTGGGTATTGGCCTGCACACCGCCAAGTAGTAAACTGGAAAACCACTTAAAACCATGGCACAGCCAATGCTGATAAATACTGGGTCTGAATAGAAAGACATTCCCACTGCGAAGAGGCAGATGATGGTGAAGGAGACAGGAATGAAGAGAGGAACCTGGGGAAATGAGCACAGACCTTTCTATTCATATCTGATCATTGCCATTTGTCTTAATTTGTCCAAACACATACTGTATTTGCTTGTACACAAATATTTATCACTAACTAGACTCCTGCGTCCAGAAGATAAGAAATCTGGCTAGTCCAATCTTTCTGTACAGTCTATCCCCAGCAAGTGGGATGCATATTCTATTTGATATTGTAAAATTTGCTGTCTACTTCATTACAGTAACACCACCAGCGCATACTCTGACCTCTCTTGATGCGGCACACAAGCAGACATTAGTGACTATCTCAGGAGTGGCCATACAGAAAACTTAACACTTTATCCAGTCAGGCATTTAGCAGGAGACAGAAGTTTATCATGCCCCAGCTGCTTTCTGAATTTATTACGCACTGGTCTTAGCTCTCATTTGTCGATGCTGCTGATGGAAAATCCACAACCATGAGTAGCAGGTGCTTTTTCACGTAAAGGATTTTCAATGTGCTTGTGTGATGGTGTAATTAATTTTGACCAGTCTCCAGTTTGCCTCAGGCTTGGGGAGGCCAAATAGGATGAAGCAGTCTCTCAAGCTTAGCAGCACCATCCTTCAGTGTATAGTTTGTAGTAGCTACCCACTGTAATTTAGAAAGCTTTCTGGGAAGCCAAATGACCTGGGCTGTTTAAAGTTCGGGATTAATTAGCATATCCTAATAGCACTGCAAAGAGGCTTTATGGACCGTGGAGCCAATCTCACCCAGACAGTTTCCATGCAATCCAATGGAAAAAATCTGATCCTAATCGCTGGAGAAATCTGATTGCTCACCTAAAATTAGTTCTTAAATTAAATTAAAATAACAATCTCCCTTCAAGTTCTTTTAGACTCTAGTCTTTCCTAATCAGAGATGATTTTTTTTTTTTTTTGCCAATAACCAGGAATTCTGATGTAATATATTATTAAACTTTTCCTCTATGTTCCACCCTTCTAATAGTAACTTAATTTTGTGTGTAATGTATATCCCATGTGGATAAGTAGTTAACAAGAGAAAGTGCATATAACATATATTTGAGACAACTGGGTTCTTTAATAATTTGCACCTTATATTCCTATCCAAAATATACATTCTTTTAAAACTGCTAACTACAATAGATGAGATTGGAATTAGGTCCACTTATCCTGGGAGTAAGTCAGGAGTAAAACTGAAGTCAATGGGGTTATTCTGGTGTCAGGCCAATTTAAAGAAAGCTCATGTGCTTTTCTATTTACCTTTCCATTATCTTGGATGATGAAATTAAACCAGAAATTTTCACCAACAAAAGTTAGTCCAGTAAATGACATTACTTCCCCCACTTTGTCTAATATCCTGGGACTAACATAGCTATAACACACTACAAACAGAAATTAAACTAATCATTTTCACATGTTTCAAGGTAGCTTTCTGGCTGTCATGCGCTAACATAATACTATGGTATGTGGATTCCACACATACAAACTGCAGGGGTAGGTTAAAATTGAAGCAAACTCATTTACATTGAAATTAAATGGGTTCCATCCCTGTGGTAGATCAGCTAAGGTTTAAACTGTTTCTCACCCCGGTATTTCCCATGCCATCTCTAGCAATAGTAAAATAGATTATCAGAACTGCTGCCTGGGGCTTTCAAAATGCCCACCACCACCATAAAAATCCCTCTACCAGTTCTTCATTCATTGCATGGAAGGCCTACAGGGCTTCTCCAGTTAGCAGTGGCATCAGGGACAGTGTCTGTTGAGCCTGTGGACAGCTCTACAATATAGCCACCATCTCAAAGAAAGAGTCATGGTCAACAAACACAAAGCACACGGAACTGGCAGTATCATCCAGAGTTTGGAATTGGTGAAAAGGGGCTGAGGGAACAGAGTTACTCAGGGAATACTCTATGACTCAGAAAAGTGGAAGAAGAAGAAGAAGAAAAAAAAACCTGATCTGCTGCTCACGCCATGACTGCTATATACAACTGATCAACTCACAGGCTTGTTTAGTTCTCTCTCCTAGTCAGAGTTCTTCAAGGTCAGCACATTTTAGCATACATATCAGTTAGTTAAATAAGGAATGAAAAAAAGCCAAGCAAGCAATCACCTGGAAGAAATTAAACAACTGGTTGGGAGTTAAATCAAAAAACTCAACCCATTGTATCTTCCTTATGTTCTGAACCCCGTGTGGGAACAGAGATCATGGCAGCCAAACCGAGTGGGGATTCAAACTGCAGATCAAGGATCTTATTCCAGTGCAATTACTAATAGAGCTGAACCTCGGATCAGAGGTGGGCAAGAGATGGAGCATCTTGCTTTTGGTCTGTTTTCCATTATTTTTAAGCATAAAAATCTTACAGATAAAAATGAATCATCATAATAATTATATAAATAAATGGGAGAATATCAAAAGTAAGGATTTTTCTCTACGGCCACTAGAGAGCAGCATCTGTATATATCACATTTATACTGTTCTCTCCTCCTTCAGAAAGGTAGTTCCTCAGGCAGAAGAATAAAGCCTGTCTACATTGTCGTCTCTTCTATTCAATTTGTCTCTTTTCAAACTCTCAGAAGTGGTTTAAAGACCAAATTTCCACCCAACAGAAAGCGGGGTGGGGACTGTCTACTCTCACCCTATCTCCTGATTCCCAGTCTGACCCTCTACCCACTGGGCTACGCTGCCTTCTTAATTAAGCATGATTGTTCATGCCTGGGTAGCACACAGTTTTACTGAAGGCCAGCTGGTCGACCATTCCAGTGGCATGGCTGCTAGACAAAAAGTCCCCCATACACCTTGCTGGGTTACCGGTGTAGAAACCCCTCCCTATGTCTAAATGAATCTGAGGTCATGTGCTGCATGCTCTAGCTCTCAGCAAACGATGAGGAGAGAAGCCTGTTATAACAATAATCAGCCACGTGTTACTTTGAATGGCCTGGGGAGCTCAGGGTGATGGTAACGATGGATGATGAGTCCAAGTGTGGCGAGTCCTATGAAGAGCCATCGGGAAAAGCTGAAGAAATTCAGTAGGTGGTAGATGTCTCCAATGCACACCATGGCAGTAACCAATGGGAACTGGAGTTGTAAAGATAAAACACATTCATTAAATCCTTATCTCAGCCTTTGAGCAATTTAAACAACATGGATGGGCCAGAAACTCCCATTTACAGTCAGCTGCAGTAAGAGAAAGCTAGCACTCTGAGATAGGGACTGATTTGAATGCTGAGCTGAGACCATTATAGTCTCTTCACTTCAGGCTACAGGGTGGGAATGCATGGTAGGTAAAAGGCTGCATTTGCAAATAAATTGCAAATTTCACCTCTTCAATCAAAGAAGACACTGTTGGCGTTAGAAGGCATCAAACAATGCCCAGGCAAAATTGGTGAAATATTTTGCACAAAAATTCATTTTCATGTGATTTGAGCCCCTCCCCAAAACGTCAGTGTTTGCAACATTTGAAGGACTGAATTAGTCCCCCAAAAAGCAGACAAAATCTGGAAGAGACATTTTTGTGGGATAATTTTGAGAAGCAGTTGTGGAAGGCAGAGGTGGCAGCAACCCTCTTAGTTTAGGCCACATGGTCAAGTGGATTTTAAACTCAGAACAGGGAGCCAGGAAGTCTTGAGTTTAAATCCCACCTCTTTCACTAAGTGACTTCCATAATAATTTGCAATATGCAGTCAATGTAAACTTGTTTACAAGTGTGAACGAATATCCGTGGAAAGCATTTTGCAGTATTCTACCTCTTTTACTATTCAGAGACCTGAGGGTAACTTGATTCCCTTTAAAGCTCACACACCTATCAAGCCCCTGCATAGTGACATGTAAAATAAGAAGCAAATCAGAACTGCAGGACAGTAGAAATTCCAGTTTTAAAACTGGATCTCCTCACCATTAACATGACGGCTGGAAGGGGAGTGTGTCTTCGGATGTGGATCATGGAGAACAGCGGAGGCCACTGACCCTCCCTTGATGCCACAAACAGAGTCCTGAAAGAAGACAAGGAGCAGTAAAGAATCTGAATTCCAGTCTCCTGCATCTGCACTAGAGAACTGAATCACTGGTAGTTGGACTGGTGGCATAAAGTCAGCGTAAGTACCAACAATACAGGATGTCCAGATTAGCCATGCTATTTAGAGTGCAGTTTTGCCCCAAGTCCACACTTGTACTTGACTATATCCTTGTAACTGCACTGTCCTCTGCTACCTATTCCACAGTCCCTGGCACAGCTTCCTGGTGTGGTTGTTCATGGGAGATTTTGAAAAATAAAGCTCAAGGACAAGTGCAGAGTCCTGCACTTAGGACGGAAGAATCCCATGCACAGCTACAGACTGGGGACCGACGGGCTAGGCAGCAATTCTGCAGAAAAGGACCTGGGGGTAACAGTGGACAAGAAGCTGGATATGAGTCAGCAGTGTGCCCTTGTTGCCAAGAAGGTGAACAGCATATTGGACTGCATTAGTAGGAGCATTGCCAGCAGATTGAGGGAAGTGATTATTCCCCTCTATTCGGCACTGGTGAGGCCATATTTGGAGTATTGTGTCCAGGTTTGGGGCCCCCCACTACGGGGAGGATGTGGACAAATTGGAGAGAGTCCAGCAGAGGGCAACAAAAATGATTAGGGGGCTGGAGCATAGGACTTATAAGGAGAGGCTGAGGGAACTGGGTTCATTTAGTCTGAAGAAGAGAAGAGTGAGGGGGGATTCGATAGCAGCCTTCAACTAGCTGATGGGGGTTCCAGGGAGGATGGAGCTAATCTGTTTTCAGTGGTGGCAGATGACAGAACAAGGAGCAATGGTCTCAAGTTGCAGTGGGGTAGGTCTAGGTTGGATATTAGGAAAAGCTTTTTCACTAGGAGGGTGGTGAAGCACTGGAATGGGTTACCTAGGGAGCTAATGGAATCTCCATCCTTAGAGGTCTTTAAGGTGCGGCTTGACAAAGCCCTGGCTGGGATGATTTAGTTGGGGTTAGTCCTGCTTTGAGCAGGGGGTTGGACTAGATGACCTCCTGAGGGCCCTTCCAACTCTAGTCTTCTATGATTCTATAAGCTCTGCCCCATTCAGGACTCCCCTTACCCAAGGGAAAATCCCCATGTAGCTGAATCACAGAGGAGACTCTTTACCACAACGTTTATTTTTTACTTGGGAGCACTATAACAAACAATATGAACCATGCCTTTTCTGTCAATTGATTTGTCCTTCAGTATCAAGGTTGTAAAACTGAGCCTGACAAAAGAAATCAGTGGATTCCCCAGTAACACCTATGGTGGAGATAGGAACCATCTTTAGCATAGGTGACGGCCTTCTCTCTCATTTGTATTTCTTCAAGGACCCTATAAGGATGGCTAATGTACAGGCCAGTATGTGTGTGTACCACTGCCCCATGGTGGCTGACTGACAGCAAGAAAAATTCATTGCCTGCTAAGGGAGATTCTCTTCAAGCTGAAGCAATAAGGCCTACATTTTTGGAGCTGCAGGCTTGAGTTGTGTCGCAGGATTGCTTATGTGCCAACTAGCTGATGAGCGATATCTACATGTATGTTGCCGACAGACTCGTTACCAGTGCTTGCCTCCTGTTTATACTGCGAATGTGTTAGTAAGATTTAAAAGAATCTGACCTTGAAAATGTAAAGATCCCCCCGTTCATGGTTCCAAAGCAGGACAGGGCAACCAGGATGGGAACCACTGAGATAAGTCTTTGGAAAGCTTTTTGTGCAAAACTCTGGGGGAAGAACACACACGTTTTGGATCAGAAACACCCTGGTAATCCCTGAGTGGCATCAGACTTCATGGAAATAGCTAAATGGCCTTCCACTGAAGCTCAGAATAGAACTCCACTTCATCCCAAATGAGTACTACCTAATCCTCTTCCCCACTGCCATCTTGATCTCTACTTCTTTTTTCCGCCTCCTCAGGCCTGGCTCAGAGACGTTATTACTTGCTGATACTCGTGAGAAGTGACAACACCGAAGGCCTTTCTGCTGTGAAATCCATTATTACTGTCCATTCCCTAGAAGCTTCCCCCACCCCTCCCCACTTCGTGTAAATTGATCCCTCGGAAGAAAACTAATAATGGGGCTTACAACTCACCACAGCCACAGCTGGGGAAGCCAGCACATCCTCTGCTGTCAAGACTGTATAATAGGAAACATTGGTGAGCATGTAGCCCACAACTACAGTGACCACGGACACTATCACAGCCAGTGGGTTATTTCTACAGAAGTGAGAGAGAGAGACAGAGTGCGAATGAGTAGGGCTGTTCTCCTTTGATTTTTATTCACCTATCAGTACTACCTTTCCAGGCAGTTAGAAGATCTGGCACTCATTTTTCTTCCCATTTAAAAGGCAACTTATTTTGAAATAATCCTGTCTCCAGTGGCTGATGATAAAAGATTCCTTTCCCATTCTTACCGTTCAGGCCGAACCAGTTCTTCTCGCACAAAGCTAGTCTGAAACCTGCAGAGCGAAAGAAGACAAGTTACAGCGAAGTTTAAATGATGGTTCAGGAGAGTG
Source organism: Emydura macquarii macquarii (assembly GCF_026122565.2). Lineage (NCBI taxonomy): Eukaryota > Metazoa > Chordata > Testudines > Chelidae > Emydura > Emydura macquarii. The sequence goes on from NW_027133667.1 coordinate 3,766,284, forward strand.
CTGTAGATTTAAATGTAGATTCTGCCCTTCGTTGGAGGACCATGACTGCACATACCAGCCTGAATATGCGAACATCCCAGCATAAAAAGCCAAGGGCAGCTTGTCCAGAGCCAGTGATTGACTATCAAAAGCATCCTGGAAATTTTCAGTGTGGCCTAAAAATAGGAGAGAATCAGGGTTACCGAGTAGGGAAGCACTGGAGACAGGAACTTCCCCTCTAGTGTTGAAACAAATATGCAGAAGAAATTCTATTTTTCTCTGTCTCTCATACAACCCCAAGAGTCTGTGCTTGTGGGATCTTCAATTATTTTAACAAATCTGTTAATTTCAGATTTGTTTCATTACTGGAATTCATAGAGTTGTGTTGACTTGCTAATGCACTATACACCAGGAGATGCGTGCCAGCAAGCTCTACCATAGGGAGATTTTTGGAAAGGAGGGTAGTGGTGATTGGTTCCCTCACACAGTCTGCTTTAGAGAACACAGGTCACAGAGCTGAAGAGACCAAAGATGGTCTTGGATGGTCTCTACTTGCAGAAAACTTCTTTCTAGACCTGAAATAAGCTCTCTGACCTCCAAGCAGCCAAATTCTGCATGTGTGCTCTACTTTGATGTTGTGCACCAAACTAACTCCGCTGTAGCACTGACCCCAGCCTCATGCTGTGTAGAACATGGGAACCACAAGATGAAAAGCTCTAGGAGGTAGCACAAAGAGTGGAATTAGTGGTCCTTTGAGGCAGCTTCAGGAAAGCACACTTTTCTCCCTAAACTTCCCTGTTATTGCTCCACTGACTGTTGGAGAGGAAGGAAAAACTGAAGAGCCAGAGTTGAGATGAACCAAAACAAAGGTGGTTTGAATCTGGATCCCATTTTATTAGATTCCCCCAATGTATAGAGGGAGTGACTGAGAAAAATATTTTAAGTGCTGGCCCTGCTTTATTTCAACCAGAAATGGGGCGAGGGGTTGGTTTTAAAACCTTACTTGTTTAACAAAACCAAAGTCAGAGACTATTTAGGTAAAGGTCATGTTTTATCAAACTCCTCAAAACCTAGAAAGGCAAAGGGGAGCCAGATATTTTCTCTTCAGAGGAAGAGAACAGACACAGGGGGGAAAAAAGGAAGAAAATACTATAAAAGAATTAAGTTCCAACATTTTCAAACCTGGTTCCTAAATCCATACTTAGGATCCTAAATAGAGGTACCTTTATTTTCAGAGGTGCTGAGCTTCCGTAATTAATTTCAGTGGGAACAGCGAGTGCTCAGCTTCTCTGGAAATCTGGTCACTTCTATTTAGATGCCTAATTATGGGTTTCAGAGCCAAACTTTAGGCACCCAGGTTTGAAAAGGTTGGCCTAAATGGCCTTGTAAGTAAACACAGTGGAAGGGGGAAAGACAATAGGGGAGAAATAAGGAAAGAAAAAAGAAGCTCATGAAATCAAAAGAAAGCTGGAGTTGAAGAAAACTAAACAGCAAATTAAACTGGTATTAAAGATGCTAGAAAAAAAGGAAAGTGTTTTTTTTTAAATACTTAAATGGTATCTACAATAGAAGGACAGAAAAAAAGGCAAAACAGAAGGGAAGAGAGAAGATAGGGCAAAATTCTCCAGCAAAATAAATGGAATAGTAAGGGGGTATAATGGAGAAAGTGGCCTACATTATGGGAGGTTATGTATCTTCTAAAGTGCTTGCTGATAAATGTTATTACATAATAAAAGGATTTATTGTTTGAGACACTAATGAATGATTTACAAACCCTGTATTATGCACATTATGTACAACCTGTAATTCTGAGGTCTCTTAGTGACCACACTTCCCAGATGTCACTGGCACTACCTCTTTTTACAAAGGTGTGGTGCCATGTGTTCAGAGTGTCATTTGAAGGCATTCTGAACAATAGTTGCTGAGGATTTTCTGGCTATGGAGCAATCCTTCAGTTCAGAAGCATTGCCGGGCTGATGGGCTTTTTGAATGTCCCATGACGCCAGCTCCATATGTCAACCAGAAATATGAATGTCCATCCTGATCCCTTTACGTTCTCAGTGGAAGATACAAAATGAGGACACAAGACTGATTATCCCCTGACTGAACACTATGCAAGGCTGGTCTACAAAGAAAAGTTACACCAACATAAGCTAAGATGTGAATTCAAACCAATATAGTGTAACTCCCAATGGGCGCACTTTTGTTCTGGTATGAGCGTCTTCTTTCAGTTTACCTTATGTGCTTTGGAAGGGGTTTAAGCTAACTCAAAAAAAAAGACACTTGCCATGGTCAGACAAGAGTTTCTGAGTCTCTGAACTATCTTTCTTTGGGGGTGAATGTTAGAGTAGGATTAATGGCTGCTGGCTGGGAGCAGGCACAATACAAACAAGAAGGCCAATAGAATGGGTGCTGCTGTAAGAAGTAAGTGAGGGGAACCTGTGTGAAGTGTTGGGCGGTTGGAAGGTGAGAAGGTGCTGAGAAGGTGGATTGATAGATTTGAAGGGCAGGAAGAATAAGGAACAGTAAAGTAGGAGTATAATGGTAAAACCTTCCTATGTAGACAAGCCCTCAGTGAATGCCCTCCCACAGATCACAACTGAGCAGACACACCTTGGGCCAGAAGCATCATCCCTGGCACAATGATAAGCACGAGAGCCAGAAGTTTGATGACGGATAGGACAGTCTGAATCCTGGCACTCCAGCTGACGCTCCAAGAGTTCAGGACGAGAACTACATCTGGAGAAGGCAAACGACACCGTATGTGGCTGGGACTCAGAATAAAGAAGAAGAATGTTATTCTCATGCTTTTCCCATTGTCTCAGTCTATTGCCCTGAGTACACTGAACAGAGACAGCAACACTCCCTTGCCCTTGGTACTGGGAAGAATTCCTAATGACCAGCATGTTCAGAGTGACGGCTATTTTAAGACCATAAAAGCATGACCAAGACTATGACATTTCAAGGGGTAGCTGAGTTTACAAAGAGTGGAGCACAATCTGGTTCACTTCCCCCACATTTCCTGTTATGTTCCTGGCTGGTGAAATAATCCATGAGTGCCATTTCATCTTAGCTTCTCTGCCTCACAGCGGTCCTTGCATTTGAATCCACCAGGACTGGAAAGACATGGAAGCTTTCACCTGTCAAGTGAACTAGTTGGCATCACCACGTTTGAACCATATGCTGATATGTTTCGATGGAGCTTACACCATATTCAGAATCTCTACACCCAACCACCTCCAATTCCCTTCTTCCAAAATGTCACCAGCCTGATGGAGCATCTAGCCAACACTAAACCATAAATGAAAAAGGGGCTTTGAAACTTGCCGGTTACAACTCTGGTTTCATTTCCCAGGCTGTCTAATAGCAGTGCATGGTCAGTGATGATTTCTACTCTCCAGCCAGCTTTACAATCCAGAGACACATTCACATCAGCTTTGTCACCTCATCTTTTTTCCGTTATTCCAGACACAGGCCCAAACCAGAACCCCAAATCCTGAACTTTGGGTGGCTCAGAATTTAAAATGGAATCCAAGTTTCACGGTTTTATCTATAACGGGAAAAACCCAAACCCTGGATGTAAACACCTCTGAATTTGAGGAGAAGGGATTCAAAAGCTGAATTAAAATTTGTGGCTTCCGCCCATCTCCGATTTATACTTACAGTATCCCAAGAGAGCTACAAGCTTCACAGCAGGAAGTGGGGCTGCACAGGGGGCAAAAAATGGTTCCAATATGTAACGTCCAAATGCCAAAGAAACCACTGCACTGTTGGCTGGCCTAGCAGGAGGGATGGATTCATGGCGTCAGAGAGAGACCTTCTGGTGGTGAGCTATTTTATATGCAAGAAGCTACATTAAAAGTGTTAACATTTGAAAATTTAAACTGGACGAAAATCAGGAAATGTAGACTTAAGATTCTCAGAGCAATCTTAACTCGGCCAGTACTCATGTAGGCTTCCTTTCAGTAGAAGCCTTAAGTGACCCCACAACAAATATATATAGTAAAACAAAACGCTAATTCCTATTTGTGCATCTAAATTCCATGTAAGAGAGTCATTTTAAACATCAAAACAAGCAAAAGTTGATATTAGTTATATTGTGGGGGCCAGTATTAAAATTCAGGTTTTGATCTTTCACGTGTCATATTTATCTCACCTCCCTTGTGGGATTTTTTTCATGATCATAAGTAAAAAAAAATTATTTGTTTTATGCTTTCCAAAATTATGATTTATTTCGAGGACTGGACCAAACCAGAGAATGTTCAGCACAAGATAAACAAGAAAAAGTTTAAAGTGACTGAAAATAGAGGGCTTACAATTAAACTAGCATCTAACTTCAATTATAACATTGCTATCATGATGCTATAATGAGGGCACCAAATGTCCTGGAGAAGAGAGGTTTTTGTGCACAGGTACCAGCATGTACAATGTGGCTATTTAGCCTTTCTGCCTTCTTTTATAAGGCTTTAGAAGTAATGTCTATAGTTTCTCACTTTGCCTTTTTAAAAATCATATAAATTGGTTATCCAGCTCCATGGCTTTTCCAGGTCTCATTAACACCTCACTTCCAGCAGCAGAAAAGAAATCTTACCTGATAGCAAAGTACTCAGCCCACAGATACAAGAAACTTGGCAAAGACCCCAGTGTCTCCAAAACATAGATATAATGCCCTCCAGACTTTGTGATTCTTGTTCCAAGTTCTGCATAGCACAAAGCACCTGGAACAGTTAAAGTAAAAATGCATTTAGAAAATTGTCCCAAAGAATATAGGTGAATCAAAGACATGGAAACATCTCTCTGATCAGAGCCATGAAGAAGCTACACAAGAAGAAGGAAAACCACCCTTGGCACAGAAGAATGTAGAGAATGTCTAATCAAGTGGTTCTAATACTCTCTCTATCTCCTCCTATATCTATGTAATAGATTTTAAAACTGTCCACCTCTGTCCCAAACAAACTCCTCAGAACCAATAGCCATGGAAGTCCTGGACAAAACAAGTAGTACAGGAATTCGCAAATTTTGGGTGGATGTTTAAGCAAATCAGTGGAAACAATTATGCGTCTAATTCCTCAAGAAAATGCAAATGGGGAATTCTCTCTGCTCAGTAATTAGTTATACCACTATAACACTCAGAAATGAATCTTAAGTTTTATCTACATTAGATTCATTTACCATGCTGAGTACCATTTATTTACCCAAACCGATTGTAAAACGTCTCACCGCCATTCACAAGTCCACACACAAAGTGGTCGAACATTGTTTGGATATGCTTCAACAGGGGTAATAGCATATCAGCCTGAACCTTTGAAAGTGATTCATCAATGTAAGTTAGATGAAGCAGTTCAATTAACAGACCCATCCACTACTATCCCACAGTGCACTGGGGACCTTTCAGAATTATCCACAAAGCAGTGCTTCTTGGAGCATTGCCTGGACCTCTAGGATAGAAACACCGAGGACACTACAACTAAAATGGCTTAGGATACCATTATAGTGGAGACTGGGTAAACTTGAAAGTGTTTTAACACAAGTCTGCATAATTACAGTACTCCAGACTCACAAAGTGTTTGTGCTTAAACTAGTGGAAGGCAACTGATTCCATTACAAAATCTTCAGTCCTATGTTGTAGACAAGACCTTAGATTGAAAATTCTCCAGGGCAGGGACCATGTCTTCATAAAAGTTTTGTACACCAGTCAGTACAGTGGGACACTGATCTTGATTGAGGTCTCTGTGCAATATATTTTGAATAATAAATAATATCATGGTGGATGTCAACACATGGTGCTGTTATATATAGTCTTACAAGTTCTTTTTCTCAGAGTGCAAACTGTGGAAAGTCTGAAAAAATGCTGTATTGTTGTTAGTTTTCTGATGCATTCTCTTTGGGGGGAAGCTGTGACAAACAGCAGGCCAGTTTGCTGTCTTTCTTAATCTCTCTAATGAGAGTAAACTCTTTGGAGGCAGATTTGCTTTCTGGAAATTGGGCATTGCCAATGTGGTTGAAGGTTTGGAGAGAGAAGTTTGCCACCATGCTATTTTTGACCACTTCGGTCTAAGGACTGGTGTATGATTAAATAATATAAGTTACGTTAAGAAAATAACCAGAGTTTGCATCCCTGATTTTTCCTCTAAGAGGAAACCAATCTGTAAGGCCTTGACATATACCACCATTCAGCATGGAACAGCAGCAGCAATAACTAAATTAATTGTGAGACACAGGTGCCTTCTGTTGATTTTGCTCCTGAAAATCTCAAAAATCTTCTTTAAACTGCAGAGAAGATATGGCATACCTCCAACCACCAGCCACAAATTTTGGGCTCTCATGCAAGGATTTAATCTCACAAGCCACAATTAAAAGGCGTGGAAAAGTGCAACTATAAGCAGGTAGCATTGCACAGCTAGATCAATACCCTGCAGAAACGGGTGGAGAGCGAGCAGAGCTACAAATAAAGCACATAAGAAGAACTGTCCCAGAAACTGTTATCACAGGCCATTCTTGTTGTCTAACCCTAGATGAATAAAATCCATGACTGAAAGACTGGATTAACCAAAATTAAGTAAAACAGCATGAATCTTCCCCTGAGCCAGGCAAATTTGTTGCTATATAACTCTGGGGATTATATAACCTATAGAAGCAGCCTTATGAGACCCAATGGACAATAATTCCCATAGGATAGGTGACCAGCAGTTAGTGAACAGAACTTGCTAAGGGACAAGGCTGGAGAAATGTGAAACCAGGAGACTATATTGGCTCTGAGGAGGTCAAGCAGAAAGGAATCACTTTGTATATGCTTAGCCTTTTAAACTACCAACTTTTCAACATGACAGCAAATTAAATCCTAGAGAAGGATGCTAGTGGGCTGTCTCACCAGTCCAGGAAATGATCAGGGTCTTGCCTGAGTCTGTTTCAGGGCACAATTTAAACACAAAAACTCAAGCAGTAACAAATAAAACCCAAAAAACCAAAGCAACCCCTCTGACTAAAGCAGGCTGCAGGCCCCAGAGGCCTTTTCCCCTTGTCCTTGGAGAAAGGACACACTTGGTCCCCTTCCTTCAATCCCCTGCTGAGTCATATGACCGACAGGCTAATCTTTTTCTGTCTGTTTCACTCTGTCACCATACCATACACTTGTCTTTTTAATAAAATAGTTGAATGAGAATGACCTGTACCGATGTCACATGGCATGATGATCAAAGTTACAGTTGAGCCTGGAGGCTGTAGTGTATCGATGGTGACCGCGTAAGGGCCTCATGATGGATATATATGGCCTCAGACCATCTTATTTTTAACTCAAGTCTGAAAGGTCTGTGTTTGGAGCTAAAAGTCCAAGGTGCTAGTCTCTAGGTTGCACACGTACAGCTTAAGTGGCATGCATGGTATCTGTATTTTTTGGGACATGGATTCATTACAAGGCACTTCCATTAAAACCTCCTCTTTTCAGCCATCATCTTTCTGGGGAAAAAATGCCCTTGGGACGAATATTTCTCAAGCTTATTCTCAGCTCAAAGATGACCCAGTGGAAAGTGTTGTAAAAGCCTATCTGGCAATTTTTGGCTATCCAAGTGTGAAAATAGAGATCTTTTTACCCAGTAAACACCACTTTGGTGTTTAGATAAATCAAAAATACCTTCTTTTTAATAACTGAACTTGACATGGATTTAGATCACAAGTTATGCACTTGTTGTATTTGTCCAGTCAGTTATTCACAATGCACTGAGGTGAATTTCACCCAAATGTGTGGGTCTGCTATCATGGTTTAAGAAGAAGTGCAGAGACCTAATACTGGCCGCTTATACAGGGGTAGATTTCACCCTCAACTAAGGCATAAAAGTTATAAACATGGATCTCTACTTTTCCCCTTTTGGTCCCATTTTAACAAATTTCTGAAACATGCCCTGCTCAGAGAATAGACAATGAAAGAAAGATAGGCCCTGATTCACCAAAGCACTCAAACACATGCTTAACTCGATGCATGAGAAGTCCCATTGATTTCAACGGCTCTATTCATATGCTTCACGTTAAACATATGCTTAAGTGCTTTGCTGAATTGGGGCCATAACCATGCATCAGTCTGACATTTAAAGGGAAAACAAAGAGGGATAAGCATTATTTAAGGCACGTTAACAAAGAACAACAACATGACACTGATAAAAGGAAATCTTCAAGCTGGACATTAGAGAAAACTAGTGAAAGAACGAAGTTCTTTAATAAATTTGACAAGGAAAGCCACTTGGATGCCATCAGTAGAGGTTTTCAAGAATACACAATATACTCTAGGGGTTTAGCTAAGAGGACAATCCTCCACAAGTGCAGATGGTTTGGCTAGCTGACCAATAAATACCTTGTCGTTTATTATCTTCTTCAGTTAAAAAGAAACCTATATTTGTGATGTTGTGATTTGAGATTTTACATATACAGAAGTGTGAAAATTCAAAAGTTGACGTTTGCATGGCAATCTCAGCTAGGCCATGGTATACATACAGTAAGGTATAAGTTTAAACAGCATCTCCACTGATACCAAATATTACATATGATATACATTAGAAGGAAAAGTGACAATTGTTGTAGGATCTATGATTGAATTTCCTGATTCTTGTGGCTTTTTAAAACTCTCAACCACAGTTCTACAACAACACAGGGGTTTTTTTTTTCCCCACTAATTTTCCTGCTTTGTTTGGTTTCTAACTGTGGAGGAAAAAACTTTAAAGTCACATACCAAAATCAACACACAGCATGTCTCCCAGGTCCACAGAACTCTGTGATTCTCCATATAGCACCCTAGCTAGAGGCCTAAACTCCCACGCAATTCCATGAGACAAGAGAACTATTCCCATGTCTGTGCCCACATGTGGCACCACATTCACAGATCCTAAGTCTTAGGTTTTCCCCAAGTCCCTCAGACACACCAGCTAAACAACAGATCCTCGGAACCTTGTGGACACTGGAGCTTGTTACTGCTTCAGTTCTATGGCATTAGGAGACAGGAGTTCTGATCCATTGTGTTCCCAACTTATTTTTCCCAGGGAAGCAAAGTTAGGCCTTTGTTGTAAGCATATATTATTTGCTAGTTTCCCCCCCCACCAAAAGGTTAACAAGAAGGTTAAAGAAACTCACCACCCACCAAACAGAGAGAGAATCCCACAGACAAACCAGACGATTAAGGAGAGACCTATGCTGCCGGAGTTTTTCAACACCCCTTTTGGAGAGATAAAGATGCCGCTGCCCACCATGCTGCCAATGAGGAGTGAAAAAGCCCTCAGCAAAGTAATCTTTTTCCTCAGAAAAACAGCTTCCTCTTCTTTTTTGGCTTTTCCCATGGCCTCTACAATTTCAGGGCAGGGGCAGGCATTCAGAAGTCAAGCATTCCTGAGGACGAGGTGTGACTCAAACTACCATATGGGTCCTTCTCAATCCCACAGTCAACAGCGCTCACCTGTGGTAGGGGGGAGAGAAAGTCAGAGATTTGTGGAGCTTCTTTCAGGAATGACTGTTAAAGCCATTTTATCAATAACCCATCAAAATCTGCTGGATCGACTCTCCTCACTCGTTGGATTCCACTGGGCAAATAAACCCCAGTTGCATAAAACAGATTTAAAGTTTTTTATTGAGTAAATGTTTCAAATAACAACAAACAGGTAACCCATAGAGTTTAAAGGGGCAAAGTTATACGACATCCAGGGACAATATGCAGGTTATCGGGAGGCATGGGGAGTGGTTGAAAGTCTGGGGAGAACAACAAGGGATAAGCTGCGGGGTCCTGGATGGGGGGGTGATGGTGTGGGCGCTAAGAGATACAAGGGAGTATATGGGAATGGGGGAACGTCACTAAGTATGTCTGTGGGTTACTTTTGGGGGTTTTTAACAAAGAGAGTAAATAACTACACAACCATGGGACCTCTTATGTCAACACAGCTCTGGGAATACGGTTGGTGAGTTAACTGTTGCTCCTCCTGCTGCAACAGAGCATATAACACATTGTCGGCTTTAGATAGCCTTTTAGGCCAAGATTTTCAAAAGTAATTAGAGGCACCCCAAACCACTGCAGTTCGGTGTCCGGCTTGAATCACCTCCAAGGAACTCGATTTTCATAAACCGCTGAGCGCCTGCACTAAAAATCAGACCCCCTTTAAGATGCTTCCAACTGGGCACCTACAAATGTAGGCCCAACAAAATCACGAGTCACTTTTGACATTCTTGGCCTTAAAAATGTTTTTTCTTTGGCAACAGTGTTAAGTAAAGGGTTTAGTTTGTACGAACTTGTCCAGTGCATCTGCTTTAGAGCCAAAATTGTCTACTGAGCCTTAAAAAAGTCCATATAAATTCTTTGGGCTTCTGACAGGCCAGGGGAGCTACTACAGCTCTGGTTCTCAAACTGGGGTGTTGTGACATGGTTATGGGGGGGTTGCGAGCTGGGAGCCCCAAGCCCAGCCAGGCACGGGGCTGGGAGCTTCCCTGCTTCCTCCTGGCAGAGGAACATGGGGCAGGGAGTGACCGGTGACACACAGATACTGCTCCCCCACCGCCCCATGTTCCTCTGTGCCCCCCTAGAGGGCTGGAAGGAGGAGGAGTGAGGAGCAAGACCAGGGCTCCCTGCATCCAGCTCACTTTCCCCCCCTGGGCTGTGCTGCAAGACAAGCATCAGGAGCTGCTGCTCTCTGCCCTCCCCTTACACAACCCAGGTGGGGAAAATGACCTGGATGCAGAGAGCCCTGGAGTTGCACCTCACTCCCCCTCCTCCCAGCCCTCTAGGGGTACACAGAGGAGCAGCATTGGAGGGGGCAGGGAGCAGCAATACCAGCTGCCCAATACTTGCAGGGCAGTTTCTCCAAGTGGGCGCAGGAAGGAGAGTGCTGGGGTTACGCGCGAAGGGGGATTGGGGAACCCATACGGGTTGGGGAAATGGGCAGGCATCCACAGGGGCCAGGGGATCACACTCAGAGGCTTGCTGTGTGAAAGGGGTCATTAATGCAAAAAGTTAGAGAACCATTGTACTACAGCTCATCAGGGGTGTGGAGTAACTTTATGAGTCTCCTAAGGCTCAGAAGGGTGGCTGGAACCGATGAGTCTAGGTTTGAGGCTCCGTAGCTGTGAATTGCAACATATAACTGATGTTACAAGTGGACTGTCTTACTCCCTATGCAGCTAATTTGTGTGAATCAGCTACTGTCTGATATGTGTCACATCTCTGAAAGTAGAGCTACAAAGCACATGGGTCCGATAGTCAAATGTAGGCTTGGTTAAAGATTTCTAAAAATCAATCAAAACAAAGGAGTTCTTTTTAGCACAAATGTTATTGATAAAACTTAAAAAGTGCACTTATCTGGTTGGTTGGTTTTGGACAAAGCAGACACGTTTACAATCCTTCCCAGACTCTCATCCCTTGCTGGAGTCTCAGAGCAGTTTGATGGACAGAGACCAGTAGCTTCTTTTAGCTGGCTGTGAAATTCTATAGGGTAAATAAAAGAAACAGGATGTAAAACAAAATTTACAGACAAGGTTAAGGATCTGAAGTAACTCCTGAACTTTACATGTTTCACCAAATGGTCTATCACATGAATACCCACCAGGAATACCTGGAAACATAACAGGCAAACACCAGAGCTTTCAGAAACGTGAAATCGACTGGGATTTGTTCCACAGGCTATTGGGGGGGAAGAAACAGAGAGCAATTGCAAACCACTTCAGACAGATACCATGCACGGAGCAGCACCTGAACAGAGTGTTCTAACTCTGCTTTCTAGCTGAATTCCTGCGCCTGACACTTTAAAATGCAGATATGTTAATCCTTATGGCAATGCTTAAGAATATGCACAATGTGCTTAGCATAAAAAAAAAATGTACAAAGCTGCTTTTTGTTCACCTTTTTCGTTGGCTGCTGGCTCAAATCCTTCTCCTTCCAAAACACAGTTCCTTTGCAGCTACCGACAGTACTGGTTAACATTTCAGCCCTTCGGATTGCACTCCACACCAGTGCTTTCAAACAGTTTTACCAACTTTTCAGAACAGATTAAAATGCTCCTCATTTTACCTAGCAGGACCCAAAGCCTGGCATAGGGTGGAGATGGAGAAAAAGCTAAAGTTTTCCTCTTAACCAGCTTTATTTATTTGTATTACCATAGTGCAACCTGGAGATCCAAGCTGAGATGGGGACCCCACTGTGCTAGGGACTCCACCCACCCAGCCACACACACATACAGAGACAATTCCTGCCCTGAAGGATTTACAATCTAAACAGGCAAGACAGACAAAGGGAATATTCTTATCTCCATTTTATAGTTGGGGGAACTGAGGTACAGAGCAAGCCTAACACCACACAGGAAATGTGTGGCACAGCTGATACTAAACCTGTATCTCCTGGGTCCCAGCCCACAGTCTTAACCTCAAGACTCTCTTTCCTCTCTACTAAAAACTGTATAAATATGTATCCAATTATGTCCACAAACCTAATGCATCATTTCCAAGGAATATCCCAAACTACTTCCACCTATATTTTCTTTGTATAGGTCTTAGTTAAAACGACACCACCAAGAACTTTTTAACTACGTCCCCCTTCTTTTTCATGCAATAAAAGATGTAGTCTCTGATCTGTGCTAAACAGACCTGCTTCTTCCTTTTTACTGCCAGAAAGCATCACTCTGTTTCAATGTTCATTGGAAGATGATGGGTCCAACTAAAAACCAACCGTGAATAAAAGCTTGTTCATTCAATGTATTAAAGTAATGTGGATAATCTTAACTGTACTGGTGGTGTTGTAGTCTGTGTACCTAATTAGAAAATCTATTTAGGAAAGTTGAAAGGAATTTGTTTACAAGACTGTAATGAACACAAGAAAGAATGCTAAAGAAGAGAAGTCTGAATAAACTTACTTTTTGCTTTCTTTATTTACAGCAGACTCCCTAGTTTACTGTTCCAAATTAAAAAACATGGAGGAATACAGTAGTAGCTAGTAAAATCAGACATGAACTTGTAGTGCCAGATGCTGGTAATAAAACCCAATGTGATCCTGAGCTTCAATAGTAGAGCTGAGTGAATAATTCTTAATGAATCATTTATTTAAGAAATTTCCACCTCTTTCTGGTTGTGAATTGTCCATGCTTAGATTGGAATTTTCTGAAATTTCTTTAATTAAAATTACTTGCCAAGTAATTTTGGCAGATTATCCTTGAGCTGTGTCACCTTTATCCCCTTGACCTTGGTCCTTAAGAATTTCCTGTGTGTCCTGCACATCACATCTTCTGCAAGAAGGCTCCTTAGTCTGTGACCTTTTAACGAAGAACCCAAGATAGGATAGACTCCAATCACCCACCTCCCTTGGCTAGAGATTGAAGTAAACTCAGTTTGTCTTTAAAGCAGCAGTATTTACATTTGTGTATAGTGGCCTCTTACCAGAATTTCTATTCTACATCAAACATAAAATTTTTGAGTAAACCCAATCCATCAAGCAGGCCATTACAAGTATTCAATATTTTAATTCTAGCTGTACTGATCAAATTTCACTGGCCATATAGATCACATGGTGTTGTTTCTGTTTCTCAGTTGGCAAAGTGTAACTCTGAATGTTAAATTCATGTCAGTGAGAACTTGCTTTGGTAATCTAATACTTCATTTTCCATTAATATTACGCAATATTTGCTTAATATGGACTCTTTTCACAAACGTTCCAGCTAGGGTGACCAGATAGCAAGTATGAAAAATTGGGACGGGGTGGGGGGTACTAGTCGCCTATATAAGAAAAAGGCCCAAGAATCAGGACTGTCCCTATCAGATCAGGACATCTGGTCACTCTAGTTCAAGCACTGTAACTCTTTCACTGTATTAGCAAAAAGGCAGCGTAAAAGGGGAGGGTGTCAGATGAAAAAAGAACACACCACACTTCTATTGCATGTGCTACTAAAAAAAGCTCAAAGCATTTGACAAATATTAAGCTGTACAGCTTCCCTGTGAAGTAGTTAAATATTAGCCCCATTTTTACAGGGGCTGTAAAAAACAGACTGAAGAGGTTCAGTGACTTGCCATTATGGAATGAACAGGGAATAGAATCCAGGATTCCTGGCAGCCAGTCTGCTGCTCTAATCTCAAGACAACACAGCCAACTTGAAGGCAAGTCATCTAATGTAGATGGGGCATCCAGTGATTAGCATTTCTGGTTTGACAATATCAATTATAGGATGCTACCATGAGCTGTAGCAAAAGTTGCACGTGCACTGAACCTGATACACTGTCCCTTGTGACTTGTCCTTTGATAACACTCAAAACAACACAACACTCCTTCCACCCACAGGAACTGGACTCATGCAGGGAAGAAGACTATTTGTCCAGTTTTGAAATTATTTTCTCAGCTGCAAAAAGACAAAATAAAAATAAATCTAAACATTCCCAGCAGAGAGATCTCCCCCCAGCGGGGGTCCGATCTTCCTTCAAAGCAGAGCACTGAAATTCTGGTTCCTTTAAACACGTCAATCCAAAACAAAAACTCAGTCACAGCACTGCCATATACAATTAGAAGATTGTTTGTTTAAAACTTTGAACTAGCACTGAGCAATGCTAAGGCCCATCAGGGCTAAATCCGGATAGAGAAACTCCTGCTGGAACTAGTTCTTTGGGGTCAGATCTGGCCCATGGTGGGAGTGATAACAATTGTTAATGCCGGATGGCTGTTTGGTGGCTTATAGGAAGTGCCTTGGTGGTTTCAGTCCAATTCCCAGGGGCCGTGCGCCCACCTCACAAGCGCAATCGTCATCATTAGCCCCTCCTACAGGCCAAGAGCTGAATGGGCATGGAGGCTGACCTACCTTCCCACACCTCCAGAAGTAGTAGTTTGTTGAGGCACACGGGCAATGATCATGCCGTACCTGTAGTTTAGGGAAAGGACTCCAGCCTGCAGAACTGTCTGGCACTTTTCACCCGCAAATTAATTCCTAAAGTAGTTCAAACATTTCCAGCAATTTCTGTCTTGTGAGAGCCAACAATATTACCCAGTAGGTTTCAAAAGCTGTCATACACCCTGCCATCTATACACTCAAAGACTGAACTCCGTGCCACTGTCAATTAATTTACACAGCTACTTAGCACAGCGGGGGCCCACTTTTTCTTTGTAGGAGAGAAATCATCCCCCTCCTCTGCTGCACTATACTGTTATTGGAAGATGGGTCACTTCTAATGGAGATCATCTGCCTATTCTCACTCTATTTTAGCTCTGTGTCACTTCATTCTTTCCATTTATCCACTCAGAGCCTAGAGTTACATACACTGGAATGCTCTGTTCCGGGTTCCCTCATATTTTACACTAAGCGTGCCCTTAATCTAACTCAGTGGCTCTCAACCTTTCCAGACGACTGTAACCCTTTCAGGTATCTGATTTGTCTTGCATACTCCCAAGTTTCACCTCACTTAAAATCTATTCGCTTACAAAATCAGACAAAAATACAAAAGTGTCAAAGAACATTACTAAAAAATTGCTTCTTTTCTCATTTTTACCATATAATTATAAAATACATCAATTGGAATATAAATATTGTACTTACATTTCAGTGGATAGTATATCGTGCAGTACAAATAAGTCATTGTCTGCATGAAATTTTAGTTTGTACTGATTTCGCTGGGGTTTTTTATGTAGCCTGTTATAAAACTAGGCACATATCTAGATGAGATGATGTACCCCCGGAAGACCTCTGTGTACCTCAACCCTCTGGTTGAGAACCGCTGATCTAATTAAACTGCTGTTGATCTACACAGAGGTGATGCACAGCCCCCCTTCCCCCCAGATTTCTGCCTTCCCTTTAGCACAGAGGTTTTCAGCCGCACAGTTTGAAAACTGTCGCCGCCTGCCAGAAGCCAGCAGATTGGAAGCTGGGGAGAGCCACCCAGCCTGCTTCAGCCCCTGGCTCTCCTCGCTGTGGGGGCCAGGGTGCTGGTTGGCTGCCTGGCAGCCCTCCCTGCCCTGCTTCCCAAGCCAGGTCACCTCTGTATGGCCAGGTGGATGCTCCCCAGGTAGGGCGGGTGGCACAACTCCAAGCTGTGCCCTGGATGCGCTCTTGCCTCTCCCCCCGAAGGAGCCTAGCTCTGGGTGGCAACACCCCTGGACCTGGCCCCTGCCTGCGGAGCCCAACTGCCATTAGATGCTCTCCAAGGCGCTCGCTCACCGCTGCCCAGGCGCTCCTGGTTCTGCTACCGCTCCTCAGCCCAGAGTTGACATGTGGGGTGGTCTCGTGCCCCACCACCACCAAGAGATACACATGGTCTCTGAATCTACCTTCCTGGACTGAGCTTTCTCCAGCACCCGCCGCATTCTAACTCAGAGCCTGAGCATTTTGCCCTGTGCCTAGAGACAATTTCTTTTGAATCTAACCTCTGTTAGCCACTCACCTCTGTTCGCTGACTCGGCTCCAGTGCAGACGCCTAATTCAGAATTACTCTACAGCGTGTATGCACTAATTCCCTCCGTGCTGCGCCTAGCTCCTGTCAGAGCAAACTTCTCCTCAGAACCGATCTCTCGAGTGCCTCGCAGCTCAGCTGTCATCGATTTATTACCATACAAGCAAAACACACAACCGTAGCCGAGCAAACACATTTTCTTTTTAACCCTTTGGTGCTTTTCTTTCTTTTATTCGACGCTTGCCGGGCTGCTGCTAGTTGCTGCTCACTGGACATAACTTCACCCAGCGTTTCATACAGCTCTGCTGTGGAGATTCCCTGTTCAGATCCCACTCAGGTCCCATGCGGAGGCTAACGTGACAGTAACAGGATTAACACATTCTTCAGATACAACAGCCAGCAGTTGTGGATCCCGTAGATTGTACAACGCACAGAAGACTAAAGCACAAGAGACGAATTAGTTGATGTTGGTAAGGTAGGGAAGTAAGTATCAACATTAAGGATACGATTATCTCACAGAGGTCACGGATCCCGTGACTTCCAGAGACCGCCATGACATTTTCTGCTTCATGCCTGGGGCAGTGGCGGGGCCGGAGTGGCCAGCCACCATGGGTAGCAGGGGGCCCAGGAGCTCCGAGCTGCTGTGGGCAGCAGGCCCCACACACACAGAACTCACAGACATCACGGGTGGCCCCACAGCTCTGAGCCACTGGGGGGGGAGGGACCTAGAGCTCCCAGCCATTGGGGGGGCCCTGTAGCTCTGAGCTGCCGTGGGTGAGGGGATCCCTGGAGTTCCTAGCTGCTGTGGGCAGTCCCCACAACTCCAAGTTGCTGCAGCTCCAAGCAGCCACGGTGACCAGGGGACCCAGAACTCCCGGTCGCCACAGGTGGTGGAGGTCCCCCCTCCATCTCCAAACCACCAGCCCCACAGGCAGTGGGGGACCCACCGACACAAAGCTCCCAGCCAGGCCCCACAGCTCCAAACCACTGCGGGCAGTAGGGGTCCCGGAGCTGTCAGCCACAGGGGCAGCTGGTGCTGGACCCTCACACCCCCAGCAAGGCTTTGGCTCTCATTGCCCACTCAGCCCCATGTTGTGGTTATTTTTAGTAAAAGTCCGGGACAGGTCACGGGCTTCCACGAATTTCTGTTTATTGTGGACACCGAGTCCACAAGCTGAATTTACATTGTAAAATTTAGAATGTAACCCGTGTAATCTCCCCCTTCCGCGCAGGCTAGGAAGTACCTATTTCCTTCCCTCCCAAGGATTCTAATCTCTTTCACCTTCTCACCTTTTGGTTTGTATGCTTCATGTTTGTTATGCCTAAAAGATTCCAGCCAAGGCTGTTCTCTGGCAGTATGCAAGCACAAAGAGAGGGGAGCCTGACCAGGGCTGGGAAGAGAACTGGGAAGGATGTGTCAATCCTAAAAGTCGGGTGATAGACAGAGAGCTCTGAGGAGGACCTCTGCTTGCAGGACTCCACAGAGAAGACAGACAGAGCTAATGGGATTCTGCAGAAAAAAGTCATGTGAAGGAGGAAAAAGAAGAGGCAGTGTTCCTGAGGAAGATCACCACCCTGGTGCCGGCTATCACACTGACTATCGGCACAATGGTGAGCAGTGGCATCTTTATCGCTCCAAAAGGGGTGTTGAAAAACTCCAGCAATGTGAGTCTCTCCTTGATTGCCTGACTGGTTTGTGAGGTCCTCTCTCTGTTTGGTGAGTTGCTTTTCCCATTCTCCTGTGTGATCCAGCGAGAATGTTACAAAATTCAGAACTTCTGTACGTATTCTAGAGCTGAATAGATTTTTCACATTAACACAGAGGAAAAATATCAGCAATGAATTGTGAAGAGACTGCAAAACAACTAAGTAGAAAATAACCTGAAGTACCATGAGCTAGACCCTTGGCAGATGTAAATCTGTATAATCTAAGCTCCATGAATCAATGGCGCTGTGCTGATCCACATCAGCTGAGGATCTGGTCCCGTAAATCCAAATTCGATTAAAAAATGAGAAATGACAATCTCTGGGCTAAATCCTGGCTCCACAGCACAAAGCCTACTGGAACTAGATGGCCTAACTGGGGTTCTCAGCTGTGGGAAAATCCAGCTTTCAGAGCCCACAAAGCATACTGCCATGGCAACCTCATGTGTTTGGGATTTAATGGCTTATCTCGGCTTATCCCCTTTTTAAAAAAAAAAAAAAAAAAATTAGTTTCTAGCCCTTTTCCTTGCAAGGGCTTCCAGGAAAATATAAAACAATTGTTGGGATTAAAAATCTGCAAAGGTGATTTGAACTAGAAGCATTCATGTTCCCTGCTCAGGACTGACCTTTTACGCCCATGGCATGGATGGGATGTGGAGTTGCAATTTTCTGCAGAATGTCAAATTAATCTATTTCAGGGAGATGATCACAAGGTCCTTCCACAAACAGTTGCCACAATCTTCCTCCCAGCAACTGGTTGCCTACCTATAGCTGAGCTGTCTCCTCTCCTTAGTCGTCAGTGTGGGATTGGTTGACCAAATGTCCTGATTTTATAGGGACAGTCCCAATATTCAAGGCTTTTTCTTATATAGGCTCCCATTACTTCCTCCCCGCCCCAATTTTTCACACTTGTGATATGGGCACCCTAGTGTGGGGCCTGGCAACAAGAATAAGCAGCTAACAGTGTAAGTAAGAAAGTTGTCTAGGGAGATTCCAATCACTGCTCTGACACGACCCCAACAGTGTGGAGTTGGTGAAATCATTTATCTTCACTGTCACAGCTTCCCCATCTGGCTGTGGCAGAGAGGAATAGACTTTGGCCTCTAAGCGTATGTTTACAGTGCAACTAAACAAAAATAATCACAGAACAAACCAAAAACCCCTCACCGTACTGAGACTCCGAGCCCAGGCTGGCTGAATCAGGCTCCTGAGACTTGAACTACAGGACTACAAATTGCAGTGCAGATGTTCTGGCTCAGGCTGGAGCTGGGGCCCTGAGACTCCAGGAGGGGAAGCATCTCCAGAGCCCAGGCTCCAGCCCGAACCCGAATGTCTACATTGCAATTTTATAGCCCAGCCTCCCAAGCTCCATGAGCCTGAGTCAGCCAACCCAGGCCAGGTGCAGCCGTGCGACACGTCTTTTATTGCCTTTCTAAATACCTTAAGGGCATGTCTACACAGTGAGCAGCAGCAAGTCCCAGCGTCTGGGTTGACAGCTTGGTGCTAAAAATAGCTGTGTAGACATGGCAGCTCAGGCTTCCCAGCTCAGGTAGATAGACACATTAGCTCAGGCTTGCCACCTGAGTATGTAGGCAGAGGCTCCAGGCAGGTTTGTACCCAGCTGGGTATCCTGAGCCCCCACCCTTTCTACCACTGACTACACAGTTATTTTTAGCATGCGAGCTCAAGCAGAGCCAATGTGTGTCTGGCCCCTCCAGCTGGGAAGCACATTCCCAGTTGCAGGATAGATGTATCCTAAGTCAAAAGACTTGGCCTGATTCTTCACTTCCTTACACCTTGTGGAGTCCTACGCACCATGGTAAAGTGAACGCAAGGGAGGTGCAAAACTATACCATTCTGACTTGGTACTCTCTGTCCACCAATGTAAATGAGTCATAGATTTTAAGCCCCGAAGGGACAATTGTGATCATCTGCTCTCACCTCCAGTATAGCACAGGTCATATGTATTCTCTGAATTCAATTCTGTTTGAATTAGTCTCCTTTAGAAAAACATCCAGTCTTGATTTGCCAGTCATGGAGCATCCACCACAGTGCTTGGTAAAATATTCCTACGGCACATGGAATTACCGTCAATGCTAAAAACGTACTCCTTTTTTCCAGTCAATCTGCCTAGCGTCAGCTTCCAGCCATTAGATCATTAGACCTTTGTCTGCCAGACTGAAGAGTCCGTTATTAAATATTTGTTCCCTGTGTATTTATAGACGGTGACCAAGTTGCACCTTAATCGTCTCTTGCTTAAGCTAAATAGCCTGAGCTCCTTGAGTTGATCACTGTGAACACATCTACATGGTATCTGGGAGTGAACCTCCCCGCCCAGTTCCACAGACTTGTGCTAGCAGGACTCACACTAGCGTGCCAAAAATAGCTGTGTCGATGCTGCAGCTCAGGCTCTGAAGCCAGGGGAGGGGCGGTGGGAAAGAAAGGCACGTTTTCCAATCTGTTAATCAGCCTTGTGGCTCTTCTCTGAACCGCTGCCAGTTTCTCAACATCCATCTTGAATGGTAGGCACCAGAACTGAGCACCGTATTCCAGCACCATCACATCAGTCCGAAGACAGAGGTAGTAGAATGCCTGCAGGGATTGAGATGCCCCCGTTTACGCACCCCAGGATGGTGTTGACACATTTGGCCACGGGGAGCTCTCCTTCAGCTGATTATCCACCATCAGTCCCAACTCCTTTTCCAGAGTGCTTCCCAGGGTAGAGGGCCCTGGCCTGTAAGCATGGCCTGCATTCTTTGTTGTGAGATTGATACACTTACCCCCTATTAAAACGCAGAGCGTTGGCCTGTGCCCAGCTCGCCAAGTGATCCAGATTTCTCAGGATCAGTAATCGGACTATTACAGAGAGGCCAGGCAGTGGAGAATCAAGCCCCTAGGCTTGGGGTAGTAGTGGGCATACATTTACATGGGGGCAGAGCCCCTGCAATATTTTCATTGCAGAAGCACCAGCTACACCTGGACCCCAGTTCTGCTGCCCTTGCCCATGGATTAGACTCCTAAATCTCATACTTGATCACCCTGTGAACGTGCACCCTTATTCTCTCTTTGCACCCATAACCAGGAAAGTTGGGCTGCACCCCTGCAGCCTGCTTGGAGATTCAGCGAGTGGATGCAGTGGAAAGGGTTATGATGAGATCATCACCGACCTTTCACTAGTTTGACTTGAGATGTTTTTGCAGGCACCAGGTGCCTGGGATAATGGTCCACTGGATCTCTATACACATTTCCCACAGCTCCACCCGTGCTCCATCTCTAACCCACAGCTCTCTCTGTCTTCCACACTTGCCGACATGGGGTTGGTGCAGAGGTCCTGTAACCTATAGACATGATGCTTGCATATGTTATATAGAAATGTAAATAGGCCCCAAAACCTATTTCCTAAAAATAAGCTTGACAATAGTCAAGCAAGACGTAGTAAAATATGAGTAAAGTGAAGTGAGACAATTAAGAGGCAAGTTAGAGATAAACTAGAGCATGGGGTAAACATTCTTTGGCCCTCACTGGTTTTCACAAGAGTTTTAGATAAAATGTGAATGTTATGGAAAATGCCCTCTATATGATCAGAGTTACTGGTCTGGCATTTCACAGCTGTTAATTGAAGATGAGTTTAATATTAAATACCCAATGAGGGAGTAGACAGTATTTTAATTATGGTAGTAGAAATATAGATATGGTAAAAGGCAGGCTTAATGCAAATTAATTTGGGTGTTTTTATTAGTAATTATAAAAAGGGTAGCACCCTCATTTTAAATTATGTGCACCCATCCACCAGTAAGGAACCATTAGAAAAAGGATTATGGCCATTCTTACCATGCAGGGATCATCATTTCCATCTTCGCATGGGAGTATCAACACAGTGTAGAGTCACTGCGATGCCTGTTTGCTTTAACTAACGGTTTTATTTTAAATAAAGTATAATTGTATCATTCATCATGGTCATTCACAGTCCTTCACTAAATTAAATCACGTGTAACCAGACTGGAGGCTTGAACCTTAAAGAATTCAGTTTGGTTTTGTGTTTTGTTCTTAAACTACTAATCAGGAACAAAGAAATCCAGGTTACAACCCTAATTGAAGGTGTGCAGGGAGAGGGGCAAACTCCTGCACTTGTTGTATAGTACAAAGAACTCTAATGGGGTCAAGGTGATGGAATAGCTTAGAAGTTTGTCATTTTCTTTTTTTTTTTTTAAAAGGAAATTTGGTAAAAAAAAATTGTAGCCATAGCTGCAAAGTAAAGCTTTCAGTTAAGTGGCAATTTTGGAACCGATCCAA
Organism: Emydura macquarii macquarii; assembly: GCF_026122565.2. Taxonomy (NCBI): domain Eukaryota; kingdom Metazoa; phylum Chordata; order Testudines; family Chelidae; genus Emydura; species Emydura macquarii. The sequence goes on from NW_027133667.1 coordinate 3,788,637, forward strand.
AGCTCATTGAAGTCCGGGTTTTTTCACGCTAGAGCAGGCCCTCTGATTTAGATAAAAATTCTCTCCAGAGACCAGAGCAAGCCAGAAAGAAAAATTACTTTCATTTGGGACACAAGGAGGATTTGAACACATGCTTCCAGAGATACAATACTAACTCATTATCCCATTGGGCAGCCCAGTCTCTTGGGGAACTGAAGTCCCAGGTTAAGATAGTCTATCTGGTGGTATAGTCTGTAGTAACAGTGCTGAGATGGCAGGGGACAAATTAAGCTCCAGTTATTTGTACTCAGCTTGCAGGACCCTGAAGACAGCTTAGAGATTCTAGTGCAGATTCAGAATCCTTCAGCGCGTTTAATGAACCCCACCGCTGGCTCAGGGTCCTGCTGCTGTATAATGCCAGGCCCACATTAGCTGCTGTAAATAAATACTAAATGCGAATAATCGTAGCCTTAAGTATCACCACAGTAAAAACTTGCTGAGTGCCAGCCTTTGCCTGCCTTTACGTAACATCATCACCTGGATGTGGCTCAAGCCCTCTTGACAGCAAAGACAGAAACAACCCAGGGAAAAATACGGACCCACTGCTTAAGCCACAGGCGGTAGTGACAGTAGAAAGCTCTACAGTGTTGCACTTTAACTGCCCTATGTAGACCCTGCTGGTGAAGTAGGTACTGTTCAGAGCACACCAGCAGGGTCTACACGAGACAGTTAAAATGCAACGCTCTTGAGTGCTCTACAACTTACAACCCTCCAGTCATCAGGATGGACTCCAGGGGACAGGTAGGTGCAGGGGCACCATACAAGGGGGAGGAAGACACTCCCCTTCCTCCCCCCACCCCCTAGACATAGTGAGAGCACAGAGAAGTCGTCTTGATCATTTCAGGCCTCTCTGGGGGGAGGGGAAGGGGAGACATCACATCCGGTACCTCTCCTCCTCTTCCCCCCCCCGCCCCCTTCCCCAGCAGTGCCAGGCCAGGGCGGGTGGCATGTGGTAGAAGGTCAGTGCAGAGGGAGTTGGGACGCAGCAGCCAGGACCAGGCAGTGGAACGTGGGGGCCCGAGCCACCAGTAGCCAAGGGCAGGGCCACCCAGGTAGTGCAGCCCCCTGCCGTGAGCAGGATCCTGGCACAGGACTGGCTCTGTAGGGAGTCAACTCCTGAGCCACCCCCAGCTCTCTTGCTGCCTCTATCTTCCTTCCTGTCCGTCTTGCCTCCTCACTACAACTCTGCTCCTCCCAACTCCACCCAGCTGTGCAGGTAACGTGCCCCACTTGCCCCAAAGTTCACCAGCCAGCACTGTACGTAATCTGGCTGTTGTATATTATGTGACCTCTGTACAGTCATTAAATCCCAGTCCTCCCTAGCAGGCACTGTTATCTGAGAGGAAGGGTGGTCTCGTGGACTAGGATGCAGTAGGCCTGGGTTCAGTTCCAAGCCATTGACTTCCTGTGTGACCTTAGCATTGAAGTCACAGTCTCTCTCTCTCTGCCTCTGTTCACCAACTCTGAGTGGAGATTGGAATACTCCATTCTTCTTCTTCATCTTCTCCTGTTAGTCAGGCGCAGCAGCTCGTTCTTGGTCTCCAAGCATTACTGTCGAGCGCCTCTTCCATGCCAACACCAGCCTTCTTCTAGTCCTCCTTCAGCCTCTCAAACCACCTTTTTCTGGGTCTTCATCGTGGTCTTTGTCCCATGGCTAGAAGACCTTGTATTCTCTGACCAACACCTGGGCCGTGACAGTTCTTTGGGAGCTCCTCCCTTCTTTATATAGACTAAGTGCTTCAGGGCAGGGACTGTCAGTGGGTGTTTGTACATTTAGGATCCATAGGCACGACTAATATAAATAATTTCTCTTCATTATTTTGAGTCTAGGCACTCTGTCTTATGCAGACCTGGGAACAAGCATCACAAATCGGGGGGCCATTATATCTACTTCCTAGAAACCCGTGGGCCTTTGCCAGCCTTCTTAATATTGTGGGCTGAATTCGTTATGACCCAGTAAGAACAGTTCTGCTTTCCATAGGTGTGTAAGGACAGGAGAGATACGTTGCTGTTGATTTTGTATTTATAGTCTCCTCTCTTTAAATCTCTGATTGGGGCAGATTCCAGCTGTGCGGCTGAAGGAGCCAGCTGGTGAATACACCACAGAAGCAAGCACATGGACTTCCAAATGGCTAGAGAGAGGATAGAGGAATAAGAAGGGAGAGAACCTAAGACAGGGAAATGGAGGGGGCAAAGGAGGCAGAGTGGGAAACTGAAAGGGTAAAAGGTAAAATAAAAAGTGAGATGGAGAATAAAAGTGAAAAACAAGGAACAGCTTGCAGCAAACATAGTAATGAGACAGATGGGCATTTCCCTGCAATCTGCCAATTCATCTGGCCTTTCTGGAAAAAGGCTCCATGCTCCTTAAAAATCTGTTTGATATGTGACCACCTCCTGTCTCCCTCTCTCTCCATGCCCCAACTCCAATAGCTGCTGGATACACAGAAATGTCTCCCACCGCACATCTGGTCTCGGCAGTGAGGCCTGCCCCCATGGAGAATGAGATCACAGCTTACGCAACTGAACTCCCCCGGCAGCCCTGGGACAAAGTAACCAACCCCCTACACTAAGTGTACAACAAATATAAAAAAACCCCACATTGTTTAGCTTGTTGACCCTGCCTGGGTTTATAGCCAACATAATGAGAGAGGTCACAAGCTGAATGGAAATGGAGTCTGAAATATCCTTTTCGTGCCTATCTATGCCTCTGCCTAGGTTCTACACAGTCCCCCAGCAGCAATGAAGGGATAGCTCCAGGTCTGGGTGGGGAGGGAAGTGCACTGGTAGGGGGTGTGGGTGGTGTGCACAGCCACGGCCCCACACATTTTATTTTATGGGCACTGGATGTCACAGCACAGCAGTGTGTGCACACTTTACAGCAGCACCGTTCAGAATGGTCAAAGCATGCAGCAAATAAAGCTTAGAAAATCAAAGGGTATTCACAGGACAGCAAGTCCTTCATGTAGTGCCGAAAAGGATTTTTAGACCAAAATCTCCAGCTCTCTTTCTGTGGTTGGGGGGCGGGGGGTGGGGAGAAGCACTCCGACCCTCACCTCAAGGTCACCGATTCAAATTCTCTCCTAGTGATTGAAAAACAGTCCCACTCTAATGGTTCTTCAGAGACCCGATTGTGATACGACTAACCTATCAGTCCATTTCCTACAAAAAATAACCATGGTCCTGCCGTGAGGGCACTAGCCTTCGACTCAGGAGACCTGGCTTTGATACCCCGTTCCATCACAGATCTGCTGTGGGACACGGGGACTCTGTGTCTCAGTCCCCCGCTACCAAATGGGGATAGTCGCACTTCCCGGGGGTGATGTGAGGCCCAATACGTTACAGGTTGTGAGGCACTCGGATGCTATAGTAACGGGGGACATACGTACATGAAATAGATCGATGGCCAGAACGACTGCCCACACAATCAGCTGTCTTACTGGCAGTCAGCAGAAATGTTGGATGGCCCATAGAGACATTGTCCCTCTTCCCCCTTGCGGAGGTCCCTTCCGGTAATTGGTGGGACAGCGCAGGAAGCCTGCAGAGCAAGCAAGCTGTTCAGAGGACAAAGGACTTCAGTTTCCAGAGCTGTCGGCCTGGCAACTTCCAGCAGTAGTAAGTTCACTGAAAAGAGGGGCTGGAAAGAAATTCAACCGAGGTCTGTGCTCAGGGAGAGCAAAGAGGGCATCCGAAAGGCACAGCTGAGCTGGGAATTACACCTCCCTGCTTGAGTAGATACACTCCTGCCCGCTCTGATCTAGCTAGCGTGGTAAGAATAGTGGAGTCGCAGCAGAGTGAGCGGCCAGCTGTTCCACATGTGCACGTAGCATCTCAGACAGGATAGTCACCAGGGGGGCTTGCCCCTGGCACTGCTGCAGTCACCCTGCCGTTTGTAGCGTGCTAGCGCAGATAAATCTCAGTGAGCGGGGAATCACAGCCCCAGCTCAAAGTCTAGGCATACCCTTTGTGTTGCAGAGACAAAGACGTCAATTGTCCCTAACCTCCCACCGCATGAGAAATCCCATCTCCTCCAATCTTCGAGGGAGAAAATGAACAGACAAAGCTCAAGAAATACCTGCATCTGCTCTGGGAAGAGCGTCGCCAGCTCCCCACTTTTCACCAGCGTTACGAGAAATCCGTGGATGTTTTTTTTCCTCCAAATCCCATCTGTGAGGGACGCTACGGAGGAGGAAGCTAATGAGCTTAGCAAGCCCTAACTAGACACACCTGACAGGTTTGTTCTGCCTGGAGGGAAGGCCTGCCACAGGAAGGGCTGGTAACCGGGGGAGACGGCTGTGCCTCAGAGATAGCTGCACAGACAGGGTCTTATTTCAGAGATGGAGCATTGGACTCTATTGCTAAGGAAATGGAGATTCAGGAGGATTCCTTGAAAGCTGGAAGCGGTTTATTTGTTCATTTTCATATCAAGATTCCTCCCTTAAGTAATGATGATTTCAAAAGGCATTCGAGGAAGGAGATGAGTGGGCGGAGGAAGGAAGGGTCATAGGAAAGGGGATACGATGTGGACAGAGGAAAAACAAGTGTTTTCCCCTGGCTACCAGGCTTTGAATTTCTATTTTGCTTTCCAGTCCTGCCAACACTGCCATGACGTCCTTGGTTTTTGGTCATTATTTAATTGAGCCTCTCTTTGCCCCTTGCTATGCCCCCTGTCCTGGCTGTGAAGCCGGTCGCCACCACTGGCATCTGTGAGTAACCCTCAAAATCAACCAGAGCAAAGTGACAGGTCTGAGGAAGGAGAACTAGCAGGTTTGATTGGCTATTCCTGGTATTATTCCTCCCTATCTCGGTTTCTGCCTGTCAGCAAGGACTGTCCTTTTCCATGTCTGTCAAGCTCCATACAAAGCAATGTGACTCTCTATAAATATTTATCTGTCACCCTCCCTGTGCTAAATCATCAAAATCCTGCAACTGCACCCTCTCAGAATAGTCAGTGTTTACTTCAATTAGTCTAAGTAAGTGGGGAATCTAAGTTCCTTGGGGGGGCAGGAAGTGTCATTTCCTATGTGTTTATATGACTGGGGCCTCTCGGTGTTACAACAACACAAACAAACACATCCAAAGCTAGTGCAGTAAAGGCCAAGGACACGGTATGTACATAAAGCACATAGGCTGGCACAGTATTTTCAAAGGAGCGTAAGAAATGTAGAGGCCCAAATCCCTTTGTCTCAATGGCAACTGAACATCTCACTCATATCTGTGACTGAAAATTTCCCCCATAACAAACAAGACTCAAACCCCTCCTCCCTGCGTGGAATGTAACGTTCAGTTACAACAGGACACCCATCTGTCTAATCATAAACAGGCTTTGCTCTCTGGGGTCATGTGAGAGATTACACTATAAGTTCCAAACACGCACACTACACGTTCCCCTCATGTTTGCCAAGAGGACTAGTACTTTGTTTAGACCAGTTTACAGTGATCTAAGATAGGGGCTTCGTACAACTGCCCAGTACTGGATTCCCCATGAAAATAATTGTCCCATTGTGGGGAACATCGATACTAGGCTCCCTAAAGAGGACGTTCCCAGATTAAAGGTCATAGAACAAAATATCAGCCTCACACTAGCCCTGCCCAGAAGTGAATTCAGTATATTCCAGGTACGCTTTTCAGGGCCAGAGAGAGAAACTATTACGTCCCTCTTACCTGAGGGGATTGCCAGTGTACATGAAACTCCAGGTTACACTGGCTTTCAATACTGTTGATGCCATATGGCATTACAAGCTCGCATTGGATTTGTTATTCATAAATCTGCCTACGTCCTTTTCACCTCATCTATTCCCGCTCTCCCTTAGTCCTGAATATCAGGGTTTTGGATTATTTTAGATGGATGTATTTTCAAACTTCTCTCTCATCTTAATTATTTCCTCCCCAAGTTGTTAATCTCTTTAGATCCCTTTGTATTATTTCTATCCTCACTGGTGTTTTCAACATATCACAGTTCAGTATCCTCTAAAAACATAATTAATATGCAGCTGTGCTTACACTTTATTCCAGATCATTCATGAAAATGTTAAACAAGACAGGATCCAACCTTAGTTTCTACTGTACCTCAATTAAACACCTTCCCACACATCCATACCTTGCCATTTATTGTCACTCTTTGCTTAATGCCTTCAAGTCAGGTTTCAGTCATCAAGTGATCATCCCATCAGCCATTCCCAGCTTCTGGCAAACAGCAATCTCTGCCTATCCTGGTTAATAGCCATTGATGGACCTATCCTCCATGAACTTACCTAGGCTTTTTTGAACCCCGCTATAGTCTTGGCCTTCATAACATCCTCTAGTAAGGAGTTCCACAGGTTGACTGTGCGTTGTGTGAAGAAATATTTCCTTTTGTTCATTTTAAACCTGCTGCCCATTTCATTTGGTGACCCCTAGTTTTTATGTTATAAGTAAATAATGTTTCCTTATTTACTTTCTCCACACCAGTCATGATTTTATAGACCTCTATTATATATCCCCCCCTTAGTCATCTCTTTTCCAAGCTGAGAAGTCCCAGTCTAAATCTCTCCTCATGTGGAAGCTGTTTTATACCCCTAATAATTTTAGTTGCTCTTTTCTGTCCCTTTTCCAATTTCAATACATCTTTTTTGAGATGGGGCAACCAGATCTGCAGGCAGTATTCAAGATGTGGGTATATCATGGATTTATATAGAGGCAAGATGATATTTTCTGTCTTATTCTGTATCCCTTTCCTAATAATTCCCAACATTCTGTTAGCTTTTTTGACTGCCACTGCATATTGAGTGGATGTTTTCAGAGAACTATCCACAATTATTCCAAGATCTCTTTCTTGAGTAGTAACAGTTAAGACCCCATCATATTATATGTATAGTATAATGTATGTATTTTATATGTATAGTTGGGATTATGTTTTCCAATGTTTTCCAATTTGCATTTATCAACATTGAATTTCATCTGCCATTTTGTTGCCCAGTCACCCAGTTTTGTGAGATCCCTTTATAAGTCTTTGCAGTCTGCTTCAGACTTAACTACCTTGAGTAGTTTTGTATCTGCAAATTTTGCCACCTCACTGTCTACCCCTTCAGATCATTTATGAACAGGATGAACAATACTGGTCCCAGAACATACCCCTGGGGGACACCACTATTTACCTCTCTATATTCTGAAAACTGACCATTTATTCCTACCCTGTGTTTCCTATCTTTTAACCAGTTACTGATCCAGGAGAGGACCTTCCCTCATATCCCATGACCGCTTACTTTGCTTAAGAGCCTTTTTGGTCCTCTCACTATATTTTTTAATTTGGGGTACACATTTAAATTCAGCCTCTATTACGATGTCTTGAAAAAGTTTCCATGCAGCTTGCAGGGATTTCACTTTGTTGTTTTGGCACTGTACCTTTTAAAATTTGTTTAACTTCCTCATTTTTGTGCGGTTTCCCTTTCCCAAGTCAAATGCTACCGTGGTGGGCTGCCTTGGTGCCACCTCCCTCCCCAAGGATGTTAAATGTTATTTTTTTTACGGTCACTATTAGCAAGCAGTTCAGCTCTATTCACCTCTTGGACCAGATCCTGTGCTCCACTTGGGACTATATCAAGAATTGCCTGTCCTCTGGTGGGTTCCAGGACAAGCTGCTCCAAGAAGCAGTCATTTAAGGTGTCAAGAAACTTTATCTTTGTATCCCATCCTGAGGTGACATGTACCCAGTTAATATGCGGATAGTTGAAATCCCCCATTATTATTGAGTTTTTTATTTTTATAGCCTCTCTAATCTCTCTGAGCATTTCACAGTCACTATCACCATCCTGGTCAGGAGGATATCCCTACTGCTATATTCTTACTATTCGAGCATGGAATTACTATCCATAGAGAGTCTATGGCACAGTTTCTGTCCTTCCAATATATTTTGTATCTTGGTATTAGTGTCTTCCATTGATTATCCTCATTCCACCAAGTTTCTGTGATGCCTATTATATCAACACCCTCATTTAATGAGAGGCATTCAATTTCATCCATCTTAGTATTTAGGCTTCTAACAATTATATAAAAACACTTAAAATTGTCACTTTTTAGCTGTCTGCCATTATGTGATGTAACTGAATGGGATTCTTTCATTTGACTATTGCTTATCAGATCCTACCCATATTTTATCCTCATCCATCCTCTCCTCACTAAGATAGAGAGAATCTCCACTAATAGATTCTCCTCTAAAGGACATCTTTGCCCGAACCACATGCTCCTCCGCACTTGTTGACTTCCCCCAGCCCTTAGTTTAGAAACTGCTCTACGACCTTTTTAATTTTACATGCCAGCAATCCGGTTCCATTTTGGTTTACATGGAGCCCATCTTTCCTGTATAGTCTCCCCCTTTCCCAAAAGGTTCCCCGGTTCCTAATAAATCTAAACCCCTACACCATCATCTCATCCATGCATTGAGACCCTGCAGTACTGCCTGTCTAACTGGCCCAACACATGGAACTGGAAGCATTTCAGAGAATGTTATCATGGAGGCCATGGACTTTAATCTCTTACCTAGCAGCCTAAATCTGGCCTCCAGGACCTCTCTCCTATCCCTCCCTATGTCATTGGTACCTACATGTACCACAACCACCAGCTCCTCCCCAGCAGTACACAAAAGTCTGACTAGATGTCTCGAGAGATCCACGATCTTTGCGCCCAGCAGGCAAGTCACCATGCGGGCCACATGAATTCAATTCACATGAATAACACTGTTCTTCTGCTTCTTCTCCTTCCCTCCATTGCTCTGAAGTGCTGGAGTCACAGCTGGTCTGCAAATATACAGACAGTTCTTGCAGTCCTCAAAATGGTCACTGTTGGCCTGATTATTGTCCATGAGATGATGGCACTAACTGAAGGTCAGACAGCAGGAGACAAACAGAGGCAGAGGAGACCTAGGAAGAGGCACAGACAGATAAGAAAGGAAATAGAAAGTAGAGACCATAGAGTCAGAAAGATAGGCCAGAAAGAGAGAGAGGGGGCTTAAGAATTTTAGCCAGGAGAAAACCACTACAGGAAAAACAAAAGCTTACCTGTGTCCTGCCTTCTGCCCATTTCTCTTGCACTGCCCTTCAGCTCATCTTTCATCTGCTAAGGGAGTCAAACCTGAACAAAGTTGGCTGCGTTGTTTGACTGGATTTCTGATCACTTGCAGGACAAGAACATCTGAAACGGGAGCAGCATGGTCAACATGCAGACATATCTACCCATGTCCCACTTCTTAGTCCATTTGTGCCAAGTCACCACTTTCAAAGTTACTGTATCAGGATCAGCAATAAAATGGGAAGTACAGCATCTCAGAACGTGAACTGCAACCACCCAGGCACATGGTGAAAATAGGTGTTTTAGTCTAGTGCTTGCCCCCTCTCCAAAACCCAAGTCACACAACAGGTACTTAGCTGCACTGCTCCCACATCACCTAAGAAGGGCGGTGGCTAATACCCCTTCCCACCCAGGTGAAGGAGATGAAGATTGCATGTCATAGTGGGTATTGAATCAATTGCTAGTCCAGAGGACAATGTGGGCCTTGAAATGTTCCATGCTAGCTCACTGCAGATTTGGACTCGTCTGTCTTTCTTTCTGAAAAAAAATGTTAAATGGAGGCATATTCAGCTTGCAGTAGAGCTCTGGCATTGATGGATTGCACATCATTTAAAAATACTATTTCTCTGCAGACTGATGTTGGATCAGAGAGGCATCTTTAATCTAGGAGACAAAGGCACAATAAGATCCAACAGCTGGAAGCTGAAGCTAGATAACTTACTTTCTGTCTGAATTTATCTTTTTAGCAGTCAGGGCAATTAATCACTGGAACAGATTACCAAGGGACATGGTATCTTAAAAGAAAGATGGGATATCTTTCTAAATGATGTGCTCTAACTCAACCCCAAGTTATTGGGCTGGCTGCATTAATTACTTGGTGAAATTCTTTGTACTTTGTTATGCAAGAGGTCAGACTAGATGATCATAATGGTCGTTTTGTCCTTAAAAAACTATGAAATTTGATAAGCCATTTTAGACTGGATCTGTAGAGTCCCTCTGAGCTAGTACTTTGCCGTCAGAGCTATGGCAATGGCTTTGCTGATTGAATTCTTCGTACCAACTTCTCAGAAACCATCAGATTTATTTTTTGTATTTCCCTCAGGTCACTATGAGAATTTCCAGAATGCTTTTGACACGAGCTTGCTGCCTCTGGACAAGCGGCCTCTGGCTTTTTACTCTGGAATGTTTGCATAATGAGGCTGGTAGGCTTCCATATCTATATTGGACAACGTCTATTCCAGTCACTGATGAAAGCCAGATAAGTCCCACAGAGGTCGAAATACAGAAGTACAGAGCTTGTGTGGAACGGTCTCATCGCAGTTACAGATTCAAATACACTCTGGATGAGCCACGGCCAAGTCATTATAGCTGCTGTTGACTTGTCTCCTAGAGACTGAATTGAGACCATTTTACTTAGGCAAAACACATCATTCAAGTGCCAAATGAAGTAATGTCAGGGACCTCCAAAGAGTACCTCTGCTCTAGTTTCCTTTGTAATATTTAGGATAATGCCCAGAAAGTAAAGATGCCAACGATTGTACCGTGTGCAACTCAGAACACCTACATCCTTAACATTTGGGGGGCAGGGAGAGGAGGGACCCCTAATCCCAAGCAGTTTGATTTTCCTAGGAAGGGATTCTTGCCTCACCATCACCCCTAAGGGGAAGCATTTGATTTTCTTTGTGGAAAGTCTGCCTATATTTATGTAGTAAGACAAATGGCCTAAGAAAGGATTCCCCTCTATTGGGGAATGGTGACAGATGCATAACTTGTTCAATCTCACTCTTCAAGCCCTACACAAAAAATTGGAATCTCAGGTCCAGACGTTTTTCTCTTCTAATTGCAGGTTTTATGTAAACTTTGTAACTAAGGAAATTGTAAACCCTGAAAGATGAGTGCCACAGCCAGCTGCTTGAATTCATTCCGGTAGATAAACAAACCACTAAAGAGAATGGGGATTTCTGTGCCCCAAAGCTGGAACACCATAACAATACAAGATGTTAAAGGGTAAAGCTCACTTCAGCACAACATGCAGATTCATAGCAGTAGGAATATTTTTCATATTGAGATTTGACTTGGGTGCAATTCATTTATGCACATACTGGGCTGTTGTCATATTGGATCAGACCACAGGCCCATCAAGTCCTGTTGCCTGGCTTTGGTGATGGTAGTGAGCCTGATGGTTCAGTGATGGAGGCTACGTTGGAGGAGCAGAATTTCTTCTTGACTTTCATTAAAGGAAGACGTAAGTTGTTAGCCAACAGGATCAGTCCCACAATCACCATACTAGCTGAGAATTGGGCTTGGTTAGTGTTCTCAACACTTCTCACACTGTGCTGTACAGCATAGCCTGACTCAACCCTCTTTAAAGCAAAGTTACAATGAGCACCAATTGTTGTTGTAGCCGTATCAGTCCCAGGATACTAGAGACACAAAGTGGGTGAGGCAATTGGTTAGTGGACCAACATCTGTTGGTGAGAGGTCACCGGAAGAAGACCTCTCTGTAAGCTCAAAAGCGGGTCTCTCTCACCAAAGACCTTGATCCGCTAAACGATATTACCTCAGCCATCTTGCCTCTCTAATGAGTGCCAATGCAGGAATTTCATCCCATTGCCAGTGGATATGAAAGGGGGGGGGTGACTTTTTGAGAAAGGGAGATGAGATATTTAGGGCTAATCCAAATGAAGAGTCCTTTGATGTTTTCCGTTTACAGTGAGGTTTATTCTTTGTGAAGATAGGGATCTCAAATGAGCTCCAATTCTCATAGCAATTCTCCCTCAGCAACTGGGTGTCTAAAGTTACATGCTTTAGCCTACCAATGTTGGATTTTCATAGACTGTCTTCTTGATGCAACAGAGGACAAAGAGGACCTACTCCCATTTAGCCTTTAGTACCTCTTGATCAGGAAGTATTACTTTAGGCACACCTCTTGTCTGCCCAGAACAAGTGTGGGTTCTTTGGAAAAAGGTCTGAACTGAAAGCCACAAGAAAAAAATGCCATCACAAGGGAATTTAACAATTGGTACTGTTTGCTATAACGTCATTCTCACGATCCTGCATTTACATCAGCAGCAACCTACAATAATAATCAGAGATGCAATGCAGTCCTAGAGCTGGGCAGGACACTGTTTTCCCATCCCGAAAATTTTTTTTTTCAAAATCTCAGATTTTCTTGTCCTGAATCAGAACAAAAAGTTGAAATCTCAAATTTTCATGACCCAACAATTGGAAAACAATTTCAATTTCACTTTGGATCAATCAAAAACATTTCATTTAGCCATTTTGAAATGTTCCATTTTGCCTTTATTTCTCTATAATTAGCTTAAGGTTCCAAACCACAACCAGAATCCTCCATTTCGGAAGTATCAAAATTAGATGGTTCGACCATTCCAAAACTTTTTCAAGATTAAGAAATTCATCAAAACCCTTCCCCACAAATGTCCTGATTTTGACAAATCTGCATTGTTCAGTGAAAAAAATGTGTTGTTGCAAATTCACAACCAACTCTACTAGATTGATGTGGGATAGAGGTAAACCTGATGGACAGCTGAGAGGCGCAATAAAGGAGTTGTTATTAATCTATTGTAGGAATATCCCATTGAGTATGATAGTGTCCTTGCTCATTGTTACTCTAGGGCACCACCTCAGTAATGTCTCCTACTACACGGTCCTGACAGTGGAGGAAGCGCTGGCCGCCCAGGCTGTGGCTGTGCTGAGTGTGATCCTTTGTTTTTATTGGATATTTTCAGTGTAACATAGATAGTTGTCACATCTGGAACTATCTTGTGGGGCTACTGGAGAGAGGCCAGAGATTCATTACAGTACGGAACAGATTGCAGATTCTTATGCCTCGGGCAGAGGTCTGTTTCCACATATGGCACGAAGGAAGAAGTATAAAGGAGATGGTCTGGAATAGCATAGCTCTCATAAGGAGTCTGTCTTCTTTAGCAAGAAGAAATATACTTACAGCCACTGGATTGCAGGGCTTCCCCTCCCCAACTTTTCATAGAGTTGGTATGATCCAGTATGCCTTCCATTTTTTGTCCCCCGCACTCCAGTCTTGCAGGCTATAGCATTATATAAAGTTCTTTATACTGACACACTTTGCTGGAAGGGAGAAGCAATTTTTCTGAAATGACACCTGTTGGCTTGCATTTAAGGTTCTCTTGCCTTAGTAATAATGGAGATGGGATTATCTTGAGGTGATGATGAAATCTGGATTCTCCACCAGCACAATTATAGAAACAGATATGTGAGATGGGGTAACTGATCCTGAATAACTGGGTTCTCTATTTTTTCGCTAGAGCTTTGTAGATTTCAATCCTAATTGCTATGTCCTTCTTTGGTTCTTTGAATGGAGGAATCTTAGCAGCTGCAAGGTAAAAGCCTGTCCTTTCTAAAACCAAACATCTCTTCCATACTAAAAACAGCTAATCTTAGTTCAAACACTTTCTGCAGCCCTTGATCTGATAAAAACATTCATGTTAATCAATGGACTGAAGACACTTCATCACGATAACAAGTATCATACCATCCGAGTGCTTCACACCTTAAGTTACCATCCATATTGTATTTTTCTGGTGGTTTTCCTTTTGCTAGTGTGGTTTTATTTCTTTCATTGTCCAATGTGAACACCTGAAGCTTAAGGTGAAACAAGAACCTGAGAGCTGCAAAAAAAAACAAACAAACATGCTGTATCAGGAGCTCCTCTTGCTGGTGACGAGTAATATTGTATCTACCTTTGTTTCTACAGCTGGTCAAAAATTTCCTAACCAAAAGCTTTTCCTCACAACGAAAAACTTGAAAACAATGAAGCTTCATATCCACTTTATTTTTTTTCCCTCTGGAAAAAGTGGATAAAAAGTTTTTAAAAATCCCTTCAGAAATATTTTCATTAAAAAAAATCCCAAAATGTAATTGAAAATTTTGTACAAAAAATCACACTTTAACCACAAAATATGCTTAGCTTTTTTCCACCCATTTCTACCTATTTCTTTCTAATAAGATGTTTGCTTACAGCTTCCCGGGAAGGACAGTGGCCTCCACTCTTCTCCATGATCCATAGACAAAGCCTTTTGTTAATGGTGAGCGGAGCTTTCTGGATTCTGAATGAGGCTTGAGAGGTTTTTTTTTTTAACCTCACATTCTTAGAGAATGACTCAGCTACCTCCCCACTCGTCCTACTTGGTCAACGCACTAAGAAAATATTACAGAAAACTAAGATATACCATTTACAATGCGGTAGCACCTAGGAGTCCTTCAACCATGTCCAGGCCTCACTGTGTCAGGCACTGTACAAATGTATCATAAATGATGGCTCCTGTCCCAAACACTTGACAGTCTAAGGGTGTCGTCTAAGGGTGTTTCTACACTGCACGCTTTTTTTGGCGGTGTGTGGAGTACAAATCTATGTAACCCCCCCAGGCCGGGTATAAACAGCAGTGTATCTGGTGAGGCACAACACAGGTGAATAGAGTAGACACACCTGAAGGGTGTGGGTATGTAGTTAAGTCTATACTCTACCAGTTTCCTACTCATCCAAACCACGTCTCCCCATCGACACTGCTATTTTTCGCACTGTAGCGTCCCCACTGCCTCCCTGCTGCTGTAGCCTTCCCCCCACCTCAGGGAAAGGCACTAGCTGCAGGAGTTCGCAGGGAAAGGTTGCGCCAGCTCCCTGTTGCTGGAGCCTTTACTCGCAGCAGGGAAAGGCTGTCGGCATGTTTCCTCATTGCCTCCCCTCTGCCGGAGCCTTTCCCTGACACGTGTAGCTACACACCGCAGCATGGATGCAGCCCGCTTTTCATGACGGTGTGTAGCTACTTGCTGTTGACAGCAATGTGCTGTGTTGACATATGCCTGGTCTCTGAGGCTAACACAGGTGAATGAGACCCGGGAAGGCTAGAGAGTAGCACTAATAATGTTTTTTGTGCAGACTAGCTGTGAGTGTACTTCTCAGGCAGCCACTAGCAGTGGTCACAACTCCCCCCTGCCTAGCCATGAACAGCTGGTATTGTCTGGTCATCTGCCCCAACAGACTGGAATTCTTAAGTGGACTTTGCACTTTCCACATAAAACCCCTGCCATCACAACTGGCACTGTCTGAGAACACAATGGATATGCTGACTGAACTACCTTCTCCAGAGCAGGATTGGAGACACCTTGGTGGGGCAGCATAGGGGAAGCTTGCACTGCTACTTCCCACGTTGTCTCTGTTCATTGCCTAGACAGAAGACATCAGCTGACAACACCATCAAACCTACCACTCTCTCTGACTGCTAAATTTACATGAACACATTTTTATGGAAGAAAAAAAACTCATATTTGGAATGCAATTGTGCAATAACTAATCCATGTGACAAGTGGTCCAATTTCAGAGCCTTTCACATCACTTCCTTTCCTCCTTTGCGGGTCACATGAAGTTGAGGTGCCTTGTTTCATATTAAAGTGTAAGCTCTTCAGGACAGGAGCTATGTAAAGGTTTGTTTCCACAGCATCTAACACAATGGGACCCTGGTGGCTCAGTGTGTCAACACAATAGAATAAAAAGCTTCAAAAAAGGTCTTTGTGGCATCAAGTAGCCAGAGACTAATACTAAAATACTTCTTGGAGGAGTTCAAATTCCAGCTTTGGGAGACTTTTCATCAAAGGAAAAGGTTGGCTTTTCATCTATTTCACATGATAAGGACATTTCTCAAAGGGCATTTTGGCACCTAATTCCCATTGACAGTCAGGGGGAATTGGAAACCCAACTCCCATTTGTTCTTCTAAAATTTCCTTCTAACTTTTTTTTTTTTTTTTAAATTAAAAAAACATTTCCAAAACAGGGTTTCCTATAGTGCACTATCTACGTGGTATTTAAGAGCTTCCCAAGCAAATTAAATCTGCCTAGTGATGGCCCTAGAGAACTTAAGTCTCCTGCTCTTTTCACTTATAGGAGGCCCTGTGATTTAGTTAATACCATAGTTGCACATGTTGAGGAAAATCATCATCATCATCGGGAAGACAAAGAACATACGGCAATAGCACTGTGTAACTGTTGTAAGGCCTATATAAGTAACAGAGATGGAAAGGAAAAGCTTCTTCCCTAGGTTTTTGTTACAGTACTTAATACTGCATTTCTGTCTGTGTCTCAGTTGCCTCTGATCTTCTTGATGGTATTGATTGGCAATCTCTATGGCCTGTTGAACTTCTATAGCTTTTCACACCAGCTCTTCATAGGACTGGTGACTCTTGGGTTCATGAAACATCATCGGCACCCTGAGATATCAAGGCCTTTCAAGGTAAGAGGAAATCCAGCTATCGACAGCAACAAAAAACACAATGTGAGGATTTTAAAAAAGGAATAGTTTAGATCCGAAAGAATAGAGGTGTCCTTCCATGCTTGGTTGACAGAATTAGCTGCATGAGATTAAATGATTGTCCCATGTTCTGTACTTGTTTCATCCGGAGACAAGGAATCCAAATGGCAAACTATTATTGTTATAGTGAGTTGGATAAGGTGACTAGTTTATTTCTGCTTGTAGAATAGCAGCAATTGCAGCCCAGTGGTTATTAGCATAGCTTGCAGAAGGAGTTCAGAACTGAAGTTAGTGGCAGTGGTAAGACAAAAAAAAAAGCTGATTTTGCTTATTTAGGTTTTGTATTGGAGCAGGCAAATGCTCCTACTGACCCACTACAAGTAACACCTGCAGTCTAGAAAATGACCATATGATGCTCTCCCACTAACCCAGCAGCACTGCAAAATGCAGCAAAAAAGTTGAGTGAAAACTGTATACCAAATATTCAGTGCAATTCTTCCAGCTGCAACAGCTCATTAAAATCATGCAGGTAAAACCGCAGAAATCTGAAAACTTAGCCCATAGCATTAATTGGAAAACAGGAATTGCCATACCGGATCAGACCATGGGCCATCCAGTCCAGTATCCTCTCTGACAGTGGCCAACACCAAATGTTTCAGAAGGTGAAAGAAGCCACCCAATACCTACTAATTACAGAGTGGCTTAAGAGTGAAGCATGAAGTTTAATATCGCTTCCAAAATGTGGATTAGCATTAACTAATTAGGAATTTGCTCACACTCCTCTCATCACAGGACACTGGATTAGCAGTTCTCAGTTTTGTTGACTTCTTTACGCAAGTGTGACTTGCAATTCACAAGTTATCACCAAGGTATATACTTGGATCACAAGTATTTATTTCAAGTGTACAACAGTTTAAATCTCTGGGCCTGGGTGGAAATAACACTCCAAATAATTGCACAAAGTTAACTGGGGAACTATTATTTCTTATTAAAATTATCTTGGGGAGGAGTAAGAGATAGTATGAACCCTTTGTGGTAGATTCAAAGCATCACAGACTCCATGTACTGTACTTTTAGTTAGCTTGTATGTTCCAACGAAGGTTATTTTCCAAAACCAGAGCACATACAGCAGGAGTACTGAGTAGTACAGATAGAGCTATTAATCCAAATGCAATTCTTTAGAAGTTTGCAGCACTTGTTCTAAAGTCTCAGTATAACATGGCTTCAAGACTCTAGGTAGTAAAGATAAAGCACACCGGCCTATGAGTCTGCCTTCAGATGGAACAGAGACAAGGCGGGTGAGGTAATATCATTTATTGGATCAACTTGTGTTGGCGAGAGAGAAGCTTTCAAACAAAGAGAGCTCTTCAGGTCAAAAAGCTTGTCTCTCTCACCACAAGATGTGCATCCAATAAACGATATTACCTCACCCACCTTGTCTCACTAATATCCTGGGACCGACATGGCTAGAACAACACTGAATACTTCAGATGGAACAATAAGAATTCTGACTGATGAGACTTTGCTCCTTATCCTTCTTAGCAATTACCACTAGTGGAGAATAATCAGTGATTTCTCTCACATATAAACCATCTGTCTGTTTATATTTTAATTGCTAATTAGTTGGTGTGTTAAATGCATTAATTTCCACAGCACTCTTAAAATGAATAAAAATGGTATAGCAACATTTCCATTCCAGTCCTCATTAACTTTTGTTGTGGGAGCGCTCATGCATTACTTACCAATCATAAAAGCTTAAGCTCCAAGATCTCCCAGAGGGAAGAGTACTTCTACAGGAATGAATATTCAGCATGGCACATTCCAACATACCCATCCTTGTGCCTTTGTTTCCCGTAGCATTGACAAACACTAGCAAAAAAGGTATGTGTTTAACATCCTGTTAACTAACATGTTCAAATCCCAGTGTAGACAAGGCAATTGTAGCTTTAAAATGTTACCAGGAAAGGGTAAACCCTATGGAGCAGCTTAGGTTACCCTCAGTAGGGAAGACAAGGCCAATATGCTAAGCGAACAATGGATTGTACAATGGATGGCTCAAGGCTTCAAATATGCAGTATAGAATTAACCATGAGAACTACCCTAACCTCTCTTCACAGAAGAGGTTATCTTGTGAGTTCTTAAACTGTGAAAACTAAGATGTTTGCCCATTTGGTACAATCTTAGAGCCTTAAAATTTTACCCTCTCTGGTGAAAAGAGAATGTATATTTCCCCCCCAAAACCCTTCTGTGTTAAAGGGAATAAGAACATGCTGTAGAAAACGTGCAAAGGTCCATCCAGTGGTGTTTCCATTCAGTTATTTATTAACTATGTAAGCGTGGATATTGTATTATAATATCCTATGCACAGGGCACTTTTACATGTAGTTCTTGTTCAGTCTGCAATGGAGTGTGACTGATAAAGGCAAAAACCGATAGTAAAAGGCACAAGGGGGAAAAGGCATTAAGAACATATGATCTCTTCTTAACACTCACCTCCAAAAGCAATAGATTAGTACTCCAAGCAAGCTTCTATATAGCCATGCAGCTTACTACTTATAATCAGTGCGAGTGCCTCTATTATCTCCCACTTCTCACTCCTGCTTTATTTTAAAATCAGAACATCAGTATGAAAAGTCATTTGGTGCATGTGATGCAACCGATCTGTTCGGTGGGATCATCTAGTCTTGCTGAAGCATTCTTAGACAGCGTAAGTGCGCTGAACACTTTTTGAAATGTGTTTACTTGATAGATTAACATTTTGAGATTCCGTGTATGTGGCTGAACAATTTTAGAAGAGTTTTACTAGGTGAAGTTAAAAAGAACTATTAAAGACATGTGAAGTACACACTTGCTGAAGTTAATTATTGACATTTTAATATTTGAGATCTCTGCCCCATTTACTTAAATTAAGATATTCTTCATATCAGAGCCTTCCCTTCAAATATGAAGGTGTTTTTGTTTTTTTTTTAAGTGAGTGCAGAAGAAACTCCTGCTCAGAAACATTATGAGGGCTGTATGTTTTAAACACATGGACCAAAGAGCCTGTTAATTTACTTTTGGACCCTTTCTATCATATACTGCAAGCTCTTTGGGGCAGGGACTCTCTTTTCTGTTTTTGTACACTGCCTAGTACATTGGGGTCCTAGTCCATGACCAGGGTTCCTAGGTGCAACAGTAATACAAATACAAAATAAATTTCTCCCAGTAAGCTGAGAGCCAGCCTGAGGACTAAGTAACTTGGCCAGCTGCACAGGATACAAAATAACAAAAATAACAGCTTTTGCCATCCTGTTCTCCTGAATCCATTGACACACCATCTAAAGTTTTTATACCATGACCATCACTGGGGTATTGGAGCACATCATTTACATGAGGGAGAAAGTGTCTCTCCTCCCCCCCGCCCATGCAAGTACTTGAAGCCGTTCAGCAGCACACAGCACTATTTCTGTAGGGAAAGAGAAAGCATGACACTAAATCTAAATGCAGCATGGCAGTGCTTCTTCTTCCCAGTGGTGTGGCGACACATGAATACAAACTGGGGACCAAGATGATTGTGAAATGAAACAGGATGCAGTTGCAAGCAGAATGGACAGAAAAGTGGGCAAGAATAAAAGGAAAGATGACAATATGGGTAAAGGAAAAAAAAAGGTGTGTGACTGACAGAGAAACCCATTCTATCAGAAACAGTACCTCTTGTCAGTCACAGACAGGAAGAGCTGTTCCCCAAAAGGCCAGAGGCATCAGGAGCATAAGGCAAACTTGACCAAAAAGTAAAAATATGAAAAGAAGAAACAAGAAGAAAAAAATAGCTTCTTTTAGCATTAAAACTCTTCCAAATTGGATCAATTTCTTGAAGTTTACTAAGTGATGTACCTCTGGAAGTCTCAACCATCTCTACTTACATTTAGATGTAAAAAAAAGACTTTATACATTCTCACAAAACGTACCCAGCTCCTAGAAAATGTTTTGATAAAAAGCAAAAAACTTACACTTTAAAATAGTAAGAGAACGTGCTGCATTCCCCACATCTCTCCAGCACATCTTCATCAAAATCAAAAGTAAAACATCAGGCACAAAAATCAGACCTAGAACAGAATTAAGCATTTTTTCCTCATAAGACTTTCTGTACAACTTTCTGTATTTGGATTATTAAGCAAGTGAACAAAAACCTGTAGCAATTAAACACTATAGATTGCTAAAATCAAAACGTAAGTAATTCAACTTTTTAATTTCAATATTTTAAAGTACAGAAACTGGAAACTATGAATATCAAATACAAATTTAAACAAGCCACTTGTCCTTCCCTAGAATAACCAATGTGAGCTACTTATAGAAATTTACAAATTTAAAGTAAAATTGAAACAAAAATAAATACTGTACATACACTTTCCCTGCCTGCAGGCAAAAGAGGATGGGAAATACTGTTATGAATTGAAAAAAATGCTGTTAAAGCTGCAGCATCCCCTTTCCCAGCCAAATATTCAACACTGTAGTGTGTTTCTGTAAAAACACACACACGCGCGCGCGCACACACCCCCAACGCATACACACAGACACCCCTATTCAGGCAGACAAGCTAGTATTTTCCACAGATGTTCAAAAAAGGAATTAGAGTAGAAAAGGGAGAGGGAAAAGTAAATGAGCCAGCAAAACACTACTACAAAACTAGTAAATATAGCCAAGAACTATCCCCTTTTTCAAATTTCATGGATTTAAAAAAAAGAAATTACTGCCAAAGCACTGGCAAAGTTAGACATTTCCCAGCAGAAGTGATAATTCATATTAATATAATCTCTTAAAGTGATCCCTTTCACTCCCTTCCCACAGCATGAAACTGTTATGGCTTAATTTTTATTAAAAGTAGAAAAAAGTCCTTTTCCAAAAGGAAATGCAGCTTATGAAGAAGCATGTGCATTTCCTAATCAGTGCTATTCATATTTCCTATCCACTGCATGATTCATCACTTGTTTTGCACCCAGAAATAGTTTCTATTTTGGAAAAATGGATGTTGCAGCTTTTTAATTCAGTTTACCACAAACAGTAAGGCCTTGGTTTCATTTATAATTTCTTCTGCAAAATAAAGAGGCTCTAAGTTTGCTTAGTCCCAGGGCTATGGACAGCCTTTAATGGGCTGGAAGTATTATGTAAATAAGCTTTAAAAAGACACTCAGATTTTTGGTGGCATGGAGACTAGAGGGGGCCATCAGCTTCGGTTTGGTTCTAACCTCAGCCCTGCTCGGTCCCCACAATTACCAACCAAGGGTCAGCAAGATAATGACTCAGCCCTTGGTTATACTCATGCAAAGGCTTCAACATTTGTGATTTCATGTCCTAGTGAATGAAAGCAGCCTATACCATATAACAAAGCTTGGGAAAGCTGAAGCTCTTTAAAGGGAGGCCATCGCTCTGTGCTCTCTTACCTCTCTTAAAATGAATACAGGTACTTCAGCTAAAAAAGACCAAAACATGTGGCCAGAAAGTAACAACTGTTCATTCTTAACATCGAAACCTTTTGAAATGATTTCTTCAAGAATTATTTCATGTAGAATATTATAGGTTGCATAGGTAATCTACCTCAGAGGTCATTAAAGGCTACCTTGTAGCCAGGGTTTATTAGCAAGTATAGTATAGGGAGAAAGGGGAAAGTTGCTGGAAGAGTCTTTGATATAATTTTCTAGGTGGTCTTTCCATTTTCATATTTTTCTTTTGAAAAATTATAAGAACTTGAGTACTTGGAGAAGGGCAAACCCCCAAATGTTTCATCTCCCCAAATGTTTCATCATTTTTCTAACTACAGAAAATTTAAGATATTTTTTAAAGTACAATAATTTTAAGTTCAAATTCATGTCTCGCTCTCTTTTTTTTTTTTTTTTTTTTTTTAAATATCCACCTTGAAAATGAGTTCCTATAGTAGGACTCAGTCTCCTGGTTGCCCCCTATCAGTGCTCCTATCCATCTCCCCCCATTCTGACCCCAAAAACGTGAAATGTGAAAGAAGACAGGTTTTTTTTTCTCTCCACCTCTATAGCACCAGGTTCATTCCATCTATAAAAAGATTGGTGCAATAGTGTTTTCTTCCAACAATATACTAACATCCCAACACACAAATGCTTGAGTAAGTGAGGTCAACATATCCTCTTCATGAAGCTACCAAAAGGAGACTCATTTGTTATCAATTTCCTTTGAACTGATTGACTGAGGTTTCCTCTCACCCCAAATAAAGTCGAAGTCTCTTACAGAGACTTCTACTGGAAGCATGAAAATCAGGAGAAAATGGAAATGAACCTCTGCCTTTTGACAGCCTATGAACAGACGTTAGTACACTCACTACAATGGAGAGCCACCTTGAAAAAGTGGGAGAAAAGGGAAAAAGAAAGAAAACTAGAAATAACCATTGAACATGTATGGGTCCAGCCAAGTACTTTTTCCACTAATAAGAGAATAACTATAGATATTGTTAATGAAGAGGCTTAGAAGACAGACCTGTTGCAAACAAGTCAGAGGGACAGCAGCACAATATGCTCCATATTCCAAAATGGTATATTTCTGTTTCATTATGCAGTTCTCAGAATCTATATTAAAAAATAAAGTCAGTCTTCACTCCCCTCCATTTCTGCTTGACGTCCCTTAGGAATTACTTCTGTTTGGGATACCTCATATTCTTAATTAATTAGAAAGATAGCCAGTAAGAGGTTTGCCAGAACTGAACCAGTTACTCAAAGCCTGGCAGATATGACCTGGTTTTCCTTGAATCGACATGAACAATTCAGAGGTAAGTTTTTTCCTTATAATTCTAATAATTTTCTAATAATTTAAAACAGTATTGATATCATGGTATAAGTTTATCAAATATTTCCATGAGAATGTATCACAAGACAGAATTAAATTTCATACTGAATGTTTAAAATATTCTTTCCTCTCATCAATGACTGGAAAATTTGTTGCCTGACAACAATACTTATGGTCACTTTTCAGAACCTGTAGAGTAACTGCTCCCTGTCTTCTGTTCTTGGTAATTAGCAAGTATCACTTTTATTGTCTCCTTCCCCCAGCACCTTAAACAAGGCAGGTAGCATGTATTAAATAAAAATGGTCTGCCAACAGAGCTTGAACTCATCCAATGTGTTTTTGGCTATGGGTTAGCAAAATCAACTAACTCTGATGTATACACTACTTCAAATCAAGTCCAAAAGCTGGGCTGAGGAGGAGAGAAACAAGCAATAATTTGCAAGGTCTGGAAGAAGAAAAATCATTAATGCTATTTAACCTATATGTAGCCATGTTATATTTTGATATTTTCCCATTCAGAAATTGGCTGACCTCAGCTAAATAGTTCTGACCTTGCAATAATCAGGAAATCCTGCCAGCATATATTTCCAAGGGCATTATTCTTATTCTAATCTAGATGTATACATGGATATATCTACATGTAAATCTGGAAGGTAAAACTGAATTTGTTTTTAAGTACAGCAGGAAGAAGCTATCCAGGACAGAATATGGAGGGCAGGCAAACTGTGAATGGAATTAAGACTAATCAATAAATTGGATTCCTAAGCCAAGCCTTTTCACTCTCACTAAACAGGAAAAAATCAAAGATGGTATACCTAGCACATCAGTGTTTTACTTTTGGCTGGACCCTGAAAAATACCCTTTTTACAGAATCAAGTAAAGATGTTCCCCTTTCCCCCCCACCCTGAAATTTAAATATTTAATTTTATATTACAGAAAAATACAAATTTAAAATCAACATTATTTACAGGTAATTCAGAATTGGCATTTACTATCAGCTCTATGTAAAGCATGGCACAAATGATCATTCTGAGATCAGCTAGCTACTAAACTCAACACTTACATATGCACCAGTTAAGACTCAGATTGGCTGTCCTGTGCAGTCTTGCAAGGAGCAATGTTCAACTGCCTCCTTAGTTCCTCAGTAAAATGTATTTTTAAAGTATACTAATGATTATCGCTGGTTTTAGTGCTCCCTTCACCCCTCGCAAATCTGCCAAATCTTAATTCTGCAATTTATATTTTCAGAATTGTTTTTTCAACCAATACAATTTATCCGAAACTTAGCCCATCATATTGCACTCTCTCCCATCCCTCAGGAAAAGATAAACGCTGCTCTTCTCTGTACTAACATTTAAATTAAGTTGTAGGAATAAAACTTCTCTGAACCATTTTATTTTCTCCTTAAAAGAGAAAATCACCCTTACCTGGACTGAATACCAACCATGTCAGGACGAAAAGCATAAATCCCAAAGTTTGAGGGAGGGGTGCAGTTTAAGACATGTTAACTATTGAACTTGAATAATCATGCTCTTCTTGAAGACAGAAGAGACTCTGCTTCTCCACTTTGGTGAGTCAGCAATGTGTACAGAATAGAGGAGAGACTAAGGTGACTAAATTGGCAGAGAGCATGCACCTTACAAGTCAACAAAAGCCCAACCAATAGCTTATAAAGAGCAGAAAAATATAAAATAAGATTCCATATGACTTAATTTAAAAATAATTAATAATGCATCACATCCCTGTTTAAGACTATAACCTGAATATCAAATTTAGGAGTCCAGACTAATCACCATTAATGTGGCTCTCCACTGCACCAAACATACATCATCAAGAACAATTAAAACCTTCACATTCTTAAATCTAAATTAATAACCCCCACAAAAAAAGTCTTCCAAATAAATAGTTAAAAATGAATTTAAAAGTTGTAAAAATCTGTCAGAAATAAATTATGGATAACCACCTTTATCATCTTCCCCCCTCATGAATTAGCTCAGACACTACCAGCAAATAAGTGATATTCAAGCCCTGATGAGAGACCATTTCCCAGTCCATTGTCTCTCTGAAGATTTCCCCATTCCCAAATGGTTATTGCTGAGCGGGTGTGGCACAGTGAAAATGCAGCATTGGTTTGTTTTTGTTTTTTTTGTTCATCAGGCAGTGTTCTATGTGAAACATGCAAGTCTGCTTCTGTCAGAGGAATAACAGCAGCTCCAGGCTCTGTTGCCCCCAATACTGGCTGTGAAGGAAAGACAGCAGTAGTAGCAGCAGCAGCAGCTACATCAAACAAAGAAGCGTGCATGGCCATTTCGGTTCAGCTTTAGGATCTTCCCAAGACGCTGTTTGGCAGTTGCCATTCCTTTCTTTGGACGCTTGCCTGGAAAATTGAAATCAGTGTTTCAGTTATTTTTAGAACAGATTTTGTAAAATCAGATAAAACCAAATGGAAAGCAGATTCTCTCCTGGAGTCAGTGACTTTTCCAGATGAAATTCTTTCTATGTTGCAGTTCTTCTCTATCCACTGGTTTTGGATCAAAGCAATGGGCATAATGGACATATATGAATTTCATATATTTTTCCTTCATTTCAGTCAGCATTCTGAGAGAGAATTGTATTATATATTTCCAGATTTTCCTAGTTTAAATAGGAAAACTCACTAATCTTAGCTCCCTGAATTGTGCACTTCCCTCAGATTTGTAGTCAAGTAAATTACACATCTAAGGAAATAACTAGTAAGGTCATCAAGATGCCTTTTGAAGCCTCATACTTTCTGAGTTAAGATACTCAAAGAGAAAGGAAAAAACCCAGATGCTTAATCTAAATGAGATGTCCTTCACAGCTGATAAATTTGCAAAGGTTGGCAACACTAACAAGGGGAAAACTCAAAATGGGCATAACTCCATTAAATCCCTCTTTTTCCACTACACAACTGCTCCATACCAAAATTTGACTGCAAGGATGTGCTTTTGTTTTTTTCCCCTCAAAATCTACATCTGTTTGTTGCAGCTTCTGTTTCAGACAAGTTTTTCTTAAGATTATAGATAATCAAAAAGGAAACCAGTTTTTTTGGTGACAAGAGGACAACAAAAGAAAATGTTACCTTTTGTGGCCTGGTTGCTAATAGGGGGTGGATTTGATGCTGGCCTCTTCGTTGGGTGAAGGGGTACAGACAAGGACGTCTCACCATATGGCCTATCAGGGCTGAGGCTGCCGTCACTCAACCGGCACTCCCCTTGGATCAGGCTAGAGTCCCGCGTGCACTTGCCATGTTGGAAGCGCAAGCCATTGCTGTGTATAAAATTTCTATTTTCCTGAACCTTGTGACTTGCTTCCGATGCACCCTCTTTCTTTATATATTTCTGAGCTTTACTTGTATCCTAGAGCAGAAGAGGGGAAATCAATCACACATGACAACTCATGGTTTCTGAATGCAAATGCCTTTTAATTCTTCTCATTGTACTACTGGACAAATTAAATATTTCTGAATGAATATACAGTTCTAACAGGAATAAAGCAGGTCTGTTTTAGCATCCTGTCCTTTTCTCTACAGTATATGCCTGTTCAAAAATAATGCAATATTTCTGTGTAACTTTTTTCCCATGCAATTATTAAAGTTACTAGAATAGTGATAAACTAATTAACTATTGCTAGTACAGATACAGGGAAGGAAGGACCACAAAAAGACCCTCACTTTTGTTATTTTGCAGGGACCAAAGTGTGAAAACAATGTCCTGGATTTCACAGACTATTCCTAACTATAACGAACAATATCACAATCAGTAAATATTTAAATTGGCAATTTGTCTTGAATATTCTATAGCTGAGACACAGACAGTTCTAAATTAGGAACTATAAAAGCGTAAGGAATACCATGTAATAACATATTCCTGTAGAATATTAAGCTACCACTCAATTAAAATATAATTACTAAATAGTATCAGTATCCTGCGACTTGAAGTATTACCAACATTTCTAGTGCACAAGACAGACACCATTTAAGATGCCAGGAAATACTGGAAGGCTCAGAGAATTGGTGATAGGCTTTAGAGTCTTTCATCTTTAGGGCTCTGGCTTGAATACAGCCCAGATTAAGAACTCAAAAATGACACCAACTACTGGCTGTTCAGTAGCCTATGTGAAATGAGTTGAGCTGCCTCAGTCCAGTTTCCAGTGAGCAAGTGTAGTGTCCACATCACAGAAACCACCAGCGCAACTGACAGCCTTGCTGGCAGTCTGACTAGAGATAACAAGGAGGGTGATGCTTCCAAATAAAGTTTGACTGGGCAATACGGGAAAGCTAGAACTTACTCTGTCTGAAGTAAGACTTCATGAGTGTGGCTCATCGAACTGGAACCTTTCATGAACAGTAAAATCCCACTTTTTCTTAAGATACCTAGTGTCTTTGTAGCAATTTTATAATATACTCAGGTTTCCGAAAACATCCAGAAAGGCAGAACAGCTCAGAGAAAACATGATACAGATAACTGATGCCTACCAGCTCCAAAGTTATCAGTTACCAGACATGCAGTGAGGAGATACCATCATCATGTTTACTGGTTTTGGTTTTTGTTGACTGCTGCATACTCCTCCTTCTATAACAAGGAGTAATATGTTGTCTTACCTGAGGAGTAACCCTGGAAGCTGCATTTAGCTGTCTTGCCCATATTGAAGTCCCCAAGCCTCTTTCCTCTTCCCTCATGTGCTTACCTAAAAAGAAATTTAGCGAGTTGAAACTTTGAAATTCTTAATTGTGACTGTGAAATGAAGTTATTCAAAAGCTTGAAACCTACAATTGAGATGTAACAGAAGGAAAGTATTGCAAAAGATGTTTCCTAGACAAACTCCTCCCATAACACATATATGTGTTAACACGGTTCTCACACATCAGAAATGTCAAGATTTCTCACCACTCACCCATACCTATTTGGCACATCATAGTAGCCCAAATTTCTGCTGAATCTCCATATAAAAGTCTGAAACACAGCCATGTGGATCTGAAAGTACTGATGTTGAAGACAGTTGCCTTCCATTACCACGGTACCATCAAAATATGCCTGGTGGATGCTTCCTTAATATCTGTTTCTTGACTTTTCTGCCCCTTGTAAGAAAGTCCACAAAAGGTGCAAACCTTCCACAACTCACATTCATAATTGGGATTGTTGTTTTTTGGGTTTTTTTTAAGTGCTGATGTGCTGTGACTGGACAGCCTCAGCTGGAGTAGTGTGTCCAATTCCGGGTGCCGCACTTCAGGAAAGATGTGGACAAACTGGAGAGAATCCACAGGAGACCAACAAAAATTACAAAAGGTTTAGAAAACCTGACCAATGAAGAAAAGACTAAATATGCCCTGTTTTTAACCTAAGAAAAGACAACTATGGGGGAACTGATAACACTCTTCAAAAATGTTAAGCGATGTTATGAAGAGGATAGTGATCAATTGTTCTCCATGTTCACTGAAGACAGGACAAGTAGTAATAGACTTAATATGCAGCAAGGAAGATTTAGGTTAAATATTAGGAAAAATCTCTCCAACTATAAAAGAGTAATTAAGCTCTGGAATAGGTTTCCAAGGGAGGTTGTGGAAACCCCATCAGTGGAGGTTTTTAAAAACAGGTTGGACAAACCCGTCAGAGATGGTGGTCTAGTTTATTTGGTCCTGCCACAACACAGGGGGCTGGACTTGACTTTTCAAGGTCCCTTCCAGCCCCATATTTCTATGACTATACAAGACACAAAACAGATGCCCATATGAAGGACAGTGAAAACTGACAACATTTTTTATTTATAAACAGCATGCCCAAGAGCATTGCAGGACAGCAATTCAGTCAGCTTTGAATGGATGATGGGACTTCGCTGAGGAAAACCAATGTGGACTGGGAGCAGAATAGAAGGACTTAACCTACATCTGCCTGGAGAATCTCACTTTTCTTGGTCAGTACAGTTTTATTAAGATAATGAAGCCTTTTCCACTTAGATATTGTGTGTAACTCTGGTTAAATAGGAGATGGGTGGAAAAGGATATGAGATTGTGGGGTTATTTTCTGAGACAACTAACAACTTTAATAAAACAGTGTTTTGTGAAGATATGGACTGACGCCCATATTGCCGCTCTACAGATTTCCGAGATGGACATGTCTTTAAGGAAGACAACAGATGAGGTTGATCTCATGGAATGTGTACAGAACGAGTCCGAGGGATCACGTTATGAATTTGGTAGCACTGTTTAATGCAGTTCGAGACCCACTCGGAAAGCCTTTGAGCTGATATAGCTGAGCCTTTGGATCTTTATGCAATGAAAAGAAATAGTCTAGGGCAGTGGTTCCCAACCTGTGGTCTGCAGACCCCTGGTGGTCCGCAAGGCTACTACAGAGGGTCCACAGAAAAGAAAAACAATATCCTCACTAAGGAAATCTACAATTTCAAATAAAAATAATTTCATATAGTTTCTAAAAACCTTCTAGTGTAATTTATTTTACAAGTATGCTTATATCGTATTATTTTTAATTATTGTTGTTTTTATTTTGGTCTGTGGTGCCAGTATGTGACGTGTTACCACTAAGACATCTGAGAAGATTATGGGTCAGGTCAATAATCTCAACCACAAGAATTTATAATGGAAATACAAATTGTTAAGAGAAAAATGGAGGAATTTCATGTGGAGATCTGGAATAGGCATATATTTCTTTTTTTTTTCTATTGATGTTGAGAGAATTTGCTGATACAACAGACTTCAAAGTCTCCCTGTGAAATTTTAATTTTCTTGCTACACTTGTCCAGTACCAGCACAGACTCCTCCCCACCTACCCAGAAGCACTCATGCACCACAAAAAAGTATTGAGAAATCTCCAGTTTCGAGCTCTGCTGAACGGTGTGCCTCTATTATTGCTTCCTTCCTACATTTCTTCTTTAGTGTTTTTTTTGTTTGTTTGTTTAAACTTCTGATGCTGTTCTGCATATTTGGGACCATCTTAATTCTATCACATATCCCCGGCTAGATTATGTCTAGAACTCATTTCTTCAGGATATTTCACTTCTATGGATAAAATCTTTAGTGTCATCCCTCCATGAGCTTCACCCTTGGGCAAAGGCCACATCTAGTCACATTGTGCTTGTGTGTATGGAGTTAAACTTGGACAGGAGTATTTACCTCTAAAGATAACCTTCTATTCTAACTCTGCAGGACTTTCTCCTTTTCCAAACTATTTTTGTAGGTATCTGAATATTGTGGACTACAAAATGACTTCTCCATTCCTGCAACAGACTGAGTTTTCCTTTTTCATTTCTCCGAAGGTAAAAATTTTCTTTATCAGCTGTTTCAGATATAGCATTTTCTAAGGTTCACCAAATTGCTCTCCTATGAGAACATGGATGCTACCATTAACTATCTGGCCTTTACACCTGCATTCCAGAAACAAATCTAGATGTGCTTTTTAGAGACAGTATTAGAATCCATCAAGCAAACTGAGAACCCAAGGTTTATCTAGTGAGGCATATGCCATGAAACTAGCAGCTAGGGAGATCAACTATTGCTTTCAGCTTTTTCCCCTGGAGGGAATTATAGCTTTCAGTTCATCCATCCATACCAGTGCAACTCTTGGAAAGCAGATAGATGCTGAAGAAATGTTTAGGTTGACAGCTAAGGCCTTATTAAAGTTAGGCTCCTAAATAGGTCTGGCCTGGTTTACAGATATGTTGAGCGCTCTTTTATCTCATTGACTTCTGGAAAGTATGCCAGACTTACTTAGGTACTTGACTATTCATCTAGGAACCTAACTTTAGACAATTATTGTTGAAAATTTTAGCCCTCGTATAACAACGCAGAATGGCAATGATAGTTAACGTAAGTACCTACCACATTCTGTTTTATGGCTCTGGGATGGCTGCCTATCCTTATGCCTACTTCTGGGGTAACTTCTGTGTTCTTGGTGAGAAGTTCTTTTATCTGTGCAGTCTGTGCTTTGTGTATGACCTGGTAAACATGTGGTATAGTGCAATCCTGCCATAGAAAGCATGCCCTGAATAGCTTCTTCTTCTGTACTTGTCGAGGTAGGACATTCCCTAGGAAAAAAATTAGACAGTAGAGAAGGGAATTTTAATTTCACTGAAGGAAATTACTTTTATATTCATATTAAACAAAGGCTTACAAATAAATTGATATGAGAACTTCCAAACAAACTTATGAACAAGACCTTCCACATCATTTGTCTCACCCTTTACTTGGAGTTTCATTTTTAGATGGCTTCTGGGTAGTTTGACAGAGGTTCCTTATCTTAGATTCCTCCTTGAAATTTGATGTTACTTCCTGTTTCTCTTCATCACCTGAGCTTTCTGACTCCTCTGAAGAGGAATTTTTTTGCTAGAACAAGAGTAAATAGTACATAAAGTGAACATCATCAATCCTAAAGATATAATTACTATTCTAATCTACACTTAAAGGTTCTCCATCCTTCTGTGAATTCATTTTTCAGAAATAGTAAATAGGGCAGAGAATAGTTAAATAGTGAACACACAGAGGTCTAATACACATCAGATTTTAGAAAATTTGGTCAAAAAATGTTGAAAGTGTGTTTCAGGGAAATACAACTAACACTTCCAAAACCCAGTTTGTCTTACAAAAACTCTAAACTTTTTAAACATCAAAAATTAAAATATGAAAATAGGCAGTTAAGGAATCCATCCAGTTTGTCTATCAGGTGACCCATCAATCATCTGAATTGACTTATAGTGCCCATCCAATCTTAATTATGCCCTCGTTTGGTTCTGTAATGGAAATATGCTACTGGATTGTTGCTGTTGAATTTATATATTCCTTATTGAGTATAGAACAAAAGATTACTAAAGCAATATAAATCTCAGGATACTTAACATACAGAAATATGACAAAAACTGATGTGCTGATGATGAGGAAGAACACCTTTATGAATAGAAATCAAGGATGTTAAAAATCTGGAATTGGTTTGTCTTTTTTGAACAAAACCTCAGTGGAGGTTACTGCAGGGACAGAATTTTTAATTTTTTGAAATTCTGAAGTATTTACAAGAACACTTTTATTTTTGGTACTATAAAACCTTAAGCTTTAATTTCAAATCTGTGAAAAGGGAAGTGATAAGATTTTTATGCCCATTCCTGAGTTTTGGCTTTATCATCAAAGAAGCTAAAGCAACTAAGCTTAAAACTTTTCTCCAGACTTAGCTTTTTCTAGACTTCCTTCCTCAGGAGTGTTCAAGACCATATCCCATATCCTCTCTCTAGTCACCTGCATTTTTTTACCAGGGTGGGATAACAAGCCACCTGCCCCAAACCACACAACATTTTCCCTGCAAGATCAACATCTGGGATGCGATGTTTCGTACAAACATTGCCAAGCTGTTACATACCTCCCTCACCAGAGCTCATACACTGTTTTCCCTGTTACCCATCACAACCCCCTTAGCAGTCCAACTCTCAAAGACCCTTGCTCAAGAAATCATATCTTGCCAATGACACTCCAGTTTTGGAGCGGTTGGGAGAATTAGATACATAATTAAATTTGGGATAGCTTTTAGTTTTAGATATTGGCCCAACTTGCACATGAATGGATTTTTTAAATTATTGTTTTGTATATGTACCCAAAGGTTTGGATGGATGGATTTTAAATACATGAATATAAGTAAATAAAATACCACTTTAAATTTTCATTTGATCAATTCCTCTGGCCTTCTCTAGCATTTACCTGGAGAGTGCAATCAGGCTCAGATTCTTCTGAATCAGAAATATCAGAGTACTCTGAGGATCCATTCCTGAGTTCTGATTTCACACTTTCAAAGAACACTGGAAATAAAGGACAAAAAATATTTCTTAAATCTATCATTTCACATTAGTCTTCAAAAAACAATCACACATATTTAGTTTTCAACATCTGGTTTCAAAAGCCCACTCAAATGCCCAAAAATTAATCTATAAAATCTGATGTTATGCTATGTAATGAAGCTGCTTTCCTTTTCAGAGAGATCTTTCACCAGATGCAATTACCCCCAAATAACTGATACAGCTTAACAATTTTTGTCTTGGAATTTCCTTGTTGTTTCTAATTAAAAATTTCAGACATGAACTCTAAACAAGAATCTCAAAGAGAATACTGCCACATTTTTAATGATTTGAAGATATGAACACACACAATTTAGGTTAATCAGGACCAAAAATGATTTCAGTCCTTACTAAGCTAGGTGAAGGAGCAACAAAGATGGCAAATGAATTTTAATGTTGATAATAGTGAAGTAATGCACATTGGGGGGGGGAGGGTGTCACGACATTTTAGCTACTTATCACTTTTATAAGGTTCCAAACTATCAACTCAGGAAAGGGACCTGGGTGTCAGAGTAGACAGCTCAAGTAACACCTCTGCTTAATGTGCAACTGCAGTGAAAAATAGCAAAGTTTTAGGATAAGGAATGTGATGGAAATTATAATGCCATTATATAAAATCTATGGTACAGTCTCATCTGGAAGGGCATTCAGAGAAGGATGGCAAGAACATTTGGGGCATGGAAAAAACTCAGATGAAGAGACTCGGGCTGTTCACCTTAGAAAGGAAATGAACAAAAGGGGCCATGATAAATGTACATAAAATAATGAATGGTCTAGAGAAGGTAGATCAGGAGCTTCTGTTCTCACTGTCTCATAACAGAAGAACGAGGGGACATTGGAAAAAATTACAAGGTAGTAAATCTGATAAAAGGAAATACTTTTATCACACAATATGTACTTAGACTATGGAATGCATTGCCAAAGGAAATCAGTGAGGCCAAGAACATAGCATTATTCAAAAAGGGATCAGACATTTATTTAGATAAAAAATATCCAGAATTATCATAGTTAATGCTAGCAAACATTTTAGTACTGATATTAAACCTAATGCTTTAGGGCTTAAGCCAATTTTTAACTACAAGAGATGAGGATGAGACATAATGTGGGGGACATATTCTACATCTGCCTACTGTGGGGTCCAGTCCCTACATCTTCCTTGGAAGCTTTTGGTACTAGCCACTGTTAGAGACAGGATACTAGACTACACAGATTTCAGCTGTGATCCAGTATGGCAGTCCCTATGTTCCTATAAGCAGCCACAGCATAACAGCTAGTTTTACCACTACTTTGTTTTGCAAGAGCAGTGCAAAGCAGCAGCTATGTACATCCTGGTTTCCTTCTCCCTCCTGTCTTTCAAATTCCCACTGCCTGTTGCAACTTTTTATATTCCTCTGCACACATCCCAAATTCCTCCCTCCCATCTGTTTTCCACATTCCCCTGCACAGACCTGCCCCAGTTTTCTCCTCTCTCTTGTACCAACAACTTTCATATGCATGCATACATCCACATATACCTATTTCACCCCTCCCTCCTGCTCTACCCAGCAAGTAAATGTGGTACAATGGATAGCTTCTGAAAACAATTTTTTAAGGTTAAATGTTTTTTGTGGGGGTGTTTTGTTTTGTTTTTTACTTTTTATAATTGAAAAGTAATCTAAGCAGCAGAAACTAGTGCATAACATTTTCTCCAGAGAAACTCACAAAGAACTGCCCTCTTTCAAAGTTGTCACCATCTCTCACTGTGAGAATAAAGCTAAATCTGCCTTCATGGGAAGATGACTCCTTATGCTGTCAAGAGGCAGAAGGAAACATTGAGGAACAAGTGAATGGAGATAGTGGCCAATCTTTGCCTTAGCCTACTGAGGGCACTGGAAGATGGCAGCTCTTTTAAAGAGGTCGGTTTCTTCATGAATTCTCTGCATGAGACTTTTCTTCAGACTCCATATAAAACTTCAGTTATGAAGAATAGTGGCAAAAAATTACCATAAGCCTTAAATTCTTCAGCTGCAGCCTATGCACATAATATAAGTAAGTTTTAACTTTAAGGGAAGTCTATTATTCAATTAAGATCACTAGAGAAATTTTGACACTAGGTGCTAAATTTCTTAAAGGATCCATTTTAAAATTAATTTTTACTCCTTAAATTATTTACCAGGTCTACTTGTACATTTTCAGAAAATTCATTCTTTACTCCGAGTAAGTACTGTAATTTTGGGAAAGATAGCCCTATATTTTTTCCGTCTGTAATAAATCCCTGCTTTAAGTGAAAAGCTTAACTCAACCTTAAATGATGGAAGCATCAGTTTCTGGTCCATAATTATTTACATACCTACATACATATCACACACTTAGCCAAATGAACCTAAGCATAGAACCATTATGCTTTTATGGAAAGCCCTGTTCCAGTTGGTTGGTAGCTTCTTCAGTAGATACACTACCGTTTGACATGAAGGTCATTTAACTCCTGGAATTACTCCCTCTAACCTTTGGGTTTTTATCCACGTTGCTCATGGCAAAAATTCCATCAGATACAAAAAGTTACACACACAAGGTTCACGGTACAAGTGGACTTCGTTCTGAACATAAAAGGTGATGAATTGCTCGGTTCAAACAGAAACAAGCTTACTATTCAGTGGTTTCTGGGCATCTGCAGTCCCTTGTCCTTCCAACCCTGAGCTCTGGTCTTCCATCTTAATAGTCTTTGTCTTTTTTGACCTCGTCCTGTCATCCTCATCCTCACTATCTGCTGTGTAAAGACTCCGATCTGTAAATGGTCGCCGCTCATCTCTATTTCACAACAAATTGAAAAGTTGCAAAGGTTATTTACTGAATTTTATATCGTTATTTACAGAGGCTTACATAAAATAGTTGTTTAGAAGCAAGATTGTAACATTCTCACACTGACTGCCCTTTTCTTCTCCTTTTATCAAACATTTTTTCACTGCATTTCAGCTGTCGCAACAGCCATGTGGTTTTATATTTTAGTTCCTTCTTTGTCAATCATAATTGTGTCAGCACATTTTTGGGAAGATTTATTAGCTCATTCACTTTCTTTCTGGAACCTACACTCTGAACATGCTAAATTTGTCCCTCTGATACTTTTTATGAGAATTATTCATTTGGAGAGTGTTTGCTTTATCCCACTGTAACAAACCTGTGGATTTAAAAACATTTACAGTTTGAAGTTTAATCAATCAACTGATTTTAATGCTGTCTAAAGGAACATGCAAGACACCTCCTCTTGCTTTCCTTTGATCCCTACGATCACAGCAAGCACAGAAGTGCTAGTGGATCCTTCTCCACTCTGCTTCCAGCATGAAGCTTTATGGTAAGTGTGAGGGAAGACAGGACACAAGATACCAGAAGTAGAAGGGAAGAGGTCTGTCACAAAATGAGGATACTCCAATGCAAAATGACTGGGACCAAATGATCCATAAGCAACTTTTTAATACCTAATAATTCTTCCATTTGAAAGCAGAAGGCGTAGATCATTGTCCTTTGTTCTCCATTCAGGTACTGTAGAAGATGGCTGAATGGGCTTGTTAAATCTTCCATTCAGTTTAGAGTTTGTTATGTCCTAAAGAATCAAAAGCAGGACTGTTTATTATTTCCTCAAATGACAATTGTTTACACAAAATTTCTCTTCTCTGCAACTCACAACAACATTTCTCCCCAAAAGATCATAGTAAATATAAGCTCAAGCTAGCTATCAATGGCTGAAGTGGCTTGGATAGAACAAGTTTGGATATAAACAATACAAAATTGCTGAGTTCATTCCCTTACCTTGGGATTTTTTCTGCTTATTATGACCACCCTCAATTCCCATATTCAAAAAACATCCTTCCAGACAAGTATGTTGAAAGCTACTCTCTTTAGAAGTTATCTTTGTTCTCGAATCATAGAACAGCAACAGAGTGATGCAAATCAAAGGCTGAGTGGGCAACTGGTATGAAAACTACTATCTAGCCTACTGTGACAATCAGGTCCACACACCCGAAGGGTAGGACAGAAGGTTTAAACCCAGCAAAATAAAGTTATTTTACTTTAACAGTATATCGGATAAGATCTTTTATGAAAGCTTGTAATGAACTGAACTTAATAGTCATTATGTGCTAAGTATATAGGTTACGGTTACGAAGGCATCTGTGTATACATAAAAAATTGTAGTTTTAACTGTGGTGCAACTTCAGCTACACCTCCCAACAGAGCAGTGAAGCAACCAGGCAGGGAGGGGCTACCTCTCCAAATAGATGAGACTGGCTTCAAACACCTAGTCATCATCCAGCCCAGGAAAAAGTAATGAGGAACCGTCAAAGCAAATGAGAACAGCTTCAAACTGAAAAGAAAACCCCAGGCTATGTCTACACTAGAGACCTGACTGAGGTACAGCTGTACTGCTGCAGCTGCGCTGCTTTAAGGTCTCCCATATAACAGCTCTATGCCGACGAGAGAGAGCTCTCCTGTCACCAAAATTAAACCACCCCCACCGAGCAGCAGTAGCTAGGTCAGTGGGAAAGCATCTCTCACCAACATAGCGCTGTCCACGCTGGTGCTTCTGTTGGTTTAACTTATATCGGTCGGAGTGTGTTTTTTTTCCTCCCACACCCCCTGACCAACAAAAGTTTTACCAACAAAAGTGCTAGTGTAGACATAGCCTGAGAAAGGAGGGAATTTTCCACATTTTGAATATCTATAGTGACTGAAGAAACACCCTTCTCCTCTGCAAACTCTTTTAAAATGGAAGAGGTTTGAACTAAATTGTTTCCAGAACGTGAGGGGAAAATCTTTTGGTGGGAGACTGTGCATGATTGTTGGATCCTTCCAGTAGCTAGGATGTATTCTGGGAAAATTAAGGCAATAGGTAACTCTTATTAGAAAAGAAATTTTACCTAATATGAAAGTGTAAAGCCTGATATTGTGTCTCTGTTTACTTTCTATGTAACTTGTATATGTTTGCTTTCCTTACTATTTCATCTTTGAATCTGTGGTTTTTCTATTAAATAAAAACTTCATTATTTTTATCCCAAGCAGGTCTCTGGTGTGCAAACAGTGTGGAGCATGTAAATGCCAAAATAAGCTGATAACCTGGGGGTGGGGTGGGGATGGGGCTGGCTTCATGCCTTGAGGGTAACAAACCATGGTCCAGTTGTCTGGTAATTAAGAACTTGGGGAGGACATTTGTGGGGACCTGGATTAGAAGGATTATTAGTATCACCCAGCAAAGAATAATTAGGCGGGTGAGAGCCAGATTGAGACTTTATGCTTGTGGGCATACTGGTGTCAGGGAATTGAACCACTGCTGTACAGGACGAAAGGGCCCCCAAAGTTACGGGGCAGATGATGACAGCATCCCTTACTGGGGTCTGGGTGGACCTCAAAACATCACACCTGCTAGATTATCTCTGACACTGATCAGTCTCAAAATGCTTCAGAGGAAATGAAAAATCCCACAACGTAGAGTAACCTGCCTATAAATTGAACTTTATTCCTAACTCCAAGGATTGTTTATCCTCTGAAACAGTAGGGTTTGCATCCATTTTAGAAAATACATAATTACATTAAATGAAAAACTATGTCCTCAATATCTATACAAATGGAAAAATATTTTTGAATCCTTCTAGGCTCCTTTTCAATTACATCTTGTGGCAATGAGTTTCACAGGTTATTTATTTTTATGTAAAAATTAAATTTAACTTGTTGCCTTTCACTTTAACGGAATGCCTCTTGATCTTGTATTATGAGAAAAGGCAAATAAGAGCACCCAAATTCACTTTTCTTTGTGACATTCACTGTTCTGCATACTTTTAACAAACATTTTCAATCTTTCCTGTCTGAACTAAATATTCCCAATATTTTCAGTTTTAGAAGGCCTTTCATGCCATAATTATTTTTATCCTCTCAGTCTCCTATGTTTTGCTATATTCTTTTTGAGATAGTATGACCAGATCTCGATATAATAATTTAGGTGAGGATTACCTAATTCACACAGTGGCATTATAATACATTTTTTATTCAATTTCTTATGTTGTTTTTCCCATCTTAATATATGGCTTAAATTTTTTAATACATTCTAGGTTGTCTTTTATGTCCACAAAATGTAATACTTGCCTCCTCCCATGGGGACATCTCCAGCCTTTTGAGTACCTCCCTTGTATGGAGCTCCAGGATATCCAGATTAGAAGGAGCTTTGGTCGTTTGATCTCGTAGTTTCCTCACTTTTCTTCTGGAATGGTGAGGAGAGGTTGCTTCATGTGAGGATCGTGAAACTGGGCACACACCAAGAATTCCCTGAGTTTTAACTGGTTTGCTGTTCTCCTCCTTTAATTGAAAAGAAACATTTTAGAGTGCTCAGTTAGGGACAAGTCCACATATTTAATTAGAGTTTCCCATTCAAACAAACAAATAAAAAATCATAAAGACCAAATTGTAGGTTTGGGGGAGATACTGTGTGTCTTCCTATGTGTTTGTACAGCATCTAGCAGAAGACCCCTTGCCTAATTGGGGCATTTAGGTACTATCATAATATAACCACCACCACCAGGATTGTTAGGGCAGCACGATTTTAATCAGGCTAAAAATGTCAGATACTGTGATTTTTCTGTTTGTCCCTGATATTTCCTTGTGTCTGTGATTTTAATAAAAACCCACCTAGCAACTCCTATCCCATGGGACTGGACCCAGTTCCCTCTTCCAAGCATTGTGACCTAGCACATGCGGTCACAGTGCCACTCATGTTTGGACTGTCTGCTTTTTGTCATGATGGGGGATGGCCAGGCCAAATCTGAGTGAATGGCATTGCAACCTGGCAAATGGAGTTGCAGAACTAGTCAGGTTTGGCCTGTCATGATTTTGGTCAATCAGAAATACTGGCAGTTAGACACCCTCCATAATTTTCCACCTGGCCTTCTACTTTCAAAAATAAATGACTAAGACAATAAGAAAGTAACACCCCAAAATAGCTGCAACTATTGTAAAGCTCTAAGGATCAAAGTGATCAAATACCCTTTTTGTAAATATGACAACTTTTAAAATAATTTGAGGATATAAGAGAAATACAGTAACCTGTGTGCAGTTAAGTAATGTCTTCTAATCTTACCTCTACAGAGCGAATCACTTTAGACAGTTCTTTAATGAGATGTCCAGGCCTAACGTTGTCTGGAATTTCAAAGGCATGTTCTGTTACAAGCTGTATGTGAAGGGTGGAAAAAGATAAAGTAAGTTATACTAAGATAAAAATCAAGGCTACTATGAAGTAGATGAAACTATAGAAAGCCTCAATCCAAATAAAATCTATTCAGTTAGGCCAGGGTACTTATTAGTAATAATTAGAGTAGATTGCCAGTATGAATGAATATATACACGTGGGGGGGAATCCAATCAGAATTCTAGAAAGCAGCACTGCATGTTTGGTCTCAAGGATACTGAAGCAAGTGCAACATCAACTATCTCTCAGCATTTTCCACTTTCTCAGAATCCTTAGAAAAGAATCTAAAAAAGTGGGGATAGGAAGCCATACTGACAATCTATTTGACTGACCACTGGTACTGTAAACAACTTCTCTTTCTCCTTTGAGGATAGTCAGTACGTAACCCTATTTTGGGAGATTACTAGTAGTAACAACGTTAAAAGCAGGTGGGTCTGAAGAGAATTCAGTTACATTAAGATCACAACACTAATCTGAATCAAACCTCAGATCTAAAAGCCTAAATCAAGAGCAATGCTGAGTAAATGCATGAACTGATCTCCAGGCAGCATCCTGGTACAGGTCAGTGATGGAAACACTTCTTAGATGAGCCTGTTTTAAATCTGGTAAAGCGTACTCCAAGGCCTTATAGTATTGAAAAGCCTGCAAGGCCATAATAATAGTGTATATTCACTTTAATCCATTTAGATAATATCTGAGCATAGCTGGGTTTTCCCCATAGATTTATCCTCAGTCAGTATATGTAGTTTAAATGACCTACATGATGGCTTAATTCTAGCTAGGTAACTAAGAACTTGCTTACAATCTAAACTGTATTACCTAACTTGTCCCAAGAGTCACATTTAGGGAAAAGCATGGTATACAGAATGACTGGGATGAAATCAGAGACCCCCTTAGTTGAGAACTGATGCCTTCTTTCCTTACAAAATGCTCTGTATGGAACAATCAGCCATCAGCCTGTACTGATTTTGAATTTCTGGCACCATTCTGAGAATCTAGTTTTCTTTCAATAGTTGGAAAGTGCAGGCTCTCCTTTAACAGATGATGAAGCACACAGCTGTAGTAGTGTTAAAGCGGTTTTAATATCGCTATCATGGATTTTACGGAAAATATTAAATTGACTGCTGTGAGGTTACTTACCAGTAAGTTCTTTGAGCAAGCAGTGCCCATTGGGGCTACTCACTCCTTCCACCCTCACCTGCCCCCAGGATTCAAAGGAGGAGCAGCCCCAACTGCCCTTCAGTTCCTTCGCTAATTTCACATTTAGTTACCTGAGGCTTAGTCTACACTAGAAAGTGTTTGCTGGTACAGCTATAATCAGCAAACACTCCTTGTGAAGAAAGTTGATACCAGCAAAAGAGTTCTTTTGCCGGTATAGCTTATACCAATTCCCCAAGCAAAATAAGCTATGCCAGCAAAAGGACTTCTTTACCAATGTAACTGCATCGACACTAGGGCTTTTGCTGGCATAGTTTTGTCAGATAAGGGCGTGATTTGTTTCACACCCCTAACCAATAAATCTATGTCAGCAAAACATAAGTGTAGAACCAGGCCTACAACTTCAAAGAAGAGGGAAAGGCGAGTGTTAAGTATAAATATGCAGAGGCAATATTTGAAGAACAACAGTTACTGGAAGTAACCTCTCTTTCTTCTTTGAGTGGCCTCTGCATATTCCCACTTGTGGGAGATGAACAAGCAGCACAACCCCCTAGAAAAAT
The DNA here is from genome assembly GCF_026122565.2 of Emydura macquarii macquarii. Taxonomy (NCBI): domain Eukaryota; kingdom Metazoa; phylum Chordata; order Testudines; family Chelidae; genus Emydura; species Emydura macquarii. Next base: position 3,830,576 of record NW_027133667.1, read on the forward strand.
GGGCTCATGAGCTGCAAACCGGGATTGCAAATCTGCCAAAAAAAGCAAAATCAGCTGTAGACAGCAGATCAAGCAAATATTGAAAATGAGCACAATTTCACCCTCCCACAACAGACCTCCGTGAGGTGCAGGGCTTCAAGCAACAACTTTGTAAATTCTACAAAAAAAAGATCATAAAGCCTGCAATGGATGCTGTCTTCAAATCAGCTTTTTCTTCTTTTTTTTTTTTTTAAATATATCCAAGTGAATGAACATTTGGCAAGTCTTAATAAGGGGGTCACAGAGATTTAAGAAAATACTACAGGTTAGAGGCCTGGATTTCTCCTCTGTAGCATTCGACATTGTTGAGCAGCAGATACTGCTGTTTTGCCTAACAGAGGTGGCAGGAGTCCAAGATAATGCACTAAAATGGTTTGAGATCTTCCTAGAGGGGCACACCTAAAAAGTAACGATGAAAAACTACACTTCCCTCACTAGATGCCTCACTTGTGGAATCCCATGAAGGTCAATTCCCCCTCCAATCCTTTTCAACATTTCTATGCAGCCATTAAGTGAATTGGTCAGATGGCATGGACTCAATATGCAGCAATATACAGATGATGCACAGCTCTACCTGTTCTTCATAACAGTAGAATCTCAGAGTTACGAACACCTCGGGAATGGAGGTTGTTCATAACTCTGAAATATTTGTAACTCTGAGCAAAACTTTGTGGTTGTTCTTTCAAAACTTTACAACTGAATATTGACTTAATACAGTTTTGAAACTTTACTATGCAGAAGAAAAATGCTGCTTTCCTTTTCTCTCTTTTTTTCCTTCTTTTCAGTAGTTTATATTTAACAAAGTGCTGTGCTGTATTTGCTTTCCCCCCACCTGAGTGAAGTGTGTGATTGACTGGTTTCAACTAAATTGGTGGGGGGGATTAAATCATTCAGAAAAGGAAGGAGAAACAAAATCTCAATGATTAGGAGGAAGGGAATATCTCTTTCCTTTTTCCCCCGCCCCTCCACAGTAACTTTGCTAGGGGTTGGGCTAACAAAGTATTTTTTCAGAGGGGTTCCCATTCTATTACTATATTTAAGGTCTTCCCCCATATTCATTTCTGGACGGTTTAATCTCCTCTAGAGCACCTATAGGAACAACTTCTATAAATAGGCCTAACAGCCTTAAAGCTTAAGTTACTGTGCACCAGGTACCAAATGTGGAGGCAAACAAAAGCAAATTCTAAATCAGGATACATTTCAAACAAATTCTGATATTCTCTGCGGTATAGAGATGATATCAGTGGACACAAAGTATATTTTGTCAATATGCAATAAATCCTGCTGATCATGGAGAAGCTGCATGTGATTGCCATCTAGCTCCTTTATCATAAACTGGGAGGACAAAGCAGGATTACACTGCAATCTCAAAAGTTAAATACAGTAATTGATCTGTAATGACGGATGGCTTTATGTTGTATGCCACTACCTCAAACAGTTTTCCCCCAAACCATTCAACAATAATTTCTACCAAGTTTTCCCAATATTTACTGATGGATGAAAGATCTATAAAAATGGCAATACACTTTAAAAGGACTCAAACTTTCATGTAGTTTTAAAATTAAAAACAATTCACTAAAACACCACACCAACCCACTTACTTCTTTTTTCATCCATAACTTTAAAGCACTATGTAAAGCCTTCACTCCTTGCACTAAGAAGTTCTGGGGCTGGAAACCATCTTCCCTCAGTTCTGAAAAGGACACAGAGGTTTCAGTTTATAAGCATATGGAATGTAAAACCACAATCAGATGCATACCTCTCAACCTTTAAACCTGCCAATGTATTACACAACAAAACAAAACGTGACAAAACTGAAATGTAGTACCTATATGTTTGTGCACTTCAAACCATAAGAAAGAATGTTTTAAAGTACAGAATCTGCTTTTCAAGGATAGCTTCTTACTGTGTGAAACAATTACATGAGTTTTGCAATGTGTTGTGGGTTGCTTAGGGCTAGGGGGAACAACATGTAACAGATTGCAGAATTGGTTTAGAGAAAAAATCCTTGAAGACATTTTATGCTGAAACAATCTGTAGTTTCTAGTTCACCACAACTCAGGTGTTCCACATTTTTACTATTTGGGGCTACAAGACGTATGGTGTAGTTGGAGGGTCTCTGTACAAAATGCCTCAACTAAATTCATGCAGCCTATCTTCAGCCACATAAAATTCATACAATTTAAGCCAGATGCATTCTGCCACCCCCAAATCTGTCATCCTCCCACTTAATGCAGCACACATGTACACACACAATATTAATACAGTCTCCCCTAAAGTGACTGCAACCCTCTTCTTCATTTAAGGATGGTAGCTGCTGTTGCTGGGATGCATGGACTCCCAAAAGGTGCTACAGCTCCTGGGAGTCACTGCTCAATCTTCCCTTTCACTCCCTTCCCTGTAGCAGAAATGCATGTGAAGAATGAAGAGCTGATCAGAAAGACTCAGCAGGTTCCTCCTCCCTTTCAAATAGGAGAGTAGGTAAGGAGGGAGGTGGCTACTGGGCCAAAACCTTCAAGGGGAAGAAATGAACAGATGTGGTCTAGAACTGCTGGGCTCACTCTGCTCCCTCCTCCTGTGAATAAGGTGTGGGTTCAGCCATTGGTTTTTTCTTCTTCCCTTCCCGATCTGAAAAATTCCTTTCAGCTTCAAGGCAGCTGTTTCTTCCTTCCCAGGATGCTCTCCCCTCCTTGAGGGGTGGAGGTGAGGAGGAAAAGAACAGGGGGCCCCAGAGGCAGAGCAGGAACATCTCTGCCCATCAGTCATCCCCTGAGAACAAGGTGCAGCAGCACAGGGAGCCTGCCTTAACCAGATGTGATGTAAAAAATGCACAATGTATTGCATAATGCAGTACAGTTGAGAGCAATCCATCATTTTACAGTTCTGATTATGACGGAGATCAGTTTAACGCATGCTGCAGCACTATAAAAGTACTATAGTACTATAAAAGTATTATAAAAGTACCTCTGTCCAGCAAGCTGTACAAATTAGTTTAGCACTGAAACCTGGCATAAAAGATTTCAGCTCAGGTAGTGTTCTCATTTTTCTGAAACTATGTTTTTATTGTCATAGCAATGACGGAATAAGCTTCATATATGAAGAATGTGAATCTTACCAAATCTTAGTAATATTGATCCATGAAAAGGCAAAAGATCAAAAAGAACCTCATACCCAATGGCACACTGTTCTTTCACAAAAGGAATTTTAATGGGATACAAAAGGTGCTTCTACCTTTTGCTCACTGGCCTGAATCTCACACAAACAAGCCCCAAAAATTACTTTCAGTCACTATCTAATTACCACTTGTTTGCCAATGAGCTGTAGAAACTAAGCATTCTCCCTATGCACACCATCTGCTAGTCACGCTATTAAACACTTTACCTTTTTAATTGGTTCAGACCCAATTACACTGGGATCTTCTCCTACCCCAATCATCTTTTTGCTCTCAGACTGAAGGATGGACATCCACTAAAGGATGGACAAGTTTCCAATGTCCACTTGGTACACTGGTCTCACTACTGTTGCAAGGAAAAATATATCTTTCTTCCACAAATCAGCCTGCACTGTAGGCCTAGTAATCCATCGCTCATAAGATGGCTTCAGACTGGTAAACCTTTCATCTAAATGAGTCTCAGCAGCGAAACTCAGACTTCCAAGCCACAGGACCTAGGGTTCAACCAGTCTTCCCTCTAGCCATAGTCTTCAATCTCCACCTCTCTTGCTGTGTCCTGAAGCAAAACATTTATTGTCTGTTGCTTTAGGCAGTAAGAAATGTGAAGAAGTGTCGGCTACACTTTACCCAACCCAAGAATGGAATTCAAGGGCACTGAAAGTCTATCCAAAAGAGGCTCCTGGTCTTTTTAAACGACTGGGGAAGAGTCAGACCTTGCAAAACAGTCACTTGTCCTGCTGTTCCTCTGGAGTGGGAATGTATTTTGCATCCCATGAGTCCTTCATCATAGTCCAAGAAGGTGCCATCAGGCTCAAGTCTCTTCACCCAGCTCCCTCTCTGGTGGCTCACGAGAAAGTGACTGAGGAATTAGAAGTACAGAGTACCTCAGCAGAGGCATCAGCTGCATCTAGTTCTCCAATGCAAGAGGTTACAGAGCACTTCAAGACAACCAGAGAAGCAGATCTGTGAGAACTAGGTAAGCTGGGTCTCAGTGAACATAACCAGTGTCAACAGAATCCAGTGGAGGAGTTCAATTGAGGGTCTGCTTTCAGGATGTATATTTGAAAAATTTGAAAAGTTGGAGACAAGATTTAGGGGTTTCTTTAGGAGATAAGTCATTTTCTTCAAAGTTTGATGGCTCTGGGTGTGAGCAAGTATGATCTGATACCTATTAACACTATACTGAATTCCAAGAGAGATCATGCAGTAGTTCTGCCTTTCTCTGATCTATGTTCTTTCCATTACTAGCACATCATTTGAATCCTCAGAAATCAGGAGAGGGAGCTTGCCTAAAAGGGGCTGAAGAAAGAATGCACTAAAATTTACCAAGGAAATTCCTGAGCACTATTAGAAGACCCAACAGGACTTTGAAATTCAAAGATAGCATTAGAGATAAAGAATGCAAATAGAAGGAGCTGCAACATCATTTAGCCATGGTATTAGCAAGTCACTGCACCTTTTGTTGAAGTAATCTAGAACAGTGGTTCTCAACCAGGGATACGTGTACCCCTGGGGGTACACAGAGGTTTTCCAGGGGGTATATCAAGTCATCCAGATATTTGCCTAGTTTTATATAGTATAATAAATATTATATAAATATATTTGGCCTCAGATGAATCTTCACCAGTGTGCAAGCACCATAACCTCAGGAAATACTACTCAAAATGATTCAACCTTCAGGGTTGCAAGAGCCTAATATATCAATAAAAATTGACACTGGCTGTCCTAAAACTCTAAGCTTGTAGCTGCAACAGTGTCATGGCAGGGAATAACTGCTTGCACCACTGAATTTCACTATCCAGGGTGCAGATGTCCATCTTGTCACAAAGAGTACTTCCACAAAAAGGAGCTCTGACAGACTTCAGCAATGGATTGTACTATGCAAAGATACTACTGTTATCTTGCAATGAAGTCTCAGCTGAAGATCTCAAGCAATTCAATCAACATTTACTGTTGCCACTGAGATGCCTCATGTTCCTCTTCAAATGCGGCACTGGGGTGAAAAGGGATGCTTTCAGTGTGGAACTGCCTGGACTCCGGCGTCTATAAAGGATGTGTAGCAGTCAGCTGGATTTCTGTCTCCTACAGCTGGTGTTTTTGCTGAAGCAATGTCATAAATGCTGTGGGGATGAAGCAAGGACAAATTTTCAATACCGTGGCTTCAATGTAGATGGCATAGGTTACTTCAAAATTGTAGGCAAAGCTAAGCTGGTTGAATTCAGCAGACATCTTGGACTGTTTTGAAACAAGCAGCACCAAAATGGATTCCTAGTCTGCAAAACACAGGGCTTACCTCTCACTTTTGCTTCCAGGATGTTACTGCAGTTGATTAAACCAAAGCTTCAACATAAAAAAATGACAAAAACTGTATGTGTTTTGGGCAAGGACCTGGTTCTTTATTTACAGTGTAAAGCACATACCATGCATTGGGGTTCTATAATAATTAGTAAAAGATTAATTAGCCACTTCAATAAAAGGCCATCTAGAAAGTGGGGAGACAAAGGAGTGGAGGTCTGATTACAGACAAAGGTAGAGTGGAGCAGCAATCGTTGACAGGACCCCCAGTCATAACTCCTTCAGGAAGCTTCCTTTCTGACAGTCACAAAGGAATTAGGTTGAAGGTTATACAGCTGAGTAGTGGCTGGTGATATGTAATTGATCAGGAAAGTGCAGATGCAGTCCTTGTGATCTGATCTCTACTACACAGAGGACCAAGGAGGTCTATGAAACGAGAAATCCCGGGGTCTGTCTCTTGGATCAGAACAGCAAGAATTTCCATTGTGAATGGAGTCTTGAGTACTCCCCTCAGTCCAAATAGTCAGACTTGGGCTACCGGGGCTCATGGTAGTGCTCTACATATAGCTGTGTGTAGATGACGCTTTGAAGTTAGGACTCAGGCCCTGAAGCCCTCCCACCTCCTTAGGCTTCATAGCCTGAGCTCCAGCCCAAGCCCCAACTTCAAAGCCTTTTCTGCCTGAACTCTGCTAGCCCTGTCAACATGGGCTGGGAGGCTTGCTGCCGCAGGCTGTGTACACATACTTTCAGAGAATGGGTATGTCGTCCAGAGTCAGGTAACACCCCCCGCCAACCCATCCACCCACACCCTCCACCTCCCTCTTTTTATTAATTATTATTATTATTATTATTACCACCACAAAGAATCAGGAGCAGAAACTAAAGCTTCTCTTTCGACTGAGTGGATGATTGTCCCAAGGGAAAGAACTTCTGTGTCACTGTTCAGGATAGTTTTCCTTTTCATTAGCTCTTCAAAGTTAGTAGATCGGGCTCTTTAAAATCTTTGAAGGAGATCTTGTTTAAAACCTGAGCCACTATCATTTCAAAGATGTTCTTGAGTCTCTTAGGGAAGTGACCCTGAGTCAGAAGGATTTGTCTTATGGGAAATGTCTATCTGAGACTGCCCCTCTGGGTGGTGTTGAAGATGGGGTAAGAGAATGTCATAACCACACTGGCATGAAAGTAAGACTGATTTCCAGTATGACTGGAAATTGCAACTGCAGCTAAATGAATGAAGCCCTTCTAGCATTTCTAGATAAATTTAGTTAGACATAAAGACTAATATATCTTTCTAAGTTTTTCTACAGTCTCAACAAAATAATTCACCCTCAAAGAAAGCCTGAAGAGGGTTTCTCTTGAAAGAGATGAACCAAAACCTGCAATCACACATTTGTCCAAGGGTGTTAGAGAATACGGACCTGCCAGAGAACTGATATCATAGGAAGCTCTGCAGATGCAACCTAATATTGTGACAGAAGGCAGCTTTTTCTTCGCATCCCTCTTTCCAATTGTGACGGGATCTTTTCTGAGAGTATATGAAGGAGTGATTGATTAACAGGGTCATATGAGTTGACAATAAATGCTACTTCAGCAGATAAAGGAATGGATGAGGATCCTAGGCTCCTCTCTTACAAGCTCTTTCAAACTTGCAGTCCACAAAGAATTGTGAGAATACTGTTTCATCTAAAGGGAACAAGATCTTGGGTAAAATTTTCAAAAGTGCTGATATAATTTAAAAGCTTAATCCCACTGACTTTCAATGGGTTTAGGCTCCTAAATCACTTAAGTGCTTTAAAAAAATTTTATATTTTAGCATGAGGGCAGTCAAAGGTGAAGTTCAAGAAGAGTGAATCAATTTTGAGATAGGAGAACCTGGCTGACCAATGGATTCCCATGAAAGGGGAAAATGTCAATAGAAGAGGATAAGTGAAAAAAATGGACTTTGTAAAAGTGACATCTCCAAGAAAGCTAGCAAAAAACTTTTAAAATAAATTTGTGCTGGCTGTGTCACTAGAGGTGGAGCTTATTGCTTCTGCAAAGCAAAGAGACAGTCACCAGAAAAACAAAAACAATATTCTGTGCAAGTTACTTCAGCTCTTTAAAGAGAGTTACACTGGATCAAAAATTTCTTCTCAAGCACTTAGTTACCACAATAAGCACTTCAAGATGATAAAGTGAAACCTTGACTTCTTAAGTCTCTTTGGTCAAAGTCAATCGAGAATCTCATCAAGACAGACAATGGGAAGAGATTTACAGAGATATATAATCCATGTTATGTATCCCAAGTGCTCAGTATCTGGAAGGTACCTCACACCGAGGCAAGCCAGAGGAGTTAGAACACATTCTACAACCCTCAGGTTTAACATGGTCCTTTCAGAGAGCAGGGAACTAATTCTATTAGATTAGTTTTAGCATTCCCAGTAAGATCGTATTGTGTCAGGATCTTAGATACCCAGTGTGTTCAAACTTAAAACGTATACTGTTTAGAGAAATTTATTTTCACTGGCCAATTATGCTGTTGGCATCTGAAAAAAAATTCGACATTGAGTTTCAGTTAAGATACTAAAAAAATATGCAAGAGTAATCAATTTATACACCTATACTGCAAGTTCCACTGTTAGTCAATCTTCACAGTAATTTTCAGAATTACCATTTACTGAAAGTAAAAATGATTAGATCAAGAACTGTAACACTGCAGCATTTTCAAAATCAAAAGAACAGATTCTGGTAAAGAAATTATACAGGCTTTTCCCAGTTAGGAACTCAAGCTACGCAAAAACTAGGTTCCCCAGCTCACCAGATTTCCTTAGATTGCATGTTTGTCATGAGATGGAGACCATGACCTTCCCAAGGTAAAAGAAAAAGCCAAGATGCTCAAAATCTTATTAAAACATGAAATTAGTTACCTTTCAAAGTTTCCAGTAAGTTTTTGGCCACAAACCAACAGATGGCTTCAAAGAAAGGGAATTTGAAAAGATCTGGGGTTTTTAGCCTTTTCTCCATTTCATAACACCTAAACAAATAATTTAGAAGGATTACTGTATGTGTACATTTTAGAATTAATCAATGCATTATCCAACTATCCAACTCGTACAATGATCAGAAAAATAAAACAAACAGTCCAGGAAAAACCAAACCAACCAAGTACCACATAACCAAGCCCCACCATGACAATATTCGGACAAGACTGAACTATGATCTTATCCAGGCTCTGACTTTATCAAGTTTGATGGCTGCACTCGCAAAAATAAAGATGTACTTCACACAATGAATTTGTATCCTAGTTTTAACAGATGGAATTTTATCAGGATTCCACTGCAATAAATAAAAACAATATGTTTAGAAGACAGTTCCACATCTTAGACAACAACTAATAGAGCTGTCTTGACAGCAATCCTGACTGAAGGTTGCTCTTTTCAGCTCAGAATTTCACACCTGAGTTTGACCAGTCTTAGTATCTCTCTCTCTCTTTTGTACTAATATCCAAAGTAGAGCTTGTTTGATTTTAGGATATAATTAAATGTGGGTAGACCATTCATTCTGCTTTGGAGACCATTCTTGTTGACGTGAAATAGATCAAAGTCTGTTTCTGGCACAATCTAACTAAAAAAAGTCAGTATTGTCCATTACCAGAGCCTGTCTCCATTTAACCGTATTTAACAAGTACAATGAAAACTATCTATTAAATAGAAGAATGCCCTGCTTGTGGAGGAAAAGCTATAGTTGAAACAGACAGTTGAAACTAACCTGAGCTGCATGCCAATATTGAGGTTGTGCAAAAAGTTCCCTCCAAAAGCCATACAGTCCTGAGATGTGAGCACAGCATGAATCCAGCCTGAATTAACAAAAACATTAAACTTAATATGCATCTACATTACAAAATGTTGTACCTGAGTGTAGGGAACAAAGATATCAATTGTGTGTATACAATGCCAGAGCATGACAATTCACATTTCAGCAAAATGCAAATCTGAATGTAAATCTAAAATCTAGGTTTGTTTGTGTTTAAGTTAATAGTAATTGCAGATATTATACCTGTCCAAGACCTTTTTGGTTTTAAAACCACATCCCTATTAAGAACAAAAACATTTCCCCTGTGTGACAAGCCCAGAAAACAAAGGAAATTGACTTTAGTTTAACAGATTATATACAAAGTAATCAAAAGAAAAAATTATTTCTCTCTAATCTTTCAGTTCATTGTAATCTTAGGTGTTACTTATAACAGTAGATAAAACATTCAGACAAAAGCACTGGTTTATCTAACAAGTAATTATAGCCCTATTTAAGTTACTCAGATAAGAATTAGAATGTACTTCCACTAATTATCCTAAACCGTAGCCATTATAAGAGCCCAATGAAACTATGATCAAATTAAAACCAAGACTAATTACTCTTACAGTACTAATTTGTCATATAATGGAAAAAATGTTCTCATAACACCACAATTTAATATCATGTGCACAGGCCAATAATGCTATACATTTCTAGCTAGCTACTACTGAAGCTCATAAATAACTTCAAATAAGCACACAAACGTATATATCTATAGCTTCCTATTTAAAAGTGGATTTAGTTTAAGTTCGCCTTCAACAGCTTTAATTCAAATAAGCAGCATAAACTCATTTTCCCTCTTCCCAAATCATTCAAATCTATAGGTGTGTACTACTGGTAGAATCAATTCAGCGAAGTTCAGTCAACTGTTCCCAGACTTGCTGCTAAATATTAGGGAAACCATTTAATCTCTTCAAGTACTTATCTGTGAGCAACTTTTAATTTCAGTCTTTGAAGTTCATATCTGTTATTTGCTCCTTGTGCAAGAATGGTGTCTTGAACTATGTTCAAGTGATGCCCTGGAGCATACCCATTAAATGCTACTTATCCAAATGCAAGTTTAAATTTGAATTACACTCCATCTGTGAACATATTTTGGAGGCCATCTAACAATCACAGGACATGTCCATTTGTACCTGGACAGAGAGACAGAAATGGCCAAAATGTTGCACATCCTTAGAAGTATTAAAAGTGACTGGACTGGAGGAAACATTTTCAATGTTTGGCTGCAGAAATAGCTGGCAAATCTCTATCCGTGCTGTGAAGTTATCTAACTCCAATCTTGTCTTTGTTTCCTTAAACATTACTTCTATGAATCAAGTAACAAAACCCCAAGTCAATTTCTTAAACTGTCCAATTCTTGTTAAACATTTTAAAGGGCTGATACTTTGCTCTTTTAGGGTACCAATTCCAAGTATTTTTAAGAAAATCTCTTCCTCAAACTTTATCATTTTTTAGATATTCTAATTTAACGCATATCTCTTGATATCCTGAATTTTCTATTGACACAATATAAGCACACAAATTGCTGAGGGGGGAAAAAAGGTAAAAATCTTACCTGTAGGAACAAATAAGGTATGTCCTTGTTTCACCACACATTTGTAACATTTGTCTACCTTGTCCCCAAAATACACTTCACTCTGGGTGACAGAGGAACTCCAAGCTTCATAGAGAGCCAGATTTTCATCAGTAGGTTTGATCAAGTAGAAGATCTTCTCACCCTGTACACAAAAAAAATCCCATATGAGGTATAGTATAACTTTGGACTCATTTACAGAAACAATATTATTGTCAGGCAAGCCCTGTAATCTAATGGCAATACCCTATGGCATGTGAGTACCCTAGGTTTTCCAACCCTAGCATTTAATTCTTTGGTCTGCCAGAAGCTAACACTGTAGTACATTCCCCCCTTTTTGGGATTGTGGGACAAGGAAAATGCCACATTAAGGAACAATTTATTAGCTCTGGAGGAAGTTGTGTCAGTCATCGTCAGCTACATGACTGCAGCAATTCAGAAAGCTGTGTGAGCTAATGTTAGAGAAAAGTTCTGTTTGTAATGTCATTCATTTTCTCCTACCAAATGCTCAGGATAGCATCCATATATCTGAGAAAAAGCTCAAAGGTTGCCATTTTCATTCTAGGGCTCAACTTGTACAGTAATCCTCCTCTGCCTCCTTGTCAAGCGAATAATTTCATTCAAAATACATGAGGAAATCCCTAAGCACAGGTTTCTTTAGTGGCAAGAAGATATACACAGGACAGAATCTTTTTTCAAGAATTCAGGAAGTAAGGACTTTCTTACCCACAGAACATGGTACCAGACTGATGTGCCCCCAAAATCAATATGAAAATCAGTGTAACTGTCCTGAACTCCCATCAAGCAATATTTCTGAACAAAAGGCTTGGGGAAGACGGAGTCATCTGGCCAGTAGTTTTCCACCCATGAAAGCTTTGTGGCTATGTCAGGGACTTCCACCAATTCAGACATCCTTAAAAAGTAAGTGCAAGCAACGGTGAGAAACAGCTTTAAATGTTTACCTTTCCTAAATCACCACTAAACTGTAAAAATGTTTACTTCTATGATTTCATACTGTTCCCAAATCCCAACTCACAATTTTCTACTAGAGACCATTTCATTTATTTTAGAGTACTATTTACTTACACTTCTAAATTTACTCTTTGTTTTAGCCAAAACCACTTTCTACTTCAAAGGAGTCCAAATCAAGTTGTCTCAAAGTCATTTACTCACTTTGTGTCTGAAAACTCCAGACTGATCACATTTAATACTTTTGGTCGATCAGGATTCATGAAATACTTAATATAATTATGAAGCTTCATTTTACTGTCTGCCTGCCTTGCCACATCGATTACATCTATCACTTTGTCACCACCTGTAAATATAAGAAAATTAACATTTTAACAAGACAGATATTTAAAGTTTTCTGTGAGATATGACAATCCATTTCTACACAAATAAACTCCACTACTACTCACCCCTCCTCAGAACAAAGAGGGACAAAAGTAAAGTTAGATCTTGATAAGATTTTGGTTATGTTGCTTAGGAATATAACTGAAGCTAATCTAAAAATAAAATAAGCTATCTTTTCTGTGGTTAACCAAAAGGAAAAGGAAGAGCCTAACATGATTGTGGTTGGTTCATATACTTGGTTTTGTGGCTTCTGTCACAGAAAAGAAGAGTTTGGAAGATAGGAGGATATTATCAAGAATACATTTATTTGCATATATTTCTAAAGTGGTTATCACCACAGTATGTGAGGACCCAACTCAACGTCTACTACAAATTCTCTACAAGCAATAATGACGTTTATAGCTCTGATCCTGCAAAGGTTTAAGCATATGAATAACTTTAAGCATGGAGTAATCCCACTGGACTTCTTCTGTGTTTAAAGTTACACACATGCTTAATTATCTGCGGGATTGGGCACTATGTCTATGGATTTTCTTCTGAGTATTTGTAGTGATATCTTGTGGAACTAGGCAAGTAATGAATGATCAAGTTTCAGAATCAGTAAATAAGGAAAGACACATTTAACTACCACCATGGCATATTACAGAACATTTTAACTCTAAAAGGCAAGGCTGCCCGTGAGCCTCAGCCCAAAAAGCGTTAGCATAACTCTGCATTGTGAAGGGCCATTAAACAGAAAATAGTAGAGGCTGAGAAAGATACTTAAAGTTCCATTAGTTAGTGTTATAGTTCTGTTAACAACACTGAGAAGATGCTCAGACAGACACCATTTACATTTCTTGCAGTAAATATGCGCACACAGCTAACAAAGCGCACTGATGTGTTCTAGTGCTAATGATACTCAGACAGCTTTTCTATTTCTTGGCTTCACAGTAACAGGCACATACCATATATGGTATTCCAATTCACATCTGAAGAGAGGGTTTCTTACCTTGTACAGTAACTGAGGTTCTTTGAGATGGGTATCTCTATGGGCACTCCATTTTAGGTGAATTTCTGTAGCAATGCCATTTGGGTCGCACATGCACTCTCCCCATTTTGCCCCACTCCTGACGGCTACATATAGCTGTATGACCAAACCACACTTAGTTCCTTCTCCACCACAGAATGCATACCTGAACTTTGAAGTAGAAGAGAGGAGGGCGGGTAGTGGAGCACCCACCGGGACACCCATCTCGAAGAACTTCAGTTACTGCACTGTTACTTCTTCTAGGAGTGTCCCCTGTGGGTGCTCCACTTTCAGTGACTGTTGACTGGTGACCTTAATTGGAAGAATGGGGCTTCAAAACTGGTTCTGAAAGTGATAAGACAGCAAGTCCTAACTGAGCATCCGAGGTCTAGTCTTCCTCTATTGCATATTCCTCAATGAATGTGTGAGCTGATGCCCAGGTGGCTGCTTTACAGATGTGCATGATGGGTACATTGTTTAAGACGGCTATCAAAGTGGAGAGCGATCTGATGAAGTGTGTTCAAGCCTCCAGTGGGAGTTACAGATTATATTGGTGATAGCAAATATGAATGCACCCAGAAATGTATTTCAAGAGTCTCTGCTTGGATATGACGGATCCTTTCGATCTTTCCATAACAGAAAGGAATAGCTATGGTGACTTTCTGAAAGGTTTAGTATTTTCAAGATAGAATGCTAATACCTGTCTAATAGCTAGAGTGTGGAACATTGCTTCTCATTTGTTCTCAGGAGGTTTAGGGAAGAATGACAAAAGGTAGATGGGTTGATTCAAGTGGAATAAGGAAGGTATTTTAGGTAAAAATTTAGGATGTGGTCTTAAAGCGACCTTGTCTTTGAAAAAACAAGTGTTCTGTGGCACTTTAAAGACTAACAAATTTAATTTCAGCAGGCATAAGCTTTCGTGAGCCTCAGCTCACTTCCTCAGATGCAGTAGGTAGAAATGATACAGAAATGGCTGCACCTGAGGAAGTGAGTTGAGGCTCACGAAAGCTTATGCCTGCTGAAATTAAATTTGTTAGTCTTTAAAGTGCCACAGCACTCTCGTTGATTTTGCTGTATACAGACTAACACGGCTACCCCTCTGGAACTTGTCTTTGAAGAAGATTGTATATGGGGGGCATGCCATGAGACCCACTAATTCTCTCACTCATCACACGTATGTGATGGCAACAAGGAAGGCCACCCTCAATCAATTGGTGCATGAGTGAATGTGTCGCCATGGGTTCAAACAGGGGACCAGTGAGACAGGGCCCAGAGTGGGGTGGGAGCTCGTATTTCAGGAAAGAGATTCCAAATAACTCTGTGGAATAGTTTAATGATAGGATAGGTGAAGATTGAGAACCTATCAACTTTGTGATGGAAAGCAATGATGGCTGCAAGGTGTACTCTAAGTGAGCTCAATGATAGCCATGATTGCTTTAGCTCCAATATGTAATCTAGTACTAGTGGTAAGGGGCAGGTAAAAGTCGTGGCTTGCCTGTTCTAGCACAATACATGGAATCTCTTCCATTTGTGCAGGTAAGTATAACCTGTAGTCAAACTTCTGCTGTTTAATATTATGTCCCTTATACCTTCTGAACAGGTCATTTCATTGTCCTGGAACCATGAGGAGCCATGCCTTCAGGTAGAGGATCTCCAAGTTCAGGTAGCAGACCTGGCCTGCATCCTGAGACAGGAGATGTGGAAGAGTGATTGGTGGGCATACTACCATCTTCTACAGGTAAGGGGACCAAGTTTGTCTGGGCCATATTGGAGTTATCAAGGCGGCTCTAGATTATTTGGCCTTTATCTTTATAGCACCCAAGATAACAGGGGATAGGGGGAAAACATATACAGAAGAAGCTCATCTTATTTGATGAGGAAAGCATTGCCTGGATATCGGGACCCCAATCCTGCTCTTGAGCAAAATTGTGGACACTCGACATCCTGGGCTGCAGCAAAAAGGTGTATCTACAGGAAACTCCAGTGTCTGAATATATTCTGTAGGACCATGGTGTTTATTTCCCACTCATGGTCCTGAGACAATTTTCTGCTTAGTGCATCCACAGTGGTGTTCTGACATCCTGGTATATAGGTAGCTGATATGTTGATGTTGTGATGGATGTACCAATTCCATAATCTTAGTGCTTCAATGTAAAGGGTATGGGACCTTGCTCCTCGACAGTTTATATAAAAACGCAAGCGATGTTCTCTGTCAGTACCTTTATGGTATTGTTCCTGATCAGAAGTAAAAAGTGTGAGCATGCATTGCGGTCTGCTCACAGTTCCAGTAGGTTGATATGCAATGTTGACTCCTAGGGGGACCACCTGCCCTGGATTGTGTGATTGTGCAAGTGTGCTCCCCAACCTAAAAGAGAGATGTCCATTGTAAGCATCGCTGACAGAGGGAGTTGTGTGAAAGTAACTCTGACACACACTGTGGGGTTGAGTCCCTTAGTGTAGAGAACTTTTTACTTTGAGTGGCATCATGAGACACTTGTTCAGACTGTGTCTGTGCAGTATGTATACTGCCCTGAGCCAACCCTGAAGACAATGCATATATAGACTGACATGCCCTATGACAAATGTGATTGCTGCCATATGACCTAATAATTGTAGGCAGGTCCTGGCCAATGTCTGTGGGCTGGTTTGTGTTGTGGCAATCAGATTCACTAGTATAACAAATCTGTGTAGTGGTAATGAGGCTTTGGCCTCCACTACATCAAGGTGGGCCCCAATGAATTCCAGTTTTTGTATGGGTATCAGCGTTGATTTTTGCATGTTTATTTGTAGCCCAAGTTGTGAGACAAGAGCCATTGTCTTTTAAGTAGCTTCTAACGCGTCTTCCTGGGAAGTGGGATTTGAGTAGACAGTCGTCCAGGTACGAAATATCATGACCCCTTTGCTTGCAGAGGTGGGCCAACACCTCCGCAAGAACCTTGGAAAACATCCAGGGAGCCATAGAGAGGCCGAAAGGCAGTACTTTGTACTGGTAATGATCCTGTCCCAGAACAAATCTGAGAAATCTCCTGTGTGATGGGTGTATGGTGGTGTGAAAACATGCGCCCTTGGAGGTCAAGGGCCGAGAACCAGTCCACCTGTTTCAGTGCTGAGATTCTTGTTTGCTAACGTGATCATCTTGAACTGTTGAACCCCCACAAACTTAAGTTCCCATAGGTCGAGAATGGGCCTCCATCCCCCACTCTTTTTCTGGATTAAGAAGTAGTGGGAATAAAAGCCCTTTCCTCTGTCAGTACTGATTCTACAGCATCCAAGTTCAGCAGGTGGTTTATTTCCTGTCATATAAGGTGCTTGTGAGAAGGATCCCTGAAAGGGACAGGAAGGGAGGGGGTAAATGGAATTGAGTAACCTGTGTCGATAATATCTAATACCCATTTGTCCAAGGTGATGGTCTGCCATACTGTGTGGAATAGGATCAGATGGTCTACAAAAGGATGAATGGTTGTTGATGGTTTCAGCAGTTAGAAATGTGACAGACAGCTCAGGCCCTCAACCAAACCCTCAGAATTGCTGTTTCGAGGGGGGCTGCTGGAACGGCTGAAACGGGAGTGGTCTACATCTTGTAGGCATCTGTCTACAATTTTGTGGGTCATATTATCTCTATGATTGGACATATGGGGCAGGGCTTGTTCATTGTGCTGAGTGATATTTCCCTGACTTCCTTCTTTGTGTAGGTGTATAAATGTCTAAAGACCAAAGAGGTGCCCTGGAATCTTTTAGGATATGGAGGGATTTGCCAATCTTGTGTGCCAACAATTTCAGGCCCTCAAAGGGAAGATCCTCAATGGTAGAATATGCCTCTTTCGGAAACCCAGAGAAGTGGAACCACAAAGCCCGTCACATAACTATGGCTGTAACAATGGATTGTGTGGCTGTGTCTGCCGCGTCCAATGAAGCTGTAAGGTCATCCATGCAAGATGACGACCCTCAGAGATGACTGCTTTGAATTGTTCTTTTTTGCCATTAGGGACGTAATCAATAAACTCAGACATTTTAAAATAATTTGTGATATTATATTTGGCCATCAGTGTGTTGAAATTTAGATTCTGAATTGCAAAGTCACTGACGAATAGGCCATATGGGGTGGTTGTGGAGTGGTGTGGATTGTCCTATTCATTCACGATCTTTACCACCAATGAATTCGGTGGGGGATGTGAAAAGAAAAAATCCAGACCCTTAGAGGGGATGTAGTACTTCTTGTTCACTCTTACAAATCAGTGGTAACATTGCAGCAGCCTGTCAGATGATCTTCACTGGGTCCATGAATGCTTCATTTAAGGGAAGCACAATCTTCAATGAGGTTGATGTTTGTAAAATGTCCAACCGTTGGTGTTGAGATTCTGCAACCTTTTCCAAGGTTATCTCGAGCAAGACAGCAATCCTGTTAAACAGCTCCTGGAATTGTATAAAGTCATCAGCTGTTGTGGGTGGTGGAGGTATGATGGCTTTGTCCGGAAAGGACAAAGATATTGATTGGTGAGGTGACCTACTGATCCAAAGTCTCCTCTGGAGGCTTGGAGGGTCCACCTACCGAGGCTGATGGGGAGCATCTTGGTCTCTCCCTGTGGGTACTAGGAAACGACAGAATGCTGTTGCCTCTACACAGCCCAGAGATCCTAATAAGACCACTGAGGCGAGAATGGCATTGATGATGGCATTCATGGATGTCAATACCACTCATGGGTGTCACCCCTGGGGTGATATCTGGATTGTTCCAGTGGACCTGGTCTGGTGGTTGTCTGAATGGGTGAAGAGTGGCATGAGGAGTAAATGTCCCCTTCCTCATCATCATCTTCCTCACGGGAAAAAAGCAGGCCAATCTGGATGGTGGTGTAAATTGGTATGGTACTGAGCGTGCCAGAGTAACATCAGTAGCAAGAAGGGGACAGTCTGGGGGTGCAGAGACTATCAGGTCTTTGTGGAAAAAGAATTATTGCATGTGTGACCATCAGTATAAGGACGACATTGCAGGTGGTGCCACTGAAGTTGTAACAGTTGTTGGTACCAATGTGGTTGTGCTATACGCTATGTGACCAGTAGGTGGTGCCATAGATTGCAGCGATGCCAAGTTGCCTGGTGCCACATGCTTAAGCGGCTCCAGTCGGTATCATGAAAGAGGATGTAAGCTTCTCTTTCCCACTCTTCTTGCAGCCTGCCCGCTTAGGGTCTTTGGCTTTCGCAGTACCAGAGGATCCCACTGACTTGGAGGTGCTCAACCACACCGCAGTCAGTACCGAGAGTGTTGGACAAACTGGGGACCACTTCTTTTTAGATGGTAGGGGAGGTTGTTGCCTGCTTTTTGTCCACATTTTTTTTTTAAGACTGCAATTTCCTCTGAGTGTGGTGGAGAATGTCTGCTGAAGGCTGTCGCTGGAATTGGTGGAGACTGGGGTCTGGGAAGGGTCTGGGGTCAGAAACTACAAGCAGTGACTTTTCCATCAGGATAAGTTTCAACTTAAGTCTCTTGCTTTTCTGGCCTCTGAGGTATGTGTATCTCGTCCAAACAACGGACACACCGAGAATGTCTGTCACAGGGATTACCTCCTGGCAAGAAAGGCATCATTTAAATCCTGGGAACATGGGCGTGCCCCTCTCACTATCATTCCCCCAGCTGAAGGAGGTTAAAGTTACACTACACTATAAAGGGCGAACAGAATCTTAACTAATAATAATTTAAAAAATTAAGAAAATAAACAGGGAGAGAAAAGGGTAGCTATAGCTAACTAACTCTACTCAAGCCATACTAACACTGACTTTAAGAGGTAAGTCTGAAGCAAGCAAAGAGGCGCTGCTGTGGCTCCACTCATGCCACGGGAGGTTGAGAAGGAACTGAGGGCAGTTTGGTCGCAGAGTGCTACATAGCTGCCAAGAATGGCGCGAGATGGGGAGAGCACCCATGTGACCCAAATGGGCAATGCTACTGAAATTCTCCAATCAGAGGTGCAGGGACACACATTCACCCTGTGGAGTACCCACAGGGACACTTTGAAGAAGAACCAGGGAAACTGATGGGCCAAAGTGTGTGGAAGTGGGGGGGTGGATTATCTTCTGCCCCTGAATAGCCAGACTTCTAAAATAAAGCCATAGAATTGTTGAAATACCAGCTATTCTTCTGAGCAACCATGAGCAATCAATAAGGGGACTGAGCTTGCTGGTAATCAATACATGGTCAGGTCATTCAGTATACTGACCATCCTGCATTCCAGTGGAGTCTTAAAATGCTGATCAGCACAAAAAGTCCTGTTTGTAGTGCAGTTCAATATGCTACCCAAAGAACACAAGAGATGATGCAAGGTGCACACACAAGCAATACTGCAGCTGGCTCAGTCTCACTGAACTACACGTTCAGGCAGCACTGAGGTGGTCAGAGACTGCCCAGCAAGCCTGATGGAACACAAAATGCTGCTGCTGAAGCTATGGTGCTCCCTGAACTCCTCCTCCCACTCCTCCAAAGAGCAGGAAAAAAAGCTTATCAAGGGAAGGATAGAACAGACAGAGGAGGCAATAGTTTACAGATACAGGAGAGGTGAGGAGGGAGGGAAACTGATCTGACCGTGAGCTTCCAGTCTTGTTCTGTTCCCTCGTCCCCCCAACTATGAATATTTCTGTTCAGCAGCTCTGCCCCTCCTTAACCCCTCCCATCTGAAGCCTAGGGTCTGCTTCTCTCCTTCCTTCTCAGGCTGCTCTGCTTCTTGGAGGTGAAAGAGCAGAGAAGAGCAGGTGGGTCCAGAGATGCAATAGTTGAGAGTCTTTGGACCCAAGCAGCAGCTATAATCTCCATGTATTAACTGGGTGGGTGGGGGGACTGTATTTTGGGACAGCCTGAGATGATATCAGCCCTCTCTCCTTAAGTTCACACCCCCTGGAACCTCACAAGAAGCTCAGGCAAGGACCTCCTTCCCAACACCCTAGACACCGCGGGTAGGAAATCCTACATAACCGAAAGCTTTGTTCTACAATGCACCCTCAGCAACAGATCTCACTGTATGACAAACCATTTTTAAAATCTGTAACAGAAAGCCCCCCATTCCCATCATTAGACTGTTACAGATTACAAAACTTGCTTATCTGATTCACAGTGAGAAAACATCTTCAAAAAAACATTACAATCTGTTCTTTATGATGTGTTACAGAACAAAAACAGCTGTCCAACATTTCAGGCATTTGTCACACATTCTGATAGGCATTTTGATAGCAGATGTGAATGTTAGTGCTACAGGCACACATCTGTCACATGCATACCTATAAACGAAACCAAAGTTGGTAGGTCTAATTTACCCTTGCCAGCCTTCTGGAAATAACTGTTCAACTTAGATTACATACATGGCATCCTTAAACTGCTGTAGCTGTGCAAATATTTGTTGTATTTAATTCACCATGCTAAAGCATTCACACATATTTCAGGGAGTCCCTTACCTACATATCGTTCCACATCCAAAACAGAGAAAGTAGGGGGAGGGAGTCTGAGCCCTAGGCCATCTAATTTAGGAACCATAATAGGGACATCAAACCCATGTTTCTCCAGGTATCTTTGTGTCAGCTGGCAGCCATGCATTTTCAAAATGATTTCATCAGCACTGGGGGGAAAAAAAATCAAAATATTAGCACTTAAAAAACAGTAAATCTGTTTGAAAGAAATGAACAAAAAAATTGTTAGGTTTCAAGGAAACATCTTATTGGAGCTATATAGCTAATATAAATCAAATTAAGTTAAGTGAATACAATTTTATTAAATTAAGCACTCAACATGAAGTCCAGCCTGCTGGTTACATTTAATTAAACTAAAAGACAACAAATTTAAAACCAATCAAAGAAGCACATTTTTATATGCATAATTAATCTGGGGAACTCATTGCCATAAAATGTCATTGAAGCTAACAGTTTAGGAGGATTCAAAAAAGGGCACTTATATGGATAATGACAACTTACTAGTATATTAGGATAAAAAGCATTTTCTTTTAAAAGGAGGATAAGTCATCATGACTGAGAGAGTAAGGCAACCCTTAGCTGCTGAAATAGAGATGAAATTTCTTCTATGACCAGGTTATTACATAGCTGTACACCAGAGGATCTCTCGTCACCTTCTTCTGAAGCCAATCTGGGACTAGATAAACCACTGTCCCTATGCTTGTGATCTACACTAGAGAGAGAAACTGGGAAGTGATTTCTGAGTCTCTTGTCTCCTGGACCAGGAAAATGTTGAAGAAGCAATACACCTAGCAATGTGGGGTAGTAATGATAGACTCCATAGGAAATTACACCCATATGTAGTAATTTGATTGATGGATGCTTCAACAAGGTGCCTTGAAGGCATATATATATGGATATGAAACACTGGATGAAAAAAAACTAGATCTCAGGTATGGAGCAAGGGTTTTTTGGGAGTGGAGTTTTTGTGGAGGCATCTTAGAAAGACCTTTTGGACATGATCAATACCCAAGATTTTCCCCCTTTTTGGGATTTGACTTCTAAGCAAGTTTCCATACCTTGGGAATGAGCGAGCCCGTAGTTGTTTAACAAAAGTCCGTGTCCCAGCTTGGACTGGTTTGGAACCATCATCAAATTCTGTGTAATCATGTCTGTGCCAGTTCCTCCTCTTCTTCACTACATTTTTTTTAAAGGATTAAATTTAAAATTAGTCAAGGTTTATGGCATGGGTCAGACTGGTTGCTGTTCCATCAATGAATCAGGTAAGCCTTTGATCACATTATTAAGACTGGCAGTCTTTATTTTTAATTCAGTTGAATTCATCTGTTGCATAAACAAAGTCTTCTTTAAAATATTCTTGTGGTAATAATAAAATATTAATCCTTTGCATTTCTATAGCTCCTTCCATCTTGGAATCTCAAAGCAGTTTATGAATAATTATTTCAGATTCAACACTCCTGTAATAAGGGAATACAAACACTGACAGCCTGAAACTTGCCCAGAAAATTAAAGAGGAAGCCTACAGCAGAAACAGGAATATAATTTAGGTTTCCTAATGCTCAATCCTACATTTTAATCAGAATATCCTCCTACATCTTCAAGATAACTCAATTATTATTACTTAATATTTATATCCCATAGACCAATACATCCCAATAATCCTGACTGGGGGCTCCAATATGCAAGCAGTTTGTATAAACGTATGAAAATCCAGTCATTGGCTATTTTTTAAAATTGCTATTTTTTTTACTCAACCCTCATCCACTTCATCCTGTCCTCCACCCCGATCTGTTTGCCCCATCCACTGGTTACATCTTGTCTTTTAGATTGTAAACTCTTTTGGGTAGGGATTTATTATGTTTGTACAGTGCCTAGCACAAGGAGTCCAGACTCGGTTGAAGCCTTAGGTGCTACTGCAACATACAATCATCGATGTCCAAGTGTATGATTTTATATTAATAAAAAAAAATGATAAATAGATGTTCTCTTGTAGTTTTGGGCAATTGACTTTGGTTCTCTTCTACTGGCTTCATGATATATTCATACAAAGGCTTTAGACTTCTAGAACTAAAAATAAATGTAAACTAGAAGTTTCCATACAAATTGCTTTGCTAGTTACACCATTACAAAGCACAGGTACGTTACTGAAAAAAATATTACAAAGTCACAAAGGAATTGTATGCAGTCTCCCACGTCAATCTTTTTTGAAATAGATAAATTTACTTAATCTTAAAAGCTTCCCGGTTTTAACATAAAATGATCTAATAGCACTTGTCCTCAAACCCATTTAATCTTTTCAGGAATTACTCTTAATTTCTATCAACCACTTGGCACCATAATTCAGACAGATGTAAAGCTATGGCTTCCTTTAGAAGCAACACAAGTTCATCCATGAATTTGATGGCAAAGAATACCAACACATCAGTAGCACTTTCTACCAACACAATACTGTCTCTCTCTTGCACTCAGCTTCTATCATTTCAGAGGCTGAGAACTCCAACTACATTCTCAGCAAAAAGGATCATACTGCATCAGCTTGGAATGAACTTCTGTTGAGTTTAGCCCTAGTTTTTCATGGCCTTTTTGTCAATCTGTAATGTACTGACCACCACTTGAGGGAAGTTGAAAAAAACTTAAAACTCAGGCTATGCTTACTTTATTCTGATTAATTCTAAAACAAAAAACTATGCCAAATTGTGCTCAGTAGTATTTGATAACTGCTAATGAAGACAGCTTTCCCCAAGATACATAACTGAGACCAAGTCTGCAATGTAATCTGCTGAATAGGAAAAAGCTCGTTACTTGCCTTCTCACACAAATAGTGTCTCAAAAATTGAGACAAAAAAGCCTGGCTAACAAGATCGGACATCTAAACCATTTTATTAACATGATATTATTGGATCTTAATTCAATCCAAAACAAATTAACTCCCATTGCAAACATTAAATAAATTTCGGATGAGCTCTTGTAAAAAGTTCATATTGCATCCAGATTGCAATAAAACCTAGCAAGACGACACAATTATATTAATAAAGTGAAGACCGATTTTTTTAAGCTCTAGATTTTTTTGCTGCTACTGTTTCAGAAACACCAGCTGCTGTCCAGAACTGACTGACAGCTAATTAATCTATTTGCATCTCCCAGTTGTTACACATGACAAGTAATTATTCCTAATGATATATTGTTTTCTGTAGAGGCAACAAACTGTACCCTTTAAAAGACACTTAGGAAAATAAATTGACTCAATTAAACATGTGACGTTTATCGTGATTTGCTAACCTGAAAATCAGTGTTTTAGAGCTAACTTAATGAGGAGACTATTCAAATAATATTCAATAGTACTTCATAAATAATGAAGCCAAGTTTTAATTAAGTTTCCAAATCTACTTCCTCATTCATAAATATTTGGTAATGCAACAAATTAGTGGCTAATACTCTGATTTGCAACATACAGCTCTTCCACTGAAATTCACTGAGATGGAATGATACACTGCAACTGAAATAATACAGAAGTTGCATAATACATTTATTTTTACAGTGCAGAACTGATGTTTAAAACTAGTTGTTAACATTTGAGAGCTGGGAATTAATAATTTTATTTCAGTTCATTCTTTTTCACCACTTGGTACTTTGGAAGGTACATCATGCTTCCTCAAGCAAAAGAATACAAAGCAGGATGAAAAGTACCTTCTTTATTTAACTGTCAAGTTACTTTTTACAGTTGGTAAAATCAAGACACACTGGAACAATATAAAAGCAAGAAAGAAAATAAGTAACTTCATTGTTTAAAAAACAGATTTCTTGATTTGTGTGATTTAGAATGGATGTTATGTAAAAAGGTTCAGCTCTAAGAAGTGGAAGGAAAACATCTTTTTCCCTCACCAATGCAAACTGAAGAAAGGCACAGCCCACAATGATAACACTAAAAACAGATGAAGCAAATCCATTAGAAAAGCAGAGATGGTTTAGTAAAAGGAATGACATAGAATGGGCCAGAAGTTCATTTTAAGATAGTACAGGGGAAAGCATTTTTTAATTTTAATTTAATTGTTTTAATTAAAATTTTTACATTCTGCACACCAGGCCAGTAACCACTTCTGACTAACTTATGTAAACACACCTTTACTATTCTTACCTACCCTCCAATTACTTCATTTGACCTTTTCCTATTGTCTCAGAAAAATCACAACCTAGATTTTAGACAGGAATTGTCAGTGTAATTTGTTTGTACAATGAGGATTTAACCCTGTTTGGGGTCTTTAGGTGCTACCGCAACAGAAACAGCTTGGACCTATGGGATTTGAGAGCAGGTTAAAACAAGATGAAAAAAGTAGCATGCCAACCATGTTGCCAACATGCATGATATTTAGTGTTTTTCTTGGAGCTCCTGCAGTCAATTGGCAACATGAGAGTCTTGGCTTTCTTGTAATAATAATTGAAAGGGTTCGAGCCCTCATGATTATGGAGATAAGCCTGGAATCATGACACAAGTGTATCCTAAAGATTCCAAAAACAGTATGCAAAGAAAAAGAGCCCTCAATGTATTAATTTTAAAAAACACTTTAAGCACTCATGATTACTCATTTTTTAATGTTTCAGGTTGGCCATAATACATCCCTCAACCAACACATTTGCAGTTCTCTACATGCTACAGAGTAGGCATAGGAATATGATATGGTGGTCCACATTTTCGAAAACAAATATGAAATCTGATAAGTGAACAAATCTAGGTTCCATGTGGATACTCAAACTGTACATTGTGCATTGTCAAGCCAGGAGCACACACTTGAAAGTTTGGGCTCCTACATACATGGCTGTATGATGAAGCCACTGTTGACCTATTGCTTGCTCTTTCAGCATCAGAAGCTGATTTAGTTCTGGCTGAAATGTGAAAAGTAAATTGAGTAATTTTCTGATATTAGTAA
Organism: Emydura macquarii macquarii; assembly: GCF_026122565.2. Classification (NCBI taxonomy): domain Eukaryota; kingdom Metazoa; phylum Chordata; order Testudines; family Chelidae; genus Emydura; species Emydura macquarii. Next base: position 3,856,222 of record NW_027133667.1, read on the forward strand.
CTTTGATCTTTAGATCTTTAACTACACAGCAGAGTTCCTTTATATGCTGAAGTCTGCCTTCATTAGCATAATGGCTTCTTCAGTGGGCTGAAAGTCAGCCTTAACTGACATTTGGTAATATGGAGTTCGCACTTTTTTTATACCGTTAGTCTTACAAGTTAAATTGCTATGAACAAACTTGTAATGATTAGGTGGGAAAATATCCATAACATATATACCCCCCGGAACTGCTGATATACCTGGCCTTTTAATCTGACTGTAGTTGCGTTTAAGCCTTTTTCAAAACACTTTGGAGAAACATATTTCAAGTAATAGGGAACGTAGCACTTTCAAAACATTGTTTAAGGAACCCCATCATCCGTCTTTCCCCTCCCACTTAAAATGTAGATGCTTAGAGTGCTGGCTACCTTAAAAGAACAGCCATTTCTCCTAGCTGATTGCTCATCAGTTATAACATTAGATCCAATAACTGAAAGGCCAAATGAAGATTTCAGCTCCAACAAACAAAAGCCATGTGCTGAAGAATAGAGATTTCACCTGAAGTGCCTAATAAATCTAGATGATTTACCCACTTGAAACAATGTGAAGCAACCAGGATAATTTTTACCCTACATTTTCTTCTCTTTCAAAGGATTTCCAATGCAAAGTTCACCCTTATCCCTATGTCATACTCCTGCACTAGAGTTCAGTGGAGGTGCTTGAGCTGTAATCCCTTCAATATAAGTGAGGGCAATAGACATCTGCTCTGGCCTAATTTTTAGGCCCAATCCAGACCCAAGCCCACCCAACCCAAGACAGAGAAGGTTGGGTCATTTTCCGATCAAACTCTTCCCTCCAAAACCTGAGACAAAACTGCCAGCACCTCCTGCTTGTTAGGTCAACTCTCCTCCTCCGGCCCATGGGTTCAGTGTAGCAGCGGATTAGCAATCTGCATCTACAGTCTGCTGACTGCCACCGCCTGCTATGCTGTGTGTGGTGAGAAGTGCTGCAACTCCTACACACATTTACTCCACAGCACACAGAAGTGATAACAGCTGGCAGAAACAGGGCACACAGTTGCCACTGTGTTGACCCCACGGACAGAAGGGAGAGGTGATGTGACCCTAGTGGGTCTGGCTGTGTTCCCATCCAATCCAGACCTGACTGACACTTGTAGTTGAGTCTCACTGTGTTTAGGTTGGGTTGCAGAGCTCTAAGAATGGGGCTGTCACAGCCGGACATTCATAAGGAGTACTTCAGTTTGGAACTTTTTCCCCCCCTCCTTGATTTGGCAAAGCAAGGATTTATCAGTCTAGGTAAACTACAAAGCCCATTTTCCTCTCCACCTTACCCCACCCTGCAAAAAAAAAAAAAAAAGCCACCATACACATACACATTCAGACAGAGGATGGGAGAAAGTTGTAGGAGATTAGTGGGTATTTCTGTACACTGTGTTGTATTTTGATCCATAGGACAGGTGCACAGTGATAAAAGATTAGAGAACTGATAACCACAAGTGTTTAAAAAGGTATGGTTTTTAGCCCTTAAATTAACAGTTGCTAATCCTGAAGTTATCCTATACACTATAAAAGAGATTAATTTTCCAAAACAATCAATCAGAGCTGCAACAACTTTAACTCATCTCTAATGTTGTTAGTTGAGGAGCAGTTGTCTCATCCATACAGATCAGAAACTCTAGGAAAGGCAGGCAAAGCTGGATTCTTAGGATGTAATATCCATATACCATCCAGATAAAGATCAGTTACCCAACCTCTCAGCAATCTCTCAAATATCCTCTGGGAAACTAGTGGAAGAGGGGAAGGGGCAGGAAATCAATGCTGGTAAGATTTTAGAATACAATTCATAACGCCACCCAAAATGTCTTCCTAGGTGAGATCTTAACAAGAGAGTTAGGCTTTAAAAAACCCAAATCAGGAGGTTATGTACATAAGCATTACACAAGATTTACTCTTCGCCATTCAATATTCTTCTCTCTCCATTATTAAAATGTTTTAAGCATTACGCACCAAGATACATACCTCTTTGCTCTTAGGGCTGAATGAAGAAGGAAAACCTGCTCTATCCCTTGTCTGTGAAATTTTAATATGCTCAGACAAGGAAAGCATATATACAGTTTGCTTCCAATGATGCTACTGTTTTCTTTTGAAAGGAATTTGAATGCCTTTTATGTTCCTCTAAAACAAATTTAATCCCAACACATTAAATTACAAGAAGAGGAACTGATTTAATGATCCAGAGTATTTCATTTTGAACATTTTCTACAGACCAAATAAAAGTTTAATAGGAGCCAGTTTCCCAGAAAGCTAGGGTAAGAAATTATACAAACTTTACTGTATTCAGAAGTCATCCCTTTAAGGGGAAAAAACCAAAATATTTAAAACCCATCATGTGGTAAGAATCAAACAGCATAACGAAGTATGTGTCGTATACCAAAATTCCTATGCAACATGCTGACGAAGCTTAAAAGTTATCAAACATAGAAATCAAGCTCTAAGGAATATTGGGTGAACCCTGCAGTAAGATGAATTTATGAGCCTTTACTTCAAAATAGACTGACCCCCTTTAAAATCCCTCCCTGCCCAGTTCCTGTCTCAGCAAAAATAGAACACAAATGGAAAAAAATACAAACTCTGATACGTTTCTCCCCATTGATAAAAAAAAAATAAGTTTCTTCATTAAACATGAACCCCACACATTCATCTTCAGAGAGCTGCAGAAACTAGGATTTCTACCTTAATTTGGTGCATGCAAAAAACATGGTAATCATAGAATCATAGAATATGAGAGTTGGAAGGGACCTCAGGAGGTCATCTAGTCCAACCCCCTGCTCAAAGCAGGACTAACCTCAGCTATATCATCCCAACCAGGGCTTTGTCAAGCCTCATCTTAAAAACCTCTAAGGATGGAGATTCCACCACCTCCCTAGATAACTTATTCCAGTGCTTCACCACCCTCCTAGTAAAAAACTTTTTCCTAATGTCCAACCTAGACCTCCTGCCCTGCAACTTGAGACTCTTGCTCCTTGTTCTGTCATCTGCCACCACCGAGAACAGCCTAGCCCCATCCTCCCTGGAACCCCCTTTCAGGTAGTTAAAGGCCGCTATCAAATCCCCCCTCACTCTTCTCTTTTGCAGACTAAACAAGCCCAGTTCCCTCAGCCTCTCCTCATAAGTCCTGTGCTCCAGCACCCTAATCATTTTGGTTGCCCTCCGCTGCACTCTCTCCAACTTGTCCACATCCTTTTTGTAGTGGGGGGCCTAAAACTGGACACAATATTCTAAATGATACTATTTCCAGTGTAATCCGATAATATGGCCATATAATAGCATAATTTTGGATGAAATTGGTCAAACTTACTCCTTAACAAAAAAAAGGATATTGTGTCACAATCTATAATCCACAAAGACCCAGTCAAGAGGTAGCAAAGAAAAATAAAGTTAGAGAAAATATTTGAAATAAATCCAGCTACTCTGAACAGATTCAATTTGGCTAATCCATAACCAGAAATCCCTGTTTATCTTCAGGCGAAACACACAAAGTGACCTATCATAGACTACCTTGAACTTGGGAGGGTACAGCAGGTAGAACTTGTCCTTTATTTTTCAGGGATGAATCGTAGTTCACTATTGGATGGGAATCCTGAAAACAGGACATGCTGATTTTCATCTTGCCTTGCCTTGGAGAAGAGACTGAATATCCGGGGGAAATCAAGGAACTGAACCTGCCTTCAGTGCCAACTTGCAGACAATCTTCGGATTTTTGCTTTCTAGCTATGTTGTCCAACTCTTCAAGGCACTTGGTTATTCTGATAACCTATGCTTTTAACTGGCTCAACTCTTAGCAAAAATATGCAATGGAATCTGCTACTGTTGTCAATAACTTAAGTTGCAAGCAAACAATTCTCTGCTTTACTTGCTCAGAAAATCTGTCCACTGAAATTTGCAAGTAACCTTTGCAAGTAAATTTGCAAGGAATGAAATGAAGTTTTTCATCTTTTTATTTATGATCTGTGTACCACAAATGGATCTAATGAAGAGGAATGGATGGAGAAGTAGTTTCTGCTGCCACAGTGTTTGAATGACAGTCTCTCTTTTCCAATTCCTAGAAGATTTAGGTTCAGATAGGGAGGTGTGGGGCTTTGTTTATAAAATCAGGGAAGTGGAATGCAGACAGGCAATGAAAACAATTACAAAGACATAAGAGGATAGATCCCCATTGAAGTTGCAGCTCTCAGATTTCTTTGGACTGCTCTTTGTGTGCAGCCTGCTATTCATGGAAGAAAGGGAAGACATAGACCCTGCCAGCCTGTTCTTTCAATTGCTGGCTTCTTCAGGATTTGAAACTAGAAATTAATCTTCAGTGCTTCCCAATTTCCAAGTATTAGAGACCTGACAAAATTTTTATAATGGGGTCCTTCAGGATTTTGTCAGTTTTCACTTCCCTGTTGTTTTCACCAGTATCCTACGAGGTGTGAGAAGAATGATACAGCATCATTGCCCACACTTCGGTCACTTAAAAAGCCACCACCATGATCTCTCCCTTTCAACTGAGTTTGGTTTTCTTCAAACTCCAGTCACTCTCCAAATATTCATGTAAATTTCTCTGTTTGATCTTCAGCTGCGGTTTATATTTTTATGTGATAGTGGCAGTTATGAAAAAGTAGATCAGTACTGCAACTTAACATATATGCTGTCATGCATCATGTTAACCTCCCCAACTATTTTTTAAAACTTAAATTTAGCCAGAAATAAATAATTGTCTGTTAAATTTTGAATGTCCGTCCCAACAATTTTTTTCAAGTTTTAGGTTGGGGAAAGAATATACATAGTCATTTACACCCTTGATCTTTGTTTCAGCATTCAGTACTTACTTAGGGATGGTCCATGCAGAACTGCACAGCTGGGACAGTGGTACAGATCAATGTCAACAGCATGGTGCTCCTCTACTCTGACACAGCTGAAAAGAAAATAATTGTTTTAAATGCTCAAGAGAATGAACAAAAAAAATCTCAAGACTTCAAGTCCTTTTTTTTTTTTGGATAGAGAAGAAAATAAGTTAAATCTAGCAACATTTACCAGAACTCACTGCAGCTCTACACAGTTAGAACTACATACATCAAGACTCCACTCTAAAGCCATCAAACTATATTGGTCACTTTCAATGTCTGTATAGCTACTTTAACAATATGCAAATCAAAGTTTAATTGCGAATACCATTAAAATGGCTGATAAAAAGTAACCAGATGGCAGTACATTCTTTCAGACTTAAAATCTGAGTGCACAGTGTAACTACAGAATGTAAGAAACAGTGATGCTTTGATCTTAATTACAAGAAGCATGGTGTGCAAGGTAATTAAAGCAATTCTCCTTATAAAAGCAAAGAGAAAAATGTATTAATGAAGTCTAAGTGCTGGTAGTTTACAGAAGACATCAAGGAAGCTTTATTGCTTCCCATGTGGCAATACATATCTTCAGTAGTGCATTGGGGGAGGGGAGGTGATGCAGACAGACAGACAGCTATTATCTCAAAGATCAAAGGGAAATAAGGTACACTATTCATTTTTCTTCATACCTTCCCTTGCAACAGCAGCTATGTAAAAATGATCACACTAAGTGTATTCTTCTGCTTTGCAAAATATATGCATCCTTTTGCATAAATACACACAGTTCAAGGAGAGTTTGAAAGACTTAATACTTTGTTTAGTGTACACTTTTTCCCAGATTAAATTAAAAACACTCTTTTCTTAGTTTAACTGTAAACTTTTTTTTAAATAATGCTTGTTATGAAATACCTACATTTAGGTCATTTATAAATACAATATTTAGACCAAGCAGGTTATTTCCTCTCTTGGAAAGATTACACCAACACATATGGATAGCTATAAAAACCCAGCAGAGATAGAAAAGGTCAGTTAGTCTGTTCAAAATAGGAAATTAAGTATTGGTAGTGATATTTTTCAGGTTTTGAATCACTAAAGATTAATGATTTAGAAAGGCAGTGTTTATATAGAATTTTCTCAAGACAAGCTTTACTGTTTAAATACTCTTTGCTGATAGGCATCCAAATTTTGGCAGAATTCCTTTCGCTTCAAAGTATGTGACTTGTTCATCAATAATGATGAAAAATTAAGAGAATTGTTTTTATATCATAAAAGTTCACAAAACAGACAAGATTAAACATTCATATTAATAAATCCAATGGAAACAGATAATACCAGTACTACTGCCATGTAAATTAAGCCCCAAGCTCATCCAATTGACTTAAAGGAACAGACCCTCTGACAACCAGAAGACAGATTTTAAAAACCAATACACATACACAGACATATTTAATTATTTTTAAGCCAATCTTGTCATTTTTGACCACTTGGGGATGACTATCCTAGAAGCACAACTAGCTTCTGGAGTATCTACAAAAAAAACACAGGAGAGGTCAAATTTTCATTTGGAACAGCTGTATTTTATTGGATAATTTTATTTATAGCATATTCATCATCATGCCAACCAAATTTGTGAACCCCAGTAGCCCTTGTGCAAGACTCAGAAAATAAATGCAAAGTTCATTGGCTTCCTACTGTGTATCTGCATTTATAGAAAGTGCCTGTCACTATAACATCCACTCCAGTACACTAACAGTGGCAGAGAAAGTATGCACTAAACGGCATAAAGACAAAAATGGGTAAATATTTCCAACAGCCAGCAGGAGCAGTCTACCAACATATAATGTCTTGATGAAAGTGTTGTGGCTTTGTGTAAGCAAGGAAGGCAGTTACATTTGTTATTCACTATGCTTTTAGCAGTGTTTACATATGGTAGTATAAGAAGTTAGAATGTTTGTATTCATGGATCACAATTACATCAAAGTTGAACTGCTCTGCATTCAAAACAAATAGTTATATTTACATGTATGTTTATTTTATTGTTTATATCCCAACGGACTAAAGCCAGAATATTTTTTTTAAATCACCATAGATGTGGTCTTAGTATGTGTGCCACTATGTCAGACACCTCCAGCACTATTTGTAGGGAAGTGTGGGTGTAGGCTATCAACCGTCCCTTCAGCATCACGACTTTTAGTTCCTCTCAATGTACTTGAGGTAACGTCCACAATCAAGACAGTTTACCCCAGTTTGAATACTCATATTTCGATAGAAGCACATGGTAATTAGCCACATGCATCTGGAGACTGGTGTATGAGCAGGCTTTGCATCCAAACAGGTAGTTTCTTCAGGTGTTTCTCCCTGGGTGTGGATTTGTGAGGCCGCTGTTGCTTTGCCCTTTCTTGGACAGGAGCTTCTACAAGCGATCCTGTTACTGGGTGTGAGTAAAAGTTCTCAACCTCTCTGGACAGGACTTTGTTCCTCTTGCCAGCATGCTTGATGTGGCTGGTATCGATGCTAGCATGTGTGATAGATCTTTTGCAGGCTCCAACAACCTCTCATTTATCGCAGCATGGATAGCCTGTCAGGCATAGAAGGGTACAAGATATCCAGGAACCTGAGAGAGTCTTCCTGCCCCTGTTCCAGTGGTACATCCAGTGTCTCTACCATGCACTTGATGAGGTCTAAGAATGTCTTAAAAATCACTGGACTGGTGAAGGAGCAGAAGGATTTACTGCCTCACTAGGGAGGATAAGATCACAGCAGAGAGAAATTGTTATTCCCTTTGCAAATGTTACTCTCTCTCATTTTCCATCCCTTTTCTATGATCTGAACTCTCCTACTTGGCCTGATCTATACTGCCTCTTTGGCAAGAGGGATCTATTTCCAGAAGGGACATAAGATGAAAGCTTACATGAATAAAGCTGCGCATCTCAGGGCATCCAATAGAGCCATGGCTGATAAGGATATGGGCATTACAAAGGATGTTCCTTGGGAGTCCCAGTTCATTTTCTGCTGATACAGCCCTCCCCAGAATCCCTGACTCCCACTGTGCTCCCAAGGGAAAGAAGGAAGGGTGAATATACAGAGACTCCCTACTGTTCCTGAACTGGGGAGAAGGAAAAGGAGTGCATCTCCTCCAAAGACAGAGTGGTCCTGTCAGGAGTATTATGGCCCTCCTATGTCCTCCCTGAGTGCGAGATGAAGTCAGTACTGGAGATACCTCTCCTCTGTCTGCCATACCAATGGGCTCAGTGCCTTCAACATCGTGGACATGAAAGAACAGGGGTAACAAAACATGTGCACAAAACATTTGAGAATACACCAAACTGATTCATCTGTTTTTCAAGCCCCTCTCCTATTCAGTTTCTCCTCTCCTTTCCCATCCAAAAAAGATATTTAAAGCTGTTTAGGACCAAAGTTTTGACTACAGAAATGAAGTACAAAACTGAAGTTGCAAGGCTGTTTAATGAAGTTTCTATGAGGTGTTTGCACAGTGAAATACTAGAACTATACTTGTAACAACTGATGACAAATACTGCCCACTACCAACAGTAATAGAATCCTTTCAAAATAAGTCATATTATTGTTATATTAACAAAGGGTTTATATGGAGGTTAATTTTTTGTACAAGAATGAAGAGAACCTTAAAACAAAATGATTTAGCCTTATGCAAATGAATAGAATGCATATTAAATAAATTTTAAAGCCCCTTTAAAGTATCTAATTTTGAAAACATCACCACATCATTTTGCCTCTCTAAAAGATGCTTCTATACAATAGGAAGGAAAATCCCCATCTTTGCTACTTTGTGCTTGCAATTAGTTATGTGCATGTTAAAGACTAATAGCATACCTTTTTAAATATAAGGTATTATTGCCAATTTTCAAACTATCACAAATCAAGAAGAATTTCCAGATTTACTATATAAAAGGTTTTCCTATTAAACAGATTTTGCAAATTTTTGCATTATATTTTGACTAAAACATAACCTACAGTTCTTATGCTAAGTTTTGTATCTAGGTTGAACATACCATCTGAACACTCAAGGTAACTGTGCCTTTATTAGCGGAACCAGTTTTCAACTACAGCAAGATAAGCAAAGAATAAATCCTCCCACTCCTTATCACTAGAAAAGAATGCCAATGTGAGCATTTTTATCCAGGGGAAGGGAGATGGAGGTAGCGAATCAGTTTGTCAGATCCCATGGAAGTCTGGCTAGTCATTAATTCAAGTCAATTGTCTCCAAGTGTCAAAAGGATGCCAAGTAAGCAAAATCTGAAGATTCAGACAACAGAAAGTGCTAAAGATGTCACTGTCCCCACCCGCCAAATGGCTCTAGAGATATTTTGTAGGCAGAAAGTGTTCTGTAGAAGTCACAATTTGTCACTCGTTCAGACAGCAAATTTAAACTATCAAAAGATTTTAGAACTTGAGTCACAGATGAAGACCGAGAAACAGATTGAAAATGTCATCAGATACAAACACTTCCTTCTGTAGAGGAAAAGCAAACTGAAAAATTACTTGTATTTGAAAGCTAATCAAAATAACTAAGAAACATTTATATTCAGGAGAGGTAAAACTAAGTAATTTAAGCCTTAGATATAAGCTAAAATTGACAGACAAAAAAGTAGCCTTAGACACAAAGGATTCAAAAGATGTTCATTTTTTAATCATGCTACTAAGAACTTACCAAACTGAATTTTTTTTCTTCAAATAAAAGGAACCAATAGCTATCCATGAGTCCTACTATAGTCCAGTGTCATTCCAATACTGTATTATTAGTAAACTCATAACATTCTGCTTTTATGTTGATTAAATTATGCTGACATTTATTTCCTAAACGTATGCCAAATTGCTATGAACTAGGTAAATAAGTAGTTCCTCATATGGGGAGCATAATTATAGAACAGACTACTTACTCAATATGGGGCCAGTGAACATTTCTCCTTAAAATTTATCCATTGCCCAAAACAAAAAACAAAACAACAACAAAAACTTTAAAAAAAAGAGTTACTTACTAGTAACCATAGTTCAAAAAGATTGTATAAATTCACTCAAGGTGTGCAAGACAAAGAATTGCAGTTACCTAAGTAATACTCCTTCTTTCCTGCTAGTATAATCTAATATCTTGGGACAAGATGTTTGTGCAATACCTAGCACACTGCAGGCACTACCAGAAGCAAATACGTTAAAACTGATAGATTCCCCATTGTTAGAAAATGCACTCCCAGCTCTCAAAGAAGTAAGCCCGAGAAATACTAGTTTATTAAATATCACAGGATCTCATAATAGGCGTCAGACTTAGTTACTAAAAATGTAATGTATGTAACGGTATGAACAAAATTCAGACCTTCTCTGACAGATGTCACTCAGACATGCTAAGGAAGTCATTCTAGACCTGGGAAAGTTTGTTCTCATACCTTAGCACTGTGAAACTTGCAGAGTCCTATCAGATTATTTACAAAACCTCTTCCATTTAGACAAACTGCTGAAAAGAGATAATCAAAGGAAGCACAGAGATGGTTCCCAACAACTTAAGACACCAGCGTACAATAGATTCAGTCTATTTTAGATACTTCTAAGCCCCTCTATTATCTCTGAACTATGTTGCTTACTTTCCCCTGGTAAAGCATGTGGCTATGCAAAAATGCAGGTGGGTTTATAAATTGTTCGGATGGATCAGCAGGCCTTCTGGTGGTGCCAGACTTCCTGGTTGCCACCAGATTAAAGCTCTTCCATACTCAATTTACATCCAGGTTGAGAAGCCTAAGGGAAAACAAACAGTGTCAACTTGGCCAAGTTTGACACAAGAGCAATTCACAGTGCAAATACACAGGCTTTCCTTCCTTCCATGGGAAAGAAAGCTAGAATAAATAGTTTCTCTCTCAAGTAACTGCCCTTCTTCCAGGCACTTATGGCAGTGGGTATGAAGGTCAGCAAGTGGCATGTTCTTGTAAGATAGACTCAACAACAACCACCACCACCTGGATTCAGCCATCTTGCCCGAAAAACACAAACTCAAAAGATGTATCCTAAAGCTGGAAACATTAGCAAATTGAATCAAGTCATGACACTGCATAACTTCATCACTGCATGACTTCAGTTACAGCTAATTACTATATATTGCAATTAATATAATATAATAAACAAATATCTGTTTACAATGAAAATATTACAGCTAACATACCAATAAGTGACGGAGAGAGATATTTCTCTATGATGTATTTAATATGATCATTGTGGTATTTAACATCTTAAAAAATGAACATCTTGGTATTTTGTGTATTGGTTCCGTCCTTCCCCATTCTGAATCCATTGCAACCCTCAGTCTAGTGGCACAGTGCATTGACATGATCATCAGGTTATGTGGTTTTTTGGAAGCGAGGGGGAAAGAGATGGTGTACTTTATTGTTGCTTATAGTATTCCTGCCGATGCAAAAAAAGCGAACATCGTTCTGGGATGTAACATTACACTGTTGACTCATATTTAGCTCGTCATCAACTATAACTCCGAGTCCTTTCCTCAATACTCTTTCCTAAGCAGCCATTTCCCGTGTGTGTGTGTGTGCAACTGATTGTTCCTTCCTAAGTGGAGTACTTTGCATTTGTCCTTATTGAATTTAATCCTATTTACTTCAGACCATTTCTCCTGTTTGTCCAGATCATTTTGAATTTTAATCCTATCCCGCAAATCACTTGCAACTCCTCCCAGGTTGGCATCATCTGGAAACTTTATAAGTATACTCTGTCGTTATCTAAATCATTTGTGAAGATATTGAACATAACTGGACCCCAGGACCAATCCCTACAGGATCCCACTTTATGTGCCCTTCCAGCTTGACTGAACTACTGATAATTACTCTCTAGGAATGTTTTGCAAACTACTAATGCACCCACCTTACAGTAGCTCCGTGTAGGCCATTTTTCCCTACGTTGCTTATGAAAAGATCATGCATCAAAAACCTTACTAAAGTCAAGATATACTACATCTACCACTTCCCCCCATCCACAAGGCTCATTGGTTTGATGTGATTTGTTCATCCATGTTGACTGTTACTTATCACCTTATTATCCTCTATGTGTTTGCAAACAGATTGCTCATTTATTTGCGCCATTATCTTTCCGGGTACTGAAGTTAAGATGACCGATCTAATTCTCCAGGTTGTCCTTATTTTTTTTTTTTTTTTTTTTTTTTATAGACTGGCACTGTATTTGCCCTCTTCCAATCCTCCGGAATCTCTCCCGCCCTGCATGCATTTTGAAGATAAACACTAACAGCTTCCTGCTATTCAGGAAAACGTTTTGCATATTTCCCAAACACTCCGTCTTCAGGCATTAACTTTTGAATACCCAGGCAGGAAGACAGAGAGCAGACAGGTTGCGAGCAGGAGTCAATCACGGTTGTGAGAGATCAGACCGGGATATGTGGGGAATGTCAAGAGAGACCTGGCAAAGAGGCTCACCAGACTGGAGAACCAATGCTGGTCAGGCAGAGCTGATGCTAGGAGTATCGTGCAAGGATATGGAAACGTACAGAGAAGGGCAACCAAAAAATTAGTGATATGGAAGAGATTAAAAAGACTGGGTCCGTTCAGTTTGGAAAAGAGAAAACTAAGGTGGGGGGGGGGGAGGGAGATAAGATAGAGGTCTACAAAATCATGAATGGTGTGGAGAAAGTGAATAAGGAAGTATTATTTACCCCTTCATGTAACACAAGAATCAGAGGTCATTCAATGAAATTAGACAGCAAGTTTAAAAGAAAGAAGCACTTCATACAATGCACTATCAACCTGTGGAACTCATTGCCATAGGATTTGTGAAGGCCAGAAGTATAACTGGGTTCAAAAAAGAATTAATAAGTTCGTAGAAGATGGGTAATAGCCATTGATGAACCTAAGATGACCAGAGATATAACCCATGCTCCAGGTGTCGCTAAACCTCGAACTGTCAATTGGGGACTGGACAACAGAGGATGGCTCACTTGATAATTGCCCCATTCTGTTCTTTCCCTCTGAAACCTCTGGCCACTGCCAGAAGACAGGACACTGGGCTAGATGGACCACTGGCCTGACCCAGTATGGCCATTCTTATGCTCTTATCTGCTCAAGCAATCTGCCAAATTGTTCTTAATACCAGGAAGGTGGGAAGCTTTGAGATGAATTGCACTGGTACCACAAAATTCTCAAAGATTTATTACCTCTTGACAGAGACAGTCTGATCAGGCCCCTCACCATCTGTTAAATTAAAACATTACTGCAGTGTTTTCTGTGAGGACCCACAGAGTTTTCCTTGATATGAGGGAGAAAAGCCCAAGAGGTCAGATGGATAGCTCACAACTCCCACATTTATGTGGAGAGCCAAGTCTTGATGAGACTACAGCCTAGAGTTCATACATATCATTGATGAGCTCCCCAAGCTAGAGAAGAAGCATCCATAACCAGAATCAATACATGTAAGGGAGGGTAGAAGAGAACTCCTACACATGTTGGCAGGATTTGTCTACTAGACCAAGTAAGCTAGTACTCCTGAACATATTCTAATCGCCATATCCAATGGGTGAGAAACTGGAGAGTACACTGACTTTAGCCAGCACTGCAACTCTGAGATGAAGCCTTGCACATCAAACCACGTATGTGCAGGAGGCCATGTGCCCCAATAGCTTCAGACAATTTCTTACTGTTTTAAGTGGATGGGGCTCTGAGATCTATGGAAATGTTTAACACAGTCTGGAACCTGGCTTGAGGTAGAAACGCTTTGGCTACTGTAGAATGCAGTATAAATTATAATCTCTGAACTGGGGAGAAGATTGATTTGTCCTTGTTGATCAACACACTCCTCAGAACACTGAAGATCTAGATCATGGATAGATTGAATTGTACTTTTAACTTGGGTCAACCTCATACCAGCCAGTCATGCACATAAGGAAATATTTGCACGTGTTTTCCTTAGGAATACCGCTAGCACCACCATGCATTTTATAAATATTAATAGGATAGCAGACAGGATGAAGGGTACAACTGTAAACTGATAATGTGTGTTGGCCATAAAATCTTAAGAATTTCCTGATGGACAGACACATGGAAACATACATCCTTCAAGTGTCCAGCAATGCACCTGTGACCACAATTCAGTGAGGATGATGATGATGGAGGCCAGGATGACCATGTGAAACCATATATAAAGAAAATAAGTGTTAAAATTTTGCAAATTTAGGATGGGTCAGAGACCTTTTGCACCTTTGGAATCAAGAACTATTGTAAACAGAAACCCTTCCCCTCGATGGAGAGGGGGACCTCATCTACAGCTCCCAAATGGAGAAGAGACTGCACTTCTCAGAGGAGAACATTCTCAAGAGAGGGGTTCCTGAAGAGAAACAGGGAAGGAGGGGGGAGTGGAAATAAACTGCAGAGTATATCCCTGTTCCACAATACTTAAGAGCCATTGATCTCTGATAATATAGGACCAAGCACATATGAAGTGGGATAATCAGTTAGAAAATACAGAGGAGGGAGAAACTGGTTCATCATGGTCTGATATTCTGTTCCCATCAAGACAGTCAAACTGCCTGCTTAGGATTTCCCAACTGTCTTGAAGAAACAACAAAGAAGAAGACTGAGGAGAAGATGGTCTTCTGTGGTTTTTCCCATGTTTTCTTGAAAGGTCAGGATGCCTAGATGGATAAAAACCAGACATCACAGTACAGACTGAGGGTAGAAATGCTGTCCGTTAGGAAAAGGCTTGTAAATTCTTAATTTCAAATCTGGCCCTCAAATCTTTGAGACTACAGATCATCTCATTCATCTTCTACGGGAAGAGGGTAGAGCCTTTGAAGGGAAGATTCTCGACAGCCTGCTGGACCTCTTGTGGGAGACCCGAGGACTGAAACCATGAATATCTGCCCCATCTAAGGAAGCTTATAACCAGCTTGCCCTTGTCTAATATGGCCTGGAATTCCTGTCTGGTATCCTCTGGCAACTTATTTGAGAACTTCAGCCTATTGTCCCAGAGGGAGAAGTTGTATCTGGCCATTAAGGCTTGTAGGTTAGCAATAAGAAGTTGCATACTAGATGCAGAATACATTTTTCTACCAAAAAGGTCTAATTTCTTCATGCCTTTGTCCTTTTGGGTAAGAGACAGTCATCTCTGACATTCTCTTTCATTCACTATCTGGACAACAAATGAAGCTGGAAAAAGAGGAGTGTAAAAGTGTTCATAACCTTCAGAACAGACATGATACCTTCTCTTGGTTCTCTTAGCTGTTGGAGGCACAGATGATGGCATTTGTCACAAAGATTCTATAGGCCATCCCAACAGGTACTGCTAATGGAAAAATTTCTGACTCTGCTGTACTGGGCGCTCACATACCTGAAGTGAAATGGACATGTGCAATCACTTAAATAATGTGGTTTACTCACAGGTGGTGGACACAACTAATGTGCCTGAAATAATGCTGTTTTCAGAGAATGGGCTTCCCAAAATGCACTGGAACCATCAGACTCTCATGCGCTCATAGTCTGACCACCAAAAGGATTATGTGAACCACAAATGCACAATCATTCTGCAAGGCCTTGGTCAACCACAAAGACGAGTTCATGAAACTAACAGGATGTACCAGTACCAGTAAGGTGCATGATAGGAGGTGCTCAGGAGATCTGGTATTTAGCTGATCTTTGCACACTGGTCTATTCAGAACTCCTTCTAGAGACATATCCAGACAAGAGACAATATGGTAAGTTTTTTTTTTGTTTGTTTGTTTTGTTTTTTTTTAAATGTGGGGGCCTGGTTGAGTTTGGCAAATCAGCTAAAGGGCCTGTTACCAGTCTTTGTTTCAATTTTATTTCACATCAGGGAAGCTTGAAGAATATTAATATTCTGGAAGTCTCAGCATGGAAGAAGATGGAATTTTTCCAGATTATTTTGATTGCCTAGTGACAGAACAGCAGATCAAGAAATTTGAAAGAAATTTGGAAACGTGTTCTGAATAAAACTATATACACATTTGACGGAAAGCTTCTTTTGGAGAAAGAAATTATAGTGTTCAATTATATGCACTAGCTTTCAATTTTTTTTGGAAGCAATTTAACATGTCCTTAACTTATAAATGTCTAAAGGGTTTGTGTTCAGAGTACCACAAAGAGCAACTGTCTTGGTTTGTACTGTATGTAACAAGGGCGGCACTGGTGGAGGGTTTTGCCTTAGCCCGCTGTCCCCCTCCTTCCCCCCGTCCCCCCAATAGCCACTGCTCCCAGCCCAAAGGTCAAACTTTACATAGAAGTCAGGGTGGCATGGTATGACATTGCCACCCTTACTTCTCCACTGCCACTAGCTGCAGTGCCTTCAGAGCTGGGCAGCCGAAGAGAGGAAGCTCCTAGCCAGATAGAGCCCCCCCAATTTTCTGTCTAGCCCACCTCAGCTACCCCACCAGGAAGAGGCTGGTGCCACCTCTGTACTGCAACAGCTGAGATCAGCTGAAGCACTAAAGTTAACATTATTGACTACACTGGCATTCCAAGACCCTAATCGGGATTGTGGCATTATAGTTCTGGGAACTGTAAAAAACACAGTTGAACACAGTACCTTACCTCAGTTTACAACCTAAATTACGACAACAGGAGCACAGCAACCCACCTTGGGTAAAAGTAACAGTCCATATGAAAAAATGGAACAGAAGCACTGTGCCTCCAGTGGGTCCACAACGGTAACAGCAGCAGAACCATGAAAAAAAGAGAGGGGCTTAGCAATTCCTTTATTTGTAAGGAAAGGTGGGGGCCCTTTGGGTTCATTTATTGACAAATAAGGGAGAGTCCAGATTTAATTTATTTTGGGGTGTAGTTACGATAAAGAACTCAGAATTTTTTTTATTTAAGAAGGAGCCCAGGATGGATTAATTGGAGTTGTATGTGATGGAGGGGAAAATGTCAGAACTGATTTTATTTGTGGAGCATCAATATTGATTAGCATGGGCAGAAAGTAGATTTATTGGTGAAAGAGAAAAGACATGTCTGTGCAAAAGAAAATAGCACTGTCTTTAGGGACACAGCTCTGCAGATATATTTCATCCACAGTAGTAGGCTTTGGCCTTGTCTACACAAGGAAGTTGCACCATTTAATTTTTCTTTTAAACTGATTAAGTTAAACTGATACAAAAAAAACTGTATCGCACTTTTTAGCTTAAATGAGGATCTCTTTTGTTTACCTTGAATCAATAGCTGAACTGAAAAAAGCCTGATTTATGCCAAAATAAGAGCATCCACAGAATCTTTTGCATAAGTTTAATTTAATCAGTTTTTTAAAACATTTTAATGTAAATGGTGCAACTTCTGCATGTACACAAGGACTTAGCCTTCGAATTAACAGCTGTCAAGAAAAGTTTCAATCCCAGGGGTAGAGAGGAAAAAGTGAGATTGTGGACAAGGGACAAAGAGATGTTGTCTACACATAAATTACGCCACTTTAATTACACAAATATAGTTAAGCAGAACAAATCCCACCACCAAGTGTGAAGACAGTTATGCCAGTACAAAAGTGCTTATACTAGTACAGGAAGGGGCATTTCTGTATCAGTATAACTGTGTCCACACTAGGGGTTAAAAGTATATTTATGGTTGTTTAAAAAAATAAAATTGCACCCTCATTGACAGTTATTCCAGTACAACTTTCAAAAGTGGACAAGACCTGAAGGAGTACATGAAAAAGGTAGATAAAGGAAGAGAACTCAACACAATTCAGGGATAACAAGGAAGATTTAGGAGAGTGGGGTAGGAAGAAAAGAACACCACACCAAATACAAAAAGACACGTGAGAGTAGGAGAAAAGAGTGGAGTGAAACCAGGAAGAGACAATTTAGCAAAAGCACAGGTGACAGTTCATTCTGTTAGAACTTTAAAAATGTTACGGTTGATTATGCTATCATTACAGTATAAAGCTGTTTTATTCTTTTAAATTGCAGGGGCACAACAGTATTTTTCACCTGAGAAACTAGTAAATATGACTACACTGCAGCTGAAGATGGGATTACAGCTCAAGTACACATATTCATGCTAACCTTAATCTAGATAGCATGGCTAAAAATAGCAAAGCCACAGCAGCACAGCCTTCAGTGTGCCTTGGATTAGCCCACCAAGAATCCTGGATACCCAGGGCCTGTACTGATGGGCCACTGTGGCCTCACTGCTATTTGTGGACATGCTAGCTAAATTAAAGCTAGCATGGGTATGTGTACTTGAGTTGCAATCACGTCTCAACTGCAGTGTAGACATACCTTTTCACCTACTAAGCCTGAAGACAAAGGGTAAATACAACAGGGCTTGAAAAAATTATCTATAAAACAGAATATTGCTTCTCATGTCTTGTTGCTTCTTGATATCTGAAAATGTATAACAATTCTTGGTTTGCTTAAATTAGTTTGAGTATCTGTTTCCAATATTTTTTCAGGGGATGCAGGGGATTAAACTAACAAATGTTGTTAATCTGTAGTTTCAAATGAAAGCAATTTGGAATTAGGGTGGTTCCTTATGAAGTTAATGTATGCATGTACAAGTCATATGGTTGCCATTCTTTGGGGCTTTGAAAGAAAATGCTCAATGCTCAACTTTTCTTTTTTCAATACTTCAAGAACACAAAAAGCCCACCCAGGAACTACCTACCAGCGTACCTACTTTAAGGACAGGATAAATTATTCAGGTTTTTTTTCTTTACAGGGCGCAGGGGGAGTCTACATTTTCCACTCATTCTTTTTTCCTTATTTCTCTAAAACCTGACTCATGTCTGGCATATCTGTAATGTCTACTTTTATTACAAGGCTTAAAGCCTCTATTCTATTTTGCAGATGGCAAAGAATGTTTTGTTCTTCTGCATACTCTGCTACTGTATCATGAGGCTCTCTCAAAAAGTTTTCCTCCTGAATAATTAGCGAAAGCTAATATGCGCTTTGCATGACATCTACTATCCAGGTCTTCACCATATGCATCTCCTAGATACAGATTTAGAGGTCACTGATCTCATACATAATCTTAATGAAATCAATGATTCACTGAATACAAAATATGAGGTTATCTTATTTCAAATCTGGCTTTAATGTCAATTTAAGAACAAGTTATATTTCAGTTAATTTGTTCATGCTAACAGCTCTGGGAAAAGAGAGATGCTGTATGAGATTTTAACGACAGAACTGGAGAAACCAAGGCAATCTGTCGGCCCTTCTGATGGAATTGCTATTCTTTCAACAGTGCAATTAATACCACATCAATTCAGAGACATTCTGATTTAATTTACAGTATAAATCTCAATTTTTACTTTTTCCAACCCAGAACATAGTTATCTAACATACCAAAAGTGTTAAAATGTTAAAATAACTCAAAAGTTAGGAAATGCCAGAATTACGGTAGCCCGCAGAACCTCAGGGCTTCTCTAAACTGTCACGGAGTCACAGGGTCTGGTCTATGCCAGAGCCTGTAACAAGTCTCTTGGAAGTAACACTTTTAGTGTGCTGGGCTCCAAAGTCCCCTACAGTTCCATAGAGAAAGGCCCAGGGACTACCAGATTCCAAGACAGGGCTAGCTGGTGCTGAAGTTTCCATGGCTCCTTGCAGCAAATCCAGTTAAACCAGAGTCCTGCGGGAGGCATGTACTGTAGCACTTCAGAGCACAATGCTCTTAGTGAGTATTTATAGCAACATCAGCAGCCTTTTCAGAACTTGATAGTCATTTATTAGTCACCTGTCCTACAGAATCTGAACATTTTTAGGTTAAAGTGAGGTAGAAATTAAGCCATAATCCATTCAGTCAAACTAATGTCCTGATGAGCCAGCCAAGTTGTAATGACTCCATCATTGGCGCTCTCTCTTCTCCCCTCTGTCTTGACTAGCCAGGGTTCTGGAGTTCCTCTACAAAGCCACCTTCTTCCAGTCATCTGACAACTCTTGCTCAGTTTCCAAGTCCTTCCTGGTGGGATTTCCTGTGTTTGGTGTTGATAGATCAGTTGCTGGAACATCTTTGTCTTGCCAGCCATGAATTATTAATTGCAGTGTAGACGTACCCTCTGTTGATTTGGCTTGGTTTAAAACCAGTTCTTGAATTGCTATATTCCCCCTCCCAGACAGCAAGATGAAACCTGCTTCCTGCACTGTTCCAGGAGCAGTGTTTATTCTTTTGCATCCACTGGGTGGCAATGCAACATACAGAAGGAAAGTGAGGCATGCCTAGGCTTCTAAAAATATTATAGTAAATTCTCACTTCCTCACAAACACTAAGTTTGTGGCAAACTGAAGTGTAAATCTACCCCACACTGCCCTCACACAGAGGGTATGTCTACACTTCAATTAAAAACCCATGGCTGGCCTGTGCCAACTGACTTGGGCTCAGGCTATAGACATTTGGGCTTGGGCTGGAATCTGGGCTCTAGGACCCTGGGAGGATACCAGCACTTGGGCTGCAGCCAAAGCCTGAACGCCTAAACTGCAAGCAAAAAGCTCCTTTGCCCAAGTCAGCTAGCATAGGCCAGTCATGTGTGCCTAGCTGCAGTGTAGACATAGCCCAAGTGGCCATATAGACCCTACTGCCACATACTGAAAGTTCCCTAGTGAATTCTGATCTATCCAGCTTTGAAATCGGAGTACTCTAAAGAGCACCAGGAACTTTCAGTGCCCAGCAGCAGGGTCTACATGGGCATGTATTGTGCAGAAGCCTAGTGTGGGGGGGATTTACACTTCAGCTTGCTGCAAACTAAGTGTTCATGACAGTGTCTTAGTTTGCCCCCCTTATGCAGTATGTATGATACAGTCTTTAATTCCATGACTATATATCTCCCCCCCAAGACACATGCTCCATTTAGTATACAGGACAAAAAGTGGCCATTAATGTACTGCTATTCAATATTTCTTTTTCTACTCCTCATTCAATATGTTACCCTATGCCTATAGCAAATTATTAGTTTCTTTTTTTAAATGCTGCTCATCACTGCAGCCTCTAAGTGCTTCAACAACATAAAAGGATTTATCTTAGCAACATCCCAGTGAGATAAGGTGGTATTAAGTTCCATTTTACAGAGAGGAATGGAAGTGTCAAAAATGCCTATGAATTTTGGGTGCCCAACTTGTGATGTGTAGGGCCTGATTTTTAGGGGTTCTGAGCATTTGTATAGCATTTCTACAAATCAGAGACCAGGTTTCTCAAGCTGGGCACCCATAAAATGAGGCACAGTGGCCAACTCTGAAAATTTTGGCTTCAATGGCTTGCCCAACATTATATAAGAACTCTGTGGCAGAGACAGGGATAAAATTCAGTTATCCAGCACAGCATTCAACTGCCTTACTTCAAAAGCCATCCTTTCTCATCCTGCAATCCCCCTATCTCATTCACTACACACCTTCCAACTTCTGCAACAAATAAGGCCTTGCTTATACTAGAAAGGTTTGTCGATGCAAGTTACATCGGTGATCAAAAACACTAATTACAAATCTTGCGCCCATCCACACAGCACTCGTTGTGTCACTAAAGTACGTCCACACTTGGTGCTTTAGCATCGACAGTGACAGCAGTGCACTGTAGGCAGCTATCCCATTGTGCAACTCGCCACCTTTTGCTGCTAGGAGTTATGGGAAGGCAGAGAGGATCACAGTGCATCATGGGTGAGGGCTCAACATCCCATGATGCACTGATTTCCATCTGGTCATTCCTTGCATTCCCGACTATGTTTCACGGCATTTTTCAATGGCCCCCTATTTCCTGAGTGCCCACCATCTCTATCTGAAAGGATGGCTCTGCACTGCTCTCCACTGGTTGAGCAGTATATCATGGGCTCCCAATTGGAACAGGAATACTAGGTACCTGACCTACAGTTTGCATTCACAGAGCATCTGCACATGGTGCACCGCAGCTTTTGGATGCATGAAACAAGCACTGACTGGTGGGATCACATCGTTTTGCAGGTCTGGAATGATGAGCTGTGGCTGCAGAACTATCGAATGTGCAAAGCCACCTTCATGAAACTTTGTGCAGAGCTCACTCCTGCCCTGCGGTGCAAGGACACACAAATGAGAACTGCCCTCTCAGTGGAGAACTACGTGGCGATAGCCGTGTGGAAGCTGGCAACGCCACACTGCTACCAGTCGATCACTAATCAGTTTGGAGTCGGGAAGTCCACCGTTGGAATTGTGTTATCGCAAGCGTGCAGGGCCATTAACTGAGAATACAGAAGGACTGTGACTCAGGGAAACGTTCGTGAAATAGTGGATGGCTTCGTGGCAATGGAATTCCTTAAATATGGGAGGGGCGATAGATGGCACGCATATCCCAATCTTAGCCCCAGACCATCTCGTGACGGAGTACATCAATAGAAAGGGATACTTCTCTATGGTTCTGCAGGCACTTGTGGATCACTGTGGGCATTTCACTGACAATGCAGGTTGGTCAGGGAAGGTGCATGTCAGGAACACTGGCCTGTACAGGAAGCTACAAGCAGGAACTTTCTTTCCAGACCAAAAGATCCCAATCGGGGATGTTGAGATGCCCATAGTGATCCTAGGAGACCTAGCCTACCCCTTAATGCCAGGAGGATCATGAAAGCCTTATATGGGCAATGTGAATAGCAGCAAGGAGCACTCTGCTTCTCCGAGGTCACTTCCTTATCAGCCAGAGGCACTTCACATGTGTGTGGTGTTTTGCTGTGAAGGCCACATCTATAGAAGCACAGAAAACAATGAACAGAAGCATTACTGTGGGTGCCTTAACACTATAGATGCATTACTGTTAAATACACCTCTCTCACTGTCCCCTAAGAAAAGCACTACTCCATGATCAGCCTGAGCCTGGTGACTTTTACCAAGCAAAAGGGAGGCATCATACTGGGAAAAGGTTCTGGGTGGGTGGTTGCTTGGGGCATAAATGCAGGTAAATAGGGACAAAATTTCAAATTGTGCCACCATTTTCCACAGGCAGGGGCCATAGAAGCAGATATCTCACTCCTGAGAGTAAACAGAAATGCTGGGGTGCATCTCCTCCAAGCGAGTAGCTTCAAACTGGGCCCCTATGCTGCTCGTCTGTGTGCTGCCTTGGTTCCTGCACAAGTGACTGCCAATTGGCGTGGGATAGTGTCCTACAACGGGGGAAGAAACAAAGTCACTCCGCTGAGGAATCTGAGGCAGAGGATTGGCTAGTACCTGCAGGAAAGTTTCCTAGAGATCTCACTGGAGGACAGCTGTGAAATCTCGGCATACATTAACATGCTTCTCAGCCATGCTGTGCAAGGGAATGGGAAGCACATGGAAACACAGTTACTCTTGTGCATTTCTATCCCTTCAACTATCTCTATCATTTAGCAAAGCAAAGGATCCCCGTGGCTCCTATAAACAAACAGCATCAGCTCCGAAAAACACTTACCAAAGCTCCCCTCTTTTGCACACCAGAGCTGCAGAGCAGGGACTGGCTGGAACCCTCCAGGGTTGCAAAGAGATCCTGACTCCTCATGTCACCAAATGACCTGGTACCTGGCTCCAGTTCCTCATCCAACTCCACCTCATCGTCAGCAACTTCTTCGTCAGGGTCGAGTCTGGTGTCTGCTGCCTCTGGGCATGCGGAGGTATCCATGGGTTTCTTGGGGACAGAGGTGAGGTTGCCACTGAGGATGGCTTCCAGCTTCTTATAGAAGTGGCAGGTGTTTGGCTGTGCACCAGAGCGACTGTTTGCCTCTCTGGCCTTTTGGTAGCTCTGCCGCAGCTCCTTGATTTTCACTCGGCACTTCAGTGTCTCTCATTCATTGCCCTTCTCCACCATGGCACAAGAAATATGGCCATAGGTATCAAAGTTCCTTCAGCTGGAGCTAAGCTGGAACTGCACAGCAGACTCCCCAAATGGCAATGAGATCCAGAAGCTCTGGCATGCTACAAGCGGAAGAGTGTTTGGTGTGTGGAGCCACCCAAGTCAGCTGGGAAGAAAAGTGCGAGCTCTCCACGCCAATCAAGCGGGAAGTGGAATTACAAAAATTCCCAGGACATTAAAGAGGGAGGGGCAGGTGGCTGCAGAGCAGGGAATTTCAAACTGATGGCCAGCGCAGTCAGGATAGACATCATGGGACACAGTTTACCACAACCTAACCAACCACAGTGTCTACACTTATGCTTTGTTGATTTAAGTTGTGCAAAAAAAGCTCTACACCTCTCATCGAGGTGGTTTTATTTTGTCCACAAAACAGGGCGGTTTTGTCAGTTGGGCAGGGGAGCAGAGGTGTGATTGCAGTGTGTACACCAGCATTGTTTTGTCCAAAAAAAAAAAAAAAAAAGCTGTCTTTGGTCAACAAAATAGTCTAGTGTAAACCAGGCCTAAGTCACTGGTCCTACAGACAACGCCTCCTTCACTACACAAGCCTGATGCACTCCCTTAGCACCATTCATCCTGTGCACTGAATGAGGCAGGGGCCCATGGAAAAAATATGTAATCCTGGAACTAAAGGCTGCCTCATAATGCATACGGACAAGCGAGCCAAATTAAGGATGTACAGACAACCTTAATTCTGGCACTTCATAACTTCTGAGTGTTTGACTTTGAAAACTTACGTTTATTTTTATGTAATGCTCTTGGTTTTTTAAAAACCAACAAAATAATTTCACTGTATGAAACAATAATGGCCCTATAAAGGTGTTATGAACATGGTTGGAATCTTTAGATCCACAGCACAGAACTCTACCATTCGAGCTAATGGAGCACCTGATTGTTGTTGTAGATTCTCTTCTATGTGGACCAGCATTTCATTGCCAACAGAATATTTTTAGCAAAGCAAGAAAGTAAACTGGACATAATAGTCATAAAACAGAATTTTCATTTCTTCATGGTTTAA
The DNA here is from genome assembly GCF_026122565.2 of Emydura macquarii macquarii. NCBI lineage: Eukaryota > Metazoa > Chordata > Testudines > Chelidae > Emydura > Emydura macquarii. The sequence goes on from NW_027133667.1 coordinate 3,880,934, forward strand.
AAAATATTGCAATATTTTTATTTTATAACAATCAATTTGCCCTAGAATTTCAAAATTGGACATAATCTATTACTCTGATAAAAACGAATGCCTTTGAGTGTTTTTTAAATTTAACAATTATATTTTTGAAAGTTTTAATTTTTATGCACATCTTAAGTAGGTGTGTATGGTCCAACACAGACATTACAATCACTAACAATTTTGAAAGTTGATGTCGGTATTAATCACAGATTTCAAGTCTTTAGTATGTTAGTCAAGCACCTGGAGTTTACAGCCAACCACACTGAGCTTGTGAGGTTTAGGAGTGCCTAGGCTGCTACTCACAGCTTTTTGAAATAGCAAGTGTAATGCTGACAAACTAATAAGAGCTTGCCTACGTGAATATAGTTTGCAGCAAGCTAGGGTGTAAATCTACTCACACTAGCGAGCCCACACACTAAGTGTCCGTGTGGACTCTGCTGCCACACATTAGAAGTTATATGATGCTCTTTATTCCTGTTTCAAAGCAGAGTAGATTAAAGCCCAACAGGGGAACTTCTAGTGCATGGCAGCTGGGTCCACACAGACACTTACAGCCTGGCAAACTAGTACTGAGTAGATTTACATCCTAGCTTACTGCAAACCTCAAGTGTTCATACAGACAGCTCTTAGGTTTCACTGCTACACAAAAATTTCCCCCCATATCCCACTTTTCTAGGGGGGGAAAAGGAGGAAGGAAAGCGAGAGGAAAAAAAAGGAAAACAAACAAAGTTGGCATCTCAATTTTTGAGAACAAACAAAAGTGAAATTTTGAATGAGATTAAAACTTTTCTTTTAAAAAAATTGAAAAAAATTATATCAACTATTCAGAGCCCTGTGGGCAGCTGAGAAATTGCCTAGATTCATGTAGGTTTCACTGTGCTAGTGCATGACAAAGATATGAGCAGCAGCAAAAGGTACTGGAGCTATTACCCTAGATCAGTGGTCCCCAAACTTTTGGTCTGTGCCACCCCTTACTCAGTCCACGCCCCTGTGGGAGCTGGGGGCCGAGGCTATAATCTGGGGAGCAGGGCGGTTTTTCCTTCATTTTTAGCCCCTATAAAAATTAACATCTGAAAGTTATGGATGCAAGTTGGTTTGGAAAGGGTCAAGTGCTCACCTTCTAGAATGATCCAGATCAGACCAAATCTATGTCTTCTTAAAAAAAAAAAAAAAAACACCTGAAAACTTCAATTCTCAAAATGTTACCTTTCCCCTCCCATCCCCACTTTCATGCATAGTGTTTTTGAGACAGCCTTAAAGTAAATAAAATAAAACATTAATGTAAAGAGACCCAGCATAATTAAATGTACAAAATGAGTTTAGCAAGCTAGCTGCAGTCTGGCAACGGACAGTTTCAAATGAAAATAAATAGATTTAATACTACAACATATTAAAAATTTAGAGCATTTTGATTCTCACTGCATTTGGCTTTTACAATAATATGGACTGATCTTCTATAGAAGCTTTTTGCTTTTATGGCAAACCTCAGCACTTGTATGTCCTGCAGAGCAAGAATGAACTTAACATTTTCAGCAAGAAAGGCCAATTTAAAAATCTACTTTATTTAATGCCAAAGTAATGGAAAAAAGTTATTAAATATTAATTCAATTCAAAGCAGAATTGACCCAGAAAGACAGAACTAACCATTTAAACCCATGTTAGTGGCATGAAGCAGAAACACATCTGAAGACACTTGAAACGTCTAAAATGTAAGTTAGTGCTGTGTATTCATAGGCCAATATCACAATATGGAATAAAGACTATTAAATATGAGAAATGGTTCCGCAATTATAAATTCCTTAAATACATCACCAAAATAATTAACAGTTCTTCCGCTAACAGGTCAATGGCAATTTGCTGTTGTCTCATAGTTGACTGGAATTTTGTTATTAAATGAATAAATTTTTTTTTAGATTGTGAAATGTTACTTTTCTAGCCTGTGAACTGAATATATGAAAGTCTTTACAAGTTAGTCAAAATTGTTTAGACATGGTTCTAAAAAGAAAGAACAATCTACTAAAAAGTACAAGTATCTGTACGACGGGCAGGTGTTTGCTTAAGTACATGTGGGCAAACTGACATGTAAGAGGGAATGGGCACAGTACATTCTGTTCTCTTTCGAAAGAAAGAGTAGAGAATTCTACCAGGCATTTGAAATATTTACTACTTACAATCCAATCATTCTCTAATACAATCAGTGCTCAGAAAATATTAGAAACCATAAATTAAGTCCTGAAAACATAATTAACAGCCAATGAACAAAGCAAACACTGTAAAAGAATAAAATGCCACATAACACCGTACCCATTTTACTATCATATGCTAAGGAAACTCACTTAGTAAACAGTCAATAATTTACATAAACGTGAAGACCTAGGAACTTTTCACTTCATACCTGCTAGGTGTTAAAAGTCCAGATCATGATCTATAACTGCATTTCCAACCATAAGGCTCTACCCTAAGAATCAAGGACCATCCGGCATGGGTTTCTATTACATACACAGTTAAAGACATAAAAATATTAGATTCATTTAAAAAGCAACAAGACCTACATCCACAAAAATAAGAGCACCTCTTATAAATCATAACTTCAATTCTTCAGTCAAATTAACTGTGTGTCAAAGAAATCAAACTGGAAGTTACTGTATTGGAAAATTTTCTGTCACTTATCTAGATGGTGATGCAATACAAAGTCTCTACTAACCAGTTAAATTTCATACTTAGCACCTTACAGGAACTGTCTTCACTAACTCACTTGACATTTTCTGCCAGAAGTGATCACCAAGTTAAAGAATGCTTCATTTATTTTTTTCGAATGGGTACACTAAGCAGGCAAAGCTAACAATAGGGTTGATACAGAGCAATTAAATATCATATAGATTACAACTAAACTGTTTCAATAACTAATTCTAAATCTTAAAATCTTTTAAGTAGCATAGTATAGTTAACTAGGTGAAAACTCATTACAAGTGCAATTCAGAAAGTGTAAAAAAGCAGAAAATGGCTCAGAACTTAACAATTGGACAATAACAGACCATGAATCCCTGTAACAATTGAAGCTGGCGATCTTCTGAACAAAGAACTCTCAACTATGCTTGTAGCTGTTTCCATCACGTCACACTGATTCAGACATTCTAGGCTTCAGAGTGACACAGAGTGTGGCAATCCTGGAATCTTATTATTTAGATAATTAATTTGTACTGTATTACATACTACTAATGTTCTAACACATTTACATAGGTTCAATATGTCCTGATCTTATTCTAGTCTGGAAAACCGAGTTCTGCCTACCTAGATTCTCGAACAGATTTTAATTAGATATAGTATTCTTCACTTCCTGTCCTAAATTATGCATTGTTGTACATTGTTAAACAGCAACTGTATTTCACCGCAGAACATTCAGTGATGGATAAAGTGATGCCTATGTACACAAGATACTTTGATTCTTCTTAGATGGAAGGCACTATTAAAAACTCAAGGTCTCTAACTAATCATTAGAGCCCTGCAAACCTGCAGATATTCATCCACTTTATATCTGCAGACCACATTTGCAGATTGGATGAGGATACAAATTCTGTATCCACGCAGAGCTCTACTAATCATCAGCTACTTTAGCATGATGAAATCATTTTATTGTCCTCCTACTATAATTTTAAGAATGATAATATAAAAACATTCACTGAAACAGGTAGACATTATTACCTACTCTAAGGATTAAAAAATTATGAGTCAGGCTTCAAAGTCATGAGTGGCTTAAAAAAGTCATCATTTTTTTTTTAAATGAACTTCAGAGTCTTTATTTACCTTCTGAGTTAAGCCATTAGTGTTAATATTTTCAGACATTGCCCCACAACCATGAGAGCTAGAAGCTTACATTTTTTGGAAAAGGGAAGTTGAGATTCCCATGGTCACATGACTCAAGGAGCTGGGGCTTTAAAAAAACGATCAAATATCACAATTGGAAACATATTATTGATCTGAAGGAAAAGAATCCATTGCCTTCAAGAACAGCACATGCGTTCAATTGATTAAACACCAGTTTTTCAAGACAACTGCACACTCAAAACAGATATCCACACAATTCCAAGTATTATGAAGCTGTTCCAAGAATCAGACTTTTCTATAGCACTCAACACAGTTGTATATGAGCACTTCACACAGATTAATGAGTTTATTCTGACAAGAGAAGTTATTTCACAGAAGGGGAACTGAGGCAGAGAGAACAACTTGTTCACAGTCAGTTAGGAAATTTGTGACAGGGCTGGAATTAGACATCAGATGTTCTGAGTTCGAGTCTGGTGTCTTAACCGCAAAGCCATTCCCTTCCTCTTAGTATAACCAAACTACCTAGAGGTGTGTTGTTGTTAAAACAGAGAGGCTTGTTTTTTAAAAATTGTAAACCAAAGAGAAAACTACTATTTGGAGGGCGAAGAGAGACACAGATGTAGCCTTTCGGAACTACAAAAGAGGTGGGAGTTTCTCTCTTGCTTCTATGGAAATTGTGCTAAATTATAGAAAATAAGTTTAAGAAACCTTCCCTCACCTTACTTTTGCCGGTCTAACCTCAGTTTCCACAGAAACAAAGTCAGTCAGCAGCTAAAAGCAAAAACTCATTTGTTGATTACAGCAACAAATGTGGGTTATGAAAACTTAGCTGAGAGTTAAAGATTCCTAAGTCTGAAGTGATTCAATTTAAATTTTAAATTAAAAAAAAAAAAGTAAGGTAACATTCCTATTCAACAGCAGTAATTACCGGAAGGAAAAGTTAGTTAGCGTATCCCATCCTGGTAATCACACCAGATAACCACACAGTTTGAACCTTTGCCAGCCAATTTAACACCTCCTTTCATAAATTTATTTGTAACTTTGTCTGTGCCCACAAATTGTAAATTGCCAGAATGGATACAGATGAATGTACAGCCTGTTTTGGAAGCATCCATGACAGGCTATAGAATGAATGCCATTCCAAAAGGCACCCCCACCACCACCTTGCATTCTGCAGGTTGGTCCTTCATAGCAGACAATGATTTTAGAAGAAATAATCACCATAATGTTCTTTCTGCTTAACCAGGAATGAAGAAGTCTCATCTCCAATCTGATGTTGTTAATCCTAACAGCCACAGGAACACACAAAACTGGTTTTAAGGCAGGGGCACATGCTCCCCAGGACCCCGAAGGATGGGGGGGAGGGGGGCTGACAGCTCCGACGGGCCCGAACTGGGTAGGAGGGCACAGAACATGCTCCCCCAAAAGCACTAGAATCGAAATTCCCACACACGCCTCTGTTTTGAGGTCAATATTGTATTAAATGAGTGGTTCCAAGAACATCTTAAAACTCTGGAAGCAGATATTTACCATCCTCAGAGTCACTAGACTGTACTTACTCTAATTAATATAATTTTTTACAAGTTAAAATAAAGTGCAATCTCGATTTATTCTTAGACCCAAGAATTGATACAAGGAAGTCTTCTAAAAGGCAGAAGAGACCTTGAGAATCTGCGCTTCTACTAAACACTCCTCAAAAGTACAAAAATACATGAACATTCTACCTTTTCAAATGAACTGTCACCACAGAGACATTTGGAAAAGACCTTAGGCAGAACTGAAAACTAAATGGCAGAATTCTGTATTGGTAAAAATTCTCACCAGGACAAATATGAAGTTACTTCTTTTCAGCAGATTAGATTAAATATGGAATTAAGTTTCTGAGGGTGAGAACTGCGAATCAATGCTGTAAATTCAGAGATGACCAAAACTGAAGTTTAACCACTTAAGATTTTACTTTATATCAAAAGTAATGTTCATTATGCACATAACAGTGCTGTAGTTTTCTTCTTCATGATCCTCTATAACTTGCTCACTTTGAAATATGATCACCAAGATTGTCTCCATTTGTAAAATTGTGAGCATTTTAAACAGACATAGATGTAAACTTCTAAATCTAAGACAGACTCAGAAAGAAATACATTCAGTTGTGAAGTGCATGAAGTTTGTAATAATAGGCATCTCCTTTTGGATGATCAACTGACACTATTCAATACCATTAACATTGAAAAAGAACACAAAGGGATTTTCAAACAATTTCAAAGATCAGTTATATTAAGACTGTTTAGCAACTGAATGGATGGATGGATGGCACAGAAAATATCATATTGCCTCTTTATAAATCCATGGTACTCCCACATCTTGAATACTACATGCAGATCTGGTTGCCCCATCTCAAAAAAGATATATTGGAATTAAAAAGGTACAGAAAAAGGCAAATAAAATTATTAGGGGGTATGGAAAAGCTTCCATATGAGGAGAAATAAAAAAACCTGACTTTTCACCTTGGAAAAGAGATGATATGGGGAGGGGGGGGAATATAATAGAGGTCTGATAAAATCATGACTGGTGTGGAGAAAGTAAATAAGAAAGGATTATTTACTCCTCAGAATACAAAAACTAGGGGTCATCAAATGAAATTAATAGGCAGCAGGTTTAAAACAACAAAAGGAAGCACTTCTTCACACAACACACAGTTTACTTGTGGAAGTCCTTGGCAGAGGATGTTGTTAAGGCCAAGACTATAAAAGAGTTAAAAAAAGAACTAGATAAATTCATGAAGAATAGGTCCATCAATGGCTATTAACCAAGATATGCAGGGATTGCTGTTTGCCAGAGGCTGGGAATGGCCCACGGGATGGATCACTTGATGATTACCTGTTCTGTTCATTCCCTCTGAAGCACATGGCATTGGCCACTGTCGGAAGACAGGATACTGGGCTAGATGAATCATTGGTCTGATCCAGTATGGCAGTTCTTATGTTCTTAACAAAGAAGCCTTTTCCTCATAGTACAACTCCCAGAACTTTCCACTAGGAGAATTTAGTTTTATAAGAACAGTGTCAACTTAAATCACACTTCTACCTGTTTTTAAACCTAAGACTACTATACCTCAATTTCAGTTTGTTTGAGAATTCGATACCAGCCTATGTACAGTGGGTCTGCACTGTTGCAACTTGAGAACCAAAAACAAGACGACAAAAAAACAGGAAAAGTCACTGTAAAACCAAAAAAATGGACAGGAGACTCAGAGCAGGTATAATATCAAACTATTTTTAACTTTAGAATTGACCAAGTTGGCTGTGCCCCTTTAGAACTAATATTGGTTATGTCTCAATTATACAATTTTACAAACCCAAAAAGTAACAAGCAGAGAAAACTGTAAACTTCTTTGGACACAGACTTCATCTTTTTTTTTTTAGTCCTGAAAGTGTCCTGTATATTTGTGATGCTGTAGAAATAAAGTAAAAGCACTAAGTCTTACAATCTAAATCTGTGACGGACATAACAAACACTAAGTGAAGGTCTACACTAGAAGCGCTACACTTGTGCAGCTGCGCCACTATAGTGCGTCTGGTGAAGACGCTCTATGCCGATGGAAGAGTGCTCTCCCATTGGCATAATTACTCCACTTCCACAAGAGGTGGAAGCTTTGTCGGCAGGAAAGCATTTCCCACCAATGTAGCGCTAGTTGTACACTTAGGCTGCTGTAACATGCGCCACTCAGGGGGATGTCTTTTTCACACCTGAGTGATGTAAGTTAGATCGACTTCAGCAATAATGTAGGCCTGCCCTAAGGAAATGCAAGAAGCCTATCCTATACACGTGCACACAGCGGTAACTGTTGTCACAGGCACGACTGTAAGAGTACAGACATAATCATAGAAATGTAGGGCTGGAAGAGACCTCGTGAAGTCATCAAGTCCAGCCCCCTGTGTTAAGGCAGAACCAAGTAAACCCAGACCATCCCTGACAGGTGTTGTTGTAAAACCTTTGATGGGGATTCCACAATCTCCATTGGAAGCATATTCCAGAGCTTAATTTATAGTAAGGAAGTTTTTCCTAATTTCTCACCTAAATCTCCCTTGCTGCAGATTAGGCCTATTATTACTTCTCCTACCTTCAGTGGATATGGAGAACAATTGATCACTGTCATCTTTATAACAATGCTCAATATATTGAGGGGCGGGGGGTGGGGGGGGGGGGGGGGGGTGGGAGGGACCTGATAACAGTCTTTCAGTCTTCTCTCAAAGCTAAAAATGCACCTTTTAAAAAACACCTTTCCTCGTAGGCCAGGTTTTCTAAAACATTTATCATTCTTATTACTCTCCTCGGGACTCTTTCCAATTTGTCCACATTTTTCCTAAAATGTGGCACTCACAATTGAACACAGTACTCCAGCTGAGCCCTCTCTTGTGCCAAGCAGAGGAGGACAATTACCTCACGTCTTACCTACGACACTCCTGTTAGTACTGCCCAAGTAACAGTAGCCTATATTGCAACTGCATCACACTGTTGACTTGTATTCAATTTGTGATCCACTACAAAGCCCACATCTTATTCATCACCTCGCCAGTTATTCTCCACTTTGATTTTTCCTTCCTAAGTGAAGTACTTTGCATTTATCGTCATTGAATTTCATCTCATTGATTTCAGACCAATTCTCCAAGTTGTCAATTATTTTGAATTCTAATCCTGATGAGACCTTCAAAGAACAGGATTTGTGTAGGTCCTGCAAAGTGTGTTTTGAGGAGAGGCTTGCAGGAAGATGCCAACACTGCAGATGAAGTACAAAAAGGGGTTTCAGGCATGGAAGGTATGTCTACACTGCAGCTGTGAGTGAGCATTCTAGTCCAGACAGACAAACTGGTGCTAGCTTGAAGTTGATCCAATAAAAGATATTACCTCACCCGCCTTGTCTCTCTAATAGCCTGAGACCTACACGGTTACAACTTTTAAGTCATGAACTAGCCTATAATATAACAAAAAATTCACACTTATCTTTGGCTCAGTGCAAATAATACTAAGTACAGAAGCAAGGTTAATATCCAGTTGTAACATCACTAGAACCTATAATGTATAAACAGGCTTTCAGAGAATGCAATATCATGGAGTATGTAAAATATTTGGCTTTATAAAAAACCAACAGCATTTCACGCAAATGTATGTTTTAATACAAATACAATATAACCGGGCCAAAACCCAGCCATTTAAAAAAATGTAGAAAAATCATTTCCAATTTTTCCTTCTGGATACAGAGGCCAAAATGGGTAAGAAACATATGGCAAGAATCAAAAAAGCATTGTTTGCACTCTCTCTTTAAGACAGCTACAAAGAGGCTCTAGTGGATGTATGCAGGAAGGAAGCGGGGGGGGGTGGGGGGGGGGGTAAGTGGACAGCAACTTTTTACTTTTGTCAGTAAGTATATTAAAAAACTATTAAACACAAATACTCAATTGCACGAGTGCAGTAATACAGCTATTAAAAACAGCATTTTAAGATTTAATTAAAATTGTGTACTTCCATTAAACCTTTAGTCTAATCTTAGACTGAATTAAGCTATACTTTAGAACCAGAGACTGAAGCTGGTGCAGAACGCAGCAGCTCACTTATTGAGCAGGGCATCTCACTGGGATCTGCAGGAGCTGCCCACTGGTCTAGGTGGAGTATGCCCAAATAGATTATGAAGCTAGAAAGGGGACATACAATATTCTGCTATTTTCCATATGCTATTAATGTTTCAGTTAGTAACAGCAAGAGACAGCTACTTCTTGATGCTGGATAACAAATTTTTCATGGTGGTAGTCTATATCTTTGTGTGGATTAAAAAAAAAAAAACCCCATTCCTTTACCATAATACTTCATCAGCTAACAGCTGCCTGAGATGTGATCAGTACAGAGAGAAGAGAGCTTGCCTTTCACCGTATCAAGCAAACATTGTACATCCCCATTTAAGGAGAAATATTAAAAAACAGAACAAAGACTCTTTCCCCCCCACCCAACCTCCAAATTAAAAATAAATCTCAAAGGTCTGTATGTCAGGATGCATTGTTTAGCTTAATACAAACTTCTCAAACAAGGTAGGCAAAAGTAAGTTCCAATCCCACTGTGTTCTGAAGAGTGCAGAGCAAATAAAATATTATGTAACGGTTTGTACAGCTGCAATTCCAAATCTAAACAGATCCTATATGTGCTGGAGAATAAAGATGTAATCACTATCAACTTGAAATCTAGTCAAACGTTTGAAAAGTAATTTCAAACCATACATCTTCTCCGAATCCCTCGTGTGGTTTTAGAATTACACTTGCCAATTTTCTGTGTTTTTCTGTCCTTTGCTGTTGTGTGAAAGGCCCATTCATAAGTGAAGTCTGACTGAATTCACTCAATACATGCTCAATGAAAAAACGATTGCAAAGACCATTAATATTTCCGCCCAGCCAAAAAAAAAAAAAGTTACCAAAACAAATATTTTTTTCATTTTCAAACAAAACCCAAATATGGAGCCTAAATCAACACCCAGTAACTGTTATCAGACCTGCTGTCAGACTGTCAATGCACTCCTGCTTACAACAAGACCACATGCTGGGGATATGAGGAACAAATACACCTGCAATGTCAAACAAACCACAGAAAAAGTTTCAGCGCTGACTATGCAGCAGAATAATTGACTGATTTTTTAATTGGCTGGATGGATAACTTTTAGGCATGTCACAGTTTCCTATGTTCCTTGAATCTACACAATTGAACTGAGCACTAAACGCATGTGCTTGTTCTTTTAAATTCGACTTCCCACCCACATCCAGCAGAGGGAGACTCGGCTGTCTAGCCTGCTACATGGTGAGTCTGTTTTTGTTAAATGGGGGGTATTTAAATGTCCTGCTGTCAATCAAAACAGACTTCCCACAATCACAGCCAGCTCCTCAGTAAATATCCCTGCGCTTGGTCTCTACGAATAACAGCGTCTCCAAACCTGAGCCGGGCAGCTGGGGCCAGAGCCCGACAGCTCCTTGGGCCGCCGAGCCCCCAACTTGTTTCTTTGTTTAAATGCCCGTGAATGCTCTTTCCCCCCCCCCCCCCAGCGCACACACACACTAGGAGGCGGCCGCTGCATCGGGCCTCTCTCACGCACACGCTCCGCTCCCCAACCACACACGAGCCGCCGGCGGCGGGGGAAGCCGCCTGAGAGCGGCCAAGAAACGTCAAACACAGACAGGGCAGGAACGGACCCACAACACCGAGCGGGGCACGAAGCCCGGACACGGCCGCAGCTGGGAGCTCCCCGGGGCACGCTGCTAGGCAAGGGGACGTTCTCTCCCTCCCTCTCCCGCACCGACCGGCCGGCCGGCGTCTCCTAACCCCCTGCGTGGGGGAGGCAGCCCTGGGGGACTCCCCCACCCACACACTCTCTCACACGCACCCCGGGCGGACTCAACTTCTGGGCAGCTCCTGCCCCCCGCGCCGCAGCCGGACCGGCGGCCCCGCATCTGTTGCTCGCTTTACTTTTCTGGGTGACACCCCCTGTCCCCCTCCCCCCGGCCGAGGAGCCCCGTACGCAGCCCTCGGCCCGCACGCGGCTCCCCAGGGAGGGAAGCCGGGTCACGCAGCCCGGCGGCGAGGAGGGCAGCAGGGCACAGAACGCGAGGCTCGCCGGGAGCCGGCCCCGCTCCGCTAGCGGGGGGGGGGGGGGCTCGCAGCTGCCGCAGGTCCCGGCGCAGAGAGGCGAGGGGTCCCCGGGCTCCCGGCGCCCCCCATTGTTCCCCGCCGGTGGGGGTTGTTGTTACCGGGGTAACTGCCACCCCCGGTTGTTCCACCCCCCCCTCCCCGCCCCCACAACGGCCCGGGCGGGGGCTCTGCTCGCCCCGCCGGGCTCCCCGGACCCTACCTGCCGTGGAACCAGTCCTTGCAGATGTCGCACTCGATCATGAAGCGGCTCACGTCGTAGGGCTCCCGGCACACGCAGTACACGGGGGTCGCGGTCGCCGCCGCCGCCGCTCCGGCCATCTTTAAAGAACTCCCTGACTAAGCCACCCTCCCCCTCCAACAGCCGCCGCCAGCGGCACCAATAACAACAGCACGCGCGACAGCGCCACGGGAGCGCGCGCGACGGGCGGCCCGAGAGCGCGCGCGCGCGCCCTCCCCGCACACAAGTCCTCAGAGTGAACGCTCCCGCACTGAGCATGCGCGCCGGGGAACTTCACCTCCTGAGAGCAGAGGCAGCTCCGGGCGTACGAGCGGATGCGAAACTCGAGCGTGCCCGCCAGCGCTCTACGCTGATTGGGTGAGCGACGGAAAAGCACGTGCCCCAAATCCCTTTGGAGGCGGAGCAGGCAGGCAGCCCGGGCACGCGCTCGCTCCTCCTCCCTCACCTCCTCCGCCCGGAACTGTCACGCGGGGGGGGGAGGGGAAACAGAGGGGAGAGAAGGGTTCCGCGAGGACACAGAGAGAAAGAGCTCGAGCTCTGGGAGGAGGAGGAGGAGCCAAAGCGTCTCTCTTATGCAACCGAACGGGACAGAGACCGGAGCGGGGGGAGGGAAGTGTCTCTACGGAAAGTGCCGACAGGTGCCGGACTTGCCCGAAGCGGCAGACTTTGTTTTTCAGGCTTCTGAATGACACGGGGATTCCCTAGCGCGGGGGGCGGGGCGGGCTGCATGCCACTGACTCACCGCAGCGACTGAGGGGTCGGCGGCCACTCTCTGGCCCGGGGGAGCCCAGCCTGTTTGCTGGGGGGGGGAGGGGTGGGTTGGCGTTATAGGGAGACAGGGAGGACCTGGCCGCGGCAGAACGTTTGGTACAACACCTGGTGCAACAGGGAACAGGTGACACGTGGGGCCCGGCCCCAGGCAGCAGAGGGGTCCCAGCCAGGCTGCTGTGGGGACACAGAGGGCCGGGCCTGGCCTGGCCTGGCCTGGCGGAGGGCAGCTGCACAGAGACCTGTAGGGCACAACCCTGTGAGGGACACACACACACACACTGGGGGTTTTGGGGTTTTTTTTTTTAAATTTGAAAAATATAACCCGAATATTTCTTTACAGTGGGTTTTGTAAACTGCCACTTTTCTTTTGCACAACGAACTGTTTAAAACGAAATTGGAATTTAATACACGGGCCTGCGATTATTATCATCTCTTAGAACATGACATTAAAAAGGTGCTGACTCCGTGAGCCCGTATCAAGAGAGGGCTGCATGTCTGTGTAAAGGAAGATAGACACGCACAGATTCAGCATCAAAAGCTTTGGGAGGGCTGCATTTCTGTGTAAAGAAAGATAGACACGCACAGATTCAGCATCAAAAGCTTTGAGAAGGCTGCATTTCTGTGTAAAGGAAGAAGCAGGGAGACGTCTAATGTCTGAGGTCAAGCTTTATAAATTCAGCACGCTAGGTCACGTATTGTAGTAAGGGTTTGATCTTGTGGAGGAGCCAGGGACTGCGCTATTGGGTGGAAAAACTGCTAACGTCATCCCAGGCATAAGTACCTGGCCTCTGACTACAGGAGACACCATTATACATTTCGTCAGTATCATCCATTGAGTCCACCTGGGTGCATTCATCCTCTTGTAATAGTTTGATAGTGGCTCCGCACCTGATCTCTGATTGGCTCCATCCACCCTGGAAACTTTCTTTCCAACTGATGGAAAAAACGCTGATCTGCCTGGTAACTAGCAACCCTTGCTTCTGTATGGTTCTGGCCACTGCAAGCAAAGGGCATTGCTCTGTTTCCATAGGTGTGTACACAAAAAGACAAATAAACAGAAATCTATTAATTTCTCAACTGCCTCCCTCGGTTTCTCCACAAATAAAATACTGCAGAGCAAAAGATATGTGGGTTACACTAGCAGCAGTCTTGAATGGTTGTGTTCTTTTGTTTTTCTGGGGGTGGAGATGTGATACAAGAGTTATTTAACACGGGAAAAGAAGCCAAGTGTGGAGCCAGAAAGGAGCAACATTGGTGTCAAAACATGACCCTGTGGGAAGAAGGAACAACATTCTTCAGAGTGCAGCCTCTAGTGTTGATTTCAGTACCTGGAAATTGGAGAAAAAACTGCTATGGCTACAGCTCCTTTATTAAAAAAAAAACAAAAACCATATCTGGGAATATTTTCAAGAAATCGTGTACCTCTGGGTAAAAAGAGAACACATGCCAAATGTAAACAGTGCAACAAAGATGTAAGGCCTGGTTGTCAAAATGCAACAACAACATTGTGAAACATGCTCCTCAGAAGGTAATTATTCTGAAGATGGTATGTGGACATGTCTGAACAATCTGGTTAATAAATTCATTTTTGCACCATTCTTATGGACTGTCAATCATATCTTACTATGCTAATGAATTATAACAAATTACTGTAATACATTTGTGTTTTGCGTGAATTATGTATGACAAAGTTTTTGTTTTCAAAATATAATAGGTGTGTTTGTTTGTAAGAGTAAGATTTACTATATTTTTACTGTTACTGGTGGATTTCTGAAATGATTTATTGTGCAATATAATAAAACATCCTAGGTGAAGATTTCCTGTAAAAAATAAAGTTTTATTAGGCATTTATTAATTTTAATATTTTTTTAAAAATTGAACTGTTTGGTATATTTTGAGAGATAAGAGCTTAAATCGATTCACATAATTCATACGATTTATTATTTTTCCCTATGAAACTGGGTGTAGAATAAATTATCATTTAAATAGTGGTACAAACAACTGCAGGAGGAGCAATCTTTTTTTTTTTTAAATTATTTTAAAGCAGTGTACTGAGTAATACTTGTTGAGTGATCTTTTTTACCATTTTGTTTCAGGGTCCTACTGAGACATAAGGGTCATCTGCAGTGAATACAATTTCAGATTCATCTATTGGTACCACCAGCAGGCTGCAACTAAACATACATAATAAAATTACCTGTATTAAAAAAAAGACTTATCCAGTAAAACCATAGATGAGTTTGTAATCAGGACCAGCCAATCAAGAAAAAATGTAGAGAACCTGAAACATATATGGGTGCAGTGCTCATTTGATGCATCTTTTAGCCAAAACTTAAGTACAACTCCAGCAATAAAAGAAAGTGTTAAAACTGCAAAGTACTTCTGTAACAACCACTTTGCTTCAGCTTCCCTGAAGAAGGCAGGGGGAGTGCCAAACCCCTTCTCTCCGAAAATGTACGATGGAATTCAGTGGTTGAGTGTTTTGAGCTATTTATTATTAAGAAGTGGCCCATTCTGATGAAAATTTGAGAAGAAAACTGACAAAATAGATGGAATTATCATAGTCAACATCAGACTAAAGAGAAATGTAGAAGATATGCTGAATTTACTTAAATTTATTTCCGTGTCCTTGGACAAACTCTAGGAAGATTACTGCTGTGTTGCTGAGGCTGTTGAAAATAGGAGAGAACTTCAAGAGACACTGAAAAAAAATACCCAACAACAAAGTTAAATTGCAGGCAGTAAAGAAGTGAATGGCTCAAGCACTTATGCCACCTCATTTCCTTGTCAGAGTTCTCAACCCAAAGTACCAGGGTAGATGCTGCTGTTGTGATGTGGACGGCTAATAGTCACCTATCAGTCATGCTAACCATACTGTGACCTGCCTATGCCTAGGGTAGCCCACATGAAAATCCCAAGAGCCAGGTGCAAAAGGAGAGCAGATTCTCCCAGAACTAGTGGGTAACATTGAAGTTACATTCCTCAACCTGTCACAAATAGTGCTCCTGATTACCCACACTGGTTATCAAGAAGCTACAAGAAGAAATACACAGCCCTCTTTGTTGCATTTCAGTCTCTGGCTCCCAATGAGCAACTGGGTCCCGTAAAGAAATAAGTTATTTAAAACTCTATTCCCTTTACCCAAATGTTCTCCTGCTCCCCAAAGGGTCAGCCACATTGCCAGATCAATATAAGTTTGGATCTTACCCCAAATACCACGCTGCCAGCCAATCCTTTAGTAACTAAAACTAAAGGTTTATTATAAAAGGAAAGAAACAAATAAGAAGGGAGATGTTAAATGGTCAAAGCAATCAGATACATACAACTGACTGCAAAGTCCATATAGATATATATCTCAGATTCGCAGCAGAATTGTGGAGTTTGCAGTCTTATACAGGTCCTCTGGTGTACATCCAGTACCTGGATGGGTCTCAGACCTTTGTTTCACAGCTTCAGTTCTAGATTAGTTGATCCAGAGGTAGGAAGCAGGAATAAAGACAAGATGGGATTGGAGGTGGTGCAGCTGCGTTGTATAGTTTCTGCCATGAGCCTTGTACTTCTTTTGTCCCAAACACAGCCTCAGAGTCCCCTGACCATAGGCATGTTCTTACACATCCTGGTGACTCATGAGGTGTAGCCCCTGAGTTCTTTGACTGGATTCATTGTACATTTGAGTTCCCTTGATGGGCCAATAAGCAGGCTTAGTGCTGCTGCCATCCTTTTTGGGGATGTCACTCAGAAACACAGCACAAGTTTGGAATAAAAATATACCATACATATTTAGAACTTATAATACAAAACTGATACATACATATAAACATGCTTATCAATCTTAGCAAATCATGATTTTTCCTTTCCATGTTCCATCAGTACCTTGCATGGCATATCCTATACAATATTTATTGAAATTCTGTAATATTGGTATCCGTAATATTATAAATGGTCACTCATATGGCAGACAGCATCACATACTAAATTTCATGGCTGGTGGTGAACCACTTAAGCAGTACATGTTTGCTGATGATGGTTTAAAGAAAGTCACATGACTGAACTAGTGGAAGTCACTAGCTAAGCACCTGGAACCAGAATTAGTTGAAGTGCTAAACCAGCTTTTGACAGCAATAGTCTCTTCTGCAGGCACAGAAAGCCTATTTTCTTCATTTGGACTAATTCATTCAAAGTTGAGAAATCAATTGGGAGTTGAAAAAGCTGGAAAACTTGTCTCCCAGTCTACAAATAAAGAGGGAGGGGATAGGATCTACTAGTTTTATAATTCTGAAGGACAGCCTAAATAACTTAGGAGACTGATGTCTCATTTTCAAGAAACTTTGGTGAGTAGGAACTTAAGCTACAATCACTTTCACTTAGGCATATTTGAAAATTTTCCCAGGCTGACCTGAAATAATCAGTTTAATTCAATGACTACAGTTAATCTCTCTGTTCTTTTAATGTCAGTTAGTTGCAAATGTGAAACGTTCTGAAAAAAGAGAAGTTTATGTATCCAAAACAATTAAGGTTTTTTGCTTAATAAAAATAATGTTATATGCTGTTGTATGTTTAACAAATTCCTGTTACTGCAAACGCAGCTTGACACAAATCATGAACAAAAATTTAATTCTCTAGTCAATAAGAGAGATTCACCATTTTCTAGTATACTAAATATGTACAATAAGAATCTGAAACTATTAAGCTATATCGCTACTTAAATAAATGTATATAGTTATAGGGCACCTTCTCAAGGAGCAAAATGACATACCAAATCTAGTGTAAAGCCTCGATTTAGTTGTTAATCAGCATGTTTTGATGGTTCTCAACTAACGTGAATGCACCTTTCCTTAGAAAATAACTGCAGTACAAAAGGAAAAGTTGATTAAAATTGATGATTTAAATCGAAGCTGTCCACTTGGTGATTTAAGTAGTCTTGGTTTAAATCAATCCACCCCGGGGACACGTAGGACCTGGCGCAAGGTGACACATGGCATCTGCCAGGAGGGGCACAGTGTTATAGGGACATGTAGGGCTTGGTGTCAGGCAGCACAGGGCAATAATTATTACTGGAATGCCCACAGGGCATGGTGCTATAGGGATACGTTGAGCCTGATGCTGGCCAGCATAGGGTGTTTTCTAGGAAGCCTATAGGGCATGGCACTATAGGGACACACAGGGCTTGTCCTGCCCTGTGCAACCTCATTACTCAGACTTTAAGATCAGATGTGAACATCATGATCTAGTCAGACCTCCTGCACGTTGCAGGCTGCAGAGCCTCACCCACGCACTCCTGTAGTAGGTCCATAACCTCGGCTGAGTTACTGAAGTCCTCAGATCTTGATTTAAAGATTTGACGTTACAGAGAATCCACCATTTACCCTAGTTCAAACCATGACCCTCACTGCAGAGGTAGGTTAAAACTCATCAAGGTTTGCCAATCTGACCTGGGGGAAAGAGTCCTTTCAGACCCCAAATATGGCAATGAGACCGACCAGCCAGACACCTGGGAAAGAATTCTCTGTAATAACTCAGAGTCCTCCCCCCATCTAGTGCCCCATCTCCAGCCACTGGACATATTTGCTATTAGCAGTTGCAGATGGGCCATATGCTATGGTAGGCAATCTCACCACACCATCCCCTCCACAAATTTAGGCTTGAAACCAGTTATATTTTTTGCCCCCACTGCTCCTCTTAGAAGGCCGCTCAAGAACTTCACTCCTCTGAGGGATGGAAACCATCTAATTTCAAGCCTAAACTTATTGACAGTCAGTTTCTATCCATCTGTTCTTGTGCCAACATTGGCCCTTACCTTAAATAACTTCTGTCTTTCCCTGGTGTTTATCCCTCTGGTGTACTTATGGAGAGCAATCATATTTCCCCCCCCCCCCCCCCTCAATTTTCATTTTGTTAGGCTAAATAAGCCAAAATCCTTAACTCTCCTCTCATAAAGGTAAGGTCTCCATCCCTTTGAACATCCTTGTAGCTCTTCTCTGCATCTGTTCCAGTTTGAATTCATCTTTCCTCAACATGGAGACCAGAATTGCACACAGTATTCCAAGTGAGGTCTCACCAGTTCTTCGTAAAATGGTACTAGCACTTCCCTATCCGTGTTGGAAATACTTCGCCTGATATATTCTGAGATTGCGTTAGCCCTTTTCATGGACACATCACATTGGCAGCTCATAGTCATCCTGTAATCAGCCAATACACTCAAGTCGTTCTCCTCCTGACATATTACCAGCTTTACTGGGAGGCCTGTGAGCACAGCCCTACAGGAACTGGTGCAAGGAGGGAAAGCACTGGGCCTGGTTCAAGGCTAGCACCAAGCTGGTACACACGGATCACCAAGAAATCCCATCTCCCACCAGGAGCCTTGGTGCACCTGTGGCTGGTTGTCCTGAAGCACGGTGATATCATGTGTGCCACAAGTCCTGTCATCTCAAAATGAGACTCTACTGTCAGGCTGGTTGGATGAGGGAGTGGGCATTTGTTATATGGTTTGACATCAGTATGTCAAAATCATCATAATCCGTGTGGAAGATGCCATGTCAGGTACTGTTAGAAAGGCTATAATGTGCTAAGTAAGATGATGATGTTTATGTTCATGTGTTATATGTAAAATGGAAGTTATGGATATGGTTGATATATCTGTATTTCAAATTGTGCTGGCTGGGTAACGCCCCAGACAGGATGGCTGCAGAACAATAGCCTGTTTAATGGCCCATTAAGACATTCCCAGGTGCAAGAGGCCCAGGGAAAGAAGCCAGCATCACCTAATGAGTCACCAGAACTTGCTCATGTGACTCTGGACTCCATTTTGGTTCCTGTGAAATTCCACAAGACAGCATGGCCAGAGCCAGAGGGTATATAAGGCGGAGATCTGGAAAACCATTTTGTCTTTCAGTCAGGATTCAGCTTCAACTACCAACTTACCTCTGGATCAGCTCATCTACAACTGAACTGAAGCTGTGAAACAGAGGACTGAGGCTCATCCAATTTCTGGATGTATACCGGAGGAACTGTACAAGCCTGCAACTCCACAATTCTCCCAGAAACTTGATGTATATGGACTTTCAATCATTTGTATGTATCTGATTTGCTTTGATCCTTTAACATTTCTCTCATAGTTTGTCTCCTTTGTTTTATAATAAACCTTTAGTTTTAGTTACTAAAGGATTGGCTGGCAGCGTGGTATTTTGGGTAAGATCCAAACTTACATTGATCTGGTACTGTGGCTGACCCTTTAGGGTCAGAGGGAACCTTTTTAGTGAAGAGCATAGAGTTTAAATAATTGGTCTCTTTACTGGACCTAGTGGCTGATTGGGAGCCAGAGACTGGAATGCAGTAAAGAGGGCTGTGTGTATTAGTGTACTGGCTTCTTGATAACCGGTTTGGGGGCCTCAGAAGCACAGTTTGTGGCTGGTTGGGAAGTCTGGCTTTAGTGCCACCCACCAGCGCTGGGAGAATCTGCTCTCCTTTTGCAGCCTGCCCTGATCTTGGCATTTTCAGGTGGCTACCCTAGGCACGGAAGGGTGACATGTACCTCTTATACCAGGAACCTGTACCGGCTCAGAGCAAGATGCTCTTGTGTGTGGTCAAGGCCTGTCATTTCAGCTCAATATAGCATAACACGAGGGTGACCAGGGAGTAAAAAAATCCCAAATATCAGGACCATCCCTATAAAATCGGGACATCTGGTCACCCTACATAACACACGACCGAGGCCTGGCTCAAGGCATGAAGTCACAGTGCCTTTCAGGTCTGACCCAGCCACAGCTCTGGCATGACAGGGGGATGGCCAGTCCAAATTTGAGTGAGTGATGTTGAGACCTGGAGCACATCTATGCCACCACATACACTTCTAACAGCATTCTGCAGCCCCTGCTTTGGCGCAATGGTTGGAATGTCAGTTAGTAGAGTTCTTTCCGTTTGCACACAAATGCACATTGGTTAAAAAACAGCTTCCCTCCCCCCCATGAATTTGGGCCTTAGGTATGTGCCCACTTTGCACTTGTGTGTTAATCCAATTTTGGCTCTAGGATATAGGTGAGTAGATTACTACCAAAAAGCAATTTTTAAACTTACATGTCTATTAGAATTTGTTTGTTTAGAACATTGTAAGGGGAAGTCGTGTGTGTGATTCTGATCAAAGTGGATTTCCTGGGAAATATCTAGGGGGAGTTAAAAGCAAATTCCTTTGCTCCCATTCTTGGTTATGCAAAATCCCAGCCTTTTGAAGCAATGCCCTGAGAAAGGGACCAATGATTACCTGTTCCCAGAATCTGCAGATCAAAGTCTCAGGCTGCATAAAGGAAAGACTGACCTATGGATAGTGCGCGTATTCTGAGCTGAGGTTGCGATGAGCTTGTAATCACAGGAAAAAACTCTTGGTGAGGTTTGAAGGCCTGACTCCTACCAAAGCCCACGCTGGAGTTAGGGGCGATCTCTGGTAAGCTTGTGGGTGTAGATTCTTTTATTGTTTTTAATATCGTTTCTCTGTAATGCTTTCACCTTAAGAATTAATGTGCTTGTTTAGAAAGAGCTGTGAGCAATTATGCTGGTTTTAGTCTCTGGAGAAAGAGCAAAGTGCAGATGCTGGCCTGTTTAGGCGGTTTGGCTTGCGGGGAATAACTCAGTGTAGGCAGGGAACTGTGCAGCCTGAAAAATCCCCAGTTAAGAGAGAAAGATGTGGGTCTGTGCCCAAGACAAGTAATGACTGGGAGCCAGAAGCCTAAGAGTGGGTGCCCTTGCTGGACAATGGAGGG
Source organism: Emydura macquarii macquarii (assembly GCF_026122565.2). Taxonomy (NCBI): domain Eukaryota; kingdom Metazoa; phylum Chordata; order Testudines; family Chelidae; genus Emydura; species Emydura macquarii. Next base: position 3,902,225 of record NW_027133667.1, read on the forward strand.
GGAATACAGGTGGTGTTGTCCTGAACTGTGACAGAAGTATTTTCACAAAATGGCAAATTATTTGTTCGCCCCGTGGGTTCAAGGGAAGTGGTTGATGAGCTAGCCAAGGGTCATGGAAACACTGTATTTTGGAGAGCCCATTGACCCAAGAAAGAATTGTCTTTGGACCATTATATGGCTGTAATAGGTTTGCCATTCCAACCTTTCCTTGGGAGATCTGAGAGCTCTGGGGCACATCGAACTCATAAAGTAAACTAGAAAGGCCCATTGCTTTTGTGCAGTTTGGATGGTTTTGTAATGTCTTTAAACTGTTGTGGAATACCCAGTGTATGTTTTCAAGGCTATTCCATACTTTATAAAATCATCCTTCATTTCATAGCAGCAAAGAAATGTTGACATCAGATATGCCTCTCCAGGGAAGAGTGTTGTTTATATCCAAATATTTCTTGGAATCACCGGTTTCCTATAGTTCTTACTGCTCTGTAAATGAAGCACTTGAAAATTCTTCAGGTATTTTCACTAATCCTGGTTTTCCATCTGCTTGGAAAACCTTGTATTTTTTAGTCTGCTTGCAGGCAGATAGCATCTCAGGGGGGCTGTAGATTATGTTTCCACAGGGAAGACGTGCCCCAATGGTTTTATCTTCCACAATAATTATAGTAAGTAAATAGAACAACAATTACATAACGGTGATCATTATGGTTATAGAATAGCCATGTATCCAACATTTTTAGTTTACATCCCATTTCATACATCACCAGCAACTTCAAGAATTCCTATGCTTGCATGTGAGTAGGAAACACTACAGTAAATGTTTTGTTTGCAGCCTGCTGTTGTGAGACAAGCTAATGTTAATATTTACAAAGGGTGGTAACCCTAGATTGTTATATCACTGAAGAAATTGGGCAGCAAAGCATTTTTATACAAACAACAAAAAACCCAACATACAGGTTTCTTGGTAATTAGAACTAATGGGGAAATAAATACAGGAAAAGTATAGGACATTTTAAACAATGATTAAAGGAAGCTGGCCCAAAATTTGACTTTGTTACAAAGCATATGTAACTCTATGAGGGGGTGTTTTTAAAAGTCACTTCGGTGCTATTTCTTCTGCAAAATATTTCTGTATTTCATCATCTTAGAACACATACACACCCACAAACCTGTAATCTTCCTCTAACAAACTAGTGTGAACATAATACATGTTTTAAAAAATCAGTAGGGAAATAAATGGTAGTATCAAGCCCTAAGGGTTTATTATAAGTAGTCATCAACAGTATAATTATTAAAGTATGACCCTTATCCCAATGCTTATCTAACAAGTTATAGATAGCTGGACTTTACTGGTTGGACCTGCAAGATCCTGCAAGTGCAATTCTAGCATAATCATACTACTAACAGACCAACAAAAACCAGTTCAGCTTTAAGTTAGAGTTGTTATTATGTATGAGTATGTGTACCATTTGAAGTATGAATCCCTACTCATGAGATAAAGAAGTCTCCAAAATTCTCTAAAACCAGGTTATCTCAAATTTTCATAATGAGGACCACCTTGGAGGAGTAGAGTGTCCAAGAGTAGGAGTGGATGCTGTCACCTCCACCCCCAAAACAGGGGACCAGTGTTACCCTAGTGGAAGACTGTGCATGTGGGGGCCTCCAGTCACTCCCATTCTATGGGGAATGAGGGGTCCCCCCGCCACCACAACCACCATGCAAGCAGAGGGCCCCACTGGGGTAATAGAAGGAACCTTACGCACAGGGCTTTCTACTTGGTGGGGTAGGGTTGGAGGAGTCCCAACAGTGGTCTACCACTCGGATGGCAGGTAGGTGCTAGCTACCACTGATCTTCAGGTAGGCTAGGCCAGGACTTCTCTGCTCATTAGCCTGTTGCTTCCTTGTTTGGGGTGAGTGGGGGTCTGGTCCAGAAAAGAAACCCTATAGTCACAATCCCAACAGAGGGCTCTGTTTGTGCGGGGCCCCATCCACCTCTCCCATCACTCCAGTAGAGGGCCTATGGTGGGAGAGAGCAGAAATGGATTTAGCATTCATTTATTATGTCGGCAGGATTTGGTTTGTTTGTGGGTGGGCTCAGCATTGGTTGATTTAGTGCTAGGGATGGCAATAACTGGAGTTCAGCCCGTCATAGACAAGTGTCTATGGCCCAAGCAGCAGAGATTGGAGATGCGGAGGCACGGCTTGGGCCATCAGTGCCTTTCAGCTTTCCACAGGGCCCTCCATCTAGCTATCATAGCCCCTACTACAACATGGGGCTTAGAAGTTTTGGACGGCCCCTAACAACTCCTTAGGGTTTTTATAATTGAACTTATTTACAACCTTAACCATGAGGAGACTATCATCTCTTCATTATGTAATCTAGGGCTATTGACTACTACTGCAAACAGCATTTCATTGCTCATTGAGTCATCATTTAGGCTGAGAAGATCTTGGTGATTGGTGGGAGCCCCTTAAAGAGAAAAAACCCGTTTATTTAGTATAAAATATGGTAAATAAAATGGTCCCAAGATAGCTCTTGCTCTGCTCTCACAGCTCCCTTCTGTCTGTCAGAGTCTAACAAAGCTGGGGAAAGTACATGAATATTCAGCAAAAAGGATATAAAAGGCCAAGATTACACAATAGGTGAAAAGTAGGAGACTTGAAAAACACCTTCAATTAATATACTTCCAGCACTGAGTGTAGCATTTGTTTAACGATTTAATCAAATGCATTTAAACAATAAAATTTCACACCAGTAGCATTGCACGTAAGAAGTATAAGTAGATAATTAGGCAAATTAGCTGTGGTCCTCATTTAGGCCTTGATTTTTGTAAACATTTACTGTGGTTAGTCAAGCACATGCGTAAAATTAAGCATGTGAGTAAGAGTTCGCAGGATCAGGGCCTTACTCCTCTAGACAGTAGTGGTGTGGGCTGGCAGGCGAGCACTGGTTACACATAAATACTGGAGGTAACATACTCAGAAGATCAAGAGATTTAGGATATTGTGCTGGGAAAAGAGTGAAAAAGGATTCACATTCCTAAATAGGTTTTCAATGTATTTTGTACCTTTTCCAAATTACTGCATTTTGATTTTTTTTAAATCAAGACATTTCAAGATGCACCAAAAAGCAAAGCTCTGAAATGTTCCAGATCTCAGCATGCATCTACCCTTGGCAATGTGATCTTTGCATCTGCAAAGAAAATACTGAGTCATGTTGTCCACCCACACAAGTCTTACAAAAATAAAAGCAGCCTAAAGATTCACCCACTCGTCATTTGAAGAAAATACAAACCATTCAGTGATGCCTCATGCTTCAGAGACCTTTAGAGAACTCCCTGCGTACAGAACCCCCCACCCACGTTCTGCCTACACATTACTTGAAACTAACAATGTCACTTTGAGCTCATTCACTATTGGGTCTTGATTGTTTTTAGTGGGTGTGCCCAGAAGAAGGCATCAAATGCTTTTTGCCAGAAATTAACATGTTACTTGCAGCTTCATGTGAGATTAAGACAAACTCTAAAAACTTTGTAAGGCAAGACCAACGAGGTCATGGATTCTACAAACTGGACTTTTCAAAAAGTCAGGGCAGGCTTGAAAGTATCCTGTACTTCTAAATCTGGGAGAATTAGTGAACTTGTGGAACAATTCCTAAAAGATGGCCAAAGCATCCACTTCTTTCAGAAACAAACCATGATACCCAGCATTGCTTCCCTGAACTGAAAAGTTAGGTACTAAAAGCACCACTATGGACATATATGTCAGTTCAGTATCTCTCAGTTTAAAGTCAGTCATCACGGTGTAATGATTTGGGAGTGTTTGTACAAATGCCAGGATTTGACTAGTAAATCATTAACAAGAGAAACTACTTCCTTTTTACCTTCTTTCTAGGTATAATATTACATTAATTATCTCATCCAAGCAGGGAGAAGCAAGTTCATTCTGTCGCTGGAATGACCGCTTCCTCCTTTAATGGAAGGAGATTATTGAAATATTAATGAGCAAACCAAGTGGCATAAGCCACTTCCAGCTTGTGAGGAAAGGGGAAATGGTGCTTTGAGTACAGCAGAGTTACCACAATCTTTGCCGTTCTGAAGGCTGCATTTGAAACTTGTCAGGAGCCCAAGGGCTGCACTTAATTTGTATCATCTTTTACATAGCATGATTTTAATCAGAGCAAAAGGCACCCAGTTATGCTTCCAGTACTCTGTAAATAAAACACAAGGAGTTTCACTAACTTGCAGAAAGACAGAACAAGCTTTGACAGTCGGCAGCAGAGGAAGAATCATGAACAAGATGACTGACACTACTTCTCTAAAACCAATTTATTTATTTATCGTTCAATAACCACATGCAGTACAGAGTGAAGGTTTGAGCCAGATAGTTAAGTAGTTGCAGTGTTTTGATTTGTTCAGATTCATAACAGACAAAAGTCTGGCCCCAAATACAAGAGACTCCCAACTAAGCTTACATAAAAATAGCCCTCTCCAATAATTCTGAATTTGTCACCAAATGAGCAAACTGTTCCCTTCATGAAACCCAAATTAGAGAGGATTTAACACCATACATTGATTCTAAATGACGTTTGACCTCCACTTCTTTGGTTTCAGCTGAAAGCAGTTGAACATTGTCTTGTTGAAAATGAAAAAGTGGGTGAGCAAATAAATCTGATAACTTCTTGATCCATTTATGAAGGGGCAACCATCACACATACTTCTTGAGCATTTATTGGCAACTTATAAAGTGGGGAAGGTCATTTGGCTGAAACCGTCCAAATAAAAAGCTCTCAGTTCCAGGCATCCTCTGCTCATCTGGCAGCTGCAAATTCTCCTGTGCCCACTCCGCTCCCTAGAATTTGCAAATAAAGACTCATTCTCCAGACTTCATTGGCAGCTGCAGGGAAAGGCCTCTGCATCTCAAACTGTCCTCACCCATGGCAATCACAGGTCTCGAGTTTTAATATTTTTGAGTACACGGACATTTGTGTCAGTTGTTGAGAATCAAGCAGTATTTGCAGCTTTGCAGAAGAGGGTTGTTGCTGTTTGATTCCCCCCCTCCCCCCCGTGACTGACATATGACAGTCAGTTTGCTTCATCTCCTCTTCTTGTAGGAATGTAAGCCAATGAGGCATCTGCATGTCAGGCAGACATGGCTGGATGTTTTTACAATAGCCTGCTTTCTTTCCTCATGCTTCTCTTTGGCTTTTTCTGTTCTGCTAATATTGATGGCTTTAAGTTCAGGCCAGCAGGTCTGCTGCCATCCTGATCTGTCTGCAGGAGCAGCTTCTCCTATGGTTGGGTAGACTTGGCCAGCTTTTAGGTGAGCTTTGAGAAAGTGTCCTTGTATTGCATTTCTTGGCCTTCCCCCATACATGCTCCCATTTTCAATGATCCATAAAACATGGCTTTGTGGAGTCGTTGTAGGAAGGCGCTGTGGCCTTCCTCTGAGCCTGGGCCCAAGGAAAGGCCAAAACGCCCAGGGACAGAGTCAGATAGAGTGGTCCTTTAAAAAAAAAGTTTAAAAACAATTCACTCTTTCAAAATGTTCCCGTTTGACAAAAAAAGCAAAAATGTTTAATTTTTTTCAGTTAGTTCATCTCTTCATCTAGGGAGGGAAACTGAAAAAATCAAAAACTAAAACTGGGAATTGCATGGGGAGGTGTCAAAAAATGGGAAAAAAAACATTTTGAAAATGCAAAATATTTCAAGAAAGTTACTTTGTTGGAAAACTTTTATGAAACATCCTTAATATTTTTCTAGGAGCAGTAAGAAATGAAATCTGACACGCAAAATGCCACTAGTCAGGGTCTCTTCATTGAATGCCCCTCCCTGTACTCAGGGAAGGCAGCCCCCCTCTCTGTTAGAATCCTTTTACCAGGGTATATTCTTTCTGCTCCCACTTCCTCAAGCATATTTGTTCCCCAAATATCAACAGCTCCTGAAGAAGCTAAGAGATTGTGCGTTTTGGGATGAGGGAAACAGAAGACAGAGTCTGATGAATATGAACTAGCCCATCTGTAGCAAAGCATTTACTATCAAGGACTCTGCTATCATGATAGAAGTTTCTCATTAACTTTTTATTTTCATTATTAACATACTACTTGGATGGAAAGTTAATGTAACAAATCTTATTCATAACCTGCATTTATTACCTTTGAAAGGTCAGTTGTTTTGGTGAATCTCTTCTCGCAATCTGTGTATTTAGTTTATTCAAATTCCAAACATTATAAAATCACTGGCTCCGGATATAAGGATGTCAGTCATTTTTCCATTGAAAGAATTTCATATACTTTATTTCTCTGTGCCACTAAAGTTGGAGTATCAGAGCATTTTCATTTACACAGGAAACATTTTTTTGAATGCAGCGCATTGCAGTTGGAATACAATTGCTTTTGCACTTCGACACATTATGGTCACAAAGCTGCCTGCCTATCTCCTTTTCTTTGCAGAGTCTAATGCAGCAGCAAAGATATTGGCCTGGCTGGGAACGTGCACCACGTGCAGTGTATAGTGATTGGCAGGTTCCTCCTTTTATTGCCGTGGAAACACAGACACCTTTATTAGGCAGGAAGTTAAGGCACTGGGCAAAGGTGCAAAGTTCTTGGATGGATGTAGAGGCAGAGGCAGCAGCAGCAGCCGGCCAAGATCCAGCAGACAATGGCATCATCCACATCCCAGGCCTAAACCATAGCCCTCGAGACTGGGGGGGGGTGGATTGAATCAAATCAAACACCTGGTGACAGGCTGGGGAATCTATTAATATGCATCTGCTATAGCATGTCAGCAGACTCCTCCCTTGTGCACCACTCACCTGCCTGTCTCACCCTTGGCAGACAGCCACAGCAGGGACAAAGGACCCATATGAAGGGGGCCACAGTAACTGCCAAAAGGAGGGAGGCAGGGGCTAAAACAAACTCGTGTGTTTGCTAAGACAGTTTTAAGGAATGCTCTCTTTTGACTCTATTGTTTTTATTCTTTTGTGCTTCCAAACCAAGACTGTAGCGAGGAAATGCAAAAGGCGGAAGCAGGATGGGAAGTGTTGTCCAAAAACCCCTCTATTAAAACAGGTTTTTAAATAGCGAAGTTAGCGCCGTCAGTCTGGCACATTTCATCCGCACGAAAGGCTCAGGTTCTTGTTATCCATGGAGCAGGTAGAGCAAAGGCTGCAGCAGTGCAAGCTTCTTCGTGCTGCCATGGCGACGTACCTCAGGCCTGACCTGAGGGGCCATTTCTGACTGAGCACAGGGGTGTTATCAAGCAGTTTGGAAAAAAAAAATATTTTAAACCACACTGATTCTTTTGCCATCTGAGGGCATGTCTTCACGAGAAATACTACAGACACACAGCGGCAGATTTGTAACTGCGTTTTTGTATCGCAGACTCTTACTGCGGCAATGGGAGGCGTTCTTCTGTCACTGTAATAAATCCACCTCTCCACAAGGCAGTAGCTAAGCTGGCGGAAGAATTCTTCTGTGGATCTACTGCTGTCTACAGTGGGGCTTAGGTCAGCTTAACTATGTCTCTCAGGTCAACCTAGGTTTTAGGTGTAGACCAAGCCTGGGTATTGGTGAGATACCCTCCCCTTCCCCCACAGCACCCCTCTATATGACCACCTCCCACACATTCCTAGATTATTCTTGCAACATCCTTGTGAGAGCAGGAGGTATTATCCCCATTTTACAGATGGGGGAACTGAGGCACAGAGATTAAGTTATTTGCCCCTGGACACACAAAGTCTGAAGCAGAACTGGGAATAGAACCCGGCTCTTCCAATTCCTAGCACAGAGCCTCAGTTGCACGGCAATCTTTCAGCATCACTCCTTGGCTGCAATATGACAATAATTTCTCAAGTATTTGCTGGAGTAGGCTATTGCATGCAGCGTGATCAAAAAGGCCCCCATTCTGCATACACTTTGTTCTTTGACATCTTCATTCAGTGAAATCAATAGAACCGCTCACATGAATGACTATCTAAATGCTTAAGTATTTAAAAGATTGGGGCCCAACTTGGAAGAATCTACCAGATGCCATAGGAAATGTTGCTCCTCAGGAAATAAACTGTACGTGATGGAGCACATGGCCTATATCCACCTACCCCCTTGAGTGAGAAGCCAATTTGGTCTCCAAGACCATCTCCGATGGGACACCAGTTGTGATGGTTTTGTGAGGTAGATGCTTGTGTGCACGGGGAACTGATCTGAGATCACTCACTTCCTTTTTATAGGCCACCACAGGGGTGAGCAGAAGGTGGAAGGGCACACGTGGGGTGGAGTGTTAGGGGGTGGGAGCTGGTTTATTTAAACAATATTTCATGCCTTTTAGAATTTGCTCATTGAAATCATTCTGCAGGTACATGATGGTTTTTTTCCCCCCTGCAGATTTTTCTTATACTAAGGATTTTACACATGTAACAGCACAGCACACACCTCTCACAAGCACCCCTTTCTGGTAAAAAGTGTCTGCTGTCCAGTTGTAGGCTACTTCCCCAGTAACCAATAGGGGTGGAGAAGAAAAGACCCAGGCCTGTCTATTACTCCAGGCCCCAGCCCAGGGACCCTAAGAACAGCAGCCTCATGCCACTGCATCCCTTTAGCAAAACTGCCTTCTAGTCCCTGGGCCACTTTCCCACAGCCCCAGCCTTCACCAAAGCTTCATCCTTATCTCAGGGCTCACCTAAATTCAGGCCCAGCAGTCATCCAGGAGCTCTTCCTCACTTCCCCCCATACCTGCCAGCACTGAGCTGTTTGTAGTGCTGCAATTTCCTTTGGCCAACTAGAAGCACCAACTGCACTCCTCCAACTGCAACTGACTGTCTCTGGCACTGCAGCTCCTTTTTATATGGGCCTTCTGGGCCCTGATTGGCTGCTCCCTGCAATCTCTGATTGGCTGCTTGAAGGACTCCTCTACTGCTCCTTTCCTGGAAGGAACATGGCAGCTTCTGGGGCTAGTCCACTCCATCACAACATGAAATCAATGTAAATCATTGTAAATGTAAATCAACATGAAATCTGATGTAAAGTTCAGCTTCTCCTTGCTGCTTTTGAGCTACATGAAAATATATTTTAAATGACTAAAATTTAAATAATGCAACTATAATCCTTCATTAGTGACATAAAAGCCTTTTCATAGCAACTGGCTATAATGTCATAGTGGATTATAATTTTTGGTTTAGAATAAGCATCATGAGAAAGAAGAAACTGAAAAATTCCATTTTCATGTCCCACTGCATAAAAAACAAGGGAATAGAAATAATTGTGCACATAAACAGAGTTGATTCCTTCTAAAATTCAAACTTCTCAGTGAAGTTCTTTAAAAGCCCGGTCAGAAAGTGCACCCAACACTTCCGCTGACATCAAGGGGTGGTAGGCATACTCCAGAAATAGAAGATTATATTATTATTAATAGTGATGGTAGTTCCTAGAAGTCCCAGCTGAGACGGAAGCTTTGTTGTGATGGGCACAGTACAGACACGCTCTTCATGAGTCAGTTCTTCCCCAAAGATCTTCCAGTCTAAAAAGCCGTGACTCGCTCATAGTCATGTAGCTGGTCAGTGGCAGACCTGGGAATAAACTGAGGCCTTCTGATTCCTAGTCCTGTGCTTTCTTTGCTAGAACACACTGCCTCTCAAATGAAAGGTCAAGCCCTCAAGGCAAAGATGCTTGCCAGGGCATTCTTCTTGTTCTCTTTCTGCGCCTGGCCTTGTTTTCCCGGCAGCAAGCTGGCATTTCCACATACATTACTTCCTGCCTGCAATTGAAAGGGGAAAACATCTGTTGGGTGGGTTGTTACAACCCAGAGTGGAACAGATGAGCTGACAGCATGAGCAGAAGACAAAATCTGGTGGAACAAAGGGGCTACCGGCACAAAGTGAGGCCATTTTCTTTCTTTTTTTTAAATTAGGTACGATGGGGGATAGCTTACTGAGAAGCAAGGAATTTACCATCCCTGTCCAGAAAAGCACTTAAGTTGTGCTTAACGTAACAATGAGAATACCCCTGTGATCAAAGTTAAGCACGTTATGCACTTTTCTGGATCAAGGAACTAACTGGGACTTGAAAAGCACATTGCACAGCTTTCAAAGAATAAAAAAGACTTTTTTGGGGAAAGCATGACCTCCCCACATCCCCACTAGCCCAGACACATTTAATTTACAACCTTCTATTTGTGCTGTAAATGGATCTTGTTTATTTACCTAGCCACCCTCAGATGTAATCAGCTTCCACTAGTGGTACTGGAGTCATTTACATCAGCCAATATATCCAATGCAGGCGTGGCTGGACCCCTTTTCTCTCACAACAAAGCAGCTTTGCGCCTCATTAAAGCCTGAAACAGCCCATGGTCCCAGTAGGAAATTGTCTGTCTGAAAGGCAGTTTTTGTTTGGTGTTGAATCAGCAGAGCGGATTTGTCAAGTCGGAAATGCTGTACATTTTTAATATTTCCTTTATGCCTGGGAGATAGCCTTAAATAGAACCATGTCTCCAGTGCCCTAATTTGGAGACAGGAATGTTCAGCAAACGATGTCACTTGGAAAATGAACGTCCGTGCCCCTACACGAGTAGGGGCTAGCCAGCACAGATCTGAACATCAGATGAGGCTGAACAGACTGTTTCTCCCAGGAGCTCAGTACTGTCGTGTGCAAGAAGCCAGCTGTGATTCCTGTAGTCAGTAACCTAATGGTCCACTCAGTCCCCACAGACTGGTTATCTACTTTAGAAATTCAGAGCTAAGAGACCAGAGACTCTGCGTATGTCTACATATTGTACTAACCACTAAGCCAACGGGAATGACTCCTTAATAGAGAAAGAGAAAGAATTATTTGGGATGCTTCACAACTTGATTACCCTGCTACTGGATGGAATCCCTCCTGCCTGAGAGAGCACCAGAAAGACCATGTCACCCTCTACTGGCTAACTTGTGCATCACCATCCAGAGTGTATGAACATTCCACAAAGAACACAAGCCCTGCTACCACTAGGGCAGCCTGTTCTCACTGGTGGGTATAACAGTACTTACCCACCTCGCAGGTCTGTTGTGAGTTTCATCAGTGCTGTTTGTGAGACACTACGCCACAAAGGTCCTGAGGTGCCTAATCTGGGGCTTGGTTGCCTACATCCCAGTTGTGTCTCCATGGTGACCTACAAAAGTCATACTGACCCCTGTAGGTGCCTGAACTCGCTCGAAGCCTATGTTTTCAAGGTAAAAGTTCCCTCAGCGCCTGTGTTTCTGCCGCTGGCCATGTGCCCCGCTGCCTCACTCAAGGTGCTTTGATGCCTTTCTCCCACCTAAGCCCCAGAGCAATCCCAAACTGGGGGGCTCCACCCTATCTCATGTGTGGGGCCTGATTTGGTGTCTGTGCTCAGAGCCTGGCTGCAGGACTGCATCCCATTCAAAATGTGGCAGCGGCAGCCAGTGGTGGTACCAAGCCTAGTACTTTTATCTCAGTGGTTAGAGCGCTCACCTGGGATGTGGCAAGCCCAGATGCAATTCCCCCCACCCCATCTCTCCAACCACTGGGCTATACGTTATAACCACCACTTGCTCCAGCTGTTTTGTGTGGAGCAAGGCAGGCACCTAACTCATTCCTGCAAGAACTGACTTAGGTGCCCAAGTTGCCTGATGCCAGGAGATGGGTTCCCATTCATGGATTACAAGCAGACGTAGGCATCTCTCTCTGTCAAAACGGCAAGGCTTAGGACAGTGGTTCTCAGCCAGGGGTCTGCGGCCCCCTAGGGGGCTGCAAGCCGGTTTCAGGGGGTCTGCAAAGCAGGACTGGCATTAGACAGGCTGTTGCCCTGAGCCCCACGGAGCTACAGCCCTGAGTCACCTGCCCCACTGGGCCCTAGAGTTTTTACAGTATGTTGAGGGGGCCACAGAAAGAAAAACGTTGCAAGACCCTCGCTTAGGACACACCCACTCGTCAGCATTTCCCATCAACTACCTTAGGCAGCTCCCCACCTAGCATGGCTGGCTTTTGTGGATTGCATTCTAAGGTGTCTCTCTCTCCTCATTCATTGTACAGGGAGCCCAGGTGCCTAACTCAGGCTTTGTGGATTGCAGTGTTGTTCCTGTGATTTTGCAGTACCTGTCTCTTTGTGGATCTGGACCCAATGCCTCGGATGAAAGATACTAGCTGAGTGCAAATTATTCTTTTCACCTACCTTTTCCTGGACATTTACAGCAGTGGGTCTAGATTCAAATGGTTCAAAGAGACATAGGATCATTGAGTACAAGAAAGGAATAAAAAAGAATGGCCTAAGTGAACTGCGGCAAATACAGGAGAAAATAGACTATAGGCACCTCCAGTGACTTTCCACGGCACATGATGGCAATACACAGATCATTAACAAAATGACTAAATATGTTACCTACATCCTAGGTGATAAATCTGGGGAATCTGGGTGTCAATAGACTACTTATTAACCGAATCAAGGAGGAGAATGCTAGGTTAGTTGTTGCTCTAAGTTAGGATAGAAGCACTAATGGATGAACCTGTGAACTTGATATTCTAAGAGGAGTATTTAAGGGGGAGGGACTTAAGAAAAACAAAGCTTCAAGGCTAAATTTGGGCATCCAGGAGACTCTGACAGATCACAGAGTCAACGAGTGGGTCTCTTGTTTTGAATCCTGGCTTCCACTATGAGACTGAGACTCTACCAAAATATTAGCTATTGTAATTATTTAAGTCCTTGGCTCATAGGGTCTAGTACAGTTTGTTTCTGGAAGGCAGAAGCCCAAGCTGCTATCCTCCCATTGGTTTGAGGCAGGGGAACCACTTTCTCCTTCAAGCAGTAAAAGAAAGAGCAACAAAACTGGAACGCAAGGTAAATCCAATACCTCCACGTCCTCAGGGCAAGATTTTGCTACTCCTAATCACACTGGTTCCATTGACTGCAACAGGACCACTCCAAGGTAAGGAGTTACTCAGAATGATTAAGGGTGGCAGATCTGGTCCTGTTTGTCTTAGGGGTCACTGAATCATGATTGTTCTGCTTTATTGTCCCTGGGTTGTGTTAGGGCCTGCAGCTTTATCACTTCGGCTCTGGAAAAAACAAAGTTCAGGCTGCGCACACAAGCTTAACTCTCTCCCCTTGTACAGGAGCCCTAAGATACACAGTTTAAGTAATCTCAGACTGCTTCTCACATACACTGCACCATGCAGTTTTTCTACGGCCTCGCAAACATCCACATTCACTATGCATCTTGGACACCAGTGGCTTTTCATGGTTCCTGTTGGTCAGGCATGCAGAGTAGTCAATAGTCCTACAAGACACTATACGTGTGTCTTCGCTTGTGCAAAGATACTGATCTCGGAGAGAGTATGTGATCATGCTAGTAATAGCTTCTTGCAATACACACATGCAGAAGGACAGAATTAAAGGTGTGCATGTAACCTTATCTTAGGCTATGTCTACACTGACGGCGGCGACTCAGTGAAGACCCGCTCAATCGATCCAGAAGTCAACGCTATTAATCCACCCCCACAAGTGTCATAGCACTGCGTTGACAGGAACGCGGTTCCCATCGGCGCAGTGCAGTGAAGATGGCGCGCAGAAGAGAAGCACAGAAGTCGACGGGAGTTACGCAAGTTCTTTGCGTAACTCCCCTCGACTGCCACTGAATTGCAGAGGTAAGTGCAGACCAAGCCTTATTAGCCAGTTCCTGATTTTTGAGTGTACACCCGTGCAGCCTAATATTCTTTTAACAGGTTTTTGATGGAATTATTACGTCCGAGTATCATTTACTTTGGATCCAGCAGGGGCCATTGCTTTAGTCCTGTTTAAATTAGATGCTAATTGCAGTGATAGTCACTAGGATGCCTATTTCCAAGCCCATGGGGGCACATAATATGTGGACTTTTAATCAGTCTTAATCAACTGGCAGGTCTAAGGGAACAGGCTCGAAGCTGTGTTCTTTATGTATATTGTTAATGGGATTGTTTATAACATATTCATCACCTTTCTAATTGTACTTTGTGTCTGTAGGGACAAATGTTCCCTATCTCCCACACTTCTAATGAGAAGTTTAAATCAGAGTGAGGATTTGACTTACACTTCTACAGCCATGTACCTGAACATACAGAAGGCTGTTCTGTTAATTTTTTGTTAATTAAATCTCCCTACTTGGCTTGCTTGCCAGGGTTCATGCTTCCCAGTTACTTCAGAAGAGGAGAGAGGAACTTGGACCTCAAATAAAGATTCAATCTCTGGGAAATGAGTGGGGAAAAAGGACACTGCAAGAAAATTCAGAAAACAATGAAGACAAGAAAGGTGGAGGGCAGTCAGAGAGCCTTGATATCTTTGAATTCTCTAAGATACAGACATAGAGCCTATTCTACTTGGGTGAGAAAAAGGCTATAAGGGTTCAGTCAAGACTAGACTTCTACTACAATGTTTTAAGCACTGAGGGAAGGGAAACATCTCCCTTGGCTGGATTAATTTACAAATTAAAGGTGATCTGTGTATGGGAAAAAGTGGCTTGCACCCTTTTTACTTCTTTATGATGAATAAAGAATATCAGAACCATTTTAATAAACCCTTGTCTATCCCCACCCCCAAAAAGAGAAGTGTGGAGTAAAGAGGGTTCCGCTTGTCTTTTATATTAGAAAGCCAGGTCCTGTCTAGCCTGAAAGACTCTATGGTGACTGGAGAATGATCAAAATGGTGACATCACAAGAGAGGAGGCTGAGCAACTGAAAGGGATTTTTAATTCAGCTGCTTAACTCAGCTGTTTTTCATAACCCCTCTTTGACCTCAGTGAATAATTCACACTTTGGAGAAAGGAAATTGTTGTTACAGTTCAATACCCTGCCCCTTCAATGAACGTGTGAGAGCTATCAGTATACAGTATACATCCGTGCAAGCAAAACCAGAGTTGATATTCCAAGTTTAAAAAAAAGTTCAAACACAAAAAAATTCAAGGCTTCTTTATACTGTATAAAACAGCAGAAAGAGCAACAAAACTAATCTGCGGGGTCAGATGTAACATTTGTAGAGTGCTTTGAATAGGTAGAACGCTACGTATCCTAGTCTCCATCAATCAGCTCAGGCTAGGCACGGCTAGGACTTCAGATGGTTCTAATGGAGTTTTATAAACTTATTGCTTCATGACCCTGCTTCTGAGAACATTCACTGACTAGAGTTCATCCTCTTCCTTCCCCCACCCTGTCCATCTTCTCCAGCACTGGATGCATTTCCATAACTCTGAAACCAAATGGAGAGCCAAAGAGCTGTGCATCCTACCATCTCCCTCATTCATTTTAATATTGAACTAACAGTACATATTTTGGCCTCCTGTTCTGATATTCTTCTCCTGATTCTGAGGGCAGACTGGAAGGTGTCTGTAATGGAGTACCTCTGTATCCTATGCGTTAGGAGACTTCTCCATGTTTTGAGCTGTCTATGATGGGGAGGTCAGCTAGGATGGTTTTCTCTTTGAATTTTAAGAGTGCTTTTGACACTGCAGAGCATGTACTTAGTTTGCGGTTTGTGGATGCTTGCCATTTGGCTGTAGCTTTCTTCAATTGGTGCAGACATCTTACGAATGACCCAAAGCAGTGGTTGACACTAATTATTATGTGGACATACTTAATTCAGAGTTGGGCCACTCAGATCTCTCTGTAAGTATTCACACTCATAATGGTGACCTTAACAGAAGGAATACAACATAGGGGATATTGGTGACGTGAGCGGACATATGGAGTTAGCGCTCTAAAAGTTTGATTTTTTCTGTCGTCTCTTGAACTGCCTATCACAGCATTAATCTCCAACCTACAGGACTTCAGGTTCAGGACTTATTTAATAAGATCAGAAACACTGCATATCTAACAGGGTCAAGAATTCTCAGTAAAGCCTTCCATTTGACTTAGCTAAAGAGATCAAACTCATTGGGGTGACAATTCTTTTCCAGCCATCAGCTGTGTACAAATCGTACTACTCCATCTCTGTTTCAGCAGATTCAGGATGTGCTCATGAGAGAGCAAGTTTCTCTTGGAGAAGTGTTGGGGCGGGGGAAGGCGGATTGGAGAAAAAAAGGATCGTTTGGAGAAGGTGTCTCTAGAAAAGAGCTGACACCTAACCATAATCCTGTGGTCTTCAGGAGGTG
The DNA here is from genome assembly GCF_026122565.2 of Emydura macquarii macquarii. Taxonomy (NCBI): domain Eukaryota; kingdom Metazoa; phylum Chordata; order Testudines; family Chelidae; genus Emydura; species Emydura macquarii. Next base: position 3,918,323 of record NW_027133667.1, read on the forward strand.
ATGACAGCTAACAGCCGCCCTTTCTCATGATCCTGCTGGTGGGAGGGGAACAGGAAAGGAGAAAGATCACTACCAACAACTTTCCTACACATCCAAAAGATCTGTGCACTGCTACCAAAGAACCTGGTAGCCTCTGCCACCTCATGGGCATCTTGCCTGTTGCTTTGATAGGGATGGGCAGGGGTTAAAGGAATGAAAGGAAGAGATGTGGCTGCCCCATATTGGATATTAAATCCTTTATGCCTGGCATGGATATGCGGCATGATGGATTGTCTAAAAACAGTTGCCCACCATGCTATTGCGTTTCAGGCAGAGTCTGAAGTTAATGGCCTACAACGTCCATGCTTATGACTGAAAATGCAGGATTTGGAATGTGCCACCTAGAAGCCGCTGGTTAATAACAATGTTTTGTCTTGTTTTTACACCAGAGCTGCTGGGCAAAGTAGCTGAGCAGTGTCCTCTGGGGCCTAACATGTGTGCTTAGGGTTGGGTGTCAGTCGTGCATTGTAAATCACAGGTTATGTTACAAAGGAAACACTTCAAGGCACTGGCCTGGAATGTGTAAAAAACAATAGAAATAATTTGATCATTAAACACTTCAGGTGCTGGAGAGAATCAGCAAGTCGCTGCTGTCCTGCTATTTGACCTGGAACAACAAATACCATTACTTGCATTCAGATGTATTACAGTGCAGAGCAGGGAACGGCAGTCTATGGACTTGTCTACTTTGGGGATTTGCTCAAATTTCACCCACTCTGGGCCAGTTACCAACATAGCAGCACCAAGGCAAACCCATAACTGCAGTGGAATTGGGGCAAATCCTCAGCACTGACAAGGCCTCAGTCGTGGGCTGCAGGAAGACTTTGTCTAGAGGTAAGACAGCAACTCCGGTTATCGTTCAGCCAGCTCACACCTCTGCTATTTCTCAACTCTTCGGTGCACTGAACAGCTCTGCTCTTCGGAGATTGGCTTTCAGCTCTGTAATCTTAAGGGTCCGCCTGCCCTACACAAACCACAAAGGTCAGCAACTCTGTTAAATGCAGTTGTTGCCCAAGCAGGATCTAAAATAGTTTGCCCTGGCCTGCGTTGAGGAGGCCTAACAAAGTTACAACAAAGGGGTTCAGAAACTGGCATCTAGCCCAAGGAGACTTTGGGCAGAGAGTTGCGGGAGGAGTTAAAATTCCTGTTCTAAAATAAGTTGGGCCCTGCCACACTGATTGGGCTGAACCATTTTACATCATACTTGAGCAACAACTGGTCTTTTGTTACGCTCTGTTTTTGTAGAGTAGATGGGGCCCAGAGTCTTTTCTCTTGGACATTTCTCTCTCTGGGCCATTTCAGCCTTCATTTTCCTATTGCTCCCCCATAGGGAAGATCTTGGGAGACTTGAGTATGCTGCCATTTCCCTCCCTCCTGTGTGCTCTGACTGTCCTCAGAGGCCTTCTCTTGCAGCTACCCTCCTTCTAGCAGAGGGGGCCTGGATAATACTCCATCCAGAGCCCCATTGGGAATTAGGTGCTCAGGCACTTAAGAAAATCTTATTAGGTGCCTATCTGCATCTTTAATGCACCTAAATACCTTTAAAAGATAGCCATTAATCTCCGTTCCCCATGTGTAAAATGGAATAATGATCCATCTTATCTTGTTTATTTAGATTCTAAATTCTTCAGGGACAATCTCTTCTGTGTGCAAGCATGAAGCCTGGCACCATCTCAGTGAGGTCCTTTAGGCCCCACAGGAATACAAATAAATAATAAAAGATCATAGATCAGATGTGGACCTACAAGGTCGGTCACCCTACTTCACACTGAACTTTGTCACAGTGTTATTGCTCAGGCAGGCAGTCTAATACATTCACTCCTCAAAGTCTTTTCTTTCTTTTCTGAGCCGCTGGTTGATCTTCCTGCTTGATAGAGCTAATATAGCACCCTTAACTGCAAAATAGTGGCAGGGTAGGCAACTTAATGGTATTAAAGGAAGGCCATGAATTACCATACAGGAAAGAGTGAGAGGAAGTCTGCTGAGACAAGGGCTAGGAGTCTTTTTCCTTGGTTCAGTAGAGACCCAGAGACTTTTTGTGGCACCCTTATAATCCCACAGTCCCACTTCCTCCTTTCGTATTTCCAAACCAACTGAAACTACAAGGTGCTTGAAGCCTTGTAGAGAATTTGCTCACAAGGTAAGGAGTGCTGCAAATTATAATCCCAGCTCTGACACAGACTCTGTTTATGGTCTTGTCACTTACACCTTATCTGTAGAATGAAGATAACAATCCAACAAAAAGTGATAGGTACTATTACAGGGTTTTTTTTTATCTTAATATAACTACCTTGCAGGAGTGTTGGGAGTATCAGTTAATGTCTGCAAAATGCTTTGAAAATAAAACATGCTATGCTAATATGTAAATACATGTATGCAGTGTCGATAACTAAAAAGGCACTTATCAATATAAATAGAACCAATAATTAAAAAGCATAAAACGGGCCAAATCCCAAACCCAAACCACCCCTCAATCTGCAGAGAAGGGTAAATGGAAAGGAAACAGGAGACGTTAAATGATCATGGATAAACTCACCTTGGAGTGGAGGACATCAGCCAGATAAACAACCAACATACTGCATAACACTAGGGGAAACAGAGTTAAATTTTGGCCAGGACTCCAGGGCAAAACCCTTCTCCTAGAAAATGAGTCCTGCAATCTTTAATTGTCACACAGAATAGGCAGTATTTTGGTTTTAATGTCTGATGCAAAAGACTCTCTCACAGGAATCTGCAGGAACTCCATGTATTTACCTCAGAGAATGAAAGGGTTGAGTCAATGGAACCAGGATTAGAATTTGAGGCTCCTGAAGGGCGCCTAGGAATTTCAGACCTGATGCTTAGAGCATTCAGCTATCCCTTTCAGCAAAGAAATTGTTACTATTCATCCAACTCAGTTTCTACGGTGATGAGCACCATAGAAATTGCCTACAAGTAGAATAAATACATACTCATTGCAAGCCTGAGGAGTGGCTGCCTCCAAAGATAATTTGGCATTCTAGGTTTCTAATGCTCTTGAGGACATTAATGGGAGGGAGAAATCTCTGCATCTGTGTTGTAAACTTCGCTCCTGAAGATGATTAGAAGGGAATTTCTCAAAGCTGTCATCCCAAATTGGACAAACAGAACAAGTTAACAAACTAACCTTATTGGGGTGGGGATAGGGGTCAATTGTTTACTCCAGCCTGAACAAGATTGTTATAGTAAGACAGTCATTAGATTAATTATTAACCATTAACAAGCAATAGACCTAGGGAGAGCATAAATACCCATCAGACATGGAGTATTCATGTACCTGACTCAATATCACAACTAGAGTTTTAACATCAAGGAATCATAGCCAGAGATGACAAACTACACAATGCAGTGCCTCTATGCTATCGTCAGCCCACTCCCAACTAACCGTGGCATTAAATCATGCCAGAATAATAGGGTTGAAAGTCTGGAGAAGGGATTTTTCCATACTAAAAAAGACAGTATTGAAAAATACACTTTAATTTTGAGCATAAGACTTTTCAAAGATGAGAGCCCAGTTTTTTGTTTTTTTTTTAAAGTACATTCCTTTCACCCCCACAACCATAAGGGTCTGATTCTGCCCCCCTTGAATCAATTGCCAAACCTCACATTGGCTCCAGTAACAGAGGAGCAGAGCACCTGACTGTGCGATTGGATCTGTGTTGACATATCGTACCACACATATAAAGCCTTACTGAAATCAATGAAAGTTCCTATGGGCACAGAGGTCACCCATATGGATTGGGCCCTTAACCGATGTACAGGAATACATAGATATTAAGGCTAGAAGGAACCAATATGATCATTTAGTCTGACCTCCTCCAAAGAACCTCCAGCAATTATTTCTGCATCCAGTCAAGAATCTCTATTTGTGCTAGTATAGCATATATTTGAGATAGATATCTGGTCTTGATTTAGACTTCAAGTGATGGAGAATCCACATCTATAGGTAAGTAATTCCAATACTTAATTACCTTTGCTATTAAAAATGTACACCTTATTTCTAGTCTGAATTTATCTAATTTCAGCTTCCAGCCATTGGATCTTGTCATGCCTATTTCTGATTGAAAGAGTCATCTGCTATCAGAAATCTCTTCCCCATGAACGTACTTTTAGATTGTGATCATTTTGTTCGTTACTGAAAAGCAACCACCAAATCCATCCCTGCTGCAATAAAACGGGGAAGTAAAACTACACAGTACTTTAGGACAGAAAGTGAAAGAGACATCATAGCTGGTTAAAACTGCAGAGGGAATATGGGCACGTAGGATGTAATTACCAGAGTTGGAATTTGGCCTGGACACCATGGAAATGAAATACAGCAGATGGTTAAGGTATATACTGGAAACACATGCATAGCACCCGATTGTCAATGAAATCTAGAAAATGAAAAAGAGAACCATCAAAGGGAAACTTTCCAAAGCAATTGTTAACTAAAAGAATGGAATACTGTACAATACCTACAGAACAGTGAATAAACTGAAGTTACAGGCAGATGGAAAGAGAGACAGAAGCCACAATATGTATTAGTCTGGCTAATAAGTAAAGAACTGGGAGATAAAAACATCACCACAATTCAGGGCATGGATAGTGTTCAGCATTTCTATAAGATCTCACATCTAACGATCAGAATGTGCTTTACAAGTGTTAAATTAAAGCTCACAATCTTCAGCACCCTTGGAATATGGAGCCTGAGGAGAGGGTCAGGAAGGAATTTTATTTTTTTTTTAAGTAAAAAATGAAGCCTCCATTGCTGAAAAGACATCAGGGTGCTATGCAGCAATTTAGTTAAAAAATACAAATCTACCCCCGTGTCCCAGCTTACTTAAACATAGCAGCCAGCCTTCCACTCATCCCCCTCCCTAGCAGAGTAATCCAGGGGAGTAGGGGGAGTTAGATGGCCCTGGAATCAAATGGAGAGGCATTCCAGAGCGTTCTGAAAACAGATGGAGCCTGATAAACATCCTTAAGGGAGGCAGTGTCACAGACAATGCTCTGCCTCCTACCTAATCCAGAATGAATCACAGGTGAAAAACAAGGACAGTCCAATTGACTGCAACTGCTCTGGAGTGACAGAACGTCACAGACTGTTCTGTAAATACCTCAGACCTACATTTTTCCAAGTGAATTTATATTCCCAGATTGCAGCTCTGACCCTGCAAACACCTATGCGAGTAGCTGTTCACACAGGTCATTCCACTGAGTTAAGTGCGGCTACTCATGTGCGTTCAGTGTTGACAGGCTCAGCGCCTTGGATGACAAAATAAATAAATAAATGAAAGGGTAGTGAAACTTACAAAAGTACCACCGGAATGGGAGGGTGGGGGAAACAGCTCCAAGAAGACTGGCGAGAGAGAGCGCTGACAATAAGAGTAGTGCAATGAAACAACAGGCACGCTGGATGTGGTCAGAATGCCCAGCCTTGAAGGGCATACTGGCAAATTCCACAGAGCATATCCAGAACACCAAACCCCTGAAAAGACATTTTCATTAAGTCCCTTTAAAAAAAAAAAAAAAAAAAAAAAAAAGAGCGAGAAATAATTGCCCAACCTTACATGATGCCCTCTACCCACACCCATGTACACCCCTCTGTGTGCTCATCACATAGCCCACTGTCTGCTGGAAGGCAAATTCATAGCTTGGTATCGGCAATAAAAACAAACGCTTTTATCAATTCAGGCTGACTGGAGTTAGTTCTCAGCTTTCCCTCGAAAGCCGCCAACAAAAGACCTCCTGTCATTGTATCTTCTATGTAAAGCCTAAAAATAAACAAACCCAGAACTGCAGCCCACATGTATCACTGATTTTAAAGCATGGCTGCTTGGTGTAAGCCCGAGAGGCACATCTTCCAGTAGTCTCAGGTTTATGAATGAGCAGGGGGACAATATTGGAATCTACCGGCTACTTCTCATACTTACCCATTGCCTTAAAGTTGACCTTAAAAATGGAATGAAATCTTTCACGCATGTTTCAAGATTCCTGAAAAATCTAGTTTCCCCCTTCCCGATGCTTGAATAGACATTTAATTCTCATTTATGATCATAGATGACCCTGCAACATACCTGGAGCTCAGCACTTTTCTACAACTGCAACATATTGGTGCGCAAATGACAAACTGTTTGGGGACTCCTCTTGGATTTCACTGGCCTTCTCATTCATTGCCCCCTACACACCACACTGATATTCTAACACAAAATTTTGATGAGTGGCCCCCCCCCCCCCCTAGTTTAGTGATCTGAGCCCAGGGCAAGACACACAGAACTCCTGAATTTTAATCCCCATTTTGATTCCCTCTCTGGCTTTGGGCAAGTCACTTGACTTGTCCTCTTCAGTTTCTCCACCTGTAAAAGGGGTATAATATTTCCCTCCCTCACAGTTGTCTTGAGCGGATTAGTTAATGTTTGCACGGTGCTTTAAAAGGCTAAAGCGCTATGTATTAATCATTAGTCTCTGCAAAGGCTGATATACATCCACAACTCCCATTAGCCGCAATGGAAATTCCCCACGTGCATTGACCCCTTACTCTGACCTTAGTCCTTTTGAAATTTAGAAACAAAACGACTCATTATTAACAGTTTAAAAGTAAGCTACAGTGCATGCTCAAGAAGTACTTATCCTTTCATTGGATCAAGCTTTCAGCTCCGCTGCGTTCCTTGCGGAGGCACCTGTGAACACATCAAAGCAGCCAAAAGTCAAAATGGGTCCCTGGTCCTTTGCGAGCAACAGCTGGATCACATGAGCCAAAAGAGGTCCTCCTCTCCATGCCCAGGTAAACTTGCCTCACCTGCAAGATGCTCTTTGCTGGATCTTAAGCCGCCAGTCCAATCAGAATTGCCCTTGTGTGCAGACTTGAGAATAAATACTTAAAAGATCTGACCAAACCCCACTGAAGTCAATGGCAAGACTCATTATTTGACATCAGTCGGCTTTGGCTCAGGCCCACCGCACTTTGCCTCTCTAGATCGATAGCAGCAACACTGGTACAGGCAGGGGAAAGAGGGCATCAGCAGCATTCCTTGCCACTTACCCTACAGCCTTGTGCTGTATATTTCCATATTTGAATGTGGGACATATACTGTACTTATTTGCCCCAGCAGATCTGTGGGAAGAGGGAGGTGATCAGTAATAAAAAACTCTCACATTTACAGTACTTCTTAATGTACTGTGCAAGCTAGGACACACCCAAGCTGTAGGGAAAGGTCAATCTATGTTTTGTGTCTTAAACTCATCGGGGGGGAAAAAAACAACCTTGCCAGAGTCCCTTTAAATGCAGCGTGTGAACTCAGTATTATGTGTGTGTCACTTTCTCTGGGTGTACTGTACATATTGTTTTCTAGCGTGAGAACAATTATGTGTCACCTCTACACTGTGTTACTCACAGTCTCATTTCCCTAAACCACTTCCTGCTCTTCCCCAGGATTGTCAGCTAAACTTGCTCTACCCGCTCGCTGCCACTCCAATATCAGCGCACACCCACATTTGCACACATGGCTTCATCTCTCTGTTTTCTTGAGAAAGTCAGCAAATGAAACCTGAAACACTGTTAAAACATAAGCCCTGTTTGATTCTTCAGTACAGAATTAAATCAATGAAAGCGCCTCAGTTATTTATACTGGCATTATACCCAGTGTATCAGTTTAATTGGGAAATAAATCTGTGCTAATAATGGACATACATAGGGTAGTTGTTGACCTTTTAATACTAGGGAAATGCAGAAGCAGCAGAAAGCCTTGAATATTTGTCTCCATCCGATGGAAGGAAAGTGGCATTACACATATATGCTTTCAGACTGCCATACGTTCTCAGCCAGAGGAGATAATGTCTTGAAGGAAGGAACACGTGATTCATGTATTACACCAAAAACATTGTTTTAAAACTAAAAGTTTATTGTAAGTCAACAGTACAGTACACAGACAAGCACGCACACACACACTCTATAGGGAAAAGAGTACATTAAGCTGCATAGCACCAATCTACAAAAATATAATAAATCAAGAATGATCTTCCTTTACATAATACAGGAAACCAGCCACCTCACTGGGAAGAGAGCAGGTGAGTCCTTTTCTGAATTTTATATAAAGTCCAAGGACAACCAGTTGAAAAAGTGACAGAGAGAGAAGGAGACGTCTTTATGTAGGTTTCCCTTTCAGGAGAAACCGCAGGTTTAATAAGGTACTTGTGATGTGCATCTATTTTCCAATTGCTGTTCAGGAACAGCACTGGCTGAACTTCATTAGTCTAGCTGTTAACAATGCTTGTGGATTTCCCCATTCAGCAGCAGTTTACTAGGCAAGCCCCCAAGGAACAAAATGATACAGTGGGCATGTCTGTTTAGAACGGTTGGCATCTTAGCGGAACAATACTAACTTCAGCCTCAACACACGGCTTTCAGTGGTGATACATTCCTGTCACTCAGCTGTTAGTCGCCAGAATTCCTGGATTTGGGGGCAACCTCACCCAAGCACAGTGAAGACAATCAAACGAGCCAGCTCTTCTCCAGCATGTTTCCTTGTCTGCTCCTCCCATCCTACACAACTTCCTCGGGGGCAGTATCCAGTGTGTAATCTGATACTGTGGGGTAAGGCCAGAAGTACAGATTGAAATAGTTAACTAATCTTTCTATGTACCTTAGACCAAGAGTCATTAAGTTTGTGAACATGAAGCCACCTCTGCCAAAGTTTCATAGCTAATTTTCAGGTAAGGAGATAGTGGATGTGCCTATGACTTTTCCATTATTCATGCAGTATTGAAGCTTATTCAGACTGTTTTGAAGCTCTAAATTTCATTGTGGTCCAATTATTGCATCTTTGGTTTGTAGTAAGGTATTTCTAAGCACTCAATAACGATGCACAGGTAAATATGGTCATCTGAATTGGTTTGCGATTTCTCCCATTGACGATATTTCATTCTGCTTTATTAATTGCCCAGATTCAATTATGCCTGACAATTAGCCAACCATTATATTCTGGTCTTCTTGTCAGTTTAAAGAAGGATCATCCAGAGACTGAGGTCAAGGAAGATGGACAGTACCTTAAGATTCTAGGTTTTTGATTGGTTTTTTGTTTGTTTGTTTTTTTTAAAATGAATAATACAGAGTCTCCCATGGCAAAGAAAATAAAATTACTTGAGTTAGATAAATGCAGAAAAAATTGTTCAGGATCAAGCTAGTGTTTCTGAGATAGGCCATGCTACCAGTCAAATGCAAATCAATATTTGACTGTTAAGATAATGACAGAAGTGAAGGAAAGATAAATGCCTTATTTTGTAGTCACCGGATGTTAAATTATAATCTTGAAAAGGTTCATTTAATAGTTTGTAACAAGGTATAATTTTTATTTTCTATATGGTAACAGAGTACACATTATACATACCCTGTGTATAGCTTGATATAGTTCAGAAGTCTGTATTGCTCTTATATAGCTAAAACAACATACACTTTATAAGTAATTAATACCAACCTATGTTAGAAAGAGGAACTTTGGTGCACAGTTTGAGTGCGTGAGATTTTTTTTATGGATAAAGTATCATGTCAAGTTACACGCCAGTAGAACCTTTTCATGGCCTGGACTTGCACAATCCACTTTTCAAAGAAGCATGTTTCTGCTAACACCAAAGTGTAGGCAAAATGTCTTGATTATTATAATTGTATATGTTATTTCCATCTTCGCTAAGGCATTTTCTCTTTTGGTGCCCTGGAAGCTTGTTCTTTCAAAAGAATTATTCCTTTCATTTGAAAGGGGCTTATTGCATTTTGTAATTGTAGCAAACTCAAATGGAGGGGCCCAGCCAGAGATCCAGGCCCCATCGTGTTAGACAGAGTATTAGTGTAACAAACAGTCCCTACCCTAAACAGATAGGAAGATGATCTAATTGTTAGGGCAACTAGCCTAGGGCTTGGGAGATCTGGATTCAATTCCCAGCTCTGCCACAGATTGCCTATATGACCTTGGGCCAGTCACTAAATGTCTGGGTTCACTTTCCCATCTGTAAAATGGGGATAATAGCACTTCCTTGCCCCACAGAGGTATGAGAGGAGAAGTACGTTAAAACTGTGAGGCACTCAAATACTAGGGAAATGAGGGTCATAAATGTATCTTATGTAGAAAGAAACTGTTTACAGTCTAAGTGTACAAGACACCAATTATTATCCCCATTTTATAGATGAGGAACCAAGGCACATAGCAACTATATGACTGGGCCAGGAAGTCAGAGAGAATCCAGACTTCCTCCGCTCCAGTCCAGCGCTGTCTCCACAGGGCCACCCTTCCTCAAGGAAGCTGTACAAACAAACACTCACCTTACACCCTGAAAAATACCATTGTTTGAACAGCACTGTTGCATTAACAAGTATAAATTTCCTATAAGAATTACAGAAATGTTTCTTGGGAATACAGTTGCCATTTCTCGCTCCGCTCTACCACTGAATCTCTATCAAAATTAGTAAAGCCCAGATGTCAGTAGGAGAGCAGAAACTCCAGTGCTGGTCTGAGGGCTGAAGCAGATGGTTGGTAGAGGGGAAAATCTTCTGAGAGATCCTGCCTTCCACTGCCTTTTTCCTTTCCTTCAAAGGCCCACCTTGACTGTCCCTTCTGGTTGCAAAGGGCTGGCCGGGTAGCTCTCACCAGAGCCCATCAACATTGTGCCTCAGTCAGCCAGAGGGAGTAGCTCAGATGAAGTACCCGCATGGAGAAGTCTGATGTGTTCTCTGCAGTGCTCTCAAACGCTGCCATTTCAGAAAGCTAAGGGACCACACCTGAAAACCCCCTGGACCGGTCATTTAAACAACTGGGCCAGGCTAGATTTTCTGGTAAAAAAGATGGTCTTCTCTTCGTGATGGCTCAGGTTTGTCATATGGTTGCATCACATACTTCTGTCTGCATTGTAAAGTAGCTGCAGGCTGGGTTACAGCCCCATAGTTCCAGTGACATTAAGGTTGCTGTATTGTTTGAAGGTTAGAGCATGGGAGAGGGAGTTGAAAATCCTGGATTCCGTTCCTAGCTCAGTATGTTGCCTTGTCAAAATCCCCCAACTAATCTCTGCCTCAGTTTACCCATCTGTAAAATGGAGATAATCATCTACTGCACAGGGTATTTGTAAGGCATGTTGAGATCATGGGATGAAGGCACTCAGAGAGACAAATAAACCCTGTTTTTAGTAGTGTCTGGCAGGCTGAATAATTTGCTCTGACACTTCACATACCAGATCCAAACCCCTCCAGGCACATTTTTGTAGGCAAAGGGGAAACGTGTCAAAATTCTTTTCTCTTCATGAAGATGACAAAAAAACCCACGCATCAGTTAAGATGGAGATTCCACAAGCAGCAGTTGCAAAGGAAAACATCCAAGGAAGGATTTACTGCAGTTAAACCACTATGCCAAAGATTATAAATGGGGGAGGGCTAAGAGAACTGGACCAAAGCTAGATTTAAAAGGAATTAATACAGCTGGGACCACTGCTGCAGAGTTCAGGAGATTCCAGCTAAACATTTGTCAATACCAGTCAGACTGATCTGATGGAGAGCAACTTCCTTTTCGGTAGTAAAGGCTCTTTTCCTCCTTTTCACCTGTTAGGTGAGCAAGGAATGTACTGTCCTTCATCAAAAGGCCAACTTGCCTGTTCCACACCACCTTCCTAGACCATTATATTGGGATCATAGCCTATAGACCCAAACTAAAATGTTTTCAGCTAAACAATCTTTTTTGTTTCTACTTGATCTGAACACGTTTCTACTTAGGTATTTACTCTGGGCTATGAAGGCGGCTCCACACCATGGAAATATTTATGTTTTATGAGCACATCCTATGTCAATGTATTTTACTTCCAACACTTCATTTATCACATTTGTTTCACCCCTTTTTAGTTCTCTAGGGAAGTTGCGTGTGAATGTATGCAATTCCATAGTCACCTTGAGGTTTTAATCCACACCCTTCCAGAAGGAATATATCTTTCATCACTCACATCCACCCATACCATGATTACATTACAATGCTCAATTTGTCAGTTCAGAACGTACCGGCTCCTTCTCAGGCAGCCAGATAAATTAGTGAAGGGAGGATGAAAGAAAAAGGTTGTGGACCAAATTCATCCACAGGCCTTATAATAGGGATGGATTTGGAGCTGCCTATTTAAGAACCAATGAGTAACCTCCTGTGAAATAGCAGGGAGGAGGAGGAGGAGGAAAATAGCAGGTCCAGCAGAACAGGACTCCGCATTGCATTAACAACAAAACCACTTTGCATTGCTCTGGAGCCTTCTATCTCAGGCTAAAACTGCCACTGTAGCACTGCAGTGTAGACATTACATATACCAACAGGAGGGGTTCTCCCATCCGTGTAGGTAATCCACCTCTCTGAGACACGGTAGTTAGGTCGACCGAAGAATTCTACACGCAGTCTACGCTGGGGGTTAGGTTGGCTTACCTACATCTCTTACACCCCAGAGAAATGAAGTTATGCCGCTGAAAGTGCCCTGTGTAGACCACCCTCAACAAATGGTGAATTAAGTCTCAACATGTGATTATCCTCATTTTACAGATGGGGAAAAACTGTGGCACAAATGGGTTAAATGACTTAGCCGAAGGTGTGTAGCAAAATGTAGCAGAGACAGAAACATGAACCAGCCTTGAGATTTTAAGTTCATTGGGGCCGAGGCTGTCTTCCCTGTATATCTATGCAACATATAACACATTTCGGATTCTACTGTAGTAGCAATCATGCTTTAACAACATCCTCCCTTCCTTGGGGAAATCAGTCTTTGGAACCAGCCACTGCATGAGCTAATAGAGACAAGATGTCCTGGTTATCAAACAGTACATCCCATCCCAAACCAATCTTGTGTAGGTGCATGCACATGACACTAAATACAAAAACGTAGGCTGCCTCCCAACTCCGAGTTCGTGCTCAACTACACTTCCCAAGAGAACCAAAACAGGGCCGGTGGGCCTCAGGCAGCATTAATTTACTAATTGCTGTGACTAATGCAACTCCAGCACCATGCTCCACCTTGCCATAACATGTTCACCTGCATGGTCTCCAGTACAGCGGCTTCTTCACATTCCAGTGACTGCACATGCAGTCACCTGCTTCCATTTGCTGCCATTGTCGTCACGAGTTTGGCGACATGAACAATAGGAGGCGAGCCCAGTTCCAAGCAGCAGCATCGGAATGCTTTGATAGAGGAGAAAAGAGGAGAGTGGTGGGCAAGTGGAAAGAGAGCAGCAACCCCCGATAACATGACATCTCCAAACCTTCATCCACTTGCTGAACTCCTTTCCCCACAGTAGCAAATTTGGGGTAAGACCTTCTGGAACCTTTCCTTTGTTACTAGCTGCATCAAGCTTTGAGAAGCCACATTGCTCTGCTCATACATGCACATCAGAAAACCTGTCCCACCTGCCAGACTGAAAAAGCTAGTGAACCTGTGCCATGGGGGACAAGAGAAAAAAAGGGAACAGGATTTATTCCCGCTACATCTGGAGTCCAAGAATCCAGAGCATTCCTACCCATCTGAAATCTCAGAACCTCAACCAATGGGTTACAAAAGAAGAGTTTTAAACACCGTGTCTGAATAATCCTATTCTTGTAAAATGACAGAGGACTTATGAGCTCTGGATCGGAGGGCCACTTAAATGCCTATAAGGATGAATCCATATAGGATGACCAGGTAGCACGTGTGAAAAATGGGGACGGGGGTGAGGGGTAATAGGTGCCTATATAAGACAAAGCCCTGAATATCAGGACTGTCCCTATAAAACCAGGACATCTGGCTATCCAAAATCCATATTGGACAAGAACGTGGGTGTTGTTCACATGTCTGGATAGATGACTGATCAAGGACAATGCACGGAGGAATTCAAGGGTCTGAGTACAGAATTTGCCATACCAAGTCAGCTACTTATCTGTCAAGTGCAGTTCATTATAATTCAGACTACTCAAAATAAAACAGCTTTTTCCTAAGAAGATAGACCATGTAGGAGTCCTGCTAAACTGATCCCAGACAAAAGCCCTCCTTCCCTGTTTAATAGTTTGAAATCTATTGGAAAGAAAACAGAGTTCACTACGATCAGGGGACATTGATATTAATGTTGGCTCTCATGGTTTTCATAGGCACACCTGGCACATCTCCCTTTGTGGCATCCTCAAAGGACATTTGCCAAATCACAGACACTCTGGAATCAATAGCCCAACACATGGACTCTTGGAGAAGCACTGGCTACATGGGAGTCCAAGAGAACATTCAGAATGAATTTCCTAATTCTCTTATTCAATATTGTAGTAACTATATAAATGCAAAGCTTAGGAGACAGAGAAAGGTCTCACACCCAGCATACTCGCTCACACTAGGAATCCAACCACCACAGAAGCATCTAGGAATTGTAAATCTTATCTGTATTTCAGGTTTTCAGAGAACTCTAGGCAATTTAAAAAGGATCTGATGTTTTGTAAGAAAGGAGAAAGCAGGTTGTACCTGTCAGAAAGGGCTTGTAATATGGAACTAGCAAAGGAAAAAATTGCAGATAGACTCAGTAGATTCATAACAAATAATAAAACTGTCAATGATCAAGGAGAACAGTTCTCCAAGTAACCCCAATGTAGGTATGTTTTCAACATCCCCAAGCAAAATGTCACCAGAATTTTGCACAAAAAAGAGCCATAAGGTTGCAGTAGTAATGGGTGTTCTCTCCTTTAATTTGGGAGGAGGGAGATGGGAGGAGAAATGGACACATGGGGAGAAGAAGAGTATTTAAAGTGCACTTTCCCCTTTAGAGCAAGGGTTCTTTCCCAAGCTCAGGAGAAAAATACATTACATACGATAACCACTAGAGGGCTATGAAGAAGGCAAAATCAGGTTCCTACCACTGCTGGAGATGGCAATGGCAGATGATATCCAGGTAAGAGTTGTGCAATGTCTGATCTCACAGACCCAGGGCAGTCCAGTGCATGAACTTTACTGGTAGGATCAAGACTGGCTAGTTTAATATCTATGGCATGATATCCCGCTATTCAAGCTGCTTGAAAGGAAATCTACCAGAAGAACGTAATTTAAAATGGGAAAGTATCACGGGGATGGTGTGAAAGGGTAGGCAGTGCACATCCTTTTCGTGTGTTCTCCACCAACTTGATTACCCACTAGATCTGTCACATTCTGGGTAACAGCCAGACACTTGGGGGGGGGGGGGGAGGCATTTTTTGGTATTTTGCTATTCTATGATTTTAAACTTTGAAACCAACCAATATTTCTGCCTCTTTCCTTGCTCAAATTATAGATTCCAGTGATCACGGTCACGATCATAGTGGTGGGATGGGGGATTGAGGTTGTTTAGCGTTATCTTGTTCAAACAGACATTAAAGTGAAAAACAGTTTCTTAAGGTACCTAGAGGCTAAGATATTCTGATCCTAGACACTCTCACAAACATGGAAGCAGGGGGAGAAATGAGATAATCGTGCCCTCTCAGAAAAATAACTGCAATGTAGTTTTCTTATACATCGTGAGGGGCCACGCACATGACCATGATCTCTGGGTGTCTCAAGAAAGCCAAGGTCTCACCTAATTCTGAGTTTCCAGCATGCTATGAAACAAGAACACAGTTAAAAAGTTCCCCACTGTGTCCATCTAAAGACAGGAACAAGGGTGAGCGTACAATGGATACTCAGAGAAATGAGCGGAGAGGGAGCCTAGCAAAGATAGCAAGCATGTTGTGTTTGATACGGAATGAGTAACGCATGGCTTCTACATTCAGATACCAAAAAATCAGGTACGTCTGGCTTCTTTATCAGAGGCCATTAATCCCACTGTTCTCAGTGCCTCTGGCAGGGAGTCTCCCAAAGCTTCTTATGAAATTGATCAGGAAGAGTGCCAAACTGACAAGCAGCAACTTGTACCCTTTCTGGTTGGGAAGGGGGTTTGTTTTAAAGGTTAGCAAGAGCTAGAGAGCGCGCGCAGCGATTAGAAAGAGACATATAATACTGCAGGCAAGGGCTGTGTAGGCTCGACTCTTTAGAACTACTTACTAGGGAAACAACTGCAACAACACTGTTGCACTTGTAACTGGAGACTGACTGTCCATTAAAAGGAGGAAGGGCTCAGTTTGGTGAACTTTTACGATTTTAGAAAGGAGGAGGGGGCGGAGTGGAATCAAGCACACAAAAGAATTCTACATCAGTTCACCAAAAATAATAATTTATTCAGATGACATTGATTTGACATTATCAGAATCAAAACATTTCTCATTGCCACTGCTTGGGGAAATATACCAGCCAAAGAGTCTAGTGTAAAAATAAATATATTAAGACTTGGTAGGGGAAAAAATGCATAGCCAATCAAGTATTAGCAATAAATATACTGTTCGCCAAAATACTCTCTGAATAGTTGCACGTGCTCTGCAGGTCAGTGTGTAGATGGAGTTTGCAGCCAGTCTGACACATCTCAGAAGGGGGTGGTACTGTTGACATGAAGTAATTTGCACTGAAGACTACGATCTTCGTTTCCATCACTACTTACTTGGCATCTGGACAGTCAAGCAAAGACTGGAATCCAAAATCTCCATTCTCCAATGCATGAACAACAGACTGGGCAAACAGTGCCACCAACAATTTCAAATCTGAACTTCAAGGAGTTTGCTTCTGTTTGGAAATGGACTCAGGACTGGGTTGGGATCTGAACACTAAGCTAAGTGCCCCAGTGAGTTGAGGGCACAAGGGTAGGTCCCCCAACAGTATCTCCTCAGGAGCCTCCCAAATTATAATGGCAAAACTTGGAATGGGGCAGGAAGAAGAGACAAGAACACGGGTCCCTCATATGATTGATTGTGCCTTCTCCCTAATCACTGAACTGTTTGGAAGTTAACTAAAAACACAGAGGAAGAGATCTAAAAGCAGAAAACATCTCAGACAAAGACGACAAAGGACTTTCAGAAAGAATAACAGAAATGCAGCAACCATGTTTTCTCCGTTAAGTGAAGCTGTGAAAACAGCTGGCGCTGCAGAAGTAGCCAACAATCTTTGAGCAACAATTCAATACAAAAGAGCCATAAGGCACTAACAATATTCCACATTAATCACATGATTAAACATTTACATTCAGACATTTAAAAAAAGATCGCTGTACACTAAGCTTAAAAAAAAAGGCAATTTTCCCCATTTTAAAAAGTCCCTTTTTTCAAATTGTCAGCTACCTAAGAATTTTTCCATCCAGGCAGCAACAATAGATTGGATGGAATATTTGATCAGAAACCTTGTCAGTTAAAAAGCGTCTGTGTGAAGGTAAGAAAGGTCACCCCAGGCAGCAGACAGAAAAAAACATAAAAAGCAGCTGAGAGGTTGTAAAACCACTTCAGTAAACAACTCAATGATGCAAGTAACTTCATTAACAAACAGGTGACGGATGTTAGTCACCTTGCTTAATGCACTAGGAGGTGTTGAGATATGACACTTACGCGTAGAAGAGAATGACATGCTTTTGTAGCTGGTTTACATCTATTTTTCTTATGAGCTATCAGACTGAGAGCCCGGGAGCCCTCTGTCTGTCCAGAACGTCAGGAAAGCATGGGCAACGGTAGCCCCACTAATGTGCCTCAATCCTAACCCATAAGGATCACATATAAGGGCAGCGGAATAGATCAGACTCATTTCATTTAATCCTGGATCTGCTCTGCCGAGGAAGGAAAAATGGACAACTGTCCCAAGAGAATAGGACTGATGACACTGGTTTCTTTCAGAAATGTCAGCCAAACAGCCATCAAATGCAGACAGCAATGACTTAGGGTCACAAATGATCTGACAGCCACCTGGTGAAAGAACTTGTATCCCAGTACCAATCCTCAAAGCCATCTAAGTGGCCTCTGTTCTATCTATAAAGTTTACCACACTCCTTGAAAATTAGTGTTAAAAGATGATTATCCCACTATTCTACAATATTTGGCTACTTAAATATTCAGAAATCACAGGGTTTAGCAATAATAAATAGATCAAGCATGGAGTTAGCTTCTGATGGAGAAATTATCTGCATATGAGAGGGTTATTAACCAAGGATAGTAGAGGTTAATCTGTGTATGGATTTAGCAAAAGTATTTTCAGGACATCTGGACAGCACAAATACATCCAGTTCCAAAGAAACTTTTTGCCCATTCTTCTAAACCAAAGCAACAACGAATTTAAGAATGTTCATGAAGTGGACTTATGGCTTTCCCAGCATAACAAGGTCTCACCATTCACTAAGATTAACTCCCCATTTTCAGTTTCAAATATCTGATGCTTGCCAGGACACCCAGAAATAATTAGTAAAGATTATGGCAATGGGACCACAACACAGGAGGCAAGAGAGCACTTGCTGAATTGAAAGGCTCTAGTGGGACTACAACCATGCTGATTAATTCCTCTATCTTGGATCAGGAGCTCCATGGTGCAGATTGCCTCAATCCATTTGGGTATTTGGTATTCCAACAGCAAGTTCTCAAAGGCTGTTCAGCAAAAACCTTTTGGGCCATTCTGAATTTGTCCAAACTTGCAAGGGATAGGGGCAGGGAAAAAAAAAACAAAAAAACATAAAGCTCCCAGAATTTTGATTGGTCTCCCAGTTGTTGATTTTCCTTGGATAGTTCCTCTCAAGGGAAGCAGCAGTCACCCAGTCAGCATACGCAAGCGTCTCTCATGCAGGAGCAATCTAATTTCCCTCACTATTAAGGGTGAGATGAACAGGATTGTTGAACTTGTCTGCGGAAAGAAACAGCAGGAAGGACAATTAGTACATGTGCACACCGCTGCAATTCTATCTTCCCTCCAATGCATTTTAGAGGCATTTGTAAGCACAGAAAGCTGGAAGTAAAACACAGGAAAAGTCCAACTTTGCCGATCAGTCAGAAGGACAAAAGAGGGCTTTAGACTTTCAGGAAAGTTTTTGAGTAAGCTACGGCTCTTGACTTTCCCCTTGGCCACTGCTCTCTCTGGAGCCTACCAAAACAGCTCTTTCAGTAATTCAGAAAGGAGTCAAAGAGGAAAGCAAAGCATGACCCCAGCCCTAAGGGAGAAGCAGGTGAATTATGCAACACTCTGAGCCACTACCAACCTGAGCAGCTCAGGGTGTGAACTCTGATCTCCTAGACAGAAGCAGTGTGCGGCCACTGAACTGGGCCAGACCTATAGAGCCTGGTCACTTCGGCCCCTCGATGTCTGACTATCCCACCCACGAGCCCAAAAGAAAGGGCTGAACAAATGAACAGTTCAACATCAGGATAAAACAACAACAGGATAAAAGCAAGTGAAACACTGGAAGCCATGTGACCACACACTTGCACAGAGTGGATTTTGGAGGGGGCAGAAGCTTAACTTGGAAATCAGAGTGAAATTCAACAAAATGCACATTGCAGGCCAGACACACAACTTTTTAAATGGGTAATATCAAGTGCATCACTTTCTATCACTTATGATAGCTTCTTCACAAAAAATTAGCTGCCTACCAATCTGGCCTTGTTCATTTGGCAATCACAATTCAACCTCAGTTTTTTGATTGGTGGAAGGAACGGATATTAACATGACTGATTTAGATCACTTCCTGGCGTGCCCCAGCCTTATGCCAGCTCTATGGCTGCTGCAGAAGCAGTTTAGGATGTGAAAGTCATTACGTTAAGACTCTCACAAAAACAGTCCTATTAGTATTCTAGGGTTCAGAAATTCTTTTCAGCTGCACACTCAACATGGGTGAAAAAGTTAAAGAAGAAAAGACTTCTTACCATAAGAATGAAGAAATAGAAAACCCACATCCATCCCAGATTGTCCTGGATCAAAGAAACTAGATACTGTAAAGAAACAAAATAGGATATTTAGATCATCAATATGTGCACAACTGTGCAGGGTGTGTTTTTGGTATCACTCTTTCATTTGCACCTCCGTAAGTTTGTGGACAGTTATCACTTAAAAAAAAGCCAATCACAAATCCTTTCTCTCCGTATCTAGTTGTTCCTTGCCTGGCATAATAGGAAACTTGTTGGCTTAATCCTTCTATATAAACCCATACAAGATAGGTGAAATAAAGATGCCAGCCTGAAGCTTTATAGGTAACTAGGTGCAGTGAGGAGAGAAAGACTTACTACAGCTTCAAGGGGTGACAATTTGACTAGACTGATCACAAGATTTTATTGCACAGAACATACCATTCCGTAAGTGAATCTAAATACCCTGAGAAAAACTGAACACTCTGGGAAGATGTACACAGGGCATGCATCAGCAGCAGCTATACGAGCATTATCTAGTCAATCCTTCCAGTACCCTGTGATGTAGATAAGATGCTCAAGTTTCTGCACTGATTTACATTCTGAGCTCAACAGCGCCATGTAAACCTCAAGTAAAGGCAGAATTTATCCCTCACGTGATATTTGAATACAACTCTATTTAAAGGACCTCTGTACCTCTCTCTTACTGAGCACACTGGCACAAAAACAGGATCTTCATTTCTGAAGCACTCTTTGTGCTTCTGCTGCTTATTCACCCACCTGGAGTGACATCACAGCTATCTCCACGGAGATGACTGACTGCATGACCAGGCAGGTAAGCAGTGGCAGGCAGAACTTTTCAGAAAGAAAGACCCCGTTTTCGCGATGCTCTACTTAAGAAGTGGGTATGTGTGTGGAAAGGGGAAGATGCAGGGAGCATGGTACACTGGGAAATTTGTTTCTAAATAAGGTTTGAAAGGGGGCCATGAGGTGTTAGTAGCCTGTTAAATGTGGAAAACTAAGACAGCATCTCAGAGAGAGACAGAAAGAACGAACATTTCATTTAGCAGGGGAGAACCAGCTCAGTCAGCAGCTGGCAAATTCGTCTCTGCCTGCAATCAGCACTGCTGAGATTCACAGGCATATTCCCACAAGTGCTAATTATGAACCCTAGTCCCTTGGGGAAATGAGGATGTGGCCTCCACTCCAATCTATTCCTCGGTATTTCCTGATGTTACACTCACTCACTAGCAGTATGGGGCCCATTACATCACAGAAATGCTCATGTTCCTGCCACACCCAAAAATCAGAACTCTGTGCTTTCATGTGCATGAATTTTGGTATTTGCATAACAAGTACGTTCCTATTGCCAATGCCCTCAGCTGCCTCTTCAGTAACGGTCAGCCATCAATTCCTATAATGGCACATGAAGTGGAGAATAAAAGCAAGTGATACCAGTTTTACAGGGGGTGAAGTCTGCCCTAGATAAAGAGAATCACACTCAAACTAGCCTAATTTAAGAATCGTTATAAATGTTCTATCTAAGGGGACATTCATCTTACAAACAATATTTTGTAAATACCCTTCTTTACGTGGGTTCCTACGACCACCTTAGATTATTTAAAAACTGAAAATAATTTAAAAATCCAATTTTCTTTTCACTATTTATGGAGTTTACATTTTTTCCATTTCTCACAGCTCAGGCTATGGAAGAGTCTAAACCCCATTTCACTGTGAAAGTTCGGTGCCACGATATTTGCATTACAAATGCAGCAGCAAAGGTTTGTTTGTTAGAAAACACACACACAGTTTTCAATGGAAATTAAAAAAAGATGAATGGAAACATTTCAATTGGTGTTGGACGCTTTAAAAAAAACAAAACAAAAAAACCCTTAAAATAATCTAGATTTGGAGTAAAATGTGAATCATTGCCTCTTTAAATCGCAGCTCCTCCCAGTCCCGGAGTCACTCCCATGTAGAATTTTAAAGGCATGCTCCTTATTTCCTCAGTTTCTCTCTTGTAATCTCACCTGGCCCACTGCAGCTCCAATGCTCCCAGTTCCGTCCACAATTCCTGTGACTGTTGCCAAAGCCTCACTGTTCCCTTTGACCAGTTCCTGACGTCCCAGGTCCGCAGAAATTGCAGAGCTGATCATGTTAGAAGGGCCTCCAATGAAAAATCCTGAAAGCACCAAAAGACCATCTTCCAATGATAGCTCTACAAGGAGGCTGCCTTTGGCACAGCCTAAGTGTTTCACAGCGCAGGGATTTTCTGCCATCCAATGTCAAGGGCTGGGGATGCTCTGGAAGTCTCAGTTATGGGAACAGGTTGTAGTAGGGCACAGAATGCATTGCTCTTTGATGGGTTATTTATCCCTCATAACTGTAAATGTAGTGTTGTGGTATGCTTCTCTGTGCGTCTCTGGGGGAAAGTTGGGGGAATTCACAGAAGCCCTTAAAATAAGGGTGTTTGAAACCAAGGACCCTCACTTCTGCTGGTTAATAGAGAGTCCACATCACAGTGTGCTGCAAGGGAAGCTCCCAGGAAGCTTACAGCTTCTCGTAGTATAAAGAACGCAAGACACACTTGCCATCTGAGCTGTTCTAGTCTGCAGTGTAATTCCTTATTCTACATCTCAGCTTGTGAAAGCTTCTTAAAGAACTGTTCTAAAGGAAAAAAACATAGTAGGGTCTTCACGATCATTCCAGTTACAGTACTGGCATTTGGCTGAGACGGCAGCACAGGTGCATACATTAACAAGGTTTTATGGCAGCGTTGTGGTTTCTTTTCTGTTGCCAAGCTATTGGGGTGAAAGTGGCGTTTAGATGACGTACCTGTAATGGCCATTATGAATGCATTGATGGGTTTGCTGTTTGGAGAACCTGTCAGGGGACAGACAGGTAACAGAAGTGTTAATAAAATAATTAAGAATAATACCTAACTCTTATACAGAGCTTTTCATGCATAGATTTCAAAGCACTTTACAAAGGAGATAAGCATCACCACTCCCCATTTTACAGATGGGGAGACTGAGGCAAAGAGTGGCGAAGTAACCTGCCCAAGGTCACCCAGTTAAAGGATTCCCTTGGTGCAGCAAGAGAGCATACATGAAGATGTGAGATCTTCAACCTTATGATAGCTCCCAAATCCATTGTTTCGCTGAGCCTAGATGTGTCCTTTAATTAGTTATCCTAACAGATTGTTTCCCAATCCCATTGGTTGCTAGATGCTGGAGTGTTTCTGTAAATGGTGTGACTAAGAGCTTCTGACTTCTCATTCTTTCCTAGATCTAATCTCATTCTTTGCCTCCCCCACCAACAGCCTTTTCCTTTTTCAAGATGTTTGCACACTTCTGTGTTATTGCTTTATGGGCTGTAACTCTCACATGCTGGCCATGCTATAAAATGCAGCCAATGCAGCAGATCTAATGCCAGCTTCCTCGCTGGCATAAAGAAACCCAAGCACTCAACCCACATCTTCCCCCACTGTTAACCAGAATCTGAAAAAAAGGCTTCTTCCCAGATTCCACGATCCCTTGGCAAGTGCGACTGGCCAAGAAATATACTCTGTAGGGCAATATCCTGAACCAGAAATAGGTTCAAGGCAAAGAGACTGGCAAGTCTACATATGGCTCTTAAAGGCCTCTCTAGCCACTCCAGCCCGTAATACAATACATACTCACGGCTGTATCCAAAGAGAGACCCTATAGCCAGAAGCAAGCTGATGGCTAGCACTGGAGCTCGCTTCTGTAGCATATCGGAGATCAAGCCTTGGACTGTCCCGCCTATAGAAAGAAAATGAAAGTTTTTCATGTCCTTCAAATTAAAATATGGAAAACACCCTCTGCTGCACTTACTGAATTTTGGTCTTTTGTTCTCTCTTTACCTCTGCCCTTCTATTGCGGACAAAAATCTCACAGCCTGAGACACACACAAGGCCATATCAAATCAGGGTACTCAGGACACAGTAGCGCGGAATGTTAATGGAGTTTTTCCATTACTATGCCTCGCTCTCTCTGCATGTTTCCCCACGTACCCTTCCCGCAATCGCTGTTCAGGTCCGTGCAATGTCACATTTCGTGGCTGTCTCCTAAAATTTCCTACTGTTCCTATTAATGGCTCTGCTTCACGGATGGCAATAGCACAGCACCGAGTCTAAGCATCCCACCAACACTTTTAACACTGTTGTCTAACCCTGCTCAGCCTCGATCTAGACAACACAATGCTTACAATTCTGGCAGCTGCCAACACATTGTCTACATTAGCGTGCCCATCATTGCAATCACCAGTGGAGCTGCACTGCCGGTAATGAATTAGGAAATTTTAGGGAAATAATCCTAAGGTAAACAAGGCCACAGAGCAGCAAAGCAGATCGAGAACACATCAGAGTGTCTTGCAGGAAAGCAGAGTGAACTACTTACCCAGCCAAGAAACAGTGAAAGCAGAGCTCTAGCCCTAAAGGGAGGCTTTCTTTGTTCTGACTAGGAGGCACAAGTACAGATTTTACCACTGGCATAAACAAACAACTACATTTGACTCCACCGAAGTCAATAGAGTTGTGCCCGCTCACCCGAGTGCTGAACTGAGCCCTTTGTTTGCAGCAGTAGGGGAATGGTTGCTGGGGTATCGTCTACCCCTAATCCAGGCCTCCCTTCTCACTCAGGGATTCTGGTGGGATGTATTCCGGGTTTCCTGTCCTACATTTGTTTGAGTGGGATCCTCTAGAGTTCATAGCAAGTGAAGATTCTTATTGCTGGAAATGTACAAAGCTAGGAGAGTATCCCTTTAAACAGTCTATGAGCTCTAGTGGTACTCACTGCGTCCTAGGTTTTATCAATGCAGCCAGAGCAGCATTGTATGTAATCAGGCCTGGCATGTTGGGCAGATTTAGTCAACCTCATCGTTTAGATGCCTATGTCATTCCTCCATTTTACGTGTGTTCAGTAAAGAACAAGAGACAGCTGGGTAACCAAAAAAAGAAGAAGTTATTTGCTTGCTGTACCTACCTATGATTCCTCCCACATCGTACCAAATAGAGAGCTGGTCAGCTTCCGCCTCTTTCCATCCAAAGTTGTTGCTGAGGTAGAATGGCAGCCAGAAGAAGAAGGAGTAATTCACTAGCTTCAAGCAGGCATACGCCAGCGAATACTAAGACAAAAACAGCCAAAAAAACAGCAAGCAGTTAGCATTAGAAAAAAACACAAGCAGCAACTCTTGCTCTTCCCAGTAAGCCATTAGCTGAAACTCCCATGTTAAGTGCTTCTGCGTTTCACATGACAATGCAACATCAGGAAAACCCAATGCTAAACATCAAAGGGACAGATTGGGGGGAGGAGAAAATCAACCAGGATGTCTATTTTTAGTGCTCTTTTCATTGGACACAATGGGTTGAAATGCCAATTCTTCCACCAGCTTCACTCGAAGCATACGCTTCTGAAGAGGAAAGCAATCAGTTTATTTCCTAGATAGGAGGAAGTTAACCATGTGACACTAAGCAAGCCAGGGCTCTTCATTATTTGTGCACTATGTTGAGAAAGACTATGTCAAGCACCATAGCTTATCTGTATCACCTTGTGCCATTAGGAATTCTGCCACACACTCAAAGCACCCTACAAAGAACTCTTCGTAACACCCAAACGTTTGTATCCCAGAGCTCAAGACACAAGCTTTCGGCATGCTTGAGAGGGCACCACTACTCCCTGCAGTTAAGACTCTCTGCGGGTTCTTGCTATAGCTCTGGGGAGTGAACTTGCCTTAGCTCGTAGGAAGGTTCTCTCCATGGAGTCCTCACCTGGGGAAATGCCTCCCGTCTGGCAGCTCAGAGCCCAGTTTCAGCAGCTTTCAGGGCAGGTGTAAGGTACGCTTATTTTGTCAGGCCTTTGGCTGACCATATTGTGGCAGTAGAAGGGAGCCACGTTTGCAGAGAATTACATAGATGAGTTGCAAGAGCCATCGCTTTTTAAGCTACCCAAGACAACAGACCATGTATGTGTAATTATCTGCTTGTTTTAATATGGTAAGAGACGTAGGTGATAAAGTGATTAGCGCTAAAGACATTTTGATATAAAATAAATACTTCCGAACACATAAATATCTTTAGCAGGCTTTTGATTTGCAAGCAGAATGGTGGAGGCTTGCCTCCCTTTTAGCCTCATGTCTTACAGGGCCTAACCCTACCTGCCTCACACACAGGATTGCCACTGAAGTCAGCAGGAGTGCTGCAGGCAGGGATTTGGCCATTACCGAGCCCAATGCTTATTACAAAGCACTTCAGAATGGTAAACCAGACTGCTTGAGAGATTAGCAATTCTTAATCTTCAGAGACCTGAGAGGAAGTATAAAGACCATAGACCATCACTCATCCACATCGGGCTCCAGCTACCCATCATTCAAAGTCCAATCAACCATCACTGGAATTTTCATAAAGCAGACTGGGAAAAGATCTGCAACGCACTGGAACGCAGTGTGGTTAACATTCCATTGTGTTGTATCCCAGTCGATGAGGCGTACCGCCGATTCCAAGGACCCATTTACAAAACTGCAAGTTCAGCTATACCACAGGGCTATCGACCAATTTACACTCCCTGCCTGAGTGCATATTATCAAGCCTTGCTCAGAAAATTTGAATTATTTAGCGACCCAGACATTGCAGACTACCTGATTGAGTCTCTGGAAACTGTCAGGCTCACTTGGTGGAAGGAAATTATGGAGAAGCTTGACTTCACTCATTCTAGCCAGAAGTGCTGGAACCTGATCTGCCAGCTGAGTGCTGCTCAATGCCCTCCAGGGGAAAATCGCCCACTGGTTAAGCCCAGTGAGGTTGCAAGCCATCTACTGCATGTAGCAAAGGTTCTGTTGGAGAAGCAATCCATCAAATCAGGCACAGTGGCGGGGCATGGTAACATCTTGCCAGAATTCCTTAAGCACCTTGGAACAAAGGCGTCACAGTGGCTCACTAATTTCTAAGTACGGGTCATTAATGAGAAGAAGCTACCACACACTTGCCATCAAACAAAGATTATTGCCATTCACAAACCAGTTAAGGACCCCTACAACATGGCGAGTTACCACCCAATATCCTTGCTGTCAGTGTGTTTCAAGATGTTTGAACATTTGATCCTTCAACAAATTGCTCTGGAGGTGGATGACGCTTTGCAGGTTGAGCAGGAAGAGTTCAGGAAAGGACATAGCACCTGAGATCAAGTCTTGGCCTCGACCACCTTTATTGAAAATGATTTTCAACAAAAATCTAAAGACAAGAGGCATCTTTCTGGATTTACCTGCTGCTTATGATATGGTTTGAAACAGAGGCCTTTTGTATGGTCTCTCTCAAGTTGCCCCGTTTTGAATGGTTGACATAGTAGAGCTCTTGGTTCAAATTAGGCAGTTCAGGGTACACATGGGCAATCATTGCAGTTCCTGGAAGTGTCAGATTAACAATCTTCCTTAAGGTTCAGTTCTTTCACCAGTACCGTTCAATATGCACATCAACGACTTTACAGCAACACACTTGTGCAAGTTTATCTATGCCGACGACATCTGCTGCAGTTATCAAGCTCAGTCCTTCTCAAAAATTGACGAGGTCAATGATGAGATGAAGCTCATGGCAGACTGCTTAGTAAATGGTGCCTGCAGCCAAGCATGGTTTCTAGCATATTTCATCATTTGTAGCATGTATCATCATTGCATAATGCAAGCACGAGCCACAAGTTTAAGTATTTTCTTAAATGGACAACGCCTGTAGCATGACCCAAACCCAGTTTACCTCAGTGTGACGTTGGATAGGTCACTGATATACTGTAACCACTTGAAGAAGAGAGCAGACAAAGTTAGCGCTCAGAACAACTTGCTCAGAAAACTGGCAGGCTCAACCTGCAGTGGGACCGCCTGGATGCTTAGAACATCAGCCCTTATCCTCTGCTATTCAACAACGGAGTATTGTGCTCCTGTCTGGTGTCTCTTGTCTCACACAAGGCTGGTCGATGTGGAACTTGACAAAGCTATGCATACTGTTATTGGGATTTTATGTGCAACTCCATTGCCATGGCTGCACTACTTAGTAACGCAACACCGCCCCATCTTCACCATGAGGAGGCCTCCATCATGCTCCTGGCCAAGAACTGTGAGAACAGTGACTTGCCTCTGTACTCAGCTTCTTCAACCACCTGCCAGTTCACCTGTCTTCTAGATGTCCTTTATAGTCACTCATGCCAGCACAGGACGTGACGGTGGAATCTGCTTAGCGTAACAATTGGTCAGCGACAACAGTTGTTAATCACTCTCGTCACTGATCCAACCAACTGTCCACCAGGTTTTGACCTGCCAAGGCGCCTGTGGTCATCCCTGAACCAGTTTCGAACAGGAAAGGACAATTGTGCAGCCAACCTTTTCAAATGGGGTTTCTCTAATGATCCGCAATGTAGATGCGGTCAACTTCAGACTATATCACATATCCTTGTCCAGTGCCTGCTGGCTGACTTAGACAGCAGGCTACAGGCTCTTCACCTGGCTGATGATGATGCTATCAAATAGCTTGGCACTTTTAAGTACTCTTAAATAAATAAATAAATAAATCAGACCCTAGGCATCTCAAATTGGGCACCCAAAATCAGTGGGCACTCTTGACCTGAATCTCTCTGTGCTTCAGTTCCCTATCTGTAAGATGAGGATAATACCACCCCTCACCTCTGTGGTTCTTATGAACAAACATTAATATTTGTGAAGCACTCAGATATTGGAGTGATGAATGCATAGGAAAGTCCAGGAGAAATAATAATTCTATATTCAGAGCAGGGTTTGAATAGTGTGTAGTAAATAAGGCCAGGGACACTCATTGAACAACAAGGATAACATAAAATATTGAGTAATTGCTCATTAACTGAATGCTGTCCATCCTGTGCACTGAAAGACACAGGGGTCCTGTGGGAAAAAAGTACAATCATGTAAAGTCTATCATAATGAATACACACAAGGGCAGTACTGCCAGCCCCAAAAGTTCGACATGTATGACTCAGAGCCCGCAAAATCATGACTTCTTTAAAAAAAATTAGTGTGGTTTTTGATCTGTCTTGAGTTTTTTACTCCCTCTGCCAGCTGTGTATGCGTGTAAGGGAGGGAGAGAGTGTGATCATTCTCCCAAATTCATGGGGAAAGATAATTATGCCCCCCCACTCTCCCTACAGGAGCTCTCGCTGATTGCCTGATGGTGCGGAGCTCCCGATTTCTCCCCAAATTCTCATCAAATCTGTGTCCCCTCACCTCCATATCCTCACCTCCACCTGTGCAGCAGTCAGTTCTGGTTGCACAGGCAACCTTATTTATGACATTTCCTCACAATTATTTTACCACAGTTTTTGTGTGTGGTAATATAAATCATTCTCACCAACAACAATGCCGAGGCCTTACCAGTAGAACACCGGGTAGACAACAAGCTTGGAAAAAGCCAATGGCCTTGGGCTGGTTGCTAGTATCAGGTGCCTGAATAGAGTAATTTTGATCATCCTCATCCTCCTCATTGCTGCTGATTAAGGGTTTGTTTGCATCTTCTTCAGCACGGCCCTCCTGTTCTTCTCCAAGCTCAGGGAAGCCTAGAACACATGAGAATGTACACTAGTGACAAAGGACATCACCATCCGCTCCCCACACAAACCCCATGCTCACTCCTTTTAAGCATTTCTCCTTCTGACACCCCACTTGCTCTCCCATACCTCCATCCTCCTTTGGCTTAGAAACTCTTCTAGATGGCGTTCTGCAGAGTTGCCAGTTTCTACCCCTTGTCTTCTAGCGCTCTTGAAAGTATTCTGTCTGATCCTGGCGGCGGCTTTGTCTGTTCTGAGTGTCTGGCCATTAGTTGGAAGACACAACAAATTAGTGCATTTCCCCCTATTTGGCGGCTAGACTTCCTGTGTGTGGGTCCTGCAGACATCACCTCAGCCAGTATTTGAACACGGATGCTCAGTGTACCAGCAGCAGTTCTGACAGATGAACTAACAGAAAGCCTCCATATGGTGGATTTGCTAGAAGCTATCCTAAGCTTTCTGACCTGCAGGATATCCTTATATATATATAAACCAGCACTTCAATAGTTACCTCCTCTGCAACCTCCCCAAAACACCTGGGAGACTCCACCGGGTCCCTGACAATGCCCTGAAGATCTCTTTTCTTCATGTCACAGCTATTCACACTGGAGACTCTACCTTGCCAACCATCTTCTTAGATATGGACTGTGTCCTCTTTAGAGCCCATATGCCACTCCTTAATCAGCTGGCAGAGTTTGGCATACATGAGGCATTCTTTCCTCTCATGCAGAGGAGAGGATTCTGAGCCTACAGTTCAACACTATTTACTCCCACGGTAGCCCCTTGCAGGTTCCTCTAGTAACACCTAGTTTCCACACGAAGGGTATTTGGGAACTGGGTGCATTCTAAAGGATGGGGTTTGCACACTAGTTGGACCCCTCTTTGATACTCTGTCCATGTGAATAATGTTGACTGCACCTCGTGTGTGGCAGGCCAGGCAGCCACTGCTGGGCTACGAGGCAAGTTTAGAACTGTTTTGATTACGCGAACTTTTGGCAGTCAGAGTTGGGCATTTGATGTTACGCGGCAATGTTAACCACATTTTTAATGCCACATAGGCAGCTGCAAACCTGCTTGCTGATTAGGGTTTAAGAGGACAAGGACCACTTCTACTTACCCACTTCTTTCGGGGAAGTCAAAAGTCCAAAGAAGACAATGATTCCTCCAGCAAACTGCACCGATGCGGTCACCAGGAAGGCATACTGAAGAGAAGAGAGAATAAGAGCACTAGCTTTCACATTGTTCTTTGGCATCTCATTCTAAATTAAACATTCATCTCCATTTCGCCAACCACTCTCAGTCACACAGTGCCTCCATGCAATGAAGGTTTCTCTGGACCCCAACTTTGTGAGAGAGGCTAAGATGGCATGGCTTACTATCTCCATAAAACCTAGAAACACAGTCACTGGAATAGATGCTACTCTGTCCACCTAGCTGGAGGGGGAGCACTGGAAAACATCCTCAGGGAGGTGATGGTGGGGAAGGAGCTTAGACAATGAAACACCAGATTTTATTCACTTTTCCTTTAAGACAGGCAGATAACGAACATTATGTCTTGCAGTAACAGCCACAGCTGGCACTCACTGCTCTTCGTGGTTAGAAAGCAGAGTACATGCAAGTATCTACCATTCAGAATAAAGAATGTTCCCGGATCTTAAGCCTCCTGTTGGCAGAGGGGAATAAACTAAAATAATAAGCTATTGTATTTCTATACTATTTTTCAAGTTTGTGCAATAAGGACCTTCAAGCACCTGAGCAGACTGTTACATTTAAGTTTTCCATCAGAGTGAATATTAGAGACATGTGTAGTTAGTCCATAAATATTGCCTTGTTCCCAGGTTATTAGCTATGTAATATTGTTCTGCAAGGAGTAGGTGCATGGGGGGGAAGGAGTTGTACAGTTTTATTGGTCAAAAGGTGAAGACTGGAGTTGCAGTCAGTGGACATGCTTGAGCTGGAGCTTCCTGGGTATGAGAGAGAGAAGGCTGCCAGCAGGGGGTTCTTCCCCAAACTTGGTCCGAAACAGCTCATGTCTGACCTTTCAGCCATGATGCAAAACCCTTTTCTTTTCTCCCTGGCTTTTAGTGAGGCAGGTCTAACAACGTTTTTTGATCGCTAGACCATGGTTGGGTGGGAAAGGGCTAGTGACTAGTTGTAACTTATAATACTTGTATATTTCAATATTTTGTCAAGAACACAGAGCCAGGTACAGAAGTTCTTTCATCCTGTATAACCCGAAATAAGTAAATATGTCTACCTGAAGGAACTATTTTTACCCAAGTAAGGGTTGGCAGCTGGGGGAGGAGCTTTGTTTTTAACTACATTACTACTGTTCTCAAGCACCAGACGGCACCTGCTCAAGCCAGGCACGTATAATGCACAGGGATATCAGAAAAGAGGCACAGCTTTCTTAGACTCTGCTAAAAATCTTACAAGATGCTCGCCGAACACAGTCACAGTGACCTTACCACTGATTATTTTTATATTCCTCACCCCCACATACCCCCCCACAAATGAAGGAAAGCACAAACTCCACAGTGAGAACTACATTTCAAATTTCAGCCAATTTTGTCTAGCCCTTCAAAGAAACATTTTTTTAAATAGCAGGAAGAGCATTTTTTACTCATCCATAACACAGAAACAGCTGAAGGGATTTCACTCAAACTTTCAAAAAGCGTTCACTTTCCGGGAGAAGTCAAGAATAGACAAGTCCAGCCCAAAAGGTGATGTTTTGGGAAGCTGTGGGTGGCTGAAAACGGGGTTATAGCGAAAGTTGTTTTGCTACCTCATCTATATGATAATTTGGGTCTATTTCTATAAGAAGTCACATTAATGGCTAATCCTTGTTACGTGCTCCCTGAAACAGCAGCATGTCCATCCCCACACCTCGAAGGATGTCAGTGCTTCACCACTGCTGAACAGCAATGTCTGTCAGCCAGCTGACGGGCAGTGTTCGATTTGCTCCAAACAGCACTTTGTCCTCTCCAAGTCAGGACGATGGTAGGTCATGACGACACAGGGGAGCAGCAGAAATGGGTAAGTTTTAAAAGGATCAAATCCACCCAAATGGGTAAGTTTTAAGAGAACAGAGTCCCTCCAAAACTCATGTAATGCTCTGCACTCTCTGTCCCTCTAGAGTTGGGAAGGAAAAGAGAGGATTACTATGTTCTGTCTATCACTTGTCACCATAAAGATATAGGGAGTAGATTTCCCCCACAGATATGGGAAAGGAGAAAAACACATTGATTCCCTGCTCATCTGGTCTCAGTGGGCCAGAAATAGGGAAAGAGACCCTGGAATAAGCGAGCCCCTATGCATAATTCAGTCAGACAGAAACTCCTCACCTCATAGCCATAGTGAAGAACACAGGAGGCGAGGAATGCTCCCAGAATGTTCCCCACTGATGCACAGGCACTCCAGAGTCCAAAAACAAAACCCCTCCTGAAAGAGTATAGCAAAACGGAGGGGGGAAATGTGGTAAGGACATGGGGAAGAAAAGAGAGAGCATTAGAATCAGCTTTACTTTACATGTAATAGTATAAAATTCTCCACTCCCTCCCCACACAGAAGCAGCTTCATTTAAAATAAAATATACTGTAAAACAATCAGCTCATAATAGACATGTTTGTATATCATGTCTCATTCCATTACATGGTCGGTGGTGTTAAGACACCAGCCCAGATCCACCCCACAGGACACTTAATACGCTTATACACGTGACAGATTCAGATTCTACAGCAGGGCATAGTTTCTATCTAGCCCTTATGGCTGCATGGAGTACCTTCTGAATGGGACCAGCTGTTGCCCTATCTTAGGTGGTCTGAAACAGCCTTCAGAGATGTTTGAAAACAAACCTAATGACAACACTTTATGGGTCAGATTTTCCAATAATCTAGATGAGCAATTGTGCACTTAAGGTGTGCTCACAATTATTGCAAGTGTGTGTTCAAATTGAGTTTTATATATATCAATGGCAGAAAACATAATAATGACACCCAACTCTATATAGCATTTTTCATCCATAGATCTCAAAGCACTTTACAAAGGAAGGTCAGCATCATTATCCACATTTTACAAGGGGGAAAACGAAGCATAAAAAGCAATGCAAGTTTCAGCACAATACAACAACCTTAACTTTGACCCAAAATGAAAACTATCTTGTCAGAGTTAAAGTTGTTATATAGTGAAGAAATGTGCATTACTTTATATCTGATAAGAGTAGTTCGTTTATTATTTATTTGGGACGTATAAGATTTATATTATTCACTATTCATTTACTGCTTCTCAGTGCTTGGGTTACAATAGGTAAGTAATTGTCATCATTTAGCAGCCACCATCACAGGATTTGCTAGAGAATTTTTGGTTTGGGAATTTCAGCCAAGATTTCTGCTCAGCATCACAGATAAGCCACTAAACAAAGGAGAAATACGACGTACCCAGCTTTTCCAAACCAGTTGCCCATGATGGCAACAACACAGGGCCAGCCAGTGGACTGCAGCAAGCCATTCATAATCCATAGGCAGCAATAGAACCACTTGTTGTAGAAATGCAGCCATTCTGTGACAGTGCCAAAGACAAACTCCTGTGGGGAAAGAGGAAAACTGTGAGGCTGCTACAACTCCATGATGCATATACATCTTCAAGGCTGACCACTGGCATCAATGGAAAATTGAAAGGGAAAAAAAAGATGGGGGGGGGCAGGGGGAAGTGGATCAAGGCCTAAGTTTTACATTTAATTCAAATGACAGCATCTCCAACAACTCTGTGTTCCTAACACCATGTTCAGGCAATGCTTGGTGATGACTCAGACGCAACAGCACTACCTGCTGAATCACCAACAGCACCACCTGCTGAATCACCAACAGCACCGAAGCACGCCTCCCCCATGAGTGCGGTACCCGGCTTAGTTACAGCCCATCAACAATGATGGCTGCAACTAATTTACCATATTAAAACTAATCAGAGCTCTATGGACAAAACCCCTGTAGCACCAAATATTAAAATACAGGCAAGTCTCACTAATTCCCACTTTACTGATGTGTAAAGCCCCACAAAAAAACCTACAGTAGTTTCACTGTCTTTATCAGCGAAGACTTAATAGCAAAGGGTGCTAGGTCTCAAATTACAAAAACTTCACCAATGTGACAGACGACGACTGTACCTTTACCAGAACACGAGGGAGCATAACAAGTATAGAATCTTAAACATGTACGGCTGAAAGGAACCTCCATCCCCCATGCTGAGGCAAGATTAAGTATACCTAGAACACCCTTGGCAGGTGTTTGGCTCACCTGTTCTCAAAAACCTCCCCAGGCAACCGATAACAGATCTTAACTATGCTCATAGTTAGAAAGATTTTCCTAATATCTAACCTAAACCTCCCTTGCTGTGAAGTAAGTTAATTACTTCTTGTCCTACTCTCAGCAGATATGAAGAACAAAAATTGATCACCGTCCTTTTTAGAATTACCTTTCACTTATCTGAAGACTAACAGGTCCCTGAGACATCTGGTCTTCTCTTCTCTAGCCTAAGGCTACGGCTACACTCTCGGCAGCTAAGTCGCCGCTGTCAGATCGATCGCTCTGGATCGACTGAGCGGTCAGTAAAGACCCACTCAGTCGATCCAGAAATCGACGAACTAAGACCACCTTCGCAAGTGGCGTAGCACTGCATCAAAGGGAACATGGTTCCCGTGGGTGCAGTGCAATGAAGACAGCGTGCAGAAGAGGAGCCCAGAAGTCGACAGGAGTTATGCAAGTTTTTTGCGTAGCTTGCGTAACTGCTGACGACTGCCGCCGAATCCCAGAGGTGAGTGTAAACAGGGTCTAAGGCCCGGTCTAAGCTTAAATCTTAGGTAGATCTAGCTACGCTGCTCATAGATGTGAAAAATTCACACCCCAAGAGACATAGTTAAGATGACCTTAGCCCTAGTGTAGGTATCGTCAGATCAATGGAAGAATTCTTCTGTCGACATACCTACCATCTTGACAGGATGGATTAACTGCAGCAATGGAAAAACCCCTTCCATCGCTGTAGCAAGTGTCTACACTTCAACATCGTAGTTGCTGTTGTAGTGCTTGTCGTGTAGACATATCCTAAACATGCCCAATTTTTTTTCATAGGTCATGTTTTCTACACTGCTTTTGTTGCTTCCTCTGGATAGTGAGTCAGTTTGCCAGTGAACCACTGATAACTATTCTTTGAATGTGGTTGTTCATACAGTTGTGTACCCATCTTACAATAATTTAAAACCATTTTATTTCCCTAGTTTGCTCAAAAGAACGTCATGTGGTCTGTGTCAAAAGTCTTAGCCCTAACATACACTATCTGGGAAAATAAAGCACACTTTGTGAAGCAATATACTTGATCTATGCATGTGTTTTTACCAAACTTGCAAAATGTAATAATTCACCAATGGGTCTCTCAGTCATTGGGATGAATCAGAGGCATATTAATGTAATGTTAATGATTAAAAATCCAACAAGATAAAACACATTCACTGTTTATCCATGGAATACTGAAACTGAAGAAGTCTTTCTTTACAGATATTCCCTTCTGGCTTATTTCACCCACCACCAGCTGCAAACTCAAGCAGGTTAATACTAGTTTATTAATGTTAGTGTTTTCTTGTAAGAAAAAAGGAAGGAAGGATTTGTTTGGAAGGAAAACCATTTTAAAACATTATGTGGATTTGGAAAACAGATCTGATACAGAGAAAACAGACTGAAGAAGAAAAAGCATAGAGGCCCAGATCTGGGCCCCTCACCTTTTAGCAACTCTTCTTCAAGTCTTAGTGGGTCACAAAATCTATGTTTGAAGAAGTGTCTCCACTATCCTTACACAAATGCATACTGCCACAAAGGTTTAAGGGGGGGGAGGATCGGGAATACTCTTCTGTAGGTCTAAAACTCTGGGCATGATAAAAAAATATAGTACGTTTGGCCCAATGACAAACTTCATAAACGAACAACTATTTTTTCCACAAAATTCCAAAAAACAAGGCACTCAACAGCTTAGTGTGACACTCCCCTAATAACACTAGTTAGGAAGCACTGGGGTGTAGGGCAAATACTATTACTATACCAACCCCTGCACCCACAACCCCAGGTCAAGGTCAGACTGAGACAGATAAATTCTGCAATTCTACTCTAAACAAAAACAAAAGCCTACTGTTTTAGAGGGGAGGAGAGTGTCTAAATCACAGTAATCACTGCTCACCAAAGACAGAGACATTTTTCAACTTACCACTAACGCAGAGGAACACATGCCGAAAGACAAGACCCATCGTAAATTCAAGCGATCTCCAACTATGCCACTGACAAACAGACCCTAAGAACACAGATGAGTATGTTAAGCAAAGCCATACACTTTACATTTGTTTTCAAAATGTTTGTAAGAAGAGTTAAAGGAATGCTGAGAGCTCAAATCTGACCCCAAATACAGGTGTGTAAGAGTTTGGTGATGGTGTATGTGTTTGTTTTTACAAGATCTAATACAAATAAGTGTTTCCATGAACTTATGCTCCTTACATTTCAATGACGTTGTTTTGACAGAGGCCCTCCTGCAACATTTGCAATCCAAACATGACAACACGGTGCTAGTGCATTAGATCCAGTGATACTGATTGAATTATGAACAGAAGTGAAAATTACTAGTGTGGTTTTGGTTTAGATAACTGTAGATAAATACAAAACAAGCAGAATCGTGAAAGCTTAGATTTCTAAAAATTCGGTCTTAATTATCTAAGGTGTTATTGGTAACATAGGTAAAAATATTTGCCTAATTTTAGAAATAAGTCTTAAAAGGATGCTGTCAGGTTAAGAAAGTCATCCACTTTAGAGTGATACAATGAGTATCCCAAACAGCAAAGATAAATGTATCAGCAGAATATTTTACTTTTAATCTAGGCTCCCCTTCTCCCACATTTCTTTCAAGCCTCCTGAAGATCAAATTGAATTGCCATGCAGGGAAACACACTTCAGCATGTACCACATGCATATGGTATCACATCCACTGCTACAGCAGACTTCAGTAAGGGCCAGAGTTTTGGGCAAGGTGGCCTGTAAATGCCTTTTGCAGAGTGTTTGTTACCCTGCCTGGTACAAAATCACTTGAAAAAGCCTCCCTAAATCTGTGCAACATACCAGTGAAAAAGGCATTTATTTGATCCTACAAACCCTCCTCCCTAAACTCCTCCATTATCTGGCTTCTCGCTATAGCAGACTTCAGTGGTGGGTGTGATATGCCGCTAATGCATGGTGCTGGAAACCATGCTGGACTTTAGGAGAGCTGAAAGAGGTTGGGAGGGCAGAGAAGGTAAATTTAAAGCAGATTGTGTCCCAACTACCTCCCACCATTGCTATTTGGAGCATGTAATTCTGAAGTAGATAGATTTTTCTTAAACCTATTTGCAGATCCCTTCATAGACGTAACTCATTCAGTGTGGGGTGAGGGTAGAAATAACATAGTCAAAGGGAATCTGTTCACTTCTCAAACCCTTAGTATTAGCTAGGCGCAGAGAGCAGATCCCGCCCCTCACATGTGACGGATCATGGTCACCATCCTTCCCACACAAACTTTGGCAGCTGCGTTTAAGTTTTACTCACCACGGCATAGGAAAAGAGGAAGATAGTGTCCAATGTCCCCAGGAAAAGAGTGGCATCTTCGGCACTGGGAAATAAATGGCTACTGTTCCAGAGCTACAAAGGGAAGCAATTGCATCATGAGTCTTCCAAGGAGACAGATCTCATCCTACAATATGCAAGAAGATACCTGGCTCCAGTAACATCTTATCTTTGAAATGTTTTAGCTTCGTGATGGAGTTAGGACCAACTCTGACTTCAAATTCTATGAAAAGCACTTATTTCATGCTAGGCACCTCAACTCACCTCTCGAAGACACACGAGCTCACCAGAAGTGATCAATATTTAAGGTAACAATGCTACTGAGCTACATGCTGTTTTACATATAATGCCTCTGCTCTCAGGATCTTGCAATCTAAATTAAATGGGCAACACAGAAAATGACAACAGACCACAGATAGGGAGGAAGGAGATAAAACAGAAGAATCAAGGGGAAAAGATATCACTGTTCTTGAGAGAGAGTGATATTTACAAAGAAATCAGGTCACTTATTTTGTTCCAATTGTGTGTATCACCTGGAGTTCCGTTTTATTTTCAATGGGATCTAATATGGGGAAGGAATCAGTAGTCCAGGAGCTGAGATTTGTGACAGAACATAAGCTGAAAGCAGCAAGCTTTGAGGATGGATTTAAAGGAAGAGTAGAAGGAATTAAGGGTGTGTGGGGGGGGGGGATGTGTGTGTGGGGGGGGGTGGAAATCAACCTTAAGGGTGAAATATCCTATGTTCAACTTTCATCAACTCCATTTTAGTTTCTGCCATAGATCACGTTTTTCAGAGTAGGGCCCACATTTTAATTATGCATTTGCAAAATGGTGCTCTGATCCATGACTAGAGCCCGTAAGCACTATTGTAATAATAAATGATAAATGTTCTTCCACACATCTCATAGCCTACAGTCAGGTCAGGGCTGGCTGTATTTGGAGTGCCTCCACCCAAGTACTGGTCACAACGAGCCTTACTCAGCGTAGATGATCTGACCAGGCAGCAGCCTACCAATGTGGCTTCCATTTAGTTATGTTTTCCAAAATATGCAATGGGGGAAAAAAAGAGATGTAATAATAAAGATAAAGCCACTGAAGAAAATTATTGCTGCCTATAGAGGTCAGTAGTATCCATCTGTCAGTCTACTAATAAACTATATTGCTAGCTCTTCTCAGAACACTGAGAATATCAGGAAAACAAGGTTACTTACCAGTAACTGATGTTCTTCGAGATGTGTTGCTCATGTCCATTCCACTATAAGTGTGTGCACACCTCCGTGCCCAGTTACCCAGAACTTTTTTCCCCTTAGCAGATTCCGTAGGGCTGGCTCTGGCACCCCCTGGAGCCCCGCGCACATGCCACGGTATATGAGGCGCTGCCGGCCCTACGCCCCCTCAGTCCCTTCTTTCTGCCTACTCCGGCAGCGGGGACGGGGGGTGGGTTGTGAAATGGACATGAGCAACACATCTCGAAGAACTTCAGTTACTGGTAAGTGACCTTGTTTTCTTCTTCGAGTGCTTGCTCATGTCCATTCCATTATAGGTGACTAACAAGCAATACCTCTGGAGGTGGGTCGGAGTTACCAGTGAATTGCCCTCAGCACCGCTCTGCCGAACTGCGCATCCTCGCTCGCCTGCTGGACGATGGCGTAGTGGGACGTGAAGGTATGCACCGACAACCAGGTGGCAGCTTTGCAGACGTCCTGCACGGGTACTCTCTCCAGGAAGGCTACAGATGAGGCTTGAGCTCTGATTAAGTGCGCTGTGATGGTTCCCGGAAGCAGCACCTTCGCCTGCTCATAGCAGAATTTGATGCATGATGTAATTCACGAGGAGATGCACTGGGTGGAGACAGGTGAGCCTTTCATCTGGTCCGCCACTGCAACGAAGAGCTGCGTCGATTTTCGGAACGGCTTTGTGCGCTCGATGTTGAAGACCAGGGCTCATCTCACATCCAGCGAATGCTATCTCCTCTCCTACTCCGAAACGTGAGGTTTGGGAAAAAACACGGGGAGAAAAATATCTTGATTACAATAAAATTGGGAAACTACCTTGGGTAGGAAGGTTGGATGCGGCCCCTGCTGAACCTTGTCCTTATAGAATACTGTATAAGGTGGCTCCGAGATCAAGGCCCTAATCTCGGAGACCCTCCTGGCTGAGGTAATGGCCACCAGGAAGGCTACCTTCCATGAGAGCATGAGCAGAGGGCATGAAGCCATGAGTTCAAAGGGGGGCCCCGTGAGTCTCAAGAGGATCAGGTTGAGATCCCAAGGAGGCACCAGGTCATGGACCTGCAGATAAAGCCTCTCCACCCCCTTGAGGAACCTGACCGACATGGGATGGGAGAACAGCGATCTCCCCTCTAGTGGCTGATGGAAGGCCAAAATGGCCACCAGCTGAACCTTCAATGAGGCCAGCGCCAGACCCTGGAGCTTTAGCTGGAGCAGGTACTCCAGGATTGCCTGTATAGGCGAGAGGCTGGGCAGAATACCCCGGGACTCCGCCCAACAGGTGAATCGCCTCCACTTAGCCTGATACATGACCTGTGTAGAAGGCTTCCTGCTGCCAAGCAGAACTTGCTGGACCTGCACCGAGCAGGCTCTCTCTCCGTCAGCCACACAGCCTCCAGGCTGTGAGGTGCAGGGAGTCCAGGTCCGGGTGCAACAGGCAACCGTGGTCCTGGGATAGAAGGTCATGTCGCCTCGGGAGCTCCAGGGGTGGGGTGATCGAACGGTCCAGCAGCATGCTGAACCAGTGCTGTCTCGGCCAGGCCGGAACGATGAGTATGACGTCCACCCTGTCCCTCTTTATTTTCATCAGGACCTTGGGTAGGAGTGGAATGGGCGGGAACACATACATGAGGGCCCCTGTCAAGTCCATGAGGAATGTGTCAGAAATCAACCCAGTCTCGTGACCCCGGAATGAGCAGAACCTCGGGCACTTTGTGTTCCAGGCTGACACGAATAGGTCCAGTTGGGGAACGTCCCACTTCTGGAAGATCATGGTCATCACCTCTGGGTGCAACGACCAGTCATGGCGGGGTAGAAACGACCTGCTGAGGCGATCCGCCTCGTCGTTCCTCACTCCCGGGAGGTGAGAAGCAGTCAAGTGGAAATCGTGCCTCACGGCAAAGTCTCACAGACGGATAGCTTCCTTGCAGGGGGCCAAGGAGCACGTTCCCCCCTGCCTGTTTATGTAAAACATGGCTGTGGTGTTGTCCATCAGCACCTGCACCACTCTGCCTGTCAGGAATCGGAGGAACACCTTGCACGCTAGGTGAATGGCCCTCAGCTCTTTCACGTTGATGTGCAGGAGCCTCTCCTCTCTGACCAGAGCCCTTGAGTGCCTAGGTTGGCGCTGATGTGGACTCCCCAGCCTATGTCTGACGCGTTGGAAATTAGGGTGACCGACAGGACCAGTTCCCTGAACAGAACGCTCTTCATCACTGCCCTGGGAGTCTGCCACCAGTTTAGGGAGGTAAAGATGGGTGGGGGAACTGTGACCACCTCGGCACATATACCAAGGTCAACCATGCATGAAGTGATCTGAGCCTCAGGCGAGCTAATCTGACTACGTACACGCAGGCTGCCATGTGGCCTAACAGCTGTAGGCAGTACCTGGCTGATGTTGTGGGGCATCGGTGCGCTGGAGATGATAGAGACCATTGCCTCAAAACGTGGCTGAGGTAGGAAGGCTCTGGCCTGGGAAGCATCCAGGTTGGCCCTAATGAATTCTATGCATTGCACTGGGGTTAGCGTGGACTTCTGCTTGTTTATGAGCAGTCCCAGCCTGCTGCACATGGAGCAAGTGAGGGTCACACTCTCCTGCACTTGGGACCGGGACCTGGACCTGCCCCTGATCAGCCAGTCGTCCAGGTAAGGAGAAATTTGCACATCCTTTCATCTCAGGTGGGCAGCCACTACCGCCAGGCACTTGGTGAACACCCTTGGAGCCGAAGATAGGCCAAAGGGCAGGGCTGTAAACTGGTAGTGGGAGCCAGCCACTGTGAAACGGAGAAAACACCTGTGGCTGAGGAGGATAGACACATGAAAGTATGCGTCCTTGAGGTCGAGGGCGGCATACCAGGCTCCTGGATCCAGGGAAGGGATTATGGAGGCTAGGGAAGTCATGCAAAATCTGAGTTGTTTGACATGTTTGTTTAGATGATGCAGGTCTAATATTGGTCTGACCCCCCTTCGCTTTGGGGATTGCTGAGGAGCTGAGGACGGGCTGAGGGGCTGGTTTCTCCTTCTAAACCCCTTATTCCTATCCCTATAGGGTTGAAAAGGCCTGGGCAGAGGCCTTGGCTGCTGCTGCACCTGGGGCCATGACTGACACCTGGAAAACTGGGGCGTGTACAGGCCCAGGGAGCGAAGCGTGGCCCTGGAGTCCTTCAGACCGTGCAACTTTGCATCGGTCTGGTCAGAGAATAGGGCCGACACACCAAAGGGGAGGTCCTGAATAGCCTGCTGCACCTCCGGGGACAGGCCCGAGGATTGCAGTCACAAGCACCTTCTCATACAGATGGTGGAGGCTATGGCCCTACCCGCCGAGTCAGCAGCGTCACAGGACGTCTGGAGCGCTGCCCTACCTACCGTGGTTCCTTCCTCCACTATGGTGCTAAAGTCTGCAGCCTGGTCCTGGGGCAGGGCCTCAGTGAACCATCTGAGGGAGTCCTACAGGTTGAAATTATATCTACCCAGGAGGGCCTGATGGTTGGCAATCCTGAACTGCAGACCTGCCATGGAATAAACCTTTCTCCCAAACAAGTCCAACTTTTTATTGTCTTTGTTCTTGGGAGTGGACCCTGGCTGACCTTGCCTGTCTCGCTGGTTAGCCGCGTCTACCACCAGGGTTCCCGGGGTGGAGTGAGTGAACAAATACTCAAACCCTTCGGCCAGGACATAATATTTTTTCTCGGCCACCTTTGAAGGGATTTGCCACAGGGCCTTTACAATCTTAAGGACCCTTTCGTGGACTGGGAGAGCCACTCTTGCTGGGGCAGGCACCGCCAGCACATTAGAGAGGCTATCTTCTACCTCTTCTAACTCCTTCACCTCCAGCCCCAAGTTGGAGGCCATACTCTTGGGCAGCTCCTGGTGCACCCTGAAATGCTCCAGTGGCGCCAAATGGTCCCAGGAGACTGCCTTGTCCGGTGAGGAGAAAGAGGACTTCCGAGGCGCGTCCTGGCGAAGGGTTGCACCAGTGGAGCAGGAACTGTCTGAGCACTGCCTGACAGACCTCGACCGGTGCCGCCTCCTGGCATGCGCTGCCTCCGGTGCCGGGGATCGATGTTGGTGCCGAGAGGGGAGACTCCATGTCCTGTGCCGGAGCAGGTTGGCTCGATGATACTGACCTGGAGCAACTGCTGGGGGAGCGGCTCTGCTCTACCCTTGGAGACTTTCCGGCAGGAAATCTTCCTCCCCGTACCAGGGATCTCTACTGCCATTCAGGGGGACCCAATGTGGGTTTCCCCCATGACACCAGCCCCTTCTCCCTTGGGGGACGGAGGTGGCATAGGTAAGGCCAACAAGGCTCTTGCCGCCTGAAAAGCCTCCGGTGTTGACGGCATCGGCAGGGGCACTCTCCTACTCCCAGGAGTCGGGGGAGGCTCCCTGATCAGAGATGCAGGCACCAGAGAAGTCTCGACATGCCGGGTTCGGTGCATCTCGGTACTTGATCCTGCCTATACCGACGGCGCAGGGGAGTGTCCACGCTCCGCACACTGCTTCTTCCTCTTCAGTGCCGGCGATGTTGCACGGTGCTGAGTCGAAGCTGGTGTCGGCAGTCACGCTCGGTGCCGAGGTGAAGCAGGCCGGCTCGGACACCGGGCGGAGTGCTGCCTCCATCAACAGGGCTTTCAACCAGATTTCTCGGGCCTTTTGAGTCCTCGGTTTAAAAGCCCTGCAGATCTTACACTTCTCTTTTCTGTGTGCTTCCCCCAAGCACTTAAGGCAGCGGTCATGGGGGTAGCTGAGCGGGAAGGCCTTCCCACAGGAGGCACATGGCTTGAATCCCGGCGACTGGGACATGAACTACCCAGGAGAGAACTGGTCAGTGTGGAACACAAATGTTTGGGAAAATTAAACACTCCCCTCAGGTCCCTTCCAATCCTACACTTCTATGATTCAACCTTTAGCCAATAATTCAACATAGGAATGGACATTTCTATGGATAATAAGAACATTCAGAGTTACAGTATTAAGGATTTAAAAAAAAAAAAAAACCACCCAAGAGGTTTGGAAAGGTAATATTCAACCTCTAATTAACAGGGTTAGGAAGTTTTCCTTATGTGCAGGAATAAGGTTCCTTCCACCTTCCTCTAAAGTATCTGGTGCTGGCCACTGTTGGAGATAGGAAACCAAATGGACCATGGGTCGAATCTAATATGGCAGTTCTTGTGTTCCCAATACAAGTAGATCTATCCTGCTTGTGTTGTACATTAATGGGAGTTGCACGTTAGTTTGGAAGGGAGAACAAAGATTTTTTCCCCAAATGAGTCTAGAAATGGCAGTCCAAGAAATGTGGAATCTGAGAAAGAGAGTCAGTCAAAATCCCTCTTCCTGTCAGCCTTACCAGCCAGCTGCTCTAAAAAACCTACACCTATCAGAATAAATATTTAACTGCTCAGGGCTACCTCCTCACACTCAAGTAAGTCATTGTAGAAGGTAATAGGCCATGTTCTGTGCTCATTTACCCCTCATGGTACTCCAGTAAAACTGCATGTAAGAAAGTACAATACATCTACCTCCCTAAGGCCAAATCCTGATCCTAGTGACCACAGAGGCAAAATTCCCATTCACGTCAAAGGAA
This sequence comes from Emydura macquarii macquarii, assembly GCF_026122565.2. Classification (NCBI taxonomy): domain Eukaryota; kingdom Metazoa; phylum Chordata; order Testudines; family Chelidae; genus Emydura; species Emydura macquarii. Next base: position 3,963,098 of record NW_027133667.1, read on the forward strand.
CTGAGATTTTAAGGGCAATAGGAGCTGCTGGTAGTTCTGCACTTTTGAAAATCAAATTGCTTACTCAAGCGTTTCAAAGCATCTAGTTTTAGGCACCTAGATAGGAATATCTTGGCCTCTACACGTTATTAGCTTGGATTGTAGCATAGTTTTCTTCCCTCTCATGTCAGCCGTCCTTTCCAGAAGGAGATCAAAAGCACTACCACTGACATAACCTAGCCATGATGTTACAAACCCCTCTGCTTCTGAGGCGCAACTCCTTCCATTGCTTCATGCACATGCACCGAACGTTGCAGTCGATCAGTGGGTTTATTTTGCATTCTGTTAACTACCATACACAGATGTTCCTGTGGACCCAGTTCTTATCCCAATACCACAACTCCCAACTTCTCAGAAAGTTTCATTCCGTGGTGCACTACGAAAGGCTCTGCTGACCACTAGTGGTCCAGAGATTATAGTGTGGGAACTACCCTTTTAAGTCACTTGAGACTCCCCCCATGGAAGTATTCAAGTAGTAAGAGGCATCTCTGGCAAAAAATAAATCTCTTCCACATCAAAGTCTTAGATGGCCCATTCACATACTAGTATTCACGTGTCTGTATTAAAACTTGCCAGACAGGCTGATAGTCCTGACTGTTCTTACCTCATATGGCTGGAGCTCAAGGGCTGTGGTATTTAGGTAAGAAGGTGTCCATTGGCTGGAAATGCTGACTTTGACATTGCTAAAGGTCTTTCTGGAAGCATGGAGCAGGGAGTAACTGCAAGACAGAGAGTGAACACACATAGGTTTGCCAGATCTTCACTGGAGCAGAAAGCGAAAGGGACCCAAAATTCCATACACGGTCTGCTTCAGGGGACAGCCAAGAACCTATTTTTTGTTGGGAATGGAAGCACTCTAATTTGCAGTTAGATACTCTGATTGTTACTAGTGTGGGGAGGAATGCCAGGCCGAGGAGTGAGATCAGGAACTCAATTTGGAAGGAGTTGGTTTGGTTTGGTTTTTTTAAAAAGGGGGGGGGGGGGATGACAGACAGACAGACAGACAAAAACATTTGTCCAACTAATCACCACCATAGGTTCTCATCTAAAGACAGATCAGATATCCTCTCTCCTCCAGAACTCTGCATGAATCTCTGTCCTCAGAATGCAGAGCGGAGAAGGAAGCTACCAATATTAAAGGCAGAGCATTTCCCACTGGTTAGCTCTCTCATTAAATGTGCTCATTCTTGGGATTGAGGGTTTATTCACACAGGGGTGCATGCATTTTGTTATTTCAATAGACAGGAAACCCCAGCACAACACCACTGACACCGTGCCTGCCTCCACATATCACTATTACTACCTGGCTTTTTATAAAACCAAGGGTCAGATCTTCTATTTATCCTCTCCTCCTTTCCCTCCACACATCCACCTCCCATCCCCATCCCTCAAACTCAACTGGATGAAAGTCATGCAGAAAGTCATGCAGTCATGGAGCGGCCAACCTACCTGAAGAAGGTAAGCAGGAACACAGCAATGTGATGATGAGTGCAATGGGACATAAGGGACCTATTTGCAGGCTGTCTCCGCAAAAGCCCAGGGAAAGCCATCCTTTTGGCCTTGCCCCCCCCTCCAGCCCTTGGCCTCAAAGGCTTGACGACAGTTTAGATCATTTCTCTTCTCACTTAAAAGGAAGGAGGAAAAACATTTGAAGAAAAACTTAGGTACAAAACAAGATTCAGCAAGTAGCTGGAACACAGCAAGTGGTACAACGCTATTCCACTCGTTCCCAGTTAAGTCTCTTTGCCTCACCTTCAAGGTTCTGCACATCTCTGCTGCCATCTCATCAGCGTCTCCTTTCCTGGCACCAATAATGCCCAGAATAGTCTTTCTCATGCACCGAGCACCTTCATAGTCCTCCTGCAAACCCACTGCTTTCACATACACTTCCGATGTCCAGTCTGTCTAGGACAAAAGGCGCCCATCAGCTGACAGACACCCCCAAGGGTCTCTCCCCACCCCCGTATTCATATTTGCCCATCTTAGATTGCTCAGTGAATAAACACTCTTAGCACCACACAGTCTGGTCATAAGTCTGATTTGCTACTGCCATGTGACTGCCACAAACAAGTGACCTTAAAGCAACAGTTCAGCATTCAGGTATTTGTCTCTTGCCCACATCTGCTGGAGTCAAGGGTGTGATTTTTGGATTTAAATCTCTCTTCCTTCGCCAATAAGATGTCAACAAAAGACCATATACAAAAGAGCGGACTTATACAGTTGGAAAAGAGAAAGCTTAGCTCAGAAATTATAGGGTGGTGGGGTCCAGGAGATGGGCCTCCTGCCTACCAGTCCTGTGCCCTACATTCTAGTCCCTCCTTGGCCATGGTCATGATGTACGGCATTGGACAAGCCACTTAACTTCTCTGCACCTCCCTGTCCCCTGCTGTAGATTGATGCTCAGACCTGCCCAGCCTTCTACAGTTGCAAGGTATTGTTAATGAAAGGGTTCGGACCCAAAGGTCAAGTCAAAGAGTGTAACAGTTTATTTAGAGAATTACGGCTAGATTAGAGAAACCCCAGGACAGGAGAAGCGTGCCGTCCTTGCTAAAAACCAAGGGGATGGACTAAACTAGTGGTCCCCAAACTGTAGGGCACGGAGGAATGTCTGGGGGGGAAGCGGGAGGAGGGGCGCAGAAGGGCCCTGGCTAGCCCCCACAAGGGGACTTGGAGGGAGCACTACCCAGCCCTGCTCTGGCCCCAGCTCCCAGCTGCAGCTCTGGCCCCGGATCTGCTCCCAGCCCCCAGCCGTGGCCCTGCTCCCAGCCCCCACTCTCAGCTGCCAGCCATGGCCCCCTCCCCCGCACAGCTCCTGCCCGATGGAGTATGGAGGCACAGACTCATTCTATTATTGGTATGAGGGGGCCCAAGAGGAAAAGTTTGGGGGGACCACTGGACTAGACTCTTCTCCTTCCAACCCTGTCACTGGCCACGCTTGCAAAGGCCTTCACTCAACTCAATAGCAGTTCTGTGTTTGCCTGTCTGTATATAAGACAATAACTTCTGAACACAACATCCAATCAACTCTAAAATTTCAGGGAATAGTCTAGGCATCAATGGATGGACTCCTATTGATTTTGGGAAAAATCAAAAAACCAAAGAGAAGAAATGGGGGACAAATGGAGTCCCTGCCATTTGATTAGCACAGCCACAGCTTCAAGCACCTCTGCAATTGTCTTTAGATTTAAAATCAAAACCTGATTAATGGCACCCCCTAGCGCCTTCTCACATAACTTTCCTCCCCTCAGTCTCTCAATAGAGCCTAACATGTCGATAGCCTGAATGATTTATCTCCCAGAGAAAAACAATGAGGGAGGAGGGGGAGCATGTACATAGCCCGTCATGGGGGCGAAGATGTGAACAGGGAATGGGGGCAGCCAGAGCTCCTGGCATGAAGGGAAGATGGCAATGGGGGGGAAGGGAGTAATGAGGGTTCACACAGAGCCATCGTCATGAGGGAGGTTGGGGGAGCTGGTATGGGGGCAAAGGATGGTTCACACAGAGCCCCTATCTTGGAGGAGACTAAAGCGTTGTGCAGAGAGGAGGAATGGGGGGACACAGAGCACCTGCCGTGGGGAGAACGGGGAACTCTAGAATAAGGGCTACACAGTGGTCCTGGCATGGGGAGAAAGGTGGGAATGGGGCACAGGCAAGGAGTGAGATTGGGCAATCTGGTATGGGGGAGAGGGGAAGGGGAAGAGGAATGGAAGGCGCACACCGCCCCCGCCCCGGATGTGTGTGATGTGGGGTCTGAACCCCCAAGGACAGTAGGGCCTAAGCATCATGCCACCCCTGTCCTGTGGTTTAGTACGAAGGAGTCTAGGAAAATGACAGAGGCAGGTATGGGGAGAGAGGAAGTGATCCTGGGGGAACAGTCTGTGTTTGGGGAAAACCTGTGCTGTTATTCTTTTAAGGGGGGCAAGATAGCTCCCCTCTCTCCCAAGCAACCAGAGTCAACTCTGGGAAAGAGAGCTGTATACGTACATCCTGACAGCACAGATACACCAGCAAGAGGCAGCCTTCTCCTTGAGCCTGGGCTGCTTAGAGACAGGGACCAGCTGAAGGAGGAGCTGCTGGAAATTCACAGCTGGTCTGAGGGGATGAACATAGCCCAGCCAGGGGAGCTGTGAGCCTCCTGTCCCAAGGAAAGCACTGCCTGATGGAAAACCCCAGCCTTAGGAGAGTGGTTCTCAAACTTTTTGTATTGGCAACCCCTTTCAGCCAGCAAGCCTGGACTGCCACCCCCCTCCTTATACATTTAAAACATTTTTTTTATATTGAACACTATTTTAAACACTAAGTTTATAACCCTACATTTAAAACGAATTTACCTTTTCTCACCACTTCTAAATTAAAACTAAAACCCATTTTTATCGAATTATTATTCTAAGCAGAAAGGTTATTTTTTAAAAATAGTTCCTGTTCACACTGGGGGAGGTGCAAAGAAACGTCGTCAATATCACTTTTCACAGCACTTAGCACCCCATTGCCACCCTCACTTCGGTGCTGCTGCCGGTGGCAGGTTCTGCCTTCACACCTGGGCAGCAGAGAGCAGCTGCTGCAGGCCGGGCACCCAGCTCTGAAAGCAGCGCTGCCTCCAGCAGCAGCGCAGAACTGCAGTAAAAAGGGTGGTCATGCCATGCCATGCCACCCTTAGTTCTGTGCAGAACTGCAGTAAAAAGGGTGGTCATGCCATGCCATGCCACCCTTAGTTCTGTGCAGAACTGCAGTAAAAAGGGTGGTAATGCCATGCCACCCTTACTTCTGCATAATGTGTGACCTTTGCACTGTGAGGGGTCGCTCTGGGGAAGCAGGGAGCTAAAGCAAATTTTGGGGTGGCGATAGCCCCCACAATCCCCCCCACCCCCACAGCGCTGCCCTGCCTGTGTCTGATAATAAAATTATAAACTACTTTTATTTTTTGCTGATCTGTGTTCTGATTGGTCTGCAGTTTAATGCCGCTCTTCAGCTGATGACCAATCAAGCCCTCTAATTTTGTCCCAGTTCCACCTTTTTTAGTCTCAACACAACAAACCTGCACACATGATACTACAATCTCCAGAGTCCAATTTCCTTAAAGTGGCGATCATACAAATATATATTCTGTTTAGGAACACTGATCACTGCATTATACGTTTACACTGCTTTCTGAAGTAAATACATGACATTGCGACGGAAAGGGGTGTGTAATTATCTAAAATGCTAAATTTAAATTATATATTTTATAGCAGTTGCTCTCTGTTTCATGCATGTACTCGCAACCCCCCATGTAATAACCTCACGACCCCCCCAGTTTGGGAACCCCTGCCTTAGGAGGAGGGCTGGGAAGATTCCCAAACCTAAGAGAGAATCTATGAGCTAGGAAGGCCAGGTCTGAAATCCCCCAGCCCCAGGAGGGAAGGCTGGGAAGACTCCTGACATGAAAGAGGTGCTTTTGGGCAAAGCTGTATAAACCAAACCCCAGGAGAAGGGGTATATTGTGTAAATCCTCTGGAGGCAAGCGGTTTATTTCTGAAAACCTCAGTAGAGGAAACTGTGTTTGCAGGGCTTGTTCAGCCAGCAGGAGGCACTACAGAGTAGCCATCTCCTATGAGAGGGGAGCATGTGGAACTGCAATGGGGTACACAGCTCCTCATAGGGGACTGGGGTAACCTGGCATGAGCCAAGGGGGTCACACACAGCACCTAGCACAGAGAGGGAAAGGGTGTGCACACAGCGCTGCTGGCAGTGGGGAAGTTGCAAAGAGCCCATGAAAGAGGGGATGGGAGAGTGGTGCACAGGGAGCTTGTGGTTGGGAACTGAAGAATGCAAGGAGCCCCTGGTGGGTGCAAAGTTCTTGGTCTATAGAATCCATGAAGGATGAGACTCCCTAGCATAACATCCCATTTACTTCCAGCTGCAAAGTCAAACATGAAGAAAAATCCCTCTGAAGTAACTTTTAACTAAGATCGACGAGCTCTAGTACAACCCCTCCTCCCCATCAGGGCTGAATTGGTCCCTAGATCAGTGGTTCTCAGCCAGGGGTATGCAGAGGTCTTCTAGGGGGTACATCAACTCCTCCAGATCACTGTTTCTCAAGATGGGGGTTGCAACCCCCATGGTGTTGTAGGATGGGGGAGGAGGGTCACAAATGCGGGGCCAGTCTTAGGGGGTGGCAAGCAGGAGAACTGCCCGGGGCTCCATGTCACAGAGAGCCCCACGAAGCTAAGTTACATGCTTCAGCCCTGCTGCCTGGGCCTCCAGCTTCAGACAAGGCTCTCAAGTGAAAAACAAGCTCAAAGTACAATATTTACATTGCAATTGACATTTGATAATATATGGTAAAAAATGAAAAAGGAAGCACTTTTTCAGTAATCGTGTGTTGTGAGACTTTTGTATTTTTATGTCTGATTTTGTAAGCAAGTCGTTTTTAAGTGAGCTGTACGCAAGACAAATCAGACTGCAGAAAGGGGTACAGTCATCTGGAATGGTCAAAATAATATCGTACAGCCTGCAATACAGCTGGCTCTAGGAGTATTAACAGTAGCTATTGGCAGTACCTGTCAATTTTTAACTAGCTAGCACTCCCTTTCCCTCCCACAGTTTGTTTTATGCAAGTTAAAAAAATAGTGTCAATACACTGTGCCATGCAAACATTTAAAACGCAGCTGATACAAAGGATGGGTGGGGAGAGCTACGATGTAGTCCCGTCAACACCGGCTAGCCCAATCAAATTAGAAAACCATTTAGTGGGAGCAGTGTTGCAAAACAACATTCAAACCCAGCAGCACGCATTTTGAATTCCAACAATGGTTATGGAAACATTCCTCCTTTGGGCTGTGAGCCAGTTTACCAAAGAGAGTATAGTTGGAGAGGAGAAACATAGAAATCCTGTCTTCCTTGACGTGTGCAGATGCCTTCGTGATGCTTTGCATATTTGACACGACTAAAATAAAGTGGACACGTCTCAGATTTTCAGCCACACAATCCAATTTGGAGCACTTAAAACTCACCACCCAGTCTCCCTCCCTCTTTTCTGGGTTACTGGCTGCTGAATTGCTTCTCAATCCAGCCCTAGGGCAGAAAAGCAAAATATTTATGGAAACCCCACTGTCACATGGTTACGCCGCAAGTTGTTGTTCTTCTCTTCCTTCCAATAAAAGGTTCCATTAAATTAACCTCCACCTTACTTTTAAAGGTCTCCCAAGGAGACGTGTCTGGCACTAAATATGCCATGGCCACTAACTGCTGATGAATATCAAGTGGCAAAGGAGTTGGGATTATTTTTTTTTTTAAATAGGCAAACCACCTACCCTGAGAGTAGTGTAAGAAGAGAAATATACAGGGCCAACCATCTCTGATGGCAAATCCTAGCAGCAGGTTATAACTAGGGTTGGTTGGGCGATGTAAGGATACAGACAGAGTATTTATGTGTGTGCCCTAGAACAGTGGCTCTCAATCTTTCCAGACAACTGTACCCCTTTCAGGAGACTGGTTTGTCTTGCGTACCCCAAGTTTCACATCACTTAACTACTTGCTTACAAAGTCAGACAAAAATTCAAGAGTGTCACAGCACACTATTACTGAAAAATTGCCTACTTTCTCATTTTTTATCATATAATTATCAAATAAATCAATTGGAATATAAATAATTGTACTTACATTTCAGTGTGTAGTATATAGAGCAATATAAACAAGTCATTGTCTATATGAAATTTTCATTTATACTGACTTGGCTAGTGCTTTTTATGTAGTCTATTGTAAAACTAGGCAAATAGCTAGATGGCTGACGTACCCCCTGGAAGACCTCCGTGTACTCCCAGAGGTACGTGTACCCCTGGTTGAGAACCACTGCTCTATAATAGCCATTAGCCTAGCAATTAGTGCACTCACATAGGATCTGGGAGATTCATGTTCATCTCCCTGCTCTGCTGGTGCAGACCACACTATCCTGGGAAAGGGAGTCCTGGTCTTTCATTTTTTTAAAAAATAATTCAACAGGTTTTCATTCCATATTGGAACAAAGGCAAATAATGAAACCTCAAAGTTTTCCATGAAACAGAAACCGTGCTTTCTGGCCAGCCTTAGTTATAACAGCATTTAGACTGTAAGGGTCCCTTCCATCAAGGATCTCAAAGTGTTCTTCAAACATTAATGAGTTATGACTCAGCACTTGTGATGTTCAAGCAGTACTATCCTCATTTTATTGATGGGCAAAGAACACAGATCTCCTGCTTCCCAGTACAGTGGGATTATATAATACCTAGCTCTTACATAGCACTTTTCTTCATCAGCAGTTCTCAAAGTGCTTTACAAAGGGAGGTTACTATCATTAGCCCCATTTTATAGATGATGAAAAAGAGGCAGAGAGAGAGAGAGAGAGAGAGAGAGAGAGAGAGAGAGAGAGGAAATGACTTGTCCAAAGTCTCCCAGTGGGTCAACAGCAGAGCCAAAACTAGAATGTAGGTTTCCAGAGCCCCAGTCCAGCACCTATCCACTGGACCATGCTGCCTATCCCAATACATGACTATAGAAGCATATGATATGCCAATACAAAATCAAATGATTGCTTCATCAAATCAGATAACCTGCCATCTTTGTCCATCCACACCTTCTCAGCACCAAGCAATGGAAAATACCCAGTTCTTTAGAGGAAAGCTAAGCACCCCATAATGCAGCTTGCCAATAGTACTGAGTGGAAATAAAAAAACCTTCCTGACATGATCAGCTTACACTCTGAAACAGGAGCGTTACTTGACACTGCTTTAGCATACATCAATGCAAATCTTATTGCTCAGAGTTGCCCAGCCCTTTTCAATATCTAGCCAGTTTTTTTGACCCTGTGGCCTCTAAGGTATTTATAGAGCACATATCTATACCACAGTGGTCCCCAAAGATTTTATCCCATGCCCACCCCCCGCTTCAGAGAGTGGGCGCCACAGTGGCCAGGGCTGGACATCACAAAAGGTGGGAGAGACGCCGCAAACAGAGGCCGAGCCTGGGGTTGGGGGGCACTCTCTCCACACACCCCCATTGGGGCTGGCCCAGGCCCTGACGCGCCCCCACAAATGTTCCTCCATGGCCTCCATCTCCCATTTTGGGGACCTCTGCTTTACTTTACCTAAGGTGCCCTTCTCTGGAGCTTTTCAATCCCAGCTTCCTTTCTTGAAGGTGACCCGCAGTGATATGGGGAGGGAAACATACTTAATGATGTATTGAAAAAGGCCTGAGTTTTTAAAGTTTTTTCCTGACTTTTACACCTTAGGAATGAATGCCCTGTCTAGGCTGGAAGATACTATGATGACTAAAGAACTAGTGAAGTGACAGGAACCCAGTGAAAGTTAAGCCTTTAAGAGGGGATGGTATTTTAGTTAAGTATTTAAAAGTGTCCTCAGTCTATTTACACCTATTTAACTTCAACTAATTAACATTCTGAATAAGCCTTTGTTAAAGACTCAACACCCTCCTCCACCACCTCAATTAAGGTATTAAGAGTTCACAAACATGCCTGATACCTCTCCAGCCCAGCCAGTGTCCTCCAAAGCAGCTAGGGAAGACCCAAGTTAATATTCTTGATATTTCTAAAGGTGAAAAACTAGTAGAAAAGGCTTCAAAAAAATCTTTTCTGGCTCTCTCTACCTTATAAAGAGCTGATCTCTCTAAAGCCAATTGCAGGTCAGCTCTAAAGCGAGAATATTTTCTATTTATTAACACATCCAAGCTATCTAATTGCTTTAACTGCTATTGTAACAGGGAAAGATTTCTTCACATATCTACAGTGACTCCTACAGTAGAGACGAATAAACGCTAAAGAGCCAATGAATTTTCACTGCAACTTTCGAACACTTTCTTTTAACTGTATTCACTGTTCTTGACTAGTCTAACCTGAATTTACTGGGAAAAAAATCTTTCCTGAAAGACTCACGGCTAAGAAACTGGGGCAGATTATAAGTGATTGGCGTTTGAGTGCCAATATTTGCATAGCATCGTCACCTACTGTTAACTTTTTCAATAAACAACATCCATCTAGCGCTGGCAACTCCTGCCTGCCTGCCACAGGACACTGAGGTCAGCAGCCAGAGGATCTGGCACTGTCTCTGGTTTCACCCCTGCAGCCGAGGGCCTGCATTTCCGCACACAAAGGCTCTGGCAGGGCGCATTCGGAGCAGAATTGGGGCTTTTTCTCCTCAGAGAGGCCCACTCACGACGCAGTCCCCTTCTTCTCGCTGCCATTTCCAACGTGGCACACGGCTGAAGCGCAGGGCACAGACAAGCTGGGTTTTTTCCAGAAAGGCCCCCAGCCCTCCCCAACCCTTCCTGACCCGAAAACCAACCAACACACGACTCCCCGGGCGTACAGACACTAACCCCCAGAGGGGGAGAGCAAGTGACACGAAGGAAGACAGCTGGGCGCTGCTGGCTGGAGAGAAGGCGGGCAATGGAGGCCCCCACAGCAACACCCCAGCCTGGGCGAAGGAGCCCATGACCACAGCCAGGGAGGCTCAGCCAGGGGGGGGGGGAAGCAGAGGGTCCACACGGCACCTGCAGGCAGCCCGCTCCCTGAGCCCCTCCACTGCCATGGGAGGGGGAGGGGGAAGGGGGGGAGGTAGGAGTCTCTCCTCCAGCCGGGCCCACCTCCTTTTTCCAGGCGCGCCAAAGCCTCCCACCGACCCCACGTCCCCGCCGCTCACCTGCCAGCATCCCACCCTCCGCCGCCAGGCCGAAGAGCAGCGGCGGCGGCGCCTAGGCGGGAAGTCACACATGATCCCGCCTCTTCCGGGGGCCGCCCCACTCCTTCCTAGGGCATGCTGGGAGTTGTAGTCCCCGTGCCCGGCTGACTCGTCGGCCGCAGCCCGCGCTAGGAGCCGGGTCGGGTCAGCTCGGCTCAGCTCCCGCCGCCCCTCCCCCAGGCGCGCGCTGCAGGTTGCGGCGGCGGCGGCTGCGCCGAACAACGCACGTGTTGTTGTTGTTGTTTTGTTGTTGTTGTTACTACTACTACTAGCCCTCCTCCTCCTGACACCGGCCCCTCCCGCAGCCTTGCACAGAGCGGGGCCGGGGCATCGCGTCCCCCGCCTCCACTGAGCTCCCAGGGCAGGGGAGAGACGCTAACGGCACGGCACGGCACGGCACGGCAGGACTCTGTCTGCCGGAGCGATGGACAAAGCTGCCCGGCGGCCGGGGCGCTGCAAAGGGCGAAGCCAGGGTCTCTGCCCCGCGGGGTGGGGGGTTGTTTTGTGTCTGCTCGCACGGGAGTCTGTGTCGCAGGGGGACCCTCAGCTCCGCTTCCCAGGCTGGGTTTTCAAAGGCACAGGCACCCCCATGCCGAAAACCAGCAGCTCCTGCTGTGCTGCGGGGGTGACAGGTTCGGTCACCGGGCAGCCTGTGCGCCAGGAACAGAGAGCGGGTCGCAACATCTGTCCGGCCGCAGCGTTCGGCACAGCAGCTGGGCGCGCAGCGCGGCGATCTAGCGCGGGGGGGCTGCCCGGGAGGCTCCGCCCGGCCGGTGTGTGCGGTCCGCCCAGACGTAGAAACATCCCCTGGGCAGAGGCTTCCCCGCCAGTATCGGCGGGGGGGTGTCGCGCGGGGCTGCCCCAGGCTGGGCATGGAGTCGCTCTGCCGGCCTCGGGACTACATTTCCCAACAGCCCGCGAGGAAAAGGCTCCGCCGGGGCGGGCCGGGGTACAAAGGGAGCCGTACCTGGCCCCACAGGTGAGAGCCGGGGTGAGTCACAGGTGAGTCGAGCCGGGCGGGGGGATGCACGAGGCGGGGGATGGCTGCACCGGGCGCGGGGGGCGCTGGTCGCGGCGGGAGGCTCGCTGCCTGCGGGGACGCGGCACCTGGGCTCGGCCCGGCGAAGTTGGGCCAGCAGGACGCAGCTCGCTGCGATGGGCTCGAGTCAGTGGGGGAGGGAAGGGGGCAGGGGAGCCACGTGGCTGCCGTGCGAAGCTCTGGTTCGGAGGGGAAGCCGCGGGTGGGCGCCCGGTGTTTGCAGAGCCTGCACATGCAGCACGCCAGGAGCGAGCCGGGCGCTGTTCTCCGGTCTGCAGCGCTTTACGCTCGGTCAGTCCCCGGGAGCGGCCCGGAAAGAGGCTCCTGGAAAGCGGCGGCAGCAGCCTGTGGCCGGAGGGCCATGCTGCCCCCTGCCAGGATGCGCCTGGCTCTGGGCGGAGAGCAGCGCCCCGCTCTCGCCCTGGGTCTGCCGGGTGCGCCGGGGAGCTCGGCAGCGTGGATGACGGCTCCTCACCTGCGCGGGGCGGGAAGCCGCCGGCTGCCGGGTGTCCCTGCGCTTGGTCTCTGAAGGCCGGCCCCGCGCTCTCGCTCGCTCTCTCCCGTCCCCAGGCGGGGAGCGGCCGAGCCCGGGGGGAGGATGATGCCCTTCTCCAGCGCCGGCGGCTCGGAGGAAGCCTTCGATTACTTGTTCAAGATCATCGTGATCGGCGACTCCAACGTGGGGAAGACCTGCGTGGTGCACCGCTTCAAGTCCGGCCTGTACCACGAGAAGCAGCAGAACACCATCGGGGTGGACTTCACCGTGCGCTCGCTGGAGCTGGACGGCAAGAAGGTGAAGGTGAGTGGCTGGGGCCGGGCCGGCTGACCGAAGCCAGGGGGCAGTTTAAGACTCCGCCTCCTGGTCCGCAGCACTGGGGGGGATCGGAGGAGACCAATCGTCCCCTCTGAGGGCCAACCGAGCTGCGCCCCGTCCCTGGGGGGCAAGGGGGAGACAGGAAGACATGAGCTGCAAGGACTAGGAACATGGAGTGAGGTTGCGGCGAGGGGTCCCCACCCTGCACCTGCCTGACACTGACCTGCAACAAACTTCCCTGCTGCTGTTCCTGCCCAGGGCAAAGCTGAGTGCCTGCTGCCGCTTGAAGCCGTGTCTGTGCTCCTCTTGGGATGCCAAGACGTGTCCTCTAGGGGCCAGGGGCAATGTGCATAGGTGGGGTGCTGAGAGCTATTGAACCCCACTGTAAACCCTACATATGATGGAAACCACTTTAAGGCAGGGGGTGCTAGTTCCAGCACCTTTATGGAGGGCGACAGCTCTGCTCATGCCTTCGGAACCAGGTCACAGCACTTACATGGGGGGCGGGCCATCCCTGTGCCTGTCAACCCCAGTGGGTGGGGGGAAGCTCTGTCTCCTAGGTAGCGGACTAGTTGCTCATTGTCCCTTGTGTACCTCTGTAAAGTGGACCGGACTCCTCCCCGCTAATTCTGCTGCCGATCAGGGAGAAATGTTCCCCCTTCCCCCCCCCCCCCCATGGCTGTAAATATAATATTCTAATTTGCTCTAAAAGAACAGCGGGGTAAAACCTTAGTGGTGTCTGCCCGCATTACTTGTGCATGTATTTTGACTTGCATGCACAGTTAAAAATAATTTATAAATTATTTAAAAAAACATTTAAAAATAATCTTGAGGATTAATGGAAAGCAGGGGTGGGGGAGCTATTTGAAGGCTGTTTTTGGCTTGGGCCTCTCCAACTTCTGTGGTGAAGAGGATAGCACTCTGAAAGCTGAATCCAGTGACCTAGCTCCCCAAGATCGCCAATTCCTTGAAGGGCAGCACACTTCACTCTGAGAAAAGTTGAGGGACTGGGGTACTGTGGTGATGAGCACTGCAGAAAAACTTAGCACCTACTGTGCATTGAGCTTCCTCCCAGCTCAGCCCCATGTTTGGCTGTAGAACAGACTGCTTAATTTCATCCTTTTCCATACCTTGGCTGCACAAGACACAGCCTCTTTTCTTCCCTCCTGCTCCGAAGGCCATCATTTAGCCCTCTCCATAATAGTTACAAAACAGTTAGGGACCCTAATTCCTCCAGAATAGTTTCCAAGCCACATTCTAGTGTGGTTTGGTTCTGTCTGCATAGACCAGCCTGAATTGTGTTATAACTATACTGCACCTTGGTTGTAACCCAGTTTGTCACGTTTACACAGGCAAAACCAAACCGGGCTGTCAGTAGGTTCACTTAAGCACTTGGGGCCTTAGTATAGACAAGGCCTAGTAGTACTGAGTATCCTAAATTCCAGTGCAAACTCTAATGAAGTGGCATTCACTAGACATCATTGGCTTTACTTCTCTTTCTCTCCTCCTGCAGATCCAGGTGTGGGACACAGCAGGCCAGGAGCGCTTCCGGACGATAACTCAGAGTTACTATCGCAGTGCTCATGGTGCGATCCTTGCCTACGACCTCACCAGGAGGTCCACATTTGAATCTATTCCTCATTGGATTCATGAAATTGAAAAATATGGAGCTGCTAACTTGGTCCTGATGTTAATTGGTAGGCATTAAATTTGAATGTTTATTTTTGATATATAGCCTTGACCACTCCCATCCCACTTCATCTCAGGCTCTAGCTACATGAATTTTTCAAATTACAGACAACCGAATGAGTGTAGTAACTTGAGCTAAGGTGTTTTGTTTTGAAAGGAATGTCCCATCCCTGTCTATACAGCAGAACCAAGCTGGAAATGGAAATTAGGTGATTGTCCTCACAATAATTATTCAAGTACTGTTCCTTGTTTTTTGCCCCAATATAATGGAACATGCTTACTGCTGGTCTAACCAGGGGCAACTCTCTTGAGGTCAATAGACATGTTCCCACTTTCAGAAGTGGTGAATATGGCCCAATGGTTCTAACACAGATGAGTATACAAGTTGTCAATGGGCAAAAATGCACCCATCTCAAATCCCTCTCACATTCCATATGTTCTCCTTCCAGTGTCCATTCCCTATGTGCCTTACTGATGTACCCATCCTTCTACTTCCCAGGGGCACTGACCCTAGGTGGAAACATGCTGACAAGGGAAACCCTCTTCCAGTGTAGGAAGGCTGCTGCCTGTGTCTCCCCCCTTCTTCTCCACAGACAAGAAGAGAGAGGTGAATTAGTGCTGGAGAGTGGTTGGTGGGAAGCAGGGTTATTCCTTCCTTCCCTTCTCTCCTGCAGTCAGAAGTGGTAGTTACTGCTCCTTTCATCCCCAAGGGAGTTGAACTGGCAAAGTGAGGGAGCCTGCTACTTTTGCCTGTTCTGTTATCAGCACTGTGCTGACAGCAGCATATTTATACAAGCAGCAGAACACCAATATGACCTGGTCCTGTACCTTGGCAAGGCTGGGCCCTCTGGCATGCTAGTTGTGCGATCTGAGCCCATTGCTAATGTACCCTTTAACATAATCTACTCCTATTTATGAAGAATTAGGTAAGTCCTTCCTAGTACTCTCCAGAAGTGACATGAAAAACAAATTCTGACTTGCGTGTAGCTGTAGATCTTCATGTGAACAAGGGAATAGGCATCACTTGAACTCCATAGTCCTTAGTCTGTTTATGCTTTCTTTCCTGAAATGGAAACACAATCTACTATGTTCAACAAACAAATGAAGAAAGCCCTAAGGTGGCCAAAATAAAACCTTTGAGAAGTATCCAATATAGATTCATTGTCTCAGATTAAAACATTGACTCTGTATTTCAAAGGTAGGTACTGCTTAGCTTTTACTTGCTACTCAAGTTGTCTGCCTAAATCTTTACCATCTATTCAGTGTTCTGTTTCATTCTGGTGCAAATTTCTAATGCAAAATAAGCTATGATTCCTACACTCCCATTTGGAATGGGGGGTGGGAAAGAGCGAACAGACATTTAAGAGAATAAGCAGATTACCTGTATAAAGGTATGAAACTGGGGGGTGGTTTTTGTTTTGTTTTTTAAAAAGCCCCACTAGAAAAGAGTTGGCACTTGACATATGAGTTTTTAATTTGTTGAAAAGACTACTTTCAAATTGTTCAAGGATGTTGAAATTTATCACTAGCAAAATATCCTACATGCCAGGAGAACATGGAAGTTCAGGCAGGGAAAGAAAATAAGAAGCCTCTATGTATGGGTAGGTCTTATTAGTAGGCTTGGCAGAATTATTAAAAAAAAATATTGACAGATAAAATCAATAAATAATAAATATTAAATTTTCACAGTTATGGGAGGGTCAGACAATTGAGGTGTCAGACAATTATTTAATGACAGACATTGAGATTCCAAAGTTAAAGCTTTATAACCATTAAAACACATTGTCAATGAGTCAAAATATATAAATAGCCTTAAATCAAATTTTAATAAGATCTCAAGCAGTGTTTTTCTTACTCTGCCTCTCTATTCATTTCTATTATCAATGGAAATATTTTTTATTGCTGTGTGTGTGTGTATGGTGAAATTGATGTTTGACACTTACCAATAAATCTAATCCTTCCAAGCCTAGGTATTAGCTAGAGGGACCTTCTGATTTTGGACTAGATTTTTATTTATACTGATAGACTAGTTATACAGTCAATTTATATTTAAATTGTAGTTTATATTAGACTGACCAATAACGATAGGTTTGTCTCTTCTAACTTTACCCAAAAACGCCATAATTTTAATACTGGATGTTAATATCCAAGGCTGGGAAGGTAGTCTCTTACCAGAGATGAAGGCTATCAACTTTCCTATTTTCCCATAGGAGATCTGAATTAGTCCAGCAATATACACGCATTACTGCTGGGATCTCCGTATCCACCTAAAGATATAGGCCAAGGTAATTTGATAGTAGCAGAATATATATAGTTTCCATTAACGGTCTTCCAAATGTGAGAAAACAATCACACATGCGGAGACATGTTTTATAAGGAGCTATATTGTATGCCAGGTCCTCTTGGCATTTTTGTGTGATCACTTTAACAGCTAATGCTACCTAGAAAAAAAGTCACTTTAGCAATAACACCTGTATAGAACTGAACTCTAACTCACCAAAACCTCTGATAGATTCACCTACCATTTTGTAATTTAATTCTTTCCAAGTCAGTGCTCCTGCACCATTTCTTTACCGCAAGTCCAGGAGCAAGAAAATGTATTACCAAATTCATGCTGCAAATTGTTAACCTTCACCGCTTGTTGTAGTTTCCATGCATGAAACTTTCTTGGTTTCAGTATTATATATTCTGCTCTCTAGTAATCTTGTTTGGCATAATTTTGTTCCTTGGCACGAAATCCCTTTAAAAAATATAAATATAAAAAAAAATTGGGTAACTAAAGAACTGCATCATCTGCATGTTTTTTATTTAAAGGGAACAAATCGGATGTAGCAGAGAACCGCCAGGTCCTTTTTGAAGATGCCTGCACGCTGGCAGAGAAGCATGGGCTCTTGGCTGTGCTGGAGACTTCAGCTAAAGAGGCCCAGAATGTAGATGAGGTATTTACATTGATGGCAAAGGAGCTGATGGCCCGCAACACCTTGCAGCTTCACGGGGAGCATCCTCCAAACAGCGTCTATCTGGACTCCAGGCCGGTGATTGTTAGTTCGAGTGCTGAAAAGTCCCAGTGCCTTTGTTGATGAGATATCTCGGTTGTAAGAGATGTGGCGGTGTGGCTGATGATTTCATGTTTCCTGTTTGGCCTCAAGCCATCATTCTAATGTATCACTGCCTTGCTATTTTGGCCTGTAACTCACCAGGAGATAGGGGTCGCTCTTGTTGAAATGGTCAAAAGTGCTGGGTCCCCTTGAACATGGCAGCTGTTAGTACTTAAGCAAAGTCTTTGAGCTGAGAGAAGGCTCTAGATGTTGCTATCCCCACTGAAGAGAACCATGAAGACTCTGATTCCTAAAGGGGGAGCAACTGCTTTTGAACAGACTCTTTGAAGAGAGTCTTTCTGGCTATGCCAGAGGGTAACTATGACCAGGTTTTGTGCTAACTGTTTCCTTGGGGATGCACAACCTGCTGCAGGTCAAGTTCTTTGATCTTCATAAATAGCTTTACAAGACATGACACGTACTTACACTTCTGTTCACGGCAGTTTGGCTTGCAATACTCATAGGTGTTTAGATCTCCATTGGGGGAGATGCTGCCGGCAGATCTACGGCAGGGATCGCGATGTAACTTATTACTGCTATTGTGATCAGGTAGGGCATACTGCCACAGTTACCTTCCTCCTCTCACCACGCAGTTTAGCCAACATTCCTATTGCGTGCGCAGCAGCCAGAACAATGACAGGTATACCCCTGTGCCTACAGCTACCCCCAAGACCTTGTCCTAACTTCAAGGGGTGAAATGAACTGCCTTAAGTCTCCTTCTTTGGTCTTTCTGCTGACAATGACTAGTACCATAGGGCCACTTTTTTTTTGCTGCTGGATGTAGTCTCTAGTGAAGCACCTCCCCAAGCTACTAGTAAGGGCCTGAATCCAAATTAGAGCTGAAAGGCTCCCTATTATTTCTTACCAATCCCCTGCTTAAAATGAAAGACTTTTGACTAACAATCAGCATAGCTAAAGCACCTGCTGTTTGGAATGTGGCTATAGCACCACAGCGTCAGCCTTAGAACTCACAAGAGAGCTTGCAGGCATCTGTACAGTGGGTTAGACAGGTAGAATGGCTCAATCAAGTAATTGTCGGATTGTTAGACCATTAATGAAACAGGCTGGGATGCCCTTAGTACTGCAATTGGGCTGCATTTTTCAGTAAGAGATTGGCCACAAAAACTGGCCCCAATACTGGTTTCAATCAAGCTTTTGTCTTTGAAGCTCATCCACAGTAAGTGGGTGTCAATATTTGTCATGACCTTTCAAAACTGGATGCTTTGTAAATTGCTTCTGGCTTTCTCCGTCGACCCAGTATTTCTTCATTGCTTGGGGAGAAGTCTAATGAGAAATTCGCCGGGCGGGGGGGGGAGCCACTAAAATGTTCAGTCAGATTAAGTGGATACACTTCTACCATTCCTGACAGCTTTTGCTAACATAGCTCTCACTAATGGATAGGAAGTCTCCAAACTATTCCCTTTACTCCACAGTATCAAACTTCTGGTTGGAGGAGGAGAAACAGTGCCAGGTTGTAACCCTTTCTGAGGCGGTTGCTCAAGGGAAATTCTTAAACCTTGGCTCTAAAACAAACCTTAGCTGTGTCCCTCTGTACTCCACTCATGTACCTCTTTAGGTATGCTGTCATTGATCACTTAAAAGCTAGAATTCCCACGTTATTACAATCAAATACAGCTCTGGTTGTAACGGCGAGGAGTCCGAGAAGTATGTTTGACGGGGTGGTCACTGCCTTTGGAAGCTTGAGGTTCACGTTTTCTTCCCTGCTTTTGAGTACTGTGGCTGAATCTCTCCTTTACGAAAAAGCTTTGTCTGATTAAGTACGAAGAACATTAAAAGTTGGGTGTGACTAACCTGTTTGACTGAAGGCTGGTGCTTTGTTGGGTGTATACGTAAACTAAAATTTCCTTTCGCCCAATTTCTTCTAAGGTTTGTCAAACAGAGGTGTTAAAAGGTTCCTAATGTTAGCCCCCATGTCTGTCTACTAAGAGCTGAAGTAATGGGGAATTCCCCCCACTCCCTGAAAACAGGCTAACCAGGTAGCAAATATGACTGTGCTATGTTTACCTCATCAGCCCAATCCCAGTCTGCATATTCCCCATGAACGGGTAGACCTCTTGGAAAGTTACATTCTGGGTTGGTTGTCAGTGACTCTAAACACGTTGCTTCAATCAATCTATCCAGCCCCTTGAATCACTTATTCCCCCTCCACCCTTCCCTCCTATTTACCTTCCTTGTGACTAGGCACCTAGAGTCAAAGGCAGAGTTAGTTGAACTGATGGGTAATACTGCTCCCTTTGCTGTAATGTGGTGTTTTAACAATCCAAAAATCACTTCAGATTTTGGGCTGCTATAGCGCTTTCTGCCTGCCTCTCTCCCATTGCTACTTAAGAATTCAAAGGCAGGGGCACGATGTTTTTTAAATCATTCCCCCCAAGTTCTGCATGTGAGATTCCACTTACATCATCTTCCGCCTTGAAAGCAAATTTTCCTCTTAAAAAGGCATTAACACTCCTCCTCCCCCCAACCATTTACCTTTGTGCACGTTCTGGCCTCTTTATTTAGATAGCCAAAATTGATGAGGCAGTCCATTAAGGTTAACATCATACTAGAATAGTAGCCTTTCCCAGTACTTTTCTTGTGCTGATAGAGCAGCTGGAGCCTGGGTACCAACACAGGCTTCAGGGATGATTGGAGAAGCCCAGTCCCTCAATGTTCTTCAGTCCAGTTGTTAGGCTAATTACATGCTCCTACACACCTCCAGCATCGCTGCATCTACTGTGATTTCCCCAGCCAATGATTGTCCAGTGCCAGCAGCTTCTACAAGACTAGTGCTACTCTGCCAGAGTGAATAGAGCTGTCAAGGGTGGTGTCTCTTCTCATCAAGACGTTCTGCAGCATTACACCATGTACCATGGGGAGAACTCCCTGGTCTGCAGCTGTGCTTCAGCTGTCACAGATCCCCTTCCCTCTGCCTTGTAGAGGAAGGGGGGAGGAGTGCCTCTCTGCAGACTCAAAAACAATGAGTCCTATAACATCTTAAACTAAAAAGTGACATCATGCATCTGATGAAGTGGGTTGCAGCCCACAAAAGCTTATGCCCACAGAAGTTTTGTTAGTCTTTAAGGTGCTCCAGGACTCTCGTTTTTGTTATATACAGACTAACACAGCTGCTCCTCTGAATCATTGTAGACTGAGAGCATGCCAGGCTTGGGGGGAGGGCTCTTGGCAAGAAGTCTGCTGTAGCTCAAGCAGATAATCCTAACTGAGGATTCAACCTGGCATCATTTTCGGATGATCTTAAAGGCTACTCTTCCCAGGGATTTTTCAGAGTGTGATCCCCTCTCCCACACTTCCCCTGAGTCCCTACTTTTAGACTCTCTTGAAATCTCACAAGCCCTCAAGTAAAGCAATCATGGCAGGCCAGAGGCCAAGGGGCAATGTGTTTAACACCACTTTACTACACTACTGTGTGAGACTGCACAGAAAAGTGCAATAGTATTGCTAATACAGAAGCTCTACTATCCTAGGCAATATTAATGATTACAGATAGTATTTTCCACTGTAAATGAAGCCATAACCATGAAAATCTTTACTGAAAGTGAAAGCTTAGATGCTGGGCCATAAAATGGTAGCCACTAGAGGGGGAAAAAAATACTCATCTGCCAACTTAACACCATTTAGCAAGCGTCTCCCTAAAAATCATGAGTATATAGCTTGTGCCAAGGCAAGTTGATTTATTTGCTCCACCTCCCACACCTACCATCTGTAAACATAGTGTTTAATTTAGTCATTAACAAGCTGGTCGAAGGTAAAGCTAGACAAGCATGGTGTCATTTTCACAAGCTTGCTGATATTCCATGTCCTCTGTTTAAAAGCACCCTCAGCTATTGAACATATAAAGGGAGCCTAATTGTGGTAAACACCTTTAAAAATCACGTAGGACTACTTTCAGCTGGCTGTTACACTCACTAGCATCAGGCCTTTACATTGTCAAATGACTGTTTGAAACAAGCCTATGGCTATCAGTAACAACTCAACTGGAATATGGCCAATTGTAAGCATTTAAAAGTATCAGGCCCCCAAAATATCACAACTAGCTTAAAAACACAAATACTAAATGTGGAGTCCTTTTACTTGCCTTCTGGCTTTTGACGTTTTCAAGCTTTTCTCCACAACTACAAGGGAGAAAACTTTTTTGGGAGGTGGGAAGGTGGGGTTTATAATGAAAGCTGACATTCTCATGTAATCACTGTAGGACCTGCGGGCTGTCAAACATCAAATATTACAAAACTTAGAAACACTGCAACTGTTTCTGCAACAATCAGGTAAGATCAGTCAACAGGAGAGCTCAAATGTTATCCCAAGCTATGCTTTAAAAGGTTCTGTGTGGAATGATAACACTTTTATATCCCCCTACAGACATTTTTAGGGCCTGTTACACAGGGAAATTAACTAGAACAGATTACACATGTAGCACAGAGCATGAATGACCTTGAAATTATTTTCTGTAAAAACAGGTTAGGCCACAAAAACCCAGTTCTACATTACTGCTCTAAATGTTTTAGCTGAACTGGTTTTAAAATTGGGTAGAAAGTTTCCCTAATGAGAGCTGAAGGGTAATATTTTTCAAAAGCATGTAAGTGACTTAGGACCCTAAGTCCCTTTTCAAAAGCAATTTAGGAGCCTAAATCTCATTGAAAGGTAATATTTTAATTTTGTTACTAGGCAGTAACATGGCTTTATAAAGTATGATAGATCATGGGTAAACACCACCTCCAGTGAGATTTAAATTGCAATACTGGCAACTTCCTGGAAGAAGTGTTTACAATTTAGCTCTAGTTAAGGCTGTACTCCATTACAGCTGCCTGCATCAGCCTTGTCTACCGTATGAAACTGAACTATTATTGATTGGACACGGAATGCAGATTGGCTGCACGCCAAGCCGTGTTCAGCACGCCACGGCTCTTAATACCCGCAGTGTCAATTTTATCTCATTAAATCAGTGTTTGGGTTGTTTTGTTTTTTTTTAATTTAAATGAAGCGGCCATATAATTTCCTGTCTGCCACACCACAAGTGTCAAATGAATCTAAAGATTTTGCCCCAGAATGACGTTTAGCTTGCTGCCGAGTAGTCTGGGCTTTGAGTGTAATTCAGCTCGTGTTTGCACACAAAACAGATTGCCATGGTGCACAAGCAGCGTCATCCCTGTTGCCATTTTACTTGCTTGGAAGAAGGTTCACCACAACTGTGTACGTGCCTGAGGTCACTACATCATTTGAATGCAAAGAGGTTGAAAGAACCGGCACTGCAGCTGCACTGTTGCAACTGGTCCTCACAGCACAATCCCACAAGGCTCCGTCAATGTCTCAGAGTGACTAGTCTCTGCATTATCTCCTATGCTGATCATTTTCCCAGGTTTGAGCTACTGCAGTATTGATAAGTGAATGTATGCATTGCACTCTCATGCCATTTTAAGGATTATTGCTTACACAAAGATTATTATGCAATGTCATTTCATCTTACGAAATGTATGACATTTTAACATGCTAAAATGCTATTTCAAAAGAGATTAGCACCTGTCCCACTGTGGATTGCTATGGCACACACAACCCTGCTCCCAGGACCTGCACTGGAATAGGTACCCATATGGAAAAAGATGCAGGAGTGCTGTGTGCGCACTTTATACCAAGTGGGGTAGGTTGTGGGGACCCTTTGCATGATCACAAGATTCAAAAGTCAAGTGAAGCTTTGTACATTTCTATCGCATAATTCTTTAGTACAGGCAAAATTTAGTAGGGGCTAATGCCATCTGCCAGAAAGAGGAATATGGCTCTGGGATTAGTTTTTCTAATTGCAAATTTTTATTGATGGAATTATGCCTTAAAATGAGAGTTTATAACCTCTTTCATACATTTTTATCCTGACGTTACCCTGGATGTTATTAGTCTAATCTATTTCTGTATCTTAAGCTTTAAAAAAAAAAAAAAAACACTCGTAGCACATTTCACAGATACATTTTGCTTACAAGTATTTTCTCTTACCATTTCAAAATTTGTTGCCTTTCAAGCTTATTGAACTTCCTCTTACTCTTGTATGATGAGAAAGGGTACATAGAAGCCAAGGATTGATCATACCATTCATTTTTTGTATACTGCTCACCTGTTCTCTTAGCTTCTTCTCTAACATTTAATCTGTTGCATCGCTGACCAGGTCAGAATTAAGTCAGACACAGAGTTGAGTATAAACAAGTCTAGTTCTTTATTAATAATCAGATCCATAGCCAGCCAAGCTCAAGTGCAATGATACAGGAAGGCACCTCCCCTGGGGAAAAAAACTGGTGCAATTTCTTGCATTAAACAAAAATGTAGGAACTTTTTATAAGAAAAAAGTTCAGAGAAAGGAAGTGCCTACCTTGTATGGAACTGGAATTCTGCGGAGAATCTGTCTGTGGCCAGCTAGAGTCTGTTGATACACCAATAAACGAGCACCCAAAATAATCCAAGTACCTGACTGCATCTCACAGATGCAGATGAACAAACACAGTGCATGAGACTATTCAAAAAGCCAAAATCATCATCTGTCAATGCACATAGCCTATCCCCAAAGAAAAAGCATACTATTCCCTCCCTACCCCCTACATGGAACATTGGGCTCCCCTGTCCATTTCCTATGCATAGCCAAGGACGCCACCTCCCCGCCTTTATTCTCAACTCTTCCTTCTCCCCCACAAAATATCCTACAGAATCACATTTTTTGTGTTATTTTTTGAACAATAGGTGCATGTTGTAGGTGATTTGGCACCTAGCTTTCTACAGGAAAGTTAATTTGTCCATCATGTTTGGTTTTTCCTCCTCTCTCATTTCCTTCAAAACTGTTGTTAGTCTCCCTCTGCATCCTTCCCTATTTCTCCTATTCTTTCATCTCCCCCACCTAGCTCCATATCCTTTTCCCCACTCTGCCTGTCCTCTACCACCCCTACACTTCTCCCCATTTGGGTCTGTGCATTTTAATAGCTACCTCATACCTTATCCTGCACACAGACATTAACTGGATAGTTCAATGTTATGTCTACACTACAAATTACTTTATTATAAACTATATTGCTCAGGGGTATGGACAATTCACACCCACGAGCACCAGTGTAGACAATGCTAAGTCGGTGGGAAAGCTTCTCTCTTTTGGGAGGCAGGAGTTCTTATGAACCGATGGGAGAGCTCTTTCCTGTCGGCTTAGACTAGAGTCTCCACCAGAAGCGCTACAGCAGCGCAGCTGTAAACGATGTAGTGTAGATATAGCCCAAGACCAGTTTCAACTGTACTCATCTCTTCCCCTACCAACTCCCCCTCATGCACCCACCCACCCACCCAGTAAGTTTGAAAACATTTTCAGAATGGTTTACTTAAATATCTCCTGACTGCCAGTGACAATGGCACTTTACAGCATAATATGCACAGAGCCCCATAAGGAAGGAGGGTGTGGTCTACCAGGAAGTAGCACGCCCACAGTAGTGCTTTGAGTTGTCTGGGCAAACAGTACTAAGTACAAGGTATTATATAAGATGTTTACTATCCACTGGCATCATAAGCAATATTTCATGTGCATGTTGTAAAATACCCAGCTCAGCACAAACTCACAGAATTGAGCCAGTCTTAGAACTCAACTCTGCTCTGTTACCACTCAATGGTAATCCCAAGAACCCTTTTAATTTTCATAGTTTGGTGGTCTCAGAGTATTTTATGAACAAAGACAGCTCTCTTTATATATTATAGAATGTCCTGTTTTGTATAAGGCTGTAGACAAGATACAATTCTGTATTAATACTTCAATATGACTATGGCACTGCACAGTACTCCGTAATCAGTAGTAACCAGACTAGTTTACACTAAGGCCATATAGACAGAGGCTGAGATCTAGAGACTCCAAGCTTAAAGAAAGAACAGACTTCTTGTTTAATGGTTTTTGTTTGGTTTTTTATTTGGGAAAAGTGCTTCTTACAAAAGGCAGCTGCAAAACAATACATCATAGACCTCAGCAACAATTTCTTATTCCATTTTAAAAGTGAAAGGAGAGGCTGCCTCAGGGCAAGAGCAGCAGCAGAACAGATCATGGGGCATCCATGAGTTATTAAAAGAGCAGCAATAATGTAACGCAAGGTTAAAATTCCTGCATTGGAGCTTTGGTGGCAAAATAAGAGTTCTTCTCAATGGAATTCTATCTTGCTACTGCATGGCTGCTAGTTCTTCTCTAGGTAACCAGTAACTCACAACAAGTTACGCAGCTCTTCCAAGCAACCTGCATAACTCAGATGGGACATGAGGCACGAGTGCATTGAACCAACTGAGAAGTACAGTGATTTCCTGGGTAAGTTCATGGCTTGAGTGGTTATCGATGGTATAAAACTTTACGTGAGCAATGCAACTAAGGAATCCCAACTTGATGTTCTGCTGGATAACAAGATGGTCAGAACGCTCATTGGCTAACCAGATTACTACTTTTAGCCAGCCCCTATAATATACATTAGAGAGCTGGTGTATTAAGGAGTGCCAAGTTATACCCGACAGTTAAGACCACTGCCATAGACTGGGCTGAGACCACTAAACCAGTTTCATGTCCAATTGGAGGCTACACTTCATGCACCAAAAAGGGGAGGAGGGATGGTTTGAGGTTTTTTTTGTTTGTTTGTTTGTTTTTAAACACACATACAGAGTCTCCCAGCCCTTGAGATCCAACTCTGCGTTTATTTGTTTATACACATAGAAAGTTCTCCTTTCACGTACAAACACATTTTCCTTTCATGCTAAACACAGTAAAAACCTGGAACATTCGCACCTGATTCTGGTTACACAGTAGTAATAGTAATGTGCAAGTAAACAAGAGACCAAAACCACAAATGAAGATGTGTACATGAGGGGGTCGGAACAGAGCTGAAGCCAGCAACAAGTATGCATGTCTGGCCTGAAATCGGAAGTATTGATTTGAAGTCCACAGCAGAAAAAGGCCACTGGCCAATTTATATCCCCCACTGCATGGCCACTCCTCTCATTGTTGTATCTGGGCTCTTCAAGATGAGTGTGGAAGTCCTGTAAACACTTTAACCCTGGAACTGGGTGAATCCTGTCAGGAACACAGATGAAGCAACAAACCTAAGCTAACTGTTTGACAGTTAATTCATTTTACAAAAACTAACGTTTTAAAGATTTGTTATTTGTTTAAACAGAGAAAAACAAACACTCCTGGGGCAGAGGGAGGAGACAGACCCTGGGTAAAAGTTATTACAACAGCACCTGGAATTGATAGGCCTGCCTAGGAGAAACACAGGCACTGCCACAACACCACAGGAAATAGCTACTGCCTGATGCTGAGCAGACAGTCCAAACTCCACTGACAGGTGCTATAGATCCAAGTCATAATAATCTTCCAGCTCGTCGTGAAACAAGTCCCACTCGTCCTCGGAGTCTGTCAGCTCATCGTCACCGCCTGCTGCCAAAAGCATGAGCAACATCTCGCCGAGCTCAAAGGTCACCACCTCATCCTCGTCGTTCTCGAAGGGATCGCTGCTCTCCCTCTCCTCAATGAATTCCCAGAAGCGATTCCTCCGCTGAGCCTGCAAAGGGAACAAAGTTATTGCTCTTGTGTGACTGAGCGGTCCAAGGTACATATGCTCCTGGGGCTTACAGTGATAGCTCCCAGGTGTATAACATGCAAGTAGTCATGCTTCCTAACGGAATTTGCATTTACTCCTGCTACAGCTGACCGCCAACATTTCTGCCTCAAGATACAGGTGACATTAGGAAATACAATTTAAATGACTTCTCTTCCACTGTCTGCCCTCCATCACTTCCAGTCTTTGGACCACTGTCCCCTCCAATCCACTATGCATGTGGCTTTCTACATAAGCAAATCTAAGGCATTCACACTTTTTCCTTCCCTCTTCCAAAAAAGTCCACCCATTTTTTTTTTTTTTTTTTTTTAAAAGAAAGCAAAGGCAGGGAGACTTACCCGATATCTACTCGATGGTCCCACTTTCTGTCTCTGTGGCTCCTCTCGGCGACCATCGGGATATGCATGTTTGTAAAAACAGTTCCCTCCAAATGGACAGCTCCCACGGCCTTCATCAAAATACCTGCATGGCTTGTTGCTGGAAAGGAAAATATCGCAACCCTTACTCACAGCAGAGCCAGTCAGAATTCAGTATTGCATTTGCCTATCGTCCAGGGGGTATCTTTAAGTATGCACCATTTGCTGCTGACGTCATTTTATCAATAAAATACATACACAGAAATGATGTATTACACTATGTGCATACCCAACAGATGTGTGCGTGGGCAGATTCATGCATAGGGAAGCTGATGACTCACACTGCACAAGTCTACCACCTTATGGCTGTATCAATCATGTATTGGGTAGGTAAGGAAAAAGCTTGTGAGGTCAATAAGTACATAGGAAAGCTAGGTGACTGTGTGGATGCATGCATCTGTGGGTGGATAAGTAAGGATGCACTTCACACGTGTGGGGGTGGAAAGGAGGTATGAGAGGGCTTTAGATACACCGTTGTTCTCCAGGTGTGCCCTTATCTCTGCAGTCTTAACCTGACAAAAGGCTGCAGCACTCGTACCTCATTGCCTCCTTGTATTTCTGAATGAGTTTCTGCTTCTCTTCCTTCTCCTCCACCCAGTACTCACTTGGAATGACAAAGTTAGATGTGATCCGACATTCTGGGCAGGACCTGGGGAACGAACAGACTGCACTGCAAAATTCCACATTACAGGGGCACTCTGTCCTATTATAAAACATTCCATGGAACATATCCCATCTTTAAAGATGCATCATATTATACCTGGCCACTTATTGCCAGGACTTTGTACTTCTTTTTCAATCTATGTTCTCTTTTGCACAAGAAGACACCCTAAACTCTTCCTCTTCTTTCAGAACTCAACTCAGCAGCTGATCATTTTGTCTCCAAAGAACTTGGGGAAAAAAACATTTCACACAGACTCCTTTTTCTTTAGATTTAGATAAATTTATTTTTTGTAGTTTGGTTTTTGTATTTGTTTGGTCGGGTTTCTTTAGAACGCCTTAAAGAGGGAATGAGTCGTTGGCTGGCTAATGAATTAGGGCAGTGAAAAGTTAAGAAACATACATTCAGAACTGGTTAATTTGTTTTCACCATCTAATCTGGGTGCCTGAAACCTTTAAATGGTATCGAATTGAAGGCAGAACATGACTGTCATCCAAATAAGTGGATTTTGCAAACTAATCTAGATTGACTAGGTCAGAGTGTAAATACAAACAAAATGCCACCCCTGGAAGATTACTTCAGTTCTGGATTAATGTTAGTTAGGACGCATTAAATACAGTCTTTGTGGGGGGACTTGGTTGCAAGTTGTCACAAGATACTAAATTCTTCCCAAGTAACAAAGCACAATCAAGATGGGGAAGTGCCTCACTTTATAATCTTGCTCTCAAATTGTTTGGCGCTCCTCCACTTGCGGATGCATTTGAGACAGTAAGTATGGTTGCAGTTGGAGAGGATCCCAAAGCGGCGCTCACTGGGGTTGGCCTTTTCATATACCACCTCCATGCAGATTCCACACACCATGTCTTTACTACGTTGGACGGCAAATGAGAGCTCCATGTCCTTCTCATGAGCCTCAATGCAAGACTGAAGAGGAGAGAGAGAAAACCAGCTTGTAATCTTATGCATTATTAATAGGTTTAACTCATTAGATTAATCACATTTATTCTCCCACGTTCTATGCCAAAAAGGACATGAAGAGGTCTAGGCCCTCAGAAACAGTCTTTCAGGTAACAGGAGGCAATGGTCGTCTTTAAATTCAGGCTCTTTTCCAAAAACAATCTGAACCCAGGCAGAAACAGCTGAACTAAAACGTCATGAAAAGTGACCTCACTTACCCACATTTGAGTGTTTGAAATGAGTATTAATACAATTATACAGACTTTATCCTCAATGCAGACAGAGTTCTGCTCCTTTTAAACAAAGTGCTTTGAAAACAGCACTTACAGGAAATAGTTCAGTGTGCAATGCGAATCTTCTTGTTAACTAACTGACTTGCATGCAGTCAATTTCAGAAGAAAGGGAATGAATGCCAAGTGATTGCACAAGGCAAGGGCGTAATTTGAAGCTATTCAATATAAGTTGCTTGCACGCTTACCTTTATGTGTTGGGATCTCTGTGCAGCATCAACTGGATGCAGGACCTGCAACCCACACATGTCACACACATCCCCATGGATATACACGCAGTTCTCTCCATAACGACATTCTCCTACTGCAGCGTAGGGGCACAGTTGCTTCTTCATCTCCACATTTGCTTGCTGTTTCTCATACTCTTCCTCAATTACCATTCCCTGCAAGGGTGTTTCAATGCAGGAAGGGGCAGCTGGGGGAGGGAAGTTAGAGATAGTAAATGTGTTAAATTTGAGTGTTAGGGTCTGCAATGTATGGTTTTCAGCTATAAAAACTTTGGGTAAACCAACTCAGTTTATCCAAGGAGCATAAAAATGCACAAGGTTTGTGTCAACAAATCCCACAAAACCATACCCTGAAATGACTTAGTGATTTCTTCACCCTAGCAGCAAGTGAGGACATAATTTCAACTCTGATTTTCTCAACTTTCAATATAAGCAAGGCAAGGCTACCAGTGCATTAGTGGTGAGATTCAAACTTATTCAACAGAACAAGATCAACACTAAGAACACTCACCTATTCTGTAAGTGGGTAAGTACTCCTGTGGTTCAACCATATTTGTAACAACGTTTGATTCAGCACGTATGAACTGGAGTATGTCATGTTGAAACTAGATTAAAACTGCCCCTTTTGCTTTTTGAACCAGTTGAAATGTGATTTACACCAGCTGAAACAAGCTTCATTACCGGGTGGTTAAACTCTTGTGTTTCAACTACTAAAATTGGTGTTTTGTCCCTATACAGCCAATGCCGAGGCCCTGTAGAAGAGGAAGGATACTTACCAGGAGGACTAACATGGAGCTCTAAAAATATTGCCTCAACAGATTCCTATGCTCATGAATCATGTTAGCTAGCATGCTGTTGCACAGGCTGCAGTTCTTAAGCAGTTAGTTGTTGGGGTGGCTTTCACCACTGAACTCACGTGAATGTTCTAGAACAGAGGGCATTTGAACACTGCCCGTGTCTCTTACTACTTGTCTGGAAAAAAAATCTCAAATCCCCCATCTGAACTGTAAGGAGGGACATGAGCGTGGATTTGTTGAGATCATACCTTCAGAGAACTTTCATCATAGGTAAGTAACCTTTCTTTCCTCTTCATAAATTGCCTCAGCTGTTCTTCACTCTGGGAAGAAGAACTAGCAGTTTTAGCCCCCCCAGGAGTTAGCTGAAATAGTGATTAAAGTACTGAAGGACTTCTATTCCTAAACAGCCATATGATTTGTCCTTGTCATCAAGAGAACACCAAGTAAGTTTGTGAATTACATTTCAAGAAAATGCTCTGCAAGTTCCTAGATATTTCTACAGACAATGTCGCAGCAGCCCTGGTCCCAAGAGCTTTTGATTATCAGGATCCCGGCCTGGTCATAAATTGAGCTGAAAACCTTATGTATTTGTCTATTCTCTTTGGGCTGAGATGGATTCCTCTTGGGATTTCTTCCTATATATCAGGAACATACAGGGTAATTTGTGAAATGGTATAACTAAATTTCTCTTTATCATCCAAATTATGGAATAACCTCACCAATTCAGTCCTGAGGCAAGAAAAGACAATGGGTCATTTTAAATGGAAGTTGGATACCGCTTTGGTATGAGGACAAAGCCTAAGTTTATTCATACTGAACACTAAGGGGGATCAGCAATGGCATCTTGCACTTCACTGGCATTTCTGATCAACGTTAAAAGGTAAATAATGAAGACCATAGTCAACTATAGGTTCAAATGGATCTTCTGTTAGCCTAGTGAACACCAGGTCTGGGTAGGTGAAAAAAAATACTACTATTGAAGCTTAATAGATGCTTACTTTAAAGGGTTACTTTAATTGTGGAGAAAGGTAATCCAAGATTTGATATGGGAAAGAGAAAATAATCCAATAATAAATTAAGAGGACAGGATCTAAGGCTCTTTCCTTAAAGAAATGAGAAATATTTCCACTTTAGGGCACAAGATTTCCAATGGAAGGCTTAGGAGATTCTTATGTAATTTGTTGGGTTTATTTCAAAAGCAGTCTTCATCTACTAAACTTCAAAATGTAAAATGCTAGAGGAAGGAATTATGAATTTAGGTGCAGGTTCAATCGTCCATTGTGAGATAACAGATCTGGAAAAGAAGAGAAGAATCAGCTATTGCCCCTCCGCTAGAAGGAGATCCCAGAACCAGAACTATTTTATAATCTGGAACTACAAGAATTGTGTGTTGCCTCTTGCATCTCCTCTACAAGAGCCAGAGGAGGAAAAAAAAATAAGGCCTCCAACCCCATGAAGCAGAAAAGTAGGGGACAGGCATTACTGTGCTTTTGTGCAAATAGGCATTTGGTATTCTCTGCAGAAGCAAATAAGTATTCCTGGATGCCCCCACTTTAAGGTAAGTTGAACCACAAATGACTTAAAGACCAGTCACGTTGATCGTGGCTCAGCTTGCCTGCTATGGATTTATTTTTGCCTCAGGCAAGTGAAAGACAAAGGAATGACTTAATTCTCAATTCACTAATCCCAAAGCATTGCTTCTCAACTTCAAGAGCAAACTCTCCAGTTGTTCCCCCTATTCAATCCTCCATGCATCATGAGACTACATTGGGATGCAGGGACCTCCATTGGTGTGTCTAGTTGCCAGACTACATATACTCTCCTAGCTGAGCAAAATAAGAAAAATTTGGGCCAGCAGGCTGTTGAGTGAGCCTGCAAGCTGTTCTCTCACCTGCATCAAGGGAAGGAAGCAGCTTTTAAGATGTTTACAACTGAGAAATGGGGTAGATCCTGGATAGTGAAATTTTCCCCTCCACTGCTTGGTTGCCCTTCTCAGCCACCCCACAAACCAGTCTGGCACCCCCAGTTTGGCTTGCCTCACAGATTAGGAAACACTGGGTTATAGTGATGTACCTTGTGCTGGAAAATTGCCAAACTTGACTCTGAAGAGCCTTTCCTGTGAGTTTGCTACACCAACCATACACAAAGCATACAACTCAAAGATCAAGGCTTCCAAACTAATGTTGAGGAAAGGCATTACTGCATTTTAAGATATTGTGCATAGTTTTCCATGAAAGCCTGAATCTGAACTTTACAGAAACAACCTGGAAGCTCTGAGGTAAAGGTGCCTTCTCAAGTTCACTGTCAGAACATCACATGTATCAGACATATTGTTGGCAGCACATCGAGCACTATCTTTAGCAGTTTCCTGACACTCCCAAGTAACAGCTTTCATTTCTCTTGGCTAATAGTAATATTCAAAGAAGGGCAGGAACTTGGACTAAAGATGCAAATCATAATTTTGCCAACGGTCTGATAAATGGAAATCTTCATTAACAACAACAAAGGGGAACACAGCTGCCTTGACTCTTATCCATTTGACCTAGTGTCCTTGAATTACTGTCCAGAGGAGCTGATCTTATAGCCTTGAAAGACCTGATCTTCCAGTCCAAATAATGGCTGTCACAACCATTTGAGAACCAAATCAAGCAGGTCCCTGTGGCCTTGAAAAACCACATCAGGCTCTTTGCTACTGAAACTAATGACTAGCTGCAACAGAAGCTTGTTTGTAGACTCCTACACCCTAATACAATATAAGGCACCCTAATACAGTACTATTTCCTTCCTTAGATTCCCAGGGCTAGACTTTTAAAGCTATCATGGCACCTAAAAATGCAGATAAGCATCTAGTGGGATTTTCAAAGAGGACTATCTGCATCTTTATGTGCCTAATACTTTTAAAAGTCTCCTCCCAAGATGCTAAAGATTTTGTATTTTCCTGAACTGCATATACAAAAAAATCCAAAGATTGTAGTGTTACTAGCTATGTATTAAAACGCACTACTATCATTCAACAGGAAGAAACTGAGATATGTTCTCCAAGGAACATGGAAGGCATCTCCTCAGTCATGGGTTCCTCTTTCCCTCCATTTCTAAAGTGTCATTTTAATATGTAGATATTCAGGAGAAATCTCCCCTGGAGCTAGTATATTTTTGTTTGTTTGTTTGTTTTTCAAGTATTGCTCAGAACCCAGTGATTGATAAGCACATTTATAAATTAAAATAAATACCCTGAAAGAATTCCAAAGACTAGAAAGTATTCTTTTTAATAAAAGGATGGGGAAGGAGACTGGAAGAATAGAAAGTTATTTAAGAACACAGAACTAGGACGGGGCCTTCTGGATCGAGTCCAATACCTTGCTATTGCAGGCAACCCCATCATATAATTCCGTCGAGAAATTACCAAGCTCCATCTTAAAACTAGTTAGGTTTTTAGCTCCCAACTGGAAGGCTATTCCAGAACATCACTCCTCTGACGGCTAGAAACCTTCTAATTTCCAGCCTAAATGTATGACCAAAGCATACCCATTTGTTCTTGTGTCAACGTTATCCTTTATCTTAAATAGCAATTCTCCCTCCTGATGTTCACCTCACCTAACCCCCACAATGTATTTATACAGCAATCATAACCCTGGCTCAGCCTTCATTCTGCTAAGCTAAATAAGCCAAGCTCTTTCGATCTCCTCTTATAAGTTAGCTTCTCCATTCCCCTGGTCATCCTGGTAGCCCTCCTCTGTACCTGTTCCAATTTGAATTAATTTTTCTTCAACATGGGTGAGCAAAATTGAACACGATAGTCTAGATAATATCATTTAGAAGCGCTGGTAAAATCTTAATACTTCCCATCTCTACTGGAAATACCTCATCTGATGCAATCCTACGATTGCATTTGCCATTTTCACAGCTGCATCACACTGGTAGCTCAGTCATCCTGTGATTAATACATTCAGACCCCTTATCATTTTCACCTGAGGACACCCCAGTTTATAGCAGAAATTCTTGTTAGTCTCTAAGTGCATGACCCTACATTTTATACTATTAATTTTCATTCAATTTCTATTACTCCAGTCCTGAATGTCATCCAGTTCTTCTATCATCTTCCTCTGCATTGATGAGGTCTCTCAACTTTGCTAGACTCATGCTCGGTTGACTCCGAGTCTCCATAAATTGTGTCCCCTGACCAAGCATGAAGAGGACCTGGCCTCAGTAAGACCAAGCGGGTTAAGAGCGTTGGCCAGACAGCATTCCTAAACATCAAGGCACTGAAGAGGAAGAAACATCAAAACACAGCTCTGATCTTAGACTGTCAGATCCATAAGTACAAGATTATTTTTTTTTAAACTGTGTGCCCCTTTGCCCCAGTGAAAACAGACAGCAGCATATTGTCACTGTAGATAAGCACTATAAAGGGAAAATAGGTGGATTTTTATTCCTGTGGATTAACTGGTATACCCAAGCTACATGGACCAAATACTTATCTGTAGTCACCACTTCTGAAACCTCCAGAACAGAATTCACCCTGGAAGATGACTGCCTTCAAACCAAACAACACCAAAAGATGTCCTCTCTTTGGAGTCCTAACTGTGAAATGATTCTCTGTTCACACTAGCACTAGAAGCACAGTGGACTCTGTATGCAGATCTTAGGACATCAAGGGTTGCCGCAGGAACAGAAGGGTCAAAGAATCTCAGAACTGTAATGACTCAACCTCAAAGTTCCTCCCACCTCAGCCATGATGGTGTGGTGTAACACAACTACTTGTGCTCCAAGGTCTTATTTGGAGTTTTTAGGGCCCTGATTCTTGGATGCTCTACATCCAGGCAGCAAAACCTTTTCTAAGTAAATGTTTTAAGCCTGCATGTTTCCTCCTGGACCCGAGAATAAAGGCAACACAAAGATTCTCCAAGGCAGACCAGACAACAGAGGTATTTTGGTCACAAGAGGGGCACTCTCTTGAATTCTGATTTTTTGCCAACATTATCCACGGTATCCTACAAAAAGTCAATTATAGAAAGATAAACACTAGAAAGACAAAGAACCTATTATACAATTAAAAAATTGTATATGGACAACACATAAGCACCCCTTCTCTAAGGGGACAAAGAAGGAACTTAAAGGAGAACGTTCTGCAATCTACTTAGACCAATGGAAAAGAAAAGAGGAACTGAGGGACTACAGGGTCAGTCCTTCATTATATAGGTTCTGGAACATTTAGTTCTCTGCTAGAGATGCTCCATTGCCCCCAATAACTGCTGTGGAATCATTGTGCTGCCCATGCAAGAGAGTGCAAGCCAACTCAAGAAGAGAGGGATTAAAAATAATTCATGAAGAAGAATATATTCCACTTTAAAGAAAACACAAGCATTCAGACTCAATACAGCTGTCTTAAGAGGACAAAAAAACAAAACCCAATGAACAAGCATTTTGCACACTGCATGTAATTTGTGAACCCACAAAAGAAAATTACCGTTATCCCATGATCAGCTTACCACGTCCACAGTATGGCTGCCCAGGGACAAACTCTACAGCATTCACCCAGTCTTCAGCACCTGCTCCTGTAGCTGCCAGATCTGTATCTTCAACTTCAGCCTCACCAGTGCTTGCTTCGAGGGTTTCAGGGAGAGACAGGAGGTCTGAAGATGCTGAGGGATAAGTTTTTGCAGCTGGATTCACAGTAGTCACTTCTTCCCGTTTCAATGGCTTGGTATGTTCATATCTAACAAATTAAATGCAGCATGTGAAATCAGTCAGAAGTCACCAATACAATAGCTTTGTACAAAGGATTGATATGCAAGCATAGGGAGATGGAGTCACTGAGACATAATACCAGATGCACCCCTTCATATTCCAGAGCTAGGTTAGAGAAGTGACCCTTTACACAAACAGGAACAGTTTACCAACACTGCTTAAGGGGACAGTAGCTATTGTTGATTTTCCAGGAGATGAAGCAGTCCATAGCAAATTTGTGTGCTTCTTACAACAGTTTATTTCAAACATATCTGCAGCTGGCCTTTTCAAAGTATACACACACATGCCACTATTGAATATTTCCTAATTGCGGAGCATTTCATCATTTTGCCTCATTAAAAACCAAACCGCTAATTTGATTCAGTAAACATACTCCTACCCTCCCCATCCAAACTCCTTGGGCTTACATCCATGATGAACACAAAGGGTGTCACTATTTACTAATGAAAGTCTTTAATCCCCGATCCACCAAGAGACTGAAAAATGTTGCATCCTTAGAAGTCCAAGTCCTGATAGCCCTCAGGAGAGATTCTTGTTAAAAGAATTTGGCAGTTTCAGTGGAATATAGGAAAATATTGTTCAAATTTTGTTATTTTATTTTTTTCCTCACTTTAAGAGACATCCTCCGCAGAGTCTTCCACACTAGAACTTGAGGATGCAAGTCCCCTCTTTCAAAGAAGAAACATTCAGCACTATGTCCCTACCTGCAACGATCTCCGTAAGCACAGCATCCTCGCTGATAATACCTACACACCATAGCAGACTGACTTGTGGAGAGATCATGGGAGTAACGGCAGTTGTTCCCTTCCTTGCAAACCCCATGCATGAAATACCTGCAAGACAGAAGATTACTCAAGTGAACCAATGGAAAAGCGGAAGCT
Organism: Emydura macquarii macquarii; assembly: GCF_026122565.2. NCBI lineage: Eukaryota > Metazoa > Chordata > Testudines > Chelidae > Emydura > Emydura macquarii. The sequence goes on from NW_027133667.1 coordinate 4,000,086, forward strand.
GTGAAGACAGAATTTTATTTTCAGATTTTACCATCCAAAGTACTAAATTAAATGAAAGCAATGTTGAATTAATAAGAACTTCAATATTAAAGAGTAATGAGCTCTTGGACCACATGCCATTGTAAAACTATAAGTAAAATTTAAATGAAGGTGATTAAAATGAAATCATAGTGAAAGGTACCCCCATTTAAAATGGACCTGGGTTGTACTTTTAAATTTAAGGTTATGTTGAGAGCTTGCAAGGTTTGAATGCCAAGTGAAAAAAAAGCAAGTGAGCCACATGCTACCCCGACACTCTGGTACAGAGGGTAGCAAAACCCAGGAGGAGGAAACGAACACCAATTCTGTGAGGAAAGTAGCAATTTCTTCTCTCAGTTTGACCCAAGTACCACGTAAGCCCATTCATTGATGGCTCTGGGCCAGGGAAAAGCCAGAGCCTGTTCCCCAGGGGGCTGAACTCTACCTGAAAAGGTACTGTTTGTTCAACCAGCAGTAACATCATCTCTAATAACGCAACCTCTCTCTACCACTGAGGCCTTCAGTGCTGTCACTGCCAAGGCTATGTCAGCAGAGTTTCTGAAGGAGCTAAACTGCAATTGGGGAGTCAGGAAGCTTGCACAAGTACTCTGCCTCAATAGTATGTTTAGGCTGCCTGTGAGTGTCATGAAATCAGCACCAATTTTGGGCCACCAGTGAATTTAAGATCGCTGAACTCCCTGGCAATCCTGCTTGTTGCTGGATGACTTGGAAAAAACTGAGTTTCCTACACCATATAGATAGCATGTGCCGGAGTGTCCCTATTCTTAGGGAAGCTCTTCAGTCAGCCTTTAAAGATAATGTTCAAAGCTAGCTTTAATATCATAAACAAAATTCACTTGAATATCATGATTATAATTAAACGCAATTAAACTTAATGCAACATTGTTCTTGAAATTCATAAGTCAGGAAATTCAAAGTTCTGACTGCGTAATAATCACATCGCACATATTTTAGAATACAGTATATATGTTACTGACTTATGCTTACATATGTCCCGCAAAGGCAACCTCATATAACATTAATGTTCAAACTGTAAACACAAGTATAAATTCATGCTCAAGATACTAGCAATTAAGTCAAAGTGAGCATTTATAAGTTTAAGTTAAGATAATCTTTAAATTTAGCTGAAAGCAATAAGCAAAACAGAACACATTATTACATCTTGAGAGACTTAACTGGAAAATGTAGTGACTCAAAATTCTTCCACTTTATAAGTAATGTTGCTTCTCAAATTTAGCTAATAGAAAACTCTTGAAAACTACACTAAGGTCAATATATTCAATATTTTTGAGAAAGTCAATAAACCAGAGATGTTCAAGAAAAAAAAGAGAGGGTGTAATCTGAGACAAGATAAGGAACCTCTCCTTCCCCACAAATTTATCATCTCATGATCGAGATGTACATGCTGGTTTGTAGCAATGAACCGTCATATGATCCTTCACCGAAGGTCAATTTAGTCATTTTACCCAGGGTGCCCAGGAATTCTAAGTTAGTCTACTGACACACTGCCTTGTACCAACAGTTGTTTCTGAAGGGTTGGAATTACATGTACATGGAGAACTAAATAATTTGGTTGTAACAGGGTTCATGATTCAAATACAGATTCTTGGCGTCCTTTCAAGTTTCAGTCATGTTCTATGAAACTTGTGTGGTCATCGAAGTCTGTGGGAGATTTTGCTGATGTGTCAAATGGAAATTAGCAGTTGGAATTAGTAGTTGAACCAAGCAGATTTATTTTGGAGCCCACCCCTCTGATTCCCAGCACAAAGGCCAGACTCCATCTTTGAGCCACTCTTCTGCCTCCCAATAAGAAGGATTGGTTTGAAAACCTGCATGACAAGAGGACAGAGGGAAAAACTGAAAATACATTCAAAACTCAGCTGAGTACAGTAGAACCACAGAGTTACGAACACCAGAGTTACAAACTGACCAGTCAACTACACACCTCATTTGGAACCAGAAGTACATAGTCAGGCAGCCGCAGAGACAAATAAAAAAGCAAATACAATACAGTATTGCGTTAAAAGTAATCTACTAAAAAATAAAGGGAAAGCAGCATTTTTCTTCTCTGCACAGTAGTGTTTCAAAGCTGTATTAAGTTAATGTTCAGTTGTAAACTTTTGAAAGAACACCATAATGTTTTGTTCAGAGTTATGAACATTTCAGAGTTACACCCAACCTCCATTCCTGAGATGTTCATAACGCTGAGGTTCTACTGTCATTTGGATGGCTAAGACTGAGGCCAGAGTGGAAAATGTGAAATGACTTGAGTCCAACTGGAAGAGGTGACCAAGAAAGGTTCTGTGTTTGTACACCTGTAACTGTTGGTTCTTCAACAACTCCATGTTAAGCACCAAAATGATTCAAGTTGTGCAATTCATCTTGTTAAGCCAGGAAAGTCCAAGCCTGTGAGATGCCAAACACCCTCAACTCCCATTGAAATCAGTGGGAGCTGAGAGAACACAGTATCTTGCAGAACCAAGTGTCAGGTTTGTACAGAAGTTTATTTAAGTTTAAGTTTTTTTATATTGAATTTTAAAAGTGATCCCTTGCGCACTGAAGAGGGCCATTTAATCCCAGAAGATAAGGCATGGCATATAGCAGAGGTCAAGACTCGTGTCAGCACAATTTGGAACAAGGAGGATGTAAACAGCCAGCTCATTCAAACTCATCTTCTGAGACATTTGTTTAGAAATGAAGATATGTCAATCAAATATTTAGCATAATAAGATGGTCCTTCTGTATTCTACAGCATGTTGGACATGAACTCTGTAGGCATTTGAAATGTCTGCAGCAATGTAAAATGAAAGCATGAGAAAAAACCAAGCCCCACCTCCCCCCCCAGTGAATGATTTTGCTTACAAATTTTGAATTGTCGGAGATAGAGTATTTGTCACAATTTTTTTTTTTTTTTTTAATACAATTATTTTCTCATCTATCTGCCACTTTCTCCCTTTTGCTTGGATAGTTGGACCTTTCCACCCCTGCTTTTGAAAGGAACACATCTTAGCATGTTAGGGCAGAAAAAAGGGTTCCCCCCAAGGGGTCTCTCTTTCCAGGAGTGAGGCCAAAGAGTGGAAATCTGCTAAAACAGGACACCTTCAGAGAACTTCTTTTTGTTTCCCTTCATTTGAGAAGTTTCTTATGCGGGTAGATATTAGCTTGCCATGTGTAATTCTCAGATTTGGTGAGGCCTATTACTTCAGACCCGTATGATCCTATAGTCAGCTCTGTTTGAGTCCAGGCAGAGAACCAGTCAGTGTTTCTTGTGGCTAGACTTTTGAGACTATGGTAGAATTCTGTGGACAAAGGTAAATTCTCAGAGGTTACCATGGCATACATAGATCCTTGTACACTGATGACAAAAAGAGGTCTAACTGATGGCTCAGTAGTTTTGCATCTGAACCAAATATGTCATGATACCAAGTGAAAGAAATTGTTCATCAAAAACCAAATGACTGAAGTCTTGAATAATAGTCTATTTACAGGTACTTTAAAAGGCTTCAACAGATAAACACTAGGGATAAAATCCTCTTCATTTCTCCCTGAATTAAACAAGAATTATCCCCCAATAAAAATCAACTGAAGGAGTGCTAAATCTCTAATCTGAAATAGTTTTGAAATATACTGGTTATTCCAATTCTCACTAGGTATCTATGACCTTAAAGCCAGATATATTCCACTGCAGCTCCCTTTGGGAGACTACGAATAGAAAATAGAGAAAAACTAAATGACTTGCCTCAGATGGTAATCTGGTCAAGTGGATTAGGCATGAGACTGGATATCTAGGATGTAATCTGTGCGCCCTGGAGTACATTCCAGCCACTGAGCCTCTTTCCCTGTGCTATTATTGCCTACCATATAGCACAAATCGAGCAATTAAAATAAATGATTGAAGTACTAACCAAAACTGAAACTCACATACCCACTACTAGATGCTGCAAGTGAAGAAACAGAGGCAAAGAAAAATAAAGAAATTGGAGAACAAACATTGGTGAGAAATGATCTAATAATGGTTACAAGTATCCATGTAGAGAAAAATGCATTCCTGCATCTGAGAAGGCCATTATCATGATGTCCAGGTTGCTGAAGTGCACCCCAGAATGCAAAGTAAGGAAGCCTTTGACATTTGCTCAAGACATGTCTACACTACAACACAGATTCAGCTCTGCTGTTGTAATGCCATATTGCAGATGCTTTCCACATTGACAGAAGAGTTTTTCCCCCATTGATGTAGGTTATTTATGTCCCTGAATGGTGGTAGCTAGGTCAATGGAAGAATTCTTGCATCAACTGAACCATGGCTACATTGAGACTGTAGTCAGCATAACTACAGCTCTCAGGGGTGTGAATTTTTCCATACTGCTGAGCAGCATAGCTGGGTCCATCTACATTTTAAGTGCAGACCAGGGTTCAGGCAATTGAATCAGAAAGGAAAGAACATTTCAAGTGCAATCACCCTAAACTTCTGAAGTATTGGCTGTTTATAACACTACTAAAAGCATTTTGAGAAAAAAAGTAATATTCAACTTCCTAAAACATACTATAGGAGATCAAGTTTTTCTCCACATCTATCAACTTCATGGATGGTTGAATGAAAGGTTAAAAGACTGATGCCCCAGCTTCACAGTGACAGTCTGCTGAACTCTCAGGAAGATGCAAATATAGAGACAGACTAAGTCCTGTAAATGTTAAGTTTGCACTAAATTTAAGGAGGACTGGTGAGAACAGCATACGTTTTACACAAAGGAACTCTACAAAAAAGGTACTAAAAACTTAAAAGCATTTGAAGGAGTTCTCAGAGGAACTTGACTGATCACAAACTGTAGCAATCTCAATGGAAATCTGAATTGAACTATGTAAACAGAAGCCACAAAGGGTCAAAGTCACAAAATTATAAAAAGATACTATGAAAACCTTTCCGTGCTTCGCCAACATGAATCCAAATACAAAGGTCACAGGTTGAATAGAAATGGAAGAGGCTGCAGCACAGCCAGTGGAACCAGTCCGGAATTCCTTCCTTCTCTTCTAGCATTTAAAATTTTTACCAGAAATCTGTACTTGCAAAAGAGGTTGTGTCACAGTTCACAACATCAAAATGGGGGAAACTGTCAAAGTAAAATCACAGAAGACAGAGTAGCTGAATTTAGTTGTCAGTTTTCAAGATCTGCACTCTTTTCCAGCCAGCTCAACATCACTCAAGCATGTTCCTGCACATTCAAATTAGTTTGCCCAAGACTTTTCTAATTTGTGAATATCCAAGGGCAGATACAAAAAAGCATTAGGCCTAATTAGTTAGTAGAATGAGGACTTTAATTATTGTGTTCTTGGGTTTTACATACAGAATTGCAATCTCTTTTGAACAATTTATGTCTTTATGTTTGAAGAATAAATGAGCTTATGAAACCTATAGCAGAGTATATATTTTATGCTGGGCAAGACCACAAGAATCCTGAACAGTATGAGCCAAATGTCCTCCTCGTCCTCCTCTTCTCCCCCCGATGCTCCAGAAGTATTTTACACTCCATCAGCAATCCACATGTGTATCACCTATCGAATCTACCTCAGCTTCACCCACTTTTCACAAGACAGTAAACACCAGCATTTTGCCTTTGGGTAAAGAAAGAATGATTGTATTATTAAAGTGCAAGGCTGAGAAAGACCAAGTCAACTAGCTAATACTCCTTGTGGATATGTATCATATTTATTATTAGGAACATCCCAAAATACTTTAAAGCAGAATAAATGCCATTATCCCCATTTCATAGATTGTGAACGTGGGCCAATACAAGTTATGCCCTAAATTTTCTGAAGTGTCCACTAATTTTGGGTACCTAATTTAAGACATTATGACGTGATTTTCAGGAGGTAGTAATAACCCACAGCTTTCACTAAAGTCAGAGTTGTCAGTGCTCAGAACCTCTGAAAATCAGGGCCTAGATGACTTGTTCTGTGCACCAGAATTTAGTGGGCACTTCTGAAAATATATAACTAAGAGAATTACCCAAAGTCACACACCTAGTCGGATCTCATGACTCCTAGTCCAGTGCCCTAGGATGACTAGTTTCCAAAGGCAAAGTTATAATTTCATAAGAACATAAGAGCTGCCATACTAGGCCACACCATGACCATCTTGCCCAGTATTCTGTCTGACAATGGCAAGGACCAGAGTTTCAGAGGCAGTGTATGGAACAGGGCAATTCTGGAGTGATCGGCCTGTCTTCCATTCCTGGCTTCTGGTAGTCAAAGAGGTTTTGGAGCATCCCAAGCATGTGTTTGTGTCCCTGACCATCTTGGCTAACAGGCATTGATGGACCTATCCTCCATGAACTAATCTAGTTTTTTCTTCAATCCAGTTATACTTTTGTTATGGGATGTTGTGAAGGCCAATACATTCCACAGGGTTAACTGCACTTGCATGAAAAAAATACTTCCTTTTGTTTGCATTAAACCTGCTGCCTATTAATTTTCTTGGGTGACCCCTGGTTCTTCTATTGTGGGAAAGGGCAAACAACACTTCTCTATTCACTTTTTCCATATCATTCATGATTTTATAAACCTCTATATCACTCTCAGTTGCCTTTTTTTTTTTTTTTTAAACTGGGCAGTCCTAATCTCTTTAGTCTCACCTCATATGGAAGCCGTTCCACACCCTTGATCATCTTTGTTGCCCTTCTCTGAACCTTTTCAGCTCTAATATATAGTTTTTGAGATGGAGCGACCAGAACTGGATACAGTATTCAAGGGTGTGGGCACACTATGGATTTATATAGTGGCATTATGATATGTTCTGTCTTATTTTCTCTTGCTTTCCTAATAGTTCCTAATGTACTGTAAGTCTTTATGACTGCTGCTGTGCAGTGGAAGTTCTCTCAGAAGCATCCACATTGACTCCAAGATCTTTTTTGGATGGGAAGAGCTAATTTTGGACCCATCATTGTATAGGTATAGTTGAGATTATGTTTTTCAGTCTGCAATACTTTAAGTTTATGAACAGTGATTTCATCTGCCATTTCGTTGCCTAGTCACCCGGTTTTGTGAGATCACCATGTAACTCCTTGCAATCTGCTTGGACTTGCTTATCTTGAATAATTTTGTACCATCTGCAAACTTTGCCATTTCACTGTTCAGTCCCTTTTCCAGGTCATTAATGGATGTGCTGAACAGCACATGTCCCAGTACAGGTCCTTGGGGGGATCCCACTGTTCACCTCTCTCCATTGTGAAAACTGACCATTTCCTATCTTTTAGCCACTTACTCATCCAGGAGAGGACATTCCCTCTTACTTCAGGGCTACTAAGTTTCCTTAAAAGCCTTTGATGAGGGACTTGTCAAAAGCTTTTTGAAAAATCAAGTATACTATATCAGCTGGGTCACCTTTGTCCACATACTTGTTGACTCCTTCAAAGATTTTTAACAGATTTCTTTATTGTAGTTTCAACCAAAGAATTATCAGATAGATAAACTCAGTCTGTTGGAGAAGGACCAAAATGACTTTTTTAAACGGAAATTATGCTTTACAAAATTGCCCTGTCCTCAAGTTAGGCTCACTGGTTGGTAATTGCCAGGATCATCTCTGGAATTCTTTTTAAAAACCAGCATTACATTAGTTCCCTTCCAGTCACCTGTTACAGGGGCTTGTTTCAGCGATAGGTTACATACTACAGTTAGTAGTTCTGCAGTTCCATATTTGAATTCCTTCCAAAGTCTTGGATGAATACCATCTGGTCCTGATGACTTATTACTTTTTAATTTATCAATTTGTTCTAAAGCCTCTTCTACTGGCACATCATCGTTGGATAGTATTTTAGATTTGCGGCTCAAGAAGTATGTGGATATCTCCCGCACATACTCTGCAGTGGATACCGAAGCAAAGAATTCATTTAGCTTCTTTACAATGACCTTGTTTTCCCCAAAGGCTCCTTTAAAACTTTGGTCGTTTAGTGGTCCCACTGCCTGTTTGGCAGGCTGCCTGCTTCGGAGGTTATTAGTTTTTGCATCTTTGGCAAGTTGCTTCTCAAATTCTTTATTGACCGGTCTTATTAGAGAATCATAGACTCGTAGGACTGGAAGGGATGTCCACAGATCATCTAATCCAGTGGCTCTGAACCTTTCCAGACTACTGTACTCCTTTCAGGAGTCTGATTTGTCTTGTTTACTCCCAAGTTTCACCTCACTTAAAAACTACTTGCTTACAAAATCAGATAAATACAAAAAAATGCCACAGCACATGATTACTGAAAATTTGCTTACTTTCTCATTTTTTACCATATAATTATAAAATAAATCAATTGGAATATAAACATTGTGCTTACATTTCAGCTTACAGTGGATATAGAGCAGTATAAACTAGTCGTATGAAATTTTCGTTTGTACTGACTTTGCTAGTGTTTTTTATGCAGCCTGTTGTAAAACTAGGCAAATATCTAGATGAGTTGATGTACACCCTGGAAGACCTCTGCGTACTCCCAGAGGGTACATGTACCTCTGGTTGAGAACCACTGATCTAGTCCAGTCCCCAGCACTGATGGCAGGACCAAGCATTATCTAGAAGACCATCCCTGAGAGGTATTTGTCTAACCTGCTCTTAAAAACCTCCAATGATAGAGATTCCACAACCTCCCATAGGCAATTTATTCCGGCACTTAACTACCTTGACAGTTAGGAAGATTTTCCTAATGTCCAACCTAAACCGCTCTTACTGCAATTTAAGCCCATTGTTTCTTGTCCTAACCTCAGAGGTTAAGAAGAATAATTTTTCCTTCCGCCTCCATAAACAACCTTTTATGTACTTGAAAAAACTGATATATCCCACCCTCAGTCTTCTCTTCTCCAAAGTAAACAAACTATTTTTTTCAATTTTCCCTCATAGGTCATGTTTACCAGACCTTTAATCGTTTTTGTTGTTCTTCTCCAGACTTTCTCCAATTTGTCCACATTTCTCCTGAAATGTGGTGCCCAAAACCGGGCACAATACTACAGCTAAGGCCTGATCAGCACAGAGAGGAAGAATTACTTCTCGTCTCTTGCTCACAACACTCCTGGTAATAACATCCCAGAATGATAATTTGCTTTTTTGCAACGTTGCACTGTTGACTCAGATTTAGCATGATCCACTATGACCCCCACATCCCTTTCTGCAGCACTCTTTTCTAGACAGTCATTTCCCATTTTGTATGTGTGCAATTGATTGTTCCTTCCTAAGTGGAATACTTTGCATTTGTCCTTATTGAATTTCACCTTTTTTACTTCAGACCGTTTCTCCAGATCATTTTAAATTTTAATCCAAACCTTCAAAGCACTTGCAACCCCTCCCCACTTGGTATTATCTGAAAACTTTATAAGTGTGCTCTCTATGCCATTATTTAAATTATTGATGAAGATATCAAACAGAACCAGACCCAGACCCTGCAGGACCCCATTCGATATACCCTTCCAGCTTGACTGTGAACCACTGATAACTACTCTCTGGGAATGGTTTTCCAACCAGTTATGCACCCGCCTTATAGTAACTCCATCTAGGCTGTATTCCTTTGTTTGTTTATGAGGTCATGAGACAATATCAAAAGCCTTACTAAAGAATATATCACACCTACTGCCTTCCCACAACCACAAGGCTTGTTACTCTGTCAAAGAAAGCTATCAATGTATACATTTACACTTAACTTGCCAGAGTTTGTGAATCTGCTTATCCTCACTAGAGTTTGGCATCCTTTAAAATTTGGGAGTCTTTTTGCCTCTATTGGCCTCCATTATGCAGCTGTTTAGCCACGGTGGGATTCTTTTGGTCCTCCTACTATCTTTTATGATTTGGGGTATACATTTAGTCTTAGCCTCTATTATGTTTTTAAGTAGTCTCCATGCTGCTTGCAGGCATTTTATCCTTTTGACTGCTCTTTTAATTTCCACCTATCTAATGTCCTCACATTTGTGTAGTTCCCCTTTTAAAACTTAAATGTTGTGGTGATATTTATTGGTATTCCTCCTGCCCCACCAACAAAAGGATGCTAAATAAAATGTAACTACATTATGGGCACTATTACCGAGCAATTCAGCTAGTTACCTCTTGGTCTAGACCAGGGGTTCTCAAACTGGGGCTTGGGACACCTCAAGGGGTCGTGAAGTTACTGGGCGGGTGAGGGGAATCACGAGCTGTCAGCTCCTGCACATGCCAGGGCTATGGCTATCAGTCCTGTGCATGGCTGACAGCCAGAACTCTTCAGAGGTGGGTGGCCAAAGAACAGCAGCTGCTGGCCAGATGCTCTGAAGGCTATGCCACCCCCAGCAACAGTGCAGAAGTAAGGGTGGCATGACATGAGGGAGGGTGGTATGGTATGGGGAAGTTTCATCATTTTTTGGTGTGGTGGGCTGTCACAGCCTGAAATATTTTCAAAGGGGGTCCCAGCAAAAAAAAGTTTGAGAACCCCTGGTTTACACCCTGTGCTCCACTTAGAACTAAATCAAGAATTGCTTCTCCCCTTGTGGGCCCAGGACTAGCTGCTCCAAGAAGCAGTCATTTATGGTGTCTAGAAATTTCATCTCTGCATCACATTCTGAGGTGACATTTAACGAGTCAATATGAGGATAGTTGAAATTACCCATTATTATAGCGTTTTCTGGTTTTGTAGCCTCTTGAACCTCCCTTTGCATTTCACAATCACTGTCACCATCCTGATCAGATGGTCCGTAGTAGATTCCGACTGTTATCTTATTATTCAAGTATGGAATTTCTACTCAGAGATTCTATGGTACAGTTCGATCATTTAAAATAGTCATCTTAACTATGCCTTTTTTTAAAAACAGTGCCACTCCTTCACTAGCATGACCCACTCTGTCATTCCTATATGTTTTGTACTCTATTTCCATTTTAAATTTTAAGTGTACCCAGCTGTGAATTGTCCGGATATAAAACAGTATCCTACTGAAGATTTTCACTTAATAGAATTATTTACAACCTTATCTCTAACTTAAAGCTCACTTGAGTAGAGAGAACAAGTATTTTTGTAACAGTGTTCCAAAAAGCAGTCAGCTCCACCTTTGAGTGCAGATAGTCTTGAATTATACGCTTGTATTTGCTTTTCCAGTAGCTCCTTTTATATAAATCAAATGTCTTATCATTAGTCAAGTTAATATGCAACATTTCCTTTCCATGGATTTGGAATGTCTTTCTAATAGATTTGCCTGTTCAAGTATATCAGTTCTGACTTCAGTGTACTTCATTCTGTTTCCAAGTAGCTCCATTTTGTTTATTCAGCCACTGCCTTCCCCCTTTCACCTCTAGAGTGATGTTGACCTCTATGAGGGCCCTGTGAAAAATGGATCTAGTTCCTCTTCTGAGGCTGTGCAATTTTCCAGCTAAGGAGAAAAAATGTCTACAATTGTTATTAGCACCTTTTGACATTTCAAGTTGCTACCTGGGGACTGTACCAATCTTAAAATTCAGAAAGCCCCACACAGCTGTCAAGTCATACTTGTTTGTATTTGTTTAGTGTCCTGGAACTCAAAGAAATTTGCAGGTTTGATGTCAACTAAAAAATAACTCAATTTCTAAATGTACAAAGTTTTAACTGAAAAATATTTTTCTTCCATTTTTTTTTTTTCTTATCCACTTGGAAAGAGATTTTTTCTATTTGTTTCAGTTTACGTTAACAAGCTAACCAAGCTCTATAGCCATTTCACTGTGCTCCAGTAAGAGATACCAGGGACAGAATTTGTTAGTTAAATTGAGTTCCCGCTGTTGGTTGGGCAGATGCTTCTAAAGCATAGATAAATGATTTAAGTTCTCAGCAAAGATGGTGAATTGAGAAGTGGGTGTATGTGCATATATGTACATACAGATAATTCAGAAGACATTACAACCCAATTCATATAATTTTTTACAGGTAGATGTCACTAGGATCAAAGCAATTCAGTTAGTAGTCCAGTGGGAACAAATCAAGTCTGAGAACACACACAAAAATTTGAAGTTAACATTACAATTCCTAAATGAAAGAATCCAGGTCACTTAGGCTTGGTCTACCCTTCAGAGTTTCGTCAACAAAAGTCAGCTTTCATCGACAAAACAATGGAGGTGTACACACTACAATGCTCCTCCCACCAACAAAACTCTCCTGCTTTGCTGGCAAAAAAAAATCACCTCGATGAAAGGCGAAGAGCTTTCTGCGGCAAAGTTATATGGACAAAGTGTCAGTGCAGAAACTGCACTTTGTTATGTCACCATAAATGGCCTCCAGAAGGTGTCCCACAATGCCAATCCTGACTGCGTTGACCAGCAGCCCTAACTCCGCAGCCCTGCGCCCAGGTACCCGTCTACCCTCTTTAAAGGCCTGGGAAGTTTTGAAATTCCACTTCCTGTTTGCTCGGCTTGGATAGTTCACATTGTTTGCTGTGTGGAGCCATCATGGTCAGCTGGGAAGATGCAATCTCCAGCATACCAGAACTGTTGGATCTGCTGAGTATATGGGGAGAGGAGGCTGTGCAGTCCCTGCTCCGCTCCAGCCGTAGGAACATCGAAGCCTACAGATTTCTCAACACATATTGGAGAAAGGCTACGAATGGGATACACATCAGTGCCATGCAGAGATCAAGGAGCTGAGGCAGGAGTACCAGAAGGCTAGGGAATCAAACGGTTGTTCTGGGGCTGTGCTGAAGACCTGCTGCTTTCATAAGAAGCTGGATGCCATCCTCAGCAGTGATTCAACCTGAACTGCCAAGAATCCTGGGATACTTCGGCAGGGCTGGAGACAGCGAAGAGTGGACTTAATCCCAAGGACAAAGTCGTGGACAAGGAGGTCAAACCAGAGGATGAGATGGGACAGGCAACAGGATCGGCGGATACCGTGGAGAGCCAGAACTTCTCAACCTTGGAGGGTTCGAGCCCGTCCCAGCGCTCAGTCTCTGGTACGCATGATGCAGGAGAGGAAAACTCTGGTAAGTGATCTTTTTGAGTTGATGCTGCAGGGTTATATGAGGTAGAGCTGTTCTTTGCTTTGTTATATTCTAGAAGAGGATGAAGGGATAGAAATGTACAAGACTGTTTGTGTGCGCCTCACACGCCCCTCTGCAACTAAGCATTGTGACCGAAAAATGTGTTAATGCACAACAAGATTTCACAGGAATGCTCCAGAGATCTCTAGGAAACTTTCCAAGAGGTACTCACCAATCCTCTGCTGAAGGTTCCTTGGCAGAGCTTTGTTCCTTCCCAGTCTTGGGAAGCTTTCCCATGCCAACTGGCAATCACTGTGCAGGGACCAAAGCGGCCCACAGGTGAGCAGCATATGGACCTGGTCTGAAGCCACACACATGCAGAAAATGTACCCTTACATCCTTGCTTACCTCAGGAGTGAGATACTGGCTTCTATAACCCCCATCCGTGGAAAATGGTAGCAGAATTTACAATTTTGTCCCTATTCACTTGCAGTAATCCCCTTAGAAAACCACCAAGACCCTTTTCCCCATCTTGAGCACATCCCCTCCACCTCCAGGCTGAATTCATTTTTTAGGCTTTCTCCAAGCTATATGCTTGCCAGGGGACAGTGAGAAAGAAGTATTTTACTATAATGATTTGATTCTGTCAACACACTAACAATCATGCTTCTGTTTATTGTTTCTTGTGCTTCCGCAGATGTGGCCTTCAGGGGAACCCCCCCCACACACCGGTTTAGTGCTTCCGCTTGATAAGGAAGCAACTGAGGAGGAGCAAGGAGGACATGTATCAAGAGGTGCTCCAATCCTCAGAGGTCGAAAAACCAAGAATGCAGGGCATTGAGACACTTTAAATGAAAATGATAAAATGGACAGGCAGAACAGAAAAGAGAGCCAGAAGCAAACTTTAATGGGCCAGGAGCGGATGATAAAAAATGATGGAGAACCAAACAGATGTTGAAATCCTTAATCACGCTGCAGGCAGAATTCATGCATGCTTGCCCCCTCGCAGTCGACAGAACTGCTTGCCATGCCCTCCCCAATCTCCTCCCACACATTCCTTCCAGCCTCTCAGCCCGTCTCGGTACCCTGTTCACTCCACCTCTTCAGACAGCTTCCAAAACGATAGCTGGACTTACAGACAACTATAAGAGCATATCTTGCCCGTCACTATTTTCTCCATTCCCACCAAGTGTTGTGTGTGTGTTGTTAATAATGATAAAAACATTATCTTTCAGAATATCAATCTTTGTCTCTTACATATGGTGGTGGTTGCTGCTGAAATTAATACACAATGGCAACTGGTTCACTTGCAGACTACAAATCACCATCAGGAATCATCCAAATTTTCATGCAAGGCGGCAAGTTAACAAAAGCATAGCAGTGTTGTATTGAAAGACACATTACTGGCGTTCATTATCAAAATGGTGCCCCAAAGCCACCCTGATTTGAATAGCTGCCCACTGTGCCTCTCTAATAGCCCCAATATCTGGTTGCTCAAAATCAGGTGCCAGGCAATCTGCCTCTACGCTCCACCCGGGGGAAACTTTTCACCCATAGCCTCAAATACTGTGCAGCACACAGTAGGCAGCTACGACCATGGGAATATTTTCTTCATTTAGCTCTAACCCACCGTAAAGGCAGTGCAAGCGTGCTTTTAATCTGCCAAATGCCCATTCTACGGTCATTTAGCACCTGCTCAGCCTGTTTTTGAAGCACTCCTTGCTACTGTCCAGGTTGCCTATGTAAGGCTTCATGAGCCACAGGAGCAAGGGGTAGGCTGGGTCTCCCAAAATCGCTATGTGCATTCCAACATCCCTCACTGGAATCTTCTGCTCTGGAAAGAAAATCCCTGCTTGCAGCTTTCTGTACAGGCCAGCGTTCCTGAAGATGCACGTGTCATGCACCCTCCATGACCATCCTGCATTGATGTCAGTGAAATGCCCATGGTAATCCACAAGCGCCTGCAATACCATAGAGAGAAGCACCCCTTTCTATTGATGTACTCCATCGCAAGATGGTCCGAGGCCAAAATTGAGATATGCATGCCATCTATTGCCCCACCACAGTTAGGGAATTCCACTGCAGCAAAGCCATCCACTATTTCATGCACATTTCCAAGAGTCACAATCATTTGTAGCAGAATGTGATTAATGGCACTGCACATTTGCATTAACGTAGCCCCAACGGTGGACTTCCTGACTCCAAACTGATTCGCAACCAACCGGTAGCAGTCTCGAGTTGCCAGCTTCCACACAGCAATCACCACGCGCTTCTCCACCAAGAGGGTAGCTCTCATTTTGGTGTCCTTGCACTGTAGTGCTGAGGCAAGCTCCGCACCCAGTTCCAGGAAGGTGGCTTTCTGCATCCGAAAATTCTGCAGCCATTGCTCATCACCCCAGACCTGCATAACGATGTTATCCCACTGAGTGCTTGTTTCCCACACCCAAAAGTGACGGTCCACCATGTGCACCTACTCTGTGAATGTCAAAAGTAATCCGGTGTTGTTTCTTCCCATGGCACACAGCAGGTCAGGCACCCCTGATTCCTGTTCATATTGGGAGTTCATGATATATGACCATCTGCAATGTGTTCATAACAGGGACCACAACGGTGAAGAGCAGTGCAGAATCCATCCTTTCAGACAGAGATGGCGGGCACACAGTAAACAGGGGCCATTGAAACAATACCACAAAATGCATTCAGAAACCCATGACATGATGGGACGTTAAAAAATTGCATCATGGGATGTTAAGCCTGCATCAATGATGCACTGCAATTCACTCCACCTTCCCACAATTCCTAGCTGGAGAAGATGGCAAGTTGCACAGTGGGATAGCTACCCATGGTGCATTGCTTTCACTGTCGATGCTAAAGCACCAACTGTAGACACGTTCCGCCAATAGGAGGAGTGTTGTGTGAACATGCACAATCGAGGTAATTATAGCGCTTTTTGATCATTGGCGTAACTTGGGTTGATAAAACTCTGTAGTGTAGACAAGATCTTAAAGCGAAATCTATTATAGTCATCACAGCACTCTCCTGGAAAGACTTATCCTTCTAAATATAGAAGGGAAACAAAATGAGTTTAATAAAGACTAGTATTCGCCTTTCAAGAAGATAGCATTCATGAAAGGATCAGGACACTCAGTAAAAACAATCTTTTAAAACAGGGGCTCTCAACCTTTCTACACTACTGTATCCTTTTCAGGAGTCTGATTTGTCTTCAATACCTCCAAGGTTCATCTCACTTAAAAACTACTTGCTTACAAAATCAGACATAAAAACAAAGTGTCACAACACACTTACTGAAAAATTGCTTACTTTCACATTTTACAACATAATTATAAAATAAATCAATTGGAATATAAATATTGTGCTTGCATTTCAGTGGGTAGTACATAAAACAGTATAAACAAGTCATTGTCTGTATGAAATTTTAGTTTGTACTGACTTCGCTGGTGCTTTTTATGTAGCCTTTGTAAAACTAGGCAAATATCTAGGTGAGCTGATGTACCCCTGGAAGACTTCTGCGTACTCCCAGAGGTACACATACCCCTGGTTGAGAACCACTGTTTTAAAACACTATTGTTTCATGAGTTCTCTTTATTAAGAAGCCTAAAATTAATTCCTGAATGGGAGGATTATAGGGTATTCACAAAGAAAAACAAAACTATATTCAAATACCGAAATGTAACTGATAAAATCGAGATATTATAATCTACCACCAAGATACCAAGACATTCACCTAGCCTTTTTGTCCACCTGTCCTCCCCTCCTCCCCACCCAAAAAAAGCTGTCTTTCTTCTGCAAATCTTATTTGGCTGCTTTCTTGGACAACAGAACAGTCAATACTATTATGTTATTAAAAAGAACAAATCCTATATGCTAGATTTGTTCAATTCCATTCCCCTTAAGAACTACCATCCTCCCACAGGGTATGCAAGAATTTACTTCAGGTAGAAATGAACAATTGTTTGTTCTTAATATGCAGAACACTTTGTACAAACTACTGACAGTGATCTAGAAAGCCATCATATCAGCTTCATTGGAAAAAGGACTGCAACACATATCCTTATCTAAAGATTAAGTTGGGGATGCCTCCAAAATACAGGGGGCAAGAGAACTAATATTCATATTGGATTGTGAAAGTGTATTAACGAATGGTGGTAGTTTTCCAGGACAAGTAGAAGAGAAACTTAATACTCTAAATATAAAATGGTACAATTTAAATGCCAATAGCTTTCAGCACAGTTAACAATATTTGTTTCTATATTTCTATCATATGGTTTGACAGTATCTATGATACTTCTTGTAAACTGAGATTAAGGGAAACATTTCATGGGATTTATTAAGAAATTCTACTTTTTATTTCAGTGCACGAAAAGTACCCCTAGATTTATGGTACATTGCTTGTAGCATTACCACCAACAACATGAAGAAACCCCACAGCAGACTTCTGCTTCTGATAATTGATCAAAGCATGAGTTAAAACAATTTTAACCCCTTCAATCTTCTAAATCTTGGTTCCAGAAATAAACAAGTGGAAGATTCACAATAATGGAACAGAAAGGGACAAACTAAGGTTCTTCACCCTGTTCACTCCTCCCTCTCCCCTCAAATCATCCAATACAATGGACACCATACTTTTAATATACATGGCTGAGTAATCAACATATGAACAAATCTCACATTTAAAGGAGAGGTGAAAACTCAGATGAATTATTTCAAACCCAAGTGACAAGAATTTTCTTTCAACCATTCTAGGCACTTCCCAGCTATGCTGATCAAACAATATCATTTACAGTAAGGAAATTCCCTAACTAGCCATAAGGTATGAGGAATCTATATTAGAGGCTTTCACTGCCCCAAAAAAATTAGCAAACGGTACTACAAGAGAATCTGCTTGAAAAACATACTCAACAAATATTCTACCTGAATTCTTGTGACAGAGTCACGCTATTACTAAAAAAGGAAGTTGCTCCAAATACTTGGGTTTGAAGAAATATTCTATCGCTAACAGAAGGTTTTACTGAGACCTTCAAAGGATGGAAGCATGTCTAAAACATCCTTTATTTGATTAGTTCTTGTTCAGTGGCAAACCAGTTTTCCTTGGAGTGCCTTAGTGGCAATTTAAATTCTCACAGAGGTGTTTATGAAAGGCATCTGACTAAATTTGTTTATTTTATGTATTTATTTTAAAAAACAAAAATGTTTTTCTATCCCACTTGTGATCTAGGGCTTGATCCTGCAAAATGGATTACTCTTATGCTTAACGTGAAGCAGGTACTTAAATGCTTTGTTGATTGGGGCCAGAGAGCTCAGCATCTTGCAAGAACAAGCCCCTGGCTGCTGACAGCAGAACCAAAAACACCGATGCACAAACACTTCAATCTCTTCCCAAGACAAAATTGCTGTGGCGCTCCCCCCTTTAGAATGAGTTGGGTGCAGTTGATTATACAATAGAACTTGAAGTGTAACCATTACTCATTTCTTTTCCACCCATTAGCATTTCACTGAATACCTAACATCCAAAAGAACACAAATCAACAGGGTGCACGGTCTTACACAGAGAAGATGTTAAGATGGATGCAATTACACTATACAATTGCGAAGCAACAACTAGACACCTTTTCATAACTAGTTACCACAAGGTGTAAAGTAGAGACAGTCCCCTACAGGCAAGTCTTGAATCTCTCTGGATAACCATGCCAAAACTTCACACAGTACAGAGCTGCAAAAGGAGAGGAGATTCTCCCAAACTGGTGGCTAATACCAGAGTTAGATTCCTCAGCCAGTTACAAACAGTGCTTCTGATTTCTCAGACTGGTTATCAAGAAGCTAAAACCAAAAAGTTACACAGCCCCCTTTACTGGTTTTCAGTCTCTGGCTCCCAGTCAGTAACTAGGTCCAGTAAAGAGGTAAGTTATTTAAAACTCTATTCCTTTTACCCAATTGTTCTCCTGACCCCCAAGGGTCAGCCACATTGCCAGATCAATATAAGTTTGGATCTTACCCAAAAAACCATGCTGCCAGTCAATCCTTTAGTAACTAAACTGAAGGTTTATTATAAAAGGAAAGAAACAAACAATAAGAAATGTTAAATGGTCAAAGCAATCAGATACATACAAATGACTGTAAATTCCATATGTATCAGATTCTCAGTAGAACTGTGGAGTTTGCAGGCTTGTGCAGAGCCTCTAGTGTACATCCAGTACCTGGATGCATCAGTCCTTTCTTTCACAGCTTCAGTTGCAGATGAGTTGATCCAGAGGTAAGACGTAGGAATGAAGACAGGATGGGGATGGTGCAGCTCCCTTTTATGTCCCTTTGTCATGTGGCTTGTCCCAAACACAGCTATGCATGCAGCACATGGCATGGAAAAGCTTTATAGTCTCCTGTCCTTAGGCATGTTCTTATATGCCCTGGTGACTCATAAGGTACAGCCCCTGGTTTTCTCACTACGTTTGAGTCCCCTGGATGGGTCATTAAGCAGGCTTAGTGCTGCCGCCATCCTGTCTGGGGCATCACCCAGAAACACAGCACAACTGAAACACCAATGTATCATACATATTTAGAACTTATAACACCGATACATATATATAAATGTGCTTATCCATTTTAGCGAATTATAACCTTTCCAATAGTGCCTAACATGGCATCTCATCCAAATTATTATAATTTTGCAATATTGATATTAAATAATATTATAAATGATCACCCCCAATCCAAATAGCGTCAAAGCAGCAACTCATCTAGAATATTTCAACCTTTTTTTTTTTTCCTCCTCCTGCTCCTACACCTCAAAATATTAAAACCTTAAGAATCTTCCCTTCTTTGTTTCAATATTACATTTGGTACCACAGATTGCGAACATCTGCCTAATAGCGGATATCCATCTGAGGTTAAACTCTTCAACATGATGCAAGAGATTAAAACATCTGTCAGTGCAAAACTACTCGCTCTGGATGTCTTAGGGTTGTGAAGTATGTCTCAGAGTATTTAAGATCAAATAAACTGCTTCTTGAGGCAAGTCTGTAATCTCCTCTGTTTAGGAAAACTATTATGTTCGGTCACATTTCATGGTAAAGTTTCAATATGTTTTTTACTTCTAGTAGAACTAATTTCAGAGTAAGAACCAAGCCTAGATTACCCCAACTAACAAGGTAAAATAAAAACCTCTTAAACCAATGGCAACAAAAAATTCTCTACTGCTGAACTCTATTTACAAATTAAACTTGGGCAAACTATTCTTTTCACATGTTTGCAACAGCTTGGAAGTGCAATGTAAAGTCTGTGCATCAAGCCTACTGAATCTGCTAGACTCAAGAAATTCACCGGGGTGGAAAAACGTCACAATCAGGTATCTAGAAAGTTACTGAAACAGAACTAAATTCCTGCCCATCACTCTTCGGCTCCACAGCTAATATCAGTTTTTCTGTAAACCCCACATTAGAGCAGATCAGGTTAGCAGTTATCAAAGGACAACTTTTGATAGCTTAATATTAACTTTTGGTTGCATTTGTCTCATAAGTTGTATAACTGTCAGGTCTATTTCTACTATACTCAGCAAAATCCTGTGGGCTTCAATACCTTTATATAAAGTATCCATTAGGTATGGTCATTAGGCTGGGCAACATTGACATTGATAGGTGTGATGCTTATATACTAGGGCAGTAGGTGCTTTCAAAATGACAGACAAGACTAGATAACTCATCCATTCATCTGAGCAAATGGATAACAATAACAAAACACACCAGATTACCAGTTGATTTAATTTCATATAATCAGCTTGGTCTTCAGAAATTAATAGGCTGCATTCTGTACATTGAAGACAAACTGTTTCCTTCTCTTCCAGTCCACTTAGAACATAGCTAGGCATGGTTCTCAGTCATTTCTCCTGCTGCTGTTTCAAATTCAACAGCTCCACACTGAGTCCATATGTGGTTAACTCTCTTTGAGACTAATGGAAGTTTCACTTCTAAATAGATAGCATGGATTATTGGGTCTACTCTAAGAACACACACAAAAATGCACCAGCCAGCCTCAATAGTCCCCAAAAATTCACAATTTGTTTTCCTACTATGTAAGCTTATCAGATCTGGGATTCCTTCCATTAGAGGGATTCCAAAGCATCTAGTACAAATAAGACAACATCTTACTTTCCAAGGAGTCAGGCATGGCTCATATTTTAAATGAGCCAGTTTTCCAGCTTGTTGATTCCCTTATAGGACCTAGCTTTCCTGGTCCAACAGTCACACCATTTTACAGCTCCCCATCATGCAGAGCTGAGATCTCCAATCCTAAATATCAACACGATTTATAGCAGCAGGCTGAAGACACTCCAGACCACATTCAAATGAGCAAACTTCTGAGATATGGTTGGCCAGCTTCCTAGCTAGCTTCTTATTACTTTCAGACAATGGTTTTAATATTTGAGGGTGCATTTTCTCCACTGGAAGAATGTGCAGGAGAAGAGACAGACAGTATGTAATTCAAAACTAAAATCTGTTTTTTATACTTCCTCCCAAGAATAGTTCTCCATTTTATCTCCCCAAGTGGTTTTGGAACATTTTTACCATAGTATATTAAATATGTCTGTTTTAATTCTAATTCAGCACATATTTTGCCTGCAAGATTAGCAGCTCCTTAATTTTACTTCTATATAACTTGACATTTTTACTTTCTAATCGATAGACTTTATTTAAATATTTAGATCAAACTCTTGACAGTTTCTCTCTTGCTAATTTCTGAAAGCCTGGTATCATTACATAATGTTTTCTAGTAAAGAGTGAGAAGTTGACTTTCAAGACAGGAAGTTATTTGTCTCTGTCAAAACACTCTTCAGTTTTTAGTGAGGTTTTTTTTGATAATCCCACTTATCACATTTCACTGTCACTTCTTTAACTATGTATCAAATTGTCACACCCCTACGTTAATGAAATAAATGTTTAGGTTCCATTTAGAATTAGGTTTTAAAGTCAGCAAAGCTGAAAAATTAGTCTCTGAAATGAAATACATTTCCCCCTCTCTTATCATAAGAATTAGAACTACACTAACATCACTCATCTCTTCTATTTTAGGGAATGGCCACACAGCTCCTTTGTCTGACGGGTGTACAAAGCCACAAGGCATATGGTGATGTAGAATGACATGATCTCCCTCTTAATCAAAGAGATGAATGCTTTTTACCTTAGCAATGTCCAACACATTATATGGCAAGGAACTGGAAAACTGAGCCCAGATATAAGCTTAAATTTTCATTTTGCTGTGTGATATTCTAGTATTTGAATTATTGCTGACAGTAGTGTGACCTGTTTTACCTCAATTATTGTCAATTATCCACCAATATTTCATATTTATTTCTACTTGTAAACACCCCTGCAATATATGGTTAAGAAATAGCCCAACCTGCAAATCTTGCCCTGTAGAGTTTACGATCTGCAGCTTTCTATACACTGAGAAAGTCTCAGCAGAATGTGTCAAACCTCTGTATTTCTCATGGTCCTGCAGAAATAAAATAAGCTTGAAGGAAGCAAAATTATATAAAAGTTCAAAGAATCATAGTTTGCCAAATATCTACATAATTTACTTCAAGAGTGAGAAACTTCCTACATTTTTTTGCACGCTATTTCTGTAGTTTTCTCCTGTGTCAAACTTCAGGCAGGTCAGTCATAAATTCAATATTTTAGTAAATTTTACATTAATCATATCTGGAACTGAGAAGGTGACTCTCCAATATTTCACGTCCTAAATTATCATCTTCTTTGGAACATCTTTATGGGTCTTCCACATTGTGTCCTGACAGCTATGTACATCCACTATTGGTGGGACATAATCCCACAAAAAGAAACACTTCATGATATCTAACCAAGCAAGAACCAGCCAACTGGCTCAACTATGGCTATGACTCCATGCAAATGCCTAGCCGCTTCAAAGAGATGCTCAGAATAATGACATTCCCACAGTTGAATCAGGTAAGCCAGTAGCCAGGAAGAATACCTTCTCCACCAACCGGCCCCAACCCTGCTACAGCAGGTTCTAGCTTTCAGTAATTTCCACTTGGAAGAACATGAAATTAAAGTGTATCAAATGTATCTTACATGAGCTGGTATTTTCTGCATGGGCAATACCTATTTTTCTCCGACCATTCCAACCTGAACGAGGTCAGAAAAGATCTGCTGGATTATCTTTTTTTAAAACAAAAACACACACACACACCAAAAACATTGGCTACCATCCCATCTAACAATCTGGATTACTCTGATGTTTGGATGCCCGACTTGATGCCTTTAAAGAGCCTGGTTTTTAGACTGCAAGCACCGTCAGCATTTTCTGACAAGTCAGACCTCTTTAACACAGCTCAGTTTGGACAACTCAAATCTCTAGTCACTTTGGGAAATCTGGGTCATTGAAATGTGTGGGGCGGGGGGAAGGGAGTGTTTTTTAAAAATCGCCTGCCTCCCTCCCCCAGCCTCGGAGTGCAGAACCAATCCCTCACTCCCGTTTACACGGCAGCGCCCGGAGAGCCGGCAGCTCCAGCCGTTTCACACCAACCCAGAAGTTAGAAGGAACCACCGGAGTGCGGGTCGGGCTGGGGTCGGGAGCTGCCCGCTTTGAGGCGGAGCCCAGTCTGGCGGGGGCCCACATCCCCACAGACACGGGGGGTGCGGGGCGACACGGACACGACGCGTCCCCGTCCAGACCGCAGCCTGGGGGGGGGACCCCGAGAGAGGCGACGCGGGGGCGGGGATGGGGAAAGAGCCGCCCCGGCTGCAACCGCTCGGGGACCGCCGGCGGGGAAAGGGGCAGCAGCCCCGAGGGGTCCCCGCCGCAGCTCCGCTCCCCTGGCAGCTCGTTACCTGCAGGTGACCTGCTTGGTCCAGCCGCCCCCTCCTCCCGACCCCGCTGCGGCCGGCGGCGCCGGGGGCGCGTCTGTGGGGCTGGAGGCCGTGGCCGCTGCTGCTCCCGGTGTCGCCGCTGTTGTTCCCGGAGCCGCAGCCTCCGCCATTACTGTTTATCCCACACACGGCGACGGCACCGGAACTTCCGGGAGCACATCCTTCCGGTCAGGCGGGGGCGGGGCGGAGGGAGGGAGGACGAGTCGGGTCGGAGGGCCTGCGGGAGCCGGCCCCGCCCCTTTGTTTTGGTGGCGGTGGCGGAGGCGGGGGGGGGGGGGGTGAAGCTGGAAAGGCGTAGAAGGAAGAGCGCGCCGTGGTACCGCCCACTCAGCAGGACAGCGCTGATTGGTGGATCGCTTCGCTAGTCACGCCCGCTCCCGAAGTGCGACGATGCGGGGGCGAGGTCATGAGTTCGGTGGGCGGGGCTCGCGGATCCACTTGGCCACGCCCACTCGCCAGCGCGTGGAAGCCGGGGGCAGAAGGTGTTCGGGAATGTCCGCAGCCTGCTTCCCCCTGCTGGGCAGCCCGAGCACCCGCCGCCTGGCTGGCTCTGGGTGGCTCTCGGGGTTGCCTCAGTCAGGCAATGGCCCCAGGAGCTGGGGCTGGGATCAGGACAGGAGTTGTAGGGCCGTGGGGTGGCTCCACTGTGGGGAGCAATTTGCAGCTAACACCCCTGTGCCCCCATGTGTCAGCTCAGTGCACGTGCTGTACAGCAACACCATGCACCCCCCAGTGTGGTGATGCCATGTTACCTCACCACACACCTGTGGCAGCCAGACAGGGACCTCCTCCCACAACATCAGGGAGGCCACGGCCTCAGTAGTGGGCACAGAGGCTCCAGGATCCTCTCACCCTAGAATTGGGGAGGCACACTGGCCTGGCCAGTGGGGAAGCTCATGCTGCTGCCACCCATGCTGTACCATAAATAGAGGCCTTCAGCCTCCAGGGCTGGCAGGCAAGCCAGTAAAATTGTCATGAGCAATAAATTCCTGCACTCAGTGAAACACTCTTGGTCACACACAAAATGTCCGCATACACAAGACACAACTGAAATGCACTCAGTGACATGCACACAGCTAAAACATTCGCAGTCTCTCTCACACACGCACCTGAAATGACAATGACCTCAGTGACCATGGGTATCTTCATTTCTTCAATGTTTATAGACTTGCTCTTTGAGTTAGCTCATAAGATGTGCAGGCTTCCTGACCTCCCCTCTCAGCTATATAGATTCAGAAACTTGGGCAAATCTCTTCATAACAGCAAGGGGATTTGCACAGCATCCCTAGGAACTGCGTGGTGCCCCTTCAGAACCTTTTTCTGACCTTTTATATTACATAAGTAATTGGAAATGTCAAAGGTATGAAATGGCTTAAAAGAAAAAAATAAAAGTTTGGCTAAAAGTTCAATAATTTAATGGCATTTGCTATTTTCAGTTACATTATTGATATTTTAATCTACAGGCTTTTTTTTCCCCCAGGAAAGGTTGCAACACTGGGGATGCCAATTCCTGTCTGCAATAAATATATTCAATTTATTGAGTCCATTTACTTCCAAGTTTTATTTTTGAAATGTGCATTGGCAATTCTGTTTCCAAAGACATCCATAAACACATTCATTTAAGACCACAGAAACAATCTTATAATCCATGATAGTTTTATAGTGCCCAAATGTGTGCTAAATTCTGCACAGAAGATATAAGAAAACATGGTCCACCCCACAAACAGTTTACTAAGTATCAAATGCAACCTAAGAAGTTCAGGTGACAAACAGGAAGGAACAGGGTGAAGAAGGATAAGAGTTACAATAATACAATTATGTGGACATGTTGTTTATGTATGTGAAAAGATTTCATAATTTGAAAAATGTGCAGCTGCAAGAGGGAAAATACTTAAATCAGGGAAGATAACTTCTTTTACCCCAATTATGCTTTGCAAGTTAGCCAACCCAGAAAGAATCTGAGTGGCCACTCACTGAGTAAACCTTTCTGCCGCAGTCCATTTATTAGTATTATTTATTATTTGTATTATCATGGCCCCCAGGTGCCCTAGTCCTGGACCAAGACCCATTGTGCTAGGTAATGTACAAACACAGAACAAAAAGACAATCCCTGCCCCCAAAGAATTTAAATCTTAGTATAAGACAAGAAACAACAGAAGGATATAGCAGATCAACAGGGGAGCACATGAAAATAATGAGACAATATTAGTCAGCATTATAAGCAGCGATCTCAGCACACTAGTAGTCTAACTGATCCCTTTCCCTAATGCAGTAACTCTAGGAACTTGAAGAACAATGAATTTCAAATTGTGTTTCCAGCTTTGCAATTTTATTGTGAGTCTTACAATATTTGATGTTTTGCTTAAAAGCCACAGCTTCTGGAGACAAATATTTGAGAATCTCAGCTTTTATTTTTTTTAAATCCCAAGTTTCTAGCCCTGGTGGCTGTGCTGAATAGCTCAAACATGTGACCCAAGTGTTTCCGAAAGACCTCAAAAACCAGAAAGCAAATAGAAACAACACCACATATATTCTTTGGTTTAAACCTCATGATTTTTTGGCACCTGTCCTATGATTTTTTATTATTTAGGGTTGGCAATACTGCCATCTCATCTTTCTGTCAAATATCTTGTTCAGGGCCAGGTTGTAATTATTCTGTGGAAAGGATCCCTTAAAATTGGTGCTGAGTTGTCAACCTCTGATTTATACACCCTCCATCTGGCACTGGGAGGGTGTCAAATTTAATTTCACTCCCTGAAGACAACAATGACCAGATTAACCGGGCTCTAACCTGGTAGGCTTTCTGTTTTAGTCATTTGATGATAATATAGTATCATGCCACTTTATTTTTATAGTTTCTTTTATGTAAGCTGTATCTCAAAGCATATGCAGAGTTAAACAATTCAGTTACAAAGTGACATAGCTATAACAGGAGAAATTAAGAGATACAGTCAAGGGAGAAAATGTTGAAATGAGACTTGAAAAGAGGAGAGTTAGTGGGATAGAAAAATGCAGGAGGAGCTGTTCTAGATATTAGGAGCTGCAGAGGAAAGGTTCTTGCATCAACAGTAGTGAGTTTGTACAAAGTGACAGAGAAGAATTTAGTGCTGAATAAGCAGAGGAGGATATAGAGAAATACAAGAGCCATTTGCTAATGAAAGTCTTTAAAAATAAGAGTCAATTTTGAGCTGGATTGAGAAATGAATATGGAGTGTGGCTGATCTGGAATTGCCTGTAATGATTTATCAATGTTATGTGTTGAATGGATTATTGTGATATCTACTGTATGTGTATACAGAGTCAATGCTTATAGCAGGTTGGACCGGAAATGCAGGAAGGAGGACAAACACAATAGCCTAGATAACAGCATCTCAGCGAAGTCCCAGGACTATTGACTTTAATGTTGCTGTTCCAACACCCCGCTAAGTCACCTAACCAGTTTAACCAGGGTTCAGAAAACACAGGAGAACAAAGAACTCATACTGGATTAAAAAGGAGTCCCTAAAGGCATGGAGGATTGGGGGGGGAGGGACCCAAAACAGAGACTATTGGGAATTTGCTGATACCCAAAGATTAGAGTGCTGGGTTAAGATAGGCCTACCTAGTGCTGCCAACTCTCAGGATTTTGTCATGAGTCTCATTTTAATCATTGTTTTCCTTAAAGCCCCACGTCCTGGAGTCAAGTGGATATGTGATGGTTTGAGTTCAGGATGTGATGATTTCAGTCTCATTCTTAAAGAAAAAGTAAGTTTCTAGCCCTTGGGCAGTGCTGAATTTGTGTCAGGGCTTGCTGGGGCTGAGCCCCGGCACCTGCTTGGCAGTTCACATCCCTGGCACCTCTGGGCTTGCCGCATCAGTTATGAAAGTAAAAAAAGTGCTTGATCCCCAGAACCTAATTGCTTGAGCCTGGCACCTCTTTCATTACAAATTAAGTACTGCCCTCATGGCTGTGGAGAAAGCTTCAAAATGTGACCCCTAAAGGCTCAAAAAGTAGAAGGCAAATAAAAAGAACACCACATCTATTATTTTTACATAATCTCATGATTTTAAAGCCAAGCTCATGCTTTTTGGTGAGCCCGACTCATGATTTTTGAACCTTTGGGGTTGGCAATGCTGAAAGTGTTCTTTTAGAAATCCTTTTCTCCAGTTATTAGTACTTTGTTGACAGCTGCAATTTCCATTCTGCAGGAAATGCTGAAGAAAGATTCTTTCTGCTTCTGAATCAAAAAAGTAGAATTTTCAAAATTTCCCATGGAAGGGGAAGTTTGAAAAAAAATCATTTAGAAATTTTGGAATCTTGCCATTTTGAAAATTTTAAAACAAAATTCATCCGGTGGGACCAAGCTCTGAGGCTCCTGGCTCAGTCATGGCTTCTGGAGCTTAGAATCATAGATGTGTAGGACTGGAAGGGATCTCGAGAGGTCTTCTAGTTTACTCCCCTGCACTCAAGGCAGGACTAAGTATTATCTCTAGACCATCCCTGACAGGTGTTTGTCTAATCTTCTCTTAAAAATCTCCAGTGATGAAGAAAACACAATTTTACTACGCAGTTTATTCCACTGTTTAGGTACCCTGACAGTTAGGAAGCTTTTCCTAATGTCCAATCTAAACCACTGTTGCTGCAGTGTAAACCCATTGCTTCTTGTCTTATCCTCAGAGTTTAACGAGAACAATTTTTCTCTTTCTTCCTTGTAACAACCTTTTATGTACTTGAAAACCGTTATATCCTCTCTCAGTTTTCTCCAGACTAAACAATCTAATTTTTTTCAATCTTCCCTGATAGATCATTTTTTCTAGATCTTTAATAATTTTTGTTGCCTTTTCTGGACTTTCTCTAAATTATCCACATCTTTCCTAAAATGTGGAACCCAGAAATGGACACAATACTCCCGTTGAAGCCTACTCAGTGTGAAGCAGAGCGGAACAATTATTTCTTGTGTCTTGCTTACAAAACTCCTGCTAATACATCCCAGAATGATGTTTGCTTTTTTTGCAACAGTGTCATATTGTTGATTCATATTTAGCTTGTGATACACATTTGTGGATCCCCCACATTTGTTTCCCTAGTACTCTTTTCTAGGCAGTCATTTCTCATTTTGTATGTGTGCAACTGATTGTTCCTTCCTAAGTGGAGGACTTTGCATTCATCCTTATTGAATTTAATCCTATTTACTTCAGACCATTTCTCCAGTTTGTCCAGATATTTTTGAATTTTAATCTTATCCTCCAAAGCACTTGCAACCCCTCCCAATTTGGTATCACCTGGAAACTTTGTAAGTGTACTCTCTATGCCATTATCCAAATCACTGATGAAGATATTGACCAGACCCAGACCAGCTTCGATCCCTGCGGGACCCCACTCCATATGCCCTTCCAGCTTGACTGTAAACCACTGATAACTACTCTCTGGGAATGGTTTTCCAATCAGTTATGCACCTACATTATAGTAGCTCTAAGAAGGTTGTATATCCTTGTTTGTTTATGAAAAGTTTATACAAGACAGTATCAAAACCCTTTCAAAAGTCAAGATATACCACATCTACCACTTCCCCCTATCCACAAGGTTTGTTACCTTTCCAAAGAAAACTATTAGATTGGTTTGTCACAATTTGTTCTTGACAAATCCATGCTGACTATTACTTATCACCTTATCTTCTAGGTGCTTGCAAATTGATTGCTTAATTATGTGCTCTATTACTTTTTCTGGTACTGAAGTTAAATTGACTGGTCTGTAATTCCCAAAGTTGTCCTTATTCCCCTTTTTATAGACTGGCACTATGTTTTCCCTTTTCCAGTCCTCTGGAATCTCTCCTATCTTCCATGACATTTTGAAAATAATCACTAATGGCTCAGATATCTACTCAGCCAGCTCCTTGAGTATTCTGGGATGCATTTCCTCAGGCTTGGTGACTTGAAGACATCTAACTTGTCTAAGTCATTTTTAACTTGGTCTTTCCCTATTTTAGCCTCTGATCTTACCTCATTTTCACTGGCATTCATTAAGTGAGATGTCCAATTGCCACTAAAGTTTTCAGTGAAAACTGAAAACAAAAAAAAGTCATTTAGCACTTCTGCCATTTCCACATTTTCTGTTATTGTTTCCCTCCCCTCACTGAGTAACGAGCCTAGCCTATCCTTGGTCTTCCTTTTGCTTCTTCTAATGTATTTGTAGAATGTTTTCTTGTTGCCCTTTATGCCTCTAGCTAGTTTAAGCATCCCAGCTCCCTGGTAGCGTGAACTGATGGAGAGCTGGAGCCTAGAAGCCCAGCGAGCCATGCCTGAGCCAGGAGCCTCAGAACTTGGGAGCTGGGACTCCCAGGGCTTCCAGGTTTCCTGCTGTGGAGCTGAGCCCCAGCTGGAGCCAGGGTGACAAGGCTCCCATCTATATGGCAAGGTTCTCAGAGCTTCCAGATTCTCTGCCATGGAAACAGGGTCCTGGACGAATCGGGGCGTCCCTGACCTTGGGGCAGGCTGCATGGCAAGGCTGCCCTGGAGCTGCATACCCTGGATGCCCTTGTGAACTGGCAGGAAACCGATGGACACCCTCCACGTGTTTCGTCAGAAGTTGATCAAAACAAGAACATTTCAGTGAAACATTTTGGTTTCGACAAATCCTCATTTTCACCAAAAACCTTGGAAAATTCCCAGCTCAGTTCTAGCTATGCATTCCTTTTCCCTAGGGTTTCTGGCAAGAACTTCCTTAGTTTAGAGTCTGATCCACTGGCTCCCAACTGACAGTCAGTTTTCTGACTGACTCCAGCTGTCACAGTCTTTTAGACTACCCACCCCACTCCTGCCCCTATTTCTGGTCCTTCTAACATTACTCACTGTATTCCCTATTCCAGAATCTTCTGTTCTCTCTGTCTAGAACATTGCTGCCAGTCTGCCTCTTACATGGGGGAGGGAGTATTCAGTACCAAAGTCATTTATTTTCCTTCAGTGATCATGAAGCCTAATGGCGTTATACTGAAGTGAGAGAGGGACTGGTCTCTGCATATTGCTCACAAAAGTACATATGTCCTCTGTGGCAAACCTAAAATATGTACTTCAGATATCTGAGGTGTAAGGTTACAAAGAGGTGTACGGTTACCAGCACATGACCAGGGTAGTATAGTGACACCTGTTCTGTTTCAGAGGCTTATTCTTCTACATGGTTTAGTTGCAGAGCTGAGCTGCAGTCCTGACTACCACAGAGAGAATAGTTTTCATTTGGTTTGGGGAGAAAAATAAGAGAAAGAAAACCACACACCAAAGGTTGTATTTTCTTAGGAATTGTCACACTTGGGTTTCCTGATATGGTGAACTGCATGCTGAGTTCACACTGAATGAGAACAGACTCAGCTATCTTTGGCTGAAGTGTCAATTTACTAAAACAGGGGTCAACAATTGGATAGTCAGCTTGGTTACTAAATTGATTTGTCTAGTAGCCTGTAAAGATTGTGGCTGTGACACTCTGAGTACCTTTCCCAGACTTGAAGAAGAGCTCCGTGTAAGCTTGAAAGCTTGTCTCTTTCACCAACAAAACTTGGATATTATCCTCACCTGGTGTCTCTAAAAAAATAAAATGATAGCCCAGATAGGTTTCTACAGTCTTTCCAAGAAGATCTTACTGAAAATAAAATGAAGCAATTGTGCCCTGTATACTCCCATGAAAGATTACATTCATTCAAGGAAAGTACAAAGCCCACTTACTGAATTTGTGGGCACACCCTGTATTTCCCTGCAGAGTGTGTACAAGTCAGAATTGGATCATGTACATATTTTTGCAGGCTCTGCATGGTTTCCTTGAGGTGTTTTATTGAAAGCAGTGGGAGGGAGAAGGAAATATTACTGCTTTCACTAATGCTGAGCTTAGCAAAAATTGTAGAAAGCTCAGTTTGGAAAGGGTAACTGCAAGGCACAAATGTTACTTTCCAAAATAATCTTCAATGATTTACTGATTACTGGGTTTTGGTGGAATCTGTTACATATTACTGATAACTTTGGTATAGAAATACCAACTGATAAGTAACTGATTACTTTAGTTACTTTTGTGTTATGCATGGAAGTTGCACAGAAAGAGTGGGGCTGTACTGGATCCCATGATATCATAATTCATACCGAATGAAAGGATTGCCAAGCAAAGTAATGGATAGTAACATGTTTAACCCTAGGCTGCAGACTAATGTCCGCTTCAGAAAAACTTACAGAGAAGAAAGAGATTGGTCCAGTGGTAGGGCAGCTTGTGTAGAACTTCCTCCAGCCTAAGAGTTTGGGATTGGATCAATGATCATAGGGGACTCTGGTAAGGTGCTTTTGGTGGTTGCTAATAAGAGGAACCTGTGATATGGATGAATAAGGTTGACTTAGAGTCACTGATCATTCTCAGGAAGGTTCGATAGGGCAGAATTTGTGTGGGCAATACTGTATATTTGTATCCTTCTATCCTTTGTTTTGCTTTTGATCGATTGTTTGTTTTGTAAAGTGGAACTTTAAATTGGGATTTAAATTGGATTTAAATTTAGATTGGAATTTCCAGACTAAAATTCATGTTTTTTGAGAAACTATAATGTCCCCTTAAGGATTTTGATGACCTCTCTTTCCCACCCTTTGTTTGTTTGTAACCTCACTTGTTTTGCCAAATCCTGATCCTTCACTGAGTACTAGATGGATGGAGCCTTCTGCCTGTACAGAGCCCAGTTGATTGCAGTGGAGCTCCATGCAGGTACTCATCTACACAGAGCTCAGGTAGGATCAGGGCCTTAGACTGTAAGATATCTGTGGCAAACTAATTCCTAGCGTAAGTGGGTGCAACTCCAGTTGAAATGAATGGGAGCTGGGACTGCTTATGACAGAATTTTAAATTCCACTGAATGTAAAAGTTTTCTGCTTCTTCTGAGTAGATTTAAAAATCTTGACACCAAAACCAACATTTAACCGATGAAGTATCAGTGTGAAAATGCAAGAGATGGCCGGAGACACCTGGACTACCGTTAACTATGCCTTTTGTCTTTAGAAAGACAAAGGGAGATGGAAGGAAAAAAAGCTGCACCTTCAGTTTAAGGGAAGAACATTTCTTTATACACAGGATGCATGTAAAGACATATCGCTGATCAACTCAAAGGTCACCCGGAGACGTTTGTAGAAGATATGAGATCCTCGCCGACCTTAAATTTGATATAATCTCTTTTGAAAATATGACGTTTATTTTAATTGTTTAGTTCTTTCTAGAGGTTTTTATTTGATTCATTTAAGATTACATTGTATTCTAGATAGATACATGTAAGCTTCTTTTTGGTAAGGGGATAATTTCATTTCTAGGTCCAAGACTGAGTCCAGCTCAGATTTATAGTGTCTGAAAGTC
Source organism: Emydura macquarii macquarii (assembly GCF_026122565.2). Lineage (NCBI taxonomy): Eukaryota > Metazoa > Chordata > Testudines > Chelidae > Emydura > Emydura macquarii. The sequence goes on from NW_027133667.1 coordinate 4,033,293, forward strand.
ATTATAGATTAAGAGCTATTCAGTGGCCTTTGTGAAATGAGTTTGTGTTCTCATTAAATGTCCCAGTAGACAGGTACCCACATCAGAAAAAGCATGACCAAAACTAGCACTAACTCCAGCAGCATTCCTTGCAGAGCCTCCAAGGACTGAATGGGCATTGATACTGAACTACCTGCTCTCCACCATGTTGGCAGGGCCGTAAGGGAAGCTTGTACTGCTACTTTCTGTGCTGTCTGTGGATAAATAAGTAGAACTTAAATCTCCAGGGCTCTCTCTTTAGTGGCTTTCCTCAGCACTAAGTTCATGTTTAAAACCCAATACAAAAAACACAGGAACATGAAAAGGGAAAAAAGTGATGGGAAAAAAGGGGGAAATATCTGGCACGGAGTTAGCAAAAGAATTCTCCGGCCAGTTGTGAAATTCTCTCCTATCCCCTAGTCAGGGACCAGTTCCAGAGCCCCAGCTGCTTATGTTGTTAATGATAGACAGACTCCCCCAGCATGGAGCATGTGGCTGGAATGCAGGACAGCTCAAGCCAATTCTGTTGCAAGCCCCAGTTGTCCCACCTCCCCGCAGAGCTGCTCGTGTGACAATCCAGTGCAGACAGCAGCCCATGTACATCAGACAGACACCCAGAGGTAAGAGACTGACAATATGCCAGTCTTCCAGCACTTAATGAAATCAAATGCTAACAGTGCACAACAAAGGGCTTCTGACTGGGAGGGTTTGGGGGAGGGTTATCTGGGGAAAAGCCAGTTTAAACTAGAACTGTGCAAAACCTTTGCAATGAAACGCCATATCTTTTGTTATGAACCAAAAGGTCAGGCAGGGTTTGTTAAAATGTCTGCCAAGTTTAAAAAAATCTCTCAGTAAACCTAGGCTGAATGGTAAGTGGATGGTGGCTGAGTTTCTAGTGAACCTGAGCTAATTTAGGGTTTTTTAGCTGGTTTTGATTCACAAACAGGTGCAAGTTGACAATTTCAGCTGATGTCACACGTTGGGTTTGGGGGTTTGTTTCAAACAGGAAAGTCAGCACAAAACTCAAGGGACCCGATACCCTACTATCTTCAGAGGAGTTAAACCAGGGCTGAATTTGGCTTGTGGCTGGCAGGCTCACACAACTCAAAACTAGATAGTTTGTTCAAATCCGTGGGGATCCCAAACTGCTGAGTTTAGCACAGATCTAATAAAGAGCACATATATATTGGAGGGGGGTTGCTACCTATGGTTCATATCTGAGTCCAAACATTTAATGAAATGAGGTTTTGTTTGAGTAAGGACAGATTAAAAATGGAGTATGGACATCTGGGATTGACCCATTGTTTAAGTCAGGAGTGTCTTATATCTCATGGCAACTGCCGTTTGGTGGCCTGAGAGAGGATATCTATAAGAACTATTCCCCCTATTTGTATCAAACAGGCCAGTTCCTCCCTTACAGGTGGATTTCTGAGATTCTAGCAAAAATCATCTGCCGAGTGTGTGTGTGTGTGTGTATATATATATAATTATTATTATTAATTATTTCTATTATAGTAGTGCCAAGAGGTCCCAGCTGAGAACAGGACCTCACTGTGCAAGGCACCGCATGAACACATAGTAAAAAGACACTTCCTGTCCTGAAAATGTACAGTTTAAATAGACAAGACAGACAAAGGATGCATTATCCCATTTCACAGGCAGGAAACTGAGATACCGAGGATAAAGAGACTTGCCCAGGGTCACACAGGAAATTTGTAAGGGAGCCAAAAATTGAACCCAGCTCTCCTGACTCTCAAGTCACTGCCTTCGCCACAAGCCCAATCTCTCACTATGTAATTTGCTTTCTATTTATACATAGGATTTTTTTTAGAGTGAAGGACTAGTTTAACAGACATGAATAGAAGTTGTCAGAGAAAAGAATAGCTTCTGGAGAAGGATCGAAGAAGCTTTTGCTGGAGTTGAACTGAGACTCCCAGTCTCCAGGCCTTTGTACGTAGTAAAACAGAGATTACATAAAGTGAGGGACTAGTCAGACTTCTTGTTTCTGAGGAAGCTAGTCTGTCTCTCTGTATTTACTGTCTCTCCATCTGGCTTTCTGTTTGTCTGCGCATTTCTTTCTTTGAACATTTTAGCATACCGCTTAATACCTTGTCAAAGGCACCCAAAACCCCAGTTCATCTACACGCAGCATTTATCTGTCTGTGTTAGCCCATCCTCTACAACACATACAAGGTTTCCCAGTCTGGAGATCACAGGGGGTCAGGCTGCAGTTCATGATTAACAAGCAGTTTGGGAAATGATACAGTCACCACCTTCTATGCCACTTTCATCTGACATGTCATTGCTCTCCTGACAGTGCCAGCCTTGCACACAGAATGATTGCAAACCTGGTCTGTACCTTGGGAAGACAAACAGCTGCTGTGGCTTGTAGGATCACCCAGGTGAAAAGATTCCTGCATGGTGAGTAGTGTCCTCTGAAAAAGTCCCTGTGATGACACTGTGTTTTCTCCATCAGAATGCAGCTGAGATCCTGAATGGGCCATGTCTGGAAGCAATATAGAGCTACGTAGGGGAGCCTGAGACCTTTTAAAACTCATTTCACAGAGAGCTTCTGCTTTATGGCATTTATAGGAAAAAAATATTGGGCAAGGGAAGTTTGATGCATGAAACTGTAATAATGTCTTGGCTGAGATGGTATTTTTGGCACTGACAAGCATCACTCTTTAATATGTGCATCCTCTCAGATTATGGCAGATTTGCAAAGACCAGTTCTCCTTTCACTTACACCAGTGTAAATTGGGATTGAAGTCCATGGAGTTACACAGCTGTAAATTGGGATTGAGTTACACAGCTGTAAATTGGGATTGAAGTCCATGGAGTTACACAGCTGTAAAACTGGTGGGAGAGGCTAATGAGGCTATAATGTTCAATGTGAAATTGATTGACAATTGATGTGATAGTTCAGATTTCAGGAGAGGTGTGTGCACATGTTAATATATCAATAAGCTTTTACTACTACATATTTAGTTAAAGTAAAAAAAGTAAGTGCTAAGATCCAGGCAGAAATAAAAACCAGATTGAAACAGGGACTGTTTTTTTTTGATATATGTGTGCAGTGCCTAACACAATGGGGCCCTAATCCGTGATTGGGACCTTTAGATGCTGATGCAATACAAAAAATAATAAATAATAATCCTAGGTCTAATAGGATCCTAATCACTCTTCAAGATCTACATTACTCCTAATAAAAACGAGAGTCCTGTAGCATCTTAAAGACTAACAAATTTCTGCGGGCTTAAGCTTTCGTGGGCTGCAACCCACTGTCTGTAAGCAAGGATAGGAGGACACAGGAGGTTCTGCAGTCATCATGAATAGGTCGGATTATGAACAGGAGGCTGCCAGACAACTCAAACACCACATTCTACAAGCCACTACCCTCCGATCCCACTGAGGAATACCAAAAGAAACTACAACATCTACTTCAGAAACTCCCTAAAGAAACACAGGAACAAATCTACACGGACACACCCCTGAGCCCCAACCAGGGTTATTCTATCTGCTACCCAAGATCCACAAACCCGGGAATCCTGGACGCCCTATCATCTCAGGCATTGGCACTCTCACAGCAGGATTGTCAGGCTATGTGGACTCTCTCCTCAGGCCCTATGCCAACAGCACTCCTAGCTATCTTCGTGATACCACTGACTTCCTGAGAAAACTACAATCCATCGGTGATCTCCCAGAAAACACCATCCTAGCCACTATGGATGTAGAAGCGCTACACCAACATTCCACACAAAGATGGACTACAAGCCATCAGGAACATTTTCCCTGATGATGATATGGCACACCTGGTAGCTGAACTTTGTGACTTTGTCCTGACCCACAACTACTTCAGATTTGGAGACAATCTATACCTTCAAGTCTGTGGCACAGCTATGGGCACCCGCATGGCCCCACAGTATGCCAACATTTTTATGTCTGACCTAGATCATCGCTTCCTCGAAACTCATCCCATAACACCTCTTCTTCACCTACGCTACATAGATGACATTTTCATCATCTGGACCCACGGGAAAGAGTCCCTTGAAGAATTCCACCAGGATTTCAATAATTTCCACCCCCTCATCAACCTCAGCCTGGACCAGTCCACACAAGAAATCCACTTCCTGGACACTACAGTACAAATAAAGGATGGTCACATTAATACCACCCTATACCGAAAACCAGCTGACCGCAATACATATCTTCATGCCTCCAGCTTCCACCCTGGACACATTACACGATCCATTGTCTACAGCCAAGGCCTAAGATACAACCGGATTTGCTCTGATCCCTCAGACAGAGACAAACACCTACAGGATCTCCATAAAACATTCTTAAAACTACAGTACCCACCTGAGGAGGTGAAGAAACAAATTGACAGAGCCAGACGGGTACCCAGAAATCACCTACTACAGGACAGACCCAACAAAGAAAACAACAAAACACCACTGGCCATCACCTACAGCCCCCAGCTACAATCTCTCCAACACATCATTAAGGATCTACAACCTGTCCTAGCAGATGATTTCTCACTTGCTCAAGCCGTGGGAGGCAGGCCTCTCCTTGCTTACAGACATCCCCCCAACCTGAAGCAAATACTCACCAGCAACTGTACACCATACAAGAAGAACACTAACCCAGGAACCTATCCCTGCAACAAACCCCGTTGCCAACTCTGCCCGCACATCGACTCTAGTGATACCATCACAGGTTCTAACCACGCCAGCCACACCATCAGGAGCTCATTCACCTGCACATCTACTAATGTAATATATGCCATCATGTGCCAGCAATGCCCCTCTGCAATGTACATTGGCCAAACTGGGCTGTCACTACGCAAAAGAATAAATGGACACAAATCAGACATAAAAAATGATAACATCCATAAGCCAGTCGAAGAGCATTTCAATCTCCCAGGACACACTGTAGCTGACTTGAAAGTTGCCATACTTCTACAAAAAAACTTCAAAAACAGACTTCAGTGAGAAACTGCAGAGCTGGAACTCATATGCAAACTTGACACAATCAGATTGGGTCTGAATAGGGACTTGGAATGGTTCTCTCATTATAAGAAGTAATTGTCACTGTTCACACATTCTCACCTTCTAATCAACGGTTGTGAATAGGCCTCATCTACTCTAACTGAACTGACTTTGTTAGCACTTGCCCTCCCTACTGTTTTGTTTCTGACCCTTGGATGTATATATATACCTCCTATCTGTGGTTTTCACTTCATGCGTCTGACAAAGATCTGTAGCCCACGAAAGTTTATGCCCGCAGAAATTTGTTAGTCTTTAAGGTGCTACAGGATTCTTGTTGTTTTTGCTGTATACAGACTAACATGGCTACCCCTCTGGAACATTACTCCTCATGAAATTGTTTCTGTCTAAATTTGATCGCACCTTGGACATAGATCTCAATTTGGGCTATCTGAATTCCTGCCCATGGTGAGTGCTGGGGGTGCTGAGCTGATATTGAATAAATTCTTGGTATTCTCTTCTCAAAACTCTCCCTAAAATTGGTCTCAAAATGATTAATTCTTTTCTGGTTTGTGGCACTAAGTAGTTTATTTACTTGAAAAGTCTGAATAATTTTTTTGAAGCATTTATCTTAAAAAAATCCTGCAAATTCCATACTGCATTATCATATATGCAAAACAATTCTACATTTGCTCTTTTTACAATCTGATATCACTGAAAATATGGAATGAAACTCTCTTTTCAGCCCTTTTTGATTTTGTTGGGGTTTGGGTGTATGCAAGAGAGGCAGAGAGTTCAGGATTCCAAAGGCTGGTGTGTTAGCACCTTTCCAATCTCGTTCTGCAGGAAGAGAAAAACCCTCTGATTATGTGATGAAACCATGTTGCAAAGAATAAAAGCTTTTTTTTCCTTTCCAAATGATTTAATACTTTCAGGAGTTTTTGCTTCATGCATGGCTTTGCAGGACATGGGCCAGATCCACAAAAATTGGGACTGTCCCATAAAAATTAGTTTGGGTACTCATCCTAGTCTGATCCTCGAATTCTCTATACAGCCATTCCCACACTGCCTAATGTAGATCAGTTCAATAAATCAAGAAGTCTATTGTCTCCTTTAAATATAAATGATTTTCTTGTATTTTATTCCTAGGGGCTCATTTCAGGGTTTCATCTTCTGTGCAGGAAGCTCTGGCTGATGGGAGACCGATTGTAGCCTTGGAGAGCACCGTCGTTACTCATGGCATGTCCTATCCCCAGAATTTGAGGTTGTAGATTTGATTATTTGATACTCCTAATGCAGGAAAATTTTAATGTTGTGTCTGATGATCTATGGGCCGGTTTCTGTATTTGTAGTACACCCAAAGTCACTACAATTAGTGGGAACTGAGGGTGAGACAAGCATGCAGATTATGTCCTCTGATACAAAACAACTCCGGGCTTCCAAAGATAGCAGAACTATGTGACAAACCCAGATTTACCTGTACTATACATATCTATCTGTAGCCTCAAATCCCTGGCTTTCTTCAAAAAGTGGCAGTAAATGATGACATTGCCTTGTCTGGAGAGAGATCTCAGGCATTTGTGACTGGATGGCTTGTGGATTCCTTGCAAGTACTCACAAATTTCTTTAGCTACATCTTTTATAATGTAAAAGTTACTGGAATACAGGGATGACTTCTGCTCATCCGTACGCATCAGAACATCAACGGTAAATGCCCCTACAATGTTCCCCTGGACTCTCTCGCTGGCCGATGCTAAGACAGCACTGTGCTAAGGAATCCGCTCTCTGCAACCAATCCTTTACTTGTGGGTACCCTCTATACCTGTATTCTTCTGAGTGATAGTGCCAAAAAGGGAAGTAATCACCCATGTTTTGCTTAGCTGCTGAGCGACTGCGTAGGAAGGTTACTGTACGGAATTTTCTATTTATTTCTTATGCAGACATTGTTTTTCTCTGATGCTGTTCCTTAGAGAATGAGATCTGGCTTTGTGAGAAGAAGGCTTGAGGCAGTCTAGGGTAGGCACAAAAGCCCCAGGGGCAGAAAGACCTGCCAAATTACCATTCTGCTCAACAAGAAATGAAGCAGTCTCACAAGTTAGTACATAAAAAGCCTGCAAAGATGAAGAAGCCCCAACTTGTAGCCCTTCAGTCTCCCGCAACGGTCACTGTCTACATCTAAAGTCAGCATTATGAGGGTAGGAATCTGAGTGTCTAATGAAGACTTGGCATATGTGGCTATCCAGTAAAGGTGTATGAGCTGTGTGACTCATTAGCCAGTTGATACAAAATGTTTTATAAAAAACAATCCCACCCTTCAAGGGGATCATTTATACTAAATGCCCTCACTTTTCAGGTAGCTGACAGCACTTGGCCAGCTCCTCATGTCTCACAAAACATGGCAAGTATGGAGGTACCTAGTATAAGCACGTACCAGAGTATGTGTAATTGCTTCCTTAACATACCAAATCATTGCTCTTCATTCCTCCATGACATTCACCTTCAGCTGTTTGGTGGAGAGAAAAGCTGGCAGGGTACAGTAAATCAAGTTAATGGAAACAAATGCCTTCCACAACCTGTTTGCTTTGCCATGTGGAAAACCACTTTAAAACAAATAATCTAGTGCACAGTTTAGGAAGAGTTCTCAGTCTCCTCCACCATACCTGCCCTGGTTTACCTTTTAGGATGAAATCAACGCTGATAAATGACTTGGGATATACCGTGCTTTCTAGCTCTCTGGCTACAGAATAGGCCTGGCTGGATATTAGTGAGGGAAGATTAGACTTAAACACCTCCACCACAAATCATATCTCCTCTAATCTGTGCAAGAGAGCCAGGCAGGTCAGACCTTCAGACACCCACTGAAAACTAAACATAAAAGGGCCTGATTTTCAGAGCTGCTGAGCCTTGCCAACTTGGTAATGGGAGCTGTAAGAAGATCTGCACCTCTGGCAATGAGGTCCAAAGACTGCTGCTAGTTGTAAGATTGCAGGAAAAGAACCAGATTTAGCAGAAGTTGAGGGAATGATACAAAGTAGAACTGGAACATGGTGGCAGAGAGACCTGAATATCTTACCCACTTGATCATTTTTCTGTTGCTCTGTCTGTATTATTTCAGGATGGCCAGACAGGTGGAAGAGATCGTAAGGACAAATGGGTCAGTACCTGCAACCGTGGGCATTTTAAATGGCAGGATACACATCGGCCTCAATGATGAGGAACTTCAGTTTCTGGCAAAGAGCAAAAATTTAGTTAAGGTATCTCGGAGAGACCTTCCCTACGTTCTCAGCCAGGTACTGTATGTAGATCTTCATTGCCATCAAGTTTTCTGTATAGCAACATTATGCTGCCCCAGCATAAAGCTAGGTGGGAATAGTACTTCTCAGTGTCTTGGATATATCATATACAATTTTCTATTATTGTTAAGATGACGTGCACAGAACATGTCCCTAACGAGGTTCAACACCAGCAGAGCTAGGAAACCACAATCTGACAGCCATTTCCTCAAAGGAAATCATCCTGTGATGGCTCACAGCATGAAAAATGAGGCTTGGCTAAGACTATTCACATTACAGTGATAAAGCACTATTGTGTTGCAAATGATGGCCAGTGCAACTACCGTGATAGGCCATACACTTTAAACATGCACACAACTGGTAAAGTGACTTTAACAGCTCAGGAAAGTTGCCAGTTTGAAACCCCTGGTGACTGAAATCTGCTTATCAGCAAAGCAAGCATGGCACAAATGGCAGCAGTACAAGACTCCTTTACCGACTTGCCAAAATGCCTTAATCTTGACATAATAGGAACACTTCCAGGAATGAAGGGGAGTTCATTATTTGCCCCCTCTGCTGGGATTGTTAACAAGGGTGCCAAATATTATGGTGGTTTATTGGGGTTTTTTTTTGTTTGTTTTTTTTTTCATGATGTGGATGCCTGTCCACTAGGAATTAGACTGACATCATCTGCTCATTTCACATAGGCCAATGAACAGCAATAAGACAGCAATGACTTTAGGTTGTTATTTGTCTGGACTGGGGTCAGCTGGTGATCAGACATTACAAGGATTTTTTTAAACAAATATTTACAGTACAACCTCATGAATTTGGGGCTTCCTTCCCAATATCCTGGACAAAGATTTGTGACACAGATGCTCACCAAGATTTGTGACGCAGGAAGACTCAAGCGACTGCATCTCCATTCATGATGGGAGACTCCCTTTTCTCTTCCTGGTATTATTATGGTTCATGTGTCTGGTGCTGATCTTCTCTGGAGACCAACACCAATGCATCTGCCTGCATGAGAATCTAGAGACAATCACACCACAGTACCCATGGATAGGAACACTGTGCTAAGGAAAGGAGGCCTGATAGAGAAATGATGGATCAAATTCTCTGCTGGTGTAAATGGGCACAGCCCCGTTGACTCCATTTGGCCTGATACCTCTGGCAACAACAGCCACATAATGCTATTCTTTAGGGAACCATGTCATTTCATTACTCCACATCTCCTCAGCAATATCTAACAGCCTCTTACTCATTCTAGTCACAATCTTTCCTTTTCTTGTATGAATCATGCCTCATTAACCTTTCTATTACCAGGTAATCACTACCGCTGTCTAGAGCACAAGCTTACCTGTTACCAGCATAACGAATACATCATGAACATGGTAGCAGATGCATCACTCATAGACATTACAGATAGAAAAGTCCCATTAGACCACCCTGTCCATACACTGCACTACTCCAGTGAAAAACAGCAAGAGCCAGGATGCATTAGTTATCCTACGTTTGCAGCTCAGCAACTGTGATTTGTTCGGTGTGCCAAATGTAAGATGGTGTAAGATAGACTCCCTTACACTCAGTTAGACTTCCTCATAATCTATTTACACGCACTTACTGACATGTTGAGGAGCCCAAGTGAGTGTAATTCCCATAGTGAGAGGCCGGAAGATACAGCAGAGATCATAGTATAACTGTCTGGCTATACAAAAGAGCGGGCTCTTTTGCAAAAAAAAGCAACAAGCATCAGGGTGCAAGAATGTGGAAGTTAAGACACCCTCTGCAATGGGGAAGTTACACCAAAATAGTTTCCCCTGCACTTACTTTTCCATACCAGCTCTTGTACTGCACACATGCACACACATGCACACGCACGCACGCACACCCTGTGCTATTTGAGTCAAGCTGCGTAAGGGAATTTAAGGTATGCCACCTTACTCAGCATCTCTGAATTTCGCTCTGTTGTTTATTACTGCAAATGAATGTTTTTGGTTTTCCCTGCGTGTTTGTTAAAAAGATGACGGTACTGGTACTCCACCACCTGCAAACTGGTGGCAGCAGAATGTTTTGCAACTGCTGATAGTTCACCTATGAACATACAGTTCCCCTGGTCACACAGTGCATGGATTATGACTGGCTGTTCCATGACAGGGTTTGTCTGGTGGTACTACTGTTGCAGGGACCATGATTGCGGCACACAAAGCCGGAATCCCCGTGTTTGTGACAGGAGGGATTGGAGGGGTCCATCGCGAAGGAGAAAAGAGTAAGAGGAGCATTGCACTCCATATTCTCTCTTTGTTGTTGAATTAATGTTAAAGTTTCTTTTCTTTAAGTCCACCTTTTTCCTCTTTCCTGCTTAGTCTGTATAGGCCCATAGTATTCTCCTGCTGGGAAGAATAGAATAATCACTCCTGCCTCACTCCAAAGACGGAGATAAGTCTGCACTAAGGCTCTGACACACTAGGCTTGGTATCTGTAGCACAAAGTTTAATTAGCACACTTCTTAGAAAAATATCCCTGACTATAATGGCCAGGGAAATCATACAAGAACCCTGCTAGGAACAGGCCTGTAGACACAGAGTTGCTGGTAGCATGGTTTCAGCAAGAATGTGGTCCGGGCCTCTGATATCTCACCTGCCTTTCTTTCCAATTCTTCCTCTCCACAAGGCTCAAGCTCTTCCTCTGGAACACCTCCTATTTCTCAAGGGGGGTGGGAGCTTCTCTTGAACTTTCACATCCACCGAATGGTGTGTATACCATTTGATGTTGCTTGCTATCTACTAATTCAGCCCAAGGGGAGCTGGCTGCACCTTTTTCACTTTGTAGTAGCAGGCTTTCCTGATACAGACTATCAGGGAAGCTGATGTTATTGGAGATACTGATAAATATGCTTGGCTTTCTTTAGTCAGGTCCCTATCTTGCAAACTAAGCAGAATTGAACCCTGATCAGTGCTTAGGATTGGTGACCCATAAAGGAGAACCTAGGATGCTATAGGAAGATTAGTTTTTAGTGGCATTCTCCCTTCTGAGTCAGTATTGAACAAAATGCTCCAGCATATTGTTGGAAGCTCTGTGTTGTGCTGCTGAAATTGATGTCTTTCAGATGAGATGTAAAATCAAGACCATGATCCCTTGCAGTCAGGAAAGATCCCACAGCACATTTTGCAAGTGAAGGGGTGTGACTCATCATGTTCTGGCCAAAGTTCAAATTTAGAAAATTATATTCTGCTTATATAAAATGTGCACTTCCATTTTAATTGGACACAATATTCTTCTTCACTTCCATCTACCCAGGCAGTGGGGAGAGCATGACAGTTAGGAATGCAACTCTGTCACTAACACAAAGGCGACTTGTTCCTTAACAGGTATGGATGTGAGTGCTGACCTGACAGAGCTAGGACGTACTCCAGTTGCTGTGGTTTCTGCAGGCGTCAAGTCTATTCTGGACATTGGTAGGACGTTGGAATATCTGGTAGGTAGCACAAGTGGCTATGTGGGGTGCTGAAAATGAAGGCAGAGAATGTTGAACACCGTATTCTGATCCCCATTTTGCCAGTAAGTCACTGTCTGGCCTTGGGCAAGATACTAAGACCAAGAGCTTCAGAAGTGACTAAAGAAGCGGGGTGCTTTCGTTTTTGGGTACCCAGCTTGAGACACCTTAGATAGGCCTGATTTTCAGCGTGTGGGTTCCCAACATTGTCTGAAACTCTTAACACCCAGATCCTGAACTATGGCTGAGGAACAGACGCCACTACTCCAGGAGAGAGGAAGCAAAGCCACCTTTACAATCCTCTAGACCAGGGGCTATTTGGGCACTAGCCAGACCCTACTATAAACTAGAGCAATGCTGTCCATCAGTAGCCCCAAGGAGCTGCTCGAGCAGTTGGTACCATTGAGGCCTAAGGGAGTCCCAGTGATACCCCCTTTCGCTGGCCAGCTGAGGATTCCTTTACTCGCTTCTGGGAGAATCCTCCAGTAGTGTGGCAAGCTGGCTTTAGCAAATACTCAAATAAATTCAGAATTAAAATAGGAGGATGGGAGGCAAGGTGGATATCTCACAATCCACCAGGGTTAATATTTTATAGGACAGCTGTCAGTTCCTGAATTTTACCTCCAAAAAGATCACCCATCCCTTAAACCAGGCAAAAATCCAGACCATTTACCAGACAGGGTAGGATGCTTTTAGCATTGCTGTCTCAGGGCTAGGTGCACCTCCAACCCCATTCTTTGTCCTGATGAGTGCACCTCTCAGGTCTCAGGTCTTGTTCCTTCACTTCTGTCAGCGTGGAATCCCATGATTCCACCAGTCCTAGAACGGGCCCTGAGATACAGCACCCTGTGTATCAACTGTGCTTACCCAGCAGGTCTGACCGGGGTTAGTACCTTGCGTTCTTCCCTTCAAGAGCTTGTGACCAGTGGAAAATACAGAAACTAGATAGCCTTCTCAAACCAAAGTATCGTTTAATCCTAACAGTAGGGGGAAAAGGCATAACATAATCAAAAAAGAATTTTTAAGAAACAACAAAAAGTCTACACACATGCATACCTTACCTAAGCCCTATCCCATTTGTGTGTAGAGCTTAGGAAAGTCTAATTTCTTTAGATACCCAAAGCAGATGTGTGTGTGTGTGTGTCATTCTGTTCCCTGCAAACAGCTCCCAAGCAACTGCCTCCCTCTTTTGACAGAGAGTTTTTAAACAGTTTATAGCCCTTTGGATCTGTTGGGTCCCAGTACTGACAAATAAGCTGTATAATTTGGCTAGAGACAAGGAAGTGGGACCTTCCCAGTTAATAATTCATGCGTTGCCTCTTAACTCTCTGCAGTGTTGACCCAGAGGTGTCTTATCTATGCTGTTTCCTGCATGTTTTTCCAACAGCTTGCTATTAAATTAAACCAACACATTCATACAGTAAACATTCCAGTAACAAGGACAACACATAATATTAATAAACTTGTTACAGGCAACTTCACAATCGCAATCACCCTTGACCAGTCAATCCTCGATAGCCCCATTGTTCTTGCCAACATTGTCTAACCAAGCCAGGTTCTAAGGCCATCGCATTTGCCTCCACAGTTATGGCATCTGACTCCTTGCTTTGCAAATTGCTGTGCAATATCTAGAGCAGAAAAGAGGATGTGTAAAACGAACCAAATTCTATTCTACAGTGAGGCAATTCTCAGCTGGGTAGGTGGGAAAGTAGCCATTGTTAGTGGCTCCACCCACTGATTATTTGTTCACTTCATCTTCACTGTTGTAGGAGACTCAGGGTGTCTGCGTGGCTGCTTTTGGAAGATCAAAGGAGTTCCCAGCCTTCTTCTCCCACCAGAGTGGCTTCCAAGCACCGTGTCAGGTGCAGAATGAGGAGGAGGCTGCCAGACTTATTGGTGAGTTTGCAGTGGAGAAAGGCCCAAGCAGTGAAGTTCAGATTTGGATCAGGAGGCAGAGATTTATACAGATTGCTGTGTTTTAGTGATGTACTTTCTGTGTTAATTTCACCTGGAGAGGTGGCTGTCCTGGAGAGCATCTTTCCTGTCCCCCTGCTTTGGAAGCAGAGGAAGAGAAAAGGTTCGGCCTTTAGCTGGAACCGACTCAGCAGAAGTTACATATGGCCCTGAGTTACACAGAATTAGTGGCACTCACCCTGCATGCTCACATACATGCAGTTTGTCTGCTCTGAGGACATGGAGGAATTTCAGGTGAGCCCCTTATTAACAAAGCTGGCCTCGGGACCCCAGGAAGGACAATCACAGCTTTTCTTAAAAGGTCTCTCTGTCCCTTTTCTTTGCAAAGATGGACTTGAAAACATAAGCTGATGCAAACCGGTTGCTAGGACTGCAGGAAACATGCATCTGGTCTCCACTTCTGGAGCAGGTTGTGGAAGACAAACGGAATTCTCTTTATCTATGTGCATGCACGCACACAATTTTTTTTTTCCATGAATAGGAAAAAGTTTGATAGAGCTGCTGGAAATTTTCCAATGGAATGTTTACCCATTGATTTGCTGAAAGTAAAACGTTTCGCAGAAATGCGTCATGTCACCATTGAGGAAAATTAGTTTTGAGACAAAAATAGAAAAAAAGCATTTCAATAAGGTTGAAACATGCCATTTTGATCTTTTCAGAACAGAATGTTTCGATTTTCTGTTTCAAAATGACTTTTTGTTTCAATTTTTTCATTTTGTCATATGAAGTACAATATAAAATAAAAAAATTGAAACAAAAAGTCACAAAAAAGTCAAAATCAGAACAAAATATTTCTGTTTTGTCAAAACAAAATGGTTAAATTGATCCCAAACACTTTTTTTCATCTTCTTTTTTTGGAACTTTTGTTCCCAGGGAGTGTTTTTGTTTTCAATCCTTTCTGGAATGCAGGAATTTTGAAATTGTGAAACTCCCCACAGAATGAAATATCTGGGTCCAGCACAGCTCTGGAGTTTAGTTTGGATGTATCCTGAAGAATCATCTTACTAACTTTCCCTCCAGATCCTCGATGCAGCCCTGTCTATGATATAATTGTGGAAAGAAACTGGTTACATTGGTTACATATAGGGGGACAAGAAATTTTTTCACAATCTGCCTAGGAACATGAAGTTGGCTCTGCTCATTAAAATCTTCAGCCCTTTCTGAATTCAACCAGGATTGCTGTGATCACTGCAGCTCCTGCAAAGGGAATTCCATCCTTATGTCCCCTGTCATGGGAGAGACACCACATGGTCCCTGCAGCCCCTCCATGCCTCCACCAGCAGTGTGTGAGAAGAGGAGACAGGGCCAAGCTGCAGCAGCACTATGTGGGAATCCCGTGGCCACGGCAACTACTGTTCTGGTTAGGGACTGTGTGTCTGCCCAGCCCCAACCTGAAGTCAGAAGAGTTGGTCCTAGGAGGGAGTGTGGAGCCACATTCTCCCACTCAGTAGCCAGACGAGATTTTCTCTCCCACTCATCCCAATACTTCACTATCTTGAGGAGACCGTCCTCCTTACATACACCCCAGCTAGGAGGGCTCTCCAGTGGCCAGGGAGACCTGCCCACCTAAAGAACCAAAGGGGAATCATTCCCCAACTGACCACCCAGCCCACTGCCAGCAGCAACCTGCTCCCCACCCACCCACCCAACCATTCCACAACCAAGGCCACAGGAAACCAGCCGCTGGGTCTGGGTCAGGCCTAGGCCGCAGCCTCCGGGAAGACACATCTGCCTCCAGCAGCAGCTTCCCCCCTACTGAGCTGCTAGGCCAGCCTTTTATAGTCCCCTTTCCTGCCTTGGCTCCGCCCCTCTGTTTCTGAGCAGTTTGGCCTGAAGGGCCCTTTTCTGCCCAGCAGGGGCGTCGTGACCCTTCCTCGGGCCCAGGCTCCAAGGAAGGCCCAGCGCCTTGCTAGATGAGCTTTCTCAACTGAGGACTGGGCCTGATGGAAGTTTGCTCAGAGACCAGATGGCTCTAGCTATAGGCAAACTAGGTGAGAACATGGCTATAAAGAGGGCTGCCTAGGTGGCAGTGCCAGCAAACTACTACATTGGCTCTTATGTCCATGGAGCACTGCCAGTAGATAACCCCCATCTTGATAACATGGCGCTTGGGAAGTATGGTGCCTTAGTGATCTGCCAGACATCTGAGCAGAGCCAGAAGTCAAACCTTGCTGATCTTGGCCAGAGGCTGAGTCAGCATGTAGTGGGAATGGCCCCTCTGTCGGTAGGGTCTCTGAAGGATGAATCTGGCGGAGATATGGAAACCAAAATGCTTGCCCAACCTTTCTTGCTGGACCCCAGCATTACCCTGGGCCAGTATGTGCAGCCCCAAGGTGTGTCTGTGGTGGACTTTGTGCAGTTTGAGTGCGGCGAGGACACAGAGATACCAGAAGCGGAGTAGACACAACGTCTGGTACAGGAAGAAAACTGCCTAGTCTCACGTCTGTGGCCTTGGGCCTGGTGTTTATGTACTGGACCAGTAAGGAAATAATTATGAAAGTGGATCAATAATGCATTAATCTTATGTGCTGAACATGAAATTAAAATTTAATACAGGAAAAAAAAAAAACCACACTCCCACTGCTGCAGCACCACCGTTGGCACAGGTGTTACTACCACTCGCTCATCTAACCCTGTTCAAAGCAGGTCTGCACAATAAGGGAGCTCTTTGTGAAAATGTTGTCTGCATAGCACTGCTTTCATCACACGTACACCCCACATGAACACACACCTCTCTCCCCATCAGAGTTTACACATGCAACCTACTGGCTTGTGTAACTTACGTGTCTCCAGCCACAGAGGATGTGTGTGTTACAGCCCCCCACTACGAGGCTTGACTCTTCTTTAGCTCAATCTGCAGAGACTTGTGCTTTCAGCTCTGGAGGTTGCTGATGGCAGGGGAGATAGTTGCCATCACACATATGCGCACACATACACACTCTCTCTCACGCCCCTTGGTGCATCACAGTTTGACTTGATTATTCAGCTCACACAGACACAACTAACACCGGTCTCTCCTCGCTCAGCCAGCACCTTGGCACTGGGCCTGGGCAGTGGCGTGCTGATTGCCGTGCCCTGCCCTCCGGAGAAAGCTGCTTCAGGACGGGTCATTGAAGATGCCATCCAACAAGCTCTGAGCGAAGCCCGGTGAGAAGCACTCCAAACTCTGTCCTTAATTCAGTCTGTAGTAGTGTTCAAGTAAGGGGATCCAGGGTTTATCATAAGTACTGAACTCTTGGGCACAGCCCAGGGATGGGCGTTTTAAAAGAGAACAGCATTGCCTTAAAAAAAATTAAATGCTCCCATCTCCTCTCTTAAATCAGAAATCATAGAAACTGTAAATACATTTGTATTTCAAAAGTTAGCTCCCCCTTTCACTTTTCATACTTTCCCCTGCAACTATTAATTATGTGTGAAATTCATCCTTGTGCAGATGGCCAGAACAAGATCTATGTACTTACCTGAGCCCCGTTCTCCATAGGAGTGAATTTCACTTCATATCACTATTAACTCCTCAGGGAAGCTAAAGAAGTGCAGAAAAATACTGTTCTTTGGGGGCGAGGGAAACCCAGAACACAATTCTTAGCAGCTAAGTAAAAGGAGGAGATGACTGTCTAACTACTTTTCTTTGAAAAAGGAGTAGTAATTTAAATCTATATTTAAATTATGGTGCAGATCTCTGGGGCTCCAGACTACTCTTGCTGTGCTCCTCTCTCTAGATTAGACTGCCACAAGGATATAGTGCAGATTATCTCCTTAATCTCAGGCCTGGATGACTCCCTGATATGATTTTAACTATAGTTCTGTGTCTACTGACGCTTATTTACTCGGCCTCAGATTGCATGCAGTTATATAGGTAGATTATCTGTTAGTCACCAGTGCCGTCCATTCTGATGCCCTGCTAGCTCACTTCTTATCAAAGGGTATTTTCTTTTTGTTTGCAGGTCAAAAGGGATCACAGGAAAAGAGCTGACTCCCTTTATGCTACAGAAGGTCAATGAACTGACTAATGGAAAATCACTGGACTCCAGTATCCTTTTACTAAATGAAAAAAATATATATATTCCACAATCCCTCCCAAAAGTTTCATGGGACAGGCTGGTCACAAAATACTGTCACTGTAGTGCCAATCTGGAAATTTACAAGGGCAAATACTTTAGCATTTCAAAGCAATGTAATGCACAGAAACCGTTGTTAAGCTTGTTAATAACACTCTGTCTCTCAATTTTTGCGTTAAAAACTGGTGACTGGCAAAGAGAGGAGATGACTGAAAGCCAAGGCTCTCCTGCAATTTTCAGGATAGTACGCCAGCCACCCAAGCTGCCCAGCTCCTTCTGAGAGAAGGTGGGCCTTAGAGAGAAGACTCTGGGCATCATTATTAGATGTCACTTCAGTAGCATTTGTGCTTGAGCATACTGGAGTAGGCACATGGGGCCCAATTCCTCACTGCTTTGTGCAGTCAGTTACTCTGAAAGTGAGAGCTGAAATGCTAGCAAATCAGTGTGAGTCTACTTTGCACAGGTGAGAGAAAGGATGGTCCAGTGGTTAGGGAACGCACTTAGGAGACATGGGTTCAACTCACTAGTCCCCTGGAGACTTCCTGTGTGACCTTAGGCAAGTCACTTAAGGCCAGATCCTCAAAGGTATGTAGGCACCTAACTGTTAGGCTCCACATCTGTAAAATGGGAGATGATAGCAGTTCCTTGCCTCAGAGGAGTGTGCTAAGGATAAAGGCCTTCAAAGATTGTGAGGTGCTCATGCACTATGAGAATCTGACACACATACAATAACTAAAGTGATGTGAATCGGGACGATGAAGTCTCCCTGTGTCCTTGTCCCAACCTGCACTTCCTGTTCTCTCCGCCTTACGGAAGGGAAGTTCCCACACAGGCGTCTCCCACACCAGGCTCTTGCTGGCCTTTCTTTTTTTTTTTTTTTTTTTTTAAAAAGAATCCATTCAGACATCGCTCTGATCCAGAACAATGCCAGAGTGGGCAGCCGCATAGCTGTGGCCCTGAGCAAGATCCAAAATGCCAAGGGGAAGAGCAACCTGCCTCGGAGTGAGAAAGTAACTGCACTTAGGCCTGTGAGTCCTCTGCTCTTTTGTACATAGTGCCTATCTACAAACAGCAGTATAGATAAGTTCACAGCCAGCCTCTGACATACAAGGTAACTCTACTGCGGGATGAGGACCATCCATTCTGCTCTAAACAGCTAGAGAGTCTCTCTAATTTCCCTCAGCTGCTTTTTCAATCCCCCTCATTCTTTATTTTCATTCCCCCTTACTAAAAGCTTCTCTGAGCTGGAGACCTCAGTGATTAGCACAGTTACATTGGCCTTATTCATCAAAGTGGACTCCTGGGAGAGCACCTTGGGTTCCTACAAATCCCTTAAAGATCCTACGTTGTTTTCACATTTCCACCCTTCCTCCCATATAGTTACCCTTTCCCAACACGTACGTCAATGCAAAGTAAGGTCATGTCTGCACTACAGACTCTTTGCCAGTATAGCTATGCTGGCAGAGCCCCCTAGCATAGGCACAGCATAAACTGGCAGAAGGAGTTCTGCTGCTGGCACAGCTACACCCCTTCCCCAAACAACACTAGCTAAGCTGACAGAAGCATTCTTCTGTCAGCACAGCTTCATTACACAGTTTGTCTGGGGTTTTTCAATTGTTTTTTCCCACACTCATAACCAACATAGCTCTGCCAACAGAACTTTGTATTTTTGGTGTTGTGTGTACACGTGTGTCTAATACCCTGCATATCCTATGCAATTTTTCTTCTTCTTCTGCAGCTGGGTATAAATAGGAGTATTTCAGAGGGTAGAATTCAGAATAGATTTTCTTTTCTTTCCAATGGGGCTCTGTGGAAGGACTGTCTGGTCTGGCCTAGCCAGATAAGATCAGGCCTTCACAGTATGATTTTCATCTACTTTGAGAAGGTGGTGGGGGAGCTTGAGAAAAGCAAAGAAACCTCAGCTCTTCTTCTGTCCATTTTTTTCCTCCACTTCTCCCCCTCTCCCCCCACCATTCAGGTTGTGATTGGAGGCATCAATGTGGACTTCATAGCCAAGGCGAGGAATCCCACTATTCTGGTACTGTACCTAAAGCATTCTTAGGCACTACCATTCTCAACTACTTTCACACACATTCCAAGCCAGAGGGTGTGTGTGTGTGTGTGTGTGTGTGTGTGTGTGTAGAATATCTGTCTATGGAAGTGCAGAGTGGGTGCATAATGTGCCTTTATAAATGGGGACAGCACAATATTGTGTGTTGGTGCAATAAAGGGGTAGTCAATAGGCAAACAATACGCAAATTTCCAGGTACACCAGCTGAGGAAGGTTTTGGACTTTGTGCTCCCAAACCAAAGGGATGCAAAGCAATGAGAACAGGAACCAAAATCTGGATCAACATCTTTATGTAGAGTAAGGAGGGTTGGTATATTTTTATTTATGTGTATAGCACATGAGTGTCTCAAACTGTACACAATAGAGTGTGGGGAGTGAGTGTATAATGCAGTTATGAGTGTGTACGTGGAGAACATTCATGTAGGGGGACCGCCTGTCTGCGCAGCAACAAATCTTAAGACGCCTTTCACAAAAGCTGCGGTGTTACAGTTACAGCCAATCTGCTGAACTAACTTGCATTTGGATGGGAAACAACTTTTAGCTATAAAATAATATGTGAAGTTATAAGTCATCAGCCACTCATTCTCTCACTTTTTGCTTTTAAAGGCAGTATCTTGTAAAATCTCTGTGTGTCTCAAGAGGTTTAGCTGGAACAGAACTGTGACGTCTCCATTTCAAAGCACACCTACTTGTCTTTTAAATGTATATGTAATTTTTCATTGTTGACTGACGGGAGGTAGTGTACGGTATAGCGGAATGTGGCTTTATGCATTGATGTGAGGTTGAGTGGGACTGCTGGTTGGCCTCTCTTAAATTACAATGCACCGATTACCAAATTAGGGACTAGGAGCAAAATCCTGCTCTCAGATACGCTCCCAGATTTGTGCAGGGGAGTAATTGCTGGGGGGGGATCCAGCATTCATAGCTAGGGAGCGTGAACAAAGAGGTTATATTGCACATAAAAATGGTAAGATGTGGGCCGTGCCAGATCACTGCTGAGAGTGATTTCGAGAGCTGAGAACACACTGTTGCTGGTCCCCAGGAGTTTTATCTGGGAACTGACAGCAGAAACAGCCTTACTGCTAGCAGCTGTGAGAGGGCACAGAGGAAGAAGACATTTGTAAAATACAAGATCCCTAGTCTATTTAGGCTTTTAGGGCCAGATTTTGAAAAGAGCTCTCATTGTTCTGCTTTGCCTGTTCGTATCAGAGCACTTGCGTGATGCACTCTCATCCTGCTGTCCCTTTTAACAAGAAGACAGCTGCATTCTGTACTGGTTGTAGCTTCCGAGTGGCTCTCAAGGGTAGCCCAAAATAGAGTGCTTGAAAAATAAAGTAATCTAGCCTGCAGTGGAAAGGGCACAATTTCTTGGCCAGCTAAAGATACAGGAGGAGGCAATGCAGCTACTGTGGTATGTGGAAATTCAGGACCAGAGAAGAGTCTATTCTTTCCCCCAGGAATGCACACCGCCTTGACAAGAGGTGGATAAAGGCTCTGAATAGCAATGCAATCACAGTCGCTATCAGTTCCGCAAAATGTTTTCTCCTGCCAGCAAGCACCACCTCTGTTGTGTCTTGAATGAGCTTAAGTGAGTGGGTTTTAATCCAGTTCCTATCTCTGAAAAACGCAAGGAAACAGCTCTGTCTGGGCTCAGTGAAAGAGAGAGAGAGAGAGAGCTGAGTATCATTTGCATAATGGTCCAAGGAGATCCAGAACATGTTCCGCACGGAGTTATTTCTTTTTGCTTGTGGGAGCAGGCTGCTAGTGTTTCCATAAAGTAAATCACCTGCTGCTTTAAAAAGATGTTTCTGTTTAATTTCTCTCAGTTGCTGTACTGCTGACCAACAGCAGGGGGTAACCCCATGCTTCAAGTTTTCTGATGATCTAAGCACAAGATGGTAAAAGATTTGTAGTAGCCACCTGCTGTTTCATGAGACCAGGAATTTGAAGGGCTTGCTGTGATGAGAAGAATGAAGTAGTGAGTGAAGAATGGGGAGTGTGAGCACCTTTCAATATTCTTACTGGAGCCAGTTTTGAAATAATCTGTGTGATTGGGATTTCTGTAAAATGGATTTTTTTCTCTGCAGTGGACTCACACTGTTAGCAGGTTGCTTAACGTTAAGATAGGGGAGAGTTTTCAATGCAGTGCCTTTGACTCACTCAGACAGGTACCCTGGCTTTTAACTTCTTGATAGGACTTTTTGAGGCTGCATCTATTCCTGACAGTGGATGTCAGAGTTAAAATAGCCACACTTGGTGCTTTGAAAATCTGCTGCTGTCAGACGGGGCTATGTAAATTTGCAGCAGTCATAAAGGCAAGCACTTAAGGGAAGTAGAGGAGGGGATCCTCTACTCCTGGCTGTGCTGAAAGCAAGCAGTCATTCACAGGTAGCTTTGACAAATTTAACCTATGGGCCAGGAAGGTCAATGCCAGAGGCAATAGTAGATGAGGGGCAACAGTCAATGGTGAGGGGAGAAAGACAAAAGGGATACCCAGGTGCTTTGTTATAAAATATTTCCATTTTGATTTGGCTCAGCTGTGTGCTTCCCTATACTAACCTTTGGAAGCTCTCTGATCAGTGGGACAGCATCCGATGCATCCTTGTCAATATGTGAAGTTTTGACGGTTTGCCAGACCCGATGCTGGTGCTCACAGGGGACAATCCTTTTACATCCCAGCCTTACATGTGGGATGGGGCAGAGGAAAGGAGCAACATTTTTAGACTATGCCCAGTACAACTGAACAAATGTAAATCTCTCATTGATGGGCCCTGAGTTCTGACACCATTTCCCAGCAGGAGTGAAGTGCCAGCACTTTCTTTCAAAGTACCATAAAACAGTTTTATTTCAAATAGAGTTGAAATAAAAAAAAAAGATACAAAGATGTAAAAGATGCCAAAGGATTAGATCATTGGGGGTTGGTCATTGCAGCTAAGCAAAATGAGTATTTGCTGTTAAGTATGTATTATGGAAAAGGTAACCCAGGATATTAACAGTTTATTGTTACTGGGTTTTTTCCAGCTTCCGGTATACATGGTGCAATAGAGCATGAACTGGTAAACAAGTAGCAGGCAGAAATGCAGGTGACTAAGAGCTTGTGAAGGTAGGCTAATCTTCTGATTACAGCATTGGCCTACAATTCAGGAGATAGGGTTTAATTCCTTGAGTCTGCCACAAACAATTTCTCAGTGCCTTATTTCCCCTGTACCTGAAATGGGGATAATAGTAATTCTTTCTTCCTGCTTTTTTTTTCTCTCCCGTGTAGATTGTAGTACAATGGGGCCTTGATTTCTGTTGGGATATTTTTCCTGGAAGGCTGTAATTATTCTGTGTCAGTGTTTTAGTGAGAGAGCACATGTTGTGAGTAGCAGATTTTATTCAAGCCCACGTTTCTTTGTATGTTGTCTAGCCTCACCTTCAATCATAAGATTCTTTTGTGAGCTATGGCGTAGCGATGCATTTCTCAACTACTGTTGCTATTTTGAATAGGTAGCATTCTGCAGTGGGAACTATTCCAAATTACATTCTGTATTTGGAAATATTTCCTTGAATACAGTAAGTTGGATCTGTATTAAACCACATGTTGAAGGTGTAGCACACTGGCTAAGTTTTGTCCCTCTCTAATGGCTGATCCACACAGAGGATGAGTCTACTGCTCCTTTACCAGTTAAAGGAGTAAATCTGGTAGTTGATAGCAGTAAAAGGCATTTACTGATCTACATACAAGATACAAGCCTTCTTGTCATATCAGTTAATGGTAGGGGGCCTGGTTTTAGGTGCTGATGCTCCAGGTTCAATCCATGAAGCTGACCCAATGAGAGGATTGTTACAAAGGTACGTTGCAGGCTATTGTGTGTGTGACATCAGAAAGTTTGGTTCGGACAGTAATGCCAGAAAAGGTGGCTAGTAACTTCTCTGATTGCAGCATCTCCAGCAGCCACTGGGAGGCTGTGTGAGTTCATTTTATTAGTGATCACAGCTGTGATAGAAGAAATAGGTGGTGGTGTTCCACTGGAATTTTCTCTAAGGTGGCAAAGACACGGTGGTATGAAGATGACTGTCCGTGTATTTTCTACAGCACACTGGAGCTCTATTGCTCATGTCACTTTTATATGCAGCAAACTGCCTGTCTCTGCATCATTGTGGGTTGCATAAAGTCTGGCTATTAGTCCTTCAGTTCACCCTGTTTGTCTGTGCCTTTGCAGACCACATGTTTCCCCACTCAGCTCAACAGTATAGTTACTAGAAATATTTATGAAAGCATGACCCTTCCAGTCTGTTCTGTTAAGTCAGATGTTTGAATGAGTTCAAGTCAGCAGCCTGAAAGGGTTTTGGATGCTCTGTGATGCAACGTGAATCATTTCTTGGCAATTTTCCTTTGGAACAGCACATGATGTCGGGGACCAAACATTCTAAAGGGGAATGAAGGGAGAAGAGGTCCATGGCTCTCCTTTAAAGACGGTGGCTGTACGAGGCCCTGCCACCAGGTCTTTCAGTCAGCTTGTTGAGCAGTTTACATTGCTATGTAAGCACAAGCAGCGGTCACAGATTTTGGAGTGCCATCCTCCATTCGGGTGTGCAGAGAGAGAAGCAAATCCACTCTCAGTCGGGGTGCGGGAGGCAGCACCACAGCAGCATGTCCCAGTTTTTGTTTCATGCATGCAGCTAAGTATAACTTAACCTGGTTTCTGAACACAAGCATTCCTTGCTTCCTTGAGATCAGCAGAGTCAGGACCTGTTAAGCTACCTCATCACCTCAATTTAAGCCCATTGGTAAGGCGGTTATCACATCAGCACTATGCACGAGCGCTGGGAGGCAGAAGCAACGCTTCTTGAAGAGAGGGCATTAGCATCAAAAGTCACGGCGAAACATTTGGGAGCCCAGACGTGAGCTTCACATAGATACTACAGATGTTTACCTCTTTCACACCTTTGCAGGCTATGTATTTAGGACCAGAACATTCATTTGAAAGGCAAGAATCCAATCCACCACCTGTCCATCCCTCAGTACGTTCTCTTCCTCCACGTAATTATCGTACTGATTTTTAAAGCTATATCTTTCCAGTGCTAGGCAGAGTAATGTAGACAGATTTATTGATGGCACCAAGTGTGCGGAGTCTGAGGGTATTTGGGGATGCATGGCAGCAGTGGTGTTTCGATGGTGGGGTCTAGGTAGCAGGACTGGCAAGGAGGAAGAATGTGTGTGTCAGAGTGGGCAGAGATTGTCTTGGTGGGTGTGGGGCAAATGTGTGTCGGATGCCACAAGGACAGCAGAAGTGAGGAGGCCAAGCAACCACAATGTCTAGACATCCCATTCCACCAGCCCAACCCTCCTGGGACTCCGACTCCCTGTGTCTTACCTCCCCCACCCCCTTGCTGGCAAGCCCCTCACAGAACAGGACCTGGCCAGTATGCTGCATGTTCCCACCCAGCCAGGAACAGGGGCATTTCAGATTTCAAGGAGGGTCCAGGCCCCTAGAAGCTCTTGGATATTTGAAGGTTAAAATGTAAAAATCAGTCTATTTTGGGACCATTTGCTGGGATTTTTCCCTTTACCACCCAGCAGTACCCCCATCCCCATACTTTCCCCAAATCACCGGACAGTGCTCCCCAGCCAGCAGTACCGCCTACCCCCAAACGTCCCCCCTGAGCCCCATCTGGCAGTGCTCCCCCACACAGCAATACCTCCCACCCCCATACTGTCTGCAAATCACCTGGCAGCCCCTCCCCACTGCCATACGCCCCACAAAGGACCTGGCAGTGCCCCTCCCCACTTCCATACGGGCCCCAAAGCACCTTGCAGTGCTCTCTGCTCTCCCACCTATACTGCCCCCAAATCACCTAGCACCCTGCCAGCAGTACCCCCCATCTGACTGCCTCCCTCTCCCCACCAGGCAGCTCCTCCTCCTCTCAATCACACATTCATGGGGCCATCTGCAGAGAGAGTGGAAGGATCAGAGAAAGGGATTCCCCAAGGGTTCCCCATTCCATGCCCCACCCTATTCTCTGGGCACCCCCCACCCGGGTTAGCAGTGCTCCCTGCTGCAGGCACGTGGGGATCAGGAAGGGGAGCCCCCCTCCCACCCAGAGGTCAGTCCCGGCTCTCCTATGAGGGCAGGGCTTTGAAACAATCCTGGGGTCAAGCTTAGAGCGCTAGCTGCAGCCTGTCCTCTCTGCTCAGGCGGCCTGGCACGTGGTTCATTTGCAACCCAGGGAAGCAACACTGCAGCTCAGCTAGGGCTCCCCAGGATCACGGGACGGGGGACGACTGCCCCCTCCCCTCAAATGGTGCCCCTGGCTGTGAGCATTTCAGGTTTTTAAAGACGGGGGGATAGTGACCCTTTTGCCCCCATCTCTGGTGCCTATGGGGGCTGGCTGTGGATGTGCGTGCACGCGTTTTGGCATTCTGCACCCATGTGTTTAAAAGTGTGGTTGGAAAATAGTCCTTCCCTCCTTGAAATCTCTGGGATTTCCAGAGCAGTGATAATCCTCCCAGCCGCCACTGAAAGCAGCCTTCTGCAGAACAGGGAAACGTTTCTCTGGCTCATGAGCGAAGAGCTATAAAACCTTTTGATAATACGTGATGACACCCCAACTGACTTGAGCGAGACAGATCTTTCACCTGCTGGGTGGGGCAAGGCAAGTAGCCTGGTCTATTTCTAGCGGGAGGATTTGGAGCTGCTGTGTCTCAGCAGGCGTCAGGTGAGGTAATGGACCAGTGGGGGGAAAACAGAGTTTGTTCCACAGCCCAGAAGCCGGCCATGTCTGTGACAGGTTACCAGAGGGCTGAAAAGAAAAAAAGGGAAAAAGTTGAAGGAATGGGGAGGAGGAGAACGAAACCAGCAGCCAGGCAGATGGGAAAGAAAAGTATTCATGAGGACAGAGACATTTAGGAGGAGAAAGGAAGGTGAAAGGATATATAGATAGTTAAGCAGACACTTCTGTGGACAGAGAGAAGGATGTACAGCACGGGCAGACATTGCAAAGCAGAAGATTAATCTAACAATATCTATTACATGATTTAAGATGAAAGGATATTCCTACACTGCTTAACTGGGGGACCGAGTGGCCTGCAGGCTGGTAATGGAATACAGAGCCTTTTGCCCAAGGGCCAGTGTTTCAAGTCTGGTCTGAGTTGGTGAGCTCAGTCAGTGTCTTAGTACGGAGTTGCTTAGATCCCATAAAGAGGTCTCAGCCCAGAAGGCTAAAAGATTCAATGAACTAGGAGTGTGAACTGCCTTTCTACCTCTGCTCAGAGTTGAAGTAGATGGTAGGAGAGGAAAGCTTGCACTGCTATCTGTTCTGAAGCGAGAGGACTTCAGTCTCCACAGCTGTCAAGCCTGCAATTTCAGAATAGTCAATTCACTTTAAACATAGGCAGAGAAATTCTCTCTGTTTCATTCAACTTTCCCCATTCTACTGACTTCTGATTTACTCTTGCAGGCTGGCGGACAGACAAACGCTGGGAAAGTGAGACGATCTTTTGGAGGTGTGGGGAGAAACCTGGCAGGTGCTTAGTGGTGGGTTTTGTTTGTGGGGGCATGCAAGTAATGGTTAATTATGTATTGCAGGAGTGACTAAGCCCCAATCAGGATCAGGGCCCCATTGCGCTAGACGCTGTACAAACACACAAGTGGACACAGTCTCTGCCCTGAAGAGCTTAACGATCTATTAAGAAACAAGATGCAACAAGTGGGCATTACAAGCAATAAAAGGGAGGGCAGGCAAGGATAACGAAAATAAGGTCTTGCAGTTACACACAGTAACTATCACACAGGGCATGGCTCCAAATGAGAATTAAACAAACATCAGCCTTCCCCCAAAACTGCTGCAAACCTAATGAGCATTGCTTCGCTGACTTCCTGCAGGAGCCGCTGCAGTGGTGTGTCTTGAGGAGGGATCTAAAAGAGGAGAGGGTAGTAGCTTTAGAGATTAACTCAGAGAGGACAGTCCATGCATAAGGGGCAAACATGGAAGTATTTGTGGGAGAAGCAGACAAAGGGGCCTTCAAGGCTCTGATCATTAGGGTGACATAATCAGATATCTCCTGCAAAGTCATTGGCACCCGCAGCCCAGAGTATTTGAATTATTGGTGCCATACTAAAAGGAACTTGAAAGTTTGTTTATTTGGGGAAAGAAGAGACGGTTTAAAGAAAAAACCCTAACATGTCTCATGTAGGAGCAGAGAAGTGATTTCATCTCTGTGTTTGGCACTGGTGCGACCGCTGCTGGAATACGGCATCCAAAGTTCTTGTGCCCACAATTCAAGAAGGATGTTGATAAAATGGAGATGGGTCAGAGAAGAGCCACAAGAATGATTGGAAAACATGCCTTACAGTGATTGAGCTCATTGAGTCTATCTATTTAGTTTATCAAAGAGAAAGTTAAAGGGTGACTTGATTACAGTCAATAAGTAGCTACATGGGGAACAAATATTTGGTAATGGGCTCTTCAATCTAGCAAAGGAAGGTATAACACAATCCAATGGTTGGAAGTCGACAAATTCAGACTGGAAATAAGACAAACGATTAACAGTGCGGGTAATTAACCATTGGAAAAACTTACCAAAGGTCTGAGTGGATTCTCCACCACTGACCATTTTTAAATCAAGATTGGACGTTTTCTAAAAAATCTGCTCTCGGACTTGTTTTGGGGAAGTTCTATGGCCTGTGTTATAAAGGAGGTCAGACGAGATGAGCATAGCGGTTCCTTCTGGTCTTGGAATCTATGAACCCTGGAGTTGAGGCTTTGCTGTCAGTCCCCAAATCTTGCTAATGTACATCTGCCATCACCTCGAAACTAGGAATGGATGGCCTTAAAAAACAGTCCATACACGTGAAATATTTGCGATAGCTTGGAAAACTCATTCTCTTCCAGGAATCAGTTCTAGTCCACTGGGCTGCACCCAGGTAGCCCAGCTGGAGCAGTGGAGTGGGAAGTCTAGCTGTGATAGGCATGTCTACACAGCATTTTGGAGCAAGTCTCCCAGCTTAGGTTGACTGATTCAGGTTAGCAGGGCTCACGCTAGTGCTCTAAAAATAGCTGTATAGACAGTGATTTGAAGGTACAGCTGAGGCTGGAACTCGGGTTCTGAAGCCCATCCCCTTCCATAGGCTTCAGAGACCAAGACGCAACTTCAAAGTGCTGTCTACACAGCTATTTTTAGAGCACTACCCCAAGTCTATCGACCCAAGTTGGGAGGCTCCCTCCAAAATGCTGTGTAGACATACCCACAGGGTCCATGCATGGAAACAACAGGGGGGAAGTCTGGGTTGCACTTCTGCAGTTGGGATCCCAAGGAAGAAAGGTGGTTTCTTCTGTGCCCACCTCTCCACTTCCCCCACTACCAAACCAAACAAGCCACACAGCCAGATGTTTCTGTGGCAGAAGACCAGCATATCAATTTTTCTTTTCCCCATGCCAGACAGACTAATGGGCAGCCACAGGGAGCCCTGATAGAGTGTTCTGCTGAAGAAGTACTAGAAAGGGACCAGTGGATGAGAAGAAGGCCACCAATTTTTCCAAGAAGGACCTTCCTACAAATACTCAAAGATTTCAGGCTTCACAGGTTGGAATTTGCACTCAAGCACATGGTCCTCTGCTGGGATTATAATCTTGCTCCATTGTCATTTGTTTTTAGATTGTTTAAGCCGTCTCGGGAGGACCCCTCTCTTTATCTCAGCTCTGGGGAAGGATGAACATTCCGAGTCCATCTTGCGTTACTGCCGTCACATGGTAGGTCATGCAATGACAGTTCCTCAGAGGAACACAGATGATAATTAAACTTCTTGTTGCATGTGTATAGTCCCCTACCCTCACCCACATTTATGCAGCTCTCTCACTAGTGCCATCATTCTCCTGAATGCAGGCAGAACAAATCGACCTAGGATAATAGCCCAGTGGTACTTGCTTGCACCAGAACATTGGACCAAAACTGCCAGTACTGGGAGAGGACTGGCTGGCTTTCTTCAACCCACTAACTGTATTGTGCATCAGTGGGATGCGTCTGGCTGATAATGCATATAAATTCCAAGGGATCACTTCCATTCCTCAGGCAGAGCATCAGAAAGAAGCGGGGGTGGGATGGGGGGAGAGGGCTCTACCAAACTCTATTGGAGAGATTTATCACTTCTGTTTAATAAATAACTAATGTAGGCACTCATCTCCAGGGAGCCTTACACACATTAAAAACAAACCACCAACCAGTACTGTCCACACTGGGTGCGATGAGATTCCTCACTGATGTTGCTCA
The DNA here is from genome assembly GCF_026122565.2 of Emydura macquarii macquarii. Lineage (NCBI taxonomy): Eukaryota > Metazoa > Chordata > Testudines > Chelidae > Emydura > Emydura macquarii. The sequence continues at coordinate 4,063,419 of NW_027133667.1, forward strand.
GCCCAAGATAGGGAGGAAGTGGAACTGAGAAGAGGTAGGCGGGCTGCCTGGGGGAAGAGCAACCTCAGGTCAACAGAGTGGGACAGAGAAGGGAAATGTACTCCATTTATGATTCTTCCTCCTGTTCTAGGACATGGGAGGAGTCCTTCAGCTTGAGGGGCACAGTACAGCCACCTACTGTGCAGTGATCACAGGCAGTGGGGAGCTCTACCTGGGCTTGGGCGACATGGACATTCACCAGCAGATAACAGAGGAATATGTAAGGATGCTTATGACCTATAGTCCTTCCCTCATGAGAAGGGGCCTGGATGTGTGACAGCAGCCAGCACATAGTGCACCTGTGTGGGATAATGGGTGCTCCTGCGCGCGGGGAGGGGTGGGGGGAAGGGTGCCTGGATGAGACAGCTATACATTGCAAGTAGCGGCATACTGAAATCAGAACCAAACATGTGGAAGCCTAAGTTTAGCCTCAGCCTTGGGTCAGTGAAATGGCACTGCAGCAAGCTGCTGGCCAGCCAAAGCTACTTACTTCCAGCTAGCAAGATGGAAATAGAAAACGTTCTTCGCCCAACCGAGGGTCACCAACGCTGCCCTACCCATGTCTATGCCACAGACGTCTCGAAAACGAATCCCAGGCAGCCTATCGTTCTTTGAGCTCTCAGGAACTTCATGCCCACTGACCTGGGCATGGCATTTCCCCTTTGGAAACCAAAATAAATAGCATGAATAGGGCCCCTAAAGCCCGTTTTCCTGTCCCACCTCCCTCTACTCACCCATCCTCTCTGTTTCTGCATGCTGAGCTGTATAAACACAGCTAAATGGACTCTGCTTCTCAGCCTGCTGATTATGGAAGGTTTCAGGATACTAATGGAAGTGATGATTAAGGATTGATTCAAATAAACCCTCCCAATCCCACCCTCTTCCCCCACTAATTCCACTGTTGAAAAAAATAAGAGCCTGTACTTAACAACTGATGGTGATTTGGAAGGCAAGTATACTTTACTTATCAGCAGGACCCCCAGGAGGTTCAGAATTCCTAGGGGGGAAAAAAGCGGTCATTGCACCCACTTCTATCTCCACCCTTCCCCTCCCCACACTTTGCCATCAGAAAGGAAAACAAAACCACTACATGATGGATTAATCCTCATGAGCTTTGCAAAATTATCAAGAAAAAGGCCAATGGAAACTTTGAGCCCAGCTGCTGCTGCTGACAGCTGCATTCTGGTGAGGTTTCCTTCAATGAAATACAGCAAAGGCATGCAAGAGAGAGAGAGAGAGAGTGCTGGAGTAGGGATGGAAGTCTTTGGCACGTGGCAGCAATTTGTGTAACATGTCACGCCAGCCACAACGAGCCACAGCAAGGCTGGGGACACACATTACTGCCGTGTCTCTAAATTCTGCATGTCTGCCAGTTAGGGATGCCAGTGTTGGGAGAGATGGCTATTGTGATAGGATGCATTTGCTAAAGTGGGCCTGTCATACCTTAATATTTCTATCTGAGTGACAAGAAATGCAGCTGGGCTGCTTACTTAAGTGATTTGTCCTCCGCTCTCTGCTGCCATTCACTCCCCAGGCGGTCAAGATCTGGAAGTACCATAGAGAAAGTATCTTCACCCCCTGGGAGAGAGAATGTTTGGTCTCACATCTGTGATCCCTTTGGGTGTTTAGGGAGCAGCAGAGATGTGGCACTCTGAAGAGAAGATGATCATTCAGTTGTCACTGGAGGGAAAGATGATTGCACTGAGGTGAGGCCTCAAACTTGAGAGATAAAGGCAGAGGGGAAATAAGATTCCCTGAATGGATGTGTAAAGGCCAGTTAACTGGCTATGCATAAAAAAAAAACTGGGGCATTTGAAGGCCTGCAAACCGAGTAATAGACATAAACACGGAGGCAAAGGGAGTGATTTGGAGACCCGGGAATATAGAAGGTTAAGTATGAATGTGGGAGTTTGAAGGCCTGTGTGTGGGATATGTTTGGCATGAACACAGGAGCTCAAAGGCCTGTGAACAGGTGAGCCAAGATATGGAAAAGACCACGTTTAAAGTTAGGCTCCTGTGTCTATATTTAGGCCCTTAAAAAGTGGTCTGATTTTCCAAAGTATTGAGCACCCAGAGGCTCCCATTGCCTAAATATGGCTTTTCGAGCCTAACTTTAGGCATCCCACTTCTGACAGTCTTGGCTAGAAAGTTGATCGGGTTTTGGTGGTTTCCCCATGGCCTTTATAGTGTGTAGGCAATTTCTAACTAGCTCTTCTCCCCAGATGGGTTGAATGCTAACCTCGTTTCCTTCTGACATTCAGCGCAGGCTTCATATGCAGGTAATGCATTTGGTAGGATTTCTTGGGTGGCAGGTATTCATTCTGAGAAAGGAATCTGGTGCTAGACTGTAACCATTATATGTTGGAATGTCCTCTTCTAACTCAAATCGGTCTTTTGTAAGTTTGAATGGCTGCTCTACAGGATGGTCCTGCTATTTAGTGTTGGTACCGCAATGGACTGTCACATGGGGATCTGAGAATGAGATCTGGTCCCTTGCTCCCTGATCTAGCAGAGACTGGGAGCTCTGCAGAGGCACCCCACTGGACTTCAAAGGGGAGGAAGCATCTCACTTTGCTCATTAGAGCAGCGGTAAGGAGCTTGAGGGGGTGCCACCAGTCTTCTTCCTCTGTGAGGAGGACAGACTGGTCTAACATAAGGCTTGATGGTGGAGGATGGGAAATAGAAGGGAAAGAATTGAGAATCTGGAAGACCTGCTTTCTTTAGGAAAATGCTCTTCTTGGTTCACGTCAAGCCTGCATCTAAGAGTTTCAGCAAAAATGGGTATTTCAAATACATCCTGGCTACCTGAGTCTATCCGCAAAGTGCGCTAGGTACGCAAATGTCATTCTTGTCCAGTTAGATCAAGTTGGAGCCAGCTGCCGCTGTTCTGAGCGGTTCTGTATTTTCACTAGGTGTCCAAGTTCAAGGAGAGTCTGTGCTTGGCCCCCCTGGTATGTATTGATGGGAACGTGCCAGCTGCCACCATTCAGTACGTCTGTCAAATTGCTGGAGAGCACCAGAGAGCAGGTAAGGAGAACTCGCTGTGGGTGGACCCCTTGGGGCATAAGCAGGTGTGTTTTGAAACATGGACCAACAGATGCTGAACACCCTCAGTTCCTGCTAACTTCAATGAGAGACTGAGAATTGAAGACACCAACACTATTTTGCATCTCAGGTTATCCCCCTGCCCCCACGTTTTGATTTTTAAACAGATGAAATTTGTTTTAATATGTTCTTAGTTTTTCTTATTCTGCAGCTACACAAGATTTCCATTTGGGTAATATCTAGAGCCCCCAGCACTGAAAGAAAACCAGCAAAGGTTAAAGGTGAACTGAAAAGCTATGCTGAGGCAAGCACCGACTTGTACACTATGTGCCTCCCATGGTTTGAATACTGTGGCACTCAGCAAAGCTATTCATTTTAACTTACCTTTGACATAAAAGGATTTGCCCCCTGCTCCCTGTGAAATGCCCTGGCCCCTTCTTGGTTTGCTGAAGACTCTTCACAATGCAGCCTGAGCTTTCACAATTGCTAGCCCACCTTCTTCAGAAGGAAGCTCTGCAGGGGGAGATGGTTCTCCAGACTCAGCCAGTGAGCAGAGAATACACAGAGAGTTCCTGCTGGATGGCTCACTGGCCTGTCTATAGAACTAAATGCCCTTTCCTGACCATATCGGTCATCACATCACCCGAGAGCCAGAAGCAGTTTAATCATGACTGTTGCGGCAGAAAGGGAGATTGAAGATACTTTATCCTTTCTCAGCTATCAGAGCTACCAAACATTGTACAAACCACAGTGAACATTCCCAGCAGCTGTCTGTCCTGAAGTAGAGAGATCGTTATGTCAGCTAACCAACCCACAATGTTGTTTTGAAGTGTGCTATGAGCCGACGGATGAGAACAAGGCTTCTAAGCCGTTCCTTTCAGACAGCTGGAGAGCGCTGACCTACATCTCCCCCAATCTGCGGGAACTGCGGGCAATAAATCGGACCCTCGGGCACCCTGTGCCGGCAGGTACAGTGCGGTGACGTGGTAGTGAGAGAGAAACACTTTCAGATAATCTAGATGCTGCATGGGAAGCTGCTCCCCTCCTCCCCTGCTGCCATTCCAGACTGACTGCTCCCATTGACCATTAGTCCCTCACTGGGCTGAAGCGGCACTTCCAGAAGCAACCATGCTGTTTGTCAGAGGCAGGGAGCAGAGTGCTGCCTCCAGAAAAGTTAACTTTGGTTACCAAAACAGCTACAGCAACTGGAGGTTTTACAAAGCTCCAAGAAGCTGGGAAGGCCAGCTTTGGGCAGGGCAGTGATGAAATAGCTTAGAAGCTGCAAAAACAATGAGATAGGGGTATATAGGCCTCATCTACTCTAACTGAATGAACTTTGCTAACACCTATCCTCCCGATTGTTGTTCCTTACCCTTGGATGTATATATATACACCCCCTATCTGATTTCTATTTCTTGCATCTGACGAAGTGGGTTGCAGCCCACGAAAGCTTATGCCTGCAGACATTAAATTTGTTAGTCTTTAAAGTGCTACAGCGTTCTCGTTGTTTTTGCTGTATACAGACTAACACAGCTACCCTCTGGAACTCAGAAGCTGCAGTTCACCAAGGCAGAGGAGCTAGTACCCATTGTGTGTGTTCTGAGACAACATGGATTTTCTAGGGCTAATACACAGGCTGGGTTTTAATTTCTATTTCAGTCCCTTTTGGGGATTTTGTTTTTTTGTGTGTTAAAACAAATGCACTGAACCTGAAGACCCTGGTTAATGAATGAGCCTTCCACCTGTGTCCGGATGGAGGTGCCCTGGAGGAACTATATGGAAGCCCAGGATTGGAATAGCAGCGAGGCAGTGGGTTGCACGTCAGGAGTGAGAAGCACACAGCAGAGTGGGAGCAGTGAGTGGGAAGCTTGCACAGTATGTCAGCACTGTGGCTGTCCCTGGCCCATGCTGTCAGCATTTTCCATGCGCACTGTAAATTCACAGCTATACTTTGAAAACCACCCACAAATAGGCCAACATCCTAGTGACATGGAAAGCTCAAGTCAGCGGTTTTGTGGTCTGAAGGTTTGAACTGATGTCACGGTTTTTCTTCCACCGCTGTCTAAAGAGCTGCCGTCCAGGCTGGATGATGTTATCAGGACTGCGATGATGCTGACCCGCCCCTTGCTGACACATTTGCACGGTGTGGTGGTGACACTCGGCATTCATGGCATTCTGTTGTGTGGCAGGAGAGTGGAAGGGAGTGTCTCGCTTTGCTGTGGAACTCACAAACAGGTAGGGGGCACAGAAAGACCAGCTGAGTGGCACTGAGTTCTCAGTCCTTGTGTCTGGAAGCATCGGCACAGTAGTGATTCTTCAAGACTTTGTCAAAAGGTTAAGGCTGCTGTACGCTTACTTGGCCCTGGAGGACTGGATGGCTCTGAAGATTAATAATGGAAATTGAGCCTTCCTTTCCTATGCCACTGTGTGTCGCAGGGTGGCTGGCTCCTGCAAAGGGAGCAGGTCCAGCTCGACTGTGGCAGAGCACGTTCTCCCAGTTAAGACAGCGAGACAGCACCTGGGACTATAAAGGATCAAGGAGAATCTGAAAGAGGAGAGCAACCTGGTGAGCGAAAGCTGTCTTAGAGCACAGGCTGAATCAGTCAGGAAAAGGGCAGGTGAGAGCTTGCAGGCCAGGGGGATGGTGGAAGGTCCTGGAAGGAAGCTGTAATTGGTTTCTTGTGGAGGGCTGGAGGGAGGAGAGCAGCAAGAGGCGTCTCCAAGCCAGAGGGTCGGGGCTGAAGGCCCGAGAGCAGCAGTGGGATTCGCCTGCTGATGTCAAAGCTTCAGCCAAGGGCTGGAGACAGGGGCATAGCAGAGGGACTTACCCATCTCCACACTGGAGAGCTGACCTCAGGGAAACAGTCAGAGGCCAGGGGGAGTGAGTGATGCTCCTTGGTAAAGATGATTTCCCAGCAGAGAGGCTCTGGGGGTCCCTGTTGGGAAGAGTAGGGCTCCCCTCTAGCTGGAAGGGCTGAGGTGGCTGTCCTGGCAGAAGGACAGAAGAAGACTGACAAGAAGCCTAGGTGTGCTGGAAGATTCTGGAGTGTAGTATGCGGGGTGTCATGTTGTTGGATTTTTAAAGACTCTGTACTGGGATGGGACTTTTGTTTTGGATTATTTGAAATATGTTTTTAGTAATAAACCACATTGATGGACTGGATAAGTTTGCAAGGAGTTACTGGGGACTCGAAAAGAGAAACTAAGGCAGGAAACTGTCACAGGAGGGCACTCCAGGCAGGGCCACTCTATCACACATTGATTCACATCTGTGGAGTGATCATGGAAAGCACATTTAAAATTTGCTTTCCCTCAAGTAATTAAGAATGCAAGTTTAAAACTCACTCTCCATTAACCTACATGCTAGTAAAACTCAGTTGCACAAGTTTTGGTGGAAAGTGAACCCCAAAGGGGCGCAAACATAGCCAAAGAGAATTTGATTCACTATTTAAAGCAATATTACTTGGACTTTAAGTATTGGTGCAGCTGTGGGCAAGAGCACCCCGTTTCAAATGTTGCTTCTAGATATTGGTGAGATCCCAGTAATGTCACTCCTTCTCTCCCTCTCTACAGAAAGCTGCAGGAGAGCTGTGTGCCATCCACTACCCGGCAGTCCCCATCTCCAGGGAGGAGATCGTGAATGTCTCAGGAGCAGGTGACAGGTATATTGCTAACTCCCAGAGAAAAGATGCCATTATGGGAATCCCTTTATTTTCTCCAGCTGAATTACAATCCAGAATTTTTAACACTACCACGAAGACAAATTTTACTCTGACACTTGGGAATTAGACACTAAATCCAACAGATAAGGAGTGAGGAACATCATGCCCCACAACATGTACTAAGAATGTGCTCATAACAGCTTAATGTCTCTTGAAGCCAGTTTGGCCACTCGTCCTCCTTTCCCCAGAACTGGCTTGAACATATACTACAGGATCCTAGGTACCAGCAGCACATCTGCAAGTTCTGAATTACTCTGGTCTGGACTGCCAAACTTCTTGAAGTTAGTGGCTATTGAAGTACCACTGCAGTAGTCAAAATAAAGTAAACTACCTTAAGACAAAGCTGAGTCAGTTTCTTTCCAGTGGAAGTGGGACTTAACCTTCATTGTAACGTTTGCTAAAGGTGGGGGCCCACCCAGGACAGGTGGTGTCATAAGGAAAGGAGTTGCCATACAAGCTCAGTTGATCAAGTCCAATATTCTGCCTGTGGGGGTGGCTGGCACCTTATGCTTCAGAAGAATTCTCACCGTACCTTGCCTAATCACGGATGGCATTACTTACGGACCCCATAGTGATCAACTTACATCTTCTAAGAATTTATTAGCCTCCTTATCTTGTCTAACTACATGTGATACAGTCAATTATCCAGCCCATTATTCATAAGCTGCAATAACGGACTCTGATATTTTACTGCAGTGAACTGTCTGGGAATTCTGTCTGAGGCAGATTTTTCCACATTTAATTTATCACTGATTTAGAAGAGTGATTAGCCTCCCCCTTTCTCATGCTGGAGGACCGCATAAAAAGGGACTGGTTAGTTGGTGGAAACCTTAATCATTTTGAATACTTCAGTCAAGTCTCCTCTAACTTCCTCTTTCCAGACTAACTAATCGCAGTGTTTCTGATCACTCCTCAGATGTAAATCCTGCCACATCTCTAGCTCTCAGCATTGCACTTCTCTGGACTTTTTCCAATCTCAGCCTCATTGTGACCATGGTAACTGAATGGGCCACACTGAGAATGCCACACTCAGGGCAAACTGCAAGGAATAGGGCAGACAATTCCCAAAACTGGTGGTTTATTCTATAATTAGATTCACTAAGCCAGTAATAAAACAGCTTCTATAATACCACACTTGTTATCAAGAAGTCAAACACAATCCCCTTTAAGCATTCCACCTCTTGGCCCTCCTCAGACAGTCAAGTCTAATATAGTGAGTGGTTACTGAAAACTGGATTCACCATTGTTAGGTGCACCAGTCCCAAAGGACTGGACACTGATCCCCAGGTCACCATGAATTTCAGATCTTACCCAACAATCACGCCAATGCCAATCCTTTAGTAATGAAAGGTTTCATAATAAACAGAAAAAGAAAGAAGAGAGTTGTTGTGGTTAAAAGATCAATATACATACAGATGTGTAAAGTCCTTAGGTCAGTTTCATAGCCGAGGTGGTGAGGTTGCTGATTTATAAAAGTCTTTCTGGAATCAATATTTAAAAGATTATAGTCCAAAAGGCATTCTAGGTGTAGAGTTTGTTCAAATTCTTCCATGAGACTTCCAGGGAAAATCCAGAGTAAATCTGAAGACCTCAGTCTTGTGTCTTAGACTTTTCCTGTCAAGGTTTAAGGAGACCTGAGATAAAAAGGACCAGGCCCAAAGCTTCCTTTATAGTTGAAGCAAGATGGGCACTCACAGGTAACTCCACCACGTGGGCTTTGATGAAAGGAAGCCGACAGTTTGATCTCTACTCTACGGGTCCTTTCTCAGACTGTAAGGTCAGCAAGAGAAATTTGAACTATCAAGACAAACTATCAAGACAGTTCACAGGTATTTTACTATGTGGAATTACAAGTTTCGAAGAGTAATGAGGATAATAATAATAATAATACTACACCACATGTCCCACCTAAATGATAATATCCCCTTTTGATCTCTGAATCAATAGAATACAGTAATGAAGTATTATGAAGCAGGAACAGGATTTTAACATCCACAAGCTAATTAGATCACATAGTTACACTTCTAACAAGAAATAGGTAAACACAGACAGATACACTTAACGTCTACCCTAGACTTCCATTCCTACAAATAAATGGGTTAATGATTGCTGGTTTAGTACACTTCTTTGAAATTCACATACAAGTCGATTGTCTTGATTACATTTCAGTGCCTCCTGTTAAGTTTTTATGGGTCACACACAAGCTGACCAGTCTCTCTGCGTCACACACATCTCTAAAGTGGGATGACCACAGCTGGGAAAGATACACTGAACAATGACCTGACCTCCTCTGGAGTAATTGTTATAAGTGGCCTAACATCTTATTATTTGTGCTCTTTTAAAATTTACCTAAGCTTCCTGTTTGCTTTAAATTGCGCCCTGGCCAGACGTTGTCCATGATACGTCTGATGACGACTAAGTTTTTTCTTCCTAGAGGACCCTGAAAGATGGGGACCCATTAGTGTACGTATTATTGTGCTCCCATTCAAGTTACATTGATCTGCTCTCATGAAGCTCAGTTCACCTGAGTCCATTTAGCATTTCTCAGAATCTTCTAGTTTCTACGGTAATTTCCTTCTCCTGCTGTCTAATGGATGCTCCTTCGCTCTGCAGAAATCCTCTATTCCACACAGTCCTGGGTGTAAGAACAGACCCCTTGTTGCTAGGCCTTTAAGACCAATGCTCAGACAGGCTACATCAACTGTGCTGAGAAACCAAAGTTTCATAAACCCACGGCATACAGGTGGCTGGGAGCAGTTTCAAGGGATTGAGCAATGGACTCTAACCGGAAGTAGCAAACACATTCACATCTCAGTCAGTTGCACCATCCACATGTTGTGCTGGGATCCAGCAAGATTCACTGAGCTGCAGTTAAGGGTTTGGGGAAGGTGCTCACAGCTGCTCCAGTCTCAGTCTCTCCCAGCAGGAGCCACTGGAGGGAATGGTGTAGGTAGGGGCACTGGCCCACGAGGAATTGCAGACCATTTGTACCTTACAGCTCTCTAGGAATCCTTACCCAGATGGTTGGTTCCCTTGTCAGTTTGTGGAAGCGGTTTGCTCCCTGCACTCTGGTTGCTATGACAACATAACAGTGCGTGTATGTACACAGCATTGCTAAGGAATAATCCCCCCCAAATATTTTTTTTCCAAGTCTCAGGAGCTGTTGAGAGATTGAAAGGTCATCACAAACCACAATGTTCTGTGCCTTTTGTTACACAGAAACTGAGGTAATCAGCCTAAGAAAGAAATGGAAGTTTTTCCTTTCATCCCCTAGGATGCAGTGCGAAGCACCTGGAAGCTCTTAGCAGGAGCCACTCTCCAGAGTGGAAGGCCATGCTGGGACTGAGCTACAAGATGGAGGGCTCGCCCACACAGAGCAAGGTTAGCTAAGTGCAGCCCCCTCAGGTCCATTGAGGCCCTGGTGCTACAATGCCACCTGCAGCTGCTGTAATCTTGACTAGGCAGATGAGGCCTGCAGAGACCACAGGTCCCAGCTCTACACATGCAGATCCTCAGTGGATTCTCGTACACAATACTTAGGGTCAGCAGAGAGCAGTCCCTTAGATGAATCACTGGCTGAAAGTTTACAGGATTACTTTATCCCCCTACCAACATGGCAGCTCTGTTTTAGAACTCTAAGCCCCTCCCCTGATATTAGCACTATCTCTTGCCTTTCTTTAAATATCGCCTCCATCCCCCCAGGACCTAGGACTTCCCATTCAGCCTCCCCACTCACCATCCCCTTCACTTCACCATCCCTTTTCTCCTCTTACGATCTCCATCACCTTCTCTCTTCCTTATCTTTCCTTTTCCCCTTCTTCTCCCCCCTCTTCTTCACTGCTGTTTCTTCTGTCTCGGTACTTATTTATTTAGATGTGTACAAATGCAAGAACAAGGCTTCTATACATACACCCAGGTGACCTTGATAGAACTTGAATACATCACACAGAATGCCCAACATGCAGCAGTAGAAGTCAATAGAACCAGCCACCAACAAGTCAGGCTAGAAACTCATCCCCCCATCTCACATCTTCCAACTCCAACAGTTCCCTACCTTTATCCTAACTAATCCCCACCCCTCCATAGTTAAGTGCTTGGGTAGCAAAAGACGAGATTTGTAGTCTGCAAAAGTGGCCCTATTACTGTAATTTCTTAATGTGTCACAATTAAGAATGACTTTATCTTCCTAACACCACAGTAAGGTGGGGAAGTATTATCCTCATTGTACAAGACTCAGGAGATCTAGGTTCAAAACGTGACTGTCACAGTTCTTACATGACCATAAGCAAGTGTTTCAGAGGCACAGAGACACAGAGACTTGCTTATGGTCATGTAAGAACCGTGACAGTCACATATTGAACCTAGATCTCCTGAGTTCTAGTCCAGTGCTTTAATCACAAAACAATAATTATAATATGAATGGAGCATTCTGCAATAATAATCATTTTATTCAAGAGAAACTGTTTGGCAGAGCTGGTAGAAAATACTTTCCCCTGTAAAAAAACCTTTGTAAATAAAACAACTTTCCTTCAATGTTTTACAATTTCCTGGTGGGAAATTTCAAAATGAAAAAACATTTTTGAAATTTGTATTTGATTTTGTGGGATGTTCCATCTATTCCCCTCTTTAACGAGAGGGTAAAAATCTGAGTCCATAGGAAAAGCACACTTTTCCCAACATGTTCAAGTGGAGAGAAAAGTTGAAAAGGGAGAAGTAAAGTGTGACAAAGTAGGGGTGGGGGAAAACCTCACATTTTTCCACTGAAAAGGTGTGGGGAAAAAGTACAAAAAAAAGTGAGAGAAAGAAGCACTTTCTTCCTTTTCCAGTTGAAAAGGTAGACAAGTTTGTTTTTCCAACTGAAGGGGGAAAAAGGGAATGTGTGGGAACGTTGGGGGAAAAAGTCAATAAATGGGATTTCCCCCCTTTTTTAACCTGTCTCCCAGCCTCCATCCTTTTTTCCCCCAAATAGCAAAAATGTGGGTTAGGGATCACAAAAGAGTGGAGTGAAAACAAACAAACAAACCCAAACCTTTTCAGGTTTTGAAAAGCAAAACATAACTAAAAAATGCAATTCAACATGTCTGTCATTTTGAAATTTCCCATTGAATATTTTCATCAAGTGACACTTTCCCACAAAAAATTCATTTGATAAAACCCTATTTTTCAGCAGGAAACTTTGTCCATCAACCTTTTGATCAGCTCTGTTTGTTGATGTCTTAACTTACTGCATTGTTTTTAAATTCTCTAGCAGACAAATTAGGATTGTCTCATCAACCACTTCCAGTAAAGATCCCGGCTCCTAGAAGAGTATCTGACCCTCTGAAGAAACGTATTAACCAAATTCTGATCCATTTAGTCAATGGGAGTTTTGCCATTGACTTCAGCAGGACCAGAATTTAGCTTTTTGGCCAAAATTAAGATTTGGGTGTCTTAAGTTATGTACCTGCATAAGAATGGCCTGATTTTCAGAGGTGCTGCAGGTCCTCAATTCCAACTGAAGTCAGAGGCGGCTAGGTGCTGTACTGCTCTGAAAATCAGGCCGTTCTTATTCAGGTGTCTAAAAATTAATGTAGGTGCAAAACTCTGAGTACTGAAATTTGAAAATTTAGTCTGATGTGCATGAACTATTGATAGAGGGATAAGGATCCCTTCCAACCGGCTGTGGCAGTAGTGGGGCATTCCCACTTTCTCTGTTAGGGAACTTGAGTGACATAGGAGAACAAATGCATTCATACATGCTCATAATGACTGAGACTGACTTCTCTGTACAGCTTTACGTGATTGACAGAATTCTATTGCAGGTAGGGATTAAGGATTTCTCTCCCAAACCCCACTTCTCCACACCCAGGATAGTAAATGTTTAAATGAAAGACTATTTTCCACTGACACTTGTGTTGACATCCATTTGATTGCTTCAGATAAATGGCAGTGCCATTATTGTTGCTTGGCTTTTGGAACTGCTCCATCCAATAACAAGGTTGAGGAAAGGAGTGTGGGAAGTTTTCACAAAATGATCACGCCCTATCTGACCTCTCAGTCCTCCTTCGCAAAGGAAACCCACACAACCCCTTCAAAAGACTAGCCTGGAAGCTTAAATCCATAACTTTACTAGACACTAAAAATCATAGACTCACTAAAGCCACTGGATTTTATGACTCATTACAACAGAGTCGTTAACTGCCCACATCACCTTGAACGGTCTCTTACCACCTATATTAACCCCTTATGCTAAACAATTTGTTCCACCTTGTACTTAGCTGTGACACTGGGAGTACATTTCCCAGATCTGAAGAAGAGCTTTGTGTGGCTTCAAAACTTGCCTCGCTCACAAAGAGAGGTTGGTCCAATAAAAGATAATACCTCAATCACCTTGTCTCAGCAAATCAAAAGCAATTCCACAAGGATTTCGGAGGCAGTGCTCTCTGCCTCCAGGAGACTGGGTGTAGCCAATTGTGTGCATGATAGAGGAAGGAATTACTCCTGTCAACTCCTCTGTTATGTAAGAAACATCACTGAGAGTCTCTAAAGGAAGTTCTGTCTATCTCTTTTACGTCCCAGTGGCATTACGAGCTTCTTAAATCAAGGCACTGAAGCTCAATAGTGAGCTACATATTCTGAGCTTTATTGGTCATATCTGCACTGAGTAGCCATGCAGCACTGACTAATCTCCCAAAGCCAGCAGCATGCTGGGACAGCACAAAATGAGGGGGCAATCACTGTTTTAAAGTCTTTCAGGAAGCCGGGAAGGGACCTCTCTAGGAGAGGACATCCTTCACCTTTCAAGGATAATGATTGTGATCAAGAGTCCTGAGGTTGGGCATAAAAAGAGAGGGATCTTTCAGTTTTCCTTAAGGATACCCAAACCCCTTGTTAGACCCTCATCTCCCCCATCCCAGTTTCTGCTGCTTGTAGATTGATTTGCTGTAGGGACCCGTGGCTCTTAGCTTTGTTTTGTGCATAGAAACACTTTAATCTCTCTTTGGGACTACAAGGTCTGCAGACTCAAAACCATTTCCCAGTGTCCAAAGCTGCCTTTTCTTTCTCTTCACAGTTTAATGGCAGGGATAATCGCTGGGCTACTTGCAGGGTACAACACAGATACCTGCGTCCAGATGGGCCTCCTCTCTGCCTACTTCTCCCTCCGTTCATATGAGCCCATCTCCCAGGAGATCAGTACTATCAGCGTGAACCTGGAACAGGTCAAGGCTAGGAGCTGGCCAGAGGTGAAGATGTGGATGATGGATTAGATCTTATGCTCCAGAGCTCTCTCAGATGTTACCTCCCCATTCCAATCACATCTTAAACTCTGTACTTTTTCCTTTCTGACATGGGTTTTTCCTAGACTTCTGTGATGATCTGGGCTGGCCTCTGATTATGCCAATGACGACTAGTTGTGAGTGGGAGGTTGGGTGCAACATGACTTCAGCTTTCCACCATTCATTATCAATCTCCCAATGTCACACAGCCAGTATCTGGTACTACACTTCCCAGAAAGCAAAAAACTCAGAGTGCCTAAACAGCTTGGACTGCACCTTCCTGAGAAGCGTGTATTTCTTCCTCCCATCTTCATAGTGTAGACGCCCATCAGCCATGGCACACAGCTCTATGACATGGTCTAGTGATCAAAGTGGAGCAGGGCATGCTGGGCCTAAATAGCTAGATACTTCTGTAACTTCTGCAATGTCCAAGTGCTTCCAAAACACAAATGAATGTAACCTCAACATCCCACTGAGGTAGGGAAGTACTGCTCTTGTATTACAAATGGGGACTTGAGGCACAGAGATTAAGTGACTTTCCTAAGGTCACAGTGAATCTGTAGCACAGCTGGGAATGGAACCAAGATTTCCCAGCGCCCTGTCTAGTGTTTAACCACAAGATCATCCTTCTACTGGTGGCCTTTCTGGCATCCATCTCTTCATTACTGAGGGTAGTAACAATTGGATCCATTAATATGAATTAGATACAATCCTTCAGCTTCTGGCAAGTTGCAAATGCATCCCGCTTGGTTATGCAAAGTTTGAGTACTTGATGAATAATATCTCCCTAGCCATCTAATGTCATAATCAGTTGACTACTGAGTGAATAAATCCATGAGAAATAGATTTATTCCATCCGGCACGGGGGTGCTCACCTCTCCCCTTCCTTACAAAATGGTAGGAGAGTTTGCCGCTGGCTGACCTGAAGACAGCAGGTCAGAGCCCTCTTTCCTGGAGAGAGCACCTGCCACCGTATTTTCTGTTCCATTCATTTGGAAAAAACCCCGTTTTGTCTCCTTTGTCTGTTCAGTCTCCAAGGCATAATATCAGAGAGTATCCATAAGTTCACCTACAATGTTGTTACAGACATATCACAGTGACATTAATGACCACTGTGTTAGTAGATCTCAAACGATATATTACATCGCCTTTTCTATAAATATAATGACACCAGTGTGAGAGGTGTAGTGAGGTTCTCAGGCCTGATAAGAGTTGCTGAGACAGAAAAGTCTTTATATAAAACAAACAAATAAGTTTATTAAGTACAGAAAGATTTTAAGTGATTATAAACCAGAGGAAGGCAGGTCAGATTTAATCAGGATGAAATAAAAGCAAATTGCATTCTAACCTAAGGTTAACACTTTCAGTAATTTCACAGTTTTAGATCATGCTCACCACAGGCTGGCTGACTCCTTCAGCCAGGCCCTCCCCCTCTGGACAGTCTTTCAGTTACTTGATATTGCTGTAGATGGATTGTAAGAGAGAAAGCTCGAGAGAGCCAAAACGTCTCCCCGGTCAGGTAACAAAAGTATCCATGCATGGTTTTCTCCACATCCTGAGTCAATGAGCATTCCCTTATCAGATGCTTAGGCCGGTCCATTGTTCCTGGAAGAGCTGGGTTGTTTTATGCATGCCTTAGTGAGGTGTGAACTACCTCTCTGCTGCTTAGTGTTTGCCTAGATCTGCCTCAAGCCATGAGACACACATTTGGGAAGATTACATAGCAAAGCCTCATAACCATGCACATGACACTGCAAGAAACATTCTGCCATAACGATGATGTTCAGTATGCCACGAGCATTCCAAAAACATCTTCCCTGCCATACTTTGCATTAAACGATATGCAGTGAACTATACGGGTGAACATGAATGATACACAGTCACACCATAAGAGTGTTCATCTTTATGACATCTCCTGCTTCCTTGCTGCCCTTTTGGGGTGTCTTAAATCAAAGTGCTAGCAGGGGGGCTGGATCCTGTGCTCAGGACTATGATTGAGGTCACCCCGTGTATGTGTATGAGTGCGTGAGCTCAGGGGGGTGGGGGGGAGGGTGGCATAATGAGGGGAAGCACCTTTTCCCACCACCTTTGCATACTCACTCAGGGGGCAACCTCAGCCTAACTGAAAAGTGGATGAAGCAACAGCCTTTCCAGTGGAAGCAGTGAAAGAAACACACACACACACACACACACACACCCCGATACCCCAGTGGTGAAAGTATATAATCAGTCATCTAAGGTATTTACAAATGTCTGATTGTAAAAGACGCCTTTCAGTCCAAATTAACCCCTTCCTCTCATGCACGTCTCCCCACCACCTGTGAATATTTTGCCAGCAGACCCACTTGCTAAGCTCAGTCCTGCCTGCAAACACCAAAACGTTCCATGATCCCAGCTGGGAAAGATTATGCTAGACACACACAGATACCTTTGGAAAGAGGTGGGGTGTTGCTAGTGGGAGGGCTGTGGGAGAGTTTGGAGGGAGGGGGACTTTCCAAGCAGTAGCAGCCAGGTTTGCAGGTATGAAATGAAAGCAAGAGTTTCACTGTCGTTGACACCCAGAAAGAGGGGTAGGCTGGGGGGGAGATCTTGGCTTTATAAATGGTTTCAGCCACCCACACTGAGCAAGAGGCAGCTCTGATCCTCCCTACAAGCACCTGGGCTGGGCACAGGAACAGACAGGAGCTGAGAGGAAGCCAGAGCGCAACGATGAAGGTTTATGCAGTGACCGCCATTGCTGTCCTCTCAGTGCAGCTCTCTTTCCTGGGTCAAGCTGGGGCTGGGAAAGGGATGGCAGCTCCAGAGACGCAGAGGGGGGCTGAGAGAGCGAGAAAAGTACCTCAGCCATCAGAGGGAGGAGAGAAAGTGCCAGATGGGAGCTCAGTGAGGAGTCAGCAGGCTGCCAGAGTGCAGAAGGGGCCAGGAGAAACTGGAGCCAGGGCCCACAGCAAACTGCTGAGCAAGCCACCACGAGAAAGCAGTAAACAGAAGGTCACTAGCAACCAGCAGAGCCCCCAGCTGCCGCCGCCCAAAAGCAAGAGCCCGGGATCCAGCAACCACTTGGAAGGCCACGGGAAATTCAATACTGACACAGTGAGTATAACGCCGCGCCACCACCCTCTGCCTGTGTCTTGCTTCCACTTCAAACGCGGTCCCTGCCTAACAGCTCCCTCTGGGGTGGTGAGGAGGAGACCCTGGTTCATCTCACCAGACGATGAAATTCAAACCAAGGATTAAGGTCTGGGGAGACAACCGAGAATGTCCTCTCCACCTGGCCATCCCATCCTGAAGGAGCCGACATGTTGATGTATGGGAGAGTCGTAGTGAAAGAGATCTGTGGAGGCACCAGGCTCTCTGTGCCTGCCTGTCAACTAAAGCCATCAAGTGGTTTTCCTAGTCTGTCTGATATGTGTGTGTACACAGTTCTGTAATCCAGTCTAGGTAACCTGCCTGCAGGGCTTAGAGTGGTCTCACTGAAGATCTGGGTCTGTCATTCGCTAGTTCATAATAAAATTACAGCTTCTTTTCAACACATTTGGGGAGACAGGGAGATCATCTTTAATACTAAACAGCAGCCATAGCTCAGAGAGCAGCATGAAATGGTCTGTCTTGCCAGTCAGGTACCTCGACACCCTGCTTGTAGGTTAGCCAGGGATGGGTCCAGAGCACTGACACAGCAGAGTCTGTCTCTTCTTAGAGTTCAGCATAAACAGAAAAACCCAGTTCCCAATGGTAAATGCAAGATGAAGTGCACAGAAATCCCATTTCCAGGCCATTTCTTCCCATTTAAACAAGCATGATGATCAGAACTGAGTGAATAATTGATTTTTCGGTTTGGTGGCTGAACCAAAAATATCCCCCAAAAATACTCAGTTTGTTTTGAACCCAGACAGATTTTTTCCCCCCAGTGTTCTGTTCCCTTGTCAAAACAAGACAAAACAAAAATTTTGTTCAGGTCGAATGAAACGTTTTGAATGTTGCTTCAAAACAACATTTCCTAAATGACATGTTGACACGGTTCATTTTGAAAAATGTCAAAAGGAAAACTTTAAACATCTCTGAATTTATTTTTTCAGCTGAAACTATTCGCTGACTTTGCCCCAAATTCATGAACAGTTTTGACAATTTTCAGGCAAATTTACTATTTGTTGAAAAAAATTCACCTAGCTCTAATTAAGTCACCGTTGCTGATACCATTTACCAACATATTTTGAAAACACACTTGCTTGGAGCTGAGCAACTAAATATCAACTTTAGGCACCCAAGTTTGAAAATAGCGTCTTGACAGAGCAGGCTGCGTATAACAATGTACCCCATGGGGGTTGAGCCCCAGTTCCAATGAAGGGGTGCTACTGCAGACTCTCTGAGTACCTGACTTGTATCATACCACACTGCAGTGCTCTCACATCTGCCACTCAGCTTTAAATGTTGGTATCTGTGTAACGCAGCTCATCAAACCTTGGCCCATCTATAGCTAGAGGGCTTGCTTTATACCAGCATGGATTTCCATCAGCGGCTCATCATAAGGCTGGGAGCACAGCCCCTCCTTAGCCCCTATAACATAGGCTGTGCTGTCTATCAATAGATCAGACTTACCCTATTTAGTATTAACAGTCAAAGTCAAATTAGAGTTGCCTTACGCAGGATACTATTGAAGAGAGAGAAGAAAAAGATAAACCAAGAAATACAATAAAGAAAGGCATCATCTCGATCCTTGTCTAGGTAGTGATGGCACAAACCCAGTTACAATGGGTTGTACTTGCAAAAACTAAAGGGTAGTAGATGTAACTGTACAAGCCAGAGTCCCCCTGTCGCCACCCTTTGCTTTTCTCTTTCTGTCCTCACCAGTTCAATAGCAAGTGCCCAGGAAAGAGCTGATCAACAATTTCTCCCAAAAAATGCACGTCCTCTTTCCTGGAAGGGACTCTGTCTTATATAATCCAACCCAGCTCATTGTCCATGTCCTTGCACTGGGTGTTCACCTCTAGTATCTTCAATTCACCGAGGCCTGCTCGGACTTCTTGCTCCTAGCTCGCTACATCGGAGCTCAATTCTATAGAGAAATGTGTGGTTTCTTCCTACAGGTTAATTCCAGCAAATTTCACATGGATGAAATACATACATACAATCGATATGATATACATAGAATGATAACTCCTCAGATAGACACACTGTTTTATCACAACAAACAACACCGCATCACAAGATGTGTTGCTGTACTAGCTACCTAGAGGCACTGGGAGGCACAGTATTGATGGACGAGAGCTACACCACCCGGAGAGAGCAGGGATCTAGCACCACGTCCTTCCTTCAGCCTAATTTGAATTACGGCTGTTTGGATTTTTTGTGCGTGTGCTTATTACGTTGTTTGTAAAAATGGGAACTGAAGCCCCCTGACCTTTCTAGATCCTTGTAATCTACCATATTCTGTCTGTTAAATAGAGTCAAGGAATAATTAATATAGATTGTACAGCCAGACCATTAAAAAAAAAAAACCAAACAGTGAGGAGCCCAGAAAAGGCAGCAAATGCTCATCACATTACTTCATACTCAACTTTGCAGCTTGGCTTCATTTTCTCCTGGATTCATTAAAGATCCCCCCAGCTGTCTGTGAGAGATTAAGTGGATCTTCTGAGCTCATCTAATTTCCAAACATGCTCCTGCTGTCAACTTGCAAGTGCTGGAGACAATGGCCTATGACAAGAGCAATCCCTGAGATTGAATGAGAGACACCGATAAAACTGAATGATGAACTAAATGGCTTTGCGCAGCTCAGTTTAGAAGCCAGCCACAATTAATAACTGCACAGTGGCCATACAACTTTAAACAGAAGCTCCCTTTTGTGGCTTTGGGGTGGATTTTCACAGGCACAAATGGCAGGTAGGCACCCTTTTGCCTCTGCCAAGCACCTTTCCCAGAAAAGTAGTTAGCTTTAAGATACAGCCACAGGGGTGAGTTATTAAATACGGTAGTAGCTATGCCGCCGATACCAGGTAAGATTATTATATAATTTGCTAAAATAAAACCACGAAGGAGCTGGTTTTACATGAAGTCTCTGTGGAGCTAGCCTCATTAATCTCTATTGTTGATTTTCAGCTACGCCTAGAGAAGAGGAAAACTTTATTTGGATGGATGATTATTTGCATTGCTGTAGTTCCTAGGGGCCCCACTGAGCCAGGCACCATGTACACTAACAAAAAGACAGCCACAGCCCAGATCAATTCAGCTTTTGAGGACTCTGAAACCCTCCCCCTTTAGAGAGTTTAAGAAGAAAGCAAGTACCACCAAGGGGGAGGAGGGAGGAATCAGGGGCCCAGCTGCACCTCACAGGGTTGAATTATTAACCTGAAGTGCAGAGATGGGTTTTAACTACGCCTCCAGCTGTGAAAACCCCAAACTTTGGAGTGAAGGGAGCTTCGGAATTGGATCCTGGATCCCGATGTCACAGCTGTCCCTCAGTGCTAGAGCGAGCCAAACCAGATCCAAATTTGGGGGGTGGGGGGGGGGGGGAAATGAAATCTGGATCAGGATCCACACTTTCATGTTTGTGTTGAGAGAGAACCTTCCCCGCCCCCGCCCTCCCCGGCTGTGGGGAATTCAGTGCACTTACTAGTGTAACCAACAGAAACCCGAATTAAAGTTCAGTATAGTTTGAGAGTATGGGAATTACTTGGGCTGGGCATTGGTCGCAGAGGGAGTGTGTTGGTATCATGACAGCCTCTCTCGCGCTCTCTCCTTCCAGTATTCCTGTCCTGGGATTCAATCGAAGACCTGCCAGAAACCCTCAGACTGTGATGGCTGCCTTGGCCTCTACACCTGCAAACTGCCTAGGGGGAAGTGTGGTTTGAAAGCTGTTTCCAGGAAGACAGGTACTGCACAACTCCAGCCAGCCCCCAGTGCAGCAATGAACGCATCAGGGTCCCACTACAAATGGCCGGACAATAGAGGCTTTACGCCCGTCACTTAAAAAAACCCCAACACCATTGGTACAAATGCCACACTGGACTTCTTCAAAACCTCGCCTCATCTTGCACATAGCAACTCCTCCAAGCCTCAACGAGTGAGCTACAGGCAGGGCAATAACGGGGCACCTCTGAATACCTGTGTTCAGACACTTATTACATGCCAAACTAAGGGCTTGTCTTCACTGCAGAGTTAGCTCAAATTAGAACTCAAGCATTGCCCCTGACTCAAGTTCCGTCCACATACAAAAACCCTTAACTCATGTGTGGTGGTGCTTTTAACTCCAGGGAGCTGGCCTCTCAGAGAGGATAGGCTAAAGATCAAGACCTTGTCTTCACTAGCACTTATGCAAGCAAAACTTTTGTCATTCAGGGATGTGAAAAAACACCCCGCGAATGACATAAGTTTTACCTGCATAAGTGCCAGTGTGGATAGCGCTATGTCAACAGGAGACGCTATCCCGGCAACATAGCTACTACTGCTCGTTTAGGTGGTTTTATTATGTTGAAGGGAAAGCTCTCTCCCGTTGACACAACATGGCTACTCAAGCGCTCTTCCAGCAGCACACCCATACCAACACAGCTGTGCCGCTGTAAGTTTTAAGTGTAGACTAGCCCCACATTAACACAACTCGTTAGCTGCTAACACAACCACTCTGTATAACTTGAGTGTTATTTCACAGTGTGGCCATGCTCACTTGAGCTAGCCCTTTTAAACTCAGTAGTGAAGACAAGTCCTGAGTTACCTGGGTTACAAAGTTAAGCACTCACGTTAGGAAATGCCAGAATTAAGCATGGCTGTGCCACCACCATTAGGCCCCCTTGTGCCTATGCTCTAAGATACAAGCTTTTAACTAGGTTCGTATTATTTTTTTCCTCAGGGTGACTGCTATGCTAGCTAACATGATTGTAAATGTGGTAAACTGCATCTAGACTAACTGCTAGTTTGTGTTTCAAATGGGGTTAGCCTGAGGTAAGTAAAACAAAATCCAAAACCAAACAAACCGAACCAAACGCAGAACACCACCTTTTATCCCCGAGGCTGGTCTACACTCAAAAAAATTATACTAGGGCCTGGTCTACACCTAAAACTTAGGTCAACATAGCTATATCGCTCGGGGTTGTGAATAATTCACACCCCTGACAGACATAGCTGAACCGACCTGCTACACTGACAGAAGTGCATTAGCACTTTGATCGGTAAAATTTTTGTTGGTCAGGAATGTGAAAAAACAACTCCCCGACTGACATAAGTTTTACCGACAGAAGCTCCAGCGTGGAGAGTGTGTTGGCAGGAGATGCTCTCCCGCCAACAGAGCTACTGCCACTCATTGGGGGGTGGTTTAATTATGCCGATGGGAGAGAGCTCTCCCATATAGACTGGCTACACAGATGTTACAGCAGCATGGCTGCAACAGTACAGCTGTGCTATTGTAAGATCTCTAGTGTAGACATAGCCTTAGCTACTACCTCTTGAGGATGTGGATTAATTACAGTGATGGGAAAAACCCCTCCTAGCATGGTAGCAAGTGTCTATGCTATGGCGCTATAGTGACTCAGCTGCAATGCCATGGCTGTGCTGCTGTAGCATCTGTACTGTAGACAAGCCAGAGGAGTGATTTTAAACAGATTTAATTAAACCAGTGTGAAACCCTGTGTGGAGGCTCCAGTCCAGACATACCAAAGGACGGACATAATTCCAGTGCAAGTGTTCATGAAGTCCTAGGAACAACAGCTGGATACCTTAAACAGCATATCTAGCTATTGTCATAATAAAATTTGGATATTCTAAAACCTTTTCTGTCTAGGAACAATTTTTCTGTGTAACCTAAGGTGTGAATATAAAGAAAGTAACATGGACATAACATACTCTCCCCCTATGTGGACACTCTTCTTCCAGCAGAAGAGCATCTCTTTTCAGTTTTCTTTTTGTTTGTTTGTTGCTTAGAAAGTGGGGGATTAAGTTAAACAAATAAGAAAGCCATTCCTATACTGGAATAAGAGTGTCACACACAGGGGTTTATACTGGTATAATTATACGATGTAAAACTTTTCCATGTAGACAAGTCCCAAGTAACTGCATTGAAGACTTAACTCCTAGACCACTGAAGCTATCCAGTCCTCACCCTATAACTGAGATTATAGCTAATCCATCCCTCATCAAGCTTATTTCCGTGTGTGTGTTTTCTCTGTAGGTGGATTCTACCGACGTGTATGAAACATGCGAGGTATTTGATTCTGCTAACCCTGGGATGATACAGCATGACATCAAGCTGGAAAGGTTGCACTGCAGCCTGGAGCCCAAAACTCTCTGTATTTCTTTACAGCTCTCACTTTAAATGTTGAACTACAAACTTCAAAGATGTAAGCATTCCACACAAGACACACTTCACACTGCTGCTTTTTAGACTTCCACATTCCATGAGATATAGACGTTTGAATTGCTCTTTTCTTAAGGCTACCAATGAAACCACTTCAGTGACCACTGAGCCCTGGGACTTAGGAGCCCTTTTACATTAGCCTGGCTAAATGTAGGCCACACAATAAGATGAACCCGGCTATAACCATGGCCTGCTTTATCCTGGCTCCTATCAGGGTTGTTCCACTAAAAGCTGCCTGGGTTCACAACACCAGTTTCAGTGTGTTCATACACAAAATAAAATGAATGGAGAACTCACTTAGCATTATGAACCCTTCTGGAAATTTCCCTGATTCTTCCCTCATTATGGCTCCAATACAGCAAAGTACCCAAGCACATGCTTATGTCCCACTGACATCAACTATGCCTTACTCAGCTAAGCATTTGTGACACGTAGCACCCACCCTGGGTGCGTCGTTGGCAGTGGAGACATAACTCGGGACCTTGAGTTCTAACAGCACCAGCTTCTATTAGCTGAGCTAAGAAACCCAGATTTGTTCACCAATGCCCCAGCATGCTCATCAACCTCTGTATGTGGCCCGGATGCCATTAGAGGAGGACAGGACACTACACTGCATGGTGTGGGTTACAGATGCAGTAAAGCATACGGTAAAGTGTTTGGCTGACCTGGAGCCTGTAACACTAGTTTCTCCCCATTTCTCCCTGTTTATCTATCATTACATTTCCCTTACATTTTTTTTTTAAATATAAAGAAACAGCTTTAGGTTAGTGAGGATAAACTTTTCAGTGAAAATCTCCACCGCAAGAGTCCTTCAAGATTTTTGGTAGCTGCAAAGTTCATTTGATCACTGCAGTAATTACTCTCTTTACAAGTCACAGAATAACAGAGTTGCTAGGGCTGAAGAAGACCCATAATCCTGAGCCAATCTCACTGAGGTAAATGGGACTTTTCCAGCTGACTTCAGTGGACATTGGATTGGGCTTCTCATGCCTCATCCCTGCTTTGTGTGTGTTTGTGCATGAATCACTAATATCTGTCAAGTCCTTGCAGTACTCACACACTTTTACTCCAGATCCGGAGTCTGAGCCCCGTCTGCACATGCATACGCACAGTTTCAGGATGTTTGAACTCAAATAGCTGAGGTGTCTCTCTGTGGTTGACTCTATAAGTGAGCACACTGTAAACAATCCCAAGAATGCTTGGTTTCTTTGGTTTATAATGAACAGAGGACTCTCTTCAAGCCTTTGCAAATGATGTTATAGCCAACAGTTGGATCTAACTTTTTTTTCCTGTATTGCATGAGCTGTGCACAATAATGCAAGAAAACAAATAACCAGAAAATAAATCAGTGACTTTAAATGGACCATTCATCCAACCCAATATAAGTAAGTCATCTCTTGCAAATGTCACTGATTTTCAAGTGGCAGGTGGAAGATATGTAGCTTATCTGTCCTATAAAGAATGATTGTAAGTGACACCACGTGGAATCCTACATGAAGACCCAGAGCATGGATTTGGGCAAGTCAATGGGAAAGCTGCTAAATAAAGCAAAACAGTAAATTCTGCGTGCTGGATTTATTTTAAATTAAGTGAATTTAATGCTGGTGAAAGGTGCTACGCTGACAGCGCTAGAAACAGAAATGATTTATCCACAGATCAGAGACAGCAGCAGTTCATACTGAGCAGTCCAAGACTCAACCCTGTTCTGGAGGGACAGCACCCAGCAGTGTGGGGGGAGTTCAAATCTCCATTTTCAATTGGCCCTCCATCAGCCTCTCTGCTGAGGCTACTGAGAAGGTGGGTAACAAACTACAAATGGATGGTGGTGTTCACAATGTTAGCACCTGACCACTAGAAACTGGGCTGTTACGTGACAGAGGTGGGTAAAATAACGAATGGAACAGAAAAGGTCAGTTGTGTTCTCCTATCTACCTGCTTCAAGAACAAAGCACATTCAATTTACTTTGAAACTGATGGGAGGAAACAGGTATTTTTTTAAAAACACAATGCAGAAGTAACCTTATAGTATGCAGCAGGCCCCTCTGGATTTTTGTGACATGCTACTACTGGCTCCTGTGGAAAGCGGGAAATTAAGTAGCACTGAGTTGAAGTGGAGTGTACAGCACTCCTGAGAGCCAGGTGCCGAGAGTCGCAACTTGGACACCCTGAAATGGCAGTACCCAAAGTGGAGGGGGTGATTAAGACGGCAAGTCTCTAGCAGCTTTGAGCCTGGACTGCAGGCTCAGTGGTTTCAAATCCCAGCTCTCCACACTCCACTATATGCAGAAGGCTGATGTCAGTCTTCTCACATGCACAACAAAGCAGAACCATATCATGCTCATCCACAAACAACCCCACAGGCTCTCTACTCCCTTCAAAAACCACCTGCCTTATTTTTAAATCCTCCCACCACACACTACCAGACTTGCTTCAGCCGACCTCATAAACCTGCTACCTGCTCTGCTCCCTTTTCACATCTTGCAACGACCCCCGGCTCGCATTCCTACTGCTGCACGTTTGATGCAAGAGCCTTCTCCTTTGCAGCTCCTATTGTCTGGAACAGTTTGTCTGTAGGCCTCAACTCGCCCTCATTTTATACCTCATCCAAAAACGTATCCCTTAGGCTTGCCTCAATTTCTGTCTCCCACTTCTCATCTAACTCGGTGAAGCATTTTGCGAGAGAGACTAGAATAAATTAAATAGTATTGTACTACATTTGGTAAAAAGTCAGTAACTTTGGATATATTTAGCATTACTAAACTACCCCTGCAAACCCAGTCTCCCAGGGGAAGGCTCTGTGGCACTCTTAAAGGTGCAGCTGAGAATCAGCTGGTCTTATCCCATTTTGCTGCTTCTCTACCCCTTGCTGCCATCCAGGGTTCCACTTTGCTGCTCTTCAGACCTGAATGAAGTTTGTCTGTTTACCACTGTCCCCATATTGATCACACCTGTGTATTATTAACTCACATCTATCTCACTGGGGCTGTGCTGAGAGGCCACCTAGCCTGAGGGCCCAGTTATGCTACACATTGTACAAACACAGTGAATATATGAATTGTTAGGCACCATACAGATATTAGCTAATTAATGCTCTGAAAGTCACTTGTCCACCTTCCCCGCCACTCACCCGTTCACTCTCTGCACCCCTCGAAGAGAGGGGCCAACATTTTAAGAAGTTTTGCAGGCACACCTCTCCAGAACCCAGGAATCAAAGGTCATCAGTTCCCCAGGCGCTGAGAGGGGACTTCCATATGCCTGACTCTGGTGAAATGTAGGCTGCTCTTAAACTGAATATATTAATGATCAAGGCCCTTCCATGGTCAGGGAGGCGGGGTCAGATGAACACCCAGGAATGTGGCTGCTTTTCTGAATCTAGGGCTGTCTCCCTCCCCCACAATCCACCTTCCCCAAATACCACCAACCCCCAAGTTCCCCTTACCTGCACGCATCCTCAGGAGACATCACTGCCTACCTTCTCCCTCACAGAGGGTGGATTGGGGGGCGGGGGACACGACACATGTCTCCTCTTTCCCCTGAGGAAGGTGTGGAGCTCCTCCAGGGTTTGGCCTCTCTCAGGGAGCAGCTGTTTTCAGCTGTTGCCTGGGATCAGCACCCAGGGGAGGAGGAGAGAAGAGGGAATCAGAAACCACAAGCCTCTGGCTCCTGCCCACTCTTCACAGCTTCCCCTAGTGGTGGTGGGGGTCAAACATTTTTTTTTTTTCTGTTAATTGCTGGGCCCGTACTGGGGACCAGGTTCAAAATCCCAGGTGAAACAGGCAGTCACGTGAGCCATGTACAAACCCTTCCACTCTGTCCCGCCAACGAGCTCTAGCCGCTCGGCTTTCTCGACAAGACAAGACAGCCCACAGCCGATGTTATGGATGCAGAGTCCACACAGACGCTGTGTTGCCCTGACTACGCTGGGGCCTTGTCTACACACTACAGAGTGTGGTCGACACACGTTGTGCCGGCGTACGGCCACCGCTGTCATTAAACCGCTGTCACCTGTCCTCACTATGCGCCTTGTGTCAGCGGAGTGCGTTCACCTACCCGCTCGTGCATGGACACAGGGAGCAGTGCACTGTGGGTAGCCGTCCCCCTGTGCAACTGCCCACGGGGTGCTTTGGGAAGGGTTTGTGATGCCTCCTGGGGCAGGCACAGCATCACACGATGAATGTCTCTGAATCCCATCCTGCCATGGACATCCTACTAGATTGACAGCCGCTTTTCAACTGCCCTGGCAGCCGAACTGCCACCGCTGAACACGAAACACAAACACAAGAAGTGTGAGAGTGGGGATGGAGGGAGGGGAAGAGAGTGTGTGACAGGGAGTGTGTGTGTGTGTGAGACAGAGACAGTGTGTTGGGGGACAGAGAGTATGTCCCGCACGCTGTCTCTTTAAGTACAGACTGCAGCTGGAAGCAACCAGTCCTGAGGCAGAAGCTGGTGCAGAGATAGCTGGTGTCCCTCTGTCCCCCCCAGCTCAGTGGAGACCTGTACACCAGCAGGGCGAGGGGACACCCCGACAACAGCCCCTGCCTTCCTCCCTGGCTCTGCACAGCACAGCAGGAGTCTCTCCTCGCTCCCCCAGCAGCAGCATGGCACTGCCTGCATGTCTGCCATAGGAGAGCAGGATTGATTCCCTCGGAGTTCTCCCACGGCTCCTCTCCCCACAGATCCAGAATGATTCCCTGCCCCCCACTCCCTGCAGTCCAGGCAGGATCCGGGCCGGTTTGCTGCCAGGAGCCGGCCTGCTCAGCTGGGCAGTGGCTGTGTGAGCTCTCCACGCGGAGCGATTTCAAAACTTCCTGGGGCTTTGAAGGGGAAGGGGCACAAGCCTGTGTAGCTGGAGTGCAGGGTAGTGCCGCAGAGTTCAAACCAGTGAGCAGAGCGGCCAGGGTGGGCATTGTGGGATAGCTCCTGGAGCCCAGTTACGGTGCACAGCGTCTACACTGACGCGTTGGCGCTTTAACTTTGCCGCAAAAAGCTCTACGCCTCTTGACGAGGTGGTTTTAGTTTGTCGCCAAAGCAGGGGAGTTTTGTCGGCAGGGGGAGCATTGCAGTGTGTACATCAGCACCGTTTTGTTGCCAAAAAGTCAGCTAGTGTAGACCAGCTCTGACATAAGCCTTACGCCCCTTGTGGAGGTGGGGTTATTATATCAGTGTAGTACGGCACTTGCATGGGCTGGAGAAAGTCTGTAGTGTAGACACTGACATAATTAGGTCAGCGTAAGCTGCCTTATGTCGACCAAACTGCGTAGTGTAGACCAGCCTTTAGGTGTGTGGGTGGATAAACATAACTATTCCATTTGACCACTAGATGGCCCTGTTGGCCTACATACAAAATGAGGCAGCAGGTCAAAAAAGAAAAATCTGTAGTTCTCAACAAAAATTCCCAACTCATTTTCTTTTTACATTACTCATTTTTAATTACATTATGAGAAGTTCTCCACTTACACTATACAAGGAAAGGCCTCTCCATGTGGTACAGCCACCTTGCAGAGCATAGCGGTCGCTTAGTTGGCTGGCACATCAAGTTCTCAGTAGATTTAGTGGTTCTCCCTCCACCGCCTTCCCTCATTCGTAAGCACAACCTGCACACCTTCTTCGGCAAGATCTATTTTCATATGTTTCCTCTGATTCTCCCCGGCCTCTGTCCTTCATTCTCAGCATCGCCAGCTCAATTCAGGGGTAATATGACCTTTTCCGCCAGTCCCCATTCTCACATCCAGCAGTGCCACTCGGCAAGGAGGCAGGGCATGTGTCAATGGTTAATATTTTTCCTAACCCCAATATAAATAGAAAAAAAAAAGTTTAATAGCTAAGAAATCAAATCCATTTGGAGTTCTGCAAAATGCTAATGCAGAGTATAGAGTGCTTGGTCCAGTGCATGTTACTGTAGGAGTCCAGAGGCCTCTCCAGGCTGCTCTCTTGCCATCTGTTCATCTCACGGGGCCACTTTCACACAAGAGCAAACCCTGGCCTTTCTGCCTCCAGCGCTTGGCTCCCAGGGCTGTCACCTCCTTGGGAGTTGACTAAATGGGAATGGTTGGTAACAGTTCGTTGTGTATCTGCTGAATTGTAAACTCCTTCATTTCTATGGATCGATGGCGCTCGTGACTCTTATTTCTTGTGGAGGAATTTCATTTTGCTACCTGAAGGAGATGAAGTGAGGAAAACAGCCTTTACCTAGTGAAATATACAATGGAGAAAGTCTTAGCTCCATCTCTCACCCCAGAGCCAAGTGGAGCAAGGATGGAGGTGGAGTTGCTGCCCTTGAATTACGCCTTCCCTCTCCCCGCAATACTGGACCTTGTTCCAGAGCCTCTCTCCTCTCCCAGCCCCTCCAAGGAAGGAAGTGGCTCCTCCTGGAGTCAGTCACAATAGCACTGCATGTGTCAGCCAGACAGAGGTGATTTGAAAGGCCTTCTCCCTCCTTTCCCCTTAGCTGGGAGTTAAATGCTCTGCTTTCAAAGGGCTTCCAGCCCTCTTTCTCTCTGTCCCCCTAGGTACTTATATGGCCTACGCTATTGCAATAGCTGAGCGCCTCAAAACTGTTCATAGATTTATCTTCACGACACCACTGGGAGCTCAGGGCCCAGACTTTGATCCCCCACCCAGCCATACAGCTCCCAGTACCACTGACATACAAGTGCATTAATATGTGGCCCGACACTGACCACTAACTAACTGAAGGCCCCATGACAGATCACAGGAACATACTGGGGGAAACCAGATTCAACCCTTTGGAGAGTGGCGCCACTTCAAATAGCATCTTTGTTGCCAGATCACTGAACTGCTGTCAAGAGTAACGTGCCACACAACCACTGTGAAAAGACAATGGTTGCTCTAGCATCTTACCTAGTCCTTTCAGGAATTTATTGACTCCACTCTGCTCCCCACTGGGGAGCGTTTCCAGGTACTCCTGGGCACGTACCTCAAACAGACCTGTCGGCAAAAAAACCCCACAATCCTTTTGGTTCCAAATACATAATAATACCTTGTTCTTCATTAGCAGGGCTAAAAGCACTATATTAAGGAGGTCAGTGCCACTATCCCCATTTTACAGATGAGGAAACTGCAGCTCACAGAGCAGACATTAACTTGCCCCAGGTTACCCAGTAGACCAGTGGCAGAGCTGGTCTCCTGAGTCACAGTCCAGTGCTCTATCCAGTAGGCCACACTGCTTCCTTGTGCAGACATGACTAGCCAGACTGATCATCTTTGCTTCATGGAGGGAATGGAGGAATCTTTTCAAGAGGAATCTCTTGATCACTCTGACATGGAGAGATCAGAGACTAGAATACGGGGCTCTTGGGGGAATTAACATTTGGGGGCCACATTATCACCATCTAGGAAAAACGCCTGGGTCCCTTTGACCTGTCCAATGTCCAGTGATCATTAGATCTTTTGAGGAGCTTGCTCAACCAGCACTGACCAGAGATTTGGATGAGACAGCCCCTCAAGTTAGTGGCACCTTAGAGGCCATGGGACAGTAGTTAAGACTGAAATGATAAAAGCAGCTCTGAGAACGATGGACATTTACACAAATGTCTGTATTTCCCCAAATAGCCACAACAGTCACATCCAACCCATCCAGCTCTTCCTCTACTCACCTTTCCCTTAAATGCCTATCCCTAGAAGAAGGCATTACGATAGTAAACACATATACATCAATACACTGGAGTTAACGCTAGTTCTATAACATCCCTCACGTAAACTCGACATGGAATTGAAGGGCAACCAGCTACTTATGCTGCTTAACGCATCATGAGAAGGTGTTCACAACCTAAGAGAATCCGGTGAAGCACCCCTAAATGGCCACTATTTCCCAGCATTCATTAACAAAGCTCATCATTTCAAACACTTGACAAACACTAAAAGCAAAAACAAACAAAGCACTCCTGTCAGGTAAATAATACTTTCCCCAGCTTTACAGATAGGGAAACTGAGGCAGTGAGAATTTAAGTAACTTATCCAAGACCAGAGAGAGAGAGAGAGGCTAAGAACAGAACCCAGGAGTTATTGGCTTCTAGGTCTGTATTCAGGCCACATCTCTCTCAAAAGGGGATGTCACTGCAATCTTTCAAAAGCACATGATCATTGCCTCACTCCAGAGCTACAGCCAGTGCTGCTCCGGGAGATGACGTTGTCTGATGCTATTCTCACCGCTCCCAGGAGACTGATGACAAAGATTCCACAAGCCTGCATGGAACAAGAAGAGCCCCTAACCTTTGACCACCTGTTTCCGCAGCTCCCGTTCCTGAATGAAGCCCCCAAACATCTGGGTTTCCATGAAGACCTCCAGGAAGCGTCGAAGGCTCTTGGAGGAGACGGACTTACGGAAGGCCTCCCGCTGCAGGGTCCGCTCCTCTCGCTCGCTGGGGGTCAGGAACAGGGAGTAGTGGCCCATGATCTCCACAAAGAAACGAACGAAGGCTTCAGATACCACTTCGTTCAAGGGGCTGGACTCTAAGGAAGAGGAGTGGGGGGAGAAGCAGAGGAGAGAGAGAAGAGGGAGAAGAGAGGTGACGGTGGTGCTGGTGGTGGAATTATAAGGAGGTGCGGGGCGGGAAGGGTCACACACTGGTTTACTCTGAAGTTGCGTTCCTGGCTGTGGTTCCAATCCACACCACCTTACCAGCCCTGTTTCTGATGCCTGCTGGCCTCTTTAGAAACTGCACCCTGCATTGGCCTGGGTGTGAGGAGCAGCTGCAGAGATAGAGCAGGTTAACAGGTACTTTTCCACTAAAAAGCTGGAAGTGAGTTGCCAGTGCTCCCATACAAGCACTACGTAGGTTGCAGAGCCCTGGCTGGTGATTCCACACGGTGCAGATCCTCAGTGTGCCCCTCATCAACCCCCACTCTCAGGTGCTGTTTGAGTGTAGCAGTTAGTGACGCACACTGCCAAGTGGGAGACCTTATCGCATGTTACCGATTCACCCCTGCCCACGCTGGCAGTACTGCAGGGGGCCCGCAGGCTCCACCTGGCTGGAGGGGAAGGCTTTACTCACAGGACTGATACCAAAGCGACATCCTCAGCTAGAAGGAGTGTGGCAGCTACCCTGTGGATAGGGTGGGGGTGAAGGAAGGATGTACAAGGCAGCAGGCAGAGGTGACACCATGGCAGCTAATCACATAGTCAGCAAAGGTCACTAGTGTGCTGGAAAGTTTAGCAAAGCCTCAGATAGTTCTAGCCACTGAACTGTATCTTCACTTCAAACTGGGGCCAGGAGATGAAAAAAGAGTCCCTTTTGGGGAAGTGGAAAAAGGGCCACCAGACCCACCCGATGCAAACAAGCCAACAGGCTATGGGCTTTACCATGTTTGCCATTCAGAGGGCCCTCCTCCCTGTCGCTAGCCAGCTGGTTCCTCTGCTCCAGGATGTGCTCTAGTGCCGCCTGCAGCTTCCGAGGCAGGATGGAGTCCTCGTCCTCCATCTAGAAAACACAAGCACACACGCGGGCACCTTCTTAGGATGGGGCTTGCGCTGGCTCTGGGAACCTGCATTTCTCTCCTGCATTTCTCTCTCATGTGGAGTCAGGGAGAGATTGGGCAAGGACACAGAAGGGCACGCTGACGTTTATCTGTTACGAAACCCGGAGAAGAATAACAACAACACTGGGCACTTACCCAGCACCTTCCATTCAGGGCTGTCAAACCCTTCTACAAATATTAAAGGGGTGCCTCTCCCAGCTACACACCTCGCACTGGACAGCTCTTTAACTTTTCGTTGCAGCTGTTCAATCTGAGATCATGTCTCCCAGGCTCCCACCCCTGTCTCCACTGCCTCTCTGGAGGTTAGGTGTTGCTCTGATAATATCAGGAGCAAGAGTCATCTGGTCAAGGCCAGCAAGCAGTTTGGCAGGCACAGCTGCTGGGCTGAGATCTGCCTGTGGCTCAGTGATTTCCAACCCCTCCCCGCCCCCGCCTCAGACAGTGACATGCAGGGGGCAGTGGGAGACGGACTGAGCAGTAACAGAACTGGGAGTCAGAAGGGAGGGGTTTGCCACACTCTAGCTGCTGGGCGTGGGCAGAGATATTTAAGGGCTATGTAGCCAGGGCAGCTGACAAATGAAAACTGTACTAAAAGATAAGAAACAGCCGTTGTCCTCATAGCACCTCTGTGAGGGAGGGAGGTGCTAAAATCCCCACTTTAGAGATGGGGAACTGTGGCCCCAAGAGACTAAGCCTCTTTCCCAAGGTCTCACAACAAGTCTGTGGCAGAGATGGGAGTTGAACCCAGCACTCGTGAACCAATCCAATGTCTTAACCAGAAGATTGATTTCCTGCCCTAGCCTGAATTCTTTGGGTTGTGGTTGTGATTCAGAGGAATTGGATTCTGTTTAGAAAACAAACAAAGCCACCTGATAATCAGTCCCTGGCTTCCAGGTCTAGGAATATGTTCCCGGACTCCCCAGAATTCATGCTCCTCTGCTCCAGATCAGAGGGAATCAGAATCCAAAGGCATATTAGCCTGCAAACTGATGGCCAGATTCCCACTGATTGGCTTCCCACTACGGTCCGGTAATGCAAGACTAGAGGGAGGAACATGAGAGGGACTGATGAACACAAACACTGAAAGATCCAGTAAGACCAGTCCTCATTGGACGTTGCAGATATGATCCTAGGGTGTAATGCTGACCAGTGCTTAGAGCACATGACTCTGGAGTCTATTCTCAGCTTTGCCTTTGTCCGTGGCTTTGGACAACACACTTATACGGGCCTTGTGCCTCAGTTCCCCATCTGTAAAATGGAAATGATACTTCTCTACTTCACAAGGATTAGGGAGGGTTTAATACCTTAAAATTTAGAAAGTGCTTCGAGATTCTTTGAGGTGCAACGTGCACAGAGCCCAGTGACATTACTGTTAAACAGCACCTGCCATCAAATCCTGCCTCCTGACCTGTGTCAATGCAGGTGCTCCTGGTCCAGCCAGCCAAGCAGAATAAACAAATACAGGTCAAGGCAAAAAGATATCAAGGAAGTGGAAGAAAAATCCCCATATGGAACAGCTCTACTCACCTGTCTTAGGAATCGGTTATTAACAAGATCAACCACAAGGACCTACCAAGGAGAGAATGGGGAAGTATTATTTCCTGTCACTGGAGATAATCCCAAGCCTTCCTGGCTCTCAAGGAAAGCTTCTCCCCTCTCACAGAACCACAGCAGCAGGAGGCGATATAAAATACTGGCCAACAGCAGGGCCCTTGCTGTGGTTTTCTGACCACTTCACCACAAGCCACAAAATGACAGTTTGAACTGAAAGAAGCTGTCCTACAACCCTCCTGAACATATTCTGCCTTCACCTCTCCCCCAAACATCCCAAACCCTTAAACTAGAACACAATCAGATCTATTGTCTAAGCTAAAAACCTTACAAAGAAGCCCCAGACTATATTATACAGCCAAGGATGAGTGAGTGACCAAAATAATATGGGGATTTATCGTGTGCTCCTATTCAGAATTTACTCTATCTCACAAAACAAACAATACAACGTTTAAAAAAAATTTCAAATTCATCATGTGTCACCTGTGGAACTCATCGCCCCAGGAATATTGGAAGTAATTGCTTTGCAAAGATCAGCTCTGTATGAACAGTGTTGGTAGTTACAGAACAGGTGTGAAGTGGAGAGGAAAACAAGGTCTCTGATCTAAGCTCATCTTTAAAAGATTATTTCCTTTACCACCTCACCACCAGCAGTGCCATTAATGGGCAGAAGGTCGTAGCCCACCAAAGGGGCTCCATTGTCTCTTCTGCACTGGAGTCTAGGAACACTTTGGATGCGAGGCTGAGAATGTTATGACTCGTCACTCTGTGTGTGTGTGTGTGTTTGCCCTCACACTCCACTCATCAGTCCTTTTCGGAGTTATTCATTTATTACGGGTCTGCTTATAGTGATTATTTATTTACTTATATTGTGGTAGCATCTGTGAGCCCTACTTCACAGACTAGACCCCATTGTGCTAGATACTGTACAAACACAGAACAAAAACACGGTTCCTGTTCCAGAGAGCTTGAAATCTAAGTATATGATAAAAGACAACAGTTTAATACAGTCAGTCAGACAGAAGGTCCCAGGCCCTGGACAAACTCTAAAAAAACAATTAAAATATGACAGACTCAGCAACTGACTCACCAGGTGTGCTATCCTGGCAGCAATATAACTATAACAAAACTTTTAATAATAAACCCCACCAGCAAAAATCACCACTGCAGCGATTCTACCAACTCCCTGTGGGACAGGCAGCAAAATGAAGGCCATTACGTCAGTTCCCCCTACCAGAATGTGGTACCGTCACTGCTCACTAGGTAGCAGCCTGTGTGTTTTGGAGCCCAAGGTTACAGGTTCTATTCCTGACGCAGTTCGCTGGCAACTGGAACAGCTGTATTTCTACAGCCACAGGTAGTTACAATGCCACCCTGCCTTAAAGCAATGACACAATGTAATGGGTCTAAGTGGCAAACCTTCGGGGCGAGAGGACGACACAGTGCAGCAAAGGCCATGGCTTTTAAAAACAACAGTCTCGTATGAGTTCATGGCTCACCTCTTCCACTGGTAGCTCCTTGAGGCGGGACAGTGAGCTGGAGAGCAGGCCAATCAGGAAGGGGGTTGGTGAGCACACAATGTCAATCATGGAAGGTGGCAGGACGGGGATGTAGGTGTGCTGCCAGGTGAAGGGGTAGAGGAGAGCCACCATGGCATGGCAACATTTTGACAGGGTGCTAGAAGACAACACAAAACACATAGCGGTAGAGGCAAGGGAGAAGGTGGGCGCTCAGCACTTGCAGAAAAACCAGGCCCCTTTCAGGTGTCTCAAGTTGGGCCCCCACAACTCTTCTCCCTAGTCTTTAGTTCCTGGTCTAAAGGCACATGACATGGGTTAGGATTACCAAAAGCTATTCCTCTGTCACATGACAAGGGGCAGTTTTCCACTGACTCCGGTGGCTGCTGTTACAGTGCATGCCTGGCAAGAACAGGCAGAGGTGGCTAACTGTGCAGCTTTGTTTTCTTTAGAGAATAAAGATACAATGTTGAAGGCACAGCTTCTACTGATGCTTAATTCTCTCCCAGCCCTGGGACACCCCTTTAATTAACACCATCTTCGCTTTCTGACACTCGGCGTACACCTCAGTGAAGAACAAGGCTTCAGGGAAAAGGGTATCAACGCACGTATGATGAACGGTTCAGAGAAAACGGGAAACAGACCAAAAACCCTATAGAAACCAGGACAAAATAGTATCCTATCATAAAGATCCTGGTCAGGACAGTGCCCCAGAAGGCTCAGCTGAGCCAAGAGGAAGGTGGGGAGGGACTAGAGATTGCGAGTATTGTCTACACTGCAGTTGGGAAGTGTGACTATCAGGAGTAGGCATACCCAAATTGCCTTTATCTAGCTAGATCAATAACTAGCTTCAGTAACAAAATCACTGTAGCCATGGCCGTCGGGCAGCAGCATGGATTAGCCTCCTGAGTGCAACCCTGTCCGGGACCCGGAGCACATATTCGAGTGACCAGACATGCTGCCGCAGTCTCACTGCTATTGGTTCTTGAGCTAGCTTTGATCTAGCTAGATGCGTACATGTGCTGAAATCACACCTCCTGATTGCAGTAGAGATAAACCCTGAGGGGCTAGAGTAGGGGATATATAGTTTATGCTTTTCCCATTCAAATGCTACCAGTGACTCTGCTGAAAATTCCTTCATGGACAAATTCCAAAAAGGTTTGGCCAGAGAACCCTTCAGAGCGCTGGAAAGAGAGGTGGGCGGGGCATGCGGTCAGTTTCACGGGGATATGCAGAGCATGCAGCGGGACGCTGGCTGCTCATCTGTTCTTGGTTTTGGAAACGTTTGTGTATGTCAGGGGATAGGGAGGCTCGCCATAACAAGCTGTGTACATAACGTCATTTCGGTTTTACTAGCATCCAGCTCTTGAAAGAATGGGGGAGGAGAGAAAGGCTAGTCTGGCTTGAAGGAATCACATGGCCAGGAATGCACTCACAGCTGGCTTGTGTTAAACTCCACAGGGAGAATTTACAGTGAGAAATGTGGCTCTGGCAGCTGTTGCTGACTTGTAATGAGAGAGAGAAGAGGGTTTGGTAGATGTGGCCTTGAGCTCACTCAGAAAGTAAGTAAGGCCTGATTTTTTCTCCAATTAAGTCTGGTAAATTTGAGTCCCTCCAGCATGACACTAGAGCAGACTTAGGAGAATATCATGGTTGGTCCACAGGTTTTGGCTGGTTTCCACTGGATAAATTCAATTTGGCAGAGTGTGACTTCTGTTGTTGGGCTATCAGGTGAAGAAGGACGCTGAGCAGTTTATCCAGAGGCACATGCCAGTCAGTCAGGGGATAAGTGAATTCTGATGCTTGGGGAGAGAGAGGAATCCATTTAACACTTCAGTTTAAAATCGGGATAACGGTACTGACCTCCTTTGTGAAGCACTTTGAGATCTACTAATGACAAGTGCTATATCAGAGCTAGGTTTTTTATTATTATTTAGGCTTTACCTGTGACTAGCAGGTGAAGAGCATATTCTAGGGCATTACTTCCAGGGACTTCCTTATGGAGGGAGCCTCTCTTTATAAAAGAGGCCCAGAGTTCCACTTCCTTGCCTAAAGGGACACTGTCAACTTGATTTGTTTTTAACTGACAATTGTAAAAAACCCAGACATTTCTGATGGAGCACCCTTTAAATTATGTTCCTGCCCACTTCCCGCGCTCTGTGCACATTCCAGCCTGCTGCCCCTTCACCTCCTCTTTTCCTATGCTTCTGCTGTCACTAGCAAGTCCCCTGTTGCAAGGCCTGCACCAACCATAGATAGCGATACTGACTACCCACAGAGTCCTGTCGATTGCACAAGGCAAACAATGTGAGAGAGAAAAATTGTCGTTGTTTGATCACGTTCATTCACAGCAAACTTGTAACAAGAGCATGTCTACCATTTTAAATGGGAATATAAGGCTGACTGGATGTATTTGGGGAACTTCAGCCTTTCAACTGCAAAATGGAACCTCGGTGCTTTAGAATGATTAAAATCTCGTAGGAAGACACTGGGGTCCGTTATTTGCGGAGACTGTCAATGCCTCCCTGTTGTGTGGCAGATTAGCAGCACGTCACGCTGAAATGATACTCATCCCCATTTCCAGGCTGGGAATCCTATCAGTTATCATCTGTTCACTAACCTTCTGCTTCAGGTTGAGGTTAAGGAGAAGAGGGAAAAGCAACTCTTGAGTGCTCAGACTGCCCGGGCCCTGATCAGTCTGATTTTAGACCTGGATACAGCATGGAGCATGTGCTGCTCTTTTTGGTTTGTCATCTCCTGCTGGTGTCCGTGCTGATTCTTTTAGATCTGCCTTTGACACCATTGACCATGAAGCATTGTTCACGCAGCTGCAGTCCCCAGCAGGGACACAGGAGATTTGTGACGAGATTGTCCGTCCCTTAAGGGTAATGGTGTGTAAAAGTCAGCCCACCCTATCCCATGGAGTGGCCCTTTAAGAGGGTGAAAGGTCTGATTAAATATACAAGGACCTGGAAGACACTTAGAGAAAGGAAGTGGTCCAGGAATAAGAAGCGTTTGGGAGGACATCCCATTACAGTTTATTTAAGGACACAGAGCCAGAAGCCTTGTAGAGAGAGCGGGGCAAGGCTCCCCGCTCCCCCAAGCAACTGACATGAGCTGAAAGAAGGGGAACAGCACAAAAGCTGTCTCCTTTCTCATAGTAGAGTAGACAGCAGGAGACGCCAGTGGGAAAAGGCTGGTCCAGCAGCGGATAAAGCTGGTGAAGGTCCCACAGCTGACTCATCGGCGGTTCAGTTCCAGAAGGGCGAGCTGAGGAAGTCTGCTTAGGCAGGACCACAAAATCTGACTAACAGAGCCCAGCTCCAGGGAAGAGAGCTGGGGCGGCTCCTGGGTAAGGAGAAAGGGTGGAACTAACTCATGCAGCCCTGTTCCAAAGAGCAGAGCTGGGGATTCCAGCTTAAGGAAGGACTGAAAAGGGGGAACCCTGAGAAAGAACCACAAAGGGTTGCTGGACCAGAGGCTGTTTTCAGGCACAGGAAAGAAGAGTCTCCTGGAGGAAGGAGCCAGAGATGGCTGGTTGGACTAAGCCCAAGACAACCAATATCCCTGCATGTAGCTGAATGAGCTTCTACTCGTGCTTAGGGCAGGGGCACCATTTAGGAAGGGCAGGGTTTGGCATTTGTCCTAATCACTTTGCTGGCTCCTCTTCCCTCATCCCCTCACTGGCCTCATCTTTGCTCAGCCAATAGGAATGCAGCAGTGGCAGAGCCAATAGCAGGGCTGGATGCCGTGCAGCACTTTTCAATCTTGAAAAAACAAAGAGGTTCAGCAGGTGGAAGTAAACTCCAAGCAGGTTCTGTGCTCAGTCTGCAGGTGCTGCAGCTTTCACCATGATCTGTCCCTCACCTTCACACTAACACGTTAAAAAGGCAGGAGCAAGCTCCTTATGACACTAATAGACAGCACACTAACAGCAGCCTTAAGCACATTCAGGGGATAATTATCCTCACAGACAGCCCAGTTTTGAAAGTTTCAGGCGGCAAGAGCAGCACTGAAGACAGAATGACCACCTGGAATCTTCCCCTGCTGTGAAGAAGTAAGTAAATGCTGCCTCATCATAAATATTGTTTAAATTACACTTTAAACTTCCCCATTTTTTCCAATGCTCTAATTTTTTAGTGAAAGGCAGTATCCCAGTGTGGCCATTTATTCTTCCATTTAATCCCACTTGTGAGAATCTTTCCTTTGCTTACAATGGATTTTGGTTGGGTCAAATTACAGGTAGGTCTACATAGGCTGTTACATACAAATGCTGTGAATGCCTTGATCTTACCAAATCTCCCCAGGGTTGCACTTTTCTAGGACCTATTTCCCAGAATACCTTCTGAGGAGTTGCTGGTCCTTTGTAGGTGGAGATCCAAGCTACGACTACCCTCAAGCAGCCATTTTGTAGCTGTGTGTCCTTTTCCAACTGGTAAGTAATATTAGCTCCTTTTGTACTTACTCTTTAATATTTCTCAGGGGGGCAGAGTCTCATAAACTTGAGTACCTCAGTGAATTTTATTGAAGTGATGTTTACTCTCTCAAATCCTTACAGCTACACACTAGAAACCTCCTTCCAACTTAGTTATGATAAATAAAAGAGATCCTTCAGTGAACATAAACCCAAGCCAGTCTGAACAGTTTGCAAGATTTGGCTGCCAAAATTTGTTCATTATAGATCCATGCTGCTAAGATCCATCATTTAATTACACACTAGATAGTGATTTATGAGTTTTTTAAAAGTTTGGTATCTCAACTACTTTTGAACCATCATTAATTTATTCTCCTTCATTTGTTAATTAATGCACATACTTTCTCTCTAATACTACTTTCCACCTTGACAAACTTTTAAATGTTCATCTTAATCCTGTAGTTTAGCATCAGCTCATTTATGTTAGTGGTGAAAGATCAAGTTACAACACACAATCTGAAATTTTCTTTCGTGATGGATTAGAAAGCTCTCAAAAATATCATGCCCAAGATTAATCTAGAGATCATGCAGCTACTGTGCTGGCCCTGTATATAAGAAAAC
Source organism: Emydura macquarii macquarii (assembly GCF_026122565.2). Lineage (NCBI taxonomy): Eukaryota > Metazoa > Chordata > Testudines > Chelidae > Emydura > Emydura macquarii. Next base: position 4,104,425 of record NW_027133667.1, read on the forward strand.
CACATCAAGCCAGAGGTGCTGCACCCCCGCACCCTTAGTTCCAGCACCTATGACTTCTTTTTAAAAAAAACCCAGAAAGTTATAAAATCATAGACTAAAAAAAGATTCCGAAATCTTTTTAAATGGCTGCGTATCGACTGAAAATAGTTCTTAGACCAAGATTCCTGTGTTTGCAATCCAAACATTGGAGCACTTACTAAAAGTGAAATGAATCAAAAGTAGGCGAACTGATTGTTTTTCATTGTCTACACTTAGAGAAATGCAGAAAGTAAAGCACATAAGTAGTTACCACCTACATTAAATTTTTAAAATTCTTTCATTTGTAGTGGCCTGAATCAGTGTTGTCATTATTATCTGCCTATTCAGATTTGGGATTGGGAATATTTTGCTGTATTATCTCCTGATTGCTCTAAAATTTACAAATAAACTTAAAATATGGCTTTAAATTGGTGTTTATTTTTTCTTTATATAGGAATTAGGTACAGTGCTCCTGTCAGCTAAATTTCTAACTTATTACTTGCAAAAAATTCTAGAGTTTTCAGTTGCCTAAGATAGCCCCTGAAATAATGTTTAAAGTTGCTCACCCCTACCAAAATCTGAAATGGCACCCCTGGCTTACGGCTGCCACTAATAAGTGAGACCTTTGGAAGGAGGGTGCTCTTTGATTAAAAAGATCCATCTGGACTGGTTTATGACCCATCTGAAAGAACGTGAGACAGGGCCCACCTCTGGTACCAGGCCTGACTGAAAGGGGGCGCACCAAGGTGACCTCCATGCCCCTCACAGGACTTTAGACCAAGATTTTCAAAACCGAGTACCTGAAAGGTAGGCTCCTAAATCCATATTTAGGCTCCTGAGTAAGTGTAAGTGCTGAGTACCCAGCAGCTTCCACTCAGGACAAGGCTGCTGCTACATTCTTAGCACTTTGGAAAAATCATCCCACCTATTTAAGAGCCAAAATTTGGGTCTAAGGAATTTGACTCTGAGACATCTTTTTTTTGCCAGTTGTGGTTTTTAGTGTCTAGGACTGTCACTCTGATTTGAAAACAAAATCTCACTGCAAAGACAGTCTAATACACAATCCATGTGTGTCACTTAGCAGCCCTTAAGTACTGGTGGTTTCCCCATTCCCGCATTAAGGCCTGCACAGGCCTGAGCAACGCTGGGGAAAGATTATCTCAATAGATCAACAGATTTTTTTGGGCGGTCATTTTCTTGGGTTGAAAAGCAATGTTTACTCTTGTTGCTAGGGCAAGGAGGGTGGGGGGAGCTAACAACCAAATTCTCTCCTTTTCCACTGCCAAGCTTTGGATTGACAGATCTTTAAAAAACACACAATATTAATTCCAAACATGGAAGAGACAAAAGCATTTCACTTGCTTTACACTTGTTAGATGAGTTTTTGGCTCAGCTTAAAAACATTTCATAATTCACACAGTACTTGGCAAGAGTCCTTTCCACTTCCTTTCACGGGGACTTCAGATTTTGTAGCAATTAAAACATATAAATAAACTATATGTGTATCATTCTCTCTCTCTCCCCCTCTCACCCCTTTACATTTACACACACCCTCATAAACAAGTATATTACAGATAAACACAGTAGTGACATCCACATGATAAATTAGAGACGTGTGATAAATGCAATTTACCTCACACTTTTCAGCACCTCACCTGCACTCTGACCATTAACCCGTCTCTTCTGGACCAGTGTTTCTCAACCTTTTAAGTAGCAAGTACCCCTAACTTCTGAAAATTTTAATAAGTACCCCAACACCCAATTTTCCACTCTGAGAAATACAATCTTTTTCCCCTTTACCGCTGGATGACTGTATTTCTCATGAAGCAGTTGAGTTCTGAGTTCTGAGTAGCAGATCACAACCCCCCTGCTGTTTCTCCCCTCCTTCCCTCTTTCCATATAGGAACAAAGGTCAATGCCAGCCAATCACTATGGCCAGGTGGGAACTTGTGAGGTATGAGCGGGCACCAGCAGCCCACCAGAGTGCATAGCAGCGCTCCCCATGGCCATCCCTAGGGGCGTACGGGCCTGGGGCAAATCACACTGTGTGGGCCCCTCTTAACATTTTTATACTAGTAAAATCTGGGGTTGTCAGTTTCACTGCTCAGTTAGAGCAGTGAAATTGACAAGTGAGCCTGGCTCCAGGACTGGGCAAGCCGCTGGGCTCTCCGCCTGGCTTTCTAGGCACCAGGCTTTCGGTCAGGGAGGGGGGCTGCCACCTGGGCAAGTTTCAGGCAGCTGCCGCTTGGCTGCCAGCCCGGGAGGTGGGTGTCTGCCACCTGCTCTGAACTGGGGCAGAGGAGACTTCCACGCAGGCTGGGACCTGGGGATGTGGGCAGGCGGCAGGCAGCTGCTGCCCATCTTCAAGCCAGGGCGCGGGAGGCTGATGGCAGCCCCTCAGCTGTAAGCCCAGCTCGCAAAGCGCAGGAGGCTGCTGCCGGACTCCCACCTGGGAGCTGGGACTGGGCAGGACGTGGGCGGCTGCTGTCTGACTTCCCAAAAAGCCAGCGGCTGCTGCCCAGCTTCCCAGGACTGGGATGGCTGCCGTCCACCTCCCAGCTAGGAGGTGGGACCAGTCAGGAAGCCAGTGGCTGCCATCCACCTCCCCCAGAAGCCGGCAGCTGCCACCTGCCTTCCTTCACTGGGTTTTTTGCCACATACCCCCTGCCTCTGTCTCACATACCCCAACACGTACCACAGGTTGAGAAACTATGTTCTGGATTATTACTAGCATTCCAAACTCCTGAGCAGCTTCTACTAGCTGCTTTTTTCTACTTTTTTTTTTAAAAAAAAATCTATTTGCCAGATAAGCATTTGTTTTCTTTCCCCCAAAATGTGCAATTCCCACTCCCAAAGTAAACAGTATTTCATACTTAGTAATTTCCTTGTCCCCTGTCCCAGGATGAGTGACATTCAGCTTTGAATCAATGACAGATTCGAAGTCCAATATCTCAAAAGCTGTCACGTAATAGAAACAGGAGTTTTCCACCAATGGATAGACTCCTCACAGTGTTGCCAGGGCCAAATGTTAAAAAATCATGAGTCAGGTCCCAAAAATCAAGAGATTGGCTTAAAAATCATGGAATTTTTTGTTTCTAGTATTGCACTGGGGTTATTTTCTTTGCCTTCTGGTTTCTGAGCCTTTAAACTACTCTTGGGTCATGTTTTCAAACTTTTTGCCACAACTATGTTTTAAGCTTATCATAAAAAAAGAAAACCAAGATCCTCGTGAAATAACTGACTCCAGGAGCTGAGGTCTAAGAAAAATACTAAATATTGCAAGATTCACAATAAAATCAGGAGTGTTGGCAACATGGCACATAGTACTTGATTCTAGCCATTTTAGATTCATAGATACTGGATGGTGCAATATGATATAAGCGTTTTATTGGCACTCATTTGGGATGATCTGCCTAATAATGTGCTGATTCCAAACTTATACCAATAAAACCCTTGCATCTCACCACACATCCTCACTGGCTAGAATCATGTAAAGGTTAATCTATGCCTATGTCCCTACTGAATCCAGCCACAATGCTGCACTTATCCTACATGGGAGGAAAAACCTCCCAGAGAAAACCTTGTCATTATAAACGTTACCGAAATTATCTGTCTAATTTAGACATCTGGAATTGTCACCGGTTAAATGCAGTGTCAGTGCTTCATGCCTTGTGTAGGAATGTACTTTTAGAGGATATGAAAAAATGTATATATGTACCATGTCAGTGAATGTAACTAAACAGATCCTTCCCTCCCTGACCCAAAGATGCTGTAAAGGAACGGAAGTGAGGAGCTGCTGCCTGTATGCTACAGCCCACCCAGCTTTCCCATTGGTGTGATGAATTTGCATGAACTCTACCCTTAAACATCCCTGGACCCCTGCAAGGTGACTTATTCCTTTGCTCCCCTATAAAAGAGGCCTCTCCACTTGCCTTCCCTCCCCCAGTCCCAGGGCTGTAGCCCGGCTGGCTGGGATCTGTGAAAACAGACAGCTTGGAGATATTGTACACTACTTGAAACCCGATCGCACTCATAAGTGTCATTACTCATCTGTAGCTTTTCCGTTACTGAGCTTTGAGAACTCTCCTCTCTGAATCCTCAAGCGCTTAAGGACTGGATTGCTGCCAGGCACCAGCTGCATAAAATCTTAGAGACCTGGAATCCAGTGCTGAACTTGTGGGAGTGAATCAGTTTAAACCCCAAACCTCAAGAACCAATACTACAAAATTAGTCAACAGCATTTGAGAACCTCAGCGAAAGGGCCAAGAGACACTGAGTTCCCCCCTGAGGCTTGGCTCCTGTGGGCTAGGCTGAGAAGGGGACATTGCTTCCCTCCCAGGCAACAGGAGGGGTTCTGCTTCCTTATTGCAAAGGACTCTGCTTCGGTGAGATTCTGAGCAAAGGAACTTGCTTTCCTTGGGGCACCAGAGGAAGCTCAGTTTTTGCAAGTTCCAGAGCTGGGGTTGAGGAGTTTGGTTGCTTCCAGCATGTCCAGTAGAGGGCAGGTCACCTTGTCAGAGCTCCTGCCCTTTGTGGGCATTTGATGTACTTGTGTTGGGTAAGAAGCTGGGAAATAACAGAGAAGAACAACACTGAGGGGCCCGTACTTGCTCCTCAGTCTCTCCTGAACTATCCCTTTGTTTAAGAGAATGCAAGAGAAAGATGCGAAGACGGGTACCTGAGTTTGTCTGCTATAAAGATCACTCTTCTCTCCAGGAGCAGGGATGCAAACACTCGGCTCAGGTGCCGGATGCTGAGAGACGAGAAGAGGGACTCAAAATCAACATGCTCAAGTCTCGAGTCCAGAGGCCGCCGCAGCTCGATTACCTACCAGAAGGAAACAAAGCACAGGTCACGGCCTCAATCAGGACCCTGGCAAGCCAGGAGCCAGACTTCACCAGGACAGGAACCAGGGACCCTCACAGCCAAAAGAAACAGCGTTGGTGCTTGAGCTAACGGGGACTTTATGACAGGGAGTGGCAAGCCTTCAGATCTCGTATTTCCACAGGACCCACAAATGCATCCGGCAGATGAAGCTGAAGGCCAGCACTGGCTTGCCATCATACTTTCCCCATCCCCCTTGAGCAGTGCAGATGAGGAGGTTTGAACAGATGGATAGTTTCTCCCCGTGTGAGGCTCAGCAGATAGGGTTAATAACATGCCAAACACAAGTAGAACCAGTTCAGTAGAACCAGGAGTTCAGTTTGGGCAAGAGCCTATGTTCTAGTAGGCCACAGGAACAGTTCAGATTTGACTCTCCCAGGGCTATATCCAGAGTCCATTCCAGGTGGGTGCACAAATCCATTGCAGATTCTCCCACTGAATTAGGCACAGGGAGCTCCCTCCCTACCTCTGTGATACCCAAGTAAACTTTTATTCTTAGTCATTTGACATGGGACAGTCCCAGGGACTGGAATTTTGTTTCCATCAAGAATGGACACTGGGCAGCCCTCTGCAGGTGCCTGGGGAAGGATGGAGTCAGGTGGTATTTCTAATTCTTCAGTCACTTCAAGCAGCCAGGATCACTTTTACTATGAGAATCTGGACAGGAAGTAAAGGGAAGCAAGGTCTAACTTGTAGATTATCCACTCTGGTATCAATTACAAAGCAGACTACCTGGTGTACTTTTTTCCTTTGCTTCTATCTACTTATATGTTCCTTGCCGTAGCACTTCACTGCCATTAATGTATTTCTCCTCACAACACCTCCCCGAGAAAGGTAGTATGATCATCCCCATTTTACAGAGGGGGAACTGAGGCACAGACAAAGTGGCTTGCTCAAGGTGACACAGGAAGTCTGTGACAGAGCAGGGAATTCAAGCCAGGTTTCCCATGTCCCAGACCAGTACCTTCACCGCTAGACCCTTTTTCCTCCTGTCTAACCAGTTTCTCAACTTTGGACCTGATTCTCAGGTAGACTAAGGCCCCTTTGTGCCATTGTGGGAGCATAAAATGGCCTTAAAGTGGGTAGAAACAGCCCCTAAGAATAACTCCTGTGCAGTGAAGTTCCCTGGTACAGACAACAGACTAAGGGTGGGGCTGGGGCATGCTCCACAACAGATATCCTATATGGGTTCCCCAGAGCTCGTGAGACCACTTAAATTTACCTTCAGGGCCAAGCAATCTGTGCTGAGGTGTGTACCCCCCGCAGCACTGAATGGGCTAATGTGGCCAATTAACATACCAGACGGCACCTGGAGGGAGAGCCAGGCTTAACTGATCATGAAGCCTGGCTGGGCAGGATCAGGCTGGCTAGCATGAAGAGAGGAAGCTTGTAGCAGAAGGGGGCTAAATAAGCTTTGAACTGCTCCAATACCTAGGCGATGAAAGCCTGGGTGTAATACTAAAGTTATAGACTAGCATATGGAGAAAAGGGGAAATACCTAGGCACTGGAAACGTGTGATTATTGCCTCAGTGAGGAAACCCAGCAAGATGCACTCTAGGCCTGAAGCACACAGACCAATTGCCAACAGCATGTTTAGCTAAAGCCACGGAAAGAAGGAAAGACTGGGGACTGGGAGATTAGAAACACACTAGGCTGAGGTTACACTAGAGAGCTTATCACGGTACCGATGCAGCTGCACTACTGTAAGCCATCTACACCGACAGGAGAGAGCTCTCCCTTTGACTTAATGAATCCACCCCCAACAAGCAGCGGTAGCTAAGTCGGCGGGAGAAGCTCTCATGCTGACAGAGGGCTGTCCACACCGGCGCTTAGGTTGGTGTAACTTATGTCTCTCAGGGGGGCGGCTTATTCACACCCCTGAGCGACATAAGTTATGCTGACAAAAGTGGCAGTGTGGACATAGCCTTAGAAAGAAATAGGCTCACAGGTGGAACATAAAGTGGGGTTCCAAAAGTAGGGGTGTGATTGTCACATTGTACCGATAGACACGGAAGCACAAAAAAGCCTGAGAATGAAAAACTACATACAGTAACCTTCCTGGACCTAGAAAAAGCCTGTGATGTGAGAGAGGAACTATTATATAAAGTCGCATCCACGAGTACTGTAGGAAGCATATACAGATACATACGGAACTTCCTGCACAAAAGAACTATACAAGTCCGGGTAAGGAAAGTGTTTTCCACTGTATATTCCATTACAAATGGAACTCTACAGGGGGTTGTCATTCACCCAGCCCTTTTTAACATCATGATAAATGACCTTTCAAAGGAAATGAGCGCAGGAACAGGCATCTCATTTTTTGCTGATGACTGGATTGTATGGACCCAAAGCAGAAATCTTGGATGTGCCACCGAAAGCATCAATGATGCACTTTGGAGGAGTACACAATGGGGAAACAGCTGGGGCTTCAAGTTCTCCATTGACAAAACTAAATGAATGATCTTCACAACATGGCAGATTCAGAAGTTGTACAAATATATGAGCAGCGGATAAGAATTTTGTCCTTTTTCACTAAACTTAGGTGTGATATTTGATAACAAGCTCACCTGAAGGGACCTGTGATGGGCTGTGCCTCCTCTACTTGCCCTGAAGGGGTTCACGTAGACCAGATGGGCCAATGAACCCATTAGGCTGCAGACCAGGGGACATTTAGGTGGACAGGAAAGCCCTAATGAAGGGAAGTTCACCTATGCAGGAACAGGTGGGGCTTCTATAAAACCAGGGAGCTGGTGGCAGAAGGGGGTGCTGCCAGGAAGTGGGCTGTAGTCACTTTCCCTGGGACCAGGGAAAGAAAGAGATTTAGACCCCAGAGGAAGGGTTTGTCTAGCAGACCCAGGGGAAAAAGGCTTGGCTAAAACAGTGGAGAAGGAAAGCCTGGGAGAGGCAAGGTAGTAAGTAGCCTAGGGAGAGGTAGGAAGGTTTGGGGTAGTACAGACTTTGGCTGCCGGAGAGAGGGCCCCTGGACTAGAACCCAGAGCAGAGGATGGGCCTGGATTTCCCTACCAGCCACTTAATTAGTGGCCCAATCCAGGCAATGATTTTGAGGGCCGTCCAGAACTATTCACTCCAGTCACTGCGAGAGTGACTTAGCCAGGGCAGGGGTGTTAAGGACTGTCTGAGACACTGTGGAAGACTGTGATAGAACTCCCCGAAGGGGAAGACTGTTGTGACTTGGCCGGTGGGGTAAGCCATGAAGACGAGGCACTGCAGCTCCTGAGGAGCAGGAGAGTGGCCGCATGGCAACAGAGCGAGATGTTAAGCTGAGACGCCACAAGAAGAGGGCCTCAGGCTGAAAGTGCTAATCCCCAAACCAGCCAGGAGGAGGCGCCCCTAGCAATGAGTAGGGCCCGTGACAGGACCATATTAAAAATATTATAGATAAGTGCAAAAAGAAGACAATGGCGACAATGCTATACAGAGGGCTAATCGGATCTGTTGTTGAGTATGGCTGCTGGGCCCTTAAGTCAGCATCAAAAACAAACCTGAGAAAACTAGACTATGTCTAAGGGCAGACATTGCATATAACATGTGGTGCCTTCCTCACCACGCCTCTGCGTGTAATGCAGATAGCAGCTGGAGACATGTCTCTCACTCTGAGAATGAGGCACCGAGACTGAGCCCTTTGGGCCAAAGTAATAGGCCATCGTGAAGATTACACTAAGCTAATATACATTAATTGTTGGGAATTAAGTAGAGAGCAGGTAGAACAAAAACGCAAAATTCCTCATGTAAGTAGGGTAAGGAAGTGGATAAAGGATCTCAGTGAAAAGAAAGGCTTAACAAAAGATGCCAAAATCTATAGCTAGGTGGAAGCACTCTATCACTGGAGAACCACCTCCCTGAGACAGACATGGAACAATTTGATAAAACAAACAAAAGGAGATGAATGATTAATTTACAAGATATAGCAAATCAATACATATATGATAATTCAGGTCACTATTGTCAGATGTATACTGATGGTGCCAAAGAGGAAGGAACAGATAGTGGGGGAACAGTTTTCTGGGCGCTCACATTTGGACTCAAGAAAGCCATAAGACTAACTAACTTTATCTCCGGCTGACCTAACCGGGATATTGCCAGCACTACCTTGGGTCCTAGCTATGTGGCCAGCTGCCATCGCCATCCTGTCTAATTTCTTATCAGGGTTGCAGGTATTATACAATGGCAAGTCTGACAGCAGAAAGAATATACTTAATGAAATATTACTGCTAACAGTAACTGCGAATTGGTGCAATTGCATGTGATCATATTAATAGCATGCATCTTGATAGGGATCGCTGGCAATGAATTGGCAGACAGAGGCAAAAAATGCTATTAAGCACGAACAGATCCCCTTAAGCAAACTGGAATTTAAGCACTTACTCAAAAATGAGCTAAGGAAGGAATGGCAAGAACTGTGGGCCCATGAAATGAAAGGGAAAAAATTCCCTGAAGTTATGCCCAACAGTTGAAAATGTTGGTATAATCCAAGGCAATGAGAAGAAGAGGAAAATGGCTCTATTCAGAATTTGTGCGGTCATTGTGGATTAATTAGTAATCTATTTCCAATAAACAAACAAAAGGATGGACTATGTGAAACATGTAAGGCCCAGCAAATGATGGATCATCTCTTATGGAATTGTAAAGACTGTACCAGGGAACGGAGATATTTATATGGAAAACTCAGAATCCTTAGTATAAGATGTTTTTTGCCACTCCTGTCCAGAATACAAGGAAAATGGAGCCCAATGAAATAAGCTATTTGGCAATTCTTTAAGAATACTGGGAAAAGTGACTGACTTTCAGTCATAACCTACCTATGAAATCCACTGCGTGGCAGTCATACACTCAGAAAGTGAGTCTGCTGTGCCACAAAACCCAAGAAGATGAGAAGGAGGGGGCTGCAAGGAGAAAATCTGGGACTACTTTCTGGGAGTGAAGAGAGCAGAAGGCTCAAGAAAGAAGCCTAGGAGTGGGGAACTGGCTCTGGGATCCTCTCCTAAACAGAGAGCTCTGGCAGAGGCCAGGAGAGAGAGAAACCAGCCACGGGGAGTGAAGCAGGCTCCAGTGGTAAGCCCTGATAAAAAGGCAGGATTTGTACTACCAGGGAGAGTATCCTAGGAAGTGCTCAGTGGGGAACAGAGAAGCAGAGAGGGATAAAAGGTGAAGCCCAAGAAGGGCAGGAATTGATTTGGGTTTGTATACATTTAGTTTGGAAATCAGAGGAGAGCCCTGAGCATCCTGGCTCCTGAGAAGGGGATAAGGACAGTGGAACACCCTGAGAGAAGGGTGAGGGAAACAAGCCCCAGACGTGAGACTGAAGACCTCATTAGAAGGGCAGTACACTGTTTCTTTGTGGGACTTTGATATCCCCGAAGGGGAGAGACTTTAAGGTGACCTAGCTAGAGGGCTGAGTCATGGGAAGAGGCAGACAACCAGAGGTCTAGAGCGGTCATGGGCCCTGAACGTCCCAGAATACAGGAGCATGAATGAGTTTTGAAGACACCTGCCCCAAGCTCAGGAACAGAGGAACTGAGAACCAAACCCTTTGACTCTAAACTCCAGCCTCCATTTCACAGGAATTTGCACATTCTCACAGCCCTGCACTACAGGCCTAGGCCTAATTTGTTATCTCAGCAGGGGCTTGCTGGCCTGTCCTATCATCCCATCCTCTTCCTGCTCTGGTGTTATCCTTACTTCAGTCCCTGAACCCGGCAGAAAATTCTTGACTGTGATGGTCCGGCCCAGCGCTGGGAAAGGAGCCTCCATGACGCTCCTCATGAGGGGTTGCACCAAAGCAGGGGAGATTCCCCGTCTTTTCTCAACCTCGTCCAAGATCTGGAAGAAAGTACATGAAGCTACACATATGTATAAACAGAAGGTGAGAGGGAAACAGAGAATAAAATACAAAGGCATTTACCTTCCCTCCTTCAGCTAGCGTGTGGGGAGGCCACCAACATGCAGCATCATAATACGATGGAGTGAGCAAGAGAGATTAGCGTGGAAACCTTGGGTGAAATCCTACCTCCATTGGAGTCAATGGTAAAACTCTCCTGATGTCAATGGAGCCAGGATTTCATCCATTAGCTCGGAATTTCTTTGCTCTGGTTGTTTTAATAAAGGGACAAGCCAATGTTTCCTGGTCCATATTTTTATGTAATTTTCTTTTTAACAGTATGTTTGCAAAGTTCATGTAATTAGTGTGTATTCCCCTCCCAACACCATCCTCAAACCCCTTGACTCTGAGCCCTCCACTTTACTGATCTCCATCCTTCCAGCCTTGATTTGGCTTTCAGCTTCCCTTCTGTCCAAAGCACAGTTTCTCTCTCTCTCTTTTCCCCTCACCTTGGAGAAGAGGTTGAAGCATCCAAGGCGGCTCACGATGCAGTACACTTCAGGGAGACGCTTCCCTTTCCCACTGGGCTTTCAAGAGAGAAACACAAACGTATCAAAGAAGGTTGTTGGTACAACCTAGGCAGAGAGCAAGCAACTGCATTCTCTGTGCCGGCCATTGTGCTCAGGGCCTGATTGCTCAGGGACTGGCTGGCGAAACAAAAGAAGCGCTCATGAAATCAAACACCAGTCTGAGAAACATGAAAAGGGGCTGTATTTTGGAGTCAGGAGGTGGATTTTGAAGACAGACCCTTAAACTGAGCAGCACAGGGAAGCACAAAGCTGGAGTGTCCCCTCTGCAGGGCCTTCTGCTTCTTCGCTGAATAGATCAGAAACCCTCCTCTCTTTCCAGCAGGTGCCAGCAACAAAACAGCACAGAGGGGGGGTTTCCCCTTATAGACCCTGTTAGGAAACAGAAAGCTGAATAATTACCAGTAGCCTTCTGCAGTATCCAAACCGTCTACTTCCATCTTCACCAGTCAGGACAAATGAGAAGGTCTCACTGCAGTAGGGCGAAAGAGACCAGAAGAAGAAAACCTGTCACATTAGGAAACAGACCTTACACACGCCCACTCCACCACACAGAGAACACTTTACTCCTTTCAGATCTCCACTTTTCCCCTCTCAGGATCTCAGTTCTGTTCCCTTCTGGACTCTCCACAAGTGTCTCTGCCCCACTGGGTTTCTCTCTCTCAAAGGCCATAGTGTTTATGGTACCTATAGGGTATTTTGAGAGAGAAACACTAACAGCTCCCACATGGCTAATTGAGTTGTACGTACAAACCCAGTGTTCACGTAGGGAGAGGGAGACACCTGCCTACCTGGCAAACTGGTAGATGGGTGCCCAATCCTTAGCATCAGGGAAGCAAAACTGGGGAATGGCTTTCAACTGGTCCTCTGCTTCTCGCATGAATTTGAAGGAACGCTCGAGCTAGTGGAGAAGAGAAGGAGGGAATGTTTTCAATTAGTCACGTGGGGGATGGAACGGCTTCAAATATTTGTCCCGTGACAAATGAAGAGGTGATGACAGAGACTAAGCCTCTGCCTGGAAGATATTAAAATTGCTGCTCTACTAGCTCACCTGACCTTAGGATTTTTTAAAGTAATTTCCCCCCACCCCCCACACACCCGGTACTTTTGCATTTGTCTGTCCCTGTTGTGTCTCACTTCCATCCTGTGCTATAGCTAGGAGCTCGGTAAGGGGAGGAGGCTATCCGTGCAGGGACGTGCATGCAAAATAAAGCCTGCAGTGAACTCCTGTTACGCCGTGCTGGAAAATGCACTGCCCCATGTTTTATTTGGTCCTGTTTCTCATGTCTCATCCCAAGAGAGACCTATTGGTAATAACTTTGCTCTCCCTGCAATTACACTTTTCCATACCCTGAGAATCACAGTCCCCTGGCAATACTAGGTTGCTTCTCTTTTTTTTTTTTTTTTTTTTTTTTTTTTTGAGATAAATGGTGGAAGAATTTTTTATAAACTTTATCCCGGGGTGGGTAAAGGATCAAAGTAACCGCTTCATCTGCATTTGAGAACATCATGGACGGCAGGGGCAACCTCCAGATCCTCTATCCCATTAAACAACGGCACAGCAGGGGATTATCTTGCATTACGTTATGGCTAATGTGCCAGCTCTACTTCCCCTGAGAGTCTTCTGTTGAATCCTGCATCCTGCAGCATACCAGCCAGGAGAGCAATGGCTGCCAGACGGGGATTAACAGCCTACATGATGAAACTGCTATACCAGCAGGCCTTTCCCCATGCACCGAACCTTTAATGGAAACTGCTGGGTGACTTCAGGGACATATGCAGCCCCGGCCTGTTTCTTGTGCAGCGATACCACGACAAAATACTCAAACAGCTGCCTCTCTTGATACTCGATCAAGTCCCGCTCCAAGGTTTGGTACCGGGGGGCTTGCTTCAGGCGAGACTTCACATGCACCAGCCGTTGGCTGTGAGCTACAAAGAGAGAAAGTCATTTGAGATTGGCATTTGGACAGAGCTCCCACCATGCTTTGGAATGACTTAGCGTGAGGTCACCATCACCAGAGTGTGTTTCCTTTCCCAAGGACTGAGTTAGAGGTGGAAACATTTGGAAGCTGTACTATACAACTTCCAAGGAAAACCTGTAATGGCAGACAGCACGTAATACGAGCATTGTTTCAACACAGGTGTAGCACTGGCCAAAAGCACATGGGAGGAGGGGGCAAGCGTGCAGATGCCCAAATTGTAGCCTCTGGGGTCTATGTGGCTCAGTGATTTAATAGATAGGCTTTACAGCTGGGAAGCAAGTGACAGAGAGAGTTCCTGGGGGTCATCCTTGTCCTTATTCATCTCTATGTCAAAGCACATCTGTGCTTGATGGATAGAGATCTCTGGCAGCACCTGAAGCCCAGAACTAGAGTAGCTGGGGATACTGCAGGTCAGAATGCTGTCTGGCTGAGTAATGGTGTGATGGAGGGAAGCTGTAGGCCAGGAATGAAATGCGTTGGCAGAGGGATGAGTGAAAAAGGTTGCCTGGTGCCAGCCCATATTATTCATGAAGCTAATCAGAGCTCAGATTACGTTTTTTAAAAAAAAACAAGGGCCAAGTTCACCCAAAGATACTGGGAAAAGAAGAAAACTGGCCAACAGCCTGAAACTACCACAATGTACAAACTGTGGGACAATAAACACTCCAATCGGGAAAGCAATGAAAAGCCACCCACTGGGGAGAGACCAGACAAGATTCCCTCAGAACATTTTCCCCTTTAGGTTTATAGTTCAGTTTAAAATGAATCTCCAAAAGTTCCACCCATAAAAATAAAGTGATAACACAACTGCAAACTGAGCCTGCAGGACACTTCACAGCCAGCCATCCTGGCAGAGTGATGCCCCCGAGTTTGACAGGGGTGACAACCCTCGGTGTACTGGCACTGATCAGCACCAAATCAAGTGAATGCAAACAAAAGTTCTGTCCAGAAAGAGGCAGCCCTTTGAAAACTGTATAGGATGAATGCCTTGGACCAGATCCTCGGCCCCTCAGTTGGCTGCTTTGTGCTTCTCATAGATTCTTGGTGACACAACTGAGAGCAGCCCTATGTCTGCTCTAAGTTACATCAGGAAGTGAAACAAGGCTTGGTCAGCCTCAAGTTGGAGGGACTGGAAGTGTAACTTAGAATCCTCTTTTACCCCCACCCCACCTGCACCAGTGAGGGCCTGGCTACAGGTGGGGTTAAGGTCCTTTATTGTCTACGGCAAGGATTTTCAAAAAGCACTCAGTATCAGCCTAAATCTGCTCCCGCTGAAGCTAAGGGGAGTTTTATTACGGTCTTCAATAGGAGCAGAGTAGGCTGAGTGCTTAGTTACCGAAACCTCTCCTGAATTGCCTCAGTGCCCAAGCCAACTCCCAAGGCAGTCAGTTTAGAAACTCCCATTGACATCTGTGGGAGCTGGAACAGGCTCCAGGTTTGTTTGGGGCCTTCATGTGTCTCAGACTGAGCTTCTTCTGTGGTTCTGTGGCCTTTCTCTTGTCTTTTTTCGGAGTGGAAATGAGTCTCTTCTCAAAGTACATCAAAGAGAAGAGGAAAGAGCTAATGCACAGAAATACATAGAAATCAAGTGAGAGTTTATGAGTAACTATCTCCCATTTATGTGAGAATGGCAAACTTTTCTTACCTTTCAGTTTCTCTTCAGTGTCACTGTCCGATTCACTGTTCTCATCTGTAACTATCAGGAAACATGAAATAAAAGACTGTCTAAAAATAGTGCACGTCTTATGGATGGCAGAATTCAACTGGGCTTAACCTCTTCAGGAGGCAGAATGTATAGCACACAAGGGCTCTTTCTTCCCAGGGGTGCACAAGACAATGGAGTCTTAGTGCACCATTGTTGATATCTTCCTGTCCATTAGAGGGGATTCAGAAAAGAGCAACAAAAGTAATTATGTGCATAGAGGGATTCACTTAAGAGGAAAGCTGCAGAGCACTTAAATTGATAAAATCCTACCTTTGGTTACATGGATGTAACAAAGGGCAAAATTTTGATTTAACATGTTTTGCTTGGCTACCCGATAACCTGAGGGACATGGGGAACACAGTTAATTGCCATATTGGATCGGACACATGGTCCAGTATCCTGTCATGACAAACATCTACAAGTATCTGTGTGAATAAACACCAATAAGGGAAGGAAGATTATCATTAGGAGTGATGGAATGAAACTGAGTCGGGAGGAAAATGTCCGTATAGTAAGAGTTCTTAGACAGTGGAATAGCCTGTAGATTCACCAAGGAAGTGGTGGAAGCCCCAGGCAGTCCTTTTACACTGAACCAGACAAAGCATTAGAAAACACACGGTACATTACAGTAAAAAAAATCAAGCCAAGCAGAAACTCATAAAAAGATTCAGCAGCAACATGCTTCGGTCAATGTTCATTTACCTTTCCCTGAATTGCTCTCCGTAGACTGGGACAGCCTCTTGACGCGCTTTTTTCCCCGTCGTGCCTCATAAATGGCATTGATTTTCAACACCAGCTGTTCGGAAAGCAGGAGAGAGAAAACAGGGTTAGTACTCTTTGCCCAATAGTGGAGATGAAAATATTAACATTCCAGAGAGAATTTTCAGTGTCCTAATCCTGGTCAACAACTTTCCCACCACTAGACCCTATAGGTACTATAAACACGATGGCCTTGTCTACCCTTTGCTGACAATGAGTCCCCCTGGGTCTTTCCCTGGACCAGCCCTTCCCACTCCAGTGGATTTGAGAACAACAGATCACCTGCAAAGGTTCGAGTCAAACCGTTCTCAATACCTGTTACAAAAAGCGCATACCTAGCATTTGAAAACCTACTTAGGTTACTAAGAACCTTATTCAAAAAATGCTTTAAACACTTTATACATTTTCCACATGGGGGGAAATCAGTGCTAACTAAAGCTACTGGTAAAATGAGCATTTAAAAAAATGTTTTTTAGCACTGTCCCTTTTGTAGAGCAGGCAAGGTTGTTGATTCAAGGGGTCAGCTCGTCATCTCCCTTTGTATTGCAAGCAGAGAGTGACCCTAACAGCACAGATGGGGCTTCCCCTTGAGCAGGGAAATCCCCAGGTGGTGTGAAGTCAGCATAACCAGTTCTAGGCCATCGGCTCCTGGCAATCAGTTGGTCCAGTTGGTGTCCTGGGAGTAGAATGGGGCATGATCAGATCTTGCCAGTGGCTCCTGGAGTGTATAGGGCACCTGAGGCTAGTCTACCTTGGTTCAAAGCATTCCCGGGGTGTGGAATGGCAACAAGGTGGCAGAATGCAACTTACACACAGGGACACCTGAGGATCCAGTTCAGAGAGCTTTTAAAAATAATTTCAAACAAATCTCATCTCATCCCCACCAGCAGCACAGCTCAGTTATTGATATCTTTTCATTTTAAATGGATGCCTAGCATGACAGAACATACAGTGCAGATGGGATCTTGGGGGAGGCAGAAGAAGTGGGCAGGCCATAAGAAGCAGAAACGCTTTACATTAATAGTTTGGCTTTGTTACTATTCTAGTACATGCAAAGTTATGAGTGACCATGGAGAACAACCATCGTGTACTCAACAATGATATAGAGATGCTGGACTTACTGGCTTAGTAACAGTTTGGTCAGAAATGCTTTAAACAGAAGCCTTTAGGATAGATCATTTATTTCACATCTCCAGCTGTCTGCCTGGGTTCTCATGTTGGTGCCAACATCAATGTATCTAGTAAATCTTATTCATGGGCACATAGCACACTATTGCTCCCAGACACTCACCATAAGTTCACACCCCACAACTTCCCCGTCCATACCACTTGATATGAAATTATGTACACACATGCACATCCTGACTCTCTCTCTATCGCACACACACACACGGAAAAAATCTGCATCTCTTTTTAGGCATGAACACAAACATTGTGATGACACAATATGTACAACACAGGCATGCAAAATTAGATTTGTACACATGAGAATACATGATCAGAAAACGTAAATATATACAAGCACATGTATTTCCAAAGGAAGGGTGTCTGGTCAGAGACTAGTTACAGCCTAGCACTGCTAACCTTTGCCAGAGCCTTGCTAAGAGCAGGAAAAATAACCATGTTTTGCAACATTCAGTATGTAGTCCACAGCCTCACTTGGACTGAACCCAACTGCTCCCTGATCTAAATCTAAAATAGTGTCACGATATATGAAATCACAGTCAATCTTAAACAGGAAGTGTTGTAATAGAAAACACCTCTAACTACAGACAAACAGGATTCTACACAGCTTGAGTTCCAGCTTTGTCTCCTTTGTTTACATGGGAATCATACCCCTGCTTGGAACTCTTACAGCACATTGAGACATCTAGTGATTGAATAACATCTTGAAAGGAAATATATATTATCATCATCAAGTAATAACTATTGGACACATGGCCCTTTATGAGATCCATTGCTCTCCACGTCATTCACTAAATGTGATTGGAGAACAAGACGTAATCTTTGCAAAAAAATTCATCAATTTTCTGTCTACATTGTAATTTCATCAAAAAATCTAGTTGAAATTTCTAATTCTGAAATTTTGTTACTTGTTTTATCCCTCACAGTAATGTGGGACACGTCAGAGAGAAAAAATACGTTCTTCAGACCTTGCAGAGATCTTTGAAACTTTTTCCCATGAGAAAAAGGATGGGATGTAGAAAATTTTAAGTACTAACTGTGAAAGGTTAATGGAAATCAAGTCATACGTTAGAATTCTTGCTAAATGTTATGGGCATGACATTGGAAATTGCACCATAAATTCATCCTTATCAATGTAATAACACATGAGAAGCCAGGCTAAGGGGAAAAAAGCTTGAAGTTACCTTGGGAATCTTCCTTCTCCTCTTGCCATTCTGAGAATCTCCCAGGGAGAAGAAGGTATCATCCGGGCTGCTGGGGGTAGAGGGAGGGCTGATTTTGGAAGGGGACCCAGTTCCATCACGGCTCAGTTTCCGTATGTCCAGCAGTTTGAAACTCCGGCGCTCTGAGTTTTGTCGAAAGAAAATGGGTTTGGAAAGCAACTGAGGAGGGAGACAGAATGGAGGGGAGGAAATAAATTAACAGAGCACTCCATATAACTATATTCCTCAAGGAAACATTGTATCAACACTAATTTCAGTGAGGTGACCTGGAGCACCTGGCTAGCACATAGGCAGACATGGGTTATGAGTATGTGTTGTAGATTCTCATAGGCTCAAGAAATTTGCATGGCTACCACCCTTTATTCAGAACTATCCTGCAAGACAATTAAAGGGTCCAAGATTTCTTGTAGATTGTGACAGAATCTCAGAGATTTGCTAAGAGGCCTCACTCCAGTGTGCAAACAACTCCCAAGACTTGAGCAATCCTGAGACTGGGGTTTTAAACAAAATGAAACTAACCAAGCAATTCACCACAAACAATAGGGATAAGGAGCGTGTGTCCTGTAGGAACCTAGGAACTTGCATACCAGATCAGAACTGTGGTCCGTCTAGTCCAACATCCTGTCTCTGACAGTGGGCAGAACCAAATATTTCAGAGAAAGGTGCAGGAAACCCCATAACAGACAGCTATGGAAGTTAGTTTCTTCCTAACCACATTGGTTAGTGATTGATTAATTCCACTGGCAGAACAACAGGCTGGTATATTGCAGTATGAATGTTCAGATCCTAAATTCCCCAGACCAAAGGAGCTGGAAGCAGTGCCAAAGCAGCATACTCAGCTACTGGGGGAGGGAATGCTTCATATATCCTAGGGATCAACTCCTGGACAGTACTGGGAGAAGCTCTAGAGACAGCTACTTCAGCTAGAGATAGGGTCACTGTGAAATGAAACTGCAGGAATCATGGAGAGGAAGTAGAGGAGGGAAGACAGAAGGAAGTCATGGAAGACTTTCTCCTCACCAGTTATAATCCCTCCACTATTTTATTTAGAAAAATTACAGGGACCAAGAACTTACATGTGGCTGTGATGGTGCAGCTTTCCTTTACATTGTCAGATTTGGCCAGTGCCTACGTTTCCCCTGTTGGTATGTCACAGGGTGAGGTTGGGCCTTTAAGAGGGTCAAAGTTCAACTTACTCCTGTGATGGCAGGATTTTCAAACACACTCATCACTGGCCTAATTCTGCTCTCATTTGAAGTCAATGGGAATTCTGCCATTGATTCGACAGGCACAGAGTTAGGCCAATGCTGTTTAGATAACCCTCTAGGGCGGTCAGTTTATTCAAATGTATTTCAAATTCAGTTCTCTGGTTAAATCTGAGCAAGCTGCTTTTCAGGGCAATGAGCCCCGGTAACAACTTTTATCGCCTTCTCCTTCTTTATATTACAGCAGCACCCTGAGGGCCCCAGCAGGATCAGCTCTTTATTGTGCTGGGCGCTGTACACTCACAGAGACAACCCCTGTCCTGAAGAGTTTACTCTTCCCCCATCTCCCAGAAATGGAAAACCTTCCAGGAAGGAAGGAATTGGGGGCCAAAAGGAGCCTCTGCTTCTTCATGGCTTCCAAGAGAGTGAAGAAACTTCTCCTTTGGAGACTGGTCTCCTCTGGATCCTCCATCAACCCAATAATTCAATTTATTTATGACAAGTCTTCAGGATGGGGAGCTCCTGAGACATTCCTAGTCAGCTCTGGGTTGAGGGAATGGGGCGGGGGCAAGGCTCCAGCGTGGTTTGGGTCCAGTAAGGTCCACGCTAGAGTTGAAACTATGCTGGCTACCAGACAGGGTGCTAACGGCACATTTTTCCTGACCAATATTTTTTGTTAAGAACCTCCTGGCCATATAACCGTGTTATTTCAGTTCTCAGATACTACCTCGACAGGGGCTCCATAAGGATGAAATTCATCCCCATGCAAAGGGCCAGCACAAGGCCTATGCAGTAAGTCAGTCCCATTTTGAGAACTTGACTGGGACTTAAATGGTGGATAGGCCTTGGTATGTGCCCTTTGCACATGTTTGAATTCCACCCCAAATACCTGTGATGAAGAGATTCGATATAAATTCATACTCTGGGTTACCTCTAGGGGCTAGGGAGCTGATAAAAAAAATGCAGACAAATTATTCATAAAAACATTTCATTGACATTTCAAATTTTCTAAAAATCTCAATCACTCTAGAGCCTGGTTGAAACACAGCAACATTTTTGGAGGGAAAATGGTGTCAACATTTTGAACATTTTAAATCAGCCCTAATAACAACTTCTGCAGCTTGGATAACATGGCAAGAGCCATTGGTCTGGAAAATTGTGTTTAGATCCCTGCTATCAACATTTAAGAAACTTGTTACTAGTGTGATCTTCTATTGTCACTTGAGTTGAGTCTGAGGCAGCTTGGTCGTCTAAGGGTGGAACAGGAAACAACTGGAACTACACAGGAGGCAGACAACATGGATGCTCTTTACTGGATCACAAGCTTCCGGAAATGGGCTCAGACTATATATTTGCCTCCTTCTCTGCTCTCATTGCTAAATAGAAAGACAGTGAGAGTTGCAGGCCTTGCATGAGATGGGAAAGTCCCTAAGAAAGTAGGACCTCAAGGGGGTGCACTTGTTAAGGCCGTCTTAGCTGGCAAGGAATTCTTGTAGGAGCCTCTCAGGGAAACCACAGGGAGTTTGACTTAGTATCTGCTACCTTTAACCAATCTGATCAACAGAAATCCAACAGGATCTTCCTAATGGAGGGGGTGATAGATGCTTCACTTCATAATTCTCAGCAGCTGCAAAAACGGATTACATATTGCTCTTGGATACAGAGCCAATCAGATTGCTGGGCTTTGACTGGCGAAGCATTCCGGTACCACTTTAAAGAGGCGGCTACCTTACACGGCAGCAATAAATGGCCTTTCCCTGTTTTTAAATTTTGCGAGTGAATTTAGCACTCACAAAAGTGTGGGGCTAAAAGCACAGTGCTGAGCAAAATACAAAGCAGCCTGGTGCTGGTAAACCTTCCTCCTCATAGCTCTGCCAGTGGTCCCCTAAACCGCAACACCGCCCTGCTCTCTGGTTCTGGAGTTCCACTAGATTGAAACTGAGATGGCCATCTGGTGGGGATTCTCTGTAGACATGGGCCCAAACCAGAACCCCAAATGCAAACACCCCTGAACCTTAGAGGAGTTCAGCCCTGGAACCAAATTTTGCAACTGAGGCCCATCATTAGTTTTGTGCTGGACATGTGTAGAGATTAGCTCAGGGCACAACTCATTTTCGCTTGGAACCTAATGAGAATCTGACAAAAAGCTACCACAGTCCTTAGCATGTCTGTACATATATGAGTTTCCATCTTGGTTAAGATCAAACAGCTGCTCTGATCTGTTTGCTCTCCTCCTGATTGCTTGCATGATGGGGAGGCTACCCTGGGAACACATATTTACATAGGAAATGAATCAAAACAGCATTGTCAAAAAACAAAAATGATCCCTGGTGTCGCACGCCTCTTGCATAAAAATCTTAATGCAGCACTGACAAATTACACACCCTTAAATCTGATCACTGATTACTGAGCGAGTTCCAGATGCATGCTCCTGGCATACTGCTTGGGAACTCAACCCCAATGGGAGAAAAATGAAACAGGAAACCATACCAAAGGGTGAACCTGGGAATTCTTGTGCTCCTGGCTCTCTATTCTCGCTATTGCACCTCCCCTCAATGGTGGCTAAAACCTAAAGGATGAAATCATGGCCCCATTAAAGTCAGTAGCAAAATTCCAATGGCCTCAAGGAGAGCAGGGTTCCACCCAAAGCCTTTTAGGAACTGGACCCTTGAGTCATGCTGGTTGAGCCAGGATACCTTGGTGGGAGTGCCAGGTACAGAGGAAGTGGGGGATGCTGGGAAGGTCAGGACACATTTCTTCCCCAGGCAGCGGCTGTTCGTCTCAATGTCTTCATAGGGGTTTTCCTTTGATGGTGGATCTGCAGCAAAGAGCCACACGCTATAGGTGAGAAACGCAGAAAGTCCTTGAGGTTTCCCACAACATCTCTGATGGGATCTATGGCTTTCTCCACCCACACCCTCCCCCCTACCCCCACCCATCTGGTGGTTTAAAAATGTTTTTTCTTTAACACTCTTGCCATCCCTTCCCTCTCTCCAGCTCTGGGAGTCCAGCTGCTAACTGGATTGCATCCAACAATGATGTATACAGCCAGAGAATTATGTCACAGAAGTTAGAGATGGAAGAGACCCATTAAGTCCTCCAGTCCATTTCCTGGTCAATGGAAAAGTCATAAGGTTTTCATATACAGTGGCCCTTAATTATATTTCCTTCTCTTCATTTTTCTGATTCCTGTTCTCTCCGAATTAAAGGTCTGTGCACCATCAAAGTCCCACTTAAGCCTTCCACATACCATTAAGTGGGTCTAAAGTGGTGCAGAGGCCTGGTGTTGCCTCTCTATCAACACTAATTTGGGATGCCTTGAGTCGTAGGTGCCCATCTTGAGACAGCTAATGCCAGATTCTTCAGAAATGCTGAGCACCCACAACTCCAATTAACTTGAAAGCAAGCTAAAGATACTCCGCACCTCTGAAAAATCAGGCCCTCGGTGTCTCAATCTGCGTACCTAAAATCAGTGATGGAAAATGTAGGCCCAAGTATCTGAACGGGCTGGCAATTTATTATGAGCCTTCCCTTTCCTTATGCATCCTGTCGTGCCACCACAACGGAGAGTCATTCGTTAAAAGCCACAGTCTTTCTCCTACTCTTGTGCACATGTAGCTGAGAATGAAAATAGGAGTTCGGTAATGCTGGGGCAGGAACTACAGATTAGCTTTGGATCCTGTATATGGATTGTATTTCCTGTCTGGCTGTGCAACAGCTTGCCCAGCCAGAGTTCAACAGGAAGGGGGAACGCAGCTGGAGTCATCATACAAGGACACAACACCGCAAGACCGTTTCCACCTCTGTCCCCTATGATACGCCACGATTCTGTGAGTGACCCAGTGTCTGGCGTCACCAAGCTAACGGAGGTAAAATTACTCTGGTCTGTCAAAGAAAGCTGCAAGCAAATGTTCTGGAACCACACACTGCCCCTGAACTAAAGAACTTAGTTTAGGTATAGGTTTTTCCTGGATGTGAATTACTCCAGTTGTAATGATCTGATCAGCATTTAACACACTGGAGAGATAGATGCAGTGAGCATTAGCCCTCAGGACAAAGGGACACAGCAGTTCTCCTCCTGCTGCCAATGCTGTTTTCAGTAAGTTTGGCACCACGTCTGATCTCAATTGGTCTGGGAGGCAGCCAGGATTCCCCCACTACTACCTGCAAATCCTGCCTCCTGTTTGTCCTTTCCAGTGCTTTTCATAAACAATGCTGAGCAAGACCGGAGAGGCATGGGAGATAATCTAAACATGCCTCCCAGCCAGGCTAGACAGACGCGCACTAGCTCTGTTCGAGTGAACATGCTAAAAATAGCCGTGTGGACACTGCGGCAAGAGCTTGTCACCTGAGCTCAGGCCCAGAAGGTCCAGAGTGCAGCTAGCCCACGCCACCACCCACACTGCAACATCCACATTGCTCTTATAGCGAGTCTGTCTATACACGCGGGGAGACATATTCTAAGTGACATACAAAAAAGGGCAGTTCTAATACTGACGGCCCCAATGCCTTGTGTCTGTGTGTGTGTGTGGGGTGGGGGGGTACGTGTGTGCTCTTTTTCATACACATTGTTGTCTGTCGGTCCTCACTAGCATCCCGTGGCAGAAGAACAGACTGAACAGTTCCAAACACCCCACTCCCCAGTCACTGGTGGGGTTTTCTAGCTATATGGTCTAGCTATAGCTGTGTATCCTTTATAAAGGCTCCCCAGTCTGTGCTTTTATGAAATATAAAATTGTCGCTTTGCTGGAGCCATCCCTGTCAGCCCTCTCCTCCTCCAGATTCCATGGCAACCACACCAGGACCGCAGGGGTCAATTAAAGATCATCAACTCCAGAGAGAGCCTAAATACACAGCAAGGAAACAAAAACCCAAGTGTGTCCCACTTGCCAACTATTATCTATAACCCCCCTTCCTTCTAACCTTTTCAATCAAAAGCTAGAGAGACTAGGAATCTCAGCATGGTATTTGAGTTCTTTGCAAGCGTGGGGAGGGAGGCGTGGCTATTTGGGAATGGAAGGATTTGCCAGTGCTTTAACCCTGCAATGTGATCCCTGATATTCCAGCTGGAAGAGTGAGATTTACATAGGGGCTTTGACCAGCAGCTGTTAGGGCATCCTCTGACCTCTGGCTCCCAAACCAGCTGGGGAAAGAAGGCAAGTAAGAGCCCCCTAACTCTCTTGCAAAAGAGGCAGGCAGCTTTAAAATGTACAGCCACGGCTGACTTCTTCTGACTGGGGAAAGGACAGGGCATCTTCACCTTGTCTGTAGCAAATCCCAAGGGGATGAGTATCCTTTGCAGGACCTCTACAACCAAACACCCTGAGAGTTCACTAAGATCAAAATGGCAATGCTTAGCTGGTTCCCGAGAATATGTGGCTCTCTCCCACCCCGAACAACGTGACCCACCTCTGTAGGATGGAGAAGCAGGGCCCCCACATGGGGTGGGGAAGGGTACACTTTACTAGGGCCCAGAGGCCCTGGGGCACCCAGCCAAAGCTGTGACCCCCATGGATATGTGTGTGGGAGGGGGCCCGTGTTACAAGTTTGTACTGGGCCTGAAAAAATTATGCTTGGGCACTGATTTCCTTCCTCCACAGCTAAACTCTGCCAAGAAGTTCACTTAACTCTACCCCTGCAACAGCTAGACTCAAAGCTCTTCAGGCCAGGGGATGTGTTCTGCTCTATCTTCCATCAGTGCTGGGACTAGACGTGCTGGGGATGCTGCCACAGCCCTTGGCTTGAAGTGGTTTCCATCATATGCAGGGTTTACAGTTTGGTTCAATGGCTCACAGCCCCCCCACTACACAAATTGTTCCAGCGCCCCTGTTATGGTCTGTAAAATGCTGGGTCATTCAAAGCACGACGTGAGCGTAGAATAACAAGACAGCACGCCTGGGAATGGTGCTGATGGAATCTCAGCCATTCCCAGGCATCTACACTAAATTTGAGAGGTGGAATAAATCGGAGGGACACAAACACAAACCCAGGGATCGTGGGACCCCATTTTTTAATTTCATGGCCATCCATTCATACACTATTTTCCTTCCTGCTGGTTGATATTCTGTGCGTGATGCACCTCAGTATGCTCTTGCCTCATAAATACACTTTCTTAGGTCAACCCTAGGACTGCGACACATACTCATTGATGGTCCAAAAGTCTTTGTTAGTTATTCAACCTCTCCCCGTCCCTCTCTTGAAGCTCCTACCCAGAATGTCTTCGTAGACGTTTTCCTCAGATAAAGTGCGTGTGAGGGCCAGCTTGGTCTGAGCGTACCAATCCACCCTGCCGTTCTCAGACGACGACTGCAGCAAGTCTTCAAACTCATAGGACTTCCTGTGCCATTCAGGGATGGGGGAGAAATAGGATGGAGAACGATAGAGACAAACAGACTTTACAAGTCCAGTAACTCAATATCATTCACTAGTCTCCAGCATGTCACTCAGCCAGCAAGGTGAGCTACTGAAGAGCCAGGGCTTCACAGATCCATCCCGTACTATGGAGCAATGTCAAGACGACCAACAGTTTATACCAGAATGGGACGCGTCAGCAAATGTCAGGCTTGCAGTGGTTTATGCAGTGGGTAATGATTATACCAATACGGTCTGCAACACCCAGGGCATGTTTCCACTGCAATCTGAGGTGTGAAGGCAGCACAGGTAGACATTCCTGCGCCAGCACAGCTAAAAATAGCAGTGTAGCTGCAACAGCACAAGCCTCAGGGTGGACGGCACAAGCATGGTGGGGGCCCTGGGGACCTACTCACACTATTAGCTCGCATTGCAGTGTCTCATCGGCACTGCTATTTTTACCTCTGCTAGCACAGGTAAAGTTAGTGTGGATGTGCCTACCTGCGTTGCGATCACCTCTCCGATTGCAGCATAGACATACTCTAAGGAGTGCCTTCACGCAGTCCCACTGATCACACTGGTACTGCTCAACATGAGTAAGGGCTGTCAAAAATCAGGCCTTGTCTGAGTGGTGCCGGAGAGCAACATTCATACACTGCGTCATGGGAAGGGACAGCAGTGCGGCACCCTGGCCAGTCGAGCGCGGAGAGGTTTAACGTCCTTCCCTCTCCCAGGCCGAATGAAGTTAGGAAATTTTTATTTTTAAGGTAGATCCTCTGCTGAGGATAGGATAAAAAAAGGACAGGACATTTTTAAGGCAGGTTTGCCCCCACCCCTCAGATGTTTGGATTTACAGCAGGGGAGGAACCTCCAGCAAAGACTGAGTAAACAAGGAACAGACCTGAGCTAAAAGGGTAGTTCTACTCTGAGGAGTGAGGGTGTAAAAATGGCATGATCAGATCTCATTCTTCCTCACTGCTCAGTGGCTCCTGATCAGATGTGATCATTTTGTAAGCCAAAGGATTGTTTGGTTTTGCCTTTAAACTGGCAATATCCCAAACTCATCCTGGGATCTGAAAGTCAAGCTGGAGTCATTCATCCTCACTCCTTGTCACCGGTAATGGGGTCTCCGTGTCAAAGTCATTACACTTGCCGTCAGTGTGCTAGCACGGGTGTAAGAGCAGAATAGAGCCTGCAGGCTCATGATTACTAACATTGCTGAGAAGGAATTCATCCTGATTCACTTTCAGAGCCCAGGGTGAATGTATGGAGTTGACAGTCAGAAAAACATCCTTTTACGTATGAATAATAAACAACCCAATAAACATAGACCCCGATGATGCCACTCTTATGGAGTCTCTTTTCAGAAGCAGAATTTGTACACCAAGAGCAAATTAATCAAGAACTCCAATACCAGCATTAGTGTAATAAAGCCAGAATACCTGTGGTCAGCATTATTCTTATGTATCCCATTCCATAGTCTTCTGCTGACAGCTGATGGAGGAGGAGAAGAAGGGAGAGGAGGGGGAGGTATAGATGGCAGAGGGGGCAAGTTTCTCTTATTTCTAGCTGCCGGAATCCATCCCTCTTCCCCCTCGTGTTTGAAAGTCCGTCTGGGCTTTGGAAGTGGGTTGATGAAGGGTTTCTTCTCTGGTACCCCTGGTTCTGTGTACACATTCTCCACGTTGTGATCCTGGCATTTCACTTGAGATGTTTTCACCTCTTCCAGAGTCCCAAAAATTGGCTCACTGATTTCTGAGTCTAAGCTGAGGAGCCTCTTATTGAGTTCAGAGCCACATACACCTTCCTGGTCCTCTGGGGGGATTTGTCCCTCCTCTGCCTTCTCCTGCAGACAATGCGGGGAATAATAAGTACCTGGCAACTGCGGCTGCAGCTCTGCCGATCCTTCTTTCAAGGCCTGCTCCAGTTTCTTGACCTGACTCAATACTGAAAGATTCTCCTTCTGGACCTCCCACTTCCCACCTTTCACCTCCTTGCATTTTCCAACACTGGAATCAACCTCCTCTTCCTTCTCCTTCATTTCCACTTTCCTCTCTGTTCCCTGCCCCATGCCCTTTGACGTGCCCACTCTTCTTTCATTCTCTTTGCCTGTCCCTTTGCATTCTGACTCCCAGGTTATAAGCCTCTTGGTGTCCACCTTCCTAGTCCTCAAAACTTCCCCACTCATCTTCTCTACCACACAGGGCACCTTGTGCTCCTCTTTAACTCCTTGCTCGTCCTCCTTCCGATTGACCGGAGGAGATGGCGTTTCCTTTTTCCCTTCCCATTCGGAAATTTTGTCCTTGATACTGAAGGGCTTATTCCTCAAACCGACTTTCCCAGGTGACTGTAAGTTCTGAGTGCCTCCTATCTGCCTCCTTATGATTTTGCTGCTCTCCTGGACATTAAGATCCACAGATGGGTCACTGATAATCATTTTGGGACTCAGCATGTTCTGCTGAAAGCAGTCTAGTCTTGGATCCAGCATCAAGTTCTCCAGTGATTTCAATGGGCTTTTCACCACAGAAGAAACTTGTTCAGTTTTAGGTCCTAGACTCAGGGTGAAATTGGCACCTTGAGAATTATTTTCACTTGAAGACCCAAACCAAAGTCTTTCTAATTCCTTCACCGTGTTCGTATTATTTTTACTTGCAAGCTTGACCCTACACAGCAAAGACAAAAGAAAAGAAACATTCACTTTTGCTGATCATTTGAGGTTTGGTCATCAGTACACCAGCTCTATACGCGCTATTCAAGCAGGTGAGGTTGGCTGGGATGCTCCAATTGACGATCCAAAGACGGGCACTGCTGCAAAGCATTCTCAGGTGAGGATCCTGGGCTCTGGAATGCATTCCTTCTCGCTTTTGCTATGACAAAGCCCAATTGGACACAAGACCTGTCTATTACCTCAAGCTTTTCTCTGAGGGAGTGGAATACGGTGAGAGTGGGTGGGATTATAGCTTTTGTGGATTAAGGGTGTTCATACTGAGAACAGGTCAGCTTGTATTTTTGTTTGCCTTTTAAATAGAATAATAGAATTTTTTTACCTACTGCATTAGACAGATGCATCAAACAAAGTAAAAATGGACTCTAGTTTACTTAAAATGTAATAGCTAGATCATGATTATCAAACAGATGGGCAGACTTGGGACACTGTAGGTATTCCTCGAGTCTACTTGATAATTCCTTTCTAAATAAACTATTTGGCTTACTCATCAGGACAAGGTATCCAGTGGCTGGCAGCTGAAGTTAGCAAAGTTCAAACCAGTAATAAAAGGAGGGAAATTAACCATTGGAAAAGATTATCCAGGGATGTGGTAAATACTCCATTATTTGGACTCTTTAAATCGAGACTGGATGTTGTTCTAAAACACCAGGGCTAGTTCAACCAGGCGGTATTGAGCTAGGTTCAGCGCTACTGGGTGAAATTCTATGGTTTGTGTTACACAGGAGGTCAGGCTAGTTAATCATAGGAGTCCCTTCTAGCCTTGGGATCTGTGACAGAGAAGAAAGAACCTAACCCACAGTGATCCTCTTCACCAACAATTTCACCTTCCAAGTTTTTCCAGAGTGCCCATTAACACAATAACATTGTACTTTTATGTTTATTATTATTATTCAGGGATTAGGCTCCCATTGCACAAACACACAACACAGAAAGAGGACCTGCTTCACAGAGCACACAATCTAGGATGCAGACACTAAATGAAGATTATCAGGGCAAGAGATAAGAACCAAACCACTTAATTATACGACACCTGGCTGAATCAAATAACCATGTACTTCTACAGCACCTTGCACCCAAGGATCTCAAAGTGTTTTTATCATCATCAATTAAGCTCCAGCTGGGAAGACATTTACATTTATACATAATCTTTTCAAACCCAAAGCACTTCAAGGCACTTTGCCAATCAGTAAAGACTGTCTATGCTAGAAAGATGGCACCAGCGTAAGCACATCAATTTAAAAACTATTTAGTGACATAGGTGGAACCCCCTTTCTGTTAAACCAATTTAAATGCACTTATGCCAGATTAGTTTCATTCTATAAACTACTGGATTCATGTAAATTGGGTGAAGTATGTCTACATCAGAGACTGGCACTGACAACTAAATTGATTTACTTACTAAGGTGCAAAAACACAGTGTGTAGGCCAGCTCTAGGTTTCATGCAGGTAGTGCAGTGAGCCCATAAGCAAATGATGCACTCAGCCATAGCTCACACTCAGCCTTGGACACTAGAATCTGTGATTACTGAGGGGAAGGGAGATACTAACCAGGATATCATTGTCCCCAAGTTCCATGCTCCTTTAACTTCTGCCTAGCTCAGAAGGAGGGACTTTGGTGTAACCTCTTGGACAAAGGATGATGCCTCTAATAGGGTGGACCACTGAGTCTAGTGCACTGTCGTATCATCACAGGTTATAAGGCTTACATCATGATGTGGGATTTAAACATACAAGCTGATGGCCTAAAGTGTTACTAGCGGAGGCGTATTGATGCTAGAAGCATGCTTCAGGAAGCAATGGAAAGCAATGGCTCCCTCTCCACTCCCCTCCCTTGGGAAAAAGAAAAACAAGAATATAGGACTTTTTACCTCTCAGCTGATGTGCAGACACCGTTTTCAGACTTGCTGCTCACGTCGGCTGCCTTGCTAGCTGTCATCGTGTCAGCACCTGGCACGGCTACAGTTCACCTGGGGGAAGTCAAAGCTTCAATGATTAGAGGTATCGTGACAGACTGACAATATCCTGTAATATCCTGGACAAAGCTTATGGAATGAAAATAAACATTACTGAAGTAAATGAAACCGGACTGAATCAGGGTTAGTACCTTGGGGAGTCCATTGTATTAAAAATGCAATTGTGTGTGTGTTATTATGGCACTGTATGGACCTTCTCTAGAAGGAGGGGGATGCTAATGTACTTCCTCAGTTATCAGTCCTTTGAAGCCCCTCTCCCCCTCCTGCCGAGAGATATGCATGTACTAGTTCATATGGGATTCTCCAGGGACCAAAAGACAAAGCAAGGGAGTTTGGATAAATAGCCTGATTTTAAAGTGGCTCAAGGACTTCCTGATCCAGCAAATGGACAGGACTCCTGGTCTATGGAGGGCTCCAATCCTTACAGTCGGGTTGGAAGGACTGGGCCTACTGCGGCCCCATAAGACTGGGTGCTTGTTGTGAACTGAAGCTGTGATGAACTTGCGACCACAAAGAAAACTCCTCAAGTGCGGTGTGGGAGGGCTACTCCTGTCAGAGCCTGTGTTAGGATAATGCCTGGGGGCTTAATGACATGTGGGAAGGTTCTTCTATTGTTTTTAACATGTTTTCTTGGCAGTGCTTTTACCCTTATAATGACATACGCTTGCATAGAAAGAGCTGTGTGATTTCTATAACCATGGGCAGTCACACTGTGAAGTGTTTCCAAAGAGAAAGCAGGCAGGTGTGCTAGGGTAGCTTGTCTCAGCTGGGAATACCACAGTGACGGCAGGGAACTGTTCAGCTTGCAAATATACCAGTCGGAAGGGTCAGAGACATGGTTCTCCACCCAACAAGGCAACAACTGGGGAGCTAGATGCCTGAGAGTGGGTGCCCCTGGCTACACCACTGAGGGGGAATACAGGCGAACTGTGACAGGTAACACTGTCTGTTCCAATATGACAAACCTCCCCAGCCCTCCTTCTCTCCAAACACATACACAAAGCCTACCCCTGGGGATCCAGTAGGATCATAACAGCAAGTCACTTCAACATTCTGCCTCAGTCTCCCCATCTGTAAAATGGCGATGATAACTTTTACCCACCTACCTCCCAGGAGTGTTGTGAGGATTAGATAGTCTTTGGGGCAGGGGCTGTCCCTTACTCAGTGTTTGTACAGTGCCTAGCACAGTGGGGCCCCGTTCTAAATTGGTCCCACAGGTACTACCATAACTGGTACTAATAATTAGTCAATGCCTATCCAGTGATTTGAACATGCAATACACTATATAAAAGCTAAACATTATTGCTGTAACCCTTGAGTATCTGTCTTCCCTCAGGAGACAGTTAAAAATGGCTTTAAAAATAAAACTGTTCTCTGAGCAAGAGAATTAAGAGCCACTTATGAAGCCACTGTATCAGCAGCTTTCTTGGACTGGCACTTGGCTGGGACCCAGGTTTATTGATTAAACTGCTGTAGACACTTTGTGCTAAGGGTCCCAATCACCTGATATATTCTCACACGTGTGGGTCATTATAGAGTCTTACTGATCTTCTCTGGGGATTTAAGGGGGGAAATTCATCCCTGGGGTATATGCCCTGAAATCGATGGAGTTGTGAATGAAATGCATCCTTAGCCTGAGGTCTTCAAACTGCAGAAGTTGTTTTGGTCACTGCTCACCATTCTTTGCATTGTGAGTTTTATTCTTGGTGGGGCAGAGGTGTAAATTTATCCTCTTTGAGCACCTCTGCAACACATTCAATGTAACAGATTTTTCTCCTTATTGTCTTGTCTTGCAAACCAACGCTGGCTCTTTAAGAACCCAACAACCCCACAAGTCAGTGTCATTACTTCTCAGGAGGACATTATCTGTAGCCACTGAAAAGCATTTCAATGACAGGAAGGAGTTCATTGTCTCTTACACAATACTTTAAAACCCTGAAAGCCTCTGGAGTCTCTCCATTTGGCTGATCTATCAGATGGTCCCCTGCCATGGCTGGAGTTTGGCGGCAAGACCAATCACATCAGTACGTTAGTTGTTCCTAGTACTTTTGCAAGAAAATGAATATACAAAAGCAATTCTTATTTCCCCAGTCCACATATTGTTAGAGAGAAAGGGAGAGAGAAATAGAATCATTCAGTCTTTTGCTTTTCTGAGTTTTCTTTCCTCTCACCCCACACAGGCAACATTCTGTAAGACAGCGTGAACCTTGGATCATTTCAATGAGTACAGGTTCAGGGTAAGTTTGTCACAAACCACTGTGTCTCTTTCCCCAGGCAATAAGCCTCTCTGCTTCTCTTCCACATTTGTAGCTGGAACAACACTCGATTCACATCTAAGGACAGAGCAGCCTTGCAAAATGGTCAGGAAAATTGACCAGCCTAAGGAGAAAATATATTCGCCCCTCATTACCTGTTATGTTTAAGAATAATAAAAAACTAAAGATCATTCAATCCTCTGTCCAAAGAATGACTCACTCAGGCTAGGGCAAGTAGATTTCTGCAAAGCTGTAACAGATTGTAAGCTCTCTGGGCAGGGACCATCTCTTTGTTCTGTGTTTGTACAGCACCTAGCACAATGGAGTCCTTGTCTGTGACTGGGGCTCTGAAGAGCTACCACAATATAAATAACAGAGGCTGGGGGTGTATATATAACAGCTTCATTCAATCACCATTCTGCAGTTTCTCTTCTGGCAAGCCCTGAAATTGATCAAAACAGGATTTGGGGAGGGGGGTTCCTCTTCTTTCCATGCAATACCCCACCCAATAGACTCAGACTGAGTTTTTGCTAGCAGAGCCCCCTGTAGAAAATCAGGAGAAAAATGCCACCCACCCGCTTCAATGGTGGGGGAAATTGGTGGGGCAGGTGGGTGTAGTATCAAAAAGTCTGCTCACCGGCAGTGAAAGGGGGACAGTCCCAGTAGCAAGGGAGGGAGACACTCACTATGGGACAATAGGTAGCGCCTACCATGGGAATCTCTGGCACCCATTGGCCAGCTAAGGGGAAGGGTGCTGATTGGCCAGCATCCTCAGTTCCCAGGATTTAGCCCAGAACAGGGGCCACGTGGAGCCTATTTCAGCTCCATTCCAGCAGCCTACCCAACGCACCCAAACTAGGAAGGGGAGCCCGGCCGGACAGGTGCTGTGGATCTAGTCTGTTTAGGGGTCAGGAAGGAATTTTTTTCTCCCATGGGCCAATTGGAGGAGGACCAGAAAGGTTTTCTGCCTCCCTCGCAGCACCTGCAAGCCATAGCAGGTTAAGTAGGAACGCACATGGCACCTAAGTGAGGTACTGGGTGGTGTTCTTTACTCGTTGCACCATGCGGCCGGTTTCCAGTGAGGTTAGGAGAATAAAGTGAACGGTTCCCAGAGGTGAAAGACCTGGGATTTCAGTGATGGGCCTTGGGCTCATGGAATAGGGTGAGACCTTGTGGGCTGAGTTCCTCACCCTGCTGTACCCTATGTCCCCCCCCCCACGGGG
This sequence comes from Emydura macquarii macquarii, assembly GCF_026122565.2. Taxonomy (NCBI): domain Eukaryota; kingdom Metazoa; phylum Chordata; order Testudines; family Chelidae; genus Emydura; species Emydura macquarii. The sequence goes on from NW_027133667.1 coordinate 4,138,343, forward strand.
AGGAGGGTGCTAAGACTCAGAGACAGCTGAGTCCTGGGGGGGGGGAGTAGGCTGAAGAGAGCCACCCACGTTACAGGTTATATGGTAAGGAGCCTGTTGCCCCTGCAGTGAAACCAATTAAATGCCTGGTACAGGATAATCTGGGTGATGGGTGGGTAGCCTCCCTCTGCTGTGCTAAAATTTAATAAAAAGGTGCGGCCTGTCGCTTCATTCCATGCATGTGTCTGTCCTCGCTTTGCCACTGCATCCACATCAACTAGCATTCAGCTGTGGGCAGACGGCTGGTAATGCGCAGCGTGGGCCACCCGTCTGATCCGAGCACACTGCTAAAATAGCCACTGTGGGAGGCGGGAGGAAAGGCTGAAGAAGAAATGGATCATCATTGGCGGAGCATACCTGTTCCGCCTCCCACCAAAGCCAGGAGAGACTCCTGTTCGTAGCTGCTTTCTGCACGGTGCCTGCTTTGGAGTATCGACCGCCTGGGGAGCTGAGACTGCCACCATATGAGCAGGCCTGCTCTAGGCAGGAGGGTCTAACCACAGAGAGACAGCCGAGAGCACAAATTCCCTTGCGTATTTGTGACTTGGAGCTGTGGCTAGGGCAGCACATCTCTCGCTGGCCACAGGGGCCCTGCAGCAGTGACTGGAGAACAACAGGAGGGAAGCCAGAGGAGCGGGGCACCCAGCCAGGGGAGATGTCAGGGCCAGCCAGGAAAACAGTGACTCCTGTATTCCTAAAGTTAATTCCATGACGCAGCCTCATCAGACTTCAGGCCTGATAACTAGCAGCAAATGTCCTTGGGTATGTAAACAAGGTGTGTCCATTAATCAATAATGCAGATTCAGGTACTCGGTCATTTGCATAAAATCTCCAGATCTCTGTAACTTCATCCTTGGTAAGGTGTGGTGTGTTGCAAATTTACTCTGGGGTTGTCTTGCAAAATGATGGGTGAGTATAAATTGGCCCTTCCCTGAAGCCCCAGTTCTTACCCAAGCATGTTGTAAGACGTGGGGGCAACGGGGCCACCTCCAGAATAAAAGCAGAGCAGTTCAGGAGAGTGCCCAATAGCCCAACACTTGGATAATCTGCTTGGGGCCAATTCAAAGCCTAAACAACTTGCAAAGGCAAAGAGACTGTTTGATCCTCTTTGTCGTTAACGGGGCCATCACGAGCAACTTCCTGGACTGAACCATAAGAAGGATAGTCCGTTAGCTGGGGCACTAGCCTACAACTAGGGAAGCCTGGGTTCCTGCCCCTACTGTGCCACAGACTTACTGTGTGACCTTGGGCAAGGTCCTTAGCCTCTCTGTACCTCAGAGCCTCACCTGTCTAAAAGGGATAATGCTTCCATGCCTCAAAGGCTCGTTCTGAGGATAAATACATGACAGACTGTGAGGCACTAAGATACTTCTATAGCCCCCTCTGCCGTAGCATCATAGATGAGGTCGGGACAGCGTGCAGTGAAAATGGCCTGCTTAACAGAGAGTAAGTGGAGATCCTATTGAGAGAGAGGCCATCCCTTATGTGCTTAGCACAGCCTAGGAGGACACCAGTCCTGCCACTTCCCCAAGTGAAGAAAGAACTGGACGGGACGGAGAAGAACAGGGTAATATAACGTATCGGTGGACCAAAAGAGCAGCGTGCCCTTGCGCTACCTGTCACAAAAAGAAAATGGGCACGTCCATCTCTGCAAAGAGCTAACGAGGCTCATTGAAGCAGTGAGAAGAGAAAGGTATATTGTTTCCTCCATGGAAGATATAATTTGGCTATAATCTGCAATGGTCTTGTCCTTATTAGATGCAGCCAGTGGATTCTGGTAAGTTCCTGTCTCTCCTGGCAGTGACCAGCTGACAAGCTTTAGAATGAAAGATATCGCTCTCATCACCTCACAGTCAGCCTCACAAGCACCCAGAAACCTTCCAGAGGACAATGAGCAACACTCTGCAAGGCCTAGAGGGAGACACATGGATGAGAGTTGTGTTTATGGGAAGACGGAGGAAGAACATAATGTCAGCCTGGCACATTTCACCAGCACTACAATTATTATCTTTATAAACCAAAACCCGAAAGGAGAACATGTCAGGTGTGGGAACCCGGAGGACTGAACTCAGTCAGCAGCACTCCACTACTGTGTGAACTGGGACACCAGGCGATCGTGGCCCATGGATCGACAAGCCGGGAGGCAAGATGTCAGGTCTCAGTTGGAGATCGTCACCATTACAATGCACTCAGGAGTCTTTGCCATTGTTTGGGGGAAGGAAGCAGCCATCTGATCCTATTTCATAACAAGTCAGGGAAAGGAATGTCACCCATAGGGGGTGGGGAGGAGAGGAGAAGGGGAAGGAGCTCTCAAATCTGTTGACTGGACTGTGGGAAGGATGCAGAGTCTCGGAACAGAAGATTCTCCACATATCGCCTACATGCACATGGCCTCACGATTCCCAGGGTCATGTGATAGGGGCTTCCTGCTGCCAGGCAGAGTGAGACCTGCCCCGACCTCTCTCTTCCAAACAGAGTTCCTGCCTGCTTTGTCTTTGGAAGAGGCGTTTGTTTACTGATCTGTCATTGGCATGCAGGAAATGGCCTTGAAATGAGCTGTAATCATCTGTCACCAGCAGTAGCTGTTTAGTTTTCTTCTAATTTAAGTTTTCCTTTCTTTCCTTTCTCCCCAACCTCCCACTCAAAACACAGTAGTAAAATAAAGCACATGCTTCTTTTGGATGCTGGAGGCAATGAGAAAACCAGGGCTTAACATTTTGAGAAGGACGAATGATTTTTGGGTGCCCAACTTGAGACATCTTAACAGGGGGGTAATTTTCACAAAGTGCTGAGCACCCATCTCTTGAAAAGTCAGGGCCCTCAAAGCAGTCTTGGATTGGGCTCCCAAAAAGAGGTCCCCCAGTTTCACTGGTAGCTTTTGAAAATGTAGCAGAGTATATAGAAACAAGTAACAATCACCTTAGACGACACAGGCTTTTCCCCATCCCCACCTCCTCATGATCCAGCAAGCAATACTGACAAGGAACCACTGGGTTGTGTAGGTGTTGGGGTGATGATAAGCTATGGGCTTGAGTAAAAGACTCACTTCCTAAGCATTCTGACTCCCTCACCATCCCACACTGATCAGCCATGGCAAGGGTCCCTTTTGCAAGAGCAGGGAAGTGTGATCCGTAGGAAGATCGCTTTTGGGCATTCGTTCTAGTCCAGTCCAGGTCACGTGACTAGAAGTCATCACCATCTGTTTGGTTGCCTACTAGGGATGTAAAGGGTTTACCGTTTAAATGGTTATCAGTAGTTTAAATGTTTTGAACAGCTGATATCCGTTTAAACTGGGGAAGGGGGGATGCGGAGCCCAGCGCGAGGGGGTGGCGAGCCCAGCTGCGGCTACCCCCATGCTGGGCTCCGCGTTTCCCCGCCAGCAAGAGCCACCCAGCTGTGGCCACCCTCCACAGTTCTATTTTTAGAACATTTAAACAGATTTTTGATTAAACTAATCTTTACATCCCTATTGCCTACAAGAAATAGTTAATGAGGTTTCAGCCCAGTTCCTAGTGGGTAAGTCTCCACATCCCAAAACACCACAACCATTGTATACCTTAGTGGTAGATTCCATTAAGAGGGCAAGAATTGAGAGGGCACGGAGACTAAGCAACCCTCTTATCCCTAAAAGACAGAGAAATCTTTCAGAGGAAAATGAGCAAAACTTATTGTGAAGGCGGAAGCAAGTCTGGTGTTAATCTGCCCACTCTGCTGTCAGAGCAGGTACTCGCCTTCTGCAGCTTTCTAAACACATTCCTAAAAGCTGTGGGACATTTCTAATTAGCTAAGCCACAGGAGAACCAAACAAATAGTTTAGTCAATGCATCTAATGAAGTCACGGAGTTTCTATTCACAAACATCATCAAGCAATCCAAATAAGATTTTCAGGGCTCCCTCTTTGCTACACTGCTTATGGTGCTATAAAGAAAGCACATCCCACGTGTGGCCCTGTGGTTTTACAGATGTTCACTGTATAATAAACCTTAGCTATTTACATCCTGGAAAGGGATGCCATCCACCAGCATACTAGGGGATAAGGCAATATCTTAGATGACAAGCTTTTGGGGGCAGGGCCTGTGATTTTTGTTCTGTGGTTATACAGCACCTAGCACGATGGGGGTCCTAGGCCATGACTGGGCTCCGAGGTGTTACAATAATAATAAATAATAATAATAATAATAAATATTATCTTATCACCAGAATGATGCCAGAGCGCTTCATCTGTCAGTTTGCAGAAGCTGTTGTCCAAGGAGGGCAAAAACCTAAAGAATATAGAGGGGGCAATCCCCAGTTTCTCTTTTAAGATGCCACAAAAAGGTTCCCTCCCCCCAGTCATTTACATTTGAAGACATCTAAACCACATGAATTTCTTATTCAGGTCCATAAGACACAACAACAATGCACAGCATTTATATAGTGCTTTCAAACTTCAAAGTGCTTTACAGTATAAATATCACATATCGAAGGCAACACCCAGCAGACAACAATATATAAAGAGGAGGAAGGATGCCAAGAAGACAAAATACTAACAGGAAGATCATGAGTAGAGCGGAGCCGACAACTAGGAACTTGAATTCAAACCCCTTCCACCGCACCCTGTATTCTATTTAAAGGCTATTTCCCTTTAGGGGAAAAAGAAGACATACACACAAAGCCCTCTCCATGGCCTGCGTGCTGGTTCTCAGCGTTCAAATGAGTCTCCTTGTTATGCATGTGCACGTACATGTCAGAGAATTCATTTCCTCTGGGATCTCAAACAGCAGCTCGACCTAGATTGCGTCAAATCACAGAGAAACAGAAAGGAAGTCTCCAGAATAGGGTTATTCACTCCCAGTGCTCTAAAGGTAGCAGAGCCTGGGGTGGAGGAGATGGGAGGAAGAACCAAGAGGCAAACTTCCCTTATGGAGCAAGAGCTCTCAATGGGTAGGAACTGCTAACTCTTGGAGCCCAATGCCTCCCTGCTATGGTGCAAAGCAAGGTTAATAATCTCGGTCACAAAGATGTTCCAGGGACAGAAATGCTTTATAAAGGACAGGATTATATAAGGTCCCTGACACTCGATCACAGGATATTTATGGCCGGATCCAAAGCTTATTGAAGTATATGGCAAGACTTCCATTGACCACAATGGGCTTTTATCGGGCCCATAATCAGCAGTAGCTGATCCTCAGAACTACATTGAAGGGGCTTCTCTAAATCACCTTCATTTTCTCCGTTCACCCATTCAGCTTAGCAGACCTGATGATGTGGTAATTCTCATTCTGGCAAGCTGTAAAAACCAACAGCGCTTTTCTAAGCATCAACTCAGTGCAGTTACTTGAGGGCAATGTAAAGCATTCATCTTCTTCCAAGATCTGAATGTGCCGGCTGTATAGTGCTCCTGACCTTCTGCTGACCAGGGAGATTCAAGAAACTCAGAGCAGGACTCCCGTTATCACGTTTCAGCAGGATGTTAATTGTAAATTTCCAACTCCAAGCCATACATATAAAAAAGTGAGTCAATTTATGCAACAGATGTCCCTGAAGTGTCACATGGAAACGCTCCATTTCTAGCTTCACACTCCATTTCACAGCAGGATGCCACATGATCATATCTAATAAAACAGTAATAACACAAGACACTTTTCCTATTCAAAGTGATTTATAAACCTGACAACATCTGGGCATGGTCGGTAAGTACCATTATCCATTTTATGGATGGAGAAACTGAGTCACAGAGCGGCTATGTGACTTACTCAGAGCACACAGAGAATCAGGAATAGAACTCAGGGGTTTCTGACTATAAGGCCTGTGCTCAGACCTTTAGGCAAGACACAGACAGTGTCTGTGTGTATTTATTAATTGTGTACACAAACACCCCCCACACACATACAATTTACAAAACTGACTTTAATGGCAGCTGTAACTGATCAGCACCTTTGCAAATCAGGGCTCATAGGTGTCTATACATGGATTTAGGTACCCTACTTTAAACACCTAAATTTGGAAAACTTGTTAACTTTAGGACTGAGTTAAAGTTGAGAGGAAATATCCACACTTTACTGAAGTCAATGGAGTTTTGCCATTGACTTCAGTCAGGCCAAGATTTCATGCCAGTAATTTGAGGATAACAGAAAAAATAAAACAAACATCCAAAAACATGGTAGTTATTGAAAAAAATACCAACCATTAGAAACCATTATGGTTACATTTAAAAGGAACCCAAATATATGACAGTACAGAAAACAACCTGCCACGAAAAAGGCTTCCTTCATTCTCTCATAAAATGCAGAATTCCCCCCACCCCTCTCAAGTTATACTGCCTTAAGGTGTAGGATGGGCCATATTCAGCTCTGGAACAGTGACTGTTTTAAGGTTTGATACATTGTGAAGCATGTGGGCTAGAAACTGGAGTGCCAGTAGAGATCTTGCAATGTCTTCCTCTAGCGCAGGTAACCCCCAAAATATTAGAGCGTCAAATCACATTACTACATATGCAAAGCTACTTTAGGCCTCAGTTCAGCAGAGCACTTAAGCACATCCTTAGCTTTAGTCACAGACTTAAGTTCCAGTAAAACCAGTTGGCTTAAGTGCTTATGTGCATTGCTGAAATGGGGCCTTAGGTAAAATGCAGATTTCTAAAATGTACTTCTCTCTTCCTTAAAGGCCTGGAGAGTCACCCTCATGTTACTAAGGGAGACTGACCTTCAGCTGGAAATATGAGAAATAAGACCAATAAAATGCTTTTACATTTCCAGAAATGGTTTTCTTTCTGTCAAATAGGTGGCTTCCTTATTGGAGAGTTGCGTAGGAGCACTGGTTTGTCAGGGGGCTGCACAGGAATTCAGTGTTAAATCAGAGTTAATTTTTTCTTTGTATCTTTACATCCCAGCTTCAAGCGGCGAATCTGCTCTCCAGTGTCTTTAAGTTACTGATGACCCACAAGGTGAGGTTCTCTGTGTCCGTTTCATTCTCCTCAAAAGTTGTGCCAGGCTTTGATATCTGAAAGATGGGCGGGGGAATCACTGGGACTGCAAAGGTCTGAGGTGAGGGGGAGTGTCTGAAATGTGCTGGTGGACCATGCATGCTGTGTTGCCTGTGATGCTTGGAAAAGAGCGCCTCTCAGGGCCTGATCCAAAGCCCTTGAAGCCTCTGAGCATTTTCCTATTAATTTCAGGGGGCTTTGGCTCAAGCCTCTTATAGCCTGCATTTAAGAACTGACACCATACCAACTTGGGGGGGAGGGGGGAGGGGAATTCTGCATTTTATGGGAGAATGAAGGAAGCCTTTTTAGTGGCAGGTTGTTTTCTGTACTGTCATATATTTGGGTTCCTTTTAAATGTAACCATAATGGTTTCTAATGGTTGGTATTTTTTTCAATAACTACCATGTTTTTGGATGTTTGTTTTATTTTTTCTGTTATCCTCAAATTACTGGCAGGAAATCTTGGCCTGACTGAAGACAATGGGATGGTATAGAAGTTTATTGCCTTGGCGCTTGTTTTTCAGAGGTGCTGAGCACTTACAGCTCCCATTGACTGCAGCTGGAGTTACGAGCTCTCAGTCACACCTTTAAAAATCAGGACTACAAAGTCTTGGGATGGTCTGCATAACTTATGAGAGGTGTAGCCGTAAGAGAAAGTCAGGTCATCCTAGGTGAAGTAGACGGCTTAGTTTTTCAATAAGTGTTGGTAAACTCAATTTGTAAGATGGTCCATTCTGCCTAGGCAAATTGGGGTCAAACAATAAGAACATAAGAACGACCATACTGGGTCAGCACAATGGTCCATCTAGCCCAGTATCCTGTCTTCCAACAGTGGCCAATGCCAGGTGCTTCATCGGGAATTAACAGATCTTGTAATCATCGAGTGATCTATCCCCTGTCGCCCATTCCCAGCTTCTGGCAACAGAAGCTACGGACACTTCAGAACACGGTTTTGCATCCCTGCCCATCCTGGCTAATAGCCATTGATGGACCTATCCTCCATGAACTTATTATCTAGTTTATTTTTTAACACAGCATAGTCTCGTCCTTCACAACATCCTCTGGCAGCATTCCACAGGTTGCCTGTGTGTTGTGTGAAGAAATATTTCCTTTTGTTCATTTTAAATATGCTGTCTCTTAATTTCATTTGGTGATCCCTAGTTCATGAACCACATCTGAATCTGTTGTGGACATGGGCTTGATAACATCATGTTATTCCAGGCAGCGTATGAGTCCTAAAAAAAGAAGTGCTGGAACGCACCTCTGGTACTTCTAGAACCATCACTCATAAGTGATAGTACCGGAAGTATCAGAATGTCACTCAAGCTTTCCAGAACAGCATTCCGGCGCATTGTGTCATAACTCAAGCCTGATTCCAGTATAGATGGGACCCCTTGAGCGACCCTTCTGGCCAAGTCAGGTTTGTTGATGAATGACCCCATAAAGAACTCCCTGGCTAGAAGGACAGATTGTCCTCAATAAAGAAGGGAAATAAAGAAACAAAAATGTGGTGGACGCCAACTCCTCTCCAAAGTGATCAAAACAAATTCTCATCAGGGAATGAGTGGTAGAAAAGTGAAGAGTACCCTAACTTCATCTAACTTGTCCTGCTACTGCTTTTACCCTACAATGCACTGAGCATTGAAGCATTCCCCTTCTTATCAGGAGTTAATAAACACCCTCCTGAGGGCTCATCCCCCTGGATTCTGACACCATCTGTAACCCATTAATGAGTGTGTGTTACAGGTACCCCTCTGTGCCAATTCACAGAGCATGGGAGCTGAGACAGCCACCACCTGCAGACACATCGCTTTTTAGGTCAAGCTATAGCAGCGCCTGAGTTTTACTCTGGAGATCCCTGGTTCAGTCCCCAGGGTGTTAGCTGCCACACCTCCACATAGATGAATTAAGAAAGGTACTACTGTATTTCCCAAAGCAGGGAACATATGTGCTGCACCCCCTAATCCAACTTTCTTAAAAGGAAAGCAGTGCCAGGAGATAACCAGCCAGGATACCAGTCAGCAGAGGGTCACCCAGCATCATTGTTAGGAAGAAGCCCAAACAATTTACAGCGAGGACTTGAATTTATTTATTTTTAAAGGGAGAAAACTGCTGTGTTTGTTTGTCAAGAGAATAGAAAAAGGATATTGTACTGGAGCGGCCAGGAAACAGTCGACCGTCTGCCTGCAGTTTTCCCCTTTCTTTTGTAATAGAAGGAATGTAGCTCAGAGATCCCCGCCATCCGCCCTACACGAGGGAGGAAATATGAGAGCCTGTGCACTGCAAGGGTAGAGGAAGTGTGGGGGAGGGAGCAAGCTGAGCTGATGTGGTTAAGTGGGTCATTGCACTGATGGCCAATAAAAGAAAGAAAGAAAAAAAAGAGTCTAAGTAGAACACTAGGGGAAAAGAGTCTTTCCTCTCTCTGCTTTCCTCTTTCAACTCTCTCTCTCACACACACACACAGCACAGAGCAATAACTCCAAAGGAAGTATATATCTCTGTTGGAAGATTTCAGCCGAAACCTTGAAATACAGACTTAGTGTCAGGAAGCCGGTGGCCTGTGGAAATACAGATTTTATCATCCGCAGCTATAATTGCTACCACTGCTAAAAATGAAACAATCAGAGACTCTGGGATCTCACACCCAACTATTTACATGCCTCTAAATTCCTCTCAGCAGAGCCCTTCACTAATCTGATCTTTGGCAATTTGAACAAAAAACTGTTTAGACGAAGTGCCTTTAATCTCCTTTCTCTGCCCGCAGTGAAGCATGTGCTTGCATGTGGAGGAGGTGTAGCATGTGTTTCTTGTATTTGTGTTTACTTTTTTCACTGACGTTTTTATAGCTTCAGAATCACACAGCAATTTATAGCATCAAAATAATGAAAGATCTGATCTTCTCATGCTGGTTAATCAATGAATGGTGGAAATACAGCAAGAGGACCATGTCTCGTTCTTTTGACCCACTAAAAGACTTTTGGAGGCAAAAATGAAATGAAATAAAATAAACAAGTTTAAAGGGTAAAATTTTCAGAAGCAACTAAATGACTTAGTAGCTGAAGTCCCATTTTCAAAAGTGACTTAGGGACGGATTTTTAAAGCACCTAATGGGGTTTCCAAAAGTGCCTAGATCCCATTGATTTCCCAATTACTTTAATAGGATCCAGACACCTCGGTACATTTGAACATTCCACTATGCACCTATCTGCATCTTTACCTTTAAAAATCTGATTCTTAGAAGTCTAGGTCTTGTTGATACTCAATGTGATTTAGGCTTTTAAGTGACTAAGTCACCTTTGAAGATAGGACTTAGGTTAATTACTTTTGAAATTTTACTCTAAATAAAACAAACAACAAATTAGTCAGGCTGATTCGGATTCCGGAGTGATCTGAATGCACATTCCAGTGTGTGTCTTTGTACAGTCACATGTCTTGTCACAAGTTCATCAAGGTTTGGAGTGATGCAGAATTACTACATCACAACCTCCCCCTCTAGGTTCAGTGGATTGGTTTGTTTGTTTTCTAAATTTCTCACATTAATTGGCAAGCAAGCAGCCAAACTGATTCCAAAGTGCTTGACAAATCTCACAAATTCAGTCCAAACTGTTATGGAGCCATTAGTCATGACTCCATAATTAAGGCTGCCTTGCAAAATAGTATTAAGGTGGAGACATATTCCATTGATTTATTAGCAAAGAAAAATATTTCCTTCCCCAAAACTCACATCACTTAGTAAGAGAATCCAGATTTAATTTTGTGAAAGTTTTTAAGTGATTCCATGAAATAGATTAAAAGCTAGAAACATTCAAAATGACTCATTTTGGAAATCTTTTTGCTGTTTTATTGGAATATTTCCTTGAGTTCCTCACTGCTGAAAACTTTGAAACTTGAGACTTACCAAGCATGTAGATATTGATCACTTCTCCAGTCAAGGAGATGTGCTGAATTTCAGATGTACACAGTAAAGTATTAATTTACATTTTTTGCCTTTACTTTTATTTAAGCCGAGGTGCTTTACAAACACATTTTGCCCCCAATTCAAAGATTAATAAATGTGAAGGTCAAAAAGGACCATGACCATCTTCTTGTCTGACTCCTTGCATAAGGCAAGCCATAGAATTTCACCTGGTAATTCCTGCATCAAGCCTGTATCTTATGGATGATCTCCAACATATTTTTAGAAAGACATCCAATCTCACCCATAAGGCCATCCTTCACCACATATACTTAAGTGCTGTTCTGTATCAGGCCCAAAGATTTTATTGCGCATGAGGAAGGCATTTACTACAATGAAGCCAATCCAGAATGCATTTCGCCTGGATTGCAGCCAGAACTTACAAGGTCCAGGGCAAAATGTCAAAGCAGGACCCTTCTGTAGTCTCTCCCAGCTCCAGTGATTGTGCCTGGCCACATCCTCTGAATCACCACACTGCCTCAATTCTCCCTGGATTTCAATGAAGCTAGGATTTCACCCGGAGTTTTTAATGTTCCCCTTGCCCAATCAGGCATCCACACCCAACCCATCGTTCCCCCGCGCTGACAGGAATTGCCAGAGAAACGAGCACCCGGTGACGGAGTGCTGGGCAACAGCAACTGATCCAGCGCTCTGACCACAGCTGCTTCAATCAGTTGCTCCCTACACCTGGGCATGGGAACTGTGCCAAACTGATAAGATTGAAGATAGCTTTTAACTCTCTGCAGCCTAATTGCCTCAGTAAGTCAGGAGGTACAATGGCACAGGAAGAAAGTGCCAAGGGAGGAGAGAGAAAGTGGAAGAGCTGTAGGCTGGTAGAGCCAAGGACACAAGAGGTCTCTCTCTCGCTGGGCTCAGGAGTCTTAGAGCCCCTGGATACTCTTCAAGCTGCTGCAGTCAGTAAAGATGGTGGGAATGAATTTAGTAAATAAATCACTAGGTATTTTGCCTGAAGAAGGTCTCGAAACAGTTTGTTTGTCTGGAAAGAGGCAGGAGTGGAGCACACCCCTGCCACACACCCGCACTCAGTTCAATTCAGTAAGGCCTTGTTGACAAGTACCACAAGTGTTAACAACATGTTAACCAGACAGCCCACATAGGTTTCTCTCAGGGATAAATACAATCTGCCCAGGATGAGAGACAGATTACCTTCACAATCCTTCCCCTCTCCAGGGTGAGTGTGTAACCCGCTACTGAGTGTGTGTGTGTCAGTCTCTGTGACCAGTCCACAGAGGATGGGAACCTGTTATAGCCCCGAGGTACAGAGTTTTCACCCAAGTTCTAGCAGGCATGCTTTCACCTCCGAGGTCCTCGGTTCTGTACCACTTGTGTTGGCCAAGAGCACACACTCTCAATTAACAAGATTACATAACAGTCCATCCAATTTGGAGACCCATTTCTCAACATAACTATGCACTTTAATAGGACGAAACTATAGTTAAACTTTATTTCTGCACTGTGTTTTTAAGTTATCTGTGGCTGCAAATAAAGATAATTTTGAGGCTATTGTCTCTATAGGAACTATTAGTGGATTAGACTTCAGAGGAAATTCCCCCATCATCCTCTTTTCACTAGAGGAGGCCCAAAAAGAGCTTTTGTAATGTTATACTTGATCTGCTTCTTGGCTGGTGAGAAATATGTTTAGCATTTAAATATGCATTCCTCCTGCCAGCTCTTCCATAAGTAATAAACATTCACATGTGACAGTATTTTCTTAATAAAAATCTGTCATCAGCTTCCTTTAAGCTGTGTCCACTGCATTAACATTACTCCATTTACAATCCCAAACAAAAGGGAAGGGGCAAATTCCACCATAACATATTGTGTTAACGTGGAGGTAAGTCAATTCCTAATTAAAAGGAACATTAAAAACGCAGAAAATCTTCAGACAAACCTGTTTCACAAACTTGAGAAATCACTTCTTTCAAACAACATTTCACCCAAGATCTATACACTCTCAAAGAAATTATAAATAAGAGGTCAATGTTAATTCTGACAATATATTCATGAATGTTTCTCATAATATTGTACTTTGCGGTAGGGTTAAGAAGCTTCTGTATCAAATGTATTGTTAAGATACTTATAAAATTGTGCTTTACAGAGTACTTTGTGTGGGAATATAAGTCAATGTATCAATGGAAATATAATGTCTGAAATATAATCACAGATTGTCAGCAGTTCATTTCATGTAAGTCATGAAATATCTTTCAAATGGCAAACCATCTCGGGAGCAGAACCCCAACTTCTGTAAACAGTCTTAACTCAATTGCAGGCTGTAAGATGGTGGCACGGTTCAGCAGGGGTGTTACGACCCTTCCTTGGGCCCAGGCTCCGAGGAAGGCCACAGCGCCTTGCTACACAGGCAAATGGAGCTATGACATTTTACGTTAGCGAGGAACTGACCGTGGTCACTATTGGCCTCCTCCATATTCAAGTCAAACATCCTTCCACCTCCATCCATTTTTGTCGTCTCTTTGAAGGAGTTGCTTAAGAAAAGTTGCAGAGTACAACGTTCTGTTTAATTCTGGATTATATTAGTTCATTATAAATCATATCAAAATCATCTTCCATAGAAAGGATTGTCCACAAGCGGGGAATGGAAGAGAGGCAATATAATGCTAACTTAATTCTCTAAGTCCTTACATGAAAGCAGAATAGGATTGGTGTACATCTGTGTGCCAGGCATTTGTGGAGATCACTTCCTGCATGTCTTTTATTACGGGACAAAGAAAGTCTAACATCAAGATCACGCTTGATTTCTTAACGAGCAGATCCTTCACAGAGAGACTGAAATAAAAGGAGAGTCTGAGTGAAAGCCTAACCTCTCTGAATTAGCAGAGGGATCGAAACTAGAAGACAGGAATAGCTCCAGTTCTATGTACACGAGGTCTGGGATTTTTATTTCCTTATTGGATGCTGTCTGAGGTGAAAAACCGTGATGCTCACAAGGAACGAGTCCTTTGTCTTTGATGAAGTCCACAGACTGCTCAAGTGCAGAAACGTAATCTCTCCTCACTGTTGTAAGTAACTCTGACACAAACTGGGTATAAGGCTACGGATTGCACCCAGAATTCACTGGTGTATAAAAATAAACAGCTCCTGAAATGCTGCCACCTTTTGGTTAAATTTGTGGCTATTAAAGCCAATTCCATTTTTTCCTGAGAAGCTCCCAGCTGCATGGCATCTTTGGGCAGCTAAGGAATGGAACAAAAATAGGGATTGGCCTCTCACTGCACTGGTCTACACTAGATTTACTTTCCACCTCAAATTTTCCACTGTGTAGCTCAACAGTGATAGCAATGGTTGGAGTTAGCCACCAGTATTTTTAGTACTGTATTGTCTAGGACTGCTCAGCGCTTGATGTGTTGATGACTCAACGCCAGTGCCCAACTGGAACCATGTCTACATTAGCACCACTGTTGCTGCCACTGATGGAAATGCACCAGTGGGAAATCTTAGAGAAAATAACCTAATGCAGACACAACCCCTGAGTCTTGGTTTCTTGGTAGTGGGACTCTATGCACCTACTCCATGCTTGGCAGGGCTGGAATGCTGCAGCCCTCTTGGTTGAGGGATTCTTATTGGTCAGCCTTGTGAAGGACTTGCACTGAACTGGGAGGCATTTCTTTCATCGGTATGTCTGTCTGTAACATAATAACATCTGAACGCAGCATCCAATCAATCTCAACATTTCAGGGACTGTTCTTGGCATCAATGTCCAGAACCCTATTGATTTTGGGTAAAATTGGAAAACCAAAGGGGGAAAATGGGAACACATGGAGCCATTGCGATCCGCTGAGCCGAGCAACACGGACCCCTGGTGTGTGCAGTAAGCATGGCCTATGCACGCTTAGGGTAATTTAGAATGAGATCTAGTACCCCAAAGCTGCTTCCCAGGACCTTTGAGAATTCAACTCTGGGTTACTGTACACACAGCCTAAAGTGGCCAGGCAGACTAACAGATTCTCAATTAAGGCCTAATCCAAAGCTCATTGAAATCAATGGAAAGATTTGCATTGAATTCAGTGGGCTTTGAATCAGGCCTATGGGGTCTATTTTGGCCGGATTTTGATCTGTGCAGTATAAGAGCAGAACATTACATGTGTCTTAAAAGAAGCCGTTCTCAATTTGGTGGAGGCTTTTACACTTGCTAACATGCAACTCAGTGCCCTGGATAACCCAGCAATTCACTCCTAGAAGGAATAAAATTTCTAGCTGTTTAAACCTTGAAATGTGATGCACTTTTGAATGAGTTACGTGCGCCGTATCTTTTGATTTTTAGGCGTTTTCAAAGTAAATCTCTGACAATCAAAAAATTGAGTGGAAATTCTCTTTCCTTCCCAAGGTATGCATTGGAGCATTTGTAGCACCTTATAAAGTATTGCTTGCTTGACACTGGGTATTAAGACACGTGTTTATGAATTCTAATGTTGCTCCGTGAAATTTGCCATTTTGCACCATGAAAATTGGCACTTTTTGCCATGCAAATAAAACCTACAGCATTATGACCCACCAAGCCTCCTGCATTGTTGCATTGTGCACAAATACATGTAAATTTCCCTCCTCTCCCCCCGCTATTCTGTGCTGCTTTATGGCAATGGAATCTCAACAGCTGCACATCTGTGCAGTGAAAAACTTTTCAGCAAAAGTTGCAGCAAGACATGTTATCCACCCCTTTGCCAACATAAGCTCAGTAGGTTTTTTTTCTGTCTATAGGACACGCTGATGGGTTGATTTAATCATTCACACATGCAGGTCATACACAGTGCTAGCAAAATACCAGCACTATTAGCACATCTTGCCTGAACTGCTTGTGGTAGCATGGCTCATCAGTCCGACCTTGGCAAAGAATCTCACAGGATATTAACAGGAGGGCAACATTCATTCATGTCTCTAGTGTGGAAATGCACATGTGCCCTGATTCAATAAAGTCCTTGAGTACGTGCTTAAGTCCATCCCTATTCGGGATTTAAGCCCGTGTTTAAAGTTCAGTACCTGATTATGTGCTTTCCTGAGTTGGCGATCTAAATGCTTTGCTAAATAGGAATGGACTTAAGCACTTACTTTAAGTTAAACATGAGTTTAAGTGTTTTGCTGAATCAGTGCCATGGAAAAGTGCTCCCCAAAAGCACTTCACTGGCTATATTCCCAGATAAAACGAAGAAAAGCCTTAAGCCCATACACCATAATTATGCTTGCAAATATCTATTAATTTAACACAAAGTGATTAGAACACTTCTGATATGTTAAAAGAGTCAAACATTTAATAGTCAGGAAAGCAAAACACTGTAGCTCAGACCTAAATGCCACAGATTGGAAATCCACGGTTAAGGTTCCAACACCAACCTTAATTCGAACCCCTCCCCCTTGCATGCTAGAACTGGAGCTGAGCAGAGGATGGGCATTCTACTTTGTAAAGGATTTTGACATTTTAAAATGTAGCTTCATTCCGAATCAGAGCAAAACCCCAAAATATCAAAATTCGTTGTGAAGGAAAATGTTAAAAAACAAAAAAATCGAGTCGTTCAACACATTTTGTTTTGATTTCGACTTTTTCGGGTGGAAGTATTATATTAGTGTTTCAAAACAAAAAGCTGGAATAGGCTGTTTTGACATTGTCTGTATTCCCCCTCTTCCCCTCTAAAATTCCCCTCTAAATTAAATTCCAGTAAAATTGACTTGATATTCTGAAGTATTTTGGTTTTGACAAACCCACATATTCCAACAGACTATGGCTCTATTGCGGTTCCTCCAACCAACCCTAGCTAGACCACCACTTGAGTCTCAGTTCAGCAAAGTACTGAAGCATGGGCTTAATTTTAAGCATGTGAGTAATCTCATTGCCTCCAACTCATAAACTTAAAGTTAAGCCCATGCTTCAGCGCTTTGCTGAATCACGACCTAATTATGACACGAAAGGATTTGACTCTTCCCTATGTATATGAATTACAATACAATCTTTTGCTATACAATGGTACAAATAGAAGATGCCCTCCTGACATTTGGGGAGGGTGAAGTGAGATGTTTCTTGCCCTTAGTCACCCAGGATTGAACATTTTGATCCTGACTTAAATTTGATCTCTGAATTTTTATATAAATATTGATACAGCATTTTAGTTGCTTGACTTTCAGATGTTCACTTTTAACCTTAAACTCCACATTTCAGATTTTTAAGTAAAAACCTACATCCTTCTAATAATGTTCTTTAAAATAATATTTACATTTAACATTAAAGATAAAGCTTTAACTAGCAAGAAAGAAAGAAAGAAAGACCTTCTGAAGTGTTATTTCTACATCTACCTTAAACACTATTTGCTTGAAAAGCTCGTTTAGATAAATCATAGACAAACTATTCACCACTAACTTGGGTTAAAAAAAATCAGTTAAAAACCCAAACAAGACAAACACCACCACAAATAAAAATTCCCTTGATTCATATATAAAAATATGAGGATTTACTGTAATAAACCACAATCCAGCAAGCAGGTTAAGCATGTGTTTAACTCCACACCTCGGTGGGATTACTTGCCTATGTAACCTGCATTAGTAACATAAACTACTTGTCTTCATTTTCAAGGCCCTTCATAACCTATCCCCACCCTACCTGTCATCTCTTATTTGGTATCAATAATTCGATTCCCACCTCAGATCGGCCCCAATGCCAGCCTCTGCCATCCATTTGTTACATTTCCCATCAAGCAAGTTTGTCTTTTCTCCAGTGCTGCCCCTCATGCTTGGGAGAAGTTCCACATAAACAGACACAAACCCAGCTGATCCTCCTTAAAACTCCCCTTCTCTGTGATGCCTACAAAAGACTTAACAATGGTCAGGCTGCTGGGGTGCTGGGACCACTGCCTCCCATGCGGACAAATACTACGTCATCGTTTCCTTGTACTCCCCCATTGCTTTGTCTGTATCCCTCTGTTGTCTCATACTCGGATGGTAAGCTCTTTGGGGCAGGGACAGTCTTTTGTTCCATGCTTGTCCAGCACCTAGCACAATGAGGTGCTACAATAGTACAAATAATAAAAATCATGAGCGCTCACAGAATTGAGGCCACAGTGCCCAATCCAGGTCCTCTCTGAAGTCAATAAAAAAGCTCCCATTAATGTTAGTGGGAGCTGCCTCAGCCCATCCAGAGCACTGACTGGAAATTGCTGTGTGGAGCCCTGGCCCTGGGATGCGGAGCAGATGGAAGCTTCATTGCAAACTTTTTTGTAGAGTTTGGAAACTCCACTGTGCAGATGCTGCAATGGCAACCCCATTCTTTCAGCTCAGCGGCCTCTTCTGGTCCTGCAAAGAGTATGCACCGGATTGGAGGTGTCCAATCTCAGGCAGATAACTGAAAGCTAAACAAACACAACCTGCACCCTGGAGAGATGGTCTCTGTACAACATCCAGACAGGAGTGCAGAAATGTAGCCATCAGGCTTGCAGAAACTATCCCGCAGTGCTGTGGAAGTGTAGGGAGCAGGAATAGTTTAGCTAAATGCCCTAGTGCAAAACCCTAGTCCAGAGGTCGGCGACCTTTGCGAAGGGGCGTGCCAAGTCTCCCCCTTCCCTCCCCCGCCTCCCTCCCATGTGCCGTGGGCTCAGCGCCCTGGGCACTGACTTACCGGGTGTTTGGTGGCAGTAGGGAGAGGGGGTGTCTGCGGGCCCGTTTCCTGTTCTCCCCCTTCCCCCGACCCACTGCGGAGATGGCAGGGAGTGGGAGCGAGAGGGGGAAGGCTGCCTGGCCCCTGCGCACCCGGAGTCCCCGGAAAGGGGGGAGCGACCGCCATGCGGCCCTGCTTGGGGCCGGGAGCAGCGTGGCTCTAGCCAGCAGGGCACCACTGGGCCCCGGCCCACTTAGGAGAGGGGTCAGGCTAGAAGGGGGGACCAGCCACCGCGCGGCCCTGCTTGGGGCTGGGAGTGTCGTGGCGTGCTACTCAAAATCATGCATGCCACCTTTCGCACATGTGCCACAGGTTGCCAACCCCTGCCCTAGTCTTATGAAAGGCTTGTCTACACTGGGTAATAACACTGGGTTATAACAGGTGCTAACACTTAATATGGTGTTGTTAGTTAAGGGCAGGCAAGAATCACAACCAGATGACACAGTTTTAAGCATGACAGTCCCTGTCTGCACTATGTGCGGAGTGACATTTAACATCACGTTAGTAATAACTCTGTGGCCTCTGTTACAAGCAGGTCAGACTAAGATAAACCTAATGGCTCCTTCCAATCCACAAATCTATGATGTCATTATAGACAAGTCCCAGAAGATCTCATTGCAAAGCTAAAGTCCATGCAGAGCAAAGAGGACCTTGCTTTTTAAGCTGTCACACAAAAACCCCGCACAACACTGAATTCATCTCCTTGTAATGATGAAGCGCTCAGTCAGCTGGCAGGTTCTGAGCTTGTGAAGTCTGGGTGAAGTCCGGGTACAGCACTGACGTATCTGCACTGAGCCGTCACTCCCGCACACACCCACTACGGCTGATTCAAAGGAGAGTTGCTGTGCGGTGGTAGTCGCTGCAGGCGGGACTAATCTCTCCATTACAATGCATCAGCTCTGCAGCAGGCACTGCAATGAAAGGCAACCGCAGTGAAGCAGCCTCCATGAAACCGTCCTTGTGATTGTGGGGTGGGAAACGCCAGCCTCATGAAGAGCAGCCATGAGCCGGGCACTCGATCATCAAAACAAGGGCAAACTTTTCAATCCTGAATGTCTAATGTGAGGCTCCTAAATCCATATTAATGGTCCTATATGAGCATGGCCTGATTCTCAAAAGCACTGAACATCCAAGTTCCCATTGACTTCCAGGGAATCCATGGGAGCTCACTCAGCACATCTGAAAATCAGGCCACTTTTACTGAGGTGTCAGTGCCAGAGAATCACCCGCGGAGCACCAGCTGAGTGACCCAGGTGGCATCACTGGGGGAGCATGGCATGGGAGAGTGGGACACCAGGACAGGCATGAGAGGGACAGATTGCATTCTCAGCTGGTGAGTCACAGCTGGATTGGTGGCTGAGGATCTGAAGAGCAGGAGACGGCAGAATGGGATAGTTGTGACGGGAGGCCATAGTTGGGGTGTATTTCTGACTCGTGGAGAGATGAAGCCTCTCCTTTATTCTTCTTTCTCCCAAGTCAGATTTCTAACTCTCTGTTTTTTCTGGTTGTATCTACTCTGGTAAAAATTAGATCGAGAATTCACCCCGGGCTGCAGCTCCAGCAGTGTTAGCGATGGTGAAGTTGGAGCACAGACCATGGTAAAAATGTCTGACACTTGTCTACACTACAGCTTCCACCATTGCTACCACCAGTTTATGGATCCCACTGTAGCCAGTGCAGACCAGGCCTCCAACAGCTTAATTTACAATTCCCGTTTGCCTCGTTTTGGCTTTCACTTTGGTTTTCCATCCCACACCGAACCTACCAACTGCTGAAAGTGAATTATTGTTGAAGGGGTATCTGAAGCCACTGATGTGAGAAAAGGCCCATTGGAACACTCAGGCCCAGCTGTTGCAGTCTGATCTGTGCTTGGATTTGTGTTTTTATTTTCACTACCTCTGGTTCCTCTGCTTGTGGGCCTCTCTCTTTCCCTGTCCTCCCTCCCCCATCTCTCTCGGCTCTCGTGAGGAAAGAGTTTCCATCATGGCTGGCACAGGGCCAGTGTGTGTACGGGGAAAGGCAGCACTCAAGAAAAGCCATCTTCTGTTCCCTTTCATTACATAAACATTGCTGCTACCCAGTGCATGAGAACAGAATGGAGCAAGGACATCCACAGCTGTTACGAGAACCTGAGAATCAGTGGAGGGAGGCCAGGCGCTATCCCGCTCAGTCTCCACCGAACACAGCAGCTTGCCCACAGAACTACGGCTCCCTCATCCTCACACCCAAATTGCTTCACTGTGTGTGCCCACACAGTCATGTTTAATGGACCGTCTCAGGAACTAAAGACACTAGCTAACACATGGGCCTGATTCACGGTGCGAAAGGGCCTCACTATTTAAACCTTTCTCTTAACAAGTTTAGTGAGCCTAAAGTGAACTTCAGTGGTCATGTCACACTGTTGACTTTTCTTTTAAGTCCTATGGTCAAAACTGGGCTAGATCTAACCTGGCTTCCCTAACCTCGGTGTAGTGAGCATTTTATGTATTTACTTTTTAAATGAGGATTGTGTTAAAACTGCCTCTCTTTCAAATCCAAGGGATGTCATCCATTTAAATTGCCATAGAGTCCATGTAAGCTTGGCCTCTCCTCAGTTTTGTTATGGAAAATTATTTGCATCAGAAAGGATGAAACAGAGGCTATCGGAAAATATTATCTTCCCTACAGGAAGGAGTCACACAGCATTTCAAATTTCCTGCATGAATAATTTCTTGTGTCCCTAACTTTGGGTCTTGGTCACACATGTTGTGGCAGGTTGAAAGATGTGTATAGCTCGTGCTTGGAAAAATCTTGGGGATATTCCAGAGCACCATTGTTCTGGACAACGCACCACGGCTCTTGCAGGAAAAAAAAATCCTTGTCTGTAACAGTCAGGGAAAGAATGCTAGAACCATGCTATGAACATGGCTATGGCCATCATGGTTTCAATCACAGTGTTGAAATGGCCTTGGATGGTTTGCCCTTGCATTAAAGATCTGTCTAAATGACTTCATAGCATGGCTGTCTCCCTATGAAGCTCTCAGTGAGACACTCTTCATTCTATACCAGACCCTCTCTCGTCTAATTCGAATCTAACCAGAATCCCTTCCTATTTAGCAATATGGGCAGGACAGGGTGATCGTGACCCTGACACAATGCTATGACCCCTCGGTTGACAAACCATGCTTTTATAGGATTAGATCATCCCTCCAGTGCCACTAGACTAGGGTGACCAGATGTCCTAATTTTATAGGGACAGTCCCAATATTTGGGGCTTTGTCTTAAATAGGCGGTTATTACTCCCCACCCCCGTCCCGATTTTTGACACTTGCTATCTGGTCACCCTACACTAGACACACATCTGACCTGGGTCAGAATTTCCAAATTTAGGCACCTAAATCTAGATTTGGGCACCTAAAAAAAAGAGACCAGATTTCCAGAGGTGCCGACAACCCACGACTCCTGCTGAAGTCAATATTTAGATACTATGGCCACAGGTGCTATCGAAAAACCCTGGACTGAATACTCTGTTACGCAAATAGCTAATCACTAGAGACTAGGATGAAACCAAACTCATTTGCACTTTGCTAGGCACAATGAAGGACATGTGGATGAACCCAGTTCAATCCCAGCTGTCACCTCCAGCCATAATTGTTAGAACTATTTACATATGCAAAACAAACAAACAAGCAAACAAACAAAAATCCCACAAGCAAAACTCAATGCATGCTGAACCAATGTCCTCTGACCCCATTAGCTCTCATTCACATTTTCTATGGGAAAAACACCACCTCTCCCCGACTCAATTTCAGATGAAGTATCCTCCAAGTTTGGTAGCATCTGGTGAATATCTAGGTTGGTTTATCATTCAGCTTCTCAGAGTTGAGTCACAATAGGTTGTCAAAGGGAGGAGGGAATTCCAAGGTCCTGACAGTCATTGCCTCCCCAAGGGTAGACTTGCAGTCCTTAAGAAATTGACAAGCAGGTGAATGACCAATCTTATTTCAACTTTCACTCTTTAATGCAAACCCCACCCCCTCCAGGCCTCCTCAAGCCAGCAATTGGGATTCTGGCAAAAGATGTAACAACCACTAAAACTTAAGTCCTTACACTAAGAAATGTTGTCCTGAATAGCTGGTAGCCATGCCCAACTCCGAACAGCTGAGAGCGCCTCTGAGCATCTGAATTCACCTGCTCCGATAACAGAATGAACCTGAAGAAACCTCCCAGCGAGCGCCTCACTCAACACTCATGGATTTCACAAAGGGTGAATAAGCAGACTTATCTCCTCCCAGCTGGGCCTCCATCTGGCATGGTGATGCTTTACTTTTGTTCCACAACCATCCATGAAAGACTGAAAGTGCCAATTGATATAAAAGAAAGAACCACACAAACACATGGCAACGTATCTACAGGGAGCCAAAAAGGGCGTGACATCCTTCAGGTTATTTCAAACTACTCCGAATTATCACCCATGTCTAAGCAGTTGATTTTCTGGCCCCCAAGTCACACTGATGTATTTCTTAGTTTGCAAGCTCCTTGGGACAGAGATTGTGTCTACCTCTATGTTTGTACAGTCCCTGGCACAACAAGGCCTCAGTTCTGAGCTACATAAATAAGTTATGTGCCATCAGAGCCTGATTCAGAACTCCTCACCCCTAACTCCGATTGACTTCAGCTGGAGTTGGACGTGCTCAGCACTTCCGAAAATCAGTGCCTTTAAGTAATCTATGTTTATTCTCTATTTTTTAATACAGACACTGTGGAAAGACCAATGTGACAGGCATGGTGGAAAGGTAAGAAGGAAGCTAGCATCATCGTCTGGGTCTCCCAGTGCATCTTGTGTTGCCTGTTCATTTTAGGCTGTAAGTTCCTCAGAGCAGGAACCATTTTTTCCTCTACATCTAGCACTAAGCCTGCTGTCAACCACTTGACAGAGGATGTAATCGCCCCTCTCTTTTTAACAGAATGGTCAGCATCACACTGTGCCCTTTATAGCCTGGGTATCCCAAAGCACTACACAAGGCAGCGAGCTAGAAAGTGGTAATGCCGCACAGTCATTAGAATCTGTTCAACTGAGAGACAGAGAACGATGTTTGGGACACAAAGTCTATCCCTGACTTCACAGGCAGGACCCTGGGATCTTCCGCAGCTAGTACAAAACAGGCAGAAAGGACCCAGTTTTAAGATCTCAGTTTGAAGAATGCCCTCTCTAGCAATGACCTGTTCTGCACTTGCCTTGTCAGCACTGAGCGTGCAGCCAGGAACCAGTATGATCTATCAATGCAAGTCATCCTGACCCATGGGCAAAAAGTGCTACCCGTTGAGCTATAAACCTGCAGCTTGCTTTCTTCCCTCTTTGGTCATTTTAGTGCTCTTTGTTCTCAGTTCTCAGTCTTCAGTTCCTCTAAGAGCCGCCTGTCGTCTTGGGGAATCTTTGGATTTCATCGCATTTAAATACTTCCAGCTATTCAAAGACTAAATAACCATGATAAGGACCTATCTGACATACCGAGATTTTGTATAATTTTTTAAAATTCATTATTGCCACGACCAGATGTGAAAAGACAAACGATATAATGCTGATGACAACTAAGATTACAATGAGATGCTCTCAGTGTGGAGGAAAATATTCCACTGACACAGCTAAGCGCTGGTTTGAGTAGGTGTTACTCACTTCCTGGCGGTTCAGGGATGCAGCCCACAAGCTTTATTAGAAAACTCTGTGTCAGAAGCAGGGAGATCGCTGTGCAGTAACGAACCACAATCCAGTCACTGGGGAGCCACAGAAATTATCCCAGGATTAAACACAAGTGAATGAGAGGTTCCCTGCACGTCCCCGGGACCTTTGGCTTCCTGTTGGAGCTCTCAGGATCTCCCTTCCATCTCTCTCCTACTCTGCAAAGTGTAACTAGGCTGGTGAGAGCCAGGGTGAGACCTTGTGCTTGGGAGCAAGATACTAGTGTCAGGGAATTGAACTATAGCTGCAGTGCACGAAGGCCACGCCACTTTCCTCCCACTCTCTCAAGAGCCTAGCAACCCCCCTGCTTCAATGGCGAGAGCTGCTACAGAGCCACAAGTTACTACGTTTTGCCCAGGGTCAAGTATTGTCCCTGGGCACTGCCAACCTGACCAGCAATTAACTGTGGTCTCATGAAATGCCGTGCAAAGTACTAACCACTAGGTCATTAAGCAAAGCCTATTTAGTGTTTCTGATTGGGAGATAAAAGAAGCCTGTAGGCTGTTCCTTTGAGCTACAAGTACTGGTGGGAAGATGCTGCTTCCAGATATCACACTCAGGTAGTGTGGTGATGAGCACAGTATAAATGCCTAGACTCTATCGAGGTTCTCGTACGACACCCCTCACTGTGTCACCTAGGCACTTCACAGGTTAGATTAACAGATAGAACCAGAAGCTCTGGGTCTGAAAGGCCGTGCCACTTCACAAAATTTATCCCTTCTGGTGCATTTCACAACATAAGAACAGAGGATCAAAGATAGCTGTAAGTTCTCCCCCACTCTGCTCCCAGCTGTTGTTCTGCCTGAGCCCTATGGCTAATTAATTAATGTCCTTTATTCAAAGACTGTATGACACGGAGGCAAGTTGAGCCTCTCTTCTTAGGTCAGGTGAGTTCTCTCAGGGTCACCAGCTAGGGTAGAAACCAGATGCCATGTTTACTGAGCCACTGAATGTAGTTAGTGCTGATAGCTCCATCTATAGTAATTTAAATGAGGGAGGTTCAAGCAACCCAAGAAACGAAACGCCAGCCAAACTAAAAATTATGGGCGAAATCTTGACCCCATGAAGTAATTTTGCCATTGACTTCAATGGGGCCAAGATTTCACCCTAAGACTTAGTTTAGTGAGCATTTTATTGTTGAGTTTTCCTTTACAGTCAGATTAGCACTCAACAAAGGTGCAGGATTGAAAGTATCAAAGTAAAGTTCCCTGTTTAGCAGAAAAAGACCACCCACAGCTGCCGAGCAAACTCCCCCACTTTGCCCCATCCACCTCCCTCGGCCCTGAAATAGCGACAACCTCTAAGGGTGAGATATTAAACTAGTTATGCGTCCATGTCTCTTCAGTCCTCCACGCCTGTGCTGAATGCCAGGTCAGTAGTGGGTTTTGTGACTAGACACTAGTCCACTAGGAACTGGACTGAGACTAGCAAATTTATTTCACATAGGTCGCACTGAACAACAATGAAATAGATACTGTTGAGAGTCACTGCTCATCTGGGCTACATTCAAACCAGTATCCTACAAGTGACTGGTTTTAGATCTCAATATTCTTTTGAAATTTGTTTTTGTTAAGAAATGCTGATTTAAAAATACACTGCAGACTGGTACAGAGCTAAGGAACTGCCCATAAACTGGGACTGGACGACAGGGGATGGATCACTCATAATTGCCCGGTTCATTTCATTCCCTCTGAAGCACCTGTTCATTGGGCACTGTCTGAAGACAGGATACTGGGCTAGGTGGACCACTGGTCTGACCCAGTATGGCTGTTCTTATGAGGGAATATGGTTGCAACCTTTGTTTTCTGTGTCTTACAAATAGGAACCAAATATTTAGATAAAAAATAATTGAGCAAACAAACATTTCCTTTAAGCTTTTTTCATTTCCCTTCCTTGGGATGATACACAAAACCAGCTTGCATGTTGCTACTTTTACCTAATTTTTCAAGTCCCTCAGCTTTATCCCTTTAAATCATACCTTTATCTAAAATTTCCAGCCGCGAGAAGGCAAAAGTCGTATTGTCTCTTTCCTGTATAACAGTCAGCAGAAATTAAAACAACTTTTCCTTATGCTAAGAACAAACCAAAAAAAAGTTGTTTCTTTGCAAAGAGTTTGTTTGACTCCAGAATAGGTCTTAAAGCAGCAAGGTGAAGATCAGCCATTATTACAACACTCGGCCCAGCAACTCTTTTTTATTTCTTTTATATTCACTACTGCTTCCCTCCCCTATAATTTAGAGGAAAAATTTGCTTGTCAGTTTTTCCACTTGTGAATCTGCTGCTGGAAATTTTAAGCATTATAAAGGCAATGGACTACTTACAATTTCTCCATACAAGGGAGACTGTCTTTGAGCTGGGGAAATTGTTTTCATTATTATTATTTACTTCTCCATTCTCAGAAATTCCAGTGCTGGTCTATTATGAAGGCGAGTGTGCTTTTGAAGTATGATAGGAAATAAAGCGACATTACACAAGCTTTTCCTCCCACACCCTTCTCACTCCCCCAAGTGGTTTTTATATTTTGTTTTGCTTTCAACCTTGACTTTTGAAATGATTTAGGAAACAGCTTGTACCACTCTGCTGCAACAGCAGCATCAATTTTTTTTTTTTAAATGGACAATTGTGTTGAAATGTTCAGGGGACGTTCCCCTTTTCACACACAGAAACCCAAGAGAGGGCCTGATTCGCCTCGGATTTAGACCAGCGTCACGGACGGACTTCCACTGAGTTGCTCCTGATTTACGCAGGCGCGAGCGACAGGAGAAATCGGACTCACAGACCTTTGCTCCCTTCCAAAATTAATCATCTTTCCCCATGGCCTCCACCCCATTCCTGCAGTGCAGGGTGTGCAATCAGGCAGCTCTCTCCATAGCGGCGCCCTGCAGCTAAATGCATCCTCTGGGCTGGGGGGGGGATAGAGAGAACTTTCCCCATGGCAGGTCACTGCTGGGCGGGGAGCGAGTGCAAATACTTCTCCCAGCTCCATCGGAGGGGCGAGCTGGAGACGTGGATGCGGACGTGCACGTCTCATGAGCCTGGGGTTACAATGACACTCAGCAGCTCCAGCCCCCCTAGACCGAGCCCCCCAGCCGGCGCCTTAAAACAACGAATGGTCCCTACAAGGGAAGACCCCATCATTACATTGCGGGGAGCCCGGGCGGCAGCTCTGGGGGGGGGCGGTGCTTTATTCTCTGCATCACTGCCCCCCCCATCCCCAAAGTACCTGAGGACAAAACCCTGGGCTCCGGCTGCGGCCCCCTTTTGTTAGCCCGGGGAGCAATGGCTGCACTGGGGCGGGGGGCCCGGCGAGCGGGCGCCCCCCCGGAGCTCCCAAGCCGGGAGCAGAACGGATGCCCCGACCGCCGCCCCCCCCCGCCGCCTCAGGCCAGGGGAGCTCTACCCCCGGCCCCCCGGTCCTACCTTCCTCAGTGGCTGGGCTGCGGCTCCTCGACCGGCCCTTCTCATTTTGGGTGAGTGCAGCTCCCGCCCGGCGGCGGCAGCAGCATCTGGACGCGGGGCTCCCTGGCGGGCCCCCCCCCCTTTTTTTGTCAGCGGACTGCCTCACGCTCCCCTCGGCAGGACTCTCCCTCACGCTCCCCTCGCTCGACAGCCCCGCGTTCCCGCTCCCCGCAGCGCCCGGGCCATGCCGAGCCAGTCCCCGCGCGCGGGCAGCGGAGCCGCTTCCTGCCCGCAGCTGGTTCCTGCTCCCCCTTGGCTGCTGCGGCGCTTATTTCCCCTCGATCCTTCTCTTACTTCCCCCCCCCTCCCCCTTTCCTGATTCTGTGACTATCTCTTCGAGCTCGTGACGTTCATCCCCCCCCCCCTTCCCCCTCCTGGGTCTTTCTTCCCACCCTTCCCCAGCCTGACCCATCCTGACTCCTTTCCAGTGAGCTAATCTTCAGCTGGCTGGAGACCAGGCCCCGTTACCATGGAAACCCATGGCCCTGAATACTTCACTGACTGGGGGGAACTACAGTAAACAGGCCCTTCTGCTGGGCACTTTTCCTTTTGGGGTGGGGGAGCGGGGAGGGGGTGTTAACTCTTTCAGAGCTGCTGACTTTCAAAATACTTTCTCACCTCTGTGAACTGGGGCCTAAAGTCCCAGCAGCTTTCAAAAGCCACCTTAGCAAACCAGACTCTCTCCTTTGCTGAGCTAGAGGGTCACCCTTATACAAAAATCAATGACCGCTGGCACTTGGTTAGTGTCTTTTCTCCAAGGAGCTCAAGGCAATTTACAAACCGTAACTAATAAAAAGCACTGCCCTGCCAGCTTCCGGGACATGGGACTTGGAGGAGTTGTGCCCAGCAAAATGTGGCAGGATTGGGCCCCAAGATTCACCCCAGCATTTCAGGGCATGGGTCTCCAAAACACTACAGCGCCCCATGATGTCTGCAGTACAGCAGATCACTGCATTCGGGCAGTATTTTATTGTTTTAATTAGGGGAAGTGCAGACTTTTGTAGGGTACCATGAGGAATGCAGGCGGAAAACTGGTTTTACCATTATATAGTGCTCCCCATTGCAAAAGGTGCCCCCTAGCACTTTACAAACTGAAATGCAGCCACTACCCAGAAATCACACACCACTGAAATGCAGCCTCCTCTGGTGTGGAATGGGGCAAATGTTTAGCATTGCACAGGCACACTGTGCAACTGTTTGGGACAGGACGTGAATGATATTGCCAACCCCAAGCATTCAAAACACATAAGGCAGGCCTCAACAATCATGAGACTAGCTTAAAAATCATGAGAAATAATAAAATAATATGAAACTGGGGGTGATCTTTTAATTTGTCTCCTGAGCCTTTAGGGTTCCCTTGGGTCACGTTTTCAAGCTTGTCTCTGCAACCACAGGGGCTAGAAACTTCCTTTTTGAATAAATGAAAGCTGAGAATCTCATGAAATAACAAGACTCCAGAAGCTGGGACTTTAGGGAAAGAACACCAGATATTGCAAGGCTTGTGAAAAAATCACAAGAACAGAAACCCACTGCTGCATAAGAAATGTCGGGAGACAGTATGTCTTAATCCATCCTGGTATTGGACAAAGGCTGAAAGGAGGAATAGAAGGGTAAAATGACTTGCCAAGGATTGCCAGATCAGTGGCAGAGCCAGGAATTGAACTTGACTCTCCTGAAACCTTGTTCAGGACTTTACCTACTGGACCATGCTGCCTCCCTCAACGTTAGAAAATTACCTCTGCCCTCCTGTAGGATTCCAATTCAGGAGCATTTTCCCAGCTCCCCCCTTGCTCTTTTCCAAATTCTTCCATACCGGCCAAAAGGAACATGCCAGAGAGACAGCATGGAGCAGAGGGGCAACACTTTCCCTGCTCAGGAATAGACACAGCGGAGAAGGAAGCTGCTAGCCAGCCTTTGCCCACTAAAGTGCACCAGTCTCCCTGACGCTTTGTTGTTGCCAGGGGGACCTGCCACTCTAGCCTTCAGGTGCTTCATTGAAAACCAGTTAATATAGTATAATGACTTTTTACGAGCAGCTGACTCAAGATTTTTGAATGCTTGAGGTTGGCAATGCTGACAGGATAGGGTACGCTGAGAGAGGTGGTTTCTAAATAGCGAAAATTCAGCCCATAAAGAACTTGAACTGCACCTGGAAAAGAACTCGAAGCCTTTGCAGATTCAGTGTAACGTGCTCTCTACAAAACACGTTCCGAAGTAAGGGCAAATCTACATTACAAAATTCAGTTGACCTAAGTTAGGTTGCCGTACAGCCACTGCAGTAATTATTGTGGTGGTTCAGGTCGACATGACGCCCCCTCTGTGGATGATGCGCGTCCCACCAGGAGCGCTTCCGCCAACTTAACTGGAGCTCCCCCCGCCCTGGGGCTGATAGCTCACAGCTATCAGCCCCCGAGCTGGAGGGTGAGTGGGCTCCAGCTTGAGCCTTGCGTGGTGCTGATAGCCAACAGATGATGTCAGTAATGCAGTGTGTCCATCTCTCATGGAGGTGGTATTTTTAGGTCGGTGACGTGGGTGACTTACAACATTGTAGCGTAGACACTTAGAAGGTTAGGTCGACATAAGCTGCCTTATGCCACTAATACAAAACCCAGTAATAATAAAAAGCCAGAATTTTACCTTGCCAAGTTCAACACACTGTTGCTGCAATACAATGGCATTCTATTAAGTCAATAGCAAGCTCCATTTGAGATACATTTTATGGAGCCGTGTTCCTGTTTTTCTTAGTGCAGCACTGAAACAAACACTCTGAAAAAGCATCATATATCTTACTAGGATGATGCCCACACACAATATTTTGTCCCCATCCCCATAACTTTTAGATACCAATACACTGGCATCTCAAGCACATGAAAAAGAGATTGATTCAAATAATCCTAATAATAATAATAATTCAAATATTTTTTTCTTGAAATGTAATCACATATCTCTGATTAAAGTGTTCCCCCCTACTCTGTGCTGTGATGATCCTGTTGTGTGGGATAGCAAAAAAAGATTCCTCTTCCTTCTGTGTTTGTTAGGATCAAAAAATAACGTGTATAGTAAAAGCAAGAGCAAGAACTGTATGTAAGAAAGTCAGATATAAATATCCTGGGGCAAATATAAACCATCTCCCTTCACAAATAACTGTTGACTTTATATAGAATTGTAATACATACAATAGGGGAAAAAACCAAAAGAGAGAACACTGTATGATTCCAGCTGTTTTTTTCTTTTTACAGGATATTTCAACCTATATAGAATCTTCAGTCTATAGCCTTCTATCGTATTTAAATTGAATTTAGTGATGTTGTATTACACCACCATGAGTTTGGCTCCAATTTCAAGTTCAACAAAGTGAAATTGCCTCTCACGCTTTTCTGAAATTTGGACACACAAAGTCCAAGGAAAATTAATACAGACAGGTACAAAGTCTTATCGGTACTATAAGTTTTATTAAAGCAATAAGTAAAGTTACAATTACCCATCCATATAGAAATCCTATAAAAAACCTAGGCAATAATTATAACTGTAGTCATACTCATGTCCTCAACGATATTCTAGAGTCTGATGGACCTATCAATAGACAATCATCTCTAGATGGATGGTTCCTGCTGAGGTTTCCTGTGGGGTCGTCCCTTGGGACTTCCCACTTTTACCCAACCATGGATCCCTCTTTTTATATTGTAATTTTGATCACACCTAACACTTTATACATGTGCATGACGGGATCAACCCTCTTTCCTTATCTGTACTTCCACACCCCATGAATATTGGGGGTGCCCTGTTTTTCATAGGTTGTTCGTAGTTCCTCTTATTCTCATTAGCATTTACGCATGATATGTATCCTGCAGTCAAGACAGATGTTCAAAGATGTTACAACGAGGTGTCTCGTGGTCTTGGACAAGACACTGTGGTCAATCACCTATTGGCACATCTTTACAGTAACCATGTGACCTTTTGGGCATAGGGTTATTCCTAGGTCACTCACTCATGTTTAGCATTCTTCAGCCTATGGACTAGTATGACTAAGCTAAAATCTTACAGGCCTCAGCCTGTAGACGTTCCATTTCAGCCATGCTTCACTTGTATACCTAATACACACTCATCACTCCTAAATACTTGTCAGTCCCGTACTCTATAATCGTACAACGTAAATGTATTTTGCATGCATTGATTAGATATGAAATAGCATATAAAATGACCATAACATCACCTAACACAATGATAAACGGATGATAAAATGAACTAATTGGCTACCAAACTGAGGATCTCAAAGCACATTACAAACGTAGGTCTCTGTCCTGCCAACATTTACACACGTCACTTTATGAGTTCAATGGGATTATGCATGTGGGTAAAGTTACAGTTTTGTCCTTTGCTCTTAGCACAACACAAACAATATGAAGAAACCATACAGGCACAGTTAACTCCCAGATAACCATGTTTACTAAACAGCTGCTTAGTTTTGCTAAAAAATTGGCAGCTTCTAAAACATAACACACAGGGTGTGCCAATAGAAGGCTCACAAATGATTTAAAGGGATGCTACCCTATTTCTATACACTACTTGCTCACATACATGTTTGCAGGATCAGGCCCTTAACTAGTCCCCACAACACTTTTATGAGGCAAGTATTATTTTCCTTCCACTTTAGTGATGGGGAACAAACTGTGAGGGTGAAATTCTGGTCCTAATGAAGTCAACTGGAGCTTTGCCATTGGCTTCAGTAGATCCTGGATTTCAAGTGACTTGTTCAAAGCCATGCTACAAATCACTGGCAGAGCCAGGAAAAGAATCCAGCTTTCCTGACTGTCCCTGCCAGCCCTGAGCTCTACTCATTAGCCCATATTATCGTGCCCCCCTGCCTCTGGCTGTGTAGTATTATCTTAATGATTTGGATATGGCCAAACACAAGATTGATCATTTGGAAAATGTTAATTTGGGAAATAAACCAACACCACTCTCCTTCTCTGCACACAATCCTTGCATTTTTCCCCGAAGGGACAATTGGCAACCTGAAATGCAGAGAGTGCCATCTAGCTGTGATGCTGCACAACTACAATAGTAGAGGTGGAACCCTCCTGTCCCTGAGGGAAGATGTCCATGGCTGAACGGAAGGGCATTGTGCCCTGAGGAAAGAGCTTTTGAGTGACGTCCTCCAGCCAGCCCAAATGTGGTGTGAAGAGGCTTCAGTAAATGTACCATAACCTAGGAGGAGGGGGACTGCTGGGATTAATGAAGGAGAACAATGGAAGGAGAGAAGGGTTCCTACAAGGCAATTGTCATGTCAGAGGGAGTGAATGGAGCGGTTTAGCTCCAGCAAAATTTGGTATAACACAGTCCAGTGTCTGGAAGTTGAAGCTAGATCAATTCAGACCGGCAAGAAGCTGTAGATTTTTAACATGGAGAGTAACTCACCATTGGAACAACTTCCCAAGGGCTGTGGTGGAGTCTTCATCACTGGCCATTTTAAAATCAAGATTGGATGTTTTTCTAGATCTGCTCTAGGAATTATTGGGAGGAAGCTCTATGGCCTGTGTTATACAGGAGGTCAGAGTACATCACAATGGTCCCTTCTGGCCTTGGAATCTAGGCACAGGACTCATCTTCAAACCTAGGGGTCCACGGGAAGCCAAGACCATCTGTGCAGAAGCCCTTTGCCTCCACACTGTTTCTGCCCTTGGAAAGTCCTCCCCCAGCTCCCTGTTGAAATCCCACTGCCCTGGACTCCCCCTGGAACGTACCAGAGAGCTAAGCATAGGGGCCAAGGTAAGAAGGAGCATTGGGGAGCACAATTCTCATAGCTCTGCTGAAAACACAGGGAGAGCTTCCCCTCCTCTCCCTAGGTTGGGGGAGCTCACTTTCCAGAGCCTGCCCCAGCCCCAACCCCCCGGCCTTTACAGAAGGACTCAGGCAGGAGAAGCTGGAGTGGGAGCAGCAGGAAGAACTGCTGGCTGGCCGTGGTGTTGCTGGGGCTTCTAGCATTTCTTGCCAGTGGTTGGAACAATCAGCAGCCTGACAAGTGCTGAGCCCCTTTGAAAATTCTGGCCTGACTCTCTCTGTGCCTGTGTGTAAATGGAAATACTAATACTTCCCTACCTCACAGGAGGGTGGTGAGGGGTAGAGCTGAGTGAATAACTGATTTTTCGGTTTGATGGAGAACTGAAAAATAAAATTAAAAAATTGGATCCATTTCAAACTAGCACTGATTTCCCCCCCATTTTTTCCCACACAGAAACAAAAAATAAATCCTCCCCCCCGCAAATCATTGAGAGTTGAATAAAATGTTTCAAATGACATTTTCAAAATGAAACGTCAATCTGAAACAAAACGTGGAAAGGGTTCCTTTCAAAAACATCAAAATGTCGAGATTTCTCAATTTTTTTCACCCAAAACTAGTCACCGAATTCAACCTGAATTTGCAAAAAGTTTCAGTGCCCTGAAAAAAATGCACTGTTTAGCTAATTTACTATTTGCCCAGCTCTATTGAGGATTAATTAATGTTTGTATGGCACATTGAAATTCTAATGCAGTGTAATGAGAGAGCAGTCACTCTATAGTGGCTGGGCTGCAGAACAAAATACCTGCTCTTACCACTGACTAAGCTAAAGCTCTGAGTTTTGGAGCTGAAGGTGTCTCCTCCTGGCCTCTGCAGTTCCACGTGATTTATTTGGTAGCGCGTCTGCCGTCCACAACGCACAGGTTTGCAATTTCCAGTGTCCTGGGAACCTGCTGCTCCCACTGACTTCAGTGAAGGTTTTTGGTGTCAGGCTAGTGCTTCTAAGAACTGGGGCACTTCTATGTAGGTACCTCAGTATGGATGTAGGTACCTAACCTAACCTCAGGTGCTCAGGTTTGAAAATGTTGGCCTTCGCTGAAGGCAGAGAAACCCCATCCCTGTTCCCTGTGGTTAATGACAGTGTTAAGGGCAAGAGATTAAAAGTAAACAAATGAATCTGAGATAGGCCTGGAGACTACAACATTCAGATCCAGAGCCAGATTCTCAACTCCCCCAAAGTTGGGGTGGGAGAAAACAGCATTCAGATTTAAGGAGTTTGGTTCCAGACCAAAGTGAGCACCCAGTCACTGTCTGCAGGGCTGTAATATTACTGAGTTGGGAGAGCTAAGTAAACAGCCTTTTTTTCTATCATATGAGATTAGCTGAGCTCCCAAGCAATTTACTGGAGGATTCCCCCAAAGGCTCAGTGCAGCCCAGCTTTCCAATATTTAAAACACACTTTCATAACCTTTTTTTAAAAAGACACATTTTCCTATACCCTACCAACCAGAGAGATGTAAGACTGGTGGCTAATTTCACATAATTTTCTTTTCAATACCTAGCACTTTTCCTCTATTTATTTAAACACAAACCTGGACTCTCTTTCCTACGTTAAATCAGAGGTAATTACATCAAAATGGGAATCACTTTCTCCAGTGAGCAAACAGATTGGTGTATTCTCTGTAACTTGAAGGCTTTAAACCATGATTTGAGGACTTCAGTAACTCAGTCAGAAGTTAGGGGTCCATTACAGGAGTGGGTGGATGAGATTCTGTGGCCTATAATGTGTAGGCAGTCACAACAGATGATCCTGATAGTCCCTTCTGACTTTAAAGTCTATGAATCCCTGCCCTGCTTTTATCTGAGCTACTCCTCTGCAGCAAATACTCCTGCACTTGTTACATTTGTCCAGAGCACCCCTTTACCACCACCACACACTTAAGTAATGCCCATCTTGTCACAGTTCAATCAACTAACCTTCATGTCCATCCATAGCCCTCAGGCTTTTCCAGTTATCTCCCACTCTCACATTTTCAGAGCAGACTTAATTAATTAATAATCAGAGTGTCTGTAATTGATCCAATATATATTAGATTAGAGATTCCACCTATATGATATTTCAGCTTCTTTATGGGGGTAATGACTTTTTGTTTAAATTAACACTGGATCAGTGGTTCTCAACCTGAGGGGTCTGCCAGCAGGTTTCAGGGGGTCTGCCAAAATAAACCAGAGAGCACACAAAAATAAAAATTGTTTTATGTAGCACTATTTGGACATTTTGTGGTTTTATTTTTATCAGAGAGCATGTTAATTTTCCTGCATGATATGCTGAAACCTATTGGCTTCAGCATGGCCAGCATTAGGGAGTAGGTAGCAACCAGGGCAAATGCCCGGGCCCTCACACCATAAGGGACCCCACATGGTGGGCGATGAAGGTCGGGCTTCAGCATCAGCCCGGGAGGCAGGGCTCAGGCATATTAATCTATGAACACAATATTCAGGTTTTTATTTTTGTACCTACATTGTCCTTTTCTTTTTTATATTATATGTGTGTAACTGTTTAACTATCAATTTAATACAGCTTTTAATCTACTGGATATGCAGAAATACAGTTGTTGTCGCCCAGGTGGACTGTGGAATTTTTATAGCATGTTGGGAGGGCCTCAGAAAGAAAAAGGTTGAGAACTCCTGCACTAGATGATTTTAGCTTTCTGCCCTTATGCAAAGCCGTGAGCTGTTGCAATCAGAGCTATAAATACACAATACAATAATTTGTCTTTTAAAAGGAATAAATACTGTGGTCACGTATCCTGCCTCTCGCCAATAACAGTTCAGAATTTTATAAACAACATCTTTCACTAAATCCTCTATTAATGTAAAGCGAGAGGCATCTGATCAATTCTTGGCTTGTTGATCAAAAAGATTGTTTCTTTCCCTGACATAAACCTGGATCAACCAGCAATTTTATACTTGGGCCCCACAAAGAATAAATTCATGTACAGAAGAGCTAGGTGACACTTTTCAGGTGAAACTTTTTTTCAGTGAAAAATGCAAATTCGACAACACCCAAGATGTTTGGCAAAATCAAGTTGATTTTGCTGAATTGTTTGTTGAGAAAAAAATATTCTGAAAAAAAATTGAAATTTTGTTTTAAAATTTTTTTTGAATAAAAAGTTTCCATGTTTTGGTTTGAAATGTTTTCAAAATTTCCTTTAGTTTTGTTTTTTAAAAATAAAAAAAAAGTTTTAAAACAGTTAAAATAAAAACAAAATATTTTGGTTTCGTCTAAACAAAATGTTTTCTTCAGCCCAAAATGATTTTTTCCCCTTTTCAATTGACCAAACATTTAGAAAATTTTTGTTTCCAGTTCCAATCTGAAATAAAACTTTCCCCCAAATTTTCACAGTTGCCAATGAACTACAAAATCCGTCATTTGCCCAGGTCAAAAGGAGCTACTGTGCTTCTACATACTCCCACTCTAGTAACAAGATGAAAGCAAACGAGAGAAATATCCTTGAAGTCAACACAAGATTAAAGAACAAAATAAAATGTCCAACATAAAAGTCACAGATCAGAGAATTAAAACAAAAATTCTTAAAACTTAGACTCAAAACCCATTTAAAATAATGTTTTCTGCTACTAGAAGGAGGTGCTGGAAAAAGCCATAACAGTTTTTGCCTGCAAAACAGCCTTACTCTGGACATGAGAGGCCTATGTCCCGAACTATATGGGCTAATTTCCCCCCTGCCAGCCAATCTAGCTGCCGAAATTAACAAGGGTTAGAAAATGCAAAGCACCCAGGCAGTAGTTCTCCTTTTAGCGCAGGGACTAAGCAGGACAAGGTGGACAGCGAGGGATCAGAACAAAAGCATCATTTTTAGGGACTGACTCCTGTGTACACCACATAGGTGAAGTGGGACCCGGCCAGGAGAGTTAGTCCCACCATATATGATACGGTTAAATGATATGATTAAATCCAATGATAAGCAACAATACAATTAATAGATAGCAGTGCGGGCGGTAGATACACATGTACGGCCGGCTCAACCTATGTCTAAACAGACTAGGTCCTACATTAATAACGGTCTTGAATGTACAGAATTTACTCCCAGCTACAGAGGGAGGGAGCGAAGTGGCTGGTGAAAGGATAACACGGGCAGATGGAAGGTATTAGCCAGCTGTCGCAAAAATACCCCCTGGAAACTTGCGAGCACCAACAGTGTGCTTGGTGTCCTGTAAGCCAGAGAGGAAAACGCGCTGTCTGCAAGCCCCGTAACATACAGCAGGGACTGTCCGGGTCTTCCCCTCTGCTTTGCACAGCGCCCAGCACCACCAGTCGCTGTCTCTTTAAGGGGCGGGGCCCATCGTTCTCCACGGAAGTCCGTGGGCTGCTTAGAACGTTGTGTATCGCCTTCGCTTCCCCCGCGTTCCGCGTAGAATGATGTAACAGATCGGCTCGCAGCGGGGGTTCTGCCGGTCCCTGCAGCCCCCAGCCGGTTTGGATCCGCGGCTGGGCATCGCCGCTGTTCAGCCATTTTTGCCCTCTGCGTGGGCGGCGCCTGGGAGGGAAGCGTGCGGAGCATGAATGAAACTGCCTCCAGGGAGGCAGCGGCGCCGGGGAGACGAGCGAGATGGGGAAGGTGAAGGGGCGAGCGGTTTGGCTGTGAACGGAACGCACAGGCTCGCCTCCAGCACAGCCTGGCCGCCGGGTGCCCCTCCGCTGCCAGCCACCAGCCTCAGGGCTTGCCTGGGAGGGGGTTGCGCTCTGCCTCTGAGGTGAGAACAGAGACTGTTGACCTGATTCTCGGGAGAGGCGGGTCCCGTAAGAGCAGAGTCTGATGCAGAAAGGCAAAGACGCTCACCGATGTTCCCCCCCGGCCCTTTGGTGTGACAAACAAATTCGAACCATGTAAATCCATTTTTTGAGCATCGCCTGCCTGGTTTTGTTCTCCAGTTTGTCACCAACGTTGAATCAAAACAACAAATGACAAAGGTTTGCTTTGGTGGCTGTTATCTTTTATCCCGGCTGCACTGCCCACCAATAGATATACATCTTTCTCTGCCATTTTTTTTATCTCCAGGATTATGACTGCCTGGGGCTGCATTGCAAGGATTTACCTTTTCAGTTTCAGGCCCCTCAATGTAAGGAAAAACCTGGCTTGGGTAAGATGGGGTAATAAATCTGGCAACTCCCCATCTACTGCTAAATACAGCTTGATCAAAACTCAAGCCTTGGCTAAGACCACCTTAGCGTGCTGGGGGATCACAGAATTGTCTGTTGTTGTGAGATGCCAGGAAATACCAAACCAATGTACGTCCTCATTCCCTGAACCTACCAAAGAGAAACAACCTTCAGCGGGATTCTTCTGGCGTCTTGGCTTTGCCCTTCACCTGGGACTCCGGGCTTGTGTTCTCTTGTTGAAGTTTGGCCCCTTGCTGCTTCTTTATCCCATGACCTACCTGTCTTCAGGTTTTGCAGCCCTCTGGCTCCATCTTCTGCTCAAGGCCACAGAGTCCTCGGGTCCCACTTACATCAAACTGGGCCAGTGGGCGTGCACCAGGAGAGATATCTTCTCTGAAGAGTTCTGCATCAAGTTTTCCAAGCTTCATATCAAGGTGACCCCTCATCCCTGGGCTCACACCAAACACTTCCTGAGGAGAGCATTTGGGGAAGACTGGAAGAGAATCTTCAAGTTTAAAAGCAAGGAACCCATTGGCTCGGGTTGTATTGCCCAGGTATATAAAGCTTATGCTGATGCCACTAAAATTGATGACTCCCAGGTGGAAGAACTTGTAAAGAACTCTGAAACAGAGTCTGCTTTTGAAGCCTGGGAGGTGTCTGGTCTGAGAGGTCTCCTGAGGTGGCCGTGGAAAGGGAAGGATGGAGAAACTTTGGAAGAAAGCAGTGCAGACCAGTCACTTCAGGAAGAAAATGTTGATGAAGGTATTAATAGAAATGCTACCTCTGAGGAGCAAATGCCTGGATCTCAGCTAACTACAAACACATCATCAGTTGACAGTTTAGATGGGATGGACCATCTTATTCCAGTAGCTATTAAAGTGAGTAAAATATATGCCGGCAGATGACTGGAATTTGAGATTACTGACTGAACCTGATAAAGAGTTTAGTTCTCGTGAAAAGTTAACAGATGTGGCGAGGGCCAAATGTACTGCAGGATAAGTGCTGCTTAACCTTTCTGCCCATGCAGTTATTCCAGTACTCCTCAGTTCCAACTGGTGGTACTGCTTGCCACAAAACGCTACTAATGCGCCTCAATCCTGATCCTCAACAGCCCTTGCTGTTGCACTTCTGGGACTCTCCAGAATACAGACACTCCAGTAATGCCATGTATGCATTAAACATGACCTCTAAGGCCCA
Source organism: Emydura macquarii macquarii (assembly GCF_026122565.2). NCBI lineage: Eukaryota > Metazoa > Chordata > Testudines > Chelidae > Emydura > Emydura macquarii. The sequence goes on from NW_027133667.1 coordinate 4,178,308, forward strand.
ATTTATTTTAAAACTGTGTATTGAGCTAGACTTCGCTCTTGGTCTTCAGTGACAACCCAGTAAATTGTCCAGCCCTTCTATGCTTCTTTTTGAGCATGAAATAAATACTCTGTTCAGGCTCCTCACATACCAATAGGTAGTATACTGCAGATGAAGGGAGGATGGTGAAAGCAGTTGTAAATTAGTCTTGGTGACATTGTAGGCTCTAAACAGAATAAATCTGAGCAGTTTAAAGCGTATTATAAAGACTTTCTTTAGTCAGATTTTGAAGCATGGATCCATGGGAGATATGGGTTGTTATCAGGGCTAATAGCAGCCCCTAAAGTGTGTTTCCATCATTAGAGGCTGGAGTGTCAATATTCAGGATCTATCATAGTTCACTAAATTGAACAGACTGGCTTCCCTATAGCATCGGAGTTATGTCCATGGGAGATGATCTGCTTACATTTGTTTCTCGCTCAGGTCCTGCATCCTGGACTAGTCCACCAGGTCCAGATAGATCTGCTTCTGATGAAGATGGGCAGCAAGATCATTGGGCTTTTCCCTGGGTTAAAGTGGCTCAGTCTGACTGAAATAGTGGAGGAGTTTGAGAAGCTCATGACTCAACAGGTGGGTATAATTCCATGCTCTTCATACACTGAAGCACAGTTGCCTCCTCCCTTTGTCATATATCCACCCACTCATTACTACCAGAAATTACAAAGTGAATCTTGCATATTGCGCAGCATCACTGCATTCTGGTGCACAGTAGTGACATCCGTACTTACACCAGGGATGTCTTCAGCCCAGGGTTTTTAGTGCTGCCTTAGTCAGACAGCCTGGTCTTTTCCCTAGGGTACAAACTGTGAGAGTATCTGACAGACCTGACCTCATCCTGGTTCAGTTCCTGACTCTGCTGCTAACTGCTTGGGTGACCTTGGGCAAGACACTTCTAATTTCTTCTTGCCTCGGTTTTCTGTCTGTAACATGAGGATAACACTTCCTTTCTCCCACCTTTTAGCATGTCTAGTTAGATTGTAAACTCATTGGGGCAAGGAATATCTCTCATGTGTCCGTACAGCACCTAGTGCAACGGGTCCCCATGTTGGCACTACTGTAATACAGATAATAAATAGTAACATGCTTTGTCACTTTTCTGTCTAATTGCAGTAGTTTTAAGGTACCTACCCTGGGGGTGCCTTATTCTGTAATATTCCTGCCAAGAAAGCTTAGCTCAGATGCACCATCTGTTTTTTTTATTGAGGTTCTTGCTTTTCAACCAGTTTTTTTTTTTGATGGAGTTGGCTGAGCCTCATTGGGCTTGAGTGTCAGGCCATGAGAGGATAGTTCATACAGGACCCTCCAGGCTTCCTGTCCTTTTAGTTCTGTAGCACCTGCACACCGTGGTCTCCCCTCTCTCTTTAGCTTGACCTACGCTATGAAGCCAGAAACCTGGAGCGCTTCCAGAAACATTTCCTGGATGTGGACTTTGTGACGTTCCCAACTCCACTTCGCCCCTTTGTAACGAGAAACATCTTGGTGGAAACATTTGAGGTAAGAGCTACAGAGGCCATGAGAAGGGTGGTGGTGCTGGAGGTTTACACTCAGTGATTGATCTTAAGTTCAATACAGAGCCCTTTCCTAGAGGTGGCCCAGGGAGGGAAAGATGAGTGGTTGGAGAGAGCGTCTCTCTATTGGCGTAAATGTGTCTGGGCCCTTTCTTCACTCTTTCCGTTCTTGTTCTTTTTTTCAGCATCCTATTCCCTGGAATAAGGGCGATAGATGTAGTCTCAGCTCAGTGTAGGAAAGGGCACAGGACTATGAGTACCAAAAGGAAACCAACACTGTTCGTTCTCTAGCAATCGTGTGTTTCTCTTTGTGTTTTCTGCCCATAAAATACTCCAGTTCTCCTTTTCTGTGTTAGGGCAGGGTGAATAGTTCAGGAGTCTAACCTGATCTGGCCCACACAAAGGGATATAGTTGGGTTTGTTTGGTCCATCTTCATTGTGGACCAGCTTTGAATCAGCTCCCAAAGCTGTTCCTTCAGCCCTAATCTGTGTGTCAGTTCTAGCTAGATATTTTCTTGTGTCCAAATCCCTCATGGCCTGTTTCACACCCACTTAGCCAATCGCTTCCCAGTCCCAAGGCTTTGCTTCTCAGGCTTCATCAGCCACAGTAAATTCAGCCTGCATTAACCCAGCCCCCCTCTCCGTGGCATCTTCATTGCTCTCCCCAGGATGGACCCTGGAATGCGTGTGGTGGAGGTGCGAGACATAGGGATCCATAGTATCTGTCTGACTCCCATTCTGTCTTTGTTTAAGGAGAGTGAGCCCATATCCCAATACCTGCACGTGGACGCTTCCTCGGAACTCAGACAGAGACTAGCCAAGATGGGCGTGGACATGATTCTAAAGATGGTAAGAGTCTGGGCTGAATATATGTGTGTGCATGCACGCGCGCGCGCGCACACACACACACACACACTGTATTGCTCTGGGAAGCCAGAGAACTGCATTTAATTAATATTTACACATTGCTCTGGAGATGTAAAAATTACACTGTGCTTTAAGTGTCATCTTGGTGGAGGCTGCAGAAGGACTTATAAATGCCCCACGGAAACCAGCTAACCTTCTAGTTCCATTTATCAAAGCATCTGCTGCTACCATTTGACAGGTAGGTGAAATATAATACTAAGCGTGAGCAAAGAAAATAAATCTGGCCAGCGCTTGCTACCAGTGCAACTTATTGTCCTTGGTTTTCTGTTGAGTTGCAACATGGTGAGCCCAGCATAAGTTTCGCAACTGGTAACTATTCAGTGGCTCTCATTCATGGGCCAAGTGAATGCTGGATTTTAAATGGAGGTTACTGGCAATGAGAAGCCTGAGTTCTGTCCAGTTGTGGCTTATTTCAGAGACTAACGCTGTTCCTGGTCTGTGATTTCCCCGTAGCCATCCTAGACTCATAGCAAATCTTCATTTTCACTGCATGCAGCTCTGCCGATGCACCCTGATTTTCACCTGCAGCAGCTCCTGCTATTTCAGCATTGAGCCAGTCCTGAGTGGAAGCTACCAACTGTGTCAGTGTGTACTGGTTTTGTGATGTGGCTAAGAGAGCATTGGGGGACAGGACTGAAACCGCCCCCACTAATGCCATTTACCATCTGGTCAGGTTTTGGATCCAGGTCTCACACCGTGGAAGATTTTATTTCAGTACCTTTGTCCTTTTCACGCTTTAAATATCACTCCCTCCAGGTGTTCGTTGATAATTTTGTCCATGCGGACCTGCATCCTGGGAACATCTTGGTCCAGGGCACTGCCCATTTCAGCGCTGGCCGCAAGGATCAGACGGCCATTGTGGACATGTGTGACACGCTGATCGTGGAGGTGCGGCCGTCCCCCTGCCCGCTCCATCTCATGCTGCTGGATGCAGGGATTGTGGCAGAGCTGCAGCCAGCTGACCTTCAGAACTTCAAGGCAGTCTTCACGGCTGTGGTACAGGGACAGGTGAGGCATCTGGAATTCTCCAGTCATCTCAATTGTCAGCAGTACGTTATGCAACCATTATCCATGCAAGTGCCATTGTGGTTTCCTGTGCAGGGGAAGGGAGGTCGCTGCCTCTCAGACACTCTCACCTGCCCTGATAATCCACAAAAGGAAGTGGGGTCACTGGCTTAGCATGGGCTCTTGTTATGAACGAGTTTAGTTAGCCCAGGGGAACAAAGGAGTTGATTCAGGGGTGGCCGCAGCTCCCCAGAACAGGGATGCCCAACCCCGCTGCCAGTTAGGGCTCCAACCAGATGGCCCTCGTTCACATAGTTTCCATAAGGTCCCTCATGATTTAAGCCAGGTTGGAGGAGCTGGTGTGGTGGAGCTCTGCTCAGCCACACTGCTCCCCTCCTCATCCTCCCATGCCCTGCCCCCGGAACGCCCACGACATGCCCCTTTCGTCTTGTACCAGGGACTGGGGAGAACAACGGGCACAAACAGCGGAGGAGCCACCTCTTCCAGGTTTCATGGAGAGTTCTTCCATGCAGGGGGGATTCTCCACTGCCCGTCTCCAGCTGCTTCATGCCTCTAGGGAACTGGATAATAATAATAATTATTGGTTATTTGTATTATCGGAGTACCTAGGAGCCCTAGTCATGGACCAGGCCCCCATTGTTCTATGGTTGTACAGCATCTAGCACAAAAAGATGGTCCCTTCTCCAATCTAGCCCTCAAGTCTTCTGTTTATCCACAGCACAGGTACAACACACACATCAGCACTCCCACGGCCCTATTGATCCACCTCACTCTTGAGCTGGAGGGTCCACTTCAGTGCAAAAGGATGTATTTTTACCTTTAGACCCAAAGTCCTTGGCCTCTCTTCTGAGACTGCCAGCATACACGGCAGCTAGTGCCAACTGCAGTATATGGGTGTCTGTCGGGAACTGTACTGAGACCAAACTCCTCTCACTAAACCACTGACGTGAAACTGCTTCCAGTCACTAGAGACACAAGCTGGGTTGGAACTAGTGACCTACCGATGAATGGCTTTCACACTATGTCCTATCACCATTCCCATGGGCCAGCCAGTCCTCAGGGTAGATGCAGATGACTGCCACCCTGAATCATCTTCTCCCAGCTGGCCCTTTAAATTACTTCCACTCAGACTGCTTGGATGAACAAAAAGGACAAAACTTGGAACATCCTTCACACCAGAATGTCCCTTTCTCACCAGGTGTCTCTGCTGGGGCAGGATTTTCTCAATGTTCCCTCATTTGTTTTGGAGGCAGAGGGTTTAGTTTCATTCACCCTGACGTGGAAGCAGTTAGTTATCAGTGCTCTTCTTAGCTCTGTCTCCCCTATTATGCAGGAAGAGGCATATTATACCCAGCCTCCTTTCCAGAACTTGTCCTGATTGGCTGAGCGAGAGGGGAGCTCTGCTCCACCCAACACTACAAGGCTCCTTGTCCCAGGTCCTAAAAGGAACAGGAACTTTGGGTTTTCCCACATATCAACTGTCACCCCAGGATCACTTCCTCTCAGTATCAGTTTCTGTCTGCCCTAGAACTTCTGAACAGAGTAGTCTGGCCCTGGAGATCTCCCCCTCTAGCCGTAAAGGGCCAGCATACCCTGTTACAGGAAGCAATTTAATCACGACAGATGCCAGTGCAAGCCTTCTAGTAAGGATATTGTGCAGCTGCATACGGATCTGGTGGTGGTACCGTGGACTAGGATTCTTATGGACATATCTCTTCCTACTTGTTTCATAGGGGGAGAGAGTGGCAGAGCTGATCCTTCATCATGCCAGGGCTAACCAGTGCCAGGATATAGAGAGATTCAAAGCTGAAATGGCGGAGCTAGTGACCAAGGCCAGGATGACCACTATAGCACTGGGAAAGGTGAGCAGACTAAATATGGTACCCAGCGCAGGACACTCCCTCTTATTGAGTACACCCCTGCTTTTAAACGGGCCCAGAAGCTTATGTCAGCCAGTTCATCAGCCATCTCCCTGGTCAGTGCTACCAAATTCAGCTCAGTCTCAGCTGATGCCCTCTGAATTATTTACCAACATCTTGATGGATAAGGCTGTCAATTGAGCATAGTAAATATTGTTCTCTGAGCAATATCTCTAATAATAAAATCTGACACTTAATATTCTTAGACTTTAAACAAACAATATGCCCTATCACTTACTTTGGTAAATCACTCCCATTCCTGCAGGGGGTAGTTTTCATGGTCTCTTGATCAGCAGAGTTAATTTTTTCTTTGTATCTTTACATCCCAGCTTCAAGCGGCGAATCTGCTCTCCAGTGTCTTTAAGTTACTGATGACCCACAAGGTGAGGTTCTCTGTGTCCGTTTCGTTCTCCTCAAAAGTTGTGCCAGGCTTTGATATCTGAAAGATGGTGGGGGAAATCACTGGCACTGCAAAGGTCTGAGGTGAGGGGGAGCGTTTGAAATGTGCTGGTGGACCATGCATGCTGTGTTGCATGTGATGCTTGGAAAAGAGCACCACTCAGGGCCTGATCCAAAGCCCTTGAGGCCTCTGGGCATTTTCTATTAATTTCAGGGGGCTTTGGCTCAGGCCTTCTATAGTCTGCATTTAAGAACTGACACCATACCTTAAAAGGACAGTGTCAGCATCACCATTTATGTTTTCCTTGCTTTTAAAAGTAAAATAAAAACCATTTGCTTTTTTCCCCGCATACATTGCTTCCTTATTGGAGGATTGCGTAATAGCACTTGTTTGTCAGGGGCCACACAGCAATCAGGAGCTGCCAGCACTTACTTTAAAGCAGAAAAAAAGTCATTTTTATTTAATAATAAGTAATTTCCCGGGGCAGGTCCTCAGCTGGGGTCAGTTGTCAAAGCTCCATTGAATTCAACTGAGCTGTGACCATTTATACCAGAGATCAGAAGAGCGTCTAAGCTCAAATGCTGGGCTTTGCAGCCTGGACGCTGTCCCCTTAAGCATTATTTTATTTCAGCTTTTTGTCTGAAACCACATAGAACTACCCCAAAAAACATTAAATGTGATCAAAGCCCCAGTAAGGGCGAATCCTGCCCCGCACTCAGCAGATGCGTAAGGCCTTATAGACACTACGATGTGCAGCAGTTCTCTTGTATGGCTGGAGGAGGCCATGGCAGTCCCTATGTGGCATAGGGGTCTGCTTCTGTGAACTAGGGATCTGTGCTCCATGGGGCTCCATCCATGGCAGTGGGGAGGGGGCACATTCCCCCTCTGATGGATGCATACTTGCCAGGTCCATGGAAGCTACTACAGCTGTCTTGGCACTGGGCAGCACTCCTAGCTCCTGCTCATCCATGGAGGGAGAAATCCTCTCCTATATGGAAGTGCAGAGCATTGTCTAGTGGGCAGACTTAGAACATTTCCTTTGAAACGATCAGCTTCCTTCTCCTCCCTTCCGCTGAATTCCAGCTAGGCTGCTTTGAAACTGAAGGGAAATGAGTGAGCTCCTGTCCCCTGTGCCCCACATCACAGCCTGGGACCTCAGTGAAAGGGGTTTGGAAACACAAAGGCACCCATGTCCATTGCAACCTCTGCACTTGTGCTTTCAGGTGAAGCTGGAGAGTAACTTTGCCGCAGTTGTCTTTGCCATCATGGTTCTGGAAGGGCTTGCCCGTTCCCTGGACCCCGAACTGGACATCCTGGAGGCAGCTAAACCACTTCTCATCAAAACCGCTGCTTCTCTATCCTAGAGTAGCAGCAGCCCCTGCAGTTTGTCTTGCATTGCTGGGTTCTTTGGCATGGACTGACTGTACTCCTTGACAGCAGAGGGGGAAACAGCCTGAAGCTGGGGACAAGCCCTCACTGCTCATCTCTGATGAGAAGCAGTGTGTTATTCCCCATTAAAATTGCTGTCAGCCATCACCAGCTAGGCAACATCCAGGTGTCAAAAACCTATCCAGCTGGCTTCATGGTACTGTCCCCCATCTTGCATATGAGAGAATGCTGTTCTATGGTAAGAAACCTCTACAGTTCGTATTAAAGTTTGAGTAAGACGTATGGACACTGAGCTATGGCTTGGTTTGACTTGTTAGAAATCAGGCCTCCTTATTGATCAGTCCCACTTTGCTGAAAGGCACTCAAACTGCAATGAGAAGGGGTCATATAAGTGGATAGATAGAAAATCCTTGGAAACGCAATTGCAAACTTCAGAGACATTTTGCAGCTGAAAGTGGTGGGTGGATTCGGACTTCCTTAGAGAGAACTTCGCTTTCAGCTTGCAGGCCTGTTAGAATTTTACATGTTTGTACAGTCTGGTGTTCTTTGTTAGCTGGGTTTGACAGGATGTTGCGTTTTCCTTCAGCAGAACTAAAGTGACGCTGTCAAGTAGGCTAGGTTCCCAAGATTGCTATAATCTAATGGATGAAGTCATCTGGGTTCAAAACATTGTTTAAAAATGTTTGTATCTTATCACTGTGGTCAGGAGTTTTAATTTAAAAAAATTAAAAGATGCCTCTCTTGTAGAACAAAACCAAGTGTGAGCTTCCCCTGTACGCTAGCTATCCAAAAGCTATAGTTGGACTGGGCTTTAAAGATCCAGGTCAATTTCAATGTCATTTCAATTCCAGGGGAGGGGATCAGGCTTTGAAGAAATAGAAGCTATAAATATTTTTAAAATAGTTGCTAAGTATCTCTTACTCTGTGGAGCCGGTGATCTTGGGTGTTCTGTGGCTGGAAGCAGATTGCATTCCATCTGACACTGTGTACAAACTTGGCATGGTTTTTCCCAAGCACCAGCAAGTTAAAGATGGATCTTAGTGTGCAAGGAGCAGAAATGCAGGCTGAAATCTGAGGTCAAGCCTGCCATTAATTTCAATTGATGCAGGATCAGGCCCTGTGCTGGTTAATGTGAATAGCAGTGAAACAAGAGTGCAGAGAAGACTCTGCTGTTAGGACTATTTGAACAGGCAATGGAGACCTGGTTTGACCTTCTATCGCCAGCATTCATTTGTCTTTAAACACCACCTTTCCTAATGCTATTTGAATGTTATCCATAAGCCATTCCATAGGCTAAAAAAACAAAATCCATTTTGGAACAGTTACTATTTTCTTGAAAGAGTAACACTCCTGGGAAGGATGTAATTGATAAATGGTGCATTTTAAATCTCCTCTTGGGTGACACGTTTTTGAGTAGTTGATACTGTAAGTACCTTTACATGAAACATGATTTTACAAAAATTTGGTTCCTTATGAGCTGTTGAGTAAAATAACTGCTGCATAACCACCAGGGAGAAGCTGCTGATTTTTATAAGACATAATATGCTGAACAATTGAGGACCAGATCAAATGGCTCATTACATAGTTTCATAGGAGAGCAGGACTGAGAGTCCATTTTTATATTGAAATGTTTGGGGATTTTTTCCTCATTCTCTCCCCCTGTAGATCAAAGTTGTTCAAGTAACTGAGTATATTAACTACTTCATCATTACTTTAGGAGTGAGTAATCTGATTATTTTGAAGGAACAACAACGTTCACCTCATTGTTACTTTTCTGAGCCATCTGGCATGAGTGGCACTGATGACCTGGTACTTGGTGTGGCCACAGAGGCCTGGTGCCACCTACACACGTGATTCAAAAGTTCTGGCTATGATGATTCCCGTGCCTGGATTCACAAGTTCAGAACAAACATTTTTAAAGTTATAAAGCAAAACTTACATATAGACATTACAAATGAGATTAATGCATGCAGCCACTTACAAGGATTTCATAGTCTAAACACTGCATTCTTATAAGACTAATACTTATTTTGAGCAATACTAATATACAGGTGAACTGGTCTGGTCTCCAGCTATGAATTTGTCAATCCTTAGCTAATGCCTGCAGTCTTGGCGAGAGCTGGCACCTGGTCTGTCAGCATCACATGTATTTAACCAATAAATACTGGAAAAACACCAGAAATAGTTACTTGTATGTAATGATTTGTCTACACAGTGCAGTAATGCAGACTGGGGGCAGGGATGGTGATTTCCAAAGCACACTAACATGTTGTGCATTAATTAGTCTGTAGACCCTGCCAACGCACACGAAAGGTTCCCTAGCACGCTTTAATGCAATACTGTTTGAAATAGTACTTTGTTAAAGTGCACTTATGTTTACAAATATTAAATTTGTTAGTCTTTAAAGTGCCACAGAACTCTCGTTGTCCTAACATGTTAGTGTGCTAATGTATATAATATACACTACTCATTGCAGTGCGTACAAAAAGTCCAAAAATCAGGCGTTTTCAGGCTATCTACATGGAACTCAAAAATTGCTAAAACTTAATCCTAAAAAATGAAATTAGTAAAGCCTGAAAAACAGAAGCCCTAGTCACAGGGTTCACTCCCTTGCCAGTGCTGGATTGTTCAAAATAATATAATTCCTTGGCTGGGCCCAGGCTTGTTTAAAATGGCTACAGCGATGGGGCTTCCACCATTCCCATGGGAAAGTAATTCACAGCTTAACAGACTGTGCTTTCAGAAAGCTTTTCTTGACATTCAAATTGCTTATTTTTATGTCCGTACTCCTAAGTATACCTCTTGTAGAAGCCTAAATAATTATTCTCCTTCTTTGCTGTTTACAGCCTGATGTTCCTTTCCCTTGGCCAAGCTATACAGTATTTTTTCTTTGACTCTGAGCGAGTCAGTCCTATAACCCCTTAATCATTATGTTACTTCACTCCCTCCAGTCAGTCTCCGAGGGGCTCAGAATTGAATGCAATATTGCAAATATGCTCTCATTGGAGTCTCACTACACGTGTAGCACATAAGGCACAAGGAAGCCAGGCAGCTGGCTGGGCGTCTTCACACTGGATATTAGGCATTAGAACCTCCAAAAAGAAAGGCCGTAAGCGACAGATACCTGAAAAGGCCCTCTGGCTGTGGTGAAGGGGAGATATCAAATAGCTCTAATAATAATTCTGCTTGTCTCAACGGCATCATTTCCCAGGCCCCAGCACATGGACTTACACAAGATTTACAACAGCTTTGAGACTGTGCTCAGGGGCCTGCTTGCCTACACTGCCGCCTTTTTATGACAGCAGCGAGGCGCGCAGCATCAAAAGGTTCTGCTCTCTGAGGTACTGCTGGAGGTTACAATGGTTTTGGCACTCTTTTTCCAGTCTTCTTTTGGAAATGGTCCTGATTTTGGAATGCTCTCCGTTTGGCATCATCATGCTTCCTCTGCTAAGTGTGAGGCTCCTGGATTTCTCATTCTAAGGTCTCTTGCTGGGATTGCATTCTGCTCCTCAGAAAATCCTACAGAAAAGGAAGTAAAGGGATGTTTAAAGTCCTACAGCCAGCTCTCCGGCTCAGTCCCATCCAGTGCCTGTTACTGGCAGAAGTGGGGAATGGGGTAGCTGTGAATTTGCCCCAGCCAGCATCTTCTAAACAGTTCTCTACATAGACTCCTGCTGTGGAAGACTGGCACACAGCATTTAGAACTAGACCGTATTCTATAGAGCTGTGAACATCTCCAGCTCTCCTTTCATCAGTTTGCACATGTTCAAATCACATTTCATATACGTATCTCCAAATAATATCACTATTTTAGACAATGGGTTGGTGCCAGTGTGGGGAAGGAAGAGTCCAAGAAGGCATTAGTGAAGTAGCCCTCACCTGCCTCTTTTTGTCTTGGTCATAGTTCCTCTGGTTGTATTCTGCCTGCAACTCCTCTCTCTGCAAGCGCTGTGCCTTTAAGAACTGCAGCCTTTGTCTCTCCTTTCTCTTCTCCTCTTCCTGCAAGGAGGACTCCTTTCTGCTCCTCTCTACCCTGTCAGTCTGGAGCTTTGCCATGTGCTGGCAGGCCCTGTTATTGTGCTCCAGCTGCTTCTCCAAGCCTTGCAGTGTTCTGTGAAGAGACCTCTGTCTGTTTCCAAAAGAAAATTTCCAGAAAGCTTGTCAGAAACCAAGAGAAATAAAAGGGAAAAGATCACCCCTGGAGGTGTTGTTGAATAAGATGTAAACCAGAGGTCCTAAAGTTTTGGACTTTGCAAAAAGTGGCATTCTATCTTCAAGGGTTAAGGGGATTAACCCCAGTGTCATGGCCAAATTCCTGCTCAAATAATTACTACAGATGGTTGGAAAATGGTCAAAAATTTGTGAAATTTTGTTTTTGTCTAAAGTTTGTGACCATCACTAACTATTACATTCTGCATCCCTCTGCTCACCTTGTCTTTTCAAGACAACATGTATTTCTTCTTCAATTCATTGCTGTGTACTGTTAAAATCACAGGGTGGCTAAACTGCAATTTATTGCCAGCTGCAGTCCAAAGAAGTCTATATGGCCCATGACTACCTTAATCTTTAAGAAATCTAACTCTGCATGCCCCAGCATATACTATTCTTTCTTTATCAGCATATGCTGAGATCAGATCAAGATGGGACTTGTCTACACAGGGAATCAATTTGAATTAAAGTAGGGTGTGAATTCAAAGTGGAATAACTATTCCTGATTAGCTCCCTGTATAGATGATGTTATTCCAGAATAAGAGTGCCTTCTTCTGAATTAGCATAATCAATGTCCAAAGTGGATTACGCTAATTCAGAAGAAAGCACTCTTATTCCAGAATGAGTGTCCATACAGAGAGTAAACCAGGAATAACTCATGTAGGCAAGCCCAAAGATGAGGACAGCTATGATCTTGCTCTATTGTATGCAATTAGGTGTTGCCCTTGTAGGCAAGTTGCCAGTGCAGACTCCTAAACTAAGTATAATTTTGACTCCCCCACCTCATAACAAAATATGAGAATATTTTCATACTAAAAGATTTCTCTGGTTACATGAGTTACCACTGGACATTCATCAGTTAATCAAATGATTAAGAAGAAGAGCATAAACTTCAGCTGCTGGGGAGGGTGGAAGGAATGTATTTCATAACCATAACGAAACCAACAGTAGTACTTAAGGGCCCAATCCTGCAAGGTGCTGAGTACCGTCTATTCCCGTGGAAATGGATGGATGGTGAGGGTGCTCAACCCCTCCAAAGCTTAGGCTCTAAATTGACAACTGTGACCAGCACTCAGACATTAGGGTCGGGGGACACTCTGTAAACATTTTAGGGGGCGAGATGGTACCAAAGCACTTGCTCAGGAAGTGTGCACTACAGAATACCCAATACCTATAAAGAGATGGACAACTCTCAGGGGTTGCTGAAATCTTTCTTCCACCCCTCCAGTTCCTCTCTGACCTCCCACCTGCACCCCACACCATTACCGCCTGCTGTCATGCATCATCTGACGTTTGAGGTCTTCTTCCTCTTGCTGTTGTTCCCTCTTCTGCTGCCTCTGCTCCTCTTGCTGCTCTCTGTGCTCAATCCTGGCTGTGTTGAAATTCATCTCTCTCGGGTTCTTTTGAGTTACACCTTTGGTGACTGATTTCTGAAAGAAAAGTCCTTAATATCAGTAAAGATTTTTTTCCTAATGTAAGATGAAGTCCTGTATAACCAGCAATGCTTTGTTTTCCAATGCCATTCCTAAGCCCTGAGAGCAACACTTACTGATTGTTGTCACAGCATCATTTCCCAATCGTGAGCATGATGGATCTGACACTAGCACATTTCGGGAGCTTTATGGAAGTGTCAAGCATGGTCTATAATAGTTGGTTGAAGGAAAATCCAGGTACTTCAAGAAATGGTATTCACGGTTCAGTAGGCAGCACTATTCCAACTTAGTCAGTATTGACCCAATGCATGGAACTGCCCTGTGTTGTTGTTACTGCAATTTTTGGATTAGAACAGAGGTCCTGATAACTTATGGATAATAAAAATCCCACAACAGATTTTACAGGAGTTTGGGGTATTAATCTATGTGTGCTGACAAATTCCAGTGTGGGTAATTACATTCTGCCTGCCTATGGCGAAACAAATTTCTCTGTGTAGTTTTGAACAGATATCATATTCTTCACTTCCTGGGGTGTAATGCTGCTATCCAGTGTTGAGCATTTGTCATGTTTCAGACAAGTGGCTGTATTTTAGTGCTGGAGAATGTTTCTTATTTGCAGTTTGTAAAAGCATATCCTTAGGGATGAAAAGCATGAACAATGAACCCTGCACAGAGTCTCTCTCTCATCGTGCAATGTTTACTTTGTCTCCTGAATATGCAGTGTACTCCTAACACAAGTGTACCTGAAGGGAGGCAAACCATCCTGTAATTAATCACTGAAAGTTTCAGATACAAGTTTTAATTTAAATAACAATAAGCTATAGTTCCTTTGCTTTAGGACATTCAGGTGGCAATTGCCTTCCCTATTTTCCTGATTGTCCCTAGACAGCTCATGTAGTGTTTATGCTGTTTTTTAATTAAAAAGTCCATGTCTGTAGCTGTAGGTATCTTTGCTAAATCTCTCGAGTGTTTTCTTATTCTTTGCTGTGTGGCATGTGTGTAAGTTAGTTTGCAAAAGCTACATCCTATTAGTGGTTCATGTTTAATGTGTTACAGCTGGAAAGATTTAAACAAATAAAGTGAAACTTAAAAAATTTAAAAGTGCTTTATAAATGGAAGATGAAAAAGTGGTGTGATCTAGTGGTTAGAACACAGGATTGAGGATTAGGATACCCTGAATTTTCATCCCCGTTGTGACAAGGCCTTGGACTAGTCACTTAACTGCTCTGTTCCTTGGTTTCCTTATCTGTAAAAGAGGAATAATTCTTCTATACCTTGCAAGGATGATTGAGAAGATTAGTCAGTATATGAAGATGAAAAGCTCCACAGAAAGGCTAAGTGTTAATATCAGTTTACAACAAAATGTCCTATTCCTGGACAATGATAGCATGCATTGATGAGGGTTTGGTGTTTGTGTGGGTGTATGTATCTTCTATTGCAGTACATGACATCATAAAATGGACAAAAAATGCTAATTGATTTATAGTAGTACCATGCCATGTGAAAAAATCCTGTGAACCTAATGGCTAGGAACTAATTGGGCAGATTATGTGTTGTAGAACAGCTGCTTTGCACCACACTACCAACATCATGCAGCCCTTAAAACAGCATAGTTTGTTCCAGGAGGATTACACCACTGGACGATTCCCCCACAACAAGGTAGAGGTACCTACACATCCAGCTGCCAGCAAAGAGTGTGACTTGGGAATGGCCAGGTATCCCTGTCCTCTTGACAATCAGCACAAGTTAAGGTGGCCCTCAGGCTATCTAATTTATGCTGGCACAGAGATGACCAAGGGTAGGGGAGTTGGCTGCACCTGAGAATTTCAGCCAGTACCCAACAGTCATCAAAGCAAAAGTGTCACCTTATACTCCTGACACTTAGCCAATCAGAGATGAGACTTCTTTACTTCTACTTAGGCCCTTATGGAAATAACCTTTCAGGAAATTGACAAAAAGAACCTTGTGCCACAAGCCAATCATGAATCTATTCAATTGATTTAAATAGATTTTTGACCAGGTATTGGATCAGCAATAACAAATGTTTGCTTTGTTCTTCCTAGAAAATGTTTGGTAATCTTAACCTGTGTACTCGGAGCGCTGTGGGGTCTCTGTATACGCAGAACTGATTCAATGGTCAAGCGGTCTTTCTTCAGTGATTGATCCACTTGGTCAAATACAGCTTGGAGACTGGAAGTGCCCAAAGCATGTGCTTTCATAGAAGGGTTCCTTGGGGGATGCTGGGCTGGAGCTTCTGTCATGCTGAACTGAAAAAGAGCTTTCAGACAAATTAGAGATAAAACAGGTGATGGACATCTTATAAAATGCTGAACAGGTAGAGAGAAAAATGTATTAATGTAAAATGCATTCAAGCAAAACCTTTCTATTACCAGTGAGTACTAACATTTCTCCCCAAGGAAATGAGCGCTTTGTAATGACCATAGGACGGTCACCACTTTGAAAAATAATCTTGTAGACATAAGAAAGGAGGAGTTTTTACGCAGTAACTGGGATGAAGCATTGACTGTGCTCACAGATACTGAGACACACTCAGTAGGATTTACTGTAGGGAATGGTGTTGGAAATCCTGGCTGTGAGGGAATACACACCTCTGCTATACCAGTTTCTGCCTCTTCTCATAGGAGGTATGACAGGGAGTGGTACTAGGACACTAAACATTTGGTGATGCTAGAGCAGGTTTTTGGCCTTTGGAATCCATTCCCAATTGCCTGCACATCTCATAGATCTCTCTTAAATGAGGAGGCCATTGATTAAAGGGGACTTCATTAAAATATATTTTAGAATGAACCTTTTTTTATAATATGAGAACAAGGGGTTACACAATGAAATTAAAGAGCAGTAATCATAGAACAAAGAAAAGCACATACTTCTTCACACAGAATATAGTCAACTTGTGAAACCCTTTGCCACAGGCAGTCCAGTTAAATACAATAGTCAGATATTGAAAAGGATAGGATAACTTTAGGACTAATAAAATTTGTAGTGCAAGCTAAGATCGGGGCAATCAAAGATGTTTCTTCAGGGCATAAGGTAGCAGCTGCAGGAGCCTGAAAGGAATTGTTCATGTTTCAGAGAAAGGTAAGCAAATCACCATAGTGCACAACCACTAGCACCAAAGCATACCAGAGCACAATTAGCCGGATGCATTATGATGTTTTCTCATCTTCCTTTAAAGCACCAGGAATGAAATACTGCCAAAGACAAGAGACCAGATAGGAAGAACCAATGCTCTCATCTGGTATGGCATGTTCTATGCATGTATGAAACAGCTAGTTGATACAATATCAATACCAGGTTCATTCTTCAGAAGAGACTGGGGATCATCCTCACAGAGTCTGCTGTTTTGTTTGTCCTTGTGCATTGGCTCCATCAGGCAGGTGTCTGGGTGGACAGCAACATCAACCATGGCACAAGCACCTCCCATCAAACCTGCTGAAGCTGTCTCCTGCTGAGAGCTCTGGAAACAACATCAAAATACTGAGTCAGTGGGGAGTAGAATGTCAGTAACATGAATTTACAAAATAAGCGACCGTATGGTCTTGCTTTTATTGCACTAATCCCATTGTTAGTGTAAACTAGCCCTGGCTGATACTATTTGAATGCCTGGGGAGCCTTTAGCTACGGGAAAATGTTGCTTGCAGGTGAAGAGCAGCCATTGTTGACACAGTAGTGACTAACTTCACTGTGGTTTTGGCATGGATAAAAGCATTCAAAACTTCTTATTGAAACTAGGGTTTCAGAAGGATAATAAAACTGATTTCTTTATTCAAGGAATAACTCAAGTCTTTAAACACAGGAGTTTCTGCCCATTTCTTAGGTTTGTCTGCATCCCAAAGCTACTGCACTGGTAATGTGTCTGCATGTGAGGGACCCAAAATTGGAGTAACAGACCAGGAATAAGGTGCATTGGCAGAAGTGCTCTAGTGGGAGGTGAGCTAAATCAGGACTGCATTCATTATTAAATTGTAAAATCTCTTTTGTTGTGTAAATTGTCATAACTCCAGTGATTTCAAGTTACTGAGTGAGGTTCTCTAGCTTGTTTTACGAAGGAAGTTCAACTAAATGATCATAATGGTTCCTTCTGGACTTAAAATGTATTAATCTATGAATGGAGCTATGACAATTTATATCAATTGGGGATCTGCCCCTAACACTCAAGCCAAGGAGTATTTAAACTAAAACCAAAACAAATAAAATACAAACCTGGAAATCTGAAGGACTGTTTAGTATTACAAAGTGCTTGTGTATAAAAAAAAATATCTTCACCTGATTTTTGGTTTAAAGATCTTTGGGGGACCAAATTTGTTAAAGCCAAAGAGGCTCATCAGTGTGCACAAAAATATTTGCATATATTTATACAAGCAATTACCATGATTTACACATGGCCAGTTAAACATGTTGCCTGTTAATTGTACAGACATCTGATGCAATAAATGTTATCTTTCTCTGTATGTGCATTTAACACTGTATTATTTCATATATTAATGCAGGACAACAGTAACCAAGCAAATAAAATGTTAAGAGTGAAACATGCAAGTTACTCTGCAACCAATAGTCAACAGGCCCATGAAACAATAAACATGCCAAAAATACCCAAGTGTGGAAACAATATAGGCCAGATTCTCTGTCTTAGTTCTATCCCCTTTTTTCATGGATGGTACTTCCTTAACAGGGTGAGCAGGGATTTCTTGTATAGGGGATTCCCTGAGTGGTACAAATCCACCTCTGCAACACCCTCTCCTGCCTGTACCCACACTGTACAGAGGGTATGCCAAGGCAGGATGAGGTGCGGCTAGTTTGTATTGTGCTCCAGTGATCCTGAACAGGTGGAATGGCCACTAGGAGTCTGTTCCAGCCAGTGCCAGAGAATTAATGAGACTCCAGCTATCCCCTGGATCAAGGGCTCAGAAAGGGAGTAGAAAGCCATCGATGATTTCCCCATCCTCAGCAGAGCTCAGGTATACATGATAATCTAGCCCAGTATTTCTAATAATTTTTTGCCACAGAGAACAAGACCACCAGATATTACTGCAGCTGTAGCAAAGGATGTTGTAATACCATAATCAGTGTGAAGCATTCTCTACCTTAGGTTTTATAACGTCATTTCCCATCTCCACACAGGATCCTAAATCTTTAGGGGGACTTTCTTTCTTTAGTCTCTTCTTTTCCTTTTTATCTTCCTCTCTGGAGACCCTTTCTGAAATGGAGACTCTCCCTTTAGACAGCTGCTCTTCTATCTTCCTGCTCAGCTCTTCTTTGGTCAGGTTTGTTCCTGGAATCAGGACATCTTCTGGTTGTGCTCTGTTCACTGTGGGCCTCATGGGCATCCAGGCTCCAAGGCAGCCTTGGCAAAGGGAGGGACAACGAGAGCTGCAGCAATGATATGACTGAATCTTTGTGGAACCCTGCCAGAAAACTGGATCTAAGTGATCCTGTCTGCAATGCCCTGAAGCTCTGTAACCAGGTGTCACAATGTAGGGATAGTCTGAGCTTGATTCCACCACCATTTGCCTGGCTGTTAATGGCATCTGAAGTTCTAGGACGATGCGTTCACTCAGGAGCAGAGGGATCCGTAGAGCTAAGTCAGAGGACACCTTCTTAGTCTGACCATTCCAGAAATTCACCAGCACTTCGCTGTTTTCACTGGCTACAAACAGAAACAAATGATGAACAGCATTTTAGAAGCATGCCAAAGCATGTCTGATTAACCTTTTGGAGATGAAACAAGATCCTGTACTACAGAAATCAGGAAAAATCCTGGCCTCACAGATGTCAATACAAAACTCCCACTGACTTCAGTGCGGCCAGGATTTCACCCAATATGCATCTGGAGAGTAGCCTAAATATTCCAGGTACCCAAGAGGCCCTAGAACTCTTTTTCTCTTTATGTCAGAAGTGGCAACACCTGGCTCCACAACAGATTACATTTTTTCAAGTCCCCATTCACAAAGCAGCCCTATAGGTTGATTCATAGAGCAGCACTAAGTTTTAGCCTTGAATAGGAAAAGATTATTTAGCAGCAGCACAAGGAAAAGAGATGGAAACAAGAGAGGACGAGGGAAAGCAAATTACAGATTGTGTGCTCCTTGCGTCAGACACTGTGCTTTCCTCTCTGGAGCACATTTGAAGATGCTACACTAATATAAATAATAATAGAAAAAAATATACTGTACCTAGCCATGCTTCTTTGCTCTCTGCACCCTTTAGTACAGTGCCTGGGCCATATCGTTCACCTTTAGCCTCCCATGGTGCCAAGACTCTGTCTCCTGGCACTAGTGGCCGTCGCCTGGCATCTTCATAGTGGATAATGTCGAAGAGGGGTGTTTCTTGCATGCGAAACTGCACCTTGCCTTTCAGCAACCAACTCCTTTCAAACTCGATTAAAAAACGTTCTCTAGATCCCTGCAGGATTAAACCATGCAGTATGCATGACAAACAGGTGAGTGCCACAAATGACCAAACACAGGCTGGCAGCTGCAACACTAGGGAGAGGGAACTGGAAGAAATTCCATGAAATAGCACATGGTCAGTGAACCCATTGAACCTGGAACACTATTTTTTTTTACTCATGTCCAAATCAGTCTTTAAGGATGGTTAAAGACCTTGAAGATTACAGGGGATTGCCAGGCAAAGCCCTCCCCTCCCTTCGCTCTTGGACCTTTCCAGTATTGTGTTCACTGGGAGAAGTAGCACAACTGCTATGCTAAAGGAAGAACTCTATCACCCCAATGGAAAAAAGGGTAAACAAAACAGACTACTGTTTGCTGCGTGGTTAGTTACATAGAAATAAAGAGACAAATTGGTAAAATGCCCCCAATGCCATAATTTCTACTGCTTTAATTTGAGCAACCACAGTAGGAATGGGGAGTGATTCAGGTAATTCCTCTGCTCCACAACTAGCAAATTGTTTGGAAATCTCAATGTTAAATTCTATAAGTGCCAAGAAGCCAACATCCTTTTCTCCTGTTTTCCCCAAAACAGTCTGCTTCCCTACTGATTAAAATGACAGAGGGCATGGTCTTTCCCACTGTTAGGGGTGGGTCACTGAGTTAACAATACTGATATAGAGCAGTTATTTCAGCCAGCCTGGCCCCTAGGATCTTCATCCTGAACTCAGACACACCATCCTGCAAAATGTTTGATTTCCGCTGGCCCAGATAAAATAACCTCAGAAGAGCTTTGATAGCCTTCTCCCTTTCCCTCACAAAACAATGACTTATATGAGCTTTATTGAAGATTTCACGGGGGTGATGAGGGGGGGGTGAGACTCAGCATAGTGGAATGATACAAAAGGTTTGCTATATTCACATTTGTTTCATTTAAGTGATCCTTAGCTCAAGGCTCAAGCCCTGGTTCTATACCCAGCTTTTTCTTGTATGGCAGGGAAGTATTCAGCTGACCATAAAAGATTGCGGATTACACATTTCCAATGAGAAGAAAGCCAAGGAGGCCTGAGATTATGTCATCTTAAAAACCAAACAGAATTCATACCAATGAAATTCTTCAGTGAGCATTCCCTGCTCCAGAAAACCTGCCTTTAATAGATAATACAGAGATCTGCTCCTTAACAAAAGCACCTTTGTCCACTTGCTCTACAAGCACCATGCAGCAGTTTACAAGCATTCAATAAAATCTAAACACTAAGCACATTTTTATCATTCTAATGCCTATTTTAACAATGCTAGCATACAGGTGAGCCAGACTGTATGTAATGTATTCCCAGCAATGTATTTGTCAGTGTTCCACTGAGGCTTGGAGTCCTTGGCATGAACTGGTATCTGGGGTTTCCTAAACATGTTGCTCTTTGAACAAAGAGCACCATAATGGCATATTCCATTTAGTCTGCAGAGGAGAAGAATGAGGGGGAATTTGATAACAGCCTTTAACTACCTGAAAGGGTGGTCCAGGGAGGATGTAGCTAGGCTGTTCTCAGTGGTGGCAGATGACAGAACTAGGAGCAATGGTCTCAAGTTGCAGTGAGGGAGGTCTAGGTTGGATATTAGGAAAAAACTTTTTCACTAGGAGGATGGTGAAGCACTGGAATGGGTTACCTAGGGAGGTGGAGGAATCTCCATCCTTAGGGGTTTTTAAGGTATGGCTTGACAAAGCCCTGGCTCAGATGATTTAGCTGGGGTTGGTCCTGCTTTGAGCAGGGGGTTGGATTAGATGATCTCCTGAAGTCCCTTTCAGTTCTAATCTTCTATGATTCTATGATATTCTGGCCCTTGTAGGACCGAAGGGGACGTCTTGGGGGCCAGACCACCCCACTGCAGGAGTTCTGCTGCAGACAGAGACCCAGGAACAACAAAGCAGCCACTGAAAGAGAGGAGAATCAAAAAAACCTACCCCAGCAGACATGCTTGTGGAGGAAGGGATTCAGGAGAGGAGCGTTTTAGTTTGTTCAGTTTTATTGCAGGTATTATTTAGCTGATAAACTTTGCTGCCAGCCTGGAGCTGGGTAAAGGTGATATAAAGGACTTGCTGGCTGTGACTGGCTCTGGTGGCAACTTGTTGTGTGCACCAAAAATGTGTCCCTATGATTGCAGGACTCCTTGCTGTAAACAGCTGAGAGTCATTGAAAAGCAAAGAACAACCCCAGGTACCAGTTCATGCCAAGGACTCCAAGCCTCAGTGGAACACTGACAAATACATTGCTGGGAATACATTACATACAGTCTGGCTCACCTGTATGTTAGCACTGTTAAAATAGGTATTAGAATGATTAAAATGTTTGTAAACTGCTGCATGTATTAATCTCACTTGTAACATTTGTATCCCATATTGTAAGGTAATATTTAAGCATTTGTATTATAAGCCTCTTTGACTGTGTAAATCACCAGACAGAAGGTGTTATGTCCTGCCTCAAAAGGAAGATCCATCCACATTAGATGAACTACTGTGAAACATCAAAGAGGACAAAAGACTTTGTTTACATAATTCCCCTGCTTATGACAAGGAATGCACGCAATTTCCTTCCATCCGCTGAGTTTGCAGCTCAAAGTGCATAAAAGGGAAGGGTAAACTGACTATTGCTGTGATCTCTGACCATCTATCACAAAAGTAAGCTTATCTGAGTGGCAAGATAGATTGGGGTATCCAAGGGTACTGTCTGCCTGAGGAATTTACACTTGATAATTGGTTAGTGAAATCTACGTATAGAACTTGCAATCAGTTTGGGGTTTGTGTCTTGTTTCCTAACAGTCCACCTTGAGGTTGATACCCACGATTGTGAGCCACTGCACGGCATCTTGATACCCAGACAGTAATAGAGAGATAGCCAAAGGAGATCCTTTGGGATAGCCAAAGGAGAACCATCCTAGCAAAGCCCAAAGTGAGGGATAGGGAGAAAAATCACACGTGACCCAAGGGGAAATCATTTACAGCCACAGTTTACATTAAAGACTTACCTTCACCTCTTGGGCAATGTGGCCCAGATAATAATATCCATCAGTCTCTCTCCTAGCCAGGACTCGGGCCCCCCTCAGCAAATGGGGAGCTTCTGGGGACCAGTCCATTAAATCTCCCTTTGTCATGGTTGTCAGAGGTGTAGTAGGGGAATTTGGGCTCCATCCACACACAGGAAAGCTGTGGAAACAAGACGGTAAGTTCTAGGAAGGGATGAAGATTCTCACAACAGATAATGCAAATGTCTGCAATTTATGAAAATTAAAGGCAAAGAAAACCCACAATAAACTGTCTTGGTTTCCCAGTTGTTTCCATCACTAGGTTATCAAATTGACCTACTACTCTAATGGTTCTGGCAATCCCATGCTCCACATTTTGAACTTACTGTGCTCTGGGATGATCCATCAGCAGAGAACAAGAAGGGTATTTACTGATAGCATTGCAACAGTGGATGCTTGAGGTGCACCCTGGGTTTACCTGGAAAACAGGGGAGAGGGAAGAAGAAAATGAAACTAATTTCTGAATGAGGCTAAACCGTTATTTTATATTTAAAGACTCAATTAATACTCAGCAAAATTCACTGATCTATCTTGGTTCTTAACCACACTCTTCAGTGTAGTATATGAGCTCTTATAATGTACAGTTGGTTTATCCATTTCAAGCCATCTAAAGGCTTAAAAGGAGAAATGTTAAAAGATTAGAAAATAAATACAAAACAAACCAAGGCTGTGAACATGATAGCTAAATCACTGGCTGTTTCTTTAGTCCGTGTCCAAGTGCACTGCATAACTCCTTTATTAAGATGTGATCCACATGGTGAAAAAAATCTGTGAATACCTATGCTAAACAAATGCTAAGTGTTATTAGTATTTCACTTACTAAATGAACTGCTTAACATTACCATTTTTTTTAAAAGGACAATATTCAATGTTACCAGCTGATGGTGGACCAAATGGCAATGGGAGCTCTAAAAAGATATTTGGACCTACTATAGCTATCACTGCTGCACAAATGTGAAGCATGGTAAATGTGAAATAAGTGGCAGGAGTAAGGTATACTTTTTTTGCAAGGGATTCCTCCAGGACCTCCATCTCCTTCCCCAACATCATGGCTTCTATTTCCAAAAGCTGGAATCAGTTCATTTGAAAGCCTATCTGAACCACTTCACTGGCCAAATTCAGATCTGGTGAAGTCAATGGGTTTGCACCCATGTACATCTGAATTTGATATCTAGTACTGGTCTCAGGTATTGGTGTTCAAGAGCACTGTGAGATGCTCTTTTTCCCCTGAGGTAGAGCATACTGCATGCACTAAACTTCCAAGTATGAGTCTAAAGTTGTGAGTAGTACAGAAAGGGAGAAGGAGAGTACCCGTTAGAACAATTGTGTGTGTGCAATCTTGATATTTCTGATACAATCTTTCACAGAGAATCTGAATTGATTTCCTTTCTTTATTCACAGGCAGCTCTGTTTGCAGATACCAGACAAAATATGTAGTGGCTAGCTTTCCAGTTTTTTCCTCTGCTCTAGCTCCAGTTTTGTGAAATGTTGTTGACATGAACTGGGATTACCAAATATTCATTTAATCTAAAATTGCTGTTATTGATTTACCTCTCCTGAAGCTTCAGAGGGATGGGATGTGATCACTTGAAAGGATCCTCCAAACTGTCTGGCTACTTTCTCCATTGCTTTTTGTGTGCTGCTGTCATAATCACCTGACTTTTCTACCAAGTAAACAGCGTGCACTGGGCGAGCTTCCCCAGTCTCTGAAAGAAGGCTACAGATTTCCTCTGAAGCACTCTCAGAGAGTGTATCGGTGACCAAGTATACCGCCTGGCAGGTGGGATCTTCAAATGCCACAGCCAAAGCACTCCCAACATCTGCACCGTTCCCACATTGCAGAGCTCTAATCCAGGCGGCTGCTTCAGTGATTCTACTGAGCGAACATTTGACCAAACTATTGCACCATTTTACCTCCTGCACAAAAATGAAAATTTTTAATCCAACACAATAAACATCGATTCATTAAGCAAATATTTTATAACACAGAATTTTTAAAAACTTGATAAAACTGAGAAATGGATTAGCTAGTTGAGATTTTGGTAAATGGTCTGACATATGTGAGATCTTGGACTTGATTCCCAGCCTGCTCATTCTCTGGGGTGGAGAAAGGAATTCCTCACATTTCCTGGAAAAGAAATAGGGGTGGCATTCTATGATCTTTAAGGGTGAGGAGAGTTTTGAAGCTCCAAAGAGAGTTGTAAAGGATTTCCTTGGAGGAAGATGGAAGGGGAATAAGAGGAATTTATACCCATCAAGAGCTGTGGTAGAAATCAAGAAATTTCCGTGGGTAAAAATGAAAAGGAAATATCAGGCTTATGATGGTATTTTATGAGAATCTCTATGTAATCAGATTCCAAAGGCCAAGGTCATCCCTGTTTATCTCCACCTCATGTTTTTCTGTGTACCCATCTGTATAACTTAATATGGTAATTGTGAGCTGACTGATTTTAGTTAGTGTTTAAATTATGCTGAATTATTCTAACTCCTTCTGTTCTAGAGTTATTTCAGTCATGGACAGAGAGAAAAGACCAAATCTTAGTGAAGTTATGGCAGGAAAAACAGCAAGTCTTGGACATGTCCTGGATGTGTAGGGCTAGAAAGAGAGAAGTTTCAAAGATAATATCTACATTATGGGGCTAGAATGACAGGAAGGATGGTACTGTAATCAATAGTGACAGATAATGGGAAGAAATGTCAGGAGTTTAGTTTTGGCTATGTTAAGTTTAAGTTGGTGGAGACATCCAAGAGAAGAGGTCAGAGAGATGTGTTCCATGTTCCCTCAACTAAAGGAAGATATGGTGACATGGTAGTGGGAAAGCCATCTTTCACTGTTCTGGAAGAGAACCACGTGGATGAGCAAAGTGTGAAAGGGATGACGAGGATCAGGCAATAAGAAAGCAAGTATAAGGAAGCATGCATGAAAGACCCCAAGGCATCTATCAGTAAAACCCACCCCTTTCCATTTGTTCCCAGAGCTCAGAAGCCAACATTGCTACTGAATAAGAATGCTCTCCCAGATTACAGATTTTGGAGCATTGCCATCCAAATGAATGGACCAACCATCACACTAGATGTTAGAATTCATTTATTTGACACTGCCACAACGATCAGCTCTAAACAGGAGCAGGATTTACCCAGGCTAGCTGTTGAACCAAGTACTCAAAACACAAGAAATTATACAATGGGGAATAATCCTGTGCTGGCAGGGAGAGGAACTGGATAATCTGCTAGGCATTTTCCATTATACTTATTTCACTCCACTGGGGACCATTAACTTGTTACAGCCACCTCACCTGGCAGAGGTCACAATGGTTAATTGCTAAAATTCAAACACAGCAACAATGATGTAAGCATTGTTTCCATTTATGTCACCTTACTATGCTTTCTCATGAAACCTTAACCTTTTGCTCAGCGATGGCTGTGTAGGCATTACCTTGCTGGCAAAGCTTATGATGTTGACCATGGACTCTGTTGGACTGTTGGTCATCAAGAAGAGAGTCTTTATGAGACAGTCCTTCAAAAAATCCTGCTTGGAGGACATACTTTCTAACATACTGACCACAAAGGTGACATTCTGGTCTTGGAGATCACCAAACAAAAGTAAGGTAGCAGAGCAGGGATGAGAAAGCACCGACATGGCAAAAGCACCAAGACCACAAGCTGCCAAAACAAACAGACCATTTATGAAAAGAACTGGCTTTACAAAGGGCTTTTGGTAGAGGGTGAATCCAATCTACTCCCAATACCTGGGCTAAATTAGGAGTCATATGTCACTCAGTGTGTTTACTTTCCCATAGTTCTCCAACTGCTTTAAAAAAAAACCCAACCCAATGCTTTGTCTACATCACAGCATTTGATCATAGTAGTAGCATGCGGTCACTCAGATGATTGAGCTTACACCAATTACAGCATTACCCTGAGAACTTGTAGGGAGTAATTTTCACAAACTGTTAGCCAGCAGACATCAACTGTAGCATCAATTTGTGTGTGGATCAATGTCACTTCCCATTAACTGAGGGACATTACAGTTAATTCATCATTCTCAGGCAAATAAATCCTCTTAAAAAACAATTCCCATTGGTGCTATCACTAGTTTAGCTGCATGGGCTAGTAAAACCAGCAGGAACCTTAGTTAAGGAAATGATCTGGTGGTTTCTAGCATTTTAACAACCCTGTTAATTGCTCAGCAGTTGCCAACTCTCACAATTTTATCATGAGTTTCACATTACCTGGTGTTTTTTCTTAAAGTCCCAGTTTCTGGAATATGACTACAGGAGGCTCCCAGCTTTCATTTAAAAAATAAAACCAAGATTCTAGTCCTCAGGCTTGAAAATATCACCTGAGTGTGACCAAGAGGTTCAAAAAAACATAAGGAAAATAAAAATTGCCCAAAATGTATTATTTTTCTTTAAATCTCATGATTTTTAAACCAATCTCATAATTTTCAGGGGGTGAGGGCCTTAGTAATGACTTGTGAATATCTGGGGCTGGCAATCCAACCTTCTCCTCCATGCCTATGCTCTACTTCCCCCTAAAATTTGCTATCGCCCTGTGACCCCGCTGTTGCCATCGACCCCTGAGCCCTTTCTGTCTGGAGCACCTGGTGGTGGCCATCACTGCCCGGCCCTGCTTTCGGCTCCCCGAACGGCCAGGCACTGGAGGTATTTATGTTTGGGAGATGCAGAGAATGGAGCGCTCTGGGTTCTGCCCCCTTCCATCCATGGATTCCACGGAGCAGGACAGGGGTGTGTCTGTGGTCTCTCTTCTCTCCATCCCCGGGCAGGGGTGTGTGTGTGTATTGGGGTCTCTCACCACTCCCGCAGGGGTGTGTGTGTGTGTGTGTGTGTGTGTGTGTTGGGGGTCTCTCCCCCTCCCACAGGTGTGTGTGTGTGTATGTTGGGGGTCTCTCCCCCTCCCTGCAGTGTGTGTGTGTGTGTGTGTGTATTGGGGTCTCTCCCCCCCGCAGGGGTGTGTGTGTGTGTATTGGGGGTCTCTTCCCCCCCCCCGCAGGGGTGTGTGTGTGTGTTGGGGGTCTCTCTCCCCGCAGGGTTGTGTGTGTGTGTGTGTGTGTGGGGGGTCTCTTCCCCCCCGCAGTGTGTGTGTGTGTGTGTGTGCATTGGGGGTCTCTCCCCCCTCCCCGCAGTGTGTGTGTGTGTATTGGGGATCTCTCCCCCCCGCAGGTGTGTGTGTGTGCGCATTGGGGGTCTCTCCCCCCTCCCCGCAGGTGTGTGTGTGTATTGGGGGTCTCTCCCCCCCGCAGAGGTGTGTGGTGCCCCGCCCCGCCCCGAGCAGGGTGCCTAGGGATGCTCCTCCCCCCCCCTCACTTACCCGGGCTCCCACTCGCCCGCCGGAATCTGCAGTTCAGGGGAGGATACCGTCGCCTGGTAACCAGACGCCGCAGATGGAACCATCTCGGGCCCTGGCCGGGGGGGAGGTGGGAGCCTTTTTTCTGCACGTTCTTTCATACAGACTAAGTTAAAGAAGAAAGGCGCCGTCACCATCCCCCATCCCGCCCCCGGGGGGTTGTCAGGTTTCCTTCACGGCTCTTTACTCGCCTTAATGAAGGAGTTCAGCTCACGGGACCCCCCCTCTCGGGACGTGGTAGCGCCTGGGCCGGTACCACTCGTGGAAAAGGGGGAGGATAACAATAATTATTTACTTGCTAAAAGGGTGGCTTTTCTCCGCATTACTGGCACCGGGCGGGCGTCACTGCGGGGAAGGATCCCCGCCGCAGACCGAGGCGCTAGGCCTCTCCGTGTCTCTCTCGTCCTTCCCTCCGTGGTTACAGTTGGTATGTGCCGGCTGGGGCTCGGGCCAATCAGAGCGGCTGTTGTTGGGAGGTCACACGCTCCCGTTCCCCCCCGCCGGCGCAGGTGACATTGGGGAAGGGGCCGCGGCGCGCGGTGGCAGTAGCGCCATGCTCCGGTCGGTGGTGGGCCGCGCCGGGGGCGGCCTGGTTCGGATCCTCCGCGGCAGAGACGGCAGGGGAGCGGCCGGGCTCCGGCAGTGAGTGGGGCCGGGCCGGGGCCGGGGCTGGGGCTGGGGTTGGGCCGGAGGCGGCGGTGACGGTCTCTGTGTTTGCCTCCCTTGCAGCGCGGGGGGCGGGGCGCACGCCTACCGGCAGGCCCCGACGCTGTCCGGCTGGCCGGTGATACGGGGCGAGCTGCTCAGCTCCTTCATGTGGTTCTGGATCCTGTGGAACTTCTGGCACTCCTCGGAGGCGGTGCTGGTGAGAGGCGGCCGCCCGGGCGGGGGCGGGAGTTCGCGGCGGTGCTGGCCCAACACGGGCGGCATCCAGGCTTAATGTGCTCCGGCCCTGGTGCTACCGAGACCCCGCTGCTGGGGGTGGGGCGTGGCGGCGGCGGTGGGTTGCCCGCGTTGCCTTTCCAAGATAAGGGGCCTGTTTTCTTAGTACCCCGGTCCCACTCTTCCTGATGTTCACAATAAGCAGTGCGCTCACCTACATTTGCCAGCGGGATTTCTTGCTGCTTTTGGCCCCACTCAGCAGCTCCGGATCTGTTGGTGCAGAGATAAAAAATAAGGGCTGTCCCTGGCAATCAGGGACTGTTGGGAACCAGGAGACCCGAGGGTGCTGGATGTGGTACAAACACCAAACCAAACCAATCCCTGCCCATCTTCCATTGCTGAGAGGTGGGGTGCCTAGAAAATCGTAAGAACGTCCTGGGCTCCACAAAGCCTGAGTTAAGCACCAGAACCAGAACCATGAATGGGAGAGCGAGGAGGCACCTTTCCGCAAAAGCCCGCATGCTACATGTTGAAGTGTTTAAATTAGCCGATGGAAAATGCTAACTTCCCTGGGAGTGGTATGTTAAGTCCCACCCCTTTCTCAGCTAGGGATCTGCAGGGAGGCACCTATCTCTGCTTAGTGATCCATGAATGGGAACCTCTCTTCTGAAGTCAAGGGGCTAAAGTGCCTAAACTGTTTCTCATCCGTGTAAATTAAGCATCTGCCTCACTCCACACAAGATGGCCTGAAAGAAGAGGTGGCCACATGGGTAGTTGATCCCACTGGTTAGAGCATTCACTTTGGATATGGGGGACCCTCTGTGGATAATGTTAGTCATAGATTCCAAGGCCAGAAGAGACCATTGTGATCATCTAGTGACCTCCTGTGTAACACAGGCCAGAGAACATCCCAAGAATAATTCCTAGAGCAGATCTTCTAGAAAACCATCCAGTCTTGATTTTAAAATGGTCACTGAGGGAGAATCCACCTTGACCCTTGATATTGTTCCCAGAGTTAATTATTCATGACTGTTAAAAATGTATACCTTATTTCCAGTCTTTGGAATAAGGGGACTTGCCCTCGGGTCTCCCATCTCCCAAATGATGTCTTAACCTCTGGACTGCAGATTCATTCTTACAATTTCTTGTTTCCTGGACCACTGACTGTTCCATTTTAGAAAAATATTTAAATAGTTATTGGGCCAGAGAGGGAATGACCCTGTGGTCTGTTGGTTGTGGCACTTGCCTGGAGATAGGAGACCTTAGAGCTAGTCTCCCTAGTCTAGTCACTCTTTCATTTACCCACTGTGGTACAGCTTCAGCAGGAGAGATGGAGGGAGCCCTACATCAGAATATCCCAGAGCTTGGTGGTTGGAGCGCTCCCCTGAAAGGCAGGAGACCCTCTGTTCAAATCCTTTCTCCCTCTCTGGCAGTGATGGGGAGGGGGTACTGGAGCTGGGTTTCCCACATCCCAGGTGAGTGCTCTAACTTCTAGTCTAAAAGTGAAGGTGTTCACCACCACCTTCAGCTCCTCCTTCTCCATCTGGATTTTGAATGGAACCAGTCCAGTAGACACCCTTTAGGTATGTTTACTAGATTGGGCCCCACATGTGACTGAAGTGCCAAGTACCTATCTGCCCCTGGTTTGTGAATCGCTGTGGCGATTAGGTGTGCAGATGCCTAGAGGGAGGCAGGAATGCACATGCTCAGAAGCAGAAATTTAGATGCTGAGGGAACTTTTACCCTGAAAACTTCGATGCCAGGTGAGTTTAGATGATCACAGGGTTTGGCAGCAGTTTTGTGGGTCGCAGTGGAGCCAAAACTGGGATTTAGGTGTCTAAGTACCTTTGGTGGATCCCACCTTCCTAATCTAAGTAAAGGCAATTTAACCCTCAATCCAATGCCTTTGTCATCCCAAACCACCCAATGCAGGGGGAAATGGATGTTCTAACACCTCAACTTGTTCCATTTGTAGAAAGCATGTGCCCCTAGCATCCATTACACTAATCAGGTATTCAGGCTCCCTTCCTGAGGTAGTATTTCAGCAGTTACCAAGCATTTTCCCTGCATGACCCCATTTTCTCATGTATTGCTTCCTGCGATCCCAGACATTGTGGAGGAGACCATTTCAAAATGGCCACTTCCATGCAGCATGACCTCACACATTGTACATGCAAGGTTCCACCATATAGATTTTGCTTTACAAGATGGCATCATCCACACAGCATGACCTACACACACGTGTGTGAGGATACGCTGTGGAAGATCCCATTTTGTAGAGCAAAATATCCTCCATGTGGGGCAGACCTTGCACATATTGTGTGTGTGAGGTCACATTGTGTGGAGGATGCCATTTTGTAAAATGGTGTCCTCTGCACACTCAGGACTGCCGTGACCCTCAATATGGGAACTGCTGTAGAAAATGAAATATTCACTATTACTTGAATGTTTTTTCCTCTGTTGCAAGGGTCACTTTCCTTATCCAGATCCTTCAGAATGGACAGATGAGGAGTTGGGGATCCCTCCTGATGATATGGAATAGCTCCAGCTACCAACGTGTACGTTTTCTCGAAACTTTCCCTTTTCCAGTTGATCTCTAGACATGTACTTGTGATAGCGTCAGAACTCTGGCCCCTGAATTGATGCAGACATACAGTGAATACTGAGCAAGATTTTCCCATAGCACAGTTATCAAGTTCAAGATGAGTCCTTAGGTGTTTGTACTTGTCCTGTTTGTCTTGCTCACTGTATTTCTGAACATAAAGAGGGATATCTGCTAGTAAGATTTACTGGCAGACTTCAGGAGCCTTTTGCATTCTTTTGTTAATGTATTGACTTACAGAATAGGGAAATTTTTTTTGAATCTTTTCTTAGCTATGCTGTTTCCATTATCCCCTTATGTCTGTGACTTGTGTTGAGTTTAGAGTGCTTTGTGACTACCCTTACATAGTTTTGAGGATATGCTGTTTTATTGAACAGTACCCTTTCAAATTCCTGGTCAAAGACAGCAGTATTTTCACTTATCACTAAATCTGTCAGTAGTTTTGTGAGAGCCATAATCTACTTCAAAGTTTGTCCCACTACATGTATCCTTTGCCACTGCTCATGTTTTTTTAATAAAAGTTCAAGAATAAACTGAAGCTTTTTGCACTGAATTCTCCATCTCTACAACAGTTTCCTGATGCCCTGAGTTAGTGTACCCTTGCTGGTTTTCCAGCTGGAACCACCAATTCTGGATTCATTCTAGTGAAGTAGAGCTGAAAGGTTCTAGATCCCACTCCTAATCCTAAATCCACACATGCCCCTAAAACTAGTTTTAATCCTAAACACAATCCTGTTCAAAGTTTAGTTGTATTCTTATTTAGGATTTGTCTGGGAGGTAAACTGACCTCTCAAGTCTCTTCGAGAGGGCACCTGAGTTCCTAAAAGATAGTAAGAGGTACTATGCACATCGAGCAAGTGCCTTCTGCTGCCATGCCAATGCTAGGAACTACTGATCCATGGGAGAAGGATGTTACTATCCCTTTTTAAAGTGTAATGGAGATGCTGATTAATTTCTCCCCCCCAACCCCTCTATTGAAGCTCTTCAGTTAAACTCTCTTCCCTTCCTTCCCAAGTATCAAAAAGGTGAAAGTATTTGCTGTCAGACCCTTGTTTCCATCTAAGGCTGCATAAAAGACCAATTTGTTTAATTAGAGGTGGGAATTCCAACTGTTGCATTTAAGGAGATCTTTAAAAACCATTGGAACTTTTAATGTAGGTGCTTTTTGCACTAGAACATTATCATGGGAAAGCAAATCCCTGTCAACAAAGGCTTACCTAGACTGTTTGTACACTTCTACTGATATGAGAGGGACTCTAAGAGACTGTTTGCCAATGTTATTCCCATCTCTCACTTGCAGGTTCTATGGTGGGGCTGCTGAAGAAGTTGAGGCTTTGGCACTTTTACTGTGTTCCAGTAAATCACCTTATAAATAAAAACTGAAGTTACAAGCTTGTGCTTTAAGATGTTTTTGTTGACTCCATCACTGTTCTACAGAAACCTTTTGCAAAATCCTCTCTGTATGGGGAAAGGAAAGGAAAGGGCAGTTGAATAAATTCTCTTCTGTATACTTTTTGTTCTCCTGTTAAATATGCTCATGGAGTTGCTTCACAATTTTATTTTGAATGGGTCTGTGCTATGCTAAATAAACTGTGGGTGCAGCTGAAGATGTGCAAATACCATTGAGCAGTAAGTGTAACAAAGACAAATCCATGTTCAGAGAGTGGCTTCATCAAGGGGAGACAAAGCTTTTAACAACTTAGCATTAGTTATATAAAACTATCTACCCAGGTTGCCATCTTTTCTAAAGTAGAGGAAAAAATGTGAAGTATAGAAGGAACTATTAGGTATCAACACCAAAAGTAATTAATCCTAAAATGAGCTGTACTGAAGCTAACTGTGTACATTTTCTACCCTAAAACCAGCCCCTAATTGTGGAAAACTCTTCTGATCTTGAAAGATCATAAGTGGGCTATTTTAAAAATAAAAAAGAACTTCTGATTAGAAAAATGCAAAGCAAGCCCAGAGCAGCTTTCTGCTGCAGGCAAGAGAGGATGTTGCTACCCATCAGACCCAAAGCATGTGTCTAAACGTGAATTGGGCACTAGCCTAGGAAGGAGACTCAGGTTCAGTTCCCTGCTCCATTAGTCTTCCAGTTTAATGTTGATCAAATTATTTAGCCTCATTTCCTTATCTTTAAAATGTTAATACTACACTACTGCCGTGGTGGTGTGAGGATAAATACTTTAAAGACTGCAGTGCTTTGAGATCTATCAATGAAAAGTGCTATGTAAAAACTAGTGCATGTGTTCTGAATCCTTGATTTTTACCTTCCTCAAAGGCAGTGGGTAGATTCTAACCTACATTTCTTGGAACAAAGGCAAACATCTACTCTAGCAGAGGTCAGTAAACAGGAGGGAGAAACAGCCCTTTGGCCCAAGGTAAAATAGAGTTCTCCTGACTCCCACTCCTATGAGTGATTATCAAACCTTAGGGTAACAGGTGAGAAGGTGTCTTGTGGATTACACCCTTAAAAATAAATCTCACCTGAGATGGTTCTTCATGCAGTCAATCTTTATTATAGCAGTTCTCATATTCACATCAAGTACATAGAACTTTTGCCTTTCATATAATACAGAGTTCTTTAAATAACTTTACACAGAAATAGTTTTCTTCAATTTCAGCTATCAAATTTAATGTTTTCTTTAAGTCTCCATGCTCTAACCAAACTGGACAATATTTCCCATTGTACAAATTTACATGAGAAAAAACTTCAAAGTACAAATGAAGGGACTTGAGCAGAAAGGGGTAACAAAAGTAGAGGGGAGGGAAACAAGCAAGAAAAATAATTTGTATTAGCAATTACTGTGGACACTGGGAAGGGAAAGAAGGAAAGTTGCAATGGTGTGTGTAACAGAAAACTGAAAATAAACATTTTCTTATGAGTTAAAAATAAATACAAGTTTTAAAACAATTACTCCATTGTAGTTTTTAAAAGCAGCTAGAGAAATCTAACACAATTGTTTTAAGTAACCAGATTGGACCTTCTACAGTGAAGAGTCAGACCCTCACAAAACGTCTGGTGATAAAAATACAGCTTAAAGGAATGTTGTGTTAGTTAGCACAGAGTTCAAACTGTAGGTTGTACATTTCATTGCACTAAGTGAAAAAAAAATCAGATCTATATATGATTTCCCTTTCCTCTCCTTACTAGAGTATTCTGTTGCTCAAACAAAATATGAGGCAACATCTTTATATATATATATATTTTTTTTTTTTTTTAAGTCCTCCCCCTTGCTTTTCCCTAGGGGGTCCAACTACTGCGTGCTACACTTTCATCAACTTTTTAATAAAACATTGGTATTGAATCCTTTGTGGAGAAAAGACCAGTGCACTAGGGAAAGCAGCATAATCTTGAGTGAGGAAGGGACAAACTGTGCAACTACCGCACAAGCGATTAAACATAAGTATACCTATTCCTTCAAAACAAGTTGGTGTAATAGGAGAAAACAGTGGCCAGCCTGCATGCTTGTTTTAACAAAAAGAATGTGGAGGACTCCATCAGGAACTTGATGGCCATCTTCATAGTTCTGGAAAAAAATCCACTGCCCAGTGCACAGGGTGCCACTCATATTCAGAGGAAGGAGTCTTCTCAATCAGGCTATTCCAAAGGCTGGAGTAGGCTCTGTACCTCCCCTTAAGAGGATCCACACAGCAGATTCCTCAGGGCCCCCTGCCAGTGCTCCACCCTCAAAGGATGTTTGAGCCAGCCCTTCCAAGTGAAGCATAGCAGACTGACTAGTTCCATAGGAGTCTCCAGGGCTGCAGAACTAGGGGCAGGATTTACCTTCTTAGCCCTACCAAGGGGGATTTAGATTTTTTAAAATGGCATGATTTAGATAAGCATATATTAAATCATGACAGTAGATAAGACATGCAGGTTGGCCACTGCCACGTTTCAGGTGGGGGGGGGGGGGTAACAAGGCTCAGAAAGGAATGATGTGCATGTCTTTTTTTTAAAAAACAGTTCACAGCTTTGAATAAAAAGCACATTTATTGCACTTACATTTTATTTTAGACAAAGTTATTTAAATTATGCCCACCCTCACAACCCCCACTATCCCCAAAATACCCACCACCCCAGTTTGGTCCATTTTGCCCCTATCCGCCCCCCTCCCCCCAACATCTCTGCCCAGATAGGCTTCATTGCTTGTCATGTCCTAACGTTTTACTGAACTTCCAAACACACAAAACAAATACATTGGGTCCAAACAGGGTGAGCACACAAATGCAATGGTATTTGTCAAAACAAACCAACCATTATTTAAAACTCAAACAACAATGGTACATAGTTCTTGGCTTTGTGTCTTTCTAATTCAGAAGTAAATGTCATATAGGCTTATTCTAACCTACAATTGCTGCAGGTGTGATAAGCCAGACAGAAAGACTGGATAGTACATGTAGGCTGTTAGGGCATCTGGATGAGTTGAACATACTTCTGCTATGACACTGTAAAACACATGCCTAGGCAGTTTAAGAGTTCCCAGACATTCCCACCCACCCTCTCCCCTTCACAAAACAGGGAAATAGTTGTGGTTTTCATAAAAGTAGGGAGGATACTATTTTTTTTTTTAACTACTTTCAGTGCCTAGGTTGGGGGAGAGAGAAAAGTTCCAGATAATTCCTGGGCATTTAAGGAAAACATTACACCCTGGTTTATAAAAGGAATTAAAAAGGGGTTAAAGGAAGTCTAATATTCTGTATTAATTCTGCATTTAATTGCACCAATTTACATAAATCTGTTATGGCCAAAGTCTTCCACCAACAACAAAGGCAGGGAAAACACTTGAAAAACATTAACAACAAAGACCATTCTCTTTTCCTTATGGACAGGCAGGTGAAATATGACACTAGTATTAAGGTACTGTCAGGAGCAAAGATAAGTTTGAAATACAAACACATCAGATCCAAACATACCTGTGGCCCCTTAATTGACAATATACTCATCTCCCAAGATAAACTAATTACACAATATATGATCATTAAACAGTGGCTGGGGTGTAGAGGATTAGCAGTGTATCAATATGAGTGAGGCCTGACGAAGAACTAAAGAAACCTGCTGATAGTTCATTAAACAATGTAACCCTTGGACCAGGAAATTAACTGAATGCCCTGATGTACATTGGTACTGACAGTCAACCTTCTATTCTAGATCTCACTTTTCATGTACTGCCTCTCTCAGCAGTGCTCTAGATATACTGACTTTAATCTCTCCTAACAGCTCCATATTACATTTCCCTAACAAGATGCTTGATCTTTGGAGGGGACAAAAGGGCTTTTTATTAATTTTTTAAAAATGCAACTCATTTTATTTTCTGCAGAGTAGTTTCAAGTTGCAGATTTACTCAGATGTGCAAATGTCTCATATACACTTTATTTTGGATACAAACACCAGATATTTCTGTAAATTCTCCCCTCCCCAAAGCCCCAGATATCTTTTGCTTAAGTTTACAAACTCCAAAATGGCTAACTTTTGTGAAAGGTCTATATTTGCATCTAAATATGAAGACACTGCATTGGAATTAAACCAAAGCCACTGCTCTAGTTACAAAGCACCTAGTAATGTATATATTTTGTTGTTAAGTCATGAAGGCACAAGATCATTTGGCAAATTGCAAAGGTAACTTCTGGGAATCCTCATGTATACCATTTAAGAGAGTTTCTGGATATCTTTTCTTTAAAAGTATATGCTAGCTTTCACTTCCTTGGTTTGTTCAAAGCAGCATCCCCATCCTGCTATTTTTAAAAAACTGCCCCTTCATTCCACACACTTATGACTATTACTATTCACTGCTCTCATGGTGCTGACTAGCTTCTATATTAGCATCTTTAAAATCTAAAGACAAACAAAATGTTTTTACTCCAACTGTCTCAGCACCTGCTTTTGATGAGTTAATTTATGAGATGGGAACTAATAAAGCAATCAAGAAAGTGTGTGTGAGAGAGAGAGAGAGAGAGAGAAAACAAACAGGCTTAGTAAACCTATCACTAGCAAAACTGTAGTAAATGGAACTTTATATTTTTGATAAACTAGTATTTATAAAGAAAATAAAAACCAAACCACTGAGACACAAAACATTCAGTATCTTCAAAGTGATGCCCTGATAGTCCATTTATGTAACTGGTTTTCATCTGAATCTTGATTCTATCTAAAAGGTTAACTATATTTTACCCTGGTGACATTTTTTCAATGGACGGAAAGATATTTGTCTACGGTACTCTGAATAGTTTGTGCTACACATGCTGCACTTACAGCAAAGAACGGGAATATTCAATAAAAACCTGCAGGCTGGAAAGGTGTGAAATGTTTGCACACTTCAGCTCTTAATTGAGCTCTCCATTATACAGATATCTTCAAGAACTACAGATGCTTCAACTGATATTAGATCATCTTTTTTTGGGGGGGGAGGGGGGGGGCATGGACCTTGTCTTCAAAGTGTAAAGCACTGTGTATATTGACAGCACAATACAACTATATAATCATCAGTATGTTTTTACCACTGGACATTTGCATAAAGATGTGATCTTTGTTAACAGTTCAGACTTCTCACTGTTTATTCACTTCATGTCATAGTAGGCCAAATGTTGTCCTCTAAGAGTACGTGTAGCTCCTACTGACTTAAGAAAAAGTCACAAAATGTGATGGCCGAATCTGACCCAAAATAATATGCATTATCAATAATTGCCAAAGAACTCTATTATGAGAAAGGATGATTGCAGGTAAGGAATAAAGCAAGCAGGAACAGATTAACTCAGTGACCTGCAAATGTTTTGTGAAAAATGAGTGGCAGGACTATACTGAATATAGGGACATTCAGCATTTAACTGATGCTAAGATACCTTAAAAATACTCAGGCCCCTAATGTTCACACCATTTGACTTCAATGCCACCATTATGCTCCAGACAATAATACTACAGGGAAAAATCCTGCACTGACAGGGAGATATGGGACTAGATGGATAGATAGGACAAGTATTCTCTAATTTCTCTGTATGGTGGAGGTGGGGGTGTTTCACAACTAATGTACTCCACAAAAGCATGGAGTTGGACTACAGGTGCTCAAGTGGTGGTTTTGAAAAGGCTTATTATATGCTCATATATATTGGAGCTTAAAGCAGCGTAAGTGCCTAGATAATTTTATATCCCAACAGGTATAAAAATATTGAATAACATTTCCAAACCTGGCATGTGGGTTAAGCCCTAGGGCATTGAGCTGGGGCATCACAGATGAGCTGAAGCTGTGTGGTCTGAACAGAGAGCCTGAACTTATTTTTTTAAAGAGTTAATTATTTCGTTCACACCTTTGCTATCTGGGGTTTTCAATGCATGTCTCGGTTACTGTCTCACTGTTTACCAAACATCTGCAAGGCACCTTTAAAATTGATCCTATTTTCATGCAAAACGTCCTTAGTAATTTCTGAAGGAAAAGAAAGAAAAACAATTATTTAGAAACCAAATTTTCCCAAAGTTTTGCATGAGGATTAAGGTGGTCTTTGTATAGATAGAAAGATGGACACAAATATAAAGCATTACAGCTACTTTACAGGAAAAAAACTTGGAAGGTAACAGAAATGAAACCTGAAAGACTTAACTAAACAACTGTCAGACAACATACATGTTGTTCAGGGGGCGGGGGAAAACAAAGACCATGTGTGACTTATAAAG
Source organism: Emydura macquarii macquarii (assembly GCF_026122565.2). Lineage (NCBI taxonomy): Eukaryota > Metazoa > Chordata > Testudines > Chelidae > Emydura > Emydura macquarii. The sequence continues at coordinate 4,217,160 of NW_027133667.1, forward strand.
TGCTTTGCATGGACAAGGATAGCAATTTTCCTTGTGCTTTTCCTAGGGGCTCAAGAAGCATTCTGTAGACTAATCGGTAATGAAGCATTGCAAAATAAATTAATTTAAAATGATGATAAAAATAATTCCTTACTGTTATATTTTAACAAATACTTCTCTGCTAGCATGAAAATATAGAAGGAAACTAGGATTTTTAACCAATACAGTGAAATGATCATTCTTAATCTTCCAATACATACTCTGGCTATAACTTCCTATAGGAGCATATGTAATTTTCAGTGTGCCTTACATTTACAAACTAGGTCACAGACTAAAAAAAGGTAGAAGGATGAGTGCAAAACATTGAAATAGTAATGACTTCATTCTCTTGGAGTTAATGTTTGTAAAATTTCTCAACTGTTGCTGACAACTTGGTTCCTAGTTTCCTTCCAGCTTGGTCTGTCAATTGCTTCAGATAGCGCTGTATTCTAACCATTATACTAACAGGGCGCACTGGGATTTCACTGCACTGTGCACTGCTGCTCACTTTGCTTTCTTCTCCACACTGGAAAGTAGATACTACTACTGAGTATTTTAATTCCTGTCCATCTCAGGAAGGAAAAAACCCAATAGCATCTGAAGGCCCACAGAAGAGAAGAAAAAAGTTGTGCTTTTTGTTTGTTAAAATGCATCCTGTACACAAAATCAATTCTATTCATGTAGCAACATGAATTGCTTCATCCTTGTAGTAACTTTATATCCCGCACTATTGCTGTCTGGCTAATATTTGTGGAATTAACATGAATACACAGTATTTCAATTATATTTCTCACTTCAGATTAATCAGGACCCCTTACCCCCCGTAAATATTGACAAACAGACTACCTGTAATGCTGTAGAAATACATGGTTTTAAAAGCATGTTCTACAACCGATATGTATTCTTTCCTAAACCCATAGGCACCCTTCTGTACACAGTAAAGGTCCCTGACTCAACTAGTGAGGGAGAAGCAATGTGTTCAACCAATGTTGTGTGCATTTATACACATTTAACTCATGTGTCTCATGATTTTATTTACCAAAGATTAGTGGCATCAATTCTCCTGCCTCACGTACAGTGGGATAGGGTAGACATCAATCAAACTCTGAAGACTACCATGTAAGCTTGAATTTCTTTCTAATATGATTGACTTGCCTCTGTGCAAATAATTTACGTTAAATACCACATATCAGAGAACTCTGCAAACAGATCACATCACAAGATATTCCACTAGATGCAGTGGTTCCCAATCTGCAGCCCACGGGCTGGTCACAGCCCAATCAGCACACAACTGCAACCCATGTGACATCCTCAGGGTCATACAGGTAGTACATATATATTGTGTGGATGCAGCCCACATAACACAGAGAGCTGCATGTGGCACACAATGGTAAAACAGATTGAGAATCACTGAACTGGAGATAAACAATGTGCTGAACTTTTATGAATTTTTCTTCTGACTTGGTAACTCATCAAAAAGCTACCAACCATTTGAGGAAGGCTTGGAGGACAGGGAAACTAATGCAGATATTGCCACCTTTATCCTAGTTTGCAAACTCTGGAAAAGGGAAAGAGGGAGGGACAGGAGCAACAGAATCAAACAGAGGGAAACAATGAGAGGAGAAAAGGTCAGCGTGGATCCAGCAAGTACCATTTTTGTAGTTACTGTTTTGTTTTTTTAAATCTAACAACTTGCTATTAGGACAAGATGCTCAGCATTTACACACAAACACTTATCAAAGAACACTGAGTCAACAGGATAAAAATCCTTTTAAAAAAGCTCTCTAAATACCAAAACACAATTTGCAGAACGTCTAATTCTAGGGTGGGTTTGGTTTTTTTTGTTTTTTTCCCCCATATTTTCATTCAATTCAACCTGAGAACTTTTTTTTTCCTGCTATGAAAACCTTATGTATTGGTAAGGTATCTGGTATTAACCTGCACCCTCATTTAAAATAGAACTTTTAAAATAGGTACATACACCATTCATAGTCTGTATTAACAGTTTTACAGACTTCAGATGCAATTGTTGCATCTCTGAAAAATACACTGAATCAGATGATACAAAGAAAAATTGAGAACTTGCTACATTATTTTTTTTGTTAACTTTAGTTTGTTGCTGGACCAACGAGAGGAGCTTCCCAACACTTCTGAAAGATGCCCTGTCTGAGCGCACCAAGAAAGTATTGGAAACAAGAAAAGGGTGGTTTTTTGGATAGGTGATAAAGTAAATTTGAAAAATGGTGCAGCATCCCCTTTTCCTCCGGATTAATGTCTCCCCAAGCCACCTCCCACCCCGCAAAGTATCCAATTTGACTGGGATAAAAGTCCATGACATAGATGGATTAAAATGTTTGATATTTTGTACTTAAATGAAAAGGGGATACTGCATTTTGTCCCATATATCAGTAAGCATGCCAGGAAAAAATAAATCAGAACAGAGGATGATTCTTTTGATTAGCTCTCTCATTAGATGTTCAGCCTCTGATGATTCGTTGTTAGAGGGAGAAAGCCGACTGGCAGACCATCCAAAGCAAGTCTCCTAAGCTGCAGCAGCAGTTCCATCTCTTATGCCTGAGCACCAAAGTCAAAATGCGCATGCCCTCTCCTCTGGAAATGATGCCAACGGTACAGGCAGCCCCTGCGGGTCTCTGAATACATGTGGTATTTTCTGTTGAAGGAGAAACACTGGCAGCAGAGAATTCTGGATCCTAAAAAGATTACTTCCCCCCCGCCCCTTGTGTTGGACCAGCAGTTCCATTCTGCTCCGCTCTAAGCTTATGAATATCTTTTCCTAAATTGCTTTAGGTTTTGAGGAGCAGACTAGAGCTCTGATGTTAAGAAACTGTAGGAACACAAGACTTAAATTATAGAGTGGGTGCTGCCATGGTGCTGTGGCTACTTGAACGCTGCAAATTCTCCTGTAGAGGGAGGACAAGAGGGAGGACAAGAGCTTGGTTTAAAAAGGTGATCTCAAACATCAGCTAGAGATTTCTGCAGTCTAGCTGAACATGTCAGATGTTAAAAAAAATGCAACAGTTAAAATTAAGGCATAGAAAGATCATACTTGTAGTGACAGAACATCAAGTATAGTCACAGCATATTTTACTGAAGTAAGGTTTCCTAAAAGCAAGCCATGCCCATTTTGCTCAGGGCAGAGGTCTAAGTATTCCCAGGAAGAAAATGTTTCATCATGTATTTTAAAATAAAATGTTGCATTAGAATTTAATTTCTAAGCTTCCGACTGTCAGATACGTACCATTTGCTGAAAAATGATATTTGTAATTATGGCAGTTTGAGAGCCCAGTGTCAGTCTGTAAACCAGTTTTATCTTGCTTGAAAACTGTTTTAATAATAAAAAGCATTACTGTGCTTACACATGAGTCTTTACTGGTTACATATTTAAGTCCTTTTGATTATTAAACCAATACTAAAGTACACTAGAAACTGGTTTATAGAACAATGCAGCAATCTAATGGCATAGGAACCCGAGATGTGAGCTTGTCTGTTTTTATTCCTGGGACAGAAAGCAGAGTGGTGGTAGTACATTCACTCAGCAAGGATGGGTGCCTAGCCAGAGTATGAAAGAACCCTAGTGGCCATTTTAGAATTATTTAATAATAGGTAATATTTCTATACAGTGCCTCCTCATGACACGATCTCCAATCACTTCACATACACATTTAATTAAGCCTCAACACCCTGTGAGGCAGATACATATTCCCACTTCACAGACAATGAAGTTGAGGCACAGAGATTAAGATTGTTGCCCAAGGTCACACAGGAAGTCTGTAGCAAAGCCTGGAATAGAACCAAAGCCTCCTGCCCCCAGATACTGTGCATTAGCCAAAAGACTTTCCTTTCCTCCCCACCAATGAATTCTACTTTGGCAGGCTTTTCATGGAGGATTTCTAGAGGTGCCTAAATAGAGGCGCTTGAGTGAGGAAAAGAAACTGGCCTAGAGTCTCCATTATTAGGTTCACAAGTTATGGGACAAGTTATGCCACTTTTCTGCAAGATGATACCTGTCCAGAGGAACTTTCGGAACCCTTTTCTAATAGTGGATGATTGGTAAATGCACAGAATAGAGTGTTTGTTCTGCTCAGCAAAGGTATTCTGTACACTGCTACACTCAAACAACTGCGCACTATCTTGGTATCCTTCTACCTTCTGAAAAACAGCCCAAATCATCTAAAGAAAAAGAAGTACAAGTAGTGTCTTACATTTATACCCCGAATACGGGAAACAAATCAGAAATATAGTCACAAGTAGCATTTAAAAAGAATTACATTAGTTCAATTCAAATTGATACTCAGTCTCCCAAAACAGGTAGAACAGCCTGCTTTACAAAGGAAGGAACCAAGGAGAGTGAACAAAAGTCTCTATGTGAGGAGAAAGTGCACAGAGAGTACTCTTCGGAATAATTTATACAGGAGTGCACGTGCTGAGGAACTCCCTAAGGACACAGGGGCACATAAGGGAGACAGAGTTGGAGAAATTAATCAAGGATCTTGAATAGGAGGAAAGTATCATGGGAAGTAAGTGTCAGAGTGCTTCCAAGGTCTCTAAATAAGGTGGACTGGGATAGAGAAAGGGGCTTTATTGTAAACTACAGAACCATGTTTTTAAGTAGTAACAATGGAAAAAGCATTTCACGTTAGCTTTCTCCAGACTAACCGTTTGCGAGATCAAAAATAATTCCTTTAGCGTGGCTTTTACTTCTTTATATCATTCTGGGAATCAACATTAAAGAATAGCGATAAGCTTGGAGGACGAAATTCATCCGTGAGCAGAGAGCCAGTACAAGTTTGGTGCACTGCTTAAACCCCATTTAAGGCTTATTTTGAAGGCTTAACTGGGATGTGAGCAACGCATAGGCCTTGCACCAGCCCCTCTGCCCAAGGATGAATTTCACCCTGAGAACAGCAGTAGGGACATCATACCAAAACAAGGTTCATTTTCCTCACTTTAAATCTTCCAGCAGCACAACTGTTGATTTAAGGCATTGGGTGAGGGGAGCACAGGAAGAGAATTGTATGGAGAACTTCTCACCCAGTTATGACATTTTAAAGTAGTCATCTCTGGGGCGTGAACAGGTTTACAGTGTCCCTATAATCTTTGAAAATCACGCATGGGAAACTTGCAAGTAAAGTATGCCCTCTGATAGCCTCTTTACTCCATGGAGGCATGTAACTCAAAGGTAATTCTGTTAAATGAAGTGTTTTATCCACATGCTCAGTTTATTGTGTTAATACTCTCTTAACCCTACCAACAGATCAAACCCTTGCTCTCAAACACTCAATATATTTAATGTTCCAGAGGGGTAGCCGTATTAGTCTGTATACAGCAAAAACGAGAGTCCTGTAACACTTTAAAGAAATTCAATTTGTTAGTCTTTAAAGTGCTACAGGCCCCTCGTTGTTTTTGCAATATATTTAATGTTAGCTTTAGCTCTCTCTCTGGCATATATAACAGCATCTTTTAGTACAACTCATGGCCTCATGTTTTTCTACTTTTTTTGAAAGGGAAAAAGGACAAAAGGTTACAAAATTAACCACAATACTGAAGAATGACATTCACACATAGCCACACTTTCTTAACATGTTCTATTTAATTTGCTTTTCAGTCTACTTTACTAAACTGCTGATTAAAGATTAATTTATAAACAAGAGATTGCTCCCTCTTTACTCATCTTGTGCCCATTTCAGCTTATAGTTCAGTTTTTACTTGTTGCGATGGGACTTCAGAAGATGAAAGATGAACTACTCATATGAATGGGCAGGAGATCAGAGCTAGAAGGTCAAAAATATTTCTTCTAGTGACTGATGAAATGCATAGCAGATGCAAAAAAGGTCAATATTGTCAGTCATTTTTCAGTCTGCCTAAATCTATATCTTAGTGAAGTGACATTTATAACAAGCTGGTCTTAGTCTATCCTTATTAACTTTCAGGTGCTAACCTGATCTCAGATAATAAATTTTAACTGAATGGGTGACAAATTTAATGCAGATTACATGCTGGCCCTGTAGCGGTAGGTAATCGAGGTCATTTTATTCTAAAATTTGATAGACTACATGTAAAAAAGCTCTCGTTTTGCAAGTGTATTGGCTCCATACAGCCACACTGCAGGAGTCATGTGTCCAGCCGTGGGGCCACAGAACTCTCTTGAGCAGTAAGTAGTTGGCAGGTAAGAGCAAATTCCCTTATCCCAACATTTCAAATGCTGGGGATATAAAAACTTGCGTCAGCCCATCTTTATCCTCCAGAAGCTCTGTTTGCAGAGTGACTTGACAAGCACACACCTCCAGTTCTTGAAAACTAGCAAATATGCTGCCATGTGAAGTAACTTGAAATGTGGGCTCACTATCCTGCTGGGACAAGAGATCTTGACTCTGAGGAAGAGCAAATGGATGATCTTCAGACAGAGCCATAAGCTCTGAGAACAAGACTGTTGTGTCCAGGCCAGCGTGAATAAGGTCACTCTAGTTCTTTCCTGCCAAATCTTATACAATGCTCTGGATGTGAGAGGAAACACGGAAGAGAATTTTCCCCCTCAGCATGTAAGAAAACATCTAATTGTGGATTTCTGCCTTCCCTCAATCAGAACTTCTGACACTTGTTTTGACTTGCAGCAGACAACTCAATTTCCAAATTCCATAGAGGACTTGAATGAACACTTATGATGGTCCCCATTTGTCTTAAGTAGTTGGCGAAGGCATTTTCATACTTGTTAGGTGCAGAGCAGATGGACCCACTTTGCTTCAAATGCACAATTCCCAAAAACTATTCTAAAAAGAAGCGACCAAGCTCTTCCATGTACGTCCTATAACAAACAACAATCATATGGTCTGCACTAGCTGCCCTCCTCTCTGGGAGGAAGGATTTGAGATCCAACTTATGGATCTTCAACTGTAGCAAATTTATTTGGACTCCTAAGGATTCCAAAGGCTATGCACGGCTCCAAGATCCTCTATGTACTTAACGCAGATTTGATATAGCACTGTCTGAGAGGCAAGCTGAGAAGGGGATGGATGCCCTTCTTGATGCACACTGGCAGTACCCATTGCAGTAGAGAGTATTTGACCTACTGTGAGGAAAACATTTCCACACCAGCTGCAGCTACCTCTACCTGGGTCACATTCATATACTTGCAAAAGAGAAGGGGGGGGGGGGTGACACAGGTGCAGGTCTCCATCAGGCCTCATGCATACAGATAAAAATCTCACAGGATAATCTAGCATGGCCCATCCCACAGGACCAAAGCATCTAGGTCCACTGCCTGGGTTTGATTTTGGAACTGGCCTGGGGGTAGGTAAGCTAGAGTTCCTGTAGAATTTAGGTTGCCATCTATAAAAGTTAGAGTCTGCACAGAAACCAAGGTTGATTTCACTTTGTTTACCCTCAGATCAAGAGATCTGAAGAAGGAGCAAGTCTCACAGGGAACAATTTCATAGTAAGACTGGGCTCTAATGAACTGGTTATCCAGATACAGATACACCTGTAAATTTTGTCAACACAGATGAGTTGCAGTCACTACTAGTTACTTGGGGAATACCCTGCAGGCTGCTACCTTGTACAGGTTGTTTCCCCCCATAAACCTAAAGTAGTCACTGTACTTTTGCCTTATAAAGATACAGAAGTAGGCATGTTGAAAGGATAAGGACCCTGAACCAATCCTGAGGATAGAGAATAGGGACTGGGTTCTCCCCAAAGAAACCATGCATAATTGAACTTCCCTGAGCTTTTTTCCCCTCTGTGCATAGGTCCAGGATAGACGATGGGCACCACAGAAGAAAGCCCTGATATCACTTGGAGGAAAGAAGGAAGCAGTTAAGATAGTCTCATCAGAGGATGAGGTAGAAAGTTACACTTCTGAGGATTTGATTTCACATCAGGAAAATTAGTGATCCCTGGAATTCAGGGGGAGGTGGCAGAGGGATCCCTGCTAAATCCTTCACCTTCTTTGGAGGAGATTTTTGGGAGAGTAGGAAACCATGGCCTCTTGTTACCATTCCTCACTGAAAAGACCACTGACACAGGTGGTTGAAGACCATAGGGTAAAATTCCCCCAAGTGTACAGTATTCATATGGAGAGAAGACTGGGTAAGATTTAAACTTTGGAGCGTCCCAACCTGACACCTGAGGCTCCAAAGATGTTCCTGAACCCATACTGGGCTCCCCTGGAGGTGGAGCTGCAGTAGAATGGCAATGAACTCTCCTTTTTTGGTTCCAAGAAGTCCACTGCACTGAGCTTAGATATAGTAAGAAATGTGGGCCCCACATATCTGAGGATGGTACTGGGTTTTTTCAGAACTGTGGTTCCCATGGCATCAAGTGCTCATCTGCTCAACACTGAGGGGAAGATTGCTCCTAAGAATATCTTGCTTGAACAGATCTGACATACTCAAATATGGAGTAAGCTGGGGGTGAGTACGATCATGATTCTGTGTTCTCTGACAGTTCAGCTCTGGAGCCTTCAAAGGATATTGGCTCCTGGTACTTAGATGAGATGGAAGGGTGCCCGGACATGGATGACTGATCCAGCTGGCCCAGATCCAAGCAAGTTCTACTCGGTCGCCAAGATCCAGGAAAGCAGACACAAATCTGACTGAGGGATCCTTGTCGAAGCACCTTTTTTCTTATCAAGATGCCTCTTGGGTCTGCTGGAGTCACAGCTGCTTACCCTGTATCCTTGAACATTCCTTGCAGGATGAGTTTATGAGAGGACAAGCCCACGAGGATACCTTTTTGCCTGGAATTCTGCACTGTTGCTTGCTTTGAAAGCATGGGAGGCATAGCAGCCACACCGCTTGCACCTGGGGAGGCATCCCAACCTTCAGTTAGTGCCCTTCCCCAAAGCACAAGAGGCACTTTTCTTGACTATCTGAAGCAGGGAATTTCATGGGCTAGAGAAAAAAAACCTTTTAAACTCTAGTTTTAAGATAAGGCTGCCAAGGTGAACTAAAAGCACCAAAAAATGGTTAAAAATGTTAAATAAAAGAAAAGTTTTTAATCCTAATCCTAACCCTCATAAAGCCACAATTTACAACTGGAGTTGTTTGTCTAACAAAATGGGGAGAGAGGGAGATGGGGCTTGTTCTGTTACTATTCCAGCAAGTGGATAGAAAGGAACCAGGGGGACTACCAGAGTGGTAGGCGATTACTGTCAGCCTATGAAATGTAAGAATTGTTCACACCTCTCCCTGCCCTCAGATACCAACTACAGCATTAAAATGATCTGTGATCACATGGGTAGGCACTCTACTCCCACAGCAGGGTCTGGCATGCAGGATAACTTTTTCTGTTCCCCCTCATCTAACAGTAAAACATACTGCCAGCAATACTGCTCACCTCTCTACCAATTATACAACCAGAAGCAGTAGGAAACATTTTCCTTCTCTTGAAGGCCTAACCAGAACAGCAAAAGCTTGTTTCTGACAGAGAGCAATTGATCACAGTAAACAGCTTAATATTTAAAAGAACTATAAAATATGCAAGAACACAGTTGAAATAGGACTGGAATATGACAATGCAGACATTGACAATGTTACAGTTTTAATGACTTCCACCAGAGGTCAGTGTAACGTGACTACTCTGTGATTTACCTGTTCCAGATGAATAATCAAAAAAAAAAAAAAAAAAAGGGCATGAGCGGAGGCTATGATCTTAGCAGGGTTTCTAGTTTGCCTTGGTAGGTACTTGCAGTCAACCCAGTAACTTCTATATAAAAGCAAAAAATTCCCTCCAGAAAACAGACTATTTCAGCAACATTAACTAAAATAAAGTAGTGAAATAATAGTAAGTCTTTTTTTTTTTTTTAAACTGAAATTCATGGTAAAATATTGATTTCCCACCAAAAACAACTTTTCAAGTTTGCTGCTTTGCTTTTACAAAATAGGTTTTCCCATTATGGGTGTTAACACATTTTTGTACAGCAGACACATATTAGGTTATGTTCTCCAGAGTCATCAAGTTTTTTAAAATAAGACTCCTTCTAATTTGCAGGATATGGGGATGATTATTAGTGATGCATCTGCTGTTCAGAGGCAACAGCAGACATCCGAAGTTTATTCTACATTGTAAATATGAGAGATTTGTTAAAGGTTTTAAAGTAGAGCTGGTCAGATCATCTAGACCAAACCCAGATACCCTCTCTGGTAAAAGGTATTTTCCAACCAGCACTTTTAAACCATAAATTTAAAAATAAAAGTCGCACACTGGCAAAGCCTTCCTTTGCATTCTGTGTTGTGTTTGCTCACCTTTGCTGACTACACCAAGTTTTGGTTGTGCTTAGTCCTGCAGCTAAGCTTTTTGCCATCTTCACACATCACCAGCAACATCACTAACTTGAGACGCTAAAACCTGTTGCTCATAGATACTGACAATTCAATTGAAAAAAATATACAGTTTGAGTAGTTTAAACGTTAAGATAGTGCTGACAGATCAACTACCCCAAACAGTAAAAGAAGGAAAGATGGCACAGAAAGCAAAGCAAATGCAAGGTATGATTCAATGACCCAAATAGGTTTTTCATTTTGTTTGAAGTGACTTTTCCCTTTTCTCTTAGGTGACCTTTTAATCCTTTTGTGCTGGCAATTCCCAGGGCATCCATTGCCCACAACAGTCTTCATGCCAGGAACATACAACGCCCACCCTTAACAGTGAGTGTTTACTCTCTCAGTGCACCTTTAAAGAGAACAGCATGTAGGAATTCAGAACATACACACACTTGTGCATGCACACATGGGAACCGACCAGAAATCACACACGCACATGCTTTCAACTCCTTTTCAGTGTACTGGAAACCCACCGTATCCCCCTGCCTGGATGGGTGTTTTTGGAGAAGCACAAGCATACAGACTAAAATCCTCCGTCTGGAAGCCAGCCCGGTTTAATGAGGGCTCAGATGCACTGCGGTGAATTTTTGGCAATGACCGAGCCAGAAGCTCAATGGAGGCAAGAATCTAAAACAAACAGAAAACAAGAGAAGATCAAACCTGGTGCTGCAGAGTGGCAACAAAACCACGAAGTCAAAGGCAGAACACTGAAGAGATACAAGCAATGGGTGACTGAAGTTCAATTAAGCCACCACTTTTTAAACAGTTTAACATTTTGCACTCTAGTTGTTGTTATACTTCCTGACAAGGCTGAAAAAACACATCTCTGGAGAAACTGCATCACTTTTCCCCTTAAGGAATATACTGCCTCTTCCTCAGTGGGTCTGATGAAGGTGACAATATGACTGCCTTTTTTTACCTCCTTGTTTATGCACCAGCATCCATGATTCACCAGGAGTGAACATAGCTTTGGAAACAGTCATTCAAACCACTACTGCAAAGCCTACAGAGAGAGCTCACCTTTTTATATTTTTAAGTGTTGAGCTCATGTACTTAAAAAAAATTAAATAAATACAGCTAAAAAGGTTTATAATCCAAAGATATTTTCCCAGATAGGGATTGGTAGGTCAAGTTTTGCAACAAAGCTACTTGACAATTGCCCTTTCTAGTGTTCTGTGTGATATAAATATTTCAGAGAATACATAGTAGGTACTAAAACTGAGAAGTTAATGCAGCATCCACATGCCTTCTTTAATCAATGCATGAATGTTCTCCCAACTACATACAAGTCATTTTAATATTTATTTGTACTAAAAATGCACTTTGCTAACTACACACACCAACTATGTGCTAAATTACACAATCTTACTTAGTTAAGTCTTCAGATGGAACTCATGTCCTAGTTCAAAGGGAAAATCTTGAAATGGTCATCAAGTACATACTATAGCTGCATTTGTTAGACCAGGATTTCTCAACCCATGAGTTGTGACTCAAAACTAAGTTGCCAGAATGTATCAAAGGGTTGTGTGGGAGGCCAGAGGAAAGGATGGATGTTGCATAGCCCATCTCACACTCATCCCACAGCAGCAGCTCCTATGGCTCTGGTCCTGTGGGGCTGGCTAGGGTTGGTTCCCCTTTCTGGGATTTGTGACCTGGAGCATGGAGTCACAGTGATGATCAGGTTTAGCCTGGCCACCCTTCCATCATGACAGGGAAAGAGCCAGGCCAAATTTGAGTGAGAGGTTCTGTGACCCCATGCAAGAGGTCATAGTACCACTCTCACAAATTTGGCCTGCCAGACCCCCATCAGGGCTGCAATGCCCACAGCAGGGAGCGAAGCCTAGCCAGTTTGTGAGACAGGAGCTGCCACTACGATATACACACCATGCAGTTACTTAATACATGTGTATATCAAATATTGTGGGGTAAGAAATATTTCATAAGTCAGATTTCTTTTGCATTAATGCTATTTACTGGGTCACGGCAGGCCATCAAAGTTTACAAATGAGCCCAATATGGTTGAGAACCACTGTGTTAGACTACGTTTTACCTGCCACCTCAATCCAAAATGGGAACATTTCTTACTTGTGGAAAGAGGGGTCGCTCATCTCTTTTCTTCTTCAAGCACTCTGCCATTAGCCTCTTCATGGCTTTTGGACAGTTACTTCGCACTTTACTGAGATCTGGAGACAGGTATCCTCGTCCCACCATAAAAATTATCTTTTTTTTTTTTTTTTTTTTTTTTAAAAGAAAAAGGGAAAGGGAAAATTCATAAAACAAAACCATGTAACAAATCAGAAAAAGAATTACACATACTTAACTGTCTTTTTTTCTGGAACACGTATATTCCAGCAGTAGTTCTTTACACATATGTAGAAGTATCTGGTATGGTACATTCCACAAAATTTGGGACTAATGACTTTGCTGATCTACTTGGTAAATCATTTCAGTAGAGGAGGAGTTATGCTCTTCCTTCCTTTCCCTTTTTAAAAAGGAATTAAGAGAGAACCATAAACGCTAGTAGACAATACAATTTGCAGGAATATAGATAAGGAACAATTCTTCCACGTCAAAAGAGGTTATAATAAAAAGAATAAATGGCTCTGTTGCCGGACTAAAGGATACATATTCTGTGCCATTTAATGATTTTGGGCTTACCTATTTTATCCAGAAGTCAGTGGCAAATTCACACCTTAGGACAATTAAAGAAACATATGGCACCTCAGACCTAGAAATCTCACCTTATGAAATGTCCCTGCTTTTCCACATACTTTTCCATCATAAATTCTCCTCATTCTCTTTGGACTACTTTTTCTTAATATATTGGGAAAGGAAGATTGCCTCTCTTCTACTGAACCAGAGTGCTATAGGTCTGCTTTGACAGCTTGTTTGGAAATAAGATGTTGCATTTTCAATACCAATTTATTGAACAGGGAAGGCCTGCATTTCAGAAAGAACTAAAACTGAAGCACACAACTCCACCTCCACAAATATCTAGTGGGAAGGCAAAATATAATTCTGGTGCATCATCTTTTAGACATATGAAGCAGCCACTATTATGTCAGGCCAAGGTTAAATATAATGAAGCTTGAACATTGCATCTACATTGCTACTAAAAACCTCTTCAAACTAGTCAAAGATCTATTCATGATGAAACAGACAATCACTATCTTCTCTGAATAACTAACCAGATGGATCCAGAAGAGGTGTTGTGCCTTTACATTTAAAGAAACGTAATTATTTTATGTCTTGTATGGGAGGCAAATACGTTACACGTCAAATTACATATGGAGGTTGCTTATGCTAACATACTCTACTGCTCCTTCTTCAATATTTTGAACCAATGTGCTTCTGCCCTCCCTTTAGGAGATAGCCTGAAGCTCCCCCACAACCTCTTTAGAAATTCCCAAGCACCAACTATGTATCCTATGTAAAGATTTTTCTACTCTACTCCTTGCTTCTGCTGCAAAGACAGAGACTTCTCACCATCCAGGAGACAGCATTCTTTAAACTACAGTGAATATTTAACATTGAAATTATTGATAATTTGTTTTTGTTTTCGAATTTCAATATTAAGGGTTTAATTAACATTAAGGATTTTACTTTTGTAAAAAGTTACGAGTAGGGGAACATCACAAGAAGCACAGTAGTCCGAAGGCCTGCATAATTTATATACAGGCATGCTGAAGTTCAATGGCATGACAGAGCTAATAAGCAGGAGTGACAGATTTTGCCCATTGTCAAACTTGGAATTCACTTTTCATATCATACCTAAACTTAATAATTTGTTTTCTTCATGGCCTAGATCAGTCAAAACGTACAGTGCCTTATTTACATCCTTTCCAGTCAATGGACTGAGGAAGATAAACTCAAGGCATTTCTCTGCATTTTACACATCAGCTGCACCTGTGGTTAAAATTGGTTTCAGAAATCAATAGTCAGCGTCCATGTCATCTATCACCAGGCAGACAAAACAGGATTCATGAGTCAGAGCTGTCAAAAAGTTCAAACGAAACAGTACCAAGTGCAACTTGTAAGTGGTAACAACCTGCTGGCTGGGAATGTGGGCATTTTCTCTTCTTTAAAAGATGTAAAATGCAGAAACAAGAAGGCGAATGAGTCACTTAACATCTGATGAACTCTGAAGCGTTCTGACATATATGGAAGCAGCCTGTCGCAGGGTGCCTCTGTCACTACCCAGGAAACCTTGCTGCCTGGCCAGTTCAGTTTGTTTCTCAGTCACAAACACACACCGGGATTTTATCTTTCACAAGGTATGTATTCGTTCTCCTCTTACACAGTAACAGTGTGCAACACAGGCTTACAGCAAGGATAGGCTTCCTTGTAGCACTCACTCCCCAGCCCAGGCTCACCCTCTGAACTTCCTTCTTAGCTGCCCCTTGCTGACTTTTTCCTCCCTTTATATTCTCCCCAATTACCTTGTTAGCCTAGTGATTGTCACCCAGGTGCTCACAGTCCCCCATCAGAAAGTGTGTAGCTGCCCTCAGCTTGGCCTGAAGCCCTCTTCCAGCAGCAGCACTGTCAGTGATCAGGGTGCTGCTGATAGCATCCTGTCACACAGCTATATAAAATTAAGTTATCTGATGAACATTGCTATGACTGCATTTCTCAAGTACTGATACTATAAAAATAGGGATGTGGACACAAACAATGCAACAAATGGCATAAACCAGACCTTAGACTGTATTCACTAAAGGCCATGACACACATCCCATTTCCACATTAAATTGGAAATTTATGAAGCAAGTAACATTGTTACATGGAGACATATTATATTCCCTCGCCACTGTGTGACTTATTGATTAGTTGTTCACAATTAAGCAATCTTCTTCCAGGCTACACACTCTTTGGAAAGTCATGTGTTTTCACGCATGAGATGAATATAGGACACTTAATCTGTTGGCCACCTTTCCACTTCCTCAGTTCTTTTCCTGGATTATTCCTTAAACCTATGTTAATTCGAAGTAATCAGGAAGGAGGAAGGTGGATAAATGTGAATATATGGATGATCACCTGCCTTTTGCAGAACTATCATTAAAACTAAACTAGATTACTGTAAGTAAAGAGTTCTCTCTTAAATCAGATTCCTGACAGTTTTCATAATTTGAAAACCCAAATCTGCAGTAAGAAAAATAGAAAAGGATTAAAAGAAGTAGAAGAATGGTGCTAGGTGGTTGACGTGGGTCTACACTGAGCAGAAAGGGCAGCTGAAAAACATTAGCAGGTTCATTTCACTAGTCTAAATTATTCTATGTTTCAGTTAACACCTACAACAGACAAGAGAGAAAGTGCAATTAAAATCTCCCCAAACTCATGCTCTCTTTACCTGGTCCCTGTTGTTGATGTTTGAGTACGGTAACTGCCCAGTCATCAGCTCATAAAGAACAATCCCAAATGCATATACATCTGATTGAAAGCTATATGGGTTTTTATCTTGCATCCTAATTACTTCTGGTGCCTGTACCATAAAAGGAAAGAGGATTATTCTTCATTTTACCATATGTCAGGCTGCCATCTTACACACCAAACATGAAACTTCTGCTTTTTAAACTATAAACAAACAATGAAACAACAAGTGAGGTGCCATGCAAAGGTTGTCTTTCAGTTTTAGGCTCCTATTACTCAATGGCCAAACACGTAGACTTCCATACTCTTTCTCCTCAGTACTGACTACCCAATTTTCTCAGTTATTTGCTGTCCCAGAGGTATCTGTTAATATCTCCTATCTTTGGAAATACGTAATTGGATTTGTTCAGGTTCATTGCTGGAAACAGATGCTCCAGAAGAGCTGGGACTAAAGCATTAACATGGTGGATCTGAACATGAATTTTTAAATCCATTGGCTATCAAACCAGGTGAGCTCATTACTGTACTATGACAGGCAAACTGACACTTTACAGACTGAGAAGCAATTTTGAAACTGGAATTACAACAGTGCTAAAACCACCATGACCACCACCAAAGTTTTAAGATGTGTGTGTGGATGGGTGGTGAACCTGGGCTAAACAAAACTCCTTAAATAAGTTTCTTCTGAAAAGGTAATCAATCTGAATAATCTATATGGCAGTTTCTGTACAACAGCTACACTTGAATATATCAAACTTAAAAGCAAATTATGTTTAAGTGAACATGTGAGAACATTTCAGATTTTGCTGATTTAAAAAAAAACATATTTAAATAAGTGTTAGAAGTACTAATTTAGTTGATCTTGACCTTGTCATCTTAAATCAGATTTTATATGTCTGTGCTTGAGGGGTGGTGTTTAGAGACCTTTGGTCAAAATGGAAACAGTTTGAAAAAACAGGAACTGATGCATCAAAGGCCATCTACAGCCAAGTAATTTGAAAGAAATACACCATTCCCCTTTACTTACCATCCATAGAATGGATCCAGACAATTGTTCAAACTGATGGGACCCACTCCATCGCGATTTCACTGTGGCAAGACCAAAATCACCTATTTTTACAGTGAGATCTTCATGGAGAAATATATCTATGGAGGAGATGTAAAGGAAAAGAAGCACTGATCCTAGTTTCCTTTCAGCACAAACACATTAAATGACCCTCTGCCTGCAGTGTTAGGTGTACCAGTTTGTATCATCCACACACAATACAATTTTAAAGTTATCAAGTTCTCCTATAGGCCTACATTGCAAGTAGCCAGCATCTGTGAAGTCCTATCCCCTAAAGTTAGCTATAATGATTAGATTAGTACTAAACAGACTATGGACCAGATGATCATATTACAAAGTCAAATTCTTAAAGAGCTGCTGGAAGCTGTATGGAGTTGGAAGTCTGAATGAGCTGTCAGGATCCTTCCATGCTCATAAGAGGAATTTATCTGAAGAGAATGTTGATACTTCAGCAAAACTTGCTTTTCGTTTGTGACCGTATTACGAGGCACAATGAGTATTTCTTATTTTGCTCTCAGCACTATTCCCCCATCCCCAATGTCAACTCTCCTCTAACATTTCTGAAAAGATTCACATGTGAGCTGGTTTTCACTTGAAGTTCATTTCTGGCAGAAGAAAGAGAATTGGTATCATGTTCCACGGTCACATCTTTAGGAAAGGATACTATTACTCTTGAGGTCTCTGTGGATGATTGATTTGGCGTGCAAGTAACTGAAAAGAAACAAAGAGCATTTTGGAATAGGTGGGCTAGAGGATGTTTCATTCATCAAGAGCTCAAAAGTACACTCTCTAGTCTAGTGAAGCACAAGCAGCTTACGTGTTAAAAATGCATGTATTGTCAAAGCAGTAAATATTCAGTTACCCTTGACAGTCCTCTCAAACCAGGAGCAGTTTTGCAGAAAGAATTGGATTTCCAGTGTCAAATCTGGCATTGCTGAAGAACAACATAACCAGCCATTTTGCAGAAATCTCATTTTTCAATTGTGCTTAATTAATTCAACATTCAAAGCCAGCATCAGGGAAAGTCAACCAAACCTTATGAAATGGCCGTCAGTGTTGAATGGCTCCACCTTCCAGCCTTCATGGTGAAGTTGCGACACCAAGTCTTGACTGAAAGTGTCGTATTCAGCATAGCATCTTTTCCGTTGGTCCTATTAACTTTAGTCATTTTGGCATTTTTCCAGTCATAGGGTGAATCCTCTGCCTTACTAGTATTTTGATTTGTAGAAGTACAGAATATGGGTCCAATAAGCACTTATTTACCCAAATAGTCCTACTGACTTTGTTGGGACTACTCATGTGAGTAAGGATTACTCACACACACATCACAGGAACAGGTCCTGAGCTCTTTAGGGTTGATATGGATAGCTGTATTATTCAAATACTGAATTCTATTTAATTAAATATCTTTATCAGAATTGGAGGTTGATGTGTTAAGTTAACTGTAGAGAACCTGATCGTGAATGCTGGTGAGAAGATCCGCCTTCTCTGTTATACTATGGAGTTCTGCCTCAAGCATTTGGGGTGATAAATGCCAGTAAGATAATGCAGAACCCATATTTACAGCCGTCAACACAAGTCAACACAGGTTTTTCACTGAATGCATGAAAGGTGATTGTGTTCTGAACTACACACAGAAAACTTGTGAATTCTCAAAATAATCAACAGATTTACAGCCCCAATATTATCATCTTACTCCTATTTCAGGTAAAAATCTCAAAGTTAGTAAGTCTCAAGTTAAAGATCATGATGATTCCTGATTTGCTCCTTTGCTTGTCTTTAAACCTGACATGTCTCAGAGTTCACAATTAAACCTCGGCATCCCACCCTTTTGATAAATATTCTTCCTTCAGTCCTGAAACTCTACGTTTTATATTAAAATTGATCATCCACTGAAAAAGAAGTGTTGGCAATAGCCAAAGGGTTTGCAGGATTTGGTTTTAATCAAATACTCTGGATATGGATTTTCAGATTTCTGCTCATTTATTGTTCCATTCTTCTAAGTGCTGCCTCCATGAGTAAGGCTTTCAGGCGGATTTCTCTGTCTTTTTGAGTCCGGGGCCTGAAAGCCTTGCAAATCTTGCACTTATCTTTTTGATGAATTTCTCCCAGACACTTCAGACAGCTATCATGGGGGGTCAACCAGTGGGAAAACCTTCCTGCAGGAGGCACACAGTTTGAAGCCCAGTGACTGGGGCATGCCCTGCTCCTGGCAAAGTCCCAGCCAGGACTATCCTAAGTGCTAACTAACACTATTAACAGTACTTAAAATCCTATCTACCTAACACACACAACAACAAACGATTGAAGTTGAGAACAAGGGGAACTGCTCACTTGCAATGCAAGCAGGAGCAGTTCCAGCAACCTTCATAGGCGGAAAGAAGGAACTGAGGGAGAGTAGGGCCAGCAGCACCTCATATACCATGACGTGTGTCCGGCTCTAGGGGGCGCCGAAGCTGGCTCTATGGGGTCTGCTAAGGGGAAAAAAGTTCTGGTAACCGTGCACAGAGGCGTGCACACACCTATAAAGGAATGGACATGAGCAAGCACCCAAAGAAGAACCAGATTTTCAGATTTCTGCTCATTTATTGTTCCACTCTTCTTAATACGAGAACTACAGGTGTTTTGATAAATAGACTGATGAGACTAAAGTTAGACAGACTAAAGTTTATCTAACTACTTTTAAATTTTGTTAAGTACCTTTATTTCCTGCTGAAATATTACTTCTTGAATCAGTATTCCTTGTTGAGTAACATATCTCCATGCTTCTAACAATAGTACATTAGAAAGCTTATTTTACTCTTTTCCTGAGCTGCAATAACTCAATACTGTCATAAAATGATGTGATACATCAGGATAGTACTCTGGCTGTTGTAAATTGATATTAACTTGATTTTGCATTTCAAGTGCAGAGCAAAAAAAAAAAAGAATGAAATGTTATCTCAAAGTTCATTTGCAAACAAGTGATGCAATACTTACTCCATGCCTTGTGCAGTCTGCCGTGCAATATCAATGAGTTTGATCATCTCAAATTTGGTCTCAATGATATGCAGATGGTGATACAAGCTGGAGCCCTCGCACCACTGTGTAACAATAGCCAACTGTGGCTTTGTTGAATAACCCATGAAAAGTAGGATATTCACATGTCGTGTTTTCCTGTAGAAGAAAATTTTCACTGGAAATCAATGAAAGCACTAATGGAATTTTCACAATCCAGATGTTGTGACTGCCTTTAGATGTACTAATTAACAAACTCAAGTTTCATCAAGGAAATATCACAGCCCGGGTGTGTACTCTTTTCTAAACTTCTTTCATTAAATGGAAGGATTTAAACACTTCTGATGACAGGTCAAGAATTGCTCACTGTCCTTAGAAAGGAAAAACTACGAATAGGTTCAAAATATTTCTGAAAAATGCAAGTTATAATTTCTGCTTCTGAATATTATGATAGAAGGAAAATGTGTGGTGTTCTGAATAAAATATACAGGAGTTTTAACTCCTGAAGTGTGTAAATGCATATTGATGATCTAACGTCAGCAAAAAGATAATTTACACATTCTTACCTGAGCACTCCTACTTCATTTTTGAAGGCCTGTAATTGCTGAGGCGTGGGTGCTGTAACATTCAACATTTTCACTGCCACATCACCTTAAAAATAACCATTTAATAAAAAAAAATTAAGATGCATATAGTTTACATAGAACACTCGAAGAAATGCAACATAGATCATCACTCTCTCACACACACACACTTTTGGAAATCTTTATTCAATAAGAGATGGATACCTCAGGCTCACTAATAATTAGAATTAATCTTTAGCATGATAATTACTTTATTCATTAAAATTAGCAAGAGATTGGTTTCTTAACTTGCTAAAGTTCCAGTATAGCACATTTGATCTACTACTTTGTTCAAACCAAAAATTAAATAAAAGTCACCTAGACAACTTCCTCTATCAAGGCAGGGTACAGCAGTTTGCCACAATGGTTACATACCATGCCACTTTCCCTTGTAGACTGTTCCAAATGATCCAGACCCTATCCTTTGTCCGACTGTAATCTGCCCATCTGGTATCTCCCAATCATCACTTGAGTCCCGTCGACCAAGGGTTTTCTTTAAAAAGAAATGCACTGTAATAATCTTCATTAAAACAGGATTCTTCCTAGCTAAAGGCTACCTAGGTATCTTTCTAAACCTGAAGTATTAACAGGTCATTTATCATCATGCAAAATTTATTTTCATTTGATTTCTAGAACAAGTACTTAGCAATATTTTATTTATAATTTAATCTTTACTCTTAAGAGTTGTGATATTTTCAAGATGAGCACAAGTACCTCTCTGTACTTTGGCACAGAGGTGCACTAAATAATTTCCTATCATGGAGGCATTCATCACTGACTCAGATTTTTGGTAGATGTCACTAGTAAAACTGAGATATTACTAATAAACCAAAAAACTCACGAGTAGGTAGGAATGTGAAAGATAAATAATGGTTAAATTGTGAATTTTTAAAACCCAGTAAATTTCAGGGGATTGGGTTAAATTTAGAATCAGGACGCTAACATTTGTGAAACACTAAGAAATTTTTTTAAAGTTTTTCCCTCGAGAGAGTTTGGCACCACACTATGAAACATATACAGTCTTTTGGATGCACCTAGAAAACAAGTATGATTTACAATGGTTTACAACTGATTCATACATCAGTTCAAGTAGCCTAACGTTGTCCTGTTATCTTATTTTTTGGCTTAATGTGTATGATAGCAAATACCAGTTTCGCCAGAATAATTCTACATGGCTTTGGTGAATGAATAAGAATGCCTAATACAAATGCACAAAAATGTAGCTGATCTGCTCCTTACCATCCTATTCCTGTCTTCTGAGGATGAGGATGACTTCCTCTCTCGTTGTGGTCCAGGGGACTTCTGTAAAGCTTTCACATTGGTAAGGGAACCAGGCAAGGAAGCAGGCGGGGTGGCAGACAAACCTGTGGTGGAACCTAAATTGGAGATTACATACATGGAAGAATTTTTATATAAAAAAATTATAAAGACAGTTCATATATTAATTTATAGTAAAAAATATTAAGTGCAGGAATTGTGTTTAAGATGCAGTATCTCCAAACACAAATGTAAATGTTAAGAGTACAGAAACATGTGCACTTAGGAATACTGTATTAATATCTGAATTAGTACTGAAGTCTTATTCAGAAGCCAGGAAAGGCCAAAATTTAATCTACAGCAAACATCCCTGTATGCTACAAAATCTTCAACGGCTTGTTGCTGATTTATTAAAAGGACAGTCTCTTTGAACAAGAAAAACACCATTACAAATTATTTTTGATGTATCCAGTTTCTTTGATAACAAAAATAAAAATTTAATACTTTAGTTAACAGAGCCAGCTTCCCAGACTTGCTGTTGCCAACTTTTTAGGGACCTGACAATTGCAGGGATGCAACAAATTGGGTTTAAAATGGATTGAGTATAAAAGCTAGGGATGTTTTCTAGTTGAGTCCTCAAGTGCAATCTCAAAAACATTTGGCTGTTTCAAAGCTAGCTGCTAGCACAGAGCACTTATTTCCAAGCAGCATACTAGAGTGCACTGGGGATTCAAAAGAACAAGTACTTCAGTTAGCTACTTGAGTTTTATTCTATTAAATACAAAAACAGCAGTCCATCTGCCTAGCATCCAGTGTATGTAAACAAAGCTACACAGAAAAATGTCACTAATGATAGGACTGCATTTCAGAGCTTCAATGCCTATTTACATATAGAACACTTCAAACTACGTAATACTTTTAAAAATATCCTATAATTATTAGTAGCAAGGTTAAACTGACACTCCCAACGTGAGGGACATAAAACAGGGCCACTTGTTAGTTAAGTTTGTGCTGCTCTGCTAATCATTATATATCACCATGCAAGACCTCCAGTGTTTCACAGATGTTCTCTATTACAGTGGTGCTTAGGGAACTGGTACAAGACACTTATTTTTCCTTACTTAGATTCACGTAGCAGCTCCATTCTTGTTAGAAAGGAGACTTCTACTGAAGCAGTATTAAAATTCCAATTCATAACCGCTGAACTAGCTCAGTGAATCCCACTTTTCAGGGTATATCAGTCTGCCAGACTGAGACCTTGGCTGCTACTGTCCTTTCAATTAGGCTTGATCTCACTGCGCTAAACCCCCGAGTTGAAAAGGGGAGGCAGACAAATGGGACACACAGGCCATCATGAAAACTTATCATAAAGGTTGGGAATGAGTAGCTAGAATATTATCACAAAGGTGTGAAGCACCAGTACTAATAAATGTGCCAGGTGTCTTACCTAAGCAGACATGTACCAATAATTGGAAACCACTGGTTTTGCGAAGGTGGGGTTTTGTTTTGTTTTTAATTCTAATACTTTAATATTTCCTCTTTTTTATATTAATATTATAGTAGCTAGGCTTTGTGCATTAATTTTACCATTTTTTTGAATTACAAATATTTCAGCTTAACTGTCTGACATTTAAAGGACAGATGCAATGTTCCTACAATGTTATTAGATTATAGATTTTTAGCTGTAATGTCAAAGCTCAGCCAGAATGGTTTCTTCCTGAGAGAGATAAATAGGTTCTTCTACTCAACTTTAAACACAAGATACAGAAATATCAACACAATACTCATCCTTCCATGAGAATAAGGCAGAAGGCTTTAGTTAATCTGTTGTAAGTGATCTAGAAGCCCTGTTTTTCCAGCAAGTATAGTCTGACTACTTCAGATTCTGTTGGCCTGAAACTTGTACACCAAGTCATCAGCCTGCAATCTGAGGATATATTTAATACACTATATTTAATGAATTCTGATTTGTTTAGTCATTTCTGTTAGATGAAAACGGGGTTGCAAATGCCTCTTTTCTAAAAGATTATTGGAACAATTTTCCAAGTGTTTAGTCCATAGAATAAATTGCCCTTAATATTCTGAAACAAAAATCTTTGAAACAGCCAGGATAGTACCATTTGAAAAACATATACAGTATGCACTGGACTATCCATTACTATCTATCCATCCATCCACACACACATTAATATTCTATGCTATTGTTTAATACTTGGTATCTTTGGTATATGAAATCCCAGTGAGTACTCTGGGATTTTGTGCAATACCACAACAGATCCACTGACATCCTCAGGCCTGATAAGAAGTCAAAATGAAAGGGTCTTGTTTAGCAATTTTAGTACACAAACAAGTATTGACTTCAATGGGATTATGCAGAGAACTGCAATAATTGCATTAGTGTCTGATCTGGTCCAGTTTATCTAGACCCCCAACTTGATGTCAGTGCAACTCTCTGAAAACATATGAATCATAACAAGTTGACACTGTATGTGATTGCCAAAAGCCTAAGACCTAACAGAATATCAAGGGAAATGTTTGCAATTTGCATTTTATTTCTTACGGTACTTTTTTAAAATAGAGAATGTTAAATATAGAAAACGCCTAGAACATTCAATTGACAGTCAAGGAAATTCCAAGTTAAGGATGTCACTATGTCCTTAGCCTCATTTCATTGCAATCTGAGATCCCTGCAATAAACAAGCTATGTTAGGGACAGTATGGAAACCTTAACTCTGAAATTCCTTGCTTTAGAAGCTTTATGTCAAATTTAACATACAGCAGTTGCATATGTATAAAGGTGGAGGTGAGTATGTGTGAAAAGCACATTCAAAGCATTCCAGCCAGGCCAAGCAAAAAACTGAGGTGTTTTTGTAAACTCACACACTTACATACACACGGTGTGAGGGTGAGGCACAAACAGCATCTGTGGTATTACTTATTTTGTTTTGGGTGAAAACGAGAAAGAAGAGCCCAACTACCTCTGAACACTGGGCCAGGCTCAAAATCAAACACTATTTCACTGGGGACAGAATGTAGGAGGGGACTGGGAGTCCGGGATTGGTATTTCCGAAGACAGCGCATCAGCTGGTTCAAAGGGGCTGTTAGAGAGAAAGAGACGGGCAGGCAGAGACAGGAAGACAGACACACAGAAGAAATGAAAGAAGTTATGGGAAATAACTAGGAGGCTTTGACTCCAATTCATGGATTGCTTCTGTACTTTGAAGGAAAAACCTTCTCCAATTATTAAAAATGTACTTTCAAGAATGGGAATAGCCAATTGTTCTCAGATGCCAAGCAGACAGCTCATGACCAAAGTTAAAACTGACATGATAATACGACATTTAAATGCTGGACATAATGGGCAAAACTTGTTGAAAGCCACAACTACCAAGACATACAAGATAGTCAAAACTGGCAACTTCTTTATCAGTAAAAGTTCATGGATTTAAGGGGAAGTGGGGGGGAAGGAGCGGTACTATAGCCAGCCTAAGGAATGATAGCTTCTGAACACACAAAGCAGTAGCCAGCTACTAGTTAACAGATACAGATGACAGAACCAAAGTCAGCTGTAGCTTACGGTATAAGATCTTATTAGCCACTGAACTACAGAGATCAGGCTAACTAAGACTTTTCTGGGGGTGAAGCAGGTTAACAGGAGATATCAGGCCTGTTCATTATTTGGAGCTGGGTGAATGGTCACAGGCATCTCCTCTTTATTAGGAGTCAGCTATATCATCTCAAGGGACTAAGTACAGCAAAGGAGACGTTTACACAAGGCTTTGACAGCCAATGCTTAGGGTTCTTCTTGGGGAAAGCAGACTTCACAGTAGTGATTGTTGGCTCATGTGTGACACATGAAGAAAAATGATAATTCTGCCTTTTGTCATTAATTTTGCTTTAAAAAAGAGTTAAGGCTGTCTACAGTAGTGCTGTTGAAAGGCACACAAGAGATCAGGCTTTAGTTTGAAGTCATAATTACTTGTTCTCCAGGTTAGCAAAGGCATGCAATACAGCAAAGCAGCAGCTTCAGCTGGGGAGAGGGGAAGAAGCAGCTCAAGTATCTCATGCCATTACGAGACACAGCAGTTTATATGGCCAGTTCACAAAACATATTGACAGACTTCAAAGGAAGTTCCTGATGACTCCTTAGGTGGAAGGGTAGTGGTTGGCATAAGGGGCTTTGAGAATGGGATGGGAGGTTTTAAGTGTATGTTGAGGGGAATCCTCAATGCTCCATCAGGAACAGAGGGGATTCCCCTTCTCTAGAAGTAAAATTATTTTAAAACACTGGCTACTACTTCACAGCCTTTCCTCCTTCCCTCTCTCCTACTCCCAGAATGACTGGTGAATGACTGAAACTCTTATCAGACAGACGCTAAATATCATAGATAAACAAATGTAAATAAATTTCACTGCTCTCTTCACATTTCTCTCTGTGTCTGTGTTTGGAGGAATGAAGTAGTACAAAGGGGAGGGGCTAAAGAAATCATGTAATTACATTTAGTAAGAGAAGATAGTTCTAAGACTACTTACCTCCCTCTCCTCGTAACCCCTGGTCTCTAATCAAGTCCTACAAACAAAAGCACAAGTGTATGTGTCTAGTTCATATGTTATTATTTGTATCACTGTATTGCCTAAAAGCCCCCATCAGAATTGAGGCTTCATCACACTGAGCATTGCCCAAAAACAAAAGGCCAGCCTTTGCCCGAAGAGCTTACAATCTAATAATTACAGTAACATGCAAAGTATATATATAATAATGTATGAAACGTTACAAAAAACAACTTAATTTCAAATAGTGTAGTCCAACACTAACCTGAAGTACAGGCTAGTTAAAATAGATGCATACTTGTAGGTATTGATTTAGGCCTGCAATTAGTCAACATGAAAGGGGAGAAATTGAACCAAATCAGGAATAACCTTTCCAGTTATGTTGTTTGAAACACAAAATGCTCTTAAATGTCATGTCAGAAGCTGGGACACCAATTTCTTAAACTGAGGATACCAATTCACAAAACCTTTGTTTAATCTTTTCCTGTAACAAGGTACCTGATATCTACACCAATGGCACTCAGTTATTTTCAAAGATGTTGATTGATTTTATCACGTCTCCTTAGGTTGCAATGTGGTATGCACTGATTGTGTTTGCTACAAAATATCCAAAGACCACAACTCAGCAATTTTACAAGTAGTAGTAAACCACAAGTTTGAACAGAGAAAAGTCATGCAAATTCTCTTCACACATCACTTTTCACCAATAAGCTTTAAATGTTTGAATCCGGAGACCTAGTGACCCCGTAGGTTAATGTACTAACCTTTTGCTCTCACTTAGATCACAGGTTCAAGGAGTTTGCTTATTTTTATGTTTTGGTAGCTTTGCTGCTAAATCAAAACCATTCAGCTGACAGCTCAGTGATTTTCAGAGGGCAGGCTAACGGACAGGTCAGGGCACTAAAAGCCAGGATTCAGGCGTTAGTACCCCAACACATCACCAAACTCATCCATTTCATCCTCACCTATAACAATTTTAAATTCAACAACAAATGCTTTGTCCAAACCGTGGGAACAGTCATGGGTACTAGAATATCTCCTCAACATGCCAACCTCTTCATGGGCCACTTTGAGGAAGAATTTCTGGATAAATGCACCATGAAACCAATGATATGCCTGGGATACATTGATGATATTTTCATCTTCTGGACATAAACTCCCTCACAGATTTCCACTACAACTTCAACCACCACCACCCATCCATTGCACCTTCTCTAGAACATTCCCACACTAGTATCAACTTCCCGGACACCACAATCAGCTTCAACAATGGAACCCTACAGACAACTACACACGTAAACCCACTCCACCTACCTTCATAGGTCCAGTAACCATCCCAAACACACCAAGAAATCTGTTATCTACAGCCAGACACTCAGATATCACAGAATATGCTCTGAAGAGAAAGTCTAGGATACACACCTTAACACACTTAAAACCACTTCACCAAACCAGTGGTTCTCAAATTTTTTAAATGGAGCCCCCCGTGGACTTCTGTCTCACAATCGCACCCCCCTTCCCCTGAATTGTGCCCCCCTTTCCCACTTCTGAAAAGGGAGGCCCTTTCAGGGAAAAAAGGGGGGCGCTTCCTATGCTGTAGACCCTTTTTTCCCTGAAAAGGGGGAGTTCGGGGGAAGGAGGAGGTGCTTCTTGCACTGTAGGCCCTAACAATCGCACTCCTCCTTTCCCCGAACCCCCCTTCAGAAAAAAACAGGGCCTACAGCACGGGAAGCGGGGCAGCAGCAACACAAGGACCAGTGGCAGCAGGGAGCAGCAAGCACAGGTAGCAGTGCAGGAAGTGGGGAGCGGGTGCAGCAGTGCAAGGACAGAAGCAGTGTGGGGAGTGTGCCTGGCAGTGGCAGGGGGCTGGCTGCTGCTGCAGGAGGTGGGCAGCAGTGGCTGCTTCCGTCTCCGGGGAGCGTGGAGCTGGACTGGCTCTGTTCCCTGCTCCGCACACCCCTATGATCCATCTCATGCGCCCCCACTTTGAGAACCACTGCACCAAACAAGGACACTCCACCAGAGAAGTAGATGGGCCATCCATATACTCTGAGAGAACCTGCTTCAATAGGGAAATAAAGCTCCCTCCCACCACATACCCCTAGTTGTTACCTACCACCCCACACTGGGACCCACACGGGGTATCATTAAAAAGTTACAACCCACACTCAGTGGAGACCACATCCTGAAAGAAAACTTTTCTGAACCCTGTTTTATTGTCTTCAAACACACCTCCAAGCTCCTCGCAGACAAGGACACACTAACTCAAAGCAGCACCAGACCCTGCCAGAACAACAGAATGCAAAACAAGTAGATATCTCCATTGCTACAATGATCAATACTCCTTCCAAGATCCTACAGGCACCTATCACAACATGTAGTGTACCTCATCCAGTACACTGAATGCCTCCATATCAACTATGTAGGTGAAACCAATCACTACACTCTCAAATGAACTCACAAAGAAAAATGATAAAAAGAGAAAAAACACCGTATCACCTGTGGGTGAACACGTCTCACAAAAAGGTCACTCTATATCTGACCTCTCAGTCCTCAGCCTCAAAGGAAACATCTATACCTTCAAAAGACGAGCCTGGGAGCTTAAATTCATGACTTGGCTAGACACTAAAAAATCATGGACTGAATAGACACACTGGATTTATGTATGGCCTATTACAACAATCTGTACGCCATTAAACCTTTGCCCCCTGTCCCTGCATTTTCCCCTCCTTCCCCCCCCCACGACTGGAAAGATGTTAACGGGCCAGTTCACCTTGAATGATCCCTTGAAAATGTGTGTTAGCTACTTATGCTAAACAATCTGTTCCACCTTGTATTTAGCAGTGACACTCTGAGTACATTTCCCAGACCTGAAAAAAAGCTCTGTGTAAGCATGTCTCTCTCACCAACAGAAGTTGGTCCAATAAAAGATATTACCTCATTCACCTTGTCTCTCTACGATACAGGTATGTGTTAGAAAAACTAGCAAGATACTGGTGAGATTAGCAGTTTGCATAGCGCTGGCCAACATTATGCCTACTTCGAATCAATGTACTTGTCCTTCATTTTCATAAGTGTTAAAATTCAGCCTCCAAAATGTCAAAGGATACAGACAAAAAAATTCAAGACAATCACATTGTAGAAAATTATTGGAGGTTCAAGGAGAATGTTAAGGGTCATACATGCAGGGCAATAAGTCATTTCTGAGATTCAAAGCAGCATCTGGTAATTTCATATTCAGTTTATTGCAAAAACCACATCTTCCAATGCCAGAAACATTATTCCCATTGTAAGTGATACAAGAAATCAAACATTTAAAAGAACATTTTCAACACTTGGGAGGTCTTGCAACAGTTATTACTGGCTTTTCAGGATCATCATTATGGGGCGGTGGTAGCAATAATAGTTCAGGCATTGATCTTAAAACTGAGAAATTGTTTGTGGCAGTGTGCTTGCGTGGAGAATTGGGAATATGATTGTCAAGTGGGATTCAACTCTGACTTGTAAAAACTCTTCTCTTGTTACTTAGGATTTAGGAAGATTTGAAGACAAATAAACAAGAATTTCTTTAGAACAATAGCATTTGTGTGTGTATGTTACGAGCTCAGTGGCATATATTAGGAAAGCTGATCAACTCCACTGTTACTGATCAAATGTATATTGATACTTACATCAATATTGACAGGCTCTATTGTATTGATGTGCACATTGGGTGCTGAAGACGAGCGATCTCGTTGCCCAAATTGATTCCGATGGTCTTCATCTGCTGGTCGGAAGGGCTGTGGGATTGGAATGGATTTTGAAGGAGAAGGACTAGGGAGAATTGGTGGTCTGAGAAACAAAGTCAAGGAAAAAGAGGATTTAGGTGTACAAATGGCTTCAAATATCCTATAGTAGGTGTGACAAATCCTTTTCTTTTTAACTATGATATATACAAAATGTCATTTCTTTAGTAGGCCAGTATAAAGACCTGATCAAAACCAATTTATATATAATTGTAACTAATCCCTGCTGTATGAGCTCCCTAATTACAAAATGGCGAAATAAAATGTTCTGGGGATAAAGCATAAACAATCTTTACTGCATCTAGCTACCTGGGTCAATCCCTTGATGCTGGGAATCAATGAGGCCAGATGCACATTGCAGAGGATGGGCTACTCCACAGCTTCTTATAGTAAGAAGCAAATGTGATACCCCTTTTTTAATGGTAACCCAATGAGAACTAAAGTTAATGTACTACATCAGTGTCCTGTGTTTGAATAATCTCACAGAATAAAGTACATATAAGAATAGGATTACTGTGCAGTAGAGATGGACTGAAAACTATCAGTTAGCAAAAGTAACAATTAATGTTACAGCTATCATTGTAATTGGAATTATTAGTAGCAAACTAAAAATAAAAATACTAGCTTTTAACCTCTGAATTCAGTAAATCACTTTGAACATTTAAATATTTTAAAACATTTATAAATGTTACAATTACTGAATTGGAGTTTGGTTTTGAAACATACAGTTCAGAATATTTAGATCAGTTTTTGAGGAAAAATAGCTGTTATGGGTCATTAAAATGCAACTAAACCTTAACCTTTGATTGTAGAGTCCTGTGTCATTTACTGAACAGAGAAAGTATCTACTTGTGCTTATCTTTTTATTAGTAAAAAGTAGGGTTGTCAAGCAATTAATTGCGCTGTTAACCAATAATAGAATACCATTTATCTAAATATTTTTGGATGTTTTCTCCATTTTCAAAAATATTGAATTTCAACACAATTACAATTGTAACTGCAGTGCCATGCGAATGCCTGTTCTCACTTTCAGGTGACATTTTAAAGAAGAAGCAGGCAGCATTATCTCCTGTAAATGTAAACAAACTTATTTGTCTTTGCAATTGGCTGAACACGAAGTAGGACAGAGTGGAGTTGCAGGCTCTAAAGATTTACATGGTTTTGTTTTTGACTGCAGTTATGTAACAAAAAAAATCTACATTTGTAAGTTGCATTTTCACAATCGAGATTGTCCTACAGTACTTGTATGAGGTGAATTGAAAAATACTATTTCTTTTATCTTTTTTACAGAGCAAATATTTGTAATAAAAATAATATAAAGTGAGCACTGTACACTTTGTATTCTGTGTTATAACTGAAATCAATATACTTAAAAATGTAGAAAAACATCCAAAAATGTTTATGATAAATTTAAATTGGTATTCTATCATTGTTTAATAGTGCGATTAAAACAGCAATTAATCACAATTAATTTTTTTAATTGAGTTAACTCAAAACAAATTAATCACTTGAGTTAACTGCAATTAATTGACAGCCCTAGTAAAAGGGCAAGATGTCACTTATCCATCTACTCTGGTTAAAGGTAGTAAATCAATATTTGCCTCTTATTCAATTCAAGGTCAATCACTGCTGGGTCTGTTAGTAAGATTCAATGAATTTAGGAAAAAAGCCAATGAGAAAAGCTTGCTTTTCTTCTTCAAAGGTAACTTTACACTTACAGCACACTTGATAGCAAGTAATAGTCAATTTGAACTTACTGCAAACATGTCTTCTCATAATAGAGCAGTCCTCTAGTCTTGAGACTGATAGATGAGTTAACCACAGTCACAAAGGCTAGGACAAGGAAGGGATTTAGAAGTGGGGACAAAGCAGCATGGAGCACCAATGAGGTCCTATCATAAGTCCCCTTAAAATAAATTCTTTCTAATCTTTTTTTGTTCACTGATGTTTAGGGGAAATAGCACCCTACACAGAGAAGGTGGTGGTCTTTTTTTTTTTTTTTTAACCCAAGGAGGATACTTTGAAGACTACTTACTGGCAGAGCCATATTTATTCCATTTTTCATTAGTGATTGTACACAGTTTAGCACAGGCCCTGGAAATAATTTATTTCAACTAAATTATCATGCACTCACTACCCTTCTCCAAAAGCTAAGCAATGGGGAATAAGGGAAAAGCTAAGCAATAAGGGGAAAAGCTAAGCAAGGGAATAAGGGACCCTGAGTTTTCCCATCTAGGATAGCCTGCATCATATTTACTTTAAGGCAGTGATACTCAGAACTCAGTGGTTCAGAAGCCAAATTAGCAATCAACATTACTGCAGCTTTTTTAGGTAGTGTGAATTCATTGTTTCATTTACTATTTTTATTTTCACAGCAAAATGACTAACCAAGTATTCTACAATCGGTTAATAATACTGGTTAATAACTAAATCACACAATGTTTTAATATCATATACTGCAAAGAGCTGCAGCAGACATACTACAGAGCCACTTGCAGCTCCCGCGCCTCAGACTGAGGATCACTGCTTTAAGAAGATGTTTATTAATATTCTTGGTCAAACGCTCTGGATTCTGAGTTCAAGTCTCGAGGGGAGGAGTGAGGGTAAAAAGAGCTTCACTTTCTAAAGGGGAGTAGACCTCTAAGGAGGCTTAAAGGCTTTCCTGGAGCGTTTTGTTGTTGGGTTTATTTGTTTTAGTTTTGGAAGCCTTTTCTCTGGTGTGGGAGGACTGCAAAGAATCTAAGCAATTGCTTAGATTATCTTTAGGGGGGACTCTGATGTAGATGTAGGAGAAAGAGGTTGGCTAAGAAGAGGAGTGCAGGTGCAGGCTCCTTCCAAGCATGATCTCCTGAAAAGAAGTGAGTAGCTGATTATGGGATGTAACATGACGTCAGCTGTATCTCATTAAGGAGTATCTCCAGGCAGATAGGCACCCTGAGAGGGGCACTCCTGACGGGTCATAGGCTACCAGTGTTGAATGTGGCACTTCTGGATTTGAGTGACTAGTCAGAAGATTGGGGGCAGTGAGTTCTATGGCACAGCAGGTTCCTGGATTCAGGGTGGACTCCTTTCAGCCACGGTCTGGCTGCAAGACCCACAGGCCCTACCTTTGTTCATGTCTGCACTGGGCATTGCTCCACTATCTGTGGGGCCCTGGCCAATTCATCCCCTCAGATGACAACATGAGAAGGGACTTCAGCCCATTCACTTGGCATTGCTGAGGGACCATTCATTAAGCAGTAACGTCTAACAAATGTGGGGGAAGGGGAGAAAAAGAGAAGCGCAGCAGAAAGGATAGTCATTATACTTTGGGGTGTGACCTTATCTGTGTGTGGGGTTGAGGTGCAGCTCTATCCCCACAGCCTACAGTCTGGGTACAGACTGCTGATAGGGAGGGGAGGAGAAAAGCAGCAGCAGGGGGGAGAATGGAGAACTGCTCACAAAATCCAAGGGGCAAGCAGCCTAAATCAAAAGACGAGCTCTTTACTGTGGCGCACACACAGCAGACTGGGGCTGTTATGCACTTCCAGGGCTCATAAAGGGGGGAGTAGTTTGTGCGCCAAATTATGAGAGTCTACGGCTCCTCTGGCCTTTGTGGGTGTGGTTAAACACCTGTTTCCAGGCTGTATGAGAAGGGAGTTCTTTCTGGGCATACTGGGGGGTTTGCCACATTATCCAGCACAGTTTCTTCCCAGGCCCATATACATATCTTCCACTGTAAGGACCTTTAAATCAGTCATAAATAAAATATTCATGGCCTACATGGCAAATGCCTGGCACATCCCTACCCCCTAAAAGACACTACTGTAACTCCTATAATCATAGAAAACAGACTGTGAATTTCTACAGTGCATTTGTGCTAAGATGATGAAGTCCTGTTCTGATTCCTATTTTATTGACATCACCCGTAGGAATTTCTGTTAGCAAGAAAAGTAAGGTTCAATCTCCCAAGGAAGGAGAGCATGCCTAATCTATTGCACTAATGAAACAGTCCAAGATTTAATCTTTTGCTCACTGTCATAAAGATCAACACTCCCATGGACTTCAAGTGGTGCAAGTTGAAAGCCACTAAGAATAAGAAGGCAACTTGGATATATGACTGTAAATGACCATTAGTATTTCACAGATTTTA
Organism: Emydura macquarii macquarii; assembly: GCF_026122565.2. NCBI lineage: Eukaryota > Metazoa > Chordata > Testudines > Chelidae > Emydura > Emydura macquarii. The sequence continues at coordinate 4,251,293 of NW_027133667.1, forward strand.
CAGAACCACAACACCCATCCTCTCCTCACACAGCGTCCCCAAAATATTGAGAAGCCTGAAACAATTTTTAAAAAAAAATATAATTGCCTTCTAAAATTCAATTCACCATACAAATACCAAAGGCATTCAAGTCTTAATATGGACTGTCCATGTTTCCTTACACCCATTATTGTGACTTTCCATGTGCTTAAGGCTTTGTCTACCCGGAAAAGGTTATCTCACTATAATTATATAGATATAATAAAAGTGAAAGATTGGGTCCAACACTGCTTTATCTAAAGTGCCTTAAGCCACTTTGTCTGTGAGAAATAGCATCCACACAGAACTATGATTTTTCAAAATACGCATACAGTTTTCTGGGCATATATCTCAGGGTAGAATTTTATGGCACTAAGTTCCGTGCATTATAAAGTTATTTATTATAGCAGATTGTGAGATACCTACTGGAATTTTGGGACTTGGGTCAAACTCCCATGATTCCTTCCACTGTATCCCACAATTAGCCTGTTGTTCATTAGCCAGCACCACTTTTCAAAGTTTCAAACTGATTTTCAAACTACAGCCAGACAGCATGCTGAGCATAGCAACCCTAACCATCATTAACACAAACAGGACACTCCAGATGTATTAGCAATCAAGCAGGTGGCTTTGGAGGACATGGAAGATCATAGAGCCCCATGTTTTTCATAAATACGAAATAACACAAAACAAAACACTGTGTAAACGAAAAGAAAATGAAAAAACTCACCCCGTAGCAGCAGCTCCTGTCCACAGGCGAAGGCCTGGCTCACCACTCTGGGTGTTGTGACCTAGTAAACATAGTCGTAGTACCCCGAGTAGGGAGCCAAGCCCAGCCCCTGTAGGGCAGGAGCTGCCACTGTGGGGTGAGTGCAGGGCAGACTTGCCCAGGGTCTCCCACTCCCTGCGGGCAAGACACACACACACCCTTAGGCCAGACCCAACCCCTCTCCCACCTCCACCCCCAACATGGATAAAATGAATACAACAAAAAATTCCCAAAAAATAAAATGATAAAAAAATAAAAAGAATTTCATGGGGATCTAAAGTGCATCACCGCTACAACCACCACAATGCCATGCAGGTACTACTAGAAAAGGAGCAGCTACTTCCGCAGCTATTTCTTCATGACATTTTCTGGGATAGGTGTCACTCGGGGCAGCATTACTTGTGGCCCCAGCCAATCAGCGCTGACTGGGGCAGGCTGGGACAGTGCTGCAAACCTTCAGGATGCAGAAGGCCTTTCCTAAGAATCTGTGGAGAACTCAACCTGGAGTTGTAGTTCTGGACCACCACAGTGAGAGTCCCCTCTTCACATGGAGAAGTATGTGGCCACCGCCATATGGAAGATCACCATCTCCAACTGTACCTGTCATAGCTAACCAGGTCAGTGTCTCTAAATTGGCTGTACAGAGACTTTTGGAACATTATTAACAACTAGAAAGGATGCCTCAACCAAACGTCCCTGTGGTCCAGGGAACTAGGTCACAAAAGCATTGTGCTCGTACTTTGAGAGCAGGATGCAGTAGAGGAAAATATGTGTAATATAGTGAATGAAATGAATACAATGTAATGTATATGGCTTGTGAATTAATTTTATTAGGAATGGATGTTGTTAGGAAGAGCTGGCTGAAAAATTTAATTGATATAAGTGCAATGGTAAACAAAACTACTGATTTAACACAAAAGAAAGTGCAAACTTAAAAAGAATTAAAACAGTACAGAAGTAACCAAAGTATAGACTGAATGCATGTTTGTTAAGATAGGGCCTCAAAAACGTATAAGTGGGGATCATTGGTGTTCTCCTTGTCTTAGGAGTGGAATGGTGTGGGGAACTCTCTCTTTCTTGCAGTTGGGGAATGAAAGGGGGCTCCCGTCCCAGTACACTGTGTTCTTAATAGGCTGCAGGACAGGATTAGGTTAGAGCTTTACACAAGAGTACAGCACCACATTGGTTTCCAGCAAACTTGTCTCTTTCCACATAATGTCCAACATCCTTTCCTGCAAGTCTCTTTCTCTGGTCAATCAGTCCATGTGCTCTCTTGACAATTTCTCAGCATATGCCCTGTTGTCCTCTCTCTCATTGCTGTCCTGCCACACAAATCCTTCACTCCATTCCCCTAGGGTTTTTTGCCCTCTGCTGGGACTCATTCATGAGGTCACCAAACATCCTTCTTTGTCCTCTTTCTCTTCCCTCAGAGGTTTGCCAGGAGCTCAGCTACTGATAACACCCCATTCGATGTGAGCTGTTCCATGTCACATGCTAGGAGAACAGAGAAACCATATAAGTAGTAACTATACCAATAGAATAACCACCATGCCAAAAATGACGTTATTTCTCTCCAAATTTTCTCACTTTTGGAATTCCATTTCCTTGCGTTCTTCCCAGCCTGGGGTACGCTTGGATATAATACTTTTGTGAAGTCATTTTTCCTCTAGCAGGGGTCCCCTGCAATATGATATAGCAGCACCTTTCAATTAAAACTATCCTTATACTTTGTCTGTGTGTGCATGTTTGTTTGTTTGGGGATGGGAGAATGGAAGGCGTGTGTGTTCTCATGGGACAGGCTAGTAATTGTTTGTACTCCCCTGTAGCCTGCCCTTACATTGGTGGATATTACTCTCAGGCATATCCCAAAGAGGCAAAGTAGGGTCCTGTTCATAAAGCAAAGAGACGACCAGGAAGATATGTAGTACTGTTATTGTTCCCTGAGCTGTTCCTGGAGTGAAAAGGAAGCATTATCTACATGACATGTTTCATACATGTGTACCTACATGCATTACCTACATGATGTGTGTGTCAAATTATATCATTATCTTTGCTTAAAATTCTTATCTGTAATGCCATCTGATAAACACAAAGCACATTGAAAAATAAACAGAATTTTGCAGCTGTAGTGCATGTCCTGCAGTGGCTTTAACAATACAATGTGCTGCAATAAAGGAGTGCTTCGTGAAAAAATTACATGCCTTTTTATAACACCTGCCACCATAAATGCCTTCAAGTTGTATATAACACGAAATGCTTGAAAGAACCTCTAGTGGCCAATTTATCGTGTTTACCTTCACATATGTGAAAAAGGTCAAGGCAATGACTAACCTGTGGTCTTACATGAATTTTCTATTTCTTGCTTTTTCTTTCTCTACATTACCTTGGATGCCATGTGTTCTTGTATTTTTCTCTGCCATCTAGTCACTACCTTGTGTGCAGCCACACGGGTACTGGGGGGTGGGAGTGGAGATGGTTGAGGGGTAGAGAAATTTAACATCAAGCAAAATAGGGAAGAGGAAGTGTGGTGTGTTTCGTCTGTGGGCATGGGATTAAATATTCTGTGTGGGAAGAAAAGCTGCTTTTAACAATTTGTATTTCCAGCTTCCATGCTGTGGGGACCAGAGAAAAGCTGAGTAAGCCAAGGAGTAAGGGTGTTGCAAATTGATGGACACATCTGCCATCTGCTATAGCAACATCCACCTAACATGGCGGCACACAGCCAGATCCAAGAGCGAGGTTTCCAAATCCCCCTTAACAGGCATCCTCCTTAATGGAATGGATAATAGTAATATAGCACTTAATACTTACTGGATGAGCTCCCCTCTGCAGATTCTCACTCTAGCTCACTGGCAGGGTGTCTGGGGGTATATCAAGTTGGGTCTCTGCTAAAGAGATCTTGTCTGCTCAGGGGAATTTCCTCCTGGTCAGTGTCCAGGGTTGCCTGGGTAGTTTCCGAAGGCACGTCCGTTTTATTGCGGGCCACGGCTCAACTTGTCAACATATACTGGGGTTCTGTGGTGGCCTCTTGGGCAAAGATCCAGTCCAGCTCTTCATAGCATGCACATATGATGGAAGCATTAGCAAAGGTCTTGTTTTTGTCTTTAGTATTTTCAGCATTTCTGAATCAGCTGTTTGGCTTCGGCCCAGCACTGACACATGTCCCAGGAGTACCCCTTCTCCTGCATTTGCTCGCTAGCTGATGGTAGAGCTTGGCATTCCGCTGACTACTGGACAGATGAGAGTAAACATGCTCTTCTCCCCAGAGGGCAAAGCGGTATAGCGCTCCCGGATGGGAACATGCAGAAGTACAGGGCATGGTGGCTATAAAGGGTTTGGTGTCTGTGACTATACCACGAGCTGGCATCGCAAACAAATGCACTTGGGTGCCAGCACTTAAAGAAAGGGGGGACATCCAGTCAAGAGGACCCCAAGGCATCAGTAACCAGGCAGGCCAATCGAGATGTGAAGTAATGTGCATGTGGGGATGGTAGTGGGAGGACTGCCTGAAGCGGTGTTGTTCATCTGAAATGGAGATGTGTCCATACAAACCTTACACTTGTGTAACTCATTCTGAAATAAAGTTATGTTGCTTCAAAGCGGATTAGTTACAGCTGGATACGATGCAAGATAAAGCAAAAAGAGATAATGTGCGTGTGGATGCAAAACAATTTATGCTGAAAAAACCAAAAGATATATCAAAAAACTTTCCAGTTTAGACCAGGTCTACATTACTATAGGCAAAAAGTACAACAACTAAGGCCCCTATCCTGTAAACAGTTATGCACATACTTCACTTTAAGCATTTGAACAGTTCCATTGAAATCAATGGTACAACTGGTGAACTTAAAGTTGAGCACATGTGCGAGTATTTGGAGGACGGCTGCCTAATTACTCAGGTGTGCGGAGAGGCTGTGAAGCAATATTCTGAACACCTCAAGGCAAACAGTACTATAATGTCATGTCATTAAACAGCATGAGTAAGGTCCTACCCAATAGAATCTGAAGGGGGCACTGAAGGGTACGATCCAGATGCGCGAGTGGTCTCTCCTAAGGAGGCCTCCTCCTGCGATATTGGGTGGTGTTCAAAGAACTTGGAGACAAACAGCAAACTGTGAGGCAAGAACAAAAACAAAACAAAAACAAACCTAACTTGTGCAAAACCCAGAAGGTTCACAACATAATATGCACAAAAGGAAAAAGCCATGTATCAAATTCTAAATTTTAGAATAAAGAATGCACTGGCAGACTAACCTGTAAAATTTTCACAAGTTGTTAGTTAACTGCAAGGGAACAAGAGTTATTACCTTGGACACCTTTTTGTCTAAAGTTATTTTGAAATCTTTGAGTGCTAGAAATTGTAAAAACCTAGTTTCTAAGCAGTGTAGCATGCAACTTATTCTTTCATGTTAAATCACAGTCATTTATAAAGAAGATTGTGATGTAACCTTATATGGAAGGTGGTGGTATAATATTAAAAAGGGACTTTCAAATGGGGCTATGACTAGGATAAAATGACGCATCCACATCTCTTGGTTCATCATCTAGAAGTCGCCTGGGGAATTGTGATGAATGCAAGCATAAGCAAGAAGTAAAACTATATTTGAAAAACATATGGAAGCTTTCCCCAATGGGGAAGTCTTTTTAAATGGCTTTACTTGGCTCTGTTGAAACTGAATGGTACAAAGTAAGATCACTACAGATTGAGCAGAAACTTTGGTTAGGAGATCAGGTATGGAACAAATTGAGTACAAAAATTCAAGACCAAATGGTACTGAAGCATTCCACACTTTTCTTGATTCTGCTGGACACTTTTTGCCCAGGTATACAAAAACCACCAATAGATCTTATTTTTCAACCAAGCCTGCAGTAAAACAAATGGCAATTTTACCTAATTGATCAAGAAAGTCCAATGTTATTCAAGACCAAATTAACCGTAACTGGTCTATGATAATACACCTGCATCTAAACACATTTAAGTGAGACACTATCCTTCCCCTGATAAGGAATCTTTGATTGGATAATAGTATCTGTCACTGGTGCAAAGTTTATCTTTCTAAATCAAGATTTCAGCCTCCTTTTCATTTTCTAAGAAATAGCACTGAGATAATAAGAACTATATACTCTTACCACAACAGCTTCGCTATTTTATTTTCTCAGACACTTCTCTTGACTTTCTCAAATACATCTGTCAACTAGTTCTTGTGTCATATAAAGAAACTCAACAAAAGTCTGAATTAAAAAAACCACAGGAGTTTTGATTACTTACTCAAGCTGGTCATAATTAACACACATCAGTGGCACCTCTGTACTACAGCGCTGGTGAAATTTATAACCACAAGTCTGGCATCGGAATCCCTGGAAAAGCAGCTTTCGACAAAAGTCACAGAATGCTAAAGTGAAGAATGTCTTTCGTACCTGTGGTGTCAAAAATAAACAGTTAGATAGGACACTTTTGTAATCTGACAGGGCTCTATGTTTCCATTAAAATATTATTGTCATCTTGCCCTGGAACATATACTTACAACTCTTTTTTTTGATCTTGCAAATATAGTTTTATACACAATAAGCAATAAGTTATTTTAAACACAAAGATCTTATATTTGAAGTAATCTTAGTTATAAAGAATTAGGGCCTCCTCTCAACAGCTTATCAGACTAATATAGACACGATACAAAGTACATTGGGTAATAAAAATGGAAAAAGAATTTAGGCTAAAGTTTTCAAAAATTGTGTGGCTAAAGTTAGTCACCTAAATCCATATCTAAGCATCTAGATAGAAGTAGCTAGATTTTCAGAGGTGCACATAACCATGCTTCAGGAGCACAGAGGCATTTGGCACCTTTGATCACATCACTTTATTTAGCTGCCTAAATATGGATTTAAAGCAGCTACCCTTAACATTCAAGTTTGAACATTTTGATCTTTAGCCTCTAAGATTTCCACCATCAGCATTAATATGCATCACTCAATGAGCAATAAAGAAAATTGCTATGGGACTGTGAAGCAAAAGTCAAAAGTACCCTGTGTCAGAACTATAAATAAAGAATCCCTACTTCAAAGATATATGACTCTTATAGGCATTTAACCTTAAGAAAAATTAAAAAATATATAGGTGAAAGAAAACACGTCAAAGATATTTAAACAGAATGCCTCAAAAAATCTTGTAAACAGTGGATTTGAGGCCTGTTTTAGAGGGTTTTGTTTGTTGTTTTATCTTTATCAGCAGCAAGATGACCCTCCTCCTCAAAAATCAGAGGATTGGAAATATTTAAATAGTTTATAATTCGGCTTGGAGGGTTTAGATTTTTATCCATAAACGTCAATGTCACTGCCCACATAAAACGGATGAAAAGCTATTTCCATCAACAATGATCTCAATTTACAAATAGGCAAAGTAAAAAAAAAAAAGTTGCTTGAGAACTTTATTAGAGTTTGATTTAAGGATCTTTACCTTGTATATTTTGACATATGATGTTGACAATTTGTGTCTTAACAGTCATGAAACTTTAATTTTCTGAATCTCAACATCTACTACCATTAGATAATTATTGTCTGACCCATCCCATTGACTGAAGACAATTTCCTGCAACTGTGAAAATTTAACTTGATAAAGATCTAAAAAATAAACATCGCTATTATCCATCAAAATTATTAAAAAAGAAAAATCAAATTCTGCCCAACCTATTTACAATTTTGTTTACTAAAACATGGAAATGTTTGTAGTTTTTAAAAAAGAAAAAGTACACATGGCACCACACTACAGGATACAAAACTTATATTCTATTTTGGCTCTCCACCTTAGAAGCATGACTAGCTTAAAATTAACACAAGAAGGATTTCCTACAAGTAACAATCAAAAGTTTAAAAGGATGCTGTCCAGAAATTTTTATAATAGCTTTTTGCAATCATTTAACAGTCCACTGTTTGCATAATGCATCCTAAGCCTGAAAATAAAATAGCTTTCATTTAGATTTTGCCCTTTTCCAGGTGATAAATGTTATTTCCAAGACCATGTATGGACCTGGAATGATCCAGAGGGGTTCTGTTTAACAGCTTCCACTCATATAGCATCTTATCAGGTCAAAACATATTTGTGCACCAGCATCACTGATGATGTCACCATAGCTCTGGGAATATGGTTCGTTAGTTAATTGCTGCTGCAGAGTCAGCAGGGGAGCACAGAACACATTTTATAGATACAGCTATACAAAAATAGTGGATTATTATTACCACTCTGCAATGCAGTGGTGATTTAAAAACCCTACATTCATAGATTTCAGAGGGTTTCTCCTACTAGAATATGAAAATGTTAAGGAAGGTCAAGTTGTGTTTATTTTAATGTCAATTATCTCAATAAGATTTGGTTCACTTGAGCCTTTTCAACTGAAAACCTCTCATGCAACAACCTTCCCCACCACAGATACAAATGTTTGTTCAAAAACAAAGTTATTTTGATTTAAAATGTTCAAAAGTAGATTTAACTCTAGTGAACATTTTAGACAGTTCATAATAAAGGTACATACAAAATTGTGTGTGGTAAGCGGCACATTCTCCAAGACTTCCACGTGCAACTCCTCTCCTGTGAGCCAGGAAATGTCAGTGTCCCAGCCAATAGGCTTCTTCTCTCTGAAGTGTAAACAAGCCCTTTATGGTTACCAACCTGCAAGCCCTTGCAAACGTTTTGTTATGCTGGAGATGTGAAAAGTTGTTATCGAGGGGATAGTGGTATTGTGGGAGGTTTGCTGTCCAGTCTTCCACTGTTAGAAATTTAAATGGCAAGAAATTAATCTGAGTTTACCCCCAAATAATTGCATCACTCTAGGACAAAAGATGCACTCTTTTCTTTAAACCAGCTTCAGCAAAGACAACGGCAAAGAATGGCTGACCACTTGGGTCCAAATTGATGGGTACTTTTCTATCCAGTCAAAGAAAAAGAATGCTTGTGTGACAATTTGTCCCCATGTCGTATGCAATGTTGTTGTAGCCATGTCGGTCCCAGGATATTAGAGAGACAAGGTGGGTGAAGTAGTATCTTTTATTGGACCAATTTCTGTTGGTGAGAGAGACAACCTTTCGAGCCATACAGACCTCTTCTTGGGAAAGATACGCAGGATGTCACAACTAAATACAATGTCAAACAGATAGTTTAGCATAAGAAGTTAGCACATATTCATCTTGAATGGTCCCTTAGAACACGTGCTAATTACTTACACTAAACAATCTATTCAACCTTGTATTTAGTTGTGACACCCTGAGTACATTTCCCAAGAAGAGCTCTGTGTGGCTCGAAAGCTTGTGTCTCTCACTAACAGAAAATGGTCCAATAAAAGATATTTCACCTCTCTCATTTATCCCCGTAACAGACTTTCAGAGGGCTTACTAATTCAGGGAATGGTAGGATTTTAAATAGAAGTTTAAGGATGGAAACTCATTTTAAGAGCTATTCATGTAAATCCTGCAACCAACTGAGTTTTACTTTGAAACCCTGTTCAAGTAAAACCAATTAAAAGAAGTTAAAAATTCAAAACAACCCTACTTTATAGTTTATAATTAGATGTTTTCACATAGTTTAGCAGCTAAAACAGCCCTCACAGATAACAGCCTGTTGTATTCTGTTAAGTGTATCCTAGGAGGAGTGGTGTTTAAAAGATTTCCCCATAAACTTTTCATGTGTCATAACCGTCTAGCACAGTTTTGTGGCCATCACCCCATATTTTGTGTTGGCCCAAACCATCTTAGCACAAACTAAATAGTTTATTCTGAATTTATTGAGATTGATCTTTACCATCACAGTGTTGGATGGAATTGGCCCATTCCGGTATACTCCTAGAAAGAACCCCGATAGTGTAAAAAAAAAAAAAAACCCACACCACACAAACCATACCCATCTTGTATTCTGTAAACAGCACAGCACTCTGGGATAAGACCCCTCATCATCAGAGCTTTCTTTAGACTGTCCCGGACTGTCACTCCACATCTTGCTGGAACCTGCAAGGTCAAACATAACAAGCATTAGAGGAAGAGATTATAATTTACTCTCATCTAATGTTCCAGTCCCTAAAGAGTATACAAAATGTTCAAAGCGCCACAATTTTCACTTTTACAGAACTTCTCAGAATCCTAAATAATAATTTACCAAAGTACTTTGCACATAGTGGACATTGTGTAAACTGCATACAAACCAGACTATTATGAATTCCATATCAAACCAAGCTCAGCTGGACATGCTTCCACCTAAATTTCTAATGACGTTTCAGAGAGAAAACTTGACCTGACTACGGGTGACCTTCTTTCCTTCTCATTTTGCAATAGAGATGGCACATAGATAGGTAACTAAAAGCTATTTATACATATGATCATTTGAAGAGGTTGTACTGCAATTAAGTGGAGTGATGTGTCATTTGAAACTAAAAATAAACAGGCAATATGATGAACTAGCTTGAACTGGACTACGTGCCATATGTTTATAAAATTCATTATGATAGATAATAAAATAAGATACAAAAATCAAAAATGGAAAATACCAACTTCAAATCTAGTCATTTTAAAAAGAAAAAAAAAGAATAGCAGTGTCAGGTAACATCCGTCCTTGAGACCCAGCCAATGTTTGTGATTCTACAGACACATTTTCCTATTTGTAAAAAATATTTTTCTTTCCCCTTTTGCATTTTGACTCACATGAGCAAACAGGAGTAGCTGAATACAGAGGAAACAGATTAAAACTGACCAAACACAAAGTATTGTGAAATGCACAAACATTGAATATAATTTTTCCTCTAATCTCTTCCAGTCACCATGATCATAGGTGTTTCCAGTTACAGTAGGTAAGCTTTAAAAACCCCCAAAAAACAAAACAAAACTGTGATTTTTAGTTGACAGCGTTGTTTAAGCAATCAAAAAGGATACGATATATTAAGGCGGCTTAACATATTAAATACTGCCATTTTAATACAGAACACAGTGTTTCCCTTTGCTCATGTATATACCAGTTCTTTCCCTTCTGCTCATTCCTGCTATTTTACTTTTTGTACAATGAGCCTTTCCAGACTAGGAAATTCCTCAGCCTTAACCAACCAAAAAACCAGTCAGACCACCTGAAATGTAATTATTTATAACTTCCCAGGGGCCTGATCCAAAGTCCACTGAAATCAATGGAAATCTTTCCACTCACTTTAAAGGACTTTGGATCGGGGTCAGTTAAGCAGCTAACACTTAAAAATTCTAGGTGTCTATAGAAGCCTGTGTCTCCTACTTAAGGATAACTATGACAATCATGTTTCAATTGTCCTTGTGAATGCCACTTTACTGATGACAGATTATATATTGCATGTCTACGACTCTATGTGTATGCTCTCCTAGTAGAAAGAAATGGAAGAGACCTTCTTGGTGATGGTCTCTTAGGGCTTCCACTACTACTTCTGCAGAAACTATTCTACAGACAAATGTGTAAAGTTTCTCTCGCTATTCAGCCTAGACTTGCCCTTCCACAAATTCACTCCATTCTTTCAAAATATACCCTTTCACCAACCTCCCCCTCCATAGTGTTTACACCCCACCCTTCAATTATTTGTAGAATTATGTTCTCCTCCCCAGGCCCCACATAGTTGTTACTTAGCCAAACTGTTACAGGTGGGGCTGGTAGCACAGCCTATTATTAAGGTTGTCAAACATTTTCCATTGTAAGACCCTGTTTTCAGGTGCTTATAACATTGCTAAACTTCAACAGTTTGGGTTGAAATTTTCCATGCTGGGTGTCTGTCTCAGACTGATTCTTGTTGGAAAATTTCAGCCAAAATGGTTTAGCCATTTCCAGCTAGGGAAAAAATACATTGTGCCCACGTTAAAATTTTTTTTTTTGAGACCTCTTCTTTGAAATGCTCTAGCTTTGGACCAGGGACATGAAATTTGGCAGGGAGCAGCCTTTATACCAGGGCTGTGCCTTTTGCCATCCCTGTGAAAACTCACCCAAATTAGGCCAAGTTATAAGCCCCTGAAAAAAAAAATCACAGTTCACACACCCACTCAAGGCGCTTTCCTCACAGTCTTCCCCAGACATGAAGTATCTACATTTTGTAGCAACTATTAATTTTATTTCACTCCTCAGTTCCTTTTGAGAAATTAATAAATATTAACTAAATCTTATTGCAGGACTGACGCACTGCACGGTTAATGTTTTGCCATGATGAAAATTGACGATTTATTCCTACTCTTATTTGAGTTTAGTCATCCAGCACTCTCATAATATTTCATCCACTGCCTTCTTCATTCTATTCAGCATAATGGTAGCCAACGCTTGGCCCAGATTTAATAGAAGTAGCTCTCTCGTTCGTGCACTAAGATCACCCTTTTTTTGGCAAATGCCATGCTGATACCATCTTTCCAGTCTTGTAGCACTTGTCTTTCACCCATATTTTGTTAAGAGATTTGTTAGCTATTCAATCAGAATTTCACCTCCTACCTTTAGTACCTCTGCTTGAATTCTGTCAACCCCAGCAGCTCTCCCCTGTTTGAAACCTTCGATAGCTGCTTTAATTTAATCAGATGTTAGTGGTCCCGCTTCTATTTCTAATTTAGCGTTGGCATTTCTCTCAAACCTGTGCAGCAATCATCCAGCTAGAACAGGTTCTGAACAAAATATTCACTCTTTGACAGATAATTGAAAATGCTACTGCTTGACAAAAGCCCATCTTAAATCAACTTTATCAAATTTAATAAAGAATTAAATGGTGTCCACAGAGAGACTCTGTGGAACATGGCTAAGGGATAACAGACAAGCTGATCAACATAAGGAGTTCATATGATGGAAGTAGACATGCAATTAGATCAGATACAAGCCTGGCTGAGTGGTTCGATATTGTGACTGGTGTTAGATAAAGGAGAGTGTTAATACCAATCCTCTACATTAGCAATAGAGTGGGTGATAAAGCAGGCAACAAAAGGCATGTGTGTGGTGCACAATAGGTTAGCAGAGATGAGTTACACAACCTTGAGTTTGCCACCGACATTACTGTACTAAGTATGATGTGGAACGGAATGATTGCCTTTATACCAGAAGTAGAACAGGAAGCAGCAAAAATTGGATTGAAAACAAAAGCAGAGAAACCAAGATTATGAAGGTAAGAAATTGGATAATAGATGCAAAGGTGTATATAGAAAATAAATCAAACAGGTAACAGAACTCTTCTATCTGGGGAGCATGATGATATATGAAGGTGACTGCGATAAAGATATTCATATAAAATTAGGAAAAGCAAACACCACTTTTAGAAGGTGGAACAACATCTGTTCATACAGAGGTCTCCAAACTAAACTAAAGCCCAGATTATACTATGATTGTACTGAGACCATTATTGAACGGAGCAGACAGGCGGCTAACAAAAAAAGAGACCGGAGGCTGCCCATCACAGATGGCTGAGGAAGATATTACACATTATATGGAAAGAAAATAGCAAAGAAAGAAGTCTCAGGTGGTTGGGACATTTACACCATATGGAAAATGGGAGACATGTTAAGCAACCATTGAATTGGAGAATACAAAAAGGGAGGAAGGCCAAGGAAGAACTGGCAGAAGACAGTGACAGGATACTGAAAGAACTGGCATCACCTGGGAAGAAGTACTACAACTAGTGGGTGACTACAATCAATGGAAGAATTGAACTGCCCCATGTGTCAGTAGCACAGGACACCCTAAGGACTATGGTAAGGTCATCCAGCAATAGCCTGGACAGATCGACAGCATAAGATCTACTGAAGGATTAGTGCAGTAAAATCAATAAGTTACAGGTGCATTCTACCCAGTATGTTCACATTACATATATCAGGCAAATTATAACCAACAGTATTCAGGTCCATTTTACAAGTCTTCATTGCCACAGATTGCCACAGATTGCAAGAGAACTCCATTTTCAATATTTGATTGATAAATATGTGGGGAATTGTAATTGGATTAATCTGATTAGGTTCTGTCAGTCAAAGACAGGGTGGATAGTGGTAAGAAACTAATTTATTCAGCTGTCTGAAACTTCCAAGGAGGAAGAGTTCCTCACACTTGACAAATGAAACTGGTAGGACTACTTGAATGCCTATAGAAACTCAATGGTTACTCTGTAGCAAACTTTGAGGCAAATCAAACTCACAACACAAATTGCAGAAAGTAATATGCAAATGTGGAGTCAAAATAAGACAAATATATCATGGATAACTTAATTATCTAAAGCTTGCTCAAAAAAATTTAAGAACACAATATCAGAAAGGATCCAATTATGTACTGCATAAAAGTAACCTATGCCAATCACTTATACTGGCAAAAGGTAAGATCTGGTTCTCCCAGTTTCCACACCCCTGGAGAAAAAGAGCAGATCAAATGGTCCTTTTACTGTAATTAGAGGGCTGGTGTTCTAATTTAAGGAGAGGTGTGACAAAAGTCAGAACTGAGTAAAACAAGGTTACTTACCAATAACTGATGTTCTTCGAGATGTGTTGCTCATGTCCATTCCATTATAGGTGAGTGCACGCCACCGTGTACGGTTCCTGGAACTTTTTTCCCCTTAGCAGACCCCGTAGGGCCGGCTCTGGTGCCCCCTGGAGTCCCGCGCACATGCCATGGTATATGAGGCACTGCTGGCCCTACGCCCCCCTCAATCCCTTCTTTCTGCCAACTCCGGCAGTGGGGACGGGGGTGGGTTGTGAAATGGACATGAGCAACACATCTCGAAGAACTTCAGTTACTGGTAAGTAACCTTGTTTTCTTCTTCAAGTGATTGCTCATGTCCATTCCATTATAGGTGACTAACAAGCAATATCTTGGAGGTGGGTAGGAGTTTCCGGTGAGCTGCCGTCCGCACAGCTGTGCCGAATCCCACGTCCTCTGTCGCGTGCTGGGCGATGGTGCTTGAGCTGTGATTGTGCGCTGTGATGGTTCCTGGAAGGGACACCCTCGCCTGCTGGTCCCAGAACTTGATGCATGATGTAACCCGCGAGGAGATGCCATCTCCTCTCCTCCTCCGAACTGTGCGGTTTGGAAAAACATGGGGAGAAATTTATTTCGGTTACAATGAAATTGGGAAACCACCTTGGGCAGGAAGGCTGGATGCAGCCTCAACTGCACCTTATCCTTATAGAATACTGTATAAGGGGGCTCTGAGGTCAAGGCTCTAAGCTCGGAGACTCTCCTAGCTGAGGTAATGGCCACCAGGAGGCTACCTTTCCTGAAGGCACGAGCAGGGGGCTTGAAGCCATGGGTTCAAAGGGGGGCCAGTGCATCTCGAGAGGACCTGGTTGAGACCCCAGGGAGGTCCCAGGTCACAGACCTGCGGGTAGAGCCTCTCCACCACCGTGAGGAACCTGACCAACATGGGGTGGGAGAGCAGCGCTCTCCCTTCTGGAAGAACATCGCCACCACGTCCGGGTGCAACGGCCAGTCGTGGCAGGGTAGGAACGACTTGCTGAGGCTATCTGCCTCGTCGTTCCGCACTTCCGGGAGTCCTTGCAGAGGGCCGAGGGGCGCTCTCCCTCCTGCCTGTCTATGCAAACCATGGCTGCGGTGTTGTCCGTCAGCACCTGCTCCACTCAGGCTGTCGGGAATCGGAGGGATACCTCATACACTAGGCGAATGGCCCTCACCTCCTTCACATTGCTGTGCAGGAGCTTCTCCTCCTCCGACCAGAGCCCCTAATTGCCTGGGTTGGCGCTGATACAGGCTCCCAATCCTACAGCGGAAGCGTCAGAATTTAGGGTGACCGACTGGACCAGTTCCTTGAACGGAACACCTTTCTTCATTGCCCGGTGAGTCTGCCACCAGCAAGTAGGCCAAAGGGCAGGGCTAAACTATTTAACTGTTGTCCAACCCCCTGGAGCACCCCTGTTAGGGGACTGAGGACAAGCTGGGGGGTTGATTCCTACTTCTGAACCCCCTATTTCTGTCCCTATTTCTATAGGGTTGAAATGGCCTATACGGACGCCTTGGATGCTACTGCGCCTGGGGCAATCTGCCTGGAAGCCTGGGGCGTGTACAGGTCCAGGGAGTGACGCGTGGCTCTGGAGTCCTTCAGACCGTGCAGCTTTGCATCGGTCTGATCGGAGAATAGGGCCAACCCATCGAAGGGGAGGTCCTGAAATGACTGCTGCACCTCCTGGGACAGGCCCAAGGATTGCAGCCACGAGCACCTTCTCATGGCAATGGCGGAGGCTATGGCCCTACCCGCCGAGTCAGCAGCATCACTGGTTGTCTGGAGCGCTGCCCCAGCCACCGTGATTCCTTCATCCAGGATGGCGGTAAGGTCTGCAGCCTGGTCCTGGGGCAGGGCCTCAGCAAACCGCCTGAGGGAGTCCCACAAATTAAAACTGTATCTACCCAGGAGGGCCTGATGATTGGCAATCCTGAACTGTAGGGCTGCCGTTGAATAATTTTTTTTCCCAAACAAATCCAGCTTCTTGCTGTCTTTGTCCCTGGGAGTGGAACCTGGCTGACCTTGCCTGTCCCTCTGGTTGGCTGCATCTACCACCAGGGTTCCCGAGGCCAAGTGAGTAAACAAATACTCAAACCCTTCGGTCGGGACATAATACTTTTTCTTGGCCACCTTTGACGTACAGGCAACCGAGGAAGGGGTTTGCCACAGGGTCTTTACAATTTTGAGGACCCTGTCGAGGACTGGTAAGGCCACCCTTGCTGGGGCAGCCGTCGCCAGCACATTGAAGAGGGTGTCATCGGCCTCCTCTAACTCCTTCACCTCCAGCCCCAAGTTAGAGGCCACCCTCTTGAGGAGCTCCTGGTGCGCCCTGAAATCCTCCAGTGGTGCCATATAGTCCCAGGAGACTGCCTCGTCCAGTGAGGAGGAAGAGGACTGCTGAGGTGCGTCCTGCAGGTGTTCCCTCACCTGACGAAGGGATGCACCCGTAGAGGATCCCTCCATGGGGTCCAACTCCTCGTCCGAGGAGTGGTGTGTATGGGCCTTCTCCTGAGCCGGAGGCACAGACCGAAGCCCCGCTGACAGGATGGATTGTGGCCCCTGTCCCAACTGGATTCCCCATGGGGCCCAATAAGGCCATTGCTGTAGCTATTGAACCTGGGGCCGAACTGGGGCTGACGGCGCCACTGGCTATGGCGCCTTGTGGGGGTGTCGGCTGTCCCAACGACTGTCCCCCCTGTGGGACCCCGAGCCACTAGACCTGCAGTGCCGTGCATGGCCTTGGTCCCGGGTTCTGCCCGGTGCCAGGGACCATTCTCTTGACCCCTCCAAGTGAGAGGATGACAAGGACCGCCTCCATCGCTGTGAACGATGCCGGTAAGTATAGGTGTATTCCAAGGAGCTCAAGGTACTGGAGCGCCATCTCGGCACCGAGGACTTATGGTGACCTTTGGTGACCGAGACCGGCGCTGCTCCGAAATCCACGGTGCCAACCCTGACTCCGGCGACTGGGTTCCGTGTCGGGGACTGCACGATGCGGGATCTTCACATGGTGACCAGGTTCCGCGCCGCCTCGGTGCAGGGTGGCCTCCCGGTGCCGAATCCTGCGACGGTGACCGGGTTCTGCGACGCCTCGGTGCGGGCTGTGCGGTGCTGTGGATGCAGAGCCGGAGCTGTCTGAGCATCACCTGGCGGACCTCAAACGGTGCCACCTCTTGGCCTGCGCTGTCTCCGGTGCCGGGGACTGATGTTGGCGCCGAGAGGGAGACTCTGCATCCTGAATCAAAGCTGGCTGGCTTGACTACACCGACCTGGAGCGACTGCTGGGGGAGCGTCCTCACTCTACCGCTGGTGGCCGTTCAGTGGGAGATCTTCCTCCCCATACCGGGGATCTCCACTGCCCTTCGGGGGGACCCAATGCAGGTTTGCCCCGGGACACCGGCCCCTTCTCCCTTAGGGCGGGGGGGGTGTGTGTGTGAGGTGGCGTGGGCAAGGCCAACAAGCCTCTTGCCGCCTGAAATGCCTCTGGTGTCGACAGCATCGGCAGGGGCACTTTCCCACTTCCAGGAGTCAGGGGAGGCTCCCTCCTCGGAGATGCAGGCACCGGAGAAGACTCGATGGGTCGTGGCCGGTGCATTTCCGCACTCGACCCTGCCCATACCGATGGCGCAAGGGAGTGTCCACATTCCGCCTTTTCTTCTTCGGCACCAGGGACATTGCTCAGTGCCAAGTCGATCCCGGTGCCTGTGGTGCACTCTGCACCGAGGTGACGCTCGGTGCCGTGGAGTGGGACAGCTTGGACACTGGGTGGAGCACTGCCTCCATGAGCAGGGCTTTTAACTGGATCTCTCAGTCCTTCTGGGTCCGCGGTTTAAAAGCCCTGCAGATCTTACATTTATCCTTCCTGTGCTCTTCCCCCAGGCACTTAAGGCACCGATCGTGGGGGTCACTAAGCGGAAAAGCCTTCCCATAGGAGGCATAGGGCTTAAACCCAGGCAACGGGGCATGGCCCGGCCACCCTATGTCCCTCAGGGACTTCCTATCTAACTACACTTACCACCACTTAACAACTACTTAAAACTAAAGTACTTCGAATAACAAAGAGTTCAAACAAGGGGAATGGCACTTGCAGAGAGCAAGGCTAGTTCCAGCAACCCTCACGGGTGGAAAGAAGGAACTGAGGGGGCATAGGGCCGGCAGTGCCTCATATACCGTGGCATGCACACGGGACTCCAGAGGGCACCAAAGCCGGCCCTACGGGGTCTGCTAAGGGGAAAATAGTTTCAGGAACCATGCATGGTGGCGTGCACTCACCTATAATGGAATGGTCATTAGGAATCACTCGAAGAAGAACTAACAAGCACTGTTGTACCTAGGCAGAACAGAGCTTATATTCCTGTTTAGTTTCTGGAATTCCTAAATGCCTTGGGGATAAAAGAAAAATCTAGGAAACAGTCCCATGTTGTCCGGTATTCTGTAAATATTGCATTGCTTTTGTTGTGATTCACTTGTGTTATTTTAAATACACAAACCTATGATACAGTATTTATATACACACAAAATGGTGGTGATCTGTTAAAGATTTTATCGGTATAAGTGTGCAATGATTACTTTGCAGATCTTCAGCAATATCATAACATCTTTATACACTGGTCTTGAGAAACCCCACTAAACTCTGATGAACAGAAAAACTTTCTGTTCAAGCATAATGTCTGCAGAATCTAAGCTTTCATTATAAAAAAAGTTTCTATTCTTTACGGTGGAAGAAAATCTTCCAAACAAACAGCATATATCTACACTAGAAACGTAAGTCAACCTATATTAGGTCAACTTACAGCCACCGTAACAATGATTGTGATGGTTCATGTCCACCCTAACCTCCTGGGGCCGGTGGTGCACGTCCTCACCAGAAGCACTTCTACCAACCTAAGAAAGGCACTGTGGTGAGCTGAGGGCTCAGACTCTCAGCTCCACTGGCGGCTCCTTGCCAGAGCCCAGCTGTGCCACAGACTCCCAGTGGGCTGTCCCCACCCCTGCTCTTTGGAGGGAGAAGCCACCCCTGGGTTTTTTGCCCCGGGGAGCAGGGTCCAGCTGCCATGGCTTGTCTCCAACCTCCGCTAGGAGAAAGCCACCCAGCTCTCCAAGGAAGCAGGTAGCTTCCTGGCTTTCTTGTCAATTTCACAATTCCTGCTGGGAAATTGACAAGACATCCAACAGCATTGTAAGGGAGGCAGTGTCTACACAGACACTGTGCCGCCCTAACTACACCCGCATAAGCCTTAGGCCACCCATGGAGGTGAAGTTATGATGTTGGTGTACTAGAGTACTTACATGGGCGGGAGGAAGGCTGTAGCATAGACACTGACATAATTAGGTCAACATAAGCTGCTTTATATCGACCTAACTGTGTGGTGTAGACTAGCCCTGAGTGTAAACTGATGTAGTGCTGTCCTAAATCTCCAGACAGCCCAAAAGCCTCGATTCTCTCATAAGGTTTCCCCAAGCAGAAGAGAGTGAAAACTATGGGAAGTGGCAAGGGCAAGCAGCACTGGAGGGATCTGTTAGAGGCCACCACCTCGTTTGGTGGAAAGATGGTAGTAGGATGTCCATGCTCTATCACTACCTTTGCAGAAGTCAAGAGACTAAATGGGGGAAATGGAGTGAGAAAGTATGTTCCTTCCCCCTTCCAGTAGCCAAAGGAGGGTGGGGCAAAAGAGATAGACTTTAAATTCAGATTAAGACCAACAGACAATACAAAAAAAAAAGGAAGTCTCAAGTAAGTTTCAGAGACACCACTGCTGGTTCAAAATGTAGCAGCCTCACCCATTTCCAGCAGCCTGAGGTTGGCAGGAGGAGGGGGAAGCAGTTGGCTTTGACAATAGGGCCTCATGTCTTTCATCTCATTCTGAAGCTCGGGATGTTGATCTGTCCCTAAGTGTCCTGATCCAACAGCCACTGAAGTCAGTAGGTGCCCTTTCACTGTCTTCACTGACTAGTGGATCCGGCTCATGATGTCTGGTAAAGTTTCCAGGCCCCAAGAGTGGATCCCTCAAGGGCTATATGTTAGAATGGAGGTGGGCAGAGTTTGAAGAGATTGATGGGATGAATTAGAAGAGGGACAGTATATATTTCATAAACAATCTATCCAAAAGGGATTAAGGTTAGTTAAGTGTGAGATCCCCCCAATGTAAAAACTGATAAAAAGCAAAAGTCTGCTAAATTACATGACACCTCTTAACCAGACAGCATATTTCCACCGATGAGACTGACTCCATATTTTCACAAGGAACTTCTTTCATCCCCTAGCCCAATACAGCTTAATCTTCTTGGCAGTATAGTACAAAACCTCAATAAGCAAATATTCAGCATTGACATGTACATATGTTAACCATCTGATGGGTCACTAAAGGCATGTCTATAGATCAAGGGAAGGTGTGACTAGCACAAATAGGCATACACCATGCTTTAATTTAGCTTGCGTGGGTAACAGTAAGCTAGATGTGGTGGCATGGCTAGGAACCCACATACATACTTTGGTTCCCCAGCCAGTTTAAACTCTACTCACTAGTCCATGCCACCTTGTCTATACTACAGTTGTTACCTGGGATAGTTAGATCAAAGCTAGCAGGGATATGCCTACTCATGCTATAATTACACTTTGAAGTGCTGTGTAGGCATGTCCTAGAGGAAATATAAGGTCATCACTAAAGTTTTGTTTTATGTGAGGAGATTAATATTAATGTGTAGCACTTCCTTATCTGCTGGAGAGTGAAGAAAGTTTTTTTGTCAATGCTGTGTCTTAAAATCAGTGGGAATATGCTGGGTGGTCATTAGCATATAGCTAAGAGGAATCCCATAACTTGGCATTTCCTTGCTATTAAAATGGGGAGTGGGGGGGATGTCATTTAACCAACCAACCAACCAACCAACCAACCCTTAACCTCTTTTAAACTAAGTTTGTCTATGGAATTTCTTGGCTTTTTAAAATGGTAAGTGTAGGTGGAGTGATAATACCCTATTACAGAATACAGTACAATATACTAAGTGTAGCCCCCACCCCAACGGGGTTGCAAGAATGCTGTGCTACATGACATTTCGTAAGTTACACAGAGTGCTAAGTGTCTTACACTTCAAAAACATGACTGAAAGCATTTCAGCGGCTAGGATCTATAGTCTGGGTCCTCACAAGCACGGAGATGCACAGCTCAAAGAGGATAATTTAGCAGAGCTAGGAAAAAGGTCCTATTCTAGGCTCAATGGTGTAACAAATAGTTCCTATCTTGTCCTGTAAGGGGCATCCCAAGAAGGATTAGGGATACTCAGATTTAGCACCTTCTGTCTAAATCTAAAAATGGGAGACAGCAGTTACCTTTACCAGAAGCATCCCTTCCTTCCCTTCAAGATAAAATGTCCATCTTTACTGAGGACATAAGTACTTCCTCAATCCCCTACTGCAGTTTTAGTCCTAAATATTACAGAGGAATTTAAATTATGGGAAATGGCAGCCAGTTAAGGTAAAGAAAAGCTGAATATGATAGAAGAGATAGGAGAGAACAATTGTTAATATTAACTTTAACTGCAACCTAATTTCTTCAAATGTGCATTCATCACTACCTGGCTATATGTAAAGCCTAAGCAAGCCAGCCTTTTATTAACAACAGGGTGCACTCCGGTTTGGTTCAAACCAAAGTGATTTAAATCACCAATTTTCATCATGATTTAAACCATTTGTTTTAATTGTTTTGCCTTTGTGCTTTAGTTATTTCCCTACCGTTGGTTGCTAACCCTTAAAACATGTTCATTTGCAACTAAGTATACCCTTTATATTAAATTTGGTGCTTCTTTTTGTTATCTAGGAGGACCCAATATATTTATACACGTTTATGTAAGCCAATATATAGTTTAACTTATTCACAGTCTTCATTTTTACATTTTTTATTGCTAGAAAATGATGAATGATACATTTCTTATTTACTACATGATTTTTTTTTTTTTTTTTACTTGTGATGTCTATCAAGCTCTATTTGGATGAAAATTCACATTCAATTAAAAATGCATAAAACAGCATTTTAATTTTTATTAAATAAAACTACCTTATCTGTGTTGGATATATAGGGAAAAAGTTTTACCAAAACACATTTGGATCTAAAACTGATTTATTAAACAAAGGAAGTATTATCTGTAGTTAGTGAACTGAACTGATTGTTTCTGGTCACCATGTCCTTCAAGATTTTAGAATTAGTAGATCTTACCTCCTCACACTTAGTTCTTGTTCATAGATGGGAAGAAGAAAACAAGCTTTCATGGTTTTTCAACTCTCAATCAGTTTCTTAGCAAAGAACTAGCTGAATATACTGAACCTAAAAAAAACAACTCTCTCTACACCTGCAGAAGAGGCTATTGCTATCAAAAGCTGGTTCAGCACATCATCAAACTCTGGTTCCAGATGCTCAGCCAGTGACTTCCAGCAGTTCAGTGGTTAGACTTTCTTTAAAACTTGGCCACAAACATTTACTACTTATTATTTTTGTATTTAATGTAAATCATTTTAATAGATTATAAATTTGGGCCTTAACATAGGTTGTATCATGAGGATGAAGGCAATCAGACCTAGCAGTCGGAGGAGGAGTCGGGCTGAGTCATGTACTAGGAAGTCAGAGTCCACGAGGGGCCAGAGGGCGAACTGAGAGTCAGGTTTCAGGAGGTAAGCAGGGTCAGGTTACCCAATTAGGCTGGACACCAGGTTACAGATAGCAAATAGTGAAGTTGAGGACAAACCAGGATTGGAAGCCAGAATCTAGGATCTATTGCAAGCAGGATTTGGAACAGAGATAGGCAGATGGTCTGTGCTATTGCTCAGATAACTCCCCTTCTTGATTTATATACTGGTATTGGCCAATCAGGGAGTTGCTGGGGGCTGCTACTTCAGTCTTGCTGGGTGGTAATTCCTGCTGAGCCCAGCCTCACAGGGCCTTCCCATGGGAGCCCAGCCTAAGCCTGATGTGGCAATATGCAGGCGTCAACAGGCCAGAACTCCCATAGTCTGAGCCCTACAGGTTCTAACATCAGGCCCCCCTTCAGTGCTGACCCAGGCTTGTCCTGGGTGAACCTTATTCCAGGGGTGCATTAATCAAAGGGATTTATTAGAATCATAGATTAGGGTTGGAAGGGACCTCAGGAGGTCATCTAGTCCAACCTCCTGCTCTAAGCAAGACTAACTTTAGCTAAATCATCCCAGGCAGAGCTTTGTCAAGCCACAGCTTAAAAACCTCTGAAGATGGAGATTTCACCACCTCCCTAGGTAACCCATTCCAGTGCTTCACCACCCTCCTAGTAAAAAACTTTTTCCTAATATCCAACCTACACCTCCCTCACTGCAACTTGGAGACCATTGCTCTTTGTTCTGTCATCTACTACCATTGAGAACAGCTTAGCTCCATCTTCCCTGGAACCCCCTTTCAGGTAGTTAAAGGCTGCTATCAAATCCCCCCTCATTCTTCTCTTTTGCAGACTAAACAAGCCTAGTTCCCTCAGCCTCTCCTCATAAATCATGTGCTCCAGCCCCTTAATCACTTTTGTTGCCCTCCACTGGCCTCTCTCCAACTTGTCCACATCCTTTTTGTAGTGGGGGGCCCAAAACTGGACACAATACTCCAAATGCAGCCTCACCAATGCCAAATAGAGGGGAATAATCACTTCCCTCGATCTGCTGGCAATGCTCCTAATGCAGCCCAATATGCTATTAGCCTTCTTGGCAACCAGGGCACACTGCTGACTCATATCCAGCTTCTTATCCACTGTAACTCCCAGGTCCTTTTCTGCAAAACTGCTGCCTAGCTCGTTGGTCCCCAGTCTGTAGCTGTGCATGGGATTCTTCCATCCAAAGTGCAGGACTCTGCACTTGTCCTTGCTGGACCCCATGACAGGACTTGCTTTAGCTCTAAGATTCAAACAGCTTGGCTTATTTAGCCTAACCTAAGGCTGAAAGGAAATAGGATTGCTCTCTATAAATATATCAGAGGGCTAAATACCTGGGAGGGAGAGGAGTTATTTACATTAAGTGCCAATGTGGACACAAGAACAAATGGATATAAACTTGCCCTCAACAAGTTTAGGCTTGAAATTAGATGAAATTTTCTAATCATCAGAGGAGTGAAGTTCTGGAACAGCCTTCCAAGGGAAACAGTGGGGACACAAAACCTAACTGGCTTCAAGACTGATAAGTTTATTGAGGGGATGGTATGATGGGACTGACTATAATGGCATGTAGCCCATCTGCAACAGCTTGTGGCAGATGTGTCCAACGGCTGGTGATGGGACACTAGATGGAGAGGGCTCGGTGTTACTACAGAGAATTCTTTCCCAGGTTTCTGGCTGGTGGGTCTTGCCCACATGCTCAGGGTCTAACTGATGGCCATATTTGGGGGAAGGAATTTTCTCCCAGTTCAGACTGGCAGAGACCCCGGAGTTTTTCACTTTCCTCTGCGAAAAGGGGGAACGGTTCATTTGCCGGTTTAAACTAGTGTAAAGGGTGATTCTCTGTAACTTGAAGTCTTTAAATCACAAGTTAAGGACTTCAGTAACTCAGCCAGAGGTTAGAGGTTTATTACAGGAGTGGGTGGATGACATTCTGTGGCCTACAATATGCAGGACGTCAGACTAGATGATCATGATTGTCCTTTCTGACCTTAAACTCTGAGTCTATGAGACTGGATCAGGATTTTGGATAACAAGATATAAAACCTTTTGCCTCTAAATTGTATTCTGGCTTATGTATGCTGAAGTGGCTAAAAGGCTAACTATCTAAGGGGTGTTTGATGATTTAAAAACTGAGCTTTTGGTGTTTATCCAATTCCCAATTAACAAGTTTGCGGACGACACTAAGCTGGGGGGAGTGGTAGATACCCTGCAAGGTAGGGATAGGATACAGAGTGACCTAAACAAACTGGAGGATTGGGCCAAAAGAAATCTAATGAGGTTCAACAAAGATAAGTGCAGAGTCCTCCACTTAGGAAGGAAGAATCCCATGCACAGCTATAGACTGGGGACCGACGAGCTGGGCAGCAGCTCTGCAGAAAAGGACCTGGGGTTAACAGTGGATAAAAAGCTGGATATGAGTCAGCAGTGTGCCCTGGTTGTCAAGAAGGCTAATGGCATATTGGGCTGCATTAGGAGGGGCATTGCCAGCAGGTCACGGGAAGTGATTATTCCCCTCTATTCGGCATTGGTGAGGCCGCATTTAGAATATTGTGTCCAGTTTTGGGCCCCCCACTACAAAAAGGATGTGGACAAGTTGGAGAGAGTGCAGCAGAGGGCAACAAAAATGATTAGAGGGCTGGAGCACAGGACTTATGAGGAGAGGCTGAGGGAACTGGGCTTGTTTAGTCTGCAAAAGAGAAGAATGAGGGGGGATTTGATAGCAGCCTTTAACTACCTGAAAGGGGGTTCCAGGGAGGATGGGGCTAGGCTGTTCTCGGTGGTGGCAGATGACAGAACAAGGAGCAACAGTCTCAAGTTGCAGGGTGGGAGGTCTAGGTTGGACATTAGGAAAAAGTTTTTTACTAGGAGGGTGGTGAAGCACTGGAATGGGTTACCTAGGAAGGTGGTGGAATCTCCATCCTTAGAGGTTTTTAAGCTGAGGCTTGACAAAGCCCTGGCTGGGATGATATAGCTGAGGTTAGTCCTGCTTTGAGCAGGGGTTAGACTAGATGACCTCCTGAGGTCCCTTCCAACTCTAATATTCTATGATTCTATGAAATACAAGTCAGAAAAGCCATATTCACAACTGACAGCAATTGGCATCTTGTTGCTGGTTTCAGCTGATGCATGCAGGACTGCACAGGCATAAAGGCTGAACTACCTTCACTTTTAGAAAAGCATTAACAGGCGTGAGGCTTATACTACAACTTTCTCTGTTGTATGTTCTGTAGACAAGAACTTTATTCACCAGAGTTGTCAGTCTAGCAGCTTTCACAAACAGTAAACTCATTTTTATTGAAGTCTCAATGTAAAGAAATACATTTATAAGTGCAATTGCTGAGCTGTTAGGAAAGTGGTGCAGAACTGCATGGGAAACTTCAGACTAAGAGAGTGAGGAGTGACGGTAAGAGTGGATACAATGGACAAACAAAATGCGATCAGCTGTTTACAATACTCAGTACACTAATCAGTTTAGTTCATTGGAGGTCTTCCTGACAGATTTACGACTCATTCGTCATGGATCGGTATTTCTTATTTTCACTTTTGGCCAAAGAAACTAACCAATAAGGATGGTTATTCTATGGTATCATGAATAACGCTCATTAACTCTCAATTGGGCTCTTTTTCAAAGTTTTCCAAATACCAAATGCACACTTTCAGAGGTCCTCAAACTCCTTCACTGTATGGACTAGATTTTAGATACATTTTCTCATGAACCATCGTCCAAGACATTACTCATCATCCTTATGGGCAACTACAGGAGTTAAGAGTAAAATATTTTTAAAAACATTACCCTTAGAATATCTTTTTTAGCTCTCCTTCATGCAACCAAGTTTTTTGTAGGTGTTTTTTTCCCCAAGCATTAAAAGGTTAATTTAAAAAAAAGTTAAAAGTCGTTTCAGGCACTAAAGCAGCTCAAGTTTCCATGCCATTTTTTGTGGCTTCAGTTACGTTTTCCTATTTTTAAAGTGTTCCTCCATCGGTGGTGTGCAAAAGTCGCACAAAAAGCTAGAAAACTAACTACACACAAAAACACTGTTAAATGCACAACAGTAAACAGTTCAAAAAGTACAGAAAATACTTCTCTAATCTTGCATTTTTTCCTCAAATAGTAGATCCATGACCTAGCACAGGTGTCCACCCTCCACACCAGCTCTCACTTCCCCAGGCAACAATCTGAGGAGTGGGATAAGGACAGCAACAGCAGCAGCATGAAGGAAGCAGTCTGAGATAGTGAGCAGACAGTCAGCAGCCTGGAAGAGATGGTGGCCCAGTCACAGGGAGAGAGGTGCCAGCTGGGATTGCAGGAGGGGGCAGGACTAGGAGAGTGAGGGCATGGGGCTGGAGTTAGCTAACCAGGGTAATGATTGGTCCACAAAACAGACAAAATGTAGCTGGGTAGGTCACCTTTGGAAAAAGTTTGGGAACCATTGTTTTAGGTGATACTTTTAACTATCAGACAGACACGGTGGGTGAGGTAACGTTTTTTATTGGACCAACTTCTGTTGGAGAAAGAGACAAGCTTTTGAGCTACACAGACCTGGAAAGCTTGTCTCTTTCACTAACTAAACTTGGTCCAATGAAAAATGTTACCTCACCCACCGTGTCTATCTGATATCCTGGGACCGACACGGCTACAACACCACTGCATACAACTTTTAACTACTGACGTTTAAATTACAAAAAAAAGTCAAGCTTCTGCCTGAAATTTAAGTTGACAGTTGCCCCATAAAGAACAAATGTACATAGTTGATTATTTTCTCTCCCCCCGATCTGTTTTGTTCCTCTGTATCCCATACACATGCTTCCTCCTCTCCCTTGAAGATACTCCCCAGCTACTTACTTTCTACTCCCTTGGACATTTCTCTACTACCAAGCAATTCCAGTTACATTAGCAGGTCCTGGCAGCTGCAGCCTCAGGATAGCCAGTTCCTCACCTACTACTCCTCTGTAGCAATAACCCCAAGTGGATGCAAAAAAGGCTGGCTCCACTTTGTTTCCTTCCTGCTCCCTTCCTGCTTTCACTAGTGCCAAAGCTCTTATTGGTAATGAAGAACCTGGAATGTTTTGTAGAAGTAATTGGAAGCAAAGAGGAACCAGCATTAAGACCTCCATCTGTCTGTAAACCACCAGCAGTTCAGAGACCACAATTTGGAAACCAACATTACCTGCAATACACATTATATAGAAATATAACACTAATCTTCCACTCCCAAAATAAATATACAGTGAAACAGCATTACTCAAAACTAAGTGAGGGAAAAAGCTATGCTGACTATATTTGTTTAATTGACAGCCAGAGGATGTTGTGAAGGTCAAGATTATAACAGAGCTCAAAGAAAGAACTAAATAAGTTCATGGAGAATAGGTCCCTCAATGGCCATTAGCC
The DNA here is from genome assembly GCF_026122565.2 of Emydura macquarii macquarii. Classification (NCBI taxonomy): domain Eukaryota; kingdom Metazoa; phylum Chordata; order Testudines; family Chelidae; genus Emydura; species Emydura macquarii. The sequence goes on from NW_027133667.1 coordinate 4,279,578, forward strand.
AGGATGGGCAGCAATGCAAAACCATGCTTTGACGTGTCCCTAGCTTCTGTTTGCCATAAACTGGGAATGGGTGACAGGGGATAGATCACTTGATGACTACCTGTTCTGTTAATTCCCTCTGAAGCATCTCGCATTGGCCACTGTCGGAAGTATAGCTGTTCTTATGTTCTTATGACTTAGATTTAATTTTTGATAACTATTCTCGACATCCATTTTTGTATCACTCTTGAAGAATTAAAGTTTTGTCCCTTCTGTTGCATGTAACAGAATGTTAACACTGAAGATTCATTGTATAAAACAATTCGTGTATCAAAGTTGAAATAACTGGCAGACTTTGGCAGAATACAAGAATTACATTACACTTCTGGCTTTATATGGACAGATACGTTTTTTGGCGTCCAGGTTTGATTAAAACATGGAAAGAGGGAGACAGAGGCACAAAATAATTAAGGTTATGAGCATGTATGCAGGGCTGACTCACCACTGTTCTCTGTTTGTTGGGTAGGAAGACTCTAACAATAGGTTTTTGTGGAGACTTGGGATTATTCCGTGACAGATCTGTGGGGTTCTGATAAACTGAAAGGGATAAAGGTGCTACAGAGAGGCTAGAGGAGGAAGATGATGTAACTGTGTCTGTTGATGCAGAGCTGGAGACAGAGAAATCAGTTCCATTCCCCATGGATTCCAACAACTGCTGTTCTCTTTGTTGTAGAGCATCTAGCTTGCTGGTGTACTCTTCATAGGCCTGTAGAGGGGAAAAGGTTATTAAAAATCATTTAGGTATCTTGGATGCATAAGCTGCACTGAGTGTGAATTTGTAGCCGTAACACCTTAGGCAGTAATTACTGGAGACCCAAGTTACACAAAATTAAGCCTAATCAGTTCTTCCCAAAAACGGGAACTACAGGCAGCTGCTATTGATTTGTTAAGACAAGCTGATACTGAACCAATACCTCATATTTTGATGGGTATAAAACCATCATGACTATCAACTCCAAAACAAAAGCTCCAGAAAATCCTCTGAAGATACTGCTGCACTTAAAACAAAGTTTGCTGGTTACTTCATTGAACTATGCTACTATCTGATTATTCCCTTGGAACTAGAAACAAACATATGCAGTGTAAGAATAAGAGGGAAACAGAAGTTTGCACCTGGAGTATATACATGTTTTAGTATTTCATCATCATCGAGAAATTACAATTTGAAAAGTTGCTAATAACTGTAGAATAAAAGCGTGAAGCTCAAGTTACAAAAACTAGTTGTGCACTACATTAAACATGATTCTTACTTTTTAAACTGTCGAGCAATTTTAAAAAATAGTTCTTATTTTCACTCTACGTTGTTATGCCCCCTCAGGGATTCATGAATAGCATTTCTTTACCTCCTGATTTGGTCTCACTTTTTTCACCATTGCTGGCTGACAAACTACCCTGTTTACTCCTCGGTTTGGATGCCAGCACAGCTCTTAAAACATACTTTAGTTAGAATGTGCATCAACTCAGAGATTTTCAGCAGGACAAACAACTGCAAGGACAGAAGACAGTTTTTAAAAGACTGTATTCGGTAAGCACATGGTGAGTTAAATATTTTCAATCCAGTGCATTTCCACCAGATAATTAAAGCTAGCTCAAAATTTGAATCCAAACTATTTGACAGTGTCCCTTAGTTAAAAAACTGAACACCATCCTTTGAATAGAACAGTTTTTAAATCTGGCTATAAAAAGATGTTTTAATAGACGTGTACAAGAATGGAAAAATCATTCACTGGGCTGTGGATTTTCCAGCCTGATGAAGACAAGAAACCCTTAGAACAAATATGAAACCTGCAATCAGGCTCATTTTCAACCAAAATATGTACTATCATTAGCCTAGCTTGATTTGCAACTAGAATGTTGAACTCTGCAGCCACCTCACTCTGTTGGGTGTGTTAGTTAATACCAGCATTAACATTCAGATTAGTTGCAAGGATTGTCTGAGTTTTGGGTTTTAAAAATGTATACACAAGTGCATGCTCTGCATTTTACAGAGAAACAGAGAGATCTCTGTCCCAACAGCTTGCCATCTAAATAGATTGAAAAGGATAGAGGTTTTCCCCTTCAACCCCCACATCAGATATCAAGACTGATGTCAAGATGCATACTGCCTGCTTTGAATATTAGAGGAGCTTCTTTGTTGTAGAAACATTTAAAAATTTCCAACTATGCCCAGGTGTGGAGAAGGCATTAGCTTTCATTAGAGAGGAAAATTAACACTTTCAATGAGCCTGTCACAAGCACTGCATTTTTGTATTTCTCCTTCAAAGCTGCATTTGCAGGTTCAGCTAACCATTCTGCCTTCGTTGAGCAAACAGTGGTCTTCCTCTTCCTCATTATCAGCTTTTACCAACTGTTCAGGATGGAGATGTGTTCTGAATCTGTAACATCATTCCTGTGCTAATAGACTGACAAAGAATTATGACATCACTGTGGGATTAAGAAGAAAAGCCAATCAAGAGAAAAACCAATCAAATTCAAATACTAAATCTCAAAGAACTCAGAAAAACTGAAAAGGAGATGATATAACATTTATATACTGGAAACGGGTCTAGCGCTTCACAAACAGACTCCAAATTCTGCCCTAAATTATGCTCAACTGTCAAAAACGGTTATTCCAGATTTACGCAGGTGTAACTGAGGGCAGAATTTGCCTCTGTGTATAGAAGATTTACTTTTAATACATGTTTCTCTCTGGCTTCCTGAAAAGTGGAATGTTTTGCCATATATAATTCCAGTAAGAGTTATACACAGAGAATTATCTTAGGCCAAACAAATGTTAAAAATCACAAGCTTCTCCTATTGTTTTGCCAATATACTTTTCCAAATCTATTCTTATTTCCTTTTTTCATAAACATTAGCTCAAATAATGTTTTGTAACACACACACTATCACATTGTTGCAAGATATTTGCGAGCTTAACTTAGTTCCCGGACAAAATTACACATACTTTTGAAAATACGCACACTGTTTATTCTGGCAATCTAAGATGATGATATCGCAAACCCAAATTGCATTCAAGTGAATGAATTACGAAGTATAAGTGACAGACATTGGTAAGCTAACTTTGGGCTCCTTCCCACAGAAGTCAAAGGGGAAAAATACCAATTAACTTGAATGGGAGAAGGTACAAGGCCTGTTAGATTTTAAACTGTTACGAATAGAGTAATAGAAGAATTACCAAAAATGTGGTATAGTAGAACCTCAGAGTTACAAACACCAGACTTACGAACTGACCAGTAAACCACACACCTCATTTGAAACTGGAAGTACACAATCAGGGAGTGGCAGAGACAAAAAAAAAAAAAAAAGCAAACAGTAAAATGCTGTGTTAAACAAACTACTAAAATATAAAGGGAAAGCAGCATTTTTCTTCTGTATAGTAGTTTCAAAGCTGTATTAAGTCAATGTTCAGTTGTAAACTTTTGAAAGAATAACCATTATGTTTTGTTCAGAGTTACGAATATTTTAGAGTTACGAACAACCCCCATTCCCGAGATGTTTGTAACTCTGAGGTTCTACTGTACATGGCTGAATTTTAGCAGTTTGTTTCAAAAGTTTTATATAAGCAGGAAGCAATAACAGGAAGGAGAGCTAATCAGAACATTTTCAATTAAATTTCCTTTTGTCAAAGCCAAAATGTTTTGGAGACATATGGGTTTTGACTGACAGCTACATGTAATAGTTAGATACACAGCTGCAGCATAGTGGAAAAAACACAAACAATCCTTCTACTATACTTCAATTTGGTAAAGATATACAACTATTACAACAGAAAAGCTCACCTATGTTAAACATCAGTTAGAGGAAGAGAATTCACCTCTATTGAAAGTTGTAATAAACTGCACTAATACGAAAAGCAGATTTGCCTGTCTATACTAGGGAGTTCCACGGGTGAAGTTACACCAATGACTGGGCACCAAGGGCCCTAAGAACAACAAATCTAGACAGTCTAGACAAGGCCTTAATAGTCAAAATTGACTTCTGCTCCTTCTTTTGCTTATACTAGTTGATTTAGTTGCTGAAAAACTAATGCTTTAAATAAATGGAGTCTCAGATCATATCTCCACTGTATAATAAGGAAGACCTAGTTAGCTGAATATTCTGTCAACATAATGCACAAAGTTAAAATTGTAATAGGGTTTATAAAATATCAAAAACAATTAGGCTGAAATCTGTTGTCTTTGCTTTTCCATGGAAGCAAGTAGTATTCTACAAGACAATTTGTGATGTTTGCTTTTACCTCCATATACAGCCAGGAAAAATGTAGAACAGTGAAATGTGCAGAATTGAGGTCATGTAGCACTTAAAAACTAGTTTTTAAAGCCTTTATGCTTATCCAGCATCTAGCGCTGGTGAAGTGTGTTCAGATCACTCCCTTTTCACAAGGAACCTGGCACCTGTGTATCTACACCAGCTGGAGTCTGTGGAAAGCCTTATTACGCAAGCTAACCTACAGGGAATTTTAGTAATCTAATCTTGTTATGACAGAAATGTGGATAACCATTTCAGAGTCTGACTGGTCACAGAAATGGATGCAAGCTGTCTATTCTCTGACTGGTAAAAACTAGCAACAGAACTTAAATTTCTCAGAAAAGAATCTGAAGGACACTCAACTTTTTACTGAAGCACAAGATAGAAATCCTCCCGAGCATGGTGTCCTCGGATCTTCTCTGAGAGAAGATTTTTCAATACCGCATGACATTACTGGTATCCAAATTCATTGCTACATGAGTAACTGCATAAGCACCCTTGGCCTAAGTTTCCTCTATCTGTAAGAAAGAGGTAATACTTTCCCGAGCCCTTCAGGGGTACAGCACTGGGAGTCAATTTGTGCTCGTCAAGTGCTTTAGGCTCTTGGATGGAAGGTGCTATGTAAGTGTAAAATATTCCTAAAACTACTTTTTTTTCCTACCCAATATTCTACCATATTTTCACTACATTACTAGTACATAATGAAGGTCACAGAACAGAAATTCAAGCCGGCAGGAACAGACACAAGAAGCAGCCACAGCAGGTACTGAAGGAGGGACTGTTGAACACTAAAGATGTCACTGAAAACTGTTAGAAAGCTGTCTGATCTGTACATTGTTCCCTTTGCTGACTCCAGCCCTCTCCCTCACCGACTTCACCTTAGCCTCAACCCAGCTCCCTTCCATGCTCACTCTCCTTCATCCTCTCTCCTCCCTTGCCCTATCAATCTCCTCCCCAACCCATTCCCCACCCCTACCCCACCCCACCGGTCCTTCTTCCTTTCTCTGTTTTTCCATTTAGAGAATCTCCTCCTAACAAAACCCCACTGCAAAAAAAAAGAATTTTTTTAAGTTATGGAATTCACAGCTATCAGCCTGCTTGTATGTTATATCCCTTTTTTCTACCCTGTGGGTGTCTTGTCTTTTTAGACTGTAAGGTCTTTGGCACAAGGACAGTGTATTATTCTGTACAATGCATAGCATAAGGGAGCCCAGTTTTTGATTGACCCCTGGGCACTGCTGTTATGCTGCTAATACTACTAAAAATATTACTAAATTTGAATTAAACAGTTGTCCATACAAATTAAGTGCATTCGATAATACATTATTCTTGATATATTATGCTCATTTGCTCAGTAATTCACAGCAATGCTCATTTGCTCAGTAATTCACTGAGGATCCCAGTTAGTGTGAATTTGTGAGATTCTACTATATTTTACACAATTAAATGAAAATGTTATAATGTTTAGAATCAGACTTTAAGGCAATAAGGGACTATCATGATCATCTAGTCTTGAACTCCTGCATATTGCAGGCCCGAGAACCTCACCCACCCACTCCTATAATAGACCCCTAACCTCCGGCTGAGTTACTGAAGTCCTCAAATCATGATTTAAAGACTAAGTTAGATAATACTCCATTTACACTAGTTTAAGCTTGCAAGAGACCCATGCCCCAAGCTGCAGAGGAAGGCGAAAAATCCCAGGGTCTCTGCAATCTGACCCGGGGAAAATTCCTTCCCAACCCCAAATATGGCAATCAGTTAGACCCTGAGCATGTGGGCAAGAACTATCAGCCAGACACCTCAAAAAGAATTCTCTGTAGTAACTCAGAACCCTCCCCGTCTAGTATCCCATCACCAGCCGTTGGAGACATTTGCTGCTAGCAGTTGCAGATCGGCTACATGCCATTGTAGGCAATCGCATCATACCATCCCTTCCATAAACTTATCAAGCTCAGTCTTGAAGCCAGCTAGGTTTTTTTTCCCTCACTGCTCCCCTTGGAAGGCTGTTCCAGAACCTCACTCCTCTGATGGTTGGAAACCATCTAATTTCAAGCCTAAACTTGTTGATAGCCAACTTATAACCATTTTTTCTAGTGTCCACATTGGCGCTTACCTTAAATAACTCCTTTCCCTCCCTGGTATTTATCCTTCTCATGTATTTATAGACAGCGATCATATCTCCCCCTCAGCCTTCTTTTGATTAGGCTAAACAAGCCTAGCACTTTGAGTCTCCTCTCATAAGGTAAGTTTTCCATTCCTTGGATCATCCTAGTAGCCATTTTCTGCACCTGTTGCAGTTTGAATTAATCTTTCTTAAACATGGGAGACCAGAACTGCACAAGTATTCCAGATGAGATCTCACCAGTACCTTGTATAATGGTACTAACACTTCCCTATCTCTACGGGAAATACCTCTCCTGATGCATTGAATATTGAAAAATTTAACAAGTGGGCAATGGAGGTTGGCATCATGGATCAATCTGAGACAAACTCTATATTCTGATGGTGAAAGAGGACAAGAAAGGTGAGGACAGGCTACGAAGAGCCTTGAAAGCGAAGACAAGTAATTTATATTTGATGCAATAGAAAAAAGAAGCAAAGAAAAATGATGACATGGTCAAAGTGATAAGCTAGGAAAAATATATTTGCAGGAGCATTCTGAATAGACAGGAATGGGACAAGATTGCATTTATCAAGGACAGAAAAGGATATCTCAGTAATTTACACACAATAAAACCTGGACAAAAATTTCAGCTGTGTGGATGGAGAGGAAACGTCATATTTTAGGTATGTTATGAAGAACCAATCTGCAAGGTTTAGACATACCCTGGTTGTGAAAATCTAAGGAGGTCTGAGTTGAAGATGATGCTCTGAGTAAGGGCTTGAGCAACAGGCAGAATGGTGGTACACAGGTTATCCACATTGTTTTCCATTTTCAGTAGATGTCTCAATGGTATGCATATTTGTTGAGCTGCTTATAATTTACTTATCAGCATTTCCTTATCTCCCTTCTAAACTCTTTCTTATAGGTAAAAGGTTTCCTAGAGTATTTTGCTTAACTCACATGCATTTGCTGAAATTTAACATGTTTGTCTTCCATACTTCGGCAACCATCCTGTTTCGAATCAGACTGTGGAATCCATTTTCTACATTTTTGTACTTTCAACCTTGCAATCAACACCAAGCTGTAGTTTTGGCTACTTTATATCCAGCACTATGACACACTAGAGTCTCAGACCATTTGTGTCAAGGCATGTCTAACAAGCTAGAAAGGGCCAACTACTACTCCTGCACCAGGCTAAAACAAACAAGATGATCAGAGTAACCTTAACATGTTTACATATAGAAATGCACGGTTACGGCAACCAAATAACCTTACCTCTGCAATGCAGTGATTCTGATTAAAGTATTTTAGTGTTTCTGGTCCCAGATTAGATATCTCTTTCATATGTTTAAATATCAGTTTTAATCTCATGTGTCTTTAGACCCTTGAGGCATCACTATAGGGCAGAGTTAAGGTTATCTGAGTGCCTTAAATATGCATTTTCTTACCTTAACAAATTTGGATTTCTTTTTAGTGTAACCTTAACTTCTAATTTCCTGGTCGAATTACAACATCGTGTAATGTTTTTATTCTTAAACTTACTGATATGATCGAGTTAAGGTTAAGAGAAAGTAACAGCTTTTTGGTTTGAGAATTCTCTTAGTTTTTTTAAAAACTTCATATATGAACAACAAGCAAGAAACACAACGAGAATGCGATCATGTGATATTTATGATTTGTTAAAATAGAATATCAATAATTTTTTATTATTTAACTTTTAAGAGCAGTACACCAAAGAAGTGCAAAGCAACCTAAGCGTAATGTTGAATCTAGCCCTTAAACTGCAATGGACTTATCAGAGTGCTGTGTTAATAAGATCAGTGCTACGTGAATAAAGACTGAGAGCTCAATCCCTGAGTCCCAGTGACCATGCCTGAAGGGCTCTCCCTGTGCTCCTACCCAAGGCAGTTTTTCCTGAACATGCAATGGAGCAAAGGCAGATAACTAGCTCAGTAGTCTGAAACTACAGAATCTTTAAAGAGCAACAACAATTGGGGCAAATAATCTAGCAAGAATAACTCACTACATGTCCAATCTCCCTCATACAAGTGAGTCATTACAACCAATAAAACTGTTGCACACAAGTCAGATGTAGAGGAATTCTACTTCAATAAGTCTAGAACTCCTATTTTTGTTCTCCCTAAGTGAATGGTCTTACATTTTGCAGTTTTAGATTCCATTTGCCAAATATCAGTCCATCTCAATTCTTCCATTTCTGTATTGACCTTAACTGCACCATTCAGCAAGTTTACTTACCATGCATCTTACTATAATATATTTAGAACATTTACCTAGATTACGCTTGGATTTTCTAGCATCATGCATTTTGTGCCCTAAACACCTTCTCTCCCAGCTGTTACAGTGATAAAAATTTGGACATTAGTGACTTTTGTGAACTACTGAACACTCCAAATAAAGTTTTTAATGTAGTTTAGCAATTTAGATAAATTTATGTCATGTAATTAATGTAATTTAGAGTGGCACATGAATGTAATGAATTAACCATTTCACCACTGGAAACTTATACTTATTAACGCTTATCATACTACTTTTGCATTTGATTTAATCATAGCAAAACCACACCACAATTGACAGTATCTCCTTATGAGTGGAACAAGCTGTTTCACATCAGGATTGAGGTGCGCTGATACGGCACAGCAAGGTTAATACAGTGACTTGTATTTTGTTCATTATATCTATTTCACACTCCCAAAAAATAACCATGTTCTAAACAGGGAAGACATCGTTTGTGTTTAACTGTAAAGGGCACTGTGCAAATATTTGAATAACTAGCTAGAGACCTGACCCTGAGAAAGAAAAAGATAGAAGTACCTCAACAGGATCTTTATTTTTAATAACAAAATGCCAAAAGGCAACAACTACAGTTTACCATTAAAAGGATTCTAGTTAGCCCATAATGGCTTCAATACCTACCAACAGACCGAAACTGAATGAGTGATACCAGTGCACCTTTTTTGAAAAAGATGCAGCAGGTGTCTGAGGCCCTTTAGTATGGTTTCAAATGGTTCTGCACCCATGCAACTTCAAGAGTGGAGACCGGTGGAGGAGTACACACGAAACAGCAGGAGATTTAGCTTTAATTATCTTGATACTATCTTTCAATTTAAATGTGGTCTAAAAATATTACGAACACTCAGGAAACAGGGGGATGGATTAAATGAGTCCTTTCCAACCCTAAAAAATTTATGATTCTATGTGAGTCTATGAAGGAATATTGTAAGTAAAAAAAAAAAAAAAACTTGAGTGGCTCTTTTAAGTTTTGAGAGTGGTGCTATATACATATCCACACCCACACACACTCAGAATACAGAATGGAATGCTGCCGTTAAAAGTTTATGTTTTACTCTAGTTGTAACAGTGCACCTGCTTCAATGATTTACTGACTTTCCCTCAGTGGTGCATATATTACCCACCAAGCACCCTACAACTTGTCCTGACAGAGGGACAGACTCACTCTAATATGTCTTTTCCCTCTTTAAGGATTAGAAGCATAATTTGTTTTTATATAATCAAAGAGGAAATAGTTCTCTATTAAAAGTATTGCTATTAGTCTTTTAATGGGCAATTACTTTATTCTTGAAAAATATACAACATATTACACTAACTTGACGCTTACCTCCAAGTATATTGATGGTGGGTTATGCTCTCCTCCAAACTTGTCTAGCAGCGCCTCTATGTGTTCTTGCGTTAATTTAATCATCTGTTTGATATTCCACACCTAAAATATAAAAATGTATATTTTATAAATCACAAAAGGGAAGTCTGGGACAGGTTTCTAAAAAATTAAAAACCACGAACTCGCATCTTAGTAGCTAAAAACTAAGTTAATCTCTAAGGCTGAAAAAAGTGAGACTCCATATTTTACTGAAATGACTGTAGAATCTGTCCTAGATCCAAATGAATAATTTTTTGCAGAGCTTTGCTGACAGAAGTCCTTAATGAAAATACTGTTTCACAGTATCAGTAATGTCAATCAAAAACAGTGACTGGTGATTATTATGATCAATGAGGACAGTCTTAGTTCTGTTCCCAGTCAGAAATTAAACTGAGCAAAGACACCTTTTCATTTTGAAATGCAGGAACCACTGAAAACAAACATCTCTCCCATACATTGCTTTTCATAAGGAGATCTCAAAACACTTTACAAACTAGTATCTCCATTTTACAGATGGGGAAACTGAGGCAAAGAGGTGCAGTGACTAGTCTACGGTTACATGTGCTACAGTACAAAATGGAAATCTGATTACACGAGAAAACTAATCTATGTTTTCAAGGTTTTATTAAGCTGTTAGAGTTGCTATAATGACACTTTTGCAAACCAACAAATTTCAAACGTTCAGTGGTAAACTGGTAACTACTGTAATCACATGATCTAGATATTTCTAATGTACCACCACACTATTTGCATGCCCTGATCTTAAACACATTGCACACTTGGGATTCTATGCTGCCTCAGTTTGCAAGTTTTTCCCACTGAAATCAAGGAGTTTGGTCCAGTTCTGTCCTCAAACTATAGGCATTCAGAGGACTTAGGATACCACATTGTGAAATAACTCAGATTGCTATTCATACTCTTTGCAACATCTTGAAAGAACCAATAATAACCAGTTTTAGTAATATGAGATGAATATGAGTGAACTACACACTGAGTGCCACCTTACACTGTAAAAGTCACCACTATGCAACTTTCAGTTGTTGAAGCTGAATCAATACAATAGTAAGTTCACTTACAGAAAAACAAGGTACTTTGATCCAGTAGAAGTCAGAATTTTTCACATGTTGGACCAACAGACTCTGGCCTCCAGAAAAGAGATGTAATTTTTAGAAAAATAAAACTATTTGCTATCAACTTAATGTGATGTAAACTAAGGAAGATTTAATTTCAACAAGCCAGAGGAAACAATACTTATCTGTTCTCTGAAGGTACCATTTATAAAAGCATCACTACTCAAAATTAAAAACAACGAGAGTTCTGTGGCACTTTAAAGACTAACAAATTTAATATTTGTAGACAAAAGCTTTCGAGAGACTTCAGCTCTCTTCTTCAGATGCAGTAATATAGAAAATAGGTGTAACAGAGGCATTTTATAGATATCCAGGTGCATTGAGAGCATTATAGACTAGTAAGAAAGTAATATAACTCAAAATTCAAAAGCCATCAGCTCCAGGATGGAGAATTGCATACTGCTTCTTCCAGTGGAACCTCAGAGATTCCCGTGACCTGTCAGTGAAAGAAAATACAAATCCCTCAGTCTGTAGGGAGAGAGAGGGGTGGTGGTGATTGTTAAAATGTATACCTTTATGGAAAAAGAATTCAACATTATACCATAAGGCAAGAGGGAAAAAATCTTTCTGCAACACAGAACAAACATATAAGAAGTTCAAAACATACCCGAGTAACTCTCATTTTGATAAAGATATCTCAGTTATTTAGCAGTAGCTATTAGGGATGGGGACAAGAGAGTTAGAAAGCCTCTAGTCCAGTACAAGTTTGAAGCACTGAGGATAAATCTTGATTCTTGCCATGAGGCCAAGTTCAAGCAATAATAGTTTGTAAAAACTATTTGTACAGAAATATGTTCTGTATATGTACAGAACTCTGTGGCTGCCTTCCAAATCTTATGAATGTAAACTCACTGAAGGCTGGCGGTAAAGGCCAACTTTTTCTCTGAACTCACAAACGTTTGTTAAAGTGACCATGAAATTGTGTGCCCGCCAAGAAGCAACAATGTGAGAGCTGTGCAATGTATACACATCAAAAGAATCAGAAAGCTGAATATACTCAGTCATCTAATCTGTTCCAGGTAAGACTAGGGACTTTTACTTGGGAAATAGATGGAATAAGATCCTGCTGGTTTGGATGTATGTTGGAAAAGGAGCTGGCAGGATGATTAAGGTGGAATCCCAGCACCACCTATGGAAGATAGTTGGAATGAGTGCATACCACATTACCCTTAAAGGACTATTGGCAAGTGGATCTGTCAACAGAGCCGTAAAGCTCACTCAAGACACAAGCTGAAGTCACCGGTACCAAAGGAGAACTTTCATTTAATAAGTCTGCTCACATATCAAGTGGCTGTAAAGGAGGTTACACCGAAGTTTAATCATCACATTGACATCCAACATGGGCACTTGATCTTATAAATGTAGTACCACAAAATATGCTGATAGGAGATGCACAAAAACTTACCTACTTCCACTGTTAAATAGGGCTTTAGGTATCCTAAAATTAAATAGTGATCACACACTTCACAACCCACACCACACTTTCAGTGAGCATGAGAAATCCACTCTACCACTATGGCTGGGGACCCTACTGATCTATATCTCCACTAAGCTCTTGGGAGGGTCGGAGATTTTCAAGAGCACGTAAGTGACTTAGGAATCAAGTCTCATTGGCTTTCAATGCACTTTTCATTTTTAAGTCATTTAGGCACTTTTGAAAATCCTACCCATGGACAACCACCTCATGGAGTGACTTAGAACTCAACATCCCTCTCCTACATCAACCGTATCACATATATAAATGGTTGAGGAAAGAATCTCCAGCTGACAAAGTGGTCTAATCTGGTTGTCCCCACACTACAAGAAGTTTCCACATTTCCTCTCTGTGGTGGCTGGAAGGTGATTACTTCCTCCCTTCCTACAAGGATAGTTTCTACTTTTCATCCAGCAGCTACTACTCTGAGCTGCTTTTTTCTCTCTCCCTCCTTCCAGCTCTACCGCTCTAGCACTATTATGATAAAAGAAACAGAAACATGAAGAGGAAGAGAGGGCTACTCTATTTAGCAGCTGGGAGGCAAATAGAGAGAAGCCTTTCAGAGCCAAAAACTGGAGTTAAAGCCTTGAGAAAGCCCAAATAGCTGTCAAATGTACTCAAAGGAATCAAGGCAGGTGGGGCACATATTAAGTTCTAAACCATGCCTTTTCACATTGAATCATGGACCTTTTCTATTGGAACTGTTAGTCTCCCTAGATGGTTGGAAGGTGTCTTCCAGAATAATTGACCTCTTAATCTCTACCCCTCAGGAGCATTACTTACAGGGGGAAAGATACATTAACTCCTTCCCCATCCAGTGAGTAGAGAAAGCATCATTCAACAGGGGACCATTAGATGGTTTGTGCAGAACTCCAAAAGTGTGTTGCTTGCAGACAGATCTCTCTGATATGTCCCCATTCATGAAAGATCTAGCCCAGGGTTCTCAAACTGGGGGTCATGACCCCTCATGAGCTTGCAAGGTTATTATGGGGAGGGGTTGGAAGTTGTCAGCCCCCACGTACGCCCATAAGAATGGCATGGCATGGGAGGGTCCATCACCTTGTAAGGGGGTCATCAAACTCTGAAATATTTGGAATGCCCTACCCCATCCCAGAAGAACTGCCTAACATAGGAGACAACACTACTTCTAACTTGCACATAGAGAAACTCCTATCTGTTTGTTTAGTATTCATTTTTGGGAATACTAGGTCAGTGAAAGTTCTGGCCCTTACCTCATGAACCTTATCTCAAAAAGGTGCATGTAGAGACTGTCCTAGAGAGAACAGCTTCTTGAGAATGAAGCCCCAGGTACGTATAACTCAACTCAAGCAGGAAGCATGTGATTACTTCAATTTGGATTTAATTGAGGGAATCTGGAAACCCCTTCCTAACTGCAGCTAGTTCCTGAACAAGTCCTGGAGGCAGGACTCCAATATCTCTTCTTTGCTAGGTCCACATCATCGATACTGCACTGATGCAGAAGGCCTTGAGTCTACTTGGACTTCCATACCATGTACTCCAATCATCTATATGGGAAAAGTTGGAATGTTGGGTCTTTAAGAAGGAAACCTATTGCCTACAGCAGCACAAACAGATGTGTGGGTTCCTTCCAATTGTCCAAACAGCAAGTAAATGCATATGAGCCTCTTATGGCCCTAGCTACCCAAGAGATCATCTCATTCTCCATTACAGCTATCTTCTGCCACAATAATAAAACTGTTGATCAATAAAGGCTACTCAGTCATGGGCGACAGAATCTTTGTAAGAGCTAGCCCAAAACTATAGAACTCACTGCCAGATAGAAGAATAAGCACCAACTTTGTGACTTTGCAGGCTAAATGCAACATACATCTTTGTGCTCAAGCTCTCTTGTAACAGCATCTACACCCCACCACACTTTTTCTAGGGGCTTGTCTACACAGAAATTTAGTCTGCACCAGAGGGGTGTAAATTTTAGTCCTCACTAGCTGTCATATGCTACTGGCTCCTATGTCGGCAAGCACTAAAACTTTCCTAGTGCTCTTTAACGTAGTCTACATTAACTCACCCTAGGGAACTTTTAGTGCACCCCAGCTGGGTCCAGTTAGTGTGTGACATATGAGGATTAAAATTTACACCCCTCTGGTGTGCACTAAAGTACTGTGTAAACAAGCCTTAGGATAATAAATACAACATGCATGCAAACAAGCCCACTTTCCTAGAAGTGGAGAGAGAGATGTTGTTCTTACTTTTGGGAGGGTGTAACGGTTCTTGGGATAAGGAGGACAGAGTCACATTGTTACCCCCCCTGCTTTCAGCAAGAGGGAGTCTTTCTTGAGGTAGCTGGGCATCAAGCTCTCTGACACCACCAGCCTTTCAACCACAAGCACTCACTCTCCCTAAATTTGTAGAGACCTGCGCGGATACGAAATTTGTATCCGCATCCAATCCACGATTCGCAAAAATGGTCTGTGGATATGAAGTGGACATCCATGGATTTGCAGGTAAACAATAGGCGCACCTCAATCCCCGAATCCCTTTGAATCACTCCCCCGTCATATCCAGTCACCGACATTGGCTACTCTTAGAAACTCCAGATTCTCTGCAACCAAAGGTTCAGTGTACCCCAGTTTACCAATTTTACCTTAAACCACCAACTCCTGTATAACACACAGCACTTGGGAGCACTTAAATAAGCTTATTTTGTTTTATTATAAGAATGATGAACTAGAACTAGAAGCAAGCGTGGTAGAATCCACCTTGTGCAATAACGATGGTTCTTCGAGATGTGTTCCCCTATGGGTGCTCCACTCTAGGTGTGCCTGCATCCCTGCACCGTTGATCGGAGAACTTCGGTAGCAGCATCCATTAGGCCTGCACATGTATGGTCTCGCTGCATGCTGCGCCACAAAGCTAGTCAGCACACACGGGCTAACCATCCTCAGTTCCTTTACCACCACAGAGTCATAAACAAGAACTCCAAAGTAGAGTGGAGGAGGGTGGGTTGTGGGCACCCATCAGGTTACGGATCTCAAAGAACCATTGTTCCAGCACAATGTGAGTAACTATTTCTTCGAGAAGTGTTCCTAAGGATGGCTCCACTGTAGGCGACTCCCAAGTAGTATCCCTTTTGGAGGGCTGGGACTTCAGGGTCAGGTCAGTTACAGATGGCAGTACTGTGGTGCCAAAGATGATATCAGAGGCAGAGTCCCCAGTGATCCCATAGTCTTCTGCAAAAGTGTGGACTGATGCCCATGTTGCCACTCTGCAAATCTCTGTGATAGGGACATCCTTGAAGAAGATGACAGATGAGATCGATCTTGTGGAATATGTACATATTGAGTCTGGGAGGGGATCACATTATGAATTTGATAGCACTGTTTGATGCAATTCAAGACCCACTTAGAGAATCCTTGGGCTGATATTACTGAGCCTTTGGATCTTTCCCAACACAGACAGATAAAGTCTAGGAGGCTTCCTGAAGGGCTTTGTCCTATCAAGGTAGAAGGCCAGAGCTCTCATAACATCTAAGATATGTAGTATAGCCTCCCTATTGTCTTGGTGAGGCTTGGGATAGAAAACTGGAAAGTGGATCGATTGATTCATGTGAAACAGGGAGGTTAACCTTGGATGTGGCCTGAGTGTCACTTTGTCTAGAAAGAATACTGTGCAAGGGGGATGTGCCATCAGAGCTGCTATCTCTCCTATTCTTCTGGCAGAGGTAATTGCTTTCAGGAAGGCTATTATAATTGATAGGTATGTTAATGAACAGGTGACCATAGGGTCAAAGTGGGGCCTATACAGGGAGATTCTGATAGACCAATAAAAGGGCCAAAGACCACTTGATAGTGTAATATGGATCATCATAATTGTTGCTAAAAGCCAAAATTGGCAGGCCTTTCTGCAGGCCTGTGCAGCAGCCCTAGCTTTAGCATGACTAAGCCAGGAGGGGCGGGGAGCCTTTTTCTCAATCCTATCTGACTCTGCACCCCCCAATGAAGTCTTGTGGACGTGCTGGAATCCATGTTTTAGGAGAAAAGCAAGAAGCTTATCTATGCGTGCCCTCTAGATGTTTGTCAGGGCCTCAGGACATGCAGATTCTGCAGGGACACATCTAGTTAATTAGTACTCTAAGGCGACCTCTTGGGTAGCTTGTGAAACTGCTTGCCCAACAAGTTTTTCTTGAAGTGTTATTGTCTACTAACCAGGACAAATGGGGGGAGAGCTTTGGACTCTTTAGGATTTCTTCTTGGATAAAGATTTTGGGTTCCCCCCACTGCAGCTGGAAGAATTGGCCAATCAGAAAGCCACTCTTGTGCCACTCAAAAGCCACCCCAAACTTCGGTAATTGAGTGTTGGCTTGGACCCTGCTGGTAGTGAGTCTCATAAGGAGCTAGGGAGAGGAGTACTGCAAGACCACCTCCTCTGGCTCACTGTCCAAACCTGGCTAGATAGCGGAAGGGCATGGCATAGTTGAGGGGATATCCCCTGTGCCCAGTAAAAGCTTGGTGCCGCGATGTTGGTACCAAGACACGGGGATTCAGGTGCTTCCTGTATGCCCAGGTCTCTGGCATGATGGAATTACACTGGTACAGATCATCCTGGTATCAATGTCAGAGGAGACTGAGAGCTTATCTATACAAATCTCTCTGGTGCTGGCTGAGCTGCCACTGGCAGTACCAAGGTAGACTTGCATACCAAGAGCGTCTTCTTGTGCTTGTTCTTATCTCTTGGTACCAAAGGGTCCTCTGTCAACAGTACCAGTAGCCGACGGTCACTGTGCGCTGGTGCTGAACTGTGGTCTCGGTGCCAGAGGTGCAGAGGATACTGAGCAAGATGAAGCTCGCTTATGGCTATTCCTAGGCTCCCTTATGGGACTTCCTGACCTCTTCTTGGAGGACTTATGAGAGGAGTCCCCAGCCTACTTTTTCAACCCACTCCACTTAGAAGTTGAAGGTTGTGGGGAAGTCTCACGTCCTCCGGGAGACTGAGGTTGAAGAGCTGCCTCCATGAAAATAATCTTCTGGAAGAGCTTTCTGTCCTTGTGCTGGCAGAGGGTGCACTTTTGCTGTATGTGACCCTCACCAAGGCAGCAAATGCACTGAGAGTACTTATCCCCTACGAGGATTGCCTTGTTGCAAGTGCAGCACCTCCTGAAGCCCGGCCATACCCTGCTAAGGGGGAAGAGTCCCTGAGGGGGGAAAAAGATGGGAAACAATTTTTTTTTTTAAAAGGGAAGAAAACGAACAAAGAAATAACCACTAGAACTAAAACCAGAACTGGGAAAATTATCTAACTGGGAGCTGCAAACAGAAGAACAATAGCCTTAATGGACTGCTAATGGCTCTGTCTCTAGCAGGGGCTTTTGAAAAGGAACTGAGGACGCACCCGCAGACTAGCCTGGAGGCGCATCATGAGGAGAGACAGCGAATGTGCGGGCCCAACAGACACTGCTATGCAAGTTCTGCGATCAGCAGCACAGAGATGCAGGCACACCTACAGAGACGCACCCATAGGGACACGACTCAAAAAAGATAAAAAAGGTCACAATATAAAACAAAATCATAAAATGCAAACCTGGGTCTAAACTTATCAAAAGTTACCCTTCCTATTTAACAAAGTAGATTCCCATCTCCTTCCAAACTTCATTCTGTTGGTTTCTTAAGAACAACTATCTAAAAGTTCATGAAAACATGCCCACTGCACACAGGATTTTCCTCAGTGAATGGATGGAGTGTTTTTCCCCGTTTTACCAAAACCAGCCTTCAGTTTCTAATCAGACAGGGTGAACACCTGCTTCTTGTAAAGTTTGTTTGTTTTTGTTTTTATCTTTAAGTGGTTTCATTTGCTTGGCTTGCCTCTGGTGGCTTCCCATTCAAAGTCTTAGAACTGCACAATGCCAAACAATTGAGCTTGTATTGCATCACCAGCCAAACCGAGGGGAAGGGAGAGTGGGGAGGCCAATTCCCCCTTGTCCAAATGGGCCATTACAGAAATACATTATCTCCTGGCGATTAATTTTTATTCCAAGTGCATAAAGCATACTTTCAATACATTATTCCTTAAATGATATCTGTACATATACATCTTGCAATGATTATGAATCTTAAGTTACAAGTTTTGTGTAGATACCTTACATGTTACTGTTTACAGAAAAGTTCATTAGCAAGGGGTCTCTATGCCGGAGGCACTCATAATATTAGGGTATTAGGCTAGGGCTGTCAAAATATTTCACAGAAATGCATCATTGATGCCAGCCCAAAAGACAACACCCAGAATTATTAATGTTGTTCTCTTATAAGAAACCTGTGATACATCCAGTGGTTGCACTACATCAATCCACCCCCCACCCCACTTAAATGTTTGCAGAAGTCTAGAGAGCACAGCCAGTCACCTTCCTCAGGAAGCTGCATAATTATAGATGCATTATTTTCAATTTTTTCCTACCAGAAATACTGAATCCTTTATATTCAGGATGCCCTTGCCTTTTATTCAGAAATACCGCAAATGATGAAACTGTTTCTCTTTCACCTAGTGGCATGAGCTGAATGGTATTCTTTGCCAGGAGAAATTAAACTTCTGGTAGTCTTCAAGAGATTATTTAAGATCAATTCTGTAGGCCCACTTGACAATGCTGGAGATCCAGAGCCTTTAGTATGAGATGTCCTTTAAGTCTCTCCTCTCCCCTTCCCTCCCCCTTTCCAATAAGGGAAGTACACTAGCTAACTCACAGAAGCCCAAGGAATCCAGCCCAACAGCTCAGTGACATTGGTACAAGGGCTTTACACCAAAAATGTCTCTAGTGTGCTCCATGCTGAAAAAGGGGACAAGCCGAAAAATTCACTGTAACAAATAAGAATGCTTAAACAAGCTTTTCAGAATGCCCTGCAGGTCACAAATGTTTGTAAATGTTCCACAGAGCTATGCTGGGACTACGAGATAGGTTCTGCAGAAATCCCTTGATATAGGACCATCTGAAATAACTATATATGAACATGGTAAAAGTGTTTTTTCAAAACTAAACTGAAGTGTGGAAATGCTGCACCAATGCAAGGACAACCCACGCAACCAACACTTACATACAACCCATGTCCCTATAATAGCATACTTGCTTAGTACAGATGGAAGCAAAGACTTCCAAAGAGACATGCTGTACCACAGACAAGCCGCAAGAAAGCCTGACAGCCCTACATATCTGAGAATTTGGGATGGGGGAAGAGGAAAAACCATGTTCATTTATGTTGTAGATAATACTTCATGCTTTGTAATGCAAACTTTGTGTCAAACTATCAACACTTATCCTAGTACAGGCATTTATTTACAATTGTTTATTTTGAGATTATTTTCCTGCAGTATGCCAAATGAATTTATTTTAAGACATGTAGAACTGGATTTGAAGACAGCAACTGGAGCAACTGCTGTAGGTGAGTGGTAAAGCCAAAAACTGACTTTGGCCCATATGGGAGGCAGAAACAGGAATGTGGTAACAATCACTCTATTGAGGCTGAATCAGGTTTTGACTCCTCTTCCCAGCTAGTGCTTCAAGGAAGCTGGCATAGGCCAACATGAACATAAGGAGAGCTAGAAGATTCAAGGGATTCCAGACCTGGTCATTCTTATCCATTGTGAATGGTTGTGTTATTTTTAAATTTTGTAAGTAAGCACTTAGGAGCAAGGTAATCAAAAACAACAAATAAAAGGAATGGTCTGCTTTTCCTGAGGCATGGGGCACAATTAGGACACTGAAAGATCTTATAGCAACTCTAGCAAAGACTATGTTCTTTCAGAATGTCTGGAATATAAAGTTTTCTGGCATACCCTCCCAGCTTGCTCTACTGGAGGTATATTCGAGGAAGAATCAACTACTTGTTTCCTTACCCCTGAATAGAATATTTAAATCCTGGAGAATACTGCACACACTAAAATAGTTATTGTGCCCAGGATTTCTGGAGGAAAGGGAAGAGACAGAAGAAACTCTTACTCCATTAAATTAATAGAAAAAAAAATCCTGCCCAGACTGAAGTTTAGAAGTCGAAAATGACCCTAGTGAAAGATGTAAAGGGACCTCCAAGAAGGGAAATTTTTTCCAGTTGCTTCTTCTCCTTTGTATTTAATATTCTGGTGAAGTCAAAAAAAGCCAATTCTTATCCACCTATAATCAGTAGTGTTGCTGATGTCAGACAGCAACTCATCGCTATCCTCTTTACTAATCTCTTTGTCCCCAGTAAGACAAAACCTGACATTTACTGGCTTGCTCACAAAGTTTAAGTATTATAATGAAGTGTGATGTTAAGTGCACAGGAATGCTCGCCAAATATCTGCAAAATATAGTTGTTATACTCATGAATTGTCAAAATAGATTCAGAACATTATGTTCATAACTGTAAAAGCAAATTATGAAATAAGACAGTTTGCTCCACTATCTCCATTCCTCCCCCATCAGATTGAAACAAATGTCTGAAGGGAATGTGATTCACTTAAGAATCAGGAGCCAACAGGAGCCCTACTGAGACAATGGAGGGCAGTTCTTGTGGGAGTCCTAGTTTAAAAAAATTTTTTTTTAAATCTACATATTCTGTAACTAATGATTTGCTTACTCTTGTTATAAGAATTATTTCCTATCAAGGCTCCTGGTGATAACTACTTAGGCTTTTATTTTGGGCGTTATTTTGTTAGATCTCCACCATACAGTTATAGGATCATCATTCAGTTTGTAATTTTGCTTTTTTCTTAGTTTAAATCTGAAGGCAACTGGGGATGAAGGCAACTTGGTGCGCTTTACTCTTAAGCTGGATGTCTACAACATTGTTGGGTAGTTCATAACAGAATTATACCTTTCTGCATATCAGTCTTATGCCCTTTTGTTATTTCCATGCTATTCTTTTTTACAATTATAATATAGAAAAAGTTGAATAAAAAAAACCAGTGAGAATAAAAGTGATCATATTTGCTAAAGTGATAAAATTACTACTTTTGTAGCAGTTTGCAATCTTTACTACCCTCCTCTTATCTGAGAATATCACATTTATTGAAAATGCTAGCATTTATCATTTCAACATATCCAACTAAAGGAATTAAAGTATCACCTCCATATTCTGACATTCTCTTAACAGAAGAGTCTACTTCTGAGTAACATCATTACAGGAAAGGTTACAGTGGCTGAAAACTTTTCATTGTTAAATAGAAGATTGTGTATAGAACCATGAACAGTAGATGTCTATATTTCTTCCATTTTCACCACCCCGCAACCCACACAGTTGTAGTCTAGTGTTCAATCTACTCAGTTTCACTAAATATTTCCTGTATTTCATTGAACATGTTCATTCATTTAATAGGCTCTCCAATAGTGTAATGATGAGAACCACAAATGCCTAGATCAGGGGTGTCAAACATCCGACCCGCGAGCCGGATATGGCCCACCAACCTTTTTGGTCCAGCCCCTGGCGTCAGAGAGTACAACACTGCGAGATCTCACAACAGCGCCCGCTGCCGCCAGAGAGTACAATGCTGCACTGCCACGAGATTTGTGTACTCTGGTGGCAGTGCGTGGAGCGCTGAGAGACACAGCGCTCCCAAAGGCGGGAGAGGGACAGGGTGGTCTTGGGGCATCGTGCAGCGCTATAATTCTTAATCATTGGTCGATTCTTTTAATCGTAAAATAGTAGTAGTTGAAGAAGTGAATTTACTGCAGTTTTTATAGCGCTGATATCTAGCAAATAAAATATACTACTACATAAAAATGGTTGGGCCTAGGATTTCGATTTATGGTATGTATGGCCCACTTGAAGTACATTTCATTCAAATCTGGCCCGCCACAGCAAATGAGTTTGACACCCCTGGCCTAGACAACCTCACCAGAATTTAATCATTTTATTCACAATGGTTTGAATACCACATATTTAAATTTTACTCAACATCTGTGAACTTTAAAAGTCTCATCTACTAGCTTGGGGAGGTGCTCTTTTTAAATAAAGTTATTCTCAACTACTTCAGTAAAATCATACATACGGGACAAAATTGTCAGTTGATTAAGTTTTTCTAATTTGGTTGAGAAAGAGCAGAGCCACAATTTTTGCTCAAGAGGACAGTTGCCAAATGAGACTCAACAAGTGAGTCAAAGTCAAACCTGGCTTCAAATTCACCATTGTAGAGATTATTCACCTGTATGTCCGACTTTCCCCCCACTAAGGCCTGGTCTATGCTACAGACTTTTGTTGACCAAAGTCAGGTTTTTGCATCAAAACAGTGGTGGTGTACACACTGCAATGCCACCCCTATCTCCCTCCACCGACCCAACTCCCCTAATTTTGCGAAAAAATAAAACCACTTTGATGAGAGTCATAGAGCTTTTTGCGCCAAACTTGTAGCGACAGGGAGTCAGTGTAGACACCACTTTTGGTTATGTCACAGTAAATAAAAGTGTCTCACAATGCTCATCCTGACTACTCTGGCCATCAGTTTGAACTCCACTGCTATGCAACCATCTGCCCTTCCCCCTTTAAAGTCCCAGGAATTTCTGCAGTTCCACTTCCTGTTTGGTCAGCACAGAGAGCTCACATCTCATCTTCCCAGCTGACCATGGCTGCTCCATGTACCACACGCTCTCCCACTTAGGGGCATACTGGAACTTCTGGATCTGATCAGTATTTGGGGAGAGGAGGCTGTGCAGTCTGAGCTCTGCTCTAGCTGAAGGAACTTTAAGACATACGGTCAAATCACTCTGTAGTCCCATGTGAAAATCAAGGAGCTATGGCAGGGGTACCAAAAGGCTAGGGACTCAAACCATAGCTCTGGTTCAGAGCCAAAGTCCTGCCACTTCTATAAGGAGCTGAAAGCCATCCTTGGAGGTTACCCCCACCTCCACTGCCAAGAGATCGGTGGATACCTACGTGGGCCTGGAGGCAGTGGACATCGTATTCAACCCCGATGAAGAAGTCATGGACAAGGAGGTTAAGTTGGAAGATGATGTAGAGCAGAGGACAGTGTCATTTGGTGACACTGGGAGCCAGGAACTCTTCTCAGGGTTCGAGCAAGTCCCAGGCTCCAGCTCTGGTGTGCCAGATGCAGGAGCGGGGAGCTTGGATAAGTGATTTTTTTTTTTTTAGCTGATGCTGTTCGGTTACATGAAGTACAGCTGTTCTTTGCTGTATTACATTATACAGTTGGTTGAAGGGATATAAATGAACAAGAGTAACTGTGTTTGCATGCACTTCCCATTCCCCTGTTCAGCTAGGCAGTGTGGTGAAAAAGTGTGTTAATGCACACTGAGATTTCATGGGAATCCACCAGAGAGATCTCTAGGAAACTTTCCTGGAGGTACTCGTCAATCCTCTGCTGGAGATTCCTCAGCAGAGCTGCTTTGTTTCTTCCCCTATTGTAGGAAACTTTCCCATGCCAATCAGCAATCACTTGTGCAGGGACCAAAACAGCCACAGGTGAGCAGCATAGGGACCCAAGTTTGAAGCTGCTTGCATGGAGGAGATGCACCCTAGCATGCCTGCTTACTCTCAGGACTGAGATATTGGCTTCGATGGCCCCCACCTGTGGAAAATGTGGCACAATTTGAAATTTTGTCCTTGTCTACCTGAATCAATACCCCAAGCAACCACCCACAACTTTTTTCCCAGCTTGATTTCCCACTTCCCCCGGCACAACTCACCATGCCCTGGGTTGATCGTTAGTTGGGTGCTTGGCAGGGGACAGGTGAGAAAGAGGTGTATTTTACAGTAATAAACCAGTGCTGTTGTTGCACTCACAATCATGTTTCTATTAATTGTTTATTGTGCTTCTACAGATGTGCCCTCGAGGGGAAATCCCTCCACACCTGCTGAGCACCTGGGGCTGATAACAAAATGACCATAGAGAAGAACAGAGGAGCTGTTCCAAAAACTCCTTCAATCCTCTGAGGTGGAAAAAAAATAAAAATGGGCATGGAGACACCCTCTGTCTGTAAATCATACAACGGATAGGCAGAAGAGGAGGGAGAACCAGAAGCGAGTGATATCAGGTCACAAGCTCATGATAAAAGCCATGGAGGAGCAAAAGGAACTGCTAAAGTCACTAATAATGCCGCAGACCGAATTCATGCATGCTCACCCCTTTCGCAGCCAATAGAGAACTCTTTCCATGCTCTTCCCAAACCTGCTTACCAAACTCCCATCCCTTCTCAGTACCCCGTTTGCCCCACCCCTTCAGACAGCTTCCAGAACGATAGCTAGACTTACACCCAGCTATCATAGTTCACATTGCCCCTCACTGCTTCCTCCCCTCCAGCCCAGCTTTGTGTGTGTATTGTGAATAATTGTTATTTAATAAAGACATAGTCTGTGACGAACAAGCAACGTTTATTTGTCTCTTGCACACGGTGGTTGCAGCTCACATTGATACACTGTAAGCTGGATATCAGTCATAGCATGGCACAGTGCTTTTTTTTTTTTTTTTTAAAAAGACATCTTATTGTTGCTGATTGTCAAAATGGCTCCTCAAAGCCTCCATGATTCGAATGGCTTTCCATTGTACACCTTTAATAGTCCTGACATCTGGTTATTCATATTCAGACACAAGGCTATCTGCCTTTGCCCACTATCCAAGTGGAAACTTTTCACCCATAGCTTCACAAATATTATGGAGCACACAGCAGGTGGCTATAACCATGGGAATTTTTTCCTCATTTAGATCTAACCTGCCATGAAGGCATCACCAGTGTGCTTTTAATCTGCCAAATGCACATTCAACTGTCATTCAGCACCTGCTCAGCCTGTTATTGAAGCGCTCCTTGCTGCTATCCAGGTTGCCCATATAAAGCTTCATGAGCTATGGCATTAAAGGGTAGACTGGGTCCCCCAGGATCACCATGGTCATTTCAACATCCCCCATTGGAATCTTTTTGTCTGGAAAGAAAGTCCAAGATTGCAGCTTTCTATACAGGCTACTATTCCTGAAAATGTGCACGTCATGCACCTTCTCTGACCAACCCTTGTTGATGTCAGTGAAATGCCCATGGTGATCCACAAGCGCTTGAAGTATCATCGAGAAGTACCTCTTTCTATTGATATACTCCATCGCAAGATGGTCTGGGACCAAAATTGGGATATGCATGCCATCTATTGCCCCACCACAATTAGGAAATCCCATCGCTGTGAAGCTATCCACTATTTCACACCCACTTCCAAGATCCACAGTCCTTCATAGCAGAATGCGATTAATGGCCCTTCACACTTGTGATAACACAGCTCCAACGATGGACTTCCCAACTCCAAACTGATTAGCGACCAAGAGGTAGCATACTGGAGTTGCAAACTTGCACATGGCAATCGCCATGCACTTCTCCAGCAAGAGAGCAGTTCTCATTCTGGCGTGCTTGTGCCGTAGGGCAGGGGCGAGCTACACACAGAGTTCCATGAAGGTGGTTTTCCACATTTGAAAGTTCTGCAGCCACTGCTCATCATCCCAGACCTACATAATGATGTGATCCCACCACTCAGTGCTTGTTTCCTACGCCCAAAAGTGGCGGTGCACCATGTGCAGATGTTCTGTGAATGCAAACAGTAATCTAGTGTTGTTCGTTTGCATGGCACACCTCAGGTCAGGCGCCTCAGATTCCTGTTCTGATTGGAAGTTCATGATATATACAGCCGATGCATTCAGAACACTGACAACAACAGTGGAGAACAGTGCAGGATCCATCATTTCAGATAGAGATGGCAGGCGCACCGGAAACTCAGACCATTGAAAAATGCCACAAAACACATTCGGAAACCCATAGAATGACAGGACGGAAATCACTGAATCACGGGACATTGAGCCCACACCCATGATGCACTGTGATCCTCTCCACCTTCCTAAAACTCCTAACGGCAGAAAGTGGCAAACTACACAGTGGGATAGCTGCTCACAGTGTACTGTTCTCACTGTCAGTGTCAGAGCACCAAGTGTGGACACGCTTTGGCAACACAATGAGTGCTGTGTGGGCAGGCACAAGCATTGTAATTACAGTGCTTTTTGATCAATGCTGTAAAACTTGCATTGACAACACTGTAGTGTAGAAGTGTAGACAAACTCAAACTGAAACAGTCATGTCAGTGGTGGATAGCCACCCCCGAACAGCATTTACACACACATTTCAGAAGCAAGAACTAACCCAACGGAACACCTATATAGGGCCCTATGAAATCTGTTTTATTATTGTGGCTTAATGTTCAAAATTGGATTGCAATGGGAAACACTGATTTTACAAAAGAGTCCTACAATTTAAAGAAAACATCCATACAGTATATGGCGAATAACACATTTTAAATCACTTTTTAAAGTAGGACTCGGTAACATGACCAAACTGACATTGTTGAACAGTAACACAAGAAGTCCAGAGAAGTAAGAGCCTCTTACAGTGTAAATTTAACTGAATTCATATTTGATTAAAACATTTTTA
Organism: Emydura macquarii macquarii; assembly: GCF_026122565.2. Lineage (NCBI taxonomy): Eukaryota > Metazoa > Chordata > Testudines > Chelidae > Emydura > Emydura macquarii. The sequence goes on from NW_027133667.1 coordinate 4,306,659, forward strand.
AAAACGCATTAAACATAAAACAATTCATCGTTGCAGCAGTCATTGTTGCCATTTTAAACTAAACTCAGTAACTTTCAAGCTTCCTATATTTTGAAGAGAGGCTTAAATTAATTTCAAATTTGATTGAATAATTTCAAATTATCAAATCAACAGTTTATAGCTAAGTGGCATTACAAATTGACAATCTTAAATGTCATTATTTTTGCCATCTCTGGCAGACATCTCTAACGTGGTACCTTATGGTTAGCCTTTTAGTATTTTCTTCAGAAAGTGATTTCTTCTGGTCTGTAAGTAGATTTTTATATTTACTAAAGCTTCTTTCTGTGTCTACAGAGCTGATGCGGAAGATGATGTAAGTTAGGGCATCCTCTGGTATTTAGGCACTTGTCCCTTCATAATGCAGATATACACATTCTTGTGTGTACATGTGTCTTTGAGGAGGGGGACTCTGATACCGCATAAAGGAGCATGAAGAGGTTCTTCAAATAAACCTGTGCTCACTTGGGCACTGAATATTTTTATTGACACAGCGCCCCGAGGGACTTTCAGCTTCTCTGAGACATTAACATCACATTGAGGGAAAAGAACCTCAGCTCCGGATATGAAACTGACACTGCAAGGAACAGATTTCTCAGAAGCTGCCCTTAAATCCTAGATGCTAGCCTTTCTCCCATAACCCCCTGGACACTCCCCTGAGCCCTAGCCCCATGGATCCTCTCCCCAACCCACTTGTTTCTTATCTCCTCAGGCTGCACATAGTTCAGCAGTGTAGTCTGCCTTGCCCACTTGCCACTGTGGCCCTAGTGCCGGAGAGAGCCTGGATTCCATGTTATTGTTTTGATTCTGTGATTCAGTCTGTGTTCTCATTGACATGGATTTCATAGAACCCTACTTATACAGCTCAAACTGTATTAATTATGTTGATAAAAACTAAAATCACTCTCTCCTGAACTACAAGAAGTTTTCTGCTTCACTCTTGCTTCCAAATTGCCAGTTCACAGAACTACAGTGATCACAAAAGTATAAGAGCAAACTTTTTCTAGATACCTTAACATTTAAAGATGATGGGCACCTCAATTGTTTGACAATGTGAATTTAAGAATCAAGGGGTATCAGCCCACAAAGGGATTTGTCCCATGTTTTGCACGTATCCCAGCATGAGCTATTATTGCATTTTGAGGTCTCATAGGTCTGATTTAGTAGAACACCACAACGGATAGCTAGAGTTATTCACTGAGTTGTGGTTAGAGAAAGTTTGATACCAACGATTAAAGCCTTCCAGTCTCTTAATTTTGAAATGTTTGTGATATATATATATATATATTGTGATATAGATATTTCTAAATACTATTTCTAAATTCTCAATATATATATAAAAACTGAATAGTAGTATTTAGAAATATCTTTTTTCACCCACAGATCTCAAAGCACTTTATAAAGAAACAATTACTACCCGCCATTTTACAAACAAGAAAACAGGCACATGTGAACTTGCCCGTGGTCACAAAGCAGGTCAATGTGAGAGCTTGATATAGAGCCCAAGTCTCTCAACTCAAAATCCCAGGCTTTATCCACTGGACCATGGTGCCAATATAGTTTAATAGCAACATGGGAAGCAAATTAATAAGTGTAAAAAGCAATATTATCATTTCATTATCAATATCATTATCAGCAACATTTATCAAAAATTAAGTTATTTTCAATATGCCGTAGAAGGTAGAGAATGCAATAAACATTCTAGAAGATAATCTAGAACAAAATTTCCCCCAATGTGTGCCATAATATTCCTCCTTTAAGCAAAAGAAACACTTTGGCCACCCCTAACTTAAGGAGTGCAATGGCCTATCCATTGGGGCAGCGGGCAGTGGGGGTGGGTGGAGACAGAAAAAACGTTCAGTTGAGAAATTTTTTAATCAAGTATTTATTTTGTTTTTGTTTTTGGGATGAACAAACTGGAAATTAATTTAGTACAGAAAATCTAATGTGAGGACTTTGGATCTGAAAAACATGACCTATAACTACTGAATTCTAGTCTGAATGAGAAAGTCATTCACACCAAATTTCTACCAAAGCGTAATGCTAAAAAGACAAATAGTTAGAAGAATGTTTACTAGCTGTAGCCAACACTTTTGTAAACCTTAGTTTGTACACCCTAGTATGAACAACATTTTGAAGGCTACTTCAGATCAGAATGTTCTAGCCAATACTGTGCATATATAAATTTGAATAATTCCCTGCAGTTACTAGTTTAAAAACATACATTATGATTATTCCTACTGAGAATTGTGTTGTAAATTTTTTGCAACACCTTCAGCAGAGAACTGAAGAAAAAAGGCACCTGCTTTTCAAATACATGTGGTCCCTCTCAATCTTCTCAAAAATAACTGTAAGTCATAGAAATTAATATAGTAGAACCAATATTAACACGGGGGGAAATTACTCAAGTATTTATTAAACCCTAAAGACTGATTTTGCACAACTCTTCAAACACATTAGTAGAAAAGGGGTGGATAAGAGAAGATGAAGTTTTTTATTCTAATTTATGAAACGTCTGAACTTGTTAAATAAGGAGAACATTTTACGTCAAGGAAAGTTATAGACAACATTAAGTAAAATATATGAAAATGTCACTGACTCCATGCTCTATAGGAATCAACACTTTCTGATGCAGCAGTTCAAATACCGTTTTAATAACTAAAATTACCACTTTTCAGCAAGTTTAAGAGTTTCAATTTACCTTACTAATGACATTGTTTCAGAAGCTTCAGCATGCTATACACTAAAACAATATGCTGTAAAAATAATAGCTAGTATCCCTCTACATAACAGAATTCTTATTTTAAAAACTCACTGACAACTGCGCTATGGAACGTATTTTGATGGTAAATACATTTTGGTGCATTAATTAGTACATTTCTTTGCTTGTTATTGGATACTTTAGAGAAAATTATAATGCTTCAATAATAAAAGGGTATCTACTAACTCCTTTCATTTATTTTTGCCACGGAAGATGTCACAGAGATACTCCATCTCACCAAGGACCTGTAACTGATTGCTCTTATTTTTTCAAGCCAAAAGCCACTGATTTCTAAGCTTCAGCTTTCAACAAAGAGTGAATGTTGATACATGGACAATTTCAATGCTAGCATCTTGTGTCTTGCAATTAAGAAAAATACAGTGAATAGCATCATCATAGAGTACTTCTGCTGGGAATGCATATTGCATTAACTTTCATCATAAGAGAAAATTCATTCACTCCCAAAACATCTGTTATGTAAACTTACACTTGGCAGGAAAATACTCAAAAAGAAGAAAAAAGTTTCCAGACTAAAGTAGTACTAACTGAAGTATCACTCAATTAAAGGTGGCTTCTCACTAAGGTTGGGTGGAAAATGGATTTTTTATTCCAGGGGAAATGCTGCGAGTTTGAAAAAAATAAAATCTGTTCCAACAGAGAACAAAAGCAAAAAGTTTCAAAATTTCCAGCAAAACAATTTGGAGGAAAGGTTGTTTTGGGTCAACTGAAAACTTGATTATGGAAAATTTTAAAAAATTGAAGTAATTTAAAAACTGAAAACAAAGACATCATGTTCCAAAAAGGCTGAAACAGAACTTATTCTCCCCAGCCATTACAGTGGCATCAGGAGTCCAATAAGTCTGGGCATCTCTGCTGAGACTTCCTGAGTCATCTATTTTGAATTTGTTCATCTGAAAGAACAGAATCTGGTTGGAATGATTTAATAAGTCTGGAAATACTCCCCAGTAACAAGAATGTAGCCTCTCCTCCCAGCTGCTAAACACTTCCAACCATCATGGCCAACCCATGATGCTTCCCACCTGAGTGATCCCATGCTCCGAAAATCCATCCTCAAATGAACCAGCCTGAATGCCTAATGCCCCAGAAGCTCACCTGAGAGTGCAGGTTATAAGAAAACGGCTGATGGGAATGAAATGTAGGATGTAAGAGACAAATATCCTCTACAAACGCACACGTCCAGTGTCTACAGGTCCCGATGCCTCTAGAAAGCATGCATTTCCTACATGCACCTTTCTTTTGTAAGTGCATGTACAGCTCCAAATACACTTATGAATCCTACATGATTTTTCAGATGAAATGAGCTCTTGCAATTACTACCTTCTGCTGCAGCGAATTCTTTCCCCCAAACCACGTATATAATAAGTATATAAACAAAACTTTTTGTTATATACATGTAATTAACTTTGTTTTCTATACCAAAGCAAGTATTAAAGATCGATACACTTTATTATGGCAGGCTTTTTATCTCAATGATTAGGGCTACAGAGCTAACATTTCAGGCAAGAACTTCAAGATTTGATAAGAATTATTCATAAAGACTTAACAACATCTGCATAAAGGTTTTTGGGGGTTTTTTTGTTTTTTTTTTTTTTAAATCCTAAATCTTGAACTTGTAAAGATATTACCTGAGCTTTGGCCCTTAACTACATCTCATAGTAAGGCATTATGCTTTCAGTATAAATTACCTACTCTACTAAAATACAACGGAAGTATTTCAATACAAATTTACTAAATAAATAAGTCTTTTCCAAATTTGAAAAACACTTTTGCTCCCCTCCCGCTTTTTTTAAGTTTAAAAAAACTACAGAATAGCCCAAAAAAGAACCTTACAAAGAAAGCTAAATTTCCTGTAATGTGTCAGTAAATTCATCTTCGGTTTTCTCATGAGCTCAAGACAACCTTCACTCTGACTCTGAAACTAATCTAGATATTGACTCAAAAAAAAAAAAAAACCTCAGCTTCAGTTGCTTTATGAGACTGTATAGTAGGTACTTAAGAATGCCATTGTCTTTAAGAAAAAAGATAATTCTTCTATACAAATCTGTAATTGGGAACGTGACATAAAAAAGGAGGTTGTTAACAATTAAATAGCTATCCTTTTCAAGTGCAAAGTCGCCCCTCACAAAATGTGTTGGTAGGGAAGTGGAATTGTCTCCTGTTTCAGATCTCCCCAAAATATGCATGAGCTGAATATTGTCAAGTATAACATCACAAAAATGAATATATCAGGGCTGAATTAAGAAGTGCATTCATAATAGTTTCTCATTATAGCAACTAAATGTATCTGAAAGATGCTTCTTTATCTGTTAAAAATCTATTCCGTTTAAGACCTATGTACATTTGTAGATGAGCACACTACATGTATAAATCTGGTTCCCACTGTTCTATTCGTTGGGTTTTTTTTGTGTTTGTTTTGTTTTTTTACTTAAAACAAAAATATCTTTGGTCCAACAACAGTAGCCACATAATAACAAAATGTGATGCCTCTCTCTTTACATACACATCACTTTCTCTATTTTACACGATCTGTAGGAAGAGAGAGAGCATGCGCATTCACTCTGATGTTATGGCACTTAAATCTTAAACTGAACTGTAAATTCCTTTTTTGTACTGGAAATAAACTCTCAGTTTTAACGATCTATAAGCAAAATTTTGACTGTTGACATTTGTACTAGCCCAGAATGGTAAAATAATGCTACCAGAACTACAGTGTTAGAAAAAAATTATGACTGTTTACAGAAAAGAAGAAATATCTGACTGACAAACAGAACAGTGAGTTGTGAGATAAAGATTCTTATCCCTGCCTTAGACCCATTCCTTGAGTTTTCCCATCTGTAAAGTGTACTGTAAACAAAAAAAATATTTCCCAGGGATTATGTGATGCACAAAACTGATATGTGTTTGTGAAATACTGAAACCTTTGGTTAGAGCATGCTATAAGTAAATATGAAAGCACTTTTACCATTGGGGTAGGAATATGGCTTCTGTTCAGCCACTGACATAGCTGAAAGTAAAGAGCCTAAAAGGAGAGTATAATGATCCAGGGCACCTAGATGCCCGGCTCCCAAATCATTCACGTGCTTTTGAAAGTTTTATCCTCAGCAACTGATGCACCAGACCAGGAATCAGGGCTCTCAACCCAACTCTAGAACTGATTTGCTGTGTGACGCTGGCCAAGCTGCTTTTTCTCTGTGCCTAAATCTTCCAAAACCTTAAAATACTTTGCATATCTACAGCATGTTCTATCCCAAGCGCTGAACAAGTTTTGCAAAAAGTGATTTAAACCTCAACACCGCAGCAAGAGAGAGATTATTGCCTCCTTTTAACCATCCTGTGTCTGTTTCCCAATCTGTAAGAGATGTGCCCAAAGTCTCACAGTCAGATACGAATTTGCACCCAGGTAATCTTGCACTCCAACCCAGGAGCAGACTCACCCACCTCGGGCTGCAGCAGAGATTAAGCTCACAATCCCGCAGACACACACAGGGGTCCCGTCCCACTGACCTCCAAATCGTCAAGAGCCGACCCGCGCTTTGAGATCCTCAGGTAGAAAATGAACCGACTGCAAAAGCCTACTACAGCTGATCAGATGGACCCCGGCCGGGGGCAGACCCCGAGACAGACCCCTTGACGCTGCACCTGTCAGCGGCCCGACACCAAAGCGAGGCGCGCGCGCACTTCTCCATGTCTCCGGGCTGCACCGGGAGGCCAGGCGGGAGCCACGTCCAACGAGCCGGGACTCGGCCGAGACGTGTCCCCCGCCGAGCCCCGGATCCAGGCCCCGCGCCGGAGCCACCGGGCGCCGCCCGCACTTGTTGAGCAGGAGGAGCGTCCGTGCCGGTGGGAGGGGGGCAGCCTTAACCCTTGGGAGCCAGGTGCTGTCGCCAGGGCCCGGCGCAGAGCGGCCGGGGTGACCCGGAGGAGCGGCAGCAAGGGAGGCGGGCGCAGCTGAGCTGAGCAGCCCCGCTCCCAAGCCGCATCAGCGGAGCAATGCGGGGCGGCCCGGGCCGGGCCTGGAGACGGCCGGGGATGCCCCTCCGCCGCGGCCTCCCCCTGCCAGGACCGACACCGCCTCCGCCCCCCACCCTCTCCCGGTGTATGAGGGCGACACCCCGTCCCGCCGCCGCCGCGCCCTCCATCGGGGTCCCTGGGTAGCCCCGGCCTCGCCGTGCGCACCCCGCTGCCGGGCCGCCCAGCTGAGAGTCCCCTCCCCGGGGCCGGGGCCGCGCGCCGTGCACCTCCACGCCGGTGGCGGCAGCTCAGGCCCAGGGGTGGTGGAAGCCCCCGGCGAGCGGCTCCACAGGGTCCCCACGTATCCCGCGCGGCGGCGGCCCCTCTTCCCCCTCCGCTCAGGGCTCACCTCCTCCGGGATAGCCGGCTCGCCGCCGCTGCCCGCCGGGTACGCGGCCCCAGCTCCGGGCGGCGGCTCAGGCTCCATGTCCCCGTTAAAGAGCGAGGCCCCCTCGACGCTACCGCCGCTGCTCAGCGCCGCCATCTTGGGTCGAAGCGCTGGAGGAAGGGGAGAGGAGGGGGAAGCGGCGGCGATCCGTAGTGGGGGAGCGGGAGGGGGGAGACCACACAAACCAGAAGAGCTCCCAGCGGCCCGCGCCACGACACGTCACACCCAGCCCGTGACGTCACCGAGAATAGTCGCCTCAGCCACTGCGCATGGGCCGCTAACGTCACGGGGAACACCTTGACGTCACGGCGCGACTATACGTCATCCAGGGAACTCAGAGGGCACGGGACGTAACCCCGCCCCTTTCCCGTAAGCCCCTCCTCCTGAGCCCTCCATCGCTAACGTGCATCAGCCGGGTCCCGACGCTTTCTAGCTCCCCCGGCCATCCCCACAGCCCTCTGCGCAGCACCCCCACCTCTGCCCCAGCGCCCTTTCCCCTATTCTCCTCTGTACACAGAGCCTCATCTCCATAGCCCCCTGCTTCCAGCCTTCCCTCGGACTTTCTCCTCTGCTCACACAGAGAGACCCCCCTCAAGACTGTTGTCCCTTAGCTCCCCCCAGACAAGCCCCTCTCACCCTTGTCCTGTCTTCCTTCAGGCAGAGACTGCTTCCACTTCACACCTGCTCTCCCCTAGCCATGCAGCCATTCCCCCACTGTCGTCTTACCCTCCTCAAGGCAGGAAATCCCACTAATAGGGTGTTAGCTTGTTGACACTTCACTCTTCCAACCTAGCAATTAGTAGTATAAAGCACAGAACTAGCAACAGCATATTTTCCATCTAAAAATACACCCTTAGCAAATCCTGCAAGGGCAGAAAGCACAATGACAAGTCACTGGTAGGAGCAGAGTACTAACTTCTGCTAGAGCAGGGTCTCACTTAGGAGAGGGGATTCAGAAGATTAAACTCTGGCTGCCTGCTCTAGGAAGACAGTCTTCCAAGAGAGGAATGGGGGTTCAAAAGCAACAACAATACATCAGAATGTGCTACTCGTCTACTAACTGGGTACACCACAAAGCATGAAACAGCTAAAAAAAAAAAATCCCGAACCCCTTTGTACTGAGAAAATATTACATTAAAAAAGTCATTTGTAAAGAAGAAGAGTGCTTTCCTAGGGAGAATTTAGGCCAATTTTTTCAGCTGTGTCCATTGATTCTGGGGTGCCCAACCTGATTTCTGCTTAGGGTCTGATTTTCAGAGGTGCTGAGAGCCTGCAACCCCCAATGACTTTTTTTTTGGAAACTCAGGCCCTAGATATCTCAAGTTGGACACCCAAGGTAAAATCCTGGCCCGATTGAAGTCAATGGGAGTCTTGCCAGTGATTTCAGTGGGACCAGGATTTCACTTCTGAAATTAATGGCCAAAATGTGGATATAAAAAAGGTGGGTAGGAGACAGGTAGATGTGAGCCCTTTCAAATTTACAATCACAATTCTGGAGATTTTCATACATAAAATATTCTCTTCTAAACTATAGTATATTATAGAACCTTAAGACATTGATCTTGCCGTAGAAGCCAGTGGGGCTACATATAGGCACAGGGGGCTGCCTATGCAGATCGAGTTGAAGGATTGGGGCCTACGGGTGCATGTTTAAGTATTAAATATTAGAAGAGTCCAAAATTAAGATTGCACATATAAAATCATCTTTGACCCCTTTACAGTACTGTCCCTAATTACATAAACTATTTCCCACACTGTTGTCAGAAAAAATGCATAGTTATTTGTATTTGCATAGTTAATTGTTATATTGTTAAATTGTTAACATTATTAAAATAAATTTCCAAGAGAGATAAAAGTCTAAATTAACAATATACCAGATTATGATCATGAACAATTTATGTACAATAATGGGAATATATTGCAAGATGCTACTGTCTAAAATGTATTAAACTAGGATGTATCATTTGAGAAACATTATGTAAGCATGTATGTGAGACATCTTTATAGATATGCACAAAAGGAACAGTTAAAGGGACTCTGCTAGCTTGAAAAATCAAAGTTTTCAGACATAATTGTAACTAGCGTAGATACATTTAACACCTAAGATTATTAAAACAGAAAGGAGTTAAAAACAAAACACCTTTAATTTTTTCAGTTTGTTTATTGACAGCACTTTGGGCCTGATCCTCCAAACATTTATGCCCATGCTTAATTTTATTTATGTGCGTAAATATTTGCGGAATCCAGGTTTTAGTTGCTGTCTTACTGAAAATATTCTCATGATATACTCAAGAAAGTAACAGAAAAACCCTATGCATATTTTTAAAAGGATTACCAAAAATACAACAAAACAAACGAACAAATCAAGCCATACTATTTAAAAGGATGTTCTGTCACAACCTGGAATATTTTAAATGAGTCAATTAAAGAGATTCAAGTTGACAGCATCCCTTTGAGGGGGCATGGGCATCCTTAGCTTTTGCACTGCCTGACATTTGACTGCTTAACCATGCAATCTTCTCATTCTATTAATGTAGTTTTAGGATGCTGAATACTGTATAAAATTTACTCTGTGTACACACACACACACACACACACACACACACACACACACACACACACACACACACACACACACACACACACACACACACACACACACAGTAACTTTTGATTTTACATGGCACCTTTCACACTCAAGTTAGTGCTTTGTAAAAGCAGTTGGAAATGAGTTAGGTTCTGGTAATACCATAACTGTGAAGTAAGTGTAACAGCTATTTATTGTATGAGCCAATAGCTCCCATACAGTCTGGAACATTAGATCGTGTTTTATTAAGAGGAGGAAATTTGGCCACAGGTCTGGGCAAAGCCTACGCCGTTCAAAATGCCACATAATATTTAAATCCCACCTGGACAGCCACCAGAGTTATACAGAAGGGATTTGTTTAACAAGTCATCTGACCCACTACATCTTAACAACACAGCATCACCCTCTTAGAGCAATACAGTATCATCACTGAATAGGAGCACAAATTCTTGTATCACAGGTGGCCCAAGTGCTACCACCAGCTAACCACCACTGTATATGAGAACCAAACATAAAAACTAAGTTACTTGCCAAGTCTGAAACTTTATGCCTAACAAATCTGTGTTCTAGACATACTGTTGAAAAGATAATAATCAACAATGCCCTATGTGGGATAAGAATCTGAAGTTGGCAAAAAGTGTGCACAGACTGTAAACAAAACACAGATTAGGAAATAAGTGTAACAATGAAGATTAGAATGTTAGAGAGATTTCCCTGTACTTGTAAGGAAATAAAAAGAAGTGCAGTATTAAGTACTTATCTGGCCACATTCCTTAAGTAGCTGATGTTAATGGAAAAGTCACTGGATTAAATTCATCCCTGGTGTAACTCCTTTTGCTTCAATAGAATTTACCACAGGGATGAATTTGGCTTCACTGTGCAAATCTTAGTCATAATCTATGTTTTATTCTCTAAACAATTTACAGTCAGGGTATAAATCTAACACCAGCACCAGTAGCCTACCCTCAATCTACACTTTTTTTAGTACTTTTTCAACTGCCTTTAATAATTCCACATTGCTTTGTTCTTGTGCATTTGATTTTATCAGGAGGTTTGTATGCACATGGAGAGTGTTAGTCATACTATGTTATTATTATTTATTATTTATACTGTGTAGCACATTAAGGGCTGCAAGAATGAACCTTAATGCTGCCAACTGAGAACCAGACCTAGGATTAGAGCCAAGAGTTACCACCTAATACACATTGTGTGTATGAGGTGGGGTGGGGTAGGGTGGGGTGGCGGTTGTTTGCTTGTTTTGTTTTTAAATTAAAAAAAAAAAGAGAGAATGTAATGCTGGTAAGAGATGATGGACTGAGAAGAATAAAAGCAGAAATCTACTATTCACACTGTATCTCCTGACTCTTTGGGAGAGGCCACATCTATTGATGAATGTAATTCACATTTCGTGGCCCCCTTTTACACTGCGTCATCTTTGGTTTCTCTGTTTAGCCTGTCAGAAAGGAGGCTAATCAGAGTTAAATGTAACAGTGCTTTTTGATGATGTGGAATTTTGTTCACTAGGGATCGACACCAACACTCCATTTGCAGAGGCTACCAGACAAACATTTTCTGGTACTTCCAGTCACTATCAACATAAGTCAAAGTCAAATTAATGACCTAGTTGTGAAAGACTCTGTTTTTCCATTGCCCAACTCTTAAACCATCCAGACCTCTGGATGAGTCATTCACAGATGTAGTATAGACAGTCTAACTGGTATAATAGCAAGTAATTTGTATTTGTAAATATAAAAACCGGCCCCTTCCCAAGGAATGTGTACTTATGCCATTTTGGCATCAACTTTTTAAAGTTTTTTTCAGAAAAAGATTAAATTCTGATCAGAAAAATAAGTTGGTTAGGTAGTTAAAGGGCACAGACATCATTTAGATTACCCAACAGAACCTTTACTGATCAAATCAACACATGTATTTTAAGAGAAAATGTTCAGCCAGTAGAAAATAAGACAGTTTACTTAACAGTGTCTAGCCCAGTGTGGAAATATGAACACATCAGCTGTCCTTCTACAAAGAAATCAGATTACTTTGCTGGGATGCTCAAAAGAAATTAGTGTTCAGTAGTGTGAAAAGGCTTCTCAGTCAGATCTAAGCTAGGTCTTGGTTGCCATTTCCTTTCCAGAGAAGAGAGCATTTTAAAATAAGTAAATGATAAATAAACAAACACCCACCCACCTGTATGGTACATATGCATAACATAAATCTTTCAGCTTTTTATCCAAATGGTTAGGCCAAAGCTTAGGTTTTTATGTAGGTTAATATATTGGGTTAGACAGATGAGGCTAGATTTTTAAGGTATTTAGGCACCTAAAGATACAGACAGGTGCCTGGCTGAATTTTCAAAAGCCCCTAGGCTCTTTTGAAAATCCCATTACCCACCTCTCTGCCTCTTTAGGCTTCTAAATACTTTTAATCCAGCCCACTGTGCCAAATCATGGTCATTTTCTTCACACAATGCCAATGAAGTTCACTGGTGGTTAGCAAGGGATGCAGGAGTTGCTCCATGCCTTTCAGCATTTGCATTTTCCCAGCACACATTTAAAATGTGCAGAACTAGTTTATCAACTGCAATGAAATCATTACAAATAAGCCTTCTAAAAATATATCAATAAGTACATGGCACTTTTAAATGCAAGAACATGGAGCTAAAAATACATTACCGTGTATATCCATCCATCCATTCTTCTCTGGAGATTACTGTTTGTGCATCATGTCCAATTCTGAATCCCAAGAGGAAGGAATCCAGGATGGTGGTGGAACTCAGATACTGCTAATAGGATTTTGCAACTACCTTCTCTGTAACCTTGCCCAGAAAATTTGAGACAGGGCAATAGTTAGCCTGATTACTGGAATGCTACCATATATATTTTAATACTGGACAGAATTGTGTGTACTTCATAAAGGTAGCTTGCCCTCCAGGAAGAATGAGTGGACACTCCTGAGGAGTGGGCACAGAAGCCCTTCACTTGCGTTCACCATCCATTAAAGGCTTGGGGGTCCCACTCATACAATGTAGCTGTTACATCTTTCAAAGCTTTCAGGAGATCCCTGTCTGACTGCTCCGAAGTTAGACAGTGAGGAAAGCCTGGATGCTTTGCTTTTTTCTGTTATTGTTTCTCTGTTGATCTTGTTGCTATTTTCTTAGCAGAACGTGATGACAGTTCTTCACATCCTTTGAAGCCTTTAGCTGAAGTATCCTGCAGTTCTGCAATGCTGTTGAGCCTCAGACTTTTGATGCTTTTCTTTTATGTCCTCTGTATGGAAATGAACTGATATTTGGCTGGGAATAATTGACTGGCAGCTGAACAGTTCTCACTAAAGTTCTCTTCTCAGTCCATGCTCTCTCTTTCCCCTCAAAATGCACAAAATGCTGCCTAGTTCACATATGCTTCTTGTTACAAAGACTTGATACTGCTTCCATTCAAGCCAATGAAAACATTCCCATTAATTTTTCACTGTATAGGATCAAGCCCTTAATGCTTAGGGAACTAAAGAACTATAACCCAGACCATTTAACAATATAAAACATTTATATCACAAATAAAATGGCCTTAAATCATTACAAAAGTTACATTTTCCTCAAACCAAAGTACAATTTCTCTACTGCCCAGTGACTTTGAAAGGCTGCACTTCAGAACCCAGCTTTCAGAGGTTTCACATTAGTAGTTAAAAGATTTAAGTTAAAAACTAAATGTTAAAAATGACACCTGTGTGTTTTATACTTGAAATTATCAATATTCTTTATGTATAAACATTCTATTTTTTTTTAATTCTTTGGACTATTAATTTAGAAAACTTCAAAGCTTTTCCTCTTTAATATATATGCTTTTTATATTTATTTAAAAGAAAGAAGGAGAGTCCATAAAGTTCTTAACTCAGTTACCATTCTTATATTTTAAGGAATAATTTTCTAAATAACCCCCTTTAAAAATAACTTTTAATTTGTTATTTTTGGGAGTGGTAAGAGGAATATTTACCCAGCCACAAGCTTTTCACTTGACCCAGATTGAAAATAACTTTGCAGAATCATTTCTAGTAAAACATTACTATGAAATACAACTCACACATTTACAGTGACCTTTGGAAAGCAAAAGCCAAAACATCTCCCTTTCGATGGACTATGCACATAAAGGATGGTCTTGGCAGCTAGGACGGTGGTCAGATTGCACCATATGTTACATAAAGGGGATGGGCCTGGAGCACATGTCATTAGCTACATGCCCTGCATGTTTTTCAGCAGACTCACAAAACAAAAACCACACACACCAATCCACTTCCTCTTCTGCTATAAGTGATTTCAAGTTCCAACTGTCTATGTGCTGAGCCTCAGCCTATTATCTCCTGCCTCTGCACCCTCCTGTAATCACTTACGCTGTAGAAATATGAGACACTTGAAAAGTCTAAGCACTTATGCAGTAACACAGGTAACTTCAAAACAAGCCTGATGGAGGTGACACATCAGGATTCATTAATAGAAACAGTTGAGTCCTGAAGTCATCATTAAGGTAAGAGAGGGAGGAGGCAGCTATGGGAGAAGGAGATAGGGAGGGTTGGATAGACTAGAATAGAATATTAGCTGGAGAGAGAATGAAGCAGCAATGGGAGTCACCTGGGGAGGGGGTAGAGTGGCAATGTATATGGGAGGCTATGCAAAATGGGAAAGTGAGAGAGAGAGAGAAAAAGAAAAAAAAACAAACAAAAAAAAAGCAGATGCACTACCTGCTTTGTTTTTCTGAAATGGGGATCAAATGCCATACTTGATAGAATCAGCCAAGACTTGTCTGTTAGCTTGCATTTCTAGTTATGCTCCTCATAGCTTTGATTTATGCAGTCATGCAGATATCTGTTTTTTTAAAAAGTCTAGCATTAACAACTCAGATGTCTCAGCATTTTAAGTGCTGAATGGTTGTAGTTTCTAGTATTATACTTCCACTTTAGACAGTCACATTTCATATCCTACAACCACTTAACTCAGCACAAAACATAGCTTAAAGAACTCCCTGGGCAGCAGGAACGGGCATTTCAAGGATTCCGTGTAAAACAGTTTCATCTGGTGTTCAGACATTTATACAACTTGGTCTTAGAAATTTCTTCCACAATTCCCAGGCTTGAATTTTCTGTCTTTGTTTCCTTGAGCTTTCCTTCTGACCCCAGCACCTACTGTAATTTGACTTTTTTTCCCAGCACTTTCAAGGAAGTGAGGTCCTTCCTGCATCTCTGAACTAATGTTAACAGATGAGCAAGTGTATGCACCTGCTAACTCAGTTTATTTGTTCAGTTTTTAGCTCTTTCGCAGAACAGCAAAAGTTATTAGGGATTATATGGGTCTGGAGTTACGAAGCTTTAAGACAAAGAAGAAACTAAATCAGTACAGTGACTCTCATACAGAAACTGCAGCTTTGGAGTGGGGCAGTGAAATAGTGTCCAATCAATGGGCATTGCTATAAGAGATGTTAGGGGTATGGTTTTTATGACTCTCGCTGCTATCTCAGCTGGGAATTCTTTGCAATCATTCCACGTTAAAGTAGCTGACTGGAAGTGATCCTTGTAGCTCCTGTCAGGGAGAGTGGACATTTCCTCCCCACTTCATCTTCAGAGGCTGGCCTTCTAGCCTGCCCAGCCACCTTATCTTCACTGTTTTATTTTCAGAGTCCTCTGGAGTAACAGAGTATCACATGATAAGAGCAAAGAACAACAGTGTGTCACAGTGATGGGGCAGTCTGCCCCCTTAGGGATAGTGATGCTTAGGGGTCAGCCCATCTCTGGTTACATGGCAAGGCCCTTTAAGATTTTAGGAGGTTTTGATGTAGGCAAAGCGGTATTGTGGGAGAGGAAGCTATACCAGAGAATACTAATATTTGGGAGAAAGTCACTTACTGTTTAAGGGCCTGGGACCAGGAGACTTGTAGAGTGGGTAGAGCAAGGCGCTCCTCTCTGCACTGGTGGAGGAGAAGGGGACTAGCATGTATGCTGCCTCCTCCCACACAGCAGGGCAGACATCAGCAAGAGGAGGTCTGCCTGTTGAGTCTTCTTAACCTGAGGGTGCAAAGATTAATTGGGGGTCAGCTGGAGGAGAATTTACAACTGACTTACATTCCCAGCTAGCTGCAGGAGGTGGACTGGGGCCTTCTGGCTTAAGGAGACTGAAAGTGACTGCCTAAGGGCTTGTCTTCATGTACACGGAGCCATCCCTAGGGTCTGACGAATCAGAGCGACCGCCTTGGGCCCCATGCTTTGCTCCAGGACCTGGCAGGAGGTTGGCAGCTACTGCCAGGGTCCAGGCTTTGCCCCGGGCCCCACACCTCCCTAGGAATGGCCCTGCATGTACAGCAGCTCAGCTGCACCTGTGCACCTATAGTGCTTTAGTGAAGATACTACTATGCCAATGGGAGAGCTTCTCCCATTGCTGTAGTTAATCCACATCTCTGAGAAGCAGTAGCTATGTCGGTGGAAGATCTCCCATCGACATAGCGCTGTCTACACTGGGGGTTCGGTCAGTATAACTACATTGCTCAGGGGTGTGGATTTTTCATATCCCTGAGCGACATAGTTATACCAGTATAAATCTGTAGTGTAGACCTGGCCTAAATTACAACCCAGATCCAGGGAGGAGAGCTGGGGACTCCTGGATTAAGGAAAGTCAGGGAGTGACCATTTTAAAGTATAACCCAGGCCACAGAGAGGGGGTTGGGAGGCCTCCTGAACAGGGGCAAGAAAGCCAACCAGGTCTCTTATATGGACCCAGATGGGGTGTGAATGGGGGCTACTAACAAAATGAGTTATGCTGTACAGAGAGATGTAATAAATCAGACCCCACGAAGGGGATACATGTATTGAACCAGTCTAATTTAGATAATTGACTGAAAAAACCCAAGGGGGAGCAGAGTGCAATTCATAGATTCTAAGACTAGAAGGGACCATTGTGATCATTTAGTTTGATCTCCAATATAACACATGCTATAGAAGGTCTCCAAAATAATTCCTAGAGCAGATCTTTTATGAAAAACGTCCAATCCTGATTTAAAAATGGTCAGCAATGGACAATCCACCACAACCCTTGGTAAATTGTTCCAAAGGTTAATTACTCTCCCTGTTAAAAAGCTATGTCTTATTTCCAGTCTGAGAGGTTCTCAAACTGGGGGTTGGGACCCCCTCATGGGGTCATGAGGTTATTATGGGGCGGGTCGTGAGCTGTGATCCCTTATGCACGTCGTGGCTGCAGCTGTCAGTGCCGGGCATGGCTGACAGCCAGAGCTCTTCAGAGAGAGCTCTTCAGAGAGAGCCGGAGAGCACCGGCTGCTTGCTGGGGATTCGAAGGCAGCACCGCCCACAGCAGCAGAGCAGAAGTAAGGGTGGCATGTCATGGGGGGAGGAGGGGTCATTTTTTGGGGGGAGGTCGGGTCATCACAGCCTGAAATATTTTCAAAGGGGGTCCCAGAAAAAAAGTTTGAGAACCCTCTAGCTTCAGCTTCCAGCCATTAGATCGTGTCACACCTTTCTCTGCTAGATTGAAGTGCCCATCATTAAATATTTGTTCCCCATGTGGGTATTATAAACTGTGATCCGTGCACTAGCAGGGCTGTGAGGGGTCACGCTGGAGGGCAGTGCACCAGACAGTAATTTTCTTCAAAGGCTGAACAAGGATCCTTATTAGAATAAAGAAAAGCCTATTATCCCCCTTTTCTGCTTCACTGCAGAGTTTCTACCTAAAGCTTTCCCCAGCCTGTCCTGCCCAGCTTCCTACTACAGAGTTAAAGCAGCAGCACTCATACTCTCAAACAGGTATTTTCACGTGAAGGGCCATTGTCCTTCCCCAACCCAGTGAGTGCCAGTTTGCAATGCCTGGGCTTTTACCCCGTTTATGGGTCAGGGAGCCCCAATCCTGATGTACAGGTTTTCCCTGAGCTGGAGAATCCCCCAAATAAAAGGGCAGGAATTCCCCAGCACAGGAGGAAAACCAGTCTAGGAGAGGGGGAGGCTTCTTTAGCACAAGCAAGGGATTGCTTCAGCACATGGAAGTCACATGCACTAGAGGGGTGGAGCTTACCTATATGTGTTCCATGCCCCCTACTTACCTGCCTGATGCCCTTCCAAGGTCCACCAACGTCCTGTGCTTCTCCCTATTATTCTATTACAGTTATTCCTCAACACACAGCCCTAGCTCCATGTTATCCAGACAGAAACTTCCAGTTGATGGATATGTGTCAATGAATGTTGTGTTAAGTGGTTTGGCAGAATTGGGTGTTCAATTTTAGCTGGGGATTTCATTAGTTTTTAGTATTTGTTCTTCCGGGATGCATTGAATGGTGTTTGGTTTTTAGTGGAAGTTGTATATTGTGATATATGTATATTAAAGTTGAGTACTGAGGGGGTTAATGCCACAATTAATAGTCTGTCCGTGGTAAAAAAGACTTGCTTCCATTTAGATTCTCCTAAGACACAATCTGCTTGTCTAGCATGTGGGAATCAGGCAACTGACTGAAATACTCTCTTGTTATCATTTCTACGAGTATCTGAGAATACTTGAGATGCAATAGACCACAGGCAATGTTCAATGATTTCTCAAAGGCTTTTGATGTTGTGGATTGCTTGAAGCCTTCAGTTACACTAAAGGCTTCTGGACCTGAGTATTCCTGTTCTAATTAGATATGACTTCTCCCTACAAAAGACAACAATTTGTTTCAGTAAATGAACACAACTCCCAGATACTCCCTAGTGGGGAAGTTCTGCAGGGCTCCATCTTAGATACATTTTTTATTTCTGGTTTTGTAAACCAATTACATGTTTTGTAAATATTCTAATATCCATCTGTCCTCAGAAGGCATTGTTTATTATATTGAGAGCTTTTACTTGATGGCATGTTGGGCTTAACTAACTGTTTGATTTTGACAATATCCAGAGAGAATGCACACCAGTGTCTATGTCTGGATCATTGTCAGGCAACCGAGCAATGCCTTGAAAAAGGACACAGTGAATAAGCAGGGTGGCTAAGAGTAAAAACAAGCCAACAGGCTATGGAGTGCTACAGTCAATAATGACTATAAGATTCTCAGGTTTTTGGTTGCTGTTTTGTATTTAATTTTATTCATTTTTTTTAAAGTGTGAGTTTAGTGTTTTTGATCACTGCTAGACTGAAAGTCCATCCATTATCTCTTGTCTTCCTATTATTAGTATTACCAGAGTGCCTATTTTGATTGTAAGCTCTTCGGGGCGCGAGTGGGCGAAGAGATTGTCTTTTTGTTCTGTTTGTACAGTACCTAGCACAGTGGGGTCCTGGTCCATGACTGGGGCTCCTAGGTACTACAATAATATCAATAACAATAAAAACAGGTACAGAACAGCCAGGCAGTAGCAACATGAGCTTCCCCATGCTGCATCTCAGCCCCAACCTTATAGGGGCCACCTTTTGGGTAATGGGATAGGTCAGTCTCCATTTGGATTCAGCCTGTGGTTTCTCTCCTGCATTAGTTGTGATCATGGTTATTGTGACATGAACACTAGCCTGCTGAGAACATCAATTCAATTTATGCAGCTTTCTGAAAAGCCATCAGATGCTAGCATCTTTTGGTCACGGTTAGAGTATAACTATATAATTTAAGTTTGTGTGAGTATTTAGGCCTGTGTATCTGCCTGAGATGGTATTCTGGGCCTGCTTTTGGGGCCAGTGTGCCTGCCTAAAAGCTAAAACCTCTGAAATACACATGTTCACCAAGAACAAAAATATAGTGTGTTCCTTTTGCCTGCTCGCAATTAAATGGGTTTTTTTTAATTACTGTACCAAAAAAAAAAAAAAAAAAGGAGTGTAGTTCAAATGTTTCAAGGCATAGTAAAATTATAATATATAAATGCACAAATGAGGGAAAGGTCTGACTCCTCTTCAAGACAGACACGAGAGCAAGGCCAAGCAACTGGCTAAAGAAGCAAGGGAAGTGTTAAAAAGAAACATAATCATAGAGCCATAAACTGACCATGGCCAAAATGTGACTCAGCTCCCAGCCCCTCCCAGGGGTACAAAAGGGTTGTACTAAAGCCTCTAGCCGCCCCCCCCACAACAGAACATGACCATATATTGGAAGGGGTGGTACTGGCGGGGGGGCAAGGGGACTACAGGAATTAAGGTTACCAAGAAAAAGGAGGGGGAAAGAGGGTTTCGTTAGCATATGAAACCATGGTCAGGGAAAGAGGGAGTTTTATGGGCATATAGAATTGTGGTTTGAGGGGAAGGGAGTTCTACTGGCTTATAAAAAAATAAGCCCAACTCATGTGACGGGCTTGAAGGTACAGTTATGGTTTTAAGTTTGTAACCCCCAATAAATCTGTGCTAAGTGCTTGCAGATTGGACTCTGGGCTGTTGCTTTCCGGCAAACTGTGTGTGGGAACTGAAAGGGGACAGGGCAAGGGAGTCCTAACAGTCACTTATTGACCTGAGCTAGATTTGTAGTGGCAACAGGAAAATACTGTATGACCCATAATCTATCCCTCTGAACCATCCGATGTCCCTGTTTGAGTTCGGGAACTATGGCAGCCTTAACGTTGAACTTCTCGGCAGTTGGTTTGTGTGCCATTGATTAGTTAAGCTTTCTTCAGTATGCTGTTAAGTTTTTAAGTTAACATTAGCTAGATGAAATTCAATTACTGCCTTTAAAGAATGGAGACTTATTTCCAGAGACCACTTCTGCCTGTTTTGGTGAATGGTTCACTCAGGTGAAGAAATTTCCATTCAGGCCCATCCATCTTTGTTTTGTATGTTCTTGGTAGTTCTTTTAAAAATGTGACCTATGATTTAATCTTCTGAAAACAAAATAAGGCCCAAGTTCAGCAGCTGATGTAAGTAAGGCAGTGTCTACATAGATACTGTGTTGCCCTAACTACACCCACACAAGCCGTAGGCCTCTCCTGGAGATGGAGTTCTGAGGTCGGTGTAGCAGGACACTTACGTGGACGGGAACAAGGCTGTAGTATGTACACTGACATAATTAGGTTGACCTAAGATGCCTTATGTCGACCTAACTCTGTAGTGTAGACCAAGCCTTACTCTAGTCATCCAACACCTGTCTCCCATCCCACCTAAACCCCAGTAGAACCCATGAACTGGGGGAAGAGAAGCATTCCTCCACCTGTCTCATCTGTGGGGCCTGATCAGGTCGGAGTGCTCAGAGGCGTTATCGAATTGAGCCTCATTCAAAATTGAGGAGGGGGGGGCGTGTATCCTTATCATTGAGGTAAAGATTTTGTCACGGTTATGTTAGTAAAACTCCCAGTCCGGTCACAGGTAACAAACAAAAATTCACGCAGCCTGTGATCTGTCTGTGATTTTACTAAAAGTAACTGGGGGGTTGGGTGCGGGGCTGGGGAGGAATGACAGCTGGAGCCCCACCACCAAGGTGGGGGGCAGCCGCGGGAGGTGTGCAGCCCCAGCTCCAGCCACCGGGCAGTGGCCCTGGCTGCAGCCCCGACTGAAGCAGCACAATTCTGGCTGCAGCTCCAGCTGAAGCCATGGGGCAGTGGCCCAGAGCCCCTGCTCCAGCCCCAGCTGAAACCGTGGGGGCAGAACCCACAGTCCCAGCCATGGCACAAGGGTGCACAGCCCCAGCTCCAGCCTCCGCTTCAGCCGCTGACAGCTGAAGCCAAAGAAGTCATGGAGGTCTGGAAAAGTCACAGAATCCATGGCTGCTGTGACATATCCTAGGTGCTGGAATAATTTTGACAGTGAAGGTGCTGAAAGCCATTGAACAAAACTGTAAACCCTGTATATGATAGAAACCACTTCAAACGAGGGGGTGCAATAGCACCCCCTGCACCTCTAGGCCCAGCACTTATGTCCCTTATAACTTCTAGCCCACTGGTTAGAGCATTCACTTGGGATGTGGGAGACCCATATTCAATTCCTTCCTCTGGCTGCGGGGGGAGAGGATTTGAACAGGGATCTCCCATCTCTTAGGAGTACCCTAACCACTGAGAACATTGGATATTATGATGTGGGGATAGGGGTCTCCCCCATCTCTCCTGGTGAAGCTGTTCTAGTGTGTATAACTAAGTAAAGACTCACTGGAGCAGGGGAATCCTGGGTCTTCCACTTCCCAGCTGGATTCCCTTATCACCAGGCTATAGAGTCATTCTTTCACTTTCTGGCCCAATGACTATTTAGGTATTTATCCAAAGTGGAACAGCATCAACGGGGGAGATTGTGGAGAGCATTATGTCAGCGGGAGATACTCTCTCATCGATATCTTGTGGCCACACAAGCGCTTATGCCGGCAAAACGTATGTCACTCAGGGGTGTGTTTTTTCACACCCCTGAGTGACAAACGTTTTGCTGGCATAAGTGCTAGCATAGACAAGGCCTGAGACATACACATGGCTGAAGTCAGACACTTAGGCACCCAAGGAACTTTTACAGAGAATATTTAGGTGCCAAATGAGTTTGGGGACTTACAGAGTTAGGCAGCAACTGAAAGTGAGTTTTGTGGATCACAGTAGCATCTAAAGCTGGGGTTTAGGTGCCTACGTCCCTTTGTGAATCTGGTCCTTATGCAGTCCTTAGTCTTAGTAAAGACAATGGCTGATGCTGGGTGGTCAGCATTTTAAAAAAACCAGGCCACTTCTTTAGTTGCTTGGATATAAAGCCTAACTTAAGTCACCTGCTTCTGAAAATCTTGGCCGGAGTGACCCTATGAATCTGTATCCAGGCAAGAGCTGTAATGAAACACTAGGGACTTTATATGTTTACTTTTATCTTTGTTGCAATGAAACATTGCTGCAAAAAGGTGTTGCAGCTGTGTCAAGTTTCTTAGGTTTCTCCAAATTGAGTGCAGTGTGCTTCTGACGCCGCTAAAAGGTCTATTTACTGAAAAAGCCCATAACACAAGCAACATAGCAGAATGGGACTTACTAAACTCCATCAAATATTTACAAATGGTTTTAAGAGCAGTGGGATGAAGAACTTCAGATTTAGACAAAACATCATAATGGATATTAGCTCCCCCTTTCTTATCCCTTGGAGAGATTTGTTTACAGACTCAGAGCAGCTAGAGATGGAAAAGCCCTATTAGGTCAGCCAGCCTGTCTCCCCCCCCACACACACACACAAACACACACACACACACACACACACAGTGTAGACTTGTTCCCTATACTGTATTTTACAAAGCTTTGTCCTGTCTAGATTTGAATGAATGGCTCAGGCCAAAGAGGTGTAATCCACTCCTCTCAGGAACCCACAGTCCACGTAACCACCTTAGAAAGTTTCCCCCACTATTCAGCCTAAATTATCCTTCTCACTGTCATTAAATTGTTAATACTTGTAGAGTACTATGATTCAACAGTGGCAGCAGAACTAGCAACCCATTACTCTGATTTCTTTCCCCTTGGACAATTCGAAACAACCCTTCAGCTGCCTTGGTGTTTATAAGTTTCAAATATTTGCCTACAATTCTCTCTCTATTTAGTTAGCATTACACCACATTTTAGCTACATGGCTCTTTTTATTTTGTGATCATAAATTAATCTTTTCAGAACTAATCATTTTTATTCAGTTTTCCCCAACACAGATTGGTATTGAAGGGGGAAAGAAAGTGTGCAGGGGGCAGGAAATAAGATATCAGTGCAGCCTTTATGCCTCTCTCGCCTCCAAGTTAAACTGGCACAGAAAGGTCAGTCTTAAGGCTGTGGCCCAAGATGTACCAACCTCGTCTAATTCTTAGGTTATGTAAACCATTTGTTTCAATTTTTGCTCCCCTCTCTATTATTACCAAGTCTTGTCTTTAATTAGACCCTTGAGTCTAAGACTGTTGTATAGAAATGTCATGGAAGTAGTTTTGGAGACAGGAAACAGCCTCCAGCTTTTCTAGATGTTACACAGGAAGGATGCCTGCCTTTACACTCGAGATTCTCAGTCCAGAGGACATAGGCTAATCCTTGTCTTCACTGCTTAAATAAAAAGTGTATATTTTACCTCAGGGTAACTAACAAACAAGCTAGCCTGAGGTAAAAACACAGTGAAGACAAGGCTTTAGTTTTACCACAAAGTAAACTAGGTGAGGTCAACTCTCTAACCCTGCCTGGGATTGATCTTGCCTAATTTATCTCACGGTAAAAAAGTGCCTTATCTTCTCTGTTTTCACCTTGGGATAGCTCACAAGCATTAGCTGCCTAGAGGCTTTTAAAAAATAAATTCACCTTTTTTAGCAATGAAGATAAAGGCCTAACGGATGTTCTCTGATAAGCTGTGTTGCTTGGAGAGCTCCAGTCCAAGAGCTGTACAAGAAGTGTCCAATGACCACACAAAGGAATAAAGTTTTAGGGGCTAAAGGTGACATTCCCTCCACATTTGTGTGTGTGTTTAAAAAAAAAAAGTACAGTAGAACCTGGGTTACGAACACCTCGGGAATGGAGGTTGTTCATAACTCTAAAATGTTCGTAGCTCTGTACAAAACCTTATCGTTGTTCTTTCAAAAGTTCACAACTGAACATTAATTTAATACAGCTTTGAAACACCGCTATGCAGAAGAAAAATACTGCTTTCCCTTTATTTTTTTTAGGAGTTTACATTTAACACAGGACTTTCCTGTGCTTAATTTGCTTCCCCCCCCCTTTTATCTGTGGCTGCCTGATTGTGTACTTCTGGCTCCAAATGAGGTGTGTGGTTGACTGGTCAGTTCATAACTCTGAGGTTCTACTGTATACAAAACTATCAACTCAAATCACTAAGGGAATGTGTATTTACACTTAAAAGTTGCAGAGATATTTACCATTTAAAGCAAAATGTTTGAAAATCAGCTTTTTTCACTTGCCAGCAAAGTCCAGAGTGAGCAGACATTGGAAGGGAACATCTCTAATACACCTAAAGTAGAACAGTGAATGCAGAGCTCCATGCAGCTCGTTTCAGGTGTTGTTCATGTCATCAACTCTTGCATGTACCTCTGAAATCAGGGTTGAAGTATATATTCCATTGTACACTGTGGATATGCTCCAGTTACAGCCATCAGTAGCCAGCCATTGGCATAGCTGCACAAGTGCAGGCCCTAGTGTAGACAGGCAAAGCTGCTATTTGCACAAGTAGGGGCTTATCTGCTTTGAAATGGGGCTCCACCAGTGCAGATAGCATCTTAACCTCAGAACACTATTCTCAGTTTATAGATGGGGAAACTGAGGCACAGTGAGGCTGTACACAGCAACTCATTGGCAGAACTAAGGACAGCCACTCAATTCTGTGCCCAAACTAGTAGAATAGAATACACTGCCCCTTAGGGTGAATGATTTTAAAGCTAACATTTATCACAAATGCAGCACACATGCCTAGGGTATGAAAACAGTTCTACTTGTTCTTTTGTCCCTACTATGACTGGTATATTACACAAGTTATCAATAGTCAATTTGCCCCATATTTTCAATAATAAGGGTGCTAGCAATGGCTCACTCACAACAGTATTTATTTTAAATTCTTCACTATTTCCAAAAGAAAGATGCATTTATTAGCCTATAATATAATAGACGTCTGCATGGATATGTAAGATTTGAAAAGACAGACATCACTGGATCCAATAAGGTAGGGCCATACAAGGTCAATTATTTTTCTCAACAAAAGTCTTCAATGTGTCTCTGTTAAAGGGAGTACTTGCCCTGTGGTGCCTTCTTCTGGCTAAATACAGCTTGCCAGCACCCTGCCTCAGTTTCTCCTTCAGTCAGGGCCCCTTAAAAAGACCATATAGGCCAGATATTCAAACATTCCCCCTTCTGGGGTCCATTTTGTTCAGTGCTGCATGAAGTCTTTCAAAAAGAAAACTCAAACATATGAAGTCTTTATTCTGGTTTCAAGGGGGCTCTGTCCCTCTTCTCTGAGGGCCTGTCCTCTCTTTAAAGTACATTTCATTTATCCCAGTCCCAAGCAGGACACAGCTACTCCTTCCTGAGGTTGTGTCTTCCCTTCAGAGTCCAAACCTTCTACTTTAGTTCCAAGCCGGGCACAGCTTCCCCTCCCTGAGCATGTCTTCCAGCACCTCTTACCTATGGTTTGGTCTTCTCTACAAGCCCTCCTAGCTGGTGCTTTTCCCTTGCAGACTCAGGAGCCTTCTTACTAGCTGCAGTTTCTGCAGGCATATGCTAGCCACCTGCAGCTGTCTCTTCTCCCACCCCCTTAAAAGGCCCAGTTGCCTTCATGTAAGCCTTATTGAGCAGCATAGGTGTACTGACCCTGCTCCCTTTTAAAGGGGCCAGTCACCCTGTGACTCTCTCATTACGATACAAACAACTAAGTTTTAAAGAGCCCCATGAAACCTCTTTCAGAACATTGCTACCATTCAAAATATTCTGCCTGAACTCAAGGTTGCTGTTACTGTCATCATTCAAAAGTATAAATGCCTTCTAAAGATCAAGGCTGGAATTTCAGATACAGAGAAATGTATTTCTTTATACTTTGTAAGGTTTTGCTAGATCTCAAGTCACACTTCCTTTGACCATCATTCCTCACTTGAAATAAACTGACATTGACCCTCTTACCTCATGATACAACTTGCCCAAGATACCTTGATAAACCTGTTCAGGACACAGATGAAAGCAGACATTCGGTCCTCAGTTACTTACTCAAAGGTCAATGAACAGAGTTTGTCACCATCAAGAGTTGGAGCACAGAGGTAACATTATCTCAGGAATGTATTATTGAAATATCAAAGCAAGGTACTTTCCCTATAAAAACCACTGTAGATCTGAAGTCTAAGAAAGTTTATACAAAGGGGAACCTCACTACAATAAAAAACCCGCAGCCCCAAGTCTCAGACATTGGGTCAGCTGACTCGGCCTCACAGGACTCAGGCTGCGGTGCTAAAAATTGCAATGTAGACATTCGGGCTCAGGCTGGAACCTGGCTTTTGAGACCCACCCCCTCACAGAGTTTCTCCAGCCTGAGCCCAAACAGCTCCACTGCAATTTTTAGCCCTGCGAGCCTGAGTCAGCTGACCAGGGGCAGCTGTGGCCAAGCCCCCGGTCTTTTATTGCAGTGTAGATGCACCCTTGGAATCTCTCTCTGTCTCTCCTAAGCTCTCCATCTGTAAAATGAGGGAAGTTACACTTTCCTACCCCACAGAACCCTTGTGACGATAAATGTATTAAACAGTATGACGTGCTCCGATACTACAGTAAAGGGGACTATATAAATATTTCATATAAAGATTTCCATTAGGATAAGATATGGGGCTGCTGGGAGGTGATTTCTGGGGTTACCCATGCTTTGAAACTCACTGTCCTGCAACCTCAGTTCATAGCCTGAAGTTTATTAATCTTGAAGGTGTGCTGCAAGAACCATCTCTTCTCCCTGCCCTCAAGGAATTGGGGAGGGGAAGGGAGAGAGGTTTGAGGGGAGGGTAGTGGTTGTTTACATGTAAGTGCTGGAGTTGGTTTATTTTATTTTTTAGAAGTTTGCCAAAGGTGGCCAGAGCTTGTGATGGGTGCTCATTTGTATACTGTAGTATGAATTGGAAGTAATAAATTATGTAATATTAGTTGAGATTTTAAATGCTCAGAAGTTAACAAAAAGTTAGTCTCCTCCTCAACTGTATCTCAGCACCCTAAACACACACAAACACGTGTGTTTGTACGCGCATGCGGAAGAGAAAAAACCTAGCTGGTTACTGTTTGCTAGGGAAAAACCCATAAAATAAGGATTAACAAACAAGATACACACAAAACCTTATGTACAGTTATACACAGCACTACAGCTGCACAAGGAGCTGAGGGTACACTGCAGGAGCCATATCACTGAATTTTCTATATAAAACCTCAAGTCTGACAGGACTTTGAATGCACAGATCTACATGCCAATATCTACTGGGCATCACCTGCTGAAGCACACCTATCAAGCTACCCCCACTCTCAAGTGCATCTGGTATAGGTACACAGGGAAGAGTATGCCTCCCACTCCTTTTTACATTCACTGTGTTTCTGTATATTTCGGGGTATGCAGGTGTTTATTTCAGAGGTGTCTTCTGGAGATTGAAGGCTTATTATGTACTACATTCTCCCCCACCTTGCACATAAGCCTTTTAGCAGGAGAGGGCCAAGTTAAATTCACTTGCCACATCCTGGAAGGCAGCCAAGGGAGTACTGTTAGCAGCAGATTGTGTGGGTGGGGAAAGGGAAAGAGCTGGGTGTATAGGCTTGCCATGATATTGGAAGAGAAGGCAACAGTATGTAAAGTGGGAAGAGGAAAAGAAAGGCACACCTAAAACACAGGGAGCAAGAGGAACAGATGTGGATGTGTCTTCTCTTGCTGGACTCACATAAAGGGAAAGAACAGACAGGAAGAGAGATAAAAGAAGGGTAAGAAGACCCAGGGTTGCTAATATTGATAACACTGCAGAAGCCTAGCTATAAAGGTGCTCCCAATACCAATGAGCTAGAGTTGATTTCCTCGTGGAGTAATACATACACGTCCTTACAGATGAACAAACATCCTTGTCTGATTGCCTTTGGGAGTAATACATATTAAACAGAATAATTCATTTGGTAGGGATGAGAACTTGGAAGCAACTTAGAATCCTCATACCACAATTTCTATCACCTGTAGATCTAATTACACACAGTACAATGAGAGTACTGTGGCAGGCAGGGGACTAGGAAGTGCCGTCCAGTGCATAATGCAAATGAATTGTTTCTAGCATTAAATAAAAACAACTGCCAAGGCAAAGCGTATGGCAGGTGAAGCTGCTTGCATTATAAATTGATGTTCCAGGCTACACAGTAGCAGAAGACATCATTCTGACTGAGTCTGAACCAAACAGCATTGGGATAAATTTAAGCAGGTAAGGTATACTTAATGAAGATGGAATGTGCCATGTTTTGGAGAAAGTGAAAAGCCAGAGAAACAAGGACTGAAAGCAGCAGATGTGTACACCAAAAATGTAGACCAGTTTTTTATTACTGACTCAAGTAGAAAAAGGCTCCCACAGCAATTGAAACCAAACTCATCATCATGGGTTGGAACATACTTAATGATTCCCATATATACAGTCACTGATGGAAAAAAAAATCATCCCACAAAAACCTGAGTGCTCAGAGAGACCTAGTAAAAACAGAGTTCAATTCAGAGTTTAATATCTGGCAGATTGCATACACCCACTCTGCACATGAACTCAGCTGCATGCAGAGACGCCTTTGGCTGGCATTTCCAAAGTGGCACTATTTCTTCTTGGTAGCTCTCTTTCCCTCTCCTTTCTTGGGTTTTCCTTTACCACGGAGCTTCTTCAGCCGTCTCATCTCTTCCTTAAAATCTTGATGTTCGTCTCTGGATGGAGGAAGGAGAGGGAAGAGAATTAAATTTAAACTCCTTCCAAAAGAACTAAAGTGCAGTGGGTTCCAGCTGCCAATATTTCCCACTCAGAATGGTAGTTTCCCATCTTGAAGAATGGAGAGATGTACATAAAGCAAGATGAAAAGTAAACTAAACATTATACAACATGTACATTATCCTAGTGTTTTACATCAAGAGGCAAATAAACATGATAATTTGCATTACAGCAGCATCTTCAATTCAAGAATCTTAAAGTACTTAGGCATAATTCCTTAATTTCTATTATCACCAACGTGAGGTTTTAAAAGGTGGGAGAAACCAAAACTTAGAAGTGAAGAGACTTGCTCAAAGTCACAGCAAGTCTGTGACAGAATGAGAAATAGGATCTTGATTTCCTGACTTTGTCTTGTTGTTTATCCAATGCTCTCCAGCCCCCAAACCCATACTTATTCTCAGACAAGTCTGATGGTTCTCAGATGTGCTAGAGGCCTATATTGAATCTTGTTACATTTACTATTGCAAACACACAGAATAATTTGAAAGATTTGCTTCAGTACTTACGGAATTAACAAGGTTGCCTTTATCAGCATCAAATGATATATATTTCTTACATTGTATTTACTGATCCATTGTGCTCAAAAAGGGAAGTAAAATATAAAATCAACAAGAAGCAAGAATCAGAATTTTCCTCTTCTAAGCTAGCTCAGAAGTCTGATTTCATGTTGTAAGGCCAGGCAGGGATCATTAGCTCCTGAGGAGAGAGGGAGCGTGGGCTACAGTTATACCTGGGCTTGCTCTCTATTGATTGGTTCTGGAGGAAGCTACATCCACCAGTGGGATTCTTTATTATTTATTTGTATCATCATAGCGCCTAGGAGCCCCAGTCATAAAGCAGAACCCTCCTGCGCTCAGTGATGCAAGAAGCAGTAAAAAGTGAATGGGGTGGGAAGGACTGGATAAAACATCCTGGGGAACCCTTTAAATAAATTCCATTCTATCTCCCATTCAAATGGAACTTGGCAGTGGAAAGTGTAGGAAAATCTGGTAGCGGCACCTCAAGTTTGTTTAAGGCTGCTGCACTGCTATTTTTAATACTTCAGAAAAACTTATGAATTATTCTCAGGCCTCCTTGATCTCTATCTACATGTGTCTAATGCCTACTGCCTGCCACGGTATTTGTTTCTGAATAGCATGCCTGAGACATTGCAGACCTCTCTGAGCATACACAAGAAACAAAACTTAAGGGAGCACAGCTTATAGTTTGGCTTTTTGTGCCAAGAGGAAGTTACTCAAGGAAATGTTGTTTACACTTCTTCCCAACAGTGCAGGCAACACCTGGATGGTCACTATATCCTAATAGCAATAGAAACTAATCCTACCTATTACAGAAACTCCTATAAATTCCATGCCACTTGGCCAAAGCAAGGACTGAATTTAACTGCCTCAAAAACATCTACAAATAATCAGTTCACTGTTTTCTTACTCAAAATTGTAACACTCATTTAGAAGCTTGAATATATTTTTCTAGTCGATTTTGTCCTCCTATATTTGAAAAACAATTTTCTGCCATTTTGGATGGTTTAAAGGTGACCTTTTTTTTTTTTTTTAAAACTTAAAAAAATTCAGCCATCACCAAAAGCTTCTGTCCTAAATTTCAAGGTTATGTGCTGAAGTGGCCATAAGCACAGGATAAGTGTATTTTAGCAGTTGGTGTGTGTTAACATGCTATACTTCTTTTGCAACTCCTTGAAAGACCTGGACACCCCATAATTGCTGCCTTAGCTTCTGTTCTGCAGACAGACACCACATCCATCATTCATCAGATTTGCAAAGCAATTCCTTCCTAATGGATAAAGAAGTCCCCTCCCCCAAACTAGAAATGCATGTCCCATATTGACATGCAATTGCTTAACTATACCCATTGGTCTACGAACTCTCACCCACAAAAGGCTCACTTCACCCAAACAAGAAAAACTACATAAACAACCAGTTCACATTTTTACTCTCTTCTTCCCACACCAAACAGCAAAAAAAGTGCTTCTTTCTCTATGGACTATCTTCTGAACTACACCTTTTGAATAGTTCTGCTGCTTCTTTAACAAACCCCTAATAGAATCCACAACTCCTTGTTGCCCAGTCCTTCTCTCCCCCACTCCCATTACACAAATGAATCACCTGTAGAGGCCAAAGGAGCGGAGTGTCCTCATGAGGGAGTAGTAGGTGTTGTGAGGGGGATACCAATCATATACCTCCTTCCGTTTGGCGAGGGGCTGCTCGCTGAACAGCTTCACTACTTTCATGGACGAACTGTCTGTTGGCCTGATAACTTCTCCAAATATCCGGGCACTCAGGCGGGCCATTCGCAAGGCATAACTGGAAAGACCAGACATCTCCAGGCAAAGAATGGACACGCACACATATACACACTTCCCTACAGAAGGAAGAGGAAAAACTACAGCTCTTTGAGATGTTCCAGGACCGCAAATATTTGCCAGTGTGATCTTGTCTTCTACCCCTAAATCACACTCAAAATTTACATGCGGGGGGCTCATGCTTGAGCCCCATTTCCCATTGCAACACAGTTGACTACCCCAACAGCAAGGTCATTAGCATAACAGGAAAACACATATGTATGTCTGAGGTTTGTCATCCTAGCTCTACATAAAATCAGTCTAATTCCTAATACGCAGTTCTCCATATAGAGTCATCACTTAATTTGGTAGTCACTGCAGAGAAGCCATGAATTAAATGGCATGGAGACTCAGGCCCAGGTCCACAAAAGATATGTAGGCACCAAACACCCACAGATTTCCATAGTTAGATGATTCATACTTCCATTTCTTTCTCCCATCGCTTATATCTTCGGATAGCAAGCATAAGCACCACATATTTTTTCTATCAGTTTTCCCTCATATCTGAGGCACTTCCTCACCTATATATTCTTTTTTTGGGGGGTGGGAGGGAGGTAAAGGAAGAGGAAAATCCAATTTTCCATTTTTGCCTTCTCTTTCCTGAGACCCAATTCCCTCCAACAAACTTCCCTCCAACCAAGGACACCCCCTCCAGGGTTCCTCACCTTTGCTCCATCAGCCAGCCAAATGGAATCTCTAGAACAATAAGATGCTCTCAGAAAGAGCAGCTCCAAACTTTTAACCATTGCTGCCAGACCACAGGAGCAATTCTCTCTCCCCACCCCAATGAACTGTTTGACATTTTTCTTCAGCTCCCTTCCTGTCTTCACATTTCTCTTCTCCTTCCCCATTTCTTTCCTCATCTTCTTCCCTATTTAAATTTGTTCTTCCCCACAGAATGGCACTCAAGCTGCTACCGTCCACTTGATGAACCTGACAATCCTTGTTAGTTTCACTCTACTTGCTGGGATCAATGGGGAAGCAGCTACACAAGAAGAGACAAATGAGAGAGGGAGGGAAGGAAAAGACTAGCCCTTTTATTTGTCTCGCCTTCAGCAGCAGATTGCTCCTTTGATACTCCTGTTTATAGCTGTCAATCCTACAGAAAAAGGAATAGCACATACACAGAAGAGGATTAGATCTGCTTCTCTCTATTATTGCAGTCAGCTGAACTGGGGAAGCATTGTATATAAAGCACAGAGATACAATCCTCTGCTTGGGATATTTCTGCAGTGGCGTTTCAGAAATTGGTTTTCTGGGATTAATGAATAAAATCATATGGGATTCCCATGATCCGGTAATGACTTTAAACCCCATGTGCTGCTCATACCACACCTGTTTGGTGAATATGGTGATGGTTTAAATCTCCAGCGCTATCACCCTTCTTTCATGAGCACTAGATTCACTTTAAAGTTTAAAACCCTTGTTCTTTTTTTAAACGCATTTCACAGCTGTATCCAGAAACCAACCAGAGCCAAGATTAGCATAAAATATTAAAGAGGTTTATAAAAGCAACAGTGAAGACAATAATCAGTCAGACAGCGCCAAGTAGATTAAACTAAATTAATTGGGAACATTTTGTTTAATAACATTATCTTGAAGTAAATATGACCCCACCTATGAACTTCTACATAGTGGAGGAGCTGGTGTGCAATTGCTTCCTTAGGTTTGCTCTCATTCAGGCTAAATAGCTAGATGAAATGGGGAGGAAATGAGTCCAGCACCCAACTAATAACGAAGCGTTTTGAGTCAAAAAAGAATATGAGAAGAACCACAATGGGAGGGCAAGCAAAGTGTCAGAGGCTTTAAGGCAAAGCAATGTCCTGATGTGAGAAGAAAGCAGCTCTGCAATGGCTGCAGTCCAGCATCTCAGTTTATCATAACCACGTGCCACACATGGTAGAGTTAGCTTAAGCCTCTCCTGTGTTACAGCAGCTCTCATTCTCCAGAAGCTGGAGAATATCAGAGCCATGCTGAATCACAGCAACGGCCCTTTCTGAACAGATATCCTGAAGTCCTGCATTTGTAGGTCAGACCTAAAAAAGGAGCATGGGACTGATTATTATTTTGCATTGATCACTTTCACAGATACCAATGCACTCTACTATGCCACAATCAACCCTTTCCAATCTGCCTTTTCCACTATGCCAGGAGAGAGGCAACCACTTTTAGCTCCTAGATGATGCAAAACAGCAGACTTGTGATGGGCTTTTCATTGAATAGTCCCTGCTGGGATCTTCTAAATAGCCTAATCCAAGGTCGGAGTCTTTAGCTAATCCTATCCAATCTAAGAATACCTGAGATTAAAGGAGTAAAAGTTGAAAACTCCCTCAAATGTCTGAAGAGCTATCCAGAGACTGTCTCCTTGGTGACCTGAACCTCTGTGAGAAACAGTTGGAAAGTCTAAGCATAGGTGGTGAAAGACTGATGACAGTTTTTGCTTATTATGATGATGATATTTTTTGCTGGTCTTATTTTAAGAGGTGCTGATTGCTCATAGCTTCAAGAGAATTCGTGGGTATTTGGTACATCTGGAAAAAAAATCAGTGTTTTACTTCTCTGTTTTCTTTTACTTGTTTTATAGTCCTCTGAGCTTCTGTATATATTTGACAGGTATACTGGCCTCTCTCTCTCCAATTTTTGCTCATTGATAGACTTGGGAATTGTTCCCTTTTCCCTCTTTAGAAATTACTTTTGATTTTCATTGCTGAATAGGAAAAGAAAACAAGTTCAATCAGTGAGCAAAGTTTATATATGTAATCAAATTAGTCTCCAAGTTTTATTAAGGATGAACTGGCAGGAGGGTGCAAAATCTGAATTATGAACAATTCCAGGAATAGTAACATTTTATTAATACCTGATGTCAAAATAAGCTAAGCTAGTTAATGAGAACCCCAACACTAACACCCAGCAAGCATGCTCTATTTCTGATGGTTTTCACTCAACTAAATCTAACATTCTTTTGAAATATCATAACATGAAGTAAGGAAAAGGAAGGTAAAAGCAACAGCACTTGGAATAGAGCCAGCCTAGGGAGCTACAGACTCCCACAGCAGGAGCAGCACCAGGGGCTGGCCCTTATGTCAGGATGATAGTGATGTCATCAGACTGACTGTTTTCAGTATAACACTGAACACTGTTTTCTGTTTGCTGACAGGTTGTTTGCGCTGACCTCATTCCATTCCTTCCTCACTATCCTTCCCTCTGCCCTCCCTATTCCTATTCCTCTTCCTCTTGAATGCCACTCTTTCCCACTCCTTTGCTCCGATTAATGCCTCTCCCCCTCATTCCACCCTAGCCCTCAGAGTACAGTCTTTAAAAAGACCTGCACACCCCAGGATTATTTCTCCCTTATTAATATAATTTTTAACCAGACCGTGTCTTTAGAGAGGAGACAATGCAAGAGAGGGCCAGAAACAGGAGAGCATGAGTGACCCCCATCAGCAATAACCACCTGTCTCCTTCCAACAGCGTCTGATAAAATATGAACGAAGTTTCTAATGTCACAGTACTATCCATTCTAAGGGGCCTGCTTTATTGTCAAGTGCTTTCCATGAAGAGGAAGGACGCGAGCAGTCTAGCTAGGGGAGACAGTTTAGATTTTGACGAAGAAGAATAAAGGGGTTGGGTTAGAATACTAACGTCATTTACCAGAAATGCTTTCACTAGTTTTTTTTTTTTTTTTTTTTAAAGTCAAGGTCAATGTATTTTTATTTCAAACAGTGAAATGTCACGGCCCCATCGGGAACTCACACGGCCTTGAGGTGCCGGGTCCGCTGGACGCCCTGGAGAGCAGCGAGGGCAAAAGCCCGCAGTAGTCAGAGCGAGGACGGGGCACCACGTCTCTGCGCCTGGGAACCCCCGAGACACCGCAGGGCCCCTAAACGCACCCCCCGCACTCAGTCACTCATGATGGGGCCCGCCTTGTATCCCGCACCGCGCCTGGACGGGCTCCCCTCCATCGCCCCCAGCGTGCACAGGAGGCCCCGACGCACCCACACTCCGCCTTCCTACAGACTCCGCACCCCTCCCCCCCCACACACACACACACACACACACACACACACACACACACACACACACACAGCAGCCCCTCCACCTTACCAGCCCCCACACAGATACCCTCTCCCCCCCCTCACACTCACACTCACGAGACCCCCGCCCCCTCCGGTGTGACCAGTCTCCCAGGCCCCCGCTCCCCCTTAATCAGGCCCCCACCCCGGCCTCTCACCTCTTCTGCCCTGGGCTCCAGTCAGTGCCCAGCAACGCCCACATCCGGCGTCCTAGCCTGAGTCTGTCTTCCCCCGCCGGAAGTGTCCCACACGCTAAGCTGTCCGGGTGGCAGCAGCGGGCCCTCGTGCCGCCGCTGGCGGTAACCACGCAACGCAAGGCGAGGGAGGTAGACGTGCGCATGCGTCCTGTGCCCCCCACCGGGTGACGTCAGTGTACGGCAGGTGTTGCAGTGCTGAGGGTGGGAGGCGCTGCTCGGAGCCTGGCTGGTTCCTGGTCGGCGCGTGCCTGCTGCTGGCCCGGCCGGACGGGAGTTAAGGGAGCGGCTGGGTCTCTCCCGCGGAGGGGGCCGTGCCCTGGCCTTGGCCGAGAGGCGGGGGACAGGCAGCCACTGCTGCTTTCCAGGGCGGGCAGATGGTGTTCAGTCAGCTGGGGGGGCGGATGCAATACCCCGCCTGCAGCGCTTTTGGTGCATTCATTTAGAAGGGGGCAGAGGGGTGGTTTGCACGATGCTCAATAATCCGCGCTTTGCCCCATGGCATCTGCCAGCCTACAAGCTAATCCCTGCGTTCCAGTGGAGGCCACTGACCTGAGGCCACGCTTTTAAATATGTGATGCACCTGCTTGGAACAGCCACCTTACCACAAGGGATAATGAATGAATGAGCAAATACATGACACAGAACAATCCCACGCGGGCAAGGCTCAAACGCGATGGCCTAACTAACAGGTGCTTTCCATTTCGAATTTCCTTTGCAGTGTTGGCTGGCCTAAAAAAGTACCCACGATAAAGGTTCCGTTTCTGGTTAGGTTTTCCCGCAGCGTAATCACCGTGGTGTCTGCTTACTTGAAACCCAGCAGGATAATTTTAGGCAAGGGACATGGAATGCATTAGGCTAAAGTTAGAACTGCTACACTACAAAAGCTGCAGTATTTTGTGCTTCACAATTCAAACAGAGCTTCTGATCCATTGTGCCAGTGGCTCCATCAGGAAGCAGGCTTGTTGGAAAGATTTTCCCCCTTTTGAGTCTGTCAGTGTTGTCTCTCTACTGCAAGCATGCACATGCTTAAATTTATGCACAAGTGGTCCACCAGGGGACTGAGTAAATGTAAGCACGTACATACCGGTAAGTGCAGAATCAGGGCATATATTCTGTTTGCAAATCAATAGTTCTTTTTATCAACAAAACAAAAACCACATGTTTAGTCTTAGACTAGTAGTAAAGTAAAAACTTGTTTTCTACTCATTATTATTATTATTACTATATGTATTTGTTAGTTGTCATTATGGTAACATGCAACGAACACAGGATTATGACCGCATTCAACTAGTCACTACAATTATATAAGAAGACAGTTACAATAGTCAATAAAGCACAAATGTAGTTTGCACTTAGTGCCTGTTATATTACACCTGGAAAGTAAGGTAATTTTTACAGTCTGTGAAGCTGTAGTGGTCTGAGACCCAGTCATTTGAGAAATTGCCTCTCTCTGTTTAGCTCCCATCAAGAAGTTTAAGACCTGCTAGTTTCTAGACTTTATGGAACTAGTGGAGTAGATTATTGGTAGTGTACTCCTGCCTGCAGAACTTGTTCTTCCTGTAGACTTGTCTATATTAAGTACAGTAGTACTTACTGTAGGCAAAAAAGTGTAGTAATGTGAATTGCCTACGATAGTGCTAAGCACTGTTCTGACAGCCTATCAGGTCTGTGGCACACTACTCATCCACATACAGAATTGTTCCCAATGGTCCACAAGTGATCATGCTCCTGTTTCTGGTACTATTGGATTACAAGATCATTAACCATTTGGTAAGATGAATGGGCTGGAATGGAAAATTCTTACCACCTGGGACCATTGCTAATAATATAATACATGGGTGATCACTTGTTTGGTACTTGATCATCAGCTCCTGTAGTTGCAGAGAAAGGGTCTCTTTGCTTGGTTGTTTGCTGACCAAGATGGAAGGTGCTGATGACAGGAAGTGGTTCTATGCCCATGTTTCCTTGGCATTCTCCTATATTCCTCATCCACCTCCATTCCAGCACAGGATGATGGACACAGGAAGATATGGGATGAAGAAACATTGGGTTCACATGGCTTACACTTCACCCCATTCCCTGAAGTTGATGGTGTTCAGAGCACAGGGTAGGGCTACTTGTTTTTAATCAGGCTTTTATTTTTTATGTATGCAGTTCTAAGCAAGGTAGTAAACAGCGATACACAAAGTAGGCAACATCTACACTTTGGTGGTTGAGTGATGGAATAAGTGAATAGGTTCCCCTGTTTAGGGGGTCTAACAACCTCAGACAGAAGATGTGATGAAGAAATCAGGAGAGGGATACAGCTTGTAAAAGATATATTCAACAATTTCCAAAGACTTCAGTGTTGTCAAAATTTAAAACTACACATCTGCACTAGAATGATGAAGTGCTACACATGGTCAGCTCTTCTATACAGATATCAGATCTGGATATTTAAAAAGGACACAGAGAAGAATCAGAGCATTCAAATTTTGGTGTTATAGAACTGTTAAAAAATTAGCTGGATAATCAAAACTATGAATGAAGAAGTGATGAGAAGGATGAATTTAAAAAGAGTACAGTTACTTGAGACCCTAGGTAAAAGACATCTTTTTGTGGGCATATAGCTTGCCGATCACAGAGTGACTTACTTTCAGTACTCATACTATCAGGCAAGGTCACAGGAAAACCAGGAAGAAGAAGAAAGAGAGCCAGTTACGCTGGAGATGTCATCTGATGGACTGGTATCCAAAGAAGGGCGGAAGTTTTACAACTTTGTCATGACTGCAAAAGATGGAAGTTGGTTGTCAACTGCCTCTACATTGGAGTAATCTCTTGAAGAAGATGCAGTACTATAGGTGTGCATGGCGCTTTATAGACAAATAAAATGATGTGTCCCTGCTCTGAGCAGTTTATAATCTAAATTAGACTGACACAGTAAGGGATGAAAAGACTAAAAAGGAGGAGGAATGGGAGGTATTGGAGGGTGACAACAAAGAAAGATTGAAAGATATGCTGAGTGTTATGAACATGTCTTTATAGAACTTCTTTGGCTTTTGGTTCTTAATAAAGTAATATTTTTGGCTTTGTGGACAATGTCTAGGATGAGGGTTAGTAGTACAAAGCTGACCAAAAGAAGTGAGTCTTGAAGAGGGATCTGAAGGAGAGCGAATTTAAATGGGGCATAAAAACAGGGTGGATATTCTAGGCATGGGAACTGTTTGTAGGAGCAAGAGATGTAGGGAGTATCAACACACACGGCACTGGCAGAGTAGAGTGTAGGAAGGAGTGGTTAATCAAATATTATGGTAAAAGTACAGGGCAAACCCTGTGTGTAGAGTATGGGGAAATAATATTAATTATAGGGATAACTATTTGGCTTTAATATTTTTTGTACATTTTAGGTTAAACACAAAGGGGCCTGGATGGTAGGATTCTGAACACAATATGCATTATGGAGCCTGTCTCAGTCTATCCATTAGAAGACAGTAGTACATCCACCAGTAAGTACAATAGATGTGTGCACCCCTTAGTTTGAATCTGAATTTAAATGAGTAATACATGGTAATAAATCCCAGTCCACTGTGGATGGGCTAAATGTCCCTAACCCTATCAATGTGCTTATAGCAGATAGTTCATGCTGTAGAAGGCACATCATTAAGATGGTTCTATTTTAAATATTGAAATTAGAGGATGCATTTTGACTCAAGTAGAGGGATCCTTAGGTCATTGTGTTAATTTGCATTGAGTATCAAGTACAGTCTTTTTAAAAAAACCAAAACATTATTTCTGATTTTTGTGTGTGTGGTCATGATTAATTTGTGAACTTAAACTGGGCTGTCTTCTCCAGTTATTCATGCTAGGCCCTGAGAACAACTAGTAATGCAAATCCCACTATGGAAAATGTGTTGTACTAGGAGGTTGCCAGTCTTTGGGTGAGATAATATCTTTTATTAGACCAACAATCTTTGGGTGGGTGTTTGAAGGATATTGTGGCTTTAAGATAACTCACTGAAGTCAGTGCTTCAGAAGCAAATCCGCAAGGAAGCTGCTATAAACTTGCCACTTTGGCCCCATTAGAAACACTGTGCTAGGGGATACAAGACTAGCATCAATTTAAATGAAAAATCTAAATTATTTTTTCAAAGCCTGTCTGTGTCTTGAGCTCATTGCTTTCCAGGCCAGTGGGGCTGTGGAGATAGCATGCTCACCTCCTGGGGAAAGAGAGCAAGCGCTCTTTATATCTCTAGTGCTGTCCTCTGACAGATGCTTGAACTGGTATTGACTGTACGTGAGGGAACTGCATAAAGTCCATTTGGAATGGATTAGTTGATCACCACAGTACAGGGTATATGAGGATGAATAGGGACAAATAAAGTGAGATACAAAACATCCCCTGTCCTCCAAATGTATGTCATCTAGGCTGAATGATTCATAGTTCAAATGTATGTCCTAATGCATGGACATAGGTTTAAACAGAATATTTAAAATTTAAGGAAGGGAGTGTTTCCTTGTGGTTAGATCAAGGGCTCGGGAAGAGGAGGTTACTAACTGGTATTGGACGTTCTTCGAGATGTGTGGTCCCTTTCTGACATCACGCCATGTGCCTGAGTCTGGAAGTTTTTCCAAGCAGTGTCTGTTGACCAACACATGTGCAGCATCTTCCCTCATACTCCTGACCGAGGATATAAGAGGCAGTGTGGGTCAATGCCTCTCCAGTTCCTCCTCTTACTGCAGTGTGATAGGGTCCAAAGCCAAGGGGAAGGAGGTGTGTAGTGGAATACAAATAGGGACCGCACATCTCGAAGAACCTCCAGCCCCCTTGGAGTGCTGGTCCCTATGTGAATTCCATACGTGAGTGATTTGCAAGCAGTGATCAGTGTGGAGGTGCTGCTGCTGGTTTAGCAGCCCTGCTTATAAGCTTGGTCCCCCACAGCAGATCAGCAGCTGCTCCATTCGTACCATGCCTGCTGCTTGTTTAAGTCCCTGTTGCAGTCCCTTCTCGCTTCTGGCTTAGATTCCCAGCTTTGCTGCACAACTCTGGTTAATCATCTGGTTCTGGCATATAGCTTCTGTCTCTCCAGAACTGATTCCTGGCTCTGCTTCTGGCTTACATCTCTGGTTTATCCTCCAGTTCTGGCATTTGGTTTCTGTCCCTCCAGTACTGACCTTTGACTCATTTCTTGGACTTTGCCTGCCATGCACCCAGCTGTAACTGTTAGGCTGAACTCTTGCTTCCACCTGCCCACGGCCTTGTCAGCTACAAGTGGAGAGGCATATTTGAGGTTTGTAAAAGTCTTTGACATCTGCAGATCAAAGGGGCTGTTACGTATTAAAGTATTATTGTTACTTTATCAGCATTTTATATTATGTGCAACAACACTTTTAAAAAGTAGCAGCAACAAAAGCCTGTCATTTTGACCAGAACAAAATATTGTCATGGAAAAGAAAGGAAAAATTAAAATGACAGAATCCACTGAAAAGAAAAAGACGTAATGGAGACATCTGGCTCTGTACTGATAAAAGCTCTCACAGTTCCTATCCCATCATCCCTTGCAGAGCTCATCTGAAAGTATATCAAGGTTTTCCAAAATGAAGAAAACCAGCTGTCCACGTCTAACTATGTTTGACCAAGTGTTTAAAAAAAGTGTTCCAGTGATAAAATCCTCAGGAAGGTAACCATTTCTCACACAAAAAGTCCAAGAGGATTCATCAGCCCTGTTGAGTTATAAACAGAAGTGTGCCATCAGCAGTCTCAGGGGTGACCTGCAAATGCATATTAAACTCACCATTCTCCCTGCTGTATTACATAACGTTCTCTCTCTTTTTTTTTTTACGGCACAGACTACTTGAGAATTTACTCCCCTGACAAGTTAATATCCCTCCTGGAATGTTTAGACCCTTATAAAAGCTGTCTGCATAGCTCTGTTGGCAGCATCTTGCCTCTTGCTGAGAAGGTTTTGGGTTCAATCCCACACTAGGCTTGGCTTCACTATATTTAGTGCTGACACTGCAGTGCAGTGTATTTGGATTGGGGTGGGGATTGTTTCTGCCTTCTTCGAGATGCCATTCCACTGACCAGACATTAAACTGAGCTCCCTTTGTCTTGCCCTGCTGTGCCAGATTCTATGGAATATTTCCAAGAGAACCAGGTTGAGAGAAACATGTTGACTAGGACATGGAGTTCTCTCAGTAAAACAGATTCCTAGCACCAAGACCTGTGCATCAGCTGGGGTTGAGCTCCAACTCCTGCTCCCTCCTCCACAGGTGCAGAAGGCCCTGCCTGAAGCACCAGTGGTTCAGCGCCATGGAGGGAACAGAATTTTTTGAGACCGCAGCAAGGGGTTGTGCGCACCCCAACATCTCTATAGAACCCAGCTCCGAAAGAGTTCTCAGACAAACATATGCAGTGGTTGTTTGGATGCAGCACAGTAACAATTGAGCTGTTGTTGCACAGAATCTCCAACATTGACCCCATGTGTGCAGGACTACAAAGGTTACTGTAGAAGCACAAAGGTAGAAGTGGAGGTGTGGGGTAAGAAGGGAGATCTCCTCCCCTGGCTCCCACGGAAGCCCCCAATGGCTAGCCCAGCTCTCCAGGCTAGGTAATGAGAACAGGCATTTCCCCAAAATGCCTGGTAACTGCTGGTTTTGCTTTCACAGTCACTGTGCTATGAGTATCTAACATATTGTTGTAAAAACCTGGGGTATCTCAGAAGAATGACCATACTGGGTCAGACCAATGTCCATCTAGCCCAGTATCCTTTCTTCTCACAGTGGCCAATGCCAGGTGCTTCAAAGGGAATGAACAGAACAGGTGATCAAGTGATCCATCCTTTCAAAAGTCTGAAAGGTGCCATAGGAAAATGCTAATCTAAACAAAAGATGTCTTGCTATAGGTTTACAATGCCTCATTTTCCATGTCAGCTTTATAACTATAATACATCAGATTTCCCA
Organism: Emydura macquarii macquarii; assembly: GCF_026122565.2. NCBI lineage: Eukaryota > Metazoa > Chordata > Testudines > Chelidae > Emydura > Emydura macquarii. The sequence continues at coordinate 4,349,380 of NW_027133667.1, forward strand.
TTGAAAATTGCAGTAACTATGGTGTGTAAGAAACTAACCATTGTTGTGATCTCAGTTCATTGTTGGTTTAGGAAGTAGAGCTGCTGAGACCATTTGGAAAGCCATTCTAGATAGCAATTCTGCTGCAATACATATTTGCTTTCCTTAATAATAATATAAGAATGAGAGAGAGAAGGAACCGGTTGCATAGAAACTAGGTCTCCTTCTGTAAGAGTTCATCTCTACCTGCTGCATATTCCCCACCTAAAGTTATAAAGTCTCTCTTTGTGATCTAATCATTTCCACAGCAACCAACTGTGATATCACAACACTCTTAGGGATTCAAGTGGCGGAGAAAAAGCTGCAGGAATAGATGAACTCTGAAGAACCAAAGAATGCATTTTCATGCAAATTCCTTTATTGATAAAGAAAGAAGAGTCAAATACAAAAGCGTAGGAGATAGCAGCAGATTTGTTTCTAAATAGAATGCTTTTCATCCTGGATGTCAGCTGCTCTTAAAGACATTTTTTTTCACTATTGAGAGAACCTGCTCAGCTGGGACTCCACTGCCAACGAAGATACATGAGGATTGTTGACCCCAACCTCATCTTGGAGAGTATATGGTTTTGGGTAAAATATAATCTATTTGCTAACCATACAAATATAAATAATAATAGAAGTTATTGAAGCTGTAGCAGCAACTAGAAAAACCCAAATATATGTATTAAAATAGGCTTGGCTATAGGCTTTTAGTATTAAGCATTAAGGGTTTAGAGTGAGGTCCAATTAGGGTGACCAGATGTCTTGATTTTATAGGGACAGTCCTGATATTCAGGGCTTTTTCTTATATAGGCACCTATTACCCCCTGATTTTTCCACACTTGCTATCTGGTCAACCTAGGTCCAATAGAAATTGGCATAAGCTAATACAAGTATTCTGTGTTAGCAAAATGTATCTTGCGATAGTTTAGAAGTGTATTGTGTGATAATTAGGTAAACTACAAACAAATATATGGTTGCACCTTAGGGTACCTTTGCAATTAGGTATCCATGCAGCTAACTGCATTCACATAACTAATGGGACATTGATGCAAATAGCTTGTCAGAAGTTTAACTCTGGTTAGCTGGAATACCACATATGGCAGGGGCCGAAACCTTATGAGATATAGTCCTGAACATGTGTGAGTGAAATAGAAAAAGGTATACAAAAGATGTGGTTATCCAGCCTACTGTTGGGGCACTAGGGAAAGCCTGGCACAGTGCCCTCTTGTGATCTCCATTTACAAGTTTATGGAGACCATTAGAAACAAAGGTGGGAGGAAAAATAAGTACGCACAATGTAAGACTAAGTATGAACAATGCAAGAAACCACTTTACTGTACTTAATCTTATATATATATTGATTTTTCCTGTGATTTCAATTATTTGTCTGTATTAACTGAAGCTCATAACATTTGTGTATGCTTCACCATTTTCATCTTCTTAATTAACCAAGTAGCCACCTGAAAAAGAACCTGTTATTCATGACAAGTGCCTGTTGCACCTCTATAACTTTTATAATTGTAATAATTGATCAGGCTACAGGATGAAGGCCTCTCTTCTAAGTCATGCTTTAGAATTAAAGAACTTTTTAGAGAACTTGCTTTTCTGGGCAGGTGCTACTTTTTGGTTTTGTTAACTGGTTTTCCTTCCAGTCCCTCCTGTGATTTTTCCATGATCCTCTGTTAATTACATTTAAAAAACAAGCAACAAAAACCTTGTCTTTCTTTTGTTGCCAATAGCAGCAGCAAATTGAATTGGCAACTCGGAGTTGGCATAGGCATGATGCAGATGTGATACTCATTCCTAGGAGAAAATGTTAAGTTTAGGCTATGGCTCTGTTTCTCAGTGGACCAATGCATGAAATATCATTGATATGATCTGTGGCCATATGGAAAAAAAATTGTGTCACGGTAGCCATCGGTGACAGCCATTCAGCTGTGGGGTTGTGCAGAATGACCTTTCACCAGATGCAGTCTAACAGCAGTACAGATGTGCCTTAAGTATAAGACTGCATCTATGAACCAAATACAGATGCGCTACAGCAAGGCATGAATTATTCTGTGGGATTTTCTAACAGGCTTTAATATGTTTAATGTTAGAAATAGTAATATAGAATTTAGATTTGTATGAGTATTTAGGCACGTGTATTTGTTTAAGATCAAATTTTGGGCCTGCTTGCCCGCTTGAAAGCTGAGGTCTTTGGGATGCATACGTTAACAAAGAGACTGTGTTACTTTTGTCTACTCACAGCCAGATAGTTTTTCTTTATTATGAGGAGAAGAGATAAGGGATGTAGTTAAAGTATTGCGGGGTGCAGTGGAGTTTGATATATAAATGTATAATTGAAGGACAGTTCTGACTCTCCCCAACCAGGCGCCAAGACAAGGTCAAGCAATCAGTTGGGAAGGGCAAGGGGAATGAGGGGAGTATAAGGAAGAAACACTAAAAGCCAAAGAAAAGGTGGCCATGCCTGGGACATAACATCATTCCCTACCCTTCCCATGGGGTACAAAAGAGGAGGTACGGAAGCCCCTGGCCCACGACCCTTCAGAATGGAACATGACCATACATTGTGAGAGGTGGTACAAGGGGTGGGCATTACAGATATAATTAAGTTTACCAAGGAGTGGGGAAGGCGCTACTGGTGTGAAGAGCTGTGGTTTTATGCTTGCTTGTTAACCCCAATAAATAGCTGATTGCCTGCACTTTGGCCTGCTGCTTTCGGTCTGCAAAACAAGGACCAGGGAAAGGGCTGGGGGAGCCCTAACATTTAATAGCTGTGTATATATAGCTTTAAGTGCAGGAATCCCTTCTCACCATACATGGTTATGATAGGAAACCAAAAAGCCTGAGTCTTCCCTCTTCTTCTGCCCCAGTATCTTACCTCTCCTATTATTCCAGGTTCTCATTGCCATTTCGATAAGAAATAAATAATTTCAATCAGCAAAATAATAGCCCCTCTTTTTAGTGAACCCCAGCAATGCTGAATATTTAAGAACCACCTTCTTTGTGGTGGCCTTCGTAGGCAAGAACCTTCTCTGTAACTTTTTCTATTCATCTCAACGTCACCTTCATGGTTGCAGTGCCTGTGGCACTGCTACCATAGGAAGCAACTAAGGAAGAGTGACTGGCTCTTGAGGAGGCAAGGCTTTTGATTTCAGGTTGATGTAAACCGGGAATAGATATTCACTGCACAGGAAAGCTTGGGTTGAACTATAGGCTTAGGGCCCTGGGGAACAAGTTTGTGGGAGGAGGCTTACATAGAAACAGTAAGAACAGAATATCTAAGTGGGTGATGCAGGGGAGAGGAAAGTCTTCTAGTCTAATTCACAGGAGGGAAAACTCGAAAAGAAGAGGACATGGACCGCCCATCTGGCCAGGTAACAAAGAGGTTGCATACAAGAATCACTGATGTAACCGCAAGATGATACCCACAACACAAGAAATGGAGCTGAACCCCTGCTCGTGGGATAATGTGCCTTTCTGTTGAACTATTGGACTGTACCCTAAGGACTTGGTAGACGGTACACCATAATTCCTTCCTTTAAGACTTATGCCTATCGTATTTGGACACTTTCTTTTCTGTGAGACTTTGTAAAATCTCCACGGTCATTAGCTGTGTGCATGAATATTTAGAGGGAACTCATTAGCTGCTTTAGGGCCTAGTATCTAAAGCAGTGGTTCCCAACCTTTCTGGCTCGAGGGCCACAAATATAATTTTTACAACCCTGAAGGGCCACCAGCCTATCAACTCATAAAAAATGTATTGACGTATACCCCATTAAGGACTGCAAATCACTACCTATTTAAAGTAAACATTTTGATGCTACTGTGCTCATTTTTACATTCACTATTTTACACCTACAAATTGCTCTCAGTCTGTCACACACTCACAGACAAAGCACTAGTGTAGATGAGTGACTGTCACTGCACACTGAAGCACGTGGCCTGGCAGCTAAGACATGGAGGGTGGCCTGCTAAGTGCAGCCAAACCGGAAGGCCCTGATTTTTAGAGTCCTGCCCCTCCTCAAGCATGGTAGGTCCTGGCTGCTCTGCCCCCTCCCCCACCTCACTGCAGCCAGATGGAAAGGGTTCAGCGAGGAAGTTGCCTCCTTGCTGATCTCCCGTCCCCCTGGCTGCAGCAGGGAAACTGCACGAGTCCTGTAGCCCTGTGTGCTTCAACTAAGTCCCTAAGCAGTGGCTCCTTTCTGCAGCCAGGGGGATTGGAGATCAGTGCTCCCCTCCCTCCGGCTCTAGCAGGGACCCCAGCACCTAGGGACCTTGGCAGAGCACTTTCCTCTCTGCTGCAGCCAGAGAAGGAGAGCGCCGATCTCCCATTCCCTTGGCTGTAGCAAGGAGCCTGCACCGGTCTTGTAGTCCCACGGCAAAGCGCTCTGCCTGAGTCCTTAGGTGGTGGCTCCCTTGTTCAGCCAGCAGGAGGAGAGGGGCAGGCCACTTTAAAAAAACCCCACGGGCCACTTTTGGCCCCTGGGCCGCAGGTTGGGAACCACTGATCTAAAGTCTCTACACAGTGTTTGTCTTCAGGCTATTGTTATACTTAGGATGCTAAAATGTATCTGAAAAAATGGTGTGTATCATGACAATCTCCTTAGAAGTAGAACAATCATTTCCAAAATATTATGCAGCTTATCATAGTGCCTATAAGTATGATAATTTATTCTTTTTTCAATGCATATGTTTCCAAGTCAGCGTTTCTCTGGAGAGTCATGTTGTAATAATTGGGCCTACACATTTACTACAAATGAACTATAAAAAATGAAAGTTCATAAAATGTCACACAATCTATAACAAATGTTGATGGGAAAAGGTGCAAGAAAGGGACATACTGAATTGGACCAAACAAAAAGGCCTACTGATATAATTTAAGGACTGCATTAAGATCATGCCTGGTAAATAAGAACAGTGAGAGACTGAAAATCAAGGAGCCAAAACTGATGTGTCAGAAATTAGGCCTAATTGGTGGACTAAATAATGAGGGGATGGGCTATGCTATCCATTTCTCCCTTTTGGGGTCTTTAAAGAAAGAGATTTTGGGGAGAAAAAAGTGGCTACTAAAGCTCTAAATATTATCATAGCTGCCATCTCCCCACCACCTGAGACCCCCTGTACTACTTTGTCCTAATCCTAAAAGATGTCCTCACCAGATCACACCAGAAAGGGAGAGGCAGATGACATCGCCATCTGCTGGCTCCAGCTGAATCTCAAACTCCATCTGCTGTGTGAGACTTCATCTCCCCCACCAAATGTGAGTCTGCTTAGCCAGAGAAGACTGCCTATTTTGTAACACTGCTGTAAACCTGTGACCGGAAAGAGGCAGCTAAAAACAATGCCCTAAACAACTTGATGCTGGTACAAATTAAGCCAGGGTCCTGAAGTGGCTGATAAGACCCTGTGCTGTGCCTGTATTTCTCTTAACAGTGAGGTTGCAAGTGAGAGACAACACCAGAGACAGAAGCTGAATTTTCTGTCTTTTCTGTTCTTTTTTCTCCTCTTTTGTGTGTTTTTCTTGTGTCTTCTAGGAAATGGGATCAGACTTTAACAGCAACAATGGCAGATCCAGCCTGTCTCTTCTAACTTCACTTTTCCCCAAAAAGGACAGCTATTATCTTTTTTGACACTATCTAAGACAGCGGTTTTCTACCTGTGGTCCACGGACTATGTCTAAGATTTCCAAAGGGGTCCACACTTCCATTCAAAATTTTGTAGGGGTCTGCAAATGAAAAAAGATTAAAAATCACTGATCTAAGAGACTGTCAAACAAGGGGTTTTTCCTTCTAAAAGCTCTCTTCAGCTGAAGGGAAAGGGAACAAGGAATGTTGTTAAATTGAAAGCCTTTTTTCATAATTTACGCTTCAAATGCTTTAACTGGTTTTCCTTCTTTTCTGTGTCTTTCATGAGAGATTAAAGGGATTTTAATTTTTTTCCATGTTACTAAGCACGCTGAGGTCTGTATACCAAACCTCAAACCTTGTTCAACACTTTTTAATGTTGGACAGAGTTTGGGTCATGTTAATGCCTTTGGTTCTTTGGGTCCCTTTATTCCATTTAAATCAATGCAACAGTCATTGAGTTGTTTTCTGCTGGTGGTGAAATTTTCTAGAGAACTTATCCTTTCCTTTAAAATAACATTGTTTCTGTCTCTGGTTGCATATATAACCTTCTGAATGGCTCCATCCCCTCATAGCTCCTACATGCCGACTGGACTGTATGTGAGCAGTCCCCATAGTGTGACTGAGTATGCTCTGGCCCAGGGCTGTAGGGATTGAGCAGGAATTTCCCTGCACTTGCTCCTCTGAGCTGCTGGGGCTCCTGTGGGATCGGACACCAGAACTGAGAACAGGGAGACAGTCTCTCCTGTGCTCTGAGTGCTTCTGCTGCCAGGCAGCATGGAGGAGGAGGAGAAAGCTACTTGACTCCAGTGCAGAGAGGTGAGGAAGAGGAATGGGTGACAGCAAAAAGAGCCCAAGGGAGTGGGTTGGGGAGAAGAAATAGTAGCAGGAACCAGCAGCTGGGAGCAGAGGAAGGGGGACAGAGAGAGGTGGGGACAGAAGCTGAAGGGATGGGGGGATACCAGCAGAAGGGGACAGGGAGAGGCTGAGGGAGGGTATGGGGCAGAAAGGTCTGTACCCACTGGAGCACAGTCTTCTACAGAACCTGGAAATGAACCTACTACTCATGCGTCTCAACATTCCTTTGCTGTCTAGTATATAGTTTTGCCAGTGAAACCTACTGTCAAAGCGTGAGTTGCCATCTTCCTCAAGTGGCAAGTCCACACATAGACCTTCTACTGCTACCAGTTATTCCATTAGTTCTAGTGGTAGCGGTCTATCCTGTGGCTCTAAAGGGCTGAACCACACGGGTGACCCTTGTGGTCCACACGATGCAATTTTTTTCAATTTTTAATTTTTAAGAACATAAGAATGACCATACTGGGTCAGACCAATGGCCCATCTAGCCCAGTATCCTGTCTTCCAGCAATGGCCAATGCCAGGTACTTCAGAGGGAATGAACAGATCAGATAATCATCAAGTGATCCATCTCCTGTCGCTCATTCCCTTCTGGCAAACAGAGGCTAGGGACACTTTAGAGCATGGTTTTGCATCCCTGCCCATCCTGGGTAATAGCCATTGATGGACCTATCCTCTATGAACTTATGGCGTTCTTTTTTTAACCCTATTATAGTTTTAGCTTTCACAACATCCTCTGGCAAGGAGTTCCACGTGTTGACTGGGCATTGTGTGAAGAAATATTTTCTTTTGTTTGTTTTAAACCTGCTGCCTATTAATTTCATTTGTTGATCCCTAGTGCTTGTGTTATGAGAAGCATTTACTTATTAACTTTCTCCACACCAGTCATGATTTTATAACCTCTATCATATGCTCCCTTAGTTGTCTCTTTTCCAAGCTGAAAAGTCTCAGTCTTATTAATCTCTCCTCATATGGAAACTGTTCCATACCCCTAATCATTTTTGTTGCCCTTTTCTGTATTTTTTCCAATTCCAATATATCTTTTTTGAGATGGGGCGACCAGATCTGCATGCAGTATTCAATATGTGGGCATATCATGGATTTTTAAGGAGACAATATGATATTTTCTGTCTTATTATCTGTGTCACAGGGTAGGTCCATCCCATCCCTCTGTGGGGTGAGTTGGGGAGTATGGCAGCCCCAGAGTTAGAGCTTGCCTGACTGCCCGGGGGATCAGGACTGTGCAGCCCAACAACCAGAGTCAATATGGCTGCCCTGGGAATCAGGACTGTGCGGCCCAATGGCCAGAGTCAAGGGGGTCACTACTGGGGGGGTAATGGCCAGGGTATGGGGACCTGGCCCTCCCTACTCCACCAAGTCCCAGCCTAGAGCCCTGGCAGTGGCAAGATCGCTTACCACTGAGTCAGTGGGGAATCTGTCTGCAACACACTGACTCTTCCCAGGAGTCACTGCTGTTTCCCCGCCTCTCGGCTGCTTCCTACGCTGTCTTCTGGTGTGGTGGTCCACAGATGGTTGGGGCTTCCTGGCTCCTCAGCACACATAGTCCCCCAAGACTTTGACTCTGGTTGCGGGGTCTGGATACTCTGAAGATCCTGGTTCTCTGCGTCTCTGGCTGTGTCTGATAAGGGCTGCAACGGTTCCTCCACCATATGTCCTTCCTCCTCAGCGGTCAGTCTGGAATGAGCTGAGCTGCTCCTTTCTATACTGAGGTAGCAGTTGGAACATGCCCAGTGTGGTCTGCGGGATGGGACTTCCACCGCCCATAATGGTTAACCCTTTCATGGCCAATGCAGGGTACGTCCACCCCATCACAGCCTGGTACTGAAGTTAGGCTTACTGGCCTGTAATTGCCCACGATCACCTCTGGAGCCTTTTTTAAAAATTGGAATCACATGAGCTATCCTCCAGTCATCTGGTACAGAAGCTGATTTAAATGATAGGCTACGTACCACAGTTAGTAGTTCTACAATTAATTGCACATTTGAGTTCCTTCAGAACTCTTGGGTGGATACCATCTGGTCCTGGTGACTTATTAGTTTAATTGATCAATTTGTTTCAAAACCTCCTCTGATGAGACCTCAGTCTGGGACAGTTCCTCAGATTTGTCCCCTAAAAAGAACGTCTCGGGTTTGGGAATCTCGCTCATCCTCAGCCATGAGGAACGATGCAAAGAATTCAGTTTTAAAAACTGTTAGAAGAACATTCTTAAACTTGCAAAGTCCAGACTTAGAAGTTAGAAAATGCCAAAATTAAGGTTGCCCGTGCCCCATGATGATTAGGGCTTCTTTGTGAGAGGTTAATTTTAGCCATTTTTGAGCGCTGTGTAGATGTCCAAAATCAGGGTTTTTCAGGGCTCTTTGTATATACAGTAATGATGTATGTTGTATACATTACTTATTACAGTTGTGTATCCTGTAATGAGTCTATTAACACGGGAAGAGCAGGGTGGCAACAACCCCCGACTCCTGTTTGTGTCCATCCGACAGGCCACAACCCCTACAGTGAACTCCTGTGTTAGGCACTGTACAAATTTTAAATAAGAGACAGTCCCTGCCTCAAAGAACTTACCATCTAAATAGACAAGACAGAGAAAGGGCAGGGAACTGAGACACTAATTGATTTACCCTCTGTCGCACAGCAAGTTTGTGACAGAGCTAAGAATTGAATCCACGTCTCTTGAATCCCTGTCCAATGCCTTGACCACAAAATCAGCCTTCCCTTCTGTTCTAGATCCCATCTTATAGAATCTGTGCTAGGTCTTGTATTGCTTATGCACTCAAAAACCTCAGGTAGATTTACTTCACAGGAGCCTTTGGAGCTTGCTGTCTTTGGAGAGCCACTAAAGCCCAAGTCTGGTAGCCATTAGGTCTTGGTGCAAGTTGGATTTACATTGTAAATTCTTCAAGGCAGGGAGTATCTCTTCCTCTGTTTCTATGGGGCCTGGCCCTGCTTTTGCCTGCAGTCCTAGTCACTGCCTAATACAAATCATTTATCTGGTTTTGGTTCAGATCTTGTTTTATGTTTGAATCTCTGAATTACGGTGGCTAATGATCAGGGCTTCTTCTCAACATAGTGTAATAATACTAAGAGTCCCAGTGACTGCAGAAGACAGTTTAGATACACAAAGGCTGCAGGATGGAGCCCTGCTGAGTTAAACCTCATCCGTTGTCAACCTAATAGCACAAAGGATTTCCAGAGAGAAAAGGGAAATATTAAGGCTCAGCTGTTCTCGCCATTGAATAAATTGAGTTAGCAGCACAGATCCCTGTAAACAGGAACATGCATTGAGCTGTTTGTTCCCCTCCCCCACTAGATGGCACTGAACTCTCTTTCTGAAAAAAGAGAAGAAGCAAGAAGAGGAAAAAATATGGTGGAGGTCATTTTGATTTGAAAATATGAAAAAAAGCAAATTGCAATTGGTTCTCCAAGTAACTCTCTCCTTCCCCCACCCTGACCCCAAAACGCCTGACCAATAGGGCTTCTCTCTGTAACTGACGCTTTCTTGCAAGGTATTAGGCTGTTGTGGCTAGAGGATGCTAAGGAGAACTGAAGCAGTCCTGCAAGGCGAGGGAGAACGGACTGTCACTATCTGTAAGATAACATCTGTAGTGAGGGCTAACCAGTAATACAGGCTGCTTGTCGCAACAAATTTGTTCTGAATGGAATCTGGACTGTTCCTTCAGACACGGCTTTTACACAATGATAAGGCATTGGTGCACTATCTTCATAGAAATCGTAATCGACAAAAATAAATCCCTCGACTTTTCATTTTAATAATTTCCTCAAATTACATCTTTATATCCAAACTCATTTCAAATTGCTGTACTAATCCCTCTCCTGAGGCACCCCAATACACTATAGAGAAACATGTGTACATGGCATCCAAAGGTGCCGGTGCACTTTTCTTCTTTAAGATCATTTTCCCAGTTTACATTTGTCAGAGGATTTTCCCCTGGTGAGGTGAAGACAGGGTGGGAGGAAGAGAATTTAATGATGATCTGTTTATGCTGAGATGGAGCTGTCTGTAATAATCTTGAGAGGAATCAGAGAAAATGTTTGTGAGGTCTCCATTGAGCAGTGCTCTACCCCTTCAGAGAAGAATGAGACCGGGAAAAACGCTTAATTTTAAGAGTTAAACCAAAGTTAATCTGAAACCCTACACTATATTGAAAGTGACTTGAGGGAGGATATAGATTGCTGTCTGACAGTGCTACAAATACAAGCAAAAATATAGAGTGCCACAGGTTTGCCTTTGAAAGGAAAAAAGTAAAACCTGGATCTATGTGGATCCTGCCAATTTTTGGCCTCAAGCCCTCAAACTTTAGGACAAAATAGAGAACAATCTAGCCTCTCCAACTGTGCAAAAAAAAAAAAAAAAAAAAATCCAGCCTCTGATGCATCCTGGAACAAATGTCACAAAAGCCAAAGTCTGGCACCTGGATTCTGCTGGGTCCTGCCAACTTTTGGCCCTTTAACCTCAGATTCTAATGTCTAAATAAAAAACGAGTGTGGACATTCCTACTTCAGATTATTCCTGTGGTCCCTAATGCATCTTGGCTCCATATCACTGGAAAAAACCCATAGATCTAATAACTGGGTAGTATGGATTTTTAACCCCGATCTCCCAATTCCAGTCTCAATAGACAAAAAACTTTACAGCTCCTAATGCACCACAAAATCCAGAGCTTGTGTCACAGGGTCCACTCACTGCTGGGGTACCTCCTCCTGGCTGTTCCAATGCCCCTCCTCACACCATGCTGCCCCCGCTCTGAGACTCAAGGTATTCCTTCATGACTCAGCTCTCCAGCCAGGTCACTACAGTCTTCCCCTTTCAGGGTATCAAAGTCCCAATGGATGACTATCCCAAGGAATCTTCTGCTCCACTGTCCAGTCTGTGCCACTTCCCCAGTGGTTGGTATGGGAACCCAGATCCACTCTCTACTCCAGGGACCCTACGTCTAGCAACTGCAGCCTGCTCTCAGACCCTGTTACTCTTTCCCTGGACTCCTTCCTACATCTTCTGGCTCACCCTCTCTAGGTTTACTAACCCTAACTCCCTCCTCCCACTACATCCTACTTAACTCCATAGCCTCAAGCACATCTCCCTTCTAGGAAGTGACTGCAGGCAATTTCCCCTGCAGCACCTATCTGCTGCCAACTTCCTGGCGTTATGGCAGCCCCGCTTGTTACTAGGCTCCATCATCCACCAGCCTTTCAAGGCCTGGCTCTTCCCTAAATGCAGCCTGTCACGTTAATTAATCTAATTTAACCTGCTTCACCTTATGTAGGGTGAACACCCCATCCCACCTTGTTTCAAAATGGTGCAATAACACCATAAAAACATGCATTTAGCACTTGGTTCCTGCTCAGGGTTTTAGAACCCCAAAATTCTACCAGCAGCAGGAGTATAGCTGCTGTAACTGTACTGTAAAAATCCAGACACCCATGCATCCCTGCTCAATAATACTGAAAAGACACTTATCCAACACCTGGCACCTGCTGGATCCTATTATTTTTGGCCCCATGCGAACACATTGTACCATCAAAATAGACAACACATGTTGCTCCTCTTACTTGACCAGCAAATTCCAGATTCTTACACATCCCCATGCAAAAGCAAGATAAAAAGACATAGCTGACATCTGGGTTATTCAGGATCCGGCAAATGTTTAGCCACAACCCTCTAAACTCTACTGCTTAAATAGAGACTCAAAGTGCAGCTGTTCCTAATCTGGCTCTTTCTAGACACCAGCCAATTTTCATACCATAACATTGAAATTTGGCAGTGGAACTAGTCTAGCAGATGTGGATGATAACATTATAGGTAGGTTTAGGTGACCATGACCAACTTTCCATTGTGATTTTCCAACCACCCCAAGTGATTTAGACATATATTCTATTAATTTTCAGCACGATTTAATGGAAGATGTGTGTATAAATCCATTAGACTACTTTGAAAATCTTAGTGCACTGGAGTCTGGATTTACTGGTCAAGCAGGAGAAGCTACATGTATTGTCTCTTTTGCTGGTATAATTTATTTTGGTTTGTGGCCACATCTGGTAGGATCCAGCTGGATTAAGATACTCCATCCACCTTTTTGTGATGCAGCTGCATAGCTTTGCAACAGGATCTGGATTTTTTGGTGCCCTAGAAGCTGCTCCATTTATTTTTCTATGTAGATAGTAGAATTTGAAGAGTTGGGGTTATAAAATTGGCAGGATCCAGTTACCAGATCTGTGTTTCCCAGTGCTGTTGGGGCCATGCTGCATTAGAATCTCGATGGTTCTAGTAAAATGGGAAAGGCTGCACTTGCTGTTTGTTTTCATTATACAATTGGGGTATAGGGGCCAAAAATTGTAAGGACCCATTTGGATCCAGGATTTTGCAATACTTCTGCTCTGGGGTGCATCAGGTTCTGGATATTTTGGGGCAGTAGGAATGCCTGTATTCGTTTTCTATTCACGCCATGGAATTTGAGGGACAAAAAATTGAACAGATTCATGTGCCAGGTCGGGGATTTGGTGGTGCGCTTGCTCCAGGATGTGCCTGGGTCCAGAATTTTATGATGTAGTAGGAATGACTGTACTTGCTTTCTGCTTAAACATTAGAATTGAGGCTCGCGGCCAAAATTTGTCTGGAGCCAGCAGGTGCTGGATCCGGGTTTTTGCCGAGCTCATGCCCTGGGATACTCCGGGGGATTGATTTTGTTGGGTTAGTAAGAAATGGCTACACTTGTTCTGCATATTTGGTGGCACCACTGGGGGCAGGGAGGGGGGGTCAAAAATCAGCAGGGTACAGGTAGAGCCAGGTTTGATCTTTTCCCTCTTAAAAGAGAGCCAGACGTAGACGTTTCCCTGTCTGTGAAGTGGTGCAGTTTATCTTTAAGGAGGCTAGAGAAATAAGAAATGAGTCTCACGTTGCATGGGTGACATCACTGGGTTTTGGCTCAGTGCTCTGTATTCTCTGGCTGCAGGCTTTCGCCAAGGCTGCAGGGCTCGGTGTTTGAACAAGGGATGAGTCCCAGGTGTACAGAAGATTGGATTCGCTCTTGTTTGGTTTGAAAAGGGTGAAACGAGATGTCTAAAGCTCGGGGACTCCAGCTCGCCTTCTGTTGCTCCCGATCTCGGCGAGATGGGTGAGTTCTTCCCGTTAGGAAAGACGGGAATGGAAATCTAAGCACACACACACACACACACACACACACACAAAAGATGTCTGAATATATAAGGGCTGATGCCGGGGATATGATTCGCAGGAAGCTTCTGAGCTAGAGATCGTGGCTCCTGTGGGCAGATCAGGCCCTGTGTCCCAGCAATGGTGTGGACCGAGAGCTGTTGACAACTGTTAGAGGCTGTTTTCCTCTCCCCTCTCGCCAACCGCTTGGGCTGTGTGGTGCCCCCTCCCCTCCCCATCCTCCTTTTAATCAGCCGTCGCCCGGCCCGCCCGCCTTCATTTTGCAGATGGGAAACGTGCCTGTGTATTAAGGAAGCCCTGGTGGAAGAGGACGCTTTGCAACACCAGGAGGGAGGCGGCGGCGGGGGACGAGGGGGGGGGGCCGGCGGATTAAACCCCCCCGGCGGCTGGGATGTAGGACTGCTTCCATCGCCGCCTGCAGGAAGCGGGCACGGTCCATGGTGCTGAATCGTGCCTCCCTCCCCGCCCCCACCCTCCAGCCGCCTGACACACTCCGGGGCCCCCGGCGCGGCTGCCGCGTTCCTTCGGACGGCGGAGCAGAGCCGCCCGGCAGCCGGCGGTGAGTGGCTGCTCTCCGGTTTCGGCGGGGCGAGGGGAAGGAAAGCGTGCCCGCCCGTGCCTGGCCTGCCTGCCCGCCCAGACAACGCCAGGCGCCGGCGGCTGGGACAAAGGCGGAGGAGGCTGGTTTTGAAACAAAGATGTCAGGGGCTGCACGCCGACGGTGAAGCCAGCTCAGGGCAAGACCCCTGCGAGCCCGGATCGCTAATCAGGGGAGGAGGGATCCCCCCCCAGGATTGAAATTAAACCCACACCTTCCCCCCCCGACCCTGCTTTACAACAACCCCGCCAGCCGGAGGGTGCTCCTGGCGGGCTCCGGACAAAGAAAAGGCCAGTCATCGCTGCCGGCAACCAGACCTCGCTGGCCGCTGCACTTTACCCGCCTGCCCCGCTGCTCGTGGCAGGCTGCCGGCCCCAGGCACGGCCCTGACAGAGATCCAGCCTCCCGTCTTCGGCGGCGGGCCGGAGCCAGCCCGCTGCATGGACTGACTGCTCGTGACGGCCCTCGCCTGCGGGACCCGGCAAGGGACGGCTCCTGCACCCCCGGCCGACTTCCATGCGCCTGCCGCGGCGGCGGCGGGGGACGGGCCACGCCTCCGTCCAGGCCGGGTGCGAAGCGGCAGGCTGAGAGTTCCTGGCCGTCGGCTCTCCCCGGTTGCCTGCCCCGAGCCGTCGGAGAAGCGGATGCGCCGCCCGGGTGGCCGCCGGGCCCCAGCCGCTTGCAGCGCTCGCCCGGGCTGCTCGGAGGTGAACCCCGGCGCGGTCGGGATCTGAGGCCGGTGACTCCCCGCCGCTGCTGCCGGAGGCGTTTGTTTTTCTCCGCGCGATCTCCCGCTGGAAGGGCTTGGCTGGCCGGGAAGATGCCCATGGTGCTCTTGTGAAGGCGAGGCATGGCTGCGGGAAGGTTACTGCTCTACGCGGGCCTCTCGCTAGCTCTGTGCGCCCTGGGCATGCTGGCCGTGGCCATCTGCTCCGACCACTGGTACGAGACGGACGCCCGCAAGCACAGAGAGAGGTGCAAGAGCTTCACCACCCGGAGGAACGACCCGGGCTTCATTTACAACTCCAACAATAACCTGCCGCTCCGGGCCAGCAGGGCTCGGCTGGACCGCTGGGAAGGGAAACTCCTCCTGGCCAGGAACAGGAGGCAGCTCTTTGCCATGAGCGCCGCCGACGAGTGCAACAGACAGTACAACTCCACCAACATGGGGCTCTGGAGGAAATGCCACCGGCTGGGCTTCGACCAGGAGCTGGAGGAGCTGATTGCCAAAGGTAAGGGGTCGCTTTGCAGAATGAATGAGCCGAGCTGCAGAGCCCCACGATCCCCCCATTCCCGGCCCCGAACCCCTCCTTGCAATGGGCTGGCTCTGGAGCTTAAGGTTCCGATGTGTTGTAATCTCACAAACCATTCCTTAACCATTCCTTAACCTGGGCGTCCCGCTCTCCATGACTGAGCCTGCAAGGGGAGGGAGTCGGGAATGCCACGATTCCATATTTGCGGGGAGGGGAATCTGGCTGGCTGGCTGGCTCAGGTTTTCATAAAGCTGCTCTCTGAGCCCCTGCCTCGAATAATCAACAACATTCATAATTGGCGGATTAGACCACCCTTAGTTTGACCCTGCTGGCTCAGCCCAGTTTGTGTGTTTCTTTTGTTACCCTAGGCGGTATCTGTGTGTTTTTCGCTATTCCTGATGACCAAATCCACACCACACTGCAACATCAGCTCCCAGTTACACAGTTTGCTTTAAACACACAGGCTTCCTCTAACGTTGAAAGGGGAATAAACAAAGGCAAATGCCAGAGAGCAAGAGAGAGAATACAGCCTGCTGTTTATTCCAAGGTAGATATTGGGATATTTTCAATGTGCCAAAAGTGATTCGTCAAGAAGGGGCTGAAGAAGAATCGTTTTCTCCCAAGAAGGAGACACATCTGTTTGCCAATAGCATCATTGTGCTATTCTTTTTATTTTTCCTGAGGAATTGGTAAGGATGATGGCCAATTTGCCTTGAACGTTTCTTTTGATCCAGAGCCCAGCACAAACAGCTGTGTACAAACACCAACTAAACATTCCTTCAAAAAAGATTTGTGTTTTTGCAAGATGATTAGGGTTCCAGTTGAGGATTACAGCATCCTTGCTGCCCAGGGCATGCTATCCCCTACAACAAACCAGCCTTTCTCTCCATGGTTCTTATGGTGCATTCAGAGGATTACCTATCAACATATTTTCTCCACAATGAATCCATTGCTTCTTACACTATATAATCTTTACAAATACTTGTGTTTTTAATATATTAGCTATCCAAACCTCCCTTGATTCTGTTTGCCTGTTCTACTCCCCTTTACAAACACTACATGCAGAAATATTGAAGGAGCTAATTACAGGTGCAAAAAAAAATCACATTTATGAATATAGAGTTTAGTTCTGTTTATTTTAAAGTGAACCGCAAAAGGTCAATAACCCAACATGGGCATGCAAAGTATAAGTGGGTAATGGAATATGGAGCCTTTCACCTCTGGATTGCCAGTTCAAATCTAGCCCAGGTTGTTTGTGATTGTCATTACTATGTAGTGGCTTTTCAGTTGCTTATGTGAAAGATTGGAGGCTTCAGTCCATTTTGTAATGGACAAGAGACCACATCCAAAATCTGTCATCACATTTGGCACCCTGGCTGGCAGTCACAGCAGCAAAGCCCAGGTTTCCTTTAATTCCTCCAGGTCAGGATTGAGGCATAGTAGTGTGGCAGTGCAGGGTTTGCTCGCACTACAGTTTGTGCACTGCCTGGTATATAAAAATAAAGAATTTCAGTCTCCAGGCCTGACAATCCAGCACATTTCACCAACACTGAGTCTATTTAAAATGTAGTTTAAAAGATTAGAAATTCATTTCATTTTAAAACAAAACCATATATTTAAAACAATTCTTCCTTTGTCTGCCTGCTATGTCCTGAGTTCAGGAATCTGTATTTCCCCTCAGAGTTGTTGAAATCACTTAACATCTAAACCAGTCTAAGGACCGCTGTTTTAGGTTGTTAATGACAGAGGAAACACACAACTGCAAACCCAGGCAGGTAAATATTTGCAGAAAGAGTTGATTTTCAGATGATCTAGTTTTAATTTTTGTGTGTGTGGTCAATGTAGCCTAAACATGTGGAGGCAGATATTCAGATGTAGGCAGGTGTCCAGTTTATGGACTCAGGTACCTAATGCATGCCTGCAGCGTGGATATATGGTCACACCATGGTCAGCTAGGCATTTGTCAATGTTTGTGCACAAATAGCAGATTTGTGTGTGCCTTTCCGGTAGATGTGCACCATTGCATGCATGCAATTGCTTGCCATTCAGTTTGAAAATCTGGTCTATATTGTGATACGACGTGTGAACTTATTATGTCTTTATCTTTTAAAGCTTTTCAGTACACCTTTAGCTTTTTCTGTGTGGGTGAAAGGAGGGAAGTTCTTTTAAGCCAAGTGTCAATATTACCGTGAAATGGGGGATTATTTTGAGTGAGGATACATCTATATAACAACTCTGAGTCATTATGCAGAGTAATACTTACTCATTATCTTTAAAAATAGGGGGTTGCATTGCCGTAGCACTTTAAGAATTAAAACACAGCAAAGTAAAGACTACAACAAGTTAGCAATGTGAAGCGTTAGCTTACTCCAAGATGAATCCTCAACCATCATACTACAGTGTAGCTATCTTTATATGATATCTCTATATGATTCAAAATATCAAAGAACTAAAGGATTTTTCTCCAGTTACCATGAAGTAATTTAAAAAAAAATCCATTAGAAATCTTTGTAGCCAGCCATCTCTGAAAAAGGGAGACAATATAGATGTTTAGAGGCCACCCTTATATGGTCACCCAAAGAGCGTCCCAGTTCCATCTTCTGAGGACAGATATTTCTGCATTTCTCTAGGTTCCATAGTAATATTGTGGATGTGAAGTAAGAATATTGTCCACTGCTGTCAAATGTAGAGAACAGTGTTTGGTCCAAAACGAGGCATGTTTCTAGGCTCCACTCAGATATGAGTAAGCTCCTATCACAGAAGCTCCTCGAGTAGTAAAAACTGGATGTGTAGGAGTTGGACACAGCATGCCATGTGGGAACATGAAGGATTCTGAATGATCTCACCATGCCTGCAGTACTCAAATACCACAAGTGGGCCGCATTTGCACTCTGGTTGAAATCCCCCACTTGGGCAGAGTGACAGCACCACATAAGACCTTTTTTGAGCATGTAAGTGGTGCCTCAGCCATGTGCTGCCCCTCTGCACAAATGTTAATTGCAGCCAGTTGCCTGTTTATGAATTGTATAAACCAATTCCAGTTCCAAATATTTCATATAGCACTGTACATAACTGAATGTACATGCTGTTAAGAGTTCTTCTCAAAGGTGGATGGGATATTAATAATTTACTTAATTTGGGCCAAATCCTGCATCTTTCCCCAAGCAAAACTTCCACTACTGTCAATGGTAGTTTTGCCTGAGAAGGGACTGCAGGAATTATGCCATAGTGAATAGACAATTAAGATCCCGTCTGTCTTTTACGATATCCTGCAAGTGTTCCAGCTATGGGATTACCACTGATGTTGATGAGTGGTGAAAGAGCAGATCAGATGCATGACGGGGCACTATGAAGGACTTTGAAATATTCAGACATCAGTGTCTTTAAAAACAATCCTATTTCTAGAGTTCTAGAACAAGTCCCTAATTCTTTTCTTTATTATTTTTGCTTTTTTGAAATATATCAAAATCTTATGTGTGGCTTTGCCTCAACTGAAAATGTTCTACTTCAGATTTCTTTTAGTACAACAGTGGTAAACTACGATGTATATAAACAGCTCCTCATATTTAGATTTTTCCCATTTATTTTTATATCTTTCCGTAGAATCCAGCTGAAGATTTCTAAACAAAACAATTGGATTAGCATGCAATGAATTAAAAGATATTTCCACAATTAAGCCCAAACACAAAGGAGCTGACAAATGTGGCAGATCAAAGGTCTAAGAACATTTTACGACTGCAACAAAATGGGGCAATTATTTTGTACTCTTTATTTATATAAATAAAAAGAATAATGAAGACAACAAAAATGCAGCCAATAAAAAGCATATTGCATTCAAACACACAAACCTGGGGCCCAATTTGCTCACTTTTACTCACGTGAGTCACCTTTTTTCACATGAACAATCCCATTGGAGGACCACTCTAGGGAGTAAGGCCCACTTACAGGAGTAAGCCCTTGCAGGATTGGGTCTCTGATTCCGTTCTGTCTTCGGCTGTAATCTTTCCCATTGACTTCAAGGGAGGCAGGATTTATCATTGATATTGAAAGTCTTTCAGGTGCCAAAATAGCAGGAAAGTAACTTCATTTTAACTCAGTTGAACAATTCCAGGAAGAATGAATTTTAGAGCACTGTTGCTGCACTCACCGTGGACCTAGGAGTCACTATACCATCTAGGACAAGTGGTCCATCCATCAGCAGCGATTCTCTAGTGGAAAGCAAAAAACAAGCAAGCAAGCAAAGAACCATAATGCACAGAATTGTTAATTCATTGTGGTACCTGGTTGGGAGAGGGAGGAGTTTACTTCCTGCTTTTGCAGTAATCATCTTACACCCTTATTGTGTTAGACTCATAATAACCCAAAAGGAAAACAAAACCCATTGAGTCTATATCAGATGGCAACTTTGCCCAACTCCCTCTGTATTGAGCAGTAAGGGAAACGACCGGGAGAGAAAAAAAGATTAAATCATTTCATAATAAAGCTACAATACAACATATGAAGAAGTTTACACAATAACCTGAGATCATTCCACTTAGACAATTACCGCCCAGAGGACCTTTCATCTTGTGTTTGGAAGACTGCCAATTAAAACTGTCTGGTCTGGTCTCCGCTTGCTGCCACTGGAATCCAATTATAGAAAAAATGGCAATAACTTTAATTTTTTGCCCCCAAATATACACAACAGTCATATTAAGTTTTATTTTTAAAAACATTTTATTGTGAGTATATTTAGCCCATGCCAACACGGAAACAAAAATAAAATCGAATTCCCATGCAGGCTAACACTACTACAAAAAATGTGCAAGGATTCTGGGATGAATCTGTGTTTAGATTTGTCAGCTGCATGGCACAACTGAATGAGAAAAGTATAACAAGACCACTCCAGCTGTCACTAGAGATTATTTATAGGCAGTTGGAAAAGTCTGAAGAGCAGCTACTGCAGGTATGTATAGGAGTGAAAAGATTTATGTCCATTAAAAAAAATGGCAGTATCCTGCAGTTATTTGAAAATGACTTTTTTAATCACCGTGTTTTGCCAGGTGAATGAGGACATAAGTTTTCATGAATCCTTCACAAATGTAATGCTATTTTATTTAAAAAGAACCAAACAGTTATTTTATTACTCCATCCAGCTGTCACTGGTTATGAAGTGGACTTTACTGAGGGCTTGATCCTGCTCCTGTTGAAGTCAGTGGCAAAAGTGCCATTGATTTCAGTACTGCAATCCCCTTCAAGTTTCCTCCAAGGTTAAAGTTACCTCTGTGCACATGGCCAACGCAAGGCCCATGCACTGCATAAATACTACTTACGGTTACATCCACATTGCACACCACTTGCGGAGGCATGCATGCAGTGTACGTGTAGCTACACGCTGTGGTGAATGGCAGGCTGTGTCCATGTTGTGGTCTGTAGCTATATGCAGCAGTGATAGGCTCTGGCAGGGGGAGACAGTGGGGAAAGGCTCCCGTAGTGGAGAGCTGCAGGCATCTTTTCCAACTGCTTTCCTCTGCCAAAGCCTTTTCCTGTTGCCAGAGTCTTTCCCTGTGGTGGGGAAAGGCTCCGGCAGTGGGGAGATAGCAGAAAACTACACTGCTAAAAACAGCAGCATAGACATGGGCGGCATTGTTGGGCATGTAGAGATCTATGCAGGGTACATACCCAGAGGGTTCAAGTGTGTCTTTACTCTACTTGCCTATGCAGTGCCTCACCATTTGCACAGCTATTTATACCCATGTTAGGGGGGCATGCCGCATTCGTATTCGACGCACTGCCATAAGGAGACATGCCCTAAGGCTCTATTCTGAGGATTTAAATGAGACTTAAGTGGTGCCCAGACCTTGTGCAGGATCTCTGTGGGGGAGTGAATTTCATCCTAGATAGGTACTGAGCATCCACAATTTCCATGGAAGTAGCTTTCTTTAGTCTATCAATTCATATTTAAAAAAACAAACAAATGATCACAAGGTCTGTTTTCAAGAGATTGTAAATATATATCCACAATATATAGACATTTTCCATTTCTGAGATAGTTGAATGTACCTATAGTTGAAATCAGTGGGTGTAAGTTTGGGCTAGATTTAAAAATAATAAATTGTAGGTGCATTACATTTTAACAGAACTATATTTAAAAAAAAAAAAAAAGCGTTATAACTGATAAGAACAACTCCTTCTGAAGCATTTAAGATAATTAGTTCTATTATATGAATCTCAAAATGCTAAATACATACACACACACACACATATATATATATATGTATGTATGTAAGTATATGTATATAATTTTACAGCATCACAATTGCTTTTAATCATGATATTTTAAAGAACCGATGTCAAAGTCAGCTGTCAGTTTTCAAGCAAAATAACTAGCGAAAACAAATGGAAGTTTTGCCCAAGTAAGGATGATAGGATCATGGCCAATCTCAACTAACACTGAGATTTCCAAAGATGCCTGTGGGGCTGTAGGCCCTGTTCTCGTTCATTTTAATTGGGCATCCAAATCTCTTTGAAAATCTCAGTCTAAATTTCTATCCTTCCTCTCTCTGTTGTTTATAACATCCTATTAAATATAAGGAGGAAACATGTAATTCACAAACAGCTGTGTCTCATTTTACCATGAAAAAATGGGTTTATTTTAGGTATTTGAATGGAACGAAAACAATCCGAGCTGTTTGGGTTCATCATCAACAGTAGCAGCAAAAAACCAAATGTACATATTGCTTTTTCATATACAAAAATCTTGCTTTGTGGCCCAACATTAATACCGGTGCACCTCTAGGAATGGAGTGATTTAGTTAACTGCTGCAGAGCTAACAAAGATAGAACAAGACATTGCATTTTGTAAGTCCTACAAAAGTAATGGTAGTGGTTTATATTTGAATCTCTCAGTGATTGATTGCTACAATAATAAATAAATAATAATAAAAGCTAATGAGATTATGCTGGAATCCTGATGCACAATACTCCCATTTAAGTCAAAGGAGTTTTGCATTCAAAAGGAGTAAAGGATGGAGGTATCATTTAGTTTTTAACATATGAATATAAAAAGAATCCATATTCCAGAACCTAGGTTCTGGTTGACAGACAGTTCGAAATACAGTCCAATTAAAACAAAAGGAACAGTAGCAAATCAGCACCTTTTCTCTGTAGAAAAGAATCAAGATCACAAAACTGAAAATTCCCCATTTCAGTTCTCGAAAGACCTGGATGCCTCCACAATAAAAAGCCAGGCCTCACCCCACCTGAATCTGCCCAAATCTCAGTTCTTCCCTGACAGCTGCCCAAGTAGATGAAGAAAGGATAGTCTTGTGGTTAAGGATGAGTTATGAGATCTGCATTCAATCCTTAGTGCTGCCACGGTCTTTTTGTATGCCTGTAGGCAAGTGACAATTTCTCTTACCTCTGCTCCATAGCAGTAAAATTGGGATATTATTATTATTATTATTTGAATTACTGTAGCACTTGGGGGCCCTAGTCATGTGCCAAGGCCCATTGCTATTGTTGTACAAACACAGAACAAAAAGATAGCCTCTGCCCCAAAGAACTTACAATCTAAGTATAAGACAAGAGACAACAGATGGATACAGACAGTTGGGGGAAGTACAAGGAAACAGTGGGACAATATTGACCAACATGATAGGCCATGGCCTCAGCACACCAGCAGCCTAATCATTGTCAAGTTTTTTGTAGTAGTCACAGAAAAGGAGTGTTTTAAGGAGGGTTTTGAAGGAGGAAACCGAGTTAGTTTGCAGATGTTTATGGGGAGTTCCTGCTAAGCAAGAGGGGCAGCATGGGAGAAAGCATGAAGGTGCTTATTTGAAAATTTAACAAGTTGGCAATGGAGACTGACACCATGGCCCGATTGGAGACAGAAGTTGACATCTTAATAGTGAATGAAAGTGGACAGGTAGGGTGGGGTAGGTCATGACAAGCCTTGGCAGTGAAGACAAGTAGCTTATGTTTGATTTGATAGAGAATGTGGAGCCAGTTGAGGGATGCAAAGAGAGGTGTAACAGCCAAAAAGGTGGGCTTGGAAAGTGATCTTTGCAGAAGCATTCTGAATGATACAAGCAGGGCAAGGTTGCATTTGTCAAGGCCAGAGAGATGCAAGATGATGAGAGCCTGAATGAGAGTTTTAGCTGCATGGATGGATAACAAAGGCTCTATCTTAAAGATGTTGTGCAGAAAGAATCAGCAAGATTTAGGCATAACCTGGTTGTGAAGGCCTCGAGAGAGCTCAGGGTCAAAGACAATGGTTACAGGTATGAGTGACAGGCAAGATAGTGGTGGTGTCCACAATGATCGAGAATGAAGTAATAGGGAGGACTTAGGGGAAGATGAAAAGCTGTGTTTTAGCCATGTTAAGTTTGAGCCAACAGCTAGACATCTATAAGAAAATGTAGGGTCCAACTAGCTCAGTATCTTGTCTTTTGACAGTGGCCAGTACCAGAAGTTTTGGAGGGAATGAACATATCAGGGCAATTGCAAATGATTCCTCCCCTGTTGTCCAGTTCCAGCTTCTGGCAGTCTGAAGTCTAGGGACATCTGCAGCATGGGGTTGCATCCCTGACCATCTTGGCTAACAGCCATTGATGGATGTATCCTCTGTGAATTTATCTAATTCTTTTTTTAACCTAACTATGCTTTTGCCCTTCGCAACATCCCCTGACATTGATTTCCACAGACTGACTGTGCATTATGTGAAAGAAGTACTTCCTTTTGTTAGTTTTAAACCTGCTGCCTATTTATTTCATTATGTGATCCTGATTCTTGTGTTATATGAAGGGATAAATACCACTTCCCTATTCACTTTTTCCATACCACTCATGATTTCATACACCTCTATCATATCCCCTCTTAGTCATCTCTTTTCTAAGATGAACAGTCCTAGTCCTTTTAATCTCTCCTCATATGGAAGCTGTTCCATACCCCTTATCATTTTTGTTGCTCTTCTCTGCACCTTTTCCATTTCCAGTACGTCTTTTTTGAGATGGAGCAACCAGACCTGCATGCGATATTCAAGATGTGGGCATACCAGGCATTTATATAGTGGCATTATGTTTCATTTTATGTTTTATTATCTATTCCTTTTCTAATGAGTACTAACATTCTGATAGCTTTTTGACTGCCGATGCATATTGAGCAAATGTTATCAGAGAACTATCCACAATGACGCCAAGATCTTGCTTGAGTGGTGTAGGCCGGCGGCATGGTCTGGCTGGGGTGTTGCGACCCTTCCTCGGGCCCAGGCTCTGAGGAAGGCCCCAGCACCTCCCTTAAGGGGGAAATCAGTGCCTGTTCACAAGTCCGGGGGGTAGGGTTGATGAGTAAACCCTCCCGCTCGCGTCACGGCTTCAAGAGGTTGAGGTGGTATGCCTGCTTTTTCTTTCGCCGATCAGGTTGAAGGACCTCATAGTTCACCGAGCTGACTTGCCTAATGACCTCATAGGGTCCCTGCCACCGGGCCAGTAGCTTGGACTCCGCCGAGGGTAATAAAACGAGGACTCGGTCACCCGGCTCGAAGGAGCGGGTCCGTGCTCCCTGGTTATACGTCCAGGCCTGGGTGTTCTGGGCGGCCTGCAGTCTTTCCTGGGCGAGCGTCCCGGCCTGGCGAAGGTGTTCCTGGAGGTCCAGGACGTATTGGAACATCCTCTTGGCCGGCGATGGGGTCTGCTCCCAGTGTTCCCTCATGAGGTCCAGGATCCCCCTCAGCTGGCGGTCATATAACAGCTCAAAGGGGGAGAACTGTGTAGAGGCCTGGAGAACTTCCCGGATGGCAAGGAGCAGGGTTGGGATCAGTTGGTCCCATCACCGCAGGTCTTCTGGAGGGAATTTCCTGAGCATATGTTTCAAGGTCCAATTAAAACGCTTCACTAAGCTATCAGTCTGGGGATGGTATATCGAGGTCTGGAGCTTCCGGACCCCGAGGATGTCACATACCATCCGAAATAGCCGGGAGGTAAAATTTGTCTCTTAGTCCATCAGGAGCTCCCATGGTAGTCCCACCCAGGTGAACACTTTGACCAGTTCTCCAGCCACCGTCTGGGCGGTAGCATTTTTCAGGGGAATGGCCTCCGGGAAGCGGGTTGCATAGTCCATCAGGACCAGGAAGTACTGATACTCGGCCACACTCCATTCCAAGGGCCAAACCAGGTTTATAGCCACCCACTCGAATGGGGTCCCAATAAGGGGGGAGGCACGAGGGGGGCCCGCAGAACTCCAGCCGGGGTCACCAGTTGGCATTCGGGGCACGAGGCACAGTAGTCCTGGACCTCCTGGTGTACTCCAGGCCAATAAAACTGGATTAAGATCTGGGCCAGAGATTTATCGAGGCCCAGGTGGCCTGCGGCCGGGATGTCGTGGGCGAGTCTCATCACGGCCTTCCGGTGGGCCCGCGGCACTAAGAGCTGGGCACGAGTGTTCCGAGTCCGGGTGTCCTGCTCCAGTCGATAGAGCCCATCCTGCCGTAACTTGAACCGTGGCCACTGGGCCACCCGTTGGGGGTTGGTCACCACCCCATCTATGGCAGCTAGTTGCTCGTAGGCCCGGCTGAGGGTGGGGTCCTCCCGCTGGTCACAGCAAAAGTCGGCACCTGTCTCTTCTGAGTGAGGTGGGCCACTTTCCGCTGGCAGGGTTCCTCCTCTCTGGGTCCCCGTCTTTCCGGTTGGCTCCGCGGTGGGACCCACCTGGTCATTTCCAGCCTGCAGCTCCGGGGGCCCTGGGTCTTCCGCCTCTGGAGGCCCCTCGTCTGGGTCCTCTTGGATGCCCACCCATTGAAGGACCCCCGCGAAGTCAGGCCAGTCTCGGCCTACGATCACTGGATATGGGAGGTGCGGCGCCAGTCCCACTGGCAGCACCTGGGTGACCTGTCTGATGGTCATGGGGACTGACAAGGTTGGATAAAATCCTAGGTCCCTGTGGATGCACTGGAGGCCGACCTGCCCCAGGACCCTCCCGTCCTCGGGGACCAGCCCCTGCAGGATGAGGGTCTGGCCACACCCGGAGTCTACTAGGGCCTCCAGATGCTGTCCGGCTATGCCAACCGTGATTGTCGTTTTGGGGCAGGGAAGCAGTCTCTTGCCTCCAACCCTCAGGCAGGGCGAGGCAGGTAAGCAGTCTATTGCTGCAGAGGATAGCACTTCTTCCCGGGGTTGGTAGGGAAGGGGGAAGGAGGACGCAGGCCCACCCGACTCCACTGCGTCCCAGCCCAGGGCCCTGTCAGTGGCACAGCCATTGCCACTGAATCAGCGGGGCTCCAGCTGCAACACGCTGATTGGGGTTAGCCCCTGGCTCAGCCGCTGTCTAGCTGGCTGTCCCTGGGCCACTTCCTCCCCCTGGTCCCCGGGAACTTAAGTGCTCCCCGTTTCCTCTGGGTCGCTGGGATACTCGGCAAGCGGCAGGCCCACCAGTCCCTCCTCGTCAATCGGTGGCAGGTCCGGAAACTCCTCTGCGGAGGGCAGCTCCTCTAGGTCACAGGGTTCCCGTGGTTCCCCCGGTCCGTCGGGCTCATTCAGCTCCTGGGGTTCCCCAGCATCAGGCAGCTCCTCCAGGTCAGTGCCGGCCGTGGGAAGTAGTTCCCTCCCAGGAGCCTTGGGGGGCTCGGTCCAGCTGCTAGGGTTTGGCGGCCAGTCCAGTCACTGGGGCCCGGTGGTCCTATCCAGTCACTGGGGCCTGGCAAGCTGGGCAGATTTTGGAGGCTCCGCTCTGTGGGGCAGTTGCTCCGATCGGCTGCTCGGTCAGGGTCAGGCCTAGGCCGCAGCCTGCGGGAGGGCACGTCTGCCTCCGGTGGCAGCTTCCCCTTTACTGAGCTGCTATGCCGGCCTTTGTACTTCCCCTTCCTGGGTAGGCTCCGCCCCCCTGTTGCCGGGCAGTTTGACCTGTGGGGCCCGGTTCTGCCCAGCAGGGGCATCGCGACCCTTCCTCGGGCCCAGGCTCTAAGGAAGGCCACCGTGTCTTCCTACAAGTCGTAACAGCTAACTTAGACCCCCATAATTTTGTATGGGTATTAGTTGTGATTATGTTTTCCAATGTGCATTACTATGCATTTATCAATATTGAATTTTGTTGCCTAGTCACCCAGTTTTATGAGATCTTCGTAACTCTTCTCAATTAGCTTTGGATTTAACTATCTTGAGTAATTTTATATCATCTGCAAGTTTTGCCATCTCACTGTTCACCCCCTTTTTCAGATCATTTGTGAATATGTTGACCATCACAGGTCCTAGTACAGATCATTGGGGGACCCCGCTATTCACCTCTCTCCATTGTGAAAATTGACTATTTATTTCTACCATTTGTTTACTATCTTTTAACCAGTTACTGATCCATGAGGACCTTCTGTTTTATCTCATGAGTCCTTAATTTGCTTAAGAGCCTTTTTTGGTGAGAGACCTTGTCAAAGTTTTTCTGAAAATCCAAGCACACTATATCCACTGAGTCACTGTTGTCCACATGCTCATTGACACCCTCAAAGCATTCTAATAGATTGGTGAAGCATGATTTCTCTTTACAAAAGTGGTGCAGGCTCTTTCCCACCATATCATGTTTATCTTTGTGTGTAATAAACTGTGTTCTTGACTATAGTTTAAACCAGTTTGCCTGATGTTGAAGTTAGATTCGCTGGCCTGTAATTTTCAGGATAGCATTTGGAGTCTTTTTTAAAATTTGGTGTTACAGTAGCTACCCTCCAGTCATCTGGTACAGAGGTTGATTTAAGTGATAGGTTACATACTACACTTAGTAGTTCTGCAATTCCATATTTGAGATTCTTCAGAACTCTTGGATGAATACCATCTGGTCCTGGTGACTTATTACTGTTTAATTTTATCAGTTTGTTCCAAAACCTCCTGTATAAACACCTCCAAGTGGGAGAGTTCTTCAGATTTGTCACTGAAAAAGAATGGGTCAGGTATGGGGTTTTCCCCCATATCCTCTGCAATGGAGATGGATGAAAAGAATTCATTTAGTTTCTCTGCAATGGCCTTGTCTTCCTTGGGTGCTCCTTTAGCACCTCGATCATCCAGTGACCCTACTGACTGTTTGGCAGGCTTCCTGCTTCTGAGGTACCTAAAATGTTTGCTGTTAGTTTTTGTGTCTTTAATTAGTTGCACTTCACATTTTTTCTTGGCCTGCCTTGTTATACTGTTATACTTGACTTGCCAGAGTTTATACTCCTTTCAGTTTTCCTCACTAGTATTTGACTTCAGATTTTTAAAGGAAGACTTTTTGCCTGTAACTGCTTCTTTTACTCTGCAGTTTAGCCATGATGGTATTTTTTGGTCCTTACTGGTTTTTTTAAATTTTTGTTTGGGGAATACAGAGAATGAGAGGTTAAACAGATAAATAAGATAGGGGAGGAGAGTGGGCACAAGGGAAATGGGGAGATAGGATGGAGTCATAGGGGCAAGTGGAGGGGCTAGAGGAGGAAAGCAAATGAGAAATTTCTGCATCTGTGACTCAAGAGAAGGAGAAGAGAGTTCTAGGAGGAGGGAAAAAGGGGAAGGGGAAGGTTACATTGTATTTTGTCCATTTTCTCTTGAAAGAAATTAATGAGATCCTGTGTGGAGAGAGAAGTCAAGGCAGCAAGAGAGGGGGATTCAAGGAATGAGTCAAAGGTCTCAAAAAGGCACTAGGATTGGAGGTGTAAGTTGGGCAATGCTGAAGAACCAGGTGATCGTTCGACAGGGAAACAGAGAGACTAGAGAGTGAATGAGAGTAGTGCTTGGTGAAGACCAAGTCAAGCATATGGGTCTTTTGGTGAGTGGGAGAGTTGAACCAGGGTTGCAGGTCAAATGAAGACGTGAGGGTGAGGAAATGTGCAGCTAAGGATCATCAACATGGAGTGGTTTGTCTGGTGTATTTGGAGTGAACTTCTGTACATCTCTGTAAGACAGCGGGCCGTCCCTCCCTGTCCGTCTGGGAGGGAGGCCTCCTCTCGCTCCGGTGCTCCTGTGTGGGCAGAAAACCGGCTGGGGGGAATTAGCTAGTGGGCCGGGATTCTGGCCCCTAATGCCGCTCACCAGCACTGAAGCACTTCCCTACCTGGGCTCTCTGGCAGGGCGGGCAGGGTTGGATGCACATTGCAGGAGCCAGTGAAAGAGCAGGGTTGCTATGGCAGCAACAAGGAATCTGCACAGTTCCTGGGACAGCCCACCAGGTCACTTCCTGGCTTAAATAGTAGGTGCAAGCCAATCAAGCGTCCCCAAGCCTTGGGAGCCCTGATAGGACTTCCTGTGAGGCCAGGACTTCCTGTGGAGCTTGACCTTCCAAGATTAGTGAGGTGCTGCTTTGTCTGTTTGATGGAGACAATGGAGTTCAGAGAGCCAGGGCCCCACAGCCGAAACTGGGGAGCCTCACTCTCAGATCCTTACATGATGTCTTCTGTACCCACTTCAGTCTCTGAATTGATTTAAGGGGTACCCCTATGTAGAGCACATTGCTGTAGTGCCTTCAAGTGACAAAGGCATGGGTGTGCATAGCAAGGTCCACATCAGGGAGAAACGGTGCTGAGAGTTTAACAAGACTCATGAATTGCCAACATGACTGCAAACTGACAGTCACCCACCTTCAGGGGCTGACAGAATCTTTACCATCTCCTCCAATAGCTTCCCCCAACAACCTTCCTTAGACTGGGTCTTAGCCAGCTCCTTTACCTCTGTGTAGTCACTATCGTACACAGGGAAGGAAACTCAACCACATCCTCTGGGTTGGATGAAATGGAGAGCACAGACTTATTAGCATCTGGAGGATTTCCCAGATCTGATAACAACAGTAGTTGGTGTCAAGTTAGGGCCTTTCAGCCAATTGATTATTGAAGTCTATTGTGCAAATGACATTAAAAGATAAATACAAATTCAGCTACATGTTCACAATGACTAGTTCTTTGGGGTGTTTCAATTTTTGAGTGCCCACCTTGAGATTCTGAAAATTAGGTCCCTTTAAAGTAAGTCCTGAACACCTTCTGGAAATCAGGTCCTTCGGAGGTGCCTCAAGTTACCACCCAAAAATAAGTGCACCCAAAATCACTAGTCATTGTGAAAACGCAGGCCAGCCATATTTGACTCCGAAAGGCTCTGCAGTTTATTGGGTTTTTAATTAAACAGCTTTTTTAAAAACCACCTCAACACATTTCAACAGTATCTGATGGAACAGAATGCATGAAAGAACTAGAAGGAGCCAAACAGAGAGATTTGAAAAAAAATCCTTCCGCCTAAATATGAATGGCATTGACCCTGTTTCTTCAATAATTAATACATGTTTTCAAATGTCTGAAGGCTTCCTTTTAAATAAAGAAATTTCATAAAAACCCATCTCAGATGCCGCCCCTTTCTGCCTCTAGGGCAGTTTAATAATCTAACGTTGTAACAGAAACTGACAAAAGAAAGAAAATTAAAAGTTAAAGGCCATATTCTCATCTGGTGCAAATTAGGCTTGCTGCATTGATTTCAGTGAAGCAACACTTATCCATGGTAGATCCAGCCCAAATTATCTATTTTAGGTATTTATATAGCTCTCATTACCATAATCTCAACACTGAGCAATCTTTAATGTATTATCCTCACAACATCTCACAGAGGTAGAGATTACCCTATTTTATAGATGGGGAAGCTAAACCCGGAGAAACTAAAACCTGGGTCTACACTAGGATTTTACATTGATGTAAAAAATTAATGTGTGAAAAATCCACATCCTTGAGAGACGTAGTTATACTGACCTGCCCCTGAAGTAGACAGTGCTAGGTCAACGGAAGAATTATTCTGTCAACCTAGCTACCTCCTCTCGGGGAGGTGGATTAACTATGCTGATGGGAGAACTCCTCCCATTGGTTTAGATAGTATCTACACCGAAGGGCTGCAGTGGTGCAGCTGTGCTGCTACAGCATTTTAAGTGTAGACAAGCCCTAAGTGGTTTGCCCAAGGACTGTGTGATTCAGTTAAGTTGCAGGCATGAGATGGTTGTTGTAGAGCTGGGATTTGAATCCAAGTCTCCCAAATTCTACGTTAGCCCTAATCACAGGACTATCCTTCCTCTCTATTTTAAGATTTGAGAATGTATGCAGACTCGTGATGCCTTTTTTCTTTGCAAAGACACAAACTAAGGAGGCAGCTTCAGAACTGACTTTGTTGGCTTTGCATCTAAAATGTAATGTTGGTTAAAGGGAGGGTAGTGGAGGTAGGTTATATTTAACAATGCTCCCAGCTTGTAAGGAGAGAGTAAAGAATGCACAACTTTGGAGAGGCTCACTCTGTGTATCTGACATTCTAATCCCATTAAAAAGACTCATTTGTTTAAAAAGGTTCGCAAGGTGGTTAGGGCTTGAGGCAATTCAT
The DNA here is from genome assembly GCF_026122565.2 of Emydura macquarii macquarii. Lineage (NCBI taxonomy): Eukaryota > Metazoa > Chordata > Testudines > Chelidae > Emydura > Emydura macquarii. The sequence continues at coordinate 4,381,284 of NW_027133667.1, forward strand.
GTCAAACTTTGAAAAAAAAAATCTACTAAGGCATAGTTTTATATGGAGGTGACCTTCAAGGAGCACCTCTCAGTGTGTTTGGCAAGGAGTGGTGACGATTCGCTTTTCCCCCTGAGGCAGCACTGAACCACTGCCCCTGGAGAGGGTTGGAGGCACTGTGCTGCTGACTGTGCCATCCAATGTATGAAATGTAAATCTAAATATCTGACCACCTGTGGTCATGCAGGATCTGATGGCACATTTTGTAAGAGAAGGGATGTAAGGCCTATGTACAAATTCTAACTCAACTAATTATAATCCCTTAAGAAGTTTGTCCTGCTGTTTCAAGGAGATACAATAGTTTTCTTCACTTCTTATCAACTCATGCAATGTTGCATTAGACTGTTAAATAGCTACCCCATTTCACTCCACAAATGGCTGCATTTCAGTGTTGAGTATAATGATCCCTATGTAGGACTTTCCTACTTCTTGGGGTGTCTTGTGGCTTAATTAGTTAAACACTTAGGGTAAAGTTTTCAAAAACATGTAGGTCGCTTAAGCAACTAAGTCCCATTTTGAAAAGTAATTCAAGCAGTTAGGACCCTAAAAACTCCTAAATCAGTGGGATTTAAGATCTTAATGTCATGATTTTCAAAAGTGACTATTGATTTTACGTGCCTCAGTTTCTGAGTGGCCAACTTTAGACACCATAATTGGACCTGATTCTTAGAAAGTTTCTCAGTGCTTCCTGAAAATCAGGCCCATTTAAAGTTTGTCACATGGGGCACACTAAAATCCCATCACTTTTGAAAATCTTGCCTTAAGTACCTCTGTCACTTTTGAAAATGGGATGTCAGGTCTTAAGTCACTGAGGCATTTTTGAAAACATTAACTTGGGGCATCCTTTGATGAAAAGTGTTACAACACCACAAGAAATTATCATCTTTCTGAAAAAGTGAACAAAGCCTGAATTCAGTTACAAGGGCTTTGCTTACTTGAAAATGCTTTGTAGCAGGCTGGACCCGATGGGAGGAACCCTCATCCCCAATCCATGTTGCAGAGCCGTGGTATACATGTAAGGTCTGATGCCAATACCTGCTGCATGGTGTGTGGGAAGGAATTTCAGGCAAAGCCAGCTGCTCAACTCTACTGCAGGGGTTAGATTCCATGGATCTGAGATGTGCAGTATTTCTTTTGCATTATGGCCCTGCACATTCATGTAGGATTTGGGATTAGAACCAGGAACATATTTTCTGTCTCTCTCCTCCCCTCTTTTAGTTAACAAGAACTTTGCTAAGCTGCTTTTGCTTCTTATTGCCTCTGTTCTGTAACAGCAAACAGCTGTTTGTTAAATTCTCAGCCACAGGTACACATATGCTGTGGGAGTGACTAGTCACTCCTTGTTATCTCACTGCTTATAGCACAGTGGCCACTTACTGCTTCCCAAGTGCCCCCTCATAGCTAGGGTTGCCTCTGTTTCCTCTTCAGTTTAGAGGGCCCCTTTAAGAACTCACTAGTCAAAGATAATTGAAACAGTCCCCACAAGAGATCCCATTTATTTTCTCTTCTGGGTACACACCAGCCTTCCAGGCCCAACCCATAGTTCATTCTCTCTCGCCCAGTCATCCAAAATAACAAACTTTCATGGTCTTTATCCCAGTTTCATCTGGGCACAGCCCCTCCTCCCCAAGGGTCAGTCTGTTTGTCAGCTTCCCAGTAGCTCCTGTCTGCAGTTTCTTTTTTTCCAGAGGTTCTCTCAGTTGGTGCCTTCCCCCTACTAACTCAGAAGTCTTCTTACTACTCCCTACAGGGATAGCTGCAGTTTCATAAGCTTTTTCCAGCGTATTGCCAGGCTTTCTGCCTCTGGTAGCATCAGCTCTCCTCCCCCTTCTCTCTCCCCCCAACCACACCCCTCCCTGCAGCATCCTACTGTCTTTTATAATGGAATCCTCTCAGGGGGAGCTCATCTTGTAATTAGGGGTGCTTGAGCCCCAGGCTGTCCAGCCCACGGGCAAGCCACCCTGTAACAATGCTCCTTCACTTTTTCATGAAAAGTAGTTCATTTACAATAAAATAAAGCAAATAAAAACCATGGTGTTTTCATACTTTATTTAAGTCCTCAGTATCACAGGTAGGAAACAGAATCAAAATCGGATTCACACACGTTTAATTTAGGAAGGATATTTCAGTTCAGAAGATACCCAGCCACCTGACTGGTGATGCCTGGGGGTGCTGCATCCTACAGTAAAGGACTCCTTCACAGAGTGAGCTGGGCCTGTGAGGTTAAAGGCACCAAGCGCTGGCTTGTGCCTGTATTAAGCCACCAAAATGCCTAGAACTGGAATTGACCCCTCCTATTAGATGGACTGCCCATTCACAAAGTGAGAGAGATTTTCAGGGAGCAGGAAGGCTGTCTAGCATAAAGGCCAAGAAGGTGGTACACTGGGGAAGCTTGCCAGGATTCAGGTGATTCCCTATGATGAGAGGGCGCTGGCGAGCGATGTACATGGAACAGAATATGTTGGGGGGCTCTCCAGGCCTGGAATACTGAAGAAGACTAGGTTGGGCACAGGAAGAGCAAAACAGGTGGCTGAATGAGTCAAGGAAACTTCAACCTAGCCCTGAGGCCCAGGAGGCAGGTGAGGGTAGAGATGATTATTTATGAGCTCCTGCTGATCAGGGAAGGAACTGGTATCTAAGAGGGCCAAGTTAACGGCTGATGTTATGAAATGACAATGGCATACCAAATCAGCCTCCCAGGATCTGTACCAGATGAACTAGAGAGCATGCTGATAGAGACAGGAGGCTAATGGAGGGAGTGTAGAGGGCTTGGGCTTTATCTCTGCGGCTCCTTTTTTGTGTCTAAAAGCAGGGAGGAGCTACTCTTTGTGAGCGGGGTCTTTGGTACCTCCACTTTTCCAGGGCTGCTTATTGGGCGGAGGGAACCTGGCTGAGTCAAATTCAGAGGAAGCTGCTCTTTGTGGGGGTGGCCACAGAAGTTCAGATTGGTGAGGTCTGTGCTGGGGTGTGGGGAGAGGAGTAGTATGGGGTCCCTGCTGCGTGAACTGCTCTTTGTAGATGGTGTCTCAAATGCTCTGAGAGTGGGGGTGGGACAGTGGCACAAATGGGAGGCTAGAAGCTTCTTTTTGTTGTTACAAATGAGGTAGAAACGGTTTTATATGGGACATCTCAGAACCTGAAACTGGGGATGTTAGCTTTTGGGCAACCACTTGTGTCAAATTGGGGGAGGAAGAGGATGAAATGCTCTTCACTGGCGGACAGCGTCAAATGGTAAGGGAGGTTCATTTTAGTTTGGGCTCTGGTTTAGTTTGGACTTTTGACAGCGTCAAATGGTAAGGGAGGTTCATTTTAGTTTGGGGGAACTGCGATACAGGGGTGGCTTCCCGCAGTTTATTCCTTCCACCCCCAGTTCTCCTGTCTCTGGATGGGAACCTGGGCTCTGCCATCAGTGGTATTCCCACAGATTTTGTGCTACAACAGTCTGGTGGTACACACACTTTCATGTACATCTTGTTCACCATTTAACGTTATAATCCTGCCTGCGACGCAGCAACTAATTGTGTAGTCAATGACTTTAAATGAAGAAAAAGCAGGAGGAGCAGATGAACTCTTTAGAAACAAGATTCTGTTTCCTTACGAATATCTCTAGGAATAATAATTTTTAACCAAAAAAAGACAACGAGGAGAAGCACAGAAAAATTATAGCTAAGGAGAATTTCTCTAAGCAGAAAATTTTCCAAAGGTCTTAGGCATTGTCAGGTTTTTAGACCCAACCTCTCTCTCAATTGCTTTAGCTCTGCTTCTAACAAAGAGTTGATGACATTCCTTCCATAGTTCCAGTGCGGCATTTGACGGTGTTACTGTACTTAAATTGGATTACCGTTTTTGACTCTGCTGGCACTGGGGTCATTTGGACTGTTTTACTTTATCTCCTCCCGTTGGATTCTTGCATGGCAATGTTGGGAATTTTGGAGCTGCACTTTGAGGCCATGTGTATAAAGTGTTGTTGCTTTATTGCTGTGCTGGGATGCTGCATTGTGTCTGGCACCCAGAAAACAGGGTTGGGATACCATGTGTTCAGCCTGGGCACACGATTTATGCACCCGTATCCAGCATCTGGGGCCTAAAACAAGTATTCAGGCTCCCAAATGGCATTTGGTTACTTATCTTAGACGCTCATATTTCAAAATTAGGTCCGAATGGCTAGATTTTCGGCCTGTGTAAATTGGCATAGGTCTGCTGACTTGAGTGCAGCCAATTTCAACCAGTAGAGGATTTGGTCCTTAGTCTGCTCACTTATCAGTTGTGAACACTTCTCCTCCATTAAAATTACTTCACCTTCTTGACTTTGAAATACCAAAATGGAGCCAGCTCATTGTCCGGAGGCTTAGGCTGTGTTCAGGTATCAGTCTAGATCACTTCCCTCCCTCTGAATAAGAGCACATAATGCCAAGTTGTGTTGGAAGAAACCAAGCTCAGGACAGCTCTGGAGGGCATGGCAAGGACTTAGGAGCAGTTGTGAAGTGAACAGGTGAGAAGCTGAGGAACTGGATCTACAATATGTATTAGGCCACCTGTGAACCTTGTAATGTAAGAAATGTCCCCAGTGGGTTCTACTGTCAAGCCCCCCCACCATGCATTCTGCAATTTCACAGCTGTGGGTTTTGCCGTGGACTCCACCCTCACTGCAAGGTAGGGCTCCTGAATCTAATTTTTTCCTTCAGCGTAAGTGTTTCTAGCTATCACGGTTGTGAAGATGACCTTGAAAAGATGAGCTTAGTGTAAACTGATGCGGGGTTGCGTGCATGAGTCTGCATGCTACCCGAAAGAGCAGCTTGGAAAGAAACACAAACGAGCCTCAGACATCTCGGGGTGGGGGTGGTTGTTAATTCTGAACCCTAATGATCAAAATAGAAATGTTAACTAGCTCACTGTGGACCATTTAAGCAGAAATATCCACCTTTATCCCACAATCCCATATTGCCTCCCCGGGGGCCTGGAATCCCAAGTGCTCCCCGTTTAGCCACCAAATCCTCCGGCTTGGGTCCTGATAGCTTCTACCAGGCAGTTACTTGCTATCAGTGCAAAAGTCTGTGGCATACAGGAAACCTAGGCGCAGGGTCGAATACGCTGAATTTAGTATCAAAATGAAAAACACAGGGGCTGCTGTCCAGATTGTGTTATTCCTTTTCATAGTTAATTCATCAGCAACTGCCATTCTTTTAATTTAAATGAAGCTGCAATACAGTTTCCAGCTTTACACACAAGAGTGCTATGGAATCCAGTGACTTTGCAGCCGGATTTAAGTCCAGCTGGCCACAGAGTACATGGGGCTCTTTGTCTGTAAAGGCAACCTAGGGAAGGAGCAGTATTTAGGACTGGAGCCAAAGCTCATCCTAACTCAGTGTTTTTCAACTGGTGGGTCATGACCCCCAGGCCAATCGGGGGTTGTGAGGCATTGAAAATATATTAAAACCTAAAGCACAGCACAGCCTTGCTGTTCAATGTCAAGTGTTTTCTGTCAACCTCTCCAAACATACACAAGTAAATTATATAATCTTATTATTATTCATACATTTTTACTTTTATAATAAATATAAGGGGGTTGCAAAAATGTTTGACTTCAAATGAGGAATTGCCAACCTGAAAAGGTGGAAAAGGACTGCCCTAAATCAGTGGGGGCTGGCTTCAATGGGTTTTTGATCAGGCCCTTAAGAAGCCTCCAAAGGGATGAAAGTATAATATGAGCAGAAATAGAAGGACTGGATACTCTTGCAATGTTATCGCTTGATTTTGAATTATGAATCACTTGGTAGTGGTGGGAGAAATCCATCTGCCGTGGTATCCAATTCTCAGTTTGTTCACCTTTGCAAGTTTGAAGGCACCATGGATAAACAGATGTGATTACTCTAAGGGATAGCTTTGATGTTCAGCGGATCTATCATTAATGTATAGTAAAAGTTCATACCTCTGTAAAGTTGTCCAGCGGTATACTGCCAAGATCAGAGAGACTTTGGGATATCAGTCAAATTAAAGCCAGAGGGAAAGCCTTAACCAACATGCCCAACTTGTTTAAAAGACAGTCTACATTCTGGGTTCAAGAATATCAACATGTTTAGCTTGTTAGAAGAAAACTCCCATATATCTCTTCCCTTCCCCCATCTCTCCTGTACCATTTTGGTACATAAACCTTCCAACCCCATGGCCCTTTCATTATATGTCCCTTAGGCCAGAAGCTGCGAGCACATAGCCAAGTTAGAGTCTTATCTTTAACACATACTCAGCTGGTTACATGATCTGTGAGATAGTGGTGTTTCCATCCTTCTGGCACAGGAGGTCTTCCCTTGCTGGTAGCAGGGTTTTGGTCCTTTGTCCCATCTGTGCTTGTGTTGGACTGCTTTGGCCAGTGATGGGGTATTCCTGAGTGCCAAAAATAATAATAAGGAGACTAAATCAGAAGAAACAGCCTCATGTGACAGTGTCATAGCTGTTTTGACAGATGATTCCACCTCACCATTATGCCGTGGATATGCTGGGGAGGTGTGGGTCAAATTCCCATTTGCGTGCAAATTCCTGGAATTCTTTCAAGGCAAATTGTGATCTGTTTTAGAGGAATACAGTGTCTGGAATGCCGTCTCTTGCAAAAGGGGCCCTCAGGTTGCCAGTCAATATTTGCTTCTTGTATCAGGCAGGGTTTGATCTCCCAGACATTTGAGTAGTAGTCCACTGTAATCAAATACTGCTTTTGGGTGAGTCTTCTCTGGAACATCTCTGGTGCTGGGCTTATGCCTATTGGCATGCAGAGAAATCTATAGCGATCAAATGGTGTTGCAAAGGTTGAGGGCATGCTGGACTCATTATCCAAGCTTATGTGCTAAAACACATTCCTCAGCTCACAGACTGTAAAAAGTCTGGTTTTGGAAAGTTCTGGCAAGTCATGTAATCAATTATGGGCAGTGGAAAGTGGCATCTTTTCAATGCCTGCATTAGTGGCTTTGGGTATATGCAGATGCATAATGTGTCTGATGGCGTCTTTACCACCAGCATGCTGTGTACCCTGGTTCTACTGTCCTCTACAGGTGCTATGATACCCCTGTGCTGCAGACTTTCGACTTCCTTGTGTACTGGATTATGTAGTGTCATTGGAATTTTCCTTTATAGTAAGCACATAGGTTCCACTGTGGGGTCTACTTTAAGTCACAGCTTTCCTTTGAGTCACCTGTCACCTTTGAAAACATCTCCATGTGCTTTTAAAATTGTCTTCATTGTCCCTTTTGCTTCTTGCACCGCAGCTGTAACATTCTGATGCTGCACCCTGATCAGATCCATGGCTTGTGTTGCTTGTATACTCCAAAGAGAGATCTGTGGTGCTTATCATCCATCATCACAGACTTCATTTGGTATGGTCTCTTATTTTTTGGGCTAGTGACTATGGGGTCACCATGACAGTTCCTAGCAAATGCCCCTTATTGGGGCATTAGGATGGTCTCTACACAAATGCGAGGAGTATGGGGGAATAAACAGGAAGAAATGGAAGTATTTGTACATAAACTAAATTATGACTTAATTGGCATCACAGAGAGTTGGTGGGATAAGTCTCATGGCTGGAATAGTCATATAGAGTGGTATAGTTCAGGATGGACAGGCAGGATAAAAAAGGAGGAGGTGTTGCATTATACATGAAGAACATACACACTTGTTCTGAGGTCCAGAAGGAGGTGAGAGGCAGACCAGTTGAAAGTCTCTGGGTAAAGATAAAAGGGGTAAAACAGGAGTGAAGTCATGATAGGGGTCTATTATAGATCACCAAATTAGGAAGAGGAGGTGGACAGAACATTTCTAGAACAAACAACAGAAATATCTATAACACAAGACTGGGTAGTAATGGGGGACTTTACCTATTCAGACATCTGGTGGAAAAGTAATATGGCAAAACACACATTTTCCAGTAATTTCCTAAAATGTATTCAGGACAATGTTTTGTTCCATAAAGTGGAGGAAGTAACCAGGAGACAGTCATTTTAAACTTGATTCTGACCAACAAGGAAGAATTGGTAGAGAAGCTGAAGGGCTACATGGATGAAAATGATCATGAAATGATAGATTTCATGATTCTAAAGGAAGGAAGGGGTAAGAGCAGCAGAATAAGGACAATGGACTTTCAAAAAAGCAGACTTAAACAGACTCAGAGAACTGTAGGTGAGGTCCCATGGGAAGAAAATTTATGGGGAGAAAAAGTTCAGGAGATCCAGCAGTTTCTTAAGAAGACAAAATTAATGGCACAACTGCAAACTATCCATATGTGAATGACAGATGGGAAGAATAGTAAGAGGCCAAGATGGCTCCATCAGGAGCTCTATAATGGCCTGAAAATCACAAAGGAATCCCACAAAAAGTGGAAACATGGACAAATTGCTAAGGAGTAGTACAAATAAAAGCACAAACGTGAGGACCAAATAAGAAAGGCTAAAGCACAAAATGAGTTACACCTAGCAAGGAACATTAAAGGCAATAAGAACAGGTTCTTTAAATATATTAGGAGCAGGAGAAAGATGAAGGAAATTGTAGGTCATCTATTTAATGGGAAAGGAGAGCTAATAATTGATAACATCAAGACTGAGGAGTTTAATGCCTATTTGGCTTCAGTCTTCACTAAAAAGGTTAATGGTGACCAGATGCTCAATCCAATTAATATTAACAAGGGGGATGGGACACAAGCCTAATAGGAAAAGCAGAGGTTAAAGAATATTTAGATAAGTTAGATGTATTCAAGTCAGCAGTTCCTGATTACATTCATCCTAGGGTACTTAAGGAAACAGCTGAAGCAATCTCAGAACCATTAGCAATTATTTTTGAGAATTCATGGAGGATGGGTGAGGTCCCAGAGGACTAGAGAAGGGAAAACATAGTACCTATCTTTGAAAAGGGGAACAAAGAGGAACCAGGGAATTATAGACCAGTCAGCATAACTTTGACACCTGGAAATATACTGGAACAAATTATTAAACAACCAGTTGTAAGTACCTAGAGGATAACATGGTTATAAGGAATAGCCAGCATGGAGTTGCCAAAAACAAATCATGCCAAATCAACCTAACTTTCCTTCTATGACAGGGTTACTGACCTAGTGGATTGGGGAAGGGAGCAGTAGATTTGCTTATATCTTGATTTTAATAAGGCTTTTGACAAAATCCCACATGACATTCTCATAGGCAAACTAGAGAAATGGGATCTAGATTAAATTACTATAAAGTGGGTGCACAACTGATCAAAAGATTGTACTCAGAGTACTTATCAATGATTTGCTGTCATACTGGGAGGGTGTAGCTAGTGGGATCCCACACGGGTTAACCCTGGGTCCAGGACTATTCAATATTGTCATTAATGACTTGGATAATGGACTGGAATGTATGTTTATAACACTTGGCAGATGGGAGGGGTTGCAAGCAGTTTGGATGATAGGATTAGAATTCAAAATGACTATGACTAATTGAGGAATTGTTCTGATTTCAACAAGATCAAATTCAATAAAATAAGTGCAGAGTACTACACTTAGGAAGGAAACATCAAATGCCAACTACAAAATGGGGAATAACTGGCTAGATGGTAATATTGGTGAAAAGGATCTGGGGGTTATAGTGGATCACAAATTGATTATAGTTGCGTAAAAGCTAATATCATTCTGGGGTGTATTAACAGGAGTGACATCTGTAAGACCTGGGAAGAAATTGTTCGCTCTCTTTGTTACTAGTGACGCTTCAGCTGGAGTACTGTGTCCAATTCTGGATGTCACACTTTTGGAAAGAGGTAGATAAACTGGAGAGACTCCCGAGAAGAGAAACAAAAATGATAAAAGGTTGGGAAACGTTTTAGTCTAGTGAAAAGGTATGTTTAGTCTAGTGAAAAGAAGTCTGGGTTCGTTTAGTCTAGTGAAAAAAAGTCTGAGGAGGCACCTTATAACCGTCTTAAAATATGTTAGGGGCTATTATAAAGAGGGCTCCGATCAATAGTTCTCCTTGTCCACAAAAGGTAGGACAAAAAGTAATTGGCTTAATCTGCAGCAAGGGAGATTTAAATTAGATATTAGGAAAAACTTTCTAATGATATGGGTAGTTACACTCTGGGATAGGCTTCCAAGGGAAGTTGTTAAATCCCCATCCTTGGTGGTTTTTAAAAATACGTTGAACAAACGCCTGCCAGCAATGGTCTCAGTTTACTTAGTCCTGCTTCAGCACAGGGGCCTGGATTTGACAACCTCTCAAGGTCCCTTCCAGTCCTACATTTCTATGATTGCTGTGAGGGGAATCCAAGCTTTTGTGCTTTGGATTCCCAGGGGCATTTTAAGCTCCTGGAGCCTGAACGGAGTCCAGCCACTTCACCAATCTCAGGGCACAGACCTTTTATCTGGCATACTCTTCTGAATGCTGGAACCCACTGTCCAGTTACCTAGCCCTTCTGGGAGCAGCGCTGATATCTTTGGCTCCCGAGTATGCAAAGACACCCCTTTTCTAGGACTCCACCCAACAGGTCCAAAGCTTCTGTTTTACAGTTTTACTCCCTCTGGGGCATGCAGCAGTTGTGAAGCATTAGTGTGCATACACTTTATACAGACTAACAGCTTTATGCTTTTATATTTAATCATGTTGAATCATGTTTAATCATGCATTGGAGAGTACAGATCATACGAAACAACAGAACATCCTAAACACAATGTCCCTCATTAGCTCACCTTTTCATTGGATGATTATCTGTGTTCTGGCTGATTGGCCGGCCTGCCAGCAGGTAGGCAGGGTCCTCTGCCTCTTTGCTGACCCTGCCCCTGCAGCAGCCTCCTTCATCTTAATCTGGTGCAAAATAGCTCTCTCCACCAGTTGCCCTTTGTGAGTCCCTTTATAGATACCAGTTGGGATCATCTGCTTCCTTTGTTCTTCATTTTGGTAATTTTCTATTAGTTCCAAAGACCCAAACTCCCCTACTTCAGACAAGTGGAGGAAGCATCTTCTGTCATGCAGAACAAACCTATTGTCCAAAGATGTTTTATTCTGAACAGATGCTTGAGTGCTGGTTACTCTCCATTGTCTCTGGCCTGGCACAGACATGACATGTCCCTGTTAACTCCTGGGGATCTGCATACATAAAGGCTTCTTTCCAGGACATAATAATTTCATGATATAATTTCATAAAATCATTAAAAATTCAGAAGTGGGACTAACAGAACCCCCAATTCATCACAGTCACATTTTCCTCCAGGCTGCATTATCCTCTCATTGTACATTGTTATATTGTGCTTACTCTTTGTAACAGCTGTGTTCAAGTCCAATTCACCCCCAAGGAATCACGGTGCAGGAGGCACCATTATCCAGCTGAAATCGCACAGAGTGTTTCCCTATTAACTTTGTTGCATGCAAGGAGGTTGGTCATGGGTGGAGGGTATAATAGACCAGGTAGATCAGGTAGCCGACAACGACCCGCTGTGTGTAGCTGTATGTACTAGTCTGTTCACACATGGCTCTGCCTCTGTCATAGCTATTGTATATCATTTAATTAGCCCGAGAGAAGAATAGTATCTGTGCTTAACATGGCCTTCATTTTGGCCAGATTTGGGATGGTATGATTTGGAAAAAGAGAAGCCAAAAAGGCCTCTTTGAGTCAAACCATGCTCCCTTCCTCAGACCCTCAACAATCTAAGCACATGTGGTGCACAGATGTCTATTTCAGAAGGGTCAGATATGACATGTAGGCCAGATTTGGCTGATATGATATATTTCTGGAGCCCACGTGACATTTTCAAAATCTAAGCTTTCATTAAAAAACAAGCAAACAACCCCTCCCAGTAAGTTTCTAGCCCCTCGTGTCTGTAAAGAAAACCTTCCAAATGTGAACCGAGTGTAAGCACTGCAGTGATAGCCGCCCGACTGTGCAGACAGCCTGAAAAAAAAGATGCAAAGGGGCTAGTACCACTGTTCCTCATTAATCTGACTGGAGCATCAACTTTAAAGCCCACCACACATGACCCTTCACTTTCACTGATTATTTCAGTGGAGGAAATGGAGGTCAGAATGCCAGGGTAGCCCACTAGGGTGGGAACAGAGAGTGGTGGAAAGGAAGAAATGTAGAAAAAGAGCAGAAAACACTCACAGAAACAGAGAAGAGAAAAAGAAACAGAAGAGAGAAGGAGAAAGGAAGAGACGAAATGGGCAGAGACAGTGGAGGCCTCACAGAGAGCAGATTTTCTCCTGAGAGATAAGTGTGACAAGCAGGCACTGAACAAATAATAAGTGATATAGTAACTAAGCATTCAGTTACTACACCAAGGCCATATTCTCCCCTTGATCTCTTTGCAAAACTTTCTACTGACATCAGTGGGTGTTCCACTATGGAGCATATAGTCCCCATGCCAGCCCACCGACCATCCTGAAACATAGAATTCATCTGTCTCCTCTGAAAGAGTGTGACGCCCTTGGTCTATTTTGCCTCTGGAAGCACTCAGAGATGCACCATCACCATATCACAGGTGGGATAAATTGCCATTGTCTTGACAAATCTCTGATCGACCCTGTGACTTTTGTGAGGAAGCTTTCCCCTTTAAACTATGTTCAAATAGAAGCTCTGTGAGGGCAAGTCTTGTTGCAGAGCAGTAGGTCTGTTCCTCTGTGCAAGAGCACCTCTGATCAAGTTTTCCTCCATGATCTGAAGCAGGAACCAGAGCGATCAGGAAAGCCCTGCATATAAATATCTTGTTTAGTTAGTCTAATAAAGGTATTACTAACAGCCCTGCTTTGAGGATTTATTGGGGGATTTCAGTAAGACAGTGTTAGCAGTGGAATTATATTCATTCTCTGGTAAGAGCTTGTCTATGCGAAAGAAAATAACGTTGATCCAATCCGAGATATTTTACAGGATCAATGTAATATTCTCCTGCATAATCACAACTGAGGGATTACAGCCCTGCCCTGGGAGTGACAAAGGACTGCTTGACAGATCACAGCCTCATTCATTCTCATTGTTTGAACTATTAAAATATAATAGAAATTTTAGAAGTGCACATACATACATATGTATTTTAAATAAACCAGAACGCCTTCAGGCAATAGGGATGATTTCCAGTCCGTTGTTTTTAAGCAATATTATGAACTGCATTTATTTTTCACAACCAAGCTACAGGCTCATACTGTGGCATCTTGGTGTGACCTTGAGATACTTCCCCCTGAAAGCCAGGAAGAATATGTACATGAAACGGGAGAAGAGATCTGCAGGGGGCAGTGAGGAGGAGAAGAGAAATCAATATACAGCACAAGCTATATAGTCCAAACACCATGGGGGACATTGACTAAATTTGGGTAAATTGAGCTTTTGGATAATCCAAAAATTTCTCCGGTGGGGGGGGCGGGTGCGAGTACTTCAGATCACAGTGAAAACGGGGGAATTTAGAGCATATTATAATATGGAGAATAATTTATAATACAGCAAGACTTCCCCATTGGTTATGCCTTCTTCATTGGTAAAAAAATCTTTACATTTTTTAAGGGCCCAATCCTGCCCTCATTGACTACAATGAGAGTTTTGCCATTCACTTTGAAGGATGAGGCCCTGTATCCTTGTGGCCATATCTCTCTTTCTGAACTCACCCAAACAATCCCGTTGACTTCAGTGAGACTTACTCATTTGAGTAAGATAAGCATGTGTGCGAGAAAGAGAGATTGTTTTACCGTGTGTGATTGACTGGTTCCCTTGGATTTGCACTATCGTGTATATATCTCAATGAAGGACAGAAAGGGAAACCTGTGGGTGAGGAACAGCATGACGGCTTGGCTTTTGATAACATCACAGTCCATTTGAACTCCAATCTTGTGGTTTCAGATGACTTCAACTCCAGGACTGTGAAAGTTATTTTTGAAAAAAATCTATTACAAGTGACGTTTAAAATTAGACTGGACAAAGAACATAAGAATGGCCATACTGGGTCAGACCAATGGTCCATCTAGCCCAGTATCCTGTCTTCCAACAGAGGCCAATGCCAGGTGCTTCAGAGGGAATGAACAGAACAGGTAATGATCAAGTGATCCATCCCCTGTCACCTCTTCCCAGCTTCTGACAAACAGAGGCCAGAGACACTTCAAAGCATGGTTTTAGGAAAAGTATTAGGAAAAAATACTGCAGGGAACATTCTGGCCCTGGCAGGGGATGCGTTAGATGACCTAATGTAGCAATTCATTTTCAGCTTCTATGAACAGATTGTAACTAGCCCTATGCATCTGCATAGAGAAATAAGGGAGAGGACACAAGAAACTTGCCCATGCCTTGTGACTCGCCATCGCATGGGAGCTCAGTCTGGAGAGCAAGGGCCTTGCCCTGCACAAAGGGGGCAGGAAGGAACCAGAAGAGGATAGGATTCAGGCTGTCTCAACAATGAACACTAGCTAGCAGAGCTGACTTGGCCTGGAGGGAGCAGTGCATGTAGTATCTTTTCAAAGTCCACCTTGACTTCCCATGCTCATGGAAGCACCGTGTTTATTCAGGAGGTCTCACTGGGCCTGCGAACCTCAACCATCCCTACTACAAGACTGTTTTCACAGCCAGCATCTATTCCCTATAGTTCCATGAATTGATCGGTTTTTGTTGCCTGAAAAATAACTGGCTACATATTGCTGATTATTTTTATAGCACATGATTACTTTTGCACTGTGTATGCCAGCAGGGGGTGAAGTGAATACAGCACCATGGATGGCATCGTTATTCATGGACAAGCTGGGAATGATAGAATTGCCAAGAAAAGTTAGCAAAAATAATCATGGTGCCTTTGTTACCTGAAACAATCAGTAATCAGATTACTTTTTAAAAATGCGATGCTGAGAAATAATCATTTACTGTATCAGCCCCGATCTTCGCAGCTCTTCTGATTTACTTATATCCCTGCAGTTCGTGGTTGCCTGTCAGTTATTCTGTTGGTGAGCCTGTAGAAAATCCATATTAAAAAAACATTAGGGGGTCTGTCTTAAACTCAGAAAAACCATGAAAATCAGAGTAAATCCACGCTGATACTCTGCCCTTCATTGCATAAGTTCAGGATGGGCTTTTATCCCAGATTTTCACTCTTAACTCTTAGTTTCCTGGCTCTTTTGCATTTACTCAGATCCTTGGTATTTTTAAACACACATACACACATATAACACTATGCCCCATTATGATTTGCATTTTAAAATAGTTCTCACTGTTTATCTATTTATTTCCATGATAAACTCTGATGGCTGCAGCTGGGCATCCTGAGGGCCATGTTCACTGAAGCCATCCCACAGCAAAATCTTGAAGATGGTGCACAGCTTTTATTTCGTTCTGCTCAGGCAAGACTCCAGCTGAAGTCAATGGCTGAAATCCTGGCTCCATTGAAGAGAATGGAAAAAACTCCTTTTGACTTTGGTGAGGCTAGGCTTTCACTGACTGTGTTGTCTGTGGAGGGGCTGAATAAAAACAGAGGAAGGCCTTCTGAATTAATCCTCCCAGCACAGGTCTAACCCTTTGAGTCCTGGGTTGGATTTTCCCTGTGGTAAATCAGGAGATAGGCCTAGAGGTAATAATGTATATAAAATGTAGGTGATCTGCAACATGTCCAATTCAAAATACATATATTGATATAATAAAAGCATCTCATCAACTGTCTTTCCAAATTTTATTTTGTTGGGGTAAGTACTTTTCTGTGAGTTGAGTAATATCTTTAATTTTTTTTTCTTCATTATTCTCATGGGTCAAAGAGGCAAGTGGGTAGATTTGGTGCCCAGGCTGATAAGTTTTCAGGATGTTTTTTCAAGGCTCTTTTAATTATATATATATATGAAATCAAAGAGATTTCATTTTTGTAATATAACATAAAATAACCTGAGAATTTACTTCAAGTAATACAAACCCTTTACATATGGGAATGTTGAGAGTCTCTTAACTAAAATGGTCCATCATGCCTCACCTTCTCTCTTAATTCTCTCCACAAATCTTACTTCACCTGTGAAAGCTACAAATGCTAATGTTCCCTTTAAATAGACAGCATCACTCACAGAGAGTATCACTCACAGAGAGCCTAGAACTTCCAAGATGCCTGGTGTACCAATTATCTGCATAGTCTTATTGATGCTCATCCTCTTCTGTCCCCTTTCCTAAAGTATCTATAATCATATCAAGTTATCTTAACCTGAAGCCTGATCCTGTGAACTCTGCTGAGTGTAATGCTTCCACAACAGGATTATTCACTAATGTAACTGCTACACTGTTAATGAGGAGCTAACATCAAGCCATTCGATTGTAAACTCCTTGGTGGTCTGATTCTCCACTCTTGTTACACCAGTTATATGTAGGTGTACCACTACTGAGATCTGGCTAAATATAAAATGATATTCATGTCATCCTTATACCATGCTATTGTGGTAGTATGTGAGTGTACACACACATGGAAACACGCACAGTTTGGCTGGAATAAGATATGCCATGTATTATTAGCCACCTGAATGAGACATTATTAACATCTGTAATATGCACTCTACAACTTTAATAATAATTTAAAAAAATCAAATATCACTTTAAAAAAAATTACTTGGTAGGGATTGGTTTCAGGTGCTTATTATTTCAAGTAGATAAAGTTAGACATCTTGGGAGGGTGTGTGTGTGGGGGGGGGGAGGGTTGTCCTTTCAATTCTGTGGAGTTATTCAGCAAGATGGCTGATACAGGAGCAAGATGTATAAATCAGCAAATGCTGCAAGAGGAACACTTAATTGAAGCTTTATCAACCGCCTGCAGAACCTGACTTCAGACCAGCACAGAATGAACCACAGTCCTGAATGGGAGGGAGCCAACAGTTTTCACTGACTACTAAACCCATGTGCATAGAAAGGATTTATTTACCCAAAGGGGGCAGAACACTGCTGAGCTGGGATGACTTGAACGATTCTGTTTAATAAATGTAAATTGCTAATTTCAGATGCAAACCACTATCTACATTTGAATTTGATAAGTACATACTTGTGTGCAATCTGAGTGATCTGAGATTTAATTTAAGAACATGTTACTGATATTATAAATCTATGGGTGATAGTAGCATGATGATGGTGACAAAACATATGGCAGAATAACAGCACATTCTAAGACTACAAAATTGAATTCTCTGCATTCTTATACTTGCTGGTTGATATCAATACAGTATATATAGATTGATTTATATTTATTTTGGATAGCTACATCACTTTACCATACATCTGTAAGTGTATATCACAAAAATATGTGAGTATATCAAGAGTATAAAACCTTGAGGTCTGACGTTGAAGGAAGAGTTGACTGAGTAACATTTCACAAAGCTAAAAACAATTATGAGCCAAATCAGGTGGGAGAAAGAATTTAAATTAAAAATTTGAATGAGAATTGGGAACTATTTAAGAAACTACTTTATTAAATGGACACGCCACAATTCCACAACTAAAAAAGAAGGCTGCACTGGTTTAAAAATAAATCAAGATGATTTAAAGGAAAAGTGAAAGCACCTATAATTTTTTTTAAAAAAAAGTATATATAACAAATGTAAGAAAAGGAAATTTGATAGTAAATAATGTAAATCAGATGCTAAGAATTGTAGAAAATTTATAAGGGAAGCAAAAGGACACAAAGTGAACTCTACTGGCAGCAAAGTTAAGGAGAATGAGAAGGAGTCTTAAATATATTAGGAACAAAGGAAATCCTAATAATGGTATTGGTCCATCATTAGATGGAAATGGTAGAGTTTTCAATAATAATGCAGAAGTAGGAGAAGTGTTCATCAAATATTTCTGTTCTATAGTTGGGAAAAAGCCAGGTGATGTATTTATGTCATATGATGAAGAAATACCCTCCATTCCAACAGTAACTAAGGAGGATATTAATCAGCAGCTACTAACGCTAGATATTTTTAAATCAGAAGGTCTGGATAACTTGCATCCAAGAGTTTTAAAAGAATTAATCAAGAAGCTCTTAGACCATTAATGTTGATTTTTAACAAGTCTTGGAACACTGGGGAAGTTCCAGAGGACTAGAAGAAAGTTAACATTGTTTCAATAATTAAAAAGGGTAAACAGGATGACTCTGGTCATTTTATACCTGTTATCTTGACATCGATCCAGGCAAAATAATGGAACAGATGATATAGGACTTTTTAAATAAAGTATTAAAGAAGGGTAACATAAATAATGCCAATCAATGTAGGTTTATGGAAAATACATCCTATCAAACAAATATGATATCTTTTCTTGATGACCTTACAAGTATGGTTTATAAAGTTAGTGTTGATAAAATATAGATTTCTGTAAGATATTTGACATAGTACTGCATGATATTTTGATTAAGAAATCAAAATGATACAAAATTAACATGGCACACATTAAATGGAATAAAAATTGACTATCTGATAGATCTCAAAATGTAACTTTAAATGAGGAATCATCATTGAGCGGCTGTGTTTCTAGTGGGGTCCCGTAGAAATCAGTTCTTGGCCCTGTGCTATTTAACATTTTAATCAGTGAGCTGAAAGAAAACAAAGTCATTACCAATAAAGTTTGCAGATGACATAAAGATTGGGGAGTGCTAAATAATGAAGAGGACAGATCACTGATTCTGAGTGACCCTAGATCGCTTGGTAAACTAGTGCAAGCAAACAATATGTGTTTAATATGGCCGAATGTAAATGTATACATCTAGGAACTAAGAATGTAAGCCATACTTACAGGATGGGGGACACTATCCTGGGAAGTAGTGACTCTGAAAAGGGTCATGGCGGATAGTCAGCTGAACATGAGCTCCCAGTGCAATACGGTGACCCAAAAGGCTAATGCATTCCTGGGATGTATAAATGGGGCAATACTGAGTCTGAGTAGAGAGATTATATTCATTTAAAAATTGCCAGTGATGGAGACTACACCACAACCCTTGGTGTGTTGGTCCAGTGGTTAATTACCTTCACTGCTCAAAAGTTGCATCCTTATTTCTAGTCTGAGGGCTTGTCTATTTGGTGGGGTAATGTGCTCTATGGGGTGTGATTTCTAAAGTGCATTAAGTGGTCTGCCTAAACCCTTCTGATGTGCTTTAACGTAGTGCTGTTTGAAAGAGTACTATGTTGGTGCATACTAGTGAAACTTTAGTGTGCACCAGCATGGTCTATATAGACCAATTAATGCACAACAAGTTAGTGCACTTTGGAAAATCACATCCCCTGCAATACCTCACCATGTAGACAAGCCCATAGACTAGAGAGATAACCCTGGGACCAACATACCAAGGGCTGTGGTGGTTTTCCATCACTGGCAATTTTTAAATCAAGAGTCGATGTTTTTCTAAAAGATCTGCTCCAGTTTATACAGGAATTAATTGATGGAAGTCCTCTGGCTCGAGTTAGACAGGGGGTCAGCTTAGATGATCACAGTGGTCCCTTCTGGCTATTCATTTAGAAAATATGAACCTATGAACATTAAGGAGTAGATTAAGAACTACAACAAAATGAAAGGCTGACGCCAACATTCCCAGGGTTTTTCTAGAGGGATAGGAGTGGGGGTGGGCCACAAATAAGATCATTGTAGAAGCACAGATTCTGACCATGATTTTGGTAGCTGGGTTGATCTAGTGCCATAGCAGTACAGTAATCCTGATGCTCTGTGAACAGTGGGCAATATTCTGCTGTCTCACTGATATAAATCCAAAGTAACTCTTAACTTCAGATGAGTCATGCTGAATTTACACTTGGGTAAGTGAGAGCAGAGTCTGGTTCAGTGAGTCAGCGTTGTCCTGTGGCATTGTCAGATATCCGCCACCATTTCTGTTCTCTGTGGGTGACAGAAGCAGGGAATGAAAGGCTGAGAGAACAGAAGGTAGAAAGGAAGGATAGACACCAGAAGATAGGTGAAAGCCAAAGGAGAGAGTGGTGGGGAACTCTATATCGCATATATGTATAAAAGAAGAAACGAGTTATTTTCCATTAGGGAGAGAAGGAAACAATATTAGACAGGGAGGAAGGCAGAGAGGGAGAGACTGAAAGAGAAGGAATGAATGAATAAAGAATGTGGAAAGAGAAGAAGAGCAAGAAGAGAGAGAAAGGCCTCTTAGGGATAGTGAACTTCCCTCATTGTTACCATGAAATACAGGAATAAATAAATCATTATCTCCCCGTAACTTATCTCCCAGCACAATGTAAACGAAGAGCAGAATGTTGTCACAGCAGGGATTTGATGCTGAACTGCAACATTACACCTAACCAACCCCTCCCCGCCCCCATCAGACCATTATGAATTATATGCCGAGTGCCTTGAATAGCTGGGGAAGGGCTATTCCGCACACTTTGAATGGACACCTCTGTTTTCTTCTGCAGGTCATGAAATGCAGCCCTCTACTACATCCCCCAGCTCAGCTCACAATCTACCACTCTATGCTAACTCCTTAACCAGACTTTCCTAGTGATATTTCACTTGACACTGAGCTCCTTTGCATCTTGCAGAGTTTATTTAAACACACTATATCATATAGTTATTTAATTTAATCCTATTTGAATATTACATCCTATGTTATACCATAATATTAAAATAGATATCAATGCATTATTTTAATTAAAAAATCTTCCTTTACTCCTTTACCTAGCCTCCAGGCTTCATACAATAGGCATACAGTCAGATTTTCAAGGACTCAGCACCCACTATCAGGGGCAGATTTTCAAAAGTGCTCAGCACCCAGCAGCTCCCGTTGTGACACTTCTGACGAGATTTTCAGGACCAGCAATCAGGTCCCGACTGAGGGAGTTGAAAGCCTGAAAATTGGGCCCTGTACCATTCCCCAGCTGAATGTATTATGGAGCACTGGTGTAGGGGCTGGTGTCCCATGAGGAGAATAAAGTCATAGTTGTGCTCTGCAACTTATGAAGGGGGTGAAAACCAAGCCCCTACTCTCCCTCACCCATCCCCCCCAAAACTGAACCCAACCCAGCCTTTTAGGTGAAAGAATAAATGTGCTGAATTCCTTCCTTTAGCATTTGGAACATTCAGCAATAATGCTACTTTCATATGGCTGGTCAGTTTAAAAGCCTATTAGCTTCATGCAGTACTGTTACTGTAGGGCATGTAGTTTAATTTTCAAGCCCCAGTTTGGAAGAGAGAGCAGGCATAAAAACAATTAAATCAAACAAAGGCAACACAAAAGTGAAAAGGAAACTGGAGCGTCTGCAGCCATTTTTGCTAGCTGTCTGCTTGGAAGAAGAAAAGATACTCATTCCTCAAGGGTAAAATTCACCTCTGTGCTGAAGGTCTTTGCACCACTTAAGCACTCAAACTAGAGTTCTGAGACTTAAGATGTTCACAGGCCTCTGTGCTGGTCCTCTATATATTTCCCCCTATCGTCACCCAATATGCTAGCAGTCCAGAGAAATTCACATTTCTGACAACAAAGGGTAAGGTGAAAGACATTTTCTTGCTGGTATATTTAGTTTTCTATGCCAGCCACCCAGGTACCTACATTATTACTGCTTATTGCTGGAGAATGGATGCTTTAAAGGACTAGTCATAGAATACAAAGCATTTCACTTACTGATTGTCTTACAAATCACATTAACAGTGGCCAAAGTTATTACCATAAGTGAAGTGTGTTGTCTCAGTCTGATTATCAGCAAATAAATGTCTCCCTCACCAAATCATGGACACAAATGGCACCCTTTTTGGAAGTCTTTAGTAGAGCCAGGGTCTCTGCGGCTGGACATAAACCTCTGCAGAAGTACCAAATTAGGAAAACATGTCACAAGTTTCATGCTTATTTACAGGTTTCTTTTTCCAGAGAACAAGAATAACGAAGCTATAGAGGGCTATTGCAGCAGAGTGTGAGTTAGAGCAACCCTTGGGGGCTGCTTCAACTTATGCCAGGGACTGCTTCAGTCCCCAGGCAGTCTCAGTATCCAGGAGATGCGAAGGTGGCATAAAGCCATCGTTGCAATCTCTGCCTCCATCTTGGCTCAGCCAGAATAGAGAAGTGGAGCCCTGGCTGTGCTTCTCACATCAGTTTTTTTACCTTGTGTTTCTGTGCAACAAAATACTCAGCACTTGTGCTGTGCAGGATCTTTCCCACTGGGATTAAAGAGAATGGCTGACCGTCTTGTGCCTTTCTGAGCCACACGTTCACATGAAAAGGTTATATTTGTAATCTTTCTGCCAGTTGGAGTCGGCAGCAACAAGGGCCGGGTTCAATATCTAGGGATTCCTTTCAACAATACAACACAAAACTGGCTCGAGCCTCCACCCAGTCACCTGGGACAATTACATCCCACCCCTTGGGTGCCTCTAGAGGCCATGCTTCCCCTCTCGCAAGCACAGAGACTGAGTGTAGAAAAGAGACTTTTAATAAAAAGGGGAAAAGGAACCCAGCATTAACTTGGGAAAACGCTGCAAGCAGGATCCACATGCATAAAACCATGAACAAAACACCCATCCCAGTGTACATGGGGCAGTTTCCTTTTGCTTCAGGTTCTTAGGTCCAGTAACAAAAAGTTCCTTTAGTGTGCCCCTCCCTTCACAGCGTCTCACTCATAGCATTCAGGCACAACTGAATGCTGGCTGTCCAGAGACAATTGTGTCTACCTACTGACAGCTTAAAAAGGTAGGGTGGAGGGAGATGTCCCCAGAGGCAGAGAGGCTCACAGACAGGAGCACCGTTTTCCTAAGAGTCACAGAGGATAATGGGGGCATGGTTCTTCTTCCACTCACACTGAGGTAAATCAAGAGTAACTGCACTGACCTCACTGGAATTACAAAGGCATGGAGTGGTAGAAATGAGAGGAGAATGAGACCCCGGAGGTGTGCTGAGAGGCGGAAGGAGCTGATCAGCCTCCACTCCCACTTGCAAAATGGACACTCGGCACTTGTGGTTCTCAGAGCTGCAGCTTTTAGGAAAACAGGAGGGCTTCAGCATGCTGGAGGAATCCTAGAAAGGACCCGCTGGTGAGGAAGTGACCATTTAAGATCATCAGGAAACCCCCTGCCCCCAAACGCATTAATACTGCACGATGGTTGCAAAAATGAAGCACTCAAAGCTCAGGGAGCCTGATTCTTATGCTAAGATCCCTTTATACTGCTCTGGCAGAGCCTAGAGGCCAGGCACTGAAAATATACATAGTAAGAGACAGTCACTGCCTCCAGGTATACAGTGTAAATGGAAAAGACAGACAAAGGGTGGGAAAGAGGGTAGTACTATTATCTCCATTATACAGATGGGGAACTGAGGCCCAGAGATGTTAAATCCCAGATCCACAGAGGTATTTAGGTACCTAACTTCTATGGAAATCAATGAAGCCTAAATACCTCTGTGGATCTGGGTCTGTCTTGCCTGACGTCACAGGTGAAGTCTGTGGAAGAGCTGGGAATTCAATCAAAATATCCTGAGTCCCCCTCAAGTGCATGTGTCACAGGACCATCCTTCCTCTCTATGTAATACAAATAATGCATTATTCCACGAGGTAATACATTGTAAATCTGAGTAATGTCTCAGGTTTTACATCGAACAAGGGAATAGTAAATACTACAGCTGTACAACATGGCTGGGTTAATATTGTTGGATCATTCTTAACTTTTGGCACATCCTGACTTTTGACAAGCTGATCTTGCAGCCTTAATGTTACATAAATGCTGGATTCTTGCATTTAATTTTCTAGGGTTTTTTTTTAAAGGAAAAAGAAAACAGGACAAAAATGGAAAAAAGTAATTTAAGATCTGGACATAATCAACTTTCACAGTTTATAAGCTCTGTTATAAAAGCTTGTAAATATCTTGCTCCACTTCTATTCATCCTGTGCAGTTTACAATCTCTCTTGACTTTTGCAATGGGTCATTTAAGCTCATTGGTCTGTATCAAAGCTTGAAAACCCTATAATTAAGCTCAATTGGCATCCATTCTCCACAGCTGTGTATTGTGTCACAGCAAACATCAGACAGACGGACAATTATTCTCGTTTTTCATTTCTAGCTTTATTTTTCTTTTCTGCTATTTAAAAATGCAAAGAAAAGTAAATTCAAACAGAAATCTTCATTCAAATAAAGTTCAATTGCTGTTGTAGTCAGAACAGTGAATTTGAAAAAAAAAAAAATGACATCACTGGGGTACTCTCTTTCAGTGGCTTCCAGTTCAAATGTACTTAGTTATCAAGGTGATTTTTTGGACCAGCTAGCCCTTTAAACTCAATTTGGGATCTGGAAGTCAAACCGTGTCCTTTTTGGCTCATGCATAATCACCCATAATAAAGATTCTGCAAACAGAATATAGCTGACAAGTTGGTAGTTGAGACATGAGGCAAAAAAGAATCTAGCTCACTGGTTCTTCCATAGTTGAATTAGCTCTGCCATGCTAATGGGTAAAAACTTAATTATGTCTGTAAAGCAAGCAGAGATGGAATGGGCTGAAGACAGTCATAGAGCAGATCGATTAAGCAAGAAGGGACCATTTTTGTATAGCCCATTGTCTCACAGATGCACTTTTTCTTAGTCAGAAAACTCCAGCCCAGCTTCATTCATGGGTATACACTGGCTTCCACCAACATAACCTCTGGGAGAAGTGCCTCAACAGTAGAAACTCCACCAGACAGGGTTTGTAGTAGCAGAAGGCAGCTTCAGTTACACCTCCTTTGGAAGACGGGGGGCTTCAGGGGCCCATAGGATTGGTGCCATCTTGGGAAGGGGTCTTGGTCATGCTGCCTGAGAGGTGGGCTGATTTAGCAGATCTCCTGTGAATCCTCACCGCAACTGAAATCTGCTCTCTTCCCTGGAACAAATCCTGAAGCATCCCCTTCTGCCCTGTTTTTGGGTGAATCCCCTGCAGGTGCAAAGGGATGAGCTGGCCTAGAGAGATGTAGTCGGTTTGGGTGAATCCTGCATTGCAAGTTGATCCTCTTTCTTTACTGGGCATTGGAACTGCCGCAGCTATGGCCCTGGACCCTGAGCACTGTTCCAAGATTCCTGTAGGGTGCCTTTGTATATCTAATGCATGTGTTCTGCAGACTGACACAGTCTATGGCAGAAGCTGTCAGCGTTCTGTGCTGCAAGTTGCCATACTCCATTTTTCTGGGGCGAGGCGAGGACATTGTTTCAGCTTTCCCTGAAATCTTGCTACTCTTCTACTGGGTGCTAAGGCTGACCTTTAACATTAGTTTAACCCGATTCTCATGTATGTAACGCATTGAGCAATTGGGGGAGAAGTGGCAGGACAGTCTTCTCAGACATTGGTCCCCTTACATGAGTTTCGAGCATTTCCCATTGGCCACACCTTGTTTGATGGACATAAGCTAGAGGTAGGTATTATTATATTTCTGCATTTTGCTCTGTTCAGTTTCTGTTTGGAGAAATCCAAGACCTTGGGTTTTGCCTCAGCAGCAATGGCTCTTAGTTATTATCTTTAAAATCAACTGAACTGCTGGATGTAGCTATGGCTCCTTTCCTGTTACGGTAATGCTTGAAATACAGAGCGTGGCTCCATTCATCCCCAAAAAGATGCAATTGCTTCCCTCTGGGTGTGGATCTGTGCCTGAGCTCTGAGCAGCCACAACTTTTTCTTTGTTCTAGTTCACCCATCCATCCACAAAGGCCTTCTGTTGCATGTCAGCCAAGGAGGACAGAATGGGACTCCCTTTGGAGCCTGGCAAAGCCACTTCTAGATCAGCCAGTGGGAGAGTGATTGTGACCGACATGATGTTCACTTCTGATGGTCTGAATGCACAGATTTCGCTAGCCTGCAAAGTGAGAGACCAGGACTGAGAATTCTTTCTTTGTAGTCTCACTCCTATTCTTCCCAGATTTTTGATCCCACTCCTCTCCCTTCCCTCCTTTTCTGTGCTTTTCCCATTCTCTGGTTCTGCCCTCATCCTTGTGAACTATCCTATTACGTAATGCACCCTCCAGCTGTTGCCCATTCTGCACCCACCTCTTATCTTCCTGTGTGAATAGCAAATTGAACCTTACAAGGCTTCTGATCTTAGAAGCACCAGTCAGAGATCTCCTTGTAAGTGTCACATTGATGGCTGAACACAAAAGCAAGCTCATATCAGTGTAGCAAAGGATCAGATCAAAGGAAGGTTGAGGGGAAGCTGCCAGTACCATGTACCTGCATATACTGACTGACTGCAAGGTCTGCAGCTAACATATGGGATTCAAACTGCTTTTCTTTGGCATTCCAAGATATATGGAAGCACCAAGGATTTGTATAATTTTATACTGTGTATTTGGGGGGGACACAAATCTAATGGGACACATCCTGGTAAGGGAGCTTTGGTTCAAGCTGACAAATCCTGAGAATGGCCAGGATGGTGTGGGGAGGGCGTCGAGTGGCTCACAGCCTCACAAGGGGATGGGGAGCTCATGCAAAGTGTTTCCCTACCCTTCCTACCAGCTCGGTGCAGTTCCCGGCCCTTCTTTTACTCAGACAACAGCAAATACTACTGAAATTGTGGGTTATACTATAGTAACTCCCATGCAACAACCTCCTGGAAGATCCCAAAGATAGGGAGTGAGCAACTCAGCATGGGACCCTAAATCTTAGTAGGCTGGTGGGTGGGGGTTTAGAAAGGTCTGGAGTTTCTCCTCCCCCAGTTGCCCCTGGGTTAGGTGTACGAGAGATGCGAGACCCCATTCAGAGCTGTTAGCTAATTGTTAGTTCCTCACCTTTTTCCTGGTTGAGTTTCCTATCTGTCAGTCACCCAGTGCAATACAATGGCACATGTAGGGATGTCAGGAGAAGCATTGTCTCCCAGTCATGTCATTCCCCAGCAATCCACTGATCATGGAGAGTGAAATCATAGACAGAAGGATTATACACTCAGGGAGCAGTCAAGGATTCTGTAGGTGTAGCCTCTGGTTGTTCCTTGGACATCTAGATGGGCTCTGCACCCACACAGAAGGTGGGTCAGGATTTGGCCCAGTTAGATTTTTTTTTCCCTCTAGGAGCCACACATTGTGGAGATGTCAGGAAATTTGCCAAAGGCCCCACTTCTGATTTGTGTAGCATACTTTGATGCTGCTGTCAT
Source organism: Emydura macquarii macquarii (assembly GCF_026122565.2). NCBI lineage: Eukaryota > Metazoa > Chordata > Testudines > Chelidae > Emydura > Emydura macquarii. The sequence continues at coordinate 4,408,322 of NW_027133667.1, forward strand.
TGAGGCTTTCTGCATCTGTGTATGCATTCAGTATCAGTTAGATAGATTTTCAGCTCAGAAATATGCAAGATCTGGGAAAAATCATCCAAAACACTATACTACTCAAAAGGAGGGAGAAACATGGAGAATAGTAATGCTAATAGTAATAGGGATGATAGTGGATAATATAGTAGACATCAGTTTGTAATACTGTATGACCACAAAAAAAAAAAAAAAAAGCCAATGCAAGTTTGAGCTGCATATTTGGAGGCATTGTAGAAATATAGGACTGGAAGGGACCTTAAGAACTTATCAAGTCCAGCACCTGCTGCACTGTTATAGAACAGGATAGTAATAGACGTATTCTATACAGCTCTGATGCATTTACACGCGGAGCATCACACGCAGCTCTGGGCACCATTTTACCAGGAACATACAAAGTGCTAAAATTGACTAGGGATGACTAAGACGGCAATGTGCTAACAACCTCCAAATATTTGAAGGGTGTTAATACTAAAGAGAGAGAGGTATTATTTAATGTGATTCAGGGTGGGTATGTAAGAGACCAGGGCATAGGCAGTCTGGCGTAGTAGTCGCTGCTGGGTTGGTGTCAAGGACAGTCACAAAGCAGGAGTCGGCAAGCAAGGATCGGAGTAATCACTAGAGCCAGAATCAGTAGGCAAGAGTCAGGCTGGGGTCACAGTCAGAGATAAGTGGTAGTTACCAGGTTGGAATCAGGAGGCAAGTCAGGTGGGGATCAGAGACTGGGGAACAATAAGAGGCCTGGAGTCACAGCAAGCCACAAATCTGCATGGCTGCCTAAATAACCCTGGAGAGTGGCCCAGCAAGTTGAATAGTGAGCATATGCCAATCAGAAGGCCACTGGGTGCTGTCCCTCCAGTCCCTTCGGGTGGTACTTCCTGCAGCACCTAATCTCCACAGTGCTCCTTGGATGTGATTCTTCTACATGACCCTCCTAGGAGTGATGTGGGAACATCAGTTGGCCCAGGCTCTGCCACCTTGAGTTTCAATCCCATGGACCCTTACAGGATATAATGAACGATGAGACAAAATTAAGGGCCAATTTAGACTGACTAGCAGGAAATATTTCCTGCCATTGAGATGTATAATATTTTCATGCTGCCTATGTTAGGGTTTTGTTCTCTGGCACTTTTCACCAAAGGATTTGAGCAGCTGCGGAGCCCTATCTCCAGGGAAAACCCATCACTTCAGACTTTAATAATTAGATAAGACAAAACTCTAGAAAAAAGTACTGTAAGGCACAATCCTGCACTTGATGGGCTAGAAGATGAACAAATAGCACTATTCTGTCCATGACTTCTGTGAGTTTGTGATATATCTATTTGTCCTTTTGAAACTAAGTTCTATGTGATTAATAGCAAAGCCTTTTCATTTTTCCACCATCCTTTTTACTTCCACTTGTTCTGCTGCTTTAAACTAAAGTAGGTTCAGCTGGGCTAGGGGGGAGGCAAACCCTCTTATGTTCCTCTAGGGGATAATTGATTGATCAAAGGGCAGAAGTACTGTATGTGTTTGCAATTCTAGCCAGACATGACTTCAACCATTTAGCTAGAGTTCTGGTGTCAGTAGCCAAGAGCACTGAGGTTTTGGTATTATCCATTTTTATTTGAGTTTCTTTCTCCCTCAAATAGGCTACATATTGCTTTCCTTTATTTGTTCTGATGCAGTGCTGAAGGCCATTCACAATGAGAACAGAATGGATTTAATGCAGGTAAAGATATTCCTGTATACAACTCATGCTAAATATTTTCAGAGCACATATTCAGCATGTGTGTGCGCAATGTTCCCGGGAATTTTGAGGGGGACAAAATGCCAGAACAATGATCAGAATGTTTCCCCCTTGGCTTGTGGAAGTTTGCCTTGCAGCTTTTTGATGGAACGAGAAGTGTGAGAGAGACGGAAGCAAGCCCACTGCATTGGTTTGTTGCATATCCTATATTTTTGAACACTCATCTCATTTTGCCTGATGACCCATTTTACTTTAGCTGCTTGGTACATGCTTACTACTGTGTGGAAAAAATAGCATACGGCCCCTAGATGTTAATTGCATCTGTCTAGTGAACACTGCAAGTCAAATACTCATGAGAAGATACATGATTGTACCTGTTTTTGTTTTGAAGAAAAACCCATTTAACTCAGCACTGTGGTTGCATTGCCAAATCCTGACCACGTATTAGCAGTATACAGCATAGGAGCCACTTGCGGCCCTCAACTCAAAGACCTGTGTTAAGAAGGAAATGTATATTTGATTACAAATAGAAAATGTGCTCCCTGAGCTGCACCCAGTAATTTTTAAACTGAAGCAAATCAGCTGTCACTAGTAGGCACCTCCCTCTCACTTCCCCTGCAATCTCAGGAGCTGCTGGACTGAGCTCTGACTCTGAGTGGCAGCTATCTGCCTGGCTCTCTTTTGCTGGCTGCCTGCTGCATCACAGGAGAGGACAAAGTCAAGAGTAGGTCTAATTGCTCCATTGCCTGCTTCTTTGCCATGTCATGCCATGAGAGCCCCAGGGAGGGTTGGACAAAAGCTCAGCTTGCTCTGCCTGAGCCTAGGGGGGTAGTACCTAGCAAAGGAAGAGTTCCTCACAACAGCTACCCTGGACAACTGAGGTGAAGAGAAGCAGAGAACCTACAACCCGTTCCAGCTCCCTGGTTTTTTGCCCCACATGAGAGCAAGCCAATTGGCAACTCTCACCTCATCTCGTAAACCCACACTGGCATGGGGACATAAACCACCAGCCAGGATTAACAAAGCACAGCCAGCACTGTCTGCTCCAATTTGGGATAATGGGAGGCAGCTGTGCTCTTCAGTACACATAAGGGAGAGCAGGTGGGTTCTGCTATTCTAATAAAATGGCTTCTCCTCAGCAGAAGTAGGCTTCCCTCCCAAAGGCTGTGCAAGTTTTGAGCTGGGTACACCCTTGACAGGCAATTGGAAAGGGTTGCTCAGGGACCCAATTTCTGCTTAGGGGGAATTCTCTCCAGCCAGACTGAACAAAAAATTTATTTTAGAAATCAGGGCCTAAGAGTCTCCTTTGTGTTACTGCTCCATTGTGCTGTTCTGCTTCAGCAAAGGGGCCATGCAGCTCATTTAACTAGTTAACTGGTGATTTCCCCAGCCCAGGAGAAGCCTAGGCTAGTATAAACCTGATGTATGTCCCTCCTGTAGGTGGTTTTGCTAAAGTGAAGGGGGCATGTCTGCCAATGCTTCTGTGCCTTGGCTAGCCTCAGCAGCAGGGAACAGAAAAGATGGATGGAAGGAGCAGGGTGCTGGGAGTGAACTGGGAAGACCAGTTGCACCAGTATAGCTGAAATGCCAGTGCTTGGGTTCCATGCTAGCAGTGCAGCATCCACAATCAAGATGCAATGGGCGTGAGCCTGCTTTGAGTAAGTGCAATGGCAGCAGTGTTTGTGCACCATTGTGGATGCTCTTGTGTGGATACAAGGGGTGTTAGTTGTGTGGCAGGTGCTTGCAGTAAAACTCTTAATGCAGCACAGGAGCTACCATTGTAGTTGTGACCCCCATAGTCATTCCAAATCTCTCAAGGCTCTTAACTGCCCAGCGTGGGAGACAAATAGCTCACAGGAGCCTGCAGGCAGCAGAGCCTCCTCCCCTCCTTCTGTTCTTGGCTCCTTCCAGGGAGGCAGCTTGTGGAATGGTCATTCTTTGGGAAATGAGGGGTGCCATATTAACTAGTTTGTACAAAATTAGACTGGCTTGGGTACTTAAGTGTAGTGTGCGGAGTAATCCTGCTTTGGTTGGGAGATGGATTAGATAATCCGATAGGTCTCTTCCATCTATTTCATCTAGGATTATAAACCTGGGTTTGTGATCAAAAGAAACTCTTAATTGGTATTTAAGTAAATATTTCCTTCAGGAAAGTTAATGTTCTTATGTTTGTTCAACCAATATTAGAGTGGGCTACAAAACTGGCTTATCAATTCCCATGCAGAGGTGCTAGAACTAGGGGTGCTGCTGCATCCTGTCTTGAAGTGGTTTCCGTCATATACAGGTTTACAGTTTGGTTTGATAGCTCTCAGCACCCCCTCCGCCAGTAAACACATTTTTCCATCCCCTTTGTTCTCCTGTTAAGTTCCCCTGCTTATTATGCCATTGCATTCTCATGAGATGGCTGCTGCTACCAGCAATTGGCTCATAATTGCTGACACAATTGAAAAACCCTCTTTTCAAATACACTTCCTAGTTTAGTTTTAGGGGAAACGTCTTCTCAGGGTGTGAAATTTCACAACTGGAGGGCTGAATTCAATGGGTTTCTCTTCTTTTTGATTGTGTCAGGATAGCCTGTCCCTTTAAGGGCCCTGGGGCCAGCCAGCTCTGTTCAAGTGGCCATAGCTGTGCTGTAGTTAGCTGCCTCCTAGCCTAAGGGGGCTGGGTTAATTGGGGTCAGGTGACACCCGGAAACACCTGGGGCTCATCAAAAGGCTGAAGAACCTGAGTGTGGGGGGAGGTTGGGCTTTGGAACAGACTCGGGAAGGGCTGTAGGGAAGCAGCCTGGGATTGTAGAGTAATAAAGACTGAAAGGGGCTGAAAGCCTGTGAGAAGCCTTTAAGGAAAGTGCTTGGGAGTCAGGGCTCTCTCCCAGAGCCAGAGGTACTTAAAGCTAACCCAGAAGAGATTGGGTCCTGAGCTTGGAGGTGGGCTGAAGAGGTGCCTGAGCAGGGTGGAAAACCCTTTTGGTTGGACTCTTGTTACCCCAGGAGGGTGATTAGTCTCTGAGAGAGACCCACCTACATGGCTGAACCATGCAGGAAGGAGAAAACTCAGGTGAGGGGAAATTGTCTGGGAGTGCCTATAATGCTGTACTTGGTCAGCAGGGGGTGTTAGAAGGCAAGCATGCCAGAGGGCAGTGGTCCTCAAACTTTTTACCTCATGCTTTCCCCTTCACCTTGTCTATGCCCTCTGCCCCCTCTTAGCTGTGGTTGGGAGTTGTGAGTGGGACTGTGGCTGGCAGCCAGGGGCCAAGGCAGAGGCCACGGGTGGGGGTGGGTCTATGGCTGGAAGCAGAGCCACGGTTGGGGCCCAAGGCTGTGGCTGGAGGTGGGGCTGGAAGCGGAGCCACGGCTAGGATTTGGCGGCAGAGCAGGGCTGGGTGGTGCTACCTCCCTGCTACCTGTGCACTGGCCTGGGCCCTGCTGTGCTCCCCTTCCCCTCAAATGTTCTTTGGTGTGCCCCACAGTGTGGGGACCTCTGTCCTATGGCATTGCTATACTAGGAAACAAACTACACGTAATGACAGATAGGGTTGCAACACACCCTATCCGCCCAGACCCTTAAAAGCAAGGAAACGAGACGTTAAGGGGAAAGATTTGTGCATTCCTTGTCACCTGCATACTTCTCCAATGCAGTTGAAAATGCACTCCACAAGGCTTTCACTTCCGTCTTCACCAGCTACCCAACAGCAGTGGTGTAGTCAAGAGAAAAGAGAGTTTATCCACTTCTCATTGGGGGAATGTGGAGTTTAGTGTAGTTTATTGACTTATTTTATTCCAATGCCCAAAAACAACACATACCCCAGCTTCATCAAACTTGCATCTAATACGAAACATCAACAGTGACTTCATGTGTTTAATATAAACAGATCGGCACATCTCACTGTGCCATCTGTGCACTTGGGAGCTATTCTGCTTTTAACGCTGCTGAGGTCACTGTTAAGGTTTTGGCAGAGTGTGCTGTTGCCGCACAGTAATAGGCCTCTCACCCAACAAGGCCAGTGGTGTGCGGTCAACAAATGTGCTCTGTCTGCTTCAAGTCTGTATTTATTTGTGAGCCGATAAAGCAGATTAAACAAATAAGAGATTCATTAAAATTTATTGTTCACTTAGGCCCCAATTCAGCAAAGCACATAAGCATGTGCCTAATTCCACCATTGAAGTTTATAAACTGCTTATGCCCCTGAGCATAGAGTTACTCATGTGTTCAAGCATTCTACTGAAGCAGGGCCTTATTTGTGCAGACCGAAGGAAATAAAATCTGGAAGTTTGCAAATTATAGGCTTAGCTAGTCTATGCAAGCATGTGCTCCGGTTATCTCTATGTTCCCCCCCTTCTCACATCTTGTCCTTATTTAGGCCTGTATCCTACAAACACTTATGCATGTTCTTAACTTTAAGCATGGTCGGTAGTCCTGCTAGCTTCAATGGTGCTACTCATAGTGGTCAAGACAAGAAAAAGAAACAAGAAAGACTAAAAACATGGATAGAAAATAACAATGAGCGTCTACTTGGAAAAATACAAGCAACTAGTTGTGCATCCAGGGCAAAATATTCAGGAATATATAGTTAGTGGAGAGCTGGAGGGGAGCCTTGGAATAGAAAGAGACCTAGGGATTTGAGCTGGTTGAAACAGGGGAAAACAATTGTGCAAAAAATTTTGTTTCACAGAATTTGAAATAGACCCATTTTCTTAATTTTGTAAGAAATTTCCATGACACGTTAACTGAAATGTTTTAACTGAAATTGTTTTTGAAATAGCTACTGAATCGAAAAATGTGAGATTTTTTTCCCCCAAGAAGTGTGGGGTTTTAACAAAAAATGGAAAAGTTCACAAAAAATTGAAAGTGTTGATAAATGTCGACTGTTCTGTGAAAAAATTTAGCTTTCGAAAAAAGGTCATTTAAAAAAAAAAAAAAAAAATTGGGGTGAAAAACATTGCTAAACTCTACTATGGATGATAGTGGACATTAAGAGAGACCAAGGAATCACACTATGGAGCTATAGTGATGATGATATATATGTTATCTGACTGCATAGGATTATTGCGTTCAGTTCTGGGTATTACAATACCAGAAAGATACTGAGCAGCTGGAGGGAAATCAAAGAACAACAAAAATTATCAGGAAATTGGGAAGATTAGCTTTTTTAATCTTTCCTCATAAATTAAATATATAGTACCAGATTTTACTGCCCTTACTGATGTTGAATAATACCTGCTCTGCAAGTAGTCCCAATGAAATCAGTTCTCTCCCATTGACTATATATAAGAAAGGTCCTACTTGGCATGAGTAATGGCTTATAGTTTTAGAAAGAAGCAGCTGAGAGGGAGGATGTAATACTCTATAAATCTCTGAAGGGTGTAAACACCAACGAGGGAAACTAGGAGCAATGGGATGAAATTAAGAGAGAGAAAATTTAGTCTGAATATCAGGCAGAATTCCTGTCTGGTTGTAGAACAGATTCCCAAAATAAATGGTGGAAATCCTGTTGCTTGGGTCCCTTGAAACTTTGTTGGAGGAACTACTATAAACTACTGCAGAAGACACCCCTAAATTGGTAAGCAGATAGACTGGATGGCCTAATAGGTGTTGTTCATCTTAACCTTCTCTGATTACTGTAGGGTTGACAGAATACAGAAAAAAAAAATTCCACAAATATTTTTTTTGGAATTTAATAAGCATACTTTATTTTAATTATATTCATGTCCCTTTCATGTTGGCTCAAGCATTACTGGCACAAGATGCATGAAGAAAGCTAATTTGTAGCTTGAATGGTTGAATATTTGACAAAAGTGAATTTCACATTGTACATTGAAATGTAAAATTTGTTATTTGCACTGTTAGTTACATGAGTCACAAGGAGTTGTTTCTGTACCCTGGACGGACGACTTATATAACCAGCCAACAGACTGAGAGTTGCAAGTATTGCAGTCAAACATATAATTAAAAATGCATGTTGGATTTGTTAGCTGCTTAAACTCTGAGGTACAGTTATATAAGTTACAGAAGTTCATTGCATAAGTTACACCATGAATTGCAAATTGTATATTCAGTTGTAACATTTACAGTTTGAGATATTTGCAGGCCAAGAGTTATTCACTGAAGATTTTTATGAATCATTTTGAATAATGAATAAATTTGAGAATTTTGCAGTCTGTTAGCAGACAGTTAATGGATAGCAACTTACTTGACAAGTTTTGCTCCTTTTATGTTGTGAATTATTCACTCAGCTGTAGATTACTGACCTAAGATAGATTCAGATCGGTGAGCTAAATGAGAGACTGGGTATCTCACTGTCAATCTAGTCTGATGAATTTATTTCTGTGTGTAAATAGCAATATAGGACTTTTTCCTGCCTTGGAGGCAGTAATACCCTGCAGGTGCTTCTCTCCATAAACCTTTTGTCTAACACTTCAGTTCCCTAATCACTGTGGCAATGGATCATTCTGGAAGGGCGATACCCCCTTTACTAGGAAATGATGAACTACTCCCCTCACCCCCCATCCCCTCCAAAAAACCCACCAGAATTGGAGTTTGAAGGTTTTGTCAGTGAACCTTTGACTTTTTATGCAGGGTTCAAATCCAGCCTAACGTGTCAGTAAATGTGGTGATCTTGAACTCACCTCCTAGTAGGAAGCATTCACCACGGCTTAGTTAAAGCAGCAAAGCCTCCCTAGCATAGATGCAGTTATAGTGGTATAAAACTGCTTATATTGGTATTGCTCATTCCAGTTTGGGAACCAAAATAAGCTATAGTGGTATAAAGCACTTTATTTCAATATAATTGCATCCCCACTAGGGCTGTGTCAGCAAAACTCACACTCCTTATCATCGTAGTTATCCGGGTAACACTTTTTAATTGAAGACCAGCCCTAAGTATCTATGTTTCAGGGGCTTTTTGTCAATTTTAATGAAATCTTTGATGACGTTCTTTTCTGTATGAGAAGCTTATAGCACTGTGTGTGTTCACTGGGGACAGGGTGCCCAGGCTGCTGAATTCTGTTCCCAGATTTGCCATTAAACTTGCACTATAACCTTGGGTAAGTTACTCAGGTGGAGAGAAGCTTTCATCTTTGTTTCACAGTTCTGTAGTGTAGCCTTTTCTTTAAAATGAATTTTGTAATGTTGTATTACACTACTTGAGTTCAGCTCTGGTGGCTACAGTCTCAAGCTCAACAGAGTTACCTCTGCCACTTCTTTCAAATCTAGAACTTACAGGAACACATGAAGACCAAGAAAAAGTAACACATACATTCACAAGAACAAGGTCTAATATCTTTTATCAGCTTTATTAAAGTTACAAATATCACAGCGTATACAAATCCTTGATATGTCCATGCGCAGATTATAGCGACAGTCATACTCACATCCTCCTAGATCGTGTTAGGGTCTGATGGGGGTCTCATGAATGGATCAGTAGAAGACGGATGGTTCCTGCTGGAGTTTTCCTGTAGGAGGATCAGTTTTCCCAATCTGGTCACCCTCTTTTTGTAATGTGATTCTGACTGCATCTGCACACGTGCAATGATCAATCTTCTACTTCTATCATCTCGACATCATACAACAAACGAATGATAAAATAGAATCATTGGCTACAGTAGTGCAATGTTTGCAATGGCCACAAGGCAATGCTCTCTAAGTCCAGTGACTGAAGAGTGGTTTATAACAGCGGTCTAGATCTTTGGGTGACTCGCCTGGATAAACTTTGGGTAATGACTCCATGGACCTCACCGCAGCTCAGGTTTGTATGCACATGTGCAGATGTTGCTTTAAGTCACCTTTGTGCTTCCCAGCTGCAGTGGTCACTTTTCACCAGATCAGTCCTACCGTGCTGGTTGGAGAAGGCTTAAAGGCCACTCTGACTTGTGCTGGCTGCCTGTGGCGCCAAGAAGCTGTAATGTCAACCAGGGATCGCTAGAGCGTAGGGATACCCAGGGCATTCCTCCCTTCCCCTGGCCACAAGCTCTGTGCTGGCCACAGTTATACAGGAGATGTCACACAAGTTTGTTACAGAGTTGCTGTCCTCTACAACAGAGGCGGTACTCCTGGGACTGGCTTGGCTGATCAGGTCAGTTTTGTACCAGCAGAATGGCATAAAACTGCCTTCATAGAAGGGAGTACTTAGCTCCTGGTCTCAGTTTACTTATCGATGAAATAATTTTATAATAATGTGTTACCGGAGATGTGCTTTGGGATGCTTAATTAAAATTCTGGGAGATGCTAAAATGAAAGGCATTAAATAAGTGTTCAGTGGTGTTACTGAAAAGCACTTTTCACTTTAGGACCCCCCACGCACTCCCACATGCAGTGACAGCAGAGGACTGGGTTTCTTTAAGTGTTGGGCACATTTTTGAAATAATGTGGAAATTACACACGCAGTATCCATTAGTGCAATTAATAGGTTGCTTTCCATATTTTAACTGCAACACTGGGAAATATATGCCTGACCTGACAAAGAGATGGCCTGTCCATAACTTGAACCATATGAAAACATCCTGTCTTTACAAATTATGTTCACTTCCTCTGCAGATGTCTGGGCTGTGCCTGATCTGAATGAAGAATGGAATTTTTCCTGGTGTTGAGTTCATAGCTGATGTTGGGCTGGTGGGTAAGGAAATGGGAATATTCAGAAAGTGGTGTGTGTGTGTGTGTGTGTGTGTGTGTGTGTGTGTGTGTGTGTGTGTGTGTGTGTGTGTGTGGGACAAAAAAATAGGAAAAGAGAAGCAATTATCTCTAATGATTAAGTAACATGTCTTCCAGTATCATATGCAATCTAGCAAAATTTGGGTGTGTAGATTTTTAGCTTCCCCTAGCCATCTCTAAATTGACTGATCAGCAGTTATTTAGCAGATAGTTGCAAAACTTGCTGACCTTGACTGTGTTAACCAGGGGTCACATTTCATAGGTCTCTGCTTTGCCGAAGTCCCCTTTGCACCATTCCAGCTATGCAAAGGAGACTTAGAGCAGCCTCAAGTAGACAGCTGCAGATTTCCCTAGTGTGGGGAGATCCTCAGCTGATACAGGTGGCCTTACACCAGCCACACCTTCAATATTTTGGGGGCAGGGCTTAAATCATGTGGCAGATCCTCTGCTGGTGGAACAATCCTTATGGGATTGCTCCAGGTGATGTATGTTAGAGCAACTCTTGAACTGCTTTTATTCTCTGAGGGCGTAAGGATGGAGAGTGGAAAGATGGTTTAGAGCCACCCTCCTCCCTTCCCCACAAGATAATTTGAATATAAACTTAGCCCAGTTGAAGATCTATACCTTTATAATCCAGTCACTGGAATTAGAGGAGATTGGTTTGTGGCCATTTCAGACATTGCGTAATAGGACTACAAAGCAATGACGGACCTGCCACTAGAAACATACTAGGTCCATTTCTAATATCAATAATTCTGTCATGATAGCTGAACCAGGAGTTCTCTAATTCCAGTAGGTCAGAACTGCAGAGTGGAATATTACCTTAGGGAAAAAAATGTTCCCAGAAGACCAACACAAAATAAAATAGAGCTTTTAAAACAAAACCACAATAGTTTCCTCTCCCTCCATTGCTACAGTGGAACTATCTGTTGTCATAGTCAGTGCTCCAGTGCAAGAAGCATCTTCTTTAAAGATTAGAGGACAAGTAATGTTCAGCCAGGCTGATTGGCTAAATATTCCTTGGTGCTTTATAACCATACCAACGAACTCAGTTTCTGAATAAACTGATCTGTATGTCTTCTTGTTCCACTGATATTTCTTCCTCCTTCCATTTTGATTAATTTATTGTAGCTATTGTAAGGAAAATCACAGTTTCCCTTACTGTTGGCTTTCCCATCTGTCCCTCTTATAATATTTTATTTATCTGGCTTTCACCATGATGGATAACAAATTGGTTAAAAAAAATTAAATTAATGCAAATCCATTAAACGGGAATCACTGTTCCATATCTGCAACAGAATGAAAGGAGATGCAATTCATTACCAGGCAAAGTAAATTCAGAAGCATTTTCCATCCTTCAGGAATAAACACTATTTAAAGAGTCCTTTTGTGCAGTCTCAGTATGAAACAGCACAATTCCAGTGCCACAGAAGCAACTCTGTAGCTCTCCCCAAACGGTACTATCCTGGGACAGGGGAAGGAGGAAAGGGTGAAATGTGGAATCGAGATGGATTATCCACGCCATTGTATTAGATCAGTTGTGAGGCCTGGGTGTAATTTCCCAGGTGCGTGGTGGGGAGGTCACAGCAGCAAAGCACACAGAGGCTAGTATGAGTTTGAGTAGACTTGAGCTTTGAACAGCTCTTTGCCTCTCCCCTTTTCCCTGTTTCTAAGAAATCCAAACAATTCCTTGTATATTACTACGGTTTCTGCTCTTCCTCCTGAGATCTGTTTCCCTAGTCCTGAGCTTCTGTTTAACCCTTGACTTTCATTACTGGTGTGAGAGTCTTCTCCTCTGCAGCTCTTGCAGAAACAGCCTGCCTGTGCCTTTCTGCCTCATTGGCTTTCCATCTCATTTCAATGCTCGTCTGAAAACATATGTTTCCCCGTTGCAATGTCTCTGAACTCCTTTCCCCATCTGCTATTATTTACCTCTACAAGGAATTTTGGGATAGAATTTGCATGGTACACGTTGTCCAAAGTAAAGTTGTGTTTCATTGTACCTGCTGGGGATAGCTATTGGTTGTGGTAAAAAATGCAAAGTGTTTACATTAGACATTAACAACTTCTTGTTTTCAAATGTGTCACTTCCATTGGTGATGAGTACAGCATGAACCCGTGTCTCCTCCCCCCCCCACATGTGGTAGAGGATACATCTGTATGCCCATATTTGAAATTTACATTCAGAGACCCAAGACATTAATTCAAACCCAGTCCAGGTAGCAATGCAGGGCTATGTGGTGGAGGGCTTTGCTTTCCTGGGCTTTTCAGCATAGCTACAGTCATGCAAACTGCCAGCATGAGCGCATTGCACTAAATGAAAGTGGAGCGTGCTCTGGGGCAACTTATCCCACTTCAAAACCAATCTAAAGTTATGTCTACATGGCTCTACAATTCAGACTACAGGGGTACAAACTACAGTGCACCCAAAAGTGCGTTGTAACTGAGTTGTAAGTGCCCTGCATGGATGCTGCTAGTGCGAACTACCAGCTCTCGAGGACTACTTTTATCTACACTCTTATAGAATATTAGAAATGTATGGCTGGAAGGGACCTCAAGAAGACAGCTAGTCCAGCCCCCTGCACTGCGGTGGGATTAAGTATACCTGAACCATTCCTGAGAGTATTACATCCAGTTTTGTGGTTTCTGAGTTCCTATGCAGCCAATGTGGCTATCCTAAGCTGCAGGGCATCCACAAAAGAAAAAATGCACAGAAAACAGACATATGAGTATAAATCATGAAAGTAAGGATAGTTCCCGAACTAGGTAACAAGACACCAGTTTATGATCTGAATAGCTATTTAAGTATTTTCGAACCCCAGTGGAAGATGCTTTTCATTGTGATTTATTCTGTGGAATCATTGGGTGACAGTGTTTCTTTTATATAGTTTAAAAAAATCATATAGAAATTGTCATTTCTTCCTCCATTGCTCAATCACTGTTGTCACTGCCAACTTCAGCTGCAGTTTACTAGAATGGATCAGCATCTCTGAGTAGCTCTTAAACTAAGGAAAGATTAAACATCCAGCTATCACAAAAGCTATTTGAGCTAGGAAAGGGGCTGAAAAAGAAAAGGACATTAAGAACTCGTAACCTGGCAGCGCTGCTCATGCCACTGCGAAAAAAAGAGACAGGCAGCCACCTTGAAATGAGCTTTGACTTTTTGCCAAAATGCTAGAGGGAAAGAAACCAGGACAAGCTGCGTCCATTCCCTTGAACACTACTCGGCCATAGTTAATTATGTGATAGCTTTTTAGTGTAACATTTTAGTCATCTACAGTCTGTGAGCTATCCTGTTCAGAGCTTTAATTCTCATAGGGTGCTTTGTTTGCCCTTTTTTGGGGGTGGGGGAGGGTGGGGGGAATGGTTGTCCTGGAAATAGGAAGAGTTCTGCCTGAGAAGAGCATTAGTTATATAGGAGTTGTATACTGAAAATTAAGGGGGGGAAGAGGGGAAGGAAAGAGGCCTCAGATTGTTGCTTTACTGCACCCTCTAATCTCTAGCTGAAGCAGCCAACACAATACTTCATATCGATTCATATCATTCACTCATAAAACAATCTGCTCTGCTTTCTGAAAAGAACATTAGTTCAGTAGCACTGGCAGAGCTTGGATGGAAGTTAATTTTAATGGTAGTTCAGAGCCTGGATTATTTCTTTTTTAAAAGGATTTTATTCAGAAATGGTGATTTTTATTGCCAGCTTATTTTATAGCTGTCCAGTTCTGGTACATGCTAAGTATTGCGGTCCATGCTAAATTATTTCTTTTTGGGTGAGGAGAAGAAGTTATGTTCCTTGTCTCCAAGAGACCTAGCAATCCACTTGCATCTACTGTCTGTTTTATGGCTGTAGTTTGTGGCCCAGAGAGGGTGTGTTTCAGGAATAGTAAGTGAGTGTGGGAGGGTATGTTTAGAGGTTTTAACCTCACAGCTTCATGACAAGTCACAGTTTGTGACTTCATGTAATCCTTGCCTCAGAAGGATTGGTCTGCCTGACTGGACACGACACAGCTTCCAGCAGGAAAGTGCGCATATCTCTTCCTCTTGCAGGATCCTTATGCCTCACCAGGCCCCTTGGCACAGCACTTACCCTCTTACCAGGATCTTTCTGCCTGACATGGCAGACATGGCATAGCACTATCTCTACAGCAGAAATGCCCAGCCCCTCTTCTGCTGCTTCTGTCTGACAGGGCAGTCCCCTTCCCTCCCTCCAATAGGCTTGTGGTATAGCAGGCAGCAGCATCCTCCAGACAAAGACAGGAAAGAAGCCACGAATTTAGCACTGTCTCCCTCCAAAAATATCTCCCACCAAGGGCATCCATGGTGACAGTAATCTTCTTCTTTGCACAGTTGAGACAGGGATCCTTCTGGTCCAGAAAGCAAAGAGTGTACAGCACTGCTAAAATGTAGCCACCTCTGTGGTGGACAGTACCAGTCAAGAGGACATACATGCTAAATATCACTACCATTAAGGCAGTATATACTAAGATTTTAGCCTTTGGAGAGCCAGTGGTGAGCTGCCTAGGAGCTATCTAGTGCTGAAATACTTGATTGCTGTGCTATTGCAGCATGGGATGAGTAAGGCCCGGTCTACATCTAAAATGTGGGTCGACTTAGCTACGTTGCTCAGGGCTGTGAAAAATTTCACACCCTGAGCACTGAAGTCAGATCAACCTAAACTCTGGTGTAGACATGGCTAGGTTGATGGAAGAATCCTTCCGCTGACCTAGTTGCTACCTCTCAGAGGGCTGGATTACGTACATTGCCAGAGAAAGCCCTTCCATTTATGTAGGAAGCATCTACACTACAGCGGTGTTGCGGCAACTGTGCCACTGTAGCGGCTGTAGGATCGGCTGAGCCTAATTTGCAGTAAACCCCTTCATTGATTTTATAGGACTTTCTTATGGCACAGGATTAGGGCTAAAGAAGAGTCAAAAATTCAGGCTGGGTTTTATAATATTCAGAATAGACAGTCAGTTACTTAAAAGTTAGGAAATGCCAGAATTAACCACTTTAATTTGGTCCCCGTGCACATGTGCAATATGATACAGTCTTTAATTACCTGTGCACATACTGTTTTTTCCACAGAAGCTGAGGGCTGTTGTTTAGCCACTCTCCTTCTCCTCCTTTCAGCAGGAGAAGCTAATTCTTGAACTATAAAAATGACTGGAGACTTTTGCAGAGTGTGGTCCATGCATTGGAGTGGTCATAATTCCCTTCCAGAGGTCAGCGATAATAAACCTGCACGTGTCCCCAAGAGAGACACCTAACTTGCGTAAGAGATTGCAGACAGGGTTGAGCATGGTGAGGCTGCTTAAAGGGGGTATCTCCTTCTGCGGAGTTTTAATATTAATAATATTTAGTGTTGGGTGCAGCTCTATTCTTTTACAGATATGAAAGTATTCCACCAAATGAATATAATTAACCTTGTTTTATAGACAGGAAAATGGAAATACAGAGAAATTAAAGAACTTTTCTTGGATACTTTGTAAACTCTTTGGGGTCAAGGACTGTATTTCTGTTCTGTATTTGCACAGCACCTAGCGTCATGGGATCCTGGTCCATGACCAGAGCTCCTAGATGCTGCAATAATACAAATAATTAATAATAGGCAAACCTATAGCAGAGCTGAGTGTGTAACAAAGGAGTCCTATCTCCCAGCCTCCTGTTTTGAACCAGCATGCAGTGCTGCCTCTTGATACGGAAATCTTTGGTGAAGGAGGCATAACACAACCTTCCCCAAACCTTGCCGCTTAAACAACATGCAAAGCTGTTAGACTGCCTCTTTATTTCATATTTATTTTGGCTCTCTGTCTGAATACACCTAGTTAGCATTGAATTCCATAGCCATCTGGCTAGTATGTTAAAGGGCTCTTTCTCTCCCCCTAATCTCCTCCGCCCTCTATCTTTTCGTGTTGTGTGTCATGTGTCTTTTGTCTTGTCTTTAGGAAAGAGGAGATGTTTGCTTTAGGCTGGAATATCCTGCCTTGGAAATCTTTGGTTTAGATACCAAGGGATTTTCCCTTTCTGTCCTACTAACTCACTCATCGATATTGAAAAAATCATAAAATCTTTGGGGTTTTGTATTGCTGAGATATCTTTTCTTTAATGTAATAAATTACAAAGCGCTGACCTGCAGACTTTCATTCTGTGCATGCACTTGGTGGGGAAGTGGGGGTTTTGTTTGCAACATGGATTCAGTTAGATTAGTGCATGTTCAATTTGTTCCGATTTTGGCAGCCTCATCTTGGCATAATCTGCCAAAACCATGTTGAATGCAAGTATGTTTCAGGAAGAAAACTATGTATCATCCATAAGCCTGGAATTTAGAAACCAGCTCTGTTTGTAACCAGTGAGCTGTAGTCAGATCATAGGAAGAGGATGTTCTCAGTGAACATATACCCCAGAAATAGGAGGCTCACCATATTGCTTTCTTCTATTTTGTTCCCTCCTCCCCCTTCTCTTCCACAGAGCACTATGCATGCCTCTGATTTTGTTGTTTACTCCCTTTACACCACTCTCCACCCTCAAATGTTACCACTGCAACACCCATCCTTTTAGCCATCAAGGCTGGAGGCAGTTCCTTCTTAGCACATCTATGCTAATCATAATTTGCCAGAACAGTCCAAATCAATTCCAGTGCTCCTTGCCTAAGTAGATGACCATAAAAATTGAACCCAGGTCTCTTGCATGTCAACACAAAGCACTAATGGGTAGGTCACTGGGCCTGTCTTTTCTCTAATCATATATCACTTCTGATGAGACATGGGACCAATCTTATTTCTTTTTCCTTCCAAAGAAGAAACTCTCTGTACGAAAGGTAATAATGTGCACCTCAGCTGTGCTACTGCTGTAACAATCTACTGTTCATTGTCTCCTTTTGCATTGGGCTAGTTGCAATGTTTAAAAACGGGAATTGACTTGAGCAAAGTTTACTTGTTAGACTTGTATCCCGTCAGCCCTTTTGTAATGCTGCAGCTGATGGTTCCTCTGATGGCTGGAATCTCTGGACAAGATCAGCAACAGCTGTCTCTCTGGATTGTCTTTCTTTGTTGTCATTAAGCCTTACATTGCAAAACCCCAGGGAATCAGGAAGCAATGCTAATGGTGTGGTTTGGTTTGGTTTTTTTAGTGTTTTGGATGTTTTTCAAGGAATGGGTTATTCCATTAGGTTGAGGTGTCCCCTTCACACTCTCCATCAGAAATGCTGATGGCCATTAGAGATGTATTAGGTCTCCCCTTGGGTCTTCTGCTGACTTTGCCTTCAGTCAGTTGGAACCCTGTCCTGTTTGGAACTCCGAGAGGCCAAACAAGGCAACTGCCAGAGTGGGAGGGAAAAAAATAGGGGATATAGGTTAGCATCTCCTTGGTTCTTTTTCCAACCACTATGGTTTTTATGGCATTCTCAGGCAGCATAGAAAATCCATGTTGTAATAAATCTCTGTACTTTACTTGCTCTATGAATAAACAGGGATCGTCATCTTCTCATGTGGAGAGTTCCTGAATCTGTAGTTGTGAATTTATGGGGGAAAATAATAATAGATTTGTTCACCCCTCTTTGCTGGTATTTAAATAAAGGACTAGTGTCAGCATCGCAACAAACAGCCTATTGTGATTAGAGGTGGCAGTGTTGCCTACTGGTTAGAGCATGGGACGGGGAGTCAGAAGGCCTGAATTCTGCCGATGGTTTTGTGTATAACCTAAGGCAAGGTAATGGTACCGACCGTTGTATAATGCCTTGGAATCGTCAGATGAAAAATGTTACATAAGTGCAAGGTATTGCTATAGTAATAAAGCCCACTACAACAAAGGCACAATTACCTGATGACCTCGAGTTCAAACAAGAATGATTTCTGGGAAGTTCTCTGGCCTGTGTTATGCAGGATGTCAGACTAGATGATCACAATGCTTCTGGCTTTAGAATCTATGAATGTCACCTGCTGACCTCAGAGACGGTGATTGGCTCTCCCAAAGGGGGATGGCTCCCCTCAGGACGAGGCTCAAGAAGCAGGTCTTGAGTTTAGCCAGGCCAATACATCTACGGGCTGTGAAAACAAACAAGGCAGGTTAAAGTCACCTAATCCCTTTAAGTGCAGAGCTGGAGGGGCAGGAGTTGTTCTTACTGTTTGGTACATATCTCTTGGATAAAACTTGTTGCTGCCATGAATAAGGTTCTTTCAACCAACCGAACAGCTACTCTTTGAGGATCTCTTTTAACTTATAAACCTTACCTGACAGGCGACAGAAATGCTCAGTCTGTCTTGCTCTGGCCAGCAAATGTATTATAGTGAAGTGAGCAGGAGAGGGTTTTCACACAACGACCCTCTGATATGATTTGACATTGCAGACAATGGGATATGAGAAGTGGTAGATTACTCACACAAATGACATGAGTCTGTTCCATGGACAAGGGACTGTTTAATTGCAAAAAGAGCACTCCCAAGACTGCTCTAACCTCTCAGTAGGCACCTACTGGATACAAAATTTTTCATCCCTGAATAATAGACTTTCCGTCCATTTAAACATATGTCAGCTCTTTCAGTCTGGTCTAGTGTGATATATATTTTTATGACAAGTTATACCTTTCTTGGCATTTTAAAATAAGCTATTGATGGTATTGCGGATGCTGGGTTATTTTCTGGGCTTGCTTTCAGTTTTGCTATCTAGTCATGTCATCTGGGCTGCCTTCTGCTGGCCAATCCATTTTGATTTGATACGTTAAACTTGTATTATGTATACATATGTGTTAAATAAGGTAAATGCCCTATTCTCTGCTATGACTAAGCTGTCCTCAGCCATAGTAGAGAGCAGCAGCCTCAAGGAGCTGGTGACTGCAAGTCCTGGTGGAAGTTGAAACAGTGAGGAGACTAATCTAACTTCCACCACAGATATAAGGTCCATTATGGACGTTCCACCAGTGGAGGATCAAGAGTATCTCTTCCTGCCCATACCATCTCCCTCCTGGGATTAGGGGGATGGCTGGCCCAGGAGGTGGTGGAACTGTCCTTGCCAGCTTTCTGTTTGTCTGCGTAAGGGGAATTCTCCTTTGACTGTCTCCATTTTAAGATCTCTTTGTGCTGTTACTCAGTGCAAAGTGCCCATAGCACACTGGAGAATCCAGCCCTAAAATTTGTAAATACAAATAAGTGTGGTGCTTACAGATTCTGTGAGCTGCATTCACAAAGATGTGCTGCTGGAAATTCAGCTCAGGGGGACTATCACTAACCAAGCCCTGCGGACACAAGGGCATTTGCTATTGCAGAGTTCGTCGTGGGATAAAAGAGGACAGCCTGGTCAAATGACGCAGCTGGAAAAATACCTTTTTTTTTTTTTTTTCTTTTTGGATGACCTCTCCTCTTTAAAATCCCTCCTCAAGATTGGCTTTGTGCCTGTAGGGAAGCGACCATCCATGATGGCTAGACAGAGTGGTAGTTGGGGAGAGTTGTTTTTAACAGTCCAAACGTTTCAGAATGATCAAACTGTGCACTAGGCAACCTAGGATGCCGCTGTGTAACTTGGCAATCTCCTTGCTCTCCCTGTCCTTGTACGCCACCACCATGTTGCATCTTGTTTCTCTTTAGCTTGCAGACACTTCACGGAAGGGACTGCCTCTTTTTGTCTGTCTGTGCAACACCTAGCACAGTGAGGCCCTGCTTCTGATTGAGGCTGCTGGCTGCTGCTCATTGTAACTCAGATAACAATCCGTGAACCAAGGCCTTATGTGGAAAGGGCAAGGTCAAACAGGAAGCCAAGATTCTTCCTCCCTACCTCTGAGGGGGCCTTTTACAGAGGAAGAGGGAGCATCCTTATGATTTATGATCTCATCTCACCAGCAACACCTGCTTTTCCAGGGTTTATGACAAGGTAGCTGTGAGGTATCTAGCTGGCAGTGTCTTCCAAGCAGAGACAGAACTTGCACAGTTCATGGGGCAATAGATGTGTATTATCAGCTACTCTATTCAATTTTTAGAAATGAACTTGCCCACTGCCTTAAACTGTACGTACATATAACAACTGTAGGAGACCTCCATGTGAGTGGATGGTCAGTACTCTTGATAATGCCCAGCTATAATGGCAGCCCAGCCACTACACTTGCATTAAGCAACTGGGATACACAGGGGGCAGAACAAAGAGTTGTGAGTCTTGGGGCACCCAGAAGACCAAGTACATGCTCCTAAGAAAACAAGTCAAACTCTCCCAGAGGGGAAGAATGTGTTCAAAGCCCATGGGTTTCACAGTTAAAAGGCCTGGAAAGTCCAGCATAAAGATTGTCTATCTTGCCTAGAAAGAATGTTGCAAACTCATTGCAGAGATCAGTGGAAAGCACTATTTATGGGCAAAGCAGTCTGCATTAATCAGCGTTTTCCTGCTTCAACAATGCTACATTCATTGCATGGTGGAAAAAAATCAATCTGGGTTGAATTCTGACATTAGGCTGAAAAAAATGTCTGAGATTTCCTATTACATTTACCTTACAGGAATGCCATTCTTCTGGATGCTATGAATTTCTGCAGTGATAGGTTGGAACCCTTTTATTAAAACATGCAAAAAGCTATGGAATTCATACGAAAGTCATGTAACTCCTAGGTTATTTAATCCAAACAAATCCTGCCTCCCAAACTTGATCCCAAACTTAAGTTAAGAAACAATTCTGGAAAGAAATATTTTGTCTAAATGCCATCTTTTGAAGGCACTGGAGAAGATATTTAGCGTAGATGTTTGTCTACGCCAATTTTTTTTGTTTTAGCCCTATGAATTTCCACATATGAAACCCATGGGGACTGTCTACTGAGCTCATGACCTCTTCCAATGTGAAACTCATAACTTTCACCAACATAAGGTGAAGAACATAAATTCTACCTGGAAATATGATGAGTGTTATTTAGGCACATGCTGCAGTCCACATGAATGTTCTTTTAGTAAGGTGAGAATTCTCTAGGGCTTTGGCTCAGACTGACTCTGTCAATGTGACCTTTTGGAAGATGGGCAGAGACATAATGCACACTGCAGTTCTGGACTATGGGCTGTAGAGCACTTGAATTATTCCCTTTGTCATGTTGTGCTTCTGCTGCTAAGTCACTGGAGTGAAATGCTGAAAAAACATTTGCCAAGCATGCTGTCCAGCATGGCAATTTGTGGAGTTCCCAAAAACCAGCAGCAGGGAGACCCAGAGAGCCAGCAGAGAGGAACACATTGCAGGGAAAGAGGAACATGTTGGAGGGAAAGGCAGATTTATGTCTTGGAGCAGCAGAGACAGTAAATAGTTTTCCAAGGTACAGACACATAGGTAGCCTGAGACTCCATTGCACACAGTTGGCCAGGTCCTCAGCTGGTGTAAATCAGTGATGTCAATAGATCTGTACCTATTTACATCGTATGAAGATCTGGCCCAATATTCCCAGCCACTCCCTTAGAAAGAGGGCTTGTGTCTGCCTGATTCTGTCTTAACTTACACCAGTGTGAATCTGGAGTAACTATTGGAATCAGAAGAGTTACTTGAGTATAAAAGCAACATAACTGTGAGGAGGGTCTGGCCCAATGTATTTAAATGTGGAAGAACTAAACAAGGAGATGAGCAGAGAGATAGAGATACTGACACTATGCCTGTGTGTTAAGGACTCAGTAAAAAGCTCAAGGCCTGTAATCAGTGCTGTGATTGGAGAGAAGCTGCTCATACAATGAGATGACTTCCTAGACCAGGGAACACAGTTTTCCATCCAATATTTGGAGGCTAGAGAACCGAGGACAAACCTCTCCATGTCCATCCTAGCCCGACTCTCACCCCCTCCATGAATACTCTAATCTGGCTGGCAGTGCTGTTCATTGAGTTGTTGGATCTTCAGTGAGTCTTTACTGGTAATTGCCGTCTCAATGACTTTATTGATCACTTAATTTCTGTCTCCAAACAAGCAGGCATAAATAATTTTCAGCCCTTTTAACCTCTTCATCTCTCCTTTCTACCCTCTTTCCACTACGTAAATAGGTGGACAAAGAGATTAACAAACGCAAATGGATGTCTCTCCACCCCTCCAGTGCCCCATGGCCTGGAGATTCTTATTTCTGCTATTTATAACAAAGTATTTCATAACCATCGTCCTTGCTTCAGCTTCCCTGAAACTCCCTTCCCTTGGTCCCTTGAGAGAGTGTGAGCTCATCATTTCCCAGTGCAAATTCAGAACTTGGTCTCATACTTGGCTTCTTTTCTTACCATGAATAGAATATTTATCCTTCCATCAGCTGAACCTTTACAGAGAGCTGCAGTTTGCCAGCTGTGGGTATGTACTACATGAGAAACAGCATTGGCAAAAGCTGTCTAGGCCCTTTCTATCTCTTTCCTCCCCCTTGAAATTCAATTGCCTACTTGAGACATATACACAACTATAGCTAGTCCCCCTCATCAATTTCTAGCTGTCTCCTTCTCCAATTGACCACTATCTGAACATTTTGCTCTAAACTAGAGGATCTGGGATCCTCTTCATTTGAAAATAAATTGGGAAGAAGTACTTAAGAGAAAGAAGCAAGTGGAAAAGAAACCCACCTTCCTCCCCTCTACTTTGGCGTTCTTATCAATGACTGCGGGAGAGAAGGAACTGAGGAGAGTTCACCCTCGCCTGCTGGTTAGCCTCGTGGCTGAGCAGGGGGGCCAGTGCATGCGTGGGCTGAATGGACACTGCTACCAAAGTTCTCCGATCAGCAGGGATGCAGGCAGAGCTACAGTGGAGCACTCATAAGCAGACACATCTCAAAAAACCCTCGTGACTTCACAAGGTGAGTAACTTCTTCCTCTTCGCAGTACAATACCGAACTGGCTCGAGCTCCCACCCAGGAACCTGGGAGAACTAAACACCACCCCTGGATGCCTTGAAGAGGCAATACTTCCCCTCTCGCAAGCATTGAGTCGGTACATAACACAAAAAAACTTTTATTAAAACGAGAGGGAATTCAGCATTAATTTGGAAAAACCCCACAACAAAGATTCAAAATTATGCAAACAGTAAGTAAATACCTGCTCCACAATATCCTGGGCAGTGTCCTTTACCTCTGTTTTCCACCTTGCGGTGTGAAAGTCCAATGGACAAATGTCCCTTTAACACCCCCGCCCCCTTTCCCTCCATTCCATCTCACTCACAGTTTGTTATATGCTGTCCCATAGCCCAAGGGGGGGGGGAGGTTCAGGTGGATTCATTTTCCTGCCCCTGGGTGTTGTGGTGAGGGTGGCTGAGTGATGCCTCTGCCATGACTCACTGCTGTCACTGTTTCTAGCTGCAATGTCCTGTTCTGAAGTTCCACCACCTAGCTCAGTCCTTAGTGATTTTGCTAGGTAGTGGGGAACCTCACTACCGCTGGTGCTTCTGTGTTGTCCTTCACCGCAATGTTCTGCATTCCACATCTAAGACTCACCCCCTAGGCTAGCTTCTTAATGATTTCAGCTCTAGTGATCACTGAGAAGCAAGGACTCTCAACTGAGTCTATTCATCTCTGTCTTTAAACAGTGGGGGGAGGGACAAATGGCATCTAAAATCCTTTAAACAGAGCCTAAAACACAAGTTAGAAATGCCGGACCCAACTTCCTCCTGACTTTCACTTGGATTTTGCATCATTATCAGTGAGTGGGGTTCAAATAAGTGTTACCACCCCCGTTAGGGCATATTATGTACAGTTCTGCTGCCCTTTTGCCATATAATAAGGATAACAACATTTTATTACCCTTGCATCCAACACTTAAATGAATTTTAACCCAAAATAGCCAAAACTGGTCACTTTGGAAAAACAAAGTAGGTGTGTATGTGCAAATGTGGTCTGTTCTTCAAGTCTTTCCCCCCAGTTCATCAATAAATGGCAGGGGAGAGCTCATTCAGATTACTGGCTTACAGATACTAGTAATATACTGGCTGTGTATGTGCCCTGTACAGGATGGAATCCAACATACTCTCGTGTCTTGTGAATGTCTCATCCTTCAGGTCGGTGAGGTAATATCTTTTAGTGCAGATAACAGAAGTTGGCCCAATAAAAGATATTACCTCACCTGCCTTGTCTCTCAAATGTCATGGGACTGACATGGCTATAACAACACCGCATCATCTGTCAGGTGGCTGGTGGCCTCAAACGAGGATAAAGCCCTATTACTCCTGAGTACAATGGAGCTTCTCCTTTAGATAAAATGGTGGATGGTGGCATCCCTCCACAGCCGCCTTAGTTGTTCACTGTGTTAACTGATGCCCCATAAAGCTTCTTACAAATAGAACAATGCTTAAGTAACACAACAGAGGGAGAGGGCGGTTGAAATGTCCCCCCTGCCTTGGATGCTATGACGGGAGTCTGGCTTAACACTTCCCAGCCAGGACCATGAACATGTCCCTACAGTACGGGCCTAATGTGATTGTGATGGTGGTGAGTGTGTTGGGATGACAGGAAACCCGAGACTAGTGCATTCCACCAGTGTCTGAGAGTGAGATGCTGATCTATAGGGCTCGGAGATGAGAGCATCTTTTTGTATCTGCTTTATGCACTGCTCCTCCTGGAGACAAACACCATCTTCACCCAACATCCTAGACATTTATACATGCGGAGGTCACCTGACAGTATGACAAAGAACCAACTTAGATATGTAATGATACAGCAATGCTGGAGTGCAGGTGTCCAATGGACAAAGACTTTCCTGAGTACAGAATGTGGGTCAAATCATTCGCTATTAGCTTCAAACATACAATCAAAACATAAAAAGATATGACCATTGCTTTTGGTCCTGAATCAATGAAGATGATATAACTTTGTTCAGAAAGGGTCGGAGGCATTGGCACAGGTGACAGAGGAGAACAACCCCAACAAACTTTGAAATAAAATGAATACTATGCTTGAAACTGCCAACGCAAACATTCTGAAAAGTCAGTGTCAGACTGCACCATGGCGAACTGAGAAAGTGGTTGAGCTGGTGGAAAAACGACAGAGTGAAAGAGAATGGCTTGGAGATGGAAGAACATAGGAGAGAATATAAGGAATTGAGCAGACAGATTTAAAGGCAGGTTAGATGAGAGGAGCGAATATATCAGGGCAAAATGTACAAAACTTCAGAATGATAAAGACAGTAATAATACAAAAGGGTATGTTCACAGCGGTCAGACTTCTTACCAAAAGGTTTTCCTGTGCTCAAACAGAATAAAAGATCATGATGGCAAAGTTCTCATTGAGGGTGATTGTTTTGGAGTATACTGGGCCCTTTGAGGCCTCCTGCTGGAGGCCTTGCAGTCCTGCCACACCCTACCCTGGAAAAGGAGCAGTGAATGAGAGTCCTCCAGGCCTGCCTAGAGAGGCTGCAGGGAAGCAGCCAATCAGAGCACAGCAGTCCCAATTAAAAAGGCACTGCAGGGCCTGAGCAGATCAGTTGTTGGCCGGGGCCAGAAAGGTGAGGAAGGAGGGGAGTTGAGCTCTTCAGCCGAGCGGTAAGGGTGAAGACGGAGGGGCTACATAGGAAGTGGCCCAGGGAATAGCAGCAGCAACTATTACAGGAAGCAGTACATGGCTACTATTTATAGGGTCCCTGGGTTGGTTCCCAGACCAGTAAGCAGGCTGGGTCCCTTCACTGGCAGGATGGTCTAAGCCTTCCAAAGGGGATAAGGCTTGTTTAGAAGCCCCAGTGAAAGGTAGGATTTGAAGAGTCTCCAGGAAGAAAGCCCTGATACACTGCTCTATAGACCAGGGCAGGACAGACATGGACTTAAAGCTAGCCCAAAAGGGGCTGAGGAGTGAGTCCAGAGAGAGGAGAAAGATGGAATAAGGGCACAGGGACAGACAGGGTTGGGTCTTTAACCCTGGAAAGGATTCCTTTATGTGTTTAAACTGTGTGTGACTCTGCGGATGGACCACCTCTTTCTCCTGTCATAGTCACCAATCAGGGGACAGAAGCCAAACCATGTGATTAGGATGCTCATTCTCACGGAAGGAATGATCAATAATGAATACATGTGGTCATAAACTATAGGCTGAAATCTGTTCACATAAGATGTTTGTCTAATAATTTTGAAGAACAGTTGTAAAAAATGAAAGCCAGAGCAAAGGGTGAAAATTGTGGAGTAAACTGCTTGCTATGAACAGTTCACCCAGCTGTATCTACAAGACAAGAATGGGAAAGCTGCCTGGAGCTGATTAAATCTAAGAACATGCACTTCAATCTTCTTGGGGAAGCTTATGGTACCGTAGTACATGGTAGCAAACATAATAGAACAAGCAAACGATGGATCTACACCTGCCCTCTTCCAAAAAATTAAAGTACACAGTGGGAGGTTATAAGTGCTTTCAGCTGATTGGTCTTTGTCAATCTAAAGGAGACATTCTGGGGAGTTTCTGTCAGTTCAGTGCTCGAGGCTAAATCTGGTGTGACGTTTAGATTGTCAGTGTCACATTTAATCCAGAACAAATTAATCCTAGCGGCAGAGCTCTCAGCAATTGCCATGTAGGATTCCTGGCCCCCCCATGCTTCAGAAGGGCAGTTTATGGAAGGTGTGGGTATGAGAGGAGATCCTGTGTCATTAAGCATTGTGCCTGAATAGGTTCATAATAAACCCATTCCTAACTTTTAAGGATGGTCTTCACAATGTGGTGCCCTGAGAGTGGGGAACAATGAGGAATCCTCCAGGCTTCAGTGGGATAAGGAGGACTCAGTCACTGTCACCATAAAAACAAGACCTTTCCCCACTGATTTGACCCCCATCCATCAAAGCTAGGATCAAGGTGGCATCAGTGCCATCGCTGCAAATTGATGTTCTTGATGCTCCTGAAGATTTTGAGAGATCATTTTCTGGAGCAGCACCTTCTGTCGTGCCACTGTCCGATAACCACGTTGTGGCCTGTGCGGTGCAGGAAGTCAGGCTAGATGATTGTAATGATGCCTTCTGGCCTTAACATCTATGGCGCTGCCGCTGGAAAAGTCAACTTGGCCTCTGTGGTCAGAGTACTCTGGTCACTTTTGAGACAAAAAATATCAGGACTGACATTACCAGTTCCTGATGAAGTTTTGAACCTTTGTGTCACTTCTCAGACTGGCCAAGGGGACATATTATTTCTTGGGCTCGTTACACAATGTTGAAATATGCAATTTTTTTTCCTTCTAAAAACGATCAGCCAATTTAGTGCTAATGAAAGGTACTAGCCTGAGAGCCTTGGAAATTGAAGCCCTCTATTCATCCTCGGAACAGATTCATCATGGACAACAGCAGTGTGAGCATCTCTACTAATGTGCCTCAACACCTTTCTTTACTGCCTCTATGAGGCGAGAGGACAGTTTATTCCCCATGCCCATCATTGGTCTCTCTGCTGACACTGCCAGCAGGTGTGACACTTAAAGGGCAGGTCAGATAATGGGGGCGCAGGTTCACTAGCACTTGGACTGAGACCACAATATTGGAATATGCTTTGAAAATAGAAGAGAGAGAGGTGAGCCAAGGTGTACAGGTGGTATCCCTGCCATGCCATTGTGTGATGATTCTAGGGTGACCAGATGCCCTGATTTTATAGGGGCAGTCCCAATATTTAGGGCTTTGTCTTATATAGGTGCCTATTATTCCCTTACCCCTGTCCAGATTTTTCACACTTGTTATCTGGTCCCCCTAGATGATTCTCCTTGTAAACATTTGTGGAGCAAGGAAGTTATTATGGAAAGACAGTAGAGCTACATGGAGAATGGGAGTGGAAGTGAGCCATGTGGGTGGAGCAGTAAGAACGAAAAGCAAACGGTGAGGACTTCCAATGTTTGTGCTGCACTAACTTTGGAAGATGCTAACAATCTGGGTTGTCACTAATAACTTTATTGCATAACATTTTACTCACACTGTGAATCCACGGTGCATCATTTCAGTTCATGCCAAGTAACATTTATGACCTGAGGCAGCTTGAAACCTAGTTTTCCAGAGGCAAAAGGTGAAAGCATATTTTACCCTTTTGGAGCCAGGAGGCAGAAATCTTGACATCAGCCTATGGGCTGCTCTGACTTATGCTACTGTGGAAGATTGGTGTAGTCAAGTGCTGCTCTGCTCAGGCCCTTGACACACCCCTTCCCTGAGTCCTACCTTTGCCTGGGGAATGAGGGGGGAGGTAACTGGCACATCAGCTGCCTCCTTTGTGTTTATGCCAGCAGGGAGTTCCCCTCCACAAGGGGAACGTGGGATGTACTACATCTCCAAATTTAACGGTTCTGAGGTCATATTGTCTTTATAGTGGCCGTCGATACTGTTCAGTTATGCTGCACAGATTTCAAGATTGTTGAAAAAGAGAGCTCTCAGTATGATTTTTTTTCCCCCACAGACATTGGCCTCAGTCATTTGAACTAAATGTGAATCTCCATGAGCTGTAGCAATATTAAATCTTTATGTGTCAAGGGATGGAGTGGAGACGCTGCACTCAGTGGATGGAAAAGAGAGGGCTAAGTCTCTTTTGTCTCTGAAAATAAGAAAAGCACAGTTGTGTGCCCTCATGAGTGCCGAGATTTTCAGGGAGCCTTCCATGAGGAAAATCATTCTGGGCCCAGCTGTAGTAAATGATGTCACTAGAGAAGGGATGTACTCAGAGGACTTGGAGCCAGTTTACACAGGAGCTAGACCCTCTGGGGGGGGAGGGTGAAGGGAGCAATCTCTCTTGTGAAGCACTTAAACATTGGCTTCACAAAGTCATCTTTATGTTGACCTTGTTTAGAAACTTGGACAAAGGAAACCCTTTTGGAAGTGTAGGGGGTAATTCTCCTCTCTCACCAGTTTCACACCAGTGCAGTTCCATTGACTGCAGTGGAGTTACTTTAAATCTACACTTGTGCAAACAACATCAGAATGACAACTTGAGTTTGTCTCTGGCTACAGGAAACTTTTTGTAAATGTGACCAGGAAACCTTGAGTGTACTTGTTTCAGCTCATCTGCCCTGTCTGTAGGACCTGAAGTAGAGATCTGTAGCTTGAAAGCTTCTCTCTTTCACCAACAGAAATTGGTCCAATAAAAGATATTACCTCACCCACCTTAGAATCCTAGAAGATTAGGGTTGGAAGAGACCTCAGGAGGCCATCTACTCCCAACCCCCTGTTCAAAGTGGGACCAACCCCAACTAAATCACCCCAACCAGAGCTTTGTCAAGCTGGGTTTTAAAAACCTCTAAGGATGGAGATTCCACCACCTCCCTAGGTAACCCATTCCAGTGCTTCACCACCGTCCTAGTGAAAAAGGTTTTCCTCATATCCAACATACACCTCCCCCACTGCGACTTGAGACCATTGCTCCTTGTTCTGTCATCCGCCACCACTGAGAGCAACCTTGTCTCTGTAATATCCTGGGACCACCATGACTACAACATTGCAAATGTCTGTTAGTGACAATCAGTAGAAGGCAATCACAGTTGTACATCCTTTCCGTAGGGAGTGTGTTCCACCAGTTGTCAGTGTTGTATAGTCTGAAATAATTCAGGTGTGTTGGGCAGTTAATCAAGTGTGGCTCTGACATATTCTGAACTACATTCTCTGTAGTGTTTTAAGTTCAGTAGGCACAGGAGGAATTTACTGATATGATATTCTGCTTGCCTAACTACTGCCAAATTTATTTTCATCACAAATGCTATATATCTTAGTTAAACAATTACCATTGCAACCACAGGCCTTTGTTGAGGAACACATCCCTGTTCAGGACAAGACTTAAGCATGTGCTTAAGTCCCATTGTCACCAATGGGATTTAAACATGTGTTTAAGTGCTGCCCTTAACTGAGGTCATAGTTTCTTGTTTGCCTTAGGGTTTGATGCTGCAAGGAGCTGAGAGCCCTTAACTCTCAATGACTGGAATGGGAATGGAGGGTGCTCAGCACCTCACAGGAAGTTACCATAGCCCATTAGTGTTGATTGTATTACTTTAAAAATATTAATAAATGGAATAATATCCTTTTTTTAAATGTGTGACTCTGTGTTCTTTGCTGCTGCTCTAGGCAAGTGCTCTCTCTGGACAGGTATCTGATAACATGAAGATTATTTCCAGACAAATAAGCAATTTCCATCTTTCTGCCACAGCTTCTGAACCATGAATATAGCTGAGCAAAAGTGGATAGAATGTTTTTCCAAACTAGCATGAAGACATTAAGTTCATCACTAGGAAGGCTGCAATTTAAAAAAGAAAATCTTTCCACAGTAGCTTGCTTTTTTTAAATACTATTCTTGGTTTGAAACTTTCATTCTGGGCGTACATTTGGTGCCCAGATGGTGCAGGCACACACAGAAACCCATCACGCTGTCAGGGCAGGCGGATACATATGTAAATATTTTGCCTTTTTCCCTATAATATTTGGCTTTGTCTAATCTAATTGCTGTCAAAGGCAGAATGCTAAGAACACTTAAGAAAAGCAAACAGCGAGGACCTCCAATGTTTGTGCTGCACTAACTTCAGAAGATGCTAACAGTCTGGGTTGTAACTAATAATTTTGTTGCATTACGTTTTACTCACACTGTGAATCCATGGTGCATTGTTTCAGTATGTGCCAAGTAACATTTATGACCTGAGGCAGCTTGAAATCTAGATTTCCAGAGGCGAATGTTGAACACACATTTAATTCTTTTGCAGCTGAGAGGCAGGACTCTTGACATCATGTACTAATGTCTTTTGTGTTGATGCTCATGGTGGGTGCTCCATTTCTGGCCCCAGTATGGGGTTGCATCATTTTCTCATTTGTTTTATTGATGTATCAGTCAGAGAACAACAGTTAGCAAAGTCTGTGTCTGTCTCTCTCTCTTCCTAATGGTAAACTGAGCATAGCCAGCACACTGAGAACGCCTACTTATTTATTAAGGACCTGATCCAAATCTCACTGAAGTCAATGGAAAGTTGACTTCAGTTAGCTTTGGATCAGACCCTAATTGCTTGGCAAGACGGTCTGATGAAAGAAATGTTGGTAGGGGTGCAAGAGAAAGGGATATCGGAAACCCTCCTTGCATCATTGAATTTCTATGTGTTTCTGATCAGAAGCAAGCATTGGCTAAGGCATCAGTGGTGGGGAGCCTGTGGCTAAAGCAAACCCATTGCTTCCATGGGCGTTACCTTCCCTGAGAGGTTCCTCAGGAGACCAAAGCTTGAGTAGGGATTGTTGTGGGGAGAGGGGAATGGCTATAAAAAGGAAATGTTGTATCTCCACCATGAAATCAAACAAAAAAGTAGTGTCACAAATGGCTGCCTTCCATAGACTGTAGATGAAATCTCAGCTACATGATAAACAGGGTACAATGCCAGACATTCATGTCTGAGTTTCGTTTGTCATTTTTTGGTCATCATATGATGTCACTGCATTCTGCTTCCGTTCTTTTCTATTCTGGTTTTTATACCATAGTCATCGTGATATCTGAGCACCTTCCAGTGGAACTTTAAGCTGCATGACAATCATCTGTATTGTGTGGTACTCTCTATCTTGTTCATCTCCCCAGGGGAAAAATCACTTGAGAATTGTTTTTTTTATAAATATGTATATTGTGTCTGCTGTGCTATGCTTTTTATTACTGAGGGACAGCTCAACAAAGTGTGCCATCCACATCTTAAGTGGGATAGACTTAGTGAGTCAAAGACAGCTCTAACAACCCCACTAGAGTCAATGGAGTTTCCCAATGAGTTAATTTGACTCCCCCTCTTTGTTTTCTGGTAGTAAAGGGTCTTGGCTGGGAGAGCACA
Organism: Emydura macquarii macquarii; assembly: GCF_026122565.2. Taxonomy (NCBI): domain Eukaryota; kingdom Metazoa; phylum Chordata; order Testudines; family Chelidae; genus Emydura; species Emydura macquarii. The sequence continues at coordinate 4,440,388 of NW_027133667.1, forward strand.
TTCCTCTTGTTTAACATTTTATTTCTTTTTCTTTTTGCCCTTCCCAGGAGCAATTGATCAGTGCACGTACATCAAGTACCACTACTCCTCAGCAACAATTCCCAAGAACCTCACCTACAACATCACCAAGACAATCCGCCAGGATGAATGGCATGCCTTGCGTAAGTGTCTCCCTCTTTTTTCTTTCTTTCCCCTAGTGTGCACACAAAGGGCGGTAGTAATCAGTAAATGTGAATTGGGACTTTGACAGACAACCCAATCAGAGACATCTCATGTGTGGATAGTCTTCATGGCAGATAAGCCAATTTGCTGCTAGTACCCACAGCTCTTTGGCTGACTGGAAATTTTGCTTTAGCATGAAAGCATGAAATGTGTGAGGGAAAAACATTCATATGCAGAGGTTAGTATTGAATTAAATATGAACATGAATAAAATAATCAATATTTGTAATTTTTATTTCAATAAAATCTTTTGCATTTGCATTTTTTCCATGCATTTCATGCTGCTGCAGAATTTTCAGCTTCCAGCTGTAATTCAGTACTAGCAAATAGCAGAAATTGGTGGGTTCTCTCATAGAATATGTGGTTCTATCTCCCTCCCCCGCCTCTTGGGTGGGAGGCACTGTTCAGTGACGCTGCTTGCCTTTGAGAGTCTGGGAAGAGATATGTTGCTGTTTAAAGGCATAGGGAAGAATCCTGGCTTCTGGTGGCTATTGACCACCAACTTGTAGCAGTGACTAAAGCAATAAGACATGATAGGGAGGAGTTGCCTGGAGATGCTGGATTGGCTTATAGATTCTCTTCCTCCTTATGGACTTGGAGATGGACAAAGGGTTTTCACTGACAAAATGGAAAAATTAGGATTTCACATGAGAGGGAAGATGCTAACAGGAGTGCAATACCTTCAAGAATTTCGTTAAAATTTATCTATATTTGACTATCTGGACCCTGAAGCATCAGACAGAGTCTGGCCTTAGGGACATGGGAAACAATTTTTCACTGAGCCCAGCCTTCCCACAGACTGGGAGGGGCACTTGAAAACAACAGCCACATCATTGTACTTGAGTGAATGGGGCGCTCAAAGCCAGAAGAATGTCAGGGGCCTTACTTGTTTCTCAAATATGGACTCTAACATGAGTTGTGGGGGCTCAGTACCTCTTAATATCTGGCCCCAAAATCATTGTCCCTCACTTCCATCCCCTGTAAATTTCAAGCAGCTGCTAACTGCTTGCACCGAGGTGGAAGAGTTCTGGGCCTCCATCTTTCTTTATGGATATGTCAGTCCTTCCCCATCTGATGCTTCAGGATTCAGCTAGTCAAATACAGACAAATTTTAAGGAAATTCTTGAAGGTGTTAAAGTTTTCCTATTTTAAATTTCCTGATGATTTTATTGGAGTGTGTGTGTGTGTATGTGTGTGTGTATGTGTGTATATATATATATAATTGGATTGTGTGTTGTACTTTGGAAATTCTACTCTATTTTGAGCAGCAGTGATTATCTTCTATCACCACCTTCTGGGAATCTCACAAATTAAGGCAGGAATTATTGGTTGTTTTTTTTTTAAAGACATCTTTTAACTAAGCAATGTTTAGGGTTATGGGTTATTGTGAGGTTGTACGTGTATTTTCTTTCAACTGAAGTGTAATTGCTGACATGTCTGGTCATATTGGTCCCTTGGAGTGCTTCCCCCTTTCTGTTCTCGTGCTAAGCTCCGTGAGAGAATGCAAAGTGTCAGCAGCTGACTGGAATCTTTAGTAGCACATTTTCCAGTCTCTGAAGTGGCAGTCTAGACACAGAGTGTTTACACATTTACATATCCGATTTGGTCTGAGGCACTTTCAGGGTGAGACTGTTGTTTATTTCCTTACTGTGGAAAGTACAGGGAGAGTGTGTGTGTGGGCACGCGCATGCATGTGTGCATATTCCTGACCTAGATTTTTTTGATGCTTTATGAATCAGATAAGTGTAGGTAGATAGCTATATCTGACTGAGGTATGAATCTGTGTCCCTCTCAACAAAGATGGGGAAGGAGAGGCACCCCTTGATAAATCTGTGTTGTCTATAGATCGATTTGTCTTATGCAGTGGCTTTAGCTTTATGGGGTTAATGCATAGCCATTGGAGGGTCTGAAAGGTCACTGTATTTAAAAATGAACTGATGTCATATGTATATTTTACTACGTAGAGGCAGGTGTGTTTTGCGGCTTGCTACCTTATTCATTGACCACCTCTCCGTTTTAAAGGAGGGAGATGGCTAGGACAGCTTTCATTAGCAATCTTCTTTTAATCTCTTTTTGGGCTGCAGGAGGCATTCCCTCTTCAAAGAGCTTCTGGAATCTTCATAAGGTGGTCACTAGCTTAGGCAAAGGACAGCACAATAAGTTTACTCACACAAACCCTCTGCCCATATCCCCCTCCATACCCATGGACAATATATCATACAGCTATGCTAGTTTCATCCATGTCACAACTTCCAATTCTGGTTCTCGCAGCTGTATGGGATACACAGGCCATAGCAGGTACGGGGCAGGCCTTCATTAAAGATGTTGTTGTCCATGCGAATGAGGATGGATTGACGGAGTCCCCTCTTCTTTATCCTACCTACACCTACTGGCTGAGATCCTCAAAGGGCTATGGTGACAATAGGCATAGAACTTATCTGATTAGTAGAGTTACAGCCCTAACAATATTTGGGCTTATACTTTGTGTTTACCTTTGGCCTGGTGGACATACTCAATTTTTAATGTTTCCTTTGCCAGTGTAGCTGGGAGAATGATTTAATTTTTCAAGAGGACAGCAGTGAACCCTGGGTTAATAGGAACTTGGCAAGCCAGAAAACAACCAACCTCACTAACATACCAAAGCCAGAGATCTATAGATATCCTATTAATCTCTTAGGAGTATAAGCCTTTGCAAATCAAACGTTTTGAGAGACCAGAAAATGGATTGGAGATTCCGAGGCACTGTTCCCTCTGAGGGTATGTCTGTACTGCAATCAAGGGGTGTGACTGTACCTTGAATAGACATTCCTGAGGTAACTTTAATCTAGCATGTTCAGGTACTGGAACGGTGAAGCTGCAGCAGTGTAGGCTAGCTCTGTGAGTAACTACCCAGGTTTCCAAGCGGGCGTGTACAGCTCGCACTAAAGCACATGCTACCACAGCGTCACGGCTCTGATATCTAAGCTTGCTAGATTAAAGCTAGCTCAGATATGTCTACACAAGCTGCAATCAGGCAGTATAAACATACACTTAGGCTTTGTTTACACTACAGGGTTTTGTCGACTCAGGTTATACCGCCGATTATAAACTGCTTTAATTGCATCGCTTGCATATGTTCACACAATGCTCCTTCTGTTGGCAAAGCACGTCCACAGTTGCTGCTCTAGCATTGGCAGTGAGAGCAGTGCACTGATGGCATAGAAGATTAGGGTTGGAAAGGACCTCAGGAGGTCATCTAGTCCAACCCCCTGCTCAAAGCAGGACCAACTCCAACTAAATCATCCCAGCCAGGGCTTTGTCAACCCGGACCTTAAAAACCTCTAAGGATGGAGATTCCACCACCTCCTAGGTACTATCCCATTGTGCAACTCACCACCTTCTGCAGCTAGGAGTTGTGGGAAGGTGTAGTGGTTCGCAGTGCATCATGGGTGCAGGCTCAACCTCCCATGATGCAGTTTTTTCTGTCCCATCATTCCATAGGCTTCCGATTGCATTTTGTACCATTTTTCAACAGCCCGTTTACTGTGCATGCACCATCTCTGCCGGAAAGGATGGATCCTGCACTGCTGTCTTCTGTTGTGGTCATTATTATGAACACAACATGGCTGATCATGCAGTAACTCCTGAGCTCTGAATCTGAATAGGAATCCCTGGTGCCTGCCCTGCTGTGTGCCAGGGAAAGAAACAAGAACAGATTACTTTTGGCATTCATAGAACAGCTTGCTACAGTGGACCATCAGTACCGGGTTCAGGAAACGAGTACTGAGTGGTGGGATCATATTGTGATGCATGTATAGGATGAAGAGCAGTGGCTACAGAACTTGAGGATATGTAAATCCATCTTCCTGGAATTATGTGCAGAGCTCGCCCCTGCACTGTGCCGCAAGGACATGAAAATGAGAGCTGCCCTCTCGGTGGAGAAGCACATAGCAATCACTACATGGAAGCTGGCAACTCCAGACTGTTACCAGTCAGTTGCAAATCAGTTTGGAATCAGGAATTCCACTGCTGGGGTTGTATTAACACAAGTGTGCAGGGCCATTAATTGCATCCTGCTACGAAGGACTGTGCCTCTTGGAAATATGCGTGAACTAGTGGATGGTTTTGTAGCAATGGGATTCCCTAACTGCGGCAGGGTGATAGATGGCACGCATATCCCAGTTTTGATCCTGGACCATCATGCAACAGAGTACATTAATAGAAAGAGGTGCTTCTCTATGGTATTCCAGGCACTTGTGGATTACTGGGGTCATTTCACTGATATCAGCGTGGAGTGTTTAGGGAAGGTGCATGACGCTCACATTGTCAGGAACACTGGTTTTTTCAGAAAGCTGCAAGCAGGGGCTTTTTTTCCAGACCACAAGATTCCAATGTGGGGATGTTGAAATGCCGATAGTGATCCTGGGAGACCTGGCATACTCCTTACTCCCATGGCTCATGAAGAAACCTGGACAGCAGCCAGGAGCTCTTCAACAATAGGCTGAGCAGGTGCAGAATGACCATTGAATGTGCATTTGGCAGATTAAAAGCTCACTGGTGCTGCCTTTATGGCAGATTAGATCTAAATGAGGAAAATATTCCTGTGGTCATAGCAGCATGCTGTGTGCTGCATAATATTTGTGAGGCTAAGGGTGAAACGTTTTCCCAGGGGAAGCTCATGGAGGAGGATTGTCTAGTGGCTGATTTTGAGCAGCCAGATACCAGAGCTATTATGGAAGCACAACGGGGGGCTAGTCGAATCAGGGAGGCTTTGAGGAACCATTTTGACAATGAGGACTAGTAATGTGTCTTTCTGTAAAGCATTCTGCGATGCTTTGTTAACTTGCCGCCTTGCATGTAAATTTTGATGACTGCATACTGACCGTGATTTGTAGTGTACAAATGTGCCAGTTGCCACTGTGTATTAATTCCAGCAGCAACCTCCCTGTGTAGGAGACAAATGAAGATTAATTTTCTTTCAGAGAATATTTTTTTATTAAATAGCAACAAACCGCACACAGAAAACGCTTGATTGAAAGGGAGATAATACTGTAGGGCAGCCTCCCAATGGAGGCACTCACAGCTGTGTATAACTCTAGCTATCATTTTGGAAGCTGTCTGAAGGAGTGGAGAGAATGGGGTATTGCAAAGGGTCAGGAAGATGCAAGGAATGTGTGGGAGGAGTTTGGGGAGGGCATGGCAAGCGGTTCTGTATGGGCTGCATTGGGGCGGGGGCGTGAGCACGCATGAATTCTGCCTGCTGTGCAATTAGGGACTTCAGCATCTCTGTTTGCTCCTCCATCACTTTTATCATCCATTCCTGGTCCACTAAAATTCACTCCTGCTCCTGCTTCCTCTCCTCCCTGTCTATTTTCATATTTTCTGAAACTGTCTCTCTTCATGCCCTCTGTTCTTGTTCTGCCTCTTGAGAGGTTTGGAGCACCTCCCAAAATATGTCCTCCTTGCTCCTCTGGGTCACTTCCTTAGCTGGGGGATGTGCTCTGCCAGTGTGTAGGGGGTTCTCCTGAAGGCCACATCTGCAGAAGCACAAGAAACAATAAACAGGAGCTTGACTGTTAGTGCACTCACAGGATCAAATCATAATAGTAAAATACTATTTTACTGTTCCCTGACAAGCACACAGCTCAGCAAATGCCCAAAACATGGTGAGTTTGACTCGGGGTGGAGGTGGGGGCATTCAAGATGAGATAAAGGGTGTTGGTGGTTTTCTAAGGGGATCACTGCAAACGACTAGGGCCAAGATTGTAAATCCTGCCAACGTTTTCTACAGGCAGGGGTCACAGAAGCTGATATCTCACTTCTGAGGGTAAGCAAGGATGCAAGGGTGCATCTCTTGCATGCGCGTAGCTTCAGACGAGCTCCATATATAGTTCACCTGTGTGCCGCTTTGGTCCCTGCACTAGTGATTACCGATTGGCATAGGAAAGTTTCCTTCAATGGGGGAAAGAACAAAACAGCTCTGCCAAGGAACTTTTGGCAGAGGATTGGCGAGTACCTCCAGGAAAGTTTCCCAGAGATCTTTCTGGAGGATTCCCATGAAATCTTGTTATGTATTAATATACTGTTCCTCCCCACCGCATTACTGCACAGGAGAATATGAAGCACATACAAACGCAGCTAGTCCTATACATTTTTATTCCTTAACCTACTTCTAGCATATAAGAAAAAAAAGGACAGCTCTACCTCATGTCACTGAGCAGTATCAACTCAAAATCATCACTTACCAGGGCTCCCATCTCCTGCATTGTGTGTGCCAGAGCTGAAGTGTTGGGACCGGCTCGAACCCTCTGGGGTTGAGAAGAGGTCCTGGCTCGCCACTGTATTAGATGACTCTGTCGCCTGTCCCATCTCGTCCTCCAACTCCACTTCCTTGTCCACCACTTTGTCCTCAGGGTTGAGTCCTCTGGCTGCAGATTCCAGCCCTCCCCGCCCCAAGTATCCATGGGTCTCTTGGCAGTGGAGCTGGGGTTGTCGCTGAGGATGGCGTCCAGCTCCTTATAAAAGTGGCAGGTCTTCAGCAGAGCACCAGAGGGACGGTTCGACTCCCTCACCTTCTAGTGTGCCTGCCTCAGCTCCTTTATCTCTGCATGGCACTGATGCATGTCCCGTTCGTAGCCCTTATCCAACATACCACGAGAAATCTGCCCGTAGGTATCGAAGTTCCTACGGCTGCAGCAGAGCTGCGACTGCACAGCCTCCTCTCCCCACAGAGCCAGCAGATCCAACTCTGGTGCGCTCCAAGCAGGACAGCATTTGTTGTGTGGAGCCACCGTTGTAAGCTGGGGAGATGCGATGTGGGCGCTCCATGCTGAACAAACAGGAAATGGAATTTCAAAAATTCCCAGTCTTTTAAAAGGGGAGGGGTGGATGCCTGTGTACCTGGGTGCAGGGCAGGGGAGTTCAAACTGTTGACCAGATTGGTCAGGATGGGCATTGTGGGACACCTCCTTGCGGCCATTTACAGTGACATAACCAAGCGCAGCGTCTACACTGACACTTTGTCGATCTAACTTTTCCGCAAAAAGTTCTATGCCTCTAGTCGAGGTGGTTTTATTTGGTTGGCAAAGTAAGAGTTTTGTTGGTAGCAGTAGCACTGAAGTGCACGCCCCTCCACTGTTTTGTCGACGAAAGCTGACTTTTGTTGACAAAACTTTGTATTGTAGACAAGGCTTTAGATTTGAAAAAGCATGCCCTAAACCAGGGGTGGGGAACCTTTTCCCTGTCAAGGGCCATTTTGATATTGCTACCTCCATTCGCGGGCCATGTCACCGATTCCGCCGCCGAATTCCCCCCGCCGCCGCCGAAAAGGCGCAAACGGCCCCCCACGGAACCGCGCCGCCGCCGACTCCACCCCCCCCGCCGCCAAAATGCCGCCGCCGTTTCCGTCTTTTCGGCGGCGCGGTTTTACAGTGTCCGCGGGGTGCCGTGGGCCAGTAACCACCTCCGAGCTCCCGCCGCCGCCGAAAATGGGCAGACGGCGGCAGGGTTTCGGCGGCGCGCACTTCCCGCCCGCCCGCCCGCGGGCCGGATCAAATTCTTTCGCGGGCCGAATCCGGCCCGCGGGCCGGAGGTTCCCCACCCCTGCCCTAAACCCTGCCAATACCTGATTTGTAAAAAAGAAAAAGTATGTTTAGTGTAGACAAGGCCAAAGTCAATACTGAACCAGTGCCCTAGCATGGTGCTAAGGAGTCCTGTGCGGCTGTAGTTTCTCTTTTCTAGATGAGACATAAAATCAAGGCCCTGATCACTTGTGCTCCTTAAAGATCTCATGTCCCTTTTTGTAAGAAAGGAGGTGTTTATGTCAGACTTGTCTCATTTATCCATCACCCTTCGGAAACTTTTGGGGATTCTGATAAATTGGACCTAGTTCTGAACCACCCCAGATTTTGGCTGTGCAAAACCAAAACTCTGACAAAGATGTTTTGCGAAACCAAAACCGTTCATGGTTTTAGCCACATCTAGCGTTGATGTCCTGGCCAAGTTTTAACTTTATTAATTATGATCTGTCCTGCTATTTTTTCTCTGCAATTTTAACTGGCTACAGTATTCTTCAGTTCCTGCCCTAAATGGGTGTGTAGTATTGCTATGCTTTGTTAATCAGAGGGGGCTACATTCCAGTGGAGGCTGACTTGATTCCTACTTGATAATAACTACATCTGACGAAGTGGGTTGCAGCCCATGAAAGCTTATGCCTGCAGAAATTTGTTAGTCTTTAAGGTGCTACAGGACTCTCGTTGTTTTTATGTAATAAGTGTCTGTAAAGTATTAAAGAGCACTACATACAGGTAAATTATTATTATATTACGTGATATACATGAATAATACAAAAATATTTAGGGGCAAATAATACCTGAGAGCACAGGGGTCCATGGTTCAGCTATGAAGAAATGACTTGACAGTGGACATCCTAGGGCAGCACCTACTCTTGTGTCGTTCGCATTTAGGATTCTTGTCCTAGAGGCAAAGGATAAAGAGAATAGGAAATTGTAAAGCTGTAAGAAGCAAACAGATCTTCAGGATTGTCTCTTTCTAATGGATCCACTTCCCCAACCCACCCTGAATCAGTCAAGGCAATAGCATGTACTTGTACTTCAGGTGTAGCAGTCTCACTTATAGCTATGCACATCTGCCACAAGGAATCCTGGGTTTGGTTTTGGTAGCTACTATCCACAGAAGCCAGATTATATTTCTGTGGTGGATGGAGAAAGTATTCCATTGCTTCTCTTTCCATGGCTTCAGTCCAGCCCATGGCAGTAGCGTCCAAATGTGATGGTTATCAGATACCTGTGGAGCTTGGGAAGTGAGTTGCTAAACAGTTTCACGTCCTTGAAACCAGCGCCACAATTAGCACTAAGCGGAGAAGCCAAGAAGTGACTAGAGACGGAGACTGAGCTCCTCTCCCAAGTTCAGCGCTGGTTCTTGCTAGTCAGGGTTGAAGGAGAGTGACAGAGCTGCGTGGGAGAAGGCTGGGCTAAGGCTCCCTGTGCTTTATTCATTCTGTGGCTACAGAGAGGTAGAGGAAAAAGAGGTAAAAGTATGGTTCAGTACCCTAGCTCTAACCTTCCTCCAAAATACACTCTGTGCCTTAGTCGGAGCCGTTGCTCTCCCTTGCCATCTCTGAATCACTATGCTATGATTTCCCTTCCCCCTCAGATGAGAAGAGGATTGCTTTGACTGGAGTTCGGAAGGAATTCTATTGCTCATGCTACCTTTGCGGCAGCTCTCCATGGTCTCATAACAGAGTGTTAAGTGAAGGAGTGAGGGAGAGAGGAGTCCCTAGTGGTATTCAGTAGCCCATTTTTCTCAGCCTGACAGCCGCAATGGACTCTCCAGCACATTCTTCTTGAAGGGTGGGAGAAGGTGCGGGGTTATTCGTTTGATGCAGGGGTCCCCAGTGACAGCAGTCAGCACAGCGAAGCATGTACGTCTATAGCTGTGCTTTGAGTGATGCACCAGAAACACCCATGGGGGAGGCTGGATCCAGAGGAATGGCTGGGGCCAACCTTTTCATTTTTGATTTGCTTTTTTCATTTCTGTTTGGGATTTTCGAGATGGAACCCTTTGCTTCAAAGTGATTTGCCTGTGGCAGTGAGAGCCAGGGAAATAGGACTTGACTTCCCTGCAATCAGTTCCTCTCAACAGTCTCTTGTTAAATAGGAATGGCAGGGAGTATGACTGTAGATTTGCCAGCTTCCCCCATCAGGAGATAAATGTTCATCTAATTAAACAAAATGACTATCTGCAATAGCTGGGAGGGGAAGAGAAGAGGGAAGGAAAAGAACATTTTGTCCATCAACTTTTAACATGTATAGCTGTCTTTCTGGAAAATCCAAGCATAGTGATACGGCTGAGGTACTGTAAGTATAATTTGCCAAATACTGTGCTGTGGTTAAGGCCCTGTGTACTGCACGGCAAGGTGGAGAGGAATTCTGCAGTAGGGTTACTGGATTTTAAAGATCTTTGGCAACCTCATTTAATTTTTTTTTTTAAATGGAGGTTGTTATTGAATTAAGTCTGAAAATAAATAATTCAGTTAGGAAAGTAGCCCCTGTGCTATTTATTTTATTAAACTCACTATATGTTTGGTAGTGGCATACTTTGGTTTAGCTTAAATCGGTTCCCAGTTGACTTAAATTAAGCCAAAATAGGTCTGATTTAATCAAAATAAGTGTGTCCCCACTTTGGCTGGCACCGGTTTAACTAACCTGGTTTAAAATCATGCCTTTTTTGGTAAATCCAATAATAGATATAGCCCAAGTTCCATAACATCCAGCCATATGACTGTCAAATGATTTTTAAAAATGGCAATTCATTTTGAAATTTAAAAAAATAGTCACGATTAATCGCAATTTTAATCGCACTATTAATAATAAAATACCAATTTATACTTATATGGATTTTGGATGTTTTTCTACATTTTCAAATATATTGATTTCAATTAGAACACAAATACAAAGTGTACAGTGCTCACTTTATATACAAGTACGGTAGTACAATCTCTTTATTGTGAAAGTGCAACTTACAAATGTAGAAAGTTTTTTAATATAACTGCACTCAAAAACAAAACAAGGTAAAACTTTAGAGCCTACGAGTCAAAGCATGAAGGGGCATTCAAATGTTTAGCATATCTGGCATGTAAATACCTTGCAATACCAGCTATAACAGTGCCATGCAAATACTTGTTCTCCCTTTCAGGTGAGGTAAATAAGAAGCGGGCAGCATTATCTCCCATAAATGTAAACAAACTTGTCTCTTAGTGATTGGCTGAACAAGAAGTAGGACTCAGTGGACTTGTATGAAGTGAATTGAAAAGGAATGTTTCTTTTGTTTATCTTTTTAAAGTGCAAATATTTGTAATAAAAATAATAATATAAAGTGAGTACTGTACACTTTGTATTCTGTCTTGTAATTGAAATCAATATATTTGAAAATGTAGAAAAACATCCAAAATATTTATAATAAATTTAAATTAGTATTCTATTATTATTTAACAGTGTGATTAAAACTACGATTAATTGTGCCTTTTTTAAATCTAATTAATTTGTTTTGAGTTAATTGCATGCATTAACTGCGACTAATTGACAACCCTATATGGGACAGATCCTCAGCTGGTATAAGTAACTGGAGTTATGCCAATTTATATCAGCTGAAGATCTGGCATTATGTATTTCTCCTTTCTTGAAAACTTCTGGAGACCTAAGTCTGGTGTACAGTGGTAAAGTGTGTGAAACACTGTGGTTGTTTTGAAGGCCAAATTCTACACACCATTGAAACAACTTGGGAAAACAATGTGTCCAGTTTGTGTACCAGCTGTACCCTTCTCTAGTGCTCCTGCAGAATGAGGACCAGCATATAAAATACCTTCTTGTGGCACTTGGGGGACTGGGGAGTAGCTACTCCTTTGGTTCCATCTCACTGGAGCAGAAACAACTACCAGCTTACTGGTATACCATTAGGAGCCCTCAGAAAGCTTTTGGAAATGTGATAAGCAACAGAATCTGGTTTGTTTCTAGGATCTGTTTTGCAACTTTTGGGTATTGGTCATGCTGAAGACAGCATGTTCCATGAGATGGACAATTAAGGCCAGAGTGTCAAAGATATTTAGGCACCTAGAGATGCAGATAGATATCTAATGGGAGTCGGGCATCTAGCTTGCTGACATACTTTTAGAAACCCCGCTAGGCACCTCTCTGTATCTTTAAGCATCTAAACACCTTTGCAAATCTGGCCTTAGTCTGCTCTGTTATGGCTGCTCCTATGTTTCTGTGCCCTAATCTAAGTCCACAAAAAATAATGAATAAGACCAACACAACTGTTTATGACAACACTTTACACGTCTATCTGTGAATCTCAGCATATTTTGTGAATATTAATGATTTAGCTTCACACCGCTCCTGTGAATATCCTGGCCCCCATTTTACAGCTGGGGAACTGAGACACAAAGAGGTTAAATTACTTGCTTAAGGTCATTCAAGAAGTCAGTGGCAACACAAGGAATAGAACCTAAGCCCTAGTCCTGTTCTTTAGCCATAAGCCATTATTTGTGCCCAAAACCTGCTCTAAGGAGGGCAGGTAGCCAAATAATGTAGGAAAGGGAGGAGAGGAGAGGAAGTATTGTATCCTGATATAATTTTGTTTGGTAAGGAAATACTTAAAAAAAAACCCAACTACTCTGGTATGATGACATTTTATTTTTGCCTTCATTTCCATGGCTGACTCCTTTTGGTCTAAACAGCTGCATGTGCTACTCTCATTTATTTCTTCCTTTGAAAATATTATTAGTCACTGTTTTGGTGTGTGTACACTCTATATTATTATTTTTATTATAAAACATTTCATTAAGCAAAATAGTACAGACATTAGAAGGACTTTGCCTTCCAAGCACTGTCACCCCAAACATACCTATTTCTGGTTACTTAGCCCCAGACAGGACTGCAATCCTTTGGGCAATCCTTTGCAATAGTCTTCTGCATCATATCGCTTAGGGCAGGAAAGGAAGGCCTCAGGAGATCACAGAGAAAAGTATTTGAATCTAAAAGCTTAAAAACAAACAAATTCCTGCCATATGTTCCTCGCTAATAAGATTTCTTCTTTGTGAAAACAAAACAAACCCCCCTAGTGATAGCTGAAACCGTAGGCAAATGTTACGCATAGCCCAGACTGTTTGTAATCCAAAACACTGATGTGTGTCCCCTCCAGAGCTCATATTGTTTCACATGTAGACATGTAGGCCTCCCAGATCAGAATCAGATAAAACATGCTTCCCTCTCTCCAAAGATCTTTGTTCCTCTATTTCACAGGGCTCCATTTCCCTCTGCACTAGACATAACTCTGTAATTTTAAGCCTTCTATTTCAGCCTTCCTGTGTATCACAGGCCTGAATTTATACTTTGGAATAAACTTGGTCAAAAGGGGGAAAAGTGTTTGTTTTCCTCCAGGCCTTGCTACTGCCACTATGCCTTTCTGCCACTGCCATCTAGGTCTTTCCTGTCAACAGTGATGGATGAACAGCTGTGTTTTGGAACATGTAGCAGGTGTTCCATCTGGACACAAAGTGACTGTGGAATTGCTATGGAAACTGATCTCCTTTCCCTGAGCAGCTTGGAAAGAAATTGTGTCACCAGACTGCTTTAGAGAGAATCAACTTACAAATAAGTAGCTGATGCATCCCAAAAATGTTTAGAATATCCTGTTTATTTGGAAACAGTTCTGGTACCATGTCATCTCCTTTGTATGTTTCTCTGCCCTCCATGATCATTACTACTAAGGACATTGGCACTGAGCATATAGTTCTGTTGTGGCCAATTCGGTTGTCAGGAGCAAAGGAACCATTATGCTTTGGCATGTTAATTGGAATGGTAGCTGCCTCGTCTCCTTAAACTAATAATGTAAGCTCATAATAATCCTATATATGTGGCATCATCAAAGCCATCTGCAAAAAAAACTTACTGTGATGTCAGAAGCAGAAGATTGTGGTGTTGGGCAGAGGGGACAATCATCAGGAGAAAGCGAAGAATTAACAGAAGATGGAGATAATATTTTTATTTACATAGCAACTTCCATGCTAGGATCTTGAAGCACTTTACAAGCATGAATGGGTCCAACCTAGTGGTTTTGAACCTGTGGTCCGCAGACCCCTGCGGGTCTGCAGACTATGTCTAAAGGGTTCATGAAAGGTTGTCGTTACCATAGAACAGTGGTTTTCAACCTGTGGTCCGTGGACCCCTGGTCTAATCCTCACATTGCCTCTGTGAGGTAAAGGAGAGGAATATTATCATTATTCCTCATTTTAGGTTCTGCAATTTCCTTCACCACTTGCTTAAGTTCCATTGAAGTCAAGAGGGATCTGGATGGATCTTCTTTCGGAGCTCACCTATGATACTGATGCAGTAGCCAGCAAGTATTACTAGAGAAAAGACATAGGGCTTCACTTCCCAATCCCCAGAAGTTAAACATATCTGCATCCTTTCCAGCCCCTGTCAGTCGAGGGAGCAAAATGCCAAGATTGCCACAGAGACTCATCTCTTCTCCTTGACAATGCATAGGCAACACCACTCAGCTTTTGGGCTGACCTGAGCTGATAATTGTAAAAGCAAGGATAAAGTGTATGGCTGTCTGTCATATCCAATGATGATGTCACAGCATCACATGTTCTTATGAGGTTTTATAGGTTGATGCATGAGGAGTAAGATCATGAACAGACGTTATATAGCAATATGAAGGTTCCCACTGAAGACTTGGCATGAGACTTGGCCTCCTTTTCAATTAGTTTTTCACATCTGTTTTCCTCAAAGTGTTTACAGTCTTTTTTGATAGTTGCTCCCCAGTGAGGTCTTCTCCTTGGCTATGTCTTCTGAAGTTATTTATGCTGCATAAGGGCAGATTCTGGGTAAGGGTGTCTTTGAAGTATTTTTGCTGACTACCCCTCTTGCACTTTGAGTTTCAGCTCACTATAGAAAACTTTTCTGGGGGAGTCTATCATCAACCCATTCACCTTTATGGTTGCCAAACTATGACATCATCACACCAGTCAATTCCAGTTGATTGACAACATATAATTCCTGAATGCACTGCTTATTAATATGGGATGAGACAGACTACTAGGAAGGTCAGTCATTTGGCAGGTGTCCATAGTCTTTCAAGGTCTGGTGGTCTTTTGAGTTCTATAATACTGTTTTCAGAGCAGGGTTTGAATAGTGTGCAACAAATAAGGCCTAGGGTCACACATTGAATAATGAGGATAAAACAAAATATTGAATAGCTGCCCATTAAGTGAGTGCCGTCCATGTGATGCACTGAATGTGGCAGAAGTCCTGTAGAAAAAGTAGTATGTGTTCATGTAATTAAAGATGGTGTCATAAAGCCTACATACAAAGGGGCTGGATTGAGGTTGCACAGGCAACCCTAATTCTGGCATTTCCTAACTTTTGAGTGCTTGACTTTTCAACCTCACTAATGTTCTTTTTAATATATTTTTCTATGTGTAATATTTGTGAATACTCTGATTCTGTAAACCTCCTGGCTGCCAGGGCTGGTTCCCTTTTTCTCTCCTACATGTCATAGAAGAAGGAACCTTTTTACTTGAAAGGTTGAAAACAAACGTAGGACATTCAGGGAGATCCTCAGAATTTTAGCAGCATTGAAAGTGACCATCCCTTTCCCCAACCTTATCTGTGATATTCTGCATAGGAATATTAGAGACTTCTTCCTGTTGCAGTGTGGAGATGTTGACAGGTAAAGCATACCATCACTAATCATTTCAAATCATTCAGCCAGTCAAAATATAGCTTTATTAATATGCATGCGGCACTCTCTCTGTCTCTCTAGCTCTCTCTCTTGAGAGAGACAGAGAGAGAGAAAGAGAGGCGTTTTTCTATGTCTCTTGGCTAATCAAGAGTGATGTCTGGTGCATTCATAGGGTGAGAACACTGCAAAGTACAAACAGGATGATCTGATGGGTCTTTTCCATCTCTGACTTCTATAATTTTTTATTTATATACCAATTTAATGCCTGGTTTATAATGATTTATATCCCAATTTATTTATACACTAGTCTGATGCCACACCCCACACTGTTTATGAGATGAAATCTGGCTGGTTAAATATTTCAAGGTGATTACATGCATACCGGTTTATCAATGAGAAGCAAATATTGCCGGGCTTCAATACAGACAGACTTTATAGCAGAATATTTTGGAGGTGAGGCTCTTCTGATCTGCTCAGATAAAGGCATGTGACAATCTTAATAAAATATCACAGTACTCATTATGAGATATATGGCTACAAACTAGGAATCAACTAACCTGACTTTGACTCGGTAAAATCTTGAAGCTGAATCATGTAGGTGTTTTTAAAAATCCTGAGAGCCACAAGGCAATGGTTGCCATTTTAATTACTCTATTGACATCAAGCTAACTTGAATTTTAAAGAGACTATGAATTACTGCATGGAGCTGATTCTCATGTACACTACCACACCCTTTACACCAACTTGGCAGTGTAAAGACGTCTTAAATATAATGCAGTTTATGCCCATGTTAAGGCCCCTTTACAATGTCAGAAGGATAGAAAGGGGCCTGAGTATAAATGAGAATCAGGCTCGATGTGTCCAGTACCAACACGGAACTACAAGGGTTTATTCAAAATTTTTTACCATTGTGTTTTGCATTCCATTAGAAAAGTCCTTATTGGTCTGCCATTTTGGTTAACACTGGAGCTAAAGTCAGAGGAAAGGTTTTAACTCTAACAGCACAAGAGATTTATTCCATTGATGTTCCATTGTAGGACAGTTAAAGGGCGTGTTAAGACTTACAGTTGTGTTTAGATACGTACTAGCAATTTTTATAAATGAATCCACTTGAATGGCATGTAATCATTGTGCAATTACTTGTCTAAATATCTGCCAGTAAAAGCATTGCTATGTTGTCAGTGCCTCACTAGTGTGGTAAATATTCCACTGTGTTGCTATTGTTTCACGTTTGTGTCTATGAACTGTATGTTTTCCTCAAAATCTTGCTTTGATTTATCTGATCCTTTTTCATGTTCTTAAATAAGTTAGGCCACACTGACACTAGAAACTTTTGCTGGTATAAAGATGTCACTTCGGAATATGATTTTTATAGTGTTTCTATACCATCAAAAATCCTAGTGTAGACACAGTCCTACCAGTAAAAATGTGCTATTGCCAGTATAGATTGTTTTGTTTGGAGGACTATACCAAGAAAAGCCCTGTTTTGTTGGTATCAGCTATACTAGGAGGCTTTTCTGTCATGGTTACACCTGTATAGCTATACTGGCAAATCTTTTCTAGTGTAGATTAGCCCTAAAACTCTTATTAAAATTGAAGAAATAAGGTCTATAGAAATGCTGGGTCAGATTCTGATCTCAGCTAATGAGACAGAGAGGAGCTCAGTGGATTTGCTCTCCATGAATATCAGTGTAACTGAAAATCTGACTCCTGTCCTATACATCTAATGTAAAGCATGCCAATTTTACTGTTTGTTTGGTAATCGGTGTGAAACTATTGTTGGTAATATCCCCAAGAAAGCTCATCTGTTGCATTTGGACTTGTTTTTGAGAGAAATTGTTGGGGCAAAGGGTTTGTACTAATAGGGCATGTGGTGAAGATCCTGCTGGTAGTGAATGTTATATGGCATCGGCAAGACACAGGATCATATTAGGTCATCTAGTCCATGCCCCTATCAGTGTAAGTTATTCCCCACCCTGTACTCCAATGCTTTGTCCAGCTCACTTTTAAATGATCCGTATGATGGCGTTTCCACTGCTGCCTGTGGAAGACTTTTCACCACCTTAATAGACCTCACTTTCCAGAGGTCTTCCTTTATATCCAGCCTATGTTTGCCTTAAAAATGCTATTTCTTCTAGTTACCTTCCCTCAAGCGTTTTCCTCCCTTCTTGTGTTTTACACCCTTTAAATACATATAGAGAATTATTTGTCATAATTTAGTGATTGTTTAGGGGATGGTGGTATAATCTGATGGTTACAAGAACTGAAAACACTACAGGAGTCTATTGGGGAAGGGAAGGAAAACAGGCATTGCAAGTATAGCATTTCTTTCTTTGGGTTACTCTGCATTGCTAATGCAGCCCTGATCATTTCTCCCACCCTGGAAGCCTCACATCACAGTGGAACATCCTTCTGGCCCAGGCAGATTAGATAGGAAAGTCTTCAGAGGCCATCCATGTGACTTCTCTATTGGCCTGGTGGATCACAGCTGAACTGTGCAGGTTATTCCCTCCTCACCTCCAGGGGTTGAGTGTGTCGTCAATGTGGGAATAAGAAAGCAGGAACATAAATCAGCTGCAGGTCTGTCCCGCATGGGACTTCAGAGCTCAGCCATTCCAGCCAGCTCAGATATAGTTTATTCTTAATGGAGATTGAGTGTGTGTGTACCTGGGCATCATGACAATTCTAACAGCCAATTTGATTCTTTCCATCACTGGTGTACACTAGAGTTGACTGATATCTTTGTCACATATATAAAATCTCCATCATCTCTGTCTCTATCAGCCTCTGTCTCTATCAAGTTTGCCCTTAGCTTCTGTTTAGCTTTTGATATTTTTTAAAAAACATCCAGAGTCCTGTAGCACTTTAAAGACTAACAAATTTAATTTCTGCAGGCATAAGCTTTCGTGGGCTGCAACCCACTTCGTCAGATGTTTATGTTTAAAAAACATAAATCTCATCTAGGGATCCTGAGGGGGGAAATCAATGGGAGACGATGGCTTACTGACAAATAAGAGAAACTTCTCTGCCATACACAGCTAAGCCTGTGAATAATTCAGTAGGGTCCTAGTCTCCTTTTTCCTCCCTTGTGGCTAGCCTTATTAAAATTGTATGGGAGGGCAGAAGGAGGCGGCTGATTGGTTCTGTCATTTATCTGATAAAATCTGTAGCTCATGTATTAGCCCAATATCACTTCTTCCCCTACCCATCACACACATTTCATATTAGCAGAATCTTCCCTTTGGTGTCCATTCTGCTGCATGGTGTGATCATACATCTGTTCGCAACCAAACTTTACATGTACCTCTCATGTCAAATCATGTTGCCATGAAGAAAGGATGTTATCTACGAAAGCAGGGCACTCTGTAGTCTTCTTATCAATATGAGGAGAATCAATAATGAATCCACACTCACAGGGATCCTAATGTGGGGGGAATAATAAGGCTGGGAACTAGGTGATTGATTCTGCTTTCACTTACACTAGTGTAAGTCAGGAATAACTCCATTGAAATAAAGTAGTTACTCTGGTATAAATACAGTGTGAAATCAGAATCTGGCTCCAAAAGGTTTTAATGGAATTTTCAGGAAAAGAAATCAGCCTTCTGAGGTTTTAGATATTTTGATTTTTAGATCTCATGAAGGTTGACTGATTCCAGAATAACACAAGCCTCGTTTATTAATAATAATTCATATGTATAGAGAAACTTCCATCCAAGGATCTCAAAGTACTGCACAACTATTACTCCACACAACACGCCTGTGAAGTAGGTAAGGTGTAGAAAGTATTAATATACCATAAGTATTACTATGCCTACTTTACAAATAGAAAAACAAAGACACATGTTAAATGACTTGTCAAAGGTCACATGGTGACTCAGTGGTAGAGCTAAGAATGTAACTCCGGTCTCTTGGCACCCCTTGCTCTAAGTGCTAGACAGTTCTGCTTCCTTTAGTGTCATAGGGGACAGGTCTACACTTACAGCAACATGTATAGTGCAGACAGTGCACACCCAGTTAGCACAGGAATAAATAGCAGTATAGACAATAATCCCTACATGCCTGAGCCCTAGGGCATGTACCCTATATGTCTCTGTACACGCCAAGCAGTGTCTCCCAAGTCTACACTGCAATTTTTAGCAGTGTAGTGTACCTCTGCCTCTCGACTACTGAGGCCTTTCCCTGTTTCAGTGAAAGACTCCAGCAGCAGTGGGGAGGCAGCAGGGAAAGCCTTAGCTGCCACAAGTGTCAGCAAGTGTAGACAAGGTCATAGATTCTATGGCCGTTATGTTCTAGAACATATCCCAGAAAAAGACCACGGTATAATTCTGTGGCAGTTAACTGGGTTCTTAAAGATAACTTTAAAAAAGTCAATCAGTTGCAAGTGAATAATTACCGGTCGCAGAATAGACTCCATTACATATATTACTAGTGATTTTTTTCCCTAGAAAAAAGACCCAAGATTTTCTAAAGTGGCTAACAATTTTTGATGCTGAAGAAGGCTGGTGCTCAACAACTTCTTAAAAACAGGCCTTTTAAGGGATCTCAAATTGGCACCCAAAATTACTAGTCATTTTTTTAACTCTTCTCCATTAGATTGTGGATTAATTTTAGGTGTTTTTTCTGCCGTGTGTGAATCACACATTGAGCCCGTGTCCCAACTCATTGCCATGTGACAACTTCACTTATGCTCAGGGCAAGAATAACATAATTGTACTGAAAAGGACCTGCAAGTAATTTGCATTATTGTTTGATGTGAAAAGTTTTACCTATTTACCAGATTACTTCTCAGAATGTGGTCTCTGACTACAAGCAGTTATTTTAACCAACCTGAAGGAAAGCTTTAAAAAGATGTCGACACCTCATGGTCGACACCTCATGCTATATATATAGTTTGTTTATATATATATATATATATATATACACATACGCGTACATCTTCAAAGAAAAAATTTCCAGTATACTATCGGCCAGGTTCTTGGTCCCGGATGGCACAGTACAGGGCAGTTCAGCTGTCAACTTGCATAGGAGAATTCCAGGCTGGCATAGAGCCAATTCAGCCTGCCGTCTCCTGGGTTCCCTCCAAAGCCAAAGTGGGCATATTAAAGGCATACGAAGAGTCGTGGAGGTGGGGTGACAGGAGTGCCTCTGCAGTCTCGTGATTCCTGGCTGCTTGTGCAGCCCTTAGGAAGCTGTTACTAGTAAGTGTAAGTTAGAGCAGTTCTCTATTTGCTGTAATGTATGCCTGGGGCTGAAGTCGCCCTAGGATTATCCTAGCGTGTAGGGTCCTTGACTGAGCAAAGCATAGCTGGACCTGAGCACTTGGGTCTATATATTTACTGTATTTCCTACCCCTTATTTTTTATTACTAAGGAGTTTTGCATGAAAGCTAGATCTTGTTTTCTGAAGTATTCATTCACTCCTGTTCTCTACTCCCCATCTGAAGCCTTAGTCATCTGTTTGTGACCTCACAGTTTGATGCCGTGGAAATAATTAGGATGATGTCACATTCAGTAGATTGTGGTTTCAGAGAGGAGTAGACTAATTTTCAAGCAGCATGATCCAGTGAATTTTTAAGAAGGAGAAATTCTTTTCATGCCAAAACCCTTCATAATAGAGAACAAGGGATGAGAAATTCAGAATATATTTGACATGGCAGTGGGATTGTTTCTCAGCAGAATGCTTCCAACGTTTTCCAGGAGACATAAGTGGCTATGGAAGGGGCTGAATTGACAGCTCTGTTAATTGAAGCTCTTTGTTGACAGACCAGATATAGCCCAGACAGTGGCAGTGCAAGCCTCCTCACAGTGCATAGATGGATTAAATGAGCTAATCCATCTCTTCTCTAATTCCTACGACTCTGTGATTAATGATTTCCCCTTTGCATTCTGCATGCGGTGGCACCTCCTGAGCAAAAGGAGAAGACAGAGCTTCAGAGAGAACGTTTTCTCCATTTTATTGGGCAAGGGGTCAGAGGACTCCTGCAGAAATCTTTGCTTTTATCACTGCTTTGGGCAGATCAAATGTTCCATCAGCAAGGGGTACAAGCAAAAAAGACCACGTGTCATCTGTTTATTGGCTTCATGATGAGTTCTTGGCTGCCCACTCTTTACAGAGCATCAAAGTTGGTCCATCTTGGTGCTGTATTGGACAATGGGAAGAAGTGGTATTTATAGTCCCAAAGGTCAGCAATGTCACTGTGAGCTGGAGGAAAGAAGATCAGAAGTTGGCCTGTGGGAATGAGGGAGTGGGTGGGAGAGTGAGTGATGAGGTAGATCAAGAATAAAGCATAGAGGAAACACTCATGTTTTCAGATATGTTGGTAAATTAGAGAGACATAACTCCTGTCTTGGGCAGTTGTCTCATAGTACAGCCAACGACAGGGATATTGCTATTCTACAGCCCCTTCAGTCCCTAATACTGGCCACCATGAACAGTGAAAATGGGCTCCTGTACAAGTGTGGTAGTACAAGTGAGGAGACATTGCCTTGCGTTGCAATCAAGTTATCCCTTCTGGAGGATGTGTGGGATGGCACTGGTGGGTTATGTGAGGGTAACAGCAACGGGGGGCTTTCAAGAGGAGATACTCAGTTACTGTGGTGACGAGGGCTATAATCTGACTAGATAGACTGAGGAGAAGTAAGGATGGATAATAGAGAATCCCCAGGAAAGTGTCTCAGAAGAATAAAAACGTGATACCAAAATGCCCTTTTGTGTGTAATAACATTTTCTCTGTCCTGCTGGTTGTACCCTGATGCAGACACTATAGACCACGAGGTTGTTAAACAAATCCCTGGTATCCTGGGCACCACTGAGACTGCAGCCAGAAGCCATCTCCTCTGCTGTTTTCGTTTTGCACTGAAGTCTGGTGGCAGCCGAGGCTGGCATGAGTTTGCCACCACGCAGACGTTGCTTTTCTTTAATTTACTTTTCAACCTGTGTGTGTCAGCCTCTTGGCATAACCCGGATAAGCGACAGGAAAGGTTGAGCAAACAAAACGAGCCTTTCCCTAGATCGATAGAAATCAATCTCTTCGTTTTGTCTGGATGACAAAACAAAAACAGCAATTAAAATTACACTTGATGCCGGTAGCTACTGGACAGCCCCCAAAACCAAGGCACCGGAGGGGGAAGGAGCGGAGACACAACATCCTGGAGAATTCTTGCCGGAAGCCCATTCATGGCAATCCAGTGAGGCTGAGAGTGCAGCGCTATACACACAGTATTCTTTTTCCCTAGCACATAGAAAGTACACACAGGCTATATTTATATTGCACATCACTGGCGGCAGCGTGTAGTGTATGTATAGCTACACGCCACAGTGAAAAGCAGGCTGCATCCATGTTGCTGCGGTGTGTAGCTACACTGTCAGTGAAAGGCTCTGGCAGAGGGAGACTGGGGGAAAGGCTGAACCTTTCCCGATGCCTCCCCCCTGCCAGAGCCTTTTCGCCTCTGCTGGAGTCTTTCATTGCGATAGGGAAGGGCTCCAGCAACAGGGAGCTGCCGGAGCCTTTCTCTGCTGCCTCCCCCCTGCTGGAGTCTTTCCCTGCTCTGGGGAAAAGCTAGTAGCAGGAGCTGCCCAGACCTTTCCCAGCTGCCTCTCCTCTGCCGAAGACTTTCCCCCGTGGGGGACTCTTTTCATGTGCTGGGGAAAGGCTTCAGGAGGCAGGGGTAGCACTACACTGCTTTTTAAAGCAGTGTAGATAGGGAGGCATGGCTTGAATGAGAACGCAGTGTGTTGTGTGTGTACTTGCATAGATATCCACACCTGTCAGGGAGGTCTTTGCTTGCTTAAGCTATGCCTCACCAGTTATGCTGCTATTAATACCCGTGCTAGGTATTCACGTATGCATGCCCATAGTTGTGCATCTAACATCCTGATCTGTAGCTAAACCAATACATCAGGGCCTGGTGTCATTATTTTGTTGTTTACTAGTGGACTGTGACAGCTGTTGCAAGACCATATGGGGAAACATGGGATGCCGGTGTACTTGTCTTAATAGACCACAGTGTGTGGTGCAAAATTGTATGGAGGCGTGGGTTGGGAATGCATTATTATCCCAGTCAGCATCTCGTACACTAATCTGTAGTGTGGCATAAGGGCTGCAGCAGTTGTCCACTCACATAGCACACATTTGGTAGGCTGGTTTATACAGAGGCCTGGAGACACTAGCCCAGTACAACTTATAGCCATCAAACCACGTGATCAGCCGTACAGAGGGTGGGGTGTTAGTGCACTCTGTGATGCACTATTTCGTGGCAGCATGACTATGCCATTGATTCGCAACTAGCACACAGCTATATTTTGTACTGCTTGCTACCGGTAATACAGGAATATGGAGCGCTGTGTACACAAAATCACATGCACAAGTGTGCCTGTCGCAGGATCACTGGCACCTTTAAGTGGGAATGGGATCCAGTGCACCCGGACTGATTATCCGCTGCCCAATTGGGCTTAAG
Source organism: Emydura macquarii macquarii (assembly GCF_026122565.2). Lineage (NCBI taxonomy): Eukaryota > Metazoa > Chordata > Testudines > Chelidae > Emydura > Emydura macquarii. The sequence continues at coordinate 4,464,311 of NW_027133667.1, forward strand.
GGAAGGCACCCTGGGTCTTATAAAGGGGAAGAAAGCTGCAGGTTGTTGGGAGATACTTTATAGATGCTGCGAGGTGTAAAAAGGCTCTTTCAGGGCCTTGAGTAAGCAGGGAGTCGACCTTACTGCGGAGGGCCTGTGGAGAAAGCCAATCTCCAGGGAGAGGTGCTGGGAGAGCAGGAAGACAGACCCACGGGGAGGAAGGGCTGCGCCCAGCTTGGAACTGGTGCAGAACAGTGTTTGACCTTTAAAGGGATGACTGATCTCACGGAGGAGGGGCTGGGCCCAGCAGAAAGTGGGATGAAGACTGTGTAGGTTTGAGTACTGTTTTGGAAAGACTTTGTGCAGCATTTAATAACTGCGACCTCGGAAGGGGAATGTTTTGAATGTCAGGACTATGTGGACTTTTTAAGTGGCCCTGAGTGAAGGGGAAACTGTGGCAGGCCTAAGCAGAGCCATGCTGGCCAGTGGAGGGTGGGGGAAGTACTACAGGGCAGGCACAGCCTTGATATGGTGTAGTCAGCTGGATCCAAACTCCCCTCTCCCATTAAGGGAGGGAGGGAAGGAAGAAACAGCAGAAAGTCACAGATACTGTCCTCAGCAGTGAGATGACCACACTGTCAAGTTGGTGTATAGAGCAGGAGCATCAGGAAGTTACTTGGGTGTGGCTGCCAGAATCCCCTGGGATGGAGGGGAGTCAATGAGAACCTGCTGGGGAAAAAGAGCTTTGAGGGAGAAAGCCCTGGGAGGCTGTGCTCAGAGCCCAGAAGAATCCTGCAATAGGCCCTGAAGCAGGAGAGATGGAGAAGGACAAAGGGGAAAGTCTCTCTGTAGCCTAAACGAACTGTTTTTGCTGTATTTGCTTATATCTGATCAATCAAACTGTTCCTGGAAAGAGATTCTGGGTGTAGTAAGTGGGTCCGGTATGGGCTGGGAACAAGCCAGCACCTTATAGTCCATAAGTACCAATGTATTTGTGATAATGAGAAGGACTTACAAAGATGCACTCATATATTAGCAACATATTCTATTAACAATATTAGCCAGCAAGCAGCTATGCTGGAGGAGTCACTGGCCACGCAGAAGAATGAGCTATAAAAATACATTATACCATATTCACTAGAAAACAATAGCCCTCATGGCTGCAGTCTCTACCTATCAGATAAAAAAAAATCTCGGGAGCATTAAGAAGTGTCACACATGAGCTTGCAACCAAAGTGGAATACTACTGGTGGAAAACATCATAACTAACATTCGATTTCTTTGTTTTCCAAAGGAGTGAAAACTAATTTTCAGTTGTCCTGAAATCAGTGTAGTGTTTTGTTTCTTGTGCTGTGAAGATGGCATCCTCAATAAAAGTAAAGCAGACACAGCTGGGTGTGAGCATTCTGGTGGGCTTCTGATGTGAATGAATGGGCACCAAAACAAAACACTGGCTCCCACAATAAGATGAGTTGGTTGTTTTTATTAAAAAAAATGTGAAATAATGTATTGCTAATGAAAGCGAGGATGGATAGTACTGCCTGCATACTGCAGGCAGGAACTGGGCAAGCTTCCCAGTTAAAGCTGTGCCAATGCACTTCAATCACAACTTACAAAACTGTTGTTCTAGTGACAGGCAATCCAGGACTGGTGTAGCACAACGCTTTTCCACTGAGGCTCAAGCCTGGCCTGCAATTATTCCTGCTCTGCCTGAGATGCATCTCAGTCCTAACTGTACTCACTCTCTTCGAGATTGCCAGTTGTATCAGATGGCATGGTGGTCTGGCAATGTGTTCTATTGAAGGTGTCAGGGTGGATTCATTTTAATCATGATTTAAATCAGCAAGAAGGAAACCTTGATCTAAATAATCAATTTTTAATCATGTTTTGCATTTGTACTCTTTAGTTATTTTCTTAAAGAAAGATTGATTCTCATTGGTTGTTAACCATTAAAACATGTTGCCTTGCAGATAAATATAATCTTTACCCTCAATGTTGTACCTTTTTTTTTGGCTAACCAGAAGGATGCACTATATCTATACACATTTATATAAGTAGTTATATAATTTAATGTACATGCATTCAGATTTTTAATTTTTACATTTTTTATTTTGTTCAAAAATGGTGAATGATGCATTTCTTATTTAAGAGATTATTAATTTTTTACTTGTGATTTGTATCAAGTCTATTTGGATGGAAATTAAAAATAATTAAATGTACAAAAACAGCATTTTAACTTTTCTTATAAACTAAAATTGTGTGAAATGTGCTGGATACATAAGAAAAAAGTTTATCAGAACATTTTTTGCATTTAAAAACTGATTTATTAAACAAAAAAAGTATTATATATAGTTAGCGATTTGACTGGCTTGTGTCTGACCACCATGTCTTTCAAAATTTTAGAACTAGTAGATCCTATCTTCTCACACCTAGATTGTATTGGTAGACTGGAAGAGGGAAACAAGCTTTCCTGCTTTTTCAGCTCCCAGTTGGTTTCTTAATTTTGAATGAACTAGTCACTGAACTGAATTAGTTGAATAAACTGAAATGAAAAAGATATTTTCTGGGCTCCTGCACAATGGACTGCTGTCAAAAACTGGTTTAGCACGTCAACAAACTCTGTTTCTAGGTGCTTAGCTAGTGACTTCCACCAGTTCAGTGGTTTGACTTTCTTTACAACTTGGCAGCAAACATGTACTACTTAAAATTTTCTGTATTTAATGTAAATGATTTTAATAGATTAGAATAAGTTAGGCCCTAACATAGGTTGTAGATTTAAAATTAAATTTTAAATAGGTTTGTTTTTAAAAAATAAATCTATATTTCATTTACATTTAAACATTCTGATTTTTTTTTTAAATTCACTGATTTTTATCCACCCTGGAAAGACTGTGGTGAGCCTACTAAACTTTTTTCCATTTGATAACTAAGACAAGATGTCAGCTTAGGGCCCTGATTTTTGGGTTCAACTGAGCAGTCTTTAGCACAGGGCCCAGGGTGTGCCTCCATTTCTAGGGGTAGGCAGAGGGCAGTTTGGCCCCTGGCACAAGTTGGGGACGCTCTCACTTGCACTAAGTGGTAATGGCGCAGAAGAGGCTATTACACCTGCTAGGGTTCACTGGAGTCCAAGAGCTCACTGGCCATATCCCCAACACATCCTGGTGGTGGGGGCTCTGAGGGAATGGCAGAAAGCCAGCTACTCCAGCTTTATGCAGTCCTGCATTTTCTCAGCTGCCTGCTCAGAGCAGCTTTATTCATGCTTTTGCAGCCCAAGTGATACAAAGGGGCTGTATCAGGACTGTGCATCTGGCCTTACGTCTCTAGAAATGAAAGACTTATGCCAGGTGTAGTCAATTATTTTTTTGTCCATGTCCAAATTTCTCGGTCAAAGTCTAGTCAAGGTCTAGACTCCGGAGAAACATTTTTCACACTGCAAGTGCCCCTGTTCAACAAACACATACAATGCTGTGCCTTACTAATATACCCCCATGCTTATGTTTTTAGGGCATTAAAGGGAAAAGACAATCAAACCACTGTATAAATTAAACATGGTCGAGCTTTTCGACGTTTTAGCAAAATAAAATCGTAAGTGATAGTCCACTCTTTTTTAAATGAGAGGAGACTCAAAGAGCTTGGCTTCTTTAGCCTAACCAAAAGAAGGCTGAAGGGAGTTATGACTGCTCTGTATAAATACATCAAAGGGATAAATACCAGGGAGAGAGAGGAGTTATTTAAGTTTAGCACCAGTGTGGACACAAGAACCAATGTTCTTGTATAAACTGGCCATCAGGAAGTTTAGACTTGAAATTAGACGAAGGTTTCTAACCATCAGAGGAGTGAAGTTCTGGAACAGCCTTCCAAGGGGAGCAGTGGGGGCAAGAAACCTAACTGGCTTCAAGACTGAGCTTGATAAGTTTACAGACGGGATGGTATGACAGGACAGCCTAATTTGGCAATTGACTGATCTTAGATTACTAGTGATAAATATGCCCAGTGGCCTGTGATGGGATGTTAGATGGGGTGGGTTCTGAGTTACTACAGAGAATTCTTTCCTGAGAGTCTGGCTGGTGAGTCTTGCCCCTGATCGCTTTATTTGGGGTCGGGAAGGAATTTCCCCCCAGGGCAGATTGGCATAGGCCCTGGGGGTTTTTTGCCTTCCTCTGTAGTATGGGGCATGGGTCACTTGCTGGTGGATTCTCTGTATCTTGAAGTCTTTAAATCATTATCTGAGGACTTCAGTAACTCAGTCTTAGATCAGGGGGTCTATTACAGGAGTGGGTGGGTGAAGTTCTGTGGCCTGCATTGTGCAAGAGATCAGACTAGATGATCATAATGGTCCCTTCTGACCTTATAGTCTATGGGTTTTCGGTGTCAACTTTTTTTTTTTCTGCCATGATTAAACACAGTGACATTAAATGTCGAAAGCACCACAGGTGGGACTAGAGCTTTCAACAGTGTAAATAAGTCTATGACTGTACAGTGGAAAATGTAATTTTTTTTAAAAGGGACATACTCTGTTTTTTATTGGTGGAAACAATGATAGCTCAAATTAAACAAATAAGGAATTAAAGAGACCCCGTCAGTCATTAATTCACAGTACAATATATTGGAGACTGCATTGTGAGAGAATGAAAGGATGAAAATAATTTAAAAAATAACAATAATGATAATAAGTAAATAAAAAGATTTCACGTTCTGTTCAGAAGCATTTGGCGGTCTGATTTTGATTCATGGTCCACCTATTAAATATCCCTGATTTATGCACCATAATCCATTGTGCTCTGGAACGTCTTGCCTATCCTGTGGTATTCGTTGCTACCTTCTCATATGATTTTTTACTGTAGAGATTTTTTACAAAGAGAGAGTGTGTTGGAGATTATGAGGTAGGAGAACAAGGGGGCAGGGAGAAAGGGGTATAAAAACTTACGGAGCAGTATTACATAAAGACTGTGGGAGGTGGAAGGTTGTGATTGTCATCAAATCAGACAAAATCCCAGCATCTCAGAGGCAAATTGTAATGAGCCTAGACTTGACAGAACCCGCCTCGTAAAATATTAACTTGTCTAATTACCCTGTTCTGCCAAGGATTCTTTGAGGCAGTTAAAAAATGGCCACCTCTCCCTTAACTCCAGAGAAATGACAGGGAGCATGCTGGGGAAAGTGTGGCAGAAAAGGAAGAAAACAAAAGACACTATTAGAGATTTGATGCAGAATGTATTCAGCACAGACTATTCCAGGGGCAGTTGTTTTGTTTTTTTAAATAGAAGTTATTTTTAGCTTTTCAAATCCCTACATGAAAATGTCTTCAAATGTTTCAGCCTTCCTCCTGTATTAAACATCTGAGCTGCAGTAGCACATGTATAGAATTTTTGTGACTTCTTTTCTCTTCTCTTCCTCAATAAAATAGATTAAATTAAATTATGTCCCCTCCAGCCTCCTCCCCCAGAAATTATTACTGTTGTTATCCCTGTTATTACTGGGGAGGCAACAAGATAGAACCATATAGCTCTACTGGTCCCCTTTCCTACTCCAATGCAAAGCTGCATGGGGAAGTTCTGTTGGGGTAAAGGAGAGGTTTAATACACCGCATAACTACTTCATTCTCATTGCTGCTTCAAAGAATGGCTGGTCCCATTCACTGCAAATACACTGAGTCCTTAGCACTGAACACCCTACAGCTATGATTCTGTTTTCTGTGATTAATCTTCAGAATAGCACGCAGAGCTTTAGCTATGCATCTGTCATTAACGTTAATGGGAGTTCGGCAACTTAATCCCTGTTCACTGGTTTGAAAGTGATAATTTTCCCAACCAAGTCCTGAAGAAGGATAGGATTTTAGTGGCAGGTGAACCAGTTGGTAACCCATCTCCAATTCCTTGTAAATCTTTTGTCCATGATGTTGATCTTGGTTTCCATTTTCTTCCAAATTACTTCATTTTGGTGATGATCTTGATCTTGACAGGAAGGAGAAGGCAGGATGGCCTCCTTCCATGTGCTTGGACACTTCTGTCTCAAGAGCAAAGGGCACGTGCCAGATATTCCAGGCTAAATTTTCAAAGGGGCCTTAAAACCCACAGTCATATTTTGCACTCTCTTTTGCACAAGCAAAATTAATGGCTGTTTAGGAAAAAATGGCCTACATTTAGGCAGCAGTCTGAAAGGTATCATGAGAGATCCTAAGATTTTAATGTCAATAGAATGGAAAGTTTTATCATGAGAATGGTTTTGACCAATATTAGATATTTCTTTTTAAAACTATATTAAATTAAACATTAAATTTTCAGCCGTAACTAGTGAACCAGGGGTGTTTAAGGGGCCTGATTTTCAGTGCTCAACACTTCTCAGCATGTATTGTGAATAAGATTGTGAGAATTTGGTGTTATGTGTGCGCAGACTTTGTGGTAATCTGCCTCCTACAATCAGGAGTTGCCTGATAAGTGTGGTCTCTTGGAGAGGCTTCACTGTAGTTGTTTTCTCTTTCTGTCAAAGAACTATGCAGTCCACAAAGAAAATGCTGTCATTTTATCTCATGGATATTAGTGTAGTTAAGCGACAGTTGCTCACTGGACTGTGCTGTGGGGTTGCATTTTGACTGGCCCAGAGAGCTTTAGAAAAATAGAAACCAGCAGACTAAGAAAAATGCTTTGCCATATTTACCTGAATTGCTGATTTTTTTTTTTTTTTGGTTGATTGGCTAAAGTTTTATTTTTGTTGTTTGTAATCAGTTTCCTCACCGCGTGGATATAAATTAGTGGATATAAATGCTGGCAGAAGGTGTCAGCTTAGTGAGGGGCTTTGGAGACTGAACTCACGTAGAGTGGGATTTTCAAAGGCACCTCAGTGATTTAGGATTCCAAATCCCACATAAGGTTCGAAAATCCCACCCTTAATGCACAGAGCAGGTCGCAATACAGCATGAGTATCATGTCAAATTGCCCTGATGATATGGAGAAATCCTTGGCAGGGGTGAGTGAAGAACTCCATCTCCTGGCCTGTTCAATACTTAGCTTCTCTGCTGAGACTGCCAACATGAGTCTCCCCCAGAGATCTGTTGTTGACATTTTAGAAGGGGGTCCCTCAAAATCCCACCCTCCAAGTTGGTGATACATGTGACATTCACTGGGTAAATTAGTCCTCCCATTTTTTTCCACCCCCTCCTTCTAAATCTATCAGTTTTATACTCTTTCCCATCCCACAACATCCACCGATCCTCCCCTTCCCAGTCTCCCCATGTGTCCCTGTATCCAGCACATTGTGAAAGTTCTTTTAGCTGGCTGCTGTATTTGACACATGGTCCTTGCAGCAGCTGAAGTGGTGGCAGGTAGGTCGTCCTGTGGCCTCTGGAAGTGGGGAGGTTTGCAGGGTGGGGAGCAGGTTCCCTCTGGAGGTGGGCGGGGCAGTCATTTAGGGTTGGGACCCCTTTGGTTGCTGAGATAGGCAACTCTTCCCTGATTGCTGGAGGTCTCTCTTAACTGGTGGGAGGGGGCAAGGTAGGGGAGCAAATCTCCTCTGACTTAAGTGAGGTGGCATGCTTGTTTCTCCTTGGCATTGTTTGCAGGCTCCAGCTGCCTCCCAGTATCAGCTTTTTAAACTCCAAACTAGGGCTGGGCTGACGGGCACCCCTGGGGAGAGAGGCAGTCTGTAGCCATCCAGTCAATCCTGCAGTAGCATGGCCCCGACTTTTCTTCTCCTCCTGGAGCAGCTAGGTAGGGATTGAGGAAGATTACATGGTGCTTTTCGGTGTGCCTTTATCTACACTAGTGGAGGATCCAGGAGTGGCGTTCCCCTTGCAGCAGCTGCCACAGCAATGGGAGAGTATATCTGCACCACAGATGCTGCCTTAGTGAGCAGCAGCTAGATCAATCTCAGCTCCAGAGAGGACTGAAACAAGCCAAGTTGGTGTTTGCATTTTTGGGGGTAGGTTGTGGGAGAAATTTTTGCTACTTTTCCTCACTCCCAGCCTGAAACATAATCTCTTTCTGTCCACCATGATTACACCTGTAGGCACAAAGCTGGTCTAAGGATTTTATGAAGGGTGAGCAACATGAAATTTGGGGATACAACTGCAGCTGAACTGACTGATAATGCAAAGGCTCATCTGTGCCAGCAATTGCAGGATTTGCAAGTGCATTGGGTGCACATGCAGATTTTCCAGGCTAAATTTAGGCATTTGGAAATATGGCCCTTAATTTGCATTGTTATCATATCACAAGTGAAAATGTAGTTGCTGCGTGGTGGTTTTCATCACATTCTTGAATGGCAGAGAGTGTTAATGAGATTCATTTGCTGAGCTGGATGGGATGCTAGGACTGGAATACCACAGGATGCTGCAGAAGAGGATGAAGGTTGATTTTCAGAGCTCCTATGGGGCCAAGCATGAAAACACCAGGGCGTATTTCAGATGAGGATTGAGGTTTATGTTCAGAAGTGCCTCTGGGTACAGAACTGAAATAACGGGATGATGCGGATTAAGATTGAGATGATTTGTCAGAGTTGTGCATCTAGAAAGAAATCAAGCTGAATCACTGCTCCCACTCTCCAATTGTAGTTCAAGCTAGTGCCTGAGTCCATTATTTCCAAGGTCTGTAACCTAACCTATCGCAATTAAACCAACTAACAAAATTCTTCACAAAACACAGTACCCTCAAACAGACTCTGGAAGCAGCTAGGGGGGATGAAGGAAAGGCAAAACAGTGAGAAAGTACAACTCTCATTGTAAATATTAGTTGTGGGTATACTGAAGGAATTCAGTTAGACTGAGTCTTTGTGTCACTTCCCCTCAGCCGTGTCCTTTGCAATCCTGCAAACTCCACCACCACATCTAATGATGACTTTGACTTTTATGCTTAGTCCTTAGGCATCTGCGGATGTTTTCCCAGTGGGGTTAATTCTCCCCGATACTGCCAAGACAGATTGAATCAGGAGTCAGCTGTTGGAGGGGAGGCAGTGGGGTGTTACTTGCAGAGATATATGTTACATATTTGAAAAATCTGCATATAGCAGCTCCCTGAGCTGATCTCTTTATCTCTTTCTTTCCTCATTCCCTCTGTCTGTCTGTCTCTCAGACTCATATGTACACACACAGCACCACAGCGTCATTTCAAGATCTTGGGGTCCAGTCATTCTGGGATCCGCATGCATGTATCTCTTGGGATATTCAGGCCGCCAGTGCTCTATGTAAACAGCACTCAAACTTTTAATATATGCTAACATCTGATAGAGTTGCAGAGAGCTGATTCAGTATTACAGAATCACAACATCCTGATAAGGGATAGACAAACCGAGGTGGCATTTTGAAATTTGGTGCTTTGCAAATCATTCTGTGGGTTTGCAAAACTTGTCTGAGTTCATTAACCTCAGTCATAAAGGTATATTAACTGTAGATATAGCTTTTGGCACACATACTTTCCTCAAAATCCAGTAACTGGCAGGGTATCCGCATGGCTGAATTATTTGTGGTTATTCCTGGAGTTGATTTCTTAATACTTGTTCTAGCTTGACAATACAGATATCTAGTTACGTTTTATTTACAACAGGCATGAAAAAAACCTTCCTTTAGTTACATCAATTACAGTGTAAAATGCAAACAGTTATCACAAGATTCTGGTATCTGAAGAATACCAGTATCATTTATTTATCCCAATAGTACATTTCTTATAAACACCAGTGCATTGGCAATTCATTTTTCATTTGATTGCGCTTTTGTTTTGGTACTGTTTATAATAAATATATATTTGCAGATTACATTAACAAATGTCTGTGACTGGGAGGGAATTTTGAGGTTATTACTGATACACCGTGTATCACCATGAAGGTCATTCCCTTCTTACAGAAAAGACTGTAAAAGAATCTAGCTAAAGTTTTTTTTTAAATATATTAGCTGTGTAACAAATTGGAAGTTCTCAGCTATGGTTAAGTATTAATATTAATTCTCAAATTTCTAAATCGCATACTGTAAAATTGACTCTTAAAATTTTAATCTTAATTCAGCTTGTAAAAGCTGCTATCAGCAAATATTTTTACACTTATATATGCTCAAAAACAAAACCATACACACTCTGTTGCAAACCAAAGAATGTGTTTTATTCTGTAAATTAGTGTAACAAGAGGGAAGTTATTTTTCATGTACATTCACTGCCAGGATTGGGGATGTAGTGGCACCACCTACATGAAACCCCCCTGTCTCCAGACGCTGCCATAAATAAATGGGTCTAGCCCAGGAAGGAGCCGGGCCAAGCAGACTAAGAAATGTGCTGAATCAGTACAACCTCCAGTAGCAGGGTTCCTATGGATCTGGGCCAGATTTTAAAGATGACCACCTCACTTGGAATCTTTGGCATGACAACAGTTCTTCTATTTGTCTTCCACTTCCTTCAGAGATGAATCCTTCCTCTGGCCCATGTATTCCATGTGTGTTTGGCTTGTGGTGCTGTTAGTTAGGATACAGCACTCTTAGAGTTGCTGAGAGTAGAACAAGGATGTCTTGGTGACAATAGGCATCATCCTTTAACAAATGTTGCACTGGAATCCTGGCTTGGAAATCTCATGGTGTGAACCCAACTGTCAAGAAAGCTTTCCTGCCTCCCCTTCTCCTTTCTGAAGAATCTGAGAGAACCAGATTCTGTGTTGTCTGAAAGGAACAGAAGGAGAGAGGCTTCTGTGGTTGATTTAATTTCCATGGTAATTAGTTCCCATCTCTACCATCTTAACTGGCCATCTCATGCCAGTAAGGAGAACAGTCTGTACTTTCCCTGGTGATAGAGAACTTCAACCTTTCATTCAGAGAGATTACACATTACAGTGATTTTCCCATGTGGGATATGATAGAAGAGAGAGAAATGTCAGGAGTATATTAAAGGCCAACTTACTCCATTTATACCATAGCATTCAATTTTTAATTTCCTGGGGCCAACATTAATTTTGTTTTTTCATTAACACCTTGTTAGATCTCTTTTTCTAACCACACTCACTATATTAGTCATTATATTAGACCAAATTCAGACCTGCAGGAAGTAGATATAACTCCCATTGACGTATTTGGTCCATTGTTTATAAAGGTTTGTCTGGCCATGGGGGGCTATCGTCATTCTGTGGTTGAGAGGCAAAAGACTGAGCAGTGTAAGGACATGTTTGTGACTGTTAGCTGCAGTCCTGTAGGGGACGTTCAGAAGTTTTCTTGGTGTGCTATCCAGGAGGAGAAGTAGAATTGATATTTACCAGACTTTGCACTGGGGAGCTCCTTAGCTGATTGCTGTTAATTTAATTATTGGAGCTTTGGTTAACCCTTTGTTGCCAGGAGGCAGAATTTCCTCTTACACTAAAAACTAATGAAGAATTCATGAGCAATGAGAAGCAATTGCTCTTGGCCAGGGAGTGCCCAGGGGATTAATTTGTAATAAGGGGCTTCTTAAGGAGACTTGGTTTAAACACTCCGAGTACTCGTACACTGTATCAAAAGTATTGGGTTTGGAGTCGTAGTTAGGTGTCTGGAGATGAATTAGAAAGTTAACAGCTTCATCCACAGAGCTTTGTTCAGCTGCAGGAGAGGGGGAGTGCCAATGTATTCTCGGAAGCAGCTGGGATCATTTCAGATCAGTTTTCACTGAACTCTGTTCTCACGATTTCATTCCTCGTCCGGTGAAATGCTAGCCAGAAGCACTATGCAGAACAAAATCTCATTGGCTGCTCAGTGATCTTGAGGGCAGGGCATTGCTGCCTAGCAACTCCTGAGCGCTTTCACCTATGTTCACATTATACCACAAAAGCCTTCTTCAGAGGTGCCTTTTGCCCTCATTCTCTTTTTATTAAGACTCGTTTTCCCATTCTACAAGCATGTGATTATGGGTTCTCACAGGCCAGCCCAACATGAAGGCAGATCCACATGAAAATCTCAGTTTATTCAGATTGTTTTTTTCCTTTACCCTACCCATAGTGTAACTACCACTGTAGCATCTTATATTGAGATGGGAGGGTGAAATCCCCACTGAGATTACCAAAACTCAGTGAATTAAGTCACAGAAGGAGCTGCAACCTCCAATTTCAATCATATCATGTTCTTGGATATATCATGTTATTGGAGAACTTGAGATCCACAAGTGTGAGGAAGAGTCCCACCAAGTCATTTTGTGTAGCAAGGCACTGTGTTTAGATCTGAGCTTTTCATTGTATTGTTTTTCGTCTTTAGTCCCTACTCATCACAGCCTTGTAGTACCAGTGTTCTTTCATTACTAGGAACTTCCTTTCATTTTGCAATAGGGTGGTGTAGGGATCACTGATAGATTCAGGATAAATGTATCTAACAAACAAACAAAAGCTCTGTGGGCATAGCCATCTCATTTCCATTCACTAGAATTTTCATCTCTCTCCAGTAGGCTTTGTGTGGACTGGGAGACATTTTTCATATTCCCAACGTCTACCTGTAGACACACACAGACCATTATTGCTTGTCCTGTGCCAAAAACTGTAATCTTTTCCAGCTGACCTGTGGATGGGATAAAATGTAAATCAAGGCAAAATTATTTGGCTATTTCCAAGACTACCATTGTTTCATTTGAGTACTGTGGAACTCAAGGGGACTGGATAGCTCGTGCGATTACTAATTTGACATACAAGACCTGATTTTGAAATGTAATCTAGAATGAACTCCATGGAATCAATTAAGTTACACTGGTGTACAAGTAATGTTAGTGAGATCTGAATCAGACCCATAGTGCTTGAGTAATTGTTGCTCTGTGGACGTTTTATACCAACTAGACCAGTCTTCCTGGAAAATACCCCTGAGTACCCAATACTCAGATTTAGAGACAATTCGGCTAGCTCTTTACCACCTCTGCAACAGCTCCATGTGTTTTGCAGTGGAGTGCGGATGGGCTGGAGGAGGTGTGGCTGGGATGGACCTGTGCCCTGGCAATTCTGCATTCCTGTAAAAGCCTGTAAGAGTCACTGAAGCGGGAGCACAAAAGCGGGAGCTGATTTTGTCTGTATGGGAGGCCATATTGACCTTGCAGCCCCTGAATAAAGGAGGTGCAAACTGCTTCTGTCTGTGCCAGCAAGTGCACCAGCTCAGAGATGAATCTGGTTTGTAGTCTCCCTAGGCCTCTGGCTTGAATCTAGCCCAGGACAGTTGTGACTGAAGGTAGTTACCATTTACTAGCAGAGTGCTGCTTAGTGGCCTGAGTGTAAAGAGACTGGAGATCATGGGCTGGTTTCCATTGGACAGCTAACTGCTTCACACACACCACCTGCACAATGGACCCCAGTTGGCAATCTCAGGAGAGATGTCAAAAATTGAAGGGATCAAGAGACTAAGGGAAGGTCTACACTGCCGGCACAATTTGGCGGCAGTCGACTTCCAGATCGATCGAGCGTGTCTTCACTGCCACTCAGTCGAACCGGAAAAATCGATCTGATGGCGGCGAATTTGCTGCTGTCAGTGTGTACATAGCCCAAGATATTTTTGAGCCCTTAGGAAAGCTGCCTCTTGGTCACAGTTGCGGCACAAAGCTGCCTCTGTTATGTGAAGAAACAGGGGACACCATTTTCAGTCTGACAGTTTCACTAGCACTAAAAATGTACATGCACATGTGCGCACACTTTTAATAGAAAACAGAAGTATCAGAAAGCAACAAGACGTCTGTGTTTGCCTGATAAACCCTATTCTGTGTGCGATGCTAATACCACTGGAAAAGGGTTCATTGGTTTCTGCTAGACTAACTGAAGACAATACACTGCTGACTAACTAAGGTATAAGTGAGATAGAAGGGATATACATCCAGATATAAGGGTAGGTGCTGCATGGGAGAAAGAGAGGTTCTAGAGTGTGGGCCGAGCTGTCCTAAGATAGGAACCAAGCCTGAGGAGAATGCTTGAGCTGAACTTTGTGTTATCTAATTGTTGATTAAACAGTGTGTGGACTTCGTTAAGCTGGTTGGGAAAGGCACCTGCTTACACAAAAACATGCTGTTTGAGGTTAATTGAAGTAGGCTGCAGTACGGTTATATGACCCCTGTGACCCTCATGAAAATGAGATGTATATCAGAAGCCTTGAGCTTTTGAACATCTTTGGAATAGGATTGGATTGATGGATACAGAGGTGGGCATCCATACAACACTGGAGCTGATATCAGGTCTGGCCTGTGAGTACTCCCATACAAGATGCTGAAACATCTTTGGTTCATCACTGGCCAGATGGCGATGCTCTTAAATCCTGTGGAATAGTTGACTTTGGAGGGGACTGCTTGTGGAATAAGGTGCTACTCAGTGTCAGTAAGGGTTTCATGATTTGAAGGCATCATCTACATCATCACTCGTCAGAAAGTCTCAAATCTGTTTGAAAGTTTTGGGGCAGGCACGGAGAGAGGGGGGAGGCAAATTCTGGTTAGTCCTGTAAAAAAAAAAAAATTAGGTAGGGACAGGGATTGCCTTATTCAGGGCTATCCATTGAAATCTCTCTATTGGCACTTATAAAACAAGATATCTGTGGCATTTCTTCCATGAAGTACTGAAGAAGTATTGGGGGGAGAGGGACAGGGAAGAAAACCTCCTGTTAATCTAGTACTTCTCCAGAATCGATTGGATCCATCTCTGTTCTAGTATTTTACTAGATCTTATCCAGCACTTTTGCTTAATCACTCTTATTAGATTGTCTACTAGACAGCAGGGCATTTGTTTGTATTTCCAACATTTTATGGATGAAAATGATTGCTTTCTGTATTTCTAATATGAGCCCAGTAGAGCAAGGACCTTCCCCCTTGACCCAAACACTCATGGATGGCGAATGTCTGTTGGTGAATGACTGTGCATTATGCACTCCTCATTTTATTCTACGTGCTCTTTTCCTTACAGAGCTGATATTTTGTTTTGAGCACAGAGCTGGGATTCCTCCCACTGTCTTTTTAATACTTCCTGCTGTGATTTCTCAGCCAAAGCTAATGTACTGTTGTTGAATAACAGCAGTTACTTACAAAAGAGAGTGGGAGAGGGTGAAGAGTGACTGCAGCAGTGTTAGGTTTAGCAGCATGGTATATTTACTGTGAACCGGATTTCTTTAGTGGACACATGAAAAGTGAATGGACTTTAATTGCCCCCCATTTTGTGTAGAGCCGCAGTGCAGCACTTAGGAGGATGTTTGCTAATGTGTGTGTAACACTGATCCACACAGGGATGTTGGCAGAGGGGATCAAACTTGGGACCTCTGAAGATAAATACATGAGCTTCCACTGAATGCGTTAAAAGACACATATCTCTTAGCCAAACCTGTAGGCTCATCATTCTCTAGAGGGTCTAGCTAGCCACTACTAGAGGGGGACACAGCACCAGTCTGACCAAGGAGAGGTTACACATGTTACCTGGAAAATTCATTTTGGGGAACCTGGTTAACTGGTTGATGATAATCCTTCAACTTCTTTCTAAAGGTGTCCATCAGAATAGGGGGACTGTAACCTTTTTTTTGGTATCGACACATGCTCTGTAGAGAGAGAAAAAAAATTCAATGATAAATCCCAGTCAGGTTAGAAATTAAATATGCAGAGTGGGAGACTAGATAAATCACAGGTTTGGCAGTGGAATACAGAGCCTGTCTCCTCAAGGTTCCTGCACTGATCAGGGCAGTTGTAATTGAAAGCTCTGATAGTCTGAGCCCTGTTTGGTGGTCTCCGAAATAATTTGATGGTATGTATCTAGTTCATAGTGGAGAGATGTCCATTCACAAACAGTTATCTTTACTGGCAATCATAGCAGACAGACCAAGAGTACTGAATAGGGAAGGAGATTAAAGTACTCTCTTGGCTGTGTAAGTGGTCCGTTCAGTAAGGTGTATTGATAGGGTGGCATGTGTGTGGGAAAGTGTTTGCTGCTGCCGACGATGCTGCACCAATTTTGTGGATAATTAAGACTTCTACCTCCAGGGCTTTCAATCTGCCAACTTCCACTAGCACCAAACTAACAAGGAGAAGGAAAAAGAAAACAATTCTCAATTAATTTATGAGGAGAGGAAAACTCTCTGGCTTCAGCTTTCAGAATTCCCAGTTCGGGTTAATTTTGTGTGAAATGCTCCATATTAGAGTATGTTTTCACCATTGACTGAGATAACATATGACTATTTAAGTAACCTTAAAATTGGGACATTAAAACTGAAGGAATATGGGAAATATTTTAAGCGATTTAAGTGTTAGAGAAAAATATGCCAAATTGAAGATCTTTAGCCACAGGACAAATACAGCATAGACAGTAACTCTACAAGCTCCCCATATACAACACCCCAACATGCTGAAACCTGATTTGGGGGGAACCCTTTCAGTTCTGTATATCTATGGTACTTCCATGGCCCCTATTACCATAATAACTTTACAAAACCCTTCTCAGATATAGTAGTAGTAGTATTATCAGTATAGAAGTAGTATTATCCCAATTTTATAGAACCATTATTCATGAAAATTTGATACCAGGTCCTTGTTCCTTGATTTTCCCAGGAATGCTGAGTGCTGACTAGATAGCACGTGTGAAAAATCAGGATGGGGGTGGAGGGTAATAGGCGCCTATATAAGAAAAAGCTCCAAATATTGGGACTGTCTTTATAAAATCGGGACATCTGATCACCCTAAGTGCAACATGCCTAAATATTTTTTAAAATTTGGGCCTGCATCATCCAGTATGCATGTGACAAGTTGTGGGTGCTTCAAATATGCATTGTAGAAATGATCAGAAAAAAATGGTTTTTTTCCACAATGGAAAATTTTGGCCAAAAAAAAAAGAAAAAAAATTATTTTCATTGACATTTTCAGTGGAAGGTTTTGACTTTTTGTTTGAAAAACAAACAGCCCTCCTCCCCCTTCAAACAATATAATTGTTGAGTGAGAACTGAAATATTTTTGGTTTTTGGCCCTCTTTTGTCTGAAAATGTTCAGATGATAATTAAAAAATTTAGTTTCGTTTTTCCGATTCAAAAACTCCAAGGAAAGCAGCCACTTTCCACATAAAATTGTTGTTAACTCAAAAAACCAATTTCCTGTTTAAAAACATTAGAAAAATTTTGATCAGCCCTAGTGAATGCTATGTTGAGTTAGAAGGTATCCGTTTTTACAGTCTCTTTCCTGATTGCACTAAAAGCCTGAGCTCTGAAGTGTTCTAGTACTTTCTAGTAAGTTGTAATGGTAGAGTATAAACTGCTGGAGTCCCAGTGCTATGCCAAATAAAGACTACACATACTTTGCATAAGGTCAAAACGTTACCCTCTTCCTGGGATTTGGCTCTGTTATCAAAGCAATTCAGGATAATACAACATAAATTCAAGTCTGAGTCTTCTCCTCAGGTTTGGCTGCTTCTGGGCTCCTTAACTCAGGACCTGTCACAAAATTTACCTCCTTCTGTCAGAGGGCTACTCCTACTTCCCTTATATCCAGGGTGGAGTTTAAAATCTGCCTCTTCACGAGTGAGAGATCAGGAATTAACCAGTGGCTCCCTGTAGGAATCCAGGGCCTGATAGCAAGATGATGCAAAACCACCCTGTTCCAGAGAGACTTAGACTTGACTAGTGGCTTAGGAGCAAAAGCACTCCTGTGTTCTAATCCTTGTTCTTTCTGCGGCCTCAGCCAAATCACTTAATTTCTCTGAGCTTCTTCATCTTTAAACTTGAGATAATAACACTTATTTACCTCGCAGGGGGGTTGCAAGGATTAGTTAGTTAATGGCTGGGAAGTGCCAAGTGCTATTAACAAAACAAAGCAAGAAACATTCTGAAACAGACATAAAATTCTTGCCTTTTGCTTCAAAGGAGATTTTCCAAACACCATAAAGACCCTGCTTTCTTATGAAGTGGATTAGTTTACTTCTTGTGGTGTTAAAGAAATACATGAAATGTTATGAAAGGGTGGCAGGCTCTTTCTAAGGCGGGATTGCTCAGCTTGTCACTGCACGAGGATAGCAGGCTCCCGCCCATGAGATGCACCTGCCAAGAGCAGCCCATGTAGCTCTCTTAATTTAGTCTGTCAGGGTTTCACTCAAAATAATTACTTACATCCTTCCTTTTTAACACTCTCTCTTCTGGCAGAGCCACAGAAAGAGTAAGAAAGGAATAGACTTGTCTCGATATGGCAATGAGGGGTGAGTAGAGATAAGGGAGGCAAAGGACAGAAAAGGATAGAGGAGAAGCCTACAGCTGTGAGGAGTGAGATATGGAGGCGGGGAGAAAGAGGACACAAAGGACAAGACAGTAAAATAGAGAAACAGAGAGCATCAGTGGCAGAAACTGGAAATAAACAGAGAAAGGCAGCGAAAAATGGTGGAGAGGGAGAAGGATGAAGAGTCAAAATGTTAGAGAAAGCAAGGGAGAGTGAAAGACCTAGAAATAGAAAGAAAGTGAGAGAAAGAAAAGGAGTTTTTTTCTTGCTGTTTATCTGATTCAGTAATGAATGTGATGCAGAATTTGCCTGATGAAGAGGCAGTGAAGATCCTGCTCTGCTCCCCACTCTAGCTTCTGATTAGAATGTGCTAAAGAAGGGCATCTGTGTTCGGAGCCGAGAGGGACTGTCTTGCTCCCTACCACACCTTGCACCCTGAGAACAGTATTGCCTTCTTTACTGCTGGTTCTTTGCTACCCTTGCTGGGCTGCCGTCATTCAGTTAACGCTCCATTGAAATTAATGTTATGCCATTCCTGGGATCGACCACACAGCTGTTCCATTCCAAAGGGACATACGTGGGATGTTTGGCAACACAGCCTGAGGTACATTCTGTCTGGACCTATACCTGAAACACCTAGCAGTAGTTACATGCTTAAGAAGGAGCACGCATCTCCCAACAAACCCCAAAGGCCTGTATACTGCACATCGCATCCTTCATGTCTGCACAGCAAAACTGAGGTTAAGAAGCTTGGGCTCATGCCTCTGAACTGCTACCTTCAACACTGACACCTTGGGAGGCTTTAGGGACGTTTCCAGACAACATTTCATTATGTTCTCGTGCTCCCCTGCAATCCCTCTCCCCACTGCACTCATTAACACTCTCTGTAGGCAGCAGCATATGCTTCCCCACTGTAGGTATTGCAACAATCTGCGATCAGTGTGTTTGCTGCTGCGATAACAATGCAGTACAGGATGAGGGGCCAGCTCCAGCTCCCAGCAAAGTCAGTAACTGAGAGGTGCAGTACAAAAGGCTCAGCCCGGGATAAGGAGGAGGTAAAGGTGACTTGCACCCCAGCATCAGTGAGAGTGGCCCTGGGAGCTGCTCCAATTTATGGTAACCTCCCCAGGGCTGTCTGATCTTTCAGTGCTGCAGCCACTCTCCTTTCCACTCCCAACATATGCCTTCATGTCTCCCGTGTATCCCCTATACTGGAGCTTGCAAGGAGGGGAAGCATAGAGTTGCTTCCATTGGCCATACCCCTCCAGATGCAGTGTAAAGGTACTACGTGTTTCTCACTGCCTCCATTCTCTCTCTCTAAAATTGGGATGATAACACCTCCCTAGCTGACAGCAGACTTGCAAGGATGAAGACACTAAAGATTGGGAGGTGTTCAGTAGTTGGGGCCATATAAGTACCATGGACACAGAATTAGAGGGGTTCCCCCCAGATCAGGTTTTCAGCATGCTGGATGGTTATGTGAGGACAGCTTGTAGAGTCACTGCCTGTGTTGTACTGTCCTGTGGCTAGGGGACTTCAGTTTGGCATATTTCTCTAATACTAAATCACTTAAAATATTTCCCAGATTTTTTCAGTTTTATGTCCCAATCTTAGAGTTTCTTAAATAGTTACTTTGAGCTCAGAACAATTGGAATAGTCTTTCTAAACATTTTAGAGTTCAACCAGTTATGTTCTGATGCAGAACTGCGTCTGAATTCTAAGGGCCAAATTCTGCCTTCACTTACATGAGTGCTTCTTCCTTGGACATCAGTGAGAACTGGAGGCATGTATTGAAGAGCAGAGTTTGGCCCCTAATATCTATTTTTACTTTTAAAAATTCCATCTCCACGATATGGTTTTTAAAAACCACTTTTTGTTGAACCTTTACAGAAACAGTGTTAATTCTCTTCTCCTCCCACTGCTGGTTGTATTGCAGTAATTAACTAAAATAAACACCACAGTTCTCAGAAATAAATCCACTTCAAGGTTGTACTACTAATCTGCAATGCGTATACTACTTTAAGAGCATAATGGAATATCTGATGGCTAGCCTATGTCTGATACTGAAGGGGCAGATCAGCTGTATCAAAGATCACCTCTTCTTCCAGAACTCGCCACAGCAGTTGTCCAACACACTGCATCTGACAAAACCCAGGTGTAAACTTGGGAGAGCCATAGATTGATTTTTTCCCCACAGTTGAGAAAGCTCTATGTCAAAGGCCTTGGAACACCCTCCTGTGGGAAGCCAGAAAGCATTCAAAGTCTTGCTATTTTCATATCACACTACAAGACTCATCTTTGCCAAAGCCTTCTCCAGAAGAACTGAAGTAATGGAAAAACCCAGTTACAAGTTTAAGGCAGAAATCAATGCTTAACCACAGATTGTCCCTTCTGAACGGATCTCTCTAATCTACGAACTATGCCTAGATGCTATGACAGGCTCTTTAGAAAGGCCAGGAAATAGATAGATCAATGACACTGGTGCATGGACACAGTAGAAAACAAAATGGGGACACATTGGCTTTTGCAGCTTCAGAAGTGCATTGCGAAAATTCAGTGTTTTCCAAATGGTAAAGGGCAAAAAACAATGGAGACAGAAATGTTGTTCTTTTCCAGTGTCTCAGTGGTTGCTATAAACAATGAAGATTTTAAAAAACAAAAATGAAAGAATCAATTTAATCCCACTGGTAATTTGCTGTCATGTTCCTCAGAACGGTTTCTCATCCAAATTAGCATAATCTGCAATGGCAGCATGAGTCTAAAATATACTATATAAGTTTGACTAGAGCTTGACAGCAGAGTGCCACTGGAGAGAGAGAATCTGAGTACTGGATTTGTGATTGCTAGTAAAATCTTGGCATTTTTAAATTTAAAGGGGGCATTGGAGCATCTACACTACTGTAAATGTGAAGTAAGCCAACTGAAGTTAATGGAATTACTCTGGAGGGCCATCTAAAGTAAGATTAGATCCTGGCCTGTTGCATTTAATTTTTGGTATTTTATGTAAGTATGGCCTACAGAGAGGAGCACTCAGTTTGGTTGGAAATGTCCCTTAAGGACGAATTCATTAAAGGGCAGCTCTATATCCTAGTAAAGAGGATAGGAAGGAAGTTGGTTACATACAGGTAGGAACCAGTGAAGAACTTTCAAATGAAACAGTGTCATCTAAATATAACACATGAAAGCAAGCAATTGAATATTGACAAAATGTACAAGTGCTCATACACAAATGCTAGAAGTCTAAATACTAAGATGGGTGAACTACATTGCCTGGCCTTAAATGAGGATATTGATATAATAGGCATCATGGAAACTTTGTGGAATGATATAATCAATAGGACATGGTAACAACAAGGTACAAAATATATAGGAGTGACAGAGTAGATCGTGATGGTTCTTTATATTAAAGAAAGCATAGAGTCAAATAAGGTAAAAACCTTACATGAAACGAACTATAACAGAATCTCTGTGGATAGAAGTTCCATAGAAATTGAATAAAAAGAGTGTAGCAGTAGGAATATACTACCACCACCTGAGCAGGATACTGACAGTGACCGTTAAATGCTAAGGGAAGTTAGAGAGGCTAAAAGTGCAATAGTAATGGGTGATTTCAACTATCCTCATGTTGACTGGGTAAATTTTAAAATTTCTGGACACCATAAATGACTGCTTCTTGGAGTAGCTCCACAAGGGAAGAGGCAATTCTTGATTTAGTCCTAAATCCAATTCTTGATCTGGTCCAGGAGGTAACTACAGTTTGGTAATAGTAATCATAATATAATTAAATTTGACATCCTTGTGAGAAGGATAGTACCAAACAAACAAACAAAAGAAACCCACCATAGTAACATTAAAAAAGGGAACTGTACAAAAACGGGGATGCTTGTTAGATGGACATTAAACGGAGCTGTGACAAGAGTTAAATACCTACAAGCAGCAAGGGGACTATTTAAAAACACTGTAATAGAGGCTCAGATTAAATGTATAGCCCAAATCAGAGCAGAAAATATGAGAACCAAAAGAATGCCACCATGGCTAAAAAGCCGAGTAATGGAGGCCATTAGAGTCAACTTTGAAATTTGGAAGTCAAATCCTAGTGAGGATAATGAGAAGACTCATAAACTCCGGCAGGTTAAGTGTAAAAGAATTATAAGGCCAGCCAATAAAGAATTTGAGAAGCAACTTGGTAAAGATGCAAAAACTAACTAAGATTTTTTTTAAGTACATCAGAAGCAGGAAGCCTGCCAGACAGGCAATGGAGCCACTAGACAGCCAACATATTAAAGGAGTGTTGAAGGAAGTCAAGGCGATTGCAGAGAAGCTAAATGAATTCTTTGCATTGGTCTTCACTGCAGAGGATATGGGAGAGAGAAGCACATCAGAGCTATCCTTTTTCAGTGACAAATCTGAAGCACTGTTCCACAGTAATGTGTCAGTTGAAGAGGTTTTGGAACAAATTGAAAAATTAAAAAGTAATAAGTCACCAGGACCAGATGGTATTCACCCAAGAGTTTGGAAGGAACTCAAACATGAAACTGCAGAACTACTAATTGTAGTATGTAAACTATTGCTGAAACAAGTCTCTGTATCAGATGACTGGAAGGTATCTATGTAATGTTGACTTTTAAAAAGGGTTCCAAAGGTGGTCCTGGCAATTTCAGGCCAGTGAGTCTAACTTCACTATTGGCCAGACTGGTAGAAACTATAATAAAACCAACAATTATCAGACACATAGATAAACTTGATTTGTTGGGGAAGGGTCAACGTGGCTTGTGTAAAGGGAAGTCATGCCTCACCAGTCTTTGACAAGGTCCCTGACCAAAGGGTCTTAAAGAAATTAAGTAGTCATGGGATAAGAAAGAAAATTGTCTCATGGATCAGTAACTGATTAAAAGTTAGGAAACAAATGGTAGGAATAAATGGTCAGTTTTCACCAGTGGAAAAAGGTAAATGATAGCAGCAGTGGAGGGGGGTTCATGCAAGGATCTGTACTGAAACCTGTACTGTTTAACATATTCACTAATGATCTGGAAAAACGAGTGAACCGTGAAGTGGCAAAGTTTGCAGATGATACACAATTATTCAGGATAGGTAATTCCAAAGCTGACTGTGAAGAGTACAAAGAGATCTCACAAAACTGAGTGCCAGGACAGCAACAAAATGGCAGAAGAAATGCGAGGTTGAAAAATGCAAAGTAATGCTCATTGGAAAAAAAGAATTCCAACTATACATATGTAATGATGTGGGGTCTAAATTAGCTGTTCCCACTCAAGCAAGAGATTTTACAGTCACCGTGGATAGTTCTCTGAAAACTTCTGCTTAATGCATAGCAGCAGTCGAAAAGGCTAACAAAATGCTAGGAACTATTAGGAAAGGGATAAAAAAAAAAAGAGAGAGAAAAAATCATAATGCCACTATATAAATCCATGGTGCCACCCACACCTTGAATACTGTGTCTGGTTTTGGTCGCCCCATCTCCAAACAGATACAGTGGAACTGGAAAAGGTTCAGTGAAGGGCAACAAAGATGTTCAGGAGTGTTGAACAGTTACTATACGAGAAAAAACTAAAAAAGTTAGCAAAAACAACGAGAGTCCTGTAGCACCTTAAAGACTAACAAATTTCTGTGTAAATTAAGTCTTTAAGGTTCTACAGAACTCTCATTGTTTTTGTTGTATACAGACTAACATGGCTACCCCTTTGGAACTTTAAAAAAGATTAGGGCTGTTCAGTTTAGACAAGAGATGACTGAGAGAGTATATGATAGAGGTCTATAAAATCATGAATGGTGTGTAAAAAGTGAATAAAGAAGTGTTATTTGCCCTTTCCTACAATAGAAAACCCAGGGGTCACATGAGGAAATTAATAGACAGCAAGTTTAATACAAACAAGAGGATGTTGTGAAGGTCAAAAATTTAACTGGGTTCAAAGAAGAACTAGATAAGTTCATGGAGGATAGGTCCATCAGTGGCTATTAGCCAGGATGGTCAGGGATGCAACCACATGCTCAGGATGACCCCTAAGCCTCTGACTGCCAGAAGCTGGGGATGGAGAAAGGAGAGACAGGGGTGGTTCACTCTTACTGTCCTTTTCTGTACACTCCATCTGAAGCTCTGGTACAGGCCAGTTTCCTGGACAGGATACTGGGCTTTGGTCTGAACCAGTATGGCCATTCTAAGGCATTTACATTTGGCCTTATTAACAACAGGTTTTGTTTGCTTGCACCCAGTTGATCAAGCAATCCAGCTCGCTCTGAATCAGTGACCTGTCCTCTTCATTATTTGCCACTCCCCCAGTGTTTGTGTCATCAGCAAACTTTATCAGTGATGGTTTTATATTTTCTTCCAGGTCATTGATAAAAATGCTAAAGAATGTATGGCCAACAACTGATCCCTGAAGCCCTCACTGAACATATGATAATGATGATTCCCCATTTATGGTTACAATTTGAGCCCCATCAGTTTGCGAGTTTTTAATCCATTTAATATGTTCCATGTTAATTTTACATCATTCTAGTTTTTAAATTACAATGTCATGCAATTCCAAGTCAAATGCCTTACAGAAGTTGAAGTATATTACGTCAACACTATTACCTTTATCAACCAAACTTGTAATCTCATTTAAAATATATATATTTGATAAAGGTAATAGAGTTGACGTAATATACTTCGACTTCCGTAAGGCATTTGACTTGGAATTGCAATATATATATATGCAATTCCAAGTCAAATATTGCAATATATATATGTATAATAAAATTAGTTTGATAGGATCTGTTTTCCATAAACCCATGTTCATTTGTATTAATTACATTACTCTTTTTTAATTCTTCATTAATCAAGTCCCATATCTGCTGCTCCATTATCTTGCCTGGGATCAATGTCAGGCTAACAGGCCTATAACTACCCAGATCACCCCATTTACCCTTTTTAAAAATTGGCACAATATTAGCTTTCTTCCAGTCTTTTGGAACTTCCCCAGTTCTCCAATACTTATTGAAAATCAACATTAATAGTTCAGAGAGTTCCTTAGCCAGCTCTTTTAAACTTTTAACATGCTCTTCTATGCAAGTTATCAGCCCCTGCTGATTTTAAGATGTCTGATTATAGTAGCTTCAGTTTAACATCCTCCAGAGATACTGTTACCATCTAGTAATGGATTAATACCATTGTCTTTTTTTGTTCCTAATATATTTAAAAACTCCTTCTTATTGTCTTTAATTCTGCTGGCCATAGATTTCTCCTGTGTCCCTTGTTATCCTTTATCAATGTTCCACAATTCCTAGCTTCTGATTTATATTCATGACTATTAACTTCCCCTTTCTTCCATTTGTTATATATTTTTAAAAACATTTTTTACAGTTGCCTTCACTGCTAAACGAGGTTGATTTTTTAACCAGTATGGCCTTCCCGGTGATAGAGGTGATATTAAACTGCAGAGTGATGCAATACATTTAACAAGTACCTCACCTGGCCTCTGCCCACTAATTTGTTTTTGTGGGACTTATTCTAACATTTCTCCCCCTATACATCTTCAAAAAGTTGCCACTAAATGAATAAATAAACAAATAAATAAATAATCAGCCTGCCAGAGTAATATTTCCTCTTTCCTTGCAAATGTGGGATTTTTCCCTCCAAAGTTACCAATGTCCAAAGCCCAGAATGGACAAGGTTCAGTCCTCAGCCAGTAATGGCTTTCCTATACGTAAAACTAACACTGTCACAAATTTAAAGTCTTGATATCTTGTGGCCCTGCAGGGCTAGAGACTGGAGTTTTATACCATTGGGAAGAGAAGATCCCTGGCTTCACCATGGGGTCAACACTTGCTTCTGGCTCTTAGAAGGACTGAGATAACAGATTATAAGACTGTGATATTTATAGGTATAAGAAAGCGATTTTCGGTTATTTTTTGCAGTATTAGTGGCTCCCTCTGAGCCCTGTACAACTGAGCTTATGGTAACTAAGGCACCTGGCTTTACAGGCAGAAGGCTATGAATAACACAGTTCCAATAACAGTTTACAAAACTCTGAAATGTTCTTAAAATAGTTTTTATGCAGCATATGTGGCACATAGAGAATATGCATGATGGTGTGCAGTAGAAAGGTTATCTTGGTCTGAGCTGGGATGATCTGCACAACTCATGGTTCTGCCACTCATGACTGATGTGCCCACCATCCTGAATGCATGCAGATAAAAGCTGTCGACCACACCTGTCCCTCCTCTGGCTCTCTCTGGAGCTATATAATCGAGAGAAGTGAGAGTGAAGGACTAACAGGGCTCTCCGCACAAAACTGTAACAGATTTAAGTTAAATCAGATGTTGAGTCCAACATACTCAGCAGCACTTTTAATGACAAATTACAATTACTTTTATTCCCAGTAAACCAGCATCCTTGCATTTCACACATAGTGGCCAGTAGGTCACTAGAAATCCAGTTCAGCCTTTTTCCTGCCTCCATTGGACACGGACAATAAATTAATTTAATCCTTTCCTTGAGGCCCTGTCTGTTCTGTTTAATAGGCACTTTCCTTTGTGCCTATTAAATATGAAAGGACATATTTACTTGAGGTGTTTTCCAGCCCATAACTTTCAACCTTCACCGGGGGCAAAGCCACAAAGCCTGTTAGAGGAAGGCACAGAAACTGAGTTCAGGTCCTTGTCCTCTTTATTCCAACTGAATTAGTCACTAGGTAGAAGTGGGGAAGAGGGATACCTCTCTTTAAGTCTGACGCTAGTGCAGGTTTCAGTCCCTAATATTGACCTTTTGGATCAGAAACAAAGAGATCTGATCTGGAGTTTTTGTGCCATGCACTGCTGAAACATTTCAGACAGCCTATAGATCTTTTGGGACATCTATTTATTTTTGCAGGGAAACAATCTGAAATATTTTTCTCCCTGTTTCTCATTGTTCTTTTATATAGATAGATGATAATTTCTGAAGTCTCAGTGGGGTAATTCATACAAATAGAAGGTCAGATTCTGTGCCATGCCTTCAGGAGGAGGGAATACAAAGCAAAGTTTAAATAATCTTTGCACTTCTGGATTCTGGGTTGCTGTAGGGGCCTGACCTGCATTGGGGTCTGCTGTAAATTATGGTAGCCCCCCTGATCCTTGCCTATGGTTTGCAGTGGAAACCAGAATGGCCATTGCGATCTGCATTATAGCACCACCCTCTCCCGCACCTGGCTCCATCAGTGATATGATTCCCATGCTAGAGGAATTCTCCTTTAGCCTCTTGTGGGCTGCTTAAATACAATTCCTTGAACATACAAACCAAGAGCAGGTGCTGGGATTCCTCCCACCGCATGAAAAACAAAGTGAAACCAAAGGAGGAATTTCTATAACAAAACATACTATGCTTTGAAAGTGTGGGAGATCCAGTATAGGATTTTTTACATTACTTGGACAATGTGATCTCCAGATCTCCTGGAGAACCCTGTGTGTGGGTGTGTGGGTGTCTCTTTCTCTTTCTCTCTCTGATGGCTTTCCCACCAATTCCTCCTCCCATCAGTTATTGAGTCTAGATCTGTTGTGCTTATATATATTCATGTATCATGAGTGGGTTTTCATATATATATGGAACCCACTCATGACACATCAATTATTTGAAATCCGCTTTAAATAATACTGTAAAGACACTAAACAGTGACTGGAAAAAGATTCTTATCTCTCAGCCAGATGCTGCTGGAGCTGCCATGTTGGTGTTTATCTCGTTAACCTCAAGTCATTTTTCCTCTTTCGTTTTTCCTTAGTAGGAGTTACACACAAGTTCCACTAGATGTCACTGTTCTAGTTCTTCTACAGGCAGTAACAAAGAACTTTTCTCTTCTGAAAGCAAAATTGATGCAGTTTAGTAATAATGTAGTCTGGGGATGGTGGGTGCTCGCACCGTCCCCCAATAGTTCTGATTCAGCAGTATACAAAATGTCATTCTCTTGGTTTCCCTGGAATCAGGTGATAAAACTGCTTCCTCCTTGGATTTTCTTGCTGATTTCCCACATGGTTTAGATTGGTCAGGGAGAAATCAAAAGGCAACAGCATCACCACCTTGTGATTGCTGAAACGTGAACACTCCAGGCTACGGTGCCATATTTAAGATAATTGGAGGGAGGAGGCGGAAACCTTTGACATGTATGGATTGCCCTCCCCCTTTCTTCTTCTGGTACTACATTTCTTGAACAACAAGGCCACCAAAGGTTAGGCAATACCCTCTGAACCGCCGGTACGGATGGAAAATTAAAACAAAACCCCTTTTTTGAAGGGGCATTGCACGCTCTTCTCTCCCCGTTAGGCTGCTGGCCCTTTGATTTGGTTTATTCCATCTTTTTCTGCCCTTTTCAGATTGACATCTTTAATTTCTCTCAACCTTCTCCCTGTGTCTTCAGCTTCCTCGCTGCTTCTGGTATTAATTGATTTCACTTAACAATTCCCTTCGCAGCAACCATAACTAGCAGCCCCAGTGCTGCTCCTAAACTGCGTTTTCTCACGTGGCAGCACTGGACCTCAGTGCCTGTCGTATTCACAGACAGAGTTCTCGTGCCAGTCGGGCACGAGGGGGTACATGCCCCTGCTGTTGAGCTTTCCTGCTCTTTTGAAGCACCACTGGTATAACAGTAGAGCTGTGGTGAGTCTTTTCCACAGTGTTAGATGTATGCCATGCCATCCATTAACATTTCTTGCAGGCCAGCCCATAGTGAATGAGGTTCCCAGGCCATTTGATAGCACGATTTGAAATGGTTCTGTCCAATACAGGTCAAGGTTGATTCCTTTACTGGCCAAGGCTAGAACTTTGCAATTCTATAGCAGCTGTAAAGCCAAGGGCCTCGAAGCCCTTTATGAACATGAATCACGTTTAGCCTCATAAAACACCCTCATTTCCCAGATAGGGAAACAGAGGCACAGAAGTTAAATGTCTTGCCCAAGAACACATAGTGAGTCACTGGCAGAGCAATGATTAAAATGGAGGCGTGCCTCACTCCCAGCCCTGTGGTCATTCTTGTAGAATCAGATCATACTGCCCCTCTCTAAATGACTCTTTCATCTGCCCCGAGGAAACTCTGTGAGCATATTCATTAGTAAATACCCATCAACTGCTTTTAACCTGAATTCAACCTGGGACCTAGCTCCCGTATTCTCCTCTTTCTTCCTTTTTCCTCTCTCCTTCCTTGCCTTTACGCTATCATCCACTCCCCCTTCCTCCCTGTTTTACTTCTGTCCTTCCGCACCTATCTTCTCTCTTGCTCCCTTCTTTCCTTACCCTTCGTCTCTCCCTCCCCTCCACTCCCCTTCTCCAGATGGTCAGCCCTGTGCCGCCAATAATGGGAGGGACTCGCAGGCTGGCTCAGTTTGCAAGCAGCTGCTTTCTCTCCCTGTCTTTCCTTCCCCTCCTCCTTCCGACTTTGGGAATAACAGCGCTGACATAAAACTGAACCTTCAATGCAAGATAATTAACCGGGATTAGGCTGCAGCACCCATGCACTGGAGGGACGCCAGTGGGAAATGAACTGCAACAAAAGAGAAAATACAGATGTCACTCTTCACCTCAGCTCTCCCGATTCAAGAGGGGCAGAGAAGGAAGGGCTTAAAGCCCCCTTGGCTCCCTGGCATGGCTCTTTTTGTGGTCCACAGATAAGCTAATTCTTTATCGTATGCAGACTGGATTCCGCATAGATGAGTCCGTTTATTGTTACAATCACCACATTCCCTGTCTCCCTCGCCTGTGCTTTTGTTATCTGTTTTGTGATTTTAAGCGTCTGCATTCTGCTTCCCATTGGGAGTCACCCGAGTGCCTCTCTCATTCTCTTTGGCAGCTGGGCTTTAAAGGCCATAGAAAACATTGTCAGTCCCAGGAAACAGAAAGGCACTAGGCAGATGAGCCAAATAGAGAAGAGGTGGGTTCTTTGCCTGCCTGGATTTGAGGCAAGTGCCCCAGAAAACATGCACCTAACCCATTGATCCTTTCAGACAGGCTGAGAGAGTCACCCAAAGCTGTGACGCTTCCTCACAGTCTCCTGCGGTGTGTCTGGACAAGAAAGTGAGGTCCCCTCCCAGTTTGTGTGCAGATGCAGAACAAAACGCTCTAGGTTGGTTGGATTTTTTTTTTTTTTTTGGCCAGACATTTGCTGCCGACACACAGGGAGCATGGAGTTTGCAGAGCATAATACTCACTCTCGTTTCATTGCCCCTGTAGCATGCCGGTTGGATTTTCCAAAGGTTTTGCCTTTGCACCCTCAGTCTGGCTTCTGCGTTCCATAGGAGAAAGGTTGTAACAGTGAAAACCTCTTCAGCAGCTTATTGTGTTGGAGGGAATAGACAGCACAGCCTTCCCAAATGGAATGGTGGCTTTTACTGGTGAGAGAGCTGCCTTCCAGTGAAACACACAAATAAATGTGTGGTGGCCAACTCAGATATTTCCATTTCCCTGATTCCATCTTATCCCTAATTTCTGCAGCAGTGAGAATTTTCCCCCATGGCTCCATTTGTAGGAAGTAATAATACATAGTGCTTTGTGTTCCCAAAGCACTTTGCAAACATTAATTAAAAATTCCTCACAAAACTACTTCCCTACTACTGAGGTAGGGAAGATTAACCACATTTTACAGATGGTAAAACTGAGGCACGCTTAGATTAGGTGATTTGCCTAAGGTCACGTAATAAATCGGCCAAAGGCAGGATTAGAATTCAAGAGTTCATGGCTCTAGGTTCCATGCTTTAGTCCTTTACACCAGTCAGGCAGGTAAGGATTTTTTGCAACCCTGACTGGAAGATTGGGGGATGCCAAATTCCCTAATCCATAATGCTTAAAATTCTCCACTTCTCTCCCTTCCTCTCTCCCCCCCACCCAACTAGAAACCTCCTGGGCTTCTAAGTTAGAAAGAGCTGGTTGGAAATTTTTCAACAAAACATTTTTTGGCAGAAAATACTGATTTGTCAAAAGCAAAACTGTGCAAAAGGGTTGGTGTTGGATTTTCCTGTTGAAAAAAAAAATGTTGAAAAAACGTTTTGAAAGTGTCAGCACATGATGATTTGACATTTTCAAAATGTCAGAGTTCTAGTTTTCAGGTCACAATGTCCTTTTGTTTTGAAATTTAAGTTAATAGATAGTTTTTAAAAATCGAAATGAAACACGTTGAAGTCATTGAACCAAATCATTTGAATTGACCTAATCTGAATTTTTTTCCCCCCAGATTTTCAGTTCATGAACATATTTGAGAGTTCAATTTTTCATCCCAATTTGGGATGGGAACAATTTTTGAAATCTTGAAAATTCTCACAGGAAAGGAAAACTGTTTCCTTCCCAGCTCTGCTTTCCACTCCCCTCACCTTTTCCTGCAGCTCATGTGACCCTCTTTCAGCTAGGGTTCTGTACACAGCCCTATCAGACAAGCCCAGGGAATGGCACCTAACACATGGATTTACTCTACAGTGTTGGATTTGTAGAATTTGTATTATTTTGTTTTGGGGGAGGAATTACTTTATGATTCTCTCCTTCCCCCATCTTCCAGCCCAGATTATGGAGATCCCACTTTTGGGCAAGAAGGTCTGGATGTGGCTGCGCTGCAGCTTGTTGCCGAAGATCTGAGCATTGGCCAGTGAAGATCACTCATAGATTCCACGGCCGGAAGGGACCTTTGTGATCATCTAGTCTGACCTCCCGGATCACACAGGCCATAGAGTTTTCCCAAAATAATTCCCAGAGCAGCAGTTTTAGAAAAACATCCAATCTTGACTTAAAAATTGTCAGTGATGGAGATGGGTCAGAGATACTGCGACCCCCCTGGTAAATTGTTCCAGTGGTTAATTACTCTCACTGTTCAAAATTTACACTTTATTTTCTGTCTCATGAGCCATGTCAGGTACTCTCTCTCTCCTTGTTCTCACACACTAGCAGTGGCTGAGTGGCCCCCAGCATTTTCCAATCCAGGGTTTCATTTAAGGCCAGACTGAGGTTTACGCCTTATCCTGAGTAAGGGCTGATGCATAGCTACTCTGTCTCAGAAGCAACACAATTCTTCCTTGATTCCCCCCTTGCTCTGTGAGGCAAGTAATCAGCTCTTGGCCCTCACCACAAGCAGATTACATCTCCTGCTCCATGCTGGGGCACTGAGAAGGAGGGGGCAGGAGAGCAGAGTCAAGGCTGTGTCCACTCTCTCTGCCCACCCACACATGGTGATGGGGAGAATGAAAAGAAGTGGCCCAGCAGAGCTTGATCTTCCCCAGTACATAGAGCCACACAGGAAGTTAAGGAGGGTCCTTAATATCCCCTTACTCTTCTAGATGGTCACAATCTTGCCCTTAAGTATTAACCACCAGCAGGGAGGGAATTTCCCTGCAGTTAATGACCAGCTTTCCCTGCAGATAATGACTAGAGTTGCTCAGGACCTTTAGCCCAGTCAATCATTAACTGCTAGGAAATTCCCAACCAGGAGTCATTATTGCTATTATAAGCCAAACAAGACACTTTTTTTTTTTTACTGTCTGTTGCATCTTGAGCTCAGTGGTTTGGGTTGCTGTGAGCTGTGTACAGTGTATCAGTCTTGTTCCAGCAGTAGAGCAGCCTTGGGAAAGCAGGACTTCATCCTCAATACTTTTTGAAGTTCATATTTAACTTTGTGTCCTGTCCATCCATCTCTGTTGGTCCATTCATTGTGTAATGTGTACAGGTTATGCCTTCGCTTCCTGGAGGAGTTCAAGGTGTGCATCACCTCGATCATCTCAGTGGGATGTTATAATTAACATGTCCAATGACAATCATTTAAATGTCAACGTTGTTAACTATTCCACTACTGATCTAAGCACATCAGGCAAGATCTGCATAATCTTCTGTTAGTGACCTCTTATTTTGGTGCTATGAGTGCATGTTAGGGGGGGAGAGCCACCATTTTTTTTTAATTGGAGCTCCAACCAGACAAAGGGGAGCAGCACAGGAGAGAAGGGAATTAGGGACCATCCCACACCATCCCCAAGTAGCAAAGGCTGAATTTGTTGTGCAATGGATTTGAGGCCAGTTGTTTTTCACCTTGGCCCTAGAGAGTGCTGTTTTCCCTCTGCTGGCTCAGGCAGAATCACTGTGTTGGTTACACTCCCTTCACATTTCCAGGCTTTTCTTTATAACCTTGAGGTCTAGACTCTTTTTATTTTAATGAAATCTGAGATTCTGATTTCATCACATGAGAATGGAAGAAGGACCCCACACAAATACCTGTTGTGTCTACGCCTTAAGTCAGTCCTTTCTAAGGGTGTATCCGAAATCTCCCCCACCCCGAGGGAGAGCCCAGATGGAGTAGCCCAGCAGAACACTCATGTTCATATGCTGAACAACTGCAGAATCTGTGAGTGATGTCTCATTTTGCTGGCTCAGGGCAGAGCTTGGTTGGTGAGGGAGTATCATCACTTTTTTTTCTCCAGCTGTACTCCTTTATTTCCTTGCTTTATGTGATAGATCAACACATTGTTGTCACTTAGCAACATTAACTGTTTCTTCTGGGCAAGTTTTTTGTTTTTGGAATTTCTGTTTTTTAAACATTTAATTACTATTTTTGTATGCAGGTGAATAAAGACACAGTTAAGTTTGTTTTTTGTTTTTTGTTTTTTTTAACTAAAAAGGGATGTAAAGGCTCATCCAATTATTAAATTTAAAAACTGAACCATTCTGCCTAAGCTCATAATTTCTGGAAACCAACATTGATATTTCTCTAGTAGCTTTGAAATTGTCCTGGGGAAAAAAAATCTATTAGTGAAAATGCATGGTTTACAAATGATCCATTAGCCCAGTAGTTTTGCTTTGTTCATTGAAAGATTTTAATCATGATAAAGGCTGTCAGAGAGTATCTTCAGTGTCTTTTTTACATCAGCTTCAGTAGTGGAGAATCATATCTGGTTTTCAAATAATGACAATTTGTTAAACATTTCAATGTCCCTACCCTTGAAAACTGCCTGTGGTTGCACTAACTAGTGTCAAAATTTCTCAGTTCTATCCCCTGGCATTTACAAAGCACTTATCACTGTGGTATTCAAGTGCTGTACATAGATTAAAAAACAGCAGGGAGGCTGTCTTGCAGTACTCAGTAAAGTTTACAATGCTTTAAATTTTGTGCTGGAACGGTTTTACTGGGCTGAGAGAGGAACACAAAGAAACATTAAAAACTTTGCAAAAGAATTTTAAAAGTAGTCATTTTAAACAGGGCCTGATTAAAGCAACCCAGGGTCCTAAGCACACCACAACACAAGGCCCCAGTGGCCCTATCCCACTGTCCTGGTCCCACCCCACACTTAGAGTAGTGATGGCTGGCTCCCTCCTCCTCTTTCAGACAGGCAAATGCAACAGCATGGCATCCCCTTCTCCCTCTTCAGAGAACTCTCCTGGCATTCTTTTGTCTTTGTAAATGCTCAAGTCTCTACCTGGTCCAGACAGAAGGGTTACCATACGTCCAGGTTTTCTTGGACATGACCTCTTGTGGTAGTCCACTCTACATCTGGGTGGATTTTTGAAATAAGAGTCAAAGTCTAGGGTTTTGCAGTTCAGAAAGAGCCCTGATTGGTCCACTTCCCGATTGGTCCCTTCCCTGCATCCTCAGCTGATTGGTCCATTCCACTGCAGCCCTGGTTCCCAGCCCTGACTGATGGCTGGTGCTGAGTCCTGGTCTTGCGCCCGCCAGCTGCCCTCCCACTGTGACAGGGAGCGACACTGCCCCCCACCTCCAGTGAGTACCCCTACTGTAGGTACCCCGCCCAGTACACACACACCCCTTCAGCATCCTCCAAATATCTTCTCCAGCAACCCCAACTGTACCCCTCTGCACCTTCTCCCCTCCCCAACATCCGCTCTTTGGGAACCTGAAATAAGGCAAACTTAATTAAACGAAGTACTGGCTCATAGATGTCTATTGTTCTCACTGTTGACGGAGTTCGCCCTGAGACATCATCTTGCCTCGGGTGACAAGTCTCACTTCAACAGTTTTGCAACAATATTTTACATATCTCTTAAACTATTTTGTGTACAAACATCTTGGAATAACCACAACAATCTGCTAGTGTTTAGCTTTCAGCAGAGACAATACATGACCCCCTTTGCTTAAACATTGAGGAATAACACACCTGCATGGATAGGCCTGGGCATGTCTGTGTCTTTACTCAAGTAAACCTACACCATCCCTGACAGGTGTTTGTCTAACCAGTTCTAAAAACCTCCAGTGATGGGGATTCCTCAACCTCCCTTGGAAGCCTATCCCAGAGTTTAACTATCTGTATAGTTAGAAAGTTTAGAAACTCCTGATATCTAACCTAAATCTCCCTTTCTGCAGGTTAAGAGGATTACTTCTTGTCTTACCTTCAGTAGACATGGAGAATAATTGATCACTGTCCTCTTTATAACAGCCCTCAACATATTTGAAAGCTGTCATCAGGTGCCCCCTCAGTCTTATTTTCTTAAGACTAAATATACCCATTTTCTTTCATCTTTCCTAATGGGTCAGATAGGTTTTCTAAATCTTTTATTATTTTTGGGCTCTCCTCTCAACTCTTTCCAATTTGTCTACTTCTTTCTTAAAGCATGGCACCCAAAACGGGACACAATACTCTGGTAAAACCCTGGCAGGACCCTAGTTACAACCCAAACTATGAGGAGGCCTATAGCTTTTCCATAATAACCCAGAGCCAGGACTGGATCCCAGGTTGTACGGCTCCAAAAACACAGACCTCGAGCTGAAGGAAAGTATCCCCCACTGGTAAAGAGGTTTATGAATCTACTAGTTCCTGTAAATTAGTGGAACTGGCCCTTAGCTTAAACAGTAGCCAAAGCAGCCATGACCATTGTTTTGTTCACCCTCTCTTGCACCTAAATTCTTGCCCTGTCTTGTGTTTTTGTTGATGTTAGATTGTAAACTCTTTGGGCCAGGGACTGTGGTTGTACATTTGTGACATTCTAGGATGTAAGTAATAATGATGATTATACTAGCTATCTAGATTAAGGATAAAGATATTAAACACGGGGATGTCTTTCTGAGGTCACTGTGTACTAGTTTATATTTGGCATTTTGATACTGTAGTGATGAATGCTCTACAAATACCTTAGACAGACAAATTGATAGATAAATCTTTAGCACTAAACCACTAACCACAAGAAAACCAGGTCAGCTGAATTTTACAGTTATTGCTGAACATATCATTCCTCAGAGACATTAAAGGACATCTGTGGCCACTAGGGGATGTCCCCAGGTTCCTTGCCTTGCACTCACCCACTCTCCGGTCTGCAGCATCTGGGCATTCCGCCCCATCCGTCCAGTTGTAAGAGGCTCAGCCCTCCAGCTGAGCCCCCCAGACAGTCTGCCCCGTCCAGAGCTATCACCAAACACAAAAATAAATGAACAAACAGAATAATCAGTGGTCTCAGCGGTGTGGTAAGGTTCTCTTTCTTCAGAGGGCATCTGGTAGGCGATGGCCCCAATTGGGCTCACTGGCTAACATGGAAGAATTGTCCCATTAAAAGTGGATCAGCACCAGGCCCTCTTTTCTGCAGGGAGGGGGCCCATTGGGCAACAGTCATCTGAGGAGTGTTTGACTTCAACTGGTCCTTCTCCTGAAGCTGAGGATTGGTGATCTGGTCTTCCACCAACTATACTGTGCTCTCCCCTTGTAATCTACTCCCTCCAAATCTGCCATTTATCAAAGGTGTGGTGAGGCGGGACTGACTGACTGCGCCCTCAACAGCTTATTAACGTTGTGTTGCCCGGTGTGGAATTTGTATACCCCATCACAGTGCTCATCCTCTGTTAAGTCACCACTTTGCTATGTGGACAATTGTCTTTAAATTCTAAGCTCTGATTCTCATGATGAGCCAATTGTGTTCTGTTAGAACATACCTGCTGTGCAGTCAGACATGCCAGATACATCCTAACATTAAATTGATTTTGGAGGAGACCAGTGGCAGAGGAATTAAGGATCAGAGACTCAGTGCAAGTGAAGGGCCCTATATAATAATGTTCATGTAATACATTTTCTGACTGTCCCCCTTTACTCCCCTCCCCGACTTCTACTTATTAAGATATTATAATTGGATCAATGGACTTGAGGGCAGGAGGCTGTCTGGATCCCAGGTTTCTGGATAGAATTGGCTGAAAAGATGAGGTGGACTCCTGCTTTGTATTAAAAATTGCTGCTAATCCTTCTTTTCCATTAAGAATCTGCCACTGAAGAACAAACTTATTTCCGTGTGTTTTGACAGAAGATGAACAATTACATTTACAGAAGCAATTTGAAAAATTGTAAAAGCTGCCAACACAATGAGAAGAGACTCTGTGTGCCTGTGTGCACAGAGATTTCATGTTTTTGCAGGTGCCTTTGTCTTTCTGTGCATGTATGTACAGGCAGGTTTGTAAGTGTGTGCAGGGCTGAAAGAATGTCTGGAAAGTCATTAGTCAGGTTGTTTTATTATATACCCATAAATGAGTGGTTGCTTAGTGGTTGGCAGGAGGTGGCAGGAATGATTCAAGACAATGAGCCTGATTGTCTGTTCTCCCGTGCCTTGTGCAGTCATTTGCCCCGGTACAGAGTGGCTCTAAAGTGCTACCGTTCTGACCTGGTGCCATTTTGCACTGGTGTGAATGACTATAGGAGATGTGAGGCAACCGAGAAACAGGCCCGATGTGTTAGAATTAGGGCATCCGACAAGACAATTTTTCTCTGTAACTAATTATGGAATGTTTGGTTTCCTAAAGGAAGAGCTCTATGCAACTCCAGAAGGAGCCAGACCAACAAATAAAAAATGAAACCGTTCAAACAGAACTGTGCATGCAGCTCGATTATAGTAGAAAAAGCTGCTGAATCACCAAGATCCATCAGTAGTGATCATTACATACATTGAAATGGGCACCTCTCTACTTCTGCTGTTATGTTTAGCCAACACACCAACTCCTTGCTCTACCTTATGCCCACTCCACTAGCTCAGCAGTCCCCAAGACCCACTCTTGCCATTCTCCAGTCCGAACATGCTCGCTTCACCCACAGTGTTCATTCCCCCACTCTCCAGCTCCTTCCAGCAATGCCTGTCCGACCCTGCAGTGTCCATTCTCCAACTCTTGAATGTCTCCTGCAACTGCCCACTCCCTTTCTGCCTGCAATGCTCAGCCCTCTCAATCCTTCACTCCACACTCCCGAGGAGCACTCTGCCCCCTCTCCCCTCCATCGCCCTGCAATGCGGGAAAAGAGGCAATGAAAGAAAGGGTTGAGAAGCACATCCTCCTCGTTCTTTTCTCTGTTCAGGCAGCTACTTGCTGCTCCTCCCTGCATCCTAACCATGACCGTGGCTCGCTCCCTCTGTAGATCTAACCCCTCTCACCTGGGGGAGGGACAGGCCTATAGTCCCCCTTACCCAGGGAAGTAAAACGGGCTGCCAGATTATCACAAGGGCTGTTAGGTGCACCGAGCATAGCAGCAGCAGCGTGTTCCTTCATCTCCTCTTTTGAATCATATCCCATAGTGGCAATGCATGTCCCCTCACTCAGCTTCCCCTCCCGCAGTCAGTAACTGGTACCTCAGGTTGAGGGTACCAGCTGAGCTCGCTCTCCTGCTCCCCACTCAGTTCCAGCATCAGCTATGACTTTTCTTTCTTTGGTCCAGGAGAGGCCCGGGATACTCACTTTCCCCCTGTCTCAGAGCTTCTCAGTGTACCAGCCTTGGAGATCATAGTCTTACAGCCCTAAGCATATCCTTGTGTGTGAGGGAGGGTGTATGGTTACCTGTGTGATATGTTCAAGTGTGTGTGTGTGTGTTTGCACGCACACATAGATGTGTACATGTGTCAGGATTGGCATGAATGCAAGCACTTGGGATCTTGTGCTTGTTGGGTAGGCATGGTAGATTGGGAGTAAAGCTAGTAAAGAGAAAGGATGGTATTCTGTTTAATGCACAGTACTGGGAGGGAGGAGATCTGGATTCAGTTTCTGGCTTGTGTGACCTTGAAAGAGTAATTTAATCTCTGTGTGCCTCAATTGCCCATCTGTAAAATGGGAACAGCACTTTCCTGCTGTATCTCAGAGGTATAATGATGGTTAAATTTTCATTATTATTTGTAGAGCACTTTGAGATCCTGGGCTGAAAGATCCTATGTAAGTGCAAACATTATTATACTTGGTGGCAAAAAATGTGCTGTTTGAGCAATCAGTTTCTTACAAGAACACAAGTAAAGATTACATCTTTTCACCTCATTTGAAAGAGGCAGTCAGTAATAGCATGAAACAAACGTATCCTAGAAAATTCAAGCACAGTCATCTACAGAGCATACGCTTGAACTTTTAGCCTTTTATCTTTCCTTTTCAGTTGAGATTTTCCTCCCAGTATGCCCTACAGACAGCACCCTTGTGTGACACTGTACTCTACAACCATGACCGCTGGGGGAAGTGCCCCCCTCCCAGGACCCAAATCCTGGTATTCTCTCAGCAGTGGACCTATATTAAAGGGTGGGTATTAGGGGGAAGGATATTATTTGTCATCATATATTGTAAATGGGTCTAATACAGTTTGTATATGGGAACAGTAATGGCTACTGCTGCTGTGGTGTTGTTGCTTCAGGGTGAATGCAATAAATAAGGATTTTAGTGGCTGATCTGACGATGTAGATGGGGGAGAGGATTTCATTTGATCTTACTGTGCTCCCACTGGAAATCTCCCTTCTCATCTCCATGGAATAAAATATGGATTTTTGCAGATTCTGGCATGCAGAGTATGAGCATGTGAGATTCTGTGTTCCACAAAATCTTACCCATATTACATACTATGATCTATAATAATATTTCACATTCACATAGCAACTTTCATCTCAGGATCTCAAAGCATGTCCAGATATTAATTAAGCATCACAGCACCTCTGTGAGGTAGGTGAACATTATTCCCATTTTACAAATGCAGAAACTGAATGCAGAAAAGGGTTTTTTTTTGCCCAGAGCTATACAGTGAATCAGTGGCAAAACACTAGTTCTGACCTCTCCTGTTCTATTCTCTAGGCCACACTCTCTCATTGAAACATAAGCAGGAAGAGCTCCAACTTCAGGTATTTGTTCCTGAGCTCAGAACCTCTCCTTTCCTTTTCAACCTTTTCAACCTTTTCTCTTCACAAGGTACCTGGGCTTCATGTCAAGCATGTCAGAGCCTGCAAAGCATGTGTTAAGGAAGAAATCTGCAAGGGGATAAAATACAGCTGCCCTGCTTATTATAATAAAGGAGTGTGTTTAATGTGTGGTCTATGAACAGAGGCCAGAAAAGAAAGACATCTTCTTCTAGCATGTGTCCCTTTTGCACCCTAGAGACCCATGCCATAGAGGAAGCTGCTATGTCACTTCCTGACCCAGAGTCAGGTGCACCTGTCACATGAGGCAGTGAGACATGGGATTGGTATTTTATTATTATTTTTTCTCCTCCTGAATCATCAACAAATATATGATTAGTCAGAATCTTCTTCCATGTGCTCTGAAGCTGTTGTGTGTACTCTAAATGGCTGTACTCTAAATGGGCTTGTTTGTCCATCTCTTCATATCTGACTGTACACAGAAAGGACAAGTGGGGTTTCTCAGATGGTTAAGAATTAAGCGTGCTTTTCATGTGCCTTGTAGATTTCTCCAGGAATGCTTTGTTTCTTGGCTGTGTTAAGAAAGTTCCACTCAGTTTTTAGTGAAGCGTTTTAGTAGGGTGAAAAATATATGGGCCAAATCCTGAAGCCCTCACTTATTTCCTACTGAGGCAAACTCTCACTGAAGTCACTCAGAATTTTGCTCAAGTAAGAACTTCAGGATTTGGCCTGATATTTTGGGGGTCTGCAAACTCTTCTCTTGTGTTTATCTGTCTAGTCCTATTGAAGTTAATAGGAAAATGTGCATGTATAAGGATTGCTCATGTGAATAAAATGTCACAGAACTGACTGTGTAGGTGGGTTTGCCCCCAGAATATATCTTCTTCTCTTTCATGTTGAATGAAATAGTGAATCTAGTTAATATGTCTAATCTCTCTATTTGCCATAATCTCTCCACATAATCTGTCCAATATCCTTAATCTCTCCCAATGTAATCTCTGTAATCTTGCTATATAATCTAATACCCTTAACATCTCTAGCTAATCTGTTTTATCTAATCTCACCATTCTACCCAGTCTCGCTAACCTTTCTCTATTATCTAATATATACAATTTTCTAATCTCCTCTCTCTGTCTAATCTCTCTGTTTTATCTATTCTCTGTATCTAAATCTCAGGTTTTCCTGAAGCATCTGTATTACCTTGGTGTATGGTTGCCCCTTTGGCCCAAGCGATAAAACCAAAACTTGGGACTTTGCAGGGTTGTTTCTGTTTGGATGAGAAATTGGTGAAATGCAGCAGGTACATTCTTGGGGTACAATCATGTTTATTTACAAAAGTCCTGTTTCCCTGAACACAGTAGAAACAAGCAGCAGTTTCTGTGCTTGGAAATCCCCAAGTCTGCCACCCCTACAACAGTGCGCCCCAGTAGCTCTGTCATCTGCTTCCTTTCAGGGTCTCTCTTATGACTCTTCCTGTTGGCCTTTTGTCTGCAGATATAGACATATGTATGCAGATATATACATAGCGATTGCACCCAGGAATCCCTCAGGACACACAGTTTACCATGTGGCCTATTGCCTGAGGTGGTCCCCCTCCAATTTTTTCAGTTGCTTTTACTACCTAAGGGGGCCTGATTGCTCTTTCAGTTAGCCTGAATCAGAGTGTTTGGCACAGCCTTTGGTTTTAACAAGGTCTGCGATTGTCTTTGGATCTAAGATCCACCTGCTGGCAGCCATTTGCTCTTTTCAGTGGTGTCTAATCCTGGAAAGGCTGTGCTAAGTGCTCTGCGTCTATGATCTGCAGCAACCTCCAGTATATCCACCCCCACATTCTGCTCACACAGGTCAGATATTTCTCTCTGCAACAGGCACAGTAAACGTCCACAGATGCAGAAAGGTTAACCAGGACGGAGCGTCTCACAAGAGTGGATGAGGTACGGAGGCCCAGTCTGTGTGCTTTTTTCCTCAGGTCTCTGCTGGAGCTATACCTCCCCAGAGAGGATTTAGGGAGGGACTGTGTATCAGGGAGCATTCCTCTCTGAGCTTTCTAGAATGCATATGTTTGCACAGGTATGACCATCCTTTAGGCATACCCACAACATCTACACTACAAAGAGGGGCTGGGCAGTGTGTAACCCTAGAGGCCTGTGAAAGGAGCAGCTCCTGCACTTCCCGCCAAGTGGAGATGCTGCACTGGGACTGGCCTTTGCACATTGCATCTCCTCCCCCACGTACCCATGCAAGGACCAACCATCACAGTCTGGCCATACATGTGCAGTTATACTGCTTACAAGTCAGACAGCCTGAGATGGATGGCGAGAGCCTTGCTTCACCAGTTTTGTTGCTAATCCTCCACAACACACCCACACATTGCAGACTCTGCTCTGAGATTTGACTGGAGTTGGGAGGAATAAAGACCAACGCCGTCCACAGAATATTATTGTTCATATTTTCACTCCATGCTTAGTGCAGTAAGATGTAATGTTAGTGGAAGGCAAGTGGTTCTGTGACAGACTTCGTACCCACCACAGAGGTGCAGCGTAGTCTTTTTCAGGTAGTTAAGAGCTGGCTGAGCTGGTTGGGTCACCGTCCAAACTAACTGTTCCTCCAGTGCCAGTTTTGGGAACCAGCTGTAAAGAGGAGGAGGCAGCCTGTTTATCGTTCTCCTCAGCATAAGAACCAGGGGCCAGGCCAATAGGCGTGCACACTCTCTCACACGCACGTGCTTCTCCCAACATTGTAAAGTGGGACGCAGGGCCACTCGGGGTTGGCCTGGCTACCTCTTGGTAGATGGAGACAGAGGGGCGGACAGGCCAAACCTTTGGGTAACCCTGAATGACAGGAAATATTCAGCCTCCACGAGGACGGGTTTTTGGAGGTCAAAGTGCCACCGTCCCACAAACCATGGGACTGCTCGGAGGTCTGCACATACGCACCTCTCCTACCTTGCCCTCCCGCTCACAAGTGGGTGAGTTTCAAGCAATAGGAAATGGGTGGGAATTAAATCAAGAAAACAATATCTTAACAGGAGCAGAAGTGACTGCTGTATTTCAAATATGTTTCAATTATAAATCCCTGTTTTCAGACAGTCATAGTTTTGTGAAGCATTCTCCATTTGGGCTGAAATTTTTCAGGTATGGTCCCCGCCCAAAGGTGCATTTTTGTTTGTTTGTTTGTTTCTTTTTCCTTTCAAGTTTGAGCAAAATTACTTCAGCTGTTTTTGATGGGAGTGAAAGAAAAAACTTCTTGTGCCTTTTTTATTTATTTTTTTAACAGTCCTTCAGTAGAAATGGCCGATGCTTGAAAGTTGCAATTTGGCTTGGAAATAGTCTTCATTAAGGAGCAGTGCATGGCCTTTTTCTAGAGGAAATTGGATTTGATTTGACAGAGTTATTAGCATTTGAAAATTGCATACTGAGCCTACACATTAGAGTGTTTTTGCTAAGTTTAAGTGCACACCTCAGGAATGAGACACTGTGCATGAGTGAATAATTTAGCCCTGCAGTCAATTGACTAGGTCCCAGAATAGCTTCAAACCAGCATGGACAACTTCATATATGGTTTGAGACACTCACGATAAAGATGTATCCTCCTTTTGCTCCTGCTGCCCTACCTGTTATAATGCCTCCTTAGCCCAAGGAAATGTACATAGTTGTAGGAATCAAGAAGGCATGAATCCTGTTTCCAATTCTTTGTGCTTCATAACTTTCTGCACTTTACAACCTTTATTTAGTGAGGCTGGCTTTTGCTGAATTGGCTGGAATTTGGAAGTTGCAGGTCAATATGGAAACAGACTCCACGCAGGAGCAGCAATTGGCCTTGTTCCTGTGGAAACTGGTTTT
This sequence comes from Emydura macquarii macquarii, assembly GCF_026122565.2. Taxonomy (NCBI): domain Eukaryota; kingdom Metazoa; phylum Chordata; order Testudines; family Chelidae; genus Emydura; species Emydura macquarii. The sequence goes on from NW_027133667.1 coordinate 4,508,308, forward strand.
CATTTGACCAATTTAAGAGTTTTGAACATCACATACTGAACCTGTCCAGCAGAGATTTTGGCAGACTCATTAACTGAGCACCTAAGAGAGGATGTGCTGCACAAATGTGCCTCTCTCCCATAGTTAAACGCATACTAAGCTATTTAATCTCCCCTGAAGTGCTACTCACTAACTCAGACATACTTTTTAAACAGGTGGGTGGGCTGAAATTTTGGTCAAGAATGGCAGAATTTTGGTAGTATTTAGCAAAGCTGTTTTAGATTAAGGAACTGTACTGAAATTTGTTCCCAGCCGGAAGAATTTGAAATCCTTGGAGATTTAAGATTCTTCTTTTGATTTTTCTACTTTTGGCTTGAACAAACACCCTCCGAAATTAAATGCAAAAATCTATGGTAAGGGGACATTAAGGATGTATGATTGAGGATTCCAAAGTCACATATACAGCCTTAACCCTGCTCCTTCTATTGATCCATTGCATCAGGGTCACAAAGATGTGATGCTGCTGCTTTGTGATGTCAGTGTGCTAATGCGAGGCCTTGAGTGGGGGATGGGAAGGTAGAGTGCAGTACAGGGCTTTGGGGAAATGTCATGGTCTTCTCATTCTCTTCTGCACATAAGACTCCTGGATCCATTCTGTCCCCTGATTGGCCTCTGCAGTAAATCTTCGATGTGCACAGAGTAAAGGCAGGAGCCCGTCACCAGCTGGTAGGCTTAGGAGGCGCTTTGCAGCCAGTGCTGGAAGACGATAATAATGAGGGGGATAAGGGCTTGTTTTGGGGTTAATAGATCCTGACAGCATAATTTCCCCTGGTAAAAATAAAAGGGAATATATCTTACAGATATTGCAAAATCAATAGCCAGCTTCCAATAAGACCCTCTCCATGGAGCTCTTTTCTTTCTTAAACTGTGCATTTTCTATTTGCAGAGAATGGGTCCTCCACAGCCGTGCTAGTGCCTGGTGACCTTCTATTCCCCCTTCTTTTACAGCTCCATCTCCAGGGCTTGCATCTTAGCTACCAGCCTTGTGGAGAAGGACAGGACTTTATTTAGGGTGTGTAGGTAGGAGAGTAATGGGGAGTGTTGGGGGAAAGCGGAGGTTCGCAGTCATATTCTCAGAATCTGGGGCTTAGAACTTAACTCTTGCATGTGGACGCACCCAGACAGCACTAATGAATACTTGGTATTTGGACAACCTAGCATCAAGTTGTTTTTAAAAAAAATACCAACAAACAACTCTGTAGCTGCGTTTCGTACCTCGTAAGTCCCCAAGCATAGTGGCTCTTGCTAAGTGCTCTGTGGCCACCACTCCAGAGGAAGACTGCAGCCTGTGTTAGTGACCTGAAATAGGGGCAGAGTTAACTTCACCTTTCCTGCTTTCCCAAGGTCAGAGTTTAGATTCTCTGAGTGAGCCACTGGCAGCTGCCCCGGATAAGTCACAGAGCCCGTTTAGAGTGATTTAAACAAAATACGTTTTTATTGGCAGTTTGACAGTAGAAGAGAGAGAACCGTAAATTAAAAGATAGTTAAACACATAGAGCACATGCCTAAATGCACACGATAGGATGTATCATTAGACTGGCACTAAATGGACAGTTACTGTACTACTGGGTTAGGATTCTTCTGTTGACCCAGTCTGTAGTAGGTGTTAGAACCCTTCTGGGAACTGCTGGTGGATTCTTGCTCACTTACTGTTTGAAGCAGGTGGGGATAAGGTTGGGGGTACCTCTCTGATCAGACAGGGTCACAGCTGAACAGTCCTGCCCAGGAACATCTATGGGAGCACACAAGTGTGCAGAAGAAGGCTTCAGCTGGAATGTATGTGATATTGTTATTAGTTTGTCTGTGAATAAAACCAAATCCCAGTGAGAGAGAAGTTGAGTTTTTACCTAATGCCATGTGTGGACTGTGTTTTGGAAAAGCTACTTGCTCAGTGTTACCAAATATTGAAGGATTATTTGGATGTATTGAGTGGTAGAAACAAGACTGGTGACAGAGGAAAGAACAGTGAGACAGGGTTCTGAGAGGAAGATTGTGTGTGCCGGTAATCCTCACCTTTCAATTATAGGGTTCTTGTCCTTTTCTCTGGAGATGTTGCCTTTATACAACATGTGTATTTAGTCAATATCTTGTTCTCTCATTAACAGGAAGAAAGGGAGCATCACAGTTTCTGTGTCTTCCTATACAAACATATTTTTATTTCCTCCAGTCTGCTGATTTCCTATTCCTTCTCTCTGCTTTTTGACACATAATGATAGTTTCCCATTTCCAAGTGAGGAATGTGGTTAAGGCATTGGACTGGGACTCAGTTTGTGCCAAATCCAGGAATTTTTCTGTGTGACCTTGAGCTTGACCTCTTGGGACCTCAGTTCCCCATCGGCAAAATGGGGATAATAATACTTCCTTTCTCCCATCTTTTGTCTGTCTTGGTCATTTAGTCTTTAAACTCTTCAGGACATGGACTCTCTCTCTCTTACTATGTGTATGCACAATGCCATCCCCATCTTTGCTGGGGTATCTAGTTGCTATTGTAATATATATAGAAAGAGAAGGGACTTTTTCAGATAGAGATTTCTCTCTAAAAAAGTGCTGCTGTTCTATTGTGCCAAATCTTTCACCCCTATTCTTTGTAGTGCAAATGACTTGATAAAACACTTAGTTGAATTTCCTCACCAGGCAGACTGTGGGAGACCTTTTACACACAGAATAGCTCAAAACAGAGAAATGTATCTTTTTAAGAATACTAATTATTAAAATTATCAGTATTTCAGCACTGGCTAGAACTAATTTCAGATAGGATGGACACCAGGCCATTACAGGCTTTTTCAAAGTAAAAGTATATTTCTAGCTCGCATGGAAGAATCCAGCTAATTTAAAGTGATATCAAATACAGAGCAACATTAATGACTTTATGCATAAGAGCCTAATTTGAATAGCAAAGGCAAATACTTGTTATTTTTTCATAGCACCTTTTTGCGGGAAGATCAGGAAATGGATGCATTAGAATTCCACCTCTCCATTGTGAGACATAAACAAGAATCAGGAGGCTGCAGGCAATCTGTATGTTCACAACAAATATCAGGCCAGGCAGAGAATACCTGGTGTCACCTATTAATTGTATCGTGATTTCCTCAGTAGAAGTAGCTAATAAAATAATCATAATATTTAATAATAATAGAATTCAGGTCTCCTGATGTCTAGTGCAGCACCATATCCACTAAACCATGCTGTCTCCCCTATGTTACTCTTGAGTCTCAGTAAAAATGTGCCATGGGATCTTCCATCTGGACAACACTTAGAGATGGCCAGGCAGGAGGATCTCGCTCATTGCTGCTTGTTTCTAGTAATTCTGAAAGAGCCATTTGAGTCTCTACACAATAGTTAAAAATGTGTTTTCCAATTTGAGAGGATCTATTTGTTCTGCAGCAGCAGGCAGAGTTGTGTTGCTGGAGATGAAGTGGTTTAGTACTTTACACTGCAGCTTTCAAGGTGACCTTCACATTTTAAGAAAACATAATCAAGCAGCCTTATGTATTTATGGTTTATAAAGCATATGTGTACAAAATGGTTTACCAACACCTAAAAGACAAAGTCCCTTCCCCAAGCAACCTCCAAGTGAATTTCTTATTATGCTGGATAACAATGTAATGTCATGCAGACTTGCCTGGTGTGGAAATCAAAGTTGATAGATTCTGTGAAATAAGGGCCTAATCCAAAGTCCTTTGAAATGAATGAGAGTTTTCCCATTCACTTCAGTGGGCTTTGGATGAGGCCCTAAACATATTGTGTACTGAATGCAGCTATAAGCTGAATAAGGGGTATGTTCAGAAATTGAAAATATATCTCAAATCCCTATCCGCAGCCAGTCTGTGAAGACCTGTCATGACTCTTCACATCATCTGCTCAGTGTACCACCCAGCCTGTCCTGTGCTGCTGGCATGACTCTTTCCACTGATGACTGCTGCAGCAGACGGACTGCCTATGAGTATTAGCATATGGTGTTTTCTCCATTGTTACATCGTTTTCTAAATACTGCCCTTGTAAGATTCTCTTTTTGCATCCCATGCATTATGAAATACTGTCAAATATACCCGCCATGGCTGGATACCGGTGATTGCAGTTGAAAGAGTCTTAGTGCTTTGATTTCATGGCATGTCAATAGAATGCAGTAGCACTTGTATGCGGAGTGTGGTATCTTGAAAACCACGGTATGGTTCCTGTCAGTAAGTGCTGATTTTTTTAAATGGCACCCACTGTACTCAGCAACTCTTTTGAACAGCCCTGTGTCACAGTTCAGGGCAACTGCGCCTGTATTCCCCTGAGTGGTCCAGCAAACACACCCAACCCTCAAGCTTCCAGCTCCCCAGCTGTTGTCTCTCCTGGGTGGAGACCCTCATCTCTCTCCCTCCTGACAGGGATATTTCCAGGCTTCACAGTTCCCTGCCATCACTGTGTATGTCCCAGCACAGGCAGATTGCCCAAGGAAGGACACCTGCTTGCTTTCTGCTCAGTGACAGCTCACAGGTGTAATTGCTATAGTTATAAGTACCACACAGGTCTTCCTATGCAAGCCTATTTTATTCTAAGGGAAAAAGCACTACAGAGAAAACATGTAAAACAAAGAACCTACACGCATGCTATTAAGCCCTACCAGCCATTAAACCAGCCCTAATATAGATTCTGGCAGGAGCAATCCTTCAGTACCCCATCCAAGTAGATTCCTTGTGGTTACCAGTTCATCACAGCTTCAGCTCAGAACAAGCACCCAGTCTTATGGGACTTCAATAGGCCCAGATCTTCCATCCCTCCCCAAAGGATTAGGGCCCTCCATGCACCAGGGATCCTGTCCATTTGCTGGATCAGGAAGAAGGCCCTGTGCTAGTTTAAAGCCAGGCTGTTTATTCCAAAACCCCTTGCTTTTTCTATTAGTCCCTGGAGAATCCAGGTTGAACAAATACATGCACACTGGTTATGGGCATAGATAAAGCTTCTCTGGAGATGTTACAGCCTGAGTGAATGTATCTGATCAGCCTGTGCTGTTCTCCTATTTACCTTTCCCAGGGAAATACATACAATTCCACCATAATACATACACCACTGCATTTTTAGCACAATGAACTCCAGAGATGTTAAAACTAATTCAATAAGGTTTAACTTAATTCAATAAAGTTCATACAGGATATTGCAGGAAATTGTCAGTCTGTCATACCCTGATTGACCTTGGGATTTTCAAAGCTGTCCAGCATCTATTGCATGCATTCCAATGTACGGGACCTTAAACACAGCCTCTCCAGAGCTGACTGGCTGACTAGCATGAACTCTCTTCAGACACTACAAAGCCAGGCCAGCACATCACTGCTCTGCTCTGGTAGTAGGAAGATGTAGCTTGGGTTTTCCGCGTTGCCTGCCCACTTCGTGCACTGCTCTGAAACGCTTTTTATCCAAAGGTTTTGGCAGAGGAAGACTATAGACTATTTGTAAATCTCTCCAGGACCCCGTGGAATGAAATACATTTTGTTTATGTAAGATTATACTATTATTATTACGATTTTATGATTGTTTCTGCTGTAGAAGTAAGCGCAGGGCTGCATCGGGAATAAAAATAAATAAACCCCAAAGCACTGAGAAAATCGAAACAGTGTATGTGGGACAGGACATTTGTTCTGGCGCTATCCAGACCCCGTGCGTTTCCCCAAAAGGGAGACCATGTATCATTGGCCTTTGCTGTCTTGCAGCCTCTTTATTTTTCTTTTTACATTTTAAATGAATATTTATCTTTTTATTTGACATTTATTGACTATTTCATATTTAAACATGCCTAATAAATCTTGAAATGTAACCATTGTGGGAAGAGCAATGGGGCTTTTCCAAGTGCAGATCCCTTCCCCTCCGAAGGCTGTTGTCAGCATATTCCATATAGAAACAAACAAAAACAAACTCAGGCAGTGTCAGTAAAAAGAACTGTGCCCTGTGTCAGTAAATGCGACACACTGTCCACACTTCCCACTGGCAGGGCGAGGCCGAGGGCTCTGCTGGGAATCCAGTGCCGCACCAGGCTCTGTGTCAGAAGGCTGACTGGTATGGCCTTAACAAGACACCCGTGACTAACACCAGCAAATGCAGCAGTAGCAGTGAGCTGGCAGGGAAGGCTCAATCTCCCCATGGATTTAGGGGCTGCTACTGCTCGGTACCTATAGTCCCGAGTCTGTCAGGCTGTGCTAGAAGGCGTTGATGACATAGTCTTTGGCATGGCAGTTTCCGTCTCTTTCACAGTTTGTCTCTTTGCAGATTTCATATCTTGACCTGACATTGACAGGTTCTTGCTTCCTTTAGACTGTCTCCAAGCTGTTACTTATCTTTCCCTATCAAAATCTTGCTCTTTGCTTTTGTTCAGTTTTGAGACATCTCTCTCTGAAGATAGGTTCCTAGAGTTCCTGTGTCCCTTACGGTTCAGTAATAGAACCTGCTTGGTGCAAATAGCTTCCTTTGTGCACCTCTTTACCTCCGCTCTGACCATGCATAATTTCCTCTTTGCACACACAACATTGTACTTGGTATGACTGGACTATCCCTTGGAATACTTTTGAACCACTAGATTTCCCAGTGTCACAGCCTCCCCAGGCATTTGGCACTGATAATGGGTCTGCTGAGCAGTCGCACTAATAAAACAGTGCTTAATGGGGATTTAAAAACAGTGTCATTTGTGTCACACGGAAATATATTTCTGTCCTAAATTCATTCCTTGGGCAAGTCCTGGGGAGGTTTAACAACGACACTCATCTTAAATTTTGTGGGAATGTCTTGATCTTGCAGGTCAGTTTGATATTCTGCAAATCTACTTTGTGGGACATTAATAATTCCCAAGTTTAATTCAAGTAGGAAAAAAATTGGGTGGCATGATCGTGAAGTAGCTTTATGTCATGAAGTAGCTATACAACCTCACCCCATTCTGATGCATTTTCATCACAGGCCTTAATTTTCCAATTTGGGCACTTAAATTAGGTGCCTAGATCTGCATCTGAGGGCTCAGACTTGCACTTGGCTGCCTAAAATGGTTATTTTGGTGCTTAGATGCTGTTTTGGGAACCCATATGTAGAGCTGAGAGTAAGGTGAGAAGGATTCCATCCCACAAAGAACAACATGCAAATATCCTATGTATTTTAGAAATAGGGCTACAAGCAAGTACTTTAAGGTCAAAATGAGACCCAGCACAAACACGGAGATGAACGTCCCCCAGGTGCTGAATGTCTTTGCTTATAGAATCTATTATCCTGCTGGCTCTTCAGTGGACAGCTAATAAAACCCTATCCACAGAGCTCATTGGCTTTTGGCTGACATTCGGTGGTGGATAAATTAGTGCACAAACTATGGGGTGCTAGCCAGAATCTCATGGAGTGGGGGATGCACATGTGCACAGGCACCCAGGGAACGGTGTGATTAAAAAGTACACCAGGCTCTGCAGGGCAAGACAGCTCCTGCACATCCACCCTCTTCTGCACACATGCACACCATGCAAAATGGGAGTATTGGGTCAGGAATGGTGTAGAGAGCTGATCCACAGTATAGGAATGAGATGCTCAGCAGCCATTGTTCAAGAAACCCAGCGCTCCAGCTAAGATCATGGGCTGTGCCATACTGCTACGTCTCTCCCTCCCCTGCAGGATAGGTATCACAGTGAGCTGAGTAAGCCCCATGAATCTCCTCCCAGGTCTGCCTGTCTCACTGCACAATCCTGCTTGTAGTTATGTGTGATTTGTAGATGATATCAAGACCGGGTGGGGGGCGGGAATTGCTAAACCAGCTGTAGTTTTAAAGCACAGAAAATTAAATAAAGCATGAGTCACCCGAAGGAAAGGGAGAACAGTACTGAAGTGGGAATGTTCCTTATAATGTATATTAGAGTAAATATTAATATTGAATACACTAATAGTCATTAACATTGTAGGTGAGTGGGGGTGGGAGAACCTGTAAAGCTTTGGAAGTTTGTGCACCTGAATCCAAACCCCAGGTCTGAAAAATCTCAGAGACTTTGGGGTGAGGGTTGGAATCTGAGCCTGCACCTAAATTTTGCAACTGGTCCCAGTCTCTATAATAGGTTTAATCAAAAACCCAGGACCCAAATCCCATGCATTCTGAAAAGTGTGAAATCTGGAGCTGAGTATTGTAGCTCAAAATTTTCCTTACACAACTTTGAAGTTTGTTCCCTAACTCTTCCTCTTCCTGTGACCTATAAATAGACCCCCTTTTCCTAATCCCGGCTCAGGGCACTCCAGCAGCCTCCTTTCCAGCTAAATTAAATCACTGCACCTCACTCAGTGCCATTCTGGAGAGCACCCTCTAGTGCCACTGATGTGGGAAAGGCTCTGCAAAAACGTTTTGTTTTCTAATAGCATACTAAGAGGAAGTTTAGGAGACTCTATTCTGCAGCATAGCTGCAAAATGTCAGGTAGGGTGGTAGTGGCAGCTATATGGATTATTCAGTTTTACTGGTTAGCTCATGTTTTGTCAGCAGAGCTATTATCAAAGCTTCTGATAAAATAGTGTAGCAAAATATACTGGTGATGTGTATGTATTAAAGCTAAAAGAGGACTGGCATTGCTAATGGGAGTAAAAGGTCTATATGTTCATCCTTATCCTCCACAGACATTCCTTTCAATATAGGAAATAAACCTGAGCATGTCAGAAAATTTCAAGGCAAATTCTTTCAGGGTGTATAATTTGATCATGTGCAGGACTCAGGAAGTCTCCCTGTTCCCTCGCTCGCCCCATAAAATATTGCACAACTGCTGGTGTACATTATTAATCTTCCTCTGAAGGATCATGAATGGGCCTCTGCTAGAAGTGGGATTCAGACTTTTGAGGAACTAAAGATCTGATACAGATAGATGGTCAATCATAAGGAAACAGGAGCTGAAGCAAATGGTGAGTCATTCATTCCTCTTCTTGGGAATGAGAACACTGACAGCTTGGTTTCATTTATCACAAATTTTTATTTTCTTGATCACCCTTGTTTAGGATGTCCAGATGGCAAGATCTGAAAAATCGGGATGGGGTGGGAGGTAATAGGCACCCATATAAGACAAAGCCCCAAATATCGGGACTGTCCCTATAAAATTGGGACATCTGGCCACCCTACCCCTGCTTCTATCATGAATCTTTCCTTGCCAGCCAATGTCTCCGGTCTGCCACTCTGTCCACAAACCAGAACACTGGCTGTAGGACCAGTACACCTGAGGGACTGCCTGTTGTCTAATCTCCTGTCACGCTGATTAAGCTCACTGGGGTTAGTCCATCTGACTATCAGACTGATATGTTATAATATCAAGTGGACAGGAATTTTACCCTTTTCTGTGAACAGCCAGAAACTCTGAAATGCTCTTCTCTTGAACATACACCAATATATATCTCTCTGATATCTTTCAAGGCACGTATTCAGACAGTTTTGGTTTCTTTTGAGTTGCTTTGGGGATTGTATTGTTTCTTATGGAATTGTAATGTAAATAGCTAATGTGCAGAAGTGGGTGAAGAGTGGGGAAAATATTCACACACATTTTGGTAAAATTCAGAAACTGAATTTTGTTTCACCGTATGTGTTTCCATTTCATACTCATTTCTTGCAAATATATAAACAAACTTTCATGGAAATGAGTTTTGAGCCTGCAGACAAAATTTGCTTTGTTATAAAACACAATTCATTTTGGGAAGAAGCAGAAGTAACAGACTTCCTGGTTTTCCTAGTCACTTTGTCCAAAACCCCTTCTATTTCTTTATTACAATTACACACCTTCAGTCCAGGGAACAGAAACAATGACATGTGAGTAAAATGACCAATCACACAACAGTAATAACTAACACATAGTAAAGACATATGGTAAGCAATCCATAGGTTGAAATTTGCAGTAAACATTCATCAATTTTGAATTAACAAACACATTTGTAAAAATCAGTCTGCCTGGAAAAAAAGAGTCAGATTCATTGAATAAAATCCATGTTGCAGATAGTTTATCCAGCTCTACCAGGGTCTGATCCAACACTCATTGAAGTTAATGGAAAGACTCTGGCTGACATCAGTTGTCATTGCATCGGGCTCCTAGTGACTTCAGTGGGTCTTTTGCTTCTAAGCCACTCAGGCTCATTTGAAGATCCCACCCCATACACTTACTGCCTTAGGCTAGATAGACCTGCTCAAGTGAGACTAGGTTGGCGACTGGTGCGTGGCCCACAGAGTATATAAACTCTAACGCTCTACAGCTAACAGAAATATTTTGGCTCATGGATTGAGCACAAGTCCTTCTCTTGGGGCAGCCGGACTGGGCACTCCGAAGTGTTAACATGAGGGGGTGGAAAAGAGCTAACAGTGCACCTGTCTAATTGTAGCTGGTGGTTGTCAGAGTGCTCAAAACAACACAAGCTCTAATGTGTATGCATCCGTTTTCTGCAGGAGTGGTTAGAATTCATCAGCTCCTTAGTATCCTATGAAAGGAGAAGGTCCTCAAAGAGCACACACTACAAACAGGGAATGATATTAGAGGTAATATTTTTGCTTCAAGGCTTTCTTCAGGCTGTGAGGCAGAAAAAATAAGAGAGCAAGGTTAGAAGAACAGCTAACATTGGTTGTGCTTTTTCAGGAGTCAGAAGAAGGTCTGGCAGCAGAAACATTTCTTGCAACCTTATCTGCTATTTCTAGGAAGCATTTTTATGAGCCCATAACATTTTCAGTTTTCAGTTGCCACAGCATCCATCTTCCTTAAAGCTGTGTTTTCAAATCCGGGGGCGGGGGAGAGAAAGGAGGGACTGAGGGAGAAAAAAAGATGGTTTAATTTGTAGCCAGAGGGAAAAGGATTATCTCCAGAATGGGTTCAGAAGTGGGAATGTAATGATTCTACAGCCTATTAGGAGGCAGACCTTTGTAGAGATGCAGGGTCCTTGAAAATTGCCCTCTTTGCTGACTGTGCTCTGTGGCACAGGGAGAGCGTTCCCCTAGAATTGTGCAGCTGCATCTATTATGTACCTCTGATGAGAAGATACTTTCGTTTCCAAGCATTTTAGGTCCATGGCTTCATTACTGACTGGTAACAGTGATGTCAACTCTGGTAGTATTTTTTCCAACGTGGACATCAGTCCACTGTGAAATGAAGTGAGACCACCAGCTCATTTCATATGGGCAATGGGATAGCCGTCAGTCTGTAGCTACTTTCATTTGGCTTTCATTTACTAGTGAGATGATTTGGATTCACACTGGTGATCTAAAGATGAAAGGCTTTGTATCCTATTACCATTCCCCTGATCTATCCAGTCACCCATTATGATGTTACTTTCATGGATATAATTCATAGATAGGGGTTTTCATTATATGAAGTGATGATGTGGATACAGAATGGTTACATAGGCAAATGTTAAGGTGATCTCCCCTTCTGCTGCACGTAATGGAGTGATTAAGAAGAATAAAAGGATTATAAATCGCAGAGATAGGTCCAGCTGCAAAATCTAGATCTGGATGGCAAACATCTCAGTGTTTGGTGGTGTTTGGTTTGGATTTATCTGTAATAAATGATAAAATAAGTCTGATTCTCATAAAAAGTTCAGGAATGAAGATCTTGGGAGAACTAGAGAAGAACATATACTTGGAATTCTGTGAACCTGATTTTCCCCTGCCTTGTACAGTCATTTATGCTCATGCAGAATGACTGCAGTGTGGATATAAAATGCTGCTAGGTCAGAAGTCACCACGCATACCTAGAAAGTACTTTACACGCTCGTTGTGCCCGCGTTGCACTGGTGCAAGTGATGATACAAAGTGCTAGGCAGTGGAGATCAGGCCCAGCACCGTTTGCACAGTATAACTGCTCAGTATGTTTCGGTTGCATTTCTAAAACCATACAGACTCTCACTTAATGCCTGCAAATTCTCCTTATACTCTTTCCCCAGGCTGCGTAGTTTATTGGCTAACATGCCTGCCTTCAAGCTTTAGAGGTTTTGAGTTCAAATCCTGTTTGGAGTAAAGTCCTTCAGTGAAAAATACTCTCTCTCTGTTTTCCTCAGTGTGATATAAAGGACTACATTCTCTGCACGTAGTTATTCTTATCAGCCCAAAACATGCTGCACCGGACTAAAACATTTCAATAGCTCTTTGTACAGTGGAAGAAAAACATACGACGTGAAGTCTGATTTTCCAGAAATATTGCATGCCTGGTGAGAGCTTTGCTGCACAGGAAAGTGGGGAGATGTACTTTCAGCTCTCTATCCATTTGCTTCTGGAGTTCTTTCCCCCTCCTTCTCCCATTCCCATATCATTCTGTGCAGACGTGTTAAACAGGCATTCCACCGAACTCAATGGAAGGGGAGGGTTTGCTTGTGTATATTCTGCAGCCCAGGAAGTGAGTGCTCAGCTGCTAGATGGGTCTGGTATACAATTGGCAGAAGGGAAGCAGTTAATTAGCCTCTTTTATGCCGATGTCAATATGTTTCTATTTCAATCATGGGTCCATGTTGGTACCCTCAGGTGGCTAATTTACATGAAATTTCATGTGAGTGTTAAGCTTTAAACAACATCCTTGGTAGCCTAGTGAATAAGATTGCTGGTGCCTTTTCTAGAAAAGACTGAAAATTCAACTCCTTTTGGGATTGTTTTCACTAACACCACCACCAACACAAAGATATTAATACCTGTCTTTCTCTCCCTGTAAATTAATAAATCCTTATCCCTGGTGGGTTTTTTTTTCCAAACAAAAGAAATGATCCAAAATATTTAAGATGTACAAAGTCAAGATGTGCTATTTATAAAAAGAGTCAAGTTAGATAAGGAATGATTGATGATAGTCATATCGCTCCATTCAGTCAACTGGACTGCCCATACAAACTGATTGTATGTGCTGTATGCATGCGTGCAACAAAAGGGATCACTTTGCCCAGCACTGAAATTAAGCCATCTCTGAGGTGAAATGCATCGGTTGTTTAACAATACACTACAACAACACACAACAATTTAGAACAGGCAGTGAAAAATATCATATCCAGATGAAACTGGGAGGAGTGGGGACGAGTTTAGGTAGGTAGAATGTAATTTACTCAGATTGGACTTCAGGCAGCAGAACCACCCTTACTTTTGTGACCAGTTCCATGTGATCTTTAATGACCACAAATGCTGAAATTTACATTGTAATGAGCTTCTGCCCTATGGAAGTCAGTGGAGCTACATCAATTTACATTAGCTGAGAATCCGGCCCATAGAACGGAGCAACTTTATTCAAGTTAAAAAAAATACATTAAAAAATTCTAACACTTACCTCGGTTTGGCAGGAGTGGGAAACCTATTCCCCACAGAACTCCTCTCCCACAACTATCTCTCCCTTCATTAATTACTCAACTCTCCCGATCATTATCATCCTAGCAACAAGGTATACTAGTCTAACTCTGCCTAGAGGTAGATCACCACTGTGCTGCTCCACTTTTACACTGGTGTAAAGTAATGCGGTGGGGAATGAGCTCCCATCTCACTGTTAATATGGTCCACATGGAAACAAAGTAGCAATCCTGTTCTAATGGGTGTTATCATTAGTACTACCACCAGAGAGCATTCAAAACACTGTGGCCCGAAGTCTGGATCCCAGCACAAAATCCAACACAAGTGGATGGTCAGTGGATTTGAGGTCTTAGGAGTAAAGATTTCTCCTCAGCAGCAGAGCTTCTCTGTAGTTGCTGCTGTAGCCTTGGAAATACCCTTGCAGCAGGTGTTCTTCCTCTCTACGGGGGAGAATGACTGATAGACCCAGGTAGTTGGTTCCATTGTCCCAAATCTTCCTTCCTGCCCCAGTCCAAATCCTCCTGTGTACTGTGGCACCCTGAGCCTCTGCAAAGCTTTTCTACGTGGGAGGGCGGGTCGTCTCCAAATCCTGTCTGTCTTTTTGCAGCAGATATGTCTGTTTTTACTGGGGAGGGCCTTCTACAGCCACAGAGTGTAGCAGGATGTGATCTTGTGTGTCCATGTAACCCACTGGTCAGTGTGTGTCATGTCTCCCCACTCTGTGCCCAGTGCACAGAAGATATGAATATGTAAGAACTACAAGCTAGTAGCCTGTGAATAGCTGTGTATTAATACATCTATTTTCCAGACAGGGAAACAGGCACAGAGCAGCTGAGTAAATTGCACAAAGTCACACAGCAAGTCAGTGGAAGGGCTGAGAAGAGAACCTGAGATTCCTGACTCCTTTGCTGTCCCCTGTTCTAACTGCTGTAAATGCTCCCTAAGGAGCTAAGTTAAATCAGGCAATTTAGGAAACCTCAACATTAGCCAATTGCTTTTTACAGATAACGGAGGCTATGTCTACACTGCCGAGTGAAGTCGACTTTCGACTTTCAGCAGCCGATTTTTAGAAGTCGCAGCAGTGTGTACACACCATGTTGTTTGCCCAGGTCTCGTGCGTCCACACTCACCATGCTTATTTCGACTTTCAAAGCAGTGCACTGTGGGTTGCTATCCCACAGTGCAACTAGCCGCGGTGGCTGTTGGATTGAGTGTCATCGTCCCATGATGCAACGCTGCTTCCCCCTCCCTTCTTCCCCCAAACAAACAGGAAAAGTATTTTCGCGCCGTTTTTTTACTTCGCGCGCTCGCCATTGCTATGGAGACATGGAGCCACCTCAATTCTGCAGTCCGTGGAGCGCAGGTTATGGTTCAGGGAAACAAGCACAGACTGTTGGGACTGCATTGTTATGCAGCTGTGGGATGATGATCAGTGGCTGCAAAACTTTCCTATGCGAAAGGCAACTTTCCTCGAACTGTGCTCGGAGCTGGCCCCGTCCCTGAAGTGCGTGAATACTCACTTGAGACAAGCTATGACGGTGGAGAAGCAAGTTGTCATCGCTCTGTGAAAGCTGGCAACCCCCAACTGTTACCGCTCGGTTGGGAATCAGTTCGGAGTCGGTAAATCTACAGTGGGCACTGCCGTGAATCAAGTGTGCAGGGCCATCAGTAGACTTCTGCTATGAAGGCTAGTGACTTTGGGAAATGTGCAGGACATAGTGGATGGGTTTGCCATGATGGGGTTCCCAAACTGCGGAGGGGGCCATTGATGGGATGCACATCCCTATCTTAGCACCTGCCCCCTAGCAACCGAGTACATAAACCACAAGGGGTACTTTTCCATGGTCCTGCAGGGCCTTGTGCATCACTGGGGTGGTTTCACCGACATCTGTGTGGGGTGGTCTGGGAAGGTGCATGATGCGCGCGTATTTTGTAATTCAGGGCTGTTCTCTAATATGCAGGCAGGCACTTTTTTCCCCGACCAAAAAATTCACATCGGGGGTGTGGAAATGCCCATAGTGATCCTGGGGGATCTGGCTTACCCCTTGCTCCCTTGGCTAATGAAGCCCTACACCGAGCAGTGACAAGGAGTGTTTTAATAAGAGGTTAAGCAGTTGCAGAATGGTTGTAGAATGTGCCTTTGAGCGTTTAAAGGGTAGATGGAGGAGTCTCCTCACTAGGCTGGACATGAGTTAAAAGAACCTCCCTTCTGTGATATCTGCTTGCTGTGTTCTTCATAATGTGTGTGAAGCAAAGGATGAGAGGTTCCCCCAGGGTTTGGCTGTGGAGGCAGAAAGACTGGATGCCAATTATGAGCAGCCAGATGCCAGCACTACGCTGAGAGCTAACCGCGGAGCGCTTTGCATTAGGGAAGCTTTGAAAACCAGGTTCTGCAATGAGATGCAGGAGTGATTTCTGTTCCTGTATGTTGTTTGCCTTTGCTGAACATTGCTCCTCCCCAGTCGATGTCTGTACCCTCCAAATCCCTCCAGAACAAGATATGATTTAATAAAGAAATATGTTGAAATGATGCAAACTTTTATTTATGAACATTCAAGTCACGGGGGAAAGGGGGGAGTGTTCATTCACTGTCTCAAGGGGTAGTGTGGTAGCTTGCCGGAGTAGAGGCGAGCATGTACTGCAGCCTGGCCAATCTCCTCCGAGACCTCTTGGGGGTTGGGGAAGGGCAGGGCATCAAAGCCCTCGGTTGAGGAGCATTTTGGAGGGGCTGCAGTGGGACTCTGTCCTGCCTCCGCTCCTCCTGAAGCTCCACAAGCCGCCGGAGCATGTCTGCCTGGTCCTGCATGATTCGCAGCATCTCCTGCATGGTACTGCGATCATGCTCCTGCATTTCTCTGCGACTCTTTCTGTCCATGTCCATAGTCTGGGACAAGGTCAGCTGCCACATTCTGGGCTCTGTCTCTGCGGCTGCGGAGGCGTTCATGAGCTCGCCAAACATGTCATCTCTTGGTTTTTTTTTTTTTTCCTCTTTCTAATCTGCGATAGTCTTTCTGCAGCATTTCTTGAGGGTGGGGCCAAGGCCGAGGTGTCTACAGAAGGAAAAAAATATTCACAAGCAGAGTGAAGAAAATGATACAACTGCAACAATGTATAAAATACTCCCCTTGCAGTGCACAGGGCAAACCCAGACCCTCATTCCATTCCTAACATCCCAGAAAGGTCGGATCTCTGTGCCGTTACAGAGATGGGAAGCCAGGGGATCTGCAGACAGCGTGAGGGGGGGGGGGGGTGTTATATAGTCTCTGCTTAAACCAAATAAAAGTAATCAAAGTGACTTGGTAGGACAGTACAATGGGGAATACAAAGGTACAGGGCATCTGCTGTATAGCTCTGGTATTTTAAACATGCGCCGTCTTCCCTAGGTGACCATGAGCAATATCAGTCTCCTGAGGGTCAGGCATGAGGAAAGGGAGGAACCAGCTGTGATGATGCAGGCTCCCTTGATTGCAGTGTGGTGTGGCAAAGTATCCTACCGTGGAGGGAGGAACAATGCAGCCCTCCCCAGAAAACTTTTGCAAAGGATAACAGATTACCTACATGAAAGTTTCCGTGAGATATCAACTGATGATTATCGGAGCATATCTCATCACATAAATAAACTGTTCCCTGGGTAACCCCCCAGTACAGTCACTGAAACGCCTGAAATCCCCTTCCTGCTCCCCCCTCAATGTAAAAGGACAGAAATGCTAAGAAAAAGAAAAACTCCCCAGACGTACCTTCCCCGCAATCATTTGTGCTGTCCTGTGTGCTGCTGGACCGCTCTGGGGTCATGAATATGTCCCGACTTTCTGGGAGAATGGACGACCCACTCTCCTGCACCCTGCTCTCTTCAGCCTCCTCCTCATCCACAGAGTCCTCATCATTGTCCATGGACTGTGACCTAGTGGAGGTATCAATGCTGTGGGGTGGCATTGTGGTGGGGTTGCCACCGAGAATTGCATGCACCTCATCGTAGAAGCGGCATGTTTTGGGTGAGGAGCCAGAACGGCTGTTAGTTTCCCTGGCTTTCTGATATGACTGACGCAGCTCCTTGATCTTCACACGGCACTGCTGTGCGTCCCTGTTGTGTCCTTTCTCCAGCATGCCCTGGGATATCTTCCCATAAATGTCCAGATTCCTTTTGCTGGCTCTGAGCTGAGCCAGAACGGACTCCTCGCCCCACAGCCCGATGAGATCTAAGACCTCTGGTCAACTCCATGGTTTGGGCTTTGCAGTAGCCATGAGGAGTACAGCAACAAAGCTCTCTCCACGCTGGCAGAACAGGAAATGAAAATTCAAATATTCCTGGGGCTTGAGGGGAGGAGATATTTCCAGGTAGCGTGACACAGTACAGCACAGTGCAAATGTCTAGAGCGGTCACAAGGGGGCATTGTGGGATACCTCCCGGAGGCCAATAAATCCGATTTAAGTGAAGTTGTGTCTACACTGACACTAAATCGAACCAATAAATTCGAATTAGGCGCTAAGCCACTTGCAGAGGTGGTCTTATTAAGTCGACTTTTGCCGTGACTTAAGTCAACTTAACTGTAGTGCCAGTGTAGAAGCAGGTGTTCGGAGATCGATGTAAGTGACTTTACGTCAACCTCCCTCGCCAGTGTAGACAAGGCCACAGCTAAGGACCTCAATGTACCATATGAGCTGCAATAAATTACAGCCAGAAGTGAGTTGAGGACAATCCCTCTCTGAACACCATAGCTTCCATTGTTTTCACCCAAACCCTTAGCAGTGTTTGTGTGTGTGTGTGAGTGCACACGCATGCCTGTATTAACAGGATAGTCCAGAAATGAAGAAGATGGAGGGGGCAAGCAGAAGGGTATAGGAACACTGTTATCTCTGTTATTCATAAAGTGTGGAGAAACTGCTGATACATCTGTGGTGTTTGGCAAGATATTTGAGATTTTCTTTCTTCTGTCTTGAGGGATATACAATTCTGAAGGGCTAAAATGGGATGGGTTATCTATCTATCTAATCAATCAATCAATCATGTAGGTGCTTACATGACCTCCATCAACACAGTATTTGAGCCTCTCCTAATTAATTAAAAATAGAAACAACATTAACCATCTGTTTTTTCTCTTTCACCCTCCACAGACTGTACAAGAAATAGTTAGATTAGTTTGTGTGGGTGTGTGCATGGCAGTTGGCATGTGTGTGAATTTGTGAATGTCTTATAGACGCACAGCCAAATCAAAGAGATATGCTTTGCATTTAGTTCTGAATGCAATGAGGCCTGTGGTCATTCTTAATTCTTACAGGCACGTCTTTCTTAAGCTGTGAAAGTTCTTCCTCCCAAGAGCCTCCCGCTATTGGTCAGCCATTTTATTGTTTGAGTGGAATGTAGCTGTCATGGGAGGTCATAGTCACGAATGGAGAGGTGATCCCTCGGGTATCTAGTCCCCGTCTCAGGAAGGAGTTTGAATATCAGGACAGAAAAATTGAACTGGATTCTGTATTTAAAGAGGAGCTAGTGATGTGTTCATGGTGACCTGTGTATACAAGCAGATTGGTTGCTGCATTTTGCACCAGGGTGTGTGGCTTAATTCCTAGATATGATGAGATGCAATAATCCAGTCTGAGGGTCATGAATGCCTGAATCCCTGTAGCCAGGTCTATGTCTGATAGGATGGGGTGCGACTTTATAGCCAGTGGCAGATGGAAGTGTGGCTTTTTTCCTACCATGGCTATTTGGGTATCCAGTAGCACTGAGTCCAAACAGATCCCATGGTGATTGTCCATCTTGACAGTCTGAAGGCAGATGCCCTGAATAATGGGAACAGCATAGAGAAGGCAAGTTTTTTTAACTGCTTTCCTCTTCCTACAAGCATCACCTCAGTCTTGCCTGGGAAGCTGGGGTTTGGTGCTGTTTATGTTTGATATAAAGGGAATATAGAGCTGGGTGTCATCTGCATGGTGCTGGCACTTCAGCCTCTCTTCTCTCATTATCAGTCCCAACAACTTCAGATAGATGTGGAATATTATGTTCCTATCTGTTGTCTTTTTTTTTTTTGCATCCAGGAGGGAGGGGCTCAGAATCAGAAGTGATGGCTTTGATTGCTGCTGTTCTTCTGCTCCCAGATGCAGGAGATCCTCCCAGTGAAATAAGATAAATCCTTGCATTGAGAGGTGCTGGGTTCTGGAGCTGAGTGGTGGTAGTCTGGGTTTATTAAGTGATTTATGAACTGGAAAGTTCTTCAGGGCATGATTTTGCTGTCTCTACAGTTAGAAACCAAAGGTTTCCTAGATGAGCTGATGGAAACACTCTGACATGGTGAAGGGAAACTTCAGTATCCACATGGGTAATGCCATTGATCCAGTTGTCCAAAACCTCGAATACAAACTTTCTACTTCGAGTTTTTCACAGGTGATTTTTTGATTCACACACACAGTCAGCCATACCCTGGACTGGATCCTGCAAAAATCACCACCTTAATATGGTCAGACCTCATCCTCCTCTGGGTGAAAGTCAGAATTCTTCCTCTTGCTAGACAGGAAGAAATGACCACCACAGTCCATCCCTGGAAATTCTTGGAGTCTACCAAATTCTGGAATTTCCTTATAGAAAAATCTATCTGACCAAGAGGTCACAAAATAGAAGAATTAATGAAGCATCACTACTGCTCCCTGACTTGCAATAAACACGCCAATAACCCTTCTAGCCCCCAGCCCATATAGATCATCATGGTTTTCAGTTGACTTTCAACAGAAAAAAACAGGAAGGAAGAAAACTCATGACTAAGTGGCAGGAAATGCAGTTTAATACTGACCGATTCAAATACAAAGAAACTCTATAAACCTGTGCCACTTCCATGAAGGAGGCAAAAAGATCCTGCTTCTCTTATTGAAGTCCTGTCAAAAGTAGGAGTCAGGACATACAATTTCACTCTAACAAGAGGCTAGGATCTGAGGCAAAATTCCTCTACACACAGAGAAGTTAAGGGACACAGCCAAGTGAAAAATCATGGGCCATATTCTGTGTTTGTGTAATTCCACAGAGTTATGCCATCAGAGAATTTGGTTCTATATTTAAAACAAACAAACAAACAAACAAATGTCCTTATCTGTGTTACCAATAGTAATCTTAGATTATTAAAATGAATATTTAAAAATCTACTTCACTTTGCACTGTGTACACTGATTGACTCCATTGTGCATTTTTCTCAGCTGAGCTAATGAGAATAGTTAGTTGGTTTCACTTTTTTCTAACTAGTCATTTTCTAGTCAATTTTGCTCTCAGGTATTTACAGTAACTTGGGCTTCCGTTTTTTTGAGTTAATTAATGTAATTTTAGTGAGTTGTTTTTAGCAGTTTTGGAGTTTTATATAGATGTCCAAAAATCATGATTTTTCAGGGCTTTCTATTTGTATATACTGTAGGGAGTAATCTCTTTGTAATGTTCCCTAGTGTGCTTTAACATAGTACTGTTTAAAACAGCACTACCTTAAAGTGCACCAGGGAACCTTTAGTGTGCACCAGTAGGGTCTACATGGACCAATTAATATGCAACACATTAGTGCCCTTTAGAAATCCCCCCCTTGTAGTCCCCATTACCTTTGTGTCAACAAGCCCTTAGATACAAGTAACCATTTCTGATGTTTTCCTGTGTTTGTTGGATAAACACTGATATTTCTTTTCTTTTCTTTTTCATCTGGGTATTTTATTGGTGTTTATCAGTTAAAACCAAAAATCAGAAGCCCTGGATATAACATAGAGATGTAATCGCTGCAGCAGATTTTTAGTTTAGATTTGAAATGTTCCACTGTTGTGTATCTTTTTTAATTAAAATATAACTTGATGGAAACATTTCTATTTGCCTGAGGTTTCGTAAAAGTTTTATAGAACCTAATTTTTGGACTAAATATGACTTACCAGCACCCCATTAATTTACTGAATAATGTGGTCCCTGACAGGAATGAGGAATTCTGGTGACATTACTAACCACAAAACCAAACTCGTGTCACCAAAACCTCAAATGAAACTTTAAATATGTTTTGTGCAGTGGTTAATTTGTAATGAAAGAGGAGCTGAGGCTCAAGCAATTAGGTGCCAGGTTCTCAAGCAATGTTTTTATATTCACAATTGATGCAGCAAGCCCATAGGTGCTGTGGTTATGAACTCTTAAGCTTAGAGGTGCTGAGGCTCAGCCCTGGCACAAATTAAGCATTGGTTTTGTGTATTGAAGAACCACAAAGTATCCACTTGCATTCGCTTAACAAAACGTTTCACTTCTATTATGAACAAAGGTAAAAGGTTCCAAGCCGTTTAGAGATCAATACAGCCAACTGCACTAGTCTCAGAAGTCATTACCTCTAGCAGCTGAGCAGCTCTCAGAACAGATCAGAATTAGTTGGCTAGGTTGAGGGCTCAGAAATGGTTAATAATCTTCACCTTTATTGGATCTTAAACACTTCTGGATAGTAAAAACAAAGCATTACGAATGGACTCCAGTTTAGCCCATGTGCAAATATTCCAGAGCTCTTTAACATGTGGTGTTTATATTTTGGAGGTATTTTATGAAATACTGAATGTGGTATGCATGATATGCACAGTTAATATTAAAACTCCCCTAGTCTCAGTTGTAGCACAGCTTGGTGCTCTCCCCTACTGCTTTGACTAAATCAAGTTTAATAGCCAATCTCGATTGCAGGATTGTATCTTACCTTTGCCTAGGAGATGGACTTAATATTGGAAAAGTTTCCTTCCATCTCCTGTATGTAGAATGAACCCCCACAGGCCACGACAAAAGAGCCTAATAAAGGGCATCGTAAAATTGCATTAAGTATGATGGGCCTGATTCTCCTCTTACTTACACTAGAGTAAATCAAGAGTAGCTGAATGGCAATCCTAGGAGTTAGATGAATGTAAAACGAGTGTCAGAAGAGAATCAAGTCTGTTGCCCTTAGAACAAATGATGGAGCTAAAAGAGAGTATTAAATACTAAAGGTAATGATTTAAGGGAATGTTTGCAAGAGTCAAAGCAGATGACCGGAAAGGTCTTTTCTGGCTCTACCATCCCTGATCCTCTTTTGAAGAGATGATTGTTGTGGGGCACTTCAAATGTTAATTTAAGTGAGAGGATGGAATGAGACAGACTTCCTGAACTACCTTCAGTCTTAAAATATCAGAGTCTATCTACTCTCTGCTCTAAATCTATAGAATTAGTCCCTCACAGATAGACAGGAAGAGACCTGAGGTTCAGAAGTAGGTGGATGGTGTGGAGAAAGAGGTTACTAATGTAAGAGGAATACAGACTGAAAGGTTTACAAATGACAGATACAAATAGCCCAGTGTAGATCAGGGACACTGAAACTATGACCTGCTTGGGGAGCTGCACTGGCAATGTGCTGGTAAACACTCCTAATTTACCTCAAATAGAAGAGATGGCAAGCGTGCACATCTGTAATACAGAATCGTGGCTAGGTCTGGTCAAAAATTATTTCAAAACTTTTTTTTCTGTGGAAAATTCAGGTTTTGACTAAACAAAAACTTTGGTAGAAAGCATCTGCTTTCCTGCAAACATTTTGCTTTTTGGCCAAAAGTGAAAAAGTAAAAATTGAAACGTTTCAGCCAAAACCTGAAAATAGTTTAGTTTTGGGGTTTTCAGTTGTTCAATGAGGGGTGGGGAAGGGGGAGAGTTTTTTTTAATGAAAATTTTGATCAAAACTTTTTTTGGTCAAAATTTGCCATCACCCCCCTGGCATCCCCATCCATCACCCCTCCTCCCCATTTTTTGACCAGCCTTTATAGCCTTTGGAGATTACAGCCTCAGAATATGATGTTCCACTTTGGTCTGAGCAATGTGCCTGCAGTGTTGTGCTGTAGGGAGATCTGTCAATATTATGTGTATACATGGGCCCAGAGGTGTGTCGGTAGGTAGACTGTCCATATGTGCATTGTACTATATGCTGCTAAGTTAGGGAAAAGTCAGCAACTTTTCAGTGACACGATGTCTTCTCCAAACTTCTGCATCACTGACTTTGTATATCCAAGACAGAGCTCTTCAGGGAAATGAATATAAATGTGCCTGTAGAACTGGATCCTATTCCCATTAGGATTTCAGCATGGTAATGAGGCCTGAGGTGCTAAGGTAATAAAATACCCAAAGGGACCAGGTGCTTGAATTTCTTTTCTTTTTTCTTTTCTTTTCTTTCTATAGCTGAGTCAGACTGAGAAAACAACCAACCAACCAAAAATCAATAACCCTTTTTTTATGAGATTATGTTGATGAGAGGGATAATGTTGATGGGACTGGCCTCTATCATGGCAGGAATGCAGAGGGATTTCCAGGTCCCTGTGAACAAGTCATCAACAGCATATAACCCATTGTTCAGTGAGTGTCCTACGTCCCCCTCTAGTGGCTCATCCACAGAGGATTAAGAGTGCTATGGCTTCCAACGAATGGATTTATTCCTTTCGCTCAAGTGATAGTGAATGCTGCTGACGGTCCTGGATTCAGACCTTGATACCAGCCCAAGCAGGGTTGACTATACTCAGATCAGCTTCCTTTCTTCCTTTCAGAGGTAGGACAATGAATTGACTGTTTGGGAAGCAGAGTGGGGACAATGCTAGTGGGAACACAGGAATTCCATAGGGCTGAACTTCAAGCTGGGGTAATTTTCTGTGACTCTTTCTTTGTATCTATTAGGTTGTTTTAATTACTGGTTATGAACATTCTCCTTTGGGGAAAAAACCCATGCTGACTGCACTTGCATTTCTTGTCTGCTGAGTCATTGCACCAGTTTTCGTGGGGTAACAATCTCCGATGAGGTCTTTGTTGCAAATGACTATCCTAATGAATCTGTGTGCAGGGGGTTGGACTAGATGACCTACTGAGGTCCCTTCCAACTCTCCGGTTCTATGATTCTATGTACTTTTCTATTTATGGAAGGGTGTGTGTATGTGAATTTGTCTCTATTTTTGAGTGAATTGCATGTTTCTTCTGGTGTGCTTGGAGCTGGTTTTGTGTTACTGTGTGTGGGTATGTGTATTTCTTTGTGTGTCTCAATATATGTGTTGTCTCCTGATGTTTCTGTCTATGAACTCTCTGAGCAACATTTTGCGCTGTGTCTCTTATAGATGCAACCCAGTATTTTCAACCCAGAGGAGGAAATCAAGGATAGCTCCAAATTTCAGTCATTCCAGAGAAATGCCCTTAATTACAGCAGCCTGTCCTGAGATGGGGCACTGCTGACCAGAACCCCCATTGCAGACCAGCCTGTCCACTCTGACTCCCGGCACAGCCCCTTCTACCCCAAGTGTGCCAATGGCTGTCCTATGCCATGCGACGCAGAGGGAATTCTCCATCAACCAGTGGCATACAGCGACCACAGCGGGGGCAGAAAAATCTCACCATAGGTCTGGTTCTTTGGGGGAGTGGATGGATGTGGTCACTAGCTTAACGCTAGCCCTGGCTGGAATTGTTACTGCCTCATTGCTGCTGATTGGTTGATGTGAAATAAGATGGCGGTCTTAACAGGGCAGGTTTCTACATCGCAGTCAGCACTAATTTCCACTCTCGTTGGCAGCCTCAGCAGAAAGAATTAAGCTCTGACTGAAGTTGAAGAATGAAATGATGCTGCTATAGCAGCAGACTGTTCTGGTCAGGGCAGAGGCGCATTGGTGGGGCAGCCCGGGGGAAGTTTGCTCCGCTGTCGCTCAGGCTAGACCTATTCTGTGAATAAAGGGCTCAGTTCTCCAAACAGCTGAGCACATTCTGAGAGAGGCTAAGCACCCTGGAAACTGCAGGTGCTCAGTAGTTTGCGGAGGCACTCAGCAGCTTGCAGAATTAGGCACAAAAGAGGTCTGGCAATCAGGTCCTCTCCCCAAACCCCAGAGTGGTTTAAAAAGAAATGGGCGCCTGTTTCTTCCTGTCTCCATTTGTAGATGTATGTGTTTAAATGATGTTTGTGACTCTGATTGTGTGTGAGTGGCAGCTGAGAAACACTAACAAGATGCCTAGTTTTTAATACAATCGCTTCATCAGGAGAATGGAGGAGGAGATAATGAATACTGTTAAAAAGGGACGAGCTCTGCCATTTGTTTTGCTTCATAAATATTCATGAACTCCCTCTCCCATCTCCTTGCCCTTGGCCTGGTTCTGTTAACTGGGAGCCGTTAGCGGTGGATGAGGCCCGAACCTCACAAACCCTTTGGTTCATACCTGGTGCGTTACATGGGGAAGTTGTGGAAATGGACATTGCTGATCTTCACATCCCCGTGGAACGATTCCTAACATGTCTTAAATGACCATGCAAGGAACCAGCAGATACAGGGCCAGAATCTCAGCTGGTGTAAAACATCCCAGCTCATTGGAGTCACTGTAAACATGCCAGTTGCTCCTGCAGATCTGACCCATAGCTTTTAATGAAGGGCTTGTTTACAATGAACGGTTTACACCAGTTTGAACTAACGTGTGAATTAAATCAATGTAATTAAATGGATGTAAACTCCCATGTGAACATTCTTATTTCAGTTTGAGACTGGCTTGTTTTCCTTTAAGTCAACTGGGAACAGGTTTAAGCTAAACTGAAATAAACCACTTTCAGACAGAAATAAGTGTCTGCACATGGGCTCTGCACTGGTTTGACTCAGAGCTGTTCTACACTGAAAACATACATCGGCACAGCTAAATCTTTCACAGGTGTGACAAGCTCCACACCTCTGAGAGACATAGCTGCGTCAACCAGCCCCTGGGTGGAGATAGTGCTGGACTGACAGAAGAATTCTTCCATCGACCTAGCTACCAGGGAGGTGAATTAACCACAGTGACAGGAGAACCCCTCCAGTTGCTGTGGTAAATGTCTACACTGCAGCACTGCAGCCTCGCTGTGGTAGCACTGTAGTGTAGACACTTACTAAAGCAACGAAAGGAGTTAGTCCATCACTGTTGTCAGTCCACCTCCTTCCACCGACATAGCTGTGTCTATCTATGTTGCACAGGGTGTGAATTTTTTACACAGCTGATTGGTGGCCAGTACCGGGAGTCCCTGAACTGATGACCTGCCGCCGGCCCTGGGGTCCCCAGACAGCTGATCAATGGCAGGGTGCTGTCCAAGAAACACTGAATGCCTTCTAGGACAGAGGGCATGCTAGGAAACTGTTCAGAGGCAATGGGTAACTTGTATTAGAAAAGAGAAGTTAGCTAATATAGAAGTGTAAAGCCTGACGTTGCATTTTCGTGTTATTTCCTGTGTAACCGGTATGTGTTTGCTTTCCCTTCCTATTTCATTTTTGAATCTGTGATTTTTCTATTTAATATTTTTTTCTTTATTTTACCCCAAGCAGTTCTCTATTGTGCAAACTGTGGGAAGTGTGTGTGTGCCAAAGTGAACTGATATTTGGGGGCAGGTTTCACTCCTTCGTAGGTGATGAACCAGAGGGGAAAAGTCCAAGAGTCTGGTAGTTAAGAACACAGGGAAATAGATTTGGGGAGACTCTGGACTGGAAGGTGTTGTTGAGGTCACCCTGCAAGAAGTAACGGGGCTGGGGGAAGCCACTGTTGAGACCTCTATACTTGTAGGCTGGCTACTGGTGTCTGAGCTCTGAGTCATAGGAACATAGCTTTAAGGCATCCAGAGTTACAAAGCAGGCGATGACAGAACCCTTTGCTGGTCTGGGTAATCCCTAAAATGTCACAGAAACCCCTTGGCCAAGTGTGGTTATTTTACTTATAGCTCAAATTAAGTACTTGCTTCCAGTGTAGGTATCAAAGGCAGCTACAAAACTCCTGCCTCTGCTGAATGAAAAGGCTTTGTAATACTTTGTTCTTCTGGCTTTTGGTGTCTCTGACAAGTATCTCATTTAGATTCTGTCTGAGGGATCCTCCCTTCCCCCACATTGAATTTTGCTTTGGGGTTCTCTAATTCAAATTGCTCACAAGGCTGCAAATTTACCTGATAAGTTTGGACATGGAAATTTTAATGATCTGCTAATTCCTCATAGAAAACATTTTGTTTAGAAGTAAATCTGATTATTTTGTATGTTATATTTTCCATATAGCTCATTTTCTCATTATTTCTTGCTGGGGAAATTTCCATAAAAATAGGATCATTGTTTCTTCAGAGTTCATCTGCTCCTGCTGATTATTCGCCTTTTGAAATCATAAGCCTCTCTTTGTGACAACACAATTAATTGCTGTGGAAATTATTATGATGTCACAAGGAGAGGATTGGAACTTCAACTGGGAAATGAGCAGCAGGGACAGATGAACTTTTCAGAAACAAACATCTTCTTTCTCTGCAAATGTCCCTAGTGATAAATAAACAAGCTAGAGAGAAATGCAGACAATATGTGATATATATAAACAAAAATTGCTTCCAAGGAGAATATTTTTTTAAATTTCCCCTCAAATAGCAGCTTCTCGTTTAAAAAAGTAGGGAAGGGCGCTATTTCCCTCAGGCCCTATTTACACTGAGATCAGAAGCTGGTTACCTGCAGCCATGTTCCAACACAGTGGACTTAATTCATCACTGCTGAATCCAGCACTGGTAGAAACTATGTTTGAGGGGGCACAGTATCACCCTGCCAGGGGTGGGTACCTTTGAAGTATAGCATGGGCTCCAATGCAGCCCGTTGGTGGAGGCTCCCTGGGATACATGCTGGACCAGCATACATCCTGGTTGCCTTGGTGAAATCCAGGTTCTCCTGCAGAGTAGGCACCCTGCTACTTTCTGCCACCAAGTTTCCATCAGCAGATGTGAATCAAATCCTGTGATTATTAGCATAATGATATAACAAAAAGCAGTTTTGGAAGTCTAATCGAATGCATCCCTGTACTCACACCCTACACACCATTGTAATAATCTTGTACAAAACATGCCTTGTAAGGTATCACTGGAAAACTAATAACTTGCTGGTCAATAATATCATGGTGAAACATGTTTAGCAACATTATATGTAAAATTATGAACAAAAAATGAAATTACGACTGACATGTTTACCAGACAAATCTGGGGAGGGGGTAAATTTGTTTCTCAAAGACAGAAGACAAGCTGATGTCTCTAGCCAGGTGTCATCAAAGTTGATTGACAATCTCTGGTAAAGTGGTCATTCTTTGGCAACGGAGTGGGGGGCAGGAACAGATCAGTCTGCATTTTAACAAACAACAATATGGAACCTCTTGCACCATGAGACTCCATTTCTCTGTCCTCACAGCTGGAAGGAACATTATCTAGGGGTAACTCTCAGGAAAATGCATTTCAGAGGGTGATTGGACTAAAAAAGTGAGGATAAAAACACCCCAGGGATTCTCTCTTTCTCTCCCTCATTCTCTCTTTCACCTAAGAAAACAAAGGAATCAGACTGTGGTCTTTGGGAGGGGTTCTGACCTGAGAATTTGGTAAGCTTTGTTGCTGGGAACATGTGGTAAGGATTTTACCTTGAACTGAGTTTAGTTTAAGTTTTAGTTACTAGGAAGCGTTTTATCTTTATTTCTCTTGTAACCATTTCTGACTTTAATACCCTATACCTATACTTTCTTAAAATCTCTCTCTTTGTAGTTGAATAAACTTGTTTTATTCTTTAATCAAAACTAATCCAGTGTTGTGTTTAAACTGAACTGTTTGGGTAGCTCCAGTTAAAGGAGGAAACTGTTGCATATTGACCCCTTACAGGAGCAATGGACCTCTAATATTTGAACTGTCCAGGAGAGGGCTACACAGTGCAGAATACATGTTTTTGGGAAAATTCAGAACTTGTAGTGTATTAGGCTCACCCTGCAAGTCGTAAGCAAGACTGGTAGAAGCCAGAGTGTGACTGGAGTGTTGTTGGCAGACTTCAGCTGTACATAGACACTCAAGGTGCGATCTACATGTTTTTGGCTGGTTATGTGTCCGAGACTGGGAGCTACAGCAGCAAAGCATTGTGAGGCACCCAAGTGCAGATGATGACACAACCCTACACTAGTGTGGATTACACCCCAGAATATGGCAGGAGAATTCACTTGTAAACTTAGATCCTTGGTGGGAAAAAATAGGTTTTTGGATCACAAGTGCCTTTTTGGCTTCTTTCTGTGTTCATTTATCCTCTATACGGACTTTTCTTTCCCTGTCTGCCTCTTTTTTTAGTTTGAGCTGTCTCCTGAGCCTACTAAATAACACCAGTGATGATGCTAGCGTTAGTGCTGTGTTTCACTAGGAACTGGCCTGAGATCACCAACTCATTTCACAGAGGTCACCAAATGCTAGCAATTTTTGCTCCCTTCCAGTCTGACCTGGAGATGAATTGATAATCTAGAGGTGAAAATGTCTAGATTACATTATCACTCTGTTAAACTATCCAGTTCTCCAAATCTCAGCCTTGCAGGATGTGGGACAGATCATCAAAATCAGGACTGTCTCAAGCTATTGAGAACGGGTGGAAACTTTCAAGCCATATCATTCTTTGTTAAAGCAGATTGCACTTTTGAATGTCAGGGTGAAGCAACAAAATGACCAGCTGCTTGTCTGAAAGGAAGATCATGGTCATGTCATTTTAAAAATACTGTAATTTATGTTCATTTATTTATTTTGGCTATTTAGGGATTGCTGATTCACCACCACTTTTTAATCTTTACTCTGGCTCCCCTCCCCTGCTTTCCTTCCAAATATTTTATAGAAAAGCTGCAAATTACAGGATGTCTAATTAGGAGGCTTTGAGGAAAAGATGACAAAGAATCAGTCGCCATGGAGACACAAGTTGCTAGCTGGTTTACAGCCAGCTAGACAATGCAGGAGACTCTGATAAGCTATTCTTGGGGACAGTGGGAGTAGGTGAAACAGGGAGGCTGGCATGCAGCATGTTACAGAGGGGCAGAGCTCTCTGCTGTTAGAAAGGCTTGTGTTGAAGTACCCTGGTGCAGAGAGGTGAGTACACTGGCTTTTCATCTCAGGAGATCAGATTCATATCCTGATTTTAGGCATGATCCAAAAGCCTTTGAAGTCAATGGAAAAACTCTCATTAACTTCACTGGGCTTTGGATCGTGCCTTAGGTCACAAGTGAAATTAATTTACTGGTCTCATGCTAGACCCTACACACAGAGGTAGACTTGAGCCATAAAATCTAAATCCAGATTTCAAAAGTTTAAGGAAGCTCAGATCTGGATTTTTGGTTCAGCCATGATAGAAATAGGGTTAGCTGCAAAATTCAAAAGTAGGTTGTGATTCTCCTCCAAATTTACAGAATTGTTCAGATCCAGAATTTTTGGTTCAGGGCTATTTTTATATGTGAGACATTTGTCCCTAGCAATTTGCCATGATTGGCAGCCTCTGCTTAAGAAAGGCCGCGGATTGGAATAGCAGGGAGGGCTGCAGATTAGGTCTGAGCTATATTGAGAGAGGTCTATTACTACATGTGGGAAAATTGCATGGTACCTGACTGGGTTAAAGTGTATAACAGGCTTTGACTTCAGACTGGGAAATGAGTCCTGAAGATTTCAGACCTTTTGTTTTGAAGGAGAAGGTTCTCAGTTCTTGCCCATTTCTGGAGTTTTAAGAATCAGATGATTCCTCTGAGTTTTGACATGACTTAACCACCTGGGACATGATGTGAGACCATCACCACAAAAAGTCATACGTGGTGACATCACACCTAGCCATGTTTCATAGCAATACTGTGTGTGATGGTGTCAACTCACTGAAAACATAAAGAAAAACAGAACCCTGGGAGGCAGGGATAGTTCTGGTGACATTTTGGCACAGTTGGTCTGTAACAGTAGCCTGTAGCATGATATCACAAGCATTTCCGGTTAGAAAACCTGGTGTGGTTGGTGCAGTGCATGGTGATGAGTAGCTGAAGAGATGGGTAGGTAAAAAGTGCAGGTGCATGGGGAAGGATAGTTAAAAGTGCAGGTGTCACATACACATGGTCAAAGGTATCTGAACTCCAAACCTTAATGAGAATGAGAGGAGTTGGTGAAGAAATTGTCTTGGCATGACGAGGCTTCCCCATGATCAGAGATACTGGAACCTCAACCCTTCACAGAACAAAGAGGCAAGTGGGTGATGGTCAGATCTTCTGTGTCTTTCTCTTGAAGATCTCTTTGAGATGAACACTTTCTTACCAAATCAGTGGGTGCAGATAACTGCTGAACTGATAAAACGGTGGGCTCCCTTCTTAGCTCTCTGACCCCTCTCAGCCCAGGAGTTTGCAGTACAGTCGCCAAGCCTAGTCTAGCTATGTGAGCAGGCATACCCCAATTGTTCCTAGGGTGACACACAAACTCACCTCAAGAAAGGGAGGACAGTGTCAGATGAGGATTTATATGGATAAAATTGCTCCTACACCTCACTTCCCAAAAGAACAAAAATCCCCAGCATCTTGTCCATATTCCCAGCTGTGTGTATTGCATAGTCTGTAGAAGGAGAGTACTTGAGCCAGGTAATTAAACATGTCAGCTCTTTATCCAGGTGAGTATTATATTAAATTATGTACAGTAAATATTTTTGGAAGGTGGAATTCTAAAGAGGAACTTACTGATTTATGGCAAACTGCCAAGCTGCTGATAGAGGGTGGGAGACGTGCTCAGAATCCAGGATAAGCCTGGGTGTGATGTGTGCGTCCGGGGTAGAGAGGTTGATTTTTTTCATGACAAGGGCATTCCGGAGTACCCATAATTCTGAAACAAGCCCTCGCCTTTTTCAAGTAAATGTGTTACAGAGAAAAAATTCTTAGCTGCCCGTGTTTTCCACATGCCTGTTGAATCAATAATGGGTGTTGTGGAAATGCTTGGTCAGCACTGCTGTCTCAGCTATTCTTGTAAATGGCAATAATATGGATGGCAATGCCAATGCTGTCAAGGAGCCTGTAAACAGGCAGTTGGAGACAACATTTGAGATCCACAGGGAGGCTGGGGGTGGGAAATTCATATTTCTTTATCTAGGAAAAAACTGCTAATATGGGAGACGTAGATGTGGTTAGGCTCATGTACACTGTGTCATGCAGATGTCAGATTTCTGCGCGTATGCGTGACTCAAGAAATGGGCGTGTGTTGCATGATTGTGTGTCACTGAGCCACTGTAGGTTTGTGTGTTGTGTGCACGTGTATATGTACATATGAGCCCATCATCTGGATCATTTAAAACAGTACTGGACAAACTCTTGGAAATTGTTCTGTAAGGAAAAATCCCATTCTGGCAAAAGATCGTCTAGATACCTGAAAGTGATTTTCCATCTGAAACTTCTTCTGTTATCTGAAACTATTTTGCTAAGGTGTATGATTTATCAATGGACATATGTTGCATCTGTGTATAGAGTGTGTTGCAGAGTTTTGTATGCTAAGCATGTCCGTATGTGTATTTGATGTCATGCGGTATGTGGCAAGGATGTGTGATGATTACTATGTGCTTAGCTGTGTATGTACGTTATATAGTGAATTGCAGATTGTGTTCAATGTTATGCATATGTGCGTAAGAATGTTGATATATGTGAGTACAGAAGGCATATTATCTTTTATAATGTGTATTATTCAGCTATCTTAGAATATTGTGCATGCATGCATATATGGTGTAAGTTTCAGAGATGAGTGGTTACCTTATATGGTGTAAGTTTCAGAGATGAGTGGTTACGTTCTACATATATGCATATAGATCAGTGGTTTTCAACCTGTGGTCCGTTGACTTGTGGGGGTCCACAGACTATGTCTAAGATTTCCAAAGAGGTTTTCACCTCCATTCAAAATTTTTTAGGGATCCCACAAATGAAAAAAGTTTGAAAACCACTGATATAGATGTTCCCAAGACGTGTGTATATATGCATGCTGTATGTTGAAGTGTAAGTGTGCTCTGTAGTGGTGTATACATTATGTGTTGCAGAGATAGGTGAAGTATCTGTGTATGTACATTATAATTTTCAGAGATATGTGATTACGATGTGTGTAGTGTCTGTTATCTGTTGCAGCTATGGGGAAGTAAGTCGTACATAGCCATGTATTTATGCTGTGAGGTGTACAGATGTCTGAGTATATTTTCCTAGGGCATTCTCCTTCTCTTTTCAGCTGAGGAAGTTAATAAATTTCCTGACAGCTTCCCAAGGGAAAAGAGAGATCTGCTGTACTTCAGTGTATGGCATTATGTTCTCTGGAGGGGGTCATCACTTCGTTATTTAAAGATGGTTCTTCATTTTGCAGCGTAAGGTCATTTCATGTTTAAATGATGAAACACCATCTCACCCATACATATTTTCATTTATAGTGTCCATTGCCACTCTTCAGTTGGGAGAGAGCCCTTATCTGTCCCTAATGTGGTTATCACAGCTGAAAAGAAGCCAAAGCAGGCTAGTTTCCTATCATGATACCCCCATCTATGGATGGCACACAAACCCAGACTGATCCATCTCCATTGATGTACAGCTAGTGATGAGGGATCCAAGAAAAATTCAGAGGTTTGGGACACAGAAGCACCCAAAAGTTTTGGATGCTTATGTGAACCTTTTCAAAATTTCTTGTTCTGTAAATTTGAGCTAAAAATCTCATGAGGACAAGCTTTCTTGTGAAATTTTCCAGTATTATCTGATTCCAGTTGGGCTAGAAAATAACCTATATCGGGACAAGTATTCAAACCAGTCTTTAAACGACTTCATGCAAATTTTGTGCACGTCATCACTCACATAAATAGATTGGGTTAATTGCACATCTAAACTCTCACTTTGCATGCACAAATACCTGCTTACATAGGCAAAGGTGTCTGCACCATTTTAAAGGATAATATGACATTTTGACCTAATCAAGTTTTAGCATTTCATTTATTTTTTTAAAATGCTCCCCTCCCCACCTGATAGCATGACAATTACGTACTCCATTACATAATTCCATTCCATTCTTTAGCTATTTTTACAGTGCCCCTGTTTTTTACCTGTCTGGGACAGTTGCAGATTCCCAGACTAAATTTGCATTTCCACTTTCCCTGTTCCACAATATTCTAGGCTACTGAGGATCAAG
Organism: Emydura macquarii macquarii; assembly: GCF_026122565.2. NCBI lineage: Eukaryota > Metazoa > Chordata > Testudines > Chelidae > Emydura > Emydura macquarii. The sequence continues at coordinate 4,542,539 of NW_027133667.1, forward strand.
TCCAGGAGTCAGATTAATCTGCTGACTTCACTTGAGTTGTACTAGTTTAGGCTGGCAGTGAATTTGGCTCCAGGTCACTAATAAGAGCTCAATCACAGGAGCTCTAACCTAGCAGGGGGCTTCATGACACTCTTCAGGTGCTTTTTGAAGGCAGAAAGCAAGAGACAGATTTTGGTTATGATGCAGTTAAACTCTATTTAATTTAAAAGTGATTATAATTAGTGGAGAAAATCTTGTAAATTAGGCAATTATATACTTCAGTTCCCTTTCAGCCTCCCTCTTTCTTCACTCCCCATCTTATTTTCTACTTTGGAAATCAGAAGAGCAAAAAAAAAAAAGGACACATTAATCTAGGACTCTGATTTGACACTCAGCTCCTGGGTCAACTTCCTTCTGGCCAGCTCACTTCTTCCTGAAACAACAGAGGAATTTAAAACCTGGAATGCGCTTGTGCTATTGTGATTATTTAAAAGTGAGGATGCGAATGTGGGCATTTGTGTTATTTCCTACCTCACTTTTTATATACCTACTCAAGTCATCTCAAGCATCTCATAATAAGAGACGAACTGACATCTTACAGTTTCTGTTGCAGCATGAGGATGTCTGTGAATGAAAGCATTACTGACCGAAGATACAAGGCTCTCTTTTCCTAAGGGTGTTAAGTGGTATCACAGATGTCAGTCAAAGTCTATCCGTATAAAATGCAATACCTCTGTGCAGCATGCACAAAGATAGCTGTACAGAACAAGGAGTGATGTGCTAGCTACTAGAAGGTTCTACTGACCTTCCATCAATTGGAGTTCTCTGCAATGCTGCTGACCTGTGGCTTCAGAGACATGGACTGGTAATCAAAACTAATCCTCTTGCATGCCAGTGAAGAGAAAAGAGGTCATCAAGACAATATTTTTATGGGGTGATTTGAGCTATGTCCTAGGGTAAAACCAGTGAGCAGAGAGGGAATGGGGAGAATATAGTAACTCAGAGTTAAGGCCATCAACTTTTCCCATCACAAGTGGGTAAACACATGGAAATAGAGCAGGAGTGGGTGGGGCAGGTGGCAGTGGAGAGGAAGCAAGGGGGATAGGTGGAAATTGAGAAAGAATGCGTGGGACTTGTGGAAATGGAGTAGGAACGGGTTTGACATGTGAAAACAAATCAGGAGTAGGTGGAACAAGTGGCAACAGAGCAAAAGTGGGTAAGGCACACAGTTTTTTAAAGAGTAGATTTGTGCTTCTGAGTAGTTTAGAAGTTTTCCTATCTTTTGCTTGGCAGTAATGTCCTTTCTGGAGCAACCAGTGGGAGGTTCAAATCCAGAGGTAATGATAGCATGAGGGGAGACAGTCAGTAGCATCTTACAGCTCAAATAGGGCTGAGGGAGGGAGGCTTTTTAAAAACTGTTTAAATATACTGTTTTCAAACATAGAATCAGGAATGAAGATGTCATCTGATATCATATTGCTTGGCAACAATGCGTTGCGGAATCCTCTGTGGTGACAGTGTAAAAATGCTTGTTTCACAATTTTTACTCTCCTTTTGCTTGTGGGTGGCTGGGAGGGGTTTTTACTTCAGAATCTGCCAGTGTGGCTCCCTAATCATCTGGAGGAGTGACAGTTAATTGACATAAGACTCTCTCCTCCCTCAGAGATGGGGACAGCTGTCTGTGCTGCACTACCAGCGCCTCCTGCTGGTGTGGAGAGAGAAAGGTGAGGATGAGGAAACAGACATAAATGTCCTGCAGCCATGGCAAGCTCATGTATACCTTCTCATTCTGGTCTTCTCCAAACTGAGAGTTGGGTGTTGGCAAGGCCATCAGGAACCTCTAGCCAAAATCAAGAGGGCTGGTGGGGTTATAAATAAAAAGTGGAAAGTGGCGAAGAGAAAGCAGGAGGAAGAAGATGAGAAGCAATAGTGGTATTATTTTCTGCTCCTTGATTGGGTGAACAAAACTTTTAAAACAATAGTGTAGGAGGGTGGCTTGCTCCAGGGGTTGGAGAGCCTGAGGCTCCAGCCAACCCTGATTACTGGATGAGCCCCACCTGAGGGGGTTCAAGTGCTAAAGAGAAGCAGTGGGGGAGGCTGCTCAGGTAGATCAGAGATTGCTAGGAGTGAGCAGGCTCCAGCAGAGTCCTTGGATCTGGGGTTGATTCCAGCCAGGAAGGGCTGGGAGTAGCCGGCTAAGACAGGAAAGTCCCTGAGCAAGCAGGGGAAAGAGTGAAAAAGCTCTCCAGGCAGGGAGGCCTGGGAGTAGGAAGAGAAAAGCTTATTTGTTGGACTTTAATTTGGGACTGATTTTATTTTCTGGTAATAAACCGAGATCCCAGGGAGGGGTATTTTGACGGCAGAAAAAGTGAGTGGAATCTGTGTAAGGAGCACTGAAGAAGAGGATAGAGGCAGGGTGCCACAGAGTGACCTCTGGCCATAAGGGGGTACTCAGTAAGTGGCTTCCCTTTGACACGGAGGATAGAAAAATTCTGAATAGGAAATCACACATTTCTAGTACCAGGTTTTGGACATTTGTGAAACTTTGGACATTTGCAAGCTTTTTTAGGTACAAACCAGTAAGTTATTCAAATAATACAACAAATAGTAAACAATATGACTCCTTTAATAACAGTGACGTGCATTTGTTCACCTTTTCTATTTACAAAATTATTAGTACAATTTTTGTACTATTCAACCAGCTCTACCATAGGCAACCTATATACTACTAGGTAGGATGGAGCAGAGTTATTTAGGGATTTTGATTCTTTTGTGGTGCCTCTGCTATAAACACCCTGATTCACATACAATAAGGCTGCTAGGGTATCCGGGTAGTTGCTTGAAAATGAAACCACTTGCTTTGCGCAATGATTGAGAAAAACAAACATAAAGGGATTTAAAAAAAAAAAAAAAAAAAAAAAGCACCAAAAGAATTACCAACAAAACAAAAGGTGGGGGGGGAGGGGGGGAGACGTGTGTTTACTTGAAACCAGCAGCTGCATTTTGACCCTTTGTTGAATCATCAATATTCAAGCCAGAGAGAGGAAGAAAGAGAGACAGGCTGCTTACAGCCTGCTGTTGCTATGGGAACCAGAGGAGAGACAAGAGAAGCAAAAGACTGAGGGAGAAGACAACTTCTGAATAAAAACCAGGGTTTCCCCTCCCACACCTGTCCCCCGATTGCTGTTTGTATCTCTCTGTTCTAGGGATGTGGGGCATGATGGCTTTGGTAGGGTGGGCGGAGGCAACACTTCATCCTGTAGAGTGGCTGGTTCTCCCCACATCCTTTCCATACCACCTCCTTTGCAAACAAAATATGGAGTTGTGTCTCACACTTGGTCCCAAAAAAAAGAGACTGCAGCATGAAATCTCTCTGCCCACCCCTTGAGGGACAGGAAGAAGTGTAATTATTTTAATTTGAACTGTTGCTTTCAGCCCTTTTGGATGGGTGGTGGGGAGTGGAGGGTGAGAATTGAATTTTGAACTTATTTCCCTTCCATCCAGAATGAGTTTGTGGATTTGCAGCTAATTCTGAGAGTCTTTCTATCACCCTCCTCCTGTTTTTCTTTTTTGTTCCCTTCTCAGCCTCTCTCTTGGATTTTTCATCTATTTCACAGACATTCTTGATGTTCACTTTTTAACAATATATACACTTGTCCTGCCCTCACCTGTCAGACATAGGAGGATTTGGATTGGAACAACAATAAGCAAAGAGTTTTGGATTTGAAAATATTCTTGTAAAATCGTGGGGTTATTTTCCCCTTAAAACACTAAACCAGTCCATATGTATTTCCCCTTTTGTCACAGACTACTCCTGACTGGTTTGTAATGCTTAATGACTAGTTGAGGGGAGACTGAGTCACTGAGTTGCGATTCGGCACATCCCAAATTATCATGGTTAGTAATTATTTCATTAACATGCATCATCATATAGAAAAGAATTTGTAATCAGGGCTCCCAGCCTCCAGAAGCTGCATTTCCGCACAGAGCCAGGACCAGACCTGGCAGACTCTAAACAATTTTTTCCCACCCACCCAACTCTGCAAAATATACCCCTGCAAAACATGTGCTTTTCCAATTCAGATCTCCCACCCACCACACAATTCCATCAACTCTGGGCTGCAGCACTTCATCTAAGGATCTCAGAATCCTATACAAAAATTTAGTCAGTTTAGCCACTCGAAAGCCCTGTCAGTGAGGGAGCTCTGATCCCTATTTTGGAGATGGGGAAACTGAAGCACAGAAGGGTGAAATGATGTAGGTCATACAGGTTTTCTGTGGCAGAGACAGCAATAGAATTCTGGAAGTCTTCCAATTCCTCTGCCTTCACTATGAGATTATGCAGAGTTGCCACCCTTCCCACTTTTCACTGGAAAGTCCCAGTTTTGATGGGGCACCCTATGTCGAAAAAATTCTGCTTAAATGTCCAATTATGCACATGCGTGCGTGCACACGCGCGCACACACTCTCTTTTTCCTACCAGCTCTTGTGTTTAGCTGGGTCAATAAAACTCTCAGAGGAAACAAACAGTTTTCTTTTCTAGTGAATCAAGGCTGTAATTCCCACATCTGGGCTCACCCACTTCTTTGAAATAAGTCTTCCCCTGGTTTTGCAGAGGTCCTTCAACAGCTGTTTCTCCATCTGTAATGGAATAAATTATGGCCGAGGAGCGAGATTGATGACTGATGTGATAATTCAATCATTGGCTTTTGATGATCTATTAATCACCCTGTGATGTCTTCTGATCTGTCTCTAAGTGCCTTTGCAGCACTGGCATTGCTCACTGTCTCTCTTGGTCTATGAATAACCCATACGTTTGGAGGTCAGTTTGGGTGTGACGTCATCCTGCTCTGCAAGCAGCTTGCGTCATTTCAGCCTATTTTAACCTTTGACTTTCAGACATTTCGAAGCAGGAAGGGTATCACTGGGTGAAAATTTAAAATTTTTTTGATGCCCTTCCCTTTAAATGGGGAGAGAGGCAGTGAAAGGCTCATTAATGATTCCCTGGGTGGTGACCCCATGTTGCCTTTGATTGCTATATCTCACCTCCACTGCTGCTCTGATTTCCTTTGACCTATTGCCACCCTGCTCTGATGAATTCCACCTTCACCTCTTCCCACAGTGCCATTTCTGTTTCTCCCCGCCAGCTTCCAAAGCAGGTCAGATTCAGATAGGTGAAATGCCAGATGGAGTTAGGACCTGGCCCAGACAGAATAGTACAGGAATGCTCCTGTTTGCCCAAGGTCTTGCAGGACATACCGGAACTGGATTTATACTCTCATTTTGTTAAAATGCACAGGCCCCAAATCTTTACTCTGTCCAAGCTGAGCTCAGATGTAATGAAGAGTAGTGGCCACTGGGAGCGGTTTGTCCACGGGGAGACAAGCTGATGGAGGTGGCTACTCTGCCACCACCAGCTTTAGGCCAATGCAGATTCCAGTCAGGAGTCAGGACCTGCAGCGGAGGCTGGCTGTGGGCTGCCTGATTGATTGGAAGAGTCAACAGACTGGCTTTTAAGCACAGCAGCAGTGCAGGATCTGCTCAGAGCATTTACCCATAGCGGTGATAGCTCTTATGCCTAATTGTTTCCAGCCTTGCTCCTGCCTTATTCCAGTCCTGCTCCACTCTTGTTCCAGCTCTGCTCCTGCCTCGGCCCCCACCCTTCACGTGCCTTGCTTCACTCCAGGTGACCCAGTCCTGACCCTCCACTCTCATTCCAGACTTTTGACTCCAGCTCTGACATTTGGCTCTGGCAGCTAGCCTCAGACTCCAATTCTGACCCTGGGCTCTGATGTCTGGCTCTTGACTCCAGCTGTGAGCCTGGGTTCTGGTATCTGGCCTTTCGCTCTGGCTCTGACCCTGGGCTCTAATTTCTGGCACCTGGACTCTGACTCTGGCTGTGACCCTAGACCCTGGCCACGGATTCTGGTTCTGACCCCGGGCTCCAGTTTCACACTACTGATTCATGTTCCGACCACTAGGCACAACCATACACGTCCAGGTCACTGACAATTGCTCTTAGACAACTGAAGTCTCCAATCCAAATCTCGTCGGTTTAATGTCACTTTGTGCCACTTGAGCGGTCGAAGTGAACTTGGTGGATCAGGTGCTGGGCATCTGCAGGTCTCAAGGGCAGCCAAGACAGGGCTAGATTCTTGCCTCCTGAGAAGGCGCTTATAGTTCATTGTGCACGAAATAGTAGAGCAAAGTAAATGGTACTGTCCGCAGGGATAAAAAGGGTCTCTTCTTTAAGATACACACTGTGAGTGAATGTAGTGTTCATTAAAGCACCGGGGAGGAAGGGTGGTAACAAGGATTACAAGCAGGAGTTGGGTAGACCGGTACACTCTTCCCACATATAATATTCTGCTAATGCACTTCAGTTCTGACTGGCTGCACTCTCTCCTAATCCACTCCTGGGTCTTGAGAAGAGTCTGCTGTTCATGTTAGGTTCTGATGTGGCATTTGGAGGTGGATGAATGTTCACTAGGGCCTAGAATCATAGAAATGTAGGGCTAAAAGGGACCTTGAGAGGTCATCTAGTCCAGCCACTTGCACTGAGGCAGGGCCAAGTAAATCTAGACCATCCCCGGTGGGTTTCTGTCTCTAATCTGTTCTTAAAAGCCTCCAAAGATGGGGATTCTGCAACCTAAGCCTATTCCAGAGCTTAATTATCCTTTATAGCTAAAAAGCTTTTCCTAATATCTAACGTAAATTTCCCTTGCTACAGATTAAGCCCATTGCTTCTTGTCTTCCCTTCATGGACATGGAGAGCAATTGATCACAATCCTCTTTATAACAGCCCTATTAGCAGGTCCCCCCTTCAGTCTTTTTTTTCTCAAGACTAAACATGCCTAGTTTTTTAACCTCTCCTGGTAGGTGAGGTTTTCTAAACCTCTTATCATTGTGGTTACTCTTCTCTGGACTTTCTAGAGTTTGTCCACATCCTTGTGACACCCAAAACTGGAATGAAACTCCCAAACTTATTTTACTCAGTTAAGATGTGAATTCAGGTTCCCAAGGGCCAGTACCTGAACACACAATACCACCTATCTTTCATAAAATACATGTTGTTGAAAATTCTCCACTAAATCTGCCTCTCTTTTAAGAAAAGCACTTCTCGACATGTATTGAAACATTTAACTTGTCAAGTAAATAGGTTGTGTTGAATGGAAAATTGCTTCATGTTGATGTTTAGTGATTATACCATGCCATGCAAAATAATTTATATTCTAGGTGTGATATTTCCCACAATGCTAGAAAAATTGTGGAAAAACCTTTGAACTGCAACCCAAAGAGCTGAAAATTGTCCCATTGTAAAGGAAAAATGGCAAGTTTGGAGGGTTTTCCATCAGGCTTAAAAAAGCACTTTGCCCAAACAATAGAAGGCTTTTTACACTCTCTAGACAAATTTCTGCTAAAAACTCAATGGCTAAAAAAGGAGATAATATGGATTTACACAGTTCTAAATTATACAGAATTTTGCCTGCTGTCTCTACCCACTACCCACTCACCAGCTATACTGTAACATCAAGGCTTAAGAAAGGGCCTGATTTACCGCAGTGTTACTCTAATTTTATGCTGGTGTAACTACTGATTTCATTGAATTTACACCAGTGTAAAAATGGAGTGACCTAGTGATGAATCAGGGACCTGTGTTTGTGCATCCAGCCTACTCTTGTTCCTGTTCCTCGTCCCATCTACTTTACTCTCTTTCCAATTATCCTGCCCACAACTGCTCCATCTCCAAATGTCTGACCTGCTCTTCTTCCACCTAAGCCACCTTCTACTGCTTTGTTCCTATGTGCCCTGGCCTGCTCTGCTCTGCTTACTGTTGTACCAGCACCCTCTGCTCCAGTTTCTTTCCTAACCTTCCTGTACAATTAACATCTCACTAAGTCATCTGCATTGTTGTTGGACAAATGGTGGGGGAGGGAGTGGCTTTCTGCCTCACCATTCCCTGGTTCTAGAAGGTAACCAGAAGCTAGTGCCAGTTAGAATACCCTAAAGCTGTTGTGCGAGGCCACATTTCTGGCCGCATGCTCCAGTCCCATCCCATCCCACCCCCTATATCTTGTGGGGGAGGGGGAGAAGCAGGAACTTGGGGCACAGAACTGACCCTACATCATCCAGGGACTCACCTACACAAAAGGAATTGTGAGCTGGCTGTTCAAGCCAGTTTTCCATCCCCATTCTGCCACTGCATCTGGCCCTTAGTTTTGTTCTGGTACTGCAGCAGCATGGCGAGAACTCAACACAACCCTCCAATCCATCAGTTTGTTGCATACCAAGATTATAGTGCAAAAGGCTACTGACCTCCATAAGATACATGTTCTGTGTGGCCAGCTTGGTCAGTACTACAGCAGTATGTACTATGTATTCTTGGACTAGACAGGATTCATAATATTGGCCAATACTATGTAATGTGCCACAGAGGTTCTCAATCATTTTCATAGTGTGAACTGCATTTTAATATAGAGAGTGCCTTATGGATACCTGCCTCCAATTCACCATCCTGCATATCATCTCCCCTTCCAATCACAATTACAGAACTTAACTTTGCCTTCTATGGAAATATAATATTAGGAGAGTATTTATTGTATTTTTAGCTGTGTTGAGTGGGAACTAAAAGCTGGAACCAAGAGGGAGAGCAGCTTGCTCTCCAAAGACGATCAGCAAGTGCTCAATAAAGCAGCCTAGTCTATAGATTGCATTTGGAGAACCTCTGTGCTAGAATTGGCCACCTAGAGCACTAGTGCTGCAGTTAGAATTCGGGGACTTTGACTCTCCAGCACATACACCTCTTAGAAGACAGGAATAATCACCGTAGTGGTGCTTGTGGTGAGCCTGCAACTTGAACTTTACAATGCAGAGAAACCAGTGTTAGGATTAGCACTTTCAGCCTGAGGCTTGGTTTATGCTTAAAAGTTAGATCAACATAGCTATGTTTGAAAGGGATGTGTGAAAACACACATGCCTGACAGATATAGCTATGCTGACCTAGTCCCCTGTGCAGATGCAGCCCTGTCGACAGAAAAATCCTTCCATCAACATAACTACCTTCATTCAGGCTACGGCTACACTGATGGCGGCAAAGTCGCCGCCGTCAGATCGATTTCTCTGGATCAACTGAGCGGTCAGTGAAGACCCTCTCAGTCGATCCAGAAATCGACTTACTAAGACCACCTTTGCACTGAAGATGGCACGCAGAAGAGGAGCCCAGAAGTCGACGGGAGTTACACAAGTTTTTTGCGTAGCTTGCGTAACTCCCGTCGACTGCTGCTGAATCCCGGAGGTAAGTGTAGACTGGTTCTCAGAAAGGTGGGTTCCTACACTGATGGAAAACCCCCTTCTTGTCATATAGGCTGAGTCTACACTGTGGGGCTATGCTGCCATAGTGCGGCCATATATCTATGCCATTATGTTTTCCATAATGTAAACACAGCCTATATCTACACTAGAAATGCTAGGGCAGCATAGCTGCAGCTGTGCTGCTGTAGCGCTGTAATATAGATACTTACTACAGAGATGCGAGGGGTACCTCTGTTGTTGCAGTAAATCCACCAGTCCAAGAGACGCTAGCTAGGTTGACAGAAGAATTTTTCTGTTGACCTAGTGTTGTCTACATTGGGGCTTAGGTTGACTTAATAAGTCTCTTGAGGGCATGCATTTTGTACACCGGTGAGCAACACAGAGAGCTTGACCTAAGTTTTACATGTAGACCAGGCCACAGCCTCATAGTACCGCAGGATCCCCACACCAACATTGAAAAGTGCGCTCATACACTTCAAGGGCCTGATTCTTCTCTGATTTACTCTGTTGAAGTAAATAGAGTTACATTGGTGTAAGTAAGGGGAGAAGCAGTCCCATAGTGTAGTAAGCCTGCTATACTAGTTGCACCAGTGAAGGGATACAAGCTGGATATACGCATTTCTAAGCGCATGTCAGCTGATCACCACAATATCATTTAGGTGACTCCTGATCAACGCAGTAGGCCTCTAGTGCTGGGATCAGAACTCATATCCCAGCCATATAGTGTAGTAGAATTCCCTCAGACCAGTGCCCCCATTTTAAGGGAGGAATTCACTATTTTATAATGTAGAAGGTTGTGGACACCCATGCAACATTCTTGAGGCAGGAATTCACAGAGTCTGCAAAAGGTGATATCAACAATACAATATGTTAATGATAGATTGGAGCTGTCTGCTTTTAGCGCAGCAACAAGATGTACCCAAATATCTGAGTAGCTATAAAAGAACCACCCAAGTAGCTATAAAAAGAGATGTTGATTTCTCTTCGAGTCCCATGTAAGCACCAAAACCGGCAAAACATAAAATTAAAAAGAAATAGCTGAAATTAACCAGTTTATTAATTTGTGATAGGTATGTATGAAGCTGGGAAACCTAGATTATTGCCAGAACATGTTGGAGCTTTTTAGTTTTATATAAAGGAAGTGACGGATGTGATCTGTGGTGTGTAGTTCATTTTAATAGGACACCGTAGGATAACTTCAATGAGACTTTTGAGAACAGGTTCACAATCCCAGGATCCCATCTCTGAAGACATAAACTGTAAAGATTAAAAGTATTTGTCTGCAGTGAACAATGCCATTATGCTAATTCGTGCCACCCTCCCAGAGGCAGTGTTTTTTTCAGTAATAATGTTTTCGTTAGCCCAGTGACATAGTAACACTGTTTTGAATTACAATGGGAGAAGCAGAGGTTTGGGAGCAACCAGAAGAAATGAACTTTTCCAGCTCACCCCCAAGTGGAGATTGCCAGGTATCCTTCTCTTCTGCACCATAGTTAATTTTGCATCAGTATTGACAGTAACTGCAGGAGTGGTGGCACTAGAAAACAGAGAAACAGTTGTCTGAAATGGACAAGGTGGGTCATAGCTACCTATGCCTTGAAGAGTACACTTGCCAGTCTCACAAGTTACCCAAAAGGGTGATTTATTCACTTCCTTAATGTATTCCATACACTGTAACCTTCCTCATCAGTGTCAAAACCATTTTCTTTATTTTCATCAGCATCAGCACCCTCATCATCGTTAGCATTAGCCCCTTCATCTTTCTGCTCCTCTTCCACCCCTCTCAGGGCACTGTTTGAAGAATGATAGCTCTCCAAGCACTAACCAGAAGAATTCAGGCTCCCACCTGGGCCAGAGATCTCTGAGCATGTCCAATTCTCAATTGTATAGTTCTAGGAACACTAAGCCAGATTCTTGGCCCTGCTCCAGCCCCTTTCTACCACTCTGGTAGCATAAAGAGCCCAGAAAGCCTCTGTAACAAGCATGTGGGTATTGCTGCATGACATCTTCTCAGTGGTGCTGTGTATAGAAGTAGTTTGTTGTGCTCAGTTCATTTCCTAATGGGCACAAGCCCATACCACTTCTTCTTAATGGCCTCAGTGGAGTGATCAAGGACTAAATGGGCATGGAGATGATATACCTTGGCCTCTAGAAATGGTCCCTCCCTTTCCGGGTTGAGGTATGTTGGTGAGGCAGCGTGAGGAAGCCTGTGCTGCTAATGTCTGTGCTGTGTACAATCTGGAGAGAGGACTTCCATGTGTGACACTTTTCACCAGCATTAATTCACTAAAAATGACATTTTTGTAAAAAGCAAGATGCTGACTCACAGCATCTCTACGCTGCTGCTGAGGGCGTAAGGCTCAATACTGTCACCTACTGGGTATGCTTTTAACTCACATCGCATCAGACCCTTCTTGCAATGCATTTCTCACTTCTTTAAGCATCAAAATTAGAAACAAAGAAGGTATCCAATGAATAAGCTTCCCAAGCATATTCTCGTGGGCTCCTGGGAGAGGATGATTTAACTGCCATATGACATCCAGGACTAGAGTCTGTGAAAGATGAAATGACACACAACAGAAGGACACATTTGTATTGCATCACCGAGAGCAATGGGGGTAAGGTTGGTTGCTATCACTTTCTACATAAGTAGCAGATGGGAATGTTGGAGTTGGAGGTAGGGTTAAAGAAAGGGAAATAAGCTAGAAATAGGTGACCACTTATTTTATAGAGCTAGAATACACAAGTAAGGCAAAAAGGTTAAAAAATTGTAGTAACACACCATAAAATAGTGAGCGAATATTAGACCAGCCTAACATCTTGACTCACTGCACTGGGCTAAATTGTTGAGCTTTCCCTCTGCCTCCTTGGCAAATGCCTTGCCTTGGTTGAGATGGTGGGCAACAAGAGTCCATAGTTAAACATCTGGTACTTTCTACTGCAGATAGCAAAGTGTTGACAACAGGCTCTCAAATTTCTCTTTACACAGACAAAGGATTTGCTGAAATGTTTCAGAGCATGATCCATGCCTGGCTGTCTCTCTGCTAACCCTGTGATATGGATCTGAAGTATCCTCATTCCAAAAGTGAAATTACCTAGAGAAAGATGGTATGCTGAAAGGCATCTATACTTTAGAAGGAACAGAGCAGTGGGGGGTAGGAGAGTGCTCCTTAAGTCTGAGCCACTTCAGCAAAATGTTGCTTTGGAAAGGCTTGCTGTTAATGTGTGTGTGTCAGGAGACAGATAGATGGACGGCAGGAGAACTAGTTTCACCGAGAGAAATAGATGGGGAAGCAGACCCAGGGCTAATACATCCTTGATGCAGTCTCCCTTTTGAAGTCAAGGGATTTAAACCAGTGATGAATGATTCAGAGAGAGAGACAGCGGTAGAGAGAAATAGAAGAGGAGGGAGAGATCTTTGTTTCCCAGTTGTAGAAGGAAGGACCATCTTATTTTCAAAAAGAAGTGTTCTCTGTGATTGGTGGGATTCCAGGTAGGCTTCAGAGCCCCAGCTCCAGTCCAGTCTGAATGTCTACACCACTATTTTTTGTGCTGTATTGCGAGCCTTAGTGCGTAGACTCAGACTCTGAGACTTACTGCTGCATGCTGCCACTTGCACTGTAGATGTGTCGTATCTTGTTATTCTCTGTAATATATTGAAAGGAGGTGCCAATAGGTGCTCCTATTTATTGGACAGAACCAGAACTGCTTCCCTGTGTTTCCTAGACCGCTGACTGCTTACAACTACCTTGCCTCACTGGTAACGGGCCTGTCCTTCTTGGAGAAAAAGGATCTGGCTTCTGGTTTCAGTGATTCCTTGTAGTTTTGAGTGGCCAGCATGTGCAGCAGTAATGACAATTGAAAAGTCCAAGGTGGACACGGATATTTTTACAATATATAAAAGCCCTCTTAGGTGGGGCAAGCTCAGTGCCAGTTTCTACTGACTTATTCTCAAAGACCAGGCTCCGGTTTGGCTCACCTTGTGGTAGAACAGCTAAGCACAACTGAGGAATATTCCAGTTTAAGCTGGACCAGTCCATCCAATGTAGCAAGTCTGGTCATGGCTGCTGAGGAAGGTTACGAATGCTGACATTGCCAATCTCCTCATTTCCTGAACATAGAGGAATAAATGGAAATGGAAGCGAAGCAGAAACTCAGATGCAATCTGGTTAATTTTAATTTAATTTAATTTTAATTCCCTTCTTATAACTGTGGAAAATCTAAGAGGGTATAGTCATTTTAATCAAGTTGGTCAGTTACAGGGTATGTTGAAACCCTATGTGCACTTGGTCTGTGTCTCTATGGGTTCATTCCCACTCATCCCTCAAGATCCCCACCCTCTAAGAGAAACTTTTATCATTTCAGCCTGACATGAGATGAAGGAAAACTGCTTTAGTCTTTGTTTTATTTTGTTTGGCATTTCTTCCCCACCTCCTTCCCCAGGAAAATAAAACCTAAAGAATGCTAGCGACTAATTTTTGTCAGGGTATTTTGCTTTTAAAATCCCTGCTCATTTTCTGCCTTGATTACTTATTTGTCAGGAATTTTTTCCTGTATTTAACAGATACTCCTTCAGGAGGTCATCAAGAAGACCCACTCCTCTATTTAAACTGGGAAATAATTTGAAATAAACCCTGAATTCTTTAATTTTTTCATGAACTCTTCATTTCTTTTTCTTCTTTGCCCCGTCTCTTCTCTCCAGGATTATAAATTCCCTGCATAATTGATCTCTCCTTGCCTTGCTTTTCACAGATACATAAAAGATCCCCAGCTGCCCAGCATTTTATTTTCATTTTGAAGGCCTCTATAAAATTGCATTCAACAATATACGGCGTCACTCTTGTGTAACAGTTTATAATCTGTTTTATGGACCTTAAAACCATTCAATACCCTGACTCCCTAAAGATAGCTGCTGAAGTTAAACTGCATGCAAAGACTTGTTCTGTGAAGGAGCTGTCCTTTTCTTTTATATGTTTGTGTGTTTATTTATTTAGTGTCAAGGTCCCTGACCAAAGGTGAGGACAAGGTTCATCACCAATGGCACTTAAGCAAAGTAAGGGGTCATGGGATAAGAGGGACAGTCCTCTCATGGATGAGTAACTGATTAAAATATGGGAAACAAAGGGTAGGGATAAATAGTCAGTTGTCACAGCAGAGAGAGGTAAATAGTAAGGTCCCCAAGACTTAGTACTGGGACCAATGCTGTTCCAGATGATACAAAATTACTCAAGGTAGTTAAATCCAAAGCTCTCTGCAAAAAGTTACAAAGGGATCTCACAAAACTGGGTGAGTGGGCAACAAAATGGCAGATGAAATTAAATGTTGATTAGTGCAAAATAACGCACATTAGAAAACATAATCCTAACTATATACAAAAAATGATGGGGTCTAAATTAGTTGTTATTACTCAAGAAAGAGATCTTGAAGTCATCATGAATAGTTTTCTGAAAACATCTACTAAACAGCCACAATCAAAAAAGTTAACAGAATATTAGGAACCATTAGGAAAGGGATAGATAATAGGACAGAAAATATCGTACTGCTCTATATAAATCCATGGTATGCTTACACCTGGATTACTGTGTACAGTTCTGTCCACCCCATCTCAAAAAAGATACATTGGAATTGGAAAAAGTACAGAGAAAGGCAACAAAAATGATTGAATATGGAAGAGCTTCCGTATGAGGAGAGATTAAAAAGACTGGGACAGTTCAGCTTCAAAAAGAGATGACTGAGAGAGGATATGATAGAAGTTTATAAGATCATGAATGGTGTGGAGCCAATGAATAAGGAAGTGTTATTTACCCCTTCATATAACACACGAACCAGAGGTCACCCAATAAAATTAATAGGCAGCAGGTGTGAAACAAACATAAGGAAATACTTCTTCACACAACTCACAGTCAACCTGTGGAACTCATTGCCAGGGGATCTTGTGACGGCCAAAAGTATTAAAAAAAAAAAAAAAGATAAGTTCATGGAAGATCGGTCCATTAATGGCTATTAGTCAACATGGTCAGGGACATGGTCAGAGACCCTGTGCGCTGAGGGTCCCTAAACCTCTGATTGCTGGAAACTGGGACTGGATGACAGGGAAAGGATCACTCAATAAATTGCCCTGCTCTGTTCACTCCCTTTGAAGCATTTGGCACCAGCAACTGTCAGAAGACAGAATATGGGGCTAGCTGGACCACGTCTTGACCCAGTATAGCTGTTCTTATGTCAGAACAGGCATAAACCAGCCAACTTCTCCCAAAGTTCTGGGTTCCAGTCCCATGTAGGTGGCAGCTGGGCTGTGGCAGACAGCAGGACAGGCAAGTGCACCTGAGGCACTCAGTACTGCTTCTTGTGCACTTCAAGATGTCACCACACACAAGCTGTAGCCAGACTCTCATCGGGAAGGTTGTGCAACCTTCTCAGAAACTGATCATATCAGCCTGTTCACTGGGCATTAAACAACATGGTGTGGGCTCCACCCCTTCCCACATTCTACAAACTAAATAAAAGGCCTCATGGTCCCAGCTATGCCAGGCCCGGATCCATAATGAGCTTTAAGGATGTGAAATTGATGGGGTAAAAACCCATTTAATTCTTTGTTATCCATCAGTAGCCCAGCATTCATGCTATTGTCTGCTACTATGCTTTGAACTAACAACATAGGTGTTATTGGCTATTATTATCATTTTTATCATGGTGCTAGTGTGCAAAGTACCTTATAGACAGGTTTGAAGACAAGGAACCTGTCCCAAATTACTTACAATATTAATAAGGGTTAATATTTCAAAGGGACTCTGTCAAGGTTATTTTAAAATATATATCTCCTTCCCCCACAACCACTCTCTGTTGTTTCTAATAATTTCTTAGCAGCTCCATCGTAACTCTGTTTTCTTTACTAGATTTATCTTTCCTTCTGCAGCTTCTCATGTGGTTGCATTTCTGCTGTTTAAAATGGCTGACTTTTTCTTACTTCCTTGGTTGGGAGAGAGCATGGTCTTGTGGTTGAAGCACAGAAATGGGAGACTAGGAGAGCTGGATTTTACTGCTGACTTTGCTACCATGCTCTCTGTGTGACCTTGAGCAAGTCACTTACTATTTTTATTGGTCAAATTCAACACAGCTATAAGGAAGAACAATGCCACTGACTTCAAAGCTCACTTACACCAGGGCTAAATTTAGTGTTGTCCTTTAGTTTCGTCTTCTACCAAATGGGGATAGTAATACTTACCCATCTCAGAGAAGTGTTACAGTATTGCCACCCCCAGGCCTTCAAAAGTCATGAATCAGGTCTCCAAAATCATGAGATTGGCTTAAAAATCATCAGATTTTTAAAAAACGGGGATCTTTCTATTTACCTTCTGGGTTTTGAGCCATTATGGTTCACTTTTAACAAAAGCAACGGCACCAAAAAGCTGAAATTCTCACACAACCACATGACTCCAGGAGCTTGGGGCTTTAAGGGTGTGTCTTCACTGCAGTTAGACACCTGTGGCTGGCCTATGTCCACTGACTCAGCCTAGCAGGGCTTGAGCTAAGGGGCTGTTTAATTGTGGTGTAAAGGTTCGGTCTCGGGCTAGAGCCCGAACTCTAGGACACACACACACACCCCCGAGCCCTGCCTTAGCCCAAGCCCGCGTCAGCTGACACGGACCAGCCGCCGGTTTTAAATTGCAGTGTAGCCATACTCTAATAAAAACCCCAAAGATTGTGAGACTCACGATAAAATCATGAGAGTTGGCAGTACTGTGTGACAATGAGGAGGATGAATTTGTTAATGTGGAGAAAGTGTTTTGAGGTCCTTGGGTAGCAGGAGCTGTAGAAAGGCGAAGGATTATTGTACCATGTGCAACACCAAATGAGAAGCCTCCGACTTTTCAAAGCTTGTCTGAAGTCAGACTGCAAGGCAGTGAAGTGTCAGTAATGATCCCTGAGCAAGTGCTTGTATCCTAAGCTGTGTGCTCACGGCTTTATTTATCTTTAGACTGACTATATGTTTTGCCATTGTGGTTTCAATTAAATAACTTTGTGATGGGATGTATGGGTTTAAAGAAGAAACTTAGCTGAAGAAAACAATCTCCATCAACATTTCAAGTGCGTCTATGTTTGAGCCTGGGAGAATGACAGCGCTCCTCAGTGTTGTGGCATCTTAAGAGTCTTCTACTAAGAGAGGTGTATTTTCTGGGCTGGAATATAGCTCCCCAATCCCCAGTATCGTCAGTGGGATTCCCATGGTTAAAACTTGCCACATTGGACATTTATGCCTAAGAACTGAGGCCTGGTCTACACTGACCACGAAATTCACCAGCAGTCGACTGGAGAGAGACAAGCTATGTCGGGTAGCTTGTGTATCTCCCATCAACTTCCTAAATTCTAATGAGCGCGGCATCCCCGCTACGCTGCGCCGAAGGGAAATGCCCTCCCGTCGACGCAGCGTTACTCTTTTTCCGGGGGGTAGATTTATTAAGTCTATTTCTGGATCGATTAAGCAGGTCTCCACTTCTGCTCAATCGATCCTGAAGAATCAATCTGACAGCGGTGAATTTGACACCATCAGTGAAGACATACCTTGAATCTTGTTTGCGTGTGTGTACTGCTAATAATTTCACTGACTGCCCCCGTGGGATGTCTGATCTGTCCAGGTGGAACCATTGTGCCTGCCTTTCTGGAGATACCTCTTCCACCTCCCAGGACTGGAGTCTGAGGTTTCAGAGCCCAAGCTCTCAAGTATGAATATTTTTTTGTCTTGAGTGGAAAGATGCCCTGGTTTCTGCTTCATTCAGGGCCTTATCCATTGACTTCAGTGGGCTTTGGATCAGGCTCTTAGAATCCAGAGAAAGAAAATGATTATAGCTGCGGGGACAGGCAGCCTCTGCAGAATTCCTTAACTGCACTTCGAGTAAAAGCCCAGCTAAGATGATGGGAGACCGAGAATCTCTTTCCCTCCATCCTTTCAAATGCAGATCTTGAGCCATGTCCCTCTCCCCTTCCCTCTAGCCCTCTTCTCTGCTGTTCATTTTCATGCCAGGTCACATCTTTCCAAAAATCCCATCTGCTCATCAATAGCATTCCAGTGCAGCGTGTTCTCCAGGGATTTGATGTTGGTTAATGGCCTCAGCATCATCCCTGGGCTGTGGGAGGAAGAAGGCAAAGGGGAGAGAGGCTGTGCCAATCAGAGATTTAACTAGTGAGTTCTAAGGGTTCTTTTTAAGAGGCCTGTGCTGCTTCCAACTGACCAGAGCAACAGCAGCACTTGCCCTATATGAGGTTTCCTCTCACTGGATTATTGACTTGTAGCTTTCATACAGTTTTGTTTAAAGAACAAACAACCAAATTGTCCTTTCCTGACTTTTCACACCCCTCAAATGCCGGAGGTCAGAACTGAGGTGAGTTTGGCACATTCATAGAACTAAATGCAATCAAGACTTGGTGGGGAGTGAAAGAGAGGAATCAGGGGGTGGGGGGAGGGCTAATATCTCACCAACAGAAGCAAATTCAAGTCTATGCTAAGTGGCAGCATGCCTAGAAATCCAGAAAAAAGGTTTTGAGGAACCAATGAGTATCGCCAGAGTCCATTTCAGGGAGACCTTCCAAGATTCCTATTCCCATTTCCCTTTTCATCCATGTTCTACAGTCAGAAGGATTCCTGACCTTGACCTGTCTGAGTCTCAGACAGACTTTTAGCACTTAACCTTTCTTTTGTCTCTGAAGTTCATAGATAAATCATGACCTTGTGTTTGGTATCCACCTCTAATGGATTCTGGGTACCATTCATGTGAGTTGATTCATTGTACCATTTCACCTTTGCTAATTTTGAGTCCAGTTGTATGTGGTCCTGCTTGTTGTTGCAGGTGCTGGAGGCTGGAGAAATGTATTACCAGGTTTTGAGAATTTTCCTTTAGGCATAAAAATCAAATATTCATAAGTCTGTACCACTGGATCGTACTCCATTTCTGAATGTCTCCTTTGTCCCTGAACCGTTTCTCTATATCCCACTCACTTCTGTTTCATCACCTTCGGATCTGTTTTACATGAGTCCTGAATACCCACAACTGCTCTTCCCTATGTCATAAGTCATAGAATCAAAAAAATGAGAGACAGAAAAGACCGTCCCCTACATGTGGTATACTGCAGGATTGTTCTCTACTGTATAGTTCCAGGGTTTTGCCTAGTCTAGTTTAAATGTCCAAAGCAAGAGGTCTTCCAGTAGTTCCTTTGGAAAGCTATTACACGTTCTATCAGACATCAATGCTAGAACATTTTCCTGATAATCAGCCTACATTTTCTTTTGCTCAGTTTCATCCCTCTATTCCTAGATATTCCCCCACCACACAAATGCAAACAAACATACACACCACAAGTGACAATCTAAACAAATTCTCTTCCTTCCTGGTGTCTGCATGCTTCATTTACTTGTACTTTTAGATGGTTACCCGTGCAGGGACTATTTTTTCATTCTATGTCCGTACAGCACCTAGGACAGTGGGGGTCGTGGTCCATGACAGGGGCTCGTTGATGCTAGCACTATACATACAAATAAATAATAATAATGAGTATCTCTTCTTGTTCATCATTTAGTCAACCTTCAAATATAGCTCTTTTAATTTTCCCTAATAAATATAATAAGCCAAGTAATAGCCCAATTCACCCCTTAACCATGCTACTGAGTTTTTCTGAATGGCCCCAAATTTGACATTTTTCTGTGTATCCTGGGTGCAATCTCACCAGTGTCCTCAAAATCCCTGCTTTGTTTTCCTGTCTCTTTTCCCCCTTTGTTACATTTCATTGTGTCTTGCCTTTTCTTATTCTGTTTTTCTGTGTCCGTCCCACTCCTGTTCTGTTTCCTTGAGTCGACCTGAGAGTGCTTCATTTCTACATTTCCTACCCTCTGTCACTCCGTTTTCCTGATTCCCATCAATATCTTCTTCATGCCCACCAGTTTTGCCCATTCCTGCACTTTTTTTCCTCCTGTTCCTATTCCTGCTCCATGACCCTCCATCTTACACCACTCACCTTCCCTCTGTCCTACCCACTCCTACTTCGTTTAACCTTTTCATTTTCCTCGAGGCTTAAAAATGCAAATGAGCTTCTGAGTTCTTTGCTCTTCAGCTTTTTCTATTTACTCAAAGAAAAACATAATCAGGTATAACATAGGAAGAACCCACTTCAGGGAACTAGAAAGAATAAAATATTCACTCCAGTACATATATTTATAGTAGAACATATGTGTGTGGCATGTATGAGAGAGAAAGAGAGAGAGTGAATCTGCTTAAACCCTTCTCTGCTGCTAAAAATGCTCTCTGAAGCCCCATGGGTAATAGAAAAACACATCACTTGGAATGATGTATCAGTGTTTCCTTTATACTGGAGAGTGACTAGAATGAATGGAGGACAAGACTTGGCAAGTTCCTCTGTATCAAGTCACATTGTCTTAAATGCTGGGAAGGAGGCATGATTTAATTAGCTGATCAGTGCAGATTATCAGTGTTATTTATTTAATTACTGTACCCTTTGGTGTGACAGAGGCAAGCTAGACATATCCACAGGAGTTAGCTAGAGAACGATATATGGTGATGGTGAAGGCAGGGGGGGTTCTGCTGATCAAGGAGGTGAAGAGTCGGCATTACTCCTCTTTCTTCTTCACGTGGGGAGACACCCCAGTGCACAGAAGAATTTGTCATGTTAATGGCGGTGACATGAAGGGCTTTGGATTGTTCAGACACATGCATCTGTTTGGCTGCTGTCACTTGAAGGATGGTCCAATACAAACTCTGTTCCCTTCTCCCTCTCTCTCTGGTGCTCACTGCCAAATTTCCCAAGAAGGAGCATTTGTAGGGAAGTCACAGATTTTGTTGGCAGGCTCCATTTCCTTTGGAATAAAAATTCAACTAAAAAGAGAGAGAGAGAGAGTGTGTGTGTGTGTTTTAGAGAAAGCATATATTTATACTTCTCCCCCTTATCCTCTCTCCTCAAGGTATCTTCCAGGCATTTCATTTCATTCCAGCCTCAGTTGTGCTTTTAGCCGAAACGTTAACATTTCCTGTTCAAAAATAGGTTACACTAATTTAAAGAGAAGAAATATCACATTCATGCTCTAATGAATTACATGGGAGCTTCCTAGGTAAGAATATCTTGCGACTCCAAAGCAATTATGGGCAACCATAGATTACTGTGTAATTCCTCTTACTATATTAGATCCTCAAGTAGCTCCACTGTAATCTGCATTGTGCATTAGAAGGCAGGTAAAGATGAAAGCATGACACTGTCATGGACAATAATTAGTATGTAATTACCAAGTTACAGAGGAATTACCTCTTTGTAATAAATGCACCGATGGCATATACAATCACTCAGCATAATTATAGTGTCAGTAGAAATAACACAACAACACAGCAGATAGAAACAACCTCCTCACCCTGCTAAAACCAGCCTCCCTGAATCAGTCTCCTCTGAAACAGCCTCTAAGTAAACATCCAACAAAGTAAGGTTCTGTAGGACCAATAGGAGAAGTGAATTCCAGTGGTGCAGGCCCTGCTCCCAACCCCCAGTTAAGAAAATGTAAGGATGGTCAGTTTAAGAGTCCTAGGTGTTCTCAATTGTCAGGGAACAGTACAAAGGGAGGGGTATCTATAAGCCAGTGCGCAGGACCTAGACCATAAAAAGTCATTCAGTACTCCAGGACAAAGGGTTCTCTGGCTAACCAGCCCACAGGGTTAGTTTGAAACTGTGCTATTACATGAATGAAGTTTTAAAAAACTCTCACACCAATTATTTTCTTTGTGGCAGACCCCCTCCTTTCCCTTCAAGCTTTCACATATAGGAGATTGCCCACCTCATCTCTTTTGGGGTACTTTTCTTTCTCCACACATGGCTTGATCCTCCCCTCCCTTGATGTTGTCATGGCACCTGCCTCTTAGATCAGGAGAGC
Organism: Emydura macquarii macquarii; assembly: GCF_026122565.2. Classification (NCBI taxonomy): domain Eukaryota; kingdom Metazoa; phylum Chordata; order Testudines; family Chelidae; genus Emydura; species Emydura macquarii. The sequence goes on from NW_027133667.1 coordinate 4,564,752, forward strand.
TGAACAGGTGCTGTCCACTGAGGTCATGGTCACTCCATGGATTCACCTGCAGAGATCCTCTGAGAGTGCTTAAGAGGTCCGGGTGTGCTAGACCCAGTACCCAGTTCATACCCAAATGACCTGCCACAGCACATTAACTCTTTGAAGTGACACCACCCTGTTGGAAATGCTATTTCTGAGTCAGGGTCAACATCTTTAACTTAATGTTATTCTCAGAAGCCTTGTCTCTTGGACATTCCCCTTCTGGAAACAAAGTGAAAACCCTTCTGATATAGTAGCTCCCACTCATGTCTGGTTATAAAAATATCCATCTTCCCCATGGTTTGTGGGTTTATCCCTGAATTTAGACAGCCTTGATTATTCATGGGGCTACTGGTAGCATTTGCTGTCGATTTACAATTGCCCCCTTCTTCCTTGATTGGTCCATTTTCTGCCACTCATCCTGTCTCCCACTTGCTTACCTTGTACTCTGCCCAGTATGGAAGCCCTGCACATGAACCTGAAAAAGTCCAGTCCCTGGAGTTAACATCACTTCTCACAGCCCTGCTTCAGGTTTGATTATCTAAAGCTTATACTGTCATATGCTACAGCTATGTATATGGAGATGCCAAATCAAGTCAGCTGCAGAAGCCAGCACTGGTGCCAAAAAAACCCCAGCACTGAGCGTCTCAGTTTCTTTAGGAGAAAATGTGCTGTATGCATCTATACACAACTAGGCTCTGAATCACTGTCACCTAAAGGCACCTATGCACAAGCAGGCCCGTGTACACATGTGCACCCTTCCAGGTTTTGACAGCTCATCACTATCAGGAGATTAAATTATACTGTGGGGAATGGTGTGAGGGAAATAGCCTGAGACCAAATTCTCTGATACTGACTGCTTTCCTGCTAGAGATGTTTATGCTAATTCTCTGCTTCCCTCACTCAGTTTTTTCCCCTGTAGTAGTTAGGTGCATAATCTAACAAAGTTAGCATTTTGGGAGTGAGATTCCCAGATCATTAGCAATGAAAAACAAGCCACTTGGATTAGCCCTCATCTCAGGAGAGGCTCCATGGGCCTGATTTTCTGAGGTGCTAAACAGTCATACCACTAGTCAAAATCAATGGGAGCTGAGCCTGCTTGGTGCCTCTGAAAATCAAGCCCTAAATGCATTGCTGAGTTAGGCAAGGACATTTTTGCCCTATTCCACAGTAAACAAAGAAAGCCACCCGTTTATTTCTCTCCTCATACATTCCTTCTATTTTCTTCCCTTCCCCATCTCTGTTCTCTTCCCTCTCAGTCACATTGTCTCCTTCATATTTGTCCACCTCAAAGCACTGAGAATCACATGGAGGGTCACGGTGCAATCATGCACTGGACTTCCACTTCTGGACATGTGTAGTTGGATCCTGGTCTCTGCTGCAGCCCCTTTGCAACTCCAGAACATGGAACCCCTGTGCTGTAGAACAATGTGCTGTAGTGGTGGCAATATTGGCTAGCTGGCCCGATTTCCAAACGGTGCTGGACTGGCCTTTATGGCTCTGTGGATATATATATACCCACAGGATGTGGTGAGAGACAGTGAGCAAGGATGCTGAGGAGGAGGAAAGAGAAGAAAGTGGAAGAGGAATGGGGGCTATCAAGGAGGGAGAGGGGAAAGAAAGAGGAAGGGGAACAGAGAGCGAGGAGGAAGAGAGAAAAGGGTAGAAAGAGAGTAAAGGCAAGAGTGAGACAAAACAGAGGAGAAACACACAGAGATCAGGGATGGGGGAGTAGAAAGATGAAAGGAGATAGGAGTGTTATAAGGGAGAAGAAAACAAGAGGGAATGTGGACCAGAGAGAGGGGAGAGGAGAAGAAATGTTTGTTCAGTTAATTTCCTTCCCAGTAGAATAACCCTGCTAGGAAAAAACCAGTCATTTAATAGACAGCATGTCAGCTTGAAATAACACACCCGAATTAATATTACATTGCATATGATTTGCTAAATTCTATCCCCTGGAGGACATCTTCTGGTGGAAACAAATTTGAGGTTTGTCAGAATGAGGCTCTCTCTTTGAAGGTAAAATTGCTCTGTCTTTAATGTGGCATACCTAGCATTGATTCATAAGCTGACAGAGGCACAGGCTGGGGTGGGGATGACAGGTCTTTTCCATTATCCCGCTTGTGTGCCAGAGAGGCATGTGTGGATTCATTCTCTCTGAAGCAGAATATGTGCCAGGGACAGGGGAAGAAGCGAAGAGAAGGGAAGGAGGGGAATAGGAAAAGATAAGAGGGTTAAAGAAAAGAGAAGTAATGGGAATGGAGAAGTGAAACGAACAGAGAAGGAAGCCTGCCCTCATCTTTTCTTATCCTTTCACTCATATCTGCTTTTCTCCTCCCATAATTTTTCTGGCATTTCTTCCCATTCCATTTGCTTCTGTCCCCATATCTGCCTCCCTTTTCATCTGTCATCTTTCTCTTGCTTTCACTATGCCCTAATCTCCATCCTTACATGCCCACATCTCCAGTTCATAACCACCCAGCACACATCCCTTCTGGCCTCTCACATGCTCTCAGGACATAATCCTGCTCTCTCTCAGACATACTCCATGCCCCTCTTCTCTACCCTTTTTCTCTCTCTGGGCTAGTCTTCACAGTTAACCCAGACTCTTACTTGGATCTTGCTCCTAACCTGGCTCCTGTCCACACACAAAATCTCCTCTCCTGAGTGTATTGGTGCTTTCCATCTAAACTAGGTGACTTGTATGGGGCTGTAGACTAAAGATCATTTTCACCTGGGCTAGTAATCTGGCCATTTTGCAATGAAGACACAGGCTAAGACACTCAAACGATGATAGTCCTCCAACGCCTTCCGATAATCCCCGCTGTTTGCCCAGAAGGACAAACAAGTTCTCCTACAATTCACTAAGAAAGAATCACAAAGAATCTAAACTGATTGCAATGCCAGGAACCATGGGATATGACCCCAGACATTCTAGCACCTCAATAGGTGAATGCAGCACAAGTGTGGATGCAGCTGAATCAACACACTTAAATATGGCTTTGCAGTGTGACCACTCACCCCAGCTAAACTACCAGGTGCTCAGACCTGGGTGACAGTCACCCAAATTAGCTCTGCAGTGAAGACACACACACACACACACTGACTCTCCTACTCCCCTTTTTACACTCCTGAGCTCATTAACATCTCCTTTTCCCTCACACACTACCAGCAGACACATACCTTTCCTCCACCTTGCAAAGGGAGATTCTCCTTTATCACACATGATTGAGTCCTTTGTCTCTGGAGCTAAAGGTCTTGAATTATATTTGGTAAAGCTGAATGTCTGTGGCTTTGCTTGTGTTTGAAGTGGCGATGTATTTACTGTATACAGATACAGATTGTTACTAAATATTTAAAGTAGGAGTAAATTATTATATCTGGTGCAAATGAATTCCACAGGCTAACTGTACTTTACAATGTGTAAAAAAAATATTTTCTATTATATATTTTATTTATTATATATTCTATATATATTTTATAATTTTCTGCCTTTTCCTTTCATTGCACGTCCCCTTTTATATATTTATAGAACTTAAGGCCAGAAGGAACTTTTAGGCTATGTCTACACTGACGGTGGCAAAGTTGCCGCTGTCAGATCAACTTATCTGGATTGATTGAGCGGTCAGTGAAGACCCGCTCATTCGATCCAGAAGTTGACGCTATTAATCCACCCCGCAAGTGGTGTAGCACTGCGTCGACAGGAACGCGGTTCCCGTCGGCGCAGTGCAGTGAAGATGGTGTGCAGAAGAGAAGCACAGCAGTCAATGGGAGTTACACAAGTTTTCTGCGTAGTGTGCATATCTCCTGTCAACTGCCACCGAATTGCCGGAGTAAGTGTAGACCAAGCCTTAGACAATCTAGTCTGATCACTTGCATATCACAGGCCAATAAATTTCACCCAGCTGCCTCTGTATTGAGTCCAGTGACTCGTGTGTAGCTAAAGTATATCTTCCAGAAAGGCATCCAGTCTTGATTTAAAGACATCAAGAGAAAGAGAATCCACCGCTTCCCTAGGTAGTTTCTTCTACCAATGGTTAATCACCCGTACTGGTAAAAAACTGTGGCTAATTTCTCATTTAAATTTGTCTGGCTTCATCTTCCAACCATTGATTTTTGTTACAGCTTTCTCCACTAGATTAAAGAGCTCTTTCTCCCCATGAAGATGCTTATACGCTGTAAGCAAGGCAGCTCTGTTTTCTTATTGATAAACTAAGCTTTTCAAATCTCTCACTGTAAATCAGTTTCTTCAGCCCTGAGATAATTTCTGTGGCTCTTTTTTTTACCCCCTCCAATTTATCAACAGTGTTTTGAAAATGTGGATGTCAGAACTGCGTGCAGTATTCCAGTCAGAGTCTCAGCAGTGTTATATACAAAGTAAAATCACCTCCCCACTCCTACTCCCCCTATATGCCCAAGGATTGCATTAGCCCTTTTTGGCACAGCATTGCACTGGGAGTTCATATTCAGTTGCTTGTCCATTATGACCCTAAATCCTTTTCAGGATATTGATTTGCATTAAATATATTCCTATTCTTTAATTCTTTATCAGTTGAATCCCATCTCAGTTTTTCCATTAATTTTACCCAGGACTGATGTCAAACGAACTGGCCAATAGTTAAATGGGTCATCCAGCTTGCCATTTTTTAATATTGGTACAACATTAGCACTTCTCTAGACTTCTTGAATTTCCCTGGTATTCCAAGATTTTTTAATAATTGACATAAAAAAGCCAACAAACTCCTCAGCCAACTCTTTTAGGTCTCTTGGATGCAGATTTTCCTGGCCTGATCATTTATAAATGTTTATCCCTAGCAGATGTTGTCTAACATCCTCCTTAATTACTAATGGATTGGAAAGTATTTCATTATCCACAGATGATACTAGTACATCATCCTGCTTCTTTCCAAATACAGAACAGAAATTTTTATTGAACACGTGCATTTTCTGCATCATTATTAACAGTTTTACCATCTCCATCTAGTAATTGACCTGTACCATTACTAGGTTTAATTTTGTTCAGAATATACTTAAAAACTCCTTTCTTATTGTCCTTAGCCCTACCAGTCAGGGATTTTTCCCCCTGATGTCCTTAGGCTCCCTTTATCAATTTTCTGCACTTCATAACTTCTAGTGATTGCTATTTATTTTCCCTTTCTTCCATTTGTTATATATTGCTTTTTTATTTCTAATTGCTGCCTTCACTTCACCACTGAACCAGGATGGGCTTTTAGGATGTCCTCTCTTTTGATTGTAGAATTGTGGGTTATTGGCCATTTAATAAATTCTTCTTAAGGAACTTCTAATTTTTATTCACATTTTGTCTGTCCAAATTTCTCTTTCCATTCAGATTTTCTCATAATTTTCCTTAGCTTTGGGAAGTTAGCCCTTTTGAAGCATCAACTATATATATTATTGGTTGAGACTGTCCTCTTTGCCCATATTGAATGTAATCAGGTCATGATCACTGGTCCCTAGGCAACCACTAACTTCCAGTTCAGTGATTAATTCATCTTTTTCTTTTATAAAAAGAAAGAGTAAATAGGAACACATGATTTAACTTCTCTATATTATCCATTGTTTGCATACTGCTATCATGTCTCCACTTAATTTTCTCCTTCCTAAACTAAATAGTTCCAATCTTTTCAATCTTTTTTCATCCATCATTTTTATATCTGAGCCCTCTCTCCCTCTGCTATATCCTTTTAAATGTAGCATTAGCAGAACTGAACACATTATTCCAAGTGGGGGAGTATCATCAATTTCTATAATGGCATTATCATATTTTCAGTTTTATTCTCCATCCCATTCCTTATATATCCCAATCTTTTGTTTGCTCTTTTGACTGCTGTTGTCCACAGCTGTCCACAGTGGTTACAGTATATTTAGACCCCACTAATGTGTATGGCTAGTTCAAATGATTCCTCCCAGTCTGAAATACCTTACATTTGTCAACACTGAATTTCATTAGCTACCATTGTGCCCATTCACCTAGTTTTGTCGGATTCATGAGAAATTCTTCAGTCTTCTGCACTCCACTGAACTACATAAATTGTATCATCTGCAGATTTTGCTACCCTACTTTTTGCTCACTTTTTCTTGATAATTAATCAATACATTAACACTGCTACTCAGGGTTTAGATTCTCGCAGATTATTTCCCGGAGCCTCCCACCCATCATGCTATAAAAATTCCAGGGCCCAGCATGGGTGGGTCTTAGGGTTCCAGGCTTCAACTGCACGGCTATGGGGGGAGGGAGCTCAGGGCTTCTGTCCTTAAGCAGGGTGATGGAGCAAGGAGCTTCAGCCTTCCCTGCAGGGCAGCAGGGCTCTGGGCTTCAGCTGCGGGGAGGGGAGTCTCAGGGCTTTAGCCTCACAGAGAGGGGGGCTTTAGCCCCATGGGGAGGGGACTGAGGCTCCCCACGGATTTGAAAATATTTACCGGAACTCCACTCCAGACAGCTCTGGCTAAATTTAAGCCCTGCTACTACTAATATGAAACCAAAACAGAATCACAAAACTCAAAACCTTTCAGTCTTGAAAAGATCCTGCAAGTTCAAAGGCAGGGGAGGAAAAAATTATTTTGAGGCTCAACAAAAAGGTTCATGGCAGTGAAGTCAGTTCAAATGGCACCCAGCTGGTTTCTGTTCTGAAAGTCAATCTGATTTAGGGCTTGTCTACACGAGATCTTACTGCGTGGCAAGCCAGGGTGTGAATCTACCACACACGAGCTTGCTGCGCAGTAACATCTCATGTGGACGCTGCTATAGCACACTTGGACGCTGTCTACACTTACCTCCGAGATTCGGTGGCAGTCGACAGGAGTTACGCAAGCTACGCAAAAAACTTGCGTAACTCCCATCGACTTCTCTGCTCCTCTTCTGCGCACCATCTTCACTGCACTGTGCCGACAGGAACTGTGTTCCTGTCGACGCAGCGCTACGCCACTTGTGAAGGTGGTCTTGGTACGTCGATTTCTGGATCGACTGAGCGGGTCTTCACTGACCGCTCACTCGATCCAGAGAAATCGATCTGACGGCGGCGTGTAGCCATAGCCTAAAAGTCCCAGAGTGCAGCTTGGCTTTTACTACTTGTAAAGCGTAGTGGGCTGTAGATTCACCCCCACTGGCTTGCTATGCAGTAGCATCCCATGTAGACAAGCATCAGCTCGGTCTCATTCCGTTCTGTCACTGGAGAGCTCCCCACCCCTTCCCTAACAGTTAACTCGAGGAAGTTCAATAAAAACTAGATAAACACAGTGTGAGATCAACTGAGTGCGCTTTCCTGCTAATAAACCCAAATAGACATCCTCACAGCATGACACCAAATATTGATCTACGCATTATCAAGAAAATGGGCCAAAATCTGCTCTCAGTTACTTGACTAAATAAAGCTATATTAATGTAACCAAGAGCAGAATTTAGCTAAAGTTTCAAAATTTTCAAACCTTGGTGCCTATAGCTAGGTGCCTACCTAAATATGGATTAAGAAGCCTACATGAAAATGGCCTGATTTTCAGAGGTGTTGAGTACACATAGCTCCCTACTATGGAAGGTTGTCTGGCTGGCTTTCAGCAAGCTGGGGATGCAGTGATTTGCTGAGTGGTAGAAGTGTGATGGATGTCACCCTTTGCTGAGTGTGTGAATTGTCGTTCAGACAGGAAGGCACTTGCTTTTAGTCTTTATTCTTTCTTTGCTTGGATTTATGTGGGCAATTGTCATCAGCACACTTTTTGGATCTGAAATGGGGTCTGCAGAGGGCTTTCTCCATTGAAAGCTTTGACGTGTATTCAGTCAATCACTGATATAAGCAAAGGAAATCTATACAGCTCGGCTTTAAAGCTGACATAAAAGGGAACTTCAAATGTTTAGCATTAATCTGAGGAATTTCATTTGTGGGACTCATGACTGCATATAAATAATTTTAAATAGTTTGTCCTATATCACATCAACCTTCCTCCCCTCCCCTTCCCCCATGGACTTGTGAAAAGAAATGTGAGAAAAATACCCCCTGGTGCATCTTCCTCTGCTTTCACTTGCAATCAGCAAATAAAGCCGCACTTGCATCAGTCTTGATGAGCTGATAAACAAATCTATCAAATTTGCCAGTCTGTTGGAATCCCAGGCTGTCTAACAGTAGAGGAAGGTAGGGGTTACAGCAGGATGGAATTTGCTGTGACTGGGAGCTGAAGTACAGTAATAAATATACTGCTGCTCCAGCAGTGCAGAGCTGCCAGGGCTGGGAGGAATTGGGAGGCAGGGGGAAGCAGCAGTGGGAGACCAGAAGAAATATGGAGGAAGGGGAGGAGGAAGCAGCAGGAGTCCTGGAGGGTGTTGAAGAGAAGACAGCAGCAGTACATGTCCAGGAGCTTGGAGAATGAGGAGAACAGAGGAAATGGGAGGTTGTGAAGAATGTGGATCCAAGATTCTGATCATGCATTACATGAAATGAAAAACAGACACATTTGGGGAAATAGGGTTATAATTTTATCATGGGGTTTTAGTAACTAGACAAAGCGCTCAACCTCCCTTTGGAATTGTAACCCCTTTAATTCACAGTTGCCTTTTTGTGTCTGTGTGTGCACACACACATACAAAGATGCACACACACCAATGCCTGCCTATTCAACCTGGCTTTTAATGAGGGGGAATGAGTGGGGGATCTTAGTTTTGTGAGTTGGAGAGGTATTGGGTGACACTGTGTCTTCTTAGAGTTTTTGTAAAATGTGTTTTAGGTATGAATTATGCATGTACTTGATAAGCACATGTACTTCTTTTAGTCCCTATTGTATTCCACTGTGGGTAATGCATGTGCACCACGCATTTGGTGCTAGAGAATTTGAAAGTAGTGTCTATTGGTCCACGCATGCACCCTGGCTCACCTCATGTCTCTCCAGTTCCTTCTCACTGCTGCATGGTCCAAGTGGGAACCTCTCTGTGTCCATAGCTTCAGCTTCATCCCATAAGATAAGATTTAGCTTTGTAAATAGTTTTAGGGGTTTGTATAGTTTATGGTTTAGATCAGTGGTTCTTAACTTTTCCAAACTACTGTACCCCTGAAGCCTGAGTCCCACCCCCACGGGGCTGAGGCATGTAACTTAGTTTCATGGCGCCCCTGTGGCTCCAGGCAATTGCCTTTCTTGCCACCCCCAATACCAGCTCTGCACTTGCGACCCCTCTAAACCCCCAGGTTGAGAAACACTGGTTTAGATTAATCTTTGGGGAAACACGTCCCTCCCCTCCCCCCAATTCCTCATGCGGGTACTGGACTATGCCCAGGATTCTAGGCTTTAAACTTGGAGCTTCCTGCCTGCTGTCCTTCTCAGTCAGTGCTAAGCACCAATGCTGTCTGTACTGCCTTGGGGAAGTTCACATCACAATGACATGCAGTAGCTGCCTCTTGTTCCTTAGTCACACCCGAGAATGACGGGAACTCCACCGTGAAAAAAAACCTAATGGAAAAGCCCATGAGACCTCAATCAGACCCAGACTGGGGATTCCCCCTGTATGTTGGCAAGGAGTGAGCCTATTCCCATAGACTCCCTGGCAGGATCTTCTTAGGAACCCAGGAAATGCTCTCATATGCGTGAAGTCTTCCTCAAAATTCACTTTGAAGAAGTCAGATTTGGTTCTGCTTAAATCCAGCATCTCAACCCAAGAAGTCTTAGTATATCCTAAGTCCCAGAAGCTTGACAAGAAAGAACACAAACATCAGGCTCTATTGATCCGTTGGTACCATCAACCTCAGCATTTCCCAAACTTTGGTATCTGCCAGCACCAACAAAGACCGTTCACCATCTATCTGTGGCACCACCTTTGACCGCACCCTCTCCGGCTCCGATGGCCTGAGCAGAGACAATTCCTCTCATTCCAAGGGGAACTGGGTCCTGTGCCCCTCCACAGGACATCTTTGCACTCATGGATCTGGAATCCATGGGTCTGTTCCTTTCCAGAGATGTCATAACACAACCTGAGGAGTAGTCCTCTCAGAGAAGTTTATCACTCATGCCTTTCTCAAGATACAACTTTCCTTCAGCAGCACTGGTAGTACCGCCTCTGGAACAGGAACCAGCTTTCTTCTCGTCAGGAAACTCCAGTTCACAGGAATCTTTGTTTCCTTACCCCAGATATCCTCCACTGCCCAAAAGACTTACACCACCTTGGGACCAACCTCTGCATTTAGCTTGGAGTCACTGGTACCCCATGCCATGGGGACCTCTACGTCCTTCTTTTGATCCTTCTTTCTGGCCATATTGGGGGCCCTAGAATGAGTACTCCCCTGCAGTATTGGTCAGGTTTGCTAGGGAGTCACTCCTCACTTCTACTCAAAGGAGGCACTCAGATCCCCCCTTGGATCCTTCTGAAGAGGAAGATCAAGAATCACTGGATCTGGTGATTCTGCCGGAACTAGCAAGACTGCCAACTTCATTTCCGGACAAAGCAGTAACTCCTATGTCTCCCTCTCCATCACCAATGAGGTCAGGTAGTTACAGGATCTTCTTTGCAGAGTTATTAGTGAACTTCAGATTCCTCTTGAAGAGGTCCAGGAATCCCAGCACAAACTCCTGGACATACTCCACCCATGTGGATCCAAAAAAATAGTGCTTCTTATTAATGAGGTTATAATTGAGCAAGCTAGGGCTGTTTGGCACACCCCTGCTACCTGCGCCGCATCCAAGAGGGCAGAAAAACTCTATTATTTGCTGGCCAAAGGGGCTGAGTTTTTGTTTTCTCATCCAACTCTTTGGTAGTCAAAGCAGCTTCCAAAAGAGGTAAACAGCAACCCCTCCAGTTTACCTCTGCAGACAAAGAGGATAAGCATCTAGACCTATTGGGGAGAAAGGTCATCTCGTCATCTAGCCTCCAGTTCAGGATAGCCAATTATCAGGCACTACTAGCCAAGTATAACTTCCTGAACTGCTCTGAGTTGGCGGATTCACTGATAGTCTTCCGCAACAGGACAGAGCTTGTTTCCAGGTGTTCGTAGATGAAGGCAAACTAGTAACACATTCTCAAATCCACAGCTGACGCCACTGACACCTCCTCTAGAACCATGGCTATGGCCATTGTTTTGCACAGAGTCATGGCTCTATGCATCAGGGTTCCCTAAGGAAGTTCAGAATACTGTGGAGGACTTCCCCTTTGATGAATCACAGTTATTCAGACAGAAGATGGATGAGTCTCCCCATACCTAAAAGGACTCTAAGGCTACCTTCTGCTCTCTGGGGGTATATAAACTTGCCCCCAAGAGGAGAATCCATTGACAATTGTCTAGACCTAGACCTAGGGCTCAACAGGGTTTCACGAGAAGCCCTATGAAGCACCATGCAAAAGACAGAGGGTTCAAAGGACCCACTTCCCTACAGGCTCAGCATCCCAATCTCAATCCCCAAGACCTCAAGAGATGTGAGTCACTAAGTCTAACATTGCCTGACCTTCACACATTTTTGGAGATCATCTAGCACTTTTTCTCAATACCTGGAGTACAATAACAGACCAGTGGATGCTGAATGTCATCTGCTCTGGCTATATGATCGAGTTTGCATCTCTACCTCCACAACCCCCTTTCCCTCTCTCTTTTGGGAACCGATCTCACGAGAAAATTTTAAAGCAGGAGGTGGACTCCATATTACACCGAGGGGTGATAGAACATGTCCCTCCTCAATACAAAGGGAGCGGCTTTTACTCAGCTCACTTCCTTATATACAAAAAGAAGGGTGGATGGAGACCAATTCCCAAGCTTTGCCACCTCAACTTCTTCATTCGCAAACTTAAGTTTTGAATGGTGACACTGGCCTCTATAATACCATCCCTAGAAAAGGACATGTGGATTACAGTGCTCGATATGAAGGATACCTATTTTCATGTCAATATTCATGCCTTCCACAGATGCTTCTCAGATTTGTGGTGGGCTCCGAACATTTTCAGTACAGAGTACTCCCTTTCGGCATAGCAACTGCCTCCAGAGCCTTCACCAAAGTGTTTGTGATAGTGCCAGCTCATGCCAGATGCCTCGGTCTCATTGTCTTCCTCTGCCTCAATGACCAGCTCCTTGCTGCCAAGTCATGCCAGGAGCCCCATGTGTCAATTCTAATGATGCTACATCTCCTCTCTTCTCTGGGGATCAGCATAAATGCTGAAAAATCTGTTCTCTCACCCACATGGTCTCTGGACTTCATAGGGGCCACCCTGGATTCCATCACTGCAAGAATGTACTTGCACACGGACAGGTTTCCGACCATGAACAATATTATAGCCCATATCCCAAACAAGCCTCAAGTGCCAGTCAGGACATGCCTGTTTCTCCTAGGCCATATGGTCTCCTGCACACACCTCTCCATTTGCAAGACTCCACCTTTGTTGTCTTCAAGCATGGCTCCAGTTGGTATACTCTCTGAACTATCACCCCATGAGCTTCATTATAACAGTCCCTGCCAATGTGGTTTCTTCCCTACTGTGGTGGATGAATCCGCAACAGGTATGCATGGGTGTCCCCTTTTTCCTCTCCTCTCCGGATGGGACCATTACCATAGTAGACACATCTCTTTTTGGTTGGGGAGTCCATATGGACAACCCCACAACACAAGGTTCCTGGATGCCCTGAAAGTCCAGGATGCACATCAGTATTCTGGAGTTATGAGCAGTATGGAAGGCATATGAGGCTTTTCTTCTCCATCTGCGCTCACCATGTCCTGATACTGTTGGACAATGTTATGACCATCTTCTACATCAACAGGGAGGGAGGAGCGAGATCTGTCTCCCTGTGTTCAGAAGAGGGCAGCTTGTGGAACTGATGAGTCAGCACCCAAATCATCCTATCAGCTGCCCACCTTTCTGGGAAATGACATGTGTTTGCTGACTCCTCAGCTGACATTTTGCAGTCAATCATAAGTGGGAATTCCATGACTTGGTGCTGCACAATATCTTCAGTCTATGGGGAATCCGAACCAGGGATCTGTTCGCCTCCATAGCAAACAGAAAATGCATCACATGCTGCATTCACCATTCCCAAGGAGATGCTCTGCATCTTACTAGATTAGATCAACTGAACTATGCCTTCCCTCCACTACCGCTCCTGCCAGGAGTTCTATGCAAAATCCAACAGGACAGGGCATGGGTTATCCTGATCACCCTCTACTGGCTCAGAGAATTTTGATTCCTGAATCTCCTGCACATGTCATACCAAATATCGATCCTCCTCCTGACATTTCCCGAGTTCCTGACCCAGCGGAACGGCAAGATCAGGCACCCCAATCCATGTTCACTTCAACTCAGGGCTCAGTTTTTGGATGGACATTGTCCTTAAAATGCTCATATTCTGCAGCCATACGAGACATGTTTTCCAATAGTTGGAAAGGTTCCACTAGACGCTGTTATCTGGCTAAGTGAAGACATTTTTCTTCTTGAGTGCATCAAAAGAATATTTTTCCAGAAAATACAGCTATCCTTCTCATTTTAGACTGTATCCTTTTTCTAAAGACATCAGGCCTATCCTTATGACTTTGCCCGGCAGCAATCAGTGCATACCATCTTCCTCCTCAGGGGTCCTTGGTCTTCTCTCACCCACTGACCACCAGATTTTGAAAGGGTGTAATTAGAACTTTGCCGCCTATTCACAAGCCCGCCTCTCAGTGGGGCTTGAACCTTGCACTCACAATGCCACTCTTTGAACCCCTAGCTTCCTGCTCCGTGTCTCTTCTCTCCTTAAGGTCGCATTCCTTGTAGCCATCACCTCAGCCAGAAGGGTACGCGAGCTTGGAGCCATAAAGATAAGGTGGCCTCATGTTTATAAACCAAATTCATCCTCAGAGTCATTTCAGAATTTCATTTGAACCAATCAATCCACTTGCCTGTTTTCTTCCCTAAACCACATGTCTCCTCAGAGGAACAGAGACTCCATGCCCTCAGTGTCCGGCGGGCCTTGTCCTTTTACCTACACTGAACAAGACCAATGAAGAAGTCCGAAACTATTCATCGCTATAACAGAAAGAATCAGGGGACATGCACTCTCCCCTTACAGGATCTCCAAATGGATATCTGACTGCTTTCTACTTTGCTATCAATTATTGAACCTTCCCCCACTTCATGGGGTAAGAGGTCATTTCACAAGAGCACAAGCAGCAACTATGGCATCACTTCAGGAGGTATTCCTCCTTGATATCTGTAAAGCAGCCATGTAGGGCTCTATCCACACCTTTACGAGACACTATGCCCTAGTCCAGGACTCCTCTGTTGATGCCTTCTTTGGAGCAGCTGTCCTTCACTCAGTCCTACTGTCTACCTCCTCACACCCTCCACCTACTCAGGAACTGCTTGTTAATTACCCACAGTGCAATACAACAGGAATCATCAGTTGAAGAAGAAGAGGAAGTTACTTACCTGTAGCTGGAGGTTCTTTGAGATGTGTGGTCCCTATCTGTATTCCACTACCCACCTTCCTTCCACTCTGCTATGGATCTTCTCTGATTCACGGTGGAGAAGGAACTGCAGAGGCAGTCGGTCCGCCCCACTCTTTATCCCTTGGTTGGAGGCCTGAGGTGAGTCAGTGCACATGCTGGACCAACAGACACCACTTTCAAATTCTCGGTCTCTGGACGAATGGTGCACATGTGTAACACACAGTGGAATACATACAGGGACCACATACATCTCAAAGAACCTCCAGCTACAGGAAAGTAACTTCCTCTTATAGATACATACATATACACACACTTATACACAGTTCGCTCTATACATTTATATCTACATTTGAAGTGGGCCAGAGCTACAATATTCAGAGTCTGATGTGAAGTTCTCCAAAGTTTAAGGGTATTTGGCTCCAGCCTTATGGTTTGAACTTATCATTCAAATGTATGTAACATTAAACACACACCAACATTTAAGGAGAGAGATGACATGAGAGTGCAACACTCAGAATAGCCAGAATTACCACAGTTTCTGTGAACAGGGAAATCACGTAACTGAAGAGGCTTATTTCACTGATAGGAGCAAACTTGTGTTGATGACTTGGGTGAGGAGACAGAGAAAGAAAGAAGCATTTAAAGTGACATTTCAATCAGCATTTTTTTTTAAATTGAGAAAGTAGAAAGAGAGGGGCAGAAGAAACAAAACAAAAAGCCCCTAAGAAGCACTGTGGCGTTAATCTAACCTTCAGCGTGACTGAAAGCTCCACAGGCAGGTGAGCAGAATTATTGATGTTTGAAGTAATTACTTCAGCAGGCGCTGCTATCAAAATTCATAGTGATTGATTTCCCACTAGTCATCTTATCTCTCCTAGGACAAGTACACTGAAAAGCAGCTTATAACCTCTTCCTAATAAGCTGTGGCACGTCACTGGAGAAAATGGCGTCATGCTCTTTTTGTTTTGCGTTCATTGCTGTTAAAGGTTGAATCTTTAGAATTTTTAAGCTTACCAATCTCTCTCTTTTCTCCTTGAGATCATCTGGCAATGGAGCCATGCTCTCCCTTCCCTAGTGCTCCATCACCATCCACCCTAGCACACTCTTAACCAAATGAGACTTTCAGGCAGTTTCTTTCAATAACATCAGGGAAAACCCAGATTTAAACACATGCAGCCAACAACTTTTTTTTTGTTTTAAACTGTCTCTCAAATATTTAATGTTCTATCAAAGCTGACTAGGAGCTTCTTAAATCTAGGCACTGAGGCTTACTAGCCAGGTGTGTAATTACAGGCTTTATTGATGATGTCTGTGCTGCAGGGGCATCCGTTCAGTACTAACTTAACCTCCCCCCAAAATCCTGTCCTAGCAAACAGCAGCCCAGCATAAAATCAGGAATGGATGTTGGAGGGTGGGATGGCAGTGGTTGTTCCAAAATACCACTCAGATATCTTGAAGAGATGACCCAGGCCATACCACTTAGCTGGAGCAGTGGAGGATGGCGGCATTGTGATGAGAATACAGTTTAAGGCTTTTCATGCTCCAGGTATCCCGAAGCAATGAGTTAGTGTCACAGGGTGCAGCAGCAACTGATCAGGCAAACACAGCATCCATCCACCCTGTGCCGAGAAGCAGCTCTCATGCAGCCTTTGGACATCAGAACCTGATTTACCGAGAGGAGATATCGACCCTGGGGCCTAGGGTTAATCTCTTGATTCCATCTCTCTTTATAAAAACAGCCCTGGGCAGGAGGGCAACACCAGTGAGATGGAACCTCAAACAAAACTGACTTTCCTATAGAACTTCAGTGACTCCCCCTTTCCCTCTCCTCCACCTCCCATCTGTAGTTGTTCCCTGGTTCTGCACCCCCACCATTCCTGGTAGGCTTCTCCCCCACTTCAGCTTCTATTGGTTAGAGCTTTCCTGGCGCCATCCTAAAGTCTGTGAGCTGTCCAGCACCCCCTGAGTTGTGCTGTCCTTTTGCACAAAGCAGAGCTAGCCTGTTTTGTGAAGCTCTGTGTACGACGTTTGTTGATGGTGAGAAAAGAATCACTGATTCTACCCCGCCCCAGGATCCAAAATCTCTGCTGCCATCTCTGCCTACCCCTCCCTGGGGGCTGCAGGCTGCCAGTGCGCCTGGAACTAGCAGGAGCGGAGAGAGGATCGGCAGAGAGGCCACTTAGTTACTTGGCACCCAGCACCACAGCATCTTGGAGGAGGAACTGCTGCTGTCTGCCCACAGTCCAGCTGCATACATAAAGATTATAGCTAGGGGTTCAGGCACACACGGCAGAGCTGCCAAGTGTATGAGTGTCACACCTGATGAGTGATGCTTGTCAGACTTGATAGACTCAGCCCTCAAAATTCAGATGTGGATTTGGGTTTCTGACACTCCAGTCCTCATCTGTTCTGAGATTTGGGTTCAGTCCATTGTAAAGATGGGGTCATTTGTGAAATCCAGATGTCCTCAAAGTCTAGGGATACATCGCACTGGGGTTTTAGTTTGGGCCCATCTCGGATACTGTAGCACATCCAGTAGTTCATGAGAGATTTGCAAGTTTCCTGCAATACTGAAGCACACTGGATAGTGAGTGGAGGACAAAGTGGGTATAGACAGAGCTCCAAATCACTTGGCTTTTCATCAATTTGTGTCAGGAGCCACATATCAGAAAGTGTTTTCCCTTTCATTTCAACTTGTTTCTTTTGTGCGGAAAGCTGGAGTGCTCTCTTGTTCAGATACAGTCACTCCACTCTGCCATCTGGCACAAGTGCATGGGAGGCGAATTATACTGTTTAGCAGGAACCAAAAAGATAATTTGCCGGAACAGTTTTATGAAAAGAGAGCGAGAGAGAGAGAGGGGAAATGGGGGGTGGGGGAAGCCATTTTCTATAAATGGAAGGAAACCTGCCGAATAAGAGCACTTATTATGGGAAAGGTGAGCTTATGTCTGACAAGCTCAGGTGTGTCAGACTGCTTTTGAGCAGAGCCTGGGGGAGATGGAGGTAGGAGGAAAAGCATTCGGATTACTGTGAGGGATGAGCCAACCCATTTGTACAAATAAGAACGGATCTGAACCTTCACAAAGTATTAAAATTAGGTCTTTTCACATTTGAAAATATTGGATCCAGTTTTCCCTTCATCGTTTATGTCTGTGTCCGTGTGGGCGGGTGGATTTCCTTACAGGTGTCTCTGGCTCAGATTCTTGGCTCCACTCCATGCCCTTTGCATAGGGAGTGGAAACCTCTCTCCAGTCTCCTGCTAGCAATACCCTCAGTGTGGGGCAGTCCTCAGCAGGTGTATAGCTTGCACAGGCAGCTCTGACACCCCTCTCTTCACAACCCCTGGTGCAGGGGGCATGTTGGGTGCAGAGGGGCAGGTGGAAGGAGTGGCCATGTGCTCCGGCAACCCCATATGCTCAGGCATACAGTCCCTAAGAGACCAAAGCTGCAGCACCCTAGTTGTTATTACCTGTGCAAGAATCAACGATCAGGGAAAGATTTAGGGGGTCATAAGCAGTTCCCTGACAGGCACCTACCACTCTCGCATCCAACAAAAGCTGGATACAGCAGAGAATAGGGCTCTCTCTCTGTGTGCCTCTTTATGCGTGTGGATTTCTTTGCTTGTATCTCTTTGTGCATTGGTGATCTCAGGCGTATGTGACATGTGCAGTCACACAGAACACTGCTCTGCTCTGGGCCCCACACCACAATCTGCCAGCCAATATGCCAACCCCAGTTCCACATCCATCGCCTGTCAGACTCCAGTGCAGTGGGCCACAGCAGAGAATAAACTCCCTAACTGCCCTCCCTGAGTGGGCTTCCGTTCCAGTGCCTGGTTCCCTAGTCCAGGCCGAGTGATCATCAGAGCCCACAGCGACTCACAAAGATGAGGGAGCAGATGCTCACAACAATGCAAGTTGGCTATATTAAGGGATGAACTGACTGAGCGTTATTTGACTTAGATGCACACAGATGGAGGGACCTGGTCTTTGGTAAAGAGAAATCCAGACAAGGCTCCAAATGTGTTACTTTGCAGGAGTTTCTGAAGAACCTTGTCTATATGTTTTTGTGTCTCTGCATGTCTGTCTGAATAGGAATCTGTATGTCTGAGCTCTCACTGATTTTGGCACGGTTGGAAGACCAAGCATAGCATGCAGACCGGATGGTTTCCCTTTGGGGTGTGCAGCTTTACTTTGTCTGTAATTGTTTCTGACGTTTCACCTGTCACACTGCAAGCTTCTTCCGAGGGGGGAGGAGGGATAAACATTTGGGTTCCAGAATGTGGAGCTGGCACACTGTGTTCCCTGTCGACAAGAGATCAAATATGTCAGGATTCAGGAGGAAAGTCAAAAAGAAAAAACGGAAAAGAGAAAAAAAGGGTGGGGAGGAGGGGGAGGAGAGAAATAGGAACAATTGCCTGGAGACAGGTGGACAGATGCCTAGCAAAGCAGATAGACAGACGGCTGTGGCAGAAAGACAGCATGCTCTTTGCTGTTCTCAGGCTGTAATTATCAGCTATTTAGGCAATAACCCCAAGCAAACTAGTTATTATCAATACTTAATGACTCTGAGGTGAAGCCCAAAGCAATTAATGAATGACCTTTGAGAACTGGGGGCTGACTACAATGAGCACTGATTTTGAGAGGTGGTGCTTGTAAATTAGTTTTTTTCATTAAATAGAAAAGGGAAGGGAGCTTATGTAGAGCAGAGCGAGATGCTGGGAGCAACCACTGATGACATCATCTCTGCTTGCATGCCCCTTGCCTTCAGTGAAGGGGTCGCTGTCTGAATTGATAGTATCCCCCTTCTGAGAAATCAAAAATACTCAGCTCTTAGGTCCCAGAAGGCAGACCTCATTCTTATCTATTGAGGTACTTGTATGGCATTACAGTCATGTCTGAGCACCTTATAAACGTTTCAGATTTATCCTCACCACAGCCGCATGAAATAGGACGGCTTGATTATTCCTATTTTCCAGATGGAGAACTGATGTGCAGAGAGCCAGAGTGCCTTGTCTGAGGTCACACAGGAACTGAATGCAGAGCGCTTGAGTTTAAATGCAGTGGCTTAACCTCCAGACCGTTTTCCCTGCTGAGTGAATCCCTGTGGGTGGGCACTTGGAATGGCATTGAAAAGGTCTGAGGGAGCTGCTCACAAACTGAGAGAAGCTGGTGGAATGGTGGGCAGTAAAACAGGGCATCCTGATCACAAAGGAATCCTTTGAAAGAAAGAAAAAGAAAACCTGACATTTTATCACACCATATAGACTGTCTTCCTCATATGCACATCCCTGCCCACAGTCTCTGCACTAACATATCTACATCCAAATGTGTGCATTCACCGCACGCACATACACCTCTATCTGGGTATCATGAGCCAAATTCCCAGCTACTGCGAATTGCTATAGCTGCACTGAAGTCAATGGAGCCGTGCTGATTTATACCAGCTGAGGGTCTGCCGAGTGGCTTCTGAAATTTGTGTGTAGCAGCAGACAGCATCAAAAGCCTTATTTAGTAACCAAATGCCATACACCATCCTGGCGTGCACAGTGCTTTATTAGCTAGTGCTAGGCACTCCCAAGCCAGAAAATGTAATACAATTTCCAGTCCCATGCTCCAGGCTAGTAGGCGATGCTGCAGAAGCAGACCCAAACTCAGCTTCTCTGGGAAAGATTTCCTAATGTTGATCAACAAAAATTAGTATAGCCAGCCAGGCCTGGTTAGCTGGGAGAACAGTGGCTGTGATATGGATGACTGAGGTGAGGAGCTGAGGGTAGGATTTTTTACCCAAGTTGGGACACTTCTCTCTAGAGGTTGGGAGGTTGGGCACACAATAATGTATATGAGTCTATGTTGAAAATTAATAGCAAAATGTGATGTTTCTAACTGGCTGTCTCAGGCACACTGTTGGAATCATTCATATTAACATGGGAGACCACAAGACACTAATTTAACCATAAATTCCTTTATTAAGTCCAAAGGCCATATGGTATTTTACAGTTTCTCTAAACATTCCTGACAACCTAAAAGTAAGCAATTACCATACTCAATACAGTAACAAAGTGTTCATAAGCATGTGATCAGTGTACTTACAAATAGGCCAGACTTAGGAAAACCATCTCAACCTGGCAGGCTCCAGCATGTTCAGGTTGGGTCTGCCATAGACCCTTCAGATTTATGGCTCTCTTTATATCCTTCAGCTAACTTGCTAGCTTCAGCAAAAACCCAGTTTGAAGCAGTTTATTCTTGTTACTTTCCTTTCTCAAAGACCTTCCTTTCTTATCTCCTCGTCCATCCTTGCTTAACAGCAGAACAGTGGAATTGTTTGCGCTTGTTCTTTTAAGACAGTTTTCCTTTGTCTTGTTACTGCAGCTTTTCACTGTATCGGTTACTTTTTGAACCAGACATTTTCCCCACAATATAAGTAATAAGTAATATATTATTCTCACAGCCTTCTTTTACTTGCTATTTGGGCCCTTTTACTAGCCACAAACCATAAAGCAAATATATTACTTTCTTAACCAAAGTTAAGATAACTCTAATTCTTTTAATTGCATAACAACAGACGCCATACAGCTTACCTGGGCAAAGTCAGGAAGTTGTGCTTGTGAGTTGTCTCTGAGCTAAGAAGATCACTCTGACGTTAAGAGGGAAGATATTTTGAAGATGCTGTGGATATCAAATGGCTGCTGTCAGTTCTGTCAGAGACCCAAACGCTTTTATTTTGTTCTCAACCAGCGAACACTTCCACCTTTATTTTGTGTAGTTTCATATAAACTGTGCCCCAAAAACTTTATGGGGTTAAATAACTGAGTCAGCACTCAATAATAACAGCCAGGGGAGAGAGAAATGAGGCAAGGGAGCAAAGCTATGTTTTCAGCTGAGATCTGAAAAAGGAGAGTTGATCAGATGGAAGAATACTGGAAGACTGCTGTAGCTGTAGTGATGAGGTTGTGAGAAGAGATGGGTGGGACTGGGAAAGGGAACAGAGAGAGACTGGGGCCCAGTTCTTAACTCATTGAAGTCCAGAGTTGCGCTTATGTGAATGAGGGCAGAATTAGAACTGTGAGGTAAGCTAGGTCAAACAAACTTTTACAAACGAGGAGCCAAATTCTGTTCTAAATTACGTGGAGACAACCCATTTACTTCACCAGGAGTTGCACCTGTGTAACTGAGGACAGAATTTGAGCCAAGGAGGTAGATTATGAACTAGAGAAGCCCTTACTACACCCTAGAGCTGTGAGTAAAATGTGTAACACATTTCCAGCAGATGTTTTGCTAAACTGGGTGAGTAAAACTTAGTAGGGGAGGAGATGGAGGGAGGTACCCACTGTGCAGAAATCAGGCTGAGTAAAGTTAAGTATTTGGGCTCTGTGACCCACTTTGTGTTATTTCCCTCACCCTGCAGCTTCCTCAGGGCCTAAAAGTGAAGCTTTAAAACTGACTAAATTGATGCCATTGAGTTTTTTTTTTTTTGACTGTACACATTAGTAGAAAACAACCAAACTGTGGCATATTAAACATAGTGCTTGTGCCATGGGCTAGAACCAGAGCTGTGTTCTCTATTTCATGTGGTGACTTTCAAAATCCCTTTGGCCTTGTGCGCCACAAACCACTGGAGATGCTTGAAAACCAATTGTTTTTCCTTACTGATTTCGTCCTTTTTTTCAACAGGTGTATTGCTTTCCTCTGGGTATTGTGAATGGAGCTTGACATTCAGAGGGCTCTGATTGTTTATTTCTTGGTTTTGTACCAATCCCAGTGATGATGTCAGTACAACTGACTGTGATTTATTAGGTCCATGCTGTTGCTGGATAGAGGTAACACAACATACTGGTTTTGTATTAGTCCATCCTTAAATGTGGTATTGCATTACACAATTGATGCATAGGGGTGTGTTACATCTCCATCAGAAGCAACCAGCTTAGGCCAGTGATAGGCAGGCAACAGAATATCAGATGAGACGGACCACTGGCCCTTTCGATTATCACAGTACTTATATTCATAAAGTTGTGTTTTCAGCTCCACAGTGAAAGAGATCATTTAAAAAAAAAAAACATGCTTAGCATAGAGGAGGTGCTGTCACAACCCCCTCCCCCCTCCCCCCTCCCCCCCCCCAGTCTGTACTAGCTATCAGAGATCATAGTACTCCTTGACAGGAGACTTGAGTGAAATATTTGTAACTGGAATGTCCTGGAGGTATCCCCACCAGATTGCTCACCAGAACTTTGGAACAAAGAGGCTGCCCTTGAAGAATCCATCCCAGGCCGATGCTGAGCCTGCTCCACAGTGGGACAAGACTTCAGAAGTTTAGTGATTGATGTGGAGATGCTCATGGTGTTTGGGCAATGATTAATGAAATTCATAGATAAATGCCTCGCTATCAAGTTTCAGTGTCTTGATTTAAAGAGCTTTCAGAGTCTTGGGACAGTGGTTCTCAACCTTTCCAGACAACTGTACCCCTTTCAGGAGTCTGATTTGTCTTGTGTACCCGAAGTTTCACATCACTTAAAAACTACTTGCTTACAAAATCAGACATAAAAATACAAAAGTGTCACAGCACACTGTTACTGAAAAATTGCTTACTTTCTCATTTTGTCTGTATGAAACTTTAGTTTGTACTGACTTCACTAGTGCTTTTTATGTAGCCTGTTGTAAAACTAGGCAAATATCTAGATGAGTTGATGTACCCACTGGAAGACCTCTGTGTACCCCCACGGGTCTGTGTACCCCTGGTTGTGAACCACTGTCTTGGGAAAAATAACTGCTAAATAACCCAAAACCATACAGAACTCCCTGCTTAAATTGGGGCTCATTATCAGCTCACAACTCACCCTAGGTATGCTGAAAGGTTTGCCAACTTTTGGAGCAAACATAGACCCAGTTGGGAGCAATGGCTGATTGATCCTTTTGCACTGAAGCTACATAAAACTTGTTGTTTTATATGTCTCCTCCTCTGACCCCCCTCCGCAAAGAAAGAAAAGAAAAGCAACCAAACAAGTAAAAGACTTGTTTAGAGTAAGCTGAATTTTTTAGGTTTATTTGATACCCAAATACAAAATGAAAATCACGGTGTATGAACCCCGTATAAAACTAGGCTGGAAAAAAATTGGAATTGCTGAGAAATGAAACCACCATGTTTCCTACAACTGTGCTTGGCAGCTTCCTTTAATAGTGTTTGGTTTTTTTTTGAAGAAGAGACTTGAGGTGTGTCCCTGTTTAGTGAGGTGATGATTTTAAATGTTGACTGTACTGACTGGTTGACCTTTGTGAATTCTCACTCTGGTCTACCCCTTCTGCAATTTTATTCCGAGGAAGAGAATGAAAGCTCTCACCAGAATCACTTCAAGACACATTCTCCGTCCTTCCCTCCACCCCTCCCCTCTCGCTCTTTGTGCTGCATGTTCTCTTTTTGCAAAGTAATTTCATGGCTTGTGCATTTAAGATTCCATCAGAGCGTTGAGCCTTTGATCAGGCAGGCAGCCGCCCTGCTGGGATTTCATTGGCAAATCACAATTCTGTTAATTAACACAATGTGTTTTTATATCACTAAACTGATTCAAACTGGGTCCCTGCGATTTTTACCTCCCGATTTACCTAGGTTGGATATTCTTGACTCCCTACAAGTCCAGAGAAACAGAAACATTGAAAGGCAGTCACTCTGGTACCCTCCCCTGCTGCTGCAGATCTTCTCACCACCATTTCAGCAGTAGGGAATTGTATCTCTCCCACAGGTTTACTTGCACATTAGTACAAATCAGTAGGAACTGCAATGACAGGGATTTGCTCTGTTTCTTCCCAGTGCTTGGTAGAGGGGACTGGCTGGTAAAAGGGGAGTGATAACTGTAGCGATAATCACTTTGATGTGTTTCGGAAGCTCTGCTCAAAGGGAAAGGCAAGTAGGTGTTGAAATCCAGTGTAGGTTCTTGTCCTCTTTATGCCAAGTAATTACACCATCTCTTAGATAGTTTTCTATGTGTCTAGCAGCTAAGCAAAAAAAAGGGTAACAATGCTCACCTATGGCAGTCAGAGGCCAGCTCTGGGGGGAAATTTGGTTACATTCCTGCTGCACTGAGCTAGCCTGTTGGGTTATTCATGGCAGGGTGAACAGCTCTGTAGAAACAGTGAGTAACTGTTGTGGGGTTTGGTTCCCATAGTGCCACGGAGAGAACATTGGGCTTTGCTTTTGAGGGGGGTTGTTGGAGGGGAGGGCATGGGGAGTTGGGGAAGGTGCACTTCCTTCAGAATCACCCATATTTTTACCCCTCTTTACTTCCCCATCACCCCTTGAACCTGCACCAAAGACATCTCGATGGGGATGTAGCTTTCTTAGAAACATGCTAATGACACTGAGACTGGGCAGAGAGGTCACTAGAAGGCAACACGAGCCACCTAATTCACTACCGAAAGCTAAGCCAATCACCTCCATACTTCTGCCTATCCATAAAAGTAAGACTCTGCTCTGGAGATAATCTGTCTCAACCCCGCTGGCATAGATTAATTTCTTATAAACTGTTTCAATCTGTTTGCAGGGTTCAGATTGATTCTTTGCATACTTTTACAGTTTTTAGGCCTTTTTAAAGGCACATGGGGGCCTTAAAAACTCATTGACTGCTTGACAAAATTAAGTATTTGCAGCTAGATACCCAGATACTGCAGGTAGTGAAGTTATTTCCTTTGTTCAATATAGTGAAATACAAAGGCACACTGGAAATACTGATGTTACCAAAACTGTTATCTCTGATAAAATTGATAAGGGCAATCACTCTATAAGGGCAGGTTCTTCCCAGGGATATATCAGCCCATCACCACCCCCCACTCCCTGAGTGATAAGTGCTTCACAAAATGACCCCCTTGTGTATCTACCACAAACTTACTCCAATTACCTTTTTGACTACAAAATTAATTTTCTGTAGTCTAAATAAATCTGATAATTAGTTTGAGTTAAAAATTAATTTAAAATAGACCCTTTGAGAAATTTAGCATCTGTGCCAGTCTTTTTCTTGTCTCGAATTATTTTAACAATGGAATAACTCAGACACTTCAAAATTCCCATATAGTTTAAATTAATTGAAATCTTGCACATAAGGCTATATGTGAAGACATTAAGTTGTAATTAAGGAAAGTTATTAATGATCATTGTATCTAATTGCTGTGGTTATGTAGGCTTCTGACAGGCTCAGGTCTACAGCTCAGATAAGTCTTGCGTGGTGCCATTGTGACATCAGAAG
Organism: Emydura macquarii macquarii; assembly: GCF_026122565.2. Lineage (NCBI taxonomy): Eukaryota > Metazoa > Chordata > Testudines > Chelidae > Emydura > Emydura macquarii. The sequence continues at coordinate 4,590,400 of NW_027133667.1, forward strand.
TAACTCAATAAATCATCCTCAGTAAAGGCTCTTAAGCAAAGTAAGCAGTCATGGGATAAGAGGGAAGGTCCTCCTCTGGAACAGTAACTGGTTAAAAGATAGGAAACAAAGGGTAGGAATACATGATCAGTTTTCAGAACGGAGAGAGGTAAATAGTGGTGTCCCCCAGGGATCTGCACTGGGACCAGTACTGTTCAACATATTCATAAATGATCTGGAAAAAAGGGTAAACAGAATTTGCAGATGATAGAAAACTACTCAATATAGTTAAGTCCAAAACAGACTGCAAAGAGTTACAAAAGGATCTCACAAAACTTAGTGACTGGCAGATGAAATTGGTAGTTGAAATGGCAGATGAAATTCAATGTTGATAAATGCAAAGTAATGCACACTGGAAAACATAATCCCAACTATACATATAAAATGATGGGATCTAAATTAGCTGTTACCACTCAAAAAAAAGATCATTGTGGATAGTTCTCTGAAAACATCCACTCAATGAGCAGTGGCAATCAAAAAATCTAACAATGTTGGGAATCGTTAGGAAAGGGATAGGCAATAAGACAGAAAATATCGTATTGCCTCTATATAAATCCATGGTATGCCCACATCTTGAGTACCGATTGCAGATCTGGTCACTCCATCTAAAAACAATTTTTTTTTTAATTGGAAAAGGTGCAGAAAAGGGCAACAAAAATGATTAGCCGGCTGGAACAGTTTCCATATGAGGAGTGATTAATAAGACTGAGACTTTTCAGTTTGGAAAAGAGACGACTGAGGTGGGATATGATAGGAGTCTATAAAATCATGACTGGTGTGGAGAAAGTGAAAAAGGAAGTGTTATTTACTTCTCATAATACAAGCACTAGGGGTCACCAAATGAAATTAATAGGCATCAGGTTAAAAACGAACAAAATGAAGTATTTCTTCAAACAACGCACAGTCAACCTGTGGAACTCTTTGCCAGAGGATGTTGTGAAGGCCAAAACTATAACAGGTTTGAAAAAATAACTAGATAAGTTGATGGAAGATAGGTCCATCAATGGCTATTAGCCAGGATGGGCAGGGAGGCAAAACCAAGCTCTAAAGTGTCCCTAGCCTCTGTTTGCCAGAAGCTGGGAATGGGTAATGGGATGGATCACTTGATGATTACCTGTTCTGTTCCCTCTGATTCCCTTTTAAACATCTAGCATTGGCTGTTGTCGGAAGAGTGGATACTGGCTAGATGGACCATTGGTCTGTCCCAGTATGGCTGTTCTTATGTTTTTATCCTTCCTCTATAGCTCATCTGCATGCTACAGTTCTACAGGTTGTAATGACTCTGTGGCATTGGGAATACAGGATATATGTGTCAAGAGTTTTCATTGGTAGATTACTTATCCCAGCCTTCTGTGCTCTTTCAAGATTCTGTGGCTGCAGACTAGTTTGAGCTGGTCATGCTCTCTTGGCTCACTGTTCACTGAGGCAGTACTGCTGGGGAAACTGAGGCAGGAGTGGAGGGGCAGCCTTTAAATTGCAGAGATATTAGGAGTTAGGGACTGGGCTGACCCCATGCACTCCTTCACTTGGGACTGGTCTCACTAATACAGCCCGCTAAAACCCACAAGTTAATTGCGACTTAAAGACCAGATTCACCAGTTTGCTTTGCTCTAGTGACGCAAAACATGTAAACCCAGCTTACCTGGCTGGTGCACTCTGGCTGTTTTATGTTGCTGCTTTCAGGTACTACTGAATCTACCCTGAAAAAGTTAGGATTAAAAAGAATGATTTAAGGTGGTTATTACATATCAGATAATTAGGAATGTCACATGTTCGCATTCTCTTCGAGTTTTTTGTAAGTATTCGTGTGTGATATTTTTAATAATTTGGAAAAAAATAAGAAAATTTCCAGACAAAAAACTTAGGTTAAGATGGAGTGAAATTTGAGAGTATATACCAGTAATTCATGGGTAAAAAAACTTTTGAGGGATGTTGTAATTATCCCAGAACCAAGCATTACAAATTGAAAGTTAAGATTACACTTATAAGAAATCCACATATGTTTTAAGGCAAGACATGCACAGTTAAGGCACCCAAACAACAGTAATTCAGCCCTATAGTGATGCCACATGGGGGGGAAAAAGAATGTGGTTTTTTAAAATATATTTAATCTACTCTGAGACCACAAACATTGGCATGGTTATTGCATAGTGTCAACAGCAATCATTAGGTCTGATCATTAGTAGCACTGGCCTCCCTAATTCCTTCTCTTGGCCATGTATGAGATCCAATCTCTGACTACAGATCCTCAGAGGGATGAGATCTTGTAAGTGACCTGGAGGATGTTGATATGTATGTGCTATACTGAGAGAGGGAGAAGGTAGAGGGGAGGGAAATTATAGGGTATAAGAAGAAGGATAGAGAAGTTGAGGGGTAAGTATGAAGGAGAAGGATGGGTGATGGAAATAATAAAGAGGGTGAGGATGGAAGAGAGATAAAGAGGAAGAGGATAGGGCCAAGAAGGGGAGATATGCCGGGAGACAAAGATGTGGACATGGAAGGAAGGGAGAGAGTAAGAAGGGCAGGGAGATGGAGGTGGGGGGAAGGGTTATATGTACTGTCCCAATTGTATACATTTTCATAGATAAGATGTGTGGCCAGCTCTCTATCTAGATGAACATGAGTTAAAAAAGGAAAATGAGCCCATTGGACTCTGCTGTAGTGACTCCATTCTTGTGGTCACCAAGTGTTTGGCAAGATAGACTATGTTAATGGACACATTACTGCCCATCTGCCTTCTGCTCCCCTGCTAACAAGCAAGGCAAGAAGAAGATAAATCATTACTGCACCCCTAACAGAGTGCAGCAGAGGTGAGTGAATTCCAGCACTTGCATATATTTGCTTTCCTGGAGATTTTTCTCACCTCTCACACACCATCCAGGAGGAAAACGGTTCTTACCCAGTCAAAATATGTTTTCCTCCATTTACCATCAGTGCATGTACCTCTCTCCTGCTCTGCATGAGCTGAGACAATTGTTTTGATATGCAGAGGGAATGGGCATGACTGCAATCTTATCATTCCCTCTTGCTATTTCCTATTGCCTTATGAGATCAAACAGGTTAACAGAATTGGGGATCTCCTAACCACAGCTGCAAGGAAATGTGTCAGAGTGTTAGCAATACACAAAGGACATTTCCTTCTATCTCTCTCCTCCCCCTTCCAAATGTACCCTTCATAGCTTCAATCAGTACAGCAGATTAGGAGAGACCCGGTAAAATGCTAGGAATTGAATGAAACGCCCAGTAAAGTTGGATTGAAATGCTTAATGAAAAGAGAAAAAAAATCTTACAAGGATTTTTAGCTCTCACATTAATGGAATAACTCGTGGATAGGCATAAAACATACCTGATAAGGTCATTTTAGAAATAAAATATATGAAAAATCACTTCTTCCTTCACTAACATGCCAAAGTCCTATCAGTGGTTGGAAGAGAAACATTACCATCCTGTTTCCACTCAGAAAGTGTTGGGATAGGTGCAATATAAACATGTACAAAGAAAACTAGAAGGGTAGACAGACCCAGACATATCAGTAGGTAATGCTGCAAACATCTCCAGTGACGTGCTGCACTGCTCTTTTTGCTGCCACACTGTGGAAAGACAGAGGGCAAGTGTCTCTTCTGTAGTATGGCCATTTCATGCCAAAAGTCTGCGTTGTCTGGCCATAAAGCTGGTTTAACTAGCCCAAGGAGGCTCACAACAATGTAAGGTGATCCTCCAGTGAAGTAGAGCGAAAGTAGGAGATCTTATTCTTCTCACTCTCCCTGCTTTCTTTGTAATGGGGGGGGGGGGGGGGAGGAGTGTATGACTGAAGAAAGGAGGCATGGTCAGAATATCCCATTGCTATGCCATGCTCATTTTGGCCATTGCCGCTTACTGCAAGTTAGAGTAGACCTGTGGTTGCTCTAACACACTGCAAGGGGAATGACCTATATATAGCAACAGTAGGATTCAGGAGAATGGAAAGGAGGACTTTACAATACCTTTGCACACCGCTCCAACTTGTGTTTTGTGCTCTCTGGCCACACCTAACAATCTGGATCAAAATCTTGGACTCGGTCTTTGACAGAAGTAAGTGAAGGAAGAAATGTGATCTGGTGAACTTTGTGACTTCTGAGTTCACCCAGTGGACCATCACCCAATGACTTAAACAGGATGCCCATTCCCCTCCACAACTAACAATCACCTTAGGTGCTGCTGTCATAAGATCCTGTGACCTGGTCCACGGTTATAGCTATATCTCCAGACTGTTAAACTAATTAACACTTTGTTCCAAGACACAAAAATCTATCACTTGCTTTATAGTCATGTGGTAGTTATTGACCATTTAACTATCTGGCCATTCCTATATAATCGTGAGTAATGACACATTAAATAGCATATCAGTGGAATTACTCCAGATTTACACTGGTATAACTGAGAAAAGAATATGATCCCATGAATAACTGCATTGCATCTTTCCTCTCAGGAAAAAACAGAGGGCATGTTGCATGGTAAGTTCTTCTAGAATCACTGAGTGTAATCGTGAAGTATTGGTGCTGTAGAAGGTGTTTATTAGGGTATTGCACAAATACCAAGTGATGTGAACATCATACATGCATACATTAATGTCACATTCAGGTTCAGTAACATTTATATCTGTCTACTCTTTCACCACCTCTTCTTACATGCTTTAGAACACTGACAAGTCCTGAATTCTGATTGATTGATTGATGAGGTGCTGAGTGCAATGTATTGATTTTCTAGATAGAACCTTTTGTCCTAAGATCACAGTACACTCTACAAACTTCAGTGACTGTGCACAGGGACTTCAGTTTCTGGGTGAATAATAGACAGCAGCAACAGTACACAGGAGTTCAAGATAGAAAGTGAAGAACACAATGTGCATTTGAAGGTAAATGGGAGATTTTTTTTTGTTAGATAGAATGTTATCTGAAGTGGAATTTAGCCTGAACAACAGGGCTAACATACCTATAGACTTGAAGAAAGCGTAACAGGATCTTTAATATCTATTTTATTTCTCATCCAAACGTTAGCGTCTTCAGCATTTTAATGCCGCATAACACCATGATGGGGCATTGGATCAGCACTGACTCAAAAGGGCAGAGCAGAGTGCTACCTAATGTGTCAACAATAGCACTTCCTGCAGCATGCTGAGGTTTTCTTAAAGGATTCTGTAACAGGGTGGCAGGATCCAGGAGCCTGTATAGAGATGCAGGCCTTTCATTTGGTGCATCCTGTTAACAGGCGTTTCAATCCTGTGTAAAGCCGCTGGAAAAAAATTGCCGGTTGATTATCATTCTTCAGGAAATGTCCCACTGTTGTACTGGCCCTCAGCTGAGCTTTTTCCAGTCATAGCAATGGGGGCAGCACTCATGTAAACTGGGCTCGCATGTTTTTACCATGATGTCATCTAAATTTGCTGACCACAAAGTGGTAAAAATGCCTGATGGCACTAGCATTCCGACTATGGGTGGATGACAGAAAGGTTGGCCGTGTGGTAAATGGACGGGGCAGTCATACGGAGAGAAACGGAGTGTTTGGTAAGCCAGGCCTGTTCAAACAAAATGTATTTTAATACAGCCAAACACAAAGTTATACATCTAGGAAGAAAGAATGCAGGCCATACCTACAAAATGTGGGACTGGGTCCTGGAAAGCAGTGACTCTGAAAAGGATTTAGGGGTCATAATGCACAAGCAACTGAACATGAGGTCCCAGTGCGATGCTGTGCAACAAAGGCTCATGCAATCCTTGGATAGATAAAGAAGAGAGGAGGAAGCAGGAATAGGGAAGTGATTTCATCTCTGCATACAGCAGTGATGAGGAGACCTATATTGGAATACTGTGTAGAGCTCTGCCATCATGTTTTCAAAAGGAGGTTGAAAAATTGGAGAGGGTGCAGAAAAGAGCCACAAAAATTATTTGTAGGCTGGAGAAAATACTTCACAGTGAGAGACTTGGGGCTTGTGGATACAGGGAAATAGCCCAGAGTAGCTGTTGTGGTTCAGCTTAATCCACTTAGAAGTGGTTAAAGCTAAAGTGGGAAAAGGCACTTTTAGTGCAGAATGAGAGTGTCCACACAAGGAACTAGTGCACAATAGCTATTGCACTTTAAATTCATACCCTAGCTTATTTCCAGTAACTTCCCCATGGAGAGAAGCCCTTGAAGAGCTCAGTTTGTTTAGTGTATCAAAAAGAAGACAGAGGTGACTTGATTACAGTGTATAAGTGCCTTCATGGGGAAAAAATACTGGGTACTAAAGGGCTCAGAGAAAGGTATAACAAAGATCAATGGCTGGAAGGAGAAGCCAGACAAATCCAAATTAGAAATTAGCCACAAATATTTACTGGTGGGGGTGACCAGCCATTGAAACAAACTACCAAAGGGTGTGGTGACTTCTCCATCTCTTGATGTCTTTAAATCAAGCCAGTGGATGCCTTTCTGGAAGTTCTGCTTTAGCCAAACACAAGTTATTGTGCTCTGTACAGGGGTAACTGGGTGAAATGTAATGGCCTGTGCGATACAGAAGGTCAAACTAAATGATCTAATGGACCATTTTGGCCTTCAACTCTGATTCTATGACATGTTAGTGATGTGCTGTCCTAAGCTACCTTCCAAGACACACTAGAGTAGAGTGTTATAAACTTAGTGTTTTCTTGTTCTTGGTCACACTGAAATACTGTTAGAATCCCCCTAAAGAGCAACTCCCTTGTCACATGACATGCTGACAACTAGCATCAATGTGGTACTCTATAAACATTTTGTCTAATTGCTTCCCATAAGGAATCCTCTCTAAATTTGCCAGTCCCCTGTAAGAAGAGACCATTGGAGAGCATCTCAGGCTTGGCTGGGCTTGCCAGGAGCCTAAGTCTTTCTTTCTGAGCATGTGTTTGCTGGGGCACATACAGCTGTGAGAACAGCAGTATTCTTTTCATTTTCACTCCATGTAACATCTGTGCAGGGTTGCTTTTGTGTGTGTGTGTTTTGGATGGTTGGCTGTTTCTCTCCTTCTTGCCTCTAGCTGCTTTGGCTCCTGAACTAGCTTTTACCATGTTGCAAATTTATATTCCTTCTGCTTTCGGCAGGCCCATATGTAGAACTGTCAAAATGTCACTGGCATCAATTGCGAAAGGGTAGAGCCACGCTGTAGTCAGCCAGTTTATTAACAGGGAAATGATTGGGGTTTGAAGAAGGGGAGGGGAGGGCAAAGGGGAATCCATTTTCCAGGCACCTGCTTCTCCCGCTGCACATTCTTTTCTTATCACCTAGAAATCCAGAAAGGCTTTACCAACTGCATAGCAAAAATCCTTGGTGAAGGCTGCTGGAAATACAAAACCCCTTCCTAGTGAGATCCAGTGTGGCTGAGTAGGGGAAGTCAGACACAGATGAAGTAAGGAGCTGCAGTTCACATGCTGCAATTAGACGAGGCATTCATGTATAGAAATTAGAAATGGACTTGAGCTGCAAAATTCAGGTCCTGGTAAGGACCTAGATTTTCATTGCCCCTGAAGTTTGAAGGCATTGGATTCATGGTTTTGGTTTGGCCCATTATAAAGAGTTACGAAATTCAGTCAGGATTCAGATTTTGTACACCCCCAAAATTTGCAGGTGTTTGGCCCCTGCTCATCTCTACGTATAGAGATGACATCTCCCTGCCTTCTTATTTCTTTTCATTTATACGCTGCTTCAGATTTAATTAGAGAGAACAGAACTATGCAAGAAGTCAACAGTGAAAATCAGTGGATGCTCCCCCATATCCTGCTGCAGTTTACAACAAACTTTTTATCTAGCTAAGTTAGCTCTATTGGCCCCTGTTACAATAGTATCTGAGCATCTTTAATGGATTTATTCTCACACCACCCTGCTGAGATAGAGATTATCCCCATTTAACATATGGAAACCAAGCCATTGAGAAACTGAGTGACTTGCTCAAGGTCACGCAGGAAGTCTGTGGGAAAGCAGGGAATTGAACCTGGGTCTTCTAAACCACAGGCTAGCATTCCACTCGCTGGACCATCCTTCCGCTTCCTCAGCCCCTCTTTTTGTCCCTTGGCTTTGTACATTTTTGTTTCCTTTAAAGTAAACTGTGTCCAGCTGATAGCCATGGAAACGGAAGAGCTCTCTTTGTCCACAGAACAGGCAGGAGCAATGTAAATTCCCACATGCACCAACAACAGGCTTCAGCTGTCACCTTCCTGAGGGGTCGTTGAGTTGCCACACCTAGGCCGCCCTGCTATGGCTGCCAAAGTGCGGTATGGACAGTTGTCTATTAGCAATTGTATGGAGGCCCCACAGCTTTTTTCACATAAGGCACTGCACAGCCCTCAGATGATGGCTTACAGTTACTACCAAACTGCCCTTGAGTCAAACCAGTGACCTAGAGGTGAAAGACACCAGAGTCCATTACCAATCCTCTGGGGCATCCAGTCCTAGCTTGTCTCTGTTTATCCCTTTTCTGACATGGCAGTAAAGGCCCCCTGGGTTGCTGATAATGCACTGCAGAGGATAGAATGTATGTCTATCCTTTTCTGTAGGAATGATTTTGAAAATGAGGTTGAAAAAAAGGAAATGAATATTAATAACTGGATTGTCCTGGGGATTCCCGAGTGGAGATGAAGCCCATTGTGTAGTGGAATTAGAGCGAATACCACATGCAGGTGGCCTTTTGTTGCTCTTTGAATGGTGCTGGTAGGTGAAATTTTATTTCATCCCTCAGGATAAAAACCAAAAGGGGATTCTAAGGCAGATCACAGAGAAAGTAGGTGAAATGCCCCCCTCACAAGAGGCAGAAACTCCCCCTTTCTCCTCCCTGTTCTTTCCCTTCTTTCTATACACAAGTCGGAAACCTAAGATGAAGGAGCCCAGGGCTGTGTGTCAGTGGTGAGGAGATGGGGTGTTGGTCTGATGTTCACTCAGTCAATCACTTTTGACAGGGAGGAGTCAAAGTGCGACAGGCCAGGGGAAGGTGTGTGCGAAGTGGGAATATTTCCCACCTTCATCCTAGCTGGCACATCGCAAAATAGTTTCTGTAGCTCCACAGACGTAGTGATTTGGTCTTACCCTCTCTCCCCAGGTGCCAGTCACCACACCAGAGTATTTAATGCTGAACTAACCCCAGATTCAAGTTACACACTAGGTTCCCGGCTCTACGAAGGGCTGAACCCAAACCCCAGATCCTCCCGCACCTGGACTTTGTGGGGGATGAAATTTGAATCTAAATGCAGATGTTGTGGCACAGGTCTGTCTCTAGTGGCCACATGACTTGACTCAGAACCAATCCAGCCCAGCCTTCTAAAGCCCTCTTGACTTGTCTATTGCCAGATTGCCCAGTTAATATGACACCTTGGAGGAGCTGAAAGTGCTTTACAGAAGTAGGTAACTATCATCCCCACTTTAGATTGGGAAACTGAGGCACAAAGTCGGTAAGTGAACTTGCAAAGGGCAGCCCAAATGGAGTAGGCTTATTGAATTCAGTGGGACTATCTGCAAGTGTAAGTGCTACTCACTGGGAGTAAGGGTTGTTGAATCAGGCCTGACATGGGGAATATAATCCATGTTTTTTGACTTCCAGTCCCATACTCAAACCACCAGACCATGCTGCCTCTTATGGAAGCTGAAATCCTCATACACGGAACATCAAAAATCAAAACGTGGATTTCTGGCAATTAAGCAGCCATCCGCCCCTCTCCTCTTCATCCCAAGTGGGATTTTAATATACTTCCAATTTCTCTTTTTTTGAAAAAAAAATTAGTAATCATTTATAGTATGAGTTCTTTTCAAGAAAACGGAGAAGCATTCAGCACTGTTATACATTTTCCCCTTTTTTAAATGGTATCTATTTAAATGCAGATTTTCTGGTTTCCTGTGTGGAGTTTGGAAGCTATGCCTTTCAATTTAAATGTTAATAGAAGAGTAAACTTCAAAATCAAAATTTCTCCATGAGGGAAAGTGGTTTTTTTTTTATTTAATATATTTCTATACTTTCTCCCTCCTTCTCCCTCCCTTTCTTCCCTCCCTCCCTCCCCACTTCTCTTGTATTAAATAGTCTTTTTTTCTAAATAAGAATACACTTTTCAAAAATCCTAAATTAAAATGTTTAATGCCGGGATCTGTGGAATGAGGATGTTTGAGCAGAGCCCTGAGGTGCTGATAAAGCCAAGATATCATCCTTCTGCCTCCAGCCTTTTTCATCCCAGCCATTATCAAATCTGCTGCTCTGAATGCTTTATGGCAGCATTATTCTTGGGTTGGCACTGCATAATATTCCACCAGTTGCTGGGGGGGGGGGAAGAGACACAGAGAAAGATATAGATATATAGATATAATTGCTCTTTCTAAAATGAGCAAGAAGATTGTTGATGGTAGGTGAGGGAGGGTAGCAGTGGAGGAAATTCCATTGGTCTGAAAGTGATGGTATGAAATGGAACAGCAGAGATGGTGCTACAATGTCTGTCCCTTTCCATCTCTCCCAGGGCCCAATCCTGGGAGATGCTGAGTACTTCCAACATCATTTATCTTCAGTAGGAGCTGAGAGTGAATCTGCATTTTGCGAAAAGTTTTCATTACCTCTTGGGATGAGGCCCTTCCATACTATCATATTCACCTCCTCCTCTTTGTCTCCCTCTCATCTTTCTTATGAATTCCCTTCTTTTTTTCTTATTTCTTTCTTGTCTTCCCCTCCTTTCTCCCTCTTCTCATAGCTTTCTTTTTTCCATGTGTTGGATCCTTACTTTCTTTTTTCTTTCTTTCCCTCTCTCAAAGAGGAAGAAAGAGAAAAAGCTCTTTTCCATTTTCTCTTCCCCTTTATTTAGTGCCTTATTAACCTCTGCCATCTTTTGCCAGCAGTGACTCAGATAGACTCGGGTTCAACATGTGATAGCCTGAGATTAAATTTTAATCAACTCCCATGAATTCAGAGAGCGAAGTACTTCCAACATTCAAGATCCCATCTTAATAGTAATCAGAACAGTGATTAGGTAGCACCTCTTTCCTCTTAGTCAAGGAATTCTAGACGGGGAACCCATCAGTTTCACTCCAGTGGGATCACTGCAGAACAAGGCACTCATATGCCACAGTGATGGGTGCAATACAAGACCCAGAATAGAATAGCAGTCTCTTGTCCTGTCTGGACAGGGTGCTCCCTCCACAGAGAGACATTTGTAGACTGAATGATGATACATCTAAAAGGACAGTATGCTATTCTGTTGACAAGTGGGAGAAGAGACGAGGCCCTCACCCTCTGGGTTATTTCCCTCCCTTCACTGGCATGGGTGATCTGCGGACTTCTTCTCATGATCGGGTCTTGAGTGAGCTTGAACAAGGCAACTGGAAAAAAAATTAGCCAATTCTCATTTTTTCTCAGATTAATTTAGATGGAATTGTTTTGGGGATGTTTTGGCCCCACTTTAGGGTGTCTTCCTCCACAGTGATCACCTGGTTCTCATGTTTAGGGTCTCAGAATTTCCCCTTTGATCTGATGTGCATGAAGATTGGAAGCAGGTTTTTCTAGCCTTAAACCACCACTATATATTCATCAGACTGGACTAAATTACACATTCTTCTCAATGGGTTATAGAACTGAATTAAAAATGAGAGACTAGTAATGGGATACAGAGCATTTTTGCAGCTAGGTAACTTCTTCACATCCATTTACATGGCCTTATCACATTGTTTCCTGAATGCATCACAAGCAATAGTGAATCTATTTCCACCCCCTGTAAGATGGGGAAGTATTATCCACCTCTTACAGGTAAGGGACTGAGGAGCAGAGAGATGAAAGATCTGATTTTCAGAGGTGTTGAGCACCCACAACTCCACTTAAGTCGCTGGGAACTGTGAGTGCTCAGCACTCTTGAAAATCAGGTGACTTGGCCATGGTCACACAGAAAGTCAGTGGCAGAGCCAGGAAGTGCACCCAGACCTTCTGAATCCCAGTCCAGTACTTTAACCACAAGATCCTCTCAAGTCCTGCTTTCCTGACTGGAAATTGCCCTGCCATCTCCTGCCTGGGCTGTTTATTGGTTCATGTGCATTGAGTTGATAATCTAGGGAACAGAGTTCCCAGTCTAGAAAACAGACTCCCTAGAGGATAGATGTTCACATTGCAGAAACCAACTTCACAAATTACACAAAGGACTTGGTTCTGGGAGGTGCTAGACACCCTGCTCTCCTCCCTGCCCCACTCCATGAGCTTTCGAACACCCTCACCTCCCACCAACTTAGTGGAAGCGAGGCAGCTCAGCACTTCACATTAAGTTCTCAATACCTCACAGAATTTGGCTCGAACTGGCACCTTTGTTGGTTGTCTCAGTAGAGAGCCTGAAGACCGAATGGCTCTAGAGACAGAACTCACCACTCACCCAAGAGGTGGCTTCTCCGGCTCGGAGTTGAGGCACATTGGCAGGGCGATGTGGTGAAGCTTGCATTAATGCCACCTAAGCTTTTCCCTGTTGGTAGATAAATAGAGGAATTCAGTCTTCAGAGCTGTCAATCCCACACCTTTCCCTAGCACTAAATTCACTTTAGAAGAAAGAATGTGTTCTTTGCTCTGAGACCCCGAGCCTATTCCAGCTTTCTTCCAGACCATTAGAGAACACAGAAGAATTTCCATTTAAAAAGCCAGGCTTTCTGCCCAGCCTCTCGTGCTACCAGCAGAGCTGGAAATGCTGTGGGACATAGGCAGCGCAGTCATCCCTGGGAGCAAGGACGGGAGCGCACCAGGGTCTCCAACAGCAATCCTACGGTCCAATTTAAAGGGCTATTGCCGAGCTGCAATGCATTCCTCCTTGGCCAGCAGAGCGGAGCCTGTGATGTGGTTCCTCAAAGGTGAGACAGTTTAAAGTGAAACGTGATGGGTATAAAGAGGTGGGAATCCTCAGAATTATTCAAACGATCAAGAAGTTTTTGCCAGGAGGGAAATGAAATAAGTACAGATCAAAAAAGCACTTCTTTGATGTGAGTAGATTCCACAATTCAAGCTGATGATGAGCCACGGTGCTTGTGTCTCAGATTCTTCACTAGCCCCAGCATCCGTGAAAGCTACATAATGGAAGGTCTCTTGGCACTTCTAGAGCTGGGAGGTATTTGCTTTGGGTAGCCTTCGCTGGGAGCTGCAGGAAGGTCTTAAAGCTATAAATGTAAAGAGAGAGAGGCCAAAAACGTAGGTGCCTCAAACCCTCTTGCATATTTCTTGGGAGGGAAAAAATTGTTAGGCCAATTACAAACATACTTTGCTGGGAGTGAAGCCAAGCCAGAAAACAGTCCCAGGTGATCAGATACCACAGTGATAAATGCCTAGAAAGGAAAATTGGAGAGAAAGGAAAATGTCGGCTTTGGAATTTCACTGGATAGACACAACGGATCAGCTTTATGTGCTTTCTGAGGGGGAGGGAGGAAAAACTCTCCTGCATTTCCTCCCCCTCCAAAACTGGAGTCCCTTTTGGGGCTTTGGACCTGGATCAACCAAACAGGTCTTACTCTGTCATGGGGGTTGTAAGGACAAAGCTGTGTGGAAGATGTTCCCTTGTTTCTGCTAGTCTACTGTAGCTCAGAGATGAGTAGTAAAGCAGTGGATAATAACATAATTTTCCCTCCCTGGCCAAACCTTTTCATTTTGGGAAGGGGTAAGAGGAGAGTGGGATTGGAGGGGGCTGAAACAAAAGACAAAACCATTCCATTTGATAATATTCATATCCCTCTTTTACCAAGACGAAGCACAAGGCCTCTGCCTTCAATTGTAAAACTCTCTACGTCAGTGCAGAACTGCATCTAATCTCCCTTCAATTTCAGCTGTACAGATTCAGCCTTTGTGCATTGACCTTTCTAATGTCCATTATCAGAAAGTCTCTTGAAGACAAATCCTTCTCTCCAGTTTCTGATGAGACACTTTTTGCCTTTTCTTTTTTTCCCCTCTCTTGTACAAACCAGGTGCCTTTTTTCCCTTCTTTCTTTTTTTGTTGCGCCAAAGGGCTCTTTCATTTCCACCGTGTCTCTGATGCCTCTTCCCGTACAGTCACTCCCTGAACTACAGAACAAAAGCCACAAGTGAAAGTGGAACCTGATATTCAGGCCGCAGGCAGGGCTGCCGGCTGCCTCAAATTTCTCAGGGCCCCCTGCTTTTGACAGCTCTGGCCCATGTCCTTTGAGAAGAGGTTGCAGAACTTTAGCAAATCCCAAAGGTAGTCTTGATCAGGAACCTCCCACCATTTGGAAGCATCGTGATGAGAGCATGGAGGGGAGTCATGGCAATGTGGAGTTTTTATTCTGAAGCAAAAGTCTCTATAATTATGCCAGTTCTACTCGTGCCTTATTATTCAGCATCTGTACCGGCAGTACATGGGTGACATCCACTTCTCTCTTTCTTTTACGTCAAATATAAACAGTGTAATCATTCAGTACTCTCCATGCTTCGCCAAAATCTAGCACCTAGAGGAAGAGCAGCTGTCTGAAGCTGAACCCAGGCAAGGCTGAGGTGGTTCTGGTAGGGAGAGAGGAGCACCTCAAACAACTTGCCTCCTTTAGTAAGGGCAGCTGCCTTCAGATAGTTTAGTCAGCTTCAACCTTTGGGTCTCTTTGGACGCCTTAATGCTATGGGATGCACAAATAGCCTGCTGAGGGAAAAAAACGGGGACTTATATTTGCACCTAACCAGACGACTAAACCCTATCCTAAGAGACACAGACCTGAACACCCACAGTGATCCATGCACTTGTGACATCCAGGCTTGATTATTGCAATTCATATCTAGGAATGAAGCCACATCACCTGAAAAAGCTCCATCTGATAGAAAATGCAGTAGCCCATCTGTTAATCACACAGATCATCATGAACATGGCTCCCTGGTGCTCCCATTTCTGAACTAGTTCCCCACTGAATACAAAGTCCAGTTCATTGGCTCTTTTCTGAAGTTCAGATTCTTCCTTGGGATTGGCCTTGGGTGCATGAGAGATTGCTCCCTCCATGACCTCACACAGTTGCTATATTCCACAGGAAAAATGAAACTGTCAGCCAAAATAATGAGGCTCAAAGAGCGCAGAAGGCAGAACTTTCATGGAAGCTTGACTTAGACTATGGAACTCACTGCCACGAGAAATAATGACCAGGAGACTCAGCACATTCAGAACTAAATGCAAAATTTGTCTCTTTGATTTCTTTTCTTTCATAAGATCTTTGCAGATTTATACATACACATAAAACCCCAAACAAAAGAACCTTATAAACTAATCAAGCTGTTCGTCCTGCAAGATGGAAAGGAAGAGAGGAAGAGAAATTATTGTCATTTCTATTTTTAAATAGTTGTGGAAATGCTCAGGTGCTCTGGTGTAAGCACCTTGGCAGACAGACAGACAATTCCCCAGGGCACAAATTAAAAACTTGTTAGAATTTCCATTATAATAAGCCCACCCCACCATATCTGACAGGGCTCAGACTGAGTAGCATGAACCACAACCAGGAACAAATGTTTGTGAAGTGTCTACATTAGTTAACATGTGTTAATGCCCAAACACATAACACATGTTACAACATGACAAAACTCTAGTCTAGACAAGACCTTTGTGTTTTGCAGGTGAAACCTTAAGAAAATGTGGTCCTGTCGTCTGTGCATTGCCATTACAGATCCCATAAAACTTTTTGTAAAAGTAAGAGTTCCTCTAAATCCTTCTGTGCAAACATTTTCCATTTTGCCCGTGTTATCTGCCTGGCTACTCTCTCCCTTCCAGAAGTGGCTGCATTTCAGTGGGTTTGAGTATACATTTCTGAACCACTTTGTGGTAAAGATGCTGTATATAAATGTAAACTATTATTATTTATATTAAAATGGGTTTTTCTTGTTACTGTTGCTAAGTAGAAACCCTTACATTGCAAAATGAGACTCTAAGAGCAGCAATTGTGCAAAAAAGAAACTCAGAGGTGAATGCATTTTGGCCGTGTTTCAGGCAGACTGGAAGTGTTTCTTCCATTATCTTGCTGTTCACAGAATGGAAAACCCCAAACCAGCATTTAAGCTGTGAGATGAGCAAGCCACAAAACACACAGTTAAAATTACCTCCAGTAATGCTCAGTTACCCAGTGTGATTGGGTTCTGCTGGTGATGGTTCTAAATCTGAGGGCAGTATGAAAATTGCTGTTTCACGCATCTCCAGCTTTCTATCTTGCTAGCAATGTGTTCTGGCGTCGAGGAAAGAGGAAGGACTATCCTCTGTGGCTTATTCCCTTAGCAGAAGTTTGTAGTTTAGAGTTCTGTGGGCCAGATATTCAGTTGGTGTAAATGAGCATAGTTCCATTGAAGTGCGGGGAGGGGAAAGAGGGTAGACAGTGCAGCACAGAATATCTGGCACATTCCTTACAGCAGCTTTACCCTTCTTGTTGATTTGATAGCAAACACTGAGCGCAATTCTGAACTCCTGAAGTTAGTAGGATGCTCTTGTGATTAAAGCACTCACCTAAGACTCAGGTGATCTAGGTTCACTTCCTGGCTCTGCCACAAGCTTCCTATGTGATCTTGGGCAAGACTCTTAATCTCTCTGTCTTGGTTTCCCATCTTGAAAACAAAGCTCATATTTTCCTTCCTTACAGAGATGCTGCAAGGAAAAAATGTCTAATGTTTGTGAGGTATTCATCTCCTATGATGATAGGGAGGCAAATAGGTATCAACGGGAGGAAGGACTGAGCCCTTATTTTAGAAAGACAACTTGTGGTTTCAAAGAAGAGAATGAAACATCACTGGTCAAAAAGGCACTCTGATTTTTTCAGGTAACAACACTGATTCAAAACACGTCCCATTTGTGGTTACTGGGGTGTGACACTACCTCCACACTATGATGCTCAAACCAGAGCAGCATAACAGCCACAGATGGACAGATGTTATGGAGAAAGCAGAGGGAGGGGCGTTTGCAAACTCACAGCAAGAAGATTCTACTGCATGCTAGTTGGAAAAAATAAATCTGCATCAGCTTCTCTTTTGTTTCTCATTACGCCCAGGAAACCTGTAGAGTAAACATTCCCCAGCTGAGGCCTGTAGTGCTGTTAGGAATCGCATGGAATCTTGTGAGATTTTTTCGATCTCTCTTCCCAGCATTGTGCATGAGGTCGATAGCTCTCAACCCTCTCATCTCAGCTTCATGCCTGAGACTTGAGGCTATTCCATCCCTTCTTTTCCACACTATTAAACCTGAGGTTTCGGGCTCTCGTGGACAGCCCACACCAACATCACGCATGATGGCCTTCCCTGCCCCTCCTCACCTTCCTTGTGCCCAGTGTGCTGTTGGCATTGCTGCCTGCCATACACACCAGCAACACTGTGCCTGGCTGTGATGTTTTGGGGATCAGCCAGACCAGCAAGGGGTTCTGTCACCCCCTGAATGTAACTTTGGGTGCCTTAATGCTATGCTGCTGTGCACAGAGCTCTGACATCAGTAGCCAGCCCGCAGCACAAAGGTCTACCACCAGCCTAGTTACTCCTTGTAGTGGCCCCA
This sequence comes from Emydura macquarii macquarii, assembly GCF_026122565.2. NCBI lineage: Eukaryota > Metazoa > Chordata > Testudines > Chelidae > Emydura > Emydura macquarii. The sequence goes on from NW_027133667.1 coordinate 4,607,916, forward strand.
ACAACCTCCTTCAATCCAAGGTCTCCCCAAATCTATTCACCCCAAGTCCTTAACTACCGGACACTGGAACTTTTGCCTTCTGCTTCGTCACCCCTGAAGGCATGAAACCTTCCCCCAGTTGTCAGTTCACCTTGGGATATACACTCCACGCAGTTTGCACCTCAGAGACCTTCTTGGGGTTAACATAAACAAAATGTTTATTCAATAGAAAAATCCTAGATTCAAAGATGAAATAGGCAGGAAAGCAAACACACACAACTTACACAGGAAATAAACATAAAGACACAGCCTCAGGCTTTACATTCCTATATTAGCTCAATTCCCTTTCCTAATAAAGCTCCCTGTTGCTGCTGAACAGTTTCCCAGAATGCCGCCTGTCCTTGAGGAGATCTAGTGTTTCACAGACAGCAGCCCACATAGATGCTGGCCCTCAGTTTCTGGATTAAAAAAAAACCTTCATACACAAGCTTCTTGTTAAAAAAGCCTGCATACATTCAGTCATAACCTGGACACGTATCTCCTAATGCAGTGGTTCCCAACCCATGGGCCAGGCTCTTTCAAAGTGGCTCGCTGTTCCCCTCCCACCGACTGCAGAAGGGAGTCGCTGCCTAAGGACCTAGGCAGAGTGTGTTGCTGTGGGGCTACATGACCAGTGCAGGCTCCTTGCTGCAGCCAAGGGGATGGGAGATCAGCGCTCCTTGCCCACTGCTGTAGCAAGGAGCATGGCAAAAGCACTCCACCCGGGTCCATAGGCACTGGGGTCCCTGCTGGAGCCAGATGGAGCAGAGATCAGTGCTCCCTTCCCCTGGCTCCAGCAGAGAGCAAAGCCCCCCACCCGATATTATTTTAGTTCAGTAAAATCTCTGATCTGAAGTCAGGATGGGCTAGCTACTGCAGCCACAGCTAGCCCAGTCAATCACAGATGCTCGGGTGGGATTCATAATCACCATTACACCACTTTTGTGTTAAATGCTAGGTTTATATATATATATATATATATATATATATATATATATATATATATATGCAATATTACAAACCTCAAATATTTTTGTTTAAAAAATCATGAGTCAGCTGCCCCCAAAATCATGAGATTTTAAAAAATAATAAATGTTGGGTGCTTTTTTATTTTCCTTCTGGTTTTTGAGCCTTTAGGTTCATATTTTAAAGCTTTTCTCCACAATCATGATGGCTAGAAACTTACAGAAAAAGAAAGAAAGAAAGGAAAAAAGAAAGCTGAGATTATCATGTAATCAAATGACTCAAGGAGCTGGGACTTTAAGAAAAACAAACAAACAAAAAATCCCACCAGGGAACAAGCCTAGGAAATAAGTGCCCCAGTAAGAAATAAACCACTTGTGCGTTTAGAAACAAAAAACTTCATTATCGAAGCTTTCAACAAAACTGCACAAAAAAGGAAAGAGAAATGCATTTGTTTTCTGGAGCAGCACCTCCACCAGGGTAGGTTGTAATTTAAATTCTCAGCCACTAGTTTGTCAGGAACCAAGGAGCAAGGGCTTGACCAATCTCTGCCATCCCTTCACAGAGTGAAGGCATAATCCCCAGGGATGCATATATAGATCCTCAGCAGGGACAGAACTAACATTAAACAATCATTGGACTAAACAAGGTGATTCTCATGCCTTTCCATATCATAGCCCTTTATATTAACAACAGAAAAATGACGTCAAGGCTTCCCTCTCCTCAAGCCTGAAGAAAGGGAGAGTGGTCCTGACTCCCATGTTGAGAACCTGTGCTCTAGTGAGCCATTGAGACTAGCAGCCAAACAGCTGATGAATTTGAAGCTGGATTATACATTATAGTACTTACCAAATAAACACAGTAATAACCAATTTAATGACAGCATATAACCACAATCCTAAAAGATGTAATTAGCTTTAAGTATTATCATATGTAGCATATAATAACATGACATTGATTATACTGTAAAAATGGATTCATGAGAGTGCTACAATCTGTGCACCTGCGGCAGTGTCAGGAACTGGGAGGCGTACTCATAATGCCATGCACGACATGCCATATGTGGACGTGGGGAAGCAGCGAACCTGAAAGAACATGGCTAGCATGGGACACACGCTACGCTATTGCAGCTTGCAGTGGTTCAGTCACACTGGCACAAGTTTCAGCTATGCATTTCTCTAGTGTAAACGCACCTTTGGTTGATTAGGTTTCACTCTCCTGAGACATCACAATCCTATTAGTTCTCTAGTCATCCTGAGGGTCTTCCAAGAAAAACTAGGGTGGGACAAGGCCTGAATTTTAAAGTGTAAAAAACAAACAAAAAACTTCTAAAAAATCAGAATTTTTCAGGACGTCTTTAAACACCATAAGGAAGGGAACAAACACAGTTTAGTTTACTTTTTGAAGATAACTTTACACAAGAAAAATTGCCAAAGATAACCATGTTTGGGCAAAATTCCATCACCTTGCTTCTGTGTCCTGTTTGTTGACATGAGAGACCTCCCATGCCCACAACCAGGGGAGATTAATGAGGCCGTTAGGATGCAAAGCAAAATTGATTCCCAAACCTTCTTTCCTTGTTGAGTAGCATTTAGACAAAACAGTACTAGTAATAATACCGCTCCTACAGGTCTGTGCCTAAGGGAGACAGACTTCCATTCTCTCACCTCCTCTTTTCTAAATAGCCAGAGGGTGCTGATTCAGTGATGCACTACATTATATACATTAAGTACTGTCCAACAGCAGAATCACTTTGAATAGACTTGTTTTTAACACTGACATCCTGGAAGCTCTGACAGGTAAAGAGAGCCAGGGAGGTATTGTCAGACAGGCAAAGGCTGTTTATGAAACCACCTTTCCCATCATTGCCATTTGCAAGTGGTGCCCCTCTGGGGGAGGGGGTACGACAGGACAGAAACCAAACTGGTTTGGAACAACATGGAAGTTTATCTTTAATTTGTAGTTCTTCCTGATAAGCTTAATGGGAGGGCTTGCCAGCACCTGCCAGATCCCAGGATGTGTGAGAAGCCTAGGCCCACGGCATTAGTTGTCCTTGTTATCCATTGTGGCAAAGAGAAACAGAGAATTGGAGCTGGTCTGTGGGACCCACTATTGCTGGGCCAGGTTTCCCCTCACCCCACCCAGGAGAAAAGCTGTCATTAACCCAATGGCTGATTCACTGTTTTCAAATCCCCCTCTTGCGTCCCTTCCTCCCACATGCATTCTGTTATTTGAAAGAAGAAGAAAAATCTTCTGCAAGTAAAATTTGCTTGAAGTGGGAGGGAATGTGTTTGTGGTGCTGACTTGGGTGGAATTTTTCCTCTGTGTGGTGAGCATGGCAGCGTGTGAGTGCCTATGTGTACACGCCCGCCCGCGCCTGTGTGTAGCTGAAAATAGTCAAATGTTGAAAGTGCCCCCACTCTGGGTATCCGATCTGCATGCGTCAAGGAGCTCACTGACTCCAGCAATCTCTGCCGTTTCAGTAGCCATGTGGACTCTACTGCTCTGCATTTCACATTGGAAATAGCTGTGAAAATGTTTGATTTTCTCCTGTGTACAAGCAGGAGATAGTAGTGCAACTATCCCTCCCTTTCTGATGAATCCTGCTGTGGGACATGGGAACACTTTAATTTGAATGTTTTTCTTCCACTATATTTTCCTCATATAAAATGCTCAGGAGTGTTGTGTCATTTGCTAAAGCAAGCCATAATGCTGGCAGGTACTGTGCAGGCGTGGGACATGCACAGTTGTGCTGAGGCGCCTCAGTTCTAACCTGCAGTGTCCAGATGCTTTATTCCCAGATACCTGCCCTCCCTCAGCTCTGCCACTGCTCCTCAATCCTGACTGCAGCACCCAAACACCTCCCCATCAAAAAGTCATTTGAAACGTTCACCATCTAAAGCCAAGAGGGGAAAGAAAGTGTCATGCCATGATTCTTTGTATTTGAGGTACTTATATGGCCCTCATCACCATGGTAGCTGAACACCTCACAGTCTTTAATGTATTTGTCCTCGCAACGCCCCTGTGAGGTAAAGTAGTGCTATTATCCCCACTTTACAGATGGGGAACTGAGGCCTGGGGAGACTAGGGATATGTCTACAGTGTGCACTCCTTATGACGGTGTGTAGAGTACATACTCTGCATGCCCCCAGCATGGGTATAATAGCAGTGTGGCCGGTGAGGCACTGATAAGGCGAAGTAAGACACACTTGAACCCTGTGGATAGGTATCCCACGTGGCTCTCTACATGCCCAAGCAGAGCCTCCCCTATCTACACTGCTCTTTTTAGCAGTGTAGTATCTTACTACCAGAGCCTTTCCCCATCACAGGGAAAGTAGTCGGCGGGGAGTGGGAGAACTCGGGCAGCGGAGAGGCACCAGGGGAAAGTTCCGGCAGTTCTCTGGTGCTGAAGCCTTTCCCTGAGGCAAGGAAAGACTCCAGGTAGCAAGGAGACAGTGGGAAAAGGTTCTAGCAGTTCCCCACTGCTGGAGACTTTCCCCACTGCCCTCCCCCTGTCAGAGCGTTTCAAACTGATGCATGTAGCTACAAACCGCAGTGTGGACGCAGCCTGGGCCATGTAGTTATACATACCCTACACATCACCACCAGGGGCGTGCAGAGTAGACATACTTTCAGTGACTTGGTCAGGGTCACACAGGAAATCCCGAGTCCCCAGTTAGCTCGCTAACCACAGGACCATCCTTCCTCTGCATCATCATGATACAAATCCTCCTGGGCCAACCACTGACAAGGCTGTGCCAAAGGAGGCAGATGTTTTGGGTTAGCGTTTTCATGAAGGTCTAACCATAATAACTGGTCCAATTTCACAAGCTTCCTGTTGTTCTCTCTCACTTTGCAGACCTGCGCAGGATGACGGCTGGCTTTATGGGCATGGCTGTGGCCATCATCCTTTTTGGATGGATTATCGGGGTGCTGGGGTGCTGCTGGGATCGAGGCCTTATGCAGTATGTAGCAGGGCTTCTCTTCCTTATGGGAGGTAAGTGTGTTGTTTTCAAAGAAATGTCTTCTGCCTTTCTGCATCTTATATATGGTTTCAAGGTTGTCTTAAATACCAGGGTGTCTGATTTGATTCTAATCTTCCACTGATGTAAATGAGGAGTAACTCAGCTAAAGCCAGTGGTGTTTGTGTAAATAAGATCAGTCAAGCCCCGCAGGCAGAGCTGGCTGAATGATTCACAGTAAATAGTTTATTTATCAGATTTAGCCCTTTTTTCCCCCACGTGGCTCTTTGATGAAGAGATGACGATTTCAACAGATTTGCTTCTTGTTGCTCACTTGTGTCATGTTGTGGTGCAGACAGGAGTAAGGAGCACAGACAGGCATGTCTGGTGTCGGCAGAGGTAAGTGCGTTAGCAATGATAAGCTGGAAGTGACACAAATAATCATTCCCCTTCTGGGTATAGTGAGACCAACAATATTAACACTCTCCATGCCTATCGACACAAACTTGTATTCAACAAATGCTCTGTGCAGACACATTTCAACCTGTGGATGCTTGTAAATTGTTCAGTGTGAGGATTCAGTATTTGCAATTTTATGGAAAATAGGTCTGTTGAATTAACTGGATATCATTTTTTTATGAGATTACAAGTTTGGCTGATCAAGGTAACTGTGTTGATGTGACATGCTCAGATATCTGTAAGACGTTTGACTTAGTACCCCTTGATATTCTGATTTAAAAGTAACAGTATACAAAATCAATATAGCACAATATTAAATGGGTTAAAAACTGGCTCCCTGATAGATTTCAAAACAGGGTTGTTAATGGAGAATTATCACTGACTGGGGCGGTTTCTATGTGGGTGGCATAAGGATGATTTCTTCGCTCAATGCTGTTTAATAATTGTATTAGTGATCTGGAAGAAAACAAATAATGACTGATAAAGTTTGCAAATGACACAAAGATTGGTCAGTGATCAGTAATTATGGGGACAGAACACTTATGCAGACCAACCTGGATCGCTTGGTAAACTTAGGACATTCAAACAACAAGCTTATAATACAGCAAAATGCAAGGTTATACATCTAGGAATAAAGAATATGGGTCATATTTACAGGAGGAAAAGCAATGATTCTGAAAAGGATCTAGGGATCAAGGTGGATAACCAGCTGAATAAGAGCTTCCACTGCAATGCTGTGGCTACAAGGACTAACAGGGTTCTTCAATGTATAAATGGGAATATTGAGTCAGAGTAGGGAGGTAGTGTTACCTTTACACAGAGCATTAGAGAGACTATTGCTGGGATACTGCATCCAGCTCCAGTGTCCATGCTTTTAAACGGATTTTGAAAGATTGGAGGGTGGTCAGAGAAGAGCCACAAGAATGATTTTAGGTCCAGAAAACAAGGCTAGAAATAAGACTGTTTAGCCTATGGAACAAAAGATTAAGATGTGACTTGATCATGGACTAGAATTACCAAGGAGCAGATATCTTATACTAGAAGGTTCTTTAACCTGGCGGACAAAGAAAGAACAAGATCTAGTGGATGGAAATTGAAGCTAGGCAAATTCAAACTGAAATAAGATGCATTGACTGTTTTATTAAATCTGACAAATCCTGTCAACATAGTGAGGTGGTTGTAATATAGATGTGTTGGTAAGAGTGAACTTTTTTCTGCTCATTTGTAGTCACATGACATAAGCCAGGGTTACAAAAGGTTATTCCCCTGTCATGTGACATAAATAAGTAGCTACTAACTCTTCTGGCTACTGTTACATCTTCCCTCATTTTTTAAAAGTCAAATACAAATGAAATATCACCCCCCAAAAAACAATCACAATCTGAAACAGTCAATTAATATAATAGACTAATAGAGACATCTAAGCTGGACATTAGACATCTGTCAGTAACTACCATCTCTGAACCTCTGGCTTTCTCATCACATGGTTTCTTCTTGGAGTATGTCTACACTTCTGGGTCTGCTTCGAACTCCACAGGTCGATGCAGCTGCATCAGCTGAGCGGGCAGTGGAGACCTGCACAATCGGTTCCGGAAGTGCTCTCCGGCCGATACAATAAATCCACCCTCCTGAAAAGAGTAACACTGCGTTGACAAAAGGGCGTTTCCTGTCGATGCAGCGCAGTGGAGATGTCGCGGTAAGGGGACATTAGTAAGTTGATGGGAGATATAGTACGTAGCTTGTGTATCTCCCGCCCGGCAGTGCAGACCAAGCCTTGTTCTCATACTACTCATACATACTTCTGCAGAGGCCAGGTTAGCCCCTGAGATAAATCCGCAACTTGGAGCCTATTTATTGCTCTTGGTGTTTTTCCACTGACAGTGATTTGATGGGCAGGTGTTAATTCTGTCAGCACATGAGCACTGTCAGGTAGCTTTCTGGTTGTCCTCCAAAAGCAGAGAGTCGGTGTTCTCCATAGTTTCACTTAGCTGTTATAAGAACTTGCAGGGCTAAAACCTGGGACCAGGTGGGTTTTGAGCCACTGATGCAGCTGCATCACCACTGGAGGGGTTAGGCTACATTCCCACAAGCAGACCCTGTGAAGCTAGGCTCAGCAGGCAGTACCATCCAGCAGGGTCTGAGTGGCGGCCCCTCACAGCCCACCCACTGGCCAATGCCAGTATTTAAAGTTTTTTAAACCAGGAAGCCATCGTGAGGAGCTGTCTGAGCAATGACACAGACTGCCTGCTTCTGCTCCAGACCTTGCTTGTGATAGATGCTAGACTTTGGCTTCTGACCCTGGTTTGTCCTTTACTTCACTATTCAATTGCTGTTGGTAACCTGGTGCCTGACCCTGATTTCCTGGTATCCTGACCTGGTTTGACTCTGACTCTCCTATCTGCCTGCTGCCACCAACTTGGTGTCTGAGCCTGACTTCCTGGCATTCTGACCTGGCTTGCTTCTGACCCCAAAGCTTGTCTGCTGGTCTCCCCTTACCAGCTGACCAAGGCACATTGGCTGTCCAGAGCCCAGACCTGATGGCTGTCTTCTGTTCCTCCTGTAGAAGTGACCTTCAGATGGTTATGACATATGACCTTTGTGCAGATGACAGCATACCTTGGGAGGTTGGCAGCCAGGGGCTGTTTGAGAACTAACCTTCTCTTCCACTTGCAGTGGGGATAATTGTAGGCATTCTTTGTCATATTTCTTCTGTTTTCATTTCCAGGCACACAGCTCTTTTGTAACTGCTTCAGGGTTAAATGTCTTTAGCTCAAGAGGCTTGTTAGCTGTCTAAGGATTTTGTCCCCCTGACCAAAATTCTCTAAACTAATCATTTTCATGAAGCATTATGAGGTGTATTGTGATAGTCTAACAACGCCAAATATGCATACCTGGAATTGGCCTGGGCTGCTGCTGCTTTTCTTTTTTTTTTTAAATGAGGGTCTATTATTTTTACTGAATTTTCTGCTAGCCCATGTGATTTTGCAAAGTAAGGACTTGATATAGTGTGCTTGACCTAATAAATCAAAAGAATTGCCGAAATGAGTCACTGGGGAATTGTGGGCCATTATCTGTTATTAGCTCATCTGGAATCCCATGGCAAGTAGATGGTGATTTACAGTGTGTTATTATATTGTTATTCAGTGTGTTTTGCAACAAGTTAAAAAGATTCACTAATAAGAAGTCATCTTTCCTGTTTAGTTCACATGTATCTATACCAACAGAGATCAAGAATCTCTCATGGCCTCCAGGGTTATTTTGCAGTCTGTTTCCTGTATTTATTGCTGATTTCACACTTGGATACCTTATCTCTGATGGCAGTATTTGCTTGGTCATAATAGGGGTTTTTTAGCCTCTCTTCTAACACTTCTAAATACCCAGATGGGCACTGTGGAATTTGTATTTAGCATTTCTCACCTCATGCTGTTCAATCTAAGAGACTTTTCTTTGGCATGCTGCAGAACATTATGCCATCTCTTGTTGTGGCATTGATCATTTTTTATCATAAACCCACAGATCATCAATTGTTACTTCCATCCCATACAGAGCTTCAAAGACGTGGGGCATGATGGGAAAAATCCTGGCCCTTCTGAAATTAACAGCAAAACACCCATGGACTTCAGAGGGGCCAGGATTTCACCTGATGCTTTCATACACACCAGGCTGTTGAGAACTGTCCCAAGGGAAATTTGTTTAAACATATATATATATACCAAAGAATTATGAGAGGCACGGAGTTTTACACGTTGTATATTGACTCAGACCTGCCAAAAAACTTGATTTGCATCAAAACCTGAAAATTTAGGGAGCTAGACATGAACTCTTTATCATTTCTCAGAGGTTAGCACTCATGTTTGATGGCCTTACTCAAAACTTTTGAGATCTAAATCAATGTGAACTCTTACATTGTCAATGCATTCCAGTTCCCTCAGCAATGCATCAAGTTATTAAGAATATATTTTGTACCCTGGACAGTTAGGATGACCAGATGTCCTGATTTTATAGGGACAATCCCAATATCCAGGGCTTTGTCTTATATACGTGCCTATTACCCCACCACCACCCTGTCCCAGTTTTTCACATTTGTTATCTGGTCACCCTATGGACAGTAGACAAGCTAATCACCCATTTAATCATCTGGATTTACAGCCTACTCTTTACCCTAGGCATACATGGGGTTTCCTCTTCCACTATTTCAAACTCTGCTGAGTTGTAGTTCTTACACAGATGTGCAAATCCTCTATCTATCTATATATATATAGTGTGCGTGCATGTGCACACACTCAGTTTGATGACATTGCACTCAGCTCTATTTTGAAATTCACTTCTTTCTTAATTTAGTTCCAGTGTCAATAACAATCTATTGCAGAACTTTCCTTTGTACATTTATTAAAAGACCCAACAAAAGAACTCTATTATTGTCAACTTCATGATCTTCATCAAAGCTCTGTTCTTCAGCTGTACATTCATAATTGTATTTTGCTTTTGTATTTCTTTGCAAAAACGAACACACTTTTGCAAAATAGTTGTTTTTTATTGCATGACATAGCACCCTGTGTGATGGACACTTTTGCATCATGTTATTACAGTCACTTTTATTGCAAACTAATCTGATCTTTGCCATTTGTTTACCCTTTTATTATCTCCTTATACCTTAATATACACTCTAATTAGAGAGAGAAGCACTTTTGTTTTTTCATTGTTTGTTAACACTGTCATTGGAGAAGCACAATTTTCACTTGTTTTGCAAATTTTCACTAAAAAGTCACATCTACGTCTTGCAATAACCTTCCTTTGGGCCAGATATCAGTTTTACCTTCAATAATTCAGTCTATCGTTTGCAAATAGACTAATTATTCCACTTGCTAAATTTCCATGTTCACACAATTTAGCTTTAGCATGCAATTCTGTCACAAAATGATCAGAGGTCTCACCTGGCAGCTTATTCCTTGTCTTTGTCAAGTGCCATTCCTGGGTGAAACACAGGCCTCAGGACATTTTTGAATGACCTTGTCTAGCAAATTTGAAGTACCTTCTTGCTCCTACTGGAAATTGTTATCAGTCTCCAGGGCTTATTGGCCTACCCCATGTAGCAGTGTGGATTTCTTCCTGTCTAATTTCTCTGTATTAGTACTTACTTCTAGGAACACGTGGAGGTGCTTCAACTCCTTCCCCCAGTGATCTGCCAGTCTGAGGGCTTCAGGAGCTTTCCCTGGCTCCAGCTTCACCACAGGTTTAGTTTTCTTCTGACATCATATAGCAGTGCTGCTAAGAGACTAATCATTATTGTCTGGCTCTAGTCAGCTGACATGGGTCAGGGTTACAAATGCTTTACATATCCCTTCCCCACATCAGTGATCGATACCCACTCTCTGCTAGTATGGTAGTGATAAGCAGACAAGGAGGATGTGTGTGTGTGAAGAAAAAGAAAGTAAAGGATCAGAATGCAGGTTGCCAGCACAATTTGGTGTTTTATTCCAGATACATAAAGCAGGATGTTTGTTAAAGAAAACACCCAACCAGGTATAAGTGTATGAGATTCTACTCACATCTGTTTCTGCCATCTAGTCTGGGAAGAGGGTGGGGACAGTGGAAACAACCCTTCTCTTGCCCAAAGCAACATCTGAGTAGTGCATTTCCCCTGCAATACAACCGTGTGTAGCATGCCAGTGTGCGATAGTGCCAAGTGGCTTCCAAAAAATCACTGGTGCAATCCAAGATATCAGTGAGCAGGATGACACCGAGGGAAATAAATCACGTGGCAAATGGAAATCTCAGGTAAACTTATTCCTGTGTATGTGGGGGAGAGAAAGAGAGTACACCAGTGCGAACAGTTTAGGTAGGTTATATATCAGAGCTGTTGTGTGTATCAGTCTGTCTCTTTGCCACGCATATGCATATTCTCCTCTGGCTCACCAAGTAAAGGCTTGTCTTCTAGGTGTCCAAGGTTATGCATTGTACTCCCTATGGCCGTGCGGTGCATATCTGCAATTAAATGACAACTGCAGTGTCTGTCTACGTAGCCATGGATGGTTACCTGCTGTTGGGTCCTTTGGATCCTGAATTTAACCTACCCTTTAGCTTGTATATGCTGGTGAAAAATAGGGCCTCTGTTCCACTTGTCTATGGGTTCCTATCTCACAAAAATAATAATTTTACTGCTGATTGATTTGTCAAACAAAATGTGGGGATTTAGTAAAACAAGCATGTGGCAAAGCTCTGTGATTGACCTCTCCAAGGCAGTTATGAAGTACCTTGATAGCAGCTAACAAGGGAAGGCAAGAAGGAAAAAAAAAAAAAACAGACACAGGATGAAACTCCATGGAGTTCAGCTGGAATGGCAGGGGCTAGTGCAATTTCTTTTTTTAGTAACTTTTTATATGGCAAAATGGTCTTGGGCCATGTTTATTCTTTTTGTTGTGTCTCTTATAGAGGTCACAGCAGAAGCAGTTGCTATAGTGAAGGTTGAAAACACTTTCCATTATGAGATTCTGTTTTACATGCCTATAACTTTCCATAGCATTCTTGTTTGGAAATCCAGTTTCTCATGGTTGTTTTCTTCTCAAAGATGAATAATTTTGGAAAGCTTATACAAAATCTGTTCATCCATTTGTGGGTGATGGCAGATGCATACACTCACACACAAATAAATCTGGCCACACCTTTTGAAATAGAACTACATAACCAATGGCTGAAATACAAAAATTGAAGAGGGGCATAAATGTAGCCATCACTGAGGAATAGTGCCTTTCCTTGGTTTGCACATAATAGCTGTGGTTTGACCAAGTTGGGAGCATTTGCAAATTACATGCTCAGCATGCTCATTTGAATTTGTACATGACATTGGGAGATGTTCACTTAAAAATGGGCAGAGGGTGCGTTCATGTGTAATGCCACCCTCACATAATTAACACCTTTATGTGGTTTTGCCACTAGAGGGGGACAAAGAACTACTCTGTATTTGCATGTCTTGTACATAGGCCTTTCAAAACTGGTTAACCGAGGAGTGAGGCTTTGCCTGCTGCCCCAACCACAGACCATCCCCCCTGCCCTTTTATTACCCCCTTAATTTTGTTTGGTTTTTTTTTTTACTCTTTTTCATTTTAAAATTATTTAAAGCCTTCAAGTGGCATAAGTAGCTTAAATTGATCTGAAGTCTTGGACTGGTATAAGCTGTTTAAAGATTATCTAAAGCCATAGCTTGTTTTAAGCTGCAAACAAAAATGGAACTGGCGAGCTAGCCAAGGGTTCTTACGTTACCTGAAGCATTTTTTAATCTGTGTCCTGATTAGCGGATATATATATATCCAGGTATGGAAATGCATATTTGTCCTGAGAGACTAGCAGTCACCAGTCACCCATTGGCCAACTGGTGCCTGTCAGCTATGGAACGGGGGATTTTATTTCTTTAGTTCCTTTTTTCACCGAGAAAATAAAAATCTAGGAAATTAAATAGTTATACGTCCTCCTCCCCACGGCCCTCTCCCCCCTCAGTTTTAATGTTAAGAAATGCAAATGTTAAGGTTGATTGTGTAACAAGATGATACAAGACAGCGTCATAATACATATGCCCAAAGGACACAGTTAAGGTAGCACATTAGTCAGAACATTTTTTTTTTACTTCCGAGTCCTTCACTCTGCAGCCCTGCTGTTGCGCTTCACACAGGTTTTGCATTTTAAAAAATAATATCACCCAGTTTCAAAAGCAGGCACTTTGAAAAATGAATGTGAAACACTGCTTTCACCGAGGTAGCTTCTGTAAATCACTTGCTATCCTCCGCTGTAATGCTCTTTTGTAACTTCCTACAAGAATACTCCTCAAGGAGGGATCACAACACACATCTCTGCACCTCCTAAAGGGACTGTGTGTCCTCCTTCTGGCAGAAACATGAGGTGTTCGCTAAATGATTTGCACAGTACATCAGTGTGACGGAGTCCCACAGGAAGAGTGCTGTGGAACCACTTGGGGTGAAGCCAGACAGGACTCTAGTGCAGTGGGTCTCCCTCAAGGCGCTCATACCAGTGCAGCCACCTCCCGAATCTGACCTCACAGCGTTCAACACTCCTGTTCCGCCATGAGCTTCCTTCAATGAGTCCCCCTGGGATGGGACACCTGGGGAGTTCTTACACACCTCACCCGGCCTTGCAGTCAGAAACGATTCACAGCCAGAGTGGAAATCAGAAGGGTTTATTAGTTTTCAGGAACACAGCGTAGAATAGACTTTGTTAGCAGATGAATCAGAAAGTTACAGCAACGACCATCTGGGGAAGTTCCAGAGCCCCATTCTTGGGCTCTGCTCCCAGGGAACCCCCACAGGGGCTGTCCCTTCCCGCCACTAGCTTCAGACACGCCACCTTGCCTCTCCCCAGTCTTTTGTCTCTTTCCCGGGCAAGGTGGTCACCTCTCCTTGTTTCTGCTTGCCGCAACCTGTTGGCTCAAGGGAAGAGGGGTCCTGGCCATTGTCTGTGTATGTGCAGCTAGAGGAAGGCCCGCCTGCCCTCTAGTGGTCTCTGCAATCGATCACACACCCTGGTCCCATCACCGAAATACATGAGTAACACATAGGGGAAACTGAGGCACACACGCAGTATTCCAAGAAAACATTAAGACTGTCTCCACTTCATCACAATTAGAAATGTAGCCTAATCTTTATGCCGCTACTAACAGGCACAGCTCTTTAAAGTGAAAACGTAAGGGTTTATGTCTACATGTGGAAATTGGGAGGGGATTGAAGCAACGGTGGAATGCAGACCAACCCCAGAGTTGTAACACAAGCGGTATTTACTTAATGTTTTTAACAGACGGGATGGATCGGTAGCTGCAACTGGAGAATTTAGTGTCAACTCCATAGCATTTGATTGCCATGGAAACATTAACAGTTGACTTCAAAGGCTTTCCTTTTATAGTTCATCGCTGCTGCTCCTAGACATGCACTCACACCCCAGAGAAAAAAGACCAATACACGTAGTTATGGCACCTTTGGATCTGATCACAGAAGAACACTGGCTTTTTTGTGGCACAGAAATCTGACAGTAGCAGTGTATGTATGTGAGAGAAAGAGTGTGTGTGTGTATACAACTGTCACGGATCCACAGAATCGGTGCTATGACCCCTAGCTTTGGAACAGCCCCTGAGAGGACCCCCTTCAGTGAGCCAGACCCCCTAAGGGTCTCACTCTTCCTTGAGGGTAAGCCTCACAGCTTCACCGCCTCTTTAGGCTGGATCCTGGTCCTTCAGCACCCCTGCCTCACACGGTGACCTCTGTTCAGCGAGTCCCATGGAGGCAGACCCCTGATGGAGACTTGTACAATCTTAGGGAACAATGCACCTCTGACAGCATCTGCAGGGACATTCACCCAGCATTCTCAAAACAGAAGGGTTTCTTAGTCAACTGGAACACGGCATAGAAAGTACTTGGTTAGCACAGAGTAAAGAAAGTTACAGCATGGTCCATTCAGTTTAGCCCAGAACCCCAACCCGCTCTGTCCCTCAATGTCCTCTTTGTTGAAGTTCCCAGGCCAGTGCCACCTGGCCCCTCCTCAGTCCTTTGTTGTTCAGCTGGTCAAACATGGCTGCCTTCCTATGGCAGGATGAGCCATCTCTGGTCATTAGTTGCTAGTGTCCCAGCAAATGTCCCAGTGTTTGACTTTTCCATTGTCTACATGGACTCTCCAATGACATGGGCCCCAAATTTGAGACGTTAGTCACACCTGTCTGGTAGCCTGCCCAAGAGTAAATAGCCCTTTGTTCACCTCCTAGGTGGCAATGCAGCATATGGGGGAAACTCAGGCACACACAGTGTTTATTCACAATATTTACAGAAAATTCCCACTCCATCACAACAACCCATTGTTCTTCACTTCTGATTGGGATAGGCTTGCTTTCCTCAACTTGGCCTACATTAGATTGCTAAATCAGTTCATCCTGATTTTTTAGTACAAGGCATTTTTTTATAGCTCTCATTTTGTTTATTTTTAAAGTAAATCGAATAACTGGAGAGATTCCTAACGGCTCACTCCCCAGGCCAGCATGCACCGGGAGAGATGTGGAGGCAGCACATTCAGCCCTCTGGGGGGATGAGAAAGCAGGTAATGCTTTGTGCTGCTCACAAGCAAATAATCTGGCCTTTGGATGGCTCTGGAAAGAATCTATGTAGCCCCCTTTTTCTGGGAGGACAGTAGCTCCACTGTGAGGTCTAGCAGGAGGTGAATTGAAGCTGGACAAAATGTGTGGAGCAGGCTCTGATAGGAACACAAAGGATTGTCTTGGGCCTGGTTCACACTGGGGACTTAGTTCGATTTAAAGTCCCTTAATTCAAATTAATTACTCCCGCGTTTACACTGGCGCCACTGTTAATTCGAATTAAGGAGCCTGTAAAATCAAATTAATAAGACCACCTCTGCAAGTGGCGTAGCGCCTACTTCGAATTTATTAATTCGAATGAGTGTCAGTGTGAACGTAATGCCAGTAACAGCCATGAAAGACAAGCTGCGAGGTTTTAAAAAGTTCTGTAGTTGTTCTGTGTTCCTTGATAATGTCACCAGGGCTTTGATCTGCTGCTGGCATTTGCATTTCAAGACCAGAGGAAGATGGTCAAACAAAACTTGAGTTTACTGGGGTTTTAGCATCCTCAGCCACAAACAGAGAGACAGGCAGTGCCTGGCTAGTAGAAGGAGGGGTAGAGCTGGCAAGACAGGAACTACTCTCTGTGGAGAGAAAAAGGGGACTGAATGTGTATGTGTAACAGGTAAGGCTGTCAATTAATCGCAGTTAACGTAGGTGGTTAATTCAAAACAAATGAACACGTTATTTTTTTTAATGCATTAATCACACACCAGGGCGCCCCTCCTCCTGCCACCCGGCTCCACTGCTGCTCTCGCCTCCTCCCCACTCCCATGAAGCCCCCCTGGCTAAGCTGCTCTGGATAGGGAGCCTGCCTCCTGTCTGCTGCACCAAGCGGGAACAGGGAGCCCTATGCCTGGCTGCTCTACTTTGCTGCTGTCTACAGCTGCTTGTGCTCTTCCCACCCCTTCTCCACATCTTGGAGCTGCCCGTGGCCAAACTGCTCGGGACCAGTCTGGCAGCCTCCTGTCTGCTGTGCAGAGCCAGAGGGGGCAGGGGAGATGTGGGGGTGTCCCCATCACCCTGGCCGTGTACCGGGTCTCTGCTGAACTGGGGTGGGGGCACTGGGAGCTTGTCTGTGCTGCTTCTGCAGTCTGAACAAGCATTCAGGCAGGTGAGTGCTCTGCTTAAAGAGACAATGTGCTGAACACACACACTTCCCCCCAACACACACACCCCTCTGCAACACACACTCACATATATACCCCAACACACACACTTCTCCCCAACACACACACACACACACTTCCCCCAACACACTTACCTGCAACACACACAGGCACACACACACACACACTTCCCCCACAACATTAAAAAGTATTTAAATAAGTGGTATTCTATTAGTGTTTAGCAGTGCAATTAAAACTGCGATGAATCGCGATTAATTTTTTGTAATCGTTTGACAGCCCTAGTAACAGGGCCTGTTTTGGAACTCAGAAATTGACTCAAGAGACTCAGACCCACTTTCCCAGGCACCCTTACAATCTGGGCCTGTCTTGCCTATTCTCGATGGCCCTACTATGGGGTGATAGAGAAGTCAGTCACACATATGGTACTTGTGTGGAGTTGGGCAGCTTCATGGTAGATGAAAGTTTTAGCCCCCTGCAACATGTAGAAAGGATCTCAATGCCATGTAATCCTTTAAAAGGCTGAAAATAAGGGATCAGGAGTGCTGTTGCCCACTCTGAAATTCATGTGATACCATTTTCATGCGTTTGTCCTGTCTCTCAAAGGCTTCATTTACAGGACAAAGAAAATCTGTTTGATGTCTGGATAATTATATCCCTCAGGACAAATATAAAAGATTCCATTTCTAACAGAATGGCTTGTATTGGGTCATCTACACAGCAAGGTCCCCCAGTCCAAGTCACACAGTGGCCAAGAAAATCATTATAACCTGACAAGTGTTGGAGGTGAAGTGAGGTGAGGGCTGAAGTGAGGTGGTGGGTCTCAGTACAATTCCTAACAGACAGACGTCCAAAGCATACAACAAACACCACCACAAGTGGCGCCAGATGGCATCTTTGATAGCATCCAGAGCAGAGGAACAAGAATTAAATGGACATGGAGATACCACCACCATCTCATCCCTTGAATTGTTCCCTGCAGAGTAATTTAGAAGCATCAGCAGAGCAGTGTGAGAGAAGCTTGCACTGCTTCTCTATATGCTGTGCCTCTTCTATAGACAGAGAAAGGACTTCATTCACCACAGCTGTCAATCTGACAACTCTCGCCAGCTCTAAATTCGCTAGAGACTAAAATATTTTTAAAGAAAAGATCACAAAAAGTTATAAAGAAGTCTGTGCGACAATGGGAAGCTGCAGTCGTAATGTCCAGTGCTGAAGGCAACTGTGATGAGATCATCCTGATGAATTTCCCATTTGTGATTAATTGATCACTGCTTAGAATGCTTTGCCTTGCTCAAGATTTGTTAGGCCCACCTGCTGAGTAAGTGAATCTCAGTCCAACACCTTTCCTGCTGCGGATGCAGCTCTGTGACAAGTCCAAGTTCCTCTTTGTAATAATGAAGGTCAGTTCATATTAATTGAGAGCCCATAACAGGGGTTCCTGCCAGTGCTGCAATTTGGCATCAATCTAACAATCTGGTTATATGGAAGGCCTCAGATGTGATGGAATGGCAGGAGTGTGAATCAGATATTGGACGAACGCGCTGCAGCAGCAGCATAAACAGTCTGGGAGATCAGACGTGCAGTGATGGAAGGAATTATTTCCAGAGAAAAATTATTTAATTGTTACATTCGCTACCATTACCTATATCACCCACCACCACTAACGGGACATACTAAATTAACATCCCACCTCGAATACTGGCCCAGTTTTTTGCTGCCTCTGGTTATGTGGTTGCAGGGCTGAGAGGCATCATGTCGGTCTCATGGGTGTTGTCAGTCATGTTATTACTGCTGGGCTATCTTGGAATGGGGTGGGCATGGTCGTCACCTTGCCCCATAGTGCTCCACGTGCTATTTAGTCACTGAACAACTCAACACTTTGAGCATCCCCTGTTCTATTCTTTTCTAGATTCCATCTCATCAAAACACAATGCGGCTGCCGCTTCTGAAGAAATAACACAAGACAGGATGTGCAGTAACAGTGTGGCCCCTGTCTTGTGTGTGGAACACATGAGAGGGCGTGCAAGGCGTAGCCAAAACTGATTTTTTGGCAGGGCCTGTGGTTTACATGAGTGCGCACAAGCCTTGTGTAACAAGTGAAACAGAGGCTGATAAAACCGTGGGATGAATTCCTTAAAATCTGATTGGGTGGGCCTGCATTCAAAGAATGTGGACCATGGTCCACCCAGGCCCACCCGTAGCTATGCCCCTTGGATGCACTGATACAGGATAGGGTGCAAAATTACAGTACGCATCATTGGTGCAAACATACACAACAGGATGCACAGTGATTGTAGAGTCTCATAGGCAAATCTTGGGGGCCATAATATACAACAGTTTGGAGCTACTGTATCCTTTATATTTGCCATAGGTGCAGCAATACACAAAGAGCCTTACTTGGTGTAATTAGGTGTAGCTCAATGAAGTGCATTGATTTGCGCCAGCTGAAGATCTGGCTCGGCGAGGTGTACAGTTATGGTGCAGGATACATGTTCCCCGGCTGTAATAATACACTACATCTTGCGTAGTTACAATTCAGTACACATGCACTGCTGCTGAAATAATACACAACAGGATGCATGGTTACAGTGTTGTACTATGTATGCCTCCGGTGAGCTGTGAAACATGAGGCCAAAGGCCAAATAAATGCAAGCAGCACCCAACCAGCAGATATATGACACTATAGCAACATTACTACACACCCTGCTGTTTACTGTGGTTCTTAGTTTTAAAAATGTGTATTAAATTCCAATCCATGTAGGTTTATGGTCTCCTAATGACACAACATGGAAACCCTGTCAGCCAATCAGATTGCCCCTTCCACCCAAGCCTTTTTATAAGGGCAAATTTAAAGTAAAACCTTTGCATTCTGCGACCCATCTCTTAGCTGAAGATGATGCGCCAGTGTATAATTAAACAATAATTTATATTCTGTGCAAGTGTGCACAGAGCAATAAAGAGCTGTCAAGAGCCGGGTGCCACTGAGGCGTTCAATCCATGTACAGGAGTTCACTGCAAAGCTGCTTCCTCAGAAGGGAGTTTGTCACCTCTGAGCTAGGAGGCAATGTTGTTTTTTTCTTTAATAATTTCATGAGTGTGATATAATTTAACTAGTTAATGGGACATCTGCCACAGGATCAGGCCTCATTTTGTTATTTGTTAGTTTCATGTACCTCGAACAAAAAAAGCTTGTAGGGTAGAGAGAGGCTGAAGATGATGTAGCTTCTGTTGGGAGGTGGGTTTTTTCATCTAGCTCTATAATAAAAGACCTGAAAATGACTACAAGACTAGTACACCCTCCAAAGAAATTAATAACCACAAATAACAAACAACAGCAACCAACATCTGGATACAGACCCACAGAAACACTTTAAAAAATGAAACTCACATTTCATTGAGAATTGCCTGGGTTAAAGGGACACCATCATCTTCAAATCAGACTTCTGGGGGGCTCTTTTTACCGATTAAAGTTGCAATGTAACACCTGAGTTTCTTACAACTGTAAGAGATCAGAGGAGGAGAAAATCTCTATTTTCCCCCCGTTTGGTTATCTTGCACATTGGAAAGCACAGTCTGTTAATGGGTATATCTACAATGCCGGCAATCAATTGAGCAGCAGTGGAGACCCACTCAATCGATCCGGAAGTCGATGGCATTAATCAACCCACGCAAAAAGAATAATGCTGCATCGACCGAAGGGCATTTCCAGTCGGCGCAGCGTAGTGTAAGTAGAAATAAGGAAGTCGACAGGAGACAGGCAAGTTACTCTACATAGCTTGCGTATCTCCCATTGACTGCCGTTGAAATTTGCCTGGCAGTTTAGACCAACCCTCAGTTTCCTCGGATTTTTTTGTGGGGGAGGGGAAGGGCAGGGAAGAGGATGAATCTTTCAATCAAACACACAAGAGATATTTTTAAAAACCAAGAGGAAAATGTGATTGTAGAGCCACATAAATTTTGAGGGGGTCTTAGGGGCAGGTGTATCATCAGAAACTACTTGTACCTATATTTATAAACTGACTAGCTTTCAAATCAATGGTGTCCCTGTAAGGTGAAGGAACCAATTCCATTAATATTTTCATCCTTTATCTAAGACCTCAGCCAAAAATACTAGCCACAGGCATGTTTAAACAAAGTTCTTGTTAACAGGATTCTGGCTCAGTGTGGTAGCATACAGAGATTCCTCTAGCTTTCCAGCTTAGCCCTCACACAGATTTAGAGGGCAAGGAATTGACGTATGGCTGGGCCACAAAGCCCCAGCAAGCTCTCAGAGCAAATACAAGGGACTCTCTAAAACTAGTTACTTGGTAACCAGCATGGAGGAAGGTATGTGGGAAAGCAGAAGTGCAAGTATGGGGCAAAACTTAAACTGATTCAGCATGGCTCGTGCTGGCAAACTGCGCTGTTTGTGTTTAAACCAGTTCAGTACAACCAGTTCGCTTCCAAATGGTGCAGTTCTCTAGTGCAGACAAGGCCTAAAAGATTTTGTTGCTGAACTAGCTAATCCATTCCATCAGATTACATGGCCATCCTGACCCCTGAGGAGAGGGAGGCTGGGTTTTTGGGTATGAGATCCACGTTGGCAGATCATGCTGTAGATTATCTAGAAGGGTTTGTCAAAAGCACAATTTGGCCAGCATGGTAATCAGATGATAACAAAACCTCCTTACCTGAATGTCTCTACAACCCTGCTTGATGAAATCATGCTTAAAAATGGCTGTAACTAGCTCCACACAGTACTGCTTCCAGTTTGGAGAGGGCAAAAGTGGACTCACAAACCATATTCACAGCTCAGGCATGGTTTTTCTCATCTGCAGCTCTGAATAGCCTCCAGGAAAACTTATCCAAACGGGATCCCCAGGAGCTGTAATTTTTATTATTTGTATTGCAGTAGCATCTAGAGGCTCCAACTGAGATGGCGGGTGCCACTGTGCTATACATTGTGTATAACAAAGGGATGGCCCCTGCTCCAAAAAAGTTTAGAATCTACCTATAAGATGAGAGATATATGTAATAGCCCTGGTCAACTTGCCCCTGGTGGTTACTCACCAGGCTGTTGTGTTTGAACCCACACTCTGGGCCTGCGTGCTTTAAGCTTCCTTTGGTCTGAGGAGGCTCTGGCCTCTCTGACATACTTCCTGGGCACAGATTCTCTGCCAGGTACCCCTCTTCTGGAAGTGGGACCTCTTGGCCCGGCTGCTGTAGGCCCCCAGTGCTGACCCCTCAAAACACCACAATGCTTAAGAACACCCTGTCGCAGAATGCCAGCTTTGTGGGCATTCTGGTTTATAATTTACTCCTCCAGGGACATGTGATCCTTGAAGCAAACAGACACAGACATTGCAAATGGTTTCTAAAAAACAATCGCTCTTTGCTTTAGAAGCACAGGAGATATGCAGATCTATGCAAAATAAGAAACACCTGTATATGATTCCTACCCCCACTTTACTCACCACTCAAGTGTTCCCTGGGATTTGATCAGGGTTCTGGGACTTCTCTCCTTCAGCACATACTTTTTTTCCTGTTCTGGTTAGTGAGAGAGAGTTGCTGTGAGCAGACCTAGTTCTGCTATTACCTCTTTCTGATGTAATAGTGAGACAAATAAATTAATGTGCAGTAACAGGTATTGTACCTCCCTCCATTATCAGGACAACATTTTCAAAACCAGATTGAAAGAAAAGGCAACTGTCTGTTTAGGAGTAGCTACTGGATGTCAAATGGAGCAACTTCTGTGATGCAGACACCTCCTTAGAGGAGATTTGTTGTCTTGCCTGAGAGAAGCATTTGCCAATGAACTGTGAATTTCCTTTACCAGAAATATTGCTGTGGCTTTGTCTCATTCATTAGTGTTTCACTTGGAATGATCCCACCTCCCCCTCACAAATCTCAGCCTGGATTTCTCTGCCCCCATCAAACAGAATTCAGTTCATTCCACTCCTGTCAGCAGTGCTGGAGAAGTCGGTCCTTCCCTCCCCAATCCTGCTTGGATGCCAATGCATCCCTGGTGGACTGTTATTACTGCCTGTCATTCATATTCTATCTGCCAATTCCTTGGAGGGGAGAGTTAAACCTCAGCCCATCTGCATTCAGTTCTGATTGGATAATTATCCAAAAGCTGCAGGAAGTGTTTTTGATAAACAAATAAAAATTCTGTATTGCCACTGCTGTCCTGGGATGCTGACTCATTAGTAAACATGTAAAGGAAGTATGACTGTTTGCAAGAACTTATCAGAGGAATTCTTTAAGATTTAATTTTTTGTGGGCAAGAGACCATTGCAGTGAATTGTTTGTGAAATTTGACAGTCCTGGAGGCTCTGAAGACCTGAGTCTGTAGAGTAGGTACAGTACGGACACACTGGCCCAACAGCATGTCTACCCCTGACTTGGAGAGACCACTTCTTGGTGTAGTTCAAACTCAATGCCCATTCAGTCCAACAATGGTGCCAATCAGGAGTATGGTTTTATGTGCTATGGGTATCTGTTCACTAGGTATTGGACAACAAACCCTGGCTCATTTTGCACTGGTCCCCAAACAGCCCTAAAATGTAGCAGCAGTTGGTCATTTTTGGCACCCCTGGTACCTCTGACATCGAGAGGCCTGATTAACTGTAAGTGGGGCCTCGCTAGTTCCGACAGCTGAATCTGAACAGCTTGTGGGATACACATACTGGACATAAAATTTTCTCCAGCCAGCATGATTCAGCATTTTTTGTGTCTTGGTAAGTTACAACAAATAGTGAGATAATAGCATGTCATTGGTGGATGCTGGTAAATTGGTGTTTAAAATATTGCACATGACATCTCACATAACCAAGGACAGTGGAGGGGTGTGGTGGGAACCAGCCATGCACCAGCAAATTGTTGTGTATGCTGCTCGTTATTTATTAGCTCAGTAAAAACACTGAGTCTGACCCAGGGACAGAAAGAGCATTATTATAGTAGTTTCACAATCATGGCTCATTTTACTCTCTATTGTTTGTAACTTTATCCTCATAATTATTTATTATTTGTTTTGTTGTGGTGTCTAGAGCCAAGATCAGAGCCCCATTGTTCTGGGTATTGTACAAATACAGTCCTAGCCCTGGATAGTTTGCAATTGAAATAGCCGAGACAAAGTGTAGGAGAAAGGGAGTACTTCCTTTCTTTTAGTATTTAGCAACCACATGGTTTCAAATTGGCAACACAGATTTTCCCTGATATCTACCCTCACAATCTTATGTTTCTAATGGAGCTGAAATGATCACATTCCTTTTTATCAAAGAAGGGTCTCTCTTGCCATTTTGTAACCACAGCCCTTTGAAACAAGCTAAGGAGCTTGGTTTATAGCACACTAGCTCTTCTAGACACCTTCCTCCCATCACGATATAATAGCCAGGATGGCCTGCCACACAGAGACTATTGCATTCTTACCCACACAGCCTCCTTTTACAAGAATAATCTGGTTAACATGGGAGGATGTGAGGGAAGGGACTGGAGTTTCTAATCAAACAAGTGGGCTGATTTCAGAATGAAGAGGGAGGGGAGATCTTGCTGAGTTCTGGAAAAGAGGCCTGCTGTTGATTTTCAAATGGTGTGAGACTTCTCTAAAGATGACCTCAGAGCCTGGGGCCTCGTTGCAAGACATTTGGAAAGATCTGGAACACTTAATCCGGGATGATCTTTAGGTATCTACCCTCTGGGGCAGGGATCATCTCTTCATCTATGTCTGTTCAGTTCAGAACCCTGCACAACGGGGACCTGATCCTAATTGGGACCATAATATAAATGCTTATTAATCAGAAATGTCTGCTCACCATGTACAGAATTTGGCCAGGAGGCAAAGTTCCCCTCAACTCCCCCTTCTTTAGAAGAGAAAATGGGGCTAACACCTTCCTTCTCACACTGAGGTGAAAAATTGAGCTCCTCTCATTCTCCTGTGCTTTTGCAAGGAGCTTTCTGGGCCAAAGGACACCATCATTGCCATTAGAGGAGTGAGTCTGACAGGCTCACAGCTGCCAGCAAGGCTGGCTTCCCACCGTACAAAGGACACAGAGCAGGCTGGATGACCTTCTGTCATGGGCCGGAGTGCAGACTGAATGGCCAGACTTCTGAAGGCGTTTGCTGGCGGCTGGCTTTGTGGGTTTGTCTAGAGAGAAGCCAAGCCAATGTTGATCATGCTGATATATAGTTCCAGATGCACTGGGAGAGGGACTTCATTCTTTTGCAGAGGAAATGCATGGGGCCAGGTCCTGTGTGGGAGGCAAGAAGATAATACCATCATCAGCAGAAATAGATTGACGCTTTTGGCCTCCGTTCATCAATCTTCATTTACCTCAGAGCAAGGACGTGTTCAGAGCATCTCTTCCTGTCAAGAGGGCTGTGAAACCTTTAGCTTCAGCTTAGCAGTTTGGATCCAACAGTTCCCAACTCAAGAAAGCCTGATGCTCGCTTATAGTAAGTCTCTGGCAGTGTGTACACTCCCAGAGTGATGCAAAGCGGCCTCGGTGCAGATGAGAATCAGACCCCCAAAAGTGTCAGGGAGACCAGTTTTGATCACCTTCAGTTTTAACTTTTTCCGTGGACCTTCCTGCCAAAGGAAAACATTCAGAGTTATGTTCGCAGCGTTCCATTCTGTATGGCGCTGGCCAGAGCACTCAATGCTTTGCAGCACTGGAAGGGTTAATGGTTAGCATGTCTGGGCATTTGCATGAAGAAAATGTGAGCCAGAACTAAGTATTAATATGGGGGCAGCAAGGAAAAAGGAGTGACTCTTCTAGCAGCTTGATCTTTACAAGAAGGGTCCCCTCCTACCACAACCCACCCCATGCAAGATGTGCCTCCAACTTCTAATGAATGTGGGATTTCCTTGCTGCTGTTACACAAGCAAATGAAGTGTCTGTAGTGAATTTGGAGATGGACCGCTAAAAATAGCGGTGAAGATTCAGGTCCCAGGCTAGCAACATGAGTACGTTCCCAGGGTCCCCAGCGTGCTTGTACGGTCTGTGCTGAAGCCTGTGCCATTGCTATTTTTAGCCCTGCTAGCGAGATTAAAGTTGGTGTGGATATGTCACCCCATATTGCAATAATTTCTGATTGCAATGTAGACATGCCCAAAGAAGGGGGAAGGGAAACAGGTAGAGAGAGAGGAAGTGACTTGCCGAGGATCACATGGGAGGTCAGTGGCAGAGATGGGATTTACATGGAGATCCTAGACTTGTTTTGCTTTAGCCACTAAAAGGGATTTTGGCATACTGGCATGTCTCTGTGTGCCAAAGATGTCTATTAGTAGGTGTCCTCCCAAACACCTTGTCTAATTGGCTTCAGACATTCCAGAAGTATTCTACTCTAGCATAATTCAACCCATGTCCTCAGAATGGAGTGTGTAAAATGCACTGCTTAGCTACAACTAACGATGGCAAAGAAGAAGAGGAAGAAAAAGAGGCAAAGGCAAGAAGGAGGGAGAAGAGGAGTAGTAAGAGAAGAATGTGGGAAAAGAGAGAGAGAGAAAAATATAATAATAAAAATAACATGGCCCTGACTGCATTGGGGGGGTGTAAGGAGGAAAATTAGACCCCTGGTTCTACTGTGATTTTGGCGATCATCTCTAGGGAGAGGTGCTCAGATTCTGTGGTGATACATTATAGGAACATACTATAGACAAAGCGGTCACTCCTGTGAAATTTCAAGAGGTCTGGATTTAATTTTGGTGAAGCTGGGGGTTGGGTCAAAGAAGAAAATCAAGCTCATAAAGGGGGAGCAGCTCAACTAAACCTCAACTAAAATGAGACTCATGTCTTTCCATAACACTTAGCCTCTCCCAGAGCTACACACACACGCTTCACACTGAGGTCATAAAGCAAGTAAGTATTCTTATCCTCTTCTGCAGATGGAAAACCGAGATGGCAAGTTTCAGGACTTGTCTGCACTTGAAGTGTTACAGCAGCATAGCTGCAGCTGCACTGCTGTAGTGCTTCAGTATAGACACTACCTATGCCGATGAGAACTCCCATCGGCATAGGTCATTCACCTCCCAGAGAGGCGGTAACTAAGTCGATGAAAGAATTCTTCCATCGACCTAGTACTGTCTACACTGGTGACTTAACTACATCACTCAAGGATGTGGATTTTTCACACCCCTGAGCAATGTAGCCAGGCTGACCTAACTTTTTAGTGTAGACCAGGTCTCAGTGACTTCCCCAGTATTACAGAGGGAGTCAGAGTCAGGGTTAGAACTACGAGGAGGATGGATGTTCCATTTTGCGAAGGATTTGGAGATTTCAAAATCTGGCCTTGTTCACAATCGGAGTGAAAACCAACAATTTTAAAATTATCTGTGAAGAAAAATGCCAAAAAAGTGTTGTTTCAGGTGGTTCAAAACATTTCATTTTGAGATAATAGAAATGTTCAAATGTTGTGTTATGTTATGTAATATATTGCAAAATTTTTAAAAATAGAAAAGTCATGTACAATGAAAAATGGAAACATTTCATTCAGAAAATGTTAAAATGGGAAGTTTTGACACTGTCAAAACTCCCCCCTCCTTTTTTTTCTTCAAAACAAAATACCAGTGAAATTGCCCTGATTTCACAGTGATTTATTTTTGATGGAACTGCATATTTCAATAAAAGTTCTTCCAGCCAGCTCTAGACAGGGCCAGTGCTAGAGCTCAGCAATTCCTGGCACTCATTGTTTGACCGTGCCTCTTCCGGTAGCCCCCAGCCTTTTAGATATTACCTTATTGATCATACTGCCTCTTTTTCAGACAGCTGGGGAATGCTACTTTGATCATTCTAACCTTTCTTTATTCTTTCCCTCCCTCCTTCCCTCTTTCTTGTCCTGCTCCAGGTACCTTCTGCATCATTTCACTGTGCACATGCGTGGCTGGAATCAACTTTGAGCTCTCACGCTACCCCCGCTACCTGTATGGACTTCCCGATGACATCAGCCATGGCTACGGCTGGTCAATGTTCTGTGCGTGGGGAGGCCTGGGCCTCACTCTCATATCGGGCTTCTTCTGCACCCTGGCCCCTTCTGTCCAACCTGTCCCCAGGACCAACTGCCCCAAATCCAGACCTGAGAATGGGACAGTGTGCTAAAATAAATAACAAACAAATATATATATATGTATACGTATACATACATATATATATATATATAGCTATATTTATCTCAAACTGATGCCAGTGCCAACGTAGAGCTCAGTCCAACATGGCACCTGCATCTCCACAGGACTTTGCGTTGCTTCGTTCTTTCTCACAGAGATGGGAAAGCTTTTCTGTAAACATGGCTCTTCCATCCGATTCTTAACTTCAGTATCATAATTTAAAGGTCAAGTGAAAATACTGTTGCATCTATCCACAGCCACCAGGGTCAGGGGGGTTGGGAAGCAGGTTATCTGGGGGATGTGAAACCTCAATCTGTACAGGACGTGGGGAACCAAAAACTCCCAACTGCAAACCAAGAGGAGAATACAAGCAACAAGCAAAGAAACAAATCAACCATTTGAGTCACCTCTAGAATGTAACCTCCTCGAGGCCATTTTCAAACCCCTACCCCCTTTAAAAAAAAAAAAAAAAAAAAAAAAAAAAAGTCCCATCATTATTTTTCTTCCTGCCTAAAAATAGAGGACAAAATTGACAGAACGGGGGGTAGGGAAGCATTTTCTCTTTGCCTGCCAAACTTTAAAAAAAAAAGGAACAACAACAACAAACAAAGAAGAAAAACCACGAGGACATTTCAGTGGATATTCTAACAATGCCGTTTTAATCTTCCAGCTGCCTTACATCCAGGCTTAACACAGAGGCTGAACTGCTCACAGAGACGCAGTGGGGGGCCTTTTGAAAATGCTGTGATACATGTGTGTATAACTCTATTTTCCCTTCTTTTTAAAAAAAAAAAAAAAGAAAAAGAAAAAGAAAAATTTAAAACATTGAAATGTGATCGTCTATAATACATCCATGCTGTGTTTGTAGCCCAAGAAAGAGGCACCAAGACTGCAGAAGTGTGAAGGAAGGCACAAGTTTTGAGACAGTCTGTCTCCTTCGCTGGATTTTTTTTTTTAATGGAACAACTGAAAATTCAGGATGGTGCATACCAGGAAAAAACCATCCGTGGGAAGGGAGGTGGGAAGCCTTTACTGTTGGTTTTCCTGGGTATTTATTTGCGTGGGATTTGTTTTATTTTCCATTTTGGAAATTAAAGACCAGTGGGCAAAAGCCATTGCGGAGGAGAAAGGGGAACAAGTCTTTGGAAGGGAGAGATAAGTGGTGCCTCTTGTTGTGTCCATGTATGCCAAATAAGACCTTCCCACATCTTGTCATTGGAAACTGCCCCATTTCACCGGACATCTCTTCTTTCCATTTGGGAGAACTATCTATACAGATGGAATAGAATGGGTCAGATGTAGAGAATGAAAATCCATTCCCCTGAGCTCACGTCTTGTATGATATAGTTGTGAATCCACAATTAGAACTCTCTCTCTCTTTTTCTGTGTGTGTGTCTCTCTTTTTCCTGCTTCTGTCCTATCTGCCATCCCTTTTCTACTCTGCTCCTCTCATTGTGCAGGTCATAGATCCCAGAACAGCTAACTTAGCAGCTAAAATCCAACTGGAGAAGAATAAGTCAGCCAGGGAAGTTAAATTTCACCTGTAATTCCAGTAGTTCCTACTATGGAAGGAGGAAATGCAAGGAAGGAGGCACAATGGAGTAACTAAAGTGGAGTCAGATAATGCTCTCACTGAATAGCCATGTGAAGCAGTGTACAGAATCACTCCCTTGAGGCATCTACTGACAAATGTTCAGGGAAGGAAGAAGGGACATGAAAAAACAGTTGTTAATTCAGGGCCAGTTTCTGCATCCCTTTGTTACATGAATAGTTCACGTGCCACATCTCCTAGTTGGTCGATAGATAACAAACTTCCATGGCATCTAAACAAAAACAATTGGGAGAAGAGGCAATCCATTTGAAATAGAATTTGCTCCAGAAAAAAGGACATGTTGACTTCCAGACCTACAGTGCTGGAGGGAGATAATATTTTGCTTACTTTTAAAAAGATAGTAATTCTCATACAATATGATTATAGAGGCATTGTCAGTCATTCCCTATGCCCTCTCTCCTTTCCCTTCCCATAGGTCTTTTTTGTTGTTTTTGTTTTATTAATCTGGCCAAAAGAAATGAAGACTCTTGGGGGCATTTCAGAGTAGGATTGATTTGTTTATCTTTTATTCTCGCTAAGCTGCTTGATTTTTTGTTTGCTTGATTTAACTTTTACATATTCCACAATCAAGCAAATCCAAGCTGCCAAATGAGTGTGTTCACACTACAATGCCACCTCCTGTGGGTGAGTTTTCGTTCATTTCACTCGCAAATGGAGCTGGTTGAAACATTTAAAAAATTGAATAGAGTTTTGTTTTCTAAATGGACCAATTTTTTGGTTTTTAAAATTTTTTGGCAGTTTTTAAAAATTAAAGTGCTTTCAAAAGATCATGTTTTTTGTAAATAAAATTGTTTGATTTTTCAAAATTCCTGCCAGATGACTAATCTGAGTAATTAAAATTGGTAGAAGGGGGAAAAACAAGAAAACATGGAAAATTAAAAATGATAACTGAAAGCAAAAAACAATAAATGAAAAACAGAAATAACTTGAAAAAATGAAAAGCTTTTACAGAAAATGTTTGAAAAATGTTGACATTTTTGAGAAAACCAAAATATTTTTTGTGATTTTTTTTTAATAAAACCATGTTGGGTATGTTAGGAGAACCCTTATATGCAAGTACTTATGCAAGTACTTGTGCAAGTACTGATGTGCCTTGGGTAGGATCAAAGTGCACAGAGAGTACCTGCTCCACTTCACCATCAGCTGGCATGGCCTAAAAAGTACCATGCAGCACACACATTGTGGTGTGATCAGTGACAGCTCAATGGGTTTGTTTGTCGATGGATTTTCAAAATAAGCATAGTGACAAGATTTAAAGAGGCAGAAATCAATTTTACTGTTCTGTGAGATCCTGGGTCTTTTCTTTCTTCCTGCACCTGGGATAAAAATAGTCCTGCCTTTATGATGATGTACTTTGAAGTTGGCAATTTACAAATGTATGTGAGTTCGTGTATATTTGTGTGTGGGACGGGAGGTACGTTCATTTTGCTTTAAAGAAGAAGAGAAGTGTCAAACTGGAGACTTAGACCAATTCTCTGATTATCTACTCACTAGCCTATACCTTCCAAGACCTGCCCTAGGGGTGGGTAATATGAGTGGGTAATATGGGTATGTAAAAATCTGTGGGGACAGCCATTGAAATGACAGGTGAATATTTATCCTTAATTGCTTAATTTTTAAGGTGTGCCAAATTTTGGCTTGTAGAAAGAGCCATTTGTCCAGAGGGCAGTTCTCCCACCCTCCTTCCCAAAACCAGGACAAGAACCCTATGGAGTAATCAGAATCCCAGACACAGAGTGCAAGGCACCTATGTACTTATTTATACATGATCAGGGATCAGAGCCTTTGCCATGTTTTCTATTGGCTCAGACTGGAATACTAAATCTCAGTATGCTCAATCTTTGGTCAAGGGTTGTTTTAAAATCCACACCTGAAGCCAGATCCAAATGTCATGAGTACTGTCTAATTCTATAATGGGCCAGAGCAGAACCGCCAAATCTGAACCCACTCTGAAGTTTAGGAAAGCTTTGAAGTGTGTTCCTGAAGCTGTATCCAGATTTTGTGAGTTGGCTCATCTCTAGTTTCTAGGCTTCAGAGGTAGTTCTAAATCGATTGACAGTGATCTCAGTTTTAAGGACCGAGGCTTGATCCTGCCATGTGCTGAGCACTCTAACCTGATCCAGCAAAGCACTTAAGCATGTGCCTAACTTTAAGCATGTAAGTAATGCCATTGACTTCTCACATGCTTAAAGTTGAGCATGTGTTTAAATGCTTCACTGAATCAGGCCATAATACTTAGTATCTTGCAGGATTGATCCCCCGTTCTTCTTTCTCCATCCCCTCCCATTGCTGATGTGATATTCTTGTCCCTGCCTAATATACTGATGGATGTTTGGATTCTCTTACTGGAAGCTTGATAATTGTGGGGTCCAATATTTGCCTGACTGTCTCACAAATTGCCTTTCATGTATCACTTCTAAGACATGAAACCTTTATGTTCCAGAGATCCACAGAGGAACCTACTTAAGTGAACACAGATGTCATGAAACTCTACTCATAGTGAAATACAATGAATTGTTTCAATGCACTGCAGTGTGCAAAATTCAGTTTTACTTATAGTGAATCTCCCATTACTGTGTAGTGAAGTTTTTCTGTGGATACAATGAGTTAATTATAAGAGGGTTCTCCTGTTCATACATACCAGGGGGAGTTTATGTGTGATTGTACTACATGGCAGGATTCCATGTACTCTATATCCTATGTACTGTATATGCCACTTTCTTAAAGCTAAAGCTGGTTGAGTGTCGAAATACCTGACTCATACCAGTCCACCTGTATATATCATTCATGCCCTCTCTCCCCCCATATACACAACTGATCTCCCCATATTTAGTACAGTCCCATGGCTAGTATTTTTAAAACATTTTTTCAGGCATAGTCCTCCATGGCTCTGATCCTGATTTGCCTACAACCCCGCAAGTGAACAGAGCTATTCTTGATTTTGACAGGCAGTTCTGGGTAGTGAAAAGTGACTCCAACTACTCTGAAAGAGCAAAACCAAATTCCTCTCAGTGGAA
Source organism: Emydura macquarii macquarii (assembly GCF_026122565.2). Lineage (NCBI taxonomy): Eukaryota > Metazoa > Chordata > Testudines > Chelidae > Emydura > Emydura macquarii. The sequence goes on from NW_027133667.1 coordinate 4,640,283, forward strand.
GTTCTTCACACTCTCAGCAGAGAATCATTAAAGAATGCACAGATTTTCTTGCTTCACTATGGGTGCAAACAGTTTAGGGCCAGTTCTATTCTGACTTGTTATCCTACTGGTACATTAAGTAATCAGTAGAGTAGAAGACCTTAGTTAGAGTGAGGGCTGATGGACAGGAGAGATCCTGTAGGTCTCAAGCATTACTGGGAGACTGTGTCTTTATGGCTCTCTCTCCCCATTTTGCAGTACATCTGATCCTGGCTACACTGATAAGAAGAAAATCACTGTAATTTGTCCTTAATTCTTGAGTGCAACGTGTGAAATGGAGAGGAAATAACGAGTTACCAACTGTACAGCTTAAACAGAGACATATTATTTGAGCTATTTTTTCTTCTCTGTGCATCTGTAGCAGGCCTCAAGAAACACATACAACCTACACTGATTTGCTTGTACCCAAATTGAAAACTCTTTCATGTCCCATACAGTTTGCATGCAGAAAAGTGCTCATCCAAGCAGCAGAGGAAGGCTTGAGGTGAAAACCTAAAGACAGCTTTGGAAGATTGCCAGACTCCACTGAAAGACAGAGAGTAGAAAATGTCCATGAAGCACAAAGAGCATATAAAGACTAGTGCTGGGTGAATCTCCAAAGGTAAGGAGTCTAGTTTCAAACAAGGAACCTGAAGTTTGATTGAAAACTCCAAACTATCTGAACCTCTTGGTTCTGCCAGACTGAGCTGGAAATCTGATGAGAACAGACTTTGTCTCAAAACTTCCAGCTCGGCTGCTTCCGGTCCCAGATCATGGGCCTGATCCAAAGCCCGCTGAAGTCAATGAACCTTCAATGGACTTTGGCTCATGCCACGTGAAATCAACTTTTCTTGCAGTATTTCAGCATAGTCCTGGCCAGAGCTGAAAGCTCAAATGCCTGTCCACACATTTCAGAATGCAAAATGTTTGGTTCTAGAAAGAGGCAATGGTTCAGAAGCCTTTTTATGTTTTCTGATTCATTGTGTCCATCTCCAATACACACACACACACACACACGAATGTGTCCTTCTCAGCCATAGCTATGATGTCACTCCTGGCAATACTATAAGAAGGCAGGAAGTGTGCTCCAGCTGCCTCTGATTAATGGCAAAATTCCTATTGACATCACTGCAACACAAGATGGAGCCCAATATAGTATATTGTATTAATAATTACAATATTCCCTGCAGGTAACAATGACGAACTTGGAGAACAGGGAATAGGTGACTGCATGGGTTTAAATTGTGCACACAATAAGCCATAGGGGGGAATGCATTTGTTGGTCTCATCCTACTTTCCATTAAAGCATCTCTAAATCACCATACAATTTAATGCAATTGTCTGTCCCAACTTAGGAGAATCTCAGCATGGAAACAGCTGGGGAAGTTGTAGGTCACATGCTCAGGAAGGGCCCAGAACAAGAATAACAGGGGTTGTTGTAGGTCATTAGAATTGATGTGTGTTGGCAGAGTTGTATGGGAAAACAGATGCAGTGCTTGACAGCAGTTTCATTATCTCTGTAGCTTGTCTTATCAGTCCCTCACTTTCAGGAGCAGTAGCCTTTTTCTTTTACCACTGCAGAGTTGTAGAAAACAATTTCAGTAGTTTCCATGTGCAGTTTATATATACAAGAGATATATGTCCCTATGCTGCAAATATGGAATCTCTGTGTGCTGTATAGAGAGACAATACATGGCAGGAGGCAGCATGTCTTTTTTCTATTCTTTTGTATTAACTCAGGAGTTGCAAAGCAATTCAAATTCCATCTCTTGCTGTATTATACCCCTCCATTCACATCTGGGCACTGATCATGTACAGAGTCACCTGCTGAAGAGTAATGAGGAAGCACACAAAGCACAGTGGAAACATTCGAGCTGCCTACAAATGGAATTAGGACAATTTGTGAGTCCCCCACTGTAGCGTGTTTGGATACTAAAGAGCTGCCAGTGTTGTAGTGATCCCTTATAATCTAATCCCTGAGACTGAGAGTCAGGACTTCTCCCTGTCAAACCTCTGTGTCCAAACAGTCCTGAGCTGTAAACAATGCACCCAAAAAGCTCTGATTTGCCCACAAGTCCCTGCTGTCTTCCAGTACCACAAACACCAGTGATAACCCAGCCATGAGTGCTGTGTATGGTACAGAAGAAAACTGCTCAATGGGGTGTGTAGGGGGAAGCAATGTGAAGGTCAAAGACCCATCAGGAGGATAGTGTTGGTGTTCACAGAATCTCACAGAACTCCTTACAACCAGCTGCTCCTGACACGTGAGAGGTTTCCCTAGGAATTAAAGGCTGAGGCAGAAAGCCAGTTTTGTTTTGTTTAATTCAGAAGAATAATTCTGTCCAGGTCAGCCCCAATTTGAAAAGTTTATGATTGCCTTAGGTGAAAATCACTGCTGAGTGGAGGGGCAGCACCGCACCTGTGCACCATTGGAGCATCACTTCAGACTTCAAAATAGGACATAAGTGGGACTTCAGTGGTGCATAGGCCTGGATCTCATGCAGTCTGTCTGAGCAGGATGAGTTACACCCCTGGAGAGCACTGAGCAGCAACAGTAAGTGACAGCAGATCTCCCAAGCCAGTGGAAAGGCACAGTGACAAACTATTTCTTTTAACTTTTTTAACTTCTTTTAAAATTTGCTACGTTTTCACCAGGTCAGAAATTCTCAACCAGTGATGATAACTCTACAGTCTACAGATGAAAGGTAAAGCCTTCAAAGGCATCTAAGTGACTTAGGAGCTTGTCACATTTTCAAAAGTGCCTTAGGCACTTAGGAGCCTACGGGGATGTGTGGAGGAGAGCTGGAAGATGTACATTCTATCTTGAGGAGAGATACCTGAGTTAGCACTGACCAAGCTAATGTGCTAAAAATAGAAGCGTAGTCACGGTGGCATGAACAAGGACGGGCTAGTCTCCACGAATACATACCTAGGATCTCGGGTGGGATCGTACTCAGGGCAATTAGCGTTTCCTGCTGCTCAGACCACGATGGCGACACTCTATTTTTAGTGCACTACCTTGATCTGAGCCAGGCTGGGTACATCTCCTCAAGCTGGAATTTACACCTTCCAGCCCTAGTGCAGACATACTCTGAGTCACACTGAGACTGACACTCCCAAGTGTCTAAATCACTTTTGAAATTGGGTCTTAGGCTCCTAAATCACTTAGGCCCTTTTGAAGTTTGTACCCAAAAAGTCAATTTTACCTGTCAATATAAGACTGCATTTTTAGCAAGAGTTTTTGGCAACAATGTAGATCATAAGGGAAACAATCAAGTCATCAGAACCAGGAAGTAAAAAGTGCAGCTGCAGACTCTGTTCAGTTTGGGTATATTGAATAATTTATAGCTCCTGGGTGCCAACAACAATCACAGACACCTCGTTTAAACTGATACTATTTTTACTTGGCAATTTCCATCACTTAAGTGTCTTTCTTCCTGTATTTGTTCTTTGATCTCCTACAAATTTTTTCTCTCTGTTGTGATATAAAATAGCAAATCTGGGGACTTTTGAAAGTATTTTGCTGTAGCAACTTAAATTATTTGCAAAGGTTTTGAGGTCTAAGCGTGACATACATTGTAAAATTCAAAGCTGTTAGATATACCCAAAGTGGGCCTGAATTGGCAGCCCTTACTCAGGCAAAAATCGATGGGAGTCTTGCCTGAGAAAAGACTCTGGGATTGGGTGCTCTTTAAGAGAGAGAGAGAGAGAGAGTGTGTGTGTGTGTGACAGATGGGGATTATATTTACATGTGGGCCCGCTTTATGTATCGAGTCCATAGTAGGGACTGATTCATCACTCTGTTGCTCCAGCTTCAACCAATGGAGTTATGCCGAAGTATAGCTAGAGTAACACAGTGGTAAATCAGGTCCATAGATAGATACACATATACATGTATATATGTAAATATATGTATATATGTAAAATTATGAACAATGTCCATATATTCATGATTGCCTGGAATACCCTTAGACTGATGTATAGAATTTTAGGCCAGGGCCTGTTTCTATGTTGCAATCCTTATATATCTCAGATTTAAAACAAAACAAATTAGAAAATACGTTTCACATTGAATCCCTGATCCTGCAACTGCTTGTGTGTGGGCAGGGTATCACAGTGAAGTCAATGGCACACATTGATCCACTCACAGAATCAGGGCCTATCTTTAGTACTGTTGGAACTAAATTTGAAACTCAGTGGCAGCCACCCCAAAAAAAGAAAAAGAGCAAGCTGAGTGTTAAAGGGAGGGCCTGCCTCCATCTCTAGCAATGGATTATAAAACCTATAATTAGAGATGGGCTCAACTCACAAAATATTGATCTGGATTCAGATTTGTAAGTCTGGAGGTGTTAAGATGTGGTCTTTTTACTTCAGGCATATCTTTCCTCATAATGACACCACACCGTAATCCCAACTCTAGAAACCAGTGAACCTATGCTAGGGAGTGAACACATGTCTGTCATTAACTAAGCCACTCAATGAATACCTCTCTTGCTCCACTCACAAAATGACCTGAAAAAGGACATCCGTCTGCCTGTAAACAAACATTTCAAAATTCCTCTTAAAGGCATATTTCTGTCAGCTTAATATTTCTTTCAAATCCTAAATATATGGAATTGCAAACAGTTCAGACAGGATATTGTGCATAGCTGGATGTTGAAAGTAAGGGGGGATCTGTTCTCTCACTGATGTGCACAGGATGAGCTATTCACATAAAAAAATAAAGCCCATGAATCAATGGAAGAATAGATTACACATTTAATCAGGCAATATTTGGACAGTGATGCAGCGACCCTGGGGATATATCCCAGTTCAACTGCTTCCTGCCACTGCATGGCAATAGAATCAATCAAACAAAGAGATCAGGCATTGACAGAGAAAAAGGGTCACCTGTTTGATCCAGTATGGCAACTCCTGTGCTCTTGCATGCTTCAATAACTTTATTTATATCAATAAGACCAACAGACCGGGTGGGGCTGGGAGAATTAAACCGAGTTCTGAAAACTCCTGATAAGGTTAACTTTAGCTGAAGTGGCACTGCATAGTCACTGCTATCTGCACTGCTAAAGTTCAATCAATGACTTGGTGATCTTTACTCCCCTCCCTTCTTCACCCCCACCACTAAAGCAGTTGTAGATACTGTTAAGATGGGGTTGGAGAAGCTTAGATGGGTTGAAGTGACCCATATTGTAGCAGATCAATAATACTGTAGCACTCCTGTGGGGGGAACTCATGCTGGCAAGTGGCAGCTGAAACTGAGTTCTACTAGGGGATCAAATGTCATTCTTTACTGCAATTCTTCGCCTGTCCCCACCATTTTCATCCTGATCTTCCTGCGAAGCCCTTCTTACTCTTTTTAGGGTCAGATGTGGATCTCTCTTTTTCACTCTCTCTTCCTTCTTGTGCATGAGAGTGTGGAAATGTTTCATGTAGAGAGAAGAGCTTTTTTCCAATGAGTCCCATTTTCATACCAACGTGTGCAGTGTGTGACTGTTTTGCTATCCAAGATGTCTGTAAAAATGTAAAAATGAAATAAAGGATTAAAAAATGAACTTGGGAGGGGAAGGGATTTGAGCATAAACTGAACATAAAGATGCAGCATCAGTTCTCTAAGGAACTTTTTCAATCCATCCTTGAAATCTCATCAGTATTCTCTCTTCCTCCCTTTGTATCAGGGATGGAGGAGATCTAGGATATTAAAATCTTTGCGGTTGTTCTTCTAGCTGTAGCACTCACTGGTTTCAATGAAGGGTTTGCATGTTTTTGAGACTTTTGCTGTCAGAGGAAACCCCATTTTTAAAAGGATGTAAAGTCAATGTGTGTGTGACATTATATGTTGTGGGGAAGTTAAAGAAGGGTGGTCCTTTTCCCCATTTCATTTCTGTTTTTGTTTCTAGTGGCAGTCCCCATGACCTGATCATTTGTAGCGTTCTTCACCAGTGCACTGACTTTTGCCAGGAAATATGCTTGCCAAGAGTGAAATCCCTTCTCCCCAAGTAGTAACCTCAGGATATATCCAGACAAAGCCACAAATCCTGAAGCTTTGATTCTGGGTTGTCTTTCTGCTTCCCCTTCGTAAGACTATTCCTTCTCCTAATAGAAGCCATAATCATTATTCTGACCCTGTGGCAAGAGTGAGTGGCAGCCTCCCATGAGAACACTATATCACTTTGGTACCAGCTGTAAGTCAGGGGCTTGGGGAAGTGCCACCCATCTGAAGGTTAAAGCATCACTGAGACAAGACTCCTAGCAGCCCTGAAAAGTGAAAAGCCCAAACTTTGCAGATCCCCACTGCACTATTTTCCCCTTCTCATAGAGTGCAAAGCAGTTGCACAATGCTTCCATTCAGAGCTGGGAGCATTTTGCGCAACGTACTGTGGGGACTAAGGCCCACAACGTTAATCTTATCCATCCACAATATATGCATCACTCTGGCCATCTACCCTGGAGGCGTTCTCCTGCCAGAGCTAATACTTGCCCTAGTCACATGCTGCACCATTGTCCAAAAGTTATTCTGAAGATTCCATTCCCTTTCCCCTTCTTCATATTCTCTCTTCTGTAAGGAGAAAACTTCCTTTTGCTAGGAAGGAAGGAATGACCCAAATAGCCTCTCCAAGCTCTGGTTAGGATCCAATTGCCATCACCCACCACTGCCACTAACAACTTGAGATGCTTGGCATAACAAATCAGTCAAATGCCTGTGAACTGATATACGTCAGCACCTTTCTTATGACATTGTCAAGTAAAATGATACAAGAGGCTGGTACAAGACATTGGTCTTGTAGACACTGTGGGTCGGTCAGAGGTTTAAACAGGCAATGCTAAGCTTCATATAAATGCAGTGCACACATAATTAAAATATAGGTGACAATGAATTTATACACTATGAATCAAGGCTGGACTTAAAAGATCTAAAATGGCATATTATTCAAACATATCAAAAGGAATGTATTGATACGTAGCATTTTTCCTCTTCAGAGTGCTTTACAAATATTAATAAGTCCACACCATACCTGTGTGAGGCCTGTAAGTGTTGTTATACTCATTTTACAGATGGGAGATTGAGGCAGAGCGTGTAATGGCCTGACTTTCAGTAGTACTGCACCCCCACAACTCCTATTGACTGCAATTGGCATTTTATGTGCTCCACACTTCTGCAAATCCAGACCACAAGGGATTTGTCCTGATCTACCCAGGGCGTCAGCGTGAACTCTGGGATTAGAGCTCAGGATTTCCTGGCTCCCAGTTCTGTGCTCTCATCACTACCATTCCCTGTAAGGCCCTGATCCAGCAAAGCACTTCAGCACCTACCTAATTTTAAGCACGTGAATCCCATTGATGGGACTACGCATGTGCTTCAATTCTTTGCTAGACCAGGACCTACATTAAAATACACTAACCCACAGCATATTTTACACATCAAGAAGATATGTCCATTTTTTATGATGTTTCAAGCATTGTCAAATACATTTGAACTATATGTGCAGTTAACCTGGTATGAAGCAACCCAGCCATGTGGGACTTCAGATACAATCATTCACTCAGCCAATCGCCATACAGTTTGGTTTTCTTTACATAGTGAAATCCGACCAGTTGGAGGTAAACAAGGATGGCGTGTCCTGCATGGTTCTTACTTCTGTGCTGTCGCCAGAGGCAAAGTGGGTCCTGTGGCTCATTGGTGCTAAAAATAAAATGAATAAATAACTATTATGTTAGGTTGTTCTGATATGATGTGAATAAACGTGTTGTTTCATTTTACAATTAATGCTACATTTTACCAAATCTATTGTACTGTCCGTTCCTTCTCGTAAATAATTACAGAAAAGATGAGCGGAGCTAGTTTTAAAAAAAAATCTATTGTTCTAGTCTAAGGCCCTGATTCTGTAAACACGTACGCATGAGTATCGGTGTTTGCAGGATCGGGGTCTGAGACGTTAATTTTAAGGGCGGGGTTGCGGGTGGGAAATGAAAAGGAGAATTGCCAAGTTCCTGTAATTTTGGAATGACAAAGGACGCAGAGAGCGTTGCAGGACTTTGCCGAAAACCTGGCTGCATCTTGCAATTTTCTGTTTTTCAATTGGCAGAAAATACTGTATTCCCATCAATTAAAATCTTGTCTGGTTATTAATTAAACAACTTGTTCATGGACAATTAAAAATAAATAAGTAAACTGTCAATTGTGGAATGTAAACTGATTAAATAATTAAATAAAAGGAATCATGTTGTGTGTTTTAAGCTGATGTGTCTACTTATGTCAGGATGGAGGAGGCGGGGCTTAACTCACTTCCTCCCCTGACAAATGGGAGAGAGACTAAAAGGGATGGGGTTTGAAGGGGGCGTGGTGTTAGTAGCAATGAGCAGCATAAAAGCGATCAGCTATTTTTGAATAATAGGTGTTCATTGTGTGGACATATTCTGCTCAAATAATCTTCCAAACATGAATCATTTCTGAATCTGCTTATTTAGGGAAAGGTTCTTCTGCTCCCCAGGGGTAGGTGAGCCCTTGGAGCTATGAGCATCCCCACACACTTTAATCACAACATCTTCTGCTGAATCTATTTAATCTACACAAGGCTCACTGAAGTGTAAAGAGAGCTGTAGTTTAGACTTCCAATGAAAAGTTTATGAACCCCAACATGAAAATAAATTATATTCATGATTATTTTTTTTAAATGTAAAGGAAATTCAGAATCATTGTAGAACGTAAACACTCCCCTGCAGTGTAGTGAATCCAAACACTATGACATTGTGATAGGACATGAGAGCCGGGAAGTGCAATTTGTAATGTTTAGGAAACATTCAGAAAGTAAATAGATTGGAGAGAAGTCAGAGCACTTACAATCGTCTACACTGAGCAATGAGTTCAATCAGTTTAGACTTCTGAAAACCTCTCCTTCTCACCAGGCATGCTCAGAGACATCAGTGTAGTCACTTAATACTGTTCCAACATCTCATTTGCATATCTACTCCAACACTAATCACTTAGACCTAAGTTTTCGAAAGTGTCCACTAATTTTGAGTGCCCAGTTTGAGACAGAGCTTGGGTGTCTCAAGTCAGGCACCCAAAAATCAGTGGATTCCTTGGCAAACGTACACCTTAAAACCTACCTTTAGAAAAGTAAAAATAAACAAAGAGCAACACTGACCAGACTAGTTTCAACTGAGTGAAAAATCAAAAAGTAAAGAAAAGTAACAAAGATTTAAAAAGTCATTCAGTTTTTATCATCTAAAACTGTTACCGAACATACAGGTAAGAAATTTTAAAAATACAATTATCTTGACGAGTGGCCCTTCAAATATCAGAATAGTCCTTTCACTTTCTGTCCTCAGCTACCTTCTGCTGTTGATCCACTGAAGATAAGACAAAGAAATCTTAGGATGTGCTGAGCACTTTCAGTAGCACAGCAGGTGTGTTCTAGCTGTCACCTTCCTGATCATTCTCAGAAGTTTGCTAGCAGTCAAGTAATGGTTGAGGGGTGGAACAACAGCAGTCAACAACCTGAGGGTCTTCTTGTAATGGAGTCCTGCCTGTGGTCGATGAGGTGTTGTCTAAAGTATCAACATTTACTGAGGCTATGTCTTCACTGATGGCAGCAAATTCGCCGCCATCAGATCGACTTATCTGGATCGACTGACTGAAGACCTGCTCAGTCGATCCAGAAATCGACGTATTAAGACCACCTCCTCAAGTGGCGCAGCGCATTGAAGACAGAGCGCAGAACAGAAGCACAGAAGTTGACGGGAATTACTCAAGTTTTTTGTGTAGTTTGCATAACTCCGGTCGACTGCCACCAAATCTCCGAGGTAAGTGTAGACAAGCCCTGAAATAAGAAGTAAAATGAAAGGATTTTGAATTGAAGAACGTAAGACAGCATTCAGTGGTCAAATGACTAATCGCAATGAGCATAAATAGTATCACCTTTTCTCTCTTGCTAACAGTTAGCCAAGTGTGAATTTACTTCAGTGGCCTTGTTGGGACGCTAAATGCAAAAGTAAGAGCTTTAAACAAGAGGGTCCAGCTCCTCTAAGGTATTTAGGTATCTAACTCCCAGTGAAAGTTTAGGCACCTATAGGGTGCCGCAGAAGTTTTGTGCAGTGCATTGGTCCTGAATCTGGTACTTAGGTGTCTAAAATTGGGGATTTAGGCACCTAACTCCTTTTGTGCAGTCAGGCCCTAAATAGCTTTGAGGATCTGGGCCTAAAGGATTTGTCTATTCCTGACCAATGCACAATGAATACAACTTGTGGGACCACATTTTTATAACCTGCTTGTGCCTGCAACTCAGGTACTTAGATTGCTAAATGGCCTAAACAGAGAGTATGGGGGGGGAGTGAAAGGGGAGCAAGGGGGTGACCAAGTGTGTCGGAGGATGGCAAAAAGATCAAGGTGAAGGAGGGTGGGAAGAAGTCTGTAAAGTGCTGTGTTAGTCCGGGAAATGATTAAAACCTGATCCCTTAGCAGAGGTTTTTTCTCACTGCCAGGATTGCAGAGAAACCCTGCCATGGAGGGTATGGATGAAGGCAGGCTCAGCTGTTGATAGTTCTTATCAGGAAGGAGGAAGATGAGTATAAGAAAGAAGAGGCAGAGGAGATGTGTGTGTGCGTGTGTTCAATTAGCATGCAAACACTCTAGCACAAAAAAGCAGGAGAAGCCTGGCAGGAGGAAACCTTTCTTTTTAATGGGTCTCAGCCCTCTGGCTGCAGACTTTTAAAAGGAACATTATGGCTTCAGGAAAGCTTCATGCATAAACCTCCAGATGTGAGGAAGTCATCTGCTTTGTGCTGAATTTTGGCCGCATTGGCTGCATTGTTTTTGCCAGTAGCAGGTGGTCAGAAAGCATAGAGCAGACTCCTTCCACTGCAGGTTGACAACAGACTGGCTGTATCCTTATATGCTGAGTTCAAAGGCATTACTAGCTTGGAGTGGATGTTCTCCCTCTGACTGAGCAGTGGCACCAGACATAAATACCACAGCACTGTACATACACCTAGTTAGAGGCAGTCTCTGTCACAAGGAACTTGCATCTAAATAGACAAGACAAAGGGTGAGAGAAAGGAAGGCTTATATGAGCCCTGTTCTACAGCTGGGGAACTGAGATACAGAGAGGTGGCACCGGAAGCATGCACCAGAGCAGGGAACTGTTCCTAGACTGACCTATTAAGCTACCTCAGCAGAGAGGGCAAGGGCTGAGTTGACCACGGAGACTGAACTACCCCGCAGGTGGCAGGGTACACTGTGGGAAAGTCACATTGCTACTGCTTGTGCGGTTTCAGTTTTGTGGATGTGGCAGGGACTTCAAGCTATAGGACGGTCAAGCTATCATTTACTGTAAAACTAGCTGTGTAAGCAAACTGTGATACGAATACCATCTATTCATAACCGAGGTTGCTAAACAGGGACGTTTTGGGGAGCGGGTCAGAGGAGAAGAATCCACCTCCCTAGTTTCCTGTGGGATATTATGGGGCAGTCAGTTGTCTGGCAACTCAAACTGAACATTTCAGAGGAGACTCCAGGACCACAGAACTTGAGTTCCTCAAAGCTGCTAAATGATTTGCTCTGCCTCTGGACTATATTAACACGACCCCTGATCAGCCATACAAAATGCAGCCCCTCCCTTGCATAGCAACGCTTGCAGATGTGTCCTTACCAAATTGAAGGGAGGACCCTGGTGTGTCTCTAGCTTGCCGAAATACAACTGCTTCCTTTCGAAAGGCTTGATAATCTCACAGTGGCCTTTCTTGTCAGAAGCACATGATAACTGAAACTGACTGGGGCAGCGTGGCATGAGAATTCTGATAATGAAATGCTTTCATAGCTAGACACTCATTATTCCAGTGCATTACTGGGCTCCTCCCCAGGGACTGTCTAGAGAGCGTCATGGTTGAGCTATTTCCTATGGAGACCAAAACTAAGCCACCTAAAAAGCTACCTTTACTAAAATTTTCTTTCCTGCCCTACCCTGAAAAAAAGTCTTTCTCGATTTGCTTAGAAAGAAAGCTGAATAAATGTGACAGTGTTATCATGCTATCATCAGCCTATAACCCACACCAAACAGAACTGATGGACTAACTCCCACTCTCTGTAAACCCTGAACGACTCCACTGGCTCCAGGGATGCTATGCCATTGTAACTGAGCTCAGCGTGGGGCCTGGTGGCTTTCAAGGCCAGTCAAGACTGGACCCTATATCTTCCTTTCAGAAGGAAACGTGAATAGCGCAGGATGAGAAAGAGGCTGAAGAGCTTTTATTTGGTAAATGGAAAGGCGTAAGGAATAACTACCAGGTTCTCAGTACAGCTTGGACATGTCCTCTGCACTCACCGTCTACAGTGACGTCCATTGATGCACCCTTGCTAGCCTCTCTCCTGTCAGTGATCTGACCCTGAGCCACATGAGGAAGAAACAGGATCTCTAGGGGCTGGTAATTTGTAGAGACCAGCTACCACTATGCACCTCACATAAGGATCTTGGACTTGCTTCATTTCTGCAGCGGCAGCAGGGCGCTGGCCAGTCTGTTCCAGAATGGCTGCCTGACAGGTGTGTTGAGATATGTCTCCTACATACAGCACAGCCTATGGTGAATACAGCATCGTGTACAATAGTGTGTACCCAGTTAATCTGGGCTATATCAATCCTTGTACACCCACAGCATATCTACTATGCAATCTCACTCTCTCTCTGCTATTCTGACCCCAGCATACCCCACATATGTGTGCGGAGGTTGACGTCAGATCTCTGCCATCATGAGCCAAGCTCTTCTGTGACACTGAACATGTATTTCATTTCTGTTCTTTTGCTTGCCAATTCATGGCCGCGTCTTCCAATCCTCAGATCACTTTTGAAACCTCCTCAGAGCTACGGTTTAAAGCACCTGTCCCCCACAGCCGACCCTTAATGCCATTCGTTCACTATTACTCACTATGTCATACGCATGATGGAGGGGAGGGGGATAATCTGTATGCACAGAGCAATGCAAGAGGTCATCACAAATGTGCCATTTAACAGAATCAGTGATTTGAAGGCATGGCCTATGTGGGGATTAGAACCCTTTCCCTGGGCAAGAGCTGAAGGATCAGACACTTTGTCACATATTGTTTTCTACCAGAAGTGAAAGAATCGTTAACGTTCATGAAAATCAGAGCTGATAGCAATGGCAAGAGCTACAGACTGTGTAATGTAGGAAGGTGCTATTCCCACTCCACCCCCTAGCTTTGCTCATTCTCCTCAGTTTTGACCTGCTGCAGCAACTCCCTGTTCTCTGGGACTGTGAGTGAGTTTGTGGGTTTGTTCAAAGCCCGAACTCAAAGTGAAAATCAAATCCAGTAAATGAAAGCCAAGGGGACGATTTTCAGGGAATCACAGCCACTAAGTTTTAAATGGCTCTGATTTCAGCTTTAACACTGAGCCATGCAGCCAGGAGAGTAGGGATGGCCGGGAGATGGGACCACAGACTGGATGGCTCAGAAGACTGGTAATGGGTACCTAGAACCTTTCATCTGTAGATTGCATGGCCACTGCACAAAGCACTGTTGGAACTGTGTTGCTGGCAGATTCATTCAGACAAGAGATCACAGCCTGAATGACTACACACTCTGTTATCATCTCACCGTTCAAAATGATCCCTCCAGGTCAACACAGAGGAGCAAAAGAGTGCCTGCCCCAAAGGGATGTACAGTCCAAAAGGACAAAGACAGTCAAAGGGTCAGAGAAAGGGAAAGCAATCAGTGTAATGACAGGCACATATATGTCTTGTTAGTTACACATTTGCTCACACCACAGACCCAGGAGAGAAGGGAACACTGCAGCCCCTTGTGATGATTACGCAAACATGGGAATGAGTATGTTAGCACCCATGCACATACATCCCTAACTATACAAGGTTAATGCAAAGCCAAACAAAACATCTCTCTTCAGAGCAAGCCAACTCTCCGTGTACCACAGTTCTAATTCCTCACTGACATCCTACATTCTAGCTGGAAAAGGAGGAGGAAGAGAATGAAAAGAAAAAAATATCAGCCCAGAAATCTGCTTGCCCAGTGAGGACCCAGATACTTCTTGCATGCCCAATGAAATTATTGTGCATAGGCAATAATGGCCAAGCTCCAGGTCCTCACAGACAGTTAGCCAATCCCAGCTGGCTTGTTAAAGCTCCAGAATGGCTTCTCTCTCTCTCTTGAATAGGCTGAACTTGTGATAGCTGAGGTCTCAGTTTTGCATCTCAGGACACCCCATGAGGAGCAGAGACATCGGGGAGGCATGGAAACATTCATAGTCAGAGCTGAAATCCATTTTGTACATATATATGTTGGCTCCTTACTGAAACTTAATGGGGTTTTTTGTTTGACATCTCTCAGTACCAAAGGACAGGGGAAGGGTCGATGAGAAATCAGGATCCTGAGGCTGACAGACCCCAGGGCCTGTGGGGAGAGGCCAACACTCCAGGTCAGCCTGATTGATGGGACGGACAGGCAAATAAGGGAGCCAGGAGGCCGGGGTCCCATCCTCAGTGTGAGCTGGAGCTGCCTATGCAGAGCGAGCTGAGCTAAGGAGACAGCAGCATCCAAAGCCATAGCAGCTTGAGCCAGAAAAGCTGCCCAGGGAGCAGAGCTGTGCTGGGAGCAGAGCCAGAGCAGCAGCAGTCAGAAGGGCCAGAGAAGCTGCCTAGGGAGGTGAACTGGAGGCAGAGCAGCGGCCATGCTGAGAAAGAGTGGAGCTGGAGCCGTCTGGAACTGGGTGCGGTGAGCAGCTGGGCAGTGCGAGGGGGCCCTGGGAAAGGGCCCAGCACAGGGAGATGCCACCAGCCAAGCGCCTCACAGGCCACACTGGGAGGGGGATCGTGACCCCGATGGGGAGCCCATGTTGGGGAGAAGGGCCCTGCCACCTAGAGCCTGCGGGCGTGTGGACACCGCCAGAGCAAGTGTCCGACCCACGGCATCCCTGCAGCGCAGTCAGGGACTGGGCAGGAGGCCTGTGACGTGTGAGAAACAGACTGTGAATGTCCCTTATGTCCCAGAGGTGCTGTGTGTGGTGTCTCTGTGCCCAAGGGCCGGCGTTAGGTGTTTTCCTTTAACCTTTCTCATTTTTCCTTCTTTTTAAAAACTGATTACTGTTTAATAAATTGTATTGCTTTGAACTGTATGCAATGATCAGTGGGGCAGGGAAGCCTCCAGTGCAGAGAGAGTATCCAGGAGTGCAGACACCCTCGCCCCTGCCCGAAGTGACCATGACAAGATTGGGGGTCAAGCTCCCCGGGAGCCCTGGGCCACGCAGAAGAGTGGGAGGGATCCTCTAGGCCAGGCAGGCCTCTGGGTAAAGGGAGTGGGGGCAAGGACTCAGATCCTTTTGCTAGCCAACTCCTCCCGGGTAGTGTATGAGCCAGGAAAGTTCCTCACACTAGCGGGACCATTCCCTCGCTTACACATAGTTTAACTGTTCACACAAGCTAAACATGGAAACTGAAAGCTTCCTCCCAGATGTGGACAGGAGCTCTCTAGGGAGAGGCAGCACAGGACTGGGAGCCAGCCCCTCCCAAATTCTAGGTCCTGCTGTGACACTGATGTCTTCGGTCGCCTTGGGCAAGTCATGCTACCTCTCTGCCTCAGTTTACCTACTTGTAAAATGGTGGTACTTGTACTCCTCAGAGAGGTATTGCAAGGGTTTAGTGGTTTAGTGTTAAAAAGATGCTTTGGAAATGTAGTTGCTAAGTGGTATTATTACCATTACTTAGTTGCTCTCGGTTGTAAAAACTCTGCCTTCTACATCAGTATTGAACCTTTTTAAAAGGCTGTATTTGTAGGATAGAAGCCATAGTGAATTAGTACACCTGCCTTTCACCTTTTCTGGGGAGGCAGGTTCACATCACACCTAGATGTGAAGTAAATACAATTAGTGGGCTTAACCTATTCATGAGTTTAGTGGATGTTTATCAGGTCAAGAGAGGCATAGGACTGGACTCAGGAATGTGGAACACCATGCATTAGGTGCATTGATAGAAGTGTGGGGCCCGGGACCCAGACATCTCTGGCAGGGTGCTGAAGTTCAGGACTGGAGTGCTTTGTCAGTGCACAGTAGAGAAAGCTTTCCCAGTATCTGCCTACATTGTGGCTGGCTCTAGATTGTACTATTGGACCCTAGCTGACAAGTACTTGGCTTGTGAAAGTTTGCCCCATATAATTCGAAAGGGGGGAGGGGGAGAGAACAACAGTGCATTTTTGCCTTTAATAGCTCTTTTTTCTCATTTTCTCCTGAAGTGTCTGTCAGCACCTTAAATAAAAAGCCTTTTATCTTCTCACCACTGTGTGCACCCCGTCACAAATAGCAAATGCTGCGGCAAATGAGTAAAGGCCTTAGCTAGCCGCTCTGCCCTGAAGGATGTCACCTCTGTGCGGACTCCTTGATTCTCCCAACCTGGGTCATGGTCCCTTTGCTGTCCTATTCTCTCATGCCAGCTTTGAAAATACTTCTTTGGCTTGTGAAGATCAGGGCAGGCTGAAGGCACGGGCCAACCCCATCCCCTTCTGGCCCATTGCACCGTCTCCATACCAGTGAAAATGGCCATGAGGAGGCGTGAGTCCAATCCTCTTAACTCATTTCAGAGCCTACAGTCCATGTTGAGAGTTCCCAGGCTAGTCCTCCACCCATTTTTTCTCACTGGTGAGGCTGCAGCCTTGAGGAAGACTGGCTGGAGAGAGTCACCACCCAAATTCTTTCCTCTTGTCCCATCACAGGATAGCCTTCACCTCCTGTGAAGGGGTGAGAAAAGCAACGTAGCAGTTCTTTGCAGGCTCAGAGCAGGGAGTGAAGGAGTCCTGCAGTGAGACAACAACTTGTGTGACAATAAATTCAGACGTTGGAATTGGATCTTCAGTCAGTCACAGCACTCAGCTGGTGCAACATTCCTGATCTCATAGTAAATGAGAAATCAGGGGCGCCTTATGCAGTAAACTAGTGCTGTCTTTTTGCATCCTCTGACTAATCCCATATAATTACACTAGCAGTGGAGAACAAATACAGACAATAATATGTAACAGGTCATTTGTCATTTCTTTATTGCTGCAAACACAGGAAAACAGCTCTGGGCAAGTGTGGACCAAACTGAAGCTGCAGGCAATAGAAATGAAGGGAAAATGACAAGGAAAAATTCATCCTTCCAGAATCAGATGCATACATTTCTCTGCAGAACATTTCTCTGCCCTTTTAAATGTACAGGGAGTCAGAACTGAGTCTTTCTGCAGCCTGATCCAAGAAAACCCAGCAAGCAAGAGAGAGCTTACCCTTGCTCTAGCCAGGAGGAAGAAGCAAACAATCCTTAACTTGCAAAGTCTCTTGGCAGTTGTATATAGTCCCTTGTTTCCCATTTCCTCCTTTCTTCCTGACCCTGTGGCTGGGTAGAGCAAATTCTTCCTTTCCTGCCTCATGGTCCTTTTCTTAGCATTTCACTGGCTCCTTTTAATTGTCCTGTTTTAATGACCACCCTCCCTAGTTTGACCTCTTATTGGGAAGTGTCACAAACTGCCTTAATATTTGTATTATGTTTGTAATATGATAAAAATCCACACCCACACCCACCTGTCACGAAGGTGTCCGGGGAACAGCACCCCCTCCAGGAGCTACTGGAGGGAGCACACACATATGAGTCTAATTATCCCCAATCTTAGCAGGTGTTGTGGGATATCTTTCCAGCGGTCTGGTGCTCAACCCTCCAGCCAAGGCCTGTGGCATCTGCTCCCCTCTCGGGATCCTAGGCAAAACCACCAAGCAGCCCACAGGCAGTAAATAGGGCTAAACAAAAGACAGGAAAATAAATTCTTTCAGCAGCTCCCTTCAGGATATGGGCCTCTCTGACATCCGAGGGGGCTGGGAGTCTCACAGGCACTTCAGGATCCCACGGGGTTCCAGTGTAAATATCAGTCCTGTTTCCTCTTCAGTTCGGGTCCTGCACTCTCCTTCTGCAAGGGCCGAGGGTGCTGCAGGCCATCAGTCCTCTCTTCAGAGCTGGAAAGGCTCAATAGTCTGTTTGTTTCCCAGGGTTGTCCCAGTCTGAGAGGAGTTCCCTCCCGCTTAACTCCTGCTCGAGTCCTAGCTTGATTTGCAGCTGCATAGGGACAGGCCAAAGCAACTCCTTAACCCCTTCTATGCTAGTGTGGGGTTTATATAGCCCGTCATCCCACCCCCCAAAAACTCAAATTTAAAAAGCTCGTCTCTAAGGCAATCGGGGTCATTCATTCAGATTACTGTAAAGTAGACCGGAACAGGGTCAAAGAAAGGCATAGTGGGGAACAACCTATCTTCATCAGGCTGGTCAATGGGAGACTGGGGGAAGGGGGACAATTGCCCAGGGGCCCAGAGATTTAAAAGGGCCCCGGGTGGATGGGAGGATAGATTCGTATCCTCCTCTCCTCCACACAGCCCTTCCCCCGAGGCCTCTGTCATTTGCGCTCTTTGCCCTCCCTTGAGCCAAGCTTATTTATTATGCACCATGCAGGTTCCCAGGAGGTAGGATTTGCTACTTAGCTTCCCAGGTTCATCAGTAATCTCCCTGGGGAGTCCAAGGGACCCGGGAAGCTGAGTAGCAGATACCACCTCCTCAGCTGCCCAGGAACCAGCATGGCACATAATAAATAAGTAAAAACTTCCAGCAGAAGCCCACTCAGACCTTAGGCATCCCTTTCTAGGGGGGCCATGGACTGCTCTGCCCCTGGCCCACAATTGCTGTCAGTGGGTCTGTTCTTCATTCAGAACTACATACAATACTCATCTCTCTGCCTTAGCTTTTTCTCAATAAGAGCTTTATCCACACACGCAGAGTGGTGCCTACTTTATAACACTCTAGGTAAAGACAGAGATTTTTCTTCAGGCCAAACCATAGTGAAGAGTTTACATATTCATCTTTGATAAATGGAAACAACTTCCAGGAGAAGATAAATAAGTAAAAAGCAATACAAAATCGACGTGATTAAAATAGGTATGTTAGAGGAAGACATTTTTGATACACCAAACCAATAAAGAAGCATAAATGTTACATCACACACGACACCTCAAGAAAACTGTTCCAATGTACTGAATGTACTTTCAAACAGTTTCAATTTGGAAGAAAAATGACTCTCTGCCAACATTTCTTTTACCAGAGAGAGAAAGGATTTTATGTTTGAATATTCAATGTGGATTAATGGGAGATGTCTGTATTAAATCTTATTGGACCCCACTTCCAGGTTTGCATGCCCACTGTTGTATGCACAACTGGCTGCTCAATTTATATATGCAATTGCGGGTGCAAAATAGGGGTTCCCACATTGGCACCATGAAATCATTTGTAGGCATGCGGAAACCACTTGAAAATTCAGCCCATTGATGTCAGTGAGAGTCTATCCATTGACTTCAGTGAGGTTTGGATTAGGCCCTAAATTAAGCTTTGCTCTTTGCAGTGGTGGGTGTGGAAGACCTGCCAAGAAGACACTTTCGGCTTCTTGGTCTGGCCCCGGTGTCACTTAGGGCAGCCTACATACCTAAGGACTTTTGGATCACTGTAGCAGCGCTCAGCTCCATCACATCCCTGACGTGCCTCTGGCTTGCTCCTTGCACCGAGAAGGGGGGTGGCACCTGGTGCAGGAAGAGCCTCCACCAATTTTATACCAGCTGAGAGTTTCTCTTCACAAGGCAAATTCTCTACCAATCATTTATGGGCATAACCTGGCCACTTTGTGCTGCCTGAGTGGTGCAAACTGGCCAGATCCTACCAGAGAATCCTGAGCTTAGAATATGATTTCCTTGAAGGGTGTAAACCTTTCTCAGAAAATAACAGATAAAAAAGTCTCTGAGGAGAACAATCTGCTCTACAATTATCCATCATTCATGATGAGCTTTGAATTTCATTTGCGTGCAATTATTGTGTATATATATATATATTTTATTGTGCTCGGTTCACTTAATGAGTGCTGCAATTGTATTGATAGCAGGAAACAGATTTTCAAAAAGATGATTAGCTAGTTAGATGACATCTTGAGCATGCTTTCTGTTTAAGAGGTAATAGCTATGTCCTGAAGTAAATAAACTTTGAGGATGAAGACTGTGATGGTAGTTAGTCCAGAATGCAGTTATTACCAAGTTAAGAGGGTACACCTCCACATTAATATTATGTTGAAATACCAAACCCCTTAGCCCATTTGTCTTATCTTGCATGGGAATGCTAAAGGGGTGAAGAGGGCACAAGGAGATTAAATCTGGATGCAAAGTGCTGAGAAATGCAAGACAGAGAGACTGCTAGCCAGATCTAGTGTGTTACACTTGTCCAGTAGACTCCAATAGAATCCTTCAAATGGTCTCTGTTAGTTTCTGCTAGAAGACCTGTATGCTCAGGAACCAGCAGACCAAGTAAACGTATTGCTTTGTTCCAAAGTCTAGTTACTGATAGGAACCAAAAGGAAGAAACGGACAAATTTGTGCTGGAATTTCCTTTCAGTTTAGTGATGCTGGCAGTGCTCCATGCCCTAGACAGGGTGCACCTGGATGTGGCCACAGCCCCACGCAACTTGCACACTGACTAACAGTGGCAGGACAGCACTGTGCAGAGTGCTGCTGTACTGCTAAGTATCACGTGACTAGCATGGGGAAGTGTCTTTCCTAATGAGATGATGACTAGAATGACCGTGCAAGTGCATGTGTGAAGCTACTAGGCGCGGCCAGTATGAGCAATGATGTTTTGAGAAATCTGAGCAGTCAGGCTGATCTGAGTGCTTCTGTAGTTAATAAGAGCGTCGGCACTTTCTCCCTTTAGCGAGCCTGCCTCCTGAGTGCTTGCTAAACGTTACATGATGTCAGAAGTTATATTGAACCACAGAAGGAGAAATTGCTTTTGCAGCACAAATTGAAAGGAAATGCTGCAGGAGAATAGTGTCCTTGTAACCCACACTTGGAAATTCTCATTATCATGGGGGCCATTGTACAGGTAACGATATGTCTCCATGAGTTGACCCCAGCGAGGTGACAGGTACTGTCGCCTCTCTGCCGAGTGGGAGCGGATTTCGAGGCTTCAGTTTCCCATTAGAGGAGAAATCAGTGACATGGAGTCTGTGTACTTCCTTAGTGTAACTTGTTTATTTACACAATATACACCAGTCCTGGAACACAGGTGTCACAAACAACATGCAGGCAAATCCTTCATTCAGATAGCTCAATCTCAGCACCAATGCCCAGGAAACAATTCTGTCCCACTGAAGAACTGAACCTAGCTGGAGAATTAAGGCAGAGAGCAAACACTCTTGATGTTTGCCACAGCTTCCCTTAAGGGGCCCACATCATAAGCGAACAACAATGTAGTATTTCTTTAAAGACTGTACACTGATGTTCTCTGTGAAAAGGAATGTGCAAGACTGTGTGTGACAGTGTCATCTGGTGTCTCTTTCTATACCAATACATTTAAAGGTGGGGAAGTAGAGGATAAAGAACATTTTGCCAAGATTATGGATAACTTTGGGAGGTGTTGGAACTGTAGATAAAAATGTACTTATGATGAACAATTCAATTTTTTTATTCATAATATAAGGCAATATATGAACTTTCTGCTCCATTCACGACAGACTTGAAGTTCAAATATGTTAATTAGGGAGCTATGTCCACCTTTAATGAAAGACAGGCTTGTATGTGGAAAATAGAATGACCACAGGTGGTGCAAATTGCTGCAGGAAGCTGATTTAAACTTAACCCAAGCTATAGGCATTTGCAGAGCCAATGATAAAGCAGATTCAGGCTGTTACAGACTGAGGAATCACAGAAGATTAGGGTTGAAAGGGACCTTAGGAGGTCATCTATCCAACCCACTCTGCTCAAAGCCGGACCAACCCCAACTAAATCATCCCAGCCAGGGCTTTGTCAAGCCGGGCCTTAAAAATCTCTAAGGATGGAGATTCCACCACCTCCCTAGGTAACCCATCCCAGTGCTTCACCACCCTCCTAGTGGAACAGTTTTGCCTAATATCCAACCTAAATGTTCCCCACTGCAACATGAGACCATTGCTCCTTGTTCTGTCATCTGACATCACTGAGAACAGCCTACTCCATCCTCTTTGGAACCCCACTTCAGGTAGTTGAAGGTTGCTATCAAATCCCCCCTCACTTCTATAGACTCATAGATTTTAAGGTCAGAAGGGACCATTATGATCATCTTGTCTGACCTCCTGCACAACACAGGCCACAGAACCTCACCCACCCACTCCTGTAATTAGACCCCTAACCTATGACTCAGTTACTGAAGTCCTCAAATAATGGTTTAAAGATTTACTGAAGACTTACTTCTCCTCTGCAGACTAAATAAACCCAGTTTCCTCAGCCTCTCCTCATGAGTTATGTGCCCAGCCCCCTAATCATTTTCGTTGCCCTCCACTGGACTCTCTCCAATTTGTCCACATCCTTCCTCTAGTGAGGGGCCCAAAACTGTACACAGTAATCACCAGTGCCGAATACAGGGGAATAAGCACTTCTTTCGATCTGCTGGCAACGCTACTATTAATGCAGTCGAATATCCCATTAGTCTTCTTGGCAACAAGGGCACACTGTTGACTCATATCCAGCTTCTTGTCTACTGTAACCAGGTCCTTTTCTGCAGAACTGCTGCTTAGCCAGTTGGTCCCCAGTCTGTAGCAGTGCATGGGATTCTTCTGTCCTAAGTGCAGGACTCTGCACTTGTCCTTGTAGAACCTCTTCGGATTTCTTTTGGCCCAATCCTCCAATTTGTCTAGGTCACTCTGTATGCTATCCCTACCCTCCAGCGTATCTAGCACTCCCCCCAGCTTAGTGTCATCTGCAAAGTTGCTGAGGGTGCAATCTATCCCATCATCCAGATCATTAATGAAGATGTTGAATAAAACCAACCTCAGGACTGACCCCTGGGGCACTCCGCTTGATTCCAGCTGCAACTAGACATTGAGCCATTGAGCCTTATAGTCCATTCATCCTATCCATACTTCTTTAACTTGCTGTCAAGAATACTGTGGGAGACAGTATCAAAAGCTTTGCTAAAGTTAAGGTATATCATGGCCACTGCTTTCCCCACATCCACAGAGCCAGTCATCTCATCATAGAAGGCAATCAGGTTGCTAATGCATGACTTGCCTTTGGTGAATCCATGCTGACTGTTCCTGATCACCTTCCACTCCTTCGAGTGCTTCTAAATGGACTCCTTGAGGATCTGCTTCATGATTTTTCCAGGGACTGAGGTGAGGCTGATTGGGCTGTAGTTCCCCGGATCCTCCTCCTTCCCTTTTTTTAAAGATGGGCACTAGGAGAGGCAGGTATCTGAATTGAAAAACCCATGGTTTCCTCCCCATCCAGTCTGGAGAATCTTAAGGTTCTATATATGGAAGTGAAAATACTTGCTTGTTTGTTTAAGCCCTAGAGAAGTTAGATATTTGCAAAGTGCTGGCCTATAGTTATTGCCCTTCCAAATGAATATTGCTTAAAAAGGCATGAAGGTCATGTGAGCAGTTCTGCAGTCTGCTGTCTTTGTGTTAAACGAGGTTCTTTGAAGGGGCTGTTGCAACTCAGTCCGCTCTGTGGTAATGATGTACATTCAGATAGGAATAGATGTGTGGATTTCACTTTGGGCAGCTGGAGATTCCTAAAGCTAGGAACCAGTATCAGCTAATGACACTGACCTCCTTGATAAAGCGCTTTGAGTTCTTCTGATGCGTTAAGTATTATGATTATTAAAGAGGTATCTTGGGATTCCTCTGCATATGGGATACTCCAGAACGGGATTGTGCTCCATCAATGCTGGACTGTTCACCTGGTATAAATTAGAGCAGCCCTGTGGCAGCTCTAACTTATGCTTGAGACCCTCAGCCTGCTCCAGGATCAGAGGAGATGGGTTAGAGCCACCTTTGCCTCCCTGCCCACCTCAGTTGTGCTGTGCCAGAGCTGAGGTTCCAGGCCTGAATGTTCTCTCTAATATCTAGGTGACATCTTGTCCAAAATATGTCTCATATGAGTGCAGAGCCTTCTGAAATGAATCCCCACTTTCGGAATAGACCTGCTACAGGATTGCCATTTGGGTGATGCAACATAGCTGTTTAATGGGGTTTCCACTGTAGTTCAAAAGCCATGAATATTTCCATATTGTTTATTTCCCTAGGGAAAAGTTAATACAATCTGAGAACCAGAGAATATTCCTGAGTCGTGGCCTAGTGTTAGGAGGGAGTTGGCAGTGGGGCAAGTGGTGTTATTTGCTGCAGTGCTGTGTCAGGAATATCCCTTCAAGTTTCTGGGTTGGGGAAGGTAAAGAAATCTTCCCAGTACCTGTTTTTCTAACACAAGCGCAAAAGGAGAGTGTGGAAGAGATGTTAATCCCAAGCACATTTTCTCTGAGTTACCCAGCCAAAATTCTGCCAGTGGAACTCATACAAACTTGATACAATCAGACTGGGTCTGAATAGGGTCTTGGAATGGTTATCTCATTACAAGAAGTAATTGTCACTGTTCACACATTCTCACCTACTAATCAACGGTTGTGAATAGGTCTCATCTACTCTAACTGAACGGATTTTGCTAACACTTACCCTCCCCATTGTTGTTCCTTACCCTTGGATGTATATATATACCCCCTATCTGATTTGTTTCTTGCATCTGATGAAGTGGGTTGCAGCCCACGAAAGCTTATGCCTGCAGAAATTAAATTTGTTAGTCTTTAAAGTGCTACAGGACTCTCGTGGTTTTTTCTGTCGACGTAATGTAGATCATTCTCTAAGCCAATGGAGCAGGCATTAACTACAGATGTGGCTAGCCTGGGGACCAGCAGCCTTGGGCAGTGTCAGAAATGAGGGCAAGAGAGCCCATCATGAACCTTTTCTGTTCTTGCAGTCCAGAAAACCTCTCTGCTTGGCTTCACGAACTGCCTGTTTTCTCCTCCCTCATCCCAGGTCATGAGTTGTATTGGAAGGTGGGAGCTAGGGAAGAAGGGGTAACAAGCAGACCCAGCAGCTGTGAAGAGGATAAACACACAAATTGGGAGCGGTGAGGAGGGAAACACTAAATGGGAAGCCCTCCAGCGATGCAAATCTATTAAGGGGTCCCACCTCATGTAGGGAAAACAGCTGCCTTTTTCTGCAGCCCAGCCTATTTCTATGGCTCTGCAGTGATAGAAAGGCTCCAGCCTCTCAGGGAGCATAGCTGGAGGAATGTGTATGCTTACAAGACCAGAGTTCCCTTCTAACAGCCTGATCTGGAGAGCCACCTAGTGGGCCCTCTTTCAATCCTGAAAAAGATTTTTGCCTTCAGAGACAGGGGACTGGTCACCTTATTCTAAATCAGGCCTGGTTTTAGAGATTCTGGTGGCCTGAATGAGACTGGATTACAATCCCACTAATTGGGCCAGAGACAATGGGAGAGTTTGAAGCTGGGGTTTCTTTACCAACAAATGAAAGCTTGAGTATTTTGTGTCAGAAGCAAGAAGCACCTCCTTTTCCTGTCTAGCTGAATATTAGTAATGTACAAGGAGAGGTAGATAGTAATCAGGAACTCTGCTGCCTTTGCTTGGTTAAGAACATAATCGTATTCTGGCCTATCAAGCATGCAACGCCTACTGAAAGCTGAGTTTGGCCCACTGGCAGTACAAACAGTGGTTTCCATTTCCGCCTATGAGAATCATGCAGGGAATTTGTTGAAGAAGTACAGTCACCACTGGGTTGGAGGGGGCTGTGGTACCAGTGTGGGAGCCCTTGGTTGTAACCCTAGAATGTCCCACCCCCAACACACCCTTGGCTGAATCATGAATATAAGAGATCAGGGTTTGGCTTACCCAGCACATTGGTAATATGATACAGAGATTTCCTTTTTCCATCACTGCAAAGATGAAAGAAGGGAACAAACTGATGGGGATGGGTGTGTGAGTGCAAGGCTCATAGCCTTGGCTCTTCCAGTTACCCAGAGATGCTCCTGTATACCCTTGTGTATTTCTGGTGTAAGAAACTACTGAAGATTCAGCATGGTGTAACTTACTCGGCTACACTAGAATTACCCACTGAAGTGGCAGTGCTCACTTTCCACATGCAGCTCAGAATCAAACCCATGTCTGTTGCCTTCAGATCCTGAATTTGAATCTACAGTGTTCAACAGTGACTTTCTGTGGAACTTGTGTTTATAATTCAGGGTGCTTTGGAAAATCCCACCCAAAAGTACATATCAGATAACGAGTTCAATGGCCTATGTGAAACGAGTAGGTAACCTCAGACCCATTTCAGTGGACAGGTCCAGGTCACAGAACTACCACCACGGTTGCATTAGTGCCATGATTGGTGGTCTTAGAACTGAAGGACATTGACCAGGTACTGGGGAGAAGCTTTCCATTGCCTCTGCTCCTGCTGAAACGTCTGCATGGCTAAAGAAAAGAATCAAGATATAGAGATGTTAATCAAGCATCTTTGACACGCAGTGAATTTATGTAAGTTAAAAACAAAGATGTCCCTGAGGCAGTCTCATATTTTTCAGGCTTCTTCTGCAGGCAAATTTGGCAGTGGAGGTGCAAGCTGGCTGGTAGGATGAGAAAAACATTACCCTTCAAACTGGGTCAGACCTAAGTAGCTGGGGATGAGGCATCACCCTACAATCACAAACAATCTGTGGGATAATTTCAGGTGACACATCTCAAGCTCCCATAACAAGCATTTTGACAAGCCACACTTTTGAACATTGGCTCCCTTCGACCTACATAAATGCTCCAACAATCAGAAGAGAACAAAATATTTATTTCAGCTTCCTTCAATCTGAAAAGGCCCCAAATGCAGAACTGTTTGGCTTAGATTAAAAAATGACTACAGTATAGAAGCCAGAGGGTGTTTTAGATTGACCCTTTATCTTGGCCTTTACTGCACCTGCTGTGTTACCAATAAACTTTGACTTTATGTGAAAAATAATAGAATGTTTGGAAGAAGGTACTTAGTATATTTAGCAGCACAGTAGGTGTGATCTACCTTTAGGGCGATCAGATGTCCACAGCCAAAAAATAGGACACATATTTTTGCCAGGAGGGATTTCAGCATGGACGCTGCATCAGTGCATAAGCAAAGCCAGATAATAAGGCAGGCATAAAAATCTGTTTTCTTTAGTGTTTCTAGTGGGTACAGCTCACTTGAAAGCATCAGCTAGAAATTCTTAAGATAGATTCTCAGCTAGTGTAGGTCTGCACAGTATCATTGAAATCCGCTGATTTACACCATCTGAGGATCTTGCTTCCCATGTGATTACCTTAAACAAAGAGCATCTAGCTGAAAGCTAACTTTGAGTAGATACAAAGACTTATTTTTTTATGGAAGGCCCTTTTCCAATTTTATTCTAAGACCTTTTCCCTAGTGTTATTTCAAACATTATTTTACTCTTTGGGCTAAAATTTCTCATGCTTACATTCAGCCCAGATGTGTTTTCTAGTGTGTGAACTTTGATATGTTTCCATTTGGCTATTTCAGAGATGTCCCGGCATAGAAAATTCTTCAGATGTTAAGTATTTTCCAGGTTATTTTGAGTGTGTGTTTACATACTCAAAAATGGGTTTATTTTAAAAGTTCACTCTTGCCATGGGAGGAATCTTCATTAAGCACACATGCACTTGACATGTTTGAAGAGATATGCATAGGAAATAAAATTATAAGCATGTGAAAATTATTTCTGACATCATAAAGTGTCCCTGCATTTTTAAAAGGTATAACTGCATATCATACTTTCACAAAACAGGGAGAATGAGATGGCAGTGTTAAAAAGGAGGACAATTGGCCACATTGCCTTAAGACAGGCAAAAAGTAGGACAATCCTATAAAAAGTAGGACATTCAGTCATCCTGTCCTACCTGGATATAACTGGAACAGTCAGCAGCACACCAAGTATGATTCTGTAAGCTCTGACTCGGAAAAAAAATGTTTGGGTTTTGGTGGATAACAGCAGAACATGAGCCAGCAGTGTGACACTGTGGCCAAAAGGGCTAATGCGATCCTTGGATGCATAAACAGAGGAATCCTGAGTAGAAATATCGGTTAATTTACCCTGTATTTGGCACTGGTGTGACTGCTGCTGGAATACTGTGTCCAGTTTTGGTGCCCACCATTCAAGAATGATGTTGATACATTGGAAAAGGTTCAGAGAAGAGCCATGAGAATGATAAAAGGATTTGAAAACATGTCTTATAGTGATAGAGTCAAAGAGCTCAATATATTTAGGTTAACAAAGAGGAGGTTATGTAGATAGTCTATAAATATCTACACGGGGAACAATATTTAATAATGGGCTCTTCAGTCTAGCAGACAAAAGTATAACATGATCCAATGGCTAGAAGCTGAAGGTATACAAATTCAGACTGGAAATAAGGTGTACATTTTTAATGGTGAGAGTAATTATCCAGCAGAACAATTTACCAAGGGTCATGGTGAATTTTCCATCACTGGCAATTTTTAAATCAAGATTGGATGTTTTTCTAAAGGATATGAACTCAGAATTCATTTGGAGAAGTTCTCTGGCCTGTGTTTTACAGGTCAGACTACCTGATCACAATAGTATCTTCTGGCCTTGGAATTTATCAACCTATGAATAAGTGGACATACTTAGAACATTCAACAACACAACAGGTGCATTGTACAGAGATGCATCTGGAATAATTAGGAGCAAAGATGTATGTTGTACCAGCATGTACCTGAAATGTTCATCAGCAGCTAATCAAACCAAAATTCCAGAGACAATTTGTTCCAGAGTATAAAATGAAACATTAGGTATCTCACAGCAGGGGAAAGAACTCAAATATTTTGGTCTGTTTTTTTCTGTACACCCAAATGCTAAGGGCAGAATGCCTCCTGGATTCTCACCTACATCAACTTGGCTTCTCCATGACAGGCTTTTTGAACAGCCAAAGACCTATGGCCACTCTCTCATGTGCATTGTCCCCGACTTACAAGAGAAATGAATGTTATATTGTACCTGGGAGCTGGAAAAGCAGTGGAGGGAAGGATTCCCTTCTCCCAAGAGGCACAAAAGCCCCCAGGATATGGCCTGTGAAAAAAACAATTTGTCTTAGAAATTGTACCAGCAGCTACATCTGCTGTACCAGGGTCTTGTGTGTCCCAGCTGGTGCCTTTGAAGCCTTTGCACACCTACTACATAATTGGAATTTGGCATTTTGCTCTTTTGTTCCTGGATATGCATGATGATATTATGGGTGAGCATAGGAGGAGTCAGATAGCAGATGGACTAAGCAGACTCCATGTTGATGTTCTTATGCATGAGAGACACTGCCAGCTAGGAGAAACCCTCATAGCCCTGGGAGTTCCTGTTAACAGGAGAAGACTTGTACTGAGGCATAGGGCTGATTTTCAGGGGCAAGTGTAGAGGGTACATAGTATGACTTGCTCAGGAATGGCATGTGACATGAGCACAAAGGGCAGCTGGGTGGTAAGGGAGGAGGTCCAGGGTGAGTGAAAATTGGGTGAGAGCCACTTTGCCCTGGAAGGGGATTTTAGCAATTAGAAGAGTTTTGTACCTATTGGGGAACATACACCAAACAAGACATGTGCATAACAACTAAGTAGGCACAAACAGTGAAGTAACTTGCCCAGGGTCACACAGTGGGTCAGTGGTGGAGATGGGCATAGAACCCAGATTTCCTGACTCCCAGGCCAAGGCTCAGTTCACATAGCGACACCCTGAAAAAAACCCTCTAGTCATAAATTCCATTTTATACTCTGGAACAAATTGTCTCTGGAATAAAAGGTCTGTTTTGAGTTGATTAACTGGTGATGAATATTTCTGGTACAACACACATCTTTGCTGCTAATTATTCTGGCTACTTCTCTGTACAATGCGCCTGTTGTGTCATTTAATGTTCTAAGTATATCCACTCATTCATAGGTTAATAAATTCCAGGGCCAGAAGGAACCATTGTGATCAGGTAGTCTGACCTGTGAAACACAGGCCAGAAAACTTCTCCAAACTAATTCTGAGATCATATCCTTTAGAAAAATATCCAATCTTGATTTAAAAATTATCCATAACGGAGAATTCGCCATGACCCTTGGTAAATTGTTCCAATGAACAATTACTCTCACCATTAAAAATGTATGCCTTATTTCCAGTCTGAATTTGTCTAGGTCCAGCTTCCAGCCATTGGATCACGTTATACCTTTGTCTGCTAGACTGAAGAGCCCATTATTAAATATTTGTTCCCCATGTAGATATTTATAGACTGTAATCAAATCACCCATCAACCTTCTCTTTGTTAAGCTAAAAAGACTGAGCTCTTTGACTCTATCACCAAAAGGCATGTTTTCTAATTCTTTAATAGTTTTCATGGCTCTTCTCTGAACAGTCTTCATTTTATCATCATCATTCTTGAATTGTGGCACCAGAACTGAACACAGTATTCCAGCAGCAGCTGTACCAGTGCCAAATACAGAGGTAAAATAACCTCTCTACTTCTACTCAAGATTCCTGTTTATGCACCCGAGGATCGCATTTGTTCTTTTGGCCACAGCATCACCCTGGTAGTTTATGATCAACTGATTATCCGCCAAAACCCCCAAATCTTTTTCATAGTCAACTACTTCCCAGGATCGAGTCTCCCATTCTGTAAGTATGATCTACATTCTTTGTTCCTAGATATATACATTTACATCTAGCTATATTAAAATGTATACTGTTTGCTTGTGCCAACTTTACCAAGCAATCCAGAAGAAGAGACTTTAAACAGTACCTTAGTCTCCAAACAGACTCCCATTATTAAGAGAGAGTTGTGGAGTAGGACAGGTATACAGGAGGGGAGCTGAGGGCCAGTCGCAAATTACAGTTGCAGTATTATTTCATTTTATGTCTCAGAAAAAGTATTTTAATGTATTTAATTCAGGGGTTCTCAGACTGACAGCAAGAGCCCTTCAGCCCTTTATGTCTCAAAAAATGTAAATCTATTTTAATTCATTTAATTCAGGGGTTCTCAGACTGACAGCCAGAGCCCTTCAGCAGCCGCTGGGCAGGTGCTCTGAAGGCAGCGCCAACCCCAGCAGCAGCACAGAAGGGTGGCATGTCATGGGAGGGGGTAATGGCATGTCATGGGAGGGGTAGTCACTTTTTTGGGGGGTCGTCATAGCCTGAAATATTTTCAAAGGGGGCCTAGAAAAAAAAATTGAGAACCCCTGATTTAACTGGGTTTGAATATCTCCTAAATAGGCCCAATTCATCCAGCACCGTTCATATTAGTGGAGTAGGGTGATCTTGTAGGGTTGCCAACTCTAACAATTTTATGAGTCTAGCAATATTTGGTATTCTTCTTAGGGCCTGACCTCCTAGAGGCCTCTGATTACCCGAGAATCTCAGCTTTCATTTAAAAAAACCCCAAGTTTCTAGCCCTCATAGGAGAGTGGGCAAAGCTGGAAAACATGAACCCTAAAAGCTCAAAAACCGGGAAGCAAATAAAAAGAACCCCACTTGTATTATATTTTAAAAGCGCGTTATTTTTAAGCCAATCTCATGATACTTTGAGGCTTGCCTCAGGGTTTTTGAATGCTTGGCATTAGCGCTATCGAGGTAAGGATATCCAGGCCACAGCCCCATGAAAAACAGAGGGCATGGGGTCGTGTTAAGGCTCCTAAGACGAGGAGTGGTAAGTGATACCCTGCTGGAAGGGTGAAATCCTGGCCCTTCCCCCATTGAAGCCAAGGGCAAAACCCCCTCAGATTTCAACAGGGACCTTCAGGCTTCGTCCATCCTACGCTTTAGAGCTGATCGACTCCTAATTGGCAGCAGCTGCCCGACCCAGCCCCTCCTTGCAGGGCTTTGGCGCGGGCCGCACACAGGGCGCCCGTTAATATATAAACAAACCAGGCGGCCCCACAGCTGGCCTGGCCTGTGGGTTCAGCCCAGTCGCTTGGTCCCCGCCCGCCCCGAGGCCCCGCGCGGAACCGAGCGCTGCGGGAGCGGTTTCCAGCGGAGACCGAGACCGAGGGCGAGGCGCGGCGCGTCCCGGCGACAGGAAGGAGGAGCAGGCGCCGGCGCCGCGCGTGGCCTGCAAGGACCGGCCGCGCTGCCTCGTCGGTCCCCGGCTGAGCGTCTGAAGGCGCCCCCGCTCCCCCGGCTGCTCCCGCCCGCCAGGCACAGGCTGCAGCCGCTGCAGGCCGGCCGGTGAGAGGGGGCCGGGCCCAGGCGGGGGAGGTCGCGCAGCGGGACTAGGGAGAGGAAGGGCGCAGAGGCGGCAGAGCAGGCCCCGGGCGAGGAGGGAGCGGGCGGGTGGCAGGGGGCGGGCGGCGCAGGACGAGGGGGGAGCGGGGCGGGCGGGCGGCCGGCCCAGAGAGCACAGGGGGAGTCTGGGTCATTGACCTAGCTGTGTGCCCAAGTGTGTGGCGGTGCCCAGTCGGTGGGGGCCGGTAGCAGCAGTAGCTGGTGGGGCATGTGCAGGCCTTGAGGGGGATGCGGAAACACACGAGCATTTGTACTGACCTGCCAGGGGAGGGAGAGGATTTCCTCCACCTCCCCGGTTAGCCATGACTAGGTGACCTTAGGCCTTGTCTACACGCACAAAGAATTCGGACTGATCCGAATACAGCCGCTGCTGTAATTACAGTGCTGGTGGCTGATGCCCACGCTGTGCTCCTTGGCTCGGTGCAGCGCGCCCTGCCCAGCAGCACTTCCACCGACCTGTGGGGAGCTGAGACCCGTCTTTCAGCTCCCTGCCTGGAGCCCACAGGCTCCTGGGCTCTGTGTGAGCTGCCAACCCCCAGTCCCAGCTGGGCACCAGGCTCGCATCAGCCCATGTCCTGGCTCGCAGCCAGGAGCTGGGTTTCAGCCACCCAGGCTTACAGCACCCTCCTGGACTTCTTTCTGGGCGTGGGAACCAGTTGTCTAGGCTTTCGTGTCAATTTCGTGGTGAAAGAATGACCACCCCATCACTGATATAAGAGGGCGCAGTGTCTACATTGACATGGTTGCCCTAACTATGCCCCCAGAAGCTTTTATTTTGTTGAAAAAACAGGGCACTTTTGTTGGTGGAGGGGTGATTGCAGGGTGTACTCCAGCAGTGTTTTGGTGACAAAAGCTGACTTTTGTCAACTACACTCTCTAGTGTAGACCAGGCCTTAAAATAGCCTGAGTAACAAACATGCCTTCCACAACTGGAAAACTGTGTAGATGGACCTTTTCCTCTATGAATAGGTACTTACAGCTCTTGGTCAGTGTGTAAGTTTCCTTAAAGGGAAAAGGAGGAGGGATTTTAGAAGTAATAAGATTGAATTAATCTTCTTGGAAGCCTCAGTGTGATATGCTAACAACAAGTTCTCCTCTTCCATCCTCTTCCTGCATTGCCTGGTGAAGATAGGCATGGCTGGGGTGGTCAGAATGTTTGAAACCCTCAAGAATCACTGGAAGAAAACCACAGTTGGGGTCTGCTTGTTCACCTGGGGAGGAAACTGGCTCTATGGAAAACACTGGTAATTATTACCTTGCTTAAAGAAGTATAATAACAAGGAGCCTTTGTCTGTATTTTTGCTAAATCTTTCAATTTGGCACTTGGACAGTGATGAAGTTGGGCAAACATCTGTAAAACTTGAGAAAGGTGGTTATAGATAGAGCTGGTTGCTTGGGAACCTTTAAATAGAAAGGTTTTGCGAACAGCCTACTGGGCAATGACAAGACTGTAATTTCCCTGTGAGGTTTTTACAATGGAATGGATGCCCAGAGAGAAGCTGCAGCAGCTTAGCTCTAGGAAGTGTAGGTGGGTACTGCAGTTACTCTGATGCATCAACAGGGATTAATTTTATTTTTTTAAATTACTTGTCCCTTAAGAAAAGTAATTGAAATAGTCTTAAATTTCCAGACAGCAGGAACCCTTTTTTCTGTTAAAACTGTTCTCTTCTATGTAATTGGCTCAGGGTTTTTTGTTTTTGGGGGGGTTTTTTTTTTTTTTTTTTTTTTTTTTTTTTTTTTTGAAAGCACCATAATTTTTTTAAGTGATATTTGTTCTGTCTTCCTTTTTTTCCCCCATATTCTGAGACTGCACTTTGCCCTGTTGGAGAAACTCTCATTTAAGCTCACCTATGTTTTTTTTAAAAATATATTTTCAAAGCACAGGAAGCCTTTTGGGGTGATGGTGGTTCCCTTTCCATTCAGCCATGTCCTTAAGAAGACTGCTTCCAGAGTAATTCATCCAGTGGCTCCTCTGTCATAAATTTGGGGCGGTTCATACAGTACCTTAAAGAGACAGACTAGTGGAGTAGTAGGGATCACCTCTGAATTAGGTTGGAGCAGGGAGATTTTCTCTTCCAAGTTGTAAAATCCAGTCTGTTCAAACAACAACAAATATTTGACTATGTTCTAGCAATTAATAAAAGTATAGGTCCTGGCCTGCAAATGGTTCCTCTAGTGCAGATTTCTGTGCCCCTGTGGATATCGGGCATGCCACTGCGTCCTTGTGGAGTGCTACTAAGTGTATCTGATTGCACAATTCAGCTCAGCTATGGTAGGTTTTTTCCCCGTGTTGTTGTTGTTGTGAATGTAGTTCTTATGAAAGATGCCAGAGTCACAGCCCTTGGAAACTTTAGTTCTGTAACTAGTACAGCATTGGCAGCGGCATTTAAACTTCCCTGCCTTGCTTTGTCATTGTGCTACCAACATAACTGGATGGGCCACCTTCAGGAAGGATTTGGTAGTTCAGGCTTCATGCCCACTCAGTTTTTGACCTTCCTACTGGTAGTTCCCTTGACACTGTGTGGATAGAGCACTAATGGTCATCTAACTACTGTATCTGACACTACTGCAATTACTGCCTTAATTTGTATGTTAAAGTACTATTTCCAAGTGCCCATCAATAAGCACATGTTTGATTTCAGCATCAGCTGAACTTTAGTTCAAGTGATTGCATACTAGATTTGTCAGCATCCGCCATAGCCAAAATATTGTTTGTCTCCTGGAATAAGATCTCCCACTCCTTCCTCACCAACTAAAACAGCACTAAAGCGTGCTGCATATGTAGTATGGTATCCACTGTTTCTCCAGTTTCTGTTCTCTGGAATAAATTTTCCCCATAGTGGTCTAAATCCTGGACTGGTTTCTGAAAAGATTTAAACAGACTTGTATTTCAGTCTCTATTTTTAAAATTACTGGTAACTAGGGATGTAAAAATTAATTAAACATTCTAAAAATTGATCATTTAAACAGTTAGCACTGGGGGAGAGGGGTAGCCACAGCTGGGCAGTTCTTGCTGGTGGGGGAAGTGCGGAGCCCAGCATGTGAGGTAGTTGCATCTGGGCTCTGTGCCTCCCTGCCCCCATGGGGAGCCAGCCTAGCTATGGCTACCCCTCTCCCCCAGTGCTACGCTACCTCGGCACTGGGCTCCATGCTTCCCCGCCAACAAGAGCTGCCCAGCTGCTCTTGCTGGTGGAGAGCCAGCCCAGCTGTTGCTCCCCTCTGCCCCCTAGTTTAAACAGTAATCAGCTGTTTAAAACGTTTAAACAGCTGATTACCATTTAAACAGTTAACCTTTTACATCCCTACTGGTAACATGATTTCACTACAATGCAAATATAGTCAAAGGATTCTGAACTGTTGTTGCTTTAGGGGCTGCAGTTCATTCCATCATCTTTCTGTGTGTTAAATCAGTGAGACAAGGGCTTAAGTGTTTCTTTCCCCCCCCTTACGTTAAAATTACTGCCAAGATCTCTGTGGAAAACTTTGGAAAACAAATCTGCTTATGCTGTGTATTCTGTTTTTTATTTCTTGTTCCCTGTTCTTTCTCTCCCTAGGGATATCTGCATTAAATAAGAATCTTTGTTTTGAAGTGTCAATCTGCTTTCGCTTCTTCCTTTATACCTAAATCTTGGGGCATAGTTGTCTTCAGGGGAGTTGCACCAGCAGAACATTTGGCCCATAATCTTTTCTTTGTGATAATGATTGGTTATTGTTGCACTGATTGATACCATAGAGCGTGACGACTTCAAATGCAGAATAAACTGACAGCAGATGAACTAAGGTTCTGATTTAATGTACGTTACTCCAATTTAAAAAAAAAAAGTCAGCTACATGAAATTATAAGTAGAAGTGTCTCAACACGTGGCTTTTCAGGATTTTTTTTCCATGAGGTGTCAGAGTCTGAGGCTGTTCTCTCCTTTCCCTTCCCCAGAGGTAGCACACAGAAAAGCAGACCTCAGGTTCCTACGAGAGAACTTTTCCCACTCATCTGGGTGCCCAAAGAAAACCATGTTCAAGCAGTGTCTGCTGCGCTGATGGGAGGGGAAAGCTGTGGAGAGCCCATTGAGAGTGCCTGCACACTCCCTCCCCACATACAGTGCAGTGGAGCAGTCCTCTGCAGCAATAATCAGGGAGGATTGTGAACAGGACAGGGATATGTGCCCAGTGTGTCAACATAGTGCATGATCCACTGGCCTTCAGAAGGTGAATTCAGTACTCCTCCCCTGGCCTTGTAAGAAGAGTAGTGGGCGCAGAGAATTCCATTTTTCAGCATGCAACTCCTCCCTCACCCCAAGACACATCGGTCCATTTATGTGAGCTGTATTCCTTTGGGTTACAGTAGCACAAAAGGCCCATGTGGGAGATCATAACTTCCCTGTGCTGGGCACTTACATGCGCATAGTGAGATGCATCCCTGCCTTGAAGAGCTTGCAGCCTAAAACAGACAAAGGGTGGGAGGGGAAACAAAGGCACAGAAAGAGACAATCACTCTACTGCCTTTGTCCCACAGGGTATATTCTGGGGTACTCTTTTCTACTTACTTTAAAATGTGAACATTTTGCGTATGGTATATTTTGTGCTTTAAATTGCAACTGATTTTCATGTGGATGTTCCCATGTAATTACATGTAACTAGTGTAAACTAAATTTTACTTGTTTTTAAATTCATTCTAAATAGTGAAATTTAATTGGGCAATTATTTCAAGTTCTGTAGGATATCCTACAGATATGTGATTATGTTGAACAAAGCACAGGAAAGTATACTGTGGGAAATCATGCCACACAGGCAGGAGAGAATGGATGAGGAAATGCCTGCTAGGTCCTTTTATCTCTAATCTATATAATTCTGTTTAACTCTTACAAGGCATTGTTAAGGTTGGTAGGTCTGAGAACTTCATATTTTTCTCCACTTACATCTCTGAAAAGTATCTCAGATTCTCAGTGTCCTAGTCTCAGAATCTCTCTGTAGATTATATATAATTTTTACAGGAAAAGACAGTCTAATAAGGACTTGAAAAATTTACCTAATCCCAACACAGACTAGCCCAGGTGAAAAATACATATTTGGCACATCCCCTGAAATTAAAAGGAATAAAACAGTTGTGTGCTATTTATTGTGTGTGTGATTACTATAAATTTATCCTTCACCTTTCTACTTCTGTTGTAAAAATATGACTTGCTAGCACTTTCCCCCCTTTAAATGCCTTTCCCTTTAAATCTCTTCTGGGCTTCAATCCACCGTCCTGCTTTCCAAGCATTTAAAGAAATTATGAGATTGCTTTAGAAATCATGAGATTTAAAAAATACTAAATTTTGGAATCTCTTTGCTTGCCTTTGGAAATCTTGAGCATTTAGGGTTTGCGTTTTACATTTGTGCCACAATGATGAGAGCTAGAAGATTAAATTTTTTTTAAAATGAAAGCTGAGCTTTTCACATAATCATGGCTCCAGGGAATGAGGCATTATGAAAAACACCATCACAAAACTCTCAATACAATTATGAGAATTGGGAACACTAATTCTGCGTCTCTTTTTCTCTTCTTTTCTATAATCATGCTGTATCTTTCCTTACGTTGTTTTCAGCATTTTTTTCTCTTCTTTCAATTCCTTTATATCTCTTTCCCTACGTTATGTTCCTTACCTCCTCCATATTTTCACTCTCTTCTTTCTTCTACTCTAAAATATCCCTCAGCCATGCTTCCCTGTTCAAGTTTACTGTTGTGATCTCTCCCGTGGCCACTCCCACTTACATTAAATTGTCATCTCATACCCATTAAATGCTTGAAAATTTTACTTGATGTGTGAAAGCCAGAGGACTAAACGCACTACCCAAAAATGTATATGAAAAATAAGGTGGATGGACTGTTATCCAGGAGCAGCATCTAGCTGACAAGCCAGTTGGATCCTCCACCAGTGGTTGGGAGTCCTAGTAGGATCCTGGCTCTAGACCCTGTTCACCTAAACCACCTTTCTTATTGGTTTTCCTTCTTATAACAGACCTTCCTGGTTGTTGCCACAGAGAGTTGGGGGTGGGGATGTCTCTGTACTATAAAGAACTACTTAAATAGAATGTTGTGAGATTCTTTAATCCTGTTTTAAACATTCCTCCTCCTCCACCACCCCCCTCTCACTCCCCTATTTGTTGAAGGGTCTCTTGTATAGGCCATAGAGCCACACCAGATGTTTTCAAGCACAACCTTCTCCCCTCTTCTTTCTGTCTCTGAATGCATCTGCCTGTTCACTGTCAGTTTTGGCTCCACCATGCTTTTCCTGGCAAACACACTTCTGCAGGATCCAAGGAAGGGGCTTGCATCATCAAGGAAACAATGAAATTGACTATACGCAAAGTCAAAAGCACAACATAAATAAACAGGAAAAAAATAGTAGGGAGCTTTAAAAAAAACCAGCCCCTCTAATCTCTTTCAGTTTCAGTAATGTTGGGATTACTTGTAACAAAAATAGGCATAGAAGTGTGAGATCTTTTTTTCCCCCAATTTGATGCTCCTTTAACCTCCCTATGCTTCAGGTTTTCCTAGCTACAAAGTGGGGATAACACTTTCCTACCTGATGTGGTTTTTGTTTGGATTATTAATTCATTTGCAGAGTGCTTTGAGTTCCTTGGTTGAAAGATGAAACATAACTGCAAAGTGTTGTTGTTTTATCTCAAAACAGTATTTCTTGTGCCTGAAAACAAGGCTTGACATATAGCTATTTATTGAGCTCTGTGGAGAACTGCTGCTGGGGCGGGAGACAGAGAAGACAAAAAGCAGGGGTGTGAATTATTTATTTGTGTACTTAGTCTAATATTTTCCCCCATCACTCATCAGTATGCCAGATTTATGTGGAAAGGAAAGATGGATATTCCTAGGAGTATCTTGAGCCTGATGGGACAGTAGCCTTTAAAATACCCCTTTGCTTAAAACTTTAATTCTCTTGTTTTATTATTATTACTTATTGTTTCTGATTTCCTTGTAATCCATTCTGGCTTAGAATTTTCTTGTTTTATCTTTAGTGTATTCTGGTTTGAAATACATTGTTAAAAATAGACAGCTCCATGTCCATCTATAGCACTGTGTAAATACAATAGAAAGGAATGTTAATCCTTAGGAAACTAGCTAACTTTTCTCAGATGGACATCATGTGGGAATGGTCTAATGGTCCAGGGTTTCTTCATAAACATCTAGGGCAGGGGTGTCAAACATATGGCCCGTGGGCCACATGTGGCCTGCGAACCTTTTTGATCCGGCCCGCGTTCAGCCAGTGTAAGCGAGTCGTGCTGACGCATTTCTCTGCGTATGGCATTGCCACTTCAAGAGAGTCTTAAAGTGGCAATACCTTCCTCCGCAGTACTCTGCTGCCAAAAAGCGGAAGATGCCCAGAATGTTTTGGCGGAGCGTATTGCTCCTAGAAATCCCTTGAAGCGGCAATGCAGTCAGTCCGGCAACAGGGTCCCCTGTGAAATCTCGCCGCCGAAAAGGGGAGGGTATTGCATGGCCCCTGTGAAGTGCAGTTTATGTGAATTTGGCCCGTCCCCATCAGCGAGTTTGACACCCCTGATCTAGGGGCTGCTTTCCCTAGAGTGGAGGATGTGTCTTGTGGCTGCTTGGAAGCAGGGACAGGTCAGGATCCTTGTCTATGGTTATTCCTCTAGTGATGGAATCTGCTGTAGCCTCTGGGCTGTGTCAGAATGTAGAAGCATTTTTCATGCACCCGTGTTCCCTTGCTGACGTACTGGTTATACTGGGGACCACTAGAGGTGCATTTAGCTCCTTATACCTGGTATGCAAGGGAGCACTTGAAGGGCTTAATAGAGGAAATGAATGTAGATTATTTTGCCTGTGAGGTTTGGCTGTTGTTGACGTCTGAGGCTAAATTACTATGCATGAGGCGTACTTGACTAGACATATCTACCCTTTTAGAACAGATTAAAGGTTTAGTGAAGTCTTGTGCTTCTGTTTCTGGCACTACTGGAGTGTCTGACGAAAAGGCTTGCTTTAGCTTGACATCAATTCATATTAACCTCTGACTTCCTGGAATTAGCTGTCTGAGGCTCTGCTTGTTCATTTGCAGCTGAAGGAAGGTTTTTTGCTCCCTTTGGCTTTTCCATCCTTTCAGATTTTCTCAAGACTCTGCAGAAAAAAGCTCATTTAGTTTTTGCCATTTCAAGGTTCATCCCTTTTTGGGTGAGGATGCTGTTGTTCTAGCATTCAGCCAGAGCCATCCTAGATTTGCTTAGGGACAGAAGAACTCTGAAGTACCTGTTTATGGCCAATCCTCCCTGCAGATACACACATGACTGTCTGACTTTGAAGGCTGCACATGCAATCTAAGGCAAGAATTTTGCACTTGGTCGTCTTAATTTCTCCATGGTTGCACCCCTTTCCTGTGAGAAAATTGGCTTAGTCCTATAGTGGATGGGCCCCAGAACTTACCTTTGGGTATGAAGAAAATGCCCCTTTTGTTTTACTGCTGGTAACAGAAAAAGGAGACTGGAGCATGGTAACTCTCCACCACTCTAGTCAGATGGCAGAGGATGGTGAGCTATGGTAGCTCAGTTTAAAGGTCAAAGAGCTAGTATCTCGGCCTTGCTGGGCAAACACAATTTTTAAATGCACCATTTGTCCCAGGGAGCCACAGTGGGTCAGTGTGCTAGCCTTCCGCCTTCAGACACGTTAGTTCACATCCTGATTGATTTAGGTCACAAGTGAAAATGAGTTCGGCATGGGAGGTCCCCCCCATTTGTGAATATCACAAAATCTAAATATTCTAGTGTGGTGGATGTTGCCTCTTTGAGAGAGGCACTGAACTGGAATAGCTGAGGTATTGCAGGTGAAAAGTAAAATATATAAGTAAGATGTGAGAGATGAAGAGGAAGGGGTATAATTTGTACCATACCTGGCCTGTGCCAGACTATAGCCCTACTGCTGTTCTTACAAAACGCTAATTTCTCATAAAATACAAATGCTTGAAAAAATCCAGGTTCTTGCATTCAGGATAGAGGCTGCTTCAGCAGCACAGGAAAAGTAAAGGCAGGATCCAATCTTGCTGCATACAAGTGTTTCCATTGACCTTCCCTGGAATTATGCCAGCTTACCCCTGGGTTTCTTTTTGTCCTGTGCATATACTGTCAAGTATCATATTTAAGGATGTGCTCAAGGTGCAAGGTGAAAGCTTAAGGTAAGTACTCTGTGTGCATGCAGCTATGTGACAATCCCACACTTTTGTTGAAAGTCAAATAGAGGTTTACGTGAGACTTTAGTTACAAAAACAAGGTGATATAGATTAATCATCTTTGGAAGTGGGAAGAGGACAGGATATATAACCTCATCTGGTTGTATTACTGCATGGTAATTGTTGGAGTCATTTCACAAGATCAAAGAAACTCTGTGATTTGGCTGGCCTAAGTGGTTATGATCTCAAAAGGTCTGGAACCCACTGGTGACAGATTGCCTCTTCCTTACATTCCATCTCCGCAGTTAGGTTTACTGAGTTGGTATTGGTACTAGTTTCTGAATTGGAACTCTCCAAGACTGGCAACGGGGTCTGACTCGACAGCTTTTGTGGGTACAACATACAAATCATCTGTTTGAATGTGAACAGGTGCCTTTTCCAACCTGCTGTATAGACATACTCCATGCAAAACGTAACATCCAAACTCTGCCCCATCATGGGATTGGCTTCACTCAAAAAGAAAACAAGTATAACATAAAAGTCAGTTCAAA
The DNA here is from genome assembly GCF_026122565.2 of Emydura macquarii macquarii. Lineage (NCBI taxonomy): Eukaryota > Metazoa > Chordata > Testudines > Chelidae > Emydura > Emydura macquarii. The sequence goes on from NW_027133667.1 coordinate 4,682,211, forward strand.
GTTTCTACTCAGGTTTGGCTGCTTCTCAAAATACTTTTCAGCTCACACCCCAGGTCCTCTCTCCCACTTCCCCTATATCCAGGTGGCATAATGAGTCACCTGCTTAAGTGAGTTCTGTCAAACTAAGTTTGCTAAACCCTTTCCTATCATGATTGACAGTTGCTTAACAGAGTGGGTGTTTCAGGCAAATGCTGCCAGGCTGTTACACTGATGCTTTTGATCAGCTGTTGAATCATAACTGACAGGGTGGGTCTTTATATTTATTGCATCAAAGTGGTGGGCACTATGTATAATACCTGTATTAAATAAGTGGTGCATTTTCACCTTCCATATGTGATAAACAAAGAGCTAACTTCCATCACAGAAAATATTGGCAAGGTTCACAGGGCTTTGGCTCTCATTGCCAGTAAGCTAAGTGTCATTGGTAGCGTTAATTTGATTGCTGCACTTTATGTGCCTGCCAGATGATGATATGGTTTGTCACTTTTTTGAAGGTTCCGTCCTGAGCAGCTGCTGCATCTCTTTGATATTAACTTCATTAAAAATATTGAGCATAAACGCAAAGTCTGGGGAAGCTGATTCAGACTGAGCATCTGATTTTCACATCCTCCCAAAGCCAAGCTTATAATAGAAACACTGATATTCTGGTCATGCCAAATGGCAGGAATGCTGCAGTTATCAGGAAAAGCCAAAGCCCTCTTTGATATAACAAACATCTTTTAGGAGCTGCTGTTCTGGTAGTTTAGTTGTTAAGTGCTGACCCTGTGCTTGGTGCTACATAAGGCACAAAGGAAGATGTATTACTCCCCTTATTTATTTATTTATTTTTTTAAAGTAAAATATTGGCCTTGTTTCTCAGTTCTGACTGAAACTGGGGGTGGAGAGCACCTCTGTATGTCCAGGATTCTGGAGGTATGAGTAAGAGGAGCCCCAAGGGATAGTCTAATGTACATGGTGCTACAACAGCTCTCTGTCGTCCGGCAGGGCAGCCCAGACTAGCCAGAGTGCGATGGACTCCGGCCATGTATCCTTCCTTCCCTAATAGGGTCCTTGTGCTGCGGCTTGGTAGTGGTGGGCTTCTAGAATCAGGGCCATTATCCATATGTGCAACACTATTTTAAAAAAAAAGGGGGGGGGGAGAAAAACCCCAAAAACTAATTTACAAAAGCAATAAATAGTATTTTCCCATGTGGGTTCTTCTAATAAAATCCCCTCCTGCTCTGTCCACCCTTCCAAGGAGTTGCATCACTGTGACCTTTCTTATTGGAGAATTGGATGGGACTCCTCAAAGAGCTGGACTTTGAGACACTTTTTCCCCTTTTTTCTTCTCCCTTCACTTTCGCTGGCTAACCACACTAGCCCAGTTGTAAGCAATGTAATGGTTAATTTCAACAGTGGGAAAGCAGCACTGGATAAGCCAGCAGATGCTGTATTTTAAATTTGTTTTTCTGTAAGGCATAAGCTGTGTCCGTAAGCCTCGAGGAAAAGTCCAGGGTAGAAATTGCTTCATGGTTTACCTGTGGATATGACCATAGTTATAAGAAATGTCTATGCACTCTTTCAGGCAATATGGTAGATCAGTCATCTGGTAAATATGTAACTTCTCTCTGCCTTTCTCCTCCTTATAGGAGTAGTATTATATTAACTGTTTCATTACTTCACAATGTGGTGCTGGTAAATACAATACAGAAAGCAATACAAAATATTTCATATTTAACTGATCATTCTTCGAGTGATGTCCCTATAGGTGCTCCACTGTGGATGTGGTAGCACCTCCTGTGCCTGGGTTTGATTTTAACGACTGACGCCTCCTTGATCAGCTGGGGAGTGCACCTTCACAACCATACAATCCAGAGCAGGTGGTTTCTTACCGAACCCACCCTGTACATCAATCTCCTGGAACTATTATGTGGTTCTCAGTGCCTGCCGACACTTTCTCCCTCTGATCGCACATTGCACCATCAGAGTCATGACGGACAACATTGACTGCATGTTTTACATCAACAGGCAAGGTGTAGCAAGATCCCACTCTTTATCCTCGGAAGCAGTGAAATTATGGAACTGCTTTATTCAGTATGGCAATATCTCCTCCATATACCTCCCCAGACAGCAGAACACCACTGTGGACTCATTGAGCAGGCAATTCTCCCACGATCATGAGTGGGAACTAAACACTAGAGACCTTTAGCACATCTCCAGCCGCAGGGGATTTCCTACCATAGGTCTCTTTGCCACACTGGAAAACACCCGCTGCCCTGAATTCTGCTCGAGAGCAGAACTGGCATATGGATCCCTGGGCAACGCATTCCTCATCAAGTGGGACAACTCCCTACTCTGCCTTTCTTCTCTTTTTCTCTCCTGTTCCATGCCTTCACAGGATACAAGAGGACTGAGCCCAAGTCATTCTTATCACTCCGACATGGCAGCGACAGACCTGGTATACTTACTTCCTTTGCACGACAGTGTGCCGACCAATCTTTCTTCATCCGACTCCTTTCTCAGAATGCATATCGTGTTCTCCTTCCCAGTCCACACCTGCCCCACCTGAAAGCCTGGCTCCTTCAGGGTTCTAGGGTGAGGAAATAACCTGTTCAGCAGCAGTTAAACAGATTCTCTTGACTAGCACACACACGATACGACTAGATGCACTTACCTCCAAAAATGGACTAAATTCCAGTGCTGGTGTGCTTCCCAGCAGGTTGATGCAATGAGTGCTCCATTACCACTTATCCTGGACTATATTTTACATCTTAAAGTCAGGATTATCCACTACCTCCATCCATGTGCATATGGCAGCCATCAAAACCTTTCACTGCCACATGGACAGCCACACCGTCTTCACATACCCTCTCACAAACCGTTTCCTGAAAGGCCTCCAAAATCTTTACCCTCACATATGGGATCCAGCCCCAGGCTGGGACCCTGGCCTCGTCCTACGCTTTCTTACTAGACCTCTGTCTGAACCAGTGGCAACATGCTCCTATGATAACTTCTCTATCAAAATGGTATTTCTTATTGCTAACATCTCTGACTGACCAGTCGGTGAAATTGGAGCCTTTAATGCATACCCTGTACACGCTTTTTCATAAATACAAAGTTACGCTATGTTCACGTCCCAAACTTTTACCCAAGGTACCATCCTCTTTCCATCTCCATCACTATATCCACCTCCCTGGCTTCTTTCTGAAGCCTCACAGCAACCAACAGGAGACAGAACTTCACACCTGGGACATCAGACGAGCATTAGCTTTCTACCTGAACAGAACTAAACCTTTCTGAAAATAGCCACGTTTATTCCTTTCAACTGCCGAAAGATCCAAGGGCACTACCATCTCTGAAGAACACCTTTCCAAGTGGTGTTTGCAGGTTATCCATCTGTCCTATCAGCTAAACAATTGACAGCCTCCTCCTGGGGCTAGAGCACATTCCATCCGTTTGCTCTCCACCTCTATTGCTTTTCTCAATAATGTCCCCATTGCTGACATTTGCAGAGTGGCCACATGGGGATACTTTTGACCTTACTGTATACCACATTTGCCCTTACTCTGTGCCAGACACCATGCCGTTACTCAAGACACCTCGGTAGACACTCTACTAGGACACGCTGTCCTGTCATCTGCAGTAAATGCTGCTAGAAGCTCCAGACTTCCAATTAGGGGCACTGCTTTCTAGTCCCACACACTGGAGCACCCATAGAGACATCGCTTGAAGAAGAGAAGGTTACTCACCCTGTGCTTTAACTGAGGTGCTTGGAGATGTGTCTATGGGTACTCCACTAACCACCCACTTCCCCTCTGCTTCGGAGCTGCAACATAAGTTCTGCAGCAGAGAAAGAACTGTGGGGTGGTCAGACTGCACAGTGCTATAGATACATCCTGCTCACAACATGAGGGGAGGTGCGCATATGCAGTCTGACGAGCGTTGCTGCTGATCTCCGATCCCAGGCATGGGTGCTGCTGCACACACAGTGCAGCATAGGGAGACACATCTCAAAGAACCTCAGTTACTGCATAGAGTGAGTAATCTTCTCTTCTTTACTAGCTCAGATGGCCAACACCCATGATCTGATAACCCGGTATGCACAGAGACTGAGTCATGTTTTATGGATAGAAGACTGAAATGTTACCCATTTATCTGCTGTTTTTTGAGACGTATGGTTCAAACTATGACAAACTTCACTTGTAGAAGCCCTCAAAAACCTATTTTTCAGAGCTTTGGTTCTGCCCTATGGAATGAATAAGGGCTGCAGATGAATTATGGAGGAAAAATACTGGTATTTCTCCCAGGTTTTGTTTTCTTTCTTTAACAGTGTGGATAATTCTGCAGTATCCCATTCCTCTCACTGGACATTCACAGAAGTTAAGTGTGCTGCTTCCAAAGCGACAGAATACACACCAGTCTGTTAGTTTAGCTGAAGGCTCACATTTCGCTATAATACACAGCACAGAGATAATTTTGTAAAAGGAATAGAACAAAGAACAGACGTTTAAGTGATAGTAAATCAGAATATAAAAAACAGGTATGTTACATGTAAAACAAAAATGCTTTCTCGTGACTGTCAATTTCCGCAAGTTACTATCTTTGACTAGAGAAACAAAGACATTACCTCCCATCTTCATAGGCTCAGAGGGCACTGAACCCTGAGTCCCCTCAGCGATGGATAACTAAAGTATTTTTTCTCCCCTTACATTACCCAATGTCTATGGTCTGGCTTCAAGAGCCAGCAAGGCTTCCTTTAGTGCAGATTCTGTCCCCCAGGTGTGATTGTTAAATGGTCTTCTCTCCTGCTCATTTAGCTTGATGGCTTTGTTTACCTTGTATGTAATGTACTTCCATTGTTCTCTGCCTGTAATCAAGCTGGTCAGACAGATAAATACATGTTCCTTTGTCTAGGGCAGGCTGGGTTTTACGCTCTGGCTCCCAAACACGTTTTAAGAACAATTTTGAGTGTCAGTAATTCTTCACACTAACCATACATACATCACACAATAATATTAATCACCAATGTATCCCTGGCTTTCATAAAAGACCTTGCTTGATACACTTTTATAGTATAATAGTATTGTATCAACTGATTGTATTCAATTATTTGTTCTTTAGGGTTCAGACCTTCTGTTCTCCCCTGGGGGTGCCTGATTGTCGCACATGAATGTCCAAATAATATGGCCTTAAAAACTAGACCATACTCATCTGTTGACAAAACTTTTTGTCTCTTAACAAGGTACTATCTTCCCTTGGGCTGAAAATTGGTTTGGACGGATTCATCTTGCTCCATCCCCTCAGAGCCATCAAACGCAGGCTTTGGTGGATCACAAGAGGCAGTGAATTTTAAAGTTGAGGTTCTCCACCAATAATGGACTGCTACCTCATTCTAGGAGGTCAGCACTGGGTCTGAACAATAAGAGCGTGCCATCTGATAACTGCTGTGGTTGGGCATGCCATATGGGGAGAATTGGTATTGGGGATAGCCTAGTCTAAGCCATAATTTGCTCACTGATCTGAGACCTGAAAGTGGGGCTGAAGTATCTAGTGAGTGGTGCAATATGGACTTCCTGGGCTATATTAATAACTTCATGGTTTACTGTTTGGAATTAGCCTGGCACTCAGTATAGCAAGTGTAGGCAAACGTCAGACATGCAATCCATTTCTGAGCTGGAGTTCCTTTAACTATTATTCCTTAGTAAAATTTCTGCAATTAGTCACAAATCTGTCACTTCTGGAAGTAATGTTTCTGTTTCTTACTACAAATGATTTATTACTTTGGTTTTAAAAAGTAAACATTAGGTTAAAGGAATGCTGCTGCCTCTGAGGAAAACTTTGATAAATATTCCAATTAGGGACTATTCAGAGCATATATTATTTATATGCTTTCTCTCTTCTTAGTCTTCCTTTTGTCTTTTTGTTATTATGAAGGCTATTTCCATGGCATTTGTGTTGGTTGCTTAGTTAATTCATCTGTTTCCCCTAGTTTAGTCCTCACCTGAAATCACCATTCCTCTGCTTTTGTGGCATCATAACTGTCTGCTACAGTAACTAATGGTGATGTGGCAAAGCAGACCATATGACTCCAAATGAGGGGAAAACAGAATGATTGTGAAATGTTATGAATCAGTGATCCTGTTTTCATCCAAATGTCTTTAACAAGGTGTCACGTCACGTTCTGGAGTGCAATCCAGACCAGTAGTAGGTTGTCACCACCTGTCCTGTAACCCGGAGGGCCTTAAAATGCCCTACTGCTGGATGCGCCTAGACAGCAGACAAGCATGCAGTTCCCTGAGTGTGTCTGTGGTGTGCCGGCCTGGTTCAGCACTCTGACACCAGCAGCATGCCTGCAACACAACAGCCCCACCTTGGTTTCCAGCAGCCTTAGTTACTACTTGCTGGGTGACTACAACACATCCCCAGTCCCAAATTTCCGCAGAACTGTCCATCCTGAATGGCCAGTGCTCTCCTGGAGCATTCAGAGGTCCAGTGCTTCTTCAAAGAGACAAACACAGAGCAGTATAATGAGTATGTCAGGCCTGACAAGAGTTGCTGACAGAGTAGTGAACCACCAATGGGTCGCTGTTTCACACATTACCTTGTGTTCTTTTCAGCACATTAGGTCAAATTATGTAGGAGAGATGCCAAAATTTTGTGCACAGACTCCAGAAATGTGCTGCCTTGCTCACCAATTTTTTTCCCTTGCTGCCCCCAGTCCTGTCCAATCAGTTAAGTATCCTTTGCAGTATTTGTTTTGATATTAATTTCAATTTTTTTTGCATTCACTACAGATTTTAAATTTTCACTGTGCTAGAAATTTTTGTATTGACAATGACTTACCCTTCAAAAACTATGGTGAATGCTGGAGATGCTTTTGGTGCTTAGAAAGGTCTGGGAGATGGTTTTGGTATCGATGGGGCTTTTGGTACTGTGGAAGGTGATGCATTATCTCATCCTCTTTTGCATAGGGGCAGAAGTGACTATATGGGGATAAGGGATTTTACTTCTTTTCCCCATCCCAGCAAATTTTATTACTAGCTAATTGACCACTACATCCTGACCCATTATCCACCACTACATTCACTAATCACAAATATGTACGTTTAGCCTGATATTTCTGCCTAAACGATCAGTGATGAAATAATGAGTACTGATACTTACATTACAAGACTTCATTGTTACACCTCACTAAGATGTATGGAGTAATTTACATCTCTCCAAGTTATAGTTTCCGGCTGCCTGAAGACTCAGGCAGATATCAGTTGCTGTATTAGCTTAAGTTCAGTTCACAATCTGAAGGTTTTATTCACAACCATAATAGCTAGAGATTTAGGGCCCTGTAAATTTCATTACTAAAGACCAGGGCTTCAGGTATAGTAAAGGGGGAAATAGATTGGAGGGGGGGGGGGAGAGAGTGTGTGTGAAAGCAAAATTATCCTTACGTAGAATGTTTTCCATATGGTGTTAAAAAGGTCTTTAAAGGCTTGATATTTTACTGGATGTCAGAGCAATAGAAAGGGCAGATGCATATGTTTTTTTTAAAAACTAACTGTTTCTGCCTTAGCTCCTTAAACTTACATTATTTAATATCCATTCTCTCCTTTCTCTTTCCTGATAGTGATAACCTGCTAAGGAGAGCTGCATGCCAGGAAGCCCAGGTAATAGCACTAAATGTGATAAAATGGGGATTTTAATCTAATTTTATCTCAGTTGTGCAGGACTTCTGAGATTCTCCCAGCATGTCTCATCTATGTGACAAAATGATGATGTCTTTGTGACTTCGTAGCAAAAAACCAAATAGGGTGAATGAAGCCCCCTCCTTTTCAAAGATTGGTGTATCTAATTGTACCTGGAATTCAATGCCGTAATAAACAATGCAGTTGCATCATTAGGATAGTTCTTGGGACTATTCAGTTTGCATAGTTCTCCAGTTATGAGATTTAATTATTCCATCTGTCTGTAAAGTGATGGTGAAAAGAAGATGGATCGACAGGCTGAAGATTGAAATTTTATATATAGCACAGAACAGGTACAGCGTGGGCAGAGGCCATGCAAGCTTTTTTGTGATCTTGACCTAGACAGATCATCTCCTGGAGCTGATAGGGTAGTCCACTGTCCTAGCTCATTCAGTCCAGGGTGCCAGTTGTGGTGGCTGATTTTGTAATATGCCTACTTGTCCACCAGGTGGATGAAGATACATCAACTCTTTTCACATTGGTCACTAAGGGGAATATTATTTCTAGTGAAAGTCTGCTTGGTTATCCTAGGGGAGCATTGGACTCACTGGTTTCTCTTTCCACATTTACTTCTGCCATCTGGGGTCTCTAAGGCCAACTAAATGAGGACAGACTCCTCTACTGTAGTGTTCCTGAAAGGGAATCCTGCTCTTACCAAGGACCTTTCAATGGTGTGGGTGCTGTTTCCCTGGGACTGTGCTACAGCATGCATTGTACACCCCTTTCTTATTCTTCTGTTGACACAGTAGATATTTCAAGAGTCTTTCTGTCCCCTTGCCCCTGCCAGCTAAAGCTTGTTCTGATCTTGCTCCCCAAATGCCAGAACCTTGACAAGGGCCCTCATAGGGGTCTGAACTACCACCTGTCACTGTAGTATCAGCCCACCTAGAGGTGAAGATGTAAATTATTTTTCTCTTCAGAGATCTTGACCCAAGATAACCGCTCAGTAATGAGGCATGTGGAGAAACCCCAGTTTAGACTAGCTGGAGGGGAAGAATGGTCTCAGCAGCACAACCCAGGCTGTGAAGCGTCTCACCAGAAGAGAGTATGTGGAGCTCAAGCCTGATCAAAGTATAAGAGAACCTTTTCAATATCCAGCCTTTCCCCATGAATGCTACTCACAATACATCAATGTATTTCCCCACATTTATACATTCAGATTCTCCCATAATTCTGATAGCAATCATCAATTGCCCTAGACTCTTAGGCTTTCTCTAGTCTTGCTCAATGCTTAGAAAATAAAATAAGTACCTTTATATGTACCTCCAATAAATAGCTGTTAATACCTCACTACCTGAAAGATGCTGTCAGACTGGAGAGAGTTCAAGGAAGAGTAAAGATGAATAAGAGGTTTGAAGGATTGATTTGCTTTATAAGGAAAGTGTCAGATAAATATGAAATTAAAAAATTAGCGTTAACTTAAGTTTGGTTAGGGACGTGTATATGCGTTGTAAAGAAAAGGCCCTGACTGGCAAGTATAAGGAAGGCCTTGAAAATAGTAAGTTGTAAGGCCAGAAGGAATGAAGTATGGAAGATGTCTGGTTCAAAGAATAACTAATGAGACAAGGGGAAGTTTCTAAAAAGCAGGCCTCTGACCAGTAGGGGTAATTGCAGATGATATTTTAAAAAAAGGGAATCTGTCTTAGAATGAGCCAACATGGCCCTTCCCACCGTACACACCAGTGTTAAAGCCTATCTGAATCCAGGTGCAGTGGGAAAACTATTGAGCAGCAAGAAGCAAGGGAAGAAAGGAGATTGTAAATCTTACCTGGATTAAGACTGAGAATAAGGGTGAACGATCTCAAATTGGTTATTAGCTGAAGTCAGTACTTAACAATGACATCACCTGTTTGTTAAAGGGTATAAAAAGTAAATCTTAAACGGTTCATTGCTAATACTTGCCTGATTACGCTGGAGCCAACCAATAATGGGTCTGAGCAACCCTGGGTTTATCCCCTTTGGGACTGTCTTGATCAAATGCTTATAAATTTTTTTTGTTACTGTTTGGTTGTAGTCAATTGCTGCCTATTTACACTTTTTAAGCATGTTTAGAGCAATTGTATAAAAATTGGCCTTTGGATTTAATAAAGGAATTTATGGTTAAATTAGTGTTTGGTGGTTTCCAAATTAATACTTATAATTTCAAATATTATTAAGGTTTCTTTTGGAATTATCAAAAGAACTAAGTGTGCATAGTGTCAGAAGGGTGTCATTGCAAAGAGGGTGAGTTGCTCTGTGTGGAACAAGTAGATAGAACTACCGTAGGAGTAATAGATTTGAAATTAATGAAAGGTAAATTTTGCCTGTGTATTGGGAAAGTCACAAAAATGGAATATGGTAGATAATGGATTAGTCTTGTAAATGAAAGGGTGGAAACACCATCGTTTGATCCACTTTAAAAACTGCAGTGGATAAAGTGTGGGAGACTATCCTGCAAGGAAATGTTCTGCATTGGAAAGGTAATACACTAGGTGGATGAATAGTTCTTCTCAACCTCTAATTTCCATATGTGCATTATCATCAAAATGATGGTGGTGCTGAGTGTGATGTGAAAACATGTATTGAAGCACCAGTAAGTGCTGATAATATGCTAGATGCTAATTTTTAAAATATATATTCTTCATTGAATTCTTAAGCATATTGTAAGTCCTGTACATACAGATTTCAGGAGGGAGCAATCTTCATGCTAAAGTGACCAGTACATCTACATTTGAAGCAAAGACTCCATCAGGTTATGGTGACTTGAACATTCATCACCTTGTGATGTCATATGGCCGTCTAAAATTCTACTTTACTGGACCCACCACACCAGTTTAAAACCTTTTACAAATCCTTCTCGTGAATAAGTTAGCTGTCACTGATGTGCATGTGTTCGTTTTCAAATGTGATCTAATTGGCTGACATTGTTCTGAATCTTACTGTTATTGACCTCTGAGGATGTGTTAAGGAACTTTCTGTTTTGTCACATTGCTCTTCAGCTGCTTCCTCTATAAAACAGGGATAATAATACAGCTTAGAGTAGTGTAGTATTTGTGAAGCATTTTAAGATCTTTGTATGAAAGGTGCTATATAAATGAACAGTAAAAGAGGTGGTATTGGGATTCCAGAGTCATTGGAGGAAACACAGAACCTTGATTTCTGCTATTGCTAGGTAATCTGAAAGAGAAACCGACTTTCTCAAGTTTTGTCTTAAAATGTATTACATCATTTAAAAATCTGCTTCTGTGTTGTTTCCATGATGTTGGAATTTTAAACAGTTTTTTTTTTTTTTTTTAAACTCTGTTTGTTTTTATTTCCCCTCTTTTTAAAACAGGAATTTGCTACAGAAATACCCCCAAGTATATCACACAAAGAAATGATTGAGTCATTAGTCATAAATCATAGGAGTGACAGGTTGTTTGTTTAGAACTAGTAAATATATATCACATTTTCCCCAGAGTGAATAATTAATTATTTTTAACAGCTGTAACATACCAGGGGATTATTGATGAGGGCACTTATTTTCCCTGATTTCCCTCAAGAAACAATTGTAATAAAATTAAGCAGTGGCTTTTCCCAGCTGTTTTTCAAATAAAATGTAAGAGCTGAAAGTTTTGATCCCCCCACTTCATCTCCCCCAACAACCACTCTTATATACCCTTTTCATTTCCCTGCTTTTCCTATTGCTTGAAAAAGAAAATTGAATTTTAATGTTAGTTTTTTTAACTGAATAATATTTTTTTAGTTCAGATTCCCTTGATAAAGGTGATAGTTGGAGTTAATTACTACTTTGAACAGCTACTGATCACTAAAATATGAGGTTTTTTAATGTATAGTGGCCACCTGGTTAAGGATCACAAAATGCTTTAAAGAGGTTCCCTTGTAAAAGAAGGCAGGGACCATCTTCTTGTTCTGTGTTTGTACAGCACCTAGCACAATGGGATCCTGGTCCATGACTGAAGCTTCTAGGTGCTCCTTTAATACAAATAATAAAAAGCAATAATAATAAAGGCTGTAAGAGTTTGGCATGAGAGTGATGCGGTTTTCCAGTGAGCTAGGAAGGAGTTTGACAGAGATGGAGCAACACAAGTGAAAGCACAATCTTCCCTGGTCTAGTCCCACGATGAAGAATTGTGGGAAGGAGACACAAAGGAGTGAAGTGGTATGAGAGGCTGAAAGAAGTAAGTCCATGAAAGAGCTCTTAGAATCAAGAGGGCTATTTAGAACTGGGTGCAGAGAAGGATAGGAATCCACTGATGGAATCTGAGAACACAGGCCTGGGAAGGTGCTGATCCCTGAGAGCGCAAGTAGTCTGGCTTTCATGTTCCTTCCCCCTTCAGATGAAGGCTTAGAAAATACAAATTTAAGGAGCATGTACAAGATGAAGTACCAATGACCTAATAAGTGATTACAGCCTCAGTAAAGATTTCAGCAAAGATAGGGTCAAAGCAAGGGCAAATTCTGGCTGTGCCATGGAGTTGGTGATAGGCAGATGTCCAAGGAATATGTAGGAGGGAAAAGAAGTTTAGGGTCAAGAATAACTCCCAAGATTTCTGTCCGTGGCAGCAAAATTAAGGTCTGAAATGAATGGTGGTGGGAGTCAGAGACATACGACAAAGAGGACTTTTTGCTTAGGAGGACATCAGCCTTTGAAATTCCCTGCGTCACTGGAATGAGGAATCACTCAGAATAGTGCTCTGCTAATGTGAGAACCTATGTGATAGGCCTGATGGGGAAGGCATTTGTATGTAGTGTGGGGTGAGAGTATGATGGTGGTGGTTGTTTCGATACATTATTTAAAACTGTAATGACAAGTGACTGAGGCGTGGTCTATACTGCTGTCAAAATTCGGCGGCAGTCAACGGGAGTTTCGCAAGCTACACAGAGTAGCTTGCATAACTCCCGTCGACTTCATAACTTCTATTTAGCGTGCTGCCTCCGCTGCGCTGATGGGAAATGTGTACCTGTCAACACAGTGCTAAGGTTTTCGGAGAGGTGGTTTTATTAGATCGACTTCTGGATCAATTGAGTGTCTTCACTGCTGCTCAATCAAATTGGATAAATTGATCTGACAGTGGTGAATTTGCCACTGTCTGTGTAGACATAGCCTTAGAAGAGAAACTACTCATTTCCCCCTTTTTTCCTTTTGATTTAGGTGTTTGGCAACCAGCTGATTCCTTCCAATATCCAGGTGAAGAAGGCAACAGTTTTTCTCAACCCAGCAGCTTGCAAAGGGTAAAGTTCCCCTTATTCTCCATTCCCCAAATCCCACACACCCCTTCTTTATTCTTCTAAGCTGTCCTTCATTGTGAGGGCCAGCCATCCTGTCAAGCTCAAGTTTGCCTCCACTCCACTGAAACCTGGTGTTATCTAATGCTTACTTAAGTTATTTGCACCAGAAATGTTGGATCAAGATATAGACAGTAAAGAAAATGTTGTTGTTTATGTTAAAAGAATGAATCTCAAACCATGTTAAGCTTCCTCCATTGTTGCTTTTCTTGTTTTCTGCTTTTGGGCCATCCTCCAGGTGGCCTTGATTTCCTCCCCAGCAACAATAGTAACCATACCCCATCTAGCAAGAGTCTTTCACATTTGATATGGTCAGAGATAACCAGTGATCCTGATGCATGGAAACCAGCCTTTGGGGGAGGGGGACCTGCCCAATACCATGGCTGGCTGAGCATGTTATACATGCTTACATAAGACACAGAGCTTGGCTTCTAGAGGATGCCAGCAGTTGTCTTGAAAATTGTATTGGTAAAAATGGTCTGCTTGCTGGTGATGTATGTGTCTTTGCCTGCCAACTGGCTATGCTCCCGCTCACATATGTGGAGGGATTCAGTGAATAATATTAAAGGACGATTGTTACCTGTTGTGATCTGTCCGTGCCTATGGTAGCCACCTGAATAGAATTGTGGAGTTTGCAGGCTTGTATAGTCCCTCTGGTATACATCCAGTACCTGGATGGGTCTCAGTCCTTTGTTTCACAGCTTCAGTTCAGTTGTAGATGAGTTGATCCAGAGGTAGACGGTAGACTGAAGACAGACTGAAGACAAAATGGATGTCGGGCAACTGCCTTTTATGTCCTTTGGTCTTTGCCATGCTGCTTGTGGAATTTTACAGGAATAAGATGGAGTCCAGAGTCACATGAGTAAGTCTTGGTGACTCCTCAGGTATATCCCTGGCTTTTCCCCCTGGGCCCCTTGTACCTGTGAATTTCTTAATGGGCCATTAAGCAGGCTAGTGCTGCAGCCATCCTGTCTGGGGTGTCATCCAGACATAGCGCAATTTGAAATACAGATATATCGACCATATCCATAACTTCCATTACACATATAACACATTAACATAAACATTATCATCTTACTTAGCACATTATAGCCTTTCTAACAGTACCTGACATGGCATATCTCATATGAATTATTGATTTTGACATATCAATGTTAAATAATATAATAAATGCTCCCCCTACCCCCAGCCAGCCAGCGTGACACCTGTCCTGGAAGTACTTTGTCTCACATGTTTTGTTTTATGGAGATGGGGTACAATAGCAACAAACCACGCATCTTTGAAAAATGTACAGTGTCCATAATGTAAAGTCTCTGTTTTCTATTCCCTGGACTCTGCTCCTTGCAAGTAATGTATAATTAATGGCACAATTACTTTATTAAGCAGTTATAGGCATAAAATGCATGAGGGTTTTACCAAAACAAGCTCAGGTAAAGTTTTTTGTTTTTAAACTTACTAAATAATATATAGAACCAAGTAGCTTTAAAAATATTTCCCCTTTAAAACTAGAATTTTCTTCCTTCATAACTTTAAGGCATGGTGCTTCATAACGCATTAATTGTATAATAAATAATAAATTACTCTTCAAGCTCTTGTTTTGATTATTACTAATTATTTTTGGAACATGTTTAAAAAACTCTTTGCATTTATGAAGACTGCATAAAAAAGTTGACATACTTCAAGAATCAGTCTAGAAAATTAATACATTTGGACCAAAACAAATCCCAGCTCTTGTGACTGACTTTTGACACACAGGCTGAAATACTTGTTCCACAGTACATGTACTCTTTTTTTTGTTTGATTTTCTTTGCTTTGAATTGTCACTGTGCACCACCTCCCCTCCCCAATGATTAAATTATTTCCCCCTTACTTTATTCAGAAAAGCGAGAAACCTTTTTGAAAAGAATGCTGCCCCCATTTTACACTTATCTGGCATGGATATAACCATAGTTAAGGTAAGAGCTGATCTGTTACATTAACCTGTGTAATGCTGAGACCTTGAACTGATGCTTAATAATGAGTTTTTCAAATTCCAATTAATTTACAGACTGCTTCAGTGGCTTTTCATATTCAGCAGGGTTGACTCAGGATACATGTGCGTGCATGCATGTGTGTAAGGCAACCCTTCTACAACTGATATCTGAAAGGAGACTCTCTCCCAAATATTTGAGTGTCAGATGGTAATACAAACACACACAGTCCACGCGGTTGTTGGAATTGCCAGTTCTGCCTCAACATGTAAAACTCGCATGTGAGGAACTTTTTCAATGCTGTAGAGGGCTGCAGATTGATTAAAAATAATCTTGCATACCTTAATGGCTCCCTAAATAATGAAATGTTTTGCTCTCCTGAGGAGAAGGCTAAATTACAAAGGGGATGAATTTTCAAAGAGCCTTCACTGGGAAGAAAATGAAAAACAAACTGTTTCCGGAAACTCCTTGAGACTGATATGGTGGCTGTTTGAATATTCATTACACACTGGCAATAAAAACTGCTCTTTGGTAGATATATGTACTCTTATGTATACAGCTTTCTGTCTTGTAGCTTTATTGATGAGGTTGTGGTGTTATTTCCATGATAAACCCTCTATTTTTATTGGTGTTTATTGTACTAAAAAATATAGTGTCGGCTTAAGAAGAAATTCTATGTATTGTATTTATTTTATGAGTCTCTTGTCAAACTGCAGCTGTGCTGCTTTAGATTTCACAAGTTGAGCAGAGTGTGACTGGGCCAGTATTTGGATGTGAGACCACTACAGGTGCTGCAGGAAGTAGAGTTTGTGGTTCAGAAGGCGGCATTGTACTTTCTTGGTCAACACTGAACCACTTTGCCATCATGGTAAGAGGCACTATTCTGGATGCGCTGCCCTTTTGCAGGAGACAAAACCACAGTCCTTAGCACTTCTGGCCATTAAAGATCCTGTGACATTTTCTTTTGCAAGGAGTAAAAATCCCGATGTTTGTGTTTAAATTCTTTTTAGACTACAGGCAATCAATCTTAGTTCTCCATGCAGTTTTAGTTGAATACAGCTATATTCTAAATACATCTATCTAGGTTCACTGTGGCACGTGAACTTGTTCCTGTTGTGTAGTTCCTGTGAAAGAGGAGACTTGTTTTACTCATCAGTGAAGTGATTTCTGTACATGTAGTGTAGCGTGTGTGTAATGTTTTGATGAGACCAACAGTAGAGCAAATGGTATGCATCACAAACTTCTCTGTGGACATGCGACCATAGGCATGGTAAACTGAGTTTCTGACCCTTGGTCTCTGTTGGTATCTCAGACAGATTACGAAGGACAAGCAAAGAAGCTGCTGGAGTTGATGGAAAATACAGACCTGATCATTATTGCAGGAGGGGATGGAACTGTACAGGAGGTACTATAGGAGCTTTCACCTGGCTTGTATATAAAAAGTCTCAATACCATATTGGGGATAGAAAGATGGAGGGTTGTGTAGCTTAATTGCAGAATACTCTAGTTCTGATTTGAGACATGTTCATTCCAAAACCTCAGTTTTCAGACATAACTTTCTGGTTTGTGTATAGAATATCCGCAGACTAGTCTTAACTCAGAAGTGATGGGAGTGTGGTGGGGGGTGTCCTTTTACAGAGTTTTTTTTATGCTCCTGTGAAAAGCAGTTGCTTGGGAAAGCATTTTCTGATTTTTTTTTTTTTTTTTTTTTTTTTTTTTTTTTGGCCCGGTAACTCTCAAGTGGTTTCATTGTCAAAGTTAATCCATAGCATGTTTATAGCCCTCAGCAAGGGATATGTGCTTTGCCCAGGGCGAAAAGGACATAGTCAAAGAGTGTTTAAACCGTTACAAAGGATTCAAAATAAGGTGCTGTTTGTGTGCAGTAATTTCATATTATGTGGGTGATTAACCACTGGAGCAAATTACCAAAGGAAGTAGCAGAGTCTCCATCTCTTCATGTCATCAGATCAAGACAGGATGCCTTTCTGGAAGAGATGTTTTAGTCAAACACAAGTTGTTATTGAGCTTAATACAGGAGTAATGGGTTGAAAATGTATGGCCTGTGTTACACAGGAGGTCAGACTAGATGATCTAATTATAGTCCCTTCTGGCCTTAAAATCATGTGTTAAGTGCACACTGAGTGTCATCATAACATGTGCACAAACATCTGGTTCTGTGCATCTTTAAAGGCATATGCTGACTTCACTCAGTGATTGTACATTCAAAACCCTGCCATTTTTCTCCCTGACGTACAAAAAATGCACACTTTTCTGTGTAAGAAACTACAGCACCCTCCATAAAACATTGGAGGCCTCATAAAAGTGCATCTATTCTGAACAGCAGATGTATGCATTTCATAGTTTCTACTGTAACTGCACAAAAGAATCCAAAAGCCAAATATTTTCACTATCTTTCAGGTCATAACAGGATTCCTCCGCAGAGCAGATGAGGTGAGGGTTTGGATTTTTTTTATTAGTATCTGAAGGGAATATCCCAGGCATCCAGTTGAGCCACCTGGCCTAAGTGAACGCCTGCAGATAATCCAAGGCCAACTTGCTGTTTAATAAGTCAGCCATGCTAGTATCTTGGAGTTTTGCCCACTTTCTTTCTCTTTCCCTTTTTCAGTGAGTGGAATGGCTCCCCGTCCAAACTGTTTTGGGGCTTCCAGTAGCAGGGCAGGGAATGTGCAGAAGCCAGACACAAAGCTTTCAAAAGCCTGTGGCCCAGTTGTGTCTAGTTTTTTGTTTGGCAAAAGACTGGGGAAAAATCTACAAGCGATTTTCTGTATTTGCAACTTAAAACTGAATTCGGTGTGGCTGTGCTCCTGCTCCTTTTATGATCACTTAATGTCAGTATTCAAGCAGTGACTTTCTACTTATGTAAACGGTTGCAGACTGCAAATTTTAAGGGCTCATACTAGAGTATTTCCACTGGAAGTGATTTTTAAAAACCAGGGATGGGACACTGCTAATTAATAAAGCAGGTGAGCAGTGCTCTGAAAACCTCTTGGCAGAACCCTGGCCAAAAGGCAATGAAATGATCCAGACAAGGATCTGATGACATCTTGGCAATTAGAATTATGCCTGTTTACACAATTACTTTATCTGAATATGACCAGACAAAAATTTTATATTTAAACTTTGCAACAAGCCAGTAATGAACATTGTCAACTTAAAAAATGGACGACAACATACTTTTCGCTTCAATTTTTTGTACTTACTATTGCTACAGTTGACCCATATGTTCCCTATAACTGAAAGAGAGTGTGTGTGGGGGGGGGGAATGACTATTCTGTTTTCTCCATTTGTTTACTTTGCGCTTTTGACAGCACATTGGAAGATAGTGCGTTGTGATGCCGCTTATGCTAATTTGTTGTAGCCCAGAATATTCTGCATACTGCATTATTCAGCAGGGAGAGAGAGTTCATTGTAGCATAATCAGATCTCACTCTCCATTTCATAGGCCAGTGAATTCTCCTACCCCACAGATTTTGCCTCTACAGATTTTGCATGTCAGTCCACATGCTAGAGGTAATGGTTTCCTGCAAATCTGCCTACCTGCTTGTGCTTTGCCTTTGCTTTGTGTATGGAGTGTGTCTTAACAACACTTCTGCTTATAGAAGTGCTAAAGAGATGCCCTCTTTAGTAAAGTGGGAAGGCAAAGCAGGAACAGTAGGCCTTCAAAGAGCCAGTATTACAAGCTATAAAATGACACTGGATAGAGTGAGAGGAAGGTACTAGGCCGTGCAAGGGCTTCCAAGTGAGGGGATAGCAGGTAAAAGTAATGGCAAAGGGATACAGTTTAGCTGATGTGGAGTTGCAGTGTCACGGTGCTGCAAGCTTCAGTACCCAGCAGAGAGGGAGTTGATTGTGATATACTGTCGTTTACATGGTTTTGCTTACACACTTCAAGGAACACAGTTTATTGTGATGTGATGGTGTGTACTAACTTGCTCCAGCAACAGGGCCTTTATTGCCCCATTGGACAGAAAACAATATAGGTAGTGACTTCCACAATCAAAGCCTCTGCAGTATCAGTTCATACATTTTTGTTGAAGAAATATCTGTCATGCAAGTTTTCTCTGTCAAGAGGGTTTCTGCAAAGATAAATGAAATGTAGTGCATCAGTGCTTCAGGTGCCACCTTCAGTTGCAGAAAGATGGCAGATTGCTGATATACACTAACTAATGTATGGATTCTATCTGCCAACCTATGTGTAATAATGCTCCTAATGATTACAGAAAGCTCCTTCGTAGCCAGTTGGCACTGGTGGGTTCAGAGATTCCGATGCCATGTTCTGAGTCGTGTGTTAGTCTCGTTTGAGGAAGTGCCTGACTGCTTACTACCACAAGGGTAGAATATCAGACACAGCTCTGCTGTCCACAAGGAAGCTTAGTTCAGCTGATGCAAATGTGAATTTACTTTCCTCATGTTTCCAGGCTACTTTCAGTAAGATTCCTATTGGATTCATTCCTCTTGGAAAGACCAGTACCCTGAGCCAAACTCTTTATCGTGAAAGTTTGAACCAAGTCCAGTAAGTTTTTGCATGTGAGAGGGAGGGGAGGTTTGCTTTTCATTTTTGAGGGGGAAGTGCCGCTTGGTAGTTTGGATTTTTCAGCCTTTTCTTTTATTATCTTTCCTCCCTTCCCTCTGAGTTACACAGTAATTGGTGGTCGTAAGGGCCTGACAGTTCATTGGGAAGTTGAATGAGCACATGAGTCAATGAAATTTAAAGGCAAATTTAAGAGTCATGGAAGGCAATATTTTTTCCTTAGGATGCACAGTTTATCCTGTGGAACTCCCAGCCTCAAGATACCCTTAAAGCCAAGAGCCTCGCAGGATTCAAACAAGGATTGGGCATTTATATAGATAATAAGACTAGCCAGAGAGACATTAGACAAAACAACCCAAGGGTTTTTGAAAGAATACAAGTTCTCCCACTTCAGTGTATGTCAGTATTTGCCTAATAGGTGCGGGGAAGAAACTTCCCCAGTATATAGCACAGTATAATCCATAAATGCCTACTGCAAGGCTTTTTATGCTTTCCTCTGAAGCATCTGGTCACCAAGAGATAGGATAGTGGACAAAACAGACCATGGATCTGATGGGATCAGGCAGTGACTATATTTCCATTATGTTTCGCTATGTTAAACATACATTTATTTATTTGTCTTAATTTTTTTAATCAACAAACTTTTTCTTCCTCTCCCCACATTTTTCTACCTTCCAATTTCTCCCATAATAATGGCGTTATTCCCTTCACTTTTAGCTCTGTTCACTCTGTCACTAACTCATTAGCATTCTGCTTTATGGAAGCTTTGCTGGTATCTGTCATACACGGTGCCCACAAGCCAAACTGGTATAACATCTGATCCATCATTAAAACTCCCAGTGTGCTTTGCAGCTCAACAAGATGGACAATACTCTAATCAACAGTAGGATAAAAATAATTTGTTTTGGGCTTTGAAGAAGCCATTTGAATTGAGAGATCTTATTGTCCGTTGACAATAAATTCAATAGGTGAGGACCACAATATATTGGTGGAGTTGAAAAGAGTTTGTCAAGGAGCTGCTGAACAGCCCATGTTAGTTACAGAACCTGTGTGCAGACATAAAAACAACGAATAGTAACCTTTTAAATAATTGGATATTAGTTCCTCCTTTGCTTACTGGCCTTTGATTCTGAGTTTAAAAGCCATAAAGAGCGAGGAATAGACAAAAAGGTTCCTCCTTCTGCTTTAAGGGACTGATTCAAGGCCCACTGAAGCCAAAGGAAAAGCTCCTATTGACTTCAGTGGATATTGGATTGACCTGAAGTGTTTTTTATATATGCAGCTGTTACAGGAAATGTGCACAACCTTGAACTTAAGTCTGTCTTGGTGACTAAAGGAGAATACATACCTTAACAGGTGTTTAACAGGCTCTGTGTACAAATCTTAAACAGTTTGTTGACAAAAGTTTTGAGGCTATGTGTCATGGGTTACAATTTACTCTGGGGGATGAGTAGCAACCAGGATGAGTAGCAACCAGAAACAGCAGCATGAAGGCTGAGTTAAGATGCGTGATGATAATGGGCACAATATAAGGCTAAAAGGGCATAAAATAGATTAATTTAGTATCACCATGTACATTGAATCCCTGCATCATTTTATACCATCCATGAGAAACAATATTTTTAAATCTCTCCCATATTTTATCAAAAGTCACTGTCTTACCTTCAATATCAACAAAATCTAAGACAGAATTTTGTCTTGTGCAGGGAAATAGTTATTGTGCTTCCTTGCCCAGATAAATGCATTGATATACTGCAAGAGCAGCACTAATATGCAGTTGTATTTAGACTGAGATCAGTCCTATGTACAGCTCCCTGCACATTCTCTGCTTGCCAATAGAAAAGAGGTAGGGAATATAGTAGGTGCATGCGTCTCCAGAATAATTGGATGATGAACCTCTCTGAGAAAGTTACTCTGGCTTTTATCACCCATTACTGCTGACTCCTTTTGCGTCTCATCCCATAAGAAAATGACACACTATTTAGATTCTAAGATCTTTGGGGCTGAGACTGTCTTACTGTGTGTTTGTGCAGTGCCTAGCACAGTGGGGCTTTTACCTTGATTGGTCTCTAGATGCTACTGTAATATACATTAATAGTTTAAAAACCCACACTACTTTCTGTGCCCTTCTGGCTTTTTTTTGTTTTAGACACATCGCTGATGCTACATTGGCCATTCTGAAGGGAGAGACAGTTCCACTTGATGTACTGCAGATCAAGGTAAAAAAAAACACCCCTCTTTTAGATGGCACTCTCCACTCACAGCTTTAGGTTGAAACAGTATTCTTAAGGCTTTTCTGTTTATTTCTCATGCACTTCTGGCCCTTCCATTCTCTGTAGTTTGGGGCATCCTATTAGATAATTTTTAAACCAGAATGCTCCCCCTCCAATCAGTGATGTCATGACTTTGTGCTTATGACATTAGCCATTATAGTGGAAATCCTTTCATTTCACCTCCTAATGGATTGCAGACAATAAAGTGGGATGTTTGAATGTTTACAAATGTTGAGTGGCTGAAAGTTCTTGATGAATGCATAAATTGCAAATACTGGTATTTCTGGAGGAATGGGATAATAATAGCTGTCTGAATTGATTTAAAATACATATTGTGTAGATACTGCCATCCTGGAAAATCTGAAACTGAAAAACCTCTGACTACGCCTGTCATCTTTTTTGAGCACCTCCTTTTTCTGTTGTATCTGTTCTGTTGGCAAACAGCTGTCTCTGCAGCCATTGCTTAGTGCATTGTGCACTCCTTGCTTTGGGCTACTGGCATCCACAAACTGAAATGGTCCTTGCTGGATGTGCAGTCGAAGCCAACCACTGGCACCTTGGAAACCTTCAGCTATGATTTCCTCTGTTGGAGCAGACAGAATGTACCACTTGAGCTTTTTTCAGCCCTTCTTGCTGTCGGTTATAGGACACCCTTGCTATGAAATTTCACCTCTGGGATTGGTTATTAGTTGAATCACTCTTTTTGCAACCATAAAACAATGTAAATGTGCATTCTTTGTTTTTCTTTTGTTTTTGTTTTGTTTTGCAGGGAGAGAAGGAACAGCCTGTGTTTGCAGTGACTGGATTAAGATGGGGATCCTACAGAGATGCAGGAGTTAAAGTTAGCAAGTAAAAAAATAGTGTGTGTTTTGTAGCTGTGCCTTTTTTTAATATCCCTTGATATTCCCCATCCTAACTCTTGCTGTAAGGTCCTTATGAGCTTTTACTCCAATAGAGGACAAACCTAGACCTGTTCCATAGCATTTTACAGTGATAAAATGTAAGACATTTAAATATTCCCTTCTATCTGCATTTGGCATTTTACTTTCTGCTGACCTGATTTTGCAAATATTAACTTCACACTTGCCCTGTTATGTCCAATTCTGGAAGTTCTTTCACAGACAAAGCCAATGGAAAAAGCTTTTTCATGAGTACAGTCTGAAAGAAGTAATTGTACATTGTTTTCCCTTGGGACTGATGAAACCAAACACACACTCTCTGTCTGTAATTCAACTCCAGCAAAGACTGTTTTTTCTGATCCCTAAACTAATAAATACTGATTTCACTCCAAATGAACATTTCATGCATAACTGTCTGCAATCAAAATGCCCTACGTGCATGATGAAGACACAGCATGGCTGAAGCAGCTTGTTTTCCAGGCTATTGAGGGGGAATAGCATTGAGCTAAACCATACCTGTTGAGTGCCTGGGAAGCAAAGGGATGTAGTAGTTCATAAATGAACCATCTCAGTCAGCAAATGAAGAGTAGGAAGTTAGCAAATGGGGTGACAAGACCTGACTTAGATCAGAGTGCTCGTCACTAGGGGGATGGGAGGATTCAGCAGTTGGTGATGGTACTGAGGTGCTTGCCACTGTGTGACAGGAGTGCCTCTTAGATGTAGCCCCAAGTTTCCCATGGCCAATAGCTAATGGGATGCATTCTCTTCTCCCGTAAACACCCACTAGCCTTCCTGCCTGTGGCTAGACTCCCATGTCTTCACTCATTGTGACACTTTGCCACCCCCCGATCTTTCCCCTGCAGTGATCTCCTTCTGCAGGATTTGGTCTTCCTCAGACTCCATATTGTACCGGAGGCACAGTGAGTAGATAAAAGGGAGGACACCAGCTAAGGCATGGCACAGGTGGAGTTAGCCACAAGTTCAGCAGGGAAAGGACCATAAGAGTAGTAACTGGCTCCAGGGACGTCTGTGGACTGCCTGATGGTTATCCCTCATTTCCAGTCTAGACACTATCCCGTGGGACCACCATGATGTTGTCCATGGTCTTGTGTGGTGCTGGTCATGTTGGAGGGGGTTAGTAGACAGACAAGTCAGTGGTTTGGTAGTAACAGTGTTGGCAGGATCCTGGTTGAGGCTTTATAGAAGCCTTTATAGTTTGGGTCTCCTACTCCCCAAAGCTCTTGGAGTTCATGTGCTATGTTGACCTTCTGGGCATGTCATTTAAATATCATCCAGTACTTTATGGTAACTGTAGTTTTATTATTTAAATACTTACTTGGTCTGAGAGCACTTTCAGGCAAGTGAACATCAGTAGCATCCATTCCTTTAATTCTCAAGCCATGAATTTCACTTTCTCCGTCCCATCCTTTCATGCAGCCTGCTGAGATGCATCCCGCCAGCTGTTGGGAACCTGTCATTATGAATTGTCAGATAAATAGTAAAAGCCTGGGGCTACTTGCAATGCAGGTTTTGTACTGCATTTTCCTGATCTGTATAACTCAGCAATAGCACATGGGACTTGATACACAAGTCTAGTCCTGATTTGCCACTGACTTGATATGTAATGTTGGGCAAGCCACATCACTTCTCTGTGCTGCAGTTCCCCCTTCTGTAATATGATAGTGATACTCTTTCACAGAGCACTTAGAGATTAATGGATTAAAAGTGCTAATGATTACCTATTGCTGCTATTATGTTGTGGGAGCTAAACATCTTGTGATGTAGACGTCATTTTCGTTGTATATTGAAGTTCAAGTGCACAAGGATAAACTTCAGTGACAAGCAAGTGTATGTAATTTGGCGTGTGTTGCATCAAGATATAATTTATTTTACCCCAATGCACCCTGAGTTTTCTCATGAATGCTGCCTCCATTTTTTTCAGATACTGGTACCTTGGGCCTCTGAAAACCAAAGCAGCTCACTTTTTCAATACACTGAAGGTAAAGTATTATTGCATAACTCGATAACAAAAAAAGCAAAGTATACCTAACAAGGGCGAAAGAGACAGTGTGCATTATATGTAGAGCAATATTCCACACATTATAATTACATTGAGGAGTTCCAGTAACAACATAAACTGAGAAAGAAGTTCAGCTCATTTACATAGCTAGAAAAACATACAGCATTAATTGTGGAGCTTGGGGTGTTATTTCTTACTAAACTGGGAAAACACACTGTAAAATTCCTTGTCTGAATTTCAAACTATGTTCAAAGTCACTAGAGGGTGCTATTAACCACTTTTGAAGCTAGAGAGAGGCTATGGTGCAGCTGATAACCATTAGAGGGTGCTCGATCACCTTTCCACAGTTGTCTTCAGTCTTCCTTATGGTACTGTTTCACTCTGATTTATTCATCTGACATTAAAAATGTCTCTAATTAGACTGCATATGAGTGTTGATAATCAGACAGAGGCTTCTAGGTGTGATAAATTGAACATGAAGGTTAATTGCTTATATCTCAGTTTAAAGTTCTCAGATGCTTTAAGGAACTATATGAAGCTTAAAATCTATTAATGTGACCAAGCGCTACAATGGAATTTTCAACCTGCTCAGAGGTAGGGGAAGGGGCTCTATATTGTGAGTTGCATGATCCAAAACAAGCTTGTAACTTTTTGGCTGACGATCCTAATCATTGTCCTGTGCAAAGAACAGATGTACCTTGTGCATGTGGGCTGTCAGCTGAATTTCTGTCGTGTTAATTTCAATACCAAACCAGCTGTTGGCATCATTTATTCTCCCTGAAGGCCCTCTGGCTATGTATTTAGTCTTTCAGAAGTTAGTTTGAAAAGGAAGTAAATGGTGTCCCCAGTTTTAGCCATTAGCAGTATTTGAGTAGCTAATGCTTTATTTTAGCTTTTAAAGTTCTGGCATTAGAATCAGAAATATCGGTGGGTAACAGTGCGCTGTATGTTAGCGCTTTGCCTCTCGAATGCTTTATAAAGTTACTGTAGCTGCATCGGTGACCCTCCAGTTAGTTCTGTATGTGGCCATGCAGGAGAACCTGATTTCTAGTCCAAATCTCTTTCTCTCATGCTCCTGCAGCAGAGGCAGCACACACTCAGCCTCTGCTGGGGAGGAAATACGCCTCATGGCTCTGCCAGGGAGGACTAGCTGAATAGGCTCTGGAGTCTTGTGTAATCCTCCCCAGCTGGGAGAATGTCAGCTCCCATATGGGCATATGAAGGTTGGAGAACTTTAAAGTGGGCTATGGGGGGTGGGATCATCAGGCTGTGAAGGGAATGTAGCTGTCACCTCCCACTCTCTCACACAGAATAAGCAGATGGTTGCTCATCAGAAGGCCATTTTTCTTCCTCCTTTTTGGGTAAATCCAAGGAATGGCCTCAGAAACATCAAGCTTCCCTTACGTATTTGGGCCCAACCAAGAGACCCCCTGAGGAGCCGGAAGAGAAGCTATCCAGACCCCCTTTGTATGTGAGGATTTACAGAAGGCTTTCACTGTACTGGGCGTCACCTCAGAAGGGTAAGCAGCATGTGTGGAGGCATAGACTCCGAGATGGGCTTTATTCAGCAGTGCAACATCCAATAAGGCTGTTTCACAGAGAAACCACTGGAGTGGATCCTGTCTGTGTGCACATTTATCCTTGGATTCCACTGCAGCATGTAATCACTGTCCAGGTTTTATTTCTGGTTTCCATACTTTTTCACTGTGTCTGCCATCCCAAAAGCCCTGTCAAGCTGGTTGCGTGGACGCTACCTTTGTGGTTATTGCTAGCTTGGAAATAGTGGCATTCAAAAAAGGGACAGAAAAGCACTTTCTAAGCTCTGACCCTCTCCTAGCAAACAATACATACAACAAGAACTTGAGCTATTAGCTGGGCCAGCAAGTGCTCAGACACAGTGGTCAGGAACATGGTACAAATGCCCAAGTAGACAGATGTCAAGCACTTTGTGGAGGCAATGTACAGGCACTTCTGGCGATAGTGAGGCCACTTTCTAGCAGTCCCTGCATCCCTCCATGGCAGTCTCAGAGGAAGCATATTTTTGTTGGTTGGGTGGAGAGCAAGTACCGACAGGACTGAGAAACGCTCATTGAAATAGTGAGGTTTGGACCATCTTGATATCCTAGATTTGGCCTGCTGCCCTGCCCTGTAGGAGAACCGAGTTAGAGTTCTTGCCACTTAGTCCCTGGGCCAGTAGGGGGAGGGAGTGTCACGAGTGCGGCATGTTCAGCCCCTGAGGGAAGTGCCTTGCATGCTCCACTGATTTTGATGGGCTTCTAACTCCCATCCAGTTCTTCCTGGCCAGAAACCCTACAAACGTAGGGATGAGCTAAAAGCAGGACTAAATGGTGAGTGTAGGCTGTTGCAGGGAAAGGGAGAGGTTGTCTATGGGAAATAAACATTAGCACAGCATCTTAAATGTCACAGCTTTTGGGTTTTGTTGGAGTAGAGGCTACATCCCTTTAATAGATTCCTAAGTGCTCCTGTTCTGTAAACCCAAGAGACCTGCCAATCTGGGGTGACTAGGGACTGCTGTTAAAGCTTTTGTGCAGTGTAAATAGTATTTTGAGCTGCTAGTGGGTGAACTTTACTTTCCAGCCTTAGCCCCCACAGCTTCCCTTCTCTGTCACTTTTTAAATTTGAAGGAAACAAAGCCTATGGAAATAATGGGACAGAGCAGTTTTAGCTGGCACTGGTCTTTCATATTTCACAGCAGTGGAATGCTGGTCTGTGTAATTCACTTTCTGACTAATGGTCTCTTCCTTTCTGGATTCTTAGAAATCCCCCAGGAGGCGACCCAAGAGGCCTGGGAAGAAATGCAGCTGTCCACTCTTGAACTCTCCATCACGACTCAGAACAGGCAGCTTGACCTGACAGTAAGAGTACAGTCTAAATAAATCCATTTCCATGAAGAGCTCTCCTTCCTTGCTGAACTCCCATCTTCATAGCTATGCAGAGTAAACTGTCTTTTTGAGTACGGGCCTGCAGGAGAATCGGAGAGGGCCAGTTTTAAGGGTCATTGTAAAGATTGTGGGGCTCCTGCAAGACTGGATTGCAGAATCCAGATTGGGGCAGAGAAGGCAGTGTGTGTACCAGGAAGTTTTCACTAACCAAATTAAATCCTAAAGCTTTCCTGGCAGGGGATAGGCACCTCCTCTCCTTGCCCCATGGGAAAGTGGAGATATTATTTACTGATGCTGAAATGAAGCAATAAACCTGGATGTGTGCCTGGAGTGTTGGCCCTATCCTCCTGCCAACTGCAGAGTGAAGGACTCCGAAATGTTGGCACTGAAACAAGGACGGTGGCCATTTTAAACTCAAGAGGATAGGAGCTGGTCATTTTTATTTATTTATTTGGGGGGGGGGGGAAGAGAGGCAAATTACACTCCCTGCGAGAGCCTCCTTGGCACACTATGTGGCTGTTTATTTCAAGTACCCCAACACCATCTCTGGCTGGAGTCCATGTTTCACAGCAATGAAATCACAGCAAAGATTCCTGGGTTGATTTAAGTCTTTAGTTCTGATGGAAATGTCTGGACTGATCAAAGCCCTTTGTTTCTAGGACTAGATACAGGCTGCCAACATGTCTACAAGCTGTCATGGGGTTGCATACCTGTACACTAGGAACTGGACTGAGAGCATCCAACTCATAGCTTTGGTCACTACTGAGCTGGACTGGATTTGAACCTGTGACCTAAAGTGAAGAACTCTGTGCCATTACCATAATCCGGTCCCTGTGGCCACCTCTTCATTTCCCTTCACTTTTGCCTTTCTGTGCAGCAACAGCAGCACTAATGGCACTTTACTAGTCAACAAGGAGGGGCATGTGGCCACCACCGTGTCACCAGTGCAGTCGCATGAATTAGCCATCTTTTGAGTGAGTGGCTGGAAGAACAAAACAGTTTATAGAAATGCAGCTTCACCCCCATTAAACAAGCATCTTCATATCGTGTCTTCTCCCCGTCCACCTGGATCCCCTTATGTCCTCCATGCTTTTACACTCATCCCTGAAACCACATATAATGGTCATGGTCCCTCCAACCTGAAAGGCCTGGAGAGAAACTTTTCTTTGGATTCTACCACATAGCTTGTTAATCAGCCATAGGCATCTCGGATGAGTAACATGAGTCATTCCTTCCTCCCTCCCACCTCAGAATCCGGCCTAATCTACACTAGATAGGGTTGATTGGTTTAGCTGTGCAGGTATAGCTATATCATCCAATCCTAGTTAAGATTCAGTTCACACTGGCAAAAGTGCTTTTTTCAGTGTAGCTAATACCAATTCTGCAGATGAAATAGACTATACTGGCAAAAGAACTTCTTTGCCAGTCTAGCTGAATCTGCACTAGGGCTTTTGCCATAATGAAATGTTGTGTTTAAAAAAAAAAAAAAAATCATCATATCCCTAACCAACATTACTGTAAGAGCAAACATTCCTACTATAGGCCTGGCGTAAGTGCATGTAGCAAGTGAGAAATCAAGATCACAGATCTATTGAGCCAGGAATTTAAAGGGTCAATGTCAGATATACTTTGACCCCAAATCTATGTTTTCTACAAATAAGCTTTTACAAAATTAAGGACCAAAAGAGATGCTTCTGTTGTTCATATTTTTAACTCCAGTGGATATCATTTTTTTTTTAATTTTATTTTTTTAAAAAGGAATAAACATTTCCTCTTGTAGTGGTTGCTGGGCAAATGTTGCAGTATTGTGCTAGTGCATAAGAACCTCAGGGTATGTCTTCACTCACGGCGTTGCTGTTGGCGCTGCCGGATTGGTTCTTTAAGATCGATTGAGCGGCAGTGGAGACCTGCTCAATCGATCCGAAAGTCGACGGCATTAATCCACCCCCACAAAAACTGTAACGCTGTGTCAACAGGAGGGCATTTCCCATCTATGTACATATAGTAGCTTGTGTATCTCCTGTTGACTGCTGCCGAATTTTGCCACGAGTGTAGACCAGGCCTGAAAGACGTTGACTAGGAATTATTGTGAACTGAAGTCAAACTGAATAACCTACTTTCATTGTCCTAGTTGTTGCATGGAATGCAAAAAGAAAACAATGGTATAAACAGTAAATTGATAATAAAAATTGATTTAATGTTTGTTAAATAATATGATGTGGTGGTTGGTACAGAATAAATGGTAGGTAAGGAAATATTAGGTATCCTGTTTAACCTGATCTTGACCATTTAAGGCAGGAAAAAATAATTTCCTCTCATCCCTTAGAAAATACAAACAAACCAATCCTCTTTTCTGTGGGACAGTTTGGGATGTGGAAATGGGCTATCTCCTTAAAGGAGGCTTCAAGCGCATACTGCAGTATGGTGGGTGTGATGCTGCAGAAACACTAACAGTTTGAATTTTAAATTTTTTCTGTAGCGCACAGAAGACTTCATGAATATTTGCATTGAACCAGATACAGTCGGCAAAGGAGACTTCATAAATAGGGGGTGAGTATAGGGAGGCTGCCATGGGATGTCAGATTTTCTAGATGAGTTACAAAACTGATTGTGTTTTCTTGGCTTTTCTGTGGCTTTTCTGCTGCAAAAGCCTCCAGGAAGAGATGGTGAGGACAAAAGTGGGGAATATTTTGAGGATTGTGGGTTGTGTGGTTTTTTGTTTTTTTTTTTAAATCCAGGTTTGTTTGTTTTCTTGTTTTGGAAGCAAAAGCCAATGTGTGGCTAGAGCTCTCCTCCCTACCTTCTATGATTTCTGCACCCTCCCCCCAATACTGACTGACCATTATTATTGGTATAACACCATCAAGATGCCAGGTGCTTTCAAGAAAATAACATCCCTGTCCCAGAAATCTTGCAGTTTAGATGGACAGTGGGGGGATCAGATATAGCAGATTAAGGAGACAACACGAGTGATGGTTAGCACATGCCTTTGTTAGTGGCAGGATTCAGTTTTTAAGGTGAGAGGTAAACATGTTCAGTCTCTTAGCTCGCTAACACTTCTCTGAAGTGAGGTCTCAGCTGAAAAGGCCTCTTGGAAGAAGTGCATTGTAAGAAGGGACTTGAACCAATAGAGCATGGGCAGACCAGAGGATCCAGGCATGGGGGCCTGGTACATGGAAGGAGCTCTGAAGCCTTCTCACCTCCTTACTTACCACCTTTCCCTGCTTGTGATGCTTTCCTGTGATATGCTCATTTCTGCTACTCTGTAAATGAGCCACTAGGAGGTGCTGGATGCTGATCTGAGCTTTTTTCCTACCTCCTCTAAGCACTCTCAATACCAAGCTTATCACATTACTACTCCTTGTTGAAGTGGACTGGAGTCTCCTGCAATATCAGATTCTGCTTATTCCAGCAGGCTGGTCTTTTGGTTGCAGCTGCTGTTTTCCAGTCCTAGGGCCCCCTCTAGTGAAGCCAGATGGAAAGGTGTGGAAATGTCATAAGCAGCTTTTAGGTGCCCCATGATTACTGCACATCTGTATCTTGTTTACAATATTAACAGCAGTAGCAGGCAACTTATTTGAGCACTCCACATTACCTTAATGGGAATATCCTCTTCAGACTTAGAAATACATAACTGATCAGGTGGCTTTGGGTATATCTACGCTGCAGCCACTGCATTGTGCTCCACGGACTGATGCAGCAGGATCGATTGAGTGGGCAGTGGAGACCTGCACAATCGATCCCGGAAGTGCTCTCCCGCCGATGCAATAAATCCCCCTCTGTCACCCCCAAAAGAGTAAGGCTGTGTCGACTGGAGGGCATTTCCTGTCGGTGCCGTGATAAGGGAACGTTAGTAAGTCGACAGGAGATATGCAAGTTTCAGTACGTAGCTTGTATATCTCCCATTAAGGACGCCGGCAGTGTAGACCAGGCCTTTGAGTGTAATTTGCAGTAGCCCCGTTGACTTTAAGTTTGAATCTGTGCTGTAAAGACTTTATAGAAGGGAAGGTTTATGACACTGTCACCATCGGCAGCAAAAGAAATCTGCCTTACCAGGAGAGGGAAACAGAGGAGACTGTGCTCTTGTGTGGGACATCTCACCACCAGGAAGGTATGAGCGAATATATGAGAATTCAGAAAGAGAAGGATCTTCCATTCATAGTGAGTCAACAACATACCCAACACAGACTGTTGCCCAGATGGACTGGATACGTGGTTACCAGTGATACCTCAATTCTGTGACTGCAGTTACACATTCATGCAGAAAGCCTCTGAGGGATGTAAACTCACGCAGCTGGCTGCATGCATCTAACAGCTCTTTTTTAATTTAGTCCCAGAATTGTGTAGGTAAATCAAAAAAGAGAGACTAGAGGAAGAGGGTCTGCTCAGCCCTCTAAAGAAAAGATTGATTTTAAAAAAGCCAGAGGTGAACCAGACCAGGCCATTGGGAGGGACTGAAAATGCCACCTGAAGGCAAAGCTCTCAAAAAAAACAGCACCATCAAAGCCATTTCATCAGAGTCCCTACTGCCAGCCACCAGAGCAAAGGAGCTGGTCTTCGGAAGCATTTATGAGTAATCATCTTGTGTAGAGGAGTTTTGTCCCTTTTTACCTGGATAGGGTGCTATGGTGGAGGTGTTTGTGGAAGTGTATTTCTTCAGGCATAGAGGTGACTCTCAGGACTGATAGCGTGTCCCTCTCTGCAATCTATGTGAAAAACCGGAAGATGGGTTGAGATTGAAGGCAAAGTCTATAGTGGACGCTTTGGAACCTAAAAGGAGTGCTGGAGGCTGTGGCATCAGATTGCAAAGTGAGATTTAGGTCATCCCATGTGCTTTGAAGAGTCCCAGGATTGTAGATCTGAGACGTGCAGAATAACAAGCTTCTGCAACTAGGATGAAGTCAATATTTAAGATGATGTGGAGAAGTACAGGCGATTACATCATAGCCCCACTTCAAACTGCTACTGTGTGGGGGAGGAAAGAGGAGATATGCCATGTACCACTACTAATTTTCTGCCCCACTCCCCAGCTTGAGCACTGTATAACATTATGAGGGCCATCATCTAAGGCCAGGAGCTTGGTTACCAGGTGGAGTAAGGCAGGCATTTCTCCATTGTACACTATTGTGCGTTATGGTGCGGTTTGGGGTTCTTCATAATGGTTCAGCATTGGCCACTGCTGGAGACTAGGTAACAGATAGATAGATGGATAATTGTTCTCTTGTGGTATGTTCCAGCAACAGCAGGTATGGCCAACTGGTGGTGTGATTCAGGGAGTAGCCTTTTGCCTCTGTGTTTGTAGTTTTGAGTATATAGCAGGATATCGTTGTCAATTACATCTTATTCTGTTTACCGATCTGTCTGCGGCATGTGGGAACAGAAAAGGGCACACAACGATCAGTTCTTTTGGAGCCTGGGGGTATTCACTCTAGTACAGAGGGACAGCAAAAGGCCTGTGTGCCACTGAAGCCCTCCAGAGGTGGCACAAGTGAATGGGACTTAAGGAATGCATAGACCTTGTGGTGGTTCTGTGGATTGGGATGAATCTAACCCTTGATAAATTAGCAATACAAATGGATCAGAGTATTATGTTACCAATTATAGGGGAAGGATGATCCAGAGCAGTGTTTCTCAACCTGGGGGTTTAGAGGGGTCGCAAGTGCAGAGCTGGTATTGGGGGTGGCAAGAAAGGCAATTGCCTGGAGCCACAGGGGCGCCATGAAACTAAGTTACATGCCTCAGCCCCATGGGGGTGGGACTCAGGCTTCAGGGGTACAGTAGTTTGGAAAGGTTAAGAACCACTGATCCAGAGGCTAGAATGCTGGCCTGGGAAGTGGGAGACCTGGATTCGTGTCCCTGCTCTACCACAAATGTCCTGAGCAAGATGCTTAGCCACTCTGTGCCTCCATTCCCCATCTGTACAGTGGGGATGATAGTACTTGCCTAAATACACTGTAACCACATAAACACATGAAAGGTTCAGGTGCTCACATACTAAGGTAATGGAGGTCATGTAACTACCAACAAAGTACAAGAAGCAGTTATAGGCAAAAAGGCATCCTTTAAAAAGTGCAAGTTAAATCCTATTGAGGAAAATAGAAAGGAGCATAAACTCTGGCAAGTGAAGTGTAAAAACATCATTAGGAGAGCCAAAAAAGAATTTGAAGAACGGCTAGCCCAAAGACACCAAAAGTAACAGCAAAAATATTTTTAAGTACATCAGAAGCAGGAAGCCTGCTAAACAACCAGTGGGGCCACTGAATGATCAAGATGCTTAAAGGAGCACGCAAGGAAGATAAGGCCATTACAGAGAAACTAAATGAATTCTTTGCATCAGTATTCACGGCTGAGACTGTGAGGGAGATTCCCAAACCGGAGCCATTCTTTTTAGGGGACAGTTCCGAGGAACTGTCCCAGATTAAGGTGTTAGTAGGGGAGGTTTTGGAACAAATTGATAAATTAATCAGTAATAAGTCACCAGGACCAGATGGTATCCACCCAACAGTTCTGCAATTTCACATTTGTGTTCCTTCAGAACTAACAACTGTGGTATGTAACCTATCATTTAAATCAGCTTCTGTACCAAATGCCTGGAGAATAGCTAATCTGATGCCAATTTTTTAAAAAGTCTCCAGTGGTGATCCTTGCAGTTACAGGCCAGTAAGCCTAATTTAAGTTCTAGACAAATTGGTTGAAACTATAGTGAAGAATAGAATTATCAGACCTAGATGAATATGATTTGTTGGGGAAGAGTCTACATGGTTTTTGTAAAGGGGAAATCATGCCTCACCAATCTACTAAAATTCTTTCGGGGAGGGTCAAGCATCTGGACAAGGGTGATCCAGTGGATATAGTGTACTTTTCAGACAGCCTTTGACAAGGTCTCTCACCAAAGGCTCTTAAGCAAAGTAAGCAGTCATGGGATAAGAAAAAAGTTCCTCTCCTGGATCAGTAACTGGTTAAAAAGATAGGAAACAAAGGATAGGAATAAATGATCAGTTTTCAGAATGGAAAGTAGTAAATAGTGGTGCCCACAGGGGTCTGTACTGGGATCAGTATTCAACATATTCATAAATGATCTGGAAAAAAGGCTAAACAGTGAGGTGGCAAAATTTGCAGATGATTTAAAAAATACTATAAGATAGTTAAGTCCAAAACAGACTGTGGCAAGTTACAAAGGGATCTCACAAAACTGGGTGACTGGGCAAGAAAATGGCAGATGAAATTCAATGTTGATAAATGCAAAGTAATGCATATTGGAAAATATAATCACAACTATACATATAAAACGATGGGGTCTAAATTACTTGTTACCACTCAAGAAAGATCTTGGAGTCACTGGGGATAGTTCTCTGAAAACATCCACTTAATGTGCAGCGGCAGTCAAAAAAGCTAACAATGTTGGGAATCATTAGGAAAGGGTTAGATAATAGGCAGAAAATATCATATTGCCTCTTTATAAATCCATGGTACGCCCACATCTTGAATACTGCATGCAGATCTGGTTGCCCCACCTCAAAAAAGATGTATTGGAACTGGTAAAGGTACAGAAAAGGGCAACAAAAATGATTAGGGGTATGAAACAGCTTCCATGTGAGGAGAGATTAGTAAGACTGGGACTTTTCAGTTTGGAAAAGAGATGACTAAGCGGGTATATAATAGAGGTCTACAAAATTGTGACTGGTGTAGAGAAAGTAAATAAGGAAGTGTTATTTACTCCTCATAATACAAGAACCAGATTAAATAAACAGGCATCAGGTTTAAAATGAACAAAAGGAAGTATTTCTTCTCACAACGCAGTCAACCTGTGGCACTCTGCCAGAGGATGTTGTGAAGGCCAAGACTATAATAGGGTTCAAAAAAGAATTCGATAAATTCATGTAGGTAAGTGCCTGAATGGCCATTAGCCAGGAGGGGCAAGGATGCAAAATCATGTTCTGAAGTGTCCCTAGCCCCTGTGTGCCAGAAGCTGGGAATGGGCGATGGGATGGATCATCTGCTGATTACGTGTTCTGTTCTTTCCCTCTGAAGCATCTGGCATTGGCCACTGTCAGACAGGATACTGGCTAGATGGACCATTGGTCTGACCCATTTTGGCCATTCTTATGTTCGTGAGAGAGACTGATAAAATTTACAAAAGTGACTATTTGATTTAGAATAGGTAAAACTAATGCGTTTTGTACTTCCAAAGATGAGTGAAACTAACAAAACAATCTTTGTTTTACATTGTGCTGGTGATGAAACTGGAGGAGCTTTTGTCAAACATTAGCTTAAGAAACCTAGTGCATCAGATTCTAGCTTCTGTATTCAATCACATAACTTTACTGAACATTTTTGGAGGCCCTCAGTAATTTTGGGAGGGTTGCTGCTATACAAGACAGACAGGAACAATACATTGCAGGAATGATGTGGCTTTTGCATGTAAGTGGACATCACAAACCCATCCTATAAGATGGCACAGTGGACAGAAGCTGCTCAGGAAAAACCCAGAGCATCACTAAGCTGGGGATGCTAAAAGTGCCTTGAGAGTTGTGTGGCAGAGAAGCAATATCTACATCCAGGGAGCACTAAATGTCCCTCATGCTTGCAGCCACCAAGACAGTCATACTTTCTTTTGAAAGGAGGAAATGAAATTAACGAGCACCCTCCTGTATGACTTGTGCCCCTAATCATGGTTGCTTTTGTTGGAAGCTAATCTTTCTTTTTCCTTGTTTGGTTTGAACAGAAGTCAAAAGATGCGGGATCCTCAGTTGTGTCCTGAAGGAAGTCAGTGCGTCCAAGCCAGCAGATGCATCTTGCAGCTTCCAGAGGTGAGAAGCCAGAAGTTGTGGAAAGCTGAGTCACTTTTTTCTTAGTGTGACATGTTAAACCCCGACTCCCAGGATTGACAAGTGGTCATAGTGTCCTCACTGTGAATGAGGCAAGCCATTGCCAATGCAGCAAGTGAGAAAGATGATCCAGGAGACCCACGATTTAAACCCCAGTCAGGGATCACTACTCTAGATGTCTACGGGCAAATGTAAGAACTGTGTGGTCTAACTCCAGAAGCAGCTCATTCCTTTCCAGCCAGCAAAAAGTCAACACGTGTGCAGTGTGGGCAGAGTAGAAAAATTACCTAATCTGCCTCCGGGAGAAAGAGGTCCATATCCTGGCAAGATGGCCCTTCCCAGGAGATGAGAGAATCTTTGGCACTCTGCTCTTCTGGTAAAGTCCTCACCTGGGCAACCAGACTGAATAATGAATGTTTTCATTAGCCAGCATCCTAGTTCTCAGATGGCTCCAACAACGTCACAATCTGTGGCTTTGAAAATCTGGGCAAAAACTGTCGGCTTAGGGGCTGGATACAGTCGTGCATAAATGGGAGGTATGTTAACAAAACAAACTCGGTTTACTCCCTAACTGCTGATGAGGTCTTTAGTAACAGAAGGCAAGTGCATGATTTATGTACAAAGTTAATGCCAGTCCATCAATGCAGTAATGTGTTTATCACTGGTGATTTTGTATGTGTCAGTATAAAAACAGAGGGGGGAGTGGGATTGTTTTGAACCAAGAAAATCACTTTAATTTTTTTTCCAACCTCAAAGTTAGCCACTTCACATCTCTGTGCCTGCTTGTCAGTGTGATAGTAAAGAGCTGTGCCTACTGATTGTTAGGGGTGTGGGTGAATACAATTAAAAAATACAAAGAGGTATTTGTGAGGTAGCATTTATACAAACACTGACTCCACTGCAAGTCCAGAAAACTCAGCCCAGCTGTAACTTCTAATTCCAAGGGCAAAGAATCCTTAAATCTAAACAATGCAGATCATTAAAGAGATCTAGCATTTAATTACTGCCAAATTGCCAATTAGTTACTAAGGAAGTAACATTTTACCTGGCAGTTGGTTAATATGTTATGTGCAGCCAGTAACAGCTTCCTATGTACTGGTAAGACTAAACAGGCTGAAAGGCAGAGGGCATCAGCTTGGCTAAAACCCAGCAACGAACTAACTCTGCTCTTAAGTGGAGACATAAGTGGGCCCAAGTACCACTGTTATAGCATCACTGTGACAACTGATTCATTTTGACCTACGCTTGATTCTACACAGGGCACTGAGGGTTCCTTTGGCATAGACAATGAGGAGTATGAAGCCATGCCTGTGGAAGTGAAGCTGTTACCCCGGAAGCTCCAATTCTTCTGTGACCCCAGAAGGAGAGAACAGATGCTCCAGGCAGCAGTGCAGTGAGAATTCATGTCAGAGGGACCAACATTTGCTGATTTTTCAGGGGCACTCAGGAGAGCATTCACCTGATTAAGCTCCTCAAATCATTAGTTACTTGGCTGGCAAACACACAAGGTATTGACATCTTGGTCTAGGGAGTGGCTGACTTGGCAAGTACCCCAGAGGTAAAAAGTGTAAATTTGACTGTGAAACACAGATTAATTTAGTGGTACCTAAAGAAGCCATCAGGGTTCCATTTACAGGTGGAGTGCTGTAAGCCAGATGCTACCATTCTACTGCAAGTCTGTTATTAAAGTGAAATGAAAACACACTTCTGTGGGTTTGAGAGTTTAGAGGCAAGTTACGTGTGTGCAGAGCTGAGAATTCTGGGACTTGCGGAAAAACTAGGAATAAGATGCTGCTGGCATTACTGGAAGGGCAACTTATGCAATTCATTAATTGCTACATAGAATAAATATGTGGCTCCGCTAGTCTGGTCTCTCTTCTCCTTGTCAGTGATGGATGCTTCAGAGGAAGGAATAACTCCCACAATGCACCTACATAATAGTCTTACTGTATTGTGGGGAGGGAAATACTTTTGACTTCTGCTTATGCTCCTTAAGTGTTGGAATTTAAACTAATTTTATTGTAACTAGAGAACTTCCAATACTGAATACCCTCCACCAGGGAACCTCCTGCCTTGAGCCCATTCCCATATTTAAGAAGAATCTGCTTCATTCATATTTGAAGACCATCTCTGCAAAACGAACTCTTTGCTGGTTCCTTGAGTGGTCGGGTTTGCATTGCAAATATTTATTTTTGAATCTTCAAACAATATTCAGCACCACAGAATTCTACCAGTGTATAAAATTATTCCTTTGATTCTGCTTGGGTATGTTGCTTTTTAGTAAGTGCTCCTTTTGTTCCTGCGGTAGCATAGCACATAAGGGTCAGTTCAGTGCTCCTTTTTCTCTCTCCTTACATTCATAGCCTGTTGTTCCCCTCCTCTTAAGTGGCTCCCATCATTCCTTATAGAGAAGGTGTTACTTCTACTCAGCCCCTGATTATTTTTGTTGCCCTTCTCTGAGCTTTGTTGTGCTGTTTACAAGCACTTGAAGTCATGCCACTGCTTAATACAAGGATGTTATTTTTCTATCTGTTAACCTTCTTATTAATATGTATTCTGTTGGCCTGGCCCTGTTTGAGTAAAGTCAGTCTTGGAGTTTCTGGTTGTGATGGTTAGTGCTAGGTGCCCAGCCATGTATAACATGAATGTTAGGTTGTCCCTTCTAACAGGCATGACGTTGTATTTGTCTATGCTGAATGTTATCAGCCCTTGTGTCGTCAGGGTACAGGGTCTTAGAGGAACTTCCTCCCTGGCTGAATGACATGTTTGCTGCTGCCTTATCTTTCAAACACCTCTATAGGAACATGCTTTTCAGTGTAACAGGTCCTGCTAAAGAAGGGCAGTTGTAGGGCTACGAAAATATGGATTTTTCCCTCTGGCTGGGTCCAGATTGAGCACTGTCCGCTTGAATGTGCCACCCACCAGTTGGGAGTGAAAAATCATTGATTGATAATAGAGAGACTAGATTACCTGATAGATCTGCATTGCAAGCTAAGTTAATAGGGAGTGGGTGGTATTTTGTTCTAATGTTTTGCTATCAGTTCCCTTCTCCTCACTATCCTGAAGGTGCTATGGAAGGAAGGTATGTTTTTTTAGGGTGGTGGAAAGTGCTGACTTGTCTGTCTCCATTAAGTAGTAGCACATAGCAGGGGAAGTACTGCTTATCCAATTCACCCTACCTCCCTAAGTCTTGCCTTGGAGGGATCGCAGCAGCAGAAGAAATGAGAATGCAGGATTTAGTTCCACTCATCCTAGAGTTAACAGCACCATCTCATGCACCACAGCGCCTATTATACAGGGGTAGTTGAGGTACAGCATCCAGTGAATTATCAAGATTTCCTAATGCTGTGATTCCTGTTTTCATCATGAACTAGTACTGAATAATTATAGTCTAGTGACAGAAAAACAGGAAGTCAGTCCTGTTAAAATATGAGCTTTAATAGTTTAAAAACAAAAACAAATGAAAGCCTGCTGTTTTAGTGTGCATGTGCCTTTTGGACCCTGTACACAGATCTTTAAAAGCCAGTGCTGCTTTTCACGCTGAGAAACACAGGTGTCACTGTAACGGTTGCAGCTCAGTGGCTGCTCTGGAAATCAAGTGCTAGTGCGGGTAGTAGAGGAAAGAACTCCAGCCTTCCTCAGAGACAGCAGCACTCTCTCCTGCTGCACTGACCCATCCATCAAATGGATGGTTAAAGCAACATGGTTTAGTAAAATAAGGAAACTAGCTGAAAACAACCCCACTGCAGAATCTTGCTACACAGGTGGTTCCTGTTTTATTTAGAACACATGATAGCAGAGAGAACTAGGGGCCCTCTGTTTAGGGTGCAAGCTTTGGATGTGGGAGAATTGCATTCAATTCCCTGCCCAGCAGCATCTTCCTGGGGGATCATGGTGACATGACTTTCTCTCTCCCAGCTGTAAAATAGGGTGATAACATTTCCCTTCCTCCCAGGGCTGTTGAGAATACACTAAAGAATGGGAGGTGCTCATAGTATGGGGTTAGAGCTATTTAAATACCATCCATCAATAAATAGCATGGCTCTATCTCAGACTAAGCTCTGTGGGACAGACATAAGGTGAAATCCTAGCCACTAGTGACAAGAGTGGAGCCAGAATTTCATCCAGGCTGTTACAATTATATACAGGACTACTCCAAATGAGGCCTGATCAATTGGGATGCTTAGGGGGGACTGTAATATAAATAAATAATCCAGGCTTACACCTCTAAAATCTTCATGACCTGCCAAAAGTGTTGAGTAATACTTTTGGAAATGTAATTAGCTTTCACTGTCCATTCTCTCACAGCCTACTGAAAAGGTGAAGCCCACCCCTGCATGCATGCATAGGAGGGACTCTTAGGTATGTACAAAAGAACCCACTGCTATTTCAAAGGTCAGACTGCTCCTGTAGATTTCTAGGGCAAGGGATTGCTCTCTCCTCAGCTGAGTAGGGGCTGCTATTAAGGTGAAGTTAGACTCCTGTTGGCCATTACAACTCCATCACATGGCAATAGCAACCCCCTCGGTTGTGAGGGGAGCAGATGGCATACAACTACAAATGCTAACAGCCCTAGTCACACTGAAAAACCTCAAGGCACCACTTTAAAGGCAAAGTACTTTTACAATTTCAGCAGAAGAGGCTTTGCCACTAGCTCCCCCTGACGAAAAAAAACAGTGCAACATCTTGCACCACATCTTTCCCTCCTTTTAATTAAAGGAGTCAACCAACCAGCTTACTGTTAACTACATTATCTTCCTCTGCCCCCACCCCACAATACACTCCTTTATCAAGACCTTCTACTGCACTGGGTTTAAAAAAAATATGAAGACCTGCAGAGCACTACAAAGGGTTGCAATAATTCTTAAGCATAGACTTTTGAAGGGGGAGGGGAGGAATTCAGGCTCATGGTGTACAATAGTGCTTTGTATTCAAAGGCAGAAGCCAGCAACTGCCTCCTTAGCAGTTTTTAAACAATCCCTCTATACCACACGATGGGGCTGTACACATCTACCCTATGAAAAACCCTAAGGTTGCAGAACGGCCACTGCTTTTACTAGCAAGAAGCCAGGCATGAGGAGGAGTTACTTCAGAGAGCCAAAGTAGGGGAGTCACAGCACTGCTCCATATTTAGGCAACAGTTTCCCTCCACTGGGGCCTAAGGAAGCCCGTTTTGTCTGGATATTTCTCACCTCCTGCAGCATCTGCCTTTTAAGAGAGGCTAAGGGAAACCAGATTACAGAGGAAAGCAGACAGCCCTGTCCAGCTGGGATGCAACATGGATTCTTTTACCTTATTTATGCCATCACGTTTGCTGCTCTGCCTTTTATGCCACTTCAAGCAATGTCATCTTGTAGAGCTGGTAGTGTATGAACCCACCCCGTCTTGCTACAGCTCATAAATTCAGGTTGCAGAGGGCTGTAACCGCCCCAGGATACGAATTAAACACCTGCTCCAATCAACAGCACTACTGATTGCGGTGGGAGCAGGAGAGAGCTCTCAAAAGTAGAGCAAAACTCCTCATCAAGTAACAAAAAGGAGGTTCAAGTTTCAATGCCTTTGTTTATTCCTAAAATAGGTTACGGAAGCCCTAGTAATGCAGGTCTGCCATACCTCCTCCTTGGAGAAAGAATCTTCTTTGAGGGGGATGGCTAGAGCATAGGCCCCACTAGAAATGAGGGGGAAGGGAACCACTGGAGGGCAGGGTCAAATGTGGATTGCAGTGGGCAATTCTGCTGGAAAAGGGGGGTGGGGGGAGAAAAAGCCATGCTTAGCAGTGACCTTTTAATTGCACCCTGTTCTGTTCCAGTTCCTCAGTCTTCAAACCCTCATCTTGTAGCAAGAATTAACGCAATACAACTGCAGAGCATAAACAAAAGTATCAGCATCTTTTTCTTCCATAGGAAAGTAAGCAGAGGGAACAGACTCCACTTTGCTTACCCAGCATGTGGTGGCTGTGAAGTGCTATGTGTTACACAAATGAAAACAGCACAAGGAAGGTCTTGATTTGCCTGTGCCAGGTTGTTTCCCTCCTTTCCCCCAACACAGGCTCTTTCCTCCCTTGGGTTAGGTAGAACCCTCAGGCTCAAGCAAACATAGCTGAGATGTCTGCTGGAGAGAAACTCCTGGAGAGATGGAATGTGCCTGCCTCTCACCACTGAAGGCACAGACACTAAAGCAGTGATGCAAGGCAGGAGATTCTTGGACGGGGGGGAGAATTTAAATAAATACATGGTTAAAAAAAGGAAGGGGGGAAATGTAGGGTGAGCAGGCTGAACCCTATCCAGCTACAAATTAATCCAGAAGAAAGAGGGACTGGGGTGTCCATACTGCTGCTGGCAAGAAACGCTTCCATAGTAGCTACAAGGCTGGAACATGGCTTACAAGAGTGCCAAGGTGCTGAAAAAAGTCCAAGGAAAAGGGCCGCGCGATCAGTATGGTCCCTGTTCAAACAAGGTACTTAAGCATATGCCTAACTTCAAGCATGTGAGTAAACCTATTGAAGTCAACAAGCCAGGGTAAGTCAATGGTACTGCCTGAGGTCCAGTAAGAACCTCAGGTGCTGAAAGGCAAATAGTTACTCCTAGGAGTTAGCATCCCACATTCAAGTGATGCAAGGGGAGGAAGGCATGAACACAGCCAGCCTTTCAAATGAACAAACAAGGGGCACTATGGTCCAGCAAACTGTCACTGGCCCAGGCCCATGGCTGAGGAGTGAGAAATTCCTGTGCTGAGGAGAAGCAGAGCTAAGGGGCAGGAAGAAAAATCTGTTACTAAGACCCTCCCCACCAACACACACATCCCCTCTCTGGCAGCTAAACCAGAAGAGGACTCCAAGCTGCAAGGCAACTCATTGCAAATAGTAAAGCCAGCTAGGCATGAGGGCTACAGCTT
Organism: Emydura macquarii macquarii; assembly: GCF_026122565.2. Taxonomy (NCBI): domain Eukaryota; kingdom Metazoa; phylum Chordata; order Testudines; family Chelidae; genus Emydura; species Emydura macquarii. The sequence continues at coordinate 4,725,536 of NW_027133667.1, forward strand.
CCTGCACCTCATTGAAAAACCAGTGGGCTGTCCGAGTGCTAGATAGTGGACAGCTGCCTGAAAAGATGATCCACTCAGTGACTGCTCAAGCAGAACAAGAGCTGGTAAACTGGTGCCAGGGCTAAGCACAAACTGATACAAACTCATGGCACTGGAATAAGAAGACAGGAAGCTGAATTAAGTAGCAGACTACACAGATTCCACCCCTTTGGTTGATGAAGTTAGCAATCACAAGAAGAAAGAGCTGATGACAAATTAGAGCCAAGTATTTCCCATATAGCTTTACCAACAGCACTCAGCCCTGCCCTGAGAAGAGACTGCAAATCACAGCAACCGCTGGGTGCCTGTGTGATACTGGTCACTGCTTGGTAGGATCTACTTCAACACTTTCCTGCTATTTTAACCAAAGAGGGATCCATGCAACGAATAAATGAATTGGGAGGCACCATTCTCCCCGGCTCCAGGCATAAAATGGGGAGAATACACTCTAGATCATTCCACCTTTCAAATGCTAGAAGTAAGAACATAATACTTTCTGCCATCCCATAACGCAAAGTGATCCTGTTGCACATCCAGTCTTAAGTCTTCTGCTATAGATGGGGAGGTTGGTTTGATTCCAACTCAACGGCTGAATGAGTGAGCAAGCGGGGTGTACGAATTCAATTCTGCATAATTAATTGAACTGACCTCAATGAGAGATGCAGTGGGTGGAGGATATTTAAAAGATTGGGGAGCACTGTACAATACTCAGTTGGAGGAGGCATTCTCCACAGTCAACTCCTGAAGGCTCAAATATGCATGATTTCACATTGGTCCCCATGAGAAAAGGTGCTTTCCTGAAATCTCCAGCCCTCAAAAATCTAGACTAGTCATAAACAGTTGCCAATGTCAATTGTGAGGGTTGGTGAAAAGATGCCATTGGTCCTATGGATATCAGGGGAAAAAAAAAAAAAAAAAAACCAAAGCTTGAGCTGTCACTCCTGGAGAAAGGAAAATAAAATCACATTGTGTTTAAAACGATAAATACTTTTTTTGTATAAAGTCATTAAATAAGTGCGATCCTTCCAGTGACTGGGTGATGGGTTCAGTGATGCTCCAAAGCACTGTTCCATAGTCTTTAAAAAGCCATCTCTCTGCTCCCTGTCTCTCTTGACCTCAGTTTAAGTACAGCAGGGGTTATCAATGACTAGCATGACATCAATGCCATATACTTCCAGCAGGTCCATTAGGAAGCTTCGGTCACCTTGTGGATCCAGGCCCATGCCCCGGGCATGGTCAGCTGTCAAGGTCTTGTCCTGGCTGGCTGACACCTCCATTAGTGTCTGAAATATCCGATTGTTCTGCTCCATGAAAAACCTGCAGGAGGACAGAGCCAATGGGGAAGAGGAGATGGAGTTGAGAAGAAAAATGGAAGACAGATTCTCTACACCATCCTCAGAGCCTCAAAGAATATTTGAACCACTTTAAACACATTCCCCCCTTCCTTCCACCATGGTATTGCACAGTCCTATCCCCAGAGGATCAGACAGGTCTCCCTTTGTGATTAGTCAATACTGAGCCTTTTACTCAAGAGCCATGCTTCAGGCTGGCTTCTTCAAGCTAGGCACCAGCCAGCTAACACGCTGTATGGAGCAAGAGACCATTAGCAGAAATCCAACCTGTTTCCCCCATAATGCACTGTGAGACCTGAGGGAACAAAACTGGCAAGCTAACCCAATTGATGTCTGTCTCCATTACCTGGTCCTGAGCCTCCACTTTCCAGCTCTGACTAATCTTCCCCACCAAACAAGGAACAGCACTTGGAGGTGGAAGCTCAGCTGGCTACTTCCTGCATCCCCTTGCAGGTACAGTACTGTTATCTGGTCCCATATCCTCTCCAAACATAGTCCAGTTTTAAATGACTCGCGCAGTGAGGCTTCCGCTCTGGGCAGCAGGCTGTTCATAGTCCAAAGCATCTCACTCTTGGGAAGCTCTTCCCAATATTCACCCTCAATTTTCCTTTATACAATTTCATCATGTTATTCTCACGTGTATCATCCCTTTCACACCACAGGACATGAGCACTAATAGTGTCTGGTGAAGGGCTCCGTAGGAGAGGCCAGGGTCTTACCTCTTTAGCACTTCAGCTGACACGTATTTCTCCACTCACTTCTAGTTCCTCAGTCTCTCAGACTGCAGGAAGTACACAAGCATTACCCAACCCTTCACTCCAGCCTCCACCGCAACCACCACAAACGTAACCCCCCAGCCGACAAGCAGAGGCACAGTTTGCTCCCCACAGCCAGAGCACCGTTTGCATCTCAACAAGGTCTTCAGCCTCTCCCAGCATAGCCAGGAATTCTGAAGTGGATCTGATGACATCAGTATTTTAGAAACAGAGATTTCTTCCATTTCCAATCCATGCTTTAAGGATTCCCACATCCCCTCCGGACACCTCCAGCCCCCCAAACATCTCCTTATTTGCAGGCTAAGCTAGTGCACTATGAAACCAGGGAGACACGACTGGACTCTATGCTGCCATTTGTGCACAGTTCTTCAGTGTGAAACCACATTTTAAAGAATCCCCAGAACCTGGTGGTGGTTCAGTGGTGCAGGGAGCAACTCACAAGATAAAGAGGTCCTCTTCACAGGAGCTGCAGTCCCCATCCACCTCCTGAGAGTACATCAACATCTGTCTGGGAGAAGGAAGGCAAATCAAACGTCTGTATAAGCAATGAACCCCAGAGCAACAGCAGCAGCAAACAGGATTATGTCTGACGACATCACCATTTATGTGAGACAAAGGTACCAAACCCAGTTCCTTCATCTCTAATACACAGGCAGCAGCAGAGTCCTATGGACAGGGCACTTGGCTGAGATTCAGGAAATCTGGGTTCCAGTCCCAGATCTGCTGCCAACCCATTGCATGACCCCGGGCAAGTCACTTGATCTCCATGCCTGTTACCCTTCTCACCCTTTATCTGCCTTGTCTATTTAGAATGATCAGGACTGACTCATGCTATATGTTTGCACAGTGCCCAGCACAAAAGGTGCCCTGATCTCAGCTGGAGTCTCTAGGCCCTACCATAATACAGTAGAACCACAAAGATACAAACACCAGAGTTACGAACTGACCGGTCAACTGAACACCCTGTGAAACCGGAAGTAAGCAATCAGGCAGTAATGGGGAGTGGAGGGGGAGGAAAAGAAAGCAAATACTATACTGTGCCTGTATTGCATCTTAAAAGTTGGCACAGCTGGGTTTCCTGTCCCTAACTCCACTTGCCATGTGAGGGGCAGCCACTTACAGGTAGGCGGTGAAGACGCTGAGGTTCACAGGCACTGCTGAAAGCCCCTGCTGCCAGCCCACGACAGCCTGACTGGAGCATGCAGAGCAGAGAGATCAGCTTGCAAGCTCAGTCGGAGGTGCCTGAACGCAGGAAAGCCTGAACTGCTGAGAGCTGTTGCAGCCAGATCCTGGAGCTGGAGTGGGAGCCAGAGTTTGACCTTTTGCCTGCACGCTGTGCTCTGGAGGAGTTTTAAAGGGCCACAGCCTGTGCACCGATGCGGCCTAAATTTTGCCCATGGCTGCACTCCTGGGTCCTGCCAGCACCTCTGGGAGTGCAAAGAGCAGGGGAGGGAGGGGCACTGGCAGCGGGCTGGCACCAACCTCCTGCCACATGCTGCCTCGAGCATGGCAAGCAGTGCACAGAGCAGAGCGAGCCATGAGGAGAGGCGGCTGAGGGCTGGGGCTTGTAGTGCCAAGGTGGGGGGCAGACCCCCTCAGTTCAGCCCAAAAGGCAAGAGGAGGGCAGGGAGCTGCTTTGCAAACCAGGCAGTGCTGCCAGGTACCACCTTTGCAGAGCTCTCTCCCAGCCTCAGCTGGAAGACACTGACTGCAGGATATTGCGCCATAATGTTTCGTTCAGAGTTACAAACATCCTCCATTCCCAAGGTGTTCGTATCTTTGCGGTTCTACTGTACAAGCAACCACCATGAACGTGCTGAATGAGAGGGTCACAAGGGTGAACCAAAGCAGCAAGAAATCTGGAAAAATGAAGAGAAGATAATTCAAAGAAAGTGAAGACATAGATACTGGTTCCATCACTCCAACGCTCAGGTCTCCTCAACTACCTCTGGTCGTTGAGCCGCCGATATTTTTCCTTGTCGGCACTGTTAATCTTCAGGAGTGGCTGCAGGTGCTCATGGTGCGTCTTCACATTCTGGTTATCCACGTAGACGTCATAGAGATCTTGCTTCTCCTCAAAGATCTTTTCCGTCGTGCCTGCCGGGACCAGAGGAAGAGGAAGATTTTCAGACAGGTGTCCCGCTTTCCTTGCGGGGTGGCCCTTCTCTCTTGCTTCCTTGTTTGATGAGAACAAGACATAGCCACACCCAGCCACATTACGTTTGGTGAGTCATTGTTTGATGGGAGGAGGACACGGCCATACCCACACATGTTAAGATCTCTTCTCTTTTATCTCACAGTCTCTCTCACCATCAGGAAATCTTTTTAAGCTTAAGTTTTAAAAAGAACCTGTTGATCCCTCAGAAAATGCAGCTTGAGGTGAAGCAGTAAGGAAGGAAAGAGGCTGTTGTACTTACAGGCCACATAAGACACTTCTGTCTCCAGCATTTCTATGTCTGCCACATTCACATAGAAGAATGGCTTGGACTCTGGAACGGTCCCCCCAATGCCAGGCAGTGAGACATTGGCTAGGCAGCAACAGCAATACACTGTAGGTGAGAGAAAGGGATAATGTGATGCTCTCAGCAGGGTCCAGAATGACCCCCCCTTGTTGTTCACTTCCCCATTTGCTCCTAAATGCTCCTCCACACAGTGTTTATTGCACAGCATAGCGGCATCTGATCGGCACGGAAATGCTTACGTTTCACTCTGCCTCTCCCATTGGGCACCACGTTATTGAAGTTCCTGGGGGATGTTTAGCTATCTCCCCCCGCACCCAGCTTGAAGGTCAGGCAACAGCATCTGCTGCTGCCACACGGAGACAAGAGTTCAGGTTCATAGCTCTGCAGGCCAACAAGGCCTGGGAAAAGCATGTGTAACCCTTGAAGAAGTGGGGTTATTTTGCAAAAACCCTGCCATCACCTTGCCTACTAGGGGGCTTGCGAGGACGGCACTGCATCTATCTGTATCAGCTAGAAGGAGCATACGTGCGCATGTGTAAGTCCCTATCCCTTCAGGGGTGGGAAGGCAGAGGTTTGACCTGACGCCATACCTCTATAGCAGACAACTCCTACTGGTGGTGGTGAAAATATCAAAATGCGTTTGCGTAGCAGAGCGAACTTCCAGAGGATGAGGATCTGCTCTCCGAAGAACTTAATGAACTGAGACATACAGCCTGCGGGGTGTGTGATCTGCGGGCCAGAGGAAGAGATCGGCTCATGAGAGATGCAACAGGAGCACACAGAGAGAGGCTAAATACAGAAGCAGAATATGGGAACAAGGCATAGATACACACAGCCCATCACCACCCACCATACTGGTGAAACTAGAGGTACAGGAGCAAGAGCAGCTCACTGCAGCAGGGGATAGTTGCTGCCTGTGATACCCAGCCTACCTTGTGCAGTTTAGGGCTCAGCCCATGAATGCTGAAATGCATGGAGAAAACTCCACTAACCTGGCCAGCAGAGAGACTTGCTATAAACAAGTGGGCTAGTCCTGAACCCATAAGGAGAATCAGTGCACTACATGTTCATACAAGCTTGATGGCACCTGCCTCACCTTCATCTCTGGATACATGTATCTGTGGATGGAGGGCAGCCAGTGGACAGGTGGCTGAGATGTGGGGGTACCCTTGCCAGCAGGGAGAACCCCCTTCTTGTCATCATAAAATGCCTCCAGGTGGGAATAATGACCTGGCATCTCCAGCTGGTGTCTGGAAAAGACAAAAAGTAAGAAAGATATATGCAGTGTGCAGATTCCAAGGGCCCTGTCCCAAGCCACACATATGTCTTGTAGTCCGTGATTCAACCTTGGGTGCCTCTGATTTCACAGGCCGTAGCACCAGCATCATGCACCTCTGTATCTTTCAGTGCATCCAAGGTACGGGGGCAGGGCTGAGATGGTCAGTCCGCACTCTTCTACTCCATGCATGGTAGATTTGGTTCTGGTTTTTAACATTTAGAACAAATTCAAACAAGATGGTGTTTTCCTGCAAGTCCTCTTTTACCCTTACATAATTCCCTTAGCATAATCTGATCCTGCAGTCCCACTGGACAGCGCTGTGTAGACACAGCAGAAGCACATATGTAGCCAATATCAAAACCCCCCTGTTGCCTCTAAAAATCTTTCAAGAAGCCTTTAGCAAATTGATGTTTTAAGGGACGGGAGGGAAATCAACAATTACTTTGTTCTAATACATGTTCAAAACAAGCAATTCTCCAGCAGATTTAAAAAAATGTGTTACACCATGAAGTGGTCCTGTTTTACTAATTCAAGTTTAATTTCTTTCCTCTGTCGTTATCCTCAGTTCCAGTAACGCACTCACACACAAAGGTGTATGGGGAATTACTCTTTCAAGGAAGGAGGTCTTAATTTGGCAACATATCCAAGTCTCAGGTCAAAGCCAAAACCTATTACTGCACATCCAGGGAAAATTACTTTTCAAATGACACCCAAAATGATTTTCAATGTAGCTTGGGAAACCTTCACATCCAATTATCCAAACAAACATTCAGACCCTTCAGTACAGGTGTACAGACAGCCAATCCTGTATCCCACAGCAACTTACCGGACCTGGTTCTCCAAGAAGTGCATATATCTATAGAGCAGGGTGTATGAAGGGGAGAGAATCCCCACAGACTTCATGCGGGCACCACGCTCTAACTCGCTCTCCACAGGCATGTTTGCAAAGCAGGCCAGGCCGAAGCAGAGCCCTTTCCGGAAATAACTGGGGACAAATATTCAACAAAAAAATAACTAGAAGGTGGGGGAGTGCAGAGAGAGGCACAGAAATGGCAAGGTATAACAAGCAGATCCTAGGAAGGACCATGAAAAATATCAATCTCCCATTCAACTCCCCCTGTGCACATAGGCCTCTGCCATTTTAATCAGGTTTTCTAAATCTACTGAGAGCATGGGTCTACATTACATGGCATTCAAAGAGCTGGCAGCCCCCAGTGCCTCTGCTACCACTAAAGGCCTTTGCTAGCACTGGTGCAGCGGAACCTGTGTTAGTAATGAAGGGGAATTTTCAGAAGAGAGGCCAGGGTAGAAAGCTGGGCCCAGAGAGCATAGTGTGGTGTTTCCCAAGAACAGTAAGATTCACACACCACACTTCATAAAGTGATTCAGACCAGCTGTCTAATGATGGTGTGTTTGGCTCCCACGCTATCTCCCAGACTTGTGGAGGATGGAAGCACTGCAGATGAAACACATCCTCTGGCCGAGCAGAGGATGGAGTCGACAAACTCTACAGAGAGCAACTGTCAGTCTTCCTTGGACCAAGAGAAGTTCACTGCAGCTTGGGGCCTTTGAGAGCGGAGAAGTATGATGGGAAAGGGGTGAACCAGAATTCCCACTAGGAGGAGGGAGGGAAGAGGATGTGAAACGGAGTCAGGACATTATCACCACCCACCATCTAAAGGAGACAGACAAGTCTTTTTAAACTTGTTCTCTTTTGCGTTCTCTCTTCAAACCACAAACAAACTCCCCTTCCCCCAGTTTTGCTCTTTTCCATCTGGCAAAGAGGTTGCTCCATCCCACCACGCCTCCTCTGCTGATATTCCTAATGGAGCATGAAATTAGCAATTCCGGTTGTTTTCTTGTTTGTGCCTCATGCATTAGTGTCAGTTGACTTCTGGAAACCCAGTCTGCTCTTGTTGGCAGGCTGGCCTCCAGAGCAGAAATCATTCTACACTAGGACCTACATAAACAGCAGATATTTGATACAGTAGATGCTAAATACCTAAAAATTCACTCCAAATCAGTTAGTTTTACAGCATGTCAATCTGGGGGGCCTTAGTTGACAGGCAGTGTTCATTGTTAATGCTGTGGACTAAGGGAGGAGGACGTGTGTGTGTCTGGCTAAGGAGGATAGGAAGGAGCAGCGTAGCCCAAATATACTCACATGAAATCTGACTGGATTTTGTGCGACCCACTTGCCATGGATTTGAACTCAACACCTTCCAAGTCAATGTCTTGGGGCAAACACCATTCCACCAGATTACCTGTGGGGCAAGGGAGCGACAATTTTTCATTGGTGTGGAAAAGCATCCCACCCTTTACTGAAAATAAAGCAGCAACAAGTCAGCAGCAGCCAGGTTTAAGCCACTTGGGTACCAAACAGCAGTGTACCGGTAACAGTATTTTAAAAGGTAAGTTTTTGGAGCAATGCAGGATGGTGATTACATGGCATTACAGTGAGACGGGTCTCTCCAGTACCTGAGACCGAGCACAGATGCAACCTTACCACACTCCATCTACTACCCACGACAGAGACATGCTGCATTGAACACCAGTTCATTGCATGGGTCTCAAGAGTTATTTCAGAACCTATTTAATATCTTGCAGACTTGCCCCTCCAAACCTTGTCAGGCAGCGACTCCAGCAGATATATATACCCAGATATTTGGGCAGGGCAGTGAAGGAGGGGCTAATTCTACTGATGTCGTGCTGTGAGAGTTCTGTGGACAGAAGACTTCAGGCTCCAAAGCGGAGAATCTGACCCCACTCCTCAGTATTGTAGTGCAAAAGCAGAGCAAAGGGACGGACATAAGATTAAATAGCCGGGCATTTGGTAACTGCATCATGCTGCCATGATAAAGTCTTGGATTCAGAAAGGATTTTAGAAATCCTGTTCAAGAGAGGCAAGAATCATAAAAGTATAGGACTGGAAGGGACCTTGAGAGGTCTTCTAGTCCAGTGCCCTGCACTCAAGGCAGGACTACGTAATAACCAGACAATTCCTGACAGGTGTTTATCTAACCTGTTCTTAAAAACCTCCAGTGATGGAGAGTCCACAACCTGCCTAGGCAGTTGTTCCAGTGCTTAACTACCCTGACAGTCAGGACATTTTTCCTAATGTCCAGCCTAAACCTCCCTGGCTGCAATTTAAGCCCATTGCTTCTTGTCCTGTCCTCAGAAGATAACAATTTTTCACCCTCCTCCTTGTACTAGCCTCCTATATACTTGAAAACTGTTATGTCCCCGTCCCCCCCCTCCTGCCCCAGTCTTCTCTTCTCCAGACTAAACAAATCCAATTTGTTTATAGTCTTTCCTCATAGGTCATGTTTTCCAGACCTTTCATCATTGTTGTTGCTCTCCTCTGGACTTTCTCTAGTTCGTCCACATCTCTCCTGAAATGTGGCACCCAGAACTGGACACAATACTCCAGCTGAGGTCTAATCAGCATAGAGCAGAGCAGAAGAATTACTTCTCTCATCTTGCTTACAACACTCCTGCTAATACATCCCAGAATGATGTCCGCTCTATTTTTGCAACAGTGCTACACTGTTGACTCCGATTTAGCTTGTGATCCACTATGACCCCCAGATCCCTTTCCACAGTACTCCTTCTTAGGCAGTCATTTCCCATTTTGTATGTGTGCAATCAGTTGTTCCTTCCTAAGTGGAGTACTTTGCATTTGTCCTCATTAATTTCACCCTATTTACTTAAGACCATTTCTCCAGTTTATCCAGATCATTATGAATTTTAATCCTATCCTCCAAAGCACTTGCAACCCCTTCCAGCTTGGTATCATCCATTGTCTAAATCATTTAGAAGTCCAATCTCCAAGGAGAAAGGAAACTGCATCCCCTTCCCCTTCCTGCCAGGCTCATGAAGGGGTATTAAAAAGCCCAGGCCAGAACTTTGTATGTAGATTTATGGCTGAAGTGAAAGTCCTATGATCACAACTGATAGGGAGGAGTGTACACACACCACAGAGTAAACAAACACCAGCCATGCTCATGTCTGTGGAACCTTACTGCTTAAAAAACAGAGATATGTAAAAATACATGCACGCCACATATATGGCCATGATATTCATGTGAAAAACCTAAGTAATGGGTTAACAAGTTTGTCATACACCTTTGACTGCTTCACCTGCACTCTGCCCATTAATCAATCTTTGCCAGGGCTTCTACCATTCCAAGTCTCTGAGCAAATCAGCTCGCTGTGTTTTTTAGTATATAAAAACTTGTTACAAGAAGGATTTCCTTCTGTTCACTAGTCTAAGGCTCAGTACACGCAATCTTTAGTCCCAGACCAATGATATTTTAATGGTTCAATAGCCCACAAACCATCAGGTCTACAAACATCTGCCATATGCCACGGGAGAGCTGGTATTTCACCTCACACCCAAAGTATGGGTGGGGAGACTCCACTCCAGTCTTATCTTTCTTGATGTCTCTGCTTAGGTAATGGATCATGTCTCTGGAAACCCATTATCTTCCTTGGTAAGACTGGTCAAACAGGAATCTCAAAGCCAACACCCTAATACAGCTTCCATGGAACACTTCTCAAGGTAATTAAAATATCAGGAGTTGACTCAAATGTTTCATGGATTTCCCAACCTCCAAATTCTACAACACAATAATTGTTCCAGCAAATACAAAAGTGCACAAATACAGAAAAGATTAAGACTGAATAAATTGACGATTGACTGTTACCTCAAACAACCCCAACCGGAAAGAGAGTTTAATGCCTGAAATAGAAACGAATATCTGAGAAGTCTGATCTGGGGAGGGGGAGGAGATATGAGAGAATAGTTTTTGAGATGAAAGATGATCCATACAGAAAGACAAAAAATATTACAAGTCAATCCAATCCTAAACCCTTTCACAACAGATTTGTGGGCTACACATAGATTTTGGACCAAGACAAATACGGGGTTAGGGATGGGATTTTTCTACCAAAAGTTATATTAGTACAATCCCTAGCGTGGACACAGTTGTACCAGTATGAAGGCACCTGATCTCAGTATAGCTTATTCCCCTTCCCAAACACGATACATGTATAACATCATCCACACTGGGATGTGTGGGGTGGATGGACCACTTTATAGCAGGATAATTAAAACAGTACAACTTGTGTGTTTAGACAAGGCCTTACACTTGGCCAAGACTTTCAGAAACAAGCGCCTAAAATTTGACACCTAAGTAAGTAGGTGATTTTCAAAACTAGCTGAGCACCCAGCAGCACCCATTTGGGTCAGGAGGAGCTGTGGGGTGCTCCACATTTAAATAAGTGTCTAACTTTAGATGACCCTTTCTGCTGCATCATCTTTATCCAGACACTTTCATTCTGTTCAGAGATGGGGAGGCCAGTTTTAGACTGTCTTGTCAACAATGTCACCACACAGCTAATGTAAGTCGCTACAAAACCAAGCAAGAAAGTGGGGATAAGGGAGAGCTTTTTCCATTATAAAGGACTCTCCTGCAGGCTCTGGTTGATTTCAGTACAAAGGGGATTTCCCATTTTATGATGGTAATGCCCAGAGACCCCCAAGCAGGGCTCTACTGTGTGAGATGTACAAACAGATATGAAGACAGGAACAGGTACTTCAATAATGGTTTCTTTTAAGTAGTGTACAAGGCTGGTGGAGGAAGCCACTAAGGTAACGCCAGTCCACACCTTTCCCCTGTGGGTTGTGTTTAGAGCTATATGTAGCCACTTTTTATTTATAACTGTTTTTAAAAAAGACCGAAGATGATCCTTCCATGAAGAGTTTAAGGAAGTGGATCAGGGCTCCCTTGACCACAAGTTGCGGTTAAGGCTAAGTTCCCCCACAAGTTCCTCTTTCAAACCTAACTGAAAGTCTATTTCTTATAATGAATCAACTACTATCTTCATCTGCACAGTTAATAGTAATATGTTACCATTCCACAGCACCTTTCAGCCGAGGTATCTTCAGTTAGTTAAGCCTCAAATATTACTGTGGGTATTGGAAAGTATTATCTCCATTTTACAGATGTGTAAACAGACAGAGGTTAAGTAATATGCCCTAATCCACACAGCAGGTCAGTGGCAGAGCAAGTGGAACTAGAACCTTGTCCTGTGCTTTAAGCACTGGAGATCATCACGCTCACACCTGAATAAACTCATTTAGTTGCATGGTTTTCTAGGATCTTTCATTAAAAAGAACATTAGCCACCAACACCTGTACTCCTGGAGCAGTCCCCCATCACCAGTTTGCCCTGTGTGACGTGGCAGTCGTGCAGCAAGCAAAGAGATAAAAATCAGCCAAGCTAGACGCCAGAGCAAACAAAGGAGCGACTTCACACAGGCAGGAGGGTAGCTGACTGCATACAGGAGGGAGGGGGAAGGGAGAAGCCTCGGTGAGAGCAGGAAGCCTATCCCATTCCATGACGATGCACAAAGCAGCTCCCAGGCTGGGGAGGACATTCCAAGCAGCATCCAAACAACTTGAACTTTAGAGCACAATCAGAGGCTTCAAAGAGAGACGCTCAAAGGTTCCTTGAAGATCTGTGGTAAGCCATTTGCCAGCACCAGGATAAGTTAGAAACAGCATCAGCAGCTTCTGGAATGAATGAAGCCAGAGAAAGTTTCCCTTGTAACTTTCTGCACCATCCCTCTTATTTTTGGATGCTCCCAGAAGCTACTGTGACACCAGCATTTAGCCTCTTTATTAGAGTAACCCTTTGTTCATGGGGGTGGGGGAGAAAAATCACACACTGACATGAAGATCTAAGTGTCAGTGAACACACTTTTAGCTCTATCCCAGCAGTATCTGCAACACAACATTGCAACTCTGGGCTTGTGCCTGAGAACCAGAAAGTGAAACTGAACAAGGCTTAGCTCAACTTGGAGAATGAAAGAAATACAAAAATGAAACAAACTGCTTAATAGTGGTGAATTGGGCTTTTTAAAAGCAGTTATTGGTTCACTTGAAGGCCTGATCTTGCAGGTGTAGGATTGGTAGTCTGGCCATACAAAGCCAGCTGAAGGGCTTTAGTAAGCTACAGTGTTGTTGTTAACACAAGAAGTGAGCGTGGTCCTCTCTTTTTCTTTTTTAAATCCCTGATCAGTTTTATGCTGATTTTATTCCTTTACATTTTGATCTCCATGACCAGGACTTGCTGCCCTGTGTTTCTTCTCTTTGCTTTATGTAAGATAAATAAAACTGAGGAATATTGAAATGTGCACTGCCTCAGCCCAGTGACAGCTACATCCCTGCCAACAAATTCATACGCACGGGATTTATCCAGCGTGGCCAGCAAGCTGTTATTTCTTCCAGGAGGCTCAAGACACTCCTAATAGCCAGATACATCCTTGTACAGGGAATATCTACACTAGGAAGTTCTTCAGCTTTTTTTAGCTGCAGTAATGCTACCCAAGGGTTAGCTCGAGCACAGACGTGACACAAGCACTTTCAACTCTGTCTTAACATTTCTGGGTGATTATGGCTTTGAAGAGATGGAAGGGGACAGGAGTCCAAAGAAAGCAAGACACTGAAGTGGATAACGCCATTAGCACTCCATCATCCAGCATCTGATCTGTGAATTACCCTGCACACAAGCATGGGAGCTGCCTCTGACAGCTATACCAGGAGCAGTGATTCAACCGTAACGTCTAGTCTACACTACAGGCTTTTATCAGAATAACTACATTGCTAAGGGTGTGAAAATCCACACCCCTGAGGGACGGATTTATACAGACCTAACCTGACATGTAGATTGTGCCATGTCGGCGGAAGAGCTTCAACCACCCGACATAACTACCGATTCTCAAAGCGATGGATCAGTGGAGATGGATCATAAGGCAGCTTACGTCGACCTAACTCAGTAAGTGTCTACACTAAACGTAGCTCTCACCAATGTAATTCATCCACTACACCGACTCAATAACTTCACCTCTCCGGGAGGCGTAGCGCTTAGGTCGATGTAGTTGGGTCAATGCAATGTCAGTGTAGACACTGTATTGCTTACATTGACTGTTGCTGCCTTTCAGAAACCATCCCACAATGACCCACACTGGCAGTTAAATTGGAGCAAGCACTCCTGGGGTGGCCGCCCACGGCCGACACAAGGAGTGTAGTGTGGACATGTAAAATCAGTTCAATTACTGCAGTAGCTGTAACATAGGTCAACTTCATTTTGTAGTCTAGACTTGCCCTCAGAGCGTCTTTATTAAAGCGCTGGAGTGGTGTAGCTGTGCCAATGCAGCCTTTTAAGGGTAGACTTGCCCTAAGTCTCAAACTTATTACCAAGATAGTTAGCTGTCCACCATGGTCAGGTAAGCAGCGAGAGACACAATTTGACCTGCTCCTCTTATTTCTTTTAGAGAGTGCCATCAGGAAACAGTAAGGGGGCAGCCAGCACTGAGCACAACATTCCAAGGTGCCAAACGTTAACAAGTTCAACAGAAGTGCCCCTCAAAACACGTGGGACTGCATCTCTCTCTTTAGCCTGATAGCGCTCGCCTGTAGGACAGATAGGAAGAAGAAGATAAAGAGGAGGGTTGCTGTGAGATCTATCTGGACTCCTTCCTGTTTCTGGATAGCCAAGCAAGCCACAACAAAATCCACCTTTTTCCCTCTGCAGCTGACAAAATGACCAACTGTGGCTTCTCCTTTTGAGTTTGGATTTTGGTGATCCAAGCATTCACAACCTATAGGCTTAATTACTGTAATTCTTTCTACTTCGGTATGAAACAGCTGATCTTACAAAAGTTCCTGGTGGCTCAGGACACAGCAACCTATCTGTTGTGCAAAGAAGGCCTCTGATAGCACTTCACCCCCAGTGCTCCACTCTTCACTCGCTCATGGAATTCCTGGTCAAATTCAAGATGTCAGTTCTTTACCTTCAGAGCCCTCCACAGGCTTAGCACACCCACAACACACTGCATGGTCATGACCTCTCCTGACAGCCAGATTCCCATGGTGTTATGAGACTGCCAACCTCAAGAGCAACAGTTGTATGCACATGAGATCGAACTTTCTAGCCTACTGGGGAAGAACTTTCTCCCGGAAGAAGTCAGGATACCCATGAACCATCAGCATATTCTGAGCAAAATGCAAAACTTACTTCTTTGACACAGCCCTTCTGCCATAACCCACCCTGACCCTTTCACACAAAGCCACAAGAAGCTGGTCATTGCTGACCAAAGGGACAGATATACGTAAGTGATGGCTGCTATATAAGATCCTAGATCGAGGCAGACAGAACAGCAGGACGGCATGGAATATGGCAGGTATGCTCTAACCTTCCATCTATTCCAACAGGAAGTTAATAATGAACAGCACCAGAAACAGCCATGGGCTAGCAATGAAGGGGTTAGCATTTTCTGTAATCTCAGTCTCATGATTCAGCATTGCTTAAAGCTTAGGTCAATAACAGAAGTGAAATGATACCAAGTTTGTGTAGGTCTGAGCGAGATCCAAGTGTGTGGTGAAAGACAGTTGAGAGAGAAGTTCACCACCCCATGAGAAAACAACATTCATCTCTTGAGCACCGAACACAAGAAACATGGAGTCCCTTGTGCAGACAGAACTCAAGACAGGTATGAAGCAATAAATATGTGGCAGAGCCAAGCTCTGTTGGGTACAGTCAGCACAAGTCCGTGCTCTACGTGCCCATCAGGGGAGGTAATTTACCTCTTCCACACAGACACTATTGCTACTGGACTTAATTTTCTAAAGTTGTTTGTTGTAGAGATGTATGAAAAATGATTCCCCTCCCCCCCTTTGAAAAGTTACATCTGGACAATGGAAGTCAACTTTGACTTTCTCCTTAAACTGCATTTTCAGTAATGCCCTGTGAATTACATTGTATAAGTGGAAGCACTTAAGTACAACCCACCACAGCACCAAAGACAAGATGTCCTGGTGTGTTACCTGCCATTACCCAATACTTATGTACAGCTGGAAAATAGTTGAGCTTCTGGAAAAAACACTTTTCACTCTGCGTGCCCAACTCACAAAAAGGCAAAGGAGTTTTAGGAAAAACTGAGGTTTGCCCAGGGAGGATCATATTTAACATCACACTTGTTTGGCACGCCAAACCCCACCCCCTTGACTATACTATGGAGGTCCACTACACTGAGATAAAACCGAGATCACCTTTTTGATAGTAACCTTATAGAAAGCCACCTCCTGCACTACCAGAAAATTAAATCCTAATGCTAACCCCTCTTTCTCATATGCCCTCTTCTCCCAATCACTTATTCTGATGTGCCAATACACTTACACACATACATCCCTGCCCAGCCAGAATCAGTAAAAAGGCAATGACTCTACTGAGAATGGGACAAAGCTCTTGAACTCTTATCCCAGCTTTGTCACCGTCTTGCTGCATGGCCATCAGACAAGTGAGCCTCTCTCTGTGCTTCAGTTAGTTTCCTCATTTGTACTACTCTACCTATTTCACAGGAATTCTGAGAGGATGAATTCATTAGGGTACGTAAAGCACTTTGGGATTCCTAGAAGAAAGGTGCTATAGAAAAGCTGAGTACTAATTAATCTTCACAGGTCATAGGATGAGGAAGGGAAAGCAACACAAAGATCTCAGAGTTGCATGAACGGAAGTAACTAGCACACTGCTGCACTATAGTTGGCAAAAAGAATACAAACCACAGGAAAACAACATGCATGCTGGGGAAGTGGTCAGATACCATAGCGATAGATGGCAATGAATATAGCCACCAACACACTGGAGATGTGCAGCAAATGACTGTTTATAGTCAGGATTTGATGAGTTAGGCTTCCATGGCTCACTACCAACCTGGGGACATGCAGTATAGTATTTTCCTGTGAGACAAGCCTGCAGAGACCCTCCTCAGATCATCACAGGAATAAAGAGTGCTGAACTGGGGAGAGCGTCCCATGTCTTTTCCATCACCCCGTAAAGATACATCAGTGGGTGGCAGGGAGGGTTTAAAGAAAGAGGAGGACTGTGGCAATAGAGCAGTGTTGTCTGGGAACCTGCTGAAACCCCCCAACTCATCACAGTTGTGATCAGGCGGCTATGTCAGGGAGGAAGGGGCAGGAGAAAGAGATTCCCTCACAGCTTCTCTCTCATCCCCCTGCAGGCTGGAGCCCTAGATGTGTGTGTGGGGGGCGGGGTGCAATGTTTCCCTTGAGAAGGGGCCCGCCGAGGCCTCTCCTACTCATGACAGCAGTGACCGTGCTCCACCTGAGAAGGGTGGCTGGAGAAAGCCCTGGAATTCGTGTCCCTCTCACCCCTGCTGGCACCTCCCCGCTCGGGGGAGGGCCGGGGAGAAGGAGCAGGGGGCAGTTCGGGGAGGCAGCCTTGTCCCGGGACCCTGCAGAAGCCTGCCCAACTCGTGACAGCGGTGACCAGCCGGAGGAGCGGGATTCCCACGGCTTCGCCCTCATCCGCTGCAGGCCCAGCGCGGGGCAGGGAGGCGGCGACGGGAGGCAGCGCTGGATCCAGCCGAGGCCTGCCCAGCTCATCACAGCGATGCCCGGCTGCTGAGCCCGGGGTGGTGGACCGGGGGGGGGGAGGGTCACGGTTTCTCCCCCCACCACAAACACACAACACACACACACGGGCAGCGCACGAAGGGGGCGCAGCACCGCCGCGCCACCCTTACCGGAGCGGGGATCAAAGGTGACCACGAACACCGCCACGATCTGGTCCGCCTCCGGCCCCTCCAGCGGCGGCCGCGCCGGCCCCGCGCCGCCCTCCGGCCCCGGGACCAGGCTCCAGCCGCTCCGCTCCGGCGGGGGCCGCGGCAGGGAGACCCCGGGTCCCTCGGCCCAGAAGAGCAGCGGCGCCTCGTCTGCCGGCTCCACCATGGCCCCGGCCCGCCGCCGCTACCGCCGCCCCGAGACCGGCTGCTGCTGCTGCGCCGCGCGGAGTCAGGCGGGAGCCGGGCGGGCGCCGCGCCGGGCCGGGCAGCGCAGGGAGGGGGCGGGGCTAAGAGCGCTCGAGGGGCGGGGACGGCGGGCTGTGGAAACGCCCCTCGCTCGGAGCCCGCTTGGGCCGGCCGGGCCGTGTCACCGCCAGTCACGTGACAAGGGGGCGCGCGGGGGGGGGGCGTGTTTGGAGTCGCAGCGGGGCAGCGGCGCGAGGAACGTTCCGAGGCACTGCCCTGTTCCCCTCCCCCCCCCACCCCGCGTGCCGCCGGGACTCGGGAGCCAGCTGTGCGCGCGCCCGGGGAGAGGCAGCTTCCCAGCCACCAATCCCTTACCTAGAACCTTACCTAGGCCCGGGGTGTCTTTTCAGGGCTTGTGGCTCTTGGAATCGGTGGGGCTGGGGTAATCGTCTGACGTGGCAAGTATTGACCGAGGGCCCGTCTCGCCTAGGGTGACCAGATGTCTATTTAGGGCATTTTCTTCTACCGGCACCTGTTACCGACCACCCCGGTGCGGATTTTTCACACATGCTGTCTGGTCAGCCTGTCCTCACCTGGTAGCTAAGCAAACTCTCCACAGCTTGACAAGGAGAGCAAGTGACACTGCCCACAAAAGAACAAGAAGATGCGTCAGCTCCTCAGCCCTTCAGCACGACGGGGTTAAAAGGACAGAGAGGAAAACAGGCTTAGGTCCTGACCCTGCAAACTGCTTTCCATCAGTGCGGTGCAGTTTACAGGACTGGAGCAGTGGTTTTCAACCTGTGGTCCATGGACCTCTGGAGGTCCGCAGACTATGTCTAAGGAGCCTGCGAAAGGTTATAACCATAAAACAGTGGTTTTCAACATGCGGTCTGCAGACCCCGAGGGTCTATAGACTATAGCTAAGATTTCCAAAGGGGTCCATGCCTCCATTTGAAATTTTTTGCAAATGAAAAAACAATTGAAAACCATTGCCCTAGATGGATTAGACATACTGGGTGCTATTAAGAAGTGAATGCTGTATTGTGGTATGATGCTGATGTGCTAGTGCCTAGAATATTTTTATTATAGTATTATTGTGTATTGACATTTATGTTGGTATATGTATACCTTTCCCTATTGTATTAGGTACCATTACTTAAACTTAGGCCTTGTCTACACTAGCACTTATGCCAGCAAAACTTTTGTTTGTTTAAAAAAACACCATTGAGTGACATAAATTTTGCTGGCATAAGCACTTGAGTGGACGCTCTACTACTGACATAGCTACCACCACTCGTTTAGGTCGGTGGTTTTATTATGTCGGCAGGAGAGCTCTCTCCTGTCCACATAATGTGGCTACACAAGCATTTGTGCTGGCAAAACTTATGTCACTTGGGGGTGTGTTTTTTTCACACCCCTGAGTGACAAAAGTTTTGCGGGCATAAGTGCTAGTGTAGACAAGGCCATAGAAGTACATCAGTTCCCGCAGGGAAGAAGAACTGAGTTCTCATCCTCTTCCCTCAGAGATTAAAGTCACTTTGTTAAGAGGAATTCAATCTACATTGTTCATTTCCTAGAGCATGCAGCTGGGGCCACAACTCAAAGATGAGTTTTATACCCCAAGA
Organism: Emydura macquarii macquarii; assembly: GCF_026122565.2. Classification (NCBI taxonomy): domain Eukaryota; kingdom Metazoa; phylum Chordata; order Testudines; family Chelidae; genus Emydura; species Emydura macquarii. The sequence continues at coordinate 4,744,904 of NW_027133667.1, forward strand.
GTGGAGAAACTGCCGGCTCTCAAGTGGCTTGGAGTTTATGCAAGTCAGTGTCTCTACTGAGATTAGTATCCTCACAAGCTGGAACCTAAACAGTCAGTTTCAGCCTCCCTGTTAAATGCAGCTGGCATAGTGAGATGCGCAGTCAGATAATTATAAATGTGGGTTATTTATACTGTACCATGAGACATGTTTGTTTTTCAGTGCCATGCACTGTACGTAGTGTAGATAGTTTTCATAACACAAAAACGAGGGGTTACCAAATAAAATGACTAGGCAGTAGGTTTAAAACGAACAAAAGGAGTATTTCTTCACACAACACACAGTCAACCTGTGGAACTCCTTGCCAGAAGATGTTGTGAAGGCCAAAGCTATAATGGGGTTCAAAAAATAACTAGATAATGTTCATGGAGAATAGGTCCAACCATGGCTATTAGCTAGAATAGTCAGGAATTGCTGTTTACCAGAGGCTGGGAATGGCCAACGGGATGGATCACTTGATGATTAACTGTTCTATTCATTCCCTCTGAAGCACCTGGCATTGGCCACTGTTGGAAGACAGGATGCAGGGCTAGATGGACCATTGATGGACAGCATGGCTGTTCTTATTAAATTATAAAATTATTTTGATGCTATTATTTTTTGAAAAAAACAAAGATATCTGTGCCACTGATCCAAATATTAGACTGTCATTTGCTGCACCGTTTCTGCACTATATTGTCTATACTAATTTATGCCCTGATCCTAAAAGTGGATGTGTGCGGGCACCCAATTACACCAACCCAGAGCCCAACTGAAGTCAATATATGGACTTCTGCACACATCCACTTGCAGAATTAGTGCTTAAGGTTGTAGTTTCTTTGGGGCTGTGCCTTGTGACGTTCTCTGTATTATGCACAATACTGAGCACAGTTAACACTCTAGTCCATATATACTGATAAGAATAATAATTCATAAAAAGGTAACCAGAATAGACATAGTTTAATGAAGTATAATCTGGCTAGAGCAAGGGACAGGGACCCAAGACCTAAATTTCTGGCTTTACTGCTGATTCATTTAGGGAATTTGGAAAAGTCTGTTTCTTGAAAAAGTCACTTAATCTTCCTGTGCATTATTATGCCTAACTTTATAATCCTGCTATAGAAGAATCTAGAGGCCCTAGTGGAAGCTCTTTCATCCAAATTGGGCAGCATTCCCAATTAACAGTAGATGTCTTTTCTGAAGAAATGCTACTCTCTGGGCAGCTGTGGAGCTGTGGTGAGCACGTCATACTAAATCAGCCCATGGAATTGAGCAGAGACAATGTCTGCACTGGGGTAGAAACAGAACCTATTGCCTGCTCAGTGTCAGTGCCCTCAATAGCTAAAAGATGCTCATCATGGATAGTTGGCATGGAAGTTGCAAGCTCACCATTGCAACTCAGTGATGATGACTGAAATGTACTACAGCTATAGAGGGATTGAAAGCCATTTTCAGAGGAACAAAGAGAATCAGAATAAGATTGAAACACAAAGATCTAAGAACCACCAAAGCAATCAGCTTGAATGTAATTACCATCCTCATAACGCAGTCATCCTTGTCATTAAATATCATTAGGCTTACATCAGTTCCCTTGGAGACTTTCTGATTAATTGGATTACCCAGTTAAACAGGCCCCAATTGAAAGGAAGGTATTGTCATAAAATTGTTAACAGTCTAACTTTTTTCCTATTGAGCTGATCTGAATGTGCAATAAACCATTCAAAAGCTCATGATCCATAGATGTCAAAAGTGGCTTTGGTTTCTCAGACTGGTCAAGTGGTGACCAGCTGCTATGAACTTCACATAAGGTAGATTCAATAATGAGAAGGCATGCTGTTTGCATCACAAAACTTATACAGAAGTTTACTTAGCAAAGCTATACATTGTAGCAGCATGTGGTATTTTTGCCTATAGAGGTTTCTGTTGAAGGTGACTTGTAAAAGGGGAAAAAAGTGGTTTGTTTTGCTGCTGAATGAGGCATAAAGAAAGACCCAATCCTGCAGATATTTACACACATTTAGCTTTAAGGTCCAAGTAGTCCCATTGACTGCAAGAGGCATACTTACATACTTAAAGTTACATACATGGTGAAGTGTTTGCAGGACCAGGAAAAAGTTTGAAATTATTTTTTTTTTCACATTAGAAATATCAAATATTGAATTCCATTTTTGTTGGAAAAATTCCTTCCAAGGCTAGAGAGCTAGTGGAGTTATAACTTCTTAAGAGACAGAAACTTGAGCACCTGAAGAACTGAAACAATTTTAGACAGACATACCATTTAAAACACAAAGCCAAATTATCTAGTGGAGTAACTTCATTGAAATCAAGGAAATTAGGCCAGGAGAAAATTTGGCCTCTATGTTATTTACACATATTTAACTCAAATTATTAAAAAAACAATTGGGCAAAAAATATTGTTTGAAATAGATTCAAATATCCCCATACATCTAGCAGAGGGCTGATAAATCTTTTAGCCAGTTCTACTGTCCTCCAAAAAGTTCTCCAGCAAAAAACAGGAAGAAAAGATTTATTTCTAATATAACACAACAAGCAAAGGAAAACATCCTTTTATGCCTCTGTTATATGGTAAAAAGAAACAAAAAACAGGCACAACCCTTCCCCATCCCTCCCCCTTTATTCAGGTCACATTCCAGGTATCCTCTTGGGCACCCTAGCTGACTGTTGTAGTAGTATGGCCTGGGGAAAGAGGTGATCTCTCAAGTAAGTCATTCCCAGGCTATTTATGGCTATATAGGTCATAACCAATTCCTTAAACTCCACCCAGAGTCAAATGGGCAGCCAGTGCTGATCCCAGCACACTGGTGTCATGTGCTCCCAGCAAAATACTTCATGCAACAAATAAGCCCCTGCATTCTACACCAGCCTCAGTCTCTGAATGCTTTAAGGAGTAGCCCCACGTAGAACTCATTGCAATTGTCTAATCTTGAGATAACAAAAGCATGGATAACAGTGACAAGGTCCACATCCCAGAGGAAAAGTTCACAGTCTCCTAGTCAGCTGTAGATGGTAAAAAGCTGACTGGGTCATTGCTCCGTTATCCTCTCATAGCTCTTTAGTGGCCCATAAAAAATGAGTTGCTAGTTTGTCTCGTTTTTCATCACTGGTACAAAAACCTAAATCACCACCTCTTGTATTAGTAGTCAGCTCAGATTGCTAGGACTGCATGATCCACTACTGACCTCCCCTCTTACTCCTACAGGTGGCCCCTTCAGGCCCCCTTGGGGACAAACGGGAGGGAAGGGGGGTTGGGAACACATGTGCTGCTTGTGCTATACCTGTTGTGTGGCAGAGGATTCCCTTCCCATTTTTTATGCCTGCCATTCTGGCAGCTTTCCCCAGCACTAAGAAAAAAGGCCACTTTAGTTCCCAGTTCATTAAAATTCTATATTCCCCTTCAAAAACATGCACTTCACACTAGCACACAAAATCCTTGGTTTCTCAGGACAGCCACAAAGAGAAGGGCCATTGTCCCACTCCTGGGTGAGAGATGAAAGGCTCCTCCCCTCAGTGGGAGATCTATCACTGTACATTCATAGATTTAACAAGGTTCTTTCATCTTTAGCAGCTCAAGCACTTGGGACTGGAGCTGTGAATCTTTTCCTTGACCTTGTGGAGGCCAGTATACAGTCTTTCCTCCCACTCCTCCTGGAGGTCTAACACATTCTAAATAAGGCTATTGAATCTCTCCAGGTGGGTTACAGCACTTGTCCAAAGCAATGTACTACTCAGTCAGAGAGTCTAAATGGCGACTTTAGAAGCTGAGACTTAGTTTGCTCCTGTAGGCAAAGGACTAATAATTCACAAAGATAAGGGCTAAATATCTGATCAGTTTAGTGCAAAATAAAACAGACAAGCTTTCAGGAAATGCAGCCTCTTCATTAGGCTCTGGGAAACTGAGTGCGGGACAAGAATTAGGAATTGAGGAGAAGGTGTGTAGGAAAGTGTCACTGTCCCACAGGGCTGTTTGCACACATGGGCTCTGCTATACCGCCCTCATGACATGACAAAATGAAATTGCCTTTGACTTCAATAGGAGCAGGATGGGCCCCAGCAATTGTAAACAGGTGGTGCTGAGTTCTAATTGTCACCTGTTAACAATGGTGAAGCTGAAGGTTGGTAGTTATAAATGCTGTGGGAGACACAGTAGCTGCTAGTTTCTCACTAAGAATGGGCTTTGCTAGAAAATATTTGATAACAGTCTGAGTGTCTCCTGCTTTTACAGCTGTATGTAACATAGTACTTTCTCTTAGAGATGTAGCACAAAAGAGCTAGTGGGAGTCACTACATCTAACTTATTAAGTAGCATAATTTGATTTGTGTATCTGTTGTGGGAAGTAGATGGACTATTTAGTAACTTTTTTGGTGGAGGGGCATACCTTCTAGCACTTATCCCAATCTCATTTACACAGGTTTAACACCAAAATAACACTTGGTTTGGGCTATTCCTGATTTACACCAGTGAGAGCAGAATCAGGATTTATTTAACAAAAATTGAAATAAGGTTTGAATGGATTTATTTTTTTGTAATTCCAGTAGGTTTTTCTTTACCTGGTATAATCAAATAAGATCCTATATGTGTGGGATTAAGGCTAGGAATCTGATATTGTTCTCTGAAATAATGACTCTCCTGTGGAAGAAACGGGGTGGCTACTTACAATCTGTCTTGTAAATAACACTGTTCCCCCTCGTTCTCAGAAAACAGGCTAGTATCAATTGTATTCATTCTGTGTCTTTCTAGCTACAATGATTGACTGGGACAAGAGTGATGAACTTATTCAGAGACTGGATTTTTCCAGCTGCGGTGAAGAGATTGAGCTGGAAGAGGACAGTAGTATACAAGAAGAAGATCCCTGCAGTTCAAGCCCCCAGAAGAGCTGGGATTTTCATAGTTGGAGAGTTAATAGTCCTCTTAAAGTCACCCCCAAGAGAAAAGTAAATGACCTCTCTCTGACTCAGACTAAAGTATGGGTGAGTCCCACTGTAGACTCTGCTTCATCCCTCAGAAAGAATGCTAGTCCTGCCAGGGAGTGTCCTGGGACGCCACTACATTATGTCACCTGGAGAAAACTGCAGCTGTGTGACACCCCAAACACCCCCAAGGTAAGGAAATGTCTTTACATCCCTTTGCAAATAGGCTTTGTTAAATACATTCCAGGAATGACATTAGACAGGTGATAAGCAGGGGCTATTGCCTACAGTGTGAACTGTGCTTGTTTGGCTGCCACCTGGTTGGTTCTCCCTCCTTCTTCACTCCCGGTCTGTATGTTTCATCCACTTTCTCATGATAAACCCTAGAATATGAGGCCTTGAGGGCAGGGACTAGTTCTGTTTGTGAGCCTCAAATGTCTGTTTTCCCACAAACACTTGGGGAGTATCTAGACTGGCATTAACAAACATGCTAACTACCTTGAGTTAATCAGCAATCAATTAACTTGGCTAAGAAGACAGCCTTTTAATCTAGACATACCGTATTTCCCCATGTATAAGATGCTCCCATGTATAAGACGCACCTTAATTTTCGGGCCCGAAATTTGAAAAAAAATATTATGGTAAAAAAATCTAAAACCACTGTATAAGACGCACCCAGTTTTTAGACCCCAAATTTTTCGAAAAAAGGTGCGTCTTATACATGGGGAAATACGGTACCCTTTTGCCTTGTCTGCACTAGCAGTTATGCTGGCAAAACTTTTGTTGCTCAGTGGTGTGGAGAAAAACACACACACGCACCTGAGCAACATAAATTTTGCTGGCATAAGTGCTAGTGTAGATAAGGCTTTAGTGTTGAGAACCCCTTAGGCATTCTGTGTATCCAGGAAGCTCCCACGTAAAACAAAGCTTAAACTCAGTACAAAGGGATGCTCTTTCGAGTGGTCAATATTTAGAACTCTCTCCCACGGAGGTAGATGAATTGTCTGCAACAAGATTCGAGGAGAAAACAGACAACTATTTGGGCGCACGCAGTACTTTGAGGCAAGATGCTGAAGTTGATTACGTATTCCTAATTTCTAGCTCATTCTTTCGACATAAATGGAACTTGCTGTTAGCAAGAGCTGGCTTAAAGAATGGGAGATTTTCATTAATCCTATTTTCTATTCTTTACCAAATCTGAAACACTTCCAACCCGTTTCTACTGTCCAGCGACACTGATACTTTCTCGTATACACAAAGCTGAACTGTTCATCAAAGCTGGGGTTGGGTTGGAATCTTTCTCATGGCAAACTACCTTTGTATGCGGCCTTAGGGGGGTGGATTTAGGGGAGGAATGTGGTTGGAAGCACTAATTTGCCTTCCTCTGGCTCACTGATGAAAGATAACTTTCTACTTCATGCAAGTCAGCTGATGTGAGTAGGTCACTGATGAATTTTGGTCCTTATTTTCTGTGCCCGTAGAACTTCCTGAATGGATCCATTATAGCCCAAGGTGATGTGGTGTATCAGTAAAATGGACAGTGCTTCTCTCCTGCACTGGTGGAGGCCTGGAACTCATATCCTTAGAGGACTTTTATGCATGTGCTGTAGCTGCACAGATTTCTCTTTGTAGCTATGACTCTCAAAGGCCAGCCAGGGTGTCTCACCATTATACGTAATATTTCTTTCTCAGTTGATTGGCAGCTAGGTTACTCCTTTGGTTGAATGGAGCATGGCAGACCCAGGCCCTTTAGTGCCTCTTCATAAAGTTCTTTTGGGATAGGATCTGGATTTCCACCTGGCCAGTAGATCCGGGGACTACATCAAATGTCTCCTGCTTCTGATTTTGGATCTCCTTGTATGTCATAGATTATGGGTCTGGTGAGGAACGGATATAGTGAAACTAATGGTGCAGAGAGGGGATGGACAAATTAAACGGCTATCTGGGATGATATTCTGGTGTCCCATTTCTGACTTGCAACATTCCTCATTTGGACACTTTCTATTCATTGGAGCATTGAAGAACTGGAGTTGGAGATTCCTGGAGAGGCTTGGTGTAATGAATCTTTCTCCCAAGTGTTAGATGTTAGCAAACCACATAATCTTAAACAGCCTGACTAAAATCTTTCCACAATTGCATACGTTTATTTTCTTGTCCTTAGCTAGCCAGAGGCTGATACACAGGTTCTGGTGAATCTTTAGTGTGAGGCTAGAAACTTGTCTCCATCTATATGGCAAGCTCCATAGCAATGACTATTGAATCATAAAAAAAGTGATTCAGTGCAATATGGCAGTAAAACCTTAGCTAAATAAACCCGTCACCTTCTAGTAACCAGGCTCTTATCTTGAGGAGCGGCCAGCTACAAAGACTCAATCTTGAGTGATTATCTTGTTGCATTTTGTCCTGCTAAAATCTAATGGGTTAAACTTAAAAATCTCAATCAGTCTATCTTATCGAAGAGAAGATTGAGAGGTGACTTGACTGGACTAGAATGAATCTTCACGGAGAGAAAATACTAGGTTCTGAAGGGGACCTTTAATCTAGAAAAGAAAGGAAAAACCTGCCTCATTCAAATAAGAGTGTGTGCCTTATTTCTAACCAGTGAGGGTGCTCAACCCCTGGGAAGAGGTGGAGTCTCCCTCTGCCATCAAATAAAGACTGGGGATGCCTCTCTGGAAGATACACATTGGCCAAACAATATGAGGCTCACAGAGGGTAATTGTGTACAATCAGATGTACAGAAGCTCAGACTAGATCTAATGGTCACTTCTGGCCTTAAACTTGAAATTTCCCAGTTCTCATTGATTCAGCCTGGATGTCTGAGGACTCAATAGCCATTGCTTTGTATTCTGGTTACTGTCAAAATATAAATACTAATAGCAGTAGAGAACATGTTTTAATGAACTCTTCCTCTGAGCATTGCTTTTTGCAAAGATGCTAGAAGGAAACTTAAAGCTGTGTCTTTTCTAGTCGGGAAGATCAGACTGACTAACTTGTCCTGACCAAATTGTGATATAACTGTTTGGGACTTGACAGAACTAGGTCTTCCAGGTTGATTAAATTGACAGTCCTGTGCCCATGACTTACGTATTGGGGAAGAGGAACAGGCTTCTTAGACAACACTTGCTTCATAAATGGCGCTGTAGTCCTCTCCCGTGAAAGCAGGGAAGAATTCCAAAAAGCCCAAGCCTCTTCAGAGGGATAAAGCAATTAGCAGATAGCAAAACCACCTTTTGGTGGGTCAGATACTGTAGACCGAAACTGGCAAAGTATTGCTTTCTGCCCGGAACAAAATAGAGCTGCTGCCTAAACAGCATAGGACACTGCCCCTATAGGACACTTGTAATTCATGTTGTTTTTATTTTTAAATCCAGAGTCTCTTAACAAAGACTGCTTTTCCTTCAACCGTGGGAAAATTCCCCTCCAAAGGTCCCCGACACTTGAGATTTACTCCTGGTGCTGATCCAGATGATTCTGCCCAGGCTTCGCTGGTCAACATTAACCCATTTACACCAGAGTCGTATCGACAGATGCTCTTCCCTCCTAGTGGCAAGAGGAAGGCCAGAGGAGAGGTGTAAGTGTGCTGCAGCTAAACAGAGAAGTGGGAGGAAGGGAGTGGATTTAAACAAAATAAAAAATTAAGCCGTGATTGAAGAATTTGGTATTTCTTCCCCCACTTCACTCAGCATGGGATGAAACAACTAAACTCAATGGAATGGAATCAAGCATGCAGAGCAAACCCTATTGGGGAGGTGGGGCTGGTAAGCTAAATGTGGAATAAAAAAAATCATGGCTTCCTTTGACTGGGGCTATGAATGTAATATAGTCCATACTAGATACAAATATTTTAGTATGTTAACAAACAAATGAGACCCGAATTCAGACTGTGGTGGGAGAAGCCCCACCTGCCTCTTTCCCAAATCATGAAGGGTGGAGTCTGGTATAACGTCCTCTACGCCCACAATTCAAGCGCTAGGAAGGCTGGTGTATGCTCAGACAACATTGCACATAAATGGCTCCAAGCTGCATAATCTTGACGGCTATAAAAAGTCAGGTGCAGATCTTATCAGGTTGGGGCCCAATCTGTAATACACAGGGAAACTTGATTAGAGCAATGTTCTGCTCGCTTTCTAAGGTCCCAAACTGCATCCAGACATACTCCGAGCAGAGTGTTACATAAACATGGTGGCAAAGCCCATCATGGCTGTTCTTTTAGTGCTCCCCCAATTTTAAGCTCTGGGAGAGCTGTATGGATAGTACAGTGGTGGCAGGCTATCAATTAGCGGGGGTGGATGTGATCTGGAAATTGGAATGTGGAAGCTTTCTAAACTGGAACATGAATTTATTAGCTCAGGACAGCAACCTTTTCTGGCCTAATACAAAGAAACTCACCAATCCTCTTGAAGCACCTTATAAATATTTTACCAGACTTGTGTAGTTTTGAAGCTGCTCTTTAAAAATGCAAACATGTGAAACCTAAGTCTTGTGACTGCTGCACTAGGATAATGTGTGTCCAGGCTCACTTGCGGCTAAATGTCTCATTTTAGGGGCGATCCCACTGTAAGCGAGGACAAGGTGGAGCAGGGGCTGCCAGCCAAGGTGAGTGTCTCTGCATAGTTGCCTAGTACAGAAAAATTGCAGCTTACGTTATCGATGTGAGTACAGATATAGTATGCTATTGTGTAAATCAATAATGCAAGGAATAAAAAATTATACACCCAAGTTTGAACAGCAGAGAATCCAAGAAGAACCAAATATGATTCTTTCAGTCTAATGACTTATACCAACGTAACTTGATTTGACAAACTTACATTTGGCCAGATCTGAAATTTTTTCAACTAGTCCTAGAATTCTCACTGGTCCTGGCCAACATGCCATTCTAGAGAAGTTCATGTGATGGCCATGAGTCATGTTCCTTCATGGGTAAAGTAATAAGACTCCTGTAAATATGGACTAACTCTTGCTATCTCAACATGGCTGGAAAGAGTAATCCCATTGCTACCCCTATTAAACAGTGTTCAGTAAGCTAGCAAATGTGAATGGAACCTTTAAATTTCCAAATTCCAAACAATTAGTCTGTAGCCTTAAGAAAATATTTATTGTAACTTAACACTGAGCTAAAATGTGTTAAGAGTGAACCACTGAGACTGGTGGTTCTGTTGCAACAGCTGACATCACTAACATTTGAAATAGGATAGTGCATTCCTAAATGCTGCTTAGGTGTTAATTTCCATCACCTCCTTCAGCAGGAAAGGGAATCTTGCAGGTGATCATGGTAGGTAAGTGAAAGGGACTTGCCTCATCTCAAAATATTTTGAGTAGTACTTACATAGCACATTATCAGCTGCTTGCACAGAACTCCGCTGGTAGTTAAGTCTGAAAGCCTCCCTGTAGCACAGTTTTTTTTATCTGTAATAAAGTTAAGTAGCAGTGAGTCTGTGGCAGAGCTGAGAAGAGCCTGGACCCCACTCATTGCTAAACACTTCACTTTTATTTATCATTAAGTATAAACACAAGCTGTGCCTACACTAGGAGCGCTTTACTGGTATAAAGCATCCTGCATACAATACTGGCCAACTTCCTAGAGTGGACACAGCTATAACAGCAGAACTGTACCATATAGTAAAACTATCCCCCAGGAGCAAAACAAACTACTGGAGGAAATGCACATTTCACTCATGTAAGTGAAGCTATGCTGGGGGCTTCTGCCAGCACAGCTAAGTCGGTCGGGGTGGCCCCCCGACCGTGTTGGCAGAAGTCTGTCGTAAAGACGTAGCTATAGCGGATCGCACTGGGTGCCAAATTACACCAGCTGAATGCTTCTGACTTAACTGAAGTTGAATCAGTTTCCACCAGCTGAAAAATCTGGCCCCTCTTCTGTTAATAATTTAGGCTCTAATCTTGATGATCAAAAACACACCACTTATCTGAATTAGTCTTGGATTTATTTACTCAATATTTTTCCTATTATTTATTACAACAGACTTTGGTTAATTGTCACATAGGGGAAAAACTAAACAATTGAGCTGCTTTAAAAATCAGACAAAGCCAGAATTGGTTCAGGGAGTGCTAAAGAAAACTCAGATCTCCATTCAAATGAGATAAAAATCTCAATTCTTTTACTCTACCTTGGAGGCTCTTCCTACTTTACAGCCAATAAGTGAATGCAGCTACAAGTATGCTGGCAGTGAAACTGGTTTAGCATTGCCTGGGTTATGCTAAAGAAGGGAGAGGTGGTGTTCTCTGCCTGTGAAGGCCAGTTATGCAGCTAAACTTTGCCTTGGGTCTTGGAATCTCTCTTGCAAAACAAAACAAATCTAGTAACACTGTGTGCCATAGTCATACAGGGAGGTATCAAGGATTACCATGGACTACCAGGCTTGTTAAAAGGAAGCCTCTGAGTAGCTTGCCACTTAGCAATAGCACTGGTTTCACAACAGTCAGACAAAACTACTTGTCTGGGGTGAGTAACTCTCTGTAATGGGCCTACTACTACGTGTGGACATAGAGGCTTGCTGCCTGGTTGATGTATTTTCAATAATCTTTCCAAGATTAAAAAAAAAAAAAATGCAATAAGTTGGGTACCTGTAGTGCTTTTTATGCTTAATGGGAGGGTGAGGGGAGTGCACATCTTAACTGTCCTGTACAGCATCTCCCACTTATGATCACAAATACCTGAGGTAACCACAGTCATTGCATATGTGGGAAGAAATTGTGTTGTGTAATATTCCCCTCCCTACACCTTCCCCCCTCCCAAAATATTCATGGACTATTCTTGCTCTTCATTTAATTTCCCATGTTCTCTGTTCCCCTTGGCTATCCTGTCCAGCTGTCTTGTCTCTGTCTCTTCTCCCTTGGAAATTCCTCTAGTGATGGTGGCAGATACCTCTGGTTTCCTCCCCTCCTCTTGTGTATCAGTGACTACTAATATAGGCACACAGGTTGACTATTTCCCAATTACTTTCCTAGGTTCTTAATTGTGTGAAAAGAATGGCCTGGGCAGGTGTAGTAGCTGGAAACTTGGACAGGCAGTACTGTGACTGACTAGCTTGTCATAGACCTTCAGCAAATACTGTGAAGACTAGTGAAAGCTTATCGACCACAGTCTGAACTGCTGCAGTATTGCATTTACCATAGGCAAATATACAGCAACCATGATGAAATAAGGTGGACCTAGTTTGAGGCCTGCTAGCCAAGACACTAGAACTGTCCTGTAAATTCAAGACCTGCATTAGCTCTCTCTTAAACAAGAGTGCCACATGTCCAGCTCCTGTCTAATTATTAAACTCTGCAGACAGGTAGACCCTGCACACCTATCCCTATGCTTCTGAATTTACCTTCTCCAGATAATGGCTATGTTCTGACCAGCCCTCCAGGGATCTTCTGTCTGAAAAGTCCTTCTCTGGAGGACAAGGATGAACAGTTCAGTGGTACAGGACTTCTTTGACCCATCAGATATCTGATTTCCATATGACTCTGCTGTAGTTAATGACTGAAGTCTAATAACATTACCCTCTTCTGCTTCTCCACATACAGGATGGCTGTCGTGGCTGTGGGTCACAATTGTCTAACGGTGCATAGCGGTAGTAGCCTTGAGAGGTCTATGCCGTGAGGCCATATATGCACAGTTAGTTAGAACACCATCCCCAATTCCTGACCTGCATGAACTAACTGCAGTACTAGTGAGTCAAGTGGTGGAGTGAATTCTTAGACCAAACAGAAAGTAGCTATGTAAAGTGGTAATCCATGGCCATGGAGCCTCTAACAGGTGATGCAAGGAGGCCATTGCAGAGAAGCAGGCCGAAGTTCTGTTTCTGAATGCTTGAATAGTTGAGTGCCATAGAAATGAAGATGGAGCTGAATGGAGATACTACATGTTAGTTTTACAGGGCCCTGCAACACTTACGACCACCCTTGGTGCATGATGAGGCCTTAACTTTTCTTTCCCTTGTTGCTTCTCTTTGTCTAATGCCCTAGAGATGTCTCTTGAGAGACAGCAACATGGTTTCCCGCTACAAGAAGGAATTCCTGGAGCTAGAAAGAATTGGAGTAGGGGAATTTGGCTCTGTCTACAAGTGCATCAAACGCCTAGATGGATGTGTGTATGCCATCAAGCGCTCGAAGAGGCCTCTGGCAGGATCCTCAGATGAGTGAGTGTACGATCTGGAAACTACAGTGGTAAAAACGACACACTGTGTCAGCTGGGGTATTTTTAATGGAATGCTAGGCATATCTTTGAGGGGTGGTGGAGGAGGAGAGGATAAAGTAGGAATACATGTTAAAAGTTTCCAAAGATATGCTTTTGAGATCCTTTGACATCAGTCTCCAGAGCAAAACTTAGAAGGAGGAGTAGACTAAAACAGTGTTCATATTCAGAATTCATAGAAATGTAAGGAGAGGCCATATGGGCTGACTGGCCACATAACTTTGCACCCTGGATTTCATAAGAACATAATGGCAATACTGGGTCAGACCCATGGTCCATCCAACCCAGTGTCCTATCTTCCAACAGTGGCTGGTGCCAAATGCTTGAGAGACTGAACAGAAGGGGGCAATTTATAGAGTGATCCAGTCCTAGCTTCTGGCAGTCAAAAGTTTGGAGACTCCCAGAACATGGAGTTGCATTCCTGACTATCTTGGTGAATAGCCATTGAATCATAGAATCCTAGAAGATTAGGGTTGGAAGGGACCTCAGGAGGTCATCTAGTCCAATCCCCTGCTCAAAGCAGGACCAACCCCAACTAAATCATCCCAGCCAGGGCTTTGTCAAGCCAGGCCTTAAAAACCTCTAAGGATGGAGATTCCATCACCTCCCTAGGTAACCCATTCCAGTGCTTCACCACCTTTCTAGAGAAAAATATTTTCCTAATATCCAACCTATACCTTCCCCACTGCAACTTGAGACCATTGATCCTTGTTCTGTCATCTGACATCACTGAGAACAGCCTAGCTCCATCCTTCCTGGAACCCCCCTTCAGGTATTTGAAGTTTGCTATCAAATGCCCCTTCACTCTTCTTCAGACTAAATAAGCCTAGCTCCCTCAGCCTCTCCTCGTAAGCCATGTGCTCCAGCCCCCTGATCACTTTTGTGCCCTCCACTGGACACTCTCCAACTTGTCCACATCCTTTCAGAACTAATTAGATAAGAACTTGTATAATTCTTTTTTTGAACCCAGTTATGCTTTTGGCCTTCACAGTAGCCCCTGGCAGTGAGTTCCACAAGTTGAGTGTGTGATGTGTGAAGTAATTCTTCATGTTAGTTTTAAACCTGCTTATTAATTTCACTGGGTAACCCCTGGCTCTTGTGTTAGTGAATAAGGAAGTGGTGTTTACCCCTTCACATTTCTTTACATCATTCATAATTTTATATATTTCTATCATATTCCCCCTCCGTCATGTCTTTTCTAAGATGGATGGTCCCAGTCTCTTTAATCTCTCCTCGTATGGAAACTGTTCCATACCCCAATCATCTTTTGTTGCCCTTGTCTACTCTTTTTCCAATTTTTAATATACTTCTGTGAGAGGGGGGCAACCAGAACTGCATGCAGTCTTCAAGGTATGGGCATACCATGGATGTATATAGTGGCATTATGATATTTACAGTCCTATCTATCCCTTTTCTAATGGTTCCTAACATTCTTAGCTTTTTTATTTCTGATGCACATTGAACAGATGTTTTCAGAGAACTATCCACAATGATGCCAAAGTCTGTCTTGAGTGGTAAGACCTAATTTAGACCCTATCATTTTGTATGTATAATAGTTGGAATTATGTTTCCAGTGTGTTACTTTGCATTTATCGACACTGAATTTCATCTGCCATTTTGTTGCCTTGTCACCCAGTTTTTGAGATCCCTTTAACTTTTCACAATCCGCTTTGGACTTAAGTATCTTGAGTAATTTTGTATCATCTGCAAACTTTGCCAGGTCACTGTTTGTCCCTTTATTCATATCATCTATGAATACGTTGACCAGCACTAGACCCAGTACAGATCCTTGTAGGAACCCACTATTTACTTTTCTCCACTGTTTATTCCTACCCTTGTTTCCTATCTTTTAACTAGGTACTATTCATGAGAGGATTTTCCCGCTTGTCCCATGACTGCTTACTTTGCTTAGGAACCATTGGTGAGGAACCCTGTCTCAGACTTTCTGAAAGTCCAAGTACATGAGATCAACTGGATCACCCTTGTCCACATGTTTGATCCCTCTCTCCCCCTTCAGAAAAATTCTAATTTGGGGAGGCATGATTTCCCTTGACAAAAACAGGATTGACACTTCCCCCAAAGTATTGTGTTCATTGATGTGCCTGATAATTCTGTTCATTACTATAATTTAAACCAATTTGCCTGGGACTGAAGTCCAGCTCACTGACCTGTAATTCCAAGGACTGCCTCTGGAATCTTTTACAAATTGGCATTACATTAGGGATCTACCACTTTACTAACTGGTAGACCATCTCCAATCCCATGCAGCCATCTGGCGAACCCCACTCTCTGTTACTAACGCTTTGTGAAACCTAGAAGGCATGTAATATTGATACTCCATGAAGGTTTGGGTCTCTTTGCTCATGTTATCCTTTGCTTCTTGGCTAAAAAGAGCTTCTTATGCAGTTCTGGCAGTGCCACTTTTCCTTAGTTATTAGGGGTTGAAACACAGGACCCTTCTTTTTTTTTTTTTCCCTCTGGCATAAGAGGGTGTAACTTCACAGGAATCACCTGAACTTATGGTTTTGGGTGCAGGTGGAGCAGTGCCCTCGTGATAGAATAGACATGTAGGGTAACAAATGTCAGATGCTGCCCTGTTTATGCTGAGACTGCACAAGTAGAATCTGAAGGTACTGCTAGCTTTTGGGTTTACCAATGAATTGCCAACCTTGCTTTAGCTCTGACATGCCTAATCAATGCTCTATTAGTGGCTGCTGTGGCTTTGTGTCCATACAGATTATTTCCACGTCCTCTCGACTGCTTCTTATATTAGTCTCAAGATGCTTCTCTCCATAAGCTTCTGAAAATGCCCCTTCCTAAGGATAGGATGGGACTTGTTTTAGAGCCAATGAATGCTTTTCAATCTGCTAAAAAAGTTGCTGTTCAGCGTAAATGCACATCTTTCCCTTCCTCCTCAGGTGCTTGTAGCTCTCTGTCCTGGCCTAACTGGGGCTTCAGTGCCCTGCCAGAAACCCTAGTTCAGAACTGGCCTCATTTCTAGAGGGTCATCATTGTTCCTTCTGTTTCTGTCTCTAGGCAAATGGCATTGCGGGAAGTCTATGCCCATGCAGTGCTTGGACACCACCCCCATGTTGTGCGCTACTACTCTGCTTGGGCAGAGGATGATCATATGATCATTCAGAACGAACACTGCAATGGTAAGCATCCCTGTATTAAGAGCATAAATGTCATGGGGCATGTGCAAATGGGGGGGGAGGGGAAGCAGGAGCACCCCCTCCCTGTCCAATAGACCAGGAGACCAAGCTCCTCTGGGTCTGGGGCAGCCAAATTTGTATTCCCTTGCGTGCCCCTATGTCAGGGTGATATCTGGTTCCTTGTAGTGCTTCAACTCCATCTTCTGCTGGAAATCAACTTTAGTCAGGTTGCAGTCAGTTTCTGAACTATTAGGTTAACCTTAAACACCAATGTTAACTCTAACGCTTTGCCTTGAGCCAGGAAGGTACCAGCGAGCCCTTGTGATGGGGGAACTTCACAAGACAAAGGGTACAGGGACAGCTTTAAATATGAACTTTAACTGCAGGACACAGTCCCCATGGCTCACTCCATAGCATGCGCTCATCAACTTCAGGAATCTTTTTACAGCTTCCCCTTATTGCTGCAATACGGCGGATCTGGGGCATGCACCCCTGATGCCATCGCTGTTTAGGAGTCCACCCCTGAGCTGTACACCATCAACTCTGGTGTACTGCAGTAACAGCAGTTTAAAAGGAGCTACTCTGGTACAAGTGGAACGTACACAGAAAGCAAAGTCTCTTCCTCTGACTAGTGCAGGGCCTCAGAGGCAGAATCCATAATGAGGGGAAGAACTCCCAAGCAGCCTGTTCCCCGACCCCATTCCAGTTGGCCGGAGTTTGGGGACGGTCAGCAGGGCATGGGGGAGTCCTTATCTGGACATTTGGGAGCACTATTGCCAACATCTGGTTCAGTTTAATAGCTCATGAGGTCTGAGACCTCAGAGGTGCAATGTTCTTTTTGCTGTGGAGTCCTGTTAAAAGTTGATTGCAGTAACAAAGGACACTTGATAGTCACCATTATAACACCACGCAACTTTCTTAGTAAACTAAGACGACACCCGGGACTAGCGTAAGGGGGGTGCAGCAGCATAGGATTAAAGAATGTGCAGAACACTGCACAGCATGCTGTGTGTAAATGGAGTGCAATAAAACAGCGCTGTTTGTACGAGTCTTGCCACCTACCCTGCTTGAAATCACTGAGTTCTGCAGCTTAGACTTCCTTGCTCCTTGATCTGCCAGTCTTGATTAAAAAGTAGATCTAAAGAGCTGGAGAAACCAACCTTCTGTGCAGTGGGAAGGGTTATACCAGATGGCTGGTATAGGCGGTAAGTCAGTTTCCTAAACTTCGTATGTCTGTCCTGACAAGGTTTGCCACCCCTCGTGTAGTTCTTCAGTACTTGGCGTTAATGGGTATTGGGAGCTCAGCTGAAAATGAGTTCAAGCATCTCACTTCATTAGGAAAAATACTTGCATGAAAATCTGAATATTTCCCTCAGGTGGGAGCCTTCAGGACGTGCTGCTGGAAAATGCTAAGACTGGGCAGTACTTCCAAGAAGCCGAGCTAAAGGAGATCCTGCTGCAAGTCTCCATGGGGCTCAAGTACATACACAGCCTTGGCCTGGTACACATGGACATCAAACCTAGTAAGTACATCTTTCTGTCCTTGTCTGGTCCCTCTCCCCTCATGCTGCTTGTGTCCAGTCATCTGCGTGGTGGTAGGTTGGAAGGTAGCTTTCTTCCTACTCCTCATGGACTCTAGATTTGCAGTCGAAGGGAAGAGTTGTTGTTGTTGTTCTCACTCTGTGCCACTTCCCCCCATCCGCCGCCCGCCCCCCCAAGAACTCTATTGATCATTCTGGATCTGGAGGACTGCTACGCTCTATGTAACTGTTCTAACTGTACTTGAATGCTCTTCCAGTGCTCCCTCTTCTGGTTTCTTGTGGGTAGTATGGAAACAAGAAATGCAATAGTACCGCAGTTGTGCTATAGAGTTCAACTGTGGGAAGGGACTTCTTAGTGGTAATATTCAAAATGCTATCTAAGATCATTGGATTCTATGCAAACACCACATTTTTTTCCAAACAAATGTGTGCATATAGTAAAGAGCAACAGTCTCTATCTTTCTTTGCAGATTAGAGTCACATTCTTACAGGGACTCCCATAGAGGAGGTACTCCTGAAAACAGATACTAGTGGAAACTCAAATGAGCATGGGAAGGGCACATTTTACAGATGTGCTCCAGGGCTTCTTCCTGTGAATCAGTGCAAATCTTTAAATGTAACGGGTTAACTACCAAAGTACGATCCACTGAATCTCTACCTGTTCTATTCTAATCATATAGTGTATACAACTCAAAACTGAATCCACATGAAAATGGTACAAAAGTTGAGTTTCACAACTTTGTATTTGACAGGTAATTGTACAACTTTAAATAAATGATGTTTTAACATCCAATTCATCAAAGGGCAGGGAGATAATAGGGGAAAACATGCTACTCAAAGGGAGAATTAACTTAGCATCAGTCAGCTTTTGCTGGTTGAATTATTTGAACAGAGTGAACTGATTGCCATCTTTGCAAAGATGGCACACAATTCAGAAACCATGTTCTACTGGCCTGTGTCCTATATGCAGACTTCAAAAGTTTTGTAACTTGCTTGCAAGATAGTTGGAAAAATTGTGGGTTGACATGATCCTGCAGCTTTTACTTGGGCAAGAATTCTGACAACAGGAGCTTGGCCTATAGGAATTTGCTTGAATGAGAACTATAGGGTTGGATTATTGGCCGGAGATTCTCCAGACATGACATGATATACAAGGTCTCATAAATCTGGTGTGAGGTGATCCTCTCTAACCAATAGGCATATTAATTCTCACTGGGGGAAAAACTCTCTTGTCATGTGGAACACAAATAGAACATTGCTCCAGATTAAAACACACCCACAACTGGATGGTTGGGGGGGATCCAGAGCAAAGGAAAACTTTTAAACTACAAAGAAATAAATGAAATTAGTAACTTGACGCTTGGCTTTTGCTGAGCTCCCACAGCTTCCATTGACTGCTTGGAGTTGCAGACACTCAAATTCTGAATTCAGGCCCTTGATACCCACCACTGCAGTAACAGTTCAGTACCTTAACTAGAGTAAGCAAATCTATAATTAAGCAAACATCCCGTGTGTGTCTCGAATTTTGCTATTGTACTAAAAAAAAGTAGTTGGGAAAGTCTCCTTTTACAGTTGGAAATCATGGTCCAGGGTTTTTATTTTTATTCCCTATTTCTAACCCTGGCCTATATAAAAGTGCTCAGTTTCAGATTGGCTGGCAAGCAAGCAGGTCAGGACTTCTTTGTTCCTTATCTGGCTAGTCTCTTGTCGAGTAGTGTATTGTGCCAGCTCAAGTGCCCTGCATCTTGGTGGTGGTGGTGACGTTGTAGAAAAGAAAATCCATTTCCTTTGGGTCTACCTGGAAGATCCTGATACCTGTATTGTATTGGAATCTTTCCTAGTGAAGTGAAAGATTAAGACTCCTGCTCAGAGTACGTAATCAGGCCAACAGATAAGTAACCGCCACCTCTACTACTCTAAACTGGGGAGGGAGGAGATTTTCTACTTTAAGAACCCCAATCTGTTGACTAATAGGATCCCTGCAAGAGCATGTCATTATGAATAGTCAAATGTTCAGCTACATCTAAGCCTCTGCCTTGCAGGTAACATCTTCATCTGTCACCAGCTGGTGACCGATGGCTCTGCTGCTCAGGAGGAGAGTGACAGTGAAGATGATGGGTTCTCCTCTAATGTGGCCTACAAAATCGGTGGGTTTAATCTGACTCATGGACTGTTTAATTACCAACTTATTTCTAAAGTTGCTCTTAAATACGCAGTATCTCTGGCTATAAGGAATGTCCCTCAGTCATGACCTGCAAAACTTGGTCCTGGAGGCATAGAGCAGAGAGACACATTTCACCAAGTGTATATTGTCACAAAATGGGGCACTATGATGAATCCAGTGAAACTGTTTTCATTTTGGATTAAATCCAGACTTCAGATCTTGGGGGTCGAACAAGGAGCTGGCTCACTAGCTCTCTGAGCCCCCATCTATGTTTTTGGCCTCTTGGAGCTCCTTTAAGGTGCACACCTAGCAGGACTTCCCAAAGAAAGCAGATCTCTGTGGGCTGTCCGCTGGATTTCTGGTCAGTTTCTTTTCCTATTAGGTGATCTTGGCCATGTGACATCGATAACTAATCCCCAAGTGGAGGAGGGAGACAGTCGTTTTCTGGCCAATGAGGTTCTGCAAGAGGTACAGCTGCCACTTACACTCTTATCTTCCCCCACATGGATGTGTGGAATGGGAGGGTTACAATGGAATATTGGGTTGTCTTTATTACCCTTGCTTATATGTTTCCTTCCTGGTTCTCTCCTTACCTGTGTTCAACTTGGTTGAACTCTTTGAGGCAGGAATCCCTCCGTGTTTCAGTAAAGCACAATTGTATGGTGATGTGAAAATATTTAAATAGACTTCACAATTGGGTCTCTGATAGTCCCTCTCATAGCCAGACTACACCTCAGTTTATGGGATGGGAAGGAAAAGATCAGTAATCAGTTTGCTCCCCACTGGGAGCTTCTGCATTTTAGATGAACTGGATCCATAATTACATCTAAAGCACCTTATGGGCTCGTGTCATTAACATGTAGACAAATGTGTTCAACAGGCAGGATTTCCCTTCCTTCCCTCCATGGGGATGGTCTCCTACCTAATTCCCTTCGTTAGACTAGCCTCATCTTTGCCACTCTGGCATAAACCAAAATAAAGGCCACCATCCTGTCACAAAGGGAAAATGTTAGTGGCTATGGACTAATGGATGTGGCCCAGATACTTCCCAAATGTCCCTTGTGGTCAAATGTATTTAGTGTCTGAATCCAATTGGTCAACCCATCACTCCAATGTTACATCAAGTAGATGGACAGGCTAGATAATCTAGCAGTAGCTCGACTTGCTACCATGTTGTTGTGAAGGTCAAAGGCATAGATTGGCTAGCTGAAGGTGTCCTCCAGCCATCTTGCTGTTGCTTCTCCGGATGTGGGATAGGAGTTCCTCAGTATTTGGGGGATACTTCCAGCTGTGTACAACCTGTTAAAACTAAACAGTGTGTTTTGGAACAGTGGAAGTGGCCCATATTTTGTCTCTTCAGAGTCAAAGCAAAGAGTAATGAGTGGAATGGTGAAGGTAGTGCCGGGTAAATGCTTTTTCTAGAAGTCCCTCCCTGAGTCTGTACTCTTACCATAATGAACTATCTTACTACACCAAACACTGGGAGAACGTGCATGTAACTGGCTCTTTTCCACAGCAATACTGCTATCTGCAGAAGGCAGACATCTTTGCCCTTGCGTTAACAATTGCTCTAGCAGCAGGATCAGGACCACTGCCTCGCAATGATGCCACGTGGCACCACATCCGCAGGGGCAACCTTCCGCCAATCCCTCAGCAGCTCACACGTGGCTTTCATGAACTCCTTAAGGTGAGTTCTTCAGGGTGCAGTCCAGAAGGGGAAGGGATGCCTCTGATTTGCACTTGGTAATAAGAAACTGTAAACCTCCACTCCTTCCCCACTTCCTCTTCTAGCTCATGGTTCACCCTGACCCAGTTGCAAGACCATCTGCCACGGCTCTTATTAAACACCCAATTCTTCGGCCCTCTCTTGGAAAAGCCGCACAGCTCCAGAAGCAGCTAAATGTGGAGAAATTTAAGACTGCCATGCTGGAAAGGTAGGGTCCACTTGGACATGAAGAGGAGAAGCATTGCCAGACCATGGTGCAATGAGCTGATTGCCTTAATGCCATAGCAATTGCTCACCAACCTTTGGCTTGGGGTGGTAGAAGTACTGGAATTTTGAATAGTGGATCTCTAGGGAACTTAATTCCCAGTTGCATAGCTACAGAGAAGGGCTCTGTGCCACAGTTCACCTGTAGCTCTAAGAAAGCAGCAGTTCACCTCCAGCTTCAGTGCTGTGCTGGATGGATCAGCTGATGAATCAAGGACTAGCCTGCCTTCTCCCCTAGTGAACAGGATTATAGGTCCAGTCAACTAAAAAAAATTTTCTCAACCTTTCTGAAACCAGGGACCAGCTTGCTGTCTTCCTAAACTGTGTGTCAAGGAAATCTCAGGAACCAGTGCTGGTCCAGAGACAAGTTGTTGAGAAAAATTGAGCTACAACATAGAATCAGTATGTGGGGTAGGGGAATAAATACTGAATTGCCCTGCCCAGAAGGAAGTGCTAATATCAAATCCATGCAGATTACACTTCTCCCTTTCCCTCAACAGATGCTGCTGTTAGTGGCATTCTTAGAAGGAGGGGGTGGCAGCTGAGGTTATGGGATGAGGAGAGATGTTGGCCCTCACCACCAAATAGGGAGGGGAAAGATAAAAGGTAAACTCTTCTCTCGCCAGACAAGAGAGCATGCACACTCTGGAAAAGCAAAGCAGAATCAAAGAAGGGAATCTCCTACAGATGAGAGCATCACAACAAATGGAGACTAGTGTTGTTGCTTTTGACAGACTGGATTCTGGGTGGAATAAACAGACTTGCATTACAGGACTGCTTGTGATCTAGTAATATCCACCCACCTCAATCTTTGAAGGAAAAAATAGATTGGGGACCCTTGGTGTTAGTGACAGACTGGGAAACAAGTTTATCACAAATTACCCTAAACATCAGGTCAGCTGCCAGAAAACCTAACTTATGGAGCAGAAGCTTTAGCTGGAGCCACTGAGATCCCTAGGGACTGAGCGGAGAGCTGGGAGCACTATGAATTTTCACAATCTTGCCACTGTACTGCAGCGACATTACCATAGTGATCTAGGTGTGTTTCCTGTGTAAACTGGGGTATAGTGCTTGTCTAACTTTGAAAAGCACTTTTTAGCTATGGATGGAAAGCACTGACTTGTCAGTCCTCACAAGCTGCAAAGACTATGGCAAGATCTGATTTCTCTTCCTTCCCTTTTTCTCAGGGAACTGAGAGCAGCCCGTCTTGCTCATACCTTCATGAGGGACCAGCCCTTGGGATGTGCCAGATTACAGTCTGAAACCTCGTCCAAACAGAACAGCAACAAGCGCCTGGTAGGAGGGAAGAACTCTCGCTCATTCAGCTTTACGTGGGGGGGTTACTGAAACCCCATCACCCAAACTTTTCAGGTTGTCCAGTGTCCCTGTGGAAGCAGAAGACCCATACAGACCAAAGTACCATGCTAAAACTCCCGGTGGTATTCCTTGCCTATCCCTCACTCAGAAAGCTTCATGCTGCCATGACTGGAAGTGACTAGTATATACATCTGACCCCTTCTCCACCCAATATAAAGTACAATGCCTTTGGTCTTATGTCTCTTAAACCAGTTACTTCTGATGCAACAGCTAGCTGACCCTAGGTGTTTTGGTTGTATTCTAGGCTAGGGATAAGCTTGATTCCCTTCTTCTTCTCTCATGGTCTCCTAGTTTAGCTGCACCTTTATTTATATATTTGAAACTGTTGTGGCCTTGACATTCTGCCTGTGTAAGTACACTGGAAAGGGGCATTGGCAGGTGCAGAGAGGAGATAGGGTCTTGAGTTATGGATGGACTTACCACTTAGCTCCTGGTGGAGCAAGGGGAGTTGAGCATATCACTGAGTCAAGTTGGGATTTGAGCTTTGAGGAGACAAGCTTGTTAAGACAGCAGTCCTGAGGTATTTGGAATCTATGTGAAGTGAACTAAGTGGCATTTTGCTGTGGGAATTAAACACAAGGCAACTCAGTGTCTTTACTTTCAAATGAGTTTCCTGCAGACTCTAAACAAATTTTTTCCCTAACTTCTAGAAACATCCATAGCCAATGTGGTTAGGCTTCTGCAGGCTAGCTCCTGAAGCCTGATTGTGTGATCTATGAGGGCTTTTTGCTCAGTATCAAAAAGCTGGCCCATAGGAGACAACTCTTTAACTTAGTGGTGGGTGGGTCTGTATCTCCACTTTCCCTTCTGCAGAGTTACAGATGAAACAGTTGCCTGTCTGCAGGATTTGTCTTTCAGCAAAGTGGAGGGAAGGTAGAAGTGATTTTTAGAATCCTTCAGTTTGGGGATTGCATATGTAAAGTGTTTAAAATTTAAAACTCAAAATAAATCATATACCCCCTGTTAAATATAACTTCATGACATTGTTTGTTATTGGATATCTTCTAACTCAAATGCCTGGGAGTTAGAGCTATGACTGAGGCAGTATTTCTAGAAAAAGATTCTAAGCCATCAACTATTTTGTTTGTATTTTATTTAATTTATTTAACTTCACTTCCAGCTGCCGGACAGCATCAAGTTTTAAGCTGTTGAGTCCTTCCCCTTTATTTTTTAAAGTGGAACATGCAAATAAAGATTTTACCATTCTTTTTATCCAAGACAAGTGTGTGTGGGATTTTTTTAGGGTGGGGAAGTGTTCAAAAGTGAGTCTTAAAAGACCAGACATGTTCAAAGTACTTGTCAAGCTAAAATGTGTGTGCAGAGCACTGGATGATAGAATCTTTCAGCTCTAGGCCATCAACTCAACTCTGCCCAATGAGTTGGCTACTGTATGGCGGAGGAAAAAGAATTTGATTTTGCTTTTTGTCGTCCCGTGTCCGTCTGTCCATCCCCCATCTGCTAGGGGACAGGTGGTGGCTTTTGTGATATGGACAGAACTGGTACCCTTGCCAGTAATTCCAAGAGGAGAGTAAAGATCTGAATGGAAATACTGAACCACCTCCAACCCAAGACCACCTTTTAGTTGGTATTGAAAAGTTAGTCAGTTAGTTGGAACTGAGGCACAGTAGCCAGAAAAGCTATTTATTAACTGGCCCCACCAAACATGGTCTGTTCAAAAGTCTGTGTTTTGTCAAAGAAAGAACACTAACTCCATTTCAAAAATATTAATATTAACACCTGTCTTCACAAACTGATTCACACAAACCTGGTCCTTGGCCCAAAGAGCCTGTTATCTGTTAGAGGTAGAACAGTTCAGGAAGAGTAGAGATTCAGAGTGAATTTAGATTTTCTTTCCTACTTCAAAGCAAGCTGCCCCACTTATCCTGTAGTAAAAAATGTTCATGGGCAGGAGGTTCTTCAGTACAATATACAGCTCACTTTAAACTGACAACTTGTCATATTTCCACTCTTTTTGGAAGCCGAGCAACATAGCATTGTGTAAATGAAGAAACTGCCAAGTACTTCATAGATTTGATATCACAACCACACAGTTACTGACTAATCAATACAAAGAATAGGAATGCACAGAAAACTAATGTGATAGCGTCACAGAACTTGATAGAATACTCCTATGTTTCTTGTAGAGTTGCCGGGCATATTTGATTTGTGAATTTGGCCTCTTCTCAAAATGTAATCTTTCATGAAAATACTTAACTTCTGAAAACAGGCAATTTTGAAGAGTTACTTTATATAGAAAAAATGTTGGGCATTTTCCTTAAGAAAGCCAATTCTCACTGGTATTAGTCAAAATAAGATTTCTTAAACTGAACTTTTGGAAACTAACTTTTTTGTGGGTTTTTTGCACAAACTTCACTGGTTTCCAGATTTTCCATAGTTGGACTATTACAAAAAAAGAATAAACCACTTTTCAAACTTGCTGAATCTTTTATTTTCTTCCTAGTAATGATCAAATAGTTTAATGGCACTTCTATATCTGGCATTTAATGTAGTGGGCTTCCTGAGACTAAAACTAGTGACTTTTGAGGTGATCAGTCTACCTGATTAAAAGATACTCTAATAGTAACGCTACCAGCATTTTTGAGGTCTCTCCTGCTAAAAAGTTCAAGTGAAGGCTTGCTGAGGATGAAGCATGATGAATGTTGACTCAAAACTTGTGTGCTGATAGAAGAGAGATTGGTGATTGTGGGTTAGGAAAAGAGTGTCGGTGCTTTATTTTAAGCATTTTTTACTTTAGTGTGTTCACTGTGACTAATAAGCCTCTTGAGGGAATGGGTAGTTAATTCTGTGGGAAAGCGAACATTGTTCTTGAAATAGAAATGTTCTGCAATTAGTGCAGTGTTTGTGGTACTAGTCCATGTGAGAAACTTAATTTTCAGCTGTACAGTTAGAGAAATCTGTGTAAGGATGAAAGTGCATCCTTAGTGCTCACTCTGTGGTTATGCTCTAAAATATGATTTCACTCCAGCATAACTTGGCAGAAAGCTACTTTGGCTAAAATGCAAGAACATCTAGAAACTCAGCTGTCAAAACAATTTATTTCAGGCTTTGCTAATGTAAGCTAACATCCAATTTTATCATTTAGGGGGAAAATAGCAATCGTAGTTGCAGAACTTAAATTAAAAAAGGTCAAACTTGACAAATGGCTGCACGCACTCTGCTTAATCCAAACAAAAGTGGCTTAAACTAAAATGATGTAAATCATAAGGTTAGAAGGGACTGTAAGGGTCATCTAGCCTAACCTCCTGCCACGATGCAGGATTTGTTGTGGCTAAACCATCCAAGAAAGATGGCTATCTAGCCTCCTTTTGAAACACTCCAGTGAAGAAGTGTCCACAACCTTCCTGGGCAGTCTCTTCCATTATCCTACTGCTCTTACAATAAGGAAGTTTTTGCTGAGATTCAATTTAAATGTGCTATGCTACAGTTAGAACTCATTGCCTCTTGTCCTGTCATCTTCGGCAAGAGAACTTTTTTTATGGCAGGCTTTCAAATATTGAAAGGTATCATTTTCCTCTTTTCCAAACTCAATGTACCTAGTTCTTTCCGCCTTTGCTCATATGGCTTGCATTCCATCCCTTTGGTCATCTTTGTCACTCACCTCTGGATCTTTTCCAGTTTCTGTACATCCTTTCTATACACTGATGAACAAAAGTGGACATGCTACTCCTAAACAGGCCTAAACAGCACTGAGTAGAGCGGTACTATCCCCTCCCATGACTTGCATGCTATGCCTCCGTTAGCACAACTTAAAAATGCATTTTTTTTCTTTGCAAGAGCATTTACATTGCTGACTCAGATTGAGGTTGTGATCCACCACAACTCCCTCATCTGTCTCAGCAGTGTTGCTGCCAACCAAGGTATCCCCCATTCTGTATTTGTGTGTTTGGTTTTTCTTCCTGAAGAGTAGTATCTTAATTTATCTTTGTTAAATTTCATTTTGTCTATATCCCAGTTTATCAACCTCCTCAGTTTTAGGCCTATCCTCCAACGAGTTAACCCTTCCTGGCTGTGTCATCTGCAAATTTGATCAGTATGCTCTTCCTTCATACATCCAAGTAATTAATAAAGATGTTAAACAGTGGACCTAGAACAGATCCTGGTGGAGCCACCCTCCCCCCCCCCCCCCCCCGCCTTGTCAGCTCTCCCTCTAATGTATCATTCCCTTAATAGTTTTTGTTTAAGCAATTATGTATCCATTTAATGGTAGTTGGGCCAAGCACACATTTCTCCAGCTTACTTATCAGAATGTCATATGGGACTGTGTAAAAAGCTTTGAAGTCTAGGTATGTTATGTCCATCACATTCCCCTTATCCACCAAACCACTTACCCTGTCGAAGGAGGAAATCAAGCTGGTGGGGCATGATTTGTGCTTGGTAAATCCATGCTGCCTGCTAGTGATTACCCATTCATCCTTCAGCTATTCAGAAGTTGGATGTCTTACACATTGCTCTAGTAGCTTCCCCAGTATCAGTCAGGCTGACTAGCTTATAGTTCGCCAGCTCCTCCTTTTCCAGTTTAAAGATGGGCACTAGGTAAGCCCTGCTCTAGTCTACCATGACTTCTCCTGTCACCCATGAGTTTGCAAATATTAGTGCTAGTAGCTCTGAGATTTCTTCAGCTAATTCCTTTAGTACCTGTGGGTGAACAACATCCAACCCTGCTGCTTTGAATTAATTCAAACTGCTCAGAAGATCTCTGGTCTGTTCTTTACTTATCCTAATCTGCATCCCTTCCCTTTTGTTGTCTATAGTAACTGTGGATTGTCTGATCATGTTTTTTTTTTGTGTGAAGAATGAAGCGAAGTAGACAGTGAGCAGCTCTTTCTTTCTATCAGCTTCTGTTCTAGGCTCATCTTCTCCAGGGACAGTGGACCTAAGCTATCCTTGATCTTTCTTTTTTGTCTGACATATTTGAAGAATATCTACTTGTTATCCCTAACATTCCTTAAGCACTGTATCTCATTCTTTGCCTTGGCTTTCCTGCTTTTGTCCACACACACACACACACACACACACACTATTCATATGTATACTTCCTTGGTAACAAACCCCTCCTTTCATTTCCTCTATGTATCCCTTTAGCTTTTCATCTAGCTACAAAGCACCTTCACCTGCAGCTCCAGCCACACATTGGCCTCCTGATCTTTCCCCTGCAGTGGAATAGCTTTTTGATTGAGTCTCTAGTACTGCATCTGGGGGGGGGGGAAGTGCTAGCTGCCTTTGACTCCTTTTCTTCCTAACTGCCTGAGCAGCTTGAAACCTGCCTTTCTGAAATCCAGGATCCTTGTTGTGCTGTTCCTCATCTCCTTTCCATCAGAGCTTGAATTCACTTCCTCCCCAGGTCCCGACCACCTTCCTATTTGCAATTCATTTATTCCTGTTGGTCAAGACCAGATCCAAACTGGATGACCCCTTACAGGTTTCCTCAACTTGCTGAAGCAGACAGGTCTGAGAAGAAGTGCCTGACAAGGTTTTAATGCCCTGCTTTCCACTTGTTTTAAGGTGATGTGAGGGATAATCGGCGGAGCTCTTCTCCTCAATGGTTACTAATGTACATTGTCACACGGAGGGGGGGACAGCGGCTCAGACTCACAAAGCAATCTTTATAACTGTAACGAAGTGTCACTGTCCCACCGGGCAGCGCCTGGACGCAGCCGCCCGCAGGTCCCAGCACAGCGCTGTTGTGGGTTCGCCCCTCGGTCAAGCTCCACGCCTGGTGCAAGGAAACCTGGTGCGGGGGCGGTGGGGGCGGGACCGATCCTCAGCCCCTTGCAGCGCCGGCTGGGGTGAGCCGGTCAGCGGCAGCACCTGTGAAAAACCGGGACGGGGCGGGGGTAAGAGGCGCCTATAGCAGCAGCAGCAACAGCCCCCCTCCCCCATCGGGACAGCGGGTGCCCCTGGCCAGCCCCGCTCCACCTGCTCCTAGGCCAGACCGAGCCGCGACGGGCCGGGCTCAGCCGCTGGCACCAGGGGCAGCCGCTGAGTCCCGGCCTCGCCCCGCGGGCGCAGCTAAGCGCGGCGGACTGGAGCTGTGAGTCCCGCCTGTGCCCTAGACAGCTTCGGCGTCAGCGCAGCGCCGAGCACCCGCCCCCTCCCTGGGGCGCGCGGGGGAGGCTACCTGCGGGGAGGGCAGGCGGGAGTTCCGCGCCCGGGCCCCTCCCCCGCCGGAACTGCAGCGGCCGGGTCGAGTTTCCAGCCGGACCCTTTCCGCCGTCCCCCCCGCCCGCCAGTCGGAGCGTGTTTCCGCTGCCGACTCAGGGGGCGGCTCCGTCTCCACAGCCCCGGCCCTGCTCCTGCTGCCGCGCCCGGCCCGCTGCCGAAGCCAGACCCGCTGCGCCGGCAGAGCCGGAAGTCGCCCGGCGGTGCCCCGCCCCCTCCCCTCCCCCGCCGTGGGGTGAGTGTGCGAGCGACACCCGGCTCGGGGGCCCTGCAGCCCGGCGTCGGGGCCAGCCGGAGCCCAGCGGCCCCCGCCCCAGTTGGAGCTGGGGGGCTCCCCTTCCCCTCCCCCTCCCAGCTGCCCGGCGTGTCACCGCAGGGGCGGCCCCTGGCTGGGGTCTGGGGTCTGTCAGGGGTTCGGGGAGCTCCAGCGAAAAGTCTCTCGGCCTGTCCCCTGCAGCGACCCCCCCTCCCGGCCCCGGTGCTCGCCCGTCGGGCTGCGTGACACGTGCAGCCGGCCCGGCTGCGCCATCCCAACAGCGTCAGGCTTTGGAGCGGGTTTGCCTCCCGCGCCAGGGTTTTGTGGTGCGGCCGGGTCTGCATCCCCCGCCTAGGTAGCTATAGCTGGGCCGTTTGGGGGGGAACTCCACACCCGCGAGCGATGCAGTTGGACCGACCCACCCTACTCTGTCGATGGAAGGGCTTCTCCTGTCGACTAGTTGCCCTCTCTCAGAGGTGGCTTGGTATAGTAATATCGGCACTGTAGCATCTTAAGGCCTTGACTACACTAGCACTTATGCTGGCAAAACTTTTGTCACTCAGGGATGTAAAAAAACCCCATCTCCTGAGCAACATACATTTTGCCGGCATAAGCAGTTGTGTGTACAGCCCTTTGTTGGCAGGAGAACGACTCCCATGGACATTGCTACCGCCACTCATTGAGGTGGTTTTATTATGTCGGTGGGAGAGCTCTCTCCTGTCGACATAAGGCGGCTACACAGGCACTCTTGCAACAGTACAGTTGTGCCACTGTACGTTTTAAGTGTAGACTAGCCCTTAGTGTAGAGCTGCCCTGTGTTTTGAATGAGGCTATTAAAAAGTAATTGTTTAGTTAGGTCTGAAGTGTGCTGCCTATGGGGAGGAGAGAGGGATAGAAAGTGGCAGAATCAACAAACAATTTTAATTGGATCTGACTGGTAGAAGAAATTGAATGCTCATGTTCTGTTGCTTTTTTCCACCTTCCTATGTTCTCAGATACACAGACTAATCACAGAGAAAGAAAACAGCAGAAATGTTGCGCAGGCCAATAATACAGGTAACAAGTTGTTGTTTTTGGGTTGTTACAAATTTTTAGATCAGTTTAATGATGTACAATCTAGTGCATGAGCCATGTAAATATTAACATAATTAGCTATGTGCAGTGTTGTTCTAACTCTACCTTTAAAAGATAACTGCATGCAAAATCCACCATCTTAATACACTAAGTACCCAATCCTGCAAAGACAGAAATGTGTGCCTAACTCTGCCTGTGAGTATTCCTATGTCCTTCCATTTTTGGACTTGGAGGGCTTTAACCAGACATCCTAACTGTAATTTTTTTTCTTCAAGATCGTAAGGAAAATAATATAGTAAGCAACATTTCTTTTCTTTCTGTATCAAAGTAATCAAGGCTTTCACCACTCTTCCCACCCTACGCTAGCTGAATCTTACTCTGGGTGCCTGTTGCAGGTTATCTAATGTAATACATTGTATCGTTTACAAATGGGTGTTTCTCCCTGTAGGGGGCTCCAAAACAAAATAGTTCCTGTCACCACTATTGAATGAGTGAGACTGTTTTCCTTGCTGCAGTAATCAAACATTGGCTAATTGAACACATTCTGTAGATCTGTAAAACCATGACATTCAGCAGAGTCCCTTAAGATTCCTCAGTAACTGGCTCTTACTGTTCTCCCTTAGCAAGAGTTTTCACAACTAAAAGCCTTTTCTTACAGAGGTATGACCTGAGATGGTACTTGATCCCTTTACACCTACTTTTGCAAACTTACACAGTATGATCTATTTAATGCTTTAATACAGAAAGTACAGTATCATAGTTGCTCCAGAAATTTTCTCTCATCCCAGGACTGGAACTGCCATGAAGGTCAGTCGCTTTCTTTCCATTCCAGCCCCACTAATTGGTTGAACCACAACCCAGAAGATAACAAAGCTCTCCACCAAAATATTTGCAAAAATTTTTCTGTCATAGACATTAATCTTGACTCCACAGTTCTCATTCATTTCACCATGATACTTAACTGTAGCGTTATATCATATTTCCAGTTTAAATGAATAATTCATGTCCATCAAACCATACTCTCTGGTAAAGAACTTGTACAGCTTTCCAGTGTGGGTAGAAAAAATCACAGGGGATAATTACAGTACAGTATGGAATACTTACAACATCATATTAAATTCAGTTGTAACATATTGGAAAAGTTCTTCCTACGTAAACCACCCCCATGCCATGCAAACACACATACTGAAAAGCTGAATCCAGTATTAGGAAAAATAAAAGTTTCCCTTTGTGTCTGTCAGACCTTATGTTATTTCTTCCACAAATCAGATATACCGTGCCTCATTTCTTTTATAAACACTGCAGAACCTATAGGGGAAAGACAAACTGATTTTTTGTGGGAATATAACCGAATGTTCCAAGACTTTATTTTCTGGCCTTAATTTAACAGTCACTATAAGCCAAATGAAAAATGGTTCTACAAATCTGATTGGCATATACAGGGCATTAATTCTAGATATCTTGTACATAGAAAGGGAACTGCCTCAGCAGTTCAATATGCCAAAGCATTTTCATTTTGAATTTTGCAATATCCTCTATTTTAACATCTTTGTCACTAGAAGGACTGTGAGCCTGTCCTTTTCACTCCTTCTGCCACCACCCTTTGGAGTAGGAAATTTACCTTACCTACAATCCTTGTTTATGGACCTTTGTGCAGATATACTCCCTGGCTTTCTACAGCTATTGCTGCTTTCTTCCTCCTCTGACGTGATGCTTGCAAGCATTGAGTCCTTCCTTCCCTTTTCTCCCACGTTTAGCTACAGTGAT
The DNA here is from genome assembly GCF_026122565.2 of Emydura macquarii macquarii. Taxonomy (NCBI): domain Eukaryota; kingdom Metazoa; phylum Chordata; order Testudines; family Chelidae; genus Emydura; species Emydura macquarii. The sequence continues at coordinate 4,777,561 of NW_027133667.1, forward strand.
TCTCAATTTTTTGTAGCACTTAATTATTTTTAGCTTTGAAGGATGAATCGGGGTCACTGAGCCCCTTATGTCAGTAAAATCATATGTAGTGTTGCTGATATGCACATGTCCTGTCTGTACTTGTTAAGCAGAAAAATAACAAATATCAAAACCAAGTGTCTGTAAATATATTTTCTACTGCAAATCATATAGAAACAGTGATCATTGGGCAGGACATTTCCCAAGGGTTACTAGCTGAAGATGTCTTCATGACATTAGCTTTTCCTGTCCAGCCACTAAGTCTTGATTCAGCAATGCACTAAAACACGACTGCTTGACTTTAAATAGCTGAGTAATCCTTCATTTTGTTGAATTGGACTCTAATTCAGAAAATGCCTGAAACTCAACCATTATTCCTTACTGTTAACAAAATCTTTTCCAACTATCAGAATCCTGGCGTTCAGGATTGACTGGCCTGGAACCTTAAACATCTGTCTGTCCCTCTAGGTGCTTCGTCAGTTTGTGAGACACGAGTCTGATTCAGCCGCCTCTTTGACACTTGAAAGATGTAAGTAGTTGTGTGTTTGAGAGTGTTAGTGCTAGTGAAATGTGCCTGATGGGTCTGCCCAGAGATGTATTATGTCCTCTGCCCACAGAAGAGGCTCTTATACAAGTATAAGCACTCAGTAACCATGGTGATGAGCATGCTTTCAAAGCCTGGATAGATATCAGCTTCCCAAGAGTGACCCAGCAAATACTCCTCACCAAAGAGTGAGAGTAAATTCTGTCTCTAGGCCCATTCAGTCCTCTTCCTGTGTGCTAAGACTGCTAACAATCAAATGTGTGGTGCCGTTAGTAAACGTTATAAGAAGTTCCTATTACTATTGTGCAAGAACAAGAAAATATTCCTTTTTCTTCAGGAATCATTGTCAGCTTTTACTTTTTACTTTGTGTAATGTCTTATTTCATTCTGACTGGTTTTTTAGTCATGCTGCTGTTGACCACATAAGGCATTTAAGGGAAACTTAATGCTTGATCTTATCTGATCTTATTTCTGCAGTGATGTCCTCAGAAATGTGTCTCCTTATGCAATCCAACCAATGAAAATAGAAGGCAGGTAGCTGCAATTAAATAATAATTTATTATTTTACAGTGCCCAAAAGTGTGCTAGGCACTTCATGGCACAGCTATAAATGCCCCTTCCAGCTTATTTTCTAATTTTATATATAATGAATTGAGTGGGGATAACAAAATAGTAAAGGGAATGGGCCAAAGAAGGACCAGGGTTATAGCGATAAATTGAGTAGCTGTGCGTTTTTAAATATGTGTACATCTTGGAGGTACAAAAGATCTCTTCAGGACTGTCTTGCAGACCATCAAGGGTAGAAGTTAATGCTTTCTACCACTGGAATTCCAAATGCTAATTTATAACCTTGGTAGGCCATGAGAGATTGGACATAAAAATTATTCTGTTTATCATTCTTATTAGTATGCCATTCTGATTACTATCTTGTTTTATCCCCTTCCTTTTGATTCAGACATGATTTTTGTAGTGATAAATAGGCAGAACTAGAAACAATACCATCTGAAAGCTTGAAATCCTTTTTAAATGGTATAAAGCATTTGTTACTAACTTGTGGTCAGTGAAACAATGGCTGTTTAAAACCCTGTTGGAATTAAAGTTAAAAAAAAAAATGGAAATAATGAAAACATAACTTTAAGGTATTTTAGCTGTGACTAAGGCTGGTTGTAATGATGAAAAAAGAATTATTGTGGCTTTTCTGTGGTAAAAATACAAAAGTCAAGATTTTGTTTTTTAAAATTGTGCACAAAAAAGAGTATTAGGACCAGGAATAGAAGAAAATGAACGATGTGAGCAGATACTTTACCCCGTAATGCGGGCTCCTCAGTGATATTGGTTAGGACTAGCATAGGCATCATCAGAAATCACAAAATCTGGATTTCTTGGGTTTTGTGACAAACTACTATCCTGACGTGTAACTTACTAAGGTTAGAAAAGCTGAAATTGATCCACGTAAATGTTCTTGGGACCAATAATCTTTTCTTAGCAGTGATAATTCTTTCAAGGATATGTCCTTTTGCACCTCAGTCTGATGTTTTCTGTCCCACACATTTCAGCCCTGAATCGTATCCAGTTACTTGGTCGAGTAGGACAGGATCCTGTTATGAGGCAAGTGGAGGGAAAAAATCCTGTTACAATTTTTTCTCTTGCAACCAATGAGATGTGGCGATCGGGGGAAAGTGAGGTGTACCAGGCAGGTGAGTCTGTTTAGTTATTGGAGTGGAATAATGTGCTTTTTACTTGTTCTAATGCTGTTTTATCATTAAATAATACCAATCTAGATCCTTTGCTGTCGTAAATCCATTTAGCTATATTGAAGCCAATTTATACTAGCTGAGGTGCTTACTTATCATCTGCATCTAGGAAGCACTTCAGTATTTCTCAAAGGCTTCTGTTGAATAGTGATTTGTGGCAGACTTTGCTAAGAAGGAAGGAGGGAATCTCCAGCTATTGCTTGTTGATCATTTCACTTAGACTTTGTGCTGATGAGGTAGATATCATTCTCCCACTGAAGTTGAAATGATGAGTACATTTTTGTTTAGAAGCCACTTTAAATTTGTAACTGCACACTTTTTTCCTTATCTGTTTCCAATGTGCAGGTTGCAGGGAGAAATAATTATATGTAATATGAGCTGTGGTTTCTAAGCAAGATACACAGCATGTGCTTTCTTATTATATTTGTATCATTTTGCATGGTGTTTCTGGCTGTGACAGGAAGAAGAGTGGAAGTTTCAGTAACAGTACATTTCCATTTCTCAGATTGATCTCTTGACTTCCTAGCTGAGGAGCATTTAATTGTTGAAACAAATCCACCACAGTTTGTTGTATTAGAGAGGATATGGCATCCTTCAGCACATTTGTAATTCATTATTCTTCCTGTCGTGTAATTTAGGTGATGTCACCCAAAAGACAACATGGCACAGGGTCTCTGTGTTTAGGCCGGGCCTGAGAGATGTGGCATATCAATATGTGAAGAAGGGGTAAGTGGGATAAAAAGAGTGCTTGGGGATTAAATGCCTTAACAATCAGTTAATTTAATGTGAATCAGGCACAGTGGGGGTGGTTCAATGTAGATGTTAAAATAGAAGCATGTCGTGCTTAAAGCATTTAGTGCACAAATATTACAGACAAATGAGGCAAGATCTCTGAACTCTCAATAGACAATTTATAGGATAAATGTAATGATGTAATTCCACCTGTGAACTGAATTCTTTTGTTCACGTTAGTGCTCGAATCTATGTGGAAGGGAAGATAGACTACGGTGAATATACAGATAAAAACAATGTGAGACGGCAGGCCACAACAGTCATAGCAGGTAACGAACTTTATATGTCAAGCCATCTTGTTTTTTGACTTCCAGAAGGGAAAGGGAACATAGAAATAAAGCTTAGTTTATCCTTCCTCTCCTCTTCATTCCTAAACTTCATAATGTGGAATTTTGAGAGAATGCATTTATGGTTGTACTTTTGGTTCCTGGTCTGTGCTAGAAACTGTCATCTGACATGGCTTATGAAAAGAATTAGGCAGGAAAGAGGTAGCAAACATTTGTGGATTGCTGAAAAGTTTGCTGACACAAAGCAGAAAATTGTAGCAAGTGGGTGTTGTGTGTTTTCTCTACACTGACACATTGCAGAGAGTTGGACGTGTACACTGCTCTACAAGATGGCCCTTGTTTAAAAGTTCAGTCTCAACTTCAGCAGGGAACATTTTTGTCTAAGCCTTTGATTTCAGGCTTTCCACTAACTGTTAAGGTCTTCTCCATGTGAAAGGAGTGTCATGTAAATATAGCTAGATAGGGAATTTGGCAAGCAGGAGTGTGGTGGCCAAGAATAGCAGAAAAGAGGGAGGTAGCACAGTGGTTCCTTCGGCGGGGAACAATCATGAAGAAAGATGGAAAGTTCAGAGGCTCGTCCTCTTTGCTTCTGTAAATGGCAGCGATTTTTTGTTTTTAGTTCTGTGTCTTATTGGAGAGAGCACTATCCTGAGACTTTAGGAGTTTTGTTTTTAACAATGAGCCAAAAAACCTGAGTTATAAAGGAAACATTCTTGTTTCAAAACTGTAAATAGAAAGTTGGACCAGAAGTGAACAAAACATGCACTTTTATTTTTACTTTTCATTTTTCCCGAAGAGCAGTCGTCTTGAAATCATAAATCCACTTGTTCAGATGGCCCAGCATGCACTGCACTAGTGATATTGGCCCTTGTTATTGGCACACTTCCAGAGAGCCTGCCTATACGGATAAAGCAAGTCTCTTTTTTCTTTCAATGGTTCTCCAAAGTTTTTTTTTTTTAAATAGCTCTTTAAAATAGGGTTATTGAGAATTTTAGAGACCACTAGAAGTTAAATATGGACTTCCCTTAGCATAGGCAGACTTCCTGCTCCACACTGATTACGGGGGATGATATCATCAGCTCATTGCATTTTGGAATATCCAGCAGAAGCAGGAAATTAGCACTAATAATAGATTTATAAAAGGGATGAATTCAAAATAATTTTTTTGAAAACTGCCTCTAATGATGTATTTGGCCATTAACCTTGTTAAAATCTTACGGACACATGCTTGAAAATACCTATGTCCACCTTGAAAGGGTCTCTTGCCTGGGAAAAACAGAGAAGCATCTGTATCCATCAGTGTTTTATTTCATGGGGTATTTTGTTCTGATACTGAAAAAGTGCAAGCCCCTGCATTTTATTTTTAACTTCCCTACAAAGTAGCATGTGTGTGTGTGTGCTTATAGATATGCACAGCAAGACAAAATACTATCTGATGCTGAAAATGAACCTCTCGGTTGTATTTCCTTTCAGATAACATTATTTTTCTGAGCGACCAGATCAAAGAGAAGTTGTGAGATGTTTAGTGCTTGGACCCCAGCCCTTGCTATTGCTTTCATTTTACAGTGTTTCCTAACTCTGAAATAATGCATATTGCTGTATTTTCTGTTAAAAAATTAAAACACCTTTTTATATGACATGGGGAACAATTGTATTTTTTTTTGGTTTTTCTCTTCATCGGGCTTTGGCCTCTGAATATGTTTCTTTTACTACTTTTCTGCCCTATCCTAAGGGAGAACCCATGGGGCTATATGAGTTTGAGTCAATACATTTATGATTAGATGTTACATTTCTGAGTCAGACTGTATTTATCACAGGCTGCCATAATCTTTGGTTATAATTTTAATTCCAATCCCTTGAAAATGTACTTAGATCTGTGCCCTACCTATTTTTGTCCACCAGGAGGAGCTATAAGTGCACTACTGGATGACTTTCTTACCCATTTAGAGGGTGTAACATTTAGAGGGTTGCATTGTAGACACTTCCAGTCTTTGGAGGGAAAATCCAGAAGTCTCAGTTCCATTTAGGGTGGGATGGGGTAAGGTGTTCTCTGATGTTGTAACCCTGGATTAGCTGTCAGAGCAGGAGTTTCATTATTGCCATATCTGATAAAAGTAATCCAAGTAAAAAGGACACTAGTTTTATTATAAAATGTAGCTATAGAGACAATGACATTCGTGCCTATGATCCTGACTGGGAGGGGGCAGGGGGGACCTGGATGGTGGAAATTCTTACCTCCTAAACTGGAGGAAGAACTCGTGTTTCACCTCTTTGGGTGCAATGTAAAACTTTTTGTTTTGTGGATCTTCCTCTACAAAATTGTTAGTGAGATTATTCCTTTTTCTTATGTTTCTCCAAAATGATCCTAGTAATGTGATCAATTTTGGGGCAGTTGTCCATTCCTGGACTGGAAAGCTACAATTTACGTTGTTGTATCTTGTTTCTGGATTCCTGCAGTGATGGGTACACTGGAAATGCTTAGCTAGTTACATAGGTTTGTGTTTATGTGGTGCCCGTGGCATCTTTTAAAATTAAAATGAAATGGAGAATAAAAATTTAAATATGTTATCTGCTGGACCATTTCCTCACAAACTCTCGTCCCTGCCCTTTCCACTGTTGTCTGCATCCAGAACTAAGTATGTTGTGCTTTTCCTGAGGCTGAGAAGAGAACAAATATTTTGCAGTCATATGTAGACTGAGGCTCTGAACCACAGCAGTACCCAGGCTGTTCTAGCAGTAGCATATAGCACCACCTCAAGTTCCTGACTTTCCTGGCTATTGAATTTTTATTCAGTGTTCATGTAAATAGGAAATGCTCCATTATTTCTGCATGGTCCTGTGCTGCTTCCAAATCATGCCAGCAGCAGCACAGTCACACTGGCAGGTGACAAGGACTTCATGCTTATCTAATAAACTTCAGAAAAGCAAGTGGGTGTGGGGAGGTAGAGCTTGCCAACTGGATGACACACAAACATGCTAACTCAGCTTCTGATCTCTGGCTGAACTGAACTCTAGCTTTTGTGCATCAGCACTAATACCAGATGACAATCTTCTACGCCAGACTCTTGGTGTCTAGAAGGAATGCCAGCGATAAGCAGAGTCCTCTAGAATTTAAGATAAAACGTGTTTGTTGCAAAAAGCTGATAAAATGACCTTTTGGTTAATCCCGCAGATGAGCCAGAGATTGACTTCTTTCTCAGAGCTGGATAGTCCCATACAAATGATGCTAGAGTGAAAATCTATTCTAAAACTGATGACTTAAAGCATCAGTGACAGTGATGAATGTTAAAATGGAAACAGTCATTATTGCATATCCCTTTATTTGGGATTAAAGGCAAGAGGAGTGTGAAAACTGTATTTGGCTAGTCATGTGGCAGTGCGTTTGACAGCAGAATAGTAAAAAAATGGCACATCGTGTCAGTTATCTACAGTTTTTACTGATTTCTGATCCATTTCCAGATTTGCTTTAAGGTGTTTCCCTTTAAAGCCCTGAATGTGGTAGGCTCTAGCCATTTTAGTGATCGCTTATCTCTCCACAACCCACCTGGACATCTGAGATCAACTGGGATGCTGCTGCTGATGGAGCCTTCTGTAAAACATGAGACTTCAGAATGGTGACTTCCTAGTAGAAGGCTCTCAGCAGTTCAACTCATACTGGAAATGAGCCTGAGGCTTGTCTACTATGTAAGACTCATCTCTGGGGGCAGAACTTCCTTCACTAATGGTCACTGACAATGACCCACACACTGACCTCTCTACCTACAGCTCTGGATCAGGAGAGACTGAACTAGCACAAGTTGTGGGATTACCTACCAAAATGGAACAGATTTGTTCATGCTACAAATTATTTTAACTTTTCCTGATTTTTTTTTTTGGTTACACTATTCTCAAGTTTGTTCCTCATCAACCTTTAAAGGGGATTTCTGATGTAGTAATAGCTGCATAGATGTGTAAAATGTATTATTTGAAATGCACACTATACGATGGACTAGGACATATGAAACTGGATATTGCAGTAGCAATGGATGCACATCCACAACAAATATTTTCAGCAAAACTGTGCATCCCTCCTCCTGCCCTCTCAGATTTGCAGACTCTGGGCAAACCGAAGGTAATACATAATGGGAGAATTTTGATCAGTTAAAAGAGACGGGGACATGCTGTGAAATCAATGCATACACATGAGTTGTTCTCTTATTTTTTGCTCTGTGAGATGACATAAACAAGAGGAGGTTGACCCAAGTTAAGGGTTTAACAAATTGATCAGCTTGCTTATAGGTAGGCAACGTGTGTTTCAGTGTTGTCCTTCAGTGGATGGCATTCAGCTTTCACTTGTCCTAATTAATCTCTTGGGTAACCTGGATTAGGCAATCTTGATTATTGGCACCGATCAGATCTCCTTTTAGAAGTGTTTGACCTTGAAGAGGAATTACTGTATAGCAGGTAAGAGATGATTCCACTGAAGCATGAGCTGTGTTTCTGTAGTGAAGGGCGTTGCAATAGTTTGCAGTAGTGTTGTGAATGTTTGAGATTGAGACAAAGTTGTAAGATTGCAAACCAGGTCACTTGCACGCAGTCTCTCCGTTTCTAGTCTAGAGTGGGGGCCATCCCCCCCATACTTGGTTTTGGCTGTAATGCTTCAATTAAAGGAAAGCTCTGGGCACTGTGCCTAATAAAGCATTTTGAAAGTTCATGTGGCAAAGAATGCTTTTAACCTTTACAAATGTGTGACTTATATTCGAGAACATAGCTCTAACTTGCTCAATTTCACATATGGGATAACATGAGGGGTGCTAAAAAAATAGCTGGTAATGAAGTGGGTCTGATTTCTTTGGCAGAAATGTCTTCTCTAGCTTCTGTTTCGTGATTCATCACTTCTGATGATAATTAGTGTAGCAAACTGAATAAAGAGAGATTGGATGAGTTGGGACTGGTAAAGGGATATTGAATCTTTTACCACTTGGTCTTTGGGTTGAACCTAAGCCAGGTGAGTACTGTCTGAAAGACATTGCCTTGTGATGACTCCCTAGTGGCTTGTGTGAAATTGGTGTTTCAGTCCAGTTCCTACTAGCCATCATGAGGACAAACATCACAGTTGGCTGTCTACTTGATATAAGTCTCAGCAGAGAGCTCATGAATTTCATATGCAAGGAAAACTGTATTAACCCTTAGAGAAGTCCACGGAGGTAAAAAGTGAGATACCTTAGTTAAAGCTAGCTCGTGTTCCTGTCAGTGTACCTGTTATGTCGTGTAGTAGAAGACTTTCTTCAGTACTGTGAATCTCACCTTTCGTATTTGTATTCTTTCACTTGGCCACATTGGGATAAAGTCTGCTCTCACTCTGCTGCAATGCTGAAGGCATTGGGGTAATTACGGTGTAAAATCAAGTAAAATTTGCCCGGTACGTTATATTATTATTTTCCCTTCTCCCAATAGATATGACAACAAAATGTACATCCAATGAGTTTTTCCTAATGTCCAATGTGAGAATATCTATTTTCAGCCCTAGTCTAGTGGCCTTGTATTGCCTTCCATCACCCATTCTGCTTCAAAGGAAAATGCAGCTTTTCCCCTCCCTATGGCCCAATTTATACACAGAACAGCCTCCTTTTTTCTAACTCCGCATAGGCCAGAGATCAGTTTTTGCTAAGTATACCATCCAACAACACTCTTATATGTCAGACAACCAGATCAGATAAGGTTCTAGAAGATGAGGGAAAGGAAACAATTTTACACAGAGAAAACCATAAACTAAAAGATAAAAGTGAGCCTTGCTGAGTAGGATGGAAAGCATTGATAGATTGGTCCCAACATGAAAAGTATGATATGTTGAAAAATAACCTGGATTTACAGCATGGTAGAAACTAGTCCAGCCTCTGACCCAGGTCAGAGGAAACAGAAATGTGAGGGGGAAGATTCAAGGGAGTGTGGGGGATGATCATGTCTGTGTTATAGTCCTTACCTCTCTTATAGCGTCCTTGTTCCTGTAGGTGGAAATATTTGCCTTGACTGTTTTCTTAATGGCCTGTCTGTCTGCTCATAAAAAGACACACAGTATATTCAGTTTTGGGTATTAGTTGCTGTTCCGTGTGCCAAAATACTGGATAATTTATATTCTCTGGAAGGATCCATTTCCTTCATTCTTTACCTGCTCTCTATTTCTCCCTTTCTAACACTGGGTACCTATTGCCTGTTTCTAGCAAATGCAGTTTCTTCCCCAAGAATTGTTGTTCTACAGCCCCAATCTTGCACATGTGCGTAGGTGCTCCCATATAGTGCTAATGATTTTATACAGCACCTTATATTGTGTACACATTCGTTGTATTTCTTCACTACCAGAGAGAGGCCCTTTCCATCCAGTATAGTCAAAATAGCAGTGACTTGACACGAAACACTGATTTTAATAAAACAGCAGGCACAATACATATTGGATAGATGGGGCACCACAGATTCACTGCTCTTGCCGCAGTGCTAGTTGGACACCCTGAAGATATTAACAGAAGTGGTACAGCTTAGGCAGTGTGCTGGAAGCTTCCCCTGCCACCAGTTTGCTTCAGCTCCAACTTGGCTGGCCACCCCTGGGTAAAAGGGGCGTTCATTCTCCAAACCCATTCAATCAGTGGCCTTTCTGCTAAGACGGCTCGTTGCGGGTATTGTTTTTTATGTGACTCCCTGTCTTCTAGATTTCGATCACTTAACTCAGTTCTTACAGGCAGACGAACAGCCATCTGATGGTAACAGTGGAGGTGAAAGGCACTATAGCCAATGGTCAATCCCTGAGCCACTCAATCTCTCTACTTCTTATTTTGCCACTTGTTTTTACTATGAATTGTTCTCCCTTTCCTTTTATATTGGTTGCCTTTTGAATACTCCTGCAGTTGTGACCTGCCCTCCTCCACGCTAATTGAAAGTTAAGGAGATTCAATTATAAGAGAACAGTAATTGACACAGAGGAGGATATAATATGGTAGAAGAAGCAAGATTTGGGTAGGGAGACATACTTGTGCTTGCTATTGAAAGAATGGCAAGGATGGGAAAAGCAACACACTTATTTACCCAAAGTATTCGATTTCCTGACAGTTCTTTAACAGAGGGTAATGGACCTATTGTGCAGTTTGTTAATCAATTAAAGTTTCCTTCCCAAAAGAGGCGTTGAGGTGCAAATTCACTCCTCTGTCCCTGATCAAACACAAGACCTTGCCTAACCCTGGATTTTCTGCACATTCACTAAACAAAGAGTCATAGCCACAGTAGAGCATCCACTTTCTCGTTTTAATGTGGTTTTCTTATTTCTGTTATTTACACAGCAAATACTACTGTCCTTTACATTTCTCACTCAGGCAAAACGTTTAGTGCCCTAGTCCAAAGAGTTTATCTCTCAACAAGTAATTTTAGAGGGATTTAATTTCAGCCAGCAAAATGGTAGGAGTCCCTTTTGTTAGAAAAGGGTTTATCATCCAAAGAGTGTAGCTGCAGAGGCATTTAAAACAAGAGAACTTCTAATAAAAGAATAAATAGACATTTCTGGATGAAGAATTGCACTTTCAGGTTTCAAGACCTACATCTTTCAGGGCTGGCACACTGTTATTACTTTGACAACACTGTATTCCAATGCTAGGACACAACTGAGTTTTAACGCCAGGTGGTAACCCCCATGGTGCTAGTAATATGGCTTCAGAAGTCTTCCGTATGGTCAGATGCTTGTACTGTACTGAGGTGCATGATGTATAACAATTTAAAGGCGCTTATTCTAACGAGATCTTTTGTAGAGAAGGTTGGGAATTTTCCATCCATGTTCTTCAGAGGAAAATGCAACTTCCACAAAATTGAAATTTTCCATGGGCTTTTGCTGAAACTTTTTGATTTTCCACTAGGGAAAAGAGAAATTAAATATCTTGTTTTTAGGTTGATCCAAACTGAAACCATTTGGTTTGCTGAACCAACCAAACACTTTGTGTTGGTCTGTGTGACATTTTATATGCATCTTGCTTCAGCTGCTGTGGTGCCTGATGGGAGTTCCTTATGCCCCCATTCTCTATGGACTGAGCTACATGGCTGAATGATGTCTCCCAAGATGCACCACTGTCTGCCCTCGAGTTGACTCAAAGTGGTCATGCCTCATGGGAGATGTAGTCTAACCCAGAGGCCTGACCCAGAAAGTAGAATAAGGGCATGAGAAACTCAATTTACAACTGCCGGGATGCTCTGCAGCAGCTCATCAAGATGCAGATTAATATTGAACTGATGAGAATGTTTCAACAAACAAACAAACAAACAAACAAAGCATTTTGATTCAGGATTTTTTTTTTAAATTTGCCTTGAACATTCCTTTTTGATACTTCAGCTCTTTGTCCCAGCTCAGAGTGAAAACAGATTTTAAAATCTTGGAATTTCCATCCAGCGGGAAATTCTAATTTCCTACTAGTTCTAATAATTTGTATTGCTGGTAACTTGTTCAGAGGGAAGAATATCAACAAGGATATTCTCTGCAATTTGTCTATCTAATGTTTGGACTGAGTATTAAAGTAGTGTTTGTACTCCTAAAATGTACAATTTTTCTGCATTTTTACAATTCACATTCTAATATCTCACATTTTTTCCTCTAGAATTTTGTGTACTCAGTAATATGAAACAGATTAGAATCAGATAATTCCTAAGATTACAATATTCAGTTTTTAATCACATCTGAAGACGATAATGCCTTATGAATATGAAAACAGAAACCTCTAAGGGTTTCTTTTAAGTTCAACTATAACAGTTATCAACATGTGATTATAACTGGGTGCTAGGAATCTCATAAGGCTTCCCAATTGTATGTATTTATTTATACATGCTCCGAGTTTGAAGAAATGTCCGTGTGTGCACTGTGTGGGAAATGCTACTTGTTTGCATCAGGTGTCAGGAAGCCTTTGATTAGTCTAAGCACTGAGAACAATTGGATGTTTTCTTTCCTGTGTCTTTTCACATTTTTTGTTCAATTGAATTTATAGCCTTTGAAAGTAAGACGCTGGTGTCACTGGCAAACTTAGGTATAGCATAAGGACTCGCAGTAAGCTTTCCTCAGACTGATTTGCCAGTTTGCCTCAGTTCTGTTCCTGCTGTGTACCTCATTCTAATTTTGGACCTTGATGTGGCTATATCTAAACAAATATTGAGATACTTAGGTTGCCCCCATAATCCTAGTTTCTGGACACCTTATATTTCAACTTTGAAATGCATCAAGCCTTGTTATTCCACACTTTACTCTCTCAAGTGAGTGCAGATTAGACAGTGATTTCTCTTTTGTTCATGAGATGGACAAGTGCAAACTAGGATAAGTCCAAAATAATTTTCATGTGATCTAAGCAAAGCTTAGACTTAAGTATACAGAAATAAGAGGCTAGTGAATCCACTGTTCCACCTAGCATCTCAGTTTTTGTTCAGCTAATTCAACTTAACCTTTACATGATTGAAATGAGCTTTGATTATCATTTCTGTATTATCCTAACACTGAAAACCTCCAGTTATGGATCCTATTGTACTAGATGATGTACAATACAACCAAAAGACAGTTCCTGCCCCAACCGGTTTATAATTAAATACAAGACAAGAGACAGATACAGACAGATGATTTAGACTAAACACTGATTCAGATGTTTTTCTCTATTTCTGTATGTTGATAGGCTAAGTCAGTAGTTTTCAACCTTTTTTTGCATTTGTGGACCCATACAAATTTAGAATGGAGGTGCGACCCTCTTTGGAAATTTTAGACATAGCCTGTGGATCCCCAGGGGTCTGCAGACCACAGGTTGAAAACCACTGTTCTATGGTAACAACCTTCCGGGGACCCCTTAGACATAGTCTGCAGACTCCCCCAGTGGTCCATGGAACACAGGTTGAAAAACTCGGGCTAAGTGTTCACATGTGAGCAACTAATTGCATGCTTAATTGCTGTTAAATAGTGGACATTTATTTGAAAGCATTTGGTATCCGCATCTGATGCACAGCTAGTTTTGTACTAGGCCTCACTTGCTGTGTAATCTCTTGATAATTGCCCATTGAAAAGTTGCTTATTTTATAGTGTCCTACTTTCACTTTTTGAAAAAGGAAATCATTTTAGGGAAAGGTGACAGACTGATGATTCTGGAGACTGAGTCATAGAATTTAGAAATGCGTTAGATTATCCAATCTCCAGGCAAGTGCAGAAATATTCCCTATAATACATAGTTCTCTGAAGTTCTGTCTACATGATGGGTATGATACAAGCAGTGACAGTGCAAGTTCACCATATGTTCCCTCCTAGTGTGCTTTAGTTTTGTTCTGAGGTGTTAGTTCAATCCTTTGGCTCATTTAGTTCTTGGCCTCCCCTCAGGCTGCCAACCAGGATCAACTGGATTGAAATAATCAACTAACTTCATGCAGGCCACAGAACAATTGTCAGATGCCAGTGACTCAGACTCACCTTTGCCCTAGAGGAAGACTAATTCCTATACTTTATCAGTGCTGTAAACCAAACTGCCTCTAATCTGACCTCTGCTTCTGATCCCTTAGTTTTGCCTTTTATATGCTATCACCGAAACGTCACGGTTTAACTTGTCTCTGTTCTGTGTAGCTGTTTATGCCGCAGAACTCCCTCCTGATGTACAGGACCTATGTTTTATATCCCAGGGATTTATAATTCACTCACTAGTATTCTTCTCTGATGCAACAGTATTTGCTTTTGCTATTAATGCAGAAAGTGTCAGCTGTGCTCTGAGGTAAATCACCCAGTTAACAACCAAGACATGCCTAAATAAACAGTCAGTCATCCCTTAATGTAGACATTGCTCTCATTCTTAAACTTCACCTATTTGTTCTCCTTCCTCCCCTCCCACTGCTATTTGCTAGGGTGGAGTAGGAATGAGGGAGATCCTGGGGCATAATTGTGCATAAGGATCTTTGGCAGGAAGAAAGTTAATTTATTGCTTTATTACTGCAAACTCTCTTCAATTTATGCCTTAAGCCATTTCACATTTGGGTGATAGTGAACATTTAGGTTTGTGACATCAGATATAAAATACCACCCAGGAGGCTGCATGAGAGAAGTGAAGAGAAAGGCAGGGTTCTTCAAGTCTGGATTGATGCAGGCTTAGCAGAAGTAACAGCTGCTGCTGTAAGGCAGGAAGGTAAAGATAGTTTATGAGGTGGGGGTAATTTAAGTGCTACAAGCCAGTGTATGTCTACATTTCATATTTATAGGTCAGTACCACCCAGAAACTCATCAGGATCAGGCCCCATTGTGTTTGGTACTGTACAAATGCAAAGACACAATCACTGACCTGAACAGTTTGCAACTGAAGATGATTGACACATGAAACATGTTGGGGGGATGGGATGCAATACAGTGAATAAACAATGAGAGTTCTGTAGCATTTTAAAGACTAACAAATTTAATTTCAGCAGGCATAAGCTTTCGTGGGCTCCAACCCACTTCCTCAGATGCAAGTAATAGAAATCATACTGGGGGCAACATATACATATCCAAGGGAAGTGACAACAATGGGGGAGGTGGATGAAGGCAGGATACTTGAGGCCTAATTACAACCATTGAGTAGGAGGTGAGAATGGGTGATCAGAGGTAATTACTTCAGTGTATGCAGGTGATATGCATGGCTAGTTCTCTTAACCTAGTAAACATTAATTGACTAATTTCTTACAAGTCTCATGGCAGAGGTTGAAGTGTGGGGGCGGGATGGCTTATGGATCAGTGCAGAGTGGGTGTTTTGTGTGGAAGAAAGCCTCAAAGTTTTTGTGAGAGATGCCGATAAACGGACAGATGAGGTTGGCATCTCTAGCAAGTGGCTGGGGTTAAATAGGAACAGGCACAGTGACAAAGGGCTTTGCAAGCAAAGACAAATACTTGAACTGTTTTGTGTTAAGAGCTGGCTGGAAATGGAATCTCTGCAGGAAATTTTGGCATTTCAAAACTTGTCATTCCACAGCTGAATGAAGAATCTAGAGCTCCCACAAAATGAAATTTTTGAAACTACCTTTTTTAAATGTTTTGACTTTTCCATTACTTTGTTTCAACTTTGTTATAATTTATAATGTTTCAATAACTTCCCATTAAATGTTATAAATACATTTCCATTAAACAATCATTTAGCTGAATCAGCAGTTTTCCACTCATGGACAGTTCCTTGAGAAACCTTTTGACCAGCTCTAGTAGTATGCTGGTGGACTAATTCCCTGGCCCTGGAATGATCAGTGCCATACTAGAGTCTGTTTTGCTTCAAAGCACAGTTTGTTAGTTAAGCAGAATGGTTCCCAGGAATGGATTTCTCTTTTCTCTCTCTCAGCCCTTCTGGGTCCTTGACCTGGCCACAAGAGTCTGCCTGGTCCCTGCAGTGTTCACTTTCCAGGACATCTGTCTGAGAGTCTCCCAATAGCTGGGTTCTTTGTCTTACTCTAGCTTCTACAAAACCCTCCTTGCAGTTTTCCAGCCCCACTGGCCACTTGCTGGTGTAGTGCCCAAAACTGCAACTGCCAGATTTTTGCCACCTGTAATAGTTTCTGGCACATAATTTTTGGCTCTACACCAACCTTTCAATGGGGCCTGATGTTCTTGAGTCTATCACTGGACCTTTATCCCCACAGGCTCACCTGGGAGACAGTTGATCTGCCACAGGTGGGGCTGGCCAGTCGCTCTTTAAAGGGGCCAGTCACCCTATGACATGTAATTTCACATCATTTAAATGTTTACAAATATATGGTGAATTGGAGACTCAGGGTTCTATCCGACAAAGCGCTGGGTGCCCTGGGGGCCTGATCATGCAGCACAGCACTCAACCATGGGCTTAGCTTCAGCCTCAGCCTGTACCTGGCAGGTTTGAACCACCAATCGGAGCAAGGGAGTGGGAGTGCATAAACAGTTTGCAGCCTCCCTCCGCCTTGCAACTTGCAGATCACTCGTGACAACTGGAACGAGAGTGCAGGTGGCTCGGGGACGTGCACAGCACACCCTTGTGCTGTGAAGATGGCTCTAGGCGAACTGTGGAATGAGACACAGGGGGGCTGGGCCTGCTGAAGGCTCCCTGCTCTGCTTCCCCCAATGGGGCGGGCCTTCCTGCGCCCCAGCCCCAGCCAGCTGTGGGGCGTGTCTTATTCTCTCACTGCCCGGTTTTGATTTTTGCTTCGGAAGGGCTGGGCGGGGCTTCCCCCCGGCTGTATTCTTGTCGCTATTGCATTGGCTACAGCACCCGTCAGTCCCACCGCTTTGCTGGCCCAGCCGCGCGGCTGGAAGGGTGGGGGGCTGAGGGCTCAGCGGGTTCCATTGGCCACAGGGAAGCAAACCAATAGGCCGCGGCAAGGCGGGGCCCGGCTCCCCATTGGGGGAAGCAGGGCAGGGGCCCCCCGCCCACATTCCACAGCTGGAGAGGCGTGGGAAAGGCTGCTGGCCGCAGGCTCGTTCCTGACTTCTGATTGGGCGGAGTCTTCGCCACCAGCCCGCTTCCCTTCAGTGATTGGCCGTTTTCATGGAACGGGGCGGGGGGGGGGGGGTGAGTCGGTGGCTGGTGGCACTCGGGGTCTGGAGCAGCTGTGGGGAGGGTCTCCCCAGCTGACCGAGGACACTTACCATCCATTGCAGCCGGACGCGCACGCTCTGCTCCGCTGCCGCTCAGCTGTGTGTAAACAGGGCGGGCAGCGCAGCGCTGCTGCGCGTCTGTCTCGAGTTGAATATATCTGTGTCCGTGTCTCTCGCTCTCCTCTCGCGGGTGGGTGAGGCAGTGTTAAGTGCCAAGAGAGGGAGCGCTTTGCGCACATGGAATAAGGCTGCCCTGTGTGAGCCCGGTGCCCAGGGTGAGGTGCGCCCAAATACACCCTCCCCCCTCACCCCAGCTCCCTGGGCTCGGTTGTGGTTCGAACTGGCCATGGAGGTGTTGGAAAATGGGGAGCAGAACCTGTTGCATTGGGATCGGAAACTGAGTGAGCTGTCAGAACTGGTGGACTCCGATGCCCTGCTGTACAACACGGTGAGAAACAGCAGCGCTGGGCTGTTCGTCTAATAGGGACACTGAAGGGGGGGGTCGTGTTTGGGAAAGGGGGGAGGTGTGCAATCACTCTAAGGTGGGGGGCCGCCGCTCTCTTGGGGGTGCGGAGGAGCAGGAGCTGGGCTTGCCCACATCTGTCCTGAAAAGTTAGGCTGGTCTGTTAGCAGGAGTGCTTGTGCGTACTCCGTGTAGGAGGCGTTCAGAAATCTTCCTTGGGCAATTATGGATGTGCATGAAAAGTCAGAGTAATGCCACTTCCTTTCCCTGTCAGTGCTTTTCTTTGGCATTCCAGCCCAGTGGCTGAAGAACCCCAGGGTAGAGCTAGGCCCCATTTGGCTTATGCATTTGGAGGAGCCCTAAAACTGCTTTACAGTTCATAATGGCAGAGGGGGGGTGGGTGGAAGTTTGGAATTTTAATCGGGTGGTAACTAGAAAAACAGATGCAACCAGGACATTGTTGAAATGCATTTTCCTTTCTTCATGCCTTTCTAAACCAGAATGACTGTGAACATACAGGGAGAACCCTTACAGTGCATGAAGGTGCTGTTGGACCCTAAGCCATTTTTAAAAATGTGACTTAAATTTCATATTTTATTTAAGCTGCAGAGGCAGATGTGGGTGTGTAATTTATGGTTTGGATTCCTCTCCTTCCCCCCCTCCCCCCCAGTGCAAATTAAGAGGTTTGTAAAGCTTTAACTTAAAGCAGCAGTAAGAAAATAACAGATTTAGGGAATTTACCATAATGGGTGTATTCTTTGGGTGAAATCCAAGGCTCTGAAATTCTGAGGAATTGGTTTCTGCCTTTTGCAGCCCACCACCATTAGAGGTTACACTTGAAAGGGAGTTGGAGCTCTACTTCCTGGAAGATTTTTGTGGTGGACAAGGGGAGAAAGAAGACATCATCATCCTCTGAAAAAGGCACTGTTAATTGTTACGAAAGGCACAGTTGCAGCCAGATGTATGATTTACTTCACTGCAGTGTGCCAAAAAAGCCGCTTCACCAAAAATAAGGCCAAAAGCGGATGTTCCTGAGGCACCATGGGAAAGGGGGAAAATGACGTTCATCCAGGCAAACAATGCAGAATTATTAACACAGTCTTCCACAGCCAGATCACAGAGAAAAGTATTTTCTACTGAAGATCTTATTTTTATAGTGGCTGGCAACCCCTTGTTGGGTGGAAATGATCCAGGTTTTGACCTGAATTCTACAAAATATAGAAGAAAAATAGGTTTGTGTGATATGTACCAAGCGATTCCACCGTCCAGATTACTTTATATTACTAGTTGTTGCAAAGCTGAGAATTTGGAATTGACCAGCTGTTTAATAAGCTTTTAGTTTGTTGGGTTGCAGTGTTGTTGTGGCTGTGTTGGTCCCAGGACATTAGAGAGATGGAGTGGGTGAGGTAATATCTTTTATTGGACCAATCCAAAAAAAAATTATTTGGATACAGTTTAGGAAAGCATATAAATGCCTGTTCTCAGTACAACAGTTCATAGCTGCTGGCTACAGAAACCCTCACTGTAAACATGCATCTAACCCTGCCATGTGAAACATGTACAGGGACTCTCCTATGCCAAGGCTAAGCAATCTCTCTGGTAAATTCTTTCTTATAGGCTTGTCTTCCTTAGGGAAAAAAAGGTGTGTTAATTGACGCGTTAAAACGACAATTACCTTGTTTACACAGGGATTTTAGTGTATTAAAAACCTAGTGTGTAGACAAAGATAGTGGTAATACTAATGTGCTAGTTAACCCACCTTTTTTTCATAGTGTGGACATGGCCTTTGGTTAATTTTCAAATTGTGCTTGAATTTTCAGATTCCAGTTTTCTTGCTTTTAGTAGCAACTGTTGATGAAGCTGTGGGCACAGTTGTCTGAGTTCTTCCCTGGAGGTATATTGTATAATCTCTGGAATCCTGAGTGCCACTCTTCACCACTGCCTGTAACATCCCTGTTACCGCAGCCTTGTTTGTGGCTGGGGCTCCCTTTCCCATTGAAGCCTATCAGTGCTGCTTAACGTACAGAAGAAGCTGCTGTTGTGTCACAAGGATCTCTTTTGTTCCTCCCCTCCAACCCTGATCTTGTCCTGCAAAGGCAGAATGTTTCATCACTTCCCATCAGTCCTGGCAATGAGAGATGGAGATCATTAACTGAACTCTTTTCTGTTCCATGGAAACGTAGAGCCCAATCATTTGGTTACCATGCTGGTTTCCAATATTAACCACTCTCTAAGGTGGGAAATTACTGTTTTGCAGCACAAATGTTATTTTAAGCCTTTAAAACAAAGATGTTAAGTCTGGAGGAGAGTGTCTTTAAAGGGTCAACAAAAATTTAACTATATTTGCCAACCTCCGTCTATTTCTACTGCCCATCTTAAAAACAAAACGAGGAAATACCCAACCGCAACCAAACCAGTTTTAGGCCTCCAGCTATTAATTGTCTTTAATACAGATGTTTTGTCTGCAGCCCTGAAAGTACATGCCCACCTGGGTCTCTGATATCAGGTGAAAATGAGTAAGGTTTTCTTGGGTGTGGGGGTGGTGAGGGTTCATTCAAGTCCAATGTGTGTCCACAGAACAAAGTAATAAAACTTGACACAATTGGTAATTCTCTCCTCAAGAGAAGCCCAAGATTGTAATTCCAGGTACTGCTATAGGTCAGGGCTGAGGTGTTCTGGTAGAGCTGCGTGGGGAAGCTTTACCTGCCCTGTCCCTGGCTCTAGGCAGTCCAATCAGTGCCTCATTTTTTGTGAGTACGAAATATACCTAGTTAAAAAGGGAGAGAATAAGAGGTTTTCATTTGACACACCATAGTGCCACTTTGCAAAACTTCACAATTCTGCATCACAGGAAAGGTTTTATGTTAGTCTATGTGCAGAAACATGAATAAACATAACAGCCCTAACTCTCTGTGTGCTGGGCTGGGTGGCCTGAGGGTCCTGTTGCAAGTTCCAACGCTTAATGCAGCTAGAAGGCAGGCTGTCTGTTATATGCTATAACTGTCTTTCTTTCACTCCCATTTAACTGCTTTGTCATTGAAATTTCTTATGCCTTGCACAATTTATATCTTCAGAGAGCGCTGGTGGAAAACTGTCATGTGTTAGGTTTTTTTAATGAGATAGCAAGAGCTCGTTAGTGACAGGAAGCTCTGTGCTGTCCTGTTGAAGGGCCTGCTTTAAAAATAAATTAAAAACAAAAAATGAAAAGGAATGTTTTGAATGAAACAAGGGACCACACGGAGAATGTTCCGCTGGATTTTATAGCTATATTTGGGATGCTTCCTCCCAGTTACTGTTTGGATCGTCAACAGTGACAAAGATTGAATTGCCATTCTAATTCACATTGTCAGCCAGAAGTAGTTCCCTAATTAAATCCAGAGCTTGGGTAAGAAATTGTGGCCACCCAACATACACGTGTTTTCAAAATCCGGTTATTGGCTGCTTGAAATGTGTATAGCTTGTGAAACAAATGATGTTCTGGCTGTGCAGTGGTCAGAAACAGTGCTCCCGCCTCTGTTGTATTTAAATGGAGAGTGCTCTGCTTGTTGTGCGGCAACTAATCCTACCTAGGCATTCGCTATTAGGAGGAGGCCTCTGAAGAGACCATCTGAAACCCAAACAGAGGTGTGAAATTGACATATTTCTGTTGTTGAAAGAATTCTGAGGAAAGCCATCAATAGAAGGAGAAACAAAAGCAACCAATAGTATGAATGATCAAGTGGGTATGTTTCAAGAAGAGAGGATGGTATGATTATTTGACTACTTATTTTTCATAGTAATCCCTCACAGGGAAAGAAAAGCATCTATTCCTACTGTCACAGACACTATTATTTGCAAAGTACAGTTTCTGTGGAGGAATATATTGTGCCTGCTGTAATGAAGTACAAACTCCACAACTACCTTTAACAGAGCTTTTCAGCTGAGTAAAAACTGAGCATTTTCCCGGTTCAGACTTCAGATCCTATAGGATTCAGTGGCTTAGCTACTCCTGCTGCATATGCATTTTTCTTATGTCGTGCATCTGTAAATAGCAACGTGCTCAGTGAGGAGACTATCATGCCCGGTAGACCACCTGCTGTCACATTTATGTGCCTTCAGCTGTGTGTCTGTTTAATTGGATGAACGCCATAGATTGTATTTGCTTGATCACTTCTCTCTCAAGTGATATGCTGAGCCTCCCATGTTCCCTACTCAATTTCCAGTGCAATATTATTATAAAGGCTGCTTATAAATCCCAGTCTGCAGCAGACACCTCTGTGCTAGTGAAACTGGCATACCACCTTGTGACCAGGCATCCGATCCTCTAAGCAGAGGATGTGTGTGCATCTAGGAAAGAGGTGAACAGCCTCTGAGAGAGGTCTTGAATAGGCACAATCTTCTATTCATGTGTGATGGACACAAGTAAAAAAAATGTGATGGGAAAACTTATGGGCAGTCAAACGCTTGGCAGTGTGTGCATATATAATATATAAAAAAGATAATTCTGTCACTGAAACATTGCCTGAGAGACAGCTACCTTTATATATTTAAAAATGCCTTAATCACCCCAGCCCAAGCAGTGCAAGATTCAAATTATTAATCAGATCTGTGTAAACAATATGTGTTGAAGTGTATTAGTACATTACACAACTATTTTAAAATGAAGGTTCCACTGTAGCTAAATTGCCAGTACCCAGATTCAGCTCCTTGGGGCTTCTATGGCTTTTCTTGCCACACCTGATGATCTCAGCAGTGCCTAAAGCACCCTAAGGAATGCTGCTCCCTGCCTCACTATAGGCGTTTGTGATATCCTCTGAAACAGAGCCCTGAGGAGCTGAATTCAGATCTTGGCAGGCAACAGGCAAAAGACAGTAACACGTAACTGAAGTCCACGTAAGCTGACCTGCAGTTGATGCCATCCCAGCAGGGTTGAGTGCCTCACTGATAAATACCAGGTCCTGATACAGATGGATAAATCTATTGACAAAATGCTCTTTGAAATGTCAACTACCTGTTCCATTTCTAGAAGGCAATCGAAAAGTAAATGGTTGTTATAAAGAACTTTTAAATGTCAAAGGCTTATCCAGTACCGATGCGGCAATCTCATTCCCATTTTGCTGTTTTTTAACCTCTTTGTCGTTTGCTTTTGCTTCTGTACGGCGACAGAATGCAGCTGGATTTAATATTGATGTTCAACTAGAACATCAGCATCTAAAGGTGATGCATGTAGAGCAGAACTGCAGGTGTGTTTGGCTATATGTAGAGGGTATGTTGGGCTGCACTGAAATGGTTGACTTAAATGTTTTAGGCCTAAATTTTCAGAAGTGACTGGTGATATTGGGTATCTGAATTCTTGCGTACTCAACTTGAGACACTTTAAAGGAGCCTGATTTCTCAGAAAGTGATGAGTACTTGCCCTCTGAAAATGGAGCCTTTAAAAGATTGCAAGTTGGGCATCCAAAAATGGAAATGCCCCTAATCTCTAGTCACTTCTGAAAATCTAGGCCGCCTTGTAGGCTTCAGTGTGGCATTTGCATGAGTTTGTAAATCCATGAGGACACTACAGGGGATGCTAGGGATACTTCAACTTCAGAACACTTGCAGAGCATGGACCTGTGGGGCATATGCAGTCAGTTTGCATGTGCAAAGGAATGCATTGTCAGCTCTGGAGTCTCAGCAGGTTGTTCATGCTTACCTCCTTTGATGTGCCCAAACAAAACGAAACCTGAAGTTCAATAATGTCAGAGTTCAGAATCGTGATTGTCCTCTAAGAAGAATTTGGGAAACTTTGATCTGTTCTTATCTCTTCAGATAAATTGTCCATTTCAAGGTAATGAATCTCATCAGGAATTTGCAATGACTCATTTTCTCTCTTTTTTCAAACACTGATCACTGTCTGCTTAATATTCATTTGACTTCTGCAGAAAGAGTACATCTGAATGGGCTTTCTTGGATTGACTGTTTTTCTTTTTTTTTAAATGTGTGGCACTTGGGGCTATTTCATTTGTTAATTAAATCTGATATGCTGCTTAGTTTTACATACACATTGCAAATCAATGTTTCCCCAGCATGTGTACCACTGGGCCTGAAGTGAACTTTATTGATTTAAGATATTTTATTTCTTTTGACAGGGTAGCCAAGTTATGGCTTCTGTGGAAAAACAGAACTCCATGTTTCTTGTCTTACATTAGCCCAGGATTTTATAGGCATTAACTTTTTTATTTAATTTCCTTTTGATTTTAAGAGTGCTGGTACATTTATTTAAAAGTGCAGTTCCTCGTATTGCACATTTGGTTTTAACTCTGCCTGCTTAAGGAGTTGACTAAAGACTCGACATTTCTTCTCCTCTGTAATTGGGCATGAAGGCAATTCTGTAGCTTGGTTTCCATCCTAATGTGACATCACTAATCAGATCTTCTAAAGAATAAGCCAAGGCTCTCCAGTAAAAAGAGAAGTGAAGAGCTGATATTTCAATATATATTTTAAAAGGCACACGTGTTAAACAACTTTGAGACAGTCTTTATAAATTATGAAGAAGCTGAAACAAAAACCAACAAAAATACTTGTGCTCTACACTTGCCATTTAAAAAAAAAAAAAAAAAAAAAAAAAAGAGGAACACAGTTGTTTACAAGAGATTTGCTGAATATCTAAGTTATCGCTGATTTTAGTAAAAGCTGACCGAGAGATGCACGTGGTGGTTTGAAACTTTACCCATGCCATCGTATTTCCTGTCAGTTAAATTTAGAAAAATAAGTGTATTGGATTTTCTCCACCTGGGCTTCTTTTGGACTGACGTGTAGCTGTAAACTTAATGTGCTGAATCTGTAATGCTGCTTGGACTTGGGTGGAGAAGAGGGGTGATCTGTTCTGGGAATGACATTGGGGCATGGTGGATGAAAGCAAGTGTGCACGTGTAGCACAGAAAACACTCTTTTTATGCCTCGTGGAAGCCTCTAGTCTGCAATATCCCAGCTAAATCCTTCTCAAGACTTAGAAGGAGCCTCTTGAAGATATATATAAAGGTATATTGCTATTCCAGGCAGAGGGCAGTGTGAGATTGTTTGGACAAATAAATGTATCATTCATGTTATTACTAAAATTGGGGTGTCCTATAGCTGGGAACAGAGAGCTTTTCATTTGGTTATGCTGTGGGAAGAGAGTACAGCCTCAGAACTCCTCACAGATCTCTGTACCACACTTTAAAAAGACCTTTCATGGTGGCTTTTTCAGCCCTACCCTAGAAAAGGTGGCAACTGTGTGCCTTCTACTATCCTTTCAAATAGATTTGGAATAAAACTGGGTTCTTCTCAATCTTTTCTTTTCATGAGCATCGCTATCTTCTAGCAGTAATGACAGACGGCTACCAGGCAGATGACTACCCCCAACCCATTTATTGGATAGTTTTAACTTGGTTTTGCTGTTTTCTGGCTGTTGTTTCTTTATGCGTATTAATACTCCTGGAGCAGTTATCATGTTATGTCTGTCTGTCTTTCTCTCCAGATAGAGCCTCCAAGCTCTTGGTTGTCTAGGATTTCCTTGCTTCCTGGCAAACAGAGAAGTGCACAGTTGTTCTCGAGATATTCAAAACGACCTGTGACCAAACCCCCTCTCTCTATCCCCTCCTCCCCCCAACTTCTGTCTCTTCCTTGTCTTTTAGCTTTTCTTGGTTGCCTGCTGCATCCTGATTGCAGCACAACTCACTGGGATAGGACACCTGTGCCCAAGTCCATTGACCAAGACTCTGCAGGTAGAGTAACTTATTCTGGAATAGAATCAGTTTTATTCCAGAATAGCTAATAGAGTGTTCTGCTATAGTTATACTGGGAAATTTCCCTGTGTAGACAAACACTTACACTTCTCAAAAGCTAACCTAGATATAAGGCATTCTCAGTGTAATGACAGCAAGAGAAAGAAAAGTGAAGAACTTACATCCCATAAAAGTAGTCTCCCCTCTCTGACTACTTCAGTCATCCTATTAGCATCATACATCTGTTAGATATCAATTCTCTTTGCTGCTTCCAGAGATCTCCTCTTATTGAGCCATGATGCCCTCTCCCTCCTGGTTCCAGGGCAGCAATCTTCACTTTTCAAATCAGATTTCTTCTGGTACCTAAACGCACCTAGTTATGGATTAGCTGCTCTCCATAGGAGAGGCAAAAGATCCTTGTATGATTAGTAGCCACATTTTAAAAGCTTAACCAGGCTCCAGTATCACCTTTCCCAGGCCTCTTGGCTACGATTATCTAGTTTGTCCAAGCTCCATGTAAAAATCCCCTACACAACTTGCCCTTTGCCAAGAAATACAAATAATGAGCAACAAGGCCCCAAGCTTTCTCAGTTCAGGGGAGGGAGCCTCATCTCTGCCTTCTCTTTAGGTCCTTTCTCTCACTCAGTAACAGGTAAAAGAGTGAGAGAAAAGTCAGCCTCTCTGGAGGCCACTTTACTGGCAGAGATCATCATGATTCTGTGGGTAGCAGGGACTGAGAAAATCAGCCTTAGGACTTTCAGTGATGGAGCTTTTAATTGTCTCTTGCCGTCTCTTCAAGTCTTGGATCTCGTTTAGAGCTTCCTAAGTCTTCCAAATATATATATTTTCTGAACTGGGGTCCTGTCCTCTGGTTCTGCTTCTCTGTCTGGGAAGGCTCCCTCCACAGCACCTCACTACTTTGTGGGAGACAGGGTGGCATGCAATGGAGAGAGTCTCGGTGACCAACTGGCTGGCCCCTACTGCTTGTTCCTCGCAACTGCTCAAAAGTAAATGCTTCTGTGTTGAAATTGCAAATTGAGAGAGAGAATAGAGTGGAAGAGTAAAAACTGCATTCCTCCTTGGGCATGTGGAATAGGCAACAGGAAAAATCCAGTGGGTTAAGAGCAAATTATCAAATGCTGTTGGGATTAGGCAAGTTCTGTTTAAGCTGTAAATGAGGGACTGAGCAAATATAAGGGATGCATATTAATGATGATAGTTTTGGCCTTGTGGAGCTTTCTTTGGCAGCAGATGTGTTATTTTTTCATTTGATTCAACATTTCTGACTCAAGTAATGTACAATAATGAAGGTTGGTGACAAAATCAGATAATAAATGAATATAAAATATATATATTTTTTGTCTTCCTTTCCCCCCACCTTTTGTATGTTCTTGTCATCTTAGACCCTAAATCAGGGGTGTCAAACATCTGGCCAGTTTTTTTGAGACGTGCTGCCGCCCAAAGTGAGGGCATTGGCACTTAGAGATTTCTCTGCCTGCGGCATTGCTGGTTTAAGAGTCCGGCATCAACGCTTTAAGACATTTCACGGACTCAGAGAAATCTCTTAAAGCGGCAATGCACTCAGTCCGGCAACACGGTCCCCCGTGAAATCCCACTGCCGAAAAGGGCTGATGCTGCGCCGCCGAAAAGGGGAAGATGGCCTGAATTTTTCGGCAGAGGGTATTGCATGGCCCCTGTGAAGTGCAGTTTATGAGAATTTGGCCTGTCACCATCAGCGAGTTTGACACTCCTGCCCTAAATCCTTTAGGGTTGGAACTGTATCTCTTTCTGTGTTTATAAAGTGACTAACAGCGTGGAGCCCTGATTCAAACAGGAGTTTGAGCTACACTAAATATAAATATTAAATATGAGGGGGATGGAGGTTAAGGTCCATCTAAAATGAGGGACACTTCTCATCATGAGGCCAAACTGAGGGGTCGGAAAGGCACGGAGAGGAAAGAAACAGCATAAATAAAGGATGGGACACTAGCTAGCTAGGACGGACTTATAAGAATAGAGCTGTCCCTGCCGCTGCCTTTGGTGTAAGTGAGTTACTATGAGGATGCCAGTGACCATTTAGTGCCTTCCCTGCAGCTCGGAAGTCAGTAACTTTTTTGCCATCTACCAGCTTTAAATCGTCTGTATGTGATCCTGCTCTTCTGTGATTGGTACCGGTGAAAAGCAAAAATCTAGTGGAGGGGAAACAGATTTTTAATGCCACTTTTTCCCTTTTGTCTGCCAAGAAAGGATGTTCCCATGCAGTTGCATTGGGACATGCCGCCTCATTTCGCACAAACTGGTGAAGTTCTGTAGTAAGAAAATGGAGTCCAGATGTGTTATTTTGAAAGCCTCTTCTCTGACTTCATGCTGCCCATGGGAGTGAAGCTGCAGGTTGCTCTTTTCTTCCGACTACTAGTTTTTGTCCAACATCTGAGAAATAAAGCCAGTTTGTGCTCGTGAGATCCTCTCCTTACCACAGAAAGGGATAAAGAGAAATGCACCTAGCTGTGTTTTTCTTGTATGGTTGGGGCTGCAGATGCTGGGCAAGATCCTGTCCCCCAGCTTTGCCAGCACGACTCAGATCTGTCTGTAACACCCCGGAAATATTTCACTCCTGGCTCTTGCTTTAGCAGAGATGGCCATCAGAGGTAAGGTGTGCTGGAATGATGTGGGCAAAGTGTCCATTGTTGTTGGGAGGACCCAGCTCTCTCACTTGCATCAAAGATGGTGTGAGTGTTGCTGCTGACTTAAATGAGAGCAGGAGCAGGGCCTTCACAAAATGCTTCCAACTTACTGAGCTGGTGATGCTGAGAGTCTGAGACACTTTTGAAAGAGGCAAAACACAAAAAGCATGGACGACGAAGTATTTAAAGAGACAAGGTGGGTGAGGTAATTTCTTTTATTGGACCAGGCTCTCTTGGTCTGAGAGACCAGTTTTCGAGCTTACCCAGAGCTCTTCTTCATATCTGGGAAACGTACTCAGGGCTGGTCTACACTACAGAGTTTTGTCGACAAAAGTCAGCTTTTGGCGACAAAACAGGGGAGGTGTGCACACTGCAATGCTCCCCCCGTCGATAAAACTCCCCTGCTTTGGCGACAAAATAAAACCACCTCGCCGAGAGGCGTAGAGCTTTTTGCCTCAAAGTTAGAGTGACAAAGGGTTGGTGTAGCTGCGGTGTGCCGTAACTGCGCTTCAGGAGCCATCCCACAATGCTCACCCTGACCGCTCTGCTCACAGCGCACTGCTCCCGGTGTCCATGCAAGGGCTGGTAGTGTGAATGCACTCCACTCACACAAGGAACATAGTGAGGACATGCAACAGGGGTTTAATTACAGAGGTGGCCCTACGCCGGCATAACTTGTGTCGACAAAACTCTGTAGTGTAGACAAGGCCTCAGTGTCACAGCTAAATACAAGGTGAAACAGATTGTTTAGCATAAGTAGTTAACACATATTTCAAGGGACCATTCGAGGTGAAGTGACCCATTAATACCACTCCAGTCATAGGGAGGAAAAGAGCGTGGGGGGGAAGGGAGTGGTGGTTAGTGCGTTATGAATTGTAATTATTAGCCATAAATCCAGTGTGTCTATTCAGTCCATGGTTTTCAGTGTCTAGCAAAGTTAGGAATGTATGCTCCCCAGCTTGTCTTTTGAAGGTGTTGTGCAGAATGAGGACGTGGAGGGCAGATATAGAGCAATCATTTTGTAAAAAGTGTTCACCCTTGAGCGATATGGTGGGTTTTTTTTTGGGGTGGAGGGTGTTAAATCATTTTTCTGTGTAAGTTCATTTGAGAATGTAGCGATTGTCTGCTTTCACCCACATAGTTGTTGTTATGGGGTACCTCATCCACTGCACTGAATGCCCCATGTTCTGATAGGCGTATATGTATAGGACCCATGGCTCTTGAAAGGTGCGTTGGTCATCTTAGCAGTGGAGATATGTCCACAGGTTTTTCGTCTGTTCTTACTGGGTCTGGTGCTGCTTTGAGTGGTGCGTCCTGGCCTGTGCAGAGCTTGCTTCTGATGATGATCTTGGAGAGGCTGGGGAGTTGTTTGAAGGCAAGAAGAAGGGGTTCAGGAAAGATTTCCTTCAGGGTGCCCACTGAGTATGGATTGTAACGGTTTAATGATGTTCTGTGTGGGTTCTAATGTGGACGGATAGGTGACAACTAGTGGTGTGTGGTTGATGGGGGTTTGGGTGGCCCGTTCTGTGATACAATCTATTTCTCTGGTGGAGTATCTTTGTTTGGTGAAGGTGGTTTTAACCAAGCAATTTTTGCGTTAAGGTGTGTATCCCAGACTTTCTCCTCTTCCAGGATCTTGCTTCCTAGCCTTGGGTACCCTTCTTAGCCACAGACCCAGCTTCTGAACTAGCCATTGCAGGACGCTAGAAGTTTGGCAGATGTTAGCTAATGCACTTCGTGACCATTTTCATTTCATTTTAATTTGGTAGCCTTTTGAGATTCCCCAGTGGTGGTGTCTTACTCTTATAGAAGCCACATGGCGAGACGCTAAATTCCTGGAGTCTCTCATTGGTTGTAAGTCTTGCTGTCCTCAGTAGGACTGATGATGAAATCCAAATAGAAACCTGTTTAGTCTTCCTACTCCAGAGTTTGGAAGCTGCAATGTAAGGCCTTATAAGAGAGGAGGGAGCAAAAAGAAGATCCTCTGAATCCTGTACTGTTGTTCTTGTCAGTTTTTGGCCTGATTTGGACAGATGTGAATGTGGAAAGAACCTTCTCTGTACTAGTTTTCCTCTCCAGAGATTTCAGTGCCTAGTGAAAAATTGCTTTGTTAGTAAAAAATACTGAAAATTGTTACCCATCCTCAGAACTAAAACTAAGCCAGTTCAAGAAAACAGTGTCAGATTAAGAGTTATTCCACTCCTACTTACTTGACCACAGAAGCAATCACTGTGTGTGATATGATAGTTAATCTGGAGAGGATAGTGATATTACAGGCAGGATTATGACCTCATATGAGAAATTGGCATTAGGCAGGAGATGCTCTTGAAGCACCTGGCTTTCTTGCAGATGTTCTTGCTTATATAGAATGAAGGCAGGGGAAATTGACTTCTGTATTGTACATTATTCAGTGAAGAGTTAGTTACTCTGTAAAGAGACAGTTGCTGGCTTCCTGCAGAACATATGCCCCTCATTTTGGTAATTCTATCTGGCTGGGCTAGTCACCAGTATTGATTGTATGTCTGTCTCTCTCTCTCCTTGAGTTTCTTACCGCTAGAGTTTCCTTCCCCGGCCTCCTTCCTCCTTGCAATTCTCTCTCTCTCTCTCTTGTTTTTCCAGATAATAGAAACAGACTTCTATTTAAAAAAAGAAAAAAGCTGTAAATTGGTGCCTAATCTCTGTCCTCTGTTTTCTTTGTGAAAGGTTGAAGTGGGTTAGAAGAACTAACTTAAGATGTATGTTTTCAGTGGCTGTATTCCATTTGCCCTTCCCCCTCAACATGACTCATGGAAACATACTCTTCTCTCAAACTTTTCAGAACAAAGCTTGCATTTCCTCTGGCCCTGCTCATTCCAGCCGCTGACTCTCCCCTCAGGGAAAAGAACACCAGAAACAGATAGGAAGGGTTCATGAGCACGGTTAACATATGACAAAAACGCTTTAGTCAAGCAAGAGAAGGGAGCAAGCTGGAGCCCGCAGAAGGCCTCCAGATGTGAGTTTTCATTATGTGTTAACCCTGCCCCTGGAATGCCCAGCCAGCTCACTCCACTGACAGCTGGAAAGTTTTGCTCCTTCATAACTCCCTAAAGGAAAAACCACTGCAGAAAGTAACTTTGACGTATTGTTAGAAAATGATTGAGTGTTGGTGGAGTGAGACATTTGTTGTCTTCTCTTGTCGTGCTGCTTTGGAATTTTGTCCATACTACATCCTATTAGTCCTTGCTCCTTTCAGTGGAAGCTTAATTCTGGGGCAGCTAGAATGTTGTCCCACACAGAACTAGGAGAAGAAACAAAGTAACTTTACCTTTGTCATTATGCTGTGTGGCTTGTAGATGGTCATTTAACAGAATAGCTCTTGCAGCTGAAGGAGCTCACAGGGCACTTGCTCTTACCCCGAATTATTTTGTTGTTGCTATACAGTCAGTTCCCCCTGTTTGCATGGATCTTTCACTCAGTCCCAGGGAGGAGAGAGAGATTTAAAAAAAGAATACTAATAGGAAAATGTGACTGAAACCTGAAAAACTGCCAGGGCCAATATAGTATCTGAAACTTTTTTAACTCTCCTCTAGAAATTAACTAGATTTTAAATCAATAGTGTCCCTTTAACTCTTGTTTAAAGATCTAGAAGAGAGGCATGGGGCGGAATCCAACACGCTAATCACATTTACAGATACTCTGAGGGCAAAGAGGTTATGAGTAAGGCAAGAAATAATAAGAGATTAATTGTGGAAAACTCACAATGCTTCAGGCAGCAGAAGGAAAAATAATTGAAATAGTTATTCTGTGAGAGAGACTTGGAAAGCAGTAGCGTCAAGAGAAAAGCCAGGTGGATGGCAAATTAAACATGAAATTGCAATGGCAAAATGCTCAGTTTTGGGAAACCATACAGAGGTATTGTATCATGGGCCTGGGGACCTGCTAATCCCACTTGGTGCTACTGTAACTGCACTTTGAGTATGTGTTTTGATTCTTAGCCTCTCGCAGATGTTCAGGTGCCAACTTGAGGCAATTCAAAGCAGAGCAACAAAAATTAAGTAGTTTTAGGGACTGGTTTATGAGGAAACTTTAAAGCGTTCCCTATGTATTGTGCTGGCAGGTATTTTGAAGGGGGTATGAAGATGACTTGACCATAACTGCTTGTTTAAAAAAATAACACAGCAGTGATGAGCTTGAGGGTTTTTTCTCAGTTTCATTTATGATTAATTATATAATGTAATTTTCAGTGTTGATACAAAAATAGACAGTCTGAGGCTCTGCTGAAACTGGTTTCTGCTGTCGTCTTTATAATATTGCAAAGAGAATGAATGATTCATATTTACAATACAACATACATTTTCATATTAGTCTCTTAACAATAGCCATTTTAATCTCTTGTGAGTCTTGAATACCAGCACAGTCCCACATACAGAAAATACTGTCATTGCTCATGAAGAGACTCTGGAATCCAGAGGACCAATTTTCGACTGATGTCCTCGGTAAAAATAGTTTCCCCGCTCTCATAGCCCTAACCCAAGTAGAGAATAGCACCTGTGAAAAAAAGGGGAAATTGATAGAAGTCAATATAAATTAGAAGTTATGAGATGCAGAAAAATAAGGGAAGCTAAAGACATCGGGGAAAAATCCATGGCCGGCAGCACTAAGGGCAATTAGGAGTTGAAGTGTATTGGGAGCAAAAGAAATCCTAGCAGTGGTATAGGCCCTTCATTAGATGGAGATGATAAAATTCGTAATGATGCAGAAAAGGAAGAAGTCTTCAATAAATATTTTTGTTCTGTACTTGGAAAGAAGCAGGATGATGCACTCGTATCATGGTTCACACACACACAAGTACTTTCCAGTCCACTAGTAACCAAGGAGGATGTCCAACAACATCTAGGGGTAAACCATTCTAAATCAGCAGGCCCTGGTAACTCGCACCTAATAGTCCTGTTGAGTTGGCTGGGGAGAATCTTGCCTGCTGATGTCAGATTTTAATAAATCCCAGAATGCTGGGGAAATCCCAAAAGATTGGAAAAGTGCAAATATTGTGCCAATATTTAAAAAGGGCAAACAGGATAACACAAGTCTGACATCAATCCAGGACAAAATAATGGAGAAGTAGATACAGGATTCAATGAATAAAGAATTACAGATTAATGTCAGTCCGTGTAGTTTTATGAAAATAGCTTATGTTGAACAAACCTGATTTCATTCTTTAAGATTTCATATTTGGTGGATAAAGGTAACAGCATAGATGTAATATATTTAGGCTTATGTAAGGTATTTAGCACATAACATTGTGATAAAAATTAGTACTATACGATAGCAATATAAATGGGTTTAGAATTGCCTGAAGGATAGATCTCATAGCAGTAATTGACAGGGAATCATTGAATGGGGATGTTTCTGTTGGGCTTTTGCAGGGATTGGTACTGGGCTTGTTGGTCAACATTTTCGTCGAGGATCTGGAAGTAAATGTAAAATCACTGCTGGTAAAATTTGCAAATTACACACAGATTGGCAGACTTGTAACGAATGATGAGGTCAGGGAAGTCATATAGAGCAATCTGGATTTCTTGGTAATCTGGGCCCGTTCAGCTTTTAATCGGTATAATAAGGTGCTTGAGTGCTTTTGCTGAACTGGAGTCTGGGTTTATGTTCATGGCATATACACACACATGCTGGAAGGTTGCAATGTAACACTATGTTACTTCTTAGAATTCAGAACCTTAACAGGCAGGAGCAGAGAGGGGGGGAAAAAAGCAGGCTGCTTCCTAAGGAAGCCAGGAACAACTTCCCCAATATACTTCAAGCTGGCTCTTTCCAGACTGACTTGGATTTGCAGGGCTGATGCAAGCAGGACTAGGAACCTTCATCCTCTCCCCCGGCTCTTAAAGTAAAAGCTTGAAATTGCAACAGTCCTCAATACACTACAAGGATATCATCTATTTCAATCTGCTTCTGTTCTTGCTGGTACCTCTGAGCACATGCACAACACTGTTATGTGGGGATAAGAGGGTAAGCAGACACAAAGAGAGGAAGAGGAAATGGAGAAAGGTAAGACTACAAGCATAAGGGGACTGGCTCTGCCATATGAAGACAGTATATGAGTTCAGGGCCAAGCTTGGTACATTGTTCACTGTACTACTCATGTCGTCTGGGAGAAATGCCAAGGCAGCATAGTCAGCCCCTGGGTGACAGGTACTATATACCTCGTTGCTCTCCGGCAATTGGTTAGAGCAGCATCAACAGTCCCTAGAGGGAGAAACAGCCAGTTACCCTCAACATTTGCTGCAACGTGCTGGGGGGGAGGAAGAGAAGGCAGATAAAACTCTAAAATGAGGGATGAGAAAAGGGGTGTGTGTGTGTGTGTGTGTGTGTGTGTGTGTGTGTGTGTGTGTGTGTAAAATGTGGGGGAAGGGAGTGGGGGGAGATGCTCGAAGAAGATAGCGAAGTGGCCTGCTTTAATTTCAGGTTAAGGGAGATTGTGGGGGTTATGTGAGAGTCTCCTCCTCCTTCATCTCCAAATGACACTAAACCTCATAGTCTGAGCCTTGTAACATCCCTCCCGCACTCGAGCAATGTAAGTTACACCGACCTAAGCGCTGGTGTGGAGAGCATCACTCACCAACATAGCTACCACCGCTCGTGGGGGCTGGAGTAATTGTCCTCTCCCATCAGCTTACAGAGTTTGCACTAGCAGCACTACAGTGGTGCGGCTGCATTGGTGCTGCTGTAAGCACTCATGTATAGCCATGGCCTTTTTTTTTTTTGGTAACCTAAACTCATTAGTCCATACAGGACACAACCTGTGTGCCAAAGTATGACGGGGGTTAGAGAGAGAAAGGAAAGTGTGCACTGGAGATGGGAGGTAGAACATTTGACATTCAGAAAGGATGGGCAATTTCTTTTCCTGACATGCTTCATATTCAAGAGCAGTTAAGACAAGTGACCTTCCCCTCCCCCACCAGCTCTCTGATTCTGAAGGAAGAATATTTTAAAGCATAAGTTTCCTTGGATAGCATAGCTGAAGGGACGGGTGTTGAATCTGCATGAGCTCTTCTGAACTATATAATCTGTTTTTAAATGGTTTATATTTCACATGGAGAGGGGGTGATTTGAGGTACCTCCTGCAGCTGCATCAAATGAGTTCATAGGTGGTTAATACCACTTCATGTTCTGCTGTAGATATCCCCCATCACGTCTTGAGTTTATGGTAGATACAGAATAATTCTGCCCTCTACTCAGTGTCTGTTCTAAGGAAACAATCTTTTGAGATTCCTCCCCTCCCCACCCCCCCAAATCTTCCCCCTTACTCCCAACAGTCACCCCACATTCTCTTGTCTGTGGTCTCCACTGCCACCCACACCCTTCTTAGCAAATGAGCATGAATGCACAATGAGGACATCTGCTGTATCTACCAATCCCGTGATGGAAAAGGAGGGATTTGGCCTTGTCTGTGTGTCAATACACTTCTATCAACTGTACAAACACAGGAAGTTTTCTTTCCAGTGTGTGCATTTTAAATTTCTCTTGATTGTTTCTGTCCTTGGAAATGTATTGTGGGCAGAAAGAGGGCATCATCCTTTTTAAATGTGTGCTTAATGCAGGCTAGAAAATCAGACATGTTACTTGAAAGATGCCTTGAAAGCTGTTTTGGAAACAGCAGTTCTGAAAAAACTGCATTCAGCTTCTCTAAAGTTGAAAGCAAAGCTCCTCCTCTATGTTCGATTCCCTCATTGTAGAGGGCTTGGTGTATGTACACCGTGCTAGTGTGGGGGAGACCTATGTTCAAGAACTTGTTTCATTGTCCCCCTCCTGCCTCTTAACACCCTGGAAACTGAATGCAGCACACGGTAGAAGTAATTGAGACAGGCCTTAGTGAGTTGGTTGGGATTCAAGCTGTTTAACTTGCAGATCCCTATAGCTGAGTTGTGATTGACACACAGTAGGCACATATTCCTGGAAAGCACCCTCATCCTTAATCTCATTTCTGTCTATCATAATGGGGTAACTGAGCATCTCAATCCTCATCATACTTATCCTCTCAAACTAAATACAGTTGTCCCCAGTGTGCAGGTGAGGCACAGAGAGAATAAGTGACTTGCCCAAGGTTACATGAGAAGTCTGTGGTGGAGCAGGAACTTGGTTTCCCATGTCCTAGACTAGCTTCCAGACTATCCTTCTCATAAGGGAAGAGATGTACCCACTGTGACAACTGAAACTAGGATTGGGGAATCTGGGTATAAAAGTAGAAGGAAAAAGACACATTAAAAACACGAAGGTTTTTCAAAAGTAACTAGTCATTTAAGGTATCCAACTTGAAACACTTTAAAGGAGCCCTGTTTTCAGAAGGTGAAGTTTTCAGAAGGTTTCAGAAAATCAGGCCCCCTTTAAGGTGTTTCAAGCTAGACATCCAAAAATTAAGATCCTCCAAAATTACTAGTTAGTTTTGAAAGTCAGGCCAAATGTAGGTGCCTAAATAAGGACTAAAAGCTGAACTTCTGACATCCACTCTTGAGTCTTAGCCACATAAACTAAACTTTCCAGTTTAGTCCAGCGAAGGTAGCAGAATGTGTGTCACCTAGAGAGGTGAGAAACATGTCAGAGAAGATGAGACAAACATGGATGTGCAGATTCCTAGATAGAAATGGGGCACAGAGGTCTGGAGGCCTACATGGGGAAAGGCTTCCATGCTTCTGATTTGCAAAACATACAAAAAAGAACTTTCTCTGTGGAAATGGTGATCAAGACTCTAAGCTGGTCCCAGAGTTCAGACAGCAGTAGACTCTGAAATGACTGTGAGCTGGAAGTATGCGGTGTAGTTGTAGCCGTGTGGATCCCAGGATACTAGAGATGCAAGGTAATATCTTTTATTGGACCAACTTCTCTTGGTGAGAGACGCAAGCTTTTGAGCCACACAGAGCTCTTCTTCAGGCGTGGGAAAGGTACTCAGGGAGTGTCACAGCTACATGCAAGATGGAACAGATTGTTCAGCTTCAGTAGTAAACACAAATTCTAAGGGACCGTTCAAGGTAGAGTTACCACTTCTACAGTCATAGGACAAAAAGGGGAGGAGATTACAAAAATTGTAACCCAGTAACCCCAGTGGATTACCTTTCCCAAACCTGAAGAAGAGCTCTGTGTACCTTGAAAGCTTGTCTCTGTCAACAATAGAAGTTGATCCAATGAAAGATGTTATCTCACCCACCTTATCTCTCTTGAGAGCTGGCAGGGTATTAATATTCATACAAGCTGACCACATTCAAATGGCTTCAAAATTCCTGTATCTGGCATTGTCGCAAGTAGCAGCTCTCAAGATGGAGCCGGATTTATCTGGGTTAGGTGTACACTCGTGGACATGATTCTCCCTGTTGGAGCTCACTGGTGTAGTGGTATAACTTGGGTCAAGATAAAGCTATGTGTGTTGTCTCATATCAATAAAATAATGCTAGAGCTTGTTGTTGATTTTAACACGGTTATATTAACAGTTTTTGGGTTAAAAAAAAAAAAAAAAAAAAGCTGCCAACCCTCTAACCAGAGACTCAAGCAATTACTACTGTGATCCAAAGAAATGCTGAGGCCCCAGCTTTCTGTAGATACGAGGATCAAATTATTTCACCTTGGCCAGAACACGTTGCTGATTAGGTCAGTCAAGGACACTGTAAACTAGAATAATTCCTTGATTTTCTTTTCCCTTTTTCAGGGGCAGGGTATGTGATTGCATCACCCATCCAAATATTTTCTTGGAAATTGCCTGCAAAATGCTGTTTCCAGTTAGTGATGCAATTCTTTGGGGGAGACTGGGCCAAGCTAAACAGAAGTGTTTTCTTGCTTTGGGATGAGTGAGAGGAGTCCCTGAACAGTGACATTGAAAGCAATATATACCCATACATTTAGCTGCAAATATCCATTTGATCTTCAGAGCCTTTTCTTTACTTGAAAAACAAGAAGTGTAGCTATTTTGTTGGAGGTGTTCCTTTAAAAAGTGAACATTTCCATGTATCTGTCCCAATAATGGAAAACAGGGATAAAATGTAGACTTTACCATACTATGCAGGATGCAGCTGGGGCCTCTTTTCTATTTCATACTCTTCTCTTTCCTCTCTGCTTTTAAAGTACAGCCTCTGAAAGCTGTGATCAGACTTGTAAGAACTCCAGGGACTTTATTACATTTAAGTTGGTGGTGGGGAGGCTCTGATAACAGACTCCTTGCCAGCTGGCCCCAACGTGCAGTAGTTGTGTTGGAGCATAGTGATGTTACCTCATGACTTGGTGCTGAGTCCAGCTCACCTTACTTGTGTGAGCAGTCCCAGCAAAGTCAAGGGAACGTCCAATAGCGTGAGTAAGATGAGCAGGATTTGGTCCCATAAGGCGAAATGTTACAATGTGACGTGCTATTTTATTGCCCCAAAGAGGAAGCCCTCAGCAGCCACAGAAGATTATCTGTATCCTGATGGGGTGTTTGACTGATGCAAGGCTGACATGAGTTAATTAGCACGAGTAACAAATACATCAAAAAGAAAAAAATATGAGAACCTAAAAGTTCAGGCCTGACTTTCCCAAAGGCTTTGAAAAGTGTGTCTAATTTCTCCACAGGTTTGTGTTTCTTATCATTAATGGCATATGTGTTGTGTTCAGTATCTTGTAGCATCAGTGCACCTCACCCAGGGTACCTGGCCTTCTGAGGCACTTTGCTTTCAATGAGTATGTTGTGTTACAGGTCTCCAAATGCTGGAGGGTCCCAATTAGCTGGGAATTCTGATAGCATCTTCCATTTAAAAAAAAATTGACCAGTGACATTCTCTCTTTTTTTGTTAAAATCTACATATAATCTGACCCATCCCCATTTGCAAAATATATACCTGCCAGCATCTGAAATGTTTAAATAGTGCAACACCTTCTATCTGCATACACTGACCTGGGAGAGTTTTTTAGATGGAACAAAATGGAGGGGGGGGGGAATTAAAATTTTATTTGAAAGAGGAAAAATGAGCATGTATGCCTAGTTTATAAATAAACATTCAAGTACGATTAAATGGGCCATTCAGGACGAGTGAAAGGACGCAGAGTAAATGACTGGAGTCTTACTTGCAGCCTGGGGCCAGAATCAGAGAGTGAGGCCAGATTCGTATTTCCAGTGGTATGTATTATGAAATAACTGACTCCATATTGAGGTTATACTGGGCTTTCCGCGCCAAGCTCTGTGTGTAAATTGCTTTTCCCCTTGTCTCTTTCCTTTTTGCAAACTTCATGCAGTTGTATGTATAGGTGCCATTCTGGAAAGTGTGACCTACCTGTCAGATTGGCAGAGGCAGACTGAACAACCTGCATTGCTTTGTTTGGTCAATGATTAGCTGATAGATTAACCCAAACTGGCCCAGCCAGTCATTCTGGTTAAGAAGCTGTCTAGCAGGGAGGGATGAAAAGAATTAGGAGATGAAAAGGAAGATAGGAGTGCCTTCTCCATCCATGCTTAAAAGTGATGTGAACAGCAGCCCTCCAGATACGTGGTGTATGTACTCTCCTAGGGTTCAGGAACTGAACACACTGTCGGTCATTAGAAATCTGGCTCTGTTGATTTTGGAACCATGGAAAAACTGGTATGTTAAGCAAACTTTTTAAAGTTCATTTGTAACACAGGATGGGGAGGAACCCTACAGCCCAAAGCAAACAATCATTTGATCTTACTGTTTTACTGTTGAATAAAAGAAGTAAAGATAATGAAGAACTGTGTAAAATGGTATTTTACACTGCTTTTGGAAATGGCAGAAGTACAAAGGAGATGCACCTTTGGGGGGTGGTGTAGCACATGTAGGACTCAACAATAGAAATGTAATGTTGAAATTATAGACCTCAGCGCCTCCCCCCTTTCCCCTCCAAGGAAAACCTTAACAGTCATTTTAAGTGAATGTCTTGGTGTAATAATGTTGTCTGATTGTTTAAATTTTAGTGTCATTTGATGCCAGATGACTGGCCAGATTTGGTGCTTATGCACTGCCTTCCTCCTGGGGGACCTGGAAATAAATTTCCATATGCAGAAGATTGTTTATCTCATGGTGCCTCCAGACTAGATCTTTCTTCTAATCGAGGGTAACACTGAGGTAATGAAGCTAGACGCTTTCCTATATCATAAGAACGGTATGGACTTGTACATAAGAATGAGTGAAGATGGGCATCCTTACTAAAGGGACATAAATTAGCACATTGTGGGGTCCCACTAAGTGGAATGTCATATGAATAAGAAGAGAAGGATGTGGAAATGTTTAATGTTCTGGGATTTCTCCACATATTCACTTGTGTGTAATACTTAATAAAAGGTTTTAAAAAAAAAAACAACAACAACCCAGCAACAAAAAACAAACCCAAAAACCTTTCTTTTCCTTTTCCAATATTCATTTTCTCCTGTCTCGGTTAACAGGAGTCACAAACCAGCATTAATGTTAGACTAAACATACTCATGTGTAAGTGCACTGCTGTCATGTCTTAGCTGGAATCTGAAATCTGTGTTTCCAAGCTGTGTATTTCTAGCAGAGGTTCTCTTTTTAACTCAAGAAGAAGAGATCTTTGGTTTTGGAGTAGGAGGACCTGAGTTCTAACCCTGCTGTGGCCGTGCTGTACAGCATAGTGACAACTCTTACTGTGCAGTTAGTGAGAGAAATGAGTTGGGAATACTTGCTATTAGGCTTGTTTCAGACAGGATTACTGTGCATGGAGAGGCTCATAGAGAATAGTATGTTAGCAGAACTGTGACTTATGGGAGGTCAAGAAAAAACTGGACTAGTCAGGCTACTTGGCAAGAGAACCTCTACCTTCCTTTTCACTGCTTCCTGGAAGCACTATGATGTGTCACGTCTGTAGCCGGAAATGAGCCAGGTGCTATCTGCGTGGCATGTGGCAAATTGGTGACTAGAAGGCACTTCAACTCAGGGCTATGACCTGTTAGCCCCTCCCCTTCAGAGATGTCTGCTGTGCTTTTTAAATGTCTGCTGGTGTACGCGCTAGGAGCATGGACAAAAAGTAGACGCTCCCCACGGCAGGAGGATTTGAGTGCCCTCTGCTCTTTCTAAGGCTCAGGGGTGATGGCTTGAGGGAGGAGAGGCAACATTACTCTTCTGAAAGTGAAATACAGTCTAGAACAAAACATCATGTAGCCTGGGGCTGTTCCAATGTCTTCACTCAGCTCAGGCACGGTTTCTTAATTGTGACTTGCAATGCTCACAATATTGTTATTGCGATACGTGCAGTACGGTGGTACAGTCACTGAAAATCAATAGAGCCCCTGGAGTGGCTAGCATAGAAGCGGAACTAATTAAGAGGTGGCGAGCACTCATCTGGGCATACCGTAAGCGTGTCCATTAGGGCATAGCTTTTAGAAAAACATCTAATCTCTAATTAAAAATTTCCAGTGATGGAGAATACCCTGTGGTAAATTGTTCAATGGGTTAATGACCTTCATGTTCAAAATGTGTGCCATATTTCTAGTCTGAATTCAACTACTGGTTCTTGTTATACCTTTGTTTGCAACACTGAAGAGACCTCTATTATCAAATTTCTTTTCCTGATGTAGGTACTTATAGACAGTAATCAAGTCCCCGTTTAACCTTCTCTTTGTTAAAGAACTTGAGTAAGCCAACCTCTGACTCATTTTCCCCATCCGGAAAATAGGGATACTTACACGCCTCACAGGTGTGTTGTGTGGATTAATTATTGAAGATGCAAAGGCCCTAGTAGTGTTACAATGGAGCTTCTGCTACCATATGTGTCTTATGGCTTTTGTTTTTATTGGCTGTGGAAAAACCAATACAAATGAAACTTAATGGAGCCCCATAGAACTGCGCACAGCCAGGATGCATTAACTGTTGCTGTAATGGGAAGTTCAGTACCATTTATAGAACACGCAAAGGAAAAGGTGTTATGCACAATGTGTTTCTTATAACTGCACTCACTGCTGTGGATACAGAACTGAAGTAACTGCTACTGAATGGGCAGCTTCTGTGAGATTCCTTCCCATCGCATAATTTATGGCACCTGTTCTTGGAGGAAGACTCCTTTTCTGTGACTTTAAATGTTCACATTACAAATATT
Source organism: Emydura macquarii macquarii (assembly GCF_026122565.2). NCBI lineage: Eukaryota > Metazoa > Chordata > Testudines > Chelidae > Emydura > Emydura macquarii. The sequence goes on from NW_027133667.1 coordinate 4,819,440, forward strand.
GCTGTAATGAGTGGATCCCCAAGTTGGCAGTCTTGATGGAAGGCAAAGATTGAATGGACACAAAGACTGAACTGTCTTTTCCTAGGTAGATAGTCTCCTCTGGCTAGAAAGCAGGTGCAGAAAGGAAGCTCTCACTGCCAGAGTCTCTGCTGTATGTGATTTGTTTGTGAATCCACCTTCAGTTTTCCATGCTTCACACCCACAACTTGAACGTGCTTTATCCTTCTCAGTGTGTGCTTGTGTTTGCAGCACTGTCTGTGGAAGTGCCACGCTGTTGTGGTTGCAATATGCAGCGATCTGGTGGCTTTCCTTCTATATTTATTGGGAAATCTGTAGATGCCAAAGTCTGGAGGGACGTTACAGCTGAAGTGGAAACTTCAGATGCAATTGTAGTGTCAGAGAGGGTCTCTGGGGAGGAGTCTGTTCAGAAACAATCCCGTTTCATTTTTTTTAAAAGAAAAAGGAGATTTTGAGAGGCGTATGGGAGGAAATGAAGCATCAATTTCCCCTGCAAAGTTGGAATTTAGTTTTTAAACCAATGTAAAAAAAACGACACAATGCTGGAGAACAGCTGGGAGGAAATGATGGAACCACATACGATATATTGTTGGTTTCTTAAACAAAATATATCCTGATTGACTATAAAGGCCAGAGATGCAATGCAAAGGCTATCCCTGAGGGGAAAAAGCAAGCAAGCAAGAATGGTAACGAAGGCTATATATCTATACAAGAGGAACTTTGGGGGCAATATTCCATCAGTGCAACGGCTATGCTAAATATAGCACCATCGTTGGCAAAATTTCCAGGGAAGACCAAAGGCCAAAGATTGCTGGGTGTTGTCTGCAGGGCTGTGCAAACCCAGCAACTAGAATCTTGAAACAATTAGGGGCTGGCTAATAGTGTGACTAGAGGACTAATTTTGGAGTGAGAAACTGCATGTTTATAACCCTGACCTATGAGATGAAGTCCAGTCTGATGGCTCCTACTATTTTGTGTCTGTGTGTTGTCTTTTGGTTCTGTTTAGTCTGCATTTTTATTATTTATGTAACTCAATCTTTCAGTTGAAGAATTCCACATGGGTTCCCCAGGTGCGTTAGCCACCAAGACATACTCTCACCCATTGCAGTCAGGCAGCATTTGGCTTCTTGAGCCCTAAAGGAGATGTTGCCAAAGTATTTTTCATAACTTGGCAGAGTCTCATTGTTTTGTTATAAACCTCTTGGAATTTTAAAATTGAAAGCTGTTTTCTTACCTCCATTTGTTATTCCTTCAGTCTTGCTCACGCTGGTTTATTGGGTTACTTGCGAGTACTGGAGTCCTACTCTCTTTAGAAAAATAGTATTGAAACTTCTGGGTTTTTGTAGCATTCTCTAAGAGTTACACTAATTTTTCCCAAAAGATGGGGGGGGGGTTGGTATAAAACCGATGGTAAGATAACGAAGATTTTTGGATCCTCTAATCTTGGAGACGTCTCTTCACAGCCCACATTATAAAAGTTGGACTTGAACATGAGACTAATAATAGTGCTGGTTGTCTGGGAGTCCCTCATTATAATAGCCTGCCTTGGTAGCTGCCCCCAGCATGTACCTTACAATTAAAAAAATAAATACAGATGGGCTGAGACAGTGGAAGCAGAAGTGGCCAGTCACAGGAAGATGTGTGCACTCAGTCCCAGACCTTCCTTTTTGCTGGAGGGTATGGAGTGGTGTGTTAAACACCACCTGGAACCCTGCCAGTTCTCCCGCCCCATGGAATGCATTCTGTCTGGGCATCTCAGCAATCAGGGAACCAGGGAGGGGAAGGTGGAGGCAGGCAGGCATTCCAATGCTTTTCTTTTGCCCGTGAGGAAGAGAAGTTACTTTCCAGATTCCTAATCTTTAGTATCTGCTATCTCTTGTTACTAACTCAGATTCTTCTTTATCTCCTTGCAAATCTGGTGTAAGTAAACCCCCTGTTCTCTGAGTTCCCAGGACTTTCTGGTTTGTTTTCTCACCCTCTCTTTATTTCATTTATTTATTTTATTTTATTTTTACAGCACAGACTTTTTTTTTTTTTTTGGTCACTTAGCTTGTTTACCTTAGGCTGAATTAATGAAAAGAGTGTTTCAGCCGTTGTTTATGAAAAGTAAATTAACCACACCTCATCTTAAATGGGAGTTTGTTGGGCTCAAAACTTGATCTAGCTCTCTTTCGCTTTGTAATCTGCTAGCACAATCTATTCTTTGTTTGTGTGGGAGGGATATTTTTAAAACAAATTCTTTAGTGTTTAGTTTTGGGATGGGGGAGGGAAGAGAAGAGCTGAGCTGAAGCCAGCAGCCCAACCCTTGAGACCCTGTTAAAAAGAAAAATGTGTGAGTATACTGTTAAACTAAAAACTGTCAGAGAAATGAATTTTGGTTTCATCCTGCCAAGGGGCCATTATAAATCTATGCATTTTTAATGCACATATCACTACAGGGTGAGTCTTAAATGCTGGAGGTGGTGAGGTTGGGGCTAGTATGGGACTGGGTTAGGGCTGTGGCTTTATTGCAATGAATTGTGGGAAATACCATAGACACTTTTTTTTCCAAAGGTCTCGGAACAACTGTAGAGAATACACGTTGCGGAGTGTAGTCTCTTTAAAGCTAGCCTGTGTGCATATTTGAGAGGTTTCTCTTTGCCTGGCTCCAGGCTCATCACCCACAGAATACAGGTTTTTCTAGTGGTGGTGTTCAGATTTAAAAAAAAAAAAGGCTGTTTGCTTAGCTTGTATGTATATTTAAAAAAAAAAAAAAAGTCAACACCCTGAAGATGCCATTCTCGATGCAGACTTTGGCTGTGGTAAACATGCATATAATTAGGATGGAGGAGGTTACTTATCTTAACTGGAGGTTGTTCGAGATGTGTGGTCCCTATCTATATTCCACTGAGAGGTTTACGCATGCGCGCCATGCGTCCAGAGCCGGAGTTTAAAAGTAGTAGTGTCCATTGGTCCGTGCATACGCCCTTGCTTCATGGTTTTGTCCCCGGTAATAAAAGGGCGCGGTGGACCAACCGCATCTCCAGTTCCTTCTCCATTGCAAATCAGCAGATCCACAGCAGAGGGGAAGGAGGGCGGGAAGTGGAATACAGATAGGGACCACACATCTCAAAGAACCTCCAGTTACAGGTAAGTAACCTCTTTTTCTTCGAGTGATGGTCCCTACTGTATTTCACTGAGGGCGACTAGCAAGCACTATCGAAGTCGGAGGAGGGTATGAGGATGAAGGAGGCATCCACCATTGAGTCCTGCACCAAGCTGTAATGAGTAGCGAAGGTGTGAAGTGAATTCCACATGGCCACTCTACAGATATCCTGAAGCAGCACATCATGGAGGGATGTCATAGTTGAAGCCTGGGCTCTCGTTGAGTGGGCCCACACCCTTGAGGGTGACTGGAGGCTGCATAATAGATAAGTGAGCATAATGTGTCCTGAGGTCCACTTCAAGATTCGTTGTGTGGAGATTGTCTGCCCCTTAATTCTTTCAACTATTACAACAGTCTGGGGGATCTCCTGATCAGTTTCATCCTCTGTAGGTAGAACGCTAAGGCTTGATGTACATCTAGGGAGTGGCATCTGTGTTTCTCTTCTGAAGATTGAGTTTTTGGGAAAAAAACAGGTGAGTGGATAGGCTGAAAAACGTGAAATTGGGAGGCAACCTTTAGCAGAAATTTGGGATGTGATATTTTATCCGTACAGAAAGTCATGAAAGGAGGGCCTGCCGTCATGGCCTCAAGCTCACCAACCCTCCTCACCAATGTAAAACCACCCAAAGGGTGACTTTCATGGACAGGATGGACAGTGAATACAAGATGCCAGCAGCTCAAAGGGTGGTTTTGTTAATGTAGATAGCACCAGGCTGAGATCCCATTGCAGTGTTAGATTTTACATGTGGGGAGGTTCTAATGAGGCCCTTCCAAAACTTAACAATCAAGGAGTGGATAAAGACGGAGTGCACCTCCACTGGGTGGGGGTGAGTGTGTGTGTGTGTGTGTGTGTGTGTGTGTGTGTGTGTGTGTGTGTGTGTGTGAAAGGAGATAATTGCTGGTAGGTGGACTTTGAAGGCATCAGGTCTTGCCCTTAGTTCTATCAAGGACAAGAGGTTCTCTAGGAACAGGAATCCCCACCGCTTCTCAGGAAAGTCTTTTGTGTTTCACCAAGGAGGTGAAGCGTGTCCACTTGGCTCAGTAACTATGCCTAGTGGAATCTTTCCTGATGGTGGAAGGATATTTTGTACATGTGCTGAGCATCCAAATACCGTGCTCTGAGGTGAAGCACCAGTGAATTGGGATGGCTGATGCGTCCGTTGTGTCAGTAGGTCAGCGAGAGTGGGGAGCAGAATTGGGGGGCATGCAGACATGCGAAGGAGGTTAGGAAACCAAAACTGCCTGGGCTAGTGCGGGGTTATCAGCATGCCTGTCGCTTTGTCCTGTCTTATCTACTGTAGAATGTGCAGTAGGAGCAGGAGAGGAGAGAAGGCATAATTGAGTTGATACGACCAGGGGAGGACGAGGGCTTTGTCCTGACAGTGCTGTCGCAGACTCCCTCTTAAGAGTATGCATAGCTTCTGCGTTGATGGTTAACAGAGTATTGAGGTCTGGCAGCTCTGATCTTGGGCTGTGTCCAGGCGTTAGGTTCCAAAACACTTCCTTTTGGACCCCAGTTTATATAGTAAAACGTGAGTCTTGCTTAGCTGTACCTTAACCAATCATTTTAAACTAAAGTACAACAAAACGGTAATTTTTGCCCGTTACGAAACAGTTCTTTAACTAATCATAGCCCACCACCTTAGTTGATTTAAATCTTGCAAAATTAGTTTTGCAACAGACAGAAACAATCAAAGAATTAGACAGAAATCATACAGATAAACAATAGAAAAGTAGGGACCATAAAGGCTAAACAACAAAGTATAGATTTCACAATCACAACTGTTGGTAAGTGATTCCTTGCCAGACAGAATACTATCAAAGTTTTCTATAACCATCTTGAGAGCTGTTTCTTTATCTGAAAATGGTGGGTACTATTAGGACAGTAGTGCCTTCTTAACAGCCTGATGTTACATTTTGATATAATTTAGATGGAATGTGAGGATGTGACTCTTTGCTTCTTAGCTCATGGCTAGTGCTGTCCTAATGGTGGCTGCTGTTTTTACTGCAGAAAAAGGCCTCAGACCTTAGAGGAGGGTCAGCAACATAGAATTAAGATCTCAGCTTCTTGTCCGGTCTGTGCCGCCAGGAGCCAGTCATCGAGATATGGGAATATAAAGACCTCATAACAGTTGCCATCACCAAAAAAACCCCATGGTGAATGTTCTGGGAACCGTGGTAAGTCCAAAGGGAAATGGTGTACTGGAAATGTTGTGAGCTGACCATAAACCTGACGAACCATCTATGGTCCCAATGAACATCTATATGAAAGTAGGTAAACCACATGCCTTTTTCTATGGAGGAGATGGTTGCTACTAGTGTAACCATCCGAAACCTTGACTTTTGGATGAACCAACTGAGAAGGCGAAGGTCCAGGATAGGCCTCCACCTGCCCTTTTTCTTGGGTATCTGGAAGTAAGTTGAATAGAACCCTGTTTCTTGATATTCTGAGAGACATGATCTATCGTTTCTCTCTGTAGTAAAGAGTATACCTCTTGGGTGAGGATGCTGTCGTGAATCTGGTCCCTGGAGAGTGATTGGGATGGAGGCTGTGGATGAGGTAGCATACTGAACTCAACTGTATAGCCATGGTGGATGACTTTTAGCACCCATCTGTCCGTTATTGCACTCCAAGCTGAAAAGAAGAATGCTAGTTGACCCCTGAAGAGGGGGTGGTGGGGGTGCTCATATGGCAGTAGGCATTGTGGTTGACAGCTCTCTAGAGTTCTTCAGAAATATCATTTCTGTGGTGGTTTTGTCTGAGAGGAAGAAGACTGTGAAGGTGGTCCCAGAGGGTGTGATCTGTGAGTTTTCTGATGCTTGCCTGGCAGTTCATAGGGTCTCTGATGGAATAACTGCGTGATCCTGTAGCGTGATGGAGGTGGGCGGTGGAGCCAGCGCTTCAGTGCAGGCATGTAAATGCCCAGGAAATGCAGAGTAGCTCTGGAATCTTGAGAATGTGGAGAGAATCAGCTTTCTCTGGTACGGTTTGGGAAGGACTGGCAGATACTGCATCTGGATGCGACTTGGCCCTCTCCCAAGCAGTAAAGGCAGCGTTGATGTATGTCACTGACTGAGAAGGAATGCGGACAGGAGGCACAGATTTTAAAGTTGGGCCTTCAATTTAGGGGAGTGGGGTTATGGAGACAAAAACAGGCTTCCAAACTATTTTTTTCTAAAACTACAGGAAACTACCTAAAAATAATAAAAGCAGTAAAAATCTGCAAAAACTAACTATATACAAGGTTACTACAGAAAGTGAGTCACAAGCAAATGGACACCAATTGTTCCAGCCTAGACCATACGATGGTGAGAAGGAACTGGAGATGCGGTCGGTCCACCTTGCCCTTTATCACTTTGGACGAAACCATGAGGAGAATTCAGGGAGCATGCACGGACCAACAGATGCTACTATTAATAAATTCTCCAGCTCCGGATGCATGTGTAAACCCCTCAGTAGAATACAATAGGGAACATCACTTGAAGAAGAAGCAGAGACTTTCATCTCTAAACATCCACTTTAATCATGGCCACTTAGATAATGACTGAAAGTTGAGACTATCTGGTGGTTGGTTGGTGACCTGTGAAAAACGAGTGTGGGGTGTCTGCCCTGCTTTCCATATCACTAAGACCACCATCATCGTAACTGGCACCACTTGTGGTATTCTCAGTAGAGACTGACTGAGCAAGGGACCTACAGGTTTTCCGCATAAGGTGAAACTCTGATACATCCATAGAGGGAAGCTTGTCCTGTTTCTGCCCCCGCTCTTTGGTCACATGGATGGTTTCAGTCTCCAGGGATGTGAATCCAACGCATTTCATGAGCACTAAAGATTGAGGGACGGGAGAATGGACAACATGTTCCCCTTATCTCTTTTGGTGCTAATATTTTTTTGTCGTATCCATCATTTTGGGTCTCTTTACCACCTAAGTTCTTAGCAGGTCACTCACTGCCATTTTCAGTGCTATAGCTCTCCTGAGTGCTGCCTGGCAGCCTCTATGCATTTCCTTTTAAGTCTGTTTTTGTTTAGTAAACAAACTAACTTCAAAGTGCGTGAACAGGCCCTTTGAATCTGCATTGCAGTTATTTCAGATGTGGCATTCCTCCTGGGACAGAGGACTGAAATGCAAAGGCTTGGTCTATAATCCATTTGCCTATTTATTCCTCCCATTGTAGCCATTATGGTTTATGATGTCAGTGCTGACTAATAATAGGATGCCCTGTCTACAATGGAGCCATTGAAGGGGCACTATGAAAAGTCCCTTTGGGCACTATTCTCATAGCTACAGCTCCATGTGCCATCCCCAGTGAGTGCTTTTTGTTAGTTTGAGATGTAGGATACTGCACATGCATAAGTGCCACCTTTCTAATATTCATCTCCATTTCTTGAAATTTTTCAAAGTGTTTGCTTGCAGACTGGGCCAATGACCTACTTAAAAATATTAAAGTCTGGAGCACTAAAATTTTAAAACCATACCAGGCTGCCCTCATTTTTCTCTTTCATCTTTTTATTTTTAAAAGGGAATCTAATTTGAATTGCAGTTCTAGGGAGGGGACTTCCAGTCTGAACTGATATTCCAAGTTCCATCCTGACCTTTTCTGATTGGCTTACATACCCCTTCCCAGGGGAGTAAATAATAAGATGCGCACATAACTTTAGCTACCACATCAGCTGCCTGGAGTCTTACCTGCTCATGGGAATGCCCCCGTCACGAACCAGAGATTGGAACATCTTAGGAAGGGGCTCACCAGTAATATCTCCCACCTCTACTCTACTCCCACCCTTGCGATTAGTAAAATGCTGTTTAGCGTGGCTATGTTGAGTAGTTGGATAATCTATTCAAATCCCTATCATCTCCATCTGTTAGTAGGCATTTCAAAGCCACATTGCGTGTCCCCATAAAACTTAAGTTGGAGGAGGCTTTCTGTTTTTGGATCCCTCCATAAAATGGGTCATTTTTATGTAACACACTCTGTTGATCTTGCATAGTGTAACTAGATAATTTTTGTCACACAAACTAGGACACTTAAAATGGTGGTTGGTGTAGAGTAATCCTTTGCTAATGTTTCCATAAGGGAAATACTGTTTTTCCTCACTCTCCACTTCTTTCCTTGAATCTCAGGCATAGTGTTACAGGTCTGGGCATACCCGTGAGCAGGTAAGACTGCAGCACAGGTGGGATGGGGTTGTGGAAATCCAAGATATGCTGGCTTCTATATAAGGAAATACATCTTCACACAAAGCACAATCAACCTGTGGAACTCATTGCCAGGGGATGTTGTGAAGGCTAAAAGTTTGAATGGGTTCAAAGGAGAATTGGATGAATTCGTGGAGGATGGTTCCATCAATGGCTGTTAGTAAAGATGGTCAGGGAAGCAACCCTATGCTCTGGGTGTCCCTAAACTGCTGACTGCCAGAAGTGGAGGCTGGACGACTGGGGATGGGTTGCTTGATAATTGCCCCATTGTGTTCATTTCCTCTGACGTATCTGGCACCATCCCCTGTTGAAAGCCAGGATACAGGGCTAGGTGGACCATTGGTTTGACTTAATATGGCCATTCTTATGTTCTTATGAGACTGGTTCAGACTAAGTCCAGTCACCCTATTCTTAGGAAAGACCTGATTTTCAGGGATGTTGAGCCGCCTGCAACTTCAGTTTAAATCAGTGGGAGTTACGGGTGTTTAGCATCTGTGAAAATCAGGCCTTAGGAGTCAGAGAATATCTTGAATTCATAATACACAGAGAATGCAAGGTCAGTTAGATCTTTGGTTTACAATATCATCTTCTAAAGGCTGCCTGTGAAATGACTAAAGTAATGTGAACGCTTATGTATGCAGAAATCCTTTCAGTCCGAAGTGCTTTACAAACTAAACACAGGAATCACTGCAGGTATTGCCGTCTGTTTTGTTTTAATTGATTTGATGGGAAAAGCAGAGTAATGGTGGGGTTTTCAAAGGTGACGAACTGCTCTTGAAATTCAGTGGGTTTTGGGCACCTAACTCCCTTCACCGTCTTTGAAAATCCCAAACTAAAGCGATCATTTTCTAATATTCTAAACAGCTGCATTCTGAGAACCTATTTCTGACTGTTCTGAATTTCAGTGGTTTGTGGTCACTGATACAACGTGCTCTATTTGCAGGCAGTTCCATCCCTCTCAGTAAGTAGCAGTTTCAGGATCACTTCTCCTCTGCTTGGAGGCTTTGCTTTCTGGATGAGCGTTTTTTCTCTTGTAACTGAAAGAACCACCTTGATAACACACATTTGCCTGTAGATCTTACGTAACCGTTTTCTGGGTAAAGTCTCCTATGAATTTCAAATATCTTGGGAGTCCTGTAATGTTTTGTTTCTCTTTGAGTCCAGATGGTCTGTAGCAGATGTCTGCAGGCTGCAGAACAGTTAGTGTGTGTGCGTGCGTGCGTGTAAAAATCTATCGTAATTATACAGTGATCGGAGAGAGACACAGCCTGGACGGTGGCACTACAAGGTTCCCCTGTACTATTCTGGTAATGTGCCTTTAGCCTTCACCTAGCGCCAAACACACTTAACGCTTGTTGCAGATTGGTCTACGGTGGTGTGAACTGCAGCGCGCTCTAACTGCTTAGGTAGACTCTGCTGACGCAAACTAAAAGGTACCTAAATCGCCTTCATGTAGTCTTGTGTCAAACAAGACTTACATCAATGCAAACTAATTACTCCAGTCTCATTCAATCCTGTATCTTTCAGTTCCCAAACAAACACTCCCCCCCCCACACCTGGCAGGCACTCTTTTGCCTGTCCAGACAGATTTGTTGTCTCTCTTCCGTCCAATGTTAATCTGATCTCCTGGAGAACTGACTGTTGAAGAGAATGGTACTGGATGCTATACCAGTTTGGTGGTGGTCCATTCAGGGATTCATACATTTATCTATTGCTGCTGGTATAAAATGTGTACTTGGTAATCAAAGCGGTGGTGGAAAATCACTCTTTTTTTAAATTTAGTATCTGTTTGTTTCCATCATCGTTCCTTCAGTCAGGGAAGACGTCGTGGGGGATTAGCTGGGTTTTATTAGAACTAGTCCATGTTGTCCCTTAATTTCCTAGAGTTTGATGGTCATGTTGAGTCCCTCTCTCGCCGTTGGTGGCTAAGCGCTCTGCTTTCACAGAATTCCCAGCCCAGGCGCTAGGGAGGAGGCCAAGATGAAGTATCTAACCCTAGTTGCTATCTTGAGTGCTCATATAACTCCCGTCACTGTAGTATCTGAGCACCTCACAATCTTTAATGTGTTTCTCCTTGAAACACCCCTGTGAGATAGAAAAGTATTATCATCCCTGCGTTACAGATGGGGAACTGAGGCACAGAGACTAAATGCTTGCCCAAGGTCACACACAAAGTCTGGTGGAGCATGGACTGTTCCTCTCGTGAGTCCCAGGCCAAGAGCCTAACCAATAGACCATATTGCTTCTCTTACAATCACTGAGCTACTGGAAACAATGGTTTTCTTTTTTAGAGGTCTGGTAGGTTGATAACTGAAGCCCCAGGTTAATGGCTGGCTTCTGAGGAAGATCTGTTGGTCATGGCATCACGGCCTGGAACCAGCAGCAGACATCGTGTGAGGGCTTGAGTGACAAAGGGTCTGAATAGAGAGTAAGAACTGGGGCTAGATGTTTCAGAGGTGCTGAGCATCCACTGTTCAATCAGATTTGTGGGGGCTCAGCATTCATGGAAGTGTAGATCCTAATGCAGAAAATAAGGTGAAAATAGAAAATTTGTATGCATTGGAGGATCTCTAAAAAATACAACTATTTGTTGTTGTCATATTTCACAATGACAAATAATTATCTTCTCTCTCTCTTCTCCCCGCTCCCTCCCCAGGCACTCAGCTGCTTCTGAGTAACTTAAGAGCATGAACAGACTTTAACTGTGGCTTCCTTCCTGAGTCTGGGTTTTCATTGGCCAGGATACATGAGTGATTATATGTGCATGTGCTTATGCAGTGTCTGCAACTTCTTCCCTCCCCTTCTTTGTCACCTCCAAGCCAGCAAATCTTTTTGGTCATCTCAAGACCACCCTTGCTTCTGTAGATAAGATTAATTTAATAACAAAGCTGTGAGTGCCAGTGAAATAAGACATGTGTTCTACATTTGTGCATGTGTGTGGGGGAGAACACCAGTGTATGTGTCAGCTGGGGTGCACTTGTGCTTTCTCAACACTGCAGACCTACTCTGCCTTCTAGAACTAATCTTGCCCAGTGATAGATTTTGCAATGAAGGCTGAAACTCCCTTTACCTAGGTTTCCCCTCATTCCTACTGAATAACTTGGTTTGTTTAGACAATTCCACCCTAATTTATAAAAATTAGGGAAACTTTCACACTAAAGCAAAATAAGAGATTGGGTTTTTTTTTTGTTTTTGTTTTTTTTTAAATTACTTAGCTAATCTCGTGTGTGTGGTTTAATAAGAGTTCTCTTGCTTGTATTTAATCCACCATTGAAATGGCGTGTCCTTTATTATTATCTCTGCATTGGAAATCTTTCTGATTGTGCAAACTGTGACTTCACTGTTAGACGGGGATGATGTGCTGAGGGGGGTTGGGAGGGAAGCCCAAATATACACTGCTTTGGTGATTAGCAAGCCTGGTAAGAGAAACTATGAAATATGTGACTGATAAATGGGTTCTTTGATTTCTCTGAGCCTTGTGGCTCCCATTACTGCCAAAATCTGTGCTCCATAATGTGTGCTTTATTTAGCAACTGAATACACAATGTTGCCGCCTGGTGTGTTCTGACAGGGGTCTCAGCCATGTGTGTTTGGGCTTCTTCATAACTGTAATTTCTCCTCTCTTCCTGACAAGAAAATGAAAAATATCAAATACGGGATAAAGAGTATCTTGTGTTTATGGGTTTCGGATCCCTTGACTGGTATCCGCTGAACCTCCGAAATAGCCTCAGGATCTTGTCGTACTGTCTCCTCTGTGCCCCCTTTTGAGCCATTTATTGAATCACAACCACCAGTCAAACAGAACATGGCACAGGAATTCTTGTGGCGCACTGCTCTTTCAATAGCTGATGGTGACCTCCCCTAAGTGACACATACCTGTCTTCCCCTGCGGCTGGGAGCACTCCACCCTGCATAGCATTTTCAACTCTTAATGCCAACCGGGGCAGTGAGAAACTTGGAGTGAAACTCAGGTGGCCTGTATGACAGCACAGAGCCCCGACAAACAGACTAATAGCTTGGTCCTTACACTAAAAAACAGTCCCCCCGACTCCTCCTTTTTTTTTTTAATTATTCCTAAAGGATATGCCTGCTCATGCTCTTGACCTTGGCTGTCAGGTTTATTTACCAGGTACACCATTCAGAGCCTGATGGGAAGTGAGTGAATTGCAATGTGTAAACATGAGCAGCCTTTGGCCTCAAACCTTGATTCTTGAACTGTGTTCCCTGCATGGGATTTCTGATAAGGACATCAAAAAAGCTGGTGAATTGGAATGAGAACGGAATCAGCTGGTTTCCCAGCTCTGAGGTGTACAGGAGTCTCCGGAACATATTGCTGGGTCACATGGGCAGCCTCTGCTTGTTACAAGAAGCCACCTTGGTTCAGTGTTGTGTGGGGATGGCTTGAGGAGCCTGACCAAATAGCACGGGTTGAACTACAGTGGGCTGGAGGAAATGAATATACTTAATGTGGTTTGTTGCAGAAGGGAGTTGGGAGGAGGAAGGGGCATCAGTGGTTGTTCTTGTCAACTGTCACTTTTTTCATATTCCTCTCATCTTCCTCCGATATCAAATACCATTAAGGGATTCTGCCAGTGTTCTCTTTTAACACCTCCCTCCCAAAATTCTTCCTTAGCCAACGCCAGACCAAGAGTTAAAAACCCAGCTGTTTTTAATATAAAAAACTATTCAAAACACATGGGAGTAGTCGTCCATGTATGCTTGGCTTCAGCATATGTGATGTTGCAATTATGGAGATTGGGGGGGGGGAAAGGAGGAGGGGAAGCTCTAGTTTAAAAAAAAAAAAAAAAAAAAAAAAAGTTTTTCCTAGTCTTCTTCCTCCTCCCCCACACCCCAGCCCGTTACACCCTTCACTGCTTTCACAAAGAAAACTCTAGCTGCATGTATGGGAGTGTGCTTGTTTGGTCAGTCATCATAGGACAAATTAGAATTTGCTCTTCAGAATCCTACACATGACTCTTCATTGTGACACTTATTGACATCCATTGGTTTAGGGGAGCAGGAATCTAAATCACTGGGCCTCTGTCTTTTTTTTTTTTTCTTTTCCCCCACTCCCTTTTGTGGCTAGAAAACGAGAGGGGGTGTGTGTTGGTTTTTTTTAAGTTAGATAGGCTAGAATGAAAAGTTCTTGCAGCTTTAACCACGCCGTTGCTACAGATTGATTCCATAACAAGTGGTATTAATGACAAGATGCTTACTTGGCAAAAACATACATTTGGGGATGGAAGAGATGCTTTCATAATCTTTGCATGCTGCTCATCTTTTTCCCCCCTCTAAGTGGTGTTTTTCTCCATTGCTGTTGCTTACGTGGCCTTGCCTTCTAGTCTCTTCTCTCATGGTTCCAACTCTGCTCCCACATTTTCTCAAGGCACCTTGGAGCTGAGCATGCAGCTCTAAACTTCCCTGAATGTTCTCTAAATTCCACAAGAAGATAGACCTCTTTTGCACCTGTTCTGGAAGGAGGCCAGGCTATACTGTCTCTAGAAGTGAAAGAAACTGATGCTTCAAATGTCAATCTCTCCATATCACTTCTGATTCTGTAGCACACGAGGAGAGAAGGGAGGCACTTGGGTATCAAGATGCAGGCTAGAGTAGTCCTGGGGCTGCCCCCCTCTGGAGGTGATGCAGCTGATGGAAGAGGACTACTCTGCACTGGGAGGGATTCTCCAAGTTGGAGGTGCAGCCTCTTCGTGGCAACAAAGCTGGTGCAAAGTGGCCACAGTGCAAGGGTGAATTTCCCCTGATAATCGTTGTTACAGTATTGTGCAAGGATAAACAGCAGGGGAAACAGAAAAAGAAGAGCAAATGGTCATATCACTAAATTATCTAAGGAGATGTGCTAGTTGAATACTAAGCTTCATAGAGAAGATCTAACTTTGCCACTTTGTGGTCAGAAGTGCTCTTTCACCCATGGTTGCCCTGTCCTGTGATGCAAAGGTTCCCACCTGCCCCTTTGCTCTCTGGGAATGAATGGCTATTCTGCGGCCTGAGCTTTCACTTGTTAAACCTGTCCTTTGCTTTGTAAAGTTGACTAAACAAGTAGCAATATTTTCTTGGATTGTAACTTTCCATTAATCCCAGGAAATTTGAATGCAGGCTCAAAATGTTTAAAAACAAACAAAACTGAGTCAAATAGTACATATTCTTTTCATTATGTATGGTGTAGTTGTAGCCTTTGGTTCCAGGATATTAGAGAGACAAGGTGATTAGAGAGGTGATATCTCTCATTGATAAGCCCCTCAGAACACCATCATTGCCACCATGGGTGTCACTTCCCTATGCACCAACATCCCTCATAATGACGGCATAGCTCCCTGCCTCAGATATTCACGAGATTGGACAACCCTCAGATATCCACCCCAAACACATCACCAAACTCATCCATTTCATCCTCACCCATAACAGTTTTACACTCAACAACAAACACTTGTCCAAGCCACAGGAACAGCCATGGGATGGCTCCCCAACATGCCAACCTCTTCATGGGCCACCTTGAAGAAGAATTTCTGGATAAATGCACCACGAAACCAATGAAGTACCTGAGACACAACGATGATATTTTCATCTGCTTGTCAGACAGCTTAAATTCCCTCATAGATTTCACCACAACTTCAACAACCATTACCCATCCATTAAACTATCTCTGGAATACTTCTACACTCGCATCAACTTCCTGGACACCACACTCAGCTTCAGTGATGGAACCCTACAAACAACCATCTACAAAAAGCTGACGGATCACCACACCTACCTTAATAGATCCAGTAATCACCCTAAGTGCACCAAGAAATCAGTTATCTACAGTCAGGCACTCGGATACCACGGAATATGCTCTGAGGAGAAAGTCCAGGACACACACCTTAAGACACTTAAAATCGCCTTCACCAAACAAGGACACTCCACCAGAGATGATTGTCCGTTCCATGATGTCACCTACCACCTCATACTGGAACCCATGTAGGGTGTCATCAAACAACTACAATGCATACTCCATGGGGACTACTTTCTGAAAGAGATCTTTCCTGAACCCCCACTTCTGGCCTTCAAACAACCCCCCCAGACCTCTCCAAGCTCATTACCAGAAGCAAGCTCCCGTCAGACCAAGGCACACCAACTCAAAGTGGCACCAGACCCTGCAGAAGGACAGATGCAAAACCTGCAAACATATCTCCACTGTTACAGTGATCAACATCCCCCCACAACACACCTTTCAAAATCCATGGATCCTACGCATGCCCATCACAATACGTGGTGTACCTCATCCAGTGCACTAACTTCACCCACCTAGTTGTTGTTGGGACAACCAGACAATCACTATGCTCTTGAATGAACTCACATAGGAAAATAAGACAAAAACACTCTATCACCTGTGAGTGAACACTTCCTTCCCCCTCCCCTCCCTTCTCTCTCTCTCTCACTCACTCACGCACAAAGCCATTCACTCTGTTCTGACCTCTGTCGTCGTCTTCAAAGGAAACCTGCACAACACTTTTAAAAGATGAGCCTGGGAGCTTACATTCTTGACTCTGCTAGACACTAAAAAGTGTGGAATAAACAGAGACATTGGATTTATGGTTCACTACAACAGTCTGTAACCCACTAACCCCTCTTTGTCCTATGACTGCAGACGTGTTAGTGGGCCACTCTACTTTGAACTGTCCCTTAGAATATGTGCTAACTACTTATGCTAAACAATCTGTTCCATTTTGCATTTAGCTGTGACACTTGGGAGTATCTTTCTCCGACTGGAAGAAGAGCTCTGTGTGTCTCAAAAGCTTGTCTCTCTCACCAACAGAAGTTGGGCCAATATTATCTCACTCACCTAGCTTTTCATTGGACATTTGTCTGGTCTTACCCCCCCAGTCACCTCTTTTGGGCCTCTGTGACCATAAGAATGTTTCCTTTTGTTTGGTTGTTTTTTTGTAGATTTGGTAAAAGTTCACAAATTACTTGACCCTAGAAAAAAGTAACACTGCTTTCAATCTTTTTTTTTTTTTTTTTTTTTTTTTAAAGGTGTGGATTAAGATATAGGGTGGCTATTCTAAGTGAGAGAGCATTGTAGGGATGTTGATTTCATTAAATGGATGTATTGCATTGCTTGTCTGTCGCATCTTTTTGGAGAGAACCAATTTCATGCGCTGGTGCACAGCATACTATACAGCCATGGTTGTTACCATGGCCTCCTGGGATTCTTGAAGTACCTATCACATAGAGCTCAGCACTGTTTCTGAGAGCCAGAGGCTTTTGGGTGATTCCAAACACATTTCCAAACCACTTCACGGTGGGATGGAATTAGGAGGACCAGCTGAATTGATGAAGCTGCAGTGCTTGTGACTTCCTGCCCATAAGGGGGAGAAAGAGTTATATACTCCAAATTCAGCAGTCCTGAGTTAGTCTTTGTCCCAGGTATTGCAACAGACTAGTACACCCCTCTGGTGTCCACAAGAGTTTTGGAACAGTTGTTACTTGGTTACAAGGCTTTGAACAAAGTTGCATGTCACAACACTTATCCAATGGTTTGGGGGTGGTGATGGTGGGAGGTTGGTAGTGTGGGACCGGTAGCCACCAAAACGTTGGGCTGTGTGTGCAGATGATGGAAGTCAGTGTTAGGGCTGCTTGAGAGGAATGGGGTGTCTTGTGTTGGATCACAAGCAGTGTGAACCTTTTGTGTTGCGAGCACCATAAGCTAGTTATTTAGTGAGAAGTTCAAAGGTTCTTGTGATTTTTTTTTTGGGGGGGGGGGGGAGTCAGTCTGCCTCGTTAGATTACATACAGGTGATGATATAATCCAAAAACCAGCTCCACTCCTTAATTCATGATATGTAACTTGTAATGCCCATCTCAGCAGCTGGGACACTGAACACAAAGTCCTGTCAGTGTTCTTTCTCCCTGAACCTAGATAATGACTATCTCCCTGATAGAGAGGGCAGCAGTTTACACTGGGAAGGGTGTGTAAAACATGGCTGATGAGATCATCTGGAGGCCATTTGATCCTTGAGCTCTGATGTAGGCTATGGACTAATGTCCAAAATGAGGTGTCATGTCTATGGATTGCTTCAGCTTCCCCACCTCCTCCGCATTCTTAGGCGATGTACACACTACCACTTGCATCGCTATAAATTATGTTGCTCGGGGATGTGAATAAGCCATCCTCAAGCAATGTAAGTTACACTGCCCTAAGCGTATGTCGGCAGGAGAGCTTCTCCCACCGACATAGCTACGGCTGCTTGTGGGGGCTGGAGTAATTAAGTTGACGGGAAAGCTCTCTACTGTTGGCAGAGAGCATCTGCATTAGCAGCGCTACAACAACATCGGTGTTCTAGTGTAGTCAGAGCCTTAGATGACTACTCTTTTCTTGTGTCTTCCTTCAACACTCTGCCACCACCGCCCAGTCAAGTGACTGTTCATTGATTTGGGGAGGGAGGATTTTAATTTTATTTTATTTACCCAACAGCTTTGATCATTGTGCATAAGAATGTTACTCAGGCAACATTTCATAGAAAACTGGCTAAGTGTTTAAAAAATGGGTGTCTAAAGATTATTATAAGTCCATATTTAGGTTCCTAGAAAAGTGGCCTCACTTTTGAAAAGCACAGAGCACTTAAATAAGGGGTTAGGAACCTAATTTTAAGTGCTCATTTTTGAAAATCTCAGTCTTGATATTTTTATTTTAAATGAGTAGAGAAAATATAATTGTAAACCAAAGGCTAATAAATCATAGTGAAATAAAAATCTCTCCTTTAACAGATTGGATCTGAAAACAAATTCTTGACTATTTTATAATCCTGGGCAAATGAATTATAGGACTAAGGTTCCATGGAAAATTTCTAATTATAAATGATGAGAGTAAAGTTAGTCACCAGAAACCCCAAGACGCAACTATAGCTCCCATAAATCAGAGATTTACTATTTCAAATTTGAAACAGCAATAAAAAGATTTAATTCTTAAATATGGAAAAGCACTTTTTTTAAAATAAAGGAATTTTAAAATGTCATATCAGTCATCAAAACAGGAAGCAGTAGCACAGAAGTTCTACAGAGGGAACAAATATCAAACAGTGCTTCCTACCTATGATATTCAACATCTTTCTCTGAGGGTCTCAGTTAATTAGGCTGACTTAATCCTAAAAACGCTCCTGGGAGGTGGGTGTTACTCCCATTTTAAAGGTGGATAAAATGAGTCAGAAAGAGTAAGTAACATTCCTGAAGTTGCATATTGTGCAAGCAGCAGAACTGGGAATAGAACTTGAGTCCTGACTCTCCTCCTGGAACCACATTCAGTACAGTCTGTCTTATGTCTTGTGGGCGTGTGGTTTAGAGCTGGGGTCTGGGAGAGGAGATTTAAAGCACTCTCTGACCATGGGGGTTGGGATGAGACCTTCAGGGTGAGCAGGTTGTCCAACACTGGCCTACTGTGTTTTTTTTTTTTCTTACACCTTCCTCTTAAGCATCTGTTGCTGGCCATTGTTGGAGACAGGATACTGGACTAGATGGACCGGTATGGCAATTCCTATGTTGCTCTGACTTCTGGTTTCTATTCCCAGTTCTCCCACTGTCCCTTGCATCTAGCCTTTCTGCCTCATGTTTAAAATGGGCATAATACTCATAATACCTTCTGCAAAGGAATGGTGTGAGACTCACTCACTGTTTGCAAAGTGCTTCTCTGGGCCTTTTGTCCAGCACTGTGCTGTATTAAATGCAAGGGCTGAAATTAACTTTTTTGGGCTTTAATTTTGTGGGGATGAGGAACAGGAAATAGTATCTGTCCAAGCTATCATGAAATCAAGTACTGAATACATTGGTCTTGTCAAACATTATTGTAGCATTAAAATCCAAACACATCAAAGAGGATACGAGAATAATCAAGTGGCAATAACTTAAGCCAATTATGCAGCTACAAAACATTTTGTTCTTGCTGCCTAGTGCAGTAAACCAGCCATTAAAAACAGACTTAGTGAGCCACAAAGTTGTAGGTGGGAGATTTCAACTTTTTAAAAGCTCCTTGAATTGTTTATCCATTGTTTAGCCCAAAGCTGTTATCTGAAAGTGCTCAGCAGATAGAGGATCCTCATGTATCTTTAAATGTAAGTTCCTTCCTTGCAGATGGAACACCACCTAGACTTCATCCAACAAATTCTCATCCCAGAAGAAACATTTATTGCTGGCTTCATGCACACATAGTATGGCTGGGAAGAGGATAGCTGCTTCTGTTCCTTCCTCATTGAAGGTCATATTTTTTAAACTGGTCTAAGAGAGCAATACTTTCTTTGCCTGGATGCTTGCTCTCATTAGAGAGACCAATAACTGAGTCAGATGTAGGCTAACCTGCCCTCCGTGTCCGGGATGAGTCATGTTGGCTAGAGGTGGTGTCGGGAACTTTGCCTGGCTGTTGCCTGTTCTGAGGCTAATAAAGACTCAGTCTCCGGAGCTGTCAATCCATCACACTTCACAAGCAGTAAAATCACTCTTAATAAGAAGTTATGACCGCAGTGTAACTAGAGAGGGGGCTGGTGCATTAGAAAAGAGTCCCGGCGATATTAGCCTGACTTCTCAGGTGGAGAGCGTAAGAGCAGCCTTAAGAGAAGAATGAGGTGTATTCCAGTTGTCCTGGTGGACAATAGGAGACAAACAATAGTAGCTGAGACAAGAGAACAAATGTCTGCCCACTGGCATAATCCAGTCACTGGGTTCTCACATAGCAGAGCTAAAACCAAATGGAGATCTGTGAGGGATTCAGATGGGATTCTTCCTGGAGGGCTTCCAGCCCACTGACTCAAAGCTGTGGAGCTCAGGCCTGGGTGACTCATCCGTCCATGATCCCACTCTTAAAGAAAGAGGGTGGGAGGTAACAGAAATATCTGCACAACCCATGTAAAACTAGACTAGACTCAAGATTCCTGCACTGGTGGGGGGAGAAGGATTTCTTGATTTCATATGATTCTAACTAAATGGCTGGGAACCAGCAATGCCATCCATTTCCCTGCCTGGGAGGATGATCCCCTATAAAGGGATGTCTCTTTGCACAACCGGGTGGGGAGAGGACACAATCTAATTCATGTCTTCTCCTAATGCAAGGACTCAGTGAGCCGAGTGCAGACAGAACATGAGCTTCCCCAAAGTGGTGGGGGGAGAGGGACCATGAACCCACCTCTCTCTCTGCAGCAGCCCACAAACTTATCACTGAGCTAGGCCCAGTGCCTCAGAGAGCTCTCAGTGGAGCAGCGTTCCTCTTCACTGCACTCTATCGAAATCCTGAATGACTATGGTTTTGGGAGAGAATTAAAAAAAAAAAAAAAGACCCAAATCTTACATATGGCCACTGAGGACTCTTGTTTTCTTGGAGCTGGTGAAAGCACAGAATCAGGGCCCTCCCTTTTTAGGGGGAGGGAGGGAAGAGGGCAGTGAACCAATATGCTAATTAAAGAATCCCCGTGTTACTTCCTCAGAGGTGGGTTGAAAACTAGAACCACACATCTGGTCGCTGGCTGTGTGTTAGTGTTTTGCCACGGAAGGATGTGTATAGGGGTGTGCAGCAAAAAGCTGCATTGTGAGATTTACCCAGCACAAACGTTGTCATTTCTAGCTGTGTAACCTGAGTGGGTTGGGAAGATGTGCAGACTGAGCTACCACGTGAATCCACCAGCTCAGACTTTCCTCGCATTGGTTTGCCAGATGACACAACCAGAACACTAGTCATTTAGTGGATTTTTCTTCTTGCATCCAATTTTGTTATTAAATGTTACAATTAGTAAGTACTGGTGTGAAGTCTGCCTTAACCGGCCTGGTTAAGTAATCCAGATTATTAAAATGCATTCTCCCATCTCAGGGGCCAACTCCATATTATGCTTTTGGCACCCCTGCAAAGAAGGAAATTTCAAGTCTGTCTGAAGACTGGCTGATAACAAATTTCATAATAAAGTAAAATGTAATAGTGGGTGATTATCTTGTTTTTGTACAGTTTTGTTTTGTTTGAATTTAGCACTGGTGGAAGTTGCCAGAGTGACAGGTTGGAAAATTGAGATCCTCTTTTCATCCACAAAGCAGATCTATGAGCCACGGCAATGCAAGTCTCCTTATGCTGTCCCATCAATTTCCTTCAACCTGATCTGGAAGGACCTCTTCCAAGGACCTATCCCTCTGCTATATTTTCTGCCATGTTAGGAAACAAGTCTTACACACTGTTTTAAAAAGCTTTTGTAGCTAATTCAGCTCTACTGCCAATGTGAGCTTTGTTTCAGCTAAAGGTGAGAACGTAGTCAAGTCTCCATGCCTGCTGGTTCCTTGGAATAGCTGTTCACATTAGAAGTGGTGGGTAGCTTTTTGTAATGTATGCAACTGTCTTCTAGTAACGCGAAGTCTCAGTTAATGTAGGTCGCTGAATGGCCATTGGAGGGCAAGAAGTGACTGACTGTTTTATTTTCATAAGATTTTAACAGTGTAATTTAGGGGCCAACTTTAATATTCAGGAAAGACAGTTTGGAAGAGGATGTGATTCCTGCCATTGCACCCCTCCTTATAATAGACCAGAATCATGCTTTTTATAGTTAAGGTGGGCTTTATTCAACCCCCAACCCCCCCACGGGTGCAGCACGTGTACAACATATGTCCTTGCATCCATCTGGGCAGTTTTGTGTGCCTGATACCCTTCTGGGGAGGGCAGGCTGTGGTCCCACTACCATTGTCCCTCAGGGCACCACCCGGGAGGAAGCAATTGAACTCCATCTAGGAGATGTGCTCAATCAGTGCTTCTCTTGGATGTCCTGGCTCAGCCCCCTTCCCAACCCATGCTGCCTATTTTCTGGCTTGCTCTGGACCAATGGGAGAACATGGGTTGCGGGTGGCTTGTGCTACTTGTCCATAGGTTGGATCTAGCAGCTGAAGTGAATCCCAGTCCACTGTTGTAATAAATTCCTTGTACGAGAGAGATTCTGTTGGAAAGAATAAACTTTTTGACAGGGCAATAGTAATCTGTCACAGTTTAGCTTTTAATTAATCACAGTTTAGTTATGTAAGAGCCATTAAAAGAATTCAGTGGAGGGGGCAAAATTGAGAGGTCACAATTCTTACATGTGTGGATGTGACCTCTCAATTCCCCTTCCCCCGCACTGGATGCTTTCAAATGTATTTTCAGAGTACAGTGATGCTTCCTGTACCTATTGGTATCCTATCACCTTAATCTGCCTTTAGCCAGGTACTTGTGCTGTTCTGGCCTGGCTTTGGGATGTCATGTGGAGAAGTCAGGGGGCTCGTGAAGTTAACGTAAGCAGAGTCTCTGTTTAGTGCAGAGAGATGAATTTAATCAGACATGGAAGGCCCTGGCCCTGGGGCAGATCTGGAGAAAAGGTGCTTTTATCCGACAAAAAAAACCAGGCAGATGCCATGGAGAACTGCAGCCTGGAGCTCCAGCTGGTCCATTGTCACAACCTGAGAAAGCAGAATTTGACTAAGTGAGAATTTTTTGTAATACTGTGATGATTCCTATCTGTGCCTAGGGCCTGGTCTACATGAGAATGTTTTGTCGACCAAAGTCAGCTTTTGTCGACAAAACAGTGCTGGGGTACACATTGCAATCACTCCCACTTCGACAAAACTGCCCTGTCTTTTGGACAAAATAAAACCACCTCCATGAGAGGTGTAGCGCTTTTGTCGGCTTAATGAGGGCGATGCAGTGTCAATGTAGACACTGTGTCTCCTTACATCAGTTGTCTGGGGCTCCAGCAGAGCAGTGAAATTGACAAGAAAGCCTCCCTGAGAGCTGAGCAGCTGGGCGAGGAAGCCCCATGCATCTCCACTCATTTCTGGCAGGGAACTCAGCTCCCGGCAGCTCCCAGAATGGGGAGGGGAGAAGACGGGGGCTGATTCCTGGTGGGGAATAGTGAGGGGGGGGAGACCAGGTTCTCAGCTCCCTACGCTGCTCCATAGGTTGGTGGAAGTGCTCCTGGTGAGGATGCACTCCACCGACCCAAGGAGGGTAGTGTAGACATCAGCCTACTGCGGTGGCTGTAAGTCAACCTATGTTAGGTCGACTTATTTTTCTAATGTAGACAAGGCCTAAGTTTCTTCTACACCTGGCATGGCTACCTAGTGCGGGAGGAAAAGGATTAAATCTGCTCTCAGGGCAGAACAAGAGACTTAGGTGGGTGGGTGTCACTTAGCTGTCTGGGCCATTGAAGAAAAGGTGGAAACTAACCCAAATCAACAGAGGGTCCAGCAAGACAGAGACGCCCCAGAGACTGAACAATCCACATCTAACATCTGGCAAGCAGGACATGTGAACTGATCTGGAGAACAAAGGGGAAATAGTGTCAGGTGACGGGGAGAAAGGCTGCCTTTAGGAAGAACTCTAGAGCTCTCCCCTTGGTGGACGAAGGGACAAGAGATGAAGCCAGAGATGGAGTCCATCACAGCTTGGCTGGCTCATCATGGCTTTGGTTTGACCAGGATGGACTATGGCTTAACTTCTGCTTGACTGTGCCAACTAAGGACTTTGAGATTCTGTAGGTCAGGTGACTAATAAATTGTTGCAAGAATCTGGCTTGGCTGCATTCTCTTCAAGGAGCCACAGAGACAGACAGGAATTGCTTGTGCAGAAGGCCCAGTTTGGGAATCATGGAGGCCACAGGCTTGCCCCTGCAGAACTGTGTGGGTCCTTGGGGCTCAGCATAGTAAGGGGGTCACTGGTTATAAACTGAGGCATAGACCAGACTCTCTGACAAAGGTCTATCTCTAAAGTTCCATGCGCTGCTGGATCTGGATTCCTCTCCTGTTTGCTTACCATAGGTCTGCAGGAGTTCAATGCTCCCAGCAACTACTGGGGCATAGGCAAGAGTAGATCAGAGCAAATGTCCTAAACAGTTTTAGAACAAAAGCAATGGGGCTGTAATTCTCCCTTTTCATAAATTTGAAAATTGTAAGTTTCCTTTACTACATTGTTTAAAAAAAAACCCCAAAAAAACCAACCTATTTTCTTTCAGCAACTTTTATAGAGGTGAAAAGAAAACAAACAAAAATCACCAAGAAAAATATGAGGAGATCCTTTTAATATGTAGGGAAGACATTTTAATCTTACAAGTTGACTCATTGTTCCAACACTTCTCTGTAGAAGGTACAGACACTGCTGTTGCAGTTTATGCTGGTGTGTGAGTGTAGAAGGAGGTTGACAATCACAAAAGAGCTAATTTGCAGAGCCACAAAAAAAGATAATTTTGGTGCAGTTATTTTAAAGAACTCTGTTTGTACTGATGAGAGCTGCCAGACTGAAAGTCCTAAATACAGAAGTTCGTTCTTTATTAACAGTCAGGTATATCTAGGGCTTTGGCAGTTTAAGATTTTCCATGCTGCCCCCCTTCCATCCCAGTGGGCATCAATCCAGGGGTGAGAGAGACTGTACTTATTCTGTCCTAAACCTCTCCCCTGAGATTGTCACTAGGGTACCAGTAGTGGTGGGTTTTATTCTGATGCACTTTCCATTTGTAACTGAACTAGGGTGACCAGATAGCAAGTGTGAAAAATCAGGACAGGTGTGTGTGTGTGTAGGGGGGAATAGGAGCCTATGTAAGAAAAAGCCCCAAGTATTGAGCCTGTCCCTATAAAATCAGGACATCTGGTCACCCTAAACTGGACAGAGCCCATGAAATCAGTTCATGTAAGCACTATAAGGGGAGGCTTTCAGAAGCCCAAAGGGCAGTTAAGTGAAAGTCAACCATCTAACCACGCTTTTTTGTGCCTTTTGAAAATCAACCCCATAATTGTAGCTGAAATTCCTTTTGTTTTTGATTCTGTAGGAATGCAACAGCTTTCAATGAGGACTTTAATTTCCTTTAAAAAGAATTCAAGTTGGCCTTTAACAGGTGTTCCCTGTAGCAGTGATTTTCAATTGGACCAAAAGTATCTGTAGTTTGAGTAAGAGCACTTTTTTGAGCTGGTTCCTACTGAATGAGGCGAGACCCAGCTCTCTCAAATTGTCTTTCTCTGAAGTCTGAATTGTGTGATCTGAACCAGAGCAGCTTCTTGAGTGAGGATCCACACCTGACTAGCATTCTGAGTTGTATCACAAAATCATTAAGAACAAGATTAATACAATTGTAACAAAGTTACAAAACTTTTTTTTAAACCTAGAAGCCATGTATTTCATGTGCAACATTTCTGCTCTTGGTGCTAATTCCTCCTTTCCCAAGATCCTGCTGATTGCTTGCACTCCAGCTGTCAGTGCAAGTTAAAAGCCTACATTAAGAGAAGCATGTTAAATTTTCCTTCTCCAGTGCAGGGTGGTCCTCCTCTCAGGTTTTGTGAAGTGAAATGCTGTGCCTTCATTTTTTTTTTTTTTCTTCAAGTGGTCCAGGAAAATTCCCCACTTGGGAAAGCTGAGGTAGAAAGTGTCACATTTGAGGCAAATGAAGTCAGATAATGACTACAAAGTTGCTGTGATACCACAATACCATAGAATCATAGAACCTTAGGAGATCTTCTAGTCCATCCCCAGGTCCTAAGACAGAACCCAGTAAACCTTAGACCATCCCTGACTGGTGTTTATCTAACCTGTTCTTAAAAACCTCCATGTTGAAGAACATTTAATAGATTTGCTCAGGCTCCTGAGATGGGGCTAGTCCTGAGGCTGCTTTGATACGTCAGGTGGCCAAATGGTCTGCAGCCATATTGCGTTGGGCTTTGATTTTGGTAATTTATGACAGCCCGGTAATGTGAGACCAAGCTAATACTTGGATGGGATACCATCAAGCATGGCTTCCTAGAATTGCTATGATGAGATGGTGTTGGTGATTCAAGAGGTGCCTCTCTTCCCAGGGTTGTACAAATACAAGCCAAGGGCACTGTACTGCTGGAAAAGCCATCTCATGGATGACATGTGGACCCAAAGTCCTGGATGGATGCCCCCAACATGCTACATAAACTCCAGGGCCCAGCTGGGCTCCTGGCTTCAGCCACTGGGTGGGTGTTTGGGAGGCAGGGACGACCTTGGAACTTGAGCTGCGAGGGGGAGGAGAGGAATGGAGGTTTGGGGCTCCAGACTTCAGCTACCAGGTGGGGAAGGAGGGACTCGGGGATCTGGGTTGGGGGGGAAGTGGGAGGCCTCTGGGCTTCTGCCCTGTGGGTGCCGGGGTTCTGGACAGGGAGGGAGCCCGGGGCTACAGCCGTGTGGGGGGTGCTGGGCCTCGGGGCTTTAGCCCCGCGGCTCCGCTCCCGGCTTCAGTTCCGCTGGGATGCTGAGGGCTTTAGAACTGTGGGGGCGCCAGGGTACTGAGTACCAGGCTTCAGCCCTGTGGCTCCAGCTTCAGCCCTAGGGACAGTGCTGGGGTGCGGGGTTCCCTGCGGCTTTACTCCTGGTTTCAGTCCCCCATGGACACTGGGGCTTGGGATGCTGGGCTTCAGCCGCAGGGCCCTATGGACCCCTGAAAATGCCTTGCCCCCCCCCAGAGCGGGCCGCTGATCCCTGGATGAGAACTGCTGAAATAGATGATAGTGTCCCATGGGTGGGGGTGGGGGTCAGAAATGGGAGATGGTTGGTCACTGGGGTGCTTGTTTTGTATCCTCATGACTCAAGAGTCAGACTAAGCACACGCAAGTGTAGAGAGAAAAATGTTCCGAGCCTGCCCGTAAGAAAATGCAAACAAATATGACTGACGCTCTCCATGAGCGTGGAGGGGAGGAGAGGAAAGGGAGCAATAAGCACTGTGGAAAATCCATCGTTAAGCACGGTAATGCTTTTCATAGGATGGCCCAGGCTTGTGTCTTGTACTTGGTCAAGTGGCACTTTCTGTCTTTGAGTACAGTTTGACAATGGTTGTAGGCCTACTGACGGCAATTCCAGGCCCCAGGGCAGAGCAGTAAATGGTCCTCCTAGAAAGGAATGGCTGAGGTCCGAGTGGGCTTCTGCCGGAAGTTTTTACTTATTTATTATGTGCCATGCAGGTTCCCAAACAGCTGAGGAGGTGGTATCTGCTACTCAGCTTCCCAGGTCCTTTGGACTCCCCAAGAAGATTACTGATGAACCTGGGAAGCTGAGTAGCAGATATCACGTCCTCAGCTGCCTGAGAACCTGCATGGCACATAATAAATAAGTTTGGCTCAGGGGAAGGTGGGGAGCACGAGCGGCGGGAGGGGTGTGTGGAGGAGAGGCGGATATATATCTATCCTCCCATCCGCCCAGGCCCTTTTAAATCGCTTGGCCCCTGGGCAATTGCTCCACTTGCTCCCTTCCCTCCCCCCCATGTCAGCAGGCCTGAATAGTTGAATACCTTGTCCAGTCAATAATGACATTTTGATTTTGATGGAGATAGGAGAGGCAAATTAAAAAGGCCTATTTTTCAAGCCTGTTTCTCCAATGGTGGAGAATTATGATGTATACCTACTATTGCAAATATTTACAGGCAGCCTGGGAAGTGATGCACTAATGAGTCCTTGGCTCTGGAAATTCATGTAAACAGTGGTTTGAAGTGGTCATGACACTCTCTTTGGGTCAGCTAGTACTGGCCCTGGAGTTTGTTCAGTAGCATTATCATTCATGGCAAGTAAAGATAAGGGTATGCATTTGTCCCTCTTTTAATAGCCTTGTCACTAGCCAGCTTGCTGTCTTAGCATAGTCAATGACTTAATTCCTCCTTTTTTCTGCTACCCGTTAGTCTAATAAAACCTTTTCTTGTTCCCAGTGGCCAGCAGGAGTCTGTTAATGCTGACATAAGGTCCAGGCCTGGAAGTTGCTGAGCTGCCCCCAGAAGGTTCTTTGCAGTCCAAATTTCCAGTGACGTTAGTGGGATTCAAGACCAGTCAGCACTTTGCAGTACCAGGCTTTAGGTTGCAAGCTGTCCTGTAGCTATAAAATGAGTGCATGTGTGAGGATAGCTGCAGCATTTCCATTACTGACCACGCATAGCTGACTAGTTAGTTAAACTTTTAATTTATGTTACAGGGAGCCAAATCTTGAATCTGTGTTTCCTTGTGCAGGAGAGAGAATAAGAGCCAAAGTCAACATTGCCTGCAAAAACAGAGCAAATAAACCAGGGACTTAATTTCCACTTGCAAGATATTATGGCCTAATTAATAAAAGGTTCCTGTATACATAAGCTATTAATGTAGAATGCCTGATTGCTTGGAAGAAGTTACATTTCCATCTTTGTTCTGCTTACTTTTTGGTGTGTGAAAGAGAGCCCCCTGGGTGTGTGTGTGACTAATGGAAACTGTCATGCTTGTCTGTATATGCCATGCTGCTGTCTGGAATTGTTTCCTGAAAAGCAATTACTAAATATGAACAAGCATCCTGGGAACAAAGGGTCTAGCTTCAGAACATGGCTACTGATTTTATTTTCTGATTTCGGGTGGAATTGACCAGGGGCTCTTTCCTAGTTGTCTTAGACATTTATAAGGAGCCAATCACCACAGCATCTAGGCATTTTAAAAGGCCTGCTCCTTCACTGATATAGATCAGTACAGATCTCTGCTATTGTACACCAACTAAAAATATGGTCCCGTGTATATGGTCTGCTCACTTAAGGTAAACTATAAGTGTCTGATACAATTGGCTTCTGATGAGACATCATGGTTAGATGATAGCTAAATCTCTCCCCTAAGTTAATGTACATACATGAGAACATTTTGTTCTATCTTCAGTGTGGAGCAGTGCTTAGAGCAGGAGTTTGGGTGGCAGGACTTCTGGGTTCTGTTCCTAACTGGCCCAGACACATGGTGCAGATATGTAATTTTGGTGCGTGCATCTCTCTTGTTGGCAAGAGACACCTGTTGGATAAGAGTTCTTCCCTCTCTCTCCCCCCAGCACTTCACAGAGCTCCTGGATGAGTTGGATGTCCTAGGCCAGCTCCTGAATGACCCCTTCTTGTCTGAGAAAAATGAGATGATGGAAGTGGAGCTGTCTCCAGCGTCCCCAGCTCCCCTCATCCAGGCAGAACACAGCTACTCCCTGTGCGGCGACTCTCGCCCCCAGTCGCCACTGACCCACGTTTCCACTGACGACAACTTCAACCAAGGTAATGGTGCGGTGGATGCCTTTTGATGCTGACCTTTGTGAATACATCACTGTCATGTGCATTAGTTATGAATTGTGCAATATCATAACTGCACACATCCAGGATGGTAATACTTTGCTAAAAGTAAAATGTGAACATGTATGAGAACAAATTACAATGGCTAAAAATAAATCAGAAGAAATGTGTTTGTAATTTGGTTTATAAATCTGCAGATAGCAGAAACTGAGCTTGTCACCAGGCAGAGAAATTCCACTCAGCTGAAGCTACTGATCAGGAACCACTGGAATTCAGAATTTTAAGAAATAGGCTTATCAAAAGGGAATGAAATTCAAGAAAGCAAATTTAGGGGAAGAAGGCTACGAGGTGAGCTCTTTCCTATGAGCATAGACGAAAGTTAGGGATTCATAAACCACACCATCCAAAAATCTTCAAATTAAGCTGCTTTAAAGCAAGACTTTTAAATCCATTGCAGAGCACCTGAAGCTTTTGGATTCTCAATAGCATTGAAAGAAATAACCACTAATTTTTGTGCCTAATCTATGTATTTAAGAATTTAACTTCAGATGGACAAGTCTGAAAATCTGGGTCACCGCAGTTAAAGTTCAACATGCTGCTATTCACTGGAAACAGGGTGGGGGTGGGGAAACGAGACAAGAAGCATCCAGTATCATTTCTCTATGGGCTACATGGAGATGTAAGAATAGACAAGAACCTTTCTGAGAAATGGAGGAGGAGGGAGGAAAATAAACCAAATGTTAGCTAAAGCTTGCAGGAAAAAGATGAAGTAGCAAAAAAGCGGAATGGGTTAATGCTGGAATGAGTAGTTGTGAGTAAGAAGGACTTCTATAAATATATAAAGGGGGAAAAAACACTAGTGAGGAAGTAGGCACATTAATAAACAAGGAAGGAGATGTAGTCAGTGGACCAAATTCTCAGCTAGTGGACATGGACATAACTCTGACAGCTGAGGATCTGCCCAACAATTCTAAAATTGTTGAGATGCTGAACTACTTTTAGAAATTAGCTTCTTACAGGGAAAAATGGGGGAAAGAGGTGTGGACAACTGAAGCAATAATGAAGACCTTGTGAATATAATTAGACAGCTGTAAGTAGGTACAGCTCTTACAGAGTGGTTGGGTGCGGGGGGGGGGGGGAATGGAGGACTGTGGGTCAAGGTATGATGAGCATTAGCAGTTTTTCATAGTGGTGTTGCTGGCATAGCCACTGATTTACAGAGCAAGGATAAGAGAGAAACATGGGGGTAGGAAGAGAGGGAGGAGATTCAGCTCCAGCCTGCCTGTTCTGGTGGGGAAAGCATCTGCCTGTGAAAATGCCAGCAGGTAAGAGAGAGCCAATGACAACCAGTGGCTGGGAAGAGGAGAAGGGTGCTGGAACTTTTTGTAAAGGTGAGGAGGCCAAGTGCCGCCGGGGCCGCCGCCCCCCGCGGCTGCTCCACTGGTGAGCCACCTGCCCTCTCTTCTGGTGCCACAGCAGCCCCCTTGTGGGTGAAAGATGTAATTGCAGCACCTCCCCAGCAAAATCTATTATTCTGCAGGGGAAGAAAGAATCTGCAGGGGACATGAATTCTGTGCTTATGCTTTTTTGTTAAAAGTTGGGGGGCGGGCATGACCCCCTGCCCCCTTTCCCCCCGCCAGTGTCAGTGGAAAGGGATAGGATAGGGACTGTGAATAACTGGTGACTATTAGAAATAAAAGCCATGATAGACTTTCACTCCTAATAACTGGTTTACATTTCAAGGCTATTTTTGTAATGAAAACCACTATAATCTTAAGCTGCATTTAAAAAAAAAAAAAAAAAAGGAGAGAGAGACTAGTACTTAGGTCAATAGCATTAGCAGTCTAAGCTGTTTATAACGATTACAAAAAGCTGACTGAGGTTCCAAAGATTCAGGTTTTGTGGTTCTTAACTCTAAAATAACCTGACCAGCCTTTCTAAAGTCATTCAAAGGCACTGGCTCTCATTGAGGACAACTGAATTAAACCAGGGAAGAGTTTCTAGATGGAACAGTTTTGAAATGATACTTTCCAAAAATGTTACTTACCAAAAATCTCCTATATTTCACTCAAGTCTCCAGGCTGCCTTGTCTGATTATCTTCACACTTTTTATATGTGGGAAAATTTCTCTTATGGCTAGACAACATACTCAAGAAATTTCAGATAGAAAGCATCTTTTTCAGGAAGTTGTTGTGAGGGAAGAGGTCTGGGCTTTGTTAGCTACCCTTATGGACAAGTCTAATGAAATGTAATAGGGATGAAATCCTAGGAGTTTAAATAGGGTTCAAAATGTTTGTTAAAAATCTATAGCATTTAATAGATTGGTTTAAAAATAGAAAATTAGAAAGCTTTTCATGTTCTGTTAAATTATATGAACATTCCCATAAGAGCTGTTAAGATCATAACTGTGGAGTCACTAGCATGGCTCCATGGTAGCTGTTAAACAAAAACAGACAGGAGATATTTGAGGAAAACTTGTTTAACAATCAGCATGGCTGCAAGATGTAATGCTTGGGGTGTTAAATACATTGACTAAGTGCTGAGCTAATTGTCCTGATGACTTTTTTTTTGTTTGTTTCTGGGGAAGAGAATTCTAGAGAACTGTGGAGAATATGGAGAAAAACTTTTTCACTAGGAAGGTCGTGAAGCACTGGAATGGGTTACTTAGGAAGGTGGTGGAATCTCCATCCTTAGAAGTTTTTAAGGCCTGGCTGGACAAAGCCTGGGTTGGGATGATTTAGTTGGGGTTGGCCCTGCTTTGAGCAGGGGGTTGGACTAGATGACCTCCTGAGGTCCCTTCCAGCCCTAATCTTCTATGATTCTAAGGGGTTAAGAATTGAATGTGTCACCGATCTTCAGTGAAGTGTGGTGGTGAAGCGCAAGTGCTGATAATTGCGGTCCCATTTTAACTTCAGTTGGTGGTGGGATAATAGGGCAAATACTAACAGAGCATCTGCATACACCTAACAGATAACAGAGTTAGGATAATCAAATTCCAGAATAGATGTTCTGAAACAATCTTGCATTTTCTGGGAGATGCCCTAGGTACTAGATATGTGGGGGAAAAAATCAAGAGATGAGGTCAGATAAGAGGCTGAGTGGAAAGAAATCACATTCTCCAAAATATTAGCTACTGAGCAGATGACTTCACTCCTACTGCTGTGTATTTGCATGTACTCCGTGGAGATGAGTTGTGATCCTATTAACACTGGAGAAAATCCTGCAGGAGTGGAGCAGAAGCCCGTTACATAGAAGACTTCTGCATATACATGCACAGGGAATCAGTAATGGTGAGGAAAAAGACAGCTTAGAAAAAAAGTACAGGCCAATCTTATCAGATTTTGATACAATTTAAAGGTCCAACAGCTTATTTTCTAAGACTTCGTATGTGACACTCTCCTCAGGGAACCCAGAACCGTAAGCCACCGTGTTGCTCATCTGCCTCAGCAAATGAGAGCTTTGCTGCTGTTAAACTATTTGACAGCTTCGTGACACTCCTGTCTGTCTGCCTTCCAGCAAACTCCTCTAAATGCTGCCCGTCAAAATCTTGCCTTGCAGGTAACAATCAGTGAACTCCAGTTCCCGAGTTCCCCAGAGATGTCTCTGCAGTCTCCAGTCCCTCTCACTGGGCACTCACAGGAATTAAGTTTGCTGCCTCCACGGAGACAGAGCACACACCAGCCTGTTAGTTTTGCTGAGGACTCCCACTTTACTTCTGTGTAACAGCACTGAGATGATTTTGTAATAAAACAAGAATAAGTTTATTAATACAGAACACAGATTTAAGTGATATCAGGCAAGACTAAAAGATAGAAAAGGTTACAAACAAAACAGAAATACTCTTTCTAGTGCCTGAAACTTAATTTCTAGCAAGCTATGCCTTGTCTAAAACAGTTTCTGACTTACATCAAGTTTTCAGCAGCTCGTGCCTTCCAGGACAAGAGGATCCACCATTCACAGGGTTTGAGGGTACTGTTCCCTATGTCCTCTAAGTGATGGATCACTAGACTTTATCTTTTTGCTCCCCTTATGTTTCCCCATTGTCTTGGCCTCAATAACCTGGAAGACTTCCTGGGGGGTGCAGACTGTCCCTTGGTGTGCTTCCTAAGTTGTTTTCCTCCACCACTTTGTAGCTTGATTGCTTTGTTTACCTTTATATATAAATGTACTTTCGTTGTCCATGGCTTACAAAGATTGACCCAGACAGGTAAATCCACAGGCCTTTGTCTAAGGCAAGCTTGTTTATCAAGTCTGCCCCCAAAACACATGTTAAGAACATATCTCTAGCACACATACCTAACTCTTTACATACCATCCGTACATACATCACGCAGTGATATTCATGATCAGCATGTCATCCGTTTTTATATGATCTCTTATTCAATGCACTTTTATACAACATAATATTGTATAGTCGATTGATTCAATTGCTTATTCTTTGGGGTTCAGATCTCCTGTTCTTCTCCTGGGGTGCCTGGATCATGTCTGCCACACACAGATGCTTGTGGGTGAAGGCAATAACTTAGCTTGCTTTTTTGACATTTAATACACCGTCCTAGCGATTAACATTTATGGTTCAACCCTGCAAGGTGCTGAATGCTTTCTACTCTTGCTGAAGTCAGTGCATGCTGATTGGTGGGAGAGTGGAAGGAACATTTTTGGATAAAAGGGGTTCTCAAACTTTTTTCTGGGACCCCCTTTGAAAATATTTCAGGCTGTGATGACACCCCCTCCCCCGCAAAAAAAGTGATGACCCCCATGCCATGCCATGCCATGCCATGCCACGCCACCCTTACTTCTGCATTGCTTCTGGGGATGGCGCTGCCTTCAGAACACCTGGCCAGCAGTCGCTGTTTTCTGGCCACCCAGCTCTGAAGGGCTCTGGTAGTCAGCCATGCATGGGGCTGACAGTCACAGCCATGGCATGCACAGGGGCTGACAGCTTGCGACAACCTCTCCAAAATAACCTCATGACTCCTTGAGGGGTCCCAACCCCCAGTCTGAGAACCCCTGGATAAGACCCTTAGCCTGTAACACTAAGAGTGCATCTATACTGCACACTCTTTATGGCAGCGTGTGGTGTACGTACGCTGCATGGCCCCTAGCACAGATATAAATAGCAGTGTAGATAGCGAGGCACTGTTTAGGTAAATAAAGACATACCCGAACTCTTAGGATATGTGCCCAGTGCAGCTCTCTACGTATCCAAGTAATGCCTTCCCTGTCTGCATTGCTATTTTTAGCTGTGTAGTGTCCTGCTGCCGGGAGCCTTCCCTACCTCAGGGAAAGCTTCTGAGGGGGGAAGCAGTGGGGAAAAGGCTCCAGCAGCTCCCTGCTGCTGGAGTCTCTCCCCATTGCCTCCCTGCCACTGGAGCCTTTCCCCACTGCTGTGTATAGCTACGCTTTTCACTGTGGTGTGTAGCTTCACATATCCTACATGCCCCAGTGGCGTGCAGTGTAGATGTAGCCTAAGTGAAAGTAACATCTGTGCCTTCAAAAGGAAGAAATAACTACCAGTTAGTCATCGTACCACAAGTAACAATTCTATCGCACATGCCTTGCTGCCCATTACTTTACCAAGGTTGCTCATTAAATTAAATGTTCGGATATAGATGTGGCTGTAAACTAACTTACTGAGCATCTTTTATTTAGGGTTTTTTAAAAACTTGGTGTATTTTAATTATGTAATTCTAGCTAATCTGCCCACTTAGCATTCAGTCAGTTACCACTTCAGTGTTATTTTTACTTGAATTGAGAGTGGGCAGGTGACTGTTCAATCCCTCACTGAAGGCCCCCGGCCTTATGGTGAATCATGGCTCTGGTGAATCATTAAATATCATGTAGCTACTCCAAGGGAGGACACCTGCATAAAAGGCATGGTGGGGGCGGTGGGGGTGGAGAGGTTAAGCAGTGATGTAGAGGTTTTTTTTCCCCCCCTCACCCCCCCACAGATCCAATTTCCTAAAGGATAAAGTTGCCTTTTTTTTTTTTTAAATAGCCTTAAAATGGAGGCTCGTTTCCCTAGTAACAGAGATTCTAATTTAATTCCACTGGAAATCATGTTGCTGTTCTAGCAGCAAGTGACAAATTCTGACTAGAGATGAAGAGGAGGAAGCCCCCTCTGTCCACCCGCCTGGGGAAAGGGCTGTAGAGTTTACTGAATTTCTGCTAGAGGGAATCCCTCAGTCATGCTACCAAAGAGCCCTCGGTGATTGGCCTATCTAGTTTGAGGCAGGGTCCCTGGTGAGTGTAGTACACAGGAAGGGGCTTGAGTGCAGAGGTTTCTGCTTCACTCTGTAAATCAGTTCAGGGCTATAAGGTTTACCGCTATATGATATGCAAATGGGGACAGAACCAAACTGAGCTCAAACCTGCTGCTTTAGTGCTTAATGTCTGAATTCAAAAGTTCTTGTTCTATTGAATGGATTGTGCAGATCAAATGGCTATATCAAAAATGTCTCTCACAGGGAGTAGTAGTGATATAATATCTAGCTCTTGTATAATGGGTTTCGTCCATAGATCTTAAAGGGTTTTACAAAGGAGGGCAGTATCATTATCCCCATTTTACAGATGGGGAAACTGAGGCAGAGAGCAATGATGTGACTTTTCCAAGGTCACCCAGCAGGCCAATGGCAGAACCTAGAAAGAGAACCCAGGTCTTCTGAGCCCTAGTCCAGTGCTCTAATCACTAGGACACACTCAGAATGAGGAACAGTTGAAGAAAAGTAGAAAATTTGGAGTTTGGTGAAAGATTTTTAAACATTTACATTTAGAAGATATTGAGGGATCTACTCCTGTTTTTATCTGAAACCAGGGCTCCAAAGGACTTCTCCTGGTCCACAACATTCATAGCAAACATGGCTTTTAATTTTTCTCTTAAATTATAGAATTTGAATGATTATACTGATTATTGCAAGGACAATAATAATAATTATTACATGGGGCCAATTCATTTCTGATGAGAGTCCAACTAAGTGGCACACATCAGGGGTGAATTTGGCCCGCCATCAGGAGTATTTAAAAATATTTCCATAACTTAAAAAAGTACGAGTTACAACTATAATTGATATGGCTAGATCTTCAAGAAGTTCTAAGTTTTATATAACCTCCAAACTTAAAGGCTTGGTTTACGCTGGCGACTTAGGTCGACTTAGTCATTTAAGTCAACCTACTTACACCTGCATCTACACTAGCACCACTGTTAATTCGAATTAAGGTGCCTGGAAAATTGACTTAATAAGACCACCTCTGCAAGTGGCGTAGTGCCTAAACTGAATTTGTTTAAATCGATTTCGTGTCAGTGTAGACACAACGTTAGACTCCACTGCTGCAAGCACTTAAGGACATACTTTACTTATGTCAGTAGTCCCATTGACTTTGCATGAGTAATGTTAAGCAGAGACTTAATTATTTGCAGGATCAGGGTCTTATTTAACACTACATTTTTCTATTTCATAATTCTTTAAAAATTCACTGTATGCTAAGTATTTTTCTTAATTTCTCTCACACAACTTTTTCTATATATTTGTAGGTTATCTACAAAACTGCATGTTCTTTCAAAAGCTTCAATCCAGGGATCTTTGAAAATATCGGTGTAATGCATAGCTTAGCTATTTTGCAGCATATGAACAAGGGATGCTCGGTGTCTGTTGGAATTTTCAGAATCTATTATGACATTAAGTTCTGCATAAAATTTGTAAACTACACTGGGTATCTTCAGGGAGAATCTGTAAAAACAATTTTTTATTTATAGATCTGTAAACCATTTACTTACCATTTGCTGACTATATTCTGTTGCTTTCCTAACTTGGCAAATAAGAGCAAAGGGTAAGAATTGGCTGCATTCTGCCTAGACAGAGCACATATATGCCTGGGGAGATATGTAGACAATAGCATGAAAACAAGAGCTGATGAGCTGTAACTATGCCTTACGCCCCATTATTGGCTTCCTGCATTGCAGTTTATTTCAACCTTAAGCACAAGTCCTGGTCTTGGGGAACAGTTGCAGAGGCCTGGTAGGATTCTGAATAGTTTCTAAGCAGGAGACATTTCTCTGGGGGGGATGGGGATAGAGGCCCTCACAGCATATTAAAATCTTCTGGGAAGTAGGTCCCCTTCGGGAGTTTAAAAACCTCAAGGAAAGGCCTTAATTGCAACTACAGCTAGATGGGGGCAACTACTTCTTCCCACCGCTTCCCAAAGAGCGGTAGGAGATAGAAACACAAGATTGAGAGGCACCATGGACCAATGCATAGTGCAGCAGATCAGGAGATGGAGGAACCTGGGTTCTGTTCTGGACTGTGTCACCGACTTGTGATGTGACCTTGGGCAAATCTCTTTGCATCTCCTTCCCCTCTTGCCCTTTCTCTATCTTGTTTGCTTAGATTGTAAACCTCTTCAGGGCAGATGCTGTCTCTTACTATGTTTTCTATGTACAACACCTAGCACAGTGGGGCCCTGATCTCTATCGGGGCCTGTAGATGCTAATGTAACACACATAGCCATACTAAAAGAGATCAGTGTACAGCAGGAACCTGGAGACTGAGGCTTCAGCGTCTTGCTTGAGTTTTATATTCTCTGGGGAAAATGAAATACTTTGTTGGCAAACTCTATCTTGAGAGCCTGGGGAGGGAGGGAGGGAAGCGGGGGGAGGAGCCAGGGTGAAGGGAGAAGAGGAGGCAGCGCTGTGAGCAACTGTCTAGCCGTTCATTTGATACCATTTTATTAAACTGTGGCCTGGTGGCTGTATGTTCCTTCCCCTGATGGGCTGTGTATCTGAGATTATCCTTGGTCCACGCCTGCCTTCCTCCCTGTGCTTCTGTACCCAGGAATGTTTTGATGTTGCTTCTGGACTTGAAGCAACTTGCTGGTGACTGAAAGTGAGACTTGGCATGTGTGGCAAAACTCTATATTGCAATTTTATAGTTAGAGAGGCTGAAGCTGGGTTGCCCCAAAATATCTCATCCTGCTTTTGCCATTAAAAAGAGCCCAATGGAGAATAAAACAAACTGTGTCCTTTCCCATCCTCCAGAGATCACTGTAGATAGCCGCTGCTCATCCAGCATAAGCAGCTCTAAAAAACAAACCAAGGCCCTGATCCTCGATACTATTCTGTGCAGAGGGACACTGCTCCTGGTCAGAGTCTCATTGACTTCAGTGGGGAGGGAGATCTGCAGATGTAGTAGCCAGAGTGCATGGAGACGCTTGTAATATCAAAGCCCAAGTTAATCTCCATTGTCTAATACAAATGGGCTCCTGTCGCATGTGTTGTCAGTTATTTTCTTTAAATACTGGTTGCATAAAATGGGGCAAATTCTTCATTGACATACATCTGGTCCAATCCCATTAATTCAGAGCAAAATGTGGTTATTTTTGGAAAGAAATGAACCACAGCTCATTTTGAAAAGGATGCTGTTAAAGCATCAAGGCTAGTTGCCTTCAAATTTGATCTTTTTTGCAAAGTGTATGTAATTCTTTCCCACTCCAGCCCCCCACCCTCCAATATAAATGCTTCACTGCTCACTTCTCAGAGATGGAAAGGGAACTCTAGCAATGGTGCAGTGCTTGTGAATGGTCTGAGATGGGTGACTAGCAACAGTATTTGTCTTTGTCTACACTACAATTTGCTGTTTGTGTGTTCATAGATTTTTAAGGTGAGAGGGGACCATTATGATGATCTAATCTGACCTTCCGTATAACGCAGGCCAAAGACCCTCACCCAGTAATCTGTATGTGAAGCCAGTAACTTCAGTTTGAGCTATAGCATCTCTTTTAGAGTATTGTCAAATCTTGATTTAAATATTTCAAGTGATGGAGAATCTGCCATATTCTTAAATAATTTTTACAGTGGTTAATTATTTTCACTATTAAAAATGTGCACCTTATTTGTAGTCTGAATTTGTCTAGCTTCATCTTCAAACCATTGGATGTTTTTGTGCCTTTTTCTGCTACATTAAAGAACTGTCTACTTTCAGAAATCTCTTCCCCAGGTACTTATAGACCATGATCAAGTCACATCTTAACCATCTCTTGGACGAACTAAATAGACTGTTTCTTAGTCTCTCCCTATAAGGCATGTTTTCCAGACCTTGAACCATTCTTGTAACCCCTTTTCTGATCACTTTCAAATATTGGAACATCCTTTTTGATGTGTGGACACTCGAACTGGATGCAGTATTCCAATAATGGTTTCATTAATGCTGTATACACAGGTAATATCACCACCCTACTCTTGCTTGAAATTCTCCTGCTTGTACATCCAAGAATTCTGTTTGTAGTCTTCAGTGATGGCCTCGACCTGGGACCTCATGTTCAATTGGTTATCTACCACAAGCTCGAAGTCCTTTTAACACACATTAAAACAGGTTTACAAATTTGTAGACAAGCCCTAACCAACCAGTGTGCTGTGGAGAGAGAAATTCAGGAAGAAGACCAATTTTTAGTTTCATTGCAAAGGTTTATTAGTAACCAAGGATATATGGAATTTGATTTTTTTAAAAACAATCTTTTGTAAGGCACTTCATAGGATCAGCTTTAAGGCTGTTATTCTAGGGTAATGGTCCTGGTCTTAACTCTCGCTATTCTGTTAAACAAACCTTTTTGCAATCTTTGCCACTCTCCAAACCCATTTCCCCCCTACCACTTTGCTGGAAAAAGCCCCAGTGTTAGTCAAAGCCTGAGGAGAAAGTCCAAACTCCTGCTGGTCATGATACATTTTATGGGGGGTGATTTATTGGATAATCTATAGAAACAAAAGAAGGCTCCATTATGGTCTGCCTAATACATGCCTGAAGGTCAGGTATTGCCTCTATCAAAGCACCTGGCTCCTATGAGATGCCATACAAATACATATTTCTTTAAAAAAAACAAACGCAATCAAAACCCCGGCAACACTGAAATCGAAACTTCAGGATTTTTTTTTATCTCAGCTGTTGGTTACACTTGCGTGAATTCTCAGTCTGAGGAACAGCTCAAGGAAGTCTGTAACCCTCATGATGTTTCCAGCTTGGAATTTGTAATAAGATGATGGTTGTGTGAATAAAATAAACAGCATTCCCAAATCAGAGAGGAAACGGACCCTGCTCAAAGTGGGCAGGGGAGGTACATTGAATCCAGATCTGACATTAACAGTTTTAAGAGTGACAAGTATTGCAGTTGCACTTAGTGTTTTCTGTTTGCAGAAATTCTACTGCTTTTGAGAGGGATCCCTTATACTTAAATGGGAAACACCAGCAGAACTGACAACCTCTCCAAAGAGAAGACAGCTCTGTCAAGTGATCACTATACTTCTGTCACTTCCCCCCTTTCTCTGTTTAATTTTCCCATTTTGCCAGCCTGAAAAGTACCCAAGTGTCTGGTAATCAAACAGTGCCTCTTTTGTCAGGACTGCTTCAGTGGCTTTGGTTTCATTATCTTTGGTGGTAGCTGTGGGACGGTAGGGGGGGGAACCATCTGGAAGTCTGTAAAAGAAACTATTTGTAGATGAATGCCGCCTCTCACCTGACGGGGGTGGGGCAGAGGGTGGCGGGATTGGCGTCTAACATTACAGACTTAATAAACGGGGCTTGTGTCTGCCTCTGGTTGTGTTGAGTAGGGGTAGCAGAAGTAATGCTGAGAGACCAGGGTCTGTGAGGTGGGGGAGGGACAGGGAGCACAAGGAAACAGTTATTCATACAGACTGAGGCCAGCTACCTTTCAGAGGCTGGAAAAGAGTGTAAATCAGGCCACTGAGTTAGGACATTGTACTCTGCTGTGAGTGGCGCCTTCAGCAGCATGTGTGGGCTTTTAAACAGGCATGGGCTCTTTGAAGAGTAAAGGGCACTGCTTGGTTCACAGAGTGGCTTCTCCTTGTTTTCTTGCAGTGGAGATGAGGATAGGTATTTTTCCTTTGAAGTTTTGAGTCTGCTACAGTGTGAGCTTCACCTCCTAATTTAAGCTGGTTACCTACTGTCAGATGTCATCAGCCTCCGCTATTTTTTTTTTTTAAATTTTTTTTAAGGGACAATAAAATTGACTGTAGGGGATTGTGAAATGAGGGGACTGTAGTATTCAGGCAAGTCCCAAGCTGCATACAGCTCTGCAAACATTTCTGTCCCGCCTTTTGATGCCATCTTGCTGTTCCAGTTGTAGGGGTCCCACCTACCCCTGCCAATGCACCTGATGTCTAAACAGCAATGCTACAGATTGCCTATTCAGACACAGTGGGTGGTCATTTTAGGAAGTGGACAAATGTCCGCCAGAGGCTAGGTTAAAATCGAAATGGCTTTACTAATGACTTTAAATCCATGTGTAAAATCAAGTCTCTGGAGAAAAAAAGTTAGTGCGCATTATGCTTCCTAGCCCGAGGCTCATTATTGTACGGTATCAGTCCATGGTGGTCTGGATGGGTCCAATGAGAGCCCTCTGTTACAATCCCTGATGAAGCTGAGGCATAATGGAAGTCCACTGTTTCAGAGAACACTGCTGGCCCCTGGGAGTTCTCGCAGCCGACAGGGAAGGGGTTAGCAGCAGTGCTCTCGGTATAATCCTGTCTTCTGGAGCTAGGGTTTGGAAGACTTAGAGATTTTATAGCAAAGATGACCATGAAATGTTTTCACATGCACTGATGCATTCTGCTCCAGAGCAGTGGGGACTGGCGGAGGGAATACCTGTAGCTTTCTTGGATCTGATGAGAGTTCCAGGGTGCCTTTAGAGATTTGGAGGCCAAATATATAATATAGCCGGTTCACCACCACTTAAGCAAACCTGCCCAGGAAGGTGGTTGATGTAACAGTGCAGGGGTGGGTGGGTGGAATGGAAAGAAATAGAGGGAGGTCAGGTGGGTACATTTCTCAGTTCCACCCTTTCAAAGAGTTGATTGAATGGAATGGCATCTTTCCCTATGTGTGCATATGAGATGACTGTCAAGAAAAGAGCCAGATGAAGTTCCTCATGATG
This sequence comes from Emydura macquarii macquarii, assembly GCF_026122565.2. Lineage (NCBI taxonomy): Eukaryota > Metazoa > Chordata > Testudines > Chelidae > Emydura > Emydura macquarii. Next base: position 4,861,767 of record NW_027133667.1, read on the forward strand.
ATCTCCTGGTTAAGTATAGTATGTCATTTATTGCTAAACTGTCTCTGCCCTGATGAGTATTTGGTTGGTTAAACTGGCTTTTCAAGTCTAGAATAACAACAAATAACTTCTGCAGAACTAAGTGGCTGTTACTGAGGCTGGGTTACCACCAAAGTCAGATTCCAATGCAGCAAAATGACTGTTTTTAAGAATGATAAATGTCTTGCTCTGTCATGGCAGCCAAGCCCTTGTGAAGTCAGGGATTAGAACTGTTACTAATCACCACGTACAGCCTAGAGGGCAGGGTCTCCTGCTTGTGTGATGTCCTACGTCTCAGGAGAACACTCAAGGCTGCTTCTTCAGTTCATTCTGAATATAAATTAACATAGTGCCTTTCCTCTCAAAGGATCCCTAAGTGGCTTACAAACTACAGCACCACTAAAATGTGGCCACCTCTGGGGAGGAGAGAAGTAACAAACTAATGCACAGAACATTGCACAACAGTTGAGGGAAGGGAACATTTTGGCAGAGTTCATAAAAAAAGATTTGCTTTGATGAAAAGTGCCCTGGGATGTTTAACGTTCAGACAAAGCAGAGAGTATTGTTTTAAAGGTCTCATCTGAATGATCCACACACAGTTAATTAATTCCATTTCAGTGCAATGGAAATTTCATTGTGGTGGGGAAAGTGTTGGGGGCGGGGGGAGAGAAAGAGGGGACTGTCGGGGGGGGGGAGGGTTGAGAACGTATAGTGTCCTCTATCCTGATTTGAAATTTGGGCAGTATTGCCTTTGTCTCTGGATGTTTTATATTTTTTAATTGCCTGGAAAACTTCAGGCATAGGCATTTAAAAAAAGAAAAGATTCGTAGTCCTCACTATACAGTTACTCTTCCTGGCACGGCTGGGGTGGCTGTTAGAAGTTTCTGATTACAGGAAATATGTTTTCATTTTTAACCCTCCTGGGTATGTCTATTCAAATGATACCTTTTCTTGCCAGCAGTGTAAATTAGATTACAACCACAAAGCAATGATTAGCATCAAAGCTAGATGTTGTCTCCCTCTTTCTAGTTACTCAATTGCCAACAGTATTGTGTGCAGTCTTGATATCAGTGGGCTACATGAACATGAAGGCTGCTCATTTGTTTTATTGCCATTTGCAGCTGAACTCCAGTAACTTTGTTCCATCTAAATATATCCCCCCTGTAGTCCAGATGTACAAGCTGTTTGTCACGGTTGTGTTTCATATTTCTAGCTCAAAGTGGCTGTCTTTCAGTGCCAGGTGAAGAGATACTGCCTTCATACTATTTGTGAGTGGCATGCTATAAATCAATTTATTACAAACTGAGCTTCCATTAACCAGGAATATATATGCATGCAAAGGCTTTTTGCTTTTCTGTGGCTTCCATGTGTGCAGTCAGCATGTGTGTGGAGTCAGGGTGAGGAAGCAGCAGAACGAACAAAACCCTTTGCTTGCATACATAGTCATGCTACCTAGCTCAGTTTTTAACTGATTGATTTATCTAGCATGCCTCTCTCAAGCCACCACCCCGAACCAGAAACGTGGTCCTGGAGGGATGAAGAGCTTACACAACTGAACATCAGTGGTAATTTCTTTAGGCAGGATGCAATGATCAGAATTCATATGTATATGGGGTGGTGATGGGCAGGGTTATTTTGAGTTCTTGTGTTAAAAGTGGGGTCCTTCTGAGTTCTCACCCTTAAACTCACGACTCTAGAGCAGGCTAGCTCATTCTCCAAGGCAAGCCAAGCATGGCTTTCCCCAAAGGCTCTCAGGTTCTCAGGTTCACCACATGCATTGACCAGAGCGTTACCGGAGAGTCGGCCACCCCCACCAAATCCTCACGCTCAGTGCAAAGAATCTAGCTTGGCCAGCTAAATACCATCGAGCTTCCCTTGATGGCTAAGCTTTCAATAAATAGGGCCTTATAACAGCTCGGCCAACACATGATGTGCGTTTAATTGCTACTAGTCCAAGTACACCTCTTATGCTGTGACTCCCAGCTGCTCTGGGGAGTAAACTGAAATAATCACAATGACACCAGTGCTCTTATGAAATCGCCAAAGCCATCACCCCCTTCTATGCTAATTAAATAAAACACTGGCGAGAGAGAGTTAATTTTGGAAGAGCAAAAGCCTCTTGGTTCCTACATAGTGTCATGCAGTCTCTGCAGTTGTGTTATGACTGCAAGCACAAAAGAGAGTAAAAGTCTGCCCAAACACTGGCCCAGTGAGAGGAACAAAACTGACATTCCCCTGTGTGGAATGCTACTCCCAGGCTGCTTTCTGCGATGGCTTGTTTAGTCTTGTTACACTGTGTGTTAATAGCTTCCAGCAATATGTGGTAATTATTATCTTTCCCTTTTCCCTCCCCTCCTCCCCCTGCCTTGTCTCACCACTTCTCCCCATATCCTGGGGCTAAGGTTAGGTTACAGTTACAAAATGGCTCAGTTGTCTGCATGGAGCAATAAACTGAAAATAGGTGCAGGGTTCTGTTAATAAGGAGTTAAATGCCGTCTGTTCTGGTTTTCTTTTGTCAGGGGATAGGTGGAGTTGGTTTCATTTTTGATTTGTTTTATGTTCTGTCTCTGATCTAAATGTGCGGTGTTCACTTTCTTTCCCTGCCAGCTGACCTGGAAAATGAGGACTGGTGTCTGAGTGCGGAATTGACGTCAGCGACAATAAAAACTGAACCTGTGCTGTGTGAGGCGCCAGGCCTTACCCCCTCTCTCAGTCTCACCATCACACCTGCACCACTGGAAGATGAAGAACCGCAGCTGCAGACTGATGCTATGGTAGTTGCAGACATTTTATTCTCCCGCCTGTCCAGATAGATGCAGGTTCCCATTGCAGTATAGCCTTTTTGGTATCAAGGTTGAGAATGCCAGACATGCAGTGCATTACGGTTTGGTGTCATCTTTTGTTTGCCGATGTCCAACAGTGCTGTGGGTGCTCATTTCCAAGAGAAGTAATTTGAGTGCAGTGCATATTACCTGTTGGTCTGAAATGTCATCCTGAGAAGTAATCTCTTATTTAACTAATTATTCCAGTAAGAGAAGCCCCAGCAATTGTTTTTCAGGCAATGGTCTCATTTACCTGAGTTAATAAATTACAGAGAAGCAGTTTTAAAAAAAAAAAAAAAAAAAAAAAAAAAATATTTGAGCAGAGTGGGGCGGGGGAATAGGTCTTATCATTTATAGAGAAGATGCCCTTCTTTCCATCTAAAATTGTATTTATTTTTTAAAATTCTTTCTATAGATGAAACCTCTGAGCCAAAAGGTTCTTCCAGAGATTAAATTGGAGCCACATGAAGTGGATCAGTTCCTGAACCTGTCTTCTAAAGAAGGTTTGTTAATTACTAGCCCAAGATGCTGGACTGATAGCCAGAATGCAGAATGATCATAGTTTACTCTGTTGAACTATTGGGCTTTCTAGCTGTCTTTGCTAATCTCTGGTCCCAGGTTGCTGCCTCCTAGGGATTTAGTTCAGGCTGCTAAAGAGACCAGCCTCTTTGACTCACTTATACATTTTTCCCTTCCTCTTTATAAAGAAAATGATCCCTTCCATCTATATAGCATATTACTAATTGCACAGTTACTGGATAGACCTAGAGTCCTTGAGACCTAGTATTACTTAGCCTGGAAAGAAGGCACATTTGAGGGGACTTCATTGAGATGTTTGGAATTATGAAGAGCACAGCAGAAACTGACTATTCCTCCCTCTTATCTTAAGAACATAAGAATGGCCATACTGGGTCAGACCAATGGTCTGTCTAGCCCAGTGTCCTGTCTTCTGTCAGTGGTCAGAGCCAGGTGCTGCAGAGGGAACAAAGAGAACAGGGCAGTTATCAAGTGATCCATCCCCCATTGTCCCAGGGTCTGGCAGTTAGAGGTTTAGGGACATTTGGAGCATAGAGTTGTCCCTCACCATCTTGGCTAATAGCCATTGATGGACCTATGCTCCATGAACTCATCTAGTTCTTTTTTGAACCCTGGCAATTTTTTGGCTTTTGCAACATCCTGTGGCAATGAGTTCCACTGGTTGACTGTGCGTTGTGTGAAGAAATACCTTCTTTTAATTCTTTTAAAAATGCCGCCTTGTTAATTTCATCGGGTGACCCCTAGTTCTTGTTTATGTGTAGGGGTAAATAACACTTTCCTATTCACTTTCTCCACACCATTCATGATTTTCTAGACCTCTAGCATATTCCCCCAGTCATCTTCTCACATGATGAAGGAAAAAGGAGATGACTGAATGAAATTACAAGGCAGTAATTGTAAATACAGCTTCATGTGGCATGTAGTCAGCTTGTGGAATTATTTGGTACAAAAGCTCAAGAAAGTCCTATGCTTTGGCCAGCCTTCTGAAAGAGTGGATGCTTTTCTGGCCATTAATAACATCGCTATGACAGCTATAGGCATTTATTGAGATAAATAAAACTCCTGCTTTAGGCTGTGAAGTAATTGGCTTGGGGGCGTGAGAGCGGCAGCAGCAATGACTGACTTCAGCCTAATGTAGAGCAGTGCACAACTGGCTGGTTGCATTCATGGGATTTCCAACCAACTCCCATGTATCGGGTAAGAGGTATGATAGTAGGCAAAGGGGACTGATCATGTGTGTTCCTATTTTTATTCCCTCCACCCCGTTTTTATCTTTTAAACTGGAATTAGCAATGCATAAAGGGGATGGCTAATAGAATCCTGAGTCTTCTTATTCCCACGCATGAACATTCATATTTGGTTGAAGTCAGTAGTGCTCCAAAGACATTCTCACTTGGGACAGTGGCTAGATGGCCCATGTACAACGCTTGTCCTACCGGACGAGCATCCATGTCCGAGAGAACTCTTCTTGCATTTGGTACTAACTGGAACCTATGTTAGTAGTCTCAGCCGAGGTGCAGTGGACTGAAGAGGCCGTGCAGACTGAGCTATTCTCTCACTCATAGAGATGGCTGGCACTGTGTGGGAAAAGTTTATACAGTATTGCTGTTAACTGTCCTGTATTACTCTATGAACGAACAAAGAATTTCAGTGATGAGGGTTATCTGTTTGGGACTTCCCAGTAGCATTAAGCTATTAAACCTTCCAATTAATCTGCTGTTAGACTGTCAACTCTTCAGGGCAAGGATTGACTCTTTCCACCCCTTGTGGTGCCACTGAAAACAAAGAACAAATAATTGTTATTAATACACAGTGAAATTAGAATTGAATTAGCAATGAAAAGAGATTGTAGATTTTCTTCTGACTTAGCAAAATTGAAGCACTGTTGGATGCTGTCTCCATTAAATACTGCTTCATAAGTTAAGGTGACATGGCATATTGGAGAAGTGCACTTTGTACCACAGAGCATTTTGGGGGAAGTAGAAGTCTGCAGACCAGGGGAGTTTTTTAACACTGCTCCCTGAGAGGGGTGACCCTGGGAAAGGCCACTTTGTTGCCTTGCTGGTACGTTTCAAGCCCTTGACTAAGTGTTGTACATCTGGAAGGCTGGGGCAGTTCCACATTTACAAGTCTCCCATTAAGAATCCTGCTCAGCCCAGGCCCTTCAGAACAAATTGTTTTCAGTGCTAACTTGCCTCTAGTTTTAAAGCTGCTTCTATTTGTTGGTTCTCCTGGAGCTTCCAATTGCTTCCTGGTTAGGATAAACACCTTCTGTTTTGTTTCCCCCTTCCCCATCAGCAGTGGATCCCCTGCACCTGCCTCCAACCCCTCCCAGCAGCCATGGCAGTGACTCCGAGGGAGGGCAGAGCCCAACCAGGTCCCTCCCGCCGTCAAGCCCTGTCCAGCTACAAGCCACGGCTAAAGTGACATCACGCATGGCTTCAGCACTTTCTAATTCACCTCTCCTGACAGCACCACATGTAAGTCCTGCTGACTTTTCCCACTTCTTTTATTGTTTCCTGGTGTTTATTTTTTCTGTACTTCTGGTTTTTATCTCTTTTGGTGAGCCACACCAACTCTGGTTGAAACTCCAAATCCAGTAGTTGGGCTTTGGCTTCCCCACTGATTGTCTGGAGCTGGAATCTGCAATGAAATGATGATGATACGTCTTATATAACAAGTGTTTCCTTTATACCTTCTTGCAGCTGCTACTCTCCTCTGATAGATAATGACCCATGCAGTGTCTTCCCACTTTGTCTTTAGGCAGTAGATGATCAACTTTAGGGTGGGATTTTCATAAGTGCTCATCATTGGGCTAGCTCTTCTCCTATTCAAGCCAATGGGACTTCTACCATTGACTTCAGTAGAAGCAGAGTTTGGCCCATAACGAGTGCCTTTGACAATTCCACCTCACAGGCTTACTCTTGTTCTTTTGGATGTTTTACATTTGTTCTCTGTCCACAACGGAATAGAGCAGGAAAGGGTTGAGGTAATAGGTCAAGGGAGCAATCTCTGAAGCAGGGGTGCCCCTCCCCTCCGCCTTCTCTAGGGTTATTTCACATACTATTAAGCAGATGTAAGCACATTGTTACCAAGGCCCTTACAGCACAACTGTGCTAGGATCTTGGTAGATTTCCTGTTTTCTTTGCCTCTCCCCACCCCTCATCTCTGTGGTATATGCAGAAGCTGCAGGGATCAGGGCCACTGATCTTGACAGAGGAAGAGAAGAGGACATTGACAGCAGAGGGGTATCCTATTCCTACAAAACTTCCCCTGACAAAGGCAGAGGAAAAAGCACTGAAGAAAATCCGCAGGAAAATAAAGAACAAGGTAATTTTAACCTAGCAGCTCTGCTGGTTGGTTCCCTCCCATGTCCCATACAAAAATGCTACAATAGTTCTACAACAGTGATCCATAATGCTGTAGGATACTATTGTATTTTTTTTAATAAAGGTACTCTTCCTTCTATCCCATGATGCATACCACTTCAATTGCCTATCTAGACAGTACCTATCTGCCCATCCAGGTACTTATATGGCTCATCACCATAGCATCTGAGCAGCAATGGGAGCTAACACGGTTGTAAAGATGTTAATTTATGCCTACACTTGGTGCTAGTGGTATATGAAGTCATGTTAGCTAACTCCATTTAAAGAAAGCCAACTCTTTTTTCCTTGTCTAGACAAGGCCTCTGTGGCCCCTCTACCTGGTGCAGGAGCATTCCACTCACCATTGCCATGCTTCTAAATCCTCCTGTGCATCACAGACCCATACTCTTCGTTCAGTACAATTCCAGGGCCTTAAATTAGCTGTTTTGTGCCAGGACTCTGAAATGTCCCGAGTGCCTTGCTTTTCCTGCAGCAAAGGGAATGGCTAGCAGGAAGGGCAAGTTTTCCAACCTGACAACCTAAATAGTCTTTGCACAGATCTTGCACGCCCTCCGGTATTTTGCAGGTGAAGGTGCACTGAGTCTTGTATGTGCAGTATAGCCATCCAGTGTTAAAAATATGGAGCCTGGTGTGTTTGTAAACACCCGTTCCATTCCCTGCCCTTGAATTTTTTTCTCCAAGAGAAGTCTGAGTGTTGATTTAGTGTAAAAGGTAAAGCGAATAAGAGCAATTACTGCTTTTGTTAAGACTGTATTTGCACTAGGATGTGGAATTGGCAAGGAAATTCTAGTGCAGATTGCCAAAGGAAAAAAAAAATAGAGTGGCACGCAGAGTTGGATTCAATAATGCCAATGTTTTAAATCAGGTTATTGGTTTACCTGTGGCTTCCTTTTGCTATAAAGATGTTTTGTGTGGTGTTTTCCCGTCCCTCTTAGATCTCTGCCCAGGAAAGTAGGAGAAAGAAGAAAGAATACATGGACAGCCTGGAAAAAAAGTAAGCCAGCCTTCTTCCCCTTTCAAATGAACCAATGACACAGTTGCTGAGATGGGAGGGTTGAGACAGAATGTTTCCTGCAGAATGTGTCTCAGTTGCCACCTAGTGGTGGTTAGAGGCAGAATTTGTCTCCAGGAAAGAGGCCAGGTTGTTTTTTTTTTTTTGAGTTCTACAGATAGTGTATTATTTATGGTTAACGTTAGGCAAACATTACTGTGTCAACACTTGGTGCTTTGCAGTAGGTCTTCTGATGTTAACATAGCATTGAAGCTGACTAGAAACTGGTTCCTAATTTCTGAGATTGGTTTGTCTCACATAGCCAGAATGATCAGCTGTTCTGCCGTACCAGGAAATCCTACTTTTGCTGAGGATATCCTTGTGCCTCAGATAAGTATCTTGAAGCCAGGATTTTGGCCTGCTTTCAATATAATCCACGATCTTGCCCCCTAGCAAGCAACCTGCTGTGCTCCGCTTCCTGTTTTACAGCTGCCAAGCTGTTTTTGTGCAAAACCTTCTTTTTACACCTGCCGCAAACTAATTGTGAATGTGCTGGTATAAAAAGGGTCCAGTACCATGCTAGCAGATCTAGTTAGTTGCATTTTAAATAAGCCAAGACACATTAATATATGTCCATGGGAGCACTGCAGTAGTGGATATGCGACGTGGCAACGTAGCATGATTTTCATGGTTTGCTCGGCAGGTGGTGTCCAGGCGAAGCTGGGCTCTGAATGAATAAATTATTTTTCTGAAGATGGTGGGGACAGAGGCAGGAATAGGCAGAGGAGGAGTTGAGAGTGTCTGGGGGGAGTGAGATTAAAATTATTCCCTCTCTCAAGTATCCAGCATCTTTCCTCATCTCTCCTTGTGCCTTTACCCAGATGGGCCTGACCCCCATCTGACAAACTCCTGGAAATCCCTTTGGTGAAGCCCCCAACTCAATTTCCATCCGCTCCTTCTGTCTCCTGCTGAGATAGTTCTGCACCCTCAGGGCAAACCCCTTGAAAGCCTTTTTCCCATCCACCCCACCACACACCCAAACACGTGGCAAAGTTCTCCCATGTGCACCTTCCCCCTCCACTGAGACACTATGATGGCAGTCTGGTTTGTCTGTCTAAGAGCCTGCTCATGTTACTCTCAGCACCACTATGGCACATGATGCAGTATGATCTCTTTGGCGATGCGGTTTCCAAAGGCAGCTTGGAAATGACACATGTTCCTTTGAAATATATCTCCTAGCTTATTCACATTGTGAAGGTAAGATGCCTGGGCTGTGCAACCTTTCAGGGGGTGTCGATGCTGTCAGGGACACCGTGTCAGAGATGTGGTTCGCATAGAATGGTTGTCTGTGTCTCGTCCTTGCAGTCACAGCTGTGAAGCATCATTTAACATTAATAGGCACCCTATGGGGGAGGGGAGATCGGGTCCTGCCCCCAGACGTGAAATGAGGGTGTGTTGGGTCCTGCCTCTGGGGACTCAGAAGCCCTGGGGGAAGGAGTGTGTGTGTGGGAGGGAGAGAGTCGGTCCTGCCTCTGGGTAGTGGTAAGCCTTGCTGGATGGTGGCAGAGCAAGCCTGCCCTGCACTCACCCCCCAACGGCTCCAGTCCCACACGGCGGGCCCTGCTCTGGCCCATTGGCTCTTGCCACATCATGCAGGCAGGGCCCCTTCCTGGCCCTTGTGCCACCAAATGGCCTGCCCCAAGCTGGGCTGTGCGGGGTGAAAAAGTGGTCGGGCCACGGCTCTGGTGGCCACCTCGGCTCTGTGGCCTATGCTTGCGATGATTAAATGCACACATGAAGCAGCACTGTTTGGCAGAGCTGTTGTGGCAGGCCCGTATACCACATACCTTAGAACAGTGATATTTATTGGCACAGCACTGTTCCTGGAAAGAGAGGGTCTTCCGGGTAACTTTCAAACACAGGGCACTGCATGGTGGGACAGAACTAGGGGGCTCATCAGGACATCCTGTCTATGCCAAGAAGTAGTAACTGCAGCCAGTACTGAATGAGCTGAACCTACGCTAAGAACTCCTTCCAGACATTACAACCAGCAGGTGCCACTGATACATGTAAAATGCCTGGGGGAGTGGTTGCAGGGCCTTTCACAGGTGGGGTGAGGTCAAAGACATCAAGATGTGCAAATGTTTGCAGCAGTGCTTTGCCACCTAGTAAAGACAGGACCTTACTACTCTCCACGAAGGTGCTGTTTTCCCCCTTTTGTTGAAGTATAATGGATGTCTGGTTTTACGTTTTGCCTTTCCCTCCTTGTGCCTTCCTCAGGGTTGAGACCTGTTCAAATGAAAACAATGAGCTGCGTAAGAAAGTGGAAGTCCTGGAGAACACAAACAGGTAGGATCTGAAAGGGCAACTGGAACGTGCTTACAAAATGAAAAGTGGGAAATCTGAAAAATAAGGGATCAAATGCCAGAGGAGTGGACAAGGACTTACGAGAATCGGATCCGTCCAATCTGGTTAATGACAAAGATGGGGGAGGTAAAATAAGTAAAAAGACTGGCATGGTGGCCAAGTGTTCAGCATAATATGAGAGACGTTGGGTTTGATGCTTAGGTCTGGGTGTTCTTCCTAGGCTGGTAAGAGTTATGAGTTCTTCATGTCACTCTTCAGCAAGCTTCTGGACTGATCTAGGAGTGATGCTGATGGGCTAGAAAAGAAGTCTCATCAAGCCCTCTTCTGCTAATGGAAGACCGGTCTGATGCGAGACCACGGCAAGGAGAGGCCCTAACTTGGAGTGTAAGACTGCAGTGGAGCGCTGATGTCTAGATCTAGAGCCCTTAGTAGTTAGTTCTTCTGAGATTGCTATTTATCATTATATCTACCAGACATCTTCCTAAGGCGTCTATCAGTTTAGCAAGGCAGTTGCTTTTGAGAGAGAGAGAGAACCAATTTCTCACCCCTCTCCCCTTACTTCTAAGCAGTTGTAGGTGAATCCAGGTGGTTTACTCCAAGGACAAACAGCTGAGACCATTCCACAGCTTAGCTTTGATGGAATTTCAGATAAAAGGAAGACTGATATTTATTTAAAAGATTCGGCCCCTTGTGCTTCGTGACTTAAAGCTTATAAGACTTGTGCTCAACCTGTTCTCTGATGCTGGCAAATCCCACTGAGCATGCCCTGTCCCAGTTGAATACGTACCAGATGAGTGTGGTGTGTACACACAACACCTACACAGACACACAGCTGTGGCACTGAAGCGTGGAGGGAGATGGTTGCTGAAGTAGCTGAGCTTTAAAGATAAGGCCTAGGACCTAGAAATGGACCTAGAATTTGTCTGGCAGCCAATGTATTGCTCACTGAGCGGCATGTGCTGTTTCTAATCTCCGGATCCAATCTCTAATTTCATGGAGACAGACCCCGTATCACTGTAATTTGCTGGAGACTGTCTCCCACACACTTCTTGTGCATAAAGACATCTGCTGCTTGTTTGAAGAGAGCCAAGCCATTTCTCCCCCCTCCTTTTCCTATCTCCCCACTCTGCCTTACACACGAGAATATTGGCATTACTATATAAGATCAGACCCCATCTAATCCAGAAGCTGTTTCTGATAGGGGCAGATACCAGCTATTTCAGAGGAAGGCGTAAGAACCAGGAAGTAGGTAGTTACAGATTCCCCTCCCCTTAACAACCCACTGAAAAGACTCTCACCCAGTAGCCCTTGTTCCCAGGGAAGATAGTTTCACATGTAATCACAGCCTTACCCAGCATTAGACACAGCAGGCTTTCCAAAAATCTTGCTCACGTCATCTCTCCGTCATGCCCAAGGTTGCCTTGTGTAATAAAGAAAAAAGCTCTATTTTTAATAAAATTCTTTATAAACGTTTTCCCAACTTTCCGATGCTCTTAATTCTGATACTAAATCCTGACACAGCATCTGTTTGTTTAGGTGATGTTATCCCCAAATCCTTTACATCCCAGCTGTGCAGAATTAGTTGCATAGTTTCCCTTCATCAGTCATGCTTTTCTTGATGTTATTTGGCTCTGTCTACACTGCACATCACTGACAGCATGTGTAGGGTCTGTGTAGCTACACACTGTAGTGAAAAGCAGGCCACGGTGTGGCATGTAGTGACACGCATCAGTGAAAGGCTCTGGCGCGGTGGGAGGCAATGGAGAAAGCTGTTGGAGCCTTTCTTTGCTGCTTCCCCCACCTGCCAGAGTCTTTCCATGCTGTTGGAGTATTTCCCTGTGGCCCACGCAACCTTAATTCTGCCGTTTGTACGTGCGTATCATGATACAGTCTTAAATTACACGATCATGTAATTCACTGAATGAGGAGGACCCCTGCCTCATTCAGTGAATGGGTAGTTATTTACTATTTCTTTTGTATCTTCCTCATTCAGTGTGTGGCCCCCAAGCCTTTTTTTTTTTTAATGCACACCATCTAAACTACACTGAAGCAAAAATCAATAATTTCCTTAGGGGTTTTTCTGTGGTGCCTTCACTATAGTCCTTCACAACATTAATTACACTACACCCCTGTGAGGGGAGATGGCGTTATTCCTATTTTATAGATAGGGAACTGAGGCACAGAGATTTATTTGTATTAATGTAGCACGTAGGAGCTTCCATCATGGACCAGGATCCCCTTGTGCTTGGAGCTGTACAGACACAGCACAAAAGGATGGTCACAGCCCCAAAGGGTTTGCAATCCAAGTAGAAGACAAGAGACAACACATGAATACAGACAGATGGGAAAGTACAAATGAGACAGTGTTGGTCTGCGAGGTAGGCAGTGGTCTCAGTACGTCAGCAGCCTAACTGTTCGGTTTCTTGTAGGCATCCTGGCAAAGGAGGGTTTTTTGAGGTGGATTTGACAGTGGACAATGAGGCAGCTTTGCTGATGTTTACAGGGAGAAACGCTCAAGTGCATGGGGCAGCACAGGAGAAAAATACTTATTTGAACATGGAAGCTGGCATCAAGGGCCAACTGGAGGCAAGCATTGATAGCTCAGTGGCAAATGAAAGATGAAAGGTAGGGTGTGGGTAGGCTATTAAAGTTTTAAAAAAGAATTAAGAGCATCAGAAAGTTGAGAGTAAAGACCAGTAGCTTATGTTTGATGTAATAGAAAAGCGGAAGCCAGTGGAGAAATTCAAAGGGGGGTGGGCGATGACAGTCAAAGCAATGGGCTAGGGAAACGATCTTTGCAGTAGCATTCTGAATAGATCTGAGCACAGGAAGATTGTTTGTCAAGGTCTGAGAGAAGGATTGTTGTAGGATTTGAAACATGGGAGGATGAGAGCTTGGACAGGACTTTTAGCCATGTGGATGGATAAGAAACAACAACAAACAAAAGCAAGCCATGCCGCTTTCCAACCTGGCAAAGAGAGAGCCCTTCTGAAGTTACTGGTTTTATACAGTAAAATCTGGTTGCTCTTTATTGGATGCTAAGAATTGTCCATTGAGACACTGCTACTGCTCCCACTGAAATCAATGATAAAACTTCCATTGACTTCCATGGTGCAGGGCCAGGTCATAAGTGAGTGCGTGAGATCAGAGGCATTGCAAGAGATAAAGGCAGAGTTGCCAAGTCTCATTGATCTGCATAATAACTCCTTCAGAATTAGTAAAATTATTTCCATGGGTGATGGAGGATTTGGCTGGTTTTTTCAATGACATTTTAAAAATCTTTCTTCTTCTTTGAAATCTTTCTCTTTAAAACTGACACAGCTTAAGAGCCCTGGAACAACCACTTGTTTTTAACAGAGTTGGCCAACATTTTTGCACCGACAATTTTTTTTTTTTTTTTTTTTTGGTGGAAAGAAAATGGCTTTTTGACCCAAATGAAAATGTTTGTGGAAAATTTTCCTTCTGGTTGAAACTTTCTGGTTTTTGATGAAAACTCTAAAAATGTCACTCATGGCTTTTTCCTTTCTGATGGGGGAAAAGAAAAAGAGAGGTGTCTGGAAATGGAGGATAGTAAAGGACCACAATTCTTCAAGTTTTCAAATAACGAAAATGGAAAACAGTTTTCGTTTTGTCAAAACACAAATACAAATAAGACATCACGGGCTGGACTGGATTTGCCAGCAAGCCTAGAAGGGAGAGGGAATCCCTCAGTTACTTTACAGCTTTCCTGTGAGGCACTTCCATTGGCAGGGAAAGCGTGAAAGCATATTCACACCTCCTACCAGGAGGTGACCCTCTAATTGAATATCACTAAGAAATGTGTCAGACAGAGTGAGAGTAATCCAAGGGTGCAACCCCCTTATCTACACTGCCTCAAGATTTCATTGTCTCCTGTTAAAATTCAGCCATAGGCAATATGTTTCACTAAAAGCGTTCTTGACCTTCCTTCAGACATTCAGCAGAGGCCTCTTGGTAAAAAATGCCCTTGTTCTTAAAGCCACAAAGCTGCTTTTTCTCCAGTTTTCATTAGCACATTTCATGCCAGCAGTAATAACACTGAAGGCAACTTTTCTGTGGGAGGGGAGGCCTTTTTGAACTTTAACTATCTCTTCCAGCTTTTTGGACCAAACTATAGAATAGAAGTATGGAAAAGTGTTCCATTTGGAGGTAACAGGGGTAGCCATGTTGCCTCCAAACAAATGAATCCAGCCTCCTCTTCCCTCAGTTCCTTTTTCTTTTTTTGAAAATGCATCATGAGTATTTAAATTCCCAACACTGACTCCTTGGCTGTAGAGAAAGAGACAGTGGCCCTGATTCTTTGCTCATGCCAAGGTAAATAGGGAGTAACTTCATTGACTTCAAAAAGGCTGCTCCTCATTTTCACCAGTGTAAATGATGCCCAGTTTAGAGATGTTTGAAGATTTTTATTATCATCATCATGTGATGGAACTTATGTATTTGTTTACTTTCTGTACAAAGTACCTTCACCTTGTGTAGTTGGTAAATACCTTGGGGCAAATCTTACTCCCCACTTCCTGGGCCATGAAGGGTCCAAGATATGGTGGAACCTGTATAGTTCCACTGCTTGGGGGGAGAAAAGACAGATTTGAGGAGCATAGCATCTTGGAGTCCAGTTCCTTGGCGACTCTCTGCACAGCAAGACTTAGGCTAGACAGGGAAAGGCAAAGAGGGGAAATTTAGTGGATATGCCAATGTGCAGATCCACCTGCCATTTCCTTCCCAACAGCCATCTCCAACTTCTCCCCAAATCCCCCAGAGCAGCAGGAGCTGTTGCTATCTTAAGACTGCAGTAGCAGGCCCAGAGCTGGAAGGAAAATTTATTTCTGGAATGCTGGTGCACCAAGTCCAGCTACTGTGGCTTGGTACCTGGGGAGCATTTAATCTTCTGTAACTACAGTGATTATACATGCCGAGGTTCAAAAGACATTCCCTTGAAATGTGTACACTGGTGTAGAACATTGAGAGAGCCATGCACAGTGTGTATTTACCTTGTAAGGAAAGCTGCTTATATGACACACGTGCTGTGTAAGTGCAGTATTGTTAACTAGTTGGTGTGGCCTCTTTCATCTGAGGTGAAGTGTCTCTCTCACATAACTTCCTGGGGTTGCTTCTGCCGTAGGTAAGGAACAGAAGGAGGGTAACCACTTGTTTTATTTTACACCCAGATGTGGAACAAACCATATTTTCAACAGCACATTAGACACCCTTTTGTAAGTTGAAAAGGATCTGCTGGCCCAGATAAATCTGTGCTGGGAGTATTCCTTGTACTAATTTCAGACTCCTCTCCTGAAGTCCTTGAAATCATTCTGCTTCAATTAGCAATGATAATTGATGAAAAAAGTCTATAATAGACAGGTGAGTGTATATAAAACTGTAAAGGCACCTCTGGGTCTGTCCTACAATTGGCCTTTAATAACTTGGTTTTAAAATAACACTTCCTTTTCCATCTCTCTTGCTCCAGCATTTTTAACATCACAGCCTTAAAGCTGTTGTGAGTTGCCAGATGTACTTGTCATGAAGCCTCAAGTTCTCTTCTATGAAACACAGATATGGGACTGAGCTGAAAAGTTAGGACCCAGATACAATCTTCTCCAAAATGTGTGTGTGTGTGTGTGTGTGTGTTTGAAGTAGGGTACTTGGTTTAGTCCAACGCTTTTGAAAAGCATTTATCAGAATAAAGGGGGAGCGGTTTGGAGAGACCCAAATCAATAATGGAACGTGACTGAGCAGGCTTAAAAATAGACACTTAACTATAGTTTGAGATCAGTTTCTACTTCACCTTTAAACTGCCAGTACTCAAATTCATGGACTGTTGCCCCCGCAGCAGTGATCATAACTTTAATCAGAGAGCCAGGAGGGTAGAAAAAGCTGTTCTTGGTTGGGACTCCTATGTTTGTCCAGCACCCAGCACAGTAAGGCCTCAGTTGTGTTTGGGATCTCTGAGAATGATTGTAATAATAGCAACATAGGTGTCTATGGTTTCATCAGCTCTAGGAGGACAGAAGACTTAATGGGTAATCTTAGGAGGAAGTAACAATAAATACTTTATTTAAAACAAATGTATGGGAAGATAAGTCTGAACATATTAAAGGTTTTGAGATTTTAAGACATTTTATTTGCAAAAGCCTTCCAGATTACCTTCAGGGCAGATTTTCAGAAATGTGTGCCCACAGCTACACAATTGGGTAGGGTAATTGTGGAATTGATCTTGCACCCATTAGAGTCATTGGCAAAATTTCTATTGTATCCATGGCACAAGATCAGATCAGATGTGCAGCTGGTGATCTCTGAATGTAACTCTGCATGCTGTTGAAACCTTCATGGTTATCCTCCTCCCATTCTTCTGAAAATCTGATCCTTCCTGGATGAACTAGGAGCTTCAAAAGTAGGAAGTAAAACAGTTGGTGGGAATGTTTGGGAAAGAATGAAGCTGATATCCGTTATGGAAAAACAAAATTATTCCTTGAAAGGTCTAATGTGAACGTGCACTATATTTTGGAAAATTAGTGCAGCCATTCCTTGCCTCTAACTTTTAAGGAGAAGATTTTAATTAGATGCACCTGCATGTAAATGCTTACTGTTAGTAAGACATAGAAATCAAAGTGAAAAGCTGTCTGATCGGAACATAGGTCTGCTAGTTAATATTTATGGCTGTGTTACTCTTGACATTCCAGAACGCTTCTGCAGCAGTTACAGAGGTTACAAGCCATGGTTGCCGGCAAAGTGTCCCGTTCCTGTAAAGCGGCCAGCACACAGACAGGGACCTGTCTCATGGTGAGTGACTCAAAAGTTGGGGGCCACAAGACAACAGTTGTTAAAACCACTCTTTCCAGGTCCAGCTCTGTTGGATAACGGTAGTGCAGGATTGGGAAAAGAGGTGGGAGCAGCAGTAAGCTTCTTGTTAGCAGCTGGAAGCTTTGGGAAGTCATGAACACTGAGACAGCATAGGATATGTGTGGATTTTTGTTGCTTAAGGGTACTCTACCTATTCTGTTCAGCCCATCAATCTGAAAGTTCACAAGCTGGGAATCAGATGTCCTGATTGTATAGGGAGAGTCCTGATATTCGGGGTTTTGTCTTATACAGGTGCCTATTCTGTCCCGATTTTTTTCATACTTGCTGTTTGCCCACCCTAGTTGGGAATTTTCTCTCATCAAGAATTAACAGTGGAAATGCATCATAAAGTTCAGGATTACTTTGCCTTTTGCTGATAGATCCCACCTTGCTGAAAAGAAGCATAATCAATTTGTGGCCATCATAAGTATGGGATCTTCTGATCTAAGAGGTTCAACAAAGAAAAGTGCAGAGTCCTCCACTTAGGAAGAAGGAATCCCATGCACAGCTATAGACTGGGGACCGACGAGCTGGGCAGCAGCTCTGCAGAAAAGGACCTGGGGGTAACAGTGGATAAAAAGCTGGATATGAGTCAGCAGTGTGCCCTGGTTGGCAAGAAGGCCAATGGCATATTGGGCTGCATTAGGAGGGGCATTGCTAGCAGGTCACGGGAAGTGATTATTCCCCTCTATTCGGCATTGGTGAGGCCGCATTTAGAATATTGTGTCCAGTTTTGGGCCCCCCAATACAAAAAGGATGTGGACAAGTTGGAGAGAGTCCAGCGGAGGGCAACAAAAATGATTAGGGGGCTGGAGCACAGGACTTATGAGGAGAGGCTGAGGGAACTGGGCTTGTTTAGTCTGCAAAAGAGAAGAGTGAGGGGAGATTTGATAGCGGCCTTTAACTACCTGAAAGGGGGTTCTAGGGAGGATGGGGCTAGGCTGTTCTCGGTGGTGGCAGATAACAGAACAAGGAGCAACGGTCTCAAGTTGCAGGGAGGGAGGTCTAGGTTGGACATTAGGAAAAAGTTTTTTACTAGGAGGGTGGTGAAGCACTGGAATGGGTTACCTAGGGAGGTGGTGGAATCTCCATCCTTAGAGGTTTTTAAGCTGCGTCTTGACAAAGCCCTGGTTGGGATGATATAGCAGAGGTTAGTCCTGCTTTGAGCAGGGGGTTGGACTAGATGACCTCCTGAGGTCCCTTCCAACTCTAATATTCTATGATTCTATGATTCTAAGAGACATCTCTCTCCCCCAGACATCCTGCCGCAGCCAGATTGTTGGGGACATTCACACTTGGTATAAAAGGTGTGGGGGAAGGGGGGTTGGTGGAGTGTCTCTGTGTGGGCCCCTTTCCTTTGGAATGTACTCCTTGGCATAGCATCAGACTGACCTTCCAGGCCTGCTACAAAGTCCATCTGTCTGAGCAGGCGTTGGCAGGGGGTGTGAAATCTGTCCTTTGAATTGTTGTTGTACATGCACCTTTGATTTAGAGCATCATATATATTGACAAAAATAGCCTGGAATATTTTTTTTTTTTTTTTTTTTTTTAAAGTATAGCACCGGTGGGACCTACCATTGCTTCTTAATTCCCATGTATTTGTTCTCAAATAGTGAAATCGCTTTTATTTTTTTTTGCTTCCTTCCTTTTCCAGGTGGTGGTGCTGTGCTTTGCAGTCATTTTCGGCAGCTTCTCTCAGAGTTATGGGCCCTACCCTTCTGCCACAAAGATGGTGCTGCCCAGCCAGCATTCCACACCAGAGTCCTACACGGCCTCCATTGGTAAACTAACGCAGTGCTGCATTTTACTTGGCTATGCACTACTCCCCCACCCACACCTCAAGATCCCCGTTTCGTTCTTTGGGGAGTCCAGTGCCTATCTCTACTCTCCCCTCCCAGTAGCTGTGTCCTGGTGGAACCTCTACATTGTGGTTGTCGTTTTTCTGGCTGAGGGCTGGATGGGACTTCTCCTTTGGAGCTTCTCAGCATACCTTCTTTTGCAATCTGAAAAGGGGCATTACTGACCATCAAGAAATGTTCCTTTCTCCCCCGCCTCTTTGAGGAGAAGAACAGTGGGTTCCCACACACTGGCCTCTTGTCTTGCTCCAGGGCCATATCCAAAACAATGATAAAGCTTGACTTCTGAGGTGCTGGTGTTTTTACCTGATAGAAATGCAAGTGTCTGGAGTGCGTTGGAAAAGTGCGATAGCTGGGTTACCCATGTGATTGGTGAAGTATGTGATGGGGGGCTGGGGGAGGCCATTGCTCCTCAACCTACTTGACAGTTCCAGTTAGGTTTCCGTGTTTCATCTGCAAGAATCAAACTTGTAGCTCCCAAAAGATTCCAGATGAGCGTGGCCTCGGTTCACTTCCAAGTGGCCAAGTATTCACGTGGCCAAAAAGCCTCCAGCACCACTGATACCAATTGCATCTCCGTTGGCAGTGTCAACGGAGGCCAAGGACTGAGTGGGGCACTGGGATGGAATTAGATGCTAGCTATCTCAGATAACTGCTTTGTTACCATGGCAACAGGCTCTATTTTATCTGAGTGTTCACCCTGGAAAGCATCCCTCCAGCTGAGGCACCGTGGCTGGGCTAGTGAGGAAGGGATCTTGCATTACCAGTGCTCATACTGCACTTGCAATGGGCACATGGAGGGCTGTCAGTGCAACATCTTTCCCCACTTCCAAAATTACAGCTAATCACCCTTGGTAGCGAAATCCTACAGCTCGATGTATTGTGTTTATATTTGGTCATTTTCAGTTCCCGACATGACCAGTGCCCTTATATCTGGGCTCACCGTGTTTCTCATTTAGTTTCTGCCTCCCCTATTTGTACGCAGTACGGTCAAGAAGCCTGCTAATTTACGATGAGCCCCACCAGCTGGAGGAGCAGTACACGCCGATCTCCTTTGCAGATCGCAGTGACGTCTGGGACGGGCGCGTGGAGGCCTCCAAACACACAGCACTATCTCTGGAATCTGTGCCAGGGATGCAGCAGGACAAAATCACACACTTTACAATAGCCAATGAAACAAGGCTAGAGAAATCGATGTTGCTGGGGCGGCAGCCACACAGGTGAGTGAAGAGGAAGCAGGCCTGAGCATGAGTTGCATGGAATTCCTTATTGCTTGTTGCCTGCACCATTCTTTGTGTTACTGTTGTGCACAGAAGCCCCTGGTCAAGATCAGGGCCCCATTGTGCTAGGCACTGTGTGAATACATAGTGAGAGACAGTCCCTGCCCGGCGGTGCTTACAGTCTAGATCGACAAGACCAAGAGTGGGAAGAGAAACCGAGGCATGGAGCGGTGAAGTGATTTGTCTAGAATTAAGCAGCAAGTCAAAATTAGAATCTTTGTTTCCTGACGCCCAATCCTACGTCCTATCCACTGGACTGTGTTTCCTATCCAAGACCACGTGCTTGGAAATCAGCTAGCTGTGGGGTTCTGCTGAGCCAGATGTGCTTGGAAATCAGCTAGCTGTGGGGTCCTGCTGAGCCAGATGTGGGCTCCTTTGACTTATACCAGCTAGAGGTTGATAGTCTTTTCAAGACAATGGTGGTAATATAGATGTCATTAGGACTGTTACTCTGCCTGTATCAATGAGCTACTGATAGGAGGTTGTAGCAATGACACTGATCACAGCCCTACAGGACTTTGTGTAATCGATCCTGTAACCGTTCAGGGCAACTGCACCTGTATTCCCCCTCACTAGTTCAACAAGGGCATCCATGCTTAGGCTTCTGGCTCCTCAGCCATTGCCTCTCTTGGGCGTCTCTCGCTCACCTGACCAGGGTATTTCCAGGTTGCACAGTTCCATGCGTACACTGTGAATTCCCCGACAGTCAGACTGCCTAAGCAGGCCTGCTTGATTTTAATCCTCCGACTGAACAGTGAAATTACCACAGTGTAGTTACCACATGGCTCTTTCTAAGCAAGCACATTTATTCTTAAGGCAAAAACATTACAATCTATTCAAAACCATTAAAGAACCTACTTGCATGCTAATAAGCTTACCAGAGATCATCCCAATTCCAAGAAGAGCTCGGCTGGTGAAACTGCCCCCACGGCTTTTCCTGTGGCTAGAAGTTCATTACTCCTTTTGCTCAGAACAAGAACACCCATGGATCTCAGAGTTACTCATTTATGCCCTTGTGGCCTTTGGATCCCAGGAATAGGTAATTTGTAGACAAAAGTCCCCTCCCCAGGGTGAAGCTTCAAAAGATCAGGTCTGCAAATGCCCGCCTCCATTCCCCCCACCTCCAAGTATGTCTGAAGAAACCTACTCAGCTAACTTTTCTCAGCCCATTGATTAAGAGAGTCCTTGGAAGCCCATAATACTTCCCAACATTTCTATTAGTCACATTTCCTAGACAGGTTACGTATAATCCCACAATAACACATACACATTAGCATTTTTAATACAAGGCGCTCCTAAGATACTTAAACTTAATTCAGTAAGTTTCATCCACTCTTTTTCAGGAAATTGCCATATCTGTCAGACATCTGTGTTTGTGTCTGACATGCATGTGCACATATACACACACACGTGCATAGTGTTCTACAAATAATAACTTCCTTTGAGGGAAAATAGCAGTAAAATATTGCCCGGGGAAGATGCTTTGCCCACATGCCGAAAGCTGTGGGGAAGTATGCATCATCAAGCAATCTAAAAATATGCATGCCATGGGGCATTGCCATTTGCTCAGCAACATAAGCTTATGGATTGCTAACATTTCTGACGGTGGGTTCTGTGGAACTGGGTGCTTTTCCCACTCAAGATAGCTTTGTATCCTGGATCCTGATAGTTTGCTGCAGGGCAGAGCTGTGAAGATGGAGTATGAATTGCTAGAAGGGTCACCTTGACCATGTTGCATGGAATTCCTTGTTCAATTCTTCTCCTTAAAATAATATGAGATTTGGTGCTCCTGGAAAATGAGACTACCTCTGGTCTGAAGAACTGATGTGTGATGTCTTTCCTTCACTGTACCTCCGGCTGCCCTGCCACCACCCTGCTGTTTAAGACCTGGATCTCTCCTCAACAGACCCTTTCTATTGTGCCAGACAACATAGCGATGGGTTTTTATTTGGATGTTTATCTCTTAAAGAGCTAGGATGAGACAACGCCCAATCCCCTCCCCCAACATATCTGTCTTAGGTCGTAAGCCAAAATTAAACCCAGGACCGAAAAAGTGACTAATTCAATGTGTTACCAAGCTCCAACCAGCGAGTTCCTGATAAATAGCAGGCACTGTATTAGCAGTAGCCAGGTTCAGTGAGGCATGTGCTTTTTGCATGATTGCATACAGGTATAACACATTTTTATTTTTCTCCTCACAGAGTGAGCTCAGAGCTCGAAGTGAATGAAACCCTGAAAATAATTGAAATTGATAGACGAGTCAATGCCACGTCTTAAAAAAAAGAGGCCTTTTTTCATTATCCTTCCTTCTTTCCAACCAAAGCCCCACCCCTTCCTCTTGACTTATCACCATCAGTGAACCAAAGGGCGCAGAAGAAAGAGAGTCTGCCAACCTCTGCATTGGGTGAAGAGGCTGTGATTTCAGCCAGTTGTTCTTGTTCTGTAACTTCCTCTTCTACTTTTGCTGCCATCCCTGACTGGTAACACAAGGGAGGATGTGTATCCTAATGGCAGCTGGTGCAACAATGTACAGCTGGTTGGTTTGTGTGTGTACCCTAATCAAGGGGCAGAGACATTGAATGGAAGGGTAGAATAAATGAATTCATGGGGCACATGGGTGGTAGGTCACTTGGGAGAAGGAAACTGAAAGCAGTAAGAGATACAATGTGACACTGCTCAGGATTTGGCCACCGCTCCATCCATCACTTTGGCACTGGAGCTTTATGGGGAGAGAAATGTATTCGCAGTTCCCATCCTTCCCACTGAGGGCAGGGAACAGATGTTAATCCTACTGAGTCAACGGCACAGACAGGAGAGTCTGTTCAATGGCAGTGTTGATTTTTTTTCCTTCTCCCTCTTCCCTTTATCTGCCCTTTTATCACTTTAAATTTAAGTTTCCTTACTATTGCCATCCTTATGAAGGATCCAAGCAAAGTCCAGTCGGTCCCTGTGTCTTCTTGGGCCTTGTCTACAATTGCACCAATTTAACTAAATCAGTTTAGAAATTGATTGAGTTTAATCTGTGTGACTCCCTTGTGTGGAATTTCTTAAATAAGATTGACTAGTATATTGTATCCATTTAGCTTAAGTTGATTCCTTACTGGCATCAGCTAAATCAATACCAAGCTCTCTCTCACCAGAATAAGAGTGTCCACATTATGAGATTGCATGGATTTCATTAAATTAGTTTCTGAATCCATTTAGATACATCGGTGCAGTTTTTTTGAGGTAGATAAGGCCTCATATTGCTCTAGGTTCTCCCTCTTCTCCCCCATTCTCCTGTTACTGTTGTAAATAGTATTTATTAGCTTTCTAAGATTTCCCTCTGGCAGCCAGACTGAAGAGAACCAAGCTCCCAAGACCATACAAGTGTTCTTGGTGAACTTTGAAATCAAGAGGGCAAAAATTGGCTTTTTAAAATTAAACTTAGTTTCCCGCAATGATTATTAGACTGAAATAAGACTCCCCTTCCTCTTCCCTTTTAGTAAAAGTACAAGGAATTAAAGCAACTGCTTAGGAAAAAATGTTGTCCTAATTAGACACAGTTCAGGTCAGTGCTGATGGTCTCCCTCTCTAGTTATTATTTATTATTACAAAACTACCTGGAGGACCCAACCAAGGTCAGGTCCCGGTTGTGCTAGGCACTGTACAAACATGGTGAGAGACTGTCCCAGTCCTGAAGCACCTACCCTGATAGACAAGACAGAAAAAGGATGGGGGGGAGAGAAATCGATACACAGAGAGAAGTGCCTTGCCCCAGATCACACGCCTGGTCAGTGGTAGAGTCAGGAATAGAATCCAGGTCTTCTGCCTCTCAGTGCCATTCCCTATCCACTAGACCACACTGCTTCGAAAGCACCATGTTGATGTATCTAATACACACTGCTTCTAGTGCTGTGATTCTCCCTCTCCCAGTAGTCAGACTGTGCTGAGGGCAAGGCTGCCCTTTCCACTCCCCACCATTCTTTCTGCGATCCAGCCAACCTGCCAGTGATTGCTTCCGGATTTTATTTGGTTATTACAACGGGGTGCTCTGAGTTCCCAGTGATGGCTTTGGCCTAACAACCTGAATAGAATAGAATAGTATGACTACTTTTGCAATTTATTGCAGGAAACCACCATTAAAAAATATAAAAATAAAACTAAAAAAACCCCAAAACACTGCTCCTTTTTCACAGCATAGCCTTGTGTTTTATATCATGTACAGTAAATATTTCCTCCTGGTATTCTATTTCATAAACTGGTTTTTTTCCAGAAAAATGGTATTGTTTTTGTATTTTAGTATAGTCTCTGCAATGCTTCATCTTTTCCTGTTTTGATTTTTCCTTTCTTCATCTCCCTTCCTTTCTTCACTAGCCCATCTGTTCACTATGGGCCTGATCCAAAACCCAGTGAAGTTAATGGAAAGAATCCATTTGGCTTGAGCAGGCTTTGGATCAGTCCCCATTGTAGCATGATCAGAAACAATATTCAGATGGGCAAGTGTGGGACGTGTGCCCCGATTCCACTAGCAGATAATGGGATTTGGTGTGTTCACCTCTTGTGTGTATCACTTTCTGGGTTAAACCCCGTTTGCCTGTAAAGGTGCCTTTTTTATTTTATTTGTTTTACACATTGGTGGCAATGAGAGGGAAAGGCCATTGTGAGCAACTTCACAGTAGATCCTTTCTTTCATTGTGGGTCTGTACCACCCCTGAGGCATATCCCCTCTTATGAAGGGTCAGCCACAACAGGCGTGATAATTCTCTCAGGCTCCAGTACGCACAGACAAGCGTCACACAAGTGTCCTTTTGGGAACCATGGTTTACGGTGCCTACGTTATAAGTCAACGATGGAAAGAAGAAGGAAATGGTGGGTGTGAGCAGGGGAGTGTTTGAACTGAGACACAAGTGGAGTCTGCATTATTTTAACCACCTGAGGTCAGCAAAGTGAAGGGAAAAATGTATGACCTGTTAGACTGACTGCATTGGCGATTGCAGGACATCCCAGTGCAACCAGGTGGGCATGAGTCAGTGATTAGCAAATTCATGAAGGACCTGGTTTACAGAGCATCCCCAGTTCCCCTTGACTTTGAGTGAAACTGGGGGGGGGCTCAGTCCCTACATTTCTACGTCTTGGAGATTGTTTAAATAGCTGTGTATCCAACGTGAATGTGGCGCAGGTGGAGGCTGATCTGTCTAAGCTCTCTTGGGCCCATTACCCTACTTAATGCATGCGTGCCTCTGCTCCCAGTAAAGAGACACTGTTAACATTACCACATTTTTAAAAAAAAAATCTGAATTCCGTCCATGTTCCTAATAATGGTATTAAAAGAGTGAATTTCCCAAAACGGTTACTAATCCCTATTAAAGCTGTTTGTTTGCTTTTTGCAATTTGTGCAGCTTGGGCGCCCCCACACTATTTTGGGGGTTTTACATCTTCATCGATCTGGGCCTTCGTCTGAGTCAGGCTACTGGAGTAGACGTTCTGATCCATGCTTGAATCACTATGGAGTATGGCAACTCCGGTGTTCCTAAGACCATAAAAACAGCCTAACATGTTTGGTATTTAAAATGAAATTTTAGCTGTTTTTTTCCCCTGGATCTCATAAAGTAGCACAATGTTTACATTACAGTCACTGTTGGGGAATATTCCTTTAAAATGAATATTTCTATTGAACCTGACAGTGACTGTCTAATGTTAATGAAATGGGTTTCTTCTGTAAGTCCTTTTTCTAACAATCGGTCACTTGTTCGCTCTGGGTGAAATTCACTCCTAGGCATAAGGTCGGCACAAGTCATGCACCACTTAAGTCTCTAGAAACCATGTAAGCCCCAAGTTCAGCGATCCTTAGGGACTTGCACAGTATATAGCCCTTGTGTTGATCCTCTGCACAGGCATGAATTCCACCCTGAAATATGCCTACATGGATTCTAGGAAGTTAAGCTATGAAGGAAAGTAGGGTGCATACGTATACATGAAATCAAGCATAGGCCATGTGACACTTCTAATCGTTGAGTAGATAGTGGGGAAGGGGCAAAAGATGGGGTTGCTGTGCTATTTCTATTTCTACGTTGCAGGTTCACTTTTGTTCAATATCTGTACCGTGCAGATTAATATTCTAATATGTCCCAGTTCCTAGGCCAGACCTCGGATGGCAGTCTCTCCATTTACACAATTTACATGGAGCAGCTCTGATTTATACCTGCTGAGGAACTGGCCCCTGTTGCTGGGCTGGGCTTCTCCCCAGCTCCAAAGAATGCGCTGCCATGCCCAGTCTCTTTCAAGGAGATTTATTTTCTTAATCAAAGCAAGTAAACAAACAGAAAAACAGTCTTAACTCAGTCCTTGCTTTCGTGTTCCAGCTCCATCCCGCTCAGGGGCCTCTGGCAGGTTCCCAGTTCTGTTCCCCCTCGGGGGTAGTAGACTCAGGACTTTCTTCCTGAGCACCTGCCCCCCTTGCTCCAGGGGACTCCCCCCCCCAGCTGGAGTTAGCTCCACTCTGGTGTGACTTTCCCTCCCCCAGGGCACAGCCTGTCTCAATCAATTTCTCCTCCAGCTGCCCACTAGCAGCCCTTCATACGCCCAGGTGTCTTTAATTGACTGGACTGGACCACTAGCTATGGTCCGGGGGGGAGCTGGACTTAGTCTAGCCACAGGAACCAACTGCCCTGTGACACCCTATATCTTTATCTGCATAAAAATATTTTTAGATTAAAATTGAACCGCCTGCTTGTGCCCCCCTCTTTTTTGGTAACTCCTATAGAAACTGACTTTCAGCAGTGGCCATTGTCTAGACACGGTTACAGTATAGGTCAAATAAATGAGTAATATTAATTGCCATATCAAGAGGGATTTCCTCAGAGTATTTGGGCTCTAGGTTCTAGCTAGTGCCAAGAGGCCATTGCCACACCCCTCAGAACAGAAGTATATTTAGTATTTTTACTCTCTCAGTGATTGAAATATTTCATTCTCAAAGCACTAATTAGAAAGGGAATGATTTGCATTTTGAAGGTGAACCAGGAGGTCATTGCTTTGGTAATTGGGAATAAAGCAGTATATTTTAGAGTGCTTTAACTAGTATATTGCTTAGTTTAACTAGTATATTGCTTCTATAATGATGCAGCTTTGCATTGTAGTTGCACTTACTATTTATCAGGGTTAAGGACAAATGACTGTTGGGGTTTGAGGATAAAGTGGCCATGCAGAAGTGCATTATATACATCAGTAAATCGTATGTAGGGGTTCAGCTAATGAGGCAGTGTGCACACCCAAAAAATCTTAATACCCAGTAGATGCACCATGGACATTGTCTTAGATTGTGGGTGAGATCCAGGTTAACATTGCCTTATCTCAGTGATAAATTGTATTCAGACATCCTAGATGTGAGACAGGAATTTGTTTTTCCATATGTATATCGCAGGAAGCCTGCTTTTCTTTATAAAACACAGACTTGGTTTTGCCTCCTCTTTTCTAAGCTTGTGTTGCCGTGGGTCTTGTAAGAAACTTCCATGAGACTCAAATGGCCCTGTGTTTTGCTTTAGTTACTGCCACTAGTCTCTGCTGTGACCTACAGCCCACTTCCAACCCATCCCTCAGAGAGAGTAAAATATGGAGATATTGAGTAAGGGAAAGCTGAATTTCCAAAATCGCCTGAGAGGGGATGAAATAGTTCTGAAATGGAGGGACTCCACAGCAAAGAGAAACTTTTCCAATTCTCGATTCCTTAAGCCAAGAAGGAAAATCTTTGTTTATATAGATAGTTTCCTCCCCCACCCCTCCATCTTATCTTCTCTCCTTCCTTATTTTTATAATTATGTAGCCTTGTACATGGAGAACAGTGGGTCTGACTTTTTCAGTGTATTTCACTTTTTCATGCAACATGGGTAAAATATTTTGATCTTTTATTGTTCCTGTAATGGGGTGAACAAGGAGGGACAGAGGAACAGAAGTGCGAGAGTCAGAATGAGAGTTCTGCTTTAAAATATCTGTGTTCGTGTCTGACTTTGGCCATAGCTGATTCTGGTATAGTGATGCTGAAATAATGGAATCCCATCTTTTCGATTTGTATAGTTAACAAGATTGTGTATTTGTGTATTGAGTGATTTCAAGATTGCAGGAGTTGTTTGCTTAAAATTATAAGCAGCACTAAATAAGGGCTTTGGCACACATTCCACTTGGTTCAATAGAAAAGTCATAAGTTTCTGTCTGAGCCACAGTGCAAATGGTATTAGCATTGGTAGGACAGCCTTTCAGATAGGCACTATCAGCCCTTACAGAATGTGTCTACTACCCTGAATGAAGATGTGTGTCAGTAGAGCCTGGACTGAACACCAGCCCTGCTGTGGACAGCTCTGGATAAGTACAGAGAAATGTACCTGGTTTTACCCTACTTAGTCTTTCAATGTCACTTTTGTTTCACTTTTGAATTACAGCTTCAGCCACTCTTTTTAGGGCTGTGAGTTATAAGGCCATAAGAAGTGTAGTCTAGGAGTGACAGTTCAAGGAATATAATTAGTCTAGATAGTCTTCTGGTACAAGAGCTAAAGGATCCTTCCTGTGAACACTGGTCCTCTTAATCACCTGTTAAGATCAATAAGAAATGAATGCAAAGAATTTTCTTGGGCATTTAAAAGGCCATGCAATATCAAATTGAAGTTGCAGATATATTTCTGTCCCCCCTGAGACTGGTTGAGTTTTCCAGAGGACAAATTATCTGGAGTCCTCTCCTTTAAAATGAAATACCTACCTGCAGAGGGTCAGAAATAATGTCTTAGGCTGTCCAAATCATTGTCACCCTGCAGTATGCATCCCTGCATCATTTCAATGACTCTCTCTGAATGTGTGCAAATACGGATTACATACATATTAGTGGTTTGCCCACATGCATATTAAACAATACTATCCAATGTGAAAAAGATGGCAGTTATTTGGGCCTGTGCAAGAAGAAAACCCAACAAAACCCCTCAGTAAACTGCAACAGAGCCTCTTTGACTTTGCTGATGTTTGTTTCTTTGCCAAATGTAACTCTGGGGGGGGTGCATGTTAGTTAAATATTCTCTTTTTTTTTGTAATTACTTCCATACATGCACTGTTCATCTGGATATGTTCCCACCTGGTTGTCACACTGCAAACATGTCTCTTGGTGTAAAGAAATTGTTTGTTTTCCTGTAGAATTAAGCAAACAATTATTGGAATAAGAAATAGCAAACTAAGTGCTTTTGTAGGATATATCTGTATGTAGTTAAGTAAAACTAATGTATGTTATGCCTTTTCATTTCTTGCAAATAAATATTTTACTTAGAAAAAAGCAAAAATAGCTCCTTTGTCTTCCTGTTTGTTTAAAATCTGATCTCTTGTATTTTGCAATCACAGGTCCATGTGCTCTGACATTTTTTTAACCTGATTATCTAGCATGTGATTGAGGTGAAAAGATTAAAAGCAGTGATATGTGTGTATGTTTTACAGTAACTGTCTGCCCCTTTCTCTTACCAACATTGCTGAAACTGGAGAATTGCTTTTGTTAATCATAGTGGGGGTGGAGAAGGGATGGTAATATTTTGCAATATTAATAGCGTTTTTATGGAATAACGCAACACAGCTATGTTAATACTAAATTAATAGATATATAAAAATCTAGGTTCTGGTAATATTGAAGGTCTGTCTTGACTTTGGGGATCAGATCCTCACCATTGTAAATTGACAGAGGTCCACTGGTATGCACTGATTTACAAGAGCTGAGGATCTGCCCTTGAATATCCATTGCTTCTGAAATGAAGGCTCCATATCCAGGTTGATGCTTTGGCTTTGACATATTCTGTGTTGAGTGGGTGGATGGGTCAAGAACTCCACTCCCTGATCTAATCTGGCCATTGCAGGCTAAAGCATCCTTGACAAAATCTGGATGAAATTGGAGATAAAGGTCCCTGCACATGGGCAATGACCTTTCTCCTGTTTCCAAGGGTCCTCCCCAGTTTGAAGTCTGTCTCTTGACACAGATGATATGGTACAGGGGAAAATGCCCTTTTGTTCTTGTGGTCTCTTTCCACCACAATTTTCAAATGGAGGCTGCCATTTTGTTTTAATTGTATAAAAATGGTCATTCTTGCTTCATGTAAGAAACATTATTTCCCTTCCAAAAGGCCTAAAGTGAGGACTTCATGCCCTGTAGGAGCATCCAGCCCAGAATCTGGTACAAACCTATCAGTATTGCTCTTCAATGAGAGAGGATCAGAAGCTTCCATTTCTCCTTTCCTAGCTGAGAACCTCGCTATGGTTACACTGTCCATACTTGGAGCTTGGGGATAGACCTGTATCATCTGAATATGAAATTAACATTTCCAGTGGAGGTCTTGCCATTGATGCCGCTATTATTTATATTGCAGTAGCTCCCAACCAGGATCAGCGCCCCATCTTTGAGTACAGTACGCGCACACGCTGTGTACGCAAAAAAATTACTACTTAAAGAGGGAAGAAGGCAAAGGATGGAAGAGTGGAAGCTATAGAGGGGATACTGAAACAGAGGCATGCCTGGATTTTATATGCCTCTGTTTTGAGGCACCCTTCTTGACACCCCAGGCATCTGATTTTCAGAGGGTGGGAGCTTTTAGCTATCCTGCTGGGTAATTAATATAGCTAAACATTTTTGAAAATCTTGGCCAGAGAGATTAAATGACTTGCCCAATGTCATGCAGTTCTCTGGCAACAACTAGGATAAGAACCCAGCTCTTCTGGATCCTGGCTCCCAGACAACCGCCTTACAAGGCCATCCATGTGTGGGTTGGATTCTCCACTGGACAGAATGAAAAAGTGACATCGATTGACATACACTTCTCCCCAATTCAGCCTCCTATACTATTCACATCTAATAATAGTACAGCAGAAGAGCTCTTCTAAACTAAGGATCCATGGGGTGGCAGCTGGCTCCCTTGCCTCGGATTGTATAGCACACAGATGTATGCTCCCAGTAGCATAAAAGCACTGTCAGAAGTGGCTTTAATCAATGGCATGAGCAGCTAAGATGAGTATAGGATCCCACCTGAAATGCCTGCCTAACTGGCCATTGCATCCGAATTAAATAGCTTGTTCTGCCTTCCCTGGATGGGGAGGAAAGGGGGTTATACCATGTCCTTGTGGGAGTCCTAAGCATTCTCCTCTGCTTTCACCATTCTCTCTGAGACCACGTTGCAATGACCATCCTTTACCTACTGCCACAGCTGTCCCAGTTCTCTGAATAGAGAATATCAGATGCCAGAATTATCAATCCAGGATAATTTTTACAAGCATGAAATTGTGCAGAAAAATCCTAAAGGAAAATCATCTGGGCTGTGACTAATTATGGCAGTTCTCCTGCTGTCTTAAATAGTTACAGCTGAACGCTGGCCCTCTGGAAAAATAGGGCTTGGGAATAAAAAATGCAAAGTGACTATTAACAATATTGAATTGAACAACAATGGTCATCATTGTTAAGACACTTAGCACAGCATGAGGTAAGCGCTAATGCATGCAGTTTGTGGTTATAACAGATAATCTCATGGTCCAGTATTAACTCCTAGGATGCAACTATCATGTTCACATCCTATCACCCTCCAATACATACTATCTTTTGGAAATATGTTATTCTTTTTATTCAGGGCCAGATCCTGATACCTTTACTCACATCAAGTAGCACTGTCTGCCATGATTAGTGCTAGGGATGTCAATGACAGAGGATATCTGAATCTGCCACTGACAGTTTGATATCATTTGACTAATAAGTATCTGTCCCTGTTATGGATACTATACCTGCAGTAGAGAGAAATGGAACCTTCATCAGCCACTGATTTTTCACAGTGTATTAATGAGTTCTTTTTTCTAAACAAATAAACAATAAAAATAAAAAATGGGCATTTAAAATTCATCTATTGTGAACACATCTGCATCTCTGCCATGACTAAGGGTATTCAGGGAGGCAATGTTGCCTACTGGGTTGAGTACTGGACTGGGACTCTTGACTGGGGTCTATTGCCAGCTCTGCCCATGGCCTTCTGGGAGACCCTGAGGTGTAGTCACTGCACCGCTGAGCCTCAGTTTCCCCATCAATAAAATGGTGATAATGATGATAACCTCCTTTGCAAAGTTCTGAGATCTACTGATGGAAAGCACTATGTATGAAGCAGGTATTATTATTAGAAATTATTGCATTTTAAAAGTCCATTTTATTTGTTGTTAAGTATGCTCTTTAAGTTTTGCATTCCTCTCAACTAGGACTTTGAAAACTAATGAAATCAGTTTCACTCTGGTTCTTAGTGCTTAGTTTGGGCTTCAAATACTGCAGGGGGGCATCAACTTGTTTTAAAAAAGAGGTGTGTTAATTCAATTTTTTTAAGTTGCAAAATTTTTATAGATCTCAAGTTATATACAAATTTTATTTTTACAAAATTGGAATTGTGTGTTCCCTATAAGGAAAAAAGTCTCAATTCTTGCTTTTATGTTTTAAGGGGCATATTGTTTTAAAGAGTAAAAATATAACCCTTGTAGGATAACGTCAAATTTATTCAGATGCCCTTCTTCCATTTTCTAAAGGCAATGTTTAAAAATGTTCAGCAGCTGCTTAATTTTAAAAAAATTTAAATTCTAGAATTCGTGTCTGGGGCGCATTATTGTTTTTACTTAGTCTATTTGTATTATGGTAGCACTGAGTAACCAAGGATCAAGGCCTCGTGCTAGAATTTGTAGAGACAAGAGGCAAGTTGTGTCCCTACAGAGCTATCGGTCTAGGTGTCGGGATGCAGCAGGCTGATGCAACAGAAGGAACTGTGGGTTGGTACCAACAAAATCAACTTAGTTTAGCAGAAAGTCAGAAATCATAACTGTCCACTTGTCTGACTAATGCAACCATAATCACGGTGTCAAAACTACTCTGTCCAATGGGGTACTAATCTGATGTTGGACCAGGCCGATATATCTCAAGCATTACCCTGAAGAGATTGCTTGACCAGAGAGTGAGTTGTGTGCCTGAACCAAGAGTGCAGAATAGAAACCTACGCTAGCCTGGGTAAGTCTGTCCTGTGTTAGGATTGGGGAAGGAAGTTGACTGCAATTTAGAACTCTTTAAAAAAAAAAAATGGCTCCTTTCCCTGGAGAATGGAAAGGCTTTTTTGTGTCTCTCTCCTCCTGGTGAAAATTTACCCCATGCACAAAATCTATGCATCACTGAAGCTTTCAAAATAGGCCTTCAGTGACACTAACATAGTGCAAAGGCCTTTCCCTGGCCCTCTGTACAGGGATGAATTGAATCCTTTCGGAGCATTTCCTGTTTCATGCATACTATCCACCCAGCTCTTCAAGCCATGCATTGCAGCCATAAACCTACTGCCTAAAAGAGGACTTAACATAACACCTGCTGAAGCCCATCAGTGCTCCCAAAACCAGCCAGAAGAGTCACTTCAGAATGATGCAAGGTACTTACTTTATCCCAAAGCCCTATTGCTGCCAACTTGTGAACTCAGATACCCGCAGTTGGAATCCAGCACCTTTTGCCAGCACAACACGCCCAGATGTTGCCAAAGACTGGTAAGGTTTTATTCTTGTGTACTGATCTTTTCCCATTTAGTCGAGTCACAGTGAGTGAAGTCTACATAGACAGCTATGAATACATGTTGATATTTGCAGGATGTTTCTGCTGTTTCTTTTAAAAATTGACATGTTTCAGGTGTAATTGTGTAAGCAAAGCCTTATCTTACTAACCTTCAGATTCACTCATCATAGTTAATAATAAGGCAGAATGTATTGGAAGCTGATTTAGCACCATATGTTGCAAATTAATCATGCAAATTTCAGCGGCAATAGCAAAAACAG
Source organism: Emydura macquarii macquarii (assembly GCF_026122565.2). Lineage (NCBI taxonomy): Eukaryota > Metazoa > Chordata > Testudines > Chelidae > Emydura > Emydura macquarii. Next base: position 4,895,700 of record NW_027133667.1, read on the forward strand.
GTGATCCCATAGTACAGATTAGATTCATTGGTGGCAGGGGCAGTTGTTCCTTCAGCAGACACAGCATAGGGAAAGCGCAAATTGCCTCCCCTCTGTCCCTAAACTGCTCCCCAGCCATGTTGCAGGATTAATTCCCTGCGATGCCTTGCCCCTGCACCCTCCAATTCTACCCATGGGATAGTTAGCTGTACTGTTCTGACTCCAAGTTACTTGGTGGAGCATTGCAAGAGGAGTCTTTGGGGTATTTATACCATTCTGGGTTTGTAGAGTGTAACAAGCACACTGCATTTTACCCAGAAGTGACGTGGAAGGCAATGCAGTGGTGTGTGTGTGTGTGTACACACAGTGTAGTTGTAATACGCTTTCACCAGGTTGCCCTACTTACAAAGTGAGCAGCCCCATTCAGCACCAACTGAAGCTTCTAATTAGCCTTTTAGGATCACCTCAGCTAGAGTGCATTGCAAAAGTCTCCACCACAGAGTGTGATTTTTATACAGCAAGTGATCCCAAGGATTCCCTTAGAATTCTCTTTGTCAGTATAACAGTATTTATCACACTGTCCCTCTTTTCTTATGGGGAGCAGGGATGGTGGTGTTTTTTGTTGCAGTGGTGGTTTTTTTTTTTTTTTTTTTTTTTTGTTGTGTCACATTGCCTTCGAGTGGCTCTGGATTCTGGACTCTGAAAGCTAAGCGCTGGTTGGTTGTATTCTTCTGGGATACAAACCTTCACCCTTCACATCCTCAAATTAATCTTATTGTCACTGTTATCCCAGGTGTTTAAATGGTCCCATGTTGACCTCCTCCCAAAACTCTTTCTTACATTGTGGCTGGCCAACAAAAGGGTGAGGTGGGGAACAGAAGCAGGTGTTTCATTTGTTAATGGGCTCTATGACGGAGCCAGGTATTTGATTCAGTAGTGTACTAAAAACTGACTGCATGGGGAAAAAATTGAAAGAGATTAATGCATAAATAAACACTGAGAGGATTAGGGCAGCATCTGATGCTCTTGGCCACTTGACCTCCCTCTCATGAAGGCATTTTTTATGACTAGAAATAGATGAGGCAAGGTTAAGGCAGGCAAGTGTCACAAGCTGCATTTCTGATTTATTTTCTAGAGGTATCTAAAGAGGACTTGTTAGGAATGTTTTCGATCCCTTTTTCCATGGGTGCAATATATTATTTAAAGTACTGGTTTTTTTTCTGCTAGTGCAGGGACAACATGATACACTGCCACATAGGGAATCTGAGTTCAGGGTCCAAGCGCAGTCCCTTACTTTCCGGACTACACTGGGAATACTGTCCAGAGAGGTGGGGCACATCGTTTATTGCTGAAGGAAGAACTTCCTGATGGATCTCGTTGTGCTGAGTACTGTGAGCAGCATTGATTTATGTTGGAAGAACATCCAACCATCTTTAGTTGGAAAGAAGGGCCAAACTAGGATTGTCACAGGAAAGGGCATCTCCCCAGTTTAGCAAGCACTCACTGCCATGCTGGGTCTCCTTTAAAAAGGTTTATTGTGCAAAGATAAGCAAATAAAACTTGCTCACCTTTTGTCCTAGTGTTTCATAGGGTTACCTTCCCCTCTTGTTCTAGGGAGGTATTAACGCAATTCCTTTGTGGTTCTATTCCCTCAGGCACAGCCTATCCCAATAACCATTACACTCTGATAGCTCTTTATAGCGTCCAGTGTAGCCCTGCCCCCTTTAATTGGCTCCTTTGGGCCTACCTACTCTGACATAGGGGCACTGGACCTGGTCTACTCTCAGGGACTGGCTGGTCTGAGGTGTTTTGTCTTCCAGGACAGAAAAAAACATATGCCCACACCCAAAACAACTGGGGACAGCCACCGATTTGGTACTCCTGAATGTTGGCAGCCAGCCAAGTTTGGCCACGAGTATCCTATTGTCATTGTCAAAGTGCTTTCACAAGGTACAGTGTTCGGGACCATTCCAGTTGAACAATGTAATATTTGTTTATAAGAAAAGAGGATGCAGGAATGAAGAGCAGATTATGAAGGGGCATCTGGAGGTACTCAAAGGTACCTGGCACGTATAGTAGTTGTTGAAGGATCTACATTGTGGAGAAACAAGACACATTGATTACTATTTGTATAGTGCCCAGGAGTGTGCTAGACACTTCACAATACAAATAGAAAGACAAGGTCCCTGTCTGAAGAATTTACAAGCTAAAGTCCCAATCCTGTGCACAAGTACGTATGTGCATACATTCATTTACATGAGCACTATAATGGGAGTACTCACCTGCAGTTATTCACGTGTAAGTGTTCGCAAGACTGGCCCCTACTATTAGATGAAAAACTCAGGATGAGAGGTGATGAGGGGAGGAACGGTGAGGAGAACAGCAGTAAGCTTTTGCAGGTGTCCAGGAGTCATGTGTAGATATACATTTTATTTTAACCTGGAAGAATATATTAGTATTTTAAATCCATTTGTTGGGGGCTGGGAAGTCATGGCTGCTCTTATGGCTTGAGGTTTCTTCAGTGGATTATGGGAAAAAATGTTATTGAACTATGTGAAATGATGGCTCATGTCTCTGGAATTGTCTGTTCTTTGTCACACACTCAATGTGCAACCATGTAAGTCATATTTACCTACTGTGTCCATTCACTAATATTTTCTGTTGAAGTTTTCCCAACTATGTTCTCCAGTCCTGAAAGTGCCTATTAACTACCTCCTCCCCCAGGTCTGCTCAGATTTCCTTTTCTTCTCCCCTCTTGCTAAGATTTCAGTGGATGCATCATTAGGGTGGGTGCATTAAATCTCCTATCTGCCCCTCTCTCCCACCCCAGCATCCTAGGGGCACCACCCGGACAATTTCCCACTGATTACAGGAAACTCAGTTTAACTGAAGCAGAAATTAAGTTTGACTGTAATGTCTTCTACAGATAAAAGTTGAGTCAAGGGCCTATGAAGAGATAAACGTGAGAGAGTCTCTTCCCCTGAGGTTTTTAAACTTCACAGCCCCTCTCCATGGCTCTAGAACGTCACTCTGATGGAGCCCAAAAGGTGAAGACAAAGCAGCGGTTTCAGGGAGAGCGTTTCCACCAGCACCTCGTTAAGCCATTGCTGCTCCGTGCCTGCCCTGCCCTCCCGAGCGCGGCTGCCAATTCTCCCGCAGCCTCTTCTCTTCCTCGCCGGGAGGAGTGCGATGCAGACTGCTCCCCCGCGAAATCTGCCCCGCGCAGCTGTCGGACATCGCCGGGAGCAGTGGGGGCTGTGTGCGGGGGGGGGAGTACAGCTAGTTAACCCGGCTCCAGGAGCTGCTCCAGTCAACTCCCCAGCAGGCACCCACCTCCCCCATCTGCTTTCTCCCCCCTCCAGCGCCCGATGCTCCTTAGGGACCCTCGCTCCCCAGTTTCTCCCCCTCCCCTTTCCAAACGCTTCAGCGCTTCCCCCTCCCATTTACACCCGTCTTCCCTCACTGGCCCCACGTGAATATTGTCTTGACGCCCCCGCTGCCCCTTCCCCTCAGCCCGAGCGCGGCGCAGCGCCTCGAGCAGCGGCCCCGCCCTGCCCCGCCCCGCCCCTGGGCCGGCTGGGGGTGATGCGGTTGCTCCAGTCTCTGGAGGGAGTGGCAGGAGCAGCAGCGGGAGGAGGAGGGCGCTGATTGGCCAGCGAGGAGGGGGCGGCAGAGAGTTTCCCACAATGCCCCGCTGCAGGGCAGCCGCCGATGGATGCTGCGGGAAGGTGCTGCTGCCATTTGCGAGCGGCTCGCTGAGGGGCCCCGGCTCCAGCCAGAGCAGCAGCAGTTGCCCGGTCCCTGTCCCCCCAGCCGCCGCCTGCTCCCGGCTGCTGCTCCTCCGGCGAGCCGCTGCCCGTCCAGCCCCGCGATGAACCCCCCGTCGGCAGCCGGCGAGGAGAAGGGGGCAGCTGGCAGCGGCAACTGCTGCCGAGGAGCCGAGGGCGGCGGGGACACGCGGAGCGCAGCGGCCGCCGCCGAGGAGGAGATGGGAGGCGCCGGCCAGAAGGAAGAGTCCCTGGAAGAAAAACTGAGGCACTTAACCTTCAGGAAGCAGGTGTCCTACAGGTGGGTGAAGGGCCCCCGAGCCCAGACACGCGTCCCTTGCACCAGCCGTGGGAGCCCGGGCGATGGGTGGGGATGGCGGGGGGGGGGGGACACTCCTCGAGCCGGAAGAAACGGGCTGGAGCCTTGGAAGTTTCCCTGACGGCTGCAAGCTCCCGCTAAAACCAGCGCTGCCTTCCTGCCCTGCCTTGCCCTGCCCTGCCCTCCCTGGAAATAGCTCCGAGGGGGCACCGCGCTGCTCGCTGGCACCCTCCGGCAGGTAGGAATGGGCCGCGGGCTGTGAGGCTGAGATGCAGCGGCCACCAGCTGCCTACAGAGCTGGCTCCGGCGGTCCCCAGGCGCAGACAGACAGACAGACAGCTTTGCGGAAGGCGGTGGTGGTGGGGTTGGGGAGGGAAGGAGATTCCACAAGAGACTCTCACCAAGTGGTCTACAGCGTAGAGAAAGTGCCACAGGAAAATAATCGTTTGGTCAAGCTAATGTCAAGAACTTTATGTATAAATTGTGTGTGTGTGTGTGTGTGTGTGTATTAGTATGCTTGTCCTGGTTGTGGTAGCTGGTTCTTTAGTGTTTGCATGGAGTGCCCTGACAAGCAGGCAGTGGGAGTTACACTGGCAGAATGATGTTGCAGACTCCGGGATTAGGGCGAGCGCAGCACCATAATGGTCTGTGGTGCTTTTATTTTCCCCAACCAATCTGGATTACACTAAAAAAAGAAACCATGATCTTGTTTACGATAACCCTCCAAATAGGTAGAGAGCATTAGAAAAGATAGCACAGGGGTGAAAGGTTGTGTGTGTGTGTGTGTGTGTGTGTGCAGACTTCAGGATTATCCAAAGAGGGTCAGAAATACTGCCGGACTGTCAGGGGAGTGGAGGGAGTCCTCATTATTGCTGTTTGAATAAAATTAAGGCTGCTTATCATCTCTTGGGCCTCAAAACATTTATTGGAAAGGGCTCACAAAAACATTTCCTGTGCCATTGCTGCTTTTGATCAGGGTTTCTCTCTGGAAAGTGTCATGAAGAGCAAGTCTTTCTCTCTCCCTCAACCCCTCAATGAGTCATTATGTAAGCATTAGCAGATGACAAGGTGTGTGGGTGGTTATACCGAATACCCACACAACTCGGCTGATTTGTGAGGCAGGAGACCAAAGGCCAAGTGTGTCCAAGCACCTGGAAAGCGTGGGCATTTGGTATAACTAAAGTGTGGTGGTGTTTTTATGACATGTTCTTTGTTTTGTCTCAATGCATTTACACCAGATCCTCAGAATTAAACTACTAGATTCCTCTCTTCCAAAAATACATTTCTGTGACTTGATAATTCAGGGCATGCTAACGGAGTCCTTCCTTTTTTAGATTACCAGTTAGCGTCTGTCCCAAGTCAGTAAGTACTGAAAACTGTTACTATTTTAGAGGTGTTTGGCTCATGTCAGAGAAGTTAGTGGCCTCAGTTACAACCACATATCACAAAAACGCATCACAGTATGACCAGTACCTTTGTCAGATGGGAGCCATGTTAACTTTGAGGATGGAAGAAGTTTACATAGCTGCTACCTATTCTATCTTTGGAATGAAATAGGACGTCTGTGTCCAGGGCTGTCAGATCAGCAACTTTGACAAGCACTGCGGTGCTTCTTAAAGATACTTTTGCACTGTCCCCTTACATTCTAGTCAGGTTAATGCTGTGTGCTCACACGCTCTCTCTCTCTCACTGGGTGATTTAAAATTACATGATTTTATACTTGTAGGGAGATGTTGCCTCTCCTTAGTTCAAATTGAATTTAAATAATGCTTCACGTATGGGTAGAGAATATTTCTTCTGACTTTGAGTAAGGGGTGATTGCTTAGCTGATGAGGGTAAAACTGAGTGATTCATACTAGGATGTCCTTATTGAGTGACACTGGTCTCCTCTTGAACATTTTGTATATATTGCATCTTTCAATATTTCTGTACCTTTATTAGAATAGGTTTTTTGTTTTTTTTTTAAATGAACATTTTGTGGCAGCAGCTTGTGCCAGTTGCAGCTGAAGACAGAACTCCACAGGTGGGTTAATACGCCAGGGAGGGTCAGTTCTAAATGTTGACTACTCCAAGACCACACGCTTTTGGTGCAAGAGGGATGTGGTTTGCAGTAAATTTGGGAAGTGTTTCTATTCACGCTGTACATTTTCATTTTATTTGGTTAGTATGGGTATCTTACACTTTTGGGGAAAATATTCAAATCTATTTGTAACATGTTTTCTTTCCCCGGTACTGTGATGTATGAGGAGCCTTTTCACTGGGTGCTCTGCATTTCTATACTGAATCTATATAAGGGTTTCATAATAAATGTAGATAGGGAGGAATGGCAGGATTCCTCCCTTGCCCCCGTCCCTGCATATATGTGAGCATGCAGCAAGTCCTGAACCTTTAGAAATGGGAGGTTTTCTCAGTAGCTTTTAAATAACCATTTCTGGAGGCATATTACTCATTCTGCTTGATTTAGACTAAGGAAAGGAAAATAAATTCTCTATGCATCCTTGGATTTCCACATACTTTCTTTTTTTGGAACTGATTTCCTGCAAGAAATGTTCCTTTCTTTCATTTACCCTTATAGAGCAAACACCAGAGTCAAAGACTTGTACAAAGCACTGCTAGTGAGTTTGATTTTTTTCCTCTCTTCAAATTACTACCTTTTTTCTCTGCAAATTATGGTGCTGCAATGGATTTATAAATGTAAATGACTGTATAATGTTCAGGAAACTCTATTTATGTTGGCACTTGGTCTCCTTTACACTCTAGTACAATAGAAGTTATTGAAAGCACCATGCTGGCTTTCAGATGGTTCATTTAGGGTTCTCTTTGTGTGTGTGTGTGTGTGTGTGTGTGTGTTATATTGACACACAAGCAGCACACATCTGTATTTATATGTAAATAAAAGAATGTAGCAGGAACGTGCTTAGAATAGCCCAGACCCAGGCAAATAAATGTAAAAACTGCACTGGTGACAAGTGGCCAAGTGGAAAATGAGTGGCTGGTAGGGGGTCAGATGTCTGTCAGAAAGAAAAGGAAAAAAAATTATATATGTATATATTGGCATTTCTTTCTATGTGCTGTGTTTATATGCCTCATTCTTGTCATACACAGCCTATGTTGTACATTAATTTTGGTTACTTTTTCTTAGTTCTATTCCTTTCCTCCTCCCATTAAGTTGCTAAGCAACAACTGTTTCATTGTAAAGAAAATCTAGTTAGGGTAATTACATAGTTACTGTGAAAAATATAACTTGTTAGTTTCACGGCGGCTATGCCATACCTATAATAAACAACCTCATTTAGATGTAAATGTTTGCATTCATGTGGCCAGTGTGTCTGAGTGCAGGGATTGATTTATTAAATTGGTAAAGAATTTGTGTATGCATACATGAGCATATGTGTTCCTTTATTTCATGAAATCTAATCAGGTTTGGGGATTTACAGAAGACCACATAACAAATTGCATTGTGTCTATAGGCACATAGTGCTCCAAAATCAATTAAGTGTATTATGTTGCCAACCTTCATCTGCCATATTGAGTATATACCAAGAAAGTGTTTGCGGAGCTACTAGTGGAAGAAACATTTTGTTTACTCCAAAAGCTACTCATACTATTAGGATGCTGTTTGATTGCTGTCTTCCTCCCAGCAGTATATTTATATATACATACAAGTGGGAATGTGCATATGTAATGTCATTTTAAGTAGATCATCATTTGAAGATGGGGTCCTTGCTCTTCTAACTTTGGTTAGCCATTTTCAGTGTTGGAGTAGCCCCAATACATAGTTATGTGAAGCAAACTCTGGACAGGGCTGCTTGATCTTAACTATCAAGTAACATGTAGCTTATGGTCTCTTTAGCAACATTGCTGAAAAAAGCACTGTGTGTGTGTGTGTGTGCGTGCGTGGCGCTCTGGGGAGGGGGGGTATTTTCTCTAAATCAGGGATATGTGGCCAGCCCAGTGGCTGTCTGGTCTAGATGAAAGCTGAGGGAATGGTCTGCCTTGTGGGCCCAGTTCAAGCATCTAAATTGGAACATCCTATTCCATAGCTGGGTATTTACATGGGAATTCAAGCACCCAAACAAGCCATTTTAGTGCTGATTTTTGGGAAGTATCTTAAGCAACCAAATATGAATACTGAGCTCACTAGCTGAAACTTACCAATTTTTTAATATATTGATTTAATGAAAAATTCACCTTCATCCTCCACAGAAAATTGGTAAAAAGATATGCCCGTCCCACAGAGCAAATGCTCTGCCAAATCTGGTCCTCATAGGAGCATTACCCCTAAAATCACAAGACCTATCTGAACATTTAATTAGCTGTGGTGAGTTCTTTGGATGTTACCACATAAAGGTGCTGGGAAAGCTTCCCCCTGCCCACCCATAATTTTTACTAGAATTTTGCCACTGCCACTGCAAAATTCTGTGGGTAACTCCATACATTTCACTTAAAAGGGACATTGCCAACTTAATTTTGGTCCAAATTTTTATTTATTTATTTTGTTAAAAGCAGCTTTTGTCAAACTGAAAATCAGTAGAAAAGTTTCCACTAAAGAAAATAGCTAAGGAAAGGTTAAGATAGATATCCTCCTGCCACATTTGAAACCCCAAACCATAGAAGATTTAAAAACCTTACAATGAAACTGAGCTTAAACAAAAGTGAAACTGAACTCTCTTGGTTTTCATTATTTAAGTGGAGAAAAATATTAAAAAGTAAACAAGGAGCATAAATCTCGACAAGCAAATTGGCTCTTTAAACTTCTTTCACTTCTAATACTTAGTGGTATTAGAAATGTGAAGTATATGGAACATGGAATATGAAGGTAAGGTTTTCTGTTTGTTTAAAAGTTGTCAGTTGCCCCCTTTTAAGAGTTAGTGAAATTCACCGAAGAACTTTTCTATGGAATACGTTATGTAGTTTAAGCATCCATAATTCTGTCTTCACCTTGACCTGAGGGAGAGAGCCTTTATTTGTTGGAGTGTTAGGCAGGCTTTAGGAACCTTAACGGTGTATGGCTTTTGCTCAGGGTTTTTTCAAGGATGTTTGGAATAGGCTGTAGGAGATACAATGCATAAGCCCTACACTGCTAATATGGAGCAGCCTGTCTATTCACTCATCGTGCATTATATTTGGCTAATGTAGCCCGCTCTGATAGGAAAAAATTTTGTTTCAGTTTTACTAATGGAAGTGGATGGGGGTGGTGGTTTTATGTTGCTGAGTCTGTTTAAAGTCTAGTTCCACTCAGAAAAGTGACTCTCTAAAATTGGCAGTTGGAATTTCCATGATTATTATTTCTCAGCAGTGGCCACAAAACTCAGGGAGCCTCTGGTCAAATGGAACTAGTCACTGACTGATGCATGGCAAAGACCACAAGATGCTCTGATACCACAATAATTAATGTGGTATAAATACTTAGCTAGATAAGCCCATGGCTAAGGGGAAGCCTGTGGACCACAACAGAATTGCAAAGAATAGAACAGAACCTCTCTAATTCTCACGTCACTCACTTGCAAACATGATAATTCTCACAAAACTCCTGTAGATCTCACTTCACTTCGCAGCGAAAATTGAATAGTAGAGACAGTGCTGTGGTGACATCTCATATTACTAAGACTTCATTACTTTTACAGAATCTGACAGCACATTTACTAGTGTACTATGAAGCATTATAAATAATTAAAACTGAACTACATTTGTCAAAATAAAATAAAAACCTTGTGTAATGGAGTAGCTTTGATCTTTTAATCATGTTGTTTGCTTACTCTCAACAGTATCAAATCCTTTATGGGTCTCCCAGTCAGCACAGTGAATTAGAGAGGTAATCCTATATCAAAATGGTAGGAGATAAATTTTTATCCCTGAAGGCATGTCATAAAATAAATTCCAGGTACTAGCTCAATCCCATGACAGTTGCTGGCAACTTTCTTTTAGAGAGTTTCACATAACACTGTTATGGGATGCACTGACATATGACGTTTCAAGCTACTTTGCTTTTCCACTTGAAGAATTACCACTTTTTTTATAATTTACTGAAAAATGCATCAACTTCACACTTTTGGGTACAAGTTGAGGCCTCCAAAGAGCTCTCCTTTAAACTATTTATAATGCTCTGAGAAGGGAGGAGGAGGCTCTGAGTTCTGCTTCGTAAATGAAAAGAGGCTATGACAGTTCGAAGGCACAAATAATACCATGGTTAAATAGCCTCACTCTGGGGCAGTTACTTCTCACTACCCAACCCACCAAGTTTTCTGAAATGACATTGTTGATACTTTCTTTCATAAATGTGGCTTTTTAAACGTTCCACTCACTTGGAAATTTTAATGTATTCATTATTATTGATATTTAACGTATCCATTATTTGCTAGAAATAAGAGATGGAAAAAAATTACAAAATTTTCTAGTCTAGCCCTATACTAATGCAGGATTAATTAATTATTTTAAAACCCCATTTGGGTAAAATGTTTTTGTTGCATTTTTCTTTAAGGAACCAGGTCCCATAAATTTACACAATTTGACCCTTCTCTATTCCTATACGCACTTTTCTTTTCTGTTTTGCTTTGTGATACATACCTTTTAAAATCTAGTGGCATAGCAGCATAGTGATCTATGATGATGTATAGGAGAATAAAGTCTGTTAGGGAATTACATTGGGAGAATTGCCCCAAATTAGTTTTGAGTGTCTTAGCTTTCAGGCACCCACCTTGATGTACTTAGGGTCTGATTTTCAAAGATGCCAAACACCCACAGCTTCTTTTGGCATCAGTTTAGAGTTGTGGGTGCTCAGCACCCCTAAAAGCCAAGCTCTGGATGTCTCAAAATGGGTACTTAAAATTAATGGCCACCTTTGAAAATTTAGACCGTATATCCCACTTGCCCCATTTGATGAATGGGGATAATACTTGCTCATTTTTGTAAACCTCTAGTATTCTTGGATGAAAGTCACTATCGCTCAGATTCAGCAAGGTACAGTATTTACAGGTGCTTAGCTTTAAGCACATAAGTAGCTACATTGACTGCAATGGAACTACTCAAATATTTATAGTTAAGCACGAACTTAGTTGGTTTGATGAATCAGGGCCTGTATAAGTGCATAATAAAGTGTTATTTAGCATAGGCCCAAAACTGTAGTCTAGGATTGCCCAGCAACTGCCCCATGTGAAAAGCAGAAACTAATGAAAGCTGAATCAGTGAGAACATCTTCATTATTTTTATTCCCATGGAGCAAATAATCCAATAATCCGCACTTCTCACCTGAGCTCAGTCCCAGGGCTGACAAAATGATTTGCATGCAGCCCCATGTGGTTCTTGCCAGCTTTTTATTTGGTTGAACTTGGCTCACTGGTAGGGTGCTGGGAAGCTGACACATATATTCTACACTGCCTTCTGTGCTCTTTCCAGCTCACAAATTCTCTAGTTTATTTTACTGTAAATCCAGCACAGTTTTAGCATGTGACGCCAGTAATCAGTCAAAGGCTTTCCCAGATATTAAAAACCAAAAGAAGGCAAGAGAGACTTGCAGCTCTCTTGGCAGCTTCTTCTAGTTGCAGTGTTGATAGGAGGAGTCTTTTCTTGAAATGAATTTGGGAGTGGAGAAGAGGAACCTCTTTTGTGGATGTTGGTCTACACAGTTTTGCACAGCGTGTTTTGTCTGGAGTGATACATTCGCTCAATCATATTGTTCACTTGAATGCCCTAACGGATTTTCTTTTCTGTGCTCTGCTAGTTCAGGGCAGTTTGACCAATCATCATCCTCATCAGAGAGAACCTACCTAGGGGTGGGAGAGGTGAAGAAATGGCATATCTTTTTGTGCATGTGTGTACACCCAGGGATTTTAGGAGTCTATGACCATGTGGATCTGTGATGTGTAATTCATGGGGTTCTGTTTGTGTGAATAGGCAGGATGATGTGTGGATAACTTCATCTGTATGCAAGAGGGTGTATGTTTGAGTGTGGGTGTGTACTTTTGACTGGTGTAGGTATGTATGATTTGGGCTGTGTATTTTGTAGGCCATTTGTGTGTGGTAAAAATCATCTGTGATGTGAGTGTGTGACAGAGAGAGAATTTAGTTCTGTCCTAAATCTTTATGTGGGTTTTGAGTGGGTGGGTGAGTTGGGAACAGCCTATAGGTGTGAGAACATGAGTCTGGGCTGTGTATTCTTTGGGCTTTGTACATGTGCACTTTATGTGAATGAATATTGGCAAATAAGAGGGGATGTTATTAGCAACCATGGTTTTGCTAACCCTTGTATATGGATTACTGTGTCTTTCCTTTATTCGGCTTTCCTTTCAGCTGTGCTCATACATATTTATGTCTGTAAAATGTTGATGTTTTTGCTCAGAATGAAGGCCCTTGGTCTTCTGAACTTGGCCTCATTTCTTACTGAAGGTATTTAAGCCAAAAAGGGTCACATCTCAGAGATGACAACTAAAGACTTAAGACCTGTCTGATCAGTCCTCTCTTCATTTAGACTGCTTCTTTTTCTTACATTTCTAACAGTTTTCCCTCTTATCCAGTGTGGCATGAGCTAACCATCCTCAGCACAGGGGACTGAATGCATCTGACTGGTCCTTTGCCCTGACTCTCCCCACTGGTTCTTCCATGATACAAGAATTTCAGAATCACTTCTCTACCTGGGGGTCTCAAAGAGTAGCATCTTAAACTTCCAGGGGAGCTATTAAGATGGTCTTGCTATGCCTGTACGTTATCAAACAAGAAAGACAGAAATTTCAGTGAGTTCATGTGCTGGTCCTTTGTCCTCTTGAAACCTGATTTTGCTTTCTGGTCATAAATGAAATGTAACATTTTGAGGGGACAGGGCTGGTAAGGTTGTTACGGATTCTCATCCTTGCTGCCAGTGAGGATTTGTTCATGTTACAAAACAATAATGCAACTTAATACTCTTGGTTCAAGCCTCTGTTGAGGAGAGGCCCATAAGTGGATTAGCAGGCAGTGTGGTGGATCAGGAATTGGGTGCAATGGAGGAGTTTCATTGGAAAAAAAACCCCAACTATATTTGTTGTCATGCTGGCTTTCACAAGCCTCAAAAGTTAACTCTTCTCTGTCATACTCCACCCCAGGTTCTCAAGGTGCTTTAAAAAAAATTCATTAAGCTGTACAAAATCTCTGTTAGGAAGGGAAGTATTATTCCCATGTTGCAAATGGGAAAAGCTGAGACACAGAAGGATTAAGTGACTTGCTCAAGGCCACCCATGAGGTCTATGACAAAACTGGGAATATGACCTAGAACCTTAATTTTTAATCATATGCCTTTAACTACAAAAACCATTCCTTCATTTCAAAAGGAAGGAAAAAAAAAATCAAGACAGCGACTTTCAGAAAACATGTGGGAGCGGGCGAGTCAGAGGACAGACAGGTGCAAGAACATTATCACTTGATCTTGTTAGTGCTGTGCACTTTGTCAAATTTTTGGCTCCAAATTATTTGCATGTTGAGTGCTTGTGGCAGTTCATTTTAAAAGAACTACATTAGCCGCAGGCTGCCACTGTGTGGTGTGTAGTGTCCCAGATTTCTGAGACCCTGCAAGTAGTACACGGAGATGACTCAGTGTGAAGGTAAAGAACTAGCAGCTTTATTAAATACTTCCTAACTGACAATAAGGAATTCATGATCCTTAGCTATAATTCTATTATTTTCTTGCTAGAGGGAGGGTGCCCCTTTGGGCAATGGGGATGGACTCTGGTGTGCTCAGTGTGGCATTTTTGGGAAGGCCACAGGTTCTCAGAATTGTAAATTAGGGATGAACTGTTGGGATTGGTAATGAGATACAAAACTTTTTGTCACCTGGCTACCAGTTCAATCCCAGCTCAGATTGGTAGGGGCAGAAGCCATTTCTGTCCCAAGGCTGTTTGGTGGGTTGTGTGAGGTGATTCATAAATAAGAGAAGATAGAGGCGGAAAAGAGCTGTTAGATCATCCAGACCATCTCCATGAAAAGATCATCCTTGCCCATAGTTTCATCTGCAAGGTCCAGGATTGAATGGGAATAGAGCTGATTGGGGTTGAGGCATGATAACTTCCCCCATCATCTCCCATCCTATACCTGAGAGAATGTATACAGGACATGAGTACGTACAGGATTTCAGTTGTTTGGGCTGCCAGTCACACACACTTCACAGCACCAGATTCATGTAAAAACGTGTGTAATTGCACAGATGATAGTGGCTGATGACCCTAGAACAGGGCTGGGTTACACGGTGTGAATCCATTTTAAAGACAGTACTGCTGGGATGGGCCGTTTGTCTAGTGGTTAGAGCCCTGCACTCTCATTTGGGAGACATGAGCTCTATTTCTGTTTTTTTTGTCAGGGAGGAGAGAATTGGGAGTGGGCTCATCTCATGGAAGGGCAGGGAGGCGAGCACCTTCTCAACATCATCCCTGTCAGCCAATTTTAGAAGTGGATAAGCCCTTAAAAATCATGCCACCCACTGCCAGAAGGATTGTGAGTGTGCCATGTGGGTGTGAAACAGGCTATGCCTAGTCAAGTGTGTAAGAGGAGTGAGCGGGGGAAGTTCTGGCTGTGACATGTTCAGTCTTCACAGGAAGAAGCAAAAGAACTTGTGGAATTTAAAAAAAAAACTTTTTGTATAAATCTTTTGCTTGTGAAAGATGTCATGCATTTTATATGATGTTTCTTCACTCCCGGTGCTCCAGTACTTGGCTTTTCTTAAAGGTGAAATGAAATCACATACTCTGATGGCCTGCTAGTCCTTTCGAAATTGTATGACTCAGATGGGAATTTGACCCTTTGGGGGTACACTTTCAGAGTTGTGTGTGGGGTGGGGAAAGGTCAAACTTCCCAAAGCTGATGAGAGCTATGCTGCTTAGAATCCCGCTACGCTTAGAAACTGGTCCCTCATGCTGTTTATCATGCTCTCCAGGGTGCTGGGCCGACTCTGGGGGCCGGGGAAAAGAGAGAAAATGAAATGGCTTTCAAGCTTTTTCGCATAAAAAGATGATGAGAGAATCCTTCCTTGCCATGATACTGTATCATCACTTTATTTCATTAGCCTGCTAATGAGTTTCCTCTGGGGGTGGTAAAGGGAGTAGTTCTTACGCTCTTTTCTAATTACCAAATGATCCCATGGGTATGTCTGTGCAAAACTTTTTGTTGCGAAAACCCACTGGATTTCATTACAAACTAAGGACTGGATCCTATAGCATTTCTGTGTGTGGGTTCCATGTGTGGGGAGTTTGTAGGGTCAGACCCTCAGTTTTTGCAGATTTTAGGCTGATTTATAATTTTGAGCCAACACTCTAGGAGACTAAGAGTCATAGACTTAGCCCTGGGCTACACTTACCTGGAGATTCAGCAGCAGTCGACAGGAGGTAGGCAAACGACGCAGAGTAGCTTGCATAACTCCCGTCGACTGCTGGGCTTCCCTTCTGCGTGCCGTCTTCAATGCACTGAGCCAACGGGAACTGTGTTCCCGTCAATGCAGTGCTACGCTACTTGAGGGGCTGGTTTTATTCAGTCGACTTCCTGATCAATTGAGCAGGTCTACACTGACCGCTCAATCGATCCAGAAAGGTAGATCTGGCGCCGGCGACTTTGCCGCCATCAGTTTAGACATACCCTTAGGCTTTAAGGCAGGAAGGGACCATCATGATCATCTAGTCTGACCTCCTGCACATCGCAGGCCATAAAACCTCACCCACACACTGCTGCAATAGGCTTATAACGTCTGGCTGAGTTACTGAAGTCCTCAAATCTTGATTTAAAGACTTCAGTTACAGAGAATCCATCATTTATTCTAGTTCAGACCCATGGCTTCCCAATAAAACCAGGTTAAACTCCACGGATGTGGACAAATTTCATTGTAGTTTTGAGGGGCATTGGAATCTGAAACAAAGTGAAATGCTGGGGTTACGTACAAACCCATGCAGACCAGAAGCAAAGGAAAAGTGCCTTTGAAGTCTTTACCTGGAGGGATGTTTTGCATACAGTACAGTACCTGTGTAATTCCTGCTGTTCAGGTTCACAGGACTTCCCACCCCACTGTGATGCTGAAGTTATCTCCATGCCTTTATATGATTTAAAGTGACATTGATGAAGGGAAGTTCCAGAGGGGTAGTCTGTACACAGCAAAAACAATGAGAGTCCTGTAGCACCTTAAAGACTAACAAATTTCTGCGGGCATAAGCTTTCGTGGGCTGCAACCCACTTCGTCAGATGATGGAGTCAGCAGTGCTCAAGCAGCCTGAATCTTCAGTAGCATTGGGCTTTGTGTCAGATGGGAGGAAAGCCATGTTTTAGTTTTCATTTTGCCTCTGCAAGAAGCCATCAAATTCAGCTGTCACTCTTTCTTCCAGGCCAATATATTTTTGCTTTGGTTGAATAGTTTCTTATTTTGTTGTTGTTTCTGGCAATTTGTTTATCATGATAGAACATTTGATTTCTCGGTTCCCCCCTCCTCGCTGACTAGCCCCTCTGTGTCACACAATCTTCATTCTTCTCTCTGTGTACGCTCTGTAACAGTACTTCTCACTGTTTCCTTCTCTGGCTTGTTGCTCTGCTTACCTGGAATCTGCTGCTGTCCTTGCTGCTGCGTTCTGATGGTTACCAGCACAGTTACGCCCTGCAGGCAGTGGGGTGTACCCCAAGTTGCATGGCAGCTGGGTGGGGAGAAGTGGATGAAGAACACACACATGTACACTTACTGCCCTTTACATTCCGTAACGAATGGCTCTATTTGTTGTTCAGCCTGCTGGAGATCAGCTTCTTCCTGTCTCCCATGGCTGGCATAGGCTTGATAGTTCAGTGCTGCCCTGTGGCTTTACTGTCAGGGAGCTAATCATAAGCTGTTTCCCCCCACCATGTTATGTTTGCAGCTGTGGAATTCTTCAAGTCCTAAAAAGACAGGATATATGACAGTGATCGCAAATTGGTATCTGTACCTTATCTGCAAGAGGCAGCTGAGCCTGGTTTTGGAGTTCCCCAAACAGCATGATAGATATCTGTCCCTCCCCCACCAAAAAAAGCATGCTTTGTTTTCTACTCTTTCACAAAGTTGTTGGGAGGGAGGGGGGGAAATGCTGGAACCGATCAGTGCAGAGAGTCCTGTGTCTATTGCAACCAGGCTCCATATTACAAGCAAATAATAGTGGTGAAGGGCAGACTGGATAGCAGTTGAACGCTACGCTCCTTGTTGTTTGGTGCTATAGGGAGCCTTGAGGGGCTATTTTTAGCACCGGAGATCTGGATCAGCTACCTGCCTCTCCAATTGACATGGTAACTTTCATTTGATGTGTCCACGACGTAGGTCACCATATTGCTAAGTTGACTAGTCATTTCATCAGATGAGCAGTCAGAGGTGCACCCTGAAATTTTTTCACATTGTATGCCCCAGGCCTCCTTGCTGCCCCTTTCTCAGAGGGCTCCCCCAGTGCGGACACTCGCCACAGCTCTCCATACTTGTAGAAGGTTTTGAGGCTGTCATTAAGTGAGTCTTGATGGAAGTGGGATGAGGCCAGGCAGGTCCCCTCCTCCCCCGGGGGGGGGAGAAAGCCTTGGTGCAGAAGCTGACCCTCTGGCAGTAGCAAGGAGGAGCAGTGCTGGCTGTTCTACTGCCCACTCAGATTTGGCCCCATAGGGACCACAGGGGCCAAACCTCAGCATCTCTGTGGCCCTTTGCACCAGATTGCAATACCAATTACTCAGTTTTGGCCCTGTGCCCCAGTATTGATGGAGGGGCTGCGGACCCAAACCTGACAGTGGGGCTGCCAGCGCTGCCTCTTCCCACCACTTCTTCGGGGCCAGCTCAAAAGGGTCGAACACTGATGACTTGGTGCCACTGCCAATGATTGGCACTGTGCGCAGTGCGTGTACATCTGCCTGCGCCACTGTTGGCAGTGAGGAGGAGATTATTCTGTTTCCATGTCCAAGCAAGAGAGACCAAGAACAGACTAGACTGACATTGGGGTGGGGGGATAGTTGATGTCAGCTGTAACGTTGGGTCCATTAGAAGTTGGATGGAGACCAATAATTCATTTCTCATGGGCCATCAAGCCGCTAATTGATAAAGTTCAGACACCGTTGACTTGGTCTGCATTCAAACCAATGACCTAGAGGTGAAAGTCCTCTTCCCTCACTATCCGTTTCCTGAGCTATGCAGTCTCCCAAGTGGCTGTCTTCAAAAGTGAGAGAAACAGTTGCACACTAAAGAATATGCTGCTGTTTTAAGCCCATGTTAGAGGAACATGTCAGGAAGCCGTGCAGCAGCAGGGACTGCAGGAGGAATTGTGGCTGGCTCTGGAGGGAATTGTGTACGGGAGGAAAAGTTCCACCCTTTTGGAAAGGATGCACCAAGTCCAAGTGTGCTCAGCTCTGCTGGCTCGTGACAAAGTCCATTGCTTCACCCCTTTGGGGAGACTAACGCCACCAAAGACACTAACCACGAGCTGCACCTTTGCTTCCCAGTTAGATTCTATCAAGCTGAAGTTCACGGTTTGAAGCTGGAGACAGCTTCTTGTGTCTTCTCCTCATCTAGTCATGCACCTGTGTTGTCCAGTGCAGGGCTCAATCTAGTCTGGAGTGTGTGGTCTCCAGGTAAGATGTCTGTTTCACATAAGATTCATACATGGCTTTTTTTTTTTTAAAGTCAATTTCTATTCCCTTGTAATTACCCTGTACCCTATACATTTTTAGACCGAGACCTCAGATGAGTTTGCTGATTGTTCCCAGTAGCCAGGAGAGATTTCTAGTGCAGTGTTCAGCTGTTTTTATTTTGACAGTATGGTCATCCAGATACGCAAGATTCAATCAATTCAGTTCCAAGTGGTGCATTAGGCTCCAAGCTGTTTTATTGCCATTTCTCATCTCAAATCTGGGGAAGGTGCCAGACAGCAGGTAGCAATGAAGTTTAGAGAAAAGCCTTCACTAAGCTCCCTTCCTGGTGATGCTGTCTCTTCCCTTTCCCCCAGAGTGGAAGAGGAAGGTAGCCAAATATGGTTCCGTCATCTGCTTTGATAGGATTGTGAAAATACCATCAACCTGTCAGTTAGTGGCTGCTTAGATTTGCAATTCCCTCCTTTCTGAGGGAGGTTTTGTGCTCAGTGCTTTTGTTAAAATCTTCTGCTGTATTGAATTAAACTAACACAGCCATAAAAACTGGTTGCAGAAAAAGAGAAACCCATAATTATTGAAGCTATCGGTGCTGGCTCCTTTATTTCCCCTCTTGCTTCCTCTCTCCTTTGCCATTTTGCACTTTGGACCTGGAGGTTTTGAAGGAGATGAAGGAACAGGTGTTTATTATCTGCATGTCCTTGTCCTCTCTCTGTGCATTGATGCTATTGTGGATCCGTACTTCTTTCTCCTCTGCTGAAATGGTAACTAATAACCTTTTTAGGGGAAAAAAGCCAATTTTGTGCTTATGAAGGGTACGATGCACCCTAGAAGCTAAGGGCCTTTGTTTATTCACGTGAAAGGAGCACCACAGACACCATTATGCATTAAGTATTCCTCAACCCCAAGTTAGTGGAGTGAGAGGGTAGTTCAGTTTCTATTAAACCACTGGCTTCTCTGGTGAGACTTCCAAGAGGGTGCCATCGTTTTAATAGTGGATTTTGTATGCTAGGGACTGGACAGAGCCCACCTCCTTTCATGTAGACTGTTAAGAAGTCACCTGATGGTATTGCCCTTCTGTAGCCAATGATCTTGTTTTGCCACTTTTCACAGCTGTACGTCTACCTGAATGAAAACTCTGTGTCCATGCCTCCTCTAGGACGCAGGGGGCATGAAGAGATGTGCTGTGAAAGCTCAGACATATGCCTAAAGTTGGGCCATAGAAAGACCAAAAGGAAGCCATCATTGTGGCCCTGATCAGATTTTCAGTCAATTACTCTTGGAAATCCCAACCCTGGGTTTTTTTCCCTTTCGGCCCATGGCCCCAGTTTTCTGCTCATCCACCCCTGACATGAAGTGCGGCAGAAGAAGAAATGAACTCTTCTCCAGCAGCAGAGGCACACTGCCGTCTCAGAAAGCTCATGCAACAGTAAGTGAGGATTCCAGTCCTCTTTTCACGCTGGTGCTACTGCAGAAAGTGCAGCACTGAAAAACTAGAAAGTTTTCTGGCTCTTGACAGGGAGGGAGCCCTGTGAGTTGGCAGTCACCCCCCACCCGAAGGCCTTCGTTTATGTTGCTGTCTGACTGGGTATCATCTTTCACCCCTCCTCCATCTGATTGTTGCAGCTGGAGCATTGTTCTGATTCAGTCATTCTGATGATGGTGTCACAATTTGTCAGGTGTTGAGAATGCTATTTGCTTGATGGAAATGTTGGGTCCATTGTGAATCTGTTCTAACAGCTCTTCACAGCAAGGCTGTAAAACAATGAGGAGAATTTGCTACACATTCACACAAGCCATCTTCTATTATGTATCAAACATAAATAACAGGGGGATAAATGCAAAATAGTGAGATCATTTCAGACTATCTATTCAAGGTAGCATTAAACATGCACAGACAAAATAATGGATGTCAACTCTCAGCTGTTTAATGACAGAAGCATACAAACAAGTAGATAATGAAACCAACAGGTAGGCTTAAAGAATATATTCCAGTGGAGTCTGAGCAGTGGATATATGTAAGTAAAAGCTTCAGGGGTATCACAGAAACTTTGTAAAGGATCTATTCAAACAAAGCAGGCATGAGAAAACACATGGGTATCTCCCAAAATAATAACAAAATGGTAATTCATTTTCTCTTTCTCTCAAACTAAGAGACGAGGGTGTGTGAGCAGCGGATGCTACGCATGGAGGTGTTACGATATATAAATGTCATTGTAGTTCAAATCTCCCCCAGGTCGGTAGTGACTAGAGCTGATCAAAAATTTTCCAATGGAACATTTTCCCACTGGAAAATACTATTTTGCTGAAATTGAAACTTTCAGTAGGAATGTGTCAATTCTGATGAAATTTTGACATTTCTTTTTAAAAAAGCATTCTGATATTTATTTTGTTATATTATAAATTATAATATAAAGTAAAACTTGGAATGATTGACCCAAAATGAATTCTTTCCAAATATTTCACTTAAACAAAAATTTCAAAATATCCCACTTTTGTTCTGATTCAGGATGAGTTTCAGCTAACTCTAGTAATGACCACAAGTAATTATCTGAAGGCTAGTTGCCTATATGAAATGAGTTGCATCCTAATAAATCTTCCATTGGAAAAGGATCTGTGTTACAGTAATCAGTCCTATGTTTAACATCAATTGATACCTTCACTGGTAGCTTCTGCAGAGAGGAGACTGAACTACCCTCTGACCATCAGAGGTGGCCCCTTCCAGGTCAGGGTTGAGGTACATTGACAAGGCAACGTGGGGAAGCCTGCACTGTTTCTGTCCACACTACTCTTTACCTGTTCTGTGGATAAACAGAGAGCTCATTCCCCAGGTCTGTCAAACCAGTACTTTTTACGGAGACTAAATGAATAATAGAACATTTTAAAATTAAATTCCAAAGATTTTGTTTTTCCTTTCTCAGAGAATATTAATTGTCTGGAATTCTTTGCCCCTGTCCGAATCCATCTCAGTGGGATTTAAGAAACGAATGGGTAGATATTGGACATTAACTCTGTCTTGACGGCATAACTGTGATTAGATGCTCAATTACGATTATTGCTCACAGAGGTACACAGGATGAAATTAATTTCTAATTTTAGGGCTGGGAAGGCATTTCCTTGCAGGAAAGATTTGTGCTTGTACGTTCTCTTCCTCCTCTTCCTCTTGTGTTTCCCCCCCACCCTTCTCTAGAGTGGTGAATGATGATCAGGTCAGTTTAACCCATGCTATTATAGCAGGGTGTGGGAGGAAGTGGGCATTACTGAATCTTGGCCCCTCCTGGATTTCTGCCTGCCTAAAGGGCACTGAGCCTGTTCCACAGCCCATGCAAGTCAATGGAAAGACTCCAGTTGACTCCAATAAGCTTTGGATCAGGCCCAATAAGTGTTGGGCATAAATAGTCTCTATCCAGCCAGTCTGGGGCAGGGAACACAGAGGAAGCAATGAGCCATCATGTTTGGAATGGCTGCACATGGATGACTAATGACCACCCTTATAGCCAATGGGCAGGTGGCAATGATACCCAACAAGTGAAAAGTAGCAATTCTGATCCGCAGGAAAGCAAGACACTTTCTATTTTTTTAAAAAAATCTGGGCAATAAACTGCTGATTTTCCTGTAATATAATAGTGTCTGTGTGTGCTGTCTCATTGCTCCTGATACCTGGCTTCCACAGGATTTAGGAATGCTCTTGGGAAGAGACCAAGTGAGTGTGTAGCTCTTGCCATTAAAACGAATGCATTTCCATTAGGTAATTTGCATTAATAAGTCAGGAAATCCCAGCCCATGTCACATAAGGTTTGACGGCATGTATGCCATTTCTTATTAGCTCCTGGAAAACCACATGTTCTGGTGCATTTGAAGGAAGGAACAAAAAGACACTGGCTATCCATGGGCTTGTCAATGCTTTACACCTGTCTACGGAGGAAAAATCCAAAGCATGGAAATATATTTATAAAAAGCCTATTTTTCCAGGGTGATGGGGCTTTTGGCAAGAGGGAGAATCTAATTTGGAGTACAAGTTGTGGCTTCTTTTAGTGTATGTTGGCAGGTACTGCAGTTTCAGTGAGGGAATGTAGCTATATAACTGAAAGGAGATATTGTTC
The DNA here is from genome assembly GCF_026122565.2 of Emydura macquarii macquarii. NCBI lineage: Eukaryota > Metazoa > Chordata > Testudines > Chelidae > Emydura > Emydura macquarii. The sequence continues at coordinate 4,918,448 of NW_027133667.1, forward strand.
TGTCCACTGTGAACTGAACCTTTAAATGGAACCACCCTGCCTGCTGCAAGGGTAGATGGGAGATAGCGGTCATTTTGTGTTTTAGTTCACATGCAGAATGCTAGAGTAAGTCGCTCGGTGCTCTCTCTTCTATTCTTTCTTGTTTTCCTTAATCTGATACAAGTTAGGTAGGCAGGAAAACACATGTACTGCTCCAGATTATGAGGAAACATAACATCAAGCATTGTGTTTCTGACAGTCATATGCACATATGGGGAGAGCCAAATGTAACTGGTGATTTGTGACAGTGCCTTCTCTTTAGTTGTTCCAGGATAGATCAGTATGTACATATGTATATACTTAATGAAAGGTGTATATGCTGGGACGGGACACTCACCCATCTTACAGCTCCCAGGTGTCCATTGTATGGTCCAGTCTCAATTTTTGATCACATCTTAAAACTAGCTTAGTTCTTACTGCTACCCAAATTTATTAACCTCATTGGAATTATAAAATTAAATTTAAGAAAAAGCTAAAAGGGAAATCAAATATTTATACCTTGGATATGACATTCGAGAATTGTTGATACAGTGATTGATGCTGTCTGGATGGTTGATGATATCTGGGTCTTTTGATTCCTTTTTCTTCTTTCTCTTTGTAACTCTTGTTTGCTGGAAAATTAAAACGATGCAGCTGAAATGGAAAAAGACTAGAAAAGACTAATGTAAATTATTTAAGACATTGGAGTGTTTGTGGTTATTCTGCAGAAGGACAGATGATAGACTGAGGTTATTTAGTTTGAGTGGAATAAAAGGATATATAATAAGTGCGCTCAGGGGCTTCTACTTTCTTTGCCCTGTATCATTCTTTTTCATGTGCATTTATTAGGGAAGTCACTGCTACAGGAAATCATCGAAGCAAAATGTTTAGAAGGATTCAAAGAAGGATGAGACTTTAATATGAACATGAATCACATTTGCTGCTAGGCTCACTACTATGTACATTCAGAAAATTACAATAGTTACCAACCTTCTTGCTTCACAGTGTAAAGAGATCACCTACAGATGCTGGAGAGGAATAGAGTTCTATTTGTGAAATAGCTTTTAACACTTGACGAGGTACATTGCTGTTTGTTTTTCTGGTTGTCCACTCTGAAATATTAGGTATTGGCCACCTCTGGAAGCACAATGCTGGATGTGATAGACCAGTGGCATAACAGCTGTTATGGATTTAAACAAATACATAAATAAGAAGCTAATTCTACTTATGTCTCCATCTAAAATTATAATCCTGTTTGACATCACAACTAGTTGCTGTGGAAACAATTATGGTGTCATAAAAAGAGGATTAATTATGAGTTTAAGTGAGGAGTAAGCAGCTGGAACAGATGCACTTTAAAAAACAAAACAAAGCTTCTGTTTTTATACAAAACATTGTTCCAAATAAAGAACAAGCCTAAGAGAAATGCAGTAGATACACAACAGAGGAACAGAATTGTTTCTAAAAAAAATATTGCTTTAAGTTTCCTGGGATATACAGGTAGCAGCTCTGTAATGCAGCTAGAAAGAAAAAGAGAGAACCACAGATCTCCCTGGCACAAACTATCCAGGTGTGAATCCATACTCACTTCTCCCATGTATATATTTTTTTCTTTCCCTTTTTAGGTATGGAAAAATATATACCATTGGGGTTAATGTTCTATTACAATTTATTTGAGGAATAAATATGGGGACCTAAAAGTAATACCATTTTTAAAATAATTGAAGTCAAAGTAATGTAACCACTTCATTGCTGAGATGATTGTGAGAAGCCTCCTTAACTTCTAATGAGTTTTGGTTTTGGGGCTGGTTGTATCAGGAACATCATGATTTCTGGAGCTAGAGTATTGCAGAATTGGTGCCTGATGATTTAGTGTTTGCCTCATTTGCTCCTAAAGGGCAAGTTAGCAGAGAGAGCAAATTGAATCAGGTAAGTATGGATTTTGTGCCCCAAGCTCCTAGGAACTGAACTGAAGCACTATATGAAATGTTCAGCCAATCAGATCATTTGATTTCAGCAACCTCCATGGCCCCTTTTGCCATCTTGAGCTAAACCATTCATGTATTTGCCTTTCACAGGTGAGTTTCCAGTTAGCCAGACCTATCAGTTTTATGGCCCATTTGTACTAGTGAAGTAACAAAAAGGGTTCATATCAGAAGAAAGTTGGGCCCTGTGTCTGTATAGCTGTTCAAAATCCAACCAACCAACCAACCAACCAACCAAAAACAACCCCTTCCCTCCACGAAACAGATGCTGGAAAAATAATTTTTACAAAAACATGGACAAATATGTACATTTTTGGGTATATTCTCCCCCATTTTTTTGACCAGTCTTGTACCTCCTCCTCCCTAGGATGCACTCTGGAGGAAATCCTTCCTGGAAGATCACTGACATGAGGTTTTTAGAGCAAAGTCAAAAGGGCTATGAGTAGTGATGGGCAAATCTGAAATGTTTCATAAGCAGCATGTGAGTGTTTGTACCCCTTTCTTCCCCTCCCTATCCTCAAGCATGCACTACCTTTTTTTATCTTACCACTAAACATCTTCTACGTCCTGTACTGTAGAAGTTATGTACAAGAATTTATCTGACCCCTCTTTTCTCCCCAGCAGCTGTTGGTGCTTTTTATGGGTGTGAGTTGACAGGAAACAAAAGCAACCACGGGGGCTTGCTACAGGGCTGCCACATTTACTCCATTCAAGGAGCAATTCCTCACAGATACTCTATCAACTTCACAAGAGCTTGTTTAGGCAATGTAAAAATTAATATTTTAAAAGTGACTTCCAGTGGATTAAATCCAAAACTCTGGCCAGTGCCTGTAAACCCCTGCACTTTCTCCTGCACTTCTGTGGCTTTGAAATCAATAATGTTGTATACCTGTCTGGCAAATGACTGTTTTAGTATTGCTCTAACTGTACTAATTGAACATATAGAGCCAGGTTAGTATTAAAATGTGCTTATCCAGTGCCCTACACATCGTATATACAAATAATACATACCCAAAAGATCCCTATTAAGCCAATAAAAATACTTTCCATCCCAACAAGACTGCAACACTACATTCTTTTAACCTACAACCTTAGAAAAAGCCTGGGGAAATAAGTAATATGTCTTGAAGGCTAACAAGCTCTTACTCATCCTCCCCAGTGTGGGAGAAACCGTCTTTTCTTCTCCCCTGCACCCCAGATTGGCACATATCTCTTTCCCTGTGTGCTTGGTGTCACTTACCTGCAAGCCTTACTGGATGGAGTACGGTGCTCTGGAAAATCCACTCTCTCCTTCATGGACATACGGGCAGCTGCTCAGGGAAAAGAGGCCACTTTAGCTGTTCCAGTTCAGCTACAGGTTAGAAATTCACTGGTAGATTTCTGTGCCACGTAGGGATGCCTGCCAGTTCACTATTCCAAGCAGAGCAACCTCTGATTCTCCAGTGCTAATTGCCATCTGATGTTTGCATGCTTCTAAAATATATTTGAACTCTTATTTTTCCAAGCATAATTTAAATATTCAGCTAAGAAGGATTTGAATGGGAGTGCCCATTAAAAAGGTACTCTCCAAGTGTGATGTTTAATTTTTTGTTGTTGCAGAATTTGATTTTCCACTAGAGGAATAATGGAGGGCTGTTACTATAGGAACACTCTGGGCCCTACAGCATTCCAGTTGAGCTGCTACACAGGTCCATAGTGCGACGGGTGGTTATTTTTAAAAAGACAAAACTTTTATTTCTTCTCATTTAAGTATGGCAATTTTGCAAAGTGCAGACATTTTGGGGAACTCTGTGCTCTGAGGTGGTGAGAATGTGCAAAGTCCAGAGGAGGCTGGAATGCTGGCAGTAGAACAGTGAATGCTGCCAACCAGACTTTGATAGTGAGGCAAAAACTAGAAACCCTCTGCTGAAAAAACTGTGTGGTTCTATACAGAACTATATGATCTGTCTGACGCTCATTCTGGATCAGAATGGTAATACTATTGGGAAGAACCAGAGGAAATGCCAGAGATTTATAGCTCCCCTGGTTAAATGAGATTACCCACGTTTTATCGCATAATTATGCAAATCAGAAGTTTTGTTGAATCTTCAGTGACATCTGGATGCCTGGAGAGGAGAGGTAGTGCTTTTTTTTCACCTGGATTGGACCAGGAAGCTGCAAACTCTTCTGTGGATGTAGCTCTGGTGGTAGTGTTCCATGCTTTTGTCAGTTGCAGATTAGAGTACCACTATGTGCTCAGTGGGGTCTGTGTGAAGGCCACTCACAAAGTTTAGCTGGTGTGGTAACGTGGTTAGCTCAGTGGTGCATCTTGCAGGGAGGATACTGCATGTGTTCTGTGCTGGCTTCTGATTTGTTTCCTTGTGTAATTCAAGGTGCTGTTTTGCACCTATAAAATCCCTAAATAGTTTGGAGCCTGGCTGCCTCAGCGACCATGGGTGAAATCCTGGTCCCATTGAAGTCAACAGGAGTTTTGCCACTGATTTCAGTGGAGCCAGGATTTTACCCCACGTCCCTTTCCTCTTGAACAACTGCAGCAGCTGAGATCATCAGATGTGCTTGAGCTAAACGTGCTTAGGTTTGAGCCAGAGGGGGCTGGTAGCAAGTTGTTCTTAGTGCAGAGTTCTTTGCTTTGCTCCCCACTTTCTCTGAGAGTCAGAGCTTGTTAACTTTCAAGACATACTTCTTCTTTCCCCAGGCTTTTTCTGAGGTTGTGGGTTCAAAGACTGTAGTGTTGCAGTCTTATTGGGATGGAAAGGATTTTTATTTTATTGGTTTAATAGGGATCTTTTGGGTATATATTTGCATATACTGTGTGTAGGGCATTGGATAAGCACATATTAATACTAACCTGGAGCTCTATGTACCTTGGTGTATAACAAATCATTAACAAGAGAAGGTATGTATACATGACTCTGTGAGTTTGGACGTTACTCAGGAGTGGTCACACCCATGTAGTAAATTTTGGAGCTATGTGACAAACTGCATGTTTGACCGCCTCATCTGCAAGAGGGAAATTGAGCCTCGACTCTGGTCTCCTACTGAGACCGCCGTCCAAAGATGCTATTTGTGACAGCAGAATTTGTGATGCGGCTCCCTTGTCCATGAGGAACTGGACAGCATTCCTTTCAAATAGGCCACCAAATCAGTTTTCAGGTTGTAGCAACTTTTTGCTCACCCTCATCTTAAGCCAAACAAAATGTAAATATCTCAGGAATTTGCATCTAAGGGTCACAACCTCTTCCATGTGCCAGCATCCAGTTCTATGGAACAGCTTGTCTGCTCTGGCTGACAAAAATGTCCATTGACTAACAGGCCTGGGAATTCAGGGTCACCTAGAAACTAAAGAGTAATTAAAAAAACAAAACAAACAAACCAACCCTAAAAATGTGAGGGCAGAAGGTATGGGCTTTAACTTCTTTTGTCAAAGTAGAAAGGAAGTACATTTGCAAAGGGTAATTTTTTCTGTCCTTTAATAAACAGGTGACAATTGCAACAAGCAAAAAACCACTTTTTTTGGATGACTTATACCTTTACCCCCCCCAAAAATCAAAATAAAAACAAACAAAGCAAAGCTTAATGCTGCTTCTGTCTATTTTAAACAACCACTCGCCTGTTCTGTTAAACTGTTCCCCCTGCTTTTACTACCATTTTTATTTTATTTAATAAGAACAGGATAGAAGAAATATAATCTTACTTAAGACATCTGCTTATTGCTGTGGGGATGAATGGAGGCACTTATTCTGGCCTATGGAGCTTTTTACCTTCTAGGTCACAAGTTTGAATCTGTCCCAGGTTAGTAATGACTGAGAGCTATTACAGTGTGAAAGCAGAGCAGTGGCTGGGACTGTCATTGTGTGATGTTTGTACATTGCCTAGCATGCAGTGCCTGGTTCATAACTAGGGCTCTTAGGTAATACAAATAATAATAATAATTACGTGAGAAGCATCAGTGGCTTCAGACTAGTTCCCAGTGGACAAATATCCAGAAAAAGAAAACATTGCTACTTTTATTCAGCATCCTTGTTGACTATTTCCACAGCTAGGCCAAAGACTGAATAGGCCAGAGAGACTAGGGCTGGGATTTTGCAAAGTAGGTTAAAGGGTGGCCAACTCCCACTGGATTTCAATGGGATATGGGCCCCCAACTCCCTTAAGCTCCTTTGAAAATCCCTTGACATCTGAATTACTGATTCCTTCTGACCCTTGCAGGGTGAGGGTTTGGCAGGCCATGTGTCCAGTTTTAAACCAAACAGTCCTGTTTTTGTAAGCTTTGTCCTGGCCGGTACTGATAGAAAACTGGACCTGGTTTTGTCTGGTGTCATCGTGGACGCACTGTGGACACCATGTTGCAGAGTGCACTGCTCCTCCCTGGCCCCGGCTGATGTGACCTCGCACGTACCTTGTGAGGTAATGTAGGCAGGGTCAGACCCACACTCTTTCAGAAGTATTGGTATGTCCTGTATTCTGGGGATGCGTTAAGGCCACTCCAGGGTTGTGGGACTTTGGTGGGAAACCTTGCATTACCACTGCATGTGCTGTTCAAAGAACAAACAGAAGTTTTAACCAAATTCAGGCCTGGAGAAAGTGGTTGCAATTTATTCTAGGCCTGAATTTGGCCCTTTGTTTTTCGGGCTGTCAGTTTGACACATTTTACCAGTACTAAAGACTAAATCATGCTCTGAGATACATGCAAATAAAAAGTTGTTTCTTCTTTGTCATTTTATTTCTGAATTAGGTTGTTTAGTTTTATCTTGAGCATTCTGATGAAGCTAAGCTCCTGTGCTGAGTCTTCCTTTTCATTTGAATTTCAGGAAATGAAAAAGAAAGCGCTGTCTCTCTCTAACACATTTTCACTTCTGTTCACTAGCTGCTGTAACAATTTTCCTTTCTGTGCAGTTTTATCCTGAGTGTGTTTCTCAGTGGGCTGGAACCGAAAATGAGTGTTTCAAGTATGTTCTCCCTTCCCTCGCCTCCCCTCTCCATGTGCAATATAACTGTGGGTGAGCCAGCCACTGACCAAAATAAGCCACAGACACCAAACAGTTAAAAAAATGAGTCAGAGAATATCCTGCACTAGAGGGTGAGTCAGCGTTGGTTTTTATAAAAAGACATTTTAAGAGGCTGCTTGGAAAAAATGCTGAATGGAAATATTTCAGAATAGTCCTCAGTCTCTGAGAGATGAGGATTTATTTATCTATATACAGTAACGGTAGAATGCGTTAGAAGTAGAGTAGGTCATGCAGTGAGGAGGCTGCTCTATATTACAGGTGCTTCTCTGAGATGTGCCCAGTGTACCGGAGTGGTCATTTATAGCAGACACAGCATTTATTCAAGGTGAAAGAATAGATTAAGGTCAGCCCTGAAAGCACAGGTCTGGTTTCCTTGATTTACTTGGTATAGATGTATCAATAATGGTGGTTGATGGCATGGATCATGGAGAAAAAGGCATTCACTGCTGATCAACTGAGCTGGCTCAGTGGCTTTCTAAGCAGTTCTTAACATTAGCCAGAAACAGTGGAGGCTTGTTGCACCTTGAACTTGTAAGGTCTGGGAGAATGGCAAAAGTGGTGGTTGTCTTACCTTGTGGTGAGAATAAGAATTCTGTCCTGTGCATTGGAAAGCGCTTAGTTCAGCCCTTTTGACTGGTGGACAGTAATGATTACATGAAGCTTGCATACAGGAACTGAAAAGATTAAAGGGACATTCATGAAGGCTCTCTTTCTCTCCAGTTTCCCATTATCCACTCTCTAGATTTCATATCATGACCAGGTTTCCCTTCTAGAAAAGACTAGGTTGGACCATAGGGTTAATCAGGCAGTGAAGAGCTGGAAAACCCCAGTGGTGAAGAATTGGTGGTGTGTGGTGCAAAAAATAACCAAAATTCCCAACTGGAAGACTTGGAGAGCAAGGAATTTCCCTTATTGGATCATATTGATAAATTGCCTTTATCATGGGATAGAATATTGCTATGTGTTGTGAATCAGGCAAATCTGGTCCAAAATCTGCTTCTGATTTATTGTGTGACCTGTAGGCAAATCACTTGACTGCTCTGTAAAAAGAAGATAATGATACTTACCTACCTACATTTGTTATATAAGTGCAAAGTTCTATTATGATGCACTTTGGGTTGGCCTGGTACTCACTGCAAAGGGATATGTTGTTTGGGCCTTTCTAAAAGCTGTCTAGTCAAGCTGTCCATTCCAAGTCAGTCTGGTTGTGAGCTGGCTGGGAGAGGGGTTCCAAATCTGGAAGTCCCTCTCAATTAACCTTTTTATGTTCCAGGTGCCTAGAAGTTTTGGTGCCTTTTCTATTAAATCCAGTGGGACTCTGTAAAGTTTCCAGTCCAAGGAACTAACTAGAAATGGAACCTTCACTTCCTAGCCATTGTCTTGGTAGTCACGTACTGTCAAGTTCTCCATGGAAAAAACATGTCCAAGGAGGTTTGTTCCTTTTAAAGTTATTTACTACTCATGTTTGGACCTAAAATTAAAAAACTAGGAAGGGAAGTAGTCTGTTGTTATGACAACAGTTCTAATGACATCACAGGAGCCCCGCCATCCTTTTTTCCCCACTCATGCACAGCAGGGCAGTCACAGGGAAGTTCCTGTAATATTTCAGAGTGGATTGCTTTCCTGTCATTGTGTGTGACAACACATGGAGTCAGCAGTGGAGAAGGACACCACACACAGAGGGTTGGAGTAGTGAGTACCCAGGCTGGGGTACTGCTGAGCTCCCCGGGAATGTGGGAGCAGTGGAAAGACAAGCATCGTTGGAATGCGAGGAGGTTGGATACTTTATATGTGTGTGTGTAATGTACTGTCTATTTGTGCATAATAATAGTGTACATATAATATACAAATACATCTGTTGTTTTATGAGTATAAAGAATTCATGTTGTTGGTCTGTATCATGATGTTTAAGAGAGGAGATTAAGAGAAGTTCTCTCTCATGGTCACCAAGGTCTAAAACTGCTTTCGATGGATGTTATGGAACACTGTAAGTGCTGGAGTGTGTCAAGGGACTTGGCAGGCTCCGAATAATATTACACTTTTAATAACCTGTGAGTTTATGCCTTCAAGTGAAAAAAAGTGTTAAAGGGGCATTGCCAAGGGTGACAGGCCCAAAATTTGACCTGCCCTACAAATGAATTTTTTTTATCCTTCTTCTCCACAAGCCTCTCATTTGCTCTACAATGACGGCTACCACATTGTTAAAATGCCAGCTACGCTGCTGAGTGACCCACTGAGAACAAACACAGGGCATTGGATTTGTTTGATGGTCAGCACATTGAAGCAATCTTTCCTCCCATGCCAGTCTCCTCTGACATTGTTAGTGGATGGGTCCCATAAATATACAAGACTCCATTTTACCCGTCCAAATGGAGCATGGTATTCTCTTGTATTTGAATGAAGGCTGGGCAAAATAGGTTTCTCTTTCTGGTTAAAATGTACCTGTTTTTGAGTTTGCAAAACTTGCTCAATTTAGAGGCACTTAAAATTTTTTCAAAGAAATTTCATGCCAAATATTTGTTGTGATCCAAGTGTTTGTGGGGAGGAGGAAAAAGCTATTTTTCAATAGAGAAATTCAGTCAGTGATTTGGAGGTCGGGGGGGGGGGATGTTCCTCAAACACACACAAACTAATGGAGTAAGCACAGGTTGGTTTGGGAACAAGGAAATCATGAGTTTTTTTTATTTCCACTTCTGTTACTCACCAGTCTTAATAATAGTCTAAGTAGCACTTTATAAATATTATTTACAAGGTGAGATCATTACGGCCCCCCCACCCCAGCGCACGCCACTCGCACGCACCCCTGCCCCTCAAACGCCCCCACTTCTATATGGCATTGATCACATTGATCCCACACCCGCCTTTGATCACATAGATCCTACACCTTTCTTGGTTCTCCAGTTAACTTACTCCTAGCCAAGGGTTTAATATAACATGACATTACATCTCTTGGGGGTCTAATTTATTAAGACCTCACAACGTACCCAGTTTCTTTGACTCTTCTAAACTTAAAGCAGGGCTTAAACTCAGCTGGAGCTGTTCAGAGTGGAGTTCCAGTAAATATTTGAAACCCGCGGGGCTGAAGCCCCAAGCCCTGGCACCTGACCCCCTCCGGCAGGGCTGAAGCCTCTCGCCCCAATGCAGCTAAAACCCCTATGCCCCCTGCGGGGCCCTGGAGTGTTTATAGCATGTTGCAGGGGTGGAATGGGGAGCTCTGGGAAATAACCTATGAGAATTTATGCCCAGGGTTAAACCATTCTTTCTCAGTGCTTCCAATTTCCCTTGTTCCAGGACTCCAAATTCTGGCTCTCTTTCAGCTCCCCAGTTCCCTGGGAGCCAGGGGAGCTCTGCCATTCCTGCGCTGGGCCCTGGGGCTCTCTGGAGAGACCTTCCCCCCCCCCCCAAGTCTCTTCCTAGCCTCTGCTCTGGGCTCAAACTCCTTCTCTTGGGGCAGGGTCTTCACAGCCCTCCTTTTTGGGGCTGTGCTTGAATCCTGACAGGGTTTCCCAGGCTCCCTGCTGGTCTCTCCTAACTCTAGATTCCCCCTTGACTGAACTAAGAGCTCTTCTGTGTAATGCTCAGCAGGTAGGTACATGACACGGGGGCATGGCCCTTATTCCCAGTTGGTCTCCTAATCCTTCCTGGAACTATCTGTTCTTAAAGGAGCCATGCCTTGAGACACAGTTGGCTGTTCCTGGGAGTCCACTGTCCTTAGAGGGGACAGACTACCCTGTTACATCCCAGTTTTACTGATGGGGAACCAAAGGCTCAGAGAATTTAAGTGAGATTCCCCCATGTCATACAGCAAATCAATATCTGATCCAAGATTTAAAAACCAGAGGTTCAATTCGCCATTGCCCTGAACCTCGTGTAGTCATTTAAGACCGCCAGTGACTTCAATTGTCATTGGGTTAGGCCCTGACACCAGTGCCGAGTGGCTGCAAATGCTACCATTCTGACTCTAGCATTTCTTGTTCCCTTTGAACTGATGTGTAAATGATTACTCCGGATGCAGGAAAATGGTGAATTGGTCACAAGGGTCTAAACTTCCTGTCTATATGTAACTGAACAGGTGAAACAGAAGGGAGACTCTTTCAACGTGTGTTAAATGTCTACTTTGATTTTTTCGATAGTGGTGTGGATAGAGATGGAGATTGTGAAGTGAAAGCTAAATGGCACTACAGCTGACTTTCGTTTCATTACATGCTGCAGCCCTATCCGTTAAAATGGGTTTTCTTAGCTACCCACGTAAGCAGTCATAGCATTTGTTTGGTTTTAGAAACTGAGAGTCCCACATGCCAGGCAACTAGCAGGAAAGTAAATTCTATATAAATGAATATAATGCCTCAGGAGTTCTTTGGGTCTTTCTCATACTATAAAAATATTCTATTTCATGGGTATGATCTAACAGCCATGAAATATAATCCTCTAATGACATTAGCTGTATGTGGGGGTTTTTCTTTCTTTCTTAACTGGCAGCTATATTTTTGCTAGCTTCTGTGCATGACTGTGTGGTTTTTCCAGTTGTTGAAAGGGGTATAAAGCAAGCACATTTTTATTTGTGGTGTCGTCATAAGAGAGCACTGGGTAAGATGACAAGCTTTTTTTAAAAAGTGGGTCTTGGACAAAGATGCTGTTTTCCTCAAAACCAGAAAAATGCATAAATAGAAATGAGGAATTATTCCTGCAAATCAGGTAATAGATTACTCCTGCATGGCCACTATAGGAGTATTGAAACGAAGGTGGCTTCAGAATCTTAAATGCAATTCAGAGCAAGTGCACAAATGTTACATCTATTTTCTCATTTGGCCCCATCTAGATTTTGGACTATCGATGTCTGAGAGTTTGTTTGTGTGCATGAGCTGTGTGCACACACTTGTGTGTATTTGGGATCCTCTTTCAATTTTGAGAGGTACATACTTTCTTAGAATAAAAACAACAAATTTGCACCAAGAACTCTTAAACCCTTTCTTTCATGAATACCTTTCAGAGCTGTTTTCAGGCTCTTTGCAAAACTTGGGCATAAATTCAATTTGGTTCAGGTTTGGAAGTTTTTTTTGTTTTTGTGTTTTTGTTTGTTTGTTTAATTTAAATTCTGAAACAGAAAAGGCAGTGTGGGGGAAGTAGGTATATGGCATATATTCATGCAGCATCCCTCAGTGTGAGCCCTGTGGTAGAATGAAACTGATCGACAGGGAGATGGCTTATTGGGAAGTGAATGATAGGCAGTGTATATTACCCATAGAAGCAAGCAAGAAAGATGTTTTGAATTTAAAACTAAATTGACAAGCCAAGATTCTTCCAATGGATGATGCATTCAGATACTTCCAGGACTAGCGTGCTGTCTCACTTTCCTCAGGTATGTGCAAACGGTCTCACCTTGCAATTATAACTGATGAAAGGACAGAGGCAAGGGATCGAATGTGGCATGGAGCTGACTTTGAGTAGGCATCACTCTGTGGTGGTGATGATGATGATGATGGAGGTTTTCTCCAGGAGAGCATAATAAGGGGCTGGGCTGTCATTACAGACAGGTGCACTAGACAATTTAACATTAATGTGTGCACAAAACAAATGTCCAGTTCTATTTCGGATTTGATCATTTGTACACCTCCATAAAGGAGGGTGTTGGAGTGGGTATTCCAAGCTGTAAATCAGAGTAAACCCAGTTCTCTTGGTATGGGAGCAGTTCTCCAGAGAGAAGTATTATCATCCGTGCAAAACCACCACAGTTAATAGTAACTGGCACTCTTATTGGCTGTCTCAGCAGAGAGGCCAAGGTTTGAATGGGTGCAGAGGCTGGTGGCCATTTTTCTCTAGGGAATGGTGCCTTTGGCTCAGAAATGAGGTGTGCTGAGTGGCGTGGAGAACGCTGCACTGTCATTGCTCATACCTTATCTGCTCTATGAATGAGAGGACATCACTTCTGTCTTATCTAATTATGTGGCCCCAACACTGTTCTATCTGAGCATCTTTCCAAGCCTAATGACCCAGCACTTTGGAGAATGTGAAATTTGCAACCTGCCAAAAAGTTTGAGGAGATGAATGGATAATTTTCCGTTGTATTCCATGTCCATTCCCCTCGGCACTGCATCTCTCAGATGATACGTTTTATGTGTGCAAGGCTCATGCTGCACATATTGGTACCTAAAAAGAGACTATATATATGCCCTGCGTGTGTTCCGCCTGAGTGAGGAGCAATGTGGTTCCAACTCACTTTTTCCCTGAAGCTGAATAGTACAATGCAAATTAAAGATCAACTGAACTGGAGATTTTACAAGCTCTGCAAAGCAGTTAATGAACAAATCTTTCACCTTGCGACCCCAGAATTCAAATTCTGTCCCAGGTCTCTCACACATCACAACTCAGCCGGGCACGATTTCCATGGCCCAACACAGGCCCCCAGGTTAGAATAGCAAGGAGGGGGCAGGTCAGAAAGGAGGTGTGTTTACAGAGGAAACTGCAAAACGGTTTGAAAAGAAATGGAGGAAGTTTGCTTATAGCATGCCTTGCTCTAGACAGTGCTTCCTGTCCCTCGTCTTCATGAGTACTCCATTTAATCATCAATTAACAAAGAAGTATCTTACGAAACTATGACACACAGTAGCATGCTCCAGATATTAACATTCGTCATCTCTTAATCCACAGTAATGGATTGTTAGCAATTAATTTAGTAGGGAGCAAAGTTGGTCCTAGGGATGGGGTTGGAAACCCTTCCTTACGTCTTCTCTGTTCACACCTTCTATTTCAACTCCCTCCCACTCAGAAATCCCTCCGACTTTCCCCCTGACTCCACCAGGCTCAGAAAACCCTCCTTATTCCTACCCAACAGCACCACAGCTCAGAGCATCCTCCCTCTCCTGGGCACCGAAATCCTTTCTCTTTCCGTCCGCAAAACCCCTGCTGATCCAAGCTGATAACGCCAGCCTTTCCCCTATAGGCATCTCTGAACCTCAGGCTCAGAAAACACTCTCTCCCCCCACTCATCTCTGCTGGGCTAAGAATCTTTTAAGCGCAGAATCTCCCACCAAACTCCCCTTCAGCTCGTAGACACCTCTCCCAACCCTATCTCCACTTGTTGTCGCACTTGGAAGAGCAGAAGCAGCAGTGAGTATGTGCAGGAAGCCCCATACTCTGCCATTGGGGCACTAATCTGAGTTAATCCTCCCTCCCACTACCTTCTGTAGAGGCCCGTATTTCCCCTTTCTGCATCTGTTCTCTTTGCTGCTCGCAGACCACACACTGCCAAGACCTCTGCTGAGGCTGGAGCGGCTCCGTACTCATTAGGAACCCTTGGTGCACCCTGCAATCACCCTAGAGACACAGGTTCCATAGAACCTATAGTGTGGGTGAAAATTTGAACATTATTGATGGGGTTTAGGGCCACCTGGCACGCAACGAGCAGCCACTCCTGCCTGAAACGTTTTAAACAGCAGTGAATGGTGATTAACAAATATTCTTGCTCGCTCAGACATCTCTTTGCTTGCAGGTGAGGATGGATGTCCTGATGCAGAACAGCCATTCCCCCAAATGTTCATGTGAACAAAACCCCATTTGCCCTTCTGTTTGCAGACCGCACATCACAAAGCAGCACAAAGAGGGTTGAACTGAGCAGTGATTCAGAATTTGAATGAATGTTCAAGAGCTCTGTTTAGTATTTGATTTGCTCTGACCGGGGCAGGGTAGGGAAGGGTCAGGAGGGGATGGAAGGAAAGGAACTAGATGGGGAGGAAAGCAGGGGAATGATTTACATAGTGTGGGCTATGCACTTTAATGTATTGAGATGTAAGGTAATCATGCTGGAAATGATGGACCAGAACAGGGAAGATATCCTAATAAGGCTGACTCACTGAGGGAGTGGGAGAAGGATGTGGGGGTGGGATGGCAAAGCAGCTCTAGCACAGAAGGAAAGGAAGCCATTCTGGGATCCATAAACGGAGAGATACTGAAAAAAAACTGTTAATGCCTTGTGTAAGGCTGGTAGGCAGAAGTGTGCAAAACTTTTGGAAAGAAACCCTCAAGCTTCATATGAAACTCACCTAGTTCTGGATTTTATTGCAAACTCTGAACTTCAGATCATTTTGCTGAAAGGTTTGTTAAGTCTCAAGTGAAGAAGGGACCAATTTCCAACAAACATGGGATGATGTATGGCTTCCTGCCCAAGTACTGCAAAATGTGTGATTCTCTCCCCTCACTCCCCCCTTCCATTTTGCATGGCTCTGATATGAAATCAGTCGAAACTTGTTCGTTTCAGCTGAGTTTCGTTTTGGGTTTGTTCAGCCACAAAACTCAGAGCAAAATTCTGGGGGTGGGAACTCAGGGATTGAAGCCGAAGAAAACAACCTCCGCAAAATATGACTGGTGATGTGTGTGCTGCTTTAGTCTGCAATATGCATTATGTAAAGGGATCAGCAAGGCTACATGGGGAATATTGTGTTCACCTCTTTATAAAAAAAAAAAAAAAAAAAAAAAAAGTCCTGCAAGACCTAGTACAGACTGAAAAAAGGCTAATAGAAGAGCTTGAGGATCTCTTCTCTAAAGAAGGAAGACTGCTTACTGGGAAAGAGAGATTTAGGTGTGGGAACAGGTTTAATTAAAATAGGAGCTGGCCCTGAACCTTCACCACAGAATACAAGTGAACTGCAACAGAATTTATTTTCACATTTGAAAAAAAGTTCAGAAAACGGCTTCTATTTTTTCATCTCTTCCTGATTGTGCACAAATACTGTGAAGGGGGACTGCTTTAATGATGTTTCCAGTCCATCTGGAAGAAAGAAATATCAAATCTGAAGAGACTAGGTTCTTAGGACATTACCAACCCAGTTTGTCAGACCCAGGATTTTGGGTATTGGCAATATAATTTGTATTAACGCATCTGGCCATTTGGGTGTTTTTCTGAATTGAACCTGAACTCTGACCCTGTTGAGGTTCCTTTGATCCCAAATTAAGAGGTGACCCCACTGAAGGATTACACATTTCCACTAAAAAACAAGGGCCTATTGAAATTACTGCTAAATATGGAAATAGGATGGGAGGCAATGCTAAGAACTAATCCATGACTGCAAATAAAGTTACAAAGGGCCAGGTACTGAACTGAAGCGGAATTTCTTTACAAGGAAAAGTTATTGTTAATCACTTTGGAATAAAATAAAAAGGGCAGCAGTGGATGCAACTAGAATGGTCTTAAAAAGAGCATTGGAGAAGCAGAGTCATGTTTGGAGGGGGCTACGTTGGGCCCTTGAAATGCTCATCCAAACAGCAGGCCAGCTCAAGTCTTGCATTACAAATCAGCAAACCCTTGGCCTTAGGAGTCATGTCCTTACCCTCTGGTGCAGGATGAGTTTTCCGTAAGTTCAGTGAGAATCATGACTCATAATAGTTTCTGCACAGTGGCTGGAGATATGTAATCATTGGGGCGGGGGGAGAACAGATGATCCAGAAATTGATACTTTGAGAGAGAGAGATTGCCAGTGTATAAATACATGTGTGTTGGGCAAATCTGGATTACATCTTCCTGGTTAACCAGAATACAAAACCACAGTGCTAGGTACAGTATGAACTCAGCCTTATTTGGTCTCCCCTGTGAAGGGAGCCACTCACTGCAGTTGCCATCCAGGGGTCAGGCAGTGTGGGGCGGGTCCTCTTCTTCCCGAGTGCCCCTGTTGGCAGGTGCTCTGGTCTTGTGGTGCAGTGTTTCTCAACCTTTTAAGTAGCAAGTACCCCCTAACTTCTGAAAACTTTAATAAGTACCCCAACACTCAATTTTCCACTCCTGAGAAATACAATCTTTTTTCCCCTTTACCACTGGTTGACTATTTCTCGTGAAGCAGGAGAGTTCTCAGTTCTGCAGTGCTGTGTGGCTGTGGCAGACCACAAAATCCCCTGTTGTTTCTCCCCTCCTTCCTCCTCCCCTTCCTCCATATAGGAGCAAAGGTCAACGCCAGCCATTCACTATGGCCTGATGTCGGGAGTCACGTGGTGTTCTCCTCACACAGGTGGGAACTTGTGAGGTATGAGCAGACAGTAGGGCCCAGAGTACATAGCAATGCTCCACATGGCCACCCCTAGGGGGGTGTGGGCCTGGGGCAAATCACACTGTATGGGCCCTTCTGAACATTTTTATACTGGTAAAATCTGGGGCTGTCATAGTTGTCAGTTTCAGCTGCTGCCCATCTTCAAGCCAGGGCGCGGGAGGCTGTCTCTTGGCTCAGAGCTGGGGCACGGGTGGCAGCCCCCCAGCTGCGAGCCCAGCTTGCAGGGTGCAGGAGGCTGCCTCCGGGCTGCCACCTGGGAGTTGGGATGGGGCAGGATGCGGGCAGCTGCCACCTGCCTCCCCCAGAAGGGTGCTGCCCACCTCCCTTCACTGGGTTTTTCACCGCATACCCCCTGCCTGTGTCTCGCGTACCCCCGTGGGTATGCGTACCACAGGTTGAGAAACTATGTTGTGGTGATCCACCCCTTCCATGACTCAGCGCTGCTGCTAGGACATGCAGTCCCCCCCTTTCGGGGTACATAAAAGAAAGTCTAATAATGGGGAAGTCTTCAGATGCCTGCAAGGGCTTCAGGGCTTTCTTCTTGGGTCAGGGACTTTGTGTCTGAACTAGGATGACCAGATAGCAAGTGTGAAAAAATGGTACAGGGATGTGGGGTAATAACCACTTATTTCAGAAAAAGCTCAGAATATTGGGACTAGGATGACCAGATAGCAAGTGAGAAATATCGGGACTGGGGTGGGGGTGATGGGCACCTAGATAAGAAAAAGCCCCGAATATCGGGACTGTCTCTATAAAATCAGGACATTTGGTCACCCTAGTCTGAACCCTTGTGCATTCAGGCCCTTCCCCAACTAGATTCCCTGCAGAGGGATAGGTTCCTATCATTGTCACCTAATTCCTGACCTGCAGCATCCCTGGCTATTTCAGTTCTGGATCTCTCTTCCAAGTAGAGTATACTGATGTAAACGATGTCTTTGAGAGGGAGCTGTTCTCTTGTAAGGATTATTTTAAGACCAACCCAAACAAATTTCACTTGTGACCTAAATAATTCTGGACTTTATCTCTGACCCTCAGGGGGG
Organism: Emydura macquarii macquarii; assembly: GCF_026122565.2. NCBI lineage: Eukaryota > Metazoa > Chordata > Testudines > Chelidae > Emydura > Emydura macquarii. The sequence continues at coordinate 4,936,534 of NW_027133667.1, forward strand.
AAAGGCCGGCTTCACATTAACAAACCTCTTGCTGTTACACCTCTCTTTGGCATTTTGTGTGTGTTTGGCTTTTATTTTTTGCTTGCCTTCTTAGACTTCTTATTCTGAAACACCCCTGGTCATTTCCCCCTCTCGGATACCATTAAAAGTGCTCTCTTCACGTGCAGTGATTTGGGACAGTGCAGCTGTTGAAAACTGTGTGTGTGAGGAGGAAGCTGTGATGTTAAGTGACTGAATGCTTCCACCTACATAATCGCCACCATGTGCTCAGAAGCCAGAAAGTCCTCCGCCGCTGTTTGGTTTTCACACAATCCCCCTTTTGGTTCTTGTCTGACCTGGTGTCCTTCTCTCTCCAATCTCCCCCTTCTGCATCTGCAAAGCCTGGCAGCACACAAACCTCATACACTTCATTGCACAACACTGGTTGCTTCTGTCAAGTGTAGCGCTGTAAGACTTAAAAGATCAGATACTTTTAAAGAGGGGAAGTCAAATATGTTCCCTTCCTTTCAATCCCTCAAGGAGAGAGGAGGGGGAATGGGAGCCCCAGGAAGAATACTGATGCCAATCCATATAACAAGCAAAGCAGATAAAGATCAGGGGGTTTAATGGCAACTGGCTGCCAGAAGAAGCACTAACAATTTGGGGCGGAGGGAGGGAAGAAACCTGACTTAGCACAGGTCCCAAAATCTTGGGAAAAACTGACAACTTCACCACAGCAGCACTGGGTCCTTCACAGAGTGTATCTGGACTGCAGTCATGGGGTGTGATTGCAGCTCCTTCAGATATACCTGCGCTAGCTTTAATCTCACTAGCTTGGGTACCAATAGCAGTGAAGCCACAGTAGCATGGGCTTCAGCGTGCTAGCCGCCCAAGTAAGTACCCAGAGTTGTGGGCAAGCCCTTGGATAGCCCCTGCTGTTGTGGCGTCAGTGCTCCGGTACCAGAGCAAGTAGATTAAAAAGCGTGGGTATATCTGCACAAGCTGCCAGCGCACCTGCTGATTGCAGTGTAGACATAGTCACTTTTGCATGGTTTGCACCAAATGCAGAGAACCAGTCCGTTTGGCTGAGGGGAGAGACAATGGCTGTTTGCTACCCCTGCTCTTCCACTGCCAAGAATGGATGGCAGTAGTGCTGGGCCTGGAACTAAAGGTGCTGCCTCCCCCTGGCTTGAAGTAGTGATAACAAACACCAAATACGTGGTTTCCATCATCAGCACCGCCACTATAAACATTGTTCCAGCATCCGTGATGGACAGAGCATGCTTTGAGATCAGCCCAAACACTGGTAGCAGAGCATCCACCTGAATCTCTCGGTTTTTGCTCCTGTGCTCTGCAATTTGGAGGAATAGGCTGGAACAAGAGAAGAGGAGCAAGCACGAGACAGCTAAAAGGCCCAGTTCACCACTGCCCAATGGCAGCTGTGCAAAGGACCATAAAGCTGAAGTTCCCCTGGTTTGGAGGGCTTTCCTGACTGGCACAGAGTTTAGCTCTACATGACTGAACACAAAGATCGTCAGGACCCCTGGCTGGAATGCGGCTGTGTATTCCTAGCTACAAGAAGGGAGGCTGGGGGTAGCGAGATGTAAGTTAGAGCAGCATTCGGGCTGCTCCAACATGCAGCAGGGGCATAAGCAGTCCGCAGGCAGTCTAGGGTAGCGTAAGTGCACACGTGACAGAAAACCATTGGGATTGTTTCCATGGGTTATGTTCACAGCCAGAATAATCCCTATTTCTGCTGTGCCTTGAGTGGGACTCTAGCTGTGAAAGTATCTACAAAGGTTAGTGTCATTGGTCTCTGTGTCACAAAGGCAAACCTTTCTTCACCCCCTCTGCCTTGCTGTGCTAAATTCAATTGCTCCTCCTCATTTCCCTTTCTGTCATGCTCTCCACACACACAGGCCGGTCCAGCTCATTCTTTCATTACTCTCTTCTGAGCTGTCTCTTCCTTTGACCTATCTGCCCTTTTTGTTAAAAGAAGGATTCAGCAGCTAAGGGCTAAATTCTCCTCATTTACGTAGGTGCAATCCCAAAGATCTCAGTGGATTTGTTACCAGCGCGAGAGGGGAATTTGGCCCCAATTCTGTGTTTTTTGACGAGTAATGGTAGGAAAGCTCAATGCTGATTTGTTCAGTCTGACCCTGCATGTGATGTGAAATCATGGGAGCAGGAGGAAGGAGTGAGGCCTAAGACGGCGTGTATTACTGGGGGACTGGGAGTGTGTGTGTGTGTGTGTGTGTGTGTGTGTGGGGGGGCCCAATATTATTCTGATTCTGAAGAAGAGAAAGAGGAACAGAGATCAGAGAAGAACAATGAAAGCAGGGCGTCTAGGGTATTTTAATAGCAGGTGAGTGAGGGTTTGATTTTTCAGAGGGTACTGAAACCACACAGCTCATAAGTCAGTGGGAGCTGTGGCGTGCTCAGCACTTTTAGCAACCAGGGCAGTTATTTAGGTGCCTTTATATGAATTTAGGTGCTGAAAATCCTGGCCTAAGTGACTTGGCCAAGGTCTCATAGCAAATCAGTGCCAGAGCTGGGCATAGAGCTTGTGAATCCTGACTCCTGCACTGAGCACTGGATGATGCTCATTGCATCACCCCCCTCTTTGCACCTCTACACTGACTCCCCCTCCTCCACTGCACCATACACAGACTCCTTTGTCTTGAAGGCCCTTCACCATTTAGTCCCACCCATTCTAGCCAAGACACTAACTTAGTGAACTACTGGCACTCACCTTTGCTGTGACAATGACGGCAGCCCTCATCTCCTGCTTCTCTGCTTTGCCCCAGGCCCTGCCACCCTTTTTCCTATGCTACCCACCTGGTGACCGCGCCATCACCATTTGTAAAGCTTATCCTATCATAGATCTCTCCGCAAAACCTACTTATGTTGTGATGCCTACAAACCACTCCTATCTGGTGTTTGTTAGGCAAGTTGATGTTTCTGCTGATTTGCTACATTTTTGTTTGTTTTATGGCTATCTCCTCCTGCCAACCCATCTCCACCCAGTGTGCCTGTTTTGTTCTGACTGCCATGCAGTCTGTGAGCTTCCCAGGGTCAGAGACTTTCTTCTTCATTTCTTATTTATAAGGTACCTAGCACAATGGGGCCCTGAAACTTGAATGGTGTTCTCAGGTGCTACCGTAATACAAACAGAACTAATAATAACTCTGCCCTAGACATGCCAGTGAGAATCTGCTCAAACACCCTTGTGTCAGGAAAGCAGCTGCCATTACTGCTCTCTGCTACCATGGCCATCCTACTATAATACTAGAGTGGGTCAAATCTTGTTTTTCACACCAAAAAAAACAAACAAACAAAAAATTAGTTTTTCAGGGGAAATTCAAATACTAAAACATTTAGGTTGAAAACTGAAATAATTTGATTTGGAAATGTTAATGCAGTACTTTATGGGAGTTGTAGTTTGCATGCTCCCATTCTCTTCTAGGCCTGTTCAGACTACTGTCTCCCATGATATATCATGGTCTCCCATCTTGGAGAGAAGAGATGGCAAAGAATGCGAATTCTCGGCCATGGTGCATTATGGGAGAAGAAGTGCGGCAGAAAAATGTTGACCAGCCCTACTCAAAATCTCATAGGTCTATAATCTCAATTCTCCCTTTGTGAGCTATGTGCCTCTTTAGCTCCACACTAATATTTAAAAACATTATAAAAGCCTCAGTCCTTAGTCATTAGACTCTGAAGGCGAGCGAAGGATGAAGGAGGTTAAGTGTAGCGCTTGTTGAAATCAGCACAACATGGAAAATAACAAGGTTCATGCAACCTAGTCAGAGGTACTGCATTGGAGGTCCTATTGAATGACTTCTTTGCCAGCCCCTGGCTTCAGGGAGGTTGGTTGAGTGATTTCCTTAATTGGATTTTGTTTGTTGAGCTCACTTTCTCACAGTGTATATTTGAAATAAATCATTCTAATCACCGCTGTCTGTCTAGCAAACATAATCTCTCTGCCCGTGAAAGAATAATATTTCCCCCTTCAACACCGGGCTATTGGAGTGGCTTTTAATTAAGTGAGACTAGAGCAGTGTCTCGGGGAGCATTTCCTGGCAGTCCTTTGTGTACGTGTACCAGGGTGTGTTAACAAGGAGGACCTGGGAGATCTTGTCAAACTGCTATAGCAAAGGCAGCATGATTTGCGATGCTGCCATCTGTGATATTAATAGTAGGATGTCAACCACCTGAATGTCTGACTGCCCTGTAGAGTGAATGAGTGAGTCTGCCTGTCTATATACACAATAGGGTGTATGCCTCAGGGGCCTCATCTATACCAGCTAAGCAGAGTTCAAACTTATCTGTGCTTAATCATGGTTTAAATGCTGAAGATAGAGGATGGCGGGAGAAGACTGTGTACAGGACTAGCCTTTGGCATGTGTGGAGTGTGGCACGGTATAGTGCACAAGGCAGTGTGTTTCAGGGGACCCTCTATGATCTGGGAAATTATCCCTGATCCAGAAAGCTCTGATATTCAGACCTCTGACAGGAGGTGGTTGTTAACACTAATAGATTAGCTGGGGGTGCGGACAGAGAGAAACCAAGTGATAATGAGAAGTGAAGGGAGTGGGATGAAGAGAATATAGGAACAGGAAAAATGTGGAGGATAGAAAAATGCATGAAGTTTGAGATGGGAATTTGAGGTTGGAGAGACCAGATGAAATGTTGAGGGATGCAGCATAAGAACCGAAATAGAATAGATCAGAGGTTCTCAGCTGGGCTGGGGGTAACAAACGTTCTTGGGGAGTGTGGTGAGCCCTCTAATAATTCTGTAATGATAGTACAAGTGTGGGGAGAGGGGCCAAGCACCAGCTCACACCACCATTCATGAAAATATTTTTTTTTTGGGGGGGGTGCTCCAAGTTTAAAAAAAAAAAAGTATGCTAAGATGGGCATGATTCAAAAGAAGTTGAGAAGCCCTGGAATAGAAGCACAAAAATACAGTGGACTGCAAATTGGGGAAAGGAGAGACCTGAAGAAAAATGCAGAGATTGTGGTAGGAGGAAAGGGGGAGAGAGGAACCGGGGCGGGGAGATGGAGAAGGGAGAGAACATGAGTGGAGAGATCAAAGATTAGCGGAGAAAAGATGTGGAGAGATGAGATGGAGGGAGAGCATGGACGTGGGAGAGATTGGAGACAAGTGAGAGGAAGGGGTTTAACAGAGAAAACCAGAGTACTAGAGAAAAAGGAAAAAAACCAAATCTTAATGTGTTTAAAAAATAAATAAATAAAATTAAAAAAATACCCAGTTGGGGGCGGAGGGACAGAGGTGAATACCCAAGGGGAAGAAACAAGTAGGTGGGAGGAAGAATCAGAGAAGAAAATATGACTTGGAGAAAGAAGAGAATAAAGTGTATAGAGGGAAAGATGCATGTAAAAAGTAGGAAAGATGATAAAAGATTAACCTGAGGGAGCCCTGCACACCAACAGCCTCAGAAAAATCTGAATTCAGATGGAGAAGAGGAAAGCAGAGTGTGGGGAAACAGCAGGGGAAGGCAAAAAGGAACATAAGCCAAGGGAGATGGATCACATTTATTTATTTTACAGCCATCAAAAGCTACACAGTTGCATTCATGTGAGTTCATACCTCAAGCATATTTTTTTCCCACTGACTCTGTAATGAGTGCTGTATCCAACTAAGTGGGCAGCCTGAGGGACAAATTCCCTTCCCCAAAGAAACAAAAACTCTGCAGCTTTCCCATCCCGAACAGCTGGGAAAACCTCTTCCAACATCCCCTTATCCCCACGTTTGTTTTAGAAACCTGGGACCTGCACATGTTAATTCCTGTTTTATTATCATTATTCACAAAGAATCATCCGTGTACATGAGGCTGTGCAAAGTGCAAATTATGGAATTGTTTACACAGACCCTGCCTTGAAGGTCTTAATCTAAAGGCACAAGCCAGTACAATACCGAAGAGCTGGAAGTGAAGCTGGATGTACCGTTTGAGTGCTTCACAGAATGGGTGCCATAGCACATGGCCCTAAGAAGCAGGACTAACCAGGGAAGGTGCCTGGCATTGCTCCCATATGCGTATCCTCATTCAGGAACGGTCATCTCAAAAGACTTCACAGGGAGCCACACGTAATGCTTCTTGTTTGGAGCCACCTAGAAGGTAAGGGTTAGAAATGTGGGGAATGGGAGGTTAGATCTTCCCCAACCCAATAAAAGTTCATGCAGAGACAGTGATTTGTCTTCAGAGAAGAAGTCTTTGCCCTCATGACTTGTCAATTCCTAGACGTGTTGCCATTACCATGGCAACTCTCATACCATGCACTTCGAGTGGACTTGTGAATCTATCCTAGGAATGTGACTCCCAACGTCCAGCATGAGCTTTTTCAGACCTTTGTGCCTTGCTGCGTTCTGCCTGTGAAGGTAATGTGCCGAGAAGAGCTGACATACTTAGGAATGCACCTCTGGCTAAGTACTCTTACACGGGAATGCACAGAAGCACCTTAAATATCATTTGCTTCATCAAACAATTCCACTGGCTCCCCCTTCGTTTCAGGATCCAGTTCTAAACTCACCTCCTACTTTGTAAATCTTCCATAGGCTTCCTGTAGCCCAGGGTTGGAGTAAGCCAGTAGGTGGTAATATACAGTACCAGACCTTCTCGGCTGGCTCTGTTTCTGCAGAATTTAAATTTTCCATTTGAGAGAGAAAATGGGGGGTGAAAGGTTGAGTCTGATTTTTAGAAATCCGATCACCCACCACATCAGCGGAAGCTAGAGGAAGCTGCAGGCATGCAATACCTTTGGAAAATCGAGCTCTCGAAGGGTATGTCTACGCTGCAGCTGGGAGCCAGGTGAACGGACTCACACTAGCAGGGCTCCAGCTAGTACACTAAACCTAGCAGTGTGGACTCTCATGCCCACCTGATCCCCTGGGTCTGAGCTCTGATGGCTAGGCCTGAGTCTCTGCTAGAGTCTCAACATCTACAGTATTTCTAGCATGCTAGCTTGACTCCAACTAGGGCCAGACTGTCTACATAGGATGGGAGGCTCACTCCTGGCTGTAGTACAGACATACTCTAAGTTTCTATCCCTTGTGGCAGAACCAGCAGAATGTGAAGCCCATGCAATGCTGCCTAGGTGTTCAGACAGACAGAAGGTATGCGTTTCTCCTGCTCATCTCATTGGAGGTGTTAACTGTGAAATCTAACGATGATACTACTATTTAACTAAGCAAAGCTTTCCCCCACTTCATCCCTGCTTCAGCCTATCCAATAGACTTGGTCTCTCTGAATTCTACTGTTCTGTTTCCTTTGCAGTATTATTGGCCTCTCTTCTGGCCTCAACATCTTCCGGTGCAACAGCCTCCGCCTTTGCAGGTCTCATCATCCTTTCATGTGTTGCTCTTCCTCCCTGATTTTTCCATCTCATCTGAAAACATCTTTGCTGCCTCACTTTACATGTCTCTCTCCTGTTTCCTGTTTATGTATAGTGCTCATTGCTGAAATTCTGTATTCTCAGTAAAGCGGTCTGCATTAAATGAAATGGTATTGCCTTACAGCTACATCTGGTCCCCAGGGCAGAATTTCAATGCTGCACTGGCAACATCAACACAGCTGAAGTCATGTCATTACCTCCTTGGTCTGTGTGATGTTTACAGGCTCGTGAGCCTGTCAAACTGCTGCTCTCTACTGGATGGAATAGGTCAGACTTTCTCAAGTGTATCAGTTCCTTCTGGGAGCTGGGCTTTGGGGCGCTGTTCCATGAGCTCATCTGGCCCTTTGTTAGTTTGTGTTTTGGATCAGCAGGTTATGAGCTGTATTCCCAGTGCTCCATGTGTATGCTTTAGCTGACAACTGGGGAGGATGCAGCCCTGGGTCATTGCTCATGTGCTGTGGAAAATCCAACATGAAGTGGACTTGCCTCTTGCACTGTAAAAAGATAGATTCGAACACTTCCACAGCTCTCCTGGCTGCAAGAATACACCGGTATGCTTCAGACAGAAGGTTCTCTGTGACCTCATCTAGAGTATACAGGCCAACATTTCGAAATCTAGGACCAATAGCAATAACATAAAATAGCTCAGCTGGAATACACTGAGCTAGAAAGTTCTTTGGAAGGATGGTAGGAAAACAATAAATGGTTTGTTAAAGAAGTTGGGGGAAGGGTCTCTTCATCTGAAATGAGGATAGTTGGCATACAGGCTAGAGGGAGATAAGACAGTTTTTCCAATCTATAATGGCTATTAAACTAAATCAAGATTATAAAGAGGGCACATTTTTTCTCTCATAAAAATTCAACATAATATATTGAGAATCTTCACTAACCCTTGTTAAACTGCCTCCCACTTTGTCTGGGTTTTTTAACTGCATTGTGCAAAACCGACAAAGAAGTTCGGTAATTCTCAGCCTGATCCTTGGCTCCTGTTCCTGTAAAATGAACCTGTCTTCTAATTTCTAAGGGGCTTTACTTGTCCCTGATTGGTATCAGTGTGGCTGCATCCCTTTATCTCACTATTGCTGGCGTTGCCAGTGTAGCTCTTGTTTTGGGAATATTTCGTGTTTGTTTTAGACATTAAAAATATTTCAACATTCCATTCGTGTGTCTGTTAGTTTCAGTACGTGAGAGCGAACGCTGTTTGAACAATCTCACTCTCTCTCCCTTCCCGGGGCTCCCTGCCTGCCCTCCTGCACTGGCTGTTTAAATGATTGTATAAAAGCGAATCCTTTTCTTCTTCTCACTCTGTGGCTTTTTTGGTGGGCTTGGGCTAAGAGTTTCTCAGTATAAGATTTCCAGCTTAAGCAGATGTCTACGGTTATTTTATTTTTTTTGAGTTGTGTGGCTTTGTACTATCCTTCCTGCCAAGTGCCCATTCTCTGCCACCTGCCCACAATGGGGTTTGTTTTAGATTCTTTCCTCTTCCCACCATGCGATCTGTATAATGGCTAATCTGTATAATGTATAATGGCTATATAATGGCTGCCCCCAAGTAAACAGAACAGCATAGATGCCATAAAATACCAGGCCTTCTCCATTTTGCATATTCTGTTGGGAATTGGGACAAATTATTGTTTATTTCCATACCACCATATACTTGCAGTCTAAAGTGACATTTAGTTCAGATTAAGGAAAATAACACCAAGAAAGAACAAAAGTAAAAGTGGCATGAGAGAGACTGTGAGCACATGTGTTGTCTCCTCTGTAACAGGATACAGCAACGGTGAGAACGAACTACTTTTGTCAGCAGGAGCAGATTCTTAGCTGTACTCAAGGAAGTCATATATTCTCTTTATGGAGGCTCCATTCATAATGCCATAGTTAAAGTTGAATTCAGTTTTGCGCTTAAAATGGGGATTTGACCTCATTGTTCTATTTGAGGAATTCAGCATATACTCCCCCAAATTACAATATATACTCTTTAACCACTAAATGAATGTACAAGTAAATCCATTAATTCATTGGAGTTTAAATTAATTTTAAAAATGGGTCCTTTAAGTATGTCAGTCAATCTTTTCTTTGTCCCAACTGATCTTAATAATGGAATAACTCAGAATAACACAAACTTTCCAAATAGCTAAAATTAATTGAAATCTTGTGCATAGGCTATATTTATAGAAAGTAGGTTGTAATTAAGCTAAATATTTATTACGTATTATTGTATCCAATTACTACAATCATGTAGGCTACATACAAGGTCAGGTCAACAGTCCAGATAACTCTTAAGTGGGGCTGCTATGACATCAGAAGTAACTAACCAGTCACCATTTGTAATAACATCATGCAGGGGAAAAATAGGGGAAAAACCCTACTCAATATAAGATTTCAGTATTGTCACTTCTTGCCACTCTGAAGCCTAAAATGTTTGTTGAGTCAGTGTGAAGTGATGGAAACAGCTACAAGCGTGGCTGAGAATTCTTTTTATTCAGAGTATCACCAGGCTCAGTCATCACTGGGTTTTGCGGTGTGTTGCCATCCAGTTTTTAAGTCTGCAGTCATTTTGACTTTCCAAATTATACCCGTGTAGTGTACAGCTACAGGAAGGCATGTATTGATCTGTGCCAGGCAGTGCTTAATTGGTAATGAAAGAGGTGCTGGGGTTCACGCAATTAGGTGCTGGGGCTCAAGCAATTGTTTTTATATTCATAACTGATGCAGCGAACCCAGAGGTCCTAGGGCTACGAACTGCCAAGCTTAGAGGTGTCGGGGCTCAATCTGGCAAGTCCTGGCACAAATTAAGCACTGGTGCCATGCCAAGAGTCCTAGCCCATTGGGATATCAGAGGTAACTCAGCCAATTAACATCTTTACTCCACAGTGAATTCGCAAGCAACAGTTTCATTGGTTGTATGAGGGAGAGTGAGCAGAGAGGGTGGATTACGTGGCCCAGTTGCCATGCCCGTGTGACAGCCTAGGCTCTCAGTTATTAGTATGTCTATAAAAATCAGTTCAATCTCATCTGAGATCACAAATGCTAAAAGGTTGTAATCATAATTGCATCATTATTGCATGATTTTTCTTGAGGGCAGAGTTAAGATTGTTTACTGTTTAGGTGTGTTAACTGCATATTTCGATACCTTAATAGGTTTGGCTTTCTTTTAAGTGTAGCCTTAAATCTAAATTTCCTCGGTTTGTGATAACTGGTTTTGGGGATATTTAAAACATTCTTGTAATGTGATTTTTTTTTTTTTTACCCATTTTTACCCTTACTGATATGTAATTTCAACCTACACTCCATCTTGTTGTACTTTTTGGTCTGGGAATAAATAAGTCTGCATATGCTTAAATAACCTAGATCTGGAGGAGCAGGCATGCTTTCCAAAGAGAGACTCATGAACAGTGAGGAAGGAAACTTGGGGGAGGACATGTCTGTAAGACACAGATTTTTGCTTTGCATAAATGCTTAAGGTTTTTGTTTCTTCACTGCATTTTGAAGTAAACAGATGGACTATTTTCTTGATTTTGTGACCCACGGGGTGTACAGACCCCTGGATCAGGATCGTTCACTTGTAGTTCAAGAATCTCCAAACAGTTGTTAATTTCCAGCTGCTCTCTGCTCCTTTTCATCATCCTGGATTTTATGTCAGGAAAGTGTTGCTATGAGACAAGTCTACGTCTTTTTTTTTTTTTTAGGGACACAGATTGGAGGATTTGCCCGAAATACAGCTATTGGTAACTAGCCACCAATGTAGCTGCGACAGTATAATCCCTAGACTAGGCAAGGCAGGTCACAATTTGCATTGATGCAACTTACACCTGCTTGGAAATGGGTTAAGCTCCACTGGTGCAAATTGCAGTTTGCCTTGTCTACACTAAGGTTTTACCCTGGTGCAGCTCTGCTGGTAGTTGCCTATTGATGGCTGAAATTGGGGCAAATCTCCGCGTAGAAAAGGCCTAGGCTAGTGTTTGGAGAAAGGTCACTGAAGAAAGAGAGTAGGCAATTTTTTAGAAATAGAAGATCTTTTAAATTTTCAAAATCTCTATGATCCACAGAATAAGGGTGGATGAAATAGTTCATAAATAAGAATTGACTCTAACTATCTCCCAAATTCAGAAGCAAGGAATTCTGGAATTCAGAAGGATCGTGTTAATTACATATAAAAATAAAAAATCCAAAAGACTCATCAAAATGAAAGTGTGTGCTTGTGGGTTCCATCCAGAAGCAGAGGTGGAACTGGGCAACTGCCTGGAAGAGAACTTTTCTTGTGGTGTTTCTGTCCCGACCAAAAGCAGGAAATACCAGCAAGCTCATAGAGGAGATTCTTATGAGATTTCCAGCCTGGCTCTGCAGACACAAATGATTTGGCCAAATAGCTAGGGCCAAGTAAAGAAGTCACACTTCTGGAATTGTAAGCAGATGTAAGCTTGCATTGTATTGTAAGCTGGAAGAGGAGGAAAAGCAACTTGTCAAGAAGGACTATGTTAAAGCAGGCCACATACTGGTTTACAATACATCTTCTTGCCTTTGTCTGGCTCCTTAGTGTGTGAGTTAAACAAGACCAGAGCTAGGTATTTTCCACTCCAGCTTTTGTGGGAGTAGCTAGATGGGAGTTGCATTGGTGTGGTAGCTTGTGGATACTGCTGCTATTGCCGGTGGGGTAATTTAATAGCGCATGGGTTAGACTAGTGCTAATATGGCTCCCAGGTGGGGTGGTAGGGTTGGGGGTGTCCTTGCAAAATGAGAGCTCTAGGCAGCCTATGTCTAATATCAGCCATGAGTTAAACCATCTTAGATTCTCTTGTACCCACCTATTAACGTACGATCCACATCCCCTTAAATATTGTCTCTGAGTTTTTGAGCCCATCTATGAATTGTATGGATGGTTTTAGGATCACAGAAAAAATATAAAGCACTCCTCTCCCTCAACCCTGCAGAATTATCTGAAAATGTTTTTACCTTAATCTCCCTTGACTCTCTGATTCCCAGAAACTAGCTAACGTTAGGACCTGGGGAAAGCCTTCATCAGATACTAGCAAATGTTGGTCACGCTGTGTGTTTATTTATAGTAGGTGCCTGTTTAAGTACCTTGTAGTTCTTTTCTTAGCATGAGATGGACGAGCTCAGCTATCAATTATCCAAGAAGCTAATGATGATACAAGGGAAGCTATGTAAGGCAGGTGCTTAGATAGAGGGAGGTGGGGTTCACGGCATTGAAAAGAAAATACTCTTGCTCAGTATGAAATCCTCTCAATTATTTATTAGCAATAACAATTATTAATAACAAAGATGTCTGCACAATATCACTGTGACTCTCTCCAATTTTAACTCCCTTCCAACTGCCTGTTATCTCCCTCATTTGTCTTTATTATTTAGACAATCCTGGTTTTTTCCCTTAGGTTTTGACAATGCTTCAACCCGGTGTTCTCACTCTCTCTCTCCCTCTCTTTCTCAGGCCCAGATTTTATTATTTTTGTTGGTAAAATTAAGATCTGATTTCTTTGTATAAAACTCAGGCACCCATAGCCCTAAAGGGAGGGTATATTTTCCTTGTGAATGGAACTTGCACATTGGCTTTTGCTTCTTTCCTTTCCTGTCTCCTCCGAAAGAGTTTGCATGAGGGATTTAGAGGTGGGGAAGGGAGGAAAATAAAAGGGGCATTAAAGCCTCTCATCCTAGTCCAGGATAAAGCTGATTGTCATTTACACACCAGCTTGTTTTGTATATTGCTTTCTTTTACTCAAACAGTGGCAAGTGGAAGACTGAGTGAACTCTGCTCTTGACAGCAGCTCAGGTTCTGACACCATCTGCCAGTTAATCCACTTGCGAGGGAAGCGTCTGACGTAGGTGTGTGTGTATGCATACATGCCTTGTAGCCATGCATCATTTAAACAGACTCCGGCTTCAGACTGATCAGCTTGTGAGCACTCTTTCTGTTAAAAGATTGGCCTTGGAGTCTTTTCTTTGCCTCCTTTTTTGAGGTGTCGCTGGTTCAGTTTGATTTGTTTCTTTAGGTGGGCGGCGTGGGAAGGAGTTGACTGGTGAATTTGGAGAGGATTTCCCTGAAGACTGAACTCCTATCTGCTTTTCATATAGCCTGGCCATTTTAGGCACTGGATTTCTACTCTTGATTTTTCCTGAAAGCTATGAGTGCAGGGTGCATGGATTTCTTTTGTAAAAGCGGCAGGAGGCAGAGCAGGTGTAAATTGTCCATGGCAGGCTCCTTGAATAGCTGGTAAGTGTGAGTTTGCAGGACCTGCTGCCTCTTAGCTCTGTTAGTGACATGGTGGTCAGTTTTGCCTGAATGCTGTCCTTAGGTGTTTCACGTATACTAAACAAACTTTCCCTCTCTCCTCCTCCTAATGATCACAGCTTCCATGAAAAACTCCACCTGTTTATTGCACGACACTCCATATTGTATTGTACCAGCTCACATACCTTTAGACATATATGTTTGTTTGGCACTATTAATTGATTAGATAAGGCCATCCTGGCGTACAGCATTATTGTGTGTAGACATACCACTGTAGAAAATGACTCGAGATCTCAAACTGGGTCAGGAGGATTGGGTGGGGGACAGAGCATACACTTGGAAATGGTAATTTATTTTGCTGTCCCTAGACAGCTCAAATCATGCAATGTTTCTGCTGCATGCTAAGAAATTGCTTGTAGTCGCTTCTGAGGAATTATAACTGGTTTTCCCCTGAGGGTTCCTCATGTCTGTCTCCAAATTCTGGAAATTTCTCCCATCCACCTCTCTACTTTTAATCCTCTCCCTGTCCCTGCTAACAATGGCTCTTGATCATGGTGCTGGAAATTTAGGGGTGCTGGGAGTGCTGCTGCACCCCTTGGTTTGAAGTGGTTTCCATCATTTACAGGGTTTACAGTTTGGTACAATGGCTCTCAGCATCCCCACTATAAAATTTGTTCCAGCACCAATGCTCTTGGTGCATAATTCTGGCTCCTGTTCTGGCTGTGGTGCCATGAATGAGACACCCTTCAAAGCAAAATGCTCGAACCTAAAGATTCGGACTTTCCAGCATCCCTATCCTTGCCAGACAAGAGGCCAAGCACCGGGTTCATCTGCTTGTCATTGCTGGGTATCAGGGCCAACTTTAATCAGGCTTCTATCATCCCATTTAAGGCCTGACCAAAGCTCATTGAAGTCAGTGCAAAGACTTTCTTGGACGTCAATGGGCTTTGCATCAGAACCTGAGTGTAGCTTTTATCCGTGCCTCTGAAGTGCTGCTTTGCCTAGTGGTTGGAACTTTTGCTCCACCTCCCTTTGCAGAACCTCTCTCTTTCCGATGCTTTTAATGATCATGCCATTACCATTAGGTTATTTGCTTGGGGACCTTCACCACAATTTTCGTGTCTTGCTGAGAGAGGACCAAAAGAGACCAAATATTCAGCTGCATCCAACTGGACTTTAAACCCAGCTTTTCAAGGACTTGTACTGAATAATGTTTATTAATTAGAAAAGCAAAGAAACTTCATTGCAGCCATTGCAAATGGATTCTAATAGCCATAGCTAGTTAATCAGCAATTTTAGTGAGATTCATTTTATTCTACTTTTAAGAGAAAATAGTTATTTGGGTCTCCCTAAGTTTGCTCTCAGAGGGATGCAAAGAGGGGTTTATATTAAAGTCATAATGAAATGTATTGATGAGACCTGACAAAGTCTTCCCTTTCTACTATCAAAAATTGCTTTCTTTTTTCACTTCTAACGGAGACGGGAGTAACACTCCAGCCTCAGCCTGTGAGGAGAGATTGAGCCAATAAAGAAATAATATTTCAGGCAATAATCAATGAAAGAATTTTTCTCCCAGGCCTAATTTCCAATATTACTTACCAACTCAAGCTGTTCTTTACAAAATGCTTCCGAACATCAGGTTATTTATTTATTCTAGCTCTCTAGAATAAAATAATTGATGAATTATCTGAATTGTGTGGAAACTGGTTTTCCCATGGAATATTACACAAAAATGTTTGCTGTTTCATCTGGAAAATTTTGTAACCTTCGAATTTTGCACTTCTGCACCTTCTTTTTCCCTCTTCCCATCCAAAAGGGGGAAATTTGACTTTTGAAGCCAATGGTTGCTCAGAAATGGATTCATTTCTTGAGTGGATGTGATCCTTTCGAGTGAAAAATTTGTAAAATGGGGGAAAAAAAAAGTAGGCTCCTTATTTGAGTTAATAAAATGCAGAAAACCCTCCAATTTCAAGTAAGTTTGCCTTTTTCTTGTGGCTATATTTCATGCTTCTGATACGTGAACAAACTAGGGTAAAATAACCCTCCACTTCTAAACCTTCTCTCCAGGATCAGGGTGCAACAAAGTTAATTATTTTTCATTTTTTGTTGTCTCTGTCTTTCTCTTTATCTCTCTGACTCTCTCTTCGTATTAGTACTCTGCGCATCACGGTAGCCCCTCACAACCCTCCCGTGAGGTTTTGGCTCAGACACAAAGGGGAAGTGTTGAAGTACCATAACACTTAGGATGACCAGATATCCTGATTTTATAGAGACAGTCCCGATATTTGGGGCTTTTTCTTATATAGGCACCTCTTACCCTCCCACCTCCATCCTGATTTTTCAAACTTGATCCTGGTTACCTTAGCAACATTGGCTGTTCCCATTGTACTACTAGTGACCAAACAGAAGCAGAAATGACTGGAAATCTTGTTCTCATGGGAGTTCCAGACCAATCTTACAATCTCAAGACTCCGAAGTCTGGATAATTCAGGTAAGCATCTGAGATTTTAGGGTGCTTATCTGAGCCAAATTTGAACACTTCTATGCTAGTAATTAGAAACACACTTTTATATAAGTGAGAGTGCAAAATTGTTCAGATGCATCCTTAAAAAAGATGCTGCAATTAACTTACTATAATCAACCTCTCCACCACCCTTTAAAAAAATCCATGTGCTGGATTAATTGTGCAGCAGGACTGGAAGAAACTGTTAAAGAGAGGAATTGGAGTTGGGAGTTTTGAATTTTCTTCTGGGTTTGCCACTCATGTTCAGTATATTCCTGAATAACTCAGCTATGCTGAAATTTTCAAAACTGGGTGCCAATAGTTGCGCATTTAAATCCACTCTAGGCATCTAAACAAGAGACATGATTTTCAGAAGAGATGAGAGATCTTAGCTCCTGTTGACTCCATCTCTGTATATCAGGCCATTTATTTAAGCACATGAATTTGGATTTTACTGGATATTTTAAAAGATAAGTAGTAATTTTGGGTGCCTCAATTTTTGGGTGCCCAGTTTGAAGCATCTCAAAGGGGGCTCATTGTCATGGATTTTATTCCTTGAATGTGTGAAATGTTTTACAAAATCTCACTTTCAAAGTTAAGCGTTTCTGAGAGCAATAATTTAGAGTTAGAATAAAGAAAACCCCCTCAAACTTGTGTGTGTTTGTGGGGAGGGGGAGGGACTAGAAGCAAAGTCTGATCTCAGTACAAGTTACTTATGATTTAAATAAACAAAGTGTATAGATTAAGTGAAATACTTGCTTTAAGTAAACTATAGACTTTATTTTAGATTGAGAACAGTACTTTAATCCATGTTGTTTACTCACTTTAGTTATTTTTGACAAGATACTTTTTTAGACCTGCATGTGTGTTATAAAGCAATTTGAGAACCTGTAGGGTGGTAAATCACATAAACCGGATGACACTCATCTGATATTGCTGTAGAGAATAAAGTGTGAAATAGCCGAGGTACTGGTGAGGATATGTGATATATCCTGAAAAACTCGCAGCTGTTCCTGACAGCTGGAAAGTCAGTAATGCAGTGTCAGTCTGGGAGCCACAGGCCATCCCAAAAATCAGAGCCACACCAGCCCCCCCTTCCGTTCTAAGGGATCTGACTGAGAGACTAAGGACAGAATAGTTTAACACTGTGACGCTTAGGGTCAAATCAGCACAGCTTCTGAAAGAAGGTATCTATAACTTGTTACACTTTGTAAGAAGGAGAGTAACACGTGTGCGCTCACACTCTCTCTTTCTCTTTAAATAAAGATTACCTAATGGGCCTAATTTACTAGGCTTTTCAAAAAACTTTTCCTCAGTGAATGAAAGAAAATGAGTAGCTATAGAGTTTGGGTCCAAAGTCTTAGTATGCCCTAAACATTGGTTAAGCTAAAGGAAGTTGTTATAATCAATGTACAATGTTTCTGAGTGAAGTTGTTAGCTGGATAAATAGTAGCTGGGCCAAGTACTATGAAGCATTGGGATGTGAAAGTGAACACTGGAGCGGTGAAGTATGACATGGTTTTAGTCAGGGGGCTTGGATGGTTCACTTGGCTGGTATTGGGATACCGAGCCTGCCACTGTTAGCTTACTGGCTCATATCTAGCCTGGGGAAGTGGTGACCAACAGCTGTTGTTAGAGCTGGGTGAATAGTTTATTCAGCTACATTTATTTCTATTCCTGTTCATTAGCTGTTGTGATATAGCGAGGGCAGAAGGCAGTAGGAGAGTTCTCCTATTCCATCTCCCTGTTCCAAAAATCCATTTAATATAAAGTTCTCAGATAGAGAACATATCAGATATTAAACTCAGTGCTGGAAAGGAGGTATGTAAGCCCCAGAATGCTCCGTGCCCTGCAGACTAGCTAGACGTCATTAGGGGGCAATTAGGAGCAGCTAAGGCCAATTAAGGCCCAGCCAGGTGCTTGAAAAACCCCCTCTGCTCCAGACAGACAATGCATGAGCTGGAGGAGTAGGAATGCAGAGTTGTGTGAAGGAGCAGGAAGGAGTACAGAGTGTATGGAGGAGCAGAAAGGAGTGCTGAGAAGGTACTGGGCCCAAGAAGCCAGAAGGCCAGAGGGGGGGAACTTAGCCCAGGTGAAAAGACTGCAGCTGTGAGTACAGTGCCAGCAGCACATAGCTGTTACTCAGAGGGCCCCTGGGCTGGGACCCAGAGGAGAGGGCGGGCCTGGGTCCCTACCCACCTCCCTGGGGAGCCGGAGTAGCTGGTGACGCCCTGGCCCACTAAGAGAGGCAAAAACACGAGACCCGCTAGGGTGAAGCCAGCCATTTGCACACTGTCCAAAAGCAGACTATGATTTTTGTGAATTTGTTGTTTGAAATTACTCACCAGATAATTTCTGTGAATAATTCTTGGTCGATAGTAGACCCTGATGGAAATTGGTGAAGGGAGAAAGCCACATCTTTTTTTCAATTTCCCCACACTTTTTCCATAGAAATTTGATATTATGGCAAAAATGTTCATCATCACTAATAAAATGTCCACCAAGTCTTGAGCTTGTTTGTGAGTAGTTCATTTTGAGTGTTACTTACAATCCAATCTGTTTTGATTTGGGGCTGTACATGATATTTTGTATGATTCTGTTTTCTGAATTGGATGAGCATAACTCTTTGAATCGGGTTTCCTGGGTTTCCTTTCTTTGAATTCATCAAGATCTACATAAAAGGTGCTGTTTCAGCAAACAGTCCTGTTACTAGAATATTTTCAGAAAGCAAACACAGGAAAACATTCTTTTAAAAATCCAAATGAATATTTGTGAAGTTTGTTGTTTTTTCCCCTGTATTTGCACTAATCTAGTTTTCATCATCCACCAGCTGTTCAGTGGCCTATGTGAAACAAGTTTGATAGTCTTTGTCCCAGTTACTAGCAGATGAATCACATCACAAAATCCACTTACATCACTGGCACTTTCATTGGCATTCTAATGAGAGAGGCCAAGAACTAAATCAGCCAGAGACATTGCTTTTAGAGATGATTTGTCAGCGTTAGGGCCCAGATACACGGATAGGGCAGTGTGGAGAAATTTGCACTATTTCTGCTTATGCTGCTTCTGTTCTGTGGAGAAAAATAAAATAGTGTTCAGTAGAAATCGCAGAGAACTGTGAAATGCCTCAGATAGATTTCAGTGCTTTGGGGACTATGTAACATGATGGCATTTGAAATTTAACTTGTCTAAATGCAAAGGAATGTGCACTGGCAAAAAATAGTCTTAATTTCTCATGTACAATTATGGGAAGCTGTGGGATTCTGTAAGGAAGAAGAGTCATTGTGGGTAGCTCAGTGACGTTGTCTGCATTGCATGGATGCAGCAGTTTAAAAAAATAGGATACTTCTGGGCAATACAGATGGGATAGAGGCAATAATAAAGCAGAAATCTGAAGAGCAGAATGATTGCGTCACTTGATATCTACATTCCTCTGCATCTTTTATTAGTCGATCTAATCAATTTATTTTACTTTCAGGTAATGAATGAAAGAGTGTCTCTTTAAAGAAAAATATTGTTAGAATGTGCACTTGCATGGTGAGTGATTAAAAGCACTGAACAGGTCAGAGACCTTTGCTTACACCCTACTTTTGCCCACCTTGTGTGTATTTTGAATGAAGTTGTTCAATCTGTACCAAGTGTTTACACATTTATTAAAATTTCCAAGAAATGAGGCGTTCCCCAAGTTCAGGAACAGAAAATGTTGGTAAAATCTTTCTGAATTGTGATGAATCACTGGAGTCTTTTGGCCAGAGGAAGGATTGTATTAGGGTGCCAGTGATGAGCTGTAAGGGACTTTGTTTTTGATTTTCACCATAAAGCACTGGAAATTGTGTTTTCTGGAGACTTCAGAGGCTGCAAAGAAATGGGAGCAGCTCACCTGATATTGAACTTTGATGAGAAACAGAGGAAAAAAACTGGAACTAACAAGATGTGCTTAGCATGAACTCAGTGAGAAACTACTATTTTACATTAGGTTTGAAAGGGTTCTTTTACAACTCTGCACTGTGAAAAGTGTCACTTTGAGAAACAAATTATGTGAGGTGGAGAAGGTTAGGGTAGGGATTGGTGTGCTAATCTTTCATCATCTTCAACACTAGGGTTTAATTCTGTTCTCAGATATGACACATCCCTGGGTATCTTGGAAAGTATGCTATTGAATTAGTTCAGGAAATAAATGCCTTTTTACACGAGTGTAGGAGTGAGCCAGCAGCTTTGCATATTGTTTTGAACACAAGTGGAACAAATTTCTGGGTCTTAGTATGGTCTCTAGTGGGCATTTATTAAAAGTTGAAAATTATTCCAACTTGGCTCTAGAGGTGCTGGCAGAGGTATCCGGACCACGTGGGAAATCCCTTCCCTGAGAATCCTCTTAGGAAAATAATGTGAGAATAACACCCCAGTCACCCTCCAGCAATTGAGATTAGACTGAGGCTTGTAAGGGCTCTGGGAGCTATGATAAATTGGGGTGGGAGGTGAAAGTGTTTGTTTTGTTTTTCCATTTGCATATTCTTTTATTGTTAGAATTTGTGTGTTTTCTCAGAAGGACTCCTGGAAGGCATCTGACTTGTATAATTGCCACTAGCAGGAACCTCGGTAAGTTGCTAGTCTGCAAAAATAAAGCTATCAGATTTGGGCACAAAATTGCAGTCTCTGGAGAGTTTCTCCCAATCTGACAAATAAGGAACCCTTCTCAGTGCAGTATTTATGCATTGGCTGACACATCTTAGTTCACTTTCCTATACACCCTCATATTCATTTCCAGGTGCATTTAATCAGCCTCATAGTTATTTAGACATATGACCTTTCTGTATAGCTGCTTTACCTAATATGGACTATGCATCATGCAGGATGCTTTATTAAATAAATGTATTAAATTAGCTCTGCTGGATTGTTCATGTGATGTTTGCTATCTAAGATTATATTTTGCGCCTTAACATAAGCCACCCAGTATCAGCAAAGCCTGTAGATTATGGTGTGACTTATGTGTTAGACACAGAAAAGTAAGGTTGATGTGAATATCACAGTCAATAGATAATACTAAGTAATAGGAAGTTATTGGAAGAGGCATCTGGTTTTGTGATGGGGTGTATATATAGCAACCCTCCTATTCACCATTTAAGGGCCTATCTATTCTATGGATCCCTCCACACTATAGTGGAACCTATAACAACACAATTATTCACTGTCCTTGTTACAACATATTAAAATGTATGATGGGGACAGGCTCCAACCACCTTCCCCATAATGAAGCTAAGATCTGGAATCATCTAGAATTCAGCTCAAGACAGTTATTGGACAGTCCAAGACTTGGATATCGTTGCTGTGTCTATGAGCCCTGTAGTTCACCTATGCTCGCAATCCCTGTGCTCAAGCACCGCTATTACTGGCTCAGTTTCCTTACCCTGACCTGAATGGAGTCAGGGAGGTTTTCTGAACACTGTGCTATAAAACTGCGATAGCTTCTCTAGATGGACACATCTACACAACAAATACAAATATGTCAGGGATTGAGCTACAACTTTGCTGCCCTCTGGCATGGTTAAAGCGCAGTTCAGTTTTGTAGAGTAGAGAGGACCTTGTTGTGTGTGAACCACATTTCTAAATTGTGCTGAAGACCTGGGCCTGTCAGGAAGGTGGTTAAAACACAGTCCCTTCCACGCCACAACCGATATCCATATTGTAAGCATGTCCCCTTCCCCTGGCATGTCTGTATTTTGTAGGGTAGCCTGGGCTTATGGTATAGTTTCCTGTACAATTTCTACTACCTGCTTCTCAGATTAAGGAAACTGTGCTAGCAATTATATTTAAACTAGAATTTCATCCACAGAGAGGGACTTACCTCTCGGTTTCTCTTGATGGTTTTTGCTTTGTTTAATAAATGTCCTTGGAATGCAAACACAAGATCCAGTGTTCTCTTTAAGATCAAAGTCACTTGTTAGCTCATGGATAAACCCCCCCATACATTGCCTAGGGGATTTGCGACCATTCTTTCAGGACAGGGGATTATGATGTTCATAAATTGGGAAGAGGGGAAAGGAATCCACGAGAGCACATTACTGAAGGATACAGGTGCCTTTGAATGATATAAAATGCTTTTCTTAAAACCAAAACAAAGTATAAATTGGAAGAATCCTGAGACTACAAATGGAACTACTGAGCCATGGAGAAAATGATTGCCTGTATGGTCCAGTGCACTGAGAATTGCAGGAATAGAAAATGTATGCAACAGAGCTTCCAGATTTATTTCTTTGTCATGAACGCTGCTCATGAAGCTAAATGAAGGGCTAAAATGATACTTTAAGCACCCTTTATGTGCCCGCTTCTCCTAAAACCCATCCAAATCCTCACCATGAGGGGGCAGCCTATGAATGCCTAGATTTTTTTTCTCTCTCATTTGTGCAGCCACCATTGTTTCCTGCAGGCAACTGTAATTTGAATCTTTACTGGCCTTGCAGGATGGGTCATAGGGAATAGTTGTATCAGAATTCACCGGTGGCTGAAGAGCAGTTAGATTGCCTCAGTAGTCTGGGGGCAGTGTACTGAGCTGCTATAGCACAACAGTAGCCTAAAGTTTGGTCCCAAACTTGACATTGACTGCCTTAGCCAGTGGGAGCTGAGAGTTCTGGGTAGGTAGGCCTGGGAGAGGAGGGGAAAAACACTCCCCTCTAACCAAACAAGAAATGATGATGACAAATTTCAGAGGGATCTCTGTCCAGCCCATCTCAGTTAGAGGAAAGGTCAACCTGAGTGACACACACTTGAGGTGGAAATAGAGGGAAAATTTGAGGACTGCCTGACATCTCGTCTTTCCAAAGAAGTGTTTGGTTTCATGCTGATTTCTGTTTTAACATCGATTGTTATATTTTTATGTGGCCAAGGAATTTTCCTCCTCCTCCCTGCAACTACAAAAATACCACAGGAATTTTAGGGGGGGACACTTGCTTACACTTCCTTTCTCTCCTTCTCCCAAAGCATAAGTCTTCTGAGACAAACCCACAAGCCAGAGTCATGTATGGTCTAATTTTATGGTTGGATGGATAATACCTTGTGCACAGTACACAGAGGCTTTGTGGGACTATGAATTTATTGTTCATATTCAGGCAAATCCCTAAGACCTACTCTGAAACTGCTCACAACTAAAGATGGGCCTAAGTGGCTGTATTTGGAACAGCTCTAAACTTTCCCCGTATTCAGTAGTATTCAGATCTAGCATTTTAGTCTGAACTGATGTTTAATCAAAAGCTGTAAGAGAGGGAGCCCATGTATGTCGTTCCAGCTCTGTGTAGCCACAGTGGTAGACTAACCCAAATCAGCCTTATAAGTATGTGCAGAAGATAACATCAATGTCTCAGAAAGCTGTAGAGACTATTTAAACCCAGCTCTATAAAAATGGTTTGACACTGGTTGGCTCGTTAATATAGACAGGGCCCAACACCTTTTATGATACTATAATAGTATCAAATAGGCAGGAGCTTAGTCTAGAGGCCAGTTTTTAAGGATGGTTCACACTATCTAAACTGTTTTGGTAACTATTTCAACTGGGCTCATGTTTTCAAAATGGGTTTACATGCAGTCAAAACCTCATTAGACAGAGCCTAACAAGCCTGATGTGATCAACCTAGAATCATAGAAGATTAGAGTTGGAAGGGACCACATGAGATCATCTAGTCCAACCCCCTGCTCAAAGCAGGACCAACCCCAACTAAATCATCCCAACTTTGTCAAGATGAGCCTTAAAAATCTCTGGTGATGGAGATTCCATGACCCCCCTAGGAAACCCATTCCAGTGCTTCACCACCCTCCTACTGAAAAAGTTTTTCCTAATATCTAACTTAGACCTCCCCCACTGCAACTTGAGACTATTGCTCTTCATTCTGTCATCTACTATCATTGAGAACGGCCTACCACCATCCTCCCTGGAACCCCCTTTCAGGTAGTTAAAGGCTGCTATCAAATCCCCCCCATTCTTCTCTTCTACAGACTAAACAAGCCTAGTTCCCTGAGCCTCTCCTCATAAGTCATGTGCTCCAGCCCCCAAATCATTTTTGTGGCCCTCCGCTGGGCTCTTTCCAATTTGTCCACATCCTTTTGTAGTGGGGGGCCCAAAACTGGACACAATACTCCAAATGTGGCCTCACCAGCACCAAATAGAGGGGAATAATCACTTCCCTTGATCTGCTGGCAGTGCTCCCACTAATGCAGCCCAATATGACATTAGCCTTCTTGGCAACAAGGGAACACTTTTTACTCACATCCAGCTTCTTGTCCACTGTAACCCCCAGGTCTTTTTCTGAAGAACTGCTGCTTAGCCAGTTGGTCCCCAGTCTGTAGCAGTGCATGGGATTCTTCTGTCCTAAGTGCAGGACTCTGCACTTGTCCTTGTAGAACCTCTTCGGATTTCTTTTGGCCCAATCCTCCAATTTGTCTAGGTCACTCTGTATCCTATCCCTACCCTCCAGGGTATCTACCATTCCCCCCAGCTTAGTGTCATCCGTGAACTTGCTGAGAATACAACCCTGGGGCACTCCACTTGATACCGGTTGCCAACTAGATATCGAGCCGTTGATCACTACCCGCTGAGCCCGATGATCTAGCCAGCTTTCCATCCACCTTATAGTCCATTCATTCAACCCATACTTCTTTTAACTTGCTAGCAAGAATACTGTGGGAAACCATATCAAAAGCATTACTAAAGTCAAGGTATATCATGTCCACTACTTTCCCCACCTCCACAGAGCCAGTCATCTCATCATAGAAGGCTATCAGGTTGGTCAGGCATTACTTGCCCTTGGTGAATCCATGCTGACTGTTCCTGATCACCTACCTCTCTTGAAAGTGCTTCAAAATGGATTCCCTGAGGACCTGCTTCATGATTTTTCCAGGGAATGAGGTGACGCTGACTGGTCTGTGGTTCCTGGATACTCTTCCTTCCCTTTTTTTAAAGATAGACACTATATTTGCTTCTTTCCAGTCGTCCGAGACCACCTCCGGTTGCCATGAGTTTTCAAAGATAATGGCTGATGTGATTGCAGAGCCATTGGCCAACTCCCTTAACCCCTCAGATGCATTGCATCCGGCTCTGTGGACTTGTGCATGTCCAGCTTTTCTAAATAGTCCTGAACCTGTTCTTTCACCACTGAGGGTTGCTCAACTCTTCCCCGTACTGTGCTGCCCAGTGCAGTAGTCTGGGAGCTGACCTTGTCTGTGAAGAGAGAGGGGAAAAAAAAGCATTGAGTACATCAGCTTTTCCCACGTCATCTGTCACTAGGTTGCCTCCCCCATTCAGTAAAGGGCCCACACTTTCCCTGACCACCTTCTTGTTGCTAACATACCTGTAGAAACCCTTCTCGTTACCCTTCACGTCCCTTGCTTGTTGCAACTCCAGTTGTACTTTGGCTTCCTGATTTCAGCCCTGCATGCTTGAGCAATATTTGTCTTCCCTAGTCATCTGTCCAAGCTTCCATTTCCTATAAGCTTCCTTTTTGTGGTTCAGCTCACCGAAGGTTTCTCTGTTAAGCCAAGCTGGTCACCTGTGATATTTGCTATTTTTTCTGCACATTGGGATGGTTTGTTCCTGTGCCCTCAATAAGGTTTCTTTAAAATACAGCCAGCTCTCCTGGGCTCCTTTCCCCCTCATATTAGCCTCCCAGGGGATCCTGCCCATCAGTTCCCTGAGGAAGTCAGTCTGCTTTTCTGAAGTCCAGGGTCCACATTCTGCTGTTTTCCTTCCTTCCTTTTGTCAGTATCCTGAACTCGACCATCTCATGGTCACTGCTGCCCAGGTTGCCATCCACTTCTATTTCCCCTACTAATCCTTCCCATTTCGTGAGCAGCAGGTGAAGAGGGGCTCGGAATTGATTCATCCAGCACTTATACCAGGAAGTTGTCTCAGGCTTCTTGCATTCGTGTACAGGTACCTAAGATAACTAGCTGATTGCCCTAATTTTTCAGTATGAATCAGAAGGCCTCTGCTGCTGCATTCTCCTCCTTGTGCGTCCTCCTGGTATCCCACTTCCTCACTTACCTCCGGGCTTAGGTCTCCATCCCCCGACGAACCTAGTTTAAAGCCCTCCTCACTAGGTTAGCAAGCCTGCCTGCGAAGATGCTCTTCCCTCTCTTTGTTAGGTGGATCCCTCTTTTCCTACCAATCCTTCTTGGAACAACAGCCTATGGCTGAAGAATCCAAAGCCCTGTTTCTGACACCACCTGTGTAACCACGCATTTACTTCCACCATTCGATAATCCCTATCTGGGCCTTTTCCTTCAACAGGGAGGATGAACGAGAACACCACTTGCACCTCAAACTCCTTTATCCTTCTTTCCAGAGCCACATAGTCTGCAGTGATCCTCTCAAGGTCATTCTTGGCAGTATCATTGGTGCCCATGTGGAGAAGTAGGAAGGGTAGTGGTCTGAGGGCTTGATGAGCCTCAGCAGACTCTCCATCACATCCTGAATTCTAGGTCCAGGCAAGCAGCACACTTTCTGAGTTTCCTGGTCTGGATAGCAGATGGATGACTCTGTCCCCCTTAGGAGAGAGTCCCCCACCACCGCCACCTGTCTCCTCTGCTTGGGATTGGTGGTCGTGGAACCCCCATTCTTAGGACAATGCATCCCATGCCTTCCGATCAATGGGGTCTCCTTCAGATCCTTTTCCTCAGATGAATCTTCCAAACCGTTCTCCACATCAAACACCCATTTCTCATTTTGCTGTAGGAGGCACATCATTTGGCCAGAAAACCCTTAACCTTAGTAAGGATTTGTTTGAAGAATTAAATCTTCCTGAGCCTCTCAGGCAGCATGAGTCATAGCAGAAGCCAGGATTCCGTTGTGTTTACAGAGCCAGGGAACTGAAATAAAAGGTTTTTTTTTTTAAATTTATAAGGCAGTTGCCATCCTCATTATGGAGCTGGGTGGGGACAGATCCTCAGCTGATGTAAATTAACAGGACTCCATGCCAGTTTACACCAGATGAGGATCTGACTCTTGGTGTTGAAATGGCTGGCTTTGTCAGGGATGCAGTAAGGAGTTTTAGTGAAGCAATATCCCCAGACTCAGTTGTGGCATAGGACTCTTTCAGTTTAAATCCATTTTTCCCCTCAGCCTGATAGATTTCAAAGATGTCAAAACTGAGTCCACAGAAAAAGAGGGCCTGCTGTTACCAGTTCCTATAGAAGTGTACACAATGCTCTCCACCAGTCCTCTGAGGTTTGATCATTTCCTTAGTGAAGAACAATGTGCTTTAAAGAAAGAACTAGCTTGAGCTAAACTTTTTCCTGAGGTTTCCAAAAGTTCAGGCACTATTTTTCTCTGTCACATTTTTTGAGCTTTTCAATTGGCTCGTTGTAGTTGAGGCTAGAGGAGGAAACACTGCATCAAAGATTATCCTCACAGTGTTCTTACATGTTTGTTCAGCTCCTAGCACAATGGGGTACCAATTTAGTCAGGACCTTTAGGCACTGCTGAAATATTAATAATATTCTGACTAGTCTAATATCATAATGCCCTGGAAATCTCACAGGAGAGCTTCATCACACAAGGTTACTTAGACTAAATAAATAAGGAACTGGAGTTATGGATGATTATTTTAAGAGAACCTTTTTTAGAGGTTTGCCACCCTAATGTAAAGTGGCTTCCCAGCACATTGTGTACCATATAGCAATGATTCAAACTGAGAGAAAACGGGCACTTTGCAGCGAGGCTCCTCTTTTAAAAACGAATGTAACCCCTCTCCCCAATCCCTTTTATTCACTGTTTGTTTCGAATATTTTACCACAGAAGCAATTACATTTCTAACCTCATAGTAACAGAGAATACCGGGTCACCACAATGACAGTGTGGTTGTACAATGGAGTAGAAATGCATTTTACATTCTGGCAATTGGACAGAGAAGAAAAGATACCCACAAGCAAACTCTAAATTATTGTTTAGCTTGAGGGAGGACGGGGCAATATGGCTAAAGGGCACATTATAGGACACCTTTGAAGAGAAAGGAAGAAGGATATAAATGAGAAGGTACTGGCTTCATCAGCCAGCTCAGAAAACAGGTAGGTGGGGAACAGAGGCTGGTATTACTAGTGGAATGAAGGGGCCAACTAAATTGATGCAATTTAAAAAAAAAAAAAAAAAAAAAAAAGACAGGCAAGTAGGAAGGGCATAGGTAGGTGGGGCTTTGGAGGCAATCACTAGAATCATAGGGCTGGAAGGGACTTTGAGAGGTCATCTAATCCAGTCCCCTGCACTCATGGCAGGACTAAGTAATATCTAGACCATCCCTGACCGGTGTTTATCTAACCTGCTCTTAAAAATCTCCAGTGATGGAGATTCCACAACCTCCTTAGGCAGTTTATTCCAGTGATTAACCACCCTGACAGTTAGGAAGCTTTTCCTAATGTCCATCCTAAACCTCCCTTGTTGCAGTTTAAGCCCATTGGTTCTTGTCCAGAGGTTAAGAAGAACAAATTTTCTCCCTCCTCCTTGTAACAACCTTTTATGTACTTGAAAACTGTTATCATTTCCCCTCTCTGTCTTCTCTTCTCCAGACTAAACAAACCAGTTCTTTTAGTCTTGCCTCATAAGTCATGTTTTCTAGACCTTTAATCATTTTTGTTGCTCTTCTCTGGAATTTCTCCAATATGTCCACATCTTTCCTGAAATGTGGCGCCCAGAACTGGACACTATATTCCAGTTGAGGCCTAATCAGTGCGGAGTAGAGCGGAAGAATTACTACTTGTGTCATACTTACAACACTCCTGCTAATACATCCCAGAATCATGTTTGCTTTTTTTGCAACAGCATTACACTGTTGACTCATATTTAGCTTGTGGTCCACTATGACCCCTAGATCCCTTTCTGTAATACTCCTTCCTAGGCAGTCATTTCCCATTTTGTATGTGTGCAACTGATTTGTTCCTTCCTAAGTGGAGTACTTTGCATTTGTCCTTATTGAATTTCATCGTATTTACTTCAGACCAATTCTCCAGTTTGTCCAGATCATTCTGAATTATAAACCTCCAAAGCACTTGAAACCCCTCCCAGCTTGGTATCGTCTGCAAACGTAATAAGTGTACTTTTTATGCCATTATCTAAATCATTGATGAAAATATTGAACGGAACGGAACAGAACCCAGAACTGATCCCTGCAGGACCCCACTCATTATGCCCTTCCAGCATGACTGTGAACCATTGATGATTACTCTCTGTGCCAGTTTTGCACCCACCTTACAGTAGCACCATCTAGGTTGTATTTCCCTAGTTTGTTTAAGAGAAGGTCATGCGGGACGGTATCAAAAGAAGGGGATGTGGTGCAGAAGGAAGGGTCTATGAGACAATGAAAAATGTTTTATAAAGCACTTTGAACATGAAAAAATGCTACATGACATCAAAGTATTATTATTATTAATTTATTTATTTATTTATCACCAGTTTAAAAGGGGAAGACTTCCCAGTATGGCTTAGCTATAAAAGAGACGCTTTCTTCTAGGGAAATATTTTCAGAGACACTTGGATCTTAAATCCATTACATAATTCTTTTTTTCTGTAGTGTGTGGGACATGAAACCTTTTTCATGTATGAAAAATGCCCTAGAATCTTTAATATCCAAATAGAACAGACAGGATCTCAGTTCTGTTTTTTTCTGGGTCAAGGATGAAGGACCTGCCAGGATTCCAATCTGAAGCATATCTCACATGTCAAAGTAGCTCTGTTACCTATCTCTCCTCATGTTCCCATTGTAAATACTTAATCTGCCTTGAACTTCTAAACACAGTAGGAAACAGTGTAGACTAGGAAGATTTTGTTGCTGATTGATTCAAAGACAAGAGGAAGTAGGGTTGGTTAGGGAGACTTAGACCTTTCAGCTTAAAGAGAAGAAGAGTAAGGCTTCGTCTACAGGGAAGTTGCATGGATATAACTTAGGATGTGAACTTAAACCAGTTTAGTTAAACTGGGGCAAACTTTTGTATGCACATTCTTATTTCAATTTTAGTGACTTTTTTGTTTTAGCTTAAGTCGATTGAGGACAGACTTGACTTAACTGAAATAAACCACTTTTAAACCAAACTAAGGGGTGCACTGATTTATCCATATTAGTTGAAAAACCAATTTATTAAATCAGTGCAACTTTCCCATGTAGACAAGGGGTACATTTTTCAAACATTCCTAAGATAGGCCTGCCTAGGACTCTATGTAAGACAGACATGCATATAGACCTTTTATTTAAAAAAAAACAAAATAGTTTTCTCTTGTTATGGTTTGCTCCTGCTGTAGAAATTAAACAATATTTTGTTTTAAGAAGGCTGTTTTGAGGTGACCATAATCCACAGATCACAGGTTCCTGTAGGGAAAGAACTGCAGATACCCTTATCCAGTCGGACCTGCAAGGCAAGTATTGTTGATACACAGGTTGCTGTTGTCCAAAGCCCAGTTGGGGAGTTGGGGAACCTGAAAAAGGTGAAGGTGTGAGGCCTGTGGTTTGGGGGGGCGCACTGTGTGAGACCAGATGAGGGGTCAGAGGTACAGCTAGATCTGTAACCATGACAGGTAGAAAAGATTAAAAGTATTTCAAGCTCACTTTAAAAACTCTCTATATAATAAATGTTTGTTCAATTAGTATCAAATTACACTATTGGAGGAATTGCAAGTATTTAAATATTTAACACAAATGTAAAACCTGGCCTGCCTGCCTTCCCTCCCCCCCCTCTTGTCTTTCTTCTGGAAGTGACTAGTCAACCCGCTGGAGCACTTGAGTCATAGAGTTGGTTTTGAGGTGGAATAATTTAAACCAAAAGTATATCTTTAAGTAAAGGAAACAATGTGTATCAACAGCTTCTGAACTGCCCACTTAGTGCTTCGAGTGGCAAAAAATAGACTATTGGAATCCGATTGTTCACTATCACATGCTTTATTGGCAGGCAGGAATTAAGGGAGGATGGGGAGAAGGGGGAGAATTCTCCTGACACCAGAATGTCATGGCTATAGTCCAATTTAAGATGGCAAGAGTCCCTTAAAGGAGACACTGCCAAGGTATTTTTTCATCCGTTCTCTCACTGATGTTTACAATAATCCCTTGGAAGCTTGGAAATCTATTTCCTTAGTGACTGACTTCTCTTCCTTTTGGTTCACTCATACTGTTCATGAGTGCTGGATTGTGTACATTGGCTAAAATGACCTTTAAAAGGATGCTTTTACAATGGCTATTGTTGGTTCTATATTTATTGTCTTACCATTCAATATTCCTTTCCTTTCCTTTCCTTTTTTTTTTTTAAATTTGTCCCCCTCATTATTTGTTTTGATGTGTTTGTATTTTAAGAGGTAGGTATTTTATTATGGTTTTTATTAGACTCCATTTATTTTTATGCTGTTGTATGAAACTTCCAGAACTTTGGTGCCAATAGCTCTAGCACTTTGGTAAAAGATACTATGTAAACTCTATTTCTGTATTCTCTATAGCCGTGATCATGCATGGTGACCCAGAAGGGCTGAATGCTGGATCTGCATGGAACCTGGTTGAAGTTACTGGGGTCCAGCAATTCAGTCGCCTGGAGCACAGTGCAAGATGAGAGCTCAAAAGGTTACTTATGTATTATGCACAAAAAAATGACATTAATAGAACATTATTAAGGTGGCAAAGTCAAGCGCTCAAGAGTTAGGAAATGGCAGAATTAGGGTTGCTCAGGCAACCTTAATCTGGTCTCCTTGTGCAAGTGCATTGTGATGCCATCTTTAATTACATGATCACATACTATATTTCCACGTGACCTCTGCCTCATTCAATGCACAGGAGGGATGGTGCTCACTTAATGAGCAACTATTCAGTGTTTTTGTTTTTTTCCTCATTGTTCAGTGTGTGACCCTAGGCCTCCTTTACTGCACACTATTCAAAGCCTGCTCTGAAGACAGAATTATTAATTTCCTCATGGGCTTTCCTCTGGTACTCATCACTATAGAATCTTCACAGACAACCTTTAATTCTGGCATTTCCTCACTTTTGAGTGCTTGACATTTTAACTTTAATGTTCCTTTTAACAGATTTTCTGGGGGTGCTTTCCTAGGTTTTCGAGAAAGCAAACTGAAAAAACAGAAATTCCATCATGTGGCATCGTATTGACACCCATGTGTCATGATTGGGGTGGAACCTTTAGATTCATCACACAGACCTCTGCCACTTGAGCTAACAGGGTAACTGATAGTAGTAGTAGGTTGTCATCCTCTCTGTGGACCAGCACAAGAGGGGGAGCGGACACTTTGCCAGTGGTTCACAAATATTGGCTGACAGCAGAGGAATGATGAGTTTCCGGAATCTTGTTTTCCATTGCAGGGTCTGGAAGTGAGTGGTCTCTAGTGGGCACAGACTCTTCTGCCCATTCTCCCCAAGCCTGACCCCTTCTGCCCTTCTCCCTCCAACCTGTCCCTGTCCTAGTACCGTCTCTTCCCCATCCCTGGCCCCTTGTTCCTCATCTAGCCACTTCTAGGCTCCACTCCCCCCAGGCTTCTTATCCCAGCCCCAGTCTCCTTCTCCAGCCAGTCCCAGTTCTCCCATTGCACACCTGCTTCTGTCAGATTGGTCTCCAGTGCTCCATCACCTATTTCCTCTTACCCCATTGATTTTTAAGGCCCAGTCTCCTTGCCCAGCCAGTCCCCGTCTGCCCTACATCCCAACTCCCTGTCCAGTTTCTCTCTCTTTCTATCCCTGCCAGTCTCCAGTCCCAGTTTCCCCTCAATCTACTCCCTCCATAGGTCTGGCTCTTCTCCCTTCTGTATTCAAAGCAAGCAACTACCTCTTGGACACTGCCTGGGCACCAGCAGAGGGTCAAGAACACAGGAGAGACTGTCTCCTGCTTTCAGTTCTGGTGTCAAGACCAACAGCAAATCAGAGCTGCAATTGCAGGGGAAATCCTGCTCAGCCTTGGGCTGAAGCATGCTCAGTACAGATGGAATTTTTTGGGAATTTAGCTGTTAAAGTCTAAGGGTATGTCTACACTGCCTGGGATGTGCTGTGACTGCACGGATCGATGCAGAGGGATAGATTGAGCGAGCAGTGGAGACCTGCACAATCAATCCCGGAAGTGCTCTCCAATTGATGCAGTAAATCCACCCCCCTAAAAAAGTGAGACTGCATCTACTGGAGGTTGTTTCCTGTTGACGTAGTGCAGTGGAGATGCCATGCAGTGGAGATGCCATGGTAAGGGAATGTTAGTAAGTCAACGGGAGTGTAGACCAAGCCTCTGTCTGTACTGAATATGCGCAAACTGTGAGTTTTCAATGGGATATAACTTAGCCAAATGTTGCGTGGATTTTCACCGGGACAACAAAAAGCACATCTCTGACAAAGGCCACCTCCCTTTAAATGTTTCAAGTCCCTGCTCCAAAGCATGGAGACATTGGAGTGTTTTGTTTGTTTGTTTGTTTGTTTTTTTTAAAGTCACCAGACTTTTTTTAACATGGGCAAAACAAACTAGCTGCCTTTTCAGAAATGACTGAACCATTTTGGCTGAAACTTTCCCAAAAAGTTCAGCCTGAGGCAGACACTCAACATGGAAAAATTCAACCCAAATGCTTAACGGTTGGCAAAGTTTATAAGCAACTGAAAATAGGGTATTATAATGGGAAGTGTTAGGCAGCCTTAATAATAGGGGGTTCCACCAGCCCTGTCTATCATATAATTGCTGTTGTAGTCTTTCTCCTGAGAGCTGGGTAAAGGTTAATAAATATTTATATTCTGTTTAAAAAAAGAACTTGCATTGAAGTAAATATTTTGAAACAAAATCTCTCCTATTTTAAATAATTTCATGGGCTTTGTCAAAAGAAATGAGGGAAAAGATAGGTTGGTTTTGGGTCCAATCAACCTTGACGGTATTCTGTTCAGTGCATTTCTGATCACCAACATTTTTTCTATTCGTTCTAAGTGATCACAAATAACTACCTAATTCAAATAATAAATGTCTTGCTAATGCATGTCTATTAGAAAGGCCAAAGACTGAGTAGTCTTGGGCATGAAGATTAAGATTTTCTCTCCCCTTAGTGGTCTCTTTGGAACAAAGTCATAGTATCTTGGCCTGTGGACGGTATGTGAGAATCTCGCACTGCTCCTGTCTGTGTTGAACCTCTTCATGACTGAATGGAAGATTAAATGCTGCAGAGATGTCAATCCAATATCTTTCAGAAGCACCAAACTAATTTTAGATAACAAGAACAGGAGTTTTGAAAAAAATGTTTATGAAGTTCTTTGTAGATTTGTCTCATAGTTCCATAGTCCAAACCCAAACTTCTCAAAATAACTGTTAAGAATATTTTCAACAATCCTAACTGGTCTGTATCATTCACCCTTTGCTACCCATAGATTCCTCCAATAATTTGCTATAAATATCAAGAATTTCTAAATCCTACCACAAAGGATGGACCCTTTCCTAGATTGAAGGCTCCTCCTAAATTTATTTAAAAAATAAAATGGGAAGCTAAAATAAAATCTTTCATGTAAGAAAATATATTTAAAAGCACCTCTCTGGATATTTTTTAAAATATCAAAATAAAGTCTCAAGTCTCTGTCAGAGTTAATGCAGGAAGAGATCGCCTGAGATGAACCAGAGGGGAGAGAAAATTGAATTGAATGTAAGGTGAACCTTACTGCTACATCCACTCTCTCCACATCTTTTCACATTACTCCTGGCCTCTCTTACCTCACTGATACTTGCCTAGTCAATCAGAAAGTGTACATATAAATACAACTTCCAGATTTTTTAAGAATTCAACAAGAACAAAGCATACACAATTCTTTAGCTTTCTTTCAGCTCTCAGGGAAGGCCAGCTTTAAATTGGAAATGTCCCTTTGTCATCATTCCAATTGTCAATGCTAGAAATGAATGAGAAATGATGGTCTTGTGATTCAGGCCATTGGCCTGGTGTGATGCTTCCCAGTCGTGAAGCACCTTATTACCACCTGACCTTGAGGAATGCTTGTCTGTGCCTGCTATGGGTCAGCTCCCTGATTCCACGGCCTTGGATAACTCAAGTACTCCCTTCTCAGCCTATGTAGGCTCTGATAGGCAGACTACAACCTCTGAGCCCTGTGAGTGTCCCCCTGGAGTGTTCAACCTTGTTCCATGGGGTTTTCATATGGACCTCTTTTCCAGCTTTGGTTCACGTGCTGTCCAGTGACTAGGGCCCTGGCTAGGACTCAGGAGAGCTGGGTTCTATTCCCTTCTCTGTCCCTAACCTGCTGTATGAACTTAGGTGATTCAGTTCGCCTGTTTCCCCTCCCACCCTTTGTCTATTTAGATTGTGGGAGCCTCAGGGCGGGGACTATTGTGTACTACATATTTAAATAGTGCCTAGTGCGACAGGGCCCTTCGCTTGGTTTGAGTCTCTAAATGCTACCATAATAACAATAAATCAGAAATATTGCCATATTGGGTCATTCTATTCTAGAATCCATTGTTTAACCATATATGGCAGAGTGACTTGGAATGCCATATATGGCTGGGTGAATTTGGGAAACAGATTCAATGCAAGGGGCTGGAACATGGCTTTACATTTATAGAGTAGCTTTCATTAAAAGTGCCCTTTCTCTCACTCCTCTTCCTCCTCCTCCCCCATATGACGACAGCATTATTGTTTTATTTATTATATTTCTAAAGTTAGCAAACTTAGTTCAAGGGGATTAAAAATAACAATCTTCCTCCATTTGGACACAGCAGGAACTGCTTTTGCTGAATTTCATGGCCGAATCATATCTCACCCGTAATTGCTG
The DNA here is from genome assembly GCF_026122565.2 of Emydura macquarii macquarii. Lineage (NCBI taxonomy): Eukaryota > Metazoa > Chordata > Testudines > Chelidae > Emydura > Emydura macquarii. Next base: position 4,972,430 of record NW_027133667.1, read on the forward strand.
AGGGTGTGTTCCAGACTGTCACATCATTGGATAGCTTGCAATTTCTGTCCTTTTTCTCTTTTGTGCAGCTTCAGGCACCTGATTATTAATGTTATCTCGGGTAAGGAGCTAGGTCTCCATTTCCATGGAAACCCAGCGAAATGGCTTTGGAAGCTTTAAAGGTCCTTTATTTGTCTGGTTGCGTTTTTGTCTCCTTTTTAAGTGTTTTAAAACAAAGGAAGAAGAAGATCTGAAATGTAAAATGAGATACTGTTTTAAATGAGGTGGACAGGTATAAAAATGGATAACATTTAGCTCTTTCTAATCCTGCAGTAAAATATCAGCTGGTGAAAATCAGCATAGCTACACGGAAGACAGTGGAACTATGCCAGCTAAGGATCTGCCCTATAGAGATCTGTAAGTCTGTGGCATAGTTTCCCTTGGGAGCCGATAGAAGCTTCATTACTTGAGAGGATCAGAGCTAGGTAGGATAAGTTATTAAAATATATATATTGTAGATATCACTGGCAAGTGGGAGGGACTAGATGATCAGAAAGGTCTTTTCCATCCTTTATTACTCTCTTATGTATTTTTGCACAGTATTTAATTACTTTTTTCCTTGATCAATGTCAACAGAAACTAACAGGCATGTAAATGTGACACAAGATGACATTCCTCCCCGCCCCCCATAAGCAGAGACTGGTAATCATTTAGTGAAGAAGATGCAACGGACACAGAATAAATGTTTAAATACATCATAATAATCCCATGAAAGCTCAAATTTATCCTGTGCCTGGGCACACATTTACAGTTATATTCAGTGGGATCTCTCTCTAATACAATGACAATCCAGTTAACTCAGATGCATATCTTTCTTTTATGAAGGTCCTTTTTCCAGAAACAATAGTTCCACTTGTGCTAAGTAAAAATTACAAAAGTTATACATTTGCTACTAACATCTTTTTTATCTATAACAATGTAGTTAGAATACATGAAGTAATGAAAACACAATAGTTGTCAGTTCTTCCTGTGCAAGGGCCTGCCAGTGGTATAATGATTTGAAAAAGGGTATTTTCATCAGATTTTTGAAGCCGTGATAAGGTTACATTACCTGGCTCTGAAGTGGCATCATTTCTTTAATGTCCTAGGTAAATCTAAATGCATTGGCAACATAATGAATGGTGAGACTTGAATTCTTTTTGCTCCCACTCTCATACCATGATTTAATATATGAAATACATTGGTAGTCTCCTGCTATGCTTTACTGTAATTATTCAAAACACTGTGTAAATGGGGTTGTGTAAGCTCTGCTGTGTTGGGCCATTGCTGTAGAATGCTGTAGCATTTTGTCTTTTTTTTTTTTTTTTTTAAACATTATTTTGGGTAGTTGCAACATAGATTAAGAAGCTAAACAAAATACCTGCAGAATTCAATACTCGTTCACAGATACCGAGGAGGGAGAGAGTGGGACAGCAGGGTAAGGGGGAAAGCGTAAAAGTACCTAGATAGATGGACTGCATAAAGGGCAAAATCAAGTATATGGTTAAAGAAGCCAAGATACTAGTACAGAAAATTATGAGGGCTTCATCCATTTTCTGGAAGACATGGCTGAAATCCTGCGACGCTTCCATTGACTTCAGTAGGACCAGGATTTCACCCCAGCCATATCGGAATAGAAAGTACTACTTCAACTGAGCTAAATTCACAAACTGGTTTAAGGAATGTGTGTATCATTGATTTTAATGGAAGCTGACCTGCTTACATCAAGTCTGAATTTGGCTGATTTCTATGGCAACCTGTGGACACCTCTCCACTTACAAGAATTAAATTGTTTTAAATGTTGAGAATAGCATGTATAATTATGGCTCCCTCTCTCCCTGCCAAGGTGACTGAGGAGCAGTACAGATAATTAAAGCTAAAATACAACAAGATACAAACATGAAATAGACTCTAGAGACTGGACAATTAAAACACAGGGGCAGCTGTAGTTTAGTGGATCCAGCATGGGACTGATAGTCAAGCCAGCTGTTGTTCCCATCTCAGTTACTGACATGCTGTGTGACCTCTGGAGTGTCACCTCACCTCCCTGTGCGCCTCATCTGTAAAGTGAGAATACAAAACGTCACTTTGTGTTCTATGGATGAAAAGCAATATATGGGTCTGATCTAAAGGCCACTGAAGTTTATAGGCATCTTTTCATTGACTTTAGTAGGCTTTAGATCAGGCCCCCAAGTGTAAAGTATTAATATTTTTTATCATCTTCATTAGTAAAACATTGTAAAATGCTGCAACCCTCATTTTAGAAAAATTGTATGTGTATAGTGTGGATGGTGAGTGTTGGGAGAAACAGTGTAACGGGCTGATGATGATTAAAAAAACAAAAGAAAAGGGGGGGGAGGGGGAAAGAAAGAGAAAAACACCCCAGAAAAAGAAATGTTCAGCTAGTCTTTGAAACCATGGAAAGGGTGGCCTAAGTAGGTGACCGGGGGAAATATTCCATTTTAGGGATAGCACAGCCAAAGCTCAGTCACCCACTGATCTAAAGTATAATGGGGAATTCTTAAAGCCTGAGTGGTTTCAGAATGCATGGGAATAGAATTCTCATGGCTGGGGGCTGCCTTTCTTCTAAAAGTTTCTTATTTGTGAGCGTCCCTCTATAATATGCAGACACTGCCATGTCCTCAGAAGTATTTCTCAGAGATGAACCACCTTTAAACTAATGGGGTACAGCTGTTACCTCAGGCTGAGCTCAGATCCACTACTGATGTAGTGGACACTGCTTCACTGAAGTGAATTTGTCCCCAGAAATTGTATGCCTTTATGCTATCAGGAAATTTGGTTCCAGTACTAAGACCTATATGTGTTGGATGAGCAGTGCTATGTAATTAGAGATACTATCCTTCACATGAGATATACAGGGAAGTTTCTTTTACTCCTGTCTGGTGGCTGTTTAAAATTCCACTGCACTTGCTGATAATATTAGCTGCCCCCAGTGCTACCCCCGCATACTAAAACTGGTTTGAATGTCCAAGACTATGTGAGAATGGACTATTGCTGAGCATATAACATCTGTACCATTTTGCCTGCGTAGTCGTTACACAGTGCCGATGTTTGACTCATTGCTTTATAAAGCACGTCTGGAAACCTGGAGTCTGAAAGGCACCATAGAAACTAAATTCTACCTTAAATTACCCAAATTACAGTACTGTCAAAAAATGACAAGTTTATTACTAATTAAGTTAGAATGAATTTAAACAAGAAAATATTACTAGAGCTAATAGCTATATTTATGAAGTTCATATTATAAATTAACTAATAAATCAGAATAATTCCTCACTTGATTCAGGTGCTCATTTTCTCTGATAAGAAAACTTAAACATTTTACTTGGGAGGTAACACGCTCTGATCTGCACATAATGCATCTGTAATTCCATTAAGGCTTGCTGATGAGACCGTAGAGCACAACAGCAAAGCTTAAATTACCAGCATCCGAGGATGGAGTTACAGTCTTCATCAGTGACTGAAGTATTTCCCCAACTTTTGAAAGCTGAGACTGCCTCCTTCGAGAAAACGAAACCAGCGACACTCTGCAAATCCGCCATTTGTTGTTGAAGGACTACGTAGGTGGGAAGTCACTCAGGTCTGGTCTATACTACAAAGTTTTGCCAGCATAGCTATGTCAGCTAGGAGTGGGGGAAGATCCCACACCCCAATTGATACAGCTATGCCAGAAAAAGTCCTAGTGCAGGCACAGTTTAGACAGCCAAAGAGTCCTTTTGCCAGTAGTTTGTCATGCAGGGAGATGGTTGAACTATACCCAAAAAAGAACTCCTTTTGTCTGTAAAAACTGTCCTTCCACCGCGGGCTTTTCCAACATAGCTACTCTGGTATAGGCATAAAGAATTTGAGGTGTAGACAAGCCCTTAGGGTACATTGTGTGGATCTTCGTAATATGATACTTTCTTGCATGCTTTGCTTAGCAGGGAAATGGTCAACAATGTTGACATTTAAACTATTGTTACTGGGATCTGAATTGTACCCATTCACACCTTAAAGTTATTGTTTCTGCAAATGTAGGCAGACATGGTGGCTCCTGATGGTGTGGCTGATGTGGTTAGGACCAGTGATGGTGACAGTAGAGTCGACGTGCGGGCAGAGTTGGCAACGGGGTTTGTTGCAGGGATAGGTTCCTGGGTTAGTGTTCTTGTTGTATGGTGTACAGTTGCTGGTGAGTATTTGCTTCAGGTTGGGGGGCTGTCTGTAAGCAAGGATATGCCTGCCTCCCACAGCTTGAGTGAGTGAGGGATCATCTGCTAGGATAGGTTGTAGATCCTTAATGATGTGTTGGAGAGATTTTAGCTGGGGGCTGTAGGTGATGGCCAGTAGTGTTCTGTTGCTTTCTTTATTGGGTCTGTCCTGTAGCAGGTGACTTCTGGGTACCTGTCTGACAAAAAAAACTTCAAAAACAGACTTCAGCGAGAAACTGCAGAGCTGGAACTCATATGCAAACGTGACACAATCAGACTGGGTCTGAATAGGGACTTGGAATGGTTATCTCATTACAAGAAGTAATTGTCACTGTTCACACATTCTCACCTTCTAATCAACGGTTGTGAATAGGCCTCATCTACTCTAACTGAATTGACTTTGTTAGCACTTGCCCTCCCCATGGTTGTTTCTTACCCTTACCTCCTACCTGTGATTTCCAGTTCATGCATCTGATGAAGTGGGTTGCAGCCCACAAAAGCTTATGCCCGCAGAAATTTGCTAGTCTTTAAGGCGCTATAGGACTCTCGTTGTTTTTGCTGTATACACACTAACATGGTTACCCCTCTGGAACTTTTCTCCTCTTGTAGTTACTCCTTTGCACTGCCTTTCCAAGTATGACTAACTCTCGGTGTACATTTCAGAATGGATTATTCAATATGCCACGGTCCATAATTTAAATATTTTGTTTTTCTGAGAGCTTGTCTATATAAGAATGCACTGATTAAACCAAATTAGTTTGAACTGGTGCAAACCAATGGGCACTCTACTATTAGTTTGAGTGGCTTGTTTCAAATTAAGTTAAATCAATTAGGAACAGATTTCAGCTAAATCACAATAAGCCAGTCTTAAACTGAAATAAGAGTGTCCACACAAGGATTCACACTGGTATAACTAAATCAGTTTAATAAAAACTGATTTAAGTTAAACTGGTACAGCTTTCTCAGGTAAATAATGTGTAAGTCTGTCTTTCTGGTTTCTAGTCATTTCTGCTATATTTTTGTAGTACTTCATTAGCTCCTACGTTTTATGTAGCTTGTCTGTTAATCCTTTTTCCAATGATTTTTTGTAAGTTATTAATATTTCCCAAAATGCTTAATATGATTTTAACTCAATACTTTACTGATGTGACTTTGAAAAACTATGATATAGTATATTGGTCACTAATTAAGGTGGAAACAGCTATTTTGGGCCCAGTACCTCAGGTGTTAAAAATTGGTGATGTTCCATTGCAGTCAATGGAGTTGATTTCAACCACCTGAGGAACTGAGCCTTTGTTTTTAACAAGACTATTACAGGCTTCCAAGTGTTTAAAAGGAAGATAAGGCCATAACAACTCCTCTTGTAGAAAATCTCATGGGAACAATCTACTCAGGAAAACTCTAGTGAGGCTGATGTTTTATTCAGGTTAATTCTAAGGTGATTCTCATTCCCTCTCTCCACCAGAGAAGAAGATATTGCCCCTCTCTCATGCTCCTGGACTGTATGCATTCAAGTGCTTTACTGTGGTATTCTCTTTAAAGACATTATCTGCTGGTAGTTACAGAGATATTAAAAAGCAGTTGTAATTACCTCCCTAGTGGCATTCTTTCTGTAGAAACTTTTCTTAACCTTTTAATATTACTTTAGGGCTTACAAGCCTTAATGCTACTGTTGTGAAGTAGCTGTGGCTGCAGAGTTGTTTTGACAGTCTGCTCTGATGGTGATCTCAGGAGCTACCTAATGTGGATGGATCTTGTGGTCATATTAGCTTTGATAGCTAGATAACTTTTGCTAGCAAAATTGGGAGGAATTTAATGGTCTCTCTTTCAGTCAGTCACTCACACAGAGACTCATACACATGCTGTTTCTGTCTTTAAGATAGTGTACACACATCACCACACTCTGTCTTTCTCCTTTTAACTTTTTACTATAAAAACTTTCAATCTGTAGTTCATCAACTATCAGAAAAGTCCATCTTAATGCTAAAACCCTTTCCCCCCACCCTCACTGTAGAGAGGGACTAATTGATAGACTGCATTCAATGTGAAGGGAAGACTTGCTAACAAGTACACTTTAATACAAGAAAACACAGAAATTAAGTACATTTCCCTAGAAGTCTTATGATTGAGACTCTCTAACCTTTTTCTCAGAGCTTTGCATATTTTCCTCTCTCCTTCTCCCCTTTTCACCCTGGGGGTGCGCTATACACATCACTGGGTGCTGATGAGATCATGGCAATGATCAGAGTGAAGCTGGAGTGGCCTGAGCATCAGAATCCCAGGTTGTGTGAGTAGAGCCTTATTTACAGATTCCTGCAGTATAATTCATATAGGCCGTATTCTCAGTTAGTACAGTTGGGTGTAGTTCCACTGACTCGGATAGCGCTAAGCTGCTTTATGTCAACTGCAGATCTGGCCCTATATTTGAAGGCTGTCACCAGAATTTAGTTAGAAATAACTTCTCAGTGGAATCCTATGCAAAATGTCCGTCTCTGGTGAGCCCTCTTCCGTTATTGTTTTTTAAATGGCACTATTTGAGAAACACGGGGGGGAAATTTGCATTTTATTTTAAAAATAGTTTAATTTCAACACAGTTATGGATCGGTATATTTTTGATACTTGAAAATAGGACATTAGTAGTAACCATAGCTAATCTAAACATCATACTGTTGAATGCAAATATTGCAGTACTGTTAGATCAAATGCTGTAAAGTTGTCTGGGTTGTGTGTGTGGTTAAAAAAAAAAAAATGGAAAAAGGTTAGTTTTCAGAACTACCATGTTACATCTGTGAAATAGAGCTCTCTGAGGACCTCCTGGGAGGGCATTGTGAAGGGCAACACCCACTGCCAGTGCTGCCTAGTGGTCAGGTGGGGGATGGCAGGTTGTCTTCCAGGCAGTCCCCTTTTTCATTACTGCTCCCCCAGAGGCGGTCTGACTCTTCAGTTACTCAGCCAGGTCACATTTTCAAGTCCATGCCTTTCAGAGTCCAATAACAGGGAGGTCTTCAGGATCAAGTGATGGATTCAGGGCTTCTCCCTTGGGTCAGGACCCGATGGTCCAGACCCTTGCAGCTTCAATGTTGTCTGTCCATTAGGTTCCCCCAAGGATAGGCTTTAGTAGTTGTCCCTTTTTAAGGATTGGTAGGGGAACCTGGGCCCATCCTCTCCACCAGGCTCAGATCAGCTAAGCCCTGAACTTCCTACCAGTCTCCTTTCTTCCTGCAGGGTAAAGTAAAGAATTGAACTTAGCAAAGTTTCTGACCTTCTAAGAGTTTCCTAGGTCCCTTCTTTGCAGGCTTGGTCAAGCCACTATCACTAAGCCTCTGGCAGCAAGAGCTCCTGTGCTGCTCCTTCCCAGAAGTGTAGTGGAACCTGACTACCTACTTCAAGGCAACTGGGAGATATCCAGGTTGTCGGATAGTGACCGTGCTGATCAAATTCTTCTTGTTGACAGTAACTCTGTTATATCTAGCGACCTAAGGCATTGTAGTACACTGTTCTAGAACCAACAGTGGATCTCCAAGTGACAGGGTGTTAATAGGTAGTGGAGCTTGTGATGGACTGTGAAACCTACCGTCTCTCAGAGACTTGTCTGAATCCAGCCAGAGTCTCATAGACTCTAAGGCCAGAAGGGACCAATGTGATCATTTAGTCTGACCTCCTGCAGAATGCAGGCCACAGAACCTCACCCACCCACTCCTGTAATAAACCTCTAACCTATGACTGAGTTATTAAAGTCCTCAAATCATGGTTTAAAGACTTTAAGGTACAGAGAATCCACCAGTCAGTAGTAGCTAAAAACATTCCCATCAGGTCACTGAACAGCCACTGATGTAAAATGAGACAGTGGACATACCTATGCCAAGTCCTAGTGGACAAGTATTTAGATGGGAAGGTGGGGGAGGAGGGGAAGAATGCATTTGGCAGCCTTGTAGGAAGTCTCCGAGAAAGCTGAACCCAAAGGCTGAAGGGACTTGGAGACTGAACTACCCTCTGACTACTAGGAATGTTGCTTCTAGGTCAGGGTTGAGGCACGCTGGTGAGGAAATGTGCAGAAAACTAGCACAGCTGCCACCTGGGCTGGGCCGGTTCTATGGATGAAGGACTTCAGTCTCTGGCGCTGTTAATCAACACCTTTTAATGATCACTAAGTTTGAATCAAAAGAAACCAAACAAATTAGCAATAATACTGAATTGTAATAATTTATAAATTATTATTTTGCTCCAATCCCGTGATCGTCCTGTTTGGCGACTCCTTTAATCTCAAATGTATATTTCTCTCCAAATGACCAAAATGAATAGAAATACAATGAAATGGGGTCTGTGTGCTTGCCATCAAAAGATCCTTGATTTAAACATTTCCAGGTTTTGTGACGTAACTGCTAGTAGTGGCTCCAAGGTTCTCACACAGTTTATGCTCTTTAAAGATTAAGGAACAGATTCACAACTGGCGTAAACTGGTGCAGCATCACTAAAGTCAATGGAGCTATGCCAGTTTATCTCAGCTGAGGGTTTTTCTGCCTCTGCAGGGACACCATCAAATTGAAAACCACATTTTATATCTGCTATATTTACAAGGAACACTTAGAAACACTTTTGCTCAAAAAGAGATTAGACAATTGTTATCTCCACTTTGTTTCCTTTGTGTATTTGACAGTTCTCTGTTTGTTGTCTGTTTCACAGTTTGCCCTGTATAATCAATCAATCACCAGGGGAGCAGGAAAACACGCATGTATATATTTAAAGGAATTTAATTTAAAAAAAAACAAAAACAAATCAAAACAAACAAATCCAGATAGGGAATCGTATCAGAAAATTGAAATTTCTGAATTAGTTGATTAACATAAAAAACAAGTTGACAATGTCTCTTTAATTGGCTCCAGCAGAGCTGCTAATGAGCACTGAAGACCCAGGTTTTCTCCTCTGCCATGCTGGCTGCTGTTCTAGCCAATGTAATGTTGACACTTTTCTTGTTCTGAAAGCTCTCTAAATCTAAGTCTCAAAACAGACTTATCCCCATCTCTATGACAACTGTCTCTCAGGGTTATAAGGGAGTAAAGTAAACTGTCTTCTGATTGACAGGACCTTAGACCTTCAGTGCTGCACTATATTAATGGCAGCATCTAACTGAAGGCAACATACTCAATATAATTCCAAGGAGGCTTGTAACATTACATTACATCATGGTTTTATTTTAATTGGACATGAAGAGTACTTCCTAGAGGCACTGTGTTAAGGTAAGGTAGGGAGCATTCCAATTTTTGGATGACTAATCAGAAATGTAATAAATGCGATGTTGACCATCAGAAGTGAATTTAGAACACAAACAAAGGGCTCATTCTTTTTCAGGAGCAAAAGAAACATACATTTACAATTTGTAAACATGCAAATTATTTTGGTGTTAACCTGCACTCACCTGTGTCCTCCTCTATTTCTGTTGGAGATAGTAGAGGGTTTTTTGAGTTAGTAGTTGCATGGATATGATTTTTCAAGTTCTACAGACAGGAGAAAAGAAGCAACTGCTAGAGATTTAATCGCTCATAAATGAGTGCAAATAATTTAATAAGTTAAGAGATTTCTTAACTCTTCATCTTTTCATATCTCCAAGGAGGAAAGTCACTTCGGGTACTGTTATTTTGCTTATTTCTGAACTCTCAGGGCAGCGAAGGTCCACTCTGAATTATTCTTTGATGCCAAAATCCTTCAGTCCTTACTTAGACAATACTTCCATGGATTTCAAGTGGGTTTTACTTGTGTAGCGGGTTTAGGATTTGCCCTTAAGTCTGTTACCTGATCCAAAGACCTTGGTAAATGCGTCTTTTCATTGAGCTTATTGGGCTTTTGGATCAGGACCTAACAGAGGAGAAGGCTATCTAAAACCTTACAGGAGGAACTTTCACTAGCTTTCAGATTTGTTTACTTGTTTTGCATTTGCTGAGTTCATCCTCTTTCTCCTGCCTGCCACTATCACCTCCTCTACCCCACTTCTTCAATTTATGTCAAGCACAGGTATATTATTGTGGTAGTTGAGGGAATATGCCTGTCAATTTATGAATCCCTTGTTGTTTTATAAATGTCATGTATGATTGTAACTTTCTGTGTGGGTTAAAACCTCCATTTGGAAACAGGAACAGATGATGTCTGCGAAGCTAAACAGGGCCATCCAGGGGCCATCAACACTGAATAGCTCAACCCTACTAGAACAATGGGATTGCTTCTGGCAGAGCCATTGGCTTTGAACAACCCTCTGCCCAACAGCCAGCAGGGAGCACGGAACATCCCCAGTGAAAGAAGAGAAACGTAAAAAATGAGAATAACTGCTTTTAAATATGATAGACTCTCTAAGCAAGGGAGACAGTCTATCCCCAAAACAGAAGACACTGCTAGAGGAGCAGGGTCCCAGCCCTTCTCCAAGAACACTGACTTAAGGCTCTCAGGAGAGGTGAGGACTCTGAGAAAGGATTGCATTCAAGTGTTTGTTGTTTTTGCCTAGACCTGTAACTCTCCTGAGCTGTCTAAGAGAAAAATGTGTGTGTTTAAGAAGTCCCTGTGCTAAAGCTACGTACTTTGCTTTAACCCCATGTGGTCCCCAAGGGGTTAAACTGTAAACCAGAATGATCATAGCTAAGTGGACTCTGGGAGAGGATTCATAAGTGACTGGGGAGGCTTGAGAAATCTCAGCATTGATTTGGAGCTTAGGGCAGTGGAACTGAGGGGTGCCATGTCCCAAGGAAGGGTTTTAGACAGGGAGTCTGCACCCGGGAGTATGTCCAAGAGGCCCAGAGTGTGAGACAGTGTTTGGATTCTGCCTAGATCCTGCTGGCTTGGAAGCAGGTTGGATGCAAAGGCTGGACCCAGTTAACATAAGTCTGGTGACTGTCCGCTAGGGGGACTCAGCCAAGACTGTAACAAATTGGTGGCAACTTGTGAGCGTAGCATGGCAGAGAGCAAGGAACTAAACCACTGTTCCTAGACTGAAAGCAGAGAGTGGACCTTTTAAGTCAGTGTTTCTCAAGCTTTTTTCGTTTGCAGATCCCTAAGCATATTTTGAATGGAAGCGTGGACACCTTTTGAAATCTTAAGACATAGTCTGTGGACTGCCAGGGGTCCATGGACCACAGGTTGAGAACAGCTGTTTTAGGTTGTTTGAGAAAGATGGACTGGACAAAAGAGTTCAGGACAGTCTGAGAGACGAGCTAATAGAAATGTGCAAAGGGAGGAAAATGGACTTTAAAGAGTTTAAAAAATCAGAGCTAGTGAATTGATGCAGCTGCATGAAGTTGATGAGAAGTGGAATGGGATACCAGCCCCAGACTAGTACCCAATGGAGGGGTTAATTCCCTGGCACAGACCAGAGGCCAGAATGGTCTAGCTGGACCAGGAGAGAGAGAGAGAGCCTGTAGGCCGGGTGACAGTACCAGCAATAGGGGTGTCTGGATAAGTTATTCTAAGCTTTAGGTAAGAGAGATGCATGTAGACAGTTTGTGTTAAACCCCTTTTGCGCTTGTTTTGCTTTGCTCCTTCTATTGAGATTAACCCATATTTTGTTTTGGAAAGAATGATTTATATCATTGTAGTCACATCCTGGTGACAACTCCTGAAGGGAAGACTAGCAAGGCTCAAACCTAGTTGGGCCTTTTTGAGGAATCACAGTTGGTACACACCGTACTGTACCTGTGGGACCAAGTCTGAGGGTGGGAGACTCATAGGATTCCATCCTGAGAGAGATGAAGGTGCAGGACCTGTTACCTGAGGGGGTGCTCGTAGAGAGATTAGAGTGGAGTCAAACATGTAGATAGCCCTAACCGTTGATGATGATGATGATGATTATTACTATTTATGTGTAACAGAGGCCCCAGTCAGGATTTAGGATCCCATTGTTCTAGGCACTGTACACAAAGAGCTTACAAGCTAAGTAAGAGTTTGCAGACTAATTACAGTAGCAGTTGGTCGATAGACAGTAGGGAAAAAAGACTGAGTCAGGCATGCCTATGTGTTTCATATCAGTATTTCATATAGTCCTGAAAGGAGGAAACAACCTTTGGTAAATCTTCCAGAGGGGTAGCCGTCTTAGTCTGTATACAGCAAAAACAACGAGCGTTCTGTAGCACTTTAAAGACTAACAAATTTAATTTCAGCAGGCATAAGCTTTCGTGAGCTTCAGCTCACTTCCTCAGATGCAGTTGGTAGAAATGATACAGCAAATAGGTTACATATATAGGAGGCAACACATACATATCCAAGGGCATAGATAACAATGGGGTAGGTGGATAAAAGCCGCGTACTTGAGGCCTAATGACAACCATTGAGTAGGAGGTGACATCAATCACACCATAAGGGGCTCATTCACCTGCACATCCTCTAATGTTATACATGTTATACATGCCATCATGTGTCAGCAATGCCCCTCTGCCATGTACATTGGCCAAATTGGACTATCACTACGCAAAAGGATAAATGGACACAAATCAGACATAAAAAATAATAACATCCATAAACCAGTTGGAGAACACTTCAATCTCCCAGGGCACTCTGTCGCTGACCTGAAAGTTGTTGTACTTCTCCAAAAAAACTTCAAAAAAAGACTTCAAAGAGAAACTGCTGAGTTAGAAATTATCTGCAAACTTGACACATTCAAACTGGGTTTAAACAGGGATTTGGAATGGCTCTCTCATTACAAGAAGTAATTTGCTCTGATCACCCATTCTCACCTGTTTCTGGTAAATCTGAGTCTCTGTGCTTCTGTTCTTATGAAGGAAAGTGAGATTTTTGGTTATGGTTATTGAACTATTATTCTTATCAGTCTTTTTTCAAGTGTCATTGTAATCCAAAGTAAATGTACAATTTGCTATCCACACTGCTCGGGAATGATAGAATCTGAACATTCTTTTCTCCTCTCAGCTTTGTGTACTTACCTGAATGCTCTTCTCTGCCTTAACAATTAAACTCAGAGATCCAATGATTTTAATAGCTCTGGAGAGAGAGGGAAGAGAATGTGTTTCAGTATGTTATTTTCTTCAGTGTGTTATAAGGGTTCTCTCTTGTTAAGATCACTTTGAAATCTTTGTTGTTCTGGAATGATATCAAGATTGCTGTAGCTCTGAGTCATCTCTTGAATTAGATGTTCTAAAGCATATTGGGCAACCAGGAAAGAGCTTGATTCTTGTACAGTTACTTTATAACAATTGGTTTTTAGACCTCTGCTTGTACCAGAATAGAAATCAAGTTTTTCTTTTGACTTTTCATGCTTTTAAAAAAGCATCTTCAAGTATTTCTGATTTGCACAGAGAAATAGAGTGTTACCTTTTTCCATTTTTTTAATTTACATGCTCAGAAAAAGAGGAAGAGAGTCTGTTTTATTTGTATTTAATTCCTATTAGCACTCCATCTTGGTTAACTGAAAATGTGTAAATGAATAAACTAGAAAAGAGGAATCTCTTCTTTTTTTTTTTTTTTTTTTTTAAAGGAAGGGGGGAAACATAAAGAGAAACACACAGCACCATTAGGGAAACATGAAAAGACTCCAAAGGAAATATCTTTCTAAAAGAGATGCTCCAATTCAAACAAGAATTATTTTGAGGAAGTTCTGTGACCTGTATTATGCCGGAGAGCAGACTAGACGATCACAGTGGTCCCCTCTGGCCTTGAAATCTATGAATTCCACATTTATAGGTTATGTTGGAGCCAATGTAAACTACAACACACTATTAGGAGGGCAGAGAAAAAGCCAGAATTTCTTCACTGTCAAAGTTTGTATATGGCCATATAGTATTTAAGCTTAAATTTTAAGTTTTTACACAAATTTCAGCTTGTGTAAATGATTTATGTCAGCTGAGGGCCTGGCCTCCTACTCTCACTGTCTCAAATTAGATTTAAAAAAAAAAAAAGTAATATCAGAATGCTGATGTCTAAGACAGGCTGAAAAGAATCTACAATGATAGTGTCAGAAAAAATCCCTTGTCTTTTTTTTTTGTCTCAGGTTGCTGAAGATTTTCTTTTCTTTTTTTTTTTTTCTTTTTTTTTTTTTTGGTCCTAAAAATAGAGGAAGACTATTTTATACTTCCTAGAAGTAGTTGCAAGGAGTACAGCACAGATATCTCCAAATTAATGCCAACATTTTCTCTTGAAAAACCAAACCATCTATTTTCCTGTAGTAGGCTGAACAACATCAGGAGTATATGAATCCTTTTTGCAAGAAAGAGAATCACTTTCCCTGCCACATTTTAATAAATATGTGCTGTTAAGCATATTATAGAAAAAATAAATACTGTAATCATATGACACTCATCTTCATCTACAGTTTGTTCCATCTGTTTTCCGTCTGCACCTGATATGGGAAGAGTTCCAGACTAGAGCTGAGTTTTTGTTTGTTTGTTTTGTTTTTGGCAAATAGTTTGCTGAAAAATGTATATTCAGTTGAATTTAATTTTTTGTAAATTCGGGTTGAATTTGGCTAATAGTTATGGCCAAATAAAAAAATAGAAAAAGTCTAAATGGTTCAATTAAATGTTTTGACTATTTGTTTCAACATGACTTTATTCTTTTTTTTTTAAATTAGATAGATTGGTTCAAAAAAAATTAAAAGGAGTAAAAATACCCTGAAAATGTAACAAAATGAAACAAAAAACTGGGCAGGAGTAGGGGAGATGGGGGGCAGGGGGGAATGGTTTTGGTGAAGTACTATTCAGTGATATTTACAAACCTCCATTTTGGTCAACAGAGTTCAGAATTCCAGTGACATTCTGAATTCCTGAGATTTTGGCTTCTCTCAACCATTCCTTATGGTTTAGTCTTTTATTAAACGTCTCTTCGATCTTCTTCTGCCAACACAGACTTTTTAAAAGTCGCTTTTCAGGAAATTCTCCTTCCCAAAAGTAGCTATTTTCAGTTTCCAGACTCAGATGGAGAAGAATGACGGAGATGCCAAGAGAAGTTTGCTGGAAGATCAGCCTGAGCTCTAGCACCAGGGCTATTAATTAAAAGAAGGCAGGAACTTTCACTGATGTCTGAGAAGATGATCTCTTGATAAAAGAGAGATCCTGTGGCACCAAGAAGTTCAGCACAGCTCTGGATCCAGTTGAATCCATAATTCCCTCTCTAAGGGGTAAAGCCTAGAACATTTTGAACTTTCTAAGTGCCTGTTCTGGGATTTTGATCAACTGCTTCAGAATGTCTGCACAATACGCAGACCCCTTTGTATTCTCTTGAATACAAAACAATATGAAGATGCAGTCAAAAACATGTTTGAGATATCTGTGACTAGCATCTGAAACTGTAGAATTGATTCATGCTCTTCTGGAGCTTAGAGTATTTTTGTAGGACTGTGAGGATATCAGCGTCTGCAGCAAAGGACTTGTCTGACCCTTTCACTGTCCAGCCAGCATCAGATATCAAGCATGTTCATGATCCAAGGATGATGAGGAAATAGGCTTGCTTCTGACAACCCAGCAACAGGCAACAATGTATTCTGT
This sequence comes from Emydura macquarii macquarii, assembly GCF_026122565.2. Taxonomy (NCBI): domain Eukaryota; kingdom Metazoa; phylum Chordata; order Testudines; family Chelidae; genus Emydura; species Emydura macquarii. The sequence continues at coordinate 4,988,127 of NW_027133667.1, forward strand.
TTGTTCTCTCTGAAACACTTGCCATCATGGTATGTAAATACTGATAAAAGTGGCATGCAGCTTATTTTCTTTGATCTTGGGTGGTAATGAGTCCAAAAAACCCTTCCTTGAGATATTCACATATCGTTTCAAAGGCATCAGTTCATAAGCAGTAAGAAGGAAAGTGGCTTCTGCGTCTTATACAAAAAGCAGTTGCCTGTCATAACGGACTCCATAGTGTGTTAGAAGCACTTTGCATTTTCTACCCTGCCCAGTTAATGAGTGCAATATTGACTATTTTGTGACAAGGGCTGTAGAAACTGGATGTTTGGTCAAACTCTGAGCACACATCTTTAGCATTCCTATTACATTGCCTCACATTTCCAATCCAAGTATCCCTGTGTATTGCTTTTATCACTACAAAATGTATTCATTCACAGAGATAGTGATATCCGGTTTTGCATAGGATCAGTACCAGCCAAACAATAGTACAGAGATTTGGAGGCTGTTTGTAGAATGCAGTTACTCAAGCACTTGGTGTACTGTAGTAACCTTTCCCTTTTGCATTTCCTGCTTCAAATCCTAAATCAGATCACAAGTGGAAATTCATTTGATTGTTTCCAGGTTAATCTCTAGTGGACATGAACTGCTTGATTAGCAGTGTCTCCTCAGACACTCAAGAGAGGGACAGGGTTGTAATAGGGAATACTGAGACTGAGAATAATACATGTGTGGAGTCCAAGGTCAGACCAGAAAGGAGTGGGGGTGCTCAGTGCCTTATATCATGTTGGCAGAGCTGAGTGGGGAAAGCTTAAATCATTCTAGAGTTTAGCCAGAGCTATTTGTCCGTGACTTTCATGAGTACCAACTTGTGTGAATATATACTATACGCATCCACAGAAACAGGATCCACACTGGACCTGCAGGATGGTGGTGGTGATGTGTGGCCTTATGGTGCTGATGCTTAAGGTGTTCTGAGGATTACTGTGCTAGCACTGCATTTTATTCCAATTTCTGAACATTAAACTCACAAAGTATCCTGAGTTCCAAAAGGGTGTATTTCTCCTTTTGGGGGTAATAAAAACTTGTACACTTTTGCAGATAGATTGTACACTGAACACAAGTGGCAAGAAAACAAAATAATTATGGTCTGTTAAATATCTGCAGTACTAAAATATCCATTCTTTTTCCAGGTAGGTGTTTTTAACACCAGGGGAATACTTTAATGAGAAGAATAATGTCAACTAATTGCCTTTTTTGTGGTTCTTGGGGATTCAGGCATATCTCTGCACTCTAAACAGCTTATTTGAGGATTTTTATTTGCCAAGGGTGAAGGGAAGAAGCTCAGTAAAGCCAAAACTTGGGATATAAATTCAAATGCCCCCTAATCAAATATGTATCCTTTGATCTAATAAATAGTCTGAATCTTGCCTGACTTCTCAGTGAAATGAAGGAGAAAATGTAATACTGTTTTTAAAAAAAAATTCAGTTCTTAAACCTGAATGTCATAATTCTTTGAGTGTCTGAGATTGGTTATCTGTAGTGCTCCAAGGTTTCCTTAATGGCATAAACTGTGGAATTAGTATCAGACTAGGTTCTACATGGTATATGCAATGCTATCCATATACCCCAGAGATCGTGTTATTGGTGCATTGATAATACACTCTAATACAAATTACGGAGTACTAGATCTGAAAAGTAATCTGCAAAATATTGCTTGTTTTTCATTGTGTTAAGGTCCACAGATCAGAACTTCATGGAGGCAGAGCATTCCTGCGCTGCCAGTGACTGGCTGGTCTGGTTCTGCCGCCAAGCTGTAATCCAGATGACGTACCCATTGTAATGGAGCAATGGACCTTACTACTTGAAGAAAGGAAATTTTTAGTCACAGATACATTTTCCTATTACTTTCTCATAAAGTGATTACTGATTTACTTTTGCTCTCTGGGTGAAGGTTGCATTGTGAGGCTTTTGCTGCCTCGCATGCTCAAGTCAACGGGTTGCTGGAAAAATAACAAAAGTAATTCATATTACCTTTTTGCCTGAGAAGTCACAGTTGCTCTAATCAGTTACTTACAACAATCTAAGTACATTCACCTGGTTACACAGAATCCATTACTTTATCTATCTGCGTTTTCCTCCAGATTCTTTCCAAGATGGCTGCCATTTTATCTCTTTTTCATTTAAATCAGAAGATTAAATGATTCTCTCTCTGTCTGTGGCCGTTGTTTTTCTCTCCTGGGTATGTGTCTTTGCGATGTAGACCTTCTCCAGCTCAGCCCAGTGTGTTCTGGCACTCCGCATCGCTTACCTTTCACAGCAGTCTTCTGACAAGAGTTTGTACTACACTTGGCATTTTTTAGTTTGCATTGGGATTGATGGGCCATTCTGTTTGTTATGGTTCATGTGGGTTTGCGATACATGGGATTGTTTTAAGGTTTTGTGTTCAAACAAACCTGAAAAACAGCATCATAGTGGCTGTTTCCGGCCAAACTCCTAAATCTATCATTGGCAGGCCTGGGGAGGGGAGGATGTTTGCATAAAACTCAACTCAACCAAAAGACTCACAACCTGAGCTAACCTTTCAGGGAACATGGGCCAAGTCTCCGGTTTCATTACAAAAGGTTTGCGCAAATCTAATCCTGGCTTGAAATTGTATCCAAGGTCTGACATTGGGAAGGCTGTAGCCATTCAATAGGCATATTAACTTTTTAAGTCTGTATTGAATTCATCTTCCATCTGGAAACCTTATCTCTAGAGCTGGTCAAATAATTTTTTACATGTTGCAAATTTTGATGTATTTAAATTCAGTAGATGGAAATAATTTGCATTCATTATTCAACCAACTCTATGGTTCAACAAATAATACTCTGTGAATAATATTGCTTGCAAAGTTTGCCATTTTTCAGCTAGTATTGAATTACAAATACTTTTTTTATTCTATATTAAACCACCTTTACTTGTGATTAAGACCCCCACACTCTCACACTTCTTTGTATGAAGTAGAAACTTACTCCTATCATTATGACTTCAGGTTCAAGCAGCCACTAAATTGTGGTGGTTGTTGTCCTTATCAATTCCACCAAGAGATTGTGATGTCATAAATTCAGGACTGGCTTTGTCACAAGATCAAGCAGAAGATGCTAGGCAATGGTTCTCGGCCAAGCATTAATAACCAAAATGGTACCAAAAGGATTATTGAGAGAGACTGGCCACATGCTGGAAAAACCACCTTATATATAAATATTCATATATTGTAAAGTCTGCTGTAGTATGAAATTACCTCTTTAAAGGTCCTCAGTCTCAAGCCTTCATTTGGTCCTCATAAAAACCAGATTATAGTCAATTGACCACACCATAGTGATGTGCATTGTCTCTCTAGCTAGTAAATTATTCTGTCATGATGCTTCTGCTGGCTGTTGAGAGCTTCTTCCCTCAGGATCTCTCCCATATTTAAAGGGGATTTAGTCTAAGGTAAAACATTTTTAAAATTTCCTTTTATGCCAACATATTGGTGATATACAGTGGCATGAGGGAAAGAGATTGGATGGGGACTGGATGATATAATTGTACTGAGTGTTCATTAAATGAGATCGTACCAACAGAATAGGGTGCCATTCTGAGAATGGGGGCAAAATTATCCCACCTGATTTCCAGGACATGCCCTTGAAGTCTTGAGGGCTCTGAGCTCCAGTGCACTGTGTGTTTAAGGGCAGTAAAGGGATTAATTTAGCATATGGCTGAGCTGGATCATCATCGCTGGCTTTGTTGACTTTATTGTAAGTTACCTTGGGATATTTGTATGAGTAGGCGACCCTATAAATAGCATAGTATGATGGGAGTGTTATTGGAGAAAAGCCTTTTACAAAAACAGATTGTCATTTCATTTCCTGGGCTGGGGGGGGGCGGAGGAGGGAAAGGGGAGAGAAGGTATGTGTTAGGCTTGCGAAAAGAAAGGAATTCCCCTCAACACACTCCCGCACCCATAGCTGTGACCACTGAAGCTGAAGAAAGAACTTGTAAGATTTTTTTTTCGTTGTCACCGATCAGGCCATGCTGTCCTGATGTTTGCAGCGCTATACCTTTAAGAAGCCCACAGTCCAGAGGCAGCCTGGTATTATAATAGCATGTGCTTCTATTTGAGGGATCAAAGTTCAAGGATGACTTTACTCCCTATGCAGGGGGGGGGCTGGAGAATATGGGGCGGAAGAGCACTCAGCCTTGTTATCTGGGAGTGTCTTTGGCTGATGCTTTGAATAGCATTTGTGGCCTTTGCAGGGAATCCTATCCCTCCTAAAAGGATTTTGGCCACACGGGCCCCAAAGAGACGGGAATGAAGTAAATAGTGAAAGAAACTGGAGTATATCCCTGGCAGAGCTCACCAAAAAGGGGCAGCATCTGATCCTATCCTGCTCCCCACGGTTTCCTCGGTTTCCTGTGTTAGGTTTTCTGTTGTTTAAGTAGGGGTTTTTCTCAGGTGGTAAGCTGTCTGCGTAAAGCAAGCAGGGTGTTTTATTCCTTTCAGTAAAAGCATCTCAAATCTTCATTTGAGTTGCAAATACAGTGAGCTAACCCGCCCTGGTGCAAAGAATAGGAATTCCATTTCAGTGAGTGCAGAGGGCTAAATATGGTCCAATGGATTGTGCCCTGTATCATGGGTCTAGAAGGATGACTGATCTGTACTAAACAGCACTTTTCAATGATCAAACTTGCTTTATTTTTCTACTAAGCGGCTTTTGCATTCTCCTCTCACCCTTGCTGACTTTCCTCAACCCACTCACCTGTCCCCCGACTCTTTACAGCATAATATATAACCTTCTAGCCCCATTTCCACCGAACTGAAATTTACAGCTATGCTGCCTCTGCTGATTTCTAGAAAAAAAAAAAAAAAGAGTGCTGTTTTGTTTTTGTTTTTTCTTCTCATCTTGCAGGAAAGCAATCTCCAGGTCAGGCCTCCAGCATCTGGCTCCTGTGCACTCCCTCAACATCGCAATCTCCAATGGGCCAGGGAAGGAGCCAAGAACAGCACTAGAATGGAGTGTAGGTGTTTTATTTTTAATCATGACAATTTATCTAAATAACATCTCCTGCCCAAATTCCCTCCAACCTTCATTTTTTACATGGATAGGTAAAGGTGCATATAACAAGGTGAAGGTTAGGTCTGGTGACTAAGAACTTGATCCTGTAAGTTGCAGAGAACTCTGGCGTCTATCCAGCAAAACACTTAAGCACATGAAAAGTCCGTCAGAGTCAATGGGACTGCATATGTTTAAAGTTAAGTTTGTAATTTTGCTGGACTGGTGATAGACTGCTCAGCATCTTTCAGGATCAAGCCTGAAGATGACAACCATGGGTGCATTAGAGAGATTTTATTTCTTTTTGAAGTAGTTTTGTGCTTTAGGTCAAGCAATTTTAAAATCACGACTGGATGTCTTTTTAAGTGACATGCTCTACTTCAGCTACTGGTATTTAGCTTGAAGTGGGAATCACTGGGTGAGATTTTTTTTTATAGCCTGTGTTATGCAGGAGATCAGACTAGATGATCACATTGGTCCCTTCTGAACTTAAAATCTATGAATTTATAATAGAGTCCAGAGAAGAGTGTTAAAAAAGTTCAATCCTCTCAGAGTTTGAGAGATCCTATGCATAGGCCAAAGGAATTGTCCTGACCAGACCTAGATCATGCTTTGGGGAAAACTTAGTCCCAGATTCAGCATGGTATTTAAACACATGCTTGTCTTTAAGCGCGAGAGTTGTCCCACTGAAGTCAATGGGACTGCTCATGTGCTTCAAGTTAGGCACAAACTCAGTTAAGTATCTCGTTAAATCATAGCCTAATAGAATTACTTGCACTTTTCAAAAATGGTGCTCTACAATGTACATCTCCCAAGTGGTTTCTCAATAACCTGTATAGAAGCGCACTGCCCATCTATCAGGGGGAACTCATATGGAACTAGGGATGTGATATGTACACTAAGTTCTTTGATGCAATGCTTGCATTAATTTGTATTAGGATTGGAAAGGACAGATTGATATTTAATCCATTTCTCTATATCACTGCAAGATAATATGTATAGATTCCTACAGCATCCCTCGTGGTTCTGTCTTGCTTTTCCTTTAGAACTTCTAGTGTTGGAGATTCAATGACCTGCCGTGGCATCTAGTATGTAACTGCCATCATGGTCAAAAAGTGCAGCCTAAATCTGTAACCTAAATGTTTCCTTCCTTAATGTCTCCACAATGATGGCCGAAAATAATTCCCTGCTCACACCCTTCATTTTTGTTAACTCCTTGCAGGCTATTTGTCATTGTTGCATATGGAAGGCAATGGGTCCTGGTGGCTAGACCACTAGACTGGGACTCAAGAGATCTGAGTTCTAGTCCTGACTCTGCCAGTAGCCTGCTGGGTGACGTTAGGCAAGTTGTGTGCTTCAGTTTCCCCATAATGATACTGACCTTCTTTGAGATCTGCTGATGACAGGTGCTATACAAGAGTAAGGTATTTGTTTCTGAAGTTTTCTTTTCTTTCCCACAGGTGTATACATTCATAGCTTAATCTCACTTTTATTAGTCACATTTTCTAAACTTTTTATAACTTTCGCTACCCTTTGGCGTCTCTCTAATTTAGTGACAACTTTTTGCAGTGCTGCTGTACTGTGTATACCCCCTGAGGAGGTGCTTTTATAGCCATAGGACAATGTGGAGTATGCCCTTGCCTAAAGATGATGTGTGGTGTGTAACCTTCCAGTATGGTATATGTGACACCTACCTCCAATCAGCCCATGATACCAGCCTCCATTGTCCACTTATCAAATGAGCACCTTTATGCATTCTCCCATGCTGCCTCACATGCTTGGGAGGAGTTCCCTGTAAACACCCACAAAATGAACTCCGTATCCTCCTTCAACACCTTCCTTAAAGCTCTCCTTTTCTTTCATGCCTACAAAACACTTGACAACATTTAGGTTGCTGATGTGCTGATATGACTGCCTATCAGGTTGGCCAACATTGTTTCTTTGTACTCCCCTGTCTGTGTCTGTCCATCTGTTGTCTCTTGTCTTATACTTAGATAGTCTTTTTTTGTTCTGTTTGTACAGCGCCTAGCACATTGGGTTCCTGGTTCATGACTAGGTACTATAGTAATACTGCATATTATTTATTTATTTATTATACCAGGGTCTATGATGTATGTTCTTTGAAGGAATATTCCTTTGGCCTTATGGTTGTATATGTGTCCTTACTTATGGATATATTGGACACACTTCTGCATCTTTCGAAGTAGCAAAATTCAGAATTGGACCCTGGCGTACATTCTGTAAATGGACAATTATATAGGCCTATGGATGTATGTTGAGAGTTCTTCAGAGGGAAACTATTATAACTCTATGCTATGGTCATGTTATAAAGCCTTAGGGAAAGGTCTTGTAGACGTTAATAGGAATGAAACGTGTAGGAGTCTATAAAAATAGATTTATATTGAAATTACTCTGAAAACCAACCTAATTTAATACAGGATGGTATCATTTCATAGGCTTCTGTTTTTAACTGCCCATATGGAATTAGTTGGTAAGACTAAAACTCTCAATTACATTTTATAGATGTTTAAAAAAGTATGAAAAGGTTATTCTTCCTATTCAGTTGCATAGGACTTTTCCGTAAGAGTGTCCATATTGCCCATTGGATGTATTTGCACCCCATGAATGTGAATCTGTATGGTTCCATCATATTCTGGCTCTTTTTGATATCTTGTTCTAGCCAGAGCTATTGGTCCCTCACCTTAAAGAGCAATGGATTGAAGTGTGTGCGTGTGTGTGTGTATTTGTATTTATTCATACACTACATTTACATATACATTAAATAGTATATCAACACTATTCCCACTGGTATTCACTTGTCACAACATCAATTAAGATGAATGCTTTTCTTTTCCATGTCTATGGTCTCCCTTATAAATCATCATTTCATATACTGTTAATTTGTACACCGAATCATGCCTCTTCCTATTAATGTTTTTGCAAAACTAAGTCTTGTAGTTGGGAATTGAGTATGCAGATGAGAAGAGACATATATCATCAGAAACTCACATGAGGAGGGGGAGTCTTTGCATGTGGCTATGCCACTATCCCTTTTTAAATGTGGAGTGTGGAGGAGCTAGGCACTTCTCACATCAGGACATAGTAGTGAATCTAGTCTTCCCATACAATTAAAAATCACTGAAATTGAATATAGATTGTATTGGAAGATGATTTTAGGATGAGCAATTATGTTTTGCTCTTTCTCTTTCAGCATTTTAGACTTGATTCTGGCCAACAAGGTAGAATTGGCTGCAAATCTGAAAGAGGAAGGCAATTTGGGTGAAAGTGATCATGAAATAAGATTTCATAATTCTAAGAAAAAGGAGGAGTGAGAGAAGCAGAATAAAGACAATGGACTTCAAAAAAGTAGACTTTAATGAACTCAGAGAATTGGTAGATAGGATCCCATGGGAAGAAAATCTGTGGGATTAAAGGAGTTCAGGAGAGCTAACATTTCCCAAGGAGACTCTATTAAAGGTTCAACTGCAAATTATCCCAGTGTAAAGGAATTATAGGAAGAACAGTAAGAATCCAATATGGCTCCATCAGGAGCTGTTTAATTAACTGAAAATCGAAAAGGAATCCTACAGAAAATGGACACATGGATGAATTGCTAAGAAGGAGTAGAAAAGAATAACACAAACATGAAAGAACAAAACCAGAAAGGCTAAGGCACAAAATGAGTTAAATCTAGCAAGGGATGTAAAAGGCAAGAAGAAGAGGCTCTGTAACTACATTAGGAGCAAGAGAAAGATGAAGGAAAGTGTAGGTCTTCTACTTAGTGGGGAAGAAGAGCCGATGACATCAAGAAGGCTGATGTGTTTGGATGAGGTCCATGGCAAACCTGAGAACAAAGTGGATGGGGGAAGCAGTTAATGTACTATATCTTGATTATAGTAAGGCTTTTGACACCATCCCACATGAAACTCTCATAAGCAAATTAGGGAAATGCTGTCTAGATTAAACTACTATAAGGTGGGTGCACAACTGGTTGAAAGACCATACTCATTAGTTATCAACTGGTTGCTGTCAAACCGGGAGTGTGTATCTAAAGGGATCCCACAGGTATCAGTCCTGGGTCCAGTCAATATTTTCATTAATGATTTGGATAACAGAGTGAAGAGTGTGCTTATAACATTTGTGGATGGCACCAAGCTGGGAGGGATTGCAAGCACTTTGGAAACCAGCATTAGAATTCAAAATGACCTGGACAAATTGGAGAATTGTTCTGAAATCAACAAGATGAAATTCAATCAAGACAAGTGTAAAGTACTACACTTAGGAAGGAAAAAATCAAATGCATGAATACAAAATGGGGAATAACTAGCTAGATGGGAGTACTACTGAAAGGGATCTACGGTTATATTGGATAACAAACTGAGTATGAGTCAACAATATGATGCAGTTGTCAAAAAGGCTAATATCATTCTGGGGTGTATTAACAGGAGTGTGTATGTAAGACACAAAAGGTAATTGTCCTACTCTACTTGGCACTGGTGAGGCCTCCGCTGGAGTAGTGTGTCCAATTCTGGGAGGCACACTTCAGGAAAGATCTGGATTAATCTAAGAGAGTCCAGAGGAGAACAACAAAAATGATAAAGGGTTTAGAAAATCTGACCTATGAGGAAAGGTTAAAAAAATGGGGCATGTTTTGTCTTGAGAAATGAAGACTGAGCAAGGAACCTGATAAGTCTTCAAATATGTTAAATGCTGTTACAAAGAACACAGTGATCAATTGTTCTCCATGTCCACTGAAAGGAGGACAAAAAGTAATTGGTCTAATCTGCAACAAGGGAGATTTAGGTTAGATATTAGAAAAATCTTTGACTGTAAAGGTATTTATGCCTGGAATAAGTTTCTAAGGGAGGTTGCAGAATCCCCGTTAGTGGAGGTGTATAAGAATAGGTTGGCAAAATACCTGTCAGGGATGATCAAGATTTACTGGGTCCTGCCTCAGCACAGGGGCGCTGGATTTGATGACCTTTTGAGGTCCATTCCAGTCCTGCATGTCTATGATTATATGACAAATAATGTTGTTCCCAGAGAATTCTATGAAGGCCTGGACCCTTTCAAACTGGTTTTTACCTTCCATTGTTCTCAGTGGCGTTCAAACTACAGCTACCCTTAACAAAAGTGCTCTCTTTCAAAATGGTTATTGCCTTCCTTTGCTCACAATAGGAGTGAAGCAAAGTTGCCCTCATCTAAGATAATTGCACCTGATAGCACAGGGAGGCACCAACTTAGGTGAGGGCTGCTTGGATTAGTTTCTCTCTCTAGAAAAACATTATTATGCAGCTTCTGCTGACATAAATGGTCAGTTAAGAATAGTAGCAAAAAATGACTGTCCTGAAAATGTATTTAAAAACCCTACCCATTGCACTAAGTGTACTCAACTGCAGGAGTCAGAAGGTAGACTGATGTGTATGTGTAGGGGGGATTGGAAAGGAAAGGTATACTGGAAGAGGGGTGCATGCGTGCATGCAGATGATGTGGGAGATAGAAAAGAGGGGAAAATTGGATCATAGGCAGTGGCTACTTTGTTCCAGAGAAGAGTGAAGCAGCCAGAACACACCAATGAATCTAACCCTGAAAGTTAAAATTTAAAGGAGAGGGTGGTATAAGGTTGATAATGTATAGAAATCAGGGGCGTGCGCAAAGCGGGGTACAGAACTTCTCCAGCCTTGTGGCTGCAGGGTGGGGGAGGGGAGAGGGAGGCGAGTGAAGTCCTCTGGCCCCAGTGCTGTGGAGGAAGGAGGAGTGAGCTTCTCCAGGCCTGAAGTTGTAGGGGTGGGCAGAGCTAGCTCCTCTGGCTCCAGGGCCACAAGGGGCTGGGGGGCACAGAGCATGTCCCTCCAGAATTTATCAAATTTTTATTCCTGGGTACGCCCCTGTTAGAAATATCACATGGCAATGTTTCTTGTTTAGTATTCATGTATGAGAATTTTAATATTTAAACAAAGAAATTCCCAAATAAAAATTGTGTTAACCTTAATTCCAGTTTATCAGTAACTTAAAGGTGGTAATAGTACAGAGTTGTAATTGTCCCTAAAACAAGCATTACAAACTCAGAAAATTCAGAATTAAAGTTAAACTTGAAATAAATCCAAATATGGTAAAGTACGGAAATACACAGTAAAGGCTCCCAGATAACCTTAACTCCACCCAGTAGTGGCACCAGGAGGGAAAAAAATAAAAAACCCCTAATGTAACTTTAAAAATAAATTTAATATAATTTAGAACAACAAATATTATGCAGTGATCATAACTGTATGTTTATTGATTGCTGTCCATATAGGTGGATGTGGTAAGTGGATTCATATCTTAGCCTACCATATTTGAAAGCTTTTCCTCCTTTAAATGGTTTATTTACAAATCCGTTCATCTGTAATTTTGAAAAGCTCACTCCATGATAGGAATTATAGAAAGGTCCTTTCTAACTGTTACAAGTCAGGATATATCTCATTTGAAATTAGAATGTTCAGCCAACTGGGTGATCTGACTGGCTCAATATCCATGGCTGCTTGCCCCTCTAAATTAAATTATCCAGGTTAGTTTGCATTGCGTTTCAAAGCACTCTGACTGCAGCTTGCGGCGCTGTCACATATGAGGTGGCCAAAGGGCTTCAGTAAAACCTGATTTGGCTTTGAACTATACTGGGGCACTTCTTAAGGAGAAACCAAGTTAACAAGCTGAGCAATATCTACAGCTAGTTGTAGTCAAACACAAGTAATTACAATTGCCCCTAAATTCTACTCTGTGGATATTAATTTCTCTTCAAATTGGGGCAGAGTTAGTGTTTTTCCATACACAAAGAGCAATCATATACCCAAAAGAACTTTGATTTATATGAAATCAATAACAAATCAAGAACAAACAAATGGAAAGTCTCCATCTGAGAGAGCACAGTGTGTGTGTCTCACCTCTATAGCAGCCTGGATCTGAACACCCGGCAGCTGCCTCTCTTTCAAGGAGCAGATCTGTTTCAATTTACAAGTGCAATCATAGCAGATACAAGTTACATTCATGATAGTGGTAAAGGGACTATCTCCTAATATTTTTGTATTGTGATGTTTTCTTTCATACTGCAAAATATTGAACAGGAGGAGTTTCTGGCTTTTCCCAAATTCTAGGTTGGCTTTATGCTTGCCTTATCCCATTGTCTTCCTGATTCAAAGTAAACCTCTGCACATGAACAATTCCACCAGCAAGTGCAAAACAACTTAACCGGGCAAAGTATTAATTAAGACTCCACCCAACTCAGTCTTCAGCAGAAAACTATCTGTACATCAGAAATATAAATATAATAATTTGGACTCAGTCACCCTTTATATTCCATGCAGCATTTCAGATGAGAGGGCCATAGTGGCACCTTCCAGTCTTAACATGTATGGGGCTGACTTTCTGTTGTTATGTACCCTGTGGAGTAAGGCTGGTTGAAAATTTTCTGATGGAACATTTTTCCACCAAGAAATACTGATTAGTTTAAATTGAAACATTTTGTGGGAATGTACGAAATTCATCAAAATTTCTGACAAAAAATTATCAGAAAATTTTGCTTCAATAAGGTCAAAGCAACTATAGTTTTAACTTTAACATTACTGTATAAGAGTCTCATTCTAAATTATAGTAAAATATAAAAGTAGAAACTATGAAGTCAAAGTGCTTCAACCTTTTTGAGCCAAAGCCTTTTGATAAAGTGATATGATATTTCCACAATGAATTTTTTTTTTCATTCTGATTTGTGACTTGAGGAAATATTGAAATGTCAGAATTTTCCTCAGAATGGGAATTCCACGTTTCAACCAGCTCTATCCTGGAATCATTTACGCCAGAGGAAAGTGAGTGCAAAATGGGTATAAATGCCACTAGATGGGAATGGTAAAATTGTATGCCCATTTTTGTACTGATGTAAATGACTAGGTGCAGGGTCACAGAGAATCAGGCCCATAGGGGTTAAGACCAGAAGATGCCACTATGATAATCTAGTCTGACTTGAATAACACACAGGCCAGAAAGGGCAGCAGAGTACAAATTTGTTTTATTTATACTTCTGATAGAAAATCAGGTCCTATGAATGTCTGACCTATTCAGGGAGAACAGAGAAAAAAAATCTATTTTGGTCTAAACTGGGTTATGAAAATAGGCCACTTTATCTTTAGAAACTTTGAAGGGAAAGTCTTGGAGAAACATGATGTGAATGGAGGTACTTTTAACCTGTTCTGTTTCTTTTTAGGGAATTTTGATTCCTGATTAAAAATCAGGACTCAGGATCTGTGTGCTTTCTTGCTTAGCTTCCCAAATTGATTGTCCCCAACCATCTTCCTTTATAATCTACGCCCTAACAATATGGGCCATTAGATGTTACCAATCACTGGTTAGTTTAGCAAGGAAGGTGTCCTACTTGAATTCTGTCTTGTGTTTGAGTGGGGTCACTGTTTTGGACAGTGGAGGCCTCATCTGCTTCTTTGTCTCACTGTTCAATTTAGCTCCCCATAAACTGGGCAGGAAATTAGAATTTCAGGCATTGTATGATAGGGAAGAACAATCATCTTCACTAGAATGAAGTAACCGGGCTTTCAAATGACTTTGTTTTACCTGATGTACTATAAAAATTGTTTGACAGTTCTGGCTACCACTTTCATGTAGACTACTGCTTTATTGTGGGGATGAACTTGAAGGAAAAATGGGTGGATTCAGTGACATTGTGCTCATATGAGTAAGGAAAGCAGGATTTGTTCCCAAGTGAGCTCAAGTCCTGAAAAGCCATCATTGTTGTTTATTATTATTTGTATTATAGCTCTTAGATGCCTTGACTAAAGTTGGGGCCCTGTTGTGTTAGGCGCTGTACAAACACATAATTCAAGCCTCAAAGAGCTTACAATTTACATGGACATGACGGACGAAAGGTGGGAGCGGAAGTGACTTGCCCAAGGTCAAACAGCAGGTCAGCGGCAGTCAGGAATAGAACCTGAATCCTAGTTCAGTCCTCTATTAGGGAGAGTATCAAGTCTGATATAATTGGGAGGATTTTTTTTTTGTTACTCTTAGGCTTCTTATTTCAGGTTTATGCAGCTAAATAGGGACATGCGGATCTGTCGCTATAAAAATAGCTTATTTTTCCTTTCCCCCACAGTCCTTTCTGGATTGTGACCTGATGACTTACTGTAAATTGGGACAATGATTCTTAGAGATACCAATTATCTACTTGCAGTTTTTAAATGCTAGTTAATATTGATCTAATTATTGCGGATGCAGTTGTATTGCAGAACTCAAAGAAACTGCGCCTGCTACATTTCCCTGTTAAAAAGCCTTACCTGAATTATCTTCTGGGTGAAGAGAAATAACTTTTGTCTCCTCATGTTGAAAACTGTCAGTGCTATTTAAAATAACAGATTTTGACCAAAATGGCTATTTCTAAGCATCCTGCTGTCGGACACCATCTGGTTGGAAAGCAACATCATTTGTGACTTCTGCAGTGTGTGAATCAAATGTCAGAGACTATGAAACATTTTCCATTATGCTCTAATTCTGGCAGAGCAAGATTCTTGCTTATTCACTTTGTTCAAATATTGCAAATACAACATTTTATTTTTCCTATTAAACCAGTATCACATTAGGATAGAAACTAGAATATTTCTGTAGCCAGATCTCCTCAAGCTGAGATTTTGTCAGATTTCATAAAGTAAGGAGGGCTGGGCTTGATAAGTACATGTGGGCGTCTAAGGAAAGTCCAGTTGCTTCAGTAAGTGTTCTGGGTGATTCATTCACGGAAAATAATTGAGCGCCATCCTCTTTATAACAGTCTTTGACAGATATGAATACAGTTATCAGGTCCTTCCTCCGTCGTCTTGTCTGAAAACTGGGTATGTTTGGTCTTGAGATCAGAAAACCGAGGGGGCACTAGATAAGTCTTCAAATATGTTCTTGCCTGTTATAAACAGAATGGTGATCAATTGCTCTCAGTTGAGGGTAGGACAAAAAGTAATCAGCTTAATATGCAGCAAAGGAGATTTAGGTTAGACGTTAGGAAGAGCTTTCTAACTATAAGGATAGTTAAATATTGGAATAGACTTCCAAAGGCGGTTATGGAATCCCCGTCACTGGAAGCTTTTAAGAACAGGTTAGACAAAGAACCATCAGGGATGGTTTAGGTTTATTCAGTCCTGCCTTGGCAGAGGGGGCTGGATTAGCTGACCTTTTAAGGTCCCTTCCAGACCTACATTTGTATGAGTCACTTCCCACCTGAATCACTGCTAGACCACCAATACAGCAGCTTGATTTTGAGAGCATTAACCAGTGGGAGGTGGCATCCTTCAGATGTAAACCCAAGGCCCTTATTTCTGGCCATTAACATTCCAATGGCATTTTTCACTAGAGTGGTGCTATTTCCTCCGGAGCTCTGAACAAATCATTTCTACCTGTCTAATTCCCTCCGGCAGTTACATTGGTTGTGGTATTTTGCACTTCCTGGCCTGGTTCTCTAGTCTGCAAAACATATCAATTGAAAACTCAGTAACATTGTCTTTTGCTTAATTTTTATTTTAAATATGGTGATAAATTTCATACTGATGAAAGTGAGGAACTGTTAGCGCTGCTTAAACTAGGCATAGTGTGGGCAGGTGCTAGGCAAAGTTCCTCCAAACAGCTCTGTCGAAACCTCGGTCCTGACCAGCGGCACCCCAATCATTCTTCTACAGGTTTATTGTGAGAGGGAGGGCCAATAATGATGCACAGTGTGATGGTTTTGTGCTGTGGAAAAGTATCTGGCAGGTTCTAGGATGAGACCACCAAACTTGTGGTTTAGATCACAAGTGATGAGGAGTTAATTATTGTCCTTTGAGATTTAAGCCAGGGTTCAAATTTTTTCACATACTGTACTCACCTCTCTGACTCCATCAACCAGTTTAACAATCATCTCTTCTCAGGAGAATGCAGTGAACGGAGAGCACCTGTGGCTGGAAACTAATGTCTCTGGGGACCTTTGTTACCTGGGGGAGGACAGTTGCCAAGTCAAATTCGCAGTGAGTGTACTAGTTTCAGATTTTCTTATCTGTTTGTAGGGCAATGAACCCAGTATTGATTGAAGAGACTACTTTAGAAGCTTGGGAACTTGCATTTCCTAGTGTGACAGATGGTGCCTTGCTTATAGCAGGGTGAATGATAGAAACAAACAAAACTATTGGTCAAATGCTTGATTTACAAAAATTAATAACCTCACAAAAATTGTTCTGTTTGTACTCTAGTATGTAATCTGAGGTGTGTTTAGTGAGTCCTTATTCAGATAAGTTCTCAGTGATGTCAGTAGACGTTTGCCTGAATAAGAAATGAGTTACAAACCCCACAGAATTTTGTCCAGAGAAAGTAGTATAGACCCTTAAAATATACTGGGCCTAATTCACCACTGTGTTGTTACAGTTCGATAAAGGGACACCTCCACTGAAATCAGTGCAGTTACCCTGGCATAAAATTGCAGGAACAGTGATGAAACAGGACCATTTTGGAAATGCTGGTGGGCATATTATCTGATTGCAGGCTTTTCCAGTCAAGAGGCCCAGACATGTGGATTCATGTGTGAGAACTGGCAATTTTTAATTGCCTGACCTTTTCTTGACTTGACTGAAATTATTTCTATTTTAAGGTTTTGTTGGTTAGAGGGTATCTAATAGTGTAATATAAAGTAGCATTTGTGCTGCTTTCAGGTGTGGGTGTATGATCTGTAGATGGGGAGAATCTAGTTAACTCTAATTGTGTTTTGCTTATCTTGATCAATTAAATGGCTAATGCTTTTCTAATTTGAATCTTTTTAGAGATACCACATCTTTCTATGCCTGCACTGGTCTATTTGTTACTTGGCTTTTTACATATAAAATATTTTTAGATCAGATATCTTTTTTTAATGAAAAAGTGATATGACAATATTAATCTATAATTACATTTATGGAAAAAATGTATAGACATTTTCATAAATGTAAGGCCTAAACAGGATATGAAATCTCACCCTTTGAAATATGGAACGGACACTTTATGATAAGTAGTACATGAGATGGAAAAGACTCATTCTTACTTTACTTATGCATTCTTTCCTTACTAATGCTTGGAATCAATATTGCATGCCCCAATTATTCAAAAATAATGAGTCCATGAAATTGGTTTACAAATCATGACATTAAAAAAAAAAAGTAATAAAACGTTTGGTTCTTTTTCCCCCGGGTCTTTAAGTTTTTAGGGTACACTTTGTTCCATGTTTTCAAGCTATTCTCTGCAATCATGAGGACTGGAAACTTACTTTTTATAAAAACAAATACTGATATTCTTATGCAATATCATGATTCCATCAGCTGGGGCTTTGAGAAAAGCAGCACAAATTGAGAGACTTACCAAAAAAAAAAAAAAAAAAAAAAAGTAAAAATAAAAATCATGGGTTGACAATACTGTCAATTTACTAGTGTTGTGTTGGTTGGAGGAGGGCTGTAGCTTTCTAAATCGAACAAATAACATATTGAAAATTATAAAGAAAACATTAATTACTGATACAATCGACTGCAAAGTTTCAAGCAAATCAGCCTTAATTTATTGTGTTGATAATCTTTCTTGCTTTCAATCATAAATGTTTCTGTAAAAATGACTTGTGAGTGGTTCATTAGAATGATTAAGTATGTGCAAGAAAAAGAAAGACTTAAGTTTTTGATAAAGGCTTTCTGTCCTTAATGGACATCCATTGCTATCTTTAATAGGAATTTGACCAGTGAGATTCTATAGAAAAGCCTATAGAAATTAATAGACGATGATATCTTTTGTATAGAATTGTAAAACCACGCTAAAGAATTTAATAGAGAATTTATGTTCCTGCTATAATATTTTATAGGTTGGGTAACAAAATTCTGTAGGACAATTATAATTTCTCTACTATAAATTACACAGTTTTTTTCTGCAAGGCATTGGTCACAGAGATGCCCCATCAAATTCAGTGCTTCATGTAAACAGTAGAGGAAGAACTTTTTTTTCCAATTTGTCTTGAGTCATTACTGAAATCTCTGTAAAGTGTGTATGTCTCCTTGTCTCTTCACTAGCTGTACTATTTTCCATTTCAGACTGTTCCTGTTAAGAAAGTGTTATGGTCAAAATTTCAGCATAACTTTCTTTACGATTTTAAAAATGCCTTTAGTTCTTGTTACCAGTCCACATGACCATGCCATATGTCCTATGCTCCCCTTGTTACCCTGCTTATACCTTTATTCTCAACTATTCACTTCAAGCCATTTTTCACCATATAGATCAATCAGGTTTGAAGACAGTCCAGAAGACCTGTTGGATAAGATGAAGGAAAGAGGAAGCTGTCTGGCTTCTGATAAATGTGTTTTTCCTGTAAATGATTTCCCCTCATTCCATACACTCTCACCCACATTGTTCTTACATGTTGTAGAAATCGGCTCTCCGACGGAAGTGTGCTGCCTGCAAGATTGTGGTCCACAATGCGTGCATGGAACAGTTAGAAAAGGTAAGAGGACACCACCTGCTGGAATATTGAATGTACAGTACAAATTTTAAATCCATAACTGAGCATTATCTCCAAAACCCCATGAACTTAATTTCTGGTATGTCAAATATATCAAAATGCTTTCGTAATATCATAGGTAGAGCTGGTTGGAATTTTTCAAATGGGAAGGTTTTTTTCATAGAAAAAAGGCCATTTTTAAGAAAAACTTCAAAAATTGTTGACTTTTAAGATTATTTTTGTTTTCATGAAATTTTTTGCAATGTTTTTAATTACAGTGTTACCAGTTTTAGCTGAAATTGTTAGCTGAATAATTATCAAAATTGGTTTACAGTGAATGAAAGTTTTCACTAATGTTTCAAAAATGTTTTTATATGAATTTTTTTAATCAAAATTTTTGAAAAATTTAAACAGGTCTATTTTGAACCATGTGAAACAGAAACAACTTTGAAAGTATGATTTTTTCAATTGAATTTTTAAAGCATATTGTTAATTTGCTCTAGTTATAGGGAAAATG
Source organism: Emydura macquarii macquarii (assembly GCF_026122565.2). NCBI lineage: Eukaryota > Metazoa > Chordata > Testudines > Chelidae > Emydura > Emydura macquarii. The sequence continues at coordinate 5,007,193 of NW_027133667.1, forward strand.
TTGTACAGTGAAAATGACAGATAGAAATGTCCTTTTTCCTATCCCATAACATACTTGCCAGTCATAGAATTCCACAAGTAAAACAGCATAACTCAGTTTATGGCAGCTACCATTGTTAAAAGGAATACAAGGTCAACAACCAACATTAATATTTTTAACAGGGTTCCCTAGATTCTCGCTGCCCCCAAACTTCAGGAATTTAGCACTTTGAGTTGCAATTGGAAACATTTTGTAAATCTTTTCTTGCCCTGGTAAATTTATTTTGATATCCATTCCTGCTTAGTATGGCCTCTAATGAAACCTCCCCAAACCTCCAAAATCCCATAATATGTTGATCATATAATTCAGTTCTCTATCAATCCTTCTTCATCTGGTAATACATATACTCCTGATTATAAATTAACTCAAAATCCATTACAGGATTAATTGTTTTCCAGTAGGATTAATGAAATCCTCGTGCCACTGAAGTCCATGGGAATTTTGTCATTCATTTGAATGGGGTCAGAATTTTACTCCACGTGTTTGATACTTATTTCTTGGAATGAAGTGGGTAATACATCAAAGATTTGCAGTGACAGCCCTTTGGAAAGAGCTTTTAATTTCCCCAAATTTGGATGAGTTTTGCAAAAATACAAATTTTTTGGAGTTCTTTTTTCAATAAGTTTTAGTACATTCCAGTTAACGCAGCAGAAAGTAAAATTAGACAAAATTGTATTGATCAATTTTTCTTGGCCTGTTTTAGCAAAACTGATGATAATTCCCTATTTCTCCATTAGTTTGTGGTGTCACAGGTAATAATAGAAAGTGCACCCTCAGATGAAGGCCATCGTGTTGAATGTTAGTTGGTTTCTACTAGTGTAGAGAGTATGAAATTCACCCCATGCAGTGGCAATCCAAGGTCTGCACATCTCTTAAATCCCATTTTGTGGGATGTCGGTAATAGACAGACCTTCTGCTTGGTCATCTGCCCTGGGGTGAATTTTAACTAAAATAATTAGAATTTAGGTGCCTTTTTCCATCGTATCAAGATTCAACGGTGAAACAAAGACTCAAGACTCCAGATGAACAGCATTAAAAGAAGGCTAATAGCATTGAAAGATTAATGTGTTTTAACAAGAGGAATATTTTCAGTAACTTCAGTTTGATTCAGAACTTGCTGATATCCCTTATGAATGGGACTTAGTTTGGCTAAATTTAAAAGCCAGTTCTTATGCTTACAAAAATAAACAGCAGGATCTTATTCAGGGGTGGGGGGACAAGGCAGTATGCCACGTTTATTGTGAATACAAAAGATTTCAAAAAGCAATTGCTTACAAACTCTCTTTCTCTCATACACACACACAAAGTTCTATAAAGATGAAGTATAGTTACCAGTCTCAGATGCTCGTGTTAGTCCACTGGCCAGGTGGCTAAGGCACGAGGGAGGGAGCAGGGGTCTGCCGGTGCGCATCGATGCTCCTGGAGGATGATTGTAGAACCAAACCCTAAGTCCTCATCTTTTTTGTTTTTTGTTTTTTTTAATAGGGGTAAGCTTTTATGCCACTCTATGGGTTTTACTTTGTTATGCTGCATTTGCATTTTGGTGTGATTATTAATCACCCATATTTTGCAAGCATGACCATTGTTATTTATTACAGTTGATGTTGTTTTTGTCTTTTGAGGTGGACCCCAGGGTTATTAGGGTGGGCATTTTTCGGCCAGCTGGGTTGTAAAAGTTGTTGTTTTTACTTTTTTTAAACTTTTGAGGCTGGTGCCTTTTTTGTTACTTCCTTGTTTTATGCACACACATTATTTACTTGTTTATTTACATACTAATTTTTTAACATTTAACTAAAACTTGTAACTGAAAGACTCAGATTTTTTATTGTAATTTAAAATGTTTTTTTACTATTGCAAAAGTAAATTCATTTAACAATGAATTTTTTTGTTTTAGGACATTTACTGATGTTACTTTAAACAGTGATTTTAAAACACATGTACTTTAATAATAGCAACAGTTTTACAAGATGATTTTTGGTAACTTTACAAACAGGGTAATTAATGACCAGATGTTGGTTTTAAATTAACAGATGGTGGTTTTAAACAAAGTTATTAACAGTTAGCAAATCTCTCTTCATAGCCAAAATGCAAAGCCTTAGAGAAACTCCTGGGGTGGTTTGTCACATACTGAAAAAGTAAAGGTATTTTAAATATCCTTAACAATAAAAATATAACAATACTGAGCAGTGAACAGTCAGCAGCTAACAGCAGTGTGAGTTTGTAAGTGGGAGTTTGGGTGGAGAGTTTTTCTTTTTTTCTAGGAATAGGATCTAGGAAGAGAAGACAATGAACCCGATTGAGGCAGCACTAGAAAATGATCCGAGGAGGAGAGGACAGAAAGAAGATGGTGGAATGCAGAAGCTACCGATGTACATCATCCTTGAGAGGGTATCTGATGGAAGCTACTTATGCATGAAATGTCACCTGATAGAGCTCATGGAAGAGAAAATTCAAGGATTAGAAATGCAGCTGGAGATGATAGAATTTAGATGGGGATTTGAAAATATAATGCAGGTGAGGAGAGAGGAAGTGGTACAGACAACTCAAGATCTATGGACGCCTGAGGAACAAAAGGATCTAGAAGGAGGACTGCCAGAAGAGGAGGATGATCCATGGAAGAATATGACCATGAGGACAAGGCAGAGGAAAAGACCAGCTAGTGGTGGTGAAATTGAGTTGAATGACAAGTTTGCTGCACTGAGAAATAAGGAGGAGAAACGGAAAGAAGATGGGGGTGCGAGGAAGAAAAAAAGGAAAGCCAGTCCCTACAGAAAAGAGGAAGAGATGATGGAGATGCAGTACAAGGGACTGCTAGAGAGAACATAAAACAGATTCATACCAACACCAGCAAGAGAGAAGTCTATGTGATTGGGGACTCCATACTCATCAGCTCAGATCCAAAGAACAGAAGAGAGTGCTGTCTGCCACAATCAAAGATATGAGATGTGGATGTGAGGTTGAAGAGGATCCTGATGAGAGCAAGGAAAAATCCCCTGATTGTGCTGCATGTTGGGATGAATGACACTGCTAGATTCCCACTGGAATGGATCAAGGATGACTGCTTGTGGCTCTTCAGTCCTGCTGACTTCTTTAACTATCTGAAATTTGCATCCCGAGAAAGGGGAAAAAACTTGTATGGAAAGACTTCAAACCCACCTGGATGAATAACCACCTCAAAAAGGTTTTTAAGCATAAGCAGAGAGCTTATATGGAATAGAAAAAAGGGGTTGATAAGCAAAGAAAGCTACATCGTGGAGGTTAGAAAATGTAGGAATAAAGTGAGAATTCATAAAAGTCAATCTGAATTAGCTTTTGTCACGGAAATTTAATAATAAAAGGTAAAATGAGAGTAAGTAAGCATGAAAGTAAGCAAGCATGAGAGTAAGGAAGTGCTAGGCAGTGGGATGGGAAGGAGATTAAAGATAATCTAGATATGGCCCAAAATAAATAAATATTTGCATTAGTTTTCAATGATATGGAACATGTGCATGAATGCAGTGTGGCTGATGGAAATGAGTATATAGAAATGGAAATTACCATATCTGAGGGGAAAAAAACTTAAATCTCAAATCCGGGGACCAGATAATTCCATCTCAGAATACTGGAAGAACTGGCACATGAGATTGCTAGTCCAGTAACAAGGAATTTTAATAAATCTCTCTATCCAGGGGTAGTGCCATATGGCTGGAGAATAGCTATCGTCATACCTATATTTAAGAAAGGGGGAAAAAAAGCAATCTGGACAATTACAGACCTGTTTGGCGATCTCAATGCAAGGTTTTAGAGCAAACTGTGACAAAAAGAATAATTAAATTTTTAGAGGTAAATAGTAAAGGGAATATAATGCAAGGTGGATTTACCAAAGGTAGATCATGCTGTAGTAACCTGATTTCCTCCTTTAAGAAATTAACTGATTTTAGCTAAGGGAAGTTTAGTAGATTTAATATATTTGGACTTCAGTAAAGCATTTGACATGGTAACACATAGGAAATTATTAGTCAAATTAGGCAAGATGGAGTTGAGTACAAGCATTGTAAGGTGACTAAGGAATTGACGAAAGGGGAAAAGGCAAGGGATTGTGCTAAAAGGTGAATTATCAGACTGCAAAGAGGCTACTAGCGGAGTTTTTGAAGGTTTGGTCTTGGGACCAATCTTATTCAATATTTTTATTAGTGACCTTCACACAAAAAGTAGGAATGTGCAAATGAAATTTGCTGATATGAAGTTGGGAGGCTTCATCAATATGGAGGAGGATTGAAGTATTTTACTTGAAGATCTGGATGTCCCTGAAGACTGGAGTGACAGGAATGAGATAAAATTCTATAGTACAAAGTGCAAGGTCATGCAGTTAGTCTAATACTAAGAATTTCTACTACAAGCCAGTGGCTCATCAGTTGGAAGTGACAGAGGAGGAGAGAGACTTGGGCATGTGGATTGATCACAGGATGACTATGAACCACCAGTGTGGTGTGGCTGTGAAAAAGACAAATGTGATCCTAGGATGTATTAAGCGAGGCATTTCCAGTAGAGATAGAGAAGTATTAATGCCATTGTACAGAGCATTGATAAGAACACATGTAGAATGCTATGTACAATTCCAGTCACCCGTATTCAAGAAAGATTAATTAAACTAGAACAGGTGGAGAGAAGAGCTACTTGGACTATATCTACACTGATGGTAGCAAATTCGCCGCTGTCAGATCGACTTATCTGGATCAACTGAGCGGTAAGTGAAGACCACTCAGTCGATCTAGAAATCGACATATTAAGACCACATCCTCAAGTGGCATTGCGCTGCGTCGATGGGAACCGTGTCTTAATACGTCGATTAAGTGTATTGAAGATGCAGTGTATTGAAGATGGAGTGCAGAACAGAAGCACAGAAGTCGACGGGAGTTGTGCAAGTTTTTTGTGTAGTTTGCGTAACTCTGGTCGACTGCCGCCGAATCTTCGAGGTAACTGTAGACAAGCCCTAGGAGACTGTAAATCCTGCCTTATGAGAAGAGACTAGAACAGATTGGCTTGATTAATTTTGCAAAAAGAAGGCTGAGAGGGGATATGATTGGTCTCCATAAATACATTAGGGGGATTAATACCAAGGAGGGTGAAGAGTTTTTTAAGCTAAAGGACAATGTTGGCACAAGAACAAATGGGTATAAACTGGTCACGGACAAATTCAAGGTGGAAATTAGAGAGAGGTTTCTAACCATCAGGTTCTGGAACAGCCTCCCAATAGGAGCAAATAATGTAATTAGTTCTGAGGAAGAGAGCTGGACAAATTTAGGAGTCCCATTGTACAATGGGATTGCTTTTGATGGTGGGGGGTCGGGCTTAATAGCCCTGGGGCTCACTCTGGTTGATGTCTTGTGCTCCTAAAGTCATACTTCAGTGTTTCTGCTGGCCACTGGCAGGGGTCCAGGAAGGGAACCCTTCCTCCCCCATTGTATTCTGGGGTGGGTTTTTTAACCTTCTTCCTCTGAAGCATCAGAGATGGCTACAGGTGGAGGTGGGACAGGGCTCTGAAGTGGCACTGAACAGTCTCTCTTTCATAAGCTTGGCTGGCTGGTTCTTGCTCTCAGGCTTGGCGTCTAACTGATCACCATATGTGGGGTCCGGAAGGAATTTTCCCCCAGATCAGGTTGGCAGTGACTTTGGGTGGGGTATGGGGGTTTGCCTTCCTCTGCAGTGTGTGGGTGTGGGACACTTGTCAGGATTATCTGGGGTGTCTCACTTAATCATTTCCCTGCCCTTGGAGGGACCTCAAGCACTGGTCCTTCCTAATCTTTGCCCATGGAACATAACAGTCTAATCTCCTGTGGGTCTCATTTATTTTGGTCCCATTTCCATTGTTGATTTTATTGTGCTGGGTGATGGTAGCAGGTGATATACAGGAGGTCAGACTAGATGATCTAGTGCTTCCTACTGGCCTGAAATGTTATGATTCTGTTTCCTGTTCCATCGTAAGGACATAAGAATGGCCATACTGGATCAGACCAATGGTCTCCCTATTCCAGTATCCTGTCTTCTGACAGTAGCCAATGCCAGGTGCTTCAGAGGGAATGAATAGAAGAGGCAATCTTTGAGTGATCCATTCCCTGTCATCCACTGCCAGTTTTTGGTAATCAGACTAGGGACAACCAGAGCATGGGGTTACATCCCTGACCATTTTGACTAGCAGCCATTGATGGACCTGTCTTCAATGAACTCTAATTCTTTTTTGAACCCCATTATAGTCTTGGTCTTCACAACATCCCCTGGCAATGATTTCCACAGGTTGACTGTGCGTTGTGTGAAGAAGTACTTCCTTTTGTTTGTCTTAAACCTGCTGCCTATTAATTTCATTGGGTGACCCTAGTTCTTGTGTTATGTGAAGGGGTAAAAACATTTCTTTATTCACTTTCTCCTCAGCATTCATGATTTTATAGACCTCTATCATAACCCCTTTTAGTTATCTCTTTTCCAAGATGAAAAGTCCCACTCTTTTTAATCTCTCCTCATATGGAAACTGTTCCATATCCTTTAATCATTTTTGTTGCTCTTTTCTGTTTTTTTTCCCCCAATTCTAATGTATCTTTCTTGAGATGGGATGACCAGAACTGCATGCACTATTCAAGGTGTGAGTATATTTGGATTTATATAGTGGCATTATGATATTTTCTGTCTTATTATATATCTCTTTCCTACTGGTTTCTAACATTCTCTTAGCTTTTTTGACTGCTGCTGCATATTGAGAGGTTGTTTTCAGAGAACTATCCATAATGATGCCAAGATCTTTCTTGAGTTGTAACAGCTAATTTAGATCCCATCATTCTGTATGTATGCTTGGGATTATGTTTTCCAATGTGCATTACTTTGCATTTATCAACATTGAATTTCATCTGCCATTTTGTTGCCCAGTCGCCCAGTTTTGTGAGATCCCTTTGTAATTCTTCAGTCTTTTTTGGACATAACTATCTTGAGTAATTTTGTATCATCTGCAAATTGTGTCACCTCATTTTTTACCCCTTTTTCCAGATCATTTATGAGTATGTTGAACAGCACTGATCCCAGTACAAGTCCCTGAAGAGCACCACTATTTACCTCCATTCTGAAAACTGACCATTTATTCCGACCCTTTGTTTCCTGTCTTCTAACCTGTTACTGATCCATGAGAGGACCATGATTGCTTACTTTGCTTAAGAGCCTTTGGTGAGGGACTTTGTCAGAAGCTTACTTGAAGTCAGGTACACTATATCCACTGGATCTCCCTTATCCACATGTTTATTGACTTCCTCAAATAATTCTAACAGCTTGGTGAGGCATGATTTCCCTTTACAAAAGCCACGTTGACTCTTTCCCCAACAAATCATGTTCTTCTGTGAGTCTGATAATTCTGTTTTTTGCTATAGTTTCAACTGGTTTCTCTGGTACTGAAAATAGCTCATTGGCTTATAATTGCCAGTATTGCCTTTGGAGCCTTCTTAAAAAATTGGTGTCACATTAGCTATCCTTCTGAAACTGATTTAAATGACAGGTTAGATACCACAGTTCTGCAGTTTCATACTGGAGTTCCTTCAAAACCCTTGGGTGACAACCATCTGGTCCTGGTGATTTTGTTACTGTTCATCAATTTGTTCCAAAACCACCTCTGTTGACACCACAGTCTGGCACAATTCCTCAAATTTGTCACCTAAAAAGAATAGCTCAATGTGGGAATCTCCCCCATATCCTCTGCAGTGATAACTGAATTCTTTGCATCAGTCATCTTATTATCTGTAATGGCCTTATCTTCCTTGAGTGCTCCTTTAATGCCTTGATCACCCAGTGTTCCACCTATTGTTTGGGAGGCTTTCTGCTTCTGATATACGTTAAAATTTTTTTTTGCTGTTAGTTCTTGAGTCTTTGGCTAGTTGCTCTTCAAATTCTTTTTTGGCCTGCCTAATTTATACTTTTATATTTGACTTGCCAGAGTTTATGCTCCTTTCTATTCATGTCTACTATTATGTTATAATACTTAAAATAAAAGAGCAGCAACTTAATTTGGGATGGAGCTCAATTGGATCTATAATAAGGAAGCCTAACCACTCTGCTTTCATAATGGACAGTTGAGAGGTATATTTAAGTATGTTTCATTTTGAAGGCCAGTCTTAAGTTTCTCAGACAGGTTCTTTCCCCTTGTTAGTAGCACCCTTATTGTCTAACCAATTCATGGCAGACAATTCCTTAACTAATAAAATCATACCAGTATGTTGTGACTGTGCATATATAATAAGCAACAATTCCATTCAATGTAGTTTTCTGTGTATATTTTTTTCATTTAATTAGAATGGATTGAAGGGCCATACTGTTGGACTTTGGGTCCTGAAAGTGTCTTACTTATCTTTTTGAAAACTTGTCTGGAAGGAAACCTACTGTAAGGATGAAAGAAAGGAATGCAGATGTTTGTGATTTCTTTATTACTTCTTTCGGTGTGGGTGTGTGCGAGGTGGAGTCTTTCATTTTCTTGTGTATATATATATTGTGTATATATACAAAGCTGAAACAGTTTTTCAGATCAGGAAGCTCCCTTTTGTTTGTGAATCCAACTGTGGTAAATCTGATTTACAGCTCTTATTCACGTTCGTTCGTGGTTCAAAGAAAAACATTTATCCTTTAAAGAAAGACCAAGCTTAGGTACTTGAAGATGTCTGTCTATGTTGATCAACACCTGTTGATTCCATTCCTTGATAGTAACTTACATTTCTATGGGGTTACTGTGTATTGCTAATTAGCTGCCATTTTTAACCCCAGAGGTGGCTCCATTTCTTTTGACAGGTGAAGTGATTTTCTTTTAAGTTCGTAAAATGCTTTGTTATCATGAAAGATGCCTATGCAGCAGTGTTGGACAGAAGCTAAAGACTAAAACAGTGTAAAATTACTACTTGAGGAATTTAGGGAAACAGCATAACTATCACTGTGGAATTTGGACAGGATACTGAAGTTAACATCCCTCCTATTGGGACGCCATCGGCAGAAGTGGTTGGGAGGACCCTGTCGCATCTGAAAGAGGAAGTACTGCTCCTATAAATACTGTTTCAGGAAAGGACATTGTAGCATCAGACACACACACAGATTGACTAATGCTGTAGCATCAGTTCTTATGCTTTTCAATGCTGTAATATTAAAGGTGGGACTTTCTGGAATTACACTATAGTGTGGCTGTTGAACATACTTGTGTATTCTGCGGGTATTGAGGGATGGTCTGATTGGGTAGCAACAAGCGCAAGCATTTTGATTCCTGTCCATGTTATGCATATAGATAAAAAACTGTGACCATATATGTGATTTGCAGAATGTGAATATAAACTGTTTACACCATAGCTTTTTGCCTCCTGTAAGACCAGGCATTAAGAATTACAATTTTTGTGTTGCTACTACTGACACAAGTTTTGAAATGAGCTGGGATTATAAGGAGCTCTCATTTTGCTACAGGAAATTTGACTCTTCTTTTGATGGCTCATTTCCTTAGCATGGGGGGGAAAGAGAAACAGTGGAGATGCAAACTTGAGGTCTATTAGTAATTTCAGTTTAAATGCACCATTTTTTTCCAACTCTCCCATCATCCTCTCCCTTTTGTTCTCTCTCCATATTCCCCCATTACTACTTTACTCTCTCTGTATTCCCTTTCTCCCACTTATTCCCCTTTCCTTCCCCACAACCATTTGGTTCTTCTTTCTTCATGCTCCTCATTGCTTCCTCCCATTCTTTCTCTTTGTCTCCAATCTGTTTTCTAATAACATTTTCAGTTTTATGAAAGTTCCTGTTGGCCTCTACTCTACTCTGCCCTCAGAAACAGGGAGTGTAGCTGATTCTTTTTTAGGCACTACTAATCTGGCCAGGATTTGTGGGTGGGGAAGTGGGAATGGCCTGATAAAGAGGTGGAAAAATCTATTTACCCAACCTTTTTCATGTGACTGTTCTGAAGAATCTAAGCTTTCATTTCAAAAAGAGTCTGGGATTTTCAAAGAGCCCTAAAGGAGTTTGATGCCGAGCTCCCATTGACTTTGAAAACCCTAGCTTAAGGCCAGTCTCTAGTTGCAAAGATAACCTTGCTAATACAAAGCAGGGTTCAACTAATGCAGTGCTGCCTTCTAAGCGTGGGAGGGCAGGTGAAGAAGAGAAGCTGAGCAGACAGCCACAACATGGAGAGGAGGAGACTGTTTAGAGACATGGGGAGGCAAGACATGGATTGTTTGGGCCAGTGCATACAGACACATGCTCTTTAACAGCGAGGTAAGTCTCTTTGTTGGGACACTGGATTTGTAGTTGAGCTAGTATGTCTTTGAAGGAAGAATTTTGCCGAGCTGGTTTAATACAACATAAGGAAACAGTTCTCACTCATTACATTACCATGCACTTCATCAACATTTACAGCTACCTCTGATTTCTGTTTGCATTCCTACACAACCTATTGATGTTTTTTCTGTTTGTTTGTTTTGCTTTTCATGGCAGATTAATTTCCGGTGTAAACCAACGTTCCGAGAGGGGGGCTCCAGAACTCCAAGAGAAGTAAGTAATTTATGACTGACTGTTGCACACCTCTATGATTTGTGTGCCTGTTCCTGGAGCAAGAACAGGGCTTTTAGACTCAGTGGAACCTTAGAAAGAGAACTGGCCGCCTGTGGATCACATTTGCTTCCTCACAATGAATGTAAAATGAATTCTGGACAAATAGCTACATTAGTTATATCAACAGCATCAGTCTTCTCTTTTCCATAGTCCCTCATTTGGGGAGAAAAAACAGACCAATCCATCTTTTTTCAGATTCTCTTACTTATTACTTTCATATTCTTCCTTTCTTATTTCCTGTCTTTTAAGCAGTCTTCCTGATTTTTCTATCTGTGTCCCTCCCTTCTTTCCTTCCTTTCTTTCACCCTCTTTCCCCTCACTTTTCCAATAGTATTTTAAGTTTCTCATTAGTTTACAGAATTAAAAATGACAAAACATCAAGGAATGCAAAAGTTAATTCCAACTGCAGTATGGATTTGGCCACATTATGGATGCTGTATATTTTACAGTATTTATGCATGTATTTAATGACATAAACACATTTTTAGGAACATATTTAAGAAGAAAAAACCGGCACAGAAAATAGCACATGTGCAACAAAATAGAATTAATATAGTTTTGAAACTTATTTCATGTCTTCATGTCAGGCTTTTACATTTCAATTCTTGTATGTTTAGATTTTTATTTGTATTTATTATTTATTTATATTTTAAAATAAAGAAAAGAAAGTGTGTGTGTGGGGGGGGAGGGGAGTTGTTGTTTTGCTTGTGGAGTATCCCAGCTCCATTGATAAGCCAGATGGACTTCCTTTTAACAACAAAAACTGAGAGTTCGGGAAAAGATTTTAAAGTGTAGGGTAGAGAGTATGGTATAAATTATGTGCTAGACTGAGAGTTTACTCTTAACCCACAGCAAGGGGCAATGCATAGTTATGCTGCCCCTGGAGCAGACCTGGTGACTCTTAGAAGGCTTGGCAGGATTTTATTTAAAAAAAAAATTTTTTGACCTATAATATTGGTTTATTTTTAAGTGTCTTTTATTTTTATCTACTTAAATTTTCACAGTTGCACAAAATCATGGGCTTTAAGCATTTTTTTAAAAAGATTTTTTTATCAATTTAAATGTTCATAGTTGGGTCAGATAATAATTAGTTAATAACAATAAATGTTGCAATTCAAAAAGTTAACTCTTTATAACCATTAAAACACAAATTGTCAGGATCATGTGTCCAAATATACAAAATAAACACTTTAAATCAGGTGTTCCCAACTTTTTACTCAGCCTGACCTTATTTAAACACTGAAAATTTTTGGTGACCCCGGCAGACAAGTCAGGGCATTGGAGTGCTTGTGGTATTTATATTTTTCATTTTAAACAATTTAAATCATTTTAATGTTTTTTAAATAAAAAATACAACATTGAATACAAAGCCTAAAATAGCTATTAATTCCATTTATCTGACATTTATTACTTTTGCTTTAACTGTGGATTATATTTACTGTGCAGCAACCCTAGATTTCACGGTTGCCAAATTGAGACTTAAACATGTGGGAAGGGGGCACACTGCAGAGATTCTGGGCACAGCTGCTATATATAAGTATCCAGCAACAGACTGCTGTAATGTAGGCTGTTCCCTGGTGCTGTCTCAGTATTGCCATGGGTGGCTCTGGCTCCCAGATCAGCCCAGATACCGGAGGATACAAAATGCTTAAGCCAGCCACCTTATCCCTTTTTCCCTGGGCTGCAAGTTTTTTGTTGTGCTGCAGCTCTTTAGTGCCTTGCAGTAATTGTCCTCATTCATCTCACTTAGGGGCCCCATCCACAACATTGTGACCACTCCCCCTCCCTGCTTTCCTGCCCCAGGCAGCCCCACACCCAGCACTGTGACATCCTCTCACTCTCCTGCCCCGGCTAGCACCTCAGCACTGTGACCCCCCCCATCTCTCCTGCCCCCGCGCCCCCACACTGTGCCTCTCTCCTGCCTCAGCCCCCAATAGTGCCTCCCCCCATTCCAGGGCTGCCGCCCCGAGCTGTGCACTGCTGGGTGTGGCAATGCGCCCAGGATTCACCATGGCTGGGAGGGCGTATGGACGGGGAGGACACAGGGGAATGGTGAGGTCGCCTGCCCGTGACCTGGCCGGGCTGGCGCTGCTGCTGCCCTGAGCAAGTCAGAGCCCTGCCCCATGCTGCCTACTGCTCTCGGCCGGGAGCTGTCGAGTGTCTTTACGACCCCATTTTTTATCGTTATGACCCCAAATGGGGTCGTGTCCCCAAAGTTGGGAACCACTGCCTTAAATCAAACTGCAATAAGATCTCAAGCAGCATATTTCTTTCTTTGCCTTGCTGTCCAGGTCGATTACTATCAGTGGAAATATTTTCCATCGGTTTGTGTGTGTGCAGTGAAATCGATGGTTATCAACAAGGACCACTACAAATCGAATCCTTCCCAGCCTGCTCTGAGGCTATATCTACACTTGGCACTAGGGGTTTGATTCCCCAGCTTGCACAGACATACGCCTGCTCTCAGGTGCTAAAAGTAGTAGTGTAGTTGTGGTGGCATGAGCAGCTCGCTGCCCCGAGTACTCACCCTCCCAGACCCCTTGGGTGCATACTTAAGGTGGTTAGCTTGTGCTGCCACTTGCTGCCGCCCATGCTACCGTGACTATGCTACTATTTTTAGCATGGTTGCTTGGTGAGCGCTAGCATAAGTATGTCTCTGCGAGCTGGGAATCACACCCCAACTCCAAGTGTAGAGGTAGCCTGAGGATATGGCTGCAGTGCAACTGAAGGTGTATCATCAGCCCAGGTAGGCATACCCAGGCTAGCTTTAATCTAGCAAGCATGGGTAACAATAGTAGTGTAGATGTGGCAGTCTGGGCTAGCTGCCCGAGTACAAGCCCAGTGGGGAGCATGGGTACATGCACTGGTTGCTAGCCCATCTACATCACTATGGTTACCCCTGCTAGCTACATTAAAGCTAGTGTGGGTCTGCCTACCCTGGCTACAGTCACCCCTTTACGTACAGTGTAGATATCCCCTTAGAGTTATGGGCATGTCTCTGGCTCTTCCCTTTCCCCAGGGGGAAGAAGTTGGCTACGTGTCTATGTCAGATGTGGATTACATCCCCTTCCACATCAGCTCAGCTGGCTGGTGTGTTGAGGGGAAAATGTCGAGGTATCATCCATGGAAAGGGAGGTAGCAACTTGAGATGCTGCTGTCCCTTCCTTCCGTGCTGTGATCCATGGTATGAGTAGCCCTTGTAGGGGAGGAAAGGGACGCCTTACATCCCTTTGTTTCCCTGCGTGGATCTGTAGGACAACCCATGTTCTTGCCTTATAAGACCAAACCCAGCTCCCACTGAACTCTTTGGTGAACTTTGCATTGACTTCAATGGGTGGTTGAATTGGGCCCTATGCCATGAGTAAACACAGTGCTTTAAAGACACTTCTCTTTTTACTGATATTGTCTTTGCTAGACTATACTCTGTTCTTTTTGTATAAGACTAGCTGGGGGGTTTTCTGTCCAGATTCCAGTTTGGGTAAGGAATGCATTCTACCTAGATTCTTCCTGCAATTTCAGTTGTGTCAGTTTAGTCATGGCTGAAGTGATTCTTATATATCTATAAAGTGATTTGGAATGAAAGGTGCTATCATTTATTCATGTTTTAATTTTGTCCTTTTCCTGCAGAACTTTGTCCGACATCACTGGGTGCATAGGCGGAGGCAGGAAGGGAAGTGTAAGCAATGTGGAAAGGTGAGTGGTATGTACACATCATAATGATGACGCCAGGATACTCCAGACACTGATAGGTTCAGTTCAGCAGGTGGCTCTTCCCAACCACTTAATTGTTCTATTCCAGTCCTCTCTTGCGCAGAGAATGATAATCATGCCAAATGGGGTGATGGGTTTCTGAGGAGCACAAATCGGGACAAAAATGGTGACAGCAAATTCATTTTACTTGTGACCTGCTCCCTGGTCTCCAGAAGCGAAAGGCTAGTGCACTGTAGGCAGGTGCCATTCTTCCATTCCTGGTACATAATTGTTCTCAGTGTGTTAGATGCTTTGGACTTGTCAATGAATCCTCTGCTGTACAGTCTCTGAAAATCCATTTCCAAAGACTATAGAAAAGATAAGAGAAAACTTGGCTCCCTATAGCATAGTTTCTGAACCTGTGGTACGCAAACTCCTGAGGGTACGTGAGACACAAGAAGGGGGTACCTGGGGACAAACAGAGTGAAGGGGAGGAGGGCGGCAGCTGCCAACTTCCGGAGAAGCCAGGCAGCAACAGCCCGCTTCCCACCCAGTCCCAGCTCCCAGGTGGGAAGTAAGCGACAGCCCCCAGCTTCTGGGGAAGGTGGGCTGCAGCCCCCTGTTTCCCATCTGGTCACAACTCCCAGCTGGGAGCTCAGTGGCAGCCTCCTGTGTCTCGTGAGCTGGCAGCCACCCGTGCCCTGGTTCCGAGCCGAGGAACTGCCTCCAGTGCCCCAGCTTGAAGATGGGCAGTAACCGCCTGCCCGCATCCCTAGGTCCCAGCCGACATGAAAGCTTCCTCTGCCCCAGCTCGGTTTGGGTGGCAGTTGCCCACTTCCCGGGGTGGTAGCCAGGCGGCAGCTGCCTACAACTTGCCCAGGTGGCAGCCCCCCTTCCTGGCTCAGAGCCCAGTGCCCAGAAAACTTGTCAGTTTCACTGGTCTAGCTGAGCAGTGAAATTGACAACTGACAGCCCCAGATTTCACCAGTTACCCTCCTTCCCTGTCTCTCTCTCACCCCTTCCTCCTCTCAAATCTATGGCAAGCAATTTAGCACGGTGCTTTATGTTCCCCAGCATTGACATGCCACTCAAAGCCTCCTAGTTTTGGCCAACATCGCCTCTAGCCCAGCTACATACTTGAGTTGCGCACCCCTGGTGTAAAGGTGGTAACCCTACCCACACTAGATCTGACATCTGTCATATCACGGCCTTGTATACTCAGCCCTTCTTCCAAGATATGGCTCACATTAGTCTGTAAATATAAAATCCCGTGGAAAATTGAGTGTTGGTATTGAGTGTTGAAATTTTCAGCAGCTAGGGGGTACTTGCCACTTAAAAGGTTGAGAAACATGGCCCTAAACGACCTTTTCTCCCATATCTTCCAGTCCTCCAAGTATCTTAGAGATACTGACGTTAATTTACACCTAAGCATAATTTCCTTTCTCCAGAACTAGGTTATGCTACTGTCTCTCTCTTCTCTTCCTGAGAAATCTCTCTTCTTCAGATTCTGCAGTTAGTTATTGTGTGGACAAAGGGCAAACCCTATGTGTTGTCAGGTTCTCTATGGTATGTATTGTTTAGCCAGAACCAGAAAATCAGATGTAACAAACTGGCTCTTGATACTGAGCTAAAGTACCAGCTGCAGCAAGATTCAGTATTCTCTTAATGGCAGTGAGAGGCTTCCATGCAGCATTTTTATGCTGACATGACACATGTTGACACTGGAGTCATGTTTTCTTGTGCCTCTGCCATTCTGGGAGCTGCTTTTATCTCCAGTATTGGTGTCAAGAGGATTCATCATGTCTGTGGAACAGTCAGTGCATATTGTACCAGAACCAACACTTGAGGTATTTTCATGGTATTTCCATAACTACTCTGGACTGGAATGGATAAAAGACATGGTTCCCCTGAGGTAGAGGTCAGTAGAAGTGCAGAGAGAATAGTACTTTACTGCAGACAACACACACAGAGAGAAAGTTTGCATGAGTGTGTTTTGGTAGAACTCTTTATCCAGAAACCAGAAAGGATAAAAGAAAACACTAACAAGAAAAAAGCTTTTTGTATTTTAATGGCAAAGCGACCTCCTCTATAACCAAGTATTTGTTTGTCTTGTGCACTCCTACTTTTTGTGCTTCTGCCTTTAAAACCATCCTTTAACTTCCCCTGTCATGCAAGATAAAGGAGACAATCATTGAAATGAAAGGAAATAAAAGAGAGTATTTTTCATGAAGTGCTTAATCATTCCATGGATCTCATTGTTGTAGGAAAGTCATCCGTCAAATCCTATGGCTGGAACTGGATAGCTAAATATTTCAATTAACATTAATGATACTTACAATTATGCAAGTTGAGATAAAGATTTAGGGGTAATCATATCTCATATTTCTAGTCGTAAGCCTGCAGTCAGGAAGGAATTTGCCTCACATCATTTGCTTAGTGTGTTAGCTTTATTTTGTTTGCCTTACTTCTTTCTGAAGCATCATTGGCCACTGCTCGGAGTTGGGGGAGGGTAGGGAGTCGGAGGGGGTTAGGTTACTGGATTATATGGACCAATGGTCTGATCCAGGATAGTGTGTCATGAGATTTTTCCTGAGGTTTCTTATGAAAGATCCCACCCTATCAATGCCGGTGCTAGCCCATTGGGGGGTCCTAAGCAAGAATATCCCCCCCTACGTCCACACAACACATATTAATAATTAATAGGGGGCCCTCTGGAACTGCTTGGGGCCCTAAGCAATTGCTTAGTCTGCTTCTGCCTAGCGCTGGCTCTGCACCCTGTAGATCAATGGGGGGAACAGTTCCTTTGTCTGTGGGAAGCTGCAGGGTTCTGTAAAATATGACTCAATACGTTGATAAATGAAGGGCTTCAGTGGAGCTAATGGATTTCCTTCTGTCCAACTTCCATAGATCCCATTTTTCCAGAACTGGAGGGTCTGAATGAGGGCAATATTCTTTTTTTTTTCTTTTCCCCCATAAAGAGAATTTATTGCTGGTTTAAAAGACCCTAGAGCATATATGGTTAGTAACATAGATGGGTTAATAATTAAATCACACAGTGTTTTAATACCATGTGCTTCAAAGAGCTGCAGAAGGCACATTAAAGAGCCACTTGTGGCTGGTGAGCTTCAGTCTGAGTATCACTGCCTTAGAGGCGTCTTCTATATAGATACTGTGCAGATAATGACAGTGAATGCTTCCCCTTCTCTGCTATACAGTGTGCCCCAACTTGCGAGCAGTAAACAAATGGTTTAGTCTCCTAAGACACTTTGCTGAAACTAGCATCCAAATGTCTCAACTGATGTCAATTTTTACAGTGTTTTTTTGAAGTGAGAATTTTGCCTGCTAGGAACAGGGCTGAGGCCACATTCCCCATAGCCATCTGATGTTCAGTGGTCCATCAATCACCAACATTTGGTCCATCCCCCACCTCGGCAATGTTCAGACACTGATGCAGAGATGGTGCAAGGCAGACAACTTGGCCATCCTGCCCCTAAGAAGAATGAGATAGTTTTGTGTGCCATTGACTTTATATCCAAACCATTTTCAGGGCTTGATAAAAGTAGTAACAATAATAAACAATAATACCTAGTTCTCTTAGAGAACTTTGCACGAGTAGATCTCAAAGTACTTTACAAAAGAAGTAAGTGTAGAAAAAACCCTTGTGCAATAATAGATTGTGTGCACACTAATCAAAGTAAAATGACTTAATTTTCATGAAGCTAAATAGGCTTAGAAAGACAATCAAGCACACCTTTGAGCCAATGGCTGCTGTGTAACTTGTGTGTGTGTGTGTGTGTGTGTGTGTGTGTGTGTGTGTGTGTGTGTGTGTGTGTGTGTGTGTGTGTGTGTGTGTGTGTGTGTGTGTGTACACGTGCATGCCTATCTTAACATGACTTTGACTCCAATTATTTGAGCAGGTTATGATCACAATGCAATCTGGGGATCCAGCAGTTCTCTTCCTCCAAATACATTACCTCCAGCTTGCACAGATGTGATTTATTTTCACAAGATGAACTCACAACATGTCATTTTACATGGTACACATGAAAAGGGTGACTCAGGCACTAATGGAACTACCGCATCTCAAATATGGAGCTAGTGCTCCATCCCAGTGTTTCTCAAACAGTGCCATGTATTTCTTGTGGGATACCTCTATCTCTTCCAGTGGGGGGCAAACCAACCCAGAAACAGCAAAGGAAAAGTGAACTCTAGTTTTCTATCTTGCTCGGAGGGGAGGCAGGAGGAAGCCTGAGGTAATTGTGAGCAAACTGAGCACAGGAACTTGAGTGGGAATCTCTAATATTTTAATCCAACTCCTATTTTCACCAACTCCCACTGTGGCCTGAGACACATCACTTTACTGCTTTATCACTTTATCAGATTCCCTATATGTAAATTCAGGTTCCTAATAGTTACTAATTTACATGACAAAAGGAGAGATTAGCTCATATTTGTAAATCAATTTGAGGAAGAACAGTGCTATTTTACTTCTTAGTATCATTATTTTATTGTTATTGCTGGATCATTTTCACTAATAATGCTGTAAAAAAATAAAATCAAATAGCCGACAGAATAAATGAAAAATGATCCATCCAGGAACAAAGCGAGCTGCTCCCTCCACATGTTTAAAATATACTGCTGATGTCCCATCGAACAAATGCACCAGATTTTGTTTTTTTCTTAGTTGCAGGTTTGGGAGACAGGCATTTGTCTCCTACCCACTTGGAAAAAAAATGTTTCTATCCACAAGGGGGGACCCATTTTTTTTTTTCAAAGGAAGGAGGAATTAAATTTATGAGAAACATTAAGAAGCTCTGATCTCAGTGAATGAAGAAACACAGGCCTGGTCTACACTAGAAAATTAAGTTGGCTTACCTACATCACTCAGGGATGTGAAAAATCCACACCCCTGAGTGGCATAGTTAAGCCGACCTAACCGTCAGTGTAGACAGTGTTACGTTGATAAAAGAATTCTTCTGTCGACTTAGCTACCGCCCCTCTGGGAGGTGGATTTCCTATGCCAATGGCAGAACCCCAGCGTCTACACTGGAGTGCTACAGTGGCACAGATGCAGTGGTGCAACCATATCACTGTAGAGTTTTAAGTGTAGACAAGCCCTCAGTTAGCAATCTATCTGCCCAATGTCAGTCTTCAGTCTCGAACACTCCTGTCATATGTACTACAGATCTGAGACTGGATTTTTGGGCTCCCAGAAAATGGTGTACTAGGTTTGCCCAGTCAGGAGGCAGTTGGGCTATTTGTGTTTGTGAGGTCAATGGGCCTGTTTCATAACCAGGATTGGTGGGTGGAACTCACCATGATAGTGAAAAGCCTTCCCCCTCAGATAAGCAAGGGGCCACTGAGCCCCCAGTCAACAGATCACAGGGGACTAAAAATGGAAAAAAACCAGGGGTAGGTGTGAAGGTCCCAAGGTGCGATGCCCCAGGGGACTGAATTCAATCTATAGGCCATGGTGTATGGTGAATACAGCAGACCAGGTAAGGGACATATTGTACAGCGTAGGCTAACTATGGGACAGACAGCTGAAACATGGGCCTTCTCACACTGGCCAGGCAGAGAGTGAATTCCATTCTTTAGAGTAAAAATGGTGGTCTCCTGAATCACATCTTGTGGGAACAATATAGATAATTTTGGGCCCTTCACTTATCCAAGTGAAGGGCCCAAATTTGGATAATCGAGTTAGATTATTTTTGTTCATTGTTTTAATTCTCTTTCTTCCTGGCACTGGCCAATAATATCTGCCTGCTCCTCTGCACTTGCCTGCCTCTTCTTCTCTCTCACAGAAAGTAAGATAAGAGGCACAGTGATTAGTGAAGCAGTGGAGCAGATGTTCTCTGGCACTGTTACTAAATCTAATTTTAATAACTCTTCAACCACGTACATTTTGGCCCTGAACACTAGATGTCAGCCAGGGGACTGAAGTAAATCTTAGCTTATCTGTTCAGTTTATGAAAAAGAAGATTGAGAGGTGACGTGATTATAGTGGATAAGCACCTTCATGGGAAAAAGGTACCAGATAATAAAGGGCTGTTTAACCTAGTAAAGAATAGCATAATGAGAGCCAGTGGAGGCTAGAAGTTAAAGTGAGACAAATTCAAATTGGAAATAAGACATAATTTTTTAAAACAATGAATGTGATTAACCATTGGAACAAACTACCAAGGGACGTGGTGGATTCTCCATCTCCTGAAGTCTTCCAATCAAGACTTGATGCCTTTCAGGAAAATATATGCTTTAGTCAATCACAAGCTATGGGGCTTGATACAGAGTTAACTGGGTGAAGTTTTACAGTTATACATTAGATCATACTCAATGATTTAATGGTCCTATCTGGCCTTACAGCATAGAAATGGTTGGGAATTTTCCACTGAAATGATTTTCCGATGAAAAATGCAGTTTCTGCAAAACTGAAATTTTCCATTGAAAATCTCGGTTTTGAGGAAAAATTTTGATTTTCTGATGGAAAATTTTAAAGAAAACATTTTGTTTCAATTTTATTTGATTCAGACTGGAATATTGTATTTTGTTGAACTGATCTGAAACATTTTCTGAATCAGTTCAATAAAACATTAAACTGCATTTTCCTGTTAGCATATTGCCTGATGATAGTAATAGTTCAAGGCCTCATTCTCTTCTGACTGGTCTGTGGAGGACTACATCTCCCATACACCATGTGGATTTCCCTCTGCCCAAGCTCTGTGTGGTGCATCATGGGAGTCACATGATTGTGGGTGCATCAGGGGAGAGGTACACTAGCCAGGGAGCCTGGTCCATATGGGAGAGTGGGGGCAGCCTCATAAACTACAACGTGCCACAAAATTCAACTTAAAGTTGAAATGACGCCAAGCAAAGCGTTTTGGGGCATTTCAACAAATTAAAATGAAACATTCTGATTTTGGGAATCTTGGAATGTTTTGATCAAAAATTTCTAAATTTAAAGTTTTTGAAATTTACATTCTATGAAAAAAATTGCAATTTCAACTTTACATCCAGATATGAGACAATACAAATGTTGAAATGTTAGAATGTCCATCCTGCAGGAAATACCAAATTTCACCCTGTTCTGTAAAAAAAAAAATATATATATATGAAAATAGGTTTTCTCTCTCTACTATTACTTCTTTTTTTGGCTACAAAGTGTGGGGAAAAAAGAAAAATTTTGGAAGTGTTCAACACCTCTGTTTTTAGGATATTACAATTCAAGATTACATATATTAAAATATAGGAGTCACTTCAAAATTTCCACAGAAATGCTATCTTGGCCCCAGGTGGAAGCTTCTAATTTTGAGGCTGGTATGGTGTTTGTTATTGCTTTTATTGTGGAGGCCAAAATTGGTTATGTAATGGAAACTCAGTAACAATCTTAATTATGGCATGACTCCTGTCACTTCACAATAGTAGGGAGCTAAATAACAATGGTGGATTTAACCTTCTGAGTGTTGATGAACTGTGTATGTCCTGATATTCCATTGATTAATGTGTAACAGTTCAGAGCTCTCAGAGACCTTAGTCCATTCATATGACACCCAAGAGATGTGAAGGACTCTATATGACCACTCTGAACTGATCTAGCTCAGTCATGTGACAAAAGTAAAAGGTGCTAAACTTCCTCATGTGATGAGAAGTATGTGGATGTAGCTTAACCCTTCCTCTCCTGTCTCTTCCTGCCATCACAGGGGTTTCAGCAAAAATTCTCCTTCCACAGTAAAGAGATTGTGGCCATCAGTTGTTCCTGGTGCAAGCAGGCGGTAAGTGGCTAGAATTGAGTGGGGGCATTGTAAATGGTGGTGGCAGTTTTGCCCACACGGGATCATCATGTTTGACTTCATTTGTCCTGGTAGTTCTAAGTGCTCATTTATTAGGGGAAAGGAGCCCACCAAGATCTCCCTTATTTGTACCCTTTTTATTCCTTATCACCATGGACGCTGTCCCTGGGTAGTCTATTCTTCTGGTGGAGGAGAGCTGAATGTGACTCCTTACTTTTGGAGTCTAACAAGACCACTCCTGGGATGACGAGAGGGTTAGCTTTCAAAAACTCCACGCTGTTGCTGGCTCAGAGTACAAGGGATCCCCATTTCATATAATTTTGCCTGTTTAGACTTCGGTCTCACTCCCACTGTTATGTGTATGTAAGCAAGGGTGTCTTTTGGGATAGGGGCCACGTTTGGCAAAGGATGAGGAAATAGGGAAGTGGGTTTTTTGTCAATGTTCCTAAGACTCTCTTGGGAACTCAAGGACTGGGAAAAGAAATTGAGCTGGGTACATTCCTCAGTGCCTCATACATCTCCCTGTTTCTTCTGCCCCCACTGTGCCATTCTCCTTTTCTTGCACTCTGTCCATCTCACTGACGGCTCTGCTCTCCTTCCACTAGTTTCACAACAAAGTCACCTGCTTCATGTTACACCACATCGAGGAGCCATGTTCCCTGGGGGCTCATGCTGCTGTCATTGTGCCTCCCACCTGGATCATTAAGGTGAAGAAACCTCAGGTAACTGCATGCTGACGTGTGTTTCTGGTGCTGTATGGCAGCTCAGGGCAAGCCTGGCTTCCGCTCCTGGGACTCCTCCAAAAAAGCATGTTTGTCTGCCCTCTCCATGCCCCTCACACCCAGCTACACCCATGATGATCATGAACCCATATCTCACTCTTCATCTACCCATCTGGAAGGATTCTTTCATTTTCTGGTTTGGGGCAATAAGTGATGAACCTAATTTTGGCATGAAACGATCCAGTTCATTCTTCTTATTGCAAGTCCATCTAACGGACTGCAAGAATCCTCTATGTTTTAGGTACTCAAGCATGTTTCACTAAGTACAGCTGGGCAAATACAGGGAAAAAAAGCTATCCACAAATATTCAGTTGAACTGAAACATGAATTGGCCATGGCTTGTGCTCACTTCGCTTTTGTATTCACTTTCCATGGATGTTTGGAGGATCATGTTTTACTCACATGAACGCTCGCTGAAGCTTACATGCTCAAATGCTTGCAGATAATGAATTTTAAATTTGTAAGTATTTGCACCATATTTGGTATATTTTAGAGAGGATAAGACATTGCTCAACACAGCAGGGGAAAAGGGTTTCCAGAGCCCCATTTCAGTTAAGGTGCTGACTGTATTCTTCATAAACAGGACCACCTGAACATATGGTGCTATTTTGCATGTGGGGGGATGACCGATAATTCACAACAGTAAATGCAATGTGCTTGGTATAACTTGTCCTTAGACCCCTGTTCAGAGTGAATACACAACACTGGTCTGTGATGCAAAGGGCACAGCCACTTTTATAGATAATACCCTAACTATTTAACTTATCCTGTCTGGATAGAGAGGAAAAGGGACATTGAACATAGCTGACATGAGAGTCTCTTGCCAGCCCCATTTGTTGAGTTCTCCAGCACCTCCCTATATCCTACTTAGGGTGTCCCCTTGCTACAATAAGTGAGACTTGATTCTGTGGTACCTGGCACACAACCCATGCCTGGGGCAGCCTAGCTATCTCTGTAGTGGTGGTGTACTGTTTTGATCCCTGTGTTACTTCTCCGTAGCCCTTGACCTTATGTCACCAAATTTGCAGGGACAAAAATGCCAAGCCACCAATCCCCAGATTACTGAACCCTATCTTAACCAAGTGATCCAGAGACCTACAACAGGTTGCTTGAAGGAAGAACCACCAGAATAGATTATTGTGTGTAGGAAAACTCTCAAATGTCTGAATCCTAATGGGAGAGTGAGAAGGTAAAAAACACCAAGGAAAGCCAAATCATGATGGGAAAAGCCAACCCTAGTAGGAATTTATAGATTCATAGATTAAAGGCCAGAAGGGACCACTGGGGCCATCTAGTCTGACCTACTGTATAATACAGGTCATAATCTTCTCTGAAATAACTGCTGTTTGAACTAGGGCGTATCTTTTAGAAAAACACCCAATCTTGATTTTAAAATTGCCGGTGATAGAGACTCACCACAACCCCTGGTAAATTATTCCAATAGTTAATTACACTCATGGTTAACAATTTATGCCTTCGTTCTGGTCTGAATTTGTCTAGCTTCAATTATAAGACATATTTTCCAGTCCTTTAATTGTTCTCATGGCTCTGCTCTGAACCCTCTCAAATTTATCAATATCCTTTCTGGATTGTGGACATTAGAACTGGACATTGTATTTCAGCAGCAGTCATACCAGTAACAAATACAGAGGTGATATAAACTCTTTACTCCTAGTTGAGATTCTCTTTTCATACTCCAAGGATGGCATTAGCCTTTTTGGTCATAGCATCCCACTGGGAGCTCATGTTCATCTGCTCATCCACCTTGACCTCAAAGTCTTCTTCAACCATTGCCTCCCAGGATAGAGCCCTCCCTTGTAAGTACAGCCTACTGGGATCAGTGCTCATCCTTGTGACACCCCAGTCACAGTCTTCTGTCTGGCTATCAAGTTGGTGGGAAGGTTGTAACCAGATCTATATTATAGAAAGGACTCTTATTTTTTTCCCCTGGCACCTTTATAGTTGGCTAGGTAAGGCAGTGGCCAATCAGCCTGCTTCCTACTGTGTTTGAGCTCCTGCTACTTGCCCTATGTTGTCTCCATGGTGTCCTCTCCAGTTTCATTCTCTATTTATGAGCCTTGTATGTCAGCAGCACAGTCTTGTCCCTAGAGCTGGTTAAAAATTGAAAGCCTATTTTCACAAAAGACTTTAAAATTCCGATGTTATTTCTCATCCATAGTGTTTGAAATGGCCCCGTTTTCAGTTTTATCAAAATGTTCATGATTTTTTTTAAACACACGTTTCCAAAAAATTGAAAAGAGTATCAAAATGGTTATAGCTTTTTTTTGGTTGACTGGAAACATAGTTGTTGGTAAACAAAACATTTCAATAACCATTTTGATCATGTTTTAATTAAAATGTCAGAAAAAATATAAAAAGACATTATTTTTCTGATGCAAAATGAAACATTTTTTAAAATTACAATTGAGCTGGTTGGAAAATGGGGGGGAATTGTGAAAATTTTTGTGGAAAAATTTTCTTTTTTTCTTTGAAAAATTTCTGACTTGGAATGTTCCATAGCTGCTCAAAAAGTAGGATGAATTTTCCAAGGCATTTTTTGTGGATAATATTGCCATGTTTTTCATTTTTCAATCCACTTTAGTTCATAATTTTTTCCTCCCTCTCTCTCCCCCCCCAAATTAGAAATTTTTCAATCCACTTTAGTTCATAATTTTTTGCAAAACAAAAAAAATGTTTTTTTAAAAATACGTATGTTTTTGGTCTCCTCTCTCTCCTCACCCCCAAAACATGTATATGCAGTTACTTGTGAATGTGTGGAGACAAAATACTTTTAAAACTCTGGTTCTTAACCTTTCCAGAATGTCCCACACTGTGGAGGAAGAGCATGTAACTTAGTTTCATGGCGCCCCTGTGGCTCCAGGCAATTGCCTTTCTTGCCACCCCCAATACCAGCTCTGCACTTGCGACCCCTCTAAACCCCCAGGTTGAGAAACACTGCCCTAGATCCTAGCCTTATTTCTGGAATAACAGGGGCTTCAGCCAAGGTCTGTGTGATCCAGATAGGGAAAGGCTTAGTATTTTTAAAACTTCCTAGCATGGTTTATATGCTACCACTAGAACCATGCGGTTGTCAGCTGCTTACCTCTCAGCTACTCTGTAATGAGAGTCAGCTCCTTCTGAAGCGGAGCAGCTTGCCTCCTAGTTGCTGCCTTTTCCTGTGACCTGCTTTCCTTTTATAAGCTTGCTTCCTCCAAATGGAGCAGGATCTGCAGGCAGGGCTGTATTTACAGCATCTTCAGTGCCCACCCCCTGCCTACAGTTGACCTTTGTGTTTCCTGTGAGGGGTTGGGAGGGTGGGGAGAGAGGGGATGGCTGGGCCAGCTGGGTGGGGAGGGGAAACAGGGGCTGGGGCAACCAGGAATGTGCCCATCCCTGGGCTCCGACTTCTGGCCAGGCCAGGGGGAAGGGCCTCAGGGGGAAGAGGAGGAAAAGGCCAGGGATCCCTGGGAGAGAGGGGGAGGAGCAGGGGGCGGGGCCAGAGTTCCAGTTTGCTCGCCTCTAAGCACAGGCTCCTTCGGCCCATGTGGTAATCTGCCACTGTTTAGGTGCTCCTAAAATGCTGGTGCCCCTAGGCACGTGCCTTCTGTGCCTAACTGGAAATCTGACCCTGTCTGCAGGTGTCTGTTTGATAGGGGTTGAGCCCAGAGGACCTCATTAGCCTTCTGGTTGGGATAGGGATGTGCTCTGTCACAAGCTGGTAAAAATATTTTCATCCAAACAGTTTTTTAGCGAGTTGGGGGTGGTGGTGGGGGAAAGATTTTAGGCCATAACAAATGTTTGTTCAGAAAGTCCCCATTCGGGTTGACATTTTTCAGATTTTGGACCAAAAATGAAAACTAGACTTTTTTCCCCCTCTTCCCACCCCAGTTTTTGATCAAACATTCAGCATTCGTTTGCTGAAAACACTTTTTGAAAATCAAAATATTTTCTGTTTTGTTTTTGTTTTTCGCCAAACAAAACAAACACATACTATTTGTGTTAGATTTGATTCGAAACAAAACAAAAACAATTCAAAAGAAATTTCCTGCAAGAAAGAATTGATATTTTCTGATCAGCTCTAGCTACTTCTTCCTGAGAGGTTCAAAGCCCTCATGTATTCAGCTAGCCCTCCTCCTGATTAAAAGTAAGACTCATTCAGCCACGGAGCAGAAACAATACCTTGTGAACAGGGCTGGTGGAAAATTTTTTATCAAAACTGCTTTTTGATGGAGAATTTGCTTTTTGACTAAATGAAATATTCCACAGAAAGTGTCTTTCTCGAGAACATTTTGACTTTTTGCTGAAAAATTGAAAAGTTTTTTATGTTTAGGTTTTCACTTTTTCGATGAAAAGTTAAAATTTTCCACTGAAGCTGACCCTCCCCCCCATTTTTTTCTGGCCAGCTCTGCTTGTGAATGACCTGACCATTTCTAACTCATCAACACAGTTTGGATTTCTGATAGTATCAAACATCCACAGCAATCAATCCATGGAGAAAATAAATAAAAGCTCATAAATAAATTAGAGGAAATTTAATGAATTAATATATAAATGTGAAAATGGAAATCTGTTCATAGATGTTCCATGAACCAAATAAATATGTTTAGCGATGTTTTTAATATAAATTATTTGCTCAGCTCTACTTATTAACAACTCATACTGGTCACAGATAAGTCCTGGACTGGATTTTCCATTAATTTAAAATGGATTCTGGCAATGTCCCTTACTCCCTTTGGTTGTTTTTTTTTTTTTTCTTCTGAGCAAACAAAATGGCTTCCTGCAGAGACTCCTCACCTCGATGTCTAGTTTTACTTTATTTTTATTGCTACTAAAAAGTTTTTCCATGATCATTCTATGGACCATGGGTCACGACCTTTCTAATACTCTGTTTGAATAAAGAACAGACTCCCTTCTCACCTCCAGCAGTGTCTTGGTGATGCAACATGATGTAATTGCATAAGGTCAATTTAAGCTAGGAGACCTGCTTTCTGTACTAAAATGGGGAGCTTTTACTTCTTGCAAATTTCTGTTTGCAGGATGAAGGAAATTCAGAACAGTTTGGATAGCTTGGGAACAGGTGGTATCCTGTAATGACCCATTTACATGCGTGGCAAATTCTCGATATCTCCTTCATGGTGTTCATTATGTGAGCCTCTTCTGTAGCCTCTCTAACAATTTCCAGTGCCTTTGGGTCTGGTTTCCTGTCCCAATTACTTGTCCCAGTTAGCAACTGCAGGTTACACTGAAGTTATCTACACTGGCTTTTTTTATTTTTGATACTTGGCAGCCTGAATACTGTTAAATGGACTTGCCGTGTGTGCGTGTGTGCATGCACGCGTGCATACACATGTTGGGTGCAAGAAGCATGTGATGAGAAAGGTCTGGATGATGCAGTTATGGAGCCTGTCCTTCTGTGGTTCTGGATACAAAGCAGAGGCAGTAACTGTAACTGGGTCCCAATGCTGAGAAAGGGTTTATGATCAAGGTGAGTGAATCTGCATCTTGCCTTTTTCCTTGGAACCATCAGAAGGAGCCTGCAAAAGCTGTATACAACTGGGCTACTCTGCCTTCTTACTTTATTGCTGGCGGAAGCAAGTCAAGTGCTATTACTTGTGCCTCCTTGCAGTTTGTGAACTGCCTGAAGATCAGAGAGGGTCAGACTTTCATCAGTGCTGTGCACCTGCTGCTTCTGTTCAAGTCATTTGGAGTTATCGAGGCTCAACCTCTGAAAATTAAATCTGTAGCATTCTAGATGAAAGGATTGAAAAGGATCTACTGGATCTACTTAAGAGTGTCAGTCTACATTGCTCAAGGAGGGCCCTGTCCTACTCCTTCCAGAAATCTATCTCAGTGGGTTTGGAACACTTTCCATGACCATGACATCATATGATGTATGCTGCTTGTCTTTGAAGAAGGCAAAATTATTGTCACCAAGGAGATTTTTTTTGTTCTAGAGACAGTCCAAGATTTATACACAGGCTTTCCACTTACAGGTGTTCTTTACTGTAGATGGAATTTCACTGAATAGCATTTAATTTTTGTAAAAACACTCATACCCTTCCTGTAGAGAAGGAGGACTTTGATATGGACAAGATGGCACATGCAACTACTTCTTTAGTTCACCACATAGACATGTTTTTTCTTGCGTGTGTACACAGAAACAAAAACAGTTTTATATTAATCCTGGTAGATACCAAGACTAAAGCATGTTTCTCTAACCAAGTTGTAATGTGTTGTTTTTTTTTTCTGTACACAATGGCAAAAAATCAACTATGTTACAACATGGTTTGACAACAAATATATTTAAACATGATTATTTTTTAATGGGAATAATGCTACTTTACCCAACTGTCCCAGCTTTGCCCAGAAGAGCTGTACTGGGTTTAGTTTCTTCCACTAAATAGCAGATTGCCAGCTTCTTCCAGTAAAATAATGAAGTATAGTCAATCGCTCTGATATCATGCAAGCTATTATATGTAGCACTTTTCATCAGTATATCTCAAAGTCCTTTACAAAAGAGGTAAATAACATTATCCCCACTTTACAGAGGAGGAAACAGTGATTTTTCTCAAGGTCACCCAGCAGGTCAGTGGCAGTGCTGGGAGTATAAACCAGATCTCCTGCGTCCAAGTCCAGTCTTCTGTCCACTAGGCCACACTGCCTCTAGCCCTGTGACAAGGTTTCAGGCAAAAATCCTCCAAGGGAGAAGATCAGAAGAATGAATGAACCTTTACAGTGATTACTACAAATGGAGCAATGGTTTGCTTCATTACACTGATTTAAAATTTCAAATCCGCCTGCAGTCTGACTGCATTGTTTGAGAGTGAAAAGACCAGTGGGATACATAATCCATCTGCCTCCACCCGTCCGTGCCGCCTTAGAGCAAAGGATGCTTTCTAGTGTACTTTCATGTGCACCAAAGCAGGGGAAGTTGAGAGCACTTCTGTAGAGCCAGTCTCCTTTACGCATGGTGTAAAGCAACAGGAAAATTGGCTGGTTTGAAATGCCAGAGCTGACCATTAGGGAATCAAGCAGTGAATCCAGTAAATACATTATTGAATGCAATGGAGCTGTTGGCTGAAGACCAGGATTAAGTAAAAGCAGCAGATTCTGACGAATAGCTCTGCTGTGTCCACTCACATGTCCCTGGGCCAGCAAAACTTTTCTCAGTAGGGTTGTCTAGATCAAGTTGGATAAAGTAAGACTGACTTGAACTTTTGGGGGAACAGGCTGAATGGAACTTCTTCACTTCTTGAGATTAGAAATTCAGCACAGTTTCTTTTAATTTTCTGTCCCACTGTACTTCCTAGTTTTGAATAGACTAATCTGAAATACTGTGGGGAAAGTTCATTTTCATAGTGTTTCCAACTCAGCTGAAACTCAGTAATATGTGAAGAGGGAAGAAATGTATAGAGATATGGCTCATTTAATTCAACAACTGCAGCAATTAAAAAAAATAAAAAGCCTCAATTTGTTTGGCCCTGACCACATCAGCACATTTTTGTGGTCCAGCATCAATGTTAGTTTGCGCCATTTTGGGCAATAGTGGGGTTTGGTTTTTTGTTTTTTTTTAATTAAAGTTAACTGCTATTGCTGATGCAATTTTTTTGGTAGGTACTACAAAATATCTGTTTGTTTTAAATAATTTTTCTGTAGTAGAGTGGCAGGGATTTTTGTTTGTTTTAGAAAAACAAAGCCCTTAAATATTAAGAATTCAGATGAGGGTCTCTCTCAGATTATTACACTAATTTCATGGTTGGTCAGGTTTGACTTTGTATGCCAGCATGATATGCAGTGGTGGCATGCATTATGTTGAGTCATGGTGGTCACCATAGCTAAAACTGGGGGTTTGGTTTTGTTTTGTTTTTATAAACATGAAGAAATAGCTCATTTTATCATGTTTTATTACATTTTTGTGCAGGTGGTCTCCATACCAGGAGACGAGCCTGATTGGGAAGGAGACTGGAGCCCTGGAGGGAAAACGGGCGTCTCCTACCCCTATTGGGAGGGTTGGCAGGTACAACATGTGGTGTTATGTGAGTCTATGGGAGTATCTGATTTTTTTTTCTCCCCACGGCGTGGGAAAGATTCCAGTTCCAAAGCACCAGTCTGGTCTCCGTATGTGGCTTTCTCCATCAACGGTGGTGTGGAAGTGTAAAGCATGAGACGCATGTGATCTAAACTTCAAGCATGTGCCAGACACTGTATCATTCTCCAAATGAACAATGCATGAAGGAGCTTCTTAAATGAGGCGACTTCTTGGGCTGGCTTGATTTTTGTTTTGCTTTTCATGTATCCTTTTTTTTTTTATTTTATTTTTTTTTACCTAGAACTCATTAAAAACATCAACCCGGCGGAAGAAGAGAACATCTTTTAAAAGAAAAGCCAGCAAAAGAAGCAATGAGGTAAGTCCTAATTAGTAGCATTTGAAAGGTGGACTGAATGCATATTTTTATCTCTAGATTGCCAGTTAAAATCCAGCTTGGCTATGGATTAGTCAGCCCAGGTTGACCTATCCTCTGATCCTTGGATGGGATGCATCGACTCATTCTCTAGGATAGAATAGGCTAGGCTGAATAGTTGAGGCATGATGAAGGGGGTGCATAGGGAAACGTATTGTCTACTATAGCTAATTTCTGATTAACAGTTGCTGGGGTTATTAATCTAGCAACTTTCATGACCACAAAATCCTCTACAAAAATTGAGAATGCTTTGTTTTTTGCTAGCGATTTTAGCATTAGTTTTGTGTAGCTCTAATTAAAGTACTCTGTCCCTTCTGATTTTGCAGGAAAACAAAGGCCGGCCATTTGTGATAAAGCCCATCTCTTCCTCACTCATGAAACCACTGCTGGTATTTGTCAATCCAAAAAGTGGAGGGAATCAGGTAAAGGCATCACCTTGATCCCAGCGGCAAAGTTTCTGCAAGTTCATTTGAATGATGGGTCACGAAGGGATTTCAGGTTGGTCATAGAAAGGGAGGGTTGCATGTGACCTGGGATGCAGACTCCTAGAATGGAGGACTGGACCCCTTCCAGTGAATCTTCTTCCCACCTGAATGGAGGCTTGGATTGGTCAGTGTGATATTCCTCCCAGGTTTCGATTCTCTGATTGGCTTGTAGTTTTTCAGGAAAGCTCAATCTTTCCACAGACGTGGAACTCTCCAAAGTAATCACCAGTCATCCTCCTGCCCTATGTTTAATCAGGGAAATCCCTCAGTATCCCTTGGCTGCGTATCATATGTTGTAAACCCACGTGGTTCTGTAAATATATAAGAAACGGTGCCTAGAAAACTGAGTTTCAGAGCATGATACTGTTGCTTAGGCATATTGCTCCATTATCCAGCTGTAAGCAGAATGCTGAACGCTTTGGCCATGCAAGCAGAGCTGAAGTAAACAGTGGGTTTACACATCATTACAAAAATTTCAAAATTCTCCACAAAGGAAAATTCTTAAATATTTTTTGTTTAGTTTTGATTTTGACCTTTTTAAAAATGTTGACCTATTATAATATAAAATATAACACAAAATAAAAGATGTTGAAATGAAAAGTCATTTTAAAATGAAAAAAAAAAAAGTTTATTTCAGGAAATGCTGAAATGGGATGTTTCAACATTTGCCAGAACTTTTTGTAAGTTTTTCCCCAAAACAAAATTTCAGCAGACTTGGAACAATTGCACAAAACATCTTGATTTCGAAGTAACTGGGTTTTCGGATGGAAAATGATTCCATCAAAGTTTTTCCAACTAGCTCTACTGTGAATTAGAAGCCCCTACAGACCTGCATTCTGAATTCAGTGGACTGTTGTTGTTGTTGTTGTTGTTTGTATTACCTTAACACCTAGGAGCTTGTGTCATGGACCGTGACCCCATTGTGCCAGGTACTGTAAAAACACAGAACAGCCCCTGCCCCAAGAGGCTATACACACAGAAAGGGTGAGATGGTAGGTCAGATAATTGATCTTTAGGGCAATCATCTGTCACAATGGATAGTTTTTGTTTCGACTTGTCAGTAAATACTCCTTTTTGTTTCCTTTTGTTCTATAAAGCACAAATGAATGAAAGGTACTATGAAGATTAACAAATACTATTACTTATAATAGTTATTAGCGCATTCACTCATCTATTTTCCTTCCATTTTCTGTCCTCACAGGGCACTAAGGTTCTCCAGATGTTCATGTGGTTCTTGAATCCACGCCAAGTCTTCGATCTCTCTCAGGAAGGGCCAAGAGATGCGTAAGTACTGAAGCATTTAACTTTGCCAACCTCCTTCTTTCCTTGTTAAGTATGAGGGCAAAGGGTAGGTTGGATGGGGCTTCCTGATACTGTAGGAATAGGGGGATTGGCCAGGTTTATCCAAGTGTGACCCGCTGTCCAAGGGCCAGATACAGCAATGCAGTTAAGCCCATGCTTGTGTCCATTTCTATTCAGCAAAGGACTTAAATACATGTTTCACAGCACATTCCATTTTTTCAAAAAATGTCTATGGGGGTTGGTTTTGTGCAGGGCTACAGATCAAGCTATTGATGTTATATGGGTCAAAATGGTCTCAACCAGTCAAGGTAGTGCATGGCACCCACTAAATCTTTGGGTGACCCAAACTGATGATGGTATGTAAGAAAATGTACATTTTGCATACACCAATACAGAAAAACAACCAGAGGTTTTCCATTCCCACCATTTTACATGCTTTAAAGCTCAACTGTTGTAAGTGGTCTAAAATCTGGATGGTTACTTGGATTGCTTTGAAATTCAGTGCCCCTCAGGGGGGCTCTGGGGTAGCAGTAGTGATTCCAATTTGGGGTTATTTGACCAATGGGTTCCCAAGGAGCAAATAACATTTCTTTATTCACTTTCTCCACACTACTCAAGGTTTTATAGACTTCTATAGATTTTTATAGATCTGACTGCTTAGGTACCTTAACTGCTGAGGGATTGCCAATATGTGGATTCTGGGCAATTCCTGGATCATGAGGTTGCAGAAGTTAGCAGGAGAACAAGGAGTACACCATGACATGGGGGATTGCTGACTACAGGCTGATTTGGGTGGAGAAAGGTAGCCTCCATTAGTATTGTTTTGGGGCCTGTATTTTGTCCACGCTCCAATGTCTAACTGGTGATTTAAGAGGTGTGATCTACCATACATTGTGGTGATTTACTTGGTCTGAAATGATCTGAGCCTTATTCCTGGTGTGCACCTCATGCAATGTATGAGAGAAGATTTGGACCTCATCAGAGATTTGTGTCCAGGACCTGTGATAGTTTTCTCTGATTTAGCTCAGTGTCTGCTTACTACAGTGGCAATTCAAAAGCTATCAGTAAGGTTGGAAGAAGAGTAATTGAGAAATTGTAAGGTTCATGGCTGACTGGAAAATGTATATTGTATGGCATAGAAACATTACAAGCTCTGGCACTTCACTGTTTCTCGGAGATGGGGTACATCTATTGGACAGGATCAGAGGATCTTTCTCTCAACATAAAACTGTCAGTCATTTGGAACAGAAACCCTCTATGGTTTCTCTTGCTTGCACTGCCACAAACTCCATCCTCCAATCCTTCTGAAACATGACCAGAAACACAATTCCACTGCAGCATAGTTTTTCTTCACTCTAGACACCTCATGTAAGTTGAGGTATAGAAATGGGGAAATAATGGCAATAGAAGTGTTTGAATATCAGGGAGTGAACACTTCAGAGAGATGCATCCCCTGCTTGTGATGTGGGAAAGGGAACTATAGTAGTTGGGAGATGAAGAGCTTGCACTTTTTATCAACTGTGCGGTGGCAGAGCAAAGGCATGTGTGTTTACAGGGCGTATTAGAGCATGGCTGAAAGAGGGCAGAGTTAAGGTTGAATGGGCCACTTTAACTGAGCATTTCCTGGTTTTTAGATGTTTAAGTATTGCTCAACTCAGTGTTCTGAAACAGACCATCAAGCATCCTCAACTCCGTGTTAATGTAGCGTTTTTTTTGCCATTGACTCTTTTATATAGATGTGTGGAGACTCCAGGGCCCAGCTTGCAATGCTTCATCTTGATGCTGAGTAACCTCCACAGAGTGGAGTGGAGCTCACTTTAATCAAGAAATGAGCATTGTATGCTGAAACCTATAACCTCTATGAACTGTACCGCCCTAATTAAGGTGAGAGTGAGTAATCTGTTCCACTATATGCTATTTATGTGTAAACTTTTGTCTCCTGGCAAGTGGCCATCTCAGTTAGGCAAATTGTGGATGCCCCTGTTGTAAAGTGATTTGTATTTTCTGAGAGAGCCTTGCCAAATAATGAAATAAGACATAGAAGTCTGGAAATGATATCCTCTTTGATGGCACTTCCTATGGTAGGGGGGTAGCTGAAGAATGGGGTGACCCGCTATTTTTCCAGGCCATACAGGACAAGGATGTGTGAAAAATATGGGGCAGAAGTTTCTATTAAGGGATACCACATTTTAGTCATGGCACAAAATCAGACCTTAGTATCACTCAGTTTCATATTTTGTATGATTACTTCTTTAAAACATGCATTTCTAGCTGATCAAAAGCTTTTTAGCAATTTCTTATTATATGCAGGTCATGAGTCATTAAACACCGAATCAAGGACTCCCATAGTCATAGGGGCAGCCTAATCGAACAATGCACCATGCCTAAGTCATGTGCTGGCTGACCTTTTTCTAATAATTATCCATTACAGCAGACCAAGGGTGCATCTGACTCTCCAGATGTAGCAACTGTGCAGTCTTTCATCATTCAGGATTGCATTTCACCATGGTCGTCTTTCATCCCAGTGTCCTTTCATCACAGTTATTCTTTATCACCATTGCTTTTTGTCTGTTGTTGGTGTCTCGTATTGGATATCCAATGGTGAAGAAATATGCTGAACTGTTGTCGGCCTTATCTGCACTATGGAACTGAAACATTGGTAAAAGAACGAATGGAACTTGTATTACACCGGTTTAAGCACAATGGCATGGTGCCTCCTCACTAGCCATGCTAAATCCTGTTTAGAAACCTTGCAGGATAGTTCCATACCCACACTAGCACTGTCCTAAACCATTTCAGTTGCAAAGCTCTCTGACTACCTATCCCAGGGATGCTGGCACAGCTCCCAGCAACAGTGCATTCTGGGGGATTTTGAAAGGCCATCAGTGCACTGTGAGATGGTAATGTGAGGGCTAGTTTCAGCTTGTCTGTATCTGCATTGTCACTAAAACGACTGAAATGGTTCAGCTTAGTCAGCATTCCCTGATGAAGCATAAGAAACATGGTATTTAGCCGCACTATAAACTCGTTGGAACACTTTTGTGTGCGAGGTATGTTACAATTGTTTGAGGAGCAAATGGCACTTATAAAGGTAAATTTCTCTAGCTTAGATAACACCATGGTGACGGCTGAAGCAATAGTTGCCGAGTTTCACTCAGGTAGAGGAGGCTGTACAACTCTGGAAGGAAATTTGGATTTTGTTTCTCTGGTTTTGCTTTCTGTGTCTCTTCTACCTTGGTCCCACCAAACCTGTACTTGTTCCCCATTTCCTCAGCTCCCTCCAATCCTGCTGGTGATGTGAAATTTGCTGCACACCTTCAAATTTCTAGCAGACTGCTCTCACTATCTCACTTTGATCATCTGTGCTCCCGTCTATGACTGGAACCCAACAATATGCTGAGTAGAAGGCACTTGATCAGTGTGTGCCTCCACAATATAGCCATCGATTTCAGAAGCAAGAGGGAGATAAACAGTCTAGAGGAAACATGTAGAGGCAGTCGGGAGCTGGTAGGAGTAATGCCCCAAACGCGAGGGCTGTCCTACTTAACCATACTCCTCCTTTTGCCAGGACCCTCAGTAGGCCTGAAAACGTGCGTGTGCATGTGCGTGCGTGTGTTTGTTTTCAACCTACAGCTTGATTTTAAATTTCAAGTCTGTTTGTTTTATACAAGGGGAAAATCAGCTTCTGAGCTGGAGAGAAAAATTCTCCTTTCAGCTTGACTGCAGATTGAAAAACACAAAATTAATCCTCTTGAATAAGGCCTGGTGAGCCATGGAAGGAAGAGCCCAGGCTTGCTTCCTGGTAGGCTTTTAGTTTTTCACAGTCAAATCTGCAGCAATAGGATTTAATTTTCTTCCACAAAACCAAGTTCCATGACTATATGTGGAGAATTACTGCTGAATTGAGCTATCAGTTGGGAAAAGAGGCCTAAATGTATTGCTTAACCCTTGGCAGTTAGTATACTATTTACTATGGTCAGACCAGTCAAAAGACATTACTGCTTTAAGGAAAATAAGCTGTTTCATTTCAAAGCATATGGAAAAAACATGGAATCTATGAAAAATGAATTTTGAAGCTCTTAAAAGGTGAAGTTCTATCTTATGGAAAAGCTTCCATTCGAGACCGTCTTTGCACTGTAGCATTTTTCAGTACCACTAGAGGGTGCTCCAGCACAACTAACAAACTCCTGCAGTTGCTTCTCCAGTGTACTGAGATTTGCATTGCTAGTGTCAGCTACTGGTATGACTTTATTGGTGAATTTTAATATGTAAGAAAGTGAGTGACGGTTAGCACTGGTTGAACCAAAACTATTGAAGGTAGACGCAGTTCAAGCGTCATCCACACCGTGTTACTGGTGCACTTCATTCTTCATGTATGGTAGCGGTTTTCAACCTGTGGATTGCTGGGGGTCCGTAGACTATGTTGAAGATTTCCAAAGGGGGCCCGCATCTCAATTTGAAAATTTTTAGGGGTCTGCAAATGAAAAAAGGTTGAAAACCACTGATCTACAGCATCCTTGCTGTTCCAG
This sequence comes from Emydura macquarii macquarii, assembly GCF_026122565.2. Lineage (NCBI taxonomy): Eukaryota > Metazoa > Chordata > Testudines > Chelidae > Emydura > Emydura macquarii. The sequence goes on from NW_027133667.1 coordinate 5,044,856, forward strand.
GTGTAAACTGTTCTTGAGCAGTGGCTGGTAGTCATTCCAAATGTGGGGTGTTTTTGTTGTATGGGCAGATTTTCTTTCCATGACCCCACCTAGCTCTGATACTGAATATTACATAATGAAGTAACTGTATTTAATGATAAAACTGGTACTCTGTAATATTTTTTTCCTTTGTATGTACAACTGTCTCCTTTTGTTTTATTTATTTTCTATGAGTGAAGCATCCCTTATTGCAATCACTGTATTTCTAATTGCTCACTTCCTTCCTATGTTCTTCCTTATGGCTCTCCCCTTCCCCCTTCATTTCCCCTGCCAGACTCGAACTGTACAGAAAAGTGCCAAATCTGCGAATCCTGGCCTGCGGGGGAGATGGAACGGTAGGTCCTCTGTGCTTAAACCTCACTCGCATTCACTTGCTCTTCTTATGACAGCCCTTGAGGGAGCACCACATTTCACGTCAAACATGATGATTGTCTTCATTAACTCAGAAGGGATGGAATTAGACAAAAAAGCCTCTGCAAGGAGACCTCAATCCAGTATTTGCTTGAAGGGGACATTAATCCTTAAGAGAATTTTCAACATGATAAAATATATTGCAAAGTTTCCCTTGCACCCTGGTTAAGAATATCTGGTGGTAATTTGCTATCTGTTATAATTGTGGATTACGTACTTTTTATGCATAAAATATATATGTGATCCAATGCATGAAAAGCTTCCTTCACCCTTAAGTAGCTTTTACAATTGAACAATATTCAGTTGTACTGATCTTTTCCTCTGCTGTATCTATCACCTTTCTGATTGTTGCTGTTATCCAAAAACGGACAGTGTGTGACATAGGCGTAGTTTGACTTCTATATTTGGGGATACAGCTCCAGTCAGGCCAGTGGGCCCATGTGTGTGTAGGGGGGCAAATTCTGCACCTGTCCAAGGCTTGCAGTTTGTGGGGGGAACACCATGCCTGCCCTGCCCCCCTCCAACTATGTTCATGGTGTATGACTAGGGGTCAGGAGATCAAGTTTCTATTCCATGTCTGCATTGTCTTCCTTTGTGACTATGGGCAGGTTTTATGTTCCTCTCCCAATTCCTTTGTAAAGTATTTTGATATCTATGCATGAATGGAAGGACAGTTCAGTGATTAGGTTGCTACCCTGAGATTTGGGAGACCTGGGTTCAATTCCCTGCTCTGCCACAGAGTTCCTGTGTGACCTTGGGCAAGTCATTTAGTCCCTCTGTGCCTCAGTTCTCTATCTGTAACATGGGGATAACACAGTGGTGTGATGAGGATAACTAAATTAGAGATTGTGAAGTGCTCAGATTCTATGCTAACAAGGGCCAGATAAATATATAAGCCATATAGGTGCTAAGTGTTGTTATAAATGGTTATGATTCCTCTGCTCAGACGCGCCTTCAGTGAGCTAGCTTGAGTATCAGTAGCAGTGTAGCTGCGGTAGCACGGGTAGGTGCAGCGGAGACACTGCTAAGCCATGTCAAGTACAAACCAGCATGAACGTGGTGGATAGGTACTTGGCACGGCTCGGCCATGTCTGTGCTGCTGCTCCTCGTGGTACCGTGGCCACACTGCTACACATGCTACCTCACTGAGTGCTTGGTGGGGGAGGTATCTGTACACAAGCAGGAGGCTCACACCCCTACTTCGTAGGGCAGATGTAGCCTATTTGTGAGACAGTTGTGGTAAAGTCAGGCCAGATGGCCGCAAAAGGATATACGAGGGCCGGGGTGTGAGCCCAAGAATGCCAAAAGCCCTTTTTCCTGCAAGCAGAGGAGAGATTGCTGCAGGGCAATAAGAGACACCTGGACCCAATAAAGGGCTACTCCAAGTGTACTTAAACTCTACCTTCCCTAAAGGGAAGGAGGGGAGGAAGCTGCCAGAAGGTTTGTGGCAGCTGGAGGAGAAGCTTCCCCCAGGCTAGGAGACGGGGCTTCTCTGCAGCCAGAGGAGCAGGGAAGGACAAAACCATTGGCCCCAGCTGGCAGGAGGGAGCCACACCAAGGTACCTCCCTGGGGAGACGGGGTAACCGGCGACTCCCTGGCCCATTACAAGGGGCAGAAGCGTGAGACCCACTAGGGGGAAGCCGGCTGTTTGGCACACAATATAGAAACTTTCTTCTTCATAATCAGCTTCTCTCAGTATTGCCTGTGGTTTCGTCATATTCCCGTGTTTATGACATCACGCTGTCCTTTCTGCGATAGCTAAATGGGATCAGGCGTATTTCCACCAAGGTAGTATATAAGGCATAGGTGCTTCCTGCTGACAGAACTCTGTCACCTGAGCTGGGGTTGAATCTGCTGGAACTGTTTACAATGGATTTAGGCTGGAATTTTCAAAGGAACCTAAAGGAATTAGGTACCCAACTCCCATTGAATTTCAGGGGGAGCTGGGTGTCTTATCTCCTTAGGCTCATGTAAAAATCCCAGCCTTAGTGAATAATAATGTTAATGAAAGTGTGCGTCCACTGTTGGAGAGAAAGTAAGAGTGAACCAGCGAAGTTCCAGAAAAGGGACATCTACTGTGATTCAGAAGGGATTGTTTCCTCCAGAACCTACAGGACACTGTTGCAGCAGAGTATGCAGTGAAGATAGATAACCTTCCAATTTACTTGTCAAAATGTATGCAGTCTGCTGCCCAAGGGACCTGAAAACTATAATGTGGGGTAATCTAGGTCCACAGAATTTTAATATACAAATTTAGTGCAGCTCCATTGACTCTTATCAAATCTTGTTTTCTCGTGACTTCACGGCATGAGCAGTAGGGGGCAGCACCTTCACATTAGTGTGAACAATACTAAACGGTTAGTCTTTGCTGTTAAGTTTGAAACAAATTAATATCCCATTGTTCCAAAAGTCATTAAGTCTAGAAATGAAAAATCTTGCTCATATGGACTTTATGAATATTCAGTGAGACCAGATATAACTTTGCCTTGCTGAAATGAAACAGAAGATGGTAGCTTTTCCAGTTTCACTGCTTGCTTTTCCTTTCCTGGGGATACGTGGAGGGCTGTAGCCTCCAGGGCTGTCAATCTCAGCTCCTTTCACTATCACTCGGTTCACAAAAGATGGTAGGCTTTGCCATCCCTAATCCCAAAATTGTTGTTGGATATTTAGAGACTGGGTTAAATTAAATAATAATGCTTGACATTGAGATGCAATCATTTATTTGTCATTTCAAAGCCATTTACAGAGGTGAGTTAGTATTATAATCTCCACTCTACAGATGGGGAGACTGAGGCACAGATGAAGTGACCTGACCAATTTTATATAGCAAGTCAATGGCAGAGTGGTGGTCCTACTGGCCTTCATGGGCCCAGGATTTCACCTTAGGGTTTCCTGACTCCATCTCCTATTCTGAGTACCAGCGGCTAGATTTTTAAAGGTATGGGAGTTAGGCCCCTAGCCCCTTTTGAAAATCCCACTAGGTGCCTAAATACCTTAAAAAATCTGGCCCTTGATCACAGCATGGGAAGCACAGTTTTTAAAATGTAAATTCTACATTATTTTAAAATATTTAAATAGCTCTTTTCAGTTCAAAGAAATGCAGAAAGTTATTTAAGAATTATATGCCTACAGTAATCAGTTCCACCACCATAAACCACTAGTTCACAGTTATTGGTAGAATGTGAAAGCCATTTAACAACACAACGCAACACTACACAGTAGTAAACAAGAATTCTTTCGCTACTGGAGCTCGAGTAGGAATTTGGCCAGGACAGCAGAGCTAACGTTTCCACTCTTGCAAAAAGTGCCTTGGGATCTTTAATAACCACAAATGGTCAGGACCTAGGTTTTATACCTCATTTAAAAGATGGCATCTCCAGTGGTACAGTGCCCTTTAATCCTTACTTTCAAATGCTGTTACTGTGAGAAAATAATTAGGATGGGTTTTAGATGTTTGTTTTAGTCATTTTTAAATTAATTTCTTCAAGTTTTTAAAATGCTGGCTAGTTTTGCTTTTTGTTTCTAGGTGCTCTGTAGAAGACGTAAGGTGGTGTTTTGTTTATGACAAACATTTCAATAATTAAAAAAAGATTCAAAGCAATGTTCACTCACAGGTATAAATGCAAGTCAATAATCCTGTGTGCTTTTGTTTCCTGTTCAGGGAGAGGGTGGGAGTGATTGTTAAATCAATATAACAATAAATGATGTCTATTTATTATTAATATAATCAGCATTTATATACAACTTGACATCCAGTTGCTCCTTGTAACTCCTCTGTGTGAAGTGGGTTAATAAATACTGTTATCCCCATTTTGCAGATGAGGAAGCTGAGGCAGGGAGGCTAAATGGCCTATTTTTAGCTGAGCTCATTTCTGCATTGCCCATTAATATCACTTGATTATCTGTGTGAGGAAGATAAAATCTAGTTTTGTTTCTTTCTGTTTCACCATTTAAATCCATCTAGTTTGATTTCTTTCTCTTTCCTGTTTTCTGTCTGCAGGTGGGCTGGATCCTCTCCATCCTGGATGAGCTGCAGCTCAGCCCCCAGCCTCCTGTTGCTGTCCTTCCGCTTGGCACTGGGAATGACCTTGCTCGCACCCTCAACTGGGGAGGGGTAAGCACTGACTCCAATAGCCTTGTCTGTGACTTAGCAGCTATTCACTCTAATTAGTACTTGTTATAGTGTGGGGCTTCTGCTAGCTACATCAGTGGTTTCCATTTTTGTGATGCACTTAGAATTATTGCAGGTGGAGACAAATGCAATTCAAGTTCTTCCCTGTTCCATGGTAGAATCCAGAGTCTATTCCAAGCTGACACTGAAACTAAATTCTAATGCTTCTCTTTAGTCCACATGATAAAATAAAATACAGGGTATCTCAGCTGCTTTGATAACTAGTGCTTGCTTTGGCCCTGATCCTGCAAATCCACTGTGTGAATTTCAGCATCTGCATGTGGTTTGTTGAATGCTCCTTTTGCCCATTTTTTTATTTTTTATTTTTTTGTGGTTCTTGTGGGTTTGCCCCCTCTGAGTTTTGCTTTGAGTTTCGGGTTTATACAAGCCTGAAAAGTGAAAGCTCAGCTCATCTGAAACAAACGGGTTTTGGCATGGTTTGTGGTTGAAAAGATTTATGTGAAACTCAGACTGTATCTGCCCAAAAAGTTCACAAACCTGTACTGTGTTTCAGGTTTGTGATGAAATGAGGCAAGATCTCATGAACAATTTGGGATAGGGATTTTTATTGCATGTGTGTAGAGAATCTTGCCACCTGTGGTCAGTAGGACCTGTGGACTGCAGAAGAGGGCATGGCATTGTTAATAAAGTCTGTTAAGTCTCCTCCATATACCTTTGGCCTTACTGTCAGAGATCGTAATTCTCAACAGTTGTTTGCCAAATTTCTTGTCCCTGGTTCACCCACAGTCTAAGTTTATGAATCTGTTGGGCAAACGTAGTCTGGATTTCATGCAAATTTCTTTCACACAGATATGGAATGGTAAGGTTACTGGTGTCTGTCTGGTAATTAGCATGTCACGTGATGTATTCTAGAAGTCCATTAGTGAGCATTTGGTGGCACTTATTCTGTTTCCAGGGTTACACAGATGAGCCTGTCTCGAAGATTCTTTGTCACGTAGAAGATGGGACTATCGTCCAGCTGGACCGCTGGAACCTCCAGGTGGAACGAAACCCCGATTTGCCCCAGGAAGAAATTGAGGATGGGGCACGTAAGGTTAGAGCTGTCTCTTACAGCAGAAATTGGCTGCAGGAAGCAAGCTGGGATTTCTGGGACACAGGAAGACATTTTCCACTCACGTCTCCTCCTACAGCAAGTTTAAAGATGTCACCACATTCAGAAGTGTATCAGAGTTACAGCAAACTGCCCATTTGTTGTCCCCCATAATGCTCAATATCTGAATGCTTGTCTCAAGAGCAAACTCCTTGTTCACCTGGGTCAAAAGGCGAAAATCTGTGGCATCTCATTTGCAAGGTTATTACTTCTTCCCCCTTGCCTTTGTAGCTGTGGTGACAAAGGCTAGCCCCAGGATCCAGTCCTAAATTGATTGAAAAACCACAAAACGTGTATATTCTTTGGGCTGCTGCTAGTGGATACCAGCTGTGTATCTGCTCTCTAAGCGAGCTGTTGTGTATGGGTTGCTAGCCTGTGTCTTTTGGGGTTGTCACTCCTTCCATATGTGTGGTCCCTTTACATCACTGACCCTCCCCCATTTGGTCTGCGAGTTGGAAGGTGGGACAATATTTGTCATGGAAGGGACTGTATTTCTGTTCTATCCTGTTTTAATCTGAAATTATTTTAAAGTCAAAAAAGTGATTCTGTGAAAATGACTCCTTGTCCCTGCTCACACAGCTCCGCCCCCTTGTCTGAGTTATCATTTCCAGTTTACTTATTGAACTTTAGCTTTCCTTCTTGTCATCCTAATAGAGTCGATATAGCTGTGAAAGGGCCAGATGTGCTCCAGTAGTCTGCCTCATGCATCATCAACAGAATTACCAGCTGAGTTCTGAATCCAGGATCTTTATTGCTGCTGCTGATGTATGAAGCAGAAAGAACACAGCTTGATTTTCAGAGGCCACGCTGAGCTTATAGTGCTAGCAATTAGGAAAATCTTTGTTTTGACATGTTAAATGGGAGATTGCTGAGAGAGGATAAATAAGGAACCCCATGATGTCATGTTTACAGAGTCCCTTATGTGACCATAAAGCACTGCAGATGTGTTTGTGTTCTTTCATTTTTGCATTTGATTATCTTCAGCAAGCTGTTTCCAGCCTTCACAGCCACTCGTCATATAAAATTTCCCACTGCTTTCTCTCCTCTCCTTCTATACCTTCTCAAGAAGGGGTTAATTTGAGGGATGGCATGGAACGTTGGGTCGTCTGTTCTTGCGTACTGTACCCAAGACAGTTTTGCATGTTTTCTTTCTGGTCTTTGATTGCAGCTTCCACTCAGGGTCTTCAATAATTACTTCAGCCTTGGATTTGATGCACATGTCACACTGGAATTCCATGAATCCCGAGGTGAGAGGAACTCTTAATTCCCTTAGCTTTGGAAGCATAGGAATGGACAAATGGCTTATGAATTTCAGCTAGGGTTGGCTATGACAACTTGTTTACAGTATTCTCTTTAGATTTTGAGAACATATACACTCCTGTCCCAGACCAGAACGTGATAAGAATAATTCGAACACAAGTTTCTGAGGGACTTATTTGACCACAGTTGGACAAATGGTTTTTTGCATCACACTGAAGAGAGGACACTGAAGAAATAGAAAAGGTTTTGGTGATATAACAAGATTGATGAAAATGGCTGGAAAAGCTGAGATTCCCAGGAGGAAAAGAGGCTGAGAAGAGATATTTGATGTTTTCAAGCTTCTAAAGGAGAACTGTAGATACTATAAAGGGCCTGTGTTGATCCAGAACTAGGGCGTGTGGACAAAAATAAGGAAACAGCAGAGAGAAAAAAAGAATTTACATTGGGTGCAAGTTTTTCCCACAACGCAGGAAGGCGCTGGAGGGGTTGTGAAAGAGATGTGAAGTTGTGCAGTGTGGATGGCAGCAGGAGTATAGTCATGTTTCCAGAAGAACTAGACAAATATTTGTTATGAAAGGCTATTGTGTAGTATTATTGGGTTGGGTTGGACAATATTGAGCCCTAGATCCACTATGTTTGTAAGGAAATAAACAAGCCTTCATAATAATCCACAAAAATCCCCAAGGAGTCTCAGCTTGAGCTGCTGTAGCACTTGATTTCTCTTCATATTGATGACTATTGTGTCCTGCCATAAACTCTCACAGAATTCCAAATTTATGTCTAAACAGCCGAGCTCTGGCTTGACAGGCAGTACGTTGTGTGCCTCTGTTAGGAAAGCATATTTATATTACCAGAGCTGTTGTTCTGTTTTCCTTGTTCAGCATTTTGTTGATTTAGCTGTGTGGGTTTTGAACTGCAGCCTCACTTGTTCTCATTTTTATCCTATAACAATGCCATTAAAAAAGTAAAAAGACAGCACCCTAATGCCATGCTGAATAAAAAGCTGAATGCCTGATGGAATGAGCTAATGCATATTTTATAATGTTTAAGATTGCTGTAAGCTTCAGGAATAATAATGAAGGGCCACAGAAGGGCACAGGAATGAAAGGATGACAGCAGTATGCATTTCTTTATGAATGCACACCAGCATGCATTCCTAATGTGGCTGTAAATATACAGTATAGATGAGTTTCATGGCTGCTCCTTCGCTTAGTGGAAGCCTTACTTAATTATTAAGTTGTAGAGCTATATAAAGAATGAATGTTATTCCAGACATGCCAGTGTGTTAAAAATTTAGATGAGAGGAAATACTCACAGAGTGATCTGTGTGTGGGTATGTGCGGATGGGGAAGCTTGCGTGGCACCTGCATCTGCTGTTTCCATTCTAGCTGGCACAGTTATGTTCTCACTTTCTTGAACACAGAAACTTACAAAATGAGTCCTGTGTGTTATAAGGGGAGAGCATTCAGAGCTGTTGTGAATGATCTAAAATATTATAAAGCAAATAAAATAGATAAAGATACTGACTTGAACTCTCCTAGTCTACTAGGGCATTTCAGTGTGGAAATTTAACTGCCCTCTAAGATTGTTCAGTATTTCCCTTTATATAGACAAGGTCGTAAGTGTCTCAAATGTTACTTTTAATGAACGTTGCCTTTTCGGTGGTGACCTCAGCACTTATGTGACCAGTTACTTATTTGAGGTGAGACTGAACCACCTGAATATAGAGCAGCTCGTAGCTGTGCTGTTCTGGGAAAGAAATTCTGCCTCTGAGTCACAATGTCTCCGCTGTTTCCCTTTTGCTCTACAAGGAAGTAAATTACTTCACCCCTTTTAGAGGCACCCCTTTTACTCCCTGCCCCTGTGTCTGTCTGACCACATCTGCAGGCTGATTCTTGGGGTGTAATTGAGACAGAGCCCCACCACTCTCCACTCAGTTGCTTGAGAAGATGGAGTCTAGGGCATGCAGCCCCTGCCTCCCTCTGTACCCAGAGCTGCAGCCCAGGCAATTTTAATGTGGCCATGCAGCAGGGGGTGCCCTTCCTCCCTAGGAATCCCACTGACCATTTGCTGGGGACACTGTAAGCCCTTTTACCACCATTTGTGTATGCAAATAGAGATGAGATTTGCAGATGCAACAAAATAAGTGATTTGTGAACATGTGGCCCTGAGTGTATTGGTATGGCAGTGTGCTACATTTGATGTCTACCCCCAACAAAGCAAATAGGGTCACTTGGCAGGGTTGGTGCAATCAAACAACATGTGTTTTTAATACAGGAACATGCGGGCCGTACATCTCTGGATAGAAAATGTAGGTCACACTTACAATATGGAAGTCTGTATTCTGGAAAGCAGTGATTCAGAAAAGGACTTAAGAGGTCATTATAGATGATCAATTGAATATGAGGTCCCAGTGTGGTGATGTGGTCAAAAGGCAATTATGATACTTGGATGGTTCAACAGGGAATCATCATGCATGAGTAGGGGAGATATTACCTTTGAATATGGAATTGGTGAGACCACTGCTGGAATCCTGTTACCAGCTCTGGTGTGCACATTTTAGAAAGGATGCTGAAGAACTATTAGAATGATTTGTGGGCTGGAAAAGGGAGATTAAAAGAGCTCTATTTATCTTATCGCAGAGAAGGTTAAGAGGTGATTTAATCACAGTCTTATAAGTAGCTATTCAGGGAGAAGATATCTGATAGTAGAGGACTGTTTAATTTATCAGACAAAAACATAAAAGATTCAGTGGCTGGTTAGGAAAGTTCAAACTGGAAAAAATGCACAATTTTTTAACAGTGAGTAATTAGCCATTGGAAACAGATTACCAGGGGTGTGATGAATTCTCTATCACTTGGAATCTTTAAATCAAAATTGGATATCTTTCCAACTAGTCTCTACTTTAACTGCAAGTTGTTGGTAGGTACAGAGAATGCTGGAACATATAATGGTAGAACTCTATGGCCTGTGTTTTCCAGAAGGTCAGACTAGATGGTCATAATGGTACCTTCTGGCCTTAAAATCTATAGACCATTCACTTTTGTTTTACAGATTTGGAAACAATGTTTCATGAGATTTCTAATGATCCAGACAGAAATCCACTCAGTGTACAATGTGTACTGGTGTCACTGAAAAGTGTGATTGTACTGTTGGAAGTTTATGGTGGGGTCATGAGACACACAATGTGACTCTCTAAGGTGTTGTTGTAAATTTCCCTCAAGAAAATCATGCTTTGGGAGCTGTCTGCCCTTATCCTTACCCACTCTACCTTACACCAAAAAGAGGCTGCACTAAACAGAATTGTTTAAAATCCACTAGCAAAGAATAGCGCAGGTGATAGATTCTTGCAAAGTAAAAATTCATTTGACATGTCTCACTTTTTCATTACAAATGGGTGGTGTATGTACAATATGCATGGAATTGGTCTTTTAGGGTTGCCGATGTAGATGATGCTAACAATAACTATTTCCCTTGCCCTTTCCCTATCGTGGGTTGAAAGCTAGCAGTGTGCCAAGGCTGGAAATTCAACTGTTTTCCTGCCTCCAGGAAAGCTTGGAATGAAACTCCTAGGAATGGCAAGGGTGCTTTGCTAACTTTCTCTCTAATGACGACAACTTCGTATTCTTCCTTGTTCTTCTTTTGCAGAAGCAAATCCAGAGAAATTCAACAGTCGCTTTCGAAATAAAATGTTTTATGCTGGGGTGAGTTGTGATGGATTTTGTAGAATAGTGTCGGTTTATTTATTTAAATTTTTTTATTTATTCCCCTTCCTCTCCCTTTCACCCCTGAGGGTTATGACCACTCTTTTGCCCATCACCTTTAAAAGTACATAGTTTGCTTCTAGCTACTTCTGGCAATGCCGGGGATTGATGTTTGCCAGAGACTGGGAATGGCCGATGGGATGGATCACTTGACGGTTACCTGTTCTGTTCATTCCCTCTGAAGCACCTGTTATTGGCCACTGGTGGAAGACAGGATCTTGGGATAGATGGACCATTGGTCTGACCCAGTATGGCCGTTCTTTTGTTCTTCCACATGTCTGAAGGGCTTGAAGTATTATTTTCCCATAATGGTAGTTCAGAAGAGTGCTTACAACATTTGGATGCAGGACTGATAATATCCTGCACCCTCTGCTGCAGATTGGCAAGCACTTCACCAATCTGCTTACATTTATTCACACATGTGAGCAGCACTTGGATACTGAATTTACTGGGAATATAGCTAGTGTGCGGGAAAAATCATTGCCCGTATCTTTCAGCTCCTGATGAACATTCCTGGATTTGGCGATAGAGAGTGGAGAAGGACAGAGAGCTGTTATTTGGAGCATCCCCTTTTCACACATGAATGTGCAAATCCAATGACAATTTCTTATCCTGGAGGGACATGGACAGGTCTTCAGTTTTATTCTAAGGTGTAATTAGGAAAGGATGTTATTGATTGGATAATACTTGCCATCATACATGTCTTTCCACTGTCAGATTACATCAGTGTCACCACACCCAGAAGCCTTATGCATTAAAAACAAATGAAAAAGAGCAAGAATTTGCATGATGTTTTGGGTGCACAATGATATTTCATGGTAAATCTTCCGAAGTGGAGTGCATTTTCTTAATGTTGCCCCTTAACGCTGCAAAACAAGTGGACAAATCTTCTCTTCTGTGTCCTCTCCACTGGACTCTGGTTCAAGGAACTCTTGAGAATTTGAAACATAGCCTTCAGTCAGCAGTACAACAGGAAAAAATTGGCCTAAAACTTTCTGTAAATGGGAGCAGGAAAGAAAAGTGTTACATCAGGACGGTATGTGTGGCAGACTCTGGGGAGGTATGCAAAGGAAGGAGAGTAAAGGGAGGAAGCTGTAGATCATTCAAATAAAATAATTCTTGTTTTAATTTCCCCCCTTTTTCCTATGTTTTGTAGGCTGCCTTTTCAGACTTCCTGCAGAGAAGCTCCAGAGATTTATCCAAACATGTTAAAGTTGTGGTAAGTATAGGAAAGCATGGCATCATTTTGTGCAGTGAGGGAGGAGGAGAGGGTGTGTGTGTGTATGTTTGTGTGCTGTGTGTGCGCGTGTGCTGTGAAAAGCACAGACCTAATCACGCACACCAGTCCATTGATTGTTACTTTCAGTTTTGACCATGACATCTGAAACCTATTTCGTAGAAAGCTTTTGGGAATTCACACACACGATAATTTCCCACTTGATAACACATCCCTCCCTATCTCTCAGACATGAATGGTGCCCAACACTATGTTATAGAGAGAGGGGTAGTTCTATATTGACGTTCTTGGGCAGGTTGTTACAAAATGGGGTAACAGCAATTATTATCCTGTCTGAGATCCCATTTACAAACCCCACTTTGGTCTATTGCTTTGATTTTTGCAGTGTGATGGAACAGACCTGACCCCAAAGATTCAGGAGCTGAAGTTCCAATGTATAGTGTTTTTAAATATACCCAGGTAAGCTCCAGTCACAATTTTGGGGTTACTAAACAGACAATGTAGGGCCTGCCCTGCTGGCTCCATAGGAACACTTAATTAAGAGGTACAACTTCCAGAGTTGTGCATTTAACACAAGGAAGTCAACAGACAGAACAGCGTTGTCTTCTGCTTCACTAGAAACACAAAGGAGAAGGGGGGAAGAATCAATTTCTTCTGAATAGAAGATCTTCCTATGGGTTTAGAAAAAATACCGGATTCTAATATCTTAGAGGGTATCACAAACAGTAGGGCGTGCTTTTCAAAGCCCAATATTCCCATCTTCCCTGTCCCCGCCCCGAAGATTCCCTCTCCAAGGTACTCACTTCCTCTAACTCTCCTGTTGCCCTCTCTGCAAGGTTCGTCCTGGTGTCTCCTCTCCAAAGTTCCCTCCGCCCCCTGCTCTGCAGGGTCTCCCTTATACTCCTAAGGGTAGGTAGGAGAGAGAAACAGCAGCAGCAGCCACTGGGTAGGAAGCCGGTGTCTGGAGCTCTGCCACAGTTAACTCATGTTCCTCCTTCCCCCACCCAATCTATCCCAGCTTTTGCATCCCGTCTGCTACCAGGCCTTCTGAGCCGGGAGGGAGGGAGGAATTTAAGCTTTGCAGAAAGCAAGCTCAGCTTCAGCCTCCTGCCTTCCTAGTAGGGGCACAAAGCAGCCTTCGCTGGCAGGAGGCTGCAGGCTCAACAGCTGATCTGCAGAAGGAGGGGGAAGGGGAAGGAAGAGAAGAGCCCTGAGCACTCCTGCACCAAGGCACTGTTCCCTCTCTGCTCCTCGCATCTCCACTCAGCAACCTGCCCAAAGTTGGGATAGACAAACTAATCGCCTACCCCACCAGCCTGAAAGTTGGAGGATGGGTTCCCTGTCCAATCTTTCTGATAATTACAGGTATGATCACTGGGAGGCCCAAGAATGGATTTTAAGATTATTTGGAATGGCTGTGTGGCGGTGCACCCAGAAGATAAAGAACTGGCCAATACTTACGCTTCCTTTTCTTTTAATTGCTCTAAGATCCAGTGGGGGCAAATTCTTAGTATGCTTCCTAAAGCTCTCCTTTTCTAAACCTCTTTCTGCAGGTATTGTGCTGGCACAATGCCCTGGGGTACCCCCAGCGACCACCGAGACTTTGAACCTCAGCGCCATGATGATGGTTACATTGAGGTCATTGGGTTCACTATGGCCTCTCTGGTGAGAATTTTTCAAGAGCTGATTATTTTTTGCATGCAGTAGATTTCACACTGCTTAGGGCACTGGGACAAGTGTGTGTGCCATTTTATATGAGAGACCCCACCCACATCCATGATTCAATATTAGGATGCACAAAGTTTCATACAAAAAAGATTCTCTCCTATGCTTTCCTGGGTTCAATAAGGTGGAAAAATGTGTTCTATCCTCCAGGTTTTTTAAATTCTGAACAAATAATGGTTTTCAAAGAGCAAAGTGTTATTTTATTAGAAAAATGTACTCCCTGAAAAACTGGTTGCTTTGAATATATCTAATGGTGCTTCAAAATGCTCCCAAATCAAAATTTGAAGAACATTAAAGTGTTCTGGAAGGGATGTGTGTGCATGTTTGTGTTTGTACTGTGTGAACCTTTTGTGGTTGCACCATAACAGCTGTTTGTTTCCAGCTTCACCACAACTGTGGTTTTATATATTTTCCATATACATTAGAGTTGGTCAGAAATTTTGTTGAAAAATGGGGTTTCAGCAATGGTTTTTTTGTGTGTAGAAAAATTACATTTGTTGGGTTGTTTTTTTTTTATTAGTTTAAGAATTTGTAAACAAGCAAAATATTTTGACAAATATTTATGAAAATTTCAAAATATTCCATGTCAGAATTGTGGGAAGAATCCTACTTTCACTTTTTCACTGGGGGGGGAGCGGGGGGAGTAAGAAATTGTGTATGTCAGGTGGTGGTGGTGGTGGGGGGATAATTTTGTTTAAAAAAAAAAGGGGGGGGGAGTTTAAAAAAAATCTTTATTTTTTTCTCTCAACTTTTTGTGAAACATATTTTCTCTTTTTCAACCATCTATACTTAGCACATAATTCGGGGCTGCCCAAACTCTGCAGTGTTGAGCACTACCATATTGTCATCTTAGCAGCCATTTTGTGCATCACACTGTGCTTTATGATATGGCTGCCCACATTTGTGACACGCTTTGAGATCTTTGGATGTGAAGGCCTATATAAATGTTAAGTAATATGATGAGGATGATGAGTTAAGATTCCTGTGGAAACAATAACTGTGAATGTCCTGACTTCTGTTCATGTAACTCTTAATGCTAATGTTATGTTAATACAGATTTTTTTAAATCGGATAGACAATATTCATAATTTTTATTAAAATAGTGTTTCTGCCCCAAGGTACCCGTCTAAATCTTGAGGGCTCTTTAGGAGTAATTAACCAGCTCCGTCTACCTTTTTGTCTCTGATATGTATTCATCCCCCTTGCATCTTCCACTGCTTTTTTACTCCTGGTTTGCGTTGTAAAGTGGTTGCGTGTACTAGGGTAGGAGAGGGGCTTGGAAAGCTGGCTAATTTTTTTTTCTTTAAGTTAGAAAAGAAAAGCACCAAATGGGAAAGGTGGTCAGTCAAGAAGGTGTTGTTTAATGAAAACTTAGGTGACTTACATATGCTGCCCTATTTCTGTTGACTTATTTGAGTCAACATACGGACAGAATGTTAGGTCAGTGGGTGGGTGTCTCAGAGGCAACATGGTACAGCTCTCTTTCTCTCTCATTTAATTTCTTCAAGACAATTATAGAACATAGCATTTAATTGTTTCCCAGCTGCAGTTACTGAACAAGGTTTTTCTCCTTGCACTTTTCAGCTCATCTATTCTTGATGCTTTATAAACTGTCATAATAAGGATTTCAGATTAATCCAATTCACATCAAGGACAGCATTGCCTTGGTTAGAAAGACAACTCCAATTAATACTGTTGCTTGAAAAAGCATTTAGATTGCAGAGATTGGGACCTTGATTCGGAGCCTGTAGGCAACACAAGCATTCATAATTTAAAACAAGAGGTAGAAATATACAAGAATGCACCTTATATGTGTGCAAGCATGTAAGTGTGTATCTATATCTATACATTTAAATATAGATATACACCACATATGCTGAGGTGATCGCCACATGATAAATGTCTTACCCATGTGATACATGAATTTGTCATGTATGTCTAACTGCTTCACCTGCCCTCTGCCCACTAATACTTCTTCCCAGAACTTTATTCTAGTCCCATTTTATGCCTTTTCTGTGAATGGAACTACATTGACCATCCTTCATTGCAGTGACTTATTACACAGCTTTGATTAGGACACTGCCTTAACACATCATGCACACCCATGTCTTTTATTGGAAACCCATTCAGCAAATTCAGATCGGGGGAAATGTGAGGTTGGCCTGAAATGCTTCTTTCTAGTGGGGATGAATTTAGAATAGTGGGTTCTTCGCATTGCATCCTTCAAATTAGTAGACAGTTGCTGCTTTCGGACTATATTCTGGCAAACACGTAAATCTCCATGTGATAGAACAACCCGCTCGCTACAGCAGGGAGGATCTCATGTGCAAATGGAATAGTTTGTAACGGAGGGCATAGAGTGTTGGGTAAAACAAGATTAGGGAGTTGTTAGACAACTCAAGTGGCTGGTATGGGACGGTAACATTGTTTTCCTCCTTTTTTGCTTTGTTCTTCTGCAGGCTGCGCTTCAGGTGGGTGGTCATGGAGAAAGGTTGCATCAGTGCCGGGAGGTGACTCTGTTAACATACAAGTCTATCCCCATGCAAGTGGATGGGGAGCCATGTCGACTGGCTCCGTCTCTTATTCGGATCGCCCTAAGGAACCAGGCCAATATGGTGCAGAAGAGCAAGAGGAGAACATCCATGCCTTTACTCAATGAGTGAGTTGGTTTTGTTCGTGTCCTAATACAAGGAGGTTCTTACCGGGCAGAGAATTCAAACAGGGAGTCTGCATAGACTGAACTATCAGAGTATTTGAAGAAAGAGGTCCAGAAACCCCAGAATGTGCCTCTCCGTCACATTTATAAATATTTCCCAGTTTCCATTTGTTCTTTAAGTAATAGGGGTTCCCTTTGTCTTGCTTCCAGACAGATGTTCTATCTTTCCCTTATCCAAAGGGGTACCTACTCAGGGAGGCCTGAGTGACTCATAGAAACTGCGTAGATATGGCCCTCTCACCCTTTAGAGTGCCTTATAATCTGCTTTCTGAAATGAATGAGTCTTTCTTTTTGATCCCACATTGAGACCATTCAACAAATAAACACCGTCCGCTGCAGGATACAGATGTGCTCAGGCTATATTGCAGTCTGCATTGGGCACATGCTGCTCCCAGTTGTAAATGGGACCAGCCTGAGGATTCACTGAATAGCGCGATTTGCCACCATGGGGGGAATCCTGGTGCTGAAGTGCCTTGGTATAAAACATTCAGGGCTTATCTACACATACAGTGGTGCAGCGGTGGAGCTGCACTGCTTAGTGAAGACACTGCCTATGCCGACAGAAGAGATTCTCCTGTTGGCTTAGTTACTCCACCTCCCTGAGACGTGGTAGCTGTGTCAATGGGAGAACCCCCCTGTCGACATAGCGCTGTCTACACTGGGGGTTAGGTCAGTAAAATCCTGAGTGATGTATTTATACTGGCATAAGTCTATAGTGTAAACCAAGCTTTAAAGTATGTCTATTCTTCAACTGGGAGCATGGTTCCCAGCACAGGTAGACACGTGCTAACTCTGCTCAAGCTGGTGCGCTAAAAACCGCTGTGTGGTCACGGTGACATGGGTGATGGCTCTGGCTTGCTGCCTGAATAGACCCCCGCCTGACCCCCTGGGTATGGATGGCTAGTCTTGAGTTGCTGCCATGGCCACCTGACATTTTTCGCATGCTAGCTCAGAGCTGGCCGAGTTTGTCTACCTGCACCGGGCGGCATGCCCCCCAGTTGCAGTGTATACGTACCCCTGATTGAGAGAGTTCAATGGCTCTTAAATAAATTTTTTCATTCTTTCTGTCCTGCAGTCTCTGGGCACTGGGAATATTTTGCAGTGTTCTTTGAAGTGTCCCTGTTCCGTTGGAATATCAGCAATTCAAAGGGGACCTTCCTGGTTCATTGGGAAGTACTGAGGGATGTGTTTTGCCTGAGACACTAAATATAGTACATTTGGCAGCTCCCAATCTGTTAAAAGACAAACCACAGTACTCAGGTTAGAATGAGAGTGGTAGGCGTAGGGAGCTGCACCGGAGGGTAGAACAGGATTGAAAGTGTCTGGATCAGGAAACCAGGAAAGAAAGGAAGAAAAGTGAGACTGGACAGGTAAGGAGATAAGACATATAGAATAAAAGGGAAGCAGCATTACAGTAGCTTAAAAAGGAACAGGAAAAGGTTGAAATAAATGGAAGCCAGAAAACATTCAAAGAAGAGAAGAGAACATTTTAAAATGTCTTTTAATGTTAAAACATTAGCGTAAAAATCCCTGAGAGACTTTTAATAGCATAAGAGTATTAAAAAAAAATCTTCAAATATTAAAAATGCCATTATTCTTGATTACTCATTACCAATGAGTCTTTCTGTGCTGCTGAGATGGGAGTTAATAAGCATTCCTGCCAATTTCTTCATGATGTATTATTTAAATTGCAAAAGACAAGGCAGGCCTTCAGTATGTACTGAGCCTAGGTTTAAAGCCAATCACCTCCAGCACCCTACACATGTTTCATTCAAACAGCCACATACCCATGAGTGTTATTTCTTTTAGAAAATCATACAATCCAGTGGTTGCCAACCTTTTCAAGCAAAAATGTATCGATTAATAAAATCAAGGCTTTTGCTATACCAGCCAGTGCCTCCCTAGCCAGTGGTATGTTCAGTTCTCTTAATGAGACAAATGTTTTGGAGCAGCAATCTAAGCTTGTAGTTGCCATGTTAGATCCTTATTTGTCTGGAAAATACATTAGGCATAAATTTCACATTGAACAGATGATGAATAGAAGACTATCACCCCCTGAGCACTGCCCTCTAATTTCTTTCCACCACTCCATACGCTGCTACAGAATGCAAGCTGGGAAAACGCAGTCCTGAGTCATTGTTTCCAAACATGAGGGAGGCTACAGCAGTGGGAAGAAAGCATGGGGTGCATTTCAGTTTAGTTATTAGCATGGTCAGGCATGGGCTATTGCATCTGAGTTTAAACTGCGACTGGGGTGTACGGATTTGCCCCATCTTGGTAACGCTGTACAGTAATTAAGGCCTGCTGAGCCCTGGAGAATAGTGTTCATGGCTGAATTTGGTTTGAATATGCTTTGCCAAACTCCCTGGGGTTTATAGCTTCTGTTGTTTGGATACCTTTGGTTTGACTGAAATATTCATCTGTGAGTCTGTCTCTGTGTTTGGGGAGCTACTAGCAATCTGTCAAGGATTTTAATCCCAATCTCAAACCTCTGCAAGGCGAGAGTGTCTGGGTGGTTGGAAGAAGGGTGGAGTGGATGGCAGGTGGAATGCCTCGTGAGTTTCCTGGCATAATCAAGATGAATTCTAGGAAGAAGAGGTCAAAGACAGTGACTAAGAATTTGTCCGGTATGACATTGTTCTGCAAAATCCCACCACAGACCCCAAGTTTTCCCTTTTATATTGTCATATAAATTTCTTAACCTGATGTCTGCAGTGTTGAAAGGCATCTGATCAAAATCTCTGCAGTTGATAGAAGAGATGGATTTTTCTCCTCCGACTGTGGGACGTGCACACTGTGAATGATAGATCTGTGAGTTTACTAAATGAGTCTAGCTCTGCACCTGCAATTGCTGAAAGGCTGATCTTGAGCTTTCTGCACATACAGTGATTAAAAAATAATCTCACATCACACTAATTCTGAATCCGACTGTTAATGACTTTGATGATATTGAAGAAGGAGGTTAACAGTATAAACTCCCTTTGGAATTTTATCTGATGTAATAGGCATAAGTGACAAAGTTTACATTTTTTTTTCCTTAAGTTTTTTTAATGTGTTTCTGACTTCTCATTGTATGTTTGAGTTCTGTTTTTTATAGCATTGAGGGCTTGCCAGGAATGGTAAATTTACCCTCTGTCCTGCTGATGACTTTTTCAAATCCACTTATACAAATAACTGTTTCATTTCTTATGAAAGAAAATAGTTTTTGTGGGCCAAGGCAAAACACATGCCCAGAAATATTGTGGTGAGAGTTGGCTAATTTTTATTTCCATGGAAACATTTGACTTTTTGTTGAAAAATCTAAACTGTAAAGTTTTTGGATTTTTTTCTGACACTTTTTGTGTACATTTTTATTTAGTTGAAAGCCCAATTTTCTATCAAAAACAGTTTTGATGTAAAATGTTTAACAGGATCTGTGAGACTCTTTCAGGTAAATCCTTTATAGAGGGATAAACTGCTGGAGGAATGAATTTCTAAGCCACCAAATGGCAAAGTGCAATAGTAAATTGGCTATAACAGATTAGTTACCCAAACAGTTCTCCTTTGTACTTAACTCTGTGTACTTAGCTATAATATTCAGTATCTTATAAAAAAGCAAAACCCATTTTTTGTGGCTGTGCATGCTGGAAGGAGTGAGGGTACAGGGATTCCCTCTGTGCCTCCCTCCCCACTTATCCCAACTCCATGGTTTTTCTCAGACTCAAAAAGCTACCTATCTTCCTGCAATGTCTTCCTTCAGGACCTGTAAACACCACTTACCTGCAGAGAGACCGGCTCATAGGACACAATGGGTGCCTGAACTACAACTCCCATAAAGCAGCAAGCTAGGGAAGTGCAGTTAAGGTTGGTCTGACTCCAAAGGAAACCTTTTGGGTCAACTCAACAAAACGAAATGAAACATTTTGATTAGGAATGTCACAATGTTTGTTTCAATCAAAAATGTTGACAATAAACTTCAACATTTCCGAATACACATTTTTCAGCATTCCATGAAAAATTTCCAAATTTCAACTTTTTTCTCATTTCAGGATGAAAACAAATGTTGAAATGTTGGACTTTCCCATGGGATAGAAATTCTGAATTTTGCATAGCTCTAGTAAACAGAAATGTGTTAAGTGGCTAGAAGTAGGTGTGTTTGTGGTGGGCCATATATTTCTCCTTTTGCTCTTATTCTAATGCTAAACTGACCAGTAACCTCTCTTTTAAAGCAGAGATAACAAAACAGTATAGTAGTGGATTCAAGAGGCAAAGTCTACTTAGCTTAACAAAGAGATGGTTAAGGGGTGACTTGATTACAGCTTGTAAGTTGTCTATATGAGGAACAAATATTCGTTAATGGACTCTTCTGTCTAGCAGAGAAAAGTATGACATGATCCAATGCTGGAAGTTGAAAGCTAGACAAATTCAGATGGGAAATAAGGTGTAATTTTTTTAACAGTGAGAGTAATTAACTAGTGGAACAATTTACCAAGGGTTGTGAGGGATTCTCCATCTCTCGCAATTTCTAAATCTAGATTGGATGTTTTCTTTAAAAGATCTGCGCTAGGAGTTTTTTGACGGAAATTCTCTAGCCCGTGTTATACAAGAGGTCTGACTAGATGGTCACAATGGTCTCTTCTGGCCTTGAAATCTGAGTATTGAAAGCTTGGTGGTTTTGGCATATGTCTGCTAGAGTCTTTAGTTGGTATTAATAAATATTACAGTGGTGAACCTAAGCAGGATTTGAAGCCCAGTTGCTCAGGTGGGAAAATCCAGCAGAAATAGTCAGGATATTATGGAGGTGTGTGTGTGTGTGTGTGTGTGTGTGTGTGTGTGTGTGTGTGTGTGTGTGTGTGTGTGTGTGTGTGTGTGTGTGTGTGTGTGTGTGTGTGTGTGTGTGTGTGTGTGTGTGTGTGTGTGTGTGTGTGTAAGTAAAATCCTAGAAAACAGGGGGGAAAAACCCAGACTTTTCTTACTGAAGAGAGAGGATTCTGGATGTCTGGGTTGTCTGTCTTCTGTTGTGTTGGTTAGTAAATTCATTATCTCCTGACAAAGGATGTGAGTTGTCAATGGTGACCGTGAATATGGGGAAGGTGGTGACCCTAACTTTTTCTTCCTTCACGTTTTCATGTGGAGATAGTTATAAATACTAGGCTTTCTGAGAGCAACTTCCCTATAACCTAGGTTTTTATACCATGTTCATTACCTTAGCATCTAAGTATCTAAGAGCCACCTCCTTTCTCTGTCATTTCACAATCCATCTTATCCAAGATGTGGAAAAGTGGGCAATGTTTAATGTTTCTTTTTTAAGAGTAAAATGTCTTAAAGGTTATAAAAGAGAATGAACAAGAAATCTGCTCCTGAGTAGAATCTAAATGTGGGATCCAAATCTAGCAGTACTGTTGAGCCACTTAAGCTGAAAGAAAATTTACTTTCCTCGCTGACAGTAACAGCACTAATAACCTCACTCAAGTCTTCAGCTATTAGAGGACAAGACAGTTTCATATGTGTTGCATTCCACCTGAGCTGGGCAAATAATTGGCAATGAATAATTTAGTCAATGAAGTTCACCTCTTTGTCGGTTACTGAGTTGTCCATGAATAGATTGTGATATTCTCAAATGTATTCGTTTTCTGAAATTATTCATAGAATAATTTCTACAAATATTCCTTGGTCTCTTCATTGTTCATCAGCAGTTCATTATTTAATATTTCCTATTTGAAACCGTGCTGTTTTGATTGAACACACGGTTTGTTTCTGTTCTCTGATTGGATGAGCATAATACTGCTAACTGGAATCAGGTTTCTGGTTTAAACCCCTTCTGATTATGGAGTTGAAATTCTTTTCCAATAAATATTGTACAAGATTTGCTAAAAATTTGCTGCTTCTGCAAACATTCATGCCAATTAAACTAATTTGCAAGAAGAAAATGTAAAAAGGTTATGAACACAGTCAAAGCAAATTAAAAGTTCAAAAGATTGTCTTCCAATTGCAATGCAAATAATGTGCAGGGTCAATATACTATGGTTGCACTTACAATGTTTCTACCAGTTTTGTGTTTGGAAAGCACCTATCAGAAACAAACAATAAAGAAGGCATAGTCTGTGGCTCATTCTATATACCATTACTCATAATGGGGATATAAACAATGAATCAATCCAAAATGGTACAACAATTGTACAATGTTGATTGATATTGTTTACACCCAGTAACAGTGGAAGTTGTGGACAGAAAAAAGACAGATCACAGGGTTATGAACAGAGAAGTAAATAAATTTACCATTTCCTATACCTGATTTCCATTTGTCTTCTGAGTCAGTTTATTAAGTTTAGTGGCAAAGCCAAGACTAGCAGAGTCAATTTTGCTGCAGAACAGTGAGCTGCATTCTGTTCTGCTGCATGCATCATTAAAAGACTTGCCAGCGAAGTTCTGATTCCAGCTTCTCTCTTGTTGATGCTGGAGATGTATGAAACACAACACAGCTTGGTTTTCAGAGATCAGGCTAAGCATGCGCTGCTGGCGGTTGGAAACATATTGTTTGATTTGTAAGCAAACTCTATGTGGAAGTCAGTGAAGAGGAATTAGAAGGAACACTAAGACTCAATTTCCCTAGAGTCACACTCTGACCCAAAACCCCAGTTTAAAATACTGCTCTGTAAATTGTAGCTAATCAGAGGCATACAAGCCCTACAGAGAGAGTATTTAGCTTTCAGTTTGGGTTAAAGAACAATGATCTGCATTTTGAAATAAAAATTGTTCCAGAGCGTAAATACAGAAGTCTTCCATTGGGACAGATGAGAGAGGCACAGAGACCCCTTTGAGTCTAAAAACTAAAGAAGTCAGCTTTGGGAGTTACTGTACATTACGTGCGTGGGTCCCTAAGATCTGTTAAGGAAGAACAGAGACTGCATTTTGCCACTGTGGATAGAGGCATTCTGATTAAGAGTAACAAAAGTTGGCAGATTTGGGGAGGTAACTCCATCATATGAGGCTTTGGCTCTGATAGCTGTTTACTCTTCTGGACTTGCACGGTGTATCCCAGGCTTTTCAAACTCTGCTGGCTTAAGATCATTCAGTGCCTGGGGACCTAGGCCCAGAAGCTTCTCCTAGTGTAACTGTGCCCATTGCTTGCCATTAGCCTGTCCACTGCCTTCAGAAAAGCCCTAATGTGTCACTTTGCAGTGACCATTGTCATTTGTTCGGTTCTATGTTTTGTTGCTGCTGTCTTTGGAGTGCAATCTTGGAGCTTTGCATGTGTTTTCATTCAAATTTTATGTGCTGCATTCCTTTTGTTTCTGTTTAAATGTTGTATGTCTCTCTCTCTTTCTCTCTCATCTGGCTTCTTCCTTGTCTGTCCATGCTGTTGTGCTGATTCTGTCTTGGCTGCTCATTTCGTGCTGCCATAGTACCCATAAGGTGCACTCTGCTGACCTGAGAAGAGTCTCGGCTCCCCCTGACTCCTTCACTGTGTGAGTACCCTGCTTTTTCTTTTCACTGCCTTCTTCCTTTTCAAGTGTGTTCTGTCTGCTTCCCATAGCTTTTCTCTGGCCTTGTCTACACTGGAAAGTGTTGTTGATGCAAGTTACAGCAATGATCAAAAAGCGCTATAATGACAATGCTTGCGCCTGTCCACACAGCACTCGTCGTGTTGCCGAAGCACATCCACAGTTGGCGCTCTAGCATCGACAGTGAGAGCAATGCACTGTGAGCAGCTATCCCGCTGTGCAAATTGCCACCTTGTGCTGCTTGGAGTTGTGGGAAGGTGGAGAGGATCGCAGTGCATCCTGGGTGCTGTCTCAATGTCCCGTGATGCAGTGTTTTCTGTGACGTCATTCCATGGGTTTCTGACTGCATTTTCAGTGGTCCCAGTTTCCTGTGTGCCTGCCATCTCTGTCTGAAAGGATGGATCCTACACAGCTCTCCACTGTTGTTGTCAGTGTTCTGAACATTATTGTGGCTGGTCATGCAGTATATCGTGAGCTCCCAATCGGAACAGGAATTTGAGGCACCTGACCTGCTGGGTGCCATGCAAACAAACAATGCCGGATTACTGTTTGTGTTCATGGAGCATCTGCTCGTGGTGCACCACTGCTTTTGGGTGGTGGGATCACATTGTTATGCAGGTCTAGGATAATGAGCAGTGGCTGCAGAATTTTCAAACGTGCAAAGCAACTTTCATGGAACTCTGTGTGGAGCTCGCCCCTGCCCTGCGGTGCAAGGACACCAGAATGAGAGCTGCCCTGTCAGTGCAGAAGCACATGGAGATTGCCATGTGGAAGCTGGCAACTCCAGATTGATACTTGTCAGTTGCTAATCAGTTTGGAGTCAGGAAGTCCACTGTTGGTGCTGTGTTATTGCAAGACTGCAGGGCCATTAATCGCATTCTGCTACGAAGGACTGAGAGTCTTGGAAATGTGCATGAAATAATGGATGGCTTCAGAGTGATGGGATTCCCTAACGGGGGGGTGGAGGCGATAAATGGCATGCATATCCCAATTTTGGCCATGGACCATCTTGTGACAGAGTACATCCAATAGAAAGGGGTACTTCTCTATGGTACTGCAGATGCTTGTGGATCACCATGGGCGTTTCACTGACATCAGCGTGGGTTGGTCAGGGAATGTGTATGGTGCATGCATCTTTAGGAATACCGGACTGTACAGAAAGCTGCAAGCAGGGACTTTCTTTCCAGACCAAAAGATTCCAATGTGGGATGTTGAAATGCCCATTGTGATCCTGGGAGACCCAGCCTACTCCGTACTCATGAAGCATTACACAGACCACCTGGATAGCAGCAAGGAGCACTTCAATAACAGGTTGAGCAAGTGCTGAATGACCATTGAATGTGCGTTTGGCAAATTAAAAGCTCACTGGCGATGCCTTTATGTCCAGTTAGACCTAAATGAGGAAAAGGTTCCCACAGTTATAGCCTCCTGCAGTGTGATCCATAATATTTGTGAAGCTAAGGGTGAAAAGATTCCCCCTGGGTACAGCGCAGAGATGGATCACCTTGCAGCTGACTATGAACAGCCAGATCTCAGGGCTATTAGAGGGGCACAACAGGGGGACATTGAAAACAGGGAGGCCTTGAGGAGTAATTTTGGCAATGAGCACCAATAAAGTGTCTTTGTAAAAAGCACTGTGCCATGTTATGACTGCTATCCAACTTGCACTGTGTATCAATGTGAGCTGCAACCACTGTGTGCAGGAAACAAAGATGACTTATCCTTCACAGAGTCTGTCTTTATTAAATAACAATTATTCACAACACACACACAAAGCTGCGTTGGAGGGGAGAAAACAGTGAGGGGCAGTATGAGCTACGATAGCTAGGTATAAGTCCAGCTATCATTTTGTAAGCTGGTTGAGGGGGTGGAGTGAATAGGGTATCAAGATGGACCAGGAGTTTGGTAGGAATGTGTGGGTGGTGTTTGGGGAGGGCATGGAAAGCAGTTCTACGTTGTCTGCAAGGTGGGGGCAAGCATGCATGAATTCAGTCTGCAGTATTATTAGTGATTTGAGCAGCTCTGTTTGCTCTTACAATGCTTTTAGCATGCGCTCATGATCTGCCATCACTATCTCCTAGTTTTCCCTTCTCTCTTGCATATCGATTTTTTTGATTTTCAGACACAGGGTGTCTCCATGCCCATTTTTTTTTTCTCTGCCTCAGAGGACTTGAAGAGTTCTTGAAACATCTTCTCTTTGCTTCTCCGTGGTTGTTTTCTTAACAGCCAAAGACACTCGGCAGATGTGGAGGGGTTTCCCCTCAAAGGCACATCTGTAGAAGCACAATAAACAACTGAGGCATGATTGTGAGTGCAATAACAGCATTAATTCATTACTGTAAAATACACCTCTTTTTCACTGCCTCTTGGCAAGTGCACAGCTCAACGATCAACCAAGGCATGGTGAGTTGTGCCCAGGAGGAGGAGGGCAATCAAGCTGGGGGAATGTTTGGGAATATTGATGCAGGTAGATAGGGACAAAATTTCAAAGTGTGCCACCATTTTCCACAGGCGGAGAAGCAAAGAAGGTGTTTAAGAACTCTTGAAATCCTCTGAGGTGGATTAAAAAGAAAAATGGGCATGGAGACACCCTGTGTCTGAAAATCAAAAAATCGAGAGGCAGGAGAGAAGGCCATAGAACCAATATCTCACTCCTGAGAGTAAGCAGGATGCTAGGGTGCATCTCCTCCGTGCAAGCAGCTTCAAACTGGGTCCCTATGCAGCTCACCTGTGTGCCGCATTGGTCCCTGCACCAGTGATTGCCAATTGGTGCAGGAAAATTTCCTGCAACGGGGGAAAGAACACAGCAGCTCTTCTGAGGAATCTCTGGCAGAGGATTGATGAGTACCTCCAGGAAAGCTTCCTAGAGATCTCTCTCGAGGATTCCCGTGAAATCTTGGTGTGTATTAACACACTTTTCCGCCACACTGCCTAGCTGCACAGGGGGATGGGAACCACATGCAAACACAGCTACTCTTGTGCATTTCTATCCCTTCAACCAGTGGTATAATGGAACAAAGCAAAGGACAGCTGCACCTCATGTAACTGGGCAGCATCAACTCAGAAATATCACTTACCTGAGCTCCCCTCTCCTGCATCCTGCATGCTAGAGCTGGGGGGCTGGAACTGACTTGAACCCTCTGGGGTCGAGAAGAGGTCCTGGCTCCCCATGTCACCAAACGACCTGGTCCCTTGCTCTGCATCGTCCTTCAACTCGACCTCCATGTCCATCAAGGTTCAGTCTAGTGTCCGCTGTCTCCAGGCCCGGGGAGGTATCCAAGGGTCTATTGGCGGTGAAGCTGGGGTCGCCACCTAGGATGGCTTCCAGTTCCTTATAAAAGTGGCAGGTCTTTAACTCTACACCAGAGCTGCTGTTTGACTCTCTAGCCTTTTGGTACTGCTGCTGAAGCTCCTTGATTTTTGCACAGCACTGCAGCCTGTCCCATTCATAGCCCTTCTCCACCATCAAACAAGAAATCTGACTGTACGTATCAAAGTTCCTGTGACTACAGCGGAGCTCGGACTGCACAGCCTCCTTTCTCCAAATGCTGATCAGATCCAAAAGCTCCGGTGTGCTTCAAGCGGGAGAGCGTTTGGTGCCTGGAGCCGCCATGCTCAGCTGGGAAGATGTGATATTGGCACGGAGAGCTCACAAAGCAAGAAGTGGAATTTTCAAAAATTCCATGGACTTTAAAGGGAGGAGGGGCAGATGGCTGCAGGGCAGCGGAATTCAAACTGATGGCCAGAGCGGTCAGGATGGGTATTGTGGGACACTTCCTGGAGGTCATTTACCATGACATAACCAAGCGCAGTGTCTACACTGACACTTTGTTGCTAAATGTTTGGTGCAAAACCTACGCCTCTCATTGAGGTGGTTTTATTTTGTTGCAAAATCAGGTGAGTTGGGTTGTCAGGGGGGCAGATTATTGTGTGTACACCACCACTGTTTTGGTGCAAAAAGATGACTTTGGTTGACAAGAGTCTGTGATGTAGACCAGGCTGCTGTTGCACTTTTCTACTGTACCCACCATCCTTGTCACAATGCATCAAGACAGTCGATCTCCCAAAGGAGTAGGTCCAGCAATGCAATGATAAATGCACAGAGTAGGAGTTTGTTTCTTTATATTTGATCTTTTTCTGTTGTTGTTGCAAGAGCTGGATATCCAGTCCGCATTCTTTAGCTGCTGGGTTGATTCTAGCCTCCAAGTTGTCAGAAGCCAGGCGTGCTTTGAAGGCACCACGTTTTTCTCAGCTCCCCTCTGAAAGAGGCAGGAAGCGTTTCTCAAGTGCCTCCTTCTTCCCCCCAACTAATGCTTAGAGCAGCATTGACAGGTGCTGGAAGGAGACATGTTCATTTCTTCCTGACTGGAGGGAAAATAGCCAAGACCTTCTGGGGTTCCTCTGGAAGCACATGTCCCACACATAGCCACTGTTAAATATTCAAATGCATATCCCAAGCGTTTGCTTGACTTAAGCAAATGCTGATGCTTCTGTTTATTCTCTGGCCATGCTCACTAATTAGTTCCTAACACAGCTTCCAAAGAATTATTGAGGAGCTAGAACTATACTGCTGCACCCGTACTTGCAAATATGCATTTGGCACTTTTGGAAAATGGTACTGTCTTGAAAAGGTGCAAGTTCCTTTTCTGATGGTCAAGCAACATCGCAGGGTATATGGGAGATGAATTGAATAGTGTCTCCCTTTTGTGAATTTACAAGGTTCATAACTAGGATATTTGGTTTTCAGTTGTAACCAAAAATACCCCAAACCCACCCTCCCAGCATCAGCATTTCTTCTTCTAACTAATTAATAAAAAACAGAAACTTACTCATGAAAGGGAAAATTATTGCTCTGGTTGCAGCTGCATTAGAAAATACAATACTTCATTCCTTCCAATATTCTGACTGCCAGTAATTCCAGTGTGCTATACTGGCTATCCTGTAGCTAAATTATTCAAGAATCTAAAGTCGATTTTAAAAAAATAAATAAAGCAGCCACATAAATTGGTTATTACTTTATTTACTCATTCCCTTAATAAGGATGTGCCTTATTGTTCACTCTGGGCACATTTACAACAAAAACAACCACCATGTAATATGTCAACCCTGTCTGTATAGCTTAGCTTCAGAAATGTTTTCTTAATATTCAGTCAAATCAGAAATGTAATTTGCTTTGGATTTGCATCACTTTTCTCATCCTGTTTTGTTAATATGTTCTGGTGGATAACTTTGCTGACAGTAAGGTCTGTGGAAAAAGTGATTTTGAAGTATATATGAGAAAATAGTGAATTTCAGAGCTGTAACTGTGAATTTTCAGAGTGGAAACTTTTAGAATAAAGTTATGCTTAGACAATCAAGGACGACAACAATGCTGTGTGACCTGTGTGCCCAGTAATAACTAACCAACACGGTTCTATTTGTGAATACTGAGTACTTGCAATGAACTGCACACAAACTGTCAATGTATTCAGTGAATAATTTTTAAAAAAAGAACACACATTTCAATAAATTGTAAGCAACTCATTGGTATTTGACAAACAATAATATTCTCAATTCATGATGCATTATTGCTGTATGTCATTCACTCAGCTCTATGAAGGAACATTAACACAAAGTAAATAAATAACACCGCATTTAACAAAACTAAGTGCACCCCTCCAAGCAAGAAAAACCCTAGAAAAAGCTGGGGTAAAGCCTTCCTGCATGCTCTGAACATTAACAAACCTGGGGTCCAAGGGAGTGTGTTTCAGGGGCAAAGGCCATCTAATAAGAATGACCTCCAAATCTGGGTACTATTACCTTGAGCATCCCAGCTGATCTCAACTGTCAGGATAAGGCAGAGAGAGAACAGCAGTCTCTAAGACATATGGGATCCAAGCTAATTTGTAAGTCAAAGAGGAACTGTATCTTGAAATCTGTAAAAATAGATTAAACATGCAGCTGTACTATGACTGCCAATTAATGTGTCTGATAAATTGAAGTAAGAACCCAAGAGGTGTTAGGGAAATTTGATTTGGGCTCTGATTGCTTTGAGATTCAAATGTTCCTCATCTGTTGGGTAATGCGTAAAGTATATGTGTTCCAGTTAGCACAGTACAGCAGGAGGGATTCTGTGGAGTTTGTGATAGAGCCTGCATTAGATGACCTTCAGATTTTCTGGAGCAGTGTCTGTGGACAGGATAAGTCTTGAATTTTGGGCAGCAAAGACTGGGAATGGGATATATGTAATTTTTATATATTTTTTTATTAATTTTTCCAAATACAACAAATACACCAAAATACCAGATTCATCATAATACCCAAAGTAAATAAAGAAGGTTAGGATAAAGGGAGGGGAAGGGAAGCAACATATCTATCTTCGGGGTCGACGTTAATCATAGACACCTTAAAAAGTCAGCCCAAATTGCTTTACATTTTTTCAGCATTCCCTTTCTGTGAAGTGTTAATTGCTCATGAGATGTGAGGTCAGCTATATCAATGAATGAGGCATCAATATTTGGTAGGGATCGACTTTTCCATTTTTGCAGGATTAATTTCTAGTCACCAAAACTGCACACTGGAACTATGCTGCCTTGTTAGCAGGTAATCTCCAGCTTTCCAGAATATATCCAAGAGAGATGTTTAAGGGGGGAGGGCTCCAACTTAGCATCCAATACCAAAATTGGTCCCACCAAGGGAGTTACATTTCCAGTAATGGTCAGCATTTATGAGGCCCATTACCATTAGCCCGTGGGGACCAGTATATTTCAAAAAGTGTCTTTTGG
Organism: Emydura macquarii macquarii; assembly: GCF_026122565.2. Lineage (NCBI taxonomy): Eukaryota > Metazoa > Chordata > Testudines > Chelidae > Emydura > Emydura macquarii. Next base: position 5,075,539 of record NW_027133667.1, read on the forward strand.
GGAATGAACCATAGCCTGAGGTCTGTAATTGCTTTTTAAACGTTAGATACAACTGCATTCCATGGGATCATTTGGGATGTGTATCCAAATCTCTATTCCAAGCAACTCTCAAATAATCAATCTTTGGCAGATTTGGCAGTTTTGGGCAAGAAAATTATAAAAGGATACTGCTGGGGAGTATTGTCTTTGAATTCTGAACAGTAGAGTGTTTGAAACTTGAATTGGGTTTGATATGTCTTGAATTTTTACTGAGGATTCATAGGTAGAGCACTCACACTTTTAGTGGAGTGTTTTTAAAGTGGGGTGGAAGCTTAGATCTTTGAGCATATGCTCCATTGGGATGATCCATATGAATACATGATATTATACTTGAGCTGTGAAGCTGATGCAAAGAAATATAACTATTTGGATTTATCTGAAAAATTAGCATTGGCTACTTGAAAAACAAGAAGTAATTGACTGACTTGTGCCCGTGTTTAGAGATGTAAATGCTATTAAAGGATCCAACTTCCAGAAACTTTTCATACATAAAAAGAGTGTTGTGGATATGCTGTGATTATTTACGACACAGATCTGCATAAGAAAAGTGTTATTGTCTAATTAGTGAATAATGAGCATTCTTTGCTAGCAGGAAGTGTGTGATTGAAGTAGTGTTCACATCTTTCGTCTGTGTGGGCAACAAAAGTATTGAAGGCAGTGATTAATATGTAATGAGAGGTTCTGGGGCTCAAGCAATTTTTTACTTTTGTAACTTATGTGCCAAGCCCAGAAGTGCCAGACCTATGAACTGCTATGCCTAGAGGTACTGGGGCTCAGCCCTGGCACAAATTAAGCACTGACTGAAGGGAAAACACTTCTGATTTTAGAAATATGAATGTCCAAAGAAATCTGTTTATATGGTATGCACATGTAGTACAAAGCCTTTGAAACTGCCAAATAAACACCCTAATCATGTAAGAAAAAGCATAAGGAGGACAAAGGTAAAAAGACATGGAGGATGAGTTAGAGAAAACGGGTCAATGTCTAAGAGCGGAATTAAAGATCAAAGAGGATATTTCTTTCCCAGAATTAATTATAAGAATTTGAGATGCTCATTTTTATTTGTCCTTTTTTCTCTTTTCAGTCTTTTTAGATGGGCTAATGTTTTTAAGTGAGTTTTCTGAATCCTTCCCGTATCATCAGATGTCACTTAAGGCATATAGGGAGGTTTGCACCTGGGTAATGCTACCTTTTGTAAGGTAGTACATATGTGCTTACAGTTAAGTACATACTTATTTGTTTTGCTGAATTGGGGACTAAGGAAGGAAATTCATATATTGCGCACATGACATGTTAGTTGGATTAAACAGTTTTATAATCTGTCAAACTCCTGATTTAATTGAGTCAGACTCCCTGGCAAGATTGGCCTTCAACTTCTGATGCTACGAATTGGCTATTGGAATTATCCTCTTTGATAAGAATAATGTCCAGTGCATAGCAGAGTCATGAACTAGCAATAGGGTAGGAAGAAGATAATTTAGTCTAAAGTATACTTACTGAGAGCAACTAGATGAAAGTACAGTTGAATGAAGGCCCATCTTGACAAAGCCCTGGCTGGGATGATTTTGTTGGGGTTGATCCTGCTTTGCGTAGGGGGTTGGATTAGATGACCTCCGAAGGTTCCTTCCAACCCTAATCTTCTTTGAGTCTATGAATGTTGATCATTGCTAATTTTTTTTTAAGAGAATGGTGGTCTACATTACTTTTTTGTAGCAGATTTTCTGGGTTAGCAGTGACATGGTCATGATCAGGTTTGAATCTTTATAACAGTCAAATGGAATTAAAAGACACAGAGTGAGATTTTCAGCTATGCTGTGGCTTCTTTGTGACACTTGCAATGCAATCTAATGCTGGGGCAGAGTTTGAGAGGCATGTCTGGGGACTGGCCAAATAATTGTTCAACTGTGTTGATCCCTAGCTTCCAGAATGGGCCGTTGGGACCACAGTCAGCCCAGAGCAACTTATTGCAGCCTTGAGGCTACTTTATATTGTGTTGGGGTGTTGAGCCAGCTCCAGAATGGGGGAACTGTTAGATGGCATAAAACCCCCAATCCTGACAAAAGCATAGCTTGGGTGGATCCTGGCTAATATATTTAAAATTGATAAAAGGAAGTACTTGCTTGTTCAGTGGAACTCCCTTCTGTAGGATATTATTTATGCAAATAGCTTACTAAGAACTTTGGAATTAAAAAAAAAAAATCTCTTGAAACGCCTGGGATTGCCCATTGTAAGAGACAGCAAACCAGCTAGATGATTCTTTTCCGTTGTGGCAGTTCCTATGTTTTAAATAGATAAGAGCTGTCAAAAGCTACCTAATTTTTAATACATCATTTCCAAGCTCTGCCAATGAGATCTCAGCAGTAAGGTTAATTTCTTTTTCTCTTTTGATTGCTGTTATCCCTCTCCTGATTGTTCTGAACACAGGGACGTTTAATTAGTTTTGCATGTTTATTTCTTCTGCAGGAGATAGGTAATTCATTAATCTGTCATTGCAAACATGCCCCAGAGGAGTTTTGTGCTTTCTAAAGTTTAGGGTTTTTTGGTGCGGGGGGGGCGGGGGAGGAAAGAGCTGAGGATGCTTTTTTGGTGAATCACAGTAACAGTGTGATTGATTAACAGGATTTGCATAGTTTGATGTGTTCTGTATTTGGAAAGATGATTCTGCAGGGTTGTTTTTTGACCTCTTCCTCTATCTTTATGCGGGCATGAACAATGAGAAACGGTTCATAGGTTTTATAAATAATTGGAATGGGAATTAAGGTGTGTATATTACAAATCCCCCCCCCAGTTGAATCAATTTGGTGTCCTAGCAGAAGTGTGTTTTGATTACTATGCTGGCGCTCCAAGATCAGGAGCCAGCCTGACCTCTCCTGTTCTCTCTTTCCTGGGTGACTGGAGGCTGAAACATATAGCTGAGATAAAACAGCCATGCTCCAAGCAGGATGGTTGGAATCATCCCTCCAACTGCTGGATGATTAACAGGGTCATATCGAGGTCATAGCTTCATCAAAAGATGAGTGTGCCTGACTGTTGGATGGATATACACCAGGTTTTGGCAGTGACTGCCAGAATATGTATCTGTATGTTGCCTGCATGAGTTCAGACATGGATGTGGGGCAGAAAGTAATACACCAGTAATGCTTTCTGTCCCTTGTCTGTGTCTGAACTCGTGTATATGAAACATACAGACATATTCTGGTGCCCACCATCAATACGTGGTGTATTTGCATCTAACTGTAAGACACACACATCTTTTGATGAAGCTGTGACCCCAGTACTGCCCATCCAGCAGTTGGTGGGATAATGCCAATTGCCCTGCTTGGAGCATGACTGTTTTACTGCTGTCTATCTGTACACAATCCCTCCAGTTTATACATCTAAGATGTTTAGCGGGCTTGTTAGTTCACAATATAGAATTCCAGGAATGCTGTAGTTTAGGTTTAAGCCTGGCTATCATTGGATAAAACTATGTCACTTCTCCAGTAAGCAATTTCCCTTAGGGAGGTGGTGGGAATTGAAGTAACTTCGTCTAAAAACTGAGTCTTTTCCTAGCACGATAAAAACCTGATTCCTGCTGCACACATAGTGGATATTGACTTCTTGATTCCTGGAATGGACCGTGCTGGTGCATGATATGAGGGTGGGTGGATTCCATAGCAGAGAAAAGAGATGGAGAATGATTATTTGTTTTTGTTTTTTTTCAAGTTAAAAAAGCTGTTTGTTTTACGACTAAGAAAGTCTAATTAGGAATTCCAAAAGAGGGGTAGGAGACTCAATGCTTTTACTTTCATAAACAAAGATTTCAGTTGGGTTGCAGTCAGACCACATCTGTGTTTCTTATTATGTATTTCCCTTATGGGAAAGTCCTATAGAGTTACATTAATAGAAAATAACATTTCTATAAGATTTCTAAGCCACCTTCCAGGTTTAATAGAAAATTCTATCCTGCTACAGAAATGGACATTCTCAGTTGAAGATTTTAGAGTCATTTCTAAAGAGCTTGATTACATTTCTGGAGAGCCCTTCATGTTTCATCCCAATTACATTCTATAGGCTTTTTCCATAAGGATTATTTTGATTGATGGAAGAAAATGACCAATCCTTGCTCTGGGTGTTTCCAACACACAATATCAAATATGTCCATCAAATGTAATTCCATAGGATATAATCTACCCATACAATCTTCACTGATAAATACCCACTTATTAGTACCAATAACAATCTAAAGCCCCTCATCTACGCCTCAGAGCACAGCTTACCGAAGGGCTCCAGAATCATGTTTGTTCCATGTCTTGTCTATGCCCATTTTGCCATTTTTCTTCTAGTTACAATATTTGTCATGAGTAGAGCTGGTTGAAATTATTTTAACAAAACAGTTTTCTGTTGGAAAAATGCTTTTTCATGGAAATCAAAATGTTTCTCAGCAGTGTGTTGACTTCAACAAATTTTGACAGAAATGCTTTCCAATTATTTGAAATCGAAACGGTGTATTCTCTTTGACTTTCTCATTTTGCTTCCACTTCCTCATGTTGTTTCATTTAGACTTTATATTAGACTTTGTATTACAAAATATTTTGCATTTACAAAATTGTTTTCATCCTGAATTAAGTTGGAACATCAAAATTTGTGGGGAACAGAAATTCCTACTCAGAAACATCTAAATATAAAATAAAGTTTGAAATATCTGAAATTCCTGAAGGATGGAGATTCTATTTTCCAACCAACCGTACTCACGAGAATCAAGAATTAGTGCAGTTCTTCTCAACCTCTCCTGTCCTGAGGCTGTCTTTCCATTCCTGAGACTCCCTACCTCCTCTAGCTGGGATTCCCTTCCCATTCAGCACTATCGGAAGGGCAGCGCTATTATGGAGCCCTCTGGAGGTTGTGACCTCAAATTTCTGAATTAGGGTACAGTCCCGACTAAATACATACTTGAGCAGTTAGCCTGAGCCTCTGCCCATGCCACTGTGGCCACACTGCTATTTTTAGGTGTTACACACACTAGCTGTGCTCAAGCAAGCTGGGAATTACACCTGCCAGCTGCTGTTGTAGACATACCATTAGAATATTTGAGTTGTTTTGGAGGGGATCGAGTTTGTTCATTTGTATTTTAATGTATTATATACTCTCTAAAAAGTACACTGCCTTTAGAGAACACAATAGGTCCAAGGCAGTTATTTAAACATTTTATGTAGAATTTAGGCTGGCTGGGAAATAAAACAATTATTTTGAGGAAAAAATCAAGGTTTTGAAATTTGTTTTCATTCTTCACTGGAATGAAAATGAGACCTTTCATAAAATTTTATGTGTAAGAGAGAGAGAGAGAGACATACATACACACTGAGAGATCCATCCAAGAATAATCAATAGCCCACTCTGCTGATTTGGAACAGGAACTTGAATTTGGGTCTCCCATATCCTAGGTCAGTTGTCTAACCATGAGACTGTAGAATCAATCTCTTGCTTTCTCCATCTCTCTGGTTGGTGCTGCTTCATGTTGTGTGTGTGTATATATAATTACATATTAGCTAGGCCAGAGAGAGAGGGGGAGACTAACATTTCCATTTTCCAAGTGAGTGCCCTATTGGTTATTCTGGGGTGATTCTCTCTCTCTCTCTCTCTCTCTTCCCCTCCACCCCCTCTGGTTTTGACCAGAAATTAATTCAGAACCCAAGAAACTTTCCAAATGAAAAGGTGCTTGCTTGCTTGCTTGTTTGCAATCTTTTTCAACCATGTCTAGTAGAATAGGACTGAAATGGTCACCCAAATTGTCTTTATTGAATGACCAGTGTTCCTGTTATCTGAAATAAGATTGTGATTTGGGTTTGTCTAGGGCTTGGAAACTTTTCTTCCTCATTTTACTTGTGGAATAACACTTTTTTTGTTTTGTTTCTGCAGTGTTTGCAAACATTAATTTGAATAAATACTATGGTTTATATTCAGTGATGTTCACAACCTCTTTTACTAGCTTTTTCCACAAACATTTTGCAAGCTAAACTCTGTTGTTCCCAGGCATGTTTGTCTAAAAGTAGAGTATTTGGGCATGTGTGTATTAACAAAGTTTCTCACATGAGTACTTATGCAAATTGCACAAGTATTTATATTGGAACTGTTTGCTCTTCTATCTTTTAAAAGCTATTTTGGACTGGGAATCATCCATTCAGGTGGCAGGAACACTACCACACGATCCAGGTGACCAATCTCACTGCATGTGCATGAATTACAAATAGTGAATACTGAAAACAGTTGCTGTAGTGCAATTCATCATAGAAATTTTAAATGAACAAATTGATAGAAACTAAAGTGTGTTTTCAGGTAATTCATGACTAGACAATAGGGTTAAATTCATTGAATATATTGTTCACTGTGAATAACTTGTCCAACTCAGGATGTACTAGATATGACTACATTTTATTTAATGCATAATAAATCTACTCTTTAGAAAGTACCTTTTAGCACTGCAACTTCCAATATTAACTTAGTGCTACCAGAGAGCTTTTTTTCCAAGGAGGTAACATCTTGTGGCTTAGTATTATCATTCATCTTGAAAATGTTTAAAATGGCATGTCTTGTTTCTTGCAAGCTGAATATTTTAGCAGCTGTAGCTTATTTTTGAAATATGTATCTTAGGGCTACACTTTTGGAGAAAAAAAAACTGCTGCGTTGATTTATACCAGCTAACTGAACTCTAGTGACTGAACCGGAAAGGAATTATGCCTACTGAAGCAAAATAGTATATTTCAAGGTTATGTAATTGTTTTGTTGTTTTTTTTTAAATAGAAACAAATTAAAAAATGCACCATACAATTAAAGTAATGTTTTTTTTATAGTATTTGGAAAGCACCCTCTTAGGCATTTTCTTTTAAAAAAGGTGTTTCTTATGGCAGAGGGTGTTGTATGGCTTTTTTTTTTTTTTCATTCCTGATTTGCAAAAAACTATTTCAGACTTGCTACTGACTATAAATCTAACTTCACTCTTCCAGTTCTGGGTCTGAACATGGGAATGTAGATTGGACTTCTTGCACTTTGGGGTCCCTGCTTCCTCTCTCCACTTTTCTAATTTATAGAACAAGTGTGGTACAAGCAGGACCATTGCAACTTGTCCCAAGGTTGCATTGCTAATGCGCTCCAACCTTGACATGGTAGGACCAAATGTATATGTGAGAGGGTAGTTTTATCTCTATGCCTTTTCATTCCCTGGACTTCATGCAAAGAAAAATTGTTAGTTGTGATGGTGTATTTTGGGGCTAAGGCTATTGTCTGGTAGTATTAAAGCAATTATTACAAACTTATTCATATAGACTAGTAAAGAGACATGAAAGGTAAATGATTTAAATTCAAGCCAGGGCTTATGAGATGCTAGAGCTCTATCTAAGAGGTGGGGGAAATGACCAGTCTGCTAAGTTATTTTCTACATACAAAAGTTGTAATGCTTTAACTATCCTGGTGTAGTTAAAGTCCACTTCCCCCCAAGTGTTGGTACAGTTATATTGGGATAGAAGTGCTTCTGCTGGTATGGAAAGGATAAATATTTTGGTTTAAAAAAAATAAAAGGATTAACTCTGTATCACGAGAGGGATGTGGGCGGTTTGACCTAAGGGTCAGAGCTGGAGTCATGAGCCAGGCTGGTTGGATACAAGAGATCAGAATCTGTGATCGTGCCAGAGGGTGAACTGAGAGGGAGGTGTCAGGAAGCAAGCAGGGTCAGGATACAAGAAGATCACAGTCTGAGACAGACTACGAGTCAGGGTGTCAGAAGGAAGTCCGAATCAGGCGATACGTAGTGCAAGGGAGGCAGTCCGAAGCAGAGTAAGCCCAGTTGCACAGATGATTTGCTCTTCCTTTGATTGGTTTAAATGGAAGCAGGGAACCAATTCGGACATTCAGTATTCTGCCAATCAGATCCCAGGACTGGAATCCTCTGTCAGTGTCTGGTTTTGACAACTGTTAGCAGGTCACTGGTGGCAGGGCAGAAATTACTGGCGCCCACGAGCCCTGTGGACTGGGTCTTGAGACCTGAAGTCCCTGACACTTGCCCTGTTTGCCCTAGTCTTCCTCCAAACTCCAGTCTTGGTCAGACATTGGGTAAGTCACTCAAGTGCCCCAGGTGGGTCAGTTTAGATGGCGATATAGAGAAGGGAGTCAACTGGAAGAAACTGTGGACCATGTTCTCACATGAATCTTTCTATTGGCATCATATCCATGTTGACCAGGAGGGGTGACAAAATAGAATCCAGCAGTATCCCATAAGAAAATGCTGTCTGGGTAAATGAGCCGGCACCCAACTGTTCCCTGTAGGATCTCTGAAAAAGCACTGAGAGGAGCCACTTGAGTGGTCTTGTCTACTCTTCCTAGAAATGACAGGCAGGTTACCAAAATCTTACGGTCAAAGAGTCAAAGGCAGAAGATGCATCAAAAAGAATTGCCATCGACACAAGATTTTCATCCATTACCCCAAAGAAATAATTAACACAACCAATACAGTTCCTGGACTGCACCCAGTCTGTGAGGGCTCAGGAAAATCTGAGGACTGCCGAAGTTCCTTTACCATAAATCGATTCACCATCTCAATATTCTTATCCCCAAAATGGATTATCAGCAAAACTCTGTGTTTGGGGGATAGTTTGACAGAATTGTCTTTCTGTCCTGGGAAACTAAGCAATAGAGCAGGCTGATTCTCCCTCTCCCCCTGCCCCTGCCATGGAATATTTACATGAGAACAAAGAAAAATAATTTTCTTTTACATTTTCTAAGGAATTTTTTTATTTTTCAGTGGAAATTCAAAAGTAAAAATATTTTGGTTTTCAGTCATTCAGCTTTCAACAAAAAAAAAAAAAAAAAAAAAAAAAAGAAAACTTTCCATAGAAAGTAGACAATTCTTATGAAAAATTGTATTTAATCAAAACTCCCGTTTTCCATTGAAAGCTAGTTTCAATAAAAAATTTTCAGCCAGCCCTACTAAATAGTTTAGAGGGTAGATGATCTTGTCAATAAGCTATTGGGCTGGGACTCTGGAGAGTGGGGTTCTGGACTCCTCTGGAGACTGAGACTGGGCGGGGACTCTGGAGAGTGGAATAGTGACTCTACTAGAGATTTTCTCTGTGCCCTGGGAAAGTCACTAAATTTCTCTGTGCTTCAGTTCCCCATCTGTAAAATGAGGATAATGATACTTAGCTACCTCTCAAGGGTGTTCTGAGGATAAATTAAGGTTTTTGTGGAGCTCAGAAATGGTGGTCATGGGGTCCATATAAATATCTCTGTATTTTGAAGGTCATCCATTTGGTTTTGGAGTTTGCTACCGAACAGCTCTGTGAGATGAGATGAGTAAGTCATTTCAGATCAGTGCCTTGGGGTCAGGTCACGTGTCCATATCATACAAACCATCTTCATAACTGGAATTCTAATGGGCAGTTTGATAAAGAAGAATGTATTGGCTAGAATAGAGGGTCTCATCCTTTTCCATAGCATGACCCCTTGTTACAATAAATCCATGTTTTTCAACCCCACTGTCCTTCCTTGCTGTCTGGCTGTAAAGAAAGCAACGGAGGTTATGATCCCCCCAGGCCTGTTCCCAGTTCCCAGGCTGAGCACCCATGTGCTGGGGACTGATTTATCTTTATAATCACAGAGTTGGCCCTTAGCTTAATGTTAAAGTACAGCATGTAATGGGGAAGCCAACTTTTCCTCTTCAAATGCTGTACCTTCGGACAAAAGACGTCAGTTTTCAGGGCTGACAGTCTGTCACTTTTCACAAACTCTAATAAATTCACTGAAATATGTTTCCTTTCCCTCTGACAAAGACAATACAATTAAATTCTTATATTCCTAGACTTAACCATTTTCTTATCTCTTTTTCTTGCTAAAAATAAAATCCCCTGGCCATTTTTCATTTTGGGAACCTGTATTTTATATGACTTGCAAGGGAACATAGCTCCTCAGACTGCCCTGTTCATTTCTCAGCCAGCCAGCCAGCTGCCTGACAATAAATTTCTTTGATAAAAAGGGACTAAATCTAATTATATAAATATTCCAGAGGGGTAGCTGTGTTAGTCTGTATATAGCAAAAACAACGAGAGTCCTGTAGCACCTTAAAGACTAACAAATTTCTGCGGGCATAAGCTTTTGTGGGTTGCAACCCACTTCGTCAGATGCATGAACTGGAAATCACAGATAGGAGCGCGCGCGCGCACGCACGCACACACACACACACACACACACACACAAGGGTAAGAAACATAACAATGGGGAGGGCAAGTGCTAACAAAGTCAGTTCAATTAGGGTAGATGAGGCCTGTTCACAACCGTTGATTAGGAGGTGAGAATGTGTGAACAGTGACAATTACTTCTTGTAATGAGATAACCATTCCAAGTCCCTAGTCAGACCCAGTCTGATTGTGTCAAGTTTGCATACGAGTTCCAGCTCTGCAGTTTCTCGTTGAAGTCTGTTTTTGAAATTTTTTTGCTCCGATCCCTCAGACAGAGACAAACACCTACAGGATCTCCATAAAGCATTCTTAAAACTACAATACCCACCTGGGGAGGTGAAGAAACAAATTGACAGATCCAGACGGGTACCCAGAAGTCACCTACTACAGGACAGACCCAACAAAGAAAACAACAGAACACCACTAGCCATCACCTACAGTCCCCAGCTAAAATCTCTCCAACACATCATTAAGGATCTACAACCTGTCCTAGCAGATGATTTCTCACTTGCTCAAGCTGTGGGAGGCAGGCATATCCTTGCTTACAGACAGCCCCCCAATCTGAAGCAAATACTCACCAGCAACCATACACCATACAAGAAGAACACTAACCCAGGAACCTACCACTGCAACAAACCCCGGTGCCAGCTCTGCCCACGCATCGACTCTAGTAACACCATCACAGGTTCTAACCACATCAGCCACATCATAAGGAGCTCATTCACCTGCACATCTACTAATGTAATACATGCCATCATGTGCCAGCAATGCCCCTCTGCCATGTACATTGGCCAAACTGGACTGTCACTACGCAAAAGAATAAATGATCAGACATAAAAAATGGTAACATCCATAAACCAGTCGGAGAGCACTTCAGTCTCCCAGGACACTCTGTAGCTGACTTGAAAGTTGCCGTACTTCAACAAAAAAAAACTTCAAAAACGGACTTCAACGAGAAACTGCAGAGCTGGAACTCATATGCAAACTTGACACAATCAGATTGGGTCTGACTAGGGACTTGGAATGGTTCTCTCATTATAAGAAGTAATTGTCACTGTTCACACATTCTCACCTCCCCATTGTTATGTTTCTTTCCCCTTGGGGGGGGGGGGGGGGGGGGTGTGTGTGTGTGTGTGTGTCTGTGTGTGTGTGTGTGTGTGTGTGTGGGTGTGTGGGTTTGTGTGTGTGTGTGTTTGTGTGTGTGTGTGTGTGTGTCTGTGTGTGTACACACTTCCTATCTGTGATTTCCACTTCATGCATCTGACGAAGTGGGTTGCAGCCCACGAAAGCCCGCAGAAATTTGTTAGTCTTTAAGGTGCTACAGGACTCGCGTTGTTTTTGCTATATAAATATTGTTTTAATCTATGTGCTGCCCCCCCCCCACTCTCTTGGTCTATAGATCTGTCTCCGTGTTGGTCTGCCTAGCTAAAAACTGCAGATGGAGAGAGCTGGTTATATGGAATGTTATAATTCCCGTTAAGTTAGACGGATGTCCCCTGAAGCAACGCTGGAAGATAGTAACCCAACTGTCTGTCAAATAAACTGTGACAAGCTTAGCTTGCACATGGGCAGCTTCCTGACACCTTTGGGCACCTGGATACCACAGCTCCTGTCAATCAGCACAGGAGAAATATTGGTAGCTTGTAAGTTGCAAAAAGCATCACTCCTGCTGCTGCTAACATTTGTGATCCCTTATAAGTGGTATTTTATGTATTTTCAGGTTGTTTGTATCATTGCTACAGAAACTCCTGTATAGAACAGGAGGCTCTTTGATAAAACTCTTTCCAGGGTATTGTCTTATTCCCCAGTGACAGAAAAACCCTGAATTCATTATTTTTTGACACTTTCCAGGCAAAGACAACTGTGCCTGAGGTGCTTCTTTAACTGGGACTTCATTTTCAATGTCTTTCTTTTAATCTATTCAGAGGTAACACAACTGTTTATACCAACAGACCAAAAGTATCTGATAAACTCACTCTGAAATACTTGCTAATTGCCATCTGGGTGGATTTATCAAGAGAGGTCAGAGACAATATGTTTTGTGAAGTCAGCTGTATTTTCAGACAAAGGAATAATGGCACACTTGTAAAAAGTTTACCTTCTGAAACACAGCTAGTGTTGAGATTGGGTTTTAAACAGGCAAAACAACTCCTGTAGATCAGATGCAGTGGAAAGGAGAAGGACCAAGTAGAAAACTTGGTAAGGCGGATAGAACCATGTCTCTTTATACAAATATATCTGTGTATAATATTTTAATTTTTGGATGATCAGGAGTATATTAGGTGCTAGCAACATTGCCAGACTGATTTTACTAGCATATTACTGAGTAAAATATAAGTGTGGTGGATGGTCTTTTGGTAATGCACAGGACAAGGAATTGATTCCTAACTTTGTCAGTCATTATGTGACTTTAGGGAAGTCATTTAAATTCTCCATGACTCAGTTCCCCCATCAATAAAATGGATACAACACTTATCACATGGGTGTTGTGAAATTTAATTAATTTTGTGTAAAGCATGATTGTAACACATTTATTTTTATTTAATGGCTGTGTATTGCATACATATACTATGAGGAGGGCTTCCTTGACAGATCTTTGTCCTGCCGTTTACCCTACTATTCCAAACCTGCCAATCCTCAAAAAGCTTCTGTGGTAGCATTTTACATCTGATTTACGGCACCCCCTGCTATTCTAATCTTAGGTCAATTACGTTTCATGTTGGAGGCAGGTGTCTGTGCACTGGGTACTGGAAGGCGAGCAATTACCAGCCAGATTTCCTGGAGGGAAAGAGAGTAGTGCTCTCACTCTCTGCTCCAGCTAGCCCTAAGAACTACTACTTTTATTCTGCTGAACTTTTTCTGCTGGAAGGGCAAATAACCTGAAATGTGGGCTATGATTTAAAAAACAAAAAGAGATACAAAAAATGTACAGCTGGAAAATGCAAATGTGGTCAGGTTACTTTAGATCTGAATCAATAGCCCTTTCAACTGTAGACTAAAACACCAGGTCAGGGTCAGACGGAGGTAAGCATGGATCCAAAATAAGGCTCTTGGGGACAGATTTTCCTGAGGTATTTAGGTGCCTAAAGCTGCAGATAGGTGCTTAGTGGAATTTTCAAAATTGCCTAAGCAGGTTAAGCATCTAAATCCCATTGAAATCAAATAGGAATTAGGCACCTAACCTGCATAGTTGTGTTTGAAAATCCCACTAGGCACCTAAGTACCTTTGAAAATCTGGCGCTTAGCCACATTTGTGAACCTACTTCCCTGAGCTGCACCAGGTGCTTAATGACCAGTCCTGAAAATTGGGCCAATATACTGTGAGCCATCACAAGGATTTTGGGGATGGCATTCTGCCTTCAGTTACACTTTTGCAGTGGGATTGACCTCAGTGGGATTGCAGCCAGTTAAACTATCACAAATGGTGTCCTGGAAATTTAGTGGGGGCATCAAACTGAAAGCTGCAGAGATCAGAAAAAAATGTGATTCCAGACTGCATAACAAGCAAGGAATCTTCTTGACTCATTTGGTCCTTAAAGACATACCGTTCACTTCAGTCTGTAGTGGGCAGTCATCATCATCTGTTAAAAACTGAACTCTGCTGATGGAAAACTGTGCCCATTGGGTGTTGGCTCAGTTTTGGTGAGAGTTCTGCTTTCTCCCTCTTATCATTCAGAAAAGACTAAAATCTCCCCATACTCGACCCCTTTTTCACTCTGAGACTTGACTCTTTTCTACCTGATCTTTTCTTTTCTTTGCAGTCCCCACTCCATCCCAGACCGCCTGCGGATCCGAGTGAACAGAATTAGTTTCCAAGATTATGAGGGGCTGCATTATGACAAAGAAAAACTGCGAGAAGCCTGTAAGTCAATAGTGACTGATGAGTTATTGCTTCCTTTGCTGGATAGTGTCTGTAATAGACCTGATACTAGAAAAAGTGCAAGGATCAAGTGTGCATTATGCATATCTTACACGGAATATACAAGTGTGTCCTTAATTAGGCGTGAACTTTGTCTGTTACTTACATTAACCCTAGAATAACTGATCCTTGTGTGTTGTCCATGTATGGACCTTGGACGGTAGTCATAAGTAAAGTTAAGATTTTGTCATGGTTATCTTTAGTAAAAGTCACGGACAGGTCACAGGAAATGCACAAAAATTCACGGAAGCTGTGACCTGTCTGTGACTTCTACTAAAAATAATGGGGGGAAGGGCTGACCAAATGCCCGAGGGGGAAGGATGAGAGCCCTCGCCCTACTGCAGGAGGGGGAAGGTGCAGCAATCAAGGATAGCAGCATTGCGGCTCCTTGCTCCCATCCACCCTGGCCATGGGTGATTTCTCTAGGGTCTGTCGCCGGGGTGGGGCAGGGCTGCAGGGTCCCTGGTGGAGGCTGGGAGCTGTGGAGGCCAACAGGGCTCTGGGTCTCCCCACCTCCTGCTGCAGCTTGGGACACTGGGGTTCCCTCACTGCCACCCCAGGTCACAGCTGCGGGGCTGCCTGCAGTGGCTGGGGGCTGCAGGGTCCCCACCACTTGTGGTGGCTTGGAGCTGGGGGTCCCCACTCCCGCTCTGGCAGACATCAGCAGACTCTGCTGCCTGTGGCAGCTTGGAACTGCGGGCTCCTTGTAGCAGCTGAAAGCTGCCCCCTATCCCCAGAGCTCTGGGATCCTCGCACCCTGTGCCCATTTCACGGAGGTCTTGGAATCCGTGACCTCTGTGACAAAATCTTATCCTTAGTCAGAAGTCAAGGTAGTACTCTTGTACTGTGCATAGTAAGTGAACACAGCTGCCTTTTTAAAATCAATACCTCCCTGATGGCCATATATTGGATTTTACTCATTTTTAAAGATGCTGCAATTAACTTAAAATTTCCAATCAGGCATTCATTTATTGGATTCATCATATCCTATCTAGAGGTTTCACTGGCACCTAGGGTGGTCACCCAGTAGGTATATTTGCCTTTATAGGTGAATCATGCAACCCAAATCCTTTATTCTTTATCAGCGCTCAGCACTCCCTACAGAAAAAATAATCAGTGTTTTGTGTTTTCATGTACTGATTTAATTGCTGCATTCAGGGAGGATGTAGGTTGAAAACAGGCAGCCGGTTGCATTGGCATCACTGACAATGATCCACATGTTTAAAAATGAAGGCCCTTTCCTTGATGACACATGGAATCATTAATCAATGCGGGACATGGCTGCTTATGATAACAGTTTAATAGAGTCTTGCTCATGCATCTGGCTCATTATTCATGTTAAATTACAAACAGTCTGTTTGTTGTGTAACAAAGCTGTAGCTTCCTCTATAATACAGGACTCCCTGGTAATTACAGGATGGCAGGCCTCTTAATTGGTTTGCTTATCTTACTGTAGAAAGATAGTTATACTGTTTCTGTTTCTCTCTTCAACCCCTCCCTACTTCCCCTACTCACCATCACTTCTTCCAGCAATAGAATTGAGATGGTCTGAAATTTAATACAGGTTCTGAGAGCCTCTTGTAAGTTCCTGCTGGTAGATTTCAGCGATAATTAAAGCAATTATAGACTCCATCAGTGGGCTGATGAGAATTACAACAAGATGATAGATGTGATTTGGTGGAGGGAAAGTTTCTCTTAATTAATTTTAAGATACGAGTCTGATGGACCCTAGAAAAAAGGGACCCGACTTTATATGTATGTATGTATATATATATATATATATATATATATATATATATATATATATATATATATATATATATTCAGTTATACTGGTAAAAATATTATTTTGGATGAATTGATGCCTCTTTTGGATCTTTTTTCCTGTCACATAGTCTCAGTATTTGAGGAAAAGAAGACATACCCACTGTCAATAGTTTTAAAAAATCTCTCAACAGTTTCTAAAACAAATCTGTTTATTTGTTTCAACAAACAAACTATTTAGAAGAGGGGTTACTGTTATTACAACAATAAATATCTTATTATGTTTGTCACTGGTGAAAAACATGTTGTTATACTAAATGCCTCGTAAATAATGTAAGAGTATTATGGAAAATGTGGCAGATCTCTGATCTGGATTTTGTTTGTATGTGAATCTGTCCATTTGCTGGATTTTTGTTAATATTTAACCTAAGAATAAAAGTTTGGATGTCAAATACTTAAAATGGCTGCTGCCAGATAGTGGGGACCATTTTAAATGTTACCCTGCTCTTTTGTCTCTTCATCCTGCAGCCTGGACTTCCTTCTAACTCCATCTCTGACCCCAACACTGGTTCTCCACCTGCTTCTTATTACATCATCTTTTTCTCACCAGTCTTTTGCTGGTCCGAGACCCAACTACTCGCTGCCTTTCTCCTTTAAGTCTCTGAATGCTTTCTGTAATAGTAAAAATGTCAGAAAACAAACAAAAAAAGCCCTGACTCCTTCCAACGCCCCCCCATCAACCTTAAAATAGACCACAAAAGACATACATCCTCCCTACGCCTCTTACAATACTTAGAAAAGTCCTGAGTGAATATATAATCATTGAAGCTTGCCCTAAAAGTCAACAAACCTGTGCTTTTTTGGACCAAGAGCTAAATGTGTTCCATCAAAACCATCCTAACATCAGTTTACTGGACTTTAAATCTTGAAATGAAGGCTTCCAGCTAATCTCAACTTCCAGCATGGTGCAAGGGGAGAGGAGTTCTCTTCAGCTGCTAAGAACCAAACTATGTTATAAATTATAATCATTATCATCTTGCATTTGAGACCTAGGAAGAAAAATTGTCCATGAAATCCAGTGAGCATAATCACATGAGCTACCTTCCCAGTTACCTTGTGACACCGGTAGGCTAGATCTCCTGTGGAGATCTGTAAGCAGCACAACATGATTGTACCAGTGGCCTGTACAACTCAGGAGTGTGGCAAGGCATGAGACTGAAGATGCCAGGCACCTTTAACTAGCTGAGAAGTGCAGCTAACTATTACTGCATTTCTGAAGGTTTATTGAATATACCTTAAATGATTTTTGGTAGCAACTCAGTGGGTCTGAACAAGTATACCAAATACCCCCACTGTCTGTCTTCATCAGTTAGATTCCTCCTTTTGCAATAAATTATCATTAAAAATTACCAGCCCAAGTGAAAAAAACCAAAAACTGCTCCTCTGTTCTTTACCAAGATAATTATAATGAAAAATGTCTGATGTATAATTCACCTCTCAAAAGAAAAATAACCACTTACGTAGGGCAAATGGATAGATAGATAGAATTTGGCAAGGCTGATTTTAAAACATAAATATAGATATCTACATTCCAAAGAAATATAGCAGTTTGTTTGCTGCTAAGTGGAGAGACCTCTGTTATATGAATTCTACGCTGGAGAGCCTCACTTTTGAAGGGCCAACTGCTCTATATCAGGTCATGCCCCCGCAATAGCACCATAGCTTTCAGCAGCATGTATTTCTCACTCTGTACCCTTGTGTTTCTCAGTCTACACATTTCTCTGTACTGTAACCGAATAACCATGGAGATGTAAACTCCAGAATGTCTCAATTACTGCCCACTTCTCTGCTGCTCTCACTATCTTAATAAAAAAATAAAAAAAAAAAAACCAAGAAGAAGACGACGACAGAAATCAGAACATGGAAAGGAAACCAGTTAATAGCAACCCACTTTATTATACCTCCAGGAACACTTCAGGAAAGCTATTAAGATTTTTGCCTATGACATGTCTCCATAATAGAGTTTTGGAAGCTCTGACATCAGCATAACAATCTGGATCACCCTAATGCAGAGTAAACACATTTCACACTCCTTGTGTGCTTGAAATACTCATTTGATTCTATCAGCTGCTTCATTTAAAATTGAATTCCCCTCCCTCCCCTCCCTCCCGTCTAACAACTTGTCATATAAACAGTTCAGTGAAGATTAATCTATGGTCTACTGGAGGTAGACACCTCATTTCGAAAACCTTGTGAGCAATTAAATGTCATTCTGTTCTCTGAAGGGCACGATCATTCGTACTTGATTCTCTCTCTCTGTCATGTTCTACTTTTCTTTGTGAAATGCCTGCTAATGCAACAAGAATTATCTGAATTATCTGCTCCTCTTCCCCCAGCTTCCTCTCTCTCGTCTCTTGTTCTTTTCTTCTAACTACACCTGGATATTCTTATTGGGATGGTGAAAATATAGGGGATGCCTTTGCACGGTACAGCAAGGAGGGAAAGGGTAGCTTCCTGGTTATTAAAGCTTCATTCTTTTGAGAATGATGTGTGTGAGAGAGAGACACTTTCACAATGTAAGTAAAACTGGGCAATTTTTTTTTTGATAAATAGTTTATTCACTGAAGAATGCTCTTTCAGTTGACCCAAAGTATTTGCAAATTTAACAGGAATAGTTTTGATCAATTATCTCCGCCCCACCCCAATTTAGATGCCATTCACAACACAATCAGAGGAGGAGAGGTCACCTAACTTTTAGCCCACTGGTTAGAGCACTCACTCAGGATGTGGGAAAATTGGGTTCAATTCCCTATCAAGGAGTGGGGGTTTGAACTTGGATCCCCAACATTTTAGGAGACTGCCCTAGCCACTGGGCAGGTCTTGCTCATCCTATTGAAGCTGTGCCTCTTTTTATAGATAATTAAATAATCATTAGAACAGGCATTTAAAACTGGGTCTCCCACATCCTAATGGAGGGCCCTAATCACCAGGCTACAGTGTCAAATGA
The DNA here is from genome assembly GCF_026122565.2 of Emydura macquarii macquarii. Taxonomy (NCBI): domain Eukaryota; kingdom Metazoa; phylum Chordata; order Testudines; family Chelidae; genus Emydura; species Emydura macquarii. Next base: position 5,094,473 of record NW_027133667.1, read on the forward strand.
AATAATATATCACAAATGGAAGAAAGGGGATGTTGATAGTGATGAATATGAATCAGAAGCAAGGAATTGTAGAAAATAGATTACTAGATGGAAATGATAGGATTATCAATAATAATGAAGAAAAGGCAGAAGTGTTCATTAAATATTTCTGTTCTGTATTTGAGAAAAAACAGATGATATAGTCATATCATATGATAAGATGAAACATTTTCCATACTAATAGTAACTCAGGAGGATATTAAACAACCGCTAATAAAGTTAGGCATTTTTAAATCAGCACATCCAGATAACTTGCATCCAAGAGTTTTAAAAGAGCTGACTGGGGTGCTCACTGGACGATTAATGTTGATTTTCTATAACTCTTGGAACACCAGGGAAATTCCAAAAGACTGGAAGAAGGCTTATGTTGTGTCAGTATTTAAAAAGAGTAAATGGAATGATCCAGGTAATTGTAGGTGCGTCAATCTGACATCAATCCTGGGCAAGATAATGGAGCAGCTGATACGGGACTTGATTAATAAAGAATTAAAAGAGAGAAATATAATTAATGTCAATCAACATGGGTGTATGGAAAATAGATCCTGTCAAACTAATTTGATTTTTTTTTTTGGATGAGATTAAAAGGGTTGGTGAAGGTAATAATGTGAATATTAATATACATAGACTTTTGTAAGGCATTTTCTTAGTATCACATGGAATTTTGATTAAGAAACTATAATGATACAAAATTAAGATGGCACACATTAAATGAATTAAAAACTGGTTAATTGATAGGTTTTATAATGAAGAGGACAGGTCGATGGTACAAATTGATCTGGATCACTTGGTAAGCAGGGAACAAGCAAACAATATGCGCTTTAATATGGCTAAATGTATACATCTAGGAACAAAGAATGTAGGCCATACTTACAAGATGGTGGACTCTATCCTGGGAAGCAGAGACTCTAAAAAAGATATTTGGAGTTGGAGGGGGGTGGATACCCAGCTGAACATGAGCTCCCAGGGTGATGCTGTGGCCAAAAGGGCTAATGCAATCCTCAGATGCATAAACAGGAGAATCTCAAGTAGCAGCACAGAGGTTATTCTACCTCTGTATTTGGCACCGGTGCGACTGCTATGTGTCCAGTTCTGGTGTCCACAATTCAAGAAGGATGTTGATAAACTGGGGAGGGTTCAGAGAAGAGCCACAAGTATGATTAACGGGTTAGAAAACCTGCCTTCTGGGGTATGTCTATAGTCTACACAACAGCTGGGAGGTGTAATTGCCAGCTTCGGTAGATGTACAATGTGGCTGTGGCAGCACTCTGGCATCTTATATCAGGTTGCACTGTGCAACCTGAGTACCTAGGTACCCAGGCATTGGGTGTGATGATGTGATTTGTACTCAAGTGGCTAGCCTGAGCTTCTGCCCATGTTGCCACGGTCACATAGTGATAGACACAAGGAGCGATTTGGGGAACAAAGAATTGATAATGGGCTCTTCTGTCTAGCAAAAAAGGGTATAACAAGATACAGTGGCTGGAAATTGAAACTAGACAAATTCACTGGAAATAAGGCATACATTTTAACAGGGAAGGTAGTTAACCATTAGAACAATTATTGAGGATTGTGGTGGATTCTTTATTGCTGGCAGTTTTTGAAGCAAAATTGTTTTTTGGTGGGTTTTTTAAAAAGAGGTGCTCTAGTTGAAACTAGAATTATTTTGGAGGAATTTTTGTGTTCTTTGTTATGCAGGAAGTCATGCTAGATGATCACAATGATTTCTTCTGGCCTTTGAATCTGTGAGTTCTCTTTCTCTCTCGCCCAATGACTATTCACTGTGATTATGAATAACTGTGAAGTGCCAGTATAAATGACATGGAGTGATATTTCCAGATATGGAGAGCTGCATTCTCTATATGTCCCTGAATATCATCTCAGTACAATCTGCATTTCCTTGTAACTGCAGGAGAGTTTGATCCAAAGTGGGGTTATGAGGAGGAGTTGCGTTGGTCAGAAACTGAATTTATACAACCTAACAGCCTAGGACCTTTTTAATAATAAAAACCTTTCAGATTATGACCATCATAAGTGCTTTTCCCCCTTCCTCTTGAGGAGCAGAAATTTTTGCCACTGTGGGGATATGCAGCAAATATTCACTATGCAATTAGTGAACTGAACAGTCTGCATTCTCTTGTGATTCTTCACAGCATCACCATCTTAGATTTGTCACCATGGTGGAGAGTGGTGAATAAGGTCACTAGGAGTGGGAACTGCACAATGACTCTTACAGAATCTGTCACATCCTAGCACCTTTTATTTAGCATTCTGTATGATCAATGCATTGTAATCCTATGGATTTAGAGTCCGTATGTCAGAAGAGGTTTGTTCCCCTGCCAAATCAAGCATGCAGTGTGTATTAAAACATGGAGACGTGAGGTGCAAAGCCAACTCAGATGGTGTTCTGGATAATGTTAAGTAATGGATTAAATCTGTCTAAGGGAACATTGGGGATTTTATCTGTTATATGTTTATAATGAATGGGGGAGAGCACAGGGATGGCTACTGATTTGTTCCTCCTGAGAGCAACTCACCAGAAAGAGAGTGGAACGAGTCTGTGAGTAGGCTGAGTCATGGCAGAGCTGGCCGTCCACAAGAAGGAAAAGATATTGTACCCTGTCAAGCGATGTTGTGACTTGTGCATTAAACTGCCACTCAGTGCAGCTGGGGATTTCTGGGAGGCATTGTTCCTCTCCATAATGGTCCCCATTGGGCAGTTGGCCTCTAGACTGCCCCTTACAACTGATTGTGCTTTGAAGTCACAGTCTAACCCTGAGTGTTTTACCTTGAATTGTACAGATGTTAGCTGATTCTTTCAATCTCACAACAGCCCTAGTAATACCTAATCTCTCCTTGTTTACGAATGGGCTCAGATTGAGACCTAGGGGTTTGTCTACAGTTAAAACTCTGCGGCAGTGCCACTGTAGCACTTCAGTGAAGATGCTACCTCTGCTGAGGGGAGAGGTTCTCCTGTCAGTACAGGTAATCCCAAGGACGTAGCCAGAAGTGATTTTCTGGCAGGGCCTGTGATTGACTCGGGCGGGCCTGGGCCACTTCTTGCTTCTGGTCACGTGGTCAGAAGCAGAAAGTTTGGATAGCCACCAGCCAAAGCGGAGTGTGGGTAGCAGAAGGAACAGAGTGGGTGGGCCTGCTTTCAAAGTGGGTGGGCCATGGCCTACCCAGGTCCACCCATAGCTACATCCCTGGGTAATCCACCTCCACAAGAGGTGGTAGCTAGCTTGATGGGAAAATCCTCCTATTGACCTAGCACTGTCTGCACGGGGGGTTAGGTCCATTTAACTGCAGCACTCAGGAGTGTGAACTTTTCACACTCCTGAGTGATGTAGCTATACCAACTTAATTTCTTAGTGTAGAGGAGGCCTAAAGATATGTCTACACTTCAAACTGGAAGTGTAAATTCTTGCTCGATTCTTCTGATCAAGCTAATGCACTAAAAATAGAGTGTAGCCCTGGCGGGGGTAAGTGCCCGAGTACCTGCCTAGCTCTCACCAGTGTGGTGACACTATTTATAGCATACGACCTCGATCAGACCTAATGTATGTCTCGTCGAGCTGGAATTTACATCTCCAGCTTGAAGTGCAGAAATGCCCTAAGAGAGGTCAAAGGATTTGTACAGGAAGTCAATGATGGAACCAGGATTATAATTCAGCTCTGAGCTCAGTCCTGCCTCCTGCTTGTGATCATTTCATCCAGCTGTAGGAATGTGCAAACTGCTGATAAATGATTGGAACATAAATAGAAATGACCAAAGAAATAAGTAATGCTGTACACTTGCCTTCTTGATGGCCTATATATGAGAAAGGAAATGCTCCTCTGCATTTGAATGGACGAGACACACTGGGCCATGGAAATGGTTGTGTAAATTATATTAAACACCAAAAAACCCAACATTCAGAAAAATCTGAGGCAGAGTGTATGCAGAAAAAGTTGCATGTGATCATGTAAGTAAAGTCTGTATCATTATGCATATGCACACAAGGGCACAATGTTAATTCTGTCATTCCCTAATTTGTGTTTGACTTTGGAACCTTAATAATAATCTTTTAACATAGGGGTGTGGCAGGGGAAAGGAGGGACTTTCTTAGGTTTTAAATAAAGCACACTGAAAAAAGAGAAATTCCATCATGTGGCAACATTTTGACATCCACATGGGGCATCTGCAGGGTTGGAACCTCTAGATCCACTGCACAGACCTCTGCCACTTGAGCTAATGGAGTAAATGAAAGCAGTAGTAGGTTGTCATCCTTTTAAGTTGACCAGCACTAAGAGAGGGATGAGGTTGTTGCTTTGCCAGTGGACTTCACAGCTATTTGCTGACAGCAGAGGAATGGTGAAAGTCAGGAATCCTGAGTTCCAGTGCAAGCTCGGGAGGGGAGAATGCTCTTGTGGGCACAGACTCTTCTGCCAGTTTTCCCCAAGCCCTTGCCTCTGCCAATCTATCCCTGACGTGCTTCAAGTCCTGTCTCTTCCCCACCTCTGGCTCTTCACTCCAATCCCCTTCTCCTCACCTCGCTATTGCCAGTCTCTGCTCCTCAGATCTCCCATTCTGGTCCCAGGCTCCTTGCCTAGTCAGTTCTAGTATCCCTTTTCAATCTCCACATCCCAGTCTCCCCCACCCTTCCCAGAATCCTTGCTCAGCCATTCCAAGTTTCCCCTCCACCCCTGGCTCCTTGCCCCCAGACTTAGCAATTCAGTCCTAGTTCCCCTCTCCTTCTAATGCCCCTGGCCTCCAGTCACCTCAGTACCCATGTTCCCCATCCCCTCTGGCTCACAGTTCCAGTCTTCCTCACTGATGTCCTCATCAAATCTCAGTTTACTCTGCACCTCCTCCCTGTCCCAGTGTCTTTACCCAGTGAGTTTCAGGTCTCTCCCTGCACTTGGGGTTCTCATCAGATCTGTCTCCTTGTCTCCCCTCCCCACTGGTTACCAGTCCCAGACTCCTTGCCCAGCTAGTTCCGTCCTCTCCCCACACAATTCCAGTCTCTCCCACATCTACAGGCTCCCAGTAGCCCCTCTATTTCCCTCCCAGTCTCCCCTTCAAGTCCTAATCCAGGTTCCTTGACCCAAGCCCCAGAATTCTGGCTGGTTGTTCCCTGGAATATATGCTGAAGGGGCAGCCCACTGACCTTGTAAACACAGCATATACACTCTTCTGCAACCAGCCAACTCTGCCTGCTGGTGCAGGGTTGGTGGTGGAGGTAGGCTATGACCCTTCATCGTCCCTGACCCTTTTGAGAAGGCTAGAGCTGTTGGCGATGCTAACTTGCCACATTATGGCAGGCACTTGTTTAATGGAACAATGGGGGAAATTTTGTAGTGTCCTCTGTGCCCCAGCACAGGACCATCCATAATCTAGTCTATATGTGTAGTTTCATATTTATTCTGTAGGTGTGCTCAGATGTGTCCTATCAAATATATGTGTCTGGTTATTTTACAGTTCCAACTCAAGGTTCTAGAGAATTTACTGTGATGACCTGGCCCTTCCCATTTCTAATGTCAGTGGAAACCTCATAGGAAAATGAGAGCCTTAGAACATCCTCAGCATATAGGATCTTTTATTTGCTACATTAAACATTTACAGCCAAACACATAATCTCTGAATCCCCAAAGGTATCTAGGTGGAATGAGTTTTCTAGGAGATCAGACCTACCTTAATGGCTGTTTTGATCAGGATTTTTTGCGGGTAAATTGTGGTGTTTAGATCACAAATTGAATCTCTTTGCAACAGCGAATGAAGAGGTTATTTGAATTTTATCTTTTCTTGGAGATAATATGCATCCTGTTTAGTCTTTTTTCATTTGTGTCCATATGAAACTTTCACTAGCTTCCTTGATTCCACACAATGAAGGGATGGTAGGTGAGAGTTTTATTCTGTATTTGTACATTCCATAACTAACATCATGAGGAGTTTGGAAATCACTGGTAATTCTTCCAGCCAGCTTTTGGGGTGATCTGCATCGCAAAGTCTAGTGTATGGCCACATTGTTGTGTCTCCAACCCACCCTTTTGCTGATACTTGATTTATGTTAGTCTCATTATAGGCAACAAACTTTCACGAGCAATGGTCCAGGAAGTGAATTAATTGAGATACTCTCCCTATCTTCTTTATCTCAGCTACCTGTGTTCTTATAATGGCATTCATCACCATAATATGAGTGCCTATGTCCAATACCCAAAATTTTTGGAGCAAATTCTGTAATCAGATCCAAACCCTTTGGACAACTCAAGAGGTACAAAGGGACTGGAAACTGGATGCAAATGGTCAGCAGAGAATGCTGCTGTTGGAGGGAAACTCTCTCTAGTGCAGCTGGGTCCTTCACCAGCTGTCACTCCTCATTCCTGCTGTAGACATGTGTTGGGAGTGGGCAGAGGGCAGAGAGTGGGTGTAATGCAGCTCTGCTTTGCTATGCCTATGCTTCATTAATACCCTGCTTCGGTGGTGCAAGTCAGAGGTGCTGGGAAGCAGCTCTAACTCTCATCAGCACTGGCTGATGGAAGAATCAGGGAGCTGGACCCATCTCTCGGACTGCCCCTACACCCACACCTTTCACCTGTACTGAGTGGAGTTCAGGCCCTGAAGATAAGTAAATCATCTATGTATGTTTTGGTGAGAGCCAACGAAGGAACTATCTGGGGGGCTGTTGCAGTTTAGAGTAATCAAACTCTGCTATCCAAGACAGTACCTCTGGACAATTCTTTGGTGTCTGTGACTAGCCAGTAATACTGATTGTCTAGGTGATAGCTCTCCTCTAATGTATATAGGTCATGACTGCATACTCGCTATCCATCAGCCAAAATGGGCAAGAGCCAGGGCGGAAGTGGTAGAAAACCTGGAAGATCACCAGATCAAAACCAAACCAAATGCCGCTGGTGGAGGATCAAAGGGCTGGAAAAACCAGCCCTGAGCCAAATTATCTTACTGCAAGGGACATCACAAACCCCTCACAGTAATCAAATAAAGGGAGCAGGGTAGTCCAGAAAATGGGTTCTGCCTTCATTCTTCTATAGCATGCATAAATACTGACCCTCCCTCCTCCCTGCCCAGGTTTCCTCACTCAAAGGCTCTCCCAGTGAGGTCACTCAGGGTATGTCTACACAGGGTGGGGGAGACCCATGGCAGAGAGTCTTAGAGCCTGTATCAGCTGACTTGGGCTCGCATGGCTTATGCTGCTGGGCTGAAGAAAACAGTGTAGAGGATGGGCTTGGGCTGGAGTCCGGGCTCTGAACCTGGTGAGGGGAAAGAGTTTTGGAGGAGCCCAAGCTCCTGCCCAGCCTCTGTCTCTACACTGCTCTTTTTAGCTCTGCAGGACAAGCCCCATGACCCTGAGTTAGTTGACCTGTGCTCGGAGACTCACTGTCACAGGTTGTTTTTTGTTCTGCTGTCTTGACGAACCCTTCAGTATGCAGTGACATTGGGTCCATATACTTGCTCTGGGTGGAGCTGGTTGGGAAATGATGAGTGTGTGCGGGCATTGTTGTTGATACAATTTTCCAGCCAGCTCCAGTGGTGAAGAGAATTCTCTCCCATGTTTAGCTGTTTTAATGTCTTTTTCATCTATAAAATTCAAGATGTTCCTGTTTTGTTTTAGGAAACTGATTTCCTTTCAAAGGATCTCTTTGGTGATCTTCCCAAGCAATTTATTCATATTTGCCTCCTCACTGCTCTTCCATGAACACAGTTATCTGTACTGGGAAGCAGTGTAGGCTGGTGATTAGATCAAAGGACAGGGAATCTGGAAATCTTCTGTACTTTCTCTAAACTATCTCACTGTGTGGTTATGAACAAGTCTTTAATCCATAGTTGTGTCTATTCCCTGTCCCACACTCCACCTGAAAAATAAGGATGACACAGAGAGTGGTCACCATATATCACATGGTACCATCCCATGTTATCAGAGATACCATAGTATTTCCTTCTATTTAAAATAGACAATAACTACAGTATCTCAGATACCACTTATCAATATCATTCAGCAAACAATGGTGGTCTTTAAATGACAACCAGTCTGCCAACTGGTGTAAAGCACTTTGAGATTTTTGGATGAAAACTGACATGTACATTGGGAGTACTTACTATATCACCTGATAAAATAAGCAATTAACATTTCAGTCATGGGTGACCAGAGAGCAAGCGTGAAAAATCAGGTTGGGGGTGGAGGGTAATAGGCACCTCTGTAAAAAAAAAAAAAAAAAAAAAAAAAAAGCTCCAAATATTGGGACTGTACTTATAAAATCAGGACATCTGGGCACCCTAGTCATTGGTTACACTAGCCCAGGATTCATATATAAGAGCTTATACAAACCCAGTGTAAATGTCACCATCATCTTTTTATGGATGGAATCACCTAAGTATGACTTTTATAAAATTCTTTTATCAATACCCTGTTAAAATCAATATATGGAACATAATTTAATTAATATTCTTTCTCCCATCTGTGAAGATTGAAAGGCACACTGTATTTTTCTTCATCCATGCAAATAAGTCAACTTTAGGAAATGTCATAGCTGAACTGTCTCTTGAACGTTAACACTTACATCTCAGAAAGATTTATGGATTTCCTTAAAATTCCACACATTCACATGTCCCTCCTCTCTGAGTCATCAGGAGCTATTACTGTATAGTTAATTAACAACTTTAATTCTTTGTTAAATGCATTGTCTCAGCAGGACAAGCCTTTGTTCCCAGTTAGGCACATACATTCCTTAGTCAAGGGAGAATGTTAATAGAAAAGAAATTAAAAAATAGGGGGAAAATTTAGGAACAAATGACATGGTCCCCTAGAGCAGTGGTTCTCAACCTTTTTGGGGTGGGACTTTCGGCGGTGCCGGGGTTTCACGGCGGCGGCGGGGGAGGACTTTTGGCGGCAGCAGGGTTACACGCGGGGAACAATGCCATCTGCCGAAACCCTGTCGCCGTTTGCCCCTTTTCGGGTGATATCTGTTGGGATTCACTGATTACTGCAGTAAAACAGTACAAAATTCCATTTCAGCAGAGGCCATAGAGGGACCTACAGAATTGAAACTAAATGGCCATTAAATACATTCATCAAAGTGCTTGCAGTTCTCTTTTCAGGGCATGTTAAGTAATAAAAAGTACTGAGCCAAGAGAATTAGGTCGTACCCAGAGCGTTTGAACAAATAAAAAGCATATAACAATTGGCATTGTTCTATTAGGCCCTCTTCACCAACTCTACTTGGTAATGAAAGGTCCTAGGGATCGCGTTGGAATCCTTCCTTTCAGGCATTTGTAAGAATTAAGATGTGCGTGAGTGGGAGATTGCTAGAAGGAAATGTAAGAGTTTTTTCATTACTTCAGAAGGAATGTGAGATATTCTCTTTCTTCCTTATTGGTCTCAGTTACCTTCCTCCTACACATCCATTCTTCTTTTCTCAGTCCTCACCCCCAAGCAAAACATCCTGCTTTTTTCTTAGGTTCATAATCATTAGTGCTGAATATGGTGTTAATGCCACTGCTCTGGTCTGTGTTGGCCAGTAGGCTGAGCTTGAACGCTGCAGAACTCTTTCTTCCTTGCCTGAGATTGCTACACTTCTCTAACCTGCTTCAACAGGCCAGGGGAATACGAACCATTAAGACACTCCTCATTATCTCTTGTCATTGTCTGCTTCCTTCACTTATCGGAATAAAGAGTTCATCAGTAGGCAAACATCCCAGGGTCCCTTTCAGTCAAATCCCTTTGAATTACAAGATGAGCTGCAGCATAGTTAGTTTTTCAATTTATCCTACTGTCAGTAACTTTATATGACTCCTTGTTATCCAATCAACTAAATTGTTTATGAAGATAAGGCTCTTATCCCCTCCTGGAATATTTCCTATGAATAGTCTAATCTCTTTCCTCCTGTTTCTTTGCTGGTTCCCCAGTTGCTTCTGCACTGTTTCATTAAAACCTACCTAGGGAGAGGGAAGACTTTATTAAATGAGTCCATTTTAGAAATTTGGTTACTTTTCAGTCCCCCTTCTCCTGCTTGTTTAGTGAGATCCTATTATAGCCAGTTAGTACTCTCATTCATTGTCTTATTGAAGGGTCCAAGAACAGAGTGGGTTTAGGAACTGAACTTCCCTTTTGCCATTAAATGTGATGCCTCTAGCTCCAGGGAAAACATTTTGTGGTTTACAAGTTTTTGTGTTTTCAATAAAAATGTGAAAATTGTCTGCAAAAGTGGATTTTGAGGGCATGGGTGTGTGTGTGTGTGTGTGTGTGTGTGTGTGTGTGTGTGTGTGTGTGTGTGTGTGTGTGTGTGTGTGTGTACACATTTCTTTTTTTCATCAAAAAGCCATTTTTCAGTGAAAAATGTTTTGACAGATCATTTTCTATCCTCTCTAGTTAGAATCTGGTTGGGCATAACTTCTGAATGCTTAATGTCTATTTTAGAGGCTCAATGGTCAAAACTGGTTGTCTCAAAATTTGAACTGCGTGTGTCTGATCACAAAATCCATGTAATTATTGCCAGATTTTTCCTTCTGATACAAGTCCTTTAGTTGTTTTTCTGCTAAAATAAATAAAATGCAGAAATATAAAATCAACATCTGCCATAGACCTACATTAACAAACTAATATGCCGAGGCTGGAGATCATAAACAGCCCTACAATTCATATCAATGTGCACAGCTCCAAAACAGATCTTAAAAATAAAGAAAAGAAAAGAGAGAAAGTCAGATGGAAGTGGAAGAAAAATAGTTAACAGATGTAACTTAGGCTTCCAAGGTTGTTTATTTTTCATTGACTTAAAATTGTTTTAAAAGTGCTCCAGAGTCTCATTTAAAAAAAAAAATCACTGCTTTATTGCAGTGCATAACAAAACACCCAATACCAATAACTCCTTTGTTGGGATATTTTTCCTTTTGCAGTGTCAACATAATTGATAATGCTGGCAGACAAAGAAGAATGTAAACAAACTGTAGCCATTTTAGCACCTAAAGTATAAGTAACACAGGAAAACAGATGATTTCATAAATACAAAATGGGTAGGGTAAAATAGGTTCAAGCTTTTAAGTGGGCGTCAATTAAATAGCAAAATCTTATTGGGGAATAAAAAGAAAATGCACTGAGAAGGTTTCTTTAACATTTGAAAGAGAGAGATTTTAATTAAAGGGTTCTTTTTTGCTGTCCCCAGCCATACCTCTGGGAATTATAGTTGTACGTGGAGATTGTGATTTGGAGACCTGTCGTATGTACATTGACCGGCTACAGGAGGTGAGTCAATGAAAATTTCAGTGTTTACTTATGGATTTATGAAATAATTTTCTCTAGTCTGAGTGTGTTACAGAATTACTAGCTGTAGACAAAGTATAAAGAAATGCTTCACTTTGCTCACCACTGCAATTGAAACTTCTTGAGGGTGGAATGTGGTATCATGAGTAGCACTGAACAACATTTGGAAAACAGGAAGTGAGAGAATACTGTATCTATTTAAAGCAAGAAATGAAATGAAGGTAGTAGGTGTATTGTATTTACCGAAATTTGATCAGAACAGCAGGACACCCCATGAATCTTGCAAAAATAATGCGGTTCCTTCAGTGAAAAGTAGTAGTAAAGATTACAAAGACCTAGGTTATTCATGTAAGAATAGATATTGTGGTAGTAAAATAGGGCTGACTATGCAAATGATGTAATATCTGTATGGAAGTGACTGCTAATATCTGTGGCAAAGCTATGAGCGTATCAAGTATGAACTACATGTTTCCAGAAGTCTGTGTTGACTCTGAGGAGTCATGTAGTTAACAAAAGTCCTGCACTTCCTCTCTCGACAAATTGTCTCCTGAGAGCTGATTAAACATTACAATCTGGAAGACAGAAACTCCAAATGCTCCAGTAAGCAACAATCAGAAAAATTTAAAATATACATGTATTTCGGAACCGAGATAATGGACTCTCATTAACATGATGTAACATCTGTTAGTTTATTTTTACCTTCAGGTAGGTGTTTTATCAGTCTCTCTATTATCTTTGGCCAAGATTTTTCAAAAACAGAGGCCAGATTTAGGCTCCCAGATCCATATTAAGGGCACGGGAGATGGTGGCCCAATTTTCAAAAGTGCTAAGCATCCCACAACTCCCCTTAAAGTCAGTGGCAGCTGCTGTAGGACTCAGTACTGTTGAGAACAAGGCTACTTATTTAGATGGCTAATTGGATTTAAGAGACTAAGATTGGGCACTTATTTTTAAAATCTTAGCTAGGGTGTACATCATCAAATGGCCCTCTTAAAGTTCAAATAATATTTCAGGGCTACAAAACAGAAATCTTCTGCATCTTAATATGGAGACAGGTTTGGCAATGGTGATGCAGTGGGTGGATTTGGAGGACATTTCCCAAAAGATTATAAATCAAAGCCTACATTAATCGTGTGCTCATAGTCCCGGGTAAAGGATGGAAAGAAGCTTCACTCACCTTGGAAGAGCCCTGGGAAGGAATTCTGACTTTGAGTTACTCCTGGCTCCACGTGGTGGAGGAACTATGTTACCTCACCCCTTTACATAGAATCACAGAAAATGAGGATTGAGAGGGACCTCAGGAGGTCATCTGGTCCAATCCCCTGTGCAAAGCAGGACCAACCCCAACTAAATCATCTGAGCCAGGGCTTTGTCGAGCTGCACCTTAAAAACCTCTAAGGATGGAGATTCCACCCCCTCCCTCGGTAGCCCATTCCAGTGATTCATCACCCTCCTAGTGAAAAACTTTTTCCCAATATCCAACTTAGGCCTCCCCCACTGCAACTTGAGACCATTGCTCCTAGTTCTGTCATCTACTGCCATTAAGAACAGCCTAGCTCCATCCTCCCTGGAACCCCCTTTCAGGCAGTTAAAGGATGCTATCAAATCCCTCCTCATTCTTCTCTTTTGCAGACTAAACAAGCCTAGTTCCCTCAGCCTCTCCTCATAAGTCTTGTGCTCCAGCCCCCTAATCATTTTTGTTCCCTCTTCTGGACTCTCTCCAACTTGTCCACATCCTTTTTGTAGTGGGGGGCCCAAAACTGGACACAATGCTCCAAATGTTGCCTCACCAGTGCTGAATATAGGGGAATAATCACTTCCCTCGATCTGCTGGCAATGCTCTTAGTAATGCAGCCCAATATGCCGTTAGCCTTTTTGGCAATAAGGGCGCACTGTAGACTCATGCAGCTTCTTGTCCACTGTAACCCCCAGGTCCTTTTCTGCAGAACTGCTGCCTAGCCAGTTGGTCCCCAGTCTGTAGCTGTGCACAGGGTTCTTCCGTCCTAAGTGCAGGACTCTGCGCTCGTCCTTGTTGAACCTCATCCGATTTTTTTTTTTTTTTCGGGCCCAATCCTCCGATTTGTTTAGGTCACTCTGTATCCTATTTACAGGCTTCATCTAACTTCCCTTGCTTATGCTTGATGAATTCCATTGGCTGGCATACTGTGGGAAGGGATGGGGCCACAGCTCACCTACTCCCCACCTACTTACTCACAGGCTGGGAAGTGGCACCCCCACAAAGTGTACTCTCACTCCCACTCACACCCACACTTGCTATCTGGGCAGGCCTCGCAGGAAGAGCCTTATGCCCAATGACTTCCCTGTGTTAAGGCCAGTGATTAATCTGCCTTTATGATAGGTCACATCTTGGGCCTAGACTATTTGACAGAGTGCATATTAAAATAAAAGAGCCTCTTGGAACTTGCTATTAGTACCATTCTGCTGTGCCCTCACTGAGGTTCGCTTGTAGTAGAACTGGAAGAAGTATCCGTGAATAGTTTGTGATTTCCTTAAATTTTATTAATTATTCCAAAGTATTTGCTGAAGAGTCTTTACTAACAATTCTTGGCCTCTGGCTTGTTTGCACGCAGTTTGTTGTGAGTATTCTAAATTCAAGCTGTCATGATAGAAGACACAGGTCGCTTGGGATGTCGTTCCCGCACAGGATGAACATATGGTAGTTCTTAGAATTGGGTGTCTGGGTCAAGAGTTCTTAATGCAAAATTTGCTTTCCACAAATTTCCTGCAGTATTCATTTAAAATCCGCTGAGGGAGCAAGAGCTGCAACCAGTAGTTATTTGCTAGAAATCCTTGTCAGAAGTGAGCACAAAAGGAGTACAAACACGATAAAAGCAAACGCTCTGAAAAAAAATTTGAATAAATATCTACAAAATTCTTCTGTGGTTTTCACCCTGCACTTGGGTGGAGTTGGTGTGGGTGTCTCTTGTGTGGGGTTTGTGAATTGGCTTTGGATCCATTGTCATTGCTGTTTCTTTTATTCTCCCATTAGGACCTGCAGTCAGTAACTTCTACTACGCAGAGAGTTCACTACCAGGTAAAATATGAAGAGCACTTCTAATTCTTAAAGGTATAGAGAAAAATCAGTCTCAGTACGGAATTATGATGTTTGAATTCAGACTACACTCCCTGTCTTGGAAGACAGATTTTGAATAGAGTGTGTATCTTAGATTAGCTTTAAATTGCCATATATCCCAAACTTCCAGATGTCTTTCTGATTCTCCACAGGACAGCTCCATATCATGCAAATCCTGGACTGTGGAACTGTTTTCAGAATTATTTTGGGTTGGCACAACATCATCATGTGGGTTGTACTGAAACACCATTGCATTTTGTCTCAAATTAGTGGTTTAAAGAGTTTGTCCAGTGGGACAAATGGCAAAACCTGACTAGATACTCCTACTTTTTCTGATAAGTGGAACAATAACAAATTATCTCACATAGCCAGTATCCTGAAATAACACAGTATGTCAGTGAGAGAAAAAAACAGCAGCCCTGGAAACTTTATAATCACTGTGCACTCCACAGATCAGAATAAACATCTATCCCAGCTTTAAATTAATTCACACAGATAAATTTTAGAAGCTGGTTGTCTAAATTGTGCATGCAAATCTGTCTTTTACACATGAAACAGAATACTGCGAGGTATGGTTTCCATTTGCATTTGCAATTTAGAAGGCCAGTTTTGAAAATTAAACCTCCAGTATGTATTTCTTTACTATGTTATCATATGCGATAATTGGGATACTGGGCCCTGGATATTTTAACTGGTTCTATATTGGGAAATACTCTTCTGGAATTAATCATTTTGTCCACTGTACCACCTTTACATTGAAAACCGGGATTTGAATAGAGTATATCCCTGAGATTATGGTGAGATTACCACCTGAGATTAACTTGATTGTCTCCTGAACTAATTTGTCATTGGCAATGGATTAGTAAAAGTATAGTAATGGTATTGTAAAGATTTACTGAGAGAGAATCCAAGCGACAGGGCTCAAACCTGCAAGGTACTAAGCACTCCTCTAACGGTTTAATTGAAATCTGTAGGAACAGAGGGTATTGAGCACCTCCCAGAAAGCACTCAAGTACTTTGTAGGTAGGAGCCCATTATGACTGAGGCACAGATTATTTGTTTAGGATTAGTGATTAGCTGGATGATGTAGACTCCAGTGAGGCATAATCCCCAGTATACGCCCTGAGTCCGGGTAAATACTTAAAAGAAAATGAACATTTGGAAAAAATAGTTTTGAAAGTTCTTTTTTGAATGTGTGTTGGTTGGTTCTGTTGTTCCCCTTCCTTTTTCAACAGTCATACTGTTGATGTTTGTCAGCCATTTTTTTCAGGCACTGAGCATTAGAGCAGTATTAGTGCCCAATGCCTTAGCCAATAAAATGGTGTGAATTATTTTATACATCTCATTATCAAAGAATACATATCCAGGATTATCCTAACTGGCTGCTTCACACAAAGAGAACTGCTAGAGGTAAAATGCTGGACTACCTGCGTATGTATGTGGAAGCGCAAAATAGGGTAGCCAAAGTGTGAAATGTCAGAGATCATCCTCCCCACAGCACTGAGGTGTAGCGTTAACCTGTCATTATCAGCTGTATATAAATGAGTCCCCTAACTGACTTGGCAAGTGCAAGTCAGCTTGAAACCTTTATCAATACTTTATGATGATTCATTTTGAATGCACTGCCTTTGTGTTTTGTCTTCTGTGCTTTTTTTATCCTGGATTGTTCAGGCGTTTGTATATTCTCAGTGGGTTCTTGCTAAAGCTGTCTTGTTAGGTTAAATTGGGGGCTGTTCCATATTTTGTTGGCAACCCACTATAAATTATGGAAACGGAGAGAAACCAGGGCAAGAGCAGGAGTAAAGTGCTTCAGCTGATAGAATTGTCTTCATATCTCACTAATAAGGTGTCACAGGTACTTTTTAGATCTTATAAACACTTGCATTTCTCTCTTGGGTTTCCTCTGCAGTTTGAAATGGGGACAGTCAGCATAAACTTTATCAATGAGCTCGCTGCAAATTAGAAAATTGCTGCTAGATTTTTTTTTCATTTTGTTTTTTCCTTAGATATGTTTAATGCATACTCATATGAGTGATACCTGCCCAATCTGGTTTAGCTACTAAGGCAGGCTGCCCTCAGTGAAGTAATGAAGAAAGCACATGTAGATTTCTGGTTTGAGTTTCTACCTGCCAGTGTTATCCTTTCCATTGTGTCTTCTGAAACGTTCCAGGAATCTTTCTCCATGCCTTCTTCAGTTTCTCCTCTACCATCTTACCCCTCTGATATACATCAATACACCTTTAGATTCTTCCTCATTTTCATCCCCTGCTTTTTTTACCCTAGTCCTCATCCTATTGTCAAATAGAAGGCTAAGTAGTAGTGTGCATGCGTACATACACACAAATTAGTAAATCCAAAAAAAAGTATCCTGTAGGCCATAGCTTCCCTCAATAAATTCTTGATACACAGCACACCCACTCTCTCGCACAAACAAATAAGACCTATAAACTGAGAATACTATTTCTCCTACAAGATGAGATGGAAGAAAGATTGACAGTTACTGTTATCCCTATTTCCAAATACTTGCGAGGCACTCAGAAGAATAAGAGCTGAGTCAATCCTGCTAGCTGCAGATATCAGGTTTCAGGGAGCTTTATATGTTTCCACGTGTTACAAACCTGATACTTAGACCACTAAGCCAACTCATTGCGCAAGTATGAATATAAGCAGAATGCCCTGTGGGATTTTCTGCTTTCCTTCTCCTCACATCTCTTCAAAGACTTCAAACATGGGGGCAGTGGATGGAAGGGAGGAAATATTCAGTGACCAAAGAATAAAGGAGGGAAGGACAGATAAGCATTGGCAATAAATGTATGCAGGACTTAAGAGACTCCAGTGAAATGTAAGTTTGGGAGTGAATTGAGACAATTTTATTTTTCGGAAGTGGACGTGGGTATAGGTAATATATGTCAGAAGAGAATTTTTATCAAGCAAAACTTGTAAATTCCTGCAGTAGCAATTCAAGGAAGAATTTGCTACTGAGACCCTAGCAAATTGCCAAATCTTACAGCAACTGAGACATTGTATAAGTGATCTGGAGCAGCCTTTGCTTTTCCCTCCTCCTCCTCCTCCTGGATAGTCAGGAAAGGAAGCCAATAACAGATGGCTCAAATCAAGCCCAGAGGCAGAAGCTAATAAGATGAATCTTGCAAAAGCTGGCAGGTTGCCGAGGAAAGTTGTTAACAATTTGCAGTTGCCTTGTGCCAAGCTAATATTCATCCACCTGGCTGAGGAATGAGACACACAGTCCATCAAAACATTAAACACTAACCATGAGAACAGCTTATTGTAAACAATGCCTACGGGGTTCAGGTCCTCTGCTGACCAAGAATAACAGGGAAGTCTAGAATGTGTGTATTTGTACAGTACTGGTATAACCCCATTTAATCTCCAAGTGTTGAGGAAGAAGCTAATACCTTTAGATAAATGAAGAAGCTGCATTATACATAGTGACGTATGGAGATGAGACTTGTGATTTGATCAACCAGAAGTTTCATTTATCTGGAGTTTAGCTGAAAGTACATCATCATACAGGTCACTCTGAGATTTTCCCTAGGAATTAAAAAACAATCCAAGAAATCCTTGAGCATCCTGACTTGTACATCTTTGCAACCTGGGGGAATAGAGAAATGAACTCCTCCCCCCCCCCCCCCCCCCCGATTCTTTTCTTTCTTCCTAATTTTGTTTGATGCTTGGATATCAAGGTGACAGACATGTTAGAAATATGTCAGATAGATGGAAAGCAAATAATCATCTGGAAAGTAGAAAAACAAAACTATCCACAGGGGAATAAATGTTATTTCCAAGTTTCTAAATGATACAAATATTGGTAAGTAAACCCACAACAATTAAAAACTATTAAATAAACCAAGTAATTGACAGTATCTGTATCAAAGTTCTAAATGTGGTGTTTGTGCACAATAAACTGAAACCTTCCACTATGTTACCTCCGATACCTAGCACAGCTTCCCTCTTGTGTATTAAGCAACCTCATTCTCCTCATCCAAATAAGCTGCACATTTTTAACAGTGAAGGTAATTAATCACCGGTAATTATGCTTACCTAGGGGCATGATGTGTTCTCCACCACCTGAAGTCTTTAAATCAGGGTTGTCTTTCCGAAAAATATACTCTAGCTCAGGTATTTCCCAAATGGTGAGTCATGGGAAGGTGGTAGATGTGTTTGGCCCCACGTGGAGGTGGAGTCTGAGGGAGTGGAGCGTGGGCTTACCCTACACTCACCCAGCAGCAGCAGAAGCTCCTGTTCTGGGGGTTTGGCTTAGCTTCCTGTTCTGGGCATTGTGACCTGGGCATGCAGGGTTGCAGTGCCACTCACTCCAGTTTGGCCCTGCTGCCCTTCTGTCATGATGGAGTGGTGGCTGGGCCAAATCTGAGTGACACTGAGGTCCTGTGCACCAGGTTGCAATGCCCAGAGCCAGGAGCTGGGCCCAGCCACATGGGGCATGAGCTGCTGCTGTGGGGTGAGCGTGGGGTGTGCTAACTCTCCTACCCCCACCCCAGGGGCCTTTCCCTGCACTGGGCTGGGGGTAGGGTTGCAGTGCCAGGTTGGAAGGTGCTGCTGTGTGTGGTCAGCGCCCTTAGGCAGGGCGAGGAGAAGGAGGTAGCAGTGGAGGAGAAGGACACTGGCCTGTTTTGGGGCCCACACATTTGGATTCCGGGTGGGTCACAGAAAAAAGGCAAACTGCAGTGGGTGGGTTGCTTCCTGGAAACTTTGGGAACCTCTGCTGTAGCTCAAAGAGAAGTTAGGGGCTTGATGCAAGAATCACTGGGTGGAATTCTCTGGGCTGTGTTTTGCAGGTCAGCCTAGACTATCATAATGGTCCCTCCTGGCTTTAGAGTCTGACTCTCTAACTCCCTTTCTGGTGCTGGATCTTTAAGGAACAAATAATTAAAACCAATAGCATGCTGTGTTTTCCGTGTAAAACAATAGTTTCTGAAATGCAGCCTTTCCTCCCCTTTGTGCTGTTACCTATCCCCATTCCCTGTACCCTGGTGTATACCCACCATAATCTATTGTCCTTATTCATTGTATATTCTACTTTAGGGCCAGATTCTTCTTTCATTTGCACCCCATGCAACCCTACTGAACATCACTGCTCTAGCTGCAAATCAGAGCAGAATTTGGTTCTAAATGTACAGGAATTTGGGTGGTCACTTACGTTCAGTTGGACCGCGTAGATCATTCAGTGCAGTGTTGCAGTCAGCTGGCCTGTTGCTCCAGTGGCAGCACAACACAGCACCCTACAGTGGATCGGAGGTTGGGTTCTGACATCCATTCTTTGCTCCTCAGCTCAGACGAGACTGAGAGCGCTGCAGCCAGCATGTTCAGCTCCTTGGTGGCTACTGTGGGCAGGGGAAGCCTCACATTTGTCCTTAGCAATTCTCCCCGGCCCGTTCTTGTAGTGGCATTGACAGGTTCCGAGCGGCATCCCTCTTCAGCCAGAAGGATGGTTGTGTCAGTGGATTATTATTGTTATTTGTTCAAATTGCAGTGGCATCAAAAAGTGCTAGATGTTTCCAAACAGAGAGGAAGACAGTCTCTATCCTAATGAGCATAGAGAGTAGAAATACATAAATAGATAGAGGGAAGGGGACAGGGACACAACGTACACTCATGGTGAACAGGGTGGAAATGGGCTTATCATGGCATGTCTACACTGCAAAAAATAAAGCATGTTATTAACCTGCATTATCTAACTGGCGTTTAAATGGCAGGGAAGACCAGATAACTTGGGTTTTAACTCAGATTAGCAGCTCGAGTTCAACCCCTGGCTGCCCCACTAGGATATAAGTCAAACTCCTAACTGGAGTTAAAAGCTGAGTTGCTGTGTCTTCACTGCTATTTTAACCCATGTTAGCTAACCTGATTAAGAACATACCTATTTTTGTAGTTGCATGCCTGTTTTGTCTCCAGCGTGTGTTTTAGAACCCTCCCATCTCAGTATTCATTATTGTCCCCACCACCATAAATAAGTAATTCCAATGTGATATAATAGATGACAGCTAGTTTTGATACTGGGCTTTTGAGGCCGCTGAGCTGAAGGGAGGGGATACCAGAGGATATGACTGGTGTTGATAATGTCCAAGACACAAAGAAGATGGGTTTGCCTGGGAACTGACAGCTAGAAAAGTGGGCCTAGGTTACTCAGCTTTTACCTTCAGGGTAAAGTCAGCAAAGAAAAAACATTGGTAAATAATCCAGTTTTAGACAAAAGAAAGTTTTTTTTTAAAAAAATGTTCTTTCCCTCCCCCGCACCCAGGATCAGGAAGGTTCCTTCCCACGAGTACTTTCTGTTCAGAGGCTTTCTCCTAGATGGTGCTTCCTAGATGGTAAGTGTATCTGCCTGTTGTGCTATGATCAGCTCTTGCCATTGACACACAGCAGGAGACCCGTATTTCCAAAAACGGTAGCCTCAAGGCTCGGATGCGGCTCTTTGCTGGCTAGGCAGGTGAGGAGGAGGAGGGGGCCTCTTCTTTTCTGCACAGAAGCAGAGCAAGATCTTTACCTAACGTGTGGCTAGAGGCCTGGCAGGTTAGTGTGCCAGATGTGGTCAGCTGCACTTAGGGTATATCAACGCAGCCTGCGGCAGCCCACAGCAATGAGCTTATCAGCCAGGGTTCACAGACATAGGATCACACTACTGCGCTAAAAATATCTGTGTAGACAGCGCTTTTACCTTGCTGTTCAGGCTCTGAAGTCCACTGCCATCCCGCTGCCAGCTCACGTGGGGTCCGCCTCCGCCTCCAGAGCTCTAAAACCAGCAGCTAAAACGAACAGCGCCTTGCTCTAAAAAAGGTCACTGCGTATCTGAGCTGTGACTTTTGTCCTTAGCGGATACATTCTCTCTTTGACTCCTTCTGATCTGATCATTTCTTCTTTTGTTTTCTTTCGCATGGGTGGAATTGTCATTGAAGACAGGTTTTTTGTTTGGTGGTGGTTTTGGTTCATTTTTGGTCTTTTTGGATTTCGACATTCCCCTGCGAGGTTGAAAATTAAAACACAGCAGCAAAAATGCTACTGCATAAAAACCCAAAAGTGAAACTAGCAAGTCTGTCCTTTCGTTGTCCAAAGTGAGTGCAATGTATAAAGTAAACAGATAGCACACACGGTGAAAAACAATGTAGATAGATTAGTAAAACTAAAAGCATTTAAACTAAGTTGCTTTCATAACTAGAACTGGACAAATAATACCAGAATACTCAATGACTTTCCCTCATTTTTCTCTTCACATTTGCCATGTACAGACTGCAATTTTCTTGAATTTATTTTCAATTCAAAATTATTAGCCTATTATTTGATCTGCAGCTTGTTCACAAGCATTTTGTTTTATTTGATATAAAAAATTGAGCTGATTTGGTTGGACACACAAATCATATGGTGGTGTTTTTGTTCCTGATTGGAAGGGAACTCTTTATATTACGTTTCTGGTATGATTGCCTCTTATTACAAATCTGAAATTCACTTTCCATGCTTTGGCATTATTTGTTTAAAATTTGCTGTTTCCATGAACATTCCTGCCAATAAAATCATTTTCTAGAAATATTAGCAGAAAGTAGGGGGAGACAAGGGGACATATGAATATAGTCAGAACAAATAAATTGTTTAGCAGTATTTGCTGAGCACTATTAATAACACAGGTAAGGACTTTTACCTACCTCCGTGGAAAACGCTTTGAGATCTATTGATGAAAAGCATATATAAGAGCCAAGAGATATTATTATTAGTTATTATTATTAATTTATAAAATATATTAAACTTTACAGTGACCCTTAAAGTGCACTCTATGTGTATGATATTGTTTATGATTTGATATTTTTTTAATGATCTTTATTTTGTTAAACTCTGTCTTTAAAATCTCCACATACATAGACCATGGGCCAAATTTAGTCCTTGTGAAAAGTTGGCATGACTCCATTGAAATCAAGGTTGCCTTATTTGAAGGTGAATTTAACTCAGTCTACATTGTAGATTCAGTTCTGCTCCGATCTTTTTCTTTAACACAGCTCTGTTGTTTTCCTTTCTTGCAGCAACTTCTGCTGATCGTTTTTACCGCATTGACAGATCTCAGGTAAATTTCCATCCATTTACTGTTTCTGTAGATTTTTTAAAAAGAATTATCAGATACTGTTTAAAATGAATTATCTGTATTTGTTCCTGTGTGTCCTAAAGTTCTGCTGGTGCCTCATGAAAAAATGAAATAATTTCTGTGCCAGATCTTCAGCTGGTGTAAATTGACATAGCTCTGCTAAAGTCAGTGAAGATTTATACCCACTGAAGGTCTTCCTTTCTATCTACAAGCAATTTGATGTTCAAATAGTTTTCTGCAATCTTCTTCCTTATCCTCTATTTCTAAGGACATATGCATGAAAACATAATCTTTATCAGTTTATCTTCTGCTCTTTATAACAAACCTGAAAACCTAATCTTCCATGTATGACATTGGATATCTGTGGATATCTTATGATGTTACAAATTGAAAATTATGATTAGAAATGTGTAAAATGCTCACAAAGAAGCAGAAAACCATATCAAACTCCACTTTATTTCAAAATCAACAGTGAGATTAATTTGTGATCCTGAACTTAGTTTTTAATCAGGCTGGGCCAGTTAATGGTTTTGTATCAAAATCATGCAATTGTAACACATTGGCAGGTGGTCTTTGCCCACCTTCTGGACCATGTAAAAAAGTCTTCTGAGTCTGCTACTGTCTCCAAGTTGATGTAGATGGTCCTATAGTTTGAGTAGTAGAGGATCATGCTTGTAGACCAGAGGTCCTAGATTCAGTCCCTGTGGATCATCTGAGAAGAGGTGTCTTTACACAAGTTGCTGTTTTGACAAAAAAACAGGTGATTGCTTTGATGAGGTTTTTACTTTAGGGTTTGGAGAACCTGAAACTCACAAGCAGGATTAGGTAGATGAAATAAAATGTTGGTTCGAACCTCTAGGGATGTGAGCCTACTGAGTTTTGTACAACTTTTGTTATAATACAACAAAAGCCCATGGGGTTGCTATCTCCCTCCTCCCGCATGTCTCTTTGGGGTTGAAAGTGAGGATCCATGATGTTTCCACTGAGCACAGGATTCAAGATTTACTCTCCCTCGCACTCACATTGAACTTCGCAGCATGGTAAAGGGATGGGAACTTCTGAACCTTCTATTTCTCAGAGGAACTGGAAGGAAAGGGGGAGTGATAAATGGATATGCAAATAAAAAAAACAAACAGACAAACGAACAAACAAAACCCCCGCCAGGCGCAAAAGAAATAAAATGGCTTCAGAGAGCCACCACAGGCTCTGAAATATTTTTGTGTGCCAACATCAGTTCTGGCTTTCAGGACAGACCTGAATCCTGAACACTGGCAGGAGTGATCTAGGCACAAATGTCAGCGTTGGCTGTCTCTGTGGATCTTTCAGTAGTCAGTTGGGGGTGTTGCTCAGTTGTTGGTGGAACGTAGAATAGAGACCAATGGAGAAGAGGTGGAACCAGTCTTCTAAGCATTATTACAGAATTGATATTTGTTGCAGACTGATGGGGAAATCGTGACTCCATTGAAGTCAAAGAGGGATTTGCTGTTGACTAATGAGTGGTGCCCGAATTTAACCCTGTGAGATGTGGG
The DNA here is from genome assembly GCF_026122565.2 of Emydura macquarii macquarii. NCBI lineage: Eukaryota > Metazoa > Chordata > Testudines > Chelidae > Emydura > Emydura macquarii. The sequence goes on from NW_027133667.1 coordinate 5,118,494, forward strand.
AGAAACGTGTGAGGTTATATATATATCTACTGTAAGACTCCAGTTGGTAACCTGCAGGATTGGCCAATTTTCACCTAACTTTCTGATAACCATTTTGGCTTCCCAACAGATAGATGATGATTCATTATTGACTGACTGTTTATCTCATCCTAACAGGAACATTTGCACTTTGTGACGGAAATTTCACAGGATGAGATTTTTATCCTGGATCCAGAGCTGATGATATCACAGCAGGTGGGGACGCCGCCGGGAATGCCTGATCTGGTAGTGGAGCAGGCCTCTGGGTAAGCACTTCCTTTCCCAGGCTGGCCTCTGGCCTTTTGCACCCTTTTCCGGGGGGTGGGCACTTCTCTTCCTGCACGCTGACAGTAAGGAGAGGAAAAGGCAGATATTAAAGTAAGGAGTCGTTTAAACAGATCCATTGATCAAATTACATCTTCTTTTTCAGTGGGGCTTAGATTCAGATATTGGTACACGGGATCTTAAATTGACCTGTGAACCTGGGAGTTACAATGAAGTATCTCTATTTTCCCTTGTCCTGTGGGCAGGCCAATATATACTCACACTGAATTAAACTCCACACTCACTGCTCCCAATGAGCTATGGGAGGACTAATCCAGCTAGAAAAATGCTGCAAATGAAAGAGTGTAAAGAAGCTTCACATTGGAGAGTGAAAAGTGGTCTCTGAGGAATTAATTTCTTTTTCTTTCTTCCCGGTGTTTTTAGGATATCAGATCGGTGGAACCCTGCAGTCCGAAAGCGGATGCTGAGTGACAGTGGCCTTGGCAAGATTTCACCGCACTACGAGGTACCTGACAAACAAAAGGACGCCAGCCAGACACACATGCTGCAGTAAGAGCCCTCTGCATTTCTCTGCTTGATGCTGCACCATCACCATCACAACTGACAACTTTTAGTTGCTCTTTTACAATGTAGTGGGTTACTGTGACAGGATGAAATGGAATCTTTCTTTCTCTTTTTTCCACTTCTCCTGTCTGCTTCATCCTCTTTCTCCGTCTGTTGCCTTTCCTTCCCTTTCTTTCTCCAGCTTTCAATCTCCTATATTCTTAAAAGCATAGGCCCAGATTTCCAAAAGTGATTTTGAATACCTCAAATATTGACTGTGGAAGTGTAGTCCTGGTTTTCAGAACGAGCTGAATGCTCAACCTCTGAAGACCCTTGAACACCCCCTTTGGGGTGTGTCTAGTTGATCGCTCCCAAATGGAATCACCCCAAATCACTGGTCATTTTGAAAATGCAGGCCATCGCTTCTGAGGGATCAGAGTGAAGGTAAGCACTTTGGAGCAGGCCTGTTATAGTGTTTTGCTGTCCCACTTCCACAGTACAACAGATTCCTATTCACCGTGATCGCACCACCATGTTCAGGGCCATCTTAAAGATTTGGGGAGGGTTAGTGAGATGATTCTGTAGGCTACACAGCAGACGCTACTGACTCATTTTACATAAAAGGTGCATGTTCGCATCTACATGTATCTTTCATTTCCCCTATCCCCTCACCTTTTGCAGAAGTGGAGCCCAGCTGCTTGTTCTTGTTGGTTGAGATTTTCAAACACTAATGAAAGGATTTAGCCACATACCTCCCATTGAAACTTAAATGGGAGGTGTGTGGTTGAATTCCCTTGTTGGTTCTGAAAATCTCGGCTTTTTACCCAGGGCTGGCCTTATGGTGCTATGGATGAGCTTGTATTTTGGCACCCTTTCTTTGAGTTTGAAAATAGCTGTGTGCAGAGGCAATGGATGGGGGTGGGGAGGCACGTGGGGTCATGTGCCCGTCCAGATTTTTGCTAGGGTTTGCTGGCCCCACTTGGTCACATGGTGCAGCCGGGTCCCCTCCCTGCACGACAGCAGCTGGAACTGGCAAGCTGGGAGAGGCAACAGCAAACAGCTGGGAGCTGCAGGGAGCATCTCTGCTTTTGCTGCTGCCTCTCCCCAGGGCGCTAACAGCTGGGAGCTGCAGGGAGGGGCCGCTGAGAATAAGAGCGGGGGGGGGGGGGCATGCATAGGGAGGCATCACTCAAATTGCGGGGGGAGGAGGAACCTTTAAATTGTGCCCCCCTACTCTCAGCAGACACCAGCCATCTCTGACAGTGTGGGGTGCAGGGTGCAAAGACCACCTCACACTCAAAGAAAGGGTACCATTTCCCTTGAGGCCGGCCCTACTCTCTCCCTGGGCCCCGTGCACTCTGGGAGGAATCCAGCAGCACCTGTGTACTGTGCAATCAGCAAGACCCAGCCTCCCAGGCCAGCCTCTTTCAATGCTCATGGGGGCAGGAGGCAGGCCAGCTGCTGCCCATTGGCTTGTGACCAGGGTGGGGCGCCCAGCCCGAGGTGGGAGAGTGGCCAAGCCACAGTGGAGCATGGGATGGTGACCTGCTCAAACCCCCTTGTAGACTGCGGAATTCATCCACCTTGCCAACGTCTGCCTGCCCCCACTGCCCCCCAGTCATGGTCATGGTGAGCCCTGCGGCCTGCATCTCCACACCTGGCTGGCCAGGGGCTTCAGCTCTGGGCTTGCTCGCACTCATCCCTGCCCCGGCAGCCCAGGCCTGTCAGCTTGCGGCATTCGGACAGTGCCCGCCTGACAATGGCACCCTGGGCAGTCACCACATCACCCACCCATAAGGCCGGCCCTGTTTTTACTGTAGCAACTGGTTTTGGTTGATTTACATCAATTCTCCTTTACATTTCCAATTACCCCCAATCGGGGGGAGTCCAAAGACCAGCTCTGCCTGAGGAAAGAACAATTACATATACAAGTTCACCCAGACCTTGTTATAGCCTGAATTTTAGTTAATTCCTGTCCCTTAGATCAATTATATGCGTAATTGTGAAAAGGGACTGGCCCGGTGTCTATTTGGTTAGTACTCTGCCTCGTCACGAGGAAGATTTTGGTTCAGTTCTTGGCCTTGATTTTGTGCTCCCCAGAGCGATAGGGACTGTGAATATTGCAGAGGGAAGCCTAATCAACTCAGGACAGTCTGCATTCTGCAACTTCCCCCAGACCAGAATGTAGGGCGTTAAAGTTGGGGCATGTAAAGAGAAAAGAAATTAGAATGATGTACAGAAATTCCTGGCTGAGTGGAATAAAGGTAATTAGGTGTGGAAAAAAGTTCTGACTGCTATGAGGACAGATCTTGTGTAAAGTGATGTGTAAAGAAATATTTGCATAGCTACAACAGTGTGTTTGTTTATTAATTTATTGCAGATACAGCTGGTAGTGCCGCCTACAGTTAAGGTTGCCTGACACTTCCAATTATAGGGCCCTGTGTTCAGTTGCTTACAACTTTGTCAAATTTTAACTGTTTGGGCTGAAATTTTCCATAACAGAAGTCTGCCTCAGATAGAATTTTTTTTGGAAAGTTTCAGCTAAACCAGTTCAGCTGGTTCCAAGAATGAGATTGGGGAAAGTACTTTGTTTTACCTGTTTTTTTTTTTTTTTTAAATCTTACAACTGTTTCACTGAAAATCTCTAGCTTTGGATCTGGGACTTGAAATTTAGTCCCCCTAGTTCCAGAGATGTGCCTTTTGCTATTTCCATGAAAATTCACTCAAATTTAGCCATTTTATAAGCCTCTAAAAATTTCGATACATGCTCAGTAGAGACTTGTTAGAGTCTGGCGGCTAAATTATCCAAAGGTTCTGGCCATACTGAGCATGCTCCAATGCAGGACTGCAGGGGCTGGGCCGGGCTTTCCCTGTAATTGCTCCTCCAGATGGAAGTAGGGGCATTGCAGTACCAGGCATCGGGAACTGAGAGCTGGGAGGCTATGTCCTGTGCTCTGAATGCTCCTGCTGCTTACATCCAGGCAGTGAGGAGGAGGAGGAGGAGGTAGAGGAAGCATCCGAACTAGAAAGCAGATGAGTGAGAAATGATGGAAGCATGGGGATCAGCTTTCAGAAACTGGAAGAAGGTTGAGCAGTGGGATCCGGTTAGGAGCCGGTAGGCGGGAAGTGCACAAGGGGTGGGAGAATATATAGGTACAGAGAGGGAGAGAGCAGAAGCAAAAGGGGATGGAGCAAAAGATGAATAGGAGAAAAAGGGGTGGGGAAGGAGCCAGAATGTGGGGCTGTATAGGAGCAAAGGGGGAAGGGAAGGAGGAGGCCAGGTGTGTGGGTAGTGGATGGGATCAGAGGATGACAGAGATGGGCTAAGGTCAGAAGGTCACATAACCACCTGAGAACTCTCTCCAGAACCTGGAATTACATTACATGGTCATATACTATTTTTTCCTGCTTTATTCAGTGTACAGGATGGAGCTGCTCTAGAGATAAATCAGGATTGTGTAGTAAAGGGCGACTGTTGTCTTTAGGTTACAGAAGTTGGAAGGTGTGTAGTGAATGAGGCAGGGGACTACAGGAAGAGAAAGAAAGAGACCGTCTCTAGATTAAGGCAGCCGAATGTTGGCCTGGAGAATTGGATTATATCCCTGCTTCTGCCCCAGAGTTCCTGTGTGGTGGTGTGGAAGCCATTTTAAACCAATCTTTTCACGGGTGGCCATTACTTGTGCCCAAGATGAGATACCTAGGGCTCAATTTCCAGAAGCGATGAGCTGTCACAATTGCAACTGAACACAATTGAAGCTCTGCTCTGAACATGTGAAGTGCTATAACAGTGCTAAATACTCTGAAAAGTAAGACCGTAGGTGTCTCACGCTGGACATCCAAAATTAGTGGACACGTTTGACAATTTTGGTCTTAAACTTTCTGTGCTTGTGTTCACCAGCTGTAAAATGAGCTTGACTTCTGGCTACTGTGCTAAGCTTTTAGTGATCAGTCCTTCCTAGCCTTAAACATTGGCCACAGATATCTCTGCCATATCCAGGGAGAAAGGGGTATGGAGCAGGGGAAAAACTTGAAATCTCATTAATCAGATGCCACCTGAAAATAAACTCATATGAAGTTCACTTAATTAAAAACAAAAGGGTAATTAATTTTCTCTAACAAAGACCCCTGCCTGGGAACCATTAAAATCAAATCTCTTTCTCTCTCCTCCCCTCCCCCAGGGATTAAGAATAGGAACAGAGCCAAGCACTGTAATTATTTTCAGATCCTCTCTCTACAGATCTCCTCATTCAGACTGGAGTCACTTAAGGCATCTCTTTGTTTACATACCTTGTCTTTTCAACTATCCCTGCATTTTTAAAAAAGCTGACAGCGTTTTAAAGGGTTGTATGTGTTTATTCCATGGACACTCCCAATGGCCTTCAGCCATACTCTTTCTGGCTGTGGTCTGGTCTGTTCTCATGATCTAAGATGACTCTCTGCCCAGGGCAGTGCTTGAAAAAGGGGTCTCTAAGGCAGTGTTTCTCAATTGGTGTTCACTGTTAGGGTTCCACGAGAAAGTGACATTGCGCCGCCGAGAGCAGCTGTTCTCCGCGCCGCCGAAAAAGGGAAGATGTCCCGGATTTTTCGGCAGAGGGTATCGAGTATGAGTGTAATTTCCCCATGGAGTATAAAGGGTTCCGTGGGGAAATTTAATTGAGAAATGCTGCTCTAAGGAAAACCCAGAGTACTGCAGAAAAGGGCACTGGTGAATCAGCTGAAGGCTCTCTTTCCTCCTCCAGAGCGAATGCTGAACCAATGTCCTAGTATGGTGCTAAGGGATATTGTGTGGTGTAGCTGGAGGTGTTGTAGGGTATTGTTGATGAGATGTAAATCACAGCCTCTGATCACTGGTAGCTATTAAAAGATCTGATGGAACTTCATGCAAGAGAAGAGGCATCCCCTGTATTCTGTAAATTTTCCTCTTTGGGTAATTGTATTCTGGCTTGCTAAAATTCTTCCTGTCGTTACATCTGAAAGAGGTTTTCTGAATAAATAGGCTCTATACTCTGTGGAGAGAGTTGGACTGGAGAAATGCTTTGACTATGAGGGCTTGATCTTGGAACATGTCCCACTGTCCCATAAAACACATAATTAGGTGCTTATCTTTAAGCACATTAACTGTCTCATGAAGTAATGTATTTCTCAGCTGATCAAATGCTTCTTTGTAGTCCTTTGCTGGAAATAAGGGATGCCACTTCATCCCCACCTCCTAATTCCAAAACCACCTCTGAGCTGCCAGTTGTCATTAGTAAGAACTGCATTGAGGCCCGCTCTCTCTAGAGCCATGAAGCCCATCTGTGGAATGCAGAGGTGACCATGCTTGTTCTCTGGTAGCAGAGCAAGGTGAGGAATTGAAAGTATTTACTGCATCATTAGAGCTTGGCCTGTCATCAGGGAACATTAATGGCTATTCGCTTAAACCTGCGGGCCACAGGATCGTTACCCCTTAGCTGCTGCAGGAGAGAAAAGAAGACACCATTGAAAAGGGAAGATGTAAACTGTAACCAATATGGAGATTGGCAATACACTGAATGAAAGAAATTCTAAACCAAACTCCTTCATCTTCAGTCCCTTTGAAAGAGTAATTGCAACTTGTCTAACATCTACTCAGCTGCAATGGCATCGTGTGTCCAGAGCTGTTAGATGTGTTATCTGAGTAAAGTGCATGGCTCGTGAAGGGTGGGGGAAGGTTACCAGCGCACCATCTGGCTCAGTTGTACAGAAGAAGAAAAGTGCCTACCGGGGCTTGAAGATGGCAGCAACACTTTACAATAAGTGGACATTAATTAGCCAGTAACATCATGCAGCCACTGCTTTATGAGGCAGTAATAATCTAGTTCCCGGGTGGGGAGAGAAATGAGGCTGAAGGTCAAGTGCTTTATCACAACCAAAGGAATTGGATCATTGCTGAGGAAATCAGAGTGGCAGTACAGATGTTACAAGGATTTTTAAAAGAAATTTGTGTGTAGCACAAGGTGAGAGAAGCATCAGGGATATGAGTCTGAATGTGGGAGAGAAATGCTCATGCAGGGACAGGGTTATGAAAAGGTAAAGAGATCACTTGCTGTTTGGCAATGTGAGGTGGAGTGCACCTTAGGAGGTTCTGAGGTTTGCTTTGGATAAGCAACTTCAGATGGTTCCCCAGACTGCTTACTTTTGAAAAACTGAGCATGAAATTTCACAAAACCAGTTCCCAAATATATCTCCAAATAGTCTGTCTTGTAGTATCTCAATATGACACACAAAGTTTGTTTGGTTCAGATTCAGTGCACGCTCTGGGTGCAAATTTGAGGATTCAGTGGGATATTCTTGTTTTATCCAACCAGTTTACTCATCCCTAGAAACTGATTTTCTAGACCTGCTTAATATCATAGACACACATTTGAGAGTGTAGTCATGGATTTCAACCCAATCACATGTGAAGGGTGACACACACAAATTCAACCTGTCACCCACTCACCCATGTATATTTTCTTTTGTAAAATGTAATTAGAAACACCAGCATGATGAAGTGGAATTTTTTTTTCTCTCTCTCTCTGCTTCTCTGTTTTGCTTCATCCTCTTTTTCCATCTGTTGGTCTCTTTTTTTCTCTCACATTGCCCTCCACTCTTAGCAAGATAGATTGTGCGGGATCACTCATTATCTTAATGTGGAGTGTAAGTATGGTTTACATTTTAGCATCTTTCCCAAGATGACCAAGGAGGGGGAGTTAGAAATGGAAGGGAGAGAGATTAAAAGGTTTATCGGTGGATTGAACTTGAACAAAGGATTGGGACTCAAATGCAGGAGAAGATGAAATGGAGATGAAAGATAATGATGGGGAAAGATAGGGAGAGAAATGGGAGAAGAGATAGAAAAACACAATGTAAATACAGGCCAAATCAGAAAAGTATTTTGAAGCCAGGAAATAATTTGGAAAAAAGATAAACAGAAATATTTAAAATGGATGAAAAATCATTCTGCAGGAAAACAGGGTCATTGGAAAAGAGGGTGGGGGCAAAGAGGGAGGATTAATTAAGATATGAGGTTGGATCCTGCTTCCATTGAACTCATTGGCAAAACTCTGATTGCTTTGAATGCAAGCAGAATAAAACCAACAGCAAGATGGAGCAATACCTTAGTTATTTGGTTAATTCCAAATAGAAACTACCATTTACCCGCTACTGGGAAACCCTTAATTTAATTGCTACTGTAAATCTTCTGCCATCTCCTTCTTCTGAGACTTTCTAGATGGTGGAGGCACTTGTAATGGTTTTACCCTGTATGATGGTATGCAGAGCCCCTGGGGTACAGTCTGGGAGCTGTGGGAACCACTGGGTATCCTTATCAACTATTTAGCTTGAGGTGAGCTCTCCAGCATACTCTATCTGACTGGTAACATACAGCCAGCCTCTCCAGACCCTGTTATCACCCAACCCGACAGGAGGTGGCGCCAGACACCCAATTTAGTTCAATGAACACTTTCCCCAGCCATTCACAAACCAATAATAGAGAAGCTCCCAGCCCAGGACTATACCATCTTGTTCTGGTCAAAAACCTGACCAGTGAAGATTATTGTCCAGTCCACCCTTCCCTTGAAGTGGAAGAGACATGCAACTGCTTTTCTTACTGAGCTGAGTTGCTTAAACACTTCCCTCAAAAACACACGGGTTAAGATAAAACAAGTTTATAAACTACAGAAAATAGATGTTAAGTGATTATAAGTGACAAGTGTAAAGAGGAGAGAAGTAGTTACCAAAAGAAATAAACATAAAATCGCAATCTAAGTTCTACACACTAACAGGATTTGAATTAGCAATGTCTCACCCTTGTCAGCTGATACAAGCAGTTTCTTAAACACAGGCTGGGCAGCCTTCCCTGCCTGGGGACTCCTCTCCTGTCTTTCAAAGTCCTTTTGTCTTCCAGACAATCCTTCAGGTGTTCAGTTGTAGGGGAGTGGAGTCAAGCTCCGATGTCACTCCTCTTCTTTTATAGTCCGTTCCAGCTTGCTAGAACAATCGGGACTTATGACCTGGGGGGTTGTCCTCATTGGTCAGTCAATCCCCATTGTGAACATGCATCCCTCATTGTATACAGTCTCTGGGATAGTGGAGTCTCCGCTTGAATGAATGAGGGAGAGCCATTAACATTGTCTGACCACTCCATTGTTTTACCTGAATAGCTGGTTTAGGTGTTTCCCAGCTCACAACATGCTCAGGTGGCATTTACAGAAATATTTTATAACTTCACATACAATGATGGCATGTACAATCCAACAGGCTATTAATGTGTAGTAGATCAAGACTTTTAAAATAATACCAAACAAGACATCCTTTGTACAGAGCCTATCATCATTATATGACACTGGTGAATATGGAGTTTCTGGGGTGGTGTTCTCAGACTCAGTGTGTCACCCCCTGTAGTTGCCAAAAGCGTAGAAAATGTTTTCCACAGCTGAGGCCTTCTACAGTCATCACCAATGACTGCTAGTAAAACATTGTGTTTGCATTGTGTTTGTACAGTGCCTAGCTGAAGCCTAGATGCAGTTCAAATAAATAACGGTACCAGAGAATCTCCTGTACGTCAAGTGGTGGAGTTGCTGCTTTTGCATTTGAAATTTCTCTGTTCAAGTCCCAGTCGTTACACATGTCTCATGCATTCATGAAGGAGTAAAAAAGTAAAACGGTGGTTCTTCTTCACATATATTCCACTGTCCAGTGCTGTAGGGTGTTTTTTTCTTTGCATATGTTTGACAATTTCAGTGTTTCCTTCTATATTACTTGTTGAAGGTTTTGAGACAACCCTTTGCAGTATTCTCCACTGGATCCAAATGCAGTTGGTTTTCTTGGGTCACCATCCTGAAGGTAGTTCTCCTTCTACTCTGAAACAGAATTTCTGCCTGGCCTTATTTTTCTTGGATGGTTTTATGTACCATGAAAAAACAGAAATCAGAAACAGTCTCAGCACACCATGAATAGAATTTCAGACGTTTCACTGTGTACCTTCAAAGAAGGTTTGTGGGCTTGAGAAATAATAGCAAGGCTTTAAAAGAATTTTTGAATCTTTGGCTAAATACAATGGTATAAAATAATCTATTCTTCTATTGTGATCCCTATGTTTGCAAAATCAAAGCCCTGCTAGAATCTCTCTGATGTTTTCTTCTGTACTCATTTCAGGAAAAAAAAATTTAAAAAAATTTGCAGTGCAGTAAATTGTGTATAAGAACAATCCTCAGACTGCAATACTGGAGATAGATGTATCTGGAGAAAAGGGACCACTCCTCAGGGAAATCAATCTCTTTGCAGTTTGGCTGCAGAAAGAAGTATGGTTTCTGGACTGCCTCTCGGCTTGTTGTGCTGCTGCTGTTCAGGATGCTGCAGCCCACAGGATTTCAGGAGTTTCTTAGTGTTAGCTGCTGCCACTATTGGTGTCTGTTACTCAAGGACGCTGATTTCAGTGTCCAGTTCTTGTAAAATGTTCCTGAAAAAAATGCCTGTTGCTTCTGGTACTATTTACAAAGCTCACCTCCATGTCAGTGGGGAAGGCACATGATAAATAGGGGGTGATCCAGAATGCTACCTCAACAGAGGCAACATTAAAAATGTGTCTGAACCACATTGGTCCCTCACTCACAGGCCAGTTTTGAATCAGTCCTCTCCAGTTTTTGCATATCTGCTCACCTAATCCCTCTCCCGCTTCTCCAAAGTGGTGTCCCAGTTTTGGCTTGTTCTTGTGTCCCTCAAAGCCGCACCAAATTCCTTTACATCATCTAATACGCCATCTCCTTTAATCATTGCCATAGCCAATAAAAGGGATTCCAGGGCATGGCTGAGACGTAAAGGCACCTCCTGTGGACAACTGAGCTGAAAAAGGAACACCATTTTGAAGGGAAAAGCTTCACGGATAGGGGACTGAGTGGGAAAGAAGGGCACCAAACCACATCTTTGCCTAGGGCTGGCTCTGGCCATACCTCTTTTTTTATTTTAAATTTGTTTTTGATTTTTGTGAAATCAGTTCAGAGCCCAAACTTGGTAGTTTGGCTCTGCCAGCAATGAAACCGCTGACTAGCACCAACTGGAAACGCATGGACCTTTGGCCATTTCAGCACCTGGGAACTGTAATTCCTTGTCTGTTCCCATTCACCTGCCTCCCCCATTTCTGTGAGAAGAGTGGAGAGGAACAGCCATTCAGAACTCAGGATTCTGAGAGGTTCCGAGTTAGCTCAGCCATTCTCACACTGTCTTGTAGGGAGCACCACCGGGTACGTGAAGATCATGGTGTCGCCTTCTGGTGACTTAGAACTGAGAAAACAGAAAGTGCCACAGCACAAATTCATTCTCACAACACAGATTGTGGCAACAGCCAACACCGATGTACATCATGAGATACCTTATTGGGTACAAGCCAGCTCTTCCCATCAGCTTAAAACGGGGGGTTCTCAAACATTGTCCAGTATAAACTTTAAGGCGCTTTTATTGGTGGTTTGTCCCCAGTGAGTGACTGAGTCTGTGAAATGAGCAGAAAGGATCACAGATGCAGCAGAAAGCACCCACGTTAATCACTTTTTCCCTAGAAATGGGTGAACCTTTGGCACCACCTGTCAGCACATTGCCAGGGTCTTGACTTATTTAATCTGGACTGGCATTTAGAGAAATCATTTTTTGACTTAACAGAGTAAAATTTCCATGAAAGTCATTGAGACCCAATATATATAGAACCCCGCAACATCATGTTGACAGTCTCTTTCCAGCAATAACTGAACTTTAAATCAGCTTTGTGCCCCTGCTTCTGCTGTTAATAAATGTGGTTAAAAAGGGAAATTAAAATGTCTTTTTCATTTGCATAAAGACACGCCTATTTGCATAAATGATTGCTATGCAAATAATGTTTGTTTTTCCCCTCTAGAATTAGGTCTTCTACCCCCCTGCTGTGTTCTGAGTTGCTAAGGGGTTGTAATGAAAGCAGCTGGATAAGACCATATGTATTTCTGGCCCTTCAGTATATGATTATGACAAGAATACAGTGCGTTCCGTATACTGTGAAATATAGTATTTTCCCCCATCCCTACTTCTAAGTGAATAACATTATAATTTAGACAGAGTTTGGATCTCCAGAATGGACTGGGCACAGATTGTAGTTTCCTCTTCTCCCTTTCCGATCCTGGAAAAGAAGGCTCTTAATGATTTTGTAGAATCTCAACACCTGATGGGCAGGTGTTGCCCCTGCTAACTTGCTAACTTGCCCCTGCTAACAAATTGTTTTGGCAGATAGTGAAATGCAAAATACCCACACACTATGAGACTAGAAATTGTCTTCTTTAGAGAGGTCTCATGGTTGACTGGCATCCCACTCTCCGAAAGGGAAATTCAAACAATCCAGCCTCCAACCTGTCCCTGGAGCTGATTTTAAGAAACAGAACAAATGCATGATTGGCTAAGGACTGCACTGCCCTGGTGCAGAGACAGCCTGTAGCAATTTGGTTTTAAAATCCCTTCCAAATATTGTCAGCAGATAAGGGAGAGAAAATGAGTTTTCTAAGTGGAATGTAAGTTTTTGTTGGAATGTGTTTAAAAGATGAAATCTGTGTTGACGGAGCTGAGATAGCAGGGTGCATCTGTTTTCTCCACATTGCTTGCCATAACAGCCACAAATCTTCCTCCCTATCTCTGGCTAATTGTCCAGGCCAAAGCAGAATAGATGACTTATCTTGTTCTCTCTCTCTCTCTCTCTCTCTTTTCTCCCCATCCTATTTTCCTTGCTGGCTCTTTCCTATGGAGTCAAGGAGATGCATCTGTGGCACATAATAAAATGACTCTATAGCAGGGAAGGCAGGGGAACAAATGTCCATATCAGCTTTCATGTAATATTTTTCTATTTGGTTGGCTAAGAAAAAATGACCTTTGGGAATTTGACCTTCAGGGGCTACTGCTGCTGCTTCCCGAAGGCAGGTGGTAAACTGTGCATTGTTAAGGGGAAGGGAGGGGAGACGACGATGGCAACACTACACTGCATGAATGTCCCTTTTTCCGAATGCTGGGTGTTCTGTGGAGTGGAAATGGCACCCCTAGCCCTCCAGCTGACACTGACAGCCAGCAAAAGGGAAGTCTAGCTGGGTTTAATAAGGTGGACTAGGATGATGAGATGAGAACAAATCCATTGTTCACCTAGGCCTGTGTATACAGTTAGTCCTCTTTGCTTCAAGCTCCATTAGAAAGACAGGGTGAAGGAAATTCTTCCCCTCTGATGCCCAAGGTTTCCACTCCACTTGAACATAAAACTGCACATTTTTAAAAGCTGTGAAGGAAATGAGCCTTGCAGTCCTTTTTAAAAAAAAGAGTTAAGCCAAGATGGAAAAAAGTCTGATGTCCTAGTTTACCCAGCAATACACAGGACAGCCTGCTCATAGTCCTCTGTCCATGCACTGTGTCCCTGCCATAAGCACCCGCCATCTGTTGGGAGAAAAGACCACTTCCTAATCTGCTTTCATTCACTACCAAGTAGGCTGTAAAGTTCCAGCATGTGCTCACACATGTACACTGTGACACACACACACTCTCACATTGAACACGCACAAGCACATACCGTCATCGTGTGCACACAGCTAGACTATATTTTATGATAGCTAGTTAATGTTTTCACCTAGGGGCTGTTTTGACTGATACGATGTTTGAAAAGGGGTAGACAAAATTAGGCAGTGTCATTGCTACCTCATTGCAGATACTGGGAGAACGGCTAATGGCCTGGAACCATCCCGCAAATACTGAGTGAAAGGGCTCTAAAAGCCCCGGTTCTGGCTGGGGGCAAATTCCCTAGCTCAGGAACTGAGGAAGACAGCCGGAGGACCTCTTCACAAACTCTGGATTTGGGGAGGGGGTATGTCTGGGCTGTGCTGGGCATGTCTGGGGTGAGGTGGAAGCATATAGTGTCGCTGAGATTCTGGGCACTCTTGTTGCCTATAGGCAGGCCGTGACAAACTGGGTCTAAATTATGCCGGGGACTGTTTCAGCCCATGGAGCAGCCCAGAACCTGGAGGGTGCGAGGGTAGTTTAAAGCCTCCTTTACCCCCCCCCACCCATCCCCGGACTGTGAGTTCTGCACTGTGCCCCTTACAGGTCTCACCCAAACCTCTAAACGTTATGAGGTTCGTTCCCCATTAGTCCATAGCAGTATTGTGCAAAATCCAGCAGTTTAACTTTGTGTGGGGTTTAGGGAACTTTCATTTCTTTTTAAATGCGGATGTGCCATGAGCCTTGGCCAACATTTTTTTTTTAAAAGGGTGTCTAAAGCCGATTGAGGGTGCTGGGTTCTCAGCCCTTGTGAAAATCTATCGACTTATTTAGGTACCAAAATGTAGATTTAAGAACCCAACTTTAGGCACCTGTTTTTGAAAATCTCGTTCCCTGAGTTTCACTTTGAGTTTCAGGTATTAACAATCCTCAAAACACTAAGTGAAACTTGTTTGTTTTGGGATTAAAAAACCCTTTAGTTTCCAGGTTCTTTACAACTCCTAAACTGGCCCAAGTGCACTCAAAACTCAGCCCGGGTTCATGAAGAGGATTGTGAAGCTTCGTGTCAAGTTTGTAATTAGGTGAATCCAACTCTTGCCTGCTGCTGTGTTGTGTTTAGGGTGGTGGCAGTAATTTGTTTTTATCTAAGTTTGGAGCATTTGAGCCCATAGATCTGCTTCAGAGCAGCTTTCAAACCTTCTTGATGGCTTTGGGTATGAAACAGTTCCTTTCTGGGCCAAGTCAAAGCTTATGGTGATGACAGAAGGTTATCTGGGCAGATGCAGTGCTAGCTCATTGGAGGCCCTAAACAGGAATATCCCCCCCCCCCCCCAACATACATTGACAATTAAGAGGGGGCCGCTTTGAGCTGCTCCGGGCCCTAAGCAATTGCTTAGTCTGTTTATGCCTAACGCCAGCTCTGGATTATCTTCTCTGAAAAAGTTCACATAAGACCCTTTGTCATGCAAGAGAATCCAGTGAATTTACCACGATTGATTGTTGCCTTTTTTCAGTTTCCCAGAGCAAGCTGAGTAATCTACTCACCCTGCACCTCTTCCTTGCCCCCTCCATATGGTTTTGAAAGGACAGCAGAACTCTTCTCCCTCATATCCCTGCTAGTGTGTCATTCTGCCTGCATATAGGACTGAACCATATTTTCCCACTCTTGCTTCCCATCAGCCACCACTTTTCTTCCTGTCCTTTGTCTCCCACAACTGTCAATGACTCATCAGTCAGATCACTGAGAACTGTAATGCCCATTGAAGTCCGTGGGTATCTTTCCACTGATTTCAATGGGCCCAGACTGAACAGATGTTTCACCTTCACTCTTTTAGAACACTTAGGTCTCGATTAGGACTGAGGGAGAAGAGTGAATAGGATGAATAGCTCTGCATTGATCCTGCTGGTTATTTGGAAAGTTCCTTCCTTTCAAAAGGAGCTGCATCGGGTCTTCCTCAGCCAAAGGAATAAAACTGAAGGAAGTGTAAGTGTACAAGGCACTCAGAGGAATTTTTCCCCTCCTGCCCTCAGGGAAAAATATCTGATTTGGATAGTATTCCCCTCTTTTTGAGAGGGTGGTTTATGGCGGTGTTTCAGCCTGTTTCTTTTAAAGCAATGTTAAGTGTTGCTTTCTATCCTGGCATCTTTCTCCTGGCCCAGTGTCCTTTTTCCCCTGTTTGGTTACAGTTGAATGGAAATGCCCCTACACCCCTAGATGGCAGTAAAACTTCAAGTATTTCAAGCCAGTTTGTTCTGTACCCTTCCCTCCATCCTGTTCAGCTTGCAAAATCATTATAGTGGGGAGAGAAATAAAATTAATGGCAAGACTTTAAAAGGGTGTGATAGCAATGGGAAAGTTATGAAACAATATGAAGGGCACAAATGCTCCGGAGTCCCAAAGAGAACTAACTACTCTGGAGCTGCACTTATTTTCATGAGACATTTCCACTAAGCAGCATTGGGTTGACTCTTGCATGTTAGGTTGCCTGCAAACAGTTTGATTCAGTGTCTGCACGTGTGGATGGAGATAGAGGTGAAAGGAGGGAAGGGAAATTCCAGCCCTCCCCCTGGCACCCAAATCAGATGACTACATTTAATAAGAAGCATTGAGCTGACTGCATTGTTTGTCCAGATGATCTGGAAATCCCTGAATGGATGTCTGCAAATTGAGAAATAACTGTACAGTTCTTTATTTAAATGGGATTTTGTTTATTTCATGGAGCTTTGTTGGTCAGGAGTTTTCTTTACTTGCTGCTTTTAGTCAGTATTGCCATGATCTTAGAGAAGTAGAGTGAAAGAAAGAAAGAAAGAAAGAGACTGGCTGGCTTTTGAGAATGTGGAAGTGCTCCAGCAGATTCCTAGCTTCTCACAGCAGCAGGCACTATAGAGAGGGGATGCAGGTCAAGGGTGCTGAGTGTAGGGAAGTTCACAATTGCTCTTATTCCACTATTTCCCACCAGCAGCTATTGCATGAATAATTTTGGTGACAGTCTGAGCGTTACCTCGAGTTCAGTTCTGGCTTTTCCCAGTGGGGGGTGCAGCATGGAATGGACGATTGTGCGGCTTCTCCAGTCAGACTTTCTCCCAGCAGGAGGTGCTGTGTAACACACTGGTAGAGTGCTAGCTATGGGAGCTCACCGCTACTCCAATCCCGGACTATAGCGGTGACAAATGCTGGTGCCAGGGCGTGGGAGGGCTCACATATTTAGTAACGTTTAATATGTTAAACTTTCTCTCTGATTAAAACTGAGGTCTGAGTGAATTACTTTAAACCTGGAAAGTAATTTACAGTTCTGAAGATATATACAAAAACATAAAACGAAAGGGAACAGATTTAGTCTAAAGCCTTCCCCATCCTGCCATACCACTATCTTTAGTTACGGTCAGGAATAGAGTGAGTTAGCAAGTTTACAGCATTATATCACTTAAACAGAGGAAAAAAAGGGGGGGAGAGGGGGCGATGATAGGAAAACAAGGTAAGCGCTTCACACAAATTGCTGTTGGGCCTTTAAATTGTGAACGGTTTGTTTTAAGTAGTCCTGGTGCAAATGGTTTCAGTTGCAGGTTTATTGATAAAAATAGCTGTTTTTCATCAGCTTGATGTTTGTTTCTCTAAGGACTTGTATCTTCATTTGCCGGAATTTTGCTAGAATTTGCCTGCAGGAGGCTGGCTGGGTTCCTCTGGATTCTCAAGTCCTGTTAGACTGAGCTCTAAATCACAATCCTTTCCATTTTCCCTTCTTACAAATAAATGTTCCCTTCACTAACCCTCCAGTGCTGAACAAACCGCGAGCCAGCAGATTGAAGATGGCATTTGGAAATAGCTGAAAATGCTTTGCTGACTGTGAATGTTTGTATGATGTCGAAGGTGCCCTGGCCATACTGGAGATTAATCCTGTGAGAGGCCCTGATCCACAGCCCAATGGAGTCAATGGAGAGATTTCAATGAGCTTTGGCTTGTACCCTTAATCCCCGGGCCTGATGCTATGCTGCAGGCAGGTGAACACTATGCTTGTCCTGGAACAGGGTTTTTAATTTCCTGGAGGTGTCTTTTATGATGACTAACAGGTTTTTTTTAATGATTATTATTCAGGTCTTTTTTATGCATTGCTAAATCTCTGTCTAGCTTGCTGTGATAGTGATCGTACAGGGATACATTTAAATATGTATACATGCAAAATGGGCACTTGTGCTTACAAAAGGGATAATTGTGCAGTCAACTCACAGTTTCCCCTTGTATACTGGTAATTGCAAGTGCCTTCACCCATTTGGGGGCATGCTGTCCACTGTGCAGTACAGAGGGGAATTCAGCTGTAGGAGGCTCATTAAAAGGAGAATGCAATGTGTGGAAAGAAAAGGAGGCTACATGACAGCACTACCACTCTTCCCACATCCCTGGCATAGCCATCTTTGTCCCCTCCATAACTAACACATCAGAGCATGGCTCTGCACAAATAAGCATGTGGCAAGCGTCACTAGTTATTGCTATCCTGGAAATAAGCAATTATAGGCATCGTCTTTGTTTTTGGTATATGAGGGATATTGTAAATTCCATTATAAATGGCACAGTTACTACACTGTATCCCTTTGGGGCCTCACTTTGACATTTTACCAAGGGCCAAATTCCCTGTTGAATTTCCCAGAGTTCACCAGCTTTTAGGTAGCCAGTCAGTGGCAGAAATGTCGGACCAAGGCCCACTTTGCTGGTACTACAGAGGGGAAGATTTGTGGGTCCGAGTTCTGTTAGTCCTGCAGTTCTTGCTTATCCCCAAGAACTGGAAGTCCTGCCTTCTTGCTAGTCTGCTGTTAAAACCAAAAATATCGCCAGACCTACTGAAAGCCTGTGATGGATTTAATCAAAGACAGGGGGCCAGTTGGGAGTAATGGAGAGAGAAAGGGGCAGCACTTACCTGAACGTCCTCAAATGTCAGCCAAGTTCAGGTTATGCCTCTGGAGGTTTTGGAAAAGGTTTGGGTTGGTTCTAGGGATAGAGGGAAGGAAGAACACCACACTGGGAACCTGCTATTCTGTGGAGGATGAAGCAAAGCCTGCTTTGCCTGTCAAGACACACACAATCTGGTCTTTTGTTTTCTTAGGCATACTAGAGAAGATCTCTCCTTCTCACCTGCCTGCCAGCAACTCTGTCACACAGTAAATAATCACTAAATATTTTGCTGCTCTTCCGTTTTGCTGTCCTGGACAGCTACCTTCTATGCCCTGTATTGTAGAGTTATCCTTGCTCCTAAGAATGAACTAATGAAGATCTTGTTTCAGGCAAGCTGTACACATCCACCCACCCTTTTGCTCAGAGTCACTGGTTGTAGGGCAACTCACTTCTTTGCACTAGGAATGCTCCTCTGTCTTCTCTCCTTCCCATTTAATGCAGTCAGGCTCTGTGAGCTGCAGCTTGATTCTTTAGCTCTCCATATTTTGTTTATTTTTAATAGACTCTGGTGCATGCTGCAGCTGCTGTACATCAGTCAGTTGGTGCTAAGCAGCTGTATAGCTAGTGGATCCGGCCAGTTCAGAGTTCCCCCTACGTGGAGGAATCCTTTGGTGGCAAATTACTGCTATAGCATTTTCTATGTCACAGCTCTACCCCAGGCCCCAGTGTAGGGGGTGTAGCCAGAAAGTGGCTGCATCGGGTTGATCCCCAGTCCCAGTTGGCTCTGGGGCAACTGGGCATAACTTAAAGCAGCCATTAGGCTTAAGGTTACCTTTGTTTCGCTCCTTTCCCCAGTCCTGTGAAGAGCACAGTTTGGTTGGACCAGAACATCTGGCAGAGAATGACGAAGCATTTGACAATTTTGGATTTTCCAAAATGCTTGATATTGGCCTAACCCAGCTCCCATTAAAGTCACTGGCAAAGCGCCATTGATTTTAGTGGGAGCGAAGTTAGGTCAACGCTGAATATCCCAGCCGTAAACTATATAGATTGCAGTGTACAGAATGACGCTAAAAGAGACCAAACTCCCCACACTCTTTACAAACACCGAACAACTTCCCTTCCAAAAAATAACTCTTCTGAAGCCCAGAAAGTGAAAATAGTAATAATATAGCTCATATATTGCTTTTCATTCATAGATCTCTAAGCACTTTTCAGAGCTGCACACACATCACCACTAGTTTTAAAAATGATAAACACTAGTCTTGTGCTTGCTAAAGTGGTATCCTACTGTGCATATGTGTATGTGCATTCTCTCCTGCTTTTTCTTTTTTTCCTTGTGGGTGTTTTTGAGATAATAGCATACGTCTTCCCAGGTGTAATCTAACTGAATCATAGGATAGTCTGTCCTATTCTGTACTGCTGCTTTACATAAGGGTCTGGAAAGCGATAAAATTGTGTGAATAAAAAACAAACAAAAAAAGCAAGAAATTCCTCAGCCTGGGTAAACTACTTCAATAGCGGCAGGTGAGGTGTCAAGATTAAACAGCTGATAATTCTGGTGAGGGTGCTATCTGCTTGATTGTGTCTTTTTAAAGGGACAGTGGAATTGCCACTTCTTGGTATCTGCCTTCCTACATCACTTAGCCTTCTATGTCTGCTGAATTTTATTCCTTACTGGGGGCATGTTTTTAATCTTTTTGATGCTATCCTCTGGGTCACCTAAGGTTCCTGCTGTGTTGCATGGAAATTATTGGAACGGCAGGGTATCGCTGGCCTGTTTGGCAGCAGGGGGCATGGCTGGGATGTTCAGCTGCAGTTGAAGGGTTTAATGGTAGCAGCCAGTTGATTAATACTGACCCATACAGATACACTGGATATTGGCACAGACAGAATCTTCATTAGGCGATCTGATTTTTTCCCCTTTATTTTCTCTGACTGAGTGTAACTCTTTCCCTGCAAATCTCTTCTTTGTAAAAAGTAAAAAATAAAAAATTACAAACCTCATTAGGGAAGTTTCTTTCCTCTCCATCTTTCACGTTTGCATCTACATATATGCATGTCTGATTCTGATGCCCGGTAGTCCCTAATCCTTCATCCTCAGACACTTATTATGGCAAAAGAGTGTGATTCCTCCCTCCATTTCTTTATTCCTCTGAATTTAAAGCTTTTAGTCCCTCTATCCCCAATTGTTACTCTCACACACTCACTCCTTTTGGTCCTGTTATGTTTTCTGTTCACCCCACCCCCTCCGATGAAATGGTTATTTGACTCTAGCTTTGATCACCTTGCCTGCAGTGCTGACATTTGTTTAATCTGTGCTAAGCTGTCATGTTTGTGCATCAGTGTAAAATTGAACTATGTCAGAAAGAAAACAGAAGCTTTACCATGGTAACAGCTAGCTCTTGTGTTACCTTGGCAGCAAGAATGTGTATTTATTTTAAAGTCACCTTGTAGGAATGGCTCAGGTGATGGTCTGACCCATAACACACTGCCAAACGGAGTTTAAATAACCAAAGCATGTCCAAGGTTTGTGCATGTGGCTACCTCAGTCCATGCTGCCCCATGCTAATGTGTTGGGAGAAAAATGAAGTAGAGTACTTTGCATTAATTTAAGTTAGCTATTTTTTATTTTTGATCACAGGAGACGGAGGGTAAGATCTTCAGCTGGTATACACTGGGCTAGCTCCACTAATGTAAGGCAAGCTATCCTAATGTACACCAGCTGAGGACCTGCCTAGCTGACTCCACTTCATACCTCTGCAGTGTTAGAATGTTTTCAAATCTTTCCGTCCGTGGTTGTGTATCCCATCATTCTGCAGAGTCCTGCATTGCTGCTACTGAGGTGTATTGTACAACAGTCAAGTGTATCCAAAGTTTCCGCAGATATTTTTCAAGGGCTCTTTATTATCTAAACTTATCCGCATTGCTCCAGTGAAAATGCTACCATCTTCTGTGACTGAGTGCTAGTGCTGTTACACCATCCACCACAGTAACTCCTGCTAGGAAAATCTGGAGCTGCACATTCTGTCAGCTCCTCTGCGATCATTACTCTTTCATCAGTCTCTCCAGCTACCCTACCTGGGGAGCTCTCCACACAGCCAGCACTCCTTCACAGTTCCCTGCTGTGACTCCTGGTGGGACTGGGAAACTGCTTTCTCACCATGACCATTATTCCTCAGATTTTTCCACCACTGACACCTGCTTGGAGATCCTAAGACTGCAGTAGGTGTGTGCTTCCCCCACAATTAGATCCTATAGAAACACTTGCTAAGGGCTGATGTAGCTCTGAGTTGTCTCACAACCAGCCCAGCATTGTGGTGTTGTTCCATAAAACTGTTCTGGTTGGGAGGGCTTGCTTCTGAAATAGCTGTGAGATCGCCCTTCTTGTCACCCCTCTTACAGACATTCTTTCTGAGAGAAGCTGGGATTGCAATATCTCAGCTCCCTCAGATCCAACACTCCTACACCATTTTCTGTGGTGACACTGAACCCTATCTGCAGCCTTTTGATTGACTGAACCTTGTTGCTTTCTTCCAGGTCACCCGTCTCTTCAGAAGATCAAGGTAAGATCCTGTTTTATTGATACTGATAAAGGATTAAAAATGGAACAGAAGACCCGTTAGCAAGCTGTGTTTGACAGTCTCTGTAATGAAGAAAAGCAATCAAAAGCACTTTGGTGGTGTTCATATTTAGTTCATTCTCTTACTGCAAATTCATATTGGTTAAAGTTCAATTTATTAAAAGCCAAATATGTGTTTGGGTCTTTACCACCCCTCCCCCCCCCCATTCTGCAAAATGAATTTTGCTCAACTAAACTTGAGGCACTAAAAGCATTTGCAGTGTGATTCATGGACCTTCTCACCACTGAGGTGTGGCCTGTGAGAAGAAATGTACACGCTGAAAAGAGTTTGTATGGGTTAGGTGAGGATCAGCTAAACTATTCTAACTGCTAGGGGAGAGGCAGCTTGCACTAGAATGAGAAGAGTACATTTGGTTTTTGCTTTCAAGTTAGTTTGGATTACCACTAACATCAATTTGGTGGTCTTGTATGTTTGTTCTCTCAAAACCCCTATGGATTTTAGCCCAGTTGGTGGTTTCCACATGTAAGAATCCCAGGATAGTTTCAGGTGAAGATACATTCATTAATCAAGTTGCATGGGGACACAGGACTGGAATAAAAGGGGATGTTGTAGGTCAGAAATTAAGTGCATTGGCAGAGCTGAATGGGATTTCAGGAATGGAAGCAGAGGGAGGTCAGAACTGGGGTCTATTAAGAGTGAGAACTTAAAGAATGGAACACACAGGTGTGATGCTGGTCAGGTGTGAGGTGCATAAAGAAGAATTTGTGTGGAGGCTCAGGAATGGAACAGAAAGAGGTGTTACAGGCTAGGAATTGAGTTCATTGGTAGCTTGTGGAGTTACAGGCATAATGTCAGTTAGCACCAACTACTGGATTCTAGTCAATACTGCCTGAAGAAGAACTGCTATCTTTAATAGTTAAATTAATTGTTTGGAGACTGATTCTCAGAAACAGCTCTAACAGTATAAAGAGCCCTTAAAGTGGGAGTAAATTACCAGTGCCAGATTCATGCAAAGGGGCCTTAGTGTAAATAAGAATCAGGCCCTCTATGTGTGTTTGTAGTTCTATATTAAGCCAGTATTAAACAATATGGAGCTGGAATTTCTGTATCCCTATTTAGAAAGTGTAAAAGAGTCACTGAATGTTAGTCCTTCTTCACATTTTTATGACATTCTAACAGAGTTGATGTTTGTTAACCTTATGATTTTCAGATGTAACATCGTGCATATTACCCCACCTCAAAACCACTCTGTAATTCCATGCATTTAGTGTTATGCTCAAACAAAAGTTAATCTCTCCTGTTCTAGCCTGAGAATATTTGGTAAATAAAGTAGTAATAGGGGTGGCATCATTTGCTGAAATTACCTCTGAAGATTTGTACATAGACTTGGGACAGAAATGAAATGAGTTTGGTAGTCTCCTTTGGTTTCCCGTGCATATACTTCATGAGATAAACACACCATTTCCCACAGTGCTGGAGAAGTGTTAGTCACTGCTCAATGAAGGCCCAGGACTGGAGTAGTAAGGAGTGTTGCACATCAAGGCTGAGTGAGTTGTGAAAAGGTTAGATTTGAGAGGCATTGACTAAGTGTTGTGGGAGCCCACCGCTGTAATTAATAAGGGGTTCTGCAGGCACAACTGAAGTGTTTTGGCAGAACAATATAAGGAAAGCTTGTCTAGCACCCAACTGCATGGTACTGGGCTCTAGGCAGAACTCTTTAAGTCCAGCAAATGCCAATAAATTGACTAACAAACACAAATAAATGTTAAAAGTCTCCATCTTCTTGAAATGACATTTCACAGTAAAGAAAGTGCACCCTCTTTCCTTCCCCACCATTCCAGCTGGGGGTACTGGAGCCTTGCAAAATTTGAACACCATCCCCCTACTCCCTAACCCTCAGGAGAAACATTACATTTTAATATGGTGTTCTGGGACCTGGTCCTGAACTGTGTGTCAGTGGATAAGCTCATCAGTGATAAATTGCACTTGCTTATAGGTTTTCCTTGCATTTATTCTATGAATGGAGCAACAGACATTGTATGGTCTATTTCTTTATGGTCTTCTAAACTTTAATCTCTAATACTTCCCCCCCCGTCCTTTCTCCTTTCACTGTTTTTATTCTTTTTCCTTCTTCTCACAAATACCTCTCAACTGTGCCTATGTCATCAGGGTACAAGTCTTCAGTTTGATCAGAATCCTTAAACATTCCAAAAATAAAAAAAGGCTGCTTTGAAATGGAGTATTAAAGCCCCCGACACTCTTAACTAGCTAGCTACTGCCTGTTGTGCCATGGTCTTTATAAGGTTCCGTGTGGTACAAGTGGAATATCTATTTGTCATCACACAGCGTTGGAGTAAGTCTAGCTTATGAGCGTTCTGCTTGAAGCACAACAGAATTTTTATGCTCTGTTGTCTCTTTGGAGGAGAGGCTGGATGCCTTGGTCTCACTCTTAACTCACTGTACAGTCCTAAATGTATGAAATATTGGAGGGTTCCCAAGTAGAAAAACAGAGATGATGTAACTTCATAAAAGCCATATATTCAGAGCCAAGGTTGCCATTCAACCCATTGTGGCTAAGTATTGCAGAATAAGAGAAGGTAAAATTATTCACGACTTTGAGATCCCTTGTCTAAACACAATGACTATGGGAGGGTTAAGGACAGAGTTTATTCCATTAACTCTGTATTCCCTGGCCTTTACGATTTTAATTCAGACACCGAGAGGTATATTTTCACTAGTGTGGGATTCCAGGATTTTGCTATGTGACTTTCTTAATAGTCAGTACTCAGCAATATGCCCATTCACCATGTTGAAAGTATACCTCTCCACAGTGCTTTAATGATGTTTCTTTTTATAACCTGATAATGTTTTGAATTACACAGTGGGTCCAAATTGATTTTAGAAATGTGTTCATTGGAATGGTGTGTGAGATGCTGTCTGGATTAAGGGTGACCATTTATAATGTTATTTAATACCACTATGACAAAATTGCAATGATTTTTACAAGATATGCTATGTCAGGTATTATTGGAAAGGTTATAATTTGCTAAGTATGATAATATTGTTTATGTGTATGTATCATCTTGGTACTGTAAATTATGGAAATGTGTGATATATCTGTACCCAAAAACTTGTGCTAGGTTACACCCCCCAGGCAGATTAGTGACAGCATTGATGACTCATCGAGGCTCCTCACCTATACAATGAGCCCAGGGAGAGAAGCCAGGGTTGCACCTATGAGTCATCAGGACATGTAGGGACATACCTGTGGTCAGGGGGACTGCAAGTGCTTTTCCCTGCCCATGTGCTGTGAGCTTGTGTTTGAAACAAGCCACATGGCAGACCAGAGACTATAAAAGGCAGCTGCACCATCTTTGTCTTCATTCCTACTTCCTACCTCTGGATCAACTATTCTACATCTGAAGCTGTGAAACAAAGGACTGAGACCCATCCAGGTACTGAATGTACTCCAGAGGAACTGTACAAGCCTGCAAACTCCAATTCTGCTGAAAATCTGATATATACGGACTTTGCAGTCAATTGTATGTATTTGACTGCTTTGATCATTTAACATCTCTCTTCTTGTTTGTTTCTTTCCTTTTATAATAAACCTTTAGTTTTAGTTGCTAAAGGATTGGCTGGCAGCGTGGTATTTTGGTTAAGATCCAGGCCAATATTGATCTGGTAATGTGGCTGAGCCTTTGGGGATCAGGAGAACATTTTGGTAAAGGGAATAGAGTTTTAAATAACTTATCTCATTACTAGACCTCGTTGCTGATTGGGAGCCAGAGGCTGAAATGCAGTAAAGGGGGCTGTGTATTTCTTGCTGTAGCTTCTTGATAACCAGTGTGGGAAATCAGGAGCACTGTTTGTGACTGATCATGGAATCTAACTTCAGTGCTACCACCAGTTCTGGGAGAATCTGCTCTCCTTTTGCAGCCTGCCCTGACCATGGTATTTTCAGCTGGGCTGTCCTAAGTACAGATGGGTCACATGGTGTCCCACCAATGATATAAAGTATGGGCCCAATTTTAAAAGTAGGGGGCCATGCTTCAGTTTCTCCCCTTTACATAATCCTGCCTCTTCCTAGCACCTTGGTTACTTTCTAGTAACTTGGAACTGGCTTTCTGATGACAATGCTTCTTGGCTGTTACTGAGATGAGGAGTTGTCTCTGATGTGATCCATTTTGTATTTTTACTTCACACTGTGCCTCTTTCCCCATTTAATTTCCGTTCTTATCTTCTCTCCCCACTATTTTCCTTGGTATCTCACATCTTTGCCGTCCTTCCACCTCCTCACTGCCGTTTCCCTCCTTTACTTCTCCTTTCCCTTGGTGATCTATTCTATTCTAGTGTGTATTGATTCTTGTACCATCCTCCTCACTTTGGTATCTGAGTGTCCTCCTGCTACTTCTCCAGCCTCAATCTCTGCATTAAATGATTCTAGCATGAGTTGCAAGCAGCAGTTCCAGTGTCTATTACAGAAGTGCTACCAGTATCTAGTATTGAATGCAAGTAACACTTCTGTTAATCCCCACTAGGACAATACATTATGCTGTCTTTGGAGGGTATAGCACCGTCAGTCTGGGGCTGTCCAGCCAATAAACACACAATACTCTTTGTTGTGGATGCATGTTAAAGGCACCTTTATCAGTTACAACAAAAGGCCATTTAGTTCTGGCCACAGAAAGGGAAACAGTGGCTTGCAATAAAAGTGCCTCCTTAAGATCTTGCAAGGGACTGCATACAGCGCTGGTTTTACATATTTTGACGCCCCAGGCAAAATAAAAACATGCACCCTCCCCGCAAGCGCAGCGGTGTAGGGGCTGTCATCCTTGTCAGTTTCAGGGCTCTGCTGGAACCCTGAAATTGACAAGAAAGCCAAGGGGACACAGCTGCACCGGGTTTCTGGCTGCGAGCAGGACCTGATGGGAGGCGGGCTGCCGTTGCCAGGGAGGCAGGAGGTTGGCGGCTGCCGCCAGGGTCCCCGCTATGTGCCAGGAATAGGCGGGATGTGGCTGCAGCCCAGCAGCCGCCTTTTAGGTTTTGCTGCCCTAGGCAATTGCCTTGTTCGCCTAACCCCAAGGCCGGGCCTGACTGCATAACTGCTGTAGGAGTCTGACATGCATATTTGAATGGTAAACTTTGTCTTCCTATTTAAAAATAAAGCCAGATGAGTGCTCTTACCGCCAGGCTATAGTACAGAGTCCTTCTCATGTTTATGCTCTCTCTTTGCCCGAAATTACTGAGTCTGAGCGAGGGACTGACTCACTCGCTCTATAGTCCGGTGGTTACACCACTCCCCAGGGAAGTGGAAGACCCAGGATCCATTCCCCCTGCTCTAGCAACTCTATCCAGAGTGCCAGAGCTTCAACTGGAGAGACCTCACATCAGAATATCCCATAGTGCAGTGGTCACAGCATGCACCTGCATGGTGAACAATCCCTGTTCAAATCCCTTCTCCCCCTCAGTTGGATGGGGATTTACCCAGGGGTCTCCCATATCCCAGGGGAATACACTAGCCACTGGGCTAAAAGTCATGAGGGAGGTCCTGTGGCGGCTGCTTTGTGTGAATTCACCTGAGGGGCCTGTCTGGGAGGCAGCCTCTGAGCACATCTATTGTATCGGGCCCGTCCCACAAGTTAGGTGGCTGAACACCTATCTTCCCCTGGTCTGTGAATTGCTCTGGGGCTTAGGTAGGAGATAGGTGTCTGGGTGCTTAGAGTGAGGTGCTGTGCGCATGCCCAGAGCCAGAAACATAGGCACCTAGGGAACTTTCACTGCACAAATGGAGGCACCGAGTGAATTTAACTGCCTACAGAGTTCTGCAGGAGTTTTCTGTATCACAGTAGTCCCAAAACTGGGACTTAGGCCCTAAAACAGGGACTTAGGCACCAACTCCCTGGGTGCACTCAGGCTCAATGTTGTTTAGTAACTCTCCATCTAGGTCAAATTTTGACATGGCGCTGACAAGTTTTGTATCCCAGTAATTATCCCTTCATTTAGTTACCCCTATTTGCTCAATCCTTGAAAATTGTGCTTTGTCTTTTTTTTCTCTTACTAGACATGACAACACATTCTTTGCTGCACCGGCCGCATTTCCAGTGAGCTGTGTTTATTTTTAAGTTCACTATCTCTTCTTGGGAGTAGGTTCTGAGTCCACAAGGGAATAGGACATAAATGGGAAATTAATTAAGATGAGAACAATAGATTGAAAAGAGAGTTTGGAGCCAGTCTTCTTAATACACTATAATAATTATATGTGAAAGGAGAAGTTAGAGGATGATTTTCTGTTTAGAGAGGCATATGGAGACACTAAAAAGTCTTTAATATCCTGGCAGGGATTAGTAGCTCTCAATCTGGACCTGCTCTCTGCAGACTGGCTGATGCTGAGTCATTTAATGCTGCTTGTAACAGAGTAGTATCCCCCTTAAGGGCTAGGGCTAGTCACCCCAGTTACAAAATGAGGCATACCTGGAAGAGATCAGGGTGCTTGCCCTATAAAGAGCAGCAGGGGTCTGTAAAGGGCAGGGGAGAATGCTCAAGGATTAGAGATGTCTAGGCATGAGCAGGCTCTAGCAGAGAGTCAGGACTGAGACTCCGCCAGGTAGGATGCAGCATGGGCTTGCCAAAGCAGGAAAGGCCTTAGGCAAAAATGCCTAGAAGGAGGAAGAAGAGGAGAAGAAACCTTTGTGTTGTGTGGACTTTTGGGTGGACCTGAAGACTTTATTTGAAATGTTTGTAAATTTAATAAAGCATAACCCAAGAAGGGATGGGAGTGGACAGAAGTGTGTTCTGAGTTTACTGAACAGTCCAAGTGGGGAAACTGAGGCAGGCTGCCTGTAGGGAGACCCTAGGCTACGAGCAAGCAAACGGGAGGTGGCTGGCCCTGCTACGTGTGAGGAGTGTAATGGGTTTTTAACAATGGCATTAACAATTAATGTGTCTAGTTGAATAACCTGGATGCTTTTAGAAAGAGCTGCAAGATGAACTGCTTTCCCCAGGCCTTCCCAGCTGCCCTTATGCCTGGAAGACAGCAGGTGCTACCTCCCAAGGATGATGTCAGTACTGCTGAGAAGTGATGCAGAACGCAGTCTGGGCACAAGCATTGTCAAATGAAGGAAACTGCCCGGGTTATAGGCAAAGCAGATCCTCTCAGTGGCATCTCACTGGGGCTTTGGGAGGTAATGAAGAACCTCCTGGCAAAGCAAGGTTTTTGTGGGGGTGGGGGGAGAAGAAAGGGGATTGAAGAACACCCCTGAACTCCCCATCTTCATCTGGGGTATGTCTACACTGCGTCTGGGAGCGAGTCTCCAAGCCCGGGTCCACAGACTTGTGCCTCCTGGGCCTATGCTACCATGTTAAAAAGAGCTGTGTGGTGGTTGCTTTGATGTGCCTTGAGCTGAAACATGGGCTCTCATGTCCACCTCCAGGCTTGAAACCCTGATTTCCAGCTCAAGGCAGAACATCAAAGCAACCTCTGCACAACTATTTTTAGTAGGCTAGCCTGAGCCCCACTAGCACAAGTCTGCGGACCAAGGCTGGGAGGCTCGCTCCCAGATGCAGTGTAGACACATCCACTGAGGCCTGGGTAGGGGCTGGGCTGAAGATGTTACCAATTGTGCTTGCATGGTGGGTAGGAGGTAAAAGGCTCATGGCTAACTTCCATCCAGGAAGAACTGGCAATTAGGCAGAGGAGTCTGCATATAGCTACTGGGGGAGGGAGAACGTGGTTGATTTTTCCCTTGGCGGGTTGAATTGATTTCTGCTGGAGCAGGCATAGGGATGGGGCATTGTTACATTGACTTCCTGATTGAGTCTGTTTGAGTCGATACGTTGTTTTGCCTGGGGTATTTTTTTGTTTTTGGGGGTTGCGTCTGTGACTTTGAATTGACTCATATCAAAACAATCCTTCAGAGCAACAGATCAGTTCAGCCTCAGGGCTCCATTCAGGCAGATCTTTGTCTTTCCCCAGGCCTTGGGAAAGAGACTCCTGCCACCTGGTTCTTCACCTATCTCACCATACCTCAGGGGGACCTGCAAGGAGATTCTTCACCCCCCTCTTCACAGGCCTTCAGTGAAGAGGGCCCCTTAGAAACAAGTTCTTCAGTGCCCTCCTCAGGCCTTGGTCAGGTTGGAGGGGGGTCTGCTGGGAAGTTCTCCAATGGCTTCCACAGGCTGGTGTGGGGTGACAGATTTCTGGGAGAATCTTCTTGCCTAGGGCAGAGGTAGCTTCTTCCTTTCCCTGGGGCAGCACCAACACAGTCCTTTCTGGGGTGTTCTTCAGTGCTACCTGCATCATCCAAGGGAGTTGGGCTGAGCCTTTGAAGGGAAAGAGGCAGTTGCAGGCATCCCAAAACACAAAGCAAGTGGTGAGAAGCCTGTCTCTGTTCCTGGAGATATCCTGGTATCCCTGTGGGCCTGTCCAAACCTGAGCTGCACTCCCTTGGGCCATAGTCTGTCAGAGGCCCCTCATTTTTTTGTTCCATGAAATCATTGGGCACCCCAAGTTTGGTGTTAGTGTGCAGAGGGACATTCTCCTCAGGAATTCTGCTCCACTTTTAACTCTCTGGTCACATTGAACAGAGAGCTGTGTAGAGAAATAAAACAAACCCTCAAACCTCCTAGTGCTGGTAAAACTGGGCTGGGGCGGGGTGGGGGGAGAGAGAAGAGCTGTGCTCTGAATGCCAAATGCTCTCGAAAGAGCGATCGATGGTTTCACACAGCTCCAACCGAGAGGCGGTAGACTTCAGGGTGAAGTTGCAGCCATTTACATAGCAACAGATGAAGATGTCTTGGAATGCTTTCTCTGAACAAATCAAAGACTGCACGGCAGGGGAGGCTCCTGACTGCAGGTTTTTATTTTGATTAATTAACCACTTAGGGAAGAAAGGGCTAATATATATTGTTCTGAAAGTGTGTCCATAGCCAGCCCCATCAGCTAGGATTAGTGCACATTGTACCTGTTGCAGGAGGAAGGGCCTCACATCGCTCTGTCAGGATATTCTCCAGCCGGCCCAGGAGTAATATTGATCTATCTTAAGTATTTCCAAAGTGCCTCTCATCATAGAATCTAAGTGTCACATAGAGGGATGGAGGGCCAAGAGGGAGAAATGGGCAGCCTTTCTGAGAAGTCAGGACTGGCCTGGAGAGTATGAGGTCTCAGAGTGAGGAGTAAAAGAGAAAAATGGGGGTAATTCCCCAAATATGGCTTCTTTCTCCCCCTGTCCAGAAGCAAGTATGACCCAGGCACACATTGTCAGTGAAAGAAGATCTATCTCTGAGCAGAACTCAGTGATGGAAAGTCCTTCGCATGTGGATTTTTCTTCTCATTGCTCTTTCTGACAGTGAGCTGTGCTGCTCTTCTGGATTCAAGCACAGAGCCAATGTAAAACGAAAGAATCAGTCCTGCAAAACACGAAATGCTTGAACTGGTTTTCACATAGCGTCATATTGTGAATACCTTCTCTATTGATGAACAGTTACTCAGACCCGGTGCACAGCAGGGCCAGATGTGGGGTTGCAAAGGTCTTGGGGGAAAGGAGAGAAGAGAGGCCTCTGACTTCAGTGAGACCACTTGTGTGAGCAATTGGCCACTGATGTGAGTGGGGTGTGTGTGTGTGGAATGGTCTGGCCCTTAATTTTCTTTGCTTTCTGTCTTTTTTTTTTTTTTTTTTAATTAAATCAAAAATGTAATTGTTTAATTATTCTGCTTAAAGTTCTCCCCCTGCCAAAGTAATGCCACCCTGATAAAGTGCCTGGATTTAGCTAGCTCAGATCCTCCTGGTGTGTGTTCTTGCTTGATCAGCAACATTTCCCTCCATTTCATCACTCCTGAAAGTGACATTAATTGTTCCTCTCTCGGTCTAAAAAACAAATAGCTTTCTAGGATACAGTGTAGAAGTCAGCCAGATGGTACAGTGTCTAGCTGCAACTATTCTTTGTTTCTTGGACCATTTTACCCAGAATGTCCTTCTCCTTCACGGTCATTCCTTCCTTTGCAAAGCTGTTTGGAATTGCCCCATACACGAAGGAAAAGCGCTGCCTCACCATCAGCCAATCAAATACTTCCATTCCCCAGCCACACCTACACTCTTATCTCAACACCAGCTGTGCTGTACAGGATCATTCCAGGACAGATTCTCATTTACATCAGGCCCTAATGGGCCTTAAAGTGAGTGCAATATAATTTCCCCTTTTTAAGGGCTGGTTCAACACTTACCGCGCGATTCGGCGGCAGTTGACGGGAGTTACGCAAACTACACAGAGTAGTTTGCGTAACTGACGTCGACTGCTCTGCTTCCCTTCTGCGCGCTGTCTACACTGCGCTGCGCCGATGGGAACAGCGTTCCTGTCAGCTCAGCGCTACGCTACTTGAGAGGGTGGACTTACTCAGTCGACTTCGTGATCGATTGACCAGGTCTCACTGACCGCTCAATCGATCAAGAAAGATCGATCTGGTGGCGGCGATTTTGCCGCCGTCAGTCTGAACATAGCCTAAGGCCCGTTTATACTGCCAGAGAGGTGAGAAAGGGCCTTGGTATAAATGAGAATCTGGGCTTTCAGTTGTGCAGCAGCTGTGTTGGTTTTTATTACCTCCCTACTCTAAAGAAAGGGCTTGATACTTTCCCTTGTTTCAAGCTAAAATGTTAAAAGGAAAAGGATTCCTGATACATATTTATGACCACATTGAGCGCTTGATGCTTTTCACATTTTAAAAGTCTTGTCTCATTCCTAAATTAGGTGGCAGATTTATTCAAACCTGTATCCTCTTTCACCTTTCAACTGCTTATGAAGACGATGCTTTCTTAGCTAAGAGACAGCTAGAAACATTGATGAGGAATGTATACCATTGTATGCAATCCAAGTAGCAGATCTTATTAAAACAGGACTTAGTTACAGGACTGACATTTTCCAAAAGCGGTCTCTCAACTTGCAGAAGTAGAATGTGCATGTGTACTCATTTGCATGTACAAATGGGTTAGTTGGATATGCTATTTTACAGGATTTACTTATAAAAATGGCTGTTTTGGGTGTACATGTTTTTTGTTTAGACAGTTATAAAAGAAAATTTAGCCCTGAGAGTGATGAGAGTAGCAAATTAGTGTGTTCTTGACTAGACGTATGCTATGCACCATTACAGCAACAAGCCACAATTCCCTGGCTGGCTGTTGTTGCATGCCTTTGGTATTCTTGCCCCTTTTTGGCCTGAGAGATTAGCCAAAATTTGGGGCCTTGCTGTGTTGTTTCTGTTAGCAGGCAAAATTAATTATGTAAGTTAGATATTTTTCGGTTCAGTCCTGTTTATTTACAAAGAATGTGCACTGAACACTGTAGAACCAAACAGCAGAAGGCAGGTTCCTTGCTCAGAAATCCAAGTCTGTGTTTCTAGCAAGTAGTATATCCAAAACATTCTCTGTCTCTTGGCTTCCTCTCAGGGTCACTCTCACCACTGCTTCTTTCACCTTCGACTGGCTTTGTGCCTCTCGGGATACGTCTATACAGCAATGTAAGCCTAGGGTTAGTGGGACTTGAGTCAACTGACCCGGGTGAGGGAACCCTGAGCTTGAGCGTCTACATTGCATTTTAATCCTAGATTAAGGATTTTCTGACTCGTGCTTGAACTGCTCTGGCGTCCGCACTGCAGTGCACAGACCCAAGTCAAAATAACCCTATTCCAGAGTGTCTAGCACCCCCTCCCGTGTCGACACTCTAGCCCTATGAATGTGTTGCATTGTGGGAAAACTCTACTGCCCCATCTTGTTTCCTAATTGTGACAGTGCTATGGATGGGTCTCAGGTGCCCATAAGGAGCACGTGAGTACATAAACTGCATAATTAGCTCCTTTGGTAGCGGTTCCAGTAAAATGACTGCAGTTTGAGAAGTCTTTATACTGAATTACTAATCTGAGCACTGGGCTTTCTAACCTCTCAGTTGAGTCGCACTGGCAGGAAAATGCCCACGTGTGCCTGTTCTGAGGATAATTAGGACATCAGTCTCCAGGGATGTCAAACTATTACAATGAAACTTTGCAGTTCTTAATTTTTAAAATGGGATATTCAATGAAGGTTTTTGTTCGGTTGGGTTTTTTATTTTTGTCTGTTTTTGTTTTGAAGTTTGACAGAAAATATAGATTTCAGAGGAAAAAAAACCACACACACACACACACACACACACACACACACACACACACACACACACACACACACACACACACACACACACACACACACACACACACACACACACACACACACACACACACACACACACACACACACACACACACACGGCTGCTGGCTGTGGAGCGGTGAAGAGCACCCCAGAGCTTGGAGTGCAGTGTGCTCTAGCACCTCCCAGGATCCCTTATCCCTGCCTCCGCTGCACCCCAGGAGGCAGGGATAACGGATCCCCGGGCAACTGTGGGGAAGATTTGGGGCTAGCTCCCACTCACTGTCCTGACAGTGTATGCTGGCCAGGCTCCCCTGCACACACAGACCCAGGGAGGGCAGGGGGGCCAGAGAGCAGAGCGGAGACCAAGCGGCTGCCCTGCTGGGAGGGGGAACAGGCAGGGTGTTGGGGGCATTCCTTCCTCCCGGCTGTGCTGAGCTGGGAGCTCTGCCATTCCCCCTCCCTGCAGGGCAGCTGCTTAGTCCCCGGCCCGCTCCGCTCTCTGGCCCCCCTGCCCTCCCTCGGGCTGTGTGTGCAAGGGCACCTGGGAAGCATGCACCAAAATCTGTCTGTGTGCTTGTGACCAGGAAGCAGCAATCTTTGCAAAAAGAGATCAGTCTCCATTGAAAATCCTTCAGGGTCTCTGGTAGTGTGCTTGCAGACTGATATTCAGCAGACAATGGGTTAATGCTGACCTGAGTTGCTGCTGTTTACAAAGGGAGTTGTGGCTTCCCTTTGCAATATAGAGTGCAATAGACTGTAGAACAGATTGTCAGCATAGAGAGGACTAAAGAAGTTGCTCTAAGGAACTATGAGAGACATCCAGAGGACTTCTGGGACCCAAGTCAGGCTGGGGCTATGTATACAGGAAAGAAACAGTGCTTGGACCCTAAGTCCCATCTTAACATGGACATGGACCCTCCAGCCCTGCAGGGATCTGGGATCCTACATTCAAGCCCTTGGTTAACACAATTGGCATGTGGATGCAAGGGGGGGTAGGTGCCTGGTTTAACATTGTTGTGTAGATATAGACACAAATAACTTCAACCAAACAATCCCTAGCAAACCCTCTGCCTGTGTCTGTTATATCCCTCAGACTTGTGGGCTGCCATCGAAAGCACCTAATTACAATTAACAGATTTTGATGAAGCTACAGGTTTTTCTGATTTGCAATCTCTTAGGCCTTGTCTACACTACAGAATTTTGTCAACCAAAGTCAGCTTTTTGCAACACAGTGGTGATGTACACACTGCAATCCCCTTGTCTCCTGCCTACCTAACTCCCCTGATTTTGTGACAAAATAAAAGCACCTTGACAAGAGGCGTGGAGCTTTTTGCACCAAACATTTAGCAACAAAACATCAGTGTAGACACTGCACTTTGCTGTATTGTGGTAAATGGCCTCCAGGAAGTGTCCCAAAATATCCAACCTCACTGCTGTGGCCATCAGTTGAAACACCGCTGCCCTGCCAGTTTGAACACCACTTTTAAAGCACTGGGAATTTTTGAAATTCTGCTTCCTGCTTGGTCCGCGTGGAGAGCTTACTTCTCATCTTCCCAGCTGACCATAGTGGCTCCATACACCAAATGGTCTTCCTCTTGGAGCACATTGGAGCTTCTGGATCTGATCAGCATTTGAGCAGAGGAGACTGTGCAGTCCCAGCTCCATTGCAGCTGAAGGAATTTCAATACCTATGTTCAAATTTCTCATTTAATGGCGGAGAAAGGCTGTGAAAGGACCCGCTGCAGTGCTGCACAAAAATTAAGGAGTTATGGCAGGGATACCAAAAGGCTAGGGAGTCCAACCATTGCTCTAGTGTAGATCCAAAGACCTGCTGCTTCTGTAAGGAACTGGAAGGCATCCTCGACAGCAACCCTACCTCCACTACCAAGAGACCCATAGTTACCTCTGTGGGCCTGGAGACAGCAGACACTGGACTGCACCCCGACGAAGAAGTTGTGGATGAGGAGGTCAAGTTGGAGAACAGTGCGGAACAGGGGACCATGTTGTTTGGTGACATAGGCAGCCAGGACTTCTTCTCGAACCCAGAGGGTTCAAGCCAGTCCCAGCCCTGGCTTGCAGGATTCAGGAGAGGGGAGCTCAGGTAAGTGATATTTCTGAGCTGATGCTGCCTGTTTACATGAGGTACAGCTGTCCTTTGCTTTGTTGCATTATACAGCTGGTTGAAGGGTTAGAAATGCACAAGAGTAGCCATGTTTGCATGCGCTTCCCATTCCTCTGTGAAACTAGGCAGTGTGGCAGAAAAGTGTGTTAATGCACAACAAGATCTCACTGGAATCCTCCAGAGAGATCTCTAGGAAACTTTCCTGGAGGTACTTGTCAATCCTCTGCTGGAGATCCCTCAGCAGAGCTGCTTTATTTCTTCCCACATTGTAGGAAACTTTCCCACACCAATTGGCAATCACTTGTGCAGGGACCAAAGTGGCACACAGGTGAGCAGCATAGGGACCCGGTTTAAAGCTGCTTGCATGGAGGAGATGCACCTTAGCATCTCTCCTTACTCTCAGGAGTGAGATATTGGCTTCTGTGGCCCCCACCTACGGAAAAGGGTGGCACAATTTGAAATTGTCCCTATCTACCTGCATCAATACCCCAAACAATCACCCAGGATCTTTTCCCCAGCTTGAGTGCCCTCCTCCCATTGGGCACAACTCACCATGCCCTGGTT
Organism: Emydura macquarii macquarii; assembly: GCF_026122565.2. Taxonomy (NCBI): domain Eukaryota; kingdom Metazoa; phylum Chordata; order Testudines; family Chelidae; genus Emydura; species Emydura macquarii. Next base: position 5,155,155 of record NW_027133667.1, read on the forward strand.
GATCATTGAACTGTGCACTTGCCAGGGGACAGTGAGAAAGAGGTGTATTTTACGGTAAGGAATCAATGCTGTAATTGCACTCACAGTCATGCTTCTGTTCATTGTTTATTATGCTTCTACAGATGTGCCCTTGAGGAGAAAACCCTCCACACCTGCCAAGCATCTGCAGCTGATAAGAAAATGACCGTGGAGAAGCAAAGAAGAGATGTTCTTAACTCTTCCAGACCTCTGAGGTGGAAAAAAAAAAAAGAAAAAAGGGCATGGACACACCCTGTGTCTGAAAATCAAAAAATCGATAGGCAGGAGAGCAGGGAAAACCAGGAGAGAGTGATAGCAGGTCACGAGCTTGTGATCAAAGCCATGGAGTAGCAAACGGAGCTGCTCAAGTCACTAATAACGCTGCAGATGAATTCATGTGTGCTTCCCCTGCTCCTTGCAGCCAATGTAGAACTGCTTTTCATGGCCTCCTCAAACTTCACCCACACATTCCTACCAAACTCCTGGCCCATCTTGGTGCCCCGTTCACTCCACCTCTTCAGACAGCTTCCAGAATGATAGCTGGATTTACACCTAGCTGGCGTAGCTCACACTGTCCCTCACTGCTTCCCCCCCCCTCTAGCCCAGCTTTTTGTGTGTGTTGTGACTAATTATTTCATAAAGACAGACTGTGAAGAATAAACCGTCATGGTGGTTGTAGCTCACATTGGTACACAGTGCAAGCTGGCTAGCAGTCACAGTATAGCACAGCGCTGTTTACAAAGACACCTTCATTTTGCTCATTGTCAAAATGGCTCCTCTGCTCCTCTGGGCAGAGTTCCTCTGGGTAGCATCTGCTGGCTCTCTTGACACCTTCCGGGAGCAGTGGGCACTGTCCGAGGTTCTTTGCTCGGTGTCCCTTTCTGGTTCCTTCCTTCGTTTCAACCTGTGCCCCCCCCCACGCCTGCTCCTTTTTTCATTTGTTGTCCCATGAACTTAGTTCTGTCCTGCGTCCAGTGACTCCTCCCCTTAAGGGGGAGGGGCCTTTAGCAGTGGGAGGGTGTGGCCACACTTAGTACAGCCCACCACATAGCCCTGCTGAGGCACTCCTTGGGATGGAGGCTACTTTGCTTGGGATTCATCTTAAGGGAGTTTTGTAAGTTTCTTTGGGGATGCAGGGTTTTGCTAGGTACTGTTTGTTTCAATGAGATGTTTAAAAAAAAAAAAAATCATGCACCTTCTCTGACTAACCCGCCTTGACGTCAGTGAAATGCCCACAGTGATCCATACATACTTGCTGTACCATAGAGAAGTACCCGTTTCTATTGATGTACTCCATCGCAAGATGCTCTGAGTTCAAAATTGGGATATGCATACCATGTATTGCTCCGCCACAGTTAGGGCTCCCATTGTTGCGAAGCCATCTACTTTTTCACACATTTCCAAGAGTCACAGTCCTTCACAGCACAATGCGATTAATGGCCCTGCACGCTTGCGGTAACACAGCACCAATCGTGGACTTCCCGACTCCAAACTGATTAGCAATCTACTGTAGTGGGTCTGGAGTTGCCAGCTTCCATACGGCAATTGCCGTGTGCTTCTCCACCGAGAGGGCAGCTCTCATTCTGATTTCTTTGCACCGCAGGGGAGGGGTGAGCGCCGCACAGAGTTCCATGAAGGTGGCTTTGCACATTTGAAAATTCTGCAGCCACTGCTCGTCATCCCAGACCTGCCTAATGCTGCAATTCCACCAGTCAGTGCTTGTTTCATGCACCCAAAAGCGGCAGTGCACCGTGTACAGATGCTCCGTGAATGCTAACAGCAATCCAGCTTTGGTTGCAATGGCACACAGCAGGTCAAGCGCCTTAGATTCCTATGCCGATTGGGAGCTCATGATATACTGCATGACCAGCCGCCATGTGTTCCGAACTCTGACAACAACAGTGGAGAGCAGGACAGGATCCAGCCTTTCAGATAGAGAAAGTGGGTGCACAGGAAACTGGGGCCACAGAAAAATGCCACGCAATGCAGTTGCTTTTTAAACTATGTTACAATTTGAAGTGTACATTTGTTTTTAATCTACCTTTCATTATCTGTTTTATTTATTTCTTTATTGTAATTTGGCAAGGTTTTTTTATATTGTTTTCTTTCTTGGTTTTCTAAAAATTTCTAAAATAAATTAAACTATTAGACTGGGAGAAAGTTCTTGGAAAGTTTGTAACACATAGCCCAATATGAGTCAATTCCACATATTATTGAATAATATTATGTCATGTCACTATTTCATGTTCAGCTTTGATCTTATCTGAATCTCTATAGCCACGTAATGTACGGAGATGTTACAATTAAGTGGCCATGTTTACAGAGAAAAAAGTATATTTCTAAATTACAGCCCTATGTAGATCTCTCTCACACTGGAAAATTTAGCTTTCTGACTGAAAGAGAACTCATTATTTTGTTTGCTATAAATCTAATGGAAAGTTGAGATTGAAGACATTTCTTATTATTTATTAATAATAATACTTAGACCTGCCTTCAGTGCAGGGCACTGGACTAGGAGACCTCTTGAGATCCCTTCGAGTCCTACACTTCTATGCTTCTATGATTATCATACAGGTCCTTAGCTGGTAGGTAAAGTTCAGCCAGATTAAAAAGAAAACACCATATTCCTGACACTATTCAGTTCACCTTTTAACTTTTCAACATATAAAACAGTAATTACTTTCAATTTTTAAGTTTATGAATTTCACACAATTTCATTACAATGGCAGTAATGAGTTCTAGGTTGGGAATTTTTTGGCAGTGAATGATCAAAGTTAAATTTAATAAGTGCTAAGAAACTGAACTGTACATTCTGCAATCCTGTCATATCTTTCAAGGTTAGGACAAGTCAGTATTTCATGGTGAAACTTTCAAGGAGCACCTAGAGTAGGTCCTGTAGGAAATGGTATTGGTGAGTAAGTGCCGAACACCAGCATGGTGTCAGACGGCACTGTGCTGCTGGAGTATTGTCTTTCAGAGGTTGAAACAAGGTCCTGATCATTTGTGGCCATTACATATTTCATTGCACTTTGCAAAAGAGTTACAGATTTTATCAATCCCGATTTGCTAGCCAAAGTGTAGATAATTAAATTCTACCCTCACTGCCCTGTAGTTAGACATTGTAGTCTTCATTTTCTGTTGTATAATGCTGATATGCAACATTAAATAGATACGTTTTGACCTAGTTTGACCACTTGGTTGCATTTCAATGATCCCTTTATAGAATGGGTACACTTCAACATTTTCACTGGTTTGAAGGAGAATTCTACCCTTTTATAGTGATATTTCTTAGTTCTATAATGAGGAATTCCCCAAGGAATAGTAGACTCTTTCATAAGTGTACAAATTTTGAATGGCACGCAGTGTGCAATAGTTTGTACAGTGGTGGTGAGGATGAGGGGAGTAGTGGGAACCAGGCTGAGGTCCAGTGGAGAGAGGTGCCCATCAGGTCCAGAGCTGGTAAACTTATGCCATGACTCTTGCTTAGTAACTTTATTTGTAGAAACAGTCCCATTGAAGTTAGTCAGACTGTTCATGTGAGTAAAATTACTCATGTGCACATTGGCAGGGTTTGACTGTAGCCTGTAAAGTGCTTTGAGATCCTTCGGGATTAAATATATGCACGTAAATTGCTTCTTATTTGTGTATTAATTTTATTAAATGTCCTCCTTTGTCAACCATTATCATTTTAAATAAAGAACAATAGAATGCCAAGTTATTAGCAGAGCTGACAGAACAACCAAAATAATAATTTGTTTTCAATTCTTCTTTTTTAGCAGGATAATTATGGTGTGACAATAACATGGTGCAAGTATATTTGATATATGGGGTTCTGAATTATCTCAGACCAGTCAACGCTACCAGGCTCTATGAATATACTTAGCTTGCAAACCCTTCTGATTAGAGGAGGGATCCGTGTGTGTGTGTGTGTGTGTGTGTGTGTGTGTGTTGGTTACCCACCTCTCACCTGATTAGGCATTGCTCCTGATATAGAGACATCTCATATTAAAATCGATAACAATTAAAAGTGAGGACTTAGTTATTTTTTATAAAGTTTTATGGTCAATTACCCAATATTAAATTGTGGTGTCACCAACTTTATCATACGGCAGCACATTAGAGCTGTGAAGAAATAGCCTTGTTTGGTTGCAAAGCATGGAAAGTGATTATTGTAACTGTGTGATATACCATTAATACTAACATGGCTTTTCTCAGATATGAAATAAAAACCATTGTTTCAGATAGAAACTCTGGAAGCTGACATATTAATTAAAAAAACCATACAGGCTATATTGTCACAGAGGACATTCCTTCTTGGTGTGTGTGTTCTTGGGGGTGGGTTTCCAATAATGTAAGCTGCTCTGGTTTATGAAGTCACTAGAACTCAATCAGTTTCATAGCCTTGCGTAAGATGGTTGATTTTCTATTCTTACTGCATTATCTATTGACATGGTATGTAGTGACACTGACACTGGTATGTTTTATTTATTTATTTTATTTGTTTACGCATTAAAAGACACTGCCAAAGTCTCTAGGGCATGGGTTCAAAATTTGCGTAACTCAGTTACTAAAAGTTGTTACCATACGGCAGCTAACATATATGAAATGAATTGTTGGCTATCCATTTTATAGTAGATTGGTGTCTGTACCTAACCCCAGCACCACTGACAATCTCTGCAAAGAGGTCAAAGCTTTGAAGAGGTATGGAACATGAACTAGCCTCTGCTCCCAATAAAGAGAGTTGAGGTCTATTGAGAAGGCAGTTTAGGGAATCTAGCATTGCTGCACACTGTGTGCTTGCCAATTATATAACATAATTATATAACATCAGTCTCTGTTTCCGTAAGAGCCTTCCTTCCTATAGAAAGGTTTCAAATGATGCACACCCTAATTTATTTAATTTCCCACAGAGCGAGGACTAGAGTGTGAACGTACCTATTGCTGCTAGGTCATATGGCAGCCTGTACTTATGTGACACCCTTCACCAGGCTTCATCTATGTTCCCAGCAGGCCTGGCTCAATTCGGTCTACTTACCCAACAAAACCATATCAACCCTTAGGTGACCATTCCCACCAGGATCATTGCCTCCTTCACTTGGTGGTTGAACCCAGACAAGGTCTGAGTAGGAGTTCCCTTCTCCACTCCCATGATTGTAACAGATGTGTCCCTTCTGGGGTGGGTCACCCACCTGAACAGTCGCACTGTGAAAGGCACGTAGAGCTTATGGGAGGCCAGACTGCATATCAACATTCTGGAGCTGCGAGCAGTTCACCTTGCATGCAGTGCCTTCCTCCCACTCATTTGCTCCCTCCACATCTAAGTGATGTCAGACAATATCACCACTGTGGTCTACATAAACAAACAGGGAGGAGCCAAGATCTCACCCACTTTGTCTGGAGGCAGTTAGGCTTTGGAACTGGTGAACATCACCATCCAAGCATGCTTCCCAGGAGTTCACAATTCCTTAGCAGACAACCTCAGCAGGCACTTCTTGCAGACCATGAGTGGGAAATCCAGGACTCCATTCTGTTGGACATATTCACATGATGAAGCACACCTTTCTAGGGCCTCTTTGAGTCACAAATGGACAGAAAACTTCCTCTATATTGTTTCAGAGGAGCCATAGGCCGCAACTCACAAGGTGACACTCTTCTACTATCAGTGAAAAGTAGCCTTAGATGTGTGTTTCCTCCCATCCCTCTCCTTCCAAAGATATATTCTGAAGAGGCCATGGCCATTCTCCTACCACCCTAGAGGCCCAGACAGTTTTGGTTCCCAGATCTTCTGTCAATGTCAGCTCACCCTCCAATCAAAATCCACCACTTCTCAGAACTCCTGACGCAGGACAGAGGCAGGGTCAAACACTCAGCCCAGGCTCTCTCCCTGTCGTGGCCTGAAGTTTGGATGGAAGTCAAAAGTAGAGCGCTCTTGTTCAACCCCTCTCCAGGCTATACTTACCCAAAGTACAAAAAAAAATCCATCAGAATCTGTTATTTGGTTAAATGGAAATGCTTCTCTGCCTGGGTGCAGCACAATCTGTCTCCCCAATCATTTTAGATTACCCCTGTCTTTAAAGAGCTCTTGTCTCTTGATTAGCTCATTTGAGTCCACCTAGCAGTCATTAGTGCCTGTCTTCCTCGCTCCCTGAAGTAGACGGGCGCTCTGTTTTTGTGCACTCAACTACGACATGGTTCACGAAGGGCCTCATCAAGGCCTTGTCACTAGTCATTAAACCAGCACCACTATGGGATCTTAACCTCATGCTGTCAAAATGTACTTGTCCTCCATTTGAACGCTTAGCAACATGTTCCATGTCCCATCTACCCATGAGAGTGGCATTTCTAGTGGCCATCACTTCAGCCAGGCGGGTCAGTGAAATGGGAGCTCTCATGATAGACTCCCCCTTTACAGTATTTCACAAGGACAAAGTGTCCCTTCATCCTAAATTTCTACTCAAGGTCTCCTCAGAATTTCACCTTAACCAGTGTATTCACTTACCTGTCCTTTTTCTGAAACCCCATGATTCGTCAGAAGAGAATAGACTTGATTCCGTCCATGTCAAGTGTGCACTGGCCTTTTACTTGTAAAGAACCAAGCCCATCAGGAAGTATCTGAGAATCTTCATTGTGGTAGCAGAGAGATCCCATCATCACGTGATATCCTCTCAGAGGATTTCTAAGTGAGTTTCTGGTTGCATTATCAAATGCTACAAACTGTCTTGCATCTCACCTCCTGGTGGTAAAATGGCCCACTGTATGAGAGCACAAGCTGACACAGTAGCATCCCTGTAGGAGGTCCCAATACAGAGCATATGCAGAGCAGCCACCTGGAGTTCCATACGTATGATCCAGCATTGGGATCTGCAATACTTCACGCATCTTTGTTGCTGGGTTTCTTGCACTAATCTCCAGTCTGAGTACTGCTTGTCTATCACCGACGTGTGAAATACACATAGGAATGCACAACTGGTGGAATGCACTACTGTAACTGAAAGTTCTTTGAGATGTGTGGGTTCTATTGGTATTTCACTGCCTGCTGTCCATCCCCTCTCCTTTGGATCTGGATTGGATTTAGTGTGAGAAGAGGAACTGAGGGGTGTTCACAGAATCATAGAAGATTAGGGTTGGGCGGGTCCACAGGAGGTCATCTAGTCCAATTCCCTGCTCAAAGCAGGACCAACCCCAACTAAATCATCCCAGCCAGGGCTTTGTCAAGCTGCATCTTAAAAACCTCTAAGCATGGAGATTCCACCACCTTCCTAGGTAACTCATTCCAGTGTTTCACCACGCTTCTAGTGAAAAAGTTTTTTCCTAATATGTAACTTAATCCTTCCCCACTTCAACTGAGACCATTGCTCCTAGTTCTGTCATCTGCTACCACTGAGAACAGCCTAGCTCCATCCTCCCTTAAACTCCCTTTCAGTTAGTTAAAGGCTTCTATCAAATCTCCTCTCATTCTTCTCTTCTGCAGTCTAAACAAGCCTAGTTCCCACAGCCTCTCCTCATAAGTTTTGTGCTCCAGCCCCCTAATAATTTATTTTGCCTTTCGCTGGATTCTTTCCAATTTGACCACATCCTTCCTGTAGTGGGGGGCCCAAAACAGTACACAATACTCCAAATGTGGCCGCACCAGCGCCGTATAAAGGGGAATAATCACTTCCCTCGATCTGCTGGCAATGCTCTTACTTATGTAGCCCAATATGTCATTAGCCTTTTTGGCAATAAGGGCACACTGTTGACTCATATCCAGATTCTTGTCCACTGTAACCCCCAAGCCCTTTTCTGCAGAATTGCTGCTTAGCCTGTCGGTCACCAGTCTGTAGCAGTGCATGGGATTCTTCTATCCTAAGTGCAGGACTCTGCACTTGTCCTTGTTGAATCTCATCAGATTTCTTTTGGCCCAATCCTCCAATTTGTCTAGGTCACTCTGTATCCTATTCCTACCCCCCAGGGTATCTACCATTCCCCACAGCTTAGTGTCATCTGCAAACTTGCTGAGGGTGCAATCCACCCATCCTCCAGATCATTAATGAAGATGTTGAACAAAACTGGCCCCAGGCCTGACCCCTGGGGCATTCCGTTTGTTTCTGGCTGCCAACTAGACATCGAGCCATTGATCACTACCTGTTGAGCCTGATGATCTAGCCAGCTTTCTATCCAGCTTATAGTCCATTCATCCAACCCATACTTCTGTAACTTGCAGATAAGAATACTGTGGGAGACAGGATCAAAAGCTTTGCTAAAGTCAAGGTATATCACGTCCACCACTTTCCCCACATCCACAGAGACAGTCATCTCATCATAGGAGGCAATCAGGTTGGTCAGGCCTGACTTGCCCTTGGTGAATTCATGCTGACTGTTCCTGATCACCTTCCTCTCTTCCAAGTGCCTCAAAATGAATTCCTTGAGGACCTGTTCCATGATTTTGTTGACCCACACTGCCTCTTATACTCTCACTCTGAACCACAAGGACATTTGTTGTGCATGTGCGGGCCAACGGACACTGCTTATTAAAATCCAGATTCAAACACATGCATACCCACATGTGGAATACAGATAGGGACCAGACATCTGGAATAACTTCCAGTTAAAGTAAATAACCTCCATTTTCTGACTCCTCATTTTGTGGGGAGGACACAGTATTTATATGAATATCTTACAGAAAATTGCAGTAACCCACGAGATTGCCATACCCAAGAGATTAAATCTTCCAAGGAGACAAAAGCCAAGACTTGTATACAAAATGAGCAACAAATAAACACAAAGGACCAAATTCTGCATTGTTGTGACTGGTATAAATCCACTGAAGACAGAAGAGAAACACTGGATTTAAACCCGTGTATGTGAAAATCGAGTCTGAAGCACAAACTCTGGCTCTTACCCTTTGCTTTGTGTCTCCTTCTTTACTTAGGAACATTGTGCAGCAGCCAGCTGATTTACAATACCTAGTTTGTTAACTAGTGCTCACTCAGAAACTGCCTTAAGTGCTGTGGGATAAATATGAACTGTGATCGTATGCTGCTTTCCAAATTCAGCACTCTGCTGGATGAAGTTTTGCTTTTTCCCACTGCTCCACAGCCAGGCGATGCAGCGAGAAAAAAATCCCCAGATCTCTTGTACAAAAGTGACATTGCTTAGGCAATAGAAATCCACCTCTTGCATACCATGTGGCTTTCCATGTGCTTTAAAAGAAAGAAACATTTGTTGGTTTCTCCCTCCCTCCCCTGCAGTGTTTAACTCATTTGTGATGTTATTCCTGGAGCAGTAATGAGCTCCTTGTGGAATACTCACTATGGTGGTTCCAATGCTGTGTTTGCCAGATAAAATGCTATGGTGTTGTTTTTCTTATTCCTCCTTTAGGCCCTAATTCAGAAAAGCATCCTTATCCAAGAACCCCTTAAGCACATCCTTAACTTCATGCTTGTGCCTAAAGTTAAGCATGCACTTAAGTGCTGTTGTAAACAAGATGGACTTAGGCATGCACTCAAATGCTTTCCTGTCTCATGGGTCTTAATACATTATTTCCCAGAAATATTTGTTCACTATTGATTTTTACTGTATATGTAATGCTAAGGGGAGGGAAAGGAAGAAGAAAATAGCTCTGTGGTAGGAGACTTGTATCACCCTCACTTATTTGTGGTTACTTACTGCCCAGCGAGTGTGCAGAAACTCTCCCATGAGTTATACAGTACAGCTATGACCAAAACATTCAGAACTCTAGTCTTTTGCCACTCTCTTTTCTTGTAAAATGATTAGGAGTTGGGGGAGGCAGTATATGAGGATTCATAGATTGCATGCCCGGAAGAGTCCATTGTGATCATCTAGACTTATCTGTATAACAGAGGTCATAGAACTTCCCGAAAATAATTCCTTTTGAACCAGAGCATGTCTTTTAAAAAACATCCACCCTTGATTTAAAAATTGCCAGAGGTGGAAAATCCATGACAGCCCTTGGTAAATTGTTCCACTGTTAAAAACAGTGGGAAGGGAAAGTGATTTGCCTAAAGTTATACAGCTCATCAGTTGCAGAATCAGGATTGGAATCCTGATTCCCAGTCTACTGTCCTATCCACTGGCACACAGTAGCTCACAGCTAATTGTTTATATTACAGAAGTGCCTACACACCCCAAATGAGAGACTAGACAGACCACTATGATCATCTAGTTTGATCTGTAGTTCAGGGGAGGCATGCAGGGAATCAGTGTGGCTAGAGTAGGGTAACGGACTGGGAGTTGGGTGATCTGGGTTCCAGTCTCTGTGCTTCCACTGATGTGTTCCCTGACCTTGAGTACTATGCCTCCCATCCATTGTCTGCTTAGATTGCAAGTGCTGCAAGGACTGTCTCTTACTAGATGTTCATGCTGTACCTACTAGAATGGAGGCCGACCTTTCAGTTGGGGTGTCTAGGAGCTTCTGTAATATTAATAATAATGCTGTTTTCTCCTTTGTTTATTTCTGAGTCTTCTGCTACCCACTACTGCTCTGGCATTTGGGACGGATAGAGTTGGACCCATTGCTTGTCCATCAGTATACATTTTGAGAGGATCCCAGTGTTTTTAGTAACGCTTTCCTCATTTTAGTGATCGAACATGCTGACACCCCAGCTCCAGTTGGAGTCAAAAGGCGATAGGGGTGCTTGGCCGCTCTGAAACTTGGATTGGGATTTTCAAAAGCACTCAGCGTTGGCTTAGCTTGACTTCAATGGGAGCAGATGGGGGCGTTTCACCATTGACTGCGGTCGGAACAGAGTTAGACCGGTGCTGCAAGCACTTTGCAAATTACCTAACATCTCTTAAGTTGGGCAGTCAAAAATTGAGGCGCACAACCTGACTGGCCACTTTTGAAAACATTGGCCTAAACTTTTGGTAGGGTTTGACATATTCTCGTTTATCTCCCGCCCTCATTCTGTAATGTTTGCCAGCGGGTCTGAGTAGACTGGAACAAGAAGGTGTGATTCCCAGCTCAACAAGACACCCGTGCTAGCTCTGCTCAAGCTAATGACCTAAAAATAGAAGTGTAGTCACTCTGGCATGAGTTGCAGGAGGGACTAGCTTCCCTGAGTATGCACATCAGGTCTTGGACAGGATCATACTTGGGGTGGCTAGCCTGTCCCGCTGCTCACACTGCTACTGCTACACTTCTATTTTAGCACACTAGCTGGATCAGAGCTAGCATGGGTATGTCTGCTTGAGCTGGAAACTTGCACCTCCAGCTTCAGGGTAGCCATACCCAGAGTGTGGATCTGGTCATTTGGTTGTGATACTGGAATGCAAGGTTGTTGGGACCAGGGACCGTGTCTCATGTATTTTTAATACTGTCAAGCACTGCACTCATCTGTGGAACTATGTAAATAATAAGTACTGGTGTCCTTATCTCTGATGTTAGTCTTGTCTTTTGTCTTTTGCAGCACTTTTACAGGCAGTAATAGCCGGTGATTTTCTGAAGGTAAGTACAGCAGGCTGAGTTTCTCCCTCTTCACAGCTATTTGCAGCTGTGATGGACTGTGAGTTATATTCTACTCCTCTCTCAAAACATAAATATACTACTGTAAAGATTGGTAGCCAAATAGCACTTGCAGGGTATGTTGAATATTAGAGGAACAACAGCCAGATGAGGTGTGATTAAAATTCAAGCGAATGGGATCTGGTGTTCTATGCTCTACCTTTCGTAACCAGGAATTCCAAAGCATTTTACAGAGCAGTGGATTGGTTACACAGTGAAATGATTATGTAGGCAAATGCAGCACTGAGCAATGTGATATCACCAACCCAGCTTTGCACAATAAAGCCTCTTTTACTGAAATGGGAATGCTGGTCAGAACACTGGAGTTGTCCTCAATTCTTTTTGAAGAGTGTAAGGCTATTTTAAACTTCCACCTAGACAACTACAATGGTAGGAAAAAGGGACTTTGGTTTAGCATCTAATGATCTGATAGATGGCATTTCTGATAGTTGATTACTCTGTTCTCCTTTGCACTGCACTGTAATGTCAGGATTAACTATAAGCCCAGTTCTTCTACATTCAGTAGGGCTTTAAACCCAAGAAATCTTGGCCCAGCCCTAAGTGTCAGCTATTGGTAACTCACTCAGGGAGGAGGAAATGGGGCAGAGGGAAAGTGTTTAGCTCCTATAAATGTGAAGCTCACTTCTGACAATTGCAGCCCCTATTTTTCAGCAGCTAAGGGTATGTTTACACAGCAAGTAAAAAACCTCACTGCAGTGAGTCTCAGAGCAAGGGTCAACTTACTTTCAAGCGTGTGGGGTTAAAAATAGCTGTGTAGACGTTCCTGCTCAGTCTGGAGCCTGGGCTCTGAAACCCAGCAGTGGGGGTAGGTCTCTCAGCATGGGCTCCAGCCCAAGCAGGAACATCTACACTGCTATTCTTAGCCGTGGCGTGCCAGCAGAAGTCAATTGACCCAGGCTCTGAGACTGCCTATCCCAGGGTTTGGGGTTTTTTTTGCTGTGTAGATATACCTTAAATTTTTTGGGATTTGCAAACATGTCCCTGAATTTGGGTACGTGACTAACAATTGCAATATTATCTGGAACAAACCTTGAAGCTTTCTGTAAAAGTGACAGTTCTATTACTCAAATCTTTGCCTGCAGATGCACACCTCAATCAACACTTCTGCCCCCACTACCCCATTGGCAGCAGCAGCAGCAATACAGAGGATTCACTGTAACCACCATTTAGTCATAAAATGTTGCTCTTTCCTTGTATCACATTGTAGTCTGAATTTCACAGCACAGTTGCCCCATCTCTTAAGGCTATTGTAACTTACAAGCTACAACTCTCCCTTGAATCTTCTTTGAGTGGGGAACCTCTTCTCCAGGGGTATCATGACTTTGTCATGACATAATAATGTCCCATTGTCATAACAGTCAGAACTGTTTTTTGTAATGTATATTATGAATTCCCAGAGCCTGCAGCAACTTTGAAAAGCAATCACCTGCTCTTTCCTTCCTTCCCAACGTGTGTCATCCCCTACAATGAGATCCAAGTGGAAAAGTGTGTGTGTGTGTGTGTGTGTGTGTGTGTGTGTGTGTGAGAGAGAGAGAGAGAGAGAGAGAGAGAGAGAGAGAGAGAGAGAGTACCCAAAACCTAATTCTTAAAACATTCTTCCCATGATATCAGCTGCAAATGTATACAAGTATATTTAGGAATGATTCTTTCTTTGGTGCTTAGGGCCCCCATTGGCTAAAAATATACATGGGAATACATGACAATAAAAAGAACAATTTACTATTTCCAAGCAATATACAGTGTATACCCATTCCTGAACACATGGGCCATTCACAAATCCATATACAGACTTTGTGGCTATGTTTACACTGGCTGCGGCAAATTCGCCGCTGCCAGATCGATCTTTCATGATCGATTGAGTGGCCAGTATAGACCCATTCAATCGATGAGGGAGTCGACTGAATAAGTCCACCCCCTCATCTAGCGTAGTGCTGAGCCAACGGGAACGCTGTTCCCATCGGCTCAACGCAATGTGAACAGCGCGCAGAAGCAGTCGATGGGAGTTATACAAACTACTCTGCGTGGTTTGCGTAACTCCCGTCGACTGCCGCCGAATTTCCGGGTAAGTGTAACAAGTCCACAGACTGAAGCACTATCACTATACTAACATGTATTCATACAAACACACAGCGATCCGCCCCACTACACATCTGCAGACACCTACATGTACATAAACTCTGTACCCCAATCCCGTTGGATGGACTCGGGGCATGAGGCACCTGAACTACAATTCCCATAAGGCACCATGTATTTCCAAATAAAACTCTTCTGGTTATGGCTCAGTTTTTTTGGTGTTTATTTTTTTGATGAGAAGTTGGAATATTCCACAGAAAGTGAACACTTTTTGTGAAATGTTTAGTTGACAACCCAATTTTTAATTAAAATGTACAAACAAACAAAAACCTCAAATAATCTCAATGAATATTTTTGACCAGCCCTACTTGCAAGCAATAATTCATCTACACTATATCACCAATGACCCACTGCTCAGGAAATGTGATTTGCCTTTGTTAACCCACTGTGTTGTAAATCTTGCTAGTTTTAGGTCAAAAGCCTTTGCTCTGCATTGTAAGGGCCTAAAGTTTGGGTAATGGTTACCCCTGCTCTTTTTAGCCACCTGCTAGCAAATCTGACAATTAATTTACCTGCATGTTTATTTATGTGGGCACCATGTCCTACAGTAGTCTTGTCTTGTCTGTGCATTTCTATTCCAGTTCATAGAATGCTGTAAAAGAGGAGCTAATCTGTTAATCCAGGGACCTGACCACTGTTCCTTGCTTCACTATGCTGCCAAAACTGGGCACCTTGAAATTGTGAAATACATCTTAGAACATGGTGAGTAATTGTGTGCAAACCCACAGAGAATCACATTCCATGACAGTGTTGTTGTGGTGGAATAATGTAGTGATGAATAAAAATGTAATGAGAACCTATTACCAACTGTCCTCCTGCAGCATGTAGCTGGGGATTTGGAAGAAGTGTCAAAGCTGGTCCTAGATAAGGGGGAAGAGTGAAGGCTATAACAGGACAGTTTTGTAGGAGACACAATATTTTCATAGATTAAAAATTTCATAGATTAGAGAACTAGAAGGGACCATTGTGATCATCTAGTTTGATCTCCTGCATAAAACAGACCATAGGACTTCCCTGAATTCCACAGTTTCCTTCATTGAGTCCTCTCTCCAGACCCCTGCTCAGAACACACCTGGCCTGTGTACTCATTTCCCACCCCGCCCAGTATTTCTCTCAGGCACATCCTGCATGTGTGCATCCTAACATGTAGATATTTGAATTCCAGCATGGTTAGATTTCCTTATGTGAACATGAACAGAAAGCACAATAGAACTTCTATGAAGGAGTCTCCTCAGCAAACAGAGGAAGTGTGAAGCAGCTATGGCAAAATTAAACAAAGACCTACCACAGCATTGAGCAAACACCAGCCCTGTTTTCTCCAGATGGCAGGAACCCTCTGAAACCTTTCTAGATCCTCTTCCTCTGGGTGTCTCAGCTGCCTTTTTTGTCTATTAGTCTCTGGGGAATATGACTAGGGATTTAGCAATGCACTAAGAGACGTCCACTTGCTCTCCCCACCTGCATCCAAGAAATGAATTAAAATCATTTCTACACTGGAAGCTTCTCATTATTTGAGCCAGTTTGCTGGAGGTTCATCAGTGTATTGTTCCTGCTTCTCTGTAGTACTTTAATATGTAGACTATGGCCCCTTGAACCTTATTAGTATTCAGTGCACCAAGTGTATTAATTAGTGATTCAGATGTTTTCTGACACTTCCTAATATCTTATGCTTCCCCCATAAATCAGGCTCCTCATTTTAACTAATGTCCATCCTTTATCATGTGAGCAGATACAGGAATGGTTTTTATCCCTGCTACTGCCTCAATCCCTGCCCAGTCATATGCCCTTGTAGAATGTCTGCTGTCTGTGTACTCTTAGATGTAGTTAATGTTAATGGGAGTCACTCTGCAAAATACCTTCCAGGTCATGGTGCTGAAAATCCAGCAGTAAATCACATAGGGAAAATGTTCTGAATGTTAAAAAGGATTAGGCAGAACTTTTAACTTTCTCACATTAAATTAGGGAAGTGAATAAAATATGATAAAGAAAAGGTGAACCCAACCCCATGTGCTCAGAGGTGGGGGAGGAGGGAATAGGACACATTAATGTGAGTCTGCCCTTCATGATGATGGGCATATGCCATCTTCAGACACACCAGTGTCATTATGAGGAGAGGCTATTCCATGATCTGCATCTGAAACATTTCAGATGTTAAAGAGAAAAGTCTCAAATTAGAATAAGCATAGATTAGTTATATAAGGACATTGTCATGCAGTGCTGCAGTGCACTTATTAGTGCACTAGAACAACCTGGCATAGTCCCTGGAATGACAATGCTGGTACAAACTCAGTCAGCATCAGAATCACATCTGTTTATTGCTGGAAAAGAGGTGTGAAGGGGTATACAGACCACAGTGCCCAGGAAGGGATTAATGAGAGCCTGTGGGCCCCATCAGCCCCATCCTCTTACATCAGCACAAGGTGTCAGGCCTGGAGGAAGGAGATAAAAGAGGAAAAGCCTAGCTCATTGATGGCTGACTGTGAGAGGGAGTAGATCTCTTGAACTAACCCTGTGAAGAAAGGCCTGGCTGGGACCAGAGTCTAACCAGACACTGCCTTGAAGCTGCCTGGAAAGAAGGATTAGCTGGGGCTAGAGCCTAAAAAGAGACTTCTATGGGTCATAGCACCTTTGGGAAAGGTAGGCCTGGTGCAGGACTTTTTTGTTTCTCATAACTACTTTGGTTCTCATTTGCTTTGGGACCAGCAGAAGAATCAACAGGGGTAAGAGACTGTGAGGAAGGCCTAGCTACAGGCCATGGTAGGAAGAAACTAAGGAGACAGCAGGGGATCTGAACAGACAGACCTCATCTGCTTCATACAGGGTCCCTGGGCTGGAACCCAGAGTAAAGGGTGGGCCTGGGTTCGGCTACCAGCCTACTTAGGACAGGTGCATGAACACCCCAGAGTCTATGGATGGCAGACCCAAAAAGTCTAAAGTTGGTCCAAACCTCTGGTGTGATGCTGCCAGGGCACTGGCCTGTTGGACTCCTGTTTCCCCAGAAGGCACAGGACTAAAAGTGACCTGGCCAGAAGGCCAAGTCACAGGAAGAGGTAGCCCACCACAGAGTCAGATGGCTGTTGGCGGGGAGCACCAATCGAGGAGGAGTGCCGCTACACCATGCCCAGCCAGGAGAGGGTGCACTTGTAGTAAATACACTCTTCCACAAGGGTACAGAGGCGACAATGTACTTGCTGCTGGTGTGGCTGTTACAAAGAAGTTTCCCTCTTTCGCAGAGGCAGGAAACACAGATACAACCCTGAACTTCCTCCTAGAATTCCCAGAGTGAATTCCCATATGGGTGGAGACACACCCTTTAGAAAATGACTCTGAGTGTGCCAAGAAAGGCCCAGTCAGCACAGTTGCTTTGTTACAGCAGAGGAATAAATCTATGTTCAAAGAGCTAATCACTTAAATAACCTAATTACATTTAACTGGGGAATGTATAACCAGTTCTGGTGGAAAAATAACCTCCTAAATCTTCACCTATATTTGGAACCAAATCTGATCTTGATTCCTTATGTGTGGCAGTTCTGAAGTATTTACCTTTAACTAATGAGAGAAGGATGTGTGCATGGTGATTCTTTTCCCCTTTCCATGGAGCCGAGTGGATATTTTTTCTCTTCTCCCCTATATGTTCAGGAGAATGGAGAGGGTCTAGCAACTCATGCAGTGTCTTTTGGTAGCCACTGATAGGTATTGCACTAATTTCTTGTTGAGACGAGTTAGTGGAATGTCAGTCAGTGTGCTCAGAAGTAGGCTTGGTCCTGAACATTCCTCTAACCTCAAACTTCAACAGCCTTGCTATCCTCACAGTAGGAAGGTGGAATTGTACTCTGAATACACACAGGGAGCAGATCTATTGAGTAGGAAGGTGCCATTTTTAGTCTTTTTTCAGAGTCCTATTAGTTTACTTTGGTGAGAAGAACAGTCTTACTACTGTTAGCACTGAAGAGCAAACATAATTCTGCGAGTGTGAGCTGGATTCTATTTTGGCTCACATCATGAACAGAATTATTAGGTAAGTTCCACATGCAGGGCCAAATTCTTCCCTAAATTACATATGTAACCCCGCTGAAGGCACAGAGATTGCATAAACGTGCTAAGGGCATAATCGGAAGGAAGTGAGGTTGCAGTGGTGTAACTGACTGCAGCATTTGGTCTGCAAAATCTTTGTCGCAAAATCTGGTGCCTAAGCCAGATAGACTACTATGTGGCTTTGCTACCCCAGTTTGAGGCTGGCAGATAGAAAATCCATCTTTTTTACCTGTAAGCAAATTTTATATGGGAATTATTGAGAGACAATAAACATGGAAACGCACAATGTCACTTTTCGAAGTAGAGCCCCAGCCTTAAGTCTTGGTGGAGACCTTGAATCAAGTTAAAAAGACAGCTACTGTTAACCTCTCCATAGAATAAAACTTGATGGGGGAAAGGAAAACACAGGCTTTCTCTAACATTGCATACAAATATCCTTTTAAAAATGCTCCCAATTTTAAGGATAGGAACCAAACCAATTTTGTCCTCCAAATATCAGTGATATTCAAGGTACTATGCAAGCCTGACAAGGATTTGTCCAGACAAACCAAACTAGACATCCAGAGGCACTGTCAACTTCAAACGTTACTTTTTTAAAGTAAATCTTCTACCCCTCTTCCCCAGTTTTCTGAAGTGAGGTTTAAGAGGGCATTTCACTGACACAGATTCATGTTTATGGGCCTCCTGGAAGGTGTGAATCTTTAAGATTAACTTTAGTAGCCTCAGTTTGGGGGGGGGGGGGGGGGGGAGCGGGCGAGGCAGGATTTGCTGCACATATTAAGGACTTGTAGCCTTCATGGTGCCTTATATTTTGGAAATGCCTTTGAAATGTGGTCATTTACTTTCTCTTTTATGTTGTAAAGAGCTCAGATAAAGGGCATCTGTCTGCTATTGGGCATCTCACTCCTTGTCCCTTCCCAAGACCCAGGCTGCTTTGCCTCCTGAGAAACTGGAGAGCAGGTTTTGTGGAGCAAAGGGTGGGAGAGGGAGGGAAGAAAAAAAGTTGTTCATTTCACACAGAAAGACTGTCAGACATTAAGGACAGAGAGTGATCCCAGCTGGTCTTCCCCCCAGTGGTTCTTGCTTTTCATCTCCTTTCAAGCGAACTTCCCCCAAGTCTATCCCCTATTTTATTTTCCTGAGCCTTTTTTTATTTCTCCACCTCCCCACACATTTCTATCTTTTGTTTTTATTTTCCCCCTGCTGTTTTCCTTGATAGAAATCTCAGTCATGCATTTCCCTTCCGGATTTCTATTGGGTTATTTTGTCCTCTCTCTCTCTCTCTCTCTCTCTCTCTGTGCCTCAGTCCCCTTTTCTTTCTTTGCCTCTTGTCCCCAGGAAGACAGGCGGCTCCCCATTGGGCCAGGATGACAGTGCTGTTAGCTTTCCCAGTGCCAGCCTTTCCCACATCTGTGCAGCTTTTGTCCTGCACCAGAGGGGGATTTGGAATGGTCTGCTGGCAGCACCAGGGAGACTGATGTAAAAATGAGGTCCAAAAAGAGAGGTAGGGGAATTAGAAGGAGGGCATAAAATGCTTTAAGAGAAGTACTACTGAACATAAATAAGAGCCCAGCTTAATATTATGCATGACTCAGTGCCTCCAATTTCAGCTGTAAACCTATAAGAACAAAACAAAAATCTGGATACTATATTGTTCTGTGAATTGCATACTACCAGTCTATGACTCTGAAGCTTGACTGTGATAGTTGGGATGCTCTGATAAAAAGCTTAGTTTAGTGCAATGTCATATAAACTTGTCCTGGCTTTCTTATATTTATATTTTAGAATGCTTTTTGAGCCCCTTGCCATCAGCCCCTTCCCCTAATTTCATCTCCTTTCCATTCTAGTCCAATTTCCCCTACTCTTTGATCTTCCTGCTTAGCAGGCCCAATCCACCATCACTTTAACCCAACTCCCTTGCCACCCCAGACCAATTACCCCATAACCTTGCCTTTTCTCCCCTGATGCTCTAGCCCAATTTCCTTTCTCTACTTACCAAGGCGCTTTCCGCACCCAGTCCAATTACTGTCTTTCCCTCTCCCCATGCCGCTCCTCACTCAATCAATGTCGTCTCACACACAAGTTCATTTTGGGCATGACTTGGGAGTACCAATGCTCCGGTTGTGTTTCCCAGCATGCTGTAGTGTACTGTCTAAGCCCGATAGCTGGCAAATGGCAATGCTGGCAATGCAGAAGTCTATATTAAAGAGATGTAGTGAAGAATGGAAACATCCCTAATCTGGAAGAGCATCATTGCCTGAAAAGAATGCTCTTTCGACAGACGCTAGATTTTTTCCTTGGTTACCTGATGCTAATGGAATGAGAACATTCAAATGTCATGTTCCCACTGATTGGAGTGCGGGGGCTTCAGAGTCTCAAGAAGTCACCTATCTTCCTCCATCCTCCATGCTCCTAGGCCCCCACATCATATCTGACTATCTTTCTAGACAAGGAGGTTTGAATGTGGAACCCACACTGTTGCTCCTCATTAAGATTAAAGATGCGCAGAAAGTGTAAACTGTTGTATACGTCTGAAGTATTATTGTTGGACATATGGGGCAGCCTTTCCAAATAGGAGCTGTGTGCGCTACGTCTATAGCACCCACAGTCCCTGCTCAAAACAGCTAATTATGGGACCAGGTACCTAATAGCTTGGTGAATCTGTTGCCCTAAATCCCCGTGTGAGATTAGAAGCCATTGCAACAGCAACAGCCAGTGTAGCGATTTGAGCCCATTGCTGGTAACAAGGGACAAACAGGCAGGCAGCGGGGTTCTTTAAAGATTTCTATAGTGTAAGGGTAAGGGGAGTGGGGTTACTTTTCTGACCTCCCACAATATGAAGATGGAGGAGGAAGGTAGTCAGCCACCTACAATTCCAGGAGACAGCCAGCCGACTGCCCCCTATGATATTGAAAGTGTTTTTGGGGAGAAGGATGCATGCCAATGGGCCCTGTTCTCCTCCCTCCAAATGCACCCACAGAAAAACAGCAAAATAGGAGAAAAAGAGAGGGTTCTATTTTATGCTTGTGTAGCAAATAGTGTGAAACGTGGAGGTTTCAGATGAAATTTCCTGTAAACTTTTCAGGGTCATTGAACCTGAAAGCTGAAGTGGAATTTGGGGGATATGAACCCACAGGACGTGCAACCTTGAAGAAAGGTTCACCATACCCACGTCTAACCAAACCCCCAACATTAGGCACAGGTTTACTGGGTGGAACAATAATAGGCCAACAATCATAGAACATAAAGCATACCATGTGACATACTTGAGAGCCAAGGTGGGTGATGGAATACCTTTTATTGGACCAACTTCTGTTGGTGAGAAAGACAAACTTTTGAGCTTACATTCACTTACAGCTCTGTGTACGCTTGAAAGCTCATCTCTCTCACCAACAGAAGTTGATCCACTAAAAGATATTCCCTCACCCACCTTGGCTGTCTAATATCCTGGGACCAGCATGGCTACAATACTGCATACTTGACTTTCTTTCACAGGTCCATCTGAGTTACTGGATATGACCGACAGTGAAACGTAAGTGCTACCCACTTAACACCAGCTTCCTTCAATGATTGATTTGTTTCACTTTACTTCCATTTGTGCCCATTGGAGATCGCGTTGTGTAGTACAAAAGTTAACATGAAAAATGTGTGAAAATGGCAGACCTCTAAAAAAGGCTTCCCAATCCCAGTGAGCACCGAGCCCCCCCTCAAGCTCCAAAACAAACTCCATCATCTCCTAATTGCCCCAATTCTCCTAGAGGAAAACAGGTAAGTTTTGCAGAGTGTCCTGATGCTCACTGAATCCGGGCTCTGAGGGACCAAGTGGGATAGTGAATTCCAAATGCAAGAAAGAACTTCTTGCTGGCAATGCCCTCGCACAAGCAGAGAAGATTGTATCTCAGATAGTTAAACCCCAAAGCACTTGGGACTGTATAGGGTTAAGCCAGCATTTTAGGGCCAGTTTCATAGCTGCTCTATGATCCCTTTGTGCCATCTATACTAAGCTGCTACAAAAGGGCCATAACCGGGTAAGCATAAATCTTGGGAAATAGCCTTGTTGCAGGATTGTCAGTGCCCTGCAATGAACCAGTTCTGTCCATCTCCACAGACGCCTCCACTGTGGGGAGCATTCCAGAGTGTGTTGGAAGAGGGCATGGAACACCAGTGATTCTGCACCACGTAATGTCGCAAAGAGGCCATTGCACCAGAGGGGCAAGTTAGGGCAGCTCTCAGGACTTCCTTAGCCTTTGCCAGGCTCCTGAAAAGGGGTGTGAAGTGCAAACTTGCACTAGATCTAGTACCAGCACAGGCATGAATTTGCCCTTTAGCCCTCAGTTGGAAATCAGTTGGTATCGAGTGCTGCATCTTTGATTCATGTGCCAGCTAGGAGAGATTTAACTGATGCCCAGTTAATGCTTCAACTTGCCCCACCCCCCTGTGCTGAGTCTAAAATTCCTTTAAATGTGCACACAGGCTGGCTAGGTATATGTGCAAAGTCTGCACTGCTGAGGGTAGCTAGAGGTTAGCTCTTGGCATTTGTTTTTTGTAGATGTATAATAGCAGCCCTTCTGGTTGATATTGACATTAACAGGATGTCTCTCCATTCCCACCCAAACCATACATTCTCCTCCTCTTCCTTGTCACATCCTGACAAGATTGCTTCAACTCCAATGGTATTGTGAGACTGTCTCTGCATCCTGTGAGGGCCCATTTACAGGATACTGGGGCAGTGAGAATCAAGACTACCCTGTGAAAATCAGATTGTTTTAAAGCTTTAAAGTCAATGCAGGTCTCCTGCAGTGGAGAACTAGAACACTCACTCACTGGTGGAAGTTGGAGAGAGTGGGAATCAGGGCCCAGGCAGCAATGTGGTGCAAGCATTGACTTTGGCATGCAGGATTTTTCTGATTTCCATGTATCTGTCCCACATCCCACTTGCAAGAGCCAAAATGTCATAATGTTTAGTTTGAGTGGGAAATAACAGGGAAAAAATCAACAGTTTATCCTGCAGTGAAATTAATAGAAAGTCAGCTAACTTGCTCTTACAGAAGCCAGAAAAGTTGGAAGCTGGATGAGAATGTGGCAATCTGTTTCTGTAAGTCTACTAATATGAAGGAAATATATGAAGGCAACAGTTCCTGTTTTCTTCCCCACCCAACTGGAAGTACTCCTGTCTGCCATATAAGCATCACAGGCTGATCTACTGAGCCAGAGGGCATGCAAGCTGAGGGAGAAAATGTACCATTCAATGCCAAGGATAACAGGAGAGATCCCTACAAAAATGCAGCCTTTTTCATTTTGAATTACTGCTAGTTTCCTCTGCTTTGGTTTAGGGGTGAGACGGCATTGCACAAGTCGGCCTGCCAGCGCCATCGTGGCATCTGCCAGCTCTTGGTGGAAGCCGGAGCATCTCTGAGAAAGACAGATGCCAAGGTAACCAAATCCAATGAACCAATTATAAAACACTTTAGACAAGCGAAACCAATCCGCCTCTGTTCCTGCTGTCTGCATGACTGAGGCCCTCTGTATGTTCTAAGAGCACTTCTTTTCAAACAAGTCATTTTATTTAGAAAAATGTCTTGATTGAAACAAGAACAAGAGACCCCAGTTAAATCCCCAATCTGGGTCATCTACACCATAGTGAGAACCTGTCCTGAAAGTATTTTTTCAAATGAAGTGTCAGTGAGGCATCTCCAGGGAAGAGTAGTACCATTGCTTTGACATCCCCAGCAGCTGCACTGACCCCAGCTCCGGCCTACTGGCAGCCGAGAGCATTCCGCGGTGGGGCGAGCACGAGTCGTTCTGGCCCCTCCACCCCTGCTCTGGGCACAATGATAGCAGGGAGCTGCGGGGACCCCAGCCGCATGGGGCCAGGCAGCCAACCCAATGATGGGGCTCCAGGGCAGAGCCCGTCACGTGCCCCACACCACGCTCACCGCCGGAGTGGCCACTCTCACTCCCATTCCCAGCCGCCACTGCCTCCCCTTCAGCGGGGGGAAGTGGGAGAGAGCAGGCGACTGGCCTGAGACCCCCGTGGGGCGCTGCTGCCACTGCCAACAAGGGCAGGGGGCCACAAATGCAAGTATTGGCCCCTGGGCGCCAGAGACCCATGGTATGCCACTGACATGGCTCCTACAGACTCAGATGTTGGGAGCTCTCTCTTTGCATACCTGATAGAGTTGTTGCCTGTGGTCTTTGTGGGGTTCCTTGCATGTCTCAGGTGCAATACTGTGTAGTATGCACAAGCAAGAAGTCCAGCCACTGGATGGGAACGCTGCTAAATCTATTTTGGTGTCTATGTACTGTATGTCAGCCGTTGCAAACCAGTCTCTTGTAAAGTTGAAGGATTCATTCTAAATCTGGTAAAGACTTTAAGTAGAGGGAAGCATGGCAGCAAGGCACGAGGAGCTTATTAGTCCCAAGAGCCACACACATAGTAAAATTAGACCATTCTCAGGGAGAACCTTGATTTGACACCAGTTGAGCTGCCTCTTCACTTTTCTGCTTCTGAATTTTCTTTCTGTACTTCTAGTGGTACCTTCTCTGGGACATAAATTCATCCTGGCTTCTAAAAATGTATGTGTAAAGCTTTCTATCTGTGTCCCTTCATTGTAGGGTAAGACACCTAGAGACAAGGCTCAGCAAGCTGGGGACCCAGATCTGGCCTCCTATCTGGAGAGTCATCAGAACTACCCAATGGTTTCCCACGAGGACCTGGAGACTGCAGTCTGATGTCCATGAAGGGGAAGAGAACTCTAGGAAATAACAAGGCTGCACCTGAGGCACTCAGGCATTGTATGAGGAAGAAGCTGATGGAATCAACGTGTCTCTCGCTCTCATGCAAAATATCTGAGGACACGCCACC
The DNA here is from genome assembly GCF_026122565.2 of Emydura macquarii macquarii. NCBI lineage: Eukaryota > Metazoa > Chordata > Testudines > Chelidae > Emydura > Emydura macquarii. The sequence goes on from NW_027133667.1 coordinate 5,179,730, forward strand.
AGTTTCTAAGGGCTACTGAGTCTTGCCACGGAACTGTTGTGTTCCCATATGATGGCCCATTGGGGATGAGGTGGAACGCTCAAAGGTCTATGGAATCCATGGGCCACGGAAATGTACCCTTACTGCTTCCAGCAAGTAGCATGAACTTCTCCCATGTTCATCTGTACAATTTATTTAAAAAAAAAAAAAAAAAAAGAGGAGGAAGAAAACCAAACTAACTTGGACATTAATAAACCCAACCAACCCCTTCCTTCATTCCTACAGTGCCCTACATTCCTTCCTCTCCCATTCTCCTCATTTGTCACCAGCTAAATAATATCTGTTATCTCTGTATTCATTCTTCACAAATGGACAGTTGTTAGGCAAGACTTTGAGGAACTCTGGATGCCCTTAGAAAAATTTGACTTTTGAACCTGCTGAGTCCTCACCTACTGCTCCCGAATTCTCGGTGTTTAATTACCAGAGAGTTTTCTCTTTTGGAACAATTTCCTTCTATTGCCCTGTTCTATGGGGTGCTGGATCCAGCTAACTTTACAGCACTGACAAGAACTAGCCTCCTAGCTGTCACTGAATATATCTTAAAGGTGTCCTCATGAAATGACATTTGAGTGGAAGGGAGTTACTGTGTGACATCTTGGGTTGTCTTCTGACAGACCACACTGTAACCAGTAAGGTGTCTCATGTCGCCACTCTGCTGATAATGACAGACTGATTCTGCTCAGGTCTGAATCCTGCCTATAATTAGCCATTTGGGGCTTCTGTCAAAATGTGTTTTTATGATAGGGAGAGATCAGGGTCTGATGGATGCAGTTGTGGCTGACTGACTTACTAGCTCTGCCACTTTGACTTACTGACTCTTACAGGCATAGAAACCAAATCTAAAGCATCATTTGTTTGTCTAGGCTTGCTGATATTAACAAGGATGAGCACCATGTTAGACATTTAAAAAATAATAACATACAATGAAAACACTTCTGCCTGAAAATTTAGACTGGCAGATTCCAAGAGGGACTTGGAACAAAGCTTTAAAAGAGAGAGAGATTATCCTGTTCAAAAGAAGACAAATATCAACCACTAGCCTCTCATTGCTTGCCATAGGTTAGAAACATATATTGCTTAGCTGTTGTCAGGCCAATCATGGTTTCTTTATTCTGCTCCTTAATATCCTGACTCAGAGAACGCTACCATCAAACAGAGGAATCCTCCACAACCCAAACGTACCCACATATACAAAGAATGTTCACATTAAGCTTTTCTATCAATTATGGAATTCAGCTGTCAGAATTAAGAGGGCTTGCACTTTCCCTTCGTCTGACCACCCAAATGAGAATTGTCCAGGCTCAGTCCTGGCATAATAATTCCAACACTGTTTAGAATTGAAGATCCAGTTCTGTCTCTCTTTTCACATGAATTTGCAAGGTTTTTGATGGTTGGTGCTAATCAGGATCGGTGTACAGTTTTGAACCCAGGAAGATCCCTCAGGTCATTCAGATAAGTTTTTCTTCCTTTAATAGCAGTTGTGGGGATACAATTGATGCAGTTCTGGAGAATTTTTCTATCTACTTTTTTTTTTTTTTTTAAGGAGTGCTTGTTTTGGCAGAAGAGGGGGAGCTGAATAATAAGCCTTTTTATTTATCTTGTTTTCAAAGCTCTATTCAATGTGAGCAAAATATTGTTCAGTATTTCTTCCTCTGAAAGAAAATTATATTATATTTGCAATCTACAGATCAATGGCGACATGAAATGTATTTTGTCTTATTTTCTCTTTTCACTTTAGCTTTCTAATTTAAAAACAAAAGATTAAGGCTAAATTCTTCCCTTGGCTACTCATCCAGGAGTTTTCATGGAGGGCCGGTGTATACATACAAGAACAGAAAGCAGAGTAAAATTGCTCTCTGTGTGAAACTTCCATAAACACAACCTGTCCCTTGTGCTGTCTCTTCAGTCCTGGCATTATTTTCCAGCTGTGAGGAAAGGCATGCAGTAATACTTCTGTATATGCACACTTAAAAACACTAGTATTCTTTTGGTTGTGCATGCTTTATGTGATAAATGGAGGAAGTGGGATTGGTACCTTGGGCTAAATTCTGTCCTGTGCTAAGATACACTTGGGGTCAGTGATCCAGTTACAGCTCCCTAATTCTCAAGCTTCTCTGGCCCAGAACCAGACATCAGTTAGAGCAGTTTAATGGCTGCTCTAACTTATGACAGCTGGTTGTGGTCCATAGGGAACCATACACTGGCTGTGAATTACTGTAGCAGGGTTGAGCTCCACCCCTCCCTATCACCGATTTTCCTCTTCTCCCATGATATGCCCTTAGAACTGAGAGAATGGTTGGCAGAGCAGCTGGCTCTTTATGTCAGTTGAGAATTCGCCTGTGCAGGGGAAGTTTTCAGCTTGGCATCTGCGGCCAGATTCTGTCTCCTTTGTGCCATTCATGCAGCTTAAAGGAGCTGGATCAGAAATGAGAATCTGGCCTTCTATGTTTCCTCCTGCAGCTGGAAAATGATGCTATAACTAGAATGAGACCATTGTGCCTCTGCAGGAAGCAGTTACTATATGATGAAAACAAAACCCAGCGCTGAAGGTGGAACAGAACTTGGGTGGCCACAGTGCCTTTTAATATTCAAGGTATGCCAAAGCATTTCACAAGCAACATGTTAGATACAGGGGGTGTATTGATTATGTAGATAAACAACGCTTATATTTATTCTCTGCAATGGCTCTCTCACAGCCTGGGATATCAGAACATGTCTCCTTAAGAGAGGGAACACTGGGCTAGCACCCCGGGGATTATTCCTTACTCCTTTCAAAGTGCCACAGAATCTGTGATTCTGGACAGTTGTTAGAAGCAGGAAGACTGGACATCAGTTTAATGTTACATGTGTGTATAGAACCTATGAGGCTTTGGTGTCCATCCTATCACTGCATTGCAGTGTCTACATTGGACAGTGCCCAAGTTCTAGTGTGGGGCTGGGAACCCACTTAAATTTAAATCATTTTAATTTATTAAAATATCTACTGCAGGAATTTTTCCCTTGGAGCTGTTATGTTAGAATTGTAAAGCATTAGAGATGATCAGCCATTGAGGTTGCTGGACTGGTAGAATATTCTTAGTCCTCTAAATCTGCCTGTATCGGGGGTTCCCTTGATGTAGAATGTAACCTGGATTGTTCCATTGTGAGTGCTGCACTGTCCCATTTTAAAGTTAAACTGAGGACAGAAGATACTTTTAATGTTAATAAAATAAACCATTTTGTTATTTGATAACATTAGTTATTTTTGTTATTGCATATTTCAGTGTTATATAAATATATATCTCTATAGACATTATGTGATAAGACATGACAAGGTTCTGGGTAAATATAGCATATCTCAGGCATTGTTACAAGGCATGTTTGACCCTGTAAGAAATACTAGACCATGACAAGCAGTAAATTTCAAGGAAATTATAGCTCTTGGTTATAAAATGGAAGTTAAATATAAAATAACCCCTCATCCCCTCTGTATTTAGTGGGTGTTGCAGGTCTGGGTATTACCAATAGCCAGTGAAAATGTTTCAGTAATTCTACAGCTCACTCATAAAAGCTTTCTGACGGCCAAGCTGTGTTTTAGGCCATCTCACAGTTTGAGATCTGTCTATCTAGGTTCTTATTTTGGCACCCCTCACCTTTGTATTTCCCAAATGTGAAAACAACAATAGAATCATTCAATATCAATTTGCAGTTCTGTAGCATGAGTTTTGAACTGTTCATGAGCAGCTCTGTAATACACAGGGAAAGGCCGTTAGAGTACCAGATACATAAAGAAAATAGAACAAAATTAATGTTTCGTTGCCATTGATCTTCACAGTTGTATATGTGTAGCAGGTGCTAGTTTGGGTGAATAAGTGAGCACACAGTTTTGTGGTGGTGTGTTGCATTAAATACTGGTACGTTTGTTTGGGCTTTTTAATCACTCCTTTTGCTCACTTCTCTCTTCATCTTTGCTGTTTCATTGTTACAATGACATGAATTGTAATGAATAACATTAACACACCAGGTCTCACATAGAAGGTGCACTGCCAGCTGCCGTTTTCTATCCAGATATCCCAGATGCTGCACGTGGGGTGCACCTAGGTGTTGATGGTTCCAATGCATCAAACTCATATTGAGAAGAACTGGAAAAAAGTATTAAACGGGCAGGTAAATTGGTAGCCATAAACTCCTGGGGGCTTTCACACATGTAATGACACTCAAGGAGTATATAGGCATGCTGGATATTTGGAATCCTTGAAGACACTCTGAGATATTCTATCCAGCAGTTCCGTCCACGCACCTTGTGACCTTCACTGATAAAACAGTTTCTTGTGCTGATTCCTTTGAAGTTCATAAATTCCTCTTTCCCTATTTTGTCTCTCATTTTTGTCAGAATAAAGGGACATAGCCAAGTACTCTGTAAATAGGATGGTTAAGGTTTTGCTTTCCATTGTTCGTAACAGATCTCTTAGCACTTTGAGAATAACATTTCTTCCTGCATTGTGTTTGATCTTTTCTGTTTGTCAAAGAGTATGTTTCCCCTTTTTCTCCTGGAACACAAGCCAACATGGTAATAGGTTGTTAACGTCCTTGTTTGTATAAAGCATCGTCCAGGAGTGTCTCTAATATTGCAGCATTTCTGGGAACAGTTTGTTAGTAAACTCATGACTTGCTGGCTGCCTCTGAAGCAACAATATTACAGGATTCAAACTGGTGGGTGTTTTCTCATTTTGATTTCTTAGCAACAGAATAGGCAATTGCTTTTTAAATAAATATTTAAAATCTGGAGGCGCTCCCCATCACGCTACACTGATTTTAATGTAGGACCAATAATCTGCCAAAAATGATTTGACAGTGGCACATCTAAGTCTAGAATTTTAAATAGTGGAAAAAGATTATTGAGAGTCTGTGCTGCAACTCCACCAGGAAGTGCAGCATGGAAGACTGCTGAGTAGGGTAGGGGGAAGGGTCTTAAAGGTAGCTTTAAGGTATCCTCCTTTGGCTCCCAGAGTAAGTTAGAGCAGTGATTGGCTATTATAATTACAGCACCCTCTTCCTGGGCTGTCTATGGGCTGCTTTGCACCCTGCAGTTGCTGAGCATTTCAGTAGCTGAATGAGCTACACCGACTCCCCTCCTGCCTCTGGCATGCCTCCTACAACAGGGCTTGTGATGAGGCCTGCAGAGAGAAACCTATGGCTGTCCTATGCAGTGTGTGTGTCAGAGGAATTTTCTCCCTGCTGGCTCAAGGATTTTATGACCCCTATATGGTGCTGCCACAGTGGCAGAGAACAATCCCTCCCTCAGGCCTGATCCTGCCCCAGGAAAGTAATTGCTTTTGACTTCAGTTATGCTGCATACAATCAAGCCCTGGGTGATTAGGCAGGCTAAGTGTTGAACAGCCTCACTTCATAAAGCAATCAGGTTGCATCTTGTATCCAGCCTGTTTTATAAGCTGATCTATTCCAGCCTTTGGTGCAGTCTTTCGTTCTTTGGATTGTAAAAAGAGAAGAGTCTTTCCACAGAGGGCACGTATATCCAGTTAGCAAGAGGGAGGCAAGGAGCAAGCCTACTGCTCCTGCGCTTTAAAAATGCCCCTTCAGACACAGCATGTGGTCTTTCTTGAGGTGTAAAGGAAGGAATCCTTTTTAACAAAAGTGTTCTTTGTTTTAACATGCACACACCACAAGTCAGTGAAAGTCAGTTTGATTTTTAGCTCATTTAAATGTATCCAATTATGGTTGGACATCCCCCAAACCCAAAGAAGTGTGAAGACCTGAAGGCTAGATTTTTCAGTAAAGAAATGTACATTCTAAAACACAAGGAGTAGACCCCATCCTTTAAGTAACATATCATAATTATATAATTACTGTATTAGAGCCAGATTCTATTATCCTTACTCACATGGAGTAATACCTGACTAGATAATTACTCCCATCCATGAAACTACTTGAGGAGTAAGGTCTACTCACTGTGAGAAAGGTATCACTATGTGGCCCGGACACAGCACTGATAATTAAAAAGTACTTAAGAACAAAGAAATGTCTAATAACAAATTAGTTGAATAGATAAAAATGGGCATCTATTAATTTGCTTTGAACACAGAATTTGCACAATGTAATTCCAGTCTTCTATAACAAGTGCTGTGTAATACAGCAATAATTTAATATATGAACCACAGTAACACTTAATTCTTAGTATATGCTTAAGGGCATCCTGGTTCTAACTGCCTTAATGTGCATTAATTATTATCTTTCTCTAGAGCCTCCAGTCTGGGGTAGGGGGAGGTTAATGCATTTCTGATTCCCATCTAATCTGTACAAAGTAATGATATAGTTACTGAGAAAAACAAGAAGCTCTTGTACTGAAAATCTCAGACACAGGAGTTACTTATCTGGTTACTAAGACTTTAATTGACATTTTCATTTTTCTAGGATATATTTTATTCCATGGAGTGCTATGATATTGGGGGAAAATTACAGCTGAAGTTAAACTCAAAACATATTAGGACACCCTGCAGAATGGATGTCAGTTGAAGGTCATAAACAACTTTTTTTTGGGGGGGGAAGGAGGCGAAAGCTAAAAAAAATACACTGTAATGAGCAGTTTTGTAGTATGACTAAATTTGTTCACTTTTAATAAAGAGAGAACAGTGAGCTGCTGTTCAGAGCTCAGTGTTTTCTTTCTTTCTTTTTTAATGCAATCTGTACATTTTTGGTGGGCACTAAAGTTCTTATTTGTTTATGCCCTTGCAATCCCAAAATGCATGAAATTCTCTATTTTCAATTTCTGAGATTTTTTTGCAAATACTAAAGAAAAGCTGTCAATTGGGCAATGTGGAATTTTGGACATTCAACCCCATGCACCACCAATGATTTTTTCCCCCATGAAGATTGCCTTTTTTGACCTGCAGCAAATGGGAAGAGTGGCAGTTTGTTTCAGGGTGGCATTGTCAGCAAACAACCCATCCCCTGTCTTCGCCAATCACTTTTTATGAAAAATATTTGTTTTCATGATCACATAGAAAAGATTTTTTTGTGTTTGTTTTAATAGGAAAGAGACCTATATGTGCAGCTGGCAGTTGGTCCATCGTGATTCAGTGTTTCTTTGTGGGCTTGCCATTACCATGGCAGCATTCTCTCTGTGCAAGGCATTTTGGGGGTATGCATCAGTTCTCAAGCCTCTAGAGAAAGGTGGGATAGGTAACAGGAAGGGCAGGCAGGGAATGGAAAATAATTTAAGGTAGACTTATTTTAAAATCTTTCAGGCTGCTCTTTGCTTTTCCTCCCCTTGCCCTCCAGCCCATGCCCATTTCTTCTTCCTTCTCTTTCCTGTATTACCTCCCTTCATTCAGGCAGTCCCCACATACAGCTGTTTTTCTCCTCCCTACCCTCCTTCTCACTTTATTTTTGCTGAAAAAGCTCATCCTGATTCTATATACTGTGCTCTGCCACCTTCTCTGTGACCCATCTGCATGACCAGCATCATAGAGAGGTTCTTGCTAGTTAATCTCTTCTGGGACACTTCTGAGTAGTGAAGACCTGCCATATGTAGAGCTATGAATCTCTACTATTCATGGGTAGGGCTCACAATACGAGAGAGCAGTCCCTAGCGGTGGAATGAAGCAGAAGGCATTTCCATAATGTGTCAAGATTAAGATGTATGGGGGCAGGAGGATTACGGGGATAGTTTGCACTTGTCTTTTGGTTGCCCAGTATTTAACGTTAAATGCAGAGTAATGAAAAACATTCCCAATTAGTTGTGCTTTTCCCAACTGTGACACCTCCACCCACTCAACCTTATCCTACTGAAGAATTTTGCCTAGGACAAATAATTGTTTTGCCCTTTGAAAGTTTTGCAGGATGTGCCACCTTCTTCCAAAAGATTAATGGCCATGGAGTTTTTGGGTGAGCATGGGTTTGTCAGGCTATCAAACTGACCCAACTTTCTTCTTCCCCAATCATTTCGTTTCTCAAAAGCTTCTCAGTATGACAAAAGGCTTGTCTGTGCTCAGCCTGCATCTCACTGAATCATAAAGAGATGGAAAAGCTCTATAAGGGTATCTAGTCCATTCATATGTCACTGCAGAATGATTCTCTACCATACTGCGAACTCCTTAAATCACTTAACAGTGTTGATGGAAAGGAAGTGAGAGTCTGAGCCTCCAAAATGGTGAGCAGCTCCTGCAGGATGCTGAGTACCCTGAACTCCCACTGAAGTCTGTCTAATCCTTTTTTCTATTGGAGCTATATCAGCACTTCACAGAATTGGGTCCTAAATGTACAGAGAAATCCACATGTCATGCACCAATGCCTTTCTTCAGAGACCCACAGGAAAATGTCTTTGGTCCTCACTTTAAATACCTCAATTAAATACCTTCATCTCCAAGTGAGTCTTTGTCTCACCCTCCATTCTCTATAGGTCTTCCAAGATCCTTGTATTTTCCTTCCTACTTTCCCTGATGATAAGGAAACCTCTTCTGGCTGAGGAGGTTTTACTCATAGCTTTCTCCCATGTCCATCAGCTTTGAATTTTCCCTGGTAGGTGTTGGCACTCAAGTGACATCTTCCACCACCAGGAATTGAGCACTCTGCATTACCCTCCTCTTCTGATGGAAAATTGAGTAGTCAGAGGTTAAAGTATCTTCCTAAAGGAGGCTATAACTTGCAAATATTGGTCATTGTAATACAACTCCTAGCGTATCAGTCCCTGAAGCTCAACAAGGTGGAGAACCATCTTTGACTTCTTGGTAAGAAGTGGAGCTGGGTTCTGATGTTCTCCAGCTTACAATAGCGACTGTAAACGGAGCACAGAAAACTTGTTCATGTGAGGTACCTGATTGTTACATCTTCCCTGACTTAACAATGGGAAATCTTCACAATGGGAAACCCACCTTTCGGGGTGAATTTTGAGGACAGGGCTCCTATGCCCACTGTGCAAAGTTTCCAACTACCTATGGAATTTCAGTATTGCCTTTTAGTCAATAGATCTTATTGCTGCAAATGACATAGCTTTTTTTGTTTAGTTTAGTATTTTTTAATCTAACACTTTGCTTCTGCACAGCTTTAGAGATGCAATGAATTTTCTGCCTTGCACTACATTCAAGATATCACATTATGGGCATCAATTATTTGATATGGACACAAACACCTAAATAGTCATGAAACTCTTATTACATGTTAATGAGAATGCCGTGTATATAGGCATTGATGACATTTTGTGAGACTGTACACAAGTAGCTCAGTGGCAGTTTTGTCTGAGCGAGGACTTCTGGATTTGACCCATGGTTTTGTTACAGTATCCCCCAAAGAGTTTACATAGGGATTAATCCTCATGTTAATTATATGTTTGTGCCTCGTGTATTTATATCTAGAAAACCATGTGTTTACATGGTTATTCCACAGCATTGAGCATGCATTTATAGTAACTAGTAAGTTATCAGCATGTCTTTATAGAGAGGCATTGTGGTCCAATAGATAGGGCAATTGACTGGGATTGAGGAGAGCTTTATTCCCATCTTTGCCATTGACTCACAACGTGATGTTAGGCAAGTCACTTAACCTCTCTGTGCCTCAGTTTCCCCATCTTTAAAATGGGGATAATAATTCTTACCCACTTTGGTAAAGCGCTTTGAGGTTTTTGGATGAAAAGTGCTATGTAAGTGCTACATATTATTAATCTTTATTACAGTTCTTCATTGTGCCTTGCAAAGTTGTCCCATTTAGTATCCAGCTTCTTTTGGTGCCACTTTTTAAAGGAAGAGGATTAGCATTGTTCTCTGTTTTTATTTTATTTGAGTGTAATTGATGTAGAGAATAATGTTGGAAGATGACACGTTCCTGAAGAGGAGATTTGCACTTTTCATGCTTGATTCCAATGTTTAAAATATCGCATATTAAAAATGTTTACTCAGGTGATGTTTCCTTTGAATTAGGGCATTCAGGTGGTCCTCTCCCTCCATACACCGGGTTGGCTAGAAATGTTTTGCCAAACTCTAGAGCAGCTGTGTTCCTTAGCATTAAGGGTTCACTGAACCCAGGCTGTTTCTTTTTTTTGGGGGGGGAAATGTCTCAGAAACCACCCCCTCTATCATCCCTACCCCACCATCAAAGGTGTCACACTATCCCTTCCTACAGCAAAGGAGTACTGGTGCAACTTTCTGTTAGCCTGAGAGGGATGCTGGCAAAGGACGTAAAACATTCATTCTCCACTGCCTACCCTCCCTCGGGGTGTGATTTTTTGCTCCTGCCACTCAGTGAATGAGGGATGGAATATGATCCAGAATGAGGACAATAATTAATGGAGAGCAGAGAATTGAGTATCCCTTTTCCAAAAAGGCATAAGACTGAGCTAATACAAAAGTACACTTGGATTTTATCAGATTACCAGGTGATGTTCGAAGGTTTGGTGGTCAAGATAAAAGGGCTGAGATTTCCAGTAGACATATAGGGGGTGTTCATTTACCACTGTTAGGACTGTGATAAATCAAAGACTGAGGGAAGAAATCTGATCTCATTTGTGTAAATCTGGAGTTACTGTATGGAAGTCAGTGAAGTCACCCAGATTAATGCCAGTGTAACAAGAGAACAGAATCTGGACCACTGTCTCTAATATTTTTATTCCTCAGTATAGAACAACAAAGCCAAGGCATAAACATCCATCTTCAGCCAGCATTTCATGGGCATCCAGAGTTCCAGTATTTGTAGATATCCTATTATTCAAATCCAGATCTGTTCCAGGAGTTGTAATAACATCACAAAGGGCTCTTTTATGCTGTCTGACCCCACTGCATAATGTCTCAGCGCCGTGCACCATGAACGTGCCAGCTGGCAGACAGAATCCAAGCAAAGCAGCAGTGAGGTGACGTGTTTAACAAAGGACCAGGATGCAGTGGAGGATGGTGGCAGGGGAAAAGAAGGAGGGGGGTTTTTTTGTAATAAAGTGACAAAGTATTTTCTTCCCTAATTTTCTTGCATTTCCTATTTATACAAAGTATCTTGATCACTGTGTTGCTAAAAAGAGGTTAAAAAAGAGTTAAATGTGAGTTAACTGGGGAGAGAGGGAAACCTGTAAACAATGAATTTACCAGTGGCTATTACTTTTGGACACCTTTACTGTATTGTGACTTGTGTGGAAATGTACAGAATAAAAGTGAAGAAGCGCACTCCTTGGTTGGACCACGTTTCCTTGTGTTATTTGCCAGTGGAGGCAAGTAGCTGCAGCTCCGAGTGCTGCAGAACAATTTTGAGATTCAAAAGCAGTAGCAAGTTCGTGGGGCTGGCCTGGGGAAGAGGCTGTGAGCGTTTCATGAGTGAAGAGTGAAGCAGAAGGCAGGGTAGGTGGAACGCGTGGAACTTTATTAAATCCTGTGCACTGCTTTGTCCATGGGTCTGCATTACGTCCAGCCCCATTCCTCACGTTCCCTGTTTTCCATGTGTCCCTCAATAATAGTCCCTCTGGGAAGCTGGGGGCTTCTGACTCTAGTTCCACTGATCAGGACACAGCAAGGGCTCAGAAGCTGACATGTTGGGGTATTGGGCTTGGGATCAGCCCCTGTTCCAAACTGAGCCAGAAAAAGCTGTTTCTATAATCTGCCCTTGGGCCCCTGGTGGCATAAAAGATTAGTGCACTGGCCTTTCACAGATGTGTCTGGTGCTATCATCCTCGTCCCCAGTTAATGCACACCACAAAACCCGCAGTGTTCAGCTTGACTGGCAGGCGGCTCAGGAGAGAATAAGCAGGACTGAGGTGCACAGGCCACCACCTTGCTCATCCTTTCAAAGAGCCAGTTTCCAAGTGTAACTCAGGGAAAGCAGGTTCTCAGTGTAATAATGTTTTGGTCGCTAACGCAGGGGCACACATTGGGTCTGTTTGTATCCACCCAACAGGAGTCTCTGGGGGGAGAGGGGGCAGCGTTTGCTCTCCTGTCCCGCGCCGCTTCCCTCCAGTTTCCAGCCAGCAATCGCGATTTCCTTTAAGCCAGAGGGATTCCGTCTCTCTCTCTCTCTCCTATTTGATCCAGAGTTTTGTAAGGCATCACACCCTCTCGTCTCCCCTCATGAAACTGTATCTGGGGGGCTTCCTCCTCTGCCATTGCCACTGCTGCCAAGGGCAGGGCCGGCAGCACCCACATCAGTGCAACAGGCTGGGCTGTTGTTCTCTCCTCCGTCCCACCAGCTGTCACTTGTCAACTGCCATGGAATCATCAGCATCCAGCATTCTATTGGTCTCGTTAAAAGATGTCCTCAACCCCCTTTTCCTGCTGTTTGAGCCAGCCTAGCAATGAAACGTCTCTAACTCTACTGCCTGTGTCGGAGGAGGGGGAGAACTGGCATGACTGCAGGGTATGCTGTGTCCCTTTACATATCCGCAGAGCTGAGAAGTTCAGAAACTTGCACGCAGCACAGCTCCCACCGTGGCTAGCTCGAGCCGGGGCTATCAGTCCCTCGCTTTCATACAGAATGAGGGCTGCAATCATACTTGTTTTGGGCCCCTTTGCAACAAAAGGCTGGTACCAAGTGGCCACAGGAGCTATTCTCTGGGAACAACCCAGTGCTCTCTGGTCAGTGCAATCCTGCCTCCACAGCCAGTGAAGGAGGCATTCTTACATCTCATTGATTCAGCCTCCCACATTTCTAAGCATTTAAAGTCAAGCACAAGTGAAGTGGCATGAGAGATTTCAAGCACCGCTTAACGTGCCGCACTAATTTGCCTGGTTATTTGGGAGTTTAGCTGCTGCAGGGATGGTTTCTAACAAATAGTTCTTCTGCACCTTCACAATATGGAGATCTTCCACAAGGCTGGTAAATGCCATGTTGGTTTTTTTCCCCCCTTGCCTGAGGATATAAACGGGAACGTCACCTCTTGGGCTCTCTTCCATCCATTCTTCCCATATCTCAGAAATGCATCAGGCCCCAAACTGTTTCTTCAATCATAGAAATGTAGGGCTGTATGGGGCCTCATGAAGACATCCAGTCCATCCCCCTGCACTGAGACAGGATTAAGTATGCCTAGGCTGTCGCTGACAGGAATTTGTCTAACCCATTCTTGAAAACTGCCTATGATAGAGATTCTACAACCTCCCTAGGTAATCTATTCTATAGCTTAATCAGTCGTATAGTTTAAAAGTTTTTCCTAAATCTCCTTTCCTTCAAACTAAGCTGATTACTACGTCTCCTATCCTCAGTGGACATGAAGAACAATTGCTATCCATCTTCTTCATAACAACCTTTTACATATTTGAAGACTTATCATGGCTCCCATCAATCAAAGCCTTTCCTATTAGAACTGAAACTGTGGGGCAGGAAGGAGGGAAGGGAATCCATCCTAGGTAGAGAAAATAGAGCCTGATACTTCCGCTATAAAAAAAATCTGATGTTTCACTGTAGCCAAGGGACTTTAGCATTTCCCTGCAGTGTTTTTTTTCCCTCACATGGGATATTTTAAAATTAACTGGTGATGCTTAGAAAGGAGACTATCAAGGTTGTCAAATGTAAAATTGACCAATATTGGTAGTGGTCTCATACCTTCAAGATCTGGTTCATATATTTTTTTATTCAAACCTACTGTTGCTATTGATAATTATAATATCTGCAGCTGTGTTAGAGTAATGGCACGCACTCCCATATATGCTGGGTTAGGAGAAACACAGGGGTTATCAAAGCTGTTCTTTCCCTCCTTTCAGCCCATACTCTAATCTGTCTCTGTGTAAGTGTATGTTTGTTTCCTGATGGGATGTGTTTGTGCAATATACAGTGAAATCCATGCAACTGATCACCCTTCTTATCACCATCCCATCTTAAAAGATCATCCCCAAAGAACAGGCAAACATCCTGGGTTTACCCCACACCATGTGTAGTCAATTGTATCAGTGCAATGTAGGTGTAAAACATTAACATCAGAATGGTAGCACATTGCACTCTCTTTCTACTGATGCAAGTGAGTACACAATGAAGAATTGGATCTCTTGAGTAGGACCATATTTCCCTTGAATAGGAGAACACCAGTCTTAAGCAAATTATTTTTGACAGAACCACAAATGGTCCCATTAGAGATGATACACTGAAAATGTTAAATATAAACACACACACACGAAGTAGGCCTTAGGGATTTACAACTACAGCTGGGTGAATTTTTGGCAACTAGTAAATCATCTGAAAAATGCATTGTGGGGACACCAAAACCATCTGTGAATTTGGGTCAAACAGTTTCAGCTAGGGAAAAAAAAATGGATTTTTAAAAAGTTGAAATGGTTCTTTCTGACCATTTCTAAATTAATTATTTCAGCATTTCATTTTGAAAAATGTATATTATTACACAAACAAAGGTGAAAACACATGGGGGAAAAAATCATTTTGATTCATTTTTTTTCTTTCACATTAGATTTTTTTTTTTTTTTTTTTTTTTTTTGGTTCCAAACATTTTTTTCAGTTTTTCATTTTGGTGGGAAAAAAAAAATCAGCTTTGGTTCAACACAAGACAATTTTTTCCCTCTTTTTTCTTTTTTTCTCAGTTTGCCCCCTGAACTGGAAAATTCATTTATTCTCTCAGCTTTTCTTACTAGCTGTCGTGCAGTGGCACATGGGCAGTCTCTAGATCATGGTGCCCATTCTGCCCACCAGCCGCCCAGACTTTAAGCAGAAAGTGAAATCCATTTGGGCAGCCAGTAGCGAGGGGCGCGTTGTCTCTGGCATGCAGGGGAATTGGAAGGCAGTGGGCTGGGGTACTGCTTGAACCCAACTGAATCAGTGACTTTTGGAAAGGGGAACCTAATGGGTATTGCGGGGCAACAGGCACCCCACTACATCAGGAGGAATTGCTCACATCATATGAAAGGTTGCAAGACTACTGGCTGCACACAGACATTTATAAGCTACCAGCTGGTAATAATCCATATCAAAACAAATCCACAGCTGGCTGAGTGGTAGCTTACCATTGTACGGAATTCCCTTCCTCAACATGGCCAACCCCAAGCATTCAAATAAATAAATATCATAAGATTTTTTTAAAAAAAGGTTCTTTTTATTTGCTTTCTAGTTTCTGAGCCTTCAGAGTGTACTTGGATCATGTTATTCAGGCTTTTATCTGAACCCATGAGGGCTTGAAACTTTCCTTTTTTTAAGAAAAGGAAAGCTGAGATTCTTACCTTATCACATGCCCCCAGGAGCTGGCTCATGGATCCCAAGTATTGTGGGATTCAAGATAGAAATTATGAAAGTTGGCAACACTTCCTGCTGAATTAATTCCCCCGCCCCTTCATCTGTCTACTGGTTTAGACCATCTGCTCACTGGTGCAGGGTCTGTGTTGAAAAAGCATCTAGCACATTTTAGGTTCCCCTGCACTATAACAGTAATTATTAATGTTACGCCACGTGTCGGATTTTCATGTAAGACTTCATGTGTGACACATCACAAAGGTAAGCCAGAAAGCTCCTTTTAGTTCTGGAGACAGAATGCATGCGACGCCAGCCATGCTGCTTAAGAGAAGGATGAAAGGGTGCCGGTTAACTGTTGTTTAGCACCAATGAAATGCATTGCGATGAGTCTGTTCTTTGATATGTTCTGTTTAAGTACCTGTGCTAACTGAAAGGATTCAGCTGTATAATTCATAGTCTTAGGCCAGAATGGATCATTATGGTCCAGTCTGACCTCCTTTATAATATAGGCCAACTGCCCCAATAAAGTCCTAGAGCAGATCTTTTAGAAAAATACCCAATCTTGATTTAAAAATTGCCAGTGATGAAGAATCCACCACAACCCTTGGGAAGTTGTTCCAATGGTTAATTCCCCTCAATGTCAAAAATGTATATGTTAGTTCCAATCTGAAGTTCTCTAGCTTCAACTTCCAGCCATTGGATCATGTTATGCAGTACCTTTCTCTGCTAGATTGAAGAGCCCCATTATTAAATGTAGCCACTCAGATCCTAATCAGATCAGCATGACACAAAGGCCATGTAGCCGGGAGGTGAGATTGACTCAGAGGGAGAGCCAAACCCTGCTTGGAGGTGGGAACCCAGGAAGACAACACCTGACCGGAAGCAGGTAGGCGGAGCTAGGCCTTTAAAACCCAGGCCTGCTCGCTCAGTCAGGGGCCAGCGGCCGAGGGAGAAGGATGCCTCTCTCTTGGTGCTCAAGCTGCCTACTGCTTCTGTGGGACCTGACTGAGGGAAACTCAGCCATGGCTGGGAAGAAGGATGATTTGTGACAGAAACCATCTTGACTAAAGCCTGTACCTTCCTATATTCAGTTTTAGACTTTGAGAAGCATTTTCTCACTTTTATTTGCTTGTAATCATCCCTACTTTTTTTCTTTTACTTGGCATCACTTAACCTATATTAATACATTGTTATTGTTAATAAATTTGTTTTATTTTATTATAAATAAGCTCAGTACTATGTTTGATGGGAAGGGTGTGTTTGCCCCAATTAAGTTAATGAGCTCTAATGTGCTTTTGTCTCTTTAAAGGAGAAACAAACCTTATTATTTTTCTGAGTTGTCCAGCTAAGGGCCTACATTTTGGGGAAATCCAGGACTGGCAGTATGTTGGGGGATCACCTTGCTGATTGTAACCAAGACTAGTGGAAGCCAGAGTGAGGTTGTGGGACTGTAGAGAGGCTTCTGGGGTCAGAGCTACTGTCTAGCGCACATGCACAATGTGACCTGCATGCTTGTAGGCTAGCTGTAAGCATGCCAAGCTGGGAGCTCAAACAATAAAGCTTGTAAGGCACCCAGGGTAGCAAGGGCTGGCAAGTAGTGACACAACCCTTTACTGCTCTGGATTGCATACCCCAGAGTGTGACAGTCCCCCCCCCCTTAGCCTTTTCTTTGTTAAGCTAAATAGAATGAACTCTTTAAGTCTAGTACTATAAAGGGTGTTCTTTAATCCTTTAATCATGCTCATGGCTCTTCTCTGAACCCTTTCCAATCTATCAGTGGCAGTGGTCAACCCAATGCCAAATAAAGAGGTAAAAATCGCCTCTCAATTCCTACTCGATATTTTGCTGTTTATGAATCCTATGATTACATTAGATCTTTTGGTTACAGAATCATATTGGGAGCTAGTGGTCAGCTAATTATCCACCATGACCACCACATCTTTTTCAGAGCTTCTGTTTCCCAGGATAGTTCCCCATTCTGTAAGTATGGCCTACATTCTTTGCTCCTAGATGTATACATTTACATTTAGTTATACTTCAACTCTTATAGTTTGCTTGGGCCCAGTTTACCAAGTGATCCAGATTGCTCTGAATCCTTACAGAAACATGGCCAAGGATGCTACTACTACTCATACTCAAGAATGAGGAATTCCACAAGCAGGAATGTGACATGCACAGGCCCAGGTATCAGAAGAATAAAGGTTACTCCCAAGAGACATGTGATGTGGTTTCCACCCCACACAGGAGTGGAATGGGTTAATGGAGGCCTTGTGAGCCTACCATACCTTGCCCCAGAAAGGAGCAGTGGAGGTGAGTCCTCCAAGCTGCTTAGAGAGGCTGCGTAGGGCACAGCGAATTAGAGAAGAGATGCAGGGAGCAGCCAATCTGGGCCATGCAGGCCCATATAAGAGGAACTGCAGTGCAGAGTAGGGGTCAGTTGCTCCTGGGAGCTCAAAGAATGAGGACTGTGTCCCTAGTGGGTTGAAGGAACTCTAGCACCTTGGACAGAGCAGCTGTTGGCAGAGACCGGGGGGGGGCAAGAGGGAGCTCCTGTCTGGCGTCTGGGTAGCTGAATGCCCTGAGGTAAGGGCAAAGAAGGTGCTGTGGCCATGTGCAAGTGGCCCAGAATTGTAGCACCATTGAGAGAAGTTAAAGAGATGCAGCAGGAGGTTGCTATCTACAGGACCCACAGTAGTGGGTAGACCTGGCTCTCCCACATTAGCCACTGTGGAAGTGGCCTGACTATTGGACTGCGATACACATCTCAGAAGGGGGAAACCCAGATGGTGACCTGGCTGGAGACACAAGTCAAAAAGAGAATGCTGTGGTTCCTGGAGTGAGGCGGGTCTGCAGGCAGAGATGATGACACAAGAGGCACCACCAGAAGAGGGTGCACACACTGGTGGAGCTAATTCCCAGAACAGCAATCTAGAGGTGCCACACCGTGGGGAGTGACCTCCGTCACAAAACGTGAAACACTAATGCTGAAACTGAGCATACAAACTCCAGACACCAAGACATGGAATCAGCAGGACTCTCTGTCAACTACATAGAAAGCCAGACAAGACTATGAATGGTCTATATTCATGATGCTCAATCCTCTGTCAAATCAAAAGCCAGTGGAAATCAGTAGCAGTGAGTGTAACAGAACCTTGTGACTGCAGCTGAATCTGTCTATTTACACATTCATCACCAAGGCATCCAAGTATCTTTCAAGAAAATAAAACAGGTGGTGGTTTGCTGAGTAGTTCTCTCTAATCCCAGTGTAAAGAAGGATATGTGGCTTTTTAACCCTGACTGCACAGTTTGGCAGAAGCTGGAAGCTATTTCTAGAGTGGTAGCAGACCGCCTCTTACCAAAGAGCTGAAATAGGCCAATACTGATGGAACTTTCTGCCTTGTCAGACAAGGATGGCAGGCCACAACCTGGTAGAGTTTGGTTTGCAAGGGTGGCTGGAAAAGGAAGAGGAGATATACATAAGACAACAATGAGAAAACCAAGACTATATTTCTGACCTGTGCTTTGGCTCTTTCATCCTGTATCCCCCTGCCAACCCACCTTGAGTCAAACCGTTTGCTACGCGGCCCATGCTGGGACACAAGGATTTGATTATATGTTTGCTGATATAACTAGCCAGCAGAAGCTAGAATTGTGTATGTTAGGGGTGGAGTCTGATTTCACACACCTACATGCTGTGTTTATATGTCTGTCTAGTCTGTATATATACATAGTGGGTCAATTTCTTTGCTGGTAAAAATTGGCAGAACTCCAACTGATTTCAATATTGCTATGCCAGTTTAGAGCAGTGGAAAAACCCACTCTCTATATAATATGTTCGGGCGGGGTGTCTAAAATTCACTGGTGGATGAAATGGTCTAAATGTTGTCTGCAAAGTGTTGTGGGATTCCCTTGTGATGAACAGCACTACATAAATGTGAGGGATGATTATTCTGGACATTCATTTTTTCTCATTTCCTCCCTGTTCTGCTATATCTTACGAAGTATAAAGCAGAAGAGCAGACATAATTGGTGGTGCCCAATTGAGAGAGAGAGAGAGCGTGCGCGTGCAGAATGAAGACAATGAGTAATTCTAACAACTACTCAATGCATTTGCAGGTATTTAGAGTTCTAAATGGCCTTCACAGTCACTAGGATCTACCCAGGTAAGTTCCTCCCACAGTTCTCAGCCACATGCCATGTAGTGATGAAGCAAGTAACTGCAATTTAAGATTTATTCCCAGATAAAAACACAATTAATATTATGGTGAAGTGGTACCAAGATTATAGTTAAGATTGTAGAGTAAAACAGACATCTATTAATTTAAAACAATATCCATGGTATGTTTATATCCATATATTACGAGTGTGTATTGGTGTGTCTGCATGCTTGTGTTTGACTGTCTTCTGCATTTAAAAAACCTATACACTAGAATTTCTAGACAGACTAAATTAAGGTTCCAACGCTACCCCTGAGATGTGATCTTTGACCTGTACCAGGAAAGTACGGGAAGATCTAGTCTCTAGTTAGCAAGTGGATTTGCATTTTTACAGTACTGCAGGCCAGTGTGTAATGCATTTTGGTATGATAATAGGAGTCTGTGGCTGATAGCTGAACAGTAAGTGGGGGATGGTAGTTAGGATCGGTAGGCACACTTTAAGTTGGTAAATGAATATCTTCAAACTTTCTGCTATTTAGGATTTTTTTTTTTTTTTTGAAACATGACATAATTTTCTGTATTCTGTTTAAATAACTTCAGTATTCTAATAATATTGATTTAAATTGACAATGACTTTAACCATTACAGAAAGCAAGTGCTCAGGACTTTCTGAAAATCAGGCCCATTTAAACTGCGTCAGTTTGGGCACATTGAACATGAGAGAGACCTGAAAATCACACTTCTGAAAATCTTGGCCTAAATATCTAACGAATGTTGTGAAATTCAGAGACCCCATAGCAAGAAATGGGGCCAGAAATGGACAACAGCCAATTTTCCACTTTCAGCATCTTTCTTGCTACCTAGCTATAGGAGTGATCCAACTTTTAAATATGCTGTTTACAGACTGACACGCTCGGCTACAATTGTCCCAGAGCCGCACGTCTGCCTTGTACAGACAGCTTGTGCAGCCTCAAGCTCTTGACTCATTGTGTAGCTCCCTTGCTGCTTCTCACTCTCCGTTAAGTGGCATGAAACACTCCATTATTCCAGCTTTTTGCCATTTGTCCTTATTAACTCACAGTGACAACACAAGCGAGCAAAGCAGGTGACTGCTGACAGCTACTACATTGAGGCACAGCTGTTGTTTCTCTCCTGTAGCGGAGAGTACTGCTGACCTTTTGGGCCAACTTATTAGCCAATAGTTGGGGCCTTTCTGATAGGAGGAGACATTGATTATATGAGGCAGGTATATGTTTATTTACAAAGCCTGCACACAAAGTTCGGTTCCCCTGAACACTATAGAGTTAACCAGTCAGCAGTATCCTTCCTTCCTATCTCCAGATCTGTCACTCCAGAGCGCTCTGTGCCCAAGAAGCTCAGTCTCCTCGCTCCTACTCAGGGCCAGGCTCACAGCTACTTCTCTTCTGCCTCTAATCCCACAATCTGTAAAGTGTTTTGAGCTCTGCTGATGAAAAGTGTCATGTAAGAGGTGGGTATTTTTGAAGTGCAATGTATCATAGCAACCATACATTCCAGCTCCCATTTTAAGACCCTTTTTCTCATTGGCCACACTGTGTGTGCATGTATGTGCTAGAGTTTGATCAGACATTTTGAGGAAATGAACCCTTAGAAGGAGCCAACCCTGAGAAGAAGGCTTGGGCTGAGGGTTTCATGTAGTACTGATTTAGGATGATCCTTTTGTTATTAAACCAGAGTCCAGGAAGAATGCATTTTCCCACCCTGTGTGGAGGTTATTTAAGAGTGGGGTGGGAGAATGTTTTCACCAGTTAATTTCATGCCAAAACAAAAGCCACTGCACAAACATGCCCATAAATCTCCACCATTTCTCTGATGATTGGAGAATAACTAATAAGATCCTATGAATAACAGTAAATCACACTTGGGGATTGGCTCCATGACTACATTTGCAAATTAGGGTTTTTTTTGCTATTTGACTAACTCTTTGTAGGAATAGCTCTGACTCACTGGAAATATAACTTTATGCCATTCCAAAACAGCCTATCAGAAGAAGATACCAACAGTACCTCCAGACACTAGACAACCTTTCAATCCATGTATCAAAGTTCTCATCCTTCCCCACTGAAACAATAAAAGAAAGTGAATTGATATGCAGAGCATATTAAAAAACAGTTAAAAAACCCATAAAGCAATGTCATTGGCTCTCCCAAACTCCTATTTAAAGACATCAGCAGGCCTCAGATTTTCTACAGCCAAGAACAAAAAGTAACTAGATAGATTATATTAATAAATGTGAACATTTAATTAAATATCACACTGCCTGAAGGCTGCTAACAGGGGCCCCAATACAAATCTTTTGTTGTTTCTGTAGACTCCTGTTTGACACTGATGCAATTTATATATATTTATTATTTATGCTGTGCTAACAGGACCTATATTAACATTGTAAGCAGTCTGGCATAGGGGAAAACAAAAAGCTCAGTCTGCTTGTTTGGAAAGGTCTGCAGTGCAGTATCTTAGTGTTTATCCAGTATAAATCAAAAGCAAATGGCCTGGAGGGCTGAAAATAATAATGTATAGCTTAAAATAGAAATATGGTTGGATTCTTGTAGTGTTAAAGGACATTTAAAAGCAAGTTGCAGTAATGGGAGTGATGCTACTGAAGTGCACTTTCATCTCTTCCTCTCAGGATCTGTGAACCTTTCAATACTACATTATGAATAAGGGAAATTAATAATAATAATAAAAACAACATTACATTAGAGTCGAGAAGCCTCAGCCAAGATTTGAGCCCATTTGTGCGGGGCATTGTATATACAATACTAAGAGATGGGCCCTACCCCAAAGAACATACAAAAAGTTGCTGATAGATCAAAAGACTCAGCATGAAAACCTGCTCCTTATTCATCCCTAGATGGAAAATATCAATGAGCAAGCACAGCACAACCCCATACCACACACAAGTCTAACCCCAAAACAAAGTAGGTCAAGGAAACTTGATCAGATAATCTACTTGCCAAAATCTCAATAGTCATGCTTTAAAAAAGAATGGTAAAGAAAATGATAATTGCCAAGTTCATCAATGTCAAGAGAGAGTTTCTTGAGCATAGGTCTAAGAATGGCTCACTTAACAGATGCTGGAATCTGATCTGCCTGGGAAGACCCTTGTACTCGTATGTTACCACATTTAAGTTAATGAGGCTCTATGCCAGCACAAAAGTCCAACTGTGCCGATCTAATTGCAGGATCAGAACATATATTTCCACTGGTTGTGAGGATGGTGGGCCTGACTCTTCTCTTACTTACATTGGTTTTACAGCTGTGTAACTGCATTGATTTCACTGGAGTTATTCTTGATTTACACTAGCCTGATCAAAAAGAGAATTAGACCAGCTGAATGAATGTGGAGAAGGAAGGACCAAAGAGATGACCAAAGTGAAGGGGAGGAGGAAACAAGAAGAAAAATAAAAACAGGGGGACATAAGGAAATAAAATATTATTGCTATTTTTAAAAACTCTTCATTTACAGTACTGCCAACCAAATTATTCGAAAAGCATGACACAAAAATCATGATCGGCTTAACTACCCTGAAATTTTAAAAATTAATACATTTTGGGTTTTTTTACTTTACCTTCAGGTTTTCAAGCCTTTTAGAGTTCACATTTCATACTTTCCCCTGCAATCAGGAGGGCTAGAAGCTTCTTTAAAATGAAAGATGAGTATATTGTGTAATCATATGACTCTGGAAGCTGGGGCTTAAAGAAAAACTCATCATGAGACTTTATGATAACTTTGTGAGAATTGACAATACTTAATTTATCATGGAGTGGTATCTTACTTGACTTGCTATCTGAGGTACTCAATACTTATATGGCAGTGCATGTATATTTAGTAGTCTTAGTAAACTACTTACAGTAGTAAAGCTAACCATCTGCATTGGTGTTTACAGGATTGGGGCCTTAGTGTGTTTATTGAAATGCTATGTTTATGTGCTAATCAATTTATCCAGTGTACCCAGTCTGGGTCATTGAGAGTTGAAGTAGTTTGTATGTGAGTAATCATCAATAGCTTGGGGCCAAAAGCAGAACACTACAAACTCTATAATGGCAACATTTCTGAACAATTGTTAGATTACCTGTTGATGTTGTCTCTCTCTCTAACACTGAGCATCGTAATTTTACTAATCCTTCCCAGTAGGAGGTTCATCTTGATAATCCACATTAGGACTCAAGGAAAGCAGCTCATCATTTAAATTCACAACAGGCAAAACAGCTCACAGCTGCTGACATTTTTTAAAAAATTTAGCCGTGCTTTAATTAAATCATAGATGAACTCATTGCAAATTGAAAACCAAAATGTATTTCTTTAAAATAAAGGAACATAGGTGATAACTTTGAAAGGTCTTGTTTTCCCATACATTCAGCTGAGAGCTACATCACATGTGTCCTCCTCGGTATCAGGAGAATTTTACAGTGGAAGTGTCCTACTTGAGTGGTTTTTAAGAAACTTGAAAGCTCCTTTTTAGTGATTTAATCTTCATTGAAGCTAAATGTAGTGATTAAAATAGCTTTTATATCATATTCTGGTTGCTGTTGTTTTTACTTGAATCATAAAATATTTTGTTAATGAGAATTTTTAGAATTATTGACTAAATGGTGGCTTGGGTGATTGGCAAAAACATAGAGTGTTTCATCTCTAAGACCATCATTGCAGTCCCAGTTCTGGTTGGCAGTAACCAAACTGTGTCACAATCTGATGGCAGTTGAGGAGATTATATGAAATGATCTTGGCAGTCTCTGTTTACAATACTTCCTCCTAGTGGAGGTACGTCCACTACCACAGTTGACACAAGCTGACAGTCTCTACAGAGGTGTCAAAGACTGATTAGCCAGGGAGTTAAGCACAGCCCTCTTACCTGTAAAAGCTGGTACCTCCATGTCACAACTGAAGTATCATAGCAGGACAGCTTGGGCATGTTACTGCTGTTTGCATATCACCCGTTAAGTGGATAATTGAGCTGATCAGAAAACTGAAAGTTTCCGGTGAGAGATTTTTTTCCTTTTTTTCCTGCTAGTAGTTTCAAAACAACTCAGATTGACGTTTGTTTTGTTTTGGCTTAAGATATCATTTTGGTTGTTTTAAACGAAAAAATGAAATGAAACAAAACAAAACATTTTAAGCTGAAACAAAACAAAGCTTGTAGTTTTGAATCAACATTTCAACATAACGTATTATTTTGTTTTGGTTTTTAGAAACTGCAAAGCTGAAATGAAATGCCATTTTTAAAGTCAAAATGAAATGAACATTTTTGTTTTATTTCAAAATGTTGAGCTGAAAAAATCAAAACTTTTTGCTAGAACTATCAAATTTCCATGACATTTTCCAATGTTTATGGAACTGTATTATTCAGCAGGAGCATTTTGTTGATGAGAAATTTCAGACAGTGGATCACTAGACCTTTGTCTCCAGGATTGTCATTCCAGCACATTTTCCCAAGCACAAAATAAGAAAATATTAAAATACATAACATGTATGCACAAGAGTAACTTTATGCAGGTGAAGAAAATGGAATTAGTCAACTATGTAAAGTTACACACAAGTATAAGTGTTTGCAGGATTGAGGCCTAAGGTTGAGCAGTTTGAGGCATCAAATGTGTTGGTTTCAGTTGTTTTTAATATCTTCTGTGAAACATCTAGCACACTTTTGGATACTTTAAAATAATAATATTGCATTAACTGTTTCTTGGTTTGCATTCTTCATCAATATGCACAGCAAAACTGATTTTTAATGAGTGGATAACTTTTAAACTACAATTTGCGATGTGAATGATTATTATTTTTTAAACCACATCAATTTTTTTCTATTCTAATTATAGGGCTGATAGTTTCTGTGACAATATGCATGTCATTGTGCAGCCTTGATGTAAAGATCGTCTGAGAGGCAGCACAACTCAGAAGCAGTTGATTCCAGTGTTCAATACATCTACTAAATAATTCAGTATAACTAATGGAAATCTGATTTTAGTGAAGGAGTAGGATTCAGTGGGCACTCAGTGCTGGTTTGGGCAGCCATACCCTGGAGAACAACACTGGAGCAAAAGATGAAAAAATCTTTAAACTGTTTTCATGTTCTCTCTTCTGGTTTCCCAGAATTATATTATTTCTTCCTGATGGCGGCTGCAGCTGAGAGGGTGAGAGAAAGAAATTGATATTTACAGTATGTCTGAAACGAACAAAGAAAGTTCAAACCAAGCTGACCTATTAACTGGCATGTGTGTCTTTGTTTGCTTTTAGAAATGCATGGCATTTTTCTGCTAAGTGATGGGAGCAAACACTTATTGGAGGCAATTTGCGCAAAAGATTGCCTCCATATTTCATACCCAGGTTTTAGGGCTAGAATTTTCAAAGGAGTCTAAGGAGGTGAGGTGCCCAATTCTCACTGAAAGTTTGAGAGCTGGGTGCCTGACTCTTATTGGCGACTTTGGAAATCCTTGCCTAGAGGTGCTGAGCACCCACTACGCCAACAGAAGTCTAAGGGAGCTGAGGGCACTCAAAACCTTCAAAGAAAATAATCAGCAAGATGAATTCTAATATGAAAGGGCTTCTATTTTTAGGCACAGTCAGAATTGGGAATCTTGAGTATCTTTAGGAAAACCTGTCCTTTCCAAAATTACTGTGAGCACCAGCTGGTGGAAATATGTGGGGTCATTTACTGGTGCCTTACAATTTTGCATCAACAGTCAAAGAGCCTTATTCCCTTGGTCCTTGCTCTTAGTTTTTTCCTTTCTAAAGGGACTAGTCTTCACCACTGTTCTTTCCCTCTTGGAGACACTGTTTCAGGCAGTGAAGAAGCTACTTGAAAGTAGAGGTTTGACCCCTGTCGCTGCTAATCTACTCTATTGCTGGCTTTTTTTTTTTTTTTTAAAAACCAACCTAAAATTGATAGCTACATATAAACCATCAGGCAAGGATTTAAAACCTAGCAGGTTTCTCTAGAAGCCTGTAAGCAAGATCTCCTTTTTAATTAAATTTAACTTCCTTGTGTGTCTAGATCAGACTATTAACAACCAAGGGCTGTCTTTCAGTATAGATATTTTTATTCATCACGTTACCCAGGCTCTTTGTCTTCACGTCGCCTGCCCCATCCTCCAGGAAGACCATCGAGATGTAGGAAATAAACCCATTGATTGGGATAGGCAAAATAAGAAGAGACAAGATGGTGAAGCAGAACTTGGCAGAATTCACTAGCTGCATCTAATGAGGAGAATATTGTTGCACCAGTTAACTGGTCAGACCTTATCTTCCATGGTTCCTTATCATCATTCTTTTCCATCTTGTCCAGTTGATTCTTCACTTTGGGAAGTGGCAGCTTTGGCATCCGTTGTGTTGTGCTGAGCAAATAAGGTATGGCCTCTCACTGTCAATAGGCTCTACCGTGGTTCTCGATTCAGATGGGCATATGCACCCAACTGTCCCGTCTTCCTCTAAATACTTTAGGAGGCCCATCTCACCAGCTGTGAGTCAGTCTAGAAAGTCACTTGTCATAGTCCTATTAATGTCGAAGGTGTCAAACATTGTGGGCTCTTTGGAGCAGGAATATCTCTTACAATGTTTGTACAGTGCATAGCACAATGAGGTGCCTCTAGGTGCTACTTTAATACAAATAAGGAATATATGTGTTTTTATTATTAATATTAGCTTTCCAGGATTGAGGTGTGTTTTGATTTGTTTTTTTAAATCAGAGTCCCTTCAGATCCTAATTCGTCCACAGTTGAACAGATACATAATCTTGTATGCAACTGAGTCTTAGCCTCTCAAAATCCAAAAGAAAGACACATCACATAAGATTAGAATTTGGTTCAGTGTGTGCTCAGTTTCAGCAAATTCATCTCTGAGATGTGGTGGGGAAATACCAGGGATTGCTGTCACTGGGAAAAAGTGTCTGTTGAAACTGCTTTACAATGGAAAACTGGGTTTTCAACAAAATGAAAATTGTAATGAAAAGTGACTGTTTTCTGCAGAAAGGTAGGGTTTTTTTGTTTTGTTTTGTTTTTTAAATGAAAAACCTGAGATTTTCCTTATTCAACAAAAAGCTGAAATTTTCTGCAGGGGGGAAAATATTCTGACTAGCTCTAGGTGTCACTTTTGTCTCTGGCCCACAGAAAAACATACAAGTCAATCTGCAACATTCTTCCCTTGTCTCACCAGGCTGCTCCAATCTCACTCTCCATTGAGAGTGCACAGTTTCGGTGGCACTCAGATGGAGAAATCTTTGAGGCCAAGGTTGTTAAACATTCTAGGGTATTTGGGGCAGGGAATGTTAGTATGTTTGTACAGTGCCTGGCACAGTGGTTTTCAACCTTGTGGTCTGCGCAGCCCTGGGCATCCACAAATTATGTCTAAGATTTCCAAAGATTTCCTCCATTTGACATTTTTCAGGGATCCACAAATGAAAAAAGGTTAAAAACCATTGGCCTAGCACAATAGGACACAGTTCTCAGGTGGAGATCTGCAGAGAGTGTGCAAGCCAGTTACTAAATATCCCTCTTTCTTGCTGTGCGGCTTGCAGAATTTTCATCACACAAGAAGGAAGTCGATTTCTCACTGCAGTCCTGGCCATTTGACTCCAGAAGCCTGGCTTCTGTTGCTGAACTCCACTAGCCCAGCAGCTAGAAAGAACTGTTCTCTCTGAACCAGTCTACTACTTTGCATTGATGATCAAAGTTGCTTATCTTCAGTGACATTGCTATCATTAAATCCCCCTGTGGCTGTGTGATGGAAGAAATGGAAGGGATTAGTTTACTTCACCCAGAAAGAATCCAGGTGGGTGTAATTATCCAGTCTGGGATTTACTGTACAGTGCCTTTTATTGTTACAGGTGGAAGGTGTTAGATGATGCAATGTACACTTTTGCCAGACTGAGGACTTTCTTAGCTCATTTCTCTGGAAACAGGAGAGGAATCTGAACTGGATTTCTGTACTAGCCTGGAATAGGAGCTGTAAATTATGACCCCAAAAGAAGACCAAAATCCCAAATGCTGTGCACCTTAATAGCCAAGAAATAGTCTTATTCCAGGGTTTAGAGATTAGAGAGAATATGCCTGATTTTAGCTGAATCTGCTACATTTGTAATTCGATTGGGGAGCATTCTCATTTAACAGATGCAATGAGGCTAAGGGAGGAGGGGAACCTGCTGCTAAAGTGAAAGGTTTGATGTAATTCCAGCAGTCAACAGAACTCGAAGTGTTGAAATTCCATGGAAAAAAAAGTTGTTCTTGTAGTATTTTCAGCCTAACTGGAAATTAAAAGTACCAGACATCTTTTCCTCCCACTATTTCCAGCCCAATTCTGGGCAGTCAAGAGATTCAGATAAGGCTGGATTCAAAGCCCAGTGAAGTTAAGGTAAGGGCTCTTCTCCACTTCCACCAGCTTTCAATCAGACCTAGCACCAAAAACTGCAAGAATTCTTTGTGTCTGAAATTTCTGAGACCTGTTGATGGTTACGTTGGACCTAAATGTGAATGTCCTACGCGCTGTGGCTGACGGTGAAATTAATCCATGCTAGCCCTCTGAACTCCTTACTCCTGCACCTTGCAAACAGGAAGACAGACTCAGTGGGATTTTTTTTTCTTTTAAAGTAACCATGCACAGGGGCTCACCCCCACTTACTAGGCCCCAATACAACAGTTAGAGGGCTGATGCTGCATCTCCAATTAACAAAACTTGTGGGGGGGGGGGGGGATTGTCACCAGCAGAAGAGGGTTGGTAGAGCCTCTCTTCCCAAACCAAGCTTACTAGCTGGTCACCAGAGCCCCAGTGCATACAACATATGAAATTGCAGAGGGGCTGCTGCCCTGCAGATACCTTGTCTGAGCAGGAACCGAGGAACTCCTACTCCCAGCCCCTCTCCCCTGCCTTCCTGCAGTCCCGGTGGGCGAGCCTGCCCCTCGAGTGACCTGCTTTTAATCAGCTTCCCCACCAGCGGCTCATCACATGAGTGCAAAGTGCTCGCTGGCGCTCTGCTCGCTCCCAGCCTCCCTCCTCCTCCTCCTCCAGTCTGCGCTCTGGTGAGAGCAAGCGAGGAGCGCGTTCCCCGCCGCGAGGAGTCACAGCTGGGGGAGCCAATCCAAGCCGGCGGGGGGCAGCCCGCCCGAGAAGGGGGTCGGCCCTGCGCTCCGCGGCAGCGTGCAGCGAGCCCCGCAGCACTGAAGGCAGGCGGCTCGGCGGACAAGGGCGCTTTGCAACTCCACGTAAGTGCCCGTCTCCGGCCGGGCTGGGGGCGCCTGGCAGGGGTTCGCCTCCGATGCGCTTCCTCCCGGGGCAGTGACGGCCGGGGGGGGGAGCTGCAGGGCCGCTGAGGGCTAGATCCGGCCCCGGCGGGGCTGGGGCTCGTCGCTGCCTGGCCGAGAGCGGGGCACGGGCGGGGCGCCGCACTCACCTGGCCCGGCCGGCTCGCGGCGCGGCGCGGACACGCGTCTGGTTGCCCGGGGCAGGGGAGCGGCTCGGGCTCCCTCCGCAGCGCTGGGGGGCAATTCCTTGGGCGGGTCCTCGCCAGCTAGCAGTGGGCTGGGGGGGGGGGGGACACACAGGGAAGCTGAGTAGTGCCGGGGGGGACGCTGATTCGGACAGGCCCGAGAAGAGATCGGGGTCTCGGTGTCTGTCTCCTCCCCCCGTCCCGCGTGGGGCCGGCTGGGGTCGGACAGAGCTGCTCCCCCGGTGGATGCGGTGGCTCGGAGGGCAGCCTGCGATTTTCCTTGCAAAAGACAGCGCTGAAGTGTTCCCCACGCTGTACCCCCCACCCCCCTTCGGTGACTGAAGGGGCTTTACTAGACGGTGATCCAGGGTTGCCAACCCGGCCTTTTAGTTGTTACTGACATGAAGATCGGAAGCTGATTCCCCCCCCCGTAAACTTTTCCTGACATGACAGAAAATACCGTGCACAATAGGCGAGTGCCGCCCAGACGTGTACTCCTTGGCGATGCTCTGTACAGAGGAGTTGGGAATCATGCAGTTGGTTTAGCTGCAGGTAATTGATCAGTCGGGTTCCTCGGGCGTGGCTGTAACAGAAATCAGGAAGTTGGTAGACATGGTCAGTGTGGTTTTAGGGTACAAGAAGTGTTTCTGAACGAGGACAATCAGTGTCAAAATACAATCTCTCTTATTTCTACCCAATTTCACTGATATTTCCATTTGTTTATGGGGAATGTTATAATTGTACAGTTTTTTACTGTCTGTAAATTTACAGAAGCTTTCTGTAAATCCACACCCCATGCACAGCCCGCTCCCAGACACGGGGCTCAAGATTTGGGCCCTAAAAGAAGCCCCAAAAGACTCGGAGAAGTACCACTCCGGCGAGGAGCCCTGATTCCCAGGGGATGATCTGACTCCCTCCCGGCAAGGGCTGGTTGCTCCAGCTCCCCTTCCTGGCTGGCTGTAGGCTGCTGCCTTCCAGGCCAAGTAGCCAGAGGAGGGTGGAGCGGCCACGCTGAAGCCTCCCAGGATTACTCTGAAGGCTAATAGGATAAGGGAGCAGTTCCGCGCTCTCAGCTCAGCGTGAATTTGAGGCAACTGCACAGCACCATGTAGCCACTCGATAATAATGAGGCATGAAAGGGTGGTGGATCGATATGGGGAAATATAAAAAAAGCTAAGGGAGAGGAGGGGAAACAAAGGAAAGAAAAAATGTAAGTAGCTCTGTCTGTAGCTCAAGAGGAAGGCCAGCAGTTTGCACCTAGGATAGGAAACTTGCCATGGATGCCCCTCTTACATGGTGCCAGAAATGTCCTCTGGTTGATCCCAGACTCTACTCTCTGATAAGCACATTAACTCTGTTTGACTCTAATAGAAGTTAACCCACTTATCCTAGTGTAATATTTGACCCTTACTTTACTGCTGCTAAAATAAGTAACTCCAACAGGTGCTGCTGAATCAGTTTTGGAGTTATTTACTAGTTTGTTTTAAGTCTTACAGTCCACTGGTACCTCTGGGGGAGAAGTTGGGAAATCTGGGCCAAACTCTGCTCTCAGTGATGCTGGTGTAAATGCAAAGTAACACCACTGACTTCTAAGTAAGAGTATAACTTCTCCCATTGAGTTTAGAGATAATTCTGTGGATATATCATACTGGTTTCTGTCATTTATTTGTCTTCCTTATCTATATTAGGGCTATTTACATGAAAAGGAATCTTTTCACTTCATTAAACGTTCATCTGGGCCTGTTGTTTGTTCCCTACCTGACACCATGCTCTTCAGTTTTTGAGGACATCCCAGGTGATTGCTTTGGAGGTGAAAGAATAATAAACTCGTGGAATGTTCTGAAGTTGAAATTCTACCAGAAATTCAGCCTGCCATGGCCACGTCTGCTTGGTCTTGTTTATGAGCAGTGTGGAATTGTATATATTATGTCTTTTTCCTATGCCATACCCTTGCATCTGTGGCCAGAGGGAGGGTGCTCTAACTAGATCCAGCTTACTTTAAGTCAAAGGGATAGGTGGAAGGACATTTTAGCCAAGGGTTCTTCAGTTCTGGAACTTGCTACCTTTCCCTTGTTCCACTACAGCTTCAGTTTGGTATTGTTTTGGGCGTGCTCTGAAGTCCAGTTTTTGGGGTAGCACATGGTTTGAGGGAGCAGGTATGCTCATATGTTCAGGCTATTATAAGAGGACAGTTGTTTTATGTAGCTTTTAGATGTGTGATAGCTGCTGTATGGGAATTTTACTTTTTATGGTCTATTATAAATACCTCACCCCCCAAAGCAACACAGAAATATTCATCAGCAGAAATGATCCAAAGGGAAATTCTCTCCAGAAAAGGCAACATGTAATTTGTGACATGGTAAAGCTGTTTATTTCTTATTGCAAGTTTGATGGAGGGGAAAGGAAAAGTTACCCAGCTAGAAGGAAAAAACACTGCATAATTTAGAGACCATCTGTATGGGCCAGTATGCATGGGGG
Organism: Emydura macquarii macquarii; assembly: GCF_026122565.2. Lineage (NCBI taxonomy): Eukaryota > Metazoa > Chordata > Testudines > Chelidae > Emydura > Emydura macquarii. The sequence goes on from NW_027133667.1 coordinate 5,211,990, forward strand.
GAAGAGTAGAAGGTTGGTGTCTCTCTTAACTAAGTTCCTTAGTAACTGGGCTTTCTCCTGCACTCACTGAAGAAAAAGGAAAGACTCCCATTCTTTTCAGTAGGCTTTGGCTCAGGCCCTTAGACAGAAAGGTGGGAGGGAAATTTGCCACTGGCTTCAGTTTGTCTTTTACAAAGGGATACATTTTTTCCTTGTTTGTTTTTTATTTTAGTCAATAGCATCTTCATTTCCTCTCTGGAAAATAGTGTAGACAAGAAAGGCCTTCACTGCTAATTTCTTGGTTGACTTGTGGGAGGTGCTGTCTGACTCCCAGCAGCATCACCTCCACCAAATTATGTCTTTTCTCCCTTTTCTTGGTCTCTGGAGTCTGTTGGATTGGAGTCCTCTCGCAGAAGAACCGTCGTTTCTACATGAGCTCTGAAAACATACTGATTTGACATCCGCTCTGCTGTATTTTAAAATATTTGTGCAGTGTCTTAGTGGGGTTATGACTTATTTAGAGAATTACAGTGTGACACCAAGTCACTGTGAATGGAACTTGCTTTGCTTGTGAACCCTGCCTTCCTCCACATGTCACCTCCCATGTATATATTCTCCTTAAACTTGTGGTGTTTTCTGTGGGAGGAGGTCTGTGACTGCTTCAGTATTTATGACCTTTTGCTGACCGGTGCCTCAAAAGCATTTTCTCTGAGAGGTTTCGTTTCAGTGCTTTCATTGAGGAAATCTATTTATGTGTCAAGCCTCTTCATAACAAACCATTCAAGATGCTGTCCTGTGAACAAACACGGTCATTGCAACAGATGCTCACTGCTCCTCATATGCTTAGAGTGGCCTGCACTTGGTCAATCCATATCCCTGGTATGGATCTCTGATTTATCCTCCTTAGACTGCCTTCTTATGTTGCAAGTTATTCGCTATTCTTGGCAACCTGGGCAGCCTCAACCTTAAACTGCAACCTCGTTTCCCATCCAATCAATAGCATACTTGTACGTGTCTGAGTTTCCATGGTGCCATCATGCTCCTAGCTAGATATTGACATCTGACAGCAGGAGTATCCTTTTGTGTTGCTGTATATATTTAGTAAAATTGACAGAGCCATTTAGGATCTGTATTTCTAATTTATATCCCTAGCCTGATATTGTTAGTTAATGTTTGTTAAGCGTTGGCTGATGGCTCTGGTTACACAGGGAGTCAACAGCAAGAATGAAATTGAGATATGGCTCAGGCAAGAGGTGTTTTGAGATAAGCAGAAGGGCCTGTATTTTAGGTTAGTTTGGGCAGTTTAGCTTCAGGTGGACACAATGGATAACATTTTAAAAAATGCCAAAGTCTCATTGGCTCATCTGGTGGAGTGGCTAATGGGAATGAGGGTATGGAGTAGAAACTACCACATCCGAGGTAGAAGCCAAATTCAAACAGCTTAATGGGACTAAATCGGGGGGCGGGGGTGGATAATCACCATCCAATAATATTAAAGGAACTAGCACATGAAATTGCAAGCCCGTTAGCAAGGATTTTTAATGAATCTGTAAACTCAGGGGCTGAACTGTATGACTGGAGAATTTCTAACATAGTTCCTATTTTTAAGAAAGGGGAAAAAAGGTGATCTGGGTAGCTACAGGTCTGTTAGTTTGACCTCAGCTGTATGCAAGATCTTGGAAAAAAAAATTTGAAAGAGAAAGTAGTTAAGGACATCGAGGTTAATGATAATTGGGATAAAATACAACATGGCTTTACAAAAGGTAGATCGTGCCAGACCAGCATGATCTCTTGTTTTGAGAAGATAAAAGATTTTTTAGACAAAGAAAATGCAAATGCAGTGGATCTAATTTACCTAGATTTCAGTAAAGCATTTGATATGGTTCCACATGGGGAATTATTAGTTAAATTGGAAAAGATGGGGATTAATATGAAAATTGAAAGGTGGATAAGGAACTGGTCATACTGAAAGGTGAACTGTCACGCTGGAGGGAGGTTACTAATGGAGTTCCTCAAAAATCGGTCTTGGGACAAATCTTATTTAATCTTTTTATTACTGACCTTGGCACAAGAAGTGGGAATGTGCTAATAAAGTTGGCAGATGACACAAAGTTGGGAGGTATTGCCAATACAAAGAAGGATCAGGATATCATACAGGAAGATCTGGATGACCTTTTAAACTGGAGTAATAGAAATAGGATGAAATTTAATAATGGGAAGTGCAAGGTCATGCATTTAATAACAATAATTTCTGCTGTAAGCTGGGAACGCATCAGTTGGAAGTGACAGAGGAGGACAAGGACCCGGGCATATTGGTTGATCACAGGATGACTATGAGCAGCGAATGTGATGTGGCCGTGAAAAAAGCTAATGCAGTCCTTGGATGCATCAGACGAGATATTTCCAGTAGAGCTAGGGAGGTGTTAGTACCATCATACAAGGCGCTGGTGAGACCTCATCTGGAATACTGTGTGCAGTTCTGGTCCCCCAGGTTTAAGAAAGATTAATTCAAACTGGAACAGGTGCAGAGAAGAGCTACTAGGATGATCCGCAGAATGGAAAACCTGCCTTATGAGAGGAGACTCAAAGAGCTTGGCTTGTTTAGCCTAACCAAAAAAGGTTGAGGGGAGATATGATTGCGCTCTATAAATACATCAGAGGGATAAATACCAGGGAGGGAGAGGAATTATTTAAGTTCAGCGCCAATGTGGACACAAGAACTAATGAATATAAACTGGCCATCAGGAAGTTTAGGCTTGAAATTAGACACAGGTTTCTAACCATCAGAGGAGTGAAGTTCTGGAGTAGCTTTCCAAGGGGATCAGTGGGGGCAAAAAACCTAGCTGGCTTCAAAACTGAGCATAATAAATTTATGGAGGGGATGGTATGATGGGACAGCCTAGTTTGGCAATTGACTGATCTTTGACTACTGGTGGTAGATATGCCAATGGCCTGTGAAAGGATGTTAGATTGGGGAAGGGTTCTGAGGTATTACAGATAATTCTTTCTTGGGTGTCTGGCTGGTGAGTCTTGCCCACATGCTCGGGGTTTAACTGATCGCTATATTTGGGGTCAGGAAAGAATTTTCCCCCAGGGCAGATTGGTAAAGGTTCTGGGTTTTTTTTTTTTTGCCTTCCTCTGTAGCATGGGGCATGGCTCACTTGCTGGTGGATTTTCTGTACCTTAAAGTCTTTAAACCATGATTTGAGGACTTTAATAACTCAGTCATAGGTTAGAGGTTTATTACAGAAGTGGGTGGGTGAGATTCTGTGGCCTGCATTGTGCAGGAGGCCAGACTAGATGATCATATTGGTCCCTTCTGACCTTAGAGTGTATGAGTCACATGTGTGCTTTTGAAAATCTTCTCCATTGTGCCTTTCTGAATGTTAGCACATAGAATGTTTCTTCTCTGTGGAGCTGGTTAGGGTGAAGGAGCAAAGTATGTATTGTAAAATATTTATCATTGATTTCAGAGGAGTTGGGAGGAGCAAGAGACTTAGTTCAGTTGCAGTGTTATATAAAAAGCTTTATTTAGAGGAAGCACAAAATGGGGTAAAAAAGTATAGGGATGAGCTATAGCATGTCGAAATAGCTAACTACCTTTTAGTAAAATAACTGGCCATAACAATTAGCACATTATTACTATAGAAATATTGCTCTTCTGGCTCAATTAATCGACATGGGATACAAGGCAGTGGTCAAGCAATTTGTTAGAAGCAATAGCTCTCATAGTGACATTATCTTTGTGGGGAGAGAGAGATCTGTTCTAATTACTTGTGCCAGCAGCAGCACCAGCAGTGCATTGTCCACCACCAAGTTCCTAGTCACTGAGTTGAAAGTGGAGGATGTCTCAGGAAATTCAGTGCAACTGAAGCCCTTTGGTTGTGGGGGTGGATTTGTTAGCCACAAAATGATGGAATTACGATTTTAGCGTCACAGAATAAATTGCTAGCATTTATTCACTATAGTCCTTAGATTGTTTTATAGTTAATCTCCTGCAGTGAATTTTTTATTTCTCTCCAGATGTAATAAATAAAGTAGGACATTATACATCAAGACCAAAAAAGTATTCTCCCCATAACCAGTGTCCCTGATCCCTTGTCTGCCACAATCATTGCACCACTGCTGATTGTGGAATTGTCTCTCTTTCATTTTGTACAGCTTTATGTGATTTGGAAATGATTGTTTTTTCACTAATAGATGGTAATAATGACTTCAGATGAAGACTAAGTACTGTTAGCAGAAGTAAATGATCTCCTAGAAAATGAGATCCTGATTTTGTATAAAGGCACCCAGTATTATTAGTGCATGTGCTAATAACAAAGAACGAAGGAAGAGATATTCAGATAACCAGCAGAATTGTATCTAAACATTTGCCATTAGACTATGGCTGATTCTGAACTTGTAGTACCATTGGAGGTCTCAAACAATCATTATAACTGGGGGTCAGTGACATGGCTAGGGCAGTGGGTTTCAAGCTGAAGGCAACTATATTTGGTTTTTTAGATGAGCACTGTAAACATTTGATCTTATATGAAGCTGAGGTGGTACCCAATGTGACGTCACCATCACCAGCTGCAGAGAAAAATGTCTTTGATTCCGGTATCTTTATCATGGGAATGATCTAGCTAATGAGGCTAAATGGCAATCTGTATGGAATCTGTTGCTTATACTTTTATTGAGTTGCCAGAGAAGCTGCTTCTGTAGTGTCCGATTCATTAGTGTGTTTCAGCCCTTCTCAAGTTTCAACAGCCATTTCAGTACGGGAAAGGTAAAGTCCCTGTTGATGCCAACACTTTTTTATAGTCAATGCTGACTTGTTCATAAGACTTCTTCAGTGCACTGAATTGTTCAGCAGTGGAAAGGACCTGAGTCCAGAAGTCTACCCAGCACTGAAACAGCCCTGTAGCCTGAGTGCCGCGAATACGAGTCGGCTGGGATGGGCCAGTCATGGGTGCCCAGTTGCTGCATAGACATACTCTCCATGTACATTTTGGAACAGAGGTTAGGCTCCCCTCCGAGGTCTGACTGCTCTGTAAGGGACAGAATCTACTTCTGACCCCCACATAAGTTCCAGAGCTCAGTGATGTCCTGGGGAAATGGAGTGAGGAGGATGCAAAATATGTAATCTTGTTCTTCGTCATGTTATCCAGGTGTGGGGTGTCATGGGAAGGAGGGAAAGGAAGACTTACCAAAATATAGACAAAAGGCGCATACTGTGCGGGTTGTGGAAGAAAGCGTAGCACATTTCATTACTTGGTTTAAAATGACACTTGTAAATCTGTCTAAGCACCCGAAAGCTTGGCGAATTCACTTTCAAGCAATAACAGGCATAAAGCCTTTTAAAGTGAGCCCCCCCCCATCTTACGTTTTGGTTTTATTCATCTTACTGTTACAAGCACTTCAACATTAGTTTGCTTACCTGTAGTTTTAAGGTGATCCCCTGACTATAGATGTCAAAGTCGGGTTGCATTTAAACTATACAGTGATCACACAACAGGCTGGGCTTTTTATCTTTCATACTTCAGGTATTCCAAAGTGCTATACAACACAATTAATTAGCAGCTGGTCACATAGTGAAAATGTAGGCATCTCTGTGCACTTGGCAATAATTGTCTCACAGCGTGGGACATTATTATTACCTCTATTGCAGAAGAACTCAAAAGATGGTAATTACGGTGCAAATATATATGGAGATACAAACCTTGGCCTCAAACCCTTAAGGTCTAAAATGACAAAAAAAGAGTTGAAAGAAGTAAAAAAAAAAAAAAAAAAGGCTACAATATGCAACATTATCAGGGTGATGAATGACACATACCTTAGTTCCACAACACACACAAAACACATATAGATAAGGATGAATGTGTGAAGAATCCCACGCTGCCCTTCTGTCCAGCCATTTTTTCTTAGAAGGCCATGACCCTGGTTTGTTAAGTGAGGGAATGTTGTCCATTGTATACACACTGCGGTTATCCTAGAATCTTTTTTTAAAAGTGCCATAGGATCTTTAACTTCCGTCAGAAATGATACATGAAGGGATTTGGGAATGATGTCTCCGCAGAAGGGTGACATGTCCAACAACGCAATACCTTCCTAACAGTATTACAGCACTGCAGGTCAGCACTTGGTTACAAGCCGAAATCCTGCTTTGGGGCACTTGAACTAAGAACTTCTGGTTCAGTGTTAAGCTGGCTACCAGCACTTATTCAGAATTATTCCCCACTCCCCACCCTGGACCAATTATTATTCTAGGACCAAATCCTGTAGTTCTTACTCAGGCAAAGTTCTCACTGAAGTAAGGGCAAGCTTTGCCTGAGTAAGGAGTCAGACTATAATTCTGGAAGGACAACTTTCTCCTTTGTTTCATTCAAAATAAGTTCTGATTGTAGTAGTGCTTCATACCTTGATAGCAAACAGTGAAAAGGCCATTCAAGCACCCTTACTTTATGTTGCAAATTGTCCCATTATTTGCAATGGGACTACTTGCAAAGTGAGGTACTACTTAGATTGAGTACAGCTATCAGAATCTCGTCCTCACTGGAGAAATGCTTCCATTCCTGTTGCTCTCCAGTATGCTGACAGGACAGAAATTGTCTCTGTTCAGTTGGAATCATAAAAAATACTAATCCAGAAACTGTCTGCCCCCCAGATTAAATAGAAATATCATAAGCGTCTGATTCTGCCTGCCCACCATGGTTTTCCCTTTGCCCATTTGCCATCCCAGTGAATCAGCTGCCCTTCTTGTGCTGGGGAAAGGCCTCTGAGATGCTCTGATTGCCTCCCAGTGGCTTATGCCACCTGACTGGCTTGTTTGTTTGGATCGCTGAGTTCCCAGAGGTGTCAATGATGTTTTTGTTTGTGTGAGAGTCTCTTGTTTCTATTAGCAGCCTGTGCGGGTGCAGCTGAGCATACAATGGGGACCAAAGAATGGAACAAGAAAAAACTACTACTACAGTTTCCCTCCAAGGCAAATGGCTATAATTTTCAGTGCCTTTACAAGCATTCAGAGGCAGAGAAAGATCTGATTCAGGGAGCCTCATTGCATCACGCTTGCTTAATCCTAATTTTGCAGAGTGATCCCTGTGGCCCATGTTTCTTGTCTCATTCGCATGTTGTCAGATGTTTTTGCTAATCTTCATAAGAGATGTTTGCTTAAGTAAAGTGATTACTTGGCAGATGTTGTTTTTTCTTTTTATTGTGTGTTCCTTTTGCTGTTTGGTAAATTACACACTCTTCACTGCAGACTCCATTCTAGTCTCACGTATGCATCAGAGAGGAGAAACCACCACGCTCCCTGATTCTCTGGCCAACTTCATATAGGCCACACCCTGGCAGAGTCTACAGGAGCCTGGGGGCTGCTCTGAAGTCTACCAGCTGGTAACAAACTCAGAGAGACCATCCACCAGCTGTGGATTTATGGTGTGCAACAGGGAATGTGAACTGCATGGGTTATGGGGTGGTGTAGCAGGTGAATCTATGCCTACTGGGAACTTCCTCAGGCCCAAAGAATACCCAGCAGGCGGGGAGGAGGAATTGCTCCCTTTGTGCCACTGGTCCTAAATGTTCATTTTGAGTTTGCTTTGAGTTTTGGACTAAAGTTTGCTGAATGTGTAGCAGATTGTTGTACAGCTGCACTTGGAGCTGGGGATGTGGGCTGGTTTGTACGCGGGGCGGCTAGCCCATGCCACCACACACCATTGCCTGTACTACCACAGCTACACTATTATTTTTAGCGCACAAGCTCAGTGAGAGTTAGCAGAAGTCTGGCTACTTGAGTTGGGCACCATCCCCTAGCTCCAAGTTTAGACATACCCTGTGTGTGGAAGGGGTGTTAAGGAACTCTCTCTCCTTCACCTCTGCCCAAACTTAGGCCATAGTTTTGCAAAGGCTTGCATGTGTGGTTAGCTTTATGCCAGTGAGTTATTCCACTGAAGTCATTGGGACTACTCAAAGAGTATGTGCACATGGCAAACGAGTTTGTGAGCACAGCCAGTGTAGACTTCTACTGAGCTACCTTTGATCTAGATAGATTTAAGCTCTCTTGAGCAACAGTAACCGTGAAGCTGCAGCAGCACTGGGCTAGCGCTGCCCACTCAGGTGGCTGTCACTTGTCCTGCTGCAACTTCCCTGCAATTACGAGAGTCCTGTAGCACTTTAAAGACTAACAAATTTAATTTCTGCAATTGTTACCCAAGCTAGCTTTGACATAGCTAGATCACAGCTATTTCAGGTCTGTCTACACTTGCTACAATCACACTTCCTGATTGTAGTGTACACATACCTTTATTTCTCTCTCTCTCTCACACACACACACACACACACACACACACACACACACACACCCCCCCCCCTACCTACCTACCTATGTGGAGGTGAAATCCCTGTTTCAGAGCAATGTGATAAATTCATTTATCACAGACTTTTGATTGCCTGACTTACCATCTCCCCCAGGACTTATTTTAGCATTCCAAACCTCACAGTAGCTTCCAACTGTTGTCCATTTATTTATTTATTTTAAAAACTCAATCTGCCAGAGAAATATTTTCCCCTTCTCCCTCTAACTGTGGTTTTCCCTCCCACCCCTACTGTATAATTTTACCTGTCCATAGGCCACTTACAACTTTCCTATATTTAAAAATGTCATGATAGATAGTCTGATAGATCACAGTTTTGCAGGGAATGGAATAAAACCAGGTTCTTTACACCAGTGACAAATGGAGATTCCCAGCTTTCCGGTGTGATCAATATTTGCTTCTAGCCCTGAAAGGGATCAAGATGCTACACTTAAAGGTTGCATATGTTCAGTGCAGCTGGTTAAAATTTTGAAATTAGAATAAATGGGAACATTTCAAAATCTGTGATTTTTTTTTTTCTCCCCACCCTTTTTTTTTTCTCATATGACAGAGAGGGTCAAAATTTTTTAAAACAAGAAAAATTTCAAATTTTTGAAGAAATGAGGAAAAATAGAAAAAATGTGAAATACCTTCCCACGTTTTCTGATCAGATGTGTGTGTGTATTTATTTGGTATATAAAGGCTCTTTTATTCACTTAAGAAGTTTTTGGCTCCTTCTGAGTCTTGTGCAGTTGGACTGATGGCCACTAATTTTCCTGGCTTTATAGGCAGAGTGATGTGAAAAATAGTCCTGAATTTTTTTTAAAAAACCCTCTTTTTTTATATACAGACAACATAGTAGAACATCACTAACCTCATTAATTTGCACTGACAGGGGGAGCTATTGAGAATTACTGGAATTTGAAAATTGCCATACAACCAAATGAGTAAAAAAGAAGTATAATGCATTACAAAATGTTCTTTGTTCATTTAATTGACATGTGCTGTAATTTAGTTTAAATTATTTATGATTCTATAGACTAGGAAGTATTCCTATAATTAGAAACCACTGATTTTGTATGGTAATTGTAGAGTGTGTGGATTAGAAATATTTTTTAGAGAGGCTATGGAGGGTGTTCATTTGTGCATGAAAAAGAATTAGGTGTACACCAACTTATGTCCCAACCTCCTACTTTGTTCCCAGATCCCAGACATCAGCAATAATGTGAAATATCAATGAACTGGAGAAGCATTCTGGGTAAAGAAGTGTAACACAAAGATCCCACTTTACTTTAGAATTCCCAGTTGCATAAAACATCTTGTAAATGACAAGCCAATCTCTTCTTTAAATGGACACTTTTCACATATGCAGTGAAGTTCTAATCCTATTTTGGATTTTATTAAATCAGTGGTTTTGAATAAAGAGGTGATTGGTGTGACCCAAAGATCTCTTGATGTCAGCTGGCAGAGGGCACAGGGGTGCAAAAAGGTTATACAGGGATCTCTGTCTGAAGTACCTGGTCTGTTATTTACATTCTTTTTGTGTCATGTAAGGTCTCTAGTGAAAGGCTGTGTCATGCTGATCAGGGTTACCTGATCATGTGAAATGTATTTGTGGATAATAAGTAAGCAGCTGTGTGTGTGTATGTGTGTGCATATGCATGTATGTATATATTGGAAAAATATGTTCTTAAAGCCTGAAGTTAAAGGGAGGCCACCCAGAGGTGAGATGCGTAAAGACAGGTTCCATCAGACATGGGGAAAGAGACTGTGTCCCTGGCTGACTACAGTGTATTGTGCATCTTACAATGGAAGTCTACTTGCATACTGAGTCAAATGCTAATAAAGAGACTGCAGGGACTTCAGGAGAAGAAATTAACAGGAAGAGGTGAACAGTTGTGTGTGTGTGTGTGTGTGTGGGGGGGGGGGGGTGATGTTTACAGGAGAAGAACAAAGGACTGATCTAATATATCTAGGGGTGCAGAGAGATGCCCTGGCATCCTTCATCTGGGGAGACAGGCTGCCAGCTGGCTTGGTTTTATGAAAGGAGGGTCTCAGTCATCCTGGTTGAAAAACGCTATGAGAAGGACTTTGCGTAAAGAGTAGTGTCAAACAAGGGGGTATCTTGTTAGTTAAGTTTAGGCTGTAGAATGCATGTCATGATTTTATGTTCTATGTAACCCTTTGTTTCCATTAATTCTACTTGCTTCTTATTGAATCTCTATTCTTTGTTAAATAAACTTAAACTTGCTTTCTCTATAAACAAATCTAAGTGCCCTGTGTTAAGTGGCATGATGATCCTGAGGTGAAACTGATAAGCTGGTGTGTACTATTCCTTTGCGAGTAGTGGATCTATGAGTTCTGTGAGTGTTCAGTGGATCGAGGATGGGGGGCACTTGGAGGACTGGGAGGTTGGAGTCTATCTATCACTAACCTGCAAAGGGATGGTGGAGCCTGTGTTGGCTGAGACAGGGGTGCTTGTGCTGCCAATGGCTGGTGGAGTCAAGGAGCTGTCCCCTGGTAGGCACAGACAAGGCCTTCTCATGCTAAGGGCAGATGGTAGCAATGTACCTCACAACTCTTGGGTAGCCCTGAGAAGCATCACAGTTGTGAATTTTCTATCAAAATATTTTATTTGAATGACAATTTTAATTTTTTCATATGGAAAATCATACTGAAATATTCATGTCAGGTCAACTTGAACCCAACCAAAACATTTTGTTCTGGGTCAGTTCAACATCGTTCTGCGTCTGCCTGTGCTGCTACAGTGCCTCATGAGTTGTACTTTGGGGGCTGCGTGTGCCAATTTTGTCGTCTCTGGGTTGGGCTTCCTGTTTGGACTACATCTCCTATAATGCCCTGCAGTCTTCTCTCTGACTGACCTGCTGCTCTACACCATGGGAGTTCCATGACCAAGGTGCCTCATGGAAAGACATAGTCCAAACAGGAAGCCCAGCCTATACGGGAGAACAAGGGCATGAGGCACCTGAACTAGATCAGGATGAAAATTTTCCGACTGAATATTTTTACATCAAAATGACGTTTGATCAAAATCAAAACTTTTGTAAAAATTCGCACGTTTCTGATGAAATTTCATTAAAAAAAATTGAAACAAAGCATTTCAGTGATGTTGAAACATTCCATTTTGACCTTATTAGAAGGGAACATTTTTTTGTTTTGTTTTGTTTTTTGTTTTGTTTCAAAGCAACTTTTCATTTTAAAATATATTTTATATTATTAATAAAATAAAATAAAAACCTCTTAACATTGGAATGAAGCATTTTGATTTTATCAAAACGGAACATTTAAAAAAAAATTGTTTCAGAGTAAGTTTAAAATTTTTTTTTTTTTTTTTGGTTCTAATTTTGAATGAAAGCAAATTTCAAAATCATGGAATTAACAAAAATTCTGTTTTTGCACAGCTCTAATTCTAATTACTACTCCCATGAGGCACCATGGCAGCTCAGGAAAGAACTGTTGCCATGTCCAAGGTCATTTCAGGGTCTTGTGTTAGGGCTCAATTTATTGTTAAAACACACAAAAAAAGAATGTGTATTACAAAAACAAAGTGATTCTCCTGAGTATCACATTCCCCCATGGGTTTTTCCTTTGCCTCTCTCAGATCCCGGAATGAGGACTCCCTTCGCCCTTTCCTGGTTGTCTTATCTTGTAACAGAGATACAGATTGATGTTGAACCGTCAACATCAAAGCAAAACAAAAAACAGTTGTATCTGGAAAAGTTTAAATGTTTAGACATTTCGGAATCAAAATATTTCCAGAGCTTTGCATTCAGCAAAGATTTTTTTATGTTTTCATCCCAATCTGAGGCAAAAACTAATGTAGAAATAAATGAATTTCCTGCAGGATGGACTTTCTGAATTTTTTGACCAGCTGCATTCTCAACCCCTTCTACACAGGGAACTACCTGGAGCCCAATCTAGCTGGAGCTCCCATCCCATTTGGTAAAATAGGAAAGGCAGTATGACCTAGGCTGAAAATCCTTGTACTAAATTATTTACTTCACTAATATCCTGATGCACTGAATTCCATAGTTTACTTATTTTATACAATGTATAATTATTTCCTCAGACCTTTTCCCATGTGTTGCCTGTTAATTTAATTTAATATGCTTTTTTCTTGTATTCTAGGTAAAGCTAAACAGGAGCATCTGGTTCAGTCTTTACAATTTGTTATAATATCTCTCATCTTTTACTCTTTTTTTCTTCATCTAAATTATGAAAATGCAGTATTTTTTTCACAGACAGTGGGAACCAAATCTCAGCTTCATCCATCTGCTTTTTGCATCGCCCCTTCTAAAATTCTCAGGAAAGGTCCTTTTCTGCTCATATTTTGCATCTTGTATTTGTGACTTGTAGAAATGGAGCCAGATTCTGGTCTCTAATATGGCCCCCGTTTGTCTGACAGTCAAGAGGGCCCATAAATTTACTCTGTCCAAACACTTCAGGATTGTCCTTAGTTGGGGGAGTTTCTAGATGGCAAAGTATGGTGTAAAGCTTGCTTTATGCCATCTACTACCACTTCCCACTTCATGTACTGTGGGTATGGCTAGGTGAAGGGGTGTGGCTGGAGTATGACGGCACTTGGCTGAGTCCCAGGGGGTATATCTATCTCTTGGGATTGTTACAAGTTGATAGAAGTTAGCGCAGCCCTGAGCTTGTTCAAACTTACACTGAGGGCCAAATTGGTCCCTGGCAACCTAGTCAGGGAAGCTATTTGTCATCTCACCTCCCCTTGAGTTCTGTGCTGAGCACATTTCAGCCAGGCCTTCAGATTGTGCCAATGTTTTTGTCCATACTTGGTGCAGTTCAGAAAAAAGGGACTCAGAAAATAAAAGTGTTAATCATATTTAGAAAATTCTTATAGCTTTCCCCCCACATTTTATTTAAAAAATGGCTTGTCCTAGAGACCTTAAATGAGGTTTAGTCAAAACAATTCTGGTTCAGAAAGGATATTGGAAAAATTGGCAAGGTTTCAGAAAAAGCTACAAGAATGGTCCGAGTTCTGGAAAATCCTGCATTACAGTGAGAGATTTAAGCAGCTCAATTTATTTAGCCAAGATGGTTAAGGGCTAGCTTGATCATGATCTATAGGTACCTACATGGGGAAAAAGATTTCTGATAATAGATAGCTCTTTAATCTAGCAGACAAAGCATAAGAAAATCCGATGGCTAGAAGATGAAGCTAGATAAACTAAGACTGAAAATAAGGTGTAAATTTTTAACAATATGGGTAATCAACCACTGGAATAATTTACCAAGGGATGTTGTTGAATCCTTATCACTTGAAGTCTTATTATCAAGACTGGATATCTTGCTAAAGAATTTGCTTTAGAACATAGAGGAATGGCTGGTTGAAATTCTGCGGTCAGTGTTATGCAGGAACTCAGACTAGAAGACCACATTGGTCCCTTCTGGCCTTAAAAATCTATTAATCTATTCATCTTGATGAGATACACATGAGCAAGTCTGAGACAGGAAAAGGCTTAGGAAGTTATTTACCTGTGACTAGGAATGTTGGAATGATATGTCTTATTGAAAGAAAAAAGATAGTTTTCTAAATATAAGCCAATTGCAAGAGGGGTTCTCAGGTGTCACAATGATATCTGTACTCTCAACTTCCCAAAATTAGGCTCCTAAACTCCATGGCGGGGGTCCTTACTGCTCAAAGTACCTGCAGAACCCCTAACCTCCTCTAATGCTCCGATTCCACAGCTAGCTTTCACAAGGAATCTGCCTTCACCTTCTCTCCTAGGTTCCGTATCTAGATTCTTGTCCCTATCCCCAGATTTGCATCCCTATGGAATTGTTAAAGGCCTCAGGAGCTGTTGTGGATATAAGCAGAGATCATATTAAGCTCATGGATCCTACTGTTCTTCTAAGGTTCACAACAGGTCCTGTGGACCTTGGAATGCCTACAGGGAGAGGAAAGTGGCAGGAGGAATAAGAATCAAATTGAGTAGTCAGGACCTATGTAGAGCTTCTCAATTTTATAGAATAGCCTTCTCTGATTCTCTCCTAGCTCCAAGTGGGTATGGGAAAATAACATTTCAGACCTGAGGAATCTAACCAATTAACTCTGTCCACAAAGAGAGTTTAAGTTTAGATGATGATAATATGTATTTCTATATTTTGAAATGCTTGAGTATTCCCCCCCCAGTTTAACCTTAATTCCAAATTCTTTTATTTTTAATGCTTGTATTTTGAAAACAACTGTTTTTGTTAGTTTGTTTTAATCTTAATTTAGTGATACTGAAACATAATTTTAACTCTGTTTAAACAAAGATTTTTGCCTGGTCCTTTGTCGTCTGAGTCTATTATATCGCTCTTCATATATATATGGACTCCCCCAATGCTTCTCATTTTCCATGGCCTTCTCCAAGCTTTCTTTAGGCCCCAGTTCAATGAAACACTTAAGCATATATTTAATTTTAAGTATGTGCTCAACTTCATACCTATTCAGTAGACCCCTTAAGTTTGTTTAAAGTTAACTTAAATTTAATTTAAAAGTTCGATATATTTTCCATATTCTTCTCTAAACTTTCCTTATTACCGCAGTAATATTTTGGATTTGGGTGGGAAGTCACTTCGCTTTTAGACAGGTTATTCCCTAGCTATCAGTTGTGAGCATTCAGTAGTGGCCAGAATACTAGACTGGAGGCAGAACTGGTCTTATTTAATATGTCAGTTTGTGTGGTCGGATGATCACATCTCTACCTGGATAGCCATGGATGATGAGTCTTACGCTTTGTCTACACTAGCACTTTTGTTGGTCAGGGATGTAAACAATAACCCCTCCCGGACTGACATAAGTTTCACCGGTGTGAAAAGCGCTACATCGGTGGGAGAACATCTCCTGCTGACATAGCTACCACTGCTCGTTGGGGATGGTTTAATTATGCCGGCAGGAGAGCGCTCTCCCTTCAGCATAGAGCAGCTACATGGGAGACCTTACAGAGGTGCAGCTACTGAGGTATAGCTGTGCCACTGTAATGTCTGTAGTGTAGACACAGCCTCAGATCTTTAGTCTGAGAGGCTGTAATTAATGCAGAACTCATGAGCATATAATGATGGTTTAGATTTTTCCTTCCAATGTATTGTACACCTTTCACTTGCCTAATGAATTTCATCTGCCACAGTGTTGCCCGACTATCTAATTATTTTAAGTCTTTTGGGAATTCCTCAATATTCTTTCCATTCTTAACTAACACTGTAATTTTGTGTTGTTGTCACATCTCGTTATTCATTCCCTCTTCCAGATTCTTAATAATTGTATTGAACAACACTAAATCTAGTGCTGATGCACGAAGCACCCCCATTAGTAATCTCTTTGCGTACTGAGAGCTGGTCATTATTTTCACCCCTTGTGTCTTATTTGCTAACCAATTTTTAAACCATGACAGGACTCTCTACTTCTTATCCCATGGTTACCAAGTTTTCTTAAAAATCTCTCACTAGAGGCTATTATCCAAAGCCTTTTGAAAATCTAAATAACGTGCCCCAGCAATCCCTTATTCACCAGGATAATTCTTTTAACAGATTCTTACAAGTTATACCAGGTTGTTTTATGCTGTGTGGGTTTGTGTGGCTTCTGTACCTGTATAGATGCTTTATGACTCAGCCTTTAATGACTTTCTCAGATATTTTGTTCCCAATATTAAAATGTGGTTAGCTGGTATGCATTCCCCCTCATGCTTTGAGGTGAAAATTGAAACAAAGAAATCATTTAGCTTCTGTGCAATCTCTTTATCCACTCTGATTACCCCCTTTGCGCCATAGGAGCCTGTCTCCTGCAAGCTTCCTATTTCTGATGTACTTAGAGAATTCCTTATTACTTGTCGCTCTCTATTAGCCTCTTTGTTCTTCAAATTTACTCCTAGCCCTCTTAATCTCCATTTTCCATCTCACCTGCCAAAGTTGTTCCTTTCTATTAGTATCACATGGGCTGGATTTCCATTTTTTTTTTTTAAGGATATGTTTTTGACTGGAATAAATTCTAGGACTTTGCTCTGCAATTATACATTTTTTTTCAACTTCCCTTTTTTGGCTTGGTCTGTGGTATGCACATCTTCAGTGATTGCATTGAGACATTCTTTAAGAATCTCCATGTTGATATTTTGGGATTTTTATTTCCCTAACATTCTCTTTAGACTATTTCCAACTAACCTCGTCTTAAAGAAATCACCTAAACCCCCAAATGCTGCACTTTTTGAAGTGTAATGCTGCAAGAGTTGATATGATCTCCTAGTTGCAATACCAAGCTTAACTATGTTGTAACTATTATTTAGGGGTGGGAATTTCAAAGGGCCTAAGGGAGTTAGGCAGCCAAATTGCGAGTCAGGATCCTAACTCCCTAAAGTTCCTTTGAAAATCCCAGTCTAGAAATTCAATATCTCTTAATTCCTGAGTAAGCTCATTTCTGTTACTAGCACTAGCTCCACAGTGGCCTTTCTTCTTGTAAGCTTCACAGCCAAGCAGTCCAATAAGTAATTGGTTACTGTATCAAGCAATTGTTTATCGGACTGTGTCCTAATGTAATGTTCTGACAATACATAGATGTCATTGTCACCCTGATCTCTCAGCATTGTGTACACATTGTCTCTAGTCTGATTTGTAGACCTATAGTATATTCTCACAAATATGGCTGTAGTCTTAAGGATCAGGATTTGTAATCAGAGAGACTCTCATAATGGTCCTTTCCACCCAGAAAAGCTCTTTGGAGAGACCCTGTGGAATTCTATATCCTTCAGTTCCTCACTTCTATGACTCAATCTATCTTTCTTTGTATCTTCAATTATACTTACCTCAGTAGATTTAAGAAATGACATCAGGTGCTCCCCCAATACCAGGTGTTTTAGCTTCATCAGCTTCATTTTAAGAGGCTTTGTCAAGTTCTGATATGGTCTGGCTTTAAGGCCTGATCCAAAGGCCAACTGAAGTCAGTGGAAATCTTTGTGTTTGTGTTTTGAATTGGGCCATAACTGTGCTGCCTCTTTCTCTTTTTTAACATTTTTAACAAACTGTGTCCCAGAAAGCTGTTCATTGTCCCCAAGAGTCTTATGTTGCCTGCAATCAAGTGTGTGTGTGTGTGTGTGTGTGTGTGTGTGTGTAACTGCATGGTAAATAGATGATCATTCTGGAACGTGTACAGCTAACTGGGTACTTTTCCCCTTACTAAACTGGCCAAGCTCCATTTGCCTCCCCTAACTCTAAATGCATTCAAAAAATCCTGGTGCTTGATTACTTTCCCTGTACCTCACTGAGAATGTAGCTGTTTTTGAAGTGCTCACTTCAGTTAGTCACACTCATATTCCTAATGTCCCTAATTTTAGTTTCAGAGGTACCCATGTTCTATACCACACTGATATTCCCTTACTTCTGTTGTTGAAAATTATTTACATCAGCACTACAGAGCTAAGAAGCTTATGCTACAGAGAGGCTATTTACAATCCCAAGGCATTTTCAAGATTTCTGCATGGACATTTTTTTGCTTTCTCCATTTTGGGTCTTGGCACGTGGAGAAGCAGCATGGTCACTCATCTCCCTTTCTCCACTCAGCAGAACAAAGATGGCCACCTCTCCCTTACCTCCCACCCCCACACAAAAGGAAAAATGTTAATTACGGTCAAAAACTTGTCTCTCTCGCTTGTCTCTCTAATATCCTGGGATTGACATGGCTAAAACTACACTGCATACAGTGCATTACCCTAGGCATGCAGCTCACAAGCCATTCCCAGATCTGTGTTCGTCGTCTTTTTCATATTACCTACACAGACAGAACCATTGCAGAGGCAAATTGACTTACACAAGTGGGTGCCAGCAGCAGGAAAGGCAAAGCTATCTGATCAAGAAGAGAGTTCAGTATCAGAAACATGTGGTGCAGTATTTAACAGGAGGGTTTTGACCTCATGGGAGGAAGGGGTGATGGTTCTATAAATTTGCTAATCTCAAAGGTCACTTGAACCATTCTTAAATCCAGTGATTTTAATGAACAGAAAGTTCAGAACAAATATACTTACAACAGAGGGAAAACATGGGCCTAGGCTGACTGCAGGCGACTACCTTCCCTAATTCCCCACCAAGAAGCATACGGAAGTTACTAGTGTACATTGCCCCCTTAAATTCTGTCTCTCAGCATTTTCATATAAACCATTTAATTGGATTATGCTGGATTTAAGAAGGAGCTTGTTCCTATTCTTGACCAGCTAAAGAAGCTCTTAGATAGGATATAGTGCATGGACATATGGGCTTAGCACTGCTTGTTGTCATGGAACTCTGAAAGCGTGACACTTCTGGGTGCGTTATGACAGGCAAAGCGGCAGTAGCGATGGAAGTGAACTGAGATTACGGTTTACCTGCATCTCCTAATGATGGTGCTTCTGGGTCACCTGCCAACACACGGCTGGGAGTGACAACTGCAGAAGCCCACAGGGTGATAATTTGTGGCATTTATTTAACACAACTGATCACTTCACTCACCCCTTTCTCAGAGTTTAAGCCAGAACAAAAACTCTTTACAATATTATAAAGACACTTTTACTGCACTCAGCAAAAGCTTTGGTAGTTTTAAATTCTTAGATCTTCCAAGTGACACCATGACGCTTTCACAGCCTGTTTCATTCTCTTGCTTCAGTGGCGGGACTAAACTTCAAGAGCAGCAGGACTTTGGGGAAGAGGAAGAGAATAGCTTAGTATATGGCCCAGATGGTAATGGAAACTGCAGGAGACACTCTCGTTTTTGTCACGTTACTGATAGACATTGAAAGCCATCCACTGACGCCAATGGAAGTCTTTCCATTGAAGGCAGTGCGCCCTGGATTGGGCCTCAAGCCTGTGCTTTGTACAGTGGAGCTAAGAGATGCTGATAACCTGCTGCCAAAGCTGTGCCAGAAGAAACCAATCAGTGGTGAGTCAGTCATATTCTAGAACCCTGGAAAGGTTGACCTGCTCCAATGCACTGCTATTTCCCCCCTGCAAGACGTGGATTTTCAAGGTCTGATTGATGCCCCCCACAGCAACCCAGGTGAAGCAAGTGTAGTGCTGCTCACAGATGCTTAAGCATATGCATAGTATATAATTGGAGAGAGCTGTAAAATATCACAGGATGACAGTGCTTTGTCATAGCTGTCTCCTGATGCTGATGATTTTCAGTCTCTCACATTCATTAGAGATGAGCTTGGCTACCAAGTTTGGCTTGCAGTTCAGATCCAAATGTTCGTGACATTCAGGGGAGTTCTCATCTGCTGTGTTGGTTTTGGTAATCTATATTAGGGGCATCATGGGACAAGGAAGAAATCAGAACATAACGCAAGGATGTTGTACAATGATGATTTTGAGGCTGTAGTGATAAAGTGGCTGTCCAGGTCTTCAAGGCTAAGCGCCACTACTGCATAGTGCAATAACACATCCTCTGCAGTAACTCATCTGCCTCTTGAAACCTGGGATCTGAACCTAATGAGTTTGGTAAACATAGTCTAACATAGCTGCTGGCGGACTCCACAGAGCCATCAAACATTCTGGCATGACTAGTTGTATCTGAGAGTGTTATTGTACCATACTAGCTGAAGAGTTTGTGATTGTCGGCCCACAGAAAGGATAAAAGCCTGATTACTACTTCCTGCTAATGGAGGATCTCATTTCGTGCACCTGAGAGAGACAGCTGTGTTTTTGAAGCTGAGTTCTATCATGATGCTCATATGTGTGTGGTGTAAATGATGACCCTGATGTCTGTCTGCATTCATATGCCACAGATTAGCATCCAAGGAAGGACTGTAGGAAGAGAAAACTACAAATGCTCTCACTGTGAAGACAGGCTGGTTTCATAGTATGCACTAACAGAAAAGGATACGTTCCTCACAAAATAAAGAGCCACTGCACAACCACCTGCAGCTGTGAGTACCTTATTCTATTCACTCAAGGGCAGGTCTGGAACAGCAGGTGGTGCTACAAGTCAAGACTGAGGCATATTGGTAGTGCTGTGAGGGGGCAAAGGGTGCTACCAGCTATGATTAAGAAACATTGGCAGCATGTGAGGGAGCTCAGCCATAGAATAGTAGAGGTGCTACAAATTAGGCCTGCAGTGTATGGATAGTTTTGTGCATTGGACAGGGATAGAACGTGGGGTGTTGCAGATTAAGACTGGATTTTGCTGGCATAGCTCTGTAGTGGCCCAGGGTGGGGCCAGCAGGGATGATACAAGTGAGAGGCATTGACAGAGAGGAGTGTGGAAAGATTACACTGCACTTGTCTGCAGTCAACTTGGCTTAGCTAATGCTATTTAATGCCTCTCTCTCTCTCTCGCTCTCTCTCTCTCTCTATATATATATATAAAAATGGAACACATTCATCCTTTAAAGAGGAAAAAATGTGATTCGCATGAGAAATAGCCTAATGGGAAAAGGCACAACATGAATGTTGGATTGTAATGAAACAAGGAATGATACAAATTTCATCTATTCATATTGCTGGTGGGCAGGAGTTGCCTATCTCCACCCCAGTCAGGTGTTCACTAAAGTAATCAGGTTCTTAAATGTTGTGGGGCAGCTCCTCAGTGGATGTAAATTTGCATGTGATTCACTGATGTCTGGCCCTGTGTGTCTTATTTTCATTGTAAAATAGTTGAGAGGTTTATGAAACCTTTTCAAACATAATTCATCTGGCCACTCCTAGTCTTTTTTTTCTCCCTCATTCCCTCTGTTTCTTTGACTGCTTCTTTTCTGTTTTTAACTTGTGAAAACTACTCCTGGCATCAGAATAGAACAAAGAAGTGGGATAGAAAAAGTGTCTCCTACACATTCCTTCTGCTACTCTGCTTGCATGCAAGGACAGGTAGGTGGAGTGCCATTGTGACTACAAGTCGAGCTACTCAGAAAAGAACTCTCTGAGATGGGGAGGAGATGGCATATCTGACAGCCTATTTGTCAGTGAGCAGCCTTTTTGAAGGGTTCAGTATTATAGTGTACCTCAGAGGCCTGTGTTGTTAAATAACACATCTCTTTTCCTAATGCTCCCCGTCACACAGCTGCTTCAGATGAGGGATGTAACCAGCTCCCAGGCTTTGGATTGATGTGGTAGGATCAAACCAGCAGTTAAAATGGGGTTTAATTTACACCATTGCGATGGAAAACAAAATGAAACAAATGAGGGGAAAGAATCCATCAGTCCTGTAAATGTTGCTTTACTCCATTTCTTTAAACGGGCTGGCTGAAAGAGATTAACCATTTGGCTCCATAGTAGATCTCAACAGGCAGCAGTTGGGTCCTTATGGATTTGTATATGTCACGCTGAGTGCAAGCCTCAGGGCAGAAACCCCAAACTGATGGTATGTTTTATAATTAGATTTCCCCAACCCAGTAACAAATGTGAACTTCTAAAGCACTATAACAGTCTTATCATAGAGTCTCAGACAGTCACCTTGGGCACTCCCGTCCTGTCTATCTTGCTACCCAGGCAAGCTGGACTTCGTGATAGATGGTTACTCTACACCAAAGATCACAAAATATTCAAGTGGCTCCCAGTCCCAAAAGACCAATCACTTACCCCAGGTTAGTTGTACTGAGATCTCAAACCAAAGACAATGTCTGTAGCCAATCCTGTAATACATTAACTAAAGGTTTATTAACTAGAAAACACACACACACACACACACACACACACACACACACACACACACACACACACACACACACACACACACACACACACACACACACACACACACACACACACACACACACACACACACACACACACACACACACACACACACACACACACACACACACACACACGAGTTAGTCTTAGATTTACAAAAGGTAATATAAGTTTTTATAATAAGCAGCTCTGGATGCCCTGGGGTTGACCCATGCCAAGCAGCATGAGGATCTCTTGCTTATGTTTAGGAATCTAGGAAATCAAGACAGCCAGTTTCTTCTTGTTAGGGATTTTTATCCTCCCCTCAACGCAGAATCCAAGCTGAGGGGATGAGCTCATGTGCAGGCCGCTCCTTCCTGGAGGGAGTTTGGAATCCAATCAACAAGGTCTCTGTCCGTTGATGCTACACAATGCTTCATTTGCCTTCAGTGGGTCATCTTTTGTGCAAGACAAACACTTTACCTTAATTAATGCTGCTTTTCCTTTTGGTGAGTTATACACTCAGAGTGAGTGTTCGCATTGTAAATCTCTATAACTTTACAATATAGGATACAGATATTATAAATTGGATTAATACATGCAGAATCGTACAAGCATTCCATAAAGTCTAAACACATTTTTATAAAACTAATATTTGATTTTAACGATACTAATGAGGAAAAATCCTTTATCACTAATTCAGTACAGTGGTGCCATTTAGTACAGCCGTGACAACTCCAAGCATTCAAAAATTATGAGGCAGCCCCTCCCCATCCCAATTATATTGGCTTAAAAATCATCCCCAGATTCAAGAAAATAATTGGGGGTTCTTTTTAATGAGCCTTGAAATGTGACTTGAGTGAACGCTAAGGCTTTTCTTTGCAGCTATGAGACTAAAAACTTACTTTTTAAAATATGTGGAGATACTCCTGAAATAACATGACTCTGGGAACTGAGGTTTTAAGAAAAACACCAAATATTGTAAAGTTTGTGATAAAATCTTTAGCCTTAGAAACACTGTTAACATCAATTGATTCTGACTGTTACAGCTGGGAATTGAACCCAGCTCACTTGAATAGTAGGCTAGTACCTTAAGCAGAAGACCATCCTTTCCCCAATTTCCTTTGTATCCTGCATGTGAGTTACTCTCTGAATATATACAGCCAAATGTAGGGCCAGCCCCAGACCAAGCGACGCCCCAGGTGAGGAGCGTCTTCAGCACCCACCAGCCCCCTCCATTTGTTAAATTTTTAATACCTTACATTTTATTGCATTTGTAGCACATTTCACGACTTTGATGCACTATTTGCATGCATGATTTATCCCGGTTATATAAGACAATTTACATGTGAGGATCTGTAAATCTGTATTTATTCATGCCATATATAAGCAAATAAAAAATAGTTTCCTCTAAGTTTATAGAAACTTTTAAATTTTAATAATAAATGAAATGTATTAACATAAAAATTGAACTGTGCACCAACACTGGGTGGACCAGTATTAAATAGTGTTACAGTAGGTGACAGCCTTAGAATGCTGACCCTAGTCCTATAGTCCAATTGATCCTTCGTTGGTGCCCAAGCCAGTCCTTTGTTCCTGGAAGGCTGAGCTGGGTTTGCCCTATACATGCCTTGATGAGGTGTGAACTGCTTCCCCAGTCCTGGAGAGTTTTGCCTGGACATGTTTTAAGCCATGAGGTCACATCTTTGAGAATATTACATAGTACAACCTCGTAACTATACACATGAAATTGCAACCAACATACTACTATAACAATAATGATCAGTACATCATGAGCATTCTTGCCTTTGCCTTTGCGAACTGAAGCACAGCGTCAGAGAGATCCAATGGCATTTTCAACCAATAAAATAGCAAGCAATGACAGTTTCCTGTTGGCCATCATTGATCGAAGATATGTTTTAATGAGCCTCAGCTTCGAAAAGCTGCGTTCACCACTGGAGGCTGTGACCAGTAGCATGAGCAGAATCCGCAAAGCTATCCACATATTAGAAAAAGTGTCCTTGAGCTCTGCCTCATGAATTAATTGGGGGACTTGAAGTGGAGAGTGCTTCCCCTGTGTCCAAATGTGATAGATGTTGTCCAGTTCGACATAGAGGTCTTTAGCACTGATGTCCGAGCATTCCCCATATGTCAGTGTCCAGTGACGACTGTGCAATTGTTTAAGAGCTTTTTCCTGTCCGCCAGCAGCTTGCTAAGGTCATGGAAAAAACCCCAGGTCTTTTTGTGATGCTTCATTCGTCCTAACCTTCCTTTGGTGGACACTCGAGCAGTGTCAATGAGTGAGCACAAAGGTCAATGAATTCGTTTTGAATTGTTATGCTGCAGTAATGGTCCATAGCTTCTTTACAAACTACTTAATGTAGGTATTCATGTATGATATCGTTGTATTTCCCAAGGAGCTCTATCAAACCAAGGAAATTACCGTTCAGTGAACAAGTTATCTGATGAGCCTTGGAAATTATTCTTTGCAAGGAAGAGGGTAATTGAGATTAGATGCTCAGGCATGTT
This sequence comes from Emydura macquarii macquarii, assembly GCF_026122565.2. Lineage (NCBI taxonomy): Eukaryota > Metazoa > Chordata > Testudines > Chelidae > Emydura > Emydura macquarii. Next base: position 5,236,481 of record NW_027133667.1, read on the forward strand.
CCTCCAGTGCTGGGTTTCTACATTAATAATGCTCTGATTTTCCACATCTATGCATTTATTGAGCTTGAGTCTGGATTCGACCTCCATCCATTTGGAGTAGGCCGTAAAATGGGCAGGTGACTTTTCATGTTGCTTCAAACTGTTGTTCAAGTCTTAAAACACAAGTACACTTTCCCAATTACACAATAAAACAAGGTTCACAATATCGCAGCTGGAATCTCACTGCAGTTCATTCTTATATCTCACTGACTGTCTAGTGACACCCCGCCCCTTATATACCTGCGAGGGCATGGCTGACAACATTTTAGGAGGTTTGAGGAAAATGTACTTCACAAAAAGTCTGGAAGGTTTCACGAGATTCTACAAAGGTCCAGAACATTCTAGGAGTTAGTGAAAAATGAATCCACATATGGATACTTGAAACATTTTACTTCAAAGATTCTATTTTCCCTTTTGTTGCTAACAACACAAACAGCACCCATAGCCTGGCACCTCCCAAGCCCAGCACCCCACATGGTCACCTGTGTCGCCTGGCCCTAAATTTGACCCTGGCCAAATGCAAAATTATACATCTAGGAACAAGAAACACAGACCCTGCCTACAGAATGGGGGCCTGTGTCCTGGGGATCTCGTGATCATGGGGGACAAAGCAATTCCACATGGCCCCAGTGTGATTTTGTGGCAAAACAGGCTAATATGATTGTTGGAGGAACAAACATGGGGATAGGAATAAGGAGGTGATTTTTGCCTTTATATACAGCATAGGTGAGATTGATACTGGAATACTGCATGTTATTTTGATGTCCACAATTTAAAAAGGTGTTGAAAAATTGTAGCGGCTACAGAAAAGAGAGACAAAAGTTATTTGAGGCCTGGAGAAAAATGCCATATAGTGAGAGACTTTAAGAACTCCATTTTTTTATTTTATCAAAAAGAAGACTGAGAGGTGACTTGATTTCATTGTATGAGACTCTTCACATGGAGAAAATACTAGGTACTAAAGGGTTCTTTAATCTAATGGAGAAAGGCATAACAAGGACCAATGGCTGGAAGGTGAAGCCAGATAAATTCAAATTGGAAATAAGGCACAAATTTTTAATAGTGAAGGTGCTTAAACTTTGGCACTAACTACTAATGGAAATAGTGACTTCTCCATCTCTTGATGTCTTCAAATCAAGCTTGTGCATGTCTTTCTGGAAGTCATGCTTTAGTCAAACACTAGTTATTAGCTCAATACAGGGTTAAGAGGGTGAAATATCATGCCTGTGATGTACAGGAGGTCAGATTAGATGATTTAACAGTCCCTTCAAATGAATCTATGAACATGTGACATGAAGCTGGGGACCATGTCTCCCATGTTAGCAAATATGCTCAGGGAAGCAAAGCAGCAGAAAGCATGTGCTAGGTGTGTGTAGATGGGTTTGATTTATTATTTGTTTGCTTATTTATTGCACACCTTTGTAAAGTGCTCATTGCCATAGCCCACGACGGCCATTTATAAGCTTCCTGTGGTGACCTACAAGCCCTCATTTCTATGATATGATTCTGTGCTCATCAGTCACACTTAGGACAGTGCTGACAAGAAAGGTAGCTGAAGGGTAATCCATGTTATCTTTCAGTCCAGCTTGCACCAGGCCAACGTCACATATACACACACAAAGTACATGTAGTTTTGGTACTGCAGTTTATCACAGCTATTACCTCACATACACTTTTATGTAAGTAATCCAGGAAATATCTAGTTACCTAAATAATGTGAATGAGAGAGAACCAGTAAGCACCTTGTTTCCTAAATAAGTGGATAAAAGAACCATTAGCTTCTCACAAAGTACTGGATGTATCAATTAACTATGCCAATCAAATTGCCAGCTGATATTGATTATGTAACTTGAAACTGAGAGACCTGAAGTTAGGGAATATTTTAGGAATGTAAAATATACAGCTCACAATAGTTTAATAGGTATCAAGTACTCATTCTATTACAGACATGTAATGAAATAATGTGAAAATATAAAAAAAAACATTTCAAAAGCAAAATTTTGTTTTAAAATGAAATTTCAGTTTTGTTCAAAATGAAATTTTCAAATTTTTTTTTTTCCAGAATTTCCATCATGTGGGAAATTTTGAAAATATTTATTTTCATTCCAATTTGGAATTGAAACAAATTCTGAAAGATGGCATTTCCCACGAAAGATAAATTTTGGGTTTTGACCAGCTCTACTTGTCACTGCTTTGGACATCTATGAATGTGAGGTCCAGTTCCAACTAGCACCTTTGACAGTGAATAGTCAAAGAACTGGGCTGGGTGAGGAATTCCTTTATTAATATAACCTGATTTCAAGGAGATGGGATACGGACCTCCAGAACACCTCATTAGTCACCTCAGGTGCTGGACGGAACTCTGGATACAAGGATTAGTTCCTGGCTCTGTCCCAGACTTCCTATATAATCTTGGGCAAGTCACTTAATCTCTCTGTGTATCTGTTCCCCATCTGTAAAATGGGGAAAATAATACTTCCTTTCTCCTGCCCTTTTGTCTGTCTTGTCTTTAGACTGTCATAGTGATGTGGAACTGGGAATAATGAAAACTAGAAGCAGGGTGACAGATCACCTGGTAATCCCAGTTCTATTCCTTGCACAGACAGTGCACTTGGGTGCTTTATATGTCTATTCACTAGGATGCTAGAGACATAAAATATTAATATTGACTTGTCAGAGGTAATTCCAGACAGAGTAGAAAACTCAGTGAAGAAATCAATTGTATTGGTACTTGGCATTGTTCACCAATCAGAGGCAGCTTGCTTGAGTAAAATCTAAGAGTGGTCCTCAGGGTTTGGTGTTGTAAGCATGCAGAATTGCAGGTGTTCATTACTGTAAATATTTTTTTTAAATGCAAATTAAATGCCTTCCACAATAAACAAAAAATGTAATGGAAATTCCGTTTCTTCAGAAGGCCTGGAAGTTACAGATACCATGTGGGTCATTTAGCAGGAAGCATTATACAGTATATGACTCTGGCAATGTGATTGGGGGAATGCCTGCCTGGCTTCCCTTTGAAATGAGTTCAGAAGAGAAAAACAGGGAACGCAGCACAGATATGAGCAGGGAGGGCAAGATGAGAAAGTGAGGGAATGTTGCAGCCTGGTTGGTATGAGAAGAGGAAATCAGGAACAGAGAACCATGTTTGGGAGATGAGGGTTTGGAGTGGGGTGGAATATGGAAATAGGAGTGAGCACTGCAGGACCCTTGAATCAGCTCATCTCCCTCTACACACACATTTTATTTTGTTTGCCCTTTATTTGCCCCTTTTAATATCGGCCTATTTTTTTCTTGTTCAAGTGAAATGGCAAGAAAGTTCTGTTTCCAAATTCAGGAGAAATGCTGGTTGTCCTCTCCCCCTAGGAGAGGACTGCCAAAGCTCAACATCTTTGAAATCTAGCTCAGTTTAAGCACTGACTTTGAGGTATAATAAAATGGTAGCATCGTGTCAGTAGGTTTTGAAAGATCAGATCGCAAAAGAATCATAGAATTAAAAGATGGAAAAGACCTATTAGTTCATTTCCCTGACAATGCATAAGTGTACCATTAAGTACATTACCGAGGGCAGATTCTCAGCAGCACCTAATAATATTTGGGTGTGGAAGAATAGGAGTGGAAAGGTGTAGTCCTAGACTTCCTAATCCATGGTCTGGTTCTGTACTGGGCCAGTTCTGTGGTGTAGCTCAGAGCAGCCTCTAAACTCTCATTTCACCAACTATATTGCAAGCAAATATCATATTGCCCAATTGTCTATCAGGACCCACTATCTCCTGCATTATCTCTGTGATAATTGTATTGATATAATTATTAAACCAGGGGATATTTAGCTGTGCCCAGGATGCTGCCTACTAGAACAGTCCAGAAAATTGAGAAGGGCTAAAACTTGAGACTCAAGAACTAGCTGTAGGATGTCTAAATTAGGGCTCAATCCAGCTCCCATTTAAGTCAGTGGAAAAAGTTCAGTGGGAGTCAGATAAAACCCATAACCTTTAATCTGCTATTACCTCCAGGGAACTTCCATTAGATGGTCTAAAGAAATAAGAAATGGGTTCTTTGGAACAAATTCTGTAAGTAAACTAGGAAATGTTGTTAGTTTGATTGCATCATCTGTCCCCCGGAGAGATGTCTACATGGGTAGGCCTCTCAAAACCTAATATTTGGTGATCTTATTGTTGAAATAACACTGCGAATAGTAATCCCCAGAGACCTGAATGACTCTACAGTTTGTAGGCAAAGACCCTGGAGTATGGGAGAGCAGTTTTTAAATTGCTGGCCAGAGGAAATAAGTCCTGCATTATTCCAATTAACTCCCAGTCTTGAAACATTACTTAATTCAGACAGAATATCCCACACATGGGACTGTGCAGTTCCCTGCTCTGTATAACCAACACAGAACCACACCAGGCTTTTAATTTTCTTGGTGGTAATTTCCCTGTCCTGTGGCATTCCAGACTGCTGATGCTGGGAGCTTGATCCCTAGAGCATGCTAAATTGAGGAGTGGTGGCCAGGATTTGGTATTGTTGTCAAGCAGATGATGGGCAAGAAAACAATATAGCCAGCGTGTAGATGTTTGACATGCAGCAGCAGCAAAGATATAAGTCTGGAACCATATTCGTATTGATTATGTCTGGATAGGGGCACAAGCATTTTTTTTTATTTGTAGATGCTTACGCTAAGTGAGGAGACTGCACCCTCCCCCTCATAGGCATCACAGAAAAAACCACAGTGGCAGCCTCACGGTCAGATTACGTTGCCAACAGGTTGACCACGGTGTGATGCCTGATAGTGTCACCTAATTCACTGCTTGAGGACTTGGGCTTTTCAAGACTTTGGGGTCAGAAATGGAGGGAAGCATGTTCTCCTAACACTATATTAGCTAGTTTCATGCAGAGAGGCAGAGCAATAACTTTAGAGTTGGAAGCAGCTAAGTAGGAGGGGGTTTTTGTTGCTTGGGGCACTACGAATTTAGTTTTTTGTTTGACCATGAGACAATACTGAATCTGAGATGAGGCCTCCTATTCTTGGGTAGTGTTCTTGGAGAGAACAGTCGTGTCACCGTCAGCTCATTTCAGACGAGCAGAGTTGGCATGTGAAGCGGGTCTGACATTTTCAGGATGAGGACACCGTCTGGATCAAGCTAAGGATGAAAAGGGGAAAATCTTCAAGGACATGGGGTTAGGTTAGGATGGTTTTAGGCTTCTAGAGAAGAGAAACATATAGGGTAAACTGTCAGCAAGTCTTTAATTTTGTTTGTTTCTAATATAAAGTCATTTAGACTAAAATACGTGGTCGCTCTTTACACGTGGAATAATATAACCATCGCAAACTCAGCGATGCCATATATAAATACACCTGCTCTCGGTAATCAGTAAACTTTGTGATAGAAACTACTGATGTATTTTAAAGTTACATCTATTTGAAAAACCCGCCCCTCAAAACAAGATTCTCTCTTTAGTGCTTTGCACTGGGGCTTTATTTAGAGGATGACATGTGCCACCTCTGCCACCCCTTCACAGGTGCCATTCACTATTTAGAAGAGGTCTCTTGGTTCATTTCCCAACTAGGGAAAAGGAACTACAAGGGCAGCTCAAGAACAGCAGGTATCTGGCAGGGAAGGAGAACTAAGAGAATATAGGTGAGGAATGATAGTAGACTTAAGTTAGATTCCATGTGCATACAAAAGACATGTTAAGGGCTGAAATATTGAGGAGAATGGTGGTGTCTTTTTCTGTCACCTGTATTTTAATTTTATTTCATTGACATAACTTTGGATTCTCACATTTCCCCCCCCCCCCCAAAAAAGACGTTTTGAAGTGCTTACATTTATTGTGACCTCTCCTTATAGCTCCCAGAGCGGAGATGCTTTGGCCATGGCATCTTGTTCACAAAATGAACATTTACTGAGGATCAATGAACTCACTCTCCTGGAAGAGGGCTTTGTATATGTGTGCGTTGCTTCCTCACTCTCTCTCTCTCTCTCTCTCTCTCTCTTTTTTTAACGACCATACTGAAGGGATTGGGGGAACTCAAGAGAATTTTGCCTTGATTGGCTTTTGGAAAGAAGAAAATCTCACGATTCTGGGTAAAATTTACCCCGTGCAGAGGGCTATTGCCAGATCTACTTACGACTTAACTCTTCCCTAAGCTCTGTTCTGAGTGGAGCTTAAGTGGTGCATAGACCTTATTTGGCCCTCTGCCCAGGGGAGAATTTCCCCATCAATTCCCAGCCAGGATGGGGCATGAAGAGTAATCTTAGAAGCATTCTTTGATTCAGTAAAGTTCTGATTCCTAACTAAATCTATACCACTGGTTCCCACATCGGCCTCCTTGAGTGCCCTGCCATTATTGTTGTCCTCTGCCCCCTCCTTGGTGAGCCTGTTGGCTGGATTCTGGCTTTTTAAGTTTAGTTTTGGGAAGTGTTTTACACCTGGATAGGTGCCCCACTATAATATATGTATTCTCTGTCTAGTACCTTTGCAAGCTTTGCCTTTTGAAACATATGTCAGCTTTAGGGACTCATTCGCCACTACATCTTGTCCTCTATTAAGTTTTTTGCTGTCCTGCAGATCAAAAGATGCAGATATGTAAACTCCTTGCTGCTGCTGAGTCTCCAGTCTGGTTTTGTCCGATCCTTTCTGCAGTGCCACTGAGTTCCCTGCTCTTTTGTTCTGTTAGATTCTACAGCGGAGCTGTGTGGAATGGCATATTTTTCCATCTGCAGTACAAGGGCTCATTTTTTCCTCAAAGGAGGGGAAAAAAAAATCCAAAAAGCTTTAGTGTGAGAAAAATGTTCTTGCTTTTCCACTAGTCCAGGCTGTTGATGTGTCATTTCTTTCACTTGATGGCAGTGAGAATTTTTTCTTGCTAACTTGTTCCGTGAGGGGCATCTCAAGCAGGGAGACTATCCCGAGTGCTGCTGGGAGGAGTGGGGAAACTGGAAATGTGCACTGCTGCTTCTAAATGAAAAAGACATGACCTCTTCATTGCACTTGGTGTTGGTGGGTGTAAACGTCTCCATTTCAGAAGGTCAGACTAATCTTCTAGGGTGGCACAGATAGAGGGATGGGGATGAAGGGAAAAACCACTCCAAAGGCTTAGACTACATTCAGAAGCATTTCAGAGCCAGGGCTCATATTTTAGTTGGTTTTGTCTTTCACTTTGCTTTTCTTCTTCCTTGAAATGATTTGCCCATCTTTAATGTTTGAAAAGAGACTGTATCTCTGTCTGTGTGTGAGAGAGACACACATAGACTCATTGCAAATGTCCATCCCTTCTGCCCCCCAAAATAAAGTTCTTAGCTGGGGAAGGGGCTGAGGAAATAAGTTGCACCCTGAATAACATCTTTCTTTGCAGAAATGCTAGTTTTTGAAAGTGGACTTACCTCCTGTGCTTTTCTTTTTCAAATCACATAACTTCCTGCATGAGGTAACTTTTTCTATCTCTCTGTCTTTCTCTCTTGCTCTCTCTTCTGGCTTGCTTTTCAGTCACCACCGCTCTCCGGGTCTCTCGCTCTGTGATGAATGAGTTTCATTCATCTTTCTCTCAGGGGCTCTGTGAAAAGCTTTAGACTTCGCCTGCTCCCATTTTTTTCGCTCTGCTATTCATCTCCATGGAGATGGAGAAAGGAGGGGGTGGCAGAGTGGGTGGCAGTGTGGTCAGAGGTCAAGAGTGGCCACTTTCTGAATTACAGCTTTGAATCCCATTAAAGGTGACACATTGTAACCTAGAGTAACTCTCCAAGAATTTGGCTGTCAAAGGAATCAAAGCGAAGAGAGAGGGAGGAGAGGAGAAGGAGAGATCACAGAGAAAGAGGAATCCAAGTGCTTGGAATCTCTGTCAGGATTATGTTTGGTGACTTAATATAGAGGTAATTCATTTGTGTAACTATACATCATCCTTCAGTGAGGCTGTGCTCTGGAGTCTGCATGTGGATGGAGTGTGTAGTGCAGAGAGAACGCTCTCTCACCTTCAGTGAAGAAATGTCATCTCCTTGTTTAACAACGCAGACTAAGAAATTGAGTTGCAGAGAAATGTTCTGACCCATCTGAGATTTCTTCATATTATTATTATTTGTATTACAGTAGACCCTAGAGGCACCAGCCAAGATTGGGACCCTGTTGTGCTTGGCACTGTACAAACACCTGCTAAGTGAGAATCATGGCCCCAAAGGGCTCTAGACAAGACAGATAAGAGGTAATAGAAAGGAAATACTATGATACCCATCTTACAGATGGGAAACTGAGGCACAGAATGATGATGAGGCTCTTAAACCAAATGGCCAGTTATCTTGCACAAGGTCATACAATAAGTCTGTGGCAGACCTGGGAATTAAACCAAGATCTCTAAAGTCTTGGTCCAGTGTCTTAACCAGAAGACCATTCTTTCTCACTAGAGAAAAGAGGATTTTAAGAGGGATCTTTATGGAGCCTGATGCATTAATATAAAAATTTGGAGAACCAGCATGGATAAAAGTGGTGTGAACTCATTTTTTAATTTTATTTTTATTAGTTTATTTATTTTTTGGTTGAGGCTCTATAACTTTGAGTGAAGTTCATTCTTCATTTTTGGGTCTCCCTTTATGCTTCCTAGTTTAGGCTAGGAGTGGAAATTCCAAAATGCCAGAGGAGAGTCTTTCCACATAACCTCTTAATTGCACTTGATGTTGGTGGGTGTAAACATCTCCATTTCAGAAAATCAGATGAATCTGCTAGGGCGGCACAGATAGAGGGATGAGGATGAAGGGAAAAACCACTCCTGAGAAACTCTAGCCTGAGAAGAAAGAAGAATAATTGGAAATGAAAGAAGAGAACCAGACCAATTTTGCAGAGCACAAAATATTGATGTTTTCAAATGTCCAAACTTTTAGGTGCTTATTAAAAACTATCATTTTGAGAGTCACCTGTCACTAATTAGTATTGCAGAGTCCATCTGGTACAGATGTGCCTTCCCCTCTGACAAGAGAATAAATATTTAGTGATCATCCCTCATATTTCACTGCTACCATCACTAATAGCAATGCCATTCTATATCTTCCCGCTCAGCCAATGGAATAACAGTTCTGTATTTTTAAGTGTAAGCTCAGCTCACAAGCCTGAAAAATCCAACACATTAGAATCACCAGAATTAGTGAGTGTGTTGAGGCATACTGGTAATATGTGAACTGCATGATCATATCTAAGGCTCCTCAAGCAATATGTATAGTCCTGGATTTTCAGAAGTGCTGAGCAAATTGACTTCAGCTGCCGTTGTGGGAGTTCAACACCTCTAAAGATCAGCTCCATGAGGTTCACACCAGTGTGTGTGGGCTGTAAACTGAACCACTAGCAGCACTTACAAATATATTCTGGGTTGTAAATTGGGCCCACTCCATCTCCAGCTGGGAGATTTTGGTTCCTGCTCTGTGTTTTCATTTTTAGATTCTTCCTCTTTGGTGTCTGAAATTAGTTTAGGATAGATTACCATTCTCTATTCACCTTTCACTTGAAACAGAACAGATATGATGCAGCTGAAATAAAGGCTAACAGAAAGAAAAACAACAATTAATGCGTAAGGTTTTATTCATCCTCTTCTGCAGTTTTTGCCCTTACTTTCCCATCTCTCCACTGTGCCCTGTTCCTACCTCTGCTCTACTCACACCTGCCTTTCATGAACTGTAAAAGAGGGGAGAGAAGTTTGATAAGTAGCAAGTGTTGTATGGCCACCTACGCCTTTATAAAGGTTTTAATTTCTTTCCGTGATCATGAAGGGTTTTTCACGTAGGTTCTTTCAGACCCCCATTGGATCCCTGAGGCTCACTCTTGTGCCCGCAGTCACATGCCCTATTATTCTTGTACTTCACACCAAGGAGATTAGATGGTACCCACTTCTTAAACTGGTATGAATGGGATCCCCCATCCCCTGGGGAAGACCCTAGCCGGTAAGCCCTCTTGGTGAGTTTAAACAGCACAGGTCCACCGAAATACCTTCACCACATCTTTATTATTTGTCTCCTTCTTAAACTCCAGGTACAATACAACCATATAACAGCAGTTGTGGGGAGCCCTCTTCCTGCTCCCTGGGTTAGCCTTTTATATACTGCCTGCTTTTCTTCCTGAGTTCTTCAGATGGACAGCTAATTACCTCATTAACTTATCGGCCTACTAGCAGGTATAAGTAAGTGCTGCTTTCTGTCTTCACTACACCCTGGGTACTGGGTGTTCTCAGTCATCAGGTGCTCGCTTCCATAGAGCCCAATTTGAAGCATTAACAGCACCCTGTCACAGCTGGTGATAAAGTTCACGACTGGTCAACGTGAGTTCCAGATACACTGCCTGACGCAGAGCAAGTGATGCCCACAGCAAAGTTTCCAATGCATTGCTGTTAGAGCTGGCTGGAAACTGGTATTTGTGTCCTGTGAAAAATTTCAAGTTTTGGGACATATCTTCGTCTCCGATTGGGATGAAAAACCAATGTCTCCGACTTCTTTGCAGAACTGGAATTCCGCGATATTACATTTCACCAAAACGTTCACCCCTGCAGGAATAGTTCTATGATTCTGGGGGTGGGGGTAAGGGAAAAACATTTCCCAGGCTGCCTGACTGGTCAGCTGGACCTGGGCACCTAGGGAACAGGCCACAGAGGGCCTGGAGGTCCCAGAGAGACAGGCAGCCAGCAGCCAGTTGGGTGGGAATCCAGACAGTCTGGTTCCTCCGCAGCCCTTCAGCTGGGCTATTGTGGAGCCGGAGAACCCAAAGAGCTGTGTGGGTGAGGTGGCAGGAAAGCAGGCAGGCTAGCTTAGCTTCCCGCCTCCTTTCCATCAAAAGTGTAGATGGACTGGACATGTTCCCATGGTATATTTTTCAATTCCATTGAATCAGCTTTTTCCAACAGAAGACTGTTCCACTGGAAAAATTTTGACCAGCTTTAGCTGGCACGCTTAAGGTCAAAGAAGGGGGTGCCCTCTTTTGACATATTAGATAAAAGGATTCTGCTGAAAGGGACGACTGTTTGGTAACAAGCCAAATGGGGACTAAGGTGGGAGGGATTGATACAGGGAGGAGAGGATCCCTATAGTACAGTCTGTTAAAGCCATGCATGACACACACATTCTCTGTGCATTTCATAAATCAAGCATCCAGTTTCACAAAGTGACTAGGATCCACAAGTCTTACACAGATCACTTAGCTTCACTTCTCCGGTGACTGACTTCTCCTCTCTGGCATTTAAACCCTTCCCCTCCACCCAATCATCTTGCTGTTCTGCCATCTGATCTTTTATTCTATTTTATTTCACCCAATTTCTCATGCAGAGAACTGAAGGGAGATCCTGGGAATAAGGAAACGGGATTTTCCACGCCATGCAGTTATATGGAAAATCTGTGACAGTGCAATCTCTCTGCTTCTCCAGAGCTAACACTAAAAGGTGGGCTCTGCAATCCTGTCTTCTTGTGCTTTTGCTTCCCTTTCAAGGATGTTAATTGTAGCTTGCATGTGTCTCAATCTCCTGAGCCCCATATGTAGGACAAAGTGAGTCTGCAAGCTCAAAAAATGAGGCACATACCAAAAAAAGTGCTGGAAGCTTGATGCAAAGTGAGATGAATTATTTTAGCATCAATAACTGTATCTATAATATCAGTCTCATGATGCCACATCTATGAAGCAAATCATTTTACAGTAATAAAAGTGATAGCACTTCAGAATTGCATGGAACAAAGGTAAATGTGTGTATGAGGGACATATGAGAGATATGGCTACCCCCTGGATGGTTGCTATGAAAGTCAGTGACATACGAGTGATGATGCAAATGCTAGTCTAAGGAGTTAGTTCCAGAGTGCAAATGCCACTCTGAGGTAATTGTGGACACAATCCCTCAAATCCTTAATCACACACACAGTCTTTACTTATATGACTACTTTTGTGAATGAGCCACAAGAATGTATAGGATCAGGCTTTCTGACTGTACCTTATCAGGAGAATGGTGTTTCCTTTAATAAATTATTCCAAATGAACGCAGCCTCAGGGAACCTTCAATGTGATTGACAGTAGTGCTGATTCAAGTTTCTTAACACATTTTGTCTGTGACAAGACTGTGAATTCTGATTTGTAGGTTTCTCCCATCCCCTTTCTTCCCAAAGGAATCTGCCAGCCCTCTGGATTAGTGTAGTGAAATCACCAAATTCCTTTCAGCTAAGGCCTCAAATTAGTGGCCAAATTTGGAGGTTTGAGACAGTGGGCAACATTTTTAAAGCCATTTGAACAACCAGTGTAGCGATAATTTGACTGGCTTTTACAGCTACTGCTTTGGGAGTGGTAATTACCAGAAGCCAAAAAGTGGTGGAAAGCTGTCCAAGCAGAACTGTCCTTCGAAGCGTTTGAGATAAGATTATAGTTCCAATGTATGGGGCAGTGGGTAAAGAAAGGGTCAAAGCTTTACAAGTTGAAAGAATGCTCAGTTGTTTGGCAGTTTCAATGGTTTCCAGAGTTACTGACCACCTGGCTTGTCCACTCAACGCCTATCTAAGTCCCAGGAGAGTGGACAGTTGCCAGCGTAATTGGTGATTGTGCTCTGACTGGGTAGGAGCCACCTGAATCTGCTGAGACTCCCAGAAATGTTTTCCCAAAGAATGTATATGTAACTTTTGAGTCTGCTTTTATTCCCCCTGTGTTATTTCTGGCTCAGTAAATAGGGAGATGTAAGGCTTGAGCTTCGTGAGGTAGGTAGCTTAATCATCAGAGCTTGTTTTAGCAGAAAGAGGCTTAAAAGCGCGGCTTGTGGCGGGGGAGAAGAATCCATAAATAGATGAGGGAGAGAGAGGGATAGGACAGCCTTCGTCGCAAATCTGGAAACAGGTGCTGGAAATCCCACTACTTTGATGTAGGACTTCCATTGTTAAATTCTTTAGCAGCCTCCAAACCCACGTATGTTTATCTGAGACAGAACCAAACCAAATGAGCTGTTACCCTTTGGAATTCTTTCATCTCCCAGTAAATAAATGTTTTCCTGGGGCTGGAAGCCTTAAACATAAATGAGTAATGAAGGGGCTGCTCCCTAAAGCAGAGACAAGGTGTGTGGGAGGGGAGATTTCTACACATCCCATCAGTGCACTGAGAGCCATGGCAGTAGGTTGGCCTGCTGCCTACGGTGCCATTTCAAGGAGACATGATTGGTCTATATGTCATTAAGGCGCTGATCTGGTAACACTGACATGTTCCCGGAAACACAGGGGTTTAGCTGGAGTGTTGCTGTGTTCTGGGTATGCCTAGCTTCCGGGACAGCAGTGCCTTTAGGCCATAGGCAGCTAGGCATAAATTAAGGAAGGCATCCATGAGGTTGCTCTAAACCTGCACCAGGAGTTTGTGACCCCAGGATGGCACAGAATAGGGGAGGGGCAAATGTGGTGTTAAGCCACTTTTCCCTCCCTCCACCCCTCTCTGAATCCTTCTCCAGGCTCTGCTCCAACACATGGATGAACTGGGTCCTGACTAGGGCTGTAGCAATAACTGAGTATTTTGTTTGGATGCAGATCTGAAAAATCGAGGGCGGAGGAAGGGGGAGAGGAGGAGGAGTTTTGGGTTGACACAAAGTGAAAATGCTTTGATTTTTGATGAAGTGAAATGTTGACAAAAGTTTCCTTAAATGTCTACATAAATGTTCCATTCCAGTTGATCGGAAATGCTGAAACAAACCGTTTTGACACTTCTGATATTTTTTTTCTTCAGTGAAAAGATTTATTTAAAATGACCCAAATTTGCAAATTGTTTGGGTCAAACAAAAGGGTTTGTACACAAAATTTCATGGAGCTCTGCTCCTGAGTCTGTACTTTGAGTCCATGGGCTCAGCTTTTCAGAAGTAGGTGCTCACTGATGTTTTTCTCATGGAAAACATGTATGTAATTTAATGAAAATCACTCACTTTTCTTCAAGTTTTTTAAATAACTATTAATAGAAAATCAAATCCCTGTGGTAGAATTTTACAGGAAGGTTTCAAAACAACCTATAGAATTGTGATGATTTTTTATTAAATTCAGTAGGTTTTAAGAGTAATTTCTATTGAGTCCCATTTGCTTCATTACTGTGATATCCTATGGGACTTTTCCTTTACAGGCTGCCCCTTACAGAAGTTTCAACTTAGGCTACAGTTTATTAAGGTTGGAAGAAGATGCTTTGGAAGGAAAATCAGTTTATTTTTCTTCATTTCCCTCATCAAGGTTCTAAATTCTAACTCATCTGGGCACAAAACCTACTAATCAGATCCTGAGGTATTTGAACAACCACCCCAATCCCTGTGTCTCTTTAAAACAGTTGGAATTAGCTGGACCGCTGTCTGTGCTGAGATTCCTTTTTAATCAGAGTTCTTGCTGCAGGGATTCCCTGCCTATGCTCAGCCCACTTTTCATCATTTTGGCTCCCCTTTTTGCACCAACTCTTCTCTTGGTAGAAACTTTTTCTTTGCCTGCTATTTTTGTATGATGGTCCTTCTGGGTATAGAACCCAGTTTGGTTTGTTTGTCTTATTATGTACAGTATCTTAGATACTGCTGTGCGATAGGTACTTTATAAACAAAACCTGATTAATTTTTTACCTTCGATTTCTTTTTTAAAATACAGACAAAGAGAAGTTGAGTTAAAGATCAGCTAGCACATATGTGACCTCCACCCTTGATCATTTGACTTTGAGTCCTGTTTTGTCCCACCGGCCTCAAAAACATTGTCCTGTGACATAATCATCTTCTAGTTTTCCAGGTTTTCTTGGATTCAGAGTCCATTTCTTGGAAGAGTTTATGCTTCAGTTCCTTATTTGTAAAATGCGGATAATACTTCCTTTCTCAGTCTTGTCTATTTATAATGCAAGCTATTTAGAGTCAGGGACTGTCTCTCACTATGTGTACAAACAGCAACTAGCATAATAGGGCCTAATCTTGGTTGGGGCCTCTCGGCATTACCGTAATACAAAGAGTCATAGAAGATTAGAGTTGGAAGGGACCTCAGGAGTTCATCTAGTTCAACCCCCTGCTCAAAGCAGGACCAACCCCAACTAAACCATCCCAGCCAGGGCTTTGTCAAGCCAGGCCTTAAAAACCTCTAAGGATGGAGAGTCCATCACCTCCCTAGGTAACCCATTTCAGTGCTTCACCACCATCCTAGTGAAAAATTTTTTGCTAATATCCAACCTAGACCTCTCCCATTGCTCCTAGTTGTGTCATGTACTACCACTGAGAACAGCCTAGCTCCATCCTCCCTGAGCTCCCCTTTCAGGTAGTTAAAGGCTGCTATCAAATTCCCCCACCCATTCTTTTCTTCTGCAGACTAAACAAGCCTACTTCCCTCAGCTTCTTCTCAAAAGTCATGTGCTCCAGGCCCCTAATCATTTTTGTTGCCCTCCGCTGGACTCTTTCCAATTTGTCCACATCCTTCCTGTGTGTGTGTGTGTGGGGGGGGGGGCAAAATTGGATACAGTACTCCAAATGTGGCCTCACCAGTGCCAAATAGAAGGGAATAATCACTTCCCTCGATCTGCTGGCAATGCTCCTACTAATGCAGCCCAATGTGTCGTTAGCCTTCTTGGCAACAAGGGCACACTGTTGACTCATATCCAACTTCTTCTCCACTGTAACCCCAAGGTCTTTTCTGCAGAACTGCTGCCTACCCAGTGGGTCCCCAGTCTGTAGCAGTGCATGGGATTCTTCCATCCTAAGTGTAGGATTCTGCACTTGCCCTTGTTGAATTTCATCAGATTTTTTTTGGACCCAATCCTCCAGTTTCTCTAGGTCACTCTTTATCCTATCCCTACTCTCCAGGGTATCTGCCACTCCTCCCAGCTTAGTGTCATCTGCAAACTTGCTGAGGGTGCAATCCACCTCATTCTCCAGATCATTAATGAAGATGATGAACAAAACTGACCACAACACCAACCCCTGGGGCACTCCGCTTGTTATCGGCTGCCAGCTAAACTTCAAGCCGTTGATCATTACCTATTGAGTCCGATGATCTGGCAGCTTCCTATCCATTTTATAGTCCATTCATCCAACCCATACTTCTTTAACTTGCTGATAAGAATACTGTGGGAGACAGTATCAAAAGTTTTGCTAAAGTCAAGGTATATCACATCCACCACTTTCCCCACATCCACAGAGCCACTCATCTCATCGTAGAAGGCAAACAGGTTGGTCAGGCATGACTTTCCCTTAGTGAATCCATGCTGACTTTTCCTGACCATCTTCCTCTCTTCCAAGTGCCTCAAAATGTGCCTTGAAGACCTGCTCAGTGATTTTTCCAGGGACTGAGATGAGGCTGACTGGTCTGTAGTTCCCTAGATCCTCCTTCTTCCATTTTTTAAAGATGGGCACTATATTAGCCTTTTTTCCAATCATCCGGGACCTCCCCGAATCTCCACATGTTTTCAAAGATAATGGCCAGTGGCTCTGCAATCACATCAACCAACTCCTTCAGCACCCTCGGACGCATTGCATCTGGCCTCATGGACTTGTGCATGAGCCTTTCCAACTAGTGCTGAACCTGTTCTTTTAGCACTGAGGGCTGCTCACCTCCTCCCCATTCTGTGCAGCCGTGCAGTAGTCTGGGAGCTGACCTTGTCTGTGAAGACAGAGGCAAAAAAAGCATTGAGTACTTCAGCTTTTTCCACATCATCTGTCACTAGGCTTCCTCCCCGATTCTGTAAGGGGCCCACACTTTCCCTGACCACCTTCTTGTTGTAGAAATCATTCTTGTTACCCTTCAAGTCCCTTGCTAGCTGTAACTCCAATTGTGATTTGGCCTTCCTGATTTCACTCCTGCAATGGTTGAGCAGTATCTTTATACTCCTCCCTGGTCATCTGACCAAGCTTCCACTTCTTGTAGGCTTCCTTTTTGTGTTTAAGCTCACCAAAGACTTCTTTGTGAAGGCAAGCTGGTCGCCTGCCATGTTTGCTATTCTTTCTACACATTGGGATGGTTTGTTCCTGCGCCCTCAATAAGGTTTCTTTAAAATACAGCCAGCTCTCTTGGACTCCTTTCCTTCTCTTATTAGCCACCCATGGGATCCTGTCCATCAGCTCCCTGTGGGAGTCAAGGTCCGCTTTTCTGAAGTCCAAGGTCCGTATTCTGCAGTTCTCCTTTCTTCCTTTTGTCAGGATCCTGAACGCTACCATCTCATGGTCACTGCTGCCCAGGTTACCACCCAATTCTACTTCCCTTACCAAATCTTCCCTGTCTGAGAGCAGCAGGTCAAGAGGAGCACGGCCCCTAGTAGGTTCCTCCAGCACTTGCACTAGGAAGTTGTCTGCATAATTGTGTAATCTCTGCATATTTTGGGGTGGCTCACAGTCCTCGTGGAGACAGGTGGGAATGGTCCTGACTCATGGCATAGCACAGCAGCTCTGATTCTGTCCCCCACTGGGGCACAGACTGTCTCAGAACATCTCTGTGCTTGTATTTTCCTATCCGTAACATGTGGGTAGTTAGGCCTACTTCATAGTGGGTTTCTGAGGCTTAATTAATGTCTAGAATTATTTGAGATCCCAGATGAAAGGTGCTGTTGAAGTCCAAGGTAGCAGTATTTTTGTTTGTTTAAAAATATATATACAGTCTATCTAAAAAGATTAGCTGAAGCGGGGAATACAACAGCTTTGAATCTAAATCCTCCATTGACTCTCCACTTTATTCATTTTTGAGCCGAAGCTAAACTTGTCTGGATGTACATTCTTGTGAAGAAGTGCTGACTCCAAAGGGACTGAATGAATCATTTTGCTCCTTTTTGACTCTGCTGGTTTTGGCATCAGGAAGGATTGGGGGGGGCGGGTTCAGAGTTCAAAACGCTGCTGCGACCCTTCAGAACTGACAGGATTGAGTACTTAAATAGATGGAGTGCACACTCCCTTTAACTCCCGTCTGTCCCAAAAGATAAACTGTTGTCACTCTGGAACTAAGGCCGGGCTCTGGATTCTAACAGGAGCATAGCAGTGATCTCTCTCCATTGGGCTGATATTCAGACCGTAGCATCCCACTCACCAGCTCTGTGGCTCAGGAAAAAGCATCAGGTTAACTGCTCCGCTGAAGTTTTTAATTTGCTCATCATCTTTGGTTGAGGTGAAGGCTAATTACCTGCAGGACTGCTCCCTCACTCTTCCTCCAACATAAGCATGAGTGACCTAGCTTTATGGTCCGTGAAGATGGAACTCGCTCTTTCTTTCTTTTCTGACCACGGAAGAATAGGAAATTAACATTAGTAATAGAGATAGATGAATGGTTCAGATAAAACAAAACTCCCCCTTTTTGCCCCCGGCACCAGTTTGTGCATTTTGTCACTTGCTTTCTGGAATGAAGAACTGCATGCAAACATAAAATACAATAGGCTTGGGGGGAAAGTACTTGAAATAGTTCAGAACTTCAAGCAAGGGTGGATTCAAGTTCTGGGTGAAATTTCAGGTTTGTTATCTTCTCAATGAGGCTGCAATGTCCAGAGCAAAAAACTGGAAGTATCCTTTGCAAGGGTGTAACCAGGGTGGGGTGAGCGGGACAGCTGCCCAGGGCACACAAAAGCGGGGATGGAAAAATGAGGATGAAAAATGACTTGGGAAAAAACGGGAGGGAGGTGCAAATATATTTGCTTGCCCAGGGTGCTAAAATGCCTAGTTACGGCACCGGTCCTTTGGCAATTAACTTAGGGTATGTCTGTACTGACAGCGGCAAAGTCGCCACCATCAGATTGACCTATCTGGCTCGATTGAGCGGTCAGTGAAAACCGGCTCAGTCGATCCAGAAGTCGATGCTGTTAATCCACCCCCTCAAGGGTGTGTCTACACAGACAGCGGCAAAGTTGCCGCTGTCATTTCAACCTATCTGGATCGACTGAGTGGTCAGCGAAGACCCGCTCAGCCGAGCCAGAAGTCGACGCAGTAAAACCACCCCCTCAAGTGGCGTAGTGCTGCGTTGATGGGAACGCGGTTCCCATTGGCGCAGTGCAGTGAAGATGGCATGGAGAAAGGAAGCACAGCAGTCGACGGGAGTTAACGCAAGTTACTCTGTGTAACTTGTGTAACGCCTGTCGACTGCTGCCAAATCACCAGGTAAATGTAGACCAGGTCTCAGCTTCTATGTGCTTCAGTTTGCTCATCTCTGAAATGAGGGGTGATAGTAAATAGCTGCCTAGCAAGGATATTGCACAGATTAATTATGTTGGCAAATAGTTTTGAAAATGTAATGCTGAGTTGTCTTGCTGTTATTTTTATCTGAACAGGTTCATCAATCCCTATTTTTCCCTTTGCATCTCTTTATATAATACGTGTTATTCTTTATAGGCCAAATTCCCACCCCCAAATGAAAACTGTAATTTTCCTTTCTCAGCAAAAAAATAATAAAAAAGTGCCAGCAGTCCACCTGTTGCGAACAACCAGACAATAACAAACTAATCTACCTGGATCTTTTCAAAGCCCTATGTAGTCTGTAGAAAGACTCCATTGACTTCAACTGGCTTTGGATCAGGCCTCCTGTCTTGAATGCTGGCACATATTACCACAATATCTGTCTGAATGCCTACCTGGTTAATTAGATCAGCACAGTGAGGATCCTAGCAGACTTCATGAAGTCTTCAGCTCCTCTCCCTTCTCTGATTATAATAACCTGTATCTGAGGTACTCTATTTTGTAAACTCAGTCCCCATATGGAACCTTACGATAATAACTTAGTGTCTGAGCAGTAGGATAGGTGGGAAAAGGTTTTCATTCAGTTCTGTAAGGTGCTGAGTGCGTTTGAGTTCTTCTGAAGTTGATTGGGTTGCTTCTGGGACTATGGCCTTTGGCAAAGAAGCATATTTCAGTCCCCTGATTCCCAGGGATTAACATATGTCTGACGAATGTCAATGAGGAGAGGGTAATTTTTAAAATTACAAGACATCCCTGGCTTTTTCAGCAGAGTTGATTGCAAAATAACGAGAAATGGGCAAATCTCTTAGATACCGGACAGCTGCTGTCAGTTCAGAAATTCGCTCACTTTGGAAATAAAGGTGCTATATCTTCCCCCTTTTGACCAGACACTTGAGTGGATGTGGTTCATCAGTGGACTCTCTTGTTAGGTGCCCAGACTTGTGGTAGGTGTATGTGGGTATTGTTTTGCACATTACTGCAGCCAAGACTCAAACTGAGACCCTCACAGGCTGTAGGCAGCATCTCTGACAGGAGCTAAAGGAACAAATGGTGTTGAAGGAAAGGTTTAAATACCTGTGTTACTGCTCTGATATGTGATATCTTTTGAAAGTCAGAGTAGACTTTTCCATCCCACTTGCTGGCATTAATTTCCAAATCCAGTTATATGGTATCACTATAAAGAGAACAAACCTAGATTTATTCTTATTCTATCTGTTAACATTTTATTTGGGGGCGGGGGGTGGGATACGGCAGGCAGGATGCTGCCAGAATTCTCCCAACCCTAGTCTGGCCTCTGAGAGCTTTCGCTGTCTGATCCCTGTTATAAATTGATCCTGTACACATCTGTGTGTGACACAGGTACTGTGCAAAGCCCTTTGGGAGGCTTATTCTCTGAGAGAGGAAAGAGGAATTAAAAAAATCAGCAGTGTGGCAGCTCTTCCTTCGGCATCGGCTTTTGAAACGGCCATCTAGAATTTCCTGTGATTTTTGTCACCGTTTTATTCATGGCCACTTAGACTTCTAAGTACTCAGTCTCCTTTATAGTTTTCGCATCGCTACCTGACAGGAAATTGCCGAAGTACAATATGAAATGAAATACACAGAGGCTCAGATATGTGAGTGGCCACAATGAGATATTACAATTAAAATGCAAACGAGTCATAAATAAGCCTTTGCCTTGCTATTTATCTTGAAAGCATCAGTGTTTCATTGAATGTTAATGATGATTCAAAGCCATGTATCTGGGGCAATACGCAAGGTGCATTTTGGCCATATAGCAGGTATGTTTGGCAGCACTCAAATGGTTAAGCAGTGAGGTGGTGTTGTAGGATCAGGGGAGTATATGAAAAATCTGAGTGGTTTCATAAGTCCCACGCTTGAGAGTATCTGAAGTGGTGACCATGGTGACTGCTGGAGGCACCGATCCATACCAAATTCTTCAGAAATCCTAGGGCCGGGGGCATGCACAGGAATGAAAAATTAGCCACTTTTGGAGGGGCACTTTCTGTGCCTCCCCTGCGGTCCAAGGAACTCCCTTTCCCTTAGGAGTTCTGTGCCTCCCACCGACTGGGCGGGCCTGTGCCCCTGCTTGCCTCCCCTTGCGCACGCCCCTGCCTAGGGCGTTCCCACTGTTCTCCCATCATCACAACAGCAGGGTACAGCTTCAGGTACCTGGTTTCCCACTGCTCTGCACCTAGTTACTAGTAGTTACTAATACCTGTACTACTACTACTACTACTAGTAGTAGTAGTAACTAGTAGTTACTAATACCTATGAGAAGTGAGTGTAAAATACTACTCGGTCAGAAGCATTTTGCACAGGTGTAAATGACTACACAAAAGGCAGGGCACTGCAGAATCAGCCCCAAGAGGTGGCTTGTTTTTCAAGTGCTGGTCTGCTTTAGAGGTAGTGCATAGTTACACCACTGTGGAATGTGGGGGAGGAGGGAGGGAAGGTAGTCAAAGGCATGCAGCATTCATACACAGCTTCAGAGCTCTAGGTTTCTGTAGAAATTGCTTAGGGACTTACTAAAATGCACCGTCAGTTTACATAATAAGATCTTTTGAAAGGGACTCTGTTTTTATCCATTTTCTGAAGTCCCATGCACAATTATGATACTATATTAGTCTTCAATAATAATAATAAATGTATTCCCTTAGGCCTATATTTTTAAACCTTGGTGCCTAAAGTTAGGGTCCTAAATCTATATTTAGGCACCTAAAAAAAATGTATTTGAATGCCTAAATATTAATTTAGGAACATTACTTTAATTTTGGACATTTTAAATTTATCTCACAGTTCACCACTAATTATATCACTCTTATCTTCTATGTTAATGGTTCCATCCTTAGCTCTTTTGCTTCTGGAGAGATGAGCCAGTTGCTGCATTTAAACACAGCACCTTCCACGGTTTGTGAACAAATGCTGTTGAGTGCTTGTGCTGTCTAAGCTGGCACTGTCTTCTTGACTGCTGGTGTTGTCTAAGTTCTTCTGAGAGATCAACCAGTTCAGGAATTCAGACAACTTGGATTTTTTTTTGCGCACTTTGATGGTACTAATCATTTTCATATTAAAACCCAACTATTGCACTTGGTTTGACTGTCTGAGGGAAAGGAAGGAGCAGGAAAAGAACAAAGCCCTGTTTAAATTCACTGTTGCACAATGTTGTGTTATGGTGGCAAAACTTAATTAGATCAAGCATAAGTGAAAACTGATCATCATTCAATTTATTTTTAGGGAGCAGCCTCCCACAGAGAATCACACAATGCCTTGCAGTGAGAAGCAGATAAAAGAGAAAATTCTTTACCGAGTAGAGTGTGGAGACTTTCATCAAGGGAGAAAGGGGAAAGCATCTTTGGAAATTGAGTTAATAATACCTACAGAGTAAGTGCTCTCACAGTGATGAGCATGGAATGAAGGGATAAGAAAGAGACACGTCTAAAACAATAAAGATATTTTTGCAGATACGTTTCTGTGAGGGGAGAATGTTGGGTGTAGTAATGAGGAAGAACAAGAGGGGTAGGCTGAGTGTTTGAGTGAGGCTGGGAAAAAAGGAGGGTGCAATGGTGGGATTAGTGTTAGAGAAGAGGGGATAAAGGACCATATAACTGGTGAAAATAGACTGAAGACTGGGCTGTGGTGTGCCTCAATGCAAAAATAAAGGATTTTCTCTTAAATAGGATTTTCTCAGTCACTGTGTAGCAGTCTGAATTACCAGATGTCTTGATTCTCTGGCTGTTGTCCCACTTTGCGAGGCATCAAGACGCAGGATGCAAAATGCCTCCCTCTTTTATTTTGCATGATCAGCAATGTTAATAGCCGAAGCAATAAAAACCTGAGCTTGTATCCTTTGACTGGCTGATGATATGCTTACAATCAACCAATTCCAGGCAATTGCAGCAGTGGGGGAGGGGGCAGGAAGGCAAAACTTATTATTTCCTACCCCTCTTTGTCAGCAAGCCAGTGAAGAGGCAGCAAATATTGGGTCCAGAGCAGTAAAAGAAACCAAAAGACTTTGTTCTACATCAGCCTACAGGTGTATTTACCTATCCCTCTCCTTGGTCACACATCCTTCTTGAAAAAGAAGTCATCAAGTTGTTTCCGGATTCATTTCCATAGAGAGGTCAGAAGTATCTCTTGAGCCATCAGCAGGAGATCTTTATTGCCAGAGGAAGAGCAAGTGCCAGAAGAAACTTCCTATTACCAGGGAGTAAAAGACTGGGTAATAGTGTCCATCTAATTAGGTGCCAGTTGGCAGTGATTTATGGTGGCACATTTACAAGCATTGAGGCCACCCTGCTGCCTTAGGGGAAGTGGAATTCAAATATAGGATTTACACTCCAGAAACATAGGTCTCCACCCAACTTGTGGTATTATGAATCTGATCCAGTTCTGGTGGGTGCAATGTTTAGAGTCTGCTTAATGCAGAATGCATTTTTGGGCTCAGTAGCCTTTAAGTTCAGTTGTGCCCTTTAAAATTCATCCACCCTTACCTCAACCAGAGGGAACTCTTGCACATGAGTAGACCTGTCACATTTCAGGAGGAGGCAGTGTTGTATTGCATCTACTCAGCTGCCACTAATTAATGCAAGGACTCTATTCTATTGAGGAGCAACTGTATGTTTTGATCTGTGATGGGTTACCTTAGCTCTTTGGGATTGGAACCCAGAGGATAGGATTTCCTTATAGACTTATGGTTTGTATAAGAGAAATCCCTGCAATCTGTAGTACACATGCTGCTGACACTGTAATGAACTACGCACCACCTGTTAGAGCTGTGCAGAAAATCTCCAGGTATAAAGCAAAGCAGACTTCTTGTGATTTTTCACTGAATTTGTCAAAAACCAAAATCCCTCATCTCTTCTCTCCTGCCCCCCATCATCTCCATTTCGTTTGCTCACTAGTGCAGTTTTGTAAAGTCTTTTTTAATAATTTTTTTGTTCGTAACATTGCCCAAACTGAAACAAAATCACCGAAATAAGTAGGAATAATACACAAATTGTTGGTAGATTTATTTAGGTTAAATTCACACTCCACATAGATAAATTTCATGAAAGGACCTGAAGTGTACAATCTAAGTTTTTGCCTGTGAAATCCTTATGATAGGATTTGAAACAAAGGGTTGCAGGGTGCATTATGGGGAAGGAGCCATTTTTAGCTTCAAATATGCTCAACCATCTGCCCTCATGAGGGGCACAGGACTTAGTGTGTTGACCTCAGAAGGTCTGGAGATCCAGTTTGATGTAAGCAACTAAAAACTCAGAGATTTATCTGACCGAGTTGTTTAAGTTTCCTATTTTCCTGCCATTACAGCTGCAGTTCCACAGGTGATTCTGGTACAATTGAGTAAGTTACAACATCCTGATTCCTCAGTAGTTTTGAAAACCGACAGGAGTTCCTCTGGGTAATGAAAGGAGCCAACGGTGTAGGCCTTTCATGCTCCCATTCCCCTCTGTTCATTTCTTTGTCACTCCAGAAGCAGCTCATAGTGGTAGTATATTCCCTGGACTGCTGCTTCTGTCACTGCTTTTTGGGGAATTTGGAGAATAGCAAAAGGGTAAAAAGGGTCTCAGTTGACTTTATATGAAAATAGATATAAACAGTTCCTAAGACAAATACCAAATAACTCTTACAGAGAGAAAGTGCCTCTCTGAAAAAGCTCTCACTCCAAGGTCACTGCCTCTGCAAGCTTCCCCCAAACCTACATCAGTGTGGTATTAACCTGCAAAGTAACCATTACTCACGTCCCACAAGCAATGGGTAAGGGCCTCATTTTATCAGCCAATAATTTCAGCTTTTTTGCTCTTTTTTTTCTTTCTCCCACACCTCCTGTCTACACAAATCCTTGGTGATTTTCATACGTTACACCTATGCCACAAAATTCTGTAAACCTGACCCCCTATATTATGCAATGCAAACATCATATTTCTCATGGTCTACATGCCAGTCAATGATTCTGAACCAAAAAGGCAGTAGGGAAGGGGAACATAGAAAGGGCCACATCCCATCAGCAGTCGTCACCAGACAGGCAGAGATGGAGCATAGCCATTTCAACAGCCATTTTTTATCTTTAGCCCAGGCACTCAGCTGGAGAATAAATGCAGTGTAGATCTTTTGCAAACCATGGCCCTTTTTGGCTTAGACATGCCCCGTTTGGCCTTTGTACCTCAGTTCACAGAGCCAGCCAGTGTCACTACAATAGTACCTAATCTGCCCAAGGACAGAATCACTGCAGCAGAGTAGTGTGCATGCTGTTAATTGATTCTAAGGTTTAACACCCATTTTATGATCTCTTTGCATGGGCACAGCTATCTATATATAGTGTAACACAGGAGAATAAAGCCTAGGGCCAACAGGGAGGCAGCCAGAGTTGTCAGGCCCCGCAGCTTTATCTGCATAGGTAGATAATGTTGCCAGTTTTGGTTGGATGTATTCCTGGAGGTTTCATCACATGACATAATCTTTAATTAAAGATTTATCCTTAATTCCTGTAGACTCCAGGAAAAATACTGGATGGTTGGCAACCCTATGGGTAGGGGAACTGAGTGGAATGGGGATACATTTCCTTTTAAATTTAGGGTTGATTTGACATCAGGAATTGAATGTAGAGTGGGCAAGCTTTTATTCCAGATGGACCAGTTAAGCCATCCCTAGTAGTAACAAAGGTTTATTTAGAGCACCAAAAATTCTAAGGCCAGATCTGCTCATAATGATGTGTCAGTGTGCTTGGAGCCCTGAATGAGATGCTACCTCCTATGACCTGAAAAGGATCTGAAGGATCGGGATAAAGGGTAAAGCATATGTGTTTCTTAGATCCATTGGACTGAGATAGTATGTCATGTGCATGAAGTCAGTAGAGTTATACAGAGGAGTTACCAGCTGAGGAGTTTGTCAGGGGCTGTCTCTGTACAATACGTGTCAGAAGGGGAATTGCTTGGTGCTGAGTGTTCTTGGAAAATCTGTCCCCAAAAGCATGTGATTAAAAATGCATGAGGAAATGAAGTGGATATGCATAATAAACAGCACACACACATTCACTGCCATCGTGAGTGTTTTCCCGCAATAACCAGTCTCCAAACGTTGTTTATAAAAACAAACTTAAAAATTCACATTTTTTTTCGCTATTTCAAAGTGCAAATACAAGTTGGAGCCAACAAACTTCCATTGTCTCAGCTCTGCTACAATGTGTTTTAATTTTTTTTCCTCTCAAATAACATTTGGGCTGAAACCATGAGTGCCAAGGCTCAGTTGAGCAGGAATTCTAACTACTGAGGGCTAAGCCCCTGATAATAGGGGTTTATTAAGGAAAGACTGACAAAGCCTGAACTGGAGTGGCCTGAATGGCCCGGCAGAAATAATGGAATGCTTGTGGCAGCTAGAAAATGATTGTTTATTGCCATAACCCCGGGGTAAGCCTCTGCCAAGAGTACACATTCTCTCCTTGCCAGTTTCTTCATATGGGTATACAGCACTGAATTTCTGCACGTAATAGTGGAGCAGCAGAACAGGAGGAAGAGCGGTGGTAGCTCTAATTATACACCCGTTTAGCAAGGAGGCGATGGGCCAGATTCCTAACTGGTGGAAATCATATCTCCACTGAGGTCAGAAGAACCTGACCTATGTAGACCATTTGAGGACCTACATCTCTAATCTGGAAACACACCCTGAAACATGGCACATGTGGTAGAGAGGGAGGATCTAATGTCCAGGCCTCTGTAAATCTACAGGTCATCAAAGAAATATTTCTTGATTAGGCGTATATGTAGATGGGGGTTCTGATGGGGCATGTCCTGATTTTGGACAGCAAATGGAGATGGTGCAGCTCACAGGACATGTTGTGCTTCTCAAACACTGTAGATAGGCCAGCCCAGAAGTTCAGTGCACCATGCAGGATGTAATCATGGGGACTCAATTCCAACCTCTTATTCCCAAGATGGTAGGAACTGGGAGTGCTGTAGATGTAGGGTGTTCCCCCTTTCCTCTGATTCAAGACTGAGAACAGGCTGCGCTGTGGTACAAGAGAGAGGCGTTTCAGGGTTCCGAAAGGGGCTCAGTTCAGCATTCTTTCAGCAGAACCTGGTCGACCTGTGATGCAAGGCCCCGAGGCTAGGAAAAGAGGTGGCTCAGAGAGGGGTGTGAGGGATCCTCATGGGGAGAACAAACAACCAATAGGCCACCAGTGAACTACAGTGAGCTGTACTATGCGGTTTTTATGCTGGAGTACTATAATACTGGAAATGCTTTTAAAAAAGAACGTCTTATACATTAATAGAACCTCCTTTGACTAGGAGAACCACCTCTGAATTAAAATTACATTCCCACCAAGAGTTTAATTACTTTGAGAGCTGTTCCCACTCCCTGTCTGTGGGCAGAGAATGTCAACTTCTTTTACTCTGAACAGAAACCCCTATTTCTAGGGCCTTGTATGTTTATTTTGCAAGTCCATGGCCATATAATATGTCCCAGAATTCACCCCTTGCCACACAATTTTGCTCCAGAGTCCGAACTTTCTTTAAAATGATTGTTTCTAGCCCCCGTGACTGTGAAGATCACGCTGAAAAAGTTAATCAAATGTAAATTTATAATTTCATCCACCTGAGACTTCCGACAACATGGAAAAAATGGCCCCATTCATCCCTATTAGTCATTAACTCTGAAATCTAAGGATGACTGTGTAAGTGCCAATGTTGTTACCTATTTCTCTGCCGTCCTTTTAGAAGAAGTGTCCAGCTATGATGAATATGACATAATCCCAAGGTGCCACAAGTCTAATTCTCCATTAACCAACTGCCAAAACCTCCAGCTTCCCCCCAATGAGTCTGCCATGCCATTAGGCTCCAAGGCCCAGATCCTCAAAGAGATTTAGGCTCCTAACTTCCATTGCTTTCATCTGAGTTCATATTTAATTCAATGTAAACCCCTCCATTTTGACATTTATTTCATGCTGCCACCCAATTTCCAGCATATCCACCGGAATGCCACAGAAGCCAGGGACCTTGCCACAGAGTTTAGGTCCAGAGTGGGGTAAGGGCTTGCCATTTGGATTAGAAACAGGACCTACTGCACTTTTTAATGGATTGAGGCTGAGGAGGTGGGGAAGCTTTGTTTGTAATTCTCCTATACTTGGCAAAAATGAAAGGCACCCCAAAGATCCCTGTCCCATGAAGCATTGAAAACACTTCTAGATGTTTGCTGCTTTTCCTGAATAAGATGAAGGAAACACCCTAAGGGGATTGTGGCTCACTAGGGAAGTGGCTTAAGTATAACATTGCTCACTTTCAAAAATACGGTCCCACAGGTGAAGAAGGGGTTCATTACACCCATTCTTGATCCTTGCTGGGTTGCACTTAGCTTTATTTTTCTTCCCCCCCCCCCCCAATACCAGGATTGGGCCCAATCCCAGAGCAAGCACCTTCAAACTTGGGTAATGGAATAATACATTGCGTTCAGTTCTCTTCTTGCTGCATATCAGCTTCTAAGTAGAGTGGGTCAAATAAAAGTGACAAATGTTAAAGCTTCATAATATTTTTTCAAAGTGCACTGATGACAATTGTCTAATTGTTTGCCCATACCCTGCTTCTTAAAATGAGTCCCCACTGCATTACTAGCTTGCATTTCAATGGCACTCAGGGTCCTATGCACCCACCCTCTCGTGAGCCAGTTTAAAGCTCCATTTAACCCAAACTGGATATTTGTTGGGGGCAGGGTGGGAGTCAGGTTAGGAGTTAACACTGTATTTATATTTTTAGCTAGCTAGGTTGTGAAGACACACCCTTCGTTTCTTTTACACTTTTTTTAAGTGACTAGAAAATACTGGGTGCCTTAATTTTTGGGTCCCCTATTTAGGGCACCTTAAAGGGGCCTGGTTGTCAGAAAGTGCTGTGTGTTCACCCTTTGAAAATCTGGCCCCTTTAAGCTGAGCACCCCAAAACCAAACATTTCTATGATTTTGCCTGACATCTTTTTTTCCTCTGTTTTCGATGAAAATGTTTTCTGCAGATAAAAAGCTGCCTTTTGGTCTTCTTCAGCTTGATTTTTTGCCCAGCTCAGGAAGCTGCTTTCACTGGGGAAAGTCAAAGTGACACAGAGTGAAATCCTGGTTCCACAGAAGTCAGAGGGAGTCTTCCATGGAACCAGGATTTCACCCTTAATGGACAAAATCTTGCTAAACAATTACCATTAAACTAATGAAAATTGCACAAGAAATAATGACTTTGAGAATATATTTTGTTAAACAACCTCCAGGGAACTCTCAGAATGACATGAATTTTTGTTCTGCTCCTAACATTCACAAATATTGCAGCTTTCACATTGCAAATGTCACACTGCTCTGTTTATTAATCAGTGAATTTTCAATCTTATGACTAACCTATTGACTTCCTACCCAGTGAGATGGCTGAATTTTACTAGTACTAAGAGCAACCCCCCTTTTTAACAAGCACAAGAAGTTTATTCTCCCACCTCCCCACCCCATGAAGATAGCATGAGACCTGTGTCCCCTTTGAAGACTCCTGCCTGCCCTAAAGCACTTGCATCTTCCTTGTATGTTTTGCTAAGTCCCCACTGTGCTGCCTTGGAGTTTGTTTTTTCAATGATTAAGTTGTTTAGGCATCATGAGGGAACTCCATGACCTCAAGCAGCCATAAGGTGCTGATCAACTCATTAAGAGATTCCATCTAGAAAAGAGGTCTATTTATATGAGGATCCAGGAACCCCAAAGGGGGAGGGTATGAATCATCTGGGATTAGACAAGATGAGGCTTTTAGTACACTTGGAAGGATAATTAGAAGAGCAGGGAGAGACTGTGAACATCAAACTACAGAGGATATGTGAGCTAAGGAGAGGTTTCAATTTTTTTTCCCCCAAGTATATTTCAATGGAGGGAAAAGTAACAGAAAATTGGAAATGGCAGAGGTAGGTGCTGGGAAAGGGGAAATGGTCTGGGGTGGGGGTGGGGATAGTGGCTTCAGGAAAACCAGGTTACCATTTCTTTAAGGGCCCAGGAGCAGGAACCTTGTGGTACAATCAATCACCAAACCAATCAAGACACACCTTGGGGAGGGAAGAATTCCAAAGGCTTCCTATTCTCGTGGGGGAGGGGAGAGGGAAGGGTGTCTGTTTGCCAGTCGATCTGCAAACCCCCAGAAGCAAAAAGGGGTGACCTTGAGTCACCTTTGCAGGGTTGTGCAAGAGGGATGGAAGCCCCCCCCCTTCCTCAGCACAGGAAACACTAGGAGGAAAGGCCATTAAGCTTTTTGTTTTTGAGAACTTTATTTTGAAAGACTTTTGTGGTCAGCCTAGCTGGAGCTAGATCAGGGAAAAAAAGGG
The DNA here is from genome assembly GCF_026122565.2 of Emydura macquarii macquarii. Lineage (NCBI taxonomy): Eukaryota > Metazoa > Chordata > Testudines > Chelidae > Emydura > Emydura macquarii. Next base: position 5,266,965 of record NW_027133667.1, read on the forward strand.
AGAGCGTGGATCAGGGTAGTGAGCCCCTCACAGGGCCCAATATCCTCCTAAGTGGCACTTCTATAACAGGCACACTAGCATCTCTCCTATCCAGGGATTATAAAACACTTGCAATGGCAGCTGCAGGAATCTCAGAGATTCTCCAGCAGGGTGTCTCACTGTGCTACTTCCAGAACTGAGGTGGTGTGTAAAGCTGATTTGCACTGTACGTTTGGTTTGCAGCAATTTAGAGTCACAGACTTTTAAATCAGTGGGATTTTTATGATCAGGTGGTCTGGCCTCCTGTGTAATACCAGCTAGAGAATTTCACCCACTAATTTCTGCATCAAGCCCATATAACAAATATATGCCTTAGCGTTTTTCTCCTTGGAGAAAGAGACAAACCTTAGGAAAGAAAAGACAAATAATAGGAATAGAAATGACAGCTCTGAAGGAAACAATTATTCTTCCTGTTAGAATATTTCTTTTTACAGTGGGATTTCCTGGATAGGCTAGTCCTCAACTAGGACTCAGGGTACCTTGGGTCAGTTCCTGGCTCTGCCACAGACTTCCTTTGAGACCTTGGGCTTGTTGCTTTTTCTTTGTGCCTCAGTTTCCTCTTTGTAAACTAGGAATGATTATACTTTCTCTGATTTGTCCATTTAGAGTGTAAGGTCTTTGAGACAGAGACCGTCTCTTCTTTTGTTTATATGGTGCTTAGCACAAAGCTGCTGAGCCTGAGCTTGCTTGGAGTCTATACGTGCTACTTTGGTGAAAAGAGGCAATGACAGTAATCATAAATAAAACAGGAAGTCTTGGATTTTTCATGAAAAATGATGTGTATCTCACCAACTGGATACCATTAAGAAATATTCTGAAATTCCCAGCCCTCTGCTTCGGCCCCAGTGCTGAGCCATCGGTACAATTTTCACTTCTTGCAGCACAACAAATGTAGTTCCATACCACCGGTTCAAATGAGTTACCGTATGTTTAGATTTTCACTGGGAGTATTGGTGGATGGTTCCTCTACAATGCTGGGAAATCACTGCCCTACCATGGATTCCAGCATCAGCCAGTCAAAGCTGTTAGCTCATCACTGGCATGGTATCCTAGTGGTGTACTTTGACCAGTCTCATGTGTACAGGACATGAGAGACACTGTGAGCCTACACCCCTGGTGTCTGATACTGCTGCCATTGAAATCAATGGCCAAGCTCCTTGCATGTGTGAAAGATTGGGCTACTGATGAGCTATGGTTAAAATACATTGGAACAGGAAGGGCAATTTTCAATGCTTTTGCCAAAGAGAAGGTGGAATTGTAAGAAGTACTGCTTCCCCACATCCGGGAGAGAGGGGGGAAGCTTTGCTGTTAGCAGAGGATGGGGAGCTGCGTTCTTCACTCCTTTCTTTAGCGCTTGTTGATGAGAAGGCAGTTGAGTGGACTGTCCCTCAACATCTTGACAGACAGAATATGTGCCACAGTGTTGCCATTGCTGCCTGCTTTGCAAGTGGCAGACGGCCTCTTGTCTAAGAGTCCTGTTCCTTGTTCACTAATTCCACTTAACAGAAAATGATTTAAAAGCCAAGCCTGTTCACACATGACAATTATATGGTGGGTGAAAAACAAAACTCATTTGCACAGTACATCTGTTTTGGTTGAATTAATTTTCTCTTTCATTTCTACACAGCTACCCTGCGCTTTTTATTTTTAGCTGAGGCAAGGAAGCAATTTCCAGGAAAAAAAAGGCAGGGCTCACATGCCTTCACAAAAATTAATAGAGGGCATAGGTGAAAGGTCACATGCTTTCAGCGTAAATAATTTTCTGACTGCATTGCATATTCGAGGGAGCTGAGGGAGGATGTGGGGTAGATAGGAGCTTGGGAGATGTAATGAGCAAATTAAAGATTAGGACTAATTTTCTTTGGGAGTGTAAAGTGTTTCCCAGAGCTTAAGAAAAAGTAAATATCCAGAACTGAGTCAGGAGAACATAAGAACGGCCATGCTGGGTGAGACCAATGGTCCATTTAGCCCAGTATCCTATCTTCTGATAGTGGCCAATGCCAGATGCTTTGGGAGAGTATACAGTAGAGGGCAGTTGGAGTGATCCACGTCTGTCTTCCCTTCCCAGCTTCTGCTAGTCAGAGATTTAGGGTCACCCCGAGCATGGGGTTGCATCTTTGACCATCTTGGAAAATAGCCATTCCATTGGACCTATCCTCCATGAACTTATCTGGTTTCTTTTTTTTGGCCATCTCAACATCCCATGGCAATAAATTCCACAGGTTAATCATGTAATGTGTGAAAAAATACTTCCTTTTGTTTGTATTAAATGTGCTTCCTATTAATTTCATCAGGTGACTCCTGGTTTTTGTATTTCAGGAAAGGGTAAATAACACTTCCCCCCCCCACACCATTCAAGTTCATCAGTCAATTCAAGTACAGTAAATTCAAGGGTATAACAAGGGTTGAAGAGTACAGATGGATGGAGGCTAACACAGATTGGAGGAATCTATTGTTTTGGCCCAGCTGATTTGGTAATTTGAGGGATTGGTAATTGGTTGCAGAGTATTGCTCCAATCCTGCAACTGTCTGCATCTGGGCAGATTCCTGTGCCCAGTGGGGCCCTGCCCAAGTCACTAGAGTCCCTCATGGGCACAGGGGCCTATGTAAGTAGAGCAATCTGCTGAATTGGGGTCTAATTCACTACAAGGTTAATCATTTAAATACAATGCAGAAGAATATTACTCAAAATGATTACAATCAAATAGCTGTTCAGTGGCTATTGTGGGATAATAACACCAAGCCTTATAGCACTTTTCATCTCTAGGTCTCACAGCACTTTACAAAGGAGGCAAGTATCGTTAGCCGCATTTCACAGATGGAGAAACTGAGGCACAGAAGGGTGAAGTTACTTGCCCAAGGTCACCCAGTTAAAAAATTCCCTTTGGTGCAAAAAGAGAGAATATATGGAGACGGATAGAGAATGAGGTAGAGGGTCTCAGCCTGGTTCCTGCTGGGCAACTGTTTACGTCACAACAAAAGTACCATCAGAGAGGGTTGCTTTGACCATTGTCAGTGCATTGTAACGGGGTTGTTATTGCTTCTCGGACTGTTATGATGTATGTTTATGAGAAAGAAACACTCTGTTTTACTGACATGCCTGCAGCACAATATCTTGACTTCTACTATCTGAGAGAAAAAATCAGTTAGCATGGGCAGTGCTTAAAGTGAAAAAGGAACAGAAAGGGGAGATTTCCCTGCACCAGTCAAGGAGGAGGGGGACCTATGGAGTTGCTGCTTTTAGCTGAGGAAGAGAGTTGTGCTTCTCTGCCTTTCCTTCCTTCCTTCCTTTCCTGGGAAAAGGAGGTACAACTGCTATTGAAGTCAGTGGCAGCTGCACCCCCAACACTAGGACTGAATTTGGCTTCATATTATTGTGCAAGCTGAAGTGGTACAGGCATGTAACAAGATCATCTGGCCTATCCAAGATCATCCTCCAAGGGACGGTACAGGGGAAGAGAAGAAGAGGCAGGCAGAAGAAGAGATGGACTGACAACATGAAAGAGTGGACAGGAATGGACTTCATGGAAACTCAGGCAGTGACACACAATCATCAGAGGTGGAGACAATTGGTTCATAGTTCGTCAGTGATGGTGCCCCAACGACCAATGCGGTTATGGGAGCGATAGCGATATGGTGGTTATTAATTATTTATATTACAGTCATGCCAAGTTGCCCAGTGAGGTGGGCACTATTGTGCTAGGTGTTGTACAAGGATGAAGTAAAGAGAGAGTCTCTGCCCTAAAGTGTTTACAGAGGAGGTTAATGACAAGACGGAACAGGAGGATGAAACAAACCAGTGCATGGGGGTGGGAGGGGAGGAATAGGAGGTAACAATACCATGAGCATCTTATCGTGTAGGCTAGCTATGTGCACTGTGTAGCTTGCACAGCCTAGCCATTACCAGCGGGGCTGTGTTCTGAAGACATCACAACAGAAGTGAGTATTAAGGAGGATAAGGTAAGTGGGCTTACCAGTTTTGGGGAGAGTTTGTGCCATTCATAAGAGGTGGCATGCAGTGATTGTGGGAGACTCGGACTGTCAGGGAGAGTGACACAATGTAAAGCTGGTGTACAGTAAAGGTGAATCAGACTCAATGGCTCTGACTCGGTCTCTCTGAAACAGGAAAATGCAGAGAATTAAGGTAGCTGCCCTTGTACTCTCACTATGGAATTTCCTGGTTTCTGTGGGCTCGAGCAGGGCCTGAGCATAATTCTTTTGGGCCCAGTACAAACTTGTAACACGGGCCCCCTCCCACACACATACCACAATCCCTCATCCCATACATACAATCTCATGGGCCATAGAAATTTTTTACCTCATGGTAATGGGGGTTGCAGCCTGATCCAGGCCCCCCAGGGCCTCCGGGCCCCAGTAAAGTGTATCCTTTCCCCCTCCCCCCATGTGGGGGCCCTGGGCTCAAGTCAGATCCATTGCTCTTAGTTTTGTGTTTAATACCCTTTAAAATGTTTGCATAAAGAAACCTAACTTAGATCATTATTACATTTTTATACTTACAGCCAATGTGCTTATTGTGGTGTGGGGAAGAGAACAGAAGCAAAACCACTATAGCAGAAATGGCTTAAAGAGGACATTATATGAAGAAGCCAGAGGCACAAAAGAATTAACTAAAATAGCAGCCCTTGCTTTTGTAGGCCCCCAATAGTTGTGTTGAGGTCAGCATTAGTCACTGCTTGATAGTCACTCTGATCACCTCCTCAAGGTAGATGGAGATGGGAGAATGTGTGTATGTATGTGAAGGAACTCTGCCAAAGCAAATTACTTGAACAATATAATTGACCTCACCCCCCTCCAGGAGATAAATATCTAGAGCTCTATGCACAGGCCTGGGATCTACAGATGAATATCAGCCTCTGTACCCACCCATTTTGTGCGTAATATAGACCAGTGGGAGGTGGGGGGAGGGGGGAGAGGAGTCTACTATTAAAAACACAGCACCATTTTCTCCCGAAAGCTTTTAGTCCTCTGCCAAAAGTTCTCTGGAGGAAAAGTATATATGAAAAAGATATAACATACTAGGAAACGTAGTCAATGACATCTTTTTGGGACATCTGTATCTTCTTACTGGAGTAATTAATTTCTTAATCTCAGCCTTGTTATTAAGGTGTATATGTGTGTGATGATGGGAGGAAGTAAACAGGAAGTGATAACACCGGCTTGAGTGGAGCATTGTGTTGCTAGGTATTGTGGACACTTTTCTTCTATACACCTATGACGGTGGCCTACTGCAATACTGCTGGTATTTGAGATCCTGCACTCCCCCACCTCCGTCTTGAAAAAGGCCTGATTGTCCAGTGCTGGTTGTTCAAGGCTTCCTGAAAATGAGCCCCCCTTTAAGTTGTCTGAAGTTTGACACACATAAATGGAGACACCCAAAATATCTAGTAATTTTTGGAAATTTAGGACTGCATCTATTTAGATTCTCAGTTTATTGATTTCTTAGATATTGTTCCTTCCTCTTGTATTTGCACAGTATTTTGTACTCCATGTTAGTAAGGATGTGTGTGAGAGAGAGAGAGTTGATTTGTGAGTAAGGGAGAAACACACTGTAGAAAGCAAATATTTCAAGTAATACTGCCCCACTGCATAGCAAAGGGCAATTACTTATGACAACTTTCCTTTTATTCACAGTAACATTGCTTGAATTTTTTGAATGAAAAGGTTTCATTAAAAAAAATGGCTGTTTTCAAAAAATGAACATTTTCATGAAAAAAATTGTTGACTTTTTCAGAATTTTTGTATTGAATTTTTTCACACTCAAGAGAATCTTCATCAGATTTGTTTTTCACAAAATTTTTCATTAATTGAAAACCATATTTTTTCACTAAATGAGTATCTTGGTAAATTAAAATGTTCAGTACTTGGTTTCAATAGCTGTTTTTGATAAATATTTTAAATGACCGATTCCATGAACATTTTTGAAAAAATAAACAAAAAGGGGTCTATTTTAAACCTTGCAAAATGGAAACAACTTTGACATTTAAAACCTTTTCATGATTTTTTCCATAGTTTGACTGGCTGTAGTGCAGGGTCACCTTGAAAATCATCTGCCCCACTGAAAAGTTAATGTTTATTTCCAGCAACATAGGTAGAAAATACAATATGCTTAGAGCTGATAATGGGAAAGGGGAAAAAGGGTGACATTGGTGTGAGTGACTGGAAAACCTGACTAGACAGGAGACTGAAACAAATGGATGGAGTCCCACCTGCTCAGGCTTGTGATCTATGGGGTCTGAAGAAAGCAGGTCCACTTGATATGCAATATGTACTGGAATTTCCTGGTTGATCAACATCTTGGTTCATACGTGTGCATCAGGGGAGTGAGGATTCTGAGTGCATCATGGGGGCTGTAGTCTGCCACTGAACCCACATGAAGTTTTGTCCTCTGAGCTTTTCGTTGCCTGTGGGAGTGTAGGCCTCCAGGGAGCCCATAGAAAAAATGGAGGCCCAAACTAGAACTCTCATAAGGCAATGCCCCCATGATAAGGAAATGCAGTTTAAAGTTTTTGTTGAACTTATTGAAAACAAAATATCTCAAATGAAATGAAGTGTTTTGAAAATTTCCCATTGAAAATTTTGTTGAAATGGATGCATTCCCTCAAAACATTTCAATTTTGATGAATCAGCATTTTTTGATGGAAAATTGTTCTCTTGAAAATTGTTCCACTAGCTATCATCTTGAGTTTTATGTCAGCCCAAGTTATGCCATGCGTTGAATGGCAGAATGCATACACTCATGGACCCCTATATCAACCCAAACTATGAATTATGTCCCAAGAGCTAGAAGTGTAAATATCTGCAGCATGTCAACCTGCTTTAGATTGGTGCTGAAGACAAACATGCAATCAACTATGCAAATATCATAGGCAAGGAGAACTATTATCCACAACTAAACTAATTACTCTGATTTATTTACTTGAACAAAGCCAGATTGGGTATGTTAATTGGGCATTATTTAAGGAAATTTTATCATTCTTTTCTTTTTCCTTTAATGTTAATCACTTTTTTTCTGGTTCCCCTTGTCATGTAGTTCTCAGTTCTCTTATTCATTTTATATCAGTGTTGTTCAGCCTGCTGGCTTCTGGTCTCTAAATTGTGGCCTTCAAAGGTTATTGTGTTAAGAAGCAAATGTGTATTTGATTACAAATTGAAAATGTGCTCCCTACGCTGCACCCTCTGATTCTAAAATGGAAGTCTTCAAACCAGCTCTGTCACTAGGGGACACCACCTTCCACCATTTCCCTGCATACCCTGAAGCTGTTCTAGATCTGGTCTACATTGACAACGTAGGTCGACGTAACGCAGCTTATGTCGACCACATACAGTATGCTTCTCCACTGGCATGTCAGTTCCGCCGCCCTAAATTGCAGTAAAATTCGACTTAATAAAACCATCTCCGCAAGTGGTGTAGCCCTGAAGTTGAATTCTGTGGAGTGGGTCGAATGAGTGTCAGTGTATGCAGAGTAAATCGATGTCATTGGCCTCCGGGAGGTATCCCATAATGCTCTGTTGTCACCGCTCTGCACATTTGCACTCTGCTGCACTGTGGCCACGTAAACAGGAAATAGCTCCTTCCCGCAAGCCCCAGGAAATTTTGAATTACCATTTCCAGTTTGGTCAGCATGGAGAGAGCTTACAGCTCAACTGATCATGGCGACTGCACGCCCCAAATGCACTCCAGCCTGGAGTCAACCTGAGGTCTTGGATCTCATTGGTCTGTGGGGTGAAGAAGCTGTTCTGGCTCAGCTCCGAGCCAGCAAAAGAAATTTGGATATCTATGAGAAGATATCTCATGGCATGTTGGAGAAGGGGCACAACAGGGATGCACAGCAGTGCCGCGTTAAGATCAAAGAGCAGAGGCAGGCTTATCAGAAAACTAGGGAAGCTAACAGAGGTTCTGCCTCCTCACCCAAAACATGCTGCTTTTATGAGGAGCTGCGTGGAATTCTCAGCGGAGACCCCACAACTATTCCACAACGCAGTGTTGATACCACTGGAGAATCCGAGTCCAGTTTGAATGAAGACAAGTCCATGGACAAGGAAGAGGATGATGATGAGGAAAACAGGGGGCAGGCGAGTGGGGTATCACTTCTCCCTGAGAGCCAGGAGCTGTTTGCAACACAGGAACAGTCCACCCAGACGCAGGAATGCTGGGGAAGACACATCTGGTGAGTATGTACTGCAAATTGCATGTCTTTGGTTATATCCCCTGTCCAGAATCTTGTACCAGTGGGAAAAAGTGGTGTTTGTGGTGATGGGGCTGTGCTTCCTCATATTTGGTGTGCTTAAACACTGGGTTCACCCCAGAAAAGATTATTTATGTGCACAGGGATGCTCCGAGAATCCTCCATGCATATCTCCAGGAAACTTTCATGCAGGTACTCTACAATCCTTTGTAGAAGGTTTCTTGGGAGGGCAGCCTCATTTTTTCCACTGCAGTAGGACAATTTCCCCACCACACTGTTATTAATTGTGCAGGCATCATCGTAGAACACAACATAGCAGCATAAAGGCCAGGCCTGTAGCCAGATGCTTCCAGCAAATCCTCTCTTTCCACCTGTGTGACCCTCAGGAGACTGATATCACTCATAGTTACCTAGGGAAGATGGCGCACATTTATGGTACCTGCCCAAGAGAGTTTTTTAAAGTGTATGTTGTTGCACAGCCAGGGATGGTTTCTTGGTTCAGCACACTGCAAGTCCCTAAGCAGGACGTTGTTGCTACGGGCCTTGGGCATCCGCAAACGGGTTCCCATTTTTTTCCTTCAGAGGCAGTTAACCTGTACCCACCCCTCACTCTTTCTACTGCCTGTTAAAAGCCTGATTTATTGGGAGATTGACATCCATGCTGCTCTAGGAAGGATGGACTTTTGCAGCATGGGCCCCAGGGATTTCCCTAACATAGGTGCACTCGCCCGTTACTTACCACAGCTGAAATGGCGCTCCGACCCCTACAATAGTCAGACAATGGAATGTGCTTGTAGCTTCCCTTGGGAATGTTCAGGAGACTTATTTTTACATTGTAACATTGCTTTTCGTCAATGGGATGAGTTAACAATGGGTATCTTGTGTTTTGCTTCCCTCACAGTGGACAACGTGGCCTTCAGCACACCACCGTCTCATTCTCCTGCAGAGTGCCTGTCACAGCTAAGAAGGCGACCCACCCCTCTCCCCCCAGGATGACATGTTTAATGAGCTAATGAATGGCTCTGCAGATGCTGCCACAGAGCTAAGAACGTGGAGGATTTCATTATCTGACAAACTGGACATGGACAACAGGAAGGCAGCACAGGAGTATGAGCGTTCAACTCAAGAAGAGATGCTGTGTATAATGCGTGATCAGTCAGACATATTGAGGTATCTGGTTGAGCTTCGGGAAGCTCAGGGGCAAAACAGATGCCCTCTGCAGCCCCTGCAAAATTCTGAACTAATGCATTTTTTCCTAGCCCCCCCTCCGGCGAAGCGGTCTAGGAGGAGGTTGAGCAGGGTGCAGTATGTGCTGCACTGCTTGCTGGTTAAGGCAAGCAGAAAGAGGCGATGGCCCCTTTAAGGAGTGGGGATGTGTGATTCTTTCCTGTGTGCACAGCCAAAAGGGGCTCTGTATCCCTGGCTCCACAAAATGCATGCAGAACATTCCATTTGCTTCCATTTTCCCCCTCTGTGAAGGATCACCAATAAAGAAAGTACTTCTTTACAATTCATTAGTCTTTATTTTTTGATAAAAAGTGAATAAAGGGAGAGGGAAATGGGGGGAGAAGGATCGTAGGAGGAGGAAGGTTGGGAGGGAAACATACTGCTTCAAAATTCAGTACTGTTTATTGATAAGAAGGGAATAAAGGGAGGAGGAAGAAGGGGGGCCTGGAGCAGTGGGTGAGAGAGAAGGGGGAAACTGGCTCCGTAGAGGATGGGTGCGGTATGCGAAGTCAGAGCACGGTACCGATAAGCAACGCACATTATTGCTGTGTCTCATTGGGAAAGCGGTTTTTCAATGCTTCCCTGAGGTGCAGCACTCTGCGATTGGCTCTCAGCGTTGCAGTGGCATCTGGCTGCTCAAAATTTGTGGCCAGCCTATCTGCCTCCACAACCCAACCCAATGGGAATTTCCCCCCCTTTGTCTCACAGAGATTATGGAGCACACAGCAGGCAGAGATAACTATTGGGATGGTTTTTTTTTCACTGAGGTCTAACCTAGTGAGCAGACTGCGCCAGCGCACCTTTAAATGTCCAAATGCACATTCCACCACCATTCTGCACTTGCTGAGCCTATTACTAAAATGCTCCATCTTGCTGTCCAGGTGCCCGGTATAGGGCTTCATTAGCCAGGGGAGCAAGGGATAGGCAGGATCACCTAGGATCACTATTGGCATTTCAACATCACCAATATTTATTTTTTGGTCAGGGAGGAAAGTGCCTGCCTTCATCTTTTTGAACTGACCTGAGTTCCTAATGATGTGCACATCATGCACCTTTCCAGATCACCCCACATTGATGTCAGTGAAGCATCCCCTGTGATCCCCAAGGTCGTGAACACCACTGAGAAGTACTCCTTTCAATTTATGTACTCTGTGGCAAGGTGGTCTGGGGCTAAGATAGGGATGTGCGTGCCATCTATTGCGCCCCCTCCCCCCTCAGTTTGGGAACCTCATTGTGAAAAGCCTTCCACTATGTCCTGCACATTTCCCAAAGTCACTACCTTTCTTAGCAGAAGTCTATTAATGGCCTGCCACACTTGAATCACAGCTGCTCTCACGGTGGATTTACTGACACCGAATTGATTCCCAACTGACCGGTAGCAGTCTGGCGTTGCTAGCTTCCATAGAGTGATGGACACTCTCTCCTCCACTGTCAGAGCTGGTCTCAAGCGAGTATTCCTGCATTTCAGGGCTGGGGAGAGCTCTCTGAAAGTTCAAAGAAAGTGGCCTTTCTCATTCGAAAGTTCTGCAACCATTGCTCATCATCCCATACCTTCATAACGATGTTATCCCACCAGTCACTGCTTGTTTCCTGGGACCAGAAGCGGCACTCCATCGACTGCAGATGGTGCGTGACAGCCTGCAGCAAATGGGAATTGTTTTGTTCTATGGCTTGTAGCAAGACGGCCTCTATAACATCGCAATTTTCAGCAGTGCGGCTCCTCTCTTGCCCCTGAAAATACTGCAGAATAAGTCGTGAGGTGTTTGTGATGCTCACAATAATAGTGCAGAGCTGAGTGGACTCCATTCCTCTCAGGCAATGGCGTGTGCATGGCAGAGAGTGAAGGGTTTGAAAAAATGGTGCGAAAAGAAGATTGTCTGTTTGTTTGGACTGGGACAAGAAGGAGGGAGGGCGTCCGTTGCATCATGGGAAGACGATAACCTTTGCAAAAGCCTCTCCAGCTAGTTGCACTGTGGGATTGTTGCACTGCTTTGATTGTCGACCCAAGCACAGCTAGTGGGGATGCGATCCCCCAATCCAGTGAGCATGGTGTGATTACGCTTGTCCAATTTCTAAAATTTGGTGGGTGAAAGTCGATTTAAAATCAATCGATTTCACTCCGCAGTGTAGACATACCCCTAGTGTGAGCTCTGAGCAACTGCTGTCAGCTGCTCAGCAGCTCCCCTGCTGATTGCCTGCTGAATCCCAGGCGAATGAGAAGAGTGGCTTTAGAAATTGAGAGCTTATGCCCAAATAAACTTGTTAGTCCTTAAGGTGCCACAGGACTCTCATTTTTTTTGCTAAAAACAGACTAACACGGCTGCCCTGCTGGAACTCTAGAAATTGAGAATCACCCACTGGTTAAAGCTCCCTGAATCTCTACCTTAGTGCGGAGTTGAGCAACCTGAAGGCTGTTCTGACTTCTGCCAGCTGGCAGTGGTTGCTGAAGGATTACAGACTGCCTGTGGAAAGCTGTAACAGCACTAATTAGCCATTCCCCTTCTCTGCTCTTGACATGTTGCTGCCTCAGAGGCTAGTGGGAAGGAAGTGTCAGAGCTGGCTATGATCATTCTACGTATGCTAAGGACTCCCTCACACCAGAGGCAATGTCCAGCAGGGAACTTATGGGTGGTTTCCCCTCCCTTTATGCCGCCTAAGCAGACCAAGACAGAGAATCTGCCCCAAAGTATTGACTGTGGCCCCTTGACCTTTGTTGAACTCTTAGACTGAAGAATTTGGACACCACTGTGTCAAAAATCAATGTTTCAGAATTGTCTCACGAGACAGAACAGATACCACAGGAAGGGTGAGCCCCGGGGGTGCATAAACAGATTTGTCCAATAGCTTTCCCTTGCACATGCTATTCTTGCTGGTGCCACACTTGTGATGCTTGTTAAAGGGGTGCAGTATGACATTTGTACTCCTCTGTGGTGACGCCATGTCACAGTTTGCATCCTGGGTTGTCTCTATGCAGCACAGACCTGTGGACACGGAGTGAGAACGTGAAGGGAGGACGGGTGGGGGATGAGAGTGAGATGGTAAATGGAAAATGTTTTGGGGGTTGGAGGGGTAAAGCTTTCATTTTGATATGGTGGGATTGAAGAGCAGCTCCTGCCCCCACCCTTTTCTGGGAGCTCTGGCCCTGAAAATGAAGTGAGTATCTGGTCAGAGCACTGAATCCCTTCTGTTCTTTTTGCCTTGGCTGCCACATCTTTCTGTTTTTCTCAGGGTTCTTTCCTTGGTCCATTGGCTTCCCATTTGTCCCTTGGGTGCTTGTATAGCCTTTCTGCTTTTCTCTGTCTCATCACTCAGATTAAGCCACTCCTCCACAGGATACCATTCATGTGACCAATCCCAAGATAACTCTTCCTGCTTAATTATGTGCTCAGATGGGCCCAGGTGCAAACACTCTCTCTAACTGGCAGGCCAAGCAGATTGGGGGTGGGGGTGGAGGGGAGGCGCTGCAGGGAATTAACCCCTCCCCTGCTTGAATTAATGTGGGCTGTCTCCATCACAGGCAGCAATGTGTCAAGATGGTGGAAAAAGTCAGGACAGATGAGTGTGATGGTAAAAATGGGCTGGGGACTAACATGAGATGGTAAAAGATGTGGCTGGGTGCTGAGCTGCACCCAGAACCAGAAAGCCCTTAGGAATCTGCTATTATGGCAGGATGTCTGCCTGGCTGGCTTTCTCATTTTCTGACTCCTGATGCAGAGCTGACCTCATGAGATGGGATCCATCTTCTGATTGCCACCCACTTTTCTGATTTGCTTTTACTTTTCTCTCCCCACTAGAGTTGAGAGTGAAATGAACCATTACACTGCAGTAATTCATGTACCTCATCTTTCTCAAGAGAAGCCACTTGCTACAGTGAACTTCAGCAAAGCTGCATTTCTCTTCTCATTATCAACTTCATGTTTTTGCTGCTCTTGCTCTCTCATTACTAACTCTAATTAGTTGTTTCTTTCTCATCTCAATTTATTTTACTAGTCTCTTCATCTTTTAGCTGTGTCTGTGATTTTTCTACCTTATGCTTTCTATTCCTTTTATCCATCTCAGTCCAACTCACCATTTAAACTGTCATAATCGCTTTCTCCTTCTCTCATTTGTTTACTGCTTTGTTTTGTCCCCTCCTAAAACCATCTTTTTCCAGTCTCTTTCTTTCTCCCATTTTGTCTGCAACTTTCTACGGGTTGTGAATATGGCTGCCAGTCATTCTCAGGGAATGCTGCTCCTGCTTTCACACAGAGCTATAGAAAAGTTTTTCCCTCAGCACACTCAGGCCTACAAACTACAAAAGGGCTTCTGCAATTTTGTAGTTGCAACCAGTGACATCGGGTTATAGATATGCGTGTGATGCAATGAAAAGCATTGTGCGTTACTGCACATGATTTCCATTTGTTACATTTAATTGAGAAAGCACTATGGGTACCTGATTGCCAGCCTTTACTACATGCAAATACATGCCTTCAGTTTCAGACTTTGCCTTCAGCAGTTTGACAAAACTTTCATGTTGGTCCTGTGCTGCTGCAGGCAGATTTGAGGTGCCAGGCATGTATTCTGCATCACACTTCCTTGGGGTTTCAGTTTGTAGTAGTTTGGAAACATTTCAGACTCCAAACATATGTAAAAATAAATCACCTGATGTGACTTTGGTTATTGAATAGATTTCTTATGCATTCCGGTTTGCCCATATTTTGTTTTACTCTAAAACGGCCAGAAATTGTGTATACTTCTAAACTCAAGCTTGAAAATAATACTTAGAGACCTAGATCTCTCCCTCAGTTGTAAACTTCTTCTGTTTGTTTGTTACTTATTGTTGTCCTTCAGAGTGGGGAACGTAAGGATTTACAGTAATAGAAATAAACCATTAGGGTTCTTTAATAGGGTTGATTCTATGGAAATTATTCCATCAACCTATATAATTTGAATAGAGAGTGATTTCCTTGCTAAAGGTTTTGATCCACCCTTTAGAATTCTATAGTAGGAATATAGGATGGTTCCAGAAAAGCAGGTCACTGTTTGTATTCTTTCATTTAAAAAAAATGCTTTAAGGCTGGATTCAGTGCTCGCTGAAGTCAGTGTGAGTTTTTAGAGGTGAAAGGCCCCAAATGAAAGTAGCACCGTGAAAGCTGCCAGATAGTTACCCAGAGAGGGAAGTTCTCTATATATCCAGAGAACAGATATAGCCTAGGCAGCTACAGTGTGTGTGTTCCCCACGTATTACGTGCCCGCTATAATGTGCCTCAATCTTGAACTGTAAGGCCTACATAGAGGTAATTCAGCCTCCATGCCCATTTGTTCCCTGGTTACTCTGCCGAAAATGCCACAAGATATCAAGGGTACCCATTAGTGCCACCTGTCTTGTTGGTTTTGTGTTAGGGACACTATTCCACCAAGAACTGGATTGACACTAATAGGTCACTGATTCATTACTAGATCAAACTTTTTCTTCCTTGGAATATGTTGATGTTTCATTTTTTTAAAAAACAACAACCCTCCCAACCCAAAAAATGTTGGCTGATAACTTCTGAAACTAAAAATTGTCAGTTTTCAGGTGGAAAAGTAAAAAAATTTTCAAGGAGGGGAGACACTTTCCGTGAAATTGTTCCTGTAGTCAAAAACCCAATTTACTGACAGAACGTTTTTGACAAGCCCTATTCATTACCCATACTTCTCTATAGTGATTAGATAGTAATAACTTTCAGTCACTGTTAGCCAGGAGATGATCCAGGCCAGTGAAAGAAAGATAAAAGGCTTTGCACATAGCAATCTCCTGAGCCAACCACTCCCTCAAATCTATATACTATTTTTGTTACAATCTTTATCACAGCAACGTTTTACCTGACTCCGTTTTTGGGGGAAAATAATATTGGATCAGATTTGTATTTGGGCCTGTATATGAAATAATATAATGCATCTATTTTTTGTATAGCATCTTTTATACACATTGTATCCCAAAACTTTCACAGAGATAATGGTGCCAGTCCTCTGTTGCCACAGCAAAGAAGTACTTGGTAACTCAAAAAAGGCTGTGTCAAGGTGGCTGGGGGGTCACTGGGATATAGGGATACCTTGGCTCTTTTCCCATGGTCATGCCCGCTATGAGTGGCATAAGAGCCAGCATAGCATCTGTAAGGAGTACCCATGCTGGGGTGATCTTCCTGCGGCTAGCTCTTAGGGCTGCTCAAAAAAATGTCAATCAGCTCTAGCTAATGTCAGAGGGAGAGAGGAGGTAAGAAGATTAACAAAGGAGAAAACATGCTTACAGATGAAATTTGAGTCAGCGAGGTGAGGCGATACAGGAAGAGCTGTTCCAGAGGATGGGAGCTACAGAGGAGAAGGCTGCCACATTAACAGTTCTGAGACTCTGCGAGGGGAGCATGTGTAATGGGACAGAGATTAAGGCATTGTTTAGTCCTAGTACAGTAGTTCAGAATACAAGCAGGGAAAGGCAGGTTTTTTGACTCTCTAAAACCCGTGACGCTCTGAGTGGGAACATTCAGAAAAGAACCCCCTTGTGTAGGAGTCTTATGCTCACTGTCCCAGGTTCTACTTGAGTTCGGAGGCCTCCTGGAAGACCCAAAGATCTTCTTGATGCTGGGAGCTGCAACTTCCTATTGCGATAAATGGAACCAGTGTTAATGACAGCAGCATCAGACACGTCCAGGCCAGGTTTTGCTGTCATAAAATTAACTTTATTTAAACAAAATTACTTATTAAAATACTTTATCTGGCTTCTAAAGTAATATTTAACATGGATCCCTCTGATGGTGGGATTCCTCTGGTGTTATCCATATCAATAGTAATGATGTTGTTTGGCATCAAGATAGCCACCAGCTGGGGATACTCAAAAGTGCCAAACGAAATTTCAGATACATTGTACTTTTTGTTCACGGTGAGAATTACTTCTTCCCTAGATTGCTGTGCTCAGCAAACCCAGCACCGTTTCCTTTAACCACTTGGCAATTAGAGCTGATCAAATTATTGATTTTTTTTTTTTTTTTTTGGTTTGGTGGCTGAACTGAAAAACCAGAAACAAATTTCATTTCATGTTGACTTGAAAGGATAATATTTTGGTTTTTCATGGTGAAACAAAACGAAAAAGCCCCATTTTGGGATGAAAGAAACGTTTTGTTTGACCTGAAATGAAAAAGTTAGTTTTCTGGTGTTTTTTACTCCTTTTTTTTTTAAAAAAAAAGAAATAAATCTGGCTACCTTTTGAAATGCAATGTTATTTTGAAACAAAAAGCCAAACGTTTCATTGTGAAAAAATCAAAATGATGCATGATGACTTTTTTGAAATTTTCCTTCCCATTTATTTCCAGCTGAAGCGTTTTTGCTGATTTCAACCCAAATTCATGAATAGTTTTGGTCGACCTGAAACCGCATTTTTCAGTGAATGAACTATTTGTCCCCAAAATGTCACTCAGCTCTATCTGTAATATATGTTTGGTTGCAATTTAAGACTGTCTTGGTAGCTGGAACTTGTAGTCACTTCCTGGTTGGCAGCAAGTGCCTAAACTGCAGCACAAAATGCAGCAAGCCAAGAGATGAGAAAGAGGAGATGGCTCGTGCCTGAAAAGCTTTGCTGAAGTTCGGTTTGGAACATCAGGCCTGCAAAGTCAATCAGTCCTGATTGTTGTGTGGTGATTCAGCTGGGTGGCTAGTAAGTGACATTTCACCACTGAGCAAATACATTTTTATTCATATTTGTGTTGGAATTTTGCTCTCCAAATCCAGATCTGAGCATCATAGCATGCCTAGTTGTGCGGTCTAGTCCGGGGGAGGAGGAACACTTTCCGTTTGTGATTTTCCCATTCTGGGCATGTAAATTCAACCCATATTATACATAGATATTAATGTGAGGGGAGGAAAAAGTGTAAGTCTGATCAGGGGGAGCTCTAACGATGTATTGTTAATGAAGATTAATGTCACTTTTCATCTATATATAATCTTCATCAAAGGATCCTAAAGCACTTTGAAAGTATCAGTTAAGTCAAACACCCTCTTGAACCTTGGCTAGGCATTTAAGTAGCATTATCCTTTTACAGATGGGTAAACTGAGACACATTAAGTGATTTGCTCAGTATTGTAAATGAGACCATGGCAGATCTGAGAATAGAATCCAGGAATCCTTACTCTCAGGGTCCTATTTTAATCATTAGTCAATAACAGAGGTCCTAAAACTGTGGGGCACTCCCTCCTGGGGGCGGGGTGCAGAGGAATGTGGGGCCTGGGCCAGCCCCCACGGAGGGATGGAGAAAGCGCCAACCAGCCCTGCTCCTGGCTGCAGCCCCTGCTCATGGCTCCAGGGCTGCAGCTCTGTTTGCAGGCCTGTGGCCCTGGCCCCACTCTTGGCCCTAAGGTAGGGGCCCGAGCTGGGAACCAGAGCTTTAACCCCCACCATGGCCCCAGCCACAGCTCGGGCCCCAGTTCAGAGGCCCGTTCACAGCTCCCAACCGTGGCTCTGGCCCTGGTTCCCCACTCCAGCTTCTGACTGCAGCTCCAGGGTGGGGTGGGGGAACACGGACCAGGTAAGGGGGGGCGCAGCCCAGAAGGTATGGGACCACTGGTTTTTAATCTCTTTCAAGTTTCTGCCATGTGTGCAATAATAAAATAATTGTTATACTATCTCTGAGAGACCAGATGGATGAGGGGATATCTTTTATTGGACCAACTTCTGTTGGTGAGAGAGACAACGTTTGAGCCACGCAGAGCTCTTCGTCAGGTCTCTCTCACCAACAGAAATGTATCCACTGAAATATTCCTGCGCCCACCTGTCTCTCTAATATCCTGGGAGCAACACATCTACAACTACACTACATGTACTATGTATGGTAAAGCAGAAGTGCCTCATCAGGAACGCAGTGAATTGGGATGAAAATAGTCAATAAGGAGTTTCAGTTCTAAGGCAGAAGATTTCAAAGCCTTTGTCTTCCGTGCAGGAAGAGGAAAACTCTTTACACATTTTGCCAATGGCTAATCCGATGCTTGGTCGGTTTGTGCTCCTCTTGTCCGTAAGTACAGCGACACTGAAATGTATAGCCTCACTATTTGATAGTGCCCCATCTGCTACAATGTGTTTCATTAGGATTTCTCCCTCAAGCAGTCTGACATACCTTTCCCTCCGTGCCTTCCTCAAGTCTGATCATACTTTTTCCCTCTATTAATCCCCAGAATGCAGCAGCAGCAGCAACAACAACGTCGAATGTTCACAGCCACCCTCTTGGCATTCATTTTTGTTCTGGCAGCCATGGGTACTACTGAGGCTGGCAAAAAAGAGAAACCAGGTAAGGTACAATGTAATCAATGGTGCAGTAGGTATGGGGATGGGGGATGGCAGCGAGGACGTAGGACCAGATCTTGCATTACTGAGTTCAATGATAGTTTTGCTATTGACTTTGGTGGGGTCAGGATCTAGTTTCTAAGGCCCAAATCCTCAAAGATATTTAGGCAACTAATGCCCACTGAAATCAATTTCAGAATTCAATTGGAATTAGATGCCTACCTACATTTTAGGTTTGGGCCTAAGTGTCTTTATTATATTTATAAGTATGTTTCACGTGCTTTTTTCACTGTGGCTATATCTACGCTTACCTTGGCGATTCGGCGGCAGTTGACCAGAGTTATGCAAAGTACGCAAAAAACTTCTGTAACTCCCGTCGACTTCTCTGCTTCTTTCTGCGTGCCATCTTCACTGCACTGCGCCGGCGGGAATCGCGATCCCGTCGACGCAGTGGTACACCACTTCAGAAGGTGGTCTTAGTACAATTTCTGGATCGACTGAGCGGGTCTTCACTGACTGCTCAGTCGATCCAGAGAAATCGATATGATGGCGGCGACTTTGCCGCTGTCAGTGTAGACATAGCCTGTGTTTCACATTTGGGATGCACAGACTTCTTTCTCTCCATTTTCTTTTTTTCTGTCAACCAATTAAAAGAAAATTAATTTGTTACTTGTGAGTGGAGTTTCTTGAGTGCCATCTGCTTCTTCTCCATTGGATGGGTGTGACATTCCATCCCACCTCAGAGTGCAAACCAGGTTGGCACAAAAACCAAGCCAGAGCTCCATCCATGACTGTTAGAAGAAAAAAATTGCTTACAGAACAACAAGGCCCAGGCTATAGTTAGGGAGAAGATTCCTCAAGTTATTAATTTCCTTTAGATACAAAGATGGAAAAGAGAAAAAGAATCTAACCTGGATTTGGTACCCACCCGGAATGGATTTTCGGATTTGCCTCTTATTTTATGTTGGCCTTTTCCTTGATTCAGAATTTCTGTCGCTTAGCCTGAGAACATATGTTCATGTTGTAAACCAGTGCACTGTTTGACAAAACTGTGCTCAGGAAAAAGCCAGTGTTAGGTGGGGTTAATGCACATTGCTGTTAAGGTGCATTGGCAGAACTGTATAAATGGGTAGGTTTAGAGTAGTAAGGAATTCTGCAGCTTAAGTCTGAGGTGTATTGCCAAGAATGTGCATGAAGACAAAGGATTTGGAAAGCAGGGATTAAGTTTTGCAGATTAAGTCTGAAATGTGTTGGTGGCTTGTGAGTGTGAGAAAGAGAAATGAGGACTGAGGTACATTTCTGCAATATAGGGGACCCAGAACTAAAATGAATTGCAGGAGTCAGTGCTATGGGGCACTCTGCTTGTTACCGGCTGCCAACTGGTCATCGAGCCGTTGATCACTACCCATTGAGCCCGATGATCTAGCCAGCTTTCTATCCACTGTATAGTCCATTCATCCACCCATAACTTGCTGGCAAGAATACTGTGGGAGAGCGTATCAAAAGCTTTGCTACAGTCAAGATATATCATGCCCGCCGCTTTCCCCACATCCACAGAGCGTCCCTTGAGTGTGGGTTAACACTTTTCACAAAGTGCTCACTCACCCCTCAGTCTTCATCCGCAAAGGAAACCTGCACAACACCTTCAAAAGACGAGCCTGGGAGCTTAAATTCCTAACTAGATACTAAAAATCGTGAACTAAACAGAGACACTGAATTTATGGCCTATTACATCAGTCTGTAACCACTAAGCCCCACTCTCCCCAGATTTTATTTATTTATTTTGCCCCTCTTTTCCCCCTATGACTGGAGAGGCGTTAACTGGCCACTTCGCCCTGAATGGTCTCTTGAAATATATGTTAAATACTTATATTAACAATCTGTTCCAACTTCTATTTACCTATGGCGCACTGACTACATTTCCCAGACCTGAAAAGGAGCTCTGTGTAAGCTCAGAAGCTTGTCTCGCTCACCAACAGAAGTTGGTCCAATAAAATATTTTACTTCTCTCACCTTGTCACTCTGATATCCTGGGACCAGCATGGCTACTACAACACTGCATATACCAAATCCTCCTTGAAACACCATATTAATGCGTAAACTCCTGGCCCATGTGGTGCTTGGTATTTAATCTGAGAATATTGATATGCCACCAGCAGGGGGCAGAATGTCCTCTTTTATGAGTGTGTGTGTGTGTATATGTAGTTCAGTGATCCCTGACGGCTTCTAGACCAGGGGTTCTCAAACTGGGGGTTGTGACCCCTCAGGGGGTTGCCAGGTTATTATAGGGGGTTTGCTCTGGCTGTGAGCAATGTGCGCAGCTGACAGCCTGGGCCCTTCAGAGCTGGTTGGCCAAAGAGCTGTTGGATGGGTGCACAGCTCTGAAAGAAATGCTGCCCCCAGCAGCAGCATAGAAATAAGGGTGGTATGGTATGGCGGGGGTGGGGGAGTATTCACTTTTTTGGGTGGGGGGGAGGTGTCATAACAGCTTGAAATATTTTTGAAGGTGGTCCTAGGAAAAAAAAAGTTTGAGAACCCGTTTTTGTGGAGAGGAGAATCCTGCCTGCCATGACTCAGAGGCCTCACACTCACTGGGAAATTGTCATGGCTCAGTGAGCCACACTGGTCTGGTGTAGGTCAGCCTCTAAAAAGGCAGCCAGCCTGTAACCTGCAGCACCTTGTGTTGAGAACGTCAGTTCTGATTCAGTTCAGGCAGTTATGTTATAAGAGTCTCTCTTGTTTACTGGTTTACCCGTCGTGATGGTTTTAGAATGACTTTTTCTGGCTGGGTACTGACCACTTTTCTTGTTTTGGTTCGGTTTCTTTGGCTCCATCCAGAGAAGAAAGTGAAGAAGTCCGACTGCGGGGAGTGGCAATGGAGCGTGTGCGTGCCCACCAGTGGAGACTGTGGCTTAGGGACCCGCGAGGGCACTCGCACTGGAGCCGAGTGCAAGCAAACCATGAAGACCCAGAGGTGTAAGATCCCCTGCAACTGGAAGAAGCAGTTTGGAGGTAAGGGTTGCCCTGTCCCGAGCGGTTCACGTTATCTTCAACTTGGGTGTTGGGAAGCGGCCTTCTGTGTGTGCTAAGCCTTGGCCGGAGGCCTGTGTGCAGGATTTTTCACTAACTTTTTTTTGATGAAAAATGGCTTTTAAAATGGAAATGTGTGTAATTAAAACAAAATACAATAAAAAAATTATTTTTGTTGAATTGGTGAGGGGTGGGAGAGGCAAAAGTGAGGAATCATTTCCTCCCTAGCTCTGAAACGCATTCAGGAAGTGCTACACTGAGAGAGACTCTGTAGGAGAAGGCAGATTTCACAGGCCTTCAAGGACTGGGCTTGAGTCATCCCTGGTTTAGGGCATTAGAAGGCAGCATATTCAGGGGAGAGCAAATGATTTTTCGGTGTGGTGGCCAAGCTGAAAAATCTGGGGGGGGGGGGGAAAAAGGGGGAAAAAAAAAAAGGGGTTAGTTTTGAACTGAAACTGATTCTTTCTTTTCCCTCGCCAAAACTTAAAAAAAGAAAAACTAACTTAAAAATTTCAAAACTAACCATTTTTTTTACTTTTTTGAAATTTTTCTCCTCATTTTTTTTTTGTTCAGGTGAAACTATTTGCCACTTTGATCCTAATTCCCTCTGAAACTGCATTTTTCTGAGAATTTGCCATGTGAATAATAATAATAATGATAATTAATATTTGCCCAGCTCTAGCAGAGGGACCCTAGTGGCAAGACATCTACCAAGCCAATACAGCCTCCAGAGGCCCAGCAGCATGGTAAAACTGCTCTCTGTTGGTGGAAAGCCCAGACTGAGACAGTGATACAAGCACCGTCTGCATTTCCACAGTTGTGATGATCCCCCTGGGGTGCTGCAGCCTCCACACTGGAACATAATATAAAACATTGCAGCCTCTTGCACTAGCAGCTGAGACTTGATGGAGAGTGGATAAAGGCCATAGTATTTAATCCATGAAAGATATGACAATGCTTTTCCCTCCATCCTGGACAAGCTATGCAACCAGGACTCTGGTTGCCCTTGTAGACTCTGATCTTCATCTCGCATGACTTGAACTGATGCTGGCACTGCAATGAATGCTGCAGGCAGTCAGTGCAGCGGTTCTGGACTTGGCAGGTCCAGTGCTGCACCTGGGCACTTGTAGTTTTTCTGGCCCTATCTTGCATGCTCAAGAGGTTTGGGTAGTTCGTTTTCAGATAAACGTACAAATGTTTGGATGCACGTCTGAACCAGATTGAATCTCTGACCCTTAACTCTTCACTAGTGACACCTATTCTGGGGAAAATGTCTTTCTCAGGGTATGTCTACACTGCAGAGTGAAGTCGATTTATTTTAAATCAACTTTCACCTGCCAAATTTTAGAAGTCGCAGGAGCGTGATCACACCATGCTCATTGCGTCGGGCTCTTGCGTCCCCACTCACCACGCTTGGATCGACATTCAAAGCAGTGCACTGCAGGTAGCTATCCCACAGTGCAACTGGCCGCAGAGACTGTGGGGAAGCTTTTGTCCTCCCATGATGCAACGTGCTCCCTCCCCCTTCCTTCTTGTCCCAAACAAACTGCAAACGCTTTTTTGCGCCATTTTTCTATGCTGCACGCATGCCATTGCCAGAGAGTCATGGAGCCCACTCAGCTCTGCCCTATCGTTGTGAGCATCACGAATACCTCCTGGTTTATCCTACAGTATTTTCAAAGGTGAGACAGGAGCCGCAGCATGGAAAATAGTGATGTTACTGAGGCCGCCCTGCTACAAGCCAGAGAGCAAAACAATTCCTGTTTGCTGCAGGCTGTCACACATCATCTTCAGTCTGTGGAGCGCCAGTTCTGGTCCTGGGAAACAAGCACTGACTGGTGGGATCGCATCGTTATGAAGGTGTGGGATGATGAGCAGTGGCTGCAGAACTTTTGTATGGTGAAAGGCCACTTTCTTTGAACTTTGCGCGGAGCTGTCCCCAGCCCTGAAACGCGTGAATACTTGCTTGAGACCAGCTCTGACAATGGAGAAGTGAGTGGCCATCACTCTGTGGAAGCTGGCAACTCCAGATTGCTACCAGTCAGTTGGGAATCAATTCGGACTTGGTAAATCCACTGTTGGAGTTGCTGTGATGCAAGTATTCAGGGTCCTTAATAGACTTCTGCTACAAAGGGTAGTGACTTTGGGAAATGTGCAGGACATAGTGGATGGGTTTGCCACAATGGGGTTCCCAAACTGTGGGGGGGCAATAGATGGCACGCATATCCCTATCCTAGCCCCAGACCACCTTGCCACAGAGTACATAAACCAGAAGGGATACTTCTCAGTGGTGTTGCAGGCCCTTGTGAATCACAAGGGACATTTCACCAACATCAATGTGGAGTGGTCTGGAAAGGTGCATGACGTGCGCATCTTTAGGAATTCGGGTCTGTTCAATAAGATGCAGGCAGGCACTTTCTTCTCTGACCAAAAAATAAATATTGGGCATGTTGAAATGCCAATAGTGATCCTGAGAGATCCTGCCTACCCCTTGCTCCCTTGGCTAATGAAGCCCTACACCGGGCACCTGGACAGCGAGATGGAGCGTTTTAGTAATAGGCTCAGCAAGTGCAGAATGGTGGTGGAATGTGCATTTGGGTGTTTAAAAGCCAGATGGAGATGTCTACTCACTAGGCTTGACATCAGTGAAAAGAACATCTCATCAGTTATCTCTGCATGCTGTGTGCAGCCTAATTTATGTGAAACAAAGGTGAAAAGTTCCACCAGGGTTGGGCCATGGAGGCTGATAGGCTGGCCACAAATTTTGAGCAGCCAGATTCCAGCGCTACTTTCAGAGTCAATCGCGGAACACTTCGCCTATGGGAAGCTGAAAAACTGGTTTTGCGATGAACCGCAGTAATGTAGGTCTCTGCTGTGCCTTTCTTTTCCATCCCCCCCCCTTGCACAAGCAGCTCCTCCCCTTCTTTCCTCGCCCAAGCTATGAATGAATAAAGATAGATGTTTTTTAAAGCTGAAAAGTTTTATTTGAGACCTGTTTCAGTGGGGGGAAAGGAAGATAAGTTAACATTGTAAAGTGTCACTGTGCAAGCAACTGTGGTTGTGTGCAGTTCTTAAAGGGGCCGTCAGGTCTTTCTGTTCGCCTCCACCGGTGTGGAGTGCAGCACATACTGCACCATGCTTAGCCTCCTCTTAGAGCACTTGGGGGTGGGGGCTGATAAGAAAGTGGTAGGCAGTTGAGCATTTTGGAGGGGCTGCTCTTCCTGGTAACGCAAGCAGAAAGGGAAGATTTGCTGCAAGTATCAGAGTACAGGCCTGTCCCTTATGCTGCTATGCTGTGTTCCACAATGATGCCTGCTCATTTAATAGCAGAGTGGTGGGGTAAAGTCTCCTACCATGGCAGAAGAAATAAAGCTGCCTTCCCCAGAACTTTCTGCAAAAGGTTACAGATTACCTATATGAAAGTTTCCTTGAGATATCACAGAAGATTCTTAGAGCATACCTCTGCACATAAATAATCTGTTCTGGGGTAACCCTCCACTGAAGTTTTCCAACATCCAGGAAGCCCATCCCCTCAAAAACACAAACTCCTTTTAAAAAGCTGGACTGGGGACATAGCCACAAAAATGAGATTTGCCACACACACTCACCAGACGTGCCTTCCCCAGCATCTCAATCAGTCCCGCTGGCCTGTGTGTGGCTGGGCTTTTCTGGGGTAATGAACAAGTCCTGGCTCTCAAGGAGAATGGATACCCTGCTCTCCTGCACCCTGCTGTCCTCATGCTCCTCCTCATCATCCAGAGTCCTTCTCATTCATCCTGGACTGGGATTCTTTGGAGGTATCAATGCTGCGTGGTGGCACAGTGGTGGGGTCACTGCCGAGAATTGCGTGCAGCTTCTTGTAAAAGTAGCATGTTTTGGGCGGGGAGCCAGAATGGCTGTTAGCTTCCCTAGTTTTCTGATAAGTGTGGCTCAGCTGTTTGATCTTAACGCGGCACTGCTGCGCGTCCCTGTTGTGCTCCTTTTCCAACATGCCGCGAGATATCTTCTCGTAGATATCCAAATTTCTTCTGCTGGCTCGGAGCTGAACCAGAACAGACTCTTCGTCCCACAGACCGATGAGTTACAAGACCTCTGGTCAACTCCAGGCTGGAGCGCGTTTGGGCCGTGCAGTCCCATGAGTGGTTCAGCTACAAAGCTCTCTCCACGTTGTCTAAACCGGAAATGGTCATTCAAAATTTCCCGGGGCTTGAGGGGAGGAGCTATTTCCGCTTTACGTGGCCACGTTACAGCAGAGCGCGAATGTCCAGAGTGGACACAACAGAGCATTATGGGATACCTCCCGGAGGCCAATGGCGTCGATTTACATTGCGCTCTGCCTACGCTGATGCTAATTTGACTCATGGAATTTGACTTCAGCGCTACACCACTTGCAGAGGTGGTTTTATGAGGTCGACTTTTACCGCGATTTAGGTCAGCGAAACTTTCGTGTCAGTGGAGACGCATATTTTAGGGGGTCGACGTAAGCGGCATTATGTCGATCTCCATTGCCAGTGTAGACCAGGCCTCAGTTAGCTTGTCATCATCTGGCTGGCCACCTCCGCCGTGATAGAGCCATAAAACTTATTACAGTGAGTCATGTATAAGCGGTGCCATAATCTTTTCGTTTAATATATTTTAGTTTCTTGACATGAAAAAATAGATATTAAAGGTCTGATTCTCCCCTGCCTCACACCTTGTGAAGTCCTTTATACCTGCACAAAGTCCGTGCAAAATATTACTATTCTGATTTGCTAGTTTTCAAACTTCATTTGTAAATAATGCCACACGGTACAAAGTGGTGGAGAAACAGGCCTTTCAAATCTGTAGGACATTTTCCACTAATATGTCTCTTCTTTTGTAGTTTCACTATTAAAAGGTAGTTTCTTTTTTATAACAGTAATCCAGTGCCCAAGAGAAAAATAATTATGCTTTTAAATTGGGTCATATTTGGGGCCAAATTACCTCCCAAAATGTCCCTTGAATTTTTGCTGGCCTCCCTTTCTTTGGATGTGTGGTCCACCTGCCTGAAATCACTGGCAGTGTGTGCCTTACTGATTAGACTTGGTTCATTCTCCATGATTCTTTTGTTTTAAGTTCTGTGTGTTCACACACCCTTTGCAGCGGAGTGTAAATACCAGTTCCAGGCCTGGGGAGAATGTGACCTGAATACTGCCCTGAAGACTCGAACTGGGAACCTGAAGAGAGCCCTGCACAACGCTGACTGCCAGAAGATTGTCACCATCTCAAAGCCCTGTGGGAAGCTTACCAAACCCAAACCTCAAGGTATAACCCATTTGCTGACAGTGGTACAATAGTTCCATTGAAATGCAATCACTACTGGAATTCCAGATGCCTTAATGGGAAGTCAATAGTAGAGGAAGGATTGTACTTTCTCGTCCTTTCCCAGCCATGGCGCTGCTCTTGTGTTTTATCTCCTAGTCAGGAGTAAATGTGTCTGAGCCAAGCAGCCCTGGGGCCTTGGCAGATAGGAGATGGTATGAGGATTTAGACTTCCACAGTGAACCCCACTGCAATGTACTGCCACCAATTTGTTTTAACTATGGGTGTTGTTGCTCTCATGGCTTCAGGGTACAGGAGATATTCACACAACTCCTATTGATGGGAATACATGAATAGCAGGAAGAGAAATTGTTTCTGATAATACAAATAACTTTTTTTATCTCTTTTTTGTATGATTTTTAACTATCTGCTGAAAATGCATGGCTTTCCCTTGGGATGGGAATAGCCTAAGGAACACAGTTCTCACAATTTATGGGGAGAACAGGTTATTCTCCCTGCTGCTCAGTGTGTCTAGAATAACATTGCAAAGTCAATTAATGTCCTGTGCACTTTGGATCATGTGGTTTCAAGTCTAAGAGAAGTGTTTGGTAAGATCGAGGTGGGAGAAAGAAAGGACTGTGTGCGGCTGTCTTGCTGCAGTTGACAGTGCAATTCCCCGTACACAGACAACCACATGCCCCACCAATTCATCCCTGTTTCCATGTGTCAGTATCAGAGAAACTTGTTTTCTTTCTAATCACTTGGGATTTTTAGTGAACTCTTCTGCAGCAGCAGCAGGTGCAGGATAATTTATAGTGGAAGCTTAGACTACATGAAGTACCACTGTGTCTCAGACCACATGCCGCATGTATACCACATAGGGCACACCACATGGCCATTTATTTGCTGGAACAGATGATATTTTTACCTGAAAACCAACTGAGGGTGAGCAGATTCCAGGGTTTCTTACTGTATTCTTTCCCTGAATAAATATAAAAAAAGACTGTGTCTGATTAAAAGTGACAGGTGTTCCTTAGATTATCAACTCCCAAACTGTCAACACTGGATCACTAATGGTCTGTAGAGTACTTGCAAGTGGTCTGCTCCTTATGCCTCAGATTATATATATGTCCTTAACTAAATATTCTGTGCGTGCGTGCGTGCGTGCGTGTGAGAAAGAGAGAGAGAGAGAAAGAGAGATTGTGTTATAGTCAATAGAGCTGTAGCTAATCTGCCTTGTGAATCATTCACAGAATTATCAGATGAGTTCTGATTCTAGAATCTGTGTTGATGATGGTGTTCGAAGGACCCAACTGGATTTTCAGGGACTAGCAGAGTTTGTTGTGCTGGCAGGAAGAACCTTCTTCATTTTGATGTGTAAAGTGGTATGGAAGTAACTGAATGGGAATGACAATAGGGCACCAAGCTCTCATCAACAGAAAGGCCTTTGGGGGCTTGGCTGTGCTGCATAAGACACATTTCCATATGATTTGAAACAATGCAAATGAAATATAGGTGTAAATGTACATTTTTTTTTAACTGCTACTATAGTAACTGAGGGGATAATTTCCACTCTTAGATCTCACTGGAGATCTTTATGGCACATTCCTGCACTCCATCCCTATGCCCAGCTTCCATAGGCAAATGCAGGAGTTCTGTGTGGGAGTCAAGTGTAGAATATGCAATGGAGAAATTCAAGGTGATCAAGAAATCCACTTGGTTGACCTGAGAGCAGAATTCTCTCATTTGTGTGTGTGTGACTTCATAGGAATTCCGTTAATTGCAAATGGGTGACTGGGGATAGGGTGAGGAATTAGAATGTATTTCAGGAGGGCATAAAAATCTAGGTGGATCTTTCTTTAACTGACCCAAAAAGTCTTGTCTGTTGAAATATGGGATGGGTTGAGAACATATTTTTGTTTCAGAAAATGACTGCATTCATCATGAGGAAGAGGAAATTGTAAGATGGATTTTGGTACCCACCAAGAATGAACTGTGAGGCTAGATGGAGGAAAAACTCAACTGCACTTTGCCTCCAGTTAGACTGAGACCCTGGTTAATTTGTCAGGAGGAGAGAAACGTGTTGTTTTGGGACAGAGTAGTCAGAGCATAGGATGCTCAGTGTCTACATGCTGCTACTACTCCTGTTAAGTGCTGGTGAATTGCAGTGTCATATGTTGGCTGCTACTCCCACAAGTAAACACAAACAGCAGCGTGTATAGTGGCTGTTCAGTATCTGAGATGTTTTCCGTCAGATTAATCTTTTTCACCTCTAACCATTATGCTTCAAGAGCATCTCAGCATCTCTGTTCTTTACCAGCAGGAAGGTAAGCTCTGATTTCCTCTCCAGTCACGGTAAGCTGAGGGGAAGGAAACTAAGCAAGGAAACAATTGAATGTTGGCAATACAAAGTAGAATAGTATCCTGTTTAAAGACAGACGGATAGAGAGAATTATGTGGGCTCAATTTCGAACCGAGCCAATATAACCAAAAGTCATTCCATAGGAACAGAGATATTTCCATATTGAATCATAGAATTGGAAGGGACCTCAGGAGATCATCTAGTCCAACCCCCTGCTCAAAGCAGGACTAACCTCAGCTAGATCATCCCAGCCAGAGCTTTGTCAAGCCGCAGCTTAAAAACCTCCAAAAATGGAAATTCCACCATCTCCCTAGGTAACCCATTCCAGTGCTTCACCACCCTCCTAGTGAAAAACATTTTCCTAATGTCCAACCTAGACCTCCCCCACTGCAACTTGAGATCGTTGCTCCTTGTTCTGTCATCTGCCACCTCTGAGAACAGCTTAGCTCCATCCTCCCTGGAACCCCCTTTCAGGTAGTAAATCCCTCCTCATTCTTCTCTTTTGCAGACTAAACAAGCCTAGTTCCCTCAGCCTCTCCTCATAAGTCTTGTGCTCCAGCCCCTTAATCATTTTTGTTGCCCTCCGCTGGACTCTCTCCAACTTGTCCACATCCTTTTTGTAGTGGGGGGCCCAAAACTGGACACAATACTCCAAATGCGGCCTCACCAATGCCGAATAGAGGGGAATAATCACGTCCCACGATCAGATATTGGATCAGATGGTCTGTCTAGTTCAGTATCCTCGACAGTGGTCAGCACCGGATACTTCAGAGGAAGGTGTAAATGCCCTGCAGTAAACAGTTGTGGAATAACCTCCTCCTGAGCCCCAGTAAATAGAGAGAGGTTTAAATCCTGAAGTATGAGGATTTATATCCCTTCCAAAATTCCATTTAAAATATTTACTCCTAGAACTCTGATGATCTCATTATCCATGTAAGTGTCCAGTCTTTTCCTGAATCCTGCCACGCTCCCAGCCTCAGTGATTTCTTCTTGCAATGAGTTCTGCAGGCTAATTGTGTGTTCTGTAAAAAAAGTATTTCCTTTTTTCATCCTTGAATTTGTCATTTTTCAATTACATTGAATTTCCCTCCATTCTGATGTTATGAGCGGGTGAATAGAAACTCCTGATCTACTTTCTTTAAACGTTTATTATTTTATATACTCTTATCATGTTCTCTCTTGTGTGCCTTCTCTTTCTGCTAAATAGTCAGTCTTTTCAACCTCTCTTCATAAGAATTTTTCTGTGCTTCTAATATTTCTTGTTACTCTTCCTTGACTTCTCCTATATTATTGCTAAATCCTTTTTGAGATGAGTTGACTGAACTGAACGCAGCATTTCAGGTGAGGGCCTGAAATGTATATAAACAATGGCATTTAATATTCTCTTTATTATTCACCATCCCATTCACTATGCATCTTTTTTTTAATAACCACTTCTATGCATTGAACAGAGGTCTTCACTGAGTGGTCCACAATGATACCCAGGTCTTTTCTTCGGATTTGTGCAGTTAATTTAGAACCCAGAAAGATGTACTGATAAATTATTTCTTCCAATGTGCAATACTTTGAATTTGTTAGCGCAGACATAACCAAGCTAATGGAATGGGACAGATGAAATTCACTCTCAAATTTCTCATAGTTGTCTCCAATCTGACTGACAATAATTTTGTGTTATCTGCAAATGTTGCTACCTTATTGTTTATCCTCTTTTCCAGCTCATTAATAATTATATTGAACAACATTGGTCCTAGGATGGAATCTTGCGTCTTCCTGTTGTTAACCTGAATATTCTCTTGGCCCTTTTGCAGAATGATTGTTTTTCTGCAAGATTGATCTTTGTATTGCAAGAAGGAAAAATGCATATAAAGAGGGAGAAAAAATAAATGTTGAAGACTTCCCTTTAGCTGTTCCACAGGGAGATATATATTTTGTTTTTTCTGGGAACCTGTGTGAGCTCCAACAAAATCTCTGCTGAGCTAAATCAGTAGAGCTACTTATTAACCTCAGGAAAGAATGCCTGCTTGGGAGACTGGTGACATGGGCTTTTGTTCCATTTTATACATTTTCTTCATTATTAATCAGTAGTTGTGGAAAGGCCTTAAAATGGTCTGTAAGCAGTGTTCAATCTGTCATTGTCTGATGGTGGAATTTAATTAATTTAGACACAAATTTTAGAGCTTGGAAAACTTGTTTCAAATGCACCTATATTTCATCCTCACCAGAAATTGATCCACCTCAGTCCTCTTTCTTTGCTTGGTACTGCATAGCTGCCAAATTTAAGCTTTGATTGTAGCCTGGGACATGCCCTTTCAATCTTCACTGCTTGAAGATGGAGGGATCTCAAAGAAACTCGGCTGACTTTTAGCAAGAAAACCAACTGAATCAGAACCCACTTAATTTTCTGATAGGCACTTGCCTTTGTAAGTTTGTTGGGGATCTACCATATCTGATGATAATGCCTTGGTCCTGGGTTGATGTGTCAAGATATGATGACCCTACTATAGCCCAGAATGAAAAATTGGACACATTCTTGAATTTGGTGCATTTTGATTGGGAAGTTGTTAGCACTGGAATTGTGACAATGGTGTCCTAGATGCCATTGTTTGTGTGTCTATTACACAAATGAGGCCATGAGAAAACATGTCATAGGCTGAGAGAGATAAAGGAATAATTTTATCATGGAATCCCAGCAGAGGCAACTGAATCTTCTGAAGCACGTACAGTCACACATTCTAACCAATGTCTGCTGTGCAGAGGTGTTCAAGGTCTTCCTAAACTATACTGATAGATATGAAGGAGTCAGACACTTCTGGTGGCAACCTGTGCTGGTGAGTGGAAAGCACTGCCAACAAACTCCATCTGCCGTACTTCATTGTCACCCAAACTTGACTGATGATTGTTCAGATTCCAGCTGATCAGACAGTAAACAAATGAGTTATTGTCAAATTTCAGAAAGTATTTTTCCCTTGTTTCCTCAGAGGGGAAGAATTTATTTTTACTGAGTTTGGTGGTTTCAGTGGTGATCTCTCTCTTTTTCTCTGCCTCTCACATTTCCTGTCTTCCATCTCTCTTTCCCTCTCAGATTTGTGGCAGCTTGTTCTTTTGATTAAACTAATATGAGATTGAATCATCAGTATGTATCTCTTATCTGGCCATTCTGCAATGTAGCCATCTTTCTGTCTAACTCCATTATTTTCCCCCTCTGACTTTTTTTACACATATTTTCATCTTCTTCCCGTCTTTCTTCTTTGGACCCTTTTCATGTATCTGATCTGAATTACCATGCTCTGACTCCACTCAGTCTCTTTGGCCGGGGTGACCAATTATTATTGCTCATGGTCCAAATACGGTTCACCAATTTGTATTTATAGCCTGCTGCCACTCTCATCTTTAATACCAGGGTGTAGCCTGAGGAAGATTTCATATCCCAGCATCCAATATTCCAGAAGGTTGCTTGGATCAACATGCTATGAACATTGAATTCTGTTACCTTAAATCCCTGTGGGCTTCCATATTACAGGGCGAAGGTGACTGCAGTCTGCTCCGGTAAAGCAGATTAAGTGCAGCCCTAGGGCTGCTGGCAAGTTGTCAGTGCAATTCCCTCTTTTTCGCAAAGTGCAGGTGTCTGGACCCCGGAGAGAATATAATCCTCTTTGTATTCTTGCGTATTTAATGTCAACTGGGCATCTTGCATAGGGTTTACAATACTAATGCTAATGCTCTTCAGTACATAGTGTGTTTTATCTAAGAATCTTTACAGACAACAATTAGCTAATGCTCACAACACCCCTGGGAGTTAGGGAAGTACTATGATCCCCACTGTGGAGCAGCATGATAACTGAGATTAGAAATTACTTGTCCGAGGTCACAGACTGAATCAGTGACAGATCCAGGTACAGAATCAAGAACAATTGACACAGTTCTATACTCTGAGCAGTGGCTGCTGCTTTCTTTTGTTTCCAGTCCCTATGTTTATTAACACAGGATGATTTTTCAGGTTAAAGGTGGTGTATCTCTGTCTCCATTGTAATATTTGATTTGGCGCTAGCAATCTGAGCATATTCAAGATAGCGATGTTTGGTTTATTCTCAGGCTGCTTGACAGGAAGTTGCTTTACATATTCCTTTAGGAGATGCCAAAATAGATAGCTGGACCATGTTGAGCAGATATATCAGCAATCAGATGAGCTGCCGGCCTCCTTGCTTTGCTGGAGATACAAGGTGTGGGAGGTAATATCTTTTATTGAACCAACTTCTGTTGGTGAAAGAGCTTTCGAGCTACAGAGAGCTCTTCTTCAGGTCCTCCTTGCTATGCTATCAGGGTGGACTGCCATCTGGAAGCAAAATATACCAGGTGCCTATTGCCATAATACATTGGACACCATAGTAGGAGACTGATATCCAGCTGTAGAGAGGATGTATTGCTGACCCTTGTGTCACCAGAGCAGACTTTCTGCTATCTGGGCAGAATGTCTTGGCTGCCAGTTAGTGGCAGGAGCTGACTGTGATGTTGTCTGAATAGATCACTGGCCTGATATACAACTACTTATTGCTCAAACAGACTGGTTGCCATACCGCCACAAAGGACCACCTGACTGACTCTGTTAGGGAAGTGGATGACCTGCCATGTTGGTAGATTGGCCTGTGTGTTCTGTACTGTGCCCTCTCCCATTACAAAGGATGGAATATATATCCCCTCTTCTGAGGGGGGAAAAATCAAAGCTGCTGAAGTCACATGATTTGGCATCACAATCCTGGCTCCTTCTCCCACTATAAATTCCAGGACTCCCAGCTTTTAATGTAAGTCATTAGTCATGCATACATGCGGCTAGCATGCTAATAAGTATTATGGAACAGAATGATAGGTTGCTGCTCAAACTAATGAGATCTAAAAATGAGGGATTTTCTCACTTTAGGCGAATGGCTGTGACAGTGAAACAGAAAAGGAAAAAGCATAACTGTGGGGCTCTTCCAAACCTTGGCATTGGTTTCCTCAAAAATGGCTCCCCTCCTCTGAGGGAGGAACGTCTCTTTTCATTCCAGCTATGTAGGTGCCATACAAGGGCTGGAAAACACAGCCCTTGGAGTCTTACAGGGATGCACAAACTGATCTTCCCTCTTTATCAGCAATATATGCGGATGGGACCTGCAGGGCCTGGTATTTATTATTTCTGTTCAACAGACCCAAACTGAGATCCGGCTCTCATTGTGTGAGGTACAAGAATATGTCTAGCCTGTCATCAGGATTGATTGTGATTGTGGCACGTGTGGACATCCCCAAGCCAGATTTGATCTAGCTAGATCAAAGCTAGTTCGAGTAACAATAGCAGTGAAGCCACAGTGGGATGGGCCATTCCTGTCCACCTGGGACCCCGGCCACTTTCTCAAGCGGCTAGCCTGTGCCGCAGCCCACACTGCCATGGCTTCACTGCTCTTGTTAGTGGAGCTAGCTTTGCTCTAGCTAAAGTTAGCTCGGGTATGTCTGCACGTGCTCCAATCACCCTTCCCAACTGCAGTGTATACATACCCAAAGTGAGAGAGAGTTGCTGCCCTGAAGAGTTTATGGTCTAAAGAGCTGAGGCAGACAAAACGCAGCAGCCCCGAGAGGTCAGGTGACTTTCCCAAGGTAAGTGGCAGAACCAGGATTAGAATCAAGGTCTCCTACCCCAGGAGCTCAAAATCTCATAGTCTCAGATGTTTCACAACCCAGTAGAGGCTTTTTGAATAACTCTCTAAACTTCCTGGAATGCCGAGTTTCAGCATTTTTTCATCCCCCGGTTTGTATGTCTGATTCCTTTTAGTGTGCTGCCCCAAATGGTGAAAAAGACTAAATGTCATATGGCTGCAGAAAAACCCTTTGGGTCTCCGTTAGCGCTAATGCAAAACTTCGTGCATGGAAAGTTGTAAACAGTCTGAGTGTCTTGATGCTTTTACATGCTCATGGCCTCATTCTCCTTGCTTTCAGTGGCACATACAGCCTGCTTTGGCATTCATCAGTGCCATTCAGCAGTGAAAGGGCCTGACACTGTGGGACTTACTGAGATAAAAGATATGCCATCAGCAAATGTTTACACACATTACCATTCCAAGCAGTGAGAGAGTTCCCGTTCCTCCTTTCTCTTTCTTTCTTCCTTTCTATCCTTCCTTCCTTTGCCGTTCTTTCTCTCTCCATCTCCTCCTCTCTGTCTCTTCTTCTTGTCACAGAAGTCTTGAAGGCAGCAGCTTGGAGTGTGTATCGGTGATAAAAGCAGAGCCTGTGTCTTTAGCGCACAGCACAGATATAATCCGTGGGCAGATACAGCGAGCATGGCAGAGAAATGCACACAGCCCTTTAACAAATATTCTTTCCCTAGTTTCAGTAAATCACAAGCAAATTATTTTCTGTTAAATTGCCATTTACTAATCTTGGGTAGTAGCTTAACAGGTAGGCTGCCAACTGGCCGTTTTTCTACATGCACATTTATGTATAATACTCTAGAGAAATGCTTTTGGTTGTTGAGCAGTATCCCATTGGTGTGTGAAGACAGAGAGTGAAACCTGAGAATAACACATTGCCCTGGGTCCGCACATGCGCTCTGCCACTGGCATTAGTGAGAGTTCCTGTGAGCCTCAAAGTCAGGAATTTTGTGGCGTAAATCCTGCTAGGTGCTTGGTGGGGATTCAGCATGGCTCTGGTCAGGGCTTTCCTTCCTTCTGATTCTCATCAATCACTGAATGTTTCTTGCAGGTACAGCTGGAAGGGCTCCAGCTGTGTTGCCAACTCTAACAATTTTATCACAAGTCTTATGATATTTGGTATTTTTAAAAGCCCTAGCTCCTGGAGTCAGGTGATTATATGAAAATCTCAGCTTTCATTTGAAAAGAAAAGGAAGCTCCTATCCTTTGTGAATGTGGAAAAAAAGCCTGGAAGTGTGACCAAGCATAACCCCAATGGCTTAAAAATTAGAATGTAAAGAAAAGGAATCCCAAATTGTTATTGTTGTTATTATTAAATCTCATGATTTCAAAGCCAATCTCGTGGTTTTCAAATAAAAAAGATTTACATGCTTTATTGCATTCTGCTGAGTAAAACGTGGCTTATTCTTAAAGATTCTGACATGCATAGAAAGTGTGCTGCTATCAAATGATGGTGGTTGCTAAATAAGGGACTGAACCTGCTGCCAATGAAATCAATGAAAATTTTATCAATGGCTGTTGTGGGAACCAGATCAGACTCCTGATGGCTTATGTTAAACTCATAGACTTTAAAGTCAAAAGGGACCATTGTGATCATCTAGTCTGACCTCCTGCACATTGCAGGCCACAGAATCTCACTCACTGACCTCTGTTCTAATCAAAGACAGTCCCTGATCCTTCAACCCTTACTCAAGTGAGTAATCCTTATGCATGGGACTATTCTGATGAGTAAGGACTGCTGGTGTGATTAATAGTTGCAGGATTAAACCCATATACAGCCACACAATTCACTCCTCCTGAGGTGTATTTGTAGGCAGTGCAAGGATAGGCTCTTTCTTCATTTGAAGGAAATGCTTTGGGTTCCAGCAATTTTGGCTATTTTGTTGTGAAGTACTCTTGATTGCCATTCTGTGTGTGTATTGCCAGTTATTCTGAACTCTGTCTCTGCATGTGTACTGTCCTGTATTCTGGCTTCTAGTTGGGTGGAGTGTTTGGCATAGTATTGTGACTTCCAGCTGGACAGGGGCATTGGTATAATTTCAGAAACGATTGGGGGGGAGGGGGAAGGGAAAACGTGGTGTCAGGTTTTAAATATACACTTTTTGCTAAACATCCAGACAAAATGTTAATTACTAGGCCTGGGTGAATAACTGACTTTTTTGGTTTGCTGCCTGTTCCGGGAAAAAAAATCTGTTTGGGTTGACCTAAAACAATTTTTTCTTTAATTTTTCAGTGAACCAAAGAATTGGGAAAGTACATAATTTTGGATGGAACTAAATGTTTCATTTTCACGCATTTAAAAACTTTAAAAACTCTTTTAATACAATTGATGTACCTTTCCAAATGAAAGTTGTTTCGAATAAAAAAAAATGGGAAGGTTTCATTTTGAAAATGTTGCCTCAAAACGTGTCAACAATTTTTTTTTTTAATTTTTATTTTTTTTTCAACTGACACTGTTTTGGTGGACCCAAATTTGCTTTTTGCGGTGGAAAAAATAATTAGTTTGAAAATTTACCCTACTTGGATTTAGTTAAAATAATTGGGGCCAGACCTGGCCCTTTCTGCTGCTCCAGTGATGCAAAGAGAGTGTAAAGCGGCCCTAATTGGGCAGCTAAGGGTTCCCCTGATATGAGGGGATCCCCATAGAGATGCTGAAACAGTCTTCACGCTCCCTCCCCTGGCTCCCCAGCGTAGTGTGTTGGGGCATGGGTGGCCAAGAGGAGAGGGCAGGTCTGGGGTATTGCTGCATTCCAGCAAACCCTAGTCAGATTAATAACCCCTAGGGGAGAGCACAAACAGCCCCCTCTGCCATTCTGTGTGCTGAGTACAGCTTGACTGAATTGGAGACTCAAGCCCTTTATTTGTTAGCTTTTACCTTACTGGTGCCAATGACTTCTTTACTTGGGCTTACATACCAGTGGTGACTGAGGTACCTTTAAGTGAATGTTGCAGTGGCTAAATTCAAGTTAGAATTACGTCAGAGTTGGTAGGCACCTGCATCTCATCTGTTCATAGCTCCTCATAACCGCTCCAGTTATTATAACTAACACATGTCAGGTGCACACACATTCCCCATGGCCCGCGTGCAGAGTCTGTGACTGCCTCTTTGCAAATATTGCATTAATTAAATAGAAAAGCTACAGGTGCCTGCTGTTACACAGGGCACTTGCGGATCGGGCAGCATTCTATGAGGGCGGTCAGCACTCCCAGTGCTGCCTCCTTTAGCATCTCTCAATTCAGTGCTGTGCAGCAGGGAGATCAGGCTGCCTCGCGGGGATGGTTAGCATTGGCCACAGCAGTGCAGTGATGCTTCCATCGCAAAGGCTCATTATCGCTGGATACAGCTTGAGGGATGCCTGCAGAAGGCAGGCTGAGACCACATTAGAAAGCCTGCTAGGGAATGAAAGTCCCCACCTCGTGTGCTGAAGTGAAGATCTTGCATCCAGTCTGTGCCAAGGTGAATCAGACACAGATGGCTTCTCATGCCTGGGATAGGAACATGAAAAAGTGGCTTATCAGATACAGTATATCCAGTGGAGCTTTCCCCTGCTTCCTCTTGTATATTTGCTCAGCAGATACAGGGAAATGGGAGTGTAGAGGTTTCAGATAACTTGCTATTGCCCTGTCAGCTAGTCAAGGCTTCCTGAGAAGGGGTCAGCCCTGGCACTGCTAGCATTGTGACCCTTCAGTCACATCAGACTACCACAGGAAGGAAACTGTGTGGCCCCCTAAGCGGACTTGCTACTGTACAACCCAAATTACTTGTCCAGTGTTGAATGAGGGGGAGAAGGAGGATGGACATGAGCGTCGCACAGCTGCATAGCCGCGGGTTGAATAGTGGGAAAGATGAATCCAATACAATCCAAAGCAGCTTCCCAACTTAACTGTGGAGATGCTACAATCTATAATCTCTGCAACAGGAGCATAGCTGCTGTGAACAGACATGAGCAGTGGTAACCAGGAGGGCCTGAATACGCAGACCAACATAGTCAAACCTGAGTGCAGAGCGCCTACATGGGGTGGGGAGAGGGTATACTTTACCGGGGCCCGGAGGCCCTGGAGGGCTCAGCCCAGGCTGCAACCCCCATTATCATGAGGAAAAAAATGTTCACGGCTCATGAGATTATATGTATAGGATGAGGGATTGTGGTATGTGTGTGGGAGGGGGCCCGTGTTAAACATTTGCACTGGGCCCAAAAAAATTATGCTTGGGCCCTGCCTGAGTGCCTAAAATTAGGCTCCTAAATCCATGTTTAGGCATCAGGGGTGGGATTTTTCAAGTGAGCTTAAGGCCTGGTCTACACAGTTTATGTGCTAGTATAACATTCAATTAGGGGTGTGACTTTTTTTTTTTTTTTTAAACGGATACATTTATACAAGTACAACCCTTAGCATGTACAGTTATATTGATATAAATGTGCTTTATATTGGTATAGCCTTTCCCCTTCTCATGTGAGAATAGGGGCTTGTCTACACTGAAGCACTACAGCTGCAGCAACACCACTGTAGCATTTTTAGTGTAGACGAGCCCTTAGTTCATTCTGTGGGGTGGAAAGGGAGGTGAAGTGAAAAACGGATGCTGGAGCTTTGTGGACTTCACCGTCTTCTATTTTTTCCTGAGGTTGGCTCCTCAATTTAGCTCCAGCAATCAAGCAATAGGAGAGAGGTTCCCCCTGTGATCTTCCTGCTCAAGATACTTTGGGCCAGATCCTGAGCTGGTGTAAAACAGTGTAGCTTCATTGACTTGCATAGAACTATGCAGATTTATCTTCGCGGATGATTGCCAGATCATCAAGTTTAATGATCCAATCAGAGAGTCGTCATGCCCAGCATCAGATTCAGGACTCTCATGTGCTATTGAAGAACACTAACCAAATGGCCACCTCACCAACTCCTGGTGTGGAGGCTGATATTTGGCCTCTAATTTCAACATGGAATTTTTTTCTTATAAAGGGAAGTGACAGTGTGATGTGATGGAGAATGATGCCTAGTGGTTAAAGCAGGTCCGACAGCCATGACTCTTGAGTTGTGTTCTGCCACTACTTGCTGTGTGATCTGGGCAAGAAGCTTAACTGTGCCATTCTTTAGTTTCCTCATATGTATGTTGGGTGTAATACATACGATACTGTTCTTCACAGTGGCATGGTGAGGATTAAGTAATGTTTGCAGAGAGGCTTGTGATCCTCCAATGAAAGATGATGTACAAGTGTAGTAAGTGTCATGTTGTCTGGAGTGGCTCACGACCGAGAGTGCCAACCTCAGGGCAGACTGTCAAAAGCAGGGTAGACACCTCAAACTGGTTGTATGTTCTCTAATTGGATTTCCCCAACCCAGAAACAAATGTGAAATCCCAAAGTTCTACTACAATAGTCTTATAATGGAGTCACAGCCAGTCCACTTAGACACGCCACTCTGTCTTGCCAGCCAGGCAAGCTGGACTATCTGCTAAATCAGTGTTTCTCAACCTGGGGGTTTAGAGGGGTCGCAAGTGCAGAGCTGGTATTGGGGGTGGCAAGAAAGGCAATTGCCTGGAGCCACAGGGGCGCCATGAAACTAAGTTACATGCCTCAGCCCCATGGGGGGTGGGACTCAGGCTTCAGGGGTAGAGTAGTTTGGAAAGGTTAAGAACCACTGTGCTAAATGGTCACTTACACCAAAAATCACAAAATATTCATGTTCCTTCCAGTTCCAAGAGACCAATTACTTACCCTAGATCAATTTGTACCTTAGATATCACACCAAAGACAATGCTGGTAGCCAATCCTGTAAGAAACTAACTAAAGGTTTATTAACTAGGAAAAAGAAATAAGAGCATTATTTACAGGTCAAAGCAAGCAAGCATATATACACAAATGAGTCTCAGTCTGTGATTCAGAAGGTGACTCAGTTATAGTAATCGGTCAATTCAGAATGCTAACCCATGCCAAGCAGTATAGGGATCTCTTTGCTTACATTTTAGAATCTTTGCCCCTCAGAATCCAGATAGCATAAAAGGGATTCAGTTTCTCCTTGTCAGGGATTTTTATCCCCTACACTCCAGAATCCAAAACTGATGGGATGAGTTCATGCATAGGTCTCTCCTTCCTGCAAGCGTTTTATATAAGTCTAAACACATTCTAGCCAATGGCTAGCTGCTCTTCTGGTGGCAGGGGCTGACTGCCCCTGGCCACCCGCTGCTCCGAGGCCCCCAGGGACCTCTCTCTGACAGCCTCTGGGGCCACCCCCTGGCCCGCTGCTCTTGCCACTGCTGCCCCGTTGCAGCTGGCCCAGAAGTGTGCGGCTGGCCCCAGGGCCTGCTGCTTGGGCAGCCCTGAAGTCAGCCACACTGGCTGCTGCAGCTGCAGAAGTCACGGAGGTCACGGAAAATCACAGAATCCGTGACTTCTGTGACCTCTGTGACAGACTTGCAGCTTTATCCATATCCATTGGCCATACAGCCTTATTCATACCCCTTATCCAAAACCCTGGGTAACTACGGCCCGAGCCAACAGGGGATGCATTTTGTGTCTGAGCTTGGACTGGATTTGAAATGTACATGGGTGCTGTTCTGAACAAAAAGGGGAAACACTGGCAGAACAGGGGCCAGAGAAGCAAGAGAGCTTTCTCACCTCCCTTTGGAGTCGCTCTCACATTCAGAGAAAGCCAAAGACTTACAATGAAACTGAAAGGAACGAGGGAGGGGTGTGTGTGCGCGCGCAAAGCTTTTTCTCCAGCTCTCCACTGAGCCGTGACCTGGTTTCTCCAAGAGCTGCCTGCTGTTTTCTTATTTTCTGAGCAAGTCCCTGAGACAATGCCTTGCATGCCAAACAGAGTCAGCCAACCAGATAGGAAAGGTTCCGAGTTGGAGACGCACTTCCTGATCCTTCCCTCTTTTATTTTTCTTTCCTGGCTCTGAAAGAACAGCTCTTGTGTCCATGACGGGAAAAAAGCTTCTCTTACCTGCCTGGGCACTGGGCTAAGTGTTCCTTTTGTAGTGTATTTCGATATTAATATTTTTCATTGTTGTCATCTTGACAGAACCCAAGAAGAAGAAAAAGGAAGGCAAGAAACAGGAGAAGATGCTGGATTAATAGAAGCCATGCTGGGCAGCAGGAGAAAGGGACATCAGCAAGCGTGATCAGTTAACAGTTTCATTTACATCTAGGCATTTTATCCTAAAATTATTTATAGCTTAATTATACACTAGGAGAAACACACACACACACACGCAATCCATTTTTTAAAATTTTACTCTAGTATTTTTTAATGTATAACCCTAACAACATTTTTAGAGGTCTGCAATAAAGAACTGTAATTTCATTCAGAAAATGATTTCTAATGTATATTGAAAAATGTGGAGTATTTTAAGGTATATTTTTCCCCCTCAAGTCTTAATTTAGGTTTTGATCCAGACACGTTTCTCCATGCAGGCAGAGCCCTGAGCCTATGGAAATCAGTGGGGCTGCATGGGAAACAGGAGTCTGCTCACATGCAGTAACGTGTAGGATTGAGGACTTAGGTCTGAAACAAGCAGGATTTTTTTTCTAGTCTTTTAACATTCTTGTTACAATGAGAGAGGTGTGGAAATTGTTCTGTTTGAGGGTGGGAGGAAAGACAAAAAGTTTGCTGACAAAAAGTAAGATTGGGGGTGGACAGTGAGTATTCAGTTCCAAATACTACTGTTTAAAATCTCATTGTTTCGACCACTGACACTTTATTGGCAACAAGAATGGCGAAATTCTGTCTCTGGGGTTGTAAAGTCCTCAATTTTCACAGTGTTGCACTCAGCTGAAAAAGTACTTGTCATGGTGAAACAACACCAAAACTCTCCTTTTGCTTTCATGAAAAATTCTAGACAGCAGAGACAAATATTTTCCTCTCTTTATGTGAAATCCTGAAAAAATATCTACCCCCTTCCCCAGCAGGCAAGAATATCCTTTTCAGACAGTCTCGATGGGAACATTGGGTTTTTGCCATATCCATCTCCCATTGATGTCAGTGGGAGTCTTCCTGTTGAATTAAAACTGGTTGAGAAATAGTATTTTCAGCAGAAAAATTTGAAATAAATTATTTAAAAAATTATAATGGAATTTTTCAGATTTTTCCAGAAAACAAAAATGGAAAAAATTTGTTTTTTGAAACAAAAAAATTAGTTTTTTCTTTCACCCTCTTATATTTTATCTCATTAGAAAAAGGGGAAAGTGAAAACCAAGTAAGGTTTTGTTTTTCATCAAAACTTGGAAAATTTCAGTCAAAAATTTTTTTCTGTGAAAATTTTCATTCAAGAAATAGTTTGTGGGGGAAAATGGTGATTGAAAAAAACCTGACCAGCCCTAATATTAATAGATATTGGATTGGTCCTTTTTTTGAGGGAAGGAAGGGGCTGATTTTTTCTTATTTTAGCCCACTATTTCAATTTCAATTGAGGCCCAGGGGAAAAAACATCTGTTATATGAGCTAAAGTGCTACCCAACTGGCTCCTGGAAGATCCCATAAAGAGCTGTGCTGGGGAGAAGATTGGTTTTTCACTCAAGACAATATTTAGATCAAAGGAGCTTAAGGAATTTCAGTGCCCAAATTCCATTGAATTTGCATATGAAAATCCCAGCCCTATAGTACAAGGGCTAGGATTGGGCTGCATAGCAAAGCAGGAATTTCTACAGGGAAGTCCTGTGGCCTGTGTTATGCTGCATATCATACTATCACAATGGTCCCCTCTGGACTTAAAATCTATGAATTGATGAGAACCAGTTCTATAGGCCTTAGTCGTGTCATCTCATCAATGCAGGCAGAGCCCTGTACCTGGGAGAAGCCCCGGTGACGTCAGTGGTGCTGCACTGGATGGAGGGGTCCACCTGAACAGCTCACACTACAGGATTGGGGCATGGCTTGTAGAAATGGTGGAGCTTCCTTTCCTCACACTAACCTTAGAGTGTCCTCCCTTCCCCCCAAAAAATAAACTTCAGGGCACGCCTTCACTGTGCTCACACTGGTCCTGAAATGGAGAGGATGCTTTTGGCTACGTCTTGTAAGGCCGTAATACTCAAACTGCTGTCTGTGGAGCCCCCTTTCATCCCCTGCAGACTGCAGGAGTGTGAGACACAAGCAGTGGGGGGCTCTGGTTGCTGGAAAGGAAGGTGGCTCCGGAAGGGAAGAGTTTCTTTCACTCAAAGGCCTGTCTACA
Source organism: Emydura macquarii macquarii (assembly GCF_026122565.2). NCBI lineage: Eukaryota > Metazoa > Chordata > Testudines > Chelidae > Emydura > Emydura macquarii. Next base: position 5,311,237 of record NW_027133667.1, read on the forward strand.
CACACACAAACGTACAGTGCTTAACTAAGGCTTGGGTTACACTTAAAACTTATACGAGCATAAGTACTTTGGCCAAGGTGTGAAAAAAACACCCCCTGGCTGATATAGCTATGCCGACAAAACCCGTAGTATGGAGGCAGCTATGCTGACAGGAAAGTGTTTCTGTCGGCATAGCTAATGTTATACGGAGAGATGGTGTTCTTATGTCAACAGGGGTTCTGCTGATCTATACTAGGGAGCTATGCCGTTGTAGCTATGCTGGCGTAGGCTTTGTAGTGGAGAGATGATAGCCTAAGGATGTGATGTTGCACTGATGTATTTAAACTGGTGCTGCTTTGCATATGGACACTCCTCCATCATTTTAAACTGTCTTACATTGGTTTAGCTTGCCTCCATTAAATGAGAAGCTGTCGGGAGTTGAGAATGCTGCAGACAGACAAGCCTGATTCTCGTCTGATATACACTGGGCTAGACTTTTTATAAAGAGGCTTGCTCCCCTTCTTCCCACTTGTAAGGGGTTAGAAGTGGATGTAAGTGTCCCCCAGGAACGGTTTCCATCTTCATAATATGGCCCCGAGGAAATGCTAAGTAACCCTAAAAATAACATGACCTCCTATTGACGCTCAAAACCAGTCGACAGCGATTAAGTGCCATGCTTTGGCTAGAGATGCATCTGATGCGAACCCTGGATTCAAAAACCTGCAAATTTGGGGACGTTTGGCTCTAGATTTTTTTATTTTGATAGCTGGCCCCCATTTCTCCAGTACATTGAACCAACCCCAAATGGCTTGGGGAAATTGGGATCTTGATTCAGATCCAGATTCTGTGGGTTGGGACCCTGTCTAGTTTTAACATTGCTTCTGACAGAAACACCCCATGCATACTAACACTGTGTCACCCGCCAATCAGGATTGTCTGATGTAGTGTCGTTCCTTCCAGTGCTACTCTTCAGGAATGGAGAGGGATGTTGCAATTTTAAGAACAATAAAAATCAGCAATCAGAACCAGCAGCTTGCTTGGGCCCGTGCTTGAGAATAGCTAGGTGCCAACTCAGAATCATCCTATTAACCCCACTTTTGTCCACGTCTCTTTCTCTCTGTGGAGCAGGATTGACGGGGAATTGGGTGGAAATTTGGCATCCATGCTTTCTTTGAATTGTGCATTAATTAAAACCGAACAAATATGGAGCATCACTAAAAACACAAATGACGTGCCTGGGAAATGAAGTCCCTCTGATCTGACCATTAGCAAGGAATGTAAAAAAGAAAGGAGTAATATGAGCAGCTTCTTGGCTGCAAGAATTCAAGTGGTGTTGAAGCGGTATGAGAAATCATAACATATTTACCTCACATTGGTGCATAGCTATTTCTTCATCCTTTGGCATCAGGTGATGGACAACTCAAATAAAGCATCGTGCATTAATTGGTAATGATCCAGGGTAGAATGAAAACAGTCATGTAACATGCAGTAGCCCACCACTAATCAGGCTGTTAGCCAGCGCTTAATTTGTAATGAAAGAGATGCTGGAGCTCAAGAAATTTGGGGTTCAAGCAATTTTTTTACTATCATAACTGATGTGTCAAGCCCAGAGGTACCAGGGCTGGCAAAATTTGGCACAAATTAAGCACTGCTCTTAGCCTGAATGTGGGCACAATCGATATTGCCAGTTTGTTTAGGGGAATACCTTCAAGAACTAGCAGATTACTTTGTTATTGTTACTAGGATTAAAAGCTTTTGGGGGGGGGGGGAGCGGGAAGAAGCTGTGCCCTTGTTCTGCAAATCCTGATTATCTCTGTGTGTAAGTATATTACACGGTTTGTGTCTTCTGAAGCGCTGCTGAAATTGCTTTGCACCCGACATCAACTTATGTAAAACTGCCAAGTTTCTTTTAGTGAAATATTGATCAGAGCTGGCATTTCAACACAAATCTCCCAGAGCCTTCCAGAGTGGGGGGGGGAAAGATGGGAAAGGGGAAGGGGACTATCCCTTTCCTTCTTTGAGCCCGGTGTGGCTTCCATGGTGTGGCTCCCGTGAGTCTGCAATAATTTTCCAGGAGTTGTTATCGCCAAAGGAGGATTCCCCCATTAAATTCTGATACAGTTGGAGGGTTTCCCTTTGAGCTCCTCCCAGACTTCTGAAGGCATTGCTGGGGATCCTCTCCAAACCTGAGAAAATGTTGGTTGGGGGGGTTCTCAGTTTGAACTTGCAGTAGTATGCTCGGGGTGTGGGAGGGAGGAAGAGCTCTTGTTGAGAGTGACCGAAGATCACCTCTGAATGCAGTCACAACCCTACCACTCCCTGCACCAGAAATCTCTAATTGGCCTTACCCAGCCCCTTCATCCCACAGCAGCACCAGCTGGTCACTGCACTCAAAAAATCTCTCGTTATTTCTTCTTCTGGGGCACAGAATTGTGGCATATCATGGATCATAGGGATGATTTTTTGACTATTTTGTGAGTCCTGCACAAAATTAAGTTAAGAATTAATAGGACCCCTGCAACTAGGAAGAGGCTTCCCAAATTAGATGGGCTTTGTCGGTGAGGCCTGTTCCTCACAAGTCTTCTTTGACTGGGGTCTTTCTGATAGATTGCAACACATCATATACAATGGAAAATTGGGGACTCCAATGTATGGGAGAACCACCTCAAACACAAAAGGCCCCTTTAAGCTGGGAAAACAGTGGAAAAAAAAGCCCACCTAAGCTGTCAGGGTAAAGGACTTCAGGGGTGGTCAGACACTGTTTATGGCATGAAGAAATAAAAACCCTTACTCATTCATGCACATTTTGATTTGGAGATGGGCTGGGTCTCTTGCTCCTAATAGTAGAAGGCTTGGAAATGCTGTTGGATCTGTGCCAGGATGACTGTGAGGAATCAAAAAGCATCTTGTTCTTCTACCACCTCCCTCCTCACTAACCTCCAAAAATTTCAACCTTGGCCCATGCCACCTTCATTCTGATTAATCTCCTAATCGTTGCAGGGGAAACCCTGACCTATAGTACTTTTCATATATCCTCCACCACTCCCTCTTTGTCTGAGATTGCAACAACGCTTTAGCACTAAGCCTTCCTATTGTTTTCCTTTGTCTATATAGCTCCTTAAAGCCAAAAGAGGGCCTGCATCCAATTGGTTTCTTCCAGTCATTGAATGCTGAATGAGCTGCCTATGTTGCAACTGTATCCACAGTTCTCTTATTAAATGTCTGACAAATTACTTCCTATTTTCAAAAGCAATTGCCCATATTTGGCCTGTGGTGAAGACCCAAGAGAGGAGTTCCCCAAACAAAGCCAGTTCAAAAGGATATTTAAAGTTCTAAACAGGGCAAGAGAAATTTGCATAGAGAAGGCCCCAGCTTTGAATTCCATGAGGTAAAGGTAAGAGAATTTATAGCCTATGCTTCCTACCCATAGTTACCATCCTGCAACTAATTATACAGCCTGAATCCCCTCATCCTAATCTGTCTGGCAACAAGGAACTATCTAGCTTCCCCCAGTGAATCGTTACACTTTCAATGTTGTAATTATGTGATTCATTCAGACGTTTCCTTTTGGAGGGGAATAGCTATGACTCTTAAGAGATTTTTTTTTTTTTGGTCATTGATGGTTCTTAACAGAAAAACAGGATTGTCCTAATGCTTAGAGCTAGAAATTGGCTAAAGGGGATGTTGCCAAGCAGGCAGAACAACTTTCTAGAAAGACGATGTTTATAGAAACTACAAAGAATGAATCCGTGACTCAAAATGTATCTTAAAAAAATTGTGGCACCATTAAAAAAAAAGTGAGGGGGACCCTTTTCTTTGTGTAATTAATTACACCAGGGCAAAGTGAGCATAATGACGTCACAAGCTGCAAGCCAGCAGAGATTCATGTCTATCTATTCTATTAATTTAGAGCTAAGAGCAGAAAAGCCAAGTACAAAACATTCTTCAAAACAAAGGCTAAGATCTCTGTCTCAGAGTGCTGGTCTCTTCTACCACCAGCAAGTAAAGGGAAAACCATAGTACCCTCCCATGTCCTTGCTGAAACTGCTTAGGAGAGGGATCCATTCAAGAGTGTTTGAACATAGGAACTGGGATGGTAGGGGGGTGGTTTATGTTGCTGCAAATAAAATAAAATAAAACCCTTACAATCCCTGTAGTTGGGATGTTAACAATGTAAAAAAGGAATGAACATTAAAATAACAAATTACAGGCTAAATATTGCGCTGGATGATTTTTCTAATTATGTACATAAAACCCTATCTTATGTGATGTATTCCCAGGGGTTCTTTCCTTTTCCTTTTCTCTTTCTGTTTTTTTATTTGTATATTGATTTTGTAAGCTAGCTGTGTGTTATCTTTTTGATATTTTTTAAACTTGTATGAAAGCCATATATACACATTGTAGTATGAAAGCATTAATCCTATACCATTCCTTTATGGTTCTCTTGGCTTGGCAGGATCGTGGCAGGTCCTAGACAATGTATATGTTCACTGACTGTATCAACGTAATTTACTTGCGCTTAGTGGAGATGAAGATGTTAAATAAACTAATCCACAGAGGTACCGGTGGTGTCATCATTCGCTTGTTGAACCAATGAGGGCCTTTGAAAGTCTCCTGAAAGAATTCTTTGGGTGGGGGGGAGTCTTCCTTTGTGGTGTCAGTTTGATGTCAGCCTCGGGGTGCTGCATATTTAATAACCCTTTTTCTGTAAAGAGTCTATTTGCAGCAAGAAGCCTGGCCAAGTAACAGAGATTGGCAGCTCCGTTGTAGTCATGGGCATTTAGACTGAAGTCTGTCTTCTCAAAATTCCCCCCCATTCCCCAGTCCTGTAAAAGGGAAACACTTTATTAATAAACTGACTTAAATGTCCAGAACACAGACACAACACTGAGACGGGAGCGGCGTTTGGAACCATGTTTCTCATGTTCTCAAATGAGAATATCATGCACTTCATCAAGAATGGTATCTTCGCCTCAGTCCTTGTCATGCACATCCCTGTGATGTGTTCTTGTATGTACTCCTTTTAGGAGCGGAAGTGCCAGTGGTGGGAGAAACAACTGGGCATCAAAAAACAACAGATAGTTTCATTTCCATTAAGGAACAATGAAGAGAGGTGATACGGAAAGTGACGATGTCCCATCTGTTCTTTCCCTCTCCCTTCCCCTATTCCCTTCTGAAGTCTTTTTGTCCTCTTTTCCTATTCCCTTTTTATTTTCTTTTTGTTTCCCTTCTCTACTGTTTTCTGACGTAATCAAATACATTGAATACTCCCACATCAACTCTTCTCCTGCTGACCTGGCAGTTCCATTCCCCACTGACCAGATAAGAGGTGTTGTGCCTGGCAGGGCCCATCCAAACTGGGTGTTGCCTGGATTGGTGATAGAGCTAGGGAAAGTAGATGGCCTTCTAGAATTGTTAGGAAGAAAATAAGCTACTCTTGTAAGCTATGAAAAGTGCCAGTGTGTTCTTCGAATCGCTAATTGGCTTGGCAAGCCAAAGCCCAAAAGGAAACCAGCTACTTACTCTTATTTATTTATGCAGCAGGAATTCCCTTCCCGTACACTGCCTGGCTAGCATTGACATTGTAAGACTGGGAGCAGAGAGGGAGTTACGGCAGCTGGAAGCTACTTCTGTGCTGCCTGATTCGGAGGCTGTGCAAGGGCCTACCCAGGTGTGAGTTATAGCCACCTCACAGTGCTTTAACATATACTTTGCTTCCTATGTCCCACTATGCAGGGCACTCTGGTCACACACCTTCCCTGTATCAAACATGCCCACTAAGCCATGTACACAGCTGGCACAGAGCCCTTATAGCACTTCCACATCAGGGAGGTGCCCCTCCCCCCCCCCCGGACAGAAGACCTTCTCAGCAGAACTTTTATTAAGGGCCATTTATCCTTCTTGAGTGGCATAAAGGGATCAATGAGAAGCAAGCTCTAACACATCATATGACACCTTTTTACATACCTCTAGAGCAACCGTTCCCAAACTGTGGGTCATGACCCCAAGTGGGAGTCGCTTCATCAGCAGATGGGGGTCACAGCAATCCCGAGCTTGCAGAGTACATTTTACAAAATGGCCTCCCTCACACAGCACGACCTCACACGCACTGTATTCACCAAGTCATGGCGTATGGAGGATGTTATTTTGCTCCACAAAATGGCACCCTCCATGCTGCATGTCTTATGCAGTGTGTATGTGTGCGGGCATGCAGCCCAGAGAATGCCATTTTGTAAAGCAAAATGGCAGTCTCCTTGTAGCGTGACCTTGCATGTACAGCGCGTGTGAGGTCACACTGCAGGGAGGACGCCATTTTTAAATGGCAACTTCCATGCTGTCTGGGGTAGTGGGAAACAACACAGCTGAAAATGGGGTCATGCAGGGAAAATGTCTGGGAACCGCTGCTCCAGAGGTCGCTATCCACACTGTCTTAGACCAATGAACACATTAATAATACCTGAGCGTGAGTGTGAATAGAGATTGAGTGGTGCTTTTAGTGAACAGCTGTGGACAGGTTTATGTGGTGCCTAATAATAACATTGGTTCTTATGCAAGGTAATCAAAGCCCATGCTTCAGGGCAACCACTGATTGCCACGGAGATGAGGAATGAATTCTCTCCCTCACCTGCCCATGTACAACATTTCACAGCTGCCTAGTTACCAATGGGAGGAGGCTGCCTTCTGAATCCACAACCATAGGTCTGATCTAGTGCGGCAAGTTCTATGCTCCATTTACAAACCATGTCCACAGTGTCCCTGGATAAAAATACAATCGTACTCAAGGATCTATTCTACATCCTTTTAAAGGTACAGTACACGTAAAACTATCACTAGCCTTGTAAACTGACTATGTAAAAAGTAAGATATAAGGGGAGAGAGATTTGATAAAAATCATAACACTGAAGTAGTGAATAAGTTTAGAAGTAATGAACAGAAACCAGCTTGTACACTGTGAGGAAAATACACACATGCACACCCCCAGTTTCTACAGATTCTCTGATAGTCACTACTTTGGTGGCCAGAAAGCTTCCTTACAGAGTGATACAAAGTGTCCTTACCTGGAGGGATGATCATGTGGCTCCTGTAGCCCTCTGTGACCTGGGACCAAGAGAACACTAGTTATTACTAAATATATTTGGTGGGGCAAGAGGCTTTCAGGATGAAGGCCTGTTCGGAATATAGGATTTACCAGACTGGATCAGACCCATGGTGCATATAGTCCAGTATCATGTATGACAGTGGCCAGCACCAGATGTTTCAGAGCAACGTGCAAGAAATCCGACAATATATTTACCAGAGCATTAGAAACTCAAATAAATAGTTCCAGCTGCTCATCTGAGTCTCTACAGCCCTGAAGGTTTTGGGCATGTCAGTCACCTCCAAGACAGTCCTGGTTGGCTGGCCATCCTACAGTATATATTCAGAAAAGTTTGCTGCCTTGTTCAAGCTCTTTATCAGGATCTTCGGGTACTGTGAGTAGGGTGGACAAACCTCACACCAGTTTGTACTGAAGAAAGCGGCTAAAACTAGCCCCATTACCAACAGCAGCCAGCAATAGCAAGCCTGGAGGCAAAACCTTGCAGGTGGAGGGAACAAAGATTGAGGAAGGAAGCCAGTACTGGGTGTCCTGGCAGTGAGAACTCACATATGAGGCGGAAAGGTTGGGCTGACCTACAAGCAGCCAAGTCTGGGGAGAAGGGGTGGCCTGGCCCAAATGTTGTCTGATTGTCTGATAATAAAATCAACCTCTAGGAAGGGGGGAGGGTTTTTTTAATTTATTTTTGCCTTTACAAAGATCATGTAGGCTGTGTTTCATGGCAGGTGGGAAAAATCACTTGCTCACAGACACTGTCCAGAAGGCCATTTGCTCAGCCTGTAGTGTTCTTCCACCCCAAATAAAAGAAAAGCCCATAATCTTTCAAGCAGGCACAATTGTGTCATTAAAATCTCAGCAGTCTTCTGAGCATAATGGACAACTTGTGGGAAAAGAAGAGTGGACTCTAAACAGAAAAAAGCATCTCTGAGAACTCAGCTTGAGAACATCTCTCATCCCTGCTGCATCTTTTGACATAAGGCAGAGCCCATTGCTACACAATATCCATTGTCGCCAAAGGATGTTTGTGTTTATTCAAACTCTGTCTTCTTGGTTACATTGTAGTTGATGTACTTTGCTGCTTTAGTCCATCCTGTTGATAGGTCTCACATCGCAGCCTGCAGAGCTGGAGTGTGGCAAAAAGAAAACATACAGACTCCATGATAAAGAATGTTTTATAAGTGGTTGGATTAGAGCTGGGTCTGTGTCTCATCAGTGCTACTCACTCTTATCAGCAAAGCATCCTAAAGTGTTTTGATTTATCATTATGAGAATAAAAAGACTAGTATATTTTATTTTAGTACAGTACATGACACCAACTGCTATGCAAACTCAGGGTCAGTATAAAGGTTGCTATAGGACAGGAAGAACAATGAGCACTAACATAAAACCCCCCAGAAATTTCCTCCCATTCTACACTATAATGGTACAGCTCATTGAACAAGTGGTTTCCATTACAGAAGGATGTGGGAAACTCTCATTTTAAAAAGGGGAAAATATATATTATTATTAGTATCATTATGCATTTACTTAGCACCTTTGATCCAAGGATCTCAAAGCACTTCACATATATTAATTAGGCAGCCAACATCCCTGTGAGGTATTTTTGATCCCTATTTTACAGAGAGCCAGAGCACTGAGAGGTTAATGTGAAGGAGCCAAGATCACAGAGTGTATCTGTTGCAGAACAGAAAAATGAACGCTGACACCCCAGTTCTAACCAGTAGTCATCCCTGTCTCTAAGGTAATGGCAAAAGACTGGAGAATCCATTCATAACTGCCTGCATAAGGAGCCAGAAAGGGTGTGAGGGGCTAAAGAGAGGGCCTTACTCCCCCCCCCCCCCATGGAGGAGGAGGGTCGTAAACTGGTATGGACAGAGCCCCCTCTCAGAGAAGAGCACAGGAGACTAAAAATTAAAACAGGGGCAGGCCCCATCACAGAAGTTGTTCCATGATACTTTCCCCTGTTTCAGCACAGCCATTGCTTTGTCATTTCTGTGAAGAAAGTTGAAGCTGTCCCCTGCAGTTATGAAGCCCAGAGGGAAGAGAGTAAATCTTCTTCTGATCTTTGCTCGGTTCAGGAGGGAAAGGCAGAGGCAGAGAAGGATTCTGCTTTTTTGATGCCTCGGGCGCTCAGAAAGTAATGTTCTTTCCGGTGTTCTGCTTTCTTTCTCTGACATGGCAGGTGTGACAGGACACTCCTCCCAGGAGTGACGCTGGACAATTGACTCTGAGTCTCTCCTTTGATGAAGCCTCACAACCTGGATTTAGTGCTGGTAGTGAGGATGCCACATGGACGTCCCTAGAGGCTACACTTCTCTTTATTCACAAAAGAGGCACAGCATGGAGAATGATGGGGTAAGCTTCCCCTCCATTGCCCTAGCCGTCTGCTTTAACCTCGCCCTTGTGATTTGAGAGAGTTATTCACTTTCAATGCCCATTCAATTCTGGTCATTCTTGGCATTACAGTCAGTGTCAAAAAAGAAAAGAGGAAAGGGAAAGGAAAACATTCAGAAGTTCTGACATTTTGAATGTTTTTTGCTTCTCAAAAACTGAAGTGAAGAGAAAATTTCAATTTGAAATTTCAAAATTCCTCACTGAAAAAAACTAGAAGACAACATTTTCCCAACAGTCATGGCCCTGCATCTTCGTGCACGGCTTAAGCACCTGAACTTAGGGTAGTTCAAAAACAAAGCCCAGCCTGCTTATCCAAGGTACCATTATTGCAACTTATATTGTGGTAGCCCCAGTCCTGGAATGTACAAACACAGAACAAAAATATGGTCCTTACTCCAAAGAGTTTACAATGTAGGTCCTAAAAACCCTGCCATTCGGTTACAGCAGGATAACGTGGGCAGGAGATGCAGTGCCAGCTTCAAGGCATTAGCACAATGGGGCAAAGTAAGGGGGCAAGAATAGCTACGACTACCATCTTAAGGAATTTGTCCGATAGGGCTTCAGAGATGGCAGGTTGTCTTTTCTTCATACCCACTTTATGTCCTTTCGTCGCAGTGCTACATCCTGGACTCCTGACAAAGAGGAAGAGGAGTCTCTTTGCCAGAAGTTGATTAAGATTTCTTTTGAAACATTCTGCCAGTTGGCCCTTGCAAAACAGTTCCCATAAAATTAGACCTGTCCCTGCTCAAAATAAGTAACAGCTCTGAATACCAAAGAGTTTAATAGAGAAGAGAACAGATTACAGATGCCTTTAGCATGGAACAAGAAGTTGACATAAACCCTATGTTCTCAGAATGATTCTGCTATATAAACACTCAGTAAGAGGCAAGCGAGTCAGACTGTCATATCAAAGAGAATGTGGAATGCAACTCTGTATTCCGTGGTGCGATACTATCTCCAGAACACACCAGTCTGTCTCTGCTTGCCACGAAAATATATGTTTTTAAATGGTGCTTCTCTTCCAGCCTTCAGCTCCTCTGAGCAGGTTGCTGCATGAAGCAGCTTTGGCATTCATTTTGTGCTGCTAAGAGTTTTTTCTGCATGTTGTGTGTGACACCTTTAAATTCAACCTTTTCACTGGTCAGCCTCCAAAACACTTTATTTGCCTTCATTTTAAAGGTTTTTGGAGGATGAGTTGGATTTCTTTTAGTAGGACTGAAGACAGTTCTGATCCAGAGCCTATGCTGGGCACAGGGATTGAGTGGATGAGGCTGACTACTTTTCCAATAAGCTCCCAATTCCTACTCGCCCCCTCCACCACCCTAAGTGCTCTCATCACCTCTGGAATATCTGGATTTGTTCTAGTCCTGTTTGCTTCTTCGCTTGACATTTGCACTGTCTGCAGGACAGAAGAAAATACTACATTGAATCCAGATGCTGCAGTGCTTCCTCCTATCCTGCAGGAGACACTGTAGTTAAGCCAGTCAGCACCTCCATCTTAAAGAACGTGCTAGTAGATGGAAGAATGGAAATGTGAGGAGAAGAGGGTAAAGAGGCAAAATGGAGGGGACACCCCATTTCCAGGCCCACAGTTCTTGGATGCTATAGATCACCCTTATTTTTTCTGAATAGCTGTCAAATTTGCTCCTCGTTTTCAATATTATTTATAAAAAAATAAGCAAATAATTGACAGTGGACTTCTTGGGGGCACAAATTTTGCAATTTTCTGTTTTGTTACTGTCCTTAAATGACTCACAACCATTTCAAATGTACCTGCCATTCAAAATTATATGTAAAATTTTTTGGTGGTGATTAATATAGTGTGACGGGTGCAACCTGAAAACTGTGGGGATGCTGTGCCCTCTTTACTCTCAATCCTGGGCTGTCCTTCACAATGTCTTGCTAGTGACAAGCAGCAAACCCCTCCAGGCACTGTTATTACCTAGTCCCACAGCATTGCAGATCACCACATCTCTCTAGAGTGCATGAATGTTAACCTGGGTTGCCTCTCACTCAGTGATGCTGTCAGCAAGTACACTTAGAGAGCCATCTACCGGCAGAGACACACCCAACTGAGTTATATGAGTGCTTTGCCTAGCCACTCATGAACCAGCAATAGAAAGGCAGCAGCCAATTATCCCCCACAGTTTGTAAGAACTGCACCAAAAGGAGTCTATCTATCTCCAAAATTAAATTAATAAGTCCACTCCCCCCTCCTTGTGGGGAAGACATGCAACAGCCTTTTGTTACTCAGCTTAGATGGCTAGACATTCCAAATCAAGACCATATTGGTTGAGATAAAACATTAAACAAGTTTATTAACTACAGAAAAATAGATTTTAAATGATTATAAGTTGCAAGTGTAAAGAGATTAAAAGAAGTGACCAAATGAAATAAACATAAGATCTCAATCTAAGTGCTACAGCTCTTGAATAAGCAAAATCTCAACCTTGTTACTTGATACAAGCAGTTTCTTAAACACAAGCTGGGCAACCTTCCTTGCCTGGGACTCCCCTCCCTCCTTTCAAAGTTCGTTTGTCTTCCAGAGGTCCCTTCAAATATTCAGTTGAATGTGAGTGAAGCCCAACTATGATGTCACTCCCCTTCTTTTATAGTCTGTTCCAGTTTGCTAGAACAGTCCATGCATGTGACATGGGAGCTGTTCCCCATTGGTCAATCAGTATCTGTTGTGTATGTGCTTTCTCGGTGAAATATCTAGGGGTGGGATTTGGGAGAGCGGTTCTCCCGGATGAGCCATTAGCGCAACTTCATTGTTTCTGAAAAGCTGGTTTAGGTGTTTTCCACTTCACAACATGGTCTAGCAGCATTTACAACAATATGTTATAACTTCATATACTATGGTAGCACATACAATCCAACAGGATATTAATGTTTAGCAGATCAAGACTTTTAAAATAATACCAGTCAAGGTGTACCTTTACAGAACATATCATAATGATATGACTCATAGACTTATAGACTTAAAAGTCAGAAGGGACCATCATGATCATCTAGGTTGACCTCCTGCAGAACACAGGCCACAGAACCTCACCCATCCACTCCTGTAGTAGACCCCCAATCTAAGACTGAGTTACTGAAGTCCTCAAATAATGGTTTGAAGACTACAAGGTATAGAGAATCCACCAGTAAGTGACCCCTATCCCATGCTGAAGAGGAAGGCGTAAATCCCCCAGAACTCCTGTCAAACTGCCCTGGGGGAAAATTCCTTCCTGACCCCAAATACAGAGATGACCAAACCCTGAGCATATGGGCAAGATCACCAGCCAATCACTCAGAAAGAATTCTCTGTAGTAACTCAGAACCCATCCCATCTAACATCCCATCACAGGCCATTGGGCATATTTACCACTAGTTGTCAAAGATCAGTTAACTGCCAAATTAGGCTGTCCCATCAGACCATCCTCTCCATAAACTTTTCATACTCAGTCTTGAAGCCAGCTAGGTTTCTTGCCCCCACTGCTCCTCTTGGAAGGCTGTTCCAGAACTTCACTTCTCTGATGGTTAGAAACTTTCATCTAATTTCAAGTCTAAACTTCCTGATGGCCAGTTTATATCCATTTGTTCTTGCAACCACATTGGTGCTGAACTCAAATAACTCCTCTCCCTCGCTGGTATTTAGCCCTCTGATGCATTTAGAGAGAGCAATCATATCTCCCCTCAGCCTTCTTTTGATTAGGCTAAACAAACCAAGCTCTTTGAGTCTGCAGCACAATGCCCACCTTCACAACTGATGCGAAACTGGTACCATGATTTGCCAACCTTTTAGCAGTGAGACCAAGGACAGAATGGGCATGACAACCAAACTCAGCACTGCTGAGCATCCCTCTGGTGTCCCTTAAGAAGTGCTGCAGACAGACTGTCTCAGATTAGAAAAAGGAAAAAAAAAAAAAGCAGAGATGACATGTTTGCGGAGCTCATGAACGCCTCAGCAGCGGCAGAGACAGAGCAAAGAGCGAGGTGGCTGACCTTGTCCCAGAACATGGGACGAAAGCAGAACCATGATCACAGCACCACGCAGGAGATGCTGCGACTCCTGCAGGACCAGGCAGACATACTCCGGTGTCTTGTGGACCTTCATGAGGAGCAGAGGCAGGACAGAGTCCTGCTGCAGCCCCTCCATAACGCTCCTCAACCGAGGGCTATGCCCCCTCCCCCGCCCCCAAGAAGTCTAGGAGGAGATTGGCTTGGATGCAGTATATGCTCTCCTCCACCCCTGGAGGCGAGCAGAAAGCTGCAGCGGCCACGCTGACAGCTGGCCAGCAAACTACCACACTACCCCTGGAGACAGTGAATGAACCCTCCCCACCCCTTCCCCCAAGACATCAGTGTTAAAAAATAAAGTTTTGCATCATTCCAAAACCTTTCTTTATTAAATCATATCTTGTTCAGGAGGGCTTTTTCGGGCACAGATATCGAAGGGGGGGCGGAGGATGGGGGGATCATCAAAGGCAAACAACATACAGGGGCAGAAATCAGTCCTGCATCTCATTGCAGAACCTGGTTTTCAAAGCTTCCCTAATGCAAAGCGCTCCACGGTTAGCTCTCAGCGCAGCGTTGGCATCTGGCTGCTCATAATTGGTGGCCAGTCTTTCTGCCTCACAGCCCAACCCTGGGGGAACCTTTTCCCCTTTGCTTCACACACATTATGAAGAACACAGCAAGCAGATATCACTGAAGGGAGGTTCTTCTCAATCATGTCCAGCCTAGTGAGGAGATTCCTCCACCTACCCTTTAAACGCCCAAAGGCACATTCTGCAACTGCTTAACCTCTTATTAAAACACTCCTTGTCGTTGTCAAGGTGCCCGGTGTACGGCTTCATTAGCCAAGGGAGCAAGGGGTAAGCAGGATACCCCAGGATCACTATGGGCATTTCCATACCACCAATCTGAATTTTTTGGTTGGGGAAGAAAGTTCCCGTCTGCATCTTAGAGAACAGCCCCAAGTTACGAAATACACGAGCATCATGCACCTTCCCAGACCACCCCACATAGATGTCAGTGAAACGACCCCTGTGATCCACAAGCCCCTGCAGGACCATGGAAAAGTACCCCTTGCGGTTTATGTACTAGGTTTCTCGGTGGGCAGGCGCTAAGATAGGGGTGTGCGTCCCATCAATGGCTCCCCTCCTGCCCCCACAGTTTGGGAAGCCCATCGTGGCAAACCCCTCTTCTATGTCCTGCACATTGCCCAAAGTCACTAGCCTTCATAGCAGAAGTCTATTTATGGCACTGCACACTTGAATCACGGCTATGCCCACTGTAGATTTACCAATTCCAAATTGATTCCCAACTGAGCGGTAACAGTCGGTTGCCAGCTTCCAGACAGCGATGATGACTCTCTTCTCCACTGTCATAGCTTGTCTCAAGCGAGTGTTCACGCGCTTCAGGGATGGTGCCATTTGAGGAAAGTTGCCTTTCACATACGAAAGTCTTGCAGCCACTGATCATCATCCCACAGCTGCATAACGATGCGGTCCCACCAGTCTGTGCTTTTTTCCCTGCACCAGAACCGGCGCTCCATGGACTGTAGATGACACATTATAGCCTGCAGCAATCGGGAATTGTTCTGCTCGATGTCTTGTAGCAGGGCAGCCTTGGTGGCATAGGTGTAGTATCTGCTTTGCCTTCTTGCTCTATTTTCTAAAGTACATCATGATAAGCCACGATGTATTTGTCACGCTCACAATTATAGTGCAGAGTAAAAAAACGGTGTGAAAATCCTTTTCCTATTTGTTTGAGGAGGAGAGGAGGAGGAGGCAGTGCTGTATCCTGGGATGATGAAACTCGTCCCAGCAGCCACCATGGCTAGTTGCACTGTGGGATAGCTACCCACATTGCACTGCTTTCTAATTTGAAATAAGACTGGCCAGTGTGAACTCAAGAGACCAGCACAAACAGCATAGTGTGTACAGTCTGCTGCGATTTCTAAAAATCGGCTGCTGAAAGTCGAATTAAACAAAGTCGAATTCCAGCGGCAGTGTAGATATAGCCTGAAACAGTTAACTGGAGCTGGACAGCTCGGTTATGACACCTGGTGGCAACTATGGGGCATATCAGGGTCAATTAAGGAGGAACCCAGCTGGGTGGCAAATATAAAGGAATCATTTCAGGGCAGAGAGGCGAAGGAAGTTCAGGGGGGAGAGCAGGTGTTGGGATCCTCTCGTGCTAAGGGAATTCTGACAACAGGTCAGGAGAGTCACTGAGAAACCACAGAGGTGGAGCAAACCTTGCAGTGACCCTTGATAAAAGGGCAGAAACTGGATCTTCAGGTGGAAAGCTCTGGGAGGTATTGCTTGCTACCAGAGTTGGAAAGGTCTCAATGGAGATTGGAAAGAGGCTCGGGAAAAGGGCCCACCCAAGGTCAAAGTAGGAAGTAGACCAGGAAAGCAGCCAGAGGTCAGATGGAGCAGACCTTGGCTGCTCATTACAGTGGGCCTGAACTGGAACCAAGAGAAGAAGAAAGGCCTGGGTTGCCCTACTGG
Source organism: Emydura macquarii macquarii (assembly GCF_026122565.2). Lineage (NCBI taxonomy): Eukaryota > Metazoa > Chordata > Testudines > Chelidae > Emydura > Emydura macquarii. The sequence continues at coordinate 5,327,209 of NW_027133667.1, forward strand.
GCACCAAGGAAGGTGGTGTGGAACCCCTTGGCACAAGTGGTAAGGGCTCTGAGAAGCTGTGAGACAAGAGGGTGTAAGGACCACAGGGCCCAAAGTCAAGGACTGAAGACCTGACACAAAATCATTGAACTATTTGTTGATGGGACTTTCTGTTCCCCTGAAAGGAGGGGAGACTGTAAGTGACTTGGCTGTAGGGTTGAGGCACAAGAAGAAGCTGAGCATCCTGGAGCTGCCCTCAGCAAGAGGTACCAAAGGGGGGGAGAGCCTGCTGTGCTATGCCCAGCTATGAGGGGCCATTCTGCCTGGTGAGTCATTCTTCCGCTGGGCTTGTGTACGTGGGGAAATGAACTGGAATGGTGATTATGGAGTCACAATAGCTGTTCCAATATAGCTCCCCGTATGGACACGCAGTTCCAAAATAAAAGTCACTTTATTCTGAAAAAAAAAAATTGCTTTGGAAATGCACTAATTATTCTGTAATTAAATGTAATTAATAAATTCATTATAGATACCAAGAGCCTGTCAAAATTTCAAAAGGTGTCAGTTTTATTCTGAAATGGTGTCTCTCTGGGGAGCTGTTTTCAAATAACTATTTCCCTAGGTAGATGAGCCCTAATTCTGCTTGTGTGGTTTTTGGTTTCTTCCCCCCCATCTGCTTCTCTGAGCTTGGGCTTTGGACAGGGTTTCCAGTATGAGCAATTTGGCAAGTGAGAAGTGAGAGAGGGAGGTTCTTATCTAAGGAGAAAGAAATCTAGGAACAAGTAAGGCTGTTTCTCTGTTATGTTACTCTGGGCTGTTTTTCCCGCTCCCTCCCATAAGATGCCTCCTCATGTTCACACCCACTGCCCATCCATTCTTCTCTAAAGACCTAGAGATTCTACAACACGTGCAGCCTTTGCTTCCCCAAAAGATCAGAAATCCCCAAGTAGCTTCTCAACAGGACTTGCTTTTGACAGGCTCTTTATGCCAGCTAAGGCACCAAACCACCTATGATTCTATGGGCTCACAACAATCGTATTTCATTATCGATACCAAGAGCCTGTCAATATGCAGTTTTCACACGTTTGCAGTGCTGAAGTAAAGCTCTTGCTTGACGCTCCTTGAAAAGTGCATGTGGACCTGGCTGATAAGCATTAGAAAATGGTTTACACACTTTGTACCATGGCTATGCTCTATCCAAATAAAGTTTTCAAAATGTGTCAGCTGCATCTTCCCAGGGAGAACAGTCTGTAACATAGTTCTCTAAGGTGCTTACACACTTTGAAAACTGTGCGTAGACAGAAGCTAAAAATGCCTTGGGGAAGGGCTGTCACACCTCTTGAGGCTCTCTGACTCTTTCTTTATCTGTGTTCAGTGCCACTGTCAGAAAACCCTGTAACACAAACCAGATACCAGGTGTTTCGTTCATGACCAATGTCTCTTCACAATAACAGTAAAAAGAGAACCCCGTCCTGTTGATCAGTACTCATTTGAAAGTGGTGATCTTAGACAAAGGGGACTGGGGAAGGGCTAAATCTGTTTTTCAGTGAAATCTCTTTTGCTTTGGTGCACATTATATACGTTTAGTTGATTGGTTTTCTTTTGCACTTTCTTTATTGGGGCCCTGGAAGTTTATTCTTTTAACAGCTTAGAAAAGAGCCTTGCTCTGTTTTCTGATGGACCATTACTTAACATCTTCCAGAAGGTTGCCTGGAAGATAGGTGTGATGGGATATATAAATAACCATGGGTTAACAATTAGGCCACTGTGATGTCACCTGGAGGGGTTTTAGGCATAGCTGGTGATCCAACACAGCCGGGGAGGAGCTAAGTCTTCATAAAGGAAAGAGCATAGGGCAGTGGGGGGAAAAAGACCAGAGAGGAAACCAAAGAAAAAGGTAGGCAGGTGTTTTCTCTCTTGAATTAAAGGCAGAGAGAAACCTGGGAGGCCTGAAGCCAGAACCAGAGGGTTCTGAACCAGGAGAAAGTCTATGAGGCTGGGGGCCAGAGGCAGGTTGTTGTGAGCTAGGAGGAAGATGGAGACAGTGATGGTAAAGCCTAAGAGAGGCTTGGACTGCAGTTTGAGGAGCTGCAGGGTGGGGGTGAAGAACTCTGCAGTCCCACTCCTGGTGGGAGAGCTGTGGCGAACAGGCAGGCTCCCGCAAGGTGAGGAGGAAGCTCTGTATGGGGAGGGGAAGATACCTGGAAAACACAGGATTGGAGCAATATCCTGTGGCTGACCTTGACACAAGACCAGGAACAAGACCACTGGGAAGAAGCCCTGGGCAGTGTTGCTTGCCACAAAGAGCCCAGGAAGGGTGTGGGCAAAATGTCTGAAGACAGGCTAATTGTGGAAAGGACACCAGGGAAGCAGTGGCAAGGTGTCTGACAGAGCAGATCTTGGCTACTCATCCTAGGGTCCCTGGACTGCAGCCCAGGGTAGATGGGGATGGGCCTGGGTTCCCCTACCAGCCACTGGGAAGGGGGCATGAAACCCTGTGATGTGAGAGGACATGGATGATTTAAAACCCTGACAGAGTGGTGTAGGACCACTGGGCTCAGAGTCATGGGCTGGAGACCTGTCACAATGTCTTGGAATTACTCGTTTGACTTTCTGTTACTTCAGAAAGTATGGGAATAAAACGTTACCTGGCTGGAGCGACAGACTAGACCATTACAGAACCAGAGCAACCGTGGGTAGGAGGTGTAGTTAAGAACTCCTGTGCCACGCCCAGCCACCAGGGTGTGCATCTGCAGTAAGTGCACTGTTCCTCAATGGGGCATGAGGAGAATGTGTGGACTGACAGCAGAGTCACGTCAAGACCCAGCAAATGAAAATCAACAGGGGCTAGGACACCACTGCAAGCCCATCTTGAGATGATAAAAGCCTGAATGTGCAGGAAAAGGCCCGGAAGGACAGTGGATGCATTGGAAAGAGGCAGGGAGATTCCCACACTGGAGGAACATAAAGCTTAAGTCAGGACTGTCTTTGTAGGATCATAGATGAATGCTTTAGGGAACTGGTTGGAAAACACCCAGAGAAAGCAACTGCATAAATGATAGGGAGCTAGTGGTAGCCAGGGATCAGGATTAAGGCTGTGAGGCACAACAGAAAGATTTCAGTTTACAGAGTTCAGGAATTAAAGCCCCCCTAAGACTTGAAAGTGCTGGAAGCGAAAGCCTCTGAATTGAAACACACAGGCATATAATTTTAACAGCATAGGCAGCTCAACTGTAAAGCAGTGAGGAAAGCCTTTATAAGTCTGCAGTGGGGGAAGAAAGGGAATCACATGAGGCTGGTGAGCAGGGCTTTGAATGAGATACCAAGCATAGAATCATAGAAGTATAGGACTGGAAGGGACTCAAGAGGTCTTCTAGTCCAGTGCCCTGCACTCAAGGCAGGACTAAGTATTATCTAGACCATCTCTGACAAGTATTTGTCTAATCTGCTCTTTAAAATCTCCAGTGATGGAGATTCTGCAACCTCCATAGGCAATTTATTCCAGTGCTTAACTACCATGACAGTTAGGAAGTTTTTCCTAATGTCCAACCTAAACTGCTCTTGCTGCAATTTAAGGCCATTGCTTCTTGTCCTATCCTCAGAGATTAAAGAGAACATTTTTTCTACTTCCTCCTTGTAACAACCTTTTATGTACTTGAACACCGTTATCATGTCATCCTTCAGTCTTCTGTTCTCCAGACTAAACAAACCCAATTTATGATTAAAGTTCTAGAAAACATTTGTTGCTCTTCTCTGGACTTTCCAATTTATCCACATCGTTTCTGAAATGTGGAACCCAGAACTGCCCACAATCAGCAAGTGCCCAATCAGCACAGAGTAAAGCAGAAGAATTACTTCCTGTCTTGCTTACAACACTCCTGCTAATACATCCAGAATGCTGTTTGCTTTTTTTGCAACGTTACACTGTTGTTTCATATTTAGCTTGTGGTCAACTAATGACCCTCAGACCTCTTTCCGCAGCACTCGTTTGTAGGCAGTCATTTACCATTTTGTATGTGTGCAACTTATTGTTCCTTCCTAAGTCGGGTACTTTACATTCGTCCTTATTGAATTTCATCCTATTTACTTCAGACCATTTCTCCAGTTTGTCCAGATTTCGAATTTTAATCATATCCTCCAAAGCACTTGCAACCCCTCCCAGCTTGGTATTGTCTGCAAACTTTATAAGTGTACTATATATGCCATTATCTAAATTATTGATGAAGATATCAAACACAACCAGACTGAGAACTGATCCCTGCATGTTTGTGTCCTGTTTGCCAGAAAAAGCCAACATTCAAGTATTGAGCATTGACTGAGATGATGGAGTCCCTCCTGTGGGAGAGAAGTGGAGTCTGAGTTACAAGACATAAACTGCTGTCAAAGAGAGTACAGAAATTGGGAAGGATCTAGCCTAGACAGTGAGGAAGATGACTAGTGGCACCCACGAGATTATATTAGCCCTAAAAGCCATGTACTGCCATTGGTGTTTCTGACTCAGACATTCTGAGTAACTGAGTTTGGTATCACTGGGAGGGGTGTGTTTTTGTGGGTGTGTGTGGACTGAGTGCAGTGTATGGACCTTAGATTTTTAGAACTGTACTATTCTGAACAGACTTCATCATAAGTGGGTTGCCCCTCTGGAGGGCACATAAGCTCAGTGTTTAAACCAATCTAGGCTGAATTGGTTCTGCGGAGAAATATATAAGTATTGTAAAAAGTGTGAATCTGCTGCACTGGACCACATTCCCAGCTGGTTTAAACTGGCATTGCTCCATGGAAGTCAATTTACACTGGCTGAAAGTCTGGTTTCATGTCTCTTTAATGCTGCTTAGCTCAGCTCCTAGGTGTTTTTCTTTTTGGGGGGGCAGAGCTGGGAATTGGTGTGTGGGTCTCTCAATAGCAGTCACCATTGAGCATATAACATTTTTCTTTTCTCTTTTTTTTTTAAAAGAAGGTTGATGTTGATAAGAAAAAGTTTCCAGTAATCAGTTTATAAAATCACCCCATCATCTCTTTCTCCTCCTCCACAAAACACAAAAGCAAACCAAACTGCCTTAATAAAGAGAATGAAAGACCTTCTCCTCCAACTTCCACTCTCCCACCATCCACCCCCTATTTTCCATAAGAAAAATAATGGATTGAATTGTGAAAGCTGGGCACTCCAGCATCTCAGATTACAAGGAAATTCAACACACCTGCTTCCTTTATCAGGAAGCAGAACTGCCCTCTAATCAACATTTTCACTAGCCCCTTTGAAAGAACTGATAACCACAGACTGGCTAAACATGGCAGTTTGACAGAGCTGGACTGGTTCTTATTGTTTTGCTATCTCTTTCCATTAAGGTTACTGTCATTCTGACTGTTTTGCTACTGTGACCAGCAGTGTGCAGGGGGAGCAAATACTTTATTTTGTACCTTTGCGCTAATTGCCTACGGTAAATCCAGCATATGAAACGATATATCATGCAACAAACAAGTCATGAACAAAAGTTAATGTTCCCACAGCAATGTGAAGTCAACTTCAAATTGCGCATATGGAGTCATTTCAGTGCAATTACCCAGAAGAGAATTTGGCTCATGATGTAGTATTTTGTTTACACCATAAAATGTATACCTTCAAATATTCACATACTGTAGCCAAATTAAAATAGCTGTGGGAAGACTTTGATCTAAAGTCTATTTCCCAACTTTAGTACATTTAGTTCTCAACTTTAGTGTCTCATTGACTTTTTTTTAGCTTTTGATATTTCATAGCAAGGTATGCATGTGCAAAATACTCGGAAGTAGTCTAAACTGTAGATGATTGTATCTAGGGGGGAGATCACCAAAGAGATGAATGAAAACATGATTTTGACAGTAGGAACGGAGAGGACAGGATGGATTGTGCATATATAGTGTAGAGATTTTTAAGAAGCTGTGAAAGCAGCAGCAACAACATTTAGCAGTTATCTAGATGTGAGGAGTGAAGGAATCAAGGATGACATGGAGATTGTAGGCCTGGGATTTGAGGAAGATGGTGGAATTATTAGCCATGGTGGGGAAGGGAATGGGGGCAGGAAAGATGGAGAATTCTGGCTTTGACACATGGTGTTTGAGCTGACTATGGGGCATCCAGAAGATGTTAGATTTGCAGAAGTGAAACTAAACAGGCGTGGAGAAGGCAGGGTGAAGACGCATCAAGTCAGATATGGCAGGTGAAGATGTGAGTCAGTGAGGTCACCCAGGCATGGAGGAGAAAGGGAGAAGAGGAAGGAGGCCAAGGAAGAATGTGAAGTGGGAGAGGAGAGGATGTGGAACCACCAAGGGAGCCACTTAAGAAGTAATCTGAGAGATAGGAAGAGAATCAGCCGAGCACAAAGTTGCAAAGCCTTGGGGAGAGAAGAGCAGCTTTAGGTGGAAGATCTGAACAAGTATAGCTGTATAACATGTTCAAAAAAGAATTAGATAAGTCCATGGAGGATAGGTCCATCAATGGCTATTAACCAAGAGGGTCAGAGATACAATGCCATGCTTGGGGTGGCCCTAAACCTCTGACTGCTAGAAGCTGGGACTAGATGACGGGCTGGATCACCCAATAAATTGCCCTGTTCCGTTCATTCCCTCTGAAGCATCTGGCCCTGGCCACTGTCAGAGATAGGCGACTGGACTAGATGGACCATATGTCTAACCCCATATGGCCATTCTTATGGTCTTAAGGTAGTGTTAAACACAGCAGAGGAGGTCGCGGAAGGACAAGAGGCCTTTTAGACTCGGCTCAGAGGAAGTCAGTGACTTTCGTGATTGCGATCTCAACAAAACAGAGTGGGCAGAAACCCAGTTGCAGAGAATCAAGAAGAGAAATAGTAAAGAGGAGCACGCATTGCTCTTGGTTTTACCAAATGTTCTAACTCCAAAGGTTTTCAACCATCTCTCAGAAGACAGTATGTTCAAGGAGCGAGGGAGTGAGCAGCCCTGGAGTCATGCACAGAGCAGAGGCCAGGCATCAGGGGGCTGCAGATAAAGCTCGGGAGAGCAGCCCCTAGATGGCTGTGGACGTGTCTGAGCTAGTCCAGAGTGGGGCTGATAAAAGGGAAGCAGCTTAGCAAGGATGCAACTGTGCAGCAATAGATGGACCCAAGAGAGCCTCTGGGGGAGCTGCTGAGGAATATCAGTAAGAGCTGGTGCCCAGGAAGGTGCCCCAGTGACTGCAAGGGCAAACGTGGAGCTGTGAGTATCCTCAAATGCTCCATGGGCCCCAGGCAACAGGAGCTTGGAGGTCAGCGTGCCCTGATTGAGCTACCCAAGAGGCTCGAGGTTGTCCAGGAACATGCCGTTTGGTTTGCTCCCTGGATCATCTTTAGGGCTTTATTACAGAATGTGTCTTTTCATTGGGAAAACAAGGAATGTAGCATTTGAGGCGCCCACAACACTTGCCTCAGGGTGTATGGCATGACATCAAAGAGCTTTTTAATGCAAGGCTCTCTAATGTCGTCCAAAGATACTTTAATGAGACACGCCAATAGTGATTAATCTCTCCCAGTGATGGTGCCATTAAAGTATCTTGCCACAATCTCTCGTTTTGTGTAATTAGTTGAGTTTTATTTTTTAAATGATCAAGTTCTCATCTTTTTTTCCATATAAAACAATCAGCCTGACAAAGAAAGGAGAAGCTGGAAGGAATTCCTGTTCCTTTCACTCGGTCTGGCTTCTTTCTGATTGAGCTATGTGAAGATCTGCTGCAGTCTGACAGGTCTTAACCCTTCCTGAAGCTTCTGTTAAATCTCCGTAGTTAGCAGGGGTGATTAGGTATATATTCCAGCAGGGTCTCCGCCTCAAACAAGTGTATCTAGGGATGTCTCTGACTTCCTCCAGGAAAGGGAGGGATGTTGGAAGGAGGCCCTGGGTGACAACCAGGTTCAAAATCACATGAATCAGGTTATAGACTTAGAAACCTGTAAATAAAATGAATGTGTGCCCATTTAATGCCAGAGAAAGATGCTGGCTAAGCAGGGAAATGCAACATGAACAGCTTTGCTGCCAGGGTCTCAGACATTCCCAGCTGTAATCAGAAGCCAGAATCTGGTTTTTGTGACAGGACTTGACATGACAGAGGTGGTGGCTGGACCTTAGTCACTATTTGGTGCATTTTGATGTTGGAGTGCACTTTCCTGCTGAGGCAAAGGGTCTGTGCTATGGGTCTGCCTTTGAAACTGGATTGAAAGTTTACTGTGCAATGAGCAGACCACTCTGTCAATGGCCGTGTTAGACACAATACTCTCTTCTTCACAGTTATTGATACGATGGCTTCTGTTGGCTTGTTCCTCAGCTTTGTCCCCATAGATGTTCTTGGTACATAGTTGGGAGGAAGATTTGTAGAATGCTAGTGGCAAAAGTCCTGGTTTGAATCTGACCAATTAACCACAAAGTTTGTGAAGTCATCTTTATTATGGCTGCAGGGGGAAGCAAAGTTCTGGTAAGCGGACCTGGTGGTAGACAGCTTGATAGATCTTTAACCTTCATTCAATGGACCTCATCACAGTGGTTCATTCCTGTGTCACCACTCACCTTGAGAGTGGACTATGGCAATGCATTCTACTTGGAGCTACCCCTTACAATCAGTCAAACTTCAGTTGATGCTGAGTGAGATGGCTAGTTTGTTAAGAAATAACTTTTTCTCAGGGAATATATTAATTACTGTTACTCCCAGTTTACACTGGCTTCCAGTTTGTTGCAGGGTTTGAGAGAGAATCTTACTTGTCTACCAAATACAGTGGACAGCTGTTGCCTGGTGGAAAGCAAGTTGTTTAGAAAACAATCTTCTATGATGCCATCACATTTTCTACTTATTTCCCCCTGGAATTCAAACCCTTCTTTATTTTACATGGGGCTGTCTGTTCTAAGCAACATGTAGCCATGATTAAATGTGAAGACACTAAATCATACTGCAGGTATATTATGTCTTCCTTTTGCCACCATCATAAGCAGCATTTGATTTTACAGCTGGAAAAAAGTCTCACTAGTTGTCTCTAATTCATAGGTACTGCACTTCCAGCTGAGGTGCATAGGGTGAGACTCTGAGTCCAATTCCAATTCTTAATTGGATGGTATGGTGGGAGCTCCCCACACTGCTAGGTTGTTTGAAATTCTTAATATCTTTTGAGAGGAAGAAATTTACCCAATGCATAGATCTATCCCAATGCCTTTAGTAGTGTGTACAAACTCCCAGTGTCACTGCAAAGAGCAGTGAATGGGAGTATGAGATACATCTAAGATGACAAAAAGGAACTGTATCTCCATCAAATTACAGCCTCCACTGCCCCTTCAGTCTTGGCTACTTAGTCCCAGATTAATGCACCTCTTTCCCATTGGGCAGCGGCTGATTTTTTTGTCTAGGGCAGGCTCCTAGGGACCATACATCTTGGCCCTTTCCCTGAGCTCAGGCTCTGTTTGGCTGGCTGCATCCCTGCAGTGGAAGTACCTGCCTTCTCCTGCAGTCTGTCTCAGATCATGTCCCCCTACACCAATGGGAAGAGAGCTGGCAGCAGGAACCAGGGATGTGTGGGGGCGGTGAAGTCATCTTCTCCAGGCTGTCCATCCCCTAGCCAATCAGAGTACTTAAGGAAAGACCAGTCTTCACAGCAGTGCTGCTGATCAGTGGCCTAGGGCCCGAACAAATGTAGAGCGATATGGGGTGCTTTCTGTAACATCCCTTCTCCAGTCTCTTCCTGGCAGTTGAGCATCCTGCAGCTACAGCATGTCAGGGCACACTGTTTGATTTTCAAGAATTCTTCTCTTTCCAGTTGAACTACTCCACTTTGATTCACAGGAGGTACAGCTGAATGAGACGAAGCTAGGTCTATGACCCTGCCAGTGCGGGCCTGATCCTTATAGTATATTCTTTAGTACTTATCATTATAAGTAAAATACACAAAGCTCTGTGGCTAAGGAATTTAAATATGGATTTAGAATCATAACTTTAGGCTCCCTGGTTTGAAAAATTTGGCCTATGTGCAGTAAAGAATAGTAATTTTTTTTTTGCCTTACTCCTCTTGAAGTGTCTTGACTCCTTACTCTTGGGTGCAGATCCAAAGATCACTGTGTTAATGGGAATGCTCCCATTGAGTTTTGGGTCAGGCCCCTGGTGAACGGGAGACTTTGCTGTCCAGTACAGTATCTCTAATCCATAGGAAGCCAGCCTATGCAGTTATAATAATGGCAGTTAGAGCTGTTGGGATTTTTTCTGAGTATTCTTGGACACAATGGCAGCAGTTTGCTGATAATCTGTAAGTCAATAAACAAGCAGCCGTGCACTGATTCATGGCAAGAGAATAAGGGATAATGACTCTCACTATTAACACTTCAATCCATTCCTGCTTTGACAATATCTGATGGCAATCTTTTTGTAGAATGACCTCTGCTGAGTGCCCACCTGCAAGGAAATAAATGTGAGCTAATATGCCACATAGATCTGCATGGGGTGAGCTCAATAATACATCATACAAATTGCTGACAAAAATAAAATAACATAAAGCCAGTTCTGATAGCAGTGCTTAGAGGCAGACACAGTGCAACTAGCTGCTCTGCCAATGCACTTCTGTCATGATCTACAAAATGCCCTGCTATTCCAATCCTGAAACCTAGATCCAACTGCAAAAAACGGACTAGATTGTGCAATCCATACTCAAAGTAGCACGAACTTACTCACACAAGTATTCCCTGCCCTCCCACTGAAGTCAACAAGACTACTTGAGTGAGTAAATTCTCTCCAGTGTGAGTAAAGACTGCCTATTCAAGTCTGAATTAATAAAGGAGCGGAAAATAGGGCATGGCAGAAGGTGGTTTTCAGAGTGTTCTCAGCGGAGGGGGAGAGGAAGCGGACCCTTCAAAGGAAAATTCCCTGAGTCAGCACAGCATTGCGGCCATTCACAGGAGAAGAGGTGCTTCTGGATATTGCAGCTGAAATTCAGGCTTCTGATTACAGCTGGGAATGTCTGAGACCCTGGCAGCAAAGCAGTTCATGTTTCATATTTAAGCAATATCTTTAATTTTAAGATATTAAAAGCTGTTCTTGTTCCTCATTCTGGGCCCAGCTCAAAATAGAAGCCAGTTAATGGTATTTCCAGCTGACACCTCCTCCAGATTCCTCAGCAGGACTTTGGAACAGCCTGAGCAGAGTTGGCCTCCCTGAGAATACATGCCAGGAGTTAGGCTATCCCGGTGCATGCTGAAGAGGCATTTGGGAAGTTAGTGCTTAGCACTACCTGCCTCCCTTAAACTCAGCAGATGGTGCTGTGTGGGTCCAGGTACCACCCAGGGGGAAAGAAGTGGGTGGGCTGAGAAAGGAGAGTTGGGATAGAGGTGTGGCCACAGGAATGGACACTTCCCTCACTAGCCCTCCGGAGATGAGGGTGCAAGGGTAACGTAGCCTCAGGGAGAATTAGTTTTCCACAGTAGGATCTGTAAGGGGGGATCCATAGGCAGCCCTGGGCTAGGAAAACCTTGGTAGCATGACTTCAGTGGAGCCCCAATGTCAGGGACTAAGGGTGGGTGCCTGCAGGAGCCGCACAAGTGCCTTGGAGGCCAGGGCCTACTCATAAATGAGTCTGGCCTGCTGCACATCTCTCTAAACCAGCAAATTTTGTGAACTAGACCTGCAAACTTTTCTGCTTTCCTGGTGGAATAAACACAGAGGAACTCCATGGGTTTGGGGTCTGGGTTTGTCCCGCAGCCCAGGATCGCCCTTAATGGAAGAGGTGTCTCTTGTGGTTCTTGAATGCTCATTTTTCCTACCCTGTCCATTCCCCAACTATATCATGGTGCGGTGTTGAACTCTGAATCCTCTTTGCCTTGAGAAGGGATACACCAATATGAGGAAGGTGTGATCAAGTAAAGTGGAGGGAAAGTAACTCTTCCCACAGCCTCCCTCAAACCAAAATTTCCTTCTGTTGTAAACACAATTTATGTTTGTGAGTTCTTTTCACCTAATGAATTTTCAGAACACTAAATAAAATGACAGTAGCTTTTTTACGCCCACAACTAAAGGATCAAACAGAAAAGCATCGAAGGCTCTTCCCCTTCCCTCAAATCCATGAAGCAATGATCAGTGCATAAACTCCTTACTAGAGATTTTGCATTCTCCTCCCCTGCATGGGTGCTGAGGATGTCTGTTATGCAATTACATACTAGATCATCTGACTTCTTTGCCAAGCAATCATCCAATGGAAATACTTTACAGGTGGAAAATTGAGTCCAAAGAAGGTTGGCCTTGTGGTTCAGGTTGAGATTCAGGAATCCTGTTTTCTATTTCTAGCTCTGCCACAGATTTCCTCTGTGATCCTGGACAAGTCGTTTGATCTCTCTGTGCCTCAGTTCTCCATCTGCAAAATGGGGGTGATCCTGCCCTACCTCAAAGCAGTGTTGGGAGAATAAGCTTACTGTTTGAGGCACTCAAATACTATGGTGATGAGGGCTATACCAGGACATAGGTAGGTAGGTGGAGTATAAGTAATACGAAACAAACAAAAATGGCAGATAACTATCTGTTCTACATGCATGTCTCTTTGTTCTGTTTGCATTATTTCTTTCTGAATATTTCTTTTTCTCTCTGTCTTGTGCTGGTCTGAATACTCCACACTGCACTGACCAAAACTATTCAGTGGCTAGTCTCGCTTGACAGACTGTGGCATCTTATGATTGCTTGTTAAACTCCTTGGGATCTTGGCTGGGTTGTTTTCATTTTTCTTCTCACAGGAGCTTCAGGAGCACTGTAGAATAACAATCTAGTCAATGCTAATTATCCTGCACTTATTAATATTAATTACTCGCTGTTAGTGCTAGTGTGTGGGATGCAGTGAATAATTCCTAAAGAATCCTGTTGTTTAATCAATGCTGAACTGCAGCCTGTTTTAGAGCGTTATTGAAATTTGAGCTGTGCACGTTTGCAGACCTCAGCAAGCAGTAGTGCTCCTTCACAAAGGGGAAAACCATTTTGCTTCATCTTGTGTAAAGGTCTTCGGTCAGTGACTCCTAGCTGAGGCAAACCTAGGGCAACGCCTACTGCCTTGGGCCCTGATTCAGCAAAACACGTAAGCACCTGCCAAATTTTAAACACGTGGTTAAACTTTAAACATTCACTTAAGTCTGTCCCTATTTTAGTAAGGCACATGAACATGTCCTTAAAGTTAAGCAAATCTGCTTAGCTGAATCAGGGTCTTAGTCAGGAGTGGGGCTGGCTTCCAGTGGTGGTTATACCTTTGGGACACCTCAGCCACTGCTTCAATCAGAAAAAATGAAATCAAGGAAATTAAATGTACTTTTATCCCACATCTGTGTACCATTCCCAGCTGTTAAATTAACAGAGTAGAATTTCCATCTTCTGGAGGAAAAGTCCATGAACAAGCAAGCTGCTCCCCTGACCCAGAGTGCGTAGTGCACATTCCAGAAGACCCCCCCAAACATTTGCAGAAGCAACAGATATATTAGGGAGGGAAACTGTGTTCCCTTGCACAGACCAGCAAACACTTGGAAGACTAACAGGAGTTTTCAAAAGTAGTGTAGTGTTTTCAGACTGTATCTCTGGGCACACTCTAGTCCTTCAACATGATGTTGGCTTGTGCCAAAAAACAGGAGTCATTTCTGTGGTTAGCACATTATTCACAGGGCTGATTATTTCTGTCAGGCAGCCACAGATATTCCAAATGACACTCTTTCTTGGGGCCTGATGCCAATGATTGGGAACTGTGGTGAGGTGTCTGAATTCAAAGTCTGGTTCAAGCTGATGGTAATCCTTGTTGAAATCCTGTTTTGAGAATCCCTGTATGCATCTCCATTGTCACATTGGGTCTCATGGCATTCTCATTTAATTGCTGCATTTGGATGATAACCATTTGCACTGCTTTGAACGTGTTTGTCCTCTGAAGACTACTACAACTGGAAATATCAGCAAGGTAGCTCCATATACTTTCTCAGCAGTGTCTTGCATTCCTACTTCTGGTTCTGTAATTCTTTCTCAATTATTTTTCTGACACCTCCACTCTTGGGCAAATGGTATGATAGTGTCCTCAACTTATAGAAAAGTATCATGGATTTTGCACTGCCTGGACTGATTCTTGAATACTGTATCTTGACCAGGTTATTGTGATGGTTACTGTATTCAGCTAATTCAATAGTAGGTTGCTTGGGAAATGTACCTGGGAAGGGGGGAAGTGGATTTTAACACATCCTTCTCAAATAAACACTTGAGACAATGCAAGAGCCGTTCACTTTGATGCTCTGGCTTGCCCTCTAACAGAGTTTACCAAACTGAATCTGCTGCCCAAAACCAAGCCCAGAGAACAAGGGAGCGGGAGGGCTTTTTGAGACTGAGATCCAGATTTCTAGAGGTCTGGAGTAAGATAGGCATGCCTATCTCTCTAGGTAAGTTAGACATGCAAGTAGACGGTTTTGTTTTAAAATCCCTTTTCGCTTATACTGAGCTATGTTTCTACTGTTAAGATTAAACAATACCTTGTTTCCAGAAGGTGGTATTGAATCACTGTATTCATTGTGTCACTGTATTCATTCCACTGGTCACTAACTCCCAAAGGGATGATTTGCGGGTACAGCGTTCAGTAGGGCCCGTTGGGGTTACATATTTGTACATAAGATACTGAAACCTAGCACCTGGACTCAAAGTGGGAGAATTGTGGGATTCTATTCCAGGAGGGTCATTGCATGATGTCTGCTACTTACGGGCGGTGCACATAAATCAGAAGGGGGTCAGAGATCCTGCTAGCCCTGCATCTGTTACAACATATGTTTTCAACATCTGACAGGCTTTGATTTGAAAGGACTGCACCACGACATTGACCAGCCAGATACATCTGAGGTAGCTTCTCTCCATTCCTTAAGGCATGGCATCAATAGCATTTCACTAACTGTTTCATAAACTTTACATTCCTGCGTTGCTAAGAGTTTACAGATCTCATATACTATCTGCTTGTCAAGCAGGTTAAATTGAGGAACCTGAGATTTTTGTCTTTGGGTTTAAACACTAGTTGTATTTGCTTGGTGTAACCAAGTTTGCTTTACTGTATCATTATTGACTTGGTCCAGGCAAGAAAGAATAATTGAGTTCAAGTACGTTGACCTTTTTTTGATCTCCACTCACATTTTAATCTCCATATCAATTACCTACTATAGGAAGCCCAAAGCAGAATTAGTAACAGGAAAAACAGAAAAGAAATTGCTTGAAGATGCAGGATTCTCCTGAGCCAATTCATTCAGCCATTATGTTAAATACATTTGTACAAGGTTCTTCTTGTCTCACCATTTTATCTTTTAAACTGTGATTTAGTAAAAGAAAAGAGTAGAAAAATACTGCATGCTGCAATGGACCTGTGTCTGTCTTGAGGCTGTTAAATTGGTCCATTCTCAGCCTACTGGACAAGCTAGTGAGCGGATGAGACCATCTTGTACTTTTGCCAACTGTACTCTGTGGAGTCAGATCTGCTGCCATCTTCTCTTTCTCCATAGGAACACAGGTGGCCCATCTGTGACAAAAGGAATATAAAAAGCAGTCGCACCTCAGTAGTCACTTTCATAGAACTCATGGCTTCTCCCTAAGGGGTGATTTAAATTAAAGTTTAAAATCAGTCAAGCCACTTCTTTAAGGAGTACATTTTCAAAGTGTACCCTGTATAGGAATGATGCATCTAGCAACATGCAAACTGCTTTGAAAATTCATGGGCCAAGAGCTGCTCTGGCTCCCATTAATGTATATGGGAGTATTTCCATTAGTTTCAGTGGGAGTTGGATTACTTCCTAAGAGGATATAATTCCATATTAATAGGACATATTTTCATGTGTACAATGGAGAATAGACCATATTAAATGCAGTAATTGTTTAAAATAACTTTTATTCTATACACAGTTCAGTGTTAAACATCACTTATTGCATATAGCTGGTATAGTAATTTTATGTGCCAGCATATACATATATATTTGTGTAGCAGGGCTATAAGTGATTAGGACCATAGATAGATAGCTTAAACCTTGTGGATGTTTGATGGACATCTAGTTTCTGTTATGTTTTGCTATTCTTTGGAATTTGGATAGGATTAATAGTCTACTTTTAATTTTATGGGATGGGACAAACCATCTTAAATCTGTATGTAAATATCCACAAAAATGTGTTTCCGACCTGCAGCAGGTGTATCTTATTTAGTGGAGTCTGTTCATGGACTTCATTTAATAACTTGACTTACTCAAAACATGAGTTTGCCAAATGGGACTAGAAATCATCCCTTGACACCCTTTCTTGAGGTATCTTGGCACTTGTCCATTTCTGTATAATGAAATGGCTAATGCTTTAAATGATACTTGTGTCATGCAACTTAACTCTTTAAACAAGTGGTTGCGGGGGAGGAGGGGGAGAATCATTAATGTGCATGGATCTCCACCTTCCCCTGAGGAAGGGTGACTTGACAGCCTCTGAGATGCTTTTCTCCTTGTTCCAGAGCAGTTCCTCTACAAATTTGGAAATCAAGCTTGGGAAGTGGCTAGAAGGGGTAGGGCTTGTATCAAGGGGTGCACATCATCTGTTCCACAGTCACTAGTGTTAAATCTGCCCAGACTGAACTGCATCCTAGCTTTCTTTGCACAAGGAATCCTGTAGCGGATCTTGAGTTATCTGCAGGGTTTGATAGCGGCACTATCCTCCTTATGGAGTGGTTTAGGGAAAACTGTGTGACCCCAGGGAACCCTTCTGTGTTTTTTTCTGCAGGTGTGAGCTATTCCCTCTACACTATAATAACATAAGGAAGGCCTGATCCAAAGCCAGTGGAAATCAGTAGGCTGACTTCATTGGGCTTTGACTCAGGCACTTAGTACATTTTTACAATGTCGGGTGGACAGCCTTCTGTAGTCTACTTGGCAGATCCCGAAGTAACTACCCTGTAATCTGCACGGTGCTATAGGAGAGATAAATTGCAAATCACTCTGCTCTCCACAAAAACAGTTGGTACCACTGATCCAGGGAAAATGTAAGCTGGTGATCAAGAAACAAAAGCCTCAGTGTTCCATTACCAGTCTGCTGAGACATTCATTCCTTCTGTCATTTGATTTTGAGCATGACGTTCTTGTGGTCACTCTGCTTACTTAGACGTGTAGTCTCATCACAGCGCTAACACAGAGGGCTGCAGTGTGCACCCACTGAAGGGAGAATGCAACCCTGAAAATGCATTGTGCGCCTTGTACCTAAGCTGGATGTGTTCCTTGAAGAATAGTGGGCCTGATCTTCAGTTGGTGTATATTGGCATAAGTGTTGACTTCAATGGTGCTGTGTTGATTTACACCAGCTGAGGATGTGGCTATGTTTAGATCTTCAAAAATAGTTGTAGAAACCAGCATACTGAGGCTGAATTTAAAGGACCTTACAATGAGCCCTTCTTGTAATTCCTTCTATTACATAGCTTACTCATGTCCAAAATGATGGTGTGGTTCTCTTCGAGAGGAATAACTCTCCCGTTTCACTTTTGGTTTCACTGTGTTTGAATTTTTCCAGAAGACTACTTCTCCGCAGAAGACCCTGGTATCTTGAGTGAAAGTCAGTGGGCAGAACAGCAAGCTGGTCATTTTCAAGGGGGCGAGGTGTCAAATTACCCAGCTTGCTGTAGAAAATAGTCATTTTTATTCTGGACTGTGCTTATCTATTTTTGCAAGTACATCACTTTGGAAAGCTACTTGCTCAGCTAATCTGTAACTGTCATGGAAATGTAATTTTTTCCCTCCTCCAACCCAATAACAGGCACCTGGCAAGCTTGCTTGTGCATCCATGCATTCAAGTCTAGCAGTTTCCATGGAAACCCATCAAGCTGTCGCACTAGTTTTCTAACATGCTGCCACTTCACAAACATAGGACAGGCTGTTTTGCACAAAATTTTCTTATAATATTATTTTCTCTTTCCTCCAAAGACAATTCAGAGTGGAAGAATGACTTCTTCTTCCAGCTAATGCAGTTTGTGTAAAGAAGAAAAGAAAAACGGAGGCTTTCGCAGAGTGCCTCAGAAATAAATGTTAAGCCATTTAATCCAACCTAGAGATGGGGCAAATGGAAAGCCCCATATCAGATTATTAATGTTTGCAACCTGATTTCATTGGTACACTGTCTCTGAGAGCCTGTTGCCCCCTTGTCAAAGATCTATGAATTCCAAACCCAAGATGAAGGACATGGCTGTCTCCATCAAGAGACTGCAATTCCAGCACCAGTCTAAGAACCACGGCTCCTCCGGTTTATGGACAGGTCAGAATTCAACCTCCAGCCTCAGGTTTCCACTGACTCCTTTAGGG
This sequence comes from Emydura macquarii macquarii, assembly GCF_026122565.2. Lineage (NCBI taxonomy): Eukaryota > Metazoa > Chordata > Testudines > Chelidae > Emydura > Emydura macquarii. The sequence continues at coordinate 5,345,497 of NW_027133667.1, forward strand.
GGTTCCAGAATTTTAGCTGAGCAATAAGAACAAACCTGGCTCGCTCTCATAGAGACTCCTGAGTTCTCTTTCAATTTGAGAAAGCTAGCTTCTCCTCATAAAAATCCTTCATTTGAGGAATAATCATGTGTTAAAAAGTCTGCTTCAACTCAGTGCTCAAAATTTACCCCAAGCCATGTGATGACAGTGAGTTGCCAACAACCACAAACCTCTTGACACCATCAAGTTGTGGATTAATGCAGTGATTGCTCTTAAAAATTTCTTCCGTTTTGAAAGTTTCTGCCAGTTTAAGAACTTAAGAACGACCATACTGGGTCAGACCAATGGTCCATCTAGTCCAGTATCCTGTCTTCCAACGGTGGCCGGTGTCAGATGCTTCAGAAGAAATGAACAGGACAATTTGTCAAATGATCCACCTGCTGTCATCCAGTCCCAGCTTCTGACAATCAGAGGTAAGGGACGCCCAAAGCTTGGGATGGCATCCCTGACAATGGATCCATTGATGGACCTACAATCCCTGAATTTATCCAAATCCTTTTTTAACCCAGTTATATTTTTGGCCTTTTCAGCATCACCTGGCAACAAGTTCCACAGGCTGAATGTGCATTGTGTGAGGAAGTACTTCCTTATGTTTGTTTTAAAACCTGATTCCTATTAATTTCATTGGGTGACTCCTGGTTCATATGCTATACGAAGAGGTAAGTAACACTTCCCTATTCACTTTCTCCACACTAACTGTGATTTTATAGACCTCTATCATATCCCCCCCCCCCCCCCCCATCATGTCTTTTCTAAGATAAACATTTCCAGTCTTTTTAATCTCTCCTCATATGGAAACTTTTCCATGTACCTAATCATTTTTGTTGTCCTTCTCTGTACCTTTTCCAAGTCTAATATATTATATATAAATATAACATATAATATATTTTTTGAGATGAGTCAAGCAAACTGCATGTGACATTCAAGCTGTGGGTGTACCATGCATGTATATAGTGGCAGTATGATATTTTCTGTCTTATTCGCTGTCCTTTGCCTAATGGTTCCTAATATTTTGTTAATTTTTTTGACTGCCACTGCACATTGAACAGATGTTATCAGAGAACTATCCACGATGACTCCAAGATCTTTCTTGAGTTGTAACAGCTAATTTAGACCCCATCATTTTGTATGGGGATTGGTTAGGATTATATTTTCCAATGTGCATTACTTGGCATTTATCAACATTGAATTTCATCTGCCACATTGTTGCCCAGTCACCCAGTTTTGTGAAATCCCTTTGTACGTCTTCGCAGCCTGCTTTGGACTTAACTATCTTGAATAATTTTGTATCCTCTGCAACCTTTACCACCTCACTGTTTACCCGCTTTTCCAGATCATTTATGAATATATTGAACAGCACTGCTCCCAGTACAGATCTCTGGGGAACCCTGGTATTTACTTCTCTCCACTGTGAAAAATGACCATTTATTCTTACCCTTTGTTTCCTATCTTTTAACTAGTTACTTGTCCCATGACTGCTTACTTTGCTTAAGAGCCTTTTGCGAGAGAACCTCTACGCTTGTAGAGCTAATAATATGTCTCAAACAAGTAGGACCTTTTTTGGCCTGATTCTCCTCTCACTTATTCAGAGTGTAACTATTGATTTCAGCAGCATTATTCCTGTGGTACTTTGGTGCAAGGGAGAAGGGAATCAAGCCCTTTAACTTCATCCCTGGTAATATTAATAATGACGGACAGTGAAATATGCAGTTTAAATCAGTGTCAGGATTAAAAGAAAGTAAGAACCTACTCAAGAATATAGGCAGAGATTAACTTCTAATGTTGGTATCAGACATAGGATTATGCATAGGATAGTGCAATAATATACACAAGATTGTGTTACACAATGAGCATTTATAATTGATATCAGATGGAGCTGGAAGCCAGAGGGCAGAAAACTTTCATCAAGGGTCATGTTTTAGCAAAGGAACCCTCCAATTTGTAAAGTGTACTGTATATGGTTGAATCCACTTAATATCAATTTCGTTAATGGAAAAGTTTATCTATACCATTTGGCATTTAGTGCTAATATGCCCATTTAATAACAATTGATATTAAACAGTTCCCCATTTAATGATAAGTGAAAATCACTGGTCTCGCGCTCCAGATAGTACTTAATGTCATTTATTGCAGGCAGAAACAATCAATGCAACAAATCTTGTTACTCCATGCTTTACAGAAAGCGTAAAGGGCTGCTCTTCAATTTTTATTAAAAGTTTTGTTTAATTTACCTGTATGATTATTGAAAAGACCCAATGAGAGAGGCGACCAATGGCATTAAATCATAGTTAATTGCCATGAATACCATGGACTAGTCCAGATGATTTTAGAATCACTTCATATTTGTAGTATATTGTTGTGGATTAGCAGGGATGGGTGGCAGGACGTGAGGAACCCAGTCTGACCATCGCCATCTCCAGTCTGAAGTCAGGGCTCACTTTAGTTCTTATGAGGGCAAGTGGTCTTGATTTATTGCTCTGCTGATGGAGTCTGATGGACCCAAATTGGTTTTAATGTCACGTAGGCATTGTGCTGTACAGCAATGGACTATTCTGTTGATGGTTTGATATGATTATTGGTTGTCTGACTATTCATATAATGGCTCCTACACAACTTGTGTTCATGCACCAACCTCATGGCGCTCTTTGGTGGGTAGATGACCTGTGAGAGACTAAATATGTGGGGTTAGAGGTTAAAGCACTGATGTTGGCTGACAGATTCAGAGGTAAACCAAGGTGTATTGAAGGGGGTATTTTACCCCATACCTGGTGTGGTGGAAAATAAAGTTGTTTTTCTCCTCCATTAGAGTATCTGCAAATATAGTTGAGGAGATCTCTTTTGCGTGGTTAATAGCTTGCAATCTTTTTGGGATATAAGTTTATTTGATTTCAGATGGAATTGATCATATCCATAGAATGGAGGCAGGGTTAGGGAAAATGCTAGTTTGGATCTGTTGTGACTAGTTTTGCTAATGGGTTCTAGAAACGTTGGGAGGAGCTTCAGACTGTCATCTGCAAGTTACTCATTCCTTTCATAACTTCTAAAAGCTAGCAGGGTGCTACTGGACCCATTGTTCATGATGATCATTAATGCTTTCTAAGGGAAGTCAGAGTGCTAGCATTCTACACATGAGTGGTTGTTATGCCCTTGCCCAAGAAACTGTCTGTTGACATTTGTGATCTAGCTAATGCCATGTCTCTAGATTTCCCTTTTAGGGCAAAGTTGTTGAGAAGGTTGTGACAAGGCAATTTTGGAAAGGTCGCGAGAACTAAGATGGCTATTGATAGTACAGACTGTGAGTTGACTTGACGGCAAACCCTTGCATGAATCGAGGGCATTGCTCTTAAATGGTTCCTTTCTGCCTTCTGAGAGAGCTCCAAAAGGGTATTCTTGAATAATGGTTCTTGTGCCCAAAACATTCTATCTTGTGGGGTTCCATAGAATTTTGTTCTGTCATCCCTCATGTCCTTTGTGTACATATGGCTTTGGTTGGAAAGTGGTAAGAGGTTTGTGTTTCAGAACTCTCACCATGCTGCTGATGCAGCACTGAATCTTTTTGCCCTATCCAGATGGAATAATGTCTAAGTTTCCTCCGTGCCTGGCCATGATATGGACTTGGATGAGGGTAAATTGGCTGAGTTTTGGTCCTGGCAAGAGAGAAGAAATACTGGTTTGCTGGGAATGTGATTGTCTTTCAGTATGACTGACGTTCCTAAGCACCTAAGCCACTTTTGAAAATGGGACTCCTAAGTCACTCCTAAGTAGGGTCTGTGACATGATGTAACCCATGTACACCCTTATGGTGTGATTTGTGTATCATTCGTGTTCACCCTTACAGTGTAACTGTGTATTGTCTGATGCAAAGTATGCCATGTAAGGTGTTTTTGGAATGCTCATGGCATACTGAACATTATTGTTATGGTAGCATGTCTCCTGCAATGTCATACATATATACAGATATGAAACTCTGCTGTGTCGTATCCCCCAAATGTGTATCTAACATGGCTTGAATAGATGCAGACAAACACAAAGCTGTTTCCATGCCCAGCAGAGGCATGCATACAGGAACAATGGACTGGCCTAAGCACCTGTGAGCACTTTGCCTCAAGTGGAAGAAATCATGCCCATTACCAGACAGGGCCAATCATCTGACCCCAGGGGGGCCTGGGGAAACTTATTAAAAGCTGAGGCATCTTTCTCTGTCCCCTGGAATCCATCTTCTAAGTAGCATCAAGGCCTGGCACTGATTACTCGCAGGTGGCTGGGCGTGGGTTGATCCGGGAGTGGGTGGTTCACACAGCAAAGCAGGGTAAATTGGGGCCCAGGAGTGAGGAACTGGGGAGACACAGCTACACACCAGTCCAGATTGCCAGGGGAGGAGTCACAGGCTCCTATGTCACTTAAGTGCTTTTGAAAATTTTACTTCACTATACTTTAATGGGTGTTGCTTATCACCTGAGTAGGATTGGGTCTGTAGTTTGTTCATAAATAGATTTTTGTCTCTTTCTTTATGTATGTATCCATCAGTATGTATAAATACTTGTTGGTGTACTGTATAATGTTCTCATTAGCATAAGTTTGGTATAGATGCATCATAGCTTCACCAGTTGCAAGTAATCAATCCATCTATTTAATTTAGTGTTAGCAGAGCAAGTATCTTGTTATTCCCACTGTATTTCTCAGGTGTCCCTTGCACTCTAGAAGGATTTTTTAATTTCAGCTTGCCTTGAATGTGATTGTTTTCATGGCATTGGCTGGTTTATTTCAATTGTGCCAGTGCCTGTTTTCTAAATGAGGCAGAGAAACTAATTGCTTTGTCAGTTGACTTGTGTATGGCTTTTTCTAGGGCATTTCTCTTTGCCAGTAGAAGAATGTGCTGTTGGGAATACTTCTTCCCCTTTGTAGAGTACTCTGTATTTTTGCTTGTTGATAATTAATAGCACTGATGCTATTAACCTTTACTATGTTTCCTAAATTCTTCAGCAAAGAATAACATAATTTATATTGTTAAGGAAGAAAATTATGGCACAGTCTCTCCCAAAGGGAAAATGGATTTCCTGCACAATTCTCTGCTAATTGCAGGGGAGTAAGAAGCCATATGGATTGGCTCACTTTACTGTCTGCCTGACTTGCACGGGGAAGCATAAGGTTGAATTCAAGTATATGCTAATGGTGACGGGTCCAGTTTGGACAGTATCTAGAAGGGTCCATCATAACTGTCAGTGATGGTTCATTCTACGTCTGATCCCTGCTAACACTTTATGTCTATATTTCTGAGTCAGTATGAGGCATTTCACATGCCAGTGTAACAGCAGTGGGTATCAAAGCTATTGATCTCCCTATGTTTGCATTGATAATTCATCTTCTGCTATTAGCTTTTGACAAGCATGGCATTTTGAAAAGGCCAAATTCTGGGTCTCATGAGATTACTTCCTACTTCAGCTCTGACAGTTATTCATGGAAGATGCTAGCTACATGTGTTTTGCAAGGCCATTAAAAAACTGAGGCCTGGTGAGTCATTATCAGTGGAGCTGGGCCAATGATTCAAAAATGTTTGCTTCGGGTCAAAGATCATTATTAAGGTTGTAAAGTCAAGCACTCAAAAGCTAGGAAATACCAGAATTAAGGTTGCCTGTGCAACTATATGGCAAGCTCAGTTGCTCTGTGGAGATGGCACACGTGCAAGTCCAGTTAGGTGTAGGAGCTGTGAGAGGACAGAAAATGCTCAGTTGGTTTGAGGAGGTGCTGCATGCATGGTCTAGTTAGTGTTAGGACCTGTGAGAACCTGGAACATGATCAGTGAGGATGGAATCTTCAGAGCTTTTAGCAGTGAAACTCTAGCAAGTCTCTACTGAGCATGTGTGAACTGAGATTTTTTCCCCCAAAGGCTTATAACTTGGCCACATTTGGTCAGATTGTCCTTGAGATGGCAAAAGGCATATTTCTGATAAATGCCCAACCCCTCTGCCAAATTTCAAGTCCCTCCTCCAAAGCATAGGGGTACTAGAGTATTTCAAAGAAAAGGTCTCAAGAATTTTTTTTTAGTGGACAAAATTTATTTTTCCTAAACCTCATTCTTGGAAATGGTTAAACCATTTACCTGAAATTTTCAATAATAATAATAATAATGATGCCTCATGTTGAGGGAGACACCTAGCATGGAAAATTTTAGCCCAAATTATTAGTTTTTGGTAGTTTTCTAAGCAACTGAAAATAGGGTCTTATAATGGGAAATATTGGATAACCTTAATAGTTATCCAATAGTTAGTGCTACCAGCTCCACCTATAACAATGTCTGCTGTATGCTATTACTTTCAAACACTCCATAGCATGCTACATGGAGCTTGAAAACCAAACTTAGCCTCAGAATAATTTATCATGCTTTATCTTTAACAATTTGTAGACTCCTGTATCATAGTTTCTTGGTAAAACAATCTATAACCTTGATTTAACAGTGCAAACACACAGTGCATTCAGAAAAAGAATCTCACCGTTACGGTGCAACTCATCACTGTTTCTGCTCAGTTTTTTTTCACTACATACTTTTAGAGGACAGAGTTGGGTGAAACTTCTTTGAAAAAGGCATGTTCTCCCTGTTTTTAATGGGTGAATAGCAGTGGTAATGAAACTGTAAGTGAATGACTGGTAAAAATTAGAGCAGGACCCAGAGATGGTGCAGGGATATGAGATATGAAAAGTTGTTGCCACCAAATTATCTATTTTGTTTGTTTTTAAGTTCCTACACTGTGCCCACCATCATAGTATTGTGCCTGAATTCCCAAGCTCTCTCCATGTACCGCATTGCAGATCTGCAACACAGCACCCTGCATGGAACTTGGAGGGAGTATCACAGGTTGCAGAAGGGAAGAGTCTGGAGGAGGCACCACTAGGTCAGGTCTGTATGCACATGACTGGAATGCTAGCAGTGGTTGCAACATATCTGTATGTAGTTCTCTTAATAACAAGCCAGTTTAGTTTTATTGCCCAGCCCACAATATGTGAAACATGCATCAACCCCTTCTACTCCATTCTAGGACTGCCTCACAGCTTGGCCAGTGCTCTTAAATACGGATGAGCAACGATCTTGACTATCAACTACACACACAGAGCTGTGGCAATGCAGCTCTGTCCTGACCTGTTTCAGTGTTCTTGTAGCAGTAAAAGGTGATAGGGAGGGCTAAGGAATTCCAGTCACAGTGAATTAACTTCATCTATAACATAACTGCAAAAATTGAATTTGTAACTTTTAAAATGAGCTCAGGGCAATTCAAAATGATATTTCTGTCCATGCAATTCTTTTTTTCCTCTCTCTGTTTCTCCTTTAGTTGTACAGTATGTCAGTTTATTTTTTATTTATAATTGTTGTTTAAACACTTGAACAACAGAGGCAGAGCGCCTACTAAAGAATCTCATAATTAGAAACAAGCTGCAATTTATTATGAATTATCTTGTGCACATTGTAAAGGATGACAATCTTGAGCATTCATGCTTCTTTAGCGCTTTCAGGCATGTAGTAGTACAGTGATAAACCTTTCATACTTTCAAGGTCATATCCTTGTTCTGTTTCATCCTACAACTGTTCAGGCTTAATCAGTCAATGAAGTTTGTCTACGACTCAAAAATTTACTGAAAGAAAGAAAGATCTGATTAATTCTGGCATACTGGAGGGGATGATTAGGAGAAAGCATCTTGTTTTGGAAAGGGAAAGAGACAGTGTTTCTAGCCAGCTATTTTTAATGTGAGAGAGAGTGTGTGTGTGTGTGTGTTGGGGAGGGAGGGGGGAAGAGGGAAATGTACCTTTTCCAAAAGATCTGGTCCTGTACATCATCATGCATTATCTTTTAACATTGTGAGAAAACAATTGGGCCCCAATCCTGGGTTTCATCATGGTTGCTTTGCACTGCTCCACCACCAAAATGCAGCCCTCAAGGCAGCATAGTTAGCCCTTGGAGGAGCATCCATGTTTAGGGGGATCTTCTGGCAGCATAGAACTACCATAACAATGCCTACACTATACTGCTCCTTGAGGCTGGCGTAGAGGGAGTAGCTGAGATAGGTATGCCTAGGATGTCTATGAACTCCATCAAACCTCAGCAGACACATAGGTTTCAAAGCATGTGGAACTGTTAGATTACCTCTAAAGAGACCTTGTGATTGTCAGCATTTTACACTCATTTTGCACAGGTGTGAATGACTAAACATGGCACAGGGCAGTGGAGAATTAGGCTCACAATGTTCTAATCCCACTTTTCTTGTCATTCCACGGGGACATCTCAGACAACCACTCCGCCTTTTCAGTAGAGAAAGGTAAAGTGACAGCTCCTGGTCTGTAGCTCCTGTGCTGCTGCATGCTCAGTGAAACGGGGTAGAATTTATAGAGGCATCACTTATGTCTTCTGTAGGCAGCCAGTAATCCTGGGTCTTAGATGCCCCCATTAACATGCACACCTCTTTGGTTTTCACTTTGGTTTTGATTAGTGAGACTTGAGCTGGAGAGGCCCCCACAGAGGTTCCTCTAGTTCTGACAGACAGCTCTGCAAAAGCCAGTTACTTCTCCTTTCTGTCTAACTTCGGTTAGTGTATGCTCCCCCATTGCCATATGATTTGCATCTTTATCATAGGGTATTTATTTAATGTTCGAGTTGGTTAGAGAAAGGTGAATGTTTTTGGAAACAATGGAAGATGCCATCTCTTTTTAATTTTTTCATGGAAACTTTTCATTTTTGAGGATACATTTTGTTTCAAAATTGCAATGTTTCATTTTGGAACATTTCAGTTCATATTTTTTCTCTGGTGAAACAAATCCCACTCTTACTTTTCAAAAAAATACAAAAATGGGAACGAGGGAGTGAAAACATGAGAAAGTGGGAGAAACCCACTCTCCAGCAGGGAGCAAGGGGCAGAAGTTATGAAGAAGTGTAATTTCCCCCAGAATTTCAAAACAAATTTTTTTTTAAAAAAGTAGATTTTTTGTTTTGTTTTGAAATTTCATCAGGAATCAATGAAAATGTCATGAAAAGTTTAGTTGTTGAAACGCTATATTTCACTGAAGAAAAATTCCAGTGGAAAAATTCCCACCAGCTCTATTTAATGTACCTGTTACAGGAAATGCAAATGGAGTGGCTCCTTATGGAAGGGATGGAGAGAGATAGGATTAGAGACATAGCATTCGCTTCTTATTGTGTGTATAAGGAGTGCAAAGGTATGTGTCTGTATCAGGCAGGAGGGAACAGGAGTTGCTCTAGAACAGTGGTTTTCAACTTCTTTTCATTTGCAGACCCCTAAAAATGTTGAATGGCATTGCAGACCCCTTTGGAAATCTTAGACATAGTCTGAGGACCCCCAGAGGTCCATGGACCACATGTTGAAAACCACTGCTCTGGAAACTAAAATCCCTGTCCTTTTCTTTGTTCACAAATCTAGAACATAAACCAATTTACTGTTCACTGATTTTCTTAGATGTTTGAAATTAAATTAGGTCTTGCTCTCTCTCAGTCCATTTCCTCTTCGGTATTTGATCTTCCAGTGAAGGCATCTTAATGGTGAATGTGTAATATGAATAGCAACAGAGTATGATGTCACCAGAATGTTATTCTGAAATCAATTCACGGTGAAGCAGAAGGAGATAACAGACTGTGACAAAAATAAGCTGTTTTAGGGCCCTTGTCCATATTCATGAGCACTCACTCTATTAACTTCAAGTGTTAACCAAATACATTTATTTAAAACAACGGCAAAGGACTCGTATACTGAGTGATGATGGGAAGACAGACGGACAGACAGATTACTGGGAGTGAACAGAAAAGATGTTTAGTTCTTTCATGTTTGCTGAAAAACAGTTCCCCTTTTGAAAAGCAGAACTGAAACAACTTGTGCCACAAAAGGTTTGCTCGAACAAGAACGTGTTCTGAACTCATGATGAATGGGTAGGTTGCAAACATCTCAAAAGATGTTTGCTACAGGCTGCTCCTTGAAAGAAGACACACACTTCTAACGGTGAAAGTAATTAACCTTTGGAACAATTTACCAATGCTTGAGGTGGATTCTCAATTACTGACAAAGTTTAAATCAAGATTGGATATTTCTTCTAAAATATATGCTCTAGTTCAAACAGGAATTCATCCAGGGAAGTCCTATGGCCTGTGTTATGCAGGAGTTCAGACTCGATGATCACTTTGGGCCCTTCTGGTCTTAGAATCTATGACTCTATTAGTAAAACATTACTCTTTGAAGTGTCAGGTATTTTTATTATCGTTACTGAGAACAGAACATTTCTCACTGTTCCTTGCTGTTGTTTTTAGCAGACATGTTCTCTCAGACATTCTGATAGCATGAACTAAAGAGAAATGACAGTCACCAAGTTTGTCTTGCAGAAAAACTTGCCACAGCTTTGGGATTGATTCCTGATGCTGCTGTGTAGCTGCCAGCTAGGAATGTGCATGAGAAAGCTGTAGGCACGTGCTATCCTAGCCTATTAGGTGCTTCAGGAGATGGATGCCTCCTGACAATCACCCTGCTGGAAGTCGGGCAGCTCAGATCTCAGTAAAATCCCAGACGGACCACAGCAGCAGCAGCAGCAACAACACACATGAGGCTTTCAAACGAGGGCAAAATTTCTCTGGTTGCTGTTTCTGTTTCATGGATGTGAATCATTCCACACTCCTTCAGAGAAAGCAACAGTTCAGAAAAGTAACGGCTAGAGTGTGTCCCAAGGATACAGTCTATAGCAAGGAGCATCCCTGGGGCAGAATTGCAGTTCAGGGAGTCACAATTCCCTCCTTGCTCCAAAGGAGGAAGTAATTTGCTGCTGGCATACACCTGCAACAAATTACCTCTGTGTATCCCTGCTGTACTTTGACTCAGCTCTACTGATGGTGCACTGTAGGGGGGAAGCTAAGCCTCTGCGCATTCTCCTTTCTTCACCACTGGCCTGTAAATAGGCCCATAAGGGGTGGAAGATGGCAGCCTTCATGCGACCCACTCTGTTAAGTGATCGGTCACGAGTAATTCCATAAACCTGGTGACTGAACATTGATCAATGATCTCCCGGTCTTCAGAGCAACAACTCAAGCCACCTTCTTCAGGGCTAAGTAACATGCCAGATAGGTTCTGGAACAAGGATTCTCCAACTTAACATTGAGAGACTTTCCTGGGAGAAGTGCAAATATATTGCAAACATGTTGAAGACTCATAACATGGACATCTTTATGCTCCAAGAAACCCACGTCTCCAGTGACCAGCAGGTTAGCCGCTACTGTATACATGGTTACAACCTCATGACTAGCCACTACCATCCAAAATATGGCCTGGCCATATATGTGAAGAACACCATCACTGATTTTTACATCTTGCCCTAACTGAAGAAGCCACCTACACCATTGCCATGAGGATTGGGAAGCTGTACATTACCAACATGTATAAATCCCCTAATTCAAAATGGCCAAAGCCATCACTCACAAGTGCACCAATCCTGGCTTTATACATTGGTGACTTTAACAGCCACCATACTATGTGGGGCTATGAAGTAAGTGAAACCAATGGTGAAGACCTCATGGACTAGATGCCCGTGGAAAATCTACAATAGGTCTTCGATCCCAAATAGTGAGCAACTTTCCTCTCTGCTCACTGGCAACGTGATTACAACCTGGATCTTACCACTATTTCCAATGATCAGAGTGGAAGTACGCTTCATGCATCCTGCAAAATATTTCCCAATGTCCCCAACAGCCAACACAAGCTCATCATCACCTATGTTGGCATTGAAATCTCCATGATTTTGTCAAAATGACTCCTATGGTGGAACCTGGGCTGATTGGCCAATCCCTGATGGGAATACTGTAGGGAAGCCATTGAAAAAGTGGTGATCTGAATCTCCATGACACCAGAATGTTATCACTGGTTTGTTGGCTTCCTTACTGCTGCCGCCAAGAAGACTATCCCCTGAGGTTTCCAGGAAGAATATATACCCTGCTGGACAAAGAAACCCTCTCAGAACCTATACCGGCAGTACAACCAATTAGATAGCTCACAGGTTGCAAAGATCCTGTTAGAGTTTCTAGACATAGCCAGATGCCTGTGGTGTTAACTGTCTGAACTTCAGATACTCGCCATGCCTGAGCCTTACTATAACATCTCGGAGAGCTAATCCAGCGGAATATTGGACCATAAAGGTCCGGCCCAACTCCATAGCCTCCAAATTAGTTGAGAGCACAAAAGGACTACTCGACAAAAACACTGAACGAGAGATGCATCATCCACTACACTGGACAATGACCTCAATCCCTCCACAAGACCCCATCGCCATCAGTACAGATGAAGTAAAAGAGGGTTTAGCTGCAATTAAGAAAGGGAAAGTGGCTAGTGAAGATGGTATCCCCCTCTGGAATCTGTCCATCAACTAGGTCCCAGGGGATGCCAATAGCTGGCAAAACTGTATTCCAAAACTATGGAATCCAGATGCATCCCAAAAGCCTGACAGGAGGTGATAGTCATGCCCATGCTCAAACCAAGCAAGCCACTGATGACCCCAGAAATTATAGGCTGGTATCACTCCTGTGCACTACCTACAAACTCCTGGAACGTATCATCCTTCAGAAAATCAGTCCCTTTGTTGAATCAATGATCCCTGAAGAACAAGGAGGCATCACAGAAGTACACTCTGCCACTCCAGATGCAATTATCTGGTTTAACCATCTGAATGTAAAATTATAGTTGTTGCTTTATGTTTACATCAGTCATACAAAGAAGAAATAGGCTTACAGTGCCCTTTACCCCCACTTGCCCAGACCCAAGGACTGGGTAACCCATGTAGGGACAAGTAGACTAGTTTTATTCCCTCTTATACTCCTAATGTTTCAAAGCTTAGATGTATCTGTGAAACCAATTTCTTTCTATTCCATTCTTCCCCATGTCTCAAACTGTGGATGGGTAAGGGAGTTTTCTGAGAAAAGCATAATTGCAATAAAAAATTAAGTGATCTGTTGTTGATTTATAAAGAACTTGTTGCCCTAGCAATCAAATGGAAAGGAGCTTTTGCTGTTGTAAAGGTGAATATATGATTTCTTATTTTTAAGAGACGATCTAGTAAGAACACTATGGTGAGACCTGTGAAAAAAATAAATATTAGCAATATGTTGAAAATTGGCCTAGTTTGTAATATCTTTCACTTACAATGTTGATGGTATTTTATGGGAGGCATATGTAGTTTAAATATGAAATACACGGTAGAACTGTCTATTTTAGTGAAAAAGAAACAGGCTGCATAGTCATATTAAATCATTTTCACACTCCCAGATGGCCATTTTGGGGGAGCTATGCAATTTGCTGTTACTAGAAATAATTGCTATTTTTGTTTTGTTTTTTCTCAAGGTTGTGGATATAAGCAAAAAGTAATTCACAGTGAATATTTCCAGTTCTGATGTGCTGCATCGGTAAATCAATAGTTATATGAAATTAGCACTTGTGTTAGCATAACCACTCTACAACCCTCCTTCCCCATCCTACTTTCTCCAAAGGTGTTCTTTCAGGTATCTAGAGATTTGATAGAGTATTTTAATGACTCAGTTGAATGACCATCCTTTCTCAGTGATTTCAGACAAACTTTTTCCAAGGTACACAGGAATTCTATCAATCATTTAATGAGTTTTTACAGAACTCCTCCAGTGAAAATTAACCCATTCATCAGATTTCACTTTCTGATTCCATAAATTCACTTAGTCTTAGCATAATTGCTATCATTACCATTATGATATCTCACAAGATATCATGACATGTCATAACATAACCAATATACCTAATAGAGTTATTGAGGGATGTGTCTTAAGAGGTATCTGTCTCTATATTTGGAAATCTCCGTCCTGTAACAAATGTACTGTAGCTTGCAATAGCCTTTTTAAAGTAACAGTTATGCTGTTTGACAAGATTTCATAACAAGTTGTAGGTGATTCACAACTTCATCCTCTTGCTAGCCTGAATGTCAGTTCTCTAGTTTTGGTATAACATCTGCAGTAATTCTCGAAGTTGTCAGGGAATTGGCATAATTTAGAGGAGACATAGGGAGGTTCTGAAGGCAGCTGTGCGCACATAGCCAGTCAAGAGCCACAGTGAAAAGGAATCTCAGGCACATTATGGGTTTTTGCTGGGTGATACTGAAATAACTCTGGACTTCTAAGGTGCAAGAGCCAAGAATGAATAAAGTCCCATTGTCATTGCGTCACTGATGTATTTCAAAATAACCTGACAGTCACCACAGGTGCCCAACTAATTTCTCCAATAGGGCAACATAAATGGCTTTGGCTTTAGATTGACAGTAGCAACTCGATCTCCCTTTCCCTTCCAGCATTCCAGTGGGCAAAACAGACAGGACCAAGGGGGTGTCTGCTGGATTTTATATTACCGAAAATGTAATGCATAAAAAACAAACAGGCACAGTCACATACTTGTGATTTGGTAGAATAGAGAGCAAACACCCAAACCCAAGTAAAAGGAGAGCTTTTCTGATCTATTTCTCTTCTGAAATGTTCGATTGTCTCTGTTCCACTATAACATCATACCATTGAATCATACCAGTCCACAGAGGTATGAGTGGTTAGCAATCATGTTTTGCTTTTTGCCATGTCAATAATAGGGAATATCTATAAACCATCGACAGAGGGAAAAGAGAATGTTGTGTTCTTTGGACCTGATTGTGCCAGTCTCTTAAGAGGATGGGAAAGGGAGTGCTCCTCTCACATGAACCTAGCAAGGGTCTCTCTCAATTAATGCCTGCACTCAAGAGACTGCCTAGATGTCTTCCTCTGTGGAATGCCAGAGGCTCACAGTGCTCCAGGGAGGATCAGAAGAGGAAAGGATGATGTGGGGCTTGCCCCCTCTCCCCTCTGATGCACCAGTCCAGAGGAAGCCAGATGCACTGTCAAGGAAAAAGGATGCAACATCCTCTAGGGAGGTGTAGCCTACATAGTCTCCCTTGCTGAAGGACCCCCTTTGGGGATTGTGCCACTGACAAATGCACTTTCCCAGCCTCCCCACCTTTCTCTATCTATGGCTGTATATCATGCAAGCTAGCCCCGTACCCCTCAGTTTGAGGAACCCTTCCCATTTTTTTTCAGTGAACAGTTTCAATTGGCCCCCAAATGCGCAAGATCATTGCACAATCTAATAGACCTCACTATTATGAAAAAAAATCCTGAAAGTCAATCTACATTTTACTTTGCTGGAACTGAGCCTGGATGAGAGAATCTCTTTATAGTCCATCAATCTAAGTGTACTTATTTTGTTCTAGTTTCTAATGAGTACTGTGTTCCCCAAACATGGCAAGGACTATTAAACTGTGTTTTGATTGGCTGGTATGATTTGTTATTTGAGACATCTGATTAGCACCAGTAGTAGAAGACTCAAGACAAACATTGATGGAGGAACTTGTTAGTGCAGTTGACTAGTGCCTTTCACTTCTGGAGACCCGAGTTCAAATTCTGTCTGAGGCCACAAGTGAAAGGGTTAGGCAGCGAGGGGTGGCTGAGGTTTGTCTTCCCTGTAAGTGTATGCTACAGAACTACAGTGTAGGCCAGCATTAGTGACCACTTCCACTCAAGTGACACCTACAATTTAAAACGTATTGAGGGTGTGTGTGGATCGAAGTTTAGGTTTGGGCAAAGGCTGTTTTGAGGAACCAGGAGTAGAAGTGCAGCATTGCATCAGATCAGGACAGAGGTTCATGGGCAGAGCTGTTGTGGAGGGAAGTTTGAGTGGCTCGTCATGACTCCCCTAGGCCTGGCTTCAGTCATTGCTATCTCTTCTCCACTGTAATGAGAAATAAATTCACAGTAAGAGGAGGGAAAAAAAAAGTCCCTATCCATGGCCCTGTTTCTCCATTGTTTTGCACCATTTTGATTTGATAGCACTTTTCAACCATGTTGCACAGGTGTCGTCAGTTTGAGATGGTGCAAGGAAATGCAAAATCAAGCCCCTTATCTGGGATCCAGCACTTAAAACCCACATTTTGAGTCAAACTTTCTTTTAATGAAGATGTAAAAGAGAGCAACGGGCTTGCATGGGTGTAAATTAGAGCAAAATTTGCCTCTTTGGGGCTGATTCTCCACTGTCTTTCACCTTGTGTCATTTATATACACCTGGGAAAATGTCACTATTTTGAAATAGTAGTATTTTACACACGCTGCACGTAGGTGTAAATAAGAAGACAAGATGCAGGGCAGTGGAGAATTTATCTATATTGAGGTTGCTTAGTCTGAGTGCTACAGAGTTAGAGAGTGTTGGTTCCTTCATTCTCCTTGCACTTACTGAACTGCTGAGATTAATCTATGATGATGTAAGGGCAAGGCCTCTTTGGAAGGGTGAAATATCCACCATGGGGCACTTTCTGTCAGTTCATTAATCAATAAAGAGCTCATTTTTTATGCAACATGAACTTCTAAAGTTTTCATGATTACTTAATGGAAGGGACCAAGGAAAAGCCAACCAAAGCCCATCAGCTATTTGGGATTTGACTATGCATAAATTTCCATTCATAACTAATGCAGCGGGGCACTCTGGATGAGGAGAGAAATCAGTTACATCAGTAAAAGATGTTCAGATGAGTTGGTGGCACTCTGGTCTGTTCAACTGCCTGTTTAAGCCAATAAAAATCCCAAGGGATCTTTGAGGAGATGTGTCATGGGTCCTTTTAGATATCCAAGTAATTCAAAATAAAACAAAGTGAGTGCAAGTGTACATTTCTAGGATAGTTAGGAGTATGTAAACATTCATTTAATTGGTCATTTGATATAAATTCTGTGCTATTTCTTTCTTTTTTACTTAAAAATTCAAGGCTCCATTAGGACTGGAAATGGAGATACATTTTAATAATTTCGTAAATTTCCAGGATGAAAACATGACTCAAGGCTGTCCAGTACTTTAGTAACAGGAAAAAAAATATTTAAGCTTTAAGAATAATTCAAGATCCATTTTGCAGGGCTTATAAAGCTTGTTGGTTTCGAAAGATTATTTAGATATCCAAGGAGCTATATCATTTGGTCAGGAAAATACTTTTTCATTGGAGGAGGCTTCAATTCCAACCCCTTCCCCAACTTAGTCCTGCCATGAGTAGTTGAGTTATCTCCTATTTAAGAAACACAGGAAAGAACTTCCCAGAAATGCGTGGAGAGAGAGAGTCCCATATTCCTATTTCCTGTCAAAATTGATCACACTCCCCACAAAGCCATGAGTTTATGTTCTGTTAAGGTCTGAGTTGAATGGGAGTTGGTCCATTCACTTCAATAGGCTTTGGCTGAGACTCTTAATTCTTCCTTAAAACTCACCTATGCTGTAAGGTCTACCAATGACTACCCGATAGAAGTGGATAAGCTGGTCACGGCTATCTGACTACTGTGACTATGAACTTAAGGAAACACACCAATCTGTTTCCTTTCTTCCCACTGCCCACCTACCTGTGGGTCTCTTTATCCACCTTTTACATACTGTCTAATCCCTAGATGCTGAATTTTCTATGGCAAGGCCCATTTTTGTGTTATTTACTTGTACAGTTTCTGATACAAGGGGGTCCTTAGGCACTACTAACTCAAACTGGAAATAATAATATTATTATTAGGTAACAATACCAACTTGTATACCAGCTAGTTTGCAAGCTGGAGACCTGGTATTCAACAATTTGGGGAGGGGAGCACTCTGCTCCTATTCAGAATGTTCTTCATCCCTCCCTTTGAAGATATGCTCCTTTGTGGGATTTTTTTCTCCTTCAAGAGCCTAGCTCAGACCTGTTAGCCCTTGAAGGCTGCTTCTGGTTAACAGGAGTTGTCCTCCCACATCCTTGATAACTGCTTCTGGGGAGCATGAGTGAACAGAAAAAAAAGAAATTCCTAGGAATGTCAGAAATACACTCTTCCTTGTGATATTTTAATGAAGTTGAAGCTTATGGTAATTGTGAAATTTCCTACTCTGGAAATGAAAGGGGGTTTATGTTAATCTGTTGCAACACTGACTGTTTTCCCAGTGTGAAATGATGGATCTTCTGTGTAGCTGTATGACAACAGCTGCACACTGTGTCACCTCATCGCCAAGCCTGGAGACCTGGGTAGGGATTTACGTGAGAGATAACAGGGAGCTATTATCTCCTTATGTTAGCTGTTGAGATGTCTTTAGCAGACACAGTATTAAAGGACATTCCTCTTCCCCATAGATTCGTCTCTAACACCTGCTTGCCATTATGTGGTTTCCTCAGGCACATGCACCAATTTATGGTACCAGCGTTCCACATTCAGGAAGAGATTTTGAAGAGTGGAATCAGGGCTGGACAAAAATATTCTGTCCAACTGTATTTATTTTTTTAATGGTATTTTTTAAATGAATGAAAATTTTCATGGAAATTGTCTACTTTCTCTGAATGGTCCCTTGAAATGTGTGTTAACTACTGATTCCTAAACAAACTGTATTTAGCTGTGACACTCTTCTTCAGGTCTGGAAATCTTAATCAGAGTTCTGTGTAAGCTCAAAAAGCTTGTCTCACATCAGAAGAAGTTGGTCCAATAAAAGATATTACCTCATCCACTTTTTCTTTGCTTTCTTTGGAAACTGTTGATTTATTTTTTGTCAGAAAAACAAAATTGCTTGGCCAAAGACCAAAAATGTTTTGCATTTTCAGTTTTTGATTAAAAATTTTTTGGTTGTGGAGTTTTCAACAAAGTCAAAATCTTCCATGAAGAAACCCCCATTTTCCAACTCAGCTGTGTGTGGAATGAGTTGCCCTTGCAAAGGGAACCAGAGGTGGTGAGGTAGAAGTTTTGTTCAGTCTTCTGCAGTAGAAGACTTCATTGTGTATTATACATGCTAATAACTCCCTTGACCTTTGCCTTCCAATATCTTCTTCACCCTTGACTCTGTTTTCTTTTCCACTCAGTCCCCTAGCTGTACCCTTGATCCAATCATCAGCATTTCTCTTCTCCCCTTACTCATCATTCTATTAGTGCTTTCATATACATTGAAATGCCCTTTCCTAATTATAGGCCCCATTATTTCCTGTGCAGGGTTATCCCCTCTAGGAGAAAGGAAACAGAAGAACTAAGGCACTCAGTCTCTTGAAACTCTATCAGGGACGTGGTGTTTTCCCTTCTGTGGAAGATGCTAGGGATGCACAGGGGCACACATGCATATCAGCGATCAACAGGAAGAAAGGAGAATCCATACAGGTGCATACAATACAAGGGGAGACCACACATTTGAGTAATTTACAAGGGGGGAATCATTGTAAATAAATACATTCCAAAGGGAAAACCAGGCAGAAGTGTAAATTGCAAGGAGAATCCCTTCCCTGCAGGTGGATACATTGCAAAGGGAAACCACTGCCGGGGGTTAATTGCACATGTAAATTAATCATGTGCAATGGCATTCTCGCATACATCTTTGAAAAGCTGCCTCTCAGTGTCTGCAGCGGCTGTTGTGAAAAGTTGGGAATAGTGTAGTATTAAAAACAAACCCTAGCCAAAGCTGCCTTTTGGACTGGGTCAGTGGCAGTCACATAACTAGATCCCTACTGCTACTGTATGAGGTGCTGTGCATTAAGAAGACCCCAGAAGCATTCAGAATGCCTAAAGAAGCTTACCTTGTGGTTAAAAATAGCAAAGCTGAGCTCCCGTGTGTTCTTAGACATACAAGCAATTCAGACCCAAATGGTGTAATTACCTGGGAGAGCCACTGTAAGGACTGAGCAGTGCTATGAATTTGTGTTGCCTTTAGGCACTTTCTTTCTCTTTCTATTTGCCCGAGGCCCAGTAGTTATAGCTGTAATTGGGGGAAAACACACAGACACACAAATCCTCCTGGCTCGGGTGCTTTCTATTTCCTGAGAAAGCGAGGGAGAAATGTGGCATGACTAGCTTTCAAAGTTGATTCTTTAAGATAGGAAAGCAGTGAGCTGCTGATTTGTATCAACTGCCAACTTGCAGCATGTCAGGGGATCTTAAGAGGGTGTGGGTTGCTCTGCATTTCCCAAAGCCCTGTTTCCAGAGTGAACTAACAATAAAACAGAGGAAAAATAGATGGTAGGTGGTCATAGAATGGATTTTTTTTTCAGTTCTGTTTTCTGGATGGTCCTTAGGTGTCTGAGTGCTGACTAGTGTCTCCCTTCCATTCATTTTGAACCTTTCCTCTTCTCGACTATCTCTGCAGTAAAATCTGTTCTCGGACTGGGTGGATGAGAAATATGGAACCTTTCCAAAAGCAGTTTGTTGATGATGGGGATAGCATGGTCTGATGTGCTCATTTGAACAACAATAATTTTTTTAATAGTGTTAAATGCAAGGTCATATATCTAGGAACCAAGACTGTAGTTCTCACTTATAGGATGGGGGACTGTGTTTTAGAAAGCAGTGACTCAGAACAGGACTTGGGGATCATGTTGGCTAACCAAATGAATATGAGCTTCCAGTGTGATGTGGTAGCTACAAGACTAAATGTAGGTTTTGGAGGTATAAACCAGGGAATATCAATCAGAAGTATGGAGATATTGGTACCAGTGTATGTAGCATTAGGGATACCACCACAGAAAAATTGTGTCCGGTTTTGGTGTCCATGCTTTAAAATGTCAACAAATTGGAAAGGGTTTGGAAAGAGCTACAAGAAGAAGCCGAGTTCTGGAAAACATAGTGAAAACTAAGGAAGCTCAATCTGTTGACTAACCTTAACAGAAGGTTAAGATTTGACTTGTTCACAGTATACAAGTACCTATATGGGGAGAAGTTTCTGATAGCCTTTAACCCTCTAAAGGCATCACAAGCCATAACAAAATCAAATGACTAAGATGAAGTTAGACAAATTAACTACAAATAAAGGGCAAAGTTTGAATTGTAAGGATGATTAAGCACTGGAAGAATTTAGAGGCGGATGTGGTGGAATTCACCATCTCTTGAAATATTTAAACCAAGATTATTTCAAGACAACGTCAAGACTGAGCAAGATTCTTTCTAAAAGATATTCTTTAGCTCAACCAGAAGCTATGGTCTTGATTTGGGAATTCTTTGCTATTCCATGGCCTGTGTTATGCAGGAAGTTAGACTAGCTAATCATAGTTGTTCCTTGGGGTCTTAAAACCCACGTATTAAACAACACTGCTGTAATTGCGTGATATCCCCATTGGTTCTTGCCCCTGCTGCTTTATCTGGAAATAGAATGAATTCACTTCTAGTTTCCTGGATTCAGAATAAGGGACTTGGAGGATACTCCCTGACCTGCGTGTCTTGTGCTACAAATGTTGATGTTGTAGTCTCACACCTCTTCTCCAAGTTCTCCCCAGAAATGTTGTTAAGTAGCAGCTTTAGCTTCTCCAGAGAACTACTCCCAAGAGGACAGAGGCTCGGATTCCCTTCCCAGAAGTTCTTGGGGGTGGTCAGGCAGGGGAGCTTGCTAGGATCTATGACACTATTAAAGGGAGATTCAGGGGGTTGTGTGTGTGTGTGTGTGTGTGTGTGTGTGTGTATATATATATATATATATATATATGTGTGTGTGTGTGTGTGTGTGTGTATATATATATACAGAGTTTCTTTTTTATCATAATAATCTCTTGGAATCAGAATGGAAACTCAATAACATTTGTATTTGAGTTAGGGTTTTGAACACATTGTCCAATGAGGCAAAAGCAGATTGACCATGACTGATCTCTATATGCAGATTGTCTAATATTTGGGACTTTGCCCACTCTAAGAAAGGAAGTAGCAGGGTGATCTGTGATAGAATCCTGCGGCAGGAGAATTTTATATTAGTGTCTTTTAGCCTTTACAAAACTGCCAAGGTGAAGACAGATAAACATGTGACTATGGACAGACAGATGACAATCTAGGCCACAGGAACAAAGTGGGAGGGAATGGTCATACCATTCCTGAATCTCTTCTATTGGACCTCACTGATGCCATATTGATGTTAAATATAATCATTCTGCTCAAGCAACACATTTGCTTAGCCAATTTCAGTCTTTTCCACTGAGTTTTGTAACTAACTTTTCAACATAAGCAGGCAATTACCCATACAACTCTTCCAAAAGATTAATAGATAAATCTACCATTGGATAGATGCCTGATGTATTAGCCACAGAAGAACGAGGTCATCAAAGAGTTGTCTGTTTTTGTATAGAAGATATCCCTTCACTTAAAGAAAAAATTATTCTTGGAGAGTCTTATGTGAATCATGGGGTTTGGGAGCTACTAGAACTGCAGCTTCAATTTTCCCATTAGAAATATTATCCATAAAATGTAGATCACCAGAGTGAGAAGAGAGAGAAAGGAGGGGAGGGGAAAAGAAAGGAAGGGAGAGACTGAAAAGGAGGAAAATCAGTCTTATTTAATCAATGTAACATTTAACTATTTTAATATAGGACAGACATTTTCTCGTGCATTGTGTCTTAAAAAGCATGCCATGTGCATGAGAGAATTTGGGAAGTTAGAGATGAGTGAATGACCCTCAGTTTAGTTTAGATAAAGATCCAAAGGTTTCTTTTTCAAGCTGGATTGCTAATATTTCACCGTGTTGTCGCAGTCAGGTATGCTGTACAAAGAATCTTTCTTGGGCACATTCCCACTTATGGTGCAAGGCACAAAAAGCATGAAGATGAATGAACCTACCATTTTCAAATATCAGAGAAGGTTCAGTATGAGGATTGGGTGATGATTTGAGCCTTTTCATATTTTGTCTGAACTGGTTTTCTTATTCCTAAGCTAAGTAGCTTTGTCTAGAAAGATCCTAGATTTTCACAGATTTATAGAATTTAAAGCTAGAAGAGGCCACAATAATCATTGAGTCCAATGAATTGTACAGAGCTGTGACACCAATGGAGTCTGCTTATCAGTATAGTAAGTGAAATATGCACTAATTCCTTCCATGAAGAGGAGGTGAGGGGGAATTTGGGTGACTCTGAAACCATGTCTAATTTTGTTCATTGTGATCATGGCTATGGCTGTACCTGGGCCACTTCCTCCCTGTATCCCCAGGTACCTTTATCGGCCGGGTCCTCGGGGTCGCTGGGGTACACAGCCCGTGGCAGGCTCACCAGTTCCTTCTCGTCCACCGGCGGCAATGGGGGGAGCTCCTCAGCAGACGGCAGATCCTCTAGGTCTCAGGATTCCTAGGTTCCTTGGCAGAGGGCAACTCCTCCAGGTCACAGGGCTCTGGGATCTCAGCATCAGGCAGATCCTCCAGGTCAGGACTGTCTTCTGAGGGTATCCCCCAGCCCTCAGGCTCAGGGGGTTCGACCCAGTCGCTGGGGTCCAGAGGTCCTGTCCTGTCCGGTCCTTGGGGCCTGGTAGCCCAGGCCAGTCTAGGGGGCCCAGAGGCCCTATCCAACCCTTATGGCTCGGTTGCTTGGGCCGTTCCTGGGGCCTATGCTCCAGGAGACACTCGCTTGGGGTAGCAGCCCGGCTGGGTTCAGGCCTTTGCTACAGTCAGCAAGACAGCATGTCTGCTTCCAGCAGCAGCCTGTCTCCCACTGCCTGCTTTTTGTACTCCCAGCCTCGGCTGAGGCTCCACCCCTCTGTTGTCGGATTGGCCAGCTGGCAGGACCTATCGCTAACTGGCTCCCCGGTTGCCGGGCAGACTGGACAGCCGGCCCTTTCACTGTCTGCTCTGGTCCTTGCAGCCCTTCCTCGGGCCCAGGCTTGGAGGAAGGCCACTGCACCTTCCTACAAACTGCATATACAAACATCCCACTCCCAGTGCTGGAGACCAAGTGCTCAGAATCTGATTTGAACAGACTGTTGCCTGATAGTGCTGGAGAAGTGCTGGAGCACCCTTGTTAGCAATCTGGAGTCACCAGCTGGACAATCCTCATGTAAAAGTCCCCTATAATAATACTTGATCATTACACTGCATTTGCTACTGGTTAAACAGCAGGCAATGATCATCTGCAGACACAGACCTATTTATAATGAGCAAATCATGAATACACTTCTCTACCACGTTACTGGAAGTAACATTGACTGTTTTAATATTATGAATATCATATTGGGCTTCTCAGTGTTTCCCATGATACATGTGATTTGTATGAAAGTATCTTCTGGGACTGGTCAGATGCAGATCTCCTCTGGTACCCTAATATATGATTAGTAGGAACTTTGTAATCAGATTTTGTCTCTCTGTCCATCCTTCTGTTTGTCTGCCATACCATATAGCCATTAAATATATAGAGATGTGTTTCATGTGATTTATTTCTCTCTGAGATCCCTACCTCCAGATAGTTTCTGACCAGAAAAACAGACACCAGGAAAAAAAACTGTTTATTATGTTGAGCTTTTGCTAAAATGCTGGTGGGTTAAACTTGCTGTGGTTTAAGGAGCGCAGGTCACCCCAGCTTTCCCTATTATGTCATTGCGGACTCACTCCCTGATCAGTGAAAAAGCATGTGGCAATTGTTCTTAGGCTGCAAAATGTAACTAGGACAACTCAAAGAAACTTATTATTTGAAGGCACCAGGAAGGGAAATGCCAACTTGATTTTATAGCGACGTATACTTTACATAGTGCACTTTATGCAGCTGGCTCTCTCTCCACAGATCCCCAAACCAAGAAAGTTCGCTGTATATTTTGTTAACAGTCCCTTTTTTTGCATAGCTGTGGATAATGAGGCACAAGCCGTCATATGGATCAGTGACAAGAGACTCCACATTCTTCCATCCTTTTAATCCTCCCCCACAAGTGACACAGCAACATTAGGATGGGTGTCAATGGTTGCCTTGCCAATGAGTAAAGTTTACTTATAATTAACTCATGGAACGAGCCAGGGTTAGCTGCTGTAGAAGCCAGACAGTGCTGGTTCCTTCCTTTGTCACCAACATGTACTGGTGTCTTTCCTGGCCCCTACGTGGTGTTGCCCTCTTCTCCTATAACTGGACAGTGCTGAGATTTCTCCCCATGCTAAGCCAGTGGTTGTGCTTTATCCTATTTCTCAGATGCATACCCTCATACTAAGACAGAGCTCCCACATCCTGTATATGAGTCATACCCTATACTCTCAGAGGACACCAACATGATGCATGTAATATAACATATTTTTACCTTTTAAAAAAAAAGTCTTGTACATAAAAACAATGTATAAAGTACATTATTTACTTCCAAAGTCAGTTTGAAAATGAAGAAATGCCAGATTTATGGCTGGCTGTGCAACTGCAATTTGATCCTCTTGTGCATATGCATTATGGTATAGAATCTTTATGACATGGTCACATACTATTTCTTCCATAGGACCCCCACCTCATTCAATGCACTGATTGCAGTAGTGGGCAGAATTATGGGTTCGTGGGCAATTGTAAACTTGGCATTTCCTAATTTTTGAATGCTTGACTTTGAAACCTAAATAACTTGCTTTTAACGTACTCTCTGTATGTAATTTAGTCTTTAGCTTATCTAACCAAATAGTCTTTGCAACCAAAGCCTGCTCAGGACAAAAGCTGCGGGTGATTCTATAGTTCACTATTACACTTAACTGCAACCCAACCACTTACTTCAGGTGAGATGCCTGGGGACAAAGTTCTTGTAGCTTATCTAGTAGGATGGATATTGAGCCAGTGACTGACTGGCCCTATATTCAGCTGCAGAATTTCATGCTGCAACTCATAATATTATTATCCTTCTCCCACCAGTGGAATCTTCTAGCGTCCTTTTTGCTCCTTGAAGTCAGATTACTGGTCACACCAAGCTGCCAAATAAGCAAGCAGCAGTGGGTGTCTGGCATGTGAATGACTCAGCCCACATCAAGCACTCCTCAGAGAAGGTGTTTTATGGCCCTGCTGAAGACTGCTAGTTAAGATGCAGCAGCTCCAGACTTCTGTTTGCCTGGTGTGGGAGGTTTCAATGAAAGATTCTGAGAGTTCAATAATTTTTACAATTGATAGCACTTCTTAGCACTCTCCTAGTTGTTACTGAATTGATTCCAGGTGGGCGCTTATGAAGAAAAATATTGTTTGCACGTGTATTTGAGCTGTTTAGGATCCATTAATAACCAAGTGGGAGGACAGCTGCATTGTGACAGATCAATACACCTAGTGACACCCTTCATGTGAGGGGACTCAGGGAGTGGCTTGGAATCAATGGTACAGGAAACAGCGCTGCTTTTTGCTGTTGCATATGAGACTCCCCTTTGAATAACCCCTTTCTCGTGTGATGCTATTGTCACAATCTCGTGTTTGGGGACCATGTCACAGAGGGGATTGAAGCCAAGCGTGGCCCCTTGCTCTCTGGGCTCACTTCGCTAGTGGACCCATCCGTCAAACTTGCATGTCCACTGGATTGTGCAGCAGGCTGAAAATTCTGCAGCAGCTTCAAGCAAATTGAAGAAAGACGTGTTTAATGATTTAAATATGAACATTAAAAACTAGTCAGCACAGTATCCCCTCGGTTATCTCTATTTCTATTAAATTACATTTGCTTTACCCCCAAAAAAGTTTACCCCAACCTTTCAGACTTCATTGCTTGCAGATTTTTGCATCACTGGTGAATAACTGCAGTGCAGATGCTGTCGGAGGAACTTGGCAGTTTCAGCAGTTTGCTGGGGCGAGTTGGGACTTTTGTCACCCAGGAAGATATGGGGCAATATGGGTTAAACTCACTGGCAGGGCGTTTCTGCTAAAGTGATCAGCAATGAAATGGTTAATGAATTTGGCATTTGCAGTGTCATGATTAGGTTGCAAAGTCAACAGTCCATTGAAATGAACGATGCAGTTCACATGTCTCAGAGCTATTGTTTCAGGCTTTCTGCAGACTCAGGCATACTGCGTTGGTCACACTCCATTTGTGTTTTTAAAGTTTTTTCTTCACAACCAGAAGGGCTAGAAACCTGGGGCTTGACTCTGCTCTCATTTACACTGGTATAAATCAGGAATAACTTCATTTCAGAAGCAATTCCCTCCTCCTGATGTCCTGTGAACCAGAACAGTCCATGGGTCATCTGGAGAAGGAAATGTGACCCTCTATGAGGAAAAGGACGGTTTGGGCGAAATTTGAAATAACCTGCATTACTTAAGGGATGCCATTCATGAAAGAGGAGTATGGGCCTGATTCAAAGCTCACTGAAAAGATTTCAAGTGATTTTAATGGCCCAGATTTACAAAGATATTTAGGCGCTTTAATACCACTGTCAGTCTGGCCTAATGAATGTTGGTTCAGGACGTATATGAAATAATATAGGTCTCTTGTGGTTATTAGCATCCTTCCTCTGTAGAAGTGGTACATGCTAGTGGTGCAATGCTCCCAGCCCCTATCAGATCAGGAAGTGAAGGAAAAGACTAGCTATCAAATTTTGTTCCTCTCAGACGGCAACGCAGAGATCCCTAGGGGATGACACAGTTGCTTTTCCCCTCATCAGGGTAAATTACATTCACAGCACAATTATTTATTCATTTCAAAAGGTTGTTTTTTTTGTTTTAAGTGAAGAAAATTACTTGGATTGTAAGCTCTTTGGGACAGGGACTGTCTTGGACTGGGACTCAGGAGACCTGGGTTATAGTACCAGCTCTGCCACAGGCCTGCAGGGTGACCTTGGGCAAATCATGTCACCGCTCTGGGCCTCAGTTTTTCCATCTGTAAAATTGGAATAATGACACTGCCTCCTTTCTAAAGCACTTTGAGATCTGCTGATGAAAAGCACTATATATGAGCTAGGAATTATTATTAATACTACTACTACTAACAATAATATGGGCTGGTGAAATCTGCAAAATGGACAGAACTGTCATCTGAAATCTTCTACCTGATCTGCAGGTAGAACTGAGGAACAATTTCTCAACTTGGGCGGTGGTTCAAATTCTGTTGTCCATTCCATCTTCAGTCTCTTTGCTGAGAGTATCAGAAGCTGCCAGTCATGAGTGTCTTTGTGTGATGTGGACTCCTGTTTGCCACTAAGTGAACAGCAGCCATCAATTCATTTCACATGGGCTACTGACAAGGTGATGGATAGCAGAGAAGAGATTTATAGCTCTCCCCACATGAAATCTGCATTTTCTTAGAGATCTCATTTTAAAGCTTCACTTAGAGGCAGAAGAGCCTCCAAATTCAAGATATTTTGTTGCCAATAGGTGGTAATGACTTTTAGCCACTTTGGACCTAGAAATATTGTCAAGCCAGCGAAGTTGAGAGGCAAAGTTCTGTATTTCATTACCAGTTAAATCAGAGCTATCTACAGCTCCAAGGAATAGGCCAATAACTGAATGAAAAATAAGAATCACAGTACAGGTAACTTTTAATACATGTGAACAAGTCAAAGTCTGATGCAGTATCAATGCCTTCATCACTTATCCATCACAGCTACAGCATGGGTTTCCAAAGTAATAGGAACAACAGAATCTGGCGTGGAATTGCCTTTCCAAATCTATTATCCTCTGTCCCGTGTGAGCAATATGCAGAGTGAGGAAGGCTAAAGAGGAAAGCGCACGGAAACCACTGTCTGTCAGTTATTCATCCTTAAGGGCTGTGTTATATTATCCCCTTGCAATCAGATTAGCAGTCTCCTTTGTATGGCTCATCATCGTTTCAGGTTAGTATTCATGTGCAGTAATATTGGAAAGTGGCATTCATAGTAAATTAGCTAAAATGAATACTAATATGGAGTGATGGAGAGAAGTTAATGTGACAAGGCTGTCATACTGTGTTAACGCTGGAACGCTGCTGCTGTTTCCAGCTCACTTTATAGTGTCTATGAGTGTCAAGGAGTTGAGCATATTTCGCCATGCAGTTCATCTGAAATGAATGTGTATGGGGTGGGGAGGACAGTTCCATTCCAGTGGTTCCTATTGAGATTAGAGCAGAGGAAGGAGATGCTCTTGTTCCAGTCCTACACACCTTTGGATGTATATCTCAGTTGTCATCCTATTGTATTCTATTGTATCTGAATCCAGATATCACAGGACTAGCAGCATTTAGAAGAGCCATGTAGCATCTCCAACAGGGATCTTTTTTTTCCAAACAGGGATATGTATTCAATATACTACTGGAAGGAAAGGGGTGCAGAATTTAACCTTAAATGATAGTATAAAGGAAGAGTATTTTTCTCTTCCAAATCTGTACTCCGTACATTATAAAACACTGCATAATGCATCCTTGCCCTTTACCCCACCTCAGCCACTTTATCCCGTGGACTAGCACATCTGCTATTCTACCTTTATCTATATCCAAGAGGAAAGTAATACATAATTAAAATGACTTGTAGTTTCTTGTGTAACCCAATGTATCATCATCATCGTTTTATTGCAGTTTCATACATAGGCCCCCGCCAAAGTGGGGCCTTGTGTGCTAAGTAAGTTAGGCCTAAATTTTCAAAAATGATGAGTGATTTTGGGTGCCCAACTTTGAGACATTTTAAAGGGATCTGATTTTCTGATTATCTTCCCCCTGTAAATTATCTCAAGCTGGGCACCCTGATATGGAGTTACCCAAAATCACTGGTTACTGATGGGAAAAGATAAATCTTAAGTGCCTAGCTCAAAGGCCTTAATTTCTAGCAATTAACCTCATGGTTCCACACAAATGGCCTTTGACCTTTTCTCCTCAAAACTGTTTCATAGCAGCTAAACTGGATGTGTCTAGGGACAATCACATGTTTTAACTGCTATCTATTTAGTCATTGTTTTTATTATAAATAGCTCCCATGTTCAGCTTCTGTGTATGTACAGTAGTTAAATGCATCTTTGGCAAAAAATGCATCTTTGGCCTTGAGCATCTGCTCTGGACTATAAAATAAGCAACTGGGGATTGAAAAGGGAAATTCCAAAAGTTATTCCAAAAGAGGAAAATGTAAACTGCACAAAGGCCCTTGGACAAGCTCAGAAAAGACTGTCTCTTCCCCTGTGTGGCCCAGAGAAAGATCAATTCCAATAGCAATCCCCTGAGCAGTAACTTCTCACCCCTCTTCCTATTGGCCAGCAAATCTCCCAATGAACAGATGAGAAGGAGGAGAGAATATGTCCCCATCCCTTCTACATCAAAGGAATGATCTGCACTATCATAGTGGGTGACAAATAATGTTCCCCCTTCCAATGATAACCCTCAATGCTCTCCTGTACGTGTTGTGGGGCTCTCCTGATGTTCCTCCTGGGATGGCGCAGCTCTGCAATGTCCTCTACTTAAGGTTGTGTGAAAATCACATAATCTAGCTCTAAATCTGTGCAAATCTGCAGTAGGAGCAGGAAACAAAGGTGATGGTTACAGCATGGGAAGAAGTGAAATTACCATAAACTGGGTGCACAAACAAGTTGAAAAGTATACTCAAAGAGTAGTTATCAACAGTTTGCTTTCAAACTGGGAGGACATAGCCAGTGGGGTCCCACAGGTGTCTGTCCTATGTCTAGTATTAGTCAATATTTTCATTAATGACTTGATAATGGAGTGGAGAGTGTGTCTATATAATTTGTAGATGACATCAAACTGGGAGGGGTTGCAAACACTTTGAAGGACAGGATTAGAATTCAAAATGACCTTGATAAATTGGAAAATTGGTCTGAATTCAACAAGATGAAATTCAATAAAGACAAATGCAAAGTACTGCACTTAGGAAGGAAAAATCAAATGCACGAACACAAAATGGAGAATAACTGGCCAGTCAGTAGTCCTGCAGAAAAGGATCTGGGACATTGGATCACAAATTGAATAAGTTAACAATGTGATGTAGTTGTGAAAAGGATAATAGCATTTGGGGATGTATTAACGGTAGTGTTGTATGTAAGACACAGGAAGTAATTGTTTCACTCTATTCGACACCGGTGAGATCTCAGCTGGAGTACTGTGTCCATTTTTGTATGCCACACTTTAAGAAAGATGTGTGCAGAAACTGGAGTCCAGAGGAGAGCAACAAAAATGATAAAAGGTTTGGATAATCTGATTTACGAGGAAATGTTAAAAAAACTGAGCATGTATAGTCTTGAGAAAGATGACTGAGGAGAGACCTGATAAGTCTTCAGATATGTTAATGGCTGTTATAAAGAGGATGGTCAGTTGTTCTCCATGTCCACTAAAGATAGAACAAGAAGTAATGGGTATAATCAGCAGCAAGGGAGATTTAGGGTTGATATTAGGTAAAACTTTCTAACTGGAAGGATAGTTGCAGAGCAAGAATATCACCTTGAACAATGTCCAGTGGCAAGAGCTGCAAAATTAATGTGTCTCTGCTACATATAATGAAGATATTTCACATCCTAGCTGACTGCTGTATTTATAGGCAACTTGTTCTGTGTTGGACCTTCAGGAGCTGTAAATGAAGGCTTTACATCATCTAGCTAAGTAAACATTGCTCCTTCCTTATACAGAACATAGAATCATAGAAATGTAGGGCTGGAAGGGACCTCAAGAGGTTATCCAGTCCACCCCACCCCCCATGCTGAGGCAAGACCCAGTCAACCTAGACCCTCCCAGAAAGGTGTTTGTCCTATCATTTTAAGAACAGATTGGGATTCCACAGCCTCCCTGGGAAGCCTATCTGAGTTGTCATTGTTGTTATTTATTAGCAGACATGAGCCCGGGGATCCTAAGCATCGTTTATGATGAAAGGCGTCCTCACAGGTAGACTGCTTTGTGTACTTTGCCAACCTGCTCAGACTCCAGGAGTGCAGTGTCCTTTAATCAAAGACAATTAACGGTCTCCCTACAGCCTCCTTTTAGGTGCTAAGGGCCTCATAGCCAGAATTCACAACAGGCCAAAGAGCTGAAGTGACCATGGCAGGGCATACACTGGAGTAGGCCCCTCCTGTTTCTCTTGCTCTTCTCACCATGGTATTTGAGAATCTTCTCACTCTTTCTCCAGCCAAGTCTGAATTTAGCGTCTCTTTTCCCTTCGCAGTCTCTCTCCCATTGCTGGCACAGGGCTGCTGCGTCCATTGGCAGAGTCTGAGCCTGAGGCTTGGCTAGGAGCTTTCACCATCATCCTTTGCATCCCATCCAAAAGCATGTGACTGGATTTTTTTCCAGGATGTGAACTTCTCTCCTCCTCCTGGACATTAGCACTTTCTACCCTCGGTGGTTCTTTTCCCCAGCTGGGTTTCCTCTCTGATACCTGCAGGATTCTCCTTTCCACTCAGCCTAGTGTCCTGGCAAATCCTCTCCAGCTTCTGGCTGTGTGTGTGCGCGCGCCCACGTGTACATGCACACAGTAGGTGAATGGCTGCATGTCAGCAGGAATGCACCCAAGGAGGACACCGATTCTCCGCGATTGGCACTGCTGCAGCCAGGTGATCCCGTGGCTGGCTCTTTGTGCTACTTAGTATATTCCTAGTTGAGTTTTAACAGCCAAAGAGCCAGTCAATCACTGTCTAGATTGACGTGGAGCTGGCTGTGGATACAGAGATGCATATATAGTACAAATATTATTCTGGGATGGATTAGCAGGAGTGTTGTAAGCAAGACATGAGAAGTAATTCTTCTGCTTTACTCCATGCTGATCAGGCCTCAACTGGAGTATTGTGTCCTGTTCTGGGCACCACATTTCAGGCAATATGTAGACAAACTGGAGAAAGTCCAGAGAAGGGCACAAAAAAGGTTAAAGGTCTAGAAAACATGACCTGTTATGGAAGACTGAAAAAATTGGGTTTGTTTAGCCTGGAGAAGAGAAGACTGAGAGGGGACTTATTATAAGTTTTCAAGTACATAAAAGGTTGTTACAAGGAAGAGGAGGGGAATTTGTTGTCCTCAGAGGTAAAGGAGAGGACAAGAAGCCATGGCTTAAATTGCAGCAAGGGGAGTTTAGGTTGGACATTAGGAAGAACGTCTTAACTGTCAGGGTAGTTAAGCTCTAGAGCAAATTGCCTAGGGAGGCTGTGGAATCTCTATCATTGGAGATTTTTAAGAGTAGGTTAGACAAATACCTGCCAGGGATGGTCTAGGTCAGTGGCTCTTGACCTTCACGGACTACTGTATCCCTGTCTTGTGTACCCCCAAGTTTCACCTCACTTAAAAACTACTTGCAAAATCAGACATAAAAATACAAAAGTGACACAGCACACTATTACTGAAAAATTGCTTACTTTCTCATTTTTACTATATAATTATAAAATAAATCAACTGGACCATACTGTACTTACATTTCAGGGTATAGCATACAGAGCAGTATAAACAAGTCATTATTTGTATGAAATTTTAATTTGTACGGACTTCGCCAGTGCTTTTTATGCAGCCTGTTGTAAAACTAGGCAAATATCTAGATGAGTTGATGTACCCCCTGGAAGACCTCTGTTTACCTCCAAGGGTATGTGTACCTCTGGTTGAGAACTACTGGTCTAGATAATACTTAGTCTTGCCATAAGTGCAGGGGAGTGGACTAGAAGCCCTCTTGAGGTCTCTTTGAGTCCTACAATTGTATGATTCTATGAATGTATTAGATATTAGGAGCTAATGATAATCAAAGAAAAGGTTAAGTGATGGCTTTATAAGTCTAGAAGAACCTACTTGGGGAAGAGGTTTCTGATAGCAGAGAGCTCTTCAGTCTTACAGACAAAGCAGAACAAATTTCAGTGGCTGGGAGATGATAGACAAATTCAGACTAGAAATAAGGAGCCGTATTTTTAACAGTTTGGGAAATTAACTGCTGGGACAACTCACTTAGGGATGTGGTGGATTCCTCATCACTTGGCGTCTTGAAGAGTGGGTGTTTTTCTAAAAGATCTGTCACACTCAAACAGAACTTATGAGGTTGATGCAGAAATTATTAGCTGAAATTCTCTGTCCTGTGTTATGCAGTATGTCAGCTTAGATGATCACAACGGTGCCTTCTGACCCTAATATCTATGACTCTATGACATCTGATGGCAACAGGAGAAGCATGCAGGCAAGTAGTGACAATATGGAAGATAAGTGAGTTGTGTGATCCTAGTAGAGATGATAACCCATAACAAGTGAGGGAATTCAGAGTTGTGTGAGAAGAAACACTCACTGGACTCAGATGTCAGCATATATTCACAGCACTACTATTTACCATATCTAAGAGTGCTGCACACGCAGTCTCAGTTCTATTGTAACCAGGCAAATTGGTTAGATCTGGAACGGCGTTTTTGTTGCACGTGTCGTTGGAAATGCCATGTCTGACTACATCAAATCACAAAAAGAAACAGGTTTCAGATCCCTAGCAGACATTGGATCAATTCATAGAAAATCTGTCATGGACATTGTCCCCATGATCAGTTTCACAAACCTATGTATGCGGGCTAGAAAGTATGAACATTGTTGATAAGACACTGCCATGGCAACCAATTGGGAAATGTTGTTCCTCCAGGTACCTGAAGTCTCCAGGGAGAAAGGATCCCACAACTGTCATATTATCATTTTTCATGTGTGCAGTGACAAATGTGCCAGTTAGAGCTGTCACTCCCTTCTGTTTATGCTGCTTTAGGGAGGCACTGAAAGTATGGGATTTGATCGAAGCCACCCCACCTATCTGGAATGCTACATCCATCCTTTCTACAGAACATACTAAGTATGAGCAAGCCATGCTCATACCGCATTGTGCTCTTCTCCCCACCCCCTTGCTCCTGATGAGAATTTCAGGTATAATCTTTTTTTGGTATAATATCCAACCTCTCAGCAGTGTATGTAACTTGTACCTTTATACCAAAAGGACAATCCAGCCAAATGGCTCAGGAATTTCTTAATTATTTGTGCTATGACCTGTAGGTTTTTACTGAGGGAAATACCTATTCCAGTCTGTGCTGCTGTCTTTCCTCTGGCAAAGTTTCCATATTTAATGTGTCTTTTGCTGTTACCAAGGAGATCTGTGCTCTTCCAGTATCTTGTATTTGACAGGGGCGATGGTTCAATTACTTTCCCCTGGCATGCTATTTATTTTAATCAAGGGTTTCAGCAAGGCCTAGGAGACTTTTATGAGGCCTGGGTCGATTTGTGCCCATTTTCCTAAAAAAATTATTCAAAGAGGCTGTCAACTGTAACACTCCCATTTGTTGATGTTGTCACGGCATCTGGATCCAATCAACCTTGGTTTGGCCCTATTTCCAAATATTTTGCAATGGCATCCAAAGTCATATTTAACGATTATGGTAGGCGTCTAGTAAAATCTATGTGTCAATAAACTTAAATTAATCAACTCAAATGTAATAGCCTTTGAAGTGTTCCAACTGTAGCTTCTTTCCCTTCTGTCCCATTCCTCATTTTTCAGGCTACAGGCCCAGCCCTTACCATGATTTATTCTGTGCCCTTTAGCAGGTTTTTAAGGTGAGTGAAAGCTGGAGAGCATTTTGAAAGGGCTGGGAGAAAAACAAAGGGAGGATTCTTTGTATGGGGGGGAAATATTTCTTTCTTTCTCCCCCTCTCTTCGAAAATTCATTGTTACCATTTTTATTATTTGCACTGGATCTGTGAAGTTGTGGAAATGGGAGTTGGCAAGGCCTCTAGAGAACAAAGCTGCGAAGTCCATTTCCTTTCACATCCAAGTGGGTTTCCATGTCTAGACAGTGAATAAAATGTCTGGCAAAGGACCAGAAGAGCGTTAATAGTTTTACAAACTATCAGTATTTTCTCTGTATTGATTTTCCCAGGGTATTAAAGACAGCAAACAGGAGGTGGTTACAATGCACAGTCTGAGTCTCTAATGAAGGGCTGATTCAGGAAGAAGTCACTAATGGAGACACTGCT
Organism: Emydura macquarii macquarii; assembly: GCF_026122565.2. Classification (NCBI taxonomy): domain Eukaryota; kingdom Metazoa; phylum Chordata; order Testudines; family Chelidae; genus Emydura; species Emydura macquarii. Next base: position 5,381,145 of record NW_027133667.1, read on the forward strand.
GGAGTGGGTCACTTTACCTGGAGCTCTCTCCTCCAGCATGTAACACACCTGCTGGGGGGCACTGGGAAAGAAGAAGCCTCCAAACACTCACAAAAATGGAACAGGAGGAAATGCTACTGGGTTGGTAGGGAGGCATGGGTGGCAACAGGTATTGCCATTGCTTGGGCATGATCCTGCACCATTAAAGAGAAGGGTAATTTTGTGAAAGCCCAGATGATAAGATGATTAAAGAGGAGTATACATACCTCTTTGTTTTTGTTTTTTTGCTTTGGTACCAGCCACACATTCTCTCTTTTGTCCCTGTCTGCTATTCACACGCTCAGACAGCAGAATTCTGCCAACCCACCTACTCACTGATATACTGCTGTGTGCATTCTGCTTAGATGCAGCAGAGGAAATTAGGCTTTAACTCAGTATTGTGTGTGCATAGTTTATACTAGTACATCCTACTGTGGAGCTTTGCATTTGCAGGTCCAAATATCAATGGGCTCAGATTTGGGTTCCCATCACTCACCTTGAATTTTCATGACATTAATACGGAACTCATATTCAAATAGTGTTAAAATACATGCTGGAAAGAGAAGCTTTTTGTCTTTGCTTCCAAAATGTATGGAGAAGAATCCAGTTAATCTTAGAGTTGTCGACTCACACACATCCAGAAGTTGGCCCTCATAGTCACCCTGAATTCATCTACCAAAACACTCATCACACGCATTTTGAGGGTATGCTGGAGCCATATTATAGCAATTCTCAGGTATCGTAAAGATGACGTGCATATTTGGTGGATTGTACCAATATGGTATGCTAATAAGCACTCTTATACAAGTGGTTCAATGGTACAATGGCTAGCATTGTAGACTCTGAATGCAGTGATCTGATTTCAAATCTTGGTGGGATCTGCATTTACTTTGGAGGGAAACAATGGTCCAATGTTTGGGACACTAGCGAGGGAACTGGGAGACCAGGTTTCAATTACCGACCATGCCACAGATTTCCTCTGAGACATTGAGTAAGTCACGTAGTCTCTCTTTGCTTTAGTTCTGTAGCTGTATAATGGGGATGGTAGAATTTCCCTCCCTGACGGGCTATTGAGAGGATAAATATTTTGAATATTCTGAGGTACCCGGATATTATGATTCTGGAGGCCATATAAACACCATCCACAGAATTTCCTGTCATGAAAATGTAATTGAATGTTTCACAAAGATGGTGAATTGCATGATATCTAATGCAATCTGTGTTCTGGCCCTTATTCCAAGAAGATCAAGGATGCTGAGGTGGAGCTAAGAATGAAGGGCTATAGAAATGAAGGGATGAGAGATAATAGAGGGAAGAGATTGGGAGAGAGGGGCAAGCATGGATGGTAAAGCTTATAGAAGGAGAAGTGCCAAATCAGAGAAACAAAAAGATCTTGAAGAAAGGACAGGCACTTTAGAGAAAAAAGTGAAATCAAGCATTTACATAGGGATGTGCTGGGGGGATCAGCTGGGAGTCTCTTGTTAAAACTCCACCACCACCTCCTAGGAAGGATCTGGGTCATGTTCCTGCCTCTTACAGCATTATCCCTTCTCTGGATACTGCTAAACATCCCTGCCAGCAATAATGTATCCTTTGGGCTCATGAAGGTCCTGTTCCTGATTCCACTGAAGTCAACAGTTGAGTTCCAGAGACAATATTTGGACACCAAGATACTGGAACATTTTTTGCCTTTAGAACACAGCAGCTTCCATCAGTGGGAAGGGATGGTTCCAAGGATGAGATCTCCAGCATTCCCCTATTGTGTCTATATACAATGTGGTGACGATCTTGCAAAGCGCTGAGTATCCTGTGATGTGCTGCATGCCCTCAATTCCCACTGATTTTAATGGGAGTTGAAGGTGGCTCAGCATCTTGGATAATCCAGCCCTATATATGTTTTAGGAACAAATTATAGACATTTCAAGCAAAGGGCAATTACTATAAGTTTTTGTGCCAGTGATGCTGCCTTTCTCGTTGGATAACTGAGAAAACATGCCTCTATTTAAACAGGAAAACCAATGAATAGCTATCTCCATCCCTTCACTGCTCCTCTCTCTTAGGGATTGTGTCCCAATGACATGGGAATATACCCCAAGCTAAGTGGAAGGAGGAGGGATATTTTGTAGAACCCCTTGTTAAAAATATGGACAGGATCCTGCACTTAAGTTCTCCTGAGGGAAAACAGGGTCACTGAAAGAGGCTGAGGAAAAGATGTATAAAGATAAAGCAGGGGAAATAGAGAATAGGAAGAGCGAAAGGAGGACTAAGGTATTTGATCCCTAGATTGTAAAGTTGGACTATTTTCCATTCACCAGGCAGTCCTTGGAAAACAAAGTCCCTAAAAGAGAGAAATAGTGAACACCCATGTAACTCAGGCTGAAGCAGTTTAGTTACCTTATACCTCCCATTATCACAGGTGGGCAAACAATGTAGTTTGCTCAATAAGGAAAAAAAAAAACAACAACAGAGGTACCACATACAAAAACATTTTTATTATTATTATTATTATACTTTGCTTTTTAATGTAATGCTTCAACTAGGAATACAACTCAGCAGAGGTACATACACATATATTGCATGTAATTTTCATTGTGTCTTCAAAATATTTCAAATTCTCATCAGCTCAGTCCTTCGCTAGTTATGTTGGAGCCTCTCCTTCCTAGCTGGCTATGGCTCTCCTCATCCTGCATAACATACTCTGTCGCTCTATATCAGTCTTTGTTGCCTCTGAACTGCAACATTATGCACAACTTCCCAGAAATGTCTCTTTACCATGCTTTTCTTTCATTTGTGAATGCTGTATATAATATGTATATATCTATACAGTATATATAAATATATATATATCTATAAGGTATATATAATAACGTGGGTTAGCCTTACATAGCCAACCATAAAACTTGTGCTTATCTTATTTATATGAGATCAAATGTACGGCATCAAAAATGCGACCAAATTCCAGCAGCTCTGGTTTGTAGATTCTCATTTCTCAAGCTTGCCATATGATTTTGGACACCATTTATATTTAATGCACTTTTTTCAAACTTTTAAGACAAGAATACTGAATTTTGCAAATTAACAATAGGTTTCATACCCTTGCATTAAAAAATAATACAAAAATTAGATCTCAAGAAGAGACTGGGCCCCTCTTTGTACATACAGTTTGAAGAGTAACTGAACATTCATTGTAGATATATTTACATTGCAACCTTATCTTGATAATATTACACATATTGTATTATTTCTGTACATAGCCAAGGTATGCTGTTGGTCATAAAATACACTGTCTAAAGGTATTTACAGTTTGAATATTAGACTCTTGTTCACAAATGACCTCCTCAAATTGGCACCAGAAGTTAAGAGCTAAGTCATAAACAAGTCAATGTATTACTGACCTTGGCACATTCTCACCCATTATATTTTTGTTATTATCATCACTATGATGTGCTTCAGAAAAGGATAGCTATCTTTGGGGTAGAACTTTAAAGATGGAATCATCTGTGGAACCAAAACCTCTGAGCCAACCCAGAGTAGATGAACAGCATTAAGTGGGAGACCAGAATGCTTTTAATCTGCCTGTCCGTTTGGAGCTTTGGGAACGTAAAGTTTATCTTCTTCCCCATGCTTCCTGTGCTTTCTTTGGTGCCAGTAGGTGAAACAATTTGTATGTTAAACACATGGAAACAGAAACAGGACCTTCCATTTTAATGACTACCACGGTGATACTGCGTCTGATACCACCAGATACCAAAGTCTCCCAGAGAGTCAATGCATTTTGGGATATCTTACCAGAAAAGCTTTTCATGCATGCTCCTTCATAAATACAATTCAGTGTGAATTTTGCCCACCATATCAAAGAAGAGAAATTGAAGTCTCCAAACACTTTTGAAGGACTAGACAGAGATTTAGAGGGGAAAAGACATGGTGTGGTCTACTATTTTTAGTTTCTTCAAGCAGCAGCAGAGCCAAGTGTGAGTCTGCCAAATCCACCAGCTATTGTGCTAATTCAAGCTCAGGGAACACTGATATGTATGCAGCAGTGCTACCTTCCCCCTACCCCCCCATAGTGAAGAAATGGAGATTATAGAAAAATGAGGGAAGTAAAAATATGAAAGAAAATAATAGCAAGACATTGGTTGCAGAGTGTGGTACTGATCAAAATCAGAGTGGCTCTGGTTACATTCCCAGGTTTGGACTTCCCTGGTTAAAAAGGCAGTGGAAGTCAGAGAGTATTTAAAATATTTTAAAGTACCTTGGTATCTCAGGATGGATGATGGGGCTCCCACTTTGTCATTTCATGCTGCACAAACCACTGCACTGTGTTTTGTCATGTAATATTTCATCATAACAATCTCTAGTCTCCATTATTACCTATGCTGTTTCTGGTTTGGAGCTGATACACTTTTAAGGATGGGAAAGGGAGATGATAGTCTTGTTTTTGTGTTGTTTTTTCCCCTAAAATTAAAGCATTTAAAATATATGTCGATTTGAAGTTACTATCTCCAGTAGTATATATAAGAACATGAAATTGAACCAGGCTGGCTTGCACATTACAAAATGGCATGAACCCAGCAGGGCAGAAATATCAGTATATTAGCACGCCCTGTGTCTGAAAGATGGGAGAAACTGCAGATCAGTTGCTGAAATGCATGGGAAGACATTTATTAAAGCAGCAAAAATGAGAGGAAACATAGCTTTATTTCCAAGAACATGACAGAAGAGAAGTGGGAAAAGAACCAAAAAAGAAAAAAAAGAAAGTTAGGGACTTTTACTAGTGTACTTCAAGGAGGAAAGGTTTTCTAAATTTAAAAAAAAAAGTTTCCTTTTAAAGTGTACAGCTAAGTGCAACATACATGGGCAGATGATATGATAATACAGGGGCAGAGGTTTTGTTCACAATCAATGGCACTATACGTGGGGCATAAAAGACTCTGTAGATTTGGGTGAAAAAAGGCACACCCACTTTTATCCCACCCACTTTTATACCCCAATTTCTATTGTTTATTTTTCTACTAGCTATATCTACATTGATATTTATTGGGATTTCAAAGGCACAAAGGGCAGGTAGGGCCCCAACTCCCATTGGCTGTGGTTGCCAATTCCCATTTGTGCCTTTGAAAATCTACCCCCTTTAAACCACGCAGTTTATTTTCCAGCAATCTATTCCTTGATACGAATTTGGCTTCGCAATTGATAAAAGCATTGACTTGTGACTTTTGGAGTTATTCGTATGGGGTCTTTGGATTGCGGCCAGAATCAGCAGCATGCGCCAGCGCTGCTCCTGGGACACAAACTGTAAAGCTGGTTGAACTGGCTGGTTAAAGGTAGGTGAATGGCTAGAGCAGTCAGAGTGGCTGATGGTTCCACCAGCATGGCAAGGCTTGAACAGTTGTGGCAGTGTAAAAGAGTAAAATCTGTCAGCAAACAGAGCCTAGGGCAGCCACCAAAGGCCTGGCATTGGGGAAAAGAGTCTTTAAGTAGCCCCAGATACTCAAAATCAAAGCCAAGAAGTGCCAGAAGGGGGGAATCTGGCAGGTTTACCGAGTTGAATTGCAGAGCAGGAACAAGTGTGCATCCAGTTCGATGTGAGGTAGAGAAAAGAAGGGGCCCTCTTTGCTTGGCCTGACCCTTTTATTAACTGTCCTGTACCTCAGCCAGACAATCCAGGAGCCTGTTGCAAACATCCTGATCACCCACTAAGAGCTCCTTCATTAGCTGACTGGTGTCACAGAGTTGCTGGCTTTCTTTTTCAGCTTCTTCTTCCACACCCGCACTGCCAGAGAAGACCAGCTTGCCTTAACATTGTCCCAGCATCACAAAGCAGCCAGAGCATAGAGGTGAATCTGGGTTTTTACTTCAGAAACAAATTTGTATGGATTTGGCAACTGCTTTTGCTGCTCTAAAAGAAGACGTCACATCAGGAAGTGAGATGGGACGAGTAGGAATATGAATGATATTATAAAGGAGATGCCTCAGAGGTTCTCAAAACATTTCCATGTGGTCATCATTTTTCTCAGCAGTCTGAGTGACAAGAGAAGATATCTTAGAGTCCCCTTCCCAAAACAAATCAACAGAGGACTAGTTTATGATCCCTATTTCATCGGCTTTGCACCTCTCTGGCGGCACAAAACAGCTGGAAAATTAGCTTCACTGGCCAGCTGGTAATTTCCTCAATGTAAAGGATTCTGGAGCAGCATTACAACCAGCAAGTCTGGATGTTCACAACCTACTTTCCTGGCCTTGGTATACAGCATGTGTTGGGTACATGGCAAGGGAGAGAGATTGCTGGGCAACGTTAGAGCTGGTGTAATTTTGAACACACCAGGGCTACTCTAAGTTTCTCCCCCAGACAAGATGCCTGCTGACCTGAGGATTAGGGAATGCAAAAGTAACTTATAATTGCTTTTTTCCCTCCATGCTGTACTGGGTCTAAAACAACCAGTGTCCAAGAGCTGATCCGACGGCTCCAGTTTTTATTGGCATTTGAGAGAAAAAAGCCTTACATAAATTCACTTGCTTTTGTTTTGTATGGCCCATTTTTCACAAGACAACAATCAAAAGCATTTTTATGTCCAAATGGAACCTTGTGATCCTTAATAAATAAAAATCCCAAACAGATGGCTGACAGGAATGTTCCTTAGGTTTTTGCGCATAGCTGAAAGCAGATTTCTCAATGTTACTTTGGCTGACAGTTGATATAGCCTTACATTTTTTTCCTAGAGTGATGTTAATGCTCGCAAAAGGCGCCATGTTGACATGCCTTCAGGCTGTTGTCCTCTCTGCAGACAACAGCTATAGAATGGACAGTGACAATTGCAAGTCTTCCGACAATGGACTGAAAAATGTGACTCAGTCCTGACCTAGAGGTGCTGCTACCTTTACGGAGAAGAAAGTGTGGTTCAAGCTCAGTGCCTAGTCATGTCTTGCCCTCATTCTGGAGACTGCCAATAAGAGGGGCAAGTAGAGCGAAATGTTGTCTTCCATATTTATTTTTCTTAATGAGTTACACATACATGAGTTGCTAAAATTACATGAAAGGTGAGAATTACCAGCTCAGTATGGAATGTAAAACTCCAGCTGGGCTTCTGCTGTCTGCATTACAAAGATATTGATGCTGGTATTACAAAGATAGCTGGTGCTATTGTTGATGCTGCATGGAACAGAACAGAATGCAGCTCGTCCTTCACAACTTCATTGGTTCAGCAGAACCAACAACAGTTTTTGTCAGTTTTTGGTTTTTGTCAGTCAATGAAGCTGACAGATTCAGATGACAAATGGGGAGTCAAAATGGGTAGGCAGAAGGCACCATTTAAAAAAGAATCACATTTACATCCTGCAGAACTATAATTCAAAGGGGGGGGGGGATGAAGTGAATGTGAAGTATCATGTAGGTTTGGAAGAACAAGGAAAGGTACGGAGTGAGGGATTATAAAATCTATATAGGTGTTTTAACAAGTGCAACCTTGTTTGAAAGAACAAATTACTTGCTAGTCATGAGAGATGATTCTCAATGGTATCTCGCTAATCCACCTCCAAACTGAATTTAAACCTTACAGATTGTGTGAGGCTCTCCAAGCCTTCGTGTCACAAGGAGGGTATGCGTAGCATGATGAATAGGAATTTGTTCTGCATCTCGGATTAGTTGTCAAGGAGCGCAGAATGGCTATGATTCCCATGCAGCACACTGAATATTGAAAAGTCTATATCGCATAAATACACTCTGTGTGTGTGTTTGTGTTTGCAGATACATTATTTCATTTTTGGAACTCTAAAATTTTGAAGAATGTGTGTGTGTGTGTATCAGGGGAGGCATTTTTCATACAACTAGGAAACATACCCTAAGGGTAAAATATGTGGTTAGTGTGTCTTCCCAGTCTTTCAAATGTTCAAATGTACTGTTTGTTAATATGATTTGAAATAAAACCTCTCTTTCCATAGGATTAAAGGCAGTGATGGTGTTAGAGAGAAGCATTAGAAAGCTGTATGTTGTGTTTCGTTTCTTGGTGGGTATTCGACACAATGTCAATTTCTCCTCACATCACACTGTGCCTCATCAGGTCATGAGATGCAACAAAATGTCATGTGATGTAACTGTGTACTTTTAACCTATGAATGATGCTAAGCGCATTTGTAATACATGTCCTGGTGATGGCCTGAGAGTCCAGGGTGGAATGTGGGCGCATGTCAAAGGTCCAAGGTGAAAAGTTGCACTGTTAGTGGTTTCAGGGAAGAATATACTGCCCCTCCCGTCCCCCTTTGGGAATGTGTTATTGTGGGAGGGAGGAGCAGGCGCAATCTCTTGGAAAGCTATTCTTTCCTGAAGAAAGATATAGAAAGTGAACATATTTCACTCTCTTTGATTTTTGTCTCTGGATTTTATTCTGGAAGAGAATAAACAATATAGTCCAGATAACAACTTCCTTTAGATCTTCAAGACGTGTCAGGTGAAGGTGGCATTGACAGACACTCAGGGATCAATTCTGCAAACCTTACATTGAGTAGCACTTACTTAATTGAGTAATCACAGTAAAGCTGTGACTCATGGGAGGCAATGCTGGTCAATATGAGTAAGGGTTGCAGAATCATACCCTTAATGAGCAAGCATTTGCTCTATTAAACCTAATGCTTTGAACTATTGAAGTCAATGGAAGTCTTTTCATATACTTCAAAGGGCTTTGGAACAGGCCATTAATGAGTTAATTCTTTTATTTCCCCAATAATGGCACTTTAAATTACAAGCCACTGCAAATTAAGATAGGGTTGGTCAAAATATATCTGGCATAGATACTTTTGGACCTTGTTTTGTTTCATGGTTAATTTTTCCTTTCTGCCAGGAACTTGGACTGTTACATGTTAAAAGGGCCTATTTCCAAAGTGCCCAAATCCACAATTCAGTTGAACATCTGAAAAAGTTAAAAGTTAAGTCATCAAGTTTAATTTCCCCGTAATCCAAAAGGCTGCTATTTTGAAGTTCACTTTGGAAGACTGTAATATAATAGGATGATATATCTGGATGTTTTAGTGGTCTATTTTTTGGGTGAATATAATTCCAGATGCTGGTGAATATTTTTGGTTTACAGTGAAGGAATCCCATGGAAGTATCTCTCTAGAAGTGTCTTTGGATAGCAAAATCCATAGGCGTACGTTTGTTAGTGTCTGGAAATGTCACTGAGAGGAAGGATATTGACATATGCAAATCTCACAGAAAATGGCTGTCTACTTTAATCTGATGCACTCTGTCAATTTCACACAGTGCCCAATTTTGCTACCATAATATATATCAAATAATGCAAAAAGAGCTATTCTACAGTCAGGAGGAGTCAGGTGTGGAATAAATGACAAATTTTGGAACATTTTAAAATAATGATATTGCCGTGCCTATATCTGTATAACCGCTGCTTTCCTCCCTGCCCCTTTACTACTGTTATCTCCTGATAGGTAGTGCTAATATTGCTCTATGCTGATACAAAAAGCAACATGGCCAGCACCATATCTTTTCCATAAAGTATACATAGTTCCCACCATATGCCTAAGAAGGACCTTGGCTTCTTCATTCCAGGGACATACCCAGAGGCACTTCCAGGTGGGCACAGTGATCTACGTTCAGTTATTTTCTTTCTTACGACAAATATATTAGTAGGAATCTTCTCTCTGTTGGACATTAAGATGGACTTTCTTATGTTAACTGTTCACCTCTGGAAGTCACAAGCAAATCCTGGACTTAATGTTTGTGCCCATCAGAAATGGATATAACTCTTTCCTTGCCTAATAATAATATACTCTTGCTGCTCTCAACTTACTTCCTTAATTTGGGCCACATGGGTGTTAATTTGATGAAAACCTCTAATTCACAGCTGGCTTTGATTTTCAATCCTTATGCCCTGGGCAGGGAAGGTGCAAAAACGAAGAAAAGGCTGATTGAAGAAAAATACAACTTCCTGGGGGATATTACATAAAAGAGCTTAAGTGAACTAAATCCTCAAAGGCTTTGGCTTATAAGGGTCTCAAGAGAGTCTCTGTGGTATAGCAAGCTGGAAAAGACCTTTTTTTTTTTTTTCATCTTCATTTTCATTGGCACCATGGGACCAACCCCCTCAGTCTGAGTGAGCCGATATGCTTAGAACAATGGATGGTGAATCACTGGATCCATGGTGAGATAAAGAACACTTTTGTCTATTATATTTTTGGTGATGGGAGAGAGGTAAAGATAATATATTAGCTGTCATAGTTAGCCTAACTTTAAGATTCTCAACATGAGACCCTGACAAAAATAATTCTCAGCTTTGAACTTTGGAAACAATCTTTGCAAAATGAGTTTGGATTGCTCAGTGTCTCTCTGTCTTCTCTACCCTCCCCTCCCCACTTAGTTATGTTTTATTTACTTTCAAAGCATCCTTACATTTTTTCTTCAGACAGACAGACAGACACACACAGAAAAAAAGATTATTGTTATTCTACAAGAACTGAGAAAAATCATAGACTCAAAAAGCCCTTCTGCATGATACCATCAGAAAACAAGGAACCGTGCCTCAAGTCCACATTCCCTACCGACGTCATTCAATCAACACTTCCCCCAGAGGCATTGATGATGATAATTAAAAAAAAAAAAAAAAGATTTAAGTGCAGTTCTCAAAGACAGAGCTGATGCCCCATGTCAGTGATTCCACAAGGCTCCTTGATTGCATGTTCCAAACTAGAGCATAAAGTGCTATGGCATTGTTTTTTAAAACTTGGAACTTCTTCCCCCTTTCCATGATTTTTATTTTTTACCTTGTGGCTCCTATGTTCTTGTAATGACACATAAGAAGGTGCTTAAAGGTTTTCTTAAAGGTAGCATTGCAGAGCGCATAGCAGGCAGGATTGATGGTGCTGTTGATATAACAGAGCCAGTAACCAATAGTCCATACAGTGTTGGGGATGCAGGACGTACAGAAGCTGTTGATGAGTACCATCACATTGTATGGTGTCCAGGTGATGATGAAGGCTAAGAGAATAGCTAAGATAGTCCTGGTCACTTTTTTTTCTCTAGAAGGTGGTGGTTTCTTTTTGGCTGGCTGCTTGGTCATCTTGACAATTTTACGGGCCACGCTGTTTTGCTTCTCATCCCCGTTTTGGCCATTAGTGCCCACAATCTCCACGGTGGTGTTGGTGGGGGCACAGCAGTCCCCCTTTTGGGATTTAGTGACTATCCTGATGCACGTCAGCCTGGAATTCTCTCCTTTAGAGTGGACTTGGGAGACAGAAGCCTTGGTGGCCTCTTTGGTAGCGTCATCCTCCTTCACATTAGAAGCAACAACACTGATGGAAGTGGAGTCATTAGAGCTCTCCTTCTCCTCCCCTGGAATACAGCTGTCTGTCACAGCCTCTCCGGTGGCTTTACCATTCTGAATTTTGCTGTGCTCCAACCCATCCTCGCTGGTTGGGATGTTGTTATTGTTTGGTTTCACTATTTTACTTTGGACCAAACTAGGAGAAACTGGATCCTGATTTTGTGCTGGTTCCTTTTTTCCTTTTTTTATCCTGCTCTTGCTGGCACGAGATATCTGCCAGTAGAGGATGGTCATGATAATAACGGGCAGGTAGAAGGCTGCAATAGCAGTGCCAAAGGTGACAGCAGCATTGGAAAAAAACTGGATGTAGCACTCCCCATCAGGAACAGTTCTTCCCCCAACAATGAACTGCCAGAACAGGATTGCAGGTGCCCACAAGATGAAGGACAGCACCCAAGCAGCTGCAATCATCATGCCCGCCATCTTAGTGGTTCTCTTTACAGGGTAGGACAGAGGCTTGGTGACACAAAAATATCTGTCAAAGCTGATGATGAGAAGGTTCATGACAGAGGCATTGCTGACCACATAATCAAGAGCCAGCCATAGGTCGCACACCACAGGGCCCAAGGGCCAGTAGCCAATCACAGTGTAAAGTGTGTACAGGTTCATGGAAAAGACACCAATGATCAAGTCGGCACATGCCAAGCTGAACAGGAAGTAGTTGTTGACAGTCTGCAGGTGTCTGTTGACTTTGATTGACACCATGACCAGGATGTTCCCAATGATGGTCACTAGACTGAGAGACCCTGCTACCAGGACTATGAAGACCACCTCAACAGTTTTATAGGGACTCTCTGGTGGCATCACAGCTTTGGCGGAGGAGTTTATGTAAGTTGAGTTATTCATTTCTGTCTCTAACAAGAAACCCGATGACCAATTATCACTTAAACCTGCAGAGGAAAGAAAACAAATGAAATACTATTATGAAATTAGCCCTTTGATTCTGGCAAATGTAACCCAGAGAAAAAGTGTATGCAACAGATTGTGGTTTGGCAGAACCACATAGTCATGGTTTACCTAAAACTTTCTGCTATTTTGTAATTTCCTGTTGGGAGTAATATATAGAGGTGATTAAATTAGAGCTGGAACCAGGATGCAAAATTTGGATCCAGATCTAGATTTTTGACACTCTAATATGCATATTTGTTCAGATTCAAGTTTTTTTTCTTCTGTCCATTATAAAACTAAGAACTATTCACAACATTTGGAACTGAATCTGGGTTTCAAGTCCCTCCCCACACCTCCAAAGTTTAGGAATGTTCTTATCCAGGGTTTTGGTTCAAGCCCATATCTAAATTAAACCTTTCTTGGGAAGTCCAGCAAAGAGAATATGTAGTTGTTAAAATCTTGACTGAAGATGAATTTTATTTGGAATTGGATGGTAAAAGGTAACTTAAGTTTCTCTCTATCTTGTAAGGTGCAACCAAGAAGGCTTCTATGAGGTCCATAGTATAAGTTGATGTAATTTCTCCCAATAATTTTCTGATATTACATACCAATTACTTCTTTTCAGAGTTTGTAAAGAGGCTGACACTGCATGGGAAACTGAAAATTATTCCAGACAAGATGCCTACCTGATATAAATCTGTGAAGCTCCACTAACGCCAATAGAGTTAAGCAATGTATAGCAACAAAGGATCTGGCCATCTAATTAGAAACATATCTGTATGTGTAGTATCAAGTTTTTTTTCCCCTCCACAGATTTCACCGATCTTTTTAAAAGTAGTTCTGTAGAATTATTTTCTGTTTGTGCATGAATAAATGAATTTTTAACATGAAGAGTTAACTGTATAATACTTATCCTCTATTTGTCACAATCCTCTGTTTTGTGACATAATAAGTGGTTGAAATCATTGATGTCACAGAGAATCAAGACATAAGGTGTGAAATGATAGCAGGTGAATCATAAAGAAACAAAAAAATTCAGTTATGTTCACATTTACCAACCTGTTTTCCGCCTTATAAAACACACTGTCAACACTCAATAAATAATAAGCAAAATACTAGTAATATACATTTGATAAATAACCAAGAAATTAACACCTATTTTTCCCTTATGGTTATACAGCAACCTTTTCTGTGTCTGTCTCTGAAATCAATACAATGCAATTGAATTGGCAGTTCAGTCTATGAGTGTACATTATTTATGTGTTGTGCTCAAGGGATTATTAAGGCATGAAGGCCAGATGTGACAAAGTTAGATTGTTTCTATTTGGAATGTTTTCCAAAGTTTTCTACAAGGCATCAGATCTTTAAGATGCAGCTTTTAAGGTTGGGTGTGTGACTAAAGGAAGAAAAAAAAATCCATTCAACTTGCATAATACACATATACTGCCCTAGGAAATCAAGAATTTCTTTCTATGGTTCTTACTACTAACCAGGTGACACACATGCACATATAATCCATATTTCATAGCCAGGATGATCCATTTTCACTGTAATGAAATCATTGCACTTTTTCTTTGGGGCTAGAAAAGACAAAGATTATGGCAGCTGCCAGCACAGTAACTAACCTGTAATCATAAAGAAAAACAAACTTGGGCCTTTAGAGATGTTGGAAGACTATACTAATGTTAAGGATTCTTTGCCTGAGGTCAGTGACAACATTGTAATTTTGTATCTTATGCAGAACAACTGACAAAAACCAGAGCTTATGTATCTGTCTCTAACATTTACAATTATCTCAGATTTTTGTTTGGCAAAGGTTGTGGTGAAGTGAAAACGCAGCTGGGAAAAAGTTTCTCAGACTCTATTGCGATGAGGGTTGTATAAAACCTAGATGGACAGATGGATGGACAGACATTTGTTTTCTATTGATCTATTAGGGTGGGGTTGATGATAATAAGAGCATTTCAGAGAGAGGGAGAGAAGGAGGCTGAAAAGAAGGGTGAGATCATTTTAATTCACGTGTGTGCTTTTGATAGTATGAACAGACTAAAGGGAATACAACAGAAGGGCCGCAAAAGAATAAGAGCTTAGATATCATTGATTAATTATGCTCTAGGTTTAGCAGTTTACTCTATGTATTAGAAATGCTACCCATTTGCTTCAAAGAGTGGGGGAATCTGATGGGGCTGGTGCTGAGGGGGGACAGTCCCAGGTGCAAGAGAAGGAGAAACTCACTGAGGGACCCAAGGTAGCTCCCCGCCCCCCAGGAGTCTCTGGCACCCATTAACCAGCTGAGGGTGAGGGGTGGTGATTAGCCAGCATTCCTCAGTTCCAGGATTTAACCTGGAGAGGGACCATGTGGATCTTCTTTCAGCTCCGTTCCAGCAGCCCCAGCCTACCCACTCTGACCTAGGAAGGGGAACCTGGCTTGACAGATGCTGCAGGTCTAGCCAATCACCTGTTTGGGGGTCAGGAAGGAATTTTCTCTCATGGGCCAATTGGCAGAGGATCAGGGAGTTTCTCACCTTCGTTGCAGCACCTTCAAGCCACAGTGGGTTAAGTAGGAATGTGCTTAGTACCTAATTTGTCACAATTTACAGCCGGTTTCCAGTGCGGGTAAAAGGATAAAACTAACAGTTCCCAGAGATGAAAGACCTGGGATTTCGGTGATGGATCTTGGGCTCATGGGATAGGGCAAGACCTTGTGGTCCTTGTGGGCTGAGGTCCCCACCCTGCAGGGGCAAGGGTTCTAGGACTCAGAAAGAGCTAAGTCCTGGGGTAGGCTGAGGAGATTGTAATCTGTGTTACCGGTTATATGGTGAGAAGCCCTGTAGTACTTGCACTGGAACCAGTTAAATGCCTGGTATAAGACAGCATGGGTATGTAGTACTCCTCCCCTGTGTTAAAAAGTTGCAGACTGCTGCTTCATTCCATGCATGTGTCTGTCCTCAGCGCATCACCATGGCTACTCAAAGATTTCTTGACACTAAACCTTACTTTTAGATCATTTAAAATTCCTCCCAAGAAGTCGGAACATTTTCAATGGAATTTATTTTTTGTCAAAATAGGCTGTTATGTCAAAGCCAAAACATTTTGTGGAAATTTATTGATTTCAACAGAGTTTTCAGTGGGAAGATTTCTGAGTTCCAGGGCTCTCTAGTCACTTCTGCCAGAGGGAGAAAGAGAAGAGCCGAACTGGAAAAACTGGAACCTCTTCAATCCAAAAATGGACTTTTGACACAATGCCACTTGGTGGAAAACAGTTGAACATTTTATCCTTGTTCCAATGAGGAAGGAAAGCAAGTTTTGAAACCTCAGTAGTTGTTGTTCAAAAGAATTATTGCCACTCTATTACCAACCTTTCCCAACTGCATTTTGAACTTACATTTTTCTGCCTTGGGGAATTTTGGTACTTATGGAATAGTTCACTTGATCCACATTTGGTAGACTTTACTGCAGAATTTAAGAGATGTTACATATTTCACCTTTGCTTTTTGTAAAAAATCATGGCACATTCCCAAACAACAAAAGGCCAAAGTGTTCCCTGTATGGGTTATCTCAGGAATCTGGCAGAGTCAGGAGGCTTCTGTATGCAGTGCTACTGCCTCTGCACTCTTGCCCACTCTCCTCACTTCTGGCTCCCCATGGCCCCAGAACAGCATATTTTCTTCAAGAACTGTATTCCAGGGGGCCTGCTGACCCTGTTTTTTCCTGACTCCCAAAGAGGAGGAGTTAAGGACATAGCAAGAAATCTCTGTGCATGTCTTGAAATGGGAAACAGTGCAGTCCCATAAAATTAACAGAACAAATGCATGTTCTGTTTCTGGCAACAGCAGAAATTAAGTAAAAATAAAAATGCACCCCTACGAACAGTGGTACATGAATCGGTGGCAATGCCTGCATTGATGTTACTGCCTTCATTATGTCTTTAGGGCTTGGAGATTTGTACAGCACTTAATTACAACTTGCTCACCTCTGTTCTAACAGTCTAAAACTGGTTAATTTACGGACTTTAGCACAATGTTCTGAACTCAAAATTGCACAGGGGAAAGCCTGGTCTTGGGAACATATCATCTTTCTGGTTGTGGGAAGCTCCAAAGAAGAGGCTGTATAGTAAGGCTCTGAAGAGTAATGAGTTATTTTTCCATTATTATTATTATTATTATTATCATCATCATCATCGTGTCCAGAGGCCCCTCTCAGGATCAGGATACTCTGTTTAGTGTTTGTTCTTTAAACCACCGTTTTTCCAGCAGCTGTTTCTTTGTGGTGCAGTATTTGACCATCTGTATGATCATGAAAGTATTTGCATACTCCCTTTGACCTGCTGACATAACTTCCAGTTTGCTTTTGCTTGTTACTGCACTGGACAAACCTAAAAAAATATAAAGTAAACATGCTAATCTTATCTAATCATTTTGGTCCATAAAACTGGACTTTACCTCAAGGAGCAGAACACACACTATGATTCAGATGTCTCCTTGTCCCTAGGTAGGACTGCATACAAGCATTGTCCTGCCATAGACCAGTGAAAAGATAGCCAAATCATATCCTAGGGAGGTAATTCTTCTCTACACTGTTCTGGTGAGCCTAGCTTGACTAATATGTGCAGCTGAAAGATGTTTACAGAGTGGAGGGGATTTGGAGAAAGGCAATTAAAAATTAAGGGTCTGATTTACCACTGGATTACTTCATTTGTATGCAGGGGTAATTACATTGGCTTCAATGAAAATAAACTGTTCAGAGCACTTTGGCTGTGGAGATCTGAAAAAGAAACAGATTAGTTTTTTTTCCTATTTCATGTAAGGCTGGAAGAGGACTCTGGAAATCCAGGTGCCCAGGGTTCTGGGACATCAAATGCCCAGGAAACAGTTCAAGAAGAAAGTGTTATTGTGGATTTGTTTGTGTGGATTGAGAGGCAAACCTGAGCTGTCACTTTAAGGAGATGGGAGGAAGTTATTGTTGTTCTCGTCATGTCTTTAACATTGACTGGTTCTGTGGCATTTCACCTGACATTTACTTCAGCTGCAAGCACAAGGCTCTGGAAAATGAGACTGCAACCTCACTGCCTTCCAAATGGACTCCTATTCATTTCCCTTTTGCATCTCAAAGAGATGACGGATGGGAAGGGAAGGAAAGGAAAGAATGAGCAAACATTCTCTTTTATTTGCTGGGAACCTTTTGGGGGTAGGCTTAGGAGATGAGAGCCTGTAGGGTGCTGCCAAAAATCTTCAGTTTGGGACTGGGGGTAGTTACAATGGGATGGAGGAGTGTGAAATTATTAGAGCCTTTAATGACGGGCTTGGGCAAAAAGGGTTATGGAATGGCCAACAATGGCCAACAAAAAAGGCCAACAATGAAAAAGGAAAAATAATGCTATAGGGCTGGTCAGAAATTTTCCAGGAGTATGTTTTTCTGTCAGAAAATGCTGATTAATTGAAAGGGAAACATTTTGTGGCAATGTCAATTTTGGTGAATATTTATTTTAAAAGGAGGGATGGACCAGAGTGTTCTAATAAGGTCAAAATGAAACACTTTTGGAATGGAACTCTACAATTTTCCATTTGAAACAACTTTTTATTCCATTTATATATATGCTTAAGAATCTGATTTAAAATTTGTAAAAGTCAAAATTGCAATGGAACATTTGATTTTATTGAAACTAAATGTTTTGATTGATCCAAAAGTAATTTTCTTCCCTGGAATTTCATTTCCTGATTTTTTTTTTCTTTCAGTGTGTTGCAGAATGGAAAAAAAAAATCAAAATCACAGAATTTCCAACCAAACAGAAAATCCGGTGTCTGTCCCACTCTATAATGCTCTCACTGACACTCTGGTTTGTTCTTTATCTGTAGCCCTTTTGCACTGATGATGAAATTAGATCTGGGTGAATCAGAGGAGCTCAACATTCAACTAAGTGATCACAAAAATTGCTCTGCAAATATTCATTTGGACCGAGATGTTAAAAAATAGGAACAAAGGGTTAGGCTACTAAGCCCATATTTTATCACATAAATAAGTGGCCTTATTTCCATAGAACTAGTCCCAATAGCTTTCTGGATTTCAAACAGCACTTTGGCACTCATTTTTGAAAACCTGGGCTTTGAATTTTTAAAGAAACATACTTCAACCATCACTGTGTCCTGGAGTGGGTCCATTACTTCCTGGGCCATTCAGGTAATTCATTTCTGTTTGTGCAAATGCCCGTGGAAAACAATATTTCCTTTTTGTTATGCCTTATTTTATGGAGCCACAGATAGGAAGGAATGATAGAAGATCAGGGTTGGAAGGGGCCTCAGGAGGTCATCTTGTCCAATCCCTTGCTCAAAGCAGGACCAACCCCAATTAAATCATCCCAGCCAGGGCTTTGTCAAGCTAGGTCTTAAAAGCCTCTAAAGATGCAGATTCCACCACCTCTCTAAGATAACCTAGTCCAGTGCTTCACCACTCTCCTAGTGCAAAAGTTTTTCTTAATATCCAGCCTAGACCTCCTGCACTGGAACTTGAGACCATTGTTCCTTGTTCTGTCATCTGCCACCACTGAGAACAGCCTAGCTCCATCCTTTTTGGAACCCCCTTCGGGTAGTTGAAGGCTGCTAGCAAATCCCCCCTCACTCTTCTCTTCTTCAGACTAAATAAGCCCAGTTCCCTCAGCCTCTCCTCTTAAATCATATGCTCCAGCCCCCAAACATTTTAGTTGCCCTCCTTTGGACTCTCTACAATTTGTCCACATCCTTTCTGTAGTGAGGAGCCCAAAACTGGAGACAATACTCCAGATGTGGCCTCACCAATGCCAAATAGAGGGGAATAATCACTTCCCTCCATCTGCTGGCAATGCTCCGACTAATGCAGCCCAATGTGTCGTTAGCCTTCTTGGCAACAATGGCACACTGTTGACTCATATCCAGATTCCTGTCTACTGTAACATCCCCAGGTCCTTTTCTGTGGAACTGCTGCTTAGCCAGTTAGTCCCTAATCTGTGGCAGTGCATGGGATTCTTCCATCCTAAGTGCAGGTCTCTGCACTTATCCTTGTTGAACCTCATCAGATTTCTTTTGGTCCAATCCTCCAATTTGTGTAGGTCATTTTGTATCCTACACCCAACCTTCCAGGGTATCCACCATTCTCCCATCTTAGTGTCACCCACAAACTTGCTGAGAGTGCAATTCACCCCATCATCCAGATCTTTAGTGAAGATGTTGAACAAAACCTGCCCCAAGACCAACCCTGGTGCACTCCGCTTGATATGGCTGCCAACTAGACATTGAGCCATTGAGCACGATGATCAAGCCAGCTTTCTATCTATCTTTTAGTTCATTCATCCAACCTATGCTTCTTTAACTTGCTGGCAAGAATACTGTGGGAGACTGTATCAAAAGCTTTGCTAAAGTCAAGGTAGATCACGTCCCCCACTTTCCCCACCTCCACAGAGCCAGTCATCTCATCATAGAAGGCAATCAGGTTGGTCAGGCATGACTTGCCCTTGGTGAATCCATGGTAACTGTTCCTGATTGCCTTCCTCTCCAAGTGCTTCAAAATGGATTCCTTAAGGACCTGCTCCATTATTTTTTTAGAGATTGAGGTGAGACTGACTAGCCTGTAGTTCCTGGGATCCTCCTTCTTCCCTTTTTGAAAGATGGGCACTATATTTGCCTTTTTCCAATCATCTGGGACCTCCCCTGATCATCATGAGTTTTCAAAGATAATGGCCCATGGCTCTGCAATCACATCAGCCAACTCCCTCAGCTTCTTCGGATGCATTGTATTCGGCCCCATGGACTTGTGCATGTCCAGCTTTTCTAAATAGTCCTGAACCTGTTCTTTCACCATTGAGGGCTGCTCACTTTCTTCCTATACAGTGCTGCCCAGAGCAGTATTCTGGGAGCTGACAGAGACAAAGGCAAAAAAAGCATTGAGTACTTCAGCTTTTTCCACATCATCTGTTAGTAAGTTACCTCTCCTATTCAGTAAGGGGCCCATGTTTTCCCTGACCTACTTCTTGTTGCTAACATCCTTGTTGAAACCCTTCTTGTTACCCTTCACATCCCTTGCTAGTTGCAACTCCAATTGTACTTTGGCCTTCCTGATTTTACTCCTGCATGCTTGAGCAATATTTTCCTACTCCTTCCTAGTCATCTGTCCAAGCTTCCACTTCTTGTAAGCTTCCTTTTTGTGTTTAAGTCATTGAAGATTTCTCTTGTCAATACATTTTGTAAATCCTTAACCTAAGTAACCAGGGTGATTCCAAAGACACTGGAGAGAAAAGGAATTCTCCACCACAGGTTGCAAACCAAAGGCAGAAAGAAAGAAAGAAAGAAAGAAAGAAAGAAAGAAAGCATACATAGAATAATATCCGATATCCAATAATATCCAGTCTCTGAATACTGACACAATATTGCTTACAATCTAATAACAATGAAAATGTTGATTCTACATGGGTGTCACAGTCAGGGAAAAGAGAATGATCTTGAGTATAATTCAATGGGTCACTAAGATACATAGTCAGATACTTATATCACTGAAGTATCCAAATCAGTATGGTTGACAGGAATCAGCCAAACAGCATAGCATTCATGTGACAGAGTAATTTCTGTGACAGTTGGTTATTTTTGCATGGAAAGAAGTTTTTCCTTAACCAGTATAGTCCATACTTTACAACACTCATGCCTAAAGTGGGAATTGAGAGGATACACCATTTTTCTTTAGTAAACAATAGCCAGATGGCAGAGATATGGGATTCTCCACTTCGAAAAAAACAGTGCACATTTTAATTGGCACAGGAAAGCCGTGGAGCAGGCTCAATACCTGTTCTCCAAAAATACATTCTCTAGGGCAATCTGAGCATAGGCAGGATAAATAAAAATTATAGCACCAGCATGCATCTGATTAGGTGTTCCTTATTTTTAAAAAAGTGTTCGCAATATTCAAAAGCATCTCTGCAGCTGTAAAGAGCCACAAACATTAAGTGCCACAAATGTGAAAGATAAATAGTAAGGCTGAGATTCTCAAAACTGTGTAGGGGCTTTAGATGCACAACTCCCACTGAAATTAATGGGAAATTGTGCATCTGTTACTAAAGTGGCTTAGAAAATCTTAGCCATTTCAATTAATATAGAAGTTGAAACAATTTTCAAATCTTAAAACACATTGTTCATCCTAGCGATGTTCAAGCATGAGAGGATCTGTAAAAATACGGCCTGATTCATTCTGTGCTTACTGCATTCAGGACGAAATATAAATGGGAGCACTTCAAGCAAAAGAACTGCAGCAGTCAAATCTCGACAAATTGAAAGGATTTGTACAGTAATGAGGTGAAGGTCCCAACATGGCAATATTCTGATAAGAAATGTTCTAGTTTCAAAAGTGTGAATCCTCCCCATTTTTCCATGACATCAGAGGGCCTCAGACATCCTGCAAGTGGTGTTGTTTCACTGCAGTTTGAGGAAGAAGGGTTTGGGTGACCCATGCAGAGGGTTCACACTCCATGAGGCAAATCCTTCAATGGAACTAAGACAATTTGCACCAGCTGGGGATCTCCTTGCATGAATGCTATACCCTAGGCACGCAGCTTTGTGAGTTCTCTCTGCACATTTCCATGCATTAGGGTTTGGAGGGCAGGACAGACAATGGCCAAGAAAGGAGCAAGGGCTTATGCATCCTGAATTCTGAAGAACACAAAGCAAAGCACTGATACCAGAGTGGTGGATACCAGTGCAGCCAAAGCCATGCAGCCGTTCTGCTGTTGGTGTACCGCCTATGGTGGAGAATTTCTTTTCTCTCCAGTGTCTTTGGAACCACCCCGGTTACTTAAGTTTAGGATTTACAAAATGAATTGATATATCCCATCCGTGCCTATGCTCTTTATAACAGGAGCTGAGCTTAAAGAAATGAATCACCTGGCTGGATGTGCCACACAACAGATGGTTGGAATTGGCCATAAAAAAATCTATATTTTGTTTCAAATTTTCATGGAATTAGGCATTTTCATATGCTGTGAGAAATCTCAGCCTGGCAAACTGATGTTATCCTGAGGTGTCAGAGGATTTGAGTCACATCTGCCTAGCAAGGAAAATAAAGAATTGAAATACACGAATACAACCCCTATCCTAAGTATAACAGCATGTGGCTACAGGAAAGGAGCGATCCTAATACTGATCCTTGAGGTTCATCAATGCACAAAAGCCTGGACCTAATCTGATCTAATCTGACCCATGATAACTGTTTGATGTTGCAGATAGGATTTGAACCAGATCAAAGTGGTGCCTGATAGTAGATTGTAAATAAATCAGAAGAATGTCATGTCAGTTGCATCAAATGTTAACAAAACTAGGGCTAGCTTCTCAGCTCCTCCACTGGAACTACATCGATTTACACTTGGCTCCTCAGGTCATTCTGCTCCCTTCATCAGAGCAAGCTTTGTGCTGCCCTGCCATCGCTACAGTCTCATTGGAATTCTTCCTATATGTTGCGCTGAACAAGATGAGTTTGTATTTGTATATAGATGACTTCTTCAAGCACCGTCGACAGAATACTAAATTAGAAACCTGATGAAAATTAGTCATATCCTCAGCTGCCAAGGAAAATTTTCCTCAGCAAAGGAGGTATTTAAGCTTCTTTTAAGATTAGAGGGAACAATACCAGATTCCAAGGAGATATTCCTTGAATAATTGGTGTCATGACAGGTAAACACTACCTCAGCAGCCAAGTAGGAATTGGAATTAAAGCACTTCATTACCCTCAAGTCATGTATCATGTCTGCAATTTCAAACTGAGAAAGCTTATTAGAGCTACTTGAAGTCCCTGGCTGACAGGTAAAAAAAGTCACAGGTGGAGGAGAAGATTCAGAAAGGTGATTCAAGCTGAGACTTACTTTGCTCTTAATATTTGGAGCTAATTCATGACATAACTGAAGATCTTACTAAAAACTGCCATATATGGAGCTAAAGAAACAGGACTTTTTTATTGGTTTAAATGATCACAATACCCCAAAGGTTGCAGGAATATTGGCAGTGAAATAATGATAGCAAACAAAAACACGTATAGGCTTTAAGCAATATACAGAGTTTCTCACTTATAATTTGCACAGCATGCCAAAAGTCAGGCAAAGACCTGCAGTGTCCTATGACGTGCCAGAGAATCATTCTAGATCTCTTGAAATCACACAGCATTCCTGCAGAGTCGCATGGAATTCTGCAGAAACCCATAAAGGCCCACAAAATCTCACAGCGATTCTGCAGCTCCCAACAATATTGCTGATAATTCTATCAAACCAACTCCAGTGAAGTCAGTGGGAGTCTTTCCATTTAGCTTAATGGGAACTGGTTCTAGCATTTTGCTGTTATCAGTGACTTTCCTATTCACAACACTGCACAGCACTTACCTGTCATCTAGCCAGGCTCAAAGTCTCTTCCCATACACCAGCTTTACTGATAGCACATACTTGAAATGCCCCAGGATGCCTTTCTCACCAGCTATAGAAAGCAACCAGCTGTCCTACTCCTCAGAAGCCGACTAACTCATTGAATCCTGAAGGAAAGCTTTGCCCCCAGCCACTACTCTCACCAGCATCTCAATCATTTTAAGTAGAATCGTGCCAAAAATTGTGCCATTCTACATCAAGAGCTACACGTTGTCATCTGTGCAGAGAGGTGCTTGATTCTATTGACTTCCTGGCAGTAAAGTTTCTTAAAGTGTTCACTCAGCTACACCTAGAATTGAGCTAGAAATGGTTTTCCCATGGGAATGTTTGAGATTCTCTCTGCCCCCCTTTTCCCCCCTCATCTCAAACTGGAACAAAAAGTCAAAATAGGGAACATTTTTGCTAAATACAAAAACAAAGAATAGAAATATTTTGTTTCAATAATTTTGAAATGTTTCATTTCTGTTTCGACCTTATACATTTTATACTTTTAATATAAATTAATTAAAATTTTGAAACAACAAAAGTCGTTTTGACCTGAAAAACTGAACTTTTTTGTTTAAAAAATGTCAAAATGATATTTCTACAATTTCAATTTTTTTCTTCAACATTTTTCAAAACAGGAAATTTGATGAAGCTGACCCTTTACTGTGAAGTTTTTGTTCTGCTTATCAGCAGGTTTTTTTAGTTAAAAATAATGTTTTACAGAAAAATTCCTGACCAGCTCCAGCAATAACCACTCAATTCCTGCACTACTATAGACAACCATCTCAATGGCTCCACTGAATTCATGGTGGTTGCTCATGCCAGTGGTCAGATAGCAGCAATAGAATCTCTCCAATCATGAGGTAAAATCCATTTGGTCTTCCACTCCAGAAGAAGGACAGGAAAAAAAGTGGGTGGGCAAATCAGATTTGAGAAACAACCCTATATCTAGAAATTAAAGATACTGTGAGGGAACCCTGAATAGAAAAGATAAATTAGATATCCTCTGTAATACTATCAGGAAAGCTAATGGGCAATATAATGAAATAGCTGCATATGGTCAAAAGCTTCAGTATGTCCCTGTGGCACAGAATTTACTGAGGCCAGTGTGTAATCCTCTGAACCATAGAAGAATGTGCAGATTAAACTTGATACCTACTGCACACAGAGCGACTGCTCCACTTCTGAGTTTTCAGTAAGTACAGGTCCCATTCTGTTCCATTCCAGACCTTAGCAGGTTAACATTTTATAGAGAGGCAGGTGCAAATAAGGTAGGTAGCTGTCCAACTGCTAAAACTGACCCTCGTCATTCATTCGGGGGGAAGGGGAAGGAAACATCTGAAACTTGTACAGGTGCAAATTATGCCCACTGAAGGGAGGCTGGGCTCTTGAATATCTATTCTTCAGGACATCATCTAATCTAGCCATCTATTGTAGTTATAGAACACCAGTGAACATTGTATCCATATGCCAACCACAATCAGAGGAAAATCACACTATTATTTGAGATGGATTTTAAATCATTTGGCCACTTACTGAAATTTGGAATTCCTCCCACTCCTATTCCTTCCTTTCCTGTCCCTCATCTTTGCTCATCTATATCTCCTTACAGGTAGGCTGTGAAAAAAAGGATTTGGCACTGTGTTCTGAAAATGGTCAGCTGGAGCTTTCTAAATAATGTCTTATAATGGTATTATAGTTTGGACATCTATAAACATAGGTCTCTTGTTTGGGAATCGACAAATTGAGCGTGCTATCTCTCTTTGGTTCATCCTTCACCAATCAATGCATAATCTAGGCATCAGCTATAATACTATAGGTTCTACTTCCGGAACAATCTTCTGCAGAATGCTATCCGAAGACAATCAGTGATTTCATAATGGACTTTAGTCACTCTTTTACTGAGTTTTGGAGAACCTGGAAATGTGGTCCATTTCTACATCTTCCATATCCATCCATTTTGGTTGTTACTTACCTCCCTTTCCCCTGCACAAATCTGTGCAGATTTGGTTTAGAACTATGGAAAGGACAGGCTCAGATAAAAGAACTGACTCTAATCCTCCCCACGAAGTTGAACCAAACTCAAACCCATTTTTGAAACTAAAAAAAGTTTGGGCAACAATAACTTTTTATGTTTGAGCACCTCTGCAGGTCATGCTCCCAGCTGTGACCAATAGTTAGAGAGCCTGTTTAATGGTATTTCCTATCCTACTAGATATGGGAGATATCAGAATTCTCATGAGAGAATCTGTTCTCGAAAGATTGCCAGGCAGGTGTTGCACTTCAGAAGGTTTTAGATCATTTGGGAAAAGATGGGAGAACAGCATCCTACAGCTTGTGTTCCTTCATCTGTGAAATGGGGATAATACCCATTTTTGTAAAGTGCTTTGAAATTTTCATTTGGAAGGTGGGATATAGCACATAAGGTGTTCTTATTACTATTGCTTTGTGATTCTTGTTATGAGCCTGCACAATTATCTCCCATTTTTGTGAAATGAAAACCTGAATGTTTGTAGTTTCTTTGAGGAGCAAAAATTCAATTAGCAGTTTGTCTGTAGATGTAGCCTTTTTCATTCACAGTTGCAACATTTTTAATAGGCCGTATAACTCGCTGGCTGTCTTATGCCTCAGTAAACAATTGGTACCTGCTTTGCTTTTAATTACATAGATCGTGGTTGTAGTCAAATTGAATTTTTCTCCACTACAGATTTAAAATATCCTTGCAAGGGCAATTCTGGCTCTGATGCACAGCTACTGCTACTGGTAGTCACATACTCAGGCTTTAACTAACAAGGTACCATATGTTAACTTTGAATATGAATTATTCACTACAGGGGTAAGACAAGCCCCTTAGTCTATGTTAACCAGAAATATAATATTTATCAGAAACAGCTTAATAACAAGTGATTTTGGGAAGGTCTCTGGGCTTGTACATGCATGTTAAAAACATATACTGCATCTTTGCGGTCAGGACTACAACACTCAAGGGAACAGCGTTAGGCTCTTTCCTCACTTTGGTTGAGAGACACTGTAAAAGTTGGTCAGTTCAATATTTGATCTACCTCGTTTGTCTGCAACAACAATCAACATGTGGAGCCTTGCATCCATGAAAAACTTTGTAACAACACGCTAGTGTGAATGTGAAAGAGTAAAGGAAAATACATGGCAGGCTGTCAGTGGGATTATTTCCAATTCGAACTGTTAAGAGTCTTAGATATGGTTCTGAGTGACACAATTCAGACGGATAGGAAGAGCAGATTAGATTGCTACAAAGAAAGAGCTATACTGTGCCTAGCCTTCTGTAACCCATGTTAGGGCTACCCAGACTGCAGCCCTTCGCACCCAGGGCTAAATGCCAGCTCCACCATCCAGGGAGACAGTGGTCTGTGATTATATAGTGCTCTTCCTAATGTCACCAGTCCACTGGAGATGACTGGATGCATGAGAGTTGGTAGAGATTATGCTGTGCTCCATAAAACGAGACACAAAGCCTTCTGGTGGGGTGATGGTGCACCTCTGTGTGTATTTTAGTCCTTGTTCCCTTCCTTTCGTTGGTGTCTCTGAGATTTCCTGCTTATCTGTCATTTCTAGTCCCTTGATTTAGATCCCTTCTCTACTGCAAACACTTCTAGAGTGTTATCTAGTGGAGAACACTGGTAAGTTATAAGTTATGCTACCTGACTTTTCACTTTTATTATCTGGAATGTCACCAGCATGACCTAATTCTCTCAGTCTACTTCCATATTTACCTAACAACTCATTTAAGAGGTTCATCCACAATGGAGCAGATTTATGGGAAATCAAATACTGCCTGGAAAAGTAATTTTACTTGGGGACAAATGCCTGTTGTGATAATTGTGCCAACAAATGTACCCTAACTGTAAGCTCAACTGTAAAAAGTGAGTGAAAGTTCATAAATTGTCAGTTACCTGTTATATAATTTTTTTTAAGTAAGGAGACAGACAGACAATTAATTTAAATAGAAAGGATTTTACTAATACCACTCAAGGACTGTTAAGATTATAACTGGTAAACAAGAGGAGTAGAGAACCTGAAATCAAAGAATCAATATTGGTGTCTTGGAAATTAGGCTTATTGGTGGACAAAATAGTGAGAGGATGGAATATTCCTCTCAATACACTCTTTTGGGGTTCTTTAGCGGGCCACATTGCCAGGCCCTCCTGACCTTCAGGATTCTCCCCTTGTACAAAGGACTCAGAGCCATCTGTGTTGCAGTCACCCATGCTCATTTATTTACAGTGCACACAGTCAGTTCCCCAGTTCCTGCTCCCAGGCATTTTAAGGGCTCAGCGTTGCAGCTGGCTGGTCTCCCCCACCCTGCTTGACCACACCTCCCCCCTTTCCCAGTTTCCTGAGCTGTCCTATATATCCTCTTTGGCAAGGTAACCAGCTGTTCCCCCTTTGCCTCATTGGTCAGGCTCTGGCATAGCCTAATCAGTGCAGTCAGCTGTTGCCTGCTCCCTTTTTAGTTCTTGGCTCAGCTGACCTGCACCACCTCAGCCCAGCCCACTGGGTTAGGGGTGACAGAGGCAGCTGAGGGGTTTATCACCCTCCACTCTGTCACAGGTTCTTAAAAAGAAATAACTATGGGGAAAAAATCTGGCTACAGCAACTCTAGCTGATGAAAAAACAAAAAAGAGAGAAGAAGAGAGTCACTACCAGGACTGCTCCACTGTTTCCTGGAACCCCCAGACCTTCTTCACCTTAATCCTGAGAAATGTCCTGACCGGACTGGGCCAGATAATGGGTCCCAGTTGACATTGCCACCTCCACTGGCTCCAACTCAATCCCAAACATCACCTGGGATGTGAGACTTTGTGTCTCTCCTCCCCAGTCCCTGCCAGTATTTGTCCTTTTCCTTCCCTATCTTATTTCTCCTCTTTCCTGTACTTCTCCTTTTGCCTTCTGTTTAATAGGAGTCTGGTTTAGTCAAAAAGAGACAGCTAAAACCAGTGCCCTAAAGATCCTGACGCTGGAAAAAGTGTGCAGGTCACAGAGTGGTTGATAAGACTGTGCGCTGCGCCTGTGTTTTTCCAGCAGTGAGCTTGCCAGTGAGAGTCAAAACCTGAGAGAGAAGCTGCACTTTCTGTTTTTGCTGTTCATTTCTTTTCCCTTTTGTGTTTGTCTTGTTTTGTTTTCTTGCAAATGGGATTGGACGTTAACAACAACAGCTCTCATCCATCTCAACTAGCTTCTCTTTTCCCAAAAAGAACATTACCAACTAAAAGATTATAGAACAAAGGTTGCTTTTGTTTTGTTTTGTTTTGTTTTCCTTTAAAGACTCTCTACAGCCATAGGGAAAGAAAACAAAGAATGTTGTTAAAATGAAAGCCTTAATACTTTACATTTCAAATGCTTTAACTGTTTTTACTTCTTCTCTGTATCTTTAATAGAGGGTTTAAAGGGTTTTTAATAATGTATTTGGAATGGTACTGTGCTGGCTGAGGTCTCCATACATAACCACAAACCTTGTTTAAAACTGTCCAATGTTGAACAGTTTCAGGTTCATGTTAACATCTGTGACTCTTTCAGCCCATTTATTGTGTAGTCTATAGGACTAGCCTGCTTGCTTGCACATATATATTTCTTTATAGATTCAAGTATTGTTGTTTTATTATAATGGAGTCCTAGATTTATATTAAAGTATTTTAGCTGTAATGCAAGGTACCTTACAGGCCACATCCCTTATGAAAGCCAAGGCAGTTAGCATACATATGTTTGGGACCTTTGGCCCAGATAAGTAATGATGAGTTAAAGGATAAGACATATATGGTTATAACCTTTACCCTAGATAAGTAAGGAGGCATCAAAACAGAGGGGATGTCTCAGGTTATGCCCTGAGGAAACTTCACAGATACACCACAGAATCCACAAAGGGCCAGAAATAACAAAGGTGAGATAAACAAACTGTCTGGAACCGTCTGGAAAGGATGTGGAT
Organism: Emydura macquarii macquarii; assembly: GCF_026122565.2. Classification (NCBI taxonomy): domain Eukaryota; kingdom Metazoa; phylum Chordata; order Testudines; family Chelidae; genus Emydura; species Emydura macquarii. The sequence goes on from NW_027133667.1 coordinate 5,410,744, forward strand.
ATATCATTAATACGCATGAAACTGCCAGCCTGCAGAATAAGTGTACCCTAATAATTTTGGGGTGAAGAATCCAAGTTTGGACTTAGAAGGAGGACCCCTACTGCTCAGGGTATAAGAAGGGGCAAATCGTGTTAATTGGGGCGATCGTCAGCTACTCCTGCTTGAAGCTCCTTTTAGTTAGTGTTAAGATTTTGTTCTTCATTTATACTTAGTATTATTTGAAGTGTTAGTCTTAGCCTTATAGTTCTTAGCCCTCAAAGTATTGTCTAGCTCTCCACCCCTCTACTCAAGAGTTGAGGAATCGAACATTTCTCTCAACCAGGTCATCAGGGAAGGGTGTGAGTATATTAATCCAAAGCATATCGTAGATATATATATATCACTTGAGTCTCTAAAATAAGACTGTAATCCTATCCATTTGATTATTCATTTTCTTTTAATCAGTCATTTGTCTATCATTTTATGTAATCTTAATAAAAGCTTATAAAATTATACAAATTTGGCTATCACTGTGAACCTTCCTGTCATGCACTCCGGGGTCCCTATAAAACTCTTCTGGAGCCTGATTCCAGGACAAGAACCTCATTATCTTCTGATCAGATCAATTGGCGAGCCTATAACCCCATTCAAATGACTAAAACACCCAAAATCAGGCTACAGACCGGCGAGCCAGCAGGAGACTCGAGAAGTGGGCGACAGGAATTCTAGGTGTTTCCAGGTATTTGGAGACTCACCTGACGTAAATTGATCTAAAGAGCAAAGAAAGCTATCTGTGTATGAGTCTGGTAGGCTGCTTTGAAACACCGGAAACTTGATTTCCTTTGACTGTTTCTTGGCAGTGGTCCCAGAAGTGTTTTTCTGTTTCACTATAGCATACGTTTATGAGTAGCAATTAATCTTGCAAGAAAAAGTTGTATTGTTTAAAGTGATATGCGCGTTTAAGGGGCTTTGGAGTGTAGGAAGAGTATTGATATTAAGGTACCAGAAGTGGATGTAATTGCAGTAGCACTGGGGCCCGGTGACCCACACTTTGAGGTGGTGGAGAAGTTGATTTTTGCCTTGTTTAAGCCGCCAGAAAGGCCACAGTATTTTCAATCTTTACAACTCTCCCGGGCTGCGCCCACATCTGTTTTTTCACTAGCTTACCCCAGCTGTTTGGTAGGTCCCGACTGGGTATAGGCCTCTTGATCAACTAACAACACATTAGCCATCGAGGGAAGAAAAGGGAACTCACCCCCACCCTTCTGTTTTTCGGACTTGTCTGAAGTAACTGAAATAAAATTGTTGACACCGGTCAGGGGTGTTATTTCTCCTTTTATTATCTCTTCTTTTGTTATCGAAGGGATGCCTTCAGATTGAGAGTTAGAGATTTTAAAGTTTAGAATATAGTGGTTATTACTATAATGTTGGAAATTAGGCTAGCCAATAGAGTTTAAGTTTAGAGTTTAAGTTCTTCATTTTGGATTTTAAGTAAACTCATTTAGTGTTAAGATGAGTGAGGCAAAAGCCATAGAATTTGTGGGCATCGCCCGCAGTACAGCTTTGGAAAATGTTGCCAGGAAATACATTAAGGAACACAGAGGAGATTTGGGACAACTAAAAGACAGTAAAGTATCTCTGAACATAATAATCCATGGGGTTTTGTGAGTCAGGTTTTTGATCAGGAGGTAGAACAAAAGAAAAGAAAGGCTAAAGAGGTGAAAGGAATTGCTGTAGAGTGTTTGCTGATGGCTTGTAGAGCACTTGGGTGGAAATTGAATAAGAAAATAGAGTTACTTAGAAAAGCCCAGCAAACTTTGGAGGAGAAAGAGAAAACTAACTGGAAGCTAACAAATTGGCTAAGTGATATGGTACCTTTAGAAGCAGAGTCAGAGGTTACGTCTCAGGAGTTGCAAGAAGAGCCAGAAGAGGAAGCTAGTGGTAAAGCAGTTGCAAGCAGTCTGCCAGCAGAAAAGGGAAGTCCTAGAGTGGCAGAGCAGGAGGAGGAGTTGGACATCATCTCAGAGGAGTTGACTGGTGATGTACAGCATAAGACGAGCAGAGCAAAAGGGGAGGAGATATCTTCTCTTCCGTTAGCATCTGCTCTTGTTAGAGAAGAGGATGTGCCTTTGGATTCTGAGATTGTGCAGGGATTGGAACATGCGGTTTCACAAGTGACACAAGCAGCTAGTGCCTGTGATATAGTAATGTTTAGATTACAACAGAAAGCAATACAACAGCCCAGGGATGCCATCCCTGCATCCCCACCTAATGTTACATTGGCATCATATAGTTCAAGAGTTCTAGATCCTTTGGGTGATCACTTGGTGTCATTTGAACAATCATTACAAGCACTGCCTAGATCCCTTGAATTTCATGGACCGAGATCACTCCCTTGGTATATGCTGATATCTCCTGGTGTACTTGTAGAGCACCCAACTACACCCCTTCAGGAACTAGGGAATGTCCTGCACCAGTGTGGGGAAGCCTTAAGTGGGGAACGTAGAAATTTAATGGAAAGGTACCCTGACCCAAACCTAGAACTGTGTTCAGCGGAAAGTTCTGATAGTTCTGATGATGGAAGTACTAATCAGGACAGGAGTAGAACCCCATCTTCTGATTTTGGGAGTTAAACCCCGGCAATCATAAATTCAGATTCAGATTGTCCTGTGGCAGTAGTTACAGATATTAAGACCCTTGATTTGGTGGCTAAGCAAGTAGGACTGATGGAAGATACTTCTGTTACAGTACATACACAACATGTACAGGAAATGGCAAAAGTGTTTGGCTTTCCAAGGGAAGACTGGGTTAAAATCCTACAGCTCATGGTAAATCGAGCGTTATGGAGTACCTTACCCCCTGAATATAAAGTGGGCGATAAATCTTTTAAGGAAACAATAGCCCTATTATAACATAATCAGCACCCAGGGCAAGCTGGAGTGGCCATCCTGTCGAATTTAAAGCAAAGACTTAACGAGTCTCCACATCAATTTCATCTTCGGTTAAGTGCAGCTTGGCACAGTCACATGAGAGAAGACATAGTCGGGCCACAATACGTTAGCTTGTTGATCAATACTTCTCTTCCACATTTGCAGGAAAAGGTTAATATGCATGTCAATGATAACACTTCCTTGAAAGATGCATTGGCCTTATTGGCTAAGGCACATGCCCAGCGAGGCCTTAAATTAGGTCGGTGTGGGCCCCCTGTTGTAACACTTCAGGAGCCACACTCTAATCCCACAGTAAGAACTGAGGGACCTTTGAGGACATCACCACAAGGATTACACTGAGGCTTTTCTAAATTCCCTGGAAACCAACATTGGCAAAATAATTCTAACTCAGGTAATAATCCTGGACCTTCCAGTGGGCGTTCCCCTCGACAGGGTTATACATTTGGACCCCATGCAGGATTCCAGGATTGTGTTCCTTTCTTTTCAGATACGACCCAGAACCAATCACGACCTCAGGGATCCAGATCACCACTGCCCCACCGAAATGAGGACTTGGTCATGCTGATGTTTAAAGTAATGCAGCAGATTCTGGAAGCTCAACGCCAGGATATCCGGGAACTTCGGACACACTTAGCTGAGCTGATGTTGGAAAGCCAAAGCCCAGTACTCTCGGACCGTCCCATGGCCTCCATTGACTCATTTTCTTCTCTCCCAGGGACAGCTTCCCCTCCTACAGGGTTGGCTGCCCCCGCAGAGATGGCTGGAGAACTCGTGGACTACTTGTCTGCAGAATACTCAGCATGCTGCCATCAGGCCCCAAGTGAAGTTATAGCCCGTTTAGGAAGGGATGCAAGCAGGAGACCCACAATATCTGCGGTGGTAGGGGGCTGCCACATGAATTTTATTATAGATACTGGGGCAGTGATTAGCATTATCTATGTTAAAGACCCTAGATCCTCTCCTCTGTCTTCAAGGCATACAAAAATAATATCAACTTTTGCAAGTAACCAGGTTATAACCACACTGTCTAAACCCATTGAAGTACAAATAGGTCACCTGCGAAAAACTCATACCTTTGCTCTAATGAGATTGGCAGACCCAAGAAACAGCTTACTAGGATCTGATTTCCTATACAAACAGGGATGTGTTATTGACTTGATAATCAGTTGCTGTATTTTACAGTGCAGGCAAATGACTACCCACCGGTGATCGTGCCTGAATGTGGCATGGTGTCTCCAGTGGAGGAATCAGAACCAGAAGGCTATAACCTGGACAAAATAGTGGCTAAACACGCAGACTAACCTGAGTTACAAGCTTTGCTCTGCATGCATGTGGACACATTTGCTACACACAAACATGATTGTGGATGTATAGCAGTCACTATTGTTGTAGAAGGAGGAGATATACCAGCCCAGAAACAATATCCTGACCCAGACCAAGCCAAACCATATATAGACAAGACTGTTAAGTCTTTACTAACACAGGGAGTACTACATAGATGTACTTCCACTGCCAATTCCCTTATCTGGCTTGTTAGGAAACCAGATGGTTCCTGGTGTCTCACAATTGATTACCAGATGTCTTAATCAAGTAACACCTACTTGTGCCTCAACAGTGGCCAAAATGTCAGACCTTCTCATGTGCTTTGATCCGGAAGCAGCATGGTTTATTGTTCTTGATATCAGTAACAGCTTTTGGACATTACCATTAGCCCACATTTCCCAGTACTAATTTGCGTTTAGTTTCCAAGGATTCCAATATACTTGGAATCGTTTACCCCAGGAATACAAAATTTCCCCGGCATTGTTTCATGCGCAAATGAGGCGGGTTCATCACTTCTGAAAATGTGACTTAAGCTCCTAAAGTCATTTAGGTGCTTTTGAAAATTTTACCCAAGGTGCAAGACATGCTTGAGAAGACACCAAATCCCCTCCAAAGGACAGAACCAATAGTTGGTCTTCCTGCATTTAGGTGTGAAAGCCCACACAGCCAACACACACATTAAGTAAAGGCAAAGTCAAATAAGGGTGGTGGCACATTGTGAATATTAGGGATGGTTGAAAATTTTGTCAAAAACTTTTTAACAGTTGTTAGAACTTTGCAGAAATGGTTGCAAATAAATTTCCTATTGTTTGACGTTTTCCAATTTTTCCATTAAAAGATTCAAAACAACGTATTTTGATTCAAATAAAATAAAATTGATATAACCATTTTCCAGACCTGGCTTAGGAGGGGCACTTTGGGTCAATATGATAGATGGTACAGTGGCAGAGGTGTTTTGAGGGACTAAAACTGGAATAGTAGGGTCACTACAGGTGGATTTTTAGAGTTGTATAGGGGCCCAGTACCACAATAGACTGATAGAGCTGTGGAAGGAAGGAAGAGGAAGTTTATAATGGCACCTACTGGCATTATGCTTGGCCCATCCCTCATCAGCAAAATTCACCAACACAGTAGCTGTCTGTGTGGTGGGAGCCGGGACTACAAGCAAGGGGGAGCTGTCTATATATTATTTCACTACTCAACTCCTCAGCACTCCATAACTCTCCAAGTCTGAAACTGAACGAAGCCACAGTGATGCCACACTGATTTACAGATGTCATGTACCTCAGTCAGACATGCCTTGTGATGCTGTTGAAGAAAGCTGTGACTTGGAGGCATATTTCACAGCTGTCTGCTCTGAGTCTGTGACTTCAAAGGGGTATCTGAAAGGGAATGTTTGAAGACAAGACAGATTGCCTGTAAATCTTTTTTTTCCTCCCAGGGTATAACCACCTTTAGAATATTTTGGTATAACTGCTTCTCGGTTGGCTTTTTCTTATTTTACAAACAAAACAAAAAGAAAAGAAAACAGAGCTACATGCTCTGAGTCTACATGCTATCATATTAATGTAGGAGTCTCCAACTCCTACTGTTACCATGCTACTCGCCATCTTGATGCCTGCCTTTCAGGTCAAGATGGAGCAATGCATCCTGGGAGCTGTAGTTCCCATAGGCTAGTGGTTCTTAACCTTTTCCATACTTTGACAGTATGTTACAGCAGAGAGTCACAACATGGACTCCCACTGCCAGGTTAGCTCTAAAGAAAGGGAGGATGCTCAGGAATCCCTGAGACCTGTTTGTGATGATCCTGGAGCTTGTGAACCCCAGGTTTGAAAAAAACATGCTATTAGCCATATCACTAAGGTGGTGCTAGATTCAGTTTTCTCTGTTTTTATGCAATTAAAGTTTGAGCCTAGATATTATCTACCTTAGGGTTTTATCTTGCCACCCATCTCCACAGCATCTGAGAACCTTCCATATAAAATCAATAGCAATAGTGAAGTGGCTAATGGATTTCATGGAATTTCTGGGACTTCTTTTTAGGGTTAAAAAATTCTGCTTGGGGCAGGTTTATAGTTGGAGTATAAAAGCTATAATAACTCAGTGCAATTTTATTTAGGGTATAAAAAGTCTATTTGGGTTTGGTTGTGTTTTCATTTGTTTGACTGACTTATTTATTAATTTAGAGCATCTTTTTGCTTATTATGATTTTTTAACTGCAGTGCAGTTCTTGATTGGTTAAAGTTTGGACACTCCTATTGGAGGGGTGCATGATTAAGTGATTTACAGTTAGGTAAATGTTTGACTGGTTAACCAGTTGCATGACATTGTAGGGGAATGTCCTTTAGATTTTAATGATCTATATCTTTATATTTACTACTTTGTGAATGAGCATTTGAAAATGTCAATCGCCACCCTTTCTAGAGACCCATAATGAATCTGCGTCCACTCATAAATAATGCAGTCATCCTAAACAAATGCCAATAAAACCTCTATACCATCCACAACATCATATATTTTCTCTGTATACATGAGTTGGCTTAAACACTCAAGGGGACTATTGGCCTTCTATATTTCCTCATTGCCTTATGCCGAGTGATGTGCATATTCAGAACATTGTAAAATCTTAACAGGTTATCAGCACCTTCTGTTTAAAATTGAGGGCTCCCTTAGTAACAGTGATGGGGGTACGGGCAGAGCTGTTCTGAAGAAGGAGGAACCCTATTGTGGGGAGAAGAGATGAGCTAAACTTTGTGTTGTGTGCAGGTTTACTTGATGAATAAAGCCAAACCTCAGGAAAAGGCTTAGTTTGGTCTCTACATAATGTGTGGATTGTGTTCTTAGGAAATCAGCCCACAGTGAGGTATTTACAGACCGACCAAAAATTCCTTTTTATTTCAGTCCCTCACATGCATGGGCAATCAGGAAATGGCCTGTTACACCTTTTCGTGTGTGTTGGGGGGAGAAGGGTTGTTCTAAACATTCACCAGTCTGACTTTGAGTTGAGATGTGGGTGGAGAGAAGCACTGATCTAATTATATGATAAGGATGGACAGGGTCAGAAAGTAATAGGTGACAGGGAGATATTTAACACCAGAGCGTCTGATAGCGTGTGGGGCAGTGACCCACCTGGGTGTTATCAATTAATGAGATCCAAACTGACTGTCATCCTGAGCTATGTGTTCAATGGAATAATATACAGAACAATTTACTGGTGAAATTAAAAATAGCTCTACTATACTACTTCACATGCTCATGCACTAAGAATGAAATTCCAGCCAGTTCTATCTCAGAGGCAACAGGCTGGAGAAGGCATTACCAGTGGAATCCTGTCTGAGTTTTCCTTGCTCTGACACTAAATGACAATGGCTGTAGCTGCTGTACATGGCTGATAGATACACTGACTTCAGTGCCCACTGATTAAATAGTTGCCACTCAAAAATCTCTTTAGCATTATGGCTTCTACTTCACATTTATTTTCCAAGCATGGGTTTATCTGTGTACATATGTGAGATTGCGAGTGTCTATGTTTATGGGGAGCAACTGTATGTGTCTTTTGATTTTGTGACCATCTGTCTTGCTGTGCAGGTGGATCTATGTAAGAATGTCATCAAGGTTAAACACACAAAGAGTGTGGGAAGTTGGAGGAAGAGTTACAACAAATGGCAAGGGGATGAAAAATAGGATTTTTCTTTGTTTTCATCTGAAGCAGATATTTACAAAATCTCTTCCATTATTTTTTCAAATTAGATGTTACCAGTAAGTAACAGTTTAAATCACACACAGGAAACTTGGATTGTAGTGTTGATGCAAATAAGATCAAGCATTAGGAATAGAGTCTTCCCAAATAACATTAGTACATCTGATAGTATGGACTTCCTGACTATTGCTGGCTGTTGGAATTTATTTTATTCATACTTTGCCTCCACAAACATTTATACCAGAGGTCAGAAAAAAATACATGCCTAAAGTCTGAGAAAGAGATTGGAGAAGTAGCCAGGTTCTTTCATAGAATCATAGAATATTAGAGTTGGAAGGGCCCTCAGGAGGTCATCTAGTCCAAACCCCTGCTCAAAGCAGGACTAACCTCAGCTAAATCATCCCAGCCAGGGCTTTGTCAAGCGCAGCTTAAAAACCTCTAAGGATGGAGATTCCACCACCGTCCTAGGTAACACATTCCAGTGCTTCACCACCCTCCTAGTGAGAAACTTTTCCCTAATACCCAACCTACACCTCCCCCACTGCAACCTGAGACCATTGCTCCTTGTTCTGTCATCTACTACCATTGAGAACAGCCTAGCTCCATCCTCTCTGGACCCCCTTTTAGGTAGTTAAAGGCCGCTATCAAATCCCCCCTCATTCTTCTCTTTTGCAGACTAAACAAGCCCAGTTCCCTCAGTGTCTCCTCATAAGTCTTGTGTTCCAGCCCTCTAATCATTTTTGTTGCTCTCCGCTGGACTCTCTCAACTTGTCCACATCCTTTTTGTAGTTGGGGGGGGGGGGGGGCAAAACTGGACACAATACTCCAAATGCAGCCTCACCAATGCCGAATAGAGGGGAATAATCACTTCCTTTGATCTACTTGTTAGGGTGCGCAAGACTTTGTGACTCGAAATCAGTATAGCTTGACAAGAGCAAGGCCCTGAAAGCATTGCTAAGCTCTTGCAGCAAGTATAGCAAGAGTTAGGCTTCTCAGTAGCAGAACCCAGATACTGCCCTCTGACCGACCTTGGACCAAAAGAGGAAGTGCCATGGGGCCTGGAAAATCCCGAGATGAAAACATAAACCTGTTGATGCTCGATAAGCAGAATAATTCCTGTTTTAGCAATAAATTAAGCAGACGTAATGCTATAATTAAGTTCTTTTTCGAAGTAAACAACTAACGTCACCTCATTCCAAAAAGTCCCTAACTAACTACCAATAGACTAATAGTAATCAAATGTTAAGGCCCAATCCCTAAGGGGGATTGAGATATACGTCATACATTGCTGGGTAAATCTTATTGTAAAGTCTAGAGGAAAAAAGGGTATATCAGACCCCCCGGAAGCCTCCTTTCTGAGACTCTCTGTGAATCCGTGGAAGTGCCAGCGGATGCCTCGGCCAGGACGGTTCCCCGGGCGCCACTCGCTTATCAGAACCAAGTATGGGTCTCCTCGTTCTTGTATTGGTAAGCGCCCCTTTACCCGCTTAGATAAGTCTACCTCTCCTAGATCAATGGGCCCCCAGGCATATATTGCTGTAGGTATCCTCTTGGCGGGTTTCTTCCTTGCTGTATGGCTCACCTCACTGTTTACTAATTGTTGCTGCTGCTGCTGTTGCTCAGCCGATGATAACAATAACAATAATAATGAACGTGGGCACTTCCCCTAGTATAGGATGCCCATGCATACCTGCAAGTTGTTACCTTTTATCTTTGTGATTGATTGTGCCTGCATTTTACTCCTTGTATTAAGACTTGTGCTGGAACTTCTATTTCATTATGGCAGAGGACTTCCAGTCTTGTCTTTGTCTCGTTACCTCTTTCAATAAATAAGCTAAATTCTAAATCCATTTTGTCCGTTTGCTCCATTCCCGCCACCGAGATAAAATACCGAGCCTTACACTATTGACAATGCTCCTACTAATGCAGCCCAATATGCTATTAGTCTTCTTCGCAACCAGGGCACACTGCTGACTCATATCCAGCTTCTTATCCACTGTAACCCCCAGGTCCTTTTCTGCAGAACTGCTGCCTACCCCGTCGGTCCCCAGTCTGTAGCTGTGCATGGGATTCTTCCATCCAAAGTGCAGAACTCTGCACTTGTCCTTGTTGAACCTCATCAGATTTCTTTTGGCCCAATCCTCCAATTTGTCTAGGTCACTCTGTACCTTATCCCTACCTTCCAGGATATCCACCACTTCCTCCGGCTTAGTGTCATCTGCAAACTTGCTGAGGGTGCAATCTACCCCATCCTTCAGATCTTTCGATGAAGAGCTTCTCACCCTATCCTGTAGTCTGCATGGAGAAAGGCAGCCTATTCTTCTTCTTCAGTCTGCTTTGCTCTGTGGGTGTATTTAGTGCTCAAAAAAGTGAAGGGCTGATACAACTATGTAGAACTATGCAGAGCCTGTGAGTCCAACTGTGAAAATGTACCTTGACCTTAATCTATAGCAAGCCCCAGTTATTCCAGTCCTGAGTTTCTATTCAGCTCTGCTAATTCTCCTCATTTGTGCCCTGCAATACCTTTTGCCATTCCAATACTAGAAAGGCAGCACAGTGGTCTTTTGGCATTCAGTAAATAGTGATGCAATGTTTCTTGCTGCAGAAAATGTACTGATGCTTGACTAAAGACAATGACAATATAATTAAATGAAACAAGTTTTATATGTTTCAGACTGTAACAAATCTGTGCATATGTGTATTTTAGATGGTATGGGGAATAATTAAGCAGACTTTCACTAGGTGGTTCATTAAGTCACAAAGTATATTTTGTGTTGGCTACTGTTAGTGTTAAGGTAAAGCATATTTTTTTTATAAATAATGTCACTTTTGATCCGAACTCCATTCTAGCAGGTAGCCTGAGGAGTTGAGTCTCATGTCTCACATGCACTGTGGAGATTTTCATCCCCTTAACATGCTTTTCCTCCTCCCCTTTACTTTAACAGTGATATGCACTTGGGGCACCAGGGGGTCCCTTGTTAAAACTCTGCCATCAAACTGACAGGAGCTTTGGACTCATTTCTCTGCCTCGGATGGAGTTCACCATCTCCCTGCCTACTACTCTGGCACCCCTGCCAAATACGGCACCCCTGCAACTTATACAAATGCTTATGAAGAGCCCCTTTTAAAAAAAGAAAACACTTTGGGATGTACCAAATTGCTCCAAATATCAGATATTTTTGACACATGCAAGGATCCTCCCCTAGAAAGTCCCCACCTCCAACTCAAGCTATACAAACTGAATACTTTGCTATGCAGCCAACATATTCCGCACTTTTTTCAAGAGCAAAGCATCAATATTCTCAGAAATCACCCTTCATATAAATGTGTTTGCCTGGTGGTGCCGTCTCCTTTGGTTGTGGCTATGAGAAAGCATTTATATTTGAATGGCAAAAGAAATGTATGGATTTCCAATTATCTCAAACACATCTCTCTGTGAACATTTGTGCCCTGGACACAGACTCAAAGAAAAATCTTTACAGAAGACCTGATCAGTATGGCACCATGCTTCCAAATAGAAGGAAAGAAGACCTGATCCAAAGTCTGTTAACGTCAAGGAAAAGACTCCCACTGACTTGAATGGGATTTGACTCAGGCCCAGAAAGTACGGCTGTCTCTAAGGGTCTCTGAAGGGGTCAGTAAAGCATTTTGTGTGTGAAAAGTGCTGCTCTTTGCATTGCCAAGTCCTGAAAAGGAGGGATCCTAAATTGCATTTGAGACTTATATGCAACCAGTGAGTGACAGCTGGTGTTACTGATGAGAAAACTTCAGAAGACTTAGTGGTTTGATTTAGATAAACAACCTATAATTTGTATGCTTATTTGAGAGCCCTTTGAATCTGCAAATTTGGGAGCACTGCCTCATTCACAAGATTTCTGGTACTTCCTGCTTCCAGTCAAGCTAGGAAAACTGTGGATGTTTTGACACTTCCCCTGCTGGCTCTAATAGGAGCCTGGGAGATTAGAGGCAGAGGAGACTGAGAAATCTCTTTGAAGAAAAGTTAAGTGAACATTTAATCAAAACTCAAAAGTAGCAGGTTGAGTTTTGTGCAGTGGTTAAAAGATATACCTGTCCCCCATTGTTACATACAGCTAGGGTGAACTATCATGGTTGAAAATGTCAAAGTCAACCAAGGTTATTGGGAGGTGTGGGTCTGAAGCCCCTAGTCGGCTTTGAGAACGTCAGCTCATATATAGTCTTGCCCGTTTGGCTTGAGTGGTCAGTCGAGATTCTGAACCTTAAGGGGTTGTTTCCATTAGAATGAGAAATTGATGACATGAGTCAGGAATATTCTTGGTCTAATCACACAGAATGTACCAAAGCCCTTTTCCCCTGCACACAGTTGATGCAAACAACAGCAAGGTGTTTCCTTGTCAGAAACCTGAAGGTCTGCCATTCCAATGAGCTCCATACCCAAGAAGCCCCAGCCTCTGCTTCCTCTCAGAGCTGTGCTCATGACTTTTTCTAGCTTTCTTTGCCTCCAATCCACAAATGCCCTGCTACCCATACCCTCACCCCTGTGTTTGAAACATGAGGAATCCCTTAGTCCACACACCATACCTCAGACCTGGCCTGTGACCTGGTAACTTGGATGGTAGCTCCACAGCCCTCACCTGTTTTTACTATCTAATGGGGCTTGATTGCTCCTTTTGATGAGCCTGAACAAGAGTGCTTGGCACACCCATTGACTTTAATGAGGTCTGTGGTTATCTTTGGAACCAAGACTCAACTCCTGGCAGCCATTATCTCCTTTCAGCATAACAACATGTCCTAATAATTCGTTCAGAGACCAAACACAGGGGTGACATAAATGGTGGTGTCAGCTACACCCTCAATATGTGTGTATAACAGCAGTCTGAGGAGGTGAAAAATGGCAGCATTATAGAAAGAATAGCAATCAACAGCAATGTGAGATATTGTAAGATTACTTCATTTTACATCCTCCTGTTACGTGCTTTTCTTGCTACAACTCTGCCTTTCTGCCTCATGTTTCCTCGGCATGTAACATGCACTTGCTGATGTGAGGTTTACATTTCCATTAACATCACCTCAGAACTGAAATCTGTAGAGAGCTGGCTACTTACTGCATAGGGAAGTCATTCATGGAAAGAAAGGACTCTTTCCCCTCCTCTCCTGAATGCCATCAGTAAATCCACACAAAATTAAAGCTGCACTGACTTCTATGAAGTACTTCCACCATGCTGGGAAGGATCTGGTAGGGCAACTCAGGACCTGACCAGAAAAAGGACTTTCCTGAATAGGTTTTCAGTATCTTATGGCTGCTGCCAGGATGGTGGTGGAACTTTAGTGAAATGAACAGGATAGCTAGGGTTATTTTTTTGCATTTTTGGGATAGTCCCTAATCCAGGCATGATTTGGAAAAGCATTAGACCTTTGAGGCCTGCATGCTTGTCAGAGCCAAGACTGTGCCTGCGAGATCACCAAAAATCCCAGCTGTATGCCAGCACCCTGTGGATCTAAGGTGAGCATTAATTGGACAACAGCACAGCAAATGAACTGAAGGAGCAGCAGTGAAGTGCATGCTAGTTATCAAAGATTATAGGCCAGTTTGGTGATGCTATTCAGGAGAGTTCGTTTTGATTCCATGTCAGAGGAACTCGCTCTCCCCCGCGGCCCTATTGGGGACTCTATGCTCCCCCATCCTACCCACACACACCGCAGGAGACCCTATGCTCCCACCTCCACCAGGGAGCCTGTGCTTCCCCATTAACTGACCCCTTCCTTGCCTGCCCCACCAGGGCCGTTTTAAGACCTTCGTAGGCCCTAGGCACGCTTGCCTTCGTAGGCCCCCCGACTGAAATAACTAATTTGATTTTAAGCTATTAATAAATAGTTTTTTAAATAGAAATAAAAAAATTATATATAAGAAAAGTTTCGTAGGCCCTAGGCACTGTGCCTATTGTGCCCAATGGATAATACGGCCCTGTGCCCCACCCCCAGAGGCTCTGCTCACTGCCTCGCTGCCATTGGTTAGGAGGATTGTCACTCCGTATCATCTCAGCTGCTGATTGGTGGAGGCAGAGGAGGGGGCGGGTTGGTGAGCTCCGGAGAAGGCTGGCTCCTGGAGGAGGGGATCTGGCTACTCAGAGCTGCAGCTAAGAGCTCTGCCCGGGGTTGGGCATGCACTGCGAGAAGACCTCTGGTATGAAACTCGGGGGCAAGTGCCCCCTGCACCCTGCCTAAGAGGTGCCCTCACCTCATGTCAGCTCCTGCGTGGCCCCGAGGTCTGGAGGAGTTCTGTGCCCCCACCAATTATTGGGAGGCCTGTGTCCCTGCTTGTAACCCCCTTGTGCATGCCTCTACTACAGAGGCAGCTTATTCAACTTCAAAGAGGGGAGGCAGTGACCCCATGACTCAGTGGTGACCACTCTGGACAATTAAGGTGCAGCACTTAGGGGCTCCAAGGGGAATTCTATTCTGTTTTCCTTACCTGGCAAGCAAGGCAGTGAATTATAAAATTCCATTTAGATTATATACCCATTTGAGCAAGGACTGCCCCTTACCATGTGTATGTACAGCACCTAGCGCAGTGGGGTCCTGATCTCAGTTGGAGCCTCCAAGTGCTATGGCATTACAAACTGATAAATAAATAAATAATTATTATTAACAATACCAATGATAAATAAGATCTTCAGATCTCCAAAAGGGTTCTGGGGACATCCTTCACAAAGGAAAAGTTTGTTAATTACACTTGATAAAAGCATACATTTTTTGTCTATTGATTTGGCCATATATGGTAGATCTGCCATATTTGTGCAATTTTATTCCATTTTTACGAATATTGCTTAAAACATTTACCATCTGATAATTCCATCTAACTCTTTCCTTCTGGTAAAAATATTAGATAGATGTAAGAAGCAGTTTTAAGCAGAGTGGCTGTGGGCAGTTTGCATGTTCTGAACAGTGCTGTATCATAGGAGGACACAGCCTGCTGGCTAGCTAAGTAATGCAACCCGTCTCCTGCCACATTAAAAACATTCAAAAGATACCTTGGAATCTGTTTCTCATTACCGGAGACATGCAGTGAGTGGCTGAATGAAGAGCAAGTACATCCAAGTGCTGTATTATAATCTCCTGTGTCTGTCTTCTCACACAGAGGTAAGATCCACTTGTGCAGTATATATCTGATTCTTCTCAGCTCTCCAGGTACTGTTTGAATTCAGCATTGAATATTTCCTTTTTTTTCTTCTCTCTCTTTTTCCTTTCTATCTTATAAATAGCCCAGGTATTTCTTCTTTGTTCCTATTATGACATCTCAGGTATCTCTTATTATCCCCTTATTTTTATTCAAGACGCGTCTAGAGCAGCAGCAGCCGCCACTGCAGCCAGTGTAAAATGTAGTCAGGGCTAATCATGATTCGGGCTATTCTTTTTCTTACCTCCTTTAAAAAAAGCTGTTCTGCAATAGGTGGAACATCAGAAATAAATGCAATGCATGTGAAATATAATAGGATATACATATATAGAGAGAGCGAGACAAACACTTATTTCCCTCTATATATTTATTGTACTTATATTCTTTCCTTTTCCACCCTTTTCTTTCTTTTTCTCCCGTTTAATTTTCTTTCTTTCTTTCTTTCTTTCTTTCTTTCTTTCTTTCTTTCTTTCTTTCTTCTCAACATCATCTACAAGCATTTTGGATTTAGCTATGAGTATTGGATGTAGAACAGTAAATCTACTATAACCCTAATTATGGATTTAAACCCTATTTAAATCAACTGGTGTTTCACTTAGGAAAGTGAAAGCCCACTGAGTTTGAGATATCTGGAACCTCTCAAACTCTTTTTCGGTTTAAGGGTTAACAATTTTTTTTTCTAATTTCACAACAGAACTAAGGGGTTATCTAAAATGTGCAGAGAATATTTGCTTGAATAAAAACTGAATTCACTTTTGCTGCTGTATGCTCATGCCACTTTTGTGTTTCTCCTCTGTAAATATTCTAGAGAATAAATTTAACAGCAGGGACGTTCATAAAAACAGCAAATTTTAAGTGGATATTAGAGAATAGCTATGGAAAACAAATTTTGAATTCATACATATCAGGATTAACAATGGAAGCCTGATTTACCTGTGTTCCCAATCCAGGCTAAATTATCACTGCTTGAATTTCAGATAGTCACAAAAAACTGCTCACAAATAATCTGCAGGCCAAGGGCCTCATTGAAGTAAAAGGAAAGAACTCTCACCCTGAATCTTCTGAGATCCAGGCTTCTTGTGCTGTTTCGATACTCACCTTGCTCTTCACAATGAAGCAGCAAGGGACAGCCGGAGCAATGCAGTCATGGGAAAAAAAATACAGTCCTGGGTTTGTTTTTGACAGATTTCCAAGCAGAGACGTTCTCCAAGTTGCTGTCAGTGTTGTAGACCTCACATTGTGGGACTGACAGATACATCATGATCAGGCAGGAAGTTTTATTTTTATCTTGTGATTTTAAGTTATATTTAGGGCCTACCAGCCCAGCAGTATCTATGTTAATGATCACGTGTGTGTGTGTGGCACTGGAAGCCTCCCTTTCTTTCCAGTGTTGAAGAGATATAAAGCAGGCCAGAATGGCAGCATTAAGCCATCGTTCAGATGATGTGTAAAACAGACGTCCTGATTATTCAGTCATTCAAGATCCGATGGCCCTTTTCTCAGGACTAGGGACCTAATGTGTTGGCCACATCCCCGTTTTGGTAATTTCATTTTGCCTCCATTCATAAGTGTCACAACCGTGTCATGGGCAGCCATACCTAGTGGTTAGAGCCAGGGTTCACAGTCATGGGACAGGAGTCAAGAGTCAGCTGGGTCAGGATACTGGGAGATCAGAAGCAGGAGACAAACTTGAGAGCAGAACCATGAATCAGTAACCAGTCAGGCTGGGTTAGGCTACCAGAGAGTCGGAGGCAGGAGACAAACTGGAGATGAGAACCATGGGTCAGGAATCAGAGTCAGACTGGGTCAGGATACCAAGAGGTCAGAGGCAGGAGACAAACCAGAGATTGGAACCAAAAATCAGACAGCAGGAGTCAAGCTGGGTTGAGATGCCAGGAAGTCAAGCCAGGGATGCAAAAGCCACACAGTCCAGAGAAGGGTGAAGCCCAATTGCATGGACAACTTTCTGTTCTTGTGCTGGATTTGTATAGAAGCTGTGGACCAATCAGGACCCGCCCAGCATTCTGCCAATCAGGGTCCAGGACTGGAGTCTTCTGTCAGGGTTCAGCTTCTGCCCTAGGAAGTGTTAGCCAATCACTGGGTGGCAGGTTGGCGCTTACTAGACAATTCCTGACAATAAGGAAGAGACTTTAAAAGGCACAAATAGTGGTTAGGGGCCTAAATCCTATTAAAAGTCAATAGGAGCTGGGTGCCAAACTGCCACCGGTACCTTTGACAATCTCCTAAATAAATAAAATTTAGCATTTATTGTACTTCTGTTCTTCCAATCCCCTTGCAAAAAGAGCTGGAGGAAAGCTGCAAAACATTTCCCAACTGCTTGTCGGTCTGATTCGTAAACAAGTTGGCTTTAGCTGTGTTCAGACTCATTTGTTTTTTCTTTTAGCTAATGTTGTAAGCTGGGATTTTTGGAGGAGCCTAAGAGAGTTAAGCACCCAACGGTCAATGAATTTCAATGGGATTTAAGCACCTAACTCGCTTGAATTCCTTTGACAATCTCAGTGCTTGCAAAGAAGTTACTATATGAAGAATCAGAAGGTTGCGAGTAAACACTGAAGAATATATACATACAAAAATGTGGAGAAGGGCTTTGCTTTCTTTCTTATGTCTACCGTCAATCTTTGAGCATGCGCAATGTGAGCTAAATGTTTCTAGAGGCCAGAGCAAACTCAGATTGATCTGAGTGGCTGTATAATTTAAAAAAAAAATGCTCTTGTTTTTCTCCAACCAGCTAGCCTCCTTCCTGAACACTGAAATTGCTAATGGAAAGGAAGAAGGAAGGAAAGAAAGAAAGAACTCAGCAGCGATTCCTCTTTCATTGTTTTGATTGGGCCCATGCCTGTTTTCCCATCTTTCCTGTTTTCAGTGGCCCTGACAAAGCACCTGCCGTTCAGAACTTCTGAACCACTCAGGATCAGAGCTCCTCTCCTGTGTAGCTTAGACACTTCAGTGGCATCCATATCATCCAACCATCTACCCCTTCTCCCCACAATACAGTACTTCATCCCCATTTTCCCATTCCTATAAGCCATACAAAACTTCCAAGCTCAGTTAACATTGGGTCATGTAATTTCCAATTTGGCACAGAACTCAGGGCTCCTCTGCTACATAAATAGTGGGGCCTACCCACATAATTCGGGCCTAATGGGTAGTATCGTTTCACGGGGTTTTAGATACAGTATTTTTCACTTTCCGGTCTGATCTGCTGGGCAGTGCTGTCTGCTAGTAAACAGCTGCTGTAATTCACCCAACAAGCATCTGCATTTTGGTAATGGATGAAGAGATCCCTATGTATGTAAACTGTATAACACTTTAAGCTTGTAAAGTACTTTGGGGTCCTCAATAAAGGAATAAAAGGCACTTTATGGATGAAAGATTATAGTAAATAATAAAGAGCATGGTAGTAATAGTAAATAATAATATTAACACATATAAAAAGGGAAGACAGATCAAAGGAATACAATTCAATCTTTGAGATTAACTTATTCTGTGGCAGAACCTTGGATAACATACTTTTTTTTTTTTTTAACACTGAAAATTAAAACCAAGGAAATAGCCGCAGGGGACAGAGTTACTAGAATGGAACTGAAGAGTTCTTGGCAAAGATTGGCCATCAGGTTGCTAACAGAGGGGGAAAGGAGTTATGTAACTGCCATGGCTAGTGCTTTTATAAATAAGATCTAACTCATAATAGCTCTAAATCGTCAGCAGTGTTGGGTGGAACAAGACCTTGTTACCAAGTGTTAAGAGAAAAGAAACATTAAAATGCTAAAAACACAAGCTAAATAAATAAATAAAAGTACCCACTCCCATTGCATAAGAACGTAAGAGTGGCCATACTGGGTCAGACCAGTGATCCAGCTAGCCCAGTATCCTGTTTTCCGACAGTGCCTGGTGCCAGATGATTCATCCCTATTGTCCAGTGTCAGCTTCTAGTAGTCAGAGGTTTAGGGACACCCACCACATGTGGTTGCACCCCTGACCTTCTTAGCTAATAGCCATTGATGGATTTATCATCTATTAATTTATCTAATTCTTTTTTAATCTGGCTATACTTTTGTCCTTTCCAACCTCCCCTGGCAATGAATTCCACAGGTTGCCTGTGTATTGTGTGAAGAAGTACTTCCTTATGTTTGTTTTAAACATGTTGCCTATTAATTTTATTTGGTGACTCCCATTTCTTGTGTTATAAGAAGGAGTAAATAACACTTCCTTATTCACTTTCTTCATCCCATTCATGATTTTACAGACCCCTTTCATATCCCGCCTCAGTTGTCTCTTGCCCAAGCTGAACAGTCCCAGTCTTTTTAATCTCTCCCCATATGGAAGTTTTCCCATACCCATAATCATTTTGTTTTCCCTTGTCTGTACTTTTTCCAATTCTAACATTTTTTTTTGAGATAGAGCAACCAGAGCTGCACAAAGTATTCAAGGTGTGAGCATAGCATAGATTTATATAGTGGCATTATGATATTTTCTGTCTTATTTACCCCTTCCCTAGTGGTTCCTAACATTCTGTTAGCTTTTTTGACTACTGCTGCACATTGAACAGATGATTTCGAGAACTATCCATGTTGACTCCTAAATCTCTTTCTTGAGTGGTAACAATTAATTTAGACCCCATCAGTTTGTATGAATAGTTGGGATTATGTTTTCCAATGTGCATTACTTTGCATTTATCAACATTGAATTTCATCTGCCAGTTTGTTGCCCAGTCACCCACTTTTGTGAGATCTCTTTTAACTCTTCATAGTCTGCTTTGGACTTAACTATCTTGAATAATTTTTGTCTGCAAACTTTGCCACCTCACTGTTTATCCCTTTTTCCAGATCATTTATGAATATGCTGAACAACACTGGTTCCAGGACAGCTCTTTGGAGGATCCAGCTATTTTTTTCTCTCCACTGTGAAAACTGACCATTTATTCCTACCTTTTGTTTTCCATCTTTTTACCAGCTACTGATTTTTACTTTGCTTAAGAGCTTTTGGTGAGGGACTTTGTCAAAGGCTTTCTGAAACTCCAAGGGGTGCTATATCAAATGGCTCACCCTTGTCTACATGGTTGTTGACACACTCAAAGAATACTAATAGATTGTGAGGCATGATAGCCCTTTACAAAAGCTATGTTAATGCTTTCCTAACATATCGTGTTCATCTATGTGTCTGATAATTCTGTTCTTTATTATAGTTTCAACCAATTTGCCTGGTACTGAAGTTAGGCTTACCAGCCTGTAATTGCCAGGATTGCTTCCAGAGCCTTTTAAAAAAAATATGTATCTCATTATCTGTTCTTTAGTCATCTGGTACAGAGGCTGATTTAAGCAATAGGTTACATACCACAGTTAGTAGTTCTGCAATTTCATATTTGATTTCCTTCAGAACTCTTGGGTGAATACCATCTGGTCCAGCTGACACATTAGTATTTAATTTATCATTTTGTTCCAAAACTTACTCTATTGATACCTCAATCTGAGACAGTTCCTCAGATTTGTCACCCTAAAAGAAAGGCTCAGATATGGGAATCTCCTTCACACCCTCTGCAATGAAGACTGATGCAAAGAATTCATTTAGTTTCTCCACAATGTCCTTGTCTTCTTTGAATGCTCCTTTAGCACCTTGCTCATCCAGTGACCCCACTGATTATTTGACAGGCTTCCTGCTTCTGAGGTACTTAAAAAAATGCTGTTAGGTTTTGTGTCTTTTGCTAGTTGCCCTTCAAATTCTTTTTTGGCCTGCCTACTTATAAAACACTTAAGTCAAGATTCTGGCTGTGACACAGGCCTTTTGTGCTGCTCCAATGGTGTAAAGGGACCATAACGCTGTACTAGCAAGATAGATTAGTGAGTGTTCTCTTGCTTCAGGGAAATTCCTGGGTGGTGTAGAGTTGACATTTTAAAACACTTTCAAATGTGAATAACATACCACATACAACAGGTGGGCATGTTGGAGACTTTAATCAAAGGACACTAATTAAAGCCATTCTGTTTAAAAGCGATGGCATAGGGCAGTGCTGTGGTACATTTGGAACTTTCCCACTCCAAAAATCAAAGAAGACTACAGGAAACGTATACCGGACATCAGCACTTTAAAGACCACAGTTTTCAATTTACCCATGAATTTGTACAGGCGGGTAATGCCAGCGCACGCTTCCCTCATTCCCAACAACAAGCTGTCTAAGCCCTGCCCTTAGCAGGAGGAAAGAATCACCACACAAGAGGAAAGATGGTATTTTATACTCCATGCCCTTTCAGTCATTGACTTGACTTTGCTGAGACGGCTAACAGCAGAGCTGATTATCAGCTCTGGTAACGGTGATTGTGAGGCAGACATCTACCCACTAAGAACTGGACTCTGACCGCCAGCTCTTTTCACATCAGCCAGCACACAGCTGACAGATGGCAAACACCTCCAGTCACAGCTACAGTTTAGACGGCCAGATATCTGTAATAAAACAGTTCATTTGTCTTCCAACTGCCATATCTTGAAAAGTAGTGTGTGATCAAATCACAGATGTGAGATCAGCAATGGAATCATTCTTCATGGTAATATGCAGGGATCTGCAATGTTGTTAGCAATCAATAGTAATATTTTGCATTTACGCAGCATCTCTCATCAATGGATTACAAAGCTCTTTAGTGATATGTCTACACTACACACTGCTGGCAGTCGCATGGAGGGTAGGTATAACTACATGCTGCAGTGAAAACCAAGCTGCCTCCACATTGTGGTGTATAGATACATGTGGCAATGAAAGGCCCTGGCAGGCAGCAGGGAGGAGAGACAGGCAGTGGGGACAAGCTGTGTCAGTGAAGAGCTGCTGGAGTCTTTCCCTGCTACCTCCCTGGTGACGGAGACTTTCACTGACACCAGAGCCTTTCCCTGTGGCAGGGAAAGACTCCAGCAGGAAGGAGGAAGTGAGACGCTACACTGCTAAAAATGGAGGGGAGAGGCACTGCTTGAGTGTGTAAAGAGCCATGTAAGGTACATACCTACAGCATTCAGGTGTGTCTTATTTCACCTAAGCAGTGCCTCACCATCTACACTGTTATACCTATGCTAGGGGAGCATGCCATGTATGTACTCTACACATTGACGTAAGGAGTGTGCAGTGTAGACATGTCCAAAATGTTGTATCCCTGTTACAGTGAAAGAAACTGAAGTTCAAAAACATAGCCCATAGAGGTAGCTTACCTTTATTTTATTCACTGCTTTCCATTATATTCAGTAGAAATGCAAGGAACCTACAGGCCTTTATATTGTAAGACATTAGCTTCAGCAAGTTAGCATAAGGCTTGAGGCCTATAAGTTTTGAACAGATAAACTGTAAACAGATAAATGGCCAGTGGAAAACCCCAAGTACTGGGGAGCGGAAAATAAAGCGTTTAAGAAGAATTTCTAACCACAAGTACATGATCCAAGTAGAAGAGTGTCATGGGAATGAACTGACATACATAACAGGTACATGAGCTGCAGTTGCAGATACCTAACCACAAGAGGGTCATGGTAAAAAACTGACTTATATAATAATAAGTTGAGATCATTGATATACTAACCTGTAGGAGAAGAACACTCCAACATTAGTAAGGTGAGGAAATACAAATAATGAAAAGGAAAAAATCCCCTACTGAATATGCATCAAACAATACGGCGTCAGCGTATCATGTTATAAAAGCTACATCCGAGCTTAGAGGCAGAAGGAGAAGGAAATGTAGTCCTTGGGAGGTGCCAGAATGATGTCCATTGGTAATGAGGAGGAAGATGATGGTGATGAGGAAGATGATGGCTAACATTTCAGGTTGTTCTGCAAGGGATGGTGTGAGTGTATGGATGTGCAGATGTATATTCTGTAATATCTCTATCTACCTTACTGAGTTGGGGGTGTTTGTGACTGTGCTAAATGTATTAATAAACTATTTGTAAATATAGCAGAGTTCCTACAGTGTGAATGTTGCAGCTGTGCATATCGTGGTTCCCAACTATAATCTGAATAATACTGGGCCTGATCTTGAGACAAGAACCTATCAACCCTCAAAGTAATAACTGAGGATTCTTAAGTAATCAATATAATCTGTAGATCAGGCTACAAAGAGATTAAGGAGAAAAATCTCTATGCAAAGGTCTCTTATGTAGCAGAACGGATGCGGTTCCACTGAAGAAGATTTGGGAGAGGGCTGCAGCCATACACCCTCCCCCTGCTTTGCATGGAGTGTTCCATAGAACAGGGTGGGCTGGGAGCATGGCAGAAACTGGCTGGGGACAGAGCCAGTGGATTACTTTGCATATTCTCCGGCTCCCCACAGAGAGAGGCAGCACAGACAGCATCAAGGCTATTGCAGTGTCAGAGATGCAGTGGTAGTTTCTCCCTGGCCAGATATGGGAGTTAACCCAACCCTGGGAGAGATCACCAGCACGCAGTCTGCTGCTCAGGATGTATGCTGATTCCCAAGAGTTGGCCTGAAGTCTCCTGATTTCCCAGACTCTGGGCTGGATTCATAATTGCCCAAGTACCCCTTTATACCAGCCAGTGTGATAGAAGGGAGCCATAGGGCAGGTGTAGGACCTCTCTAGGGAATGCTTCCAGCACAAGGGGCTGCTATGACAAGTGCAGATCCAGCTCCACCGAAGCTGTACCACCTTCCACAGGGGCCCCCAGTTCTGCGGCTGGGAGTAAGAGGGGATGTGGCTGGAGCGAACCTGTTTGCATTAGCGCAGTGGCTCTTTGGATGTACATCTGGAGCATATGGTAAAGCAGTCCTCAGGCAGGGATGAATCTGGTCCTGTGCCTCCATTCACCCCAATTTTTCATTCCTGTCTCGTCCTGTGATAACACAACGGCAGTATCTTAGCAAAGGGGAATGTATAGATTGTTTTCCATTCCAAATAAAGGTCAGTGGGCATGTTATGGCCATGCAGTCTAAAGAAACTGCTACTTTACCAGCCTTCCAGTCCCAGAGGACACCGGTACTACAGGTTTGCTCACAGTGAAGCTTTCTCATTGCTCCACTTTTATCATAGGCTCTGCATTCTCTCTTTCTCCTCCCTCCCCCATCTTCCTTTACCAGCAGCCACGGGCCAGTCTCATCTTCTGGTCCCAAGCGCATATGCCTTGAGGGGCCAGGTGTTTCCTCTCTTACTACACTAATCCTGACCCTAATGCAGTCTGCACTGCTCATTCTGCTTTAATGCTTTTAGATTTCTCTCTGTGCGAACACTCACATCAGAAGCATCAGTGAGGTCAGCTACCTGTAACTCACTCATAAATAACTCACAGGAAAATACTTAGGGTTATTATATCACAGTTTGAGCTGGATACCTGATGGGCCATGTCCTCAGCGAGTGTAAATCAATATGGAGCTATGGCAATTCACACCAGTAGAGGATGTGTTCTTACAGTTGTAGAACAACATATTTGAGGAATTCCCTGACATTTTTCAATATTTATTTCCATTATTTGCCCAGCTGTAATCACAATCCAGATAGTTTAGGGTTTGCACACATGCCATTTTTTACTAGGGCTATCCTGTTTTACTGGGTCATTCCTATATCCTGGAAATCTAACTCGTAAAACTTATAAAAAACTTATAAAAAGGGTTCCAAAATAATTTTGGAGGCTATGCAAGGGAAAAATGTGGTATCATTGCATGATGACATTGTGTTATATAATGCAGTGATATTTTCCTTGAGAAAGAAGGATGGTCTTGCATTTAAAGCACTAGCCTGGAAGATCTGAGTTCAATTCCTGCCCTTTTGTGACCTTGGATAAACCACTTTAATCTCTCTGGTCCAGATTTTTAATGGTATTTAGGGACTGAAGGAAACTAAACACCTTTAAAAATCTTTGCCTCAGTTCCCAATTTTCTCCTTGGAAGTTTTTTCCACTTTTTCTCTGTCGCTCTTTGGACTGCAATCTGTTCAGGGCAGTGCTTGCTTCTCACTATGACTTTATACAGGGCTATGCACAGTGAAACCTCTTGGTACTACAAATAATAATAATAAAAAAAATGTGTCACAATTCTGTCATGCACCTACTATTTTTTTCCCTAAACGGCAAACAGTAAAAGGCACAGAACCCTAGCTGCTAAATAAACTTTATTTTTAACTGCGTGCTACCTGCAGTAATTTATACCCAATAAATAGGTAGGAATTAGTGGAATTTCTCTGCAATCCATTGGTGGTGGCCATTCACTCATGAGACACCTTTCCTAAGGAAGGACCAGGACAATGCTCAAAGATAATGGAAAAAGCAGGGGCTGAGACAGGAGTAAAGAAAGATAAGAGGATTCATTTAATGCAGCAATGCTGGGCTAAATCCTGGATCAAAGCCTGGAAGTTATACAGCGAAGTCAGTGTGAGCCCTGCAGAACTGGTCTAAGTAAGCCCATTAAATAATAGGTGATTCATTCTTATCGCTCCCCTTCTCTTTCATCTTTATAGGCTGAACAGTAAGAGATCCTTTATTCCATATATCTCTGTTCAACGAAACAGTAAATAAGCAAGTGCCAACCTTCAGCTGTAATAACAAGAGCTGGCAAGAGCCCAACCAGTCTGCACTGTTTGTTTTTTACTTTTTATTTATTAAAACTCTCTGGATACAAATTTACTTTCTTTGTGCCTTATATATTATTGCTTCACCTGCCTTGAATTGGGAACTGCAGGCACTTTGATAAATGGACTGTAAAGTTGTCTGGATTCACTGTGGCTTCTTTAAGTGCTTGTGTATCCTCCACGGAAATGCAGCTTTGTAACTTTCTGCAGCAATTACTCCTCAGTGAATCACAACAAATATCACTCTGCCTCCCACAGAACAAGATGCTAGGGGGGCTATTTTCTCCCATCCCAGTGGTGAAATTATGCCAGTGTCACAAAGTATTTTATTACATCATTGAAATCATGTCGCCTCAGCTGGTCCTGGCTTTAAAGGTGAACAGCAAAACTACAGTCACATTGCAGGGCCAGATTCTTCTTTAGACCTGATCCAAAACTCATTGACTTTCTATGGGAGTTAGGCACCTCAATCCCATTAGACTTCTATGGGCATCTTTAGGCACCTAAATACCTTTATAACTCTGGTCTTTACTCTGCAAGGAATCTCACTGCTTTCAGTGGAACTACTTGTGGGGTGAATTAATGCTCGTTATTCAGTAGGGATAAACTTAATGCATTGTGGAATATTTTCAGCAAAACAGAGAAATGCAGAGGATTTCGCAGAGGATTTCACAGAGGGAGTAGTGGTCATTTTAAAATGTTATGTTAACAAATGTATTTCTTGGCTGGATTCCCTCCTCACACCTCAACCCCGCATGGTGAAGAGTTTCTTCTCACAAATCTGTGCTTATCTTAGTGTTCCTTTTAGTTTTTTAGTTCACCTTTTAACTGCAGACCTAACAAAACACACTCTTCTCCATTAGAACACAGAATAAGGATCAAAATCCAGAGAAGATTTTTCTGCTGGAAGACAGCATATTTTATATAGTGTTTTAAGAGGTCAGTTCATGAGTCATACAGGATATGTTTTAACCTCATTAATCCATCTGGACTTTCCTGATACGTTTTTCATGAGTGCTAAATAAGACAGCCTTGATGCAAACTAGGGCTTAAATCATTTTTCTGTGATCATATATTCTCAGGTGATTCTGCTCAGAATACAGGTGTATTAAAATACAGTCTATTCTTAAATTCTTTTCATTGCACTTTCAGCCCTTGTCAAAATTTCTAGCATGCCTTTAGCTTAATCTTTTTTCTCATTACAGAGTCTCAAAACTCCCTGAAATATTCATGTAATGGGAAAGGAAGAAAGTGAAGAGCCAATTGGTGGGTGTCTTTTCCAGAAGCTGAAGAAAAGTCTCATGAGCTGAGGAAAATGTCAATGCCTGAAACTTTTAATTTTTTAAAAATTGACAAATGTTGCAAATTAAATGTTTTATTTAAAATGTGTTTTTCTGTCCACATTTTAATGAAAAGTAAGGACCTAAAGGCAGATTATTGCTCCTGACAAAGCTACATCATTCCAAAGCATCCTTTAAGTGACCCGCTGAGAATCCCCATCGTATAAGGGAATCATGACATATGCCCCCACACACCACAAGGGGCATTTATGGAGTGTTTTCATGGCTTTCCATTGATTCCTCAGCTACCACAACAACTACTTGAGAGCCATTAAAGACTCTCCAGTGTGCGACTGTGGTCACCCAGAACAGACCATGGAACATATAACAACTCAATGCCCGATTCACAAATATGAAGGAGGCATCATAGTAATACACTCCGCCACTCCAGATGCAATTAGCCGGTTTAAGCATGTGAATGTAAAATTATAGTTGTTGCTGTACATTCACATCAGCCATATGAAGATGAAGTCAGGGACCTTCAATCTGGTCTAACTTAAGACATGGGCCAAACTGCCCCTCAGCATTCCTGAGGATCAAGAGCTCAAAAGTGGCATAAAATCACCTGTACTTGCATCTCCTGAGCCCTGCACTAAGCACCTCTTGTATGGATTTAAGAATCATGTCCCTGAGCTACAGTTAGAAAAGTGACTCTATGAATGGCTTCATGAGGATCCCGAAGGGCAAACTGGCCTGCGCTCAGGTGTCCCTATTTCCTTCCTATGGCATTAAGTGCTTCTCTTGCTTGTTTTGCTCCTGCAGTTTAATCATCTATTCAGTTTCAAAGTGGCTGATACACACATTGGGGAGTTCAATGCAGACCAGAGAAAGACACCACTAGAGCAAAGATGGTGGTATGGAAGCTATGTGAAGAGCATTCACCACCACAGCAGGAGAGGGGGAATGGTAGATTGTGCAGAGGATCAAGTTTGTTCTTTCCCAGGGGGACAACAAAGAAGTAGGAAGGAGGAAATCAGGGATGAGGAACTGAGGAAAACCTAGGAAGTGATAAGGGACAGGGCTAAGAGGAGAGGGATGGGAATAAGGTGAGAGACAAAGGGACAGGAGAAGTGGAAAATGTGAGAGGGGAAAGAAAGGGACAGCGAGGGGGGACGACAAGAGGAAGTTGAAAAGAAAAACAACAAAGAGTAAGAGGGAAGAAAAGGCGATGATTGTTGACATGGCAAGAGGATTTGGGTTTTGATGAATGAAGCTTCAGAGAATATTAAAATTTCCCCTCTTATTGGAACCCCAAGACCATTTATGTCTAAATGGGACATAAAGTACAATGAGAAATCACTACATGTGAGTAAAAAAAGAGAAAGGAAGTGAGAGATCATGGGCCATATTCACTGCTACACTGGCTGTTGTTGTTGTTTTGGGTTTTTTTTACCATTCCAGTGATGTGAAATAGACATAACCCAGACAGTTAAACTAAGTTTACAGCTTATGGCTGTTTTCTATTGCCAGAGCAACACAAAGTATTTGGAGTGTGCTAGGAAATATGGTTCTATATATCAAACCCGCACAAAAACTGCATTAAAAAAACATTATTAAGGTTCCAAAGTCATGCACATTTAAGTTAAGAAATGGAAGAAGTAAGGCCTTCTTGTGAGTATGCATTACGATACAGTCTTTTCAGTCTCTGGATTTGTGTGGTGAGGACAGTAGTTCCGTGTAGTTGCAAATCCTCAGAAATGTCATTCAGTAAGTGCTGTAAGTATTTGGAGGATATGCCATATTCTTCTCACAAAAAAAAAAATAGATTTAATCCATGCTTTAATTACATCTCTCCACACAACCTTAATTATAGAGCCACTATGGTGCCTCCATTAAATAGAGAATGAACCTAGAATTGTATCATCTATCTTTTGTAACATTTTCTGCCTTTTATAAAAGATAATTATTGATAATACTGTGCAACACAAACAAGCAGAAAGAGCAAATATCTCCTCAAGGAACTTCCTTTTTCTAGACTAACAGTTTGCTACTAATTTGAAGCACAACCTACAGTTAAAGATGCTGTTTGCATTTAGCATTTAAAGTTCCCCTCCTTTTGTTTAATAAAAGATCTATCAAGGAAACTGGTTATGGAAGAACTCCAAGGAGTTTCTATGGATCTAATGAGTTTCAGCTCATTACAATCAGCCATTTCCATAACTAATCTTCTGACACCAGTTCAAGGAATCTACTGAGATGATTCCAAACACTTTGTTGTATCCCTGAAGATTGTCTAATGCACACTAACAATTGCTACATGTTTTCTTTCCGTTAAGCTTTGCACCAAATCTCAGTACTTTACACTGTCTACCCTCCCTCTGCATCTAAGCAAGGATAAATTGATTAGATATTTATGCTTTCACAAGGCTCCCTTCAAAATGGAGTCCACTGGGGATTTTTTCAAGGTCATTTTTTTCCAATTGCATAGCACATATTTCCTTCTTGAATGGACTCTGACATGAAACATATTCTGCTTGATATTTTTACTTCCTAGTTATCTTTTCCTCCTCTTTCTCTGGTAAATGAAAGTGCTGAATCTGGGACTTGAAGTAGTGTGTAGTTAAAAAGACCTTTTGGAACTTCCTAGGATTTTTGGTCTTCCTCTTTTCAGAGAAAGTCATCCTTATTTAGCTAGTATAGTATAAAGGTGTTGCTTTCTCTGCAAATATATGTACAAACCTTCAGGAGAGCTGACAGAGTCCGACAAAACTGTTCTACCCCACTACAGGGTCAGAGTGCCTTTCAGTCCTTTATAACATCTCATTTCTGTGGCCAAGGCCAAAGCATCCTCTTTCAAGAATTATATGCCCAAGGAGCTAACATGACTCCTTGTAAAGTGACATCTCTGCCCTGTCACTTTAAACCTTTACTCTTACCTGAGCTGTAGAATCCTTTCAGGCCTGTTCAGGTGATCTTATCACATGTTACTGAAACAAGTGAAGTAATGCAACAGAGCATTTTTCTACAGTTCTCTAAACTTGGCATATATCATTTGCTATCTGCTGGAAGGTAGGGGGCACATTCAGCAATGAAAATAGAGCTCCCTTACACTGAAATGTTCCTTTAGATCCTTGCCACGTCAGTCTGGCATTCTAGGCAAATTGGAAAGCCCTCCATTATTTTATCCCAGCATATCATCTAGGGTGTCAGCTATGGTGTGCTATGGAGTGGGAAGGGGCTTTAATCTGTGCTACAACCTCTTGAACTCCCACAATAAAGTCACAATCTCCATTAGACATTTTTTAACAATCGCAGATGGCAATGCCCAGGGTCACATAGATTCCTTTAAAAGTCCAGCATTCAGTTTAGCTTCCCTTTTATTGCTACCTGATATGTCAGGGAAATCTAAATAAGGCCTTTACTCAAACACTCCCTAGTTTGAGAATCCTGATCTATCCCAGAAATGAACTGTTCTCTCTGCACTTCCTGGCTTAGAAGATGTGTCTCTAGGTCTTCACTTCTCTCTTACAATCTCCAATAGGAGTAGCTGATTATTGCTGCACTGCTCCTTCCTCCTACCCCCTAAAAGTTTGCCATATTCTTTCCCTAGCACTCCTGTGGGGCACTTTGATTGTCTATTTTTGGCACAACAATATTGTGAACATTTGAAACACCACAACAAATGTGCATTTAGTATGAAGAGACCCGACTTTTAGTGGAAGTTATAGTTCTCCTGCTCCTTGCAAGGAATGATGATTAATTGTTGCTGTCTTAACTCGTGTAGTGGAAGTCAAAATAATTTTCTTCCCCATCTGTACCTAAATACAAAAGGTCTCTAAGTATCAGAGCATTGTTTAGATCCTAAATCTGGC
Source organism: Emydura macquarii macquarii (assembly GCF_026122565.2). Lineage (NCBI taxonomy): Eukaryota > Metazoa > Chordata > Testudines > Chelidae > Emydura > Emydura macquarii. Next base: position 5,441,568 of record NW_027133667.1, read on the forward strand.
ACTAAGTTTTCCATTTATCAGAATATCTAGTAGTATAACAACAGGTATCCAAGTAGATTTTTACAGAGGATGTTCCCTTAGACAGCAATAGTGGTTCCATCACACCAGAAACTTTAGGTCTCATGGAGTTCCAAATCTCTTGCTTTTGACTGACCAATTTGGTTTTGAATAATTGTTATCATATCTCCACACTCCCTGCAATTGCCATTTGGCCAGGGACCCAAGAGTCAAGAATTAGTCTCTTTAATTTGAGCAGAGATTCCCCTGATAATAGCATGTGCAGATGTTTCTATCAGGTTTTTAATCACTTCACAAGCAATTGTTACTTAGATTGAGCTGGCTGGTGTACAGGGACCTAGAATGTAAGTAGTTTCAGCACTTGCACAAGCAGCCAAGCAGGTGACTGGTTAAGATGTCACCTTGACTTTATATATAGTTGCATAGAATCACAGGTTCCGTTTGATTCAGGTTCAGATGCTCTCTTTCAGTCACTGGATTTATTTTGAAAGTGACCTCAGAGGCACCAAGAAAACCTAGTGGCATGTAGAATTCTCCAGACAAGAAACCCACTCTGGATTATCCCAGAAAATTGGGATTTACATTCCAGAATATGCCTCCAAACCAGAGTTTTGCTACCAAGCCAAGCACAGGTAAAATTGATATATTTTTAAAAGTATCTTCAGAAGGGGCCAGGCAATGATTACCCAGATGTAAGATTATTACCAATTATGCCAATGACATAAGCATTTAGAATCATAGAATCATAGAAGATTAGAGTTGGAAGGAACCTCAGGAGGTTGTCTAGTCCAACCCCCTGTTCAAAGCAGGACTAACCTCAGCTAAATCACCCAGCCAGGGCTTTGTCAAGCCACAGATTAAAAACCTCCAAAGATGGAGATTCCACCACCTCCCTAGGTAACCCATTCCAGTGCTTCACCACCCTCCTAGTGAAAAACTTTTCCCTAATATCCAACCTAGACCTCCCCCACTGCAACTTGAGACCATTGCTCCTTGTTCTGTCATCTACTACCATTGAGAAAAGCCTAGCTCCATCCTCCCTGGAACCCCCTTTCAGGTAGTTAAAGGCTGCTATCAAATCACTCCTCATTCTTCTCTTTTGCAGACTAAACAAGCCTAGTTCCCTCAGCCTCTCCTCACAAGTCTCACGCTCCAGCCCCCTAATCATTTTTGTTGCCCTGCGCTGGACTCTCTCCAACTTGTCCACATCCTTTTTGTAGTGGGGGGCCTAAAACTGGACCCAATACTCCAAATGTGGCCTCACCAATGCCGAATAGAGAGAAATAATCACTTCCCTCGATCTGCTGGCAATGCTCCTACTAATGCAGCCCAATATACTATTAGCCTTGTTGGCAACCAGGACACACTGCTGACTCATATCCAGCTTCTTATCCACTGTAAGCCCCAGGTCCTTTTTTGCAGAACTGTTGCCTAGCCCATCGGTCCCCAGTCTGTAGCTGTGCATGGGATTCTTCTGTCCTAAGTGCAGGACTCTGCACTTGTCCTTATTGAACCTCATCAGATTTAGCAATAGATAGCCTATGAGATAATGTCTAAAGAGGGTTTTGGTCTGTTAAGCACCAGTGGCTAGGAGCCAGTACTCCTAAATTCTATTCCTGGATCTCCTAGTGACTCATAGTGTGTCGTTAGGAAACTGACTTGGACCCATTGACTTAGACTGACAGTTTGTCAGGACTAGGTATTATAATACAGGGTTGACTCATTGCGAGTCTTAATTAATCGTGGGCTCTTGAAACATTAAAAAGCATTAATAATGAAATGTGAGATGGCCAGGTGCCTGCCACAGATACTCTGCCCAATAGCAGGGTTGGTGGGAACCAGAGTTTGCTTCCTTGCAGGCTGTGATATCACTCCAGGAAATACAATTGCTAACAGTGATGATTCTGGGGACGACATTACAGCAATGACTAACTAACATCACTGAATCTCCCAGCCTGGTGAACGGTGAGGACTTAGAAATCTGCCTTTGTGCAAGATCATGAGATACAGTCAGGATTTTCTGCACTGAGATATTCAAAGAAATTGTTGAGTTAAAGAAAAGGTTGAAAGTCTTACAGGCAGGAGTCCAGAAAAAGGTGTTGGCCATGGATGGGGAATGAAACGTGTTAATACTAAGAGATGCCATGACAGAGAAATATGGCTTTTGCTATGCTGGAGCACAGCTTTGGCCGATCAACTGCAGTTTTTGCCTTCCAGCAGTGTCACTTCCTAACATTTTAGAGGAAATTGCTCCATAATGCATTGAGTTAATTAATTGTGCGCAGTGCACTTTCTGGCCTTCCCTCACCTCTGTTTCTAATCTTAGAGAATGCCTGGATCTCGTCTCTATTCCTGTCTCCCCTTTGTCCCCCACCCATTCCTCCGTCAGTAGGAGAAAAATGACAGTCTATCAAGCCTGTTATAAATACCTTGAAATGAGTGGAGTAAACAACAGGATAATAACATTTCATAAAGCTGGCCAGCCAGCCAGCCAGCCAGCCAGCCTCCCTAGTGAGACACTTTTTATTATGTTCCACTCCAAGTGTCATTTCCCTAATACTGCCCATATATCTTGTGCCGGGTGACAAATCAAATCTGTATTCACCCTTGCTTTTTCTGGCAGTGGAGAGGCACGGCAGTGGCCGGCTCATGGAATATAAAGTACGTCATAAAACTGCAAGGGTTTCCTTGTAATTTATTTTCCTGGCTTTTGTTTTGTTGTTATGAGGGTGGAAGGGGACAGCAGGTGACTGCAAATATGCATTCTTCAACTGCATTGCCTGATCTGTTTTCTTCAAGCACTGTGTTGTTTGTTTGCTTTGACAATTGCACATGCTAGAAAAATAAGAGCAAGGGTCAGGTGGTGCTCCAAGATCATGCCCTGTCCTAAACACATGGAGTGGTGTCTTCAAACAGGGAGTGGATGATGCCTATTTGTGCGTGGCTGAGGAGAACAAATAAACAAGAACAAAATAAAATGACAAGTCCACGCTGGTGGTTATTTGTTTGGGATAGTGAAGATATTGTTCTGAAAGCAATTGCTCAAGCACCCTCCCGAGACTGGTTGACCTGCGTAGGAGAAGCAGAGCCAAAGGCTCAGAGGCACACTTATTTTACTAAAGGTGATCTTGTTTCAGTCCCTGTTTCAATCACTAGTGAACTGAGTTTGATCTTTTCATTCCAGTGCCATAAAGAACATGCAGTTAGATTGGCAGTATGGAATAAAATTAATCTCTGCCCATCTTTCCATTAAGGAGAGACCAATAAGTATATTTCAGAAACCGACACTGAGCTTTCCAGCTAATCTGCAATCCCAAGGCAGGTATGTCTAAACCTCCCATAGTATTTACATCTTCTGGAAGACTAGTCCCCTCCATCCAAAACAGTTACAATAGTCAAAGGCCTCTTCCTCCGCACCACAAATGTCCCTGCTCCTGTTCCCAGTACAATGCATGTGTTAAGCTTTGAAAGCCTCTCCACTGGAAAAAGACACAAAAACTTCACATCCATCCCCCTTCTCTACACTATGATTTGATTTTTCTTGTTGTTTCAAGAGTTAACTCTTGCACTTTTAGCTCAATGTGGTCCAATAATGAACAAAAATGTGAATAATTATTAGAAGGAAGAAAATAGCAACGTTTGCCATGAATATTATTCACAATTTTATTGTATTATTCCAAGCAGCTCTGCTTCCAAGCCCTACAATTAAGTAGGCCTGGCATTTTGAGAATCAAGATTCTTCTTTCCAGATACTTCTGCTCAACATATCTCCTTTACTTCTTCAGCCTCCATTAAGATTTATTTAGTTGATCCTGTTCCCAATGAGAGATTGAAAAGACGGGTAATGTTTACCTTAGAGATGAAATAGTTAAGAGGGGACCTAGTAAACATACATAAAACAATGAATGAGAGATTAGGTGGGTGATGTAATATTTTTTATTAGACCCACAATGTTACCTCACCTACCTTGTCTCTTTTGGGACCAACACTGTTACAACCACACTGCATAAAATAATGAATGTCATACAGAAGATCGATTGGGCACTTCTGTTCAGCCCCTCTCAGAATACAAGAACAAGGAGACATTTGATGAAACAGAACATCAGTAAACTTAGAACCAGTAAAAGGAAATTCTTTTTCACACAATGCACAATTTGCATGCAGAACTCATTGCCACATGGTATCACTGAAAGAGCTTAGCAGGTTTCAAAATGGATTGGACATTGATATGGCTGCAGAACAACTAACTGTGGTATGTAACCTCTCTCTTAAATCAGCTTCTGTACCAGATGACTGGAGGATACCTAATGTAATGCCAATTTTTAAAAATGGCTCCACAGGCAATCCCAGCAATTATGGGCCGGTAAGTCTAACTTCAGGACCAGGCAAATTGTAAAGAACAGAATTATCAGACACATGGATGAACATGATTTGTTGGGGAAGAGTCAATATGGTTTGGTAAAGGGAAATCATGCCTCACCAATCTACTAGAATTCTTTGAGGGGGGTCAACAAGCATGTGGACAAGGGTGATCCAGTGCATATAGTGTACTTAGATTTTCAGAAAGCCTTTGACAAGGTCCCTCACCAAAGACTCTTTTTTAAGCAAAGTAAGCTGTCATGGGATAAGAGGGAAGGTCCTCTCAGGATCAGTAACTGGTTAAAAGATAGGAAACAAAGGGTAGGAATAAATTGTCAGTTTTCAGAATGGAGAGAGGTAAATAGTGGAGTCCCCCAGGCATCTGTACCGGGACCAGTACTGTTCAACATATTCATAAATGATCTGAAAAAAAGGGGGAAATAGTGAAGTGACAAAATTTACAGCTAATACAAAACTACTCACGATAGTTAAGTTCAAAGCAGACTGAGAAGAGTTACAAAGGGTTCTCACAAAACTGGGTAACTGAGCAACAGAATGACAGCTGAAATTCAGTGTTGATAAATGTAAAGTAATGCATGTTGGAAAACATGACCCCAATATACATATAAAATGTTGCCTTCTAAATTAGCTTTTACCACTCAAGGAAGAGATCTTGGAGTCATTATGGATAGTTTTCTGATAACACCTACTCAATGTGCAGCAGCAGTCAAAAAAACTAACAGAGTGTTGGGAATAATTGAGAAAGGGATAGATAATAAGTCAGAAAATATTATATTGCCTCTTTATAAATCCATGGCACTCCTGCATCTTGAATACTATGTGCGGATCTGGTTGCCCTGCCTCAAAAAAGATATATTGCAATTGGAAAAGGTACAGAAAAGGGCAACAAAAATGATTAGGGATATGGAACAGCTTCCACATGAGGAGAGATTAATAAGACTGGGACTTTTCATCTTGGAAAAGAGACCATTAAGGGGGGGATATGATGGAGATCTATAAAATCATGATTGGTGTAGAGAAAGTAAATAAGGAAGTGTTATTTACCCCTTCTCATAACACAAGAACTAGGGGTCACCAAATGAAAGTAATAGGCAGTAGATTTAAAAACTAACAAAAATGAAGTATTCCTTCACACAATGCACAGTCAACCTTGGAACTCGTTGGCAAAGGATGTTGTGAAGGCCAAGACTATAACAGGGTTCAGAAAGAAACTAGATAAGTTCGTGGAGGATAGGTCCATCAATGGCTATGAGCCAGAAACCATGCAAAACCATGCTCTGAAGTGTCCCTAGCCTCTGTTTGCCAGAAGCTGGAAATGGGCGATGGGATGGATCACTCGATGATTACCTGTTCTGTTCATTCCCTCTGAAGCACCTGTCATTGGCCACTGTCAGAAGGCAGGATACTGGGATAGATGGACCATTGGTCTGACCCAGTATGGCCGTTCTTATGTTCTTATCTAGAGTTATTTTAGTACAGTTTGGGGGGGGGGAGGGGAAGGAGTTTGGGTACAAATATAAACTCTATCACACCAGGGCTTCAGGTTTTAAACCAACCTCTAACTATTCAGGATTAAGAAGAAACTCTCCATAAGGACAGGTTACCCCATAAGTGCTTTATGCAGGGCTATTGGACACTGTGAAAGACAAGGTAATGGACTACTAAAACCATTGTTTTTTTTACAGTGTGTCTATTCCTGTTTCTATATTCTATCATTGGTTGTCTGGTTAAGGGTGTTTTGGGATCTAGGACAGACCACACATAGTTCTTCAGCCCTGATTAGAATACTGGCTCTCCCATATTTGCCTGTCATCAGAAAATCAGACACCCTCACCACTCAGTGTGCTCTGGGGATCTCCATGGGGATCACTGTAAGAGCAGAAGGGTTTTATTTCTGGACTCTGACTAAAATTACGTACAATGGCATAATTAAAATTATTGATAGTAGTAAGCAAATGTGCCCATTCTACAATTTGTAGCAATGTTTAGTAATTACATGATTCATTCGTTAACTGAGTAATGCATTTAATTACTTTTCATGTGGTATTTATGAGTGTTCCTTTTTATTTTGTTTTGTGATTTAAGGGAACTAAAAAGTTTCCAAGAATATGTATTTAGATAATTCCTAGTAAATACAGATAAATTACAGGTGGCTGTTTTATTCTATACCAGTAGTTAAGGCCATTGTTGCTGTAATAGCAGGGATCCCAAAGGTTGGGACTAAAGTATGTTGGTAGATCTGGGTGAAGTGCAAAGACTGAGGGGTCACTGTTCAGAAAGGACTAAGATGCTAAATCTGTGTGGGGTCCTAGAAGTGAAATATCAGAAGAAGTTGCTGGTCAAAATGGAGATACATTAGCAGGGCTCTGTGAAGGGAAGTTTATCCTACATCTGTCTATGCTATGCTCTGGTTGTACATCGGCATAGCTCTACTGAAGCCAATAGAGTTACGCCAACTTGCGCCAGCCAAGGATCTGGCACTATGTCTGGTTTTAACCAGCAATTTCAGTCTCTCCCTCACAAGCACAACAATTCACATACGCATTCTATTTTGTTTTTAAAAGGCAGTACTGAATGATGCGGGTGACTGGTTGGCTCAGATGACTGGATGAAAGGACAAAGAGGCTTTTACATCTAGGACACAATTCAGTTATGATTATGACAGTGACTGAAAATTGTTGCCATCTGATGGGTATTTATTAGAATGTGTAAAATGAATTGCTGGGCTCAGTCCATTTCCTAAAAGCCAGGTTTTCACACGCTTCCCCTCCTTCCTAATCCTCCCCACACACGTATCACAATCAGCACTAATTACCATCACTGTAGTCAGCCTTAATAGAAATGTCTAGGACCAAAATGGTCCTGAAGATTAACTGTCCTCCCTGAATGTCCCTCCATGTCAGGACTGAGGCACTGAGGTAAGGGATCCCCTCCTTTCAGAGCTGTGAGTATGACACCTTTTGCCAGCAAAATCCGCCTGTATCTTTTAAAAAACACATTTGCAATGATAACGGAAAAAATCCCCTCTGTTCTTAGCAATCCCGCAGCCGATTTCTTAGCTTTAAAGCTCTCACCATCTCTAGAGACAATCACCCACAGACTCTGTCATGAGAAGAATGAAGACAGAGCCCCAGCTCTCCAGGAGAGCACTGAGACACCTTTAGCTGTATCATAATTGATGTTTTTATGGAGTTCCAGATCATTTACTGGTATTGAACACTGCAGTGGCTTAATCCTTCCTCACACAATGTAGAAACAAATAACCGCTCGATAGACTTCATCTCTCCTGAAGGGCAGACAGAGCAGGCCAGCCAGCATGAAAATACCTTAATTATACTTCAGATATCACAGGAGATGAAAGAAGGCACATGTCCCTTCCTTCGCCACTTTCCTCGGGGGGAATTTATTTGAGACATACAAATGATTGATAAAAATTGCTCTTGGATTTAAACAGGGGGTTTCCAGAGGCCGAAAAAAGAGAAGACTCTGGAATAAATGTAAGGATGCACCTTCAGTGGACACCAGCAAGCACTCATTAGAGTAACCACTCCTCCATTGACTCAGCCCCTTATAAGAAAGCCTGTCCAATGAACAGTGGGGCACCATATTGAAATGTCCTATCACTGGACACTAGACATATTTGATCTGCTCTTTCCTTGACTTTGGGAAGGACAACCCTCCTTGAGTTGCATGCCCTCACTGGACACAAGACATTTCAGAGGAGCTATCTCACTGGAGTATCCCAAGGAGCATTCCTTTGATGGTTGTTCAAACATTCTCCCTAGCCAGTGTGGACCATATTTTTAAAGGTATTTAGGTGCCTAAAGATGCAGATAGGCACCTCATGGGATTTTCAAGAGCACTTAGTGCCAAACTCGTATTTACATTTGTGCTAATTATAGATTTTCATTGTCTGCTTAGGTGAGGCTCAGCTGAAATAGCAGGGGAATGGGCATGTCAGAAATGAAATACATGTTTGGAGCTTAATCCAAAACCCACTCCAAGTCAATGGGAGACTTTCCATTGACTTCAATAAGCTTTGAATCAGGCCCTTGCAAGCGGCATAAAATCAGGTTATAGTAGGGAGTATTGCAGATTAGATTTACAGTGCACTGGGTTTTTTCATACCCTCTTCATCTTATACATCAGCTAATATTTTTATTTTGTGCAGAACAACATTTGATAAGTCTCTCACAAATTACCCATCTCTAAAGCAGAAGTGATCTGTAAATACGTTTTTGTGTAAGTGCCTTTTTGTTACAGGTAACTAATCTGCTTAGTGTGCCATGTCACATGACAGCACCAAAGAAACCTATCAATGCTGCCATAAGAAATGAGGGCAAATACTAAAAATAATTCTGCTTTCTCTTTCTTGGCAATTCATGTAACACATTGCAGATTACCTGAACTGATAAAATGGGCTGCACAGAAGAAATATGTAGCAGAAATGTTAGTTGGCTTCTGGCACAGGAACAGAGAATGCTGGAAAAGGCCAAAATAGCCTGTCTCATCAGCTGTCCTGTCTCCAGCCATGGTCAGTGCTGGATACTTCAGAATAAGAATGAAAAGGGGGTTTCCAAAAGCTCCCAGCATTGACCTAACTCTGCTCCCACTGAAGTCAATGGCAAAACTCTCATTGACTTCAATGGAAGCAGAGTCAGGCCAGTGCTGAGGGCTTTTGAAATTCCCATCCTGAAGCTCGAAAACTCACCTCGTTGTGAAATAATAGATCATGTGGGGAAACATTTTCGTGACCCTACTTGTTGATCAGCTAATGCTCAAAAACACAATGATTGATAACCCTTGTAACTCATACAACTATAACCCTTTTCCAAATCTTATTAAGCTATTAGTCTCAGAGATATTTTACTGCAGTGAAGGTGACCCATTTAATTAAATGTTGCATAAAACTGTGTTTCTTCTCATCTGTTTTATATCCATTGCCTATTAATGTGTCTTATATTATAAGACAGGGTAAACAGAATCCCTGCAATGTATTAGTTTTCTTATCTCTCTCCTATTTCTTTTCAAACCAAACTGTCCTACTCTTTTCAGTCACTCCTCATACTGATGCACTCCTTCAGTGCCTTTGAACCTTTTCTACTTCTTCTCTGTCTTTTTTCCAGATGGGTTGATCTCAAGTGAATGCAGCAGTGAAGGTGAGTAGAGGCATTAATTTATATAATGTCATGATATTTTCCATTGTGTTCACTTTCCCCTCCTTAAAATCTTGTTTATTTTTGACCAACATTAGAGTAGTGAGTAGAAGCTCTCAACAACAACTTTCTTTTACCTGGAAGGTCTTTTTCAAAGCCTATCAGTTTGTAAAGGTAGTCTAAATTGTTCCTTCCATCTGAATTGTATTCACCTCTATCTTGGCTAATTAGGTCCTTCTGGAGTTGCTCAAATCTTTCCTTGCCTTTCTTGACTAACTTAAATAACTGCCATCAGCAAATTTTTCCAACTCACTATTCACCCCCTTTTCCAGGCAGTTAATAAATATAATGAATCACCAACCTCCCAACTGATGCCTTGGGCACCCCCCATTTATTAACCTGTTCTGATTCTGAGATTTGATCATTTATCACTACTTCTTGCTTCCTGTCTCTACAGGCATTTCTCTTTGTGTGCTGCTGCAACAGTTCAACTCAGCTGAGGCATTCAAGATAATAGTCTCCAGATTTAAATAGGAGAAGAGTGGTTACTTGGCAGTCTCAATGAGGCATCCTTAGTTCTGGAACCAACTACATTCATGTCCATGAGATCCTGACTAATTTGATCTTCAGAGCATACTACAAAGCCTTTCTCAGGTACAGCTGTTGGGAAAATCATATTTTTGTCTCAGGAGAAATTTTGACATTTCAATATTAGTTTTCATTCCGAAATTGACAAAAATTTGAAATATCAAAAACTTTCAGAGAACAAAATGTTGCAAAAAATTTCTGTTCAGAAATACCGAAACACAAAATGTCTCAAAAGATTGACACGTGACATTTCAAAATAGTGATTTTTTTGAAAAGCGGAAATAAAATGTCAATTTGAAACAAAAGTTTCATGTACAATTTTCCCATTGAAAAATCAGAAAAAATGTCAAAAGTCATATTTTCTCATGGGAAATTTCTATTTTGTTGAAACTGAATAATTTGCCAGGAAATTTTTTGATCAAAAGTTTTAACTGGGTCTTTTATCAAGTTTTCCCTGACTAAAAGAAAATGACTTGAGAAGGAGAGTTTTGGGCCAGTTTCTCAGTTGGTATAAGTGCACTGAAGTTAATTACGAGAATTAAAGAAGTCAACTAGACGGAAGAGCTCCAAGGATTTAAATGTAAAGAAGGCCTGGAATTTCTTTCCAAATCAACTATACAATAACTATCTGACATTTGCATTCCAAGCAAGGAGAAAATAATTGTAAGGAAAGGCTCCGGACCCAGCTGGATGAATAACCACCTAAAAAAAGGTTATTAGTAGTAAGCAGAGAGCTTGTAGGTGATGGAAAAAGAGGTTGATCAATGAAAGAAAGCTATATCTTGGATGTTAGAAAATATAGGAATAAAGTGAGCGTTGCTAAATATCAAGCTGAACAAGCTCTTGCCAAGGAAATTAAAATAAATAATAAGCAGTTTTTTAGTTATATAAATAAAAAGAGAATAAGGAAGGATGAAGTTGGGCCGCTATACAGATTGGATGGCAAAGAGATTAAAGATAATCTAGGTATGGCTCAAAAAGTAAATTAATACTTTGCCTCCATTTTCAATAAGGATGATAATATGGAACATGGGCATGAAGACAGGATGGCTGATGGAAATGAGTATATAGAAATGGAAATTATCACATCTGAGGTGGAAAAAAATCTTAAAGATCTTAATGCTCTCAAATCTAGGGAACCGGATAACTTCCATCTCAGCATATTGAAAGAACTGGCACATGAAACCGTTAGTCCAGTAGCAAGAATTTTTTAATAAATCTATTTACTCTGGAGTAATACTGTATGACTGGAGATTAGTTAATGTTGTACCTATATTTAAGAAAGGGGAAACAAAGTGATCCAGGCAATTACAGAGACCTTTTAGTCTGATTTCAGTAGTATACACAGCTTTAGAACAAACTGTGAAGGAAAGAATAATTAAACGGCTGGAGGTAAATGGTAAAGGTGATGAAAAGCAACAAGGGTTTACCAAAGGTAGATCATGCCAGACCAACCTGATTGCCTTCTTTGAGAAAATAACTGATTTTTTAGTTAAGGGAAGTGCAGTAGATCTAATATATTTGGACTTCAGTAAAGCATTTGACCTAGTACCTCATTGGAAATTGTTAGTTAAATTAGAGAAGATGGGGATTAGTACAAGAATTGTAAGGAACTGACTAAAGGGGAGAAGGCAATGGGTTGTGCTGAAAGGTGAACTATCAGACTGGAGAGAGGTTACTAATGGAGTTCCTCATGGATCGGTCTTGGGACCGATCTTATTCAATATTTTTATTAATGATCTTGGCACAAAAAGCAGAAGTGAGCTAATGAAATTTGCTGCTGATGAGGCATCATCAATACAGAGGATCAAAATATTCTACTTGAAGATCTGGATCGCCCTGAAGACTGGAATAATAGGAATGGGATGAAATTCAATAGTAAACAGTGCAAGGTCATGCATTTATGGTCTAATAATAAGAATTTATGCTACAAACTGTGGGCTTGGAATTTGGAAGCAAAAGATACCTGGATGTGTGAGTTAATGATAGGATGATTACGATCCACCAATGTGATGTGGCTGTGAAAAAAGGCAAATGTGATCCTAGGTTGTATCAGGGTGAGGTATTTCCATTAGTGATAGAGAAGTATTAATGCCATGATACAAGTCACTGGTGAGACCTCCTCTGAATACTGTGTACAGATCTGGTTATCCATTGTCTGGGCATACAGACCCAACACTGGGCAACAAGGGGTTTAATGAATTAATTTGGGCCCAGCCAGCCCCACCCTGCCATCCTGCAGCAAATGCTCCATCTGGTGGAGGAATTAAAAGACAGGAAAACAGTTCATTTGCTGGCAGACCTGGAAGAAAGCAGGCTCCAGCAATGCAGAGCAGAAGGAAGACCGAAATCTCTAACCTAACTGCCCCAAAGGGTCCTCCCTGAGGGAAGGGAGGACTGACCCCAGAAACAGTCAGAGAGGGAAGCATTCCCCTCTCCCCCATATATGGATCCTGCACATTGGTAATCTCTTTTTATTTTCTTGGTTTGGACTATCCCAGCAGGTGAAAGCCTTGGATTTAGCTGGTCTGGGAGGCGCTGGGGGGGAATAGGAAGTGGCCCAGAGAGGGCAACCTTAAGCAACCTCGGTTGCCAGATCACTGGTAGCCCCAAAGAGCCCTGGGTTGGAGCCCAGTGGAGTGGAAGGGCCTGGGCTCCCTTTCCAACAAGCCCCTGCCGGTCACGGGTTGTAGCTCTGACCTCTAGGCCACTCTTCCCGACTAATCCCTGAGTGGGGACCATTACACCAATATTCAAGAAAGAATAATTCAAACTGGAACAGGTGCTGAGAAGAGCTACGAGGATGATCAGGGAATGGAGGGACTATTTTATGAGACGAGACTGAAAGACCTTGGCTTGTTTAGCCCAGTAAAAACAAAGGCTGAGAGGGGATATGAATTGCTCTCTATAAATACATCAGGGAGATAAATACCAGGAGAGGTGTAGAACTATTTAAGTCAAAGAACAATGTTGGCACAAGAACAAATGGATATAAGCTGGCCATGAATAAATTCAGGCTGGAAATTAGAGGAAGGCTTCTAATCATCAGAAGAGTGGGGGTTTTATACAGGTCTTTTATAGGAGTTGTAGGGGCAATCAACAAGAGAACTGAACACATTTTTAAGTGTGATTGTGTAACAGGGTTGCTTGTAATGGTGAGGGGCAGAGGTCAGCAACTCTGGCCTCACTTTCCGTTTTGGTCACATGTTCCTAAAAGATCATGCTTCAGCAGGCCACCTACAGGAGTCAGAAAGGGACTCCTCCTTCCCCCAAGTGCATTCTAGGTTTGTTTGGTTGTTTTGTTTTGTCTTGTCTCCTTCCTCAGGCCACTATTGGAGATGGGACACTGGATGGGGTGGGCCAATGATCTGAGGTGGCACCAAACATACACTCTCTCTCTCTCTCGGGTGCTTGGCTGGCTGGTTCTTGCTCACATGCTCAGGGTTTAACTGATCACCATATGTGGGGTCTGGGAGGAATTTTTCCCCAGAACAGATTGGCAGTGATCTCGGGGGGTTTCTACCTTCCTCTGAAGCATGTGGGGGTGGGTTACTTGCCAGAATATGTGTACAACTCACTTAATCAGTTCCCTGATATTGCAGTGGTCTTGGGAATTAGTGCATCTCAGTCCCTCCTATTCCCTCTTTGTGACACATCATAATCTAGTCACCCGTGGGCTGTAATATTTTGGTCTCGTTTTGGTTGTTAGGGTTAGTGTGTGGGTACTGGTGGCCTGTGCTACACAGGAGGTGAGAATGGATGATCTGTTGGCCCCTTCTGCTTTAAACTATGACTTTATGATACCAGCTGAGTATCAAGCTCTCTACTGCTCATGGGGATGGAGAGCATTTTTGGACACTGTCCCTTTTGAAATGTGTACTGTGTCTTTCTAAAGTAGTTGCACGTGCATTGAGAGACTCAGCTGGGTGCACTTAACACTATAAATAAAAATAAAAATAATACAATGCAAGAGTTTTCCTCTCACCATATGGTTAACCTAGTTTCCTTAACGGCCTCTACTGACTGAATTTATTAAAACATATTTGAAAATATGAATCAATTATATCCATTGTCTTTTCCCCCTTTATTATCCATTTTGTTAACACAACACCTAGGAAAGAATTGTGAAAAGTGTTTTTTTAAAAGTGACAAAAGGAAAATACTAGCAATAGAAGCAAAGATAAAAAAAATACTAAAATATTAGTTGTTTAAAATTTTTCAGCAAAATCTTCTTGTTTTTGAGTCCAAATATCTGTGAAATTGGAGCAATTTTTATAAAATGCTGACCAATTTTCATATGGCAATTATATTTCCTATTAAGATGAGAGAATTTGATGAGCAATTTCACATTGCTTTTCAAATTTCAAAGGGGCTTCACCTCAGCCTCTAAGATTTGTATCTACACATTGGCATCTTGCACAAAGTGTGTAGGTAGAAGTCTAACTTAGAAACCATGATGATAGGTGGACAGACATGAATGGGCAATATTGTGATTCAAAAGTTTTCTGCCTCAGACCTATCTGAGCAAAGTTTAAATCATGGGTGCAATGTGCCAGACTGTATACATAAAATGGAAACTGACAAATATGATATTTTAAATATATTGTTACATATAGCGGCATACTGCTTAGAAATTGCAGGCTTTGTCCTTAGCTGGTGTAAGTCAGTGCTTTACACCAGCTGATGACCTGGCCCTGAATGTCTGTTTAATAAGTGTCCATTTTTGGCCCTCTGCGCATTTATGTCTGTATATATTCTGTCTGGATACTTTCAGCCTTTCACCAGACAAATATTTTATTTATTTAATAAGAAAAAATTCTTTTCAGATGGTCTCCCTCTCTAAATCTGTCCTGAATAACTCTCTTGGGTGTTCCAAGCTGCTAAAGGATTTCTCACCTATCCTGGAAATGGAATATTTATGCTGATTGTTAACACTATGGAAAATTAACAGCTCCAGCTGAGGCACTGGGTTTGTCCAACCCCATTGTTCTGCAGCATGTGAATGGGGTTTTTCGCATGGTAATGATGAAACATGAAGATGTCAGGCCTGGGAAATCTAGATTGAAAGTGATAGAAGTATTTGGCCAGAGAGCAGAGTAAGCTATAATCAGAGGATTTTTAGCTGCAGGCTTTAGTCAATGTACTTTTAGATGTTATCAAACCACACAGAGAAATAACTACAAGGAGACATTTCATTTTCTAAATTAGTACTGGCCTTTCAATCACCAGGTAGGACCTCACAGGTCATCCAGCAGGGTATTAGATGTATTTGTTTGACTTGCCTCTATCCACCTTTATTGTTTGTGTAATTTGAGAGACTCATTGCAACTACATTTCTGTGGTTCAATCTTAGTTGCTTCTTTTGCTACATGTGTGGAATAATACTTATGCTTTGTACTTATGTAATTGCTTTTATCCAAAGATCTTAATACCCTTTATGGACATGAGGTCTACAAGCTGCGCAATAATCCTCCGAGCCAGTTAGGTTTAAACATACTCATTTTACAGATGAAAAAATTGGGGCACAGGCAGGTTAAATGATTTGGTCAAGGGACATAGGAAGTCAGTGGCAGATGCAGGACTGGACCACAGGAACTTTGACTAGAGCTGCGTGAACCTTCCACTGCAAAACCCCAAACCACAAAGAATTCCTCCAGCTGCATATTTCATTACAAAACCCGAAGCTTGTGCCCGATTCACCAGCTGTCATATCATTTCCAAACCAACTTAGAACCAATTTCAAACAAACCGGGGCTCATTTGTGCAAAACTAGGTGAAACTTGGAGGTTTCACCTTGATGTTTTGGGTCATTCAAGTACAACATTCAATGTTAACGTGATCCCATAACAAACAGAAACCAAAGAGAAGATTTGCATGAACTCCTGCCATCCAAACCCCCCTCGTTTCACACACCTCTAGCTCTGACATCCAGACCTTTGGTGTAACTATGAGATAAACTCCCTGCACTGTTCTAAACTTGAAATTTTTTTTTTTTTTTCCAGCAGATGGTCTTCAAAGATTAAGATGCCCCAGCTATTCAACAGGCCAGTTTCACCATGCCATGATTCCCCTTTGCTCCCAAAGACCCCTCTTGTGGCTGGGCACAAGAATGCCAGGGTAACTTTGCCTCAGTTTCCCATCTCAGGTTCCTTGAAGTCTCCACCACAAGCTCTCCTGGGTCCAATATTACCCTTACTGGGAGACAGTTTATTATGCCACAAACTGCAAATAGTTCTTGAAAGCCCCAGTCCATTTATCCCACACAGTGCATATAATCCTTAAAAGTCCAAAACCATAGTCCAATGACATACCTCATACCCCACCATCAGTATCTGCTGCCACACCTAGACTTTCCTTCAGTCCCAAACTGTTCTTTTATCAAAGCAACCACCTCTCTCCTTTAGATGAAGTCCTTCCCAAGCTTCTTCCTGTCTTTCCAGTTCAGGAAGGTCAGCAGGCTAGCCCCTCTGCTAGTCTCTTAGCCCTCAGCCCTTTTCAGCTTCCCAGTACTCATTCTCTGGTTCAGGAAGGTCAACCAGAAAGCCCCTCCTGTCTTCTGCCTTCCCAGGGAATTTCCCACAGGGACCTCCTTTCCAATTACAGCTGTCATCCTTCAATTTTATTAGTCTCAGATATTGCCCCAGTCTCTTAATCAGGTCAACCTGGGATTCACTTGAACTGGCACAGGGGGATCTGGATCCACTTCACTTAAAAGGGGCCAGCTACTCAGTAAAATATCCCCTTCCATCCAAATTCAGAACCAAATCTCTCAGCTTTTTTTTACTCAATTCTTACTCAGGTGAAATCCCATTGGCTTTAATGGGAGTTTGTCTAAATAAGAACTGTCTGGATACACAACTGTTTCATTCCCAGACCACTGCCTCCTCCTTTTGCTCCTTCTCTCCCTCCTCATTGTACAGCTGCACGTCAAATTTCAAAAGGATGGAAAAATACCAACACCGTGACTTTTCCTTCATTTAAACTGAATTATGTGCCCTGCAGGGATAACGTCAGTTCTGGAGACAATCCTTGTCAATTCTGCTGTATGTGGGCACACGCTCTCCTGGTCCCCATCATCTCTCTCTGCACGTTCTGTTTGCTCCAGTTTAAAACTTTGACTACTCTCCAGCGTATGTGAAAGCCTCGGGCTCATTTTCCCTTTGAGCCACTGAAAAATCCTGATTATACAGAACCAGCTGTTATGTGCCAACACTGAAAATTAGAGGATGGTGGTAGATTTTCAACGGAGTCCTTAAATCTATGTGGACTTTTAATTGAATTGCTAAAATCCCACCTGAGAGGCCTAGTCAATGCACATCTTCACCCTCCAACCAACCTTCACACCCATCCCATCACATGTGTTGTTCCTTTAAAAACTGTTTTCGTTTTCGGAGCAGCTATTCTAATCTCTGACCCTATTAACACAGTTTTTCTTGAGCAGTTATTTGTATTAAACAGAGAACACACTGACTCAGTTTAATTAGTGCCCTCTGCAATTTAGCTCCTGAGTTACCAACCACACAGCAAGTAGGGATAAAAAGATGATGGGAACAATGGATTCCAAACACGGGCCTCTGCTTCAACCTGGCTGTTATTTAGCAGGGCAATACACATAATCTTTCCTTAGCAGCACAGTTCAACACCTGTACAGTGTTCTCGAAAAGATGGAGAAGAAATGAGTGCTCAGGGTTGCCATTGGCTATGGATTCTGACTGGATCAGCACAATATTGCATGCAATATCAATTGTCAAATGGTGTTAACTGGGATTTGCTAAGGCTCTGCTATACTGTACAGCTGTATGTGTGATAATATGCAGTGTGTATGCATCACTTTGGTGCCATAGTGAGAGATGCCTTAGGAAAACCTAAGATGGATATGTGCATGTGTGTGTATTCAACCTTAACCATGCAGCTGTGACCACAATAATACATACACACAGAGGCTACAGTATATACACATATAGGGCCTGATTCACCACTGCGTTACTCCTGTTTTATGTAGGTCTAACTACACTGAAATCAGTGACATTTTACCAGTGTAATGTTGAAATAAAATATAGGTGAATCAGGTCCACATAATGTATACCTTCCATGCCCCGCTCTGTCTCTCTCTCTCTCTATCTCTTTCTCTCTCTATACACACACATATACTATATATACAGCTTTAGTTTCAATATTTTAGCAGGAAAAATATATTGAGATTAGAATTGGGAGAAACATTCATTTGAATAGATTTGCTTCAGCGGAATTCATAACATTTTTCTCCATTAGAGGTTTTGTTCATAAATGTGGTTGCAGAAAGAGAAAATATCTCAGATGCTGTACCAATGCTACTAATAAAACAAGACTTTAGCACTAGACTGAAATAGGTAGGAGCTCGATATTGTCATATATAATACCTTTCTCAGTCATGAATCTCTTCAGTAAATGTACAAAATTAGATATGGGTGATAGCTTCTGGAATCCACCATCCCTCCGTAAATGAGTCACTATGATGGGTGCTGGCATATCACAGTCAGACAGTTGGACTACTGAAATCTTTCCATGTATTTGTCTCTATTTCATTTAGCACATGCTGGCAGATCTTTAACTGTGTACTGTGTTCATATACTTTAGAAATACTTGCAATTTGTATTGTTCTCATACAAGCTGTTTAGATACTTCTTGCATGTAGAAAAATACAAGATGAATGAATACATCCTTAGATGGCTGGTATAGGTCACAAGATGATCCAGGGTCAGAGGACTTTAGGGATACATTACGGGACCAGATCCTGGACTGCAACCAAGAGAACTAAGAACATCTCAGGTGTAATAGAGTTTTTATGCTTTTATGTTTCCCTATCACGGAGCCATCCAAATGCTGATCGGGTGCCTGTGTGCTGTTCTAATTGGTGACAGATGCCAATTCCCCCAAGGGATCCACAGCCTTGATCTCCAGGGCTCAGGGATGTCTGGCCACATACTTTTTTCATGGCCACACCATCTGTACCAACAGCTGGGAAAGGGGTAGCATTGGAGCTACTACAGTGATTCATTAATACCTGTGGATTCTCATACAGACAAGGAGTCCTTGACAGCCAGATCCA
The DNA here is from genome assembly GCF_026122565.2 of Emydura macquarii macquarii. NCBI lineage: Eukaryota > Metazoa > Chordata > Testudines > Chelidae > Emydura > Emydura macquarii. The sequence goes on from NW_027133667.1 coordinate 5,460,798, forward strand.
GCAGTTTTAGAACTGCTATGCACTACTGGAGTACCAGAAAGTAGCCCCAATATATCCAAGGATCAGAGACTCAAGGCTATAATATTGTAAGTTAGTTACATGCATATGCATGCAAACATATATGCATGCAAACACCTGGTGTGTGTAACTGGCAATGTAAAATTGGATGGGCAACTGGTAAGTGCATACATGTGTATACTTGTTTTGCAAATGCAAACTGAGTTTTTGCATGCAGCTATAGGCACAAGCTCAACTTCAGAAATTTGGCCAAGCACTGTGCCATACATTTAACCCTTTTATAAAAGTTACAGGTGCTTGAAAACTATACACAAAACCAAGGCAATATACAGAGTTAACTAAAGCATCCCATTTCTGAAGATACACCTGCAGGATTTCCTAACAAAAAAAGATCAATTTATATTCTGTTCTGATTCATGCATCATCAGTATCATATATCATGCCAGATAACTTGATTACAGAAGCTTTCACTTTTGGTGATGATGTTTGAAGGAAGAAGAAAACACGGTGTGTTTCCAGGGATGAGGTTGAGCTTGCAAAACTGATAGTTAGAAAAATCTTGTTCTGATTTGTAAACTGACCCAGGTTAGGTGGTTCTGGATCTAACTTGCAATGGGGGAAACATCAGAATGTTTAGCTGAGTTTAGGTAAGCAACCAAAAGTTCAGATTCCTGTTTGAAGCTTAAGTAAACTTGTCTGAATCTCCTTGTGCTAGAAAACCTGTTGGAAATCCCATAAGAAAAAACATCTTGTTTTTTTATTGAAATAAGAAAGTTTGGAATTTGACATTTCATCACTTCTGAAAAAAAGTGACTAGCTCTAAAAGTGTGGGAAATTTTTGCAAACATTTTGTTGAAAGTATTTTCCCTGAAATTTGTAGACATTAGGAATTTTGATGACATTTTTCATTGAACTTTTGACCATCTCTGCTCCTGACATTTCCAGTACTACTTGCTTTCAGCTGGCGTGAGACACTTGCTGGCATGAGACACGTTCTGATGAGACTAGACTTTCTTGTGCTATTTTGATATTTCTATACATGGATGCACATAGAAAGGTTAAATATACATATATACATATGAACTAGATAGTCTCAGAATAGAAAATAGGTTTAGTTTAAGGTTCAAGTAAATTTACATGCCATTTCTTATTATATCTAAATTAGTTTGTCTATTCATTGATTACCAGCCTGAAACTGGTCCAAAATCTGACCTTTTCCCCCAGTAGGAACAACTTCTGTTGGATTCCTTCTCCAGCATCTATTCAAAATGGTTATTTGTGGAAATGAGAGTTGCTGCCTCTCATTAGCATTCCCCTGTATATACAAACCCAATGTCCTCGAAGTTTCAATTACTTTCAGGTAACTCAGTTCATGGCCACGCAATGATTTTAATGGAGAGAGTTTAACCTTGGGCTCAAAGGTAGAAACTTAGATAGCAAACCTCTGTTGAAAATAAAGCAGGGTAAGGCAAAAGGAGGGGAAATGACTCCACCTAGACACCTCAGACTGTCTTGGCAATGTCATTAACTTTTCAATATCTAAAGGAAAGCAGCAAGGTGAGGACATGCAGGGGGAGTGTGGAAGGTGATATCAAACACACCATAAACCTGAAGCATCAGGAGCTGACATTATGTGGAAATATGAACACTTGTTTAGTCTGTCTGAATCCATCACAGTGATTCTCTAACCTTCCCTGTTTGGGGACCTCATGCTTGTCTGCTTTTCAGATTAGAGACCCAGAGAGAATAGGAAAGGGGAAAGATGGAGTTCAAGATTTCAAGGGCAACATCCTCAGCTTGTGTAAATTGATGTAGCTCCATTGTGACTTCACAGCTGCACTCTATTTTTAGTTTGCTAGCTCAATCAGATCTAGTGCAGGTGTGTCTCCTCAAACTGGGAATCACACCCCAGCTCGAAGTGTAGACACACCCACGGAGTGATTGAGGGCTAGATTTTTCTCCTGTATCAGAGAGCTGGTGATAACTTCCTGATTCACAGGCCCAGCCTCATCCAACATGTGCCTTAGAGCAAAAACTATTCTTTTCAGTGGAAAATGTCAACTTTTCACCAAAAGCCCTAAACCTATTTTTTCAGTTTTCAGCAGTTTTTGACTTTTTTTTTTAAATCTTCAGTATTTCCTCATATTACTAATATTACTAATATTAATATTTCTAATATTACTAATAATATTAATAATTATTACTAACATTATTAGTAATATTAGAAAAATATTGAATACATTTAAAGCTAACCTAATGATACTTAAGAGCAGAAAACTAGGAGAAAAGCTAGTACCATGTGGCGAGATAGCTCTCAAAGCACCATCGGCACCTGTACTTCTGGAGGTTTCATCATGTGACATAGTTTTTAATTAAAGACTAATCTTTACTTTCTGGAGACACCAGGAGACTCCTGGAGGGTTGGCAACCCTAAATATTACTATCTGATGTAATCATAATTGCTGCAATTACCATGGGGATATTATGTGATCATGATTCTGAGGGAAGATAGTCTGTTTAGTCGTGGATAGAAAGGGTGGTGATCCACAAGAACATACTTCTATACCACACTATGAAAATGTCTGAGCATCCCTGCCATATTGTATTAACTCACTGAAACCAGTCATTGTGATTTCCGAGCAAAACATTAGCTCCAAGAAGTGTGTGGCCTGTGAGATCACAAAAATGCAAAGCAGGTTATCTTGTGATGGCTAAGGAGATAATTACTATCATATTTTTTACAAAGAAAAGGAGTGGTCAGGCCATAAGCTCTTTCCCCCTTTCCTAGGGCCAAAGCAGCAGCGAATTCACTACTCCACAACAACAGTGGAAGCCGCACCCTGCCTACTTTCTATAACAATGTTGCTAGGTAGGACAATCTTCCAACCAAATGCAGCTTGCAGTTGAGTAAGGGTTTGTGTTCCTTGAAGGTGTTGCAGTTCAGGGATCAGCAGGACAGCCTGCTCCGACAACAGGTGCTGTCCAGGCCCAGAGGAGAACTATTTGTGGTAAAAGACTTGGTCCAGAAGACAGATGGCCCACATGAGAGGAATACTGCTTCAAGCAACAGAGCACAGATTTAGCTGGCTGTTTTGAAGCGGAGCCTGTGAGATAGCCTTAAGCAGAGGGCAGGCCTAGTCGTGGAACCGAGCAGGCCAGCAGCCTAACAGGAGTGTTCAAGTCTGACAGTGTTTGTTAGACAAAATGGCTGATGTGGGGAGAGGGGAAAACTGATGTACGAGCATCAAGATGCTGTTTGACTGAACCCCACTGTTACAGCTGCAGTGGAATCAGGTACGTAGCCAGGCAAGGACAGGGGTGTGGGTTAGGAAAGACCTCAGGACTTGCACATTATGGATGTGATGCCGCATGGCCTCCAGGCATAGAACGACTCGCTGGTACCCCCTCCTCCAATAGTTATCCTTTGAAATACGCTATGATATCTATGGGCCTGGTGCAAAGCTCACTGAAATCAATGGGAAGCCTCCCACAGCCTCCCCTGTGACGTCAATGGGCTTTGGACCATGCCTTTTTGAGGGAAGTCATGTGGTGAACAAGTCAATGGTGTTTGAAGTAGGCTAAAGGGACAAGGAAACATTTAGCATGACATGTCTGGCATTGCCCATGCTCCGATGCCTATGGAGGAGCAGCAGCCAACTGGTTAACAATAAAATCACTGTGGACAGGGAGAGAAGGAGAGAAAAGGCAGAAGAGATTTTGTTAACAAAAATAACAGCAAATGAACAGCGCAGGTTAAATGCTAACGTTCCTCTGCCAGGAACACACCGGGGCAGGGTGGGCCTGGCCTGAATTTACATGGAGGAAGCTGAAGGCACCTTTGGCTTTTAATATGAACAGAAAATAAAGAAAAAACAACAACAGCTGCTTGAGAGGCACTGGTTCCCATTTCACAGAGGGAAGGAAAGATGCGAATGAAAATGTGCTGGTTTCAGATTTGACATGCCTCAACATCCGTCCAAACCCTTTTGTGATGTTTCATCGGCTGCAAAATGAAAGCCCAATGGATTGGTCATGAAAGGCTGCCTGCCAGCACAACCTAGAGATTCCCTGGTGTGCCTTCTGCCAGCTGGTAAGAGGTCCTGCTGCTGGGCTCTCTGAGGGCTTGGCATTTCCACCAGCGGAATCAAGTGGCTTTCATTCAGCGTTCTCATGAGGTTCCCATTCAATCACGAAGGGCTGTTATTGTTTCCCCAGGCAGTACTGGTCCTTGGAAAGATTATCTAGTGTATTCTCTTCTCCCAGAAAGGATTGCATAGATCACAGGGAGAGAAATAATGCACTGACATCTCTGGCCTGCATTCTCATTCACGTCTGTAAGGAACAAACCAACATCAACAGTCCTCCTCAGCAAACAGGGCTAGGTGAGAGATTCCTCCCGTGAAGAAGGTGTCACTTCTGAAATGGTCCCCCTGTGGGGTGTGCTCTGTAGCTGAGCAGTCCATCAAACATCTGTTCAAGCTATCTGCCTTAGTCGCTGGATGTCCTGCTAAATTCTTATCCACTGGTAAGCAGCAGAGAGGTTGCGAGAAGTAACAGAGGGGCAGCGTCCAGCAGCAAAGACAGCAATGTGATGGCAGCTCATACTAATGAGGTGAGGTGGAATGCAGCAATTATGCCATGGGTTACTGGAATTTGAATGGAACTCGCTCATTGCATACGCGGCAATGAGAGGCATGGGTCAAGGACAAATTTCAACAGCCCAGATGGATAGGTCTTTGGTAACAAACACGTAGTGCATAGACATTTACCTCTGTCCCCAACTCCTTGAAAAATAACAGTACTGTAATCAGAGAAGGAAATTGGGAGGCAAGAGTCTCTTGGGTGCATAGTCCATCAGAAGATTAACATTTTAAATTGTGGAAAGTGTGCTGATCAATCTAGCATGAATGGATTCGTAAGGTGTGTGATCACAGCATAGCGTCTTTTGTGTTAAGCAGTCATTCCAAAGTACACTTGTACAATTACTTTATTTGCAAAAGGCTTGGAGGTATCTGGTTGAAAGGTGAAAAGTATTACTATTGTAATACGGCACCCACCAACAGGGATGCTAAGCGTCAAGCTACTCGATGGGGCCGTAGCATTTCTTAGGACCAGATTCACAAAGGAATGTAGGCACCTAGAAAATCACTGGGATTCCCAAAGCTTAAGCTAGGCACCTAAGCGGTCTATACAATGAATGGGGAGAGGGAGGCATCTCACAAAGGCCAGCATGCTAGGTGGCTCCTCACCTATGCTAGCTAATTGGAGTTGCCAAGACCAGGAGTGTGTGCTAAACCCCTCTCTTCCCAGGGAATTAAGTGCCTAAATCCAGGCTGCAGGGAGGTGCCTCCCATCTCTCAGGATTCTCAACCGTAAACCCTCTCTTGACATTAGGTCCACCTCCTCCTTCCCCCACATTCTCCAGTCACTTTCGAGGCCCAATCCAGTAGGTGAGCTCTGAGCATGCTTACCAAATTCGGTTCTGCAGGCAAGTTAAGCAAAGGAATGCCTAGGCATCCAGATGTTTAGAGCCAGGCAGCAGTGAGCATGCACAGAGTCAGAAACATAGGTGCCTAGGGAAACTACTGCCAAAAATTAGGTGCCAAGACAGTTTAGTTGCTTACAGGGTTTGTTGGCAGCTGAGTGGGCATTTTGTGAATCCCAGTGGGGCCTGATTCTAGCCTAATGATGTCACTATATATAGCTAATCCAGATTACTAGATGATGTCACATCACTCTCAGAAGTATAATGTTGATATGGATGGAGAAGCGAACAGGACTCCTTGGAGTGATAAAGTTCAATAGGGTGCCAAACTGGTTGGAGGCAGGTCATGAAGTCAAAAAAACCCGCTACCTCCAGTTTTTCAAGACATCAGAGTGGTACAGAAGTTCTATTCAGCCCATTTCAAGTGAAATTCCTCTCCAGCCCCCATCACCTACAGCAAGTCTGGTATTTGAGAGAGTAGTTTGTTCTCACACTCAGATCCGGCTCGTCAATATTTTGGTGGTAGAAGACACAATAAGGAATTGGATCTGTATCACTGGGCAACATGTCCTATTTTTCTGCACTTATCCTCTTTTAGAAATAGAACTTCATCAGTTATGTTTCTGTGTATCTGACAGATACATTAGAGGAGCGTCTGTATCAGGAATCATTGCAAACCTAAAAAATGGGACTCTTCAGAATGTTAATGACAGATTAAGGACTCAGGCACATGAGGAAATAGGAAGGGGGCAAAGATGACCCAGAGCATTGCTATCCCTTAGAGCCATGCCACCTCATTCACAAACTATTTCCAAGACACTTCCCTTTAGGGATCATTGAGAGGTTTTTTGTTTTGTTTTAGTTTTATTTGGGAGCTTCCAGGAAAACGCTGATCAATTTTGGGAGAAAAAAAATGGGGGGGGGGGGGTGGTTGAAACCAGTGTGCAATTAAAAAAAAATACTTTCAAAGTTTTTTTTTTCCAAATTACAAAGAAGTTCTAGAAGAAAAATCCGCATGGGTTTGGGGTATGAAACCATGACCAAGTCCATCCCTTTCTATTACAACTAATGTCTTAAATGACATTGTCTATCTATACTCCTGGGTTTGTATTTGTAACATGAAGATTAATGTCTTTGTATTGTTGAGCATCCTTATACTCAATGCCTGTAACACAGAGGCTTGGAATAAAAACTTCCCTGCCTGAATTCTCATTAGCTTTATGAGGCCAGTTTGCCCCAAATTGGCAAAACAATTCCTAAGGGTCATGTCTTAAAAACTCACACAATGGTCACCAGGGAGATGAGAGTTATTAAAATAAAGAAGGAATCCAGGAACTAGTTGACCTACCAGTAAAGGAAAAAGAAATGTCTGAGAGTCAAAGACCCTGATGTAGATTCTCTACTGAACCAGAACTCTGCTGAATGGATCATATGCCAGTAGTAGTCTAGCACAACATAGCATAACTTTGCCTTCGTCACTCTTGCCCCAATTTGAACCCAGTATCCGGGGTGGTGGCAAAGGCCCAGGTACAGATGTGTCAGCTGGGAATTGCTCTATGGCAGGGAATTCTCTGCTGGTGATTTACAAATGGATGATGTCTCCTTTATGTCATCTGTATGGTACAAAGGGCTGTAACCAGGTTTCAGACTATGGCCCCTGTACAAAATGAGCCTGTTTTAGGGTGAAACTCACCTCTGTTCAGAAGGCCTTTAGACTAGTTATATTACAAAATAGTACCTATGTAAAAACTGAGACCACTTTGCTAAAGAAAGAGCCTCATCAGGATAGATTGCATTTTAACAAAATGACAATCCAAATATCATTCTGTCCCTTTGTGTATTCTCAAAAATTTTCAAAGAAAATGTGGCTGCAGCCATCCCAAGCTCTGGGCACAGTGAGACATTTCCTCCCCAGTGAGTAACAAAACACGTCCACATGGTTTGAGAGAAGGCGGCTTTCAGCCGTGCTCCAAGAGTCAATCTGCATTTTACTGTAATGTAACAGAGCTTAATGTACCAGGTCACAGACCCTTTCCACAGAAAAGGTGTGTGATTAAAGACCTAATTAAGTTTATTTTCCCTATATTTACTCTGTACACCCTAACCTGATATTAGAAGTCTAATTTGTTTAAGGAAACCAAAGATGATTGCCCTAGCTAATTTATATTTGGCAAAGGTACTGTACGACTTTTTCAGAAGAGAACATTACTTCTTTCTTCAGCCAGAGGCAAGTAAATGTGATGTGAGTGACAACGTGGTTGCTGGTTGTGAGTTAAGAAGGAGGCTGGGATTTGGACTCAGAGGAGATTTTACCTATAGGTACAATATGGACTTAAAAGGCAAAATGACAGGGAAGTAACCAGCAATGTCACACCTTCCATGTGCCTCAGGCAAGCTCAGCTGCAAGACTACATGAGACACAAAGAAAAAAAAAAAAGGCCTTTGAAAAAATGCAAATGCAGAAACTGAGCTGAACTTCAGTGGGGAAATGAATTATTTTTTTTAAAATGGTTAGGTCTCTGTGTGAGTGATTATGGGTAAATGATAAGATCAGGTCTGCTAAATATCTGCTATCCTCTTCTTTTCCAAGTCCAGCAGTAAATGCAAGAAAAGTCAAGTATCTTCCTTGTGGATTTCTTCCTAGTCTCTCTGGCCTGATCTAGGGCCAAATTCTCTGCACGCATAACTCTACTGAGAGATTCCCATTACAACTGGGGAAATCCATGGATCTGGCTCTTGATCCCCAGTTGTGTAGGAATGTAACTGCAGCTATTCTGAGGCACGTAGACAGTAGTAAACTGTCAAAGTGCAGCACCATAGTGATACTCTGGAGTAATGCTGCCATTTTTAATGGAATTTACTGAAGCCCCTGTGCACCAAACTGGTTGGAAAAGGATAAATACAGTATCTGCTAATATTTGAATGCTATAACTAGGAACAAATGGGGAGAAAAATCAGGACACCTCTTTTAAAATGCCATTAAAATACACTGAGCTAGATGAGCTGTTTGAAAGGATAAAGGGAGAAATGGTAAATATTTTGCTAAAAATTAGGGACTACCCATCTTAAATATGGGGATCTGGGATGTCTGTGACAGAAAGAGGTAATTTCAAAAGTTACAGTATAAGGAAAAAATCTTGTGGTAATTTAAGATGGAATGCCATTAATATTTTCTGCTATGTGCTAAATCCTATTAAATAATATGGGAATATATCATTTAGCTGTATGGGTTTTTACAATATTAAAATTCAATAAAGAGAGACGTGGGTGGGTTGGCTGAGTTTTTTAGACAATCAGAAAACAAAAATGCTCTTTATGTACTCCACCTGCTGTCCCAGTGTCCTACATCTGGGAAGAAGGCAGTTGAACCAACAAGGAATGTGTTGTTTTTTTCCATGTTACTGAAAATGCAGAAGCCAGTTCTGTCTTCAGGGTTCTGGAACTGAAATTGGGACTCTGTAACAAAGATACTGTGAAAGTTCTGGAAGTTAGGTTGTAAATGTGCACCTTTCAATGTCACTAAATGGTACTGCACTTTGTAACATCACACTCCTCCTCGGTATCATAGACCATGGACTAAATGTGGTCTGTCAACTCCAGCTTCCTATTTCAGGTTGCAGATTAGGTTAGCCCCAGAAAGTAGGATTTGGGTCTCATTTTTCCATGAGCATCAGGGATATGAAGGAAAATTTTCAAAAGCATCTAAGTGACTTATGAGGTTAAGTCCCATTTTCAAAAGTGATTATGCACTCAGGAACCTAAATCCCATTGACTTTCAATGAGACATAGGTTCCTAAGTGCTACATTACTTTTGTAAAAGGGATGTAGAGTCATAAATCACTTAGGTGCTTTTAAAAATGTTACCCTAGTTTTGCTTTAGTGCCAAGAAAAAGTAATTTTTGTGGTGGTAATTATACCATGGTTTAGCAATTGTATATGGTTATAATAGCCTAAAAAGACTTGCTTTTTTTTTTGTTCTTGCACTTTCAGTTTAAAAGATTGTACTATATAAGCAATTTTTTCCATAGTTCTAGTCAATCTCTACATGCAGCCAGTAGACAAACCAGTAAGACATGTGGACTCAAGTGCCAGGAAAAAACAGCGTGACCAGAGAAGCAGACTAGAAAGAGGTCTCTTCCATAGCCAATTAGAATAATCAATTTTGTTTCCCTTTATTTGCATCTGGAGGGCATTGGCTTAAAGTGCTTAAGGTTTGGAACAGAAAGATATTGGAAGATTCTAAACAGTATTCTAGAAGTGAAGGAGTCCAGAATTTTAGAATTTTTAAACTAGAGGATTCTAGGACATCAAGATTCAGGAACTTGAAGAAATGGAGAACTGGAAGATGGAAGACCAAGACCGTATCTAGCTATGGTTTTGTGTGACCTCCATTACACACTAGTATCTGAGCACCTCACAACCATTTATGAATTTATCCTCATAGCAGTCCTGAGAAGGAAAGAACAAATGAGTGTTCTGCTGAAGATAGGAAACTGGGGAAACTCTTAGGAAGTTGGGAATTTGACCAAAACGAGTTATGTTTTGTACTGATTTGGCTTCAGAGAATTAAGAGCTTATATTTTAAGATCTAAGAGTCGGAGACTGGAATTGCTGGAAATGCTTATGTGTCAATCAAAGAACTTTATGAGGCCTGCGCAAGACCCAATATATCCCATGATGAAATGTTTTAAAATGGAACTTTTTTTTTTTAACAAATTCTGGATTTATTTTCAGCTGTATACCAATTAATCAAGTTCAAGTTGAAGGCTTGGCTTCAGCACCCTTTAGGAACAATGGGTAACATTTTCAAAAGCACCTCAGTTACGGAAGAGCCTAAATCCAGCTGAAAGTGAATTGGATTCAGGCTTTATAATCACTTAGGCATTTTTGAAAAGTTGACCAATATGCTTTTGTTACTAACAGATACACATTTGCTACCAGACAGTTCAAAACCTAGGAGAGAGAGGTTACAGTCCCAAACCAAGCAAGTGAAGTCAGTCCTCTAATCCCCCTTCCCCTCCCCACAAACACTGGGTCAAGAAAACCATGCAGTAAGGCCCATTTGTTTAAAATGGGCCTCTGATTTGGGGTGCCTAATTGGGTGCCTTTTGTTAGTCACCTAAATGCTGAGGCATCCAAAATTGGAGGCTCCTTTTGAAAATGTTGCAGTAAGTCTCCAGTCATCCTCTCTGAAACCATAAAGGAATTTTCTCATCTAGATGGCAACTCAATTTAAAGTCTCTTTCCTTGATAAATGTATATGTGATTAGGACTCCTAGGAAAGTCTGTCCTTCAGCCTGTGTTCAAAGACAGGTTGTCTGGGTACTGATGGGGAGAACATGCAGCATAACTAACAAATACACTTGCTTCCTCTGGGGCAAAGAGTTTCAAAGGGAGAAAGTGAGATGCAGTGAAAGAGGAGCAGTATGATGAGCCATCCCAGGGCTGGAAAGGAAACATGGGTCTAGTAGATAAGCAGCCACAACAGAGTTGGCCCTCTTGTGACTGGTGCAATAGATGAGCCCAGGATTTGAAATGCAATAGAGGCTGAATTACCCCATTGTGTTGAGTGGTGGTCCCTCTGTGACACATTGTACCCCAAATCAGCGTACTGTAAACCCCTGTTCATCATTTCTGTTCGGTTGTAATAATTCATATTAAGCATGCCACATAAAGTATCCAATGAAAGGTCATAATCTGCTAAAAACCCATTGTGCTGTCTAAATATGCATATCGCCAGTATATATCAAGTTATAAGATTTTGCTATTATTACAATATATTATAAGCTTGCTAGTAACAGCAGAGGAGGCACCCCCATCAAGGAGAGGCTCAACAGCCATCAGCCAACAAAGGAGTTGTAAACAAAGGATTAACAATACTATGACAGTTGCACAAGACTATACAATAGAAATTGCTCAACTCTATGACTCACTCACACGGGAACGAGCAACCTTGTGGTTCAGCAGGGCTCACCAGGACATGCCTGGACTAGTGTCTAGTGGCCACATGGTCAGAAGATATAAAGGAAGGAACAGAGTCCTTTCTCCTTCCCCATCTACGCTGAAAGCAACAGGAATGCAGGAGTCTGGACCCAGGCTTGATAGAAACCTGTATATTGAGACCTGGAACATCCAAGTGGGGTGAGAAAACTGCTTAATCTAGATACTGCCTGGTGTTAAGGTTTAAGATCTAGTTTGCATGTTTATTGTTATTTCCTTTGGTACCTATCTCTGATTTCTTGTGCCTACCCCTTAGGCTCACTTTAAGTCCACTTTTCTGTCATTAATAAACCTGTTTTATAGTCTTAACCAAAACAGTGTGTCTCTATGAAGTGTTTGAAAATTCCCACTCGGTTAACAAAGGCAGGTGTGTCTTCTCCATGCTGAGGAAGGGGCGAACCAGATGATAAACTTACTGGTCAGACTTCTGACCAGGGCAGGATAGGGCAACTTTGGGGTGCAGGCTAGGGAACTGGGGCAGACTGGCTGGAGCCTTTCTCCGTGAGATTCATGAATGGCTTTTGGGAGCCTTCACACCCTCTAGCTGGGCGCAGGGCTCCACCTACTGTCTGGCCGGGTGATAGCAGCACCTGGAGGGGTTTGCTGCTTGTCACTACTGAAATAGCGTGGGAGACAAGCCGGTTTGGAGAGTTAAGGGGATGCAGTCCCAGGTGGCACCCCGGGGGGGACCCATCACACCCTCAAATTCAGGTTTGAGGCATGTTGGTGGTGCAGTTGAGGGAAGCTTTTGCTGCTGTTTATCCTGCTATGGATGTTGCCTGTTGAGCCAACACCAAATGACCTTTACACTTTAAAAGGAAACATTTTTAAAAATCTGTTGTTATCTTACATATGTTAGAAGACAATCAGTGCCTCTCTGCTATAGTCATCTTTCACAGAGATCAATGGTATGTCCCGATCAGGCATCCTTCAGGGACTTGACCTCTTTTATCACAATGCTTATTATTGTGGACCAATGGTCCTGCTAGCTACATAATGAATGCAAATACAAATAACATTCCTCTTGGAAAGCCTGCAGAAAATCAAGGCAGGCTCTAATAAAGGCTCTCTTATTAGAGGTGTAACTGTATTCAGCAATCATACAACACTTCACATCTTCAGAGGACTGTACCTATACTAATTAAAGCTCATCACATTTCAATTAGGTGACTATTCCTATCCTGCCAATTACTCTGCAGGAGTGTCAAGGTCCAACTGCATGGAGCAGCTTGCAAGAATGGGATCTCAGCGTCATTATCCCCTATTACAGCTAGAGAAACTCTAAATTATACAAAGTTATTTCAAGTATATTCAGCGGGAGCATTCACGTCATCCCTGTCAAAGAGTCTGAAGCCACAGTAATGGAATAAAAGAGCCAATGCAATCTGGAAACATATGTAATACAGTAATAGGAAAGAGAGAAAGAGAAGAAAAAGAAGAATAAGAGACAAGAAAAGAGGTAGAGAAAAAAGGGGAAAGCACAAGAAAGAAAAGGGAGATATTTTCCTGACATTTCAGACACAGTAAGGTTTTTCCCTGGAGGATTCATCAGAGATTTTTAGATAGTGAATTACCCAGTGTTTAAGGCATCTGAAATTTCAGTCGTCTTTCTGGTTACACAATAGCTGGAAGCAGTCTGGGATGAGTGCAGTTCTTTATTCTTTTCATGTGCAGGAAGAAAGGCTTGGGTTGGTTGAATCTGTTAGAGAGGATCTAATGATTTTTTTATTTGCCTTAATTTTTTTGTTAGTTAAAAAAAAAGGGGGGGGGGGGAATGCTGTTGCAGGGGCCCAAGTGAATAACACAGGGCTGTCACCTTCCTCTATTTTCACCAGATCAACATGGATTTTGTATCTTGAAGGACATGCCCAAAAATCTTTGAGCTATACAGATTGGGATAATACCACAAAAAGCTTATTTAAGGATGCTTCAGCACATGATGTCTGCAAGCACTTCTCAGCCTTTTGACTAAGATCACCGATGAGGAACACAAGAAGATCGTCATGGTGGACGTCACGGTCCCCTTCAAGAACCGCAGCCCGGCCTTCCACGCCGCCCGAGAAATACGCCCCCTTGGCCGACACCCTGAGGGAGCAGGGCTACAAGGTCCAGATCCACGCCTTGATCGTCGGGGCCCTGGGCGCCTGGGACCCCCGCAACGAGCCCGTGCTCTGGGCCTGTGGTGTGGGTCAGCGCTACGCCAAGCTCATGCGTCGCCTCATGGTCTCGGACTCCATCCGGTGGTCTCGGGACATCTACATCGAGCACATCACCAGCCACCGGCAGTACCACGAGGAGAGGGACGGAGTGCCACCACAGGACCCTTCTTCTGGACTGACAGACCCAACCCACCACCACCACCACGGACACGGCGGGGGACACACCAACGGAGGCGGCGACTGCTGAAGCATTGGACCCAATGAGGGACGCACCACTTTGTATGGACTTATTTGCTCTCTTTGTTAAACACCCCCAAAAGTAACCCACAGACATACTTAGTAATGTTCCCCCATTCCCATATATCCCCTTGTATCTCTTAGCTCCCACACCATCACCCCCCATCCAGGACACCGCAGCTTATCCCCTGTTATTCTCCCCAGACTCCCAATCACTCAACCCCCGATAACCTGCATATTGTCCCTGGATGTTGTATAACTTTGCCCCTTTAACTCTATGGGTTACCTGTTTATTTTTTGAAACATTTACTCAATAAAAAACTTTAAATTAGTTTAATATCAGATATCTATTCTATCAGGAGACACTATCCTGCCCTTGAAGGACTTAATAGACTACTAGGTTTTTTCTATTTCTAATAGATATGAGCCCATGTATGTCATGAGGACATACATTGTGACATGACACTATTGCATCATATTACACCATCACCACCCTGACACACCATCATCGTGTTGTTGTGCTTGGTTCTGAAAATAAACGTTTTAAAGTTCACAACTGTAATCAGACCAAGTGCACTGGCTTATCACCACCATATCTTGGGCTCAGAGATAGCTTCAGGTTGCTCACAATGAAATGATAACCTATAGAACACATTGCAAAAGCACCACATAATTGGAAACATTTTGATATTTTTGTACATTTTGTGATGAGCTGAATTTTTTATCTGACTGGATGCTGTGTAAGACATTGTCTACACTAGAAGGTTGTACTGCTGCCAGTAAATACCTGAATTGGAGTTTGGCCAAGATACTTGGATTAACATGTCTATTTTTATGAAACATACCATAATATAAAACAAGAGGCTCATTCCACAATCCATGGGCTCTAAAAATAAATGAATAAAAGATTGATGTTATTCATTTCGTATTCATACCGCGTGCCATATCCATGACTTTTGTAATTAACTTTGCAAGTAACATGCCATGAGACACTATCAAATGATTTTCCAAAATTAAGATATGTATTATTCAAGCATTTGATGTGGTGTCTCAAGAAATGCTACTCTCACAATTAATCCACATTATCTTGAATATGAGCACTGTCTGTTGCACGGATTGAAAAAAGTTATAGGACTGCAAACAAAGAATAATGTTTAACTGCAATGTACCAGATTTGGAGGAAGAAATCTAGTAATGTGCCATTGGAAGCTGTGAATGTTTTTTTTTTTTTTTTTGAAAATCTTCATTAATGACCTGGAAAAACATACACAGCATGTAAATAAAATCTACAAATTATACTAAATTGGGGGGTAGTCCAACCAACCGAGCAGATGGAGAAATAATACATCTGGACATGGACTCTGATTCAGGAAAGCACTTAAATGCTCTGCTGAATAGGGATAGACTTAAGTACATATTTAAGAACATGCTTAAGTATCTACTTAAATCCCATTTACTTCAATGGAACATAAGCACATGCTTGTGGTTAAGCATGTACTTAAGAGCTTTCTTGAAAAGGGATACTTTAATAAATCAGGGCCTTAGAGAGGTTTGAAACATGAACAGGAAATAAAATGTTTCAATTTTCAAGTTTGGGAGAATATTCAGAAACAAATATTCAATAGGAGGAAAGAAAAATTAACGTGGAAACAGACTTGAGGTTATAGGCCCATTAATTGCATGTGATTTTGCAGTGCAATATAGCAACCTAAGAGAGCAATACTGAGAAGCACTGTATCATGATGGAGAGAGGCAATAGGCACTCTCTCCATAACAATTCTGCTGTGTCTGCACATGGAGTACTGTATTCAGTTCTGGGCACCTCCCTACCAGAAAGATGTAGAAAATTACAGAGGGTTCAAAGAAGAGGATAAAAGAGCTAGATGTGACACCAAGTAAAGGGAAGGGATGGAAGGATATAACATTTGATCAACGTCCAGAAGCGAAAGAAACTTTTCAGTGTGCACAAGATGGTATAACCAGGAGAGAGAATGGGATGAAATTAAGAAAAATGAAAAATTAGATTGAATATCGGGAAATGACAGTGAAATCGCCTTCTCCAAGGGAAGAAGTGGAGGTATAATGATCATAGACATTTAAAGTCAGGCTGGAGAAGGACTAAGAAACATACTATGGGGAACAATATGGGACTAGAAGAATGATGTACTACTAGGATGCCTAATAAGTCTTTTTCCACCTCTGATCTCTATAATTCTGGAATTAATTTCACTGTATTTATTTAGCTTCCTTAAGTACAGCTAGCAAATTAACACAAAGTCTTAATGCATCAAAAGGATACCAGTGCATGAAACAGGAATAATATTCCCTAGTACATGTAAGGCTAAAGAGGCGGCACTCTGGTTCACCTGCGCAGAGAGCATTTATAATCTGCTTCTCTGTGCTGGGGAAAGCCCAGGAGTAGTAACCAGCTAGTGCTACTTGAAATGCTTAGTAGCATTAGAGCAGTCAGATACCGTGGTGATGAGTGTGGTATAAGACTAGACTAGACTAAGTGTTCCCTTGTTGGGCATAGGGGGGTTGTGGCCCCACCTCACTGCATGCTAGGATAGATGTGCTGGGGAAAGCACTCGTTAAACTTTTTTTAAAGTGACTTGTAAATCACTTTTATAGGTGCATAAAGAGCCACTTTGCACAGTGCTTCCTCCACCCCTAGTATCCAGCACAGCTTCTCTGCTAGTGTGAATTGGCACTGTTTCATTGTCTTCAAAGGAGCTGCACCAATTTATAACAGCCAAGAATCCAGCCCAATGTCTTTTAAAAGCATAATATATTTTGGCATAATGTGGTCTTGCTTTTACAGTCATCTATCATTAGATGCTATCTAAAAATAAAAACACAGACACTTGTGTATTAAACTTTTTCCTATTGAAGTTTTTGAAACCAGGTCACATTGAACTAAAAACCAAAACTGGGAAATGTCCTTATTAGGATAAAATACAAATGTGTCATTGCATACACCATTTTCTTGGGTTTTACTGGGTTATACTTAACATTTTTATCATGACTACAAGGTGACATATGAAACATTAGGCAAATCAAAGAATAAATAGAAATAATCGTATGGCACTGTAGAATCCAAGTCCAAATGCCAGTTCAAATGTTCATAAAGTATTACTGCAGGACATGAAAAAGGGGCTTCCTCAAACAGAAGCAAAATCCTTTCTCATTAAGGTTCAATACTTTAGTGGCAGAGCTTCAAAAATTATATTCAAATTGGCATAAAATTCATATATATGCCTATTCTGCAAAGGTTACAAATAATAGTGGCATTTCAAAATAGTCGTTAATAGCAGGGGAAAAGTTGTGAGGTAGCTTGTTGTTTGTATATATAGAGAGAAAACACACACACACTCTCTCCCCCCTCAAGTTTAGCTTTTTCCCTGTGATTAATTAGTACTTTGAACTTCCACTGCTAACTGTAATCTTTGCAAATCTATGAATATTTTGCAGGAAACTCGAACTGCACTGTGGATATAAATCTGGCTTGCTAACATTGAAAACTCTATTACAGAGCTCTCCAGAGAAAGCACGTTCACAATATGTAATATTTCTGCAATATTTTAAAATGTAGCAAATGGATTTGGGGAAAATCTAAAAATCACAGGACTAAAAGGCCATTTGGGGTATTTGAATTTGAGGCAAGTTTCACTTGATTTAGGAGTAATTAAAGATAAATAGAAGTGGAGCTGTCAAGTCTATTGGCTCATTTAAATTGCACTCCATGAAATCCATGGTTTTCGAGGAAAGCAAATGTTTTGCTTGGGATCATCAGGCAAAAAGTTTTAAATCAGAACCCCCTTCTCACAAGTCCTGTTCATGGGTGAATATACCGTACTTAAAATAAAATACGCTGCTGAACTAAAATGTTTATGAGACCTTCTTTAATTAACGAAGATGTTTTCCAGGGTGAAAAAAAACATTTGGCTCTTGGGAAATTATTATTTGTATACAAATGTACGGTTAAGTATGTAAAAATCAAATTACATTGTGTTGGAGGAAGCTGGTCCTTTAAACATATCTCCTGCAGCAAACACAAAGTGATTAGAAACAAAAAAGTCTACCAAGAGCTCCAACCCACATATAAGGCATTCACAGTTAATGGGCTCATTAAGTTAGGAGCAGTGATTAAGGTTATTGTGGGCTGGTCCTAAATGTGTAGCTTTAACTATATGTTTATTTCTGAACATAATTTTTTTTCTGGAGATTTAAAGTCATCTGAATTAAATTCTTTGGGGCTGGGACTAGGATTGGGACTGAGACTGCCTGTGTGTCTGTGTAGCACCCAGCATGATGGAGCTCTGATGGAGCCTTTGGGTTCCACTTACCATGGGTTACAGGCTCAAGTCCTCAGAACTTATAATGACATTCTCTCTTCCAAAAGGAGAGATTGTTTGTAATGCTTGTTAATATATTAACATCATGCTGTCTACACAGACAGGCTCTGCTCACCAAGGGTATGACAGAGCTTCCATTGAAATCAATGACAACACTCCCATTAACTTTGGTAGGGCAAAATGAAGCCTCAGCAGAGTAACCACTTCCAACTCCATATACCAAAAAAAACCCCACACAATCACATCCTGTGCACCAAGAAAGCAATCCCTCTCCATGGCAATATGCTAACAGAACACCTTCCCCATAGCCATAAAGTAAAGACAGCACCTCTTGCCCTTACCAATATGCCAAACAAGTGCCTCCTCCCCTTCTGCACCAATCAATCACCCTCTTCCTCCATACAGAACAAAGCACTGAGTTAACATACAGCACGTGAACAGAACTCAACCTGCAGGCACTCATATGCCTCACTCAACAGGGCATCTCTGCCCATGCCAATATGCAAACAGGGGCAACCCATCGTTCATACTTGAACAGAGCTCTCTTCATACAAAGCCCAACAGGGCAGCTTCATACATCTTGTCAGGCAATAAGCACAACTCTGTATACTGCAGCAACTAGGCATACCTTTGGGAAAGCCTGGATCTCTTCTCTATTCTTAACAAAATTCATCACCTTCTTGAGCAAGGAGCCCTGGTGCTGCTTGCAGGGAAAATCCATTAGAAATAACAGCCTAAGAAAGATCCATGAAACCAGATGCATGCCCCTCTTCCTCAACTTGCTGCCATACCCTCAAATCAATGTGCTCCAGGAAGCGGAACAATGATCTGGGGACACAGCGGGTTAGTGAACTGGCATGCTCCAAGGGATTCTGAGGCTTTGCGGAATGGATGAGAGCAAGGGCAGCACGAGGATGGTGTCATCAGCTTCATCTCACCCTAGGAACTGTCAGCTACATCATCATGATGGACTTCACAGCCTGGGCTGCGGCCAGTTCCATTGGGTCATTAACAACGGCTACCTCTCCAGTTGCAATAAGTTAATAGATCTCTGTCGTTGAGTCACTCTGTCTGTCACTCTCTCCCTTCATATTTCATCATAAAAATTATACTGAAGATTTTGGGGAGGTGTCACTTTCAAGTTAAAACAAACATCCATTGTGTGTTTTGAGAGGGAGAAGGTACAAGATATGCCCAAGATGCTCTTCAAGGTTTCCTTCCCACTCCTGCTGCTAAACTGGAGTTAACTACTTCTTTGAACAGGATTCCAACAGGATTCCAGCTGTGTAGGTTTCAGCCACAAATGGGAGACACCATCACACCTTTCTGCTGGAAATATATATTAGGATTATTTTCTTTCGGCATTAGCAATGACTGCTGAAATACAGGGGACTGTTTGGACAATTTTTAGATAAATCCTCAGTCCTCTGGTCTGTGATCAGTGAAGATTTAACCGCAAAGTGTTCCCCTCCCCTCCATTATGTATGCAGGGCAGAACTCAAAATGAGCAGAAGTGAGATTCGGGGAAGTTTCTTCCGGAAACAGAGAAGTCTATTACCAGTTTGTTCCCTAACTTAGAGCATGGTAGTAATAAAAAAAGTGACTGTAAAAGTGACCTACATGGGATTCCATTCCACGTTTGCTTTCTTGCATTGATTTCTATATCATATTTGCTCAGTGTGAAAGTCAAAAGATGATCTCTCTACCTGCTGGTCCTGCAAATCAAGCCTGGTGTCTAAAACTGAGTTGTGTTCTTTCTGGCTCTTACATCACCCTCCCCCGCCCACCCCCAGTAACAATAATGCAGTGATTAGGACGTTGCTGACAATTTTGCTTATGGGGCATGTCAGAATAAAACTCATCACATTCTTGTAGATTGTAATAACTCTGCATTGCTAACAATAGACAAACTTGGTTTTATCAGTAAATGAAGCAGAAATCTCTCAAGGACATATGGATACTGTGGAGAAAGAAGTGCTGGTTTCTCAAGGACACTTTATAGATTTCATCTACATTTTAAGCACTCCGCTTTGATATTTAGCTACATCCTGGCATTGGGCAACAGTGTGGTTCCATCCTACCCCAACAGGAGCACTGGCAGTCATTGTGAACAGTCCTTCAGAGGTATACCCTGAATGCAGCTGGGCAGATGTGCTGGTTCGTGCAGAGGGGGAGTCAGTCCCAGCACCTCCCTCTCCTTGCCTGTCCCTCTTTGGAGTGACTTATGCCTAGAGGGACTAGTAAGGAGCAGCCCTTGTGGAAGGACACAAGGACAACAATTGTGGATGTTCTTCATGAAGGGGCCAAAAGAAAAGGTAGACTAATTCCCTCCATGCACCTATACAAGGCAAGAGACAGTAACAATCTAGCCTAGGAATGGGTTCTTATTCCCTTCTAAAGCTGTCCCATCCTTTATCGATTCCTTTCTTATTAATTTCCCTGTCTGATAATAGAGTGTTCAATTAAAAGCAATTAAATGCAGAATTTTAGACTGCAATTTTAGACTTCACAACAGCTCTAGTTAATCTCTCTGCTCATGATGTGGAGGACAGACCACTAAAAACATTCCAATTATTTTTTACTAAGAACAAAAACAATTACCCATCAGAGAAAGGATCTATGGATGAAGGGAGGCCAAATCCAGTGTTAATAGCTGTGGGATCTTATCACAAGTCTTGTAATATTGGGTGTTCTCCTTAAAGCCACAGCTCTTGGAGTCAAGTGATTATGACAATCTCAGCTTTCATTTTAATTTATGACTGCAGAGGAAACTTTGAAAACATGAACTCTAAAGCCTCAGACATCAGGGGGCAAATAAGAAGGACCCAAATTTCATTGCTCTGAGAAAAAAACCTCATGATTTTTAAACCAATCTTGTGATTTTGGGGGGCCCTGATTTGTGATTTTTGAATATTTAGAGTTGGCAGTATTGCATATCTCTCCTCCATTTTAAATCCTCTCAGTCTTTGTTGTTAGCCACTGCTAATGTCACACTCTATTGAAATGATCTATGTGAGCGTGCTGCAGGGGGAATCTCCAACAAGACAGAGCCGGGATAATCCCCAGAACCATGGCTGACCTAGACCACATGGCTGGTGTTTGCATTATAACAATTTTAAAAAGAGAGACAAAATGGGTGAGCTCTTTCTGATCCACAGAAGCTGGTCAAATAAAAGATATTACCTCACCCACCTTGTCTGTCTAATATCCTGGGACCAGCACAGCACAGCTACAACAACACTCAGTAGATTTAACCTTTGCTCAGTGCCCTGGGTAAAGGGTGATAGTTGTATCACCATAGGAGAAGCACTCCAAGTCACAGTTCCTTACCCGCTTACCACAGGGCATGGCTCACTTAACGAAGTTCTTCACTCTGCTAGCCTGCATGGTGAAAGGTGGAGCCAAGTCTCCCTCCACTCTTCCCTGCCCCCTCCCTGCCCGGCTGCAACACATTGTCATTTTCACAATGCCCACATTCCCAAGCACCTTCTGTGATGGGGAGAACACTGACATGAAGGAGCATAGGGGTGTTTAACTCTTTGCGGTAAGCTGGGCCAAAGTCTGACCCTTTCTGTGGATCGCTTTCAAGGTGGTTTGTTAAACGGGTTGCCCAGCCCTACCCAAAACAAAAAGGATGAATTTACAGCCCTTATAAAATTGGCAGGTTGAAATGAGCAACTTGATTAGCTGGTGCAGCATGTGCTGAACATTTCACAAGCTAAATGCACCAGCTGGGACCGCTTAGCCTTTTAACAAATATCCATATGCTGTAAAATTCCATAAACAATTAAAAGAGCCTTTTTTTGGTTCACAATGTTGTTGGGTTTTTTTATTTTATTTTTTAAAAGCCCTCTCCAACCAGCCAGAGAGCAGCTAGAGTTAAATCTACAGATACAACATATTGAATAACCAGCCGTCACGTTGTACTGTAATACAACATTGAATGCAATCTAAAAATAAAAACCATAAAGAAGAAAAGCAGCTAAATTAGAGCTGAGATTTTTCAAAGCAGCCTGAGGGAGTAAGAGTCCATTTTTTGGAGGGGGGAGGGAAATAAAAACAACCCCCCCCCCCCCAGATAACCCTAGTGCTCTGACCAATATTCCCCCTTTCAGTGAAACAGTTTGATAAGCCTAAGCCGTGTGAGCACTATTCCTGAACATGTCCAGTGACTGCATCCTCAGCCCACACAGTCACTGCACAACCAGCATCATTCTAACTCGTTGCATTGCAAAGCCCCTTTTGAATAACTGTAGTGTGAAATGTGTGCTGGAAATGCCAGTTCCTGAGTATTATAAGTGCAATAAGCATTTTGAATGTTTTGGTGACTTTTAGCCACTTTGGAATCCAAACATTTCTTGTGTAACGTAAGGTCATGGGCAAGAAACACCGCCCAGCTCGCACTCTCACTTTCTCTGTCCGCTGTGTGCAACGCTGAAGGTTGCTTTGTAGAGGGCTCTTTTTACTCCTCTGTCAGCTCAGCAGTGAGCTAATGGAGCACTCGAAAGTGAGTAATACATTGACGCCGCTCTCTGTGATTATCAACCCACTCTTATCCCCAGTCATTACAAACGGTTTTAAGGGCACGGGAAAAAGAATAAAATAAACGGCCATTCAGCTATAGGCTCTTTACAAAGTCACAGCACATAGAACATCCTAAGCAAAGTGGAGAGCAAGATAGCTTGTAATTCTAAGTAATCGCATGCCCACATCACAATCAATACCGTATAATACAGATGCATTGTTTGTCTCTGGGAGTCATTCCCCCCCCCCCCCAAAAAAAAAAAAATTCTCTCTCTCTCTTTCTCTTACTCTTGTTTATTTCCCTTCCCTTTTCTCCTTCTCCCCCAACCCTCAAAATAGAAATCCTTCTGTGAGGCAGGACAGAAATGTAAATGGAAACACATCCTTTAAGTAATGAACTCACTTCTGCCACTGACAATTCTTCAAGCCAATACTGTGTGATCCCACTTCATTCTCCCTGAAATGCCTAGGTGCTCATGGCACAGCAAGCTGGTGAGTCTGCAGCCCCAAGACTTGCTGGACTAAGCAACTGTTTTCATCCCCCACAGTTATTCCCACCTTCCAGCCATATGTGATACGAAGTGCCTTTGCTCACTTAGAGATGTTAGGTCCAGGTGACTAGCTCAGGAATCAATATGAAACTTTATAAACGTGTTTGTTTTCATGTACAATATATGACCCTATTGGTAGAACAGGTTTGGTTTAATTCCCTGAAAGACACATCCAGCTAATATTTCAATAGCACTACAAAGGCCATTACCTTATTTTCATGGTATCATCATTATTCTCATAGGAACATAAGAACTGCCATACCAAATCAGACCACTGGCCTTTTTAGGTTCAGGTTCGGATAATGGCCAGAACCACATGATTTAGAGGAAGTTGCAGGAAACTCCACAGTGGACTGATCTCCCTCTGCTAATAATATATTATCCTTATAGTAACGTCGTATAAGCATCCTCAAGTTGTGGATGATTTTCTGTTTCTTGTCCGTAGAGGTGGGTTTTTGGTTTCGCAGCTGGATGACACCCATCAACTTGTATGGAAAGGAGTTAATCAGAAGAGCTTCAGTGGGGGACAGAGAGAATGACCTGGTAGCTGAGAAGTTATTGGTTTCCGCTGGTTGTGAACAGCTCAACAGCATGGAGTCCTCCAGGTTGGTGTATCTCTATAATCTTGACCCACCTGGAGATCCATGGTGTCGAACCATGAACTTATGAAGACAGCGCTGCCTCCAAGAAGTGGGAGAGCTCCTCTTCACCCCCAGCACGTTGAATAGTCCATTATTTGCCCCTCTCTTTGCCATTGGTTCCATTCAACATGCATTCCTTTGTCTCATTTATTTCTCCTTTTCTGCCATATGCTTTTGCCTACATTGTTCTGCAACTTAATGCATATATGTGACTAGAAGTAGCACCTACCTGTCTGTTTTAGGATTTTTATTGCCACTCATCACCTTAGATTTGTAATAGTGAGGCTCCTAGTGGACTTCATGGGACCCTGGTTGTTCTCCCTTTTTGTTTTATAAGCAGTTCTAGGTAGTATAGTATTTTGTTTTTGTTTGTTTGTTTTTGCAAGAGGGTGAAAGGAAGGGAGAAACTGTTGTGAAGGCCCTTATGGGTGAGGTGAAAAAGCTTTATCAAAGAGGAAGATATTGCAGTATTTCCTGAAGGTGGTCAGACTCTGGATCTATCTAGCTATGTAAAGCCTCCTACCAACCTCTGGTTGAGCGCTTGGCTCCAAGAAAGTTTAGATGCCAAAGAAGACTCAGTGAGAATCTTCTGCTATAATTTCCTGGCATTGCCAGATACGCCACATATTATTTTGTTGTCTCTATGCCGTTAGTTGGTCCTACTGATTCCTCATTTGCCACACCCTTCTCAGACCTTTCTTCCAACCTATGACTACTATTTTCAAACTTTCTGGCTTGCCCTTTTCTTGCCTTTTCTAGTTGGGGTTGGTCCTGCTTTGAGCAGGGGGTTGGACTAGATGACCTCCTGAGGTCTCTTTCAACCCTAATCTTCTATGATTCTCCTAAAGTTTGATTCTCATGTACAAATAAAGGCTCAAAAGGTATTTTATGAAAAAGCATTAAGAAATCTTCAGTATGTGATGGCTCAGCTAAAGGATTTCTACTTACATAGCATTTCAACCGACTGGTTGACAGATAAAGTTGCCTAGCTTTACAACCTTCCTGCAAGGTATTATATAAATTTTACAACTTTCTATCCACCGTAAGAGTAGGTTCTGAAAACATCATACCTCATAGAAAACCTCAGAACAGGGAAAGAATTATACCTCAGAGGGAAGTAGGGGAGGGGCAGTAGTAACTTTCTGATGACATGTACCAGCAGCAAATTACACTTCCTGTGGTATGGGTTGAAGTGGAGCCACGACTCCATCCACTTTTCCACCCCCGCTGTTACAGAGAGGTCCTGGTGAGCACTAAAGCTGAGCAGGAAACAGTTTTCCTGGCCCATGAGAGATTTTGAGGTTCAGATATTTTTCCCTGTCCCAAAATGAGATGAAAAGCTGAAATCTCAAAAAACAAACAAACAAACAAAAAAAAACCCAAACCAATCATCTAGAAAATAATTTTTGGATCATATTTATCGAAATGTTTCATTCCAGTTTTAACCTGCTCCCCCTTATGTTCCTATGTCTATACATAGTCCAAGTCTCACTCTAACACTGTCTTTTTCCCTAGCAATGCAGGGGAGTACATACGCTAATCTATTGGAGAGGCGTGAGCCTACAATTTAGTTACTATTTGTTATGCTCATTTTGCATTGCATACATTTGTTCAGAGAAGGTACTGACAAGACCATTTTTAGAAACCGAAAATATAAAAAGTAAGGTGAGTTGACTAATCTATGAAAATAAATAATGCCCTTGCATTTTAGAGGGTTCTCTACTGAAGATGCCTCAAAAAGTTCTTCAAAATATTTTATCTGTGGAAAATTCTGGTTTCTAAATTAGATATTTTGGCTATTTCTCTTCTCTTGTTTAGTACTGCTGTGTATTTGCCCAAAGACAAAATACATAGGTTGGCGTAGTTGTTGTGGAGTTTCATTTTTGGTGGGGAACGGCATATATGTGTTAAGTATTCATCTACTCCTGCTGCTTATTCCTTAATCTTACAATCCTCAAGTTTCAACAGCCCTGTTCACGACCTTAACATTTGTTGCAGTGGAGATGATTCTGATGACACAGAAAAGGCAACTAATGAATATAAACAGCAGGATCAAATGAACTTGTAAGCATCAAAGAACCCTGCTTGCATGCATAGACTCATGGTAATTTAAAGCAAACACACAGGCATGGATCCACAAAGATCTTAGATTTCTAACTTCCACTGAAATCAATGAAAGTTAAGAGCCCAAATACCTTTGAGAATCTGGGCCACACAGCCTAAGCTGGATCCTGCCATCCTTACACATACTGAGTAGTACCTTACTTCTTGGAAAGCCCTATAGAATATGTGGGACTGCTGCAAGTAGCAATTTACTCCTTGAGTAACCCTTTTAAAGTATATAACTACTACTGACTAGCACATTACTCCTAGACTAGCCCTATTCAAATATATATGACTACTACTGAGTAGCATATTAATGCTTCAGTAGCTCTATTGAAATGTACGAGGCTGCGGCTGAGTAGTATCTCAATCCTCCATTAACCCCACTGAAATATATGGGACTATTAGGGGAGAAAGGTACTGTACTGAGAAAGAGTGGCAAGCAGAATCAGGCTCAGAGGAAGAAAAAGAAGGAGGAAAAAAAGACAGTACCTGATAGATCATCTAAATTGCTACTAAACTGCATGTTTTAGAAAGTTTTCTACTAAGTGTCAGCAGCCGCTTGATTAATTTATTGGATAACAGTTGTATAGATTTATTGGTTGATTCCATTTTCAACAGACATCAATCTACCCAGTGAACGTTTTGCTAGAGCAATCAACCTCAGAAAGTCTGGAAGGAACTGGTGGCTGCATCCATAAAGTAGTAGGTCAGGTGGAAAATACATTAAAATTAAAATTCACGTTCTCCCTGCCCTCGTCTCCTTTTCAAGAGGATCCCCTGCCTCCTACCCAGCCTTTGAGGAACTGTAAACAAATACTTCAAATATGCTGTAGTGAGATTGGCAGTAAGATACCATATCTCTGAAAAAAGGTAATTTATGTTTTATTCAGTTATTTTCCCTGATGGCATTGTCACTATCGTAGTATATTACAATATGCAGCATTGGAAAAAATTCTGAACGTGCTGACTAGCGATGACAACACAAAGATATAGACTCACCAATGAGAGCCTAGAATGATTGCTTCTTCAGAGATGGGCTATAGATTGGAAGCTCTGAATTTCGCCTTGTTTCAGCTTGTGTTAAACATCTTACGGGAGGAAGGGGATTTCTCCAGGCTTCCCCATTATACAGGATGAGACATACATCCTCTGCCTACAGCACTGGGCAGCACCAGCTGTTTTCAGAGTTGTCAAAAACTCGCTGCAGGAAGTCATAGGATTGCTTGTCCCCAAGGAAAATTCCTCCAGCCCCTCTCCTCCACACAGTCCCCCCTCCACCCAACAGACAGAAGTTGGTTTACTCCTTGAACCAGGAGAGTTCATATCCCTTCCAAAACCCTTGAGATGTTTGTTTTAATTTGAGGGAGGAAGTTACTATTTACTATCATAACTCTGCATGTTCTCATTGTTCATAATAAATGTCCAATCCTTTTTGGAATCCTGCAGAATTCTTGGCCTGAGTGATATTTTATGGCAATGAGTTCCACAGGCTAATTGTGTGAAAAAGAAATTCCTTTTATCAGTTTCTTCTCTTTTCTTTGCTGCTGGCTCCTTAAAGATCCCTGTTATGGTATCTGTCACTTCAACCAACTAGGGCCAGATAAAGCTGACCCCATGGCACGACAAATGATACTGTGAACAAATATGAATGGCTCAAAGGACCTCTTCTTCTCTAGGAGATAAATATGGTAGCTCTGGGAGATTAGATATGTTTCTACTTTTCTACAAGTTGGGTAATTACATTTTGCAGTCCTAAACTTCTTCTGCAGTTACAATTAGATACCGTATTCTTCATTCCTGCCCTCAGCTGATATGTAGTGTTGCTGTGCCTTCTGAAATGTTTCATTCCAGAAGTAACTGTATTTCAGTGGTGAGTGGAGCAATGCATTATACAATCAGTAAGTAATATATTTTATAATTCTTCAGAGATGGAAAGTGAAATGTAAAAGTTAGACTATTATCATTACCAGCCCAGCACTTATATTAAACATTCCTGATATCTGTTGATTTTTTGCCTAATTGGCCTGATTTTCAAAAGTGCTGAGCACCAACCGCTCCAACCGAAGTGCATGGGAGTACGGGTGGGTGGGAGGTGTTTCCCAGAAGCTCTGAAAATCATGCATTTCCCTCATATTGTACTGTGAAGAATTCCATTTAATTTTTCCTAGCGATATGAGAGATTTCCATACATGTAAGATGAGTGCTGTATTTAAAGAGTAATTTTCACAGCACTGACAGCAGTAGCACTTTGCATGGAAGTTACTTGTCTTAAAAGTAGGTTCTGTCAAGTCTGAGGAATTTCAGATCTGTTAAAGGTAGTAAGTCAAAGGATATGCCAGAGGAGAGAGGAACATTTTTTAACCTGGAACACTAAGGGTGAAATCCTGCCTTCATTGAAGTCCATGGCCATGGTCTCATTGACATCAGTGGGGCTAGGTTTTCATCCTAAGACTGTCAAATACTTATTTTTACAGCTAGCCAACCGGCTTAGTCTCTTAAGGGGAAAAAGATCTGATCTCCTGCAGTGGTTCATCCTTTGTTAGTCTGATGAAAGCTATTGTTAAATATTTGGTGTCCACAAGCTTGTGGAGTGAAACCCTGGCCTCACTGAAGTCAAAGGCAAAACTCCCATGACTTCAGTGGGGCCAGTGTTTCCCTCATGATGGCTATATTTGATGCAAGATTTCTAGCTACATCATGAGGTCAGCCAGAATCTATCGTATATATCGACACCCTGTCTACTATTGAACTAATGAATACTCACTGATGGATACTGTAACTGGAGGGCTTTCCACTGTGCTGAATCATGTCTTTTTCGCTATTTGTCAAAGAATGAAATGATTCTTATAAGGGCCAGAACTAGTCTGAAGATCAATAAGGGCCAAAATTCATTTAAAAACTTAAAAAGGACAGAGCATATGATCAAATTGCTCATTTCAGGTGTGATGCTGGCATTACCCAAGAATTTAGCATGTCACTGTGGAAACTCCATGACACAAAATAATCTGTTTAGTCTAATAATTATAACCAAAACTGAAAACAAAACATTATTTAACTGTATTGTTATAATCATTTTATAAGCCATGCAACTATCTGATCACCTCAGTAAAGAAACCAGAGAAAAAGCCAGCGATTAAATGAACTGACTAGCACTAAAATGATTAACTACAGACATCAGCACATCCAATAATTGCTTATCAAATCCAGTAGATACCATAAAAAGGAAACAAAGGACAGACTTTGGGTGTAGGCTTCTTCTGTCTGGAGCGATATTTTTAGACGGTACCAGGGTGATAGTCTCCTACAAGGGAGATCTGAGACTTCATTCATTAGGGCAGTTCCATTACAATGAGAAGACTCCCTGGCCATAGCTGGGATACAGTCTTACCTAGATCCAAATGTAATAGTTTCTTTTGTGAGCCTATATAAGGCTACCCTTTGGAGAGAAGATCCACCATCAAGACCATTATGTATTAAAAATAGATTATGTGAGATGCCAATCATAAAATATGAGGTTTGGAAGGGACCTCAGGAGGTCATCTAGTCCAAGCCCCTACTCAAAGAAGGACCAACCCCAACTAAATCATCCCAGCCAGGGCTTTGTCAAGCTGGGCCTTAAAGACCTCTAAGGATGGAGATTCCACCACCTCCCTAGGTAACCCATCCCAGTGCTTCACCACCCTCCTAGTGAAAAACTTTTTCCTAATATCCAACCTAGACCTCCCCCACTTCAACTTGAGGCCATTGCTCCTAGTTCTGTCATCTGTCACCATCTATCACCACTGAGAACAGCTTAGCTCCATCCTCCCTGAAACCCCCCTTCAGCTAGTTGAAGGCTGCTATCAAATCCCCCCTCACTCTTCTCTTCTGCAGACTAAACAAACCTAGTTCCCTCAGCCTCTCCTCATAAGTCATGTGCTTCAGCCCCCTAATCATTTTTGTTGCCCTTCGCTGGGCTCTCTCCAATTTGTCCACATTCTTTCTGTAGTGGGAACACTCATGCAACACTGTGCACATGAAATGCCATTCTGTTTGGAAAAATGAACTAGACATCTGAATCCTTGTATGAAAGGACCAAAGGCATAGCACATGTCAATTCATTCGCCTAAAAGCTGGGCATTAGATTCATGATAGCCACATGACACTTCGAAAAATTTCACTCCATACACTATGCCATCAGAAACATTGGCTTGGCAGGACCAACCCTTTTTAATAATGTTGTTAGAGAAACAATATATTTCATAGCTATGTTTTAGATAGGACATAAATCCTCACAAGCTTGAGGGTGACTTCTCATGCTATTGCAACCATGGTTTTGTGCAGCCCTGGGCTTCAAAAGGCTCCTCACCCGCTGACCATTAAACTACTTAAAAAATATGAAAAAAAAATGGATCCTTCAGAGAATGCAGGTGGCATTAAAATTCTAGTCTCAGATTTTGTTTTACAAAGAGGACAGAATACACCGCCTGACAGGAGCCTGTGATGGTAGCTGTCAGGAGAACAGGAAACAGTGGAGGCCTCATTCACATATGTCATGCTCACAGTCTTGTGGTTCTCCTCAGATGTCAGACCCAGGAGTTAAAGGGCATTCCAATTCTGCAGTGGCATGGTGTCTTGCTGGATAAATTTGTTTGAAAGCCCATAATTATGTCTCTAAAGTTGCTAGATACAATTCCTGACAGATGGCAGAGAGAAGAAGAGCACCTTGGAAATAGGGAAAACTTCAAGCAAAACCACTAAAGCGGACTGACAAAAGCAAAAGTGAAGATGGGAAGAAAGTGAGGGAACAAAATCCTATCCAATAAAGGCACAGGCATTTACTGTGACACATGTAACATTACCATTAGTTAAAAATGGATGTGTAGAATGGGAAAATCCTATACCCTTTAATTATATGGTAAGTGACAGGAACAGAACTAGGAAGCAAAGATGAAATTTACATAAAAGACGAATTGTGTTAAAAGAAATGCTCCAGCCATGTATTCACATTTTGGATACTGCAATGCAGTACTGATCAGATACTGATGCAAATCTGTTTTTTACCTACTTTGTAACGACCTTCCCTAAAAACTTGAGGGAAAAGATAGACAGATGGATAGAGGATAGACAGATATTAAAAAGAGAGTATAGGGTTATTTATGAAATTACATTAAATGTTGCTCAACAAAAGCAAAAAGGAACTAACAAACAAAACCCAACAGAAGGAGAAATTTATTTTTGTCCTCAGAAAATAGTGGTTGTGTTTTTCCACAGTTAAAACATTATTAAACTGACTTTTTTTCCAGTCCAGTAAACAGAAATTCTGGTTTCTTTCTGGCTACTTCAAGCTCACTCGGGATATGGGTGTTTTGAGCTAGGTTTTTACAGCATGACGTATATCACATGGTAACTGCCAAGAGTACCCAGTAGGTTTGCTGTGGGACGTCATGATATTGTGTGGGATACCACTGAGACTCTCGGAAGGGAATTCAACTTGCTGTGCAACAACATAATGCCAAAAGCAGGGTTTCAGTGTGTCTGTCAGTTTAATACCAATTCCTACAAGTACTGCATTGCAGAGATTTAGACAGTGCAATCAGAGACTTAGCATCAGGTCATTGAGCAAGTAAGGCCTGGCTAGCAAAACAACTCCAAGTAAAACCTGGGTTAGCAGGCTTTGCAAAGAATGGGGGTACACAGTGATCCAAGCTGTTGTGGGTGGGGTTGCTACCCAGACCATTATTTACTCTCTGGGATAACATAGGCTTGTTGATATGATAATCAAGAACATGATGTGTCACCCAGTAATTCCACATAGCATGCACCGTGCAATATTATGACATCACAAAGTAATTCTGCTGAGTAATGGTCTAACTCCTGTCCCCATTTTGGGTGCTTGTATGACCCTCTGCATCACAGTTAACTTTTTAATTATTTTGGTTCCCCTATTAATGGAGTGAATGACCTAGTGACTAAAGCTGGTTGGAAATTTTCATCTTTTTTTGGATCAAAAATGCTGTTTTTAATGGAAATTGAGACGTTTTGAAATAAATGTCAATTCTGATGATATTTTGTCTTGAAAAAACTTAAAACTAAATGTTTCAATAATGTCAAAGCATCTCAGCTGGCCATTTCCAGAACGGACCATTTTGATTTTTTGTTTCTAAATGACTTTTTAAATGAAGATTTTTATATTATGTATCAGTTTTTAAATATCAGACTTGAAAAAAATGTTTTGATTTTATTGAAAAAAATGTTTCAATCAACAATGTTTTAATTTTTTTTCATTCCATTTCAGAATGGAAGAAAGTTTGAAATTATAAAATTTCCCACAAAACTGAAAATCCAGTTCCCACCCAACTGAACTAGTGACATATTTCATCATATCTTGGAAGACTGCTTGTGACCCCATGGTGTTTGGACAAAAGGGTGTCATCTCAAAGCAAGCGTGCACAACAGAGATTCTCACTCACACATCATCTTTATCTGGGAAAATTCTCCTACTGAGGAATACCAGAGAGTAAACAGCAAGTTTTATCTGTTAGCTTAAGACTCTCAGCAGCTTCTTCAATGACACTTCCAAATGTCTCTCTGGGTTTTCTTGAACAAAAGCAACAAAAGGGAAGGGGGAATTAAGGATCTTGCATTTTCTGTACTTTTAGTGAGTGAAAAAATTCCCTTCTGCTGACACAAAGCAGTAATAATACTACAGATAACTCTGTGCAGGTGGGAACTGAAGTTTGCCCTGTTTCCACAGCAGCCTTGGCTTTCAGAAGAGTGTCCCCCACTGCTGCAGCCCGGAGCAGATTTCATTGTCCGCTCACAGCAGCAACAGTCCATGCAGACTCATGGAACCACTCCCGTGGGAGATTACTGTCCATTACCTTCCTTATTGCTAGCAGACTGCAAACTCTCAGCCATCCACACCAAAATCCTTTCCATTCATTGGTCCAGACCAGCTAGCCCAGGGTCACTCTTCTAGACACCAACATGTCAAACAAATTAATACAGACAGTTCAGAGGGAAGAGGGGACATGCCTTTCATCTCCCATGGAAATACACTGGACTCAAACATTTTAGAGGAAAAGGAATTCTCTCTGCAATTATGTGGTGTGTAGTAGACAGAGCAATTTCAGGGAGGACCACCGTGACCCTTCTAAATTAATCAGCACACGATCAGCCAAGGATACCTTTGAAAATGCTCCTTAGTCCTCTGCTATGGCTGCCAGACTATCCAATGGAGTGCAGGTGGCCACCAAGAAATCCTGATTTTGTTGTAGCTTAGGGCATGAACTGCTTTGCCTTTGAGAACATTTGTTTGTTTTTTCCCCCTTAAGAGGCTATAGGTCGGAACAGGGCAGCAGATGTTTCCTTTAAATGCTAGTGTCCAGCAGCTCGTGAGCTGAGTTAGCTAAGTTAGCTAGAGAGAGCCTGATCTTCCCATGTGCATACAGGAAGTCAGTGAGGGCTTTGCCAGTGAAAGGGCTTGAGCCAAATGGAGCAGATGCCTGGATATCATTCCTCCTCTGGAAGCTGAACTTGCTGACATGTTAAATGAGTGGCTGTGAGCGGTGCATGGAAGCAGGCTGCAGACAGACTACATCGAAGTTAAATCAATGTCCACATGTTTCTGAACGGGCCAGTACAAATTTGAATGTTCCCAGTGAGGTCGTCCAAATGGCAGAACTACCACGGCACATGTGCACTCTGAGCCTGACCCAAAGCCCATTAAAGTCAATGGGATACTTTCCACTGGAAATACAATGTGAGTGTGGGTGCAGTGTCAGTGCCTCCCAAGGA
Source organism: Emydura macquarii macquarii (assembly GCF_026122565.2). NCBI lineage: Eukaryota > Metazoa > Chordata > Testudines > Chelidae > Emydura > Emydura macquarii. The sequence continues at coordinate 5,494,653 of NW_027133667.1, forward strand.
AGAAGAATCTGTCTCAGTCATTGTGGCATTGTCTCAGCCATCACAGGTAGCAAATGCAGAGGAACTGCATCAGATTGGTGCGGGGATGTCAATGGAAAGACAGAAATTTGCCTTCATTTCATTTTTAGCTATAGAGAAACAAAAAGAAAATGAGTGAAATAAAAATCATGGGCCTGATTTGTGGCCCTATTCTCCAGCTACTTTGTGTTGGCTTTAGGCTGCTGTACGTTACACCAGGGTCTATTTTGGCCTTTGGCTGGTTTAGGATTGGCAGAGCAGAAAGTTGGCATCCTTTTGTTTGTTTTAAAACTGCTGCCTATTAGTTTCGTTTGGTGACCCCCTAGTTCTTGTGTTATGAGGAGTAAATAACACATCTTTTTTCACTTTCTCCACATCAGTCATGATTTTATAGACCTCTATCATACCCACCTTAGTTATCTCTTTTGCAAGCTGAGAAGTCCCAATCTTATTAATCTCTCCTCATATGAAAGCTGTTCCATACCCCTAAATCATTTTACTTGCCCTTTTCTGTACCTTTTCCAATTCCAATATATCGTTTTTGAGATGGGGTGACCAGATCTGCACATCATATTCAAGATGTGGGCTACCATGGATTTATAGAGGCAATACAATATTTTCTGTCTTATTATCTATCCCTTTCCTAATGATTCCCAACATTTTTTGACTGCCACTGCTCATTGCGTGGATGTTTTCAGAGAACTATTCACAATGACACCAAGATTTCTTTCTTGAACTAATTTAAATCCCATCATTTTATATGGATGGTTGGGATTATGTTTTCCAAAGTGGATTACTTTGAATTTATCATCATTGAATTTCATCTGTTGTTTTGTTGCCCAGTCACTCAGTTTTGTGAGATCCCTTTGTAACTCTTCTCAATCTGCTTTGGACTTAACTATCTGGAGTAAATTTGTATCATCTGCAAACTTTGCCACCTCACTGTTTACCCCTTTTTCCAGATCATTTATGAATATGTTGAACAGTACTTGCTCCAGCACAGACCCTTGAGGGACACCACTATTTACCTCGCTTCATTTTGAAAACTGACCATTTATTCCTATCCTTTGACCAGTTACTGCTCCAGGAGAGGAAAATAAAAGAGGAAAATCAACAAGAAACATAAAAGCAACTGAAGAAAGATGGGCACATAGTAGTAAACAGGAACAAAGATTAACTCTGGCACTGCCAAAAATACAGGACAACTTAAAAGAAAGCAGAAGAAAAAACAAGATGTACAACTGATGAGACAGACTTCTGAACCAAACTGGATTGAAAAGGGAGAGGCAGAGTCTAAGCCAAGCAACAGAGGTGGTGTCATTGCTAATTTGTTCCTTTAAGAAAATGTGTGCAGACTGCTGGAGCCATGCATGTTGTCCTCACCAGATTCACGGAGGCATTGGCAGAGTGTTGCATCTTCTGAATTCCTTCTTTCCACTTTAATTAGACTAGAGTCGATACATCCAGGCCATCAGGAAACACCTTTCCTCCCTCTCCCCCTCAAGATGATGCATACAAAACAACAGGAAAGAGGGGGCATCAGTCTCTCATTTTGGCTCTGAATGTGTGGACACAAAGACTAGACCTTGTCAGTTTTACAGAGGAATATTTAGCTGGCCTGAAGCCAAGATGAAAAACAGAGCAAGTTGGATTGCTTTTGTGTGGGTGTAAGATTATATATTATAGGTATGACCTCCTCAGGACCCTGTAAGGATTTTCTTTCAGCTGCAGCCAGAGAAATAGACCCTGAGATTGAGTTATTTCTTCAGAAAAAAGAGATGATGTTTTTAAACTCTCTTCCCTTTTGCCCCCATCTGTTCTCTCTAGATTATGGTTTTGTTCTAGAGCTGGTCAAATAGTTAAATAAACAAGACTCATGAAATTTTTACAAGCGAATGTGCAGATCCAACTCAGTTCACAATGATTGATGGTGTCATAATATTCATCATTTGCAATTATTTGAACATCTGTCAGGTATTTGCGAAATGCTTACAAATCTTAAGAATTTCACTAATTTTAGCAGAGGGGACTGTCTGAAAATTCATACCTGAACTGTATCATTTGCTATTTTCTCCTTTTTATTACCAAATTCAAAATATTTCACTCTGTCAGGCCCTGATTCAGGACAATACTTAAGTACATGCTTTGACTTCAGTGGGATTTACCCAATCCTGAACAGGGATACTTTTTTGATTGAAGGCCTCACTCTAGTAGCCAAAACAGTACCAAGTGGCATATGGAAGTGGATCAACTACACAACATGAATAGCAATTAGTCAAAGAAAACAGTTAATGAACAGCCCCAGCTGTGGTACTTATTGATTCAATTATTCAGCAAATAGTTATATTTGATGAATACATTCAAAGAAAATGAGATCAGATTGCAAGTGATCCAACAACAACAAAAGGAGCTCTGGCCCCAATCCTTCAGACACCGACACACATGCTTAACTAGATCATGTAAACAGTTCCACTTAAGCCAAAGGGAATACTCAAGTTTCAAACTTAAGAATGTCTTAAATGTTCACAGAATCAAAGCCTAAATTTGTAATGAATAGTTCTAGCCTAATAAAGGAATTTCCTATACTGGACATAACAGGGAAAAAGGAAAGTTACCTATCATATGATATGTTATAATGCACCCCCAATGTAGACCAAGCCCTCAGAATAATCAAGCTTTAAATTTATTCACCAAAATGTCAACATTTTGGCCCAAGTCTTTTTTCAGGATGTATTTCAGTAGTAAATATATTTCCTCCCCCAACCATTGTCTCACAAATATTATCTGTCTTTATGTCTTTCCCCTCTCCTTCTACTGAACTATCGCTGGTCTCTTCTTTCTTCATTGACTCAATCCGGCCACTGTTGATGTGAGAGCCTTCTCCTCTGCAATTCCTGTCATGTGAGGTCACTGAACAAAACGTTGGGTTTCCCCACATGGAAAATTTTGATGATAAAAAATATTTCAGCAGAAATTTTTGACTTTTTGTTGAAAAAAGGAAAACCTGAAAATCCCTAGGTTAGGGGGTTTTGGACAACAAATTTTAATTTTTGAGATTTTGGCTGTCTGATTAAAAAAAAGATCAAAACATTTTCTGATGTTTTCAGATGTTTTCTGTGAAAATTTTCATTTAATAGAAAATCCAATTTTTCATTGAAAAAATGTTTTGTGGGACAAATTTTGACCAGATAAAATAACCACCTGCCTATGTCTCTAGAATTAATTTAGCATCCAATCACTTTTCAGATTACAGCTGAAAATACATCATTTTTATCCAGCCCAGGGTGTTTAATTTCTCCTTCGCTCTTTATTATCAGTTATGAATTTTAAGAGAGTTTATCTGAAAGAAGCTATAGTCTTTTTGCTGTACAATATTTTAATTAATTCTGATTTCTTATGTATGTAATATTCAATTGCTGTGATACATAATCATTGTAATGAATGAAAATAGGAAAGAGCCACATCATTTAAAGAAGTGAATTCAGATCTGAAATTGAAATTGGAAAATCATTGTAAGTGATACAGTAACTCCCACTCATACTAAGTGAATTAGGGAGTGGAAGGAAGATGACAAAGGAATAGGAAGACAGACTGAGACAATAGTACATATTAGTTCTAGACTATGTCTTGAAAAAACATCAAGATTTTATGAATGCTGTCCTACTTGATAAATGTAATTTTAATCACAAGTGCTACCTAACTTCCCAAGTATGTGGAGAAAGCTAAAGCACAACTCAGACACTGTTCTGTGTAAATAAACCCAGTACATTCCCTGAATTTCTTGAGTTACAGCAGACTCCAAATGTAGACCAATACATTCAAGTTAATTAATCCACACACTGCTACATTCTACTAAAGCAACAACAGCTGATGGAAATCAGTAGCAAAATGAGTTAATTTTCCTGAATGAGCTGTTCCAAGATTTAGAGTATACACAGGAATGTTTTTCTCTGAAAGGCTAGGAGCGTACTCAGTGTGAGCTGGGCTGAAAAGCTGCTGTAGTTAATTAGGATTGGAGAGCATTGGTATAAAATCAGCTGAGCTCCATTGACTTTGATACAGCTTCCCTGATGCACACAACTGAAGATCTGGCCCATACTCTTCATTATTAATTTGTACAGTGATTTGTTCCCAAATACTAGGGAACCGATTAGAGATTTGTGTACGTGTATACACACAGACATACACTTTCTTTTAAAAAGAGCAATGGCAACTCCAACCACCTTGACATTTGTAAGTTTCTTCTACATCACTATAAAATACAGAATGAAAATTAGACCTTCACCATTTTGTCGGCTCTTGGAAATAGCTCTTATTATTTGGCAGAAAACTCCTGGACATGTTATGTCCAATTAAGGCATCCAATTCTGCAACCTTTACTTAAACTAATAACTTTTATTCATGTGAATAATCCCACTGGTGTCAATGGGTCTACCTGTGTGAGTGATTGTGCAGATACAAGGAAAAACAACCCACTGAAATTAAGACTAAGGTAGCATCAAGGATTGTTATCAACACACACTCACAAATATAAGCTGAAATTAATATTGACAGAGTGTACACAGTACATGCTTCTAAACCAAAGTGCAAGTTACCTGGAAATTACTGATAGATCTATGACCAAATGTGATTCAAAAGGAGTCTGCAGAGACTGATCAGTACTGCACATTGTCGTTACATAGTATTCATCAAGTCATACACAGGTAAGCTGTACTTGCTCTACCAGTAATAGGTGCAGCAATCACCATTTATCAATATAGGAGCAACAGTGTGCTAAGTGCCTTACAGACAAATATAAAGAGAGGAAAAGGCTCCTGACCCAGAGAGATTCTGTAGGACTACATTGTTTTTTTTCTTCTAGCCAAGCTTTTGGGAAGCATGTAGATGTGTTGTCCCAGGAGAATCCCCTGGTCGGAATTTTAAGTCAGGGATTCACAATTCTTTCTCTCCTCCCCTTTTGCTCCAGAGTTTGATGAAGGAGTCAGTTGCTTTTTCCAATATCCTGTTGGCTTATTGAAATTTTGGAATGTAAAAAAAAAAAAAAAAAATGTAGTTGAAGTTTTTTGATTGTGAAAAAAAACCCTGGAAATTATGGGTGGATTTTTTCCATCACTAATTGACTTTTCAATGAAAACTTGAATTGGAAACTCAACATTCAGATGTTTTGATTAGTTCTATGTTGTGGTGACTGAATCCAAATCCGGTCCAAATAAAGGGGCACATTTCCATTGAAAGTACACTGCAGGAGTCTCTCTGCATGGTCTGTGTTAGTGCCTGGCTTTAGACTTTTATGTGACTGAAAGTTAGCCCTCTTACAACAGTAGTTACACAGCCCTCTCACAGTTACACAGTCACTGAGAGAATCTTCATCTTCTTCCTACCTCTCCCATCCTTCCTTATAATTGAAATACATTTTATCTGAAAAAATTCATCATTTTTCACCTGTAAGTATCCATAAACTCTGAACAGAGGAAGAGGTATGAGATTTACAAAATAGGGATAGATCGCTTTTATTTCAGGCCAAGCCCTGCATCTGTCGGAAGCTGGAAAATAAAAACAGCTTGTGACAGGCAATAACCTGTTTCAATGGCAAAACAGTCCTTGTAATGAAGCTGAAATCACTCTTCTGATTTCCTGTGGTCTTGTTTCTTACCTAAGGAACTGGAACTTCCAATCTATTCTAACTCTCCTGATTCCAGGCTTTGATTATACAGCCTTGGCTATTGTATGTCCTGCCAAAGGGAGGAGGAGTCAAGGATAACAATGCTCACATGGGGGGGAGGAATTCTAACACAGGAGGTGGGGGGAAGGTCAGTCCCAATGATCAGACCTCTCAAATGGGTGGTGTTTAGCCTGGCTAACCTGTTGTCAGTTACATATGCTCTCCCCTTGTAGGTCTCCTTTAATTCCAGCTGACAGGGGCAAATACACATAAAGCTCCATGAGGAAGGCAGGACATTGAAATGGGACATAGGAGAGCTGGGTTCTTGTCCTGCTGCTGCCATTTGTGACTCAACATAAGTCTCTTATCTTTCTCTGTGGCTCAGTTCCCCCTCTCCCCCCATCAGTGGCTCCATATCCTCAGCCCATTACTGATGGGGATAGTGATATCCCCTATCTCATAAGGGTATTGAATTAAAGTTTGTAAAGTACTGTGACACAGTCAGACGGAAAGCACCATAGAAGTGAAATGGACAGCCTCACTGATCTTTCTTTAGTTCGCTCCCATGTAAACTTAATCTTCTGTTCTTCCTCTTTTAGATGGTACATAGAATAATAGGAACTACCATAGTCCTATTGCAGTTAATGTCATGGAGAATGGGTGGGCGGGCTGAATGACAGTGTAGACAAAAAATAGCAGCCCCGGTTAGGAAGGAGGGCCCACAGCAATTACATGATGTGACTGGAACAAGGGCAAAGTGAATGTAAAGTCTGCTGAATAGCTAATGAATCTGGTTTATATTCTGTCTCTCCCCCACCCTTTTCCTGCTGTTTTGAAATTAGCTATTCACATAGCCAGATTTCATGATTTTTCTAGTGAAAAAGGGGACAGGAGAAAATTTAAAATGCCCTAGCGTTCTCTAGGCCTAACTATCTGTCTCTCATACGTCCACCCTGAGGGATATAACATCACAGTAGTTTCTACAGATGATGTTCCTGTTTAAAAAGATTAGGTCATCCAATCAGGGAAGAGAAACCCTTTCATGTGAGCTGGGTGATCAGTCACACAAAGACTACTGTGTTCTGAGCACTAAATACTAGAAGGAACACTTGCTATACGAACAATTTGTGAGAACCCATCAGCCCTAATTTCTTCGTGAAAATTATTATTCAAAGCACTAAGAAGAGCAAACACTTGTAAAAATCATGATGTGTTGGTGGACAATTCACAAATAGAAGGGGAAAAAACCCAGTGGACAAGTAGTTGGCAATGAACAGCTCCATCTGCTCCAGGCAATGCATTTTCCCATCAGCCAATGGTAATGGAGACTATCTCCTGTCCCTTTGGAACAGTATTCATCTGTCACTTAGGACTGATTGCCCCATGCCCAGCTGCTAGAGGAATGCTTCTCCACAAAGATAGAGAGAGAGATTGCTCCAAAATTAACATAGTTTTTCTTGTTTTTCTGATTAGTGAGAATTCCACATCCACCTGTAATTTCCCACGTAGAATTCCATTATGTTTCCATAATAACCAGTTTTATTTGTATTGGGTTCCAGCTTCCTAGCATGCAGAATTGACATGTTATCAAGTGTTATCAAGTAAGTCTTCGCACCCCTTTCCTCTACCGTCATTGCAGTGGGGAAGCTGTCTGACTATGAAGAGAGGAGGAAAGACAGCTCCTTTGGAGCTGAGTACTAGATTCAGAGGGTAGATACAGATGCTACAAGAGCAGCCACTAAACACTATGGGCCAGGGGGTAGGCCAGTGGACTGAAACTCAGGAGACCTGGGTGCTAGTCCTGCCTTTGTTAGTATGTGACCCTGGGCAAGTCACTTTATCTCTCTATGCCTCTGTTTCCCCTCCCACCCTTTGACTATTTAGATTAGGTGTTCAGATATCATGATGGTAAGGGCCATATAAAATAGACAGACTGAACTCTCCAGAGCAGGACAGCCTGAGTTTTGTACGGAGCCCAGCACAATGAGATCCACAATCAGAATTGTGGCCTTTAGTTGCTACTATAACACAAATAATGAGTGTATCTCAGATTGAACAGCAGATTATGTCCCACTGTCATTTGGGTTACCAGCTGGGTTGCCTCATTTGGGAAGAAGACAGAGGAGGATTTATTAGAAGAAGGAGCCAGGCAGAAAGGAAGAATCTGTCTTACGGTGAAGAACAAGAACCTGAATAGGAGGCCCCCAAAGTTTGGATGGATGCAGGCCTTGTTTAGTTCTAAAGAAAGTGGACTGAAACAACAGGGGAGGCCATAGGGGCACTGCTTACCTAATGAGAAGAGAGGGAATTGCACTCCCCCTTATTTTAAGTGTTGGCTCTTATCTATGCTGGTGATCATGGCACTGTCCTATGAAAATGATAATTCCTTCACATTTTTCCAGTCAAATCTCGCTGCCTCCTGTAAGTCGTTTAGTCAATAAATTACCCAATTGCTGCACTACATAAAATGTTCATAAATTTTATGCAAAGTTGGCAAAGTCCAATTTTAAGAAATACCAAGCAAATGACAACTTGGATTTTTCAATTATTTCTCCAATTAAGCCCTTCATTTCTAGCCATGTGGCAGACATCACAACTATCTAGGTACCGAGGTATGGCATGAACCGCTGTGCCTTTGAGAACGTTTGTTTGATTTTTCCCCCTTAAGAGGCTATAGGTTGGAACAGGACAGCAGATGTTTCCTTTAAATGCTGGTGTCCAGCAACTCATGAGCTGAGCTAGCTAGAGAGAGCCTGATCTTGCTACGTGCATACAGGAAGTCAGTGAGGGCTTTGCCAGTGAAAGGACTGTAGGACCAAACCCAAAGCAGGGGTGATATTTATATCATCAGATGCCCAAACAAACTCCCATTAATGCCACTAATTTGTAAATTTACTAAAAACAAAGACCAGACATTTTTTAAGATGCTGCACAATTCATATCATACTGCAATGAAAAACAAACACCACATAGCCCTTTCCCCTTCCAGCCCACCTACATATACTCTAAAAAGAGAACGTGGCGAGATCATTCACCCTAGATAAACACTTCCACCATAAAATAGGGGTTCCATTACGTACCGGCAGCAGCACAGAAATGAAAGCGGCTGATGGGCTGAGCATTGTTAGCTTGATGATTTGAGATCCCAAGTGGACCTGCAGTATAAACACCAATGTGACTACTTGCGAAGTGACCCTCTCCTTGTGCTTAAGAAATTTACAAAGCATAACATTCACGGTGACGCCACAACCTACCAGTGTCACAAGCAACGCCTCCAGGCCGAGAAAGTGGCTCTCTCTATAGGTTGCCACCTCATCCTACCTTCCCCTCATCCCTGAAGATTCTGCTACCCTCCCCCACCCATCTCACTCCCCAACTCCCTCGGCGCCTCACTACCTCATATCCCAGTAACCATACTGCTCGCCCCAGAGGAATGAATTAGACTCCTTCAGAAACACACTGAAGCTGTCCTTTAACTAGCCAGAGGAGTTTACTGTGGATCAGCTCGAGGCCTCATCTGAGATCATGATGACAGAAAAGCTCTGGCAGACCAAGAGATAACAGTTTTTAAAACCTGTGCCTTTCTATGCTCCAGACAGGGCTATAGTCCCTATCGTTGTTTAGGGAGATTGCTGTCCCCCAATTGGTGCTCAAAGAGTCATGAAATCAGATTAAGACACACACACACTAACTGCCCTATGGCAGGACAGAGCTCTGCAGAAGAGAGCAGAAGATTAAAACAATACACAGGAGAGAGTCGGTGAGACAACTGCAGAGCGTGTCCATGTAGCCTGTGAAATAACTAATCATTACACAGTACAGGGTAATAATCATTTCTTAACGCTGCAGTGCAGGAACCCAGCTTCATGGCAGTACACAATGGGCTGAAGAGACGGAGAGCTAATTAGTGCAACAACAAAAACAAAGTGGTGTGATCCCCACAGAACAGGTCTGAGTGGACCTTCAAAATAAATAATTGATTCCTCCTTATTTACTCTCTCTCTCTCTCTTTCCTGGTTATGTGCTAAACTGTATACATTCCTTCCATCCTGTCTTTTGTGTTTTATTGCTCCTGCTTGATTTAGTGAAGCAAGAAGACAAAAATAAGTAAAACACTGGTACTGAGCTTCTGCTATGTAATAAAAAAGCTGGAAGTAGCCTCCTGAAACCACCTCCTCATTCTCATTGCTGTCTCATATTCAAAACTAACAATGTGCGAGGAAACAGGCCAACAAAGAAATCTTTGGGGGAAGTGAGCGTTTGAGCTCTTCCTTCATCCCACCCACTGGCCTAGTTTGAATTAAAGTTGAACTAAAACTTTTTCCCTGCTAAGAAATGCAAGCACTTACAGTACAGCAGCACAGCAGAGCTGCTTTGCCTTCATTCCTCACACTGCTTTTGATGCCAGTGTTGCCCTTGCCTGTTGCAGCAGGAACACCGACAAATGAACCCCTTTCTTAGCAGGGAAAAAGTTTTAGATCAACTTTAATTCAAATTTAGCACATAACCAGGAAAGAGAGAGAGTAAATAAGGAGGAATCAATTACTTATTTTGAAGGCTGTTGCCTCGTGTGTCATACAGTGACTTCATTCTAGTGAGGAAACACAGCACTCTGAACTTGGGTCCTGCTTGCTGGCAAGTGGAAGAGGAACTGATATTCCAACTGTCCTTTTGAAATAAAAGTCAGTCCCTGTCCAAATACCGGACATGAGAATCCCTAAACTTTGCATGGAGGTGGGGTGTCAAACTATCTGAATCTAGGTCCAAGTTTTGCAAATCATCTGGAGATTTATGATGAGCCAAACCAAAGCTCTGAGCACCCCCAACGTACAAGGGTTTTGAAAAACAAAACCCGTGATCCACAATAGCCTGTGTCTTTATAACAGCCAAACCAACCCCTCATCACTGGGCAACAATAGATTTGAACCAACAACTGATCAGCAGCACGCTAGCACAGACCTCTGCCAGTTGAGCGAACAATGAAATCTTTGTTCCAATGAAGTCACTGTATGACACACTAGGCAACAGCTTACATAAACACCACTAAAAGTTTTGAGGATCAGAATCTGGTCTTGCTGAGCCGATCACTATTTATATATTTCTCTGTCATTTTTTACAGCTACACTTTTTGTGTGTGCGCTAGAGCTGGGTCCTGCTAGGAGATGTTGAGCACCTCTGAGGAGCATTCTCAGCTCCTACTGAAGTCTATGGGCCTTCTTTCCCACTGATTTCAAAAGAGTGGTATCTGACCTGATGACAGTTGAGAGTACTCAGAGCCATCCAGGAAGTGCTCAGTACCTCACACGAATGGATACTTAGTGATTTTATTTATTGATTTTAATACTTTTCAGTTCACGCATTACCCAGCTAAAATTTGAAAAGTGGTATATTGAAACATCCATCTTGGTTTCTTCCCTCCCCATCTTCTTCCCTCGAAAGAGAATGTCATTCAAACATTTGTCAGAAGAACACAGTGTTCCCCCTCCAACTCACAGTGGCTCGTAACAGCATTTTATCATCTGTCTGCAAAGTTCTCACTAGCTTCAGAAACTCACAAAAATCAGCACTGCCCCTAGAATAAGGGATGCCCTGCTAATCAATGCACAGTGGGCCTGGTTTTCCACTACTTTACACCTTCATCTACAGCTGTGCAAAGCAGGAGTAAAATACTATCAGATGGGAATGGCAGCATGTCACACCCACTTCACACAGATGTGAATGACTCAGAGGCAAGACAGTGGGAGCCGGGCCCATGTCACTATTACTACTTTGTTCATCTTTAAAAGGGTGTGGCCAAGGTTTTCAAAAATTTTTGCCTAAAGTTAGACATCTAAATCCATAGTTAAAGTACTAAAAAGTGGCTTGATTTTCAAAAATGCTGAGTGCCCAGAGGTCTCCTTTTAAGTAAGTAGGAGCTGCTATGGGTTCAGCCCTTTGGAAATTGAGGCCATTTATTTAGGTCCCTAAATATGAACTTAGAGAAGTCTAACTGTAGACACCATTTTTTGAAAAATTTGGCATCAGTTTATTTCAGAGCTTTTCACTTCCCCTTTAAATTCACGTTCATTCACATCTTTAAATTGGCATGAATATACTGTACAGATCACTCCTGAATGAGTCAAGGAATGACTGTGATTCACACAGGACCGATGATGGCCAATTTGGCAAGATGCTAGCTTAGGCAGCTTCTTAATGTCCTGATGTTCTGCTACCTGAACACATTAAATGCATCAGCAATGCAGAGATCGTTTTCAAAAAACACCATCCATTGTGTTTTCAGCTTTGCTTTTTATTTAAGAAGTTTGATTCTTTAAAAAAAAAAAAAAAAAAAAAAAGACCTGCTATTTACAAACAATAGCCCAAATCCTGAAGCCCGCTTACATAGCAATACGGGGCGTATGACCCCCATCAGGCTGCATCGACTTGCTACGCTTGATTTGGAATGACTCCAAGGACTATCAGCCAGGTGAGAAGGGGAAGGAAGGGACCATTGCTCCCTCTGCAGTTGGGAGGGGAGGATCTCCTCTAAGGGAGAAGAAATTATGCGAAGGAGCAGAATTCCCTGAGCAACCACCTCCCACTTTTACAGCTGTGCAAAAGCCTTTCACAATAGCAGTCCATGCATTCCTCGCATTTTTTGGGTGCAGGGACTGCTTGATCATGCTCTGACACAGGTAGCAGGATGCTAAAAAGAGGGCAGGGAGGAGGCAGGCCTCTGGCCTTCCCTCTCTCTCCACACTGATCCATGGACACTCCAAGACAAGAGGCTCAATGTGAAAGTTAAAGGGCTCTGTGGCATATGGGGGTGCAGCTGCATAGATAAGATTGCAGTTTCAAGCCTCTAGACAGTGAAAGGCAGGACCACATACTGGAGCTGGCCGTGTGGTACTGCATTGACTCTCCTGGAAGCCACATGTGTGTTATGGTTCTTCCTTTGTTCCGAGTGAACAGGCTCTAGAAATAAATATAAAATCATTCCTTTTAATTTCATTGAGGGGCAAGAGGGTTAATTAAATTGCTTTTAAAATATCTTGTGCTTCTTTTGGTGACCTTCCACCCAAGGATGACAGCAAGTGCCTGACGCGCTGCCAGATTAAAGCTAATGCCAATGAAGAGCGCTGTCAGAGGAGCACAGTCACATACACAAATATATATCTATCCATTCTAGATATGTACTGCTGACAAGGATAGGGACTGAGACAGCAATTCCAGAAGTGAATAGAAAGATTCTCATTGTCTCCAATGAGACTCGGAGCAGGCCTATAGTATACAAGTATGTTTTACAAGCAATAAATCAGAAATGTTTTTAAAGTTGCTTTATTTTTTGTTTATAGAGGTTCAAACCAAGCTCAGAGCCCTGGCATTGCATGAAACATTTCCTGTCCCAAGAGATTACAATTTAATAGGCAAGTCAAACTATGTGAGAAAGGAAATGTCATTACCACAATTTACTGTTAGGAAACTGAGGCATAGGGTGATCACATGACTAGCCCAGGGTGACACGGGAAATTTGTGATAAATCCAGGAATTGAACCAATATCTCCAAAGTCTTAATCAAGCACCTGAACCACAAAACCATCCTCCCTCAGTTTAATTAGTCTGCTTTCCATTTCTCCACTTACTAAACCATTAAAAACCTTTAAATAAAACTATTTGGTACTTCAATTGCCAGAGTCATGGTGCCAAAGAGTAACACTATTTGTATGTGGATTGTTTTAGGCCGGATATTTTATGTCCACCTGTCCCTCATCACTGAAAACGTGTTCCCTGACTCTTTCCAGAGGTAAGAAATTCATTCATTTTTTCTGAGCTATATCAAAGCACTTTTATATTTTTATTTCCTTGCATTTATTGCTTCACAGTTTTAAAATAAATAATAATAGGTAGGATTTTCCTCTTAAGGAGCTTCTCCTGATGTCAAAACCTCTTGGTAAAATCCTCTAAGTTCACTCCCAGGGTACAAGGCTGTGAAAGTTACCATGAAAATGAATCAAACCCTCATTTTAATGAGAGCTTAACAGCGAGCCCTTCACGTGTTCTTTCCCTCTAATGACAGAAGTGTGTTTATCACAGATGTCAGAAGAAAAGTGGTAACTTGTTCCGACTTCCTCCTCTCCTATCACTGTACCTCACGTGAGTGAGCTGTTACATGTTTGGGAGGAAGGAAAAACTATCACAAGTGAAACACCCCCACTTACATCCTCCCTGCTCAAGCTCCAACACAGGCCCTCAGCTGACTGCAAAGCTGTGACATTGTCAGGTTAAATATAGGACATGGTTTGGCGAGGGCCGTCTCTTTCATATCATTCATGTTCTGACAGCTTTCGCCGGCCAAGAATTCACTGTTAGAAACATAAAAGTGAATTTAGGCCTGGTGAAAGATGCCAGAGTGACAGATCTGGGGACCAAAGCCTTCAATTTAGTCACAGCACAGCCTGGGAAACAGCAGGGCAAGCTTCTCCTGCACCTGTTCCCTTCCCCTAAAGCTTTTCTTCCCTTAACCATGACCTGGAGCGGCTGTTTTTAAATGCATTGAGAGGCTCATTGTCTGTGCCCTCGTTCTAGCCTCAGCCACAGTGCTCAGACTACCAATGCAGGGCCTGAGTCACTATTGCCTTGCACCTTGTGTAGTAATTTACACCTGTGGAAAGCAAGCATAAGACACGATGGCCTGAATTCTCCTCCCTGGCAGAGCTCTGCTTGGCACTAGGGGAAAGATGGAGCTGTCAGGGAGCTGGTTGTGGCTCCCCCATCCTGTGCCATGGGTCTTGGAACGCACTAGAGAAGGTGAGGAGAGCTACTCTAAATTACCCCAATGATACAAGGTTCCCAAGTGACCTTAAATAACTTTACACCGGTAGAGGTTAGCAGCACAGCTGCACTCTGGCATTCCCCGACTCCATCCCTGCCTCCACAACATCAGGATTCAAAAAGCCCTTTCTTGGTGCCTGTGAAAGGGATTCACTCACTGCAGGTGCACCTCTTTGTGGCTGGGTCTAGGAAATAGCTCTTGCCTTATCTGGTGCCCCCTTCTCTTGGTTGCTCACACTACCCCCTCTCTCTCAGTGACTCAGCCCTTCAGCCAGATATTTCTATAGTTCTCCCAACTTCCAGGGTAACAAAGTCCCACCAGGCAAGCTGTTCGTATGCCACCTCAGGTAGTCTTCTGTTCTAACTCCTGGTCCTGTACCAATTGGCCAGTGGCTAGCAGGCCAGATCCACTCTCTATTCCACATTCCAGCCCACAGACTCTCTGGCTAGCAACCTAGTTCTGCTCAGTCTCAGACCTTGGTGCTGTTTTCCTGGGCTCCTTCCTACCCCATTTCTCAATCTCCTTACCTATCTCTGGGTTTACCTCTAGAGCTTCCTCTGCTCCCATTAGTTACTTCACCCCCTCCTGGCCTCTTGTAAGACTACCCACTTCAGGGCACAAACAGGATTTGTTTTCCCCCTAGTCTACCTCCTTGTCTCTGGCCAGCTCCTTTCCTTCTAAGGAGAAACTGCAGATCTCCTCCCTGCAACCACTTCCTGCTCTCACTTCCTGGCTTTATCCTATCCCAGCTCTTCCCCCAGCTGGGCTTCATCTGTCATAAGGCCCTATCAGTCCCTGGTTCCCCTGCAGCTGCAGCATCTAAGGTTAACTAGCCCCACCTGGAACACATTAACCCAGTTAGGCCTTGT
Organism: Emydura macquarii macquarii; assembly: GCF_026122565.2. NCBI lineage: Eukaryota > Metazoa > Chordata > Testudines > Chelidae > Emydura > Emydura macquarii. The sequence goes on from NW_027133667.1 coordinate 5,510,014, forward strand.
GTGGGGTGGACACCCCATCACAGTACCTGAGATGGTTCTTTCTTGGAACAACTAGCCTTACAGTATATAAAACTGTTCTCGTCTTAAGTAGCACAGAGGAGTTGGTTCACGAAGTAACTGTAGCTGAGCCTCAAATGAGTAAAGACCACAATATAAATGAGTTTATCATCAGCAGGAGTCATTCAAAAAATTAGCTCCATGACAGTATGTTTAAAAAGCAGAGGTTAAAAAAAATTAAATAAAAAAGAGTAAGCTGGTTAAAGACCCTAGAGTCAAAAATAAGGAAATTAAAATCTTTAGACTCAAAATCGAGGTACTTAAACATACCATTTTTGAATCAGAGAAGACAGAAATGCACTAAACAGAAAAGAATGAGAAAAGCAAGGAGAAAAATGAAACACTTAGTTAAATGGCAAGATTCAAGAGATTATTTGAGCCAAAGAAGTAACTTTCAGGAAGTGAAAATCCATCCTACTGAAGCCAAAAATAAGGAACATAAATTATAGCTAGAAATGTGTCAGATGGAAATTAAGAGGGATAAGAAAGTATTTGATGAGCAAATACACAAAGATATTCTTTAAGCATATTAAAATCAGGAAGACTGCTAGAGAACTTGTGGGTCTGCTGAACTACCGGGAAGTAAAGGGAGCAATTAAGAAAGAGAAAGACATTGTAGAGATGCTGACTGATTTATTTGCATCCTTCTTCACAACAAAAAGATGTTGCAGTGATGTCTACAGTGGGCTTAATCTTTTCAGGGAAACAAAGGAAGCAAAAACTATCATATTAGAGCTGGGTAGAAATAGTTTTCCTGTTCTGTTAATATTTTTGAGTTTTTGAAATTTTTCTCAACCCAAATTGGGATGAAAAGTCAAAATTTCCAAAAATATTTGTTAACTAAAAAAGAAAAAATATAACTTTTTCATTTTGGGTCAATCAAAACAGGATTTTTTTCAATAAATTTGAAATGTTTCACTTTGATTTTCATCTTTTTAAATTTTAGTTCCAGTCTAATTAGCTTAAATTTCAAAATGAAGAGTCATTTCGAACTGGAAAACTAGATTTTTTTTTAATGTCAAAATGAAAAATGTCAACAACTTCAGAACTTTTTTCTCAGCATTTTTTCAAGTCAGGAAATTTGTCAGACCCACCCCTGTTTTGCAAAAAGTTTCAGATATGACAATTTAGCATTTTGCCAAACAAATGATTTGTTGAAAAATGTCTAGCCACCTCTATCTCAGATATTCAGGTGTTAAGAAGAAGTGCTGGAAGAAACTGATAAACTAAATATCAGCATTGTCACAACAACTGAATGGTTATACATCCGAGAGTTTGAAGGGCATTTCAGAATGAAGTGGCTGGGCTGATAACAAAAATATGCAATCTCTCATTGGAATCGGATACTCTGTAGAAGTACTGTGGGACAGCAACCATTGTACCTGTGTTTAGGAAAAGCCCTGGGTGATTCTAGGAATTATAGATCAGAGAACTTAACTTCATTACCAGGTACACTGGTTGAAACAATAGTCAAAATTAGAATTATAAAACATCTACATGAACACCAAATGAGAGAGACAAACCAGCACAGCTTTTATAAAAGAAAACTATGTTTCTCATATATGTTTTAACAAGTCAAAAAGACCACAGATAAAGGAGAATTGACTGATATAATTTTGTTTGAACTTTCAAAAAATCTTTGACAAAGTCCCTCCCCAAGAAGCTGTTAAGGAAACTAAGGAGCCATGGGGTGAGTGGTAATGTATAGTCATGAATTAGAAACCGGTTAAGAGATTAAAAAAATGACTACGAACGAATGGTCTATTTTCAATAGAGTAGAAGGTTAAGAATAAGGTATCCCATGGTTATATATTAGAAACAATACCGTTTATTAGTCATCTGGAAAAGTGAGAGAACAGCAAGGCTGCAAAATTTGCAAATACAATTATTTTGGTTAAACAAGACTAGAGGAGACTAAGAAATTTTGGAGGGAACTAACCAAGTTATGTGACTGGGCAGTTACGATAACAAACTAAATGCTGTGTTGACTGGTGCAAGATAATGCACATTGGAAGGAATAATGTGAAATATTTCATACATCTTAACTGCGTTCTAAATTACTTGGGACCACTCAGAAAAAGGGCTCAGGAATTATTGTGGACAATTCAGTTAAAAGCCTTGCTAGATGTGCAACAACGGTCAAACAAGAAAAAGAAAAAATATAGGATGTTTAATGAATGGAATGGAGATTAATACAGAAAAAAAAAGTCATTAAACAAACCACCCGTGTTCAGTTCTGGTCACCTTATCTCAAAAAAAGATGTAGAAGTAACAGAGACGTGATTAGAAGGATGGAAAAATTTCCATCTGAAGAAGGACTTAAAAAACTGGGACTGTTTAGTTGAGAAAGAAGAAGAAAAGGAGACATGATAGGGATAAACCAAACAATGAATGATCCATTTTGGATCAGTCAGGCTCTCCTATTTTGGCCCTTTCTCATAGCAGAAAGGGAACATGTAACAATATTGGAAGGCAGCATATTTAAAATGGATAAAAAAGTTTTGTTTTGGGTATTTTTACATAATACATAATTGACCTGCTGAACTCATCATCACATGACATCACGGGGGCCCAGAGTTTAATGGGAGTCAAAACAGGATTAGCTGCTGATATGGATAATGAGAATATCCACAGTAATATTACAACGGAAAAGGGTTTTTGGTTGGTTTGCTTCTTTAGAAGGGATATGAACCCTCATGTTCCAAAGGCATAAACCAACCACTAGCTAGTGGGTATTAGGAAGAAATTTCCTTTATGGGCAAGTTCCTGCATAATTGACTACTGTGGTGTTTCTTGCATCTCCCTCTGAAGCATCTGGAGAAAAGACTCTGGACATGATCAACCAGCAGTCTGACTTAGTGTTGCAATTCGTGTGTTCCTATGGTCCCTGACTGAACAACTGAAGACTTTTGACAGAGAGAATAATGAGTCATGAACAACAAATAATGCACTTCCAGTTAATTATTCATGCTAAATTCAGGAAATGTTTGAGACGAATGCACATTTTCATGAATAAATCTTTGGTCACCCAATACTCACAAACAAGGAATAACATAGCCTCGCAAATAATAGTGGAATGAACTTGCCACATTTATTCATTAAAATATTTGTGAAATGTTTTTAATACACGGCCAGTTCTAATTCTAAGTGTGAGGTTGCCCAATGAAAGGGATCACCAGCCCCTATTCTCTGTATTATGTTCCCATGGAAATTAACTGGGTAAATATGAGTTAGATGGGTTGGGAGAAAGAGACATTAGAAAAGCTTTTGTAGCGTTTGAGGGGAAAATTCATTAGTCTCTAAATCAGAGGAATACACAGCTTCTGACTGAACAAAGCTTTGTTACTTTCATGGTCAACATGTGTTGTTTTTCATTCCTCACACGCTGAAATAGATTAAAAAAGATGAAGGGCCATGTCGTCAGACAATGTAAATCAGCATAGCTTCATCGAAGTCAAGGGAGCTATACCCGTTCGAGCTCGCTGAGGATCAAACCCAAAGAAATTAGAGAATGAGGAGGTCTTTGACTGTTTGTCTTTACCAAATCATTTTATTTTTTCTTAGTGTCAAGGAGTGTTTTTCACAATAGTTCAAGACTAGACAGACCTATCAGGGCATCGTATCTAGCTCTCTGTTAGATGTACCCATCTCTAACTGTTGGGTACATATGTTGTATTAGGAAGCATTCTCTATAAAGTGCTTGATAGACACAAGATGAAATTTAGTGGACCTTGATTCCACCCTCTCTGGTCTTAAAATCATGCTACTGGTGGAGATAATTGTGATAGAAGTGTGAGGTGAGACATCTGTTTGAAACCCATGCTGATCTGCAGCATTGCCTGCATCGGACACAAGCGGTGTTAGGCACAAAGAAAGATACAGCACTGAGGGTAACACTGTCGGTCCTAGTTACTGCAAACTCTTGTCTGCCAACACCAGCTCCTACACCCACTAACTAGTATCTTTAAACCTGAGCAAGGAGAATACATGGAAAAGGCCCTGCAAAAAAGGTCTCGGTCTGCTAATCCAACTCTTAGGCCAGGATTCATCTCTTGATTCTGCTGGCTCGTGTCAGTTTGAACAGAGGCTGGAAAGCAGGAGTACAGTGACATAAGCCACCTATCACCCTCATTCTGCCGGGGATTCAGAGCTAAATGATACAGCCCAAAAGCACACAAGGTTTGCTTATGAGGTGGGGGGGGCCCTAGGACCAGATAGCTGATTCATTGCATCTCCAGGGCACCTCCCATCTGAGAAATGGTATGGAGGCCTAGACAGAACTGTAAGCTGTCAAGACAGACAGGATCTCTTGGGGAGGATGGAAGAAATACTCAGCGGTTTAATTCCCCTTAGGTACAGCTGTTTCCACAGGTGCAGAGGAGATGGGGAAATTTGCAACTTGGTGCCCAGGGGAGTGAATCTGCTTTTATTATTTATCAATAGGGTTTGAAAACACCACCATGTGATGTTAGCATTTAAAACTACAAGCATTTGAAAAACAACTCCTTTGCCATCCAGCAGGCTGTATCTAGGCTTCAACTATGCCTTTTGACCTTCCTTAGCCTGATTATTGCTACCCACCCATACATGTACCATGTACAAAAAATACATGATAAGGCCAACATTGTCAAAAGCATTCAGTAATTTTATGTGCCTCAGCACCTTTGAGAATTTGGCCCCAGGTATCTCAAGTTAGACAGCCAAAAATGAGGCTCCCAGAGTTAGTAAATAAATGACTAATATAGACCCCTTCACCTCCAATTACCTCTTACCTGCTCCTCTGGAGTTCTACATGCTGTTTAGAATTTGATGCCTTAACCTCCAAGACCATAAAGTGAGATCAGCTGGGTTTTTAGAGAATTCACTGCAGAGGAAAGAACTGATTGGAAACAGACAGCAGATGGAGACAAACCTACCTCATTCTGTTTGCTTGCCCTTCTTCACATGGACTGCAGAGATATCAGACAACTGTCTCTAATGTCTCCTGGTTTATCTTCATGCCACACAGATTCAATGCTCTCCCTTTTTGCTACTGTGAATGATTCATAGCAGAAGTGTTGAATCAGAAATCTAGGGTTATAGAAAAACTGTACATAAGATGACAAAATAAACTCCGCAGTTCTCTGCACTAATGTTTTTGTATGGCATGTTTCTGGATGCTTTACCCATATCTGGGCCTTGGCAGACTATGAAGCGCAGAGCTGGGGTGTAAGGGGCAATATCTAGGTGAGAAGGGTTAGGTATTGCCCTGACTGGGATTCTAAGAACACTGTGCTTGATATTGTTTTCATCTTCAAATCACTTCACAAGCATTAATTAATCATTATAATGCACCCATCCCGCTCAGTATGTATGTGATATTATTAACCTCCACTTTAGCTGGGGAAACGGAGGCAAAGAAGCTACGTGACCATGTGAGTCTGTGGCACAGCCAGGACTGGAACTGGCTTATTGTCTTGTACACAGACCACCTGACTGTGCTTCATCCGCTGCTATACTGCGACTGCAGATACAAATATTAAAGTGGCCTACAGAACCCCGTGGAGGGAGGCGCAGAGGACAGCCAAAGGCCTAGCACTGGAAATAAGACAAGTGCAAGAAATTATGCAGGATAGCTCAAGGGACAGCTGTGAGACTGAGCAGAAAAGACTCACTAAAGAATGATCAGCACCTCTTACTGTTGATAAATGTATAGGAGTAGGTACTTAAAGCTTTGTGGTTCTTTCTGGATCAGATGCAACGCATGCAGATTCGCTTCCTCCAGCTATGACTTCCTCATTTCTTTGTGGAGACCCGCCCCTTCCAAGGGAGGAGGGAAAACTGACTTTTTTTTCATCCTCTGTCATTTTCCCCAAGAAAAGAAATCATCCTCTGAGCAGTGCCAAATGCCCACCGAAGGCAGAGATCTGGGCGAGTTGTTGGCGATAGGGATTGAGAAAACAGGTAGTTGCTTTTGCTAAGAGCCTGAGTTCAGCTTCACTCCTGCATCCTTCTCATCCACCCAAATTGCACACCAGAGGTGCCTCATCTAGTTGGAGATCAGGTATATTTTGAACTTACGATGTCTGTAGTAGCTTAGTTCTCAGCACACCAGGAGGTGCGCGTTTTGCCTACCTACTTCTGGAGGTCAGTTCCCAGAGGGGATGTGACCAAAGGCCGCTTCCAAGCGGTATTCTCCTAGCCTTTCTCGGGCACTAGAGGGCGCTGCCATTTGGGAATCTGCAAGTGAGAGCAAACTCCCTTGGGATTCGGTTTCACCTCAATTGAACTCACTCTCAGAGAGGTCTTGATTTCCTTCGGTGAGGATCTGTTTCATTAAGACTGAGCTTTCCGTGTTTCCTGTGCCGTATTGCTATGGAAACAGCACCGAGAAAGAGTATTATGTATGTAGGTCATAATATCAATGAAGATGAGAAAGTTTGGGAGGATGGGGGGTAACTGGAGGGAAGGGAGGGGCGCTCACATCCAGGGAATAGGGACGGTAAACTTAAAACAGGCGGAATGATTCAGACATTGAGCAACACAGATGTCGATCCAGACCAGAGTGGGAAAAACAAGGGCAGGGGTCGTGGGGGAGTGAACAGCAGCGCCTAAAACTGTCCATAGTTCCTAGATATTCGTTGGCACAAAGCAAGATGACTACGCGTCTCTCCCTTTACCTAGATTGGTCCCACAAAAACACACACCGCTTCCAACACACGCACTTGTGTCTAGACAGGACTATCCCACAGGCAGCACTTTTGGTTTAGGAAGGTGGTTCTCAGTCTGGGCAAATCAGCTGATGTTTTGGGGAAAGGCTTTGATTATGACTCTGGCATTGAGCACAGGACACAGTGAACCAATGGGGTTTTGACCCCCCCCCCCTTCTCCGAAGTAATGGAATAAACAGAAACGGGGCAACCAAAATGTAAATCGAGCCTATGGTGAGAAGTAATTGAGCAGCCGAGCTGCTGCCTGCAATGCAGAGTTGACAGGTAGGTCTCAGACAGAGCTAACGGGCCAGTTTAAATGTACCAGTTGGACTAGCCCAGAGTATGTGATCCAGTGTGAACGTACGTACTGCTTTTAAAGCACAACATGCAAACAGGAGAGTTAAGAGCTCGTGCAGGGGCAGGGCAGGATGGGGGAGGGAGGAAGCTGAGCCAAGCATAACAAAAAGAGTAGCCTAAAGAAGAGAGGAAAGCTTTCCTTGATCAGCATTACAAGGTTTATATGTGTGTCATCCGAGCTGTTTGTGTCACAAACCCTAAAACTGCGGCTGGCGTGTGCTTTCAGGCAGGGAGCACTCAGCTGAAATTACAGGCTTTGTAATGCCTTAAAAGCGTAACTGTATGCCTACTTGTGTAGATCAAACGTTAACCTCCCGCTTTTTGTTTCCACCCCACTGCAAGTACAGAATGTCAGGCGAGGGGCAGCCCCCTTGCCTCTGCATTTCGGAGGAGCAGTAGGGAGAGCTTCCGCAGGAGGAGGCTGACATAGGGACATGCTTTCTGCTTCTCTCTGCAAAGCCATCACTCGTTGGCAACCGACAGCGAGGAGGGAGTCCTAGCCCAAAGAGATTTCCGACAGGGAAACACTCCTCCAGTCCAGAAAGCGAACCCCAGTCCCTTCATCGAACCTGATCACAGGAAGTCCTAGAGAAAGGGTGGGGGAGAAAACCGACTTACAGATAGCCTGAAGGGGAGATCTATTACCTTATTCCTCTGTATAGTTTGGGCAATGAGGACCTGATCCAAAGCCCAAAGAAATAAATGGAAAAACTACCACTGGCTTCAGTGAGAGTTGGATCAGACCCTTATAAAATAATCCTGCCGTCCTCTCTAGGTGCGACACTTTCATCCTCGGGGTGCTGGCTTTTTTGCTGTGATAGGACACGTGGAAACAACCCCTCCCTTATAAGCACCTAGCACTCTGTTAACAGAACACTGTGTCAGGATGGAACCTGCTCTTTAGTCTTCTCTACCAATTCACACACACAGGGAAGTCTGACCTTGTCAGTTACATAATAGCTGTCATTAAGATCAGGCTGTTTGAAAGTCTTTAATTTGCTTGAATAGCAAAGCGAAGGGGGGAGGGAGGCCAGAAGGAGAGAGTTTTGTGGTGGCGGGAGGAGGGCAAGCAATTTAGGGCAGGAAAATGTGCCCCAAACCTAAGAATTTTAGCATGTCTCTTTTGAACCTCAGTTGTCCCCCGGGCTGTGGTAGGATGGGGTAGCAATCGCACTACGCTGGAAGGCTGTTTACATTGCTTTGGAATCAGTGGGTCTGATTTACAGCAGCCATATTTGGCTCGTTCACTTTTAAACTTGTGAAGTGTGAGCTCTACAGTTTGATTTCCTTTTCAGGGCTGCCCCCATCATACTTTCACCGGCAACAACCCCCCCTGCACCCTTCTTGTAGCTTTCTTTAGGGGAAGTAACTCGCAGGGACCTGACTTTTCGGTGACTGGCGAAAAGCATGTGTGCCGGCAAAAAGAGAAACCCAGCTGTGTGCATGTGGTATCGGGGATTTCCTCTCGCGGCAGCCAGGACACAGTGCATCAGCCTCATATTAGGGCTGCTGTAGCATTTGCACAGCGGGGCGTTTTGAGGAAGATGAGCCATGGGGGCTTTAGGTCTCGATGACTAGCATAGAAGGAGAAACAGGGGAATCTTGACACCAGTGGTGACTCGGTGTTTATATCGGAAGAGGTGATGGTGGGCCTTGTGGCAGGAGCGTATGTAGATGTGTGTGAGCCTTAGGGCTGAGGAAGGAGTGGGAAACCACTTGACTGATGGGCCAGAGAAACGAAAACCAAAAGCTATTATTTCAGAGGCGGATTTCCCCCGGAATTCCGGGGCTGAGACCTTACTCCCTTGTGACATGCATCTCTCCCTCTCCGGATACTGTGGAGTCACAATAAACACAAAACCACAGGGTCAGAGACAGCCTATTGGGAACATAGGGGGCAAAATCCTGCTAACCAAACTCTAACCCATTGGAATCAATGGGATCCGTCCTCTAGGGCTGAGAGAGCAGGATCTGGCCCCAGAGCATTCATTCCCTAACACTTCACCAGCTTGCCGGCTCAGACAAAAAACCAACCCGAAGGCTTGTGCGGGGAGCAGTGGTCTGCAAAGAGGTAACGTTCAGGTGGGACTGGAAATTGCCCATGACAGACAATATTATGACTGCTATGACAGGAGGCTTCTATACACTCTGCATTACAGTTCTGCCATTAGGTTGTGTCCCCCCCCCCCGGTTGTGTAGCTTCTCGCGCAATCCTGCCTTCGATGTGACCCACCACGGCATTAGAGACGAAGATGCACCATTAGAAGGTAGCGATTCTGGGCCTGATCCTCAGAGGAGGGGATAAATCCTCATAACCCCACTGACTTCATTGGACACAGCTCGATTTGCACCATCTGCGGAGGATCTGTATTGACCAGCAGATTATTCCTGGTGGGTTGCTCGTGCGTTTCGTGATCCCTCAAGCCGTTTCCCGCAATCACACCTTCGCATCTCGGACCTGCCTCCCTCCCTCCATCTCTCCCTGCGCCCTTCCTTCCCGCTGATCTGAAAGTTTTCAAGGTAGCATCTGCCACAAATACCCTGCGTGTCAACAGCCCCATTCACCCCACGCTCCTCCTCCCCCCCCCCCAACGCCCGCTCTGTGGGGCATTAAACAGAGTTGTAAGCGCAAACCACCAGCTCGGCACAACCAGGGGAAACTGAGGCTGGGTGGGTCATAAACGAACTGGGGCGATCGCCTCCCCACCCCCAACGCAGGCGGGTTTTAAAGTCCTCGGCACCAGGCGCGTTACACTGATCCCAGCTGCGTTTCAGCTGGCGGGGTGACAGACTGAACGTAAGGCTTGTCTGCAAGTGTGTGGGCCGTCTCGTTTTCCAAACGCCAGCGAGAGGGGACGGCATGGGATCGCCTCCTCTTCCCACAACCGCTTCTCCCCTCCCATCGCCTGGCAAATATTTGCTACCTTCTTTTAACCCTCCTCGGTATTAAAGCAAGATTCCTCGGATGGGAGAGGGCAGGATCGTTAACCACCAGGTGACGCGTCTCAGGAGGGGCGAATAAGCATGTTCCGTCTCTAGACGGGGATGAGAAATGGCCCAGACAATGCCACTCTCTGCGGGAATGCAGCAGTTACATAAAAAACCTGCGGATACTTCTTTAAGTTCTGTAAGGGGGTGACTGCGCCTCTGGCTCCCTGCCATGCCCTCTTAGCCCAGTTCCTAGGATTATCACTCTCCGGATCATTCAGGACAGACCCTTCGCCTGTTTGATCCAATTGCTGCCCGTTAACCCTCTCAGCTACTACCCCCTTCCGGCTCTGCCCATGCCCCAGCCTAGTAGGAAAAGTTTCCTTTTGCAAAACCAGTTTTTCGACTGGGAACCGAAATACAGGATTTATAAAAAAACCAACCCCCCCTTGTGCGGGCTTTCTGGTGACAGCAGCGGCTGAATTGCAAGTCAGCCCACCCAGGACACATGCCGAGAAGAAAAGACAGAGAGTGCCCGTCGATACAGAGCGATCCGTACCTGTACTCCGGGTCCAAGCAGTTGCATCGCATGCCGCCGCAGGAGAGGTGTGCGGGAAAGGCGATGGGGAAGTCCAGCCAGGTCTGGAAGCGAAGAGCAAGCGGCACCCAGTCAGAGTCCGGCGGCAGCCTCTTTATCTTTCCCTGCCATATCTTCGCAAGGGGGGGGGGGGGAGAGATTACTTGGTGCTGTGGTACTGGGGGGGAAGAATAACAGTTTGGACAAGAGGTGGCATCGTCCGCTCTGCTCGAGTTTGTCACACACCCGCGCTCAGCGGCTGCTGGCACTGGGGAGCCTCTGCCCCCCGCCGCTCAGCCAAGTTGAATTGCTTGGAAGCGCTGGAGAGCGCCAGTGCGATCAAAGCGGGCTCCACGACCCAGGCAAGGCTGGAAGAACTGAACACAGCAGAGGCTGGGACTCGGAAAGCGGGTGGGTAACGATTCACTCTTCCCCCGGTGCTCCTGGAGCAACACGGCGCAGCTTCTGGCTTCGGAGGGGGAAGAAGCGCCGAGGCGCGTTTCTTCGTTACATGTCCTCGTTAGCCGGGCAGTGGGAACACTCAAGCGCCTCCCCTCGTGGTTTGGGGTGTCTGTTCGATTAGCTGCGACGGGCAGGCGATTTCTGCCGAGAACATGGACCATTTTCTTTCCATGTGACAGGATTAGTGGCTGGGGCAGGCTCTCCTCCAATGAGATCCGCACTGCTTTCTGATTTGGTGAATAGAAATCACCGCTGCTTCTTATCTCCCCCCCCCCCCGCTCCCCATCAGAAGTCTTTATCTACAATTTGCACATCAGAGCCCATTTTTTTTTTCAATTACCTTTCCCCCTTTTCTTTCCCCCTTTCTGTCTGGTTGCTTTTGCAATTCTCTGATAGCTGCAAGTCTTAACCGATGTATAGGGAAAAAAAGGAGATCTTGCTTTTAGATTATTGCAAACACATGCGTCTCCCTGCACTGAGGAGGGGAAATGTTATTACACTAAATCCAGTTTCGTTTTTTAAACAGATTATTGTGCTGAAATATTCATGGGATGTTGTTTCCTTGGCACAATGACAAACGAATTAGGGGAAGGAGATACATTCTGCGAACAACACTTAATTTGCCTTGGGTGTAAAGCCTTCTCCTTAATTAATAGTCATTAGGCGGAGAAGTGTTTACTTTGCTTTAGGGAACTTGCCAGTTCGTTGGAAATTTAGCTATAAACATCTTTTCAAAAAGTGTTTGTTTGCAGCTCTCGCAAACCGATATTGATTTGTATGGATTTGTTTCATGGGGCCATGACTTTTCCCTGCTGGGGGAAACGTATTAGGGTGTGGGGAACTAGAAGTGGGGAGGTAATCGGTTCCGTTATCCAAAGAAAAGTATCCTACATGATAGATCTGAAGGGCGACACACACACACAGAGTTTGTGAAGGTGACATCCGTTTATGCCTTGTTATGTGCCCTGCATTTTGAGAGTCTCGCCAATAATCCCAGTGTTTGCTATCAAATAGCTATCCCGGAGCTAGAACCACTGCTTTTAGAACACGATGCCGGCCAGGGTCAGGATGAGACAGCACAACTTGAACAGGCTACCATGCCTATTACCTAGGCCTGTGGATACATTATTTAAACCAGTATGAAACTGGTGGCCCAGTTCCCCCGTTCCAGAAGAGCCACACACTGGAATGGATGTGGTTCTCGGTGTGCGCTTGCCTGTTCTGCTAATCCATCTGCTTCACCAGACACCATGCACTAGTGAATTCAGATGATGCCTCTTTTCCTGGAAGTTTACCAAATACACCAGGACGTACGGAAAATGTGTAAGGGGACCGAGGACGAATGAAGACATCCGAAGTTATCTTATAGACAGGAGAATGTTTACCTGTGCATTCATTTTCCTTGCCCGGTTTTTGGGTGCTAACAACGCTATGGGTGGCCAAGGTGGTGGTGTTTAGCCCACCGAGGAAGTCACTGATTTTTGGATTTATACGGGTGTGGGCAGCTTTCAATCATGTCATCTGGCCGCACTGTCATGGGGGTTAACTGCTGCCTGATGCGGGAAGTTCTTTAGGTGTAAAATATAAAGCGTGTCAAGACAACCGGGGCAGATATTCAAAGCTCAGACTGCTTATGTTCTTATACCACCTAGAACGATTTCCTCTGGCCTTCACCAGGAATGTAAGATAGTTCTCAACGAAAGGGTTTGATTTTCTTCTTGCAGAGAACGTAATCAAAAGATCATTTAAATCAGCAACTTCAGTCTTCCCTTCGGCTTCTGTGGGCTTTGAATCAGGCCCTCGCACCGGTTTTATAACAGTGTAACTCCACGGAGACACTCTTGATTTACCCCAGCAAAAGTGAGAGGACAATCAGGCTCTAAAAGTACCCACCAACCCACATTTGCAACAGTCTTGTTGGTGTAAGAGGGCTATGGAAACAGATACACCAAAATCTTGAAGTCACACTAGCAGACTCAGAGACCTTGTCGCTTAGCATATTTTAAAATGCACTAATCAAGATCGTCATTAGGGTAAAACGGGAGAGTACACGCCTCTTTTTTTTCCCAGGTGCGTTGTGAAGGTTTGATTGTGCACATTGATTCCTGTGGAATTCATTAGAGTTCAATTATCATATGTACAAATCAGCCTTTCCTAGGGCGAGGCACATGAAGAGATGGGACAGTTATGGCCCAGTTTGAACTGTTCTCCCTCCTCAGATGTGGCAGTAGCATGGGTATGTTTCTTCCTTCATTTCATGAGAAGGAGAAAGGACTTTTGGGGGAGAGGACACCGCCCTTCTCCTACCTTCAGCCCCTCAGAAACACATTACTGCACAGGGAGACTTTGAACGCGGTAGCCAGCCTTCAGGCTAGGACTTTAGTGGCTCTAACCAGCAGCAGGAGGGGTCCCCAAGGCAATACTGATTTAAGTGGGCTCCTGTACCCAGTATCACAGCTCCAGCCCAAAGCTGAGATCTAGACACCCCGCGGCATCGAATTGGATCAGAGCCCTGAGTGACGGAAATGGAACCAAATGACACCCAAACGTGGCTTATTTCAGTTCAGTCCAACGCTCCTTCCCCAGAGAAAGAAACCAACGTTGCTGTAAACCGTAGTGTGTAAAAAGCCAATTCTTCGGGTTTTTTTCCCTGCACGCCGTGCCCAGGGAGTATTGAGACTTCTTGTTTCTGAAATGCATAGTATACAATAGTTCTTTCCCCAGGAAATTAGAGGGTTTCCCACCTCTGCCTTCAAACTGTATTCAGAACCGCTTTTAGCAGCCATATCTTGACGACACCCGGTGACGCTTTGATAAACAATGTCTTTTAAGTCTGACAGAGGATCTGTTAATGCAAACTCCTCTCTTCAAAGCAGGGAATGCGCTTTACAAACCGACTACAAACCGTTTGCTGCTGCCGAGTCTGAACTATTTAAAATGCAGAACCCTTTCTCAAACAAGCAAGGCAAACAAAAAGCCTAATAGCCTACAACATGTGAAACCGCTGCAGAGGGAAATTAATGCTAAGAAGCTGGGCGGGAGCAGCGCAGCGTGAAGCCGATATTTACCAAGGCCAGATTTATCTCTTCCCCCCCCCCTCGCACCCATGAGTTTAGGGGTGCTGCGGGTGGAGGAAATAAAGTTTGAAAAGTTTCAGTGACTGCACTGTTCCTAATACCTTTCACCTTCCAGAGGCCCTGTGATGTTGAGAGCAGGAGAAAAGGTCCCTTCCCCGAGGAGTTTACAATCTGGATAAATGCCCTGGGGATAAGGATGGAAGGGTGCAATGGGGTGTATTCACCGCGAAGACATTTTCACTGACCTCCCTAAGGCCTTTTTTATTTGATACCCCGCGGGCAGCGGGGGGATCCTGCCCAGTCCTCTCCGAGGTGGCAGCTCTTGCAAGATCGGAAGGAGGGTGTTTGCTGAAACTCTGCTCTACAGTGCATGGCAGCAATTCCCTCATTCAGCGCCTCCGGGCGCACTGAGAGGAAGACACAATCAGTCTTCAAGCCCTTCAGAGCCTGAAGGGAAATCACCCTGTCCTCAGGTCTGCAGAATAAAGCGCTCAGCTCTTACCGTGAATGCACACCGATACCCAAACAACAGGGCAACCTGCCTTTAAATGTAACATAATGTCACCCCAAGGACATCCGAGGAACCCCCGTCTGATGGGAAGTGCAGTGACTAGAGGGGAACGCAGCACCTTTCTCACCTGGCTTCCTCCCGGTTAACTAGAGGTACTGATGCATTAGACTATTCAACCCCAGATTGCGTGCAGGGAGCTGCGCGTTTACACTGAGGAGCTACATTCTGCTGGCCTCCCTCTCTCCTGGCGTCCCACCGCAATCGCCTGGAGGGCAGGATTTGCTCCTCGCTCTTTCTGCGCTAAAGAGGAACTTGTCCTAAACTTCGCCCGGACATTCTGGTCAGCCCGTTTGCGGGTCACCGCTCTGCTCCGGGCCTGAGACTAAACCCCTGAGCCCCGGTCGTGCATTGGTACCGTTGCACGGAGCGCGGCCATGCAGGCGACCGAGGCATGCAATGCACGCCCGGGTTGCCAACGCTTCCCTGGAAAGAGTCTGGGAGTTAAAAGCCGGGCGCCGATGACAGCAGCACGTAACACCAGGGGCAGGGAGTTGGCACTGCTACTCTCCAGTCATTTCAACAGCCGCTCAGTCATTCCTTCTGCAGGGAAACACAGGCTCGCCTCCAGCGAGCAGCGTCTCGAGACGCAGCGGGTCCGTGGCTGGAACTAGCTCGTGTCCTGACTGCTCGCTCACCAGTCCGGGGATGAGCGAGGACACCTGTGCTACCGAGGGGAGGGAGACTGGAACATTGGCTTCCCCTTCAGAGGCTCACTTCCCTGTCCCGTGTCTCTGTTGGAATCGGATCCTTCCTCCGGAGGCATGGAGACAGTAAATAGTCCTTTAACATGAGCAACGGCTCGGGAATTCCCACGGATCGCTTCCTTCTCCTTTAGGAAAGCAACCGGCTAGCCGCAAACTTCTCCTGGACCATCTGCTTCCTTGTAGGTTAAACATTTCCGCTACTGCGGAAGGAGAAGATTTCAGGCTAGGGTCTCCCATGAGAAGACCAATGAATAGAAAAGCGTTAGCCTTTCTCTGGAGAAATAAAAGGCTGGGTATGGACCCTTGGTCTAAATGCCTCGATCGCACCGTGTTTATTGTCTGACTGTCACACTGGATGCCAGGCAATGAAAGGAGGACCATTAAACTAATCCAGCCCCAGCTAAACCATCCTGTCCTATGGCAGAGATTATGAACAGAGGTCTCAGAGTAGCACCTGTAGCACTGTACTCACAAGCCGGCGGAAAACCATCCTAGCTTCTAACCTTCCAGCCACATTGCTCGAAGACCGAGCCCTGCAGTATCGTCCCCTACGGCAGATCTGAGAGGATACACAGTGGGTTATTTGTAGAGGATATTACAGGGCTGTGGTGTTCATCTAAAACGGATTTGTCACATGAGTTGTCTGCTATTTACCTTTCTCCGTGTCACCACGCGCGTTTAACTCCATCACCGACCTGCAGCCTTCAGACGGCTGATTTAAATGACCTGGGGAGACATGCAGGCTTTTGACAGAGGACAGTGCAACAGGGAAACTGTAAACGACAATCATGGTGCAAACAGCAGGGAGAGAGAAAGAGAGAAAAGGGGGGGGGGGAACAACCACAAAGTCAGTCTCCATGCAAAGGAATTATTAAAAGGCACTTACCCAACTGAAATGACATGCTCTAGCTGAACTGATGTTCATACCTTTAACAGATAAGGGCATATCATCAGCTGCCTATGTCCAGATCAACGTGTTCACATGAGCAAAGGAAAGTTAGATCTGCCGTGAGAAGGCACTGAATCATCGTGATATCGCAACCCAGGAGCTCGCTAGCTAGGGAATAGCATCACAGCTCCTGCCTCCCATCTGAAAGCACTGGCTCGCAGACAGCAAGGAGATACCTTGCTTTCCCCCACGCTAAAGGCATTAACTATTGAATCAGGAATAGACAATCACTAGTTTTCTTCCTTCCCTGACGGTTGTTTCCGAGACCCTTTGAGTCTCAGAGCCTGAGATCCTGGGAATCGGTAAAACCAGACTGTACCGATGACATTGAAATTCGCAGCGATCTGGGCTGGGGGTCAGAGGTTGGGGTAATTTTCGCAGCCAACCTGCTGCACTCTCCTTCCAAACGGAGTGGTGGCGAGCTGGACCAATGAACTCCAATGTATGTTATCAAGAGGATAAACTGTGTCTGGAAGAACGTGCCGCCGGGCACAGTGAGGATAAGCGAACAGGTCGGAAGCATTGCTAAATGAACGCTCAATGAGTGGGCCTGTCAATAAGCAGGCGTCTCTTTTGGGCGTCTAGGCACAGAGGACATTTCATGAGCTTTGCAAACACCAGAGGTTCCTAAGCGAAGGACTGCAGGTACCCGGACTTCAGACCCATCTGCAAAATAACATGTGTTTACTGAGCCACCAGGGCAATCTCATAAGATCACTGGAACTTTGCAAGGGTTTATGCCAATGATCGAAACAGTGGCTACTGAAAATGACCGGTCACACCACAGCATATCTTCAGGGCAGTCAGAAATATGCACACTGTGACCCTGCCTCTAAAAGCAAAGAGCAAGGCCGTACACTGAAGGTGCATGGGCTGCCTTTAGGGTGTGTATGTGTTCAAAGCACAGCCAGTCAGCTGGGGTTATAATAACCCGGGTCTTGCAGGTACCACACACCAAGTCCACTGAAGAGGCCGATGGTTTAATACAGTTCTCGCTGAAGCAAGAAGTTAAAACTCCTGTTTTCTTAGTTACTGCACGTAGAAGCACAAACCGACCTGACTTAAAACCCCAGCTGACCGAGTGCTTTTTGAAACGGACGTGCCTGCGTCAAGCGAAGCTTCAAGTCAGAAGCAGCTAAGTGGAGGTGAGGGCCAGAGAGCATCTTGAGCATCTCAGGGAAACCTGAGCATCTCAGGGAAAGCCTAGGGGATGATCACAACTTTACTAACCGCGTTCAGCACTCTGGACAGTTCAGTGCTTCTCAGCTCAAGCCCTTGGAGAGGGACAAGGGTTCTGTCTACACTGCAGAGTGAAGTTGATTTCTTTTACTTTGACTTTTCCCTGTCGAATTTTAGAAGTGGCAGGAGCTGTGATCACACCACGCTCCTTGCGTCAGGCTCTTGGGTCCCCACTCGCCATGCGTGGGTCGACGTTCAAAGCAGTGCACCATGGGTAGCTATCCCACAGTGCAAATAGCCATAGAGGCCTTTGGGAAGGTTGTCGTCCTCCCATGATGCAATGTTCTCCCTCCCCCTTCCTTCTTGTCCCAAACAAACTGCAAACACTTTTTTGTGCTGTTTTTCTATGCCACATGCATGCTGTTGCCGGAAAGGCATGGAGCCGGCTCAGCTCTGCACTATCATTGTGAGCATCACAAATACCTCATGGCTTATCGTACAGTGTTTTCAAAGGTGAGACAGGAGCTGCAGTGCAGAAAATAGCAATGTTACTGAGCCTGCCCTGCTACAAGCCAGAGAGCAGAACAATTCCCGTTTGCTGCAGGCTGTCACGCATCATTTTCCGTCGGTGGTGCTCTGCTTCTGGTCCTGGGAAACAAGCACTGACCGGTGAGCTCACATTGTTATGAAGGTGTGGGATGATGAGCAGTGGCTGCAGAACTTTTGTATGTGAAAGGCCACTTTCTTTGAACTTTGCGTGGAACCGTCCCCAGCCCTGAAACGCGTGAATACTTGCTTGAGACCAGCTCTGACAGTGGAGAAGCGAGTGGTCATCGCTCTGTGGAAGCTGGCAACTCCAGACTGCTACAAGTCAGTTGGGAATCAATTCGGACTTGGTAAATCCACCGTTGGAGCTGCTGTGATGCAAGTGTGCAGGGCCCTTAATAGACTTCTGCTACAAAGGTAGTGACTTTGGGAAATGTGCGGGACATAGTGGACAGGTTTGTCGCAATGGGGTTCCCAAAGATTGGGGGGACAATAGATGGCACGCATATCCCTATCCTAGCACCTGACCACCTTGCCACAGAGTACATAAGCCAGAAGGGATACTTCTCAGTGGTGTTGCAACACCTTGTGGATCACAAAGGACGTTTTACTGACATCAGTGTGGGGTGGTCAGGAAAGGTGCATGACATGCGCATCTTTAGGAACTCGGGTCTGTTCAAAAAGATGCAGGTGGACACTTTCTTCCTTGACCAAAAATAAATGTTGGGGATGTTGAAATGCCAATAGTGATCCTGTGGGATCCTGCCAACCCCTTGCTCCCTTGGCTAAAGAAGCCCTACACCAGGCACCTGGACAGTGAGAAGGAGCATTTCAATAACAGGCTCAGCAAGTGCAGAATGGTGGTGGAATGTGCATTTGGGCGTTTTAAAACCAGATGGAGATGTCTACTCACTAGGCTTGACATCAGTGAAAAGAACATCTCATCACTTATCTCTGCATGCTGTGTGCTCCATAATTTGTGTGAAACAAAGGGTGAAAAGTTCCCCCAGGGTTGAGCTATGGAGGCTGATAGGCCGGCTGCAAACTTTGAGCAGCCAGATTCCAGCGCTACGCTCAGAGCCGACCGCGGAGTGCTTCGCCTATGGGAAGCATTGAAAAACCAGTTTTGCAATGAACTGCAGTAATGTATGTCTCTGTTGTGTCTTTCTCTTTCCCATCCCCCACCCTCACACCAGTGGCCCCCTCCCCTTTTTTCCCTGCCTAAGCTATGAATGAATAAAGACAGATGTTTTTTAAAGCTGCACAGTTTTATTTGTGACCCATTTCACTGGGGGGAAAGGAAGATAAGTTATCATTGTAAAGTGTCACTGAGCAAGCATTGTGATTGTGTGCAGTTCTTAAAGGGGCTGTCGCATCTTTCTGCTCGCCTCCACCAGTGTGGAGTGCAGCACGTACTGCACCCTGCTCAGCCTCCTCCTAGAGTGCTTGGTGGTGGGGGCTGATAAGAAACTGGTTGTTGGTTGAGCATTTTGGAGGGACTGCAGAGGGAGTCTGTCCTGCTGCTGCTCTTTCTGGAGCTCTACCAGATGCCTCAGCATGTCGGACTGATCCCTCATAATACACAACTTCTCCTGTTGTGTATCATGCTCCTGCTTCTGTGCTGATCTTCTGTGTTCCATGTCCATGTCTAGTTTTTCAGACAAGGACATCCTCCAGGCTCTGAACTCTATGTCAGCAGTCATGGGGGCATTCATTAGTTTGCTGAAAATGACATCCTACCATTTTTTTTCCTGCTTCCTAATCTGGGAAAGCAGGAGTTCTGCAAGGTGGGCTGAAGGCCGAGGTGTTGACTGTAAGAAAAGCAAAGCCGAAAGTAGTCATTGTTAACTGACCCAAAGTAGTAAAAGGAATGTTACAATGTAAAAAGTACTCCCCTTCATGTTCACAAGGTGATGCCAGATCCACATTCCAATCTGTATGTATTGGACGGGTTGGAGTGGCGTTTCAGACATGGTAAGCATGGTATGCATACCCCCGGTTGAGAATCACTGCTTTGGGATAAATGATTAGGAAGCATGGGGGAAAGGAATAATGGTAAAGACCTTAATTTGCTTAGCAGGGAGGGTTCAGCTATAGAATGAGTGCCATTCCATAGCACTCATTCCAAAGCATAGTAAAGGGAAGAGGGGCTTTGGGAACGAGACCTTTAAAATGTGTCCAAAGGCTGATGTGTGGGAAAGTTTGGGTGTCAAAATTTCCAGATAGAAGATAAAGAATCACCTAAGATTAAAAATCAGTCAGAATGGCAGATTCTGGCTTGCCATTTCCAGGAGCCTGGGACTCACGCCTAGTCTACACTGGCAAAGGAAGTCGACATAACGCCACTTATGTCGACCCCCTAAAGTATGCATCTCCACTGGCATGTCAGTTCCACCAACCTAAATCGCGGTAAAAGTTGACTTAATAAAACCACCTCTGCAAGTGGCGTAGCGCTGAAATCGAATTCTATGGGATGACTTAGTGTCTGTGTAGGCAGAGCGCAATGTAAATCTACATCATTGGCCTCCGGGAGATATCTCATAATGCTCTGTTGTGACTGCTCTGGACATTCACGCTCCGCTGCACCGTGGCAAGTAAATAGGAAATAGCTCCTCCCCTTAAGCCCCAGGAAATTTTGAATTCCCATTTCTGGTTTGGTCAGGTTGGAGAAAGCTTTGTAGCTGAACTGCTCATGATGACTGCACGGCTGAAATGTGCTTCAGCCTGGAGTTGTTGACCAGCGGTCTTGGATTTCATTGGTCTGTGGGGCGAAGAGTCTGTTCCGGCTCAGCTCCAAGCCAGCAAAATAAATTTGGGTATCTACGAGAAGATATCGCGTGGTATGGTGGGGAAGGGTCACAACAAGGACACTCAGCAGTGCCACATTAAAATAAAAGAGCTGAGGCAAGCGTATCAGAAAGCTAGGAAGACGAACAGTCATTCTGGCTCATCACCGAAGACTTGCTGCTTTTATGAGGAGCTGCATGTGATTCTCGGCGGTGACCCCACCACTGTACCACCAGGCAGCATCGATACTTCTGAAGAATCCCAGTCCAGGGTGAACGAGGAGGACTCTGTGGACAAGGAGGTTAAGGATGAGGAGAGCAGGGTCAGGAGAGCAGGGTGTCTATTCTCTCTGAGAGCCAGGACCTGTTTGTTACTCCAGAGAAGCCCAGCCACACACAGGACAATGGGACTGATTGAGATGCCGGGGAAGGCACATCTGGTGAGTGTGTGTGGCAAATGTCTTTTTTGCGGTTATGTCCCCAGTCCAGCTTCTTAAAAGGAGGTTGTGTTTTTGAGGGGAAGGACTTCCTGGGTATTGGTAAACTTCAGCAGATGGGTTACCCCTGTAACAGACTATTTATGTGCAGAGGTATGGTCTGAGAATCCTCTGTGGATATCTCAAGGAAACTTTCATATAGGTAACCTGTAATCCTTTGCAGAAGGTTTCTGTGGAGGACAGCCTTATTTCTTCCGCCACGGTAGGAAACTTTACCCCACCATTCTGCTATCAAATGAGCAGGCATCATCGCGGAACACAGCATAGCAGCATAAGGGCCAGGCCTGTACCCCGATGCTTGCAGCAAATTTTTCCTTTCGGCCTGCATTACCCTCAGGAGACTGATATCACACATGGTCACCTAGGGAAGAAGACGTAAGTTTACAATACCTGACCAATATAGTCACTGCGAGTTATTCCCCTGCCATGGACAGTGTCTCTGGGCACCTACACAAGACAATTCCTAGTCATGATATTCTTGTCATGGGCGTTATGGGTCAGGACACTGGTTGCCTTATTGCCCTATGTTTTCTGCCACTACACTTCACGCACAGTGTCCCCTAATCTGTTTTGCCTGCTTCCTCCCAAATCAGTCCTTGGGATGTTACAGGGGAGCCCAGTGATCCCTCTCCTTTCTCAGGTGTGGATTGTCGAGTTTAGTGCTAATGAGACCTCTCTATAATGGATCAACTCATCTAGGTATTTGCTTAGTTTTACAACAGGCTCCATAAAAATCACTAGCGAAGTCAATACAAACTAAAATGTCATTCAGACAATGACTTGTTTATACTGCTCTATATACTATTCACTGAAATGTAAGTACAATATTTATATTCCAACTGATTTATTTTATTATGATAAGTAAGCAATTTTGTAGTAATAGTGTGCTGACACTTCTGTATTTTTATGTTTTATTTTGTAAGCAAGTAGTTTAAGTGACGGGAAACTTGGGGGTATGAAAGACAAATCAGACCACTGAAAGGGGTACAGTAGTCCGGTAAGGTTGAGAGCCAATGACCTGAAGAAACTGAAACTGCAGTCACCGATCAAATCAGGTTTTTGACTGAGGGTGATTGTCTTTCTGGCTATTCGGCCTTAGCCCTTTGTATTCCTCAGGAACTACTAATTATCCTTTAGCTTAACAGCGACAGTGCTTCCCACCTACCTATCCGTGGCCTATGTGTGTTTTCTTCATTATTTCCTCTATAAAGCAAAACGAAATTACACATCTGTCACAAGGCTAGTTAGTGTTGTCACATCAGTTCTAATTAAGGTTGCTAGCCTTTGAAGATGACTCCCATCAACTTGCTGGTGGGGACTCTCTTTAATTTAAATGTATACCTTAATTTGAAGAGTTTGCAGCTAAAAATCAGAGAGCCCTCCAATGTGCTGAAGTTCTACCCTCTCCTCCACCCTCCCCCCCCCCCCCCCCACGCAGACCCCAGTGACCCAAGACTCGGTAAAATCAATAGCTCTCTTCAGACCAGGCTCTAAAGTAGCTAATTGGTAGCCATACTGCAAAAGTGTCAGTGGAACCTCCCTATAATGAGGTTTCAGTCAATAAAAACCTGCTCTGCTATATTTATAAGTACTCACTTTCCTCTGATTAGACACAGATCTGGTGTCTGATTATAGAAATACTTTGTAAATCTGACCATGTTTTTTCTTTATTTAAATTAACTGGATAAAGAGGAAGATGGGTTCAAAATCCAATAGGTCTTAAGAGATGTCAAACACTCAGTTGCTGTAAATAGACAGAGTTCCAGGGACTTCAGTGGAGCACAGTTGATTTACGTCGGCGGAAGAGTGCACTGTAGCGCGGGGTTCTCAAACTGCAGGGCGTGACTCCTCGGCGGGTTGCGAGGTTATTATGGGTGGTGGTACGAACTGTCGGCCTCCGTGCATGCTGGTAAGGATGGCATGACGTGGCATGGCATGGGAGTGGGTCATCCCTTTTTTGGGAGGGTCATCACAGCCTGAAATATTTTCAAAGGGGATCCCAGCAAAAAAAAAGTTGGAGAATCTCTGCCTTAGTGGATGAATTTGCTGAGGTTATGCTTCTGAAGTGAGTGAGGGTCATGAATCTGTGGCAATAGTCTTCTTTTGCCACAAAATGTTCTGTAACCTGGCTGGAGAGTGACAGAAAAATAGTGCTGTGATCTCCATTAGGCATTAACTTGGTGATTTATTGATGCCTGATGACAAAAGAAAATAATTCTGAGAAGATCCTGGCCTAGAATAAAATTTAAGGGTTCTCTTCTGTCATGCTTCGGGTGTGCCGTCAATGGAAATCTGCTGTGCTGACCAGACAACCTCAACCTTCTTCTTAGGAACTGGTGTACAGCTAAAGCTTAGGGAAAATGACAGATGTAGGAGGGGGGCAATTTTAGGGTTGTGTGTATGGTAGTGGTGAGGACAACAAAGGGGATCAAAAGAAATGGAGAACATTAAAGGAATGTGCACACAGCTCTGCCTTGGCCTTCTTCAAAACCCACTTCTTTCCATGCCTGAGTGCCTGACCCAATACAGCTCCCTCTGTTTTCTGGGGACAGTGCCACAGAGGTGCATGACCTCCACAGCGCCATTCCTCACTCATCCAGACCTCCACCTATGGATCCCAGTAAAACGTTAATTTCAATCACTCTATGAGGATAACGTTCTAATACAGAACGAGGGTCTTTGTGAATTGATCACATATTTTGTTATTATTAATTCATTCAGTTATATATTACAGTTTGCAAGGTTTCTTAGATTTTGATCCTACATGGTGCAGAGCATCCTCATCTCAATTGGGGCTTGCAGGATCCAGCTTTTCAGCTCCAATTTGTCAAAGCATTTAAGCACATGCTTCACTTGAAGCACATGTGTATATCCATCCATACCCAGCAAAACATTTAAACATGGGTCAGTGGGATTTAAGCATGCATTTAAGTTGTTTGCTGGATGAGAGTCTCAGGACACATATTTAAATTTGGCACAACAGTAATGCTATTATTAATGAACATTTATATTATAGCACCCAAAGAGAGGGTCAAGCTCTCATTATGTTAGATACTATACAAGTGCACAAGAAAACAACATATTCTACCACCCTTACTTATGCTGCGTAGCACCCTACTTGAGACCTGATCCTGTACCTATTGAAGTCAGTGGGAGTCCTTCCACTGATTTGAATGAGCTTTGGATCAGGCCCTTTGTGAACAGTACTATTGGAATCAATTGGACCACTAGCTAAGTAAGGTGTCACTCATGAATAAAGGTGGCGCAAAGCAATACCTAACAGTGTAATACATTTTCTATGAACAAACTCGGAGTGTCACAGGATCACTTAGTATTATATATCTACCTTGTATCTCTTCTACACACAGCTTTTTTGTATTTTTGGGGAGGGAAGGACAAGTTGAGAAGGAAAGGACAATCTTTCAGTTGGGATTCCCTGTTTATTGAATCTGTCTACGACTCTTACTGCCTTCCCTCAGAGCCAATGAGTCACTTAAACCTTCCTGTTTGTTTCATGCTATCGCCTTAGGAATCAGAGGAATCACTAGATTGGATCAAATCCATGGACTAGTGTGTGCAGACTTTTGTCTCCAACAGTGGCCAGCACTAGATGCTTCAGAGGAAGATGCAAGTCACATTAGGCAGATGGGAGATAATCTGCCCTCTATATTAAATTGCCTCCTAATCTCTAATAATTGGAGGTTGTTTTAAATTCCAAAGCGTGTGGTTTAATAGTTCTTCCAAAATTTTTTAGTATTATTGACAATGGATGCTCTTGCCATCCATATTAATATCCAATACTTTTGGTACCTTTGGGGCACAAGAATGTTCTGGACAATGACTTTTACAGTTTAATTATGTGTTGTCTGTAGAAGTATTTCCTTTAATTGGTTTTAAATTTGACACCTTTTAGTTTCATTGAGTGTTCCTCACCACATTCTTGTATTATGAGACCGGGAGCTTCTGTTCTGCCTTCTCTAGACCATTCATTATTTTATATATTTTTATTATATCCTTTTATTCATCTTCTTATATGATGAACAATCACAATATTTTCAATCACTTTCCATTTGAGTGCTTTTCCAGGCCCCACATCATTCTTGTCACCCTTCTGTAAAACCCCTTTAATTCTGAAATATCTTGTTTGAGATGGGATGTTAGGACCCCGATGGGGGCGGTCTAACCTAGTGGTCACAGACAGAGTCCAAGCGCCATGGGTCGGAGCCAGAATTAGGGTCCAGGAACCAAGCCAGGAGTCAGCCAAAATCAGAAACTGTAAGGAACCCAAGGACTAGCACCCAGGTCTGCAGAGCCTGGGATAGCTGAAATTCTCACAATGCCACCAGGAGGCCATGTGGAGACATACCCTGGGAACACTATGGAGAGTAGGCACCATAGGAAGTACTGCCCAAGAGCCACAGATGGTACCCTGTGGCCTTCTGATTGGCCAAGCACCATGTTTAACCTCAGGAGTTGCTCCAGGAAGTTTTCTGGGCCACCACACAAACTTTGGCCTGCTGCAATGCCAGACTTTTTGATCTTCTGATCTCTGTCTCTGACTCCAGCCTGACTCTGACCCTGATTCCTGCCTTTCAGTTCTAGCCTGGTGCTACTTCTGATCTCTAGTGTCCAACCGCCGCCTGACTCTGATCCTGACACTTGCTTATGGAACCTAGCTCTTGTGATTCCTCTATCTCCTGCCTGGTGATTACCGTCCCCGTTGGCAGACCTCAGCCCAGCTGTGACTGCTAGGCAAGACGCAGGCCTATGCCCTGGCACCTTACAGAAACAAAGCCAGGGTCAGAGCCAGAATCAGGGTCCAGGGATCAAGCAAGAGTCAGGTCCAGTGCAGTGGCCAGTCAGGAAGTCTCTCAATTGCTCAGACAACTTCCTTTGCCTCCTTCTGGCTTAAATAGTATGGTCAGACCAATTGGTGGGGCTGATCATCACCCTTAGCAGGATCCCCATGGGTGGTGCCTTTGGGGGCGGGATAGATTTCTGCCAGCCCCTCATTTCTAGTAGTTCTAGGTGAGCTGCCCAATAATGGCCAGGGGTGAGGGCTGCCTGGGAACCCATGGACCCTTACATGGGTTGGCAAGTACTGTACACAGTATTTCAGCTGAGGCTGCACCATTGATTTATATAATGGCACGATACTTCCCATATTATTCTCAATACTGTTAGTTAGTCAACCTAACATCTCATTTGCTTTTTTAACTGCAGCTGCACACTGAGCTCAGATCTTCACTGAGCTGTCCCCCAGTAATGCCTAGGTCCCTTTCCTGAGTTGATACAGTTAATGTAGAACCCAGCTAGGTATATGAATAGTGTAATTTCCCCCCCTCCTCCATTGTGTACCACTTGGCATTTATCAACATTAAACTGCTTTTGCCATGGCGTTGCCCATTCACCTTGCTTGGTTAAACTCATTCATCTTTCTGAACTCCCACAACTGCCTCCTATTCTGCTCTCACTCTAATAATGCTAACTGTCCTTGCCCCTCCCCACTGCCTTCAGTCACCCCGCAGCATAACTAGTTCACAAAACGGCTTTCATCTTTATTACTGCTAAATTCCAGCTCTCTTTTCCTTTACTCTAGTCTGCTCCACATCTATAGGTAGTTTCCCTGTTTCCTGTGTGAACTCTTTTAAAATATTCACTCTATTGTGCTTCTCACTGTTAAGTTCTTTTTTTGGGAGCTTTGTATGAAGGGCACTATACAAAAATACAGATACAGGGCCAGCTCCTAATCTGGTGTAAACATAATTCACATTGACTGCCATGGAGCCACTCGAATTAACATCAGCTGAAGATCTGACCCTGATTTTATTGCATGTATATACAATATCTTGAGTTTGAGAATCAAGCCAAAAGAAATATCAGCTACTGCCATATATGTCAGCACCCACTTCTTTACTCCAAAATCCCTCCCTTTCTTCAATCTTGGAAATTACACAGGCTTTTTATATCTTTATGGATGCTCATAGCTCTCTCTTCATTATTAATTTATTATTATTACAGAAAGGATCTTAAAATTGTATTAAGAGATCTAGTGAACATAAACTGAGAATCTTTGCACAGCAACTGATCCAAGGAAAAGAGCTACTTTTCTGAGCCATTGGGAGATATTTTACATTCTTACTTTGTTCCATATTTAAAAGACAGACAAGAAATATGTTGGATTTATAACATACAGTAATATTCCATGAGATCTGCCTCTAATGGTTTAGACACCAACTCAGGAAGGCACTTAAACAATTGCTCAATTTTAAGCATGTGCTTACACGCTTATAGGTAAGCACTGCCTAAATGCCTTCCTGAATAGGGATACTTTCCCAAATTGGGTCTTAATATTTTTAGTACCGTGCTATGAGTCAGGATTCCTGGATTCTCTTCCTGGCTCTGTCTTTTGGGTGAGTCATTTTAAGACCAAATTTTCAAAAGAGCCCACTAATTTTGGGTTCCACAGTTTTTATGTTCCCAGTTTATGCAGTGACTACCTGATTTTCAGAGGTTCTGAACACTCACAAATCCATCTGAAGTCAATGTGAGTGTTGCATGCTCAGCATAATTGAAAATCAGGACCTAGGTATCTTAGGTTAGTTGCTCAAAAACTGAGGCCCGTTAGAAAATGTAGATCATAACTTCTCTATGGCTTGGTTTTCCTATCTCGAAAATGGCTGCAATATTTACCTAACACACAGGATTGTTGTGCAGCTTTATTAATTAATATTTGATACGCAATTGAAGATACATGGAGGAAAGCTGCTACGGCATATTAGTTCAAATAGCTGCATCCACGAACATAGCTGTTTCATTTCAGGCACTGGTTTTTCCACTTCTACTTGTCAGCTGTGTAATTTAAGCATTTGCTTAAAGTTAAGTTAAGCATATGTTTAAGTGCTTTGCTGAATAGGGATGGATACTTGCAGTTACACACCTGTTTAGGTGTTTTGTTGAACCAGGGTCTATGTCATGGAACTGTATTGTAGCAATAAATGGGATCATGGATAATATAGATTGAAATATCAGCAGTGTCCCTTGTTCTTACAGTATCAGGAGTTATTTACTATATTTTTCCATGCTCCTCCTTTGTGCATATTTTTTATGCAGAGCCTTCACTCTAATAAGATGTTCCTGAATTTTAGCATATTTCACAAACTTGATATTATTTTCAAGTCTTCATTGTTGATAGACACTTCAATTTCTAATCTGGACTGAGTGAGAGTCTATGAAAAGAACTGAAAAGCCCCCTAACAATAAGAAATAGTCTCAAGAGAAAGTCCAGTTACCAGTTCCATCTTATTATACAGGCTGTTGTTTTAGTTGAATCTATAGAAAACACCAGCAATGCAAAGGTCTGCCGACTATGCAAGTGAATTGGAGGGAAGTTTAAGGGTCTGCTCTTGTACCCAGGAAGTCAATGGCAACATCTCCCATTGACTTCAAAGGGTGCAGGATCAGGATCTTGAAGAATAACTTTTTGTTTTCCCAGGGGTTGAAGAATTCAAGCTAATCCCCAACAAAAACAGACTCTGAAAAAGTGCTGTTCTTAAGTAGTTTTGATTACGTGTGGTCTCCTCCTACCATAGAATATGCACCCTAAATTACCATTGTTTCTTCTACTCCTCCAGTTGCTAGAGGCCCAAAGTAGTTATGGTCTGATGATTGTTTGGCAGGCCATGTGAAAAAAGTTAGTGGCTTCAGTCCAATTCTGAGTGGACATGTTTCCACATGACAGGAAACACCAGCAAAATCGCTGCTAATTACTGTGATGTCATAATGAACAGGGAGTCTTCAGACCCCAGCTCTGTGGCCTCAAAGCACCTCTCAGCAGCACTGAGTTGCAAGTGGACTATTCAAATTACAAGTCACACTTTGAAAAAAAAATCCTTTAGGAATTCTTTTTCAGTGACCTGTATTTCTCATATCCTTCAAAAGATCTCGCTTCATAGTACTTGTATCAAGAAAGCTATACCAAAGCCTTCCTTTCAAACAGTAACAGTAACAACGTCATTTCAATTCTATTAGGAGTGTGGTAACAGGAATCCCAGCTTGCTGCACTCTCCACCAATGAGATGTTCAAGCTGCTGCAGGAAGTAGTGGTGGTGGTCCTCTAACTGTTAACCTTTCCGCTTCATCTACAGTGAACCAGTAACACAGCATGGCACTAGGAACCAGTCTGAAGGGAGAGATGTAAAACCAAGTTCCTCGGCCCCAATCTGACACCCCATGAAGTGAATGAAACACTCTCATTACCTTGGCTACTTGTAATCATTACAATTTAACTGTATTTTTCATAAGAGTAGGGAAGTTAGTGTCAGGGCTCTGACCAAATTCCTGTCTGAGTAATAACCTGTCTTTAATTCTCTCTTAAATTTCAGCTGGACACAATGTTCTTCACCTCTTGCCATAAACTACTGGTCACTGTTCTGTGTACACACATATTATATGACAAGTTTCACACCAGTGGTGTCTACATTTCAGTAACAGGCGATGTGAGCCCTATATAATAAATTGTGTGTGTGTATTTAAATATGTGGTTGTAGAATTGGTAAAGTAGTATGAACAATTCCTCATTAATATGTGTTTGAATTTTTAAACAAGTTTCCTTTGGCTGTATTTGTACACATTTTGTGTTTATGTCAAATGAACTGTTTTGTTGAATGTTTATGCAAATAAACTTGTTTTCTCAAATATCCCTGAAAAGCAAATATTCCCCCAAAATGAATGTTGAACTCACAACTGCATGTATATGTACTCATTCTGAGAGTTATGCTTATCCAATCAGGAAACAGAATCAATACCTTGCAACCTATGTGTCCAATCAAAACTACTTCCTGAGGTGAAATGGGATAATAACTTCCTCTGTCCTTCTCCTCATGAGGCTTAACCAGTTGATTTAATTTCAATTTCTGATAAAGAAATACTAGGTGGGACCAAATTATGGCTTTCTATTATGTTTGAACAATAGGAAATTGAATGAACTGCTTATTATTGTGGGGTGATGGGAACCATAATGCGGCACCTAATGATGCATGAGGTAAGGGAGAAATCCTCAACCCACTAAGAGGGGAAGAAAAACTCTGTGGGAGAAAGGAAAGAAAAAAGTCAGTTAATGAGCATTCCCCTCACCCCCCAAATTATAGATACTGTAATGGTTACAATATTTTTCTCTAGGAATCTATCTAATTATGGCATTATCAGGTTTTAGCTGACTTGAGAATTTCTTACAAAGCATTTTAACCATTAAAAATGTGATTTCCTTGAAACAGAAAAGCTCATTTAATAATCACAAGACACTTCAGACCACACAGCCATGCTGATCAATGTACACCTCAGGTGCATGGGAGCTGAGCTATGTATTAACCAGCACTGCTACACAGCCCATGGTGCCTGATTACTCAGACAATCATTAACATGTTGAAACAGCCTTTGCCGGTGGGAAATAAAGTACAGCAATGCAGGGTTATCTGACGTAAGCACTTGTGCAGCCCTGAGTAGAAGGAAGCGCTTTGCCTGGCTCTCAGTATTTTGAACTAAAACTGTTAAACCTTTCAGTAAAGAACCTCCCAAACTATGCTAAACAAGGTAAGAGTCTTTACAAACCCTAAATTGGCTCAAGTTTGCAAACCTTTCAAAAGAACCTGTTTTACCCGTAAAGATGGACCATGTTTTTTTGCAAACACTCCTCTCCCTGTGCATACCAGGCTGGGATTTAGGTTTTGACCTGGAATCACGTGCAACTCAACAGTTTCACACGTTTCGTTTGGAGTTTTCTGGTTCAAACAAACCTGAAAAATCCAAATACAATTTTTGACGTGTGAAATCCTACAAACCAAAACCCCCAAGGAAGGTAGGTAAAGCAAAGCCACTGATTTTTGCATCGTGGTTCTTGGAGCAGCATAGAAGTCCACTGGTGGGAACCACAACCATGCCTTTATTACCTTGCTGCAGTTTGTGGTCTTTGAGGGTTGGGGAGAAGAATGTTAGAGAAGGAGATACTTTCTCATCCCCCTCAAAATGGGGTCAGCAGTAATGCTGAGAGAATACTGTAAGAAAGTATTCATAGCCATTCCTCCAATGACAACTGCAAATTCTCTTTTGGTGACACTGTGTAGCCTCCTTCATTCATTTCCCATGAACATTCATGTAAGTACATTTTTAAAATTTCAAAAATAAATCCCCACCCCTTCCCCCCCTGCCCCTCTCCCACATGACGTGGGCCCAGCGTGAGTGTGAATGCCACTCAAAATCATCTCACATGCCACATTTGGCACACGTGCTATAGGTTCCTGACCCCTGTTCTACATGTTTTAAGACTGAAATGTAACCACAGAACGGCTTTATGTTAATTAAAAGGCAAGTTTAGTATAGCATTAATAGCCTCGATCCATAAATTGTGATAATTTTGTTTTAAATTAGGAAAAAGACTTGTATACAGGGGCCCCACAAAATCTAATAGCCCCGGGCCCACAGGAGAGTTAATCCGGCCCTGCCACCAAATCACACTGGGGAGTAGGATGACCATCTCCTTATGTAACTATCTATAATGTGTAAAAACAAGCTGTGTGCTCATGGGGAACTTCAATCTGAATGATATGTGCTGGAAGTCTCATACTGCCACTTCTAAAACATCCTTGGAATTATAGATGACAATTTCCTAACTCAGAAAGTGTTGCAACCAACATAGGGAAAATCTTTATCAGACCTTGTCTTAACAGGGAGCAAGGACCTGATTACAGAACTAAAAAATAATGGTAGCTTAGGTCCAAGTGAACGTAACTTGTTCACATTTATAATGTGTAAGCAGAATAAAATCTAGACAAGTAATACATATGTATATATAATTGGTGTTTAAATAGAACCAATTTCACAAAGTTGAAAACAATTATGAGCCAAATCAGCTGGGAAGATTAAATTAATAAAAAAAATGTGAATGATAGTTGGAACACCTTATGAAATGCCCAAAAATCCACAAGACCGCAACTGAGAAAAAAGGCTGTACTGGTTAAAAAAATCTACTTGGTTTTGAGGGAAAGTAAAGGCAGCTATAAATATATATATATATAAAACAAAAGAAAGAGCAAATTAAGAGTAATGACTATAAATCAGAAGTTAGGAATTATAAAAAAATGAAAAGGGAAGCAAAGGGATACAAGGAAAAATCTGTGGCCAGCAGAGTTAAGGACAATAAGAATGAGTTTTAAAAATATATTAGGAGCAAAAAGAATCCTGACAAAGGTATTGGTCCATTACTAGATGGAAACCAATAATAATGCAGAAAAGGCAGAAGTATTGAATAAATATTTGTTCTGTTCTTGGGGGAAAAACAGATGATATAATCTCATTATATGGTGATGATAACACTCTTTCCATTCCACTATTATTTCTGGAGGATGTTAAACAGAAGCTACTAAAGTTAGACATTTTTAAAATCAGCAGGTCCAGATAACTTTCACCCAAGAGTGTAAAAGAGCTGGCTAAGGAAATTGCAGGAGTATTAATGCTGATTTTCAATAAATCTTGGAGCACTGGGGAAGTTCCTAAAAACTGCAAAAAAGAGAAGATTTTTAATAAAGATTATTAAATTTATTTAATTTATTAAATGTATTTAATTTAATAAAGATTATTAATAAAGAATTAAAGAAGGGTAAAATAATTAATGCAAATCAACATGGGTTTATGGAAAACAGATCCTGTCAAACTAACTTGATATAATTTTTGATGAGATTACATGTTTGATTGATAAAGGTAATAGTGTTGATGTAATATTCTTAAATTTTTGTAAGATGCTTGATTTAGTACACACAGTGTTTTGATTAAAAAACTAGAATGATATAAAATGAACATGGAAACATTAAATAGATTAAAAACTGGCTAACTGATAGATCTAAAAATGTAATTGGAAATTGGAAATCATCGAATGCGTGTTTTCCAGTGGGTCCCACAGGGTTTGTTTCTTGGTCTTACACTATTTAACATTTTTACTAATGAGCTGAAATAAAACAAATAAAATCATCACTGATAAAGTTTTTGCAGATGACACAAAAATTGAGAGAGTGGCAAGTAATGAAGAGGGCAGGTCATTGATTCAGAATGATCTGGATTGCTTGGTAAACTGAGTGCAAGCAAACAACACGTGTTTTATTACGGCTAAATGTAAATGTATGCATCTAGGAACAAAGAATGTAGACCATACATATAGGATGTGGGATTCTATACTGGGAAGCTGTGACTCTGAAAAAAATCTGGGGGTTGTGGTGGATAATCAGCTGAATATGATCTCCTAGTAGGATATCATGCCAAAGGTGATCCTGAGATGCATAAACAGTGGAATCTCAAATAGGTGTAGAGAGGTTATTTTATCTCTATATTTGGCACTGGTGTAACTACTGCTGCGATAATGTGTCCAGTTCTGTTGACTACCATTCAAGAAGGATGTTGATAAATTGGAGATTGTTCAGAGAACAGCCATACAATGATTACAGGATTAGGAAACACACCTCAGAGTGATAGGTTGAAAGAGCTCTATCTATTTTAATAACAAAAAGGTTAAGGACTGACTTGATTACAATCTTTAGGTAACTACACGGGGAACAAATATTTAATAATGCACTCTTCAGTCTAGCAGAGGAAGGTATAACACAATCCAATGGCTGGAAGTTGAAGCTAGACAAATTCAGATTGTAAATAAGGTGTAAAGGGTCATGTTGCTCACTGACAATTTTTAAATCAAGATTGGATATTTTTTTATAAAAGATATGCCCTACGGGTTATTTTGGGGAAATTCTGTGGCCTGTGTTATGCAGGAGGTCAGACTAGATCACAATGATCACTTCTGGCCTTGGAATCAATGACTAACAGTAATTTGCTTTTTATAGCCATAGATACACTCAAAACACTTTAAGAATGTAAGCATCATTTTCCCATTTTACTGGTTGGAAAACTGAGGCACAGAGCTGACTTGCCCAAGTTCATACAGCCTGTAAAGTAGCAGAACCGGAAAAGCATCCAGGTCTCTTGGCTATCAGACCAGTGCCTAGTCCTCTGGACCACGGCCTTCAGTGAAGATCAATAATTTCATCTCCTAAACCATTCCAATACTATTAGCAGTTACATGGTTCCCTTATTGGCTTCACAGAGAATTCAGAGTCATTACTGTAGAATAAGAACTCATTGTCTTTGCTTAACTGCTACCAGGATTATTCAATTCACTCCAAGGGGGAAAAATGAAGAATCGTTGCTATTTTTATAGCATTTATTGCCAGAAGAAAGAAAATGTTCATTAATGTTTACTATCAGTCTGTTTGGCATCTTTAATTTCAGAGCAGTCAGTAATTATTGGCAACTATTGAGTTACTTCAATTCATGGTCAGAGAGAGAGAGAGAGAGAGTTAGTTAAAACACTGCACTCTTCTGAATCCCCCACTTCTCTACTTGGAATAAGGTGAATGTGGGATACTGTCTCTGATCTATCTTTGTGGTCTGAAAAATAATTAGGCTTTTTGTCAAACAATTACTCTCTCTCTCTTCTCTAAGGAATTATACTTTGGCATTTTTCTTATATAGATAATATCTCCTTAGTGTTTTGCGTGGGTACCCATCACCATAGTATTTGAACACTTTCCAGGTTAATTAGATTGGTATGGGGAGGTCACTAATGAAATTCTTGGATTCTACTACTCTGCTTTCTCTGGTTCTAGAAAATTCTGTATATATTTTGCCTTGGATTCATGTACCCACAGGTTTAAATCAGCATTTTTCATCTTCAAAGCACTTTGCAAATATTAAATAATTAATCCTCCCTGCAAGTTAAGTGCCAGAAAGTTGGTATTATTATCCCCATTTTACAGATGGGGGAACATAGACAAAGAAGAGATAAGGGATCCTAGTTCCTCATTCTAGTTCGTTAGACCACACTTCCTCTCAAGATAATGATACCTGCACTAGAAACCAATTCAATAGGCAAACTTCTGACTTAACTAACCACTTTAATGTTACCCTAAGGTTTTTCCAGAACAGTTTTGTTTAAGCTTTAATTATAGGCCACCTTTACTAGGCAACCAACACATTCTAGGAAGTCCAAAATCAAAACATGCAATAGCTGCTGAACCAAGCAAGGGCACTATTCGCAGAATTACCATCCAGGGTATGTGGCAGTGCTGGGAATGACATCACAGCACAAATCAATGGGTGTATGCAATGATACAGCATTCTCCGAAGATATATTCTCTGTGTGTGTGTGTATATATAAACATAAACATATATATTGGGGGCAGTTCTATATGCTATGCCCACCAGAGAGAACTGGCCTGTGCATATGTTCAAATCAACCTGAGTGTACTGCCTATTGTAAGATTACTGTTTACCTCCTTGAATTACATCCACTTTAGTAGATGGTATCATTACAGTTGTTCGCTAGCAACACAGGGAAAGACAGCAAGAAACAGTCATCTGTTGTGTTTATTAGGATCAGCTCAGCTCTGAGATAGCAGCAGCAGAACTAGTGCAATATTCTCAGCTAGATCTATTTGTACACTGTGATCTGGAGCACTTTTTACTGTCCTAATGTTCTTCCACTCACCTAGCCTGGAAATTCTGCATTTTAAATATATTCCAAAATAAAACAAGAACAACGATTGCCCAAGTCACCCTGTTTAATTTCAAAAGCAAAACACATCTATCATCCTCAGGTATGTGGAAGGGAACAACCTACAAACCCCAAAGATTGACATATTGTGTCCAGTTCTGGATGCCACATTTCAGGAAAGATGTGGACAAATTGGAGAAAGTCCAGAGAAGAGCAACAAAAATGATTAAAGGTCTAGAAAACATGACCTATGAGGCAAGACTGAAAGAACTGGGTTTGTTTAGCCTGAAGAAGAGAAGACTGAGAGGGGGAAATGATAACAGTTTTCAAGTACATAAAAGGTTGTTACAAGGAGGAGGGAGAAAATTTGTTCTTCTTAACCTCTGAGGACAGGACAAGAACCAATGGGCTTAAATTGCAGCAAGGGAGGTTTAGGTTGGACATTAGGAAAAACTTCCTAACTGTCAGGGTAGTTAAGCACTGGAATAAATTGCCTAAGGAGGTTGTGGAATCTCCATCACTGGAGATTTTTAAGAGCAGGTTAGATAAACACCTGTCAGTGAGGGTCTAGATAATGCTTAGTCCTGGACTAGATGACCTCTCAAGGTCCCTTCCAGACCTATGATTCTATGATTTTTGTTCTTGCAGCGTGAAGGGGGTTACATACTGATTAACCAAGTGGGTAAATTATATGGAGCCAAAGCAGATAGTCATTACAAAAATAGAATTAGCATGCTAGGGTGCCATGGTATTTTCCAGCCTTATTTAAACTTTCAGTATTGTAAACAGGGCACAGAACCAGAATCTTGTGGCGTATAGTCATAGTAAACACCTACTACTACCACTAATTACGGTTATTGTTGATTAGTATTGAAGTAGTGCTTGGGAGTCCCAATTAGGGATCAGGACTACTCCATTGTGCTAGGCACTGTACAAACACAGAACAAAAAGACCATCCTTGTTTCAAGAAGTTTAAAATCTAATTTAATTCAGAGTAATTCCTGCCCTGTTCGCTTCTCTCTGCTGGTTACCATAAAGCCTGACACAAAAACTGTAAGTTCCTGGGATCTGTGTCTTCTGTGAAGAATCCAGAACATTCTGGAGCTCTATATTAATAAATAATTCTGTAGTGTGTGACCTGAAGAGCATTTGGGGCCGAGAAGGCAAATGGTACGGGGGTTATATGAGGGAAGGGTGGGTGGGCATATCTCTTAAATGATAGCATGATGTTCTGCTTGAGGTGAAGCTTGGGATGTCACCAAGGGGAGAAACAACTGCTTTTTGTGGGTCCTTGTTTTCTCCAGTTGCAAGGCTGTCTTTAACAAGGATGGAGACAATAGTCCTGAGATGAAGAGGGGCACCTGAATGCCCTCAGCAGAGGGGATCTGCACTCCTTAAATTGTGCAGAGTAGCCCTTTGATGCTTTGTGGGGGATTGGCCTCTGTAGTTTAAGGCAGAGGATCATTATTAACTCGAATTGCAAGGGCTGCTGCTCTTCATGAGATGGGAGTGGAGGATCCTTTTGCAGGACTGTGCCTATTAGGAGTGGATAGGGCCACTCGCCATCATTTTCCCTCCAGGAACCCCCCCTCCCCCGAAACCAACAACAAAAAAATGCGTACTACCTGCCCAGAGGGGCATGCCATTACACGTGTACTTTGTTCTAAATGGATGTGGGATTGAAACTTGTTGACTAATGTAGCGTATAATCGTTTCTAAAATTTCATTATTTCAGATTTGCAGGTCTGAAGAATACAGGATATCAGTGACAATGGCAAGTGGGAAATGGTCCAATTATTAAGTTATCCTTTCAAGCTGGCTTACCGCCAAAGTGAAATAGTTTTATGAAAAATATAGGGTTTAGAGTGCTGATTTGAGCATATCCCCAAATACAAACAAGCATCCCAGGTTGTTGCTCTTCAGGGAGTAGTTTGCATTTTAAAAGATTAAATATGACAAACTCTATGGAAATTAAAAAGATAAAATGGGACTCAACGATTGTTTACATTTCAAACCAAATGATAAAAAATCCAGATCCATTTGCAGAACAACACGCAGTACAACAAATTGATGCATCATTGAACCTTTCGGGAATACATTGTCTCAATTTGGGAGGTATATATAGACTTGATGCATCCATTTAGAATTAGAGTTGGTTGGAAAATGGTAAGTATATATATATTTAATTGTTTTTTCAACAAAAAACTGTGGCCTTTTTTCATTTTTTGATGGTTTTATTTTTGAACACCAATTTGGTTTTGGTTTTTAGTTTTTCATTAAATAAAAAAAAATAATAAAATAAAAATAAAAAATAATATATATATATATATATATATATATATATATAAATAAATTTAAAAAAATAAAAAAAGGTTCCAGCCATTAGGGAGTTCACCATACCAGACAGTGCTGCGGACAACCATGACAGATTTTCACGTGCTCATTTCATCTTGCACCTCTTGCTTGAGGGAGAATTCTCCTTCAGGGACCAGATACTTTTCCTAAGAGGAATGCTCACCTGGCAGCTCTTTGTTTTCTGGATTAACCTAC
Source organism: Emydura macquarii macquarii (assembly GCF_026122565.2). Classification (NCBI taxonomy): domain Eukaryota; kingdom Metazoa; phylum Chordata; order Testudines; family Chelidae; genus Emydura; species Emydura macquarii. The sequence continues at coordinate 5,548,539 of NW_027133667.1, forward strand.
CTCATGCCATGTCCACATCTGTCAAAATCTCTTTTCTTCATTTGACAGACAGTGGTATAAGCTTTGGTGGGAGACTGGGCTTGGAGCCTATTGCCATCCAAAGTGTTCCCGCCTCCATTGTGGTCCTCATTATTGATCTTAATAACCATCTCGATGTACATTTAGCGTTGTGTGAAACTTTTCAGACCAAGGGTTTATTACCCCCAAAAATGCAATTTTAGTCAACCCAAAACTATTTGCAAATTCAACCCAAATTCACCAAATAGTTTTAGCCACAAAACAAAAATCCAGCTAGATTCACAAGGCGACTTAAGTGCCATTCACAAAATTGAAGAGAAAGTCATGCTCCCGCCCCCACAACTAATAGCCCAATGATTAGGAAACTCGCTCAGGATGTGGGAGACCTCAGATCAAGTTGCTCCTCTGCCTGACGTGGAGCAGGATTTGAAGCCAGGGCTCCCATTTCCCAGCAAATTGCCCTAGCCACTGGATTATATAGTGTTCTGCAGTGGATCTTGCTCAATCTCTCCTGTTGAAGCAGTTCTACTTTATATAAATAAATAGTCCTTGGAGCAGGGACTGAAACCCAGCTGTGTTCCCTAACTACCAGGCCATAGAGTCATTCTCACATACTTTCTTTGTCCCAGTGAATATTTAAGTACAGTAGATTCCACTTATTACAGCCCCTTGCCAGTGAAAAGCTGCTGTTATCTGACAATTGCTAGTAAGCGGAAGGCAAGTTTGCGAGTCTGCAGCCAGGGAAGTTGGTCCTAGGGCCAGTTTTGCTCAACATCTTCATTAATGATCTGGAGAATGTGGTAGATTGCACCCTCAGCAAGTTTGCAGATGACAGTAAGCTGGGGGGAGTGGTAGATACACTGGAGGATAGGGATAGAATACAGCGTGACCTAGACAAATTGGAGGAATGGGCCAAAAGAAATCTGATGAAGTTCAACAAGGACATGTGCAGAGTCCTGCACTTAGGACAAAGAATCTCACTCACTGCTATAGACTGTGGACTGACTGGCTAGGCAGCAGTTCTGCAGAAAAGGACCTGTGGGTTACAGCGGACAAGAAGCTGCATATGAGTCAACTGTTAGCCTTCTTGGCAATAAAGGCACACTATATATTGGGCTGCATTAGTGGGAGCATTGCCAGCAGATTGAGGGAAGTGATTATTCCCCTCTATTCAGCATTGGTAAGGCCTCATTTGGAGTATTGTGTCCAGTTTTGGGCCCCCCACTACAGGAAGGATGTGGAAAAATTGGAGAGAGTCCAATGAAGGGCAACAAAAATGATTAGGGGGCAGAAGAGAATTAGGGTCTGCAAAAGAGAAGAGTTACAGGGGATTTGATAGTGGCCTTCAACTACCTGAAGAGGGGTTCCAGGGAGCATGGAGCTAGGCTGTTCTCAGTGGTGGCAGATGACGAAAAAGGAGCAATGGCCTCAAGTTGCAGTGGGGTAGGTCTAGGTTGGATATTAGGAAAAAGTTTTTAACTAGGAGAGTGGTGAAGCACTAGAACAGGTTACCTAGAGAGGTGGTGGAATCTCCATCCTTAAAGGTCATTAAGACCTGGCTTGACAAAGCCCTGGTTGGGATGATTTAGTTGCAATTGGTCTTGCTTTGAGCAGAGGGTTGGACTAGACCTCCTGAGGTCCCTTCCAACCTAGTATTGTATGATTCTATGATAAGGACGTGCTGGGATGTGCCTTCCCTGGCCCAGATGCTGGGGCTTTCTACAAGGAGCAGGGATACTGATGGCCCGTGGGGCTGCACCATACCTCTCTCTGCACTCTCTGAAGATTGGGGCTCAGCACATCCCAGCACTGCCGTCTCTGGGTGCAGCCCCTCTGGCAGGGCACAGACTGGAGAATATAGGGATAGGTACTGTGCAGCTCCTGCATCCGGGCTGCAGTCCCCTCTACCTGCACTACTGCCTTGCCCAGACCCTCCCCTCCCAGCCCACCGCCCTTTATCTCTTGTGTGGTCCTTGTGTACAGGCAGGTTTATGGAACTGCAGACTTCAACAGAAGCACTGGGATGGTCTGATCACTGGCACTATTTGCAAACTAGGAAGTGGGCGGGCTGGTGCCCGCCCACTGCTAAAGGCCCCTCCCCCAGCCTAAGGGGAGGAGCCACTGAGCCTGGAACGCAACTGATTACTTGGGACAACTAATGAAAAAAACAGGAAGGGACGCGAGGGTCACAGGTTTAGACGAAGGGAGCCAGAAGGGGACACCGAGCAGAGAACCCCTGACAGAGCCCACTGCTCCCGGAAGGTGTCAAGGGAGCCAGCGGACGCTGCCCAGAGGAAATCTGCCTGGATGCATGAATACACAAGGGAACGGAAGTAGGCCCCACAGTCGGAGAGCACCCCCCCGGCCAACCTCCTCTCCCTGGTCTTGTAGATGGCCAGTTTGGCCAGGGCTAGGAGGAGGTTGACGAGGAGGTCCCGCGACTTCGTGGGGCCACGGATGGGGTGTGCATAAATGAACAGGTGCGGGGAGAAGTGCAGCCAGAACCCCAGCAGGAGGTTCTGGAGGAGCCGGAAGAGGGCTGCAGCCTGGCGCACTCAAGATAGGCAGGTTTGCGGGGCTGTGGCCAGGGAAGGCAAGTCCCAGGACTTCCTTCCCTGGCTGCAACTTCTCAAACCTGCCTGCAGGGGGTGCTTTCTTCCAAAAAATGTTGCTAATAATCGACATGACATTGACAATGTCTGAATCCCATTCATATTAAAGTCGATGGGATGGGACTAGTTCTCAGCAAAATGTGGCTATTAACTGGTAGTTGTCAATATTTGGGTTGCTGTTAAGTGGAATCTACTGTATTTGTACATAGTGGTAAAATCTGAACAAAAGAGACAGAAAGCTTCACCTCAGAATATCCTATAGCTGAATAGCTAGAGCAGTGGTTTTCAAACTTATTTGATTACACCCCCGTTCTTTGTGACCGTATTAGTTTAAGCCCCCCTCTCCCCCCGCCACACAAATACATATATCAATAAAAAAAATCAACATGCATCTCTCACTAAGTATCAAAAATAGTAGGGCATTGATTCAAACAGAGCCAATGATCCCCTATAATAAACAAACCTGTGATTGTGGTTGATGTTTACAATTAATTGTGCACACTGTGTTGTAGCAAGTGGATTAAGCTACAGATGGCAATGACTTTATATAATGCTATGCAAGCTTAACAGAAATCTGTCAAAATGTAAAGCGCCATCTAGAGTCAAAAGTACAGCACCATCTGAGCACCTGATGTGTATGGAGGAATCAGCTTTGCTAGTTATTCATTGCCGTGGGTAAAATATGTGCAGTAAGGTGTTTTCTCCCCAAAGCTTCTTACGCCCTCCTTCCCTGCCCTGAATACATTCTGCACGGCCCCTGGGCCCCCCCACTTTGAGAACCTTTGGGTTAGAGCATGCACTTAGAATTCACCAGAGCTAGGTTCAAATACCTACTCGAAATCAGTCAGAGGCGGGTCTTTGAATGTGGGTCTCCCACATCCCCAGTGAGTTCTCTAACCACTAGGCTATTCAATCTGATTGGATGCAGGGCTTCTCCTCCTCCTTGTTTCTGTGAATGCCTGGAAATGTAATGTTTCATTTCAGACAACCAAAAACACGTTAGGGCTTTTTGTTTTGCTAAGGAAACCATTTTTTGTTTTGTTTTGTTTCGGGTCAATCTGAAACAAATTTTTATTTTTATGTTTCACTTCAGCCAGTGACCTGAAAAATTAATTATTCACACAATTTCAAGAACATTAGAGATGTTCTGAAAAAGGGGCGGGGAGATGACAAAAAACTCAAAATGTCATAATTGTTCCCATGTCACAGGGTTGACCCTTTTATATTTTATTGTTGCTGGTGAATTTTTAAATCAATATGTAAATAGGGTTTTTATTCAGGACCATCAAATTAGTTATCCAAGTTTTTAGTCACAAAAAAAGAAGAGAGATTTTTATGTACAAATAAAATGCTGACAACCGTTTCAGTTAAAATGTTGCTAAAATGTTGTGAAAATTAAAAAAATCATATATGGATGAAAAAATTTCATTAAAAAAAGTCAATTTTTTGACAAAAATTAAGGTTGGTTTTTTTAATAATTTCCAATAGGCATTATACTCATTCCCACACAACTGCATTCAAAATTATCAGCATCTCCAGTGATTAGGGAAAGGCCACAGCATCCAGCATTGTCACAGAATGCCAGTACCTTTCCCTACATGCCACTGCCAACTTGATGGAGTCTAGATGAAACCCTGGTATTACTTCCTGGTATTGACGCTAAAGGGCAAATGCATAATGGTGGGCAAAACTGCACAATCACATTTGGAAGCAGCTGCCCTGGAGAGGGGGGACTCCACCTCTGGGGTAAGCCTCTCACAGAAATTCAACTGGAATTCCACTGAGAATTTTGTTGCCGTGCCTCCATTTTAGGCAGATTTACTACTTGCATTAAGAAATCCCATGACTCATCTGAGAAAGGGTGATCAATCCCCAGTCACAGAAACACTGATTTATTCATTTCAATTGATTTAGAGCACCCATGACTTTAGCTGACTGAACAACAATTAATGAACATGAGAGAGAGAGAGCACGAGAAAGAAAATCAGTTCTACAAAATGCCCCACATATAACAACCCACAATCATCACCTCACCCCTGTTAAAAGCCAATGAGAAAAGAGGCATTTTACACAGCACTGTGAAGGTTAAAAAATCTGGGCTTTGGTAGACCAAGGAGGAAAGTGGTTTCCAAGATTGAGGACCTGTAGAAGAGTGGACTCACCACTAGGGCATCTATCATGGCTGGGTATGGCATAGCAGCTCTTTCGTCACCTAGGGCCCCCTGCTGGCAGTTGTTCGCACCCTGCGGTGGTCTTTCTACTCATGACTCGGCCCTTTGGCCAGGTCAGGTTTAGTTTCACCCTTTCCGGGGTAACCAAAGAGTTCAGTAAACTAAACTCATACAAACATAACTCTTTCCCCCTACCCAAGCTCACTCCTCCATGGACTTTTCACCCCTTCCTAGGCTCCGTAGTCTTATCCTCCCACTCTGATGCAGAGCAATACTGGGCTTTCTCTTAGAGGCCTGACTCCAATTCAACAGTCCTTCTACCCCTTGTGTCAGGGGGATCCCACTGCACCTCCTGTGGCCTGTGGTCCTCCCTCTCCTCTGGATTCCATTCCAGGGACCCAGTAGCAGACCCCTCACTGCCTCCCTGGACTTCCTCTGACCTTGGCCTTCCTTCAGGCCCTTTACCACAGCTCCTCCCTGGGCTGACTATACATTGGCCTCTCTCTAAGCCCTTCCATCACTGCCTAGCAACCAGGGGGACAGCAGAGTTCTTCCCTTCTCTCCCTACATCCCCTTTCTCATCTGGACTTCTTCCCTTTAAGTTTGCCACCCAGATCCTCCCCAAGCTAGGTGTCTTCTTCTTCAGTTGGACCCAGTCCACCCTTCAGGTGCAACCAGGTGCTTTAACTGAGCTCTCTATCTCCAATTAACCCTTTTAATACCAGTGTGTGTGTGGGGGGGTATATACTCCATCACAGAAACCCTCATGAGTATTGCTCTGCCTCTATCTTTCTCCTTCTGCTATTACAGAGGATATTCCTTAAATGTGATCTTCAGTGCATGCTGCTATGCAATGCTCTCCAGCAGCCTTTGCTTTAGGATTTTCTACGCTGCTGTATTAACAGAACCCTCTACAGGATTGTGACAGGGGGCTGGGGGGTGCCCTTGTCAGCCCCCTGCCTGGAGCTAGCTAGCAGAAGGGCAGCAGAACAGGTAGGTGGGTTGGGGTTGATTGCCTGCGGGGAGGCAGCTGGGCAGAGGTGCAGATTGAGCAGCTTCCCAGGGGAGTAATTAGCTCATGAGTGGCAGCTGTCTGTGAAGCCTTAGAAGGCTTATAAACCAGGCCAGAGGGTAAAGGGGCCTGCCTCTGAGCAACCCCTGTGAGGACTGACCCAGGCAGGGCACTGTATGGTGGTGGGTACTTTAGACACATGCTGTAAATAAACCACAGGTGACTGCAAGTCTGGACCTCACCTCCTTTTTGGTCCCTAGAACAGTTTGGAGGCTTGTTTAGGATCCTGAGTGCCAGCCTGACTATGAGGTGGCCTCCTGGAGATGGAGGAGAGGCACAGTTGTTCGTCAAACAGCAGGAGGTGATGGGGAAGGCCCTACAAAGCCTCCAGGAGACCCACAGTTGGAACAGCAAGCCTTGCTGACCGGGCAGATGGACCAGCAGAGAGCCCTACAGGACTTCATTAAGGAACAGGCTGGGGTCCAACAACAGCTCATCCAGAGACTGGTGAGTTCCATGGTGGGGGAAGGTGCTCAAGCCCAGGACCAGCGCTGTGCAAAATGGGCTGAGCTGATGATCCAGATGCGTTCCTGGGCACCTTTGAATGGGTAGCCTGAGAGGCTGGCTGGGATAAGACAACCTGGGCTCTGCGACTGGTGCCGTATTTGGCTGGGGAGGCCCAGGCTGCCTATTTGGCCCTGGGTGATTGACAGGCCCAGGATTATGAGGCGGTGAAGGCAGCCATCCTGGTCTGGGTTGGGTTGTCTGTGGATAGGTACAGACAGAAACTTCGGGCAACAAAGTGGATGGGGAATCTGAGGAGATTCTGGACACGGTAGTCCTAGAACAGTTTTTGCAAGGACTCCTGGACAACATATGGATATGGATGCGGAGGCACCAGCCCGATACCATGGAGGTGGCCGTATGCCTAACAGAGAAGTTTACAGAGGTGGATACTCCAAAGAGGGACTGACCCGAGAGAGGTCCTGAGGCGGTGGTGAGGCCCAGAGAACCCTTCTCTGGGAAGACCCCAGAGAAGAAAGGGGGGGGGATAATTGGGGAGCCTCTGCAGGGCCCCGGGCAGTCATTTGTTGGCAATGTGGCCAACCAGGACATAAGCGGCAGCACTGACTGCAGATGGATTGTGGATTGGGTGAGTTGCAGCTGGACTAGGGTGATGGGGAGGAGGGTGCAGAATATGTCCACCATCCCTGTGACAGTGGGGAGAAAGTCCCAGAGGGGCCTAGTGGATACAGCGTCCACCCGCACCCTGGTTGGGAAGGGCCTGATAAAGCGTCCTTGGAGGATCCCCAGGATGGGGTTGACTGTGGAGTGCATCCATGGGGACACAAGGCGGTACCTGTTGGCCCAGGTGCCCCAAGAGGTTAGGGACCAGTTTCAATGGAAGCAGGTAGCAATAATGGAGGGACTGACCTTCCCCGTGATGGTGGGCACAGATTAGGAGCCCTCCAGAACAAGCTGAGAGAGGGGGGCTAGAGCACCCACTGAAGGAAACCCCAAGAGTTTTCCTAGGGAGGGGTTAGCAGCCCTGGGGGCGGGAGGTCCGGAACAACCAGACACCTCTAGACAACAACAACTGAGCCAGGAGGGAGAGGGATGCTCCACAGAGCCTGAGGGGGAGGAAAAGGCATCTGGAAAAAGGAAGAAAGGGGAACTGGTGACCCAGACACAGTGCAGCACAACGAGGGTGGGGAGTGCTGGGCATGTGGGAAACCTGGGCACTGGTGGAAACAATGCTGGGACTGAGCTCCCTGGGTCTGGTACAGGTGGCTTCCAGGGGGCTGGGGCTTAAAGGGCCCCTGGAAATTCCTAGAATGCCTGGCCGTGCCAGAGCCCCAGGGGAGGGGTTTGGAGAGGCAGGAAAAGGAGCGTTCTGGGACAGAAACCGGGTGCTGGATTTGTGGGGACCCAGACCATCTGGAGCACTGAGCCCATACTGAGGAGACAAAGGGGGAAACCAATGCCCCCCCCACCCCCAAGAGCTCCATTGGCCATGCAAAGGAGGGAGAAGAAGCCCCTGGTTGGGATCCCCTCCCTGGGAGAGGAAGGAGGGGAAGGGGATGGAGAAACCTGATGGTTTTATGGGGGGGTGGGAGGTGTGTGACAGGGTGCTGGGGGCGGGGTTAACCCCCCATCAGTCCCCTGCCATGTTAATGTAGCTAGCAAAAGGACAGCAGAACAGGTAGGTGGGTTGGGGTTGATTGCCTGAGGGGAGGCAACTGCGTAGAGGTGCAAATTGAGCAGCTTCCCAGGGGAGTAATTAGCCCACGTGTGGCAGCTGTCCATGAAGCCCTAGAAGGTTTATAAGCCTAGGCTAGAGGGTTTGGGAAGAGAAAGGGGAAAGGAGTCAGGGGAGGGACAGAAGGATTGCCTGTCTCCCTGGCCCTGAGCAGCCCCTGTGTACACATGCTGTAAATAAATCACAGATGACTGCAAGTGTGTGGGTCCTCACCTCCATTTTGGTCCAGAGGGGAAAGGAAAAGGGAGGCAGCACGGGACCTGTTACAAAGATCCAAAACTCAACTCTCCTGATAAGAAGACACTAAAATACTTCACCACAAGTAAGTTTTGAAGGACAGCTTGATACATCTGCTTCAAGGAGCATACCCTTCATTAATCTCCACTAAGCATGTATGCAGCAGGCTGACAGGGAATAAATACTATTATCCTGAGGAAGAGCTCTGTGTAAGCTTGAAAGCTTCTCTCTCAGAAGTTGGTACAATAAAAGATATTACCCACACCCACCTTGTCTCTCTATTATCCAAATTGTCAGAACAATCACAAGTCATTGAGCAGCTAGGTAGAGCCACATTTCAACTAACAAATGGCTCCAAATGGATCTGTGATAAAAATCTCCATCTTCAGGGACACTTGAATTACACAAGTTGGGGATAAAATACCAAGAACTATTAGAAAAAAAAATCAGTGGCCTCTCCTGAACCACTATGGCAAACTCTGAGCTGACCTGTGCATTCAGCACAAAGTTCTAGTATTTGGAAGTGGACAATCACAATTAAATCTAGGAGGAACTTTGAAGGCTTCTTCATGGGGATGAATGTGCTGTAATTTTATGGATCTGGAGTGATCCAGATGCTGTGACAGGGTCAGACCAGATGGCTATGAAAGAGTGGTCCTATTTACAAACCAGGAGCTGGGCGGGCATTAGCCTAAGGGGAGGAGCCACTAGACCTAGAATGTAACTAAGTTCTTGGGACAACAAATGTAAAAAACAGGAAGGGGCGTGAGGGTCATAGGTATAAACGAAGGGAGCCGGAAGGGGACACCGAACAGAGAGCCCCGGACAGCACCCACTGCTCCCGGATATGAAAGGGTGGTGGAAGGCATATATATTAGCCCTAGGCTCCATAAAGCCCTAGTCCCTGGGTAACCCAGCTGGGACTAATTCAAGGCAATTGGGCCAATTAGGACACCTGGAGCCTATCAAAGAAGCTGCCCCAGCAGTCAAAAGCATCCACTTCAGGTAGGCCAAAGAGGCTGGAAGGGAGTTAACAGCCGGAGAAGAGAAAGCAGAGCAAAGAAAAAGCAGAGTGGAGCGGAGCTGCCTGGCCTGGCCTGGCCTGGCCTGCCCTGCCCTGCCCTGCCCTGCCCTGCCCTGCCGCAGCTGCAGAGCTTAGGGCTATCATCTGTTGCTGCCACCATACCAGAGGCAGGGAGGTTCCAGCCGGGGAAGGCAGAACAACCCTTCACACCGGTACCAGGGAGCAGGCCACAAGCAGTGGGGCCTCAGACAGGCGACCCAGGGAAGGTAGTAGGTCTCAGGGACTAAGCAGTGTGAGACCACTCCTCGCAGGGTCCCTGGGTTGGGGCCCGGGGTAGAGGGCGGGACTGGGTCCCCTCTTGCTCCCCTCCCAGCCGCACCACTGGCGTAGCTGGTAAAGCACAGGACCCACAGGGTGGAATAGGCCCACCCCGCCACAATGCCCTTTAAATAATCTTTGTTTTAGCTAATTAGATTGTGTTAGCAGAATCTTCCCTGCTGCCTGCTGAGGAAGCAATAAGGGGGAGCTTGGAAAGGAACGGTTACTTAAAAGAGTTCCAGTAAAGATGTTATCCATGGCTACTGTATCTGCCTAATTACTCATATCACTAACATATGCATGAATGATATGAGTAATTAAGCAGACATCAGACCCTGGAATAAACTGTACTATAAATGCTCTGAAATTTCCAGGGAATCCTAGAAAATGCATTTGAAAGGGAAAATAAAATAGTGAAGTGTCAAAGTGGTCTTTAAGCAGGTCCTGATTAATAAACATAACCATAAATGGAGAATAACTGACAGTAAGACCATCTATTTCAAAGAATCCTGTAATTCCTTTTAAAGTATTGGATATATATTTCTTGAGGGACTAATTTGGCTGATGCAGCTACTTAACACTCCCACAGCTTCTTCAAAAATTCTCTGCTGAACGAAGGCAAAACTTCTGAAGTTGGGATTAAAATAAATATCTGATGTGTATTACAGCAGATCAATTTAGGAGTCTCTTGGCTATGTGTCTGTGGAAAAATGTTTGGTCATTTTCTGTCCAGTTTTGAGAACAGAATAAAAAATTAAAGGACGTCTTTGGATTAACATGGAATGAACATAAATCTAGAGGACCTGATTTCTCTCTCATTTACATGGGTTTTACACCTGTGCAATTCCATGGATTTCAGGGGAGTTATTTGTGATGTACGTTGGTATAAATGAGTGGATAATCAGTGTCTTAGCTCAAAGGATTATAATAAAATGAGGGTACATACTATAAAAATATATTTATGAGCAATTGTTGCTGCTCTTTGATTGGATAACTGAATCTCTTTAAACACGAGTGTAATGAATAACAAATGGATAATGAGGAATAGTGGATACTTTTGTTTGCACAAAACCACCCTTATTTTTGTTAGTTTCATGGCATATGTATGGAGAGTTGGAAACAAAACTTAAATATGGTTTTTGAAAGGTCACAACATAACACTTTTATTTCTTAGACTCCAGAAATCTAACAAAGGGCAATCAAATAGAGAGAGAGATAGTAGGGTGCATAAAGGCACAACTTAACCCACCATATTCTAAAAGTGGTATTTTTGAAGACTGCTCAAGACCACCCAGATGATCCAGCTTCCCTCAGAGCTCTCTAGCATGGAAGCAGGACCAGGAAACCCCTTGTAACTTAAAGCCAAAGCTCGTAATTGTGATGGTTTTCAATACACCACCCTTTTCATGTGAATATGGGCGTTTGTATGAAGATCAGTCATTACCCAAACATCCGTACAAATAAAATCCATCCACAAATAATAAGATACAAGTATTATTGATCAGAAGAGCATTTAAAACTTTGAAGGTTCATGGATACTGTTCATTCTGTCTACAACCAGCTCCACTATGGGTCTGAATATCCTAACAAAATGATGTAATGGCTTGAGGGACCTCCTCCCTCCCCAGGCCATACTGCCACAGCTGTGATCACCAGGGACACCTAAGCTGAATCCTCATGATGACAGTAAGAGGGTGGCTGGCAGGGCCTTTTCTATGAGGATTCCAGGCCTCTGAGACTTACGCCCCATCTTGGTCTGACCTAGCCTGAATTTAGTGACCTTCTGGGAATGCAGCAAAATACATGTTTGGGTTTGTTGGTTTTTTTCGGAGGGGGTTGAGTGAGTGCTTTCTACAATGGTGAAAGGGTGGAAAGGAATCTCTGCAGTTGTCTCTGTCTGCAATCCTGTTAGAATGATTATTTCAATGGTGCTCAGAGTTCATTATATTGGATAAATAATGATGGTGTTAGGGAGCCTAAAGCCTTCAATACACATCTGTTTATCATTTTGAATCTAAATAAATAAGAAGTTTGTTAGAGATGAACCAAAGCTCCAGAGCCCCATGCTCCCAAGTTCTGGGTAAGTTTGGATCCAGATCCAAACTGTGTTGCCTGGGACCATCACTAGTGGTTTAGGGTGAGAAGTCACTATCAACATGACTAGTGTGAATCAAAACTTTATAGAAGCCTGAGCATACTAATCCAAAGCACATTGTTAACAATGTAAAGATGCACTTCAGTGCGCTTTATATCTGGCTGTTAAAGTGATTTCTGTCCAAGAAACCTGACCACTGATTATGTTACTATTACACAATTACATACCTCAGGGCCCTTCAGAACCTAAAAATGCTGGGTCTACCAACTACAGCACTTTGTGTACTTCCTAAAGCGCCTGTGTGTTCAATGGCGATTTTCCATCCAGTACCTACCCTGCCCATTTCTACTTAACTTGTGCTATCTGACAGGCTCGTAACATGAAATAGCATGGCTACAAGTTTAGATATGTTTTTCCAGTCTCTCACACGTCACTGATGCAGAGACACTTTTACTGATGATCTGAATTTTTTTATTTAAAAAAAAAAAAAAAAGGCCAACCCTCTTTTATTAAAAGCATCCAAGTATCCACAGAAACAGGGATATGGGAGGTATATATAGGGCAGGTGTCATCTTTTCAGACAAATATTTGATATGAAAAAGGTACGTCAATAACACCATCATCTTTGAAACAGCCTATCAAAAGAGTATTGAAAGAAAACGTTTTTAACAATTGTGTGCGCGCCTCAGAGAGCTCAACTTCCAGATCTGGGAATAATGGCACTGGTGTCTGAATTTAGAAAAATAAATAATTAAATCTGCAAAATTGCTACTTTGCTAGTTAATAAATGGGAGGTGCCTACATCAGGGAGGCATGGGGGAAACAACAATCGCCTCCATTTTGCGATCTGCACTCCTTTACTAGGAAGATATTTCTCTGCAAATAGATCTCCATGCGACGGTTCATAGTGGACAATTTATGGTAATATTTGGTCATTACTTGAATTTTGAGGGTTCCTAGGAAAGATAAGATATTAATAATAAAATGTGTAATAATCACAGAAATATAGAGGAGAGAGAAGGGAAGGGCTGAAGTCCACCAATGCTTACTGCTTCCTTTAGACATTGCAAAATGATTGTATCAGATACATTCGCCTGAGCCTAAGGGTTGTCCCCTGCATAGAAATGCTGAGAAATACAAAATATTAGAGCTGATTGGGAACTTTCTGACAAAATGTTTTTCCATGAGAAAATACTGATTTGCCAAAGCATAATTTTGATTATGGGGAAAGAGTTGCTTTTGACAAAACTCCCCTTTCAAAAAAAATTTTTTGGAAAAAAGCGACAAAATTGTTGAAATGTCTCTTTTTTCAACATTATCAAAACCAAATTTGATTTCCTGGTTTGAAGTGACTTTTGTTAAGAAATGAGGGTTTTCTCCTGCTTCATTCCACTGCCACCACCTACCATGCACATATGAGGAAAAACAACACTGCCTGGGTACCAGGTCAATTGCCCTTTGCATTTCCCTGACCCATAACATGTATGCACTGACCTTGAAAGAAAATCCACCCGACTTTATTTGAAGCAAATCTTCCTGAGAAGAATTCAGGTGGCCCATTCCTGTGCAGAGTGTGGTGCAGAATGAGGGGACCTGCAGTTTGCAGGAATCCAGGATTGCATAATTGTGGGTCTTGAGTCAATATCAGCTGAAATCAGTGGAAAGGCTTCCACTGAGCTCAGTTGACTTTGGATCAGGCCTTTGGATTTAAGGTCTTTAAATATTAGACTTCTTTCTGTTTCCCTTTTCCTTATTGTAGATCCTTCTTTCATGCTGCTCCCCCTCTCCCAGCCACCCCCATTAAATATAACAGCCACCCTGCTTTCTTCATATTGTATCTGGTGATCAGTGCTCCCTCATATGGAGGACTCCTTAACACTCTGTGCATTAAAACAATAAATTCCACTCTCTGAGCTGCCCGGATTCCCTAATGCTCAGATACTCCCTCTGACTGTAATTTAGCCTTTATACCATTTTGCTCCTATGCTACTGTTTCCACAGACATTAACTCTATAGTAGATTATTTTTCAATTCATCGGCTCCTCCACCTTTCCATTTGCCTGCAGAGCGTATAACTGGCTGTAAAACATTCTGCAATACTTACAGTGCATAAAATACGCTACACAAATATAAAGGGCCAGATTCTCAGCTGGCGTAAATTGCCATCTAAAACAAAGAGCTACATTGATTTACACCAGCTGAGCACTCAAAATATATTACAAGACTTGGCTTCTAGGCTTAGCTGACCTTCCTCTCTCTCTCTGCATAGTGAAACTTAGAGGAAGCCATACATTATTCCTTGGGGGGAGGGAAGGACCTGCAGATTCCATTGTTGAGACTAACCATCATTATACATGCCAATCACATCCTGCCCTGGCAATAATTACTAGAGAGTGAGAGAATGCACCTGTAATCATAAAGTGAATTAAACATATAAATAAGGTTCAGGCAGGTAATTGCAAGCAAAATGAAAGGGAGAGAGTGTGTGTGAGAGAAACAGAAAGGTGAAACGAACAGAGAGACTTAAATGAGAAAGTGATGAAAGACTTTGAAGATCTTTTGCCTTAATTGATGACTTATATTCATATTTATGCAATTCATGGAGAAGAAATTGAAAGGGGAAATGAAAGGAATACATTTAAGATATATGTTTAAACTGGACTGACTGCCTTTGCTGCTGCTTTGCAATTCTCTGTCTGCGTTGTTCGAAAAGGACAAGTTCCATTCCTCCATGCTACCCAAAGGCTGGGATTCCTTTTAACCTCTTTTCCCTTTCCTTAGGGCCTTCTAACAACTTATTAAAATCCTGTCACCAACTCTCCTGGAGAGAGAATAACTCATCTGAGGTTTCTGTAAATTCATTTGCCAGAGTTCTGAACTTAAAATAAGCAAAACGGCTGCAGCAGCCTCCTGGGACAGAGGCCGCTACACTGCCTCCCCACACCTGACCCTCAAGAAGTTGCTGTGAGTTTGAGACAAAGTTTTCCCCTTATCATACAGAATAAGTATACAGTTTTCATTGTCGGCTCCTTTGGATTAGATCTGTGGCACTTGCAGCACCGACAAGTTAAAGACTGGGTAGCTCTTAGAACAGCATAACTATATGGTTTGGGGATCACTTTGACAAACCCTTCCTAGTTTCTCTCCTGAATGCCACAGTCACCATTCTTCTTTTAGAGAAAGACTAGCCAGAATTCCTTTCAGAACCTATCAGTTCCACTGCTTTAAGAATTCGAAGTTGCTGCCGTTAATATAATAGAAAGTAATTACTCCCCACTCTAATCAAAAGTGTATTGCTTCCATGGCACTCAGACTCTCTGCTGGACCAAAGAGTAGGAGAGCAATATTAGAGGGTGACTCACTTAAGTTTCCATGGCTGGAAATAGAATGGCTGCAATTCGAAGCCCTCATGGATGGGTTGTAAATAAGGAAAAGTGTACTTATGTGTATATGTCTGTATTTTGAGAAGTGATTTCTCAGAGCTCCAGTGGGGATACCAAGGAAGAAAAAGAAAAGAACAGCTATAGAACTGGCTCTGTTTAACAGCCTATCAATAATACAATGCAGCTTTATTTTTCATAGCTTCTTTCATATAAACTGCGTCCCAAAATACTTTACAAATTTAAATAATACAAGACAGTGGATATTATAGTGTCTAGATTACAAGAAAACAGTGGCAAAAAGATGCTATATGTAGTATATATTAAAAACAGATAACAGCCAATAACGGAGAGAGAGAGAAAGGAATTAAGAGGTGTAGGCAGGGGAATGAAGAGATGTTTTTAGATGAGATTTGAAAGGAGATGGAGAGCTGATGAGGCAGAGAGATACTGGAAGGCTGTTCCAGATGGCCAGGGATTATGCAAAGGGACAGAGAGGAAGCTGCTATAAAATGAATGGAGGGAAAGGCAGGGAAGTGAGTGCCAGGTCTGGAGTTATACAAACAAGGAAGGCATTTCTGAGGTAGATCTTGAAATGACTAGGAAACCAGGGGATTCCTCTGAGAACGGAGGTGATGTGGTAGTGCCTTTTGGTACCATACATACGAGAGGGTGAGCAGAGCTTTGCACGCTGCTAAGAAACAGAGGAAGGAGGACCACGGGTTATTTTTAAATCAAAGTAACTTGGAGTAAGTACCACAGAAATAAAGCAACAACATAACTTCCCCTGACGTCTTAACTGGACCTTCATATTTGCAAACAAGTACTAAGTGACATCTGTCCAGAGTCCTTCTGTTTATTTAAGATAGAGAGAACTGAAGGAAAAACAAATGTATCCACAGTTCTCATTGTTAGTCATTAAAGGCCACTTTGCCACTGCTGCTCTGGCTGCCGGAAGATGCCTCTTTCTGCTCATGGCTACTGTATGCCTCCTCGCAACTTCCACAGGCATTACACTGTTTACAGCTTCAACCAAACATTTTGGTTTCTTGAAAAATCCATGACCTACAGGGCAAATTTTTCTGATATGGGTTCCAAATTTGCAAGGGCAATTTTGTGCACACAGCTATTTAAGCATGCAAAGTCCTGTACTTGCATGTGCAAATTACACTTGCACCCACAAATCAGATAAATGCCAAACCACCCCACTAGTGTGCAGGAGTGTCATTTACACACACAAATGCTTGGTTTTACTTGTACATAAAGCTGAGAGGGTTTAAATCCTCCAGAAGTGCATTTTAATTCATCAAGCCTGATCTGGCTTCCCCCCCACCCCTTTTTCTAAAAATGTGGCTCATGTTCCTTTGTTTTGTTTTTGTTTAAATAGTGGTGGAGTTGTTACATATAAAAATGAGCAGCATTTTAATTCAGTAACTAAAGGGTTAAATTATCAGCTGGCGTATGCACTTACGCTACGCTTGAATCCATGTGAACTGCTATTTTACTATTGACTAGAAGTACCTGAGGGCCAGACCACTCTAGCCCACACCCTAACATTCTATCCTGCACCTGTGTTTAATCTGGAGGCAGAGCTGAGCAGATCAACTTCAGAGCTGCTGAGAAGAGAACTGATTTGATTGAGAAGATAGGTGCTGAAGTGGGATGGCTTCTGAGCTGGTCAGATTACTCATTTTGGACCCCATCCAAAATTCACGGAGGTCACTCTTAGGCTTTCCACTGAGATCTATGGGTTTTGGCTTAAGTCTTTTGATCTTGATCAAATGGTGACTTTTTTTTCCTGATAAAAGTTAAGAATGTTGTTTAAAAAGCACTGATTTTCCCTGATTTCCATTAAAACAAACAAACAAACAACCCAACACCAATTATGTTCAATAAATGTATCCAATGGTGGTCTCTCCTCTGCCTCCCATGCAAAGATGAATTCAAGTATTGATCAAGGAACCACACAAATATACTCTACAACAAAATACAGCAAAGGCCAGGGAACTGAATTTTAGTGACATTTAACTTATTTTTGTGCACAGTATGCATGTGTTTGGCGCAGAAGTACTACTGCCTGATTTATCTTTGTTCTCAAAGGCTGTGTTGTGGGAGAGTCTAGGTTTAAAGAGATTTGATGCTGAGAACATAACATTGCAATTGCTGGGGGTTTATATTTTCAAATGATTTTGCTGAAAGCTTTTGTGGACTTTCTGTTAGGGTCCTGTAAAAATGGAATTTTAAAAAAGATTGCAACTTCCACTCTCCCAGATCTGCCCCTCTGGATTTATTTATTTACTTATTCATTTGTTTGTTTATTTGCAGGATATCATTTTGGGGGCAATTAATTATTTGCCCCCCGGGTAAACCTTACCAACTGGCCTCAAAAATCATGAGGCTAAGTAATAACATTTGATTTTCTACTAATGAAGAGAATTAAGAATAACGATGTGGTGGCCTAGGCTATTTCCTGATAGAGAAAGACAAACTGATACTCAGGCTCCGATCCAGCTGTAGGTATGTGGGGAAATTTTTGCAGGTATGTGCACACACATGCAGCAGGAATGAATCAGGGAGTTTGCCTGGCAAGATGAGAATGGTAATTACGTTCACTTTTTTTTTTTTTAATTTCTAAAATGTGTCCAGCCGTGGATCTCAGGGGACAGGAATATGTTTAATACATTATTAACAGAAGTAAAAATGAGATCCTCCAAAGTAAACACCCTCGGGCAAAATCCTGGCAAGAACGATGATTCTTGCACTGTCCTAAAAGTTAATTAACTTAAGGTCTGGCACACCAGGCGGGGAAGCAAATTGCAGAGATGAATGCCTCTCACAGCTGAGAATGCTTGACTACCAGCTCCTAGGGGGTTAAATCTATGCCCTGTTAGCCCAGCATCACATCTGATCTCAGTTGAACAGGCGACTCACAGAAAGAGATGATGTATATCCAGTAGCAAATACTGAAATCATTTGGGGCTTTATAGGAACACTTGGAATTATACCCAGCTCTTCAAGAAAATAGAGAACCAGTACAGCTGGCAGAAAACAGGTCTAATATGTTTCCAGTGGGTAATACCACCAGAGCAGAGAAGCAGTCATATTCTGCACCAGCTGTAGCTTCCCAGAGGTCTTCAAGTATAACCCCATGTGGAACACATAATGTGCTGTGCTTCAGAACAGCTGGTTTTCATTAACTGTTGGAATTAGGAATAATAATGTGCAAGCATTGACCACTATCTGATAATCAATTAGAGGTGAAGATTGAATTTGTTTGTGCTGATTTTTTCCATCCTGATCAGACAATTTAACTAAAACTTCTCTTCTGTCTGAAAAATCACCCTGCAGCAAGGGGCCTAGGCACCACTTAAGCCTTCAAAATAAGGTTTAAACAGGCCTTATGTGGTATATAGGTTTTTTCTAGCCCTCTATATATCCGCTGAATTTCACATTCTGAGAACAGCTGCCTCAAAATTTTCATAGACATTTAGACAAAGCAGCAAAACTCAAATCCCATTATGACTAAACATTCATGGACCTGGAGAAAATCTGAGCAAGATTATGCTGCATACTGCTGACCAGTGGCAAGAGCACTGGATTATGATTCAGGAGACGTGGGTTCTAGTCCTGCTTCCGTCACTGGTCTACGATATGGTCACTGGTAAGTGACTTCCATGCTCTGTGCCTCAGTTTCCCCATCTGTAAAATGGTGTTAATGATGCTTGCCTCCTTCATAAAACCCTTTGTAATCTACTGATGAAAAGAGGTATACAAGAGCTGGGTATTATCATTACAAAATTTGACAAACACATTTTAAAAGAAGCAGTTGTAAATATTTTTGTGCATAAAATAGTTCAGTCCATTTTCCAGGTGTTTGTAACTTTTTTAATGCTCTTTTCAATTTTGTGCAAGGAATTTGGTTAGGTCCAATCAGGTCTCCTCCCCAATCAGGGCAGACTAAGCTGGGCTGCTCCTTTTTATACTGTGGTTCCAGTTGGAGCATGCCCAGCAGGGGTGAGGGAGCATGGCTTCCTCAGTCCACAGGATAGAGTTAACCCCTTCCCATCCAATGTGGGGCAGGTATACCCATCACACTGTATAATTGTTTTTTTATTTTTTTTTATCCATGCAGTCAAGCAGCTTCATCCTGAGACTTCTACCACTGGTGCCAACTGTCTTCCCTCATGCTTCAATTGTTGCAGGTCATCTGTGATGATTCTCAGAGTATCCAGGATTGAGAGTCACTTTGTTACCCCCCTGCCTCCAGTGTGAGTGAAATCTGATTATGCTTAATTGAATGTCACCTCCCTGACACCACCCGCCTGTTCGCCACCCAGCCCCACACCACTGGGCTATGCCAACCTTCCTTTGCTTTACAAGTTAACAGTAGGTGCATCCCAGTCCCCAAGCCCCTTCAAAGTGTTCCCCTGTAGTGTCCAGCCCCTTATCCACTGAATACTCACAGAAATACCAGGTCTGCTGTCCCCAAAGGAACAGTGTACAAACCAGCTTGTGTTATTCATCTCAGGATCAGAACCTTGCTTAATATCACATCACTGAGATATATTTGTAGTGAAAGCAAGGATAAGATTATTACCAACGATTCAAGTGATAGTGTGTAAGGATAATGGAAACAAAAGGCTACATATAAAACAAAACCAATACACGTTTTCTACAGACTAAACTTAACAGGATAACTTCCTGTCTAAAGAAGTCTTATCTCACCCAAAGACTTCTGCAATGTTTCCAACCAATGCAGGTTGTGGATCCTGTTTTCATGAATATAAATGCACTGCCCTCTCCTTTCCTAGCTGCAGGATAAGGGAGTGTCTTCTTTGCTTTCTACTTATCCCCAGAGTTCATTGTCTGTACTCAGAGACAGTAGAATCTCCTGTGGTTTGTTTCTCCTGTGTGCTGCTTCCTTGGTGATTTAAAAAATCTCAGTTAAATCAGTATGTAAATGGTAGCCATTGTGTTAGCTTAAAGTGCTTAATTTACCTCTCAACCAGAGAGAGGGGTGAATAAACATCACTTGTCTGACAGAAAACGTTTGTCAACTCTGCCTTAATACAGACTTTAAAACATATTTTCAGTACATATCCATAACTCTTTACATAATATCTGTGCATACATTTCACAATGATATTAATAACCAGTGTGTCCCCAGCATTCATTTAAGATTTCACATGACATTCCTTGGTGAACCGGAATGTACGTAACAGAATCAGGACATTCCTGTAACCCTCTTGCAAGTTGGCATTAAAGAGTTCTTGTGTCACGTGAGCTGCAAACAAAAGTGGGACTATCATGGAGCCAGAAAAGAGAGTACCTCAGGACCACTTCATTGATGGTGGAAGATAAAGGAGTATTATAAAGTATTATAAAGTCTAAACCATCAACTTGACTGGCCTGTCAGAGGAATGGTATTCGCCCCCCAAATCTGCTGAAAACACTCAATTTCATTGGTTATGAGTAAACCACCAAAACAGGTCCACCATTGTTAGAGATAATGGTATGATGTTCAGGCCTGTGTATTTGCCTGAGATAAAATGTTGGGTTTGTTTGAGAGCATATATAAACAAAGAACAAAGACTCTGTGTGTTGTTTCTGCCTACAGCCAGATGGGTTTTTCTATTACTATGAGAAAAGATAAGGGGTATAGCTATCGTTGCTAGGTATAGGGTGAGTGTGAAACATGGACTTCTCTCCCAAGACAAACGCGGATGCCAGAACAAGGTCAAGCAGCCAGTTGGGAGAGGCAAGGATGATGGTGTGTGTGTGTGTGTGTGTGTGTGTGAGAAAGAAACACTAAAGACAAAGAAAAGTGACCATGGCCAAAACAATCTCACTCCCTACCCTTCCCATGAGGTACAAAAGAGGAAGTAATGAAGCCCCAGCCCAGGACTCTTCAACACGGAACATGACCATAAATTGTGAGGGGGTGGTACCGGGGTTGGGCACTACAGGTATAATTAAGCATACCATGGAAGTGAGAGAGAGGGTGGAATCTTGTGCTGGTGTGAGAAGTTGTGGTTTATGCTTGCTTGTTTAGCCCCAATAAACTCATTGCATTGCCTGCTTTTTGGACTCTGGACTGTTGTTTTCTGTCTGTGAATGTGTCTGGGAAATGAGAGATATGGGGTGGGGGGGCCCTAACAACAACCCTGACAGGGTGCTCCAATCTCAAATGCAGTCAATCAACTGAGATGGACAGGAATATTGCTCCTCTTGCAACTGGGACCAAGCACACACATGCTGTTACTAAATTGTCTATATGACTGACTCTGTTGGTAACAATGGTAGATAATGGAGACCAAGGAATTCAATCTACTTTGTATGTATGACTGACTCTGTAGCAACGTTAGATAATGGAGAGCAGGGAATACAATCTACACACTTAGCATCTTTGTATAATAAAGCTAAATACAGTATTGATTAGAGAGGGGACATTTAAAAATATACAACTGTTCCTTAAATCCTTCAGGTCTGAGGCCTGACAATGAATCAGATAAAAGAGGGGGAAAAATAGGCAAACACATCCTTCACAAATAGAGCTGTGCCCATAAACACTGTTAATGGCTATGGGGAATGGATGGTGATAGAATGACATAAAATGGAGACCAGGGAATTGAACCAAATGCCTTGGCAGGTGCACAAAATCTAACAGAATGAGCAATTGAGCAGCAAACATTTTGAAAGAAAACTAAATTCAAATTTATTTGCACACAGCATTTGTTGAATGATTATGCATAGTAAATAAATTATTTAAAAAAGCACAGTCTGTTCATGGGCAATTCTCTAGCCAAAACAAGTGGCTAAATTAAGTGTATAAATTATTCATTACAAATTATCTCAAGCTTTCCTAAAGGGTCATATGCAAGTCAAACTTGAGCCAAGGTCTGATGTATAAGATCACCTTGCCAGAGGATGTTGTGAAGGCCGAGACTATGACAGGGCTAAAAAAAGAACTAGATAAGTTCATGGAGGATAGGTCCATCAAAGGCCAGGATGGTCCAGGGTGCAAAAGCACGCTCTGAAGTGTCCCTATCCTCTACTTGCTAGAAGCTGGGAATGGGCGGCAGGGGATGGATCACTTGATGATTCCAATTTCTGTTCATTTCTTCTGAAGCACCTGGCATTGGCCACTGTTGGAAGACAGGAGACTGGGCTAGATGGACCATTGGTCTGACCCAGTATGATCGTTCTTATCTTTGAGTTGAATATTTTGCATGGATCTCAGCAGCAGCACTATCTTCACTCATCATGAAGGGAAGGGCGCCTGTCATGCCAATAGATGTGTTTCAGGGTTGGAAGAGATATTACACCTGTGGGCAGAATCCCAGAGGTCTTTAGTGCAAAACCATACATTTAGACAGAGCTGGCTGAAAACTTTTCATACATTTTTCCCCCAACAAAAATGTTTTTTTTACCTAATTAAATTTATTGCGTGAATTTTTCATTGCTGTTGAATTTTTTTGTTTTTTGTTGTTGAAAAAAATCAAAATCTAAAATAATTTTGAAAACAAAAAAATTTGTTTTTTTCTTTCCCCCATTTTTCTCCATCCCCCTTTTTTCCTTTGATCACTTTTCCCCTTTCCAGTGGCAAAACATAAAAAGGAAAAAGAAGGAGGTAGGAGAAATGAGAGCCAAGGGGAAAGAGAGAATACAAATCACTGAAAATCAAAACCTGAAAAATGTTGGCTTTTGAAAATCAAACATTTTCAGTTTTCAAGAAAAAAACAAAACAAAAAATCCATGAAACATTTAGAAAAAAATAATATAGTGTGTGTGTGTGTGTATATATAAATAAACATGTACATATTTGTCACCTAGTTCTACCTTTCATTCACTGGCAAGATATTTTTATTGAAATTCTGGCCCTCAGACACCAGAATGATGCTTTATGGCTTTGTGTACAGTTCTGTGCCAGAACTCTCAAGAAGAACTCTCAACTTTCAGCTAGCACATGAGTTCTGTGGTCTGCTGTAGTTAGAGCCTAATGCCTAATGACTCAGCTTTCACCTTGGGTCCATCACACTTAGCTACAAAATGAAACACATTTGGTGACCTGAACACAGTTGGCACCACACATATGACAGAAGGTCCTACAAACTGGAGTATTTCTAGACAGATTGACAGTTCAGGGGGAACCACTAATTATACATAAGTGCAAAAAGCAATTTTTAAATGCTAGATTGAAATTATCAATGGAAATTTGCAGTGTTGTTGTAGCTCTGTGAGTCCCAGGATATTAAAGAGACAAGGTGGGTAAAGAAATATCTTTTATTGTACCAACCTGAAGCAGAGCTCTGTGTAAGTTAGAAAGTCTGTCTCACCAACAGAAGTCGATCCAATAAAATATATTGCCTCATCTATCTTATCTCTCTTTTATGAATGGAATTAAAATGAGTTTACTAGCAGGAATGCCTGCCAAAATAGAACATTTTAAACAAATACTGCAGAATATTTCCAGGAAATTAATTCTGAATGCAAATTCACACCAGCAGCCTGATTCTCAGTTATAATTGTATAGTCAGAGAACAGAAACATGAAATGTAAGCTATGTGTCCAGTCAAACCTCCTTGAATTTCAGATTCCAAATATGGCAATGAACTGCTTGAGAACAAGCTGCCAAACAAAAATTATTTTCAGATGTAGTATTAAGCATTGCATAGATTCTAAGGCCAGAAAGTACCCTTGTGATCATCTAGTCTGACCTCCTGAAATAGCAGAGGCCACACATCTTCCTCAGAATAATTCCTATAGCATCTATTTTTGAAAAACATCCAATCTTGATTTAAAAATTGTCGGCGATGGAGAATCCAGAATGATCCTTGGTAAATTGTTCCAATGATTAATTACTCTCACTGTTAAAAATTTACATCTTATTTCCAGTCTGAATTTGTCTAGCTTCAGCTTCCAGCCATTGGATTGTGTTATATCTTCATCTGCTAGACTGAAGAGACCATTTTTAAGTATTTGTTTGCCACATAGGAACTTATAGACTGTAATCAAGTCACCTCTTAACCTTCTCTTTGTTAAACTAAATAGATTGAGCTCTTTGAGTCTATCACTGTAAGACAGGTTTTGTAATCCTTTAGTCATTCATCTGGCTCTTATATGAAACCTCTCCAATTTACCAATATCCTTTGTGACTTGTAGCCACCACAACTGGACACAGTATCCCAGCAGTGGTCAATACCTAATACCTAAGGTGAAATAACCTCTCTACCCCTATTTGAGATTCCCATTTATGCATCCCAGGATTGCATTAGCTCTTTTGGCCACACTGGGAGCTCATGTTCAGCTGATTATCCACCATGTCCCCCAAATCTTTGTCACAGTCACTGCTTCCCAGGATAGAGTTCCTCATCCTGTAAGTATGGCTTACATTCTTTGCTCCTAGAATGTATACACTTACCTTTAGCCATATTCAAACACATATATTGTTTGCTTGCACCTAGTTTACCAAGCGATCCAGATCACTCTGAATGAATGACCTGGCCTCTTTATTATTTATCATTCACTCAATTTTTGTGTCATCTGCAAACTCAGTGATGACTTTATTTTTTCTTCCAGCTCATTGATGAAGATATGAAATAGCATAGGGCCAAGAACTGATCCCTGTGAGCCCCCACTGGACACACATGCTTGATGACAATTCCCATTTACAGTTAAATTTTGAGACTTATCAGTTAGCCAGTTTTTAATCTATTTAATGTATTATATTAATTTTATATCATTCTAATTTTTTTAATCAAAATGTCATGAGGTATCAAGTCAAAGACTTTTAGAAGTCTAAGTATAATATATCAACACTATTATCTTTATTAACCAAACTTGTAATTTCATTTTAAAATGATGTCAAGTTATTATGACAGGATCCATTTTTCCATAAACCCAAGTTGATTTGGATTAATTATATTACCCTTTTTTAATTCTTTATTAATTATGTCTCAATCAGCTGCTCCATTATCTTGCCTGGATTAATACCAGGATGACAGGCCAATAATTACCTGGGTCATCCTATTTACCCTTTTTAAAAATTGGCTCAGCAATAGCTTTTTTTTTCAGTCTTCTGAAACTTCCCCAGTGCTTCAAGACTTATTGAAAATCAACATTAATGGTCCAGTAAACTCCTGAGTCAGCTCTTTTAAAACAAAAAAAAAAGAGTAATTACAGTAATTTGTATGCAAATTACCTGGATTTGCTAATTTTAAAATATCTAACTTTAGTAGACATTTGTATTTGTATTACAGTACAATATAAAGACCACAAGTAATATCATGTGGGAATAAACAAACACATAGTAAGTGACCGTCCCTGCCCAAGCAAGCTAAATAGAAAAGACAGCCAAATGGTGGGAGAAAGGAAACATCATTATCCCCATTTTACAGGTGGGGAACTAAGGCACAGTAAGATTAAATGACTTTCTCAAAGTCCCACAGAAGGTCTCTTGCAGATCTGGGAATTGAACCCAGAACTCCTGACTCCCTTTCCACTCTAGGCATATCGTTGTGAATAACTAATAAACTCGAAAAAAAATCACTGTCCCAGAATTTTTTTTTTTTTTAAAGGAGAACTTATAGAAAAATTATGTTACAAATTCTTCACCCAGTTGTACTCTGGACTCTCCAAGTAGCAGGAAATGCTTCCAGGTTTCCTCACACAGAACCATCACCATTTCAGTCATTCAAAACTAGACTGCACAGAAGAATAGACTATATATTGTAGGGAACAATCCTACACTAGCAGGTTGACAGGTTCAATAACCCAGTAATACTTTCATAATCTCTAGGATACTGGGTTAACGCAAAAGTGACACATTTTGACTCAAGAATAACACATTACAAAACCAAAGCCCCTTTAGCCCAAACATGCCCACATGATCACCTCAACTGAAAAAGGGTCCAAGAATGATCCAACGAAGTCAATGAATCATCTCCAGCTTCTGGAACTCAGGGTCATGGAGAGTCTATGGAAAGCATAGCTTAAGAGGGCAGAAAGAATTTGGTTTCTAATTTTGCAACAATATCCATAAAAAGCAAACATTGGACCACAGAAATGCAATTAAAGGGTAGGAAGAGAGATCAAACAAAGGCAGCAGCCTCAACTGCTACCCGTATCCCTTCACAGCTCTTTGGAGTGATTAGCTCCTATTTACTTCTGCTTCTTTCAGATCTGTTGTTGTACTCTGCCACTGGGAAAAAAAAGTCTTTTTAATGATCACGCTAAGCTTTGTGCCGGTCAGGCCCTGTGTCCTGGATTGAAATCAATGTGAATGACTTCTGAGACTCAGATACTTTTTGTTTAAAAAATGATGTCTCCTCTTCCTCTTATTGTCCTCCCATCCTCATTTTCAATATATTCAAAACCAAATTGACGACCCACAGGTCTGATCAATTCTTTTGCTCCTTTTTGCGATGATTAAATGTAATAGTGCTTTGCTGGCACAGTTTAATTACTGGCACCAACATCTGATATTTGTGAACCACAGCTGAACTACCATGACAGAAAGCAGGTAGTCTTGAGGCTGTTAGGATCCAATTGGCATGATAAACTAATAGAAAACAAGCTACTAGGTGGACTCATTACTACAGACTTCAGAGCCCAAGTTCTAGACCGAGCCACAATATCCACACAACATCTACACAGCTATTTTTAGTGCGGTAGCATGAGCCCAAATCTCTCGACCTGGACTGGAAGGCTCACTGCCACGGACCATGTAAATGTACCCACAGATCCCCAATGTGCACTTTCCTTCAGTATTAGGTGTGGTAGATGGGACACACGTTCTCTGGAGGGCTATTCAGTGAACAATGATGCATATCGCAGTAGGAATACTACATACTGGAACTGGATGCACACTTACTTTGTGTATATGATGTGTTTTGGTTACTCCAAATGGCAGTTTACAGACTTGGTAGTGAGGTTCTTTAGTTCCTCCCATGACATCTACATCCTCAACAACTCATCAGTGCCTTCACCATTTGATAGTGGAGCCATTAAATCTGCATTATTCCTGGGTGAGCAGAAAAAATGTATAACACGCACACCATATAAAGTCACAACACAGCTGTCATACTCATCACAGCGAGCTAAAACAAACACTTGAAAAATCTTTGGTGTTTTCTTCTCTTAAAAGAAAGAAGACACTCTCTGAAAACCAGTTCCTCACCCACACTGTAAATCCTCAGGCAAGGGTACAGCACAAACATAACAGTGTCCTTAGCTCCACCAGAATGGCCACAGAAAAGACACCAGACCTTCTCAAAATGAGATTCAGATGTCTGCATGAAAGTCTTGGCATAAACTCTTTACGTACCTGGATAAGTAAACAGGGGGTTGCAGATATCTTCTTTGCTGTTCAACATTACCATTGCCTATGGATAGGCTTGGAAAGATTTGATTTTTATTAATCAATGTCAGTCAGCATCAATTTGACCCTATACTCATAAACCGATGAAAGAATATTTCCATTGATAATACTCAAAATTTACAGGCAAAGTAAGAAAAATGCTGCTTGAGAATGTAGAGTTTGATTTAAGGATATTTACTTTGTATATTTTGATATGTGATATTGACAATTTGTGTTTGAACTGTTATTGGAAAGCTTTAAACTTTTTGAATCCCAGTGTCTACTGTCATTAAATAATTATTGTCTGATTCTCCCCTTCCCCCCGTAGTTTTGTGGAACAGTGAACATTTAAATTATTAAAAATCTAAAAAAATACTTTAGAAAAAAATCAATATTATCCACTGAAATGATACAAAAAATCAAGTTCTGCCAAGCCTAGATATGGAATGTCCTTGTCTTAAGAGGCTCATATACATCAGCTCATAGAGTCATAGAAATATAAGGCTGGAAGGGACCTCACGAGGTCATCTAGTCCATCCTCCAGCACTGAGACAGGATTAAGTATAACTAGACCATCCCTGACAGGTGTTTCTGTGTCCTGGTCCAGTGATGGGGACTCCACAACTTTCCTAGGTAACCTGTTCCTGTGCTTAACTATCCTTACAGGTTGGACAGTTTTCCTTAATATCCAACCTAAATTTTCCTTGCTGCAAACTAAGATGATTACTTCTTGTCCTACCTTCAGTGAACATGGAGAACAATTGATCACAGTCCTCTTTAGAACAGTCCTTAACATATTTGAAAACTGTCGTCAGCTCCCCCCTCAGCCCTCTTTTCTCAAGACTAAACATGCCCCGTTTTTTAACCTCTCTTCATAGGTCAGTTTTTCTATATCTTTTATAATTTTTGTTGCTCTCCTCTGGACTGTCTCCAATTTGTCCACATCTTTCCTAAAGTGTGGCACCCAAAACATGTTAGCAGACCCTCCCCCAGTCATGCTCCAGATCAGTGATAATGAAGACAAAAGGAGAGTAGAGGGTGCTAAGGATCAGGTAGGTTTGATGGATCTGGAGAAAGGTGGTGATCCCGGCAAATAAAACCAGCAGGATGTTTGGCCTCTGACCCCACCCATAGCCATCTGGGGCAGGCTGATTGCCAGCAGTTTGAAGGTGAGTATAAAATGAAGCATCCATTAAGTTAATAATAGTCACACTTAATGAACATGCTCTTCTATTAGAGCCTGGGGCCTATGGCCAAAGCAAAATTAGCCTGCTAGAGTGCGTGAACATAATGTGTTCAAAAAGAGCTGTGGGGAGAGACGGAATGGGATAATGACTGCACCTGCAGGCCATTATTTTTTCTCTCTCGCTCTCCCATTTTTTCCCTTCTCCTTCTTTGGTGCTAGATCAGCAGCTGCCGTCGCAGAAGGCTGGTTATGCCTGATACTATGGTGATGCACAATGTCACTCGTAGTTCCAGGGTGGCTCTGTTGCCCTGTCTCTTCTTATGTAGAGAAATCACTGTGCTGTTCAATGGTTTTGGTTCACAATGAATTGGCCAGACTTGATTCAGGAGTTGGGACAGATTCAGGAAGGTCAATGTTAAGGACAGGATTGGGTAACAATGACACAAAGGTGAATTCACTGGTCCAGAGAGCAAATAATAGCAGGGGGTTTTATTTCAATGATTTGTGGTGAAGCTGGGGGAACTGGAGTTTGTAAAAAGTAGCACAGTCTCTCCATAATCCGTGTACCTATCTCTATGAACCTAGCCTGTGGGGAGGGAGGAATCATGGGCAGGTGGAGGTTTGCTGCATTTAATAGCCAGTAACTACTTGACAATATCCAGGAAGGATGTAATTGCTTTTCAGTCATCCTCTGGGATATTGCTATGGAAGGTGCTGCTTCATAAATTGCTCTCATGTTCACATCACCGCTGCAGGTCTCAGTCAGCTGGCCATTGATTAAACCGACCTGTGTATTAAAAAGACCTACATTTCTCTGGGTCCAGTTTGCACAACCTCTAATCGTGCTGGCCAGAATGAAACAAATGTGCCTACAATATTGTGTAAGTGGAAATTCACCCAAAGAGATCTCATCCCTTGTGCCCCCGGGAAATGAGCAGAAGGAGAGTGTGCTGCAGCACTGGGCCCATGAAAGGGCTGAAGAAGATATCTACTCTCCACTGCTAGCATGGGATGGGTACCATAAAGTTATGTGACAGTTTCATTTTGAAAGTCAACTGCAGTCAGAATGCCAGGCCAGCTTGAACACCCAGAGATGCAGCCAGATTTTCAGAACACTGCTGCCAGTTTTGAAAATTCCTCCAATTTCCAGAGCAGCCTAGAGCAAGAGCCCACCTTTCTTGCTGCATATCCCAAATGACCCATTTGAAAATTCCCCTGGACATCCCTTTGCATCTCAGAAACCAATGCCTGGTGTGGGACCCACATTTATTGACACAGAGCTTCAACTGTAGCAATAAAAACTAGAACAAGTTCTTTGGGAGAAAGGTTTTGCAGCCATTGGCAATCATTGCTCTAGCAATAGATCTGTCAATCCTGTGATAAGGTATGGCCAACTGGCTATGAGAGAGTCACGTTATTTGTGAGCTGGAAAGGGGGTGGGCCCGATGGAAAGCACTGGAGGACTGGGGCTGAGGGGTGGTGGTGGCGGAGAGCACCCTCTCACAAGACCCACTTGAGTAGACCCGAGCAGCGGGGGGTAAGGCTGCCCTCACCTCCTGGAGTACACACTGGGGGGTTTGAAGGGTGGAGAGCCCCATGCACCGAGCCAGCACCTGGGGATCCACCCAGTCCCCCAGTCGTAGCTGGGATGGCCAAAGCTCCCCCGCAGGGAAGGGGTGAAGACGCCACGAGCCCCAGCTGGGGCTATAGGCTACAGCGAGGGCTGACCGCTGAGAGAAGCGCTGGACCCAGGGGCGCTGGGCAGATGCCCCATCAAGCACCACATCCCAATCCACAGAGTGAGCATTAAAGAGTATGTGAAAATCTCTGGAGGCCAAATTCTGTTCTGACTTAGCTACAATAGTGCAACCCATTCAAGTCAATGTGGTTGCACTAATGAAATTGGAAGAAGATTTTGGCCTGAGATTTCTAGGATAGAATACGTGGAATCTGCCCTAGAAATAAATATGACAAAGGGGGCTGGTCATGAGATTAAAATCCTGTCTCCTATGAATAGATTGAGACACACTACAGGCCTTTTAACTATGGCTTGTTGACATTTTGGATGCTGAGTCGGGAAGGTGAATGGTTCTAGATTTCTTACTGGGTTTTGGAACAGAGCAATGGATCTGGGGACATTAATCCTCCAAGTGAAATCAATGGTATCAAGTAGAAGGATTCTAATGATGGCTTCTGGAACGTCTACAAGGGAAGGCATGAAAAGACATCTATTAGCAGGACAGCCAGGGTCAGATTAATTCAATCCTGACACATAAGCACCTCATGGCATGCGCTCCCCAAAGGATCCACCCCAATGCCATGGTTCCCATCTCCTACGGGCCTCCCCTACCAGAAAGACAAAGACATGAGTGTTCCCAGAGAGGCAGCAGGGAGCCTCTGATGTTAAAAGCAACAAGGGTGGCAGCAATAGTCTCCTTTTCTCTCTTATCCTACAGAGGCAGGAGTGGCAGCAAGGGAGCTCCCCCATCCTTACCCGAGCAGCTGGAGTGTATCTGATTGGCTGGGTGGGTTGGCTGAGCCTACTGCTTTCTTGCCATTTTGCCCCACAGAGTTCTCTTCTGGGGTAGTATTAGCAAGGTCTGCTAGAGCAGTGGGTGTGGGCATTAACATCCCATTGAGATGAATGGGTACTGGATTGCCTCCTGGAGCCATTATTTCAGGCTTTCTTCAGCCTGAGGCAGGCATTGTTGCATCTGTGAAATCTGGGCTGAGTTTTTCTCCACAATTGCGAGAGCTAGAAATCACTTATTAAAAAATGAAACCAGAGATTGTGATGTAACCACAAGACTCCAGGAGGTGGGGCCTAAGACATGGGGTTACAGAAGCTATGCCCTAATTTGGCCCTGAGGACAACTAAGTATAACAGGTTGGGGGTGGGAAGTCTTCAACATTTGCTGTTCACAAAGCTTGGGATTTTGTTTGGAAGGAGCCCTCTCACAGAACAAGAATTCTAGGAAGGCCAGCTACATAACAAATGAAATACACCCCTTGGGAAATAATTTTCTGGGAGAGGACACAGGGTGGAAGGTTGTTAAACAAGCTCTTGTTTGATTCCCCCCATATTTGTAAAGGGTAGGTTTATATTTTTAATATTCCCAGTTGGAGCCATGAGTGCTGTCTTGGGAGCCTTATTAGTATTCATTTTAGCGGCACACAGTAGATTGTTGCAGCTGCCCTCTCTGCAGTATTTACTAAGACAGATGTAGAAGTTGTTAAAAGAATCCTAATAAAAGCAAAAAACTGCCACCATGCAGGGAGCTTTCAAAAACTATGATGTCTCTTTTAAGTCCTGTTATTTCCAAACTATTATCAGGGGACCCTACTGTGACTGTGTCTGTGAATTTTACTTTGTTTGGAACAATATTAATATACCTACATACATTTCACTTGGTCCTTCTGTATCTAGCACTACTTAACCAAAGCAAAAATAGAAGGCTAAGATATACCTTAGCTGGTCATCTATTACATAGATAGCAAGGAGAGATCTGAGGCTATGTGTAAGACACCTTGCTACGTGGAAACTAAAAAGCAAGTAAGTTTGTCAGTTTCAGTTAATAAAGATTAATAATTTACTCATTGTCACTTGTGTGGTAGAGTTTATAGCAATCAGTCCCACATACCATAGCAGAAGAGGGGAAACAGAGATACTGGTCAAAAGACAGATTCCATCTTCTGCAATTTACCAGTTGAAATTATTAAACCAGAGCCCTATTCAAGGCTGTTTTAAGGATTGTTACCTGGGGTTCCTTAAACCCAAAGTTCTTGGTAATTTTACTTTTTGTGAGGCAGGAAATAAACCAAGGGAGACACAGCACTTCCATTTGCTATACAGCTGACATGAACAAGTCAAAATTAAGTACTTTTATTTAAAGCCTTTGTTTTATTAGTCTTTAGCACTCTCACTAGAGTGCCTTTACTCAGATTTTCTCCTTTATTTAGTCTGAAGCATATACAAACACAATAGGTTATAGAGCACCCCAAATTAATAGTTGCCCCATAAGTCTGGAGAGGTCTTCAGGTGATTCGGCAACAGATTTCCGGTGGCCAGACTTTTGTCTGTGACTGGAGATCTTTCCAATGTGTCTACAAAGTGATCCGCTTGACCCAGACCTCCAATTCCTGTTTTATACCCAAAAAGTGAGAGAGACATGTCAATCAAAAGTGTTAAGTTGCTGACCAAATAAATCAACCATGGGGCAAAGCAGAAGGTTACAAAAACATGTTACCAAACAAAAACCAATTTTTAAGCAAGCAATTTCGAGCTGTTAGTCTGGCGGTTATATTTCCCCATAACGACAGTCCTGAAATATATTCATTTTTCCTGGTTTTCATAGATATTTACCCCAGCATATCAGAGCGGATGTAGATTCAGATTCACTTCATGTGATTGCTGCCTACCCCCTCCCAGCTTGCCTTAGTTATGCTTAGTTCCTGCAAAGTCCTGCTAAATGGTTAAATGCGACAAGCAGAATAATTGGTAGTCAATTCCAATAACTGGCAGGGGCTTTGACACCTGGCTGGTTGGTAAAAATGTCCCTCTACAGGACCACTAACCTACTCATAGACTCTGAGTTTGTCTTATAATTGTATGTGTGCCCAGTGCCTAGCACAATGGGGAATCACTGCAATAGACGAAATAATTAGATTTTAAATAAAGGAAGGTTCGATTGAAATGAAGCTCCCTAATACTTTAGAAGGCATGGACAGATATTGGGTATGATCATTTTATAAGTGCAACTTTTTTTATAAATAAAAAAACAATTAGCAGCTTTTCCTATGAGATTTAATAATCAGGAATATTAAAAAATACTTTTTATTACACAACACATGGCTAAAGGACATGTTTAATGGAACTAAAGGAAATATTTACTTAAATGTTAAGCTCTTCAGGGAAGAGCCTGTCTTTACATGTGTTTGTACATCACCTAGCACAGCTTGGGGTCCCTAGGTGTTAGTGCAATACAAACAATAAATAATAATAATGAAATTTAAAGGCCAGTCCTATCTCTATTCCTTCTAGCATAGGAAGACTTGAAAGGAAGCAGAACCTCTGCAGTTGTTCTGTACATGGCTCAGACCTCAGAAAGGCAACAGATGAGAACGCCACAACACCTATATGGCTCTTCCCAAGGCATCATACCCCTTATACTTCAAGGCAGTTTTCAAAGTCCAAGTGTCCATCTCCAGTAGCATTTTTTGTATTTAGTTCCGATATATCCCCATTTCCAAGCATCCCTCTGATATACAAATGTTCCCTACCATCACTTATTCAACATGAGTGGAGTAAGATTTGACGTATTTCCTAGATATGGCCATTACAGCAGTGCTGGCAGATTAGACATGAGTAGTACAATTTATTCCAAATAGCAGGAATTAGAGACAATTTTTTCTTGCACTTACACTGGTGTAAATTAGAAATAGGTCTACTGAAGTCAATGGAGTTACACTGATGTAAAACTGGGAAAAGTGAGAGGAGAATTAGAGCCTAAGAATCAAAACTAAGTGGGAAATACATACTGGCAAAAATACCCAACCCACCAAACTGGGTAAGTCAGGTCTGCTAAGCAAGCCCTCTTCCAAGGGACACTAAAGGTATGTGTATACTACAGTTGGAGGTGTGCTTTCCAGCACAGGTAGACATGTATGCACTACTTTTGATCAAGCTGGCATGCTAAAAATAGCAGTGGCAGCCTGGGCATCACTGTACCCTACCTGTCAGTTCCTGGGCCACTGCACAATTTCCAAGGTCACAGCTAGTGGCCATGGTAAAATTAAATGCCAAATTCTACTCTGACTCACAGCCCTTGCGAAATCATTGATTTCAAGACAGGATGTAAATCAGAGCAGAATCCTGTCCACAATTAGCCCATTTTCAATTCAGAATAGTTTTAAATTCAAACTGAGTTTCTTAGGCTTCCGATTCGCCGGTGACTCGCCTTTGGGTAGAACCTTTTAAATACAGATACGACCTGTCATTTAGAGGAGGGACAGCCTTGTTTTGGGGACTGTTCATAGTACATGGAGCCATTTACTTCTGGGCCATTCTTCTGACTTTGGCCAGGTTGGCCAGGACTTCTTGTGGTCTGAATCCAAAGAGAAGTGATTGTGCAACCATTGAGGAGAGATTGAAGTAGAATGGTTGCCTTTTTGTCTCAATGTCCAAAATATGAGGAAACGAAAAATATCTATTTCTTTAACAATTAGGAGTTGTAAAAAAAAAAACACCTTCTCATCAAAAAGTAATGAGGGAAAGTCTGCCTGACCCTGGGAGCAAGGTGACAGAGAGCTATGTATCAACCTGCCACCAGATGAGGAATCAGTAATCAGTAATTACAGAAGGATATAAAGGATCAAACCCCAATGAGAGAATATAGCCCCCTCCTGGGTGGGTCGTAATTACCTCTGACAGATACCTGAAGGAGCTGTCTCTTATGCTTTGGCCACACTTGTCTAGCTTGTCATGCCAATTAAGTTTAACTGAATTGAACTGAAATGAGGAATGTGTCATTGGTTGCAGTCCAGTTCTTAATGTGCAGGTGTCCACCTCAAATAAAACATCCCAGTAATAATTTGGTACCATGTAATGTTATGCTTGCATGGGTATAACCCGTCAGCAGCAGCCAGATATGCCCCTAAGGAAATTATTCTGGTCACAGAGAGATTAAGGAAAAAAGAAGGCATTACAAGTTATGGGCTTGATCCAACCCAAAGCCCACTGAAATCAATGGGAGCCTTTCCACTGACTTAAATGAGCTCTGGATCTGATCCTGCATGCATAGCTTCTAAACAGTACTGCACCACCTTTGACAATAAGCATTTTCCAAAGAGGTAATTATTCATACAGTCAGATACACAGAACTAGCTCCAACTGGTGAATCATGATAGAGTTATGACCATAAATGGTACTTTCCCAGGAAACCTGAAGAGGGTAATGACTGAACAGACATAGAAACGGAGCTCTTCTATCACCCAAGAGATGGTGTGGCCATTCAGGTTTAATGCACATGATGTGGGATTCGTGAGGAGAAGTTTGTGCTGCAGCTGCTCACATTATTGCATGTGTTTGACTGATAAATAGCAAATGTTAGTGTTCTGTGCTGTGAATCACCACCTTCTACCAGCACTAAATTCACTCTAGGACAGACAACAAACAAACCAGCCCACCAACCAATGTTATTTGCAGATGGGTGGATGTTGGAAAGATTATTATTAGAACATCCTCTGTTACAGGTAGCTGGGGGGAAAAAAGCAAGCTCTTGAAATCTCTGAACTGATTTGTAATACAAAGTCATTTAAAGTTTAACAACAAATTAAGGTAGAATGAGAGGGCAGATTAAAGTTCCAACTGGCCTTTCAACTGTTGAAATGAACTAAGCAGCTCAGGGTAGGTGTAATGTGCTTTAAAGGACTCTAATGAGACATAAGAATGGTCTCTAGGATTTTACTGAAAGCAAATGAAAAAAAAAAGGGGGATTTGCAGAGTCTTTGTTCAGCTGTTGCTGACATACGCTCTGTTTCTGCTCATTTCAAAGGCAGGAACGGGAAAATCAATTCAGGTTCATATTGTGCAGCAGAACATCTTCATCTTAACAAGAACAAAAGAGACAGAGACTACTTTTATAGTGATGTAATTCTTGTTTTTATCCCCTTTTTACCTTATTATAAAGCAAGGCTGGGTGAAAGAGATGTAAGTGCCAGTGTTACCAAAAAAACCCACCCCAGAACCAAAACCTCACCAATGAACTAATAAGTTGTATATTCTATACAGGCCAGATTGTGCCTAGACCAAAACTGCCCTTGGTACATAGGAAAACTCCCATAGACATCAATAGGAGTCACATACTTTAGGGCCACATTCTTCCATATTTACTCACATTAAATAGTGTTTTATTTAGCAAGTAGCACCAGTCAGCCAAATTCTGCTCTCGTTTACTCCTGATTTACATTGCTAACTCCCTTGTCTTCAAGGGTGGTGTTATTCTGTATTTACACTGGTATGAGAGCAGAATCTGGCAGAGTGAGGGCTACTTGTGCAGTGAAGTACTATTCACTCAGACCTGAACATAAAGGCTTGTCAATGGATAGATTTGCAATAGCCCCCATCCTCTAAAAGGAATATAAAATAAAATTATATGGCATTATACAGAAATAGCCTCACTATTCTCACTACTGTAAGATATACGGCTTTGGATCATTATTGTAGGATAATATAATTTATTTTCATAAAGTGGAGCAAGGAAATACCCAACCACCTGGAAGAGAAGCAATAAGGTGCTGGCCTTCCCTAAAGCATGCAAAAGACCACATGTGGTTGGCGAGCTCCTAGAGCTTTCTCCATTTAAATCTAGATCTCCAGAGGTTGTACATCCTCTTTTCTTGAGAGGCCTGAACTGGAGAAGTACAGATTTTAGATATAAGTGTTGATCTGCAGTTTACATATGAAGGGATCAGATTCAATGAACCCAAATATTCCAAAATCATTTTCTCTGGATGCTCGTCATGTTTCAGCCATAGACCACAAGCAGCCCTTAGTGAAGTAAAAGGAACTGTACAGCAGGCAGGCAGGACAGAGAGAATGTAAGATTTCCATCTTTTTCTGAGCGATGACACAAGACGATGATCAAAACGTAGTCCAGCCTCATGATGATTATTAATGTATATTACGGCAGTAAAAATCATATATTAATAGCATAATGATTATAAAATATCATAATAAAGTGTACGTGCAACTGCTCTTCTGAATGCATTTTTAAGAAATGTTGCAGGGATAAATATGTTAAAAGTTGTGAGGCATTCGTCTGTGATGATAATGGCAGCCATACAGTACCTAAGATTCCTACAAACCAATGTTTCAGTTCCCAGTTAAGCCAGAACTTTTTAATTTAAGGATTTTGCAAAAAGTAAGGGCTGCATTGGCAAAATCCCCTGATTTCCTTATAATTCCACTTTTCATAAGAAACAAAACTAAAAGCAGATGTGACCTAATTATACGTTCTTTGACAGGTGAATAGAGACAGGTTGTTGTTTACATTTCCTTGCAACAAATCAGCTTTATCCTCAGCTTGAGAGGGTGTATGGAGGTGGGGTCAGCATT
Organism: Emydura macquarii macquarii; assembly: GCF_026122565.2. Lineage (NCBI taxonomy): Eukaryota > Metazoa > Chordata > Testudines > Chelidae > Emydura > Emydura macquarii. The sequence goes on from NW_027133667.1 coordinate 5,586,325, forward strand.
TCAGGATCTGCCAGGCTGCCCTTGGAGTTCTACCTCCTCTAATTTCAACAGAAGTAACTTGGCAGTGGGGTTCAGTTTCAGAGCAGGACAGGTGGAGGATGTTATCAGCTCTGGGAAGGCTTCCAGAAAGAGGGTCAAGAAAAAAAAAAGATGAATATGATCTGATTCCTGCTAATGAGAAGAGCAGGGCATGAGGCTGAGTTCCCTGAAAATGATGAGTGTGTGGGCAATCTAACTCTATTATTTTAATGGCTTGGAGCCTGGGCAGACGGCACTAATGTATTGATACTTCAGAGGAACAAGGAAACATTTTTAGATTTCATTTACTTAATGGCTTACAGATTAATTGAGTTCCAGACAGACCTGGACATTGTTCAGCTAGTTTTAAATATATCACCTCGCTGACAGCGTTCTTCGCACAAGCCTCTTTGGAAATGGAAAATTAAAGTTAAAAATGTTACCAAAAAGCAAAAAAACCCATCTCCCTTGGGAAATAAAAATAGCATCATGGAAGGGAAAGAGGGAGGGGGGATTGAAAACAGGAGAGAAAATGAATAATGGTTGGGAGAAAATGTGTCACTCAATGAGCAGAGTGGTTTCGAATAACTAGAATCTGTCTCAAGGCCACATTGTTCTTAGCTCATCTTGTCCCCTCTCTCTCCTTTCCTCTCCCCCTCACAAATACATTTTCTGAGATTCCATCAAAACGTCAGGTCATTTAAAGTCTAAGCCAATGCACAATGAAGTCAGGGGGATTGGGTCCTTATAGAAGTTCCTCATCACAGATTCCAGGGAAGAGGGACTGCAGTGATCATCTGATCTGACCTCCTGTATAACTCTGGCCATGCAACTTCCCCAAAATAATTCCCAGAGCACATACTTTAAAACAAAAATTCAGTCTGGATTTAAAAGTGGTCAGTCTTGAAGTTCCAATGGTGAATTACTCTCACTGTTAAATATGTACTCCTGATTTCCAATCTGAATTTATCTATCTTCGACTTCCACCTGTTAGACCATGTTATACCTTTCTCTGGTAGACTGAAGAAACTATTATTAAATATTTGTCCCCCACATAGATATTCAGACTGTAATTAAATCACTCTTTGATGTTCTCTTTCTTAAGCTAAATAAATTGAGTTCCTTGCGTCTATCACTATAAGACATGTTTTCTCATCTTTTAATCATTCTTGTGACTCTTCTCTGAACTCTCTCCAGTTTACTGACATCCTCCATGAACTGTAGAAACCAAAACTGAACACAGTATTCCCAGTGGTCACACCAGTGAGAAATACAGAGGTAAAATAACCTCTTCATCCCTACTCGAGATTCCTATTTATGCATCCTAGGCTCGCAATAAGTCTTTTGGCCATGGCATCATACTAGGAGCTCATGGTCAGTTGATTATCCACTACAATTCCCAGATCTTCTTCAGTCACTGCTTCCCAGGATAGAGTCCCCCATTCTGTAAGTCTGGCCTATGTAGTTTGCTCCCACATTTATATATTTAATCATATTAAAATGTATATTGATTGCTTGCACCCAGTTTACTAGGCAATGCACATCACTCTGAATCAGTGACCTGCCCTCTTCATTATTTACCCCACTGCAATTGTCATTTGCAAACTTTATCAATTATGATTTTATGTTTTGTTCCAGCTCACTGATGAAAATGTTAAATAGCATAGGGCCAAGAACCAAACACTGCATGATTCTATGGACAGACACCTACTCGATGACAATTCCCCATCTACAGTTTCATTTTGAGACCTATCAGGTAGCCAGCTTTTAATCCATTTAATGTGTGCCATGTAGATTTTGTTTCATTCTAGTTTTTTAATCAGATGTCATGTAGTACTAAACCAAATACATGACAGAAGTCTAAGTATATTATGCTAACACTATTACCTTTATCAACCAAATCTATAATCTTATCAAAAAAGATATCAAGTTAGTTTGATAGGATCTAGTTTCCTAAAACCCATGTTTATTTGCATTAATTAAATTACCTTGATTTAATTCTTTATTAATCAACTCCTTATCAGCTGCTCCATTTTCTTGCCTGGGATAGATATCAGACTTACAGGCCTATAACTACCTGGGTCATCCGGTATATCCTTTTAAAAATTGGTAAAACTTTAGCTTTCTTCCATTCTTATACAACTTCCTCAGTGTTTCAAGACTTATTGAAAATCATCATTAATGGTCCAGCAAACTCCTGAGCCAGCTCTTTTAAAACTCTTGGATGCAAATTGCATAGACCTGCTGATTTAAAAATGTCTAACTTTAGTAGCTGCTGGTTAACATCTTCTAGAGATACTAGTGGAATGAAAAGTGTGTTGTTACCACTGTATGATGAGACTATGTCATCTGGGTTTTTTCCTGAAACCCAGAACAGAAATATTTATTGAACCATTCTCCCTATTCCACATTATTATTGATAATTCTACCATATGGACTAATGCCATTGTGTAGAGTCTTTTTGTTTCCTAATATATTTTAAAACCTCCTTATTGTCCTTACTCTTGCCATAGACTTCTCAGTGTGTCCCTTTGTTTCCCTTATCAGTTTTCTACAATTACCCACTTCTGATTTTTATTGATTATTATTAACTTCCCCATTCTTCCACTTGTTTTATATACATATTTATAGCTGCCTTCACTTACCTTCTAAACCTGGTCAGCTTTTTAACCAATATGGTCGTCTTCTTTGATTGTGGCTTTTTGAGCATCTCATTAGGTGTTCTTAGAAGATTCCCAATTATCATTCACATTTTTCTTATTAAATTCTTCCTCCCATCTTATCTGGATCAATTATTTTCAGCTTTGTGAAACTGAACCTTTTAAAGTACTAAGTATATATATATAACTGATCTGGACTTTATCAAACTTTGTCTTAACAGATAAAGATGAACTGATCACAGAACTAAAATTTAATAGTAGCTTAGGTCCAAGTGATCATGACTTGATCACTTCGACAATATGCAATCAGAATAAAATCTTGGCTGCATCACTTTGAGTTATGAAATTATCATTTATAATGTTTAGAAATTCCAAGGATGTTTTAGTACTGGCAGCCTGAGACCTCCAGCATATGTCACTCAATTTGAAATCCCCACATGATCACACAATTTTTCCCCCCCTACATATTATGGATAGGTGCATAAAAAGGCATTTATCCTGTTCCCCAATGTGATTTGATAGTCTGTGGAAGACACCAACTGTATTCCATCTTGTGATTTATATGTTAGGACATTGACCCATAAGTATTCAAGATCTTTTTCTTCCAAGCGATCAGTGACTCAGAAACAGATAATCCCATTTTTTAAGAGAGTGTCACTCCCCCTCCCTTTTTGCTCACTCAGTCCATCCTCAACAGGTTATAGCCATTGATTTTATCATTCCAACAGTGCAAATCATCCCACCAGGTTTCACTAATATCACTAGAACGAATTTATGCTCCTAACTGATCACTTCCAATTCTTTTTGTTTGTTTGTTTGTTTGTTATCCAGGCTCATAGCACAAGTGTATAGGCAATTCAAGAATTTCTTCTCTTCATGTCCTTTGGTGCCGTGATTAATTTTGTTCTCAACATCTCAACTTTGTACTAACTGTGCATCACTGGTATGTATGCCGACTCAGCACAGCCAGAGCATTTTTTAGGGCAAGTCTGCACAAGAATTTCACCTTTCACTAACCTCATCAAATGCAACTATTTCTCGTCTACCATGATCAGACCCCTACAGCCTCTGGATCTGGGTAAGGCTACAGAGATGATTATTTAAGACAAATCTAAATGTCAGATAGCAAGGTAAAGTTGTTCCCATTGTACTTGCTGGGTGAGTCTGCTTCATATGGGAAAGTACTTTAGGATTGTTTCCCTCCACAATATTACCCACAATCCGCATACAAATTGAAGGAGCAAAGCCAATACATAATTACCACATATGGGTTCCCCCGCACTCCCCATTGTTAATGACTCTGCAAGAGAAACAGAACTTAAAGAATCCATTATGGCACTGGAATATAAAAGTGAAATTAATAAAGTACTTTATTGACCATGATTGATAGGATTCCTCCCATACAACTGTGTTAATTATCCTAATCAATAGCAAGGGGTAAGGAGTTTGTCAGTGCATGAAAAACAGGATGAGTCAAATTGCTGTAATGCTTGAGTTGGTCAAAATATTGCCAGTTGCAGCAGCATTCAGAGATTGCTACTTCTTCAGAGATATATACATTTGTCAATGTGCTATACCTACAGACCCTCACCCAAAAACTTGTAAATGGATGGAAAATGTGAGATACAAGGGTTGTTGGATGGGATAGAGAGATTTACATGTGGCAATGGTAATGTGTAACATTTATGATAAGGAAGACTTCTTTTTTAATGCTGGTATATTTTGAATCTGTAAAGTCCTCACCTTCTGAAACAAGAACTCTGACAAACCACTACCATAATTTTCTAACAGGAAAGTAATTCAGAACTGAAGACTAGCATAGCTTTTCCTGCATTATAAAACTTCCTTTAAAGCAGGAATTCCACACTGAGAAATACAAAACAGAGAGAAATATATCAAAATATAGAATTGTGTTTCTACTTTGCACTTGTCACAATTCTCCTTGCTATGACTGTTAAAAATTAACAAAGATATTTGCAGATAGATAGGAAACCACAAACACATACAACAATTCCTAATCTAAATTGTCATCCTCCTCATTATCACAAGGGTGCTAATTTTAAATACAGATGCTTTGATAGGCCTCCATATGCTGCATTTAGATGCATGTACAACCATTATTTCCCTAGGTGCCAGCTTCAGTATACAAATGATTTAGAGGTTTTATTTAGATACCTATGTTTGCAAATTGGGCTCTTTGATGGCAAACATTTTGGATTCCAGCCACGTGCAGGCATGTGGGATGGGGAGAGGGGTTAGAAATCAAGGAGCCATCTCTCCTTGCGCCCCCATGTAAAGACCAGGCACAGTAACAGTCTCTGTGGTCTCCTCAGCATAGGAAGACTTGAAGCTAGCATGCACAGTGGCAGTGACTTATTCAAAGGGCTAGCTTTTGCTGTGGCCCCACCCTCTCTTCTTCACAATGTTTCCCTTGTGTAGTCAGCAGGCAAGGGGGGAGGGATTTGCACATTGCCTGCCTGTTGCACTGGGAGTCTTGAAGTTTGCACAGGAATGGTGCATCTCTGCACTGACACCACAGACTTAAAAGCCCAGTCAGGCCCTTTCCATAATAACTTCCATATATTTTCCTCTTTAATAGCCTCAGAACATACTTGTCTCTCTCTGGCATCTGAGCCAGCAGTGCCAGCGTGCGGTGCTTGAGTCCATGTGGAAATTGAAGTCTGTCCTCCCCATGTCTCCCTTTAAGTACTTCTTTGCCTCCTTCCCCCCCAAATCCTCACCTGTCATGACAAAAGGACAGGAATCCTGTGTGGCTCAGACTTCAATGGACATGCTGGCTGCTGCTGGTGGAAACAGAGACAGATATTTTAAATCCTTTTGAGCCAGCTGTGGAGGAAGCTCAGCAGAAATATTGCAATAAAAATTCTAAGCTCTGAAGAACTGTTTCTCCTGATAGTGTCTGTGTGCAAAGAGACATAAGAAGTGTTCTGACTGCCAACTCAATCCCCAGCTAAAAGATTTTCAAACCCTTCCTGTTTTGGAGAAAGCCTTTCTAAGCTTAAGAGGACCCAAAGGGAAGCTTACGAAAAGCAGGGGTCTGCTACTTCTAAGTTTGAGATTTCATGGAAGGGGTGGATAGGCATACAGCAAAGTGTGCCCCTTCCTTCTAAATCCCTGGATGGTCAGGATAGAACTCCTCTGCACTTCAGTACTGCCTCATCCCTTCTAAATAAACAGCTAGCTCTGTAATTTTATTTAAAATAAAGAAGGAGTTTTGTCTCCAGGAATGCTGGAATTACACCAAACATTTTTTGTTGCACTCTACGAATAACAAAGGCCAATCACCTACGTTGTTGGTTTAGAACAATGATTTGGAAACTTTCTCGTATTGCTAGTCGCTTCTTAAATGAGATAGGACAGGTGGAAGAGGTTGGTTCTAAGTAAGAAAGAAGAGCAATCTATTCCAGACAAAACGAATAATGAAAGAAATTCAGTAAGCCAAATCCTGACGTTTTGATACAGATTTTTACTTAGCTCTTGCATCAGCAAATCCCCTCCTGGCTTTGTTTAGAATTGTCTCAGTAAAGATGAGAACAACTTACTAAGGACTTGTGGATGTAACCTATCATGTTTTATTTTCTTATGGATCATTTTCCTTTTGATTCAGCAAGAGCAAAATTGTCTATTGATCAGTAGATATTCACTAGATGCTTTTGCATATGCTAAGTGCTAAGGGTAGAAAATTGTGCTAAACAAGAAAGAAAAAAGTTAACACTGCCTGTGCCTACATATTTTAAATGGTCTTCCAATGATCTTTCTATCGGGAAATTATCTCTTACCTCAACCCACCCCCCAATAATTTTTCAGAAAGGTTTCCATCAAGGAAAACATATAGGTATATAAAAAGTATGACAAATTGTTGGCAATCCAATTATTATTATCTTATTATTATTACTTATTTGTATGACATTAACATCTAGAAGTCCCAAATGAGCTCAGGCCCCGATTGTGCTAGGCATTTTACATATACATAGTAAGAGCCAGTTCTTGCCCTGCAGAGTTTACAGTCAAACTAGACAAGACAGACAAAGGGTGGGCATAACAGAGTCCTCAGAGAGTCAGGTGGCTTAGTGGTTAGCACACCCAGCTTGCAGTCTTCAACCTCCCAGCGGGATGAGCCTGCAGTTCATTTCCTAATCCTTGTACATGGCTTATCTTCACCTCAGGGTTTTCAACATCCTTACCCTCTCCTTACTAGAAGGGGATGGGGTGGAAAGTGGTTTATGCTCCTCCCGCAACAAGAGCAGTTGCTAGGGAAGCCCGAGCCTTCTCACTCCAGCAGGCTCTGACATAGCACCCTACGAGAAACAACAACGGCTGGCACGCTGGAGTGCCCCAGATTGGCCTCCTTTGGTCACTGCCTACTATCCATCTCCCCCAGCATCTCCAAGTCCAATATGAGATCGCAAGAGAAAAGAAAAGACCACTAAACCTTCAGCCCAGACAGGCTCCGCAGGCAATCTTCTTCCTCATAGGCAGGCTTTTTCAGCACCCTTCTTCATGAGCCCTCAGAGTAGGTTCTCCCTTCTGAGCTGAGTTGCTCTCTTTTAAGCTTCCTTTCTGACTGGAGCATGATCTACATGTCTGAAGGGATGGGGTATATGGGCCCAGTGTTGTCTTTTAACCCCTTCGGACCCAGTGTGGTGGTTTGTATGCCCCCTTACAGTGGGTAAAATAAATCTTATTATCGTCATTTAACAGATAGGGAATTGAGATGGTAAGTGATTTCTCCAAGGTTACATAGAATATTTGTGACAAAGCTGGAAAATTAGCCCAGATCTCTTGGTTCCCAGTCTAGTATTTCAACCAGAGATGGTATTTTCTCCTTCACTGTCCCCAGCATGAAAACACATTGTAAATGTGTCCCTTGATATCATAATGATCATGTCCTTTTTTGGAAAACGAACTCCACTTTTGCTGTATCATGGAATTAAGCTTAGGTAAACACTGTTGTTTTGGTATTCGATCCAGAATTTAATATCAGGTAAATCTGAGTGAATAAATCACAATACATAATATAATGAATGTAACCTTCTTTTCTGTTCACCAGTTGTCTGCAGGCTACTTACAATTTCCCTATTTTATTTGTTAATTCACAATTTGTTGCTGAATACTTCCAGTGAATAATTTGCAGTCTGTAGATTGCTTGTGAGCAGTTTGCAAATGGATGAAATTTGAGATTTACTGGTTGGATGAATCATATTTTTGATTGGATGAATCATATTTTTGTTCCATCATTGGACGAGCAAGGTTACTATGGTCAATATTTTAATCACTGTCTAAAACTACCTTGTTTTTGTTGTTGTTGTTGAATTACAGCATGCTGGTATGTGAGAAACAAAGCCACAAATGTTCAGGGAAATTTGTGAAGAGAGGAGAAATCCCTGAGGTGTCTTGAGTCATTTCCATAGAAGGCCTTGGAAATTAACACCAGCCCTTTAAATTGGACCCTATATCTATGGAGAGTACAAAGGGAAAAGGTGCCAGGGTAGAGTACTATAAAATGAAGGGAAGGAAAATGTGGATACAGGTGAATATAGAGAGCAGGTGAAGTACAGGAGCTGGAGAAGAGCTGGTGAGTTGGGAAGAAGATGAGTGAGGAAGGGAGATGAGAAAGGGAGAACTACAGGTTAGTGATGGGGAGGGCATAGAAAGTGATAGAGGTTTAGGAGAAGTGAGCTCATGTCTAAGAGCCAGCTAAGTAGACAAGTTCTCAAGACTTGATGCAGTGGACCACAACCATGAGTACAGTCTGTAAAACATGTTGGGATCCTTCTACATGGAAGGAATGGCTGGTTAAATATGAGATCATTATCGCTTCTGATTTTTCCTCTTTGCTGTTTATAATATGACTAAACTTCAAAATAGCCAGCATCTCACCTCTTCCTCATCTGATGCCAGATACTAGAAGCATACTGACACTAGAAGCATAATACAAAGGCAGAGTGAGAAACATATGACAAACAATGCCTTTAGCATAGAGACTTCCCCTATTAAAGAATCCTCCTCCACCGGCTAATTCATGAAAAGATATTAAGGTGAGTAATGAGAGAAGGGGAAAAAACAATAACACCATTCTTTGTGGAGGCTAGTGGTAGTGGTTGGTAGGAAGATAATCATAAATAAATCAGTTTCAATTAATGCAGAAGCTCATTAATTTATCCTTCTATCTTCCCACAGCATTGGACTCTTTGAATTTCAGCATATGAACATTTGTATCATGTGCAGGCACACGATGATTACAAACAGAGAGACAACATACTCTGAGTGTCAATCTATTATGGTGGATAAATGGTTCACTTTAACACTTAACAATGTCTACCAGCTTCATTAACAGATGGGTAAAAAAAAATCACTTTGTTAACCAGTCCATAGGATTTCTCTGCCTACAGTTGTTAGAAATTATTGCCAGATTTGCTTTGGGTTTCCTGCTTTGAGTGGGTCTAAAAGGCAACTCCAGACTCTGGGATAAAAAGAAAAGGCTACTTACATGGAAACTACTCATACAGCAACTTTTTGTCTTCCAAAGGTCAAGCTTCCTACCTGGCATGGACTCATTATTTTTAGAACCCTGGACTTCAGATGAAAAATGTGTGCCTGCAACTCATAAGATTAAAATGCAATGGCCCAGATCTTCACTTGATGTAAATTGGCCTAGATCTATTGACTTACACTGATTTACACCATCTGAAGAGCTGGCCCATTGTATTTTAATCTTACAAATTGCAGGTGCACATTTCTCATTTGAAGTCCAGGTTTCTAAAAATAATGAGTCCCTTCCTAGTAGAAAGCTTGACCTTTGGAATGCATAAGGTTGCATCCATATGAGTAGCGTTGGCCAATGCAGGTTCCAAACTGATTACCTGTCTCGATTATTTCACAAGTCTCTAAGTAAGTTTCTATTTGCAGTCATGACCTTCTGTTACATTCAGAGTTGCTTGTAAAATTTACATTCTAAAGGTAAGCAGGGGACTGCTACTTCACTAAATGCAAAGGAATCAATCAACATGGCATGAACTTAGCTGATCCCCCAAAATGTAATCGGCTCAAGTCCCTTAGCATTTGCCACACAAAACTAATGGAAACTTCAGGTATGCAATGGTATTTCTAGAAATGTCTTATACATTCAAATGCTCCAGGTAATCCACAAAGACGACCCCGAGTGCACTGAGATAAGTGAAATGAAAAACAAATGTCATATTATGGTTTACAAAGTGCCATAAAGGTGCTGAGAATTTACCAATTGCTAGAACTGTCTATGGGACAGTTACATTCTAAGCTTCCCAGTCTTAGAGCCTTCTTGGAAGGCACTACAGGAATGCAATGGAAAGAGAGGGCTTTATTTAGTGATAACGCAGATCATTACAAACCTCAGGAGCACTTACAGCTATCCTGACTAGCTCAGTACCACATTCCCCAGAAGAACAAGAAAGGGAAGGAAACAGAAGAGGAACACGAAAATAAGCAGTATGCAGAAAAGTTTCCCTCTTGTGGAGGAAATGACCAAATACAATGATTAGGAAGTTGAGCAAGGCAATGGGACAATTTGAAAGAGAGAAGGTCTGTGCTCATGTTCTTTAGTGCTGGTTGAAGATTTTTGCACAAAAACATTTTTGGAAAAAGAGAACATTTTTTTAAAGAAAAATTTTGCAACCCCTCTCCCCTGCAAAATTGAACTTGGTTTTTTTTAATCCAAATCATTGTCCATTACCACATTTTCAGATAGTTTGCTGATGGGAGACAGATAGTATATCAATCTGATTATTCAGCCTTCGCATGGTGATCTTGTGCTGCATTGGGTTAATCAAATTATTTCACCTATGAAAACGTATATTCAAATTCTGATTTAGACAGTAACTGAAATGGTTGATGATTTTATTCTAGTTACTAATGGACTTTTTTCATATCACAAAGCTATCATATATTCTGGCACATCTTTTCATAATTATTTGACTCTGCTCAGCACTGAAGAGAAATGGAAGACTTGTGTGGACACAAGACTGAAGTATCAGAGGCTGGTTGCTGTCCAAGATTTAGATGTATTGCTAAGTTGTGTTAGAGAAGCTTGCATAATATCTATTGGAACTTTGCCTGGTTTTAGCCCTCTAGACTGATTCAGATTTGAAATAAGGCATATATTTTTAAAGTGAGGATAATTAACCACTGGAACAATTTACTAAGGGTTGTGGTGGATTAGCCATCATTGGAAATTTTAAAAGAATGGATTTTTTTTCTAGAAGATATGTTCTAGTTCAAACAAGAATTAATTCAGGGAAGTCATATAGTTTGTGTTATGCAGGCAGTCAGATAAGATGATCACAATAGTCGCTTCTGGTTTTTAATATATGAATCCAATCTTTCACTTGCATGAACTCTAAATTCACCTTCCTATCCCACCATTACTACATCACTGAAATACAGTTAAGGTCATTTAAGTGCTACATCAGATCCATCAAATCAATGTAAACCCTTAAAAGAAGGAAATGTTAGTTAAGGGATCCATCTTTACCATGCTGTAAAACGCACACATCACTGAATCCTTTCTGAGTTACAGACTCTGCCCCTCAACAAGTACATTCAAATTAACTACAAAGTATATTGTCATATATCATACACATCATATTCCTCCCAACCTCCCACTGTATCTTTAAGGCATCTTTTAATGGGAACTTTTATTCTAGAATTTGTCCAAAAGAGAACAACATCAATGTGTCTTTAAAATAATGTTGTCTTGAAAAGAGAAGGTGGGGAAAAAACTTTGGCTTGAAACATAAGGTTTGCATTGTATCCAGTTCTAATGTTACGATCTGTTAGACTAATAATTTCTTGACAGAATTTGTATCTCACAGGTGCCTGACATCTACAGACTTTTCTCTTGCAAAAAGACTTTAGGTTATTTTACTTTGAACAGATTTTTGTACCATTAAAACAATCAAATCTGCAATTGAAGAACATAGTTTTAAAGAGCTGTACTTACAGCAAACATTTTACAACCTGCTCTGCATACTCTTCTTCATAACGCAGCATAAGAGACGAGAAATACAAAGAGTTAAAACCAAGACATTCCATGGGCTTGGTGTTAGGTTGTTATAGAGCAAGTTACACACTTAACAGCAATGAATGTAAGAACACAAAGGGTTACATTGTGAAAGAGACTGTGAGCTAATGTAAACCAGAAGCATAACATTCAAGAAAGTAAGATTGTGGTTCATCTCATAAAGCTTGTTAAAAGTGAAGTTAGGACTTTATATTGTATATTGTATCAGTACACCAAATAATACAAATCACAACTGGATTTTTTTTAATTAATAATTTTTATATCCAGGTTGACTATTTCATCTCACACTCAATCATCATTTTTTGAAAATAAATGGCACTCTCAGATTAGTTTAATTTCCTCAGCATTTACCTATTTCTTAAATAAAACATGGACTAATTATATGCTGTTTTAATCCATCCGTCTTTTAGGCTCTGTCTATACCCCTATCACATTATTTGCATGCAGGATTATTTGTTGTTATTATTAATGTGTTAAGTGCAAAAGATGTGCTCAGGACTGTACATGAAGACTTATGGCAGGAGATCATTCTTGTGCCAATGAACTTGCAGACTAAGCCTCCAATTCTATTTCCATTGAAGTCATAGTCTAAACTTCCACTGGCAGAGTGGTACAGGTCTAGTCATTTAATGGCCATTCACCAATTTGTGATGCACTATCTACCCTTCCTCTCTGTACTTTACCCACTGACAAGGCTTAGCATTTGTCTGCCTCGCAGAAGTAGTCAGATTTAAGGAGGGATTTGAATGAGGAGAAGGTGGATGGGTGGGGTAAAGGGACAGGGAGAACATTCAAGGTGTGTGGGGCAACATGCAGGAAGGCGTGGAAACTACAGCGGGGGAAGGAAAGTGAACACCAGTGGAGGGGGGATTCCTGAGAGGAGTGAAAGGTCAAGAATCAGTATGATGAGAAAGCAGAGCAGAGTTTTAAGCAGGGATTACATGAACAGAGTTGAAAGTGAGAACAAGATTAATGCATTTGATTGTGAATACTAGAAAGAAGCAGGAAAGAGATTCACACAGGGGGATATAATTGGTGGCATTTGAGAAAGATTATTTTAACTACCACTGTCTGGATAGACTAGAGCGCAGTTAAACAGCCTGGGATCTCCAGACAATCAAACAAACAAACTCTCAGGATGGCAACAGTCTAATGGCAAGTTTTCTTTCCCTTCACAGGGAATAACAACAACCCGGGCAACTCCCCTGCTCATTCTAGGGCTTTCATATAAGAGTCCTCAGAGTCTGAGAAAAACAAGAGCACTACCCTCTGGAACCTGGTTTCACCCTCAGCAAACTCACACTGCTTGCTTTCTATGCTTTTTATATCCCGCACCTGACCCCTGATAGGTTATTGAGCCTATCAGGGTGTGCTTTATGCCCCTTAACTTTTCCCTATCTGCTTCTACATCACTGAAGAGCTAACAAGGAAATGGAGTGTTGGGCTGAGGCACATGCCTCCTAAAAACACACTCAAGGCACTCTAAGGACTTAATGAGACCTAAATGTGTTGCAAAATGCCTCACATGTGGGAGCTCAGTAGGCCAGAAAGAAGTAGTCAAGGTGAGAGATAATCAAAGGCAAAGCAAGTGTTTCAAGTGGTGGGGGCAGAAGGAAAGCTCAGATGGAATGTATTGCTGTCAACAGCTGGAGATGAAAGGCTTCAGTGGAATGTAGAGAAGTATATTTCATGCACTTCCCTTGGATTGGATTCTTCTCAACTGATTGGTGAGCCCTGAACGACATTACCTGAAGGTTGAGAGTTTTAGGAAGACAACCTTTTCTTCTCATCAGGTAATTCTTCCATGCATCATGATGGAAACTCTTCAAGCTGCTTTGAACAGAAGCATCTTGAGAGTAATAATTGTGTTCACCCTACAAGTGCTTCCTTTTCTCTCACTGTCATCCTGTTAAACGGGAAAGCCACTTGACAGCCTATACTTGACATTTCTGCATATCACGTAGTTGGGATGTAAATCCACTATTAGAGTCAAGTCAGGAGTTCTCATCTGCCCATTAAAAAACGTAGCAAAAGATCCTTATCTAATATCTATTACCCTGTTTGCTGGAAACAATTCTTTGCATTCTGTATTCCCTGGTTTACAAAAAATAAAAAAATAGAAAACTAGGCATAGGGTTTTTTTTCTTTTCCTTAATTGTAAAAACAGAATGATACATGGGGAAAATAGGGAGGACACTAGTGGGGAAACTTGCTGTTCTTATCATTTGTATTATTGTTACACTTAGAGACTCCATCCAAAGTTGGGACCATCTTACTAGGTACTGTACATAGTAAAAGACAGTTCTTGCCCCAAACATTTATGATGGAAGGCAGACAAAGGGTTAGAGAAAGGGGTGGAGATAGTCTGGGGGCAGAATGGGGCTAGAAGCCTGGTGCTCCCTCCCTACCCCCCATGGAGACTGGCCTGGGCCCGGAGGCAGAGCAGGACTGGGGGCTGAACAGGATTGGGAGAGAAGCTGGTCTGGGAGTGGAGCAGGGCTGGCAGTGTGGTACTCTCTCCCCGCTCCCCTTGGGGTCTGGTCTGGACCCTGCCATATGTCCCCTTGAACATTCCTTCGTGCCACCCTATAAGGGTGCATCCCACAGTTTGGGGACCACTATTTTATCCTGACCCAGATGGACCAGCTGTAGAGGTGAGAAGATAGAACAATTTTCCATTGTAGTTCAGTCCTTGGATTCTTTAATGAGGTTACCAGGTGTGTCAATGACAGTCATGCCCGTCCACTGAGAACTTGCTTGAGTCTACCAGGAGGCCCTTAGGGCACTGTACAGATATTTGAGGATATCAACTTTCATTCACTAATGACCTTTCTTTGTATGGGCATATTATTAGGCTGGAAAAGCAATACATTACAAAGTCTGTTTACCAAGGAATGCCAATACACTGCCAGCAATCCCCTTGTTTCCAAAGCTTCAGTGGTGCTATATGGTGACATAAACAGAGCATCCAGACAAATGGTCTCAAGGACCTAGCTACAGATCAATCCAGGTTGTGCTTGATCTGCAAGAAGGCTATGTCCCCCCTTTAGGATTTGCCATGATGATGCTGGTAGGACTACAGGATTACATTAATGCAAACTAAGAACCTTTTAGTTTCCAACTGCAGCATCCATACGAGGGAGCTCCAGCTCAGCACTTTGATGCACACAGCTATTGGCATGCCCATTATCCAAACTGCAGGGCAGTGTAGACAAATCAAGTGGTAGCAGATCCCAATTGAAATCCCTTCTCCCCCTGAGGTGGAAAGAGGAATTGAACAAGGATCTCCCACAGCCAGGTGAGTACCTTAACCCTGGGCTAAAAGTGATGAAGGAACTCTTCCTCCTCTTCTCCAAACAGTATGGGTGCCTAACACCAAGAAAGACTTTTCAGCTGAGAATCCCAAGCAGAGGGAGGCGCTGTCCTGCGTCCTGGACGTAGACACCTATCCCCAGGAGAGGGACTTGGGTAGCTAAAGTGAGGCACTGAACTCAGGCTTTATGAATGCTAATGATTTTCTAAGTGCCTAAAAGTCAGGTGTAGGAGTCAGTGTCAGTTCCTTTGTGAATCTAGCCCTGTGGTTCTAGTGGTTCTAAGAATCTTTGAAGCGAAGTTGGGCATTTGGTATTACTGATTTACAGGCTAATGCCCAGAAGGCATTTCCATTTCCGCAGTTGTACTTTAGTAGCAGTATTGGTATGCAAACTGAGTTCTTACTGAAAGGCTTGTGTATAAGCTATGTTCCACAATGAGCTTTGTGGACCGGACACACGATGGTCAAGTCTCAAAAGATTCAGTTCAGATAGGTACCCAAACAGTCCAAACCTGACCCATACTTTTCAAACCTTTACTGACTTCCTTATAGTGACCACCCACCATCAATCACCAGATCCAGCTCCCTCTCTTCCTGGATTTTACCCTCTTTTGTAGTAGCTAGAGAGGAGCTCAGCCACTTCCCTTCCCTTTGAGTCTTACTGCAGATTAATTCAAATATAGCACAATCCAGAGCCATATCCCAGCATTTCCAAAACAGATGAGAGTTTCTTAAATTGCAGCTGGGACAATGAAGTTTTGGGCTCCACAATGCCATCATGGGAAGGTAAGGAGAGGGGCCCTGTTGGAAGAATAGTGGAGGACACCAGACACCAGATTCGAACTTCTTCCTTTGTATGGGGAGAGAGAGAGAGTTGACCTCAACTAAACTTCATCTAATGTAGAAAATAGTTTGGTTCAATAGAGAGATGAAGGTTTTAGTTATTTCTTATTTTAACCTCAGTTCACTGAGCCCTAGATTTGAGCCTGTAGGCAGCGTGGCCTAGTGGATAGAACACTAGATTGGGATTAAAGAGAAGCGCTTTCTATTTGAACTCTGCCACTGGATTGCTGGGCAGGTCACACCACTGACCTTGTTACCCAGGGTTTATAAGAACCTAACGTAGTGGTAATTTAACTGTTTTTCTCTAGGCTGTGTCAGGAATAAATCAATGGGGGCAGAGCTCGTCCATCTGATATATAATTGATACAAACCAGAATGCTTTTACCTAAAACTACTTTTTATTCGTGCACACAGATGCCATTGCGGTAGGTTTAGAACATTTCAAAACAATTATATTTACCTAAAGTTAAGAAATGGTTTAGAGGGATCAGTGGCCAGGCTTCAGGGGGCCCCACCTTCCGTTTAGCTGCTGGGGAACTTAGATGTCAGATCCTTGCCCAAAAAAAGCTTCATTGGACCACTCCAAAGCAAATTCTTTGGCCTAATCTTTTATAGCTAACTTCAAACAAAGCACATAACCTAGAGTGACTCCTAGTGATCACCTAGTGGATCTCCTTAATAGGTCACCAATTATCCTACTTTCAGCAAAGCTACTCATTATCTCTTATCGTCAAAACATTTTCAGTCATAACAGCAATGAAACTTACATGTTGATGGTGTCAGAGGTGCTCAGGACCTATGTCGGCTGTCCAAACATTCCTTCTGTTCTCACAATACATTCACGTCTTATCCCATCCTCCCATTCTGACAGCAAAACTGCAAACATGCAGTTATTTGGCCTCGCCTCTCAGGGCCTAAGATTTTCCTAGCAGCGGGATGGTTGGTTTTCAGTGGGCCGTGGCTGAACATACAAAATTGCTGACTGCAGTACTGTCAAATTCTGGACTAATAAGCAGGAATGTCAAATTCTGGGGTAACAATCTGTGCCTCAGTTTCACCATCTGTAAAATGGAGATAATAGGGCTTACCTTGTGTAATGTGCTTTGAGATCTGTGGATGATAAATGCTATATCAAAGCTAGGTATTATTATTACAGTGTTGCCTGCGTCAGCTTTTTCAAAATTGCTGAGTTTTGTAATTAAAGGAAAGTGCCAGCATGGCACTATTTTATGGGAACTAATCTAGTCCCTGAATGGAAAAGCTGACAAAGCCAAATAGTTTATGCCCATGAATAAAGCAAATTATTGCCCTGTCCAATGATAGAACAGTATTATTATCACTATGACACAACTGGTATTGATACTGTGACTTGTCTAGAAATAAGAATTGTTGTGTTGAATAAGGCAAACCAATCGAAGATCTGCACTGAGGGAAAAGCCAGGAAGCTGTGTTGTGATGCAAGTACTCTGAAATAATGTCCATACTTTGGAAGAGGAGAGGGCGCCAGGTTCTGTAAGAAAGAAAACTGGCTAAATGAATTCCATAAGAAGCAAGCAAAGGGAAGCGTATGTCCCAACCAAACTTAATTGAAATGAGAGGTTTACAAGGTTTACAACTAAGTGGCACTTTGAAGTTTAAATAATATTTTTCATGATGTTTGAATAATCTCCCCTCATGTTTATAACAGCTAGGCAACCAGGAAAGTTAAATCAGTTTGCTTCTTGACCTTTTTTACCCTGTGTTGCTCACACACTGACTTGTTACTGTTTGGTTTCACAGCAGTACTGTACTCTGCGTGCTTGTTTGTTATTGTAGAGTTACTCCTGAGGGCTGACTTGCTGTCTATGACTTGAGGAGGAGAAACGATCGTTAAAAGAAAAACAAAAAGATCATATTATAAAAACAAATGTTCACCAAACAAACAATGAACATGCATATACTCCTCCTCTCCAGCTCGCAAACCATAGGATATGAACATTGATACCAGACTTGCAGGACTGTGTAATCAGACATCTTTTTTTTTTCTCCTCTTGGAGTTTTAAAACTGCTTTCCTCCACCTATTTAGTATTTGTTCCAAAGAAGAAGCCATGCTGTTTAACATCACTTTCCTCCAGGAGTCATGGGGACTGTGAGAGAACTCTTTTAAAGGGAAAAAATATTTTGAAAAATAACGGAGGAGAATTTCCTCAGAAAGGATTGTTTCTCTCTTCTGTTCATCTACTGTCATCCTCCTGGGACCAGGCAACTTTTTCCTTTGTGTACAAAGACAGCGCCAGCTCCAGAAGTTCTTGTCGTGCTCCTATTGAAGAGCCTTTAAGGTTAACACATTGCCAACATAAATGATCATATTCACTAGTCACTTCATTCCCATGTGAACAGACACATGACAATCAGGTACAGCTTTCAGGGTCAGATCCTCAATGGGTGTAAATGAACATAGCCCCATTGGCTTCAAGGCATTGATTGATGTCAGTGTAGCTATGCTGATTTACACCAGCTGAGGGGCTGGCCCCTCAAACTCCAGATGGGAGTAGATAGGCCAGGAAGCAGGTGAAAGAAAGAGTGATCTGTACAGGAGCAAGGAGAGAATCAAATGAACAGAATGTGGATGAATGGGGCGTTAGGGACAAGGGCATGACAGCATCAGGAACAAGCTCCTTCTGAGTAGGAGAATCTTGCATCACCTAGGCACCGAGCCCTATCATCTGAACAATGAATGGCACTGGGAATGTTCCAGAGTACGCCACATTCTGCCCCAGTCACTAGATATATTCGTGTTGCTTGGAGGGCAGTGCTCACGGGAAAGAAGGAAAGCTAAATAAAAGGTAAAAGAAATAAACAGATGATGGGGATCCGCACAGACCAGCTGAGAAACCTCTTTAAAGACCAAAAAGTATTAGGCCATACTGAAAACAGTTGGGAGAGTTACAACAGTGAGTGCTGCCTTACCTGTCAAAGAGATCAGACTCAAGGCAGGGGCCAACTCAGTAGCCCGGAGGGCATGTTCTCAAACTGGGGTTCACTAACAGGTGCCAGAGAGGGGCACCCACCCTGTTCTTCTCAGACTGCTAAATGAGAGAAGGATCCTGACTATATCTCTGCTACATGGGAAGATGGGGGCAGGGAGGTATCTCACTATGGAAAACATTGTGAGCCACTGACTTAAAGGCACTCTAGGTCATGTTCAGTGTAAACAAAACTGGAATTCCAGGCTTGGTTTCTCTCCCCTTGAGCATACAGGGACAGTAGACTTCCTATGTATCTCAGCAGTGACACAGACTCCACCCACAGTAGTTTATTGACCCATTACTGTGAGTAATGATCAGTAATGAATCCCTGTGACCAGCTTAGCTGAGAGGGTAGACTGGACTAAGTCATTTTCAGCACCGATATAGGAAGTAGGATGGAGATTTGGGAAAAGTGGGATATTATGGTGCTGATGAGGCACAGCATTACTGTTTTTTTTAAGGGGGATGAGTTAAGCGATAGTAAAGCTACAAGTGTGCTCCTGCGGGTATGGCACTGGGCTGGGAGTTAGGAGACCAAGGTTCAATTTCCAGCTCTGTCACTAACTTGCTGTGTGACACTGGGCATGTTTCTGCACCTCTCTATGCCTTTCTTTCCTGTCCTACGGTGGCCATCTTGTCTATTTAGACTGTAAGCTCTTCAAGGCAGGACTAACACTCACTATGTGTTTGTACAGAGCCTGGCATCATGGGGCTGTGATCTTGCTTGGATTCTTTAGGCGCATTGTAATAATACATCATAATAATCATCATCATGTTGGATAGTGCTTTACTGCACAAGTAGTGCCATAAACCTCAGTGGGACTCCATACAGAGTAAGGTACTATTCAGTGTGAGTACAGGCACCACAATCTGGCCCATAGTGAGGTCACAACAAACAAGGCCTGTGTATAAACATGCTATATGCAAAGGGGGAAAAAAAGCCAGAATAAATTCAACCTGAATTCACCACTGCACAGCACCTGGGTTTTAGACCAAGACAGTTTCCTCACCAAGACCTGGAAGGCTCCCAGTCTGAGGTGTGGGTGTGTGTTCTGCAATGGGGGAAAGGGAATCTGATAAAGGAGAAAAGCAGGCAAACTGGAAAGAGGAAAGAAATGTAATGCTATTGGGCTCATTTGGATGGTGACATCATTGCCAAGTAGAAAAGGACAAAATCAGTGGTGAAAGATATGTTATCTTCATGCCTAGAAAACAGAGTTAGAAATAATAAAGGGAAAAAAAAATAGAAGCCCATATAAAAAGGAATGACTACTTTTGATATCCCAAATCCCAGGCTTACTATGTATGACAGTAATGCCAGCCCTGCTCCTTTTATTATCTACCACATACCTCCATTTATTTCGATAGTTATGTTTTGATATATATGCAGTAAACAAAGCATTGCCAAAACCTCACAGTGGAATTAACAAAAGAGGGCAAAGCTGTGCAGGCATGGCTGGAAAAAAGAAGAGGTTTACTAAGCTGAATGCAGAAGCTGGCAAGAAATCTTGGGCAAAAGTACCAAAGCAGCTTTAATTCAGTTAGTTTGCTTAGTTCTTTGGATCGATGTCTCTTTGATGTACAGAGAATTACTGCGGGATGAGCATGTCTAGAAGAGACAACAAGTAAAGCAGATCTGCTGTCTCTTCTTGTATTTTCCTCCAGCTTCGCATCATTTGAAGCCAGGAGCGAGTACAAACAAGTGAAGCTAGGCAGAAAACAGATGATTCCTCCACAATCAGTTCACAAATAATTAGACAGGTTCAATGTATGTTGTTAGCTCTCCCTCTCATGGCTAAAACTCATTAAATCCAATCGGAGGCATGCAACAAAAGAAAGCAGATGCAGATTTTATATTTGATATGGGGATGGCAGGATAAGGAATGGGAGAGATTTTGCTCTCTAGCCAGAAGGTCTCAATATCTAGTTGAATTTCTTGTTCAGATCCAAAATAGAAGTGTAAACCAAGGTCCTTTAGAATGACAGGATGTATCAAAAGAGGCTAATGGGATATGGAATATGTCACCTCTAGTTTGATATACTATCGCCCAAACTGGAAACAATCATACATTTTTGCTGAATAATAGCTATTTGTTGGTTTGTGTGAAACGAGTTGCTGGTCCCAGGTCAGTTTGTAGCCGATCACATAAAAACATAAGAACAGACATACTGGGTCAGACCAATGGTCCATCTAGCCCAGTATCCTGTTTTCCAACAGTGGCCGATGCAAGTGCTTCATAGGGAATGAAAAGAACAGGTAATCATCAAGTGATCCATCCCCTGTCGCCCATTCCCAGCCTCTGGCAAACAGCAATCCCTGCCTATCCTGTCCAATAGCCATTGATGGAACTATCCTCCATGAATTTACCTAGTTCTTTTTTGAATCATGTTATAGTCTTGGGCTTCACAACATCCTCTGGCAAGGAGTTCCATAGGTTGACTGTGCATTGTGTGAAGTAATATATCCTTTTGTTCATTTAAAAACTCCTGCCTCTTAATCTCATTTGGTGACCCTAGTTTTTGTGTTATCAGAAGGAGTAAATAACAACTCTTTATTTACTTTCTCCATACAAGTCATGATTTTATAGACCTCCATCATATCCCCTCTTAGTGATCTCTTGTCCAAGTTGAAAACTCACAGTTTTATTAATCTCTTCTCATATGGAAGCTTTCAATATCCCTAATCATTATGTTGCCCTTTTCTGTACTTTTTCAATTTAAATATTTTTTTTTGAGCTGGGGCTACCAGATCTGCATGCAATATTCAAGATATGGGCGTACCATGGATTTATAAACAGCAATATGATATTTTCTGTTTTATTATCTTTCCCTTTCCTAATGACTTCCAACATTCTGTTAGCTTTTTTGACTGCCACTGCTCATTGAGTGGATGTTTTCAGAGAACTATCCACAATGACTCCAAGATCTTTCTTGAGTGGTAACAGCTAATTTAGACCCCATCGTTTTGCATGTATAGTTTGGGATTATGTTTTCCAATGTGCATTATTTGGTATTTATCAACATTGAATTTAATCTGCCATTTTGTTGCCCCAGTCACCCAGTTTTATGAAATCCCTTTGTAATTCTTTGCAGTCTTTTTTGGACTTAAGCATCTTGAGTAATTTTGTATCATCTGCACATTTTTCCACAGTTTACCCCTTTTTCCAGATCATTTGTGAATATGTTGAACAGTACTGGTCCAAGTACAGACATCTGGGGGACACCACTATTTACTTCCCTCCATTCTGAAAACTGATAATTTATTCCTACCCTTTGTTTCTTATCTTTTAACTAGTTACTGATCAGGAGAGGACCTTCCTTCTTATTACCTGACAGCTTACTTTGCTTAAGAGCCTTTGGTACGGGACCTTGCCAAAGGCTTTCTGAAAATCTAAGTACACTATATCCACTGGATCACCCTTGTCCACATGCTTGTTGACCCCCACAAAGAATTCTAGTAGATTGGTGAGTCATGATTTCCCTTTACAAAAAACATGTTGACTCTTCTCCAACAAATCATATTCATCTTAGTGTCTGATAATTCTGTTCTTTACTATAGTTTCAACCAATTTGCCTGGTATTGAAGTTAGACTTACCGGCCTGTAATTGCTAGGAATGCTTATGGAGTCTTTTTTTTTTTAAATTGGTGTCACATTAGCTATTTTCCAGTCATCTGGTACAGAAGCTTATTTAAAGATAGGCTACATTCAACAGTTAGTAGTTCTGCAATTTTACATTTGAGTTCCTTCAGGACTCTTGGGTGGATACCATCTGGTCCTGGTGACTTATTACTGATTAATTTATCAATATCTTCCAAAACCTCCTCCAATGACATCTCAATCTGGGACAGTAACTCAGATTTATCACCTAAAAAGCATGTCTCAGGTTTGGGAATCTCCCTCATATCATCAGCCATGCAGATCAAATAAAAGAGAGAGAGGTAGAGATAGTCACAAGCAAATAAAAGTGAAAATGTGCATCTAAGTCTAAAACTTAATCTAGCAAGATACAGTCTTTGTTCAAGATAGTTTCTATATCGCACAGTCTCCTTTCCAGCTTTTTACTGGCCAGCCTGGTGAGGACCCATCACGGAGACCAAATCACTTGTTTTCTTTCATTTTGTCTATACTATAGGTTACTTCAGTATAGTATTTACATTGTGCAGGGGTATGAATAATCCATGCTGGTGCAGACATGCTATGTCGACGGGAGAACTTCTTGCAGAGGCAGAAGTTATTCAGTTCTCTCCCATCAGCTTAGGGATTCTCCACCACCAGTGCAACAGTGTCACAGCTACAGCAGTGCTGTTGTGCCACTGTAAGTGCTGTAGTATAGATAGATGTAGCCTTTGTCTCCTAAGGTGAAGGATAAAGATTGAGTCTCTCTCTGTTCCGTATATCCCCAAAGGGATGTCTTTGTTTTACAACTCTGGAAGGCCTCTTGGGGATTCAGTCTCTCATGTCTCTCTGCAGGAGTCATGTTTATTCTCTCTCTTGAGTTCAGGATCAGGATAACACCCACTAGTTTAGTTTAGTTTAGTTTAGTTTGGATCTGTTTACTGCTAATATGTAAATTGAGGAAAATCCACATTTCTTTGTCTAGGACTGACCTGTTTATCATCTTTATCTAGGCTAGGCTGCATGCTCCTTAACATATTCTAGTAACATCATATAGAGAAAATTCACAACTCCATATATTATGTTTTCACATGCAATGATATTAATAACCAGAGTGTTATTATCTTTTGTATTCTATCTCACAAGGAATATTTGTACAAATATTATTGCAGTAGTTTATAGGGTGTGAATACAGGAGTACCTATGGTCACAAGAGGAGAAATATCTTTTCCATAAGTGGTAGGAGTTGGACAGCCCTGAGGGCTGAATTCCTAGCAGACTAGATATTTTCATCATTTCTGGTAGGTTGGTAGATAATTTAAATGAAGGCAGAAAAAAAGTCACTGCACAGTTTTGCATCACTGCACATTCTTTAGGCCTTAGTACACTAATGAAACAATGCAGATATAAAGATTTAGGATTTACTGTATATCTAAAATGAAAGCTTACAAATGCAGTTTATTCATATAAAAGAAAGATCGCAGTTAATCCCCTATACAGGGCTGTTCTGATGTCCCAACACATGCACTTTCTCTCATTAAAATAAACTCAATTTTGCTGCTTTGATGTGCAGATTATTTTGCCACAACCCCACTCCTGTTAAAGATCCACTGGTTGTGGATCCAAAACACTTTTACTATGCTCAGAATCCATAAAGGGGAAGCCTAGGAAGTCAGTTTAAGAATCCCTTGCCCTTTAATTCCAGGATGGGACAACATTTCTCACCACAACCTGCCTATCTTTAATCTATCTCACTTCAGAGACTCTCCATGTGCAAAATAAAATGTTAAATATTTATCCACCTTAATAAAGCATGCTGTTGTCCTTGGGTAGTACAATGGAATAAATACTCCAGTAGCTAGAAAAGATTAGGGCTTTAATAAGGGCTGGCTGGAGGAGCCTTTTTCCAGGCACGATCGAGATAATGTTGGTGGGTTGTGGGAACCGGGTGGAAGAAATGAAAGAATTTACACTGATAACCCTAACTAAAGGTGTATGACCACAATTTGTTACACAGGGGCCCAGTTTCATTGTGTTATTGGTTCCTGTTCGGTTCCTGGATGCCCAGTGAGTGGCTGTGGCCAAAAGCCTTTTCCACCTAAAAATGGCAAAGAAAAGACAAACTTTTCTCTCTGATGCAGAAAACGTGCCCTAATCATCCAATCCTTTGTTGCCTTGAAATTACGTTTACAGAGTGTATCCTTGATGGGACTTACATTGAAACCAAAGGTAGGGCAGAATATAACAGGCTGATTATCAAGCAGTTTTATATCAGGAGTATGTTGATACACCAGTGTTCTTGAATCCGCACTGGCTGCCAGCAGGTTTCCAAATGGAATACAAGTCATTGGATATGCAATCTAGAAAGCTCTAAAATGGTTTGGGACCAGGATACCTATGATATCACTCCTCTCCTCTGGGCAGGGCTGCCACAGTTGATATCAGTTGAAGCACTTGCGCTGGAGCTCCCTCATTACATAGAGGAGGGATTTTCAGTAAGATACTCTCCACAAGTGATCCTCTGTTTTGGAAACCCTCACCCTCCCCACCCCTCCCAAGCCAGTTTGCCAGGGCCTAGTTCTATTAACCATCAGGCCAGGATGCACGACTCATCTTATCACAGGGCAAGGGGGAGTTACTGTTTGGGGAGTTATGTTATCTGCCAGTATGTGTTTATTTTAACCTGGGGAGAAAAATTGATTGAGGTGTTTTGGTTTTGGGAGGTTTTTTTTAGTGAAATTATGTTATGTCAGGGTTATGTTATGTCAGGGCACCTGCTGGGCATGGGCACCTATTTATGTTTTTGTGTTGTGTGGGGCGTAAAATTAAAAACACACAGGACTGGGGGTATGTCTACACTGCAGACTGAAGTCAATTAACTTCACCTGCCGAATTTTAGAAGTTGCAGGAGCCGTGATCACACCAGACTCCTTGCGCTGGGCTCTTGCCTCTCCACTCACTACGCTTGGATCAACATTCAAAGCAGTGCACCGTGGGTAGCTATCCCACAGTGCAACTAGCCGCAGAGGTTTTTGGGAAACTTGTCATCCTCCCATGATGCAACGTGCTTCCTCCCTCTCCCTTCTTGCCCCAAACAAACTGCAAATACTTTTTCGTGCCTTTTTTCTATGCTGCACGCATGCCATTGCCAGAGAGACATGGAGGCCGCTCAGCTTTGCACTATCATTGTGAGCATCACAAATACCTCATGGCTTATCCTACAGTATTTTTGAATGTGAGACAGGAGCCGCAGCATGGAAAAAAGTGATGTTACTGAGGCCACCCAGCTACAAGCCGGAGAGCGGAATAATTCCCATTTGCTGCAAGCTGTCATGCATCATCTTCAGTCTGTGGAGCGCCAATTCTGGTCCCGGGAAACAAGCACAGATTGGTGGGATCGCATCGTTATGAAGGTGTGGGATGATGAGCAGTGGCTGCAGAACTTTCGTATGCGAAAGACCACTTTCTTTGAACTTTGCGCGGAGCTGTCCCCAGCCCTGAAGCACGGGAATACTCACTTGGGACCAGCGCTGGCAGTGGAGAAGCGAGTGGCCATCGCTCTGTGGAAGCTGGCAACCCCACAGTGCTATCGGTCAGTTGGAAATCAATTCAGACTCTGTAAATCCACCACTGGAGCTGCTGTGATGCAAGTGTGCAGGGCCATCAATAGGCTTCTGCTAAGAAGGGCAGTGACTTTGGGAAATGTGCAGGACATAGTGGACGGGTTTGCTGCAATGGGGTTCCCAAACTGTGAATGGGCAATAGGTGGCACGCATATCTCTATCCTAGCACTTGACCACCTTGCCACAGAGTACATAAATAGGAAGGGATACTTCTCAGTGGTGTTGCAGGCCCTTGTGGATCACAAGGGACGTTTCACCGACATCAGTGTGGGGTGGTCTGGAAAGGTGCATGATGCGCACATCTTTAGGAACTCAGGTCTGTTCAATAAGATGCAGGCAGGCACTTTCTTCCCTGATGAAAAAATAAACACGGGGGATGTGGAAATGCCAATAGTGATCCTGAGGGATCCTGCCTACCCCTTGCTCTCTTGGCTAATGAAGCCCTACACTGGGCACCTGGACAGCAACAAGGAGTATTTCAATAACAGGCTCAGCAAGTGCAGAATGGTGGTGGAATGTGCATTTGGCCATTTAAAAGCCAGATGGAGATGTCTGTTTTCTAGGCTTGGCAGTGAAAAGTTATATCTGCGTGCTGTGTGCTCCATAATTTGTGTGAAACGGAAGGGGAAAAGTTCCCCCTGCGTTGAGCTATGGAGGCTGATAGGCCAGCTGCAAATTTTGAGCAGCCAGATTCCAGCGCTATGCTCAGAGCCAACCGTGGAGCACTTCGCCTATGGGAAGCATTGAAAAACCAGTTTTGCAATGAACTGCAGTAATGTATGTCTCTGTTGTGCCTTTCTCTTTCCCATCCCTCACCCTCACACCAGCGGCCCCTCCCCTTCTTTCCCCGACCAAGCTATGAATGAATAAAGGCAGATGTTTTTTAAAGTTGCATAGTTTTATTTGTGACCCATTTTAATGGGGGAAAGGAGGCTAACTTAACATTGTAAAGTGTCACTGTGCAAGCAACTGTGGTTGCGTGCAGTTCTTAAAGGGTCCTTTGTGTCCTTCTGCTTGCCTCCACTGGTGTGGAGTGCAGCACGTACTGCACCCTGTTCAGCCTCCTCCTAGACCTCTTGGGGGTGGGGGATGATAACAAAGCAGTAGGTGGCAGAGCATTTTGGAGGGGCTGCAGATGGAGTCTGTCCTGCTGCTGCTCTTCCTGGAGCTCTACCAGAAGCCTCAGCATGTCAGACTGATCCCTCATAATACACAACATCTCCTGTTGCGTATCATGCTCCTGCTCCTTGCAGATCTTCCGTGTTCCATGTTCATGTCTAGTTTTTCAGACAAGGACATCCTTCAGGCTCTGTGTCAGCAGCTGCGGAGGCGTTCATTAGTTCGCTGAACATGTCATCCCGTGTGTTTTTTTTTTTTCTGCTTCCTAATCTGGGAAAGTCTTTCAGCTGGAGTTTGGCAAGGGGGGCCAAAGACCGAGGTGTCTACTGTAAGATAAGCAAAGCACAAAGTTGCTATTGTTAGCCTACCCAAAGTAGTAGAGGAAATGTTACAATGTAAAAAGTACTCCCCTTCATGTTCACAAGGCTACGCCAGACCCACATTCCATTCTGTACATCTCAGAAGGGTCAGACTGGCGCTACAGACATGGTAAGCAAGGGGTCCTAGCATCTGTTAGAGAGAGGCTTCATTAGCACTAAAATCCACAATCCACACTTGAGGAAGGAGAGGGATCACCAGGCTCCCCTGTAACATGCCAAAGACCAGTTTGGGGGGAGGTGGGCAAACCAGATTAGAAGACACTGTGGGTGAATTGTAGCTGCAGAAAATATAGGGCAACCCATGTCCCGACCCATAATGCCCATTGCAACAGTACTAGGACTAGGAATAGTCTTGGGGAGGCTCCAAGGGACCCCGTCCACGGTGGAGGAATGAAACGGAGGGATTGTATTGGTCAAGTACTTTAAACTTGCGCCATCTTCTCTAGAGTGGCGGTTAGCTTCCCAAGTTTTCTGATAAGCCTGCCTCAGCTCTTTGATCTTAACACGGCACTGCTGTGTGTCTCTGTTGTGCCCCTTCTCCAACATGCCACGAAATATCTTCTCATATATATCTACATTTTTTTGGCTGGCTCAGAGCTGAGCCAGAACAGACTCTTAGCCCTACAGACCGATGAGATCCAAGACCTCTGGTCGACTCCAAGCTGGAGCGCATTTGGGCCGTGTAGTCATTTGAGCAGTTCAGCTACAAAGCTCTCTCCATGCTGTCTAAACTGGGATTGGAAATTCAAAATTTCCCGGGGCTTGAGGGGAGAAGCTATTTCCTGTTTACGTGGCCACGTTACAGCAGAGCGCGAATGTCCAGAGTGGTCATAACGGGGCATTTATGGGATACCTCCTGGAGGCTAATGGTGTTGATTTACATTGCGCTTTGCCTATACTCACGCAAATTCGACCCATGGAATTCAAATTCAGCATTACACCACTTGCAGAGGTGGTTTTATGAGGTCGACTTTTACCGTGCTTTAAATTGATGGAACGTATGTGCCAGTGGAAACGCATACTTTAGGGGGTCGACGTAAGTGGCATTATGTCAACCTTCATTGCCAGTGTAGACCAGGCCTCTATCTCTTGATATAAATGTGGTGGGCAGGGGGAGGAGGAAATCATCATCTGTGTTTCTCTCCTAAAAATTCCATAATTACTGGCACTAAAATCTCCGGTGTCATTTAGTTTACCTGTTGAACCATGGAGAAGGGAGTTTTCAACCTACGCTTCAATCAGCTTTAAAAAAGTAAGATACTCATGTGGGGGCTATTCCTCCAAAGACTCATGCACATGAGTAACTTTACGCTTATGAGAGTAATCCCATTGAAGTCAATGGAACTACTTGTGTGAGTAAAATTGTGCACACATGTAAGTCTTTTCTGAAGTTTAGTTAGTTGTAGTCGCATGCCCTCTGGCAGTAAAAATATCGCTTTTGGCTAAGCACCATCTTTTCCATGTCTGGTATTGATATACAGCTGCTGGCATCACCTGAGCAGCATGCTTCAAAATAATACTGAAGGACCAGGAAACCTGGCAAGCGGATGCAGGCTTTGGAGAAACATCAGTGCGTCAGTAAAACTTTGCCACCGACGCACGAGTCATAACTGTTTATGATAGTGAAATGGAGCAGTATATTTTATGAACAGGAAAGTACAAACATTAAATACCATGTGAATGAGCAAACTATTGAATAGTGGATCTAGGCTGTGGAAAAAGCAACCCCTGCCAATCAGAGCAGTCATTAGAGGTCACAAAGTGTACATTGCCATTTGAGAGCAAAACTAAACAGTGTACTTTAAACACTCTCCTGTATTGTAGGTACGGACAATTATAGAATCTGCTTAATCTAAGGGGCAATCCTGCATGCAGAAGACCTAGTAATACTTTATCTTTTCTAAAGGTATTTTCATTTTCTACATATATTGTTCCCAGATGGATTCTGATTAGACTTCATCTGAATGAATGGTTGTGAAAGGGCTCAAAATAGGACTGGTTGAAAAATTTCTAATGAAACATTGGTCTATCAGAAAATGGAGTTTCATCAACCTCAAAATGTTTGATGGGAAAAGATTGATTTTTGGCTGAATTTTCCATCAAGAAAAATCTAACTGAAACATTTTGTTGATCCTGTAGCTATGATGCATCGTGGGACACAGCTACATGGAGGGGCTGCTGCGTATCATGGGAGATGTATTCCACCCGTGGTGAAGGGTACATGGAGGAGAATATGGATATAACGGACCCAGAACTACAACTGTCATGAGACACTGGGTTGGCTCATGAGGCGTTGTGGCGTCTCAGGCCGACACAGATTAACGGCAGCCTGCAATGAAATTAAACATTTCCAAACTGCAATCTTTTGCAACTTTTCATTTATCGAAAAGTTTGATATTTTAACTTTTTGTTGTGATTTGACACTAAAGTAAATGTCAAAATATTTGAATTTCCCGCAGGATGGACATTCTGGGTTTTGATCAGCTCTAAGCTCAAACACAGCCAGTACTAACATCTGGGCAGGTTCCCGGTGCTGCTACTGAGGATACGATGTGTTTCCTTCCCCAGTCGCCTGACAGAATGCTCCCTTTCCAGCCCTCACTTCTCCATACACCCCTATTCAGGGACTTCTGGGGGGTCTGAATCAAAGAGAGAATGATACTATGGAGCAGCACTTCCCCCTCTTTCTTCACCTTCCAGCAGAGGATCCACTGAGTTTTTGTCTCATCCCCTAGTGGAGACGGTTTGGCCTTAAAATGCCATATTACTCTCCCCACCGAAAAAGAAACAATATTATTCCACTTTCTTTCCTTTTCCAAGAGGCTTATTTGTTTCTATTAGTTCTGCTGTGTTCCGGGAACACAGCAGAGGCATTCACATCTGAGGCCAGAGAGGTTAATTACAGCAACGTCTTTGCAACATATCCCTTTGGGACCCTGCCCAGCACTGACACGTTATAGAGTTTTGTTGTTGGTTTGTTTTAAATGTAGCAGTAGTGAAGGGTGGAAGGGTCCGTGAATCTTATAGTGTCCCTCATGAAGCAGACGAAACAGGACTCAGGTGTAGTGAACACAAAGGGGATTCTTTATTGGCACTGCTCGGTAAACGCACACACTAGCTTTCCCTAGCTCTCCACTTTGCAGCGAAAGGAGCACTGCTTGTGCTACACAATTACCACATAGGATCTGTCTAAATCTTGCACCAAATATAATAACTGGAGAATGGATTGCTGACAACTCTACAATTGTCTGAGCTTTTCAGTCCTCACAGTGTAGGTGCCATGAGGTAACAGCTTTGGGGCTGGATCTGACTTCTATTTAGGTATGAACTAGGACTCTAGAATGAAAAGCTGTTTACCTTATTTCCAATCCCCTGACATTTTCAATCCCCAAGCAGCACATTTTATTCTTTAAGCCAATCACCTCCCTCCTTCTACTGCCCCTCAAGTGCCCTTGCAAGCATGTGCACAGGCACACGCATGCACCCCCTGCACTAATATGTACATTCTTAGAGAATATACATGGAGAAAACCGAGAGATAGGACCCCTGCTTCTTGGGATTTTGTATATATACATAGCTAGACCTTCTACATAGAAATTTCCCAAATGAACGTTTTTCCTTTGGAAAATGCCGATTTATCAAAATAGAAACATGTCACGTGACCATGCTGATTTCAACAAAACACCAGTTGAAGCCAGGCATGATTCTGATGACACCTGGCCTCTCAGGCTCACAGCTCCAAGGTCAACTGCCAGATGGATGGCCTCAGAGTTGGGGCTCATAGGGCTTTCAGGGTTCCCAGTTCTAAGGCAACCTACAAGGTGGGCTGTTGAGGACCTAGGACAATGAGAGCTGTGTGTCCCCCGTTGTGGGCCAGTCCATTAGGGCCAGGGAGCCTTGGCAATGAGAGCTGTGTGTCCCCCGTTATGGGCCAGTCCATTAGAGCCAGGGCGCCTTGGCAAAACAACATTTTGGGATTCCTGTTCCAAAGGAAATCTTGTTTTTCTCTTCACTTTAGATTTTTTTTTAATTTTGGAATTTCCTGTGCAATAGGAATTCCAGTTTCCAAGCAGCCCTCCCTGTTTGTATATGTTTGTATATAGTCCTTCCTGCTTCTGATGTACTTAAAAAAATTTTTTTGCTGTTACTTTTTGAGTCTTTGGCTAGCTGTTCTTCAAATTCTTTTTGGCCTTCCTAATTATATTTTTACATTTCATTTGCCAGAGTTTATGTTCCTTTCTATTTTCCTCAATAGGCTTTAACTTCCACTTTTTAAAGGATGCCTTTTTGCCTCTAACTGCTTCTTTTACTTTGTTGTTTAGCCACGAAGGTACTTTTTTGGTCCTCTTACTATGTTTTTAAATTTGGGGTATACATTTAAATTGCGCTTCTATTAATGGTGTCTTTACAAAGTTTCCATGCAGCTATCGGGGATTTCACTTTTGGAACTGTACCTTTTAATTTCTGTTTAACTAACTTCCTTATTTTTAAGTAGTTCCCCTTTCTGAAATTAAATACTACCATGGTGGGCTGCTTTGGTGTTCTCCACTCTAACCCCTCCAGGGATGTTAAATTTTATTATGTTATAGTCACTATTACCAAATGATACAGCTATATTCACCTCTTGGACCTTATAGCTTCTCTCTGGCTCCGTGCTTTTTCAAGATTAAAATCAACCATTGAGAAATTTCTCCATCCTCCCAGCATGTTAAATTCCTTTTCCAGTATATGACTCTGCATAGTTATTGTTCAACCATTTCAGATTGCCTTTTCCTTCTTCTAAGACTATTAGAAATGCAGCTTCACACTTCATGGAAGGCAACACGATCAAATTACATTTTATTTCTACATAAATAACAAAACAATTAAACACGTACACAAACTGTTCCTTAAAATGTTGTTGTAACAAGAAAAGCAACTCCAGAAAAATGGTGCCATCACACTCAACCTTTTGGCTCCCTCTATGTATCTTTGAATCACATCTGTTTTCTTTAGTGACAAAATGAAATTCTGTTTTTATTACTGTTAGCACAGCAGAGCTAACATTGCTATGGAAGACTGAGTTGGATGCTATTTTGCTTCACATATCATTAATAAATGTGCCAGCTCAGTTCTGAACGTTGAACTTTTGTTACTTGTAATGCAGAAGAAATACAATTTCATTTTCCTAGTCCAGTTTTAGTATATTTTGATTTGTAAACAGCAATTTTGATATGAAAGCCATTGAGAAAAAACAACAAAACTTCTATGTTCATTCAAGGATCTCAAAGCACTTGGCAGACATGAATCATTTAAGTCATCTAATAACCCCTTGGGATAGGCTGTGCCTCCATTTTAGAGATGGAGAATGTGCAGCACAGAGGTTAAGGTTGAAATTTTGAAAGGAATGCATGAGATTTAGCCACACATCTTCCAGAAACATTCAGCTAACATATTTATCACACAATCCCAAACTGTTTACCACAGCTTCTCCCATGCCAAAGCCCTCATTTCTCCTTGTAGAGCATCCACCTTTCTCAGAAATCTCTGCAATGCAGTTAGGAATTGTCAATCAAAAAATTTGCAGCAGAGTGAAAATGGTAGATAATGGAAATGCATTAGATTTAAATTCAAACCGAATAACACAGGAGCTATTGTGCTGATTGCATTATCAATTTTCAAATTTAAACCAATAAAACCCTCCATTGTTTATTCTAAATGAAGCTGCCACAGAATTTGCAGCTTGCCACACCAGCATGCTGTGAAATCCAGGTATTGTGGTATAGAATTTAGAGCCATCTTGCCACAGAGTACATAGGGCTTTTAATATTGCTCACTGCTGGAGAAAGGATAATGATTTGAGGGACTAAAGCCTTGAGTAAATTTAGGATTAACCCTGATTAAGCCACTGGTGACCAGCAACCAGTTCCACTGCATAGGTGCACACCTCAACTGTAGACACGGAGAGTCATGATTTGTACTGGATGAATTACACTGGTTTCAGTGGGTACAAATCCCAGGTATCCTTGTCCATACATTGATCCAGTGACATCAGTTACTGGCTACGGATGGCTGAATCCCGAGGAGTGATAGGCCTGATTGTTGGCTGGGTTATGGAAGATCTCGTGTGTTCCAATGTAGCTGTGCAGAGCTCAAATTCAGAACAGCCTTGAATTGGGAGAACTATTGAGCCACCGTTATCTATTTTCCCCCTTGACTTCAATGACATCTGCAGCATCTCACTTTTGGTTGTTCTGAAAGTTGAGATGATTTATTTTTTCTACCCATGGGGGCTGCAAAAGTGCAACTCACCAATGAAAGTCTTCTTAGGTGCTTAGCAGAAAGAATAATGACCTCATAACCAGAAATGCCCACCGGTTTTGAAGAGGCCTTTGCCTGTCAAAAGCTAGGGATGAGCAGCTCATTGAAAGCAATGAGAAAGACGCAGCAGAGTTTGACCACATCTAAAGTATACCTGGTTGTCCTTTCAAACGGTCAAAGAAATTAAGATATACATTGAAATCTATGGGCCCCATTCTCCCCTGCACAAATTATTCCCATGGTGTGGACTGGAAACTGTGTTTCAGTTCAGTTTCCTTCATATCCTTCTACTATGGTACAGTAGGGAGCCTGTTGCAGTTCAGAAGAGGCCAGGGATTTGACCCCTAAACACATGAGGCCTGAGCTTTTGTGTCATCATTTACACCTGGGCAGTGTGGGTGTCCAAATCAGAATTGTCCACTCACAGATCCACTTTGCACAGGTGTAAATGGCAAGCCAAGATGCCAGGCAGCGGAGAATCAGGCCTATGCTTCTCGAGGGATATGGCAGAGGCAAGAGGCCATCTACACGAAGTCCCAAATCAGAATGGTAGCCTTTTACATTCACTTCTCTCAGCATGCTCTACTTCCTCGAGCTCTGGCCAATTTAGGGAAGGAACAGTATTCAGCCCTCCTTGGCCAGAAGGGATACACTGTATCATACAATAGCCTGATGTGGGACTTTTGCAGGGGGTAAAAGACCATGTGTGTACTGGGGATTTACCCTGATTACACTAGTGGAGCTGCGCCGGTTCAGTAGATGAAGCCAAGCTGCTATTTGCCCTAGTTGAACTTACACCTGCTTTGGAACAAGTGAATATTTAGCCAGTGCAAATAGGAGCTTTGCCTACCTGTTCAAGAGTTTGCACTGATGCAGGTACACTAATAGCTGCTCACTAACGGCTGTAATCAGGGCAAGTCCTCAGTCAACACAAGGTCTAAGTGTGGAAAAAAGCAGAAGGATCTTAGACAACCTCTTCCCATATCTGAATTTCTGCAGGCCTTTCAGATAAGGATATTTACATGTATTAAATAAAACCACAGAACCTCACTTAGTGGCTAAGTATTATTATTCCTTACCTCCTTATATACTATCTTGCCCCATCCCTTCATTCCACAGAGAGGATAGGCTTGACCTGCACTTCTCTTGGGTTGTGCCTATGCAACCGCTGTTCTCTTCTTGACAGTCACTTTTACTTTGTGCTTCAAGAGAAGGGATCCCGCACTCTCATTTGTCTTTGTCACAGGGAGGAAGGAAAATATTCCAACAAAGTCTGGTTTCTGTTGCTCTCTCATGGAGCAAGGAGCACTGTGTAGGAATGAAAAATGATAATAGCCAGTGTAGAGTCACTGTTAGGTTGATTCTGGGGTCATTTGCCTGTCCACTGCCCTTTCCCGGCTGCATTATTATTATTATTGATTATTTGCATTACAGTAGCACACAGAGAGGCCACAATCAGGATCAAAACTGCATTGTGCTTGGTACTCTATCCACATATTCAAAGGCAGTCCTTGAATTGAATGGCCTCCCGCCTAAGCTGAGACAAATCATTGTTTGTTTGCATTTTAGTTGTGGCAATACTCAGAAACAAACAAAAAACCAAGAGCTCTGCTACAACAGCCTTACTTTGCCTACCTAATGACTAGTTTGTGCCCTGACCCAACACAGCTGCATAGGGGTGCAAGGTTTCCCGCACTCCTTGTATGGTCACGTGAGACCTGTGCATATTGTCACCCTTGTGGTTAAGGGAGCTCAAGAGCTGAGCCCAAGATGCTCTCCATGAGAATGAATGGCTAGAACTGCGGCAGGGAGCAAGTGGGGATGGATGGGGAGTAAATGGAGCCATGGCTTCATCACTTTCACATAGTCAGGGACCAGCAAAGCTGGCTGCACACACAAGGGAATGGGAGACTATGTTGCACCCTGGAAAGGGAGTGTCAAATTGTATTTCTCAAATGCCCTGGGAAATTAGGGGACCCCAGGAGGAATTGTGCCTCACAGACACTTCTCCAAAGCACAGTGCTTCCCTGGGGTTGATGTACCAGCGTACTGCCCCTCATTGAGTGATGTGCCTAAAGGGACAACGTAGCCCTAAATAAAATGGAAAGATAACTACATTTGGCCAACAAAATCACTGGTAGCTTTTAACTATTTCTTTTGATTGGCTCTGATGACTAGGGTGCTTTGAACATTAGAAGGGTAGTAAATTATCCACCCACTAAATCATAACCATCCTGTATTTACAGAAAGCACTATAATCTCTCCAGAGTTTTCTTCCTCATCCCCCTATCTCCTGCCATCACCACCTCTTCCTCATTCTATTCTATTCTATTCAGGTTTTTGTACTGCACTATCACTGTAGTATCGGAGCAACATAACTACACATCTGTCACATGTTATTTGTTCTCACATCCTTTCCCCAGAGGGAGAAGTGTGTTCAGTGGAGTGGCTTGTTTTGGTAGGATGTGTCTTTTAAAAAAAAAAAAATTATATATATATATATATATATATACCTGTTGCTATGTGATTACATTAGGGATGGCCAAAGGTCAAAGAAATGTGCTTTGCACTAGGAGCAGAAAGTGGTGAGGTTTGTGATAGTTCTTAAGGGAGTTCATTACACAGTCTCATACTGCCCCCAGAGAAAGTTCTGTTTCTGCCCATCTGAGCTTTACTCTTAGTGTTGAGAGTTCCACTCTACCAGAGGAGTTGTGATCCAGGAACTTCTCGGTGCCCACTGTCTGAAGGCACGGGGTACACAGAGTTTTACAGGGATCTCCTGTGTCAGATAATAATAATAAATAATTCACTAAAAGGTGGCATGTGAAGTCTCTACCAAGAACCAGTAACCCACTGGACGTCATAAGCACTGTGAGCTGTATGTATGGATAATACTTAAGGAGCTGTTTGTATATGCTGAAAATTATGTTCTTAAGGCATGTAACTAGGAGGTGACACGCCTCTGACAGTTTCCTTTCAGCACGCGTGTATTAGGCATTATATGTCACACAATTGACAGCTGTTTGCATACTGAACCAAATGCTAATCAAGGGATTGTTAAATCTTCAAGAAAGTAAATTTCCAGGGAGAAATAAACACCAGGAAAGGATCCTGTTTATGAGTCAAGATATCTTTCACCACGGGGGAAAGCTGGCAGCATGACTTGTTTCATGGTTGGAAGGCCACATCCAAGACTGGCTGCAAAATGCTGGAAGGATTTTGGGTGAGCATTGCTCTCTATAAGACATACAAATATCTAATGATGTAAGCCTAGGTTCTAGAATGAGTGTTAGAATTTTATTTTATATGTAACAGTTTGTTTCAAATATTTCTACTTGCCATCACTTGAATTCCTATACTTTAAATGAAAACAAATAAAAGTTTATTTAGCAAACATACCTAAGTGCTGTGTTAAAAGAAGCAGTAATCTGAGGTGGAACTGGTAAGTTGGTCTGAACTGCTTCTTTGGACTATTGCTAGTCTGCTAGTCTGCAGAGTGATAGCAGAGCCGTTGTAGGCTGGGAATGAAATGTTTGTGTTGCTTGCGGCTGGTGGAATTGAGGAGCTGATCCACACCTGGCACAGACCAGGCTTCCTTACACAAGGTGCCTCAAAACCCTGGGTACCCCCATGAAGTGTCATAGGAGTGTAGTTGTCAACCATGATCTTTGTCCTGGAACTTTAGACCGTCTGTTAGATAACTGGGCCGAGGCTAGGGAGTACTTTGAAGATAAGGCCTGAGACCTTGATCCAGAACTTCTTGCTCAGTAATTATACTGAACTCTGGAAATGGAGGTGGGCTGTTGTTTGACAGGTGCAGGTGGAGAGAATCCATGATGTTTGAGAAAGCCTCTCTCATGTGTGTGATCTTTTCAGTTAAGTAGGAGGGCAGTTCTTCACAGCACTTGGTACTCAGCTCTGATGCAGATGGCAGGCATTTAGGACTGATGAAGTGATTTACCACTCTGTATAGATTTTTGGTGTCAGATTTGCCTCAATGGAATCTGAAAGGAAGGTTCTTTTGGTCTTTAATATAGACTCAGCATAGGAACGTTGAGGAATTCTTTATGTTTCACCTGTCTGAATCTGCCTTTGTTTTCCTCTGCAGCTGCTGGAGTTTCCATCCCTCTCTCTTTATCCAGCACAGGGGGTCAGAAAAACCAAGGAGATCTGTGTGGGTGATGGGGAGAAAGAGGAAATTTGGGTGCCAGAGATTGTCAGTGGTTGAGGCCCGGGTGGAATGGTAATGACCACAAAGTCCTTGATTTCTCATCTTGTGGGTAAGGTGCTGTTGTCCTTTAGCACTTTGGAATTTGTTTGACCACATGAGTCTTTGTGGTTGAATCAGGATCATTGGTCTTGTTGCCTGAGTGGTGGAAAGTCTCTGACCACTACCCTAATGACATGATGACATGATGATCTGTCCAAGATGGAGATAGGGTTATGATGTCCTCTATCTTGACATCAGGCCCAGAGTGTGGGCCGGCCCAAAATGACTGTGAAAGTCCTATGGAGGCAAGTGATTAAATGAATCTGGGGGCTTTTGTACCTGTGGCCATGTCAATATGCATGTTGGAATCTCCCAGGACAAGTCTACGGTATTTTACCACCATCACCAATGAGTGAGCTCCTTTTTGAATCCTTTAGTCTTGTGGTACATGTAACCTGATCCTTCCCATCCATTGTACCAGAGGAGGAAAGTTGTTCCCCTTGTTACTCATCCCAATGCTTTAGGTGGCCTTTTAGTATCCTGAGTCCAGGCCATTTGAGCACCTTGATGATAGAACCAAGACCTAGAACTTGACTTAACGTTCTATGGAAAGCCAGTGTCGAGAGCAGAGGACAGGTATGATGTGCTTTGATAACCCATGTTGCTGAGGACATGTGTTGCAGAGTTCTGCATTAGTTGGATTTTCTTGAGGGCTGATGTCTTCATACCCAGGGTAGAACTGGAGTCAGCATAAACCTGGCCTCAGCATCAGACACACATAACCAGCTCCTTGGCAGACCCATCTATTTACTGTGCCAAGAAACAAGCAAATAATCTGTCCCTAAAAGCATTGTATACAGTTTATGAAATTTATCAGAGCTTTGCCATCTAACTCATGTTGGGTGTATATATATGTATATTGTCTGGCTAATCTCTGTTTAACTATTCTCTCTGCATCCCTTCTGGGCTCATAATAATAATCTCTCTGATTTATATTCCACCCTCTTAAATATTTAAAATTCATCTAATTTTCTTCCACTGTGTAGCTAAGGAGGTATAGTAAGTTTAATTAAAGGGGATATCTTTAACTTTTATTTACAGTGTTTTCCGCACAAAATAATCTTGCAAATACAAGTTACAACAGATTAAAAAAACACAACAATTAAATTTAAAATAAATATTTCCAACTCTTCCCAAGTATCCTGTAGAACACTCTTCTCTCTGTGATCAAAGATAAAATACTTTATGAAAACGCCAAACCTCTTTCTCTGTTGTTTTACCTTTTTCTCCCTCATGTTCTCTTGTGTTGCCAAAAATTTGTGCCTTGCTCTTTATAACAATATTTTTCACTTATTGTGATCACAACCATCATCTTAGGGACAGTTAACATAAATTTGGCTAAGTACTTAGGGTGACGTACTGCAGCCTAGAGCAGAGTGAACTATGCATAGAGAACAGATGCCAGGGTTATAGTGTGCTATATCACTGCCTGAGATAGAGTAGATGAAAAATATAAATTATTTCAAAAATTTAGTCTCCCTCTGTCCACAAATTATCTGTGAACAGTTTTCACAAATGCTGAAGAAAAAATAGTTGTGAACACTACTTAAAGGATTTTCAATTTTTAATCAAACAACATTCTATTAATTTCCATGCATATCTCTTCTACTGCAAATATATTTAAAAGTACTTTTCGCCCTGCATTTTTTATATTTTATGTTTTGCCATATGGAATCTGACCTTTGGCCATCAACTTTGTGTCTTATCTCCAGCAGTGCTCAATACGTGATGCTTGCAAGAAGGTAAAAGAAACAACACAACACAAAACAAACAAAAGCCCTCCATTATGCACCCACTAAATTGTGGAATTCTGTTCATGGGAAGTAAAAAATCCTTCCTGACTCCTGTAGTGATCAGCATGAAGCATGAGCTTTGATCATGCTTATATTAGCTTGCATAACTATAAATATTTTTGGCAAAAATAATCTAGTCCTTATTTAAACCTAGCAGCAGCACCATTTACTTCAGAACCTCTGGCGGTAGTGAACTCCACAGGCTGACCATGTAGTGTGATAGTGTATTTTTTGTATTTTTCTACAGTCACCATAGTCATAATTAATTCCATCAAATCGTTCTTGTCCTCATATTGTCAAACAGCGTACAAAAGAGAGAATGATTCGTTTTCATGGTGTCCTCTCTAATCATGGGGCCCAACAAAATCCCCTCCAGTTCTTCTCCTTTCTAGGTTAAATAGCAGCTTTGCAACATTCAGTCTCCTGGATTTCTAGTAGCTGATTATTTGTTTTTCAACTTTAACATTCTCGTAAAATAATATGCACCCAGACAGCTCACGTCTACTTAATAAAGTTTGTGTGTGTTGCAGTTTCCTTAGGTTTTTTTTTTTTTACATGATCAAAACGTGATTTGAGAGAATGAAGAAAGCCTAGGTGGGAAGGAAGAACAACGAGAGTCCTGTAGCACCTTAAAGACTAACAAATTCCTGGGGGCATAAGCTTTCGTGGGCTGCAACCCACTTCGTCAGATGCATGAAATGGAGATCACAGATAGGGGGTATATATATACACATCCAAGGGTAAAAAACTACAATGGGGAGGGCAAGTGCTAACAAAGTCAATTCAGTTAGAGTAGATGAGGCCTATTCACAACTGTTGATTAGAAGGTAAGAATGTGTGAACAGTGACAATTACTTCTTGTAATGAGATAACCATTCCAAGTCCCTGTTCAGACCCAGTCTGATTGTGTCAAGTTTGCATATGCATAGGTGAGAAGGGATTCTCTCCTTTATTCTTCATTTTCTGAGTTCTACAGGAGGGAACTTACTCATATGCATCTCCTAAGATCCTTGGGAAAGGAGATTTTCTAATGTGAACTTTAGGAGGAACACAGAAGTAGGGCTTTATCTGGGTAAGTTCATCAACCTCCTGATAAGCTTTATAGTTTTTGTTCCACAATCCCTTCGAGCTTTAAGAGGCTTGCGTGCCTCCCCCCACCTCCACCATGTGAGTTTATGATTGTTGAGCCCCTTGTGTCCTAGAACCTTGAAGGGGTTATGTGCGGGAGCATGGCTGTAGAAGGAATGAGGGGAACGTGGGTTTTTATTGGGTGGACATGGGAGAACTGCAAGAAGCACAGTGGGCTAGATAGGAAGCCGAGGAGCAGCTCAGCACTGCAGGGGAAGGCAGGAAGAGGAAGTATGAGGCCTGCCCTTGGCTTCTGTAGCAGATGAAACTTCTATGGTTCACAGCAACTGAACATCCCTCTGAGGAGAAACAGACAGGTTGTTGTGCAAATCCTGTCTTCTCCTCTTGCACTCCGGAGGCTTTCCCACCACAGAAAAATATCTGGCCTTTGTTAGGGAGGTGATGGGGAAGAGAAGAGGAGAGGGGCCGTAGGAAGTCATGACATGCTGTGGGTAGCATGGCTGACAGGAACACAGTAGAGCACGTGGAGAAAGAAAAACTCAAGAGCACGTCAATGATGCAGGAGGAGAGGGCAGAAGGAAGCACTGGCTCATTCCTGCCTTTTCCACCCAATGAACCTCTCAAGGTTTGTTAAAGGGGTGTCAGAAAGCTGAGAACCCCTGACCATTGTTGAAGAACCTTGAAAGGTCTAGGCATAAGGGGATGTGACTGAGAACTGGGCTTGGTGGGGAAAAGAGGCCAAGAGTGCACTTCCCACTTTCCTATGGCCCTCCTCAGGCAAGCAAGAGGAGAGAAACTCCAGCTAACCTTAGGTTTTCTACAATGACTGGTGTGGCTGTACTGAACTCGTATGAGTAGACTTGCACTAATGATGTTCCTGAAGAGAAAGTTAATAACATTTATAATCTCATATTCATCAATTAAATTTCAGTCCTGGCCACAAGATCTCAGTCACGAGCCATGTGAAGTTGTTTTTGTCTCTCTCTCTCCTTTTTCCTTGTTTCCAGGTGACAAGTGTGAGCAGTGGCGGAGGAGGACAGGCTGGTTTTAGTTCTCACTTGCTTTGTTTTGGGTTGGTTTTTTTTTTTTTTTTTTGCGGGGCAACAGCTAGAAAGTGGCACACACACAAAAAAAGAATTGTGTAACTGTATTTAACACTTTTTATTTTAAAGTGTTACACTAATTCAAGAGCCTCACGTCTAATTCAGTTCAAAATGTGTAGCAAAATAATAGTACCTTGGCCCCAGATAATACCTACCAGTTTTCTGGTTGATGGCATTTTTTTTTTTTGGGTGAAATTCCAAGGGACAAAAATCAGGCTTGAAATGGAAACTCAGTTGCAACCTTAACTAGGGAACGACTGCATTATGAATGTGCTTCAAAAAGAGCACAGTGTTGGCACTCAACAAATAAATAAATACTAACAGCAACAACAAGCTGTAGTGCCACATTTTGAGATGTGGAAATATCTTGTTCCAAAGCACTGGGTTTCCATTCCAACTTTCCCTACTGTATGCCTGATGTGAAGAGATTATTGGTGTGCTGTCATGTAGACTGCAGATAGTGTCTCCTCGCTTCACTAGCCCCTTTTTCCTTGTGTTCTGCAGCTGTTGGCCCTAGAAACAGGAGGAGATTAGTGGAGGGCTGTAAAATCCTTCACAGTGCTGTACTCTGAATTCATTGGTAGGGATGCTTGTGGATTTGTCTAACTGAAAAGGTTTGGTTACAGCCGCGTTGCTCCTTATGTTGTGTTATTGCTGCTTTACCACTGATCAAAGACAAAGCCATCTGCACAAAAGTGAGAAAGACAGCTGTTTCAGCACAGAAAATGCTCCGAACGTGCTCAAACGGCTTCCAGCAGAGATTGATGTTCTGTATTTTGCTCTGTATACAACATCCATGGCATGGAGAAACCACATGGACATGGTGAGGTCCAAATACATTATAATAATGTTAAGACCACCTAAATATAGGCCCACCTGCAAGGCCTACTTACATATGTACACTGCTTCTCTGGTTGGTTTCCAAATCATAGAATGTAGTGTGCACTACCAGAGAACTTACAAACTATTGTATTGATATACACTATAGTTTGCAAAACATTCATGAAGAAGATTGAAAACTTTCCACTGAGGTTCTCTGTTAAATCCGCAGGAGATTTATTTTTAACTTAATAAAATATACATATTTTTTAAAAAAATAAGTGCTTTGAATTTAGATCGATACTGATGGGGGAAAAACACTTTCTGAAAGATGGTGGAATAGAATAATACCTGTGGTAACTGATTAAACTGACTCCTTCCAAAGCTACAGATATTGTGCATTTAATATTCTAACCTTAGCCTTAATCCTAACCTATAACAAACCAAAGAAGCCAGCTGGCTGTTG
The DNA here is from genome assembly GCF_026122565.2 of Emydura macquarii macquarii. Taxonomy (NCBI): domain Eukaryota; kingdom Metazoa; phylum Chordata; order Testudines; family Chelidae; genus Emydura; species Emydura macquarii. Next base: position 5,629,826 of record NW_027133667.1, read on the forward strand.
TGTTCTTCTTCTTCTCAGTAGCAAGTCATTTCAGAGCCAACTTAAAAAGGGCATGCTGTGAGGAAAATGCACCCTACCTGAAATTCAGCAGGCCAGGTTCTCAGTTGGTGTAAACCATCATAGTTCCATTGATTTCTATTGCGCTACACTGAATTACACCAGCCGAGAACCTGGTCCAACTCAGAACCGAAAGCTACTCCAAACCTACCTCAGTACCTGGTGCATTGCTTCCTTCTTCTTTGAAATTAGTCATTTTCAAAGCAGGTAAGGCTCATTTTCAAAAGTGACTTAGGCACTTGGGAGCTGATATCTCGCTGAAAATTCTGGGGACTTAGAATCCTAAGTGCCTCCTCCCACACCAATTAATACACTCACAGGAGTTGGGAGAAGGGAGTGAGGGCGGTTTTCCCACTACGTTATATGTGATTTTCTAATTAGGCAAATGCAGCTCAGGGTATCTTGAACAATGTTTGGATCACAAAGTTGGATCCTGTCACTCTTTTCATAAAGAGACATATAACAATATTCACAAAAAAGAAACCAAGGCTAGGGATGTGGACAGGCAGAGCACCAATACTCCTCTGAAAACTGTGCTTTCAATCCCCTATAAAACACACCGCATGTAAGTCTTTCATATCAATTTTCTGCTTTGAAATCTCAGTGATCAATAAGGACAGGCATCCCCCCGGGGCACCAATGGAATCACTCTGGGAGTTAAAAGACAGGCTTTTTGTGTCTGATAAGAACTATGCGGCTATTGGCGAGGCTATGAAATGGCTGGAGACTACACATACACACAGCCCTCTACATTAGCAATGTCTCTTCACGGGAGCAGGAGTTGAGCCAAGGGGGTAAAAAGAGGCAATCGGACATGGCACTACATGAATCACTGAAGTAGTGAATGGAAACAAGCAAAACAAAATGTGATCTGTCCCTACTGCTTGAATAAATGCATATTTGGAATCCGTGTGTGTAACTGTGATCTGCATTTTCAAAAGTGGTCACTTATTTTGGGATTCCTCCAAGATGAAACACATCAGGCAGCATTTTCAGATTAGCTGAACACCAGGCATACCAGCTGAAGTTCATAGTCTACTGGATGGTCCTGTCCACTCAGAAATTGTCTCATTAGATACTATGGAATCTTTAGCATACAGTGTCACACTCTCTTGTGACCTAATCTGGTCTTTCTTGTAAATGCCCTTATTTCTAAGCATAAAGATGTGGTAATTTTAACACAGTCTCATGGAAGCAGGAGGCAAAAAAAATCTTAGTGAAGACTGGATTGAAAGATGCTGAGGACAAATGTGACATATAATCAAAGAGCTTTTTATTGGGTTTTTAAAATGTTTGCATAGCTCAAATTGAGATTCTGAGGCCTGCTGGTACAATGTTTTCAAAGTAAAGCAAAAGAAGTACATACATAGTTCTGGGTGCATTAGGGGTGCAGCAGCTCCACAGATATAAAGCTTTTCCATATATTTTTTGTGGCAGTTTGGTTGAGTTTTCTTGTGTATATTTCCAGATTTTGTTACCAATTGAAGCTACAGGAGAGGGGTGATGATGGTGCTGTCAACAGTTATAAAACAGTATCCCTGCTATCACATTTCATAGCACTGCTTAAAACCAAACTGACTACATGACAGTAGGTCCAAAAATGACTTTTGCCTTGCTCCGATCACCCCCATCCCCAACACACACACACACACACACACATGTGCACACACACACTGAACTAATGGTATGCAAAAGTTCACTGAAACAACTGAAAGCAAGGGGAAGGAAATAAGCCTTTTGAAAACCAAATTACTGAAATTAATTCTTCCAGAATTGCACTAGATCCGTGCCTCTATTCTGCCTCAGAAAACTCTGCTTTATGTTACATATTGAAAATTATTACATGCTCCAACTAGCTGCCAAACCGAAGCATTTCTCAAGAAAAGCCAACTTGGGACTGCAATGTGACTAGATCTGTTTGAAAAAACTGAGCAATAACTTTTCAAAACAAATGCAAGTTTTGACGAAAATGTTTGTTTCCTTCAAAATGTTTCGGTTTTTTGATTAAACATATTGTAATAAAAATTTTGTTTTATTTTGAATCCAAAACTGGGACACAAGATTTGAAGTGAAGTGCTGCTCAAAGTATATGTACAAGTACACATGCACATAACTGAGCAACCTGAAGACTGTATGACAGGCACTACCCAGTGGATGATATTTAATGTCCTTCTCCACTATCCCCTTCTTTGCAACTGGCCCCAGGTTCCCACAGGCTTTTTAGACACAGAGACCTAAACCTAAAAGGGGCCTGACAGTAAGAGGACGGATATTCATCATTTTCTGAAATTCAGATCCCTTTAAAGTGTTTAAAGATGAGCACCCAAAAATGGAGGCACCCTATGTCACTAGACAATTTTGAAAATGTGAACAGGCTTGTCTAGTCATTGCTGCTGGTTCTCCTTCTGACCTTTACCACATTATTTAAGATATGCTTTAGTCACACACAGATTATTGGGCTTCATACAGAAGTAATTGGGTGAAACTCTTTGGCCTGTGAGGTCAAACTAGGTGAGGTCAAATTAGGTGATCCAAGGTTCCCTTCTGGCCTTAAACTCTATGGATTGATTAATTCTGGAATCTTGTCCATCTGAGTCCACAAAAGTAACTTTCATTTTCTTCTGTACGGCTGCAATGAATTTATAGTTTGATCCTTTGCTCTTCCTTGAATCACTTTCCTACATTGAACCCTACTGGTAAGTCCAATAGACTTTCTTATACCAATTGCCTACTAAAATGTTCAGTCTTGCTCAAATCAATGGAAGGCAGCAGAATCAGGCCAAGGATTTCATATTTCTTTCCCTTTGCAAAACCAAAACATGACAACTGAAGTTTTGCAAAAGCAAACCTATTCTTGATTCATCCCATTTCCAGAGGGCATACATACCCCATGTGTACAGGGTTGGAATAAGGCAATATGGTGACCGAACACCATGACTTTGGCCCTTCCGCTGTAACCCCCACACCATTTCCACCCCCCACCTTGGAGTAACAGTGGCTCTCTGCAGATTCAGACAGATGATGCCACACATTTTCAAGCTTTTTTTTCCACAAACACAAGGGCTAGAAAACGTCTATTAAAAAATGAAGGCTCTGATCCTGACATAATCACATGACTCCGGGAGCTGGTGTCTGAGGCACAGGACCATAGCCTTCATCCAGCCCTGCTTGCACACATCGTAAAAGAGGGGGGGAAAATTCTCTGTTTCAGAAATAAACAAAATTTTAGCAGGAGGTATTATTGCCCTCAATTTTCCCCTTATGATCCCCTACCTACCTGGTGTGGGATAAGTTCAAGGCCAGCTTTGATTTTATTGGTTTTTTAAATCAAACTGTTAACTTCATGCTCCAAGGACACGATGAACTAAATAAGCAAGACATTGTTTCAGTTAGTATCCTACACAAAGGACCTCTTACACAAGACCTCAATGAACTGCAGTTTGACTGCAAACCACGGGGTTGGTGAGAGTCTCTTCTAGGGTAGAGGAACCCTCCACCACAGAAAGAAGTGTTGTTGATTCTGGGCACTTTGTGATCAGTGTGGATACCAGTGAGACATGGTAGGCCCAATTTGCAGGTCAATAAGGTTTAATGTGCAACGTTTTCTATAAATATACTAGTTAGATATAGAGCCTAAAATTAACTACAATATCTCATACTCACTAAGCCTGGAGAGCTAAGCAGTCACTCAGAAAGCTGTACACAGGAATGGCTTTCTTCAGGGGCCCCACCAGGGAGTCAGTGTATCCTCTGGTCCAACTGGCAGCACCTCCCACGGAGTCAGCTGTTGATGGAGCGCCCCCCTTTGTCTAAGTGGTGACTTCTTATACCCTTCCATAAACAACCTTCATCTAATTATCTCTCTCTCATTATCATATATGCTAATTACCTACATGGGGTTTCCACCCTCAACTACATTCCATTCTCACCATGATAATTGGGGTCGTCAAAACAACATCTGGTGATAGGAGGGGCGGAGTAAAAGTATGCCCCTTGGCAATAAAACAGTGTACCCCCAGACATTCAAGGATAACTTCTTGTTCCCATCACTGTTATCGATGTGCAGTTGCAAGCAATACAGTATCTGTATTTTGTCTTGTTATGTGCCATGGTGTGCAGAAACTGAGACATCTATGAGGTTATTCAGTCTCTGCCAACTGGAAGATGTCATGCTACAGGGGTCAGAATAGCCAAGCAAGCAACCGAAGCTATGCTAGGCCTGTAGGACATTGGTCAAGCAACTCAAATTGTACTGAGCCTCCAACAAGTGTAATTTAGCAATTGCATTCAATTTCCCCATTTACAGCACTCAGACTTTTTATTTCTTCCTACTCCCCCCCCCCCCCACTGGCCCCTCCAAGAATGTTAGTTCTCAGAATTAAAGTACTGTGTACATTGGAACAATTACAAAGGAAAGCTAAACAGTATATCTTGACCATTTTCATAAAGTTAGGGTGACTGCCAAGTAAGGCACCAGTTTAAAAAGAAAAAATATCTTTGCACAAGGCTCTGAGTTTTATAGTGCAAATTGCTTCCTCCCAAATAAAATCCGCATCCACATATGTACATAGATAAAAAACCTTACTGACATTTTATCACTGTATGTTTCAAGTACAAGTCCATTGCGGTTTATTCTGCTTTTCAATCTGTTTACATAATCTCTTCTCCATATTAGCAACAATGTCTGTGCAGAGAAAACTGGATCCCCTTTTTCATCCACACTTACTCAGAGGAACATTGCCATACTGAATCAGACACAAGGTTCATCTACTCTGATATCCTGTCTCTGAAAACGGCTAGCACCCGCTGCTTCTGAGGAAGGTGTCAGACCCTCGTAATAGGCAGATGTAGGATGGTCTTGATCTTTGCTAATTAGAGATGGGCTTAAACCAGTCAGTTTCCCTAAATAGTATTTTTACTTACAAAGTAACCATTTCAGTGAGAGGCTGGATTTAATCTCTTCCCCAAAGAGTAACCTAAGGCGTCAGCAAAAATGTTCATTAGGCCATAAATAGTAGAGCTGGTTGAAATATGAAAAACTGACATTTCCCCCCCCACACACACACATCTATCCCATATCCACACCAACTCAGCAACGATTATTTTTTATTTTGGAGTGTTTGAAATTAATCCTTTTTTATTTCTGAAAAATGTTCATGATATTCCCTTTCGAAATTTCTACTGAAAACAAAAACAAACAAACAAAAATCAAAAAGGTTTTTTTTCATTGTGATAATCTCTTTTTCTAATAATTTTCAATAAAAAGGTAATATTTTGGTACAAGGCATGACAATTTTCACAAAATATGTCAATCTCAACAACTTCTCACTAAACATTTCAGTTTAAAAATAAAAGGCTATTTTTCAATCTAAAAACTTTTCATTTGAAAATTTTCAACCAGCTCTAACAAATTATTTTCCTTAAATGTGATGCTAGTAAAACTTAGATTACATTATTTATATCATTGCTTTTAGAAAAAAGACAGAAGCATTCCAGTTAATTTATGGAACGGATATTCTTTGAGGTCCTTAATAGGAAGAAGAACTACAAGACACAAAGGATGGTTGGTCTTTTGCTTAAGGTAGTACTCAATTCACTTAGGCACTTTTTAAGATCGCACTAGGCATCTATCTGCATCTTTAGACACCTAAATACCTTTGAAAATATGGCCCTTAGGAACCTACGTCCCCAGAATTTTCAGTGAGATGTCAGCTCCCAAGTGCTTAAATCACTTTTGAAAATGACACTTAGGTGCTTTGAAAATTTTACCCTTAATCTCAAATATGTAAAATAGGGATCGTAATATTTCCTTTTTTTTGGTCTTGTCTATTTACCATTGTTAGCTCCTCAGGGCAGGGTTTTTTCTTTTTCTAGGTGTATATAAAGGACTTAGCAGAGTAGGGCTCTGATCTCAGCTTCAGACATTAAGCACCACCATAGTTATAATAATAATTATTATTAATCACAGTAAATCTCTGCTGTGTCGACAGTGCATGCAGGATTGCATATTGGTACTAAAAGGAGAATGTTGGGACTGATTTTTTTCCTGGATGAGATTTTATATTGTATAGTACAAACCGAACTCTCTTTCAGACCTTATTAAATAGTGAGAACACAGTGTCTGGACCTACTTGGGAAGCAGGCAAACAAATAAGGAAGCTCTTGCTGCATAGCCACAAGGCACGTTTATTATTTATTCTTCTTTTACGCACCAGTTTACTTTTCAAGACCAATTAAAGGTTTTATTCCCTTCACTGAGTCCAAAATACTTCAGGCTTTGCACATTCAGTAGGCGATATGGTCATCCAGTTTATTCTGCTCAGAAAATCAGACTGCTTACCAAAAATCCTGAATCAGGGTGACATGTGGAAATTTCCTTCCAAATATTTCCCATGTTTTCAGAAACAGGAGTTGGACTATGAGAGAGATTTGTAAATATGGAGATTTCACTGCCTGCTGCAGTAACTCTGGCTGTATCCATCTGTTGTCTCTTGCCTCATACTTAGATTGTAAGCTCTTTACAGAAGGGACCACCTTTTTGTCTTATGTCTGTACAGTGCCTAGCACAGTAGGGTCCTGGTCCATGACAAGTGCTCCTAGGCACTCTGGTAATACAAATATTAATTCTTTAAATACAATAAGTAGAAATGCAATGAACTGAGTAGAAAGTTGATTGTCTGATTCACTCGGGTGCTCAAATACCTTTTTTTCTAAAAAAAAAAAACAAAAAAAATCCCCACTATCTTGTAATTACATTTTAAATGTTTGAAACTTGTAACTGGCTTTCCTTTCCCTGCCACTGTTAATTCCATTTGGCAAACACATATGGTTTATGTCTTCATCTGGGCACCAGACTTGCCCATGAGGTCAGTCCACCTCTGGAAGCAGAGTCTGTCAGTTAAATGTTGTTGCAGAGTTAGTGGAAGGTACACAAGACAGATCATATTTAATAAAACTGTGGCTGTGACAGAGAAAGCGGAAGAACTTATGCTTCCTGATCACGGCACAGAAGTTCCTCTCTGTGGGGATTAACCCGTGAAGGGGAATGTGAAGCCTGTGAGGATCTCTTTGCAGATTTTTCCACACCTTGCTCCCCCATGGTGACAGAGTTTACCCTCCTCAGAAGAAGCAGGGGGTTCAGCCTCCAAACCCTGATGATTCTTTGAGAACTGTGAAGATCTTGGGAGCACGCATAGGCCAGGGCTGTCCATGCAGTTGTTCTCTGCTTCTGCAATGCTTCTCTGCATCTGTGGCCCTTTCCCAGCTCCCTGTTAGTACAATTCTTGCTGCTGAACCTGGATAAAAACTTCCCTTACAAGGGGAAGTACTAAGGAACAGAGGGGTTAGCAGTGCACCTTCATTAATGCTGCTGCAGGTAATATTAACTTATTTAAGGAATCCCTGCGCTGCTGGTAGAGGTAGGATGTGGGGGGAATATGTCCTCCCAGCCCACTTTCTCTCCAGCTATGGTTCCCACAGTCACCACAAAGAAGCTTCCAAGAGTTCAGGAGAAGTGAGGAAATGATGCCTTAGACTTCAGGGAACATTCTACCTCTCCCATCCTGTGACATCTGTGCAGAGGTCGGCTGCGTTTTTCCCCTTTCCACTCACAGAGTTGGCGGAGGTGATCTGGCCCCATTAATTTATTAACACTTGAGGCAGCCTCTTAGATAGCACTAAAAATTCAAATTTGTTCTATACATAGCTAAATAGCACAAAAATAACCTGTCCAGAGATGTGGGCAATACAAAACACTTAGAGCTGACTGTCAGGATTAGGTTGTATTATTTGTTTGGCTTTCAAGTGAATTTTAGTGCTGGCAAAAGGCACCAGACTGATGTTTTGGAAACTGAACTTTCCTATCTAGCCATAGAGAGGTACACAGTGGGTAACAACATAGCAGATTTCCCCCTACATCAGCCTCTTCAAAGACCTTATGCCTGACCAGGAGGGATGACCTCTCGAAGTGAGAGGGTACATCAGTCTCTAATCCCTTTCTGTCTTGTGTTTGTCAGTAAAAATACCTCGCCTGGGACTTAGGGGAACCTGGGTTCAATTCCCTGCTCTGCCACAGATTTCCCATACAACCTTATGTGACATTTAGACTTTCTGGCTTTCAGTTCCTTGTTTGTAAGATGGCATACTACTAACTCAGGTGGGTATTGTGAGGATGAATACATTAAAGATTGTGAGATGCTTCTATACTATGGTAATAGGAACCATATAAGTACCTAAGATAAAGAGATAGATAAAAAGGAATGGGACTGAGGCCTGGTCTACACTGGTGACTTAGGTTGACTTAAAGTTACTTACATCGACCTACTTACACCCGCGTCTACACTGGCACCACTGTTCATTCGAATTAAGGTGCCTGGAAAATCAACTTAATAAGACCACCTCTGCAAGTGGCGTAGTGCCTAAATCAAATTTGTTAAATCGATTTAGTGTCACTGTAGACACAACGTCACTTAAATTGAATGTATTGACCTCCCACAATGCCCTGTTTTGACCACTCTGGAAAGTCGCACTGTGCATCTCAGTGGTCACGCTACCAGGAAAAGTTCCCTCCCCTCAAGCCCTGGGAAGATTTGAGTTTTCATTTCCTGTGCTGCCAGCGTGGAGAAAGCTTTGTCACTGTCCTCTGCATGGCTACTGCAAAGCCCAAACGCGCTCCAGCATGGAGTTGACCAGAGGTCTTAGATCTCATCGGGCTGTGGGGCAAGGAGTCCGTTCTGGCTCAGCTCAGAGCCAGCAAAAGGAATCTGGACATTTATGGGAAGATATCCCAGGGCATGCTGGAGAAGGGACACAAGAGGGATGCTCAGCAGTGCCACGCGAAGATCAAGGAACTGCGTCAGTCGTATCAGAAAGCCAGGGAAGCTAACAGCCGTTCTGGCTCCTCTCCCAAAACATGCTGCCATCCTACCCCATGAGACAGTGAATGAACACTCCCCCTGTTCCCTCATTACTTGAATGTTCAGAAATAAAGTTTGGCATCATTTCAACATGTTTCTTTATTAAATCATATCTTGTTCAGGAGGGATTTGGTGGGCACAGATATTGATGGGGGGAGAGAGGGCTGCGCCAAAGGCAAACAACATACAGGAACAGAAATCAGTCCTGCATCTCATTGCAGAACCTGGTTTTCAAAGCTTCCCTAATGCAAAGCGCTCCGCGGTTAGCTCTCAGCGTAGTGCTGGCATCTGGCTGCTCATAATTGGCGGCCAGTTTTTCTGCCTCCACAGCCCAACCCTGGGGGAACCTCTCACCCTTCGCTTCACACACATTATGAAGAACACAGCAAGCAGATATCACAGAAGGGAGGTACTTCTCACTCATGTCCAGCCTAGGGAGGAGACTCCTCCATCTACCCTTTTAATGCCCAAAGGCACATTCTACAACCAATCTGCAACTGCTTAACTTCTTATTAAAACACTCCTTTTCACTTTTAAGGTGCCTGGTGTATGGCTTCATTAGCCAAGGGAGCAAGGGGTAAGCAGGATACCCCAGGATCTCTATTGGCATTTCCACACCCCCGATGTGAGCTTTTTGTTCAGGGAAGAAAGTGCCTGCCTGCATCTTAGAGAACAGCCCAAATTATGAAACACACGAGCGTCATGCACCTTCCCAGACCACCTCACATAGATGTCAGTGAAACGACCCCTGTGACCCACAAGACCTTGCAGGACCATGGAAAAGTACCCCTTGTAGTTTATGTACTCGGTTGCTAGGCGGGCAGGTACTGAAATAGGGGTGTGTGTCCCATCAATGGCACCCCCGCAGTTTGGGAACCCCATCGTGGCAAACCCATCCACTGTGTCCTGCACATTTCCCAAAGTCACTAGCCTTTGAAGCAGAAGTCTATTTATGGCACTGCACACTTGAATCACGGCAGTGCCCACTGTAGATTTACTGACTCCAAATTGATTCGCAACCGATCGGTAGAAGTCGGGGGTTGCCAGCTTCCAGAGAGTGATGGCGACTCTCTTCTCCACCATCATAGCTTGTCTCATGTGAGAATTCATGTGCTTCAGGAATGGGGCCAGCTCCGAGCACAGCTTGAGGAAAGTTGCCTTTCGCATATGAAAGTTTTGCAGCCACTGATCATCATCCCACAGCTGCATAACGATGCAGTCCCACCAGTCTGTGCTTGTTTCCCTGCACCAGAACCTGCGCTCCACGGACTGCAGATGACTCGTGACAGCCTGCAGCAATCGGGAATTGTTCTGCTCGATGGCTTGTAGCAGGGCAGTCTCGGTGGCATCGGTGTTGTTTGTGCTTCGGCTTCTTGCTCTTTTTCTAAAATAATTGATAATAAGCCACGATGTATTTGTCACGCTCACAATAATAGCACAGAGTTGAGCTGGCTCCGTGTCTCTGCAGCAATGGCGATCGTGGGGAGTAAAAAAAACGGCACGAAAATACTTTTCCTGTTCGTTTGGGGGGGGGAAGAAGGGTAGGGGAAGCATCGTTGCATCTTGGGACGATGACACTCGTCACAAGAGCCACCATGACTAGTTGCTCTGTGGGATAGCTACCCATATTGCACTGCTTTGCAATTCGAATTAAGGCTGGTCAGTGTAAACACAGGAGACCTGCACAAACAGCGTAGTGTACATAACGCTGCTGCGATTTCTAAAAATTGGCTACTGAAAGTCGACTTAAAGTAAGTCGACTTCCCTCATCAGTGTAGACCTAGCCTGAGACCAGCTGGTTCCAATCCAAAATGTTGAAAGTCAGCAGTGAGGTTGTATGGTAAACAGGCAGAGCTTCAGATCTGGGCTGTCAGAAGAACAAAAAGCTTGCTATGGCACATCACGCAGACTTAATAGTTCCCATGTTTGTTACAAGGAAAGGATCAAGAACACAATCAATGTTTAATCCCTCTGAGGCCCAAAATCTCCTCTCAGATTCACAGCATGGAGCTGCTCGCAATCTATGTGCAGATATCCTATTGATACCAGGGGAAGTTTTCCAAATAAAATGCATGGAGTATAAAGTGCCAGACTGAATGGAGTGATGAACTTTGCCCTAGGAATGTAGGGCCAATCAGCCCAGTCAGATGAGCAGAGATTTTACCCTATATACGTTTATTTCTGTGACTTTAACTGACAAGCCAAATCCTGGAAAAGCAGCTGCCAAGCCCTTCTGTGATAGGACAGGAATCTGTCAGACTGACTGCCTGGTAGTTTGGGAGTCACAAATGTAGGGTTAGATTGTGCCTCTAGGCACAGCCCTAAGCGAGGGGAGGTGTGTAAACTGCACCACCACGGGAATAGCCTTGGGAGGCATTCTGGGTCAGATATACCTCTGAGGGCTTGGCTACATAAACATTTAGTTTGTGGCAAGCTGGGATGTCACTCAATCCTGCGCTAACTGTCCGTGTGGACCCTGCTGCTACGCACTGACCGTTCCTTAGTGTGCTTCGATCTACCCCGCTGTGCAGGGTAGCTTTACACCCCCACTTGCTGTACACTAACTGCTCATGTGAACAAGCCCTGAGCCATAATTTCTCCCCTGCTTCCTCCTTGCTGATATGGAGTAACAACTGGCTGCTGCCCTGTAACTGTAGTGGATTGCTACTCAACCCCATCCAGAGCTGGCTCAGCTACTCTGCCCAGTGAGTAGAGCAGATGGAGCCAAGGTTCTATCCTTTCCCCACCCATAGGCTTCAGGAGGGAAGTAGTGCTGATTACTCAGATATGCCCACAGGCTATGTGTGGGTAGCCAGCCAGCCTAGGGAGGAAAGCGGGGTTCTTGCTCCTTCATGCAACCATGTAGTCCAAATCACAACCTAACTCTGTGTTTTTACTCTTGCCTTGTTATCAACACTAGTGGCTTAAGTACTGGAAGTACGCTGTTTATAGGACATCTCTCAGTGACAATGTAATTTCAGGGAAATGGAGTGGAATTGACTTTGAGAAGCAGGAGAGGATATAAGAAATGTAAACATTCACAAGCTTCTCTGAGGAAGAGCAAGACCCAAAAAATGAGAAAGGAGTGCACATTGACATGATTATAAACTGCAGATTATATTTCAATTCCTAAAGCCTGTGGAACAAAGGGAAGTCTAATGCCACTCAGTTTAAATCCCATTGTCTGAGAGTGCATGCAAAACGGAGAAAGATTTATCATGAGTTCTTTAAGCTCTGTTTTCTGCCTAGAAGATATGCAGTCCCCGTTTGTAGCCTTTCCTGCATCTGGTTAACTTCGAAATAATTGAGTCTTTATGAGACTGGCAGGAGATCAGTGCTGTGGAAGGGGGGGGGGGGGAGTAACTAGAAAAAAATATCACTGCAGCTTGGATTGCTTTGTGAGCCGTTACCTTTTGCTTCCATCCCCAGTCTCAATGTAGCGCTTTATTAATACGATCTTCTTAACAAGGGTGTCGGCAAGATATAGATTTCCAAACTGGTTACTATGGAAACTGGTTGTTCATTAAGCCCCCTGCCACCCCCCCTTCTCTTTTTTATATTCTTAGATCTGAGGATGACAATCCATATAGACTCAGACTTTTTGTATTTCCTTCAGTCAAGTTTCAAGGTTCCCTATGGTGCTGGTATCATTTGCCATGGGGAATTACAGTGAATCACCAGAATGCCTAAAATAACACTTTTCTTCTTCTTCTTCTTCTTCTTCTTCTCTCCCTCCCGCCCCCTGTCACCCATAGGAAGGCAGTAGCAGAGTGCACAAGGAGAAGGGAAACATTCATGAGAAAATGCAAAGCCACTTGAAAAACCATAAACAGGTGTGAAAAAACTCAAACTAAAAATGGGCCATAAGATAGGTAGGGTCTTTCCTGGGGGACACACTCAGAGTCCTTTTCCCCTTTCAAAGAGCTTTCTGGGTTTTGGTAAGTGTATCTGCGCAATGGAGACTTGTCAGCTATTTCTCTCTCAGCTACTCTGTAACAAGTGCTTCCCCGTGACCAGTTCTTCTTTTTAAGCATGCTTCCTCCAAAGGGAGCAGACTCTGCAAGTGTCTGTTTGGCAGGGATTGAGCTCAGAGGAGCTTGTTAGCCTTCTCCTGATTAGGATGGGGGTGTACCCTATCAAAGGTGCATTTTGCTGAAAGCTTTGCTAAATCAGTGTGATTTTTTTTAAAAGTGTAAATGGACCAGTGTGTGGGCGAGGATAATTTTTGTATAACAAGCTATATGACAATGGGTGGGTTTGTATATTTTCAATGAGTAAAGAGTCATTTCCCTGACAAAATACAAATTAGAGGGTGGAGGGGCTTGTTTGAGTACATCTGACTCCAGAAGAAGGCAGTTTTAACTTGCTCCATCTGTTATCTAACTTGCTCCATCCAGAACTCCATTCCGGTATCAGGAAATAGCCAGAGGACAAAGACTTCCCAGACACACCCACTTTTCCTTAGATCCACCCCTTGTGCTTGGGGGTAGGTGGAATGTAGAGCCGCTATATCACTCAAAGACTTCCCCTATGAAAGAGGCAATAGATACTTACATTACATAGTTGAGCGCTCTGGCATCCCCCTGTAACTTTGGCGATATAAAAGATTCCCTAATTAGAAACAAAATTATTTGTGGGACACATGAGTCCAGCTTACAGGAGAGACTGGTGAGAGAAACAGATCTAACCAGAGAGAAATGTCTCCAAATAGCCACAGTGGCTGAATTGTCTAGGGAAAGGCAAAGCCATGACAGCCACTAGTGCAGGACAAGTAAATAGGCTCCAGCTAGAGGAATACAGGAAGTGGGACAGAGACAGAACAGCTGAGAAGGCAGGGATCATGATCCAGCATATGTACTGTGGAAAGCAATGTGAAAAGCAGAAAGAAAAAATGTCAAACCTATGAGTAACAGTAAATGAGTGGTTGGAAACAGAGCCACTTTATGTCCCAGTCCTGCACTACCCCAGGAAGAAAAAAACCAGTACATGCAGTGATTGAGGGCACAGAGACTACCAATGAAAAGGAGGATGTCTATAGTGCGACTGTAGCACATCCAAAGACTCTCAACGTACACACACAGCAGAAGAAGGCTTCTAGGCATCCAACTGTCATATTTGCAACTATGCTATTGGATCAGTGAGCAATTTGAATCCAGCTGGGATTGTGGAATCAACTGTAAAATGATCCCAGCTACATGGATAAGTAGCAATGTTAGACTGGAGAAATGTGACCATGTGCTGCTGATGTATAATAAAACCATTCTGAGCCAATGGGCAACTGCAATCTGTTCATCAGACACCCATGAAATAAGAGATCTTATCGCTTGGAGTTTATAACTGTTGACATACAGAAGCGCCATCCATTGTTGAGCAGCACGGCCGTGCAAGCCATGGATCTGGTCACAGTACAACTCCAGAATAGCCTCAATGTGAGAGGGGAGGGAGAATAGTCACCATGGGCCCTGTCCAAGATTTTAACAGAATATAAGCACGTATTTCAAGGAGATGAAAACCTCGAGGTCAAGCTGAAGTTAGAGATAGACTCCTACCTGTAGCCCATGAGACTACAGAAACGCAGCGCTCCATTAGCCCTGATGGAGCCTTTGACAAAGGAAGTAGCAAGCCTGCAAAGAAGGGGCATTGTCACATCTGTTCAGTCTAGCGTAGAGTGGATCAACAGCTGTTTAGTGGTGAGAAAACCTTCAGGTAGACTGAGTATCTGCACTGCTCCAAAAACAAGGGAAGAGAGCACTGAAGACAAGTTACTACCCACTACCAGTGATTGAAGACACACTGCCTGGTTTATCCTGCGCAAGGGTGTTTACTGTATGAGATGTCAGGAATGGCGTCTGGCATATTGAGCTAGGTGAGCCATCCAGCCACTTGACCACCCTTGCCAGCACTATGACTAAGGTACTTACTATCCGGGAAAGTCACTGCTGGTGGCAGATACACTGAGTAGGGCAGAGCTCCCAGAGTACAACAGAGAAGGCTCTGTGTGATAGGAGATAGACAGTCAAGATGCCATAATACCTTTGCATCTCTGATTGAAGGCATCAGGCAATCCAACAGAGTATTCAACAGACTGGGGTGGTACAGGCAGTAAAATGATTCATGCACCAGGGCTGGCCAGATCGCAAGAAGCAAGTGCCCCAGGAGGTTACCAATCCAGGGGATTATCTGGTTACTATTAACAGGAGGTTACTATTACTAGGTATGGGATGAGCTGTGTGTGAAAAATGGGATTTTCTTTAAAGGGGAATGAGCAATAATCCCAGCAGATTTATGAGTTGACATAGTGTGATGGACACATGCTTTACACATGGGGGTAGAGAAATGCCTGAGACAAGCCAGGGACTGTCTCTACTGGCTGGGCATGAATGCTCAACTGAGAACAGACCTGGAACAGTGAGATTTGTGCATAGAGTATAGTGAATGATAACAGAAGGAGATTCTACAGCCTCATGAAATCCCAGCCTGACCCTGGGAAAAGGGATTCACCTGTTCATTTTTAATAACAGGCACTACATGGTCACAGTAAATTATTAACCCCATTTCTGAGAGGTGGACTATCTGGAAGGCACTCAGGCAAGACTGTGATCAGGAAACCATGATTCTATGATTCTATGATTCTATGAAACCAAAAGCACACTTTGCAGGTCATGGCGTATCTGACGTGCCATGCTCAGACAATGGATCACAGCATGTTGCAGTAGAATTTGAATGATTTGTTGCCACATGGGATCTTGAACACAAGATCTCTTCTCCTGGGTACCCACAAAGCAACAGGAAGGCAGAATCTGCAGAAAGACAGCCAACAGATGGATGGCAAAGGCAAAACAGACAGGAAGGGATCTCTAGCTGGCAATGTTAGACCATTTCAATGCACCCTTCCAGGGATTAGGTAGTGGCACAGAGACTGATGTGCTAGAAACTCAAGAGCGTTTCCCATGGGGGATAGGCTGCTGCAGCACCGCAGAGGAATGAGAGACAAGACACAGGCACAGTTAAGAGAATACCAAGTTAGGCAGGCAAAGGAGTTGAGGTCTCTATGCACAAGTGAGCAAGTCTGGGTCCAACCATCAAAACACAAAGCAATGGCAAAAGGCAACAATCCATGCTCCAGTGGGATACTGGTAATATGAAGTAGCTACAGACTCAGGACAGCAGTGGAGAAGAAATTGAAGACAGCTGTGGAGTAGTAGCAGGCAGCCATCACACCCAGCATGATGGGACCAAGGCCAGAATCAGGACTTAGAAAGAGCCTGCGTCCTCAGCTGTGGACTAATGGAGGAGTATCAGAAGAAATGGGGATTATAGGCAAAACAGAGGACCAATAGGACCAACAGGACACCCCCCAACAGACTGAAGATAACCACAGGGTAGAAGCAAGTCAACGCCAAACAGAGATAACACAAACATGAAGTGGGAAATTGGTTTGAAGACCAGCACACTTGAAGAAATATGAGGACCAAGAGGCTGCCATGGGATAGTGGTATGGTCACATCTCAGAGGTGTGTTGGAATAGAGAGGGTTTGGCTATTTTGAAAGCTGCTTCCCATCTCTCTTCAACCTTGAATGGATTACTGTATAAGTGCAGTAGACCTAGAGGTACATGCTACAATTGCCATTACAACACTGTACACTAGTAGGGTTGCAAACATAAGTCAGCACTGTAAGCTGCTGGGATCACCACGCAGAGCCCAGTAACGCAGTCTTGCCAAGGGAGAGCTTTCTTGCAGTGTCAGATATCTTAAAATAAAACGGTTCTTTTTTTAAAAGCGATTTCACACAGACAGGATAAAAGGTCTATTAGGGCTTACACTTACCATTCTGGGTTTAGAAGTTTGCCTTCCCTTTGCTCTTTCATTAGCTTGACCTAGCAACTTCTATCCTCCTCTCTCTCTCTGATTTCCCCTGAAATAACCTTTATCTTCATTCAGATCTCAAACAGTAGTCCTGCCCCATTGGCTCAACTCCCTCTCTCCACTGATTAAACCTAGAAAGCCAAAGAGTTGAGGACAGACTTTACAGTTCTTCTGCCACATCAAGGGCTGCTTTACCCTCTCACAAGCAAATGGGACTGAAGAAGGCTGGGGAAGAGAGGGTCAGATCCTCAATGGGTGTATGTTGGTGTAGTGCCATTGACTTCAATGGAGCTAAATTGATTTACACCTGCCTAAGGATATACATCTGGTAATTTAAAAGATTAAAATTTAAACAAAATGGCCACTTTGTTAGCTGTCATTTCAGAGTTTGATTTAGAAATGAGAGTCCCCTTTACTGACATTCCCTGGAGTTCCTTTTAATGACTGCAACAAGACTCAAGAATTCTGAGCCAAAGGAGATAATGGATAAGAAGGACAGCTATCAGGCTGTGGCGCTAGCAACAAAAAGAGACCATTGATGTAGCTAATGCTAGCAGCACCAGTTCTGTACATCTGTATTCTTTGGAGTCAGTGTAAAGTCTTAGCAGCTTGTACATGAAGATGATCAGGGTTTAGCGTACAGAAATGAGTCTGTGTGGGATTAGGTTTGGAATATATCATCAATTATATAGCTGTAAGCGATAATAAAAAATAATAATACTTGCATTGCGCCTTTCATCCTCAGATCTCTTCTTAAAGCACTTTATAAACATTAATTGAGCCTCCCATCCTAGTGAAGTAGGTATGTATTATTATATTCATGTTTAAAATGGAACAGAGAGTTAAGTACTCATCCAAAGTCACATCCGTCATGCTGGAAAGGGTTTTCAATAGTCATTTGTTAACATTCAGACATGAAGCTGAAGGAAAATATAGTTGGAAGGACAGGGTGATTGCCCTGCTTCTGCATGAAATTCACATCTATCAGAGATGGAAAGCAAATGTTTTATCTTTGGAATGCACCAGATGGAACCAATTGTCAGATATGTTTTAAACAACAATGTCCTAAATTGGATTTTTTTGGTCCCATCTACAAGGTCTGGTCAACTCACCACCACTCACATTTCAAATCACATCAGCTAAATTCTGTGCTATATTATACAAAGCATATTTTTTCAAGAATCAAGTGACAGATTTCTAGCAAGTGCAATCAGTTAAGTTTGTTTGCCATGTGGTATTGCTCCGTCCTTAGCATGTGGTTTTGTTAACAAATGCATAGATTCCCCAGTCCCTTGCTCCCCTCTCTGCTCCAAAGGCTATCATATACAGAGTTAATTACAGGCTAGAGAGACTTGTTTTCTTAGGAGTCCATTGTTAAAATATTGACAGAACACCAGAATTCAATGTCAGAGACAAGAAGAAAAAACAGGAGTGACGCCCAGTCCTGTGCTCTAACCATTACATGCACTGTTTCAAAACAACAAAATCAGATACAGCATAATATTCAAAAGAGTTCAGCTCCCATTTAGGCATCAGAACAAGTGAACTGATTCTGAAAAATGGTCACAATATGCTGAGTTCTTTCGAACATCAGGCCATAAGCACTATTGAAAATCTAGCTTGCATTTTTCTAACTACAATGACAGATGAGCTCTTTTGAAAATCTGTCCCAAACTGTGGGTGCTGATCACTTGAAAAATCTGACCCATAGTAAATGGGAGGCAAGATATGGGACAGTGGAGCCATATAGATCCTAGCAGGTGGCATGGAACTATGGACCACCCATTTGTAATATTTAATTGCACATTTAATCCTAAGACTTTTTCATTGTGAAAGATTGTGCTTGTTTGTGCAAGGGGTGCTGACGTTCTAGCTCCACTGAGATAATAATAATACCACTTAGCTCTTTTTTATCAGCAGATTTCAAAGCATTTAAGCCTCATTATCCTCATTTCACAGAGGGGGAAATTGAGGTACAGGGCAATGACGTGACTTGCCCAAGACCACCCAGTAGCCAAACCAGGAACAGAACAGGGTCTTCCGAACCCTAGTCCTGTGCTTTATTCACTAGGCCATTAGAAAGGAGTTAGACAGCCTCCTGTAAATAAATATATTTTATTGTGCCTGTGTTCTAACAAAATGTACCAGTGCCTGATCAAAACATCATTTCAAAAAGGCTATTTACACTAGAGAAGAATCAAATGAAAATATCCTATGTCTGAAATATCACTCTGGAGTAAATCTTCCCAGTGATTGCCTTTTTCCGAGACAGCCTCACTCTTTTAGCATGTAGCATGTTGGTGTAACGTATATCTTCCTTTCTCTTCTGTTTTTAATGCCAAGTGCCACTAACAAGGAAAACATTAGCAGCTTCTGACTGTGGAGGTATAATCTGCTCCTTAATGCACCGCACTTTATTTTGGGAGAGTTGCTCTCTTGCTTTCTTTTACTGGAAATGTAATACAATGCAGAAATAGCAGCGTTTATTATCACTCTGCTGAGTCTTTGAGGAGGGGATGGAATCAACATATCTTCAAAGGCAAGAGAAGAATTAGTAGCTATAACATCAGTAATGGTGTCTGTTGTAAATGCACACACTCTGTAACTCTCTCCTCTCTTGCTAACGTGCCTTTTTGTCCACTGGATACAGAACAGTAGGTAATCGCTCTAGGCAATTTTATGGTAGGATGGCTTGACAATTGAAAATAACTGGCAACCCTACCCCACGCCAAACTAAATAATACACTCATAGAGCCAAAATAAAGCCAGCCACCAGGTGAAGGGCATATTGATATTAGTTTTTATTATAAAAGAATGTTCCACATTAACCCTATATGAAGCCCCCGCCCAAGCATTCGTTTCAGGCTTTGCTGCCTTGGTTAAGATTTTCTGTGGGGCTGGACCTCCATGAGGTGCTGCACAAACAAGGGAGCGCAGGGACAAAGGTGGCCGTAACCCACCCTCAGATTGTGCGACACCGATTTCACATGTTGTGAGTTTGTACCAGTTTCACCAGATTGCTTTGGGAAAAACAAATGAGCAAATCAAAAACATTGAACATGTTCTTCCAAGTCAACTTTTTTTTTTTTTTAAGCAAAACATTTCAAATTTTTCATTCTGAAACAACTTTTCATTTCAGAATTTCTCCAGAGGATCAATTCCCTGCAGTCCCTGGCATAAATTAAAGCAGCTCCAAGAATGATCTAATTGATGTCAATTCCCTAAGGGCTGCCCCACAATCTGGAGCCACCCGGAATCTCCACCGAGATTAGTGAAACACCCTTTCCCACACCTGGCATTCCTCCTACACTAGGGACTAGAGTAGAGGCAGTAAAAACCTCCTAAGATTCTAAGAAGCACAGTTCTGGTCCCTGTACGTCACTGCAGCAGCCCTGGGCTGTGGGTGGGACAGAATTTGTCCCAATACGTTTGCTTTACCCTATGTTTACTTTCTTCCCCAGCCTGCCTATAGGTAGCGTCCCTTTTCTCAAGACCCATCTGTCCCAAATCCTAATACATTTTCTTTGCCTAAAGGCTATTCCTACCTCCCTTACAGCAAGGTGACTTGTACTAAGGCGGGATCATGACCCGTTTAACCCTTTCCCAGCTGGCCCACCACTAGCTGTGGTGTTTCAGACAAACTCTGCCAGTCTCTTATACTAACACAGTTATTGATTCCAAGAATCCAGTCCGGCAGGACAGAAAAGAACAAGCTTGCTCTAATTAGTTTCTTCAACAGTTTTAGATCTGCTAGTACACTGTATAGAAATGAGGGATAAAACTATCCCACTTTCACGAATGGTTGGATAGGCTGATGGATTGATTTCTTTTAAAATAAGATATACTGCATAGTCTTACGGCCTGACCCAAAGCCCTCAGTGGGAGTCTGTCCATTGTCTTCAGTGGGCTTTAAAATCAGGCTGAGGTGAAGGTAGTACGTGTTTCAACTTGGGAGAGCTCAAATTCTTGCTTAGATCCCAAGTGAATATGAGTTTCAGCTGCTGCTCCCCAGTTGAAGTGTAACTGGCACACAGTCAGCTGAGTTCTACCAACCAGGCAGAAGTGAGACTCACCAGGCTGAGCTGGGCAGGATTTCAGCCAGGAACAGAAAAGAGTGTTTCAAGTCAGGAATCAGGTGCAACAGCGGAGCAGCATATGGGTAATTAGTTTCAAAGGGGACAGGCCTCTAGTTAACATTTTTCTTTGACTCAACTGTTCTTATTCTTTAACATATTCTGGGCTAGATTATGGGTGGTGCATCAGGTTGGTCATGGAAACACCTCAGAAACCTTGCCACATCTTGCATACTTGTACAGGGGAATCCAGAGTGCAATGGGCGTGAGCTAGTGTGGCCAAAGGTCATGGGTCTGGGTAGCATTTGTGTAGCCAGGACTCAGCCTAGTACTCTCTCATTAATATTTTGATTACTAAACTGGGGGCAGTCTTTGCTACAACCCCTTTTTTTGTATATGTATGCTTCTAGGGATGCTCCCACCACCAGTGCCTTTGGAGGTCTTTGACTTGCCTCTGCAGGAGACTGGGCATTCCCAAACACCCCTGCAGCCACCCTCACTCAGCATGACTCTGGCTGTGAAAACTGGAAGAGAGCCCTGAATGTTTCACACCTTTATTACAATTATTATTCATACAGGTGGGCCTGACACTTTAAAGCTCTAATTTCCTTTTTTGTGTGTGTAGAAAAGCAGTGGGAATTCATCAGCCTGTAATCACAATGAAGGCAAAGAAGCAGTAGACATTTAAATAAAAGAAAGATTAAATATTTTTGTAAAATATGGAGAGTATCTTTGGATGCCAGAGTTAATTAGGTGTTGAAAATTTAGTGATCCATTTGACATTGCAAGAATAATAGATATGAAGTACTTCTACTAAAACTACAACCCCTTGGGCTTTAAATTCACTTTCTATGCAACAAAAGGCAGACAATGAATCTTCTGTTACACAGTTTAAATGAAAACCATAATAATTTTACAGGTTTTATATTATATTGTGTTCCCCACATGCAACCGAAAACACTATCTGTGTGTGTGTGTGGGCACACGCACTCGTTTTTGTGTGTGTGTAACTGTGTGAATAACACATTTTTAGTTCATTGGCAATCATTGGTTTCAAATGAAAAGTTTCATTTCAACAAAATCAAAATGTTTTGGTTTCATTTTTTTGATTAATTTTATTTTTAAAAAAATCAAGAATGTTTTAAAGGAAATTTTGAAATGAAAGGTCATTTCAAAATTAAAAATCAAAATATTTTGTTTTAAAAGTGTCAACTTGTAACTCTGCAACATTAACAGCCTGCCTCAGAACACCATCCTTGTAACCATGGATGTCTCCTCCCTATACACCAACATCCCTCACAATGACAGAATCGCTGCCTGCCTCAACTATCTACCAGATAATGGACAACACTCAGAAGTCCATCCCTACATGCCTCACCAATTTCATCCACTTCATCCTTACCCATAACAATTTTACATTTAACAACAAACACTTTGTCCAATCATATGAACAGCTCCCCAATATGCCAGTCTTTTCATGGGCTGCCTTGAGGAAAAATTTATGGCCAAATGCACCACATAACCAATGATATACCTGAGATACAGAAATGATATCTTCTGGACAGATGACCCAAACTCCCTCATAGATTTCTACCACAACTTCAGTAACCACCACCCATCCATCAAAAATCTCTCTAGAACACTCCCATACCAGCATCAGTTTCCCGGACACCAGGATCAGCTTCAGCGATGGAACCCTACAGACATATATATATATATATACAAGAAACCCAATGATAACCATACATACCTCCACAGATCCAGTAACCACCCCAAACACATCATGAAATCTGTTGTCTACAGCCAGGCACGCGGATACCACAAAATATGCTCTGATGAGAAAGTCCAGAGTACACACGTTAACATGCTTAAAACTGCCTTCATCAAACAAGAACACTCCACCAGAGAAGTAGATTGTATCATGAAACGGGCCACCCAAATACCCCAACAGAACTTGCTTTAAAATAGTGAAAAAAGCCCTCTACCAGCACACTCCAAGTTGTCACCTATCACCCCACACTGGACCCCATACAAGATATCATTAAACAATTACATTCTATAGTCAATGGAGACAACATCCTGTTAAAAAAAAAATCTTTCCCAGACTCCCTCTTCTGGTCTTCAAACAACTCTCAAATCTCACCAAGCTCATCATCAGAAACAAGCTCCCCACAGACCATGATACACCAACTAAAGGTTGCACCAGCCCCTGCCAGAACAACAGATGCAAAACTTGTAGACATATCTCCACTGCTATGATGATCAATATCCACCCCAACACACCTTTCAAGATCCATGGATCCTACTCATGCATATCTAAACACGTGGCGTAACTCATTCAGTGCACTAAATGCCCCAGTAAGGACTATGTGGGTGAAACCAGACAATCATTCCGCTTTTGAATGAACTGACATAGAAAAATGAAAAAAAGACAAAAATGCCATGTCACCCATGCACAAACAATTTTCACAAAATGATCACTGCATATCTGACCTCTCAGCCCTCATCCTCAAAGGAAACTTGCACAAAACCTTTAAAAGATGAGCCTGGGAACTTAAGTCCATGATTTTTGCTGCCTAATGGAGTTATGAATTTAATAAAGACACTGGATCTATGATTCATTACAACAATCTGTAACCCACCAACCCTCCCAGGACCGTAGAGGTGTGTTAACTGCCCACTTCACCCTGAATGGTCTCTTGCAACATGTGTAAACTCCTTATCTGGTCCACCTTGATTTTAGCTGTGACACTGAGTACCTTTCCCAGACCTGAAGAAGAGCTCTGTGTAAGCTAAAAAGCTTGTCTTTTCACCAACAGAAGTTGGTCCAATAAAAGATATTCCTTCACCCATCTTGTCTCTCTAATAACCTGTGGCCAACAAGGTTACAACAACACTGCAAATGACTTGTAATAAAACATTTCAATTTTTTCAAAATTTTTTTTGTTTGCTTATTTATTTTTCCAAAACAATTTTGTGAAACATACAAATTCACAAAAAGTTTCAGTGTTACCGCCTCTGTCTTTTTTACCAAAAATGTTGCAGACAAAAATTTCACTCAGCTCTGTGCATGTGCACGTATGTGTGTGTGTGTGGTATGTGGTCAAGACTTTGGTCTGTGCAAACTGAGATATTTTTAAGGCAGTCTGATATTTAGATGATGGGAGCTCAGCCCTCCTTAGTCCTAGTCAAGATTTCCCACTGCTGTGTGCCTCATTCATTACATTTCAGTGATGCAGTAATTCCTGAATATAAAACATTTTTGGACCCTTAGGATGCAAATCTCCAGATGTAGAATATTGTATTGTCTTGTACTCAATCAAAGCCACTTCATCTGGATCAAGTGACGAGAACTGATTTTAATAAACCAAGAACAAATAACATAATAGTGTGGCACTAGAATATCTATTAAAATTCAGAGATGACTATTCCATTTCAAGATGATTCCAGGTGTAAGATCTCAAGCATTGCTTAAGGATTTTATTATTGCTCATAAAATGTTGCAGTTAGTCTCCAAAAATGTGATTTTAAAAAAATAGATATATATATATATTAAATATGAAGTGCATTAGTGTATTTCTATTTTATATAATAGCCCCCTAAATGAGCAGCTAATAAGGGAATATGATTATAAAAACACATTTTCACAACTTTAAACCCATGAATATAACAATTTAGCACTTAAGAAACACCCCACAAAAAAGTCAAATTAGACACATTGTCTTCCTGCAATTCTTTTTTTTTTTTAATTCCCTTATTATATTCAGCTACCAGTGCCACAATAGGAAATCTAATTTGGTTGGCTTCTTTCCATTTTCACTTTAAACAAAGCAAGTGATGCCTAGCCAGCACAAAATCCTCACCAGACATCCTACCAAAGAAGTACCTATTAGGCAGTTGTTTGTTATAGGATAAAGCATAAAAAGAAACCTTGAACATTGAGGGGAAGGATGGTCTAATGTTTAAAGAATTAGACTTGGATTTGTATGCAGTGTAGTTGTAGTCATGTTGGTCCCAGGATATTAGAGATACAAGGTAGGTGACATGATATCTTTTATTGGGCCAACGTCTGTTGGTGGAAGAAACAAGTTTATGAGTCTCACAGCTCTTCTTCAGATCTGGGAAAGGTACTCCCAGCATCACAGCAAAATGCAAGGTGGAACAGATTGTTTAGCATAAGTAGTTAGCACATATTCTAAGGGGCCATTCCAGGTAGAGTGGCCCGTTAACACATCTGCAGTCACTGAATTTATGCTTGTTATGACAATCTGTAATCCAATGAACCCCTCTTTTTGTCCTTCGACTGCAGAGGTGTTCTGGTTCTTTTGGTCCTTGGTTTAGGAAAGCATCCCTATTTAGGACAGAATTCAAGCATGAAGCCAACTGGAATTAAGCACATGCTTAAAGTAAAGTATCTGCCTAAATGATTTCCTGAATCAGGAGATGGGAAGCTGTTGAGTATTGAGCACCTCTGAAAATCTGACACAATTTCTGATGCAGAAGGAAAGCACTTGAGCACTCTTCCTGGAAAGGGATGATTTTCCAAATTGAGGCCTTGTTCCCCAACTATACAATGGGAATAGTGATACCTTGTTTCTTCCATCCTTTGTCTTGTGAGTTTATGCTGGGAATTTTCGAGACGCATTAGGGAGTTAGGGCAGCCAAATCCCCTTGAACATCTCTAGGTGTTGGATATGTAACTCCCTCAGGCCCTGCTGAATAGTCCAACATTAGATTGTAAGTCCCTCAAGGCAGGGACTGTCACTATAAGTCTGTACAGTGTGTGACATTGTTACCTGGGGTTCTGCCAACCCAAAGCTCATGGTAACTTTACTTTGTGCGAGGTGGTGTCAGGAAATAAATCAAATGGAGACATGGCCGTCCAGCCAATAGATGGACTGGTAGAAACAGCATAACACAACAGTGCTCTTACTACACAGCTATACCTTTACTTAGGCTCAAGCACTTACACACGTCCGCAACAGGTTAGTAAAACTCCCCAACCCTCAACCCTTAATAATTACCAAAGTCTGGGGCGGCTTTCAAGTGGGAACAGCGACAGCTTTCCAATTGGTCAGATCTTCCAATTGTCAGTGTAGGATCCAAAAAAACACTCTCAGTCCAAACAGAGATCCCCCCAATTATCCTTGTTAATAGACAATAACACGTCAAGGAAAAAGAAAAAAAGTTTCAAAAGCTAGACCTAAGGTTACCAGAGTGCTTAATTAGCAAGATATGTTCTGACAGAATTTGCATATCTTGAGGCTGGGACAAACATCTCCCACAGGGCGTGCATAAATAAGTTTATTGGTCTTTAACTGAAACACAGATCCCAGCACGTCCACCAGAGAATCAGGGAGGGAGAGCAGTGTCAGGCAAAGGTTGATAAAGGAGTTCCCTTCCCCTCTTGGCTTAGTCATGCCAAGGCTGCACAGGCCTGCTGAAAGGCCTATCAATTTTGGATGCTGTTAGCAACAAGTATGATACACTATCACGTGGTCCTTGGCCCTTTTACTAGTCTATTCAAAATCTCCCTGTACAACATAGTGGGGAACCTGATCTTATTTGAGGCTTCTTGTTAGGGCTGGTGGAAAATGTACCAGCAAATCTTTTATTTGATAGATTTTTTTTTTTTTTTGACAGAACAAAAAAGGTCATGGAAAGTGGCTACTTTCTTCAAACACTGGCATTTTTTCATTAAAACTTAACTTTAAAAAAACCTTTTCTTTTTAAACAAAAAGTTGAAATTTTCCAATGGGGGGGGGGGGGGGGGAAAGACTTCTGACCATCTGTGCTTGTGTTACTTTAAATGAATGAATAATAATAATCTAGAAGGAATAGATCAAATCTATTCCTCAGGTATTCAGGCTGTCAGTCACTAGACAATGATTTCAAATTACACTCTCACTTTTTCCTGCTACCCTTAAGCTATCAGTAATATTTTTTACCAGCAAATAATAAAATTATATGTAGCAATATGGCTACCAATACATGATATAATTACCAGTAATTTTCTCCCACTTCTTTGAGAGGTACAGAGTACTGGAAGCTATTTAAATTTTCTCTGTGATGTGTGAATTAAAGCAATTAAAATGAGTTGGGTAACAAAGCAAGGATGGCCTTAAAGAAATTGCAAGCTCCAATGTCGCTAGTGTGGGTGGGTGGGCTGGGCTCAAATTACCAAATCCACAAATGCATAATAATACTGGGCATGATTTTCAAAAGCATTTTAAGTGACTTGAAAATCAATGGGTCTTCTGCTCCTCCCTTATCTAAGATGCTTTTGAAAATCAAAATAAAAATTTGAACTGAACTCTGAAGTAGCCGTCTTCAGCTGTTTGTGTGGGGCCCATTTGAAGTAAAACGAATTGAGCCAAATTTTGCTAAACATACCGTAACATTCAGATCTCAAGTAATAGTAATATGAAACCTATGGATCAGATTCTGTACTCATTCACACCCTTCTGATTTGAGAGAAACTTCTTTTACTATTCTATACCTACTCTCAGGAAACTAAATCTGCCGCCTCTCTTAGAAGAGCTGGAAACTTCAGAGGAATTGTCACAGCTGTGACCCTACAGTGTCTTGTAAAGTGTCATAGAAAAACTCGTGACAAGCTGGTCATAAATATCATTACATGATGTCTATATACCAGGGCCCAGACCAGCTAGGACCAGCTGCTGGCCTGATCCCTGACTAATTTAGCTGCTAAGCAGCCAATTAGCCCAGCTGCACTGCCTTGGAATTGACAGAATAGCCACAGCCCCTGAATGGCTGCTGGTTTAGCAGCCCTGCTTATAAGCCTGGCCCCCACAGCAGATAAGCATGGATACCATGTTTGCAGTTATACTTGCCCGTGCCCAGCCCTTGTTCCAGTCTATGCCCCTGATCTGTTCTAGCCCACTTCCTGTCCCTGCTCCTGCTCCTGCTCTGCTCCATCTTCTTTTCCCCTCTGGCTTCAATCCTTGACTCCACCCTGATCTTATGACTCTGGTTGACCCTCCAATTCTGGCATTCAACTTCGATCTCTCTGCTACTGAACCTCAGCTTTATCTGTGACCTATGACCAGCTTGGGCACTCTATTTCTGTCCATCCGGTACCAACATTTGGCTCATTCCTGAAGTCTGCATACCCTGGAACCAGCTCTAACCAGTAGGCCAAACTCTTGTGCTGGAAATGAATTCTTAAAATATGGTTTGGCGTCAGTGAATAAACAAGCCTGCGTTAGACAAAGGAAAGTGGATTTACCTGTCTATCTGGCTCGGATACAGGCAGAGGACAACGAAAGCACATTTATATATAACATAAACAAAGTAATGCTAACAAGAGGTGGGAGAAACAGGCTGGTGAGTACACCAGATGACACACAGTAGTCCGAACCTCCAGGAGTAATGTGGCTTTTGAGGCAAAGACAATGGACTATGGGAAATATAAAGGACAAAAAGACATTCCTGTTGTCCCTGTATCCACTAAGTGATTGATAGCATCTACCGATTCTGTGACTCCTTCTATCAGAAGGGCTGGAGGTGCTGGTGGCTTGATATACTGGAGAAAGCTCTTTAGATTGTAGATTGCCAAAGTTAAGTCTTAGACAAGAATGTGAGTTTTATTTTTATTTATTGGTAATCACTTTTTGTTTCTGTTGTCTCTACTCAGCATCACTTAAATCTCTGTTCTTTATTAATAATCGTATTCTTAGTTTTACTATCAACCATGTCAGTGCTGTGTTTTAAAGTAAAGGGTGTGTCCTCAGGAAGTGAACAGGCTGGTATGTACACTGTGTCTTTGGAGGCAGTGAACTTAACTCCTATGAGCAGCCAGTGAAAGGGACTGGACACTGCAGAGAGATATGTTGGGCAACTCGGGAACGGGGGTTCACTGAATGTTACCTGCAAGGCAAAGTTAAGACTGGCAGAGTCTCATGGCATTTGCTGGTGAAGCAGACAGACTAATGTGGCAGGCAGCTGATGCACAGTTTAAGGTACAGAAAAGTTCTCCCTTGCTAAGGCAGGGACATAATAGTAGCTTATAGTTCTGGGAGCTCTGAGGAGAGTGTCCTAATGGTCTGCAGAGAATTAATCCATTCTGGCTTCAATGAGCCTTTATTTGTATGATCCTTTGGATCATCATGCCTCCTTTCTTCTGGCATCAGTGAAATGTTTGTGCAAATCATCACCTTGCAGACATTACTGTAGAGTGTAATCTTAAATTGTTTACTAGGCTACAGTGAGATTTTCATCTACCAGAATCTCAAATACAGAGATATCATCATGTAAAGATATGCAACACTGCTGTTGTAGAAAAGCTACATATTGATCTTATCCATTCTCAGCATTCAGCCTCAAAGATTTGCAAGCTGCTAAATAAGCATTTAAGCCCAAATAGTGTGCTTAAGACGTTATAGGGAATGAGATCTCAAAAATAATTCTCTCTCAGATAGGGATAATATTTTTGATGACATTTTTGCTCCATCACATGAATATAAATCAGTGAACAAATGTATAGAATTGCTTGCCCAGAATCAGGGTGTTAAGAATTGTAAATTGTGAGAGATATGCTGAAAATAAGGTCATTGTCCCTTTATACTGTAATACCTTTTAGGAGAGATGTTATTAGAAAAACTATAAACTGACTTTGAAGATTTAGTTTTGATGGTCATGTAGTGAGAAATTTGTCAGTTACATACTTTAAATAAATGGGAAAAGAAGTAGTTCCAGTAGAGGGCAAAACTTACAAACAAAATAATTAACACTAATGAACTGGAAAAGCAAATAAACTCAACATTGTTGCAGTTTAGATCAGTGCTTTTTTGGATAGTGCCAAATGCAAAAAAAAGGCTTTTTTTGCTAGGAAACAGAAAAAGGAATGCTAGGATAGTTATGGAGTTTATTTCCAAGTTCCTACCATGATAACTTACCTGCAGTGACACTAAAGACAGGGTCTCCTGAAGCCTTGCTAGACATGTACATAATTTAGACAGACCTGTTCTGTAGATCAGCATAGTTAGATGGAGTTTTTTCAGTCTTGTGTGTGTATGTTTGCTTTGTTTTTTTGTTCTGTAGCACCTGTATCGTGCTTTCTATTTTAGTTAAATACCATCTATATGATTTTGGTTAATGGCGTCATTTGCTTGTTGTGACTGTTCTATTGAAATAGGCCCACATCCTGAAAACATGCACACGCATCGCTTTAATAATGTCATAATAATACCCCGCTCTTATATAGCATTTTTCATCAGCAGATTTCAAAGCACTTTGCAAAGGAGGCAAGTATCTTTATCCCCATTTCACATGGAGGCTGTCCCACTGGAGTCTATGGGACTACTCACTTGCATACAGTCAAGTACAGTCCTGAGTGTTTGCAGGATGGAGGTCATAATGTGTACTGAAAATACAAACAAATGTTAATAAAAAGTAAAGCATCCTCATAGAGAATCACTGACACAGGGGGTTAGGGCACTAAAGTTTTACACACACAAAGAGAGAAATGCATATTGTTATTTTGTATAGTATCTTTCATAAAGAATGCATAGAAACAAATAATAGTGTACAAAAGAGTTATCCTTTGCAGCTTCTGCCATTTGCAGATGCCTTCCTATACCTTTCTGGTGCAGACAGTCTTTGTCTCTAATCAGGCGACATTTGATGTTTTATCTTTTCTTTCTTGCATACCTAAGCCACTTAATGTCTCATACTTGCTACTAACTGAGATTGTGCCTGGAAGAAGGACCTAGAGGAGCAGAAAAGAGTGTTAAAAGAAAGACAATATCCATGGGGCAATAAGTGTAGAAGAGGTGGGTTCAAGTCCTGGCTTTACAAGTACAAGTTACTTTAATTGTCTCATCTATCCCTTATCAGAAAAGCACCACAAAACAGGAGCATGACTAAATCTTTGTCGAGGAAGGTCAGAAACAGGAGTAGAATGGTTGGAGGTGGCTCAGAGCAGGACTGAGTTGTACTGGCAATGCTGGTACCCAAGATGGTAAGGGACTGAAAGGGAATGAATGGAATACTTAATTTTACTTGAAGTGCAGGTGAGGACTCACTCTCACATTACTGGCTATAAAGCCAGTCAGAGTCAACTTTAATTAAGGACTGTACATTTCTGGCATTTTCATAGTCTTTTTCCAGGGGGAAAACATATGCAAAATGGTATTTCTGTCCATTCCATTCTCCTCCCTTTTTGGGTCATTCACTACTTCCACTTATTCTGTGGTATGTGCATACTCCAACCCTTCCCTTAGTTAAATATATGAACACACCCAAGAAATCTACAGAGAGGAATACATAGTTGTTGTCTCTTAATCAAAAGTTGCACTTCCCATCTAATTTAGTAATATCACGTAAAGACCATAGTCCGACAGATTGGAAGTAATCATGACTTCTGATTATCTTACTGACATGTGATGCTTGACTGCTGTTAGTATGGCTGGGGGAAGACAATCTAAACCAGTGGTGGGAGAATGCTTAAATGTTGGGAAGTTGGGTTTGGCTTGAATAAGTATCCAAATGTATCTGTAACTTTTCAGTACATAAAGCTGGGCTTGAAATCTCACAAGGATGGGCTTTCTTTTGAGTTTTCTGGAATTTCTGCTTTTGATCCCATATGAAAATACCACAATCACATATTTTCTCAAAGTAAAAGGCCTACAAAATATATACTTCTTAATTAAGCAAATATTTCCAATCTTTAAAAGAAAAATGTTTAGTTATATTCCGGTACTAAAAAGGGTGAAAGTTTTGGAAGGGAGTCTAATGCTATCCAAACTGGCTCGGTAATATCTCAGCCAACCCATTCTAAACTTGAGCTGTCTATTCTTTACCAGGGAGACATTCATTGTTAATAGCCTTCTGGATAATCAAATCCAAACTGCTCTATTAAATTAACTCAACATTAATAATAAGAGAAGGCCCCAGAGGTGAATTAGAGTGAGCAAAGTGTTAAGAACACTGAAATGAGGGGGAAGACACAGAACAGGATTAAGGAATGAAGAACAGATAAATAAGAACAATAGTAATTGGGTACTATTTAAGCAAAGCCTGTGGAAATCTCTATGTGTGTGGGTTATGGCAGAAATCAATTTATCTATATTTAGACATGTCTTGCAGTCTCATTCTGAGCCAGGTGCATGAGGAATCTGCAAGCACTTGAGCAATCATTAACAATAGCATCACTAATAAAACCAATATAGTTCCAGTTCACATTCACTCTGCCCATTATGGCACCACCTTAGAGTAATTCAGGTCAATAGAAAGACCAAACCCTATAGCAATGCATGGCTTTGTTTTGTATATAACTGCATGTTTTTCTTCTCAATTGTGCAATGCTCCAAGCAACTTGGTGTGCTTCTTTAGAAACAAAATGATTAAAATATGAGACCATACTTAGGTACCCTGCAATGGATAAACAATTCTGAATGAATACATTTAAGAGGCTCTCTTTTCATTGAAACAATATTAATTTAAGAATTTCAAAATTGTTGCAATGGGCCAGACATTCAGCTGATGTAAACTGGCATAGCTCCAGTGACTTCAATTTACACCAGCTGTGGATCTGGCCCAAGAACTCTAATGATCACTGACAGCAGAAAGACCATGGGCCAGATCCTTTTCTAGTCATAGCTATGATCTGGGCAAGTAATTTTCCACTCGAGTGTAAGAATGAATATTTTGTGTAACCTAGTGACCTACTGGTGCCAACTAGCAGAGAGCACAGGGGTGCACAAGGTTTACAGGGCTCCCCTGGGTCTATCATCTACATACTAGTTCACCAAAGAGTATCATGTAAGGTCTCTACTGAAAGCCTATGTCCACTGGTCATAATAATCATCGCAAAACATATGTACAAATAATATGTAAGGAGTTATGTGTGTAAACTGAAAAGTGTGTTTTTATGGTCTGTGATTTGGGGCCAGTCACCAGAAGTTGTTAAACAAGTTTCTTTCAGGCAGAAGATGTTTATATATTGGCCTGTCTATATTTAAATTGAGCATTATATGGTTCACAATGGATGCCCATTTACAGTCTGGGCCAAATGCTAATGAAAGGATTGTGAAGTCTTCAGGGAGAGGGAATTTACAGGAGAAAATATCCCAGTAGGAGGAAACCCAATGTACAAGTGAAGATAATGAATTTTTGGACTATAACTGTAGGTAAAGGGACTCACTCTGGATCCTTCGCCTAAGAAGTAAGCTGGTAGTGGGTTTACTTTCTGCAAAAAGCATCAGAGCCTGCCAGGCTATTAAAGGCTGAGAGGAGAAAGTTGGGTGACATAAACTTCATTAGACAGGAAGGTATCATGTTTGTTAAGTCTAGGCCACAGTCTGTGCGGTATGATTTTATTTTATATGTAACCCTTGTTTCCAATATTTCTGCTTAGTGTCATTTGAATCTCTCTGTTTTTTGTTAAATAAACATATGCTTGCTTTCTCTATCAACAAATCTAAGTGCTGTGTGATAAGCAGAGTAGTGTTCTATGGTGTAACTGGTAAGTTATGGTGGACTGTGTCTTTGAGAGTAGAGGATCTGGGAATTCTGAGAGTGTCCAGTGGCTTGGGGGCTGGACATTGTAGGCAGATGCTCAGAGGGCTTGGAGATTGCAGTGCACCTCTCGCTAACCTGCAGAAAGACAATAGAGCCCGCATAGACTGAGAGGGGGTGCTTGTGCTGCCTATGGCTGGTCGAGTCAGGGAGCTGACCCCTGGCAGGCACAGACAAGGCTTCCTCACACTAAGGGCAAGTGGTAGCGAGGTGCCTCAGGATCCTGGGTACCACCCAGGGAAATGTCGCCATTTGCAGGTACAGTTTGAGGAGTCTAGCAGTGTTTCAAGTTCATTATAACAGTTTTGCATTGTCGGATTTATTTCAGACAATATTGTTCATGAGAAACTGGTATTTTGAAGACAGCTGGCACATTGTATTATGGATGAACATTTGCTTCACGTTTGACTCTGATGGGAAAGATACAAATCTAGACACTGATTCAGGAAACCCCTTAAATGTGCTCAACTTCAAACATGCGCTTGTGTCCCATTGACTTTAAGCTGCACATTAAGCTGTGTTTGGGTCCAACCATGCTGGACCCATCTGCTTTTAAATTTCTCTTGGATACTCTAGGCTGTAGCACTCTCTCTTTCCTCGGCCTCTCTGGCACACTTCCTGGGCACATACTCTTGGCCACTCCTTCATGGATATGGGAATCTCCAATCCCAGCTACCCTAGGTGCTCCATGACCAATGCTGACCCCTCAGACCTGTTAGTAGCTTTCTTTTTCTTGAGCTCCATCCTTGTGGGTATTCTGGGTTAATAGTTCACCTCTTCAGGGACATGTGATGGGGGAAGCAAACACACTCTTTGCAAAAGGTGCCCATAGCTAATCACTCTTTGGTTAGCAGAGAAATATGCAAACGAAACAATAAAACACCAGCACTCATCTCCCTGTTTCATTTCTTCACTCTTGAGCATTCTTTGGGTTTAGGTCAAATTCTTCTAAGGAATCCAGGATTTCCTCACCTTCTGCACATGGCTTCTCCTCTGCATCATGGAGTATCTCTCCTCTGCAGGCAGTTTCCGTCTTCCTTGGTTGGTCCCTCAGTTAAAAAAGCTGATCCTCTCTCCTGCCCAAATGTCCTTTGTCTTTGTGAGTCCCGCTGAGTTCTATTTTTAAGACTCAGTACTGAGACCTGACTTCTTTGTTCTTCATTTTGGGGATTTTCCACTCTCCAAACCTCAGGCCCCAGCAGAAAAGTTGATGAAAGCTGGTTTCACTTAGGATGTGGCCATCACATTGTCTTAAGGTGTTCCCATTTGAATCAGTCACAAAAGTTTAATGGCCTTCTGTAGGCTGGTGGCACGGTCCAGCCAGGGCATCGTGACCCTTCCTCGGGCCCAGGCTCCGAGAAAGGCCACAGCGCTTTCCTTTAGGGGAATAAACAGTGCCTGTTTACAAGTCTTTAGCCCCGGCCCCCAGCAGGGTGGGCTAGTAAGCTGTCTGGTGCCCCTGGTCCTCAGGCAGGGTGGGGCAGGCAAGCAGTCCATAGCCACTGGCCTTCCCACAGGAGAGACTGGTGCAGCAGTCTGGTGCCCCCGGCCCTCAGGCAGGGCAAGGCAGGCAAGCAGTTTGCAGTCCCTGGCCCACAAGCCAGGCAGGGCTGATCGGGAGCTATTGACTGCCCAGCCTTCCCACAGGCGGAGCTAGTAAAACAGTCTGGAGCCCCCAGCCTTGCAGGCAGGCGGGGCAGGCAGAGCTCAGGATCCTTTGTCTCCCAAGCTCAGAGGGTAAAAATATGCCACTGAGTCAGCAGGGCTCCAGTCACAACACCCTGACAGTGTTTAGCCCCTGACTCAGCCATTTGCTAGTCGGCTATCCCTGTCTCCGGGTACCTCCAGGTTGGGGTACATGGCAAGTGGTAGACCCACAAGTCCCTCACCGTCGACTGGTGGCAGGTCTGGAAATTCCTCTGCGTCATCAGCAGAGGGTAGCTCCTCCAGGTCCCAGGGTCCCAGGAGTTCCTCCAGTCCACAGGGTTCAGTCCGTTCCAGGGGGTCCCCAACATCAGGCAGCTCCTCTAGGTCAGGGCCCCCACACAGTAGTCTCGGGTGGCTTATCCCAGCTACTAAGGCCCAGCATCCCTGCCCAATCACTAGGGCTCAGCGGCCCTCTCCAGTCACTAGGGCTCGGCGGCCCTCTCCAGTCACTAGGGCCTGGCGGTCCTATCCAGTCATTAGGGTCAAGCAGCCCTTTCCAGTCACTCGGGCCAGGCATTGCAGGCTCCGATCAGTGGGGCGGTTGCTCCAAACAGCCACAGGGCCTCGGTCAGGCCTAGACTGCAGCCTCTGGGAAGACACATCTGCCTCCGGCAGGAGCTTCTCCCTGACTGAGCTGCTGGGCCTACCTTTTGTACTGGCCCTTCCTGTCCTGCTCCGCCCCTTTTCTCCTAGGTTGTTTGGCCTGCAGGGCCTTGTTCTGTCCAGCAGGGGCATCGCAACCCTTCCTCGGGCCCAGGGTCTGAGGAAGGCCACAGCGCCTTTCTAAACCTTCCATTGTCCCTGGCCTGGAAGACATGTGACCACAGCCTTGACAGCAGATGGTAAATTCCCACATACACGTAAGTGTTCAATGATACAGCAGTATCATAAGATCAACCGGAATGGAACATATAAGTTGTACGTAGAAAGATTTCCCAAATAATCACAGCTATAAATGTACATTTTTCTGGGTGAGCAAAATTTGTCACATGCTTCAAAGTCGTTTGATGGCAACTTTGCTTCCTTTGCCAAGATTTTTGCTTCTTGAACAATGAAGGTCTCACCATCCAGAGGGGTAATTTGAACTTCATCACATCCAAAGACAAAATGAATATGTTCTCGGAGGAAGGGAAAATTCAGTTTTACTTGTATTGAAAAAGGCAGCATGGATACATTCTATCATCTATGATTTTTAACAAATAGTTTGAGACGATTGACATGAAATATATTTTTTTAAGAGGCATCTTAAACAGTTTTGAACAGTTTGAAGATTGCCCACATAGTCTTCCTTATATGGAAAAGAGGTGAATAGGTGACCCATTTATTTTGGAAGCATTTAACAAAGATAGACATGAAGATTCCCTTAGCAGAATTATCTTGTGGTAACACTTTAAAACTAAGATTACAGGCAAGATTCTCATCTGGTGGTAAATCAGCATAGCTCCCCTTCAGTCAATGGAGTTCATATCAGTTTGCCGGGGCTGAGGATTTGGAACTATGCACTCAAGGTGTGTATGAGTGTCCATAAAAACTGAGTATTCTCAAACTATTTTACTCAAACTTCCAAAATATATTTGTGCTATTCAGGCAAAGAAGGGTTCTCGAGAATGGTTGCCATTAAAAACAAATAGAGGGAATTGTCAATGGAAAAAAACTTATTCTTGTGGCTGGCTCATATAAACCCATAAATGGACCAGTTCTGTTAACCCAGACAGGCATTGTTACCTTATGGATCTGTAAGTTATATTTTTTATGTCAATGCTTTCAAATGTACTTTTTATAAATATTTATAAGAATCCATTAGGGGCTGTGAGTATATGAACTGTCAAAAAAGGGGTTGTGAGTGATAGAGAAAGTTTGGGAGCCTCCCCTCTAGATCATTCTGCCTTTTAGTGATGCTGTTAAAGACTGACCAAGTGAGTTTGTGTTTGCTTGTGGAAAGACGGGCTGTTTTGTAGGGAGGGAAGAGGGATTTGTTGCTGTTGTTGTTTTGTGACACGGAAAGAGTTGTGGAGGTGAGTACTGGGAGCCAGAGAAAAAGTAAGAAGAGATTAAGGAACAGCATCCACATCACTGATAATTAAACAAACCCCTAAGCACACAGTGTTTGTGTTCAATGAGACACTATTATACTGCTGTACATGAGTCTCTTTAATGCATCTCTTGGGGGTTTCCCTCTACCCCAACTCCCTTGAAACCACAGGCATTGTTTGTAGTCCTGTCTATCCTGGAGGAAGTATTGTGCAGGTAGAAACCTGGCAAAAAGCAGGTCTGGTGGTCTTTTACAGTAATTTTCTTTAACACGAATTGGCTTAGTGCTTCCATTATACAATTGAGTCTATTGTAGAGGGATATATAATACAATCAGCTCTATATTAGAAGCATTAAGCTCTCTTGCATTACAGAAAATTACCGCACAAGACTGCCAGGTCCTGCTTTATTGGCCATGCTGACAGATGTAGATGGTCTATTCAACATCATGCCAAAAAATAAAGGTGGAAGGGGGTTGGAAATTTTTTAAATGACAAGAAGCTATATCACTGACTGTGGATTCATTTGTGTCAGACAACTTCCCTATGAGTGGCAGAGTGAAAGCAAAGCCACTAGGCCTAAACAACACCTTTTGTGAAAGATCATACTAGATTTGATTTTTATTCCAGGACCTCTAGACTAACCATTACCTAGGAAGGGGGCAAATTATTTCCTTCTGTTTGTATCAGCTAACAAAATGACTTTCATTGTCATAAGAAATGTTTTTAATTATCAACTGAGAAGCCAGAAAGAAGGGCCACAACTAAATGGATAATACAATAGCTCATATGAAGTATTTCTTATCTTCAAAGTGTTTTACAAATGTAAACTAACCCTACTGAGACGTAGGTAAGGAAATATAACTATCTCCATTCTACAGACGGAGATCACTGATTCAGAGAGTTCAGTGACTTGCCCAAAGAGACACTGATGTCAGCAGGGCATCAGGATTCAGAGATTTCTAACTTCTAGTCTTTTATTAAGACCATATAATCTCTGTAAAGGTTTAATTATCTTTTGCCTCCATTGCATTTTTAGTGGGGGTGGGGATTCTCTGAGTTCAGTCTCTACCCTTATACATATATACATTTTTCCATTTTCAGACGCCAGTATCACATGATCCTCATCATGCTGAAGGATGGATGGCTGTGGTACAGGCCTATTTTGGCCAGAAAAGAGGGCAGTGGTCACTCTGGAAAAATACTGTCACCCACCCAAATATTTTCAAGGCCTATAACAATTAAGCAGGCAGCAATAGCAATCAAGTTAGATTATATTGTGATGAAGATGTGGGCTCTGTGGATGTCCCAGCTGATGCTATGCTATACATCATGAGCTCTTGAAACGTCACAGAGGCAGCTGGGATACAACTTGAGTTCACCTCAAACTCTTTTGGCTCCAAACGACCCCCTGATTCTATCCAGTAGAAGATAGCATTATACATACACATGTAGTATTACAGTACTAACCAAAAAATACTAAACCTCTGGTGAGTTGCTTTCTTTCTTAAGCTGGTTAGAGCTCACAGGAGATCTGGTCACTTTGGATTGTGAAGTTTAAGTCACACCCAATCTTTTTCAGTAAAGGCTTCAAATTTAAAATGTACTAAATCCACATTAGGGTGTTTTTAAGTTTTGTATGTTTCAGTGAAGATTCTAGGCATTTCCATAGTATAATGGTAGGAAACATGATGCACTTTATTTCCATGAGATGGGGATGACAAATGGAGGAATGAAACCAAGACTGGGAGGTTAGTGGCCATCTAAAACAAAGCTTGGTTCACTCAGTAAGAATATACACATTTTTCTGAAGGTACAGTAGATCCAAGGTCAAAGAAACCCCATTTTTCTAGCTCACGTCAAGCACATGTTGTGGCATAAAAATAGTATTTTTATTAAGTTCAGAGAGATATTGCATAATAATAAAGTACACACAGTCATTCAATTAAAGAGCTGGATTGACTGACCAGTCATAGTTCTAGTTTACAAGAGGATACTTCACACTATCTGTAATAATGGACCATTCCATTACGACTGTCCATCAAGGGGTAGAGAGAAAGGTTGGTTGATTAAATATATATATTCTTTTTCAAAACCCTGTATTTTACAAGCATGTTAAACTACTTTAGAGTTACTTCTTGAAATCAGAGTGCTGCCTCGTTAGCATTTCAAACGCCATGATCAAACCACTCATCTTTGGTTTGCAGTCCTACAGGCTGATATCAGAACTCTTTCTGAGGTGGCATCCTCTCATTTCATTCTTGGAGAGGCATATTAATGTGTTTATGATCTTGTTTCACTCCAGCACACTTACTATGTGGTCTTTTATCCTCAGTAGTATAATCAAAGAACCCAGTATAAGTGTTCTCCCCTGTGTCTCCCTTTGCATGTTTGTAACTCTGTGTGTTTACATACTGTGTATAATTCAACTCTGTAACAAGAAGGACTATGGGCCTGATTCTGCTCCCACTGAAGTCAATGGTTAAAATTTCCACCAGCTTTAATTATGCAGGGTCAGTCTGTATATGCAATACCATTTCTAGCTGCAGAACTACAAGATGATTTTATAGTTTATGAATGACAAAGGGAAACTACAGAATGGACCACAGCTGCAGTTATGATGCATACTATATACACATTATAATGGGAGTGACATCTGGTATTCAGTGCCGAAAAGATGTTGTGGATGAACACTTTAACATACAATACAAAGAAATGGTTTCCAAATAACTGTAAATCTGGACTGAGGAACTGAGTGTTCAGATACGATGTTTAGAACAGGCTTGGGGAAAGGCTGAAACAATGAGGCACAGATATTCAGCAGGTGTAAGTTGTCATAGCTCCATTGACTTCAAAAGAGTTATGAAATTTTACACCAGCTGAGGATTTGCACCTGAGTTAGAGAGACATGCATAATGCATCTTGTTCAACATGCTTCAAAAAATAAAAAACGAAAGAAAAAGGAGGGGTTAATATATATAGATGAATGTGCAATTCATGAACACATATAAAAATACGTTATTTGTTAATAAATATGGTTGTTTTTTGACTGTACAATCATTAAATTATACATTCCATTCCATTTCATGTGCTATGAAGTGCCAACTTTTGAAATTTGAAGTTAAGAAATGTAGAAAAGGAGGCAGAAGGAATTGGTTTTTCTGAGCCTCTTCCATTGCCATTTTAAGGGGAATAAGAAAATGTTAATATTTTGGGGGCAGATTCTGATATTAGAGTGGTTTTGTATCAGTTTAACTTTTTAACTGCAATAGAATTACTCCTGATTTACACCCATGTAATTGACATGAGAATCAATCAATTAACTTTTAATTAACATGGCAAACCAAGTGGGTCTGTAGGTCTCTCTTTTCATCCCTACTGCCTTCTATTTAACTTTTATTCCAGTTTCATGGCCACAATATAGGCTGTAGTGAACTCTAGGGTGCAAAATCCCAGAGCGTAAAAAGTTGGTTTGAAAGCAAGATATCATGACCATATTTTAATTTAAATATATTAGAAGGGCTTCCAAGGAGTAATGGCTGGGCATGATGTTGGTAAGATCCAGTGTGGCTAAAATTAAGATGAACCAGTTGAGCTTTGATGGACACATCGTATCCAATTTTCAATGAGTTTCAGAGAGTGGAGCTCTAAATATACCTGTGGGTGCAAATATACTTAGTGTATACAAGGAGCTGTGCACCATAGTGTGTTATCGAAAATGAGTAGATAATCACATGGATCCAAATTCTGAAGTCCTTACTCATCCCAAATCTCAATGAAGTTATTTAGGGAAAATTCACACTAAGGACTGATGGCTAACACCAGGTTGAAATGTAAAGTTAAACTTTAATGGAGCCCTAAGTAAAAATGTCAGGGTTTGGCACTTAGGGTCTTATCCAAAGACTCCTCTTGATTTCACTGAGCTTTGGATCACAGCTGTCTAGTCCTTATAAGCTTTGTTATTTCAACACCAAATTCTTTCCTTCTTTCCACAGAACTTGTTCTTAATGCGATGTTCACAGCAAATTTAATATTTTAAAATGGAGTCGTTTGTGGGTTATTGATATGGCCATATAGGGTCTGAAAAATATTTTAAAGGGCATACATTTTTTTCAGTCTCTTTCTAACCCCAAAGCAACCTGATTTTCAACCAACTTTCGAAGAAAAAGTCATCATCTTTTGTTTGATATAAGCAACAACAAAAAAAGGCAAACTAAAGGACTTTTTTTTTCCTTCAGAAAGTTATAAGCATCTGAAGACAGGAGTTTATAATGAAACTGCCTCTTCAACCATAATGGGAGCATTGTGACTACGAAGCTATAATAATACAACATAGCGTACCAGTGGGAAATAAACACACATCAGTAAATCTTATTATTTCTATAACTATGCTACAATATAGGAACAATTTTAATGAGCATAACAACAAGTGCATCCCTACAGTTACTCTGCAGACACACTGTGTTCTCTGATTTGGTGTAT
Organism: Emydura macquarii macquarii; assembly: GCF_026122565.2. Lineage (NCBI taxonomy): Eukaryota > Metazoa > Chordata > Testudines > Chelidae > Emydura > Emydura macquarii. Next base: position 5,671,498 of record NW_027133667.1, read on the forward strand.
AGTGTAATCCAAGGGTTTGTAAACTTTTTGAGTGTAGAAGGTATCTGAGAGAGATAATCTTCTGCAACACCTTCCTTCTCACTGGCACCAGTTGGAAACACTTCTTTGACCATTCACAAATGCTTAATGACCCTCCAGTCATTACAGCAATGGCTTTCTTGGAAAGTAATATCAGGAACGTGTTCATGTATTTTTAACTCTCTTTAAATGTGATAAGCATTTTTGTCCTTTTTTGTATAAAGTTAATCACACTATCAACTTTGGTGCTTCATTTCATCTTGCCCTCTCATCTCTTTCTCCACTTTTTCCCTTTACACACGCTTTTCTGTCATGGGCCCCTTCTCCTCAGTTTCACCCTGCATTCGTTACCCTGCTATTTGGTTTCCTTCTCCACTGGACATGCTGCTCAGCCAACTGGTTCTTCTTTCTCTCTCTTGTCCTTGACACAATTCCCATTTGTCTCACTCCTTTCTCCTCTATGGCTGTTGACCAGAAGCTCCAGTCCCTCTGGTGGTGGCTCCTCTTTCCTGAGATAACCAGGTTAACTCCTCTGTTTGTTTTGAGCTGCTTCTACAAACCTTCAGGTTCCTTTTTGTAAATAAGAGATTGGACAACTGTTGAAGCAGCTAGAAACAAAGTGGAGGAGCCAGCACCATGTCACCAGCCAACTCTCCATGGCCCAGCTGCAAGTGCTCTATGGACCATAGTTTGGAAACTCGTGAACACCTCCATCACATTTTCACTCTTTAACAGTATTTTTGTTATTTGGGAAAACCATGCATTACTCATGGCTTTGCTCTACCACGTGCAAATCGGACAGTCTCTCCCCCCTCCTCCACACACACACACTCATGAAAATAAGTATACACCATATGTATACTTTACTTAGATACCCACCAGAGATGGGCACCTCAGAATTTTGATTAATGTATTATAAGAACTCCAAAGTGTGCGAAACTGTGTTGGAAATCTTGCAAGAAGAGCCTGCCTTATGGAATTCAGCACTTTGTGTTTAGGTCGGTCCTATAACCAGGAAGTGTAGGTATATATAGAAGTGAAAAATAACTAGAACAAAATAATGCCCCCCTCGTGAGTCCCCTCTCGTTTATACCGTTGTAAAGCAGGAGAAACTCCATTGAAGTCAATGGTCTACAACTGGTGTGAGGAGACTCTAATATAATTTTTTCAAGTCTCAAAAACAGGCTCAGATCTAGGTCAGTTTGAGAGGTGAGGCAAGGTTTCATGTCCCTCTTTTTTTTATCTGAACCAGCTGGACAATCCCTGACAAATGCACACATGCATATTTCGGTGTATATATACAGATAAATACATGGGAGACTGTGGAGGGGCACGCCCTCACATTGACACAAAGGAGACTCATGAGCTCCTCTAGACCTGTTCAACACCAACAAGGCTTGTTCTGCCTGGAGAGTGGGGGGAGCTTAAAAGGGAAAACATGCCACAGGAAGGGGGGTAGTGAACAAACAGGGAGAAGGCTGCCCTGCCTCAGACAGCCAAGACAGGCCTGCTGAGATGGAGTCAACAACAAGCCTCACCAGTCCCGAAGCTGCACGACGCAGCCTCAACAGTACACCCCACAAACAATGGCTGCAGGTGGCCCCCGGGTACTCTAAACCCAAAGGGCTGATTCAGGAAGAATGTCTGAGTTCCAGATCACCTTTGCTTCTTTTCTATTTCCCACAGACTCCCCTCTCCCATAAAAGAAGAAAGAGGTGAAAGGACTTTTTTTTGTTATTTGTTTTTTTGCTCCAAGAACCTCTTGGGTATCTGCGGGAGTGGAGGGGAGTGGAGAGAAAGTAAAAGGACCTGAAGCGGGATCTGGAGGGGACCCCTGCCCCCCACAGAGACCTTACATGGATTGTTGAACCTGAAATTCTACTACAAGAAAGTTTCAGACTCCTAAAATAATCCTTCATGTAAAAAACATAATTTTATTCATGAGTTCATAGGTTACACTTACCACATTTAAAAGAGTTTTAGGACCAGATCTCCAGCTGGTGTAAATGGGCATAGCTCATAGCTCAGCTGAAGTCAGTGGAGCTATGCCAAATTACATCAACTGAGGATCTAGCCCAACGAATATAATAGTTACTTCCCATATCTCCTTGGGTGCCCAGCGTCTTTGATGGCAGCTCTGAAAAGTTTATTATACATTCTGAAAGTTCCCCTGCTGCCCTCACAATATTAGGTGCTTTGCTTCCCTGATCCTGATGACTTTATTCATTAGCTCATCTCATTTTAATTTTTTTCTTGATTAAATTTACTTTTATGGATATTTTTGTTCAACTCCTATGCTTTTCTATTATGTAAATTGGCAGCTGCTTTATTCTTGTGTAAAATCTGGATGGTTTGCCTTTTCCCCTCTGAAGTTAAAATCAATAAGAGCAGGGTGGAATTAAGACTTGTCCCAAAGTGGGTTATCAAGGGCTATATCTCCTCTTCATGCTGAGGATAAATTAGGCATGACTACGGACTGGTGACAGGCTCTCATACAAATGCATAATTCAACCCAAATCAGGGTGCGTTCATGTTCTATTACTTTTGTGAACTGTAGCCAAATTCAGGAAATCCATACAGCCCTGCTCCCCTCTGCATGTCCTTCAGTCACACCCTGCACCCCAAACCTAGGTTTTGGGACTTCCCATTTTACCTCTTAATGTCTTCAGGGGAGATGGGCAATTGGCCCATTGGGACTCTGAGGTGGGTGGTATCTTCTGCCTCTTTCCTCCGATTTCCAGAGAGTGCTTGGTGACAGTTCTATCCTTTCAGAGGCTTCAGGGGGCTACTTGGCATGTGTTGCTGCCTTCTACGAGATGAGCAAGTGAAAACACTGTTCCTCCATAGGAGAACAAGGATGCTTCCATTGTCAGCTGTAACTCTACAGAGATTGCTGCAGTGTCTCCCCAAAGCTCCTAATGTGATAACTAGGCAACCCTAAGGCTTCCCTAGCAACTGCATGCTAGAAAAGAAAACTCCATAATGCCCTTTGTGTGGTTGCTAGGGAATCCCTGTATATTCTACAGATATCCACACCATATATTATGGAGTGTTTCTATAGCTAGTTTAATAGAGAGTTGACTGGCAGCAATGGCAAGTGTTATTTCCCTGCTCCAACTGCCCTTTGTGGGTCTGGGGAAAATCCTGTGCATTCTTCTCCCACACTGAAGACTATAAAATTGCAGGACGCAGTGGTCCGTGCTCAGTAGCCCCCAAAAGGTCCTGATGAGGACAAGTCACCCAATGACTTCTGAAGGCACTGGAAAGGGATCCCCAGTCTCAAAAGCCCATCTGGAGTGAGTGGGATGCTTTCCCTTTTTATTCCCCCAGCTCATAGAATCAACAGGTAAGCAGGATAGCCCTAGGTCCATACCTCAGGATTAAGGAAGGTGGCCAGGAACCTGCAACCTGGGGGAAGAAGAGGGAGAGTTTTCTTGGAGGCTTGGACCTGAATATAATATAAACTTTTAATCATTCTATAGTGGCTGGATTCCACTACCTGTGAACCTTCAGGGTACTCTTTGTGTAAGCCATACAAAGCTGGTACAACAAGGATAAGAAAATCCTAACCATTATACTATTATTTTTATTTATGTTACTGTAGCCATTAGCCATGGACTAATCCATTGTGTTAGGCTCTGTACATGTCATGCCAATGATGTACGAGTATCCTAGAGATGATGCTCCCATAAAAGGGTCAGCTGTGAAGACAGGAGTGAGGGGAGAAGTGGTGGATGAGAGGAAAAAGAAGAGCTGCTGTTCCCTGCAGAAAATGGCACCTGTTGCTAAGAACAAAGAGAGAAACTAAATCCTAACATTGGAAATTTTGGCAAAGAAAATTTTCTTCCTTGAGTTGTGAGATTTCAGCTGCTTTTGGATAAATTTGCAGGGGGTTTCAGAAGAAAAGATCATAGAAGAAATATCATCAATAAAAAAAATGGAGCAGAGCGATACCACCTGCAGATGAAACTGGTCACAAACAACTTTGAACTATCTGCCCATACTGAAATTGCTTGACTGTATCTTGGATGGTACAGGCTTCAGCAGATCCCTACCATTATCACCATCCAGTACGTCACCAACTTCTCACCACTAAATCACATGACACTTCCGTCTCAAGAGCTCAGCTCTTTCACTAAAGATGCTAGTAAGCAGATCCAATAGAAAGTGGTGTGATAGCAAAACCTTTGACCCATCCTGAAAACACCTTTGTGTTCCAGAGAGACTTTGAACTGTCTGAGCCGACTGGGCTCATCTTTGTTCAGAAAAAGAATTGTTTAACTAAACAGGGAGGAATTATGTAACCTATACATCTCAGGCAATAAACACCTAAAACTAATTACAAAAAAAGAAGAGAGTTAGATTTGGGTTAGTACCTTTTGTATTCTGGGAAAGTATTCCCAAGTGGTTTATAAAGCACTGAGTTTGATGCTTGGATAATCCAGAGGCTGTGAAAGGCAAATCACCACTGAGATTATTTTACATTCTTTTGAAAACTTGCCATGGGATTTTTAAGTTCCAAATGGTCAATCAAAAGAGTCCTTGATTTAATATCTCATCTGAATGAGTAGACTTCTTACAGGGCAGCAGCTATTTCTACCACCCAACACTGCACTGCGGGATCAGCATCAGATATAAGCAACATCAACTGAACCCACAACCATATGGGCCAAAAGCAAAAGTAACAGCAACTGAGCCTCAGTGACACTGGAAATTACAGATGCGCTGTCCTGGTGCTATTTCTGATTCATATACATGAAGCAAACACTAAGAAAAATTCTGCTCTTTGCAAACTTCCAGTTCAAAAAGAATTTCAGATCAAAACATTTGCTATCAGATTGTTGGTAGCAACAGCTCAGAAGAGCTTCACAGCCACTGCCTATGAGCTGATGGTCTACCTGCTTTTACCTCAATCTCCACATAACCTTTTGATGCATATTTCATCCTGAGATTCCTGGATCTGTCTTATTTGACACCCACTAATGCTTTTGGTTATACGTATTCATGCCTCACTACCAAATTCTCAGCATTAAAGGGGCTCTGTACCCCAGAAATGGGGGAAGCGACTTTTATTTGAGCAGATGAGTTGAATATGGCACGAAGACAGAGCTTGGTGAATTTTTTCTATTGGAACTGGGTTTTTTTTCTCCTCAAAGGAAGAAAGCCAGATTTGGTGACACCCAAACATTTCATGAATTTGTGTTGATTTTGCTGAATTTTTCATTTCAACCACCCTGCTTCCCCCCAAAATTAAAATGATTCATTTTGATAGTTTCAAAATGAAGCATTTTGACTTTTCATTTCAAAACAACTTTTCATTTTGAAATGCCCTTTAATTTTTTTTAAAAAATCTTTTAAATTGTTTGAAATCAAAATAAACATTTTATTTTAGGTCAAATAATTTTTTAATTTATTTATTACTTTTCAATTTGTCAATTTAAAAAAATTGTTTAGTTGTTTGTATACTAACATTATTTTTATTATTTATGTTTGTTTATTTATTACAATCATAGCACAAAGCCATCCCATTTCTACTTGATGTACATTCACCCTATATTATTTTTGACATTATTGTAAAGTTATCCAAAGTAAACATCTTAATTTCACCTATAATGTGTCTCACTAGGGCCAACATTATTGGATATGATAAGCTATTTGGAGCAGAAAAAATGTATTATTTTGTACTGGTAAAACACTGCAAGACAAAGCCCTGTAAATGAATTGGATACCTGTGCTTGTATAATCAAGCTAGGAATCCAAAGTGAAGACTTTTCATAGAAAACAATTTGAATTATGACTCAGGTGAAAACTATAGGCAAGAACAAATATCAGGAAGGAGTCTGAAAGCACTGATTGACCAACTGGAGAAACCTTAAAGGAAGAGAAAAACAACATAATCCTTTCAAGTGAGAAGAAATTACAGCGAACATCTTGTAGACACCCTGATTTAGAACTCTCTCTGGACCAAACCACAATAAGATTTGATTATATGTTTTGGCCCAACACTGAAAAGTTTGGTTGCTTATCTGAACCTTTTGGTTCTGCAAAACTGAGTTGAAAATTTCAAGCGAATGGGCTCTTTTTGGAGATTTCTATTATTTTATTTCTTGCTTCTGGTCATGACAGAAATAATGCAAGAACAGTCTTTTTTGGTAGGATTTGAAAACTGTAAGCAGGAGTTGTGAACATGAAAGACAATGAAAAAATAGAGCTGGTCATTAAAAAGATAATTTTTTCCCACAGAAGTTGTGTCCCTTTTTCATAAAAAGAAAATAAATATTCAAATTATGAATTTTTTCAACCAGTTCTAATAACAAGGGAAAAAACTCACTAGCTTTTCTGAATCTCAGAATTGTTGGTGTCACAGTATGCAGACCCCCTGGAGTAGAGCCTGGGAGCTGTGGAACTGCTGGGTATGCTTATTAACTATTCAGATTGCAGTGGGCTCCCCATCATGCTCCCGCTGATGATAAGTAGCCAGCCCCTTCAGACTCTGTTATCACCCAACATGACAGCCAGTGGTGCCACACACCCAAGTCAGTTACCTAGAATGCTTTCCCTGAGCAAACATGGATGCAAATCTCAGCTGGTTTACCCCCAGCTCTCCAAGCCGAACCCTACAGGAGCACACCCTAACGTTATTCTGTCTTGCTTTGATCAGAAGTTTGGCCACAGTAAGCTCATTAATAAGTCCACCCCACTCCCCAGTGTGGGGAGAATATGCACCCGCCCCTGTTAAACCTGAGTTGAGATTGCCTAAACACTTCACTCAAACACACACTGGTTAAGATAAAACATTAAATAAGTGTATTAACTACGGAAAAATAGATTTAAAGTGATAATAAGTGGTAAATGTAAAGAGACTAGAAACAATTATCAAAGAAATAAAAATAAGATCACAGTCTAAATTCTAACAGGATTTGAATCTAGAAATGTCTCACTGTAAGAGATGGTACAAGCAGGCTACAGATCTTCAATTCACAGGCAGATACTGCTTTCCCTACCTGGGACCACCCCTTCCCCAATACAAGCTTCCTTGTCTTTTAGCCATTTCTTCAGATGTTGAGCTGGGGGGAGAGAGAAGCCAAATCATGATGTCACTCCCCTTCTTTTATTGTCTTTTCCAGCTTGCTGAAACAATTGATGCTCATGACCTTGGCTTGCCACCCTTATTGGTCAAAGAGTGTCCATTGCCTATGTGCTTCCCTTTGTGAAGTCTTCATTATAAACAATCTCTGTTAGTGGACTCTATCCTTGAATGAGTGAGAGATAGCCAACAAAGCTGTCTTGCCACTCCATTGTTGTGCCTGAAAGGCTGTTTGTGGGAGTTTCCCACCTTGCAACATGTTCCAGTAGCATTTTCAGCAATATTTTAAAACTTCCCATACAATGATAACACATATAATCCACCAAGATATTAATGTTCAGCAGATCAGGACTTTTAAAATAATACTACCTAAGGCATACTTTGTACAGAACATGTATTTGCTTTGGATAACTTGTTTATTTGTCTTTTGTGTCTGGTTTACTGGTCTAACGTGAACCAGAAGAAAGTCTTCCACGGAAGAGATCTATGTATAATATCACTAACAAGAGACTTGTTTTCTGAGTAAATTCAGAGCTGTGTTTTTCAATGCTCTAAACAAATAACCTAGTTAGTGTCTTGTAGACACTTTTCTGTTTTGAAATGGAAACCAATCCAGAAGCTGTGTGGCAATGGGAACGCTGAACTATTTTTTTTATTACTCTCATTATTATTTATATATTTTCCCTAGTGCACTAGCTTTGTATTGTTCCTTACCTTTGAATCACAGAGATAACAACAATGTAATAATGTTGAACCCTAGCACTGATACGACCTGTGTGTTTCTGCATGTTGCATACACTTTAGTGCATCATCCCTCATTTCTGGAATTGGAATTTAATTGTTCAAACAGTGGTTCATATATTTAAAAACCCACTGCCACACTGAGGAACATTTTTAGATGTAGCAAGCTACAGTTATCTCCCTTTTCTAGATTCGTCTTTCCATTACCAGGAAATGGATGTATAAAAAGAAGCATTTTCTTGTATAGTCATCCTCCTCCTACTTCCTGAAATGCTCGTTTCCCCAGAGTGATAATGATAAGCTGTGATGTCAAAAACTGAACTGTGATGACATACATGTATTAATCAGAGAGGAAGATGCTGATTATAAAAAAATAAAGGTGTCTATTTATACACAGCTACTGTAGCCTGGTAATCAGCACTGACAAGAAAAGAAACTGAGTAATAAAAGGCATCCATAAGATTTTGAGTCAGTGTCTGATCATCTTTAAAATAGTTACAGGCTGATGTGGAAAATCCACTGAAGTTTAAGGACTAAATTCTCAGCTGGTGGAAGTCAATGGAGATACACTAATTTACACCAGCTGAGGATCTGGACCTATATATACAGGATGTTCTTCCCTTTAAATATGCCCTTACTGATAATTTAAAAACAATAGTTAGTATTTTTGCAAACTCCGCAACAATGTCTAGTGGTTAAAACAGAGGCCTGGGAGTCTGACTTCCCAGGCTTTATGCTCAGTTCTGCACATCTGTCACTGCCTGGCTGTGGGGTCATGCAAGACAAGTTTCAGAAATGCCGAGCACACACAACTAATTGGAGTCAATGGAATTGCAGATGCTGAGCACCTCTGGAAAAATCAGGCTTTAAAGGGTATGCCTACACTGCAATAAAACACCCTTGGCTGGCAGCTAAAGCCAAATGTCTATGCTGCAATTTTATAGCCATGCACCTGAGCCTAAGGCAGCTGACATGGGCCAGCTGCAGGTGTTTTACTACAATGTAGACATGCCCAAGGTCTTTGCCATTTATAGGTGATAATGAGTTGCAATCTATAATTACCCATAGTTCTTTGTACCATGCAGTTTTTTTCTATTGGAAAGGAGTTTTGATTGCCTCGTCATTCACCCTAATTCAAAGGCTTAGTCTAAGAAAATGGTAGAGAAATATACAAACAGTATATATAGGAAGGTCATTTTTAAGGTTGGCAGTAGCCAGGAACTGACTGAATAGTAATCACACCACAAGACCACTTAGAAGAATAAGACTATTTTTCTAGTGTAACTAGAAGGCAGAATCTGAGAAAAATACACATATTTTGCTTTTTTTCAGCTATAATACTAAAATAAAAATTTAAAATAACAAAATGAAGGACTCTGGGTCTTTTTATAGTAGTTTTAAATGAATAGTTTTCCCTATGGGAGCCTGTGGTCGCAGTTCTAAGCTAATATATCAAATAATCAGTTTGAAAGCAGATATGCATCACCTTTGAGATGTCAAGTTGCCACCTCAAATCGTTGGAATTATAGTTTGTAGTTGGGATTGGTCTCAATGCAGCAGTCAGCAGCCAGCAAGCAGTGTAACTATCCCACTGCAAATCCATAAAGGAGACAAATTGGGCTTGTCTACATTATAGGCACTACAGCAGCACTGTAGCTATGCCACAAGGTGCAGACACTTCCTACAATTGTTAGAAGGGTTTTTTCCCATCGATGTAGGTAATCCACCTCCCTGAGTGGTGATAGCTAGGTTGACAGAAGACTCCTTCTATGTCTATCCTGGGAGTTAGGTTGACTTAACTACGTTGCTCAGGGGTGTGAATTTTTTTACAACCCTGAGGGGACATAGTGAGGTCGACCTAAATTTTAAGAGTAGGCCAGGACAAAGAAAGACATGATTGTAACTGGCTGATTTTACCCTGATTTCAAGAAAGACTTAAAACTGATTTTGTTCTCTTATTCATTATAACACTGATTTAAGTGAAGGTGAGTTCAGGGTATTAAACAACAGACAAGTGTTTTCAACCTGGCTCCCAGCAGCATTCTGTGATGGAACAGCTGTGTAAATAACTGATGAGTTCTGAAAAAAAAAATCAGAAAAGAAAAATCATTCTGGTGGAACAAAGCATGTTGTTCAACCTGAAATGAAGTGTTTTGTACTGATTTTGAGCATTTAATTTTTTTTTTACATAAAATGGAAAGAAGTTTCTAAACAAAAAGCTGTTTCAAATAAAAAACAGGGAAACATTTTGCTTAGAAAGTGTTCAAATAAAATTATTTGCCTTTTAAGTTTTTTTTGATTGCTTCCTCCCTCCCAACACAAACAATTCATCAAAACCAACATGAATTCAGAAAACATTATCAGTGTTACCAAATCTGCATTTTTTGCCAAAACAAAGTTTCACCCACACCTATACAATACATATCTGCTAGTGTAAACATCCCAGTGCAAATATTAGCATTCAAAAAACATTGTATGGACTTGGGACATGTCTGAAAGACTTTTGTTTCCTTCAAGAAAGGATGACAATCTGAGACAGATAAAATCTGGCTCCTGTTCATTTCATGATGCTTAGAAGGAAACACCATTTCATCAGACCATTACTCTGAAATTTCAGAAAATAAGAATCATTTACAAGCATGAATACATTCAGATATATATGGAAATGAAAATTAAATTGGCTTCTTTAAATCACAGGCTATTAGTATGAATATGATGACTTTTCTTTTTACTGGCTTTGAACACTAAGACTGAAATCCTGGCCCCAGTTAGGTTAGTGAGACATAAGAACATAAAAACAGTCATACTAGGTCAGAATGATGGTCCATCTAGGCCATGATCCTATCTTGGGCGTTCCCGGCATTTATATAGTGGCATTATGATTTTTTTTTGTATTACCTATTCCTTTCCTCATAGTTCCAAACATTCTGTTAACTCTTTTGATTGCCACTGCACAGTGAGGGAATGTTTTCAGAGAACTATCCATTTGCCACTGACTTCACTGGGGCCAGGAATTGCCACCATAGCAATTCTGGCTTCTCTCATTCATTTCAGCTGCTCCATCTCTTTCTGGAGCTGTCTCCTTCCCTCCATCCGAGACACTGTTTCTCTTTAAAAGTTGCCCTCCTTTTCCATTGTTTGCTATGGATTCTCAGTCAGTCAGGTGCTTTTTGATCACTAGGTGCCAGGGGCTAGATTATGGCTGGATCCTTGTGCAAATGTGCAGAGAGGCAGAGCGAGAGAGACACTCCTCCTTGCCACACCAGGGCTAGGGACAAACGTGTTCCCGATCCATCGGGGCATGCAGCAACTCTTCCTTCCATAGGGGTGAGAGAGGAGGCAGGGCCATGACTCTGTCCCCCTTCACCAGCCTAGGGCAAGCCATAGCACAACAATGGAGATGCATGACATGCTTTTCCACTTAACTGACAAGCCATGCCAAAATGCTACTGGAGCCCTTAATGCTTTGCACTGAAATAAACACTTGCTGACACTGAAAATGACTCACTAATGGGGCCAGTAAAGGATTATGTGATATTTGGACTTTTGATGACATTTTTGTAAAATACTGTCTAGGAAAATTTGCCATGGAACAAATTTTCAGATTATCTGCTTTGATTCTTGTCTTCTAGTTCACATACAAGCATAAAATGTTCTTCAGATCATGTCAGCGCTAGTTACAATGATATTTTATGTACTGTGCATATGGCTTATAGAGTAAGGAACCAGTTCTGTGTTAGGCAGTTGGAAGAAGAACTATCCACAGCACACTTCAATTTAGCTCCTAGATTTGATGCTAGCTGGCTGAATACTTCTCAAGCATTTGAGCAGTACAGTTCTAGAAACCACTCTCATTGCCTGTCCCACTGAGCAAACTCTGCATTACAGACAGGCCATCATTTTGCTTGATTTGTTCTGTCCTATTTGCAGCCAAAGATCTAGGCATGGATCCTTCTCCATAGAGTAGAACTTAATTAGCTAGACAAAGTGGTATGATTTATTAGAGCAAAGGAATTAAGTAGTCTAGTGACTAAGAGATCAGATTTCTATAAAATGTGTGGACTTTACAGTTATACCCAGTGGTGGTGACAGAATGCTGATTATATGTGAATACATTCTCCTTGGATCTAATTAAGGAAAAATCTGGGGACCTTTAAATCAGTCACGCAGTTTGTGAAGCTTGAATGATGTTCCAGTGGCCAGATCTATCACATCTTTTGTCACCTCCAGTCCAGCGAGATACACCCTGGTGGCACTGTCACGCTGGTTGGATTGGGGGCGGGGGGCATTTATTATATTGTTTGACATCAGTATGTCAAAATCATAATAATTTATGTGAGATATACCATGTCAAGTACAGTTAGAAAGGCTATAATGTGCTGAATAGGATGATGATGTTTATGTTCATGTGTTATATGTGTAATGGAAGTTATGGATATGTTTGATATATCAGTATTTCAAATTGTGCTGTCTCGATAACACCTGAGACAGGATGTCGGCAGAACAATAGCCTGCTTAACGGCCCATTGAGACACTCACAGGTGCTAGGGGCTCAGGGGGAGAAGCCAGGGATATACCTGATGAGTCACCAGGACTTGCTCATGTGATTCTGAACTCCATTTTGGTTCCTGTGAAATTCCACAAGCAGCATGGCAAGGGTCAGAGGACATATAAGGCAGAGGCCTGGGATCCATTTTGTGTTCAATCCTGTTCAGCTTTCAGCACCTATCTACCTCTGGCTCAAGAAACTGTGAAACAAAGGACTGAGACCCATCCAGGTACTGGATGTACACCAGAGTGACTATACAAGCCTATAAACTCCACAATTCTTCTAGAAACCTGATATATATGGACTTTCAAATCATTTGTATGTATCTGATTGCTTTAATCCTTTAACATTTCTCTTATTGTTTGTTTCTTTCTTTTTATAATAAACCTTTAGTTTTAGTTACTAACGGATTGGCTGGCAGTGTGGTATTTTGGGTAAGATCCAAACTTATATTGATCTGGTGCTGTGGCTGACCCTTTGGTAAAGAGCATAGAGTTTAAATAACTGGTCTCTTTAACTGGACCTACTGGCTGACTGGGGGCCGGAGACTGAAATGCAGTAAAGTGGGCTGTGTGTATTTGTGTACTGGCTTCTTGATAACCAGTGTGGGGAACCAGAAGCACTGTTTGTGGCTGGTTGGGAAGCCTGACTTCAGTGTCACCCACCAGTGCTGGGAGAATCTGTTGTCCTTTTACAGCCTGCCCTGACCTTGACATTTTCAGGTGGCTGCCCTAGGCATGGAAGGGTCACAGGCACTTTGTAGTACACCCAGTAATTTGCAAATAAATGATCTGGAATTGATAGCAATAGTAATTGCAGTAAAGAAAGAGGGGTTGCACAAGTAAAAGCACCATCTAGTGAAGTTGATATAACCATTGTTCTGGACACTGACACTATTAAAACAATACTCAGAAACTTAGCCTGCAGTGCTGTCTCCTCTTAAGGGTATGCATGGATATTTTCTTTGTATTTACCAAAGGATTTTAACACACTTCTCCAGGACATAAGAGATCAGCTCCTCACTGCAAGTGTATTTTCACTTCCAAAATGGCAAAATTGGTGAATGTGGGTCCTTCTTGTTTTCATGGGTTACATCATTTGCACACACAATGGACAGAATTCATCAGCTAGTCAAGTGAGTTGAAGTGACCATACATGATCACTTACAAGAAGCAAGGAAGTGCCCCTGGCAGAGAGGAAATTTCCCACGCTAGTGATGGTTTAAAGGACAGGTTTGAAAGTTGAAAGGAACGAAGTCATTGTAAGCATTTGTTCAGTGCAGTGCTTGTGCAATTCAGCTACTATTCATTGTATTGGAAAGTGCTGTCATAATATTATGTTCACTTCACCAGTATATAATGATTAAAAAATTGTTAGCAATTAGGAGATCCAGCTAGCGGCAGTAAACCAGGTGAAATACACTGCAATTAGGGCTCAGAAAAGGTAGCATTCTCTTTCTTTCCTTTCATAGAAGTCAGCTACGGAAAGTGACTCAGTCCTCTCCTTTCACCACTAACTGATGATAAAAGTAAAAGCTTGTTCTAGGACTAGGTAGGTCCTCACACTGCCAAGAGTGGACACAGGCTCTGATTTTACACCTACAAAGCAGATGTAAATTGATTTTGTTCCACCTTAGTCCGTGAAGCAATGTCAGCATACACCAGCTGAGGATTTGTCTCAGCAGCTGCAAACTGGATGTACAATGCGACCAAATTAGAATGGTAGCCTATTACAGTCCTTCTCCAGAGAGGCAGATGACTACACAAGGTGAAATGCAGTGGAGAATTAAGCCATAGTCTAAATTGTTTTCACACGACTTACCCTAGATTAGCACTGTTAAACTCTCAGTCTTCTCCAAATCTCAGAAATGTTTCTTTAAAAAAAAACAAACAAAAAAACTGCCAGTATTGGTATATTCTGACAACAGAAATTATGGAATTGTTTTCCTTATGCTAAAAAATGAAGAGTAGAATCTACCTGGGATTTTAGCTTCGATGGAAACTCAGTCATACTTTGCATCAGGTCAGATAAAAACTTATGTGCCTCTTAGCAGCAGAATAGTGACTACTTGACTCTGATTGTTATAATAATTGTTAAGAAAGCAAGCTCCTAGTCCATTTCTTATCTCAGTATTCATCATGACCAAAATTTCAGACAACCTTCGATGAGATTGAGGATAATGTGATGTATTAATCATACTTAGGAGATGCATATCAGAGTTTGGATTCTGTGATGGGGTTGGGTTTACTAGTGGTGGGAGTTTAGAGGGGGAGTGGGAGAGTATTTTAGTAAACTAAAGATGATACCCCCTGCTCCCTCCCCCCATAAAAAACAAACAAACAATAAAAGAAAGAGCTGCAGGAGTAAAAAGAGAATGCAGGTGGAAATGCAGCAACAGAGTGGGGACTATCCAGTTTATTGCACTGAATGTAACATGTATGATTATCTGCCCTATTGGTGGGTGGTGTATGTGTGCATTCAGTGCAAGGAGCTCCTGGGCCTAGGAAACCACACATGGGCTTTGAAGACCAGAGTGGCTGAACTGGAGGGACTAAGGGAGACACAGAGGTACATAGATGAGACTTTCCGGGACACAGTAGAATGGTCCCACCCCCATATGACAGCCTCTGTACTGCAAAGTCTCAGGAAGGGAGAACTTCAAACTGGAGTGGAGGGAAACAATCTCATAGTTGGGACCCTCCTTCCAGATGATATCATGGTATCCTCTTGCACTGAGGATACCTCTCAAGGGGAGAGAACTCCACTTATTAGGAAAAGACAGGTAATAGTAATGGGGACTCGGCCATTAGAAACATAGATATCTGGGATTGTGATGACTGGGAGCACCGCATGGTGACTTGCCTGCCAGATGTGAAGGTTGAGGATTTCTCGAGACATCTACACAGACTTATGTGTAGTGCTGGGGAGAAACTGGTGATCGTGGTACACTTAGAAACCAGTGACATGGGGAAGAATAGGAGAGAGGTCCTGGAAGCCAAATTTACGTTGCTAGGTAAGAGATTGAAGTCCAGGACCTCCACGGTAGCATTCTCTAAAATGCTTCCAGTTCCACATGTGGGGCCATTGAGAGGCAGAACTGCAGGGTCTCAATGCATGGATGAGACAATGGTGTAGAGAGGAGAGGTTTAGATTTATTAGGAACTGGGGAACCTTTTGGGAAAGGGGAAGCCTATACAAGAAGGATGGGCTCCACCTAAACCAAAATGGAACCAGATTGCTGGCACGTCAAATTAAAAAGGTCATAGAGCAGTTTTTAAACTAAGGGCTGGGGGAAAGCCAACAGGTGAGGAGGAGCATGTGGTTCAGGCAGAGACATCCCCTAGAGGAGGATCTATTAATGGAGATTCTCTACGTCCTAGTAAGGCGGAGAGGATGTAAGAGGATAAAATATGGGTAGGATCTGATGAGAAACAGTCAAATGAAAAAGAGTCCTGTTCAATTACATCACATGATGGCAGAGAGCTAAAAAGTTACAATTATCAAGTGCTTATTTACAAATGTTAGCAGTCTAAATAGTAAGATGGGTAAACTTAAGTGCCTCATATTAAACGAGGATATTGATATGATAGGCATCACAGAAACTTTGTGGAATGAGGATAATCAATGGGACACAGTAATATTAGGGTACAAAATATACCGGAAGGACAGTATAGGTTGTATTGGGTGGGGAGTGGCACTGTATGTGAAAGAAAGCATAGAGTCAAATGAAATAAAAGCCTTAAATGAACCAAACTGTGCCACAGACTCTCTATGGGATAGTAATTCCATGCTTGAATAATACGAATATAGCAGTATGGATACACTACTGATCACCTGACCAGGATGGTGATAGTGACTGTGAAAAGCTCAGGGACATTAGAGAGGCTATAAAAATAAAATCTCAGTAATAATGGGGGATTTCAACTACCCTCATATTGATTGGGTACATGTACCTCAGGATAGGATGTAGAGATAAAGTTTCTGGACACCTTAAATGACTTCTTCTTGGAGCAGCTCATCCTGGAACCCACAAGAGGACAGGCAATTCTTGATATAGTCCTAAGTGGAGTACAGGATCTGATCCAAGAGGTTAATATAACTAAACTGCTTGGTAATAGTGACCATAACATAATCAAATTTAACATCCCTGTAGGGGGAGGGGACACCAAAGCAGCATTTAATTTTAGAAAGGGGAACTACAAAAAAACGAGGAAGTTATTTAAACAGAAATTAAAAGGAATAGTTCCAAAAGTGAAATCCCTGAAAGGGCATGGAAACTTTGTAAACACACCATAATGGAGGCTTAATTTAAATGTATACCTCAAATTAAAAAACATAGTCAGAGGACCAAAAAAGTGCCACCATGGCTAAACAACTAAGTAAAGGAAGCAGTTAGAGGCAAAAAGGCATCTGTAAAAAGTGGAAGTTAAATCCTATTTAGGCAAATAGAAAGGAGCACAAACTCTGGCAAGTGAAGTGTAAAATAGTAATTAGGAAGGCCAAAAAGAATTTGAAGGACAGGTAGCGAAAGACTCAAAAAGTAACAGCAGAAAACATTTTAAGTACATCAGAAGCAGGAAGCCGGTTAAACTACCAGTGGGGGCCATTGGACAATCAAGATGCTAAAGGAGCACTCAAGGAATATAAGGCTATTGTGGAAAAACTAAATGAGGGATGTGAGGGAGATTCCTAAACTAAGCCATTCTATATAAGTAACAAATCTGGGGAACTGTCCCAGATTGAGGTGTCAGAGGAGGTTTTGTAAGAAATTGATAAATTAAACCTTAAGAAGTCACCAGGACCAGATGGTATCCACCCAAGAGTTCTGAAGGAACTCAAAAGTGAAATTTCAGAACTACTAACTGTGGTATTTATCCTATCATTTAAATCAGTTTCTGTACCTGATGATTGGAGGATAGCTAATGTGATGCTGGTTTTAAACAAAGGCTCCTCAGGAGACCCCAGCAACTACAGGCTGGTAAGCCTTACTTCAGTACTAGGCAAATTGGTTGAAACTATAGTAAAGAACAGAATTATCAGACAATAAGATGAATATGATTTGTTGGAGAAGAGTCAACATGGTTTTTGTAAAGGGAAATCATGCCTCACCTATCTACTAGAATTATTTGAGGGGGGGGGGGGGTCAACAAGCATGTGGACAAGAGTGATCCAATGAACATAGTGTGCTTAGATTTTCAGAAAGCCGTTGACAAGGTCCCTCACAAAAGGATCTTAAGCAAAGTAAGTGGTCATAGGATAAAAAGAAAGGTCCTCTCCTGGATGAGTAACTGAGTTAAAAGATAGGAAACAAAGGGTAGGACTAAATAGTCAGATTTCAGAATAGAGAGTGATAAATAGTAGTGTCCCCCCAGTGGTCTGTACTGGGACCAATACC
This sequence comes from Emydura macquarii macquarii, assembly GCF_026122565.2. Lineage (NCBI taxonomy): Eukaryota > Metazoa > Chordata > Testudines > Chelidae > Emydura > Emydura macquarii. The sequence continues at coordinate 5,689,288 of NW_027133667.1, forward strand.
ATTCAACGTATTAATAAATGATCTTGAAAATGGGCCCTGGTAAAGTGTACCCCTTTTCTCCCCCATGTGGGGGCCCTAGGTGGAATCCCTACCATGTGAATGGGTGACACTGTAAAGTTGCTTTCAGGAATAAACTTACCTTAAACAAGGATTGTAAACTGTTCATCTAAGTTCTTGACACCAGAAAGCTTGATTATAATTTTGTTTTATTAGGAACTATTTTCTGTTTCTACTATCTTTGCTTAGTATCACTGACATTTCTGTTTTTTATTAATAAACTTATTCTTGTTTTATTATAAATTCATCTTATGCTTTTCTATTAAAGTGAAATGCACATCCTCAGCTGAGCCAACAGGCTGTTGTGTGTTCTGTGTCTTTGGAGCCAGGGGACTTGGTAATTTCTGTGAGCATCCAGTGATGGGCTGGATGTTGCAGGGAGAAGCTTCTGGAGAGTTCAGAAACTGAATTACACAACAGGTTAACCTGCAAGGGAAAGTTAGGATTGGTGGAGTCCTGAGGAATCTGTGGGTCTGATTAACAGACTGGTGAAGAGTTGTCACTCAGTTTAGCACCAGCAGATCCCTTTTATGCTAAGGCAGAGAGATAACAGAGTGACTTACACTATACACCTCAAAAAGCATCACACCTGGACTTTGTGATCTGCATTGTCCTAGAGGACAATCATTGATGTTATGGTGCTTCAGAGATCAAAATTCTATTTTCACTGGAGCTGGGGCTTAATCTATTACTCCTTTCTGCTTCTTTTCCCACACCCTCAGCAAGCAAAGAGAAGGGGGAACTCATGACCCTGTGCTATCTTTGCACCAGCCTGCAGAGTGGGTCTGGCAGAGTGGGAGGAGCAAGATCTTCCTTCTGAATGCACTTCTCCTGTACACAAGCAGCAACATCAGAAAGACTGTCTGTGAAAGGTGCATTTTCTCTGAAGCTCCTTCTGGGGGTTGGAGGCTCATGATCTGGGCATTAAAGCCACAGTCTAATTCTATTCTTGAATTCCAGCTATTCTTTTGTCTCTTCTCCTACACATGCTCAATCTACACCGTTACTGTTGTGGTGTTTACTCCTTGCTCGCATGTTACAATCATCAACAAGGCATTGCTAGATAACAATGTCCTGCCCATAGGGTGCCTGATGGTTCGATTACTGTTAACAGTTCTAAAAGCTAATGATGTCAAACTTTTTATTGGCTAACTGTTGCCTTCAGCAATCCCTAGCTTAGAGAGTTCTGGAAATGAAGCTCCAGGAAAGCCACAAGATAGCACTTGCTCCTTCTTGTGCTGCTGAATTTCTCTCTTAATTAAAAGCAATCCTTTTTCTAGTTCACTTCTGGCCTCATAGGTTAGCAGAAGCACAGGTCTAGCACATTGACCCACTGCTTCCATCAGTTAGACCGCCATCCCCGCTTTCAGGATCACATGCCACGCTTGCACATCCAAAGGGAATGGGAAATCCCATGGAGCCTTATCAGCAGCTGTCAGCTATACAGAGGTCAGAAGGTGACTGTCAATGAATTAACTGTGGTTGGCAGAGTTTTACTGACCATAGGGACATCTAATCCAGGTTAAAAATAAAAACCCTGAAGTTCCAATGATAGAATTTTGACAGCTAACAAGCTCAAATGATGATCCCTGAATGAGTAGGTACAAATAATGTTTTCCATACATCACTAAGTGTCTGCATAGCATTCACACCTTCTTCTGCAGTCATTTAAATGACACATTGCTCCAAAACAAAGCTTCCTTGTAAGAGAGAGACAGAGTTCTTTGGAAATACAAAAAGGTATGTCGCTAAACACCAACCCTTACTGGTATAAATGTAACAAATTGAGGACTATGTTTCTGTTAGAAAGTAGATCTGTTTGCACCATTCCACACACTCAGGGAAGGTATGATATATGGTACTGTCAGGGAGTTGGTTTCCCAAAGTGCCCTGAAGGATCATGACAGGGATTTGAACTCCTCTAGCCTTTATTTTTCAGTATCCAGGTAGTCAACAGCACGTTTGGCTGTGGGAAACTCAGCCCTGCAACTGAGTCCATGGGAATCCACCCATTAGAGGGCTATCAAAGATCAAAAGCAAAACCAAATGCAAATGAACAAACAGAAGGTCATGGCAGGATTCTCTTCCTTCAGAGAATCTTTGGTAGGCCATTGCCCAGTTTGGCAGCTGCAAGCCAGTCTCCAGTAACAGTCCTAAAGTAATGGTTCAGTGTTGGGCCTTCCGTCCTCTCAAAGGAATCCTCAATGGACAGTGGGGCCCCCAAGAAGCTCCTGCCTTCAGCCAAACTCTCTCCAAGCTTTGAGGAATGAAGGTTTGCTCTCTTCCCCCAGGTCTGCCACCAAATGAGCTGTGCTTCTCCCTTTTACATCTTCTCTCCAGGCCTGATACATCTCACAGGTGTGTCAGAGAGAATTTGCTTAAGCCCAGAGCAATTCTTTAACACTGGGCTGGCGGGTTTACCATAGCCACATTGAATGACCAAGGCAAGGGGAGAAGCAGCCTGTGTAGAGATTAGTTAAAAATAGAAACCAAAGTCCTTCTCATACCCCCTGGTTACTGCAAAGGAGCACTCCCTGTGCTCCACTGTATGCAGGGACTGCAATCGTGCCAGGAGGATCAGGTAGACGAGGCTTTCTTCAGACAACTAGTAAAAGTTTCCAGATCACAGGACCTGGTTCTTATGGGGGACTTCAATCATCCTGACATCTGCTGGAAGAGCAATACAGCAGAGCACAGACAATCCAGGAAGTTTTTGGAGTGTTGTGGACAACTTCCTGGTGCAAGTGCTGGAGGAACCTACTAGGAGCCATGCTCCTCTTGACCTGCTGCTCACAAACAGGGAAGATTTGGTAGGGGAAGTAGAAGTGGTGGTAACCTGGGCAGCAGTGACCATGAGATGGTCAAGTTCAGGATCCTGAAAAAAGGAAGAAAGAACAGCAGGACATGCACCATGGACTTCAGAAAAGCGGACTTTGACTCCCCTCAAGGAGCTGATGGGCAGGATCCCCTGGAAGGCTAATTTAAGGGGGAAAGGAGTCCAAGAGAGTTGGCTGTATTTTAAAGAAACCATATTGAGGGTGCAGGAACAAACCATCCTGATGTGCAGAAAGAATAGCAAATATGGCAGGCAACCAGCTTCGCTCAACAAAGAAGTCTTTGGTGAACTTAAACACATAAAGGAAGAAGTGGAAACTTGGTCAGATGACTAGGGAGGAGTATAAAAAACTTCTCGAGCATGCAGGAGTGAAATCAGGAAGGCCAAATCGCAACTGGAGTTACAGCTAGCAAGGGACGTGAAGGGTAACAAGAAGGATTTCTATAGGTATATTAGTAACAAGAAGATGATCAGGGAAAGTGTGGGCCGCTTACAGAATGGGGGAGGCAACCTAGTGACAGATGATGTGGAAAAAGCTGAAGTACTCAATGCTTTTTTGCCTCTGTCTCTGTCAGCTCCCAAACTACTGCACTGGGCAGCACAGAATGGGGAGGAGGTGAGCAGCCCTCAGTGCTGAAAGAACAGGATCAGGACTACTTAGAAAGGCTGGACATGCACAAGTCCATGCAATGCATTATCTTTGAAAACTGGTGGCAATCGGGGGAGGTTCCGGATGATTGGAAAATAGCAAATATAGAACCCATCTTCAAAAAAAGGAAAGAAGGAGGATCCAGGGAACTACATACTGGTAAGCCTCCCCTAAGTCCCTGGAAAAATCATGGAGCAGGTCCTCAAGGAATCCATTTTGAGGCACTTGAAAGAGAGGAAGGTGATCAAGAACAGCCAGCATGGATTCACCAAGGGCAAGTCATGCCTGACCAATCTGATTGTCTTCTATGATGAGATGACTGGCTCTGTGGATGTGGGGAAAGCCATGAATGTGATATACCTTGACTTCAGCAAAACTTTTGATACAGTCTCCCACAGTATTCTCATTAGCAAATTAAAGAAGTATGGGTTGGATGAATGGACTATAAGGTGGATAGAAAGCTGTCTAGATCATCAGGCTCAATGGGTAGTGATTGATCAATGGCTTGATGTCTAGCTGGCAGCCGGTAACAAGCAGAGTGCTCCAGGGGTCGGTCCTGGGGCCGCTTTTGTTCAACATCTTCATTAATGATCTGGAGGATGGGGTAGATTGCACCCTCAGCAAGTTTGCAGATGACAGTAAGCTAAGGGAGTGGTAGATACCCTGGAAGGTAGGGATAGGATACAGAGTGACCTAGACCAATTGGAGGATTGGGCCAAAAGAAATCTGATGAGGTTCAACAAGGACAAGTGCAGAGTCCTGCACTTAGGATAGAAGAATCCCATGCACAGATACAGACTGGGGACCGACTGGCTAGGCAGCAATTTGGCAGAAAAGAACCGGTGGCTTACAGTGGATAAGAAGCTGGATATGAGTCAACAGTGTGCCCTTATTGCCAGGAAGGCTAATGGCATATTGGGCTGCATTAGTACGAGCATTGCCAGCAGATCAAGGTAAGTGGTTATTACCCTCTATTCAGCACTGGTGAGGCCTCATTTGGAGTATTGTGTCCAATTTTGGGCCCCCCACTACAAAAAGGATGTGGACAAGTTGGAGAAAGTCCAGAAGAGGGCAACAAAAATTATTAGGGGAATGGAGCATATGACTTATGAAGAGAGGCTGAAGGAACTAGGCTTGTTTAGCCTGCAGAAGAGAAGAATGAGGGGGGATTTGATAGCAGCCTTTAACTACCTGAAAGGGGGTTCCAGGGAGGATGGAACTAGGCTCTTTTCAGCTAGGCTGTTCTCAATGGTAGTGGATGACAGAACGAGGAGCAATGGTCTCAAGTTGCAGGGGGGGGGGCTCTACGTTGAATATTAGGTAAAACTTTTTCACTAGGAGGCTGGTGAAGTACTGGAATGGGTTACCTAGGGAGGTGGTGGAATCTCCATCCTTACAGGTTTTTAAGAGGCGGCTTGACAAAGACTTGGCTGGGATGACTTAGTTGTAGTTGGCCCTGTTTGGAGCAGGGAGTTGGACTAGGTGACCTCTTGAGGTCTCTTCCAACCCTAATCTTCTATGATTCTATGAATTCTGATATGGGCAGTATGTGGAGACAAGAAAGTTCCTTTCTTTCTCTCTCCACCACTGTGCACTAACATTATTGCCCTAAGGGTCTGATCCTGTGCCCATTGACGTCAATGGCAAAGTTCCTATTCATTTTATTGATGCAGGAACATGCACTAAATAGAAGACAGTGTCCACTAAGATGACATATCAGAATTGCCCAATGAGGAAAAGGAACTCCCCAATATGAGCGCACAGATTTGGCAGTGGAGGGGGGAAAGAATGCCAATTAAAAGTTGCTAATAACCAAGAAAACTCCAATGATGTAGGTACAGTACCTAGAGTATAGCCAGTAATGTTCATTTAAGGATCCAAAGTAGCTAATATCCAGACACAAATGCAGGAAACTTCTTTGTTTTTATCCTTTGCTGTCTGGGATCTGAATGCCTTGCTAAATAACACCGGCTGGCTGATATCTCCATATTATGGCATAGGCCATCCCCTTTCATCCACAAGTGCAGTGCTGTCAGTGAATGTAGTCTTGGTTCCACCTCACCAGGGTATAAATAAGTCCAAGCAGGCCTTCAGATACTAAAGAATGCCCCCTTGGAGGGTCTTGTTTTTTAATAGAAAATAACACAAGGTACAAGAGAATCCTTTATTCAGCTACTCGACAGGACATCCCTTCATGTCTGGGTTAGTCAGTCTTATGTCTTGACCCATTAGCCGTAGAGCATTTTCATGCTGAATTCACTTTCTGGAGCCAGGGCTTCTGCCTAGTGATTGACACCTACCACTCTTCCCCCACAGGAAGTGCATCACTTTTTACTAAGTTCCTCATAGCTATCCAGGAGGTCCCTCACCTAGTTCCTTCTCCTAGCCTACTCCTGTCCCTTCCCTGGGAGAACTTTCTCTCTGGGATTGCTCTTCTCTGTGTGAGCCCCTTCTTTCCAGAAGCACTTTATCCCTAGGAGTACCTACTGTAACTGAGCGCTGGTAACTTTTTATTAGGTCCAGGTGCTCGTTTACCAATTATACCATTAAGCTACCATTTGGGGCCATCAGTTACTCAGAGGAGGGCCTTCAGAAGACAGTCCTAGGCAGACTGGCCCCTGACTCTTTCATCTTAAACATTTCTTTTCCTGTGATGAAAAATGGCTTTTTCATCCAAATGGAAATTTCCTATTCTCTTTTGATTCAATGTTTTAAGTTTTAGTCAAAAAACTGAAAACCAAAACATTTCTTTCAGTTACCAAAAACTGGGGAAAAAACAAGTTTTGGCTTTTGGCAACCAAAACCTGAAAAAAATGAATCAACCTTTGGCTGCTGAAAACAAACTTTTTCAATTTGGGGGGTTTCATTTTCTGATAAAAATAAACCTTCGAAGAAAATTTTCAACAAAAATGATTTTTTAAAATGTTTTGTCAATTTTTTTTGAGAGAGAACAAAAAATATCTCCAGCTCTAGTAGCTGAAGGCCTAACTTGTAAGATCACCACCCATTACAAAGGGCATGAATGTTTGAAAGAAATGGCAAACATTAAAAACTGGTTATATCTCACTGAAATGTTTGAGGAAAGGTACTGCTCAGGGGTCCCTCCATCCAGGCATAAAGGATAACATTAATTAATTCAAACCTACCACCAAATGTAGCTCCTTGAAATAACATGGAGTGACACAGCAATCAGGTTGGATAAAAAGAGTACCTAAATCATGTGATTGTAACATAGTGCACTGGTCAGAACCATTAGCCAAACCTATATAATTACCATTTCTTGTATACAGTCTACTAGAATGCATATAGTAATAGTTTAACATGGCAATGCATACTTCTTCAGCTCTGAAAGGCCTTTCAAAGTGCAGTAGAAAATGTGGCAGCAGAATAAATCCACACCCTACTCTGTATTATTGCTCATATAAACAGCTTGGTTTGCAAAATGAGGAAAAAGAGAGAGCTATTTGCTCCACTGTCTAATCAGAAAATTCTTCTCTTAATGAATGCATTGTTGAGTTCAAAGCACTTCCATTGAAATGTATTTGTTAGCCCCAGAAACACTGTCGCTCATCATGCAAATTAAATGGTGCTCCTTTTAGCTTCTGCCAGTTATAAAATATCAGTGCCTGTCAAGTGCAAAGACAAATTACCTTGTCTTTTCTGTGGAGTTATTTATAGAATGTTTGAGAAAATTTGTGTAACCCAATTTGCTTTAATAATTTTTACCTCAGTCAGTTTCGGACTTAACTATCTTCAATAATTTTGTATCATCTGCAGTTTGCCACTTCACTGTTCACTCTCTTTTCCAGATCATTAATAAAAATGTTGAACAACTGCCATCCCAATGCAGATCTTTGGGGGACCCACATTTAACCTCTCTCCATTGTGAAAACAGAGCATTTATTCCTACCCTTTGTTTCCTATCATTCAACCAGTCACTGATCCATGAAAGGACCTTCTTTGTTATCTCATGGCTACTTAGTTTCCTTAAGAGCCTTTGGTGAATGATTTTGCCAAATAACCAATTAATAAATAGCCAATAATCGATAGGAATGTTAATTGTGATTATATATTTAATTAATAGAGTTCTCTTGAATTCAGGTTTGGTCAATAACAACAGACTTCAAATAAATCGGCTTTGACTGGATTTATTAATCGAACAGTTAGTAAAGACAGCACGTACACAAAGAGGCATACAATTACTAACAGCTGCAGAAGACCTTCCCTATAGCTATTGACAGTCTGCACCCAGTCTGCCAAGGATGTTAATCCTCATGATTTCATGGGGTAATCATACTCTTATTACCTAGATTAGTTCATCATTCCAACTCTTATCTACTTTTTCCTTCTGGTTCATACTGCTTCTTATCTCAGGTTATTTAATAAATTCCTTGTTCTCTTGTAACTTTCAAATCATCTCAACAACTAGTGGTTAGTCATTATTTATGCCCTTTTTTGGACATTTTATTCATTACATATCTTGTGCACATCTTGCAAAAACATATCTTACAACAGGTTTCAAAATGGGTTACTATCTTGTAAAATTCCAGTCCTTGCTAGATATCTTTATCTTAATGGCAAAGCATGATGGGAGTCTTGTTCCCAGGCAAGCCTTAAAATCTTTCCTGACCTATCTTTAAGTATCAACAGCAGGTAAAGATTTGCACCATGGACTCAGCTTCTTGTAGAAGAGTCGACTGTCTGCAAACATTGGGGGCCTTTGGAATCTCTAATTGTTTATTGAGGATATGATCCTTATCCCTACTTTTATGGCTTATTAGGACAAAGATTTCAGCCATTTAATTCTAAACTTCTCACAGGTGGTGGATCTGAAAAACAGACTGTGACAATTATTCCAAATGAGTTGTTTTCCCAAGTGCATGTAGTGTGTCATCATTTGCTGCAGATGACAGATCTAAGATTTTCTTAGCAGGTCCTCTGTTATAGGCAGAGGACACAAGTCTTTATGGGCAGGTGTTAATCCGATAACATTTATAATTGTATGAGCACCTTCTGCTCACTTATTCATGGAGTAGTGCTAGCAGGAGCCTGAGAGGGTCACCTGCCAGCTGTTCATAAAGGAGGGAGAAAACTGTTCCATGTTTAAGGACTACCATAGGAAATATGTAACCAAGCTATTGTTAGTAACACTAACCACATGGATGGCTGAGGAGGAGGAATAGAAAGAGGATGTGCTATTCTTTAGGAGCTAGATGTTTTGTAGAGGGTTTAGGAGATGCCAGTTCAGGAGGTAACTGTTGGTTTAACAGCAGGAAAGAGGGAAAGTTGATAACGTTGTCTAGACTTACTTTCAACCTGTCCCTTCCTTCTGAAAACTTCAGTGAGTAAAGGGGAGCAAAAAGTAATAACACTTGTCTATAAATATTTGTTTGAATTCAAAATCCAACATCAATTCATCCATATTCACAACCCATTTGTTACATTCTTTTTCTATTAATATTCATGCTAGGACAGCTTCTATTCTCAGATATTCATGGGAAGAGAATTTTAAGCTCAAATGTCCAAATTAAGCCATGAGACCTCTGCAGCTAACTAAATAATGCAGAGTACATTTCAAATAACAGATATTTACAGCAAACTATTCCCAAACAAGCTTCACACCAGGAATTATTTGCTGAAGAAATTCATGGATAGGGAGTAAAGAAAGTGAAAATCATCAAATAAATGATTCTGGCTTGTGATCAGCAGAAGGAGATGTGCCAGCCAGGACTACAGTTCCAAGAGAGAATCATCTGGAACTGAGGAGCTGGGAGACAAGAAGAGAGAATAAAGGTGAGGTAGGTTGCAGTAGCACTGGAATTGGCCCTGGTGAGGGACAGGACAATTTTGTTTCCTTCTGTACTTGAAGCGGACAAGTGCTACTTACTTACTCCCTCGCCTCAGTTTTGTACATTCTGTTGTCCAGACACCAGTCTTCCAGCTGGCCTGTCGCATACATTTACTTGACAGTTCTGGACTGCTAGTACTCCCAGCCCCTGGGATAATTAGGATGTGTGGAGAGCGCTTAATAGAATATGATTTTCTGTATCTTCTTTCATAATCCAGGTGTTCCAAAACAATATTAGATCGTGGTAGTGTAATTGCTACATAGATAAATGGAACAGTCTTTATGCTCTCCTCAGCCTTGTTCTTATATGGTGGTTTATTCAGAGGTTTATTGTATTGGCCTGAAAACAATGGGTTTGTCCCTTACGCTTACTTTTTAAAAAAACAGTATGGGATCAAAGTCATCTCTGCTGTGACTCAATATGATCTCAGTACAACTACACCAAGGATGATTTTGGCCAATTAATTTAAATTGAACAGCCACCAAAGATGGTACAGCCAGAGGCAGTGCTAACTTTCTCTACAACACCTGGCCCTGTGTGCATTTTTCTGACTTGCATGGATCACCTCTACGTAACAGAGTGTAATCTACATGCCCATTTAATTCTTGGCTTTTATTTTTTGAGAGTATCAGTACCTCATCTGGACTTGATGAACCAGGGGAGCTCCTTCTCATCCTATGATCTAATTGTTGTGGTACTGTTAGTATATATATAGAGAGAGATACACAAAGACTCTTCTGTGTAAAATAGTGATCCCACACCACCAGTTCATTTCACATAGGTCACCAAAACACCACCAGAAAGTAACAACTCCAGGTCACTACACAAAAAACTCAAAAACCAATTATTCTTCAAGAACAAACAGCTCCGTTCAATCTAATTGCTTTATGTTATAGTACAGTCCTATTGTTGTCATCAACTTCTGTGTGAACTTGACAAATCTTTAGCAATCTGATAATGGCTGTACACCATGAATATAGCTGCTTCACTTCCTGATTCATACTTATTAAACAGTAATGTTTTAAAAGGTGCAGAGGAAAGGGGTCTGTGCAAAATGAGTTATAGCACCATGAGAAAGATCTCTCTTAAGGAAAATTGCTGTTGTCTCACAGTTCCCTCCACTGTCATTTGCATTTTCACCTCATTAAGTGGCTCAGGCTATCGAAGAAAAACAGATCCATCTGCTACCAAATTATTTTTTAAAAATTGAACTTGTAAATAACCCCCGTTAGCCACAGAATTTATTTTGCTTTATTTAAACTGTATATAATAAAGTGACAGATTATATATAATAAAGTGACTGACGGTAATGCCTGTTTGGTCCCAACTGCACAAAATATTTTGATAGGCTGACTGGCTTTCCTTGATTAGATCTGACAGATTATTAGACTGGTGTTGGACCATGAGACACACAATTTCACAGTAAAGGCATAGCTATCTTTGCATAACACTTGATTTCATTAGTAATTGTTCCCCTTCCACACGTTCGCATTGTTTTTTGACAGATCCTCCCTTAGGATATATAAGGCATTAAGGCTGTTTCACTTACATATGCTTATCATGTGTGATGTGTTGGTGATTGATATAGTAGCACCTTAGTCATGAGTGTCATTGCAGGTTTATGAGGGGTACAGAGAAATATGATCCCATTTGCTTTGGCCCACCCACTCTCTGCATTTTATGCTTATCATAAAGTTCACTGTAAAGCAAAAGGACAAATAATAGTGTTAGCAGTGTCTTATTCTGTTGAATGCAAGGACCCTTGTGCAGTAGCTGGCTGGGGGGTATGGCAGATATTAAGATTTAGTCTCCACTCTCAGCTGGAATAACCAAATAAACACACAAAGTATGTAAAACAAAAATAATTCTTACCACTGGAAAAAATAGTGCATGGAGTGTGTTTTATACTGTCTGAATACTATCTTTAAACATATGAATGTATAACATACATACTGTATGTCGTAACTATTCTCTCACACCACCAATAAATTGATAGAATTACTATGGCAATCGACACAATGATCGCTGTGTGTGGAGGATATAACCATGCAGTAAATTGTGGAGACACTATATAAATTATAATCATCATGCATCTTTGACTACATCTCCTGAACTCTGCCCATTAATTAGTTTCCCTAGGACTAATTCAAAACCTCTGTATAGCTTTAAGCAGCCACCTATTATTTATAGGCAGGGCTTATAATTTCACCTATTATCAAGGTTATCTGAAACTTCCTATTTTAAGACCCCTTTTTCAGTTGCTTATAACAGCCAAACTTCAACCATTTGGGCTGAAACCCAAACATCCAACCTGGCACTGATTGAGGCAGGGATCCTGTGGAAAAAAATCATACGTGATCATGTAATTAAAGACTATATCATAATGCATGTGCACGGGTGGGGGGGAGAGCAAATTAAGGTAACCTTAATTCTGGCATTCCCTAACTTTTCTAAACTAATTTTAATGTGAAATATGTGCTGCATATACAATACATTATAGTGTTGTGATATAAAGATTTTATCATATTACTCATGTGCGACTTTTTCACATATTGTCGCAAACTCATGCCATTAAAACTTTTGTAGCACAGCACAATATCATGTGTTATATACACACACAACAGTCAGTACAAATTGCTGGCCCTAGGTTCCATGGGGCCCAATCCAGCACACTTCCTACCTATAATTATACTTCTCCCACCAATTTCTGTATAGCAATGGCTTGACATGATGGTATAAAAGAGACTATCAGGTGCAAGAGTCTAGAACAAAGTATTATTCAGTGAACCATTGTAGAAGCTTCCCTGTTCGTACATTTCATCTCACTAACAGTGCTGCATCCCATTCCCTTGTTCTAAAGTATTAGGCCCTACTCCCTTCCTCTGACATAAACTAGCAATAAGGTATGGCTTGGGTCACTTGATTATCCAAATCTGCATCCACATTGGCAGGTTGGGCTTTTCTGATGGTGTCACATCTGTGGATTATTTTAAAATGGTGCACATTTGGGTGTCATTACACAAGCAAATATTTTATATATGTCCACTGTGTTGAATAATTAAGGATAAAAATAGTAGGAAGATTTCTTTTTTAAATAACCTCTACTTATAACCTTACCCCTAGTTTTGTGTTTTATGTAATTCAAAATATGTATCAATAGGTAACCTTATTAGTGTGTTCAGAAATCTAAATATATAGAATCCATTAAAAAACTCATGGAAAATTCTTGGTACATGCATTTTTCAAGCAGAATTAAGACTATTTTGCAATGAAAATAGACCCAATTTTTCATCCAAAATGGGACCATTACCAGGCTAAAATGAACAAAATTTTCAAGGGAAGGTGGTTTTTTCACAGAACCGAGAAACATTATATTTTCACGTGTTTAGACTGCAAAACTAGACATTTTATCCTAACTTCAAAAATAAGTAAATGTTTAGGAGTATGAAATGACACTTACAGGCAAAACTGTAGTGATCAGCAACAGTAGCCTCAAGTCTTCAAATACAAAAAGTTGAAAACACCACCCACCAGATTTTAATGCATCTCATTGCATCCCAATGCTAAATTAATGCAACATTGTGTAAATGACTTATCAAAGAGATAATAATCATTAATTAGTGATCACATTTAATCTGGCTTCCCAGTTAAATTAAAAATGTTTATATCATGGAAATACTTGCTGTCAAAAAAGGGATTCAAATTGCATCTTTACAAATGTCAGGTCCTTTAGGGCCTCATTTCATACTTGTCTTCACACATCAAAAACTACATACTTCAGTGGCTATTTAGACCACCCCTCACAGTCCCTTTTACCCTAAGAGAAGCAGTAACTCCCAAAACAATGCTGATACTGAGCAGATTTATCTTCACATATGCTGGTACCTTAGCATTGCCTATTGATGTCAATGGAAAGACTTCCAGGGCCTTGTATCAGGCCCTTAATTTCTATATTTATCTCTTTTCCATAGCCAGATGCATTTCAGTTCCAAACAGACAGGGCTATTAGTGCCCTGATTTCTCTGTCTCCAATCCCAAACCATGCTAGTATTACTCTTTAACCCCCCGCATCAGATAGCTCTTGTGCTCAAAGGGACAATGTTTGTTCTAAACACCATTATAAAGAGAACAAGGCATGGAGCACCTAAGGACCTTGCAATGTTTTCAGTAAATGCTGAAACATTCAAGTACGTTGACTAGAGATGAGCTCTCCAATAGATTGCGACAGGATTCTTTTTAATTATATGACTGGAAAAACAAAAATTATATTTCAACTTTTAAAATAAAATCCCAAGAATCATGCACTAAGCACCAATTTCTTCTGGTGTGGTTTATGTATGACTAACACTGGACAATTGTTTCAGTGTGATATTCACTATTTGATTAGCTTACGCTGCAGTCCAGTCATGAAAGTGGGCACCCACTGGGTGCACAATCACTTTTGCCACTGCAAATTGATTGTGCATAAAAGAGTAGATGTGCAAATTAGTAGGCAAGGGATGAAAATCTAGACCTCAGAATCAATGAATAAAGACAGCATGATGCAAATCATGAGCTCTGATTTTATTCTAAAAAAAAGTTTAGCCTATCCAGTGGATGGTATTACTATAGCAACAAATTCTGTGAGCATGAGCTGGATTTCCTGGGTATATGGGTTCTGCATGACTGTGTGACTGTCAGGCAGGTGCAGTGGAGTTCACAGAGCACTCAGTAGTTGTGTGGTGAGAACACGCCAAATCCCACCAGCCTTTCATAAATCCTGACACTTGGTTGGCCAAAAGGGAGACATATTTCTTCCCCTCCATGCAGCGTCATCAGGGGAAGCATGACTGCCCTCTCTTATTCATGATGCCCACTGCCTTATGTGGGTATATGGGGATGGAGTCTCTAGAGGAAGGGAGACAGGCTGGGATGCTACGGCCAAATGATGATCTCCCCAACCTAGATTTGAGAAGAGCTTCAAGAGCCCACCCAGGCCCTAAAACTCTAGCTGGGGTCCACATCCATTCAGTTGGAGCATGGGCATTTGGCTCATTACCATTAAAACCAATATACTTAAACAGAGGTGTCATGGTCTAGAAAGGAATGAACAGGGCTGGGAGGCAGGAGCTTCTGCGTTTCTAATCCTGGCTTTACCACTGACTCACTGCTTGACCTATGCAAAGTCATTCTACCTCCATGTTCTCATCTGCACAATAGCATATTTGCCCACCAACCTTTCAGTAATGTTGTGATGACTAGTTATTATCTACAGAGCTCTTGAACATGAGGGGCCCGACTATTCATTCTTTTTCAACAGTTCTTTGTTGATGTAACTCTAATGATTTCTTTGGAGAAGAGAACGAGGCCTGCAGAGTGCTGTGTTAGAGCACTGAGATTCCTCTTGCCATCATGTACAGAGAATGAATAGCTACAATAAATTTAGGAACAAAATAGTTAAAATAAAGTGGTTACATTATTCAGGGGATATTGGCATTGAAGTCTCCAGATTCATTAGATAAGTTCCATCTAGGGACTACCAATTGTCTCTCTGAGTAAGCTATATTTTCAGCTGATAGTTAAGGGTTGTTGCATAATAATTGGCCTTTTGAAGCATTTTCTTTAAACTTTTTAAATTCCGTGCATCGTTTACATTTATCCCAAGGTTAAAAAAAAAAAAATGATATGTTCTATCCTGTCATCGACACTTTGTTCAAAAGAGAAGCAGCACAGCCCCAGTAGCAATTAAGTTACAGGATTCTCAGGAGGAAAGAGACCAGATAGCTTAGGTAAATGGATGTTATTTGGCAAGGTGAGCTAATTATGTCCTTGTACAGCCCCAACCCTTTATCAGACTTTCACAGGAGGACAATAACAACTCCTTTTTCAAAGGGTGGGCTAACTATCAGAGCCAGTGTGGGGAGAGGGAAAGAGAAGGCCACTTTCTTGAAGAGGGGCATAGGTATAGTCACTGATCAGTGGTCCAATGACCGTAGTTGGCAAGCTCTCATGGCCAAGGATAAAGAGAGACTATCCTGTGAAAGACCAGATGAAGACATTCCAGCTTCTGATCCTATGAAGTGCAACCTTTGTCACGTGGGAGAGATATCCAGGGCTTAAGTCTTAAGTTTTACAGTTCAGTGCCTGTGTAGTGTAACATGCCCAAGCAGTGTTGAAGACGAAAAGACGTATTGGGTCACAGACAATAGTCTACCAGCAGTTTACGTTCTGTATATAGGAGTGTGGTCTTTATCATTACCCATTTACAGTAGATATGTGGAGGGTGGGGGTGGGGCAAAGGAGAGGAGTAAATTCTGTGAAAATTCATTCACATTTTTAAATAAATTCACCTTATTCATTATTTGGACTTTGGATCAGTTTGGTAAGGACCAAAAGTTATTACTATCTGACAGAGATTATGGAATCATAGACATGTTGGGCTGGAAAGGCCCTCAAGAGGTCATCTAGTCTAGCCCCTCATGTTGTGTCAGGATGAAGTAAACCTAGACCATCCCTGACAGGTGTTTGTCCAGCCTGTTCTTAAAACCTCCAATGTTGGGGATTCCACAACCTCCTTCGGAAGCCTGTTCCAGAGTTTACCTACCCTTATAGTTGGAAAGCTTTTTCCAAATATCTAACCTAAACTTCCCCTGCTGCAGAGTAAGTCCATTACTTCTTGTCTTGTCTTCAATGGACATAGAGAACAATTGATGGGTGGGTTACATCACAGGGAGGAGGTAAGTGTTAACAAGGTAATTCAATCAGGGTGGATGAGTCCCATTCACAACAATTGATGAGAAGGTGTGAATGCCATGCCTCGATAACACTTGTCCTCCTCACTGTGATCTAACTCACCCATCCTTGCATATGTATATATACCTACCTAACTGAAGTATCCACTTCATGCATCTGACGAAGTGGGTTTCTGCCCATGAAAGCTTATGTCCAAATTCATTTGTTAGTCTTTAAAGTGCTGCAAAACTCTTGTTGTTTTGTGTGAAATGAGTTGCTGTTCTCAGACTAGCTCCTAAAGGGCAGGTTTCTATGTCCATATCACCAGCAATGGTAATGTAACCCAGACCCTAGGTGGCTGTTGCAACAGAGAAGAATGAAAGAATGGACATGAAGACTAAAGTATTTATTCTTATAGGACCTGATCCAACGTCCATTGATATCAATGGAACCTTTCCATTTACTTTATGAGCTTTGTATCAGGCCGTTGCTGCTAAAGAAAGTCTCTCCAGAACTATGTTGAAGTACATGATTGGAAAGTTTCTACTGCTGCTGGCAGTCAATCATTCTTTAGATAAGCGGAGTCACTTAGGCTCCTAGTGCCATCATTCTAACAGATAATACCAGCACTACTTTACTTTTTATTTAAAGACTCTGCAGGAAGTGTAAACACAGTTACAGCAAAGACACATCTACCAAGTGATGTTCATAGAAAATCCCCATTAGATTTTAATGCCAGGGAAGGTGAACATTGACACTCTCCATTTGCTCTGTATAATAGGATTAAGAGGCTTCTGTGATATAAAATAAAGTACTTTATGTGATCATTCTGTACACTCTAAGACCAACTTCCATTATGTTTTTCTTGTTAATGTAATATAACAATACACACAGTGGTTAATGTGAGTTTTTGCAAACTAACAGCTTTAAAAAGATAGCTAGTATACATTTCAAAGTGACATGGAAATGATTGCATTAAAAATATTTTCCTTTATTTTAAAAAGAGCTGTAGTGAAGGATGTATTACCCTGTAACTTTACAAGCTGTTTCCAGAATACCACCTACACTAGATGTATTATTAACTTCCCCAAGGTGGGTGCCCTGCAGAAAGCTGCTTAATGTTATTGATGTTTTCCATTTTAAGGCTCACTGATCCAACTGGCAAAAACATTTGCTTCTTATTTTGATATCAGTTAATGTTGTATACTTCTGACTGTCAATACATATCAGGAGAAGTGTCTTCAGCTATAAAATTACTCAAAAACTTACTTAGAAACCAGTGTGAAGCCTACAGATGATACCTTTTTATTATGGAAAAAAAATGTTATTTCTCATGCGGTTTGCATCAGGTTTCCACTCTTGATTCGAAACTAAGGAAATAACTAATTAGGGGAGATTCCAGACTGAGCAGAGGTATACTTGCTCTCCTGGTATCGTGAGATTTTAAAAGAGATCCAGATCTTGCCTTTTGAACCCATGGGCCTACCAGGAATCTGTGTAGCTGAGTTTTTCAACAAATGTCATTTTTAAAGTCAATAGGAGAAGCTCTTTTTCTGACTTCGAGCACTGATCTGCTGTAATGGCATGTCCTGTTAGTAACTGTATTGCACTCAGTGGAGAGTGTCTTCCTTTGTCCACCATCTATGTCTTCTGCTGTGGAGGTGACCAGATATTCAGCTCACTTCATTACTGCCTTGGTTGGCCCAGCCTTCTCAGAGATAGAAGCTAGAGAGCTATGTCCAGAATTCTTTATCCCTTACAGAAATACAGCTGCTACAGCTCTTTCCATTTCTCTTCATCCTAAAGTATGATGATATCCTCAATCAAAGTCGACTTGGACAATTCAAAACTCCTTACTCTGATAGAAACATGGATGCCACAGTGTGAGTAATCCTTTCCTTTGGCAAGAAGACTTCTTTGAAGCAGCCTACTTGCCTCACAATACAGGTGGCTTAAACGTATCAAACCACTTCTCTAGTTGCTACTCAAGCTCCTCATTGAATAAAGTTTTTCAAAGTCTTTGTACTGATAATAAAAATCCTAGCTACCTAGGAAACAACCTATCCCTCTGTCAACTTGAATTCCATTTGGCAGCTATATTCCATTGGAATCATGAAACTGTTGACTAATAGAGCGAGGGAGACATAGCTTTCATAGGATCTGAACTTAAACTTCTTCAGGAGATCAGAATTACCACAGACCTCACCATATTCAGAAGAAAATGCAAAAGCCGTTTCTCTTACTTAGCTTCTCTTTAGTAACCCTTCTCACAGTCTACTCACATATAGGAGATTGGGAGAAGAAATTAAAAGTTTGGGAGTAAAACCTCTACCTTTCAAGCTATTCCAAAAGGAAGACAGGGAGGGAGAGTGTTTGGGGTTTTATCTTATTAATTTGGGAGGTAACTCAGATACTGGAGTACAAGTAGATTAGATAGATAAATCAAGTACCGTAACTGCAATATCTCTATTGTGGTCTATCTATCTGCAACATACTAGACAGTGATGGTATCCTCTTCAGGTGCTAAGAGAGTCCAGGCACAGAATGAGATATCGGGTAGCCCACTCTTGTACTGAAAAATAAAGAAACGTGATGGAATTGTTCAATACTCATGAAACAATATGTTCCAAATTAATCACAATGGACTAGATTCATAAAGGGGACTTAGGCGCTATAACAATCAGCATTGAAACCAATGACAGAACCAGGTGTTGAAACCCTGGGGTTGTGATGGGTCATTGGTGGTGGACAGGAGAGTAAGCCCACCCTGCATTCACCCAGTAGATGTGGCTCCTGTCCTGCGGGGTTGGGCCTGGCTCCCCGCTTCAGGCATTGTGACCTGGAACATGGGATCACAGCGCCAGTCCATCATGACGGAGGGGCAGCCAGGCCAAATCTGAGTGAATGGCATTGCGACGAGGCAATAGGGTCCCAGGCCATGTTGCAATGCCTGGAGTGCAGAGCCAGGCCACGCCCATGGGACAGGCGCTGCCACTGCTGGGTGAGGGCAGGACAGGATCACTCTCCAGCCCCTTGTGCAAAGGTGCACATGTACACCTAAAGGCTGCCAGCGGGGTGGTCATACCGTCGCCCATATTAGTCCTGCCATTGGTTGAGGCACCTAATTTTTAGGTGTCCTTCTGCCTAATGGAATTTACAGACCCAAGATGGCCACCCAAGCTCCCTATACAAGGCAGGAGGAGAATTAGGTACCTAAAAAGAGATTCAGAAACACCAGGGCACTGAGCGAGGAGCCACCTAAGCCAGCTGAAGAAAGAGGCATGAATTAGGCCTGGCTCTTCAAAGGGAGATAGGCACCTGCAAATGGACCACCGTGAGGCCCTATCTCCACTCAGTATTCTCAGCTGTAGACCTCACGTGGTGCTAGGTTAGTCGTTTTTCATGAAAAACTGAGGAGAAAGAGAAGGTGGTAGTCATGGAGGTGTAGGTTAGATGCCAAGATGCTGTGCAGTGTCACAACAGATGCAGCTGAGCACATGCCCAGCTGCCAAAACTTTGGCACCTCACCATCTACAGGGTTCGATGGCCACTAGGCAGTGATTTCATGAATGCAAGTGATGCCTAAATGTTGGACTTAGGTGCCTAAAGTGGCCGTTAGGTGCCTAAGTCCCCCTTGTGAATCTAGCCCACAGTGTCCAGGAGGATATTCTTAGCACAATGTTTAGCCTAGTTGGTTGTTGTTTCTGTTGATTTTTACTTGTTTGTTTTTAAATAAAAACAGGTTCCAAGCCATTACCTCTGTGTTTAGCAGTGGAACAACTGCTGCTGGAATATTGTGTCCGGTTCTGGTGTCCACAATTCAAAAAAGATGTTGATAAATTGAAGAGGGGTTCATAGAATGATTAAAGGATTAGAAAACATGCCTTACAGTGACAGATTCAAGGGATTCAATCTATTTAGCAGGTTAAGGGGTGACTTGATTACAATCTATAAGTACAGTAAAACCTCAGGGTTAGGAACACCAGCGTTACGGACTGACCAGTCTGACCACACATCTCATTTGGAATTGGAAGTATGCAATCAGGCAGCAGCAGAGACCAAAAAACCCTCTCAAATACAGTACTGTTAAACATAAACTACTAAAAAAGAAAAGAAAAGCAGCATTTTTCTTCTGCATAGTAAAGTTTCAAGTCAATGTTCAGTTGTAAACTTTTTAAAGAACCATAATGTTTTGTTCAGTTACAACCAACCTCCATTCCTGAGGTGTTCGTAACACTGAGGTTCTACTGTACCTACATCAGGAACAAATATTTAATAATGGGCTCTTCAGTGTAGCAGAGAAAAGTATAACATGATCCAGTGTTGGGTAGCTGAAGCTAGACAAAATCAGACTGGCAATAAGGTGTAAATTTTTATCAGTGAGAATAATTATCCATTGGAACAATTTATCAATTTGACTTTAGCAAAGCTCCCACAGTCTCCCACAGTATTCTTATCAGCAAATTAAAGAAGTATGGGTTGGATGAATGGACTATAAAATGGATAAAGAGCTGGCTAGATCATCGGGCTCAATGGGTAGTGATCAATGGCTTGATGTCTAGCTGGCAGCTGGTAACAAGCGGAGTGCTCCAGGGGTTGGTCCTGGGGCCGCTTTTGTTCAACATCTTCATTAATGATCTGGAGGATGGGATAGTTTGCACCCTCAGCAAGTTTGCAGATGACAGTAAGCTAAGGGAGTGGTAGATACCGTGGAAGGTAGGGATAGGATACAGAGTGACCTAGACAAATTGGAGGATTGGGCCAAAAGAACTCTAATGAAGTTCAACAAGGAAAAGTGCAGAGTCCTGCACTTAGGATAGAAGAATCCCATGCACAGATACAGACTGGGGACCGACTGGCTAGGCAGCAATTTGGCAGAAAAGGACCTGTGGCTTACAGTGGATAAGAAGCTGGATATGAGACAATAGTGGGCCCTGGTTGCCAAGAAGGCTAATAGCATACTGGGCTGCATTAGTAGGAGCATTGCCAGCAGATCGAGGGAAGTGATTATCCCCCTCTATTCAGCATTGGTGAGGCTGCATTTGGAATATTATGTCCAGTTTTGGGCCCCCCACTACAAAAAGGATGTGGACAAGTTGGAGAAAGTCCAGCAGAGGGCAACAAAAATGATTAGGGGGCTGGAGCACAGGACTTATGAGGAGAGGCTGAGGGAACTAGGCATGTTTAGTCTGCAAAAGAGAAGAATGAGGGGGGATTTGATAGCGGCCTTTAACTACCTGAAAGGGGGTTCCAGGGAGGATGGATCTAGGCTGTTCTCAATGGTAGTAGATGACAGAACAAGGAGAAATGGTCTCAAGTTGCAGTGGGGAGGTCCAGGTTGGATATTAGGAAAAAGCTTTTTCACTAGGAGGGTGGTGAAGCACTGGAATGAGTTACCTAGGCAGATGGTGGAATCTCCATCTTTAGAGGTTTTTAAGCAGCAGCTTGACAAAACCCTGGCTGGGATGATTTAGCTGAGGTTAGTCCTGCTTTGAGCAGGGTGTAAGACTAGATGACCTCCTGAGGTCCCTTCCAACTCTAATCTTCTAGGATTCTTCTAAGGGCTGTGGTAGATTGCCCATCATTGACAATTTTTTAAATCAAAACTGGATGTTTTCTAAATAGTCTGCTCTAGGAATTATTTTGGGGAAGTTCTATGCCCTGTGTTATACAGGAGGTCAGACTAGATAATTACAATGGTCCCTTCTGGCACTGGAATCTGTGAATCTATGAATTAGAGATTGAGAACCCAATCCCTCTCCTTTTGACTTTAATGGAAGTGGATCAAGGTTCAAAACAGATTCCAGAAGCCCTCTTCCCATCTCTTCTACAGCCAAGCAGACTAAATCAGATGGCACAGCTGCAAACTGGCACAAATTACAATGTATTGCCTATTACTAGGACCCCTAGTCAAAAGGAAATATAAAAATTAAAAATTGAAGGAGGATAGCTCAGCCGTATAAACATAGGTCTGAAAAACCTAGAGTCATTGCCACCTCTGTAAAATCCCAGCAAGGTCAGATCAGCCTTTCATCCTCTCATGTTAGATAATTGAATACCTTTGTAGTTAACTGTGTGTGGGTCATCTGAATGAGCCTGCAACAACTGAGTCCCCGTTTGCTTTATATAGATGGTAAAAATCCCAAGATACTTTCCGTAATAAGGTTTGTCCTGATGTTGTGATGTCCTGGACCCTCTTACAAGCAGCCTTGGAACAGCGAGAGGTATTCCATATACACTGTCAGTGCCAAATCCTGAGCATAAAATGGGTTGACTTTGTGCAAAATGTCAAACTTGCAGGGATCTTGCCTTCCTTCCATCACTCATTATGTTCAAAAGTGATGTTGCGTGCTCTTTCACCATGTCACCAGACTGGACAAAAAAAATCCGTGATCTCAACTTCTCCATCAACATACAAAGAGGTGTGTGCCCTTACTAACTGTCACTGTCCTCAAGGTTGTCTGAGATTCATAGATCTACAGGACTGAGCCAGATCTGGGAACTCCACTACATGATGCCTAGTGTGACACCATCAACCATGGTCATTCTGGCTGGCACAACAGTCTTCAGTGTGTTTTTGACTGACTAATTTGATTCTGATCTAATGTCTGACAAAAATTTTCCCCTCACAACACTGATGCATAATGAAATGTATTCATTTTTTCTGTTCTCCACCCAGGTGTGGTTACTTTTCAATGATATGTTATAGCACTGTGGATGATCACACCAGCAGTCATACATTTTGGAGCCATGTGAAAAACTGCATTCATCGTGCATCTCTGACCACCTCATCTGCATACTGCTCATTAATCCATCTCAGGCTTCTATCATTCCAAACTTCTCAACAGCTTCAAACAGCTTCCAAAAAAAATCTTCCTTTCCCTCAATACCTTCTCCCGTTAGCCATTTTGGCACTGGAACTTGTTCATATCAATATTGCTACATTTTTAAATTAAATGTTTGTTTTAATGGCAGAGAAA
Organism: Emydura macquarii macquarii; assembly: GCF_026122565.2. Classification (NCBI taxonomy): domain Eukaryota; kingdom Metazoa; phylum Chordata; order Testudines; family Chelidae; genus Emydura; species Emydura macquarii. The sequence goes on from NW_027133667.1 coordinate 5,712,370, forward strand.
ATGTATTAATTTGTATTCTCCTGTCATTCAAAAATAGATAAACATGTTTTACCCAAAACTATCCCAAAGAGATTCACCTTCAGCCGGAGACCTTCAGGCTGAAAGTGAAAGTTTCAGAGTATTATGAGTGACCAAAACCAGGAAGTTGTAAAGAAATGCCTAGGCAGTATTAGCCACAATGGTTGAGTGCTTCCGCTTTAATAAGTAAGAAGGGCCCAAGACCTAACATTCAGATTCAAGTCTGAATTTTCTCAAAGTCTGAGAATTTTTGGATCCTGTTGCTAACTGATGACTTGCAAAGGGAACTTATGGACTGATTTACAAACATCTTCCAAAAGGCCTGATTAGTCCATAACTAAAAGGAGCTGAGCTCCCACAACCTTCTCTGAAGTCAATGCTCACAGATCTCTGCAAACTCAGGCCATTAAGAGATATGGGCATTTGACAACTTAGAAGCTGCTAAGAATAGGCTAGTTCTGTACTTCATATATGGCTGGAGGAAAAACCTGAGAGAAAAACTATGTAACTATGACAAATAAAAGCTGAAGTCAAATTTCAACTCTCAAATCTGGAAATGAACTTGATTTTGCAATTGCCCACAAATCAGTTTCTGTAAGGTGCTCGTAGGTTTGGAATTTTCTCCCACCATGGTCTGAAAATAACCATGACCCACGGACCTTCAGCAGAGACTGCCAATCTCTCCTGTTCTTATAGGGGTTTTGGGGCAGTGAATGTTCTGGCTCATTGCAAGGGTGATGTATTCTTCTTTAGTTGTGGTTGGCTAATTGAACCAGAGCTGAAACTCCTGATTTATGTTCATCTTGTTCATCTTCTTCTAAGAACTCCATTTTGAATTTACAGCATTGGTATATTTATTACCTTCTTATTGTATTATAAATCTGAATAAATGACAGCTGATAGTGACTTGGATTATGTGCCCACATAAGGGACTAAGAATGAGTACTTCCTACACAGAACTATCTGGATCTAGGTTCTGGGCATGCAAGAGTATTCAGAGCTACTTCTGCACTTAACCCTTCTCTGGAGCAGATGGGCAGGCACAGACAGGGAATAGAGAAACCTTGGCCAAAGTAATGGAGCCAGCACATGGGGTACTATAATTTGTTGCTTCTATAGGTCAGCCCAAAGTAACTATCCGCAGGAGCAAGAAGAGACTAGAGGAGGAATTCTGAGTCATAATGTCTATCAAGGCTATTCCTGTGGTGGTGCAGCTTATACAATGACCTTAGCCAAGGGTAATGCCTACAGGAACAAGCTAGCCCTAAGGAAGTAAACTGAAGACCTTTGATACACTTTGTTATACCTCTTACAGATGGAGTCCAGAAGCAGAAGGGCATTTCCAAAAAGCATGCGGGATCCAGTGCATTTAGAAGATGTATATGCTGGAGTCAAAGGGCCAAATTCCACGCTCTGGTATGTACGCACAGCCACTAATGACTCTGAGGAGAATTATATGTTCATATAATGTACCTGAGAGACAAGGTGGGTGAGGTTATATCTTATTGGACCAACTTCTGTTGGTGAGAGAGACAAGCTTTTGAGCCATACAGAACTCTACTTCAGGTCTGCAAAATAATGTAGCTGAGGGCAGAATCTGGGCCAATATCAAATGAGAGTGGGGGGAGTGTAGAAGGAGGCTGGCATTAATTTGATTAATCTTGTTATCCTTAGTGGCCCACCAAAAAAGGCTTTTGGAGTACCCAGATAAGGCCCTGGTGTGAATGAGTAATTGAAGGGCTAATATTAGTCAACAAAGAAAAGTTTCCATTTTAGAAAATTTGATTGAATGAGAACACTAAACTAGCATGTGTATCGTGTTTATATAAGATGCTGGTAATTTAGCACTGCTGCATATTGCAAAAAGTCTACATGGCTTCCCATGCGTAGCTGAGCCTCCTCTGCTGCCTTTTGATTGGCTTGGTTTTGTTTTCTAATGCAGGCAGACTCTCTGCTTCCATGATTTCACAGTTGTGCAGTCAGAATTAAACACTGACTTGTGACTGATTAAAAGCAAATATATACTGTCTGTGGAGGTGACATTTGTTTAATCCTGAAGCTTGCTCCAAGAAAACCTACATCTCAGGGAGCACAGAACTGGTAAACTCCACGCAGTTTGAAAGTAGGTAATTTTGTCTGCTTTCATGGGGATTTAAACCCATGACCCACTGGACAAAAGGAGCCAAAGTACCCAGCTGCTTCATTACTGCATTATTACAAAGTAGCTTACCTGCCTTGCCATTGCTGCTGTTTTTAAATTAAAGTCAGGTGACTCTGTGCCTAACATGTCATTATTTTGATGCGTCTCCATCTCTTCTCTCTCAGTTAATCCAAACTGCTGAAATGGTAAACACATTGCATTGCTAGTACTAATTATCTCTGCAGGCTTTTTTTTCTCCTCAAGACCATCAGCTTCACTTTATTTATTTATTTTATATTTATTTATTAATACAATTGATTTTTAAAGAAATTGCAGGACTCCTGCATTGTCAGATAATTGTATCTTTCTCAAATTGATAACCGATTCCAGAGAGGACAATTAGGAATGAGAAGTGTGGTAGAAGAAAAATGCCTGAATTGTCTAGTTTTTCATTAAATAACTGAAAAGCAATTGGCAACCCAATTATTAAAAACCCGCTGGCATCCTGCTTGGACCTGCGTTTCTTTCTGCTCTGCATCAATCAGCTCTGGGAAGTATTGTCCCTGCTGTTAGACGCTGAGAGGTGTGACGCCATTATTCTCAGTTTGCTTTCCTTCTATGTATTTTTTTTTTGGCTACTTAACACTATAGGTTTTTACTCAAACTGGGTAAAGTATACACTGTATTATAAATGTTAGTGGTAAGCCTAATTCAGATGTGATTTTTAGAGGTGGGATGGATAAATGGTGGGAAATCTGAATAGCCTGTTGATTGCTTACCTACCCGTTGTGTGTGTAAGTACACAAGACAGAATGGCTTTATGACTAGGAGCTGGACAAATGCCATTAAAAAAAAAAAAGACTTTATACTCACAGATGATGAAATTCACTCCCATGATCTAGAGGGCCAGCTCCAGGTGTCTGCACCATTAAATCCTACGTAAGCCATACTTTTGAGGCATCCCCCAGTAATTCATTGCCCTCTGCCCCTCCCCCCCGCCCCCCACACCATGCATAAAGCATCCAAATGTCTGGTGTTGAGCATCACCATTAGACTTGATTATTGTAATTTCCCTATAGCAGAATTACCAGAAGTGTTTTTTTCACCGCCTGAAATGGAGCAGCACATTTGTTTAGTGGTTTGACCACGTATGATCATAATATGACAGTCCTGCGTTTTATTTTTGCATTGTCTCCCTATAAATTGGTGGATTGATTTTAAAGGGACTAAAACATCTTGGCTTGTTTGGCCTAACAAAAAGAAGGCTGAAAAGGGATAAAGATTGTTCCTCAGGGGGTAAACACTAGGGAAGTGAAAGAGCTATATAATTTAAAGGACAATGTTGGTACAAGAACAAATGGGTATAAACATCATGAATAAATTTAGTGTGAAAATGAGAAAATTTCTAACCATTAGATGAGTAAGCTCTTGAGCAGCCTCCCAGTAGAAATACTGATGGTAAAGAGCCTAATTAGTTTTAAGATAGAACCTTTAAATTTATGAGGTGGATTGTATGATGTTGTCTGCAGTGGGGGAGGGAGGGCTAGGCTTAGGGGCCCAGGAAGCCCTTTCCAGTCCTACATTTCTAAATCTCATGCTTCAGGACTTCCACTGGTTGTCTGTAGGGATCAGGAAGGAATCTCCCCACACCAAGGGTATTCTGAAATGGATTTTTTTTCTCCTTCTGTAACAGCAGAGATGGCCATGGCTGGAGATGGGACACCAGATGAAAAAATTCTCTCTCTCAGATGTTTGGGTGGTTGGTCTTGCTCACATGCCCAAGGACATATTGATCACCATGTTTAGGGTGAGGAAGGAATTTCTCTCAGGTCAAATTGGCAGGGACCTTGGATTTGGTTGCTTTTCTCTGCAGCCTGGGGTGCAAGCTGTTTGCTAGGATCATCAGGGTATATCTCATCAAATCAATTCCCCACCATTGCAGGGACCTCAAGTATTGGTGAACCTCAGTCCCTTCTGTTCTCTGCTTGTGGCACACAATAGTTTATATTGTAAACTACTGGACTGTAATACTTAATCTAATCCAGATGTGACTGTGATCGCTGGGGCGGGGGAATGGAAATTGCTTAACCAGGGCAAACTACAAAGAAAGGAGTAAACGATCCCCAAAGATGGTGTTTATTTCTAATAATTAGATTCACCAATCCAGCAACAAAACAGCTTCTGCAATACCTTATTGGTTAGCCAGAAGCCAAAAATACAGTTCTCTTAAAGCAATCCAGCTCTGGGCTCCCACCCAGACAGCCAAGTCAAATATGATGAGGATTACTGAAAATCTTGTTAATCATGTATGAAGTTCTTCCAATTCCAAGAGACACGTTATCCACCAGGTCAATGAATATTTCAGATCTTACTCAAATATATACTTGCAGTCAATTCTTATTAACTAAACTACTATGAAACTGACCTAAGAACTTTACTCATATCAGTATGTACAATGATCTTTTAACAAATATTCTTCTCTTTTTTAATAAATCTTAGAGATGGTAAACTGTTGAGTTGCAAAAAGTTCTCTTCCAAATCAGTTCATCGGGTTACAGTCCAAATAGGCAGTTTATGTCAAATATCAGGGTAATCCAGACTGGAGCTGGAGATTTCAGTCTCAAGACTTAACCTTCCCCTGACAAAGTGTAAGCAGATCTGAAGGATCAGGGCCTTAGAGTTCTTTTATAGACATCTGACAGGTGATTGATAGTCTCTTGACAGAAAGTATTCCTTGAGTGATTAATAGATGATCACTGAGGCTTTGAAGTAAAACCTCCTATTTCCTAGGCACACACTGGTAATTAGCTGCATGGATTAGCATAAGGAAACTGTCCATCTCCTGCCATTTACCCGGAGTTTACTACAAACTTCAAACAGAAATAAAGACAATGATATTGCTACATCCAAGTTTCATCTAAATGATAATATCCCCCCTTTTGATCTCTGAATTAACAGAATAAAGTGACAGACAGGAACCATTTGGTTACCTTGTTAACCTCTAACAGTATATATGTAAACACAGACAACTACAATCATTATCTCCTAATATGTCTCTAAAGGTTGAATTTGGGTCATTTAGCCTGCTACTGTTCAACCCTTTTTGGCTCAGTGTCAAATCAGGTTATTGGGCTCAATACTGGAGTAACTGGGTGGTGTTCAGTGGCCTGTGATGTGCAGGAGTTCAGACTAGATGATCTGGCGATCCTTTCTGACTTTAAGCTCTATGACTATGTTGAGGTTTAAAACTCTTAATGGGGAAGGTTTTGGTTGCATTAGAGACCTCCTCCTTCAACCTTCTCCCGATGAACAATTGCACTCTGACACCACATATCTTTTAGGTATTTTCTTAGCGTAGTGAGGAAGCGTGGCCTCCCTCAGAGACTGATGAGGAGAAACAATTTTCCACCCCCTCGTGGACAGAGTCAGGCAAGCCACATGCACCACACCAGAAGCAGAGGGGACAGACAAGAAATTTAAAAGGCAGACCCTGCAGTTCAGTTGGGGGAGAGCTAGGGAAGGAAGCAGACATCTCTCATCCACTGCTGAGCCCTGAGAATAAGCTCTACAGTGCTGAGGACCCAGAGGAGGTGCTGGGACTGCCGACTACCCGGAGGAGTGACTGGGACTGCTGCTGGCCATGTACTCCTGAGAGATGGAGGAATCCCGGGAGACAGAGGTGCACTCAGAAGGGGTAGTAGGAAGTAGCCCGGGGACACCAGACATTAGTCCGGTGTGTAGCCAGAGTCTAAGTCAGTATGTTTCAGTGGGATCCATGCTGACCTAGTGGCACAGTCTTCTGCCACCTTCAGGGCCCTGGGCTGGGACCTAGTGGAGTAGGAAGGGCCAAGGTTCCCCTATCCCCTGCTGCCAATCCCACCCCTGGAGGCAATAACCTGCCCACCTTAGGCTAGATGACCTATATTGGCTCATTGCTGTGCCCCTCCCCAAAGGCCAAAGCGCCCTTGACTGCTTGTTGCTCTGCCCCACCTCAAAGGCCAAAGCTCTTAGACTGCTAATTCCCCTGTGATGTATTATACTTCTAGGCACAACATAGGGAGGGGGAGTATCCCAGACTAAGGTGCCATAAGAGGAGTTTTTGGAACAAATTGATAAATTAAACAGTAATGAGTTACCAGGACCAGATAGTATCCACGCAAGAGTTCTGAAGGAACTCAATTGTGAAATTGCAGAACTAAGAACTGTGGTATGTAACCTATCATTTAAATCGGTTTCTGTACCAGATGACTAGAGGATAACTAATGTGACACCAATTTTAAAAAAAGGCTCCAGAGGCAATCCCAGCAATTACAGGCCAGTAAACCTAACTTCAGTACCAGGCAAACTGGTTTAAACTATAGTAAAGACTAAAATTATCAGACACATAGATGAACATGATTTGTTGGGAAGAGTCAATATGGTTTTTGTAAAGGGAAATCATGCCTCACCAATCTCCTAGAATTCTTTGAGGGGGTCAACAAGCATGTGGATATAGTATACTTAGATTTTCAGAAAGCCTTTCACAAGGTCCCTCAACACAGTCTCTTATGCAAAATAAACTGTCATGGAATAAGAGGGAAGGTCCTTTCCTGGATCAGTAACTGGTTAAAAGATAGGAAACAAAGGGTAAGAATAAACAGCCAGTTTTCAGAATGGAGAGAGGTAAAATAGTGGTGTCCCCCCAGAGTCAGTTCTGGGACCAATACTGTTCAACATATTCATAAATGATCTGGAAAAAGAGGTAATCAGTGAGGTGGCAAAATCTGCAGATGATACAAAACTACTCAAGATAGACAAGTCCAAAGCAGACTGCAAAGAGTTACAAAAGTATCTCACAAAACTGTGTGACTGGGCAACAAAATGGCAGATGAAATTCAATGTTGATAAATGCAAAGTAATGCACATTGGAAAACATAATCCCAACTATACATAAAAAATGATGGGGTCTAAATTAGCTGTTACCACTCAAGAAAGATCTTGGAGTCATTGTGGATAGTTCTCTGAAAACATTCACTCAGCATGCAACAGCAGTCAAAAAAGCTAATAGAATGTTGGGAATCATTAGGAAAGGGATAGATAATAAGACAGAAAATATTGTATTGCCTCTTTATAAATCCATGTTATGCCCACATCTTGAATACTGTGTGCAGATCTGGTCACCCCATCTCAAAAAAGCTGTACTGGAATTGGAAAAGGTACAGAAAAGGGCAACTAAAATGATTATGGATATAGAACAGCTTCCATATGAAGAGAGATTAATAAGACTGGGACTTCTCAGTTTGGAAAAGAGATGACTACGCGGGTATATAATAGAGATCTATAAAATCATGACTGGTGTGGAGAAAGTAAATAAGAAAGTGTTATTTACTCCTTCTCATAACACAAGAATTAGGGTCACCAAATGAAATTAATAGGCAGCAGGTTTAAAACAAACAAAAGGAATTATTTCTCCACACAATGCACAGTCAGCCTGTGGAACTTGTTGCCAGAGGATGTTGTGAAGGCCAAGACTATAACAGGGTTCAAAAAAGAACTAGATAAGTTCATAGAGGATAGGTCCATCAATGGCTATTAGTCAGGATGGGCAGGGATGCAAAACCATGTTCTGAAATGTTCCTAGCCTCTGTTTGCCAGAAACTGGGAATGGGCAACAAGGGATGGATCACTTGATGATTACCTGATCTGTTCATTTCCTCTGAAGCACCTGGCATTGGCCACTGTAGGAAGACAGGATACAGGGCTAGATGGACATTGGTCTGACCCAGTATGACTGTTTTAATGTCATGTTCTCCCTTCGAGACTGAGAGGGAGGGATAGCCACACAGCACTACACTTAGGTTTACAGTTAATTGCTCCTTTATTGCAATGGATGATAAAGCATGAAACTTATTTCCCTATTGACAAAAGTTTCAGCCCCTCCTTCCCTATATTTAAATAGCAGTGGAGTGGGATTTTACCCACAAAAATGTTCTTAGTATGACTTCTGTTGATGAATTACTAGTTTTGTGTGTCATATTTCCTCTTAAGGTCCTGATTAAAATCTTATAGAACTCAATGAAAAGATTTCTCACTGACTTCAATAGGCTTTGGGTCATATCCTAATTCTTCAGGGATAGCTTCAGTATGTTTTGTTTTATTTTTAATATAACATTTGAATGCACACTATTGTACTTTATTTTTGTTATATTGAACATTGAGCAGAAGAAGGGTGCTTTAAAAATAAAACAATCACTAATTGTTCTTATTCAACCCCATAATAAACACATTTGTAATGAAAAGTAAAGCAATCTAGGAAATGACAGTAAACTTTAGTACTCTGTGAACAATGGGCATGACCCTGAAATGAAATGGGATTTTTGCATGAGAAAGGGCACGCAAAATAACAAGTTTTTATACAAGGCTTTTCAGCTTGTAGGCTGGTGGCACGGTCCAGCTAGGGGCGTCGCGACCCTTCCTCAGGCCCAGGCTCCGAGGAAGGCCACAGCGCCTTTGTCTGAGGGAAAAAAGCTCTTGGTTTGTGATCTTTCAGCCGTGGTCCCAAGCAGGATGGGCTTTTCTAGCGGTCGGTAGCCCCCTGGCCCTCATGTAGGGCAGGGTTCATATGGCACCCACGACCCCCGGCCTTCCAACAGGTGGGGCGGGCACGAAGTCGATTGCTTCTGGCCTTCAGGCAGGGTGGGGCAGGCAATGTAGTCTTTAGCCCTGGCTCTCAAGCGGGGCTGGCAAGCACACATGAGCTATAGGCCCTGGCCCTCAAACATAGGTGGGGTGAGTAACATTGTTTACAGCCCCTGACCCGCAAGTCAGGCAGGGCTGGTGACTGAGTCAATAGATCCCAGCCCTCAAGAGGGTGAAGCAGGTAAATTAGTCTAAAGCCCCCGGGCTTAGAGTCAGGCAGGCTGAGAAAACTCAGGGTCCTCTGGCCAACAATGCAGAGGATGCCAAGCACTCCCAGGGTGATTAGGGAAGTGGGGAAGGGGATGCAGGCCCACCCGACTCCACTGTGTCCCAGCCCAGGGTCCTACCAGTAGCAAAGCATGTTGCCACTGAATCAGTAGGACTCCAGTCACAACACACTGACTCAGTCACACTCAGCCACTCTCTAGTCGGAAGTCCCTGGGCTACTTCCTCCCACCCAGTCCATGGGTACCTGCATCCATATGTCTCCCTCCAGGTCGCTGGGGGAGGCAGCGAGCGGGTGTCCTGAGAGTCCCTCACTGTCGACTGGTGGCAGGTCCAGGAACTCCTCAGGGTCACAGGGCCCCAGGGGTTCCTCCAGTCCACAGGGTTCAGTCCACTCTGGTGGGTCCTCCATGTCTGGCAGCTCCTCCAAGTCAGGGGCAGCCTCAGGGGGTTTCTCCCACCCAGTGGGCTCAGGGAGCTGCTCCCAGTCTCTAGGGTCCGGCAGCCCTACCCAGTCACTAGGGTCCAGTGGCCCTACCCAGTCACTAGGGCCCGGCACTTCGGGCAGGCTTTGGAGGCTCCGGTCGGCGGGGTGGTTGCTCCAAACCATGGCAAGGCCTGGATCAGACCTACACTGCAGCCTCTGGGAAGATATGTCTGCCTCTGGTGGCAGCTTCCCCCGACTGGGCTACTGGGCCTGCCTTTTATACTTCCCTCCCTGACCCTGGCTCCACCCCTCTGCTTCTGGGAGGCTGGGCCTGCAGGGCCTGGTTGTGTCCAGCAGGCGTGTCGCAACCCTTCCTTGGGTCCAGGCTCTGAGGAAGGCCACAGCGCCTTGCTACAAGCTGTAGATCAAAAAGCTCGTTACAAAGATGGGCAGTATCGTTATCTCCATTTTACAGATGGGGAAACTAAGGCACGGGTAGGGAAGTGACTTGTCCAAGGTCAGCCAGCAATCCAGAGCCAGGAATTGAAGTCAAGTCTCCTGCATCCTGTCCAGTGGTGTATCCACTAAGCCACGCTGCTTATGGTTTAGAAATATCCCTTTTCTTTTGTTTATCTTTTTTCTGAAAAATATGCAAAATGATATAGTGTTCTGCCAGGCACCGCTGATCACAGCTGCCTGCAGGTTCTGGATACCAGGTGAGGAATAAAAATACGCCCACACCACTTACGTGCACTTATCTTTAATCACGGCATACGCTCCAAGCAGCAGAGGGAGACTCTAACGCGCTCTGCGAAGCAGACTGCAGGGGATCGGTGCCATGCAATCCAAGTGGATTCATGGCCGAGTCTCATTGCGCAATTTGCATTTCAAGCTTTTATATGCAGCATAACATATCAGCTCTAAAATACAGCAAGCATTGGCAAATTTACAGCACGTGACCTTGCTTCCTAACTTTCCTCCTCTTTTGGCACCACAGACAAATTCACACAGACTTGCACACCCTGTTTACCAGGCTGAGCAGCGTCTCTTATCAAACCGGTTCTGACCAGACCCGTCAAGCCCCTACCTCTGTCCAACGCGTCACAAACATCTTCCGCGGCCTACATATAGGTACAAGCCTCATTACACCACACAGTGAAAACTGAAAAGTACTTATTGCCACATTATCAATATTATGCATTAATTCAAATGGACCACAACCTACCATGTTTCTTCAGGATTTACCCAGGCAAAATTTCATTTCCCCCATCTTGAGTAAGGAATGTTGACTTTGACTTGTTGGTCTTACATTGTGGTCTGATCCAAAGCCTACTGAAGTCATTTGGAGTTTTTCCATTGAGCTCAGTGGTCTTAGGGTCAGTCCATTGATACTTGATATACATAGCTACAACTTATCAAACAAGTTTCCCATTTAAGTCCAACTTTATTATATAAAAACAGTAGTTTGGCAGCTAATTCTAACTGCCCCACCACAGGATAGACAACTGCACACCTTTCTGACATAAGCTACCCCCCTCCCTAGTTTTTCTGGCCTGATAAAACAATAAGTCCACAGCTGGTAGCCACCAGAGAAGAAGTAATTTTTTCCAACATGCAGACCTCTTATGCATTTTGTAGCATCTGGGGCAATTAGGCTTAGCTACTGTAAAATGAAGATTCCACCACAAGTACTTTAAAGAGATATTTTATTTAATGGAGACTAACACAAGCAAAAGTTGGCCCAGAACATAAAAAATGGATTTCATTCAAATTTCATGTCCAGAGTTCCCTTTATTACTTTGTACGCCCTCATCCAAAATGTAATTCTTCTTGGATAGGAACCAACACATTTATTGTTCTGTCACACACTAAATTACTTTGCTAGTTTGATTTGGATGATGATTTCTGCATACTTCACCAATTTCTTTCTTGTAAGTGTTGGTATTTTCACAGTAACCCAAATGTCCGTTGTGTATTAAAGCAGCACAAAGCAGCTCTTTAACAAGATGCTTAACCTTTATTAACCATAGAGAAGACAGTAAAAAGAGTGAATGAGATAATTATAGTAGTCTTGCTAGCTATGAATTTCTCTCAGGTCCCAGATAAACTCAGTCTCCAACAAGACATACTTTATTTAGAATGCAGGAGTCAAGCAGATAAACAAGTTTACCCTTTCAATAACCCCAGGCACTTTGAACCAAATTTTGGTGTATGTGCATACATTGTGAAATAATAAACCTCTTAGGAAATGGAATGAATTATAATGGCACTCAGCTCATATATAACATAATATTAACTTCATGTTTAATTGTCTTGGGCACTCTGTTATAAGCTACGGACTTAAATTTGATAACTTTTGGAAATATTTAGAGCTGCTAAAAATTGCCAGTCTAATTCCATTGGAATTTTTTTTGCGGAACCATCTATTACATTCCATAAATAATTACTCTACTGTACCTATATTACAATTATTGTGCTTCATTCCCATATTTCAGTGGGATGTATTTGGGGTTAAAGAACAGCACTCAAGATCAGGAGATTTGGGTAATAATTCCTGACTCTGCCACAGACTTTGTGTATAACCTTGGACAGATCCCTTACATTTTTCGCATCTCTATGTTTCCATCTGTAATATTGAAATTATAGGACAAAGGGTGCTACAATTGTCATTTGTAATGTTTGTAAAGCACATGTAGATCCCCAGATAGAAGTGCTGATTATTATAGGTGGGGATGGTAGCACTGCTAATTATTAAAGGTGCCTGAAACTTCCTATTTTAAGACACTGTTTTCAGTCACTTATAACTTAGCCACCATGGGAAATTTCAGCCTAAACAGTTAAAATTTGGCAGTCTGCCTCAGGATGATTTTGGAAAATTTCAGGCAAAATGAGTCAGCCATTTCCAAGAACAATGTCAGGGAAAATGTGTTTTCCCACATAAAATTCTTGAGACCTTTACTTTTAAATGCTCCACCACCCACATGCTTTGGGTGTGTGGCATTTGGCGGATATGTGGCCTTTATGGCCAGGATGTGCCTTTTACCCTGCCTGTGAAAACCCACCCAAATTTGGCCAAGTTATAAACCTTGGAAAAATTGCTGTTCTCACCTGCTCACTACAGACCTGCTAGAGTTTAACAGCTAAAAATCTCCAAACAGTGTCTCCTTAGTGAGCATGCTTCGTCCCCTCACAGTTCCTAGTGCTGACCAGACTGTGCATGCACCATCCCCACACAGTGACGGAGCATGCTCCAGCCCAGGAATAAGATATAAGATGGCTCAGAAGAACTTTTCCTGTAATGGCTGCTTCAGTCAGGGTGGGGCACTGGACCTGACAGGAGGGAGCCTCTCGCTCCTTTGCTCTCAGAGCCCACTAGCCCCTTCTGGCACTGTGGCAGCATGGAGAAGGAAGCCATCTGAGTTGAATGCAGAGGGGACAAAAGCTGGACTGGGGAAGGGAAAACAGTAGTTTAAGACAAAGAGTTTGGTGAGACGAACTGGAGGGAGGCGGGAATTGTTATTGGAATTTGGAGGTAGGAGACTGGGAGCCGGTGAGGTAAATTGGGGGATGTGAACTGGAAGGCAGTTGGCTGGAGATTCATTGAGATCAGACAAGGAGTTAGGGGAGGGTGGGAGGAGATACAGGTCTGACAAGGAGCTGGGGTGCAGGGAAGAACTGGAACTAGATGGGTGAAGAGACTGGGACAAGGAGCCAGGGAGGGGAGATTGATATTGGGCGATAGGGGCAGACTGGGATTAGGAGTCAGTGGGAGAGGGTGGGAGAGAGATAGATTGGATGAGGAGCTGCAAGTAGGGATCTGGGACCCGCTGAGGCAGGAGGCTAGGATTGAATAGACAAGGAGAATGGGACTGGGGAAAGGAGACGGGGGTAGGGAAGATACAACTTTGGGGGACGGACAGGGAGTTGGAGGAGAAGCGCTTGGGGGGAAGCAGGCAAAAGAGTCTGTGCCCACTAGAGAGCCCTGCCTTCCAGAGCCTGGACTGGCACTGAAGATCCCTGCTTTAATCCTTTAACATTTCTCTTATAGTTTGTTTCTTTCTTTTTATAATAAACCTTTAGTTTTAGTTACTAAAGGATTGGCTGGCAGTGTGGTATTTTGGGTAAGATCCAAACTTATATTGATCTGGTACTGTGGCTGACCCTTTGGGGTCAGGAGAAACCTTTTTGGTAAAGATCCTAGAGTTTTAAATAGCTGGTCTCTTTACTGGACCTAGTGGCTGATTGGGAGCCAGAGACTGAAATGCAGTAAAGGGGGCTGTGTATATTTTTATTTTGGCGTCTTGATAACCAGTGTGGGGAATCAGAAGCACAGTTTGTGGCTGGTTGGGAAGTCTGACTTCAGTGTCACCCACCAGTGCTGGGAGAATCTGCTCTCCTTTTACAGCCTGCCCTGACCTTGGCATTTTCAGGTGGCTACCCTAGCACGGACAGGTCACACTTCTCATTTAATTTTAAACAGGACCCCCCATGGGTCTGCAGACCACAGGTTGAAAAGCACTGGACTAGAACAAAGAAGAGGTGCTCCTTTTTACTGAGTACTGTATGCATTGAAATAAAGTTTGTAAATCCATTAGTCACAAACTGAATGGCTATCATAATTTTTAATTAAGACCATCTGTTTTACTTAATTATCCCTTTTGACATAGCTCTCCTGTCCTTTACCAGCAGCAACACACCACTTTTCACAAAAATCACAAGCCAGAGTCTTGGCACAGATATGCAGTTTTAGACAAGAGTATGTGTCAGCATCTTTTGTCATTTGCACAAGCCCTGCGCCCTGTCACGAACTGCTTTCAAAGCTGGGACTGTGCACGGACAATCTACACACATTTATTTTGTGTGACTGTAACAAGGGAAGATTAATTTTATATCTGATCTCAGCCTACAATATTGCAATTTTTTCCAGCAGTGATGTTAAGCAGAAGCTGATTACGTTGGCCCAGAAAGGGGGGGAAATGTCCCAAATTCCTTAATTCTGCCATTTTAGCTACTCCTGACTCCACAAACTAATTCGACTTTCTACCTGTGAGACTCAAAGTCCAATTAACTAAACTACCCATTACCTCCCTTTGTTACAGTTATACTCATTCACCCTGGAAACATCAAGAGCAACAACAAAAATACCAAATGACAATGATGATGTCACAGCAATAACAACAGATAACAGGAAAAAGATGATGAACATAGTTTATGAGCAGTCCATAGGGTTAAAGGTGTCTACCAGAAATTACTGAATAATTTTAAATGAGCTCATTCATTTGAATCAAAGAATATTCACAAACAATTTGCAAAAGTAAAAGCAAAATTTGTTTAATAAGTAGTTCACCCAACTCTGTTTCGACTCTATTTTTGCCTGAATGTTTAATTTCACAAAGACTCGCTTGATTATACAACGTTATATTTAAAGGTTCTGGTCCCAGGGAAATAGATATAGCTTCAGCAAACTTGTCCAAAAAAGACCTTATTTATATAATCTTTCTACAGACATTTTCTACATAGGTTCTGTCATTTTGAGAGATGATGAGAAAATTGATCCAATATTCCTTGTTCTAATTTTGGCAAATGCTAAATTATAGTTAATAATCGGAGGCAATATCAGTCAACGTTAAGATGGGCATTTGATCATTTATTTTTTCCTGCTCAGAATTCTGCAGATACATTGGAATGACAGCCCTGAGCATTACTTCAGATCTAATCAGAATCAAAAGTTTTTCGTAGCCACTGCAAGCAAGAATAGAATGCAAAGCATGGTGGGTAATGGCACTAACTACTGGTTAGAAAATAATGTGAATTTTAACAAGCCCAAAAGATTCCAGGGTTCGTGGATTTGCATGGCTCTTCAACAAATTATAGCTTTCCAGGGTTGCTGTGCCAACCTCCCCCTTTCCCCCCCATAATTTTGATTTAATTTCACTAATGATTTTTTAGATCTAGGTCTAGATCTAATGTGCATCTTTAATGTAAACATTATTGAATGTCTGAAATTTTTTACATTGAGCATTGTCTTCAAGGGACAATAAAATGATGTCAAACTAGTGAAAGAACGTGGAACTTTGGGGGAGAAAAGGTGAAAGAAAAACCCTTCTGATACTCTGGCTACTTTGGGAAAATGCGCTGACAATATGACGATGTTGAGAGAAGTGTACCAATTTGCTTCCACAAAAACCTGGACACCCTTTGCCAGGGTCTCTCCTCCATCTTGAGTACTAACATGTTGATGCTTCTGGCATTTTCACTAATTCACATTAAACAGTAGAGTTCACAATTCTCATTTTACCTCCCTCCTACACAAGACTTGTGGTTTCACACCCAAACAGTTTGTTTCAGTTGTTTTTGCACCTTATAATGCATTTTCAAGCCCTAGTTCAGGAAAGCACATGCTTGAGTCTATTGTTATTCAGGAAAGCACTAAAGCAGGCGCTTAACCTTGAGCACCTCTGTAAGATCCTGATTCTGAACTAGTGAAGTCCATGAGTGCTTTGCTGCTGACTTAAAATGCCCTAAGTACTTTCCTGGATTAGGAAATGAATGAGGACATTTTTCATCACAATAGTTTCAGTTACATATTTCTCTGGTATCTTATTTTGCATTTTAATATCATTTTGCCTTCTACTTTTCAGTCTGCTTCTGTTTCTTTCAGTTCTATTTGCACAGGCTTTTCCTTTGATTTTCCTTTTCTGACTCTTGCATTCCTTCAGCCTCCATCCCTCTGTATCTCTTTCCCTTCATCTCTCCGGATTAGGTAACTAAGATCTTTATCCTCAGTCTTTCAT
This sequence comes from Emydura macquarii macquarii, assembly GCF_026122565.2. NCBI lineage: Eukaryota > Metazoa > Chordata > Testudines > Chelidae > Emydura > Emydura macquarii. The sequence goes on from NW_027133667.1 coordinate 5,728,652, forward strand.
TTAACAGGTCTGATGGAATTATTCATGTTGTGCAAAGTTAAGTACTGATGAGCTAATAAGAATTTGTATAGCTCTTCCTACAGTCTCTGTACTTCACTGCTGATGAATAAATTGCTTCTGAAACCCTTCAAATTCCATGTATCATTTGCTAATGGTCATCTCCATTTTCTTTTCATTATGACTTGGACTGGAGGCATTGGCAAGCTACAATATGAGATTTCCCCCAGATAATCCAGACTCACCATATCTTCTTTTAATATTGCTACTTCTGCCATTTTAGGAAGTAATCTAATGCACTTTAGGGACTTTTAGTTTATTGAGGGAATAAACCTTCTTGTTAGATGGATATCAATGAATTAGTTGGTGACTATTGTTCCTGGAGTTTTAGGGAATTCCTGATAATAAAAATTCCCTAACTTAGAACATCTGTGCCCCAAACTCTATGCAGAGTCCAATAAGATATGGGTCAGCCTATTTGAGTCCCAAACCCCAGATATCTCAAATTATCAGCTGTTTTAGCATGACAGTTTCCAAGAAAAAGTTTGACGAGTAATAAAATCTATTAGAACCTTAGAAAACTCCAGATATCTAACTAGTGTAAAACTTCCATTAGGCTGTAAATGTGGGACCAAGAATGGTCTTCATAAGAAACACCTTTGAAAAAGGAAACAAAGCGTTTTCAGGGGGTTTTTTTTTTTGTTTGTTTGTTTTTTAAATCAAAAGGAAGGACTTGGCTGAGATGGATTTCAAGAATGTTTGCCAGCACCTTTTGACTTACCAGGTTATGGCAGGATCCCTAAAAGCAGATAATGTCAGCGCAAATATGCAGAAATAGAGCTTTTATTATTATATCCCCCTCTTTATATATAATATATATATAGTTTTATCCCTCCCTTTTATTTTTTGGGGAAAAAGAAACAAAGACAGTCCTATATTGCACTTCAGCAACTAAGCCTCAAGGAGACACCTCAGTGCATCATGGGAGATATATTCTGGTCAGAAAGCAGGCCTCATAGGTGGCATGAATGACCTGGAATTGTAACTCTCAGGAAGCACTGTGGTAGTCAGGCAGATACAAAGATTAACGTCAACCCAACCCAAAAATAAACATGTTAGCTCACACTGAAATGAAACATTTTGATTCAGGAATGTATAACTGCTTTGTTTCAATCCAAAATGTCATAATTAATCATTTCACTATTTTTTACGGAATTTTTTTTGGAATTTTTCATTACACAAATCTTCACATTTTCATCCCAATTTGAGACAAAAACAAACATCAAAATACCAGATTTCTTACAGAAGGGACATTCTGGTTTTCAGTCAGCTCCACCAATATGTTCTATCATAGAAATCACAGCAAATAACTAGTAGGTCCCCTATTCCACTCTCTTGAGAAAAGAAAGACTGTTTCCTACTGTCTAAAACCTTTGTTCAATCTTCCTATGAATAACTCTAGCAATAGATTTTGGGAGACGGTTCCATAGTCTGGCAAAACATGGTATCATAGAAATTTAGGGCTGGAAGGAACTTCAAGTCCAGCCCCCTGCTCTGAGGCAGGACCACGTAAAAATATGTCATCTCTGTAGTTTGTCTAACCTGCACTTAAAAACAAGAGATTCTACAACCTCCCTTGGAAGCCTATTCCAGAGCTTAATTACTCTTATAGTTAGAAAGCTTTTCCTAATATCAAATCTAAATCTCCCTTGCTGCAGATTAAGCCCATTGCTTCTTGTCCTATCTTCAGTGGATACAGAGAACAATTGATCACCATCCTCTTTGTAAAAGCCCTTAACATATTTGAAGACTGTTATCAGTCTCCTCTCAGTCTCTCTTTTTTCAAGACAAAACATGTCCAGCTTTTTTAACCTTTCCTCATAGAAAAAGCCTTTTATCATCTTCATTGTTCTCCTTTAGATTCTCTCCAATACATCCACATCTTTCCTAAAGCGTGGCATCCGGGATTTGACACAGTACTCCAGTTGAGGCCTCATCAGATCTCAGAGCAGAACAATTGGCTTCTGCGTCTTACATACGACACTCCTGTCAATACACCCCAGTATGATATTAGCCTTTTTTGCAACTGCATCACATTGTTGACTCATATTCAATTTGCAATCCGCTATAATCCCCAGATCCTTTTCAGTAGTATTATCCCCTAGCCAGTAATTATCCATTTAATTTTTCCTTCCTAATTGTAGTACTTTGGACTTATCTTTAGTGAATTTCATCTTGTTGGTTTCAGACCAATTCTCCAATTTGTCATTATTGTTTTGAACTCTAATCCTGTTCTCCAAAGTACTTGCAACATACTGGAGTCATTCCTAATATCCAGCCCAAAGTTACTTTTGTAGTTAAACTCAGTTTTTCAAATATCTCCATCCTGAAGTTTCATTTGGATTGAACTGTGAGGGAAAGACTTCTTGGTTCAGGCGCTCCATCTATTGAAATCCCTCACTTACTATCTCCACCACAGACTTCAAGGAATTGATGTAAGACCTTTTATTCAGTTCAGTTCATTTTTGACCAACTAGTTCTCCCTTTGCCACCAGCTCTACCCTTCCGGGTTTTGTTTGTTTAATTATTTTATTGTCATTCTTTTGTCAGATCAGTTGATTCTTTTGTGGGCCATTGGACCTATTTATATTTTAATCTTGGTTCAATGCAATGATTAAACATGATGTTGATAGATGGACTAAACATAGCAAAGTTAAAGTGATTGATTGATTGATTGATTGAACTTTGCATAGCACTTAGGTACATGGTAATGAATTGAAATATAAACAATTAAATACAATAACAATTCATTATTCATTGATTATGTTTGCTTATCACAGCCTCGTAAAAGCTTTAAAGAGCATTTTTCTCCCAACCTGTTTGATCATTGGTGGGAACTGGAAAAGAACACATTTGCAATGAAACATGACCCATTATAACAATGGCTTTATCAAAACATCAGGGACAATGTCCTCATTGTTGCCTGAACAACACTGGGAATAAGGGTTGAGATGTTCAAAGTTAAGTAGGGGACTTAGTGACCAATTGCCCTTATGGATCAACCAACATTTTTAGCTATGGAACAGCAAAAGAATGAATGTAGTAGAGAACCAGGCACTGTTCCAGCATGCTGTTTTCTCAGTTACAATTAGACATTTGCATTCTGTTTTTAAGGAAAGAGATTTAGGATCTAGGATCCTAACTCATGACAGATCATGCCAAAGTATGATTTAAGTATTTAAAAGTAAGGGCATATCTACACTACTGCTAAGACCATGCTTCCCGGCATGGATAGACAGACACAAGCTAGCACTGCTCAAATTAGAGCACCAAAAACTGCAAGATAGTTGGGGGGCAACAGAGGTGGTGGCTTGGACTAGCCACCCACATACATAGCTAGGGGACTCAAGTGGGATTGTACTCAGGTGGCAAGCCTGAGTGGGTAGGCTTTGCTGCTATTTTTAGTGTGCTAGCTTAAGCAGAGATAGAAAGTATCTGTCTACCCAGGCTGGGAAGCACATTCCCAGATTGAGTGTAGATATACCCCTAATCTAATTTGGTGCCCAAACTGCTTAGGAGCATGGGTTTTTTGAGAAGGGAAAACAAGATAAAGGGCCAGAATCACCCCTGGTGATATTCAATTGACTTCACTGGAGTTATACCAGGAATTAATTTAGCCCATTATTTGTATTTCCCACAAGCCAATGAGTAGTGCATACTCAAGCTTTCTGCTAGCAGAGTATACTGAATAGTGTAGCTATAGTGATTCTTTGCATGGAAGTACTCTATGTCCCCACTGTCTACTGAATGCCAGATTTGCCCTTGAATTTTATTTAACTTCACATTACACCCAGCTAAGACACCATTTTGATTCCATTTGCTAGTGCCATTTTATTCATCTGCTTGTCCATGAAATAGTGATTACCTTCTCTATAGCCAACAGACATTGCAATGCATGACTATACAGAGACTAATTTAAAATCTGCTTTAAAACAATGACTAGAGCTTAAATTTATGGAGCTGTTCCTCTCTGTACTGGTTCAATTGTTTCTAATTTTTTCAGATAATTTCATTTGTTTCCTACTGCCTTGCACTTACTGAATAGTAATCTTTCTATTGGTTGTGCCCTTGGATTAATGCTTAACATGAAAAGTAGTTGGATACATTGGAAAACTTTCCATTCAAATTCTTCAGAGCAACACTCACATTTTGTCACTTACTGTTCCAGTCTGTTAGTCAATTAATTGGTCTACGGGTCAGCTCTCAAGAACCTACATTTGTCTGTCCAAAATATACACAAATTCCCAGATTCACTGTCCATTTTGGTGCTATTTCCTCTTCCTACAGTGATCTTTGTATTAGGTTTTCCAGTATTGTGACATATCAGGTTCATAGCAAATGCCTTCTGCCATACCTGCCAAATCTCTAGCATCTTGTCCATCTCCTGTTATTATACAATGGCTCCCTCTCACAAGCAAACACAAGCTCTTCAATCCATGGAAACATATCTAGATTTTATTTCAATAAAATCATAGTAATTGAACCCTCACCATCTGCACCCCCCACATGATTGCAGGGGAAATAGTCTAATACAGTGTTCACAGCCATTTGTTTCCATTCTGAGTAGCTGTTGGGCTTAATCCATTTTGTTTGCTGTTTGTGAATATTGGTGGCTTTCATATTTGGTGGCTTTTCATAGGAATCTCTTCATTAACATATTGATAAGTGTATACATGCATAAACAAGACTTATTTTTCCTGCTGTTCATTATTCTCTATTCATTATTTGCTATTCTCCTGTTTAAACAGTTCAGCAATCCATTTAGGAACAGAAACAATACTTTGTGACTTAAGTGACCAGTCTGACCCACAAATAATGAGTAATGAATAATGAACAGTCAAAGTAAACAGCTTGTGAACAACCCATTGGCTAAAATTTGTTTGCATAAACTGTTAGTCAAACAATTACCAATTACAAACACATCCATAAAAATCAAAATTAGTGTGTGGTTATTTCATGAAAAGTACTCAATTCATCAGCTAAATTATTCACAGGGAATAATTCAGCCATGAAATTCATTGTTGACAAACACAAGGTAATGTATATTGGAATAATTTGAACTACTCCTACACATTGTTGGGTTCTAAATTAACTGTAACCATTCAGGAAAAACCTGAGCATAATTGTGGGTAACTCAATGAAACTGCTGCTCAATGCACAGCAACAGTCAAAAAAACAATCTGAGGTTGCATAAGGAATGTGCATAAGGAATACCAAAAACATCAGAGTCCTTGTATAAATTGCTGGTATGATCTCACCTGGAATACTGAGTTCAGTTCTGGTCAACCTATCTCAGAAAAGATATAACAGAAGGGTACAGTGCAGAGATGGGTGACAAAAAAAAGTATTGGAGGTACAGAAGCCCAGATCCTCAAGGGTATTTAGGCTACTAATTCATGCTAAAATCAGAGAGAGTTTGGTGACTAAATACCTTGAAGGATCTGAGCCAGAGAGACTTCCAGATGAGTAGAGATTGAAAAGTTTGGAACTGTTCCATTTAGAGAAGAGATGAATAAGAGAAGACAAGTTAGACGTGATATAGGAAAGATAAATCAGGTTCCTTATTTACTCTTTCCATAATGAGAGGACATTGAATAAAACAAAACAATTTTCAACTTATGAGATGTGTGAGAAAATATTTCCTTTGGCCTGTAGAACTCACTGCCACAAGATAGTACTGTGAGCAAGAGCTTAGTAGAATTTTTAAAAAGGAGTTGACATTTATATGGATACTTAGATAGGATAAAAGCCATTAAATTAAGGGAGTTAGACAAACCCTTGTGTTTCAGAGTATAAAATAACCTAAATGATGAGTGTTAGTAAGAAGCTTCTGTGACAAGATATTAAATAATTGTCAGCTATGGGTTTTCTTCAACTATTAACGTCTACTATCAAAAAAAGGCTAATGGTCTTAATGGAACACTGCTTTGATCCAGTATGACAATTCTTGTGTTCCTAGCTCTATACAAAACAGAACAAAGCACACAGTATATGTAAGAAAGAACAACATTGAGATGATATCAAAATAAGTATATTAGACCATACCTCAGTCAGGCAAACCTGGGCTAGAATGCACACCACCATATGTGGACTGGCACCCCATTTACAAAAAATATTATATATGGCACAAGAGATAACGGGTTATTTTTATTATAGTGAACCACTTAATGGATTCAGCACAAATAAGTTAACCCATTCCATTGTGCACAGCTACTGAACAAAAAATGTAGAGTGTTGTTGGGGGAGGATGTATAGGTTTGTACCAGGTTACATAGCTTTTGGTTTAAAATCCAACATATGATTAACATAATTAATAATAGAAATTTTTTTTACCTTAAATGTTGGATAATCTCATATTGGAAATCTATAAATTACCTTTTAACTCAGATCAAGGGAATTATTAGTTTAATATCTCATTAACTCTTTTGATTAAGATCAGGTGTAGAGCTTAGTGCAGTATTGTTTAATATCTGACAGATCCCTTTATCAGAGGACTATATCCTGTCTTTGCTAGACAATGGACTCATTGATCCAAGGGTCATTTGAAAAGCACTCATAGGCACCCATCAGCACCCCCAATAGCCTTTAAAAACTAGACTTACCTGTCCCCGATGGCGCATATGCTGCATTTCAAGCCAAAACTGTGACATGAAATCAAACCCTAGGATCTTCCACATGGAAATTCAATCAAAGTACAACTACAACTTGATTACCCAGAAAACCCTATAAATAATATTCTTAGCTTTTCCTCTTTAAAGTGATTTACAGAAATGAATGCTCCCAACAATCTCGTGAGGTAACTAGTATTATACTATTATCTCTATTTTTAAATTGGGGAAGTGAAACAGAAAGGTTAAATAACCTCATCAAAGTCACCAAATCCAATTCAAATGTGGGATTAGAACCTAGGAGTTTCTGTGCTCAGACCACACTTCACTCTCAATAGTCCCCTGTTCCATCAAATTTAATCTAGATTCTCATTCCTTATGGAAATATTATTTGGTTCAACTTCCCCCTCACTTTACAGAGTGTTTGTATATTTACTCACAGCTCAACTAAAGTTTTAATTAAATAGCTTACTGCATACATCTTCAGAAACTCCCCGAGCTGCTAAGGAAACATTTGAGAACAGAGAACTAATTATTCTGAATGACCAAATCCCCTTTGCTTTCGACATCGTTTTTAAAAATAATATCCACTACAATTGCTACACTAATGAGAGGCTCCAGTTTTAAAACTTGCAAACTTGAAAACAGTCATAAATCTACTTATTGCAAAAATAAACAAGTGGCCTGGCTGTATTTCATCATTAAATGCAGTTATTTCTGTTCCTTGCTCTCTGTGCGGCCCATACACATTTTCTGTATGTAATACACTGCTAGTCTGTGATTTTTTCCCCATTTTTGTGATAATGTGTTTCAATGATTCCTGGTCATTTTTACAACAGAAGGGACATATTGTTCTCCACACAAGCTATTCCAGTGTAGGAGATTAGAAACTCTGTGCATTTCATACTTGCAGTTTTCTCTGAATTCCAACATGAGGGGAGAAGGAGAGGGAAGGATGGGAGCATGGCTTGACTCCCCATGACAATGGCAGGGGATTAAAGCCCAAAGACCGTGCATCTCCCGAGAGCCATGTGAAACTTCATCCATATTGGTTCCTGGTTTCCTCTCCTACTCCCAGTGTGTGATCCCCTGTTTCAGATGTCCCTGATTCCTCCTTGGGGATTGGAAGGCTCCCTAGACAAGTAGTCAGCATTAGCCATCCATTAAAGTTACATGGGGCTGAGCTAGGGGGCAATGTTGTTGAGAGTAGCCATCACCCCAGCCTCAGGACTTCCCACATCAGAATTCTCCCTCCTACATGGCAAAGCTCAAACCATGTGGCTTCATTGCAGAGGACGTTATGTGGGGCTGGTTGGGCAAGCAAACTGCTATGGAGGTAACACCCCTTCCTTCTACTCCCTTTGTCCTGAGGGCTACCGACACAAGTTTGTACCCAAGGTCCCCAGTGCACTTGTATGGCCTGCACTGAGGCCCATGTCACCATGTCTTCACTGCTATTTTTAGCCATGCTAGCGAGATTAAAACTAGTGCGATTACACTAACAATCACACCTTCAACTACAGTCTAGACATACCTTTGGAAGCAGAGAAAATTATAAGACCTTGCAATGGTTTCAAGCATCAGTAAGGAATTCAATTTATTTCCAACACTAGATCTAGCTAATGTGCTTAGTCTCTCACTGTCATAACCGTTACACATTTATTTACAAAACCATCACCAAAAAACCACAAAACCATCACCAGAATGCTGTCATCCAGTAAATGAACAACTCCAACATATTCCACAGTAAACCTTCATCTTTATAAAGTGTCAAATATGGCTCCATTTCTGGATTAGAATCTTTAATCTCTTCCAGAATGTCATCCAGCTGCTTGATGCCCTGTAAAATCATCGTCAAAATTTAGACACTCTCAAAAATAGGGTAAACATGATAATGAAACCAAACAATTTGAAGAATAGTCCAGATGGGTGAACTCAGCCTAAAGAACCTTTCTGATTAAAATAAAATCACAACTGTTCTTTATGGCATTATTTCTTATTGGATTATAATGCGTATGTCCAACATTGTCCTTTCTTATACTGTTAACCTCATCTCTCTGGCATCCTTTGTTGTGCTCAAAATGTAGTGTTTAAGTTATTTGTTCAAAATTAAAAGGAAGAACAGACGCTTAAAACTTTGCTGCAAACACATTGGGACAAATTCATCCATGATGCAACTCAGCTGGAGATAGATCAGAGGATATTTTGGCCTCTCGTTTCAGTTAATAAACTTTAGTCATTTGTGCCAGATGGGCAATAAGACTACAGACTAGTTTCTCCAATGATATTCGCTTTGTTACCTTGCTTTCCCAATGAGGTTATAAAATGTCCTTCGACCAACCCATTATCAAGTAATGAAAATGTATGATCTGTGATCTCCTCAGATCTCACAAGCTAAGGAAGTTAGGACCTGGGATATACTTGGAAAAGATCCTCCAAAGAACACCTGGGTGCTTCAGGAAATTGAGCTAGTTACTGAATGGGTATCACTCTGTCTTCTTAAGTCAGGAGTGGACCAGTGCACCAACACGGTGACAGGTGGCAACATACTGCTAAAGGTGCCATTTTTCAGAGAAAACAAAATCCTGATTAGCTGATTATGACCTGGACAAATTCCAATCCTAGTACTTACCAGAGCTATTCATAGCATTACTGAAGACAATGAAAATTTGCCCCCTTGTCAAATCTGCAGGACATCTTGTATTGCCATGCAGATACTGCTTACATCAAAATTCTTGATATTAGAGAACACCTTGTCAAAGTTGAGTACAATTTTTTGTTGCTCCAACTGGATAGCAGCATAAAACTCAGTGTAATTCATGCAGTTAATTCATGTGTTAATTCATGCAGAAATATGACCATGCTGGCTATGAGTGACAATGATAGGGAGGAGCAGACGAATGAGGAATAACAACCCAGGAGCAGGCGGCAATTATATGTACTATGTCAGGGTAAGCGCCTCTATTGCTTGGAAGGCCAAGCAGCTGTAGCAGCATCAACCATACTGTGATGGAGTGTGCATCTCACACAGGACCGGAAAGGGTTAAGATAGCCAGGCAGGCCAATTAACTCTACAGGCTGCACCTGGAGAAGGAGCCAGGGAGCAGGGAAGTAATTGGAAGCAGGCTTAGCTGGACAGGAACAGGTATGTCCTCTTCACTCTGGGGCTGTGTGCGCCGTTCAGATCCCATTCAGCAATGTTTATATTAGCAATGCTATGGTTCTGCTTGGGATCAAAGCTAAGGGTTTTACTGTTGCAGCTGTTGCATTCATGTTTTGTGTGCTCCTGTGTATATGCTTCCTCATCTGACTAACCCTTCCTGCTTTTCTGATCCGGCTGCTGCTCTGCTTGGGTTTTCTACACCAGGATATTGCTAATTTATGTCAGGCTTGTCTTCTCTGAATTCCATTCTATCCACCCCGTAGGCCTGCTGCTTAATGCTAAGGTGACCAAAAAACCCGCAAAGCTAGCCTTACATTTATAGATGTTCTCATTTAAAGAGTTGTTAGAAGTGTGGGTAAGAAAAATCCTCTTATAATAGACTTACGGACCATTTGTCAGACCTCTGACACTACATATTTGAGTGCACCCAGACTTGAAAAAGATCTGGGGGTCATGGTAGATAATCAGCTGAACCATAAGCTGGCCGTGTGACAATGTGGCCAAGAGGGCTGATGCGATCCTTGGATGTATGAACTGGGAAATATTGAGTAGGAGAAAGGAGGTGATTTCACCTCTGTATTGGGCACTGGTATGACAGTTCCTGGAATACTGTGTCCAGTTCTGGTGTCCACAGTTTAAGAAGGATGTAGATAAATTGGTGAGGGTTCAGAGAAGAGCCACAAGAATGATTAAAGGGTTAGAAAACATGATGTATAGTGACATACTTGAGCTCAATCTATTTAGCTTAACTAAAATAAGATTAAGGGATAACTTGATCACAGTCCATAAGTACCTACACGAGGAACAAATATTTGGTAAAGTGTTCTTTATTTTAAGAGATAAAGGTATAACAAGATCCAATGGCTGGAAGTTTGAGTTCAACAAATTCAGACGGGAAATAAAGTGCAAGTTTAATAGTGAGGGTAATTAACCATTGGATCAAATTAGCAAATGTCATGGTGGATTCTCCATCATTGGCAATTTTTAAATCAAGATTGGATGTTTTTCAATAAAAGAGGTTCTAGTTCAAATAGGAATTAATTCAGGGAAGTTCTATGACCTGTGAGTTCCAGAGGGATAGCCAGGTTAGTCTGTTTTTAGCAAAAGAGCGAGAGACCTGTGGCACCTTAAAGACTAACAAATTTATTTGGGCATAAGCTTTTGTGGGCAGAAACCCATTTCTTAGGATGCATGAAATGGAAACTTCAGTTTGGTAGGTATATATACACATGCAAGGATGGGTGAGTTACATCACAGTGAGGAGTGTTAACAAGGTTAATTCAATCAGGGTGGATGAGGCCATTCACAACAGTTGATCAGAAGGTGTGAATGTCAAAAGAGGTAACATTATTTTTTGTAGTGGGGCTAGCCACTCCCAGTCTCTATTCAGACCTAGTCTGATAGTGTCAAGTTTGCATATGAGTTCCAGCTCTGCAGTTTCACACTGGAGTTTGGTTTTGAAGTTTTTTTTGTAGAAGTATGGCAACTTTCAAGTCTGTTACTGAGTGTCCAGGGAGACTGAAGTGCTCTCCTGCTGGTTTTTGAATGTTACCATTCCTGATGTCTGATTTGTGCCCATTTATTTTTTTGCGTAGAGGCAGTCCGGTTTGGCCAAGAGGGGCTTGTTGGAACATGATGGCATATATCCCATTAGATGTATATCACATCTATGACCTGTGTTATGAGAGAGGTCTTTTCTGGCCTTATAATCCATGAATCAACATGGAGCAGGAGATGCTGAACAAAGCTTGCAGCATTATCCAGCAGGTGCTACACTGCATATGCAGGCGATATAAATTGTATACTACATGTAATCTACTGCATGTGCTCAAGGAGATAATAGAATAGTATCTGAGCAGCTCCTCTCTCCCTGTTATGTTTGCGACATCAAACAATGGATCCCAAGTGATACATGTTATGTAGACTTCCTAAAAGAAAAAATGAGATTCAGAAAGTTTGGGGGGAACTCATTCATGGTTCTGCAGCATTTATGCTACTTTGAGTTGTCTCAATTAATTCTGATCATTTATACAATGCCACATTAAATAAGCTGTGATTCAGGAGGATTGAGGGATTCTAAAACAATGCGGCAGGAAGTGCAATTTAATGCCACATATGAGACACAAGATTTCACAAGCTCTTAAAAAAAATAAAGCAACGTTTGTAAATATTGTTCAAGAGGTTGTAAAAGCAGAAGCCCAGCTGCACATCAGCTCTAGCTAAACTCTAAATCTTCAGCCATCAAGCAGAACAGTTTCTTCCACTGAAAGTGAGTAAATAGCAGTTATTCTGGAATGAAGGATAGGAGTGATTCAAGTCAAGCTAGAAAAAGAGCATTCCCATTATTAGAGCTGGGTGAAGAGTGAGTTGTGTGTGTGCATGCACATGTGTGCATACTGGGAGAGAATTTGCTTTTTTCCTCCCTCACTTTTCTGAGAATGTTTGTGGAAGCTCAAATTAATGTAATAACATGCAAACTGGCATCTCTACACACAAAGGATATTTATTCCAAAAAGATTTGCCTGAAGGCAAGATATAATTTTGGGTGTTCAGCTTAAGACACCTGAAAAGGGGATGATTTTGAGCTCTTTCTGAAAAACCAGGCACCCCAAATCACTTGTTACTTTTGCACTCTTAAGCTCCTGAAAATATTAGCTACATGTGTTTGACAGTGTAAGGCTTAAGGAGACAGGGAGAGATTAAGAATTTTTTATAATAAATACCATTGGCATGAGCAGCAGAGAGGAGGATGGGAGGATATTTAAACAACCAGAATGTCTCTTACCTATTGACACTTGTTGGCCACTTCTTAAATTCACATATACATTTCCATGTTATGTTAATAAAATGACATATTGAACACTTCTGCATCCTCTTGTGATTGGACAACAGCCCACATTATATCCCATGTACTATAATGGATTTGAGTCATTGACCTTTTGCTTTATTCAGTCAACACACCCAAAACAGAGAGATTATTACAGATAACCTTGCCTGGACTCCAGCAGAGGTACTTGACTGTGATGACAAAGGGAAACTGGTGGTACCCAGTTTATGACCACTCCCTTTCTTCAGTTTATAGGTTAGAAAGTGTCTTTGTGTCAGAACCCTTTTCTCCCTCTGCTACTGTTTTAGTACATCTTTTGTTCACTGCTCGTGCTGAAGATCCATCTGTGATGAAGGTTACCAATGGCAATGAGACACTCCTGAAGTAACCACAGCAGAGGAACACATGTCGTGATTGGTTTCCCACATATGCACAAAGCCCCACACTCTTGAGATCTATTGCACCCTTTCCAACAAGCGTTGCTCCCTTTCATAATCATGGTGCATCAGTGACAGTGAGGAATGTTTGGGAGAAGTGACAGAAAATGGGAGATCAGTATATTAAGTAAATACACTTCTATTCATGTTTCATGGGAAACTTAGCAGAGAAGTTCCAGAGGGGTAGCCATGTTAGTCTGTATACAGCAAAAACAACGAGAGTCCTGTAGCACTTTAAAGACTAACAAATGTAATTTTTGCAGGCATAAGCTTTTGTGGGCTGCAACCCACTTCGTCAGATGCAAGAAACAGAAATCAGATAGGGGGTATATATGTACACCCAAGGGTAAGGAACAACAATGGGGAGGGCAGGTGTTAGCAAAGTTCATTCAGTTAGAGTAGTTGAGGCCTATTCACAACCATTGATTAGAAGGTGAGAATGTGTGAACAGTGACAATTACTTCTTGTAATGAGAGAACCATTCCAAGTCCCTAGTCAGACCCAGTCTGATTGTGTCAAGTTTGCATATGAGTTCCAGCTCTGCAGTTTCTCGCTGAAGTCTGTTTTTGGAGTTTTTTTTGTAGAAGTTCGGCAACTTTCAAATCAGCTACAGAGTGTCCTGGGAGATTGACGTGTTCTCCGACTGGTTTATGGATGTTACCATTTTTTATATCTGATTTGTGTCCATTTATTCTTTTGCGTAGTGACAGTCCAGTTTGGCCAATGTACATGTCAGACGGGCATTGCTGGCACATGATGGCATATATTACATTAGTAGATGTGCATGTGAATGAGCTCCTGATGGTGTGGCTGATGTGGTTAGGACCTGTGATGGTGTCACTAGAGTCGATGTGCGGGCAGAGCTGGCAATGGGGTTTGTTGCAGGGATAGGTTCCTGAGTTAGTGTTCTTGTTGTATCGTGTACGGTTGCTGGTGAATAATTGCTTCAGGTTGGGGGGGGCTGTCTGTAAGCAAGGATAGATTTGCCTCCCATGGCTTGAGCGAGGGATCATTTGCTAGGATAGGTTATAGATCCTTAATGGTGTGTTGGAGATATTTTAGCTGGGGGCTGTAGGTGATGGCCAGTGATGTTCTGTTGTTTTCTTTGTTGGGTCTGTCCTGTAGTAGATGACTTCTGGGTACCCGTCTGGCTCTGTCAATTTTTGTTTCTTCACTTCTCCAGGTGGGTATTGTAGTTTTAAGAATGTTTTATGGAGATCCTGTAAGTGTTTGTCTCTGTCTGAGGGATCGGAGCAAATCCGGTTGTATCTTAGGGCTTGGCTGTAGACAATGGATCATGTAATGTGTCCAGGGTGGAAGCTGGAGGCATGAAGATAGGTATTGCTGTCAGCTGGTTTTCGGTATAGGGTGGTATTAATGTGACCATCCTTTATTTGTATTGTAGTGTCCAGGAAGTGGATTTCTTGTGTGGACTGGTCCAGGGTGAGATCGATGGTGGGGTTGAAATCCTGGTGGAATTCTTCGAGGGACTCTTTTCCATGGGTCCAGATGATGAAAATGTCATCAATGTAGCGCAGGTAAAGGAGAGATGCTTGGGAATGAGTTTTGAGGAAGCGGTGTTCTAGGTCAGCCATAAAAATGTTGGCATACTGTGGGGCCATGCGGGTGCCCATAGCTGTGCCACAGTCTTGAAGGTATAGATTGCCTCCAAATCCAAAGTAGTTGTGGGTCAGGACAAAGTCACAAAGTTCAGCTACCAGGTGTTCCAAATCATCATCAGGGAAAATGTTCCTGATGGCTTGTAGTCCATCTTTGTGTGGAATGTTGGTGTAGAGAGCTTCTACATCCATAGTGGCTAGGATGGTGTTTTCTGGGAGATCACTGATGGATTGTAGTTTTCTCAGGAAGTCAGTGGTATCACAAAGATAGCTAGCAGTGCTGGTGGCATAGGGCCTGAGGAGAGAGTTCACATAGCCTGACAGTCATGCTGTGAGAGTGCCAATGCCTGAGATGATGGGGTGTCCAGGATTCCCAGGTTTGTGGATCTTGAGTAGCAGATAGAAAGACCCTGGTCGGGGCTCAGTGGGTGTGCCTGTGTAGATTTGTTCCTGTGTTTCTTTAGGGAGTTTCTGAAGTAGATGTAGTTTCTTTTGGTATTTCTCAGTGGGATTGGACAGTAGTGGCTTGTAGAATGTGGTGTTGGAGAGTTGTCTGGCAGCCTCCTGTTCATAATCCGACTTATTCATGATGACTACGGCACCTCCTTTGTCTGCCTCTTTGATTATAATGTCAGAGTTATTGAGGCTGTGGATGGCGTTGTGTTCTGCATGGCTGAGGTTATGGGGCAAGCAATGTTGCTTGTCTACAATCTCAGCTTGTGCACATCAGTGGAAACACTCCATGTAAAAGTCTAGTCTGTTTCGACCATCAGGAGGAGTCCATGCAGAGAAGCAATCTTCAAGCACTCAGGCAGCTATTCAAATGGAAGGGGAAGGACAGGAGACTGCATTCTTTGCATGCACATGCACATGCAACTAACACCTGTGGTGGAAAGTTGGTGTACATTTCCCATGACAAAGAAGTGAGGAAAGGTTTACCTTGCTTCTGTACAAAAGAATCACAGATGCCTGTCCTTATTGCCAGGATTTAAGCCGAGTTAGATCTGCAGTTTCCTTCGAAAGGGAGCAGAGACATAGGCTGGGAGGCCTGAAATGGACCATACCTAGCATTTTTTGACAGGCTGAGTGTAATGTTGTTGTGCAGGAAGTTAATTTAGCTCATGAAGGAGATAAATTCTCTTCCTTCAGGGGCTAAATTCACTTTCTAAACCAAGTTATAATTCAGCACAAAGTGGGCAGTGCACAATGGGAAGCTCGTTTTGGTTCCCTGCTTCTCAAACTGCCAAGGCACTGCCCGCTGCCCTGATAGAAGGACTGCTCTATTTAAGACAGCTAGCAATGGTACCTAAGGGTATGTCTACACTGTAGTTAGACACAAGGGGCTGGCTTGTGACAATTGACAAGAGGTCAATAAGAGGTCATACACCAGCTGAGTGTTGATACTGGATGCTTAGTAGATACCAGCGAGACACGGTACTCCTGATTTGCAGATCAATAAGGATTAATGTGCAAGGTTTTCTATATATACTAGTTGAATACAAAGCCTAAAATTAACTACAATATATCATAGTCACTAAACCTGGAGAGCTAAGCAGTCACTCAGAAGACTGTATACAGGAATGGCTTCCTTCAGGGGCCCTGCCAGGGAGTCAATGTCTTCTGGTCCGACCAGAAGCACCTCCCACAGAGTCAGGTGTTGATGAAGTGCACCCCTTTTGTCCAAATAGTAACTTCTTATACCCTTCCATAAACAGCTTTTATCTAATTACCTCTCTACTCATTACCATATATGCTAATTGCCTACATTGGGTTTTCACTCTTGACTACATTCCATTCTCACCATAATTGGGGTCGTCAAAACAACATCTGGTGATAGGAGGGGCAGTGTAAAAATATGCCTGTTGGCAGTGAAAAAATGTACCCCCAGCCATTCAAGGATAACTTCTTGTTCTCATCACCATTATCTATGTGCAGCTGCAAGCATACATGTGCTGTGGTATGCAGAAACTGAGACATCTGCAAGGTTACTCAGTAATCCTATTCATATCTGCCAACCAGAAGATATCATGCTACAGGGGTCAGAATAGCCAAGCAAGCAACTGAAGCTATGCTAGAACTGTAGGATAGTGGTCAGGCAACTCAAATTGTACTGGGCCTCCAACACTGAGGATGGCCATTGGAAAGAACAGAGCTCCCCCATTCTATTCTTCCCTTCACACACTGCCTGTGTTTAAAGGAGTGGACATGGAGGAGGAAGGGTGATGTGTGAGCTAGCTCTGCCAACTTTATGCTGCTTGAAAATCCACATAAACAATCCACTCTGCTTCAAACAACAGATAAGCCAATACAAACCATGACTTGTTTGCAGACAATTCAGCAAAAGGGAAAGGACTACACTGAATTATTTTTACATTTTATCTATTTAAACAGGATCATGCACTACTATCTTTACGGGGTGTTAGCTTGATGGCAAATATTGCATTACTGTCCTGAACTGGACCTTAAATTATGCACTGGAACTAAATTATATTCACATATGTTTAAATAGATGTAATCATTCTAGCATCACTTAAAAACATTTTAATATGATAAATGCTCTAATTTAATGGATAAATGTGTGCCTAAAATGTAGGAAAATTGTTCAACTACCATCATCTCCCTAGAGCACAACAAGTGGTGCAGCAAATTACATCTCATTGTTATGAATTTTTGCATGAATATTGATCTTGGTATGAACTTGGAAACACACTGAGGTAGATCTTCAGTTGATATAAATTGTCATAGCAACATTTAAGTCAATTGAGCTATGACAATCTACATCAGCTGGTCCACTGAATTTGGTCATTTTATTAATATGCTTCTTGCAATTCTCAGGGTTTCCATTGCAGTCAAGAAACAATTGGGGAGTCACTCATCGGCCAAAATAATATATCTGAATTCCACCAGCCAGATGCCTAGTAGATTAAAGCACAGGTCACTTGCTGGGTTAAACTAAACGAAATGGTTGATTCTCTGTAACTTGAAGTCTTTAAATCATGATTTGGAGACTTCAGAAACTCAGCCAGAGGTTATAGGCCTATTACAGGAGGTGGTGGGTGAGATCATGTGGCCTGTGATGCGCAGGAGGTCAGACTATATGATCACAATGGTCCATTCTGGCATTTGAGTTTCTGAGACTCAAATTACTTATCATGTGCCTAACTTTCAGCACTGAAGAAATCCTAATGAAGACCAATAGAACAACTCACATACTTAAGCAGCTAGTGGAATCATGATCTGTCTACCCAATTCATATTTCAAATGTTTTATGTTCAAATATTGCTTAGGTTGTACTTTATTAGAATGTCTATTCACTTTTCCCCTGATTCATTCAATTATAGATTTTTTTACCAGTTTTCTAGAGCATGATATATGAAATATCTGACCCAAAACATTTCAGAAAGATAGAAAAATGACCCATAGAGATGTGTGATACTGCATCTATAAAATTAACTATGTTAGGAAGATTAACCATTTCAATGGCCAAGGTAAACAAGAAACAACTGAAACTTAGCTGGGTTCATATACCTAGAGGAAAAAATTCAGTGTTCGTTTTAAATTCCGCAAAAAGCACTAGCAGACAACATTTACCCAAGTCATGGATCTACTACACTGGATTAAGAAATAGTTAAGGGTTATCTACATTAGACTAATGAGTTGAGGTTTGTTTGAGTGTGTGTTAAGTTAATCTTGAGTTTACTACATCTGTTTTCCACCAAGCATTTTTTGATAGAAAAGGGTTGTCAAAATATATTTTGACTAGCTCTATTAAAAAGTTTGAGGTTTGAACAAATCTGGGTCACAATCTCATGGCTCTTCATCAAACTCATAAAGCCAAGTGAAACTTGGTGGTTTACAATTGTTTTACTTTGAATTTTTGTGATTGTTTGATTCTGAAACAGCTGGAAAACAGTGTTCCAGCTAAATCAGAACTAAATTACAAACTACACTGACATTTTTTCAGGAAAAAATGTTTTCCCTTTTTCGTCTAGTTTATAGCACTGGTCAGTTTTTCCACCGATTAAAATTAAATTAAAATAGGACACTATCTGAAATAAGAAAGCCAATCCATGGACTTGTAATAAAATTGAAGACATGAATTACAAACTATTTAGATATTTTGGTTCCAATTTGCATGTGGACACCCCCTTAAGAAGGGGGGAAGTTCATAAATCAATTATAAGGGTAGATAAGACTGCCACCCACATTTCAAAAATCATGACTGATTAATATGAAAAATATGTACCGAGAAACTCTGAAATTTGCAAAATGCTTCAGTTTTTCTCAGACGAGTTTACAAAACCAAACCAAAATGCTCTGCTTAGCAAATATTTTAGACATGGTGTCTGTATCAGAGGATTCATGTATTGAATTCACTGACAGTACATCACTTTTAAAGATTTAGTATTTTGGGCAAGGTGTGAAGGGGAAGAGATTTTAGTGCCATACAGGAAAAGATTTTAAACATTTCAGAAGTGATGGCACTTTGGAATTAGT
The DNA here is from genome assembly GCF_026122565.2 of Emydura macquarii macquarii. Classification (NCBI taxonomy): domain Eukaryota; kingdom Metazoa; phylum Chordata; order Testudines; family Chelidae; genus Emydura; species Emydura macquarii. The sequence continues at coordinate 5,747,860 of NW_027133667.1, forward strand.
AGCTGTAAACAGTAGAGCAGTATATTTAAAGATGAACATCAATATCATTCCACCTGGGGTGCCACTCAAAACCTAGAAGTGAGATTATCCAAGATTGGAGGCACAATTAAATATAACCCTTATATAGATACATTCTTGAAGATTTGTTTTGGTGTAATAGAATTCGATGTATTCCCCTAATTAGTGTCTGTATCCAGTAATTCAAAAACCTGTGTATTTAATTTCTGTTCAATGCCTAGTTCTTTTGTGTGGTAATTGTTTATGCTGATGCTCATGTTCACCAGTCTCTAAGAAGTGATTTTGCTTGAATTCTTTTTGCACTTGCTCTTTGCCATAGCTCTGGAATTACTCATCCAAAAAGTAAGTTACCCGTTAATGTGCTTACTTTCTCCAACTTCAGTAACCTCTCTTCTTAACCCTTGTTTCCACCAGTGTTTACAGACATAGCTTTCCTAGCCTTTCCAGATATTTCTTTACCATCCTCTTTGCAATACAATACCCAAAAACGAGACTAATAGATCAATTGTGGTCTAAAGTTTCTCAGAGACAAAGTGCTGCAATTGTCTCTTCTACTGTCTCTTTTACTTCTTGGCATTCTCTGGTATTTTTAGCACCACTTTACCTAGCACTGTGGATTTTGAGGGTGTGTGGCTGTGATGAGGCATAGCAGCAGTCCAGAAAGGGTTAAGGGATGCTTCATGATCACGTGGCTGGGCCTAGTTAAAGGTCTAGTATGGTTTATGTCCATGAGCCATGTTCTGGGGTGAAATTCAGAACAGTGAGGGGTTATGTCACCTCCTGCCTTGTAACCTTGAGTGCCTCAGATGTTCTGCTGCTGTGGCTCACATCCTGGACACCGAGCAAGCACTGAGTGTGTGTATGTTAAGTAGCTTTGGTTCAGCATCTGTGATTCCAGCAGCCTGCTGGTTACACCCCAGACACTTGCAGGTATCCATCAGCTTTGGTTACACCTAGCAAGATGACCTGAACATGCCCCAGCCTCAAATTTCTCCCAAACAGTATACCCTGTGAAGTCCAATCCTTTCCTGGACCACTCAGAGGAATAATAAGGTTTGTTTGCTCCTCTGAAGAGACAAAATGCACAGCTTAGCACTTAAACTGGAGTTAATCACTTCAACTGAAACACAGCACTGGGCTGGTTTAAATTGAAAGTAAAACAAGTTTATTAACAAAAGGAGATAGGATTTTAAGTGATATCAAGTAGAAGGAATAAAGTTAAAAAGAGTTACAAACAAAAAAGTAAAAATATGCTTTCTAGTGCTTAAACTTTAACAAGCTATTGTCTAGGTAGTGTGTAAATTTCTTACCACACATTTCTTCCAGCAAGATGGCTGACAACCCGTTTGTTCAGGATATTTCCCCAAGGATAGGGTCTTCTTAAGTGAAAGATAACTTGGGGTTCTTTGCCCCTCTTTTATTGTCCAATGAACCTTTTAAGTGGATTCTTCTGAAGGTTACCCCCAAAATAAAGTTCACTCAGGCTATGAGGAAGGAGACATGGAGTCTAGTGGTGAAGGAAGTTCTATGTTGGTTTCTTCTATCGTTATTTGCTAAAATGCAAATCAATCTGTTCCTGCTCTCTCCTAATGCAAATGAATGGCCAGTTGACATCGATTGCTAATCAACTCTGTTGACACTGGGCTGGGGTGTTGTCTTGTCTTTTGTGTGGGAGAAACCTGTTTACTAACTCCCCAATCTTGTCCAGTAAATGCATTTTAGTTCCACATTCCATCATATTTGTATGGCTGCTTGGGCATTCACCATACGTACACCATGCAAGAATATTAATGATCTGTGTTTTATTAGTTTTCCAATGGTTTTCCAATGACACATATCAGATATAATTTATGACATTAATGAATAGGGGTACATTGAACTAGTCAGGTCAGCTGAAACTCACGACCAGATACCAGATACAGTTCACAGGAAAGGGACAGCTTTGATGAATTGTTTTAAAGGATTTTTTTTTTCAGGGCAAAATGACTTTGTTCTGAAATTTAAGTTAATTTATTGTAAAAAAAAATATTAAAGGTCAAAATTGAAATAAAACATTGACTGACCCAATCTTAAATTATTTTGGATTTTTTTCATTTGTGAGAATTTGAGACTTTTACTTTTCACCCCAATTTGGGACTGGACATTTTTATGAAATCTCAAATTCTCATGGGATGGAAAAACAGCTTCCCAAGCAGCTAGTGGGGTTGCATCCTAGATCCATGATAACCTTTTCTAAATTCTTCAGGTAATATTAGTATGGGCCTTATGGAAAGACTCCCATTGGCTTCAATGGGTTTTAGATCAGAGTGTACACAACTTGATGGAATTGCAGATTAAGCAGTAGATGGGAGTCAGGTGACTCAATAGGACAATATGTCCAATTCACACATTACTTATGGCCTGGGATGGATCTCTACTTTAAATGTATGACTGTGTGGAGTGGATCTGAGAGGTCATTTGTGAAAAAAAGACTGTGTATGCATTTGTCTGAATTTGAAGAATAAAGAGGACAGTTATGGAAAATAGCCTGCTGTCACAGAAATAATTAGGTCTTATTGATAAGACACTGTATTGCTTGGCGGAAGTGCTTGCCACACTTGTGCTTACACTGATTTTGCACAGCACCTCAATGAGATAGCTATTGTCTTTCTCTGTTCATACACGTTAATCTCACCCATTGAACAGAAAAATAATAAAGCAATGTAGCACCACCTGCACACAAGTTGCATAAATAACAAGAAAAAAGCATCTCAAACAGTTGATGCATGCAGTGCACTGTAAATGGTGTTGTTCATTCAGGAATCCTTTTAAAGATGGCTTGCAAAATATCAAAGGGCCACATAGCACATAGCCTATTAGTGATCCACTCTAGGCTGCAGTGGTTTATGTTAAGAACAGTAATGTAATGCAGCTAGATTAATTAAACAAATAAAAAAGAAGGATCAGAAGGACTAACATGGAAATAACTCCATGGTAATATACTTGTGCTTGACAAGGAATATTGATTACTGGGGTGTTTCACATTTGTTATACACTAATGCACTGAACAAAAAGTAACAGCTCTGAAGTAATTACATAGAAATTGACAGTACATTCATCTGTGTTTTGGGTTATTTCACTGCACTGGTATTTTCATAAATTACAGCATGTCACTTTACATGTACATAAAAGTTAAATCATTTATAGCTACAATTATTAAAAATGAGAGTGTGGGGGATTCTTTCGAAGAATTTGGGATACAGACTTCAGTACAAGTTTTGTACAACAGTAAATTACTAAAAGCCGAGGATTTTTATATTGTTTTCTAATGGTTTTTCAAGTGAGTTGACTGCCAGATTGAATTCCTCCATTTACCACAGAACAGATAGAGGGAAGGGGGGTGCACCTGCAATCCTACACAGTGATGCTCTGCAAAACGTGCTTCACACTAACCTAAAAGGACCACTTCTAAGGTGAAAAAATAGTTTGCTCTCCGTGGCACATTCAGTCCCTTGCTTCTCTGATGAGACCATCAATGAGAGTGAAAATCAGTGTCCATTCAGATGGTGATTTCTGTGACAGATACTCCGAACTAAACTAAAATTAATTCAGCTTATTTGTACAGGTCACTAAGCAGCCAACTGATGACAACTTCCATTCATTATGCTATCCTGAGCCAGAATGGAACTGGTGATCTAGGAATGAAAAGACTCCTATATCACACCCACCAACTCTGAGCTATCCCGCCACTGGGCATATTTTAGTACAAGTATTCCATTCAAATAGGGATGTGAGGTAGGAAGAAGATACTTTAAAGCCTTTTTTCCTGTTGGAAGGAAACTAACACATTATTTTACATTTGAACATCTTAAGAGCTAACCAACCTGTTCAGACAGTACTTCATTAGTGGTTCAATGAGCTTACAGCCAGGAAAGTGGACCCTGAATGGCTAGACGAAGGCCACTTGGGGTGCTTGTGCTGCTGCTATGTCCTTTTTTAACTGACACCCCAGCTAATAAAAGAAATGATGGATATATTGTTCAAGTTAACGTGCTATAGGGCAATCAATGCAATGACTCATACACCTTCCTTCCTAGCACATTTCAGTAGAGTGATTATATTGGCCTTTTAGGGAAATATGCTAAGTTATGATTCTCATTTCTCACTATTTTTTAAAGCTGTTGCTTAGTAGGTATAGGCAAACCAGCAGTGAGGGAGAGGGGGCAGAAAGGAAGCACATTGCAGCACTATCCAACAGAAGCTGGTCCAGTTCACTTCAATTCACAGCAACTTAGATGAGCACCACAGTGTCTCCCTGATTCTGCTGTGTCTTCCAGTGAAGTCATTTCCCCACCACATTACCCTCAAAAACTCAAAACCATGACTCAGCCTCTAAAACATGGTTCTCATTTGTAGGCTTCAAACCTGTGAGCTTTTATGTGACATACTTGACATCTTGATCTACCATATGTATATATATATATATATATATATATATAAACTCACACAGCCTGCAGTTCTCCTGCAGAAGATCTACATGTCACAGCTCACCTATCTTACAGCCTCAGCTTCACTATTCAGTGCAACTTCATTACCTTAAAGTGACTTCTTTCTCCTACAGAATTTGGCATTGAAGAAGAAAATAATCTTGTATTTTGAGTGAATTTTCTTTAGCATATCTACTATCTTAATTACAATTTCACTCCCCTCGCTGCATCCCACAAAGTTTTCAGTGTAATGATGGTAAAATCTTAAATGGTTTGGTGTTTCTATTTGCATAGGTTTAGATAATCATCTAAACATTAGCCAGAACTCTGCAAAATTAGGCTGGGAATGTTGGGCTTAGTATTCTACCCTCTGTTACAGTCAATGAAAGTTCCACATGCATAACTTGTGAGCGTACTTCGGTTCTTTGTCAAGGGTTTCATGTGAGGTTTCTGGTGCTTTTCTGCTTCTGGTTGGGCCAGCAATATTTCAAGAACAGCATTTTAATTATATTTTAGCATCTCTGTCAAGAAGGGCAGACAAAAGAGAAAATGTTCAGATTAACTTAAAAGTGAATCATCTTTTGTGAATCTCAGAAAAAAGTTGAGTCAAAGTTCAGCTTTGAGCAAAGGTTTGGGGTATTTTTTTTTTTTTTATTATTTTGTCTACATCTGTTCACCCATCCCCGGTTTAATTAATCACAACAAAATATAAATTGGGTGATCAGCTTTTGAGACATCAACTTACAGGAAGTTCTATGCAACCTGCCCCCTCAGCAACAGTGTTATCCCTAGGAATTCACGGTGGCTGGGTACTAAGAATAAAACGTTATACTTACCTGTAAATGCCATGAATGAATCAAGATAGTGTGATCTGATGCAATGAGAAAAGGTAATTATAACAGAGTGGATGAATAAGGGTCCTTCACTGAACTTTGCTGTTTATGAGAGATGTAAAAGACCTTCTTTTCCTGATGGCCACCTCTCTATGTATGCCATTCTTAGTGGGGTATATTTTTCTAACAATGTCAATTCTCTGCAAATAGTCAATCTTGAGAACAGTTTAACTCTCCATTAACTGTTGCTAATTTACAAGGGAACTCCTGTAGAAGAAAAACATAATTTAATGCAACATCAACCTGGAATACCAAACCAAGCCAGTAGTAGCAGCATGGCTATGAGGAACAGCAAACAAGGTTAACTGCATGATTTTTTTTAACAATAAATTCAATTAAAACAGATACATTTAGCTTCCCAAAAATGCTAGTATTTTTTTTTTTCAGTTTACAGTAAAACAGGTCCCCATTTAGGAATAAGCCCAGATTGTACAAACAAGTAACACAAAGATCAACCTTGCCCCAGAGAGTTCACAGGCAAGGATTTTGACAGTAGGCATTTGGTGAAAACATAAACAAACTAGGGAGTGGAAGCTTAACAATGCCTCTCAGAGCATCTGAACTCAAGATCCCTGGTTCCAAAGCATGAGCTCAAAGAGCAACTAACAGTAAAGACAGCGGCAGTGCCATAAATAGACTTCCAATATGGAACAGTAGGGATATGCAAAAGCCCAAGTGAATAGTGGCTGTCTAGGATCCAGTCACAGACCAGCTCTGCACCTTCTACTATAACATCCTAAGACGGATCAGGGTGGAACAGATCTTTACCCCCCAAACGAACCTCAGTCTTTGAAATCACCATGACCTTGACCAATGGCTGGGTCCTGGAGAGTATCCTTACCCCATACGTGTTCAATTGCATTTTAAGATTTTTTAGTTAGGTTGCATGACTCTCCAATAGATGAGGTTGGGTCAATGAAGTGTGCTTGTCAAAAAAGCATGCTCCCACTTCCAAATTGCTGTAGCATAGCTGAAAGTCATTTCTACAAGGCTGATACTTTTTGTTCAGTTTTTTTCTTGAATTCTCTTGCTCCAATGAGCTACTACACAAATGAACATGCTGTCAACGTGATGGGGCGCTGTACTTCTGAAACCTTTTGTATTCCATTAGCACAGTATATCATTGGAAAGACAGCCAGCAGCAAGATAAAACTAGGCAATACAAAAGATATGCTAAGGTAAGACCAATTAGATGCAGACTGTACAACTTGAACATGCTTCAACTGGTTTCTTTTCAATATTGCAGCAAGCTAGATTTCAAGCCACATGTTTATGATTGCGACCATCCCTATGCCAAACAATTCTGCTAAAAAGCAATAGGCTTTCAGGATGGGGATGGCACAAGAAGGATTTGATGGGGAATAATTTTTCCCTTCTCACACCCAGCACCATTCTGGTGATTGGCTTCCTGTGGTCAACAAAGGTAATGCAAGGCTCCATAACTATTACTTTGCATAGCAAACTAGAGCGGTCACTTTTTAAAAGAGCAGCTGATGTCACATGGAAAACTTTGAAATCTGAACATTAAGAAACAATTCTGTGCTATCATTTGTATTTTTCTTCCTTTATGGCTTGGAGCAATTTACTTTTTAGGAAAATACAATATTTGTTCAATATCACCACAATCATATTTTATGTGCTGCACTTATTGTATTATTTGTATTGCAGTAGCAGCTGGAAGTCTCTGTGAGGAATCAGGGCCCCATTGTGCTAGGCATACACAAATATAACAAAAATATGATCCCTGCCCAAAAGCACTTACAATCCAGGACACGTAAAATGGCTATTATAACACATATAGCACTTTGTATCTAAGTGGCTCAAAGTCACTTACAGACATTAATTAAGCCTTACAACATTCCTGTGAGGTAGGTAAGTACTGAAAGAGAGGCCCTGAGACTTCCCCAAGCTCACACAGCAAATCAGTGGTAAAGCTGGGACTAAAACCCAAGATTCTTGACTCCCTAGGCCAAATCCTGGCCCCATCTGTTTGCTCTGTACCATTCTGGCAGAGCAGAACTACCTTTACCAATCACCTGATTATTCCCCCATGCAGATGAATCTCCAGGGGTAGGACTGGTGTAAGAACTATGTCACCCTCTTTTTGGCCCCCATGAAATATGACCAGTGTCCACTGAATCCTGGCTGCCAGAATGGACACACAAGAGTAAGCTAGGACACCTTGAAGTCTGCTTTAACTAATATCAGGGACTGAACTGATCCCCAGCCAGACCCAGAATCAAGAAAGCTTAAAGCTATCTTTGCCCCCACTCCTCTTATCTGGTGCTGAACACAGCTGTGCCGACAGAAACCAAGTCTCAGTCTTCTGCTGGACAAAAACATTTGTGAATGTGTTTCCTTTAAGAGTTCACCTGCTCTGTTTCCGCTGTACCTGCAATCACACTCCTTTGGTTGTGATATGACATTTGTTTCTACAGCAACCAATTGGAAAAATAATTATAGAAAATATAAACTACAGAGGCAGAAGTGTTTCTAAATGGAATGTTTTTCTAAAAGTTTCCCCAAGGCTGTCAGCAACTCTAAGCATTTTAATGTTCTTCGTTTCCTATGTGGAGGAGTGACAAATAATTCTAACCTGCAAAGCAAAATACAAAAGAGAATGAAAAGTAAATTGAATTTCTAACATACACAGACACACCGAATTGTCAGATACAGATTAAAATTCAAAGTACCTATAAGGATTAAACAAACCATTCTCAATTGCTTATTTCTCAGCTATTATGTTATTAAAGTTTATCCTATTACCTGGAGAAGTATTTTTATGTTAAAATTATAAATAAGGCCATTACAGTTCCCTGTAGGATATGGAATCTTCGCAAACCAACTACCCATGGTGTTGCCAATGAGGGTATTTATTCTCTTGAGTGTATAGGGGAACACTTTCATACCTCAGAAATGAATGCTTAAAAAAACAAAAAAACATTCATTATTTGTATTACAGTAGCACCTTAAGTACCAGGTCAGGACTGGGGGAATCCACTGATTAATAGAGTTTTAAGGCCAGAAGTGACCATTTATGCTCTTTTAATCTGACCTTCCATATAACAAGCCACAGAATTTCACCCAGTAATTCCTTGATTAAAACCAACGTCTTGTATCTGAACCAGAGCGTATCATTCGGAAAAATCTTGATTAAGGTCCCAGTTCAGGAAAACACCTATGCACATGCTTAAATCCACCCCTATTGTGCACTATATAGTGCACCCCTATTTAGCACTAGCTAAAGGACTGACCTGAAGGGAGATGCTTTCCCAAACTGGAGCCTTAAAGACTTTAACGGATGGAGAATCTACCAGAGCCTTTGTTAAGATGTTCCAATGATTAATTACACCACTTTAAACTCATTGTGTTATGTGCTGTACTAACCTACTGGAAGACAGTCTCTGCCCCAAAGAGCTTGTGTTTTGTCTTTAAATTGGTTGTAAGAAGTCATTGTAAAAAAACAAGAGGAAGGAAGAGGGAGGAGAATGAATGCCATAGTAATAAGAACTCCTTTTAACATTGGTTAGCTATGTGCAATAGCTATTCTGGACTATTTTGATTTTTTTTTAAATAAATAAATGTGAGTAATACCCACGGTCTCTCCACCTAGCCATTAGCAACTGGCAATTTCTTGTGTTCATCATGGTAAAAGTGGGCCTTGAAGAGAAAGTTGAAGAAAGAGCGGGAAATGTTTTTATGGACTTGTTTAGGGAGTAAGGCCCAGATCCCAAAGATTGATTTCAGTGGGAGAGAGGTGCCTAAATAACTTAGGCCCGGTCCCAAATGTATTATAATACTTTGTTCTTCTATTGCTTTCCAATCACCAATCTCAATAGACTTCACAGACAAACAAACTGAGTCTCATAACATCTGTGGGTATGTCTTCACTGATGGTGGCAAATTTGCCACCGTCAGATCAATTCTTTGGGATCGATTGAGTGGAAGTGGAGACCCACTCAATCGATCCAGAAGTCCATTTAATAAATCCATCCCCAGGAAAAGAGTAATGCTGCAACAATGGGAGCACATTTCCCATCAGTGCAGTGAAGTCAAGATGCCAGGGTAAGTCGAAGTTAGAAGTTGAAGCTCTACGTAACTTTGTATCTCCTATCGACTGCTGCCGAATTTCCTGGTCAGTGTAGACCAGGCCTGTACGTGGTAAGTAAGCATTGCTATCTTCATTTTAATGATGGGGAAACTAAGACACAGAGGGTACATCTACAGAGTGAGCAGCAGCGAGTCTCAAAGCCCTTGTTGACAAACTCGGGCTTGCGCTACCATGCTAAAAATAGCTTTAAGGATGTTGCAGCTTGGGCTCTGAAACCTCTCTCTCTCCCCCTAGCTGCAACCGCTACACAGATATTTTTAGCATGAGCCTGAGTCCATCAACCTGGGCTCTGAGGCCACATCTTCACTGACAGCAGCAAATTCGCCACCGTCAGATCGATTTCTCTAGATTGACTGAGCGGTCAGTGAAGATCCGCTCAGTCGATCCAGAAATCGACGGATTAAGACCACCTTCTCAAGTGGCATAGCGCTGCATTGACGGGAACGCGGTTCCTGTCAGTGCAGTGCAGTGAAGACAGCGCGCAGAACAAAAGCAGAGAAGTCGACGGAACTTACGCAAGTTTTTTGCATAGCTTGCATAACTCTGGTCGACTGCCACCGAATCTCAGAGGTAACTGTAGACAAGCCCAAAGACTCGCTGCTGCGGGCTGCCACTCGCTGTGTAGACATACCGAGAGAGGTGAACAAAACTGAGGTGCAGAGAGGCTAAAGTCAAAAAGAGTGTTTGAGGCTATGGTTCATAATAGAATGAAGATCACCAAGACCATACACTTTTTCTAAAGAAATCTGACTAACTTGCTTTTCTTCTCTCTCTTCAGAGGATGTCAGACCTCACTGCATGCAAGCCATAGAGATTCCAGAGAGCTGAACCTAAAGCCTGACACTAGCAAAGCATCAACCTGATCCTGCCTGCCCTTCTCACATGGGGAAGGATGACACCCATGTCAAGGGTCTGGAGGCCTGTACACCAACTACTGTATCACTGAGCTACATCTTTTCTGAAAGGAGGCTGATAATGTAATTCAAGAAGAGAGAAGAATTAAGTTAAATAAGTTGAAATTTAATAACTATATGTAACTTGTATTTACACTACCCAGAAATATTTTGTTTTTGTTTTTTAAATATTTTTTTAAAGTACTTTCCTTCTTGCAGTGATGTCACTGTGGTTGGAGTAACAGATGTTGATTTGATAACATGGAAATAGCAATGGAACATGGCCTGAATTCTGAGGTTTTATGAATCAGCAATATAAATACATAATATCTACCTACATATCCATTGTTCTGTCTTGTACATGTATATTTCCCTCACAAAGATCAAAACTTTTCAAAGAAATAAGCAAACAAGGAATTCAACTTTCCTACATTCTAAACTCCTCTTTAGTTCCGCCAAGTTAATCTTTGTTGCATTTTCAGAGCAATTGAGAGAAAGTGGAAGGTATTGAAAAACACTTAAGACCTGAAAGCATGGAAGGATGATAAGCGATAGGAAAACATTGAGCTTATGCAAGGCAGTGTCTCCTTCACAAATTTTCTATGAATTATTACTACTCCAGACCTCTTTGTCAATGCCAGAATAGAAACTGGGGACTTGGATAACACCAAATGCAGCTAGAGGACAATACTTTATATTTCTTAGGCTCTTATGCCTGTCAAGGTGAGACAGTGTTCAGAAATGAAACACTTTATCTTCCTCTCCAGACCACTTGGTGATCAGGGTCACAGTGGTAATAATGAGCACTGAATTTCTGAGGTTGTATGCCACCTGTTTTACACCAGAATAGCAACTTGAACCTACTACTTTTAACAGCCTTAATACGAGAAATTTTGACAGTAATATATGACATGATGCTGAGACAAGGGAAAGCCTTGATAGCTTTTCTAAAACTAGTTTTTAAACTATTGTACCCTCAAGTAAGAAGACTTTTCAGTACTGCCAACCACAAGCATTCCGAAGTCATGAGTCAGGCTTCCAAAAAAAAAAAAAAATCACTGACACAAAACCAAACGTTTTGCTGCATTTTCAGGTGATTTAACCTTTATTTAAATAAAATTGAAGTAATATTCTAAATGAAAAGGAATTTTAAATAAAACAATTGAAACATTTTGTTGTGAAAATGTAGAAACAAAATATTTTGATGGGGGAGGGAGTATTTATTTTTCTCCTCTTCTCTGCCCCTTGAAACAATTTGGCAAATTTGACTTGAATTTGAAAAATGTTTTGGTCAACTGAGTCTGCACTTGTCACCAAAAAACATTTTGGCTGAAAATGTTTGCTCAGCCCTCCTAATATTATTAAATATAAGGTTACTTTTGAATTGTAATAGTGCCTAGAGGTCCTGTAATTGCATGCATTCACTACCAGAGCACCCTCTTGGATCAGGATACCACATTGCATGAGTTCTTATTCTCTAGCATCCTCTTGCACCCTGTTTCTGTAATGGTTTGTGGCTTCCATGTCCTAGCCCATCTGGACAGGCCAGCTCTCAACACAGTCCCCTTTTGGGGGTTAACAGAAAAATTAAATCTCAACTCAACATAGCCATGTGGGCATTGAAGTTCATGATATTCACACTAGTTCTTCCTAGATATCCAAGGCCAGTGTTGTCAAGGTTAAGCTCTGACTAGGACAGGTTCCTTGGGTTAGGGTAGGGAAAGTCTTCCACCCCATCCCAGCTGAATTTAGCATTGACTCCTGATAGAAGGAGCCAGATCTTTTTATCTGGCCTGCTTACCTTCGATTGGCTGCTGCCTCTTTCCAGCCCTTCTAGCCACTGGAGGACTAAAGTCTTGCTGGTTCCACCAGCAGCTGACTCTGGGAGGCCTTTCTGGGCATCTCCTGGAGGTTCAAACTTGCTGTCCTTTTCTTAAAGAAGTTTTCTAGGACAGGGTGTGTTAAGGCAATGGGGTCACTAGTAGGAGGCAGTGGATGCCTGGCACACCCCATCACATGCCCTAATAGATTGCATCCCCAGGATTATCCAGCAGGTCAATGGCAGAACCAGGAATAGGACCATAATCTCCTCACTGCCTGTACAGTACCCTAACCCCTAGGCCAGATTGCAGTCCTAATGGGTTTAGGCTCTTTGGTGATTGTGGAGTTGTGTGACTTCAAACTACAGATAATATGATAGAAGGCTATTTTAGAGTGGGTCATCCAATTTCTCCTCCTGTACTGCATATTTGATGAAAGATTATCAACTCACTATCAATCAGCCAGTACTTTGGGTTTTTGTTTGTTTGTTGGCTAGGAGCTCTATTTTAGGGATAACAAGTGGATTTTAGGCCATGATGCTGCTGGAGAGTGTGCAGGAATCTGTAATGCACTAAGTCTTGAGGAATTCTACCTGCCACAGCCGAAATTCCTGCTGGTGTTCCCAGAAAGTTCATGCTAAAGAGGTAGTGCTGCCATCCTTCTAGAAGGTATGTCATTCACTCCTCCTCCAGCTGTGTAGCTGTGATATCTATCTTGCATTTTCTAGAGAGTCCATCACCACAGAATCCAAATACTTGCTGGGGAAATTTGAACAGTGGAAAGAGGTCACCCCCTGAATTTTAGAGTGTTCTGCTCTTTTCCCTTCTCTGGTTATAGGCATTTTTGTTTAGGGATGTATATAAATTAATTATTTTAAAACATCATTTTTTTGTGGCATAGCTTTGTGACCAAAGACAATCTAAAAGCGCTGGAAAGGTGGTCATCGGATTTTGGATAAAATTTAATCTGCTCTTGAAGTTCATGCCATAATTACATCCATCCATGGCCCTTATCTTACAGCTCCATACTCCCCCCCTTTGGTACACCTAGAGTAACACTAACGGGAAATGGTGCATATACTGCCAAGTAGGACGCTGCCCAATCCATATTCAGGTCCTTATTTGGACCATTAACAAGCAAAGCATGGTTATTGTCATTAACATAAATGGTGCTTCAGAGGTGTTTTATAGATCTAAATGATTAGATAACTTGTATGGTGTTGAAAATTTATTTCTTAGTGCTTATAATTATGTAGTTTTAAAAGGGGAGGGGGCAGAAATAATTAGGATATGACAAATTGCTCATCAGTAACCCCTTACGCTAATGAGACATTTCAACAGGCAGTTAATTATACCAGAGTGACTGGTGCATCCATGCTCATGCTGACATATCTGCAACATAAAAATCAGGTTGTTGGAAAAATCTAATGCTGTTGCTAAATTAATTTGGTAAAGTCTAGCATCGCATTACATTTCAATGTCTCAGCTAAAGAATTTGTGCAGCTTAAATTAATTGGAGATAAGATTATTCATCAAAACATCATTAATTTGCCACATCCATCTTTGAAAGGATTTTTAATTTTTAATAAACAATGTAGCATTGAAAAACAGTCATTTCTTCCCCTTAATCAGAGCGGAAAGTAGGTTATTGTTCTGCATCCCATAAAACACAAAAATTACTCTTTATATTAAACATTCATGCTTGGCTTATTTTGTAAATCACCAGAGTTGGATTTCATGTTATGTCAACCAAGGATGCTATGACAACTGGATAGCAATGAAGATCTTGAGCTCTGGGTCAAAGTAGGCTTTCTGATTCCCTTTCAGTCTCATTCATCTTTTTTTCCCCCAGGGATTCACCATTGCCATGTTTCAATTTTCTCCTTTGAAGGCTCTGTATTGAGATGACCATACTAGCCAAGAAGAGTTGGATTTGGTTCTAATTTGCTGCCTAGCAACACCAATTCTGCATTTGTCAATGAGTTCATTGTAGAGTGTAGGTGTTGTACTCTTTGCCAAGGCCTGAACACATTGGGCCTAGTTTTGATCTCATGATACAGGCATAAATCAGAAGTAACGCCTGTGAAGATAACAGAGTTACACTGGTGTAAGACTGATGTGAGAGATCAGAATCAGACTATGGCCTTCCCTATATTCCCAGCCTCTTCTAGTTTGGGAGTGAAGGATTAAGTGTGTGTCTGAAATCAGTTTTCTTACATGGTACTGTGTGATACAATGTATCCCTTGACCACTGGGCTCAGCCAAAAATGAATTAACCCTTCCTATTGTCCTTAGCCATTTTAAAAAATTGTTGCCCTTCATTCCACATCAATGAAAAACGAAACAAAAGAAAAAAATACCATGCCCCTTTCTCCCTCCCCATCCTTGGTTAGATAGTTATATCTTCAGATATAAACAAGGCTTCACTGGACAGTAGCCCAAGTGATCGGCATGCATCCAATGGACTCTAATGAAACATGCAATTCAATTAATTTGTTCTTTAGAATATAATTGCTGGAAGTTGCTTCTACTTAATAGCTGTGCTGGTCCACAATCCATGGAACATAGGTAAATAAAGCAGAGTCCAGCAATTAGTTATTTATTTGCCATTTGTTGCTAATGGTGATGTAGAATGTTCTTTCAAAGGACGTTGCTTGTTTATTGTTTATACAATATTCAAATTGTTCAGAGAAGTGACTAATAATGTCTTTACAAAGAAAAAGCTGCATAATTAATTCTTAGCTTGATTTTTTTGTAATACCACCATGAAGCTTGTATGCGGTAGATATTCAGGTTGGAAAATCAAAACAAATTACTGGCCCAACTGAGAAGATCCTATGGAAGCACTCTGAGGACATTGGGATTAAGACCACGATATTTGAACACTGCCAGTCTTAAAATAGATGAAGTTTTCCTCATCTCACTTGCAGGGTCATGATAATTCATTTTCCTCTCTCAAACCTTCAACTCAAGAGACATACAACAGTTATCCGAGGTCTATTGTGCAGTGTCTTTTTGAGAAACAATAATTCAAGAAATCAACCCCAGATAAAATGAGCTTAGGGAAAGATGAGGCAGCCTATTGATCATTTAAAAAAAAAACCACCAGAAAAACTATGTTGAGGTTAAGAATTGGTACTGAACTTTAGATTTACTGTTGTGGTTGCATTTGAAGGGGCTTTGTGCTCAAATGGTGTTATCCATGGTAACCAGCAAAGAAACCATATTCAAACACTGGCCCTTGGTGAGGCTGTTGGTCAGCAAGATGTGAGTCAGTAAGGAACAGAAATACAGACCAAATGACATTAACTTGGAGATTCACCAAGGTCACCTCTATGGGAAAGAGTCAGAAGGGAGAACAGGCATTGTCATATGACTATTTGTTTGTATGTTCTTCTGAGAGGAAAATCTTGAGATGGAGGATACACTAGTCTCATGGAACTGCATAAGTTAAAGATGGATGAAACTGATTAGGTCATCCAATCCACCACTCTGCCAGGAGAGGATGGTCCCGCACAGAACATTTTCTAGTGTTCCATCCAATCTAATATTAAATGCTCCAAGTGAAGGGGCTTTTGGCACTTCCCTAGGGAGATACTAGTCTGTGGGAGGAAAACACTTCTTGTTCCCTCTAGGGTTGGAGTAGATATTGGTGTGTTATGTAATACTGGCTTCTGAAGATGTTATAAATGCTTAAACAGTGATTGTTTGTGCCAATATTGAGACTGTGGGAGGGACAGAAGCTGCAGCCAGGGCTGTCAAGGAGGTATGTGCTGCTGCTATAATTGAGGAAGCTGAAAGTAATAATGTGGTAGCTGCTACCACAGAGCTGAGTGATGCTGGAATGGTGGAAAACGTGGCTGAGAATTGCCAGACTGTTTTAAAGACCTGTCATTTGCAGCAGCCTGACAAAGTTTCTCTCGGGCATCTCGGGAGTTTGGTTTTTACCCAGGAAGCCAGATTAGATACAGAGAAAGAGTACCATGCAGGGCCTTCTTCAAGTTCTGCAGGGGATGCTTTATTTTATCATATTATAATATCCCAAGTTTTAGAGATTCAAGCCAGTGGGTGTACCATGATTGATCTCATCCAAGTAGGGAGATCGTATCAGCCACTTTCTATGTATGGACCCAAATTCCAGCAAACAGAAAAGCAGGTACAGGGAAGTCATATGTCAGGGCCAACATGCTCCCCTAAGGGGGAGAAGTCTAGTAGTCCAGTTCTAGGCTAGACAAGATCTACACAAAACCACTGAGCACTTATTATTGGAATGGCCTTGAAGCCACACAATGTAGAGGAGATGGGCAATTGTTGACTGGGGAGACAAATGGAGCGGGAACTCCAGAAACCCTGAGCCATTGCACAATGGTAGAGGAGATGCTTTCTAGACAGAAGTGGAATGACCTCAGTAACCATTCATTGCATGTCTTGGGAGCAGGTGCAGTAAGGATTTTATAGGTCTTTCAATGGACAAGCTTAGTGACTTAAGCAAGCTTCTCTCCTCTGTGTTTGTGATGTACACATCCCATCCATACTGTAGTTAATAGAATCAAATCCCAGATATACAATGGGAATAAAGTTGTCTTATAGGTGATTGATCCTTTTCCCTCCTCTTGTTTTCATAAGTATTGTTTTGGCTTGTGATTTTTTCTGTCATGGTGGCTTTAAAGTAGTAGTTACATCCTTCAGATTCTATAGAAATTACCATACCTCTCCTCCACATGCACCCCAATAGTTCTTAGCCAAGCTATGCTGTACTTAGGCTCTTAATTTTTCTTTATAAGAACATAAGAATGGCCATCCTGGGTCAGACCAGTGGTCCACATAGCCCAGTATCCTGTCTTCTGACAGTGGCCAGTGCCAAGTGCTTCAGAAGGAATGAACAGAACAGGTAATCATCAAGTGATCCATCCTGTCACTCATTCCCATCTTCTGACAAACAGCAATCCCTGCCCACCTGGCTTATAGCCATTGATAAACCTATCCTTCATGAACTTATCTAGTTCTTTTTTGAACCCTGTTATAGTCTTGGACTTCACAACATACTCTGGCAGGAGTTCCACAAGTTTATTGTGTGTTATAAGTCAATCCCTCTAACTCATGATTATTTGCATTGTTCTCTGAACTTCCTCCTGTTTCTCGCTATCTTCCTCAATATGCCCAAATGCAGTCTCACCATCACATGCCAATGCCAGAGCCCCTTCAGCATTTGTAGGCATTCAAATGTACCTTATTACAAATGATGAGAACCATGAGATAATTAAAACCACAACTACCTCTCCTCCAACGTGTATGAAGTGCTGTGCATATAGAGCCAGAATCCAACAGTCATGTCAAGTTGTACCTTCGTCCATGTAGAGCCCCATTATTTTCAACTTGTGGAGTAAGGTGCTACTCATCAGCAGTGAAGATGGCAGAGTCTGGTCCATAATTCCCAGAGGAAAAGTATATACTGAGCTACAGGAAAGCAGCAAAAACAGAGCACCTGTGCCCATTCCTTGACAGAGGGTGAACTCCTGGCTCGATTTATGTCAGTAGCAGAACGCCCAGTGACTCCAATGGGGGTCTAGGTTTCACCCTGAAAATTTTAGTTGTCTAAGCAAATTTGGATTAAATTGCCTTGAAGCAGAAGAATCAAAGCAGATAGGAGGCTGGGGAAAGGGTGAAGAGATACAGGACTGGAAAGAAGGAACGTGTGAGAGTTTGGGTTTTTTAAAAACTCGAGTGACTGTTTTGCCTTCCAACATGAACATGTCTATCAGTCCAGATTTGCAGAGCCATGGAATAGAACAAAATGTGTGAGCTTTAGAAATAGGGAATAGGGAAACTTAATCCCCAAACTAACCATACTTTGTCATAAATGAACTGTATTGTAGCTTGATTTACAATGATAATCCTTCAGTATGCTTTTTTATCATTTATTGTTTGTATCCTCATAGCATCTAGGAACCCCACTCATGGACCAGGACCCCAGTGTGCTAATGCTATGCAAAAAACACACTGTCCCTGCCCCAAGAAGTTTGCAATCTAAATAACCTCCAAAATAAATAATAAATTGGGATCTGTATCTACAGTGCATGTCAGAGTATTAAGGTATAAATTGAAAAAAATGACTATGAGTCTCTTCTCACATCAAAGCAAATCAATGGAAACTTCAATGAAGTCAATGAGATGATATTTGTGTAAGCCTGGCGTAAGTGAGATGAGAATCAGACCCAGTGTCTCTCTTACTCCTATTTCTTTTCCACTTATAAATAGAATGTTTTATTTCCCCTTTTTCTTCTGTTGTTAGCAATCCTAATTTACATGCAGAGCCAACTTCTTGACAAATTCCCTCCATCAGATCCATGTAGCGAGCTGCCAGCCTTAGTGAGCGAAATGGATTGAGGGATTCAGCTGGACCACAATTCTATTTAAATCCTTGCAAAAAAGGAGAAAAGAAAGGAAAGTCTGACGCAAATTTAAAAACAAATGATTGGCCAGATTCATACCTAGTGTAACTCCATTGAACGAAGACAATAGTTACACCAAAGATGGATTTGGCTTCATTAATATTTAGGGCTGGGGGAATGCTATGCCGAAGGACATTGGGCTGATTATGATCTCTTTCCAAACACATATGCGCTAGCATTCCTTTGCTTCAGTGGCAAAAATCAAGTCAGCTTTATAGTGAGGGGTTACCAGGCAATCATTCTTCTACCTTTGCCTGTATAGGTTTGTGAATACATCACAGTGTTTAACAGAGCTGTAAGTCAAGACTCCGTCTTGCAGAGATATTAGCTTTGTCACATTCCCCATGTCAGGCCTCCCTCCCATCTTCTCAAACACTGTTTTTAAAATAAATAATTATTTATTTTTGGTTTGTGTTCATGCTCGTGACTCCAACACATGGTGAAATCAGCCATTCAAATCAGTGTTAATGTTAACAAGATGATCTATTTCATCCTCCGATAGAAGCTAATGAATCATTGTGAATTTATTGTGGTGGAAAGACAGTGGCTGCTGGTAATTAAACTGATGAGCAGAGTCATACACAAGCACAGCTAAGCTTTGATTACCTGGCATCATCTGAAGACGATATTCTCAGAGGCATATTTATAAGGATTTTCTTACTGGAAAGAAATAAAACTATTGCTTGGTAGAACCTTTTATAAAGTTTCAAATGTGGACTCTATGATGAAGTGACAGTGAAACACTGGCACTTTCTGACTCAGTAGATCTATTCATTGAGTACACTCAAGGTCAGGTCTGCTTACCTGACTGACTATTTCTTACTTTTGTTAGCAATGAAGAATCCACATAACTCTGGGAGCCTGAACTGGATTTTAGTCAATTCTGTTCAATCCTTGATATTTGTGTGAATTCGAGTTGTTCCCTATACTCGTACAGCGTACAGTTAAACTTAAGCCAGACTAATATGTGTGGGGAGCACAGACTGAATTTTTTTTTTTAAAAAAAAAGCATTGATGAAACTGAAAAGCAAAGGGTGACAAGGCTGGGTGAAATGATCATAACATCACCACCACCCGTACCCAAAAATCACTGAATAGCTCATATTTTGACCTGGTCTGAGGCTTCAAATATCACGTAAGCATTTAATTCTGCTCCTCTATTGGTTTTTGTAGTCTATAAATTACCCTCTTTATATAATGTACAAGACAGTAATACAGCTCAATAACCCGCAACTAGAAGACAGTTAAAACTTTATTACAACTGTATGTAAGTTCTCCCTTCAGCATTTTGAAAAACAATATACTTAGCACTTACACAGTGCTTTTTGTCTTAAAATTATTCTGAAACAGTTATTAAGTAGCACACACCTCACAAGGGATGCAAACATATTATTACCATTTTATAGATAGGTAAACTGAAGCATGGAAAAGTGATGCGTCTTGTCCAGGGTCACCCATTGTTAGTGTGAAAGCTGAAGTTAGACTAGAGGAGTTCTTGGCTCCAAGCACTGGGTGGATTTCTTTATACCATTCTCCTTTAGAAAAAGAACAGTGGAGTATCTTTTTTGCCACTAAAGCTGTATGGAGCAGAAGCCTAACGAAACAAGCACAGGGGAATTCTACAAAACCTTCCAAACCCATAACAATTCTCTTGGGTTTACCCAAGAGTCTCTTTGTACTTGAGTGAAGGATCATGGGGGTTTGAACCTTTCATGTAATCCAAATTCAGTGCTAAAAGAGCCTGCTAACCTCATCCCCAGTAAAGGTGTAGTTCTGTCCACATGTTTTTTGGTTTTAAAGAAAAAGATATCACAGCACCATGCAGCATCTTCTATATCTAGAGATATAGATAAAATCATAATAGTCACTAAGAAAATGCAGCAACTGAAGAAGTAAGGCAGGAAGACAAACAGCCCAGGAATTTGAAATGAATAGGAAACAGCACCTTCAAGCCTGGTGGCAGGACAGAACTTTCATGTATGCTGAGTTAGCACATTCACTTTCTGAATGTGTCACAGGGCTAGCCCTTTAAGGAGTGCGATGCCCAGCCTACTTCTGACGGGCTCCACTGAAGGGAATGAGCCAACCCAGGTCCACAGGGAGAGATTTAAGTTCTAAGTAGCTGTAAGGCAGTTAACTACAGAAGAGCAACTGGGCGTAACAAAAAGCATTAGAGAGCTCAGCTGGGGTGAGGAAAGCAACTCCTGAGGAGAAAGGAAGACCCAAAGGAGGAGGGCTTCTAGGGACCCTGAACTAGGCAAAAGCTCTCTAGGCAAAGAGGATTGGGAGAAACCCTAAGCAAACAGGGAAAAGACCACAGAGCTCTCCAGGCAGCAGAGAAGCCTGAGGCCTTACAGTAGAAGAAGCCACTACTGGAACCTAGACACTTGTTTGGGGACTTTTAAGTTTTATCTGAGCTCTGAGGTAAGAACCTTTAAACCCTTGTACAAGTACTCCTTTCTGAAGGTTTTATCAATGGGAGATACTCCGCTGTAAAGCAGAGTGTTGGGCCTCTCCTTGGCCAGGTTGCTTCAGTGACCTCATTGTTACCTCAAGGCCACAGCAGAGCCATACTCAGCTCCAATGGGGTACTAGGGAGGCAATGATGCCCTTTCTACCATCTACCAAACTAGTGGTTGGAATAGGCCAATTAGAAGAATCCCTTAGGTAGTGTGTGTCCCTACACTTCACCAGAGAGCAGATATGAACCTGACCCTTATACTCCATATACCGCTATCAGCTCTGCCTGCAAGATGACGTAGTGTCTTCCCCACTTGGTTGAAACAGTAAAGGATCTACATTAAGCTCATCTGAGCTGAAAGCTGCTCTTTGCTCACCCTAAACTGGACAAGATGCTGATCACACGAATGATGGGGTATTTTCCTGCCCTCTGCTTTAAGGAAAGCAGCATATCATTACATGATTTTTTGGCCAAGCTCATTACCAACGATAAATTCTTACAGGTTGTCATTTCTACCCTCTCGGTTAACTATCAGCTGTAAGCACACAATTTTTGAAAATATGCAGAATTCGGTTGAGTCAAACTTTTCAAAACTAAAAATAAACTTGTTTTTAAAATATCCTGCCTATTTAGTGTAGTTTTTGTAAAGAAAAAAAAACTTATTTAAAAGATTCTAAAGCTTTTACTTTAATATATTAAATACCAAGCAGCTTTAATATGGAACCTGACATTTAAAATATATTCCAGAAGCCATTAAATTGGGTCTAAACATCAGTAGAGGCAGAAGGGCATAGTTTTCCCATTTCCCACTGCTAATAAATGCATTTTCTTGCTACTCTAGGAAAATATATTGTAGATGTTCATGTCCATCAAGAAAATCTAATCATTCTTATTAGCCGATAAAGAGTTTTCCCAGGAAATGAGTTCAGCCAATCATAGTCTACAAAAAATAATACTCCTCTTCAAATCATTGATTCAACCAACATGATACAAGGTGTACCCAATCACATCTTTCCTTTTCCACATAAATTATTCACCTAGCTGAGGGAGTAACCTTACAGTTGCAATCCAGTGAAGTTATAATTATTTTTCTTAGAACTGTCCTTAATGTGATGTCATTAGACAACTCAACAAAGAGAGAGTGAAGTACTTCCAAACCACTGGTTATGTCCTATTTTGAGGGAGAAAAATATTTTCTCTTGGTTATGGTTTATATTTTAACATTTAACTCAAAAGTACCCATTTGAAATTCATACAGTCCCCCTTTTTAAAGCAGCACAGGTAAGTCATTGAATCAGTTCAAAATCCTATATCCCACCTCCACAAATACCACTTTCCCTCTCAAAATGTAGGAATGCAGAATAAACTTGATACATAACATAAATAGTAGCAGTCTTGCAATCCACTAGCTGCATATGGCAATCAATCTTTCTCAGCAGATTCTAATTGCCTTATATAGTCCAACACCATAAACATTATCCCATTTAGAATAGCACTAAGAGAGTTTTGCAACATCGTAAACCAAGAGATCAAAAGAATATCATCAATCCAGAAACCCAGAATAAAATTATTTTTGCACAACTCACTTCTGCACTTTCAAAAAAAAAAAAAAAAAAAAAAAAAAATCCAAGAAATATAGGCCAAGTTTTCAAAAGTAGGTGCCTAAAGTTAGGATCCTAAATCCACATATAGGCATATAGATTAGTGATGTCTGATTTGCAAAAATCCCATGCACCCACAAACTCTCATTAAATTTGATGGGTGCTTTAACAGAATTACATCTGCCTATCCTAGGGTTTAATTTGTATCTATGGGTCTGCTCATGCTCTCACTGAAATCAGTTACAATATTCTCATTTACTTCAAGAATAGCAGGAGTGGACTCTGTATAAAGCGTGATTATTGATGAATACTAATGCTAATAACAGTGTGCAGCCTGCATGAAATCTCAACAGTCTTCTGCTAGGGATCACTGAAAGGAGTCCTTTGACAAGTACTGTAAAGAAGCTTGTTTTAACCTTCCTTCACTTGGTTTAAAAGTACCATGGCTGCTTTTGTCTCAGTTTGTTCAATGACATCACATTAGGACTGTGATTAAGACATAACTATATAACTCTAAAACACAAGTACATATATGTTGAGGGGGGTGGCCTGTGTGGTTAAAGAGTGACACAATAGTGTTTCCATGTTATTTGGAAAAAACAAACCAAATCTGCAACTGAGCAATACTTGAAAGGCCCATAGACTTCAGTGGCAGCTCCACCCTTTGAATGTTTGCTGAAATTGGATGTTGAACAATACTGAAGAGAGACAGAATTTTTCAGCTGTGAAGTTACAGGAAAATTGCTAACATGACGTAGAAAACATTCCGCATAATAATGTTTGAGTGAAATTATGCCTGTTTCCCATGGTGTTAAGGTTGTCTTGTCACACAAAACAAATCGACAATTAAAAAAAAAATCACAAACAATACACTGTTCATAAAGCAGACGGACACAACACCTTACAAACATAAGTGCTGTCTTGGTAAAGGAAGTTATAAAAAAAACCACAGCAGCAGGCAATGGTACATTACTGTGGAGATTAATTACTTCCACTGCTTCCAAAATGTCCATTAAGAAATCTAATCTACAAAATGGGCTCTCCTGCATGCATTACTCGTCCATTAACATTCTGAGTGCATATAGCAATTATGCAATATGGATGATAACATGAGCAAACCTTGTGAAGTAGCAGGAGCAGGATTTCTATGATATTTTCACATTGGAGAAGCAAAAGAAAACAGTGAAATGTTGATTTAGAAATGTACAATTTGTACTGGCAAACAGTATTTTTAAACTATGGTACTTTTAAAAACTAATACTGGTTTTAATGGCCATTGAATGTAAATGATTTCTTAGTCCCTGTTCTGCTTTTGTCAGTTTCACTCTCTATCCTTCTCTGCCACCTTCTGTGATATACTTCTCTATCTTTCTTCCCTTTCCCTGATCTCTTCCACTGCTTTTTTTGTCCTGGAACTGCTCATCTCTTATGGTGTTGTGGGTTTGATGATACTTTCTTCACCAACTTTCATGTAATTAGTCATCTCTGTCACATTGGGAGGAATATCAAATGGTGACAATCATTCATTTGCTGTCAGTTATCTTCCCTTTTCATTCGTGGTTCTTTCTTCCCTTGAACATTTGCTGTCACATTTTCAAGCTTGTTTGCATCACACTCCATGTGTGATTTTTTCATCTTGTAATACAGAGTATGCATGCAACAGAATCTTCTTTCTACAGAGAAGTCATAGAGCAGTACATGATTGATGTATTCCTGCTGGTTGATTCTCCTCCAAAGTACTTTCCTTGACTGTCTGCATCTCTATTTTTGCCTCTGCCCCACCTTCCATAGAGCACTTATGGGGATTTCTGATCTGGCACTTCCTTTAAAGCACTTAATTTCTGCTAGCATCTGACTTTTGATATTGACAGCATTTCACTGGCACCTCACCAGCATGATTGTATATGACAAAATACATTAAGGATTACTGTTTAAGGCAGTTCAGTTGCCATGGCCATTCATTCTTTGGCATCTCTTCTGAACCTGTCAACAACATTGCTAATTAGTGCCTATTATGACAGAGGTTTTTTGTGATGTATACATAATGTCTGTCCACTAGGAACTGGAAAGACACCAGCTCATTTCACATTGTCGATTCTTCAGCAATTATATTCTAAGAGCATTTTAGTCGCTACTGCTCTGGCTCAGACGTGTATTTGTGATATAAAGAGTGGAAAAAGCTCTGTACCCCATTGCTAATCACCTGTGCAAGTAAATCGTCCCTCAGTGCTTCTCTTTATTCATTATTTTACTTTCCCTCCCCCACCTTTCCCTTTTAATCCTACTCTCGCCAAGCACACTTGATACTGCTTTTCTCTCTCTCTCTCTTTTTTTTTTTATCCCATTAGCTGCGGTCACACACCAGTGAACCTCTGACAATGGAGGAGGTTTAATTGAAGATGAGGAAAATGGAAGTAAATGGTGGAACTCTAGCAGACTGGAGGTATTCAGAGCTAGACTTCACAATCCATTATTATGGATGGTTCCGGACTAATGTCGTTATTCTGCTGCAATGTTCAGAATGGAGTAGAGGGCCAATGATTCTTTAATAATCATGTTACTGAAAGGGCAATAAGTATATGGAATAGGTTATAAGAGAGGATATTAAAATAGAGGACATTAGTCATTGAATAATAGAACCACAGAAGTTGGGCTTGGATCACCTAATAGGTCTCTTCCATCTCTATGTCCCTGCCAAGGCAGGGTTGGCTCCCTACTAAAATATGTCTTCTGATACTTTCTCAAGTCTAGATTTAAATGTCCCAAGAGGCTTCCCACCCCTCCTCTAGGGAGACTATTGCACAGTCTACTAGGGAGGAGGTTTCCTGTTCTTGCTCTGCTGAGAGGGCAGGACAGTGGACCTAGATAGCTGCTGCCTCTGATGGGGAGAAAACTGTATTGCCTGTGTGTCCTGCTGAGCCTTCTTATTCTGAAGCAGGAATGCAGAGAGTTGAGAAAGGTTTGTGTGGACTGAAGGAAGAAGCCACAGTAAAGGTAAATGCTGTATAGTGTATTAAGGTTTCTGTACAGGATTTCCCAGGTTGCCTATGACTGCTTTTGCTTTGGAACTCCAGGCAAGAGATACTGGGCACAATTAGGAAGCCAGTACAGCTCGTGGATGATAGATTGATGGGTCAGCTGGAAGTATCTGAAGAAGTTGCAGGAGGTTTTGAACAGTGTCTGCTGATTCTGGCAAGAAGAGATGTGGCTGCATTTTTCATGGAGTCAAGTGATGCTAAACCTAAGGAGAAGATTGGGAATGCTCATGTGACAGTCACTTCTAAGGAGCCGAGAGATGCTGGAATAGTGGAAATTGAGGAGGAGAGTTTGCTGATTGTAAGTTTCTCCCCAGGCCCTAGGTAAGCCAACAGGGCATGCTGGGGGAACATTTGGATATGGGAATAAGGTAGGCACCAGGAATGCAGATCTTGGGAATAAGGTTAGTTGTGGCTCCTCATCTGTTATACAGCAGGGGAAGCCTTATCAGGGGAGTATATTTAGGAGATCATGCTCAGAATCTAGATAAATTGTGAAATCTTACTCCAGGGTACTGGGGCCCATTAAAAAGAATAAGATTAATCCCTAAGGGTTGGATAAACTGTGGAAGGTCCCAGCCGAATCATCACAAGGGAGCTTTTCTCCAAGTGAAAAGGCAGTGTGTGTTTTTACAGCCCATAAGGCATGTGGTGGCCAAGTCTGGGATACAACCTTGAGAACAAGAGGGCAGGAACCTAGAAGCGGGAGTAGCTGGAAGGGGGAGGTTGCAAGGATGCTTTATAAACAGACGCTGTTGCCTCCTGATACTGTTTTGAGTACTCTTACCTCAGGGGGCCCCTTGGAATGGAGACCTTTGGTACTGGGAGATCAGCCAGTGGTATAATGGACCTCCGGCAATGCAAGATCCCTCTCTTCCATCTCTTGGGCAACAGCCTCTCCCATCTAATCCCAAGGTTCCAGAGGACCAGGGCTCAAACTGGGATACAGTACACCATGGTAACAGAGTCTCTCATGTAGAAGCAGCTAGTACTGGACTTCGCACTGGATGAACTCCGTGACATGTGGTATGTTTGAGATTTTTGGGGTGCTGGGCCCTAGTGCCCACTCCAAACACAATATTGGGCTCTCTGGCACTGAGGGACCTGGTGTTTAATCCTGGGGATTTGGTGGCATTGATCCATTGCCAGGGCTCCTGAAAAATGTTAGCTTTAGTACTTCGTCAGTCCTGGAAGAGTTCTGGAAGATATATGGGCAGCACAATGGAACAGTAACTGGGAGGAGTTGTAAAATAATTTTGTAAAGTGAGCATTGATGTAGAGGTCAAACTAGTGGCCTGGTTTTATGGACGTTTCTGACTTATTTACACTTTTTTCCCCACTTCCTATATTCATCAGGTGGTACTGGCAGGTCCTGATTCATTTAGTTTCCCAGAACGGTGGGTGATAAACAGGAGATGGGGGCCAAAAGCCAGGGATTTAGCAGGTTGGTGGGATGGTGGACTGGACTCTCAGTTTATCAGAGTCAGCTGCAGCAAATATTAGAGGTGAGCAAAGATGCTGTGGCAGCAGGACAATGCTGGAGGAATATTTTCCTTTAATACTCATTGATCAAACAGTGCCTGTTTTCTCTATTCTGGCAGAAGAGTGAAGATCACAGGAATGGAGTTGCTGCTGACTTTTTGCCTACCCATGGCGGCTGGGGTAAAACTGTAAATTTGGTTTCATTGTTTGGATTTTGTTAATTGTTTGGACTATGTGGCCTTCTGTGTTGTTGAAGTTGGCTTGTTTGAAGGCGGCTTTTTTTTTTGTAATGCAAATCCATTGATCTTGTAGCTTGTGATGTATGTTTGTGTTTCTGTTGGATTCCTGTGTTTCTGATTGTATTTGTACTCAAAGTGGGGAACTATTTTTTAAAAAAACACAACTGCGTACCTCACTGTCAGGAAGGTTTTCCTAATATTCATCCTAAATACCCCGTCTTAAATTTAATTCCTTTGCTCCTAGTTACATCTCCATGCACCACTCTAAATGATACACTTCCATCCAGGGAATATTTACACTTCAAAAATATTTACCCTTCAATATTTGTATATTACCCTATAATAGAAATATTTGCCATTTAGTGGAACTATTTACCATTTAGCAAAAATGGAATATTCCTGAAGTACAATAGAGATATTTACCCTTCAAATATTTGTAGATTGTCATATGTTGTTATCCCCCATCCACGTAGGCATCCTTTCATAACATTATTTTAACTCTTTTTTTTTTTAATCCTTCCTGATAAGCCATTTCTTTTAGCCACCTGATCTTTTAGCCACCTGTCCTCTGAACTCCCTCCCTTTAATTTGTCCATATATTTCTGGTAAAATTACCTGAAACTGAAGGCAGTTTTCCACATGCAGTCACATCTGAGCCATAGAAAGAAGGATTTTTATCTCCCTACTCTGGCAACATGTTTTTCTGCATATTCAATACAAAATAGCTTTGACTGGTTTTGCAGTCATATCACATTGCAAACTCATGTGTAATTTGCTGTCCAATATCCCCCACATCTCTTTGAACATTATGGCTTTCCTAGGTTATTCCTACAAATGAATTTCTGTGTTTCAGATTAAATTTTCCCCAAGATAAATCTTCTTGCACTTTTCTGCTTTGGAAATTCTCATTTTGGGTCCAGTTCTGCCATTCTTGCTTACAAGTAAATTCTCCTTCCTTAAGACTTGCTCAAACTTTTAACTTTTTTATTTTTTGTCAAAGTCGATTTGAAAAAAATAGTGTCTTAGCTATTTTAGTCATCATTAATTTGACCCACCTCCTAATTTATCTAAATACTTACTTTCTCTTTACACTTCCTCTTTTATATATTTGTAAAATCTCTCTCTCCCTTTGGCTAGCATTAACAATCTGATTTTATACTGCTTTTATGGTGAAATCCTGGCTCTATTGAAATCCATGAGGGTTTTGCAATTGACTTCAACAGAGCCAAGATTTCACTTATAGTCTTTCTCCTGCAACTTTTGCTTTCATAGTACACTAAGATTTTTTTCTGGAGAATAGGGGATTGAAGGATATGATAAAAAACAAGAATGTGCGTGGACTTGAGATTGAACAGTTAAGGGCACACTTATCAGACTAGATTCATAGATTCTAAATCCAGAAGGGACCACTATGATCATCTAGTCTGACTCCTGCATCACACAGGCCATAGAACTTCCTTAAATATTTCTATTTCTGCACAGAAGATCTCTTATACTCCCATATCTACTCTCTCTGCCTATATTCACCCTGTCACCTTTCAAAGATGTTGGTCCAAAACCAGTTTAGCATCAGAAGAGCACATAGTGACCAATTGATCTCTAATGAAAATTAAGAGTTGTTTTGTCTATTTCCCCTTTCTTAACCCCCTGCTGCTATCTATTCACTGTCCCTAGCACAGCCAGTTAGTTCATTTTATCATCCACTTTTCATTGTGTTATGTGATATGGTCAATTTATATGTTATTTCACATATAATCAATGTATGCTAAACAGATTTAAATTGTTGGATTATAGCAGTATAAGATGGACAAGTGTTTAGGAGTGATGAGTGTGTATTAGGTCTACAAGTAAAGCATGGCTGTCTCCACTTTGGGGAGAATTGACAAACATTACTTATTTCATATTGCTGTATGCATGATAATTCAAAATATTCATTCAAGTGTCATGGGCCTGACATAACATCCGAGTGTGGTGGTAGCAATGCTATTTCAGTGTGGAGGCAGTTGTGATCCTGTGCTCAGAAAGGAAAGATAACTATGGAAGCACCGCCCATGCCTGTCCCTCTAGAGAATTGTGATTACAGTAGATCTCTGATATCCCTGAGATTTGGGAGTTAGGAGAGAAAGATGGCTTCTTTGACAGCTTTGCTGTCTCTCATGTCCCAATCAGACAGATGGATGTGGGAAGTACTGTATAATGTAAAGGAAATTAATGGTTTTGTAAAGGAAAGTGGGGGTGTTGAGACTGAGACTTATTTTCCTGACTTAGTGTTTTCAAAATGCTGTCTCCTTCTGAGACACATTTCATTTGACAGTTTTGATAGTAGAAATTGCTTTTGTTTAAGGAACATTGTTTGCAAAGATAAGAAAGGTTTTAGGAACTGTTAAAGTTATACAAGCTCCTTTATAATTGGCTTTTCTGTTCTGCAAGAAATGTTCTCTAAGACATTTTAAAGAGGGAAGTCTTACTATATTTGAAAGTAGTGCTGACTGTGTGCTTCACTTTCTTCTTAAGCTTTTGGTAAAGTTGATCATAAATATTTGTTTAGAACCTTACATGTATTTGGGAAGGGATTGTGACAACTTCTTCATCTTGTTAAATTACTGTATCACTTCAGTGTGTTAGTGTTTGAGGATTAACAACGTTCCTCTATAGAAGAAGCGAACAGAGATGCTCTCTGTCCAGTACTCCTTAAGCATTGAATCTTTCTCAGCAACTGTTGAGAAGCCATCTAGCAGGCTTCTCCATATTGGAGAATAATGCATAGGCATAATTGCTTTATATATCTTGTTGGGACATGCTGATAACTTCACTATTCAAATGGATGTTCAGGCTGTCTGTGCTTGTTTGATAAACTGAAAAATTTACAGAGTAAAATTCTTCTGCTTGGATTAACTGGGTTAAAAGTGATATTTTAGCTGATTCTTGTTAGGACAATGACCTGCTTCTGTCTCTCCAGCAGTAAGGGAACAATTAGAATTAAAATGCTGAGAGAGTGGTTTTCTTCGGAAATGATTAGATTACAATGGAAAATTGGAAGGCAGCAGTGAGGAAAGTTAACATTGGATTGCAATGCTGACTCTTATCTAAGGTCTCATTTAAAGGACTACTTATATCTGTAAATAACCTGCCAGTCCCCATGTTGTGGCAAAGGTTAGTGTGTATAGACCCTCCTTGGGGAACTGATGAGTTTATAAATCTCTTCTGGAATCGTAGTCACTGAAACTATTTGCCATCCAATGAAGATGGACAGGGGCTGATCACTCTTGTCTGTAGGATGACAGTGTTTCCATCTACAGTCTACTCAGGGACTATACTGTACTATATGGACACCCCTATAGCTTGTGCAACCTTTGCCATCTTGCTCCTCCTTTCTGCTAAGGGGCTGGGTACTGATACACATCTGAATACTACTACATTGGACAATATGAATTTCCCATTGAATTTTAGCAAAATTGATATTTTGTAATTTTTTCCCTTCCCCGTTTTCTAGGAGTTTGTCTGTATATTTTTCCTTGAGCACTATTAACAAAGCTGTGCCACTTGATTTCACTTTGATCATTTGAGTTAGAAATCTGGAGTCCTTGTCTGCTATTCTCGAATGTCTCTCAGACATCTAAGCATTGCTTTCTCAGCAGGGCGCACAATTTTAACAAAGCATATTTGCATGGACTTCTTCACAGAGTAGGATTCGCTTTCCTTCATCATTTGTCTCCCCTCAGTTGCGTGTAAACTCTGAACACACTGTGAAATTTCATCTTGGTTTAAAAACATCTTACCAATGTTCAGCTCGCCACCTAGAATAATATTTGCAACTGCAGAAATAGCTATAAGTGAATGGGTGTACAGAATAATCATATAAACAATGGCAATGTTTTTTCTAACAGAAAATATTGTTTCTGCAAAATCAGAGATCTGAAAAATCTGCAAAATCTGAAAATAGTTCAGCATTAATCTGTGTCCATCTGAGATTTTGTGGTGTCTCATGTCCCTCTTCTCCCCCCATGAGCCAGGCTCTAGGCTAGACTACATTTCCCATGATGCACGATAGTCTTCCTTCTGGCTGAGTTGCCAAAGTACCTTATGGGAGATGTAGTCTAGACAGGAAGCCTGGCCTATAAGGAAGAATGGAGGCATGAGATGCTGCAGGGGCTCAGGAAAATGAAGTTTGATGTGGAACTGGGAGTAAATTTGACATTTCAAATCAATTTTTTTTGGAACTTTTCATTTCTCAAAAATCTTTGATGTTGACCTTTTGGCCTGATTCAGCATGGAAACTCATGTTGAAATATTAAAAATTGAAGCAGAACATAAATTCTAATTTTCAATCAGCTCTAACAAATTCCTCTCAAAGCCTTCTGGTGAATTGCAATGGAGGATGTTGCATTCTCTTGTGGTAACAAGCCAGTTTGTGAGCTGAATTGTTCCTCATTAGAGTTAGGTGAACCATCTGCAACAAACTTTATCAGATGTAGGACCGAGTTTAAAACTCATTGGAATCAAAGGAAACACTCCTACTCATTTCAATGGGTTTTGGATTAGGCGGTTAACCCTATTATTTCGCTTTGCAAATTGTTCATGCACATTTTTTTTCAAAATAGTTGAACAAATATTTTGTGCAAACAAATTTTAATCTCACTGTGGCTCACAAACTCCAAGCTGAGTAATTTTACTAGTAATCCATGTTTGTGATTCAGATGTCAGCTGTGTGATTTGGGCAACTAAAATTATTTGGCATTGCTTCTGTTCCCTGACTGAAAGGCTCAACCTCTAGGAAAACATAGGCCTGATTCTCCTCTCATTTACACTAGAGTAAATCAAGGGTATGTACACTGAAGTCAAGTTACACTGGTGTAAAACCCAATGTAAGAGAAATCAAAATCAGGTCCCACATCTACCTCACTCAAAAACAAAATTGTTTGGTCACTAAATGAATTTCATTTTCTGATTAAACTAATCCAGAATCTGGCACAAAAAGTTTTTCCACAAACATTCCTATGAATAAAACTTCACTCCAAACATATTATGAAACAAACAAAATGAAAGCAAAAAAAAAGCCTGAGCTAGGTGGGAGAGATTCTATTTTAGAAGGTGCTGAACTATTTTATGAATAATTTCTCACTATTCACCCAGTTCTATTCTTGCTGTTATTAAACATTAAGCTCCCTGTTGAGACCCACAAACAGGAAAAAACAATAGCCCCCTTTTCCCTCACTCTAAAACTGACTTTTTCGCAAAAAAGGAAGTCCACTGCTCTTCTTCCCACCTACTCAAGACCAAAGTTTGTTTTAGGAGTAAAATGCAGTTCATATGTACAGCCTATTTGGCCACTTTTTATAATTAGCCAGGCTAAACTAGCAGTTTTCAAATCCTGTTAGTATAAAGAAAAAGTGGTGGGATCAAAGGGACATGATAGGCTCTGTGTTTGCAGAGTATTAACTGTGACAAGAATAAATATTGATTATGCACTTTATAAAATGACCGATAAGCATTTCAGTATTCTGTGAATGCCTGCTGTTTGTCCCTGATAGATTGCTGCAGTCTCCCTGAGGAAAAGCAGCTCTAAAGTTAAAGAATGCTACATTGAAAGAGGGGGAGGGAGGGGGCGAATCTTGTTAATGGAAAATTGTGCAGCCTTTACATAATTTTAATTAGTCTTTTAATTTTATTCTTTCCAAAGTCTATAAGGGATATAAAAAAGAGCTGCATTGGGAGATTCTTCATAAGTCTCAAAGTTAAAGACATATGGTAATTCTTGTAGAACAACATCTCGTTGTATCATATAAATTAATACCAGGCCCCAAGCTCTGCTATAAACTAAGAATATTGTACTAGTAATGTGAAATTTAAGAGTCCAGCTGCTATAGTTATGGTTGAGGGAGGTGAAAAGAGAGCTTTCTTTTTGTTCTGTCCTGGTGTGATTAGGATGAGAATTTGTCCCCCAGTTCTGCTGTGATTTAAAGATTGCAGTTATTTATGTAGGTTTTGCTCTCTATACTCACCACAGAAGAACAGCTATAAGTTATAAATAGAGGGAAACACCATGATCTATAAGTGAACTTCAAAGTGTAATCTACCTGAAATTCCAGCTCTTTAATTAAAAAGAGGATCCATTTTACCTCTCCCTTTCTCAGATATAAAGATTTCCAGGAAATATTAGCTCAGTGGCACATCCACATCTGGAATATTGGTCACCTTTATGATAGTCTGAGGAATGTATCTGTCAGCCTATGAATTCCTTTTTATTTTATGGTGAAAAAAGTTCCAGAGGGGTAGCCGTGTTAATCTGTATGCAGCAAAAACAACAAGAGTCCTGTAGCACCTTAAAGATTAACAAATTTCTGCAGGCATAAACTTCGTCAGATGCATGCAGCCCACGAGAGCTTATGCCTGCAGAAATTTGTTAGTCTTTAAGGTGCTACAGGACTCTCTTTTTTTTTATTTTAATGAGTAGCATTTATGATTGTAACTGGACTAGAAACTTCTTTTTGTAGCAGGAGCAGACTATGTCTGGAAAGCTGAAACAGGGCCATCAAGGAATTATCAACATTGAATAGCGCTACCCTGGCAGAGCTGATGAAACAATGGAGTTGTTCTCAGCTGAACCACTGATTTAAACTACCCTCTGCCCACTGCTCCCACACTAGGTTGGAGTATGGAAAATGCCCATTTGAAGAACAGGAAAAAAGGTCAGGCTGATTTTTAAAGTGACAGGTTTTCTGAGCCAGGGGAGCCATTCCAACGTGGAAATAGAAGATGCAGCTGGAGGAGTGGGGGTAAGAAAAGCTTCATCTTCCCCCAAGGATGTTGACCGAACCCAAGGATTCTCAAGACTGGAAAGAACTCAGGGTGTGGGGAAGGTTCATTGTTTTGCCTAGATCTGCAACTCCCTTATACGGTCTAAGAATAAAATGTGTGTGTGGTTAAGAAGTTTCTTTGCAAAGACTGCGTTCCTTTCTTGAGCTGTCAAATAGTCCTCAGAGAATTAAGCAATAAGTTAGAGTGTCCTATGGGCTGGAGCTCTGGAGGGAAGCATGCATGGGGGATTAGGCATACTTCAAAGATTTAGCACTGGTCTCAAGGCCTAGAGCAGGGGTTCTGTAGACTCCCACCTCCCAGGAAGGGGACCCAGTCAAGGATTGTGCACCTCTGAAGTGTGCCCTAGAGGCCCAGAGTTAGAGACAGTGACTAGATGCTGCCCAGACCAGGGGACTTGAAAGCATGTGGGATGCAAAGATTAGCTGGGTCCACTAGTTGGTGTGCATTCAGGGGTGTAACAACCAATCAAAAAAGGCAGAAATTGAAGAGGTTCCAAGATGAAAAATGAAACCATTAGGGATGTAGAAAAATTTCCATATGAAGATAGATTGAAAGGATTGAGGCTAGTTAGAGGGAAGAGGAATCGGAGGAGACAATGTATAGAAAAAAAAATAGTGAAGAGATGGAAAGTCAAGAGCTCCTATTTACCCTTTTTGATAACACAACATCAAAGGGACATTCAGTGGAACAAAGTTAAATTTTAAACTGGTGAAATACTTAGTATAACACATTATTAACCCATGGAACTCACTGCCACAAGATAGTAAGACAATGAGCTTTGTAAGATTCAAAATAGGTTTACATATTGATACTGATCATGAGAATTATCCTGTAGGAAAATAGGGATAAGGGCATACCACATGATTCAGGGCATTAGCCAAATACTAACTGATGGTTGTGGCAAGAAGCACCTCTGAGCGGATTATTCCATAGTGACCTGCAATGGGGTATACTGGCCCTTTCAAGCCTATGTGGGTGGGGTCTTGGGGGCAAGGCCATTCTATTCCAGAAGTTCTGGAGCAGAGACCCAGGGAATGAGAAAGAGAAAAAGAGAGAGAAGTAACACTTGCCAACTGGCACAACCTCAGGCTACTCTTTCCCTTAGACCCTGGGAAGAGGTGGCTTGTGATATAGGGTGAGGAGCAGGGCTCCCCTCCCTCTTAAACAATCAGGACAAGTTTCAGGAAGGAGGACATTATATAATCTGCTTCTCACCCCATACATGGATGATACCAGTAAGAAGAAGCCTGCTAGCTAACTTGTCACAGGCAAGGGAGAATAAGAGTGAATTGTTTTGATTCTGCCTCTAAATTTTGCAGGAGAGTTGGGAAGTCCCACCCCAAAAGATGCCCGAAAAGAAAATGATGTTTTCTTTAAAAGGTGTTTGTTTCAAGTTTAGCTTATCTGAGAGGATTTATGGCCAGTCTGGGTGGAAATAATTTAAAGGGCCAGCTGGGAGAAGTTGACTCAAGGGCACAGACTGCTACAACTGGCATAGCCATTGGGATCTTGCTGGTGAAACCCCCTTCTAAATGAAGGGAAAATGGAAGAGATGTGAAAATTCATAATGCAGCAGGCCCAAGGAGCAGTCCAAGAGGCCCACCAGCAATTTATGAAGGAGCAACAGTTGTAAGAGCACCTTGTGTTGCATCTGGTGAGACCCACCCCTTCTCTTGAGCGGAGTTCAGTTGCTTTCCCAACAGCAAGCCCCAACTCTTGGCTTGTTAAGTTAGGAGCTGAAGATGTCCAAGAAACTGATCTGGTCACATCTGAACAATTGGCAACAGTACTAGGGTGGTTCAGAGAGTCCTGGGACATCAGGCTAACTGCATTTATAACTAGAGAGGCTAAATAAGCATATCAAGATCTGCACGAAGAACTGACCCAGAACTGACCTAATTAAGGAAGCCATCCTGAAGAGAACAGAGATCCCTGAGAAGGCTTACCAAAGTCTGTTCAGGACTGAAAGTTTTCCTTCAGGTGATCAATCAGAAAAGCAGTTCATAAGTGATATCAGGAAGGAGAAAAAGGTGAATCCCTGGTGATATCTGGGGTTCCAAGTATCCGGATTTATAAGGGAAAGCCAAGTGCTCACCCCAAACAGATCAGCACATTTTTCCAGAAAAAAAGAAAGACCTGAGGAAACTACAAGCACCAGGGATTGTTTCTGGTGCTGACAGCCTGCACATAAAAAAATTCTATCTGTTTAATGGAGTGTGATTTCTTGGGACAGACAGACAGACTAGTAGCTTTGCCGCAGATACACCTGATAGAGCACCCATGACATTTCTGCTGTCTGTCCAAAACGAAGGAAAGATCATATTCTGACCTACTGGACTCAAGATGTGATCAAACATTGGCCTGAGGGAACTGGATATTAGTGGAATACTTGCAAAACACAGATCTTCTTGTTATTTCATGTCATATGGAGATGCAAAGCCATTCTCCACCACTGCTGTTGTAATGTGGGTGGGGAATCATGAAGAAGAGATTCAAACAGGACTTTCAAGAACCTTATCCACGGTACAGTCAGGGCCTGGACAACATGGAGGAAATCTGCCCAAGGGGGTCTACATTTAGTGTCCCTAGAAGACTTGGACCTTTAACTACAGGTCCTGGCCCCATAAATCAGAGATGGAAGGCAAGATGGCTAGAGCATGCATTTGAATGAGATGAAGGGAATGAAAAATAAAATTGCTAGCACAGATATGGGGGCTGAGGAAGATAATTCCACTGATCAGGAGACTGAGGCTAACTGAGGAATAGAAGAGGGCCTGACTAGACCTAATGCTGGCCATTCTGGATAATTATTTTGATGTAGTGGCCGAGCTATGAGCAGATCCATCCTTGAGAGGGACATGTCGCCAGCTGGCAGTGGTGAACGGGAAAGTCATTAGGCAAAGGCAAAGGCAAGCGGCTAACTATCTCCGCTTCATGTTAGAGACTGATCTGCTGAATCATATACAGCAGGATCCAACCAGAGGACACGTGTCACCAGTTTCTAGCACCCTTGCCGGCCCAAATGGAAATCCTACGGCTGGCAGGCATTCTGCCCTGAACAGGTCATCGATGGTGGGACAAAACTTTAGAAACATCGGTTAGCCTAGTTTGTGTGGCCAGAAATTTACAAGGCAAGGTCCAGGCTTTGTGCATCCTAGCCAGAATACGAATAAGTGACATCCAGAGGAAATTATAGGCTGTCTTAATCCTGCTACCCCTAGCTGACACTCCCTTTGAACAGATGGGGATAGATGTAGTGTAACCTCTGGAAAAGAATGCTAGGGGTCTAGGTTTATTTTGGTCATCCCCTTCCACACAGCAGCTGCCCCTGTATTTGCTAGGCAGTTACTGCCCTCTGTCA
The DNA here is from genome assembly GCF_026122565.2 of Emydura macquarii macquarii. NCBI lineage: Eukaryota > Metazoa > Chordata > Testudines > Chelidae > Emydura > Emydura macquarii. The sequence continues at coordinate 5,785,511 of NW_027133667.1, forward strand.
GACCTAGCCAGGAGAATATTGGCACTACCTTTGTCCCACCGATGGAGAGGTATGTCAGCTACTGAAAGTGAAACTCATCTGTACATTGGCCTACTATCCACAAATCAACAGGTTAGTGGAGTGGTTCAACCACACCCAGAAATACATGCTGCAGAAGTTCATGGAAACAGATGCAAAAGACTGGAGAGATCATTGCCCTGTCGTTCCTACAATCCATAAGGTGATTCAAGCATCTACACGGTTTTCCCTTTCAGAGCTTTAGTATGAACAGCCATCAGGTGAAGACCAGTCTTTGAGAGAAGAATGAGAGGGTCATCCCCTTGCAGAAACACCTTAATCCAGTACCATCCTGAAGATGAAGGAACTGCTGAACATCTTGGAGCACTCAGCCCAGGAGGATCTAGCTAGAGCCCAATACATTCAGGTGGAACAGTATGACAAACAGGCCTGGAAATGGGTATTCCAGGCAGGGGACGGAGTCCTGCTCCTCCTTCAGTGTTCAAAGAGTTAACTCCAAGCCAAATGTCAGGGACTAAATGAGGTAGAGGGGAGAGTAGGTCCAGTAAATTGATATCCAATGCCTAGACAAGAGAAAAGAAAACAGGATCTACCACATAAACTTGTTAAACCCCTGACAAGAATAGGAAGGATTAGCCCTGCATGAAGGATAGCCCTGCAGCCTCATTGTTCTGGTACCTATACATGATGGGAGACACTTAGAGAAACATATATGTAGTGCTGGGGAGGAGCCGGTGGTCGTGGTACATGTAGGTACCAGTGACATAGGGAAGGATAGGAGAGAGGTTCTGGAGGCCAAATTTAGACTGCTAGGTAAGAGATTGAAGTCCAGGGCCTCCATGATAACATTCTCTGAAATGCTTCCAGTTCCATGTGCAGGGTCAGTTAGACAGGCAGAACTGCATGGTCTTAACGCGTGGATGAGACAATGGTGTAAGGAGGAGGGGTTTAGATTTATTAGGAACTGGGGAGCCTTTTGGGAAAGGGGGAGCCTATACAGGAAGGATGGGCTCCACCTAAATCAAAATGGAACCAGATTGCTGGCACCGTAAAATTAAAAAGGTCATAGAGCAGTTTTTAAAATAAGGGCTGGGGGAAAGCCGAGAGTGCGGAGGAGCATGTGGTTTGGATAGAGGCATAGCTTAGACGAGGACCTATTAATGGAGATTCTCTATATCCTAGTAAGGAGGAGAGGATGGAAGAAGATAAAATATGGGTAGGATCTGATGAGCAACAGCCAAATGAAAAAGAGTCCCATTCAGTTACATCACATAATGGCAGACAGCTAAAAAATGTCAATTATTAAGTGCTGATTTACAAATGCCAGAAGTCTAAATAATAAGATGGTTGAACTTGAATGCCTTGGGCTTAATGAGGATATTGATAGAACAGGCATCACAGAAACTTGGTGGAATGATATAATCAATGGGGCACAGTAATACCATGATACAAAATATATCAGAAGGACAGAATAGGTCATGCTGGTCAGGGAGTGGCACAATATGTGAAAGAAAGCATAGAGTCAAATGAAATAAAAACCTTAAATGAACCAAACTGTGCCATAGAATCGCTATGGATAGTAATTCCATGCTTGAATAATAAAAATATAGCAGTAGGGATATACTACTGACCAGGATGGGGATAATGACTGAAAAATGCACAGGGAAATTAGAGAGGCTTTAAAAATAAAAATAATAATAATGGGGGATTTCAACTATCCCCATATTGTCTGGGTACAGAGCAAACGTTTCTTGACATATTAAATGATTGCTTCCTGGAGCAGCTAGTCCTGGAACCCATAAGAGGACAGGCAATTCTTGATTTAGTCGTAAGTGGAACACAGGCTCTGGTCCAAGAGGTGAGTATAGCTGAACTGCTTGGTTATAGTGACTCTAACATAATAAAATTTAACATACCTGTGTGGCGGAGGACACACAAGCAGCCCACCACAGCAGCATTTAATTTAGAAATGGGAACTACACAAAAATGAGGAAGTTAGTTACACAGAAATTAAAAGGTACAGTGCCAATAGTGAAATACCTGCAAGCTGCATGGAAACTTTTTAAAGACACCTATTTAAATGTACACTCCAAATTAAAAAACAGTCAGAGGACCCAAAAATTGCCACCATGGCTAAACAACAAAGTAAAACAAGCAGTTAGAAACAAAAAGGCATGCCTTAAAAAGTGGAAGTTAAATCCTACTGAGGAAAATAGAAAGGAGCATAAACTCTGGCAAGTGAAGTGTAAAAATATAACTAATAAGGCCAAAAAAGAATTTGAATAACAACTAGACAAAGACTCAGAAAAAATTTTGCTGTTATTTTTTAAGTACTTCAGTACAGCAGGAAGCCCGCTAAACAACCAGTAGAGCCACTGGACAATCAAAATGCTAAAGGAGAACTTGAGGAATACAAGGCCATTGCCTTCAATGAATTCTTTGCATCAGTCTTCACAGCTAAGGATGTGAGGGAGATTCCCAAACCTGAGCCATTCTTTTTAGGTGACAAATCTGAGGAACTGTCCCAGATGGAGGTATCATTAGATGAGGTTTTGGAAGAAATTGATAATTAAACAATAACAAGTCACCAGGACCAGATGGTATTCACCCAAGAGTTCTAAAGGAACACAAATGTGAAATTGCAGAACTACTAACTGTGGTTTGTAACCTATCATTTAAATCAGCTTCTATACTATTTGACTGGAGGATAGTTCATGTGACACCATTTTTAAAAAAAGGCTCCAGTGGCAATCCTGACAATTACGGGCCGGTAAACCTAACTTCAATACCAGGCAAATTGGTTGAAACTACAGTAAACAGAATTATCAGTCACATAGATTAACATCTGAGCTACTTGGTGGGGAATGGATGCATTCAACCCCTCATGGACAAAGAAGTGTTACATTCTCAGCACAAACAAACGAGATAATTTTGGGTGTTATTAGGATATTATGGCGCTTGGTAGCCCAAAAAGCTACCATAGTTTCCCACCAACTAAATTGATAAAAGAAGCTAGTTTTTGCCAAAATGAGTGAATTGATCACAAGCTTCATCCCACAGAAGGAATTCCTGGCAGTTTGGCAGCAGTAGTGCTATGCTACTACCTTATGCAGAAATCCATTCACCATAGTTGCTGTTCATGCATGTTTATGGTGGCTTGAAGTTATGAAAGACATGAACACCTGAATTACCCAGTGGTACCTAGCCTAATAGCTCTTTGTCTTTACAGTTTGGCACTGACCTAAGAAACACTGTGCCAATGTGGGCGAGCTCGGCTTTCCCAAGATCTATAGGTCAGGAACACGGGACTGCTCTGAGGAGAAGTCTCGGGGGCCAGGCTACCCTGTAACAGGAGTTCTGGGGCAGATAGAGACCCAGGAATGACAGAGGCAGATACTGAAAGGAGGTAATAATTTACCAACTACTCTGCCTTTAAACCCTGGGACCAGGTGCTTTGTAGCATAGGACAGGATTCCTCTTGCTCTCCGCCAATCATGACAAGTTCCAGAAAGGAGGGCAGCATATATATAGTCTGCCTCTGCCCTCTTAATCAGAGGGAATGTGCCAGTTAAGAAGAAGACTTCAAGGTAATCCTAGGTGTGGGAGAATGAGATTGAACTCTTGACTCTGTCCCCAAACTGCGGAGGACCATTGGGAAAACCACACCCCAGCAGAGATGCCTGGGAAGAAACGGATGTTTTCTTGTGAAAGCTTTTGTTTCAAGTTTTCTTTGTTAAATTTCACTGCTAGTTTGGGCAGAAATAATTTAAAGGGTCAGCAGGGAGAAACTGGCTCAGAGGTGCAGCCAGCTACATGCCAGTTCCATGGTTTCTTGCACCTTCCTGTGAAGCATCTGTTATTGACCACTGTCAGAGACAAGACTAGTGGACCACTGCTCCAATAGGGGATTATAGGTACAGTGGAATCCTGATTACCTGACCCACTGTGGCAACACCAAATATTTGGAAAATTGGGAACCTGGATAAATGAGTCTACAGAACAGGCTGCTATGCTGGCAAGTTTGAGAAAGGGAGGAGCTGGCAGCAGGGGTCCAGATAATTGGGATTCTACTGTATTCAGTAGCTAAAGCACAGTCTGACTTAATACAAAACATTTTTTTTTACCCTGTTGACATTTGAGAGTTTTAGTGTCAGGTGAACCAGCATATGCAAAAATAGAAACTTTAAGCAACAGAACAGTCAATTAACCTTGAATAAATCAAACTGAATAAAACATAGGAAACCCGTGAATTTCCACATTGAAACAGGCCAATAGCCACCTAATCCTGTATCCTGTCTCCAACTGTGGCTAATGACCAATGTCTCAAAAGAAGGCATCAAACTCCAATAAAGCACCTAATTGTTCAGTACTGAACTATGGAGGTTGGTGTGGGGCAATTTCTCCCACACACAGCTTGTGATCAATTTATGTTCTAAAGCATAAGGATTGACAGCCATTGTATTTATTTCCTCATTAGTGTAACTGCTGGTGCTATTCCTATTAGAACATGCATATTTTTTTTAAAGCTGTATTTGAAATAAGGATGAGTGAACTTTGGATGAATTTTTAATTTGAACATATAATGCAGATTTCCCTTTAAAAATAATCCCAGTTGAATGTATTCACTCTTGGGAGGGGTGGGGGCATGGAGTTTAAATTACAGGCATTTTGTTTCACAAGCACAAACTAGTTTTGTAAACCCTGCAAGCTCCAAAAGTAGAATTCAAAGTTTTGCAAAACTTTGAACTTTGTAAATGTGAAAAAAAAATTGGGAAAACATGACATCAAAGTCACTTTTATAAGTATATGTCTCAGAGATGGGGGGCAATGCGGTAGATATGGAATTATTTACTTCTACATCACTGTGTCAAATCCAGTCCAGAAGTCTTTACCATCTGACGGATGTTCATTATCCTCATGTGAAATGAGTGGTTGACTTCAGTCCATTCCCTAGTGGGCATTACAAAACAATATTGTTTTTAGCATTAATTGACGTTAGCTACCACAGCAGAGGCCAAATATTGAACAGACATAGAAACTGAACTACTTTACTGCTTGGCGGGGGGAGGGAGGTTATTCCAGGACACCAGTGAAGATGAAGAGCAATCAGGAGGTAATCTTGCACTGCTGATGCCTCTAATTTGTCATTTGAATTAACAGACTTCATTATCCATGACTGGGTAATCTGTCACCTTTTACCCAGGGACCTCACCATGAACCTCCTTCTGGCACTGGTCAACATGACCATATAACAGTTCAGGAGGAGAAATCCAGATGAATGTAGGGCTATGGGTGCTCTGGAACTGTGGAGCCTATTTCTGCTATTTTGTCCATTCCTGGGCCGACTTCCTCGGGGGTGGGGGCGGGGGCCGGGCATCCACAGACTTTTAGGATTCCTTGTTGGAGCAATGGGTGTTATCTGAGGTTCCCTGCTCTGTCCCCGCCTCTGGATCCTTTGTGTTGCCCCTGTAACCTGCATTCCCATCCTGTATTTTCATTGTCACTCAATTATTTCTAGGATCTGTGCCCCCCACCCCAAAGGGATTGCCTTTAGTTGTCTAATGGGCTCTACTCACCAATTTGGAAATCATATAAGTTAGCATGTTTCAACCAGGGATCTCTCCAGGGACCTCTTTCCTGGCATTGGACAATGGAGCCATTTATCAGTAAAGGGGGAGGAAATTTGATGGTGCAGTTCTCTGCGACTGTGTAGCCTATTTTCTTGTAAGTGGCTAGGAAGGTGTGACTCAAAACACCCTGTATTCACACGCTACACGCTATTGTAATAATCTTTGTACAAAATATGCCTTGTGACGTATCATTTGAAAATGAACTCGTTGGTCAATAATTTGGTTAAATTTATGTTGCAATGCTATACGTAGTTATGAATTCCCCCCCGGTATGATGTTACTTGTTTAAAACCAGACAGCTGTGCCTTGGCAAAAGTTGATAAACAGGCCTAGCCTAAACACAGGAATGTGTTTTACCTCAATTTATATATAAATAGTAAACAGAACTATAAAGGGAGTGGGGGAGGATATTGCAGGCAACCAAACCATTTGCATTTTAGCAAACATGAGTGGGCAGAGGGAAGAGAGCATGGAGCCTCCTTCATGACCGGATTCCATGTCACCTTCCTCCCTGCTTGACTAAACTTTACTTTGAGGGGTAGCCTTAAGAATAATCCATTTCAAAGGTTCACTAGACTATAAAGGAAAGGGGCAGAAAACTCCAAGTTATCTCCTTCCCCCAAGACAAAGGGACAAGCACTTTTAGGCCTCTGGAAGAGATCCTGACTGAGAAGGGGGTTCCAGCCACAATCTTGCTGGCAGACCATGGGTGAGAAAAGCTGTCTTGAACCTAACCTTGCTAGATTAAGTTTTAGATGTTTAGATGAGTGTTTTCACTTTTATTTCCTGGTCACCATTTCTAATTTTCTCTCTTCTACTTGAACTCACTTAAAATCCTATCTCCTTTTGTTAATATACTTGTTTTACTATTAATCTAAGCCAACAGTGCTGTGTTTGCACTAAAGTGAATGTTAGCGTCCGTTAATGTGGCAAGCTGACGGGTTTTGTCTCCTCAAAGGAGCAAACAGATCTCATTCCTCTGTACGTTGCAGCTCTCTGCTGGATATATCAGAGCACAGATGGGAAATTTGGGACTGGGGGTGTGTTGGGGTCACCTGTTAACATTAACCAAGTCTGGTAAAAACAAAAGATAACTCCTGGCAAACTGTTGAGTTCAAAAGGGTTGAATCAGAGCTGTAGAGCATATAGAACGTGAAGTGCATGGTGGCTGCTGGCTGTGTGTACATCCAAGGCAGGGAGCCATAAGTAAGAGAAGCATTTTGAGGCACATAAGGTTATAAAACAAGCAGTAACAAAATCTCTCATTGGTCTGAACTGCATCCCAGAATGTTACAGAGGGATGACTGAGATGATATTGGGTGTCACTCAATTATTCTCCTTTTTCCTGAACCACAGGCTTACTGCTATGCTGAAACCCAGGCCAGATTTCAGTCTTTTCAGGTCTTTAAGGATCAGATCTTTTAAGATCACAGATTTAAACCTTGGAGCTATGATATGCAAAATCCTGAATATAGGTATCATTAACAGCTACCACTCAACCTCAAAGTGCCATACTAATTTTTAGTGAACAAACACTTAATACATATGCACACACACATGCAAACAGAACTAGGAATACTTTTGAATAATTTCTTAAAACTATTAGGTAGTAAAAGCTATTGCTGTTCCTTTTACAGACTTTCTCCACTTAGTTGCTATTACATATTTCAGTGCAAGATTTCAGCAGAATACACACTGTTGTTTCTTGGCAGTAAGTCTCCAACAAATGTCCAATGCTGAAAAGTGAGCTAGGCAAAGAAGGAATATAGGCTTCCTTCAGGAAGCAATGGGAAAATAAAGTTGGATGAGCATTCTGGGCTTTGCTTGAAAACTGAAGTCATTTGTGTATATTTTTCGGTGGAAAAAAAAATCTCATTATGAAAACTCTGTTCTTTCAGAGTTCTTTAAATAGGAGTTGGAGTCTGAACTTCAAAGATTTTCCCTTTAAATCTTCAAAGGGCTAAGTTACACCTCTTTTGATGCTCTCTTGGGGCATGTCTACACTACTAGACACAGCTGCGGTGCTCCAGCTATGCCTTTGTAGCCCTGAAGTATAGACACTTGCTGCAGTGAAGGAAAAACCCCTTCCATCCCGGTAGTATATTGACCTCCTGGAGAGGCAGTAGCTAAGTCCGCAGAAGAATTCTGCCATTGACCTAACAGTGTATATATGAGGGCTTAGGCTGACTTAACTATGTCTCTCAGAGTGTGAATTTTTCACACACAAGTGACATAGCTGAACCAGTCTAAATTTTAAGTGTAGACCAGACTTTGGAGTGGTGGCTTCAGAAGGTAGTACATATTTTTAAGGCATAGTATCTTTGAGGCCCTGCTTGGGATGTTTTCCTCACTGAAACCTACAATATCAGAAAAGTGGTGGTTTTTCCTCATTCTAATAATTTTAAAATGGTGTGACGCTGTGTGGAATACGAGTGACCATTTTTAATATAATTGATACCAATATTGCAAAATTGCAATGAATCTTACAACATATGCCACATAAGGTATCAGTGGAAAAGTTATGATTGGCTGAGCCTGATAATCTCATTTATATCCATGTATCATGAGTTATGAATACGAGTGATATATCTGCATTTCAAACCTGTGCTGTGTTTCTGGGTGACACACCCAGACAAATTGGCATCTGTATTGTCTAGCCTGTTTGATGACCCATCAAGGGCCATCAGAAGTACAAGGCACCCAGTGAGAAAAGCCAGGGGCTACGCCTATGAGTCAGCAGGACATGTAGGGACCTGCCTGTGAACAGCGGAATCCAAGTGCTTCTCATGCCCATGTGCTATGAGCTTGTGTTTGGGACAAAGGATGAACAAGTCACATGGCAAAGGACATAAAAGGCAGCTGCATCATCTCCATCTTGTTTTCAGTCCTGCTTCCTACCTGTGGAGTAAATTCTTTACAAACTGAAGCTTTGAACAAAGGATTGGTAGATCCATCCAAGCTTTGGATGTACTCCAAGAGGTCTTTCCAAGCCAGCAAACTCAAAAATGCTGTATGAACTTATATGTGGACTTTGAAGTCATATGTATGTATCCGATTGCTTTGACCATTTTAGCAACTCTCTTTTTCTTTGCTTTTCATTTATAATAAAACCTTGAGTTTTAGATACTAAACAATTGGCAGACAGCATGGTATTCTGGGTAAGATCCAAACTAATATTGATCTGGTAATGTAGCCAGTCCTTTAGGGATCAGAAGAACATTTTGTAAAGTGAATAGAGTTTTAAGGAACTTATCACTTTACTAGACCTATTTGCTGGTTGGGAGCCAGAGACTGAAATGCAATAAAGGGGGCTCTGTGATTTCTTTTTCAGACTTCTTGATAACCAATGTGGGGGATCAGGAGCATAGTTAGTGACCGGTTAGTTAATCTAATTATAGCACTAGCTAACAGTTTTGGGAACATCTTCTCTCCCTTTTGCATCCTGCCCTGACCTTGGCATTTTTAGTGTGGACTATGCTAGGCACCTTGGGTCACAAATGGCTTAACCCATTTTAATCACACTTTCCTGAGAAAATTCATCTTTTGGCATGAAAATAAGCATTGAAAATGTCCACCTCGGAGTAATTTATTGGAAAGTGTGGCAAGGGAGGCCTATTCTGCCCCTGTGGGTCCTGCGCTTTCAGCAGTTATGCTGGTGGCATGGCTGGGTGGAAGCAAGGGGGGGGGCAGTCCCAGGCCCCAACCCAGGGACCTTGCAAGGAGTAGCCTCAAACAGCTTAGGTCATGAGCTACTACCTTCCCTGGGTCACTTGTCCATGGCCCCCCTGCTTGTAGCCCACTTCCTGGAACTGGGTAGGCAGATTTCCCCCTTCCCCGCTTTAGTCTCTCTGTCCAGTTGCTTGAGCAGCACTGGTCCTCCTTCAGGCTTTTAGGGCCTGCATCCCCTGGCCCTGCCTGGACATGCTTCTCCCTAACTCCCATGACTTGGTGCTGACTTCTTCACCCAACTCCCTCTCAGCTGCCCCTGTCTGCCTGAAATGGAGGCTTTTAACTGCTGGGACAAGCTCCTTAATTGGCCTCAGCTGACCTAATTGCCCTGGAGTAACCCCAGCTGACTCACCCAGGGAATAAGGATTTAATGGGCCTGGGGCTGATATATATGCCTTCCAGCCCCCTTTTGTAGCTGTTGGGGACCCTGCTGACCTGGGGAGCCCCTGCTGCTGCTCCTTCTTGGGGGCCCTGCCTGCTTGCCTCTGCTGGCTGTCTGTGGGGGCCTGCCACTGCTGCCATGAGCATCCCTCCCCTGCTGCTGCCCCCCTGACCTCCACCCCTTCTCCCTTTTGTCTTGCAGCCCCCCCCTTCCCACAGTTTGCTCCTTGGTTTGGTTGTTTGTTTGCCCTGCCCTGCCCCGGTTTGCTCCCTGCCCTGCCTGGGCTCAGTGGGTTCACCACTGAGCCTTCCCTGCCCTGCCTTTGCCCCACCCCTCCCACTTCTGCTGCCCTTTCCCCTTGTGCTGTGGCCCCTGTGCTCCTGCCCTGGTGGTGCTCATGGCCCCCCTCTAATTACACCTCCCCTGCTTTCAGCCTAGCATCTGCCCGACCTCCATCTCTGGAGGCCGGGGCCCCTTCCCCACCCTTACCAGGAGACATGGGGTACACTGCCTCTTGGTGCCTGCCTCGCCCCACGGGTGGTGGGGCCCACAGCCATGGTGGTGGCCTCGAAGATGTACGGGAAGGTGGTCTTCTTCCTGGCATCGGAGGCCGCCGCCCAGGAGGCGGTGGTGACGGGCCTGGCGGTAGGGGCGTCCACGTCCCCAGTGGAGCACCTGGAAGACCTGGGCGTACGGGTGGTTTTCACCTCTGTCCCGCCCTTCCTCCCCAATGCCGCTCTTCTGCCTTTCCTTCAGCCCTGGGGAGGCCCATCTCCACCATCAGCCCGCTTCCCCTCGGCTGTAAGGACCCCGCCCTCCGCCACGTCCTCTCCTTCTGCCGGCAGGTGCAACTCCAACTGCCGCCGGCGGCGTGGCGGGGAGGCGCTAGAGGGGTCATTTCTGGTGCCCCATCAAGGGGCCCACTATCAGGGTCCATTACAGCACGGGCGAGGCCCGGTGCTTCCTCTGCCAGGTGACGGGGCACGTCCAGAGCGACTGCCCCCTGGGCCGGCAAAGTGGGGAACCCAGGACCCCCAGGATCCAGGGGGGCACTAGCCAGACCAGCGGCAGCGTCCTCCCCAGCCGTGCGGTCCCTGTGGCTGCCCCTCCTCCATCACCTGTCAACTCCGCTCAGGCCCCAGGGGTGCCTCCCTCGGTGTGCCCAGATGAGCGGACAGGCCCCGCTGATGCCCGGAGCAGTCTGGCAGGGCCTGCGGGGAGAGGGAGCCAGGGCCGCCTGGGGCGGGCGCTGGGAGAGGGATCTCCCCAGGGAGGGGCCTTTCCTTCCCCTGCTGCCCCACCTCCGCCTTCCCTCGTCCCATCCCCTGCGCTCTTGCCCCCTGGCCCTGCCCCTGCCGCCCAGCTCTCCACCTCGGAGGGCTGGGTGCTCGTGCAGGGTAAGCGCAGCAAGCGCAAGGCCGGGACCCAGCGCCCCCTCCCCCTCGTCACCGAGGGGGGTGAACGTCCCTACAAGTCCCGCAAGGGGGCTGCTGGACCCGGGCCTTCCGCCGCGCCCCCTGCACCGGCCGAGGAGACTGCAGCGGCAGCTGAGGGCGGTACCATCTCCCTCCTAGAGTCCCTTCTAGAGGAGTCCCCGGCCGGAGGCCCCTCTGCCCCCACGCCCCTCGCACCCCCTGCCGGTATTGAGGCTGCTCCCTCCTCGGTCCCTGCCGAGGAGGACCTTGTGGTGGCGGGGGAAGATTTCTCCTCCCTTATGGAGGAGATAGACGCCTTGGGCCTAACCCCGGCGTGTCCAGGGGCGGATGACCTTCCCGTCCGGAGGGTTTGGCCGAGGATGGCTCTCAGCCGCCCTCCCCTTTCCCCTCCCTCCCTTCTCCAGCCGATGGCCCTGCTCCTGTCCCCGAGGCCCTTCCAGGCCCCTCTCCCTCCCCGGTCAACGGTGCCATCTCCGCTGCAGCCCTTGGGGCGATGGCTGGAGCCGAACACCCGGGCCCCGGGCAGCTTGACTTTCCACCTCTCCACGGGATGGCCCCCCATCGACCCAGTTATCCCTCCCCGGGAGTGTGGAGCCCCCAGATGCTGCGGCTCCTGAGTCTGGCCCCAAGGCCATCCCCCCATCTTGCCTGACCCTCCGGCTCCCGGCCCCGATCCAGAGGCACCACGCCCCGCTGGCCCGGCCGCCGTGGAACTTTGCACCCACTCCTGACCCTGTTCCCCCACCTGTTCCCTGCAACGACCCTGCCCCTGTCTTGATTCCTCCCCTTCTCCTTGGTCCCGCCCCTCCTCCACTCCCACCCCCGAACCCTCCCTCCCTCCCTCCCCCACTACCTGTGTCCCCGCCGCCCCTGGAGTTGTCTCCTTCCCTATGGAGAGCTCCCAGGAGGCGGCCTTTGTTTTCACCACTCCCGGCCCTTTGGGGGCTGCTGTCTTCCCTCCGCCGCCGCCCCCGCCATCTGTTCCATCCAGCAGCGGGGCCGCTGTAGGGGCCGAGCCGGAGGACGAACCCCCCGAGGCGCTGCGTGAGGAGCTGCGCACCTTCCTCCGGGACTCACGCGGTGCCCGGAACCGGGTGAAGCTCGCACTGCAGCGCTGGGGGGACTACCACCGCGTCCTCCAGGCCATGAGGGCCATGTTGAAGGAGGGGAAAGGGACCGGGTGGCAGGACGCCACGGCCTACCAGTGGGCCCGCAGCTTCCGTGACACCCTGATGGTCTTCAGAACCGATCACGGGCTGCTGCGGAGCCCAGCGAGAACCGCTGGTGTTCCTGGCCGCGAGGATCCCCCCCAGCCCTCCTCATAATGCCAGTCACTTTTGCCACCTTGAATACCAGGGGCTGCAAGATGGGTCTCCACAGGACGCAAGTGCTCTCCTTCCTTCGGGAGGGGGGGTACTCCGTGGCGTTCCTGCAGGAGACCCACACGGACCCAGCCGCCGAGGCCAGCTGGCGGCTGGAGTGGGGAGACGGGGTGCACTTGAGTCATCTCTCCGCCCGTGGGCGGAGTGGCCACCCTGTTCTCCCCCAGCCTGCAGCCCGAGGTGCTGGGGATCACCAAGGTTGTGCCGGGCCGCCTGCTGCACCTCCGGGTCCGCATGGAGGGGCTGGCGTTGCATCTCGTCAACGTCTACGCCCCGACTGCGGTTCTCCCGGCGGGTGGCCGCCTTCCTCGGTGCCCTGGATCCTCGCGAGTGCCTGGTCCTGGGCGGGGACTTTACCACCACCCTCGAGGAGCGGGACCACACAGGGACCGAGCAGTGCCCGGCCGCCGCCGCCGTCCTCCGGGAGATTCTAGACCACCACTCCCTGGTGGACGTCTGGCGGGACCACCACCCGGACGACACCGTCACCTTCACTTTTGTCCGGGTGGGGGAAGACCGGTCGCGCCACTCCCGGTTGGACCGCATCTATTTTTCCCGTCACCATCTCTCGCAGGCCCACTCCTCCAGCGTACGGCCGGCCCTGTTCTCGGATCACCACTTGGTGACCGCGATGGCCTCTCTGACGGCAGAGAGGCTGGGGCCGGCCTACTGGCATTTCAACAACAGTCTGCTGGAGGACATAGGCTTCGTGGCATCCTTCCGGGAGTTCTGGCTGGTCTGGCAGGGGCAGAGGCGTGCCTTTCCCTCGGCGCGGCGCTGGTGGGACATGGGGAAGGTGCGCGCCCAGCTCTTCTGCCGCAACTACACTCGGGGGGCCAGCCGGCGGAGGGATGCAGGGATAGAGCAGTTGGAGCGGGAGGTCTTAGCGCTAGAGAGGCGTCTGGCTGCCAGCCCCGAGGATCCATCCCTCTGTGGAGCGTGCTGGGAGAAGCGGGAGGAGCTCCGGGCCCTCGAAGACCTTCGGGCTCGGGGTGCCTTTGTTCAATCCCGCATCCGTCTCCTTCGGGAGTTGGACCGCGGCTCCCGCTTCTTCTACGCCCTGGAGAAACGACAGGGGGCCTGGAAGCACGTCACCTGCCTTCTGGCGGAGGACGGCGCCCCCGATGGATCCGGTGGAGATGCACGGAAGGGCCCGGGCCTTCTATGCCGAGCTCTTCTCCCCGGATCCGACCGATGCCGCCGCCCACAGGATGCTCTGGAAAGAACTTCCCATGGTCGGCACGGACGACCGGGACCGGCTGGAGCTCCCTCTCACTCTGGCCGAGTTCTCGGAAGCCCTCCGCCTCATGCCCACCAACAAATCCCCGGGCATGGACGGGCTGACCGTGGAGTTCTACCGCGTGTTTTGGGATGTCCTCGGCCTGGACCTCTCCATCGTCTGGGCCGAGTCCGAGGCCAGCGGAGAGCTCCCCCTGTCGTGCAGGCGGGCGGTGCTCGCCCTGCTGCCTAAGAAGGGGGACCTCCGCGACCTCCGGAACTAGCATCCCATCTCGCTCCTCTGCACGGACTATAAAATCGTGGCCAAGGCCGTCTCCCTAAGGCTGGGGTCCATGCTGCAGGACGTGGTCCATCCCGACCAGACCTACACCGTCCCGGGCCGCACCATCTTCAACAACGTGTATTTGGTCCGGGATCTCCTAGAGCTTGGGTGTAGGGATGGTCTGTCATTCGCCCTCCTGTCTCTGGATCAGGAGAAGGCGTTCAACAGGATGGACCACGGGTATCTCCTGGGCACCCTGCGGGCGTTCGGCTTCGGGCCCCGCTTTGTGGGTTTTCTCCGGGTGTTGTACGCCTCCGCGGAGTGCCTGGTCAAGCTCAACTGGACCCTGACCGAACCGGTCAGCTTCGGGCATGGAGTGCGCCAAGGCTGTCCGCTGTCGGGCCAGTTGTACGCCCTGGCCATTGAGCCCTTCCTCTGTCTCCTCCGTCGGAGGATGACAGGTTTGGTGCTCCGTGAGCCAGCGCAGAGGCTGGTCTTGTCAGCGTACGCCGACAACATGCTCCTCGTGGTCCAGGACCCAGGCGACCTGGTGCGGCTGGAGGCCTGCCTGGCCGTCTACTCGGCAGCCTCCTCTGCCCGGGTCAACTAGGCCAAGAGCTCTGGCCTGATGGTAGGGGCCGGGTGGCGGGCGAGCTCCCTCCCACCCGCGCTTCAAGCCATCCGGTGGAGCGCGGGTCCGCTGCTCTATCTGGGCGTTTACCTTTCTGCCACCCATCCCTCCCCGGCAGAGAACTGGCAAGATTTAACGGACAGGGTGGTGCGGCGGCTCCAGGGCTGGACGGGACTGCTCCGGTGCCTCTCCCTTCGGGGGAGGGCACTGGTGCTGAATCAGCTGGTCCTGTCCATGCTCTGGTACCGCCTCAACACCCTGGTCCCGCCCCCGAGTTTCCTGGCCTACCTCCAGAAGCTAGTTCTGGAGTTCTTTTGGCCCGGACTGCACTGGGTCTCTGCAGGGATTCTGAGTCTCCCCCTGGAGGAAGGGGGGCAGGGCCTGTGCTGCATCCACAGCCAGGTCCACACCTTCCGCCTCCAGGCCCTGCAGAGACTCCTTTATGGTGCAGGTAGTCCAGCGTGGAGCCACTTGGCGCACGCCTTCCTCCGCCACCTCCACGGGCTCCGATACGACCGGCAGCTCTTTTTTCTCCACCCAAGAGGTCTTCCGCGAGACCTCTCCGAGCTGCCGGTCTTCTACCAGGACCTCCTCCGGACCTGGAGGCTGGTCTCTGCCTCCAGGCCCCCTTTGGTCCCCGAGGGGGACAATCTCCTCGCGGAGCCCCTGCTACACAACCCACAACTCAGTGTGCAGGTGGCGGAGACCCCCTCGGTGCGACGGAGGCTGGTCCTGGCGGGAGTCACTAAGATCGGAGATCTCCTGGACTATGACCAGGGGGACTGGGTGGACCCCCATGCGCTGGCTCGGCGTATGGGGCTCTCCACCCTTCGGACCCCCCGGCGCGTACTCCAGGAGGTGAGGGCAGCCTTGCCCCCCGCTGCTCACGTCTACCTCGAGCGGGTCCTGGGAGAGGGCGCTCCCCACCCGCCCCTCAGCCCTGGCCCTCCGGCACTCTTCATCGGGCCCCAGCCCCGCGAGCCCGCTCGGCCTCCCTACCCCCATGCACCCAGCCGGCTGCACGATCTGCAGCCGGTCCTTTTCCAAACCACACCGAGAGACCACCTTTACACGCTCGTGCTCCATACCCTTCACTTCCCCGCCCTCGTGTCCCGCCCCGACACCAAATGGCGGGACCTGTTGCCACCTCTGGAGGGTGGGGATCCCCGGTGGGCCAGCCCGTATGCCACCTTGACCCCACGGCCCGCCAGGGACATCATTTGGCGGCTCCTTCATGGAGCCGTGAGCAAGGGCGTGTACTTGGCGTGGTTCACCCCCCACCCCGACATCTGCCTCTTCTGCGGCACGAGGGAGACCCTGGCGCACGCATATCTGGAGTGAGCCAGGCTGCAGCCCCTCTTCCAGCTCCTCCAGAACCTCCTGCTGAGGTTCTGGCTTCACTTTTCCCCACACTTGTTTATTTATGCACACCCCATCCATGGCCCCACGAAGTCGTGGGACCTCCTCGTCAACCTCCTCTGGGCCCTGGCCAAAGTCACCATCTACAATACCAGGGAGGGGAGGTTGGCTGAGGAGGCGCCCTGCGACTGTGGGGCCTATTTCCGTTCCCTTCTCCGGTCACGTCTCTGGGCAGAGTTCTTCTGGGCGGCATCCACCAGCTCCGTCTATACCTTCCGGGAGCAGTGGGCGCTGTCTGGGGCTCTCTGCTTGGTGTCCCCTTCTGGTTCCCTCTATTTGACCCTTTGACCCTCACGCCCCTTCCTGTTTTTTCATTTGTTGTCCTCCATATTCAGTTGCGTTCTGGGTCCGGTGGCTCCTCCCCTTAGGCTGGGGGAGGGGCCTTAGGCAGTGGGAGGGCTAGCGCCCGCCCACTTCCCAGTTTGCAAATAGTAGCTGTTGGGGACACTGCTGACCTGGGGAGCCCCTGAAACTGCTGCCTTTGCTTTTTGGGGGCTCTACTGGCCTTCCTGCCTCCCCCAGCCAGCCGGGAGGGAGCGGCTGCGTGAGTGGCCTCTCTATCACCACCCCCACCAGCTGCAGAGGGGCACCTTTCTCCTGGTTTGCTGCTTCCTCCTCCTCCTCCCCCCCCTCCCCCTCACCAACACCCCATCCCCGCCTGTGGAGACCAGCCTCCTTGCCCCTACTGGGCCAACAGGTGTCCGTCCGCAGCCCCGGTGGTGGTCACCTCGAGCAGGGACTTCAGGAATTCTGTCACCACCATGGCTACTGCCCCCCCGCTGCTCTGGGGGGCGCGCCCTCGGCCAGGAAGAAGGGCCGTGGGGAAGAAGAGCAAGGGCTCTGCCCAGCCGGCGGCAATGCCACCTGTGGCGGGGGCCCCCTTCCCCTCCCCTTCTTCCTCCATCGCTGTCCCCTCCACCAGCTCTGGGGGCGGTGCCACTCCCAGGGCATACATCCAGGTGGCCACAGGTCCCCCGCTCGCTACAGCGTCACCTGCCCTGACTGCTGCCTCCAGAACCATCCCTGGGGGCTGAGGCCCCTTTCCCACCCTCACCAGGAAGCACGAGGTCCGGTGCCTCCTGGTGCCCGCCTCGCCCCACGTGGAACCCTATGTGCGGGCGATGGCGCAGGTGGTGGGGCACACAGCCACAGTGGCGGCCTCGAAGATGTACAGGAAGGCAGTCTTCTTCCTGGCATCCAAGGCCACCACCCAGGAGGTGGTGGTGGTGGTGATGGGCCTGGCAGTAGGGGGTGTCTATGTCCCCGTGGAGACCCTGGAGGACCTGGGCGTATGGGTGGTCCTCACCTCCACCCCGCCCTTTCTCCCCACCGCCGCCCTTCTGCCTTCCCTCTCCACCCTGGGGAAGCCCCTTTCCATCATCAGCCCGCTTCCCCTCGGCTGCAAGGACCCCGCCCTCTGCCACATCCTCCTGTTCTACACGCAGGGGGCCAGCTGGCGGAGGGAGGTGGGGATAGAACAGCTGGAGAGGGAGGTTTTAGCACTGGAGAGGCGTCTGGCTGCCAGCCCCGTGGATCCATCCCTCTGTGGAGCGTACCGGGAGAAGCGGGAGGAGCTCCGGGCTCTCGAAGACCTTGGGCCAGTCTGTACTCCACCTTGACCCCACGGCCCGCCGAGAATGTCAGTTGGCGGCTCCTCCATGGAGCCGTGAGCACAAGCATGTACCTGGCATGGTTCACCCCTCGCCCTGACACCTGCGCCTTCTGTGGCATGAGGGAGACCCTGGTGCATATTTATCTGGAGTGCGCCAGGCTGCAGCCCCTCTTCCGGCTCTTCCAGAACCTTCTGCTGGGGTTCTGGTTGCACTTTTTCCCACACCTGTTCATTTACGCACACCCCGTCCGTGGCCCCACAAAGTCACAGGACTTCCTTGTCAACCTCCTCCTGGCCCTGGCCAAAATGGCTAACACCAGGGAGAGGAGGTTGGCTGGGAGGGCACCCTGTGACTGTGGGGCCTACTTCCGTTCCCTCATGTGTTCACGCATCCGGGCCAACTTCCTCTGAGCAGCATCCGCCGGCTCCCTTGACACCTTTCGAGAGCAGTGGGTGCTGTCCGGGGTTCTCTGCTCAATGTCCCCTTTCGGTTCCCTCTGTTTGCCCCTTTGTGTTTTCTCATTTGTCCCCACAATCAGTTGAGTCCTGGTTCTGGTGGCTCCTCTCCTTAGGCTGGGGGAGTGGCCTTTAGCTGTGGGCGGGCTTGCATCTGCCCACCCACCCTGGACTCAAATAGTAGCACCCTTCTATAGCCTTCAGGTCTGGCCCAGTCACAAAAGTTATAAACAACTGATAAAGCAGGTTTAATGTGACAGCTGGAACTCAGCCTTAACTACAGAGGGCATTGTGTCTACCTCCAAGTATATCAGGAGGTATTAAAATAAGTATCTATTCAAATAAATGAACAAAATACATTTTGTGATGCAGGAACCAAAAATCTCTTTTCATTGTGTTTGTTTTTACTCACTTTGCAAACTTGTAATTTTCAGTTCAATGGGTCTCCCAGTCATTTGTGCATTAGAAGGTTCTGTGCAAGCTAATTAAAAGAAAGATGTAAAAATCCTAGGTGAAACAAACTGTTCTGACTCAATAAGTCCCCTCTATACACATCTCAGGACTAGCTTTATTCATTAACTCCGAGCAGCCGGTCAAATAGCGCATCTTTAGCTGTCTCTTCTATTCTTTTTAAATAGCAGTCAATTACCTCTTCTCAGTAATTTCTATGTTGGTCACAAACATGAAAGGGAATAAAACAGCAGAGATAGACCGAAGCAGAAATTAGCAACCTGGGGATATAAAAGGCAATGAGTTTCGATAGGACTAGCATACAGTTTTCTTTCATGATTAAATTCTATTTGAAATTATAAATCAAAGGAGTAGCCTATCAGAAGGCTGGAAAGTGTGTGAAATAAAAGAGATCTGTCATTTAGAAGAGAAGCTGTATTGTGATGATGAGGTGTTTCTGATGCTGTTTGACCACATGTGCAGATATAGCATCCGTACTCAATACAAAACTGTAACTTTTCAGATAACCCAAAAATACTGTACAAAGGCATGCAAGTGTCTGTGTCAGCACACATGCATATATTATGTATAAGTGCTGAAGAAGGGAGCTCTAACATCACAAATAGGACAGAACCAATTGGTCTGATTATAAAAATACCATTTGGAATCAGCTATTCCTTGGAAAACCCTAGGCAGGCAGCATTATGGTAAATATGAGCAATAAAATGAGATATAGTGGACATTTCTGGAAGGTTTTGTCAGTTCCCACTGAGCATACTTGGAAAGGAAAGGCGTCAGCAGGAGCCACAACGTTAAATGTTTTGCAGATACCTGATACAACTTTACAAGAGTCTCATAAATACAGTATAAAGGATGTCAAAGTAATAGTCCTCCTCGTAGATGCTGAATAGGACAGCGAAGGGGGGATGGCTTCCAGCCAGAGTGTCAGCTGAGACAACAGGCTCACCCATCTATACATTTATTAACTGTAGTTTTCCAGTGAGACCTTTTGACAAGGATGTTGCACATGCATACAGGTGGTTACTGTGTTTGGGGTCAACTGCCTACTTCAGTTCGCATGTCTTGGGCTCTAAGTAAAATTTGTTTATTCCCTAAGACTGATGGACAACAAATTTTTTGTTGTTTGCTCTGAACATCTATTCTGATACTTAGGTTTTTTTCCAACCCTCCCCACTCCAATCTCTTTATCTTAGTTTCATTCTTAGTGTCTTCTGTGCTTTGCTTTCCTTTCTTCCCTCTTCTCCTCTCTCCAATTTCACTTATCTCCCTTTCCAGTGTCCCCCTCCCTTCCTTTAGTCCTTTCATTCAGCTAATCCTCTAACAAAATCCTGCTAAAAATGTGAAAAAGTAGAACGTGATGTTTGCCAGCCATCCCATTGTTCATCCTGCTTGCTTATGACATCTCTTCCCCCCAACCCACCTTTGTCAGTCTTGTTTATTTAAGCTGTATGCTCTTTGGGGCAAGGACTGTCTCCTGATGTCTGTCCAGTGCCTAGCACAAAAGGACCTCTACCTTGGTTGGTGTCTATAGGCTCCACTGTGATACAAATAATACATAATAAATATTGATGATGAAAGAAAATGGAAGAGGACTACACCCTCTCTATCCAAATTCTAGACCCTTTGAGGCAATGGTGTCCCTGTGAATGGCAGCTGTCTCTTTCCCACTGGTTGCCAGGGCCCAAGCATAATTTTTTCGGAGCCAGTACAAACTTGTAACATGGGCCCACACACGTACCACAATCCCTCATCCCATACATACAATCTCATGAGCCATGAAAATGTTTTTCGTCATGGTAATGGGGGTTGCAGCCTGGGCCAGGCCCCTGAGCGCCTCTGGGCCCCAGTAAAGTGTACCCTTTTCCCCCCCCCATGGGCAGGCCCTGCTGGCAGCACAGCTCTTTCTGGAACGCATGCTGCCACTGCTTGAGTCTACAGACAGTTTTGCACCTGCAGTCATGATGGATATTCAGCAGCAGCTCTGGATTTGATCTCAGCATGGTAAACAAGGGATGGTGCATGGAGAGCACATAGTTTCCTTGCCTCCAAAATTCTGCAGATCTACCACCTCGCTGTGCTCCAGCAGATGAGCTTCCACAAGGCTGCACTTCTCTATTTCATGCCCCCAACTGGATCTGAGACCCCTTGCTCTCGTGGAAGCCTGTTATTAAAGATCGGTATGTGTGCATGTGATTCTTTTCAATAATACTGAACACCCAGTTTCTGCTGTTAATATCAATGAGTCACTTTCTTTCATATTTCTGAACACTATGCTTTAGCTTCAGTATTTAAGAAGCCATTCACACTCACTGGTAAGCATACATTCCATGCAACCTGTCAACAGGAATTCCTCCATATAGAGGGCAACATATGACAGTTCAAATCCTGCATGAATCCCACGGAATTGCACATAATTATCTGTACCTTTGCTATATCTTTAAGAATTAGCCGAGGTTAGGCAAAAAAGTGGAAAGTCAAAAATGGTTGTGACATAGTATGCACTGGACACTGGGGCTAGGTCCACCTGAGAAAGGTTAGATTCACAAACACTCACCCTGTGTTGTATTTTTCACCAGAATTCTATTCTATGCTATACAGATTCTTATACCACCTTCATCAGCATAGTATCTGAGGAGCTGGGGTCAAGGCAGGAAAGCATCAAGTATCTCGGAGAGCAAGATAGCTGGCATTCACTGGGTAACTAGGCTCCACTTGCTTATACACTGGACAGGAAGAGGAAGCCAGAGTGAGAAAGAGCTGACCCTGATTACAGATGTGGACTTGAGCAAAAAAGGATTCTGTTTATTCTGTGATAGTTTTCCCAAAGTACAAACAGTTTTTTAACTGGACTGATACAATTTCTCAGAAAAATTAGGTTTGCATCAGAGCTGATTTGTGCATTTTGTAGGAGCTGAGCTGAATGAATGCCACAAAACATTTTACACAAATATTCATTCGAGTTTTTGTACACATTTGCTTCAACTGTGTTCAGACTCCTCATATGTTCTCTCTCTCAATATACTAACAAACAAGTTTACTGGCAGGAACATTTGTGGAAGCAACAACTGTTCACACCAATACAAAATTATTCATGGAAAAAACTATTCATAATCATGAATGTTCTCCACCAGAAACCTGATTCTAAGGGTCACACTCATGCAATCAAGAGACAAACAAAATATCATGTGACCTATGTCTCCAATCAAATCTAACTGACATAGTTTAAGTGTGAGATTTTCAGTACCAAATCATCTCAAACTACTGGCAAATAAACTGTAGTTAGTTTTATACACACAAATAATACAAATGTTTTAAAAATTATATCGACTTCTGGTCAAAATACAAAAACAGAAAAATTGGGAAGATTTGTTGAGTAAAATTATTCATTTTGTTCTATTGCTTTGTATACCAGACAAGTCTAAACAATAGGGTAGAAGACACCCAGTCTTTAAGCATGTGTGGTTCGTACCCTGTTCTGAATTTAAACTAAAGATAAATGGAATTTGCTAATTTTAAAACTGACTCATCAGGGCTGGTTCTGTTTCCTCATTTGGATTTGAAATAATAAAAATTAGTCAAAGTCTGGAACATCATATTTAGTTCTGCAACCTAATCTACCTAAAGGTGAAAAGGCAGTACAGTCAATGTCCCGAAGTCCTTAGTTTTTCTGCTGCAAATGCTAACAAAGATGTCAGTCATGATGGCAGGTTTTATAATTATGTGAACATCTGTCTGCTGTACCAACACCATAAACTCGTTCCACAAAGGCTGTCCACCAGTGTTCAGATGGAAACAACCCTTGGTCACTTCTGGGCTGGGCCAACTGAAATGATGATCTAAGCATGATAAGCTCAATATCTCATTTTGACTCCCCGAGCCATCCTGTCAAATCAGGCAGCATAAGAATTTTAATCATCATCATCAATGGAGTGCTCACAAAACCCAATAGCTATGTTAACACATGGGAAGTAGTAATGTGTTGCCAGTTCTCAAGCCATGTCACCAGAGTTGTTATAAATTAGACAAGCACTTTTGAATATTTCCAAAGCCTTCTCAGTCTCCTGAGACCTGCACATTCCATATAACAAATGCTGATGATTAGACCAAAATTCTTTAATATATATATAGGGGAAAATGACACACGCAAAAAAGATCTTGTATTGGGTCTGCTAAGCATGATTAACATAGGTATGTCAACAGTAGTTCATTCTTCTAATACATTTTCATCATCTTTAGCACAACCATCCAGCATAGTTTACCCAAAATAGCTTTTAGCATTTTCACCTGATTTCTGCATCCATCGTTTATATTTCAGGTGAATACCTTTTCCAATACTCATTAAATAAGAGTTGCCCTTTTTTACCCAGTATGAGCTAAATATAAAAAACACTGTAGTTTCTAAACTCCACACTCAAGATATATGTGGCCCCCCTTTGTGTGCAGGTAACTGCTCACCCAAATAAGCACGTGTGTTCAAATGCCTGTTCGTACACGCAGCTACATATGGGCCTGATCCAACTGCCATTAAAGTTAATTGAAAGACTCCCAAAGACTGCACTGGGAGTTGGCTCGGCCCTATATGCACAAATCGGGATCTGCATGTGCCACTGTGTGTGAGCATGACTTATTCCCCATTTGTCTGCATATAAGCAAATATACAAAGGAAGAAGAGACACATATGTCTAGCTACTGACGCAATATAGGGAGGGACTGTATCTCCTTGTGTGTTTATACAGGACCTACCACACTGGAGCCAAGATCCTGATTGGGGCTTTTCTGCTTTACTTCAGTGTTGATATTTAATAATAATAGGCACCATACAAATGCCAAGAAGTTAGATAAAGAATGGAGATGCCTCAAGGGTCTGTGTTTGAAGGATTCTGAACTATTAAAAACAAAGAAAATAGAAAGAACAATATGTTAGATGCACACATCTGCACCAGTTCAAACCCAATCCCCAACCCACCAAGCTGTCAAACACAAACTTGCAGGAGAGAGAAAGATTTATTTATCCAAGCATCTATCTATGTACATAAAGTTTGTGTGGAAAGAGCTCTGGGGGAAACACTTCATGGCTGAAGAATGTTGTCTTTTATGTTTATTCACACCACAATTTTCTTGTTTCCCCATGGCATTGTAGAGTCAGTTTCTGTCTGGCTCTGGGTCAAAAGCACACCATCCATCGCTGGTGGTTTTTGCTAAGTTTCTAGAGTACAGTAGCATGGGGTGCAGTAGCATGGGGTGCAGTATCAATGCAGCTCTCTGAACTGGGTTTTATTTTAAACTGTAGTGTGGTGTACTTGAGTGATTTCTGGACCCTACAATATGGTTGTTTGTTCCCCCATATTAAAGATACCATGGTTTACAAGATGGAGATCTGATTAGTAACTCATATAAAGTATGCACTTCACCAAGATCAGGATTTCACCCTGTGTGTATATATGGGAAATCACTGCTTGGACCCTGTGAAACCCTGTAGTTTCAAATAAATTGTGTATGCCACACCACGTAATGCAACACAGTGACATTGGAATCCTGACAGTGAATAGAAGTGCATGTAGCTCATACTAAAATGTGCATTTAGGATCACGTGTTTCAAACTCTGCTTTGGGGTTTTATGATGTGTGGAATCTGGGGGACATTTTTTTAAATGATTTGTGCAGTAACATACTTCCCTATTCTCTTCCCCTAAGACATAGGGCACCAGGAAGAGCTGACAAAGCTCTTCTCCTTTCCCCCCTCAGGCTTTGCACAGCATTTCGAGGACATGTGTAAGCACTCCACTCCTCCTTTCACATCAAGAGCAGGAGGAAAAGCTGTGCAGCAAGGCCTTCCAACAAGAGACCACAGGGCCACATCTCTTCACCCTTCTATTTGGTGAAGTGGTGTTCTCACATCCCTAGGTGAAGGAGCTGGGAGGAAGAGAACTTCCTGAGGCCATGGGGTGGGAG
This sequence comes from Emydura macquarii macquarii, assembly GCF_026122565.2. Classification (NCBI taxonomy): domain Eukaryota; kingdom Metazoa; phylum Chordata; order Testudines; family Chelidae; genus Emydura; species Emydura macquarii. The sequence goes on from NW_027133667.1 coordinate 5,810,129, forward strand.
GGAACCAGGAGCTCTCCCTCTCCTTTCAGCAAAATAGCAAAAGCTGTCCTCCCTCATGCTCCCCTCTCTGTGCAGGTGTTTTTGCAGACGTATCTTCATACCTGCAATCTACTGATAGGCCTCCCAAATGCTCCAGTCCACCCCAAATCCCTGTTCCACCATACTGGGATTGGAGTTTCCATGGCACACAGCTCTATGGTGCAAAGGTGAGTCCTGGGGGTCTTTTTCCATGACACAATGGAATAGCACTGGTTTCATTGCCTTTTGAGCCATATACACCCAACAGAGGACAAGGGGAGCAAACATAACTTGGGCCATATTACATAAAACACCTTGGTATATACATTGTCAAGAATTGAGTGAAAGCATCAACATATGAGGAGATCTAGGTGCACAGCAAAGAACCATTCTGGGAAACAGCACTGGAGGATTGCTAGGAAATGCCTAGAATTTCTATTAGACACTCCTGTGAGGGATCTTGGGCCTCGAACCGAGACCCAGGGGTCCCCACGCAGTGCACAGACCACGACCACCACCTAACAGCTCACCTGAACGAGGGGTCCAGTTAAGCACTAGCTCACAAGGGGCCCTGCCCATGAAGCTCCTGATTGGGGGAGCTGTACAGCACCACTCATTGGCTGGGAAGATCTATTTAAACCAGAAAGTGACACAGGAAGTTGTCAGGGCAACTAGAGGAATTTCTGGCTAGTTGCTAGCATGAGCCCTGCCTGCTTTCCTGCCTAATCCTGTCCTCCTTATTCCAGACTCCTATCTGTTCCTGGTCCCTGCTCCCATGCCCTACCCCTGACACTGTCTCTGACTCATGACACGGCACCTGACTAACCATACCACAAACAAGCTGTCTGAACTGGCTCACAAATGGGATATCAGCCTTAGGGCAGACTTTTACAAACCAGGGCACAAACTATAATCCGGTTGCATGCTCTATAATTAGATTTCACCAACCAAGTATGAAGTGTGAACTCTTCAAGCACAATAACAGCCTTAACATCAAGTCATGGACAGTCCTCTCGAGCACACTGATCTATCTCGCCATCCAGGCAAGCCTGCCTTTAGGATAGATGGTCCTTTATACCAAAAATCACAACAAAGTTCACGCTACTCAGTCCCAAATGACCAGTCGCTTACCCAGGTCAATTGTACCTTAGATCTCTCGCCAAAGACAGCGCTTGTAGCCAATCCTATATTAAACAAACTGTGAGGGGGTGTACCAGAGCTTCTGAGGCCTTCCGGAAGGCCCTCCACTCCTGCCACAACCCATCTCAGAGAGGAGCAGAAGAGAAGTTCTCCAAATGACCTACAGTAGTTGCGGGGAAGCAGTCAATGAAGGAAGCCAAATGGAGCTGCCAATCAGGGCCCAGCAGGCTCACATAAAAGGAGCTGTAGGGCCAGTCATGCCGTTCCTTGCTGAAGATGGAGGAGTGTGGTCGGTGTGACTGGCTGGCTGAGGGAGCTACAGGACCTCGGACAGTGCAGTGCGGGCAGAGACCTGCGGGAGTGAGAAGGCGCTCTGGACTAATGGCTGGGACTCAACTAGGACAAGACACTGAGCTATGGGTGAGGAACATCCTGGGGTCATGAGGAAGTGGCCCAGGGAATCATTGCAGCAACACAGCTTAGTTAACGGGACAGGCGGACAGTGACTATCTTTAGGATCACTGGGCTGGGACCTGGAGTAGAGGGCGGGCCTGGGTCCCCTCCCACCAGCCACTGGGAAAGTGACCTGGACATTGATGCACCTCAGAAGGGGAACCGAACTCTTTTAGTGGCGCAGTGGGAAAGCTGGGACCTGAAAGGCCCAGAGTGGGTGAGGACATTGCCTCCAAGGGGAAGCCCTAGAGTACAACTCAGTACCGGGGCCAAGACAGTGGGATTAATTGAGGACCTAAGTCTGAGGGGGGCTACAGAGAGAGAAAGTGCAGACACCACACTCTGCCAAGGGGGCACTCGTGAGAGGAAGTGTGACCCCGTCACACTAACTAAAGGTTTATAAAGTAGGAAAAAGAAAGGAGTTATTTACAAGGTTAAAGCAGGTAAACATACACACACAAATAAGTCAGTCTTAGGTTTCTAAAAGCAACAGTAGCTGCTGTAATGTGCAAGCTCTATATGTCCTGTAGAGCTAAACTAAGCTAAGCAGCTTGGGGATCCCTTTCTTATGCTTCCTGGAATTTGGAGAGGGCGATATTTCTAAGCATAGTGATACTGATTCCCCCGGAGTTCAAAATGTGATGGGATGAGGGTTTGTGCACAACCCCTCTTCATGAGAGTTGGGGGAGCAATCAACAAAGTTTTTTGTCCACTGATGTTCCACAAAGGTTCAACTGGTGTCGCTAGGCCTTCTTTTGTTGGGCAGGATAGGACACGTCTTGTGATAAACTAGAATTTCACACATGGTAATGCTTCTTTCCCGACTTGTGGGGGTTTCCAGTTTCATACCACTTTTATAGTACAAAGCAAACACTTAAATATTACCGTTTAACGTGGGATTCAGATATTACAAGTGAAATTAACGCACGCATCCACTCACAAGCATTTCTTAAAGGCCAAACACTAAACTCGTTCTTATAAACTTAACATCTGTTTTAACAATACTAACACGCAGGTGAGCCAGACTGGTTTCCAACACTGCATTTGTCAGTGTTCAATGAATCCGAGGGGCCTTGGCATGAGTTGGCACCTGGTCTTCCAGCATCACACCCAGTCCATACAACTCTAAGCTATTTATATGGCTAAGTTTTACTAAGAATTTTCATACACAGCAGAAATCTCTGATTGCCCTTTTGCCTCTCCCAAGAAGCAACTAGGGACTTGTGTGTGGGTGGTGAGAATTAGGTTTTTTATTAGTTTTCTACAGTCTTATTTATCACCAAATTCCAATCCTCTGCTGAGTCTATGGGAACTCGTACTGACCACATTCAAAGAAAAGAGCATTCACACTCCCACCTTCCTTCTTCTTCCATTCTGTACCAGGTAAAGTTGGAGAGCTGGAAAGGCAGAAGATTTTGCTGAAATCAGGGCCAGCATGAGTTCCTAGGAATGCACCATACAGGCCTACTGCCAGCAAAACTTGAATTTTTAATATTCAATTCCTCACTCAAATAAAAAAACATAATTAACTTGACTATTTGTTCAATAAAATTTATTGAACATTTAATCAATATTCACGGTTATTAAATATTGAAAATAGCTAAATAAATACAGTCAAGAGATTTACATATTTTTGTCACGGATGTTTTTTTTCAGAAGGAGAAATTTCTCCTAACCAGATGTTAACTACTTTTCAAGCTAGCTTTTCACCTTTTCTCACTTCTAAATAGTCAATATTTTAAGAGCATCCCTCTTCTCTTAAAAACAACGAGAGTTCTGTGGCACCTTAAAGACTAACATTTATTTGAGCGTAAGCTTTCGTGGGCAGATCTGAAGTGTGTTTCTGCCCATGAAAGCTTATGCCCAAATAAATTTGTTAGTCTTTAAGGTGCCACAGAACTCTCATTCTTTTGCTGAAAACAGACTAACATGGCTACCCCTCTGGACTTCTTCTCTTAGGGGCTGGGACACAAGCTAAGAGATTTCCCTCTGTGTGTTTTTTTGGCTCTTCCAACTAGGTTTTCATGAAAGAATATTTTCTTGGGGTGGGGGCTGCTGCACATTGAGCTTCAGCCAGTGCCTACCATAGCCTCTATATTATGCCCAATATAATGAATAGGTGTCCTTCCTTTGGCTTCAGTGAGTGTTGGATCAGATGTCATATCTGTCCTCAAAATCCAGCCATGCATTTCTCAAAGGGTGTCTTAGCAGAATTGCTACAAATTCCAATTCTGCTTTGTTCCTATTTGCCTGGGATTTCCTGACATTCAGCCACATGGGTAGATGTAAGTAACTCCTTCCACTTCCTTCACCAATTACCTCTCATCTTGAGCATAGAACTCTCTCTCTCTCTGCGATGAGATCAGTTGAAAGAATTAGACTATGATTGTCCATTTGCTGATGCCTTGTGGAAATCTTTGATAAATTCAATATGGAAACAATTTAGCATGTACTGTCTGTTTTCTGTCGCTTGGGGGTATTTACATGAAAACTGCATCCTTATTCCTCAGTTCATCTGCACCTGCTGCTATTTCTGTACCTTAAAGTCAATGTGGGAGCTGGGCAAAAAACTCAGACATTTTACTCAGTAACAGGAACAGTCTTTTGTTTCATTCCTTCTGGATTTATTCTCTGGCCCCCCCCCCCCCCCCCCCCCCAATTTCACTTGGACTTTAAGATTTGAGTGAACCCAAAATCTCAAAGCAAAAGCTAAGATCAGGGAAATTAGAGAGGTGACAAAAATAGAAAACTCATTAATAAAGTTACAAAGAGATCTCACAAAACTGGGTGACTGGGCAAAAAAAGGGCAGATGCAATGCAGATTGGAAAACATAATCCCAACTATTCACTGTAGTGAGGTGGTGTGGCCTCTCTCAGAGACAGACAGGGAGGGACAACCTGATGCCTGGTGGGCAGAGCCAGAACAACCCTGCCCACCCCACCAGAAGAAGTATAAAAGGGGCGCCAGCTAGTTCAGTCTGGAGGGAGCTGCCGGAGGGGAAGGATGTCTCTCCACTGGTGCTGCCGTCCCAGCCTGACTACTGCCTCACTGGGGAGCTGCCGCCTGCCTGCAAGTGAGAGGAGCTGCCAGAACCGCCTGCCTGAGACTGGGAGGAGCTGCTGGCTGCCTCTGATGCTGAAGGCCTGTGGGCGCTACCCCGGCCATATATCCTGAGGAGACTAAAGGCAATGATGAGGCTCAGGTACTCCAGGGAAAGGGGAAAGGAAGGAGCCCAGGGGAGCTAGATGACAGTCTGATTGTGTTGTGTCCTGCAGCTGTGTCAGTGAGTTGCGGCTGGAGGCCCGCTGACCCAGTGACAGAGCACTCTGCCAATGATAGGGCCCTGGACTGGGATACAGTGGAGTCGGGTGAGCCTGCATCCCCCTGTCCCCTTTCCACACTATGCCTGGGATTGTCACCTCATCCAGGCTTGTGAAGCCTCAGAGACCCATAGACTATTTGCCTGTCCCACCCTGCTTGAACGGCCTGGTCTATAGGCTGCTTGTTTGCCCTGCTGCAGGTTATAGACTGCTTACTGTCCTGCCCTGCCCGAGGGCCTCGGTCTACAACATACTGCTGGCTCACCCTGCCTAGGGCTAGAGACAGCTTATTTGCCCCACTCTGCCTGAGGGCCTGTTTGCTCGCCCTGCCTAGGGCTGGAGACTACATAGATGCCTGTGACCTGCAGAAGGGGCCAGGGCCCATGCCCCAAACGCTAATTCCCCCTTTTAGTTTCTGCACCCACAGGAGCACAGTAGCAAGGGGGTGTGGCCTCCCTCCCAGATGGACAGGGAGGGAATGGCCTGACCTCTTACATACATATAAAATGATAGTCTGTATTAGTTATCACTCAAGACAGAAATCTTGAATTCATTGTTCAGATAGTTCTCTGCAAACATCTGCTCCATGTGCAACAGCAGTCAAAAAAGCTAATGTTAGAAATATTAGGAAAAGATAAATAGACAGAAAATATCATAATGCCATTATATATATATATATCTATAGTTTGCCCACACCTTGAATGCAGTTTCTGGCCACCGCATCTAAAAAAAATAATTAGAATTGGAAATTTAGAATGTTGCCCTGAGCAAAGGGCCCCTGCTTTTGATCAGAACCTTTTGGGCACTACTGCAATGAAAATAAATAATAAAAACTTACATTGGGACTTAGCTCTTTGGTCGCATGTAGGAAAGGGACTTATTCACTGCCTGTCTCGACCAAATTGTACATCCGTACAGAAGGTGTACCCTGTCCTAACAATGCAATATACAAATAGGTGTGGAGCTTGGTTCTAAAGAGTATGGTAATGTAGGCCACCATCCAACGTGAATCAGCATAAAGCAAGTACATTTACACCAACCAGGATATAGCTTGCATCACTCTTAGAGCTGTAGTAATTTACCATTTATCCCATGTTTCAATTGTAGCATCCCTCTACAACCTTCTCAGCTGACTGCTATAACCAGACCAGCATATTCCTTGCCTACATGATGACAAGGCTGTTCACTCTGGACTCTGTCTGAAATCTGAGTGCTGGCTGGAGTTATTTCTCATTGTCCAAGCATGAAATAGAAAGAGTTGGCGTGACATGTCAGTCTCCCCTCACACCTCTGCAATAAGCATAGAGATGATTCTAAGTAAGAGTTTTCTTTCCAGACATTTCTGTTCGTGCAGACTAATGCTGGACATGGATCCCTATTTCACCCAATGGCACTGCAGACTTTTGAGGCTAAAAGCTCTTTAAAAATTAAAGTGCAATAGTCAAGCCATAGCACCCGTTCTGGCCCAATATGTTAGGAACAATTACACACTTGCACACAGAGCAGCCATTAGGGTAATGGACAGCATAGGCCTCAGTGCCAAATAACTTCCTTTTTAAAGCAAGGTGAGCCACTGCTTGCATGGGGGGTGGGTAAGCACCATGCCAAACCACAACTTTAGTAATAACTGCAACTGCAGGAGCAGTCTGCTTCACTGCAAAAGCAGGACTGAGCAGAAGCTGACGTTAGGTGCCCACCTAGACCTTAATCACCAAGTTGGTATTAGATCAAACCCAAATGAAACCACGAGTTTCCCAACATTCAGATGGGAAACCAGAATATTCTGGCTTTTCATTGCAAACATTTTGCAGCAGCCAAGTATAATCCTCTCTTTGGACCAAATCCCACTGAATGCCAGCATCCTTCAAACATATAACATTGGTCCCAGCTGCAGACACACCACGCTGGGGGACTCCTCTGCCTTCATGCACCAGATAGCTGTGGTCTGTGGAGGTTCTTTTTATTCCATTGCATGAGGGAAGCAGGTTGAAGAGTTGCCCAGGGAGAAAAGGAAGCATGTCTCAACTAACCAAAACCACTGAGGCTTCAACAGCATCTGTGGAATGGCTCTGATAGGGTTCTCTATCCTGCATGTGGCGATGGTGTGCGTGGGGGAAGAATGCATCCAGCTATGATGGTGATAGAGCCCAGACCTGTGTGGAGATCTGCTGCACAAAGCCTGTTTACTGGAGCTTTGTGTAGTAGGCAGAGTTTGAGCCTTTACGACATCACAGTTGGTTGCCGTGGGAATTAGATTAAAAATACAAAGCAAGAGAATGAGAGGAGCAGTTCAGGTGAACGAAAAAAGCTATTCAAAAGCAGGGATCTTATTATTTTCACATATGTCCCTATTAATAGAGAGAGGGGAAACAGACTGGAAATACTCTATAGAAGCAGAATGGACTCTAATGGACCACTTTTCAAAGGGTTTATATATATATATATATCTTCAACAGTTCTCTGGGTACAATTGATACTAGTCATGTTTAATTCAATAGCAGTTAAGGCTTAGAGCATTCCCTGGGGATTCCCCACTAGTGAAAACCAATGGAACCCCGTAGAAAGCAAATGGACGCTAACTCCCATTTCATTACTGATTCCCCAGCAGATATGATGGATTAAGGGATCACAGCAGAGACCAAGATACTACAGTGATAGACAGATCAACAGATTATTGCTATTACGACTTAATATTTATAAAGTAAGTTTTAAACATTTTCCTGTGGTGTGATTGTTCTTCCCGGGTGTGGCTAGAATGGTACAAACATTTCAAACAAAACATTCTGCTGCCCTAGCTAACAAATTAAAGTCCTGTGCAACAGCCAATATACTTTTCTTTTTAATATTTTGCTGTGAAAATTCCATCATTCCACCTATATTTTTACTGGCTATTTCTTTATTGTTTTAATATTGGTGTCATGAGGGAAATATCTTTTCCACTAAGTGATAGTGCACTATTTAGCTGGCTTCAGTAGTCACCACTCACTCCTGATGTGGGATTTTACTTGTCATTTTTTGATGGACGATTAGAAAGTTGAAGGGTTTGAGGTTCTGCAGTTCTACAGTACACAAAAAGGTGAAAAAGCACAACACAATCAATCATTTCAGCCAAATGCAAGCTCTGTAATGTTTGGACAGTGTCGGGAATTTGGAGGGGAAAAATGTTCCTTGCCACTACTTCAGCTATAATTAGCTATTGAATTTAATTCTTCTTTTGTTTGTAACCACTGTGTTGTCTGAACTTCTGCAGACCTCAAAATTGATTTATGTCAAAAATACCCTCATTATATTAAGCTTGGCTACCATATGAGCTTGCTAACAAGTGTCTAGTGTCTTCATTTCCTTCAGCATTCCCATGTTTTATCTAGGAGACTTATGTGACTTGTAACACATTAACTTTCTATCTATTTCCATATTGCAAATGGAAGTAGCATAGGTATCTCCTGAACTTTTCTCTCTCTCTACCTTACCTCGTCAACCTTACCCAATCCATAACAATAGAGTAAGCTGGCATGAGACACAATGAAAACCCATAGCTAGGGCAGGATCCAGCTGACTAGAAGAGTGAAACTTATTTCATTAATTAAAAGCAAAACCAAAATGGGAATATGTTTGTATTCTTGTGCCAGGAATAAGATCACCATAGGAAGCCTCCGTACTGACCTCCAAAACAATCTCAAGTGAGAAAGATCTTCCACAGGATTTCCCTTTTCCACTCATGTTAAAATGGGAGCAGTCTCAAGAATGGCAGCCTCCCCCTAAATCTGAGCTTCAGAAAACTAGATGTCTTACCTGTGATGAGAGTTTCAATGTTATTACCTCCACAGAACTCTGCACTGCTTTTGACAAGGATCTTTAAAACAGCCTTAAAGGGTATATTATCCCCTCATGGGTTAATGCTGATAAGAACTGTCATTTTCCTTTCTTGGACCAACAGTATTTAAAGGTTGCAAAAGATCTGGGTTCAGAATCTGCACTATACAGGTCACAAATCTTCTTGAATTTAGTCAAAAAATCTCATCCCTTCTTGAGACTAAAGAGCTGAGGATTTGCAAATCTTCTAATATGGACACATGGCTCTATGAAAGAGCTGCATAAACAATGGAGAACATAAGTCTGTTCAGGATATCAGAGAGTTTCAAACAAGAGAACTACTATTAGCTCAGAGGTTTTTTTAATTGTTGTAAAAAAAATGTTTTTAGGTTGACTGAATGCAATTTAATGTGAAAAGCAGCAGCAGCAGAGGCTGTTACATTTGTGAAATCCCCAAGGACCGCTGTGAAAACAAGATGCTCTGTCTTGGATTTTTTTTTCTCTCTTTGTAAAGTGTTTCTCAAGTAAACAAACAATTTGTGTCTGTCAGTACACAATGGCTAAACAATTGTTAAGACAACAAGGGTTGTGGTATAAATGATGTGATCATTTTCATAGGGATAGTCTAGAGAACATGACACACCAAGCTTTCAAGATTACATAGGTCCCTTTCTTTGGGCAAAATAAAAAGGAAATGCCATTTGTTTGCTAATGAAACAACAGTAATATGAAAATCAGTTTGTCTCAACAGATGCGTGCGAAGCTGCTATTAGTTCATTTGGAGAGCTAGGTGTGGTTAGGTTTTTGCTATTTCTTAAGAACAGGGAAGCACAAATCAAGGCAGCTGGTCACTGCCAATGTATATCCAATATTAAAGAATGTGAAAAATGCATGCATTTCTTTTTTAAAAATATCCTGCAATATGCTATACAATTTGGAGAAGAGAATGCTTAGGGATGGTATGGACTTGCATATTGCCTAAGTACTTAAGAAAGGGATCACAATTTCATGGGAAAGAATCTAAATACAAATGGGAGATCAAATAGGTGCCCATGGAAATAAAAAAAGAAAAGAGATTAATCTTAGGATAATTTCACTAAGGGCCCCCGTCCTCAGAGAGTAGTTAGGGTTGGGGAGTAATTCCCCATTCCCAAAGGTACTGGCAGAATCCTTCTTTGGGAATACAAGAATAAATGGGCCAAAGCACATACACTATTCCCTGTCCATCGAATTCTCTTCCTGCACTAGTCTTCAAGCCCACTATCCTCTCCACATTTAAATCCCTCCTTAAAACCCATTTCTACTCCAGTGCCTACAAGATACTAATAATGCTAGGTTGAGGGGTAATTTGGGAGCGTTTATCATTAAAAAAACATACTAGAATAAAGATGCTGAGCCCAGTACAGAAAAAGCAGATGTGCCTCAGGAAACAAACTTGAAATACACTAGGAATTTCCCAAGACCCTTCAGCTGTGCTTGGCTTCCCTTTTTTCTCCCCGGAAATACTGGGCCACATTGACCCATTGATTTAGAAGAAGCTAAACCAGGGATGCATTTGTCTACTCATTTCTCAATTTCACCATGATTCTAGACCACCAGCAGTTTTAGAGTCTGACTTTTCATTTCAAAAACAGAACACTAGTATGTTTTTCTTCCGCATATTTCTAAATTTCCCGAGCCTAAAATACCATTTGCTCCTCATTCATCCCCCTCACCAGAAGTTCAGAGCTTAACTTGGAGCTAGGTCAACTTTGACTCCTCTCTAAGACCCACTACATGAGCAGGATCAAAAGCTTCTGTATTTCCTTTGATCTGTATGGTGCATTGGTCCAGTCAAAGACATCAAGCTGTTTGCCTCTTCTCTTTGGCTTTGCTTAACCACACTATAACTAACACTTCTAGTTTTTTTAATGAAAAGGTATCGCCAAAAGACTGAAAAGGGTCTGCAAGATTATTACTTCTAAAACTGACAGACACAGCTGATGTCCACCATCAAGCTTCTGCTACACTAGACTAGTTGGAATTTATTTATCGCATGTCCGGGGGGGTAGGGGCAAATGCTATCTTGTCATCTTAATTGTGGTGCAGGCCAAACTACTGTAGGGTAAAGCTGAACAAAAAGGTGTGTTTTTTCTCCTTCCTTTGCTTAATGTTTAGAATTTACATCATGTTACTCTGATCAGTTTTCTCAGCTTTTGATTCGTGTTAAGAGTGCAATAGCATTTGTCTAATATCTAGGACATTATCTGGAACATTTATATCCTGACAGTCTATGGAGGAGGATGTAATCGTCAAATGAGTCTTTTCCACCCTTTATCTTTTATTACTTTCAGCTATTGCTATTATGTGTTTGCTAAGTAGCAGCAGGGTGCTCAGCACAGAACAAAGCACAAAGCTGGAGAACTGGCCCTAGTTCTAAATTTGTTGCACACAGCATTCAGAAACCTCAATCTGTTAATTACTGTGTCTGCAAAGCCTTGGCCTGCATATTCACTACAATTGCAGCGTTGACAACCCTCGCAGGTTTATTACTAGTGTCATGATATTTGGCATTTTTTCTTAAAGGCCCAGCTCTTGGAGTCATTTCATTATGAGAGACTCAGTTTCCAGGGGGGTGAGGAAGGGCATGTTTCAATCCCTTACGCTTGCAGGCAAAAGCTTGAAAATGGGAGTCTGAAAAGCTGAAATTCAGAGGGCAAAGAAAAACAACAATACAATTATTATTTTTTAAACACACTGTGAAGTTTGAATGTTTGGGGTTGGCAATACTGAATTATCTCAGCAAATAGGTTCCATTCAACAACCATTTTGTTAGCAATAACAAAGCAAACAGGCAGAACAGTAAGGAACAAAGCTTTGCTAGACATGCAGAGAGGCCAGTAATACATGCTGAGGTTCTGCAGCCCCAGGTTTGTATTTGTCCCTCACCAATCTCTGTCCCTCCTGAAACCTGATTCTCTTTATCCAGTTCCACTCATCATACTATACATTTATTCAGCTTTCTAATGTATCTTATAAAGAAATTTGCTGAGATCCCATATTTAGTTTGAAGCTGTTATAGGTGATTCCACCAAGAGATTCAGGGGATCCTAAAGACTGCAGAAAGTAGAGGGTTACTGAAAACCTTGAGATAAGCCTGCTACTTTGCTTCCTGCTTCACTACTTGCTCGCAGGGCATCTCCATAATGCATGGATTATCATATGCAGCAATAATGGCACCTTGGATGATGTGCCCATAGAAACAGCACTTCTGCACCAAAAATGTTGTTTTTCTCAGCATCATTGATCCACATATACCAAACTATTGCACAAAGCATTTTCAGACATGAGATGCCCATAAAAGGAAAATTCTTGCAATTAAAATATACAAATGCACCTTATCACTCATGTTTGTCAATGCTTTGGGTGGAATTAGTGGTCAAGAGCAGCCTGTTTAATCTACCTGGGAGTTTGACTGAAATAAGGAATTTGGGGTTCTATCCCCAGCTCTTCCACTGACTCTGTGGTCTTTTTACAAATTTCATAGAATACCGATGGTGATTTCAGGATAAGACATTCATTTAGCACACACCCAATAATTTAGAAAATAATGCAGATATTACTTTATCTGGCCTGGATGCATTGACTATATTTACATCTACTTTTAGCTTTTGTATGAGTAAGAAAATGAGATTGTTCATGTATGTCACCAGGAAGAACAGCACTTCATAGTGCGCTATAGGGGTGCATTGAGCAAGCTTATAGCATAAGAGAATCAAACTGAAGCAGAAAGATCAATGTTACAAGTCCCTAACCTCCCTATGCCTCAGTTACCCCATCTGTAAATACTTCCCTTACTCACAAGAGAGTTGCAAAGATTATTTGTTGAGTTCTTTGAAATCTTGCACTCATGAAGTATTCTTGTTGTCGCATATCACTCCTGAGAAGTTAGGCATACTTATAAAAACAAAAAGCTCTAGTTTATTTTGTATCATATTTCTTTGCAAAAGATGGAGAGTGCTCAGAACATCACTCTCCAGATAAAAAGGCACCACATTAGAAAAACTTTTTATAAATGTTCCTGCTGTGGTGAAGAGAAGGCATTTTGGAACTCTGCAAATGTGTTTTTCAATACTTAGATGTCTTCACAGGTAAGAATGTGATAGTGCTATGAGCACCCTGGCAGTAGAACCATGTCCAAGCTGGCTACAGATTGACTATGCAAGATTCTTCTTCATAGTACCTTCTGTTCTTCTGCTTGCTTAAAAGCAATTCTGGTTGTTGGAGATGGAAGGTTATATTTCCTATTTTAGCCCTTAAATTCTCAGAAATTAAGTAATACAGAAACTCGTGCTTTATAGCTTTTCAGTCTGAGGAAGGTATTGAAGGACCTTATTTTGTAATAAATCTTAAATCTACCTGCATAACTGCCTGCCCATCAAAACCCTCTGCCTCAATTCTTTGACTTCAAAACCCTCCAGTTCCACTTCTTTGAACCAATTTCAAATGGGAATTACAATCCATAAGCAGGAGTCTATGTATTTACATGCCATCTAAAATATAATGATGAAATAGTCACTGAAGATTGTTTTGAGCAGATCAGAAATAAAGCTGAGGAGGCTGGAGTGAATCTTTCAAGAGATATATAAAGGGATTGAGAGCCTCTTTCTAGGTCATTGGTTCAAAATTCCAGTTCAAGTCAGTAGTTGCCAAAAGTCACTACTATCTGACATCAGTTTGGCTGCTATGGAAAATGAGTTGATAATCTCTGTTCAACAGCTTTCAATACAGCTGTCCGCATAGATTATTCAAAATAAAATGGACTGATATACTAAGTAACGAAGGGGTCCTAGAAAGGGCACAACAGCCTAGAACACAAATAGAATGGAAGGAGAGTTGAACAGGTTTGGAACATCTTATAAGACTGCCCAATAATAGGTTACCTAACCAAGCATTTCTTTTGCCACCCCAGGGCAAGAGATGGAGAGGCTGATCTAGAGCCACACTGTAGAGTACAGTAATGGCTAAAGTAGTAGTATTACATCTGGATATAAAAGACTTTGAAAATCAAGCCCAAGAAGGGATGGCTGATGCTGTTTCACTTCCGCCTTATGCATCTGATAGGGAAGGAAGAATGATTATGATGGAGAGAGTCTGTTCAGTTCCCAGTGAAAGTGTGTACACATCGCACAAAACTTCATCCTATTAGGTACCCTCGGCAGATAGGCCAGAAAACAAGTGGCCATCTGTAGCACGATCTATAGATTATGTATTAATTATATTGATTACTGTGACGGGGTGCCCTCCCCACACTAGACAGGGAAGGATTAACCTCACATTGTGGACTAAGGAAACCATGCACCCTCACCTCTGCTGAGCATGCTCCAAGTGCAACAGTGGTATAAAAAGGAGCAGCTCAGCTCAGTTGGGATAGGCAGCTGAAGAGGGAGGATGCTTGCTGCCAGTGCCTGCCTGGGAAGCACCAGAGGCTTTAACAGCACCAACCAGGTGAGGACTCAGATGCCAGCTGACATCTGGGAGAACCCAGGGTTGTGGAGAACCAGCTGCATCAACAAACCCAGAGACTCCCAGACCATGGCCACAGGGGATAAAGTAGGAAGTGGCCTGGGGGAGGGTGGGGTTGTTCTCTTGTCACAGAGCCAAGGAAGTCAGCATGTTGTGGCCAAATCCCTGCTGACCCAGTAGCAGAACCATCTGCTGCTCTTAGGGCCCTGGGCTGGGGCCTGGTGGCGCATGGAGGGTCTGAGTCCTGCCACCCTGGCTGCTGCCCTCCCTTGGGTGGCAGTTCATTTTCCTGACAGGCTATTAGGCTCTACAGCCCTGAGTGCAAGGGCAACCACATTGACTCTGATCATTTGGTCTTGCCGTCCTGGAAGCAGGGGTGGTCCTATAGGCTCTGGCCCTTGGGCCCCCACTGCTTTGAGGCCAAGGGCAGCTGAAAGAGACTGGATCACGGACCACTAGCACCCTCCCCGTTCAAAAGGGGAGTGAGGGGCCTTCACCTCATGACAATTACTTTAAAATTCCCAGTTATCACATTAAGGGTTGACAGGTTTTTGTCCCAAGACTGGGCCCAGTATTCTTCAAATTATTACATAGTTGGGAACCCCGATATGCACAGCTGCAACACTCACACTACAGGAACTCTTCTATATTTACAAATAGTTCATTAATACATTCAGCACAGTCACAAACACTCCAGCTCAATAAGGTAGATAGAGATACAATAGAACGTACATCTGCTTGCAGAACAACCTGAAATGTTAGCCATCATCTTCCTCATCATCAGTGGCCATCATTCTGGCACCTCCTGTTGATACTGAACACTTAGTGATCAGTGTGGATACCAGTGAGACATGGTACGCTCAATTTGCAGATCAATAAAGTTTAATGTGCAAGGTTTTCTATAAACATACTAATTAAATACAAAGCCTAAAATTAACTACAATATATCATACTCTAAGCCTAGAGAGCTAAGCAGTTACTCAGAAGGCAGAATACAGGAAAGTCTTTCTTCAGGGGCCCTGCCAGGGAGTCAGTGGCCTCTGGTCCAACCGGCAGCACCTCCCGCGGAGTCAGGTGTTAATGGAGCGCACCCCCTTTGTGTAAGTAGTGACTTCTTATACCTTTCCATAAACAGCTTTCACTTAATTACCTCTCTACTCATTATCATATATGCTAATTACCTACATTAATTACCTCTCTCAGAATACAACTAAATTTTTACCATTTCCTGCACTTTTACTGAAACAGCTGTTGCCAGCTTGCTATTGTAACACAAGAAAAGACGTTTTTAAGTAACAGTGAACACTTTACTTGTTACCTAGAACTGTACAGGCTTGCCTGCCTGATTCCAAGTGCAAGCAATATGCTTCTGCTGCTAAGGTTCCCTATATAGTGATTCCTTCCCATACAACACTATGGGTAACATTGGTTCCTACTTCTAATTTATGACTCTCTCTTATTTTTAAGTAGATGTATATAATTTCACTAAATTGCAGCTTTTTACACTTAACCGTATCAATTTAATTTAGCATCCATAACTCTAATCTGAATCCTTAAGGAGTCTCGAATAATTAATCTCTGTATCTAGCAAGTTCTTATCGCTCTCCCTTTAGAGGTAGTAACAAGAGTATCAGTGATCCCTGTTTCCCCCGTATTTCAATAGACCACATGAGACTCAGTAGATTTGTAGATTTGTCTGATATTGCTCGCATTCCTGAGTTGGATGTTGACAGTTTGTTCCATATTTTCATTCTCCTCCTGCACAATTCATTTAGTGTTCATCAAATCCTTTTTGTTTTTTCTATAGACATCTCCTTCCTTTGTTTCAGAAAGATAAGATCTTGGAGCAGTGTGTTGGTCAGTCAACTTTGCAGGTTTCTATGATCTTTTTTGATGAATACAGACAGATTCTCTATTTTCCAGTGGTGTTAAAAGCACCACTGCAGCTTTGTTAAAGAAATATTTCTGTTTTGCTGGTCTCAATTTTAGGCTATTTTGTATGTCTCCTTGTATCAGCTTGGGTTGCAACAACTGTGATGAAGTCAACAATCTGGTCCTTAGGCATCTTCCCATGAGGAGGTGAGCAGGTGATCATAAATCTCCAATAGGTGTATTTTAAGGGTAGGGAACCTTTTTGCAGTTTATACTTCTCTCTCATTTCATTCATTTGTGGAAACAGACAATGTTTTGCAAAATTTTAAAGTCTCTGGAGCGAAATTGTGGCACATTGTCATTGAGTTCTTCTGGTATGCCAGACCTTGAAAATATAGACTGACAAGCAGTCCTGAAGCAAGCAGACTTTTAAGTATTTTGAATAATAATCCATCAGAATAAGATAATCTGCACTTTGAAACAGATCCATGCCAAGTTTCTGCGTAAGTCTGTTTGGGACCTTATAAAGTAGCATTGGTTCCTTTTGATTTTTGTTTCTGATAGTTTGACATGCATTGGAAGACATGTCCTCAATTTTACTACACTTTTGGCCAATAGGCAGCATCTGAAGCCTAATCCAAGTGATAACAATGTAGAGATGAATGTCTGCTGAGATTCAGAAGTGGCCATGAATTGAGTTCTGATGGGGCATGAAGGTTACCAAAAAAACAAAACACTGACATCCATGGAGTCTGCTGAAACTAAATGACTTATAAGGGCTAAGACTACCACTGACTGTGCCTTATTCAGAACCAGCTCAGGTACTTGTTGGCTATGAACATGTAACAGATTGAGTTCCACTTTTAGGTTAGGACCACATCTAGTAACTAGTGTAACAAGGTTGTACTGGAGATCTGGGATGAGAAACAGTAGCAACAGAACTTCCAAATGAAGGAACTTGTCCTGGTGGACTGAAACACCAACATCAGGGTAAGAGCTCTGCTTCCCATGGATAAGAGAGCAGGGATTGTTTTATAAAAGCTGGCAGCCCAAGATGTGTACCGGTCAGTAAAACATGCATTTTGGGTTGGGCTGTTATTTCTGTGCACACCTTCAGCATATGTATAATCTTGTAAGTCTTGTGATCAAAGTATCTCAGTTACTGAGGAGCTTCACAAGCTGGATTTCTTAGTACGGTGCTGTGCATGCATGCATCTTCCCAGTCAGTGCCTATCCGAGAAAGCACGGTATGTAATCAGAAAACGTGATTACTCTATCAGACACAGAAAGGTTATCCCTGGACTTCTTTATAGACTAGCCAGGCAAAGTGCATGAAGAACTCTGGGCTTTACAGGAGTAGAAATAGTGGTATACTCTTTCCACCGTACTCCATGAACATTAATATGGTCTCTATCCCCATTGGGAGACCCTTGCATACCCACTGCTATCCTAGCTTTATAAAACTCTATCCTGATTACACTACAACTTGCATCACTTCCGATTCCACGTCAGCAGAAGCGGAAAGGTGCAAGAGGAGCCTTTGGAAGGCTCAAGGTAGAACAAGCTTAGAAGTTTCCATTTGTCGCCTACAGGATGTGTTAGGCCAAAGCCAAATTTCTACTTATTTCTTAACTTAGCCTAACTTAAGTGTAGATGAATATTGGAAATTGGGTTTGTTAGTATGAGCCAAAGTTGGAAATAAGTTAGGACATAGCCCCAGGTCATGCTGTAAATGTGTTTTGGTCGTAACTGGCTTTTAAAAGTGTTAGATAAAATGTTAATGTTTTGGAAAATACTGAATATATTTATATAAGATGTTAATTAACATGATACTTAATGTTAAATAGCTAATGAGAAAGTACAAAATATTTATCTTAGTAGAAATATAGATATGGTAAAAGGTGGATATGTTAATTAAGGGGCTTTATTATAATTGATTATAAAAAGGGTAGCATGTTAATTTTAGATAAGGACACCTTTCCACTGCCAATATAGCATTAGACAAAGGATTATATCCATTCTCTTTATTTAGGGACTGATCAGCCCTGGATGCATCATTTCATCTTAGGATGTGAGTGTAAATGCAATGTATGGTTATAGTGTAATGACTATTTAGAATAAAATAGTTAAAACAAACCTTCTTTAATTTTCTCACTCATGTCATTCACAATCCTCCACTAAATTACATCTATAACTGCCTTAGAGGCTCAAATCTTAAATAACTCAGTTTGGTTTAATTTCTTATCTTTGAGTTACATACTCCCAATTAGTAGTTGAAAGATTATACATCCTGAGAGTCAGCCATTTCTGTCAACACAAGGTACTTAGAAACCAACAGATTTGATAAGTGTCCTACAAAGTATCCCTATCCCTGCTATATGCTGTGGTCACCCTTCCCTTCCCAACCTCTAGTCAAGACTGTCTACTGAATGCAAGAGAACAGGACAACAACCTTGTTAAGGGGCGGTGTGTGCTGGTGCCTGGGGTTCAGCCTTTAAAAGGAAAGGGGAAGTATAATCCCAAAGGTGTCTTCTGTAGGCTGCCTGGCACTTTAAGGAAAACCAGACTAGCCCCCAGCTGTTTCAGGATGTCCATCCTTGCTGATTGTGCATATGTAGTTCAGGTATCAGGAATTGTGGTGAAAATTCTTCCCAATTGCTCTTAATTCTACCCACTCATGGTCCCATGTGTGATCTTAAATGCAAACATTTTCAGGCTTTAACAACTAAATTATGTTTTTATTTAGACATTACAAACAGCACTGACAGCCTGGTATAAGCATCAGCCAGCCACAGTTCATTCCGCCCCTTCCAGTCCAGAACCCCACTTTCCACGATGGAGGATGATCTTTGATCTCTGCAGTCACACACCCCACATGACAGACAATCCCTCTCAGCTATGTGGAGTAGCTATGAGGAGCTAGGCTAGGGGTCTGAGGAATAGCTGGGAGAAACCTGCAAGGAGCAGGAGGAACTGGGAAGCTTTCCAGCCATGGAGGCGTGGCCTAGAGAAGAATGAAGCCATGTTTGGAACGCAGAGAACATATTTGACAAGTTAAGATCTCTGGGCCTGAAACCAGACAGGGGGATTAGTGTACCCATACACCTCAGCAGTGCCATTAGGAAAGGCCAATTGATATGCCAGAAGGGGGTAAGGAATATTGTATTCAATTCAGCAAGGGGTCTGACAGGACTGACTGAACTTGGCAAGGGTTTAAGGACTATAGAGCTCTGGGAGGGCAAGATGCAAGACTATTTTGTTTCCTATTACCTTGGTTTGTTGACCCCAGAAGGGCAAGATTATCTTACACAGATTTGGCTGGAGGACTAAACCCCAGCCCACAAAGTCATCCATCCACCAAGAAGAGATGGGGACCAAGAATAGAAATGGATAAACTGAGGCAATGACATCATAGGAGAACACCATTGCACGTTGGTACCACTGAGAGACCTCTCCTAGTAAAGAGATTCTGTAGCTGGTGGCACACCAGGAAGCCACTATGGAAAAGAAGCACCAGCATCACAGGCTGCCCTGCTTGAACGGTTAAACAGAGTCCGGCAGATGACGGACCTAGTATCTGATGGCTCCCAGGCAAGGCCTAGCTCTACTTCATCCAAGTGGGAACCTGATGACCCAGAAACTTATCTAACCATATATGAGAGAGCAGTGAAAGCAGCAGCGTGGGGTTGAGCATCTTAGGCCACACATTCCACTCTCAACAGGGAAGCTCAGGCCACATATAAGGACTCGGTAAGAAGGCAGCCAGAGATTATAACATAGTAAAGGCTGCTGTGTTGGATCAGTTGGTCCTAACTGAAGATACCTATTGCCATCACTTCTGGTACTGTCCTGGTTTGCCCAGGGGATTGTCCTCTAACAGCTGCCTGAGTGCTTTGCAATCTTGAAACTCATCATTTAAAACCCAAAGCCTCGACAGTAGGGAGGTTATTAATGTGATAGTTTTGGAATGGTTTCTCAACATTCTGCCACTGAAAATACAGACCAAGATGCATTGCTTCTGACCAGCCAGAGTGGCTGGGGCCATGGACAGGATTATTTTGGAGGTTGAGGAACCCAAGAGACCTGAGTGAGCTGATGCCAGACAACTAAGATTCCGATTACACTTACAAACAAGTTTCTTTATACAATCTTACCATTACGGTGGCCTGCAGAGAAAAGAAAGAGGAGGGTGACTTGTATCCTTTTTTCTCTTTCATAATTTACAAGGCGCTCCTGAAAGATTTGTTTTTAAAAAAAATTGTTTTTGTTGGTCCCCTAAGATACATTTTATCCCCACCCCCATCCCATTTCCTGAGAAAGGTGCTCAAACTTAACTGTTTCTAGGCAGGCAGCGAAATGATAACATTTCCCAGGAGAACCTGGGACCTGGGAGATTCCAATCTGCTAAAGCCAGTATTAAATGTTCCTTCTCCACTAATCCAGGAGACTCAACAACTCCAGCACTCAATAGTTTTAGCTTGCAAGTAATTCGAGCAACACATCAAGTGTGAATATAATTACAGACTCAGAATATTACTGCTTCTATTGTGCTGGAACTCTGTTCCATGCTCCTTATTCAGATAAGATAGAACTGTTCAATGTGAATACATCTTGAATTAACATTGCTAACAGATAATGAAAGTTGCTGATTGGAAAATCACTATCAAGGTAAAAGTGCTTGAGAACCAAAGAAAGAGCGTGTCTGTGAGAGCCAATCACAGTTTTAGCAATGCCCATAGTCAAAACATGAAACTGTAAAACATGGGGGTAGTGGTTGAAAAACATTTTTAAAATGAAAACTTAAGTAGTTCCAATTACACACGCGAACTCCCTTCCTGTATGTATTTTAAAGGGATAGCATTCAGTAGTTAATCCTCGTATTAAAATGTTTCCAAATCCAATGTGAACGGAAACATTTCTATAAGCTATTAAAGCTTTAATCAATAAAGAACAGCTGTTTGAATTTAAATATTATGTAGTGCTTGAAACCTAGATGCAGCATTTTACTAGTATATTTATGTAAGTAAATTCTTCAGGGCATGGGGTATCTTTCTCTGTATTGAGATGGTGCCCTAATACAGGTTACATGCTACCTCATTATAAATACTATTATTATGAATAGCATGTTGGTTCCTGTTGGTTATGGCTCCTTTCTAGCACTAACAATGTGAGTGGCAACATGTGCTTAAGACTAGCTATTATGGTTGCAAAGATCACCTTCAAAATGTGAGCTGCATCTAATTGCCTGTAACCTGCCTGAGGCTGCAGACAGCCTGAGACAACAGCTGAGAGTGAAATGTGGACTGCCTCATTCACTGACGGAGAGGTTAAGACTGAAATTTAAGAGTGAAAAATTAATGGCAACATCACTAATCTCCCTGCTAATCATTTTAGAAGAAACATCCTGCTAATCTGCTCATCTAACATTGTTGGATATAGTGACTGAGATTGAGGCAGGGAGCAATGGGAAATCTAGCTGCTGCCAAGGGCTTCTGGGGGAGGGAGAGGGGAAAGCAGCATTCAGATTTTCTTCCCACCCAACTTAAAGTCACATTAAACAAGAAAAGGAAAGAACAGATACCTCCAAGGCTCGCCAAAGTTCCCACTCGCTCACCTGCATGGGAGGTTGCTTCCCTCCCCTCCCATCAGTGTTACTTGACTTATGCCTCCTTACGCACCTGCACAGGTGCGCAGGATGGACCATGAAGTGGCCCTTAAGCCCTTTACTAGATGTAGAGAAACATGTAAATTAAGTTTGTTTTTCTTCCTTCTCAGGAGCACCATAGTGCTCTGTTAAAGGGGGCTTCCTGCTGTGCACAAAGGTGAAGCCTCAGTGGAAACAATTTGCCAAGTGGCAGTCTCCTTGTTTTCTTGGGCACTGAAGAGCAGATGGTTGTCTCATGGGCTGTTTACAGGTATAAGTTTTAGATCATCAGTAGCCCACTAGCAACAACTTCTCAGTTTGTTGTTCACTCCCTGTTTCAATGCCCAGGATAAAGTTGTAAAGCTGGTTAGTCAAATTGCATCAGTTCCAAATTGGTGAAATTAAGGATACAGGAGACACATTCCCCCTTGTGAATTTGTTATGGCATCTTCAGTTCATCTTCTTGGAATGATGATGCTCTATAAAAAAAAAAAAAAAAAAAAAGTACTCTATGCAGCAAAGCAGAAAGAGTATTTAAACTCAGAAGTTTGTTTAGTAAAAGAGTTAGTATTATTGATGCTGTATTCAATTCCTGATGCTATGGAATTCATTCAGGACAAGAAGGACCTCCATGTCTTGAAAGCCTATTAGAGATAGCAACTGGGATTAACTCTGGTCAGTTCTCAGTCAGTGAAATGAAAGGAGCAGAACTCAATAAAAATTGTACCTTTTTCTCACTGGCACAATGGTATTAGGATAGATTATTATTGGATAATTTTGACTAAGCATTTTCAAGACTTGTCTTTATTGTTACCCAGACCCTTTGTAAAACACCTAACACAATGCTACTGCTAGAAGAATAAAAATTATTACTGTGCATCATAATTAATAATAACCTTCCCACACTGCTGGATAGATTGGATCATCAGGTGAGGATGATGAACAACTCATTATGAATAATGTTCCTTGTGAATTTAGCTTCCTTTTTGCTGGTGAATTGTTTGTGCATCAGTCTTCATTTTCTTCCATTTAACTTATTTATAAATATTCACCAAACAGTTCGGAGGGATACATTTTCAACCTCTGAATTGTTTCCGAACTGTTCACTTTGACTATTTGCTATTTTGCACTTCTGTTATGTGGTTGGTCAGCTAAGTCACATGGTATTGTTTCTACTCCCAGAGTTGAATGATTTATTTTATTTTTAAAGCAGGAGAATCATTAATAGCAAATAATGAACAACACTTTTCAGTATGAATTTTCAAGGCAAGAATAATTTGTTCTAGGGTTTGTGAAATTCAGAATTTGCAACTATTTTCTCCAAATGCTTGAGTAATGGAAACTGGTGTGAGCAATAAACGAGATCAATATAAGCTGAAATGAAATGAACTCCGCAATTACATTCAGTCAAACTACATGGGGGGGCGGATTTCAGATTTTAGTTTTGATTGTTCAACCTGTTCTGGCTGAAAGCACCAAGTGCCAGAGAGTTTATTAAACTCTCTAATCTCAGCAATGCAGTGTAAATCAATGTGCATGTCACACTGTATAATCTCTAAGAAATACAATAGACTGCTTTGTATTTTAGAGCTATAGCAGCTATTCGGCTCCTAACTTGAGTGTAACCAGACAGTGAACAGCAGGAATTCTGCAATGAACACACTTCAAATTATTCCGACAGAGCAGCAATCCCTCTCAAGAGATTTTGTTTTTCCTCCTGAAGTCAATCTGTAGGAAAATGATTGCTGGATTAGGTGACTAGATTCAGAAGAAGCTCCACCAAAAAGGGGATTTCCATTGCTAGAAAGAGTCCTGTCTAAAGAAAAAAAATGAATTGATCAAGGAGTGTTGTCTTAGAAAAATTTGATTGCAGACACAGGGGATGATACTGACGCTCATAAAGCAACCCAGTAATGCAGGCTATCAATATCTGACAATCTATGCAAAACAGACACAAAAGTACATTCAGAGTTCATTTCCAGCAAGCAGGTAAAGATTGTACTCTATGACTCAAGGTAGAGTAGGCAAAGCCTACTCTGAGGTGTCCCCACAGAAGACAGAGCTGCTAAATCCACAGCATTTTAGGATTTTCCAGGGGAAAACATCCACACGCTGAATCTATAGAGAAAACAGCAATTTATTATGTGAAACCTGACTATCTGCACACTTAAAGTATGTGATTTGCCCTAAAACATGGATTTAAATGAAAATAGCAGTGTAAAAATCACTTCCAAAAGTGCAGGCAAACTCAGTTCATTAGCAAAGCCCTTCACCCTCCTCAAATCCAAGCCTGAAGCCAAGAGGTAAGTAATCCTGCCAGAGGAATCACCAGAAACTGACAGGTGAAGGAGTGTCTTCATTGAAAGGACTATTTTCTCCAATCAATCACGCAGGCTGTTAGAGAAAAGGGCTGACAAACGGATGACAGCATTAGAAACCAATTGTTTGCTTGCCTTGCACACAGAAACATTCAATCCCGCAAAGGTGCCTTGTCACTGTCTTTAATTTGACAGTTGTTGTTAGTTTCATTTAAAATCCCACCATAAAGGAGGAAGTTTTGCAGTCTTCAGTTAAATCTCTGATCAAGAAGGTCTGCAACCAGTACCAAAGCAGGCAGTGGTCATGACACCACCTTCTCTGCTTCATGGCTGTACTTTTAGCCGAACAAATACATTTGGCATAAAACCCCTATCACCAAACTCTGTGCTTGTTTTGCTTTGATCACTGCTTCAAAATCGAGAAAGATTCTTGTGTGAGTGTCCATCTTTAGAAGTTAAGATTGCATCACTGTAATACTCTAAAAGTGAAAGTAGGGAGCCAGCTGTAAAACTCCACTAAGCATCTCATATGCTCCACTTAGATCATCCACTTGTCTTGTCTCCCCGTACCCAGTACAAATTGATCATTTGTTTTCAAGAAGACAACCCAGCTCCCTATATAAACATACCACATTGGGCTGTGATCTTTTCTGACTGCACAAGTGAAAGCAAGATTGGGTCAGGTCAGAACCTGAAATGGGAGACCTCCAAAGAATGTGTTAAGGAATTGTGATGGTGGTACAATAGGCAACATTTTTCCCCTTTGAATCAATATGACTGAGGATAGCCCAATGAGAAATATGGCAAGGGCTGTGGTGCAGTGGGGGCGGTTACTGGGACTTGGGTTGTCCTCCCAGCTTTGTCACTGACCTGGTACATAACTTTGGACAAATCATTTCACTTCTCTGTGCCTCATTTTGTAAAATGGGGATAATGGTACTTACCTTTTTTTCCTAAGGGTTTTTTTAGATCTATTGATAAAAGAGCTATGCACGGGATAAGGGTCACAATATTAAATTTTAAAACATGTTCCGACAAGCCAATTTGAAAATCATGCCAAGTCTGTTTATCTTATGTTAATCAATGGCATTTCCCTTTTCCCTGCAGGTTACCGCTGATTACTTTCTGTTAAAGTAACCTGGCTGCCATTCATGAAAAATAATGCTTTGAGTAGATACATCTATAAGTCGAGAAATCATTGTTTTTTTCTAATTAAGCAGCATAAGTGAGTGTGAAGTGAGCTATAATAGATGTAAAACAATTGACTGATGGGGAGCCAAACAAGGCAAATGTTTGAGATTTCCAACCCGTTTCTGAGTTAGTATCGTTTTTGCTGCCAGATGAATGGTCTTCGAGCTCTGTTTCTGAGGCACAACGGGGACATCTTGTGGCTAGATAGGCAATACACAAGTTAGAGTACCCAGCCTTAATGGATGTCCTATGACAAATCCATCTTTGTTTTTCCTATGTCAAAGTGCTAGTCTGAATACAAAACGAAGCATCAGCTGCATTCACATTGATCACACGTTTATTGTGCACTTTTCTGATAACAGGCAGAGTATGTATGTTGTATTTCCAATTGTTTTACTTTATCAAAACCTGCTAAAACATCCCCAAAACTAGCTCCTTTATCAGCAAACCCAGTCTTGCAATGATGTGGTGTTTATCAGCAAGCAGATTCAGTAAGACTAAAATGAACAGAAAGAAATTGTACAATCAACTTCTTGCTTCACATCATAACCATTAATTTGGTGTATAGCTATTTTAGCTGGTTGCTGACATCATTAATGTTTCAAATGAAACCAGGATAAAATATTTCAACTTGGCTTAAGTATTTTTCTTTTGGAGGGGGTGTGTTAAATATTAGGTGAACACAAAAAACTTGAAAACTCTTGAAGCAATTTATTGATTCTTAATCAGCTGGTAATTAATGGAGTTTGGATTATATACTGATTTAGTTTTCACATACATACAAGCAAATTAGCCAGGTATTTTAATGTCAGCTGTACAGGAAAGATGGGCTCCACCTAAACCAAAACAGAACCAGGTTGCTGGCATGTAAAATTAAAAAGGTGATAGAAAAGTTTTTAAAATAAGGGCTGGGGGGAAAGTTGACAGGTGCATAGGAGCACAGTTCAGAATGACACCCCTTAGGGGAGGATTTATTAAAGGGGATATTATGAATTCTAGTAAAGAGGAGAGGATAGAAGTTGATAAAGTACAAATAAGAACCGAAGAGAAAACAGTCAAATGAAAGAGTCCCATTAAATTACATCATATGAAGGCAGACAACTAAATATTGACAAATTATGAAAGAGCTTGTATACAGATGCAAGGAATCTAAATACTAAGATGGATGAACTTGAGTGCCTGGTATTAAACAAGGATATTGATATAATTGTCATAATTCCATCAAGTGTCAATCAATGGAAGTGCCAATCAATGGAACACTGTAATACCATGGTACAAAAGATATAGGAATGACCGAGCAGGTCATGTTGGTGCAGAAGTGACACTATAGAATACAAATCTTAAATTAACAAACAGTACCATAGAAACTCTATGGATAGAAATTCCATGCTTGAATAATAGGAATATGGCAGTAGAAATATACTACTGACCACTTGACCAAGATGGTGACGGTGACTGTGAAATGCTCAGGGAGACTAGAGAGGCTATAAAATAAAAAACTCAATAATGGGGGATTTCAATTATCTCCATATTCACTGGGAATATGTCACCTGAGGTTGGGAATCAGAGAAAGTAAAAGAGTTCCAGAGGAGTAGCCGTGTTAGTCTGTATACAGCAAAAACAACGAGAGTTCTGTAGCACTTTAAAGACTAACAAATTTAATTTCAGCAGGCATAAGCTTTCGTGAGCTTCAGCTCACTTCCTCAGATGCAGTTGGTAGAAATAATACAGCAAATAGGAAACATAGGATATGCATATGTTGCCTCCTATATATGTTTCCTATTTGCTGTATCATTTCTACCAACTGCATCTGAGGAAGTAAGCTGAAGCTCACGAAAGCTTATGCCTGCTGAAATTAAATTTGTTAGTCTTTAAAGTGCTACAGAACTCTCATTGTTTTTTTTAAGAGATAAAGTAAGTGTTATTTACCCCTTCAACATATCATGACCCAATGAAACTAATAGGCAGCAGGTTTAAAACAAACAAGTAAAAACTTCTTCACACAACGCACAATCAATCAATCTGTAGAACTAGTTTCCAGAGGATGTTGTGAAGGCCAGAAGTATAACTGGGTTCAAAAGAGAATTAGATAAGTCCAAGGATGATAGGTCTATCGATAGCTATTAGCCAAGATGGTCAGGCACACAGCCCCATATTTTGGGACTGAATGACAGGGGATGAATCACTTGATAATTGTCCTGTTCTCTTTACTCCCTGTGAAGCATCTGGCATCAGCCACTGTCTAAAGACAGAATAGCGAGTTAGATGGACGATTGGTCTGACCCAGTGTAGTCATAGCATACATAGCATACATGAAAGTGAATATGTAAAGAAAAATTTCCATTTCTTAATAAGAAGGGGAGTGTTCTCTCCATAGCAAAGCACTGAAAAAGTTAAACTTAGTTATGAAAAGAATACGTCAAAAGAAAATAACTCTCTTGGTAAACAAGACTTAAGCCTGGACCAGGAAAGGCAACTGGTTTTCAGAAAAATTGGGATCCTGCTAGGTCTTATACACAATTAAATAGTGATTTTCTTAAATTCTACTGTGTAGCAGAACATTTTTCAAAATGTTACTGCTGATGGAGTTTGTTAATTGGACATATTGTTGCTCATTATTATACTGAAATAAAAGTGTCTCCACCAGGCAGAGTGCAGGGATGCTATAGAGTAACTGATTCATAACCTGGCACTTTTGTCCCCATTTATGGGATTTCTTGCATTCCAGTTTGTTCCAGTTGTATCATCACTATACACTTATTTATCAATAACCATGCTGGTTGAAGCCACTCAGTGCTAATTGTCATACAGTAATAGTCCATTCCTTGTTCATCACAGCTCAGTTCCTCTTATCTGGAAGAAGTTAATATGTACTGTAAACAATTACAGAAACCACATTAACAACATACAGTACTTGATATTAATGTATGCTTAATAAGCGTACAAGTTGAGCAGAAAAATGTGAAAAAGTGACCTACAGATATTTAAAATTAAAATTATTCTTCCCTAATAGAAAGACAACTCAAAGCATATTTGGATCACTATTCATTTAATTCATTTGATGTATGCTTGAGAATATGTATCTCCAAAACACTAGTCTGGACTCTTACCTGATTATTTTGATTCCTATTATCAATTTGTTTTAATTAAAAGTGTAAGCATGAAATACTTATCTTTGTTAGGTAGATACTGCTTCTTTGATATCGCTGCATTCTGTGTATATGTTATAAAGCTTAGAGGGACACTGTCAGGTTAATTTTTCAAAAAGAAGTCACTGCTTATGATACTGTTCAACACCTTTAGACTTTTGATAGTCTAATGTACTTTTCATCAGATACTGGTATGCTGGTGGTTTATCTTGGCATTTCTCTCAGTCTGGATAGTGAAAAAAATATTAGTTAGCTTCACTACTGACTATCATGCACTAGCAGAGGTACATGTTTATTTCAGATTAGGAGCATGCTGCCATACTTGCCTAGACCACGAGTCCATTTAGAGTAGCGTCCGGTCTCTGAAAATGCCCAGATATCAGCTGCTTCAAAGGGAAATGTAAGAAACCCTGCAATGGGCACTTGTGGAACAATCTGTCCCCAGGTATTTTTCTCTTCCCTTCCCATAGCGAGAGGTTGCCTAAGCCGTGATGCTTATTGCTTTACATCCCCTCCAAAACTCTCCTTTATTTTGTTCATATTTACTGTAGATATTCTAAATGTTTTCCAGATGCAGATGTCCAGCCCATTTGGAGTCCTGCTAAGCTCACGCCTCATTAATATTGCGTCACTGACTATTCATTGTGTTGAAAATTATTCTAAACGATTTTATATTTGAATTATGGAAACATTTATACTGTTTTGTTTTGTTTGATGTTGTAAAGCCCAGTCCAGACCATCCCTTCTGCAGGATAATTTATGGATTCCCTTGGGAAGATTCACCCCTGATACGGTCTCAAGTTTCAGGGTTTTTCCCCTTTCCCCCCAAGCATGGCAGATCTTTGGGACCTGTGAGCGTAACCACCACCTGCACCCACTCAGCCTTCAGCTCCATTAGAACCAAGCTCCAAGGGATGCCCCCATTCTCTTCCCATATATCATTTTCCAAACCATAGATCCTCAAAGGGTGCTGCTCAAGGCTTTACTAATATCCATAGTGTTGAAGACAGAAAAATGTGCATCCCTCCCAGCTACACCTCTGTTCCAACCATTTCTCCCTCAGTCTGCCCAGTCTCCACACAGCACCCCACAGATAGACCTCCATAAGGTGGAGGGAACTCTTCTGCCAAGGGGACTGAGCCGTCTTCATTGAAGTGAAGAGATCTTCAAGTGGACAATTCCCCCATGCATAGATTTCGAGGGCATAATCTGGTTCTCCGTCTTTACAAAAAACTAGATCTGGGGCCCAATTTCATCTGACAATGTCAGGCTAATAATGGCTTAAACCAAAATAATAGAATGTGGAGAAAGACACCTACTTCTTTTATAGATTTGTCTGTTTTTCAAACAAAGGGTAGAACTGAGCCCTTTGAGTTTGCCTCATGTTATTTGCGATCATCATTTTCTTGTCTTCAGTACTATATTTATTTCTATTTTTAAAAGGTTTTTCAAATCTCTACATTTCCATAAGAACCCTGAAATAAACCTCACATACATCAAACACATGCAGACATGCATCTATTCCATTTATATATAAAATGGAAAAGAATGGCATTGAGCTGGGGTTGGAATGAAAAAGAAATTGTTTCCTAACAATCTTTGCCTGCATTTGCTATCAAACAGCAGTGTAGGTTTGTGAAATTTTATTCCTGTCTCACCTCTCCCCACATTTGCAAAAGGATATGCATTCCCGGCCACTAATCTAAGAAAGGGTTTGCAGTGAAGTAAGATCCATAGCATGACAAGCAATATAGACAATGGAAGCTTTTTGCAGTCCCACAGAAAACCATCTTTGCTTTACTTCCATGCACTTTTGGTTGCATGCCTGTTGTTTGCCTCCAAGCCAGTACCTGTTATATAGTACCGGCTATATAGTTAATATCATAGAAGGACTGAAATACTCCTCAGACTCCTGTCAACATTAAAGCAGTTTTGATAAAAAGAAGAGTAATTTACTTCTGCTGGTTTTCAAATGTTTTCATCTGTGTTATTCTTGGTTGACTCAGGAGTTTCCTTTCTATTTACCTCTATTCATTTTTATATTCTATAAATAGGCGTAGGAGCCCACTTTCTCTGAAGTGGGGGGGGGGAAGGGAGGAGAGTGGGAATGTCAACCCACATTTGTGGGATGTACCTTTTCTCCTACATTCAAGATATCCAAAAATAAACCTGATACTCCAAAAACAAAAGGTTTCATGCCAACCCACTACGAAAGTTACAATTGTACTGCTCAACCCATCCATGCCCCCATAAAAAGAGATCTTCTTTGAATTGCCTCCCCATGATTGCATCACTGTATGTCAGGATTTTATTAGAAAATAGCATCTCACATTTATAACAGGCATTACAAAGGAACTGGGAATTATTTATTTGCACAGTAGTGTTGTTTGTGACGGTTCATTTTGAGAGGTGATAAGTTTTAGCACTGCACTGATACCAACAATGTACAGTATGTAATGGTTAGTTCTGCAGGGTTTTAATTAGCAGGTTGTGGACAGAAAGGATGCTATGCCAGCATCATTATTCACAAACAGTTACCGTTTCGATTTGTTTTGCCACACTGATATATTTCAGTCACTGATTTTAATTGTTGTTTCTTGCTATTTGTATAGCTCCCTTAAATACTGCCTAAAGGGTGTTGTTATAATTGTATGATTGATGGTTAAACATATAGAATTAGAGGTGGAATTCCACCAGTTAATGTTTCACATGCCATACATGAGGATCTCTCTGGGGCAAGTAACTTGCCAAAGAGGAAAAGTAACTTGATGGGAAGTAAAAATACAAAGAACAGCTTTTAAAAATCAGTCAAATGGAATAAGAATGAATATATATGGAGCTAACTCCATCTACTGTACTTTCCCTTTTTCCCTAAAATAGGCAAAGTTAAAAATTACTTAGACAAGTTAGATGTCTTCAAGTCACCTGGGCCTGGATAACATACATCCTAGAATACTCAAAGAGCTGACTGAAGAGATATCTGGGCCGTTAACGATTATCTTCAAAAAGTCATCGAAGACGGGAGATATCCCAAAAGACTGGAAAAGGGCAAATATAGTGCCCATCTATAAAAAGGGGAATAACGATAACCTGAGGAATAACAGACCGGCCAATAACCAGGGGAACAACAGACCATTCAGTACCCAGAAAGATAATGGATCAAATAATTAAGCAATCAATTTGCAAACACCTAGAAGGTTATAAGATAAGTAACAATCAGCATGGATTTATCAAGAAGAAATTGTGTCAGACCAACATAATAGCTTTCTTTGACAAGGTAACGAGCCTTGTGGATGGGGGAAGTGGTATATCTTGACTTTAGTAAGGTTTTTGATACTGTCTCTCATGACCTTCTCATAAACAAACTAGGGAAATACAACCAAGATGGAGCTACTAATACTATGGGTGCATAACTGATTGGAAAACTGTACCCAGAGAGTAGTTATCAGTGGGTCACAGCCAAGCTGGAAAGACATATTTGAATGGGGTCCTTCAAAGATCAGTCCTGGATCTGGTTTTGTTCAATATCTTCAACAATGATTTAGATAATGGCATAACTTATAAAGTTTCTGGAAGATACCAAGCAAGTGCTTTGGAAAATAAGATTAAAATTCAAAATTATCTGGACAAACTGGAGAAATGGTCAGAAGTACTCCACTTAGGAAGGCACACATACACAATGGGAAATGAATGCCTAGACAGGAGTACTGCTGAAAGGGATCTGGCAGTTATAGTGAATCACAAGCTAAATATGAGTCTACATTGTAACACTGTTGCAAAAAAAGCAAACATTTTGGGATGTGTTAACAGAAGTGTTGTAAGCAAGACGTGAGGAGCAACTCTTCCATTCTACTCCATGGTGATATGGCCTCAACTGGAGTATCAGGACCAGTTCTGGATGCCACATTTCAGGAAAGATGTGGACAAATTGGAGAAAATCCAGAGGAGAGCAACAAAAATTATTAAAGGTCTAGAAAACATGACTTATAAGGAAAGATTGGAAGAACTGGCTTTGTTTAGTCTGGAGAAGAGAAGATTGCAGGGAGAAAACAGTTTTCAAGTACAGAGGGAGAAAAATTGTTCTCTTAAACCTCTGAGGATAGGACAAGAAGCAATGAGCTTAAGTTGCAGTAAGGGCGGTTTAGGTTGGACATTAGGAAAAACTTCCTAACTGTCAGAGTAGGTAAGCACTGAAATAAATTGCCAAGGCAGGTTGTGGAATCTCCATCACTGGAGGTTTTTAAAGGCAGATTAGTCAAAAACACCTGTCAGATATGGTTTAGTACTTAGTCCTTCTTTGAGTGTAGGGGGCTGAGCTAGAAGACCTCTCAAGGTCCCTTCCAGTCCTACGATTCTATGATTGGCTGCCAGTCCCAAGCTCAGATAAAACGGGATGGGTTGAGTGCAAGGCTAACCACCTATCCTCACTTAAAAAAAGCCAAATGCCTAATTGTTTATAGAAGCAGAACCAGGCTACCATTCCAGTACATATGGCTGCTCAGTAGAGAATACTGCCAACCCCTCATGCTGCATGAAGGTTTCTGGTGAAAGTCAGTCTCTGGAAGCCAGGATGCCAAAAACCTTGATGTTGGAAGTAAGAAAATACTTCAGAGTCCGTTATTGGAACATGAGAACAAGATTTCAAACGTCAAAGATCTTGCAAATCACGAGGAAGATAGAGCATCATGGACTTGAATTCCTGGTCATCAGTGAGAGCAGACTGACAAGAGCAGATAAGGAGTGCTTCAAGCAAGAGAAAAAACATCTCATCTGTTCAGTTTGTAGTGACAATGCACACTCAGAGGAAGTAGCACTCAATATGACAGATTCTGTGGAAAACATCATTTATCCATTGGAGGCCTATCAGCTAACACAGGACATAGGCCAGATTCCAAACCAAATTCCTAAAGATGTCAATCATACACTGCTGTGCTCTGACATAGGAATACAGTGATGAGGATAAAGCTAAGTTCTATAACTGCCTCCAAAGTGTGAATGACAGAATATGAAAACTCAATTTGTTTCTTGTAATGGTCAACTGTAATGCTAAAGTATGGTGTAGGGCTGAGCAGCTGCTGTTTGGCATTGCCATTGACTAGATGATGAAGAAGTGTAATAGCAACACACACACTTGCATAGCATGTGCAGATAGTAAAGTCCTAGAAGATCTAGACTTTACTGATATTGCTTTGTTGGGTTACAATCCTGAACAGTTATGACCAAAGACAGAGCTCAAAATCAGTTACACCAAAGCAAACATCCTGGAAACCAGGATGTCAAGCAGTGACATCATATTAGAAGGCAAAAACCATCAAGAAAGTCGAACAGTTCATTTACCTGGGCAGCTCCATACTAATCAATGGAGACCTCAAAAAAGAAATGACATCAGGGATAGGAAAGGTATCAACTGTATTCACTAAACTTAACATATGAAGCTGTCAAATTCATATGAAGTTCGTATTGTTGGAGGCCCACTGCAATTTGAGTTGCTTGACCACTGTTTTGGGGCCTAGCATAGCTTAAGTTGCTTGCTTGACCATTCTGGCCTCAGCCGCCTGACATCTTCCAGCTGACAGAGACAAATAGGAATATTTAGTAACCTTGGAGATGTCTCAGTTTCTGCATATCACGGCACATAATAAGATGAAATACATAGATAACAGTGATGGGAATAAGTTATCCTTGAATGTCCGGGGGTACATTTTTCCACTGCCATGGGGCATTTTTTTTTTACTTGCCCCTCCTATTACCAGATTTTGTTTTGACAGTTCCAATTATTATGGTGAGAATGGAATGTAGTTAAGGGTGAGAACCCAATGTAGGTGATAGAATATATATTAATTAATAGATAGGTAATTAGGTGAAAGTTGGGCATAGGAAAGTATCAAAAAGTCATCACTCAGACAAAGGGGAACGCTCCATCAACACCTGACTCCACAGGAGGTGCTGCCAGTCGGACCAGAGGATCCACTGGCTCCCTGGTGAGGCCCCTGAAGAAAGTCGTTCCTGTGTATAGCTTTTTGAGTGACTGCTTAGCTCTCCAGGTTTAGTGAGTATGATATATTGTAGTTAATTTCAGTCTTTGTATTTAACTAGTATATCTATAGAAAACCTTGCACATTAAACCTTATTGATCTGTAAATCAAGTGTACCTTGTCTCACTGGTATCCACACTGATCACTAAGTGTCCCGTATTAACACATATGTCAAGTTCATATGAAGCTGTCAACATATGAAGCTGTCAAGTGGTAACCAACTGGTGTGAGAAAACAAGGGCCCCTAAGAGAAACCCTAAGAAGAACCATATCAGGGAGGGAACCATAGAGCAGATGGAAGCAGCAGTTAATGACAGAGTGGGATGGAAGAGACTAGTCTCCACCCTGTGCTCCAACATTGGCATGAGAAAGATGTAATAAATAATATGCAGCTGGCTCAGTGAGTTAGTAGCTGCATAGTATACTTTAAAACGGCCTTAAGGTCACAAAGGATCTCCTGCAAATATTGATACAGGGGCTGTGGCATACACCAGGTCAGGAGATCAATACTCCTCCCCCCACTCCAAAACCCCACTTGACCTAAGAGATACATATTCCATTGAGGGACCTGTTGTTAAGGTCAGCCCTGTCCACACTGTTGTGGTGTAGATCTAAAGTTGAATTTTCCATTCTCTGTCACTCACTGTACCAGCAGTTGCTGGAAGTGCTGAGAATGTGAGTGTTCAGTTGCATTACTCAACAAGTGACATTCCCGATCCTCCAGATGATCAATGAATTGTGTTGGCCAGATCCAAAGGGAGTTTTGTCCAGCCCTGCCCAATCACAAAGATAGTTCTTATGTCTTAGATTCCAAACAGAGGGAGGTGAAAAGACAGTAGAAGGAGGGGGAAATTGCCATATTGCCCTAGGACCTGTGAATCCCAAACACTTTGTTTCACCTCACACTGCGGTTGCTTCAAGCATGACCTGAATTCTGATCTCTTATATTATTTGACTGTTGATAAATTTTGGTTTTGAAAATGTCAATACATTACTGAGCCAAATCCATCTCTGGTGTTACTCCATTAAAGTCAATTGCACCATGAATTTGGGTTAGATTGGTCTCTTTAATAAAAAAAAAAAAAAAAAAGTCTTATCCTTCATCTCTTATTTTCTCACACTGATGCTTGTTAGCTTGCTATGCAGCAAGTGCCCCTTGTAGGGACATTGATGTAATAAAGATGCAATGGTTCTACTGCTGCAAACATGATATCAAGGAAATAAAAGTGTTGAATTCATTTCAGTTCAGGTATTTATACATGAAGTATCCAATCTTCCATGACATGAATCGATGCCTTTTGATGTTTTGGAAAGCAAGCTTATAAGCAACAGTGTTTCCCTGCACCTTCCCTGTCCCTACCCAGACTTTTTTACATGGCCTTTGAAGGGAGAAGAGTGAAAGAGCTAGATGATGCCTGATTCATAGATTAGCCTTTCATATCAATCAAAATTATATTTGTTTAATCAGGTGAACTCCACTTACAAGCTGACATTTGCAGATGTGGCCTACAATGTCTTGTCTTGTTCATTTTAACAAGATTCTTAATGATGATTAATTTGTGTTTTGGGAAGGGGGTTAGTGGCTTGTATGTGAGGTGGGAGAGGAGGTTGTTGTAAGGGCAAATAAGTAGAAGAGTGTTACTGTGGAGGTAGTTACTGGCCTTTGATGAGTTGGAAACCAAGACTGAG
This sequence comes from Emydura macquarii macquarii, assembly GCF_026122565.2. NCBI lineage: Eukaryota > Metazoa > Chordata > Testudines > Chelidae > Emydura > Emydura macquarii. The sequence continues at coordinate 5,846,277 of NW_027133667.1, forward strand.
CACTTTGCCAGCAGAGAGATCTGTACAAGAAGAAGCTGACCACTTTTTGGTACTTTTTCTTTAAATAAAGCTATCTTTCTTTTTTCATTTTCCTTCTCTTCTTAAGGGAAGGTAATGTACCTGATTTTGCTATTTTAATTTAATTAAAATGGGGCCACAAACTGTCATAGAATGATTAAATATATTAGACAGTCAGTACCTGTGGGTTTTTAAGTAGTAATTAATCTTCTATTTTTATATATACTGTACAATCAATGAACAAAATTTCTTGGTTCACCCAAAATATCAATTTCACTAGCTGATATTATTTCTTTCAAGTGGGAAGTGCTCTGCCCAAAGACAAGGGCTCAATATATTGGTAGATTCAAGTCTGTAAAATAAGCTGCAATTTAGGCATGATTATAAAATTCAATCTCCAGATCATCAAAACTATTTTCTTAATTCCAGTGTCATATAGAGGTAGGTTCCAATAGAAACAATTTGTGCAGCACCAAAAAACAGACCAACCTTTGCAGTTGATGCTTTAGCAGTCATTTGCAACAATGTTGCTACACTATCAAAGTGCCCATATGAGATCTGATCAATGTGCCCCATGTGCTTCTGCTCAAAGAGAAAAGAAAATGGATTAAGTTTTAGCTAGAAATAAGGTGTTTTCCCAGATTACCTGTTGTTCACATTCACCTGACCAACACTAATCAGGAGCACAGTTGACGAGCACAATTTAGCATGTACATTACACTTTGGAGTAAACCATGTGCATGAGCCTCCTCCAATGTGGAGTCAATAAGGAGCTGACTGGCTCTATGTAATTTTTCATATCTTTTAGTTGACTCAGATCCAGATGAAAAATATAGCATTTATTGTTCTACAACCATGGATTTGTCTCCCTCAGTGACTTTGGATTTAAAAAATGACTATTGGCTAATGTTTTCATTTTAATAAATAATCCAAGCATAATTCAATACTAACTTCCATAACTATTCAAGTGAATGGCAGAAATGTTTGCAAAAAGCACAGTTCAAAGTCTCTTGCATGTTTACTCTTTAAAACTGAATTTGAAGTTTGAATGCTTGTGTCCATGCTGGAAGTGCTTGTGTGTTCATAGAATTTTAAGGCTAGAAAAGACCATTAGATCATCTAGTCTGACCTCCTGTGTGACATAGGTCATAGATTTTACCAAATTACCCCTTATATTGAGCCCCATATTAACCTGCATTTAACTAAAGCATACGTTCCAGAAAGGCATCTTGATTTGGAGGTATGCTTTAGTCATACAATTTATTGGGTTCACCAGTCTGAGATAGCATGACCAGATGTTTCGATTTTATAGGGATAGTCCCGATATTCAGGGCTTTGTCTTATATAAGCACCGCGCCTATTATCCCCCACCCTCTGTCCCGATTTTTCACACTTGCTATCTGGTCTCCCTAGTTTGAGACAGAATGAAAGACACAATTAGAACTAAAGACAAATGCGTCAATTAGTGGAAGTCAAATGATCATATTTGCTAGAAATACAGACATGGAAACCTCCTAAACTAAAGGGACCCTGAACCTTTCAGCAAAAATAAAGTAAGTAATGTAATTTGTGCTATCCTTAGCATGCAGATACAGTCCTAGTGTTTTGAATAATTTGCTTTTTACAAACTAAGAACATAATCAAATCCTCAGCGATATGAGTAGTGGGGAATAGGCATCTCAGCATTAACTGCTGCAGATCATGTTTATCACATTTAGAATATAACCAGAATTCACTAGCAAAAAGTAACAAAGGTGCTATTTGAATTCACTGACTTTCACCACAATGAATTAGAGGATAGCTTTGTGTTCAATGAAACAAGTGTACAGCCTTTATACATGTTTACATTTAGGATGAAAAGGCAGTAGAAAAATTTAAGTAAATGCAGAGTTATATTTGCAATATATCCATCACAGTGAAAGGAAATAATTCTGCAGAAATTCTGCATTCTTCCTCCTTCTCCCTGCCACTATCTGCCCCAAACCTACTGAGGACCAATTCCTAAGGCTTCTCCAAGATCCCAGTAGGTGGAAAGAATTATACATCAAAGGAGAACTCCTTTCTTTCACCCCACCGATCAAGGATCTTCCAAGTTTCAGTCTTCTCTGGCTGGGTAAGTTGAAAGGATGATCTGTCCCCCTACAGTTTGCAAACTAAGTTTAATTTGATATATTTGTTGCTAATTTGTTTTTGGAATGTTGAGACCACACTCCCAGTTATCTAATTCCCCAAATCTGTGAATGTCCATGCACTCTAATTCCAGTAAAGTACTAATGCACTCACTTCATTTCAGTACAGAGTGGCAGACCAATATTTATTGCTGTTCCCCATTAAACAACATCACCCCTCTTCTTTTGGGAATATAAGACTGCCACTTTCATTTGTTAAACTAGACAACCTTTGATCTATAAAACCTTACATAGTTTGCTACCTAGCAGACTCTGGCTCTTTCCAGGTGGTCTGGGGGCAGTTGAAATCAGCTGGAGCACTACCCCAAATACCAAGAGGATGGTGGTTGAGAGTTTTCAAAACCAACTGATTTTGGAATCACCAGAGGCCATGCCTGTTCACCTTTAGGAGTGTTGTGACAAGGCCTACAAATTTACCCTATTGTGAGCTCAACTGTGAAGAGTACAAATCCATAAAATGTCATCATAACCTCGAACAATAAATGTTGATGGGAAAAGGTACAAAAGGGAGATAGATTGGATGAGGCCTACTGATATAACTCAAGGACTGTGTTTAGAACAAGCCTGGTAAACAAGGGAAGTGAGGAACGGAAAAATGAATGAGCTGAAATTGGAGTGCTGGAAAACTAGGCCTAATTAGTGACAAAATAATGAGGGGATAGGCTATTCTGCCTTGTTCCGCTTGGAGGTCCTCAAAGACAGACACTGGGAGAAAAACTGGCTACTGGAACAAGCTTCATCATCACATCTGCTACCCCAATCACATCCTGGGTCCCCAGGCCTTCACCATCCTAACCCTGAGAGATGTCCTGACTAGACGAAGCTACAGAGAGGGACCTTCATGATGCTGCCACCTCTACCCGCTCTGGCGGAATCCCAGACACCAGCTGGAAAGTGAAAATGTCTCTTCCCCACCGCCCCACATCTGTCCTTTTCCTTCTCCACCCTGTTTCTTCTCTTTCCTATCCCTCTCTTTTTCCTTCTTTCCAGTAAGGGTCTTAGCTGTATATTTTACAACACTGTTGTCAGCCTGTGACCAGGAAGTGGCAATTAAAAACAATGCCTAAACATCCCACTGCTGGCACAAGTTTTCCAGGCCTCAGAGTGGCTGATAAGACCCTGTGCTGTGCCTGTGTTTCTCCATCAGAAAGGATGCACATGAGTCACCACCACATGAGAAAGCTACATTTTCTCTCCTTGTTATTTTTCTCTCTTGTATGTGTTTATCTTATTTTGTCTTCTAGAAAACAAAGTCAGACTTTAACAACCACAGCAGCAGTGACAGCTTCAGCCCATCTCAACTAACTTCTTCTCTTTTCCCCCAAAGGACAATTATCACCATCTTTGATACCATCTAACAGACTGTCAAACAAGGGTTTTTTTCCTTCTAAAAACCTCTCTCCAGTTAAAGGGACAGGTAACAAGAGATGCTGTTAAAATGGAAGCATCATTTAATACTCTACATTTTAAATGTTTTGACTGTTTTTCCTTCTGTTTTGTATCTTTAATAAAAAAATTAAAAGGATATTTAAGGGTGTGTTTGCCTTGGTACTAAGCAGGCTGAGGTGTCTGTATCTGAAACCCAAAACATTGTTTAATACTGTTTAATGTTGGACAGTGACTGAATTACATTAACTTCCCTTTGGTCCATTTATTTCATCTAAATTAATACAAATGAGGCAGGGCAAAGAACATCATCTCAAATACGAGCTTGACAGTGTATTTAGACAACAAGGGGGAAAACATCCTTCCTTTGGCCTATGATAAAGAGGCAAATAAATATGCTTATTAAGTTAAAGGAGAACCAATTGACAAGTTATTAAGACTTTCAAAAAGCCTTTGTCAATGTGTCTCACAGGAGAGTATTAAGGAAAGGAAAGTTCTGTCAAGGATTAAGAACAAGTTAAGAGACCAAAGGCAATGAAGAGGAGTAGAAAGTCAATTCTCAACAAAGAAGATTCATAATGAATTTTCCAAGAACCTGATACCAGCACTGGCACTGATTAATATATTAACCATGTTCTGGAGGATGGAGATAAAGACAGTAAGGTGACAAAATGGGCACTGACAAAAATTTCAATGTAAAAAAAAAATCTAGTAAAGGCTGAAGAACTGCAGAAAGAAAAGACTAACAAAAGCTAGATGACTGGGCAACACAATGATAGATGAACAGTACAATTTGAATTATTCTTACTTGTTGATGGGTTTCTTATTAAATGGAATCACTCAGGACAAACAGTTGCATGTCACTGGCTTTGTCTTGACTGCACAATTCATGCAAGTTCTTATTCAAGTGCTGGCCCAGCCAAAGCCCTGATCACACACAAAAACCTCTCATTTGAGCACAGTGGTGCTTTTCACTCAAGCTGGCTGGCCAGCCCGGGAGGGAGATGGGGGGGTGGGAAGGGGAATATATGCTAATCACTAAGTGCTGCTATTACCTGAGCTGCTAATGTGACCACGCTGCAATGTGAATGCGGGCCTAAGCCATTTAATTGCTACTAGTCCTTCAATGCCTTTTCCACAACCCATTCTATGAGGAGAGATTAGGTGATCAGCAGTGACCCATGTACAGAGCCTGTTTTCATCATGGATGGGTTAAGGGCTCTGGGCAGGATTTGTGGAGGTCCGGTTGAAATGCCCTCACTGTACCTTGTCTAGGTATCTGCCTCGTGTTCCCAAAATGGGTGTTGCACTGAATGCCAACATTTGGTGCAGGTCATCATTCAGAATCGGATCCATGCCTTGTCACTGGTTGGAATAAAAGGTAATAGACAAATCTGGTGCGTGCCAAGCCAGAAGTTGCTGAGCTGATGAGCTAAGGCCATTTCTACCCACGTTCCCAGAAAGGACAGCAACACCACACTGGAAAAAGATTCATAAAGTGGCTCAGATTACAGCAATGTTAAGAACCACAGGATACACCCCCTAGACATCCTTGCTGTACTTGCTCATGAAAGCTGCACCCGTATAGATGCAGTAACTAGAACACAGCTTTGCAGTTTGGCCTCTCAATCGAGGTAGGCCAATTCAAGTCAGCTGTGCAGTAAAGATAAGGCCATTGTGGATAGCTCAGCAAAAGCATCTCATTGTTGAATAAGTGGTCAAAAAAGCAAGTTTACAAGAGGCAACTCAGACAATTCTCCTGTGATGAAGGGTCTGGGGACATGCCCATAATTCATATTTGTGAGCAAAAGGAAGATTGCTTAGGTGTTTTCAACAAGAGACCTGACTGAAACTAGATACAGGCAGCCAAGGGGGGGGGGGGGGGGTCTATAGAAGGTGTCGTCTGGGCTACGCTGCGAGCCCTTGAAACATAGCTATAACTCATTAACAAAGGGTCTTTGTCTCCTCAGTGGTTCATCTTATAGAAAAAGCCTGGAATCCAAATCATAGATAACTGGGGGAAAATGGATTTGTAAAGCAGGGGCCGCAGCCCTGGATTAGGGGACTTGGCAAGAGGCCTCTGGACACAGCAAGGGGAGCTGGTATCTAGACATCAGCATGAGGCTGATGGGTGAACCAGAGAAGTCAAAGAGAGGGGACTGTTTTCAGGAGCTGAATTCTCTACCTCAGTAAACAGAGATTGCCTTATCTAATTTGCCTTAAGAGAAGAGAAAAATCTAAACATTGGGGAGTTTCTTTTTTGTTTTAATACTATTTACTCCTGCACAAAGGAGCTTTACCCTTCTGATGGAAAGTTTATTTTTACTAATGGAGTGAAGCTGTCTGCCATGGCCCTCAAAGAGAGAGCTTTAGGTGATTTTAGATATCAGGCCCAGATAATTGAGCACATTGAAACCTTGAACTTCACCCTATATTATATGGGAAGCCAACGTAGAGCGTGGAGGACAGGTTTGACTGTGCTTTGTATCTTCCAATTTCCACCTCTAGTTAGGTCCCTGGTTCTATATTGGGTGAGTCTGCCTTAGCTTTGCACATTTTACTGTAATGAGGTGATCTGCTAGACCCCTGCACAGAACAGGCTAGCATATTGCTGTTTTTAACATGTTCTTTCCTATGACTAGTATAATCACGTTCTAGGTATTGATCTAGCATCTTGGGGTTCTTTCAGTTTAAAGTGAGATTGTTTGCTCTACCGGTTGGGGGATGAGTTGTTAAGGCCAGGGAGTGACAAGATAGATATATATAGATGAGTGGACTGTATTTTCATTTGGATTTAGTTTTTGATTTTTTGGTGCTTTGTGATGAAGGAAGTGTTTACTGCTTTGGTACAGGTGGCACCAGAAGATGAATATTCTTTTTGGTGTGTGGATTAGCAAACTGCACATGGAGCTCTGCTCTGTAGAGGTTATTGCTGAGTTCCGATGCATGTGGAGTATTTGTTTGCAGAACTGCAGTTGTAAGGTTCCTGTTGGTGATTTAGCTCAGTCAATATAATTGGTTGCTAAAGCTGAATGCCAGATCTCCAAAATGGTTAGATTACTCCATTGAAACATTGTAGCTGTAGTGGGTTTTGTTTTTGTTTTTTGTTTTGTTTTGGGTTTGTTTGGTTTTTTGGGTGTGGGGGGGAGTGGTGTTTCTCTAGCAGTTTCTTTATGGAATAGAAGTCCTGCAGAATTTCTCCTGATAATGCTATGAAAGCCAGTCTGAAGCTCCCTGCATTTATTATGAGACCCAAGTATATATAATTTAGGTTGTGTTTAATCTCTATATGTCTAATATTTTCTCTCTTTATTGGTTGTTGGTTTTTTTCCCCTGAAATCTCATTTTTCTTTATGACAGGTTGATCTGTAGGGCCCATGTTTGCAGTAGGTATCTAGAAGATGCAAGTTTCTTTGAAGACAGGTAACAGTATGACCAGATCATCAGCACAGAATAGACTGGAGGATTGTTCCAGTAGGGTTGATAAATCATAGATGTATAGGTGGAGGAGGGACGTCACTGTTTTACTCACTTTTCTTTCTTGAAGGCCTCTGCCTGCAGTTGTTTATTTTTATCCTCCATTTAATGGATTTGTACACGGTTTTCATGGAGTCATATGTTTTTCCACTATTCCATTTTGTAGTAATTTCAGGGCAGTAAGATAAAGGTGTTGTCAGTGGTTCTTTTCTCAGGGAAGCAGCCAAATTTGGCTTCCATGGACTATGGAGATGTCAGTCAGCAATTGTACTATTATTGAGGATGTTACACAAAAGTTTGCTGATGCTGCTCTTAATCCAGAAATTTTTGTAGCTGTTGAGTTTGAGGGAGTCTCTACTTTTGTATATTGGGTATAAATCAGTCCATCTGGTGTCCAGATGGAAGAGTTAGCTTAAATAGCTTTACATTCTGGATCACTAGGATTTGTTTGTTTGTTTGCTTTAAATTCTTTCCAGGTTTGGCAGAAGGTATCTACAGCATATTCAATTTATGACAAATTTTCCTTTCACATGATCTGATTTTTTTCTACCGGAGTATTGGTTTGTAGTTCTACAGGGTTTTGTGCTAAACTATACAAAATTAATGTCAATGACACATGTCTCTGTTTTCAGTTGGAGAGTTCCCCGCTTTTTCAGCCTCTATCAAGCCATTTTTGTTTCCCTTTCCTTCTCTTTGAGCTGAAATTTCATTTTGCTAGTTGCATTACTAGAGATTCTTTTGTTTCTCTGATGAGGATTCTTTGGAAGTCTTGTGACAGTTTAGTCATAGCTGTTAATTTAAAAATGTTAACTAAGTTTTCAGTGATGGTGGTTTTCAAGGCTCATTTTATTTTCAGTCTTTTCCCCATATATGTTTGTTGAGTAGAGTAGTCCATAGAGGTTTTGTGGTGTTTTGTTATTCGCTGGCATTCTGTGTGATTTGTTCAGGTATAGGAACAATTAACTGTGGTCTGATAAGAATTACTGGAGTTTGACTATTGATGCACTTATGTCACTGAACTCTAGATCCATCATGGCATAATCACATTATTTATTGTTAGCTTAGCAAAGGACAATTTGCCTAGGGAGTCTCCTCCTGTTCTCCCCACTGAGGGTGTATAGACCAAGGCTTTTACACATACTGAGAAGTTTCTTTTCTTTCACGTTGACTATGCCATTGAAGCTGTGCCAGTGTTTTGGTGGGATGCTGTGCTAAAGTGCATCTCCTCCAAGTATGCCTATTTCCTTTGGTGAAGTTATTCTGGTTCTCTTCCTGTGCATGTGTTTGTTTGAACAAAAGCACTGCTGTATTTACACCCCTGTGCACTATTGTAATAATCTTTGTGCAAAATATGCCTTGAGGTATCATTTGAAAAACAGATCAATAATCTTGTGTAGTGTATATATGAAATGTGTATTAAGAGTTAACAACAAACTGAAATTATGGCTACAATGTGTTTACCAAACAAGTCTGGGCAGGGTGTAAATCTGTTTCTCAAAGACAAAAGGACAAACTGATGCCTCTAGCCAGGTGTCAAAGTTGATTGGCAATCACCTGACAAGTGGCTATTCTTTAGCAATGAAGGGAGGCAGGAATAGATCCATCTGAATTTTAGCAAAAAACAGCATGGAACCTCTTTCCCATGTGACTGTATGCCTCCTTCCTCACAGCTGGAATGAACTGTGTCTAGGGGTAACCCTCAGGAAAATGCATTTCAAAGGGTGACTGGACTATAAAAGTGAAAGGCAAAACAGCCAAAACAAAGTTCTCTCTCTTACCCCCCACCCTTCAAGAAAACAAAGAAACCAGCCCTTTGACTTTGGAAAGGGATCTGACCTGAGAATTTGGTCAGCCATGTTGTTGGGAACACATGCTAAGGATTTTACCTTGAACTAAGTCTAGCTTGTTAAGTTTTAAATACTAGAAAATGTTTTCTCTTTATTTCTCTTGTAACCATTTCTGACATACTTTATACTTGTACTCACTTAAAATCTTTGTAATTAAAGCAAGTTTGTTTTATTTTTACCCTAACCTAATCCAGTCTTGTGTTTAAACTGAACTGTTTGGTAACTCAAGTTCAAGTAGCAAACTGTTGAATATTGACCTTTTATAGAGGCAACAGACCTTTAATATCTGGACTGTCCAGCAGAGGGCCGGTCAGTGCACAACACACATTTATGGGAAAATTCAGAGCTGGGAGAGCATCAGAGTTACCCTGCAAGTGGTAACCAAGGCTGGCAGATGCCAGAGTGTGACTGGAGTGTTGCTGACAGGCTGCTAGGGGGTTGGAGGTGCTGGTCCAGGGCTGCAACTATACACAGACACTCAAGGTGTGACCTGCATGTTGTTAAACTGTTTGAGTGGCCCAGATTGGGAGCTACAGCAGCAGAGCATTGTGAGGCCCTTATTGATCTGGATTGCACCCCAGAATGTTATCGTGTCCATAGATAAGAATTCTTCCCCAGACTTGAAAATTGTTTGTTTCTGACTGGATGTCTGTGAAATCTCTCTGCTAATAGGGGGAAGATGGTAGGTGGCATATGTAGGGCAGAGGTAGAGATCAGACTGCAGATAAAGAAGATCTCTGGATATTTTGCCTCAGAAGTGAATCTTCCCCCTCTTTAGGACTGTGTTGTATTTTACTAGTGCTTCTCTAATCCATACCAGGGAGACCACTAGAACAACTGCCACTTCTGTTTCCCTGTGCCAAGTTTGATCCCAATGAGAAATTTTGAAACTAATAAAACCTTATTTTCCTCAGCCTTTTCTAATTTAAATACACTTCTGTAACTAGCATTTGCATGACATGTTAAGAGAACTATGATCACAGATATATACTGAAGGGGTGCAAGATGTTTATAGACAGCCTTTCTTAGACTTCTATCAAAATTAACAGGCAATTAGAAGGATTTAGATACTATATAGAGACATTCTAGGTCCCCCATTTCCACAGAATGCATCCCACCCTTCTGGATACTGATGGAGCCATTCCTGACAGAAAGGACTCCTCTTTGAGGCTCCTACAAACACTCCATGAGAACCTTTTCCCCCCCTTTGGAATTGGCCAGATTGCATCATGAAGCAGGCATATTTTTGAATGTATCAGGGAAGCATACCCTAAATCTCTCTCTTTCAGTTTACACAGCCCAAATACTGCACTATATACTCAGCACATTTAGTACACTTTTCAGGAATATAGTATAAATCATCCTAAGAATATCTACTGGCTTTGCCTCCCTATTTCCCAACAAACCATTTTCATTTAAACAGAAGATTAGAGTCTTTCCTCTCTAAGCACTCAAACCACCCTTCCCTACAAAGCTTATTTTAAGAAAAGCCTCTACCCTTTGCCCCCTCACTCTTATAGTGTGCTGAGTAATTGCTTAATTAATTACATCTGGCCCAGCCCTGCTACCCTGACAATCCTTAAGTTTAGGGCATGCAGCTGTGGTCTTTGCACTGCTCAAAGAGAGAAGAGTGTGAGTGTATTAACTCTTTCCTGCCAATCCTTCAGGAAGGTCTATAGACCATATCACAGAGAGGAAACTGGACTATTAATTAATTTAAAAGAGCTTTTCTTCCCCAAATTTGTGAGGGTTTCTGATTACAATGAAAAAAAAATACAGCATCTCTTTAACGTATTGAAATCATATGATGCTCTAGTGGAATCAAGAGGCTATATTTGCATTACCCCAGCTGATTGGTTTTGTTTTGTGATCTAACTAGAAATGGGCTTGAACCAACTCCTTAGATACAAACACACTAAACACTGTAGTGGGGAGGGGATTGTTTCAAATTCTGAATTTGTTTTGCTAATGCTTTCACTATTTATAACGGCTGGAGTAAATCACAGATCTCAAAACCCCTGATTTTTGGAGTGGACCCTAATTTTGTTGTTTAGACCCATCTCACAATTTAACACAATAAATTGCTCACAAACTGCAGCCTCTAGCCATGGCACAAGTTGCTAGCATAATGAGGATGGCCTAATGGACAGGATAGTTGCTGAGAATTTAGAATATATAAGTTCAATTATTGGTTTAGCCACAGACTTTGTGGGCCCCCTTTGGGGAAGTCACTTAATCTACCTTGTGTCTCAGTTCCACATTCCATCATTAAAATAGGGATAATACTTCCCTGCCTCAGAGGGTAGTTTTGAGGATATATCCATTAACAATTGTGAGGTGATGAGGGGCAATCTAAGTACCTAAACAAATAGCATGTTGAAGGGGAGAATAAGTGAAACTCCTTCTTGGATGCTCTTATGTTAACTGTAGTAGGACAGCCAATGTCCATGGGGAAGGAAAATCAGCATAATTCTTTTCCAAAGCTGTACTCCCTCTCCAAATGTTAAGTTAAAACATGTGGTTTGTGTTTTTCCCTCCTACAGGTGCAGAGGGAAGATGGTTTATTTCTTTCTTTTTTACAATCTGTTTTCATTCCTCCTTTGTGCACCCATTATTACTGCTACTTTTTCTGTCTCCATCTGCCTTCTGCTGAATGGGATATGGCCCTTCACTGAACATCTGCCAGACTGTTTGGCCAAAGGTACTTAATTTTTGGCCAGCCCTTCCATAAGGCATAACTGCATTGCAGACATTCCAAGCTGCACTAAGACGTCGTGTACATAAGACATTAGTAGCATCTATATAATAACATCATGCCGCCACAAAGATGTCCTAATATTTTGGCGAATAGTCTCTTGAGGTGATACGCATGTCACCCATTTAGATATTAAGGAGCAAGGCACATTAGCAACACTCAAAATAGATCAAGCCAAAGTTGTTGGTTAAATCAACCCCAATCACCCCAAAACCCCGGACCCAGAGCTCTAGGTTGCAGCAAATTGCCCCACAGCTGCTATTCTAGCCTGCAATGCAGCCACTACTCTTCTGCACTACTTCTACAGGGTGTCAGAGCCACTAGATCTGCATAGTGGCACATCCCATAATTGACCCCCACACTTGCACAGTGTACTGCCAGTGTCACCATCCATGCTAATCTGTGGCAGGCTGTCATGGAATCACCCCTCTCCCATCATTCTATTAGGCAGAGTACAATAGCTTCCTTGTGCAGCTTCTGGGCCAGTGGCCTCCCCAGGCAGCCCAGTCATAAAGCTTAAATGACACGGACAATTTTGCCTTGAATGTTACCTTGCAGCACATATTTAACTCCTATTAGGGCTAGCAGCAATTACTGATTGTATCCACATGGAGGGAAATACTTGTCTTCCTTGAGCCTAGAAACAGAGAAATCACTATTGTTCTTGAAACTGGAAAGCAAATTTGACAAGCAGTAACCAGATCTCATACTTGCATTGTACAGCACCTGAGTCCTGTAAATTCATCAAGCCAGCATGGGAGGTAGTTTGTGCAGGGCATGACTGCTTTGCACATTTTTTCGCATCTAGAGCTAAAAACCCAACCTCACTCGCACATCGCTCTTTTCAAGACAATATGGAAGAACTGGCATTTAATACCCAGACCCTCAAACTGTTCCCTTTTAGGTGATCCGAACTGGAAAAATATGCCTGATGGATATATAAAATGTGAATGTGGAAGGAAAACTCAATGGGCTTCTCTTACTATATGAACCAGCTTCTGTGAAAACATCTAATTTTAAAATTAAAAAGGTTCATCTCTGCCATCAGCTTTAATGTACTTGAAGGCTAAAGGATGGAGAAAGGCTGTTTGTTTGGTGTTCATCTTGTCTTGTTTTAAGGGCTAATTCAAAGCCCCACTGAAGTCAGTGGGACTTTGATGGTCATTGGATCAAGTCTTTAGACTCCTACCTCCCTAAATCAAGCTGTTTTAAAATCTGTATATAGGTAACCAGAATGTGGTACAGTTGCTTTGCTGAAATCTGTATAAAGCTTTGTGTTTTCCCCTGAAAGAGTTTTCAAACTCATTAAATAGCTTTATACAGTATTGCAGGAGTGTCTCTGATACCTTTATAACGAAAAATGCTGCCCTAAGGGATTCCTCTTGAAATCCTTATGTGCAGATTTCTACAAGGCCAACAGAGCCAGTTGGCTGCTTAATCCCCATAGAAGTGTAAGCTGCATAGAATGAGCTCTTTGTTAAGATATACAACGCTTCAAACTGAACGCGGCCTAGGCAACCTGCCTGTGTATTTGGTCAAAAAGCAGACTCCTTTGTTCTTTAAGCTCAAGCACATTTTTGTAGGCTCCAAAGTCCCATTACACTTTCAGAGCAATACCAAATATAGTAACATAATTCAAGTAATAATGAACACTCTGAATTGTGCATTAGGATTCAATGCAAGCTGTTTAGAACAGATTTATCAGTCAAATTCTATTTTGTCTGTTTTAGATTATGTCCATTTCAAGTGGCCTGAGAGAAAGAAACAAATGTGTGTTGGGCAGGAAGGAGAAAAAGCAGGGCAAGTGTCCAGAAAAGCAATTTCCAGTAAGGCTTAACCAACAGCACAAACCCTGGTGTCAATAGATTTGCTTTAGAAACTAGAATTGTCTGGAATATCTAGTTATGCTGAAGATACACATCCATTTTAAGAGGAACACACTGTATTTATGTCTTGCAGCTTATCATAGAATACATCTCTTGCTTGTTCATCATGATCATTGGTAGGTGTCTAACACTGGGTGATAGTTACTTTAGCATTATTTGTAACAAAATGTGCTCTTATAATTTGTGAATCAATTGTTTTCCATTCCTGTAGAGAGCGTGTTGCCTTTTTAATCAAGGAGTGTTCCAGCTGCCTCTACGTTAATATCATTTCGCCTTCCTGAGCAGAGTGTTGTGATACTATCTGACTGAAGTCTATCACATCCAGTCCATCTAATTTTGCTCACTCTGAGAATAATAATATTGAACTGAGTCATTTCTCTGACTATTTCACTCAGTTTCCCAGTGTCCCACATGGTTCTCACATTCCAGCACCCAGTTTTAGTTTGATTTTTAGTTAAGATCTCGTTTCAGGTGATGAATGACCTCACAGGTTTGGTCCACCACCTTCATGCCTCTGTTCAAACTCACTTGTTGTCAGTTAAGTGATTTTGGAGGGTTGCGATCTCCTTCAAGTGGGCTAATTGAAACAGACTCTTGTATCTCGGTTGCTTTCCTAACTGTAGCTTTTTTACATGGACAGGTAATTAATCTGACTCTCAGTTGTAGCACCATGACTCCTCATTCAATATATTCGGAGCAGCTCATATCATGTTTGAGATTCCCTCATCTGCCACCTGAGAAACATGTCTGGTAGTTGAGGGTGCTCAAAATTTTGGGGGCAGGGATGGTATCTAACTATGTGTTTGTTAGTGTCAGGCACAACAGATCTTGATTGAGTGCCATAACTATTACTACTAATAATATTTTGGACCAAAGGTGCCTCTCCTAGAAGTAACTTTGCAGCATGGCCACTTCCTTCTCTTGTTCCAACAATACAGATTATATCATTTAATTGTGCCACACTGAAATATATTGAGCATTTTCCATTTTCAGGTGATAGTTTCTAATTTTGATCAAACAGCAGAATTATTTGATCATCCACTAATAAAGACCAGTCCATGGGAATAATCTGTGATAGCACCATAATAAAATCAAAAGGCATTCTGGATCCTCTGGAAGAACACAGGGAGAATAAAATCTATTCAATAAGGAGCCAATTTATGATAAAATCACAAGTGTTTGCAGATTCCACCGCTACTCTAACTTTTATTATATCTATCACAGATGTCTTCCTATCAATTAAGTGTCAGTATTTAATTTCTATGGGAAGAAGAGAAGAAAAACAAATGATAGATAAAATATGCCACTCTAAATTTCATACATTTAAAAACAGCTCTAGTTAAAAAAAAAAAAAGATATACTGGATTGTGAACATACAGTACAATTTTTCCCAAGATATGTGTATTTTGCTTATAAATTTCATTGAACATTTTGAAGGTAACATGGTGGAAAATCAAATGTTCAGTCTACAGATACTGCACCACAATGTGCTACACTGTGCTACATTGCAATGCAGTTTGAGATCACTAAACATATGATCTAAATGCTCTAAGAGCTTGAGTCTACACAACTGAAGTCAATAGGAATTTTGTCATTGATTTCACTGGCAGCCTAAATATCTGTACTTTGTATTGGATATTAATCATAATGGTGATGGGCACATTAAAATCAGATACATTTAATACTTTATATTATAAAACCCTGTAAAATCTAGTCTTTTCCTCCAGAGGGTCTGTATTATTTCTCTTACATGGGAAAAATAACAACAGCACATAATTCTTTGGTGTGGATGCTTTTCTCGCTCTCTTTTTTTTTATAAGCAAATTATACCCCCAAAAAAGTCTCTATCACAGATCAATGGAGCTTTCATGGAATAGACAGCTATTTATTTTTCCATTTTATAGGAAATAACCAGAAGGAATTTACTATGAAGCTTATAAAAGTTATGTCCCTGTAAAAGTTATGGGCCCAGTTTTCTCCTCTACTCCATGGGCACCAAAAGGCCATGAAACCAGTGTATCCCTCTAGCTGGGGATTTCCCTATTGTTGGGGGGGGATGCTCAAGTGGTGTAAAGGATAGATGGCTCCTACATCCCTCTCGCTTACTAGTCCTCCAGCCAAGAGATGGTGGGGATGGGGGTGTTGGGACCATGGCTGGGAAGAAAGTGGAATGGCCAGAACACCACTGTATTCCAACAATCCCTGGTTGGCATAGTGACTACTTGAGGCCATAACCAACTATCATAGGGACAGGAACCATACCTGTGTAAATGAGGTCCTTAAACTAGGGAGCCATCAATGGCTTCTTCATGGCCCTTCATCTGAGCCCAGTGCCTATTGACTGCATCTGAAAATCTGAGCTAATATGACAAACATTAATTTGGACTAAAATTAATGGGAAAGGAGCTTTGAGCTAGAACTAAAGTTACATCATTTTCTCTCCTAGAGATCAGGGAAGAAGCAGTAACAGTCGTGTCAAGTCATATCATGTAGATAGATTCGAAAGCAATTTTCAGGGGCTGAAGGAGTGGGAAAGGGATTATTAGCAGAGATTAATCACAAATAGATGTTTGTTGGCACTGATTTGGGCCCAGGATTGTATTGATATATATATATATAATATGATAAACAAGTCTTAAGCTGAAAACTGTAATGTGAATTCTCAGAACATCCTTTGATGTTAGATACAAGCTGAAAAATAATCTTGACTTGTAAATCCATGTCACTAAGTTTATCCAAAATGTGCACTGAAATAAGAATGCTTAGAGTTAAAGTAAGACTCAGAAAAGGGAAACAAATACATAAATAGAGGCTATTTCTCTACACCTTTCCGTCCATCTTCAGTTATTCACAAAAGTATTCTTTAAAAAGATCAAACTTGACTATCCATCAACAGGGAGGTACCTAACTAAATTTGAACAGTGAAGAAAAATTTAGTTGTTTTATTGCCTTCTCGTATTCAGTGAATAATTTAAATTAGGGAAAGTCAATAAAGAAAACTGTCACAAAAAGAAAGCTGACAAGCAGATTAAATTCCTTTCCATGTTACTTCTGTTTCAGTATCTTTCTCAAACCTTTATCGCCTGGAATTTGAGTAGTACCATGAGTGAGATGGGAGGGTTGGAGGGGTTAACTAGATTTGTTTTTAACCCAGACCAGCTCTGTGTGTATGATTTTGTGTGTGTACCACAGAGGAACTTACTGATGCAGTGTTACACTCCAACCCTTGTCTCCATATATAATAGTACCAAGGAAGAGCAGAATTTGGGAGCCATTCCTATCTCACTGCAGGTCATGAATGTAGGCCTGATCCAATGACTAAGGAAGCCAGTGTGAGTATTTCCATTGACTTCAATGGGCATTGGATTAGTCTCTTTGTGATGACTAGGTTGAAGGCCTTGTAGATGGAAGCCCTCTAACCCCAGAAGAGATCCAGAATGAGCAGTGGAAGCCCCTCAACATTTCACTACCATGACCTAGCCATAGTTTAGTTTCCATGCCCATTTGGTTTTTGTACGCTCTGTTAAGAACACATGGACATTTTGGCAATTCAAGCTGGTGTGCATGAGATGGCCTACAGTTAGCATTTATCAGGAGTTAGACTTCTTATGAACTGAGTACAGTATCTCACTTAGGACAAACTGCCTAGACAAACAGTGCACTGCAAGATGGGGTGTAAATCTACAAAATGGAGTAGGTCAAAGTGCATTAGGGAACTTCTACTGGGTGGTAGCAAGTTCCATACAGACAGTTAGTGTATGGCACACTAGTGCATGGCAGATTTTCACCCCACCTTACCATGCACTAAGAGCTTGTCTACATGAACATTTAGTTTGCAGCAAGTTAGGGTGTGAATTTACCCTGAATTAGCCTGTTGTAGACTAACTGTCCATGTGACCCCTTCTGAAGCGTGTTAACACAACATTAGTTTACTTTGATGTGGTCCTCTGTGAACTATTAATGAATGTCAGCAGGATTCAGATGAACAGTTACCCTGGCAGGCTCGTGTGCAGTAGAGTCACACCCCATCTCAGCACAAACTACTTTTGTGTAGACAAGCCTGAGCTGTTCAGACTGACAAGCCCTTAATGCGATATACAAACCCACCATAGCGAACAACTAAATAAGCCAGTATATTAGAGAACACTTATAGAATAGAAAAAATAGAAATAATAACTGGAAATCCATTTTAAGCAATGGGAATACAAACAACTAAGCATGAATGTAAGAGTTTACTTATATATATCGTGGTGTCAAATTGAGCTGGCTCATGGCAGCAAAATAAACCAGTACCTTTCCCTGCTGCCTTCATCTTGTGCACCAGAATCTAAGCTTTCATTTAAAAAGAACCTTTATCATTTATGGTTGATTAGATAATGTTCAAAATGTTAACAGGATGTACACTGATGCAATTGTGTCTGTCTGGGTCTGCAGACAGCCTAAAACAATAGCTTTGAGAGAGGTAAGAACTGCTCTAGTTCATCTCTATAGCACATTATGGCCAAGATTTCCAGAAATGACAAATGATCTTGAATGCCTGAATTTTTGGGTGCCAAAGCTCACACTTTACAGAGACCTGATTTTTGCCTGTTCTCTGAAAATCAGTCCCCTTTTAAGGTGTCTCAAGTTGGTATCCAAAGAAGTCAAGGATCCCAAATCACTTTTGAAAATCTTGACCTCTGAAGCATAATGATAACAACTGAAATATCAACCTGTCTAATTCTTTCACTGTGTAACAAAGATAATCATTTTATAAAGTTCTGCACAATCTCGTTTTGCTGTTATGACTGGGTGAAGTTTGGACTGTGGGCAGAGCTCGGGAATATCATCACTTATGTTTTATCCCAGTGGATCTCCTGCATATGACCTACTTTTTCTCCCTCACAATCATTAAGATTAAATGTCATTTCTGAGTTGACTGTCTCTTTCTTTACATATTCTAACAAATAACCTGTTCTGTTGATGTTGTTTGATGTGCAGCCAGCACGCTGGGACAGCTCCAATTTTGGAGATATGTCCACTTATGAATATCTTACATGCTGGTTGTTTTCATTTGCCATGCTCCCAGTCTACATACAGGCAATGCAGGCTATAAAGCTACCCATGATGGATTATATACTGGTAACAAGTGCATAAATCTCACCATAAACCATTCTGAATGCATTCTACATCTTTATTGGCTGCCTATTCCAAATCATTATTGCATCAGAAGCAATTTTCAATCTAACTTGCTTCCTAGCAGTTGTCAGACTCTGCTTATGCTTATAGTTACAACAGTTAGAGATGGAAAAGGCAGTAGGTGAAAATATTTCTAAATGAAATTAAGATTCTCTAACTACAGCATTTAAACTAGTAAATAAAAAAAGCCACTGAACACAATTGTCATAAAAATGAGCCTCTTGGAATTATAACTAGACTTGGCAGCTAGTGTGTGCTAACAGCAACAATTAGCTGTTGCAATTTAAAACCAGGTTTTTTGCAGGAATTATTACTGTTTGTTGTCTGTCTGATTAACTCTATGAACTCCTCTGGCTGCTTGCACATGTTGATTCATTTCTTCAGACTGCTATCGTTTCACCTGGGCAGTAGGTAAGAACCAAGAGAGATGCTCTGATAATGGGTGAATGGCTAACAATTATGAGCTTGAATATGGAGTTAGCACGAGCACTGAATAAGAAGCAGCGTGTAGTTGTGCTGCCAGAGAATTGTATGAAGGACCAAACTGTGATTCAGTCTCTTGCTCCAAGGGAAAGATATCTGTTCCAGTCCTTCCCCTCATGCCGATTGCTTCCTCCTTTGCACCAGCTCAGAAGCTCTGTAGGCATTTTGAGTGGGGAGAGTCAGAGTGCGTGTAGCTACCCAATGGAAGCTACCAAATTCCCCATCTCCTGCACCATTACCCACCATAACGTAGCATATGCAGTGGGACTAAGGCAACACCTTTTGCCCACCTACTAGCCTACACAATGCAGAGGGCAACCCACAGTCTTGCCCTATGTAAAAATAAAAATGAGGTGCTCTTATTACCCATGTTTTGTTGGGAAATTTAAGGCTGGGTAATACATCACCATCAGCAATCCAATTCGAACATGCCCTAAATAATGCCTGGAATCATATTAGAACCAGTATATAAGCCTCCCTCTTTTCATTTATTCCTTATTTTCATATCCTGGTGTGTACCAGCAAGTTACTAAAAAATCTGGATACAGATAACTTACAATTTTGAAATCTTCCCCAATCAAAACAAGGAATAACAATTTCTCCAATTTTTGTGTTGGGTTTTCTAGCACTCAGCTTTATTGCTTTGTAGTATACTCCCAGCCAATGACTTTCAGGTTGATTAAATGCCTCAACTGATCAATCTTAATTGCTGGTTTTTGCACTGTATATTGCAAAGCAATAGAGATTATTGATTATATATCAAAGAGGATGTGTGGCTGCTCCTGCTGTTCCACATACACAGGTGACCAAAAGTGCCTGGTGCCTCTGTGTTCCGTAGACAGGATCACAGCAGTATGGAGGTATATGTCTGCAGATGCCCTTGCAGACCATTTGATAGTTACAGCTGGCATAGGGTGCAGTGGTCTAACTACATGCTACGGTGGCCATAGGTTGTGCCAGCTTCCCGGTTACGTCTGGGTGGCAATTTTGACCGAATAGTCCTGCCCACTAATAAAAGGGAAGCAAATGGATCCAGAAAAGAACGCAACTGTGCAAGCCTGGGCTGCTGGAGATGTGTTCCTGTTTGTGTTTGTGGAGAAAACAGCACAGTCCCCTTTGATTTATTTTTGGCTAAAGATGAGGTGGAGGTGAAAAGGGGATGGGACAGTAGTCGTGCTATTTTCACTGAGCATGTTGCATCCTTGCAAATCTCCTTTCTTGGTGGGATGTATGAACACTTATTGCACTCCAGTTATTCCAGGTAAAACAAAGGCTGCCTCTCCCCCACATCCTCCATCCAACCCAGTGGAGCAGTGGGCAGAAGAGCTGCAGGAGGAGCACTTCGTCGGGCTGCAGCGAGGGCAATGAGCTGTTGCTGGGACCCTGCAGCACCACCATGGAAGTTTGGTAGATCTTACTTGGGTGGGTGAATGAGTGGAGGAAAAGGGCTAATAGTGGTGGAATCCATATTCCTTACTCATCCCTGGCAGCTCTGACAATTCCAGGGGTGAGCTTCTGTGCCTTCTAAGATTCGCAGCACAAAACTCATAGTCTTTGTACCTTCCCAATTCCTCGCTGTTCCACAGCCCGCAGAATCATTTGGATAACCCTGGGGACCTGTCTACATTATGACAGTCTGTCTGCTCTGTCCTATAGGCAGCAGCACTTTGCAGAATCTCCACAGCACTGTGTACTCACACTCAAACCCACCCCCAGCAGGGCCCCTATGCCAGGGCTTACAAGGTGGTCCTTGGAAAGAAGCCTGCAGCTCTTGTCCTCGATTTCCTCTCCCGGCCATTGGCTTTTTAGAACCCAATGTATAGTGCTCTGGCCTTTCTACCCAGTGCAAAGGGCCTGGAGCAGGGTGAGAATCTCACCCTAAGAATCCACCGCTACCAGCTCAGAATGTGGATGCATTTTTAAGCCTTCATTGTAACAGAGGATTCCACTTCTATTCCACTATAGTCTGGCTTGGTATAGATACATACAGTATCCTAGATGAGCTAAACCCTGGTGTCCTTTTTCAATGCAACTTCTACTAACTTTAGTAGGAATTAGCCTGAATGAAGACTGAATACAAACTAAACAAGGAGCCCAGGATTTGGCTCACCCTATGGATTTATTCATAGATATATTGCATAAACACCCACACATAGACATAAGCTCAGTGAGGTTTGGAGTGCATAAATGAGAATAAATTCTATTTATCCCTGCTAGTAAAAGTTGCTCTGAAGCCCCTCTGAAGCTGAACTCCTCAAGAGAGTACCACATTTATTCAAAAGGGAGAGGAAAGAAAACAAAAGACCTAAGCAAAAATCCATCAAAACACATCTTTTTTTCCCTCCAGGTGCAAAAAGAAACAGCAATAAAACAGATAATATCACTGATGGGTTAGGCTGCTGAATGAGAAAGCCTGACAGCTCACAGAATCATTTTTCTGAGTGGGGAGGAGGGGGCAAACTGTTGGGTATGATCCCAAACAAAATAAATCAGTATATCCCTGTTTGACTCAGGTTTGGCTACGCTGTGAATGATACAGCCCATCATAGTGCTTTGTGCTGATCCTTTCATCCTTGAATTTGTACTAGCAGCACATGATAAGAAACTGTAAGAAAGATGAGAGTGATGTCATATATTCAAAAGCCAAGGTCAAGTATCTGATCAACTTTGGCTCCACGAGTGGCACCAGAGTGACTAATGTACTGTACTCCCACCAGCTTCCCTATCATCGGCAATGGTAGGATTGCAGTGTGCACTGCAATGCACATTATCCACTCATCCTGGTACAAGGAGTGGGGAAATGAAAGAAGTTGCAACAAACCATCCTGGCTTTGTGCTTTTCAGTCAGTTTGGTGGAATGCAAGGTGAAATACATATGTTATATTTAGATATATACAATTAATTTTAGACAAAATTCAAGCGTTGAAAGTGTTGCAATGTGTTTATTTTTCATGCCATTGTTATACTAATGCTTAGCTATTCTGCCATGCTTTTCACTTGTATATCTCAAAGCCCTGAACAAGCCTCGGTAAGTATCGTTAGCCTCATTTTACAGATGGAACAACTGATTCGATGACGGTAGAACTTTGGGCCAGGAGGAGTTTGAAATATAACAATTTATCAAACCATTTTGTAGATGTAGGACTTTTTAAATGTTTTCAAATTTGAGTCAGTGTCTATTATTTTTTGGTGTCTCTGTATGTTTAAAATGACTTGTTTGCAACACTTCAAATTTTCTATACCTGTGAAGCTCCATAAAATGTCAGGTATGCAGCAAGCTATGTTTTTAAAAATCATATATTGTAAACAAAGTTTATTCTTTATCATTGGTGTCTTCCTGTTCCCTATTGCAGATACTAATGCACACAATTTCAAACATCAAGGCCATGGTTCTTATGTCCAGCTGAGCTGTGCTTGGTATAGTATCAGGTTGGGGGACAGGCAAAGTTAGTTATCCCTTTTATACCTCCCTGATCCTGGGGCTGTGCAGGAGCTGGCTTGGCCCATGTTACAATTTAGAGCAGTCTTCAGGCTGCTCTAAGATGTAACCTGTTGCCCCTGACCCCAAGTAGCAGTCCCAGCAATGATCCATGGGCTATCTATGGCAGTGCTCCTGCCAAATTCTTATATAGTTTTCATCATATTTATTATGAAGTTACTGAAAACACATTCTGTAGGACTCCTAAGGGATGCATTATCCAGGGATTGATTTTCAATGGGCTTTGTGCTCATAACCCCCTTAAGAACTTTTGAAAATCACACCCACAATTTAGAGAGTTTTTTAAAGTGCGTATGAATTTCAGATCAGTGGGCTGCCTGGCAAATTTCCTTTCTGAAGTCAATGTGCTCCCCTTACCCTTCAGTGGCACCGAGCAAAGAAGGATGACCTGGAAAGAGAGAACTGTGTAGTGAAGATATTTTCCTTTCCTACTGTACAACATCCCATCAACCTATCTGCAGCACTGCTAATCTAGAGCTGCTATTCAGCCAAAGGGATGACATGACCTATCGGAGTGGGGTGGAGTCAGGGAACATTGGCTGCACATGGCATCTTCCCTTTAGAAAGTGTTACAATTCAGACTAAGTTATGAAGGATCCCGTATGGCAGCGGTTGGGGAAGGAACTTACAGCAGAGCAGCAAAAAAGCCAGATGTGTTCTAAGAGCAGCATTGGATGTGGGAATCACATGGAGGGATAGATGTGACATAGGACTATCCTGAGATTTTCTGATTTGAGACCTCTTATTCCAGGTCCTCTGTACTTTTCTCAGACTACACACACTCCCAGTTCCATCTGTCCACTTGAGAATCACCATGGACATCTTAGTACAAGTGTTTGCTTATGGTTTAGCCTTGGTTTGAAGCATGAGGCATAGCCTATTTTTAACAGATTTTTCTGCATGTCCAGCAAATGTGCCCAGTCATCTGGCATTTCTGACATTTGACATTTTTATGTATTAGCTGAGGATTCTGTTTACAACTGTACAAAAACATCTCGTGGCATTGAATTTCTCTTCAGGGAGGGGACCTTGCCTTCACATTTGTCTTTAAATCCTCTAGCATACTGTTGGAGCTATATAAATAATAACCTTGTGATCTGGGCCTCTGCACATTTTAAACTCATTTGCCTGTTTCACTGCAATCTCCTGGCTGGCAACTGTGTCAATAGCCTCTTTCAGGGTAATACTGCTTTCTATGTATTTCATATTCAACCCACAGAGAATTCTATCCTGTAAAGTCTCAAGTAAAAATTGTCCAAATTGGCAATGCTATACCATCTTTCTTAGCTCTGTTAACAGCTAATTGAATTTCTTCTTTATTTCCTCGGATGAAATGTATGCCTTTCTGCAATCAAGGCTGGAATTTGGAATAAATCCTAAGGGAATTAGGCACCTAACAGTTTCCATCAAGTTTTAATGGGAGCTGGATGACTAGCTGCATTAAAAGCCTTTCCACATCCTAGCCTAAAGTAGCCTTGGTGAGTCTTGAGCCACTAGACAAATTATTTCATTATATTGTCAGCAGATCATTTGAGGATACTAATGTCTAATATATGATCTTCCTACAGTGCCAGGAGAATAATTTTTTTTTCACACCCCATTTTTTTATGTCATTTACTTTAAAAGCAAAACTTGGTCTAGCATTTCTGCATATTTCCCCCATACGTGTCCTTGTGTACGAGCCTCTATTTTCCTTCATGCTGTCATTTGTACTTCAGAAAAGTACCAAACAAAACAGCTCACTGTGGGTGGTGAATTCTTTTTCTTTTTTTCCCTCAGCTGCACAACCAGACTTTACTCTTAGATTCTTTCTTTCAGAGGAAAAATGTATCAGTCACTTAGTTACTCTTGAATTCACACACAATTTGTGGGATTATTTCATGCAAACAGCTTGCTGAATTTTAAGGTACCCAGGCAGCAGCTAAAACAACGTGGCTTCTGGTCTTTCTTGGGATTTTAATCTTTCTGTTTGTTTAAATTGTTTACATTTATCTTCAGACTCAAAACATGGTGCTTTTTAAAAAGTAAATCCCCTTCTGCTAATTTCTTATGTATTAAATTTACCCAATTTAGGGCAGAGGATAGCCGTAACCCAGACAGGGAATTGTTACATAGTAGCAGTTTCATTCTTTAGGGCTCCTTCATTGCCACAAGTACATATTAGCTCTGTCTGCAGTATAGCTAGGCTAGTGCTGCAAAATACAACTGTGCTAGAGATTGCTCTTAGCATTGATCCTATAGCACTGTTCATAATAACTGCCTCGTTGTTATTCCTAGTAAAATAAAGGAACCAGTCTTCAGAGGAAAAAATGCAATGGAGTTATACTCTCATAAAACTTAAGTAGGTGAGGTGGTGAATATGTTCCAACATTTATTACATGAATCGAAATACCAGCTTGTAAGCATAGGCTGACATTTTCAAACCTGGTTTCCTGACATTAGGCTCCTAAACACATATTTAAACACTTGAATATAAGCTTTTGTTTATGCACTTAAAAAAGCATTCAGAAGTCTAACGTTAGGCATTCAAATTTGAAAATGTAGCCTTGCATCTGTGATAACATGCAAGAGAAAATATAATTAACAGGATTCTACAAATTAAGTGACCTTTCCTTTATCAGAGAAAATAGCCTTATCGGTGATAAGAAAATACAATTTATCATTGTCATTAAGTACTGAGGGACTGAGACAGAGCCACTGACTTCAGTGTACATGGCTTGGACCCTGATTAGCATTTACACTCTGTAGTAATTCATAGTTATTTTATTGTTCTCTAAATTGAATTTTAGACTAAAATCTAAATTCTTCCAAACCTCAAATTTGCTGATAAGTGACTCTTCCTGTTTTAACATCCGTGATATTTGCATACAGAATATTTCTCATAATAATCTATACTTCTTATTTTGACTGCTTTAATCCAAGCAATAAAACAAAACATAGCCATTGTTTTCCTTAGCGCTACTGTGCACAGTATTCATTTAATTCCTTCCATCTTGCTTCCTTCTGTCAAGTGCTAACACAAATATAACGAAAGGGGCAAATAGATAGATTTCATATCTCTTGATCTGTTCACCTTTAATTTCAAAGTAAGGAATTGCAATCTCCTTCCCCCCCTTGGGTTGTATATTAGCCACCAAAACCTATATTGCCTTTTTTTTTTTTTAGTATTTTAGACAACATACTTCATTTTATGCCACAAACATATTGTTTGGGGAATATGCAGTACATTAACTACTCAGGGGACAATAATAACTCTGTTTGCTGATCCATTTAATCTCTTTTTAGCAGGACAGAAACACTTGCCTTTACTTAACATCTTAGTAACAAAGACTATTTTCATGTCCTTGGTAGGCTCAGAATCACATCCAAGTCCTCCTATTGTCTTTGAACCAACTGGACAAAATTTAACTCTGGAGTCATTTTTCTAATGTTAAATCTGATAGCAGATTTTTCTTTATTTCTAGTAACACTAAAACCCAGTGGACTAGGTGGTGCCTGCTAAGATAAGATCTGCTGTACGGCAGGGATTGTACTCGATGGTGGAAAAACAGCTCCCCAATGTAAAGTGTGTGTGTGCATGATTCATCCTATCCCCACCTCTCACCACTTCCTTTGGGACACACTAAAGGAACATCCCCCTCTTTCCTAGAGTAAAGGGATTATAATTGTCTCTGGCCCTTGCACAAGATGTGCTGCAGGAAGAGCTCCTTGCACTCTCCCACCCTACACACTCACATAAGGCCTAAACAATCTTGCCAAATATAATTTGGGCTAGCCTGTTTTAATCTGAGGATTTTATGGGAATGCTCAGCATGTGATGTGATTGGCATGATCTCCTCAGGAGAGGTCCAGGAATTGGATAGCAAGGGTGGGTGTGGCAGCACCGCGTGGCATTGGCAGAGCTGAATGTGGAAATCTTGCTCAGTGCCTGCGTCACTAAACCTGGCCTTAGTCACTTCCATGAAACCTTCCCTTTCATAGGAACTACAGTTAAAAGAGATGATCCCTAGCAGGATAAAATGACTAAGAAGAAGGGAGCAGTTTGGCAAATGAATGTCCCAACTACCAAAATAGCTCAGGTTTGTCCAGGATTTCTGAGCCTAATCATGAAAAAGAGCAGTGGAAATAATCAGCTATTATTTTTAGACATTATGAACAGTCACAGGAAAAATATAAATACACAGCTGGAAACCTGTAAATGTGTAACTAACCATAAAGGCTTTTTTTAAGGACATTACCTGATGCTTTTCATAGATTTTCCCTCTTTTTATAAAACATCCCTTTGTCTGTAATTCCTTCCTGTCTGCTTGTTCTTTTCTATTTGTAAAACACTGATTACTCCCCAGGACTAATCCTGTGAGGTACTGAGTGCCTCATGGAAGATGTTAAATGCGGTTGATTCTTTCTAGAGGCACTGGGACTTGAAGATGCTAAATCTCTTGCAGGAAGTATTCGCCCCCTCACAAGATCAGGCTCAAGTTTCTAAGGGAGCTGAAATGAGCATGAGTCTCTCGCTCTCTCTTTACTTCCTGTGACTGCAGCAGCATTCTGCTTCCATGGGATGCACTCACTGATTTTCCAATGAATATACAAATTGGAGAAAACAGGCCAAACTAAGGAAAATGAGTCTATGCTCAGATATGACAATGAGACTGAAGTTGAATTCTGCAACTCTTCACTCAAGGTTTTATTCTTAACACCCACTGAAGACTATTATTATTTTGATTCAATTACAATAGCTCCCAGAAACATCAGAATCAGGGCCCGAGTGTGCTAGATGCTATTCACATAGATAGGAAGACTGTCTCTGCCTGAAAATCTCACAATCTAACCTGACAAACCACATATGAAGGGGAAGGGGGTCAAGGGAAAAACTGGACACATAATTCATCATTGGTGCAGTTCCACCAGTGGTAGCAATGCTATCCAGAGAGCTATGGGGTAGAACTGGAAATCAAACTTCTCTCCTCCCTGGCAGTGCCGTGGAGTAAAATCTAGGCTAAGACTACATCTACATTGTGATAAAAAAAAAAACACGGCATGGAGTCTACACTTACCACAAAATTTGGAGGCAGTAGCTTGCGTATCTTCCGTCAAGTTCCTAAATTTCTGATTAGCATGGCATCCCCACTATGCTGCACAGAGGGGAAATGCCCTCCCATCAAAACAGCGTTAACGCTTTTTCTGGGGGTGGATTATTCAGTCGACTTCCAGATTAATTGAGCGGGTCTCCACTTCCGTTCAATCGACCCCAGAGAATTGATCCGACGGCACCAAATTTGCCGCCGTGAGTGAAGACATACCCTCAGGGCCCAGGTCAGCTGACTCTAACTCACAGGGCACATGCCAAGGGGCTAAAAATAGCAGTGTAGATGTTCAGGCTCAGGTTGGAAGCCAGGCTCTGAGACCCTCCCTCCTTCATAAGGTCTCAGAGCTCAGGCTCCCATCCAAGCCCGAATCTTTACACTGGAATTTTATAGCCCCACTGCCTCAGCCCCACAAGCCAAAGTCAGCTGACCTAGTTCAGCCACGGCTGTGTTACGGGGTCTCTTTTTGTGTGTAGATGTACCCTAAGGGGCTGGCTTACCTACAGTGAACATGGGGGGTGGAGGGGAGGAGAGAGGGGAAGTCTACACCCGCTCAGGGAGCTGAGTGCAAGAACCTTCAAACTGCAGGTTTCAGTTGTCTCCTGTGCCTCCATCTCTCTAGAACCCTTGCTTGACTGAAGGCTTTGAGCGGACTGGGAAAATGAGTGATTTTTTTAAAATGTAAGAGCTAACACATGCTAATGATTTTTCAGCACCTGTTGGCACCTTGTGTAGACAAAGCAAGTGGCGTTTAAAAATGTGTTAGCTGGTCACGGCTAGCTCTAGGGAGTCTCTAAAACAGACCTCTGTTGTTCACCATTTTCATGTTTGCATTCTCTGAAATGATATCTGTAGTTAGGAAAAAACAGGTGATTGATGGAGTGCAAGGCTACGAACAAATTATTTTTGTCATCCATGACGTACTTCAGTAATAACATCCAGTTACACAGTTGTCATCTGATAATGAAGAAAGTGCTAATTGTCAGCTGATAACAAAACTGTAAAGTAAATGAATGGAAGCAAATCTGTGGATTGGCTCACTGGACAGCCTCTAATTTAAGTGAAGAATATGAATCCAGTACTGACATCAGAGGATGCTTTCGTGCACATTGCAATCAACAAATGCTAGAAAGATACAGTTCAATCCTGTATCTAGTGTCATTGGCTGTATAAGGATTGAGAGGAAGGATGGCCTTGTGGTTATGACCCTAGCGAGGGATCCACCCAATCTGGGTTCTGTTCCTGAATCTGCCCCAGACTTCCAGTGTGCCCTTGGCAACTTAGGCCCTGATTCAGGAAAACATTTACACACATGCTTAACTTTTATTGAATTCAATTAGACTGACATCTGCTTAAAGTTAAGCACTACTCAAGTGTTTTCCTGAATAAAGATGGTTTTAAGCACATACTTATTTTTCTGAATTAGGGTCTGTGTACTTCAGTTCCCCATTGGTAAAACAGAAATAACAATACTTCCATTCTCCTCACCCTCTATGTCTGCCTGGTCTAATTAGATTGCAATCTCAGTTGGGCCCTGATATAGCTGGCACCTTTAGGTCCTGCTGCTGTAATAAATAGTAATAATACTATTAATTACTTACAATCATTACACTACCTTTCATACCCAAGGATTCCAAAGTGTATTAGTCTTTTCATGTAGACTGCTTTGAGATGGAAATGTGGGCCCCTGAAGAGCAGTGCTGGAAGGAGACGAAAAATTTGGGAAGGTCGCTGTGGCAAACTCCCTCTCAGAAGGTTATGAAATCTTTGCTCTCTATGCAGAGTGGAAAAGTAAACAGCACAGAACTGAATTTATCTACCTCAGAGAAAAAAAGGGTTGAGTTTCCATTTAAAACTGCTGTAGTTCTAAGGAGCATAGGTATGTGTAACCTGCTATTTAAAACATCCCCGCCCAGCTCACCAATCAGTGTTTCATGCTCTAATGCAAATAAATGTACAACTTGCGCCCTCAGCAGGGGCTACTTGCAAGCTCTGTAGGTAATTACATTACATGCTATTAAAACTTTGTTGCAGATATTTTTAAAAGTGTTTCTCTACTCAGGAGAGTGCATTGGAAATATATTTATGCAAACAGTACAGAAGTACATTCAAATAT
This sequence comes from Emydura macquarii macquarii, assembly GCF_026122565.2. NCBI lineage: Eukaryota > Metazoa > Chordata > Testudines > Chelidae > Emydura > Emydura macquarii. Next base: position 5,876,198 of record NW_027133667.1, read on the forward strand.
AGTTACTTAAAGTTCACTTTAGTGCATCATATATCAATCCAATATTTTTCTCAGTGCATTTGGAATACAATTGTTTATTCTGATAAACCCTGCAGGGAGTACTAGCAACGTGGCCTTCTGTGGTTTGCTGCAATGCACACCATGAATGGCATGCTATTTGTCAAGTTTCACTCTGTGCTTTTCTGGAAGTGCCCATATCTAAGATACAGCATGGAGCTTTGGAAATGTGCTTTTCTTTCAATTCAAATAGGAGCACTGGAAATCTGCATAACCCAAAATTTACCATAACAGCATGAAAATATAGTTATCCCAAGAGTCAGTAAATGACACTGGATGGGTATGAATCCCAATCCTTCATACAGTGCTGCTTTAACCTCTGGAGCGCCTGGGGAATCTTTACCTCCTGCTATTCTATTGTTGATATTGTAAAGTTTGTAAAGAGCAACTTTCCATTTCTGACAAGCTGAGCACAGCTTCCACCAGTTAGTGGAGAAGGAACACAGTGGGAAGTGAGGGGAACCTTCTGAGTTATCTGCCAGAGCTACAATCCATGAATCATAAGGACCCAAAAGGATTAGAATTTCAGGTAGAGTAATGCGCACAGTAGTAAGTCCCAGCACCGGGTGAGAGAGTCTAGTAATTACTCACACTTGTTCTATTTTCTGGACACTAGTTGTAAGGAAACAAGCAAACGCATACTACAAAATCAGATGGTTGGCCCTGGCTCCGGTTGTGTATAAAAGCTCTTAATAAGAAAGTAGACATGGAGTAAATTAAATTTACTGCACTGTATTACTCCTTTGACATTAATCTAACAGGTCTCCAAATGGCACTATTGGGCTGAATGAAAACAGGTGAAAGCGTATTTATTCAGAATGCCCAAATAGACAGCTCCATATGAGTTTGTGGTAGAGATTCATAACTCCAATCCCAAAATTAAATAGAATCTGAACCAATTCAGCTTTCCATCACCCTTTTATTCCAGAGGTGTCTTTAGATAGTTTTCAGGCACAGTTATATAAGTGATTTATTAATCTGGAGCCAAATCCAGCAATCCTTATACAGGGAAAAGTCCCATTGGCTTCAGTGGGCATTTTTCTTGAGTAAAGACTACAGGCTTCTGGAGAACATTTATCTAAATGGAGCTGGCAAACAAATTAAATTAGCCAAATCTGGCTGTATATCAAGTGAGGGAATCTTCTGTGTGGAAACAGAATTCTCCTCTGTTGCAAGAAATCAAAAAAGCAGCATTTCAGGTTTAATACAGCTATTTAACCATTTGTTACATTGTTATGACACCACGTCATATCACATACTGAATCTTAGGGCAATTCACCACCACAGGCCATAGAGTCAAAGACAGTTGTCAGATTTTAAAAGGGCTGGATAATTTTCTGACCACTAATGACGTTTCTAGTTATGCAGACTAAGGTAAGAGTAATCTGATCTCATGCATCAAGGCATAAACTGATTGCTACAGGGGTCAGGAAGTGATTTACCTTCTCTGTACAACATGCACAGCATTGCACAAATGGGTACATCCACGATAGGAGGTGGCAGGCAGTGCTTCCTCTGAAACATCAGATACTGGCCCCTGCCACAAGCAGGATAACAGTCCCTGAGGAGCTAGTGGTATGGCACAGCTTTAATTTCCTATAGGCTAAATCACGACTCCTCTTACAAGGATATGTATGGAGATTAGGGGAGTTAGGAGCCCTCCCTATTGTGTGGCCCAAGTAAGGGGGGGAGGGGGTCAGAATTGCCACCCTTTGTGAATGGAGTTCTTTAGGGTCTGCTAACAAGATGTTTCATCTGAGAACAGCTTATCTGACAGGCAGGGACAAGCATGGCTCCTCTTTTCCCACTCACTGGCTAGCGGAGTTGGTTGGCTGCAATGTGAAGAATATATGTCCCTCTTAAAGGATTGTTTCCCTGCAGTACAACCAGGATGCTCTGGGGGGCATTGTGACTCTCTGAAGCAGAATGTCTCCCTGCACTCTCCCATGGGTGCCGTGGTTCTGTGCCTTCTGCTCATACAGGCTCCACACTGTTACCACAGCCTAGCCATACATTTCCCAAGCATATTCTTATTTACAGCCCTTAGTAAATCAGAAAGATTTTCCCAGTACTGGCAATAAAACAGGTTTCAGGGTTACGTCAGCTTCTTTTGAAGGCTCACTCTAGTTATTAACCCTTTAATTTATGTGCATCCTTTTTTTAAAAAATTTCACGACACTAAATGACATTTTCAGATTTCTAATAATTGTGACCTCAGCAGTAATTCTGCTAATGGTCCTCTTTGCGTCTGTTCCTCTAATTAAGTGACCTGAATGGGGATATTAGGAAAAGTGGAAAATAATCATTTCAGAACTCATTAAAGTAACTTGGCTCTGAGTGAGATTGGTTCTTGTGAGAAGAATTAAAAAATTATGAGAAAAAACTGTTAAGATGCAAAGAGTCAAAAATCTGCTACTGTCTCTGCATTTCTGATATTTGGCAGTCAAAGACAATCCTCTCTGCAGTTCATATTTCATTTGCTGAGGATAATTACAACTAACGCCCAAATCTGTACCTTCCTAATCATATCTCTTTCACCACCGGAGGTTAATCCCTTTTTTCAACCTCTCCTGTGTTTACTCCTTCATCACAATCACAAGGAATAACAGTGAGTTGAGGCTTGTTAGTCCTGCTGTGACGTAGTCCAGAACTGGGTGGTAAAGTAAAACCTTACTGTGGCCCACTCAGGGTTACAGAAGGCTTGGCTCCTCATTTATTAGTGATAAATAGGCTCCCTTTCTGGTAGGGTAAATACTAACAGTACAGTTCTTGATAGGGTAAAAATGAAAACCACAGTTCCCATTTCTAGCATGGGGAAAATAAACAGGTTTCAGGGCGCCAGTCACAACTCCCCTCTGGTCACTACGCAGGAAGCACAGTTCCTTGCCCCGGAGAGCAGCCTGTTGATTATACATGGGCAGGGACTCAATTTTATTAAGTACTATTATTATTTGAAGCACCCATTGCCCTAGGCATTGTACAAATACATAGTAAGAGAGAGTCTCTGCTCTGCACAAGAGCACACAAAGCCATCCTGACTCAAACGAACACATCACCTTAGCTTTATTTCCACACGTCCTCCCCCCCCGCCCCCCCAAAAAAATCACACTGTTCAACACATGCTGTCCACCAGTTGTTTCTCCCTCTGTATCTCTCCCTATCATTAGTCATTTCTGAGCCATAAATATACATACCATCCCAAGAAACACACAGACAGACACACCAGCAACAGTCACCCACATATATAACATCAAGACGTACTTAAATCCACTGATGATGTTCCACACTTCTCAATACACAAACATTCTGATATATGAATAATATCATTCATTCAAAGTCTCTCATACACCTCATACATGCTGCCATGTGCATACGCACACATATATCTATTTCTCCTACACACATCTTCCTACCCCCACACAGGTAAGCACCCACAACCATGCTTGTACAAGGCAGTTATGGGCCTATTTTTCACAAATGGGTCCCTTAACAGGATGGCTAAACCCCATATATCAATGCTCAGCATGGATGCTTCTTCCTTTATTAACACACTCACAGTAGGGTCTCACCCAAAACTCACCCCCTTCCTTGGGGTTCAGCTGTGACCAAAAGCTTTAGAAATGTACTTTTTGGGAACAGTTCCCTAAGGCAGGACTATTTTTGGAAACAATTCTCAACAGACATTCACTCTGGCTTCCTCTCAGGATGTTTTATTCTCTACGCTTCTCTCTGCCTGATTTCCTGTCCTTCCCTCCAGATCTCTCACCCTAGAGAACCACTAATGATACCCACCTGCTATGGTTAGCAGGATGAGTCAGCAGAACAGAGCTCTAATTTATCTACCTGCAGATCAACTCTCACTGAAGCAAGGTTCTCAGTCATTTCCATTCTGAATCCCTCTTTTCTATACCAGGCCCCTATCCCCACCCTTTCTAAATGGGATCAAGCTGTGACTTTCCCATTCATCATGACCCACTCTGGAAGTCACAATCCTCAGCCTGAGAATTCCTGATTTAAAGCACCTATGTCTAAGCACCATAATTTGGGGATGAGAGCCTCACATCCTGTCACACTCAAGCATAGATGCATACCATATCAGTTAAAATTAGCTACAATTTTTAAAACCCAGCTTATTCACAATCTAATTTATTTGAATACAGCCTGCTCGTTATTTTTCCAAGAATTCTCCCGAGGACCTAGCTACCACCTCTCGGGGAGATAGATTACCTATGCCAATGGGAGAACCTGCCTATGAGAGAATCCATAGTGTCTACCTGTGCATTTTCAGCATAGACATATCCATACCCTGAGCCATGTGCAATTTTATCTTATTTCTATTGCATCTCCAGTGTCTAATAGCACTATTTTCCAAAGCCGTTTTTCTGTGAGTAAAAAAGAGTTCAAATGATACCATCATTCCTCTCATAGACCTACTCTATATTTTCCCAACAGTTTCAGAGCAACGTGATTAAGATTGAAGCATCTGCATTATCAAATGGGAGGAGACCATCTTTTTAGAGATGTGACTTAATTTGCATTCAGTTGATTCCGTATTTCCTAGGAGCACATTTCACTTGTACACTTTCCTAGGGTTGTAAATTTTAGTCCTGCTGGCAAAAGGAGAAAATAGCCATTTCTGAAGGAATTGGGTTGTTTTTTTTTTTATTTCCTATTTCTCTCGTATGTTGGCAACTATTCATTTAAACCTCTCCTGGTGTTTTGCAGGGTGCTTAAAAAAGGAAAGAAATGAAATCAATTCTGTTCTGCATGTTAAGCAATGCTAATACTCTGCTTTTAATCCAAAACTGCCTGCATAAAAGTTATCCCAGCATTCTACAGTTAGAAAATCGATCAGATGGTTCAGTACCACTTTCGTAACAAAGTAGTTGTGCCAAAGTGGGATGGGCAAATGTCCATTGTCTCTTGGATAAGTTTCAGGGTGTCTCTTTTTGCTGAGATTCAGGAGTTGCTTGGTGGGCTCACTATCTTTTTAATGGTCTTGGGTCCTTTCCGGCGAGCAAACTGCAGTGGGATTTCCTGTCTCCACTTCAGAGCTAATTGGTTAATCTCTCTCTCTGAACATCTGATAGGTAGAAATCTCCATTCTTAAGCATAGAGGTTTATCCATTGTTCTTAAAAAGAAAAAATTAACACCAATTGGGCCAGATTTGGCCCTGCTTTACATGGCCACACAAGGTTATAAGTAGGAGTCAGACACGACATGCCCACCCAACCCCCCTGTCCATATACACACATATTCTCCTACATCTCAACTAAAGGCAGAGAAGAGACAGGAGCACGGTTGTGCATTCTGTACATCTCGCCCCCACACAACTGGGCAGGAAGTAGGCTAAGACTTGGTTCTCCCCTTTGATGTCCTGGCCAGCGTAGCTAAACTGGCATGGGGAATGTTGAGAAGTCATCTCTCCTCATCAGGGCTGGTGCTAGATTACTTCCTCCTGGAAGAAAGGTGGGAGCAGAGAAGGAACTGTGACTTTTTAAATCATCCTGGGCTACACTCATGGGGCAGCACAACTACATGCTGCCTTTTATACAGGGCTGCACTTAAAAGCAGAATCTAGCTCATTGTGCACATCTTGGCTAACTACTGAGCACTCCCTGATCTTCCCCTCTGGAGAAGGTGACAGGGCATCTCCATGCACATCTAGATTTGACTGACATTTTAGACATCTTTCAGTCAGGCATTGGGATTTCTCAGTATTGCACTGTTTCTTCACTGCTCCTGCAGGTCCAAATGCCAGCTGTGGGTAAAAACATCTTCTTTTAATTTGGGCCAGCTCAGCTCCTTAGACAGCTTCCTCTTAGACTGTGACATAGCCATGGCGAGCCACATTTTTATCATCGCTAGACTAATGTATGACAGTGTAGTCTCACATGGGAATGACTGTGAAGGACATGGAAAATCAATAGCTGTTTTGATACACATGGCCCATATATTAGGTACTGAGAATGGATCCATGAAAGTATATCACACAATTGTTTTGTGTTCTGAAGTGGGCTTTATCTATTTCCAGATTGGTTTTAAGAATCCAGTCCTTATCTCTAAAAAATCTTGGACCTAGCTGCCTCAAAGTATACCTCTTACCCCATCATAATAGCTCCTCAAGTGGTAGGGTGCCATGAGAAAAAGAGCAGGGCAGGGTATTCCTGGTGCAGAACCGCCAGCTAAGCAATTCAGTAATACTAGAAGTCAGAATAAACCTAAATCTTCCCACTTTTAGGGCATGTTGCAAGACCTCTCGCTTTACAAAGGCCATCTTTTAATAACAGTAATACAGATTGGCCTGGCTACATTTCTTCTGGAAGACAATCACCAAGATTGATTTCACATGAAAAAGATGCTTGTAATGAGAAAGGATTGAAGAGTTGGCCCCCTATTCTTACAAAGGTAATGTTATCTTTAATTATAGGTAAACCTGCTAGTGCTGCCTATAATTAAGGTTGTCTAACAGTTTTCATTATTATAACTCAGTTTTCAGTTGCTTTTAACTTTGCCAATCTTTAACCCATTTGGACTGAAAAATCTTTTTCCTGTGTGTCTGCTTCAAGATGCATATTTCTGAAAATTTTTAGCAAAGATGGTTCAGCCATTTCTAAGAATGAAAATAAAGAAAAATACATTGTTTACCCATATTAAACAAATTCTTACAACCATTTTGGTAAGGAACCCACATGCTTTGGAACAAAAGCTTGAAATTCAGCAGTGGGGTTGCCCTGGTGTCAGCGATATGTCCTTTGTCGTTCCCATGAAAATTCCACCAAATTTGGCCTTGTTATGAGCCTTAGAAAAACCTTAGTTTGCACTTGGTGAGTAGGGACTTGATAAGAGTTTGGAATTCTCCAAAGACTCTGTCTCCTCTGTGCATGCTCCCACACAGAACAGATGAGGAGGGCAACAAGAGTTGGTGGTTGGAGGGACTCGATGGGAAAAGAGGGGGACAGCAAAAGGATTGGGAGCAGAGGGACAGGAGTTGAGGTGTGGGAAGCATAGTAATAGACTGGGAAAGATACATGCTGGAGACATAGAACCCCAAGGGTCTCACTAGAGAACACTCCCCTCCAGAACCTGGAATTGAACCCAGGGGTTTTGAATCTCTGTGTTTTTCTGCAGTCAAATAATCATGAAACATTAAGATTGTAAAGTCAAGCACTGAAAAGTAAGAAAATGCCAGAATTAAGGCAACCTTAATTCAGCCCTCTTGTGCATATGCATTCTGATACAGTCTTCAGCTACATAATCACATATTATTTTGCTTAACTTTGCAACCTTAATGTTATTTTGAATGTAGATTTTTTAATGTAATTATATAAAAGCTGCTTGGATACTACAGTGTTGTGGACATTAGAAATGCAGATATATCCAGTGATAGGAGAAGATGTCAATGACGTGAAATTTAGCAAGTGTGATTATTATCTTCTCTGATTTTATAAGAGAAAGAGAGGCATAAATGAGGAAGAGAGAAAATAAAAAGAAGATAGAAAATAAAAGAGAGAAAAGAAGATACTATGGAGTTAAGCAGAGAGAATCAAACTGCAAGATGAAAAGAGAGAAGATAATGAAAAAGGAAAGGAAAGTACTAGAAGATTTATACAGCTCTAAGGTTATTATGTTTTACTGTATTCACTCTAGTTCTTACATTTTTCATTGTATGTCACTGACAACCACTAGAGGCAGATTTTGTACATGCAGTCCAATGCTGTTGCTGGATTTGCAACCAGATAGGATAAATTTATTATCTTTAGTAATATTAGCAAGTAAGCATGCTATAATAATAATAAATAATAATGAAATCTCAGGCTTGATAGCACAAAGTGATTGGCTGTGAAGGCTCAGAAAGAAATCTCGGGCCCACTCCAAACCACCAAGTCAAGCGCAAAATAAACTAAGTATATTTAAGGGTTCCTCAGACACGTTGTCGCAGAAGCATCAGGTATTGGTCACTGTAGGAAGCAGGATCAGTCCTGATCTGGTAGGGTAAAATCCAATGTTTACTCCATCCACTCCCCCATTTCAGGTAGATATGTGCTCAATATTAGAATAAAGATAACAGAGTGAATTGAGCTCGAAGAAAGCATGCTTCAACTCTCCCTCCAAAACATTTTAAAAAAAAAAACTTACTGTAGCCTTTTGATAAACCTTGGCAGCTTTGTATGCTGAAGGCCTTATGTGAAAAAAAAAAAAAAAAGACCCCAAGCTTTTGCATTGGACAAATAGCATAACTTGCCTACTTGGGCCCAATTTCTTTTTTTCCTCTTATATAATGTCATGCTTCCCCTCTCACATCTCAGAAGAGTGTTCTTATAGTGAGAAGATTTTAGCACGGGGAATACCATTTCGATGTGATCTATGCAGGACAGCCATGAGCCACCAGTTTTCAGCTTCAATTATTCAAAAGCCAGTTTGCTATGGGATGATGTTCCTATTGGAAGGGTGCCTGCTTCAGTCTTAATCAAACCAGGCCATGTCTTAAGTACACAATAATTGTATTAGACACAGAGACTATTATGGTTTATACATCCCAGTGTTGCTTCTCAGTTTACTCTGCATCAAATCCAGGGAGAACCATTATTTTATTAATTTTAGGAATGGGTTGTTTGTGTCAGGAAAGGAAGGATGGTCTAGTGGTTAGGGTCTTAGCCTGGGACCAGGGAGCACCACGTTCAATTCCTTGCTCTGTCACAGACTTCCTGTGTGACCCTGAGCAAGTCACTGAGGGCTAGATTCACAAAGGGATTTAGGTGCCTAAATCCAACATCTAGGTGCTACCAAGATTGTCAAAACCCCTGTTCAGCTGCAACTTAGGTGCCTAAGTTTCTATCAGTGGGCAGGCGCAAATCTGCATAAGTCCTGATAGCACCAAGCTGCTCGGTGCCCTACTTCATGCTTACTCCCAGGTGGGATTCACAAACTAGACATTCCCTCACCTGTGGGGACTGAGCAAGCATGGTGATGCTTATGTCCCTTTGTGGATCTAACCCTTAATCTCCTAGGGCCTGAATTCCCCATGTGTGAAATGGGTATAGTCACATTTGGAGTATTGTGAGGAGCTCAGATACCCTGGTAATGAGAGCCACATAAACACCACAAAGGGATAAATCTTTCTGGTCAAAACTAAATGTTTAAGTCTTTAAGTTGAACTGTTTTACTCAAAATTTAAAGTAACACATTTATTTTCAGCTGATGTACATTCAGAGTGTGGCTTTCATAGCCAAATAAAAACTAAAACATGACAATTGCCTTAATGGAATAGAAGGATGCTAATAGAATTTCATAAAAAGTAGCTCCCTCCAGATTTATTCTGCATTAATGCCAGATTTCTCCATTTAAAAATTCACATGGTTAGCTCTTCTCGCTAGATGAGCCAGAGTAAAATTAAAAGAAAGCTTTGTTGCTAATCGAAAAGCAAATATTAATTCCAGAGACTAGCTTCCCTGGATGTAAATATTTTGTTAATCTCAGTGGGTTTTTAAATGAAAGGACATTTAATCAAATCAGTGGGAGGAAAAAGATCATTGATCAGCTGAGCTCTCTACAGGCAAAATATTCCCCTCATTTCTCTAAGCTGTAGTGATGGGAGAGAAGAAGGTGCCATCTACATTGTGAGTTCTTGTGCCAGCCTGCCAGGACATGTCAGGATGGCTCAGGTGGGCTATGGGGGAGATAAGCAGTAAGGTGTACCTGATCGCTGCTCCAAAACAGAGCATCATGCACCCAGCCCAGGGTCTGCTGCTCACCGCAGCATGCATGCATGGGAGTCTGGAGCTTAGCCACAAGCCTAATATGGCAGATGTAGCCAAATCTGGGATGTGCGGTGCCATCTGCCATATTAGCTACAGTCTCCTCAATCATTCAAGGAAACTTGATTGCTCTCTGTAATAGTAATCACTAGAATCAATGGATACTACCTTTATCAGACTCTGTTACACTGGCCTGCTACTGCTGCTCAGATTGTGCCAGAAAGGTACCTCTTCCCACACCCACACAACACAGGTCAGGACCCAGACCAATGCTTGTAAGATAATCAAAATGGTACACATAAACAAACTGAATATACTCATATCTTCTTTTTACTTTCTGTTTTATTTAACAATCTGAATTTTAAAATGCAATACAAAGTGTAGCTCATTACACAGTACCGATCATTCAAGCAAATATTCCTGAAGAAACAAGCAGAAGGACACCATTAACTGACTGGAGAGGGGGAAAATACATTTAATAAAAATTCAGCTGCAACAAAAGATTTAATCCCACAACCCTGAGAGTTAGCATGATCCATATATCGTTATAAAATAGGAAGAAAGCAGTAGTGTACTGATAAAAGTGAAAACCCACAGTATTCGCTAGAGCTAAGAAAGAGGAAGAAACTTACTAAACTAATCTCCCATCTGGGTTTTTTTGCGCCTGTAGGCTTCACATTTTCAAACATTTCTCCCACACCATAAGGACTAGAAGTTTAATGACTGCAAAAACTTGGGCTTTAAAAAACCCAACACCTAATATTGCAAGATTCAGAGTAAAATTGAGAAAATTGGCAAGGCTAAAACTCACACCATGGCAGCTGTTGACTGGCTATGCCAGTAATTCCAGCAAGAAGTTCCAGCAGTGGACATGCTCTGCTAAAGTGGAGAAGGAACCTGGTCTCCAGTGAAATTAATTGTTCCTAACTTAATATCAAAACAATAGGGGCAGGAGAAAAGGATAACCATCTTTATAATACAAGTTTATAACCCTTCTTAGGATCCTTAAATGCTAACAAATCTCAGGCTTTTACCTCCACCTTTTTCAGCAAAGCATTCCTGTTGATTTGGATGATTTGGATGAAGTGGGTGTATAAAATGGAGAGGCAAACAGAGGACTTCTTCGCTATAGAGCCTGAGGGGGGCAAAAAATCAGCTTTAATTCTTGTTCTTAAAGATTCAGAGGCACTAACTTCCATTCAACATCCTTCTGAATCACAATTAAATGTACAATTAAAGTTTCTTATTTCCTCACATCTAAGGTGTGTTTCTTTGCAGGTGCACATTCCATGGAGGCTATTTTGAGCAGATTAACATTCTTTAATGAGAGAGCAGGAATTAATTGAAATGTTATCATTGAGCATCTCAGTCCATTATTCTGTGGATATAAATTAATTCACTGCAGCCTGTTTATTGAGATACAGATTATCAACAAGCTGCTGCCACTGTGTCCACAGATTGCTCTTTCATATTTTAAAAAAAGCAGCCATAATTGCCACCACTGTATGAACTGCACATTCTGGCTTTTTCTGGATGGGTTAGGAAGCAGAACAAAATGTTATGTACTCTGGACGGTGTTCAGGCGTTGGGTTTGTTACAAAAACAAAACAGGTTTCTTGTTAGTCTAAAAATAAGATAAAAAGAATGGAATCTTTTGTTTGATCCCCCTCCCCAACATGAATTCTGCATCTTTCTGACACACTTTTTGCACATTTGTTGATGATCTACAATTACATCGTGAATCATCTGTACGTGCTGGTAACGTGACAGCCAAATGTATGTTTTCCTTGGAGACCTCCCATAGAGATGGAAACATGCAGCAACCAAATTAGAGGAAAACACACTCCTCCATGGCTACTTTTGGAAGCTGAAGAATTCTTACATTACAGCAAATAGTGTGTTAGCCAAGGGCGTTAACTGTGAAGTTCAATGCAATAGGAAATGGGAGCAGAGAAGTCTTAGAGTGCAGTATGCCCCACCAGTTATTCTCTACAGCCTGAGGCTGAAATGGCACCAAGTCACAAGACGTGGATCCTGCTTTGGATTTTGAATACTCAGGAGCACTCAAGTCTGAGAGTTTTGTTCCTGCCCATTAGAACTGAAGGGACTGAATATGGATCTGGCTTCTGAACACCTTGAATTTAAATGAGAGTTTGGATGATAGGTTGAAATTCAGACTCCCCTCTAAAAACAGCTTCTAGCTCTTCCTTTCTGCTTCTCAAACCTCTGCTCAGTGCAAGATGGAGAACTCCTCTTGTAGAGTTAGGCTTGGAGAGCTAGAGCGGACTGGCTAATGCCTGCATCCATGTAGGATCTTGGTTTTATCTTGTTATCCAAAAGACAGCATCCTAGAGCTCCACAGCATCATGCTGGGACATTGATTCAGTAACAAATGAAAGTTCCAGTTATCGAGTCTCTGACACACATTCTTTGGAGGTCTCCTGTCCAAATATTGGTCCAGCCTGAGGCTGCTTAGCTTTCAAGAGCTGAGGGGATCACAGCATAAGGTGATATGATTTGCATGGAATTTTATTGCCTTTAATTATTCTGGGTTATTTACTGGTATATATAGCTCCAAAACTTTCTGCTGTTGAAATCAAGTCAGAGGAAAAACGTACATAAAGTGGTTCCAGACACAGATTGTGTGGAAGTGTGGGGTTTTTTAATCCACACTCCGGCTTTAAAATTTTAAACAGAGATTCACAGGGATGAAAGTGAAAAAGCTGATTAAGAATACATGCTTTCAGGCCCAACAAACTTCACGAGCCATATTCCCAACCTCAATAAGCCCTAATGTTACTGCATTACTAAATGTTCACCTCAAACACAGCCCCTGAGCAATCATTTTCAATACTCCCAAGCAATTTTCCAGCACCTGGTTTTTGGTATAAAATCATTAAGGCTTTCTTCTTGTTGCGTATGCAGTGATTCAAGCGGTGTGTGGCTGCCGCATGGAATTAATCAGAGGAGGTGACTGAACTCAACTTCTAAGTAATTACCTGAGACTGATAGCATTGGTCACTGGAGGTCAATGAATAGGGCTGACCACAGCTGCCCAGATCTGAGTAGTTGCAACAAAGATCTGCTTAGACTATATCACAGAGCTTGTAATAGAGTCTCTGAAGGTTCAAAAACCTTAGATCACAATCTAGTTTCTTTTGAGGTTTTATTAACATAATTGATCCCTCTGCATTATAATTAGTCATACTCATGTTGCTGGCATTGACTTGGATGGCCTCAGGGGTGAAGGTCTTCTCTTTCCCTGTTGATGTGGACTCCTGTGCTGATTTCTGTCAGAATATATTCCAACTTTTCTAGATACTGATCACACTCATTGTAAAATCTGTAAAGAGACCTGAGCCCTCTGTCCCACTCACTCAAAGTCTGACTTTATTCTTATCTCAGTTGCATTTGGAGTAAAATTATTGGAGAGTGTGGAGATGGGTAAGAATAAAATAACCAGTGGGTTTATGTTGACTTACTCTCAGATGAGCTGAACTGCCACTGGACAAACAATCTGGAGTAGGAAATTGACATTTCTATCTACCAAATGAAAACTCACCAGCAGGACATCATCAGGATTAACTCTGGTAATTATATGCCAACTCACTGTTGGTGGCTGCTTATGGAACAAATTAACCCTTTTCATGGAAGTCATATAGCACATGGCACATTCCAACCACTAAAATTAACAATTCATCACTCAGAACACAGAGTGGGATTTTCAAGAGCACTGAGTCATGAATTGTTAATTTCAGTCATCAGTGAGGTACTCTGTGTGTGCACTTCAATGAGCCAGTGCTGAACACTACTGAAAATTCCACCCATAGGGTATATTCCAGAGTTCAGCATCCTGACTTATAAACCAAGTTTTGGGCCTAATCTTCCTTTCATTTAGAGCACTGCAAAATTCCCATTGCCATCATTAAGTGCCTGAGCTAGCCCTTAGTATCTGCTAAACATCATTATGTTTTCCACACCAAGCCTAATTATTTCATTGCTACTCTAAAACTTTCCTTTTTTTTTATCAGTTAATGGCATATATATTTCTAAGGTTAGTAGGCCCAATTCTCACCACCCCCATCACCACCTTTGAAGTAAAACAGAAACATAAAAGCATAGATGGCCTTTAAAATATATGCACAAGGGAATATCTGAAAATGTTAAACACTGGTGTATTTCATTGCTCTACAAAATAATACACATTTCATATACTTCCTGACTTTGCCTCCACTCTCTCTCATCTTTTTCTGTTACAGTAGGAGCCATAAAGAGACAATAATATGCTCAATGGGTCTCAGATTGTTCCCCTGCAGACAGCACAAAATATACCCAGATTATTCATCAAACAGATTTGCACCTCACTCTTTGTAGACAGTATCATATAGTCATCCATACACAGCAAGTCATAACGAGTTCATGCTTTGTTTTTTTATTTCTTAATATAGTCAATAACAGTCCCTTGCTACTTTAATATGTTCTTTCCACAATCACAGGAAGAGATGGTGCTTCAATTTCTTTTATTCTGGTGCACTGAAAAATCCACATGCCACTAATAAAAATGGTGTTAACATTACAACAGACCACCACACAATGACTGGCCAATTTAAAAAACCAAAAACAAAATACCACCCATAAAAGGTTAAAAACACCTGCTGAATTAAAATGAAAACCGAATTCAAGTTGAAAAAACTCCTTCTGAGTCAACCAAAACATTTTGGTCCATTTGAAATAAAAGCTTTCTGTTTCTTTTAAATTTGATTAAAAATGTTTTTAATGGTTTTGGTTTGAATTGCCCCTGGACCAAAAAATTCATAATTCACTCTGTTTTATGATTGGCCATCGGAAGCAAAAGATTTCCCCACTTCACCCTGGGCTGAGACAATAGTAGTAGGGAGGTCACACGTGTTTTGAATCTTCTGAAAACAAGATATACAAGCAGATTTCTTTTGACAGTTTGGACCCTAGACATTCTTCTCTCTCTGCTGATTGGCTGTTTTTTCTACCTTTCCCTCATGGTCCCTCCCTGCTGACCTCATTCACCTTGCCCCTAATGCTCTTCTCCATATATCCCCTTTCTTCCTCCCTCCCTCCTCTTCCCCTTTTTTTCTTTTCCCTCCTTAAACCTCTCAATGTCTCCTTTCTTCTTTCTTTTAACTCTTGCCTTGCTCCTAGTAACTCATTCCCTCTGGTCACCCCCACTCCTGCCCCCCTAATATATACATTTTCAACCTGTGTCACTGACATGACGTTTGCCAACCATCATCCTAACCACATTGTCTGTTGTATTCCATTGCATTTCTTTCCCCCACCTTTTGTTTGTGTTGTCTGTTTAGACAATAAGCTCTTTGGGGGTACAGACTATGCCTTTTTATGTGTTTATACAATGCCTAACATAATGCAGCCATGATCCCAATTAGGGCCCAAAATACAAATAGTAGATATTAAAAAAAGAACAGCTTTCTGAACAGTTCTTCAGATTCACTTGCCAAGTGCTTAATTAAGAGCTTTCAAGTTGATTGCAATCAAATTGCCAAAAAGGGAGGGTATTTCCTCCCATAACGCCTTACTTCTAATTCATCATCAGAACTGCACAACTTTTCTTTTAAAATGTGTTGTTTTTACCCTCCCCCCCACATATTCTGAGGGACAGAGTGTTGATCTCTATCTCTGAAGCATCAGGGATGGCTACAGCTGAAGATGGGACATTGGACTGGATGGGCCAGGGCTGTGAGGTGGCACTCAGCAGTATCTCTCTCGGGTGCTTGGCTGGCTGGTTCTTGCTCACATGCTCAGGGTCATCTAACTCTCACCTGGGGTCAAAGGAATTTTCCCCTGAGTCAGCTTACCAGTGACTTTAAGGGATTTTTGCCTTCTTTTTCAGCATTTAGGTACAGATCTCTTTTAATCATTTCTCTGCTGTTGCAGAGGACTCGGGAACTTATGCACCTCAGTCCCTCTTATTATCTGTCTGTGACACAGAACAGTCTGCTCCATGGGCTGTAATATTTTGGTCTAATTTTGGTTGTTGGGTTTAATGTGCAAGTGCTGGGTGGTGTTGAAGGCCTGTGATATACAGGAAGTCAGACTATGTGATCTGGTAGTCCCGTCTGGCCTTAAACTCTATGACTCTGACCTGTAGTTATGTAATGTAAACTAATAATTTATCATATTTGTGTATTTCAGAATAAATGTCTCTACAAATCTTCAGACTGTTTGGAAAGTACATTCTAATTGCCAAGGATTACTAATAACATATTGCCAAAGTGATGTGAAATTAAAAGCTGTACAGATTAGAATGCACCTGCCACTTGCAGTTGGCATAAATACAAATGCACTTTCCCCATTTTACCACCCGTCCCTCCCAAATTCCGTCCCAAAATAGAGAAGGACATCATTTGTTCAGCAGTTAGGTAAAAGGATGGTCTTGTGTTTAAACCATAGGCCAAGAAGTTCAGGTTAGAATGTGTTTAGAGCTCCGGACAAAACCCACTTTTCCACAACAGCCTACCCACAATAACACAAACTGATATGGCTTTTTTTTTTTTTTAAAGTCCAAGTCCAAGCAACTGAGTCCTCAGAAGAGAAGATGAAAGACTGCTTCTGCTTTCAGTCTATGTAGTTTTACATTTATTTCAGTGCCCAGTTACTACTGTAGTAGTACATCTTCAGTGTTGAGGCCCTGATTATCCAGCATTAGCTGAGGTGCACCAGGTACTGCGTGTGCATGCCTGATGCACGCCTACCAAAACAGTTGCTGTACCCCCAACTCACCGCAGGAGAAAGGAAATGGGGAGGCCAAAAGAAATACTTCAAAGACACCCTCAAGACAAACATCAAGAGATGATATCGACATCACACATAAGGAGACAGTAGCCCAAGACAGGGCTAACTGGCAAAGACTTGTCAGAGAAGGAATGACCATTTTTGAGGAAAATTGCCTCACCCTGGTCACAGAAAAATACCAGAAAAGAAAGGACACATAACTGACATGCAGTAATCGTGGCCCAATCCTGTTTTCCAACACCATCTGCAACATCTGCCAATCTGCCAATGAGTCACCAAAAGACCCATATAAAATAAAACCTGTGAAAGAAATTATTCTCAGCGTGAGGGATCACCAATGACTACCATGGTAGGCCCTCTGTTAATACTAGAGCCCAATGTCAAATTTCAAGAAAATGACATAGTGAAAAAACAGGGTAAAAATGTTTTTCATTGCCATTTCCCCCCTTGTTTTCCATCCAGTTTTAATATAAATACCTATGAATGACAGGAATTAGGAAACATGGATTCTATTCCTAGCGCTTCCACTGCCATCCTGTGTAACTGTGGCTACTGCTACAGACAAAGCCTCATCATTCTTCCTGAAGGAGAAGAAAGCAAATGCCACCAAATCCTGATTTCCTGTACTGAAGGATTGGAGCTGTTGCACCTTTGCTGGGCCCTCTCCTTGCCTATGTGCTATTGCTCTCAAGGGATAATCTGACAGTCTCCCAGTTGTCCCACCTTTCTCCTAATGGTCTCTCACCCCGGGAAGCTGCTTCCTCATGAAGGGACTATATGGGGCCTATGTGACTCAAGGAGTAGGGGAAGGAGAATCTGGAAGGACACGAGGGAGTTAGGTATATTGATTGTGGAGGACAGCCAAGGTGGTGATGTTGAGATGGAGATGTAGCTTCCTTGGGGACAGAGTCATCTGCAGCTACCCTCCTACCTTGACCCTTCTATCTCTAAAGTGGCAGAAGGAAGGGGCAGAAGCCCTTGACACAAGTTCTCAAAAGTCACAGATTACTGTAAAAAATGTAAGGGTATGATCCAAATGTTGTAACCCCCCACCCTCAGTGTTTATCACCTCCCTCTGACACACCTTTTTCAATTGGCAGCACTGATGCATGTGACATAACCACTGATTAACGCCCCTGCCCTTTCCAGGACAAGTACTGTTCCCCCACAGACACTGGCGCTATATAGCAGGACGGTAGGGAGTGGCATTTTCCACCGCAAATATCTCATTATTTTTGGTTACATTTATGACCCTAGAAAATACCATATGGGTATGTTTTGCTATCAAGATCCAAGTGTATAAGGATTCTCACTCCATGCCCATTGTACATGGAAACCATCTGTGTCCACAAAACAAATACCATTTTGGACAGTAAAAGAAAAAAGAATCCAAATAAAAATCTCTATGCTCCAGATCTTCAGGACGTGTTAATCAGTCTGTCTTCAATGAAGTCAATGGAGCTATGCCAGTTTACACCAGCTGAGAATCTGGTCCTGCATCTTCAAAATAGATGATGTCGTTTAGCATCATGCTGTGACACATATCAAGCTAGTTAGTTACATGTACAGGGCCCAATTCACTATTTTCTTGCACCAAATGTGTAGTCATTCAGCCCAGTACAAACAATGTGAAGTGCATTCCAAATGAAATGGTAGCATTTTACACTGACTTTGAACTAGTTTAAAAAATAATACACAGTGCAGAGCAGTGGTGAATCAGGACCACAGCCTTTGTAGTTAGCTGCAAAATGCTATTGTTATTCAAGCCAGCAAGATATCAATTCCCTTCCCTTTTTTTCAATTATTTTCTAACCCTCATCTTTCTTCTTTTTAGCTAAATGTTCAACATTAACTTCTTGATAACTAGTGTGTTATGACAAATGAAAGTGAAGATAAAGCATCATGCTCTCTATATACAGTACGTTTGAGAAAAGGTATTCATAGGCTCTTGGGTTATATATTTTAGAATCTCAATTTAAATGCAGATTTTTAAGTCCCCAGTTAAAGGTCCATGAGGGATATCTCCTACTTGATTAAAATACCACTAGCAAAAATATTTCAGACTTCATATTTCTCTTCTACAGAGTGAACCTAGTTAACAGTGGGTCCCAAGGAAGGTGAAGTTCAATGGATGAAGTTTTTTTCCAGGAATTTCCACGTAATATAGTAAGTCTCCAGGGAGGCTTATTTCCATATTCCAGACTTCCAATACACTTACCAACAAAGAAGCTAATATATTTCAGCTTGTGTGTGTATAAAATGTTTCCCCCTTTCTCTAAACTAATACTGATCTGTACAATAATCCTCAACCAACAGCAGCTCTTTCTGGGGGAAAAAAGTAACATTTTGCCCTATATTGTATTAATAGATATCAGAGTATGACATTCCTGCAGCTTCAGAGAGAGACCCCTCTCCTGCTATACTTTTATGCATATACCTAGGCTGAATGATTTCAAAGGGACTACTCACATGTATAAAATAAACATATGCTTAAGTATTTGTAAGTCCTGGGCCTTGGACTTCAAGCACCCTGGGGAAAAAAATTGTCTATAGGAACTGGAGTTATGCATATTATAGTTTTCGAAAGTTACAGAAAAGACCTAGTATCTCAAAAGACACATAATATGCCAAGATCATCAGGAGTGGGAACTTGTTACTATTGTTTCATCTTTAACCATAGTGTTATTTTCCAAAACTTCATTGCAACCAAATTGAAATCTCAGTTTAGTGGATTGATCTGAATTAGTCTATTAAGAGTATTAGGAAGCCAGGATGAGATGGTCCTTTCGTTTCATCCTGCCACATTGAAAGAGAAGAGGACACACAGAAATTAAATAATAACTAGCAGTAACCTGTGAGTTTTCACTTCCATACAGTAGTAGTAGAGTTTATAAATTCTGATCCAAAGCCCATTGAAGTTAATGGGATTCTTTACTGAAAGCTGCACTAAAACATGCTAGGATGAAGTAGAATGGTCCCCAAGATCAGGGAGCTGACACAGGTTCCTTTAAGCCCTTTACCCCGTAGGCTGCACCCAGTAATAAGATGGGTGCAGCTGAGATTCTAACCCTTTGTGCCGTGAGTTTGCTTTTTGACTCTGATAACCCTTGTAATACATCTCACCTGCCCAGTACTGCCCCTGAGCTTTTCTTAGGCTAATAGAATTCAAACCACTTCAATAAAAAAAAATACTATGCCCAGCTAGCATGTGATTGGCTGAGCCTGGAACGGCCTTAAACTCAACTCATTTCTGTGTCTGTCTATATGTATGTAATCCAATAACTTTGGAATGCCACATCTGATCAATTCCAAACATTCAGGAAATGTTCTAGACCTCAGTGGCCAGAACCCTATTGATTTTGACGGAAATTTGAAAACCAAAAGAGGGAAAATGGAGGGCATATGAAACACCAGTCATCTTTTTAACATTGCCACATCTTCCAGCACCTCTGAAATTGTTTGTAGATCAAACTGGTTGATGGCATCCATCAACACCTTCCAGCATAACAATACTCCCATTTTATCTCTTTCCATCCTCCCAGATCTAACAGAGCTTAACCCTGAATGACTTACATCCCATACAAATAATAATGTCTGGGGACGGGTAAGGGGGCATGGAGAGAAGAGAAAATAGAGGCAAGCACACAGACACAGGCATGGGGATGGATACTGGGGGATCCTGATATGGGAGGGCAGACAGAGCCCCTAGCATGGAGGAAAAGGGAGAATGGAGGCAGCCAGAGCCCCTGACGGGAAGCAAGAGAGGACCCTGCTATGGGGCGAACGGAAACACACAGAATTTCTGGCAGGGGGAGTTTGGGGGACTCTGGTATAAGGGAAGGAGATGGGGGGCCACATAGAACCCCTGACAGGGGACATCCTGGGACTAAGGTTGCCTAATAGAGGGCAAGAGGAGGAAGGAAGCAATGGGGGCACTCAGAGCCTCTGCCATATGGGGAGAGGGAATGGAGGGCATGGGGGGATGCACACAGAGCTGCAGGTATGGGTGGGAGAATTGAGGACTCTGGTATGGATGGGGAGACTGTAGGATACACAGAACCCCTGGGAGGGGGAAGTTAGTCCCTGAAATAGAGGGGGATGGGAGGGTGATACAAAGGGAGCTTGTAAGATGGAATAAAGGAATGCAAGGAATCCTTGGTATGTGCAATGTCCTTGGCCTAACTAGAGAAGGTACAAAGTATGCAGCCCCCATAGGTAACAGCCCCAACTTAGAGCCCCAACTTACTTTTTTTTCCCCCTGAGAATTGATTGTGTATTCACTTTGGTCTGGTCCAGCTCTGATCAAAGTCAATGGGAAAAGTTCCACTGACTTCAATGAGAACAGGATAGAGCCCCCTCAATTTCTTTTCAGGACATCACCAATGTCTTTCCCACTGTAAATAAATCTTACATGCTGCTATCTGTTCGGGCTATTCAGACAGGTAGCAGATATGTATTCAACCTCTTACAACTTTATCAGGTTGGGTTTTTTATTCTTATCCTTTCTGGTGAAATTTCCAATTAATATAGTCCATGATCAGAAATCTTTAAAGCATGTCAGTGCCATCATGTAAATGTAGCTCTAAAAAGAGTGAAGACCAATTGAAAAGTTCCCTGCCATGCAGTAAATCAGTTCAATCTGCATTGCTATTCAGTGGATACTGCAGAAGCAGAAATTTCTCAATAGTCTGCACTGTATTCAGTCATCCTTATTAATATTTTCTCATCTCCCTTTTCCAAAATGTTCCTTATTATTGTGTGCATTTTTTCATTAAGAAATGACACAGAGTTTGTATTTTTTTTAAATGTTCTTGATACATAGTGATTTATTCCTTCACATAAATGTCAGTTTTATTCTTGATCATATTATTCATGATCATATTATTGCATTGCCAGGGTTTTTATAAAAGTATTATCACCATAGAATCATAGAATCATAGAATCATAGAATCATAGAGTTGGAAGGGACCTCAGGAGGTCATCTAGTCCAACCCCCTGCTCAAAGCAGGACTAACCTCTGCTATATCATCCCAACCAGGGCTTTGTCAAGCCGCAGCTTAAAAACCTCTAAAGATGGAGATTCCACCACCTCCCTAGGTAACCCATTCCAGTGCTTCACCACCCTCCTAGTAAAAAACTTTTTCCTAATGTCCAACCTAGACCTACCCCACTGCAACTTGAGACCGTTGCTCCTTGTTCTGTCATCTGCCACCACCGAGAACAGCCTAGCCCCATCCTCCCTAGAACCCCCTTTCAGGTAGTTAAAGGCCGCTATCAAATCCCCCTCATTCTTCTCTTTTGCAGACTAAACAAGCCCAGTTCCCTCAGCCTCTCCTCATAAGTCCTGTGCTCCAGCCCCCTAATCATTTTTGTTGCCCTCCGCTGGACCCTCTCCAACTTGTCCACATCCTTTTTGTATTGGGGGGCCCAAAACTGGACACAATATTCTAAATGCGGCCTCACCAATGCCGAATAGAGGGGAATAATCACTTCCCGTGACCTGCTGGCAATGCCCCTCCTAATGCAGCCCAATATGCCATTGGCCTTCTTGCCAGCCAGGGCACACTGCTGACTCATATCCAGCTTTTTATCCACTGTTACCCCCAGGTCCTTTTCTGCAGAGCTGCTGCCCAGCTCGTCGGTCCCCAGTCTATAGCTGTGCATGGGATTCTTTCTTCCTAAGTGGAGGACTCTGCACTTTTCTTTGTTGAACCTCATTAGATTTCTTTTGGCCCAATCCTCCAGTTTGTTTAGGTCACTCTGTATCCTATCCCTACCTTGCAGGGTATCTACCACTCCCCCCAGCTTAGTGTCGTCCGCAAACTTGCTGAGGGTGCAATCTACCCCATCCTCCAGGTCATTAATAAAGATGTTGAACAAAACCGGCCCCAGGACCGACCCCTGGGGAACTCCACTTGTGACCGGTTGCCAGCTAGACATGGAGCCATTGATCACTACTCGTTGAGCCCTATGCTCTAGCCAGTTCTCTATCCATTTTATAGTCCTTTCATCCAACCCATACTTCTTTAACTTGCTGATAAGAATACTGTGAGAAACCGTATCAAAAGCTTTGCTAAAGTCAAGGTATATCACATCCACCGCCTTCCCTACATCCACAGAGGCAGTCACCTCATCATAGAAAGCAATCAGGTTGGTCAGGCATGACTTTCCCTTGGTGAATCCGTGTTGACTGTTCCTGATCACCTTCCTCTCTTCCAAGTGCCTTAAAATGGATTCCTTAAGGACCTGCTCCATGATCTTTCCAGGGATTGAGGTGAGGCTGACCGGTCTGTAGTTCCCCGGATCCTCTTTCCTCCCTTTTTTGAAGATGGGCACTATATTTGCTTTTTTCCAGTCCTCAGGGACCTCCCCCTGTTGCCACGAGCTTTCAAAGATAATAGCCAATGGCTCTGAAATCACCTCAGACAACTCCCTCAGCACCCTCGGGTGCATTGCATCCGGCCCCATGGACTTGTGAATGTCCAATCCTTCTAAATAGTCTTGAACCTGTTCCTTCAGCACTGCGGGATGTTCGTCTCCTTCCCATTCTGTGCCACCCAGTACAGCAGTCTGGGAGCTGATCTTGTCTGTGAAGACAGAGGCAAAAAAGGCATTGAGTACCTCAGCTTTCTCCACATCCTCCGTCACTAGGTCGCCTCCCTCATTCCTTAAGGGGCCTACACTTTCCCGAATCTTCCTCTTGTTGGCAACATGCCTGTAGAAACCCTTCTTGTTCCCCTTCACGTCCCTTGCTAGCTGCAACTCCAATTGTGCTTTGGCCTTCCTGATTTCATTCCTGCACGTTTGAGCAGTGTTTTTATAATCCTCCCTAGTCGTCTGACCAAGCTTCCACTTCTTGTAAGCTTCTTTTTTGCGTTTAAGTTCGCCAAAGACGTCTTTGTTAAGCCAAGCTGGACGCCTACCATATTTGCTATTCTTTCTGCACATTGGGATGGTTTGCTCTTGTGCCCTCAATAAGGTCTCCTTAAAATACAGCCAGCTCTCTTGGGTTCCTTTCCCCCTCATATTAGCCTCCCAGGGAATCCTGCCCATCAGTTCCCTGAGGGAATCAAAGTCCGCTTTTCTGAAGTCCATGGTCCGTATCCTGCTGTTCCCCTTTCTTCCTTCCATCAGGATCCTGAACTCGACCATCTCATGGTCACTGCTGCCTAGGTTGCCACCCACTTCTACTTCCCCTACCAAATCTTCCCTGTTTGTGAGCAGCAGGTCAAGAGAAGCATGGCCCCTAGTTGGTTGCTCCAGCACTTGCACCAGGAAATTGTCAGCGACACTCTCCAAAAACTTCCTGGATTGTTTGTGCTCTGCTGTATTGCTCTTCCAGCAGATATCAGGGTGATTGAAGTCTCCCATGAGAATCAGGCCCTGTGAACTGGAAACTTTCCCCAGTTGAGTAAAGAAAGCCTCATCTACCTCATCTACCTGTAAGAACTAGTTCGTTTTTCAAATTTGCTTTCAGTTTCCAGTCTATAGTCAGGATGTTCTGCATAGAAAAAAATCTGCCACTCACCCCTGCACCACCTCCTGGCACAAAACAAAACAATAAACACAACATTTTGTCGTCTTTTCACACCTAATCTTATTTAACGTTAATTCTGCCTCTCCCAAATGTCTCCTAGTTCAGCCTCCATATACTGCTGCATGACACAAATGTTACGGGAATGTTGTGTGTTGGTAGTAACATAATCCTTTCTCAAATTAATCTCAGTCACTGTACAATGTAGGCCAATTCCTAAGAGGTCAAGGAGTTGCAAGCACTCACCAGCTCTCAGGGTTTGTCATGAGCTGGAGTTGGCTGCTAAGAGATCCGCACCAAACCACATCCAGAACCACAATATCTGTGCCTCCCTCCGCTCCGTGCTAGGGAAAGACTCTGGCAATTCACTGGCTAAGATTTCATCCCATTTTATAAATGTTTTGCTGCAGTTTTTCATTCACACTACCTTTAATACTTTTTTCTTCTTCTCTCTCCATTTTTCACAACTTCCTCTGAAACATGTAATGATATTTAAATTGAAATCCCTAGCTATAATGGATTTGGTTGATTAGAAATGGAGTCTTCATGATGCAATACCTTAATCTTCTTTGAAAACTGCACCTGGGGCTGCGTGCAGCTGTAAAATTGCAAAAACAAAGGCTGGGGGATTTTAAGCACATTACAGAGAATTATTTTATAGTTCAGCATGTGATGTTTAAACAGGAGTGTATAAATGTATCATTTAAATAAATTAGGTCTTGGGTATTTTTTCTTTCTTTTTTAGCTTCTACCTTAGCTATGTACATTCTATTGGTGTTTTTTCAGTTGTTAGGTTTTGGGGTTTTTTTTGTTTTACTTATTTTGAGAGCACATGGGCCTGAGACATGGTTCTCCCACTCACTCAGACCTTTGTAAATCAGGAACAACTCCACTACAATCTATTTAGTTACACTTATGTAAAACAAGTGTGAAATCAGAGTTAGACCTCTATAATATGAAAATCTAACAAGTTGATTCTCCAGACTACACGATGGCTTCCCTCCCACTCCTTACCTGTCATTTCTTTTTAGATTATATAGAGAGGGACAGTCTCTTGCTAAGTGTTTGTACATTGCCTGGCACAGCGGGGCCCTGATCTCAGTTGCTGCCAGTAGACATTGCTGATAATGCTGCCTGCAAGCTGTGGTGGGTGACATTGCCCATTCCCCTTTTTTCTGACTCTTTGGAGTTTTCAACAAGAACCTGTTGCAGCATTTGGTCTCAGCTATGGGAAGGAAAAAAGAAGAATCAAAGCACACAAACTCCCTTCTCGCTGTAGTCAATGTACAACATAACCAGTGCCCCCTCCTTAAACCTGGATCTCTCTCTCTCTGTATGATACCAGAATGATGAGTGACTAAGTCTACATTTTGAATCCTCTTTTCAGCCACAATCCTGCAAGCTCTGTTGCATGCACGGACCATGTGCCTGTGAGAAGTCCCATTGAGTTTAACGGGGCCCTTTGTAGGGTTTCAAAGTGGGAGGGTTCTATTTGCTTGACTATCAACACTGTAGCAGCTGTTGGTCAAAGGGAACCAACCACAAGAATCAGAAAATTCTAAACATTCCTTTCCAAGTCCCCTCAATGCTTTGGCAAGAGAGACAGACACCAAAATACAGCAGCCTGCATAAGAGAGAACTTAGGTGCTAGCCACACAAAAGATGTGCAAACACATGCTCCCTATGCACACCCTATTTGTGGCTCTTGGTCTAGCATCTAGAGCTCGTGGACAGAAGTCAGACCTTCTGAATTCTACTTTTGGCTCTGGTGGGGATTATGGTCTAGTGGTGAGAGAGATGGGACTGGCAGTCAGGACTCTTGGATTTAGCTCTTGCATCACAGTCACTCTGGACTCCTGATTCTAACTGGCACTACTATAATCAATAGAAAACACTTTCCTATTGATCCAAGAATAAGATGTCTGTAGTAGTAGTAATAGTAGGCATCCTTCCATCTTGAAAGACCATGGGTATGCGCCCCTGAGAGGTAAAAAATGTATTGGTTTTATGGCAGCTGTGGCTGTGGCTGAAGAGACCCACTCAAGAGAGACAATCTCTGCCCCATTTATCACGTTTTTCGGCCCTTTGGGCTCTGCCTTTTGCGAGTTCTTTTCTCCTCTGCTAAGCTAGACTGCTTCCTCTCAAAGCTATGGAGACCTTTACGGAGCTCTTGTTTCCAAAGGCTGTCATCCTGAGTGGGCTCTTCCCAATTATCCATATCCATGTCCATTTCTTTGAGGTCTTGCTTGCACACATCCTTAAAACGCAATTTTGGGTGTTCTTAGGTCTTTTTCTAGATGCCAGTTAGGCATAGAGGATGTCCTTTGGGATGCACCCATCATTCACTCGGCACACATGCCCAAACCAGGAGAGGCATCTCTGTTTAAGGAGTGGCTGTAGGGAGTCTTTGTAATTCAGGGATTCCAAAATATTGTCACATTTCCATTGGTGGTATGTGAGCTGAATGTTCCATCAATTCACTTCACAACAGATTTTTAAAGAAATTGGTATGTGACTCAATAAAGTTTGGGAACTGCTGCTCTCCAGGCATCTGAGGAACCAGAGCAGGACAAGGTCTGTGCTGCTTTCCTGCATGTCCCTCCTTTTTCTGAACAAATCCTCTCTATCCTTTGGCTATGTCTCTTTCCCTCTTCCAGTCAAGTCCTGCTCCTCTGCCCACACTTGAAATAAGGATAGGCACAGTTTAGGTGTGGTAGGAAGGAACAAAGCACTCTTTTCTTCAAACTGTTTCATTCTCCGTGAGACACTTTGTATATGTTCTTTTCAGATGCCCCCTGCAGAGTGCTCAGGTTACCAAAGGGAGGCATTTGTTTTACCTTCCAAAACATTTCCATTAGTTTCTGGAGAGCAGAATTGTGCCTCATTTGGTCCAGACCATGTGTTTGCTCTCTAAAATGTAGTGAAAAGACACACAAGGCATGGATCACACTGAAATAATACCTTGTTTCTTTATTTTTACTTTCCAGGACACAGACATCAAGCTGAGACTTGGGCAAATGCTGGGCCAGCATAAGGGAACACTCTCTCTGCATTAATCTCTATGCATTAATCTGCATTTGGTGCAGATAGACTGAATGCTCTTGGGCAATCTTGACCTTTGTGGATGCAAACTAAAAAGGGGAAGTGCAAACATAAGCTGTTATTCTCTAATAAAATGATCATAAAAGTTATGAATAAAATCTAATTGCAGTTTTATTTATAAAATGCTCCTCCTCCCCACATCAGCCCTCACACTCCACCAAAGCACTTGAGGTAAAACAAT
Organism: Emydura macquarii macquarii; assembly: GCF_026122565.2. Classification (NCBI taxonomy): domain Eukaryota; kingdom Metazoa; phylum Chordata; order Testudines; family Chelidae; genus Emydura; species Emydura macquarii. Next base: position 5,903,617 of record NW_027133667.1, read on the forward strand.
TTAAAATACATTAAAACCTAAAAAAGGCTTCTGAGAACTTGGGGCTAGATTGTAGAATTTAGCCACAGCCCATGATAAAGGCTAGTGTCCATGTAGTATGTTGAGTGGAACTAAAGAGAAAGGGTCAGATTCCATGAGGGACCCAGTCTGGTGTGGAGCCAGGGGCTGAGAAATGTAAGTCAGGATGCAGTCTGCCTGTCCTCAAACACAAGACTGAGCTTCAGCACATTTAATAGTTCTCTCTTGCTAACTACTCTGCCTGCTTGCCGCATCCCGAGGGCCGTTTTGGAAGCTTTCCCAAAGCCCACCAGCTGCATAGTGGGAAGAGCATTCTGCAACATCCCTTTAAGGGGTGCATCATACTCCCCTCTTCCCCAATGCCGCTGAGATATAAACATTTAAAGATGATTTTTAAAAGTGGGGAAGAGATATAATGTCAAGGATTTCAATCCGTGCCAGTTCAGCATGCAAGGCCTACCACTACAATGGCCTATCAAATTAAGGACCTAAATCAGGAAAGCACATAGTTCAAGTTAAACATGTTCTTAAGTGCTTTACTGAATCCGAGCCTAATGCTGATGGGGGATTCCTTAAACAGGATAGGTTTTCACTGTAAAAAATTGATGCGTTTTTACTGGAGGTAGCTAACCCACTGTAAAATCCTGGTGAGACAAGGCACAACAGGTTTTCCCTCAGTGTAGCTAATTGAAGTAAACCTTAGGAGCAGCATATAGGTTTGACCTCAAGCACCAACACCAATGTTCAAACTACCTATGCCTTGTCTCTATGAGGATTTTACAGTGAGATAGACATCTTGAGTTACTGAACTTGATGTAAAACACAGCTGTTTTGAAATGAAGACATAGCTTTAGTGTGATCTCTGAGTGAAGGGTAAAGTTTGGAAGGAACAGGAACATTATCACTATGGAGAATAGGAGAAGGTGTTCTTGAATATATACATATATATATGGGAAGATAATCAAGATTAAACAAGGAAGAAATCTATTCATCTCTAAAATAGATTTTGGCATTTTCTTTTCCTGTTGTAAGTAAAAATGTAATAGATTTGGAAGGGTTGACAGAACCTCTTTAATCTATAAAGTATATATCATTTTGCCAAACAGTCATAAATGCAACAACAAGATCCTTTCTGAAACTCGAAAAGAGGGAAGAAGAAGAAGAAAAAGCTATGATAGAATATTCACACAAGGCGCCATTATTGTTTAAAAGTGGAAATAACTCAGGTTCCAGTTTCTTGCATCTTTTCATTTTCATAAGGACATTTTAAATATGCTAGCACTGGGAAATCAGGATTTTCAAATGGGAGTGAAACATAGTGATACTTCCAGTGAACAGAGGTTTTCTTTTTTTATTGTTAATTTCTGATGTCATTGGGGCATAAAATCTACCACCTAAAAGATTATTGCTTTGAAAGTAAAGAAGGGAGTATCTGGAACTCCTAACTGAAAACCTTTTAGAACTTCCTGGGTTGTAGAATTCAGTCTTACAGAACTTGCAAGTACGGGATGTGCTCTGAGGATGAATCAAGGTTCTGTAGTGAATGAGGATGTTTTCTGTAGGACCTCTGCATCATTTGTTGCAGAAGTTAGAAAGTATGTGGTAAATGAGACAGGGGATTGCAGAAAGAGAAAATTAGATTTTGTGGTGAAGACAGCTGAGTGTCACCCTAGAGACCTGGATTATATCACTATCTCTACCATAGAATTTCTATGTGATGCTGTGCTAAACTTTTCACAGATGACCACTGTGTGTTCCTCATTTTCTTGGTAACTGATTTGAGATCCTGAGGTCTGATTTGCAGAAGTGCTGAACACTTATAACTGGAACTAAAATCAATGGGGACTGTACTTTGAAAATATACAGTGCTATAAAATGTGTAATGGTCTGAAAAATCAGACCCTAAGTGACTCAAATTTGGCATTCAAAATTAGCTGACAATTTTGGTTTCCAGTGTCTCCATTCCCCATCTATAAAATGGAAGTAATAATAAAAGCTCACTGAGATGCTTTGAAGATAAAAACATTAATGTGTGTAAAGAGCTAATATACAATTATGAGAGCACCATAATAATGTCCATAAGGAAATTAATAATGCTGTATTGCATGGTTTGGATGGCGTGTGGTATATATTGCATAGGGTCACACACACAAGGAGGATGACAATAAATAATGAATAGCTACCCATTCACTGAATAAGGCAAGGGTCTTGTAGAATGAATAGTATATGATCATGTAATTAAAGACTGTATCATAATACATACATGCAAAGGGGCCAAATTAAGGTTGCACAGGCAACCTTAATTCTACCATTCCCTAACTTCTGAGTGCTTGACTTTGTAGCCTTAATGTACTTTGAATGTTTATATATATATATGTACACACACACATGAGAGAGAGAGAAAGGGAGAGGTTATAAATAGCTAGATTATAATATTTAATTTTATTATTAATGCAGATGGACTATTCTCTCTTCAGAAACTATTAATTCTTGTTTATTTTCTCTTATATTTATCCTTCAAGAGAGATGACAGTGCAGAAAGCCAATTTAAGCTTAGCTACTGTTGTCCCCAGTAATAGAAGGCTTGTTAATTGGCAAACTGGGGCTTTCACTATTAAAATTTCAATAATTGTCAGTTCCCACTGAAGGTAAGTAAATAAGTCACCTTTTTGAAAGCTGCTTAGGGTGAGAATTGTTCATCTTTATGTAGAGTAGTGACATATTACATGACATGAAAATCAGACACGGTGAAGTAGTTTGCTATTGTACTTAGAAAGCCTCCTTTGGTATGTATTCTCATAGCCTGTGAGCAAAACAGAGGCAAATGACTAGAATCATTCCCATTCATTTTTTTATTAAGTGCATAGATGCAAACAGCACTGAACAGACGGTTTCAAAAATAAAATCTTCCTTGTGTCGGGATTCAAATGGGGTAGTGGGTCCCTGAATGACTGCTGCATCCACGACGCCCCCCGACAGCTCTGGCAGAGCAACAATCGATGGGCTGTGAACCTTGTGGGACCAAGCAACACTGGATGTCCCACCCACGGAGGCACTGACTGGTGGAGCCCACTATGTTCCCTCATTGGCACAGGCACACTATTTAAGGCCTAGGGGAACACCCAGAGGCTGTCTGTGCAACAAGGTAGATCCCTGACCTGCTGCTGAGACAGACCCTGCATTGTCCCTGTTTATTCACTTTGTTCCAACTCTGTCCCAACCTCACTCCTGCCTTCCCGGACTCCAGATTAGATAACCCGGTTCTGACCCTCAGCTCTAATTTCTGGCTCTGACTCTAGTTTGACCCTTGACTCTGGCATCCAGCTTCTGACTCTGGTTCTGAGCTTTGGCTCTGTTTTGCAGTTCCTGGCTCCTGCTCCAACTACTATGCCTGACTACTGCTCTGACCACTAGGTCTGACTGTCCACACCCTAGTTCCTGATCCCCGGCCCTGGAGAACTGATAATTATAGAACTTGATCTAATTCCTATTAAAGTCAATGGAAAGACTCCTATGGATATAGGATCAGGATATAGGACCACATTTTGCCTTTGGACTCATATATGCCACTCCCATGAAATGGGAAGGTATAATTTGGCCCTAAATTCTGTGCAGCTACAGTCCAATGCAACAACAGCTGCGTCAGTAAGTAAAAACATTTAAAGCAGGAGTTTAACCATAGAACAGCAGTACAACAATGTGATGGAAAGGTGAGAATGTGATTGTGTTTGAGTGACTGGTTAGAAGCTACACAAAATAGAACTGGAATCACAGTTACAAAACACAACGAGATGTATCACCTGTGTGCTGTCATAGGGGTTGGGCAGTGTAATGGGTGCTAAAGTGTATTACACTGTTCAGTCACTAGGTGGCATTGTGTGTAAAATACCTTATTTAAACAAACCTCAGCCATACCTGGCAGAACACTAAAGGAACTTACGATGAACACATCTAGTGTGTATAAGAAGCTTTGTGACCAGTCCATACCTGATACAGGAGCATGACATGGTGTCAGGAGTAAATTAAGAATGGAAACAGAAAGTAAACAGCAACAAAGGTTGCAGGCCGAAGGACCAGCAGCAAAGTTTGCAGGATATCATCAACATGCCACTCTTCAATGCCCCAGGGAACTTGAGCTTTGATACACCTTCAGAATGGACAGACTGGAAACAATATTTTGCAAGATTTCGAACTGCTATCAACCTGCACTAAAGAAACTGGAGATATACATTTTAATTCATGCTATGGGGAAGCAAGCAGACCATATCTTTAAATCTTTTGACTTTCCTGGAGATAGTCACAGCGATGACGATTAAAGGGTACAGGCTATGTTTGATGCATACTTTATACCTCAGAGAAACGTGATGTATGAAAGACCTGCTTTCACCAGAGAATTCAAGGATCAAGGGAAAATATTGACTTTTTAAAAAGGAAATCTGAATATATTGGCTGAAAATTGTGATTTTAGGAACACAGAACATGAAAATATCAGAGACAGGCTGGTAATTGGGTTAATAGATAAAAAAATTTCAAAGCAGCTACAACTGAAGAGAGATTTTACCCTAGCCACAGCTACCCAGATAGTGAAGCAGTCAGAATTAGTCAAACAGAACCAAAGGCAGAAGCAACTAGAAAACTTGAAACTATCTTAGAAACTATAAACAGACAGGTGAGTGTTAAAAGTCATTATCATAAAACCCCTGAGACAAGGAGAGACAACTCCCAGGCTAAGAGGAACAAATTCCAGCCTACATGCACAAGGTATGGAAAAAGTCATATCCCAAGAGATGATGCATGTCCAGTCAGAGGCACACAGTGTAATACATGCATGAAATATGGACATTTTTCACCTGTTTACTGCGCCAAAGCAGTTGGGGAGTTGACTCATATTACAGACAATCAAGAGCCATTATGTCTGGGGTCTACCACTTGTGATAGCACAGAACCTGCTGGCAGAGTGAAACTGAATATTCATGGAAAGACTATTAACTTTAAAATTGACTTAGGAGCTGATGTCACAGTCATCTCAGAAGGGACTTACAATCACCTTCAACCCCTCCCAGAGCTGAAGTCATCTGACACAGCTCCAGCTAGCGATGGAGTGATTCTGAACTGCATGGGCCAGGTCACCACAGAAACAACTTACAAAGACAAAAACTCTGCATTCAGAGTGTATGTGATCAAAGGTCAACCACCTTCTCTGCCACTGCATGGCAGCCAGGATGGGCCTAGTGAGATAGATGGAAGAACTCAATGGAGTATTTGATGCTGGACTTTTGTAAGGAGATCCAGTACACAGATCAACTTGAGAGACAATGCTGAATCATAGAGTGCACAAACACCCTTACCAGAGAGAACTTGTAAGAGACTAGCTGCAGATTTATGCAAATTCAGAGAATATCATTATTTGGTCATAGTGGACTATTTTTCCAGGTATATAGAAATAATGTATTTGAAAGACATAACATGTTGCAGGGTTATAGAGAAACTGAAGTGCACTTTTGCTCACTTCGGTATTCCAGAAAAAGTGACAAACAATGGACCACAATTCACTGCAGCAGAATTTAAAATTCCAAACAAAATATGCTTTTGATCATATTATAAGCAGTCCACATTACTCACAGGCAAATGGAGAGGCTGAAAGAGCTGTGCAGATAGCTAAGAAAATCCTACAGCAGGAAAATCATACAGCAGGAAGATTCATTCCTTGCTCTTCTGAGTAACAGATCAATACTAACAGTGGCTACTGGATATAGTCCAGCACAAATCCTGATGAGAAGACAACTCAGAATTATTTTTTCAACTTTGGAAAAGAACCTATTTCCAAAGTGGATAGACATGAAGAGAGTAGCCAAATTAGATAAAAGGGGCAAAAGAGCTTAGGAACACTTTTACAGCAGATTTTCACTCAGTTAGAGAACTGCCAGATCTAGAGCAAACTCTACAGGTGGCAGATGCAGAACAAGAAGGAGACACAAGGATTCCAAACCAATCAGAGCCAGTCATTGCAACTAATGGACAGCCAGATGACCAAGTTGTTATGAGTTTATGTTGCATAATTAGAAAACTAGTATGATCCAGAGACCCTTAACAGACTGATATGTATTGAACTGTAAAGACAGTGTGATAGTGTAAATATTGTAAATGGTAGGAATGTAGAACTTAAACGGGGAGATGTAATAGAATGGTAATCTGTATTATACGGTTCAGCCAGTAGGTAGCACTGTGTGTGAAATACTTTATTTAAACAAACCTCAGCCATAGGCAGAGAATTAAAGGATCTTATGATGAACACATCTGGAGTGTATGAGCAAGCTCTGTAGCCCGTCCATATCTGATATAGGATTTATGACAGTCATGTCTTCCTAACATATGCAGAGTCTATTTTTATCATGGGCATCTTCCTGGCTTTCCATATTAGAGTCAATTTAAGAACAAGGAGCCCAATTCTCACTTACAGTAAAATCCATTGCTCTGGTGGCATAAAGAGGTTTTAAAGGGGAAGGAAGTGCCTCTCTCCAGCACGGGAATTCCTCATGTGCAGGTATGTCTTCATCTGCAGGTCTTCTGCTGGCCCTCTGCACAGTGGTGAATTTCAGCTTAACTGCATGTCCCCTCCCCACACACACCATCCAATTGACCAGAAGGAGGTCTATGCACCACTTAAGTCCCATTTAAGTTCTACTTTGAAGTTAGTGTCACTAAAATGCACAGAATTTCACCCATGATGATAACTGTACACTTGTGCATAAGTGCTCTTTTCTATAACTTCACAAGCTGTTGTACACTGTTGCAAAAAAAGATGGTAATATAAACACAATGGGCCAAATTTCTGTGTGCAACTCCATTGAAAGCAGTGAAGAATTTGGCCTAATACTTGAAAATGATCTTTAATATTTTTGATGAGTGAATTAATTCTGAATTTTAGATTTTCTTATAATCTTAATGTTTCATGAAAGTATCACATAAGTCAGAACAGAGAACTTTACAATTGTAAATGACAGCTTTAAGATCTTATTATGTCTCAGGGAGCATTAAAGTATTAGAATTTTCCTTAATTTGTGGTAGGACACTTTTTTCTATATTAGACATGAAACATCTAAGTTAATGCAAAATTAAGGTTGCATTGTTAAAATAACAGAAACTCAGGAAATTCAGGAACTGTTTCTACCAGCAATGTTAATTTGGCTGCATTGCAAACCTGGGGTGCAAATTTACCCCTGAAAACTGGGCCTGATCCAAAGCTCATTGTTTTTAATAGAAAGACAGAGCTTTGAATGAGGTTCATTGTATCTCCCTTTGTCTGCCTGGCAGCATCTCAGGGGCATTCACCTACTATCCAATGCTTGGGTTGTTACCCAGAGAATGCATCTTTGTGGGGACCTCTATAGGAGGCTTGTCAGTCAAGGCTGCCTAGAGATTGTACTGAACTACTGAGTGTCCCAGCTGCCCTGGTCACATTCCCTCCCTGGTCAGCAATGTCCCCATTTAGGATTACTCTGAATTCAGTGGGAGTCTTAATAGGCAGCAAGTTTAAAACAAACAAAAGGAAGCATTCCTTCACACAATGCACAGTCAACCTGTGGAACTTCTTGCCAGAGGATGTTGTGAAGGCCAAGACTATAATGAGGTTAAAAAAAAAGAACTAGATAAGTTCATGGAGGATAGGTCCTTCATTGGCTGTTAGCCAGGATAGGCAGGAATTGCTGTTTGCCAGGAGTTGGGAATGACTCACAGGATGGATCACTTGATGATTACCTGTTCTGTTCATTCAAGCACCTGGCATTGGCCACTCTCAGAAGACAGGATACTGGGCTATCTGGAACATTGGTCTGACCCAGTATGGCCGTTCTTATGATCTTAGTGGTCCATTGACTTTAATGGGATTTAGATTGTACTCCTAGCATGCTACAGGCACCTTGGTAGACAGCTACAAATCTAGAGTGGACAACCTGTCTGTGACAGGGGCCTGTTTTTGCAGAGACAAGCTGGAGGTGACCCTGTGACTTTTGTTTTCTCTGTAATTTATGGTATGCATTTCCCATCTTAAACAATAATATATTAATACATATTTAACCAAAAACAAGACTACAAAATACTGCGTATGCAGCTTTGTAAAATTTGCTGCTAAAACGTTTTCATTCTCTGCTATATTATCATTGTAATTGTGCCACCTTAATATTACAGCATTACAGTAACAGTGCTGTGCATTTCATGTCTTTGTTTTTCCAAAAAGAGAAGAAAAGAACTATGCTATGGTTATTTATTTGAACATTTATGTAATCAGAGATAGGTTTCAGTGTTCACGCTGCATTGAGGAGGGCATATGTTCCCACCTTTGCTGCTGCTATTATTTAGCCGAAGGCAATTTTATGTAAAACTGGGTTTAGGGGGCAGAAGTACATTTCTTTATATTATTAATGTTTATTTGTATTGCAGTAGTGGTAAGGCTGGGGTGGAAAGAGTATGTTCAGGTGGGGCAACAGTATGAAGCGCTGCAGAGATTCTAGGCAGTGCTATGGACTATAGGGCAGCCCAGGGAGGCTGCCATAACTTACTATGTTTGTTTAAATTACCTCTAGGGCCACACGCAGCCCAAGTTTGGGATGATGCAAAGATGGCTTAAAGCCTCTTTTTCACTGGGCTGCAAGCTCTGTATTGTGCTTCTTGTCCTACTTCTTGTTCAGCCATTCGCTAAGACAAACAAGTTTGTTTACATTTAGAGGAGATCATCCTGCCCACTTCTTATTTACGTCACCAGAAAGTGAGAACAGGCATTCACATAGCATTTTTGTAGCTGGCGATGCAAGGTATTTACGTGCCAGATATGCTAAATATTCATATGCCCCTTCATGCTTTTGCCATCATTCCAGAGCACGTGCTTCCATGTTGATGATGCTCGTTAAAAAATAATGTGTTGATTAATTTTGCTACTGAACTCCTTGGGGAAGAATTGTATGTCTCCTGCTCCGTGATTTTACCCACATTCTGCCACGTATTTTGTGTTATGGCAGTCTCGGAGGATGACCCAGCATGTGTTGTTCGATTTTAGAACATGTTCACTGCAGATTTGACAAAAAGCAAAGAAGGTACCAATGTGAGATTTCTGAGATAGCTACAACACTCGACCCAAGGTTTAAGAATCTGAAGTGCTTTCCAAAATCTGAGATGGATGAGGTGTGGAACATGCTATCAGAAGTCTTAAAAGAGCAACACTCCAATGCAGAAACTACAGAACCTGAACCACCAAAAAAGAAAACCAACCTTCTGTCGGTGGCATCTGACTCAGATGTTGAAAATTAACGTGTGTCAGTCCGCACTGCTTTGGTTCGTTATTGATCAGAACCTATCATCAGCATGGAAGTATGTCCTCTATTATTGTAATCAAAGCATGAAGGGGCATATGAATGTTTACCATATCTGGCACATAAATACCTTGCAATGCCGGCTACAACAGTGCCATGTGAATGCCAGTTCTCACTTTCAGGTGACATTATAAATAAGAAGCAGGTAGCATTAATTCCCATAAATGTAAACAAACTTAGCAATTGGCTGAACAAGAAGTAGGACTGAGTGGACTTGTAGGCTCTAAAGTTTTACATTTTTATTTTTGAGTGCAGTTATGTAAAAAAAATAATTTTACATTTGTAAATTGCACTTGCATGATAAAGAGATTGCACTATAGTACGTGTATGAGGTGAATTGAAAAATACTATTTCTTTTGTTTACCTTTTTTACTGTGCAAATATTTGTAATAAAAAGTAACAATATAAAGTGAGCATTGTACACTTTGCATTCTGTGTTGTAACTGAAATCAATATATTTTAAAATGTAGAAAACATCCAAAAATATACAAATGAATCGTATTCTATTAATGTTTAACATTGCAATTAAAACTGATTAATTGTGATGATTCTTTTAATCTCACAATTAATTATGATTAATTTTTTAATCGTTTGACAGCCTTAGTTTACTACACACATGCTTTACTAAATAGGTCATTTGGAAGCAAGGCTATTGATTCCTTGGGGCTTGGAAAGACTCTTATGGTACATCTACACTGAAAAAAGAACCTTGTGGCAGCAAGTCTCAAAGCCTGGATCAGCTGACTCAGGTTTGTACTACAGGACTAAAATTAACTGTGTAGATGTACCTTCTTGGGCTAGCAAGGGAGATGGGTCTCAGAGCTTGGGCTCCCTCCAGCCCAAGTGGGAAGGTCAGTACTGCTATTTTTAGCCCCATAGCACATGCCTGGAGTCAGATGACCTCACTGCTGAGGGTGGCTTTTTGCATGTAGATATATCTTTATTGACTTCAGTAGAAGTTGGATCACATATTTAGCCTTTTAGCAGCCATTTACTTTGCCTGAAATCCACAAAAGTAACCACATTCCGTAAATTACAGCAAAACCCACATCTTGTGGACATATTTTTCTGCATCTTCAAATTATGTGCACATAAACTGGATCCAGAAAAGTGAAGTCTTCTTACACTACCTGACTCTTCTTTTTTTTTATTATTCTTACTGTTTCATTCAATTTAGAGTAGGAAAATATGTTAATAATTGCAGCCACATCCCATCTTCCATTACTAGATTTAAAGCTTTTTCTTTCAGTTATGTAGACAGAGGGACAGAAAGAATTACTGCAGGTCTTTTAAAATCAGTTAGATTTTATTAGAAAGTGTCATTTCATGCATAATTATTTATATGTACCTGTATTATTTATATGTCTTGTACTCCACTGAAATAATAGTCAAGTACAAGTCCCTGGGAATAAAGAATTAAATATACTGTAGCATTTGTGATGCTGAAGGGATGCTGTCCAGTTGATTAGGCCACAAAATTGATTTACCTTTAAAGATGTTTCATATTGTAGCTTTTTACCCCCAGATTCCCAAGCATGCATCTTTTTAAAACCAGTCTTCACTGACAAGTGCTTATGACAAAGCAATAACAAATGGAACAAGAACAGACACAAAGAGTTTGTGCTGTCCAATAAGTCTCGGAAAGCTTTTCAAAGGCACAAGTGGAAACCAGGCAGCTAACTCTCATTGATCTTCTGTAGGAGTTAGACACCTAATGTCACTGGTGACACTGAACATCTCACCCTGCTAATTTTAAAGCACAGGACTGTGGCACGTTATAATAAATTAGGAATTCTGAACAAAAGGCATCTTGGACTAAACTGCTGCAGGCTCAAAGAAAAATGTCATAAGAAATGCACTCATTAACGTCATGCATATATTGTATTCCATTGTGGTGTATAAAGTTATGGTTTCTGCTGATTGCAAAAAAATTAGGATAACTTATCAGACAGTACAGTACTTATGCATAAGGGCATGATTTACAATTGCTGTGTAAACCATTTGAGGATTTTAAAGAGCAACTAAATATGCTGTTGCATTATTGAACATGGCAAATATTATAGAAATTTCTCCCAGGGTGATGATCACCAGTATCCTTGGTTCATAGCAAAAAGATAAAGATGACTTCTGGTGATTGTGGCAAAAACCACCTGTGAGGGTTAATTAGTTGCACCAAAACATGTTCACGCTACATCATCTGGTGTCAGCTGGGAGAATGACAAGGTAGCTTAATGAATTGCACCACTTATTCCAGGAACTGTAATACCGATACTTGTAGAAACCTTATTATGGAACTGAAAGGGCATTGTTGACCATGCACACCTTGAGGCTCACAAAATTGTACTTCACTTGCATCTCACTGGAAGAACCATAATTTAATAGATGGTCTTGTATAAAAAGAGAGAGAGAGAGAAAGAAGCCTGGTCTACACTGGTGATTTAAATCAACTTAAAGTCACTTAGGTCGACTTACTTACACCCACATCTACACTGGCACCACTGTTAATTCAAATTGAGGTGTCTCTAAAATCGACTTAATAAGACCACCTCTGCACGTGGCATAGCGCCTAATTCAAATTTGTTAAATCGATTTAACATCAGTGTAGACACAATGGAATTTAAATAGAATTTACTGACCTCCGGAATGTATCCCACAATGCCCCGTTTTGACTGCTCCGGAGAGTCGCGCTGTGCAGCTCAGTGGTCATGCTAGCAGGAAAAGTCCCCTCCCCTCAAGCCCCGGGAAGATTTGAATTTTAATTTCCTGTGCTGCCAGCGTGGAGAGAGCTTTGCCACTGTTCTCCGCATGGCTACTGCAAAGCCCAAACACGCTCCAGCATGGAGTCAACCAGAGGTCTTAGATCTAATCAGGCTGTGGCGTGAGGAGTCTGTTCTGGCTCAGCTCAGAGCCAGCAAAAGGAATCTGGACATTTATAGGAAGATATCCCAGGGCATGCTGGAGAAGGGACACAAGACGGACACTCAGCAGTGTCACATGAAGATCAAGGAGCTGCACCAGTCGTATCAGAAAGCCAGGGAAGCTAACAGCCGCTCTGGCTCCTCACCCAAAAAATGCCGGTTCTATGATGAGATGAACGCAATTCTCAGTGGCGATCCCACCACGGTGCCTCTCCGCAGCTTCGATACCTCCACAAGATCACAGTCGATGGTCAATGATGAGGACTCTGTGGCCGAGGAGGAGGATGAAGCTGAGGATAGCAGAGTGCAGGAGAGCGGGGTGTCCATTCTCCCAGAAATTCAGGACTTGTTCCTGACCCCTGAGCAGTCCAGCAGCACACAGGACAGCACAAATGATTCCGGGAAGGCACATCTGGTGAGGTTTTTTTCTTATTAGCATTTCTGTCCCTTTACATTGGATTGAGGAGACACAAAGGGGATCTCAGACGTTTCGGTGACTGTAATGTGGGGTTACCCAGGGATCAGTTTTTTTTATGTGATAAGAAATGCTGCGTTTATCATCAGTTGATATCTCACAGACACTTTCATGTATGTAATCTGTTATCCTTCGCAAAACTTTTCAGGGGAGGGCTGCCTTGTTCCTCCCTCCATGCTAGGATACTTCGCTGCAGTCAAGGGAGCCTGCATCATGGAAGAACACTGCTGGTACCCCGCTGCATCCAGCAAATCTGTGTTTTAAACATAGCGCCCCCCCGCACCACCACCACGCTGTCCACAGTTCCTCTCTGTCAGGGTTTAAAATACAAGCAGATTTCCCCTCCCCTCCCCCCCCCCCCCCACACACACACGCCACATTGTCCTTAGATCCTCTCTGAAATGGCACAGCGAGCAGACCGTTCTGGGATATCAGGAATGGAATGAGCCTCTGTGTTTGCCCTGTGCACTGCATAGAGATTATTGTCTATATTGTAGCAGGGGATCATTGTGTACATTGTATCACGGGAATCATTTGCTACATATTTTCAGGGGACCATTGTCTACATTGTATCAGGGGGTCATTATCTAAATTGTTACATTTGTATCATTTTCTTACTATGCTAACTGTGGCTACCTTGTTATTTTTCTTTCATTCTGTAGACACCTCAGCACTGGACCGACCCTTAAGAAATGCTGCGGAAAGATTGTCTCAGATTAGAAAGAGGGGGAAAAAAAAGCAGAGACGACATGGTTGGTGAGCTCATGAACACGTCGGCTGCTGCAAAGAGACCAAAGAGTGTGGAGGCTGACCTTGTCCCAAAATATGGACAGGGACGGGGAGAATAACTGAGAAATGATGGAGCATGATCGCAGCACCACACAGGAAATGCTGCAAATCATGCGGGACCAGGCAGACATGCTCCAGCGGCTTGTGGAGCTTCAGGAGGAGTGGAGGCAGGACAGAGTCCCACTGCAGCCCCTCCATAATGCTCCTCAACCGAGGGCTTTGCCACCCTCTTCCCCCCACCCCAAAGAGGTCTCGGAGGAGAATGGCCAGGCTGCAGTATGTGCTCGCCTCCACCCCGGTGGAGGTGACCAGAAAGCAGCAGTGGACACACTGATAGCTGGCTAGCAAGCTCCCAACCTACCCCTTGAGACAGTGAATGAACCCTCCCCTGCCCCTTCCCCCATGACTTGAATGTTAAGAAATAAAGTTTTGCATCATTTCAACACTTTTCTTTATTAAATCGTATCTTGTTCTGGAGGGATTTGGAGGGTACAGACATCGATTGGGGGGGAGCAATGTTCAGCAAAGGCAAACAACATACAGAAACAGAAATCAGTCCTGCATCTCATTGCAGAACCTGGTTTTCAAAGCTTCCCTAATGCAAAGCGCTCCGCGGTTAGCTCTCAGCGTAGTGCTGGCATCTGGCTGCTCATAATTGGTATCCAGTCTTTCTGCCTCCACAGCCCAACTCTGGGGGAACCTCTCACCCTTCGCTTCACACACATTATGAAGAACACAGCAAGCAGATATCACAGAAGGGAGGTACTTCTCACTTATGTCCAGCCTAGTGAGGAGACTCCGCCATCTACCGTTTAAACGCCCAAAGCACATTCTACAACCAATCTGCAACTGCTTAACCTCTTTTTAAAACACTCCTTGTCAATGTCAAGGTGAGCGGTGTATGGCTTCATTAGCCAAAGGAGCAAGAGGTAAGCAGGATCCCCCAGGATCACTATGGGCATTTCCACACCCCTGATGTGATTTTTTTGGTCAGGGAAAAAAGTGCCCACCTGCATCTTACAGAACAGCCCCAAATTACGAAATACACGAGCGTCATGCACCTTCCTAGACCACCCCATATAGTTGTCAGTAAAATGACCCCTGTGATCCACAAGCCCCTCCAGGACCATGGAAAAGTACCTCTGTGGTTTATGTACTCAGTCGTTAGGTGGGCAGGAGCTAAGATAGGGATGTGCGTCCCAGCAATGGCCCCCCCGCAGTTTGGGAACCCCATCGTGGCAAACCCATCCACTATGTCCTGCACATTTCCCAAAGTCACTAGCCTTTGAAGCAGAAGTCTGTTTATGGCACTGCACACTTGATTCACGGCTATGCCCACTGTAAATTTACCAACTCAAATTGATTTGCAACTGAGCAGTAAAAGTCGGGGGTTGCCAGCTTCCAGAGAGCTATGGCGACTCTCTTCTCTACCGTCAGAGCTTGTCTCAAGTGAGTATTTACACGCTTCAGGGACAGGGCCAGCTCCGAGCACGGTTCAAGGTAAGTTGACTTTGCATATGAAAGTTTTGCAGCCACTGATCATCATCCCACAGCTGCATAACGATGCAGTCCCACCAGTCTGTGTTTGTTTCCCTGCACCAGAACCGGTGCTCCACGGACTGCAGATGACTCGTTACAGCCTGCAGCAATCGGGAATTGTTCTGCTCGATGTCTTGTAGCAGGGCAGCTTTGGTGGTATCAGTGTTGTCTCTGCTTCGGCTTCTTGCTCTATTTCTAAAATAACCGATGATAAGCCGCAATGTATTTGTCATGCTCACAATTATAGTGCAGAGTTGAGCTGGTTCCATGTCTCTGAAGCAATGGTGATTGTGGGAAGTAAAAAAGGCGCGAAAATACTTTTCCTCTTTGTTTGGGGGAGGAGAAGGTAGAGGGAAGCAGTGTTGCATCCTGGGATGATGACACTCGTCCCAATAGCCACTGTGGCTAGTTGCACTGTGGGATAGCTACCCACATTGCACTGCTTTGCAATTCGAATTAAGGCTGGTCAGTGTAAATGCAAGAGACCAGCGCAAATAGCGTAACGTGTACACGCTGTTGCGATTTCTAAAAGTCGGCTGCTGAAAGTTGAATTAAAGAAAGTTGACTTCCCACAGCAGTGTAGACATAGGCAGAGTTTCCTCATTTTTGATTCTTCCTTATTCTTTTTTAAACTACAAAAAAGAGAGGAAGTACAGCTGCAAAAACTAAATTACAGTTAACACTAAGAGTATACATTAAATCCAGAGAACAACTGAATTCAGAGTAAAGGCTAGAATTTTATTCATAATGCTATAATATCACACTTATTTTTTGGGATACCATACAGTATTAGAACTGGTATGACATAATGTACACATGCTGCAATGCTTATGCTCAGTGGAATGAGTTAAGGATGAAATTGTAATGCTTTTAATCTAATTTCCCAGCAGTAATGGCTTTAAATTAAACAATTAAGGACACATATTCAAAGCCCTGTACAAAGGGTGGATTCACAAAGGGAATGCACATGCAGCTGCTCATTTGCTTTTGCAATTACACTGCTTCTGTGAGCAAATACAGATGTTGAACTCATAATGGATACATGCACATTTTTCTGAATGAACACACTGTGCTGGGCTTTGAAAATATGATCCTTATACTTATATGTAGCTATTATTATTACACTAGTGTCCAAAGGCTCCAACTGAGAACAGGACCCTAGAGTTCTAGGTGCTGTACAAACACATAGTCAGAGTCCTTACCCCAAAGAGCTTATAGTTTAAATAGACAAGACAGACA
Organism: Emydura macquarii macquarii; assembly: GCF_026122565.2. Taxonomy (NCBI): domain Eukaryota; kingdom Metazoa; phylum Chordata; order Testudines; family Chelidae; genus Emydura; species Emydura macquarii. Next base: position 5,919,960 of record NW_027133667.1, read on the forward strand.
AAGTGTGGGAGACAAGCAAATTACCCCATTTCACAAATGGGGAACTGAAGAAAATAGTGATTAAGTAACTTGTCTAAGGTCCCAGAGAAAATCTATACCAGAGTTGGGGATTGAACTCAGATTTCCTGTGTCTCAGGCCAGTCCCTCAAGCACAAGACCATCTTTTCTCTTACCAGTAGTACCTTCATGTTTAGAAAGATAGAAACCCGGATGGCTAAATTAATATGCTGGTTAAAATCACAGTATGAAGTCAGCTGCACTTGAGTACTTTAGTTACAAGATAATCTTTCTATTTTTCTTTCCCTTCCTTTGGCCTTTCCTTGTTTTCTTCAGTAATTGGCAATTTCTTTCTTTAGTACATCAGCTTCATCATTACCTCCAAGGATTAGCTGACAGGGAAAAATATTACAGTACTACCATTGAATATCACTTTATCCAAAAAGCTTTTAATAAGCCAGCATCTTCCCAAACCCTCCTCAGCAGTCCCACAGATCTGTCCCTTTTATTTCATGTTACAAGTAGAGTTGAGCAAAGAATGCAAGAAAAATTCTCTATTCATATTTGTTTACATATTTAACCAAATTAATTCTGGCAATGTTTGCACCCTGTTTTGTAATTGTATTACATGAAGAATCTAGCTACATAGGTTGCTGGCACCAGCAATTGCAGAAAATGATCATCAAAGGATTTATTTATTTAAATAAAGTATATAGAAATGCTTAGGTATACCTGTCCATAAGATTTAGGCACCCCAGACATAGTACATCAGAAGCAGGAAGCCTGTTAAACAACCAGTAGGGCCACTGGACGATTGAGATGCTAAAGGAGCACTCAAGGAAGATAATGCTATTGCAGAGAAACTAAATTAATTTGTTGCATCGGTCTTCACAGTGGAAGATGTGAGAAAGATTCCAAAACCTGAGCCATTCTTTTTAGGTGACAAATTTGAGGAACTGTCCCAGATTGAGGTGGCATTAGAGGAAGTTTTGGAACAAATTGATAAATTAAACAGTAATAAGTCACCAGGACCAGATGGACCAGAGTTCTGAAGCAACTCAAATATGAAATTGCAGAACTACTAACTGTGGTATGTAACCTATTATTTAAATCAGCTTCGGTACCAGATGACTGGATAGCTAATGTGATGCCAATTTTAAAAAAAGACTCCAGAGGCGATCCTGGCAATTACAGATAAGCCTAATTCAGTACCAAGCAAATTGGTTGAAACTATGGTAAAGAACAGAATTATCAGACACATACATGAACACGATTTGTTGGGGGAGAGTCAACATGGTTTTTGTAAATGGAAATCATGCCATACCAATCTCATAGAATTCTTTGAGAGGGTCAACAAGCATGTGGATAACGGTGATCCAGTGAATATAGTATACCTAGATTTTCAGAAAGCCTTTGACAAGGTCCCTCAGCAAAGGCTCTTATGCAAAATAAGCTGTCATGGGATAAGAGGGAAGGTCCTCTCCTGGATCAGTAACTGGTTAAAAGATAGGAAACAAAGGGTGGGAATAAACAGTTAGTTTTCAGAATGGAGAGAGGTAAATAATGGTGTCCCCCAGTGAGGTGGCAAAATTTGCAGATGACACAAAACTACTTGAGATAGTTAAGTCCAAAGCAGACTGTGAAGCGTTACAAAGGGATCTCACAAAACTGGGTGACCAGGCAACAAAATGACAGATGAAATTAAATGTTGATAAATGCAAAGTAATACACATTGGAAAACATAATCCCAAATATACATCTATGTAAAGGACCCCTGTTGGGGGCGGGGCCAGTGGCCCTCCCTTGCCATCAATCTCTGAGGGAGGCCACACCTCCTGGCCCCTGCACCCTGTGGGGAATCCTAATAAAGGGGGGATAGTCTCTGGCCCTTAGTAGGGCGAGTAAGCAGTTCTGAGCCCCGGCCCTTAGGCAGGGTGGGCCAAGCAAACAGGAACAGTCTCTAGCCCCCCAGAGGGGAGAAGAAATAGTCCAAGGCCCAGCCCACAAGCAGGGTGGGGCAGACAGTGGGGAAAACAGTCTCTAGCCCTTGGCAGGGTGAGGCAATAGTCCAAAGCCCGGCTCTCAGGAAGGGTAGGCAGGCAGTGGGGAAAACAGTCTCTAGCTCCCAACGGGGTAAGCACACAGTCCCAAAGCCCTGGCCCTTAGGCAGGGCGGGGCAGACAGCGGGGAACAGGCTCTGGCCCTTAGTGGATGATCACCCCTAGGTCAGCGTACGAAGCAGGGAGGGGAGTGCAGGACACCCATCTCCACTGCGTCCCAGTCCAGGGCCCTGGCAATGACAGGACGTCCCATCACTGGGTCAGCAGGGCTCCAGCCAAAATGCACCAACTTGGTGCGAGCGTAAGCTCAGCCAGACTGTAGTCAGCTGCCTCTGCGATACTTCCTCCCACCCTCTCCCTAGAGTACCTGGTCCCTGGAATCGTACCCTGTATCCTTGGGGTACTCTGTCCAAGGGAAGTTCCAGAAGCCCTTGGCCTCGTTGCTTGACGGAAGATCCGGGAACTCTTCAGAATCATCCATGGAGGGCAGCTCCTCTAGGTTGCAGGGTCCTGGGGTCTCCTCCGACTCACAGGGGGTTGGCAGCTCATGTAGCTCTTCCAGGTCACAAGGCCCCGGGGTCTCCTCCGGCTCACCAGGCTCGGGTAGCTCATCCAGGTCCTCCCGGCCCCAGGCCATGGGCAGCTCCGGCAGCCTCTCCTCCAGGTAATGGTCAGGTGGAGGCCCAGGTCCCTGCACCAAGGGAGAGGCATCCTTCTCCCTCAGCCACCTTCTTCTGACTGAGCAGGAAGCCCTGCCTCTTATACTTCCTGTCCCGCCCAACTGCTTCTGGTCAGGTGTCACTGTACTCCCGGGCTCCTCCCCCCAAAGGGGATTTGGCTCTCCCTCACCATCAATCTCTGAGGGAGGCTACACCTCCCGGCTACAATATAAAATGATGGGTTCTAAATTAGCTGTTACCACTCAAGAAAGAGATCTTGGAATCATCATGGATAGCTCTCTGGAAATATCTACTCAGTGTGCAGCAGCAGTCAAAAAAGCTAACAGAATCTTGGGAATCATTAGGAAGGGGCTAGAAAATAAGACAGAAAATATATTGCCTCTTTATAAATCCATGGTACACCCACATCTTGAATAATGTGTGTAGATCTGGTCACCCCCATCTCAAAAAAGATATATTGGAATTGGAAAAGATACAGAAAAGGGCAACTAAAATGATTAGGGGTACAGAACAGCTTCCATATGAGGAGAGATTAATAAGACTGGGAATTTTCAGCTTAGAAAAGAGATGACCAAGGGGAGATATGATAGAGGTCTATGAAATCATGACTGGTGTGGAGAATGTAAATAAGGAAGATTTATTTACTCCTTTTCATAACACAAGAACTAGGGATCACCAAATGAAATTAATAGGTGGCAGGATTAAAACAAACAAAATGAAGTATTTCTTCATACAACAAGCAGTCAATCTGTGGTACTCTTAGTGAAAGGATGTTCTGAAGGCCAAGACCATAAAGGAGTTCAAAAAGGAGCTAGATAAGTTCATGGAGAATAGGTCCATCAATGACTTTTAGCCAGGATGGGCAGGGATGCAAAACCATGCTCTTAAAGTATCCATAGCCTCTGTTTGCCAGAAGCTGGGAATGGACGACAAAGGGGATGTTCTGTTCATTCACTCTGAAGCACCTGGCATTGGCCACTGTCAGAAGACAGGATACTGGGCTAGATGGACCATTGGTCTGACCCAGTATGGCTGTTCTTATGTTCTATGAATTTAGAATATTTCCTTTCAATCACAGGAGTAAAAAAGAAAAATTCAAAGAGCTGTTCATCAAAAAATTTCAAGTAATGAATGCATTTCAGGAAACTATAATCTGCTCATGGATATGTAGTGATCAGAGAAAGATGCCAAAAGCCATCAGATAAATTATTTGCTGTGAATTAGTCACTTGTGACTAATTACTACTGCTTCAGTGAAAGTCAATGAAAACCTAAGCCCCTGCCATCAGGTAAGTACGTATGTTATGTCTCATTCACTGCTCTGAGGTAAAAGGCTTCTTATGACAGGTAGCAATATAACAGTAACAATAGAATGTTATCTCTGTCTTTGTACTTTTAAAAAAATTATCTTCTTACATATTCATATTATTACTCAATCTATTTTCACATATAGATCCAGATTCAGCAAAGGACTCACATGCTTCAAGGTAAGCATGAACTGAAGAAAGATCTTAAAATGGAGTGTGTACTGCAGAAAGATCTGGAATTCAAGTGTGTACTTATGTCCTTTGCTGAATCAGGGTGACAGTCAACCTTGTTAACTGGTCTGTATTTTACCCCTAAAGGCTTTTTGTCAGACTAAGAAGAACAATCAATATTCATGAAAGCCACAGTTGCTTACAGTTGGCATAGGGATTGCAATAACTTTTCAGTCCACTAGAGAGTTGTCCTTTCTTCTCATGTGAAAATGTGGAGTAATATATACAAGAGATAGAGCAACTAGCCTTCAAAAAATAATGTGTGAAAACTAGGGAAATAACCATAAAATATTATTCTCACTGATGGACAAAGAAGAGGGAGCAGAAAAGAAAGTATACATGCAGAAGAGTGCATTAGAAATCGGTATAAGTCTGAAGTTTACATTGGGGGGAGGTTGGTTTGTTCTCCGTTATTGTTCTCTGTTATACATGAATACACTCACACAGGGAAGTTCTCTTTCAACTGACTGTATTATGATGAATAAAGAACTTAGATATAATTCCCATATCCTTTCCAATCTCCTTCATCATTTAAATAAAAAGGAAGATAGTCACAGTTGCACCACACTTAGAATAATACTTACATTTTTTTAAAATTTGGACCTGCAATCAACACTTGCCGTACTTTTTCTTAAGAGAGAAATTCCAACATAAAGCAGGCGACACAAAGCATTTTGTATCTGATCCACTATAAATCCACAAAAAGAATTGTGATTAATACATGTAGGTATTTTAAGCAAGTGATTATACAAGGGCCATCAAAGATTCATAAATTCCAAAGGCAGAAGGGACCATTGTGGTTATCTAATCTGACTGCCTGTATAATTGCTAGAGCATATCTTTTAGAAAAATGTCCTATCTTGATTTAGAACTTGTCAGTGATGAAGAATCCGCCATTGTCCGTAACAAGGGAAAGAAAAAGAGTTCCAAGAAGCTACAGCGCAGAAGAAATTGCACAAATAAAAACTATATGTATTCAAATGTTAGTTAACCTATTAAGATAAACAGGTGGGTCAAAGATAGATAAAGTAATTTGCAACAGTGAGAGGGGAGGACAATGTTTTCTAAACAATCAACAAGAGTACAGTTTACATCAGTAATAACAAACAGTAATAATAAACAGAACCTAAAATGTCCTCATGTATTTCTTTTTTTGGATAAGTACCCCTCATTTCTGACACCCTCAGTGCCCTGGAAATCTGCAGCTTTTGGTGAGTCATACAGCTCTAATATAAATAAATTGCCTAGCTTATGCTGCAGCATATAACTGTTATAATGTGTGATTCTTTAGCTCTACAATATTTTTGATTAGTTTGGAATCCTGCATACAAATTAGTCTTCCCATAAGGTCTGATCCAAAGCTTGTTGAAGTTAATGGAAAGACTCCCATGGACTTCAGTGGGCTTTTGATAAGGTGTATAAGGCTTGATCCTGTGCCCATTGAAGTCAGTGTTAAAACACCTATTGATTTCAATAGTGCAGGTTCAAGTGATAACAGGGCTATTGCCCCATTAGGTAACTTCTCTTTCCCCTACCTATCATTGGAACTATAGATCAGCTCATCCCTCATGTAAGCACACTGAAGTAAATGGTTTTACACCAAAGATTAATTTGGCCCACAAAGTCTAAAACCCCCCTCCAGTTAAAAAGTATTATCATGAATCAAAGTTTACCAACCAGCTGCAACAGGCTCTAGTGTTGAATCTGTGATCCAGCAATTCATCCACCTGTCTATAGTGGGCTTGATTCACCCCTGCTGTTGTATTCAGTATCTCTACAATCTAACTAACTAAAATTTGTCTTAAAAAAAACACATAAGGCTCAACATCTTTAAACAAAGGTACAAGTCTGTTTATCTCTTAGATGATAATTTCAGTCCAGGATAAAACTAAGCATCATGGATTTCAGTTCAAGAGTAAACAATTTTCATCCAATGTAAAGAAAATCAGCTAGGGCATTTTTAGGTCTGAGTAGAAACTTTAAATGTGAGACCCCATGTGTGAGTGCGCAGAGTACTAGAACCCTGGAGCAATCATCTGTGGAGAAAAGGGAGGAATAGTTCCTGTCTCCTATACACCTACACACACCTCTATATTGAGAAAGAGCTACTACTGCCACAGGTATCTAATTCAATACACCGAGAAGTATTGCTGTAGGAAGCTACAAAATAACAGTTCAGATGAGTATTCAATTCTAAGTTGTGGAAGCTACTGTGAAAATAGATAACTTTTCAAATCTACTTATCAAAGTGGTTGCATTTTTCATTTCAAGGCAAGTGACAAGATAGTAAATATTGATCGAAGGAAGTTAGTTTGTATCTATAACATTGTATTAAATAAAACATTACTCACAAAATATCAATGTACATTGGTTGGCTTTTGACAGTTCCGTTATTTAGAAGCTGAGCTTTTTTTTCTAGACTGAAATTTAATAACTATGATGGGAGCTACTGTCATATTGGCTAGATTGGGAGGGGTGGTATTTATTATGTTATTTAATATCAATACATCAGAATCATAATAATTCATGTAAGATATGCCATGTTAGGTACTGTTAGAATGGCTATAATGTGCTAAGTAAGATGATGATGTTTATGTTCATGTGTTATATGTGTAACGGAGGTTATGGATATGTTTGTTATATCTGTATTTCAAATTGTGCTGTGTCTGGGCGACACCCCAGACAGGATGACTGCAGCAATAGCCTGCTTAATAACCCATTAAGAAATTCACAGGTACAAGGGACCCAGGGGGAGAAGCCAGGGATATACCTTACTCATGTGACTCTGGACTCCATTTTATTCCTGTAAAATTCCACAAGCAGCATGACCTAGGCTAAAGGACATAAAAGGCAGCTGCACTACATCCATTTTGTCTTTAGTCTCCAGCCCACCTCTGGACCAACTCATCTACAAATGAACTGAACTTAAGCTGTGAAACAAAGGACTGAGATTCATCCAGGTACTGGATGTATACTAGAGGGACTGTACAAGCCTGCAAACTCCACAATTATACTAGAAACCTGATATATATGGACTTTCAAATCATTTGTATGTATCTGATTACTTTAATCCTTTAACATTTCTCTTATAGTTTGTTTCTTTCTTTTTATAATAAATCTTTAGTTTTAGTTACTAAAGGGTTGGCTGGCAGTGTGGTATTTTGGGTAAGATCTAAACTTATAATGATCGGGTACTGTGACTGACCCTTTGGGGTCAGGAGAAACCTTTTTGGTAAAGAGCATAGAGTTTTAAATAACTGATCTCTTTACTGGACCTAGTTGCCGATTGGGAGCCAGAGACTGGAATGCAGTAAAGAGGGCTGTGTATATTTTTATTTTGGCTTCTTGATATCCAGTGTGGGGAATCAGAAGCACTGTTTGTGGCTGGTTGGGAAGTCTGACTTCAGTGTCACCCACCAGTGTTGGGAGAATCTGCTCTCCTTTTACAGCCTGCCCTGACCTTGGCATTTTCAAGTGGCTACCCTGGGCACGGACGGGTCACAGCTATCTGCAGCCTTTGGGAGATTTTGGGAAAAAAAATAAAAATATATTAAAGCTGAACCCTATCTGATTCTCAGGGAATTTGAATCCAGATCCCAATTTTGCAGCATAGGCCCATCTTTTATAAAATGAAGCCTGGAACACTGGATTCAGTGTATCCATTCAGCATCCTCTGCTGTTGAGATAAATCACTCCACTCATCATCTCCAGTCCTGAGATCCAAAAGTGTTGGTAAGCCTTCAGACCCTCCATCAATGCAGATATTGAGACACAAGTGTTTAAGCTGGTTATGGGAAGAGTAATTTACACCTAACTGTTTCAGTTTGGGTGAATCTGGCCTCTTAATGGTAAATAGACTTATTTTTAGTTCTGATGTTATGTACAATTATCTGTAGAGTAAAAGTCTCCCTCTAAGGATGACATATCATCCATTATTCTGAATGTCCTTAATTTATCTATATCACTGCTGGACGTTTCACCTCCTTCCAACTCCTATACTGCCACTTTAAATTCATGCGCCACTGAAATTAATGGAAAGTTAGGAGAAGAGGCTATGTTGGGTTGTACTGGTGATATCTGGTTGTCAAACTGACCCATGTACACAGTTCATTTGATAGCATTTGAATAACCCTTAACATTATTTTAGTATACTTTTTTAAAAATCCAATATTAATGCAATTTCTAAGTATGTTTCATTCCTCTGATGTTAGTATATTACATAGACTATTTTAAATGTTCTGTCCATTTACCATCTCATTGCTGATGTTTTGCTAGAGATAACTTGTAATGCACAGTGTGAAATCTGAGCTTCTGATCTGGAAATAACAAAGAGCAAAACAAACTGTATACAAAACACTGCATGGGTATCCTACGACTTGTCAAATGTAAAGGATTTTATGCAAATACACTGTCTCTATAGACCCTAGCACTGTCTCCTGCATCTGAGAGGCCCAGCCAATTCCCAATCAAAAAAACATGTTCCAGCCACAGTTCACAGAATAAATACTAATAAAGCAAAGGCAATCACCGGAGAAAACACAAATTTAAATCTGGAGTGAGAGAAGTGTTACTCAGAGAGATGCCGGAGAAATCCAGAGAAAGAAATGAGAATTCTTAGAGTCTGATCCTGTAGTCTTCATGCAGGCAAAACTGTGATTGATGTCATGTTAATTTTTCAACATCATAAGTTCATCTGGATGTAAGCTGGGCATGGAGCTCCAGCACTGACATTTTCATTCTTCCTTTTTTCTCTTTGCAATGTGGGGTAAATGGAAGTTTGACAGCAGTGTCTAATGTCCTCTCATCAATTAAGTAGGGTACAAAGTCGGCACCCTCTTCTCACAATGTATTTCCACGTGTTCTTTTTCTCTCACCCCCAACAATTGTATAACCCCACAGAATACTCAGTTTAAGACTGTATCAATGATGGGCACATGGCTAACTATTATTTATGAAGATGGTGTGCAAAGGGACACAATGTTGGGCCCATTCAGCCTAATAATGTACAAACATTTCATTGCCTGAACATTGTTTGGGCTGGTAAAAGAAGCAACCCAAAGACTCCTTCATGTGAGCTCCACTATATGTGCTTTGCTGACAGTGATGGATTCACCCTTTCTGTTTCTTTGAATCAAAACTAAAAATGTTGCCCTGTGGCCCACTCCTCTAAGGGAAAGAAAGAAAGAAAAGTTTGTATTTGAAGAATTTAAATTTGCATGCCAATAAACATTACTTCAAGTAAGGTACTGCATTAGGCCTACACACTATTAACTAGTCGCATATTTTGTTTTGCATCCAATGCACATTGTAGCCAATATACATTTCAGTTTTTAAATTAGTTTTTTTTCCCTTAGACTTTAAATTAGAAAATGAGTCCACACTAACATAAAAAACAAGATTCTATTGACAATCCCAAAACTGAATTTAATCTATTCTGGGTCATCTGCTTTTTATTGTAGGTAGAGTTGGTAGCACAGCCTGTAATTAAGGTAGTCTGCTACTTCCCATTATAAATCCTGTTTTCAATTGCTTATTATTTTGCCAAGCTTTAACCACTGGTGAAACTAGTGGTTTAACCATTGGTTACATGGGCAACCTTAATTCTAGCATTCCTTAACTTTTGAGTGTTTAACTTTGCAACCTTATCATCCTTTCAACGTAGGGTTTTTTTCAACATAATTAATAATGTTTAGCATGTTTATACTCCTCATGGACAAAACACTGTACAAGCATTATCTAATTAAATCTCACAACTTCCAGATTGGAAAAACTGAGTTAGAGATGGTAAGTGACTTGTTCAAGACCGTGAGGGGCATTAAGACTCAGAAATCCCAGGTTCCCAGTCTCATGCTCAATCCACTGACTAGAACATGCCTTTCTATTAAATGAAATTCTTGAATCAGATTCTATTCTCTTTATTTTCTATAGTACTCACATGAAGCATGAAGTGTCCCTTTTATCTGCCTCTCTGATAACCCCAAGCTTTGACCCTTATGTAAATTTGGCTCCATTTGCTGAGGTCACTGTGAAGCAATATGGTGGAAGCTTCTTCTCTGCTTCCAAACTGTAGTTTATAGATGAAGTTAATTTAGCCAGTATAGCACAACTGTACCATCAGTTTCAGAGGATAAAAGAGCAGAATAAACCATGTAGGATCTAATGTACCTGTGTAGCAATTAGGTACTGTAGTGAGCTCTATAGAAAACCCTAACATAAAAAGATCTTCCTGACTCACCCATGTATTTATTATTACTGCAACATCTGAGCACCCCACAGACATTTTATGAATTTTCCCTTATAATACACCTGGGAAGTATTATCTCCATTTTATGTCTGAGGAAACTGAGGCACTGAGCATTTACATGATTTACCCAAAGTCACACAGAAAGCTGCAGAACAGCCAGGAACAGAATCCAGATATCCTGCGCTCCTCTTGAGTGCCTTACCCAGAAGACCATCCTTTTTCAGTGGTTACAGTGGACAAGAAGCTGGATATAAGTCAACAGTGCGCCCTTATTGCCAAGAAGGCTAATGGTATATTGGGCTGCATTCGTAGGAGCATTGCCAGCAAATCAAGGGAAGTGATTATTCCCCTCTCTTCGGCACTGGTGAGGCCAAATTTGGAGTAGTGTGTCCAGTTCTGGGCTGCCCACTACAGAAAGGATGTGGACAAATTGGACAAGGGAAACAAAAATGATTAGGGGGCTGGAGCACATGATTTATGAGGAGAGGCTGAGGGAACTAGGCTTATTTAGGCTTGGTCTACACTTACCTTGGCGATTCGATGGCAGTCGACGGGAGTTACGCAAAGTACACAAAGAACTTGTGTAACTCCTGTCGACTTCTGTGCTTCTCTTCTGCACACCATCTTCACTGCACTGTGCCGACGGGAAACACGTTCCCGTCGATGCAGCGCTACACCACTTGAGGAGGTGGTTTTAGTATGTCAATTTCTGGATCGACTGAGCGGGTCTTCACTGACCGCTCAGTCAGTCCAGATAAGTCGATCTGACGGCAGCAACTTTGCCGCCATCAGTGTAGACATAGCCTTAGTCTGCAGAAAAGAAGAATGAGGGAGGATTTGATAGCAGCCTTTAACTACCTGAAAGGAAGTTCCAGGGAGAATGGAGCTAGATTGTTCTCAGTGCTAGAAGATGAAGGAACAAGGAGCAATGGTCTCAAGTTGCAGTGGGGGAGGTCTAGGTTGGATATTAGGAAAAACTTTTTCACTAGGAGGGTGGTGAAGCTCTAGTATGTGTTACCTAGGGAGGTGGTAGAATCTCCATACTTAGAGGTTTTTAAGGTGTGGCTTGACAAAGCACTCGCTGGGTGATTTTGTTGGTGTTGGTCCTGCTTTGAGCAGGGGGTTGGACTAGATGAACTCCTGTGGTCCCTTCTAACCCTAATCTTCTATGATTCTATAATTTCACCAACTACGGTGCCTGGGGTACACAAGAGAAATAAAATTCTCCTGCTAGGGAAAGCTGTAATAGCAAAAAAGACATGGGTGTGAAGTTGGTCTACCTTTGTTACAACTTCAAAAACTTCAGCAATGATTAGTAGTAGACAGAAAAATAGCACATGCCGACATTCAATGATCTGCTGTCATATCTCACTCACAGAGAAGAAAAGCTACAAAAACAGCCTCTTTTTTAGAGTGTACCCACTTGGAAGCAGTTATACCTTTGCTATTATTATTATATTATATTATATACAAGATGTTTGTTCTATTGATGAGGCCACTATGCCCAAATGGATTCTAAATAGATGATTGCAGCAGCATCTGGAAGGTCACTGGGATTGATCTGGTAAGGCACAAATCACTAGTATAGCAATATGAACGTATGCTCCCTCACCTACCAAGTAACTGTAGGTCACTTCCATATGTCTGCACTTGTAGGAACAAAATGTATGTCCTTCATCCACAGTTCTGTACAGCACCTGTAATTGTTAATGCAGATAGTTATGAAGCACACAAATGTAACTGCACACAATAGTCTGTTAGGAATGAATAATGACTAATATATTGGGAACAATAAGTTTCAGAACATACCAACTTTGCACTTACAGAAATAGGATTATATGATGCAAGAATCTCACTCAGTATGTACTTATATGGATTTAGAAGATGCCATTACTGCCTATAATTTCAGGTCAAGATACCATCTCAGTTATATGCTGTACCTGTATATTAGTGGTTTATATACAATATTTCATATAGCACTTATCCATAGATCTCAAAGCACTTTTCAAAGATTAGTAAGCATTACTATCCCCATTTTACAGAAGGGTGAATGGAGGCAGAGAAAAGTCAAATGATGTGCCCAGACTCACACATTGTGTTGGTGGCTAAATGGAATAGAAGGTAAGGTCTTTAGTTAGTGTAAATCAGCATAGCACAATTTATGTCAATGGAGCAACACCAATTTGGCTCAGATTGAGAAATCCGGACTCCTAGTGTGCTCCCTTATCCACTACACCACACTGCCTCCCAACTGTTGGGGTCTGATAACTCATTGTAGTGCTCTCAAAAAAGCATGTACCACAGTCTGTAAATGTGTAGCCCATTTGCATCCCCTGATATCCTTCAAGATCATGTATATTTGCAATTACATGTATATTTTTATAAAGCCCTCTTCAAATAAACCATACATGCTCACTTCCAGAACAATGTGTTTAGTGTATATTTCACATACACTTTATGGGGTTGGAAACACATCTGATAGAATGGGAAATGATGTTCTGCTCAGGCATCCACAGATGTGACTTCTTATGGTCTGCACAGATAACCGTTTTATGAGATCCATTCATCCAGCTTCCTTCTCCTCATTCAAGCCTTATGGAACCTCTTTACCTTATGATTCAACTGATTTTAGGCCTTTAGCCACCTCACTTTCCTAACTATCAACTAAATGTTCATGAATAAGACGCCTGTATGCACATTGCCAGGTCAACCATAAAAAGATAGTTACCATATCATGCAGTGCCCCTCAATAGAATCATTCATAATTTAACCTATATTGCCACTAGAGGTCAGACAATATAGCATAATGAGATATAGTATCTCCAAAAGGACTAGATCTCCAAATACATCTAGCAAGAAAAGTGTACCACAGATGTAACACATATATAAAAAGAAAAAGCCCTCCTTTTCTCATAAAAAAACAAAATTGTGTTCTTGAAGCCTCATAAGATTAGATACCAATATAGTGGTTAAGCAAACACAATTCTATAAAATATAAAACTTGTGTGTAGTTGAGTATGAGTCTTCTGTGAAAGTATAAAATAACACAGTAAAGGTCCCAATCCTCTCAGTGCCTCAAATCTATCCACAATTGAAAGATTTAACCAATCATGGGTTGCCATCCCAATTGAAGTAATATTTTACTGGAATACCTTCTTTGTACATTTAGCATAAGAAAACAAAACCTTCTGGCTTTTTTGTCTCAATGAGAAATGCAGCCCTAACCTTGGGGTATACATATGGAAAATATCATATTCTAATAATATCTGAAATCCTAAATTGCTACTTCCTTGAAATACCTACTTAGTAAAGGTTACATACTATCATACACTGCACCCAAATTGAAAAGAAGGGATTTTTTTTTTTTAATTTGGTACCAATTTCCTAATGTGCACATTTACCTGTGATCTCATCGGCCTCTGGTTCTTAAATATTGTTTAATATCTATAACTGATAACTGCCAAAACACAGCAGATAGGTTTGTCTGCTATGAAGGTGATGCATGGTTTTAATTAAGACAGACCATTATAGCGGTTTGCTATCCACTGTATGATGAATCAGTCCTGTTTTAACCATGTTTTAACTTTAGCAGTTATTAGACAGACTAATGTATTATGAAGCAAATTCAGGTTTACTTGCAATTACATAAGATGTGAACTAATAAACTGAAGACCTGTGTAGAAATGCTCAGTTCAAATACACGTTACCAGTAATAAGACAGGCTACAAATTTATTAATACTTGTGAACTGGCCTTCATAACCTTGCTCCTCCTGAAACATTTCTAGTACCTACAAAAGTGTAGGCCTCCCATATTCCATATGGCTGCTTTAGTTGTTAGAAATGGCATCAAATGTAGGAGGGGAATCATAAGACCTAACAATTCTGAACTTGTATCTGAACAGATAAACACAAAGGAAGGCCTAAACATAAATGCTGTGCGCCTGTCCCTGCAACTGCAACTAACCGTGAATAGTAGTTACTTGTATGAGTAGCTCTATTGCAGTCACTGTGAATGAATATTGCAGAATTAGGCTCAGTGTTTGCAGTAAAAATCTTGTTTTGAAATGTAGAGTACCACATCTATTCTGTTCATGTATTCTCTTATTCCTGTATTCCTTTGTAGGTGCTTCACATACACTGCATTACAGTTTTATCAAAGACAATTCATGTGCAAAGGCAAATGTCTCTGTAATGTTAATCCTCCTTGCATTCCTCCAAGGAAACTACCAGGTAAGGCCAAATGATTGGCAGTTTCCATGGAGAGATGGAAGCAGATGTCAAGCCATAGTGAAATGCACAGTTTGTCATTTGCCTTGTCACCACCTCCACTGTGGAACAATGCTGAGTTTGACACTGCACATCGGTTTCTAGGTGGAGAGTAACACCTGGTGGATAGAAAAAGAAGCAAGTAGTACCTAGTTGTGCATAGGAAAATGCAGGATTAATTATTCGCATATACAAATATGATCTGAAATCAAATTTTAAAAGTGAACTGTGGTTAATGCTACTGACATTCAGTCAGCTGCTCTGGGCTCTTGCAAAATAACAGAGGACACAACAACAACAACAACAAAAGAATGGACATGCAAATAAGATCTGCACAACAAGTGGCCAATATGTGTCTATCGTAGCCATGCCACTCGTATACGCCATCCACCTAGAGAGAAATAAGTCATGTATTTTTAATGAAAAGTCACACAACTATAGTGACACAGCAACTTAGCATGTTGAGCGATGTGAGCCAAGCATGAATGACAGGAGACTTCATCGCTTCATGGTGGATGAGCAGCCAATACTGTAAATAGTCATCCTTGAAGAGAAGATCTGGATACTGGACCCTCTCTATTCTCTACTCTACTGAATCTCTCAAGGCTCTGCTGAGAAATTAAAAAATGGCACTAGTTAACTATTGTGGGCAGATTTAGGAATAGAGCCAAATAGTAAGAAAAAGCAGGATATGTTAACTGTACAAATGGCTCTTTATTGTATGGTACTGTATTTGCTGCCACAAACACTATGACCCAAGCTTGTTGGGCATCATCCATGTTGAGGCCATAAGTGATCTGACAGAACACCCTGCACATTTGTTGCCCATTCTGTTGTTATTGTTGCAAGGCTCTTGACCTACTCTCATACAGAATATTAGAATGATGCACACTATTGCTGTGTGAGGCTCTGCGATAGCTTTCCCAAGGTGAGATTTTAGGGTATAAGATATCATTTCACCAAGGGATGTAAATGAGAGAATAATTTATTTGGCTCCAAGTCTCTATAGGCTACAGCATGACCATATTTGGCTAGAATGGAAGCAGCAGCATAGCAATACAACACTCCCCCAGAGAGATCTATGACTAGAGATCCTCACCAAATGAAGAGCAGGGCACTGTGTAATCTGCACAGCCTACGTCACGAGCACAGATGTACACCTACTCAGGAAAACTATTCCCTTTTTCAAGAGTGAAAGAGGAGAACCCAGCCTATGCTATTTATAAATAGATGATGGTGAGAGCATTATAACAGCTCTGCCTCTGCTAACAGGGAGTACAGCCAATGTATTAAATAACAAGCAACATAGAAGCTTGTGAAAAATTAGGAAAGGAGGAAAATATATCAAGGAAGACAAAAATAAGTAGAATAGCATTTGAAGCGAGCAAAAGTTGCTGATTAAAAACTAACACCTACTATTTAAAGTGACACCTATGCTTGCAATATATTAGGATAGAAACCTTATGCTCAGAGAAATAAATGTTATAGAAACAACTTAGATTCCATCTCCAGTCCCCATTCATACTACAAAGAGAGAAATATAACCAGAAAGATTTGTAATAAAAAAAATATGTAGACTCGGGGACAGTAATTTTGAAAGCACTGGATGAAATTTTGTTAGAATAGAAAAAAGCAATCTTTCTAAGTACTCTATCAACAGGAAAAAGACATCTGTATGTTTGACTAAGTACTTTCTTGACTCGTATATTTTCATATATATTAGTCCTTAGACATGAATGTTCTTCAACAGCAGAATACTTTCTGTTTTGGAAGCTAATTCTCCTTTTGCAAACATGTCCTGACACATTTTTTAAAAACTTTTTCTCCAGAGATCAGTAGTACTAATAATAATTGATTCCCCACACCTAGATCTCAAATATCTTGGCATATGATTGCTAGGAACACTCATGTCACCCAACCATTAATATTATTTATCACTTACATGGTACCTTTCATCTGAGACTCAAAGCATTTTTCAACTGTGGGGAAGTATCATCATCCTCAGATTGCTAATGGGGAAACTAAGGCATGGAAAGGTAAGGTTTGGATAACATTGTCTCCCTGTAGTATTGATTGGTTGTTATTATTATTACTTAATGATTAAGTGTCAACAGTGTGATCTTCAGTGTCGCAGACACAAAGGAAGATATGGTCCCTGTCCTGAGGGACATACAGTCAAAGATCCAATCCTAGAAATACCTAAAGTATATACATAACTTTGCTCACATAAATAAGACTGTTCAAGTAAGCAAAATTATTCATATGCTTAAGTGCTAGGCAAGATTGAGGTTTATTGTCCTGATTCTGCATGAGATTCTGCCAGTACAGACCCCCTGAACCTGTGCAGTGACCCATTGAAGCCATGGGTATAAAAGTCCTGGCAAGCAGCTTGGGATGCAGAATCAGGGACCAAGACTGAGGTATTGTTGTGACAGGAGCTTTAACACAGACATTTCTTGACATCTGTCAGTTTGAATTCTCACCCTTAACATTGTATGTAAATAGCTCTTTGAATCCTCTGTAATAAATATATATATATTACCTGGTTATTCTTTTCTGGGATGGGTGTAGGGTGGGAAGAAGATGGTGGGCCCCTGCAGTTTAGCCAAAAAATTTTCCTCATATATGACTGAGAAGTCTGTGCTGGCTGGGACAATCAACACACACAATAGATATATAAACTTGTGTAAGCATAGGCCAGGTGACTATATTTGCAAGAAATGCTCACAGCTAGATCCCTAATGTGACGTTCCCCTCTGCAATTTGGACTTGTGTATTGCTGTGTCACCCCAATCTCTCACTCCTGGAGCCCATCTTACCCTGCCCTGCTGTGTGAACCCCCACTCCTGGGTCAGCCGATGTACAGCCTACGGCAAGCAAGCTGCTCTCAACTAAGTGGGTGAGTGCTTCTGGCCAGCCATTCTTGGGATCACTCACTGGTATGACCTCAGACAACACTGCCAGTCCCAGACGCAACTCTAGGAACTGCCATCTTACAATGTTCAGTGCTGCCCACTGCCAGCTCATTGGTTCGTCAATTTATTAAGGATATTAATATGCACCAGCCTTGTCACTTCAAACAGAATCTTAACACACCTTAAAGCACATACACTGCATTAGATAAAAACAAATTTATTAAGTACAGAAATATTTAAATGATCATAAGTCAGAGGAAAATAAGTCAGATTTGACTTAGATAAAACAAAAGCTAAATGCATTCTAAACTAAGTTTAACACTTTCGGCAACCTTACAATCTTAGATGATTCTCACCACAGGCTGGCTAGATTCCTTCCCCACCAGGCTCTCCCCTTGCTCAGCATTTCAGTTGCTTGGAGATGTTTGTAGATGGAGGTGGAAGAGAAAGAGAGATTGCAAAATATCTCTCCTTTTTAACATGTTCCTTCACCCCCCTCTGGTATCTCAACCCCCTCCTTTTCAGGGTCAGATGACAAACAATATCCTTGTATGGCTTCCTCCAAACTTGAGTCAGCGAGTATCCCCTTATCGATGCTTAGGCTAGTCCATTGTTCCTGGAATAGCTGGTTTGTTTTATGCATACCTTAGCGAGGCACAAACTTCTCAGCTCTTTAGAGTTTTGCCTGAATCTCCTTCAAGCTATGAAACACATCTTTGGGAACATTACACAACGAAGCCTCATAACCATACATATGACGTTGCAACGAATATATTACTATGACAATAAGGCTCAGTGTATCATGAGCATTCCAAAAAAGTATCTTACATGACACACTTTGCATTAAACAATACACAAATACACTATAAGGGTAAACATGAATGACTCACAATCACACCATAAGGGTGTACCTAGGGGTGCAGTGTGTCACACCTAAATATAGTTCCAGAAAACTCAAAAGGCAGAACACAGTATAAATTCCTCTGCTCATATAAGGTCAAATTCAGGGGTGACATAAATGTTGTGTGTAACACATAAGTTAATCTGCCTAAGTCACACACTGAGAGCATGGAAGTGGAGGTGTCTAGCAGAAAACACAACCAGCAGCAGCATATAAAATACGTTTGAGAAAGCAAGATTGACATTAGTTTATCTTGCACTTCTTTCAGTTTATTTTCCTGTCAAAACCCCACCCTTCCACTCTCTCAGTTAGATTGCTTTAAGTGTGATGGTGAAAAGACTTATTGTGAAAATATCATCTTGTTACTTTACATATCAATTCTCTATGTGTCCAAATCTTATTCGCTGACTAACAAACAATTTCACCATTGTCAGAACAGCAAAGCCAACAGAGTTGTGAAAGAGCGAGCTGCATTCTATTCCAACTCATGCATTACCAGCAAAGCTATGAGCTAAGTTCTTCTGATTGTGACGCTCAGCTACACTGAACAGTCACACTCTTCAGAATACAGATCTCCATTTCTCTCATGCAAGCCTGAGGCTACCTGATGTTTAACTTTAATAGCAACAACAGTGTTATAGCCAATTTTAGAGAAATTACATTGGTGAATGCATTGTACTTATTTCCATTTTCTATTTCAGAGAAGTAGCTCAGTTGAATAAGCCTCAGATTTTAAATATTTAGGTTTTGTCTATCTTTGGCATTTGCCCTGATTCTACCAATCGGTAAATAGTCACCAATGTAGATGCACTGATGCAAGCCGTTAGCACAGCCAAGAAAAAACACAATTTGCCCTAGTTGAGCTCATCTTGGTTTCGAGCAGGGGTAAGCTCCATTGGTGCAAACCAGCTTTCTTTGTCTACCCATGCAGTTTGCACTGATGCAGCTACACGAGTGCCTGATCACTGAAACCCAGGTAAATTCCGAATGCAGACACGGCCATATACATCCTGAACATGCTTGTTTAACAGAGTCAAGTCATCCCTTCATTTTTCCAAGGTATAGAAACTCATGAAGATTATATACCTCCCTAAATATGTTCTTTTACTGGAATTTGTAGTACAGGAGTTGCCTTGGTGTAACCTCCCGCAAAAATGCAAGTCTTGGGAAATCCACTGGAAGACACTACCATTCACACAGAGGCCCTGTGCTTTCACATTGGTTCCGGGACACCCTGTATCCTCCAAAGGCTTCATCCAGGGATGCTCCTATTGGCTGCTGTGCCTGGAACTTCCCCCATCCCATTCTGGTTTCCAGAGCACAGGGTGGTGAGGCATAAAAGTTAATACTGCCTCTGTCATTATTAACTTTTGTTTGGCACCTCGGTCCCCCAAACCTTCCATATGCAGATCCCCAATTCCTTGGAGGGGCTTCCATGAGGTGTTGGCGAAATGGAAAATTATGTCACAGAAGCAGGACTTCCTCTTCCAGGCTCCTGAGATGGAGGCCCAAGTGGTTTTAGCCCTTTCTATTCACAGAGATGGAGGAAACGATTTGGACCAGTGCTTTTGTTAAGTAAAATGAGGAGTGAGGCAACAGCATTTAACCCTGAGATAGGCAAAGCAGTCCATGGAGCATATTGGCATCTACAAAAGATATTGATAAAGAAGAGAGTTCAAGGCTGCAAGGATACTTGTCTCATGAGATGATGGGTAAGCCCACCATACTTATTTAGGGTTTGATCCTGCAAACCCCTACTCACCTGAGTAGTCCCACTGAGCTCAGTCAGAGTAGTTGTGCGAGTATTGATACACTCAGTTTGCAGAATCAGGCCCTTATTCAGTAACTGCTTCACTAAGTGATAGGCTATGGGGCATTAGGCATTGCCGAGGATTAAAGGCAGTGAGGAACAGCACCTGCCCAGGGAGGAACATGGACGTATTCATTTCTGTTTCAAGGAAGCAGAATACATCCTTGTCTGGTGCAGAAAGGGAGCATAACTACTATTATACTCCTTTATAGGGTGCAGCCCCCTCCATAGGGATTCATGGGCCAATGCAGAGAGGGTGGGGCCATGGCCTCACCTCCTCCTGGTCCCATTTGGTGTGCCGAACACCCTTGTTGGAACAGAGTGAACAGTTCTTGATCTCCCAAATTCAATTCTGCCCTCAGAAAAGGGAGGAGAGGAGAACATTTTTATACCCCACCCTCCCTCATATGCACACCAAGCAAAACTAGACCATATGAGTTTACTTCTAAAGTGATTTAGACGAGGAGAGCGAATTTTCACAGGATAAGAATAAATGTATTTCCAACAGCAACAACGCTTTTCAATCATGTCATCAAAGATTCATGCAGCTGAAGAAAGAATTTATGGAAACAGGCGCTATTTCCATTTTCTATTCTGCTAAATTATGGGTTCAAATTGGTGGGAGAAAAAAAACCCTTTGTTTTGATCGTGATGAGGTGAAACAATTGCTCAATGCACAGCTTACAGATAATAGTTCAGAGTTTCTTCTCCAGTGATTTTAATGGGGGACAAAGTGTATCAAATCCATTAGAAATGTAGCAAACTACCAAAAGAAAATAATTATGTTCCCCAGTTTTCAAACCTGTCACTCCTAGAACTCCAGTAACATCTTAATAACCATACTGAATTTAGAGTGGTGTTAGGAGGTTAGTGTATTATTTCCTGAGATGGTTTGATTTCTCTCTCCTGAGAAAAGGGTTTTATATAAGATTGTATTTTGCATTTATGTTTGCTTATTACCTCTAATATAAATATTGTCTTTAATGGTAGTACATAGTAGGTTTCTTCCTTGACCAAACGGATGTAATTCCCCCTTGAGCAAATAGGGCTTTTAAAATAAAGTGTGGAGGGGTACAAATAGGTAGCTGAGTCTCTCGTTTGTTTTTTTGTATTGGATAGCTAAAACAGTTGGATGCTCTTTGATTCTAGAAAATATTAATAATTTATTGTGCTTATTTTATTCCTTCCTACCTTTATTATTTATTTATTTAAATGTATTATTGCCCCTTATTGAGCTGAGCAGCTAGTCAAAGTTTCAGGGACCTGAGGGAGTTGTGACTGAAAGTAGAAATTCATAGAATCTGGTGTTTTTGTTTTGTTTATTTACAAAGAATGTACAAAGTCCTGTGTCTCTGAATGCAGAAGGAATTAAATAGGAAATAGCTTCATTTGCTTACAGTACCAAAAGCACCCTTTTCAGCCTTCATCCTGACCCAAAAACTCTCCCAGGCTTCTTCCAGGCTCAGCCATTATGCTTTTGGCTGCTCCTTTAGGCAGGGGTCATTTCTATAGTTGGTAACTAGAAAAGTGTAGCCAAAAGTGATTGATCCTGCTAATCTTGAGGAGGAGTTAAAGTGTTCTCTTCTAAGCGTGAAGCGAGCAGACAGTGCTGCTTTAATGCAGCTGCTGTTATCGATGACCATTCCTTCTTTCCTTTTGGGATGCAGAAGAGAAAGAACACAAACTGAGGCCTGGTCTACACTGGCGACTTAGGTCGACTCAAACTCCCTTAATTTGATTTAATTACACCCATATCTACACTGGTGCCACTGTTAATTCGAATTAAGGTGCCTGTAAAATCGACTTAATAAGACCACCTCTGCAAGTGGCGTAGCGCCTAATTCGACTTTGTTAAATTGATTTAGTGGCAGTGTAGATGCAACGGGACTTAAATAGAATTAATTGACCTCCGGAATGTATCCCATTTTGACCGCTCTGGACAGTAGCTTTCAGGGGAACTGCCTACACATCATCAGAGTGCCTCTACCACATAAGGAAGTGACCAAGGCGATGCAAGGAAGACATGTTTCGAGAGGTGCTCCAATCCTCAGAGGTTGAAAAACAACACAGGGCATGGAAAGAGACTGTAAATGAAAATCGTAAAATAGATAGGCAGGAGAGGAAGGAGAGCCAGGAGTGAATTTCTGTGCCAGTGAGCTTTGAATCTACCAAACGCACATTCTTCATCATTCTGCACCTGCTCAGCCTATTGTTGAAGCACTCCTTGCTGCTGTCCAGGGTTCCCAACTAAGGCTTCATGAGCCATAGGAGTAAGGGGTACGCTGGGTCTCCCAGGATCATTGTGGACATTTCAACATCCCTCATTAGAATCTTCTGATCTGGAAATCCCGGCTTGCAGCTTTCTGTACAGGCTCATGTTCCTAAAGATGCATGCGTCATGTGCCTTCCCTTATCACCCACTGCACTGATATCAGTAAAACGACCACAGTGATCCCCAAGCACCTGTAAAACCATAGAGAAAAAAACCCTTTCTACTGATGTACTCCATTGCAAGATGCTCTGGGGCCAAAACTGGGATATGCATGCCATCTATCGCCCTGCCACAGTTAGGGAATGCCATGGCCACAAAGCCATCCACTTTTTCATACACATTTCCAAGAATCACAGTCCTTCATAGCAGAATGTGATTAATAGACCTTCAGACTTGCATTAATGCAGCCCCAATGGTGGACTTCCTGACTCTAAAGGATTCGTGACTGACCAGTAACAGTCTGGAGTTGCCTGCTTCCACACAGCGATCATCATGAGCTTCTCCACTGAGAGGGTAGGTCTCATTTTAGTGTCCTTGCACCACAGTCCTGGGACAAGCTCCGCACACAGTTCCAAGAAGGTGGCTTTCTGCAGCTACTGCTCGTCATCCCAGACCTGCAAAACAATGCGATCCCATCATATAGTGCTTGTTTCCTGAGCCCAATAGTGACAGTCCAGTTGTGCATCTGCTCCATGAATGCCAAAAGTAATCTGGCATTGTTTCTTTCCATGGCACACAGCAGGCCAAGTATCTCTGATTCCTGTTCAGACTAGGAGCTCATGACATACTGCACCAGTAGCCATATGTTCGTAACAGTGACCACAACAGTAGAGAGCAGTGCAGGATCCATCCTTTCAGGCAGAGATGGCAGGCACATAGTAAACAGGGGCCGTTGAAAAATGGTGTGAAATGCAGTTGGAAGCCTATGGAATAATGGGACAGGAAAAAACTGCATCATGTGCCTGCATCCATGATGCACTGCGATCCACTTCACCTTTCCACAACTCCTAGCTGCAGAAGGCGGCTAGTAGCACCGTGGGATAGCTACCCACAGTGCACTGCTCTCACTGCACCATCTGTGGATGCGCTCCGCCAACAGGAGCATTGTGTGAACATGCACAAACGATGCAGTCATAGCAGTTTATGATCATTGGCTTAACTTGCATCAACATAACTCTGTAGTGTAGACAAAGCCTGAATGGTAGGCAGTTTCTCTCTCCCTTTCCCAGTTATTTTGTTCTGCCTTCCCTCCCACCATGCACACACCCTCTTGCCTAAAACAATACTCAGCCAATTCTCCTGGGCATGTTCACACACTCCTATTATCTTAGGTGGGAATTTTAACTCCACCCAGCTCAAAACCATATAAATAAAAAAGTTATTTATGATAAAACAATGAGAGTCCTGTAGCACCTTAAAGACTAACAAATTTCTGAGGGCATAAGCTTTCAAACTTGACACAATCAGACTGGATCTGAATAGGGACTTGGAATGGTTATCTCATTACAAGAAGTAATTGTCACCGTTCACATATTCTCACCTTCTAATCAACAGTTGTGAATAGACCTCATCTACCTTAACTGAATTGACTTTGTTAACGCTTGCCCTCCCCATTGTTATGTTTATCGCCCTTGGATGTATATATATATACTTCCTATCTGTGGTTTCCACTTCATGCATCTGATGAAGTGGGTTGCAGACCATGAAAGCTTATGCCCGCGGAAATTTTCCAGTCTTTAAGGTGCTACAGGACTCTTGTTGTTTTAGCTGTATACAGACTAACACGGCTACCCTTCTGGAACTTATTTAAGATAGCTATTTATATTCAACAAGAGTTAAATTCACTCCTGTGCAGAGGCCTGTGCACCACTTAAGTCACCATTTAAGCCCTCAAAATAGGATGTAAGTGAGCCATAACAGAACAGTGATGAATTTCATCCCAACAGAAGTAATGGGGATAGAGGCAGAGCAGTGTTCTGGCTCATCCACTTACCAACCTTCCTATGCCTTGCCTTTTCAGCACTCTGCTGCCTCCCCCAGTCCAAAATTTCCTATGCTTCTCTTACATAGTCAACCTGCTACAGTCCCTCAGATCAGTGCTCCCCAATTCTTATCTCCTGAAGTACATGCCCACAGCAGGGAATCATATTCTGACTAGAGAAATGAGTATAAGTGAAATATCATGTCTGCCTCATCATCTCACACCAATGAAACAAAGTTTCCAGTTCTATTTTTTGCATGAATTTTGCCTATTTTTGCCACTTTCTAGCAAAGTTTCTGATTTAAAATAATATTTATACTTCTGCACACGATTGTTGGAGAAGGTGCGCTTGAAATATTTCTGGTTTCAAGTGTGCAATCTCCATATAGCACTGTTTGCACTATAGGGTAGAAAGGGAGGAGGATGACTGATACTTGGTGTAAAATAATCAGTTAAATTTACAAAGTGACAACTTTTCACATCACTTCTAAAATGCAAGCACTTCAAATCAAATAACTTATTTATTATTTATATTGTGTTATATTGTGTGGCATATTAAAATCTAGCAGTGAGATTCTGTCGATCAGGGCTGTCCCCTGCATTTTCTCATGGGCAGAACCCTGGGCCATGTGAGTCCACTTGTAGGATCTTGTCCTAAAATTTAGACTGGCAGCAATAATGGAGGGACAAAACAAATTAGAGAAGCTGAAGAAGGATGTAAATATGATGTTGGGCGTCACTTTGTGTACAATCTTAGCAAAGTTTTTTTTAATTTACATTTTAAATAGTTTGCTTTGTGTAGGCTTTGTAGCCAGGGTCTAGGAGTGAATTGGCTGACGTTTAGAACAGTGGCCTGATAACTAGGTTTTTGGAGTCTGTTCCAGATACCAGAGGCAGTATAGAAAAGAGAGAATTGGGTTTGTTACATTTCTTGGATGTTGTAAACTTCAGCTGTCCACACTGTCTCTTTAGGAAAATCGAATACATAAGCGTGAGTTTTCTAGCGTCGAGAGAGATAGCATCCGTTCCAACCCTTACTTAAAAAAACAAAAGGAAGAGGGGTACAAAACTCTTACCCCGTGCAGCATGAAGCCATGCCACCCCAGGAGGGGCAAAAGTCCTTGTTCCCAATATTGGACCTCCCTCTGCGTTACCAGTCTGTGCACCCGTCTGCGTCCATCTGGCCCTGTTTTTATGTTCTCCTCAGTTTGCTCAGGGAACAACCTGTCAGCAAGGGACGGCAGAGTATGGCTGGGGCTTCAGCCTCCTCCGTGTGTTAGAACGTGAGGGGGAGCAAGCATCCATGCGGGCAGCGCGCGGGACAGTGAGGACTGGAACAAGCCCCTCCTCCACCTGCAGGAGTCGCCGGACTGCGGAGGAGACTGCGCGCATTGCACTCGTATGGACCGGACAGCGGAGCCTCAGCTCAGGTCAGCAGCATGGCCACTGGTCAGAGACACGGACTCGGCACGCATGCGCTGTCCGGCTCAATTCCTACAGCTCACACGCCAGCTGTCTCCGACAGCGACTGAAGCGCTCGACCGACCCGTTAGCGCCGCATTGCGAACGGCTCCGGAGGCGCATGCTCAGTGAGACCCAGCGAGTTGCCTGGAGGCGCATGCGTAGTTTGGTGACCTTTCTCTCCGCGTGAGTGGAAGGGGCGGTGGAACTTCGGCAGTGGGAGGGGGCCGGGCTGCTGCTGCTGCTGCTGACCGAATGAAAACCGGAAGCGGAAACGCTGCGTGCGAAACCGCTGTAACGCTTTTCCCTTTGGTCGGTTAGGCCGGGCGGGCGGATTCCCCTCCCCCCTCCTCCGTTCCGTTTGTTCCTGGCTTAGCGAGTTGCGCGAGCGGCCGGTCCGGAACGTTGTGTTATAACCGCCCTAATTGCCGCTCGTCTGTGTCCCCTCCTCCCCTAGGAGAGCGAGAGCCGGCCAGGGAGGGATCCTCGCCCTAAGCCCCCGAGTCCCGGCCTGAGCAGCGCTGCCCCTCTCCGTGTGGGTGCTGTTGGGCCCTCGCCGCTCCTGCCTCCCCGTGTCTCTGTCAGGCAGCCGCTATGTCTGACAAGGAGTTTATGTGGGCCCTCAAAAATGGAGACCTGGATGAGGTGAAGGACTATGTGGCCAAGGTAAGAGGTGGGGTCCCGCCCGGGGTGGGGCCATGATGGGGAGCAGCAGCGCCCTGGCCGTGCGCTTGGGGATAGGGCGGGGGCCGGGTATGAGTTGGCCTCCTCGAGGCCCACGTTGCCAGGGGCCAGGGTGGGCACTTGCAGGGCTGATAGCGCTGTGGCGGGCGGAGGGTGTAACAGGCAGGCGGAGTACTCGCGGGGGGTCTGACTGGGGGGGTGCTGTTCCTCTGGCAGTGGCTGTAAGTCCTGCACGTGGAGCTGAGGGCTGGCTGGGTCCTGGCTTCTCCTGACTCTTCAGGAGTGTCTCTGTGGCCTTGGGCTGGTCATGCTCCCTTTCTGTGCCCCGGTGCACCAGGGGCAATGCTAATCTACCGGGCACGTTGAGGCTTAACTTACTAACCTTTCTTCTGTACAATGCTCTGAGATCCAGGAGAAACACAAAGGTGCAACATGGTAGTAAACATCTGTGAAGTTACTATAAAGTTTTCCTACTATGTGCGCTTCAGGGGCTGATTTCTGCCCCAATTCCGTTGCAGCTGCCATTGAAGATTGTGGGAATTGCACACATTTGGGGGCAAATTCTGCCTTTGCAAATCTTCAAGGTGCTGTGGGAGGTAGATACGATCTCTACCATAATAATGCTTTTGGCAGAGTTTGTAAAACTTTTATAGCATGGTCCTGCATCTCACTAGTGTGTCTTGCAGGCCATCTTCCCTCCTGACAATTGCTTACACTAACTACTTTCCTAATATTGCATGTATCTTTATTGTATTGAAGGCAATAAGTGTTTTAATTTCTTTGAAAAAGGTAATTGTCTTCTGCTCATTTATCTCCTCTAATCTAGAGGGAGTCAGACACTAGATGGGCTTGTTTTCAGTAGCTTTTTAGGCCTCCAGGTTCTTTTCATGAAGATTCAGGTTTACCTGTAAAGCTGTTGAAAGGAGCCAGGAGTGTGAGAGTAGAGAACTCTCCATGGACCACTATTTGAGCATGTGTGAATAATGTCAGCTATAAATTGATGCCACAAAATGCTTCAGCCATCTCTGACATTAGTAGCAATCTTGAAATGGAAAGTGACTAAAAATAAGGAAGGCCTGCATTTTGCTGCTGATTGAAAATTGTTTATTCTTCCTCTGCACCTCAATTTGAAACCACCTTTTTTTCTTTGTGGAGTCTTTCTGACAAAGCATACTAGCTTGTTAGATTAATGATGCCTTTTTTCTCCCTTATCTATTAGCTGTATCAATCAGATTGTTGTGAGGAATTATTTTTTCTTCTCCTCTCTCTCCCAACACACATTCTGCCTCTCTAGTTCTTTTCCCTCTGCTTATCAAACTTCTATCTGCTGTTGTCCATTGCTTTCCCACCACTAGCATAGTGTAGCCTTCAAGAATCTTACCAGAATCATGTAAACATCATATTGCAGTAGCAGAGATTCCCACTTCACATGGGAGGGTGCTTTGTAGTGGCTATGCACTCAGAAAACTGGATGCTGTTCCATTTTCTCCCGTTTATCTCATAATCCTAGTGACTCCCATCAGCACTTCTGAAATTCTTCCAGTTGCCCTAACAAAACAATCCTTTGTTCCAGTTTGTTGTTCTTTTAATCTTAATTATGCACATTGCCTCTGATGTCGCAGGCATGCCCTTTCTTTCCATTTAAAGCGTTCAGTCTTTTACCAAATCAGTTATTAACATGGTAGATGTTTTCATGCTCTCACAGAAAACTACAAATAATCATGGAAGATAAGGGCCAAGGTGGTCTTCACCAGTGAGGTACAGAAGCAAAGCCTTGTTGAGCAGCTCAGTCTCCTCTCCACTTGTGCCCCTGCAGATTGTAAAGATTCTGTACTCTGGACATGCTATACTGTTCTTTCACATCAGCTGTTAGGCTGGCTAGTAGGTGTTCAATAAATCTTAAATGACACCCTTTCATTTTGTGCTTAGAAGAGAGAAGAAGCCATATGCCTGTCAGTAATGTCATTGCTGTTACTTAGCTGACGCGTAACAGCACTAAAGCCGCCTGTCTGCATACTTGGAAAGACAACACTAATATTTGGAAGGTTATTGATCTAACTAAAGACTAGAAATTTGACTTATTTAAAATGAAAGCTTAAATTCTGCAGATATTGAGAGCTTAGGCCTCCATGTTTGCCAGTGAAAGCTTCCCATTGGCAAATGAATTTTTCAAGCCTTCCTTATATGTTTACTTTATGCTTAACATTCAGTTATTTTCAGTAGTAGCTGTCTCCTATTATGCCTATCTAATTTTTACTAGAGATAGATTTTTTTTCTTCTTCATGCTATAGGTCATTGGATAACAAGCAACAGCAGATTCTTACTTTGTTCCACCTTGTTCCTTGGCTGTTTATGGCTAATCTTCCTTTCCTTTTTGACAATGAATAGTATCTATTGACTTCAGATATGCCTTTGCTGGAGATTAATTTGTATGTTGGATGGTAGGAATTCTGTGTGGTCTTCCTACCCTTACCCACTCAAATTCTTAAAATTCCATTGCAGGGAAACCCTATGGAATAGGATCACTACTGCTACGCTGTTGGGGAAGATCATATGTGCAATAGTATAAAAACGATTCACCTTGGGCAGAAGGGAATCCAAACAGAATGGGGAAGTGGAAGGCATACTAGGGGATTAAAGTAATGTTGGGTCTTATTCCAGGCTTAATCACTGAATGGATGGAAGTACTGGTGCAAATGTTTTATACTGATCTTTTGCTCTATAATTGTCAGTTTCTGTAATTTGATGGCTGAGGTTGACATCCTCTTCGATCTATTTTGGGATATTGCCCACATTATTCCCCCCTAAAAATGCTGCAATTTGTATAAAGTAGAACCTCAGAGTTATGAACATCTCGGGATTAGAAGTTGTTCGTAACTCTGAATTGTTTGTAACTGAACAAAACATTGACTGTTCTTTCAAAAGTTTACAACTGAACACTGACTTAATACAGCTTTGAAACTTTACTATGCAGAAGAAAAATGCTACTGTTCCTTTATTTTCTTAGTAATCTAAGTTTAAACCACTACTGTACTGTATTTGCTCTTCTTTTTTCGTCTCTCCTGATTGCGTACGTCCAGCTCCAAATATGTGGGGTTACAGGTCAGTTTCTAACTCTGGTGTTCGTAACTCTGAGGTTCTATTGTACTTTGTTGGCAAACTGTCTAGTTTACCAGCTATAACAGATCAACAGGTAGCTTGTGAAACTGGAACTCAGCCAGCAAACTAGAGTTGGTTCGTTGACTGGAGCTATGTCTTCACTGACGGCAGCAAATTCGCTGCTGTCAGATCGACTTCTCTGAATCGACTGAGGGGTCAGTGAAGACCCGTTCAGTCGATCCAGAAATCGACGTATTAAGACCACCTTCTCAAGTGGCGCAGTGCAGTGAAGACGGTGCGCAGAACAGAAACAGAGAAGTCAACGGGAGTTACGCAATTTTTTTGCATAGCTTGCGTAACTCCGGTCGATTGCCACCAAATCTCAGAGGTAAGTGAAGACAAGTCCTGAGAGTGTAACGGGAAGGTGGGGCCACTATTGGAGATGGGCAGCATTTCTCGGTGGCTTTCAACTAGTCGACATGGTTGATGGGGGATTCTTGGTTAGTGAAAAAAGGAGGCTCAGTGGCTCAAGCTGCTGTGGAGCTGAGCTAATAGCTATGCTACCTCTCCCATGATGGGCATGGGTACAAAGAGGGCATTGGATTGAATTAAGACTGTGCTAGTGTGGATACAAGACAAAACTAACACAAGTTCACCATGACTTCTGTGAAGCACTTAATCATTTGTGCTTCCCCAATTTATTGCAATTGATTGGAGCATAAACTGTTAGAACTTAGAATGAGAGAGAACTTGGATCTTGCGTACTAAGGCTGTCTCGATGTGATGCAAATCTAACAAAAAAAATGTTCTAACACACTGGTGGCAGGAACTATTCTTCTAACTTCTATATTTAAAACGGCAGAAAGCAGGAGTAACTAAGTCATTTAAAGGAACAGTTCCAGCCATCATAACCTTGTTACACTGTTGATCCACCTGGCTTTAAAAGACGTTAGATTTTTTTTTTTTTTCTGGAGGGCTGATGATGGTGCACGTCTATTCCGGGGAAAACAGCTAGAATTGGCAGGTTTGGGAGTGATGCAGAATAGAGACAACTTGTATTGCTCTCCTTAACTTCTGTTTAGTTATCTGAAGGAGTATTGTTGACAGGCTCCAGAGGGAGCAATGTCAGCACTTGACCAGAGGGAGGAAGTAAAATCTCATAGGGGCTTCCTGGGAGATAAAGAATCTTGTCAGACAGCTCCTCCAAAAAACAATGGGAAAGACTGAAGAAGAAAAGGGCATGATTTGAAAGCAAATGTAGTAGAAAGAGTATCATAAAAAAGGATAGGATAGAAGGGGTGGGAAGTAGGGGGAAAAGGATGGTAGGATTTTTTAATTTATAAAAAGCAAGGACAAAAATATGAAAACGGAGAAATTAGTAGCTTAATTTTAGACTCTATTTTCAATTCTTTTGAGTTTCTGTTGGATGTATTCTCCTTTTTGTGCCCAAGACAAACAAAACTAAACATCACATGCAATACTGTCATCTTAACTCCACGTACCTGGCCCCAGTTTCAACATCTTGTGGTCTCTAACATGAGCCAAAATTATGTCTCTACCACCCCAGTTTTCTAAGGAGATGGGAGTTGAGACATCTTTTTGTTATTGCGTAATTATTCTGGATTCAATGTGTTTTATTTTGTGGCTTTTAATATTGAAATACATTTAATAGTACTGGGCCAACGTAAAACAATTTTCCATAGTACAGAGCATTGATCTTAGGGCATAATGACAGATCCAGCAACAACTGGTATGATGTGGAGAAGTACACGTTAACTTGGTTATAATAAGAGTAAAACAAAGACACTTAAAGATGGTCAAATCATTCACTTTCTTAAATCTGTTAGGTTGTGGAAGGCAAACATGAATGCAGCAGTAAGGGGACATCAAGCAAAGTCCTGCAAATGAGTGTAGGGAATGGACTATATAAAAGTTAATATTAGAAATGCAACAGTGGCCAGAGAGCCTTGAAACGTTGTATGTAGCAAACTTCTTACAGGAGCTGGGGATAAGTCAGAACTAAATATGTATAGCTTGACTAATCAAGGGCTAGGAAGTGATGTAATTGTCTGCTTATACTTGAAAGGACTGAAATGACTATAGTATAAGGAGGGTATAATTAATGGGATGCCATTAAAATGAAAATAGAGGACAAATGTGAGGAAAATCTTCCTGATCATGATGTGAAATCCCTTTCCAAGGGAAATGACGGTGGCTCCAGCCTTTGATACACCTTAAAAGTAGGCTTGACATAGTAGTGGAAAGCAAACACTAATTAATAATTCTGCACTGATGGTTGGACCTGATGAGCAAAAGAGATGTTCACATCTGTGTGCAGTTTAACCCCTTGATATTAATGGACACACTCCAAATTTCTGAATATATTCCTCAAATATCAAAGTCTTTACAGCTCTCATATCCATATAATGAAGTGCATACATACCATAATATGATCAAGACAGGTGAAGGGTCTTAAATGTGGCATTGGAGTGAAGATCTGAGCCAAATGGGAATGCTGTACTATTACTAATTCATAATGGCACACTTTCAGTCATGCAGTTCCCTCCATCTGGAAGGATTTAAAAAATAATCTGGACTCTGATTTATTTTTCTCCTTTCATCCCTGTAGGTTGGCAAGTAACTAGTATTTGGTTGTATTGGGAGATTGTAGCTTTTACCTTAAGGAAGTCAAACTCACTCTGTGAGGAGGGCTGTTTTCCACCTATAGTGTTGTGTGTGTTACCTGTGATCCTCGTAGATACCAAAATAATCAAATATCCATTACTACATCACTGGGAGTTCCTAATTGTCACATTCAACATCTGCTCATCTTTAAGACCACTGCTGTTTCATCCCTTTGTTCTTTTCCTTTCTCATCCTATTTTCTGTCTCCCCCCACCCTTTGTCTGTCTCCTCCTTTCTTCCTTCAGCATTTCTTTCATTGCAACAATTCATACTCCCTCTTTTGTCCATTATCTTCTTTTCAAGCCCTCCTTCCTCCTATGCATCTTATGAAATTATCACTGATTTAAATAGTTCTTTGGGGAGGGAGGGGAGAGATAAATTAACATCTTTTGGAGATATTATTCCAGGCTTGCTGCAGGCTCAATCATACCTTCATTTTGTAATGAAGACTTGCTGAATTGCCGGGATATGGGTAAAGTTGAGATTCAAAGGAAGGAAATAAGGGAGAAAACTGAGGGGTGGAAAAGCGCCAAGAGGTTTATATAATCAAGGCCTTGTCTACACCAGAAAGTCTTGTCGATGCAAGTTACAGCGATGATCAAGAAGCACTGTAATTACATCACTTGTGCCTGTCCACCCAGCACTCGTGTCGCTGAAGTGCGTCCACAGTTGATGCTCTAGCACTGTCAGTGAGAACAGTGCACTGTGGGCAGCTATCCCACTGTGAAACTCACCGCCTTGTGCCACTGGGGTTGGAGAGGCGGAGAGGATCGCAGTGCATCATGGGTGTGGACTCAACATCCCATGTTAGTGATTTCTGCCCCATCATTCCTTGGGTGTCCGATTGCATTTCATGGCATTTTTCAATGGCCCAGTTTCCTATCTAAAAGGATGGATCCTGCACAGGTCTCCACTGTTGTTGTCAGGGTTCTGAACACATCGCGGCTGGTCATGCAGTACATCATGAGCTCCCAATTGAAACAGAAATCCAAGATGCCTGACCTGCTGTGTGCCATGCAAACAAACAATGCTGCATTCCTGTTTGCATTCATTGAGCATCTGCACACGGTGCACTGCTGCTTTTGGGCCTGTGAAACAACTTGCTGAGTGGTGGGATCACATCTTTATGCAGGTCTGGGATGATGAGCAGTGGCTGCAGAACTTTCGAATGCGCAAAGCCACCTTCATGGAACTCTGTGTGGAGCTCGACCCTGCTGCACAAGGACGTCAGAATAAGAGCTGCCCTCTGTGGAGAAGCACATGACAATTGCCGTGTGAAAAGTTTTCCTCTGGGTGGAGTGCAGAGGTGGATTGCTTTGCGGCTGACTATAAACAACTAGATGTTAGGGCTATTAGAGACGTAGAACGGGGGGGCATTTGAATCAGGGAGGCCTTGAGGAGCCATTTTTACAATGAGGAACAATAAGGTGTCTTTGTAAACAGCGCTGTGCCATGCTATGACTGCTGACCAGCTTGCACTGTGTACCAATGTGAGCTGCAACCACTGTGTGCAAGAGACAAATAAAGATTTCTTCACAGAATGTGTCTTTATTAAATAACACTTATTCACAACACACAAAGCTGGGCTGGAGGGGAGAAAGCGATGAGGGGGAGTGACAGTTAGGTGCAAGTCCAACTATTGTTCTGAAAGCTGTCTGAAGGGGTGGATTAATGGGGTACTGAAATTGGTCGGGAGTTCGGTAGGAATGTGTGGGTGGGCATGGAAAGCAGTTCTGTATTGGCTGCAAGGGATGGGTGAGCGAGCACGCATGAATTCAGTCTGCAGCATTATGAATGACTTTAGCAGCTCCGATTGCTCCTTGGTGGCTTTTATCACATGCTTGTGCCTGCTATCACTCCTGGTTTTCCTCCTCTCTTGCCTATCGACTTTCTGATTTTTGGACACTGTCGCATGCCCCTTTTCTTCTCCCTCCTTCCCCCCGTCTCAGAGGACTGAGGAGTTCTTGGAGCATCTTCTCTTTGCTTTTTGGTGGTCTTTTCCTTATCATCTGCAGGCACTCAGCACGTGTGGAGGGGTTTCCCCACAAGGGCACGTATGTAGAAGCACAAACAATGAACAAAAGCATGATTGCGAGTGCAATAACAACATTGATTCATT
The DNA here is from genome assembly GCF_026122565.2 of Emydura macquarii macquarii. NCBI lineage: Eukaryota > Metazoa > Chordata > Testudines > Chelidae > Emydura > Emydura macquarii. The sequence continues at coordinate 5,954,672 of NW_027133667.1, forward strand.
ACTGTAAAATACACCTTTTTCTCATTGTCCCCTAGCAAGTGCACAGCTCAATGATCAACCAGGGCATGGTGAGTTGTGCCCAGGGCACTCAAGCAGGGGGAGAGATTGAGGATGGTTGTTCGGGGTATTGATGCAGGTAGATAGAGACAAAATTTCAAATTATACCACCATTTTCCACAGGTGGGGGCCATAAATGCTGATATCTCACGCCTGAAAGTAAGCAGGGATACTATGGTGCATCTCCTCCATGTGAGCAGCTTCAAACCAGGTCCCTATGTTACTTGCCTATGTACCACTTTTGTCCCTGCACAAGTGATTGCCTATTGATGTGGGAAAAGTGCCCTAGAAGGGGGGAAGAAAGTCATTATCTTTCCAGTACTTCTCTAAAACGTAAAGATGTTTTAAGGCACTCTTAGGAATGTGGTCCATGTTTGAATTGTTTGGTATGAAAGGGAGAAATTTAAAGTATTAAGAGTAACTGCTTAAAGCTGTTTTGTGGTTCTTACGTAATGTAGCTTGCGTATCTCCCATCGATGTACTTACATTCACGTAGCATGGCGTCTTCATGACACTGTCCAAGGGAGACATCCTTCTGTCAACGCAGCCTTACTCTTTCAGGGAGATGAGCTAATTGAGTCGACTGAGCAGGTCTACACAGACCCACTCAATCGATGTTGCTGCATCAGTGCTTGCTGCCGTGGCAGTGAAGACATACCATTAGAGAGACAGAGTGGGTGAGGTAATATCTTTTATTGGACCAACTTCTTTTGGTGAGTGACGTAAGATTTCGAGCCACACAGAGTTGCTCTTTAGGTCTGGCTGCAGTTATTGGGAGCCAGGGTGGATTGATTTAAGTCAGTTACTTTAATCACTAATTTTAATCATGATATAAATCAGTAAGCAGGAAACCTAAATTTAAATTGCATTTAATCTTGTTTTGCATTTGTACTCTTTAGTTATTTTCTAAAGAGAGGTTGGTTCTCATTGGTTGGTAACCATTAAAACATTCACCACTAATCTAGCCTTTATATGAAAGCTGATACTTCTTTCTAACCAGGAGAGTACACCGTATCTTTACACTTATTTGAGCCATTGTGTAACTTAAGATACATTTATGTGGATTATTTTACATTAATTGAGAAAATGATGAATGATTCATTTTGGTTTACTAGATTAATTTCTTACTAGTGATGTGTCAGGCTGTATTTGGATGGAAAATGGAATTCAATTAAATGCACAAAATCAACATTTTGAAACCTAGTTAAATAAAAATTACGTTAAATGTGCCGGATACATAAGAAAAGTAAGTTCATCGAAACATGTTTTGCTTTAAAGCTGATTTATTAAACAAAGGAAGTATTATCTGTAGTTAGTGACTAGAACTGATTGTTTCTAGTTATCTCGTTCAAGATTTTAGAACTAGTAAATCTCATTTTACGCTGTTCTTATTTATACTTGGATGAGGGGGAAAGAACAACCTTTCCTGCTTTTTCAACTTTCCTTAACTTTGAATAAATTTGTTGTTGAACTAAACTAGTTGAATTAAATTGAAATGAAAAGTGTTCTCTCTGCACCTGCAGAAGAGGCTATTGCAGTCAAGAGATTGTAGTATTCGACAAACTCTGGTCCCAGGTGCTTAGCCAGTGACTTTACTTGTTCGATGATCTGACTTTCTTTATAACTTCAGCAGCAAACATGTATGCTTAATATTTTTATTTTATTTAAATTAGTTTAATCGATTATGAAAACCTATAGTAAGACCTCATTTCAAAGGTTATTTTTAAAAAGAAAAATGTATTTAAATTTTAAAAATCCATTTTTATTAAAAATCATAGAATTTTATTCACCCTTTTGGCTGTTCCTGCTCATGTGCTTCTACAGTGAAAGCCTTGTAGGATCCTTCATACCTGACTCACATGGGGATATTTGGAAGCATCTTGCTTTTCTGTATAGCTAAACCTTCTTGTACAACATTCACCCGCTCTTTGGCTAGAGGATGTAATCTTTTAGAGCCTTGAATGGGGGTTGTAATAAACCATTCACTCCATTTCACTTATATTCATGTGTTGCAGCTAGCAAAATTCTTCATTAACAGTAAACAAACTTTATTGCAAGATTTTATTGGAAAATTGACGTATGTTCAACAAATATATTAAACAAGGAAATGACCTTTCCTAAAAAAGTTTCCCACGTGAGTTCATAGCTGAAAATTGTATTCTTTTAGTTTTTGTGAATGGTAGTAAAGTCCATAGTCAAAACCTTTCTGATATTCACACCTGGGCATCTCTTTTTAATACTGAACTCTGATGAAACTTGAGAAGCTTCCTGTAGATGATCTTCTATCTATATATTAATATAAAGCTGCGATAGGAAGATAAACTTTTTAAACTAAAACACACTTAGGACACTGCTGTAAAACTGAATTTTCTAATTGTTTACATCAAATGTTTACTTCAGGATAAAAATTAGTATTGTTTGGATATTATTGTCTGTACTACCCAACTTGTTTGGTTTTTTTCCTAAACTGAAAAGGGGTTCAACATTGTGGAGTCACAGAAACTTGTTCTTGTAAATAGCTTTTTCATTTCATTCATGTGATTCTGTGCATGTAGTCACACTAAAATTTAATTCCACATCTGTGACTGTTAATCTCACTGAGGAATAGTGATAATTCAGTACTGTGAGTAATCCCTTTATGGCTGGTAACACCAGGGAATAGCTACATAAGATTTAAAAAAAAACCAACACAAAAACAACAACCAAACAAAGCCAAACCCCAAGATAATATCTTGACAAATGTAAAGGGCAGTAATATGGATATTAACTAAAAACAGGTATAATTTACTTTTGGATCAAACTGCGCGCGCGCACACACACACCCCTCCTCTCCCCCCCTCCCCCGTGGTTGGATTTGAGATAGCAATGAAAAATTTTAAAGGGTGAGTGGGATCCAAGCAGTCTTGTCTCAGGTACAATTGGATAACAGGGAAAAGTAATAAATTGAGCATTGAGTTAATTCCCAGTGACTGGAGAAGTGAGTAGCATTTTGTTTGAGTAGAGATGTTTTTAGAAGAGATTATGTTCCAGAATATTAAGATACCATTTGAGTTTTTTCATATTCAGATTTAATTTACTAAAACATGTTGATAAATGTACTGTTTATGTAGTCAATTATATTGCACTCATAGTGTTTACACGTTTCCCATAGAGTACAGTATTTTTCAAGAAGTCTGTTACTGTTAAATAGACACTTAAAAGGTTTTTTAAGAAACACAGAGCCCAAATATATCATTGACAATACAGGAAATTGAAATCCTTAGCTTTGTCTGAGGTCATAGTGCAATGTGTTTGGACAATTAAAAGGAATGCATTTCCGAACTCTCATTATAATCAGACCACACCACTCTCTGATACAATTTCCTACACATTTTGGGAAAATGGCAGGAGGATTAAATTTCTGTAGATGAGAAGGCTACTTTTCCATACTAGTAGGTTGGGATCAGATAAATAACATTAATATTGTAGGCGCTAACTGGCTCAGACCAACTATGTCTGTTGCCCTCTGGGCTTGGATGATTTTACTTAACTATCATCTGGCTCCCAGGTGGACTGAAATATCATTTTCCACTTGGTATGTCCCTGGAGGGCTAAACAGTCCGAAGTGGCAATAGTGCTTGGTTTTGGGTCAAAGTCTGTGCTGACTTTGGACAACCACTTCACTAAAATATGGAATTACCAGATGGTCTGGTAAAATTCAGGGTTGTCAAAGAGAACGGAAACTAAAGTATGCTCAGCTGATATATCAGGTGTGGAGATTTTCTTCCCCATCCCTCAAAAATGTTCCGTTTTGAATGCTGTTAGATTCAGAAAAAAAATACATGGCTTACAGAAAATGTACATGTAGCCATCTCTAGTAACAGCACTTAGAATATCTTATTTACTGCTCTATTTCTGATACTCAGAATTATTTTAGCTTGTTCCTATGCTGCTTTCTGTTGTTTTTCCTATTTTCCCAAAAGGGTGATACTTTAGTTCTACTGAAGTCTCAAGTGCCTCTTTAACTCAGAAGAAAGTCTGTGATACCAGGTTTTTTGGACAAAGGATTGATTGGGAATCCTTGAGTTTAAGCTATGTCTCTAAGTAGCTTGAGAGAAGCTAGGCCACTGGTCCATGTATTCCCATGTCTTCACCTGGGACTTAAATGTTAAAGAAATAAATGTGGGAACTGACTTTGTGTCATTCTTCTCCTACAGACTACTATTGCTGTGGGTGGGCTGATCTGATACTTCAGCTACCAATTCAACAAACCACTTCATTTGTCGTCAGACTTCTTGAATAGTCCCCCCAACAGTATTAAGTTATTCCTTTTTCTTCTCTCTCCTTTTTCCCTTGAACTTTATGCCTGTTGCTCCCTCTTATTTATTTCTGCCAGTGTCTCATTCCTCAGTCTATTGATGCTTCTCTTAAATATGGCTCAGGGAGTGAGAGACGAAGCTCGGGCTTAACTGTTACCACTAGGCCACCTCTTTTGGCTTGCTCCTCTTCCTGCATGTGTCTCTTCTGCTTTTTTGGTTTCTGCACACATCACTTCCTTAGAAGTGCCAGAATGAAATCTGTGATGATCTGGTCAGTCTCACCTTGTTCCTGCCGTGCCACAGAGGAAGCACCATATGCAGGAGAAGTACAAGTATGTTGACTTTTCAGATTTCATTTTTCCTCCATATCACATTATTTTCCTGTTGCATATTGTTTCCTCGCAGCGGTGAAAAATGTAAAACTGACCAAGTTTCATATTTCAGTCCATAACTGCACTGCAGGGGAAATAATATATGCAAGAATGATCTTGAGTGGGGACTCAAAATTGGGAGTCGGGGAGAAATACATTGTCGTGTCCCACTCAATTTAAGCCCTTATCTATGTGTTGGTCATATAATCTCTTGCAAACTAAACTACAGTGAAAACTACTCAAGGTGTCAGTCACTTGCATAGTAGTATGCAAAAACCAAAATATCCTCTACAAATTTAATATCCCACACTTATCAAACCTTGGCACCACTTTGTGGTCTAAATATGGTGCATTATACAGTAGCTATACTGACATAACCTCAGTGTAGATGTAGCCTACAGCAGTACAAGGGGTTTTGTTGCCGCAGTAACACGATTTCCCTGAGCAACGGTAACTAGGTTGATGGAAGCATTCTTCTATTGACCTAGCCATATTTACACTAGGAGTTAGGTTGGCATAGCTACGCCCTCAGGGATGTGAGTTTTTCACACTCCTGAGCCCCATAGCTATGGGAACCTCCATTTTAAGTGTACATGAGGCCTTACTCTTCTGGCTTGCAAATGTTTTGTATTTGATACTGGTGGGAGATTGAGAATGTTGCCACAGAGAGAACTTACTGGAGGACCTAATTTTACACTTTTTTTACTTTGAACAGTTCTGTTATCAGCTTATCAGACATGCATAACAGATTTATGTTGCTGTTCCATCTAATAGTGTTAACTTTGAGCCTACGTTCAGTGCAGCGCCTCATCTACCAGTAAAATGTTAATTAGTAGTACTGAGTCAATTATTAAGTATACGTTTTAAGATTTATTCTCTTGGAAATATTTGACTAAATATTCTAACCCGGTGAGTTTCTACCCTTTGAACTCAATATCATTGCTTAAAGTTTATGGGCTTGATTTTCATTTTATGCATGTATAAAACTTCTGCTTTTTCTGAAGTCAGGAAAGGGAACAAGTTTCTAGAAGCTCTCACTAGAAAATGTAGAGTTCATCCTTGTTCTGTAGATATGTTCAAATGGTTTGCAGGTTTATTGTCTAAAAATACTGATACGACAGCTAAAATACAGATGACTCAGTAGTTTAATTTATTTAGCAGTTTGTTTCTGGAATTGTTCTTTAGGTTGAGACGAAGGGTTTCAGATTGCATATGATTAGTGTTGGGGTAAATTGGGATTTGTTTACCGGTAACATTACAACCACCAAAGAAGATCTCTAATAGCTTATCCTTTGTTGTCATAAGCCAACAGAAGTATAATAGTGCTTAGAGCTTGTATAGCACTTTCAAAGCACTTGCATGCCCTTAAGCAGACAAGATTCACAGAGATAGGGCAAGTAATTTAATTTGTCAATTTTCCTGGGAATTCAAGGCTTTTTTATAAAACAAGAAAATACTGTGCCTGTGTTCCAGCCAAGGCGTAAGTACTAGGGTAGACATGGGTCTTTCTTGCTTCTGATATAGTAATAAAAATGCCTTAGTCCTGAGTACTAGCACTTGCACTGTTGCTACACTGTGAGAACAGCTGGTCTGTTTGCAAATAGGTATGCAATCTTCCTGTGCAGATGTACTCTAGGAGTTCCTGGCTTCCAGCCCTGTGCTCAGTCACTTCGACTGCACTGCCTTCCCTGGTTTCACTAGTGAAACTAATTGGAGAAAACAGGCTCTGAATCTACCCCAATAACACTGGTCTGTATGCACCTTTCCACTGCCAAAAATGCATTTCTTGTTTCTCCGTATCTGTGAACAGTTTCTTCTCATCACTTGTCTGCCTGCTCAGTTCATCTCTTGAGCCTGTTGTGCTCTCCAGAGCTCTGTCCTTGTGAAGGCTGCTACTACTTTCACTTCAGTAGGACGAAGGAATAGAAGGTAGAGAATTTTTTTCAAAGTATCCCTCAAGCCATAGATGGAGGAGTGAAGGGAGCCACCTGTATGGAAGAGGAAGTAAGCAGTGATTGGGGGTGGGGGGAGGTGAGGACCAAGCCCCTTTATTACTCAGTTCTTTCATTCAGCTCCAACTTGAAACTGAGCTGATCTTGTCAGTCTCATTGCTTCCTTCCTTGCCTTGCCCCACCCCACCCCACCCCGAAGACACAAGAATAAAAAAGATCAGTGAAAACTGATTAGGCCAGCCAGTTTTCACTCTGTTGTAGCTTGTGGAAGCACTTAGCAGCAACAGAAACGAGGTTTTATTTAAAAAATGCATATTTAGGCCATGTCTACAACTACAGGTGCTATAGCAGCACAGCTATAGCATTATAGCTATGCTGCTGTAGTAAGTACCATAGTGTAGAACAGTGGTTTGCAAACTTTTTTGCATTCACCTTACCATTAATGGAATCTGTCTGTCTGTGCCCCACCTCCTCCCCTCATTACTGTACTGCCAGGGTGGCTTCAGCAGCAGAGCTTGGGCCTGGAGGTAGGATGGGCTGGAAGCATGGCCCTCCCTCCCCTCTTCCCCCCCCCATGGGGCTGGCCCCAGCCTGGAGGTGGAACGGGATTGAGGGAGGAGTGAGCCTGGAAGTGTGGTGCATCCCCAATTGTTCTAGAGGGCACACCCCACATTTTGAGGACGACTGGTGTAGATACCACCACGATAGAAGGGGTTTTTCTGTAACTGTAGTAACTCCACATCCCTGAGTGACAGTAGCTAGGTTGATGGCTGTACTTGCACCGGAAGTTTAGGTCAGCTTGGCTGCAGTGCTTATAATCTAAAAATAACCTCCAGAAACATCTAACAAATCTGAGACTTTTTATCTATGTACTTTCTCAATGTCAAATAGATGCAAATATTAGCATTAAAACACTTTCAGGCAACTGTTTTAAGTTTGGAATTTGTTTTGCATTTAGAGTGTATTAAATTTGGTTTTATCAAATAAAATTATGGTAGGCATATTGCCCTCCCCATACTCCCTGATTGTCTCACCCCCTTCTCCCCCCTAAAAAAACTCCTTGATTGCTTGCCAGCTCCCTGCCTGCTCCACCTAGAGAGTAGGATTGACTGCATTTCCCTAAACTAAAAATGGGACATTCGGGATTGGCCGAAGCCACCTGCTGTTGCCACTTACAAAGAGGACATCTTAGAGTCCACCAAAATTCTTTGGCAAACTCCCTGTTCTGGTACCCGCTGCCAACAGAACAGAGAAGAGGTGCCAAGTTTCCTCATGGGACATAAGTTTTTTTTTCACATTTATGAATGCTGTGTAGGTGACAGTTTCCATTTTTGTTTTGATTTATTTTTTTGTATTTGACATGTTTGACCATCTTGGTATGGCCTAGGGCGTGGACTACCAATATTCAACAATGAAACGAAACTAAGACACCTCACATACCCTCTATTCTTTCACCCACAGTACCGTGCCTCCCAATTATTGCATCCACTGTACACTACAGACTAGCCACACCATAGTTTCAGAATACAGAATTCCACATTTGTTAATCCCCACCCCAAGTCTAACTTTTGGCATTAGTAAATATCTTTATTTTTCTCTCATGCTCAGTCAAGGGGGAAATAAATGTAGTTCTTTGCAATACTAATAGAAACTATCATAAGATGTATGTATGTATACCCTGATATATTGCATAAAACAAACTAATATGTAACTGGGAATTCAGAGAAATGGCAGAGGAAAATATATTTTGATACCTGTAGCATTAATTTGGTTTCTTACAGCTCCTATTGGACAAGTGCACCCTAATCAAAGGTTTGAAGTAGTGGGAATTTTTTTACTTAGTTTTTTACATTGGCGATATCAAAGGTTTTAGGTACCAATTTTAAAATCAAAGATCCAAAGTTCATCCAGCATTTACCAAATATTCCTGCCCCCTGGCCTTCTTGAAATAGACATCAGTTGAGAATGGAAAAGGAGAGTTGAAAATAAAGTTCAACTGCAGTGTTTAGCACTGAAAGCTTTCCTTGAAATTTTATTTCACGGAATATCTAATAGATAAACAAAGATCTGTGGAGAAGATTTAAAATAAATTCTCTAATCTTCATAGAGAATGTTTGGGGAAAATATAAATTGGAATTTATTACTCATGGCTTCCCCTCAAATTCCTTTCTGTAGAAAAGTCTAGTTGAAATTTAAAAAAAAAAAAAAAAAAAAAAGCTGCTTACTCTGTGGGTACATAACTGAAGTCATATTACTTTTGTCGAAATAAGTTTATCCAATTATCTAAATCACCAGGAGATCTTGTTGCATCTGGTGGTTATTAGTGAGAAGTGGAAAAAGTGGTATGTGGACTTGTTTTTAGGATTTGAACAGGCATCTCAGAATCCAAAAAATGTGCACTTTAATTGCTTCAGGAGAGGTTGGATATTGGTGTAGACATTCCTTTATAGTTTTCACAGTTTCCAAATAAACAACCTTTTAGTAGCACAATGGTGACATTTAAAGGGCATTGAGCCAAAATGGAAAGATACTAGTCTAGCATGGTTTAATAGGCTAGCAGGAAAGTAATGAACTTTTAAATTATCACTTAATTGTGTGACCACTTGGAATTTATAGTTTGTCGTTAAACTTCCTCATTGTGCCTTTTTAATGGGCTGATGTCATAGTGAATTGTAGGAACAAAGCCAATTCACTTTTCTAATTTGAGCTGCAAAAAAATTGAAGAATTTAATTAAATGATTGGACTTGAATAATTTTCTGATTAAGTGCAGATACTACAAACCTGCCCTTTCAGTTTTAAGAAATGAGACAATGGTGGCTGGCATTGACAAATTCCTGAACTGACTAGTACAATTCAGAACCTTGTCCAAAACTGAAATCTCAAGCTAACCTGGCTTATTTTTCCCCTCAAGGATGCATTGTTAAACAATTATAATAAACATACTGTTGACAGCATTTTTGTCTATGAATTAACAACCTGAAATATATTTTAATAGTGAATTGCCACATTCCAGAAACATGGTGATAGTTATTCTCAAAGAATGGAGACCTCTGTAAAATGAGGCCTTTTAATTTTGAAACATTGAAAGATTTTTGAAGGTATCTTAAACTGGATTTGTTCTTCAGTTTGAACTCAGGCTTTCAGGAATCCTGTGGGGGAAGGGAGGGGCACAATGAGGGATGGAGGACTTCCACTCTGAAATGTTCAGTATTAATATAATTAAGTGTTATCAAGGTTTTAATAAACTTATATTGACAAGGTTCTTATGAAATTCTCCTAATTTTTGTACTAGAAGAACAATTTTATTCAGAACTTTTTCCAGCAGGTTTAACAATTTCTCTGAAAAGTCTGACTATGAATACATAACAGGAGCAGATTGTTTTTTAGTCTAGTAAACTCTACAGAACAAAAACAGAGTAGCTAGATTTTATTCCTTGTGCATCAACAAAATTGTTTAGTGCGTTTGAGTTGGTTACAGTTCACACCTCACTGAACGCATTTGGGTTGGTATCACTTGATGATGATAGTAATATAAAAGTTTTTATATCAAATGTTCTAGTTTACAAAATACTCCAAGACACAAAATTTCAATGCCATTTCTAATAACTTTTAAGAGAAGGTTCATACTCTAGCAAATAAATCAAGATCACAATCTTTTTCCACACCACTCCATAATCTATAAATGTTAAGATAGAGACAAAATCAATACATGCCAAGTTATTACAAATTGAAGATGTGGTACAACAGTGTAAATTATGTGGGTAGCAGAATGTGCCATTAAATTAAACTAGAATATAGTAATATTGACTCTAATCTAGTGGTCGCCTACAAGGTGGAGTTACTCCAGATTATCTGTTCCAGATTAACTACATGTGTGGAAGCTTTCATTCCAGAAAAAGTGTGTTTTATCCCAAATTAGCTTAATCTTTTTCCAAATTTACTCTAATACCAAAAATATAAAAGCATTCCCTTGATTGTTTTATAGTGGAATGGAAGTGAGAGAGAGAGGTGAATGGACAGTTTAACTTCCTGTTAGGAGGATCATAGTTATTTGCTTACTTTTCTGACCATAAATATTTATGCTGAGCTAACCAAAACTGGCAGCAATCTGGCTAATTCGTATTAACTATGGAACCTACTGAGACTGTTGCCTAAAATTTCCAAATGAAAGATAAAGGAGTAGAAAGTAGTCTTGTCTCGTACTGCATAGAGTATAAAGTGAACTCCTACTGTGGCCATAAACATCAGTTTAGTGGCTGAAGGTACATGTATCCAGAATCCTCCAGTAGTAGTTCTGGCACAGCATCAGGTGTCCATAGGTAAGGTTGCAACAGGTTCCATTACAAGCCCAATTTTGGCCCTCTTCTAAAATTTACAAATCTCATGGCCTTAAAATGAGTAAACTGGGACTGAAGTAGAACTTATTTTACTAAATTCCAAGCAAATTTGACACAGGATTCAGGAATAACTCCCTAAAAATAGAATTGTTCAGGCAACTGTTGATATTTTTTCATTTGCCACTCTGTAGCCAAAACCACCCAAGAGTGAGAATTTTGTTTGCAGAATTCCCCACAAATGAGAATTAATGTACAGAACCAAAGTTTTAGTTAATATTTGAAGTTAGAAATTTTGATCAACTCTTGAACTGAAACGGCTTCAAATTAGTGACAAAGTAATGTGTAACTTGATCTCTGGAACTCCTAGGACAGTGTGGTGTTGGGGTCCCACAGACTTCTTTTGTGAAATTCATGAGATTTGCAGGGTAGGTGTAGGGACTGGCAGGGGATTTTGAGGAAACCTTGAATTGCCTTTTAGAAAAACACGTGGAGGACTTTCGGCCTGCAAGGCTGGAAAAACCAGCATATTCCCTCAAGTGCTGAATTTATTTGCACACTGAGTCACTTAACACTGTTCAGAGTCAAAAACTTTTCAGTTGTTGTAAGTAACAACCTGGTTTTATTTTGGGTTGTGTAAACCAGCAGAGGGAATACAGCTATTTATTTCTATAATTAGGGTGTTTTTGTTTTTGTTTTTCTGTGTTCATCTAGTGAATTCCGATAGTTGAATACTTACGTTGGTCCTGTTAAAGGAGTAGCATTAATTTATTCCTTTTCCTTCACCCTGATTTGGTTGGCTGTTTTCAGTATATCCTTTCATTTTCCATAAACTTAAGATACTTCAAAAAATGCCATTTAGGTTTTAGACTATTGATCAAATGATGCTGACTGTCTTCTACAGGTATCCAGCCTCCTCAGTGTAAAGAGCCTAAAGGCCTGTAAAAGCAGATAGCTAGGTTGCCTTCTAGTTGTTTGTCTTTATTGGTTAGTAGGGGTGATGAGCAACGAGTGAGGGGTGATTGGCATGACAGCTGCCATACAAGAGGAGGAAAAGGGGGTAGAAACAAGAGCCATTCTTGGCTGTTACTGGAGCTGCCATCCACCAACAGAAGAATGCTTAGAGGAGGAGGAAAAAGAGGCAGCTGAGCAGCATGTGCAGTAGGGTTAGAAGGCTGCACAGTTCCTTTAGAGGAAAAGGGAATCGAGTTGCATGAAAATATGTGCAGAGGGAGATGGGGGACACAAAATGAGACTGATTATCTTTCTTCAAAACAACAAACATTTATTTCATTAAGTATGTCTAAAAATACATGTACTTATTTTTCCAAGTAAGCAATTGCTCTATTTGACATATAGATATTAATTCAATCACAGAAGGGGAAGTAGACTGCAAAGCAATCTCTGGAAAGTTGACTATATCTGAAAAAGTGGCAGGACCACTCATCTCTTGTGTTTTTTCTTGAGTAATACACTAAATAATTCACCAGACATTATCTGAGATGTTGGCTCTTCTAGCTCTATTTTAAAGGATATTGCATAAGTAAGGAAATCTAATGAATTTTCCTCTATTCTTTATAAGGGTGAAGATGTCAACCGGACACTGGAAGGTGGGAGGAAACCTCTTCACTATGCAGCAGATTGTGGGCAGCTTGAGATTCTGGAATTTCTGCTATTAAAAGGAGCTGATATTAATGTATGTTTAGCAAATTGCAGGTAGATTTTAGATTGACATGTTATGTGCCTTGTGTAATTGTTTGGATTAGATGTGCAAAGTGCTTTTTGTAAAAGCCTCATTGTGAAAGACTGAAGCAAATGTCTCAAGTGAAATACACCAATTTCATGTAATTGAGAGAGATCACTGAGTGAAATGTTTAAAGAACAAAACAGACTTGAAGCATATCTATATGTTCATTTTAGCATGTAAATTACACGCAATGTAGAAATTAAGTTCTATTTGCTAGTTTCCATTAAAAATGCAAGCTAAGTCTGGTCAGTGAAAACCAGGATTCAGCAGTCACATCTGGCACTTTGCAGATAGATGAGAGTTAAGATATTGTGGAGTTGTACATAGCTGTATCGGGAGAAGATTTTTGTTTAGACTTAAGTTATGACAGAGTTGCTGCCAAGGGAAACTTTTTCTCTCCTATTCACCCAGAGGTTTGTGTGGACTACAGTTAACACCTCTCTAAACAGTACACTTCAATAATTCTGTGCACTTTAAAACCCCTAAAACTTTGGAATGTTTGGAATTGAACAGCTAAGGACTTAACTTACAAGTCTCTCTTCTTTGCTTCCTTGGGTTTGGGAAAGGTGGACATTTTCTTTCAACTTGTGTTCTCTCTCCTGATTTCCTTTTCCTTCTGTGTAGCTATTCTGTATAGTGTGGCCTTAATATATCTTTAACAATTGGCCCCTGCTTCGCTCCAAAATCAACAAAACAAAACTAAATGGACTTTCCAGCAAGGCAAATAAATCAAACTTGGTGTTTTGAAGCCAAGCTGTTGTGGACATCTGAGCCAAGAAAGTTGTCCCAAAAGTTACAAGTCTGCAACAGGAAAATCTTTTAAAACAGTAACTTTCAAACTCCTGATGTGGTTTTTTTTTTTTTTTTTTTTTTTTTAATGGGGGTAGTTTTTTTTTAAATTTTAATTATATTAAAAATCAATGTACATAGCATAAAAGCTAAATGTGACCTTTTTAATATAAGTGTGAACTTGTGCTTAAAGTAAATGTCTTGGTTCCTGTCTTTACAGGCTCCAGATAAACATCATATCACACCACTCCTATCAGCAGCCTATGAGGGCCATGTCAGTTGTGTGAAATTGCTTCTGTCAAAGGTGAGACTTAAATGTTTACCCAGTACTAGCTCTTTTAACCTGTCCATTAATGAAGTTCAGTACTCTGACTTTAACAGTAACAAGGTGGACCATGTGGGTTCAAAATAACTGAACAGGATAAGCATTCATGTCATCAGACCAGTGGCCGTCACTTCATTATACAGAAACTAGCGTCTGGTGCTGCTGATTTCCTGTGCATGGGCCAAGGGAGCAGGAAGAAGAAGTAGTGGTTGTCTACTGGTTTTTGGGTTTTTTTGGTCCGACCACCATTCGGCATTCCGTATTTTGGTAGACGCAACAAACTTGATTTCTAGCAAACATATTGGATTCTTAAAAAGCAAAGTGACCATGGAAAAATCCTACTTACAAACTTCTTTTCTCACTATTTTCTTTAATTCTAAAATATCTTTTTATCGCCTCACTCTTATTTGGGCACTGTTATGCAGAGCCCTATAGTCTGTATTGGTTGCAGTAGAAGTAGAAAATCTGTTTAGTGAGTAGAATTTAGTTGAAACAAGAAGTTATTTTACTGAACTCTTAAGATCATTGTCAAAATGGAGTACAGCTTTCTCAGTTGAATGACTTGCAAGTGTAGATATAATGTCAGGCTTAGTCTCTTTGCTGACATCCTACAGTTTCTGTAACTTTATTATTACAGAACTGATACACTTTGAGAAACTAGTAAAAGCATAAATTAAGATTGCTCTAAGTGTATTACTGATACTTAATTAATGAAATTTCAGAATACAGTGCTATTACAATCTTCCCTCTTCCTAGTGCATACCTTGTGCAACACTTGTTCATCAATACCTTTTACCCCTTAGCTTCCCTTTAGGACACATGCCTGTAAAATATCAGGTGAACTTGCCTGTTTTTCCTGAGTCTACTTTGAGGGCCCTGCAGATCTCTTCAGAATCCCACCAACTGACTACAACTTTTGGATGTGAAAAACAAACAAACTTCTAATGATTAAACATAATAGCTGTCACTAACCCTTCTACTACTTACTACACTAAGGAGAACCTAATATTATAAGAGCCAAGGAGTGCTGCTTTTTCCAATCACAGTCCAGCTCCCCAGCCCCTCTGTGATCTATCTCACCTAAAGCGCCAACTGACAATCCTTCAAATTCAAGCCCCCCAAAGTTCCGAACAGGCAGTTTCGGTAGAGCGTCTATTCAAGAGTACAAGCTCCTGTGTTTTTTTTGTGCATCCCAGCAGCTTATGTTATTTTTGGTCTTTGTCCCACAACATACTTAGTATACAATTTTGCTTAATGCTTATCCTACAACATCTAATTACACAATTTCAAGTTAACATTGTAAATTCTCCACAAATGTGAATATATTTCAAACTGCGGTTAGGGTTTTCGTGGCCCAGGAGGTAGAACTCTTCCTGAGTTATTCACAAATTAATTAAAACAATTGTTAAAGGGTTCTGCTTGGAATATATATTACTTCTTATTTAGATTACCAACTGATTTATTGACAAGAAAAGGC
The DNA here is from genome assembly GCF_026122565.2 of Emydura macquarii macquarii. Classification (NCBI taxonomy): domain Eukaryota; kingdom Metazoa; phylum Chordata; order Testudines; family Chelidae; genus Emydura; species Emydura macquarii. The sequence continues at coordinate 5,970,023 of NW_027133667.1, forward strand.
ACACCAAAAGAACTTAGTATGATCACAGCTAATGGAGTATATAAATATGAATTCTAAAGAGGTACAAGAAAATTAAGACTGTGTCTCTGGTTTTTATCACAGTAGCAGTGTTAATTTTCAAGTTAATTTCCTTTTTAAACTGTTCTGGTGTGGTAAGGTACTATGGCACATCTCATACATAAGTTAGGGAAATGCAGTCTAGATGAAATTACTGTAAGGTGGGTGCACAACTGGTTGAAAGACCATACTCAGAGTAATTATCAATGGTTCGCTGTCAGACTGGTCGGATGAATCTAGTGGGGTCCTGCAGGATTCAGTCCTGGGTCTGGTACTATTCAATATTCTCATTAGACTTGGATAATGGAGAGGAGAATAGCCTTATAAAATCTGCAGGTGAAATTTGGGAGCGGTTGCAAACTCTTTGGTGGACAGGATTACAATTCAAAACAAATTTGAGAAATTTGAGGATTAGTCTGAATTCAACTAGATGAAATTCAATAAAAACAAGTGCAAAATCAAATACTCAACTACAAAATGGGGAATAACTGGCTAGGTGGTAGAACTGCAGAATACGATTTGGTGGTTTATAGTCATTTGCAATTGAATGAGTCATCCAGTGAAAAAGGCTATTGTTATACTGAGGTGTATTATAGGAGTGTTTATACGTGGGTGGTAATTGTCACAGTCTACTTGGCACTTGTAAGATCTCAACTGGTGTACTGTGTCCAGTTCTGGGCACCATGTTTCCAGAAAGTTGTGAAAACATTGATGAGAGTCCAAAGGAGAGCAACAAAAATAAAATTTCAAAAACCTGACCTATGAGGAAATGTTTAACCAAAAAAAAAGTTTCCTTTTGGCAATGTTTCATTTTGAGAAAAGGAGATTGAGGGCTGGTCTACACTACACAGTTAGGTCAACATAAGGCAGTTCGTCAACCTAAATATGTCATTGTCTACACCAGGGGTGGGGAATGTCTGGCCCGCGAAATCATTTGGTTTGGCCCTGGCGGCGGCGGGGAATTCGGCGGCGGCGTGGTTTCGCAGCGGCGGCGGCGTTCCGTGGGGGGGGCAGTGCCCGCCGCCAAAACTCTGCCGCCGTTTGCCCCTTTTCGGCGGCGGGGGGACTTCGGCGGCGGGCACTGCCCCACGCCCCCCACGGAACCCTGCCGCCGCCGTGAAACCGTGCCGCCGCCGAATTCTCCCCAGCCGCCAGGGCCACCATCAGGCCCTTGACATAAAAAAGGTTTCCCACCCCTGGTCTACACAATAGCCTTCTTCCCACTGATATAAGTGCCCTACTACACTAGCATCGTAACTCCACTGCCACAAGAGGTGTAAGTCTCTTATGTCAGTGTAGTAGGGTGAGGCAGTGTCTATGTAGACACTGTCCCATACACTGGCTGTTGACTGTCTTGTCAATTTCACGGCTTCGGACAAGAAGGCCAGGAAGCTAGAGCCAAGCGCCCCTCCTCATTCCCGCCCTGCACCCCCAACATCCCCTGGCTGCCCTGGAGAGCTGGGTGGCTTCATACTCCATTCCCAGTTGGGGGTCAGGTCAAGAAGCCAAAGTGCCCCCACCCCGCCGGGAGCAGGGCAGCCATGTCAATTTCACAGCTGCAGGAGGGCAGCCAGACTTCTGCAGGGAGCTGCCATGGAGTTGAGAGGCTGTGCTCAGTTCTCCATATTGCCCCTCCTAAGTTGGTGGAAGCACTTCTGGTGAGGATGCACATCACTGCCCAAAGGAAGGTAATGTGGACATGAACCTCCAAGGTAAATACTGCAGTGACTGTAAGTTGACCTAATATAGGTTGAGTTAAGTTTCTAGTGTAGACATACCCTGAGGGTGAACCTGATAAGTCTTCAAATATGTTAAAGTCTATTATAAAGGGAATTGTGATTGATTGTTCTCCAAGTCCACTGAAGATAGGACAAGAAGTAACTGCTTAATCTGCGGCAAAGGAGATTTAAATTAGATATTAGGAAAACTTTCTAACTAAAGGGTAGTTCGTCTCTGAAATAGACATCCAAGGTAAATTGTGGAAGCTTAATCAATGGAAATTTTTAAGAACAATTTGATAAACACTTGTCAGGGATGGTCTAGGTTTACATGTCCAGCACGTTGAGCTGAGGCAGGACAATGATGACTTCTTGAGGTCCCTTCCAGCCCTGCATTATCATGCCTTGCATGATTCTGGAAGGGGTGTGAGATTTTCCTTAAATAGCCAAAAGCTTCAGGTGCATTTTATCCAAGTTAAACATTGAACCTCACTGTTGTCTGAGTCAGGCTTTTTCATAAATACATCACTGTCCACCTGGTGTACAATAGCAATGTTGATATAAGTTTAGAAGCCTGAACGCAAGTGTCAACCAATTCTTACACACTGATACCTCAAAGCTGGATATGGTCATAATGCTGTTACAGTCTTGTATAAGTACCTCCAGATTAATTACAAATCTTCATGGAACTGATTCACCACAGCTTACTACAGTGTTTTGCCAAACATAATGCAGATATTGGCTTTCATCAGCCAGTGTTAGCTCATGACTTAAAAAAAGTTAAATTGTATGTCTTCCAATACATAAAATTTGCCTCAGATTTTTCTGGCTGTTTGTTTGAAATGTTTACCTTTTAATAAAAAAGCCTATGGCAACTGCCAGTTTTCTAATTCTTCAGGCAGAGTTTAGTGTTGCACTGTTCCAACTTCCTTCAGTTAGCCAATACCAGTGGAAGCAATGGGTTAAAGTGTTGCATTTCGGGACTCAGCTATACTTGAACTTTCTGTCCAGATCAGTTAAATATCTGAGGTGGTGTTCTCAGTGATAAGACAGACCTGTTCAGTGTATTAAACACCTTAAGACCCTCATCCAAGTGGCATATTGTTATGCTTTGTCTGTTTCATGATCTGAATTACTCATGCTTTTGAAGTGCAGTTACCTAAACTGTGAAACAATTTTAAAATATAGTCAAGTCTGCATGTGACTAGCTTAAAGCTAAAAAAAAATGTGTTGAAAAATGACTGGAGGAAGGAAGTCCATTTAACAGACTATAGCTTAAGCAGAGAATCAAGAATATATAGGAGTTGTTAAATGAGAGAGACTTCTTCATAATGGGGTTTAGAGTGAGCAAAGCGCAGTTTCCAGCTCAGTGATGGCTCGATCTGACACTGTGTGCTTTAAGTTTATTTTGAAACACTTCTAAAAGACTTCACATCAAAGCCCACAAAGACCTGACTGCTTAGTTTTGTACCTTTGCATGTGGCTAAACAAGACAGTCATATTCATTACAAAATCAACTCTTATATTGGCGGTTATATTTCGTCCTGCAAAAGAGATACTTTGGTTTTGATTCTGCTGTGTTCCTATCATCAAATCTTTCAGGTTTCTGAGCTGAAGTTACTTTTAACTTCCTCTGCAAATATAATGAAGTAATGTTGCAGAAAGTGAAAGAGCATTTAGAAGTCCAAATATAGGAAAAACCTAGGTTTAGAATGTGTTGTTTTTTTTAGGATGGGAGGAAATCCATTCTACCCTGTCTGAAGACCTATGACTTTGACAGAACATTTGATAGAAATGGCCAATGGGTAACTAACTATAAGTGGCCTTCAGAACCTGTTACTGTGGGAAATACAAATACAGTTAGCTTTTGAAATGGAGGGCCTCTATTTTTAGCTGTCCACCTTAACATAGGAGAATGTGTTCATTTTTCTGTGAAACTTTGTCTGTTAATCCTATGTAACTGATTCCCTTGGGTGAGTTGGAGACAGTTAGATCCCAGCTGAAAGTCAGATTTAACTCCCAACTGCTGAAATCCAGCCTTTCATGTATCAGGGCTTGTGGGGGAAGGGGGAGGAAACAGAAGCAGTACTCAGCATTTCTCTCTCTTTCTTCTAAGTAACTTCTAAAGTGGAGTATTTTGTCACATAATAGGATTTTGACCCCCTATTTGCTGCTTTACAAATGGGATCAAAGGTGGAGATGGGTAGAACTGATACTGTCCCAGACAACCCCAAAAGGTGATGGTTCTTCCAGAATAGTACAGATGTCAGCTGGAAGACCAATGAACTTGTAGCAGGATTGGTAAACAGTGACAGGTTTGCCTTCTGGACCATTTCTCTGTACATTTAGTAATCCTGCTGCTACAAAAGATACTATTTTAGATATATCCACCCCTGTCTCAGCAGGCTACGTCTTAATTACTGTTGCCTACTCAGGCTGAAAATATCTCTTCTGTTGCTTGAATTTGAATCCCAGTTAACTGAACCCTGAGAACATGATACGCCCTACCCCTTTCTCCACACACTTGTGATGTCAGCCCTACTGTCAAATACAAAATTGGTGAGGAGAGGTTCATGACTTAACCACCTTGTTAAATAATATTTGTTTTTATTCAAGATGAGGAAATTCTGAAATGTTAACTTATGCACTTCCTGACTTCCTTGTTCTGTTAACATTACATTGATGTAGAATTTTTGCATTTAATAATGCTTCTAAGTGGATAATTGATATAAGTAAAGGAACAAACAGTTTAGTGAAGTAGGAAGAATATAGACCATTTTCATGCGTGTAGTTGAGTTATGGTCATTAAAGTAGAATAAGGAATCCAAGTGAAGAACAAGTAGGAAGGATCTTTTAAGTGAAAATGTCCCCCTACCACTTGCTGCATATGTGGTTACTGAAGATTTTATTTAAAACCTGAGATTTTTACTATCAATACATTACCTTTTTGTATAAGACTCTGACAAGACCTTGGTTAGAGTATGTTCTCTGCACCAAGAACTGTTCAAAGAGTGTGAGTGCAAAATGTGTGCTATTATAAAAGTGTAGTTTTGAAGAAGAAAGTTAGGCTTTGTTGAGGTGACCTACATTACAAAAGCTTTAAAAATTCTAGGGGAGAATGATTCAACTGATGCAGGGAAACTGTTTGTTCTTGCACAGGGCATAAAAACGGAGCTTGCTTTAAAGATTACTCTATTTGGAAGCAGTAAAAGCATTTAGACACAACTTATTTGCATAGGATACTAAATGTATGGAAGTTAAGGTCCATTGAAGCAAGAAACTTTCAAGCTGTGATCCTTTGAGATGAGATTGTAACTGCAAAAACTTTGATAGTCTCTTGAAATTGCAGGACAAAGAAATTCTGGACCATTTGGGTTTTAGTACCTAACAATTAATCAAACTGCTGTGTTGCAGCATTGAGAGACCTCAAAAGAAATCTTGAGCCTGGCAACGTTTGCAGTTGGTGTATGCAGGTAAACCTCAATTATATCAAACTCAGGGTTATCCAAAACTCCTTTGTGTCTCATAATTTAAATTTATGTAGCAATCCGCAAGTATTTCCATAACACTGACATCTAATTGGGGTTTACCTGTAATATTTATCAATATATTGGAAATCTGAGCTTGTCTGTGACATACAGAGATGTAAAAATTCCTGTACATCATAGCTGACTGCTTCCAGTATAGTCTTTATTAGAATCTTATGTGGCCTCTGTTAAAATAGACTTTCTCCACATTGTCCAGTTTGTGTTTGGTTCTCTCACTAACAGTTATTCTAAGTATTTAAATAAAACACCTAAAATTAGGTAAATGATTAATGAATTTAGGGTTTTGGATCTAGTCCCTTTTGAACACTTATAACATGGACATTTGTCAATTAATTCACCTTTGAGAAGTGTCTGACATTGATAAAAATCAAGAAAACTGACTTGAGGCAGAATGTTCATCCTTCACCTGCCTTGTTGGAGTCAATAAGATATGTAGAAATAATTCAGTTTTGCCTTCAATACCTGGACATGAGGGGGAAGATGGAAGATTGTAGGTGAAACTTTATTCTTGCCTCTGAATTCCCTAGCTCTTGCTGTTTTACAGCCCAGCGCTTTAGGATTTTCATATTTTTTGTGAAAATATTATATGATATGCAATTTCTTTACAGGGTAATACGAGAGTGCAGTTTAAACTTCTCCTGATTATACCCGGTATACTCTTTTAAAATCATTACATTTCTTAGCAAAATTCTGTCTAACCTCTGGAGTGGCAAAGTAGATAAGAATATCTACAGAAACTGTAAATAAGAATTGTTGTACTGCTGTGTGAAATTTGCATAGCAACTGTCCATTACGATCAGCTCTTACTGTTAGAAGTACAAAATATTATAAAATGAGCTGAATGCAAATGGGGTTAACAATGTGCAAGACAACATAACTAAAATATTATTTACTGCAATAAAATACTAAAAAAAAAAAAAAAAAGGCATACCTCATCCACTGTGCTAAATACTGATGATGTAGCTCTTGGCCCACCTAGTGTACACTAGGTGGTAGGGATGATACAATTGTGTACCAGGTTTTAAAGATAGTTAACCCAGATTAAACATTTCTAACTATTGAACATTTACCTACCTACACGCCCACTCCTGGTTCTGCTTTTTCCTCCTTTCCATTAAATGGGGAGCTCCATTTCTTTGCTGCCTATCTGCTGCAGGAGAATAATTTTCCTGGCCCTCCCAAAAATCCTAAGGCCAGCACTGGTCCTGTGGTCAGAAATCTGGTATACTGCAATTTTTGCATAGGTAGAAATCTCCTTGCTATGCTTGTACCTTAATGCATAAAAGTCAGGTTTGCTTACAAAAGAAATGAGTAAAACTCAAGCTAAAAACTTAAAAGCAAAAGGTTTTGTCTCACCATATGCTGTAGCAGTCTGTACTAGCTGAAAAGCCTTCCAGCTAGGACCACCCTTCCCCCAGTTTAGTGATGCTTTCTTTGTTTTCCAAGTGTTGTAGCTGCCATGAGCAGAAATGGGGCAAAGGGAGGTGAATGGGAGGCCACTGTCTCTCATTTTTATACCCTTCTTCCCTCTTTGAGGATTATCCCCAGCTGGGGTACAGACAATAAGCAGTCTCTTGTGGACGTAAGGTTTGAATTGTACCTGTGATGAAAAGTTATAAGAATCAGAAAATGTTATGAGCAGTTTAAGTTAAAGGTCCCATGTATTAGCCCGGTGAGCAAATGACTTAGAGACTTGCTTTCCTTTCTTCATGTTCCATTTCATTGTTCAGGAAATGGGTGAAAATTTAGTTACGGTTACATTACCCTAACTTCTTACTGTGTTTATCTTCCCTCTATTTAATGCTAATTTCCTTGATAAAATGTCTAAAGCAAAATCTGAATCTGCATGTGGATTTTAGAGCATTTTAAAATCTTGTAAACTGGAAATGTTGGTCTTGGATCAAGACTTCCAAAAGGAGTCCCTGCAGAATACAAGCAGAGAGCAAGGAAAACTTCTGGCTTCAACAGAGTTCTAGTCTTACTAGACATGCTCATGGCACTCTTTAGACGTATCATTTTGACACACACCCATCTGGAGTTGCATATTTTTAACTTTTTCATTATTGATTTCCCCAAGGGGCAACCGGTACTATGCACTAGCTAAGATAAACGTTGAGCAACTAAGATCAGCTTGGAGAGGATCAGAGCCAGAGTTTGAGCCCCAGGTGTGGGTAAATAAAGTTAAGAGCAAGATGACTTTGTAAAATGCTGTTTTGGGGGGATTTATATCTCAGGAACTCCTTGCTCAAATAATCCCAAATTTGAGTCACTAACACTACTCAGCACCCCCATAAAGAAATTTACTGTGTAGGCCAGGTTAACTATGTGGATTTTGGAGAAATTACAATAGTTCTTTTCAAACAAAAACCAACACTCAATCTTAACTACATCAGAGATAGAGCTCTATTATAATGTGAAGGCATGTATACATAGAGGGACTGCGAAGAGACCGTGGGAATTAGGGTGGAATGAGAGCTTGAAGCAGGAAATGGGAAGGCCACAAGCGCAGTCAGGACTCTTGGAGCACTCGAATATTGTACTTGAATACAAGGATGCTGAGAAACTGGGAACATTCCAATACCTTACTTCTCTGTGTCTTTGTTTTGTTGTGATTTCTGTCAGACTGGAGCAGTTACTTCTGAATCAGTGGTGCCACAGAGACTACATTAACTTTGGAGTATATGAATAGGAATTCTGATCTGGAACTAGTGTGGATGTGAGAGCCTGTTAGGGAGTGATAATACATTGTGTTCTCTGTTCTCTTGTCATCTGTACAGGGGTAGAATTAAAGGTGTAGGGAAAATTCTGCCTTAACTTTGCACTTCTTGATTTTCTAACATTTAAGCATTGGGTATTAAATATCCATGTTCAGGAAAGATACAAAGAGAATAGAGCACTCAGTGCAAGCATCCTTAACTCTACTTTTCTTTTTAGAATCTGTTAATATGCATAAAGTTTGATCCATCTCTGGAATTCCCTGTTGGCTCTAGTAAGAATGGAAAAGCAATTTTTCATCATTTGATTGGCCTTGGAGAGTAACCATCAATAAACTAGAGGCTTGAATTATCTTTATGGATTTGAAATGCTCAGTGGAATTTCAAATGGGGGATAAGAAGAACTTTTCTGAGAGCAAAAAGATATAGCTGGTACATAGTTAAAGATACTGCTTTTAATGCTTCTCCTGTTGCTGCTTCTGGTCAATACTTGAACAATACTGAGGTTGGTTACGAGGGAATTCTCTCTCAGGCTTTGACCTACTAATGTATTTGCACTGAAGTTCCTGGGGGAATGGAAATTTAGAACAAAATTTAGTATAATAGTTTTGATCTTATCTTTTAAGAAGAACAAACATTATTTTCATGTGTTATGGAAGCATGATCTTACGGTTAAGGTATTTGAACTTTTGGTTTAATACATCAATATACCTTAAGACGGTGATTATTATACAAGTACAGGCATTTTCATCTAATATGAAAGTCAAATGTAATCAATCATTAAGTAATATGTAATCTGTTCAAGAGACACGACATTTACATTTCTTCAATGCAAAATAACATACAAAAGAACCTATTGATGTTTAGCATGATATTTGTGAGTGATTCAGTATAAATCTGACAAGACTCTTTCATAAAGTTATGGCACTGAGACACTTGACTCTCCTGAAGTGCATGGTTTCTGTTCTCTTTCTACACGGTTTCCCTAAGCCAGATGCTTCCGCAAAAGTTAGCGGTGTCTGTTTCTCATAGTCTTAGCCCTTCAGAGCTCATGCTTCAGTGGAAATACTGTTTCTATTCAGGCATTTTTCTCTAAAAAGTAGAAATTGATTTGTTCAGTTTGATTTATTACTTGCACCAAAGTGAGGTGTATTTTGAAAATGTTGAGATTGCAGGTGATTGAGTGTTCTTGAGCATTGCTGTCACGCTAATCATCGTGATCCGCTGCAGTCAATTACAGGCATGATTTTGACAGATTGGGTTCATTAAATGTTTTTGGATCAATTGTCTTTTTCTGATGGTTCAGGCCTGCCTGATATCACCTAATACACAAGCACTGATAAACCATCAGGTTCAGCTTGGCAACTTCCTGAGGGACAAAGGTAACATTTTTCTTTGGGATTACTGATAGATAGGGCTGAGAATTCTTCCATATTGTGTTATTCCTGAAACCTTTAATAAAGGGTCAAAACTCACTAATACTTGTTTGGTGTTCCTAGCCTCTAGGTTTGCAACAAGTTATGCAATTATTGAAACAGATTTAAGTAGCAAGAATTACTCTTTACGGTAGGGGACATGTCAAATACATGTGAACTCCTTTCTATACATTACAAGAGCAAAAGATAGTTTGAGGGAAAATTCCAGTTTCTTGGGGTACAAAACCAAAATGTGGGTTACTCCTTTTATTTCTTTACTTTCTTTAGCATACAGGTTAATTCCCATCAAAACTTTCATAGCTAGTAGAGTCACCAGGGAATACTAATCAGAATAGTAGATACAAGTTCCATGGTTTAATGCCAGGTTCCTGAGTGCTCTAAATTAGTATTTTATATTGAAAAAGTTGTACCTAGGGAAAAATAGAACTGTATTTTCCCATTTTACCAGTACCTGCAGTCTCATACTATCCAATACCTAAACAATGGATAGTAATATAACTCATGTGATGTTTAAAATAAGTGTGTGAAATGTTGACCTTCTGAGGTGCACAGCAAATTTTTGAGGTTAATGCACTTGGGTTCCCCAATAAATTAGCACTTTGTCCTACCCCTTTGAAAAGAAAACTGGGCTACTGAAGTAATTCTCTCTTCTTCTGTGGTGCAATAAGACCTTTGTGGCTGAGTATACAACTAATATGAAACTGTTTCAAATGAATTTGAGACATAACCTGAGATGCAATGTTAAAAAATAACCTTTTGATAGAGGAGTGATCTTCAAATCTCAGTGGTTCAAGAGCCAAATTAGTGATCAGTGTTGCCCAAAAGAGCCAGAGTAGTGTGAATTCATGGTTTCATTTACCATACAACTATTTAAACAGTATGATGGGAAATATTTAGTGTTTTATACATATAATTCTCACAGCAAAATGTCTGACCAAGCAATTACTTTATAAATACAATTGATTGGTTTATGCTTTTACTATGTTGTTAATCTAATTGATTAACCAGTGTGTTAATATAGTGCTGTAAAGAGCCGCAGGAGACACATTAAAGAACCACTTTGCAGTTTGTGATTCTCAGTCTGAGGATCATGGTAGTAGAAGGTAATTTTTTGTACTTAGCATTTGCCAGGAAATTACTGTAAATTCTCTAGATTTGTATATTAAGAAAGTTACATGAAGCATGAAGTGCACACTTACGAGCTCCCTGGCAAGCAAGTTTGATCTCCCTAATGCTATTTCTGATCATTTTGACGTGTTTTTTTTTTTCTTTGAAAAAAACCCAAAAACTTCTTGGTTTGGAAGCATAAAGATTAATTAATAGCCAATATGTTTACTTAGCAAAACTTAGTTTCAAATCCTAGTTGGGTGTCACATTAGAATTAATTTGGCCTTTCCCTCCTGTGTGGGCATGGGGCTGAATCCCAGTTTCTCAAAGATATTTCTACTCCAAAAAGTCTTAAGGCTCATTCATACAATGACAGTTTTGCAAGTTGAAGTGAATTGGCAAAAGTGTGTGGACAAGCCCTACACAGTTTCTTGAATTAATCTTGGTTCACTCCTGCACTGAAAATCCTTTACTTGTGCACACTAAACTTGCCCACATTTTTGAAAAAGCCCTGTTTCTTCAATTCTAGGGAATTAGGGTGATAGTGAAAAACTGTAAATGACCCATTTAATTTCCATTGAGTGCAGAATGTGTGACTTCAGATGGGAAAATTAAAGGAAAGTGGACAAACTGCAGTTGTTTGGGGAATCAGAATTGGGACAAACATTTCAATAAATATAGGTCTGGTTTTTAAAAAAAAAAAAAAAATCAGTGGAATTGGGAAACAATCTATGAAACGTTTGAGACCTCTGAGCTACTAAAATACAATGAGGTATTGTGCTAGGTACAGTATATGTGCATGAAAACACTGCACCTACCCTCCAAAATATGTAGTCTAAATCTGAAATAGACGAGAATTGGATTAAATATAGTAAATTCCTCAATGCTTGTTAGATAACATCTGTTTTTTTCCCTCCACTTCACTTAATCTAACCAGAGGAAAAGATAAATTATCAGCTTCTTCAAAGATTTTTAGAGGTTGATTTTCTTTAGTTCAACCCTGTGATTTCACCAGAAAGTGAGGGAGTGCATCCTCAGCCCTTGGAGTGCCTGCAGATCACCTCTGATGCATTTCATGTCATCTGTCTTGAGACTCAGTACCAAAGTGAATCTCCTGGGCAACATGCTCTGTTGTTGCCAATTTTAATCTTCTTTTTTAAAACAGAACTGCCATTTGGATTATTACAAAAAAGAAATTTTCTCAACAATGTATATTTTTAAAATTAAGGGACTTGTAAGTCTGCTGGCTTTTCATAGAGCTCTTAAAGGACTTGCAGGTCTAATTGGTGACCAGTAGGGTTACAATGCAGTTAATAAATGCCAAACAGTGTTAGTGCTCTAAATAAACATTGCCTTCACAGATTGCCTACCCCTGCTTAGAGGGAGTGGGGAAGGAGTATTGCTTTGCAAGTCTGCCTTTCAGATTCTGGGCAGCTCCAGTAGGTTACTGTTGTAGCAGCACAGAACAGTGTTGCCCACATCCCTTTGTCTTGTACATTCCAGCCACTCACATGTGATTTCCATGTGAAAGAGGCCTTGATAAGAATAACAATCAAGGTTTTTTATATAGATCCTTTCATTCAACTGGATCCTGAACTTTATGTAGTCATTTAAAATTTGATGCATGAAGAGGCAGTACTCCTAATAAGGAAAAGTCCCAACTACTGAGTCTCCATTTCTGAAGCACCTGGATTTTTCTTGGTCTAAGTACAGTCAAGATGAAACCTGCCTATATTAAGAATTTTGTGAAATTTGAGCTGAAGCAACAAAATCTACCTCAAAATTCATGACTCCTCCATTTACAATGAAATGAAGATAAGTAGTTGCAATACTGTGGATTACAAAATAGAGGCATCTTTGACTTTTCAGTAATGCTTTCTTTCTAGTAAGTTGTCATGACAAGAATAAAATGAAATCTTGTAATTTTGGAAGTGTGAATAATGGCATGAGAGAATGTCATCTTGTGACATTCTCACAGGTCAGTAACTTCTTCCATTAGTAGAGTTAATGATAATGGGGTCTTACATCCACATATTAAGAGAACAAATACCTATGAAAACTGATGATGGTCAGAAGAACGGCCATACTGGGTCAGACTAATGGTCACTTTCGCCAAGTATTCTACCTTCTGACAGTGGCCAATGCCAGATGATTCAGAGGGAATTAATAGAATAGGTCCTTGAATTCTTCTGAATAGATTGCCTAGATGTCTTTTGGACAGTTGACATCAGGAGCTAGACTTGAAAACAGCAACATTGCTCACCTAGGTAATTCTGCTGCTCTGTGGTGGGATTACATGGAGGACTGAGAAGAAGACTACACAAGTTTCAAGATCTTTGTTTGGAGGATCATTTTCTTTTTCCTTAGTCTCCAGATATACCCTAAATCCCTTCTAAGAATGGAAAAACTATATGGCACTCAGCTTTTACTAGTCTTGGTAACTGGCAAGTTGTACCATTGCCAAATACTGCTTAGTGACCCATTTAGAATACAAGAACTTCATTGACTATGCAGAGGATCATATCCTGCTACCATGCATCAAATAAGCCACTTGCTTAACTGGCTTAATTCATGTTTAAGTACATCACACTTACTTGGCAGCTGGTTTGATATTCAGCATTCTTTGAGAGTTTTAGGTTTCTCTTCCCTTTTGCCTTGCAGGGATCAGATTGTAAATTTTTCTTTATCAGGATGGTTTTGCAGAAAACATTAGTTTTAACTGCATACAATAAACTGGCATAGCCAGTGTGGTGAAGATAGATAATAGCATGCATGGGAAATCATTCATCTTGTGGACATGGCTCAGGAAACAGCACAGATTCAAGGTAAATATTAGCTAACTTGCTGATCACATTTTATGGTGAACATAGTCTGTTAAACTCTGTGTAACGGGACTTGGAGGGCCGGGTGGCCTAGTGATTGGAGTTGATTTCCAGCCCCCTGCTTGGTCGAGGTACCTCAGTCTCTGAGGCTCGGGGGCAGGTAGGGGATCCGGGCCCTCCCACTTCACTCAGTCCTAGCCCAAGGCCCTGTATAAGTCAACCTCTGAGTAGAGGAGCTCCCAGTGGTGAGTCCACATCAACTGACCTGGGCTACTTCCTACTGCTGTCCTTTCAGTTTGGAGCATGGCTCCTATAGTCCAAGTTGTAGTGACAGCTTGTTTGTAATAATGCCCCCTAGTGGTTCCTCTAGGTGGGGCAGCCATAAGTTTTTGGTGGGGTCAGAACCCCACAAGGTATCCATGCTTTATGCACCCTGTTCTGTTCTAGGCCAAGTGCTCCTAGGACTCATTCTCAGTCTCCTCTGGCCAGGGAGACAATGCTTGTTCTCTAGTGGTTGCCTTGCCTGGCAGCCTATAGTGATCCGTCCCCTCAGGTAGGGAGTTAGCTAGGACCTACCTCTTTGCCAGTCAACCCTTAACTAAGCCAGGTTCTGTGCTTTTCTCTCCCCTCCAGGCCCAGCACTGGATGCAGGTATAATGGGGTGGGGCTAGCTGGGTCCAAAGGCTCTCTAACCCCTTCTGTGCCAGTCAGTAGTTTCTCTGCTTCATCACACTGTAACAGAGGACATCTGTAATTGGTATAGAAGATCTGAAGGAGAAAACTAAGAAACTTCCCCATTTTGTAGTTCCTTTGGTTTAAACTATAGTGTTTGTTTTTGGGGTTAGTATGCAGGTGCTGGGTGGCTGTGGTGGCTTGTGGTATACAGGAGGTCAGGCTAGATGATCTGGTGGTCCCTTCTAGCCTAAAACTCAGATTTGAACAAGCTGAGTCAAACACCTGGCTTTCATTTCCATAAAGTTGGCACCACTTTCAACTTTCTTCAACTTTTCTAAATGACATAAATCATTTGAGATTGCACTTCTAAAATGGCTGAGGATGAAGCTCTTATGTTTTCACTAAAATAATCTCAAAGTACCATGCAAAAATGTGTTGTTAGCTTGCTCGTGGTACTGCAGGATATTCTTGAATGGCTTCTTCAAACCTGCAGTAACCATCTGGAATACAAATTAATGTATTCAGAACCTACTTTACTGTTGTAAGCAACTGGCATCCTTTATTTGTCCTCCTCCCTGTGTAATATTACTTTTATGCTCGTATACAAGGCTAAATGTTTCTGTCCTGAAAACTTATTTTATAGTGTTCTACACTATGTAGGTGTTGCACAGTTAGAAGCAAGAGTTTAGGATTGATCCAGTCCTTAATTTAAAAATTTGGTTTCCTTGCCAAAAATTCTAAAATGCCACCTCTGAAGATTACTTAGCTGTTTGCAATCTAAGCAGAATTGACTCAGACCATGACACATGTAGGAAACATTTTCATCAATGTTACTATCAATGTAGATAGCAATAAAAATGAACTGCCTTAAAGCCCTTTAATCTTGCCCAGATGAGTTGCGACAAAACTCTTAAACATATGAAATGACTTGATAGTATTCCAATTCCTACTGCACAGGTTTTAACATCCAACTCACAAGCATCATTTGGTATGGCGGCATGGGGATCCTGAAAGTCTACTGTCCTTGAATATATTTTAAAATTCTGTCTGAGACATGCATATGTGCTACCATTATTGCCCCTAGTGCTTTCTTCCAACAAGCAAACAGAATGGCTGCAGTCTTGATAATTGTATTCTTTGGGTTCCGCGATAAAAGACCCATGAAACATCTGGACTGGGTCAGCTGACATGGGGTCCTGGGTCTCAGGCTGCAGGGCTTTAAAGCTGCAGTGTAGACACTTGAGCTTGGGCTTGGGCTGGTGTCACATTTCCATAAGAACCATGTCATTTTCCTGCCAGTTTTCTTCCCAAGAACTCTGAAGAATGACAGCTTCACACATTGAACATTAGGTGTGCCCTCACCTTTTATATTGAGAGGACTAAACCCTTCCACAAATCCATGCAACTTTTATAGCAATAGCGGAAAGGATGAGAGGGATCCGTGTGTCAGCCCAGTTTGCTACGAGCAGGTGAATGTCCCACCTCCGGCCATCTTACTCCACAGGGCCTCTGGTGTCATCTGCAGTGTTCCTTGCACAGTCCCAATCCAGGACGTCTGCAGAGCCGTGACCTGATGGTCGGTGCATACCTTTGCATCACAGTATGCCATCATCCAACAGACCCATGATGACACCAGTTTTGGAAGAGCATTGCTGCAGTCAGCATGTCCGTGAACTCCGAGCCCACTTCCTGGGGGACTGCTTGTGAGTTATGTAGCATGGAATGGAAATTAGCAAGCACTCAAAGAAAAAAGTTACTAACCTTTTGTAACTGTTCTTCAAGCTGTGTTGTTCATGTCCATTCCATGCTAAGTGTATGTATATGCATGCACTGTTGCCAGGGAATTTTCAGTGTTATCTGATAAGTCACCTCTAGTGCCCTCTGGAACCGTGCGCTTATGCACCAGTATAAGGAGTGCTGTGGCCCCACACCCTCTAAGCTCCTTCTTGCCAGATAACTCCAACAGAGAGGTAGGAGGGTGGGTCTTGGAATGGACATGAGCAATGCATCTCAAAGAACAACAGTTAAAAAGTCAGTAACCGTTTTACACTTTGTATAGGCATTTACAGTACTATTGCTCTTATTTAAGCATGAGAGAGAATACAGGTCATATAGAAAATAACAAATACCCTGAATTTGATGCCCCTTGCTCACCCTTGAATGGTGAGAGACATCTGATTTCAGGTAGGTAGGCTTCTGCCTGACTCATCTGGCTCCTGCAGAAGCGCCCTCATCTTGAGTTGGTGAAAATGGCCCAAAAGAACCCAAATAAATAATCTGGCCTTTTATAATCTTCCCATTCTATTGTCAAGTGAAATTTTGACCAGCCTCAACAGGTGACCTCTCCCCAGTAAACCATTTTTTTCTGTGTTGGAGCCCCACCTATTGTTGAGGATGTTTGACCCTCTATGTCAGCCCTGCATCACTACACTGTGGAATTTCAGTCCAAAATGGAAGTGTTCAGACCACAGAGAAGGTATTTAAACCTACATTCAAAATGGAGTTTGCAGCTTGGTAGAGAGAGATACATGAAGTTCATAATCTTACTTAGAATTAATAAATTGTACAGATTCCCAAGTTATCACAGACGGTCTCACAACAGAGGAGGTTAATGAGGCCCTGGGACTTGTCGTCATTGGAATTGATGAATACTAAGCATGAAACGTCAAATTATAGGTTTATATATATGGGTTTAGTCTCCTAAAAATTAGGAACAACTAAGTGTTTCCAAGTGCATAATATCTTCTCTAGGATACAGCTGAAGTAGTAATTCAGTATCCTTCTACACTTTTCTTTTTTCAGTATAGTGTTAATATGAAATAAAAGCATTGTACATTCTTTAATTTTAAGGATGGGGTAGTACATAGAATTAAAGATGGAAAACGTCTGGGAAGTCTCTGAAATGATTTCCAGAGCAAGTCTTCATCACAGCATACTTTCTGGCACCTTGTCCAGTCTAACTTTACATGTCCCTATCAATGGGTCTTCTACCTCTTCCCAAGAGAGTCCCATACCTCATTTTTTAGGAAATATCTTTCCTGAATAACTTTTCCTTTCATCCTATTAATTTTTACTCCTTTTCTGTCTGTCTCAAATTCCTTTCCTTTTGTATTTTACAATTAATCTACACACTTACCATGTCCTCTTAGTATTTTAGCTAAATTACCCGTAATGTGTCCTTAGTTTCCACTGTAATACATCGTGTGACTACACAAATTGCAGAGTGAGTATAATTGATCTCAGAAGGTGCAAGGCAGTGGAGATGGGTCCATCCAATTCTAATTTTTCTGTCATCTCTACTTCCTGCTCTGATATTTTTGTTCTTTTTTGAGCCCCCTCTGATTTTTTTTTTTTTTTTTTTGGGGGGGGGGGGGGGGGGGAAAACTAGTATAGCTAAATGTACACAGTATTGTAAGTGTAGTTGAACTGGTATGTAATGAAAAGGAACTGTTGCTTCCCTTCTCAGAAACATGTTGCTTTTGGTTAATCCATTTTTTCCTACCAGTGTTACGGTTGCACACTTTTAGAATGTTCCTAGACTTTTTAAAATGTCAAATGACACATCTTCCATACTGTCCTAACCTTCTATAATTTGGTGGGAAGAATGATCCTGCTATGATATAGAGGAAGGAAAATTGTCCAATCTAGAAAGGAAAAGAACAAAAATGAGACTAGTAAATAACATTGAACTGTGGTATAGAGTAGCCTATTCATATTCCTGTAGTTTAGGACTGACCAGATGAAAAGTGTATTGTACTAGGTTTGGGTCTTACACATCAAAACCATGTATTGCTATTCATTTTCTTTGTTTCCATGTCCTAGAACATTGTGGAAGGCTGTGTAGTAAAGACACAGTCATCCAAATTTCAGTACTTCCTTAAATAGTGTAAAATTAAGTACACTGCATTGGATCTTCTAAAATTCATTCTTCTTCGAGTGCTTGCTCATGTCCATTCCTTGTCAGGTGTGTGTATGCCACATGCACTGCTGCTGGAGATTTTTTTCCTTAGTGATATCCATAGGACTGGCTCTAGTGTCCTCTGGGGTCACGCACATATGTGCCAGTGTAAAGGGTACTACCAGTCCCCCGCTCCCTCTCAGTTCGTTCTTACTGCTTGTGACTGTGCTGCAATGTCCTCTTCCCTTGTCAAGCTCTTCTAACCCAGTGGTTCTTTTCCTAGTAGTAATGTATATACTTTAAAGTTAGTTTACCTTTTAGTTTACCTGTCATACTGTAGATTCGACGGCAGACATAGCCCCAGGGACGGGGCATGCCCCAGTCCCAGGGCTTCAAACCTTGTGCATTGTGCAAGAAGCCTATGTGATGAATAGACAGCTTTGTTGTGGGTCAAAGTGCCTGGGAGAGGCTCATGTGCAAGACGAGGAGGATCTGTAAAGGGTTCAGACCTCGCACTAAAAAGGAACGGGACATTAGACTGAGGGCACTTCTGATGGAGTCGGATCTTAGACCGGTCTCTGAGCCGCTCTGTTCAGATTCTGGGTCAAGTATGTTGGCAGCGTGGTGAAGAACCATCCTCCACCCACCCACACACACCCCGGGCACAGAGTTACTCCCAGCACTGATCACCATCCCCGGTACCTAAGAAGAAGCACAAAAAGACATACCGGGAGAGGGGGCTCACCAGCACTAAGAAGTGGATTAAAGGGGCACAGGAGAAGAGGCAAGACTTGTGCTGGGCCTCTTGTCTTCCTGCCTCGGGTCGCAGCCTACTTCAGATGGAAGGGCATACAGGTCTTCCCCACCTCAATGACTGGCTCATCAAAGGCCACTCGAAAGCTCAAGTCCAATACAGCATCACGGTTATATGGGCTACCTGTCAAGCGCTTGTCCCATTAATAAACTAACAAAAATCAACACTGGTAGTGGTACAGAAGATAGAGTTCATCGGTGCAGTCCTCAGCTCCACCCAAGCCGGAGCATTTCTAGCCAAGGCCAGCCTCTTGGCCATATTGTAGCTTATAGCCAAGTCACAGCCTATCCCCTCACCACAGCGTGGGTATGCATCAGGCTGTTAGGGCATATGGCAGCTTGCACCTACGTGGTACACCTCAGACCTCTACAACTGTGGCTGGCATCAGTTTACTCCCCAGCCAGGTACCATTTGACGAGGCCCTCAAGATCCCTCCACCAATACTTACCTCCCTAGCAAGGTGGTTGAAGCCGCACTGTTCCTGGTATTGGACGCTTCGCATTTAGAGTTGGGGGGGGGGGGGGGAGTGCCACCTTCGCACACTCAGGACCCAAGGCCTTTGGTCCGAGGAGGAGCTGACATAACATAAATGTGAGGGAGCTCAGAGTGACCCAACTGGCCTGTGTGGTGTTTCTTCCCCAGCTGTCTGGCAAGGCAGTGCAAGCATTAACAGACAACACAGCTTCAACGTTTACATCAACAAGCAAGGGGGAGCGTGGTCCCCAGCCCTCTGCAAGAGTCCCTTTGCATATAGGACTTCTATGTGGGTCATGCTATCCACCTGGAGGCTATACACCTACCAGGGTTCAGGAACACGTTGGCAGATCACCTGAGCAGTTCCTTCTCCTCTCGCGATGAGTTGTCCCTACATCCGCAGATTGTCAAGATCATCTTCCAGAGGTGGGGAGCTCCCCAAGTGGGCCTCTTTGCTACCAGATAGAACAGAAAATGTCATCACTTCTCTTCCCTTCAAGGGCTCGACAATGGCTTGCTTTCCAAAGCCTTTCTCCTATCATGGTCAGGGGATCTGATGTATGCCTTCCCACCAATTCCCCTCATTCACAAGGCCCTCATAAAGATCAACAGAGACAGAACACAAGTCATCTTGAAAGTTCCAGCATGGACTCGCCAGCACTGGCTCGGAATGTTCCTAGATTTATTGGTGACCCCCCCCCCCCCCACCCTCCTTGGGCCCTCCCAAACAGACTGGACCTGATCTCACATCCAAACCTAGCCTTTCTTCACCTGACGGTGTGGATGCTCCATGGCTAGACCTTGAGGAATGGGTCTATTCCACCCAAGTCCAACAAGTCCTGTTAGGAAGCGGAGAACCCTCCACCAGAGCTTCATACCTGGCCAAGTAGAAGCGTTTCACCTGCTGAAAATCTGAATGGAATCTTTTCCCAGCTAAGTTATCTGTTCAATCCATGTTGGAATATCTGCTCCACTTAAAACAACAAGGTCTAGTGTTATCATCAGTTAAGGTACACCTGGCAGCTTTTATCAGCCTTTCATCCCCTTATTCAGGGCAGATCAGTTTTTTCACATGAGATGACAACCAGATTCCTCAAGGGCCTGGAGAGGCTCTTCCCACCAGTATGAGACCCAATCCATCCATGGGATCTCAACCTGGTCCTATCAAGGTTCACTGGACCTCCCTTTGAGCCCCTGGCATCTTGTTTTCTTCTACACCTATCATGGAAAGTTGCTTCTTGGTAGCTATCACTTTAGCAAGGTGAGTCTCCAAAATTAAGGCCTTGTACAACACTGTGTAACGGGGTTTGGAAGTCAAGGATACGGTCCAGCTGTGCCCTCACCTGGCATTCTTGCCAAACATAATATCACAACTTCATGTCAACCAGGCTATTTTCCTGCCAGTCTTCTTCCTGAAGCCCCACAACTCTAGTGAGGAAAGGCATCTTCATACACTTGATGTCAGATGAGCTATGGCTTTCTACATTGACAGGACTAAGCCTTTTTGTAGATCCATGCAGCTGTTGGTTGTGATTGCCAAACAGATGAAGGGACTGCCGGTATCATCCCAGAGGATTTCATCCTGGATCACTGCCTGCATCCAGTCCTGCAGCAGGCAAAGGTCACACCTCCGGCTCTATTGACCACTCATTCTACAGGAGCTCAAGCATCGGCGGTGGCCTTTCTCGCTCAGGTACCAATATAGGAAGTTTGCAGAGCTGTGACATGGTTGTCCGTTCATATCTTTGTATCCCATTACTCAACAGGCCTGGAATGATGCGGTCTTTGGCAGAGTGATGTTACAATCAGTATGTCCATGAACTCCTTGCCCCCCTCTAGAGGCACTGCTGGAGAGTCACCTGACATTGAATGGATGTGAGCAAGCACTCGAAGAAAGAACTATTACTGACCTTCGTAACTATTGTTCTTTGAGATGTATTGCTCATGTCCGTTCCACAACACACACTACTTTCCTTCTGTCAGAGTTCTTGGCAAGAAGGAACTAAGAGGGGTTGGGCCTGTGGTGCCCTTTATATGGGCACATATGCATGTGACCCTAGCAGGCGCTAGGGCCGGCCGTACGGATATCACAGAAGGAAAAAAAAAAATCTCCCTTACCAATGCATGTAGCGCGCACACACCTGACATGGAATGGACATATACAACACATCTTGATGAATAACAGTTATGAAGTCAAGTACATTTAGCCATCACTAAGGACTTAATGTATCAAAATTATGGTGAATTATTGGTGAGCAGGCTAATCGTTGAGAATTTTGATGTGATGCTGAATGGTGTTTCTCACTAATTTTTTCTTGTTTAATTGATTTCCACCTCATTGAATCTTAGTAGGCTGTTCTGAAGGTATTTGTATAATTAAGAATACAGGATAATATTACTAATTCATAGAAATTGGGAACTATTCTGACTTACTGAATTTTGGATCATAGCAAATATGTGAACAAATAAAATGAGAATGCATAATGAAATACTGTTTTTCATCCATTTTATGACAACTGGTTTAATTTTAATTTTCTGACATCTAATGTGCTATACTAGTAAATAGTCTGTACTGTAATTCATAAAATAGTTTTAATATGACTTTTCTGCAGCACTATGTACCATTCAAAGTGGACTGACAACAATTTTTGTATATTAGCTCAAATTCAGTGTACTTGAAAACCAAAATGATTGAATATATTTAGCTGTTCAACTAAGTGGCTTGTGGTTTCTAACTGAGAAATAGACAGGAAGTAAAGGAAATGTTGTGAATTGTTCACAAAAGGAGTTGTTCAAAATAGTTCTCTAATGTGAATTACTAGTGTGGCAGAACCCCTTCACAAGAAACTGCCAATACTATGATGCACAAGCTCCTTTTTTAAGTGACTATTCTCATGTCTTTACAGGGCGCTGATAAGACTGTGAAAGGCCCAGATGGATTAACTGCCTTTGAAGCCACTGACAACCAGGCAATCAAAGCTCTTCTTCAGTGACGGATGGACTGATACAACTAATGTCTTTTCTGTGGCCTCACACTGCTGCCTGTCTGTCACTCTTTGTATCTTCCAGCTTCTTCAGCTAAATACTTCGGGGGGGAGGGGAGTTCACAATAAATCAAACTAACTAGGGGCCTCTATCAAAAAGATAATCTGTTTAGAGAGAATGGAAATCTATATAATCATTGTCCTTTAGGTTTTCTGTTTCATGCACAATCTTCCCCCTCCCCCCTGCCCCCCCCCCCCCGATTTCTAGTGAAAACAAACTTCTCCAAGAGGGAGCGAGAACATACACTTAAAAATTGGTTTGGATACGTTCCTAAGTTCTATTAAGTTGTGTTGAAAGATCAGTTTAGACAAAAGTACTGTATTAAGTACTCTTAAAATCTTAACTAAGAGGCAGTAGTCCAATGCTGTTAGTGTCTGCCATGATATAAAGCATAGTAATTGAAGCATTTGGGTTGCTTTTCTCTTCATAGATACATCATTCTTCCTGAAAGCATATGTTGAAGTATTGAAGACTTCTGATACTAGTTAAAGGAGGTGTCTCCACCTGAACTAATCAGATGTCACACTAACTTTTCTTTGCCTCCTTTTAAATCAGTAAAGATCAGTTTAGGCAAGACCTTGTTATATTCCAAAAGAGCTACCAAGATATCTTGGGAGGATTGAACTTTGGGTTTTCCCCTGCTGTTCTAATCCAGAACTGACCAGTTTGACTTGTAATATTTGTGGTTGTGATAAGAAATGTCAATGCAGATAACCCTTTTAGGTTGTCAATTGGAATTTCCTTATTCGCTGTGTCAATATAAACTATATAGGTGCACATGGTGAAAGCTCCAGGGCACCTGGTATCCAAGAAGAATTTCTCTGCTGCCTTAAATGATCTAAACTTAGTGCTGCTGACAATTACTTAAAGTTCTCAGTAGAAACAAGTATCAAAGTTGCTAAATGTTTTTATAGTTTCAAAAAATGTTTTATGAAAAGCTCTCTATAGTCTACTGTCAGGAAAAGGAAGACTTGAATACAGTTGCAGTGAAATCTGTAAGTTACCACCAGGCTTCTTCTGAAGCTCCTGCTACATTTCTGTAGCATTTATGATCCTGCAAGTATATTTAACTCTCATGTGAAAGTTATTGTACTAGTAAATATTTCAGCAGTAGAACTGATAAGTCATGGAAGCAGATTTAAAATTGTGACAAGGGATTCCCACCCCATTCCTCCTGGGAAAGTCTGAGCTTTTGATTTTCATCTTTAATTGGCATTAGACACATACTAGCTCACCCAAAGAATTCATAGTAGCTTTAAAAAAACAAACAAACACATACGTTATAAAATAGCATATTTACCTTTTGGGGTGTCATATGCAGCTTTCATGCATTGACATGCAGAAAATAATGTGTTGTGTATCACGTTTAATGCAGAGTATGTTTAAACAAAACAAGCAAATCTTATTTTGATTTCTCATGTCTGAAATTGTTGTGATGTCAGAAGGCTGAGCAATAAAGTATTTGGTGATTTCCATCCAGATAAATATATACTGAGATGTTTTGGTTTTATATTTTAACCATGTTGCATAAAATTGAATGTACTTCAATTATAAAAAAATTATAAACAATTGTATTTAGAATGTAAAATGAGAACAAACTGATTTATACATATGCAACATCCCACAGGATAAAAACAATCAGGGAATGCGGTCATTCTGGCCAATGAAAAACAATACTGAGCAATTATTGATGGGTTTCTTGGAGTTACTGGAGATATAGATGGCAAAGAAGAATGGAAAGATTGGTTACAGTTTTTAAACTTATTTCTAATCACCGAGTAACTGATAAATGAACGAGCACATTTGGCAAACTGTTTTTATTAAGTCTTTACTTAAAGAACTCTAATCTGTCATCTCTAATCAGTGCTGAACTATCATCTCATTACAGTAGTGTGAACTCTGAATACAGTTGACTATCTGTAAGATATCACTAAAGTAATTAGTACTACGTTGGCATAAACTAATCTCTTTTTATGCTATTAAAATACTAGTCCAGAAAACTGCAATCTGAAAAGCTTTTTTTAATTTCAAGTTGTTTGTGGTGAGTAGTGTCAACAAATGATGTATCTGGCCCTAACAGAACCTCTTACTGTCCTTTTCTCTTTGCTTTATCCTCCCACCCCCATCTCCAATTAAGTGATCATTATTGTAGCACTGGATCAGTTGAACCTTCTTTGTACTAGTTCTTCTGGTGATACAGTGGAGACTATTTAGCCTTCATTTCCTACAATTATGTAAACACTTTAATTTTTCTTGACCTATTTCACGTGAAAAAAACTGCGAGTGTTTGTTTAATTTGAATATAATATGAGTCCAAGCCACTTTGCCAGAATAGTTAAAAGATGGTATTTAAATGCTTGTTTTTACTAAAGAAGAAAAACTTGTTTGCTTTTTGCACTACATAAAGGATTGTCATTTTTGTCCAGGTTTTAAGAAACGTTAAACACTTTACTCTTCCTGTTTTATAGTTGCGTGTAGACAATAGGTTAATTCATTTACTTCCTTTTCATCACATTGTGAGAGAAATTGGGTGACTACCTGTTTCTCACACTAGCACTTTGATAGGTAAAACTATCAAACTGTAAATTCTTTTACACACACAAAACTGTAGAATAGTCCAACACAAGGTCTTAATTATCTTGACAAAGCCAACTGGAAATGCATGCATTTGGAAATCCACTTAGTTTTTAATTGCTTTCCTTTTTAAATTTGGGTTGAATATTTAAAAACTAAAATGTATTTTGGGTCTTACACCCTCTGCTCCTCTTCCTTATTTAAAAAAAATGTGTGAGACTTAAATGGAGCTTTCTCCTCCTTTAATACAACATTGAATGCATTAATTTGTCTGTAGAAGAGGCTGGTAAGAGTGGAGTGTCCTAGTTCAAGCAATTGCAGTGTTGCATGCAAAATTTCAAAATGAACTGTCTTAATTATATTTTGTAAATGAAGAAACAATCATATCTTTCTACGCAGTGATGGAAGAAAATTAGTGCTTTGTGCATTTTGATATTTGACTTCCTCTTTTCACCAGTGTAGCTATTTTGACAGTTGGGTTTATCATCATCATGGTTCATGGACATCAGAATGCTAAATGAAACTGTATTTTTAAGTTTGTTGCAAGAATGAATGAAATAAACTTGAATTGTGCTACAGAAGAATCTGCAGTTTTATTTCCCTCCACACTTTGTATCTGTCATCTCTGTTCATACCTATGTAGCTGTGCAGATCTGTAGTAGTTCAATTTAACTGGGACTGTGTAGAGTAACTTCCACTATATTAATACAAATAATGTGGACAAATCTGAGAAACTAGTCTTGGTCTT
The DNA here is from genome assembly GCF_026122565.2 of Emydura macquarii macquarii. Taxonomy (NCBI): domain Eukaryota; kingdom Metazoa; phylum Chordata; order Testudines; family Chelidae; genus Emydura; species Emydura macquarii. The sequence continues at coordinate 5,995,653 of NW_027133667.1, forward strand.
GAGTGGTCATTAATCTTCATATTAGCTATGTGTGATTTAGAGCACCTAAATGCTGTCTCTTCTACCCCTTTCTTTCTCCTCACCCCCTCAAAAAAGTCTGGGACTGAATGAGCATGGAGACTTTTACTGTTCAATAGACAATTCATCATATTGAGATTTGCTGCTCTAAGGGAATGCTTATGTTTGTCTTGGCTTCAGTTCTTACTTGCCTACGAGGCAAATAAACTCCAGTTCATGTTTTGTGATAACTCAACTTCAGAGTTAAAAGGGATATTAATAAATTGTGAAAATAGGGACTGATACGGAAACAAAGTGCAAGTGTAGTTTCCAAATTACATCAGTGCCCATCTTGAAAGAAATGTCATTTTTCTCATCCTTTGCTCCGAGTCTGTGCTATTCCCTGTTATATAGGAATGCATGGTTCTAAAGGCCTGATGTCCCTGAAATCAGTTTACTGTAGATCACCTTCTAGAGTGGATTAAAATGACCTGGGAGAAAAACTTTTCTGGACTGTGTGCCTCAACTGTCCTTCAAGAATAATGCAATTCCTTCCTTCCTCAACTTTGCTGTCCACTTGAATTAAGAGCTCATTTACAGAAGTAAGTATAGCTGGAGTATAGGTAAATGTTGCATATAAATTCACATTTTGTATTGATTTCTGTATCTTTAATAGAAAGCACTGATAACAGAATTTTAATAGTTAATACTGTTTAACGTAGCAGAAGAAATCTAGGTCTCGTTTAAATTTTGTACAAAACAAATTCATGTTTTAAATGCAGGTATTTTAAAGGAAATAACTTATGGTCCAGAGTGGCATTTCTTTTAATGAAATGGAATAGTGATAAAAAGGGACAAATTAGTATTCCAAAATGAGAAGCTTCACTTAAACGCTTGAATTTTTTTCTGTAGTTTTCAATTTTGAAATCACAAACTTATCTGCTAATGCTGTATGGACAGTGTATCTCTCAAAAAGTGATAAATAGGTGTGGGACACATTACCACACATTGTTAGCATTCCAAAGCTGTTCAAATGGTGCCACTTCCGATGACAATTCATAATTGTATGTGTATATATGCAGTCATTTGACATTCAGATGTGTTTGTAAGATAACATGGGTTAACCCACGTCTGCCTAGCTGCATTTGGCTAAGAAAGACAATCTCATTATCTGAATAAACATAGAGTACATCCAAAGAGGATAACGAAGTATTTTTATGTTGGTCGTGGTAATATCTTGAAAGGGCACAGTTAATAGAAGTTAATTTGAACATACAATGCTAGTCAACCCAAAGTGCTTTTCTATTCTACACTAGTGAAATCCAGCCACCTAAAGGGAGGACAGAAGCCAAGTTACTGGCCCATATTATATGGCACAATGTGGGGAGAGCAATTGTAGTATGGAATTTCTAACTTCTAAAAACATTTCTTTCCTCAGTAATCTTGCTCTATCTGTAGAATATTTCAGATTAATTTGATCACTTTTCCTTCATATAGTTCTTCTTTCTTTGCATGAAGTATTGGATACAGTTGCATACTGTTGTGTACCATAGAGAGAACTGTCATTCCAGTTGCCTCCATTCTACATTACTAGTTTTAAACAAACATCTTATTTTATCCAGATTCCCCCCCTGTTATAAACCTTTGTATATTTAGTATCACTTTAGAGTAATGGTAATAAGTCTGGGAAATGAAATTCTACTTCAAGTGATTGCTCATATCCATTCCAATATAGGTGAGTGCGCACCACCGTGCTACTGGTTCCCAGAACTTTTTTCCCCTTAGCTAGCCCTGTAGGGTCGGCTTAGGCACCCCCTGGAGTGCCGTGCTCATGCCGCGGTATATGAGGCACCGCCGACCCTGCGGGCCCTCAGTTCCTTCTTTCCACCCCTGACAGTTACTGGAACATCTTGCCTCTTGCCTTTGCAAGTAGCATTCCCCATTTTGAACTGTTCTCGTTATTTGTAGTTGATTGATTAGAGTTAAGTAGTTGTTAAGCATAGTTCTTAGTTGTTAAGTATAGTTAGTTAGCATTAGATTAGATTAGCCCTTAGAGGCTTAGAGTTGGGCCATGCCTGGTTCAATGGGTTTTAAGTCCTGCACCGCTTGTGGCAAATCCTTCCCGGTGAGTGACCCTCATGACCGCTGTCTGGGAGAGCAGCACAGGAAGGACAGGTGCAGGATCTGCAAAGCCTCCAAGCTGTGGACCCAGAAAGAATGGGATGCGCGCCTGAAGGCTGTCCTGATGGAGTCGGTGCTGTACCTGGACTCTGAACCTGCGCGTTCCCCTATGGTACTGAGCATCTCCTCAGTGCGGAGCTCTCCATCGGCGCTGGAGTCGAACCGTCGCCAGTCACCAGTGTCGAAGAAGCGCCAGGGCACCAAGCGCCAGGACACACCTGCGCGGCCTGGGGGGAATCCGGAGATGCACCAGCCACGGGCAGTTGTTTACTCCGGTACCTGCATCTCCACACAGGGAGCCTCCCCTGACTCCTGGGGGCGGGGGAGCACCCCTGCAAGAGCCGTCAATGCCAGAGACGTTCCTCGCAGCACGCGCTCTCATGGCCAAGCCCACGCCTCTGTCGCCCCCTTGGCTGAGGGTGCAGGGACAGGCATCTCTGGGTAAACCCACGCTGGGTGCCTCCGGTGGGTGGTCGAAACTGCAGTCCAAGTCTTCCCCCCAGATGGTCAAAGAGGGTGGAGCGTGCCAGCTCCCCACCAGCTCCGACTCCGGGTCATTGAGCTCCTCTGCACCGTGGCACCGAAGATGGTCCAGGGCACGGGAGGTTTCATGCTTGAGGCGATGCCGTTCCCGCACCCTGGCACAGAGTCCCTCATCACCACGGCACCGGTGTCGATCCTCGGACCGCAGTCCGGCACCAGCGGCGCAGACCACGGCACCGCACCACCACTCGCGCTCTTCGGAGTCGGACTTGGCACCGAAAAGGCATGCCCGGCACCACTTCCGGTTCCCGAAGGGGAAGCGCCGCCGCAAGACCTCGGCACCGAGACAGAGATCGTACTCCAGCTCATCAAGCCACATGCCTCCCCGTCGGCACCGTGCGCAATGGCACCAGCGCTCCTTGTCTTTGTCGGCATCATTACGGAGCAGGTCCTTGACGAAGGCAGGCAGGAGCCACAGACACCACCGGCATGGCTCTAGCGGCTCGGGGTCCCTCTTTGGGGTGGCTGGGTCGGCAGGACCGTCCAGCGTGGCCCTGCCAGTGCACAAGAGTCCTGAAGCTGGCTAAGGCTCTCTGGCAAACCCCTGCCTCGGTTGTCCCCACCTCCAAGGGCGCCGAAAAAAAATACTATGTTCCATCTGAGGGGTTTGAATTCCTCTACAGGCACCCAGCCCCCGGGACCCTAGTGGTTGACGCTGCCAACCAAAGGGACAGAGAAGGCGGCCCGGGCAACACGCCACAAAATAAAGACAACAAAAAACTAGACCTGTTCGGCCGCAAGATCTACTCCACTGGGGCCTTGCAGTTGAGGATCGCAAACCATCAAGCGCTCCTCGGCTGCTATAATCTGAACCTCTGAACCTCTATGCGCCAGTTCGCAGAGAGGTTGCTCCAGGACCAGGCGGTGGACTTTGCAATGGTCCTGGAGGAGGGCGCTGCAGTGGCAGGGGCGGCCTTGCAGACAGCCAGCAACGCCATGGACACAGCCAGCAGAGCCATGGCCTCGGCTATTGCCATGCGGAGGTGTTCGTGGCTGCAGTCTTCTGGGCTGTCCCAAGAAGTTCAGCAAGCCATCCAGGACCTGCCCTTTGATGGGCAGGTCCGTTTTCCAATAAAACGGACAATAAGCTGCACACTCTGAAAGATTCTAGAACCACACTTAGGTCACTGGGCTTATATACCCCTCAGCCTTGAGGCGTCAGTCTCGGCCACAGCCCCAGTGCCAAGCCAAGCCGCCCCCTAAGCCACCACCCAGGTCCTCTCAGCCCCGGAGGGGCCGTGACAGAAACGGGCTTTGGCCGCCGCGACCGATCGGGGTCATCTGCAGCCTCCCAACAGGATCCAGCCACAAGGCTCAACAACAAGCGCCAGTTTTGATGGTGCACCCGGGGGCGGCACCAATACCCTTCTCCTGGATCCGTCCCTTCCGTTTGCGGAAAGGCTCAGGCCCTACTACGCCGAGTGGCGAAGTATTACATCAGACCACTGGGTCCTCGGCATAGTTCTCGGGCTATGCCCTTCAGCTCACGGCCTTCCCTCCAGACTCACCACCCCACCCCCGTCTCTCTTCAGGTACCCCTCTCACGAGCAACTCCTGTTGCAGGAGGTGAATTCCCTCCTCCTCGGGGCTGTGGAGGCAGTTCTCCTCAGGAAATAGGGAGGGGTTTCTACTCCAGGTATTTCCTCATCCCCAAGGCAAAGGGGGGCCTGAGACCCATATTAGATCTTCGTCATCTGAACAAGTTCATCAGACGTCTCAGGTTCTGTATGGTTTCCCTAGCTGCCATCATTCCCGCACTGGATCCAGCAGACTGGTACGCTGCCATTGACCTAAAGGATGCATATTTGCATATTTGCATCTTTCCCAGATACAGGCACTTCCTCCGGTTTGTGGTAGCTGGCTGCCACTACCAATTCTCGGTTCTGCCCTTTGGCCTCTCGTTTGCCCCCAGGGTCTTCACAAAATGTATGGCAGTGGTGGCGGCCCATCTACGCCGCAGAGGGGTCCAGATCTTCCCCTATCTGGATGACTGGCTGATCCGGGGCAGATCCAGGGTCCACATGAGGAACAGCCTGGCACTCACCTGCGCAACATGCACCAGACTGGGGCTGCTCATCAACGAGCAGAAGTCCACTCTCTCCCTGGTGCAGCGCATAGATTTTATCAGGGCCACCCTGGATGCCACTCAGGCCAGAGCCTTCCTCCCACAGCCTCGCTTCGACACGATGGCTGCCATTATCGACCAGCCTTCCTGGTGGCCATTACACCAGCTAAGAGAGTCTCCAAGATAAGAGCTTTAACCTCGGAGCCCCCCTACACCATCTTTTATAAAGACAAGGTGTGACTGAGACCCCACCCGGCCTTCCTGTTTAAAGTGGTGTCCCAGTTCCATTATAACTAGGATACCTTCCTCCCCATGTTCTTTCCTAAACCGCACGGGTCAGAGGAGGAGCGGAGATGGCACTCGCTGGACGTGAGACGAGCCCTTGCCTACTACATCGAGCGGACGCGGCCGTTCCGGACATCGACACAGCTGTTCGTGGCGGTGGAAGACAGGATGGAGGGCGCACCTGTCTCCACCCAGTGCATCTCAGCCTGGATCACCGCCTGCATCCGGTGCTGCTATTAGCAGGCGAAGGTGCCGCTTCCAGGAGCTGTTTCAGCGCACTCAACCAGAGCCCAGGCCTCGTCGGCAGCCTTCCTGGAGAGAGTGCCCCTGCTGGACATCTGCAAAGCAGCTACCTGGTCGTCAGTGCACACCTTCACGTTCTCCTATGCCATCATGCAACAGGCGAGAGAGGACGCGGGCTTCGGCAGGGCCGTGCTTATGAGAGCAGCTCTCTGATGACTCCTACCCACCTCCAAGGTATGGCTATTTAATTACCTATATTGGAATGGATATGAGCAATCACTCGAAGTAGAAAACAGGGTGACTTACCAGTAACAGTTGTTCTTTGAGATGTGTTGCTCATGTCCATTCCACACTCACCCTCTGTCCCCGCTGTCGGAGTCGGCAGAAAGAAGGGACTGAGGGCCCGCAGGGTCAGCGGTGCCTCATGTACCGCAGCATGAGCGCAGCACTCCAGGGGGCGCCTAAGCCAACCCTACGGGGCTAGCTAAGGGGAAAAAAGTTCTGGGAACCAGTGCATGGTGGCACGCACTCACCTATATTGGAACAACACATCTCAAAGAACAACAGTTACTGGTAAGTAACCCTGTTTTCTTGTTAACTAGTTTGTGCTTCAGATCATCCTGTCAGAAGATAGGAAGTTGCCATCTAGGTCTTAACTTGCTGAAAACTAAGTATCATGAAAATAATTTGCTTAAAATAGGATCAATAGCAATTTTCTACAAAAACTATCCGTTATGAATTATTGTTTCAATATCAGTATGGTGGATAACAATTGTCAGAGATGGGGGGAATTAAAGTTAATTAAGCTATTTAGTTTTGTACATAATCCGCATCTATTTTTTAGCTTCAGTGGCCTTCCAATAGTGCCTAGCAAATTCTTGTAATTCATCTGCAGCATATGTAGATAAAATTTGCATAATCAAGATTGCTTATAAAGAAGCGATTACTCACTTTAATAGCTAAATTTACCTCAGATTGTGGATTAAAGAAAGTGGCCCCATGGCGGTCATTTGGATTCAAGAATAAAATCTGTTACTAAGAAGGAAAGTAGTTCCCTTGTTAGAGCTGAGTTTTCACGCTTTACAGAATTGTCATCTCCTTGAGGGAGAAATTGGAAGGTATCATTTCAGACTTGCATCTAAAATTATATCTGATAAATGTACGAGGCTTGCTTTTCTGGCTGGATTTGCACTGGGAAAATATTACCATTCCTGATGCTTTTGCTTTTTGAAGCCTCAATTAGACTTTGTTCAACTCCTGTAGAAAACCCTCTGACTTGTGGCTCAGAAGTAATTTATCATTGATGTTTGTCAGTTACATCTGGTCAATTTTACTGCTACTTCCTGGATTTTAGTATTGGAAACATGTATCTGTCCTTGGAAGTTTGCCTGTCTTGTTCTACAAACATTCTGGGATTTTTCACATGTTCTTTGAAGTTAAAGGACACGCCCATAAAGTTCAGCCTTTTTTCCTACATTTAAAATGGCCTAGTGAACAATCTCCACATTTAAAACACAGTAACACACACACTTGAATCTACCACACACATTGCTACTTACACTAAAATAAAGCAAACCCTAATGTTAATGAGGGGGTTCAAAATAAGGTCTAACATTTAAAATCATTTGAAAGCTACTTCCAACAACTATATGCAGTTTAAGGGATACAACTTTATCTGGGTGTAAGAGGATTGTATGAAGCTTCATGAGTCCCATTATTTGTTTCCATCACCTTTTGGAGACTTCAATTACTATGCAAATAAAAATAGCCCTTTTCACAGGCAGTTTACTGGTTGCATAGATTAACAATAGGACAAAATTTTAAAATCATGCTTGTAAAATTCATACTGGACAGCAGATACTGTGCTCCAGAAGACTTCAGAAACACTTTCTGGTGCTGCAGCTAACTCTGGATATAGCATGTTTTAACAGTGGTGTTAATATTGTACAAGCAAACATGCACTGGTTTCAAACTGCATGGGAAAAAATTGGTGGGATGTGAACAGGGAGAAATCAATGTCTTTGAAATGGGAAAAAGCAAAAGCATTGAGAGCATCTCTTTTGTAGTGTATGTGGATGTACAACAGACGCAAATCTCAAGACCAAGAATGATTACTAACCTTCCGTAACTACTGTTCTTTGAGATGTGTTGGATATGTCCATTTTGCTTTAGGTATGTGTGTGCCCCAAGCATAGTTGCTGGAAATTTTCCTCTCAGTGGTACCCATTGGGGTGGCTCAGGCGCCCTCTGGTGCTGCACACCCATAGTGCCGGTGAGGAGCATGCACAAGGGGGCAAAGTAGTGGCATGGGCCTCTCCAATAATCGTTGGGGGGCACAACCCATCTGGCCCCGGGACCACAGTGGTGGGTGGAGTGGGGAGGGCACAGAAGTCACCTAAAAGGGGTCAAAGTTAAATTTCTGCACACAGTCCTGGTGCTGGTATGAAGCACCTAGCCGACTCCGTGCTGCCCTCAGTTCCTTCTTTCCAGAAAACTCTGATGTAGAGGGGCAGGAGGGTGGGTCATGGAATGGACTTGTGCAACACATCTTGAAGAACAACAGTTTACAGAAGGTTAGTAACTGTCTTCTTTGAGTGATTGCACATGTGCATTCCACTCCAGGTGATTCCCAAGCAGTTGACTAGGTGGAGGCACTGGAGTTCATGGGCATACTGACCGCAGGACAGCTTGACCAAATTTGGCATCATCCTTGGACTGAGTGATGGCACAATGGGAGGAGAACATGTGCACTGATGATCAGGTCGCTGTTTTACAAATGTCCTGAATAAGGATCTGCGCTAGGAATGTTGCTGCTGATGCTTGTGCCCTTGTGGAATGAGGAGTTCAGATTAGCTGAGGGCAGAACAAATGTCTGATCAGAACTGATTATAACTAATACGAATGCATGCAGTGATCCAAGACAAAATTGTCTGAGGAGATTGGGACACCCTTCAGCCTGTCAGCTACAGCTGTGAACAGTTTGGATAGACTTCTGGAATGGTTTAGTCCTTTCTATATAGCAAGCTAACGCCCATCTAACATCCAATAAGTGAAAGCATTGTTCCTCCCTATTTGGGTTTATGTAAAAGAGAGGTAGGTAGATTGCCTGATTGCTATGAAATTGCAAAACCACTTTTGGGAGAAAACGGGCGAGGATGTAAATGCACCTTATTTTTAAAGAAGACTATGTACAGAGGCTCTGATGTGAGGGCCTGGAGCTCCAATATCCTTCAGGCCAAAGTGATGGCCACTAAGAAAACCATTTTCCAGGAGAGGTGTAATAAGGAGCAAGTTCCCTGAGTTTCATACATTGGTCCCATAAGCTTTGATTTAAGACCAAGTTCAGGTATTGAGGTATAGCCTTTCTAGGCCGTTGAGGGGTACATAGACACGTGATCTGAAAAAATGGGTTGATTATCCACCCAAGACTGGGAAGATGATATTGCTTCAAGATGAACCTTGATAGAGGAGATAGCTAAGGCTTGCTGCTTCAGGTGCAATAGATACTTGAGTATTTTTTGTAAAGATAACTGTGTGGGCAAGACTACGCGTTGGAAGGCCAATAGGACTGCTTCCACTTTGAAAGGTAAGTAGCACTGGTGGAGGGCTTCCTACTACCTAATAGCACCCGACAAACTTACTTTTAGCAAGTCTACTCTCTGGGCTCTAGCCCTGGAGCTTCCAGGGTGTTCGGTGACGGGACCTCAGGTTCAGGTGGAGCAGCTGACTGTAGTCCTCAGAGTGCAGGAAGTGGGATTGGGAGTGCCACTGAGAGGCCTAGCAGAGTGGAGAATCAATGTTGGCGAGGCCATGCTGGGACTATCAGAATGACCCGAGCCTGGTCCCGCTTGATCTTTAGCAGTACTCTGTGCATGAGCAGGATAGGGGGAAAAGCATAGTAAAGGTGTTCTGTTCATGGTAGAAAAAAGGCTTCTGTGATAGAACCTGGCCTGTGGTCTCACAGGAGCAGAATTGATGACACGTTCTGTTGTACTGGGTTGCAAATAGGTCTGTCTGGGGAATCTGCCACAACCAGGTGAAGGGACCACTCGTGGTGACTAGAGAAAGTCCTGCTAAGGTGATCTGCTAGCTCCTTTTGCGTTCCTAGATGGTCGTTTGGTGAATACACTGAGGCCTGCCACATCTGTAGGGGCCTGAGATGCAGCCTTACATGTTGTACTATGATGGTACCAATTCTAAGTTATAACCCCCTGTGACAAAATGGGAATTTTCTTAATGTGTGTGCCTCAGTTTCCCCTCTATATTGCATGATTAACCAGGTGGTGGGATAAGGGTGTTTGATCTTTGAAGAGACCCCCCAGAGGACCAGGTGTGACTGCCATTTAACTGTCTGGGTCTAGATAATGGCTGGATATTTTGTAGCCTAGCAATTGATGACTGGGCAGCCCAACCTCTGAAAGAAGCCAGCCAGTTGTGACGGGCTGGAGAATAAAAAGAGGTGTAGGCCAGGTGCCCTGTTTTGCCCAGGAAACACAAAGGACAGAGGAAAGATAAATGGGTGTGACTTAGTGTGGGCTGTAGGAAGCACATCCGTTTCCCAGTGTGGCTCTTGGGGGGAGAGCCATGGCTTTGATTCTGACCAAGATTGGCTTTGTTGTGACTTCTGGCTCTCTGTGTAACAAAGAAGTTTTCTACGTTTTGTTCCAGACAACTAATAAACCCTTCTGTTTTATAACGCTGGCTGAGGGTCACTGCTAACTGATGGAGTTGGGTATGTATTTAAGGCTTCCCCATGTGTCTTCTTTCAGTGGACTCACTGCAGGAAGCTCACAGCATGAAACGGGTACTGACGTTCTGAGTTTGGTCTCCTGAGGCGATGAAGCCTAAAAGGTTTATCCCACTGAGTGTGTGCCCTGAGGAATTGAAGAGGGTCCTGCCTGGGATTGATTCAGAGCTGTTCATGAGCACCAAGCCTGTGGACCTGACACCCCCTTTGCGGTAGAATAAACTTTCCTACTGAACAAATCAAGTTCCTTGGAGTCCTTTGCTTTCGGGGTTGCACCCTGATGCCACTGTCTCCCTCTCATTGGCAGTGGATATCACCAGGAATCTGGGGAAGGGTGTACAAGAACTCATAACCCTGGGCGGGAACAAAGTATTTTTGCTCAGCCCTTTTTGATGTCAGAGAAGGGAGGTGGGGGTTTGTTACAACAGGGTCCCTATTAGCCTCATTGAAAGCAGGTCTATTTTGAGGGGTCTGCAACAGCTAAAATGTCAACTAGGGTATGGGGGGACACTCATCACCTCCACCTGTAGGGCCAGGTTTAAGGGTCACCCTCTTCAACGGCTCTTGGTGAGCTTTATACTCACGGGGAGTTTACATGCCTGCTCCTAGAAAAGACTCGTCCGGAGAGGAGATGGCGACGGACAGCACTGACTGTAGGCACTCTGCCTCAGCAGGATCCCATTGAGCCAGGTTCTGTAGCTGAGTAGCAGAGTCTGGACTGTGTGCTGCCCAATGGGATGGTGGTGCCCTTCTTTGTGAGGCCACCAACTAGTCCAACTATCTCACCGCTGAGCCCACCAGGGACTGGGAATGCAGCAGAAGCAGTGGGTGTCCTTGGTTGAGACATAATTCTTCACATCTCTCCATAACAATCTGTCTGCCGAAGGAGTGACACTGAGTTTCAAAAGTGTTTCTCAAATGGCATGAAAGATAGTGGTCACAATACAGATCCTTGAGGGTGCGGGGTAGCAGTGACAAGAAGCTGGGGAAAGCTGGGGAACTCTGTACTGCTTCACAAAAGGGGAGAACCATCAGGCAAAATGAAATTGTGACAGGTTTTGCATTAGTATTGTTAACGGCATAATGAGATGAAATGTTAGCAGAACAGAGAGAGAGGTTAAAGCCACTGTTCTTCGGTTACTGTATACATCGTGACAGACAACAGTCCAGGACTATTATGTAGCCAAGTCAGTGGAAATAGTCATGATTGTATGGAAAATGGAAAGCAATGGGGAATATTCCTCTCCACTGCAGTGCTTCACAAATGAGCTGCAAGGTTTACACAGTCAGATGGGTTCTGCTCCAGAGACCTTTAACTAGCTCTTTCTAATGTGACAACAGTTGAAGGTTTGTGTGTGCTGTTTATGCTGAAGTAATTTGAGAGAGAGAGAAATAAGTCTATATGTGAGGACATTATCTAGAATCTAATTGCAAATTATCATTGAAATGAACTTTTTCATTGTTTTACTCTATTTTTCACTGAGACTAGGAACAAATGTTAAAACTATTGTAAATACTTTACAGGATATTTCATGTGAGAAGTGAAAGGTGCAGCTCTGAAGTTTGTATACTCATTTTATAAATTGTGATATTTAATGCTGAATTGTAAAACTATTGTGTGTTGCATGAAATGCTATAGTATCAAAATAGCATTCTGAAATGCCATAGGATTGAAAAATATGCAGCAGAATATGTACAGCACTGATCCTTTCAATTTACATTGTACACAAAAAGATCACCTGCCCCAAGTCTAGGATCTTTGACATGTGTTTTAAAAATATACAATAAACCAGTAAATAGCCAGATTTTCAATTACCCTAGTCCATTGAGTCTCAAAGTTTCCAGGCTCTCTCCCACACCTCCAGGGAGCACCAACCTCTTTTATGGCTAGATGCAGTTCTGAAACTTTTTTCTATTGCAACACTGTCCCAATATGGAAAATGTTGAGCACCACTGCCCCAATGCAATAGTCCAGCAACAACAGAGACATGCTAAAATGTCAGCCTTTCCACAAAATTCAGCAGCAGCAACCCTTCTCCCTTCACAAATCCCTCTCCTGGCAAGCCAGGGAGAAAATATAAACCTGGTAGCATACCCTGAAGTTAACAAACTCAACCGTCTTCAATTTCCCTAGCAATGCTCTAGCATTGGTGCAGCTCCAACCGTGTTAGCAATGGTGGGAGTGCACATATTGATTGGCCACTTACATATGTTTTTAACCACTATGGTGTCTAGGCTTGCTCTAGGCTGAGTTACATGTTACATTGGTAAAATCCACAGCAGCTTGTCCACCCTAGCCACTCCTGCCCTCGCTAGCCCCAGTGCTAGTGCAACTGTGGGAGAATTTGACAAAATCCTGAGTAGACAAAGCTTCAGCTTGTGCTGCTTTCTGCTGTAAAGAGGAAGAATTGTTCAGTGGCTAGGGCTGTAGCCTGGGACTTGGGGGATCTGTATTCAATCTCCTACTCTGCCACCGACTTCTTCTGTGACTTGGGCAAGTCACCTGGTTTTCCTCTGCGTCTGTTCCCCATCTGTAAAATGGGGATAATAAGCACAATCCTGCATTACAGAGGTGTTGTAGAGAAATACACTGAAGACTGTGAGGGATTTCAGTTGACGTTTACTAGTTAGATTTTGTAGATGCAGCCCTGAGCCCTAGTAGCAAGGACAGATTTTATGTAATTATCCGTGGATAAACTGCATCTGGCTCATTGCCTGGTTTTGCTAGGCCTTTTTGGGGTTCCTCACAATCCTCCATGGCTGTGAGCAGCCAAAATAATTGGCACATTTAGTCACCTCACTATTCACCTGCTCTTCAAGACTGTTAATACGTATATTGAGTAGTGTCCTAGTATTGGTTCCTGGGGACCTCAGTATTAACCTCTGTCAGCGGTGAGAAATGGCCATTTATGCCATCCTATCTCTTATTTAGTTTTTAAACCAGGACATGACTTTACCTGTCATCCTAGTTACCAAGTTTCTTTAATAGCCTCGTGTGAGGGATTTTATCAAAAGCCGTTTGAAAGGCTAAATAAATTTTGTCTGCTAGTTTTATTTAAAATCTATAGGACAGAAGTTAGGCAAGAATCCAGGTCTCTGGACTCTCAGCCCAGTTTGTTATCCTCTGCCTGGTTCTGCCTTTCCAAATAATTGATTATTTATTACTGTATAATGGTAGTGCCTTGAGGCCCTAGTCAAGGATCAGAGCCTCATTCTGCTGGGTGCTGTCCAAACCTATATAATAAAAAAAGAGAGGCTGTGTCTTAACAAACTTGCCTTTTCCACATATGGCTACTACTGTATACGATCCTCTGTTGACTGTGTAATCATTCTAATTAATGTTAAAAAAACTCTGGTGGTGTGTCCCTGTTTTATTATACGGTGCTCATCTATGTTCCCCCACTTTGCCCCTGGACATCTTTGAATGCATTACTTGAACCCTGTATTTTAAATACCGCATAAACACTGGTCAAATAGTCAGTGTTTAAAATATATAAGGCTTACATTTTAATGCATACATGAATATCTTAACAGCCATAAAGTACAGTTTGTCAAGCAGAAAAATACACAAGGAATGTACTCCTATACACTCAATACGAACATAGTCTTTCTGCCTCAGAGCCTCCTTTCTCGGCGATCGGGAGACCACACGAGGCCTTTGCATAAAATTTCACAAAGTGAGAAGCTACTTCTGATTTCCTCGGCACCATGATAAACAATCTAAAGGGAAAGCAAAGAATCACGTCAGGGACAAAGCTTGTAAGTAAATAGTTAACTCATGATAAATTTGATGGAAATGCAATGCTAATAGGATGCTGCTCAGGAGATGACAGTCTGTAAATGAAATCAGATTTTAATGAGAGCTGCCACCTGATGAGGAGGAACCATGCTGACTGCTGGCTAAGTATATGTTTACCCAGTTTCCCTAGCTTCCTCCCCTTTGCCATCCCTGGGGCAGAGGGCCATTTAATTCACAATGACTGCCAGAAGGGACCAGACAGTGTGCAATTCTTTCTACTTCTGTCCTGCCTGTCAACCATACACAAATGACGCCTGCATTTCCATCCTCTGACATCTCCATATATTAGTTCAAATATCCATTCTCCAGTTCTGCCTTCACCTACACACTTTAGTCCCCCAGATCTTACTAGGATTGTACTGGATGTGAGGTCAGAACTTGGCCCATAGTATATAGGCATCAGGTAGTCAGAGCTGTACTTAGAAACCATCATTAGGCTTTTCCGTCTCCTTCCTTCCTTCCCCCTCCTCCCTGTGTACCTCCACCAATCTCCTCATGTTATGTTGGAGCAGGATGGAAGTGAAAGAATAGGCTGGTTGGTTTTCTCAGAGTTCACGTTAAGCTGCAGAAAACTCTTCCCAAGAGCAGACTAAGTGCCTTGGCTTGGCATTTTGTTCCCATTCTCCACAACATGAGGTCTATCAGTAGACTGACGTCCATCTCAGTAAAAACATAACAATTTGAAGAGAGCTGTGGAGTTACATGGAAATAAAATGAGCCCAAGAAGCCTCTGTTTACATTTTGCCAGTAATGATGGATCTAGAACTCACAGTTCTCCAAGAATTTCCAGTCAAGTCCACCAGTATTTACACACACACAAGGACCTCTCTATGGCTGCATTCCCTGATCCCAGCTGAAGGGGTTGGCGAAGTGAGCAGCAGCCTGTAGACCATGAAATTTCAGCTAGGCTGGGCCTACTTATAAAATTAAGCTACCAAATATTAATAAGATGCATATTGCAGAGTATGTGAAATGGTGGCTGGAGTTCCTTTTGAAAAGGAGTGATTGTTTCTCATTGCAACACACTCATGCTGTCTTTCCATTCTCAAAGTATGTCTGGTATTTCATTAAGATAACTGTTTATTAATTGCCTCTCTTGTCTGGACCATCTTCCCTAATGAATTTATCCTCTGGGAGTAACTCATCTATGCAGCAAACAGAAATGTGTTAAATGCAGGGCGTGCTAGACTTCCATGGCTCCAGACCTCTAAAAATACCTTATGATCAAAGACATTGGCTGGATGCCACCCCAGGTATTGCTCAATTTAATCACAATAACCCCAATACCCCTTTGTTTGAAGGGTGGAACACTGAAACTGTTGGAAAAAAAGATTCCCAAGAGTTCGTTTCCCTGCACCGATAGAGACCCACACAGATGCAGTCTGGACAGTCTCCGTATAAACAATTTATTCTGCAGAGGCCAGTCTCCAAGCCCACATGTAGGCAGTGGAAAAAGACCCCGAATTCAAAGTTACAGACAGTTTTATACCTTATCATTACCTAAATGCACATAACATAAGCATACATATCCCCCTTACGAGGGCACAAACCTATTTCTCCTACAACTATTGGCCTACCTTATCTTTTTCTCTACGTATAAAGACATTACATATTCATAAGATGCTTTTAGGATGGTTTACTTCTAGCTACACCTTATCTATCAAGGTTGCATAGCTTGCTTAATCCGGCCGAGGCTTATCTCCTTTGCATTCCTTTGAAAACTTTCCATGAGCCTTGCACAGAGTGGAACGGCCTTGCAGTTATGAACAAAGAAACTTAGCTAAGATGGAGTAGCTATAGTCAAGCAACACAAAATCATCCTACAAAACTAAACAACAAATCTAGGTGGCTAGTGCCTTTTAACTAAGTAAAGCACATGGGTCTCTCCCTCTTGTATTCTTTTCTGAAAATCCTGTGTTTACTCATGTCAGTTACCAAAATGCTTTGAAAAACATTGAATTTAAGAATATAAAAGAGAAGCAATGGAACTGGAAAAAGGCAAGCAAGTTTAAAGAGTGAAGAATCACTCTGGACAAGAAATTGACGAGACCTGCCATCTTGCCCGGCTGTCTTCTGAGACCAGGGATCCAGGCTCTTGGGGGAAGCTGGTAAGCCACCTTTTGCCTGCATTGGTGTGGATAATTGCTTTTGCAGCTGAAATATACTGGACTTTTGGTTTGGGGGCTCATTTTATATGTTTATAAGTATAGTAATTAAAGCCTTTCTGTCATTATTGAAAGAGAGTCGTGTCAATTCCTGAGCACACTAATGGCAGATCCCAGTCTGAGAGTTAACAAGCCATACTGCAGAATTGGAGAGGGTGCTCAGCATGGTGGGCCCTGGCCTGTTCCAGATCCTCTGTAATCTGTGGGGTTCAGAGGCTAAAACTTGCTTCTTCCACAGGGAACTTTGCATCCCCACAATAATTAGAGATGGAAATAGCAGACAAGGAGGTTTCCCAGTGATAGGAACAATAGAAGTACCTAAATTAGGTAAATTCCTGCCTCTCGCTCTGTGTTCCGTTAAAATCTGAACAAGTAGAGTACAGCTTGTTGAAACATAAGTCATGATTTTTTAAAATTGTTCTAATTTTTTTGACCCATAAAATAAAAAATGGAAAAAGCAAAGCAAATGACGTTTTCTGAAAACTGCAAAATTTTTCAGTTTTTGAAACCAAAATTTTAGTTTTCAGTATTTCAGTTTGGTTTTTTCCCCATCTTCTCTATCCTATTTTTCTTCCCCTCTTCTGGGCTTTTTCAATGGCAAAACAGATGAAAGAAAGGAATCAGGTTTTCATTTTTGTGGTTGAAAAATGGAAACGTTTTGTAGGTTTTGAAATTTTCCAGTGAAAGATTTCATTGTAAAAAAAGAGCCATTTTAAAAAAGTTTTGACTGAGAAATGTTGACCAACACTAGTAGTGAGGTATGCCAGTAAGAATATGGCGCGGCAGAGCCGAGAGTTGGTGACCTTCAGGATATGCTACAGGAGTTGCTCATTTTTATAGGCTTTTCCAGAAGGTGTGGGGGGCTGTTGGAATAGAGTTTGTGGTTTGGGAAAGGTGTTTTTTAGGAGATCTGTATTTCGTATAGTTAATATAACATATGTTAAAGGTTTTTGCTTGTGACTTGTGTTTGTGCCTAATGATTCTGATGGAGACAACTATAAATAAATAAGTAAACTGATGAACTTTGAGAGCCAAGTGACATTCTGCAGCAAAGTCCGAGAGAGGAGAAACAGAGGAAAAGAAGCAGAAGAGATGTGGAGGAGAAAAGAAGGGGGGGGAGACGTAGGGAAACGGGGGTGAGGGAGCAGAACCTCAGCTGGTGAAATTGTGGAGTGATGGCAATTAATACTAGATAAGGATCTGCTCCAGGGAGAGGAAAGAAGAAGATAGAGGAGAAGGCATGGTAGATGAAGAAGAATAGGAGAGCTGAAAAAGGGAATGAACAGTACGGAAGAGAAAAGAATGAAAAAACCATGGTATAGTAAGAGGAGGAGACATAGGTAAGGGAAAAAAAGAGGTAATACAAGAATTAGGAGGGACTGGGGGCTAGAGAAATGGTGAGAACCAGAAAATAGACAAGAGCTCGAGCCATAGCATTGATTTTGTTGCGAAATATAATAGCTATGTTTGGGGAGCTGATAGATAGTAGTCTAACACTTTGATCATGGTGGTCTGGCCAGCCTTAGTGTTCAATTTTGTTCTGGACATAATTTAACTCGGCTTGGAAGGATTAGATTTTTATTGGTAATTGTTGACAAACATCAATTTCACCATAGACACAGAAACTGACAAAAAATATTTCCATTGATAATCGTCAAAAGGTACAGATAGGCAAAGTAACAAGAATGCTGCTTGAGAACATCTTTGAGTTTGATTTAAGGATATTTACTTTGGGTATTTTGACATGTGATGCTGACACTGTGTGTTTAAACAGTTATAAAACTTTTAACTTTTTTAATCTCAGCATTTGTAAATAAATAAATAATTGTCTGACCTCCCCTCTTATTTCCTGCAACTGTGAAAATTTAACCAGCTGAATTTAAATTTATAGTTGTCGCTCTACATTTACATCAGCCATACAAAGAAGATTGCATCCACACTAGGGGGATTATACCAGTATAGCTAAAGCAGTGGAATTTGTATGTGTTGACAAATCCTCAGTTCTCCTCAACATCATTGCATTGCCAATTAATAGGGCTTCTGTCCCAGAGATTCAGCATTTATGCAAAATAAACTTCTTCCTGCCAATTTGTTGTGGATTTTGTTTTTAAATTAATTGAATTTATGGAAACTCTGCAGCTGCTTAATCACAGCTTTCTCCACAGAATAAAACTTCTGTTGATGCTTCACAGCTGTTGATGGCTTCAACCAATGCAAATATGGGATGTGAAAAGGATTGTGTTTACCACGCCCAGTATTTTAAAACAGAATGGACCTGTCTTCTGTAGAACTGTGCTGGTTATTCTCTTCATATGTGATTCCTAGTTATAAATACAAGGCTCTATGCTCTGACTCCCAGAAATATCATCTCATGATAATTACTCCTTTGATATCGTAGTAGTTATGTGTTTACAGTACCCTAGATCCAAAAGCCTTTCCGTATATGATACAATAAATATTACAAATAAAAGACGGCAGTAAGTGGGGAAAGGGTTTAGTAAAAATAAAAGATGTAAACAAATAGCCCATGTACTCTTTACATAAATGAGGCCAGATTGTGATACCTTACACCATGAATAATTCCATTTCTTTGCTGATATATAGTTTGGATTCATACACAGAAAGGAAATTATTCCAGGTAGTCTTTCTGACTATTCCAGACTTCCTCCAAAAGGGGTGGCATATCATCCCCTTTCTAACCTTCCAACTCTCTTCTCTCTGGTCCCTAGTGACATTCGGGTAATCTGAAGAGTGACACAAGGAGAATGAGAGGCTTTATTATTTCTTTTCAGAAACCCCAGCACACAAACATAGAAGGAAGGAAGAAAGAGGCAGGGGAGGGGAGAAAGATAATTTTTCTGAGACCTGTTTGGAGAAAGTTCATTTGGAACAGATGTGCAACAAATGAGCAATAATGTATAATATTTGTGACAGACATCTCCAGCATGACTGCAGGAGCTTGCACTGCTGCACTTGAGGTTTCATCAACCTACTCCATTTTAATGTTAATTAGACATGCACGCCCATGAATAGAGAAAATGTACAGTACACCCACATACACACCAGAGACTAGTACTGCCACTTATCTTCAGACAAATTAGTGCTGGAAATGAAGCCTGATAAACCTAGGATGCCTCACAAAGGATTGCCTTCCTCCTCCTAGGTAGAGAACTTGTGATACTTTACCCGGGATGGCACCACCCTCTTCTGGAATAAGAGGAAGGGAGAAGTCCGCAGTTGTTGGTGATAAAAATAATTATCATCTTCTGAATGATATATTATTTTCTGAAATATCCAGTAGAAATGGACACCCCACATGTGTGAATGGCTAGCCTTGATTTATTTCGAAATAATTTGTAAGTGAGGGTTTTACCACATAGCATCTGAAAGGTAATTTCCGATAAGGTCTCAAAGTTAATATATTACTTTGTTGTGCACTATTAATTATCTCCATACAGGTAATGGGTAGGCAAACACATGTACAGCTTTTCTGCTATATTATGAAGATTGCATTAATTTATAGGAATACATTCTATTACTAGAACAATACAGAGAAATACAATTCAAGTATGGGAATGTCTAGAGACACAATAAGGTCGCAGTTCAGCAAAGCACTCAAAATGATTAACATCAATGGCAATTAACCACTTTCTTTTCTGAATCTGGTCCTTAACACATTACTATGCATGAACTATTTTTGTTTATATTGCATCTGCCTAAGTTAAACTGTAAGCTCTTCCAGGCATTGAATGTGCTTTTGTTAATGTGTTTATTAAACAACATACACACCCACCTTGCTCACAAAATCACCAACATCTAACAAACAAATACTCTTTTTCATACCAAAATCCTTGGTTTATGAAAATGCAAGACAACCAGCAGGAATGCCGAGGCAGGGATGGTGGTAAGAAGAGAACAAGAGTTTACGGGCAATTCCAAATAAATATTTTATAAAAGCACTAATACCTTTCAAATCAGTGCAGATAGAGTATATAAACTCCTCGCTTTGCTGAAGGCATTTTGGCCTTTCATAGAGCACTCAAAGTAAGGGGGTATCCACTATAACTGCATGTTTTTTCTAGAACTCTTACTTCCACCTCATTTGAATTGTCCACCTGTCATGAGATAGATGTGGCTAGGCCAATGTTCCCACTTCACAGAAGCAATCAAACCAAACATACTCATGACCAGCTCAGGAGATAATTGGCTTCTATTGGCTCACTCCATATAAAACCTAAGCTATACTCCTTACATGTGGCTCTTTTGTCATGTGGCAAATGTATGTTTTCACTTTAAGTGCTTCTGACACCTCACATGCCAGGCTGCAAATCTAAAGAAATAAGGTATCCTTTCCACAGCTTGCAACAGTACTAATATAAGCCAAACCAGCTGCTCTATGTTCACCAATTATTTCTATTGCTATGAGCCCTTGGAAAACATGAGGCCAGGGTGGAAGGAGTGTTTCATCATTTACTGAATTGCTCCACTCCATATGCCCTCATAATTAACATCATAGGAGCAATTAATTATTCAATGTATAAGTGTTCTGAGGATGAAAAGTTCTACACAAGTTCCGAGTGTAATCTGTACATGAAACCATGTTTTGCTTCTTTATGATGTCTGAAGAAATCCTCAAAAGGTTTATAAGTTTTAAGGTATTTTTTCCCCTGATTGTTTTTCTTAGATTAGAAATATCAAATCTTACAGACTTTGCTTTTGCAGAGGAATGCTATCATTGATGGGAGAATTAAAAGGATTAGAATATCACAATAGACTGAAACTGAGCAGTTGAAAGGAGAAGGGAATTTTAATCAGACTATACAAAACCCTTTGTTTTTAAACATATATTTATCTCAAACTAATAATCTCTTAGAAGAAAGATCTTTGTTGAAAATTCAAATAGCCCATTCAAAGAGTGAAAATATTCCCATTCCAGTTAATTAGCCCTTTAAAGAGTCCAACAAAAACAGAGAAGACAAGATTTGACATTTCTGATAATATTTTTAAGGTGAAAAAGAAGAAGAAAAATATCTGAAAAACTTCAAACTTTAAGGCTGCCTTGAGCAGGGACTTTCTTTTTGTTTTCTGTTTATACAACACCTAGCACAATGAGGTCCTCATCCATGACTAGGGGCCTAGGTGCTACATTAATAGAAATAATAAGCAAAAAAAAAAGCACAAATAAATATTGTCCTTTAATAGGTCTCCTTTAATAATCATTACTCACATATGTAAGTGCAGGAAGTCTGGGTTAGTCCTGATTATGTCTGAGGGCTCTTAGAACAACCAGCCTCACAGCTGCATACTTATAAAGGACATCTGCTGGCTCTAAGAGTGCAGCTGATTTCATCAGCTCATCTAGCTGCATGAAGCAGATAACTAGGTAAGTGTAATATAACTTTGCATTGTTATAGCCGCACGTATTCTGAGCTAGATAAGAATAACGTGAACCTCTCTGATGTTATGTGTTTCTGAGCCAGGACTAGTCCTCATCATGTCAATTTTCTATTCAAAGTTTCATTATTGCTATGGCCTTGAGGAATGCGTCTAATAATAGCAAATGTCAAATGACTTAAAGGTTAGGTAAGTACTCAAGTGTTTGAATTCTCTTTTAGCCTTTATCTAAACAAAAAGGTAGGTTTCCTGACTGTGCAATATAGGATTGGCTGGAAACTGCATAGAGACAGGTTCTTTTAAGATACAAAATGGGAAATAAATTACAAATTTCCCTTTTCTAATCAGGTAAGAAATACAATTAGGGTGTTCTGTTAAAATGAAAAACTGCTATTTGAAAGTTAACCAGACTCAGTTTAAAAAAAAAGAGTTATGAATGGTTCCATTTGAATGCAACCTACTTTTTTTAGTTAATCATTGTGTACAATTTTTAAAAGTGCCTAAGTGAATTAGGAACCCAAGCCCCATTTTCAACATTGACTTAGGTACCTTGGAGCCTATCTCCTTGAAAGTCAATGGGACTTAGGCTCCTAAGCTACTTAGTTAAAATTTTCATAAACTGCTATTATTATTATTAACTGTATTGTAGTAGAGAGTAGAGTCCCCAGTCAGGAATTGTGCAAGATGCTGTACATACAATCAAAAGGTTTAAGATCTTTGGGACTGGGACTAAACATGGGATGAGAGACAATGGATGGATACAACAAACACAGAGGAGTAAAACAAGGTGACGGTGAAGCCATAATAATTAATAATTACACACACAACTATACTGAAGTTGTAAAGTCAGTTGCTCAAAAGTTACAAATGCCAGCATTAAGGTTGTCTGCACATTGATAGTCTGTAATTACATGATCACATGCTAGTTTTCCACAGGACACCTGCCTTATTCAGTGCATAGGTTGGATGGTCTCATTTAGTCAGCAGCTGTTCAATATTTTATTTTATCCTCATTCTTCAATGTGTGGCCATAGGCTTTATTTACTGCATAATATTCAAATCCTGCTGCTCTGAAGACAGAATTATTAATTTCTTCATGGGCTTTTCTACAGCACTCATTACTACAGTGTCTGAGAGCTTCATAAACCCTAATTAATGTAGCTTCCCAAAATCCCTGTGATGTGAAGAGGTGGTATTATCCCCATTTTACAGAGGGGAGGTGAGGGCATGGTAAAAAAATATCCACTCATTTTGGGGTTCCTAATTTGAGCTGCCTAGAACTTGATTTTTCAGCATACTGAGCATTATGTAACACGTCATGGGTTCAAGGCACAGGTTCCATTGACTTCAGTTGCAGCTATGAGTGTTCAGCAGTTCTGCACAGCAGACCTCAGGGTCTCAGATTAAGCATCCAGAAAATGAGGCACACACAATTTGTGACCACCTGTAAAACATTTGGGTTTAGGGATTTGCCCAGCATCACACAGGATCTCTGTGAGAGAGGCTGGGATGGAATCCAGATCTCCGGGGCAGTATTCAACTGCCTTAATCATAAGACTGTTCTTTCTCTTCCTGCAATCCCTCTGCCTTATGGACTTTCCAACTTCTGCAGCAGATGAGGCAAGGGGTCCTCCAAAACAACAGCCTCCTTCTCTACACAACCCGATTCCATCCCCAGAACAGGTCTATTTGCCCAGCCAATCCCCAGTCTCTCCTCCCCATACTGTTCCTTCAGCTCAGTTCCCTCACTGGTTCCCGGTCCCAGTTTCCTTGCCCAACCAATCCTAGCATCTCTTTCCCACCTTGTCCTAGTCTGCTGGCCTCTTGCCCCCACCCCAGCCCCAAATTCTCATCAGTTTCTTTCCCCTCCTCCAGTCTGGGTCTCACCAGGCTCCTTGTCCCAATCTACTATTTTCAACCTTCCCCCCCAGTCTGGCTCTTGTCTCCTTTGGATTTGAGTCATGCAGCTTTCTCCTCCCCTCTACCTGGGAGCTAAAGCGGGTGGGGAGTGTCACTGAGAGCATAGGAGAGACAGGCTCTCTGCTTTTTATACCTGACCCAGGATGCATAAAAATCAATGGCTTTTTTAAATTTAAATTGGATTATTTTTATTTAAATTAAAAAAATCTAATCATCAATAAAATACTAAATTTCTCTCTTGTTTAAAAAATAACGGTTACAATTAAACCTCCTCAAAAACATGGTAAACCTACACTTAGTCTCATAAAAATGAATTAATGGCTCTAGTCTGTCCAGTTTAACTACCAGCTCTTGCTTCTTGAAAGTTCTGGGCTTTCTGTTTCTCAGCAGACTAAAGTCACATGTGCAAAGAAGGACACAGGCTGGATAGGAATGTTGTTGTTCAGTGCTTATGTGATGGTGAACTGGGCCAAGAAAGGCAGAGGAGTTAGTTAAGACTGTCTTTAAGACAGAGACAAAGGACGGAGGCAGAGTAGAAAGGAACAGTGGCATGGGCTGGAAAGCAAAAGACATTTATTCAGTACATGCACAGCTTCCTATATTCCCCTCACACTTTTGCCATAGAAAAACTGTCATTGCTTCTGGGCATGAGAGAGACCCTATCTGGGAATATTTTGAAGAAATACCTCACCAGAAAGTTAAACTGCATGTGGAGACTGAATCACATAGTGGTGTCTGCAGCACCACATGCACTGCCCCCCCGGTGGATAAAGAGGCAGCCTAGGGAGGGTTGACTCAGCAGCACAAGCCGCATGTACCTGTCTCCTTATAAGGAAATGAAGTGACCCCACCTGCTGGTGCGTGGTCAGCAACTGCCCAGGCTAATTGTAATCACCTGGTTGGCTGGTTCATACCTGCCCAGGAAATCAGGAGCACCTGGCTGGCTAAACTCCGAGCCATGACCTTAGAAGGTCATGCAGGAAATAGCAACCAATGGGGCTTAGTCTCTGCTGACCGTGGGAAACTATAAAAGTTCAAACCCAGGTAGCAGAAGGCAGAGAGGAATTGAATCTACCTGGCACCCTGTGTATCTCTTGGTCGTGTTGGCTCGGCGGGCTGACGCATCTTCCCCAGCCCGCTTTGCTGTGAACTGATCACTCACAGTGGCTCTCTCCCGTCTGCAGTATCTAAAGCAAACGGCAACTGAATTTGCCAGCATGGTATACCTGTATATAATATTTGTGAGTATGGATTAACTGTTTTCTGTTGTGTTTGTCTTGTAACTTCTTTGGGGAACTCCAAAACTGGGCACCCTAGTGTCACATGCTGGCAGCCACGCGTTGATCCAGGAGAGATCACAAAACGCTAAAGTCTTGGGTGGCACATTTTGTCCTTTCGTGCACGGAGTTCTCCTGCCCTTTGCTATCACTGTTTGCTGTGCAATTGCTTGCTGTGAAACTGTTTATTATAGAAATAGAACTGTTTTATTATAAGGATAGGATTGTTTATTGTAAAATAAAGGGTTTATTGATTAAGCAAACCCCCAGAATCATCACTGTCTCGCTAACCCCCCGTATCCCAAACCAAACCTATCTGAGAGTTTTCCTCTCCGTTTCCACACTGCAGGCAATAAAGAAGCAAATGGATCAAGCACTAAGTCCACTTCATTTTCTTGCAAACATTCTCAACCCCAGATATAAAGGTAGATGCCTAACTTCTGAAGAAGATGCTGCTGCCATGGCACGGGCATCTCAAAATCACTTCTCAGTTATGCCAGTCATAATAAATTTCACGGTTGGAGCGGAACCATTTAAACAGTACAGGTTTACTGGTGATGTTTTGAACGAAGTCACTCCCCTGAATTGGTGGAAATCATTAGCCAGGAACCTTGAAACAGAGTTCCTTCAGTTGCTAAGCCAACTTTTCACAGCAGTAGCTTCCTCTACAGGCACAAAGAGAATATTTTCATCGTTTAGTATTATTCATTCAAAGCTAAGAAATCGACTGGGAGTTGAAAATCAGGAACATTCGTATTTCTGTTTGTCTGTGAATAAAAAGGACAGTGGGAGTGGGGAAGATGAGAGCTAGTTGTAGAAGTTTTAAGGACAGCGTACGTTTAGTGTTGTGACGACTTGTCTGTTAGAGTTAATACAATTTGAAATTTTAAAAAACAAAGAATTTAAAGACAGCCGTCAGCCGGCAACTCAGGAGACTGCTGCAATTGCAAATGTGAAACATTTATGTAGCATTTAAGATTTAGTTTAATAAAATACGTGCTTTTGTGTGTGTGAATTAGTTCTTACTATTCTTAATGTACAGCTGCTGCATCTGCAGCTTGACATAGGTAATGAGTATTATGTACTATTTCCTAATTTGACTTTTATTAATTTATCTCAATGATTACACAAAGTACACCCTCCTAGATGTTGTAAAATGCTGTAGTGAGTTGTAAATTCACATGTTCTAGTGATCAGATTAGCACCATTGTTTAAGAAATATGTGAAGAAGGATCAGTGGGAAACTTAATTTAAATCAACAATTTTCTTGGTGATTTAAAGCAATGATTTAATTCGCCTTGATTTAAATCACTCCACCATGCCCTGACCCCCTCCATTTTACATTGCTTTGTGGGGATGGCGCGTGCACACACACACACAACGTTTGGTTGCATGTTACAGCTCTGTGGGGATGGTCCTTGTGTAGCCTCATCAGCATTAGAAGCTGTAAGAGGCTCCAACATGCCCACTGCATATGGAATCTTCAGAGATTTTAAGTGCTGAACTCTAAGAAGTCTCTGAGCATGTGCAAATTGAGCTTTTTGAAACATGGCCAAATTTGGACAGCTTTTCATGGGAACAGCAAAGGGCATATCCCCGGCAGAAAGGTTACCTCCCTCCCCCCCCTTTGCCAAATTTCAGGTCCCTGAGCATGGGGAGTTAGAGCTGCTCAAAGAAAAGTTTTGAGATAATTAGTTTAACATTCCAGAACAATGTATTTTTCCCTTAATCTCATTCTCAGAAATGGCTGAACTATTTTGACTGAAACTTTCAAAACACAAAAGAAATTCAGCCCTCAGTAAACATCCAACATGGAAAATTTCAGCCCAAATGGTTCAAATTTGGCAACGTTATGAGCCACTGAAAACAGGATTTTATAATAGAAAGTGTCAGGCAACTTGATGATAGGTGATGCCAGTAGCCCCATCTTTTAATAAGCAATGATCACAGCACACATGCTCCCAATCAATGTCAAGTGTTTTGTAGGCATCATGGACAATATCCTGCCCCCATTGAAGTCAATGTGAATTTTGCCATCAAATTCAATGAGGCTAGGATTTCACCCATGAGTTATTTGATTGGAAGTCCTAGTTCAGTCTTATGTGCTTAACAAAAATTTGTCTATCTTTAGTCAGGATTCAAATTCTGGTCTCACCCATGCTTGTCTGCCACCTTCTTAAACTCCTGCTGAAAGGTAAACTTCAGCTTCAGACACAAACTTGGGAAATGCTAATTGGGAAAGATACTATTCATGAACCTGATTTAGCTGTCATTGCGGACAATGACACAGCTCATGGACTATAGTAGGTTCTGGATCAGGCCCTAGGTTGCCATGATCTCCTGTGGTTAAGCTGATTTGAGACACCTCAAGTACTTTAGATATGACATGATGGTCACCACAAACAGGAAATCCCCCCCCCCCCCCACTATTTTGTGCACGTAATTGTGATACAACATCTAAGGCTTCCAAGGACAGCCTAGGAGAATTATGCTGTGGTAGCTACGCTATACTATGCTACCCCAGCAATTTTAAACCACAAAGGTTTGTTCAATCTGTCTGAGATCTCAATTAACTAAACATTCTTAAGACTTTATTTTTTATTTTATTTTAACTTACAGCAGTTATACATTTGATAATTACATACCCCTTCTCTCAATTTATAACAGATTGTGATGTTGGCAGGCCAGGTGCCAGCACCCGCCAAGATTTTAGGCCCCAGCTGAGCACTGACAAATTCATTGCTGGAAACTCGTCTGTTTCACCTGTGTGTTAGTATGGTTAAGATGAGTACTGGACTTATAACAATGTGTTTAGTGCTTACATTTTATGAAATGCTTGTAAATTGCTGGATGTATTAATCTAATTTATAATTTCTTTAACACATGCTGCAAGGTAATTAAGTTTTTGCTTTGAAACTGTAAAAAATGTTTGCTCTGAAACGGTGAACCAGTCAGGAGGGATTATCAAGAAAGCTTATCAAAACTAAATGGGCCATTGTGGAACATCACAATACATAGATTTTAATTGCCCCCTTTCATCCATGAAGAGGCCATGTGCAAACAGACTCATTCCATCAGCTTGAATTGTGGAAGAAGGAAATAAAAATGACGACAATTTTTCACTTTTTTGCTTTTTGGACTCTCAGGATATGTCTACCCAGCAAAGAAAACCCCGCAGGCCAAGCCCTGTGAACCCAACCTGGCTGGCACAGGCCAGCCACGGGGTTTTCTTTGCTGTGTAGACATAGACTCAAAGGGCTGGAGCTTCAAAACAGCAGCAGAGACCCCCCAGTGTCAACCTAGGTTAGCCTAAAACACAGTCAGAGCTGATAGATTACTACAACTGTCACCTTTTGAACCATAGAGTGTAACTCACTTGTGTATATATTTTTGCCTGCTTTAACCTTGTAATAACTCTTTTTTTCCCCCTTCTTAGTTAATAAATCCTTAGATAGTTAATACTTGTAGCCAATCCTATAGTAGTCTTTGGTGTGAGAACTAAGGTACAAGATGACCTAAGGTAAGTGACTGACTGGTCCTTTGGAACTGAGAGTAACCTGAGTATTCTGTGATCTTTGTATAGAAACCATCTATCACTAAATCCAGCTTGCCTGGGTGTTAAGATAGACCGGAATGTCCAAAGGATCTGTCTGTGACTGCGGGGTAAGACTGTTACAGTGCTTTAGGAGTTCACACTTGTTAGTGGGTTGGTGAAATCTAATTATAGAACATGCCACCAGTTTGGGGTCTCTGCCCAGCTTCTTGGGAGTCTGCCTGAGGTTGGCACCAGACAGAGTGTGACACAGACTCTCAGTTGAATGAGGGAGATGCTATTATTAGAGTATTTGTTGCATTTGTTGAAACTGTAGAAAGAACATTCTTGGTTTGTCTTGCTGAGTGTGTATTAAGGAGAAAGTTATAGAAATAAGAGGGAGCTTGGGACCAGTAGAATGGATATTAAGATACCATACCTTAAACACTATTGTCACACTGTGTTTCTGACTTCATGCCATACTTAGCTTCACAGTGGATTGATTTAAATAACAAATTTTAATCATTCTTTAGATAATTGAAATCAGCAAGCAGGAAATTTTATCTATTTTAATCATGTTTTGCATTTGTACTTTTTAGTTATTTTCCTGAAGAAAGGTTTTTTGTTTTGTTTTCTCCCCATTGGTTGGTAATCATTAAAATATGATGATTTGCAACTAACCATAATCTTTACATTAAATATAATTCTTTTGTGATAACCAGGAAAATACACTTTCTATACATATTTAATTAAGCAATTATATAGCTTAATTTACATTCATTCAGATTTTTAATGTTTACATTTGTATTCTGTTAGAAAATGGTGGATGATGCTTGTCTTATTTACTAGATTGATAAGCTTATTTCTTATGTATCCAGCACAATTAAGGGTAGTTTTATTCAACTAATAAATAAAATGCTGTGTTTGTGCATTTTTAATTGAATTCTAATTTCCATCCAAATGCAGCATGACACAAATCATGAATAGAAAAATCAAACATGTTTTGCAATTAAAACTAATTGATTTATTAAACAATGTAATCATTATCTCTAGTTGGTGATCAGAACCAATGAGTTCAGCATGCCATGTCCTGCAAGAGTTTAGAACGAGTACATCTTATCCTTTCACACCTAATTTATATTCATAGATTGGAAGAGGAAAAACCAAACTTTCCTACTTTTTGAATTCTTAACTGGTTTCTTAACTTTGAATGAACTAGTAGTTAAAGTGAACTAGTTGAATAAACAGAAATGAAGAAAATATTCTCTCAACCTGCAGAAAAGGCTACTGCTGTTAAAAGCTGATTTAGGCCTTGTCAACAAACACTGTGTAGTGTAATGTAGACAAGTTATGCCGGTGTACGGCCACCGCTGTAATTAAACTGCTGTTGCATGTCCTCACTATGCTCCTTGTGTCAGTGAAGTGCATTCAACTACCAGCTTGTGCATGGACACAGGGAGCAGTGCACTGTGGGTAGCTGTCCCACTGTGCAACTGCATACAGGGTGCTTTTGGGAAGGGTTTGCGATGCCTCATGGAGCAGGTACAGCATCGCATGATGAAGGTTTCTGAATCCACTTCGTTCCATGGGCATCCCTACTGGTTTGACAGCCGCTGTAAACTCCCCATCAGCCAAACTGACATTGCTGAACACAAACTCGAGAAACCCACAGAAGTGTGAGTGAAAGAGTGAGTTGTGGGATATTTAGTGTGTGTTCATGCTGTCTCTAAGTTCAGACAGCAGCCAGAAGCAACCAGTCCTGAGGCAGAAGCTGGTGTGCAGACAGCTGGTGTCCACCTATCCTCAGCAGAGACCTGTACACTGGTCGGGGAAAGGGGCATCCACCTCCCTCCCTGGATCTGCACAGCCCATCAAGAGACTTTCCTCACTCCCCCAGCAGCAGCCCGCACTGCCTGCATGTCTGCCATAGGAGAGCAGGATTGATTCCCTCTGCATTCTCCTATAGCCTCATCTCTCCACAGATCTAGGAGAATGATTCCCTGCCCCCCACCCCTGCAGTTCATGCAGGAGCTGGGCCGCTTTGCTGCCAGGAGCCGGCCTGCTCAGCTGGGCAGTGGCTGTGTGAGCTCTCCACGCAGAGTGATTTCAAAACTTGCTGGGGCTTTGAAGGGGAAGAGGCACAAGCCTGTGTAGCTGGAATGCAGGGAGTGTAGCAGAGTTCAAACCAGTGAGCAGTGGTCAGGGTGGGCATTGTGGGATAGCTCCTGGAGACAGTCACGGCGTACAGTGTCTACACTGATGCTTTGTCGCTTTAACTTTGCCGCAAAAAGCCCTACGCCTCTCAGCGAGATGGTTTTAGTTTGTCGCCAAAGAAAGGAGGGAGAGCGCCGTAGTGTATACATTGCTGCTGTTTTGTTGCCTCCAGTTCAGTGGTTTGACTTTCTTTATGACTTAGCAACAAATATGTACTGTCTAATTTTTTGTAATTAGTTTAAACAATTTTAATCTAGTTTAATAAGTTATTATACGCCTGTATTTAATTTAAATGGGTTTAAAAATCCTATTTTAAATAAGTAAATCCATTCTAAAACAAAGCATAGCTTTTTTTCATCACAACCAGTCTCTTTTTAAATGACATTGCCACTCTGAGAAGAGAGTGCACTGCAGCAGTCTGGTGTGCCAACAGGGAGCTGACCCATGTATAACAACACTGCAGTCAGCATTGCAGCAATCTGGCATGTTCCTGAGAACCAGTGACCAATGGACTGTGGAGGTTCTTGAGCTCTTATCTCACTCTTGCAAAATTGTGGGGTATTTTGCTTTGTCCTAACCGTCCCTTGGATGGTTTTTGAAGATGTCAGGTCCTTTGCAGCTCTCCCTGAAATTCCATATCCATAGAGTCCCTGTAGCGACAACATGAGAGAGGGGCCAATTTTCTCTTCAGACACGGACCAACTGTCAGAGTTCCATCTCTACACTAACCTTTTAGGCCCAACGCTCATACAGTTCAGCACTCTTCTTCTAGCTCTATGGATGTGCAATATAATATAGTCTACATCCCATGCAAAGCAGTGATAGTATGTGAAAGCAACATGATCCCAGACTGCACACATTTCATCTGCCATTCAAGGGGTCCCGGCTGACGACCTAATTTACTGAATATTAGTGAGTGCTAATAATTTCATCCTGACAAATAGGATAGCAAAGTGTTTCATAAAAGACCTGAGCTGCAGCCCGATAAAAAGCTTGTCTCTTGTTATAAATGATTTCTATGAAATGCAGCTCCATTTCCTAGCAGGAGGAGAAACCTCCTAACCCCATACTAATTCTGCAATCCCATCCTGTGACACAGGATGATGAATTGCCTGTTCTCTTTTCTACTATGGATGTAACACATCTTCCTAGAACAGGAAAAAAGCTTTTAATCTAATTTGTGGGTTTAGTTTCCCTGACAGTATCCACTAGGTAGAGTACATGACTGGACAATGGCAAAGGTTTTTTTTCAGGAGAGTGTGGCTGGAAGGAATGCTTAAAACGCAGAAGGCTTACAAATGTTTGTTTCGTTTCATGGTCAGGCTATCCTCTATGATATTTACCACTTATTGTGCTATAAAATCAAGGAGTTCCCTATGAGGTTTTTCTCACAAGCATTCATTAAAATTGTCTCAGGTCTATGAAAGAAGTTTTCCACTATTTTTCCTTTTAGCTTCCACTTGGTTATTCCACTTTCTCTGCAACAGAGCTCCTCATCATTTATTGTTTTACTATTCTTTATTTGTATAGTGGTAGCACCTGCGGGCCCCAGTCAGGGTCCTATTAGGCTAGAAACTGTACCGATATATAACAGAAAGATGGGGCTTGCCCCAAAGAGCTCACAATTGAAGTATAAGACAAGGGAGAAACAGCTGACTACAACAAATAGCTTGTGCTTCTCCTATCTAACAGTGTAATGGGCATTCAAGATCCAGTTTTTCACAGGGAGAATGAATGATTCAAATTCCTTAAAATGAAGTGGTAAAGGGGGATTTTTGTTTGTGTGTTATCCACTGAATCAGACCAATATTCCTTACTGTGTATCAAAGAGGTTTACATCTATCTGTGTGATATAATGGAAATAAGAAGATAATTTACATATGAAGGAATAATTTTTGTTGCCCTAGGAAATGGAGTCCTTTTAGTCTCCTACAAGGAATGGAAAAAGGAACCTTTCTCCAGCCTGCTTAGATTTTCTCTGCCAAAATAATTTGTTTAACCTCAAATCATGTATAGTCCAAGAACCTTGAAAATGACAGCTTCTCTTCACTGGCTGCCAGCACCCCTAAATATTATCTGAGGGCAGTGGTGTAGCTACAGGTGGGCCTGGTTGGGTCATAGTCCACCCACTTTGAAAGCAGGCCTACCCAATCAGATTTTAAGCAATTCATCCTGCGTTTTTAATCAGCCTCTGTTTCGCTTTGTGATACAAAGCTTGTGTCCACCCATGTCAACCAATGGCCTGCCAAAAACTCAGTTCTGGCCATGCCTCTGTCTGAGGGAGTTAGAGACATCTAACTTAAATCTTGCCCCTCCACATCCCCACTCTCCAAAAAAACTACCACCTTTACCACCTTTTTTTTTAACCACCTTTTGCCAATGAAAAATAGTTTAGACTCCCATTGACTCCAGTAGGCTATGGATCAGGCCCTATATATCCATCACCAGTCCTTCTACAGCACCATTGTGAAGGAAGAGAGCATTTTTCTCTGTGTGCCTGATCCTGTAAACATGAAGTCACATTCACCTGTCAAGTTCCCCAGAGAGAACTTTGTTCCCTTTAAGGTGCCAGCCAAAAACTTCACTCCAATATAAGTGAAACCTTAATTCAATTAAAAGGCTATTTTTGGACCATTTAGAGGAAAAAGGGAAATCCGAAATAATGAGTAGTTAAAAAGCATTGCAGAACAGGGTTTTATAGGACATCTTTGATAAGACCAAGAAAATTGACTGTGTAACTTAAGGTGCAATATTATGCAAGATTACTGAACTACAGAGGCTTGTAGAGAGAGATTTGGCCTCTGAAATTGTCAGGACTATAATACATCTAAGAATGGCTTCTCTTCAGAGAAACAAATGTGCTAAGCTTTAGAAAACTCAGCCTATAAGGTGGAGTTTCCTTTGTGGTTGCAGTGTATTCTTTTGAGCTGAATGTGACAAAAGACAGAGTAGCTTTTGTTTCAGTCACCAACCCGTTTTGAGAATGCATATGATAATTACCTGCTTTTCTTCTTGCAACCATTAATTCATTTCCCAATCTACATTTATATCTCTCTGCATTTCAGAGGGGTTTTCCCATTGTCTCCCTGTTTAAATATAATCCTAGGGACTCTCCAACCTTTATAGAAAATTACAAAACCTTTGCATAATGTTCAGTTAGCTCTCCCTTCTTTCTCCTAAAAATTTCATTCAACACCTTTCTGATAGTAGACCATAAGCCTGTTGCAGTGGTGTTGTAGCCATGTTGTTCCCAGGGTATTAGAAAGACAAGATGGAGGTGAGGTAATAACTTTTATTGAACCAACTTTTATTAGATGCAAGAGGCAAGCTTTTGAACTACACAGAGCTCAACATCAGGTCTGGGAAACACTCCGCCACACGCTGAAAACCTTTTCCAGAACTGAAGACAAGCTCTGTGTAACTCGAAATCTTGTTTCCTGCACCCAACAAAAGTTGGTCCAAGGAAAAATGTTTACCTCACCCACCTGACCTCCATACGTAGGCTGTCAATTGTAATTTCACCCTGGAGGAGAGATTATCCCTGTGTGTAATTGTGGATTTTGCTAATCATGGATAAGGAGTGCCCCATTAACAGTTGTCTGTATGCCTACACTAGGGGACAATAAAAACACAGAGTAAATTGTTCATGCTTGTCACAAACATAAATGTTCTTTTTGTGGTGCTTTAGGTTGTTTGATTGTAGAACTGGCAAATCCCCCAAGGAAACTACAATAAGCATGACAATCTCCAGGAACTTTAGCCTTAGCTGACAACTAGCATCCCCTCTTCCAGCTAGAGTTTAGATTGGCTTTAGGCAGCATAGCCCTGGTGTTGACATCCTCATTCTCTGGCATTTATACTTCACTAATAAAATTTCCCTGGAATGGCCTTTCTGAGAAAAAGTATTCAACAAATGTGTCATGGCAGGAAATATCCTGACACGACGTTGCTGTAGAAGACTTGGGAAGATTAAATGTTGTAATTAAACCCTGTCTCCCGTTCGGGATCAGCTGACAGGCAGTAGGTATCTAAAAGTGTCTACATATTCAACTTTGCAAACGGAAAAGAAAATATAGAAAAAAATGTCTTTGAAAGCTCAGATCCTGTTTATACATTTACGTAGACAGCCAAAGCAGGAATGTTTCATCTGATAAGATAAGCATTAGTGGAGACATCAAAGATACTGTGGTTGGTACACCAGCCATTTCCCTGCCAAAAAAAAAAAAAAGGGGGGGGGGGGGGATGGTGCAAAATCTGGTTGGGTTGCAAATGAAATGAGTTTTGTGTTATCTGATCTTAATCCTTAGTGGTAGGTTTTCTCCCCCATCATCCTGTCTTTTTACTTAATCAAAGCTTCATAAGTTATAGCATGGAGCTATATGGACATCTTGAATTGGATGATACCGCATCTTTCTCACAAACACATGCTCCCCTAAGATTGGAAGGCTGGGCAGAAAATGAATACAAAGGCTTGAGAAGGAATCTAGGAATAAAGGATAAATACAGCAAGGAATCCCAGTCACATTTTTAGTAAAAAACCCCATTTTAATGTAAGTGAGATCCCACAAATACTCAAGTACATATTGATTTCTACCAATACGAGGATCTCAAATATATTGCTGCTCTTTTTATGAGAAAGGTAAAATATTGTGAGCATTAATATTTAACAATATCAAGGGTGCATGTGTATGATTTATGTATGTATTTTACTTTCTGTGTACAGTATGTGTGCAAGTTTAGATGTTTTTGCCTTGCCTGTTGGAGGCAGCTCGGGATTTATCACTAACATTTAACCCTATAATGATAGGAATAGAATTTCACTTTTAATCAGAAAAAAACTTAAAAAAATAGGAATTGTCAGACCAGGTCCATCTAGTCTAATGTATTCTGGACCATTCCAAGGCTTCAACTACTATAGGGCATAGGCAAGCCACTTGCTTAATTTTGCAAGGTGTACTGTGCTCATTGCACCTGTAATCTTTATGCAGCACTGGCTCACTATTAGCGTCTACATGTTGGCTTACATTTGTAAATCCTACATTGGCTAGATCCTAGCTACCTCTCCCCCAGTGCCATCCCAACAATTTAGGACAGCTGAGGTGCTTGCTCGGTCAGCCCCTAGCTTTGAACCCCAAGCATTACCAATGAAGGATGGTTCTCAACTCTAAAATGTGCCACTCTTTTTGGTTCACCAGCATCTGTGTGTCTTCATCTGGAGGCCTCAGCACAAGACACGTCTTTTATAGCATTCCACCCTATATAAGTGGATGTGTGGTGAGGGGAATCCCTGATCCATTTGCCTCTGTTTGAGGTTCTTGGTCATTCCTTCCCTCCCTTGTTGTTAAGAATTGATGATTATGTGGGAGTGTTTGTCCCTAGCTCTTGCTTTACAAACCCTCCCACTTTGACCCATCAGCTTCTAGAAGACCTGGAGCTCCCTCCATCCCACTGTGGCAGCTGCAGGGCTGATTTGTTCTGCCCAACCCGTACCACTGAGGAGGGGGCCAGAGTAATTTAACTTCTTATTAATTATTTACATTGGGTTAGTGCCTAAAGACCCTAACTGAGATGGGGGCCCCATTATGCTAGTGAGAAACACATAGTGAGAAACAATCCTGGCTCCAAAGAACTTACAGTCTAAATAGGCAAGTCAGAAAGCATGAGGAAGGAAGTATTATTATCACCATTTTACAGATGTGGAACCCAGGCACGGAAAGAGGAAGTGACTTGCCCAAGGTCACAAAAGGAGTCTGCAGAAAAGCCTGAAATTGCATCCAGATTACCTGAGTATCGGTTTGGTGCCTTAATCACAAGACCATCTCTCCTACTTCACTTTTTTGCCTTACATTGATTGTTGTTAAGCAGTTACATCTTTTTACCCTACGAGAGGAGGGATAGCTGGGCATGATATATAGACTGTAGAGCATTGTGCAGTCCTTCTGGATAAAACACAGCTTGCATGCTGAAATGTGTCAAGGGAGCAGACTTTTAAAAAGTCTTTAAAAAAGTCTCTCTTTATTTGTTTATGTTCTCCAGGCCCAGTCTCTCCTCCCCACATAACAGAGCTTCTTTGTGAATGAGCAGAAGAGAGAAATGTAGCACGGAAACTAGGCCCCAGAGAGCTGTAATCTCCCTTCTAAGGGAGGACACTTCGGTATCTGCACACCTAGCACTCCTTTCTGGCTTCCTACTGCCTGCTTTCAAGGTTTGTTTTGTATGCTCTGTCACTCTCTCTCTCCAATCGAGTCATCAGCTGAAATCTGTCACCAGGCGACCCTTGGTTACCTAACAGAAGTGATTACAGAGTATTGGTGCCAATTCTTTTTTCTTTCAGAAAGAACTGATTCCCTGTGATATACTACGCCTTAGCTGTAATTTTGGTCGTGCTGGAATAACTTGACACTGCCATTAGTTTGAAACAAAAGCTGTTTTTCTGCAGGTCCCCACGCCTGCTGCTGTTTAAAATTCCACCTGCTCTCCCCATCTTGGAGGAATCTGACCGTTTCATCAGCCTTTTTGCCCTGCATCTCAGAGACCCTGTAAATTGCACAGGAGAGGAGGAATCCTAAACAGAGAGAGAGATTGTATAGGATTGGACAACAGTATTAAGTAATTCATCAACAGCAGTCTCCCTGCTGGAAAGATGCCATCACCGACAGGAGAGGGGCATGATGTTCCCCTCCAGACTCCAGAACAGCAAGCTCAGCCCAGCACTGAATACTAACAGCCTCATGTAGGTCTCAGTGCTCACCGCAGAATGCAAGGAGAGATCTAC
The DNA here is from genome assembly GCF_026122565.2 of Emydura macquarii macquarii. Lineage (NCBI taxonomy): Eukaryota > Metazoa > Chordata > Testudines > Chelidae > Emydura > Emydura macquarii. The sequence continues at coordinate 6,032,790 of NW_027133667.1, forward strand.
TTTCATAGGAAGTGACTGAGTGATTTGGGCTTGAATCCTTATTTGAGACACATATGAGAGGCAGCACATGAGTGCTTAAGTCCAGGTTTCTGCTTTTTTCATACAAGAGCAGAAGCCAATTTAGTGACATGGTGCATGGGATCTGCAGAATTTCATCCTGGGTTGTTAGGGTTACCTGTACATCACTCAAGTGCACCAATCTCTTGATTGTCTCTTGGTCAAATACCAAGTTGTATTGAAAGTCCTTGTTTTGAACTTCAGATTCTTCAATGGACTAGGCTTGGGCTAAGTCAAGGACCACCTGTTCTCTCCGTTGGTGACCAAGAATCACCCCATTAGCTGTGATCCAGAGGAACAATTGAACTATCTGCACCCCCAAAGTGAGATTAGAAGGTTCCCAGTCCCACTAAATTACTGGTTCATCATGTGGAATTTGCTCCCACCGGAGCTGAGATTGATCACAAATCTTAGCATGGTCTAAATGAAATGCAAGGCCTATCTCCTTGCCACACCTTTCCTCACAAAAATAAGAGTAGTAGTCATTGATAATATGATTTCTTTTAAAAATTACTTTACTGGTGCTGAGGAAGAGGCAAGAGAGCCTAAGAAGGAGAAAAGTTTAAACGTCCTGTTGGATTCACAGTTCCACTAGGTGCTCACATAGCCAAGTGATGGGTGGCATAAATATCTAAATACACAGAGATGGAGTCTCAAACTCTGCCTCCAGGGGAGGGAGGGGACTAAGTAAACATGGAGCAGCTCTGCTGTTGCTGCCTAACAGGTCCTGTCCCCTCAAGGCACCAGTGATGATCTGCAGTGATGGAGGCCCAAGAGTTGTGGAGCTCTGGCAATTAGCTAATCTTTGACGACTAGCGATAAATATGCCCAAGGCTTATGAAGAGATGTTAGATGGAGTGGGTTCTGAGTTATTACGGAGAATTCTTTCCTGGGAGTTTAGCTGGTGAGTGTTGCCCACATGCTCAAGGTTTAGCTGATTGCCATATTTAGGGTCAGGAAGGAGTTTTTCCCCCAGGGCAGATTGGCAGAGGCCCTGGGGGGGTTTTCACCTTCCTCTGCACCATGGGGCAGGGCTCACTTGCTGGTGGATTCTCTGTATCTTGAAGTCTTTAAACCATGATTTGAGGACTTCAGTAACTCAGTCATAGGTTAGAGGTCTATTACAGGAGTGTGTGGGTGAGGTTCTGTGGCCTGCGTTGTGCAGCAGGTCAGACTAGATGATCATAATGGTCCCTTCTGACCTTAAAGTTGGGATTTGGTCAATAGTGAATACATGGACAATACACACTACAGGTGGTACCTTCGGTAGCTTTATTCCTTCTCCTTTCAGAGCCACGGGCACACTGAAGTGTGATGCTGCTGCTCATGTCCAACAGAAACTGGTGGTAGCATGAGATAAGCAGTTGCCTTCTCGTACACAGAAGTAGCTGAATACATTTGGTAAGGACAGGGCAGAATCTGAAGTGCACTGCTCGGAGGGAGAAAGTGTGGCAGTTGCCCTGGTTTGTTTTGATGATGGGGCCGAGCCCCCTCTCACCAGTGGGAGCTGAAGGAGGGATTGCTTCTCCCCTAACCAGCCAGGGGCATGGGAAATGCACAGGCTGAATCATCCCCTAAAATGCTGATTCCTGCTTTCTCGATGCACCTGGATCTTTCCATGAAGGGGAGCAGCAGGGGGGGGAGGGGTTATATGATGTGTGCCTCTTGAAAGCAGGGACTACAGTGGTGAGACACCCTTTGGTAAGGTTCACAAAAGGTGAGGAGAGAGGCTTGTGCTGTCTGATTCTTTCCCCCACATATCACCCCATCCCTATACAAAGAACACTCACCGACCTTTCATGTTGTTAGTGACATGAACACAGCCACAGACAGAACTGGGGCAGGGGAGAGGCTTTTCAGTTATCCTGATGCTCCCATTGTTTTTCGTGTTTTGGGGTTTAGGGTATATCTGTGCTGCAATAAGACACCTGCAGCTGGCCCGCGTCGACTCACAGGAACTCAGGCTACTGTTGCACTGTGTATGTTGTTACCACTAGTGAGAACTGATGTGAAGAGGGGAATCCAGACATGTAGACTAGTTCTTACGTTTCAGGGAAGTTGAAAGCAGAGGCAGCACAAGACATGTGTCTGGGACATAAAAAAAATGAGCAGGAACAGCCAGTTTGGGACACAGTGAGAAAAGAATAGAAGGAAGCAGAACAAAAGGGGAGAGAGCAGATGTGTGGGGGATGGAGCAGAAACCGAGCAAGAGCAGGTGGTAGATTTAGGGACTTTAAAAAACTTTTGTGCCAGGATGTGATAGCAAACAAAAATCGAGATCTAAAACCATGTCACTTTCCTGACAATGATCTCACCATTAAAGAGCTAGACTTTCTGGGTTGAAAGCCCACAGTAGCATTATCCCAGCCCTGCATTTGCAATGTATCCCAACATATTCCCATCTCTCTGGAGTAATGTAGTGATGTCACAAACATGCGCACACGCACGCCCACATAAAATGAAAATACAAATGCAGACCTTATTTCAGACCATGGAAGCAAGGTATGTTTCACGGGAAAATGTCCCTCTTTAAAGTCTGGTTTCCCCTCAGTGAGCTTCAGCATTGCCACATATCTCTCGAGTTACTGTGAAAACAGCACAAGTAAATGGCAGGCTGTTTTACTGCCACTCTTGATAGCCATGTGCAGAAATTAGAACCGTTTTGGAAAGACATTATTGAAGGCTAGGGTCTGCTTTGTGAAGTCATTCAAGATTAACAGTGACTGGCTAGCTCTCTCTGATAGCTCCTTCAAAGATGATAGCAAGCAAAGGAAAATCAGCCAGAAAAGGGAACTCAATTTTGTTTCTTATCACATTGCCTTTGTTTATAGGGAGATTTTCAGAGCTGCCTTCTTAATGTGCATTTCAATAATGAGAAGTGGCTGTGTCCTAGATGAATAAACTCAGATACTAAGTCCATGTCTGGTACACGGCTGGACTGGCAAGAAAGCCTATATCAATCGAAGTGGGAATCCATGCATTTGCTGTGAAGAGCCATTGGTGAAGTCACCAGGCAATAATATATAGGAAAGGAGTTGTTTTGCCTGTGGGATGCCTTGCTAAGTTATATGACCTACATGAAGGACAGATTCCAATTCATAGGATCAAGCTAAAGCAGCTTCACAATGTCGATCTGTCCCAAATTGATTACAATGGTATTCTGAGGTTGGCCCAGTCACCTGGTGTTTAGATCTCTTTACTGCTATGTAGGAGACCTGGATTCAATTTGCAATGCCAGTCCCTTGCTCCACAGCCTGGAGTCAGCTCACTTAGCCTCAAAGGCAAATTATCTGGCTGTGTAAGAAGCAGTGTCATAATGTACTGTGTAAGGTTTAGTCACATTAAAGTTCACATTTAGATTTATAAGCAAAAACATGGACAAAAAAAATATTAGTGGGCCAAACTCAGGCCTGGTGAAAGCAGTTGCAGCTCTATTAATATCAATAGAAATGCGCCTGCTGACACCAAGGCTGGGTTTGGCCCATTGTTTTCATTTAGGAATGGATTTCTTTTTATTCTTTTATTGCAGACACTTCTGTTTAGCTAATGATTTTTGTATGCCATCTCAGAACAAAATTCTGCCTTCTGAACTCCAGCATATCCAGTGGTACCTGCAGGAATCTAGATGTAATTTAGGGCAAAAACTGGACCTCGGAGACTACTGAAACAGAAAAGGAGAGTCATTCTCTCCTGCCCCCAGACTTTCTTCTAGTGTCACACACTTTTGAATTTCCTATGAAGGCAGGCAATGATGCCCTCACTTGCTGGATAATTTTACTGTGCTCTAAACTACTCCTAGCATTGGGTGATTACACTACGTATTTATAAATAATTCCACTTTTTTCCCCAGGCTTCCAGGTCCCAGGGGAATATTTGCCACATGACATAGCACATGAGTTGTTGGAAGGAAAGCTACAATGGCTTTTACATCAATGGATATAATGGTGCCTGGTGCAGTCCCTTTCTCATTATAATCTATCTTGCTTCCGTATAGGGACAATAGCTCAGTGCTGCTGCTGCTTACTGAATTCTCCCCTCCTTTCCTAGGGCAGCCTCAGTACAATCCATTTTCAGATCAATAATGTCTGGTCTCTTTAGAGCTAATGAATCAGACACATATTTCATAATTGTCAGCTTCTGGCGTGAGTTACACAGATATACAAGATCTCGCCCTTCTCCTCCAGTGTTTTGTTTCATTGGCAATACAAATCATTCAGTTTCTTCTAACATTCGTCTGCTTTATGCTCAGCTGGCAGGAGTTCCTTCTTTTTTTATCTCTGATTTGCACTCTTTAAAAACAGATCCAAGCCTTATGATTGAAGTTTAAGAAAAAGCTGAGAAAAATTCTGATGGAAGTCAGAGATGAAAAAGACCTGTTAGTTCATTCAATCTGTCCATTGCAGCCAATCCGGGATTGCTACCTATCATATATTTTCTAGCATTTTGCCAACTCACTTTAAGGCCTTGTCTAAATTAGGAAGTAAAGGTCTGATGTTAGAGTGAGTTACCTAGCCCGATCTAACTAATACCTTCTAAAATTGTAGTCAGGACAAAGGTGTACGTTAGCATGTGCTAAACTTCTCAAATTAAAGGGGTTTAAAATCCTAGGCTTTTACTTGACCAGTTGAGCATACGCCAGTGTATTTGTATTACAGTGGCACTTAAAGGCTCCAGTTGAGATCAGGCCTCCATTTCTGCTAGGCATTGTGCAAACACATAGAAGTACCACTTCTTGCTGCAAAGAGCTTACAAAAGAGATTTTCAGACACAAATGAGAGATGCCCAAATCCCATTGACTTTCAATGGAACCTAGGGTCCTAACGGCCCTTTGCACCTTTGAGAATCTACCCTACAATCTAAATAGACAAAACAGACAAAGGATGGGAGGAAAAATGGAGGACAAAGTGATAAAATGACTTGCCTGAATTCACACAGCAGATCAGAGCTGGGAAAACAATCCAGGTTTCCCACATCCTAATCCAGGGCCTTATACACCAGATGATTGATATTTAAATTGTTCCTCTTTGTCTCCTTTTTCCAATACCGCTTTAATATATTCTTGCAGAAAGTGTATTCCCATATTACTCCTGGGTGTGGAGTTTTGTTTGGCAAAGGTGAGTACAATGTATTTATTTATTTATTCTCAATCTCATCGATCATTGTAGTAAAGGGTGGATGAAGAGATTATGTGCCTGAGCTGGTATATTTTCATGACCATTTTGTAAGGCTCATTTGATGTATTGTACATTCAATAACTGATAACACAACATTGTGTCCACATTTAGATTAGGAAAATGAGATTCAGCTAGCAAATATGTAACAATTGCTTTTGCCAGTATATTTTACACTGGTTCTGCGAGTAAAATTGTCAGGAATTAGGGGTTGTGGCAGAGCCTAGGATCTGCTAGCTCCACCTCCCTAGTGAGCAACAGAGAACTCAGAGCTGAATCACGCTTGGTTTACAGCAGAACCTTGTGATTGGCCAGACTGCCAATTGGCTAAAGGAACCAACAGACATTTTCTTAAGACCAGCAGCAGCATTAGACCGATGGCTGCTTAACATTTATGCCTGCAGCTGTGATCACACCTGTGCCTGCCTTGTCCCCAGCCTCACTCCCCATCCTGCTCCAGTCTGCTCTAGCCCTGCTTCCATCCTGACTCTGGCTTTGATCTTTGGCTCTGACTCCTGGGCTCCAACTGTAGCTCTGACCGCTAGGCCAGGCCTCCCATACCTTGGTCTGTGACAGAAATGAGCGATACTGGCAAGAACATTTTTTGTCGGTATAACTGCGTTTACACTAGGGCTTTTGCCAACACAGAAACGTAGCAAACAAAATCACATTCCTAACTGACACAGCTATTCAGACAACAATTTGTAGTGTAGGCCTGGCCACAGTGACTTAAAAGCATGTTTGTTAACATGTGTTAGCTAACATGCTTGTTAAGCATAGTTCATTTCCTTGGGAAAACAAGCACTCTAGAGTCATGAAGTTGAAAAAAGTTAGCTTGCCTATCTTGAATACCCTATATCTTTTACAGTCTATGTTAATAGCACACAGTAAGGCATTAAGGCATTCCTGTTAGCAAGGAAAGAAAACACTTAAAAATATGCCATGCACAAAACGGCTGAGTTACCATTGTCGGAGAAACCTTAATTTGTGGAATTTCCTTAGTTTCAACATTTGATTTCTCAAGCTTAAGTATTTCTAATTGTTCATGTAATTTCCCTGGATGAGTGATTTAAGAAAGAAGAAAAAGAAGAGCATATAGATGTGAAACATCATGTTTCTGGGCTTTTCTGTACCCGTTGGGGGGCAGCTTTTTGACTCATTTGCCACTTTTTCCTGCTTATGATTTGATTGCTTCTTATGCCTGAGTTGAATTGGGACAGAATTGACAACCTCAAATAGACTCACAACTCTTAAATTTCTTATGCTTATTTTATGATAGAATATACCAATCTTGCACAGCATACAGTTTTTTTCCTCTCTGAGAATAAATGTGTCATAGGCTCAGCAGGAATTTTACAATTTAGCTGCTATTTTCCCCCCCTCATTGTCAATTTCAGTTAGTTACAGTGCTCTTCAAAGAATCCCACCTTTTATGGATTAACTCCATATTCTGAATCATGTCATTTTGGAATTCTTTGAACATCTAGGCTATGTACACACTGACGGCGGCAAATTCGCTGCCGTCAGATTGATCTTTCTGGATTGATTGAGCAGGACTTTACTGGCTGCTCAATCGATCAAGAAGTTAACGCACTAAAACCACCCCCTCAAATGGGGTAGCGCTGTGTCAATGGGAATGCATTTCCCCTTGGCGCAGTGCAGTGAAGATGCCGCACACAACGGAAGTTAAGAAGTCGAAGAGAGTTACACAAGATACTCTGTGTAGCTTGCATAACTCCCATCGACTGCCACCGAATTCTGAGGTAAGTGTAGACCTGGCCCTAGAAGTAATACTTGCTGCCAGTGAAGCAGTACTCAAAGAAGATTCCACCTTAGCCAATGGCCTCTTGGGTCTGAAAACAAAAGAGTCTTTGAGTACTGCTTCATTGGCAGCAAGTACTTCTTCTAGATGTTCAAAGGATTCTAAAATGACATGATTAAGCATATGGAATTAATCCACAAAAGCTTGGATTCCTTGAAGAACACTATAACTAACTGAAATTGACAATGATGATGGAATCCTTTTGCAAAAGACTGAGGGGGAAAAAAAGCAGCTAAATTGTAAATTTCCTGCTGCGTGTATAACACATTTATATCTATTCACAGAACCCTCCTCCCTACCAAAATGTATGCAGTACAAGATTAGTTTATGCTACCAAAAAGTAAGCATAAGAAATTTAGAAGTTGTGAGTCTATCCGAATATGTCAAAAAAGGGGAACTTTCTGGCTCTATGGTTTCATGATTTGTTTAAAAGATGAGGACCAATTATATTCATTTACATTAGAGGACTGCCTAGAAAAAATTTACTGAAGTTCTGGGATAGTCTTCTCAGAATTATCCTTCTAGCTCATCAATGAGACTTAGATTCCAAAATCACCTAAGTGCTTTTGAAAATTTTACCTTTGGAGTCTTTTTGCAATCAGCAGTATGCCAGTCCCAAACATTAAGAAATCCTGGGTGAACCCCTAAAAACTTGAGCTAAAATTTGTCTCCCAAATCTGCTTTTAGGCATCTAATTAAGTGGCCTAATTTTCAAAAGTGGTGAGCACCTAGCAACTCCCACTGAATCTCATTCTGTTACTGTAACTCAAGATCCTGTTTCCTTTGGCCATTTTGTTTGCTGGAAGAGTGGGATAGCTTGATGCCTTACTCTGTAAGGTACAAGGACTACTGGGACAAGATTGTGCTCAGAAATAAATTGTCCTCATGACTCTGCCTAAATTCAGGCTGAAGGTAAGTTTCTAGCTTTCATCTGAATCAGAAAGTGGCCTTGCTCTTTCTTTTATCCTAATCCAGGGAATTCCAAGGAATGTAAACTACCTTGTGTGGACATCAAGGAGCCATCTTAGTCAACAGCTAAGTTTGGAAATGTGGAGAGGTTATTCATCTTGTTTTTCATGAGAGACCTTCTGTATGAAAGGTCAGGTAGCCTCCAAATAGAAGATTTTAAACTGGATCAAGGAGCTGATTAGAGACACTCACTTGAGAGCTGGGAAGAAAGTCTTAGCCCATTAGAGAGTTAAAGTCCATTTGAACAGGTGAATGGGTCTTTTATGGGAAGGGAAAGCAGAAATCTCTGTGATGGAGCTCTATTAAGCAGCTGCTTGGATATCAGTGCACATCTTTGCTAAGAACCATATGTTTGTTTCACCATTGAATGTAAATTTTGGCAGAAGGGTGTTGCAAGTGGCTGTAAAATACTGTTTTTCCTTAGCAGGCTCAACTGTTTTAGGTCCCTGCCAGAGACTCCTCTCTGTGGCCAATGCTCAGCATAAAAATGCAGTTACTCAGGATAACTTCTTCAAAGCAAAGTACAGTATTATTTATTTATCCATTGGAACATATCAAACAGAGAGGAAAAGGGCCTACATGCCTCTAGTGGTTTTAACCCCTCCCAAATTCTTTGTTTCATTTTTCCTGCTTAGATTACACCCGCCTCAACTTTCCTTGGATTGTCACATAGTGGGGATAAACCTTGAAAGGAATTGACACCTGTGTTGTTTTTGTTTAATATTGGTGATTAGCCTATCTGGATCCATAGACTTAGCTGCAAAACCCTCCTAAGACTGACTTAAACCCTAGATCTTCTTTAGCCAGCAACACAATAACCATCAAGCAACACAGGTACTCATAATATTCATAAAAATATTACAGATATTTCCCATGTTCCTCACAACCTAATCACAGTCTATAAGTACCTCCATGGAGAACAGAAATTTGATAACAGAGGGCTCTTCGATCCAGTAAACATAAGTCTAACAAAATCCAATGGCTGTAAACTGAAATTAGACAAATTCAGATTCAAAATAAATGCAATTTTTAACACTGTGGGTAATTAACTATTGAAATAATTGAGAAAGGGTTGTGGTGGATTCGCCATCATAGCAAAGTTTTAAATCAAGATCCCCCCCCCCCCCCCAAAAAAAAAAAAAAAAAAAGATATACTTTAGTGCAACCCTAGTAAGTGAACTTGAAGTAGGAATTAATTCGGGGAAGTTCTATGGTCTGTGTTATTTAGGAGATCAAACTAGATGATCACAATGGTCCATTCAGGCATTAAAAGCTATAAATCTAGGGATTCTATTCCTCATTATGATCGATATGTCTGATATATGCTTCACTTGGTAGTTTTCTGTCTTATCACTTACTCTTGTATCTTGTTATGTCTTTGCTAGTATAGTAAGAAAACAATAAAACAAAAAGTTTGGGATTTTTTAATAGAAAAAAAAATCCACATCAAGGCCCCCCTCCTCCTCTGCCCCCTATAAATCATCAGTGAGGACAGAATGCATATTTCTCACCTTATCCCTGGGGACGTAGCATATATAGAGCTCAGCTATCCTGAGTCGCACAGCTATCTACAGAGATAAATGGTGTGGGTTTATTTTTCTGTCTAGCAGGCTCAGCAGGAAGGATAAAGAGCAAACAGAGTGAGAATGTGCCTTTTGAAAAACCAATTGCCCTAAGGCAGCTGGCTGGCCAGTTTTGCCATAACTTAAAGGAACGCTATACTTTTTCATAGCCAGCGAGCATTTCCAATGTGGTGTAGGGCTGCTGACTCCCAGCAACCACAATGGGAGTTGGATAGCATAGGGGACCGATAGAAAATTTAACCTCCAGGTCACTGCTAAGAATTTGGTACAAGTCCTAAGTGAAATTTGTCATTGTCTGTTGGCTGTTCATTGGCTTATTAAATGAGTTGATGACGTCACTTCAATTCCTAGTCCTGCGCAGATATATATGTCACAAATGGCACTAGTTGGCACCATTGCTGACAATCGCTGCCAAGTCACCAAAGACTTGAGGAGCCCTGAAGAGAGAACTTACTTTTCCTCCTGAAAGGTGATTTCATTCCCTGAGATTTAGGAACATTTACAAGAGACTGTTTATGTGGAAGCCCCAACTTTCAGTGCCCAGGCCATAGTAGTTTTATGGGAATCTATGGGAATCCCTTTCCAGAGCTGTCAGCCAGTACATTTCCCTAGTATGGAATTTACTCAAAGAAACATACATATTGAATAGTAAATCTAATGCAATCACGGAGTGGGCTTCCCCATGTCACTGCCACTACCCAGCAACAAGGCTGGTATGTCCAGGTATGTACTCAGGGCAATGTGTATTCAGCTGTGTAGCAACAACTTACTGATAGTAGTCTGTACTATATTTAGAAATGATCCTTGAGGAAAAAAAAAATCACATTCTAAAGGTGCCTAAAGTTAAAATGTAATTCAATTAATTTAAATGAATCTATATTTAAGGACCCAAATATGTTGCCTGTTTTTCAAAAGTACTGAACACCCTGGCCTGGATCCACAAACGGACTTAGGCATTTCAGCGCTCAGCATCGCAATGCTTAAGAACACTGCAATCTCCATGGCCTGAGTTAGGTGCAAAGGTTCCCTGTACAATGAATGGGGAGAGACAGGCACCTGAGAATGTGATCCATAAAGGCCAGCATGCTTGGCAGAGAGACACCTAAGCCCTTTTCTCCAAGAGGACTGATCAGTTTGTATACCACACTGTACTCACACCATTTCATATGGTTTGTTCATTGACAGGCATGTGTGCGGTTTCCAGCAGACTGGGTCTCTAGCAAAGTCTTTTCTAAATTCCTTTGTTCAGGCTCTTGCAGCAATTGTGTTTATTCTGAAGATTAACTATTTTGAAGTCAGGAAAGGGGAAGTCTCTAAGTCAATGTTTACCAACTATCTACTCCAGTGGCTAGGGAGAGTGAGATGTTTCTGCTTGACAATCTGATGTAAAGAGGTAGAACCAACCAATTTATTTCACAATGACAGTTGAAAGCCTCCAATTTCTCTCCACTTCATGCCTCCCCTGAATTTGCAGTTTGCTTGTAATTGCATGGGTCATTGCAAACTCTCTCCAACTGGTTCCTGCAGCCACACTTAATTACTTTGTAGCCCATCACAAATCCCAGCAGAGACAATTCTTGCTTGATTTCCCACCCCCCTCCTTCTGCCTCTCCTTGACCCCCAGAGGTGGGTATTTATTCTGACTCAAGGGCTGAAAGCTTAAAACTTATTTTAAAAGATTCCCCACACATCAGTGCTATGCTGTGGTCTTTGTTCTTCATTTCATCTTTCGGCATAAAGGAGAATTTCAGCATTTGACTCGATAAAAGGATAAGTTCATGAGGTGGTGTAGTGGTAAATGTTGGCGATATCTCCGTGTAACATCTTGATTACCGCCCTCCAGCTCTATAATGTGCAAAGTGCTTGACTTCTCTATGGAACCATGCGTTTTAAGGGGGAATGCAGAGGCAAGACTGATTGTAAAGCATTCGTTCGAGCGGCTCTGATGAAGTGGTGTACCGACGGGCTCAGAACATGCTGGTCTGTGGCAGTACAGCATACCAGCAACTCTACAAAGCTACTATCTTGTTCTCCAGAATCTCAATTTCTTTTTATGATTGCAAAGGAAATCTAAATCATGTGATTGACGTGTAGACATTTCTCCACGGGTTATGTCTACAGAGAACCTGAAACAATAGCTCGGAGAGGTGTGAATTGCCCCATTCGTTGACATGAGGGGGTAACTCGGATGCCCAGTGAGGATCGTTAACAATGTTGATGTTTAAAGTATTTCGTTCCTCGAGTAAGAAAGGAAAGGAGGATCACAGAGCCGTACAATTTACTGCGAGTGATGTCTCATTTCGATGTCACTTTTTTTTTCTCCAGCCAAAAAGAAGCCCAAGCCCCAGCAGCCTAGCAGAGCCCATGGGCATATTCAAGCTCCACCAAGGTGGAGTTAAGGTCAAGGAGCTCAATGAAGATAAGCAACATGCATGAGACTATTTTGAACATCTGCACAATCTACTGCGAGCAGCCTCACGTGTGTAGACACAGTTTGGACGAGCACCACTGCCACCGCATTTTTCCTTCCAATTCAGCTCTTGAGAACAAAATTATGACCTCTCAGATTGAAATCCAAAGATCTATGGCCTTGTCTGAACTAGAAAGCTATACAGGCAAACCCTTCTAGCGGGGACTCCACTTATACCAGCAAGAGAGTTTTTGATAGTGTAGTTTATACCAGTTCCCCAAACAAAATAATATTGGTGTAAACCTTCTGCCAGTGGAGTCAGCAGCAACAAAGGATAAGTTCAATATCTAGGGATTCCTCTGACCAGTACAGAACAGAACTGGTTCAAGCCTCCACACAGTCATCTGGGAAAACTTAATGCCAGCCCTGAGCTCCTCTAAGAGGCAATACTTCCCCTCTCATAAGCAATGAGAACTTTTAATAAAAGGAAAAGGGAACCAAGCATTAGTTTGGGAAAACACCACCACCACCTTCCAAAGCCTGCAGCCATAAGCAAAAACCAGACCCCATTGTGTGTTGAACAGTGTCATTTGTCTTGAACTTATAAAGGGTTACATAATGCTCAATATGCTGAAAAATCAAGTTCTAGGCAGCTCAAAATGGGAACCTCAAAATTAGTGGATATTTTTTTACCATACCCTCCCCTCCCCTCTGTAAAATGGGAATAATACCACCTCTTCACATCACAGGGATTTTGGGAAGCTACATTAAGTAGGGTTTATGAAGCTCTCAGACACTGTAGTAATGAGTGCTGCAGAAAAGCCCATGAAGAAATTAATAATTCTGTCTTCAGAGCAGCAGGATTTGAATATTATGCAGTAAATAAAGCCTGTGGCCACACATTGAAGAATGAGGATAAAATAAAATACTGAACAGCTGCTGACTAAGTGAGACCATCCAACCTATGCACTGAATAAGGCAGGTGTCCTGTGGAAAACTAGCATGTGATCATGTAATTAAAGACTAACAATATGCAGGCAATCTTAATGCTGGCATTTGTAACTTTTGAGCAACTGGCTTTACAACTTCAGTATAGTTGTGTGTGTAATTATTAATTATAATGGCTTCACTGTCACCTTGTTTTACTCCCCTGTGTTTGTTGTATCCATCCATTGTCTCTCACCTCATGCTTAGTCCCAGTTCCAAAGATCTTAAACCTTTTGATTGTATGTACAGCATCTTGCACAATTCCTGACTGGGGAATCTATTTTTTTTTTTTTACAAAAGGGTGGGAGGTGAATCGAGCAATGTCTCTGTGGCTTCTATGCACCTCTGCAACTGGCTGTTTTCCTCTGCCTCTGCTGCTGCTAGTCAATTCCTGCTGCTACTTTTCTCCGCTGCTTCTGGATGCTCACTGCCGCTTCTTCAATGCCAGGTTCTGAGGTTCTACCACTTAACCCAGGTCTTTAGTGATTTCACTGGGTAGCGGGGAACCTCACTGCCAGTGCAGCCTCTGCATTGTCTTTCCTTTCACTGCTATCCTGATTCCAGGTCTAAGGTGTAGTCCCTAGACCTATTTATCAGTGTTTCAGCTCGAGTAATCACAGAACAGAAACAATGACTCTCAACTGAGTCTAATTAACTCTGTCTTTAAACACGAAAGCAAGGAGGGTCAAATAGGGTCTAGGACTCTTTAGGCAGAGTCCACAGTTCACCACATAGGAACATCTCTCCCACCCCCTCCCTCTTTCATTGGGATTTGGCATCCCCTCCCCCCTGCTCAGTGATTAAGTTTCAGTTTAGGGTAATCCCCCTCAATCAGAGCAGGCTAAGTACAATTCTGCTGCCCTTTACTCATGCAATAAGGATAACAAAATTTCATTACCCCAGGCCCATTCCCCTTCAGAGCTCTGATCAGATAAAATACATGCGCTGCTCCACTCCCCCCAGCCAGTAAGGGAGACACTGCTCACTTACGTGCCTCAGCTACAAAGAGGAGAAGGGGTGGAGAGATCCCATTTCTGCTCTGCAGCTGTTTGATGTCCAGCAGGGATGGAGGGATGAGGGTTCACTCCTAACAACTGGCTGAAAATGGGTGGACTGGAGAGGAGTGAATGACAGTCATTAAACGGGAGGGGCTCCTGACAGCTGGGAAGAGATAAAACCTGGGTGAAGTACAGAGCAGTGATTTTGCCATTCGTCGGCCCTGTGGATTAGGACCACAGGCTGAAAGGAAAACATTTGCAGGCCTTATGCAGCCTGGTGCACTGCTTCTATGTTGCATATCCCTTGGCCTACCTCACAGGCATGTTGTGAGAATTTATGTTTATAATACACTTTGAGATAGGTGTCAGAAGGTGCTTAGAACATATACATCTATGGTTATAGATTTCCTAGCCAGGGGACAGCATAGCTATTGGGGGAGTTATTTTAAACTGTTGAAAATATAAAGAAATTCAGTGGTTAGTAGCATTTTTCCTTTCCTTCTAAATTCTAGTGATTTGGTATTCCTGAAGCATATTGGATAAGTGCACTAAAAGCATCTTAAACAGGGGAAATGCTTTGCCTGCATAATTTCTAGGACTGAGAATGCTGAGCCTGTATTAGCATCTGATAAGGAACATCTCACTTAAGGTTCATTTGTGTTGTTTGTATTGTCCTGGTAAATTGCTTTGCACTCACTACGGAATTTGTATTAGAAGACAAACCAAATACAAGGCTACCAGTTATGGAGAACTGGGTTTTGCTGTTATATAAAATGTTGCCTGTCAAATAACCTATAATTGGATGGGCTCATACTGAAAGAATTTCATGGGGTAATTGTTTCAAAAGGAAAGTTTTACTGAAAGAAGCTGAATCAGATGAAGACACATTTGAGGATTTTTTTTTAAAGTAAAAATGTAGGTGCCCTAAATGAATTACCACACAAATATGCTATGCTAACCAAGGTTATACTAAATATTTACGAAGGCCTGTTCATCTGATTTACAGTGTGTTGATTTTAGATATGTAGCAGGGCCTGGATCCACAAAGGGACTTGGATATTGCAATACTCAATATTGTGGCACCTAGAAAAAAAAACAGGAACAATAATGGGATCCATAGAGCCTGAGTTAGGTGCTTTGGCTCCCTGTACAATGAATGAAGTAATAACTTGTAGGGGAGGAAGGACATAGCAGTAGGTGTTTTTTCTGGTAGTTTGGGATCGTGTGGTTTTCAGCATTTTAAGTAAGAATCTACTTTCTCAACAGTTTTATACCATTAACTTCAATGGAATTACTCATGATTTGGGCCCTGATTCATGAAAGTACCTATGTATGTAATCCAGTCCATCCCTATACCGGATAGTACTTAGGCACCTATTTGGCTTTAAGCACATGCTTAACTTCTGTTAATTTCAGTGGGAAATCAGGGTGTGATTAAGTTCTGTCCTGACTAGGGATGCTGTCCCAGCCTTAGACCTGCATGAGAGCAGAATTGCTCAATTCACTCATATTTCACGTCTTTATTTATTAGTCCTATTGGGTGGTATTCACACATACAAGTATCAAAATGCCTGTATTAAATTCTGGCACCACCTATGGTCTTGATAAAAATGGCAGTGAGAAGACTTTTTAGAGTTTGACTGCAGAAGTTTGTTCATTTATTACACAGCAATTTAGGCAATGACTGGACTGACGGACTGTTTCTTTATTGTCTTCAATAAAAATGTAACCAACAGACTACAGCACTAGCCTGAACTAAGGGGATTCCTCACTGATTCTCTTCTGTAAAGTTTCTCTTTGTCTTTTCACTTTTCTGGAACTTACAGACATAAAGTTACACCTCTCTCAAAGACTAAAATGTATTCTCTTTCCTTCACTTTCTCTGTTGTTCTGGGACAATCTGCCAGCTGGGCTATCGGACAACACCCAACAAAAATAAGACACAGTAGCACAAAAGAGATAAAGACTGTGTGCAATGCAATGTACTGTGCAATCCCTTGAGCATCATATAGAAGATCTCAGATAAGTTAGCTTATGATCCCACTCTTCCAGTATGCCATTTTTGCCTTAGAAATGTTTGGAGCTCTACTTTATGTTGCTGATGATGAGAAATGTAATGTATGCTTGGCACCTTTACAGTCTTAATATTGAAGAATCGATTCTTTTCTTTATTAACTTTTGAATTTTTGTGATGACTTGTTTTATTTTTATTGACCTTACTTAACAAATATGTGGCAGTTGACTAAATAAATGTCCAGGGCTTCTGGTTTTGACAGAACACAGGGAAATTGAGCTTTTATACATATGCAATAAAAGAAGGTTTCATTAAATTGTTTACAAGAATGTAGTTGTGACAGTCTGTAGCCTTATGTTCACTACTTTTACAAGACTATGATAAATCTTGTACGAAGTATGCTTTATGAGGTATCATTTGAAAACTCATAATATGCTGACCATTATTGTCCTGGTAAAAATACATGTGGCAACACTGTATGTAGTTATGAAATTCTACTGTTTAAGACATCTTCCAAGTTTAGAAAAGCCGCCACAAACCAGTTCCTCAGAGACAAAAGGCAAACTGATGCCCCAGCCACGTGTCAACAAAATCAACTGGACTATCACCTGGTTAAGCTGCCATTCTTTGGCAGGAAAAGGATGTGAGTGAGAAATGTGAGATGTGTTGGCAAAGAAACAGCTGGAAGTTCCTGTCTCCCAGACTTGCTGTGTCCCCAAATTATCTCTCCCTTTCTCTCTGCCTATGACATCCACAATGCCTGAAGGAGAAGGAAAAGAGTATTTGACGGGGAAGGGGTCCTGGCTGAAAGGCACCCAGCCAGTAAGGCTGCAAAATTATCTGGTGAGAGAGACATTTTGCTTTGAATTTACTTAGCTTGTTAAGTTAGGTATCACTTACGTTTTACCTTTTGTTTGCTTGTAACCAAATTCTGTTTTGTATGCCTCATTACTTATAAACACCTAAAATCTATTTTTCTGTAGTTAATAAACTTGTTTTAATTTTATCTAACCCAGTGTGTTTGGACTGAAGTGCTTGGGAAACGTCACTGGGGATAACAAGATTTGTGCATATCATTTTCATTTAATTAATTAAATTTAATAAAATGATGGACTTTCTATGAGCTTGTATTGTCCAGAAGGAAAGAACTGGGCAGTACAAGATGCACATTTCTGGGGACAAGGCTAGGACTGGGAAGTTGCTGGGGTCACTCTGCAATGTAATTCATGGGTGGCTGGCTAACACTCATACCATAGAGCTGGGAGTAATTTACAAGCTAGAGGCTGTGTGCGAGCAGGCCAGGAGTGGTTGCTCTCACAGCGAAGCAGTGTAAAAGGCAGCCCAGGTTGGAGAATTGAGGGGACACAGTTGTTCAGAAGCCCAGATTGTACTCTGGTGCAGTAGTATTAATGAAAGATTCTAGAGTAATCATAGTCCTAGAACATGAAATGCTTGATTATAATTTATCCCCAGAACAGGGGGCATTTGGACAGGTTTCCCCAATGACCAGCCTCCTGCCAAGAGGCCTCCAAATCCAATCTGGAGGATAACTTCAAGAGTTGAGAGAGAAGTTCTATCTCCATGCTCCAAAACGTCATTCATTGCTCAGACTGCCAATAAGGGTGACAATGGTGGGGTTTTTGAAGTGAACACTTACCTCACTCTGAGCTAGCCAGAGGCCCCTGATTCTGTCACATACCAACGGTGAATCACTGAATATGAAGAGCCTTTAGACGATGACTTTCAGTCACTGCAGACTTGATTTGGAGTTGAACTGGTGAAGAGGTGAAAGGCCCAGCCTGCCTTTACTAGTCTCCTAAACCATCTATACTTTGCTGAATTTAATCTGAGATTTTTAAATTGTCTGTTTGCTCCAAGATATGAGGAAGAGAGGAAACTTCATGCTTTCACCCACTCAATCTGCCAGGCATGGTGTTATTTGAGATAAATAATTCAGCATGATGAATAGGGACATTGATGAAGAGGCCTATGCTTTGCAGTAGACTGAGAATGGATGCAGATAGGGAAATAACTGAGAAAACTTCATTTGACCTAAGATCACTATTTGTTCACTGGATTGAGATATCCATACCCCCTTTTCACCAGATGTGAAGTGGCAAAACCAGCAGCAAAATCTTTGAACAAAGTAAAAGATAATTTTTCTCAAACTGAAACTACGTTGTTGAGATATTGAGATATTCTTAAGGAAAGGGAAAGATGAACTCTACTCAGACATACCGAGCAATAAAGAGTTCCACAACCCCTACTTATGAATGACTCCAGGCCTTCTTTCAATACTAGCAGAAATGTCTGCACTTTTTCAGAATTCCCAGTAATATTGAGTATGGCCAGACTGTTTCTGTAATGTCAGGACACCATAATAAATGATTTAGATATAGGGATAGTCAAATAGTATTCCCTAAATGTCCCTGTAAATTGAGCTTTAGACAATTCTCCTTTGCTTGTCAGACAGCACAAGGAGACCTGTAAACACCCTTTTTTGAGATTGAGGGATTCAGTATTCTTTCATCATACTCACTGCTCTCCTTAGCTTCCTCTACTGACCTGCTGATGGGAAGAGGGGGTGACTGTCTGTCATTTCTCAGACATAGCAGGCTGAGTATTATTAGCATAGAAATGGCATCAAGAAATATATGAAAAAGCTGTTTGCTTTACCCTCTCCCTGCAATTATGTCTTAACTGCTTCAACAAACAATAAAATCATTCTTCATACACATCATTATAATTGAAAAGATTAAAATAGTCTGGCTAGCAGAAAATAATCCAAACAAAAGCGAATGAAACCAGCTTCTCCACCAGCATCCAAATTCCATCACTTGGCTTCTCCTTGCTGAGAAATGTATATAACACATTTCAGAAGACATGCCATTACCTCCCTTTCTGCACCTGAAGAGCCCTTGAGGCACTGTAGGAAGTGCAATTAAAGACAGAGAGATCATCCAAAGAGTTAGCAGTAAGGCTTTCATGCTATAACTTTCCCAGAGGCCATGAAATACCAGACACTTTACAACTGGCTTTCCAGGGAGGACCACAAGACACAGGAGCACACAAGCAGCTCCTCAGACTTCTACAAATGACCTTACTTGGCCCATAGCCAGCGGAGCCATGCAGGCAAAAGCTGTTGAGGATTTGCCTCAGAAGAATCTGATGTGTCTCACATTCTGTCTGCTCTTGTGGTTTTTTTAGACAGCAAGTTAATGCAAAAAGATGGAAATTTTCTCCTGACCTCATTTGAATATTGAGGCCAGCCCTTGTATCCTGAGGGAATGTAAAAGTATGTGGGAGGAAGATGCTGCTTGGTACAATTTGTCTTCATGAAAACACTCAACTTGTCAAAAGTCAAACGCTTGCAAGAAACTGTTTGGCCCAGATATACTTCTATTATTTGACTGGCCATATTAAGTACATGACAAGAAGCTTAAATTGACCCACATTATTTCACATGAATTGCTTAATGATATTATTGGCTCTTTTTACAGTTATTCTCTTTTATTTTTTATGCTGCTGTCAGAGAACCCGTACAGTATTAAAATATTCAGACACCAGAGTAATGGATGCAGCATAAAAACCTGACTAGAATAGAATAGATTTTACAGAGCAGTTTGAGAGTAGACTGTATTTCTTTGTTACTTTTGTCTTATGTTTTATTGGTAATGTGACACTTTCTGCATTTAGAACATTTTTAGGAATAAAGGAGAATCCTCAGGGATGTAATGGAAAGTTTCTCTGTTCACATGCATCATGGCCAGAGTTGTTTACTCTTTTCTGATTGCACACCCTTTTATTATGGATGACAATGTGCGAATGAGAAAGAGCAGAGCTTAACCTTTATGTTCCAGGATGAATTTGTCAAGCTGGCAGTTACAGAGACAGAAAAGTCCAAAAACAAAACAAACAACCCACACATTTTAGTTCTAAACAGAATACATTTTATATGGAATAATTTAGAGACAATAAACAGAGAACTCACAATGGCGTTTTGCAGTCACTTTCCAGATTTTTATGCCAAAATGACTTCAGAAATAGATATAAGAACTAGATACATTAAGACTTTAAGTATACTGCATATCACTCTGGAGTGATTACATGCAACAACCATACAATTATGGTTAAGACATTTTAGTATTAGTGGTCCCAGATTAGATTAAAATATATTTTCAAAGATGCACTAATTTTTTTTCATATTTTACCCCTCATAATATCAATATAGGGAAGAGTTCAGTTTTTTAAAATCTTAATTATGTATTTCATATCTTCACAGATTCCAAGGCCAGAAGGACTAATGTGATCATATAGTCTGACCTCCTGGATAACACAGGCCACAGAAATTTCCCAAAATAATTCCTAGAGCAGATCTTTTAGAAAAAAAATCCAATCTTTTTTAAAAAATGGTCAGTGATGGAGAATCCACTACAACCCTTTATAAACTGTCCCAATGGTTAATTACTCTCACTGTTAAAACTTTACACCTTATTTCCAGTCTCAGTTTGTCTAGCTTCAATTTCCAGTCATTGGAGCATGTTATACGTTTCTCTGCCTGACTATGAAGAGCCCATTATTAAATATTCATTCTCCATGTTGGTACTTACAGACTGTAATCAAGTCACCTCTTACCCTTTTCTTTGTAAAGCTAAATAGACTCAAGGAACTCAATCTATCACTATAAGGCATGTTTTCTAATAATTTAATCATTCTCATGGCTCTTCCCTGAACCCTCTCCAATGTATTAATATCTTCTTGAACTGTGGATACCAGAACTGGATGCACTATTTCAGCAGCAGTCGCAAATAAAGGGTACCAAAAAAAGAGGTAAAAGCAGTCCCAAATAAAGAGATAAAATAACTTCTCTAATCTTGAGATTCTCCTGTTTATACATCTAAGGACTGTATTAGTCTTTTGGCCACAGTGTCACACTGGGAATTCATGTCCAGCTGAGTATCCACCCCACCTGCCCCCAAATCGTTTTCAGAGTCTCTGCTTCCCAGGATAGATTCCTCCATCTTGTAAGTATGGCTTACATTCTTTGTTCCTAGAATTTTACATTTACATATGGATTTTTTTTAAGTGTAAACTTTACTCTGAATTTTCTCGGTTTGGGGGATAATTACAATAACTCTGTAATGTGGTGTTATCCTCAGGTACTTATATGTGCTCTCAACCTTAATTGTATGTTTTTTGCCTTGAAATTTTCTTGGTTTTGTTTTGTTTTTGTTTTTAATTAAAATGTGCTTACATGAACACTAAATAAAAAACCTAAAGAGAGTGCCATCAATCACTACTTTTAATGATTTGAAAGTGTGTAGTATGAACCTAAAACCTTCTTATATATATATATAAAGGGCAGATTCACCGTAGAGCAGTGCAAACCAGACAGAGAACACTTGTCAGCCAAAGTCAGTTGACAGCTGTTTTGCATTCTTAAAGCTGTGCAAAGCACCTGAAAGTTACTGGTGAATCTGGCTCTTAACTTGCAATTGACTTACTAGTTTAATGAGATATATATGTGAGATCACACTAAATTAAGATGTCAGGGGAGCCCAGTTCCTGAGTCCCACTGCTTTATGAATTCCTGTGCTCCTGCCTCAGTTCTTGCGATGATGCTACCTTGGTATGTGGTAGAACACCAAATATTGTGAGACTTGTGATAAAAAACGGCAAGAGGTGGCACCACACACGTTTGTCCACAGCCTGTAGTGCTCCCAAGGGATACTCTGGGTTGTGATGCCCTCAGCACCGTCTGCCCCTTAGCATGAAACAGTTTTGCCTGATGCAGCTCCACCCTAACCCACAGTGCTCATTTCCCGACACATTTCCCGAATCTTTAGAAATAAAAAAATTGCACCACTTGTATAAAACCTGATATAAGAATACTTTAAAGAGAGGACAAAACCTATGTACAAATAAAAGTTATGAGACACAGACTGGCAATTTGATTTGCATTTAATTTATGTAGATGAATCTAGCCTTTGTTAATTTATCAAAAGTGATGAGTTTAATGCCATGATACATAAATCCTATATCATTTATAGATATAAAATCACCACTACTTTATATGGACCATGACATAATGCTAGCTTAGCCAAAATTTAAACCATTCATCCAACCCTCTTTTTATTTCCTCTGAGCTTTGTGGGTTCAGATAAAATGAGAACCAGATCCAAACCATCTCTGGTTAAGATTTTAGAACACAAAATCCTACCTGATGAGGTTTTTCAAAACCTAGTTTTGCTCATCTTATCTCCAGTTACAAGGACATAATACTCGCCAGTAATTTCACTGGGATTTTTCCTGTGTATAAAAACAATTTAAAAATGGAGTCACCCATTTTCTCTCTCTCTCTCATTTTTTAAATAGACTTTTATAACATATTTCCCATTTCCTGACAGTGACTCTTACCTATACGTCACTTGCTATAAAGCAGGGTCAGCCGGGCCTCCCCTATTATTATTTATTCATTTGTATTTCAGTAGTGCTCAGGGGCCCTGATAATGGATCAGAACCCCAGTGTACAAACAATTGGTGACTTGTTCAGCTTAAATACAAGGGATGCCGCAATTATCTCACATTGGCCAGCGCCCTTAGTGTGCTACAGTGGTGTACTGTGGGTCTCTGGCACCCAGGGGCCATACTTACATTAGCACCCTCCCTCAGCGGCAGCAGTGCCCCGCCGGGGTGGAGGGTTCTGTGGGCCCGTGTTTCGCTCTCCCCCACTGCCTCCCTTCGGCAGCAGCAGCAGTGTGGGCAGTGCCTCGTGCAGGGGGCTGCGGGCCCTTTTTCTGCTTTCCCCCTGCTGTGGGGGTGGCAGGGACTGCCTGGCAGTGGGGGGGCATGATGGGCTCTGGTCCCTGTGGCTCCCTTCTTGTGCCCAGCACAGGGGCAGAGGGGCCAGGAGTATTCCCTGGCTGCCTGCGACAGGGTGCAGCTCCTCTGAAGAGGGCCTAGCCGGCACCCCCTTCAGGCTAGTGCCTGGAGGCATGACCCCCTCACCGCCCCCTCAGTATGCCACTGCTCATCTCCCTGAAATCAACAGCCTCTGGACACAGACAAGCACTGACTTCCAGGTCTCCGCAGACCTCTCCTTCTCTGTGCAGGCTAGTGATGGACACACACTAACCTTCAAGTCCCTAGAGAATTCCCTCTGTAGTATCTAGCCCCTGGCACTGGAGATTCACAGAAATTATGAGGTAAGCTGTCCCTGAAGGGTCAGAGTACACATAGCTTGACTGATCCAACTCAGGATAAGATCCTTTATAAGACAGCATTGTAATCTATCTATAGTGAATATTTTCTTATTTATTTATTAATAATAAATACACTAATCATTTAATAATTAATACCTTTATTAATGAAGGTTAAAATTTTACGAGAGAGTGATCAAAGATAATAAGAATAACTGGTTGCAGATACAAACATAATCCTAGGTCTGCATTAATGGTTACCTTTTCTATTCAATAGGGTGGAGTTTCTCCTGAAGATTCAATCTTTGACAGAGCTGCTGGTTTTCGGTTATTTATTTGGCGTATGCCAAGCCACAGCATTCTTATCAACAATGTTCCAGGCACAAAGACCTCCAGGACCTGCAGTCCTCAGCAATGTGTGTTTGTGATTGCCCACATGGACATAGTGGACTGTCTCTAAAACGCCACTGAAATTCCACTGCAGCAGAAATTCCACGTCTGGTATGAAACCGGTTCAGAAGGCTCCATTGCCTTCATGATAAATCTAACCTAGGCACACACTGAGTGGGGTCCAAGACAAGATGATAATTTTGTCACTTTCTCTGCAGACCATGAAGCTCACCATGCATCCTCTACTGTGAATCCCTCACCCAGGAAACTTTTCCACAACGGGCGCCATGAAGGCAGACGATTATATGGTGGATTAAATAAGTCTTTAATGAACAGTAAATGTGGCATATCACGCAGTTTTGTTACGAGATTTGCTACACTTTCCTCTCTGCGAACACTGGGCACGGCAATATTGCAGAGGACTGGTAACCATGGTAAAGGAGTAGATGTAAGTGTGCCTGAAATAATACGCATGGTGGGATTTAGCTGTACATTGATCATCTTTGTGTAAGATGAACAAGCCCATACTTCAGCGCAGTACTTTGCCACTGAATAACAGAGCATCAAGACTGAGGTGCATAACGTTGTCATTCTGGCCAGTTTTCCGAGCAGGTTGTTTGTGGTCACTGTCTTTGTTAGATGGTCACAATGTGTGTGAGTTCTATCCAACGTGACGCCTAGATAGACTGGGTGTGAATCATGCTTTATTCACTGACCATTGAGAACTATATTCAGCTCTCGGCCCACTTGCGCATGATTTAAGTGGAAGACATTTGACACAGTCTTACTCCACTTGGTATCAGGCACCACTGATGACAATAATCAGCCAGAGCTGCCATGTCTACGTTCAGAACACGCTCGCAAGTATGTCAAAGGATGTAACTGAGTGCCAAGGCATATGTCGTCAGCATAAACAAACCTGTGAGACTCGGTATGTGGTAGGTCATTCGAATATAAGTTGAATAATGTTGGAGATAATACTGATCCTTGCGGGAAGCTGTTTATCTGGTGCCTCCAAGCACTTGTTCTATCACAAAATCTGCCCACGGAAATGGGGATTTCTAAAAAATGGAGCCATTGCATATAGTAACTGTGTCTGTGGTAAAAAACAGCTTGCTCTGGTGCCAGCATGCCTTCCATAGATGAGGAAATTCTTTGCAAAATCAGATGCTCAAGCACCTTAAAGCAGACGCTTAGAAGTGAAATTGGTCTGTAGCTTGAATGCAAGTGTTGGATCTTTCCCAGGTTTCAATGACCTTTGCTTGGCACCAGATTCTAGGCAAACCGGATTCCCACAAAACTCTGTTGAAAAACCAGTCATAACCAGGATCCAAGTTTCCATGAATACCATCATGGCCTCAGAGGGGTTTCCTCAGTAAATGCATAATATCGGGATACTTTTTCCTTCTCTTACACCCCCGAATTCATAGTCTTTGCACCCTAGAGACAAGACAACTCCTTGCTGTTTTTATTCTCTGGTGTCTGCCTGTGTTGACTTCACATTCTTGGGTTGACATGGAATGCAAATGTAGCTCCCTTGTGTTTGGCTTTTGAGTGCTTAATTTATCTCAGAGACCTAGGCAGACATGTGATTCCACATTCCTTGGTTTGCCAAAACCAGCTTGTCAACCTGTCCTGGGACACAGCTCTGAAACATATTGTCAGTACATACAACTTCTTAAATATCATCTGTACACATACGTCACACGACGACGATGACGATGATGATCAGTATGATATAAGGTTTTATCAGACGCCTTACACCAACATTTTCACGTCAATACTATGAAAATAGTGTGTTAGATGTAGTGAGTTTGTCAGGCCTGATAGGCATTGCTCTTACGGAAAAGTGAACCCTTCACTAGGTGGCACTGAGGGGTTTGTAGGGTCACACCGCCCTACTTTTGTTTACAGAAGTGCCAGAGACTCCATTAAGACTATTAAGGACTTTGCTTTTGCTATCGATTTTACATGGAGGGTGCTCAGAAAGTACAGCCATAGGCAGCAGTATAAAAGCTAGATAGATGGATGCCCGCCCCCTACTCAGCCAGTTGATGCCAAAAGAGAGAGTAAGAAGTTTTTAGCCCTCACATTCAATAAACAAACAGCTTTCTTCTTCTCCTGCGACCTAGCTGCATTTCCCTTTATAAAGGCTGATCGCATGTTTACAAGATTTTGACATTGCACTCCTGTTCTGATACCAGCATCCTGCTGGCACATGAAGCAAAATAATCACACCAACAGCAACACACAGCTGAGCTCAGAGGTTGTAAAGGAGGACAATGATTGAATGATGCCATGTGATTGGGTATACTAACCCCCCACTGGGCCTGACAGGAAGGGAGTTAATGGCTTGTCTTGCAGACAGATACTGAAACTGGCCTACCCTGCATTGCAAGTGTGGAACCTGGAGAGAGGGTTTATCCGATGTAGCAGAGAATCAGCAGGTAAAAGGAAATAAAGGGGGAGGGGTACTGCCCTTGAGAGTATGTCTGTCTTGTTCAGGCTGGGTTTATGAGGCTGGGGGGGTTACAGGTGTTTGCTGAGAGATGAAACAGTGTGGCTCCTCTGTGGAAGATTATTGTACAGTCTCTTTGCCCATTTGCTGATGTGGAAAGAATAGCAAGAGTCCCTGAGGTAAGAGAGAGCTTGGAGACCAACTACAAGGGTTTTTTTTTCTCTTCTGGCCCTCTCGGCACTAGAAGAGCTTTCAAAAACTTCTGCCATTGCTATGCCTGGGCTCCAGCTGTATTAACGCTGGTAGAGATGCAGTTGTGGGAAGGTCTTTAGTGTAGACACAGCCTCTGACTCAAGCTTACGTTTACTGAGTTGGACCTACTCTGTAAGAACTCTCCAGGCTTCTCTATGGAAAGGGAAGGGTCAGATCTGGACTAACTGGGATGGTGGAACAGACTCCTAGCCTTCACATGAGGCAATTAGATTTTGTTGACTATGAATTTTAATTAAATAATGTTTTGTTTACTGTCCCCTCCCCCTGAGATATTTTGTTATGGGCAGATGGCAATTGGCTGACACAACACCAACACGTATAGTAAAGGGTCTAACAATATGTCTTTACCTTCCACCTCACTGAGAGCTGGGGGCTGGACAGGATGTACCTCAGCAAGGGAGTACAGCAGCAGGTCAGCCACCTGAAACAGCACTAGCATGTAGAATGTAGATCTGCACTGAACACATTTAGGTTGCTCCTGAGATCTACGGGTTTCTCATTGTAAAGCAATAGTATTCACCCTTATGCTAGAGTGCTGTTGCACCTTGGATTGAGTGAGACATCTACCCACTAACTATTATATGCCATACTGCTACAGTTGCAGTGTTTCCTAGGGTATGTTGCATTATTGAGACTTGCCATCATAATGTATATTCATCATATTTCATAATGATGAAAACCTGGCAAAGCAATCCCATGGTATTGTATCATGATTCTTTTGTGGTTCTTGACAATTGCTTTTGTCACTATATATCTCCTTTCTCTTCTTCCTCTCCCTAACAAAGTTTGGAAGACTTGTTCTTCCTTTCTCTCCAGGTTTGGCCTTTGGCACAGAAAAGGATGGGGTACTTTTCTTCCCTCTCCCGCCTCCCCTTACTTGGGTATTTAAATGACTGGGGAGAGATACTGGCAGTCTCTCATGAGATCAGGCAGAACAAAGACAGTTCTAGCTATACCCATGAACTTCATAAGAACTCCATCCAGATTTCCAAAGGGTCATGGGTGGCTCTAGAACCAGAAGTTCAGTATTGCTTCTTGGAAGGTTGTTGATCATGGAAAGCCTGATTGTTCAATCCTTGCTCATGTAGTACTTATTGTGATGTGTTGGGAGTCACCCAGGCCAGGAAGGGGTTTTGTCCCTGTCTGCCTTGTAACTCTGGGTGCATTGGGGCTGTGCAGCTTTGCTCCAAAGCTCTGATCCCAACAGCCTGTAGCGGCCCACAAGCCTCACCCTGGCTTTGCGTAACTTGGTTATTCCTTGTGGGCTGACCTTAGTGCCCTTCCAGCCATGAAATAAACCCCCAAATCATCCTGCTGCAGGGACCAGTCCCTCCTTGGGTCCTCACGGAGAAAGTGGTCGGTTTGCTGCCTTTGCAGACACAGTTAAACACTCCAAACTCTTAGCTTTCTAGAAGCATGCGCTTCACTGAATTTACACAGCACTGATGGTTTATAATGAAAGCAAAACTAGTTTATTAAGAAAAGAGCATGGATTTAAGTGATACCAAATAAAAGAGAGAGAGATAGAGATGGTCACAAGAAAATAAAAGTGAAGATGTGCATCTAAGTCTAAAACTTAATCTAGCAAGGTTCTCTTTGTTCAAGATGGTTTCTCTCACCCACAGGCGCCTTTCTAGCTTTTTACTGACCAGCCTGGTCAGGACCCAACACAGAGACCAAATTGCTTTGTTTCTTTGTCTCCTAAGGTGAAGGATAAAGATGGAATCTCTCTCTCTGTTCCTTATCCCCAAAGGGATGTCTTTGTCTTGTAAATATGGAAGGCATCTTGGGGATTCAGTCTCCTGTGTCTCTCTGGGGTGCAGGAGCCATGTTTGTTAGTTCTCTGTCGCTCAAGTTCAGGTTCCGAATAATCCCTACCAGTTTAGCTCAATGACTTTGTTTACTGCTCGCATATCCATTAAGATAAACCTTTGTCTAGGGCAGACCTGTTTATCACTTTTACCTAGGGTAGACTGTCTGGTCTTAAACATGTTCTAGTAATCTACAGAGGGAATTCATAATTTCACATATCCTGTTCCCACATGCATTTTACAATTGTATTAATAACCAACGCGTCATTCTTTCCTATGCTACCTCACAAGACCTATTTTATATAAACAATATTGTAGTAGGGTGTAAATACAAGGGTGCTTAGGGCCACACTTGGGTAGTCCTGTTCACCTCAGAAAGGTTGGTGATGAATAAGGTGGCTGCATAATTAGATAGTCATCCTCTAGGCTGCGGGTCCCATGACCAAATATAAAATAAACCTATTTAAAAGTAGGGATAAAAGCAAGTTGTTTAGGCAGCTGAGCAGTTCTCCCACCTGCTTCCCTTCTGTGCCCTTCATTATGATCTCCAAAATCTCAGTTTCCCTCCTGTCAGAACCTACCTTTCTGTGATTCCATCCCCGCTACATGCTCCACTGTTGAACAGTCTGTCTGGCTTGTTATAACTCAAAAAGATAAAAAGAGCAGGTGAAGAAGGAAATGCTGCTTATTAAAACTGAACTCAACCTTTTAACATTTGCCTAACAGTAATTTTAAAGCAACATAAATCTATGGCAAGTCAACAGAACTCCACCTGAGGGGGGGGAAACAAAAAACAAAACAGTGCCTTAGGGAATATAGCAGGGAGACCTGTCTCAGCTGTATGGCAATCTTGCAAATTATTCTTTATAGCTGTTTGTTCCAGGAGCCTATGGGCTTTTGTTTACATCACAGCAGGACAAACGCCCAGGCGGCTGGACTAAAAATGTGTGATCAACATACCAATGTCTTTCTCCAGTTATACAGGTATCCTTTATCTTCATGTCAGAGACATAATGGATAACCATTATAATCCATTCAGGCATGGAATTGACACAATCTTAAAACTTTGGCGAGAAATGATTCCTTTGGACACTGCAGACAAAAAGCACTACTTCCAGGAAAGCCAGTTCAGGCACAGGGAGATGGCGGGCATGATAGGGAGGGTACAACTACCTGCATTAAGATCTGAAAAAGCACTAGGGAATGGTCCTTCCTTTTACCATGGCCTCACTCTCACAAATTTCTGTAATAACCTCTGGAATTCAAGGCTTCGGCTGGTAATTGAGCTCCATTTCTGGTTCTAATGCCTTTGGGTCACTGTGAATTGGCCCTTTCCTTTCTGTAAATGCTTCTAGGTTGGTTGTGGGGACCTTTAACTGGAAGGTTTACCAAGATGCCATGCAATCCTAACCCCTGTCAGCCTACACTCTACCATGTGCATGCTTGTCTGCATTGCTAGTTTCCTCTTCAATTAATGTGGGCAGAGTACTGATTTGCTGCAGCTCAAAGTCCTCTTTTTTTTTTTTTTCTGTCAGTCAACCTGTCACTCATTTTCAGGCAGATGGGAAAGCAACAGGGGCTGAAATCAAATTATTTTTAATGAGGTCTGACAGATTCCATCCGGATCTGGTCGTCTTATACAGATGAAGTGTGCAGGTTAGGCCTGGAAACACTGCACAAACAGACAGAAAGGTGTCTGTGTCCTCTGAGTAACCCTGATCCTGTGATTCCCTTTACTCTGAAAAGTGGTTTTGTCACCCCAGGAGAGTCTCACCACATCTCTAAGGGCTTGTCTGTATGGGGGAGTTTAGTTTGCATTAACTTGAATTGGTGCATATAGCAAACCCTTAGAGCAGGCTAAGTCCCCATTTGCTGCAGTGTGTGTTCTGCAGTTTCAAAGTGGACTAAATTCTTTGCAAAGAGTTAGTGCAAACTATTGCAATGCAGCTGTGCACTATTTTAGCAGTCCTCCAGCTGCTAGCCATACTGCTTTGTGGGTGTCCATGACTGACCTGACCTTCTCTGTGCCACACAGTGCTCTGGGATCAAGTTGACTAGATGTCCCTTCCCCATTTAAAACTTGGATGGGGGGGGGGGGGGATGGGCCAATTTGCTGTTGTACTCAAATATATCTGCATTACAACAGTGTTGCATAATGCCTGTGCATCTGCTTGGACTCAGCTGAGGTCTGTGATTTCCTTGCAAGCTGGGGAGAAATGACCATGCTGCAGCAAGCTCTTGACAGTAACCACCACAGTGGGAATATTTTTGAGGGCATCACTGTACAGATAGTAGCATAGGAGTACAAGCGGGATGCTATTCACTGCTGTAACAAGAGTAAAGTGCTCAGGAGCAGGCAGAGGAATACCGTGGATGGAAAATACCCCTGGCAATGCCCATATGACCTGTCCATTTTTTTTTTTTTTTTTTTTGAGGATCTAAACAGGATTTTCTTCAGGCCCACTACTACAGTGCCCAAGGCCCTTGTGAACAGGGGTACCCCTGCTGTCACCAAGGAGACTGTGCCCCCCAGACTGGCCAGGATTTATTAGAGGAAGAGGAGGATTACAACAGTGCAGAGTGGCTCTTGAAAACTCAGGACCCTGAGGGCAGCTGGGTAGGAAGCCAGGCTGATTCCAAGCCCCACAACCAGCCTGGAACACAGGACGAGGATAGCTAGACACCTGATGTCTGGATGTCACCTGAGCAAGCACTCCTGTGACCAAAGACATGGTGGGGAAAGATAGGGACATTGACTCAGGTCAGGAGCTGCCTTTCAATGAACAGGTAGAATGCTCTGCTGCAGCACATGCTACTACTAGGGTAACAGGCAGTGCAGTGGCCTCCATCAGGCCACGTTCTGCTGTCTGCAGGTAATACAGGTTAAGGGGACACACAACAGATGTTTCTTGCTGTAGCCCCACCATCTTGCTCTGAGGCCATTCCTCCCCACCCCTTCTCACATAGGACAGCAGGAACAGTGTTGCATTTGAGCCCTCCAATGCACCTGATAACTTTTCACCCGGCACTCAACCCCAGAAGCCAGAATGACTAGAAGGAGAAGCAAGCCCTTCACACATCTGTGAGGGGGACCCTGCACCTCCCACCCCCATTGCACTGTATTTGGATGTCACATTTTGTCCCTTTAAAGTTGCCTTTCATATTTTTAATCACTTTGCTGTAATATTTGTAAAGTCTGTTTTTTTGTTGTGAGGGGGGGGAACCAAATTCTGAACACGGTATTTTTACTGCACATGAAGCGTCAGCACGGCAGGGTGTGCACAAAACCACCCAGCTGCAACGAAGTTGAAATATAATGGTACTGACCCCTATGGCACTGCATTATAAAAACATGCCCACACCATAAAATAAACGCTACACCATCCATAAAATCACACCAGGCAAGATTCGGCACCGCAGCTTCCTGCCGCTCATTAAGAGTCTCATTTTCGCAAAGGTGCAAAATATAGAATGCACCTGTAATGAAAAATAGGTAGTGCTCTTCCACCTTTAATCTTGCCATTACCAGCCTTATCTGCCCTTCCAGTGGCCAAACACACACTCCACTGTCATTCTTCAACAGCTGAGGTGATAATTAAATGGTTCCTTTCTTCTGTAAATGGCTTCATCAGCCAGGGGAGCAGACAATAAGCTAGGTCTCCCAGAATGACTAGACTAATCTCCACATCATTAATGTCTGTAATGATCCTAGGGGTAAAATGTCCCTTATTCATTAAGGCACAGTGGTGAGAGTTCCAAAAGCTTTTAGCAATGCAGACCTTTCCAAACCCCCCTCCACTGATGTTTGTGAACCTGCTCTGATGAGTCTTAGAGTTCTATGGAGAAAAAATATCCTTCTTTTTATAAATTCAGAGAAATGGGGTGGGGAGGGGTGGAGGGAATAGATACACGAGTCCCATCATTTGGCCCACTACAATTCAGGAATCCCATGTATGGAAAGTCATCAATGATCTCCTGAGAGATATCAACCTTTCTACCCCTTTGTACCTTTTGCAAAGCTACACAGGCCTGCATGACAATGGACCCCACAGTTTTGTTCCACATCAAAATGATTAGCAGTTGAGCAGTAACCATTGGTTGTGTCTAGCTCCAGAGGGCAATCACAACCCATTTCTCCATGGGTATGGGAGCTGGTGAGCTGCCTCTGCAGTCCAGAGGTGAGCACAATACGGATCTTAAAATAAATAAAAAGTTGCCTTCCATGTCCTAA
This sequence comes from Emydura macquarii macquarii, assembly GCF_026122565.2. Taxonomy (NCBI): domain Eukaryota; kingdom Metazoa; phylum Chordata; order Testudines; family Chelidae; genus Emydura; species Emydura macquarii. The sequence goes on from NW_027133667.1 coordinate 6,065,163, forward strand.
AATTACAGTGCCACAGCTAGTTGTTCTGGGTCTTCAGACCAACCCTCTCTCATCTGCCCATCTGGGGTTCATGAGCCCAGAAAAGGGGCTGGACTGTGTGAAGCTGCTCCAAGAGCAGTTTGTATCAGAGCAGTTGTTTGATATCATCCTCCCCACTCTTGTTCTTGTCCCATTGCCAGAGAAACTGCTGCTGTGGCTCCATCAACTGCTCAGTCAGGTGGCTGTTGAAATCCAAAACTGAAGACCCATCGTGCTGAGTTCTCAAAGAATCCCCCCAACCACCTCTGCATATTTGGGGTCTCCAGCATCACAGTGCGTAGTGTTGACCATGCTTGCTGACACAGTTGGCAGTTTGAAAATGGGTCTCTCTCTCTCTCTCAAAATAGCGTTACTCTGACAGAAACCATGGGATGGAGGGAGCAGAATCATAGCCCTTTGGGAGTTTGCAGAAGAAGCCTGCTGATTTCTGAGACTTGGGGTCAATGTATCCTGCAGTGCACTTTGAAAGAAATCCCAGAATGCAGACTGCTCATTAGCAAAGCACTGTGGGTTACACATCCAGAATGCCTTGTACTTTGTGCACTGAACCCCAGTCATCTGCATGCAGTGATGAAGATTGAAAAAGGAGACAGCTATCTGTGTGCATACTGTCACTGCAGTTTATATAATGCACACCGGCTAGTGAACTTCAATTCAATGGCAGCAAACCCCACCGTATACAGACATGCCCTAAGATCACTGCATGGAAACCTGCTCTGGGACTCTGGCTTTGCTCTCATAGAGACTGTTCTTTCTTGTCTGTAGTCTTAAGGGGACAGAATCACGTTTTTAAGGGGAAAAAAATCCTTACCTATGTGAATAACAACACCTTAAAGATTACATCTTAATTTCCACTGTTCATGTCATTTACTTCTGGCACTTAACCCTGCTTGTAGAGTGAAACTGCACTTGTCTGTTGTACTTTCTGGGGGCAGTCTGTTTTATTTTCTCATTCTTGTGCACTACCACAATGCCGTGATTCACTATTAGAGTGGGATGAATAACTTTTTAAAATAGACTGAGTATGTATTCAAATAAAATTTCTTTTATCTGTGTTTGTCCCTATTGATGTCTGCTGGCTGCCAATATTCTAGCAAACAAATTTTACTAGCAGGAAAAATTTTGCTACTAATCGATCTTACACCAGCATTAGAGTTATTTTTATTACAATAGGGCTTAGAGGCTCCGGTTGAGATCATGGTCCATATTCTGGAAAACAGTTCAGCAGTTGCCTGAAAAATACACTGTGCTTCATAATATCTGACACCTACCAGTCATGCACCAGAGAGAATAACAAAGGCATTGAGACTGGTTAGGCTAGTGACCATCTGTGATTACTGAGACTGTGATTACTACCTTATGCAAATTCACCCATTTCTGGTGTTCCTTTGGCTTCCCAGTTTCTCCCTCGCCACCCCATTTGTCTGTTTATTTGACTGGGGCTTGAATGTACATAGTGCTGAGCATTGTGGCTCTGATCCAGCAAAGCATGCACGTGATTTATTTTAAACACATGAGTAGTGTAATTGATGTCAGCGGAGCTACGCGCATGCTTACAGTAATGCACGTGTTTAACTGCTTTGGATTGGGGCCAGAATGCTCAGCACCTCAGAGCATCGAGCTCTGTTGCATATTGCCTAAATGAACAGGATTATATGATGGGGCTGCCTGCAGTAGCAAGGGACTGGACTCAGTGACTCAGCAGGTCTCTTCCAGTCCTATGTCCCTAAATCCTAGATTATGAGCTCTTTGATGTAAGGACTCTCCGTGTTTGTTTGCACAAGGTCAAGTACAATGGGGCCTTCCTGCAATAGAAATAAAAGTTTACCACCACCAAAGTGTTTTCTAGCTAGGAAATAGCGGGGGCTGTGCTTTATTCCTAAAACAACATGCAGAACAAATACAATTTTTTCCTGGGACTATTTTCACAATCTTTGAAAAAAAATCCTTGGGAGTCCAGGCTTTTGGTTCCAGTTCATCTGCCTCCAAGAAGCTTTAGTATTGCCTGTCAGCACTATATGGCCAAGAAGAATTTAATTTTCCTTCCTATCCTCTTACTCAGCAAAGCCTTATTCAACAATTTCCCTAAGTAAATGTGATTTTTATAACACAGGGCCTTTGATGTGGCTTGCCATCTATCTTTCTTCCTGCATTGTTTCTATTTTCCCTTTCTACTTTCCTCCCCCAGCATTCTGCTTTTCGAATGACAAATGCCCCCAGGACCATAAATTCAATTTAAAAAGGAAACCTCTTTAGGCTCTCTTCCTATTTTTCTCCAGCTAATGAGAAAATACATAATTACCAAATTAAACTGACTATGAAAAAAGAAACCCCCTGCTAATCAGCTGCTGTTTGCTGTGCCATTAATAATGTGTGGATAACTGTTCTGCCCAGGGGTGCGAATTCCCTTGAGGAAAGTTGAACAGGAAAGGGACAGATCTAGAAGTCAAACTTCGGGTTTCCAGGAATGGCATGCGAGGAAATCTGCAGCATCAACTCTCAACCCTCTAGTGTGCACTCACTGGAGCAAGGGTGTATTATGGAGTAATAGTACTACAAATAACAATGAATGTGCACTTACATAATATAAATGCCTTTTCTCAAAGCCATCAAACCTGAAACCATTCCCCTGAAGAAGGTAAGGATTATATAGGCATCACTTCAGTCACACTCATACCTGCCTGCAATGGAGAACAGAAACCTCTGAAATTTCCCTCTCTTGCAAACCCACCCACTACTTCCAATTGGAATTATTTGTTTTCAAAATAGAAAGTTTTCAAGAATGAAATTTTGCTGTTTGAAAAAAAATTCCACCATGTGACTTAGCAGACAAAGGCTCCAATCTTGTAAACATTCCTGTACATGCTTATTCATTATTTTATTTATTTGTATTGTTGTAGTGCCTAGCAGACCCAGAAATGGACTAAGACCCCACTGGGAAATCACAGGACAATACAGACAGTTCCTGCCCCAAGGACCCTGCCATCTAAGATTAGCTTTATGCCTATGGGCCTACTCACATGTGATGTTAAGCACGTATGTAAGTACTTAACTAGCAATACAACAACAAAAACAGTCTAAAAGAACCAGAGGCTAATCTTTATTTTCAGTTAACATTTCTGTAGAAATTTTGGAAAGAGCATATTTTAAAAGAATGGAGCAGTTTTTTATGAAAAATGCTGTTTATGAAAAAAGCCAAATATTGACAAGATTTATTTTTGATAAATTTTGACCATCTTTATTCATAATCTGGAGAGTCTCTTTGACTCCAACTCTTCCTCACATCCATGCCAGGTCCAGACTTTCTGGCTTTTTTCTCTGAAACTTATCAAAGATCCAACCCTTACTCTCAGTACCATACACTAAAACTGATCATTTCCTTTTAAAATTGTTACAAGGTTCTACTATCTAGTATGTTCCTTAGCTCCTCCAATCAAACTAAAATACTTTCTCCTGAAAAGATCTTCCTCACCCATTCACCTGACCACATCACCATCATTCTTGTCTTCACCTTTTAGTCCCTACATAACTCCACAAGAGTCAATCTCTCCCATCTTATTTCATATCATGTCACCCCCACTCTTCCTGCTCCACCAAAGATGTCAGCCTTAATGTCCAGTTCGTCCACTTCTCCCACAGCCATCACCTTTTTTCATGCTTTAGGCATATGTCAGGTATGTGTACCATGTTCCCATTTAGCAGTATTTTATACTCACTTTGCACAGGTGTAAATGACCATATAAGCCAGATTCTCCACTGCCTTGCAACTGTCAATATTTTGTGTATATTTCAGCTCCCAACACCTTGTCAGCTCTTAATAAACAATAAATAATTTAATAGTATTCGTGGCTGGTCCTTGAGTTGACTACTAGATGATTCTCTAGAACCAACCCTGATCTAAATGAAATACTTCTTTAATTCTGATTTAATAATTTCTTAATTAATCTTTACAAATTTGAATGTTAGTTGTTCTATTCATTCCTCAGATACCTCAGCAGATACTGCGTTGTGGGGTGAAATTGATGTATAATGGTCTTTGAAAAGACTTTCACTAAAGTATTGTAACTCTTAGAAAAAGAGAAATAATATTAGCACAGGATAAGTGTCAGCAGATTTTTGAATCTTAAGCATTTCGTTCTTAATTTTTTTTGTTACTCTCCTATGTCTGGCAATTAGACAGCTCTTTGGAAAAATCTGAATATTGTGTCTTGAATCACTTCATTTCACATCATTTTAAAATAATGTAGCCAATATACAGTCTTAAAAATGATGACTAAGGGTGTGAGGAGCATCTCAAGCTACATATGTATATTAAAAAGGATCTTTCATTTCAACGGTTGCAACCATAGAATGCCTGTACACAAGTTGGAGTGGATCTGTGACTACAGCTGGGTGAAATATTGGATGGAACTTCCTTTCGCCAAAAAGTGTAGATTTGGTTGATTTTAAACATTTTGCAAATTTATGTAGAATTCGCCTAATTGTTTTAGTCAGGGACACCCTCACCCCTGAAAAACTCGTTAAAAATCCAAATTTTTAATGTCAATATTTTATAAAAAAAAAAAAAATGGTGGGATATTTTTATTCAAAGGGACTTTTTGTTTACACATTTACTTCAGTTTCACTTTTTAAAAAATGTAAGGGGTTAAAGAGTTGACAATGAAATAAATAAAAGATTTCAGGCTAAATGAAATATCTTCTTGGAACGGAAATGAAATTTTTGTGGTTTTCTTTTCAGTTTGCCTGGAAAAAAAAATGTAGTTTTGGATTGACATAAATCATTTTTTTTTTTTTTTTAAATGTATTTTTCAGTTTGACCAATGAACCAAAAAAATCAGTTCTTTGCACAGCTTTAACTATGATACATCTGCTTTGTATAAACACAAAACTGGAAGTACCTAGCAATGGTTTACAGCTTCCTTGGATATATGAGCAACTGGGGTCAAATTGCGTTTTGGGCAGTAACTTGGGGCTCCTGATGGGATTCTGAAATTCCTCTCCATTTCCACCCATTAACCCCTCTCCTTGCTCTCAAAGTCTTATACTGATGCCATCTAAAGTTTCAATGGAAGCTCGCTTTCAAGCTGATTAGTGCTAGAGATGTGCAGACACACACAGTGGATTTTTTGATCCAAAATTCATTTGCATATGGATAAAATAATGGGCTCAAACCCCAGCTGTGCTACTTTTAGGCTTGCTGCAGCTGAGGAGAAGAAGGAAGAAAGGTGGCTTCAAGCCATTTTTCAACTCTGAAAAATCTGGGCCAGCCAAGAGCTGAAATGGCCCCTGGTGTAACTCTGGCTGCATTTTCACTATCATCTGGGGGTGTGATTATCAGTTAGCATACACATACTCACATTAGCTGAACGAGAGCTAGCATGAGTGTAAATAGTAGAGGAGCTGAGGTAGCACTGGCAGCAGCAGCATGGCTTAGCAGCGCTGAGTACAAATCCACCTGAACACTGTGGGTACATATTTGGCACAGCTTAGTGTTACTGCACCTACATTACTATCTATGCTTGTGCGAGCTTTCATCGAGCTAGCATGAGTAAGTGCTCAAGGACCAGCTCCACAAAGGAACTTAGATGCCCAAATCCCATTTTGTCCTAGTTTTAGGTGCTATTGCAATGCACAAAACACCTACTCAGCTGCTGCCTAAACCTGTAGGTTCCTAAATTCACTCAGCACCTAAATTTCCACTGCAGAAGTCCCACCTCAATCTCTGCCTGTGGGCATGCACACTACAGCCTCAGGTAGGAATATAGGTGCCTGTCTCATGCTTAAGCTCCAGCATGATCCTCAGGCCAAGTGAAGAGAGGCAGGGCAACATGCATCTCTTCCGCAGGGTCCAATCCAGGAGACATGCTCCGAGCACACTGAACTCCTCACACTAAGCAGCCCCCATTCCTGATGAGGTGAATGGATTTGAATGGGAGGAGGGGGGGCTCCATACCTCTCAGGTGAGTGCCCTGCCCAGTGGATAGGGAATACTCTGACGTGGGTCTCTCCCAATCTGTATCAATGCACTTGGTATAAATAATTAAATATTAAGTGGGCTAGGGAAAGAGGGAGAGTGACTCTACAGGCCAGTGGTTCGAGCATTTCACCTGAGAGGTGGCAGATCCCTTCTTCTCATCAGGGGTGTGTGTGTGGGGATTGAACAGGAGTCTCCCACATCCTGCGTGAGTGCTCTAACCACTGGGATAAAAGAGGGGTCCTCAGCCCCCTGGCCATTTTGTGTGGAGTTAGGCTGAACTCCTGCAAGAATGCTTTAAATGCTTGACTGCAGGAGAAGGGTCCCAACTATGGATCACAGGCAGATATAAGCACCTCCCCGCAGCCTGAGGTTAAGCACCTAATTCCACGAAAGAGGTGGAGCTTAGAACACATCCCTCTCATCAGTATCTCCCATTGGTTCAGGTAGGTGGCTTCTTGCTGAGCATGTTGGTCTTTGTGGATCCCGTTCTCAGGCACCCATCTCTCTCTCTGCATTGTACAGGGAGCCTAAGTGCCTTCCCCAGGCTTTGTGGATTTCAATGACTTTTCCTAGGTGTCTAAAAGTTAAGCATTTCAACGCCTACATCCCTTGTGGAGCTGGGCCAATCAGTACTGAAAATGGGATGTAGGCTCCTAAGTCACTTAGGTGCAAACTGCTCTTGAAAATATTACTTTTAGATCATCTCAAACTCAGCAGCCTCTACTCCTGAATTCAGGACTGAGAGAACTGCAGTGCAGATCTTAGCAGATTGTGCTGTTACCCGCCCAGCCTGCCAAATATGGCCTAACTAGCAAAGAGGGAAATCAGAACCAAATATTTCTAATATAAAAAAACAGAAGAATAACTTTTAAAAACTGTCTTTTGTAATGAAAGCATCTTTGTTCAGCCTACAGGAATAGAAAAGGGAACAAACAATGGTTCTGGCTTGTACTCACAACCTCATTTCAATGGTGCTCCTTAATCTGTTAGATGGGGCCACTGTTGAGCACGTGAGGTTCTCTCTCTTCCCAAGGATTGGATGCATTGCCGCTACAGCGTTCCTAATCCTTGCCAGCCTGGGCAGCAAGAGGCAGACACCCAGAACTGGGGATTGGCTTTAAGCCTCCAATGGAAGAGTGAAAAGAACTAATTCCTAAACCAAAAGGTGTTTTTTTTTTGTTTGTTTGGCTTTGTTCTGCAGAAATAACTTGGAACACCAGATGGAGGATTTTCCCAAAGCAAAACTTAATAGGACTTCTACACAGCCTGGCCTGATCAGCTACTAATCTTTGTGTTCTATGGAAGGAATGAGAAGCTACATGACAATGCGTATTCTCTGAGCCTACCACGGAAAAGAAAAAGGAATAGAAATTAAATGTATACCACTTACAGATAAAATCCACTTAGAGAATTGTAGGTATTTGTATTATTTCAATGGCTCTTAGTTTAGACCCAAAATTGTCTTTTTAAATTGCCATCTTTGGCTCTTTGTCCTGTTTGCAAGCCAGGAAGTCCTGATATTTAGGTCACAGCATTGCAATGTAACTTGATTGTGTTATGGATCGATACCTATGTCATGATGCAGAGTCAAGACATGATGATATTGTACAGTATCTGAAAGCTTTTCAGACCTGTTAACATTGAAACAGTGGCGTTTCACTGTGCCAGCTGCCCCCCAAATGCCCTCTCAGGGCCAGGGGTAACTCTGGGGAGGGCCTAATTCAATTTCTCCCTTCAAAGGGCTTCTTAAATAAACTACACACGGGCTTTTATGAGGTCAGTGACAACAGCTTGCCACAGGCTGTCTTGTCTATTAACATAAAGTTCAAAAATGAACACCAAAGCTTCCTCCAGGGCTTTAGCTAAGCACAGCCCCAAACTGCCCTGTTGTCTCAGGGTCCTTCTGGCTTTCCTAGGCTACTCCCAGCCCTGCCTACCTGAAGTGACTCCCCTGCTCTCAGGGTCTTCCCTGCTGAGCCTTTCTCAGTCACTACAGTCTTTGTACAGCTTCCTGAACATTCTCCCCTGGCAGCATCCTGCTGCTCTTTATAGGAGGCTCAGCTCCTCCACACCCAGTGCGTTCCACTAATTAACACAAGACTCCATTCCAGGTGTGGCAGCCATTGCTCGTTGGATGGCGGGGGGTACAGAGGCTGGCCAGTGATTGGCAGGCTCCAGGCCTCTGGCCCTTCAAGCAGAAGGCCACCCCATCACAGGATGATACTAGAAAAATTGGGGCTAGAGTTGGAGAAAGGCAATCAGGACCCTAGGTACACAGCTACAAAAGGCCCTTATGGCCTTGCCCCCAGTGTGGTCCCATTCTGCCATATGGTGGAAGAGGCCACCCACGCAGGAGACATCTGCTAGGGAGACAGAGAACGTTCCACTATTCCTCAATGGGCTGGGATCTCTTGTCTCTCAGTTACCCCACCCCCTGAGTTCAGGCAGGCTGAAGTTCATCCAGGAAGGCTTCTGTTCAACTTACACAAGCAGAGGACTCTGTAGGGTAGATCTCCTGGCATCAGCTCAGCTGAGGCCTCTCCTACCACCCGAGGCCCTGGTTCTGTGTGTGAAGGTCCCCTTGCCAGCCCTGCAGAGCTTTGTGCAGGCAGTTGCAAGTCTTCCTCTACAGTGTACTCTGCAGGGATAACATTTTCCTCCTTCCACACACACACACACACACACAGCCCTTTGCTGAGGTGATTGGTTCCCTCTGGCAGCCCCATTATTCTGGCTGTCCTAAGATCAGTGGTCATGGCTGAGTTCTCTCTACGCAGCTATGGTAACAGCCGGAGCAGCAATAGTTGAGGTCTCCTCTATCAACCAACTAGGCCATGTCTACACTACAAAATGAAGTTGACCTAACTTAAGTCAACATACAGCTACTTACATCACTTGTGCGTGTCCACACTTTGCTCCTTGTGTCAGCAGTGCGCATCCTCGCCAGGAGCACTTGTATTGATTGTCCTGTCAGTGTGAGGCATTGCGGGACGGCTCCTGAAAGCCAGTAATAATTGATATAAGCAACTCAGTGTCTACACCGACACTATGCCAACCTACCGACATCAGCCATGACTCTATGCCATGACTCTATACTCTGGACCCTTACTTCTCTGGCTATCCTGACAGTGTGCTGAATATGATTCCACCTTCATACCAGCCCCTGCGTGGGCTGGATCTGGCTACATGCTGCAGGAACTCTGCTCCCCGTGCTGCACATGTTAACACCACTGATAATATCATGTGACCCCAGAGCCAGGGTCTTTTATCACAGGCCTATTCTGCTTAGTGTTTAATCTGGCCCTGCATGGAAACACTGTGTCCCATGCAAAGCTGGTGGCTGTCATTCTTGGTGTCAATTACTGAGTATTACTCAGAAATATTGCATCATGAAACAGAGGTTATGGAAAATGGTATTTATTTAAAGAGATCAATTCCACATGCTAAGGAGTCAGTCCTTGCGTCTGCCCCTTGCTCTGCATAGTCTTTGTCTGACAGTGTATCCCGGCACTTGGGACTTGGCAAGCGGAGTGACATTAGAGGAATGAAAGCAGTAAAAGAAAATGCAGAGTAGCTGCACAAAGAAACTGCTGCAAGAGGAAATGGACTGCAGCACCTAAAAATGCCAAATTATTCTGCCGCTTCAGTGCTGATGGTAGAGGAGGGGGCGCAGAGAAATGAAGGCTGTGTGTGGAAATTACCTTTCTGTAGATTTTTATCTCTGCCGTTCAGCCTTGAATCAAAATCTGCTGCCCTTTTGCCTCATGCTCAAGAGGAACTAACCTTCATCAAGGTGATGGGGTGTCTGTAGCCAGCGGTCACCCTTTACTTGAGCAGAAATGTGCTTTTTATCAATCTGGGATCCTGGATATTACACTAAGTACATAAAAACTGCTCCCCTACTCGGGCCAGAGATAAGGGGGGGGGGGGAACCCTGTATGATGATAAAAGGGAGCTGTAAATCCTTCGTGTGCCATGAGGAAGAAATTACTTTTACTGGCATTTTTTTTCCCCACCCGAAATTAGGTTTGTATCTCTGTGATGGCTTTATTTCTCCTGCAGGGGAATTATTATTATTTATTGGTTGCTGTCTGTCTTAGTTCTTTGAGGATCACTGTCTCATTTTCCCAGTGTTGTGTGTATATTTTTTTAAAGCAGGGCAGATTGTGAGTTCGGCTGAGGTTATGTTAGAGTGACCTAGACACTGGATCTGCGTTGATAAAACTTCCAATGAAGCGGAACAATTCAGCCACACATTATGCACTCTCCTTCGAGCAAGGCTGGCATCCCAGATGAGGGGTGGTGGTGGCATGAGTGCCAATGGAGTCGGGAGACAAAGGGAATGCTGATGCTTCCTGTTGCCTGAGGGGAATCTGGATGGCAAAAAGAGATCTCTCCCTACTCCTGTAATAATGACCTTGATTTATGAGGAGACTCTCAGCTTGTATTAGAGATGGGAGACAGATTATTGCAGTCACAGTCACTCTTGTATCTCTCCATGGCTGGAACGTTATTGACACCCAAAGTGACCAAGATAGAGAGCAGCAGCAGTGGAGATGGGTCTTTTTTTTTTTTTTAAATCATTATTTTCATTTTAAATTCAGACATTCTGAATGAAAGCTATAAACAACAACGTCCACCCACCCCCACAGCAGCCCTTCTCCTTCAGAGCTCACTAGGAGAAATCCCACAGCAGCAGTAATGGAACCGAAGTGACATGCGTGCGTCACAAACAGTTCACTGACGCCTGCACGCATATCAGGGTGATCACGGCTTCACTGTGTCCTCTTGCTGGTCTCCATTACTTATCTTTGCCTGTTCTATATGCCTTTTTTCCTCCTGTGGAGGGAAAGGCAAGGAGGGGGTTGGAAGGGAAGTGGCAAGGAACAAGTTGTTCTTAAATTGGGGGAGGAGGAGGGAGAAAGCTTCATGAGTTTCTTCAAAAAGTTCTGGTTTTTCGGCCTGCAGCACTGAGAAGTAGCAATATGGCATTCCTCCCTCCCACTCCCTCTCCACAACCTTCCACTGAGTGCTGGGGAAAGCAGGAGAGACTCTTGTGGTGCTGGCTTGCAACTCAGGAGATGTGAGCTGAATTCCTGGCTCCGATGCAGGGTCCTTATGTGACCTAGGGAAGTCACTTAACTTCTCTGTGCCTCAGTTTCCCACGTGAGAAATATGACTAATATGACTTCTTTTCTCATCCTTTGTCTGCCTTGCCCATTTAGATTGGAAGCACTTTGTGACAGTCCTGTCTCTCACTAAATATTTGTACAAGTAGTGTTTTGCGAAAACAGGTGCCTGATAGCACTAACTAAAATGAATAGATCCCGGCCCCCATCCCATTCCTCTCTCTGCCCTTATATGACCCACTGTTCCTTATTTCTCTAATTTGTTCCATTTTCCAGCTCCCATCCTCTTCATAGGATTATATGCTCCTAATTTTTCCCCCTCTGGCCCTTTGTCTGGAAGCATGAGGGTTTTTCTGACATGTTCGCTCCTTCACTCAGCTGTTGCGACTGTTAACTCATTTTTTTATTGTAAACAGTTGCTTAATTACTCCAACTCAGATGCTGTCATTCTCTTTGTACTCTGAAAGTCTGGTTACCACATGGCCTCGAGCTCAGTCACTTAATGGCTCTGTTATATTCTTCTTCACTCCCCCTGCTCTCTGTGAAGTACTGAAGAAGTTCAGAAGCAGAGATATCCACCTGGTTCATCAACATTCCTCATATTGACCTTGTTCAGGTGACCATCTTCCCTCACATCCACTCACTGATTTCTTGTAACTATCTGTAGAGCTGAACAGAAACAAGAATTCCTGAGCAGAGGAAATTCTGATCTTTCAATATTTGCTGAAATAGTTTGGAAATGTTGAAATGTTTCAACATTTTTCAGTTTGAGGAGAACAAAAATTGATATTCCTGAGTTAGACCATTTCATTTCAGCTTGTTGGACTTAGTTGAAACATCTTGTTTCCACTCAGTTCAACATTGGGATACATCTGCCTATGATTTTATGGTGCCTCATGGGAGTACCAATTCGGCCATGGTGCCTCATGCCTCATACTCCCCTGGCTGGACTACTTCTCCCATCATGTGACTCCTATGATAGATACCATGCTGTTCAGGCAAAGGGGAAATTGCAGTGCATCATGGGAGATGCCTTCTGTGAAGGAGCTTGGTTTGTAGTGGAGAATGGGGACATGCAGAATTTTTCAGAAAGTGCATTGTCTGTTGAAAATTCATTCAGGCAGAAAATACCTAATTGGCTGTACCTGAGGGGCAGCATCCACTGGGGTGATAAGGATATGGAAGAACCTTACCACCCAGTCACCAGCCTCATTTAAATTATGTTGCAGTGGTGTCTCCCGAAGTGCAAAGCATATTGCAACAATTTATAATGTGTATTGTTGTAAATGCCATTTATAACCAACAGTAACCAACTAAAACATTTATGAAACGTGGCATAAGAAAGAAAGCCAAATGAAGAAAATATCACTGGAGATGTGCCTATTTATGCCAGACCTGATTTTTGTGACATTGTTTTTGACTGAAAAAATCTTGCAGACTGTGAAAGAATGATTGTCACATTGCCCTCATCCAAGTGCTTCTTCCTCCCCTGCTACTCTACATACCGGTTCTAATGCAGAAATATGGTGACACAACAGGACTGTGCACCACTCTGAAAGATGCATGAAATCTTTTGCTCCCTCTTCTTTATGATTTTTTCCCAATTATTATTACTATGAATTTGTATAGCAATTATACATGTTGGTAGGTGTGTGTGATATAAAGGGTATTTGATACGAGAAATTTTCAGCATAGTTGACTATACAGGATAGTCGCTCCATTCATAGAATGGCTTCCATTAAGCAATTAGCAGTGGGGTCTGTGATACTGAAAAAGATCTGGGGGTTATAGTGGATCACAAATTGATGTGAAAAAAGCTAATATTGTTCTGGGGTGTATTATTAGGAGTATCATATATAAGACACAAGAGGTAAATGTCCTGCTGCTCTCAACACTGATGAGGCCTCAGTTGGAGTATTATGTCCAATTCTGGGTCCCTCACGTTAGAAAAGTTGTGGACAAATTGGAAAGAGTCCAGAGAAGAACAACAAAAATGCTAAGAGGTTTAGAACACTGGGCATGTTGAGTCTTGAGAAAAGAAAACTAGCAGGGGGGACCAAATATGTTAAGGGCTGTTACAAAGAGGAGAGTGATCAATTGTTCTCCATGTCCACTACCTTTCACTGAAGGTAGGACAAGAAGTAATGGCCTTAATCTGAACCAAGAGAGATTTAAATTACACATTAGGGAAAATATAAGGGTAAACTCTGGAATAAGTTTCCAAAGGAGGCTGTAAAATCCTCATCATTGGCTGTTTTTAAAAACCGGTTGGAAAAACACCTGTCGAGGATGGTCTAGTCAGGGGGAGTCCATAGGCCAAACCCAGATTGCCAGATGCTTTTGAACAGACAGTGAAATCTTTTTATTTACTTATTATCATTATTATTTTTTAATTATTTTCTCTGGAGTCTAGATCTTGACTACCCCTGGACCAAAAGATTTGGACCTTGACAAAAAATTATTGACTAATCCTGGTCCAGATCCTGTCACAGTGCAGGGTGCTGGACTTCATTTCTCAAGGTCTCTTCCAGCTCTACATTTCTATGTTTCTATAATTATTACAATTATTCTCTACACAACAGGGTTTAATTGTGTGGTAGCATTTGGCAAACATTAACTTAAATGGCTTCCATTGTATACATTTAACACACACATGGGCAGACACAGCTTGTATTGTGTTTAATTAATTAGTTTAGAGATAGACCTATGTATGATAGCAGTTAGAAGGTTTTGAGGAAGCTGATATGACACCCCTATTGCTTTCTAAAAATAATTGGACTTTTTCCCCCTTCATGTTACCTAAAGATTACCCTTTTGCATTTCTCCCCCCAAACAAATAAAAAATAAAAAATTCTTCAATACAAAATAGGTAACAAAATGGGATCAAACCTTGTTCTCAAAAAATGAGGTTTCTGTGGGTATTATGGCAGATCTCTGATTCAGTGAAATGGTTTTAGGGTTATGTATTTGGTGTAATGAGACTGTGGGGTATGATATCACTTTGGTTAATGAGGTGTCTTCTAGGCTAAGTTTATAGTTCCTGTATGAAACTGCATATCTCATGATCTGTGGGCCCAAAAGTGCTGTGGGAGGAGCAAGAAGTAAAGAGAGCTGACTAGGAAGGGGATTAGTTAGGTGAATGTGTTGGCTGTGTTTATAAAACCACAGTAAATGAAGCTGAGTCAACTACAGTTGAGTGATTGCTGTTACATCTCATGAAGTAACCAGACAGATGACTTGTGTCATGACTGACTATTCTTGCATCTTTGCCTAGTTGTTTTGCTGATGTTAACTTTTCTCTTTGACTATGACACTATGTTCTTCTCTAAAGGAATGGTTGGTTGCCTTTTGTTATATAAATTGATCTGAAGATTTTAAAGTTGACTGGAATGACTGTCTGTGGTACTTATTTAGCCCTTTTCACTATAGTATCTGAGCATCTTACATTCATTACCGTATTTATCCTCAAACCAACCTTTGTGGTGGGGAAGTACTTTTGAGATGGATGTGGGGGTGCTTAGAGGTGAATATGGATCTGAAGATAAGAAAATCAGGGATTCAGTCACACCTGCACAGTAAAAAACAGCTGATATAGATGTGATGTTGTACCCAGCTCTGAGGTCTGAGCATGGGAGAATTTTGGAATTCCATCCCAGGCAGGTAAAGGCATGAGACCTGACATCTGAGGGTATGGATTCAGAGAAACTAGACGGGACAGACGTGCAAGCAGCACTGTAACTGTGACATACGTATATTCCCATTTTACAGATGGGAACTGAGGCACAGAGCCCAGTGACTAGCCCAGGGTCCCCAAGGACTCTGTGGTGGAGCAGAGACTTGAATCTGGATTTACCAAATCCTGGGTTAGTGTCTCAGGGGATCAGCAAGATCAGAGGATCAACAAGGTCAGAATAGAAATTGAGCCACTTTAAACCATGTGCTTATCACCATGATGAGAAAACTTCTAGGGACCAACATTTGGATCATCCTGTTGGCAAACAAGACAGCCCAAGTTTGCATAGTCTGAATAGCATAACCCAGTATGATTATACTGTGTACCATCATCAGTGGGAAAATGACCATTTGGTGGACTCCTGGGCACCCATCTGCTAGATTCAGGAATAGTTTATTCTTAATGATATACCACAGTTTTTGCTCAGAGGGTAAGCCAAAGCTATACATGGACCAGTGGTAAAAAGGATGGAGGATAATATCCTCATTATGGTCTCTTTAGTTTATTGGCAAGCTATTTACATATTTGTTTTTGTGGGGTTCAGTGGCACTTCCTTCCCAACACAGGATAATATTGGACCTGAGAGAGAGGTTGCTATCAGCCTGAAAACCAGGAATACCTGCAACTACAGAGATTAGTGGCACTTTTATACACCAGAAAACATGAGACAGGAATTGATCCAGAATTCTCCTGATGTGTTTTGATGGAAGGGTGATCTCTCTCTGCTGTACTAGCCTCACCAAGCAGTGCCTTGAGCTCACAAAAAGTATCTCATTGGCCAGCGGACTTGCCAAAGGCACAGCTGTAATCACCTACAAAAGGAAGTGGGTCAACAAGCAGGTCACAGAGCTACTCACCACTGTCCCAAAATGCTTGTCCATGGTATCATTTACCAGGGTGTAAGCATATGGGCAGCCTCAGTTGTGACTGTACAGAAGCATGAAGCCTGGAGGGTCAGGAAGAGAGTGCTGTGAACAAAAGAAGTTGAGAGAGAGCTAACTAGTGAGACAACTGGTTAAATTAATATGTCGGTAAACTAATACAAAGTAATATAATAATTAAAGTAATATAAAGTAAGTTTATTTAAACTCCATTTGATTAATCATCAGATTAATGTTACAATATTGTAATATACAGAGACAGCATTATATGTGAATAGCTACAGAAGAGCACACTGCCAGCATTAGCCTACACCACTTCAGTTACAAGAAAAGTGCACCATCATGTGGGAAAATATAGAACTTCTGTCCATCCCTTAACATTTAGCCTTGGAAGAAAGATTTTTTATTTATGATTTTTTATTGGTAAATAGATGATAACTGAAATTTACAGATAGACGAAATAAGAAAATGCTGTTTCAGAACTTTATTAGAGTTTTATTTAAGAATATTTACTTTATATATTTTGATATGTGATGTTGACAATTTCTGGTTTATTGTTATAAAGCTTTAACATTTTGAATCGGTGTCTACAGCTATTAAATAATTATCTGACTCCCGCCTCAATTTCCCATAACCATGAAAATGTTTATTAATAAAAATTGAAAAAAATGTTTAAAGATAAACTTTGATATTATCTAGGTGGGTGAGGTAATATATTTTTTTAATTGGACCAACTTCTGTTGGTGAGAGAGAGAAGCTTTTGAGCCACACAGAGCTCTTCTTCAGGTCTGGAAAAGGTACTGTGATGCTGGGAGTACTGTTCCCAGATCCGAAGAAGAGCTCTGTGGGGCTTGAAAACTTGTCTATCTCACCGACAGAAATTGGTTCAATAAAAGACATTATTTGACCCACCTTGTCGCTAATATCCTGGGACTGACATGGGTACAACTACACTGCATACATTGATATTATCTATCAAAATTATTAAAAAGTAAAAATCAAATTCTGTGAACCCTACAAATGTTAGCTGATGAGTCACTCCAGGTTAACATTTAATTATGTTACACAAAAACTTGTTGCCAGTCATTGCTCTGGGCATCAGTCAGCATTAAATATTCCTACAGTTTTTTTTTTCTCCTAATGCTTTAGCTCTTACAAATTGTGGGAAATAAAGGGTGGGATTCTCCAAATGAAGGTAGGATTTAGGATGTTGGCCGGACTCTCCTCTAAAGGTAGGTAGGATGTTCAATGCAACCTTCCACCATGTACAAATTTCAGGTGGAATGTTCAGGATCCCACATTCTAAAGGAGAAGAACCCAAACAAGCAAACCTTTCAGTCAAAGAGATATCCCAGAAGATAATCATAGAAGATGTCTGAAGTGGACGTCCTAGGATTCTTACATTAGATTGGAGTAGAAAAGTTTAGAATTGAAAACTCATGGACTTCCCTATAAATGAGGCTAGATCCTCAGCTGATGTAAATAGACTGACTTTTGCCATTTTGGGACCTAGCCCAAAACTTTGTCTAGGTGGAATAGAAGAGAGAGAAGGAAAAAATAAAACGAGAAACTCAGAAATATTTCTACGGGAACTTTTAGCATTGCGACCTCACTCTCAGATCTCTGTGATACTTGGAAGAGAACCTCCCAGGCAAGATTTTTATGTCCAGAAGAATCTGGTGACATTAACTGCACATAATGGATATTAGGCAATGAAAGGAAATTGTCTGGGTCAGAGATCGCCTTCTTCTTCTTCTACTTCAGCTTATTCTTAGAGTTTGAAAAAGTAATGCTTTCCCACGGCCCCTTCAGAGACTTAGAAGCACATGTTGCAGGGCTGCTGCTGTTTACACATCCTGATGCCAGAAGCCTTATGAGGCCTAGAAATGAGAAGACTTAGTAGGACTTTTGTTTGTTTTTAATGTAGAGGGAAGGAGACAAGGAAGCTACTCTTGTGTAGTAGGCATTCTTGGGAGAAAGGGGAAGTGGCTATGGAGCTCCTACACCCTACTGACCCCTGACTGCTACACTGGCCCTTTGGGACTGAGGGAAGGCATGCACAAATGGAACAGCCCTCAGGCTGCTTTTGCTTATGCCAAGGACAAGCCTGGTCCCCGGCTGGTTCTAAGATCAGGGAGAGAAAAGGTGGCGCAAAGCCATCGCTCCTATTTCCACCTTCTAGTCATGCACTGAGCACAATTTGGCTGGCCCAGTGACTATGGTCCTTGATCTCTAAAATATAAGGCTAGCAAACTGTTTACACAGCAGAGATCCCAACCCGCAACAAGCAAGCTATCCTCTTAAAAGTCCACAGGAAGAAGCATCAGTTGTGTGTCATCGGCAGCACTGCTATTAAAATGACACACCACACAATACAAAATTCCACTGGTTCGGAGAAAAAAGGAAAACCCAGGTTAGAATGAAAAGTATAACCAGAGAAATCATATTTGAGGCACACATGTTTTAAATTGAAAACATGACTAAGGGGTAGGAGGTAGCTGAAAGAAGGAAAAGGATATTAGAAAGAAAGTACGGTAGGAAGTTTTAACAAGCATCCAAAAAGGAAAGCAGAAAAATCTGGCTTTTCAGCTACTTGGAATTTTTGAAGAAAGCTTCCTGTTTCTGTGCTCAGGACAATACCTGAACCTCCTGCACCCTTCCTGGTTCATAAGACTGTTAAACCCTAGCAATAATTGAGATGGGAGATGGGCAAGGATTAGAAAACATGGATGAAAAGGAAACGATGGATTTTACAGATGTTGTAGAGAAGGAATTGACCAGACTTGGCAACAGTTTGAATATGGTAAGAGAACTAGAGAGGAGTCAAAACCACCACTGCTTGTGATAGATGCCCCCTTTTTTGCATATAAAAATCTATTTAATAAATATATGCTAAGTATGCCATGCTACTACTGAGCTTCATTTTGAAAGGGCTCTGCTACTATTTTCTTCATCAGTAGGACCAACCCCACTGAAGTCAATGGGGTTTATGTACAGTTAAATGAGACCAACACTGATTTTACAATGTTGTATAATAAGATCACTACAGATGTTCAAATTGTCAAAATTGTTTTTAATGGAAAGTTGGGGTGTTGATTAATTATTTTTGTTCATAAAAATCTCTGTTTCCTGCAGACATTTTTTTTTTCATAAAAGGAAAATCTGAACACGCTAAAACTTAAAAGTGGGTTTATGGCCAAAAAAAAAAAAAAAAAAAATTCAGCCACAAATGCAAATATTTCAACATTGAAATAGTGGCATGGTGCCTCATGGGAGTTGTAGTTTGAATGATCATTCTCTTTTATGGTTTGAGTTCTCCTGCTGGACTTCATCTCTCCTGATGCACCATGGCCATGTGACTGTCATGATGCACTACCTCCTCTCACTAAGAGGGTAGACTATAGTGCATCATGGGCAATGTAGTCTGACCAGGGAACCCAGCCTATAGAGAACAATGGCACCCATACTACAATTCCCATAAGGCACCATGACAGCATCGCTGAATCCTAATATTTTCTTTTTTCATTGAAATATTTAGGTTTTTGAGTTTTGGAATAAAACTTAATTTTTTTCATGCAAAATGTAGACTTGTTTTCATTTTTTTCAACTTTTTTCCGTGGAACCCATCCTACATTTTTTCTAATCAGCTCTAAAGCTGACATTCATCAGGGCTGGACTTTCAGAACTGCATAAGGCCTATTGAGAGTTGGGTTCCTGTTGAACTGCTTTGGAAAATTCCACTCCTGAATGTGTCATGACTGAAGTAGGCTCAGGACAGGATGTTTAGCCAATTTTAAACCAACACTGTTCTATTGTATCTTATATTTTTAAACAGTAAAGCACAGCAGAATCCAAAATATTCAATACATGAAAATAAAATCGCAGAATATGAATATTACTAAAAGTTACTCCCTGTGGTTTTAAACTTTCCAAAAATACACCCCGAAGTCTGAGCCATTTTCTCTTCCTTCTCCTGCTATAGTCTCTGGTTAGAACAGTGCATTGCAATCACTCAGGCCCTAATCCTCAAAGATATTAAGGTGCCTAACTCCCACTGAAATCAGTGGGAATGAGGGTGCCTAAATACCTTTTGAGGATCTGGATCTCAGTGGCATGCGCAGAATGTCTCTGAAAAGCAGTGGCACAGCTGGGAGAGAGGGTTTGGTGGAGTCAGGGCTATATTTACAGCGTTATCTATTTACCATTTCTCCCATTGATGTGATCCACTAAATAACCACTCCATAGCACATGTCTTCTGTTGCTGTCAATGATTTACACCAGCTGAGGATCTGACACTGATATTTATTCCACGTTGTTCTTTGGAAACGGCTATTCTGCTGTCCCCTTTCCTTGCATGCCCTGCACAAGTAGAGATGGATCCAAACCACAAAATTTGGATCTAGATCTGAAATTCCCCAAAGCTTGGGGTGGTAATTGGATATGTAGTTCTACTGTCTACTCACAAGGCTGTTACCTGGAGAAATGTGGGTTTTTTTTTTTTGTTTTTTTTTTTTTTTAAGTGAAAATAAGCCCCAAGTTGCAAATAAGCCCATATGAACCATTTTTTGTTAAACAATCTTATTCACATAGGCTGGAATTTCAGAGGGGGTTAGGCACTCAATTCCTGTTCTCTTTCAATTGAATTTGATTGCCCAATTCCTTAGGCTCCTTTGAAAATGCCAGACATAAGATTTTGATTTAAAAAACAGCTGGTTCCAGGGGAGATCATCTCAGCTCCTTGTTCTGTCCCTCAGGGGATCCCTTCTATGTTATCCAGGGGCAAGCTTCACTAGCTGACTAGTCTGGTTAAAGAAACACACTGCATCATTCCATTCCAGCTACCGTTGCATGTTCATTCCCACCTCCCTTTCCCTCTGTGTGGAGAAGAATGGTGAAGGGGGGGTAGGGAAAATATGTTAACTTCAACCTGGATGTGTGCTGTGTGTGGATTTCAGTTAGGAATCCAGACATTCAGTAAAGTAGCACTAATAAGGGCTCTAGGCCAGTAAAAGCCCAGGAGGATTGCTAGCAGGTAAAAGGAAGAACTAAAAGTAAGTGGCTGGAGACCCCCCGAGATTTCAGATCGGAACTCAGAGACCCTGGCTGGCAAAATATAAGATTTTTGTTTTGCCCAGAAAGAGAAAGTAGGTGACCTTGTTTCAGTTCCCAAAAGTTTTCATAAGCCATAGCAACATTGTATAAGAAATGTTCTCCCGGCCATGGTACTGATAATTACAGCTCTTTTCTGCACTAGGAGATGAAGGGGGTGATCCACACAGTGCATTTTCTGTTTCTGGCTTTTCAGAGACAACTATGAAATGCCAACTGTCCCCTTCTCTTCCAAGATGGCACATTGTACATTACTTGGTGGTTTCTGCCTGCATGTACACAGCAGTATAATATCCAAGTTTCACTTTTACCTTTCACTGCAGACAAGAGAAAATACTTTCTTACTGCTGATGGCTGAAATTAATTCACTTCTGTGAAGACAGCCAGCGCAAGACGTAGGCACTCCTTAGGACAAAGTGTGGCCTTGTGCTGAGTCTCAGAACTGGGGTGCATTTCATCTGATGTGTGTGTACTCCACAGGGATACCTGTAGGGTGGTCATATGTCCAAGCCCAAAAGCCCTCTGTAATTCAGTGCTGCTTTTTTTACCTTTGTTCCCCAAGCTCTTACCCTTTACATACTGCTGCTTACTGTACTTCTCATTCCCCTGCTGAGTGGTGAGAGTAGGGTCACCAGATGTCCCGATCCTATAGGGACAGTCCCGATATTCAGGGCTTTATTTATACAAGTGCCTATTACCCCCCCCCCCCCTGTTCTGATTTTTCACACTTGCTCTCTGGTCACCTTAGGTGAGAGCAGGAGAATGCAGGGTCCAAGCATATTTTTTTTGGGCCCAGTGCAAACTTGTAACACACTCTCCCACACACATACAATCTCATGAGCCATGAAATTTTTTTTCCTCATGGTAATGGGGGGTTGCAGCCTGGGCTGGGACCCCAGGGCCTCCAGACCCTGCAAAAATGTACCCTCCCCCACATGTGGGGGGCTCTGGGAGAATGAAGGATTTTTTTACCCTGCACCCAAAGTTCTCACTTCCTGTTTATACTTTCTCTTCCTGGTTTCCAGTCCTAGCTTATTTTTTGCTGTAGTTGTCTGCATCCTATGATCTCTTCCTAAAGAATTATTTGTTATGATGTTGTTTCTGTGCCTTCCACTTTCCAGGTCTCCTTTGTCCTCCCTCAACACCCTCTTCCCAGCAGGGCCTGAATACACAGCTGAATATCCTCATCTCACTGAGTGTGGACTAGGAACTGGCATTGATTCCGCTGCTGTATTTCTACTACAGCTCATGTCTCAGATGTAGTTGAATTCTACTCCTCCTTTGCTGATCAGCTGAGAAGCAGCCAGCACACAAAGGGGCTGGAGGTGCACCTGAGGAGGAGCTTCTGGAGGCATTGTTCTGTGAAGCACATGCTGGAAAATACTGAGAATTGAGGACACAGACAGGAAGCCCCTAATGACCAGACAACCTGGCAGGAGTCCTGACCGAGAATTGCCCCTATTGAACCAATACTTACCCTAGACGTATCTCATTCATTACTCACCCATGACTGCACCACTGACATGTAATGAGGTCAGCCAATTTATGAAAATAAATGTATTCAGATGTGCATTCAGAGCTCTGTACTCAGATAAATATACTTCTTTACTTAACAGATCTAGCAAAAAATCCCATTGCTACCTAATGAAAACAGCAGAGATAGGCTTCAATCTCAATATTCACAGCCAGATCAGCATCTGGACCTTCCCAAACTTTGTGTCACCAAACTCACAAAATAAACAATATTAAAATTGTTATTAACTTCAGTGGGGGTTTGGCCTGAGTAAAGACTATAGGAGTTGGCCCCAGCAATTCTGGTGACTCAAGAAATCAAGGCCAGTTGCTTATCTTTTGGCTAAATAGTTTCCTTAGAGGAAGAACCTAACTTCAAGTGCTTCAAAAGGGGATTCAGATGGAGACTTTGGGACTTGGGAAACGTTACCACTTCAGTGTTATCCAAATTAATTAATTAGATAAGTGTTCACTGCTAATTTGTAAATCTCCTACTGACATATTTATCTATATCATTAAAGCATATAATGATAACACTTAATTCAGATACAAAAAATAGGTTACTTTGACAATTTTTTTTGAAAAAAGATAGTTAAAAATAGTCTTATAGGTCTCATTGTCTCTACTTATAAACAATAAAATAACAAAGAAATGCCTAATGGTACAGGAACTATTTATTACTATTATTTGTGTTACTGTAATACCTAGACTCTCCAGCTAAAATCAGACCCCATTCTGCATACATACACATAATGAGAGACTCCCTGTCCCCAACAGCTAAGGTCTGGATCCACAAAAAGACTAAGTTGCTGTTATGCTCAGGGTTATGGCGCCTAACTTTTAAGTGGCTAGAAAATCACAGGAACAACACTGCGATCCACAAAGCCTGAGTTAGGCATCTAATCTCCCTGTACAATAAATGAGGAGATGTAGGTGCCTGAGAATGCAATCCACAAAAGCCTTTCAATCAGAATCTCCCACTTCCTAAGTGAGTGTCTTAAGAGCTAGTGGCTATTCTAGGGCGAGTCAAAATTGCACCCTGGCACCAAGAAACTGAAAGTTGAAACTGAATTGTTCTGCAGAATGTTTTGGTTTTGATGGCTTTGCATTTTCTGATGAAAAACTGTTTTGGCTAGAATGTCCCAACCAGTTCTGCTTTCAGCATTGCAGCACAGACTTCTGCCACTTGATCTAAAAACAATCATTCCATTAGCTGGCAGCTATTATCCTCCAACTTGCAGACACCTTTCCTCCAGGTGACCAGTCACTAGAGGGGAATGAGACCTTTATGTTAGCATGAGTGATGATTTAGGCTATGTTTACACTGCCACGGGAAGTCGACTTTGTTTAATTCGACTTCGTTTAATTCGACTTTCAGCAGCCGATTTTTAGAAATCACAGCAACGTGTACATACTATGTTGTTTGAGCTGGTCTCTTGTGTTTACACTGACCAGCCTTAATTTGAATTGCAAAGCAGTGCAATGTGGGTAGCTATCCCACAGTGCAACTAGCCATGGTGGCTGTTGGGACGAGTGTCATCGTCCCAGGATACAACGCTGCTTCTCCCCACCTTCTCCCCCCCCAAACAAACAGGAAAAGTATTTTCGTACCTTTTTTTTAACTCCCCACGATTGCCATTGCTGCAGAGACACGGAGACAGCTCAGCTCTGCACTATAATTGTGAGCGTGACAAATACATTGCGGCTTATCATCGATTATTTTAGAAAAAGAGCAAGAAGCCGAAGCAGAGACAATACCAATGCCACAGAGGCTGCCCTGCTACAAGCCATCGAGGAGCACAATTCCTGATTGCTGCAGGCTGTAACGAGTCATCTGCAGTCCGTGGAGCGCCGGTTCTGGTGCAGGGAAACAAGCACAGACTGGTGGGACCGCATCATTATGCAGCTGTGGGATGATGATCAGTGGCTGCAAAACTCTCATATGCGAAAGGCAACTTTCCTTGAACTGTGCTCGGAGCTGGCTCTGTCCCTGAAGTGCGTGAACACTTGCTTGAGACAAGCTATGACAGTGGAGAAGCGAGTCGCCATCGCTCTCTGGAAGCTGGAAACCCCCGACTGTTACCGCTCGGTTGGGAATCAGTTCGGAGTCGGTAAATCTACAGTGGGCACTGCCATGAATCAAGTGTGCAGGGCCATAAACAGACTTCTGCTATGAAGGCTAGTGACTTTGGGCAATGTGCAGGACATAGAGGAGGGGTTTGCCATGATGGGGTTCCCAAACTGTGGAGGGGCCATTGCTGGGACGCACATCCCTATCTTAGCATCTGCCCACCTAGCGACCGAGTACATAAACCGCAAGGGGTACTTTTCCATGGTCCTGCAGGGGCTTGTGGATCACAGGGGTCGTTTCACCAACATCTATGTGGGGTGGTCTGGGAAGGTGCATGATGCTCGTGTATTTTGTAACTTGGTGCTGTTCTCTAAGATGCAGGCGGGAACTTTCTTCCCTGACCAAAAAATTCACATCGGGGGTGTAGAAATGCCCATAGTGATCCTGGGGTATCCTGCTTACCCCTTGCTCCCTTGGCTAATGAAGCCGTACACCGGGAACCTTGACAGTGACAAGGAGTGTTTTAACAAGAGGTTAAGCGGTTGCAGAATGGACCTTTGGGCGTTTAAAGGGTAGCTGGAGGCGTCTCCTCCCTAGGCTGGACATGAGTGAGAAGTACCTCCCTTCTGTGATATCTGCTTGCTGTGTTCTTCATAATGTGTGTGAAGCAAAGGGTGAGAGATTCCCCCAGGGTTGGGCTGTGGAGGCAGAAAGACTGGCCGCCAATTATGAGCAGCCAGATGCCAGCACTATGCTGAGAGCTAACTGCAGAGCACTTTGCATTAGGGAAGCTTTGAAAACCAGGTTCTGCAATGAGATGCAGGAGTGATTTCTGTTTCTGTATGTTGTTTGCCTTTGATAATATGCCCCCTCCCCCCAATCGATATCTGTACCCTCCAAATCCCTCCAGAACAACATATAATTTAATAAAGAAAAGTGTTGAAATGATGCAAAACTTTATTTCTTAACATTCAAGTCATGGGGGAAGGAGGGGAGGTGTTCATTCACTGTCTCAAGGGGTAGTGTGGTAGCTTGCTGGCCAGCTGTCAGCGTGGCTGCCGCTGCTTTCTACTCATCTCCACTGGGGTGGAGGCGAGCTTGTACTGCAGCCTGGACAATCTCCTCCGAGACCTCTTTGGGACGAGAGAGGGGGATGGCGGCAAAGCCCTCGGTGAGGAGCGTTATGGAGGGGCTGCAGCAGGACTCTGTCCTGCGTCCGCTCCTCCTGAAGCTCCACAAGCTGCCGGAGCATGTCTGCCTGGTCCCGCATGATTCACAGCATTTCCTGTGGGGTACTGCGATCATGCTCCATCATTTCTTGGCGATTCTCTCTGTCCATGGCCATATTCTGGGACAAGGTCAGCCTCCACGCTCTTTGCTCTGTCTCTGCAGCAGCTGAGGTGTTCATGAGCTCGGCAAACATGTCATCTCTGCTTCCCCTCCACCCCTTTCAAATCTGAGATAATCTTTCCGCAGCATTTCTTAAGGGTCGGTCCAGTGCCGAGGTGTCTACAGAATGAAAGAAAAATGAGGTAGCCACAGGTAGCATAGTGAAGAAAATGATACAAATGTAACAATTTAGATAACAATCCCCTGATACAATGTAGACAATGATCCCCTGAAAAAATGTAGCAAATGATTCCCGTGATACAATATAAAAATTGATCCTCTGTTACAATATAGACAGTAATCTCCATGCAGAGCACAGAGCAAATACAGAGGCTCGTTCCATTCCTCATGTCCCAGAACGATCAGCTCGCTATGCCATTTCAGAGAGGATCTGAGGACAACATGGTGGGTGGGGGGAAACCTCTGCTTGTGTTTTAAACCCTTACAGAGAGGAAGTGCAGATAGTGTGGGAGGAGAGGCTATGTTTAAAACACAGATTTGCTGGACACAGCGTGGTACCAGCAATGTGCTGCCATGATGCAGGCTACCTTGATTGCAGCGAAGTATCCTACCATGGAGGGAGGAACAAGGTAGCCCTCCCTTGTAAAGTTTTGTGAAGGATAACAGATTACATACATGAAAGTTTCCGTGAGATATCAACTGATGATAAACGCAGCATTTCTCATCACATAAAAAAACTGATTCCCGGGGTAACCCCCCAGTATAGTCACTGAAACGCCTGAGATCCCCTTTGTGCCCCCTCCCACCCAATGTAAAAGGACAGAAATGCTAAGAAGAAGAAAAGCTCACCAGCTGTACCTTCCCCGGGATCATTTGTGCTGTCCTGTGTGCTGCTGGACTGCTCAGGAGTCAGGAACAAGTCCTGACTTTCTGGGAGAACCGACACCTCGCTCTCCTGCACCCTGCTCTCCTCAGCTTCATCCTCCTCCTCGGCCACGGAGTCCTCATCAGTGATCATGGACTGTGACCTAGCGGAGGTATCAATGCTGCGGAGAGGCACCGTGGTGGGATCGCCACCAAGAATTGCATGCACCTCATCATAGAACTGGCATATTTTGGGCGAGGAGCCAGAACGGCTGTTAGCTTCCCTGGCTTTCTGATACGACTGGTGCAGCTCCTTGATCTTCACATGGCACTGCTGCGCGTCTCTGTTGTGTCCCTTCTCCAGCATGCCCTGGGATATCTTCCCATAAATGTCCAGATTCCTTTTGCTGGCTCTGAGCTGAGCCAGAACGGTCTCCTCGCCCCACAGCCTGATTTGGGCTTTGCCGTAGCCATGCGGAGAACAGTGGCAAAGCTCTCTCCATGCTGGCAGCACAGGAAATGAAAATTCAAATCTTCCCGGGGCTTGAGGGGAGGGGACTTTTCCTGCTAGCATGACCACTGAGCAGCACAGCACGACTGTCCAGAGCAGTCAAAACGGGGCATTGTGGGATACATTCTGGAGGTCAATTAATTTGATTTAAATGCCGTTGTGTCTACATTGACACTAAATCCATTTAACAAATTTGAATTAGGCTCTATGCCACTTGCAGAGGTGGTCTTATTAAGTTGATTTTCCAGGCACCTTAATTCGAATTAACAGTGGTGCCAGTGTAAACGTGGGTATAAGTAAGTCGACTTAAGTGACTTGAGTTAAAGGTTCACAACTGTGAAAATGATTTGATGCTTTATTCTTGCAGTAGCTTTGGTTAAATAACCAGAAGTTTAAGGGCACAATAACTAACTAAACTGCTGTCTCTCTATAAGATTGACAAACATTGTATTTCAGTCTCAGCAAAGGAAAGGAGAGACTTAGGTGATAAGAAGACCATACAGCTAATTCAACTCACTTGGAGATCTTTTGTACCATGGCTCCCAAGCTTACCTTTAAGGACAGCAGAGAGAATTATCTTAGAAGATTACTACAGGTAGGGGGAGTGAGGATTGCAGATACCTGCACTAACCTGATGGTGTTTTGAAAAGCAACGTATACTGCTACTGAGGCTTAAACTCTAAGTTCCTGTTAAAATATGAAGGAACTCAAGAAAATAAAACTTCACGGTTCATTAATTGCTTTGGGGCTTAGGCAGGAGACAGGCGCCTAGAGCGAGGCAGCGGTGCACATGCTCAGAGGCAGAAACCTAGGTTCCTAGGGAACTTTTACCCTGAAAACTTAGGTATCTACAGTGTTCAGTAGGAGTATTGTGGATCACAGTGGAACCAAAATTGGGATTTAGTCATTTAAACCCAAGATTTAGGAACCCCTTTGGGGATCTGGGCCTTACAGTCTAAATAGACAAGATGGACATATGCTAGGAGGGGAAAGAGAAGCTCACAGAGTTGGAGGAACTTGTCTGCACAGCATGCTAATGACACAGTTAGAAATAAACCCGGGTCTACTGACAGCCAAGCCAATGCTCTATCCATTGGACTACACTGCCTTTCATGTGCCACATTCAGCATGACAATGAAGGGGTTGAAATCCTTCACTGGGGAGAAGGAAAGAGAGTTTGCCACACCCAGAAGAAGCTGCTTGAGCTATTAAATGTAGACCGAGGGGGGGGGGGCATCTACATGGGGCTCATTAGGAAGCAGCTATAAGGGAACAGGTAAGGATGGCCCACCAGTTTCTGGTGGGAGAGAACTAGATTCTTCATGTTGGTTTAGAGAAAACACTGCTTGTAGGGCTTGGATGGCAAACCATTACCTAATCCATGCCAGAAAGGGATATTGCAGTTAGTTGGGCTTGTTTAATACCTTGCCATGTCAGATCCCAATTTGGTGTGGTTTCCCTGGTAGAAAGGAGACGGCTCTTGTTTACTCTCCCCAAAACAAAGGAATGGCTGCTTTCATTTTGCCTTAACATAAAAGGAATACTCTATTTATGTTCCCTAGAGCAAAAGACTAGTTCATTTTCACTCCGTGGAAAGGGGGATTATATGGTTTTATTATCATGAAGTTGGTTTCCTAGTATAGACTTGTAATTATTGTCAGGTAAGAGGCATTTGTGTAAAACCTTGGGAATAAGGGAAAACCCCGTGAGATTTTCTGGAGGGTTGAGCATTAAAGAAACCTCTTTGGACAGCCTAGTCTTTTATTTCTTGGAGAGCTGAGCAGGCCAAACCATAGGGCCAGATGGTCCCTGACAACTGTGTCCCTTTCTTCTCCTGAGAAGACTTTTTACTTTTAACTGTTTATACTCATTTGATCTATTAGTTCCCAGCATTAGGAGAAGAACTGTGTCACTTTGACCTGGACCCTGGAAGCATGCCATTATCCTGCCAATATCTGCTGGGAGGTTACTTACTATTGTGTTTTCTGGCTTGCTTTTCCCACTAGCACCTATTAAGATAGATGAATCTGTTTATACAGGAAAGTCTTTGAAATGAATGAATTAGGGGAACTGTGAAAGTGGTACTGATTATAGAAAAGCTGAGAGAATCCAGGCTTAGATGGTTTGGGCATGTGAAAAGAAGATGACAAGAATATAAAGGAAACAGAGTTAAACTTAGGCCTGGTCTATACTACAGATTTAGACAGCTTACGTCGACCTAACTCTGTAAGCATCTACTCTAAAATGTAGCTCCCACCAATGGAACTCACCCATTACACCAACTTAATAACTCCACCTCCACGAGAGGAGTGGCGCTTAAATTGATATAGTTAGGTTGATGCAGTGTCAGTGTAGACACTGCATTGCTTACATTGAATGTTGTAGAAACTGTCCCACAATGCCCCTACTGGCAGTTAAATTGGTGCAAGAGCTCCTGGTGAGAATGCACACCGCTGACACCAGGGGCATAATGTGGTCATGTAAAACCAATTCAATTACTGTGGTGGCTGTACGTTGACATAACTTAGGTAGACTTAATTTTGTAGTGTAGACTTGCCCTTAGTAATGGAAGGTAAGAGAAGGGTTGGAAGACCCAAAACTAGATGCATGGATGCTAAGGATTTGATTAGCTGAGGATTTCCAAAGTGCTGCCTCAAGCCAGACTGGAATGGAGAAGTAGGACTCAAAAAGTCAATCCCAGATAAATGGGATTAAGGCTAGAAGAAGAAGATATAGGAAAGTCTTATAACCCAGTGTATGATAACTTCACCTCACTGACCAGTTCACATACGGTATTCATAAAATTATTACATCTCAGTATTTTTAGATTATTACATAGCAACTCTATGTCTGTCCTAGTAAGAAGAACTGTATATATTTTAATCAATAGATTATTCCTGTCCATTGTGTAAAACTATTGTCTCATTTGGGGTCTGGCTATGAGAAGTGCTCTGTTGAAGTATCAGGTTCTTTCACCTACACTACACCTACATGAATTCTACACCTATATGAATTCTGATTTTGGGGAACCATGTGCATATGAAAAGGTAATTCAGCCTCCATGCTGATTGAATACAAAGGTTTTCCTGTATGACTGTGAATCTGAGGAATATTTCTGGTTTTGCATTTTGTTTATAACTTGCAAAAAATAATCAGCCCCTAAAAGTCCCTGTGTTCTCCCCATCTCTCTTGCGCTCATGAAAACACACTGTTCTTTTGCTAACGTAGCACAAATCAGTTTACATGAAGCAAGTGCCTATTTTGTTTCCTTTGGGCTTATTTGATGTTTTAGCTAAACCAGTCTGCCTTTGTTCCTGTTCTAGTCTATTTTTCTGCATACTTTAAACTCATTTTTCCTGTACTGACCTCTCACGAGGACTTGTCTTTACTGACACAGGTTGCTCAAGTTCATACACTCTAGTTACTCCACTTGAGCTGCCTGGTGTCAATGCTCTTTTGCAGGGCTGTCATTCACTTGAGCTAAGCAGCTAAAGTGAGTGACCGCCCTGCAAAACAACATTGAGGCTACACACAGTGATTGGATTAGCAGCTGATGCGTTGTTACTCTGCATGTCTATGCTGCTAAAAAAGGTGTTTTCTAAACTTGGGTTAGCTGATCTGCAATAGCTAACTCTGGTTAAAATAGGAATGAAGACACAGTGACTTGAGTTAGCAGCATCATAGGTGCAGCCCCAGGCTCTCCTGTAAGCTTTTATTTGGGCTGTTCACCTGAGTTAAAAAGCCAAGTGGCCATGTCTGCACTGCTATTTTAATCTGAGTTGGCTAATGCAGGTCAACTAAACCAAGTTAAAAACACATCTTTTTTTTCAACCTAGAATACCCTCAAACTGCTGCTCCCCCAACTCAAGCTTCAGCTCTGTTCCGGCTTCAACCCACCCACCCTGATGGATGAGCTACTTTGATCTTAAAGCACCACTTAATTCAAGATAGTTATTTTTGTTAAGGACAGGAGTGGGGCTAGGGACAAAACTCAAGTTATAGCTCAGGCTAACAATGCAGTGAAGACAAGCCATCAGTCAAACATTCCCAGCAGCCCCTACCGTTTTCTTCAGGAGAGGCACTTTGTACAGTGTTTACCACAACTGAGCCTTAATCTGGGTTGGAACCTCTAGGTGCTATCATAATATGAGTCAGAAATAACTTGACTAAGGCCTGGAGGGAACAGAACTTCAAGGTCTGAGTCTAAGTCAGACCTGCTGAGGTCACCATGGTTAGTACCAGAGAACTGCAGCCCAGAGCCTGGCCTCAGAGGAGAATCACATGATGTCACCCTGAAACAGATGATGACTAGGGAGAACCTCGTTATATCTCAATTCCTCCAGGTTTAGAATGGGGATAATAGTGTATGTGAACTGGATAATAACCCAATAAAGAGTTTGTGAGCTTTCTAGTGGGCCATGCAGGAACCACCAGAACCTAGCAGAGCAGCAATGTATATATGTACCTAGACTGTATATGGTTGTATATAGTTAGTAAACATGGTTATCTGGAACTCCGCTGTGTCTCTGTGGTTTCTACATATTCTAAATGTTGTGTTAAGAGCAAAGACATAACACATCCCCATCTTTGTAAAGCATTTTGAGATCGACAGTGTATATATAAACCCTGGGACCTGGAGCCCTAGAGAACATGTAGCTCAGTATTGACACCTGTTGGTGAAATGGTAGAAGAGCAGCCCAGAGCTGCTTAACTCCAGACAGAGGTTCCATTGTTGGTGAACAAGGGCAACTGGCTGAATGGGCCCAGCCTCATTTGCATTTTAGTTATGTGACAGTTTGGTGCATTTCGGTTAAAATACAGTTAAGTCTTGAGTTTCAGGGCAATATAATGCTATTATCTCTGTTGGGGAAAATGAAAGGCAAGAGAACTGCACCAAACGTGCCCTGGCCAAGAGGGTCACTCTGAGTAGATCACAGTCTGGGATAGGTAGATAAGAGAGGCTGGCATAGGCTTAAAGAAGAGAAATGGAGGAAAGGATTACTTTTGTTGGGAAATCTTGGCTGACGATAAGGATGCTGTTAAGGGTTTCTATATGGACCATGGATCATTTTCTAAAGACTTAAGGTAACTTCAAGCCAGCAAATGGTTTTCAGGGAACAGGCTGAGTTCAGGTTGCTTCAAGGTAGATCGGGGTGGTCAGGCTGCATAGGCTGGAGCTGCTGCTTATCTGAGGGGCTCTGGTGTGAGCTCCCTGCTATCCACCAATCAAGGCTGAAATCCCTTCAGCTGTGTCAGTGGGTAGAGCCCAGAGAAGCCCCGGCAGCTCTGCTCTGCTCTGCTCTTGGGGGTGGAGGATGATCTCCTGGAATTCTCGGACGCCACCAGCCCTGCACGATGAACTGTGAGTAGGGGAGCTGAAAAGAAGGGAGGGGACTAGAATGCATTAGCCACTCACAAATCTAAGAGGAGGACTGAGGTTGTGATTGTTGGAGAGATTTCCTGGGTGGGGAGCCTTGTTAAATAGTTATTAATTTATTTGTTGTTGGCTAGCCCTAGTTTGGTCTGTTGTGTCCTAGGTGATGTATGTAGTTTCTCAGGTTTCTGGATAGGGGCTTGAGCTGATGTTGTTTAAGTTTTTAGAAGGACCCCCTAGAAAATTGAACCTGGCTGTTTTTGCTGCCAAATATGCCTGGGTTACATATGGCTGGAAATGCTATATAAGTCTACAGAATTATTATTACTATAGCGGTCTTGTAGATGTGCCACCATACAGAGCAGAATGGGCTACATGCATTTATTTCATTATTTCACTTACTGATGAAAAGTATCTTATTTCCTTCTAATCTTCCTTCCATTATATTACTTTCAACGGTGCTTGCATAGTTGCAATAAAACAGTTCAATCAGCAAAGGGAGTGTCCTTTCCCACAGTTCTCAGTCAAGACCTAAAACACTGCACTTTAGGAAAGCCACCTACTAAGTCTATGGATAAGGCCATATTGAGAGTTGGCAACCTCCTTTGGGTGTTTATTTTTCTATGTACGGTCTCTTGGAAAAGTAGTTATTTAGCAATGATAAAAAACACGAGTAGAGTGAATATGCACTGTGTTGTTAACCAGCATGTTGACACAACCCTTCCCATCACAACAAGATGTATTTCCACAATATCTGTGGTGAACCTTGCCAAAATTCCTCTGATCACTGTAGTTTCAAATGTGTAATGTTGGGATAAAACTGTAACCATATCAGAGTTGCTGGGGGTGCGGCAGCACACCCTGGGTTGAAGTGGTTTTCATCATACACAGGGTTTACAGGTTTGTTTAATGGATTTCAGAACCCCCAGTATAAAAATTGTTCTAATGCCACTGGTCACAAGACATGGGTAAATTGTATTTTACAGTCTATTTTCTACTCACTGAATTTTTCCACTATTATACTTTTATTTATTTTCATAAAAGGTCATTTTAAAAATCAGTTGGCTGGTCATGTGAAATATGTCATCTGGGAGTAGAAACAGGCTTGAAATGTGGATGGGACTTAAAAAGAAAACTTAGGTTTCAAAACTCCCTTTTTTTTTTTTAATTTCCAATTCATTTTACCACATCAATTGTGAAACCAAAAGGCCTAAGGGGAGGCGGCTGCTTCAAATTAAAACACAAAAATGAAGAAATACTTGAGGAGACACAACACTACTGAAATATAAATAGCGATCTAGCTGCCAGATGAAGACCCATTTTAGTTTATTTGCTGTGCTGTTTGCATATGTGTTCTAAACTTGTTTTGATGCTTGATTTGGAAAAGCTTGCTGCTCAGAGGCCTTGTAAAGACCAATTTTGTTTTGGAACTTAAACTCATTAATAAAAGCAGTAAGTTGATTTTTACCAAGTGTTTCACAGAGTCCCATAAAACCTCCTTGAGGTAAGGATATGGGAGAGTGACGTGTTCCCATGACTTCAAAGCCCACAAAATGTGAATAACAAAACATCACTCTGCTATTAGTTGTGGGAAAGTGCAGTGATGTGAAAAGTGCTCATTTGATTATGCATCTCATTCACTTGCATCGTCATAAAAGAAACACAAAGCTATCAACTTGATAGTCAGTAGAATGCAACAAAATATATCCTTGGAAGGGAGAGAAAGTAGAAGGAAAGAATTACATGACATCCAGCAGTTTAGCACAGCACATCTTTGTGTTGACTTCCATAGCAGTTGAGACAGTCTTTAACCAGGTCTGCATTTAATATCTTGACCATCATATATTGCATTTAATTCTGAAAGCTCTGAAATGCTTTTCAGGCTAATATGTTTAAGGATCACTTCATTCTTCACTAAAGTGCAGTCATCTCTGACATGGAACTTAAGTTTCCATAAATGCTACTCAGGGAAGGGTAAAGGGCCACAATAATAATTTTGTTAGGCAGAAGGCAATTACCCAGATAGTAATTTAGCCAGGCCAAAGAGATTAAATATCTAAAGTGTTACAAAGGGCCATGGGAGATGTAGTGGATAGGAATTGGGAAGAATCCCTTAAATAGTTTGTGAGATGTACAGGGGTCATGGCTGTCTTCTGCATTTCAGAAAGCACCAGAACTGTCCCCGAACAGCAGTGTGGGGTAGGTAGCGAGGCCTTATATATTGTTGTCGGCGGCAACCCCTTGTGGGCAAGGATGATGTCTTTCATGTAGCTAATAAACATGGTTATTTGTCTCCCACTGTGCCTGTAGCTCCGTCACAGTGCTCAGTTTGTGCCAGGGCTGAGCCCCGGCACTTCTATGCTTGACAATTCAGAGCCACGGCACCTCTGAGCTTGCTGCATCCGTTATGAAAGGAAAAGAATTGCTTGAGCCTGGCGCCTCTTTCATTACAAATTAAACACTGCTCCGTCATAATGTGTTTGTGGTATATGAACAAACAACACATCAGGGATTTTAATGGGAAAGAAGCAGGACAAGCCAAGGTGCATTAATCTCACCCCCAACTGTTGAAAAATCGAATCAGGCCCCCAAAATCATGAGAGTGACTTAAAAGTCATGAGATCTTAAACATAAAAAATGGGGGGTCTTTGGTTTGCCTTCTGGGGTCATATTTTCAGGCTTTTTTCTGTAACCGGCAGGGCTTTTCTTTTTTAATGAAAACTGAGATTCTCATGAAATCACCAGACTCCGTGACCTCGGAGTTTAAGAAGAAGAACATCCAATATCATTAGATTTGGCAGTAATGAAGGTGTTCATCTAAACCCCAGTAAAACAACCCAAAGCCTATACCAAAGAAAAGCAATGATTGGGCTGGGGGGAGTGCAAAATGTGCCATTCAGCCACTGCGTTTATCTTTGGCTCCAAAAAAACATTGCTTCCTAGAATGAGGCTGTTTCACCATCAGTCATAGGGGACCATGAGTGTGGATCCCGAGGCCACACGGGAACAATCCAGAAGCCCTTGTAGTAGCAGTCACGCTTGAGCCACCCATCTGCGCAGGAACGATATTGATAGGCTCTTGGGAAAACTGCCTCCAAGTCCAAACCCCATCTTTGTTGGAAGAAAGGATAGCCCAGTGTGGAGTGTTAGAGGGTTAGGAGGAATGAAGTAAGAAATAGAAGGATCTTCAGTGGGGGGAAGATGAGGTTCTTTGACCCGGCATACTGCAATTCCCTCTTGTCATTGCACACATTGTGCAGTTCAGAGTATGTCACTATCCAGAATGGAGTCGTGTCTTACTAACAAACTTGGTAATTACACAGCCCCCATCACTGAAGTATCTGAGTGCTGCCTCAGAAGCACTAATAAATTTATCCTCCCAACGCCTCTGAGAGTCAGGGCAGTATTACTATCTCCGTTTTACAGCTGGGTAACCGAGGCACAGAGAGGCATATTAATCTTGTGCAGATACAGGTGGTGAAGCAGGGACAGAAGGGAGTGCCTCTTCTACGCAGGGGATATGAGGCCCGGTACAGCCTCAAGAAGCTTTACATTTCATTCATTACATTGGTCCCCTGGGACTTGCAGATGTGTGAATTGCTGAGATGCAAGTTTGTCGTAGTCACAGCCACTTTGAAAACACATACACATCTTCCCTCCTCTAGTCCATCCCTGCTCTACCTCTTTTCCACACTGAAATGCCTGCCTAGTTAGTGTTGCATAGGGGTCTTTGACCTGCTTTATGGCCAGCCTTGCTGAAGGGGCCTGGGCAGTGCTTAATTTATGAGAGAGGTGCCGGATGCAGCAAGCCCAAAGGTTCCAGGGCTATGAACTGTCAAGCATAGAGGTGTCAGGGCTCAGCCGTGGCACAAATTAAGCACTGGGTCTGGGGTAATGATGTATTGCGTGCAGTGTGACCTGCGTAACGTCATACAGGCAGTACTCTGAATTGTATTAAGGACTCCTGAATCCTTGTCCACAATCCATCCTTCCAAGCTACAGTAGTCTCGGTACATCCTGTTTATAAGTGTTTAGTTTAAGCATGATTTATTGTGCTTAGGCTGCTGCAGTTTTCTTGACTCTCAGTTTACCTTCTCACTTTTCTCTTTCTACAAAACACTAATGGATTAAATTACCACAAGTCCTAATCTACCAGAAATGTGTGGTAAATTATGTCTCTTCTTTAATGGGCCTAGTAACTGCAGTGCAACAAATAGAAAGAAGACTGACTTTGTTGCATGCCCAAGTAGATGAGCAGTTAATTAACTTGAAAGACTAAACATAAGGCATCTGAGTTAAACAGTGTATCCGACTGAGAAAAATACAAAGCAAGCATCAGAGCATGTACTTGCTGCCTTCTGCCATTTCTTTACTAAGACGTTTCTGCTCTTGACTGACACAACTGTCTTTGAGTCAGAGCCCAGACTAAATACAGCAGCACCTGATTGGGAAATTACCAGGGAAATGGAAATAATTGTGTGGAAAGGCAACATTCATCAAAGTAGGGACATGATGCCAAACCCCAAGTCCAAACAACCTAGGATTCCAGGGAATTTGAAGTTCAGTTCTGAACATTGCTTCTCAATGCATCACTGTTATTAATTAACAATTGCTCCTCATTACCAATCACTGAGTCATTCGGTCGCTGTACAGAGCTCCGTTCTCTAGTGAGTTGAGGAATGATGGGTTCTAAAAAACCTTGGAGACCATCAAAGAAGGTAAGGGCAGAAGGAAGGGCACTCTTTTTTAATAATTTGTCTGCTGTTGAGTTACAGGTTATTGAGATCACTTTGAATTAAAGCTCTCCAACTCAGGGCTTATCTGTACTTGAAACACTACAGTGGCGCAACTGTGCCTCTGTAGTGCTTCAGCGCACATGCTATCTATGCCAATGGGAGGGGTTCTCCCATTGCTATAGGTATGCCACCTCTGAGAGAGGTGGTAGCTGGGTTAATGGAAGAATTCTTCGGTTGACCTAGCACTGTCTAGATGGGGACTTAAGTTGGCTTCACTCCGCCACTTAGGGGTGTGGATTTCTCACGCTGCTGAGTGAAACAGTTAAACTGACCTAATTTTCTAGTGTAGACCAGACCTAAGTAATGAGATACACACTATGAGCTTTATTGGTTGTCAGCACTGCATGAGAGTTCAACAGCACTATTCAAACTCTTACGGCTTGATTCACCACTGCCTTTCACCTTCTGTAGTCATTTACACCTGGGCAAAGTGGATGTAAAATGGTACCCAATCCCAATGGTAGTGTTTTACACCTATTTTGCATAGTTGTAAATGACTACAGAAAGTGCAAGGCAGTGAAGATTCAGGCCTCTAAATTCCTGCTCTGTGTGCAATAGTGTCCATGTAAACCTGTGATGGATTGTCTGATGGTGAGTCTCTTTATTAGTTATTCCAAGGTCCGGTCAAAAATCTGGAGGGAATGTCCCTACGTAACTACATGTGTTCATGTTCATTTTAGGCAATTAATATAGTAGAAAGTGAGAACATGAGACATGATGCCTACTGTAACAGGCCAGGTACGAGACCTGAGCTAAAGTAATAGTTAAGCCCTGCTATCATAAAGCAAAGTTAGCAGAAGTCAAGCTGTGAATGCTGGCAGACTCTCAGTAACTAGCAAGAACAGAGCTGGTATTAGTTACAGAGCACTCTCACAAGCACGTTCCAGAAAGGTACCAGAACATCTCAATGCCCCAGAGATAATGAGGGCTTACTGACCCCTCAGAATAATAACATGATGGATAGAGGTGTTTTGACTGAACTATCCAATACAAGATAAAGAGTGGTATCTCAGCTCATCAGAGGGTGGCAACTACACGTGTCAGATGGGCAACATGCAACTTGTTTGTATCAGTGTGTAAAAGAGGTTCTCAAAAGGAGTGTCTTTTTCTGGCCGAGTGAGGAACGGAAAGCCCTGCCATTTACTGAACTGGTCCATTGTCACGGGCATTCATGTATTAAGTATACTTGTAGCACGTATAGGGAGCTTTTTACTGTGCTTCATTGGCCTTCGTTA
The DNA here is from genome assembly GCF_026122565.2 of Emydura macquarii macquarii. Taxonomy (NCBI): domain Eukaryota; kingdom Metazoa; phylum Chordata; order Testudines; family Chelidae; genus Emydura; species Emydura macquarii. The sequence continues at coordinate 6,103,744 of NW_027133667.1, forward strand.
CTAAAATGGATCTCTGGTCTTACTGGGTAATCCAATCATGGTTTGCTATATCGGTTATCTGCAGATCTGGGACAGCATACACACCGAAAGAACACACACACAGCCAACAGATAACAACAATGAGCTCAGCAAAATGCTCACTTGATTAGATGTGCATGTGGGGTCACACATTGCTGTATTCTTATAAATTAGTTTCAAATTAAACATGCATGAAGCTTGATTATGGAATCATAACACTTTCCAAGATAAAAGTAAGTCCCCGCACATTCAGAACAGTCAAACATCCCCTCAGGATCCGAAGACTTAGGAAATATCTAGATGCAAATTTGTATGGACTTGTTATGTCTGACATGCATTTGTGCATTTGGCCAGATAATATGCGGTAGTGGACATGTTTTATTGATCTCAGTGTTCCTCCATTTGAGTAAGGACTAATGTTTGCATGGGAGACGTGGGGCAAATGGAACAAGAGAATGGGATACCATTGGAACAGATTAACAAGGGATATGGTACATTCTCCATCTCTGGATGCCTATCTAAAAGGTTTGAGAAAGACAAGATGGAGTAGGTAGTATCTTTATTGGACCAACTTCTGATGCAAAAGCCAAACTTCTCAGAGCTCTTCTTATTGCTACAATAAGAATGCAAACAACATCTAAAAGATATGTTATTGTTCAACCACAACTCATTGGAGTAGATACAGGAATCACTGGGTGAAACTGTGGCCTGGGCTATGCAGGAGGTCAATCTAGAAGGTTAAATGGTCCCTTCTGTCTTTAAAATTGATTAAATAAACATGAACAAGAACTTCTAATGCCCATTTTAACATTTTTACTGCTGGTCTTTCCCCACACAGCTCCTTTCCTATTGTTGTTCCATTAATGGTTAAGATACACAAGTATTTAGAAGCACAGCAAGTTCATTATGGGGCTGTCTCTAGAACACTTGGTAAAGAACAAGTGTGTTAATCTACCAGACTACTTGGCATTGCAGCAATTGACTGGTATGAGAAATACCTGGAATGTTAGGCGTAAGTGGATGTGCGTGTGTCATGAAGTACCTGGAACATCTAGGAGCAGGAATGAAATGGTTAAAAAGAATAGGTATAGTCATACGTTATTTAAAATTTAGTTTTACTTTGTGGAGATTAGACTGGCTTTTTAATTAGTTTTTAAAAGCGTACATTGTTTCCAGAGATACCAGGTGGATGAGGTAATATCTTTTATTGGATCAACTTCTATAGATGAGAGAGGCAACATAGGTTGGTCTAATAAAAGATACTACCTCACCCATCTTGTCTCTCTAATATCCTGGAACTGACATGGCTACAATACGGCATACATTGTTTTTGCTCATTTATTTCAGTACATGTTACAATTTTGGAAGTTTAATAAGTTCCAGCTGATACAAAAGGATCACTTATTTGTCTTTGTTTTTGTCTTATCACATCTCACTTAGGGTGACTTTGTCTCAGACAACTCTTCATAAAAGGAATAATGTCAATTTGCAAATCTGAATGCAGTAATTTTTTTTTACAGTCCAAACACAGTGTGCAGGTCATGTTTTGTGACTAATAAAACATTTCAAATCAGGACATTTTGATGTATTAATTATTATTGCAGCGTTTCTTAGGAATAAGACTTTTAAGTTTTAATGAATGTGCAAAATGTGTGCTTTTGTCTGGTGCTTGAATGAGAGTTCAAAAAAATAGCTTTGTTGTTGCCTAAAAGGTGTTCTCGAGAACCTTTTAAACTGACAGCGGAAAAGTGTGTTAGTTTTAAAATAGTAGGAACGTGAGGTGTATTTATTTATTTTGTAAAGACGAGAAATAACATTCAGACCAAAATTTAGACCAGTCTTAATGCATAGTTAAGGTGCAGAATCACTCAGTAGCCAGGAAATGTAGTGTTAAGATTGACGTCTCAGCTTTAACTCTGCCCTCATTCCCTTTGCTTAAAATTTAGGCCCACTTTTCTTCTCACACCAGGTTTACACTAGTGTAGCTCTATTGACTTCAAAAGGAACAGTCTAAGTGAGTGGAGAATCGGGTCTTTTACCATTATGACATCTAATATAGTCTACAGTATAACACATGCTGGAATCTGTAACACAACCTTCCCTGCACCCTCCTGGCACTGCTGAAGTTAACTGGAGTTTTGACGTTGACCATAATGAGAGCAGGATTGACTCTGTAGACTTCACCCGTGCCCCTTGAGTAAAATGATACCACCCAACATGAGCAAGAGTGGCAGAATTATGGCTGAAGCGATGAGAGGTTGACATGAGGCTCCTTAAATACAGATGAAAGCTATAATTTCATGTGAGTTAAACTTCCCTATTCAAAGTGAGGGTGACTGCCATCTGCGCTACACTATGCAAAGAAGGACATCCCTCAGGCTCCTGGCACAGACCCCCTCCTGGTTATTTTAATTAAATATATCAAAGATGCCCTAAATTAAGCTATCGTTACGTACTGCCCTCTCCTTGTTTCAGCTAGCCCTGGTTGATGCCTGTAGCCAACACTTGAGGTGCGGTACCTGTAACACTAGCAAGGCATGGGACGTTTCTTGCCTTGAGACAAGCTAATGTAAAAGTCCCGGGCAGCCACCTGGCTTCACAGATTCTTGGCTGAGAGGCTAAAGAAGGAAGTCGATGTGGAGATCTTCGAACAGTCTGGTGGCTGGATTTGCTCAGAGCTGAGATCTGAACAGGTCTCCTTTCTGCTATAAGCCCTTCCTGTCTGCTCTCCTCATAAGACCCTCAAATTGGGGTCTGCAGGCTCCTTACAGAGTCAAAGCAAGTAAGTTGCCTAGTCTGTTAGCTCATTACATTGCTCGAGGTGTTCATGCTCTTAGCATTTTTCCAACTCTAGTGGATTTCAAAACATGCCAATGAAAGAATTGAAGGGATTATTTTGTTGTTAATGCTCATCCTTTTACTCTGTCAGGGAATTACCCGTGGTCATTAGCAGCTATTCCAGCTCGCTGAGTTCACTCCTGTGTATGGGACCTTTCCTGCACTCTGATTCCCCTTTAATGAAGGGAGTAGGTGTAAGTAGTTTCACTGCTTTTGGCTGGCAGGAAACTGATGCCATGACAGCCCTGTGTTGTCAGCAAGACTGTATTAATGTGGCTGTAGCCATCCTCTCAGCTTTCTGTCAAAGATTTCCTTACAAGTAGCTAGTCTTCTGTGGAGAGGAAAAGATTTGCTAATGATTAGCATTGCTGGTTCAAAAGGCTTGGAAGTCCAGTAAAAGTAGCAGGAGGGTGTCTCACCCAACTGTGTTAGTGTTTGCCATAGAACTGCCGGTTAAATTTAACACCAGTTCGTGATGTGCTAATGGAGGTAACCTTTAATATTAAAGTTAATGTCCTGTATGTTGTTTTGGTTGAACCAGCCATCATCAGTTTTTCATAGAGACACCTTGTGATCATGCTGATCGTAGTTGCCTTCTTTTTACCATGTGCACTCAACACGCCATCAGTTGTATACACCCATTTTCTCATCTTCTTCTTAGATTGTGAGGTCCAGGGGAGAGGGACCATTTTTTTGTTGTGGGTTTGTACAGTACCTAGCACCAGGATGCGTAACACACAGCCCTGAGATTAAGGCATAACTTGCTCTTCACATGGCTACTGCAATACAAGTAATGCTATTTATTTGCTGATCACTGATGGTGTGTTCAGTCTTGTGCAAACACAGTACTTGGGGATGCTTGAAATCATCAGAATATCATTAATCTGCTTATGAGGCCCATGGTTCTAGCCATAACCTGTCAGACTATAATACTACAGAGGAGTTTAAAGTGACTCAAACTCTCTTCTCATTCAGATACTATCTCTACAGCCAGTGTATCATCTGACAATTGAAAGAAATGGGTGAATGGAAAAGGCATAAAGGACTCTCTGATAGGACGTGAAGAGAAAATCACAAAACAAACAGTATTTGCACAGCCAAATGCACAGTAGTCTGATACTATGGGGAAAAAAATCCCACTACAAGACTCAGTCTGTCAACATTACCTACTGTACAGATGAATGAAATCTCCCTCTCTTTCCTGGCCTGAAGGCTCTCATGGTTTCTTTCCACAAGATCGCACTAGTCAAACCTTCTTGAAATTCACTATGTCAGTACATTTTGAAATTCAAAAAGAACCAGGGAAAAATAAAATGTCTATGTCCCTCTGCCCTTTTCAACCAACTATAAAGCTTTTTTTCTTTTTCTTTTTAAACCCGCTGCCCTTGTTAACTTATAATATATCCCTCAAAGTCTGAGTGCCCTCTTCTTCCTCCTCTAGGATCAGTGGCGCCTCTGCCCCCATTAACATCAGTGGAGCCAGGAGAGTAGCCATCTTTTCTTCCGATGCACTTAGTAAATGTTTTCTCATTTGCAATACACCCTTGCTTGAGTTACGGTAAAGAAGCATTTTCTTTCTGTCACACAATCTAACATTTGGCATAACAGATTTCTCATAGTGTATGTTAGTCCCTTGTAAACCTTTTCCAATGTTTATCCAAATACTGATTTACATGTAACAAAAAGTGTCCTGTATTTTTACTATGCCTTGGTGTGACTCCCACTCATCCCCCATGTTTACATGTAAATTTTCCCCTATTTTCAAATAGGGCCTCAGAGCTGCAGGCAAAATTTTGCTCCTGCAATTAATTGTGTGCAAAGTGTGGCATCCATAACTCATTCATTCTTTTGCCTGGGCCTCAGATTGTGAGTGCTGCTAGTTATTGTGGTTGCACAACTTAATGGGCAACCAGTTTAAAGATGAAACTCCCAAATTCATTAGTGTGTTGATTTCCTTAGAACTGCTGTGAAGGAATGCTTCATTACCATGTACATAGTAATATCTCTTGGGCCCAGGCTAATAGTCCTGAGGCGTAATACAGAAAACATAATATTAAATTCCCCAAGATCTATGTAACAAATGCAACTCCTATCAGGCAGCAAAATACCCTGCCCTGTCATGGATACAAAGTATGAAAGGTTTCATTTCCTCACCACAAACAGCCAGTTTAAAATATAAAGTTCTCCCTTTAAAAATAAAGAGGGTACACTTAAACGGGATTCCCAGGCTGCATGCCAAGTCTGAGATTTTGAAGAGTTTATTTGTTGTTGTTTTTCACTGCCTCGCTCTCTGTCTCTGCCTAAACGCGCTAATTAGTTTTGTCGATTTGAAAAAAAAAGGCTCTGAACCAGAGTGAGGCTTCTAGTTGTTTCCTATGGTTTCCTAGACAGCTTGCCCTGTGAAGGGCAAGCCATGGCATAGTCCCAGGTCTGAGTGTTAGGTAGAGGCACATCCCACAAACTTCTTTTCCAGGGTTTGCCAATACTGTAGTTTGTTGATGCACTGATAGCAGCCATGAGGAGACTTGGAAAGTCATACGCTTTCCCCTTTTAGCCAATGGAAATATGCTTATGGTAGAAATTAGCAACACTAAGGTGCAGAAGAGGAAATGACTGGGAAGATGGGAAAGAAATAACCCTGGAATGAAGAGGTGCAGACAAAAGCCGTTCCCTTCCTTCAGAGGTGGGGATGCCCAAGGAGAGGAAAAGCTCAGAATAATAGAAACAGACAGGACTAGAATGGCATGTGTGAGTACACAACTGCATTTGTCAACCATCTCTTGCAGATATTTTGAAGGGTTTTGCTGTTGGGAAATAGAACTTTCTATTAGTTTACAGGCCGTGCTTACAGACCTCAGCTGAGAAGGGCCTCCATTGTGGTAGGCACTGTAAAGACGCACAGTAAGACAGCCACTCCTCTGAAAAACTTACTATCCAAATAAGAACATTTTTCCTTTTCCTGTCATAGTGTATAGGACAGGGCAAAAGCTATTTTAATATGCATGAGTTCATTATGAACCTGGCCATTAGTCCAGTAAAGTCAATGGGACACTTTCTATTGGCTCAGTAGACTTTGGATGAGATATTATAATTTTGGCTATCTCCTTCTGCCATCAGAAACAATCTCTTTCTCTCTCTGCTTTCTCATCTGTCAATCCTGCAATTCAGTAATAGTTTGACATGCATACCAAACACTATTTAGGAAGCTTCAGGGAAATAGCAGATTCTTGCACATCTAATCTTATTAAAATTAACAAATAATTAGAGCACTTAGGCAGGGACAGAGGCACTGAAATCAATCACAAATAAACTATCGAAAACCTCGGATTTGGCATGCAGCCTGGGAATCCCCTTGAAAAGTTATCACTTAAAGAAACAGTTGTGTATTGTTCAGCTGGATCTCAGTGGGAGCCTATGGCAGAAGAGAGCTTTCAGATTTAGAGTGGTTTGATAGGAATCCCCTAGAAAAAGCAAAATATGAATTTCTTAATTTATTTTCCCAACTTTCTTTCCTTGTTGCATATCTACTGTATATCTCTCTATATCATGAGCATTGCTTCCCAATATTTTGAGTGGTCAACAACACTGCACTGTGTGAATTTAGGTGAAAAGAACAGTGTGGTTCTGCCAGCCCCAGATGTGTGAGGTGAACACATTAATCAGATGCTGGATTAATAGGTGTGGCTACCGGTTTGATACAAATACCTCTTAGGCATGCATCCGACATGTTGGGGGGCCAGTTCATCAGAAGGGGTGTTTATTAACACTGAGAGGCTGAGGCCCTAACTCAGGGAGAATTGTGTCAGAGTCTGCAGGCTGAGCTCTGGTAGTTCAAAAAGCTTTCTCAATTACTCTGAGTGCAGGTTAAGCTCATTGAAAATGCCCCTCCTGGTTTATCTCCCCACCCCACTTTGTTCCAGTTAGGGCTGTCACCTCTCCTTGGACTGTAACTGAATCTACTTCTACCCTGGTCCTTCCTAGCAGGCCACACATCCCTACAAATAGAACCAATAATTGCACTAGTTTTCTCAATAATCAGTTCCTTGTTCTCCTGTTCAGCCTTTTCGGGCTAGCGGGTTTTTTGTGGTTGAACGGTTTCTCCTTTCCTTGCCATCAGCCTCTGCTTCATCCCTAACAACACTGTTTTTCCTCTCTCCCTATACCTCTATTCTCCTATCTCCCTCCTTTCATTCCAATTCTGTCACTCTCCCTCCTTTCTCCGTCAGCCTTGCTCTGCTCTTCAATCTCTCTGTTGTTGTTCCTCCAGTGCCCTTTTCCCTATCTCATTCCCTTCCTGTACTCTTCTCCATCTTCATTTCTCTTCCCACCATTATACTGCCCTTCCCTCTCTTCATCTCCTCCTTGTACAGTCTCCTTCTTTTACTGTCCCCACAGCACTGTCTTTAACACTTTTATGCGATTGCCACACAGTCCATCCAGTCTTCAGTATTTTTGATCTCACCCTTCCAACCCAATCAGAACTGTAGGAGCTTTGTGCAAAGCACCCAGTTGCTGACAGCATGGCTGAAAACTGGAAGAAACACTTGGATACTGGAGGACCAGGCCAGGGTACTAAAAAAAAAAAAAAAGAAAAGGTAGATCAGAAAGGTATTCACCCTTTTTCCTAATACAAGTTAAAGAGTACATTCAATGAAACTGAATGGTAGCAAAGCTAAGGTTGACAAAAGAAAATACTGTATTCATTCAATACACAATTAGCCCTCAAAATTCAATGCCACGTTTCATTGAGACCAAAAGCTTAGCAGGGATCCTGAAGAAGGATTAGACGTTTATGTGGATAATAGGAATATCCATCGTTATAACAGTAAAAAAAAAATTGAAGAGAATCTTGGAAGGAAAATAAACCGTGGTGCTTCAAAGCACAAGTCAACCTCTAACCAATGGGGGTTACGCAGGCCCTTTCCCTGGAGTCAGATGATCTCCTAACTGCCTACTGCAGGTCTTCTTGAACTTTCCTTTGATGCACCTTGTGTTGGTGGAGACAGGACACCTGAACTAGATGGACACAGGTCTGATCTGGTGTGGCTATTCCTCTGTTTCTAAATACAACCTGATTTCCCAGTCTTAAACATCATTAGCAGCTAAATGTTAATATTGGGGGAAACAGAAGATCAGGTGGCTGATGTCAGATATGCAAAGAGTGACTTTAAGGTCAGAGAAATTCAGCACAGGTCTTGCTGGCATAGTCACTGGCAGCCTTTTATTTATTTATTTATTTATGTTGCTCGTCTGGTAAAGCATCGGTCTGTGTACCACACGGGTCTTGATTTGAGCCTTAACTCTGGTAATGTGAGGAGGCACGCACAGAGCAACCTGAGCCACTGAAGGGAATTTAAATCCAAATTCTGTTTCATGGCTGCTAGCTAGTGGGCTCGCTAATGAATCATAGCCTCTGTTTTGGCATCTTATTGCTGTCCCTCCACCCTTGTAGCCAAGTACAGATGAAACCAAATCTCTCCCCACCCAAATATTAATAAGACATCAGCAAAGTCTTGTCCTAATCCTGCAAATCTTATTGATGAGAGTAGCCTTATGGGAGAGTAATCCCATTGATTAAAGTGGGACTCCTCTCATGAGTAAGGGCTGCTGGCATGAAAAAGGAATGCAGGATCAGGTCCCATTTTTCTAGAAGAAAATTAGAATAACTTCAGAGCAGTTATCTCCCTGGGACCCATTTATCTTCCAAGTGACTTTCTGGTTTCCAACTATTAGACCACAGAAGAGGCACATGGATGAGAGAGGGGGGAGGAGGAGAGATAGGGGAATGGAAAAGTTTATTGTTACAGAAGCAGTAATCTGCAAAATCTGTAAAACTGCTTTCTTCCTTTCCCTTTGTTTTCGTATGTTTCAGGAACCTAACTTGGTGATTGGTGTTTTCCATTAGGCTTACTGTCAAAATAAAAATAAAAAGGCGAGATAATAGATGGGGGGGAAAAAAAAGAGGATCAACCATCTCTAATTTATTATTTCAAAAAGGATTATGTTAAATTTTTGCTTCTCAAATTGCTAATGTTTACATTTAATCTCACTTTGAAATTGGGCAGCATCTGTTTTAGCATAATCTCTCCCTCTCTCTTTAGATTCATCCCTTTTAAAGTAGAAGATCACTTCTCCCCTCCCCCCCAGTTTTGCAGGACAGATAGTTATTTTCTTTCTAAAAGTATACTACAGATTTTTGGTGTTGATGTTTGTTCTAGTGATGAAAATATTAGCCACAATAGATTAAAATTGGGTTTTACTTAGCATCTTTCCTACACTATTTTCCCAAAGTGCTTTACAAAGCAATGAGTTAGAGACTGATACAGAGACTGTACAATCAGCACAGTCAGTACTGCTCCTTCACAGACCTTGGTTTCAGAAGGAAACATGTTTATTCCCTAGTCTTTTTGGAAAAAATACTATAGGTCACCAAATCTTCTGCTAGTGTCAACTATATCACCGCTCCATTGACTTCAATGGAGCTACACAAATTTACACCAGCCTCGAATCTTGCCCATGATCTTTAATGTTCAACTTGAAACCCATCAGAAACAGGACCACAGTTAAACGTCACGTTTAAAGGATGACAACGGCAACAAGCAGCAACTTAGCACTCCATATCATTGTTAGCACAGGGTATGAAGCCAAGTCCTGAAATGGGACTGACTTTAAGTACATCAGAAGCAGGAAGCCTGCTAAACAAACAGTGGGGCCACTGGATGATGGAGATGCTAAAGGAGCACTCAAGGAAGATAAGGCTATTGCGGAGAAACTAAATGAATTCTTTGCATCGGTCTTCACAGATGAGGCTGTGAGGGAGATTCCCAAACCTGAGCCATTCTTTTTAGGTGACAAATCTGAGGAACTGTCCCAGATTGAGGTGTCATTAGAGGTAGTTTTGGAAAAAACTGATAAATTAAACAGTAATAAATCACCGGGACCAGATGGTATCCACCCAAGAGTTCCGAAGGAACTCAGATGTAAAATTTCAGAACTACTAACTGAGGTATGTAACCTATCATTTAAATCAGTTTCTGTACCAGATGACTGGAGGATAGCTAATGTGACACCAATTTTTGAAAAAGGCTCCAGAGGAAATACCAGCAATTACAGGCTGGTGAGCCTAACTTCAGCACCAGACAAATTGGTTGAAATTATAGTAAAGAATAGATGATACATACATGAACACGATTTGTTGGGGGATGAGACAATATGATTTTTGCAAAGGGAAATCATGTCTCACCAATCTACTACAATTTTTTGAGGGTGTCAACAAGCATATGGACAAGGGTGATCCAATGGATATGGTGTACTTAGATTTTCAGAAAGCCTTTGACAAAGTCCCTCACCAAAGGCTCTTAAGCATATTAAGTTGTCATGGGATAAGAGCGAAGGTCCTCTCCTGGATCAGTAACTGGTTAAAAGATAGGGAAAAAAGGGTAGGAAAAAATGTTCAATTTTCAGAATGGAGAGAAATAAATAGTGGTGTCTTCCAGGGGTCTGTCCTTGGACCAGGACTGTTCAACATATTCATAAATGATCTTGGTAAACACTGACGTTGCTACATTTCCAGATGAAACAAAATTACTCCAGATAGTTAAGTCCAACGCCACCTGCAAAGCATTACAAAGGGATCTTACAAAACTGAGTGACTGGGCAACAATATGAAATTCAATGTAAAAAAATGCAAAGTAACACATTAGAAAACAGAATCCCAACTATACATATAAAATGATGGGGTCTAAATTAGCTGTTACCACTCAAGAAAGAGATCTCCGACTCACTGTGGATAGTTCTCTGAAAACATTCACTCAGTGTGCAACAGCAGTCAAAAAAGCTAACAGAATGTTAGGAATCATTAGGAAAGGGATAGATAATAAGACAAAAAATTTCATATTGCCTCCTTATAAATCCAAGATCTGCACAAGATGTGAGCCTATCTGGTCACCCCATCTCAAAAAAAGGTACAGAAAAGGACAACAAAATGATTACGGGTATAGAAAAGCTTTCATATAATGAGAGACAAATAAGACTGGGACTTTTCATCTTGGAAAAGTGATGACTAAGGGGGGATAGGATAAAGGTCTATAAAATAATGACTGGTGTGGAGAAAGTAAATAAGGAAATGTTATTTATTCCTTCTCATAACACAATAAATAGGGGTCACCAAATGAAACTAAAGGGAGCAGGTTTAAAAGGAAAACAAGGAAGTATTTCTTCACACAATGCACAGTCAACCTGTGGAACTCCTTGCCAGAGGATGTTGTGAATGCCAAGACTATAATGGAGTTCAAAAAAGAACTAAAAAAGTTCATGGAGGATAGGTCCATCAATGGCTACTAGCCAGATGGGCAGGGATTGCTGTTTTCCAGAAGCTGGGAATGGCCAAAAGGATGGATCACTTGATGATTAACTGTTCTATTCATTCCCTCTGAAGCAGTGGCGTACCATGGGTCTCTGGCACCTGGGTGCCAAGCCTGCATTTGCAACCCCCCCTGGCCTAACACTCCTCCCCACAGGGCAGGAGGGGTCCCCGGCTCCCACCAGGTGGCTCTGTCCCCCAGCTGCCCCGGCGGGGGGAGGGTCTGTAGCTGCGGGGGTGGTGGACGACACACACGCTGCTTACCTCCTTCTGCACAGGAGACTTTCATGTGCTCATAGTGGCAACCGCACTTACCCGCAGCGCGGCAGCCATCTCTCCCCCACAGCCTGGTGTCAGCTCGGGCGGGGTGGCCTCACCCTCTGGCCTGGACAGTGTACGGGGGGGGGGGTGTACAGGAGGTTCTCCATCCAGCTGCCCCTCAGACCCTCCCCTGCCCATTGTGAAGGGCCAGTCTGGCGCCCCCCCCCACACGCTGGCACCCATGGGCCTGGCCCCTCCCCCCAGTCCCTCTTTGGTATGCCACTGCTCTGAAGCACCTGGCATTGGCCCCTGTTGGAGGACAAGATGCTGGGCTAGATGGATCATTGGTCTGACCCAGTATGGCCATTCTTATGATGCCACTTCATTATGTCCTAGAGCAGGGAGTGTACCAACTCAACCACAGTGCCACTACGTGAGTGTATTGAATATCCGTGACAGATGGATTTCAGACATCTCAGAAGTTTAATAGCCAACATCCCTACTGATTACCCCTATCAGAGGATATACAACATCATACATGTAGAAATATCGTCTGAAGTATAAAAGCGCATGCACGCATTTTTAAGGGGCTGATTCAATTCTGCATGCTCCAGGTTAAACAAGGGTAACTCCATTTACTCCTATCGGTTTAGGCAGTGGGCACCAGGCATACACTCTGACTGATCTTGTTATCTGTTTGGGGGTATCTGGAGATAGGAGAGATCTGTATTTTTGACCAACTGGAAAATACTGATACTCAATTCTCTAGCCACAGGAGGTGATTGCACCACTGGTGGGGGTGAAGCATGGAGAAGGCAGGGGTAGCTTGCACTGCACCATGTGCCAAGGTAGCATCATGTCTGGTTTTCATTTGTTTCCCACCTCCAACAGCACTCTTCGTTCTGGCTCAGATCTTTGCTGCAGCTTTGCAGGCGTTCTTGCGCTTTCCCATCACTACAAGAGCTCGCACCTCTGTTTGTCCCATCTCTGTTTCTGTGCTTTGCTCCCTGGCTTAGAGTCTGCATTCCAGCCTTATGGGAATTCCCCGACTACTTCATCATCTTGTCTCCCGCTCTCTTATCTCAGGTCTGCATTGCAACATTACAGGTGTCCCCACGCATGCTCTGTTCCAGCCATCCACCCTAACCCACAGTGCTCATTTCCCAATATAGAACTGTATCTTTGGGGGGGGGGGGGGAAATTGCACCACTTGCATAAAACATGACATAAGAATACTCTGGTTTAAAGAGAGGACAAACCCGATGTATAAATCCAAGTTATGAGTCACAGACCAGCAATTTGATTTGCATTTAATGTATGTAGATAAAGCTAGCCTTTGTTAATTTATCAAAAGTGATGAGTTTAATGCTATGACACATAAATCCTATATCATATATAGATATAAAATCACCACTACTTTATATGGACCCTGACATCATAAGGCCACCTTAGAGAGAGGCCAAAGTTTGAACCATTCATCCAACTCTGTTTAATTCCTCTGAGCTTTGTGGGTTCAGATAATATGAGAACCAGATTCAAACCATCTTTGGTTTGGATTTTAGAACACAAAACCACACCTGATGAGGTTTTTCAATACCTAGTTTTGCTCATCTTATCTCCAGTTACAAGGGCATAATATGCACCAGTAATTTCACTGGGATTTTTCCTGTGTATAGAAACACTTTAAAAATGGAGACACCCATTTTCTTTCTCTCTCTCTCTCTCTCATTTTTTTAAATAGACTTTTATCACATATTTCCTGCTTCCTGATAGAGACTCTTACCTATACGTCACTTGCTATAAAGCAGGGTCAGCTGGGCCTCCCCTATTATTATTTATTCATTTGTATTTCAGTAGTGCTCAGGGGCCCTGATAATGGACCAGGGCCCCACTGTACAAACAATTGGTGACTTGAAAATACAAGGGATGCTGCAATTATCTCAGATTGGCCAGCGCCCTTAGTGTGCTAGAGGTTTTTCATGAGCCTGGTGTGAATCGAACTGTTTTGGTGTCTCAGTGCTTGAAAAATCTATATACAATGTGAAGAGCCACTGAGCGAGTTTAAAGAGAACAGTGAGAGAGGCTGAAAGCTGCAGGGAGTGCTGAGTAGCTGCAGTTCAAGATGTTCCATACTACTGTACTTTCCACGCATAAGAACGCCTTTCATTGCTGCTAAGGGTGTTGCAATAAGCAGTATGCTATATATATATATATATGTATATCTCTATAGACATATAATTCCACAGGAAAAAAAGGAGGTGGGATTTGTTGGTTTTTCCATTACATCTGTTTCCAAGCTCTTGTGCCAAGCTGAGGATGGCTGGGGAGGCTGAGGGAGAATCTGCATCAAAAAGAAATTATCCCATACCCTTCTCAGCAACGTAAAAGGTGATTTGGGTGTGTGGCCTTCAGTGCATTGCAGCATCTAGAAAGCACCACTGATTAATGAGACCTATCTGCTATTAAACTGGGCAAAAGCAGCCAGTTCTTCAAAGGGTTGTGAATACACAGCATGCCATGGTATACCACTTTGTATTTTGCCTGCGATGACATGCATTATGGCAATAGGTAGTATAGGCATCCTTCTTTAGGAACTGAGCTAGTAAACGTCCGGCTCTCTACCTCTAAATACCTTGGCTGTGCTAGTGACTATAGTGGACCAAATTTGGCCTTGTTGCGAGTGAACACAACTCCCATTAACTAGAATGTCTGTGAACTTGGAATATTATGGCTTAGATCTAGAGCTTCATATCTAATAATTTTGAAAGACATGTAGCCCTCTTTTCTGTGTGCACAATATCCATCAAGAGATTTAGATTTCGGTGAGATGTTCATTATTAGAAAATGCTTCCATAAACATTGTATGCCACATTCTCTATCACGCTGTGGCCCCTTGAGCTAGTCTGCCACCACAAAGGGGCCATGAATTGGATGTGGCTCTAGTCAGATGGAGATTCTCCTGTTATGAGGATATGGGAGTGATACTGTCCTCAGAAGAGGAGGGTCCTTGGGCTGTGTTAAAGCAGCCAAAATGGATCTACACTGTACCCTCTCACAACCTCCAGAGGAAGGGTCATGGATAGGCAGAGGTTACAACACTCCAGCTACCAGATGGTCTCTTGAAGGCTGTTGGGTGAGGGGGGGGTTGTAGTTTAGAACAGCCTTAGGACTGCTCCACGTTGTGCCGGACTAAGAAACCCAGTACACTAAAAGTGCCTTAAAGCCACCTTTTGCTTTCCCTCAGTTCAATTACATGATATGCTGATGGACCTATGCCACAATCACAAATCTAGCCCACAATGTCTATGTAACTAGGCTCTCATGGAGTCAGCAGTGCAGCTCAAGACTATAAGCTACTCTGCATTTCATTTTTGTTCATCAAAGGTAATCTTGGTATGCCTGGAGGGAAAATGTAGGTTGTCTTGAACTGTCACTTTTCACTTCATGTGCACAGGGCATTGACTTATTGATTAGTCTCACAAAACTGGGTGACTGGGCAACAAAACGGCAGATGAAATTCAATGTTGTTAAATGCAAATTAATGCACATTGGAAAAAGAATCCCAACTATACATATAAAATGATGGGGTCTAAATTAGCTGTTACACCACTCAGGAAAGATCTTGGAGTCATTGTGGATAGTTCTCTGAAAACATCCATTCAATATGCAGCGGCAGTCAAAAAAGCTGACAATGTTGGGAATCATTAGGAAAGGAATAGATAATACAATAGAAAATATTGTATTGCCTATAAATCCATGGTATGCCCACATCTTGAATACTGCCTGCAGAGTTGGTTGCCCCATCTCAAAAAAATGATGTATCGGAATTGGAAAAGGTACAGAAAAGCACAACGAAATGGAAAAGCTTCCATATGAGGGGCGATTAATAAGACTGGGACTTTCAGCTTGGAAAAGAGAGAACTAAGGGCGGGGGGATATGATAGAAGTCTATAAAATCATGTCTGGCGTGGAGAAATTAAATAAGGAAGTGTTATTTACTACTTCTCATAACACAAAAAATAGGGGTCACCAAATGAAATTAAAGGGAGTAGGTTTAAAATGAACAAAAGGACGTATTTCTTCACACAACACACAGTCAACCTGTGGAACTCCTTGCCAGAGAATGTTGTGAAGACCAAGACTATAACAGAGTTCAAAAAAGAACTAGATAAGTTCACAGTGGATAAGTCCATCAATGGCTGTTAGCCAGGATGGGCAGAGATTGCTGTTTGTCAAAGGCTGGAATGGATGACGGGATGGATCACTTGATGGTTACTTGTTCTATTCTTTCCCTCTGAAGCACCTGGCATTGGCCACTGTCAGAAGACAGAATGCTGGGTTAGATGGACCATTGGTCTGACCCAGTATGGCCGTTCTTATGTAGTCTTTGTAGCCTGGGATATCTAATTGGTGCTGATCTCCTTTCAACTTTCAGGCTGCTTGTGTTTTTCCTTTGTCTCTTGCTGTCAGTAGAAGCATGAGATTTGGCTGAAATCATCATGACCTTTCACATGGGGTGACTGGAAACCCTGGGAAAACTAGAATGCTGAGGAAGGGTAGGGAAAGGAAAGGGGAAGCACCTGTTGTCATTCTTCTCTGCTTTCCCAAAACCCTTTCAGGCACACCTGCCCCTGAGGCAGATGTTCTGGTTTTTCACTTGAGAGAGCTGGTCACCCCATTCTTACACCCAAAAGCCAGTGAGCAGATTTACTCATGGAATGTCAGTTGGTCAGCATTGGATTAGAATTTAACCCTTTTTAAAAATTCCATTTTTGTCGCTGGGAATCTTCTGGGTCTCTAAAATCAAAGGCATGGGGTTCTTATGATTGATTAATTTTATTACTGTAGCAGCGAGGGGCCTCAACCAAGGTGAAGGCTCCATTGTGCTTGGAATTGTACACACAGTAGAAGACAGTCTCTGGCCAAAAGAGCTTACATTCTATTTAGACAAGCAGACGAAGGATGGAGAACAAAAAGTATTATCATCCTTATTCTGCAGACGGGGAATTGAGGCAGACAGATTCAATTATTTGGTTGAGGTAACTTAGGAAGGTGTGTGGCAAAAGTCAGAAATTGAGTCCTTGCTGCCACTCCATGCCTGCCACTCTCAAGATACAATCTGCCATCATTGTGTCACTACAGCCTCATGCTATTCTTATAGCACTTCCCTTCCCCATCTCCCCAAGTGCCCCTTCTACTATTTCAATGGGCTGTCATGTCTAAAACTGTTTGCTGCTGAGAAAGGAAATAAATAAAGCCTCCATCCAAATATTTCTCGTAATGAGATTGTTTGTCATTCCGTATTTCTCTTTGCTCCTGAAACGGCACCAGTTAGTCTGCTTTTGCATCATCAAGTCCGGTTTTATTTGGGTTTGGATTTAGAATGTTATGGTGGTATTTACTGAAAAGACATTTCTGTGCTGTTCTGAGGAATTAATCAGACATCCCTTTTCTGTGAATGTTCAGGGCTGTGGTTATTGACTTTATGGGCAGAAAGGCAGGAAATTCTCTGAATAGTTGATCTTCCTTTCTGATTTTAGCAGTGATTTGTGACATGGAGCTCTTGTCTGCTTCAGTTCGGCCCTCATCCTACAGTAGCACTGCTGACAGCATTTTCTCTCACTTAACTGCAAGTCATTATCTTGGAGTTTACGTTGGCTTCTTGCCACTGCAACCCACTATCCCCCTGCAAAGAATCCAGAGAAGAAAATTTGATTTTGGAGACTTTTAAACTTTAAGTTTAACAGACAAGAGTAATGCTGCATTGTTCACTGAAGTCAATGGAGATACAGCTATTGACTCCACCTTGGTCTGACCCACAGGTCACAAATGAGAGTTAGCTGTTTATATTTTACGTAGTGGTGGACAGGGAGACCAGTCAGTCACCTTCTCTCCCTTCACCATCAGTCACTTACCATAATGAGTAACTCTTGCTTCTGTACCTTCAGCTTCCCTGTCTTCCCTTCCTGTATGCGCTAGTGTGACAACCGCCATCTTGGCTAACACCCCAGAAACTGCACCAGGGTCCTTTAGGGCTTAAAGCATGAGTTTCTCCAGCTTGAGTTAAAGAGCCAAAGTCTGTAGCTGAGACTCACATCCTATGGAAACTGGGAAAATGAGTTTTGGTGTGGGGAACATAATACATTGCTCTTAATAGCTCTACACAAATTGGGGTATATTAGGTTGGTACCACGTTCCTCCCTTTAGGAGGTTATTTGTTTTCTCTGACCTAATGCCTCTTTGTCTAGCAGATAACATTGAAACATAAAGTTAATTCCAGGCCATAGTCAGCTGGCTTCCCAGAAGTTCTTGTGAAGCTATGGGAATTTTTTTGCCTCCAGATTAACTGTTCCTGTAAACTTCTGTAAACTACAACAGAAGTAATTTGAGAGGCTGACAAGAGCCATTTCAGATCATGGGAAGCCAGTGATTGACAGTAATCTGAAATAACTTTTTTCCTGAAAGCTTCTGAAATAACGTTTTTTTCCTGAAAGTTGGTGAACCGTTATTTGACGGAAAAAAAGATGACTTTGGTTGGGGTCCTGACTAGAATAAGCCATAATGTCTTGGTGTAGTCACATTTGACTATTGGTGTACTAGAAATGGAATACATGGTGTACCAGAAGAGTAGTTGACGGTGGCAGTGGTGGTCACAACTTATTCTCAGCTCTAGCACTGACTCATTGTGAGTCAAGTGGGCAAGTAACTTAACCATTCTGTGCCTCAGTTTCTCCACCTGTATAGTGGGGATGATAACAACCTACCTCACAAGAGTGTGTAGGGACTTGTTTAATGTTTGTAAAATGATCAAGCACAAGGAGCTTATATAACAATACTAAATATTGTGTTTATTAGTGACACAGTATAGATGGACAATGTCAGAATACTGGCATGTGGGAGGCAGCACAGTCTAATGAACAGGGTCCTGAATTGGGACACTGGAGTTCTCTGACCTCAGGCAAGTCACTTCACCTCTGTTTCCCCTTCCATCCTTTATCTATCCTGGCTTTTTTTAAACTGTAAGCTTTTCGGGACAAAGGCTGTATCCTATTTTGTGCATATACAGCAACTAGCACAATGGGGCCTTAGCATATATAAGCTATAGTAGACAGTGGCATCTTCAGGGTAAATCCCAACCCAGTAGTGCCTATAGAATTTGGTGAAAAGTTCCAGAGGGGTAGCCGTGTTAGTCTGTATACAGCAAAAACAGCGAGAGTTCTGTCGCACCTTAAAGACTAACAAATTTCTTTGTTAGCCTTTAAGGTGCTACAGGACTCTTGTTGTTGTTTTATAGAATTTGGGTTCCTCTGAAAGCAAAAGGGGTGTCGTATGGGTACTACCCAGGGGGAATAGCTTCAAGGGTTGCCCCTCTCCCATCAGATTGTCTGTGATGGGAGGGTTGGAGCAAGCAGCATGGAGAGCAGAGGAACACCAGTCTGTGGGGATAGCTGCCAGGTTTCCTTCTTCATTGTAGGAAGCTTCTGCTGCTGCCACAGTGCAGGGAAAAGCAGCTGGCAGCTTCTTAGACTTCCCTGGTTCACCTATCATTCTGTTGCTTCCAGTCCCAGAATACGGACAGTGTTAGAGCACCAGTGCATATGGACAATAATTGGCAGCACTGGTGCTGGTATACAGGAACATATGTCCCAAATGGAATCTGTTGGGCTCCAGTAATGCTGTTGGGAGTCCCAGAAATGTCAGATTTCCTGCACATTCATAACACCTGTGCCTGAAGTCTTTCACAGGTGCTGGGAAAACTGGAAGACTCTTAATC
Organism: Emydura macquarii macquarii; assembly: GCF_026122565.2. Classification (NCBI taxonomy): domain Eukaryota; kingdom Metazoa; phylum Chordata; order Testudines; family Chelidae; genus Emydura; species Emydura macquarii. The sequence goes on from NW_027133667.1 coordinate 6,122,997, forward strand.
TCACCAGTTGACCAGCTCATAGGAATAAATTATCTGTTCTTGACTGCTTTACAGCTCTAAATTTAGCGGAATAAGCTAAATCAAAATAAGCACCGATATTCCAATATGACTGTCCACACTAGCAGGTTGCACTATTTTACTCATATCTATTTCTAAAGCAGGACAAAAACTATGTGTAGATCAGGGTTGCACTCTCCCTATGTCAAAAATCTTTTAAACCAGACCTCCTCCAGTGTAGCTTCTTTCTCCATCAGGGACTATCCTCAAGCTGACTCCACCTCTGTTACAACGCTTCCATGTTTGAAATGGTTCCTTTATGTGCTCTTTTTAGGTTGGCACTTTGTAACTACAGCTGCATTTTCTTCGTTTAAAAAATACACATGTGCATCATTTACAATCATAAAATAGAATCAGATCTCCAGGTGCTAGTGTGCTCAGAGAGACGTGCAAAACAGCAAGATTGAGCAAACACTGCACTGGGAAACTCAGCTTTTGCGGTGATGTTGGGGAGAGTTTGTGAACTCTGAAAAAATGGCCCAAAGGGGCTCAAACAAATGAGTCATTAGACAAAATTCAAAGGTGAGCCTAACTTTAAATAAATCTACATTAAGTCCAGTAGGACACTCTGGAGATGCAATCTCCCCTCTTTTTTCCTGACCCTTCCACCCCAGCAACCTCACTCTCTGGCCCAATCTACACTAAAGGACTTCACACCAGTGTGGCTGCATTGATGTAGTTAAAATGGTACAGTTAAATTGATGCAAACCCTTAAATGCCATTACTAAATGGCCTAAAAGAGAGTTTACCCCAATGCAATTTGCTTACTGGATTAAGCGACATCAGTGTAAGATCCATTTTGTACTGGTGCAATGCATCTACACTAAGTGTTAAATTTCCTCAGTGTAGACATGCCTCAGACTCTTACCAGTGTGTAACTTATATGCCCAACCCCTTACCCACCATCTCTGAATTGGGGCCACTAAGGGCCTGATTCACTACTGCTTTATTCCAATTTTACATCTGTGATTCTATTGATTTCAATGGTGTTACACTGATATAAAATTGGAGTAATGCAATGATGAATTGGGCCCTAAGAGTCTAAGCTGACATTTATTGACACCCCTCACACAAGAAGGTTTCAGAAGAAAGGAGTGTAGCGAGACAAGCAACTAAAAAGAGAGTGTAAGAATGCATGTATTAAAATCAGCTACTCTCTGCTTTGCTTTACATCTTCTATCTCCTTGGCATGCAAATTACTCCTTTAGAGTCACATACCATTATAGGGTGTGAATACATCTGAGAGAGTCTGAATCTGGGAAAATTCGAGGCTATGGGAATAGAATGTATATGACCGTAAGCAACACTACTGATTTTGCCCCATTGTTGTCCTTCCCTCCCCCTTTTCTTTTGCAAACAGTTATAACAGTTTTGGGATAGGAAGGAATTGTAGCCTTGGCAAGGATGAGGTAGACCAGGGCTGCGCAGATTTCTTCCAAGCAGTCCTTCCATGCGCAATAATCCTGATCTGACGTATCCTCTACTATTCCTTGGTCTTTAGCAGGGTTTCAGGGAATCTTTGTAATCTGAGTAGGATTCTCTTCTCATTTATGCCAATTTTACACCAGTGTGACTCCACTCACTTCATTGAAATTGCTCCTGGTTTACACACATATAAGTGAGAGAAGAATTTAAAGCCCGAGTCTGTCTCTAATGTGTCCATCACAGATATCTAGGCACTGAACAGAAAATTGAGAAGCAAATGAATGTTTGCATCACTCCTTGATCATCTCTTAGCATCCACATCCCAGTACTTCTTCCCTCTGTCCTGATACGTAGCAACCCCTGATACTTCAGCCCTGTGTACTCTCAGTGCAGCTCAGTCTTGACCTGAAGGGTAGTGTGGGAGTATCCTACAGCTCTGACAATGTACTTCATTTTTCTTTACCTGCCCCACCCCCAGCTGTTTCCATTCTTACCCTCTCCTGAGTAGAGGCTTTCAGTGATGCCAGACTGATTGTATTTTGTTGAGTGGACCAGTGTCCTCAAGGAGGCAACTATCAAATACCTTTTCACTTCACTAATGGTGACTCCTTTAGACACTTTCCACCCAAATCCACACTGACTGGTGTATTTTATTATCATAGTGCTGAGGAGCCCCAGGCATGGACCAGGACCCCAATGTGCTAGGCGCTGTACAAACATAGATGGTCCCTGTCTCAAAGACAAGCTAAGTGTTTTATTTTAGTGTTCTCTCTAAATGAGTGATGCCTGTGAATCACAGTGGTAAAATGATCCTTCAGTGAATATGCCCCACTCAATGTTTTATGTGTCCAAGGAATGCATCACACACCACCATAGAGCTGGCTGTTAGCTTAGCTATGTGTTAGCATATGCCCATACGCATAGCAGAGAAAAAAACCCTACAGAACAACCATTTAATAGTGTTCTTTAATAAAGCTGCTCCTGTCTGTTTATTTGACTTAAAAAAAAAAAAAAAAAACTCTTTTAAAAAAAAAAAAAAAAAAAAAAAAAAACCTGGCCTGCCTAACAAATGGAACTTGCCTACAAAAATGTAATGACATTTTTTCTCACAGCTGCCAGCAAACTCACATGCACCATGAGTCATTCCAGATGTGGATAAAAACAAAGTCTGCCTGTGAAGGCAAGTTTCCTCATCCCAAGGAGAGTTGGTTTAGAAGAGGAGCTGCTACATTGACTTCAATTGCACTCAGGAGAATAGGCAGGTTCTTCCATTGGGGTGGTTATCTATTCCTGAAAAGGAAGGAAACAAATAGCTAATATAGAGAGAATTTAAAGCAAAGGATGCGGTGGAAGACTTTGCTGCTGCTGCTTTTCTATTACAATGCTCATGCCACCATGACCCCTAGGTGGAACAGAGGTAAGATTTAAATATTTAAAAAAAAAAAAAAAAGAAAAGAAAAAAACGTAATGGGAAAACTCTGAAATTGCAGAATGGCACTGACATTATGACATTATTTTTTTTTCATTTGCCACTCCCAGCTCTTGAATTTTTTCCTATTCACAGAACATTAATGTAAACAAAAAAAAATCTCACTTTTTTTTCCCCTCTTCTATTAAAGGAAAATTAAAGGCAGCTTTTTCAGGGCATGAAACCCAGAGGCAAAAGCCTTGCCAACCGCAAGGGGCACCATTCTCTTTTCTCTCCTGGGCAGGTGTTTGGGGTTTAAAAAGAACTAGTTACATGGGACAAAAATAAAATATGTGCAGGAGACAGGGCTCCTAAGTAATAGGAATTCTGAGTCTGAAGGACTAGCATGTTTCATATACAGAAAGCTGTCTATATGAAGATACAAGGCACTACCTAAATATATTTTTATACTTCGTAAGACACTGTTTAAAAAAAAAAAAAAAAAAAAAAGTAAGCGTGTGATCATCCAATTCAGGAATTATTGGATGGGGCCTCTTAGGGAATCATTACTAAAGACATTTTTAAAAACTTTTTCTTTATTCTCCCCACTGGAATTTGGCTGTGGTTCTGTGGCTGTTTTGGTAGCACTGTCTGCAATGGAGAAAGGAAACCCCTCCTAGCAGAATTTTTTGGGACTGAACCTAAATCCACAAATTTTTCAAGGGAACTTTGGCAGAAATGAAGTACGAGTCCGAGTTATTATGCAGCCCCCCCCCTTTTTTCCTTTTGTTGGTTTGATTCCTTTCCATTTTAGTCTGTGCTTTATCAGTGGTGAAGCTGGATGAGATTTTAACTCCTCTCTAGGAGGCAGTATTGCCTAGTGGCTACAGCACTGGGCTGAGATTCAGAAGACCTGAGTTCTATTCCCAGCTCTGTCGCTGGGTGACCTTGAGCAAGTCTCTTTGGCTTTCTGCCTTAGTTTACCCACAGTAAAATGAAGATTGTGATATTGGCGTCCTTCGTAAAAAGCGTTTAGAGAGCTACCAATGAAGAAGATATCACCTCTTCTGTGGGTGAGGCTGTTCTGAAGGGGGTAAAAAGGAAGTAACTGTTATGCATTGCTCTTTGAAATAATCCTACCTCTAGGTGGATCAGGGCAGAGAAGTTGGGCATCTTGTCAGGACAGATGTCTTTGAAGTGGAGAGGACAAACAGAAGTCCATCCATTTGTCATGAAATTATTACTATACATTTAATACCGTTCTTTGTCTTTATCATTCAATCGCTTTAATTTCCAAAAGTCACCTCATTACTAAAATCCAAGGACCATGAACAAAGGTGGTGGGGGTGGGGCGGGAAGAGGGTTCCATTCTCCCTTAGGGAGCACTAGCTTTTAGAGCGTGGTAATGCTGAGAGTTTTAACTCTGTTTGCTTGCACATTTTGGGGGAGAGCATGAGGGCAGCACTGCCTGGTGAGCCCTACAGAAAAGAGGCAGGAGATGCAACTCCCACAAAACTGCTGATGTAGGGGTATCAGCTGAAGGCTTCCATGTGGAGGACTCCCTAACTGTTCACTGGCACCTGACCCTCTCAGCTGCATGGCAGCAGCAGGAGCTGTTCCAGGAGCTCTGGCTACCATAACTGCCACAGGAATTCGCACCCTCCCCTCTGCCGCCCCATGAAATACCAATATGTCAGTCCCTCCCTTAGCGGAAAGCTGAGAATAGAGAGTTGGGCTGTACATCTTGCCCTAAAGGTCAACAAAGACGGCTCTGTCAGACCAGTGGGGAAAGTCCGTTTCAGTCCTTCCACTGAGAACATTCTGCCTCCAGTCCTAGCTGGTTAAACCTGGAGACTGTTATCTTGAACCTCATCAGCTGTTAATCTCAATTGCTATGACTGTGGATGGTGCAGTGGGGCAAACTTTCTCAGATGGCCAGGGCCCAAACAAATTAGCAAAGCCAACAACCTGCACGGCATCTGGAAGTGAACAGAATGAGGGGATATGCTCATTGGGGTTAATATCTCTTCACAGGGAAGCAGGCACCTTCCAGCACCTCCTGTAGCTTTTAGTAGTCTTCCAGGGTACCCCAAGCTGGTACACACTACACAATCCAGTCTCAAAGTGACAAAGGCACGACGGTCCTGATGGGAGAGAAATATCAGATGTGTGGGGGGAAGCCCCCTTGGTCACCCATCTCCCTGTGTGTCTCGTAGCGTTTGGGAGTCCAAAGGCAACCCTAATTTATGACTCTCTTGAAAACTTAAGGGGAAATTCGTTTCGATAATGAGGTCAGGACAGATCCTTACTATAGACTTACAATATTTCCCTCAGACCACAAGCATTCCGTCAGTCTTGTCTGGGTTAAACCTCAGCAAGCTAACGCTCATCCAAGTCCCGATCTAGGCTTGGCAGTAGAAATGCAAAGATAGCCAAGCATCTGGATTTGATGAAAACGAGACCTAAAGCTGCATGCCGTTTGCATACTGACCAGTAGCACAAATTGCTTAAAGCAAAGACTCCCTCACAAACAAAAAGTCCCTCGTTGGTTAATAGTGGACGTTTACAGTAGAGATGAACTTTTGGAGGCTTGAATAAAATGGGACCTGGATCAGAACCCCACTGTCAAGGATTTGGCCCATCTCTGCTTTGAGATCGTGGTGGGCTAAAATCAGATACATTTAGTTAAATCTCTAAACTTTGAGAGATCTTGTAAATGGATCCTAGGGTCTGAACCACACCGTATCAGAGTGCTGGGCCTTAGGTGCATATACACATCCCAATGAACCTGCTACAGCCTCGAAGCCCTTTAAAACAGGGTGCTGTGCAGTTTTGACTGGAGGTGAGGCAAATTTCTTTTATACATGAGAAGTGTTCCATAGCCTCAGTTCTTCTGCTTGGCATTTCTGATTTCACTAATTTACTTTGAAAAGCAAGATAACAGCAGGTCTTTCGCAGCAAATGTAATTTTGGATCCATAATGAGTGATTTCCCCCCATCCGCCCATGATAAGGTACAGATGAGAGGTGTGATTATTGCAGATAAGCTTGAACCAAAACTTTAGATCTGCAGAGATGTGCAAAGTGGCCAACTTCTAGTAACTGGAAACCATGGGCTAAAGTCTGTTCTGTTCTTTATATATATAAACCAGTATAAATCTGAACTAACTCATTGACTTCAATGTAGCTGAGAGGAGAATTTAGCTCAATATCTGCATTCTTGGAATTGATTGGTTTTATAATAGAAACCTTAAGGCCAGGCTCGTTATCACATTTTGGCTCAGCTGGTTATATTTTATAAGCTTTAAGAGCTTCCTTATTAGAATCAAATACCACACAGACAATGAGGTGTGTCTGTAGTGTGGTTCTCTGGGTGGTGAAGATGCAATGTGATTCCTCAGGGGTGAGCTTCCTTGGACAGTGAGGAATTGTGTCCGTAATTTCACCCACTGTTGAAGGCTGGAAAAGGAGGAATGGAAAATTTAAAGCTGGAGGAAGGTCACGGTTCTCTCACTTGGTCCGTACACATTGCTATAAATCTCTCCTTCCACTCTCTTTAAAACTGGATCATCTATAATTTCATAAAGCTATGGAAGTATTTATTCCCTTGATACATTCCTATGTTTGCCCTTCGGGAGAAAGGATGCTGATCTGTCTTGATTTCCCCAGAATAGTCCTAATTCCTAGTGTTTAATTTAGTGTTCTAGCAATGTAGGGATTGAACCTGATTGAATGGCCATTGTTCAAGTCACTACTATTTTGAGTTACATGCTACCTCCTATAGTGCTGCCACAGCTGAAGGAAGCTGGTAGCTTTCTGGAGCAAGTGGGAGAGGGAGCAGTGTGTCTGTGCCCAGGCAGTCATTTCACACTGGAGGTAGAGTTTAATTCTTCATCTGATCCATGACCAGAGGCCCATGCAATGTCCATGATGGTCATGCCACATGCACTCTCTATGTATTCATAGGGCACAAGGTGAATCACCGAAACTTTTTATATTACTTTCCTCTTTTCCACCCATGGCGCAAACTGCAAATTAAACCTTGCCCATCTCCTTTCTGTAGCAGCCCATAGGATTCCACTGTTGACAGTAATACTCACTCATCACTTTGGGCTTGGATGGCGCAAGTGAAAGAAATCTGGCTTGAATGCAGCATGTAATAAGCAAACAAATGGACACACACACCCAGCAGCCCCACATGTACAGGGTCATGGCCTTGGCTTGTTTAAAACGTCATGATTCTAAAGGTTTGGCCCAAGAGTAAAACCAAATTACATCAGTTGGCCTTGGAACAAGGGCTTTTTAAATGTAGCATTCTTTTTGCTTGCTCTGATTTCCAGAGAGGAGTAGTTATCTGATTAATAAAAAATGAATTATATATAAAACTATAAAAGATTTGAAATATTATGAAGCTTGAACACTTCTCTAAGCTCACGTGTAACGTTTGCTCCTTCTTACATAGTAAAAAAAAGACTTTCCTTTTATCTGGCTTCTATGATTGCCTGGAAGGGTGCCTGGATCACATATTTCCTTGCTTGTTTAACACTATATTGGGCTAAAATTTTCACTAGTGTAACTCTACAGAACACTATGGAGTTATGCCAATAGAACGTTTGGCTAGTTATATCAATGGTTCCCACCTATCCTGAATTTCATGGGTCTATACCAATTCCCTGGGGTCTATGCTTGTGAAATATACCTGGAATCTCCTCATTTCAAGTTAATGCCTCAGTAGTGACAATGCAATTTAAAACACTGTGACGTTTTGTTTAAAGGAAGCAGTATGGGCTAGTGGATAGAACATTGTCCTGTGGCTCCCCAGACCTGAGTTCTACTCTTGCCTCTGCTGCTGGGTGACCTTGGGCAAGTCATCTCCCTTCTCTGTGATCCAGTTTTCCCACCTATAAAATGAGGATAATGATTCTTTAGCTCCTTTGCTTTGAAATGTACTGATGAGAAGTGCCGTATAAAAGCTATTTTTTAAAAAATTTGATTTCATGCAAACTGCACCTCTACAAACACTTAATAGAATTAAATAATAGACTTGCAGATTTCAATAAAGAATAAATAAACTTAAAATAGAAAAAGACCCAAAGGAGAGGGAGAGAGATAGAAAGTATAGAAAAGAAAAGAAGGGTGGGAATGTATTTTCAGGTGGTCTCTGAAAACAGTGAGAGTTGATGAGGTAAAGATTTACAGAGAGGCTGTTCATCATGGTAGATGATTCAGAGGCGAAAGCTCTTGCACCATCAATAATGAGACTGTGAATTTGTAAAGAGAGGAGGCTATTGCAGAGGGAAAAGGAACAGGATAAGAGAGTTCCTGAGGTAGGGTACAGCAAACCCAGACAAGGTTAAAAAGGGCCATATCCCTATCCACATTCAGGCTGCTTTGTATCACCCCAGCAGCAGAATGTATTGAAAAGCTAGTGGACTTCATCCTTGGAGAGTTTTCCCCACACCAGGAAATCTCCTAGTGGTGAGGAACTGGCACAGTAGCTCAACACCAAGCTCCATCCCAGCATGTGCATGGCTCCCAAAACACACCCTTGGGGCCATGGGTGGCCAGGTTTAAATCAGAGAAGCCTTTGCTCCTATAATTCATACCAGGGATCAGACTGGTGATAAAGGCTGCTTAAAGCCATCTGCAGTAGAGCACTGCATGGAACTATCTTTTTTTTAAATCCTGCTCCTGTCCTGCCCTGCAATATTCACTCCCACTTCCACCTGCTCCCGCATTGTTTCTTGCGTTTTTATCCTGCTCCCACCCACAAAAAACTTCGATCCCACTAATCCCACAAGACAGATTTCCCCATGCTGCTCTATCCGCCTCCCCCAAACAGGTTGGTTAATATATATAATTTTAGTAGTAAAAATTGTGTCTGAAGTGTGTGTGTGTGTGTGTGTGTAGTAGTAGTAGTAGTGGGTAGTTTTGGATTGTTAAATGAACAGAGAGCCAGTGTTTGGTGGCTGAGTGGTATGGTAAGAGGAGATATGAAAAGCAAGGTTTCATTTTTTTAAGGCAGTTTGGCTAAACAGTGATGAGATCAAGGGAAGATAGTATCAGAAATTACCCTGTTCCAGGCTAGCTGAGTAAAGTATTCTACTATAGGGAAAGCAGTCACACCTTTAATGAGCAAGGATCTAAGTAATTCTGAAACTCTCTTCACCACAGGAAGCTGCCCCAAGTGGCTAAAGTTCACAGCCTAAACCTTCATAAACTGTTGATGGAATAAAACAACCAAACAAGAATGAGATCACTTGGAAGAGACCAGGGTAAATAATAATGATGGAACAATAGGAAATACATGATGTAGGGTGGCCTTCTCACTGCATCTGAGACTCAAGGAACAGCGTATATAGAACTCTACACTAAGGAATCTAACTCCTGCAAGATTAGAGTAAAATGAAAGGGGTGGGGACTGCTGAGTTAATAGAGGATTCCCTGCCACCATGGCATTCCTACGTTCTCTTATCTCTTCTGTAATCCCAGATACAGAATTATCATCCGATCCATTAGACTTCCAGGTGAGATGTAAAACAGAGTTCCTGACCCTTTTACACAAAGTATAGATTTTATCCCTGATTCCTGACCAAATTCTATCTTGGAAATTAAAAACTGACCTCTGCCACCAAAATTCCCTTGCAGTTTGTCTGAAATAGTACTCGTCTCTTCCTGTCCTGTTAGGACCTATTGAACAATGTCACTGTGTGCTGCTAAACCACTGTTGTGTTCCACTTCAGGGGTGGCCACATTCAGGAGCAGGTAAAATGATTCCTGCATATATAAAGCTTGTAAAGCACTTTGGGATCCCAATTATTATTGCTTATTTATATTACTGTAGTACTCAGAGGTCCCATTTGTGCTAGGCACTATACAAACACACCCAGTAAACAGTCCTTTCTCCAAAGAGCTAACAGTTTAATTAGACAATATAGGCAAAGGATGGGGAAAAGGAAATGTTCACGTCCCCTTTTTACAGATGGAGATCTGAGTCAGAGAATGATTAAGTGACAAGGTACAAGGTCTTTTAGGAAGGCTGTGGAAATATAATATTGTATATTAATATTAGTAATGATTTTGTTTTGTGTTTTAAGTTTGAAGTGCTTTTCACACACATTTTCTGGGAAGATAATGCTGGATCTAGGAGCTTTGAGGGTGGGTGGTAAAGCCAATTAAAGAATGACTCCCTTTTGGATGGCTTGCACAGAACTGTGTCATTGCATGGAAATTTGGGGGCCTTAACAAAGGTAATCAGATTGCAAAGGTTTAATTATAACAGGCCTGATCCTCAGGTCATATAAACTGGGATAGCTTCATTGAAGTCAATGGAGTTAGTTTGATATATATCAGTTGAAGATCTTACTTGACAAGTTTAACCTAGAGATCAGTGGCGTGTTGAGACAGTTTTAGTAAGGCATGCAACAACTCACATGCCTGAGGTGGTCCAAAGTGGCATCTTCCATGCTGCATGACCTCATACACATGGTACATGTGTGCGGAGGATGCCATTTTGTTCTACAAAATGGCATCCTCCATCAAAGCTCTATGGAATTGTCCAGTGGGCTGGATCTGGCTTGCAGGCCATCAGTTGGGCCACAGACAGTGGGTCGAGCATTCAATGCCAGCCTTGCGTACATAGGTGGTACATCACGGCTAGAGACAGGCCCGCACTAAAACACACATTTGTGGATCAGTCTAATTTCTTGTTTAAGCTTCAATGCATTGAGTGCAATCTCAACCTCACTGAAGTGAATGGGATTTTTGCCACTGATTTCAATGAAGCCAAGATTTAACCCATTATCTCTTACCCCATTTCTCACTGTAAGTGAGAATGATCAAACATCTTCAGCCCATGCATGAGGAATTGCTGGGAATTTGGCAAAGGTGTCAACAACAGCAATGGCTTTAGCCCGTGTGAATGCTGCATGTGTAGGATATATGGGTATCCGAAGGCAGCAGGAGAAGGAGGAGCTGTACCATGATATCACAGAAAGAAGGAAGGAATGTTTTCCCAAGCAGCATTACTAACCTGTATTATTGGTAGATCTGTTGCTAAGACACAGACAAATGTCCAAAATGGTAAACTTCCTCCTCTAATCAAAAAGAAAGGCAGGAGAATTGGGCACGCTTTCCAACCTCCTTTCTCCATCCATCTCTTCTTCCCACCACTGTAATAACAATGAATGATACGTCTGTACTGGCATGCCAGCTTTTCCTTGGAGGGATCCTCCCCGTGGTATTCTGCCTTTCTGGCTGTAGTGTGTCTGCTGGCTCTGAGACGTGGTCTCTTGAACCAGATTCAGTCTGTTACATAACATGGGCTTCCTAATCCATTAAGTGGCTTAGCCTTTAAAAAGGAGCAACTTTTATCTCCTCAGATGTACCGGTGACATTTAGTGCTGTAGCGATTGCCTGGTTGTTATTGTCTTGTCATTAGTGTGGTGATGATGGTGGGAGTTCAATACTGGAATTGGGACCAGGAAGAGGAATGTGTGAAAGAAAACAGCAGACTAAAATAAGAACCATTGCGTCCTGTCATTCCCACAGAGCATTCTTTCTGTCATTAAAGCTTATGCTGGGGCATTTCTTGGCCCAATTTGCTGGTTACAGCTGGCAGCTCACCAACTCCCTCATGGTCAGCCCTCATTCCCTTCATTGTTTTGAAATCCTCACCAGCCACAGTGACTCAACGTTTCACAAGCAGCTCAGCTTGGAGGAGTCAGGTGGGCTGTCCCCTCTCTCTGTCTTCCCCCCCCCCCCCCCGAAAAAAAAAATAGCTTGTTGAGAAAAAAGGAAAGTTCCTGAAGGCACAGGGCATGCTCTGTGTTGCTAGGCTGGAGACTCAGGTTTGATTCCCTCTGGAGTTTGAGTGGCAGGAAGATGCATTTCTGAGCCAGATGCACAAAGCTGCACTGTGGCACATGCATTGCCCCCACCCTCATTATGCTTGGGAGTAGAATACCGGGACTACATGATGACATATAGGGTTTGCGTAGCAATGAACTTGTAAAGCTACACTGACTTTGACCTGGAATTCCACCTGCCGGGTGAGACTAGAGCTAGATTGGTGTGGGCTATTTTGAGGGTTCTAGGACAGCATGGAACCAGTGTTCTGGTTTCTCCATTGTTTTGGAAATGGATACCATCTTTCCAAACTGGCAGTGCTTATATGACTCAGAGGGGTGAACCACATATTTATCTATAACATGGACAGGAGGGATAAAGGGAGTTGGGGAAAAGGCAGCAGATAGACACACAGAAAAATAGAGGAGAAGCTGGAGATACAAAGAAAATAAAATGGAGAAGGCGAGAGGACAGAAGATAATGAATGAAAATAAAAGGGGAGGAAAAAGTAGAAGATGGAAAGAGAGACAAAGAATGTGATCAGTGTAGAGGATGAGAGAGATTAAAGCAAACACAACTTTACAGTTATGGTGATTTATAAACCATTGGTGAGTGTGTTAGGTGAGTCTAATCTACACAGCATGTTGGTTTGTTACAACTGCACCCTCTTCCTTCCCAAGTAAGCCTGCTTCTTTAGTTTAAGATGTAGTGACATATGCTCTTAGGTCTAGAAGTCCCCCGTTCATTCCCTCATGTTGGCCAGGCTGGTAGATGTTAAATAATGTTGTGTATTCCTGCCCCTGGAGTGGAGAAAAATAGTTGTTTTCTTGAATTTTTCTTCATTAAATACAGATTGTATTCCTGTGGGTATTGTTTGTGTCACTAACCACCTGCTACGATAGAAAATTAGTGTTAATACATGTAACTGTATTATTTATTGCTATTGTCCATGGTTTGGCACTGGGAAAACATCATTTCCAGTTAATCATGACTTGTTTGTATTGCAATATAGATGAGCAGTACACAGTGCCATAAATGGAGCCATGCATTTCTCGTAATTGCAGGAACTTCTGCTTTTCCAGACCCGTATGCCAAATTGGCAAAAAGTTCTGGGAGTCAGAAAGTCCAGTCATTTATTCAAACACAAAGGGTTTTTCTTCTCCCCACCAAGTTTTTTTTAACAAACAGAACCATGAGTTACAGGGGACTGAGTTAGTATAGCCTCTCCTTGGACTGGAAAGTTTAAGGCTCAGTTGTGTCTGCATAGAAATGAAGGGGAGAGAGACGTGTCCGTGTGCCCCAATGCAGAGGTAGGGTGCAAGCGGTGCTTGTACTCAGATAGCAAAAGTACTATGGGAATCTAGTGCTAACTCTCCAGAGAGGACAGGAAAGGGATAATAATGTCATGGCCCTGCTTCTATACAGATCAGCAGAGCTAGCCCAATGCAGAACGGAGGGCACACTGCATCCTGTCAAAGGGAGGCGGAGTGGCTATGCTCCTGGTTTTGATGAATGAACTGCAGAGGTGTCAGCTGTCCTCCATCAAACCCATTCAGATCCGTAAACAACAGAGACCTACTTTCTGGAACTGGCGTGAAGCTCATTTCTGCATGATCTAACACAAAAACTCCTTCCCACTCTCTCTCATCTATCTCTGTCACAATTCTCTCTCACATGTTACCCTGTCTCAGCTCAAAGACTATCTCCACTGCACAGGGCCAGGCTGGGCTTTGCGGAACCCTGAGCAAAGTATGATGTGTGTGGAACAAAACTGTCTTCAGTAGCTCAAGTAATGTAGTTGGAGGGAGAAGCTGGCAATTGAGAGGCATGTGGCACTGGGATCTCAACAGGAAAGCAAATCAGTTGTTTGTAGGGCATGTCGATTAGGCTGCTAGTCTTTGTTAGGCCATAGGGTGTTGCATCTCCCATGTTCAGTGCAGGAAGGCGAGGCTGTAGGTGGGTGTTGCTATTGGTGTGTTAGCCAAAATGGAGGCTGTCACTCAAGCAAGCGCTTCTCCTCTGAAGTCGCTGCACATCAGTGCAGCTGATTGGACCTTTGCGGCCCCTAAGCAGCAGCCCTATTGGTGAGTTAGAAGAGAGTTGTGTTAGCTCTTCTAACCTCATCTGGGTTGGTAGGAGCTGTTTGCATTTTTTTAATCTATTTGCAAAATGCAGTGCATTTTGCATGTGCACGCGCACATGGTGGTGATGGCTGACAAATATTTCAAGGATCATTTTCTAAATACAAATGATAAAAATAATCCAGAAATCTATAAGTTCACCTTCCGAGCAACCTCTCAATGACAAACTGCATTGTTCAGCCTGCTTATATGAACACACCGTACGAAACCAGTATGCAGAGTCTGGTGCTTGTGAGCAGCTCAACAGTAACAAATCAGTGTGCAGTATTATTTTATTTATTTGTATGGTGGAAGTGCCTACACACACTAGACACAGGCCAGGAACCCCATGTGCCAGGCATCGCACAAACACAAAACAAAAAGACGGTTCCTGCCCCAAATCTAAATAATTCTCCAGTGTTCCTGAGCAGCCCTATGAAAACAATCCAGTGAGCATGTGAGATGATGGAAAAAACAATCCTCTCAGGAAGCACATTTCAGTTTGAAGGCTCTAGGCAGTTCGAAGGCCATTAATGAAAGCATAAATAACATTCATCGAAGATTTATTTTCTAAAGATGAACAATAAGTTGACAGCTCTTTTAAAGCCAGGCCGTTTTATTCAAGGCTTTTCCTAGCCATCGTACAACTTCCCCAGCTCTAATCCACCCACCCTCTAGGGGTTTATCAGGGCTGCATTCAATCAGTAACGCCCCAGAGTCTACCACACATGGAAGGAGCACTCTCCTGAATTCGGTCTTCTGAATTTTATGACATCATACCAGTATTATTCTGTCTTAAATATTTACTTGGGTCATTACCCTGGAAGCCAAAATCCATTTTACAAGTTCAGATCAACAAACTCCATGGGAGGAGTGACTGCAGAAAGGTGATGACTTTTGCAGAGTCGAATATACGTTGACAAATGTGGCAGAATCCATTCCGGCTGAGATAATGTGAGATAGCACCTGCAGAGTGAAGTCTGGGACAAGAGAAAGGTGAGCTTAGGTTAAACGCTAAGGTGTTGAGAACCTACGGTTTTCATTGGTTTCAATGGGAACAGCGGGGACTCAGCAGCTTTCAGGATTTGCATATAGATATGCCTATATAAGGGGAACTGATGAAAGTTCTGGTTATACTGTTGACCACAACATTTAGTGCACATAAACCTGAACTCCTCCTCTTCCCTGTGCTCCAGAGATGGGCTTTTGGGTGCCAGAGATCTTTGCGACCTTGCTTTATTCCACATATGGCACAACACGATGAGGTTTGCACCGCAATGTCATGATGCCACATAAATTTCACCAATGTTGACTTTAGTGGAGCTATGCCAGTTTAGTTCATCTGAGGATCCATCCCAGAATGTCTGGCTGACTTTAGCAGATTGCAATGCACCTTGTTTGACTTGGCTTGGCTCTCTGCACTTGAAATCCTAATAGCAAGCCCAGTTCTTACTTCAAACTTCAGCTTTCACTCGTCAGACTGTGAAACCTGAAATATCTGAATATTCCAACTTTAGAGAGGTGTGAAATGTAAAGACAGCCTTGTGGCTAAGGCACTCAACTAAGAATCAGAGAGAGAGAGGGATTTACTTCCTGGCTTTCCCACAGACTTCCTGTGTGACCTAAGCATGTCACTTAGTTCAGTGTTTCCCAACCACTGGGTCATGGGGCAGGGTATTGGAAAGCCAGCCTGCCCAGCACTCAGCCCGCAATGGTGGTTTTAGTTCTGTGGGGTTGGCTCCCAACTCCAGGCATTGCAATCAGACACACAGATTCGCAGCACCACTCTGGTTGGGTCCAGCCACCATTTGGCACTGCAGTGCCATGTGCCAGGTTTCAGCACCACTCATTCAAACCTGTCTCAGGCCCAGCCCCACAGGACAGGAACCACTCTTGCTAGTGAATGGGGGCAGGCTCACTCTTCAACCTCCCCTCGGCATAGGGCCGGATATTAGGATTGCAGTGACAAGGTGGAGGGTGCTGCTGCGGGTGGGTCAATACCCTCCCAGTTGGAGAAGGATGCAGGCAGCGGTGGAGAAGGATGCAGGCAGCGGTGGAGAAGGATGCAGGCCAATGATTTTGGGCCAGTTCCCAGGAATTGGGACTGTGGGCGGATTGCAAAAAAAGATAAATGCAGTTTTTGAGGTCACCTAATTAAAAAGCTTGGGAACTATTGACTTAATCTCTCTGTGTTTCAGTTCCCCTTTTTCTGCTTGCATGTTTTATCACTTCCTTCCTTCCTTTTGTCTGTCATGTCTGTTTAGATGGGAGCAGAGACTGTCTTACTATTTGCATGCCCTGCCACCTGCATCCCTGATCTTAGCTGAGGCGTCTATAATGTTAATAATACTTTTCAAATTCATCTTTCAAGCTTTTAATACATTTTGGAAAACCCAAAATGCTAGTGAAATTCTTTTGGTGTGCCATAACATGCATACACCTTGAATCTGTTTAATGTTTTACAGATCATTATAGTCATCTTCTTCTGTTATCTCATCCATGTCATTTTCGTGCCAGGCATTCACAAAGCTACGACGAAAATTTGGTAGAATGGACTCTCTTATTCCGATTCTTTCTTCAAATGGTCTACACTTCATATCCCTGACTCTGATTTAAGGACTAGCAGGGGTTTTTACTATTCAGATTTTTCTGAGGCAGCAAAATAGCTGTGTGGTTCCAGTTCATAAAACACATCTACATCAGTCTTCTAATCCCACTATTGGGAAATCCATGATGCTTTGGAAAGGCTCTGTTTGCATGTACAACTCATTCTTCAGTTAAAGGATCCTATAGTCCCCAGCAATTTGCTTAATGGACAAGGCTGGTTTCTATACTTTCTGCATCTAGCACATCTTTATGTCATTAAGAAAACTAGCAGCAGATGCACAGACATATGGAGATCAGCTAACATATGGAAAGGCAGCTGTGTTCTTCCGATTTCTGAAGCATAAGTACAATCGTAAAGTAGGAGAGAAAAAAGAGGGACTAATATTTTCTTCCACCAATTTATTTAAATTTTTGGAGAGCAGTGAGAGAGAGGAGGGAACAACTCTGGTCCTTCCTAATTGGAGAAAAAATCAGCAATCTCAAGGAAATCCCTCACCAGCTGTGAGCTGTGTATATTGATACCTGGTATTATTGGGCATCATCTTACCCCATCTATGGATCTAGTAATGGGCAAATACTTCATAATGAACTATTTATTAAATGAATTTTGCCTCTATTTCGGTTAACAAACAGTTTGTGGATAAATTGTTAAAATTCCTGAATTTATTCATCACATAAAATTATTCATTAATTTCTTTGGCAAATAATTCCTGTAGCCAGATTCTGCTGTTCTTTCTTACATTAAATAATAGCTTGGTGATCTCAATGGGACATCTCACCTGAGTAAGGAACTAATCCATATGAGATAATAGCATCTTGCTCTTGGTCTGCAGATTGTCTGTAGTAAGTTAATAAATTCATAGATTTAAAGGCCAGAAGAGACTATTATATCATCTAGTCTGACTTCCTGTATAACACAGACATAGAATTTCACCCAGCTTCCCCTGTACTGAGCCCAATACTTCTGTTTGGCTAAAGCATATCTTCCTGAAAGGCATCCAGTCTTGATCTAAAAACATTAAGAGATGGAGAATTGGTTATGTCACTTGGTACTTTGTTCCAATGATAAATTATCCTCGTTGTTAAAAAAAAAAAAAAAAAGGCTTTATTTCACTGAAAACGTTTAAAATCAGTTAGTTAGTTTAGTTAATTAGTTTACCTAATCCCTGTGGTATTGTTTCTGTCCCCTGATTGGATATCTCATGGATCTAATCAATAAAAGTGCAAATTTAAAACTGAATATTTGACTGCAACATTGCAGTTTGTGACTCAAAATACACTGTTGCCTGCTAGTTATGCAGTTCAGAATTGACTTTTGATTAATTTTTGAGCATTCACACTTGAAATGAGCTTTGGAGGGAGGTGTGCATGCGAATAGTGTGTGTTCACTGGAATATTCAAATGAAATAACACAAAGGGAGTAA
Source organism: Emydura macquarii macquarii (assembly GCF_026122565.2). Taxonomy (NCBI): domain Eukaryota; kingdom Metazoa; phylum Chordata; order Testudines; family Chelidae; genus Emydura; species Emydura macquarii. Next base: position 6,140,884 of record NW_027133667.1, read on the forward strand.
ACAGCTGAAGTAAATTCATTGAAAAAAATTCAAACAGCTGCTAATGGAAACGTTTTCAGCATTTGCCCATCTCTAAGTGGAGCAGAAAGAGCAGTAATAGCTTTAAGTGGCACAACACACAAGGGAGTCTGTTTGGACTAGGGATTAGATCAAAGAGCATAGAACCATGCAGATTCCAGTCTATAACTTTTCCACGCTGGGCACTCCCCGACAACCCGATTATGTATCCTGTGTCCTTCTAGAGGTGTAATCACCACAAATGGCATCACAGCCCACGTTTTACTGTACCTGCACTGGGACTCCTTCCTACTGAGGAACTCTGGTAGTGCACCAACTGCGTCAGTCAATCAGAGACCATTACACAGCTGTTGTCTCCCACCAGTGGACTAAGGAAGTCTGCATGAATGAGTATATAACTGAGTGTAAGGGGGTCTAACTTACACTATCTTCTGTGTCACTCGGAACACTCCACCACAGCCCTCCAGTTCCGCAATACATGTGAATCCAAATGTCAGCATAGGGCTTGAACTCCTTGCTCTCTGCTACTTGCAACTGCTGAGGTAAAAGGGTGTGGGCTTGGAAGAAACATTTTAAGAACTGCCTTTTCAAGTGAGCAAAAGGACACAATGAAGCTGCAGGGACGTATTGAGGTCTCTGGTGCCTGGGTGTCAAGCCTACACTGGCGCCCACCCCTCAGGCCTCACGCCCCCCAGCAGGGCAGGAGAGGTCCCAGCACTGCCCCCCTGCTGCTCCAAGGAGGGGAGGTCTTTACCTGTGGGGGGAGGGGCACAAATACAGGCTTGGCTCCGCCGCCCCGCACTTACCCACTGCTGCGTGGCGCCCGCCTCTCCTGCTCCAGCCCCGTAGCCCGGCGCTGGCTCAGACTGGGCAGCCTCATCCCTCCCAGCCTGAAGGGAAAGCGCCGGGATGGCTCCTCACAATGAACAGGGGGAGGGAGAGGCACTGAGGGGCGCCCTTCAGAGCCTCCTGCATCCCCCACCTCCTGCGTGTGGTGAAGGGCCAGCCTGGTGCCCCCCCCGCAGGTCAGTGCTTGGGGGTCTGACCTCTCCCACCCCCCTTCTCGGTATGCCACCGCGAAGCTGCTTTTCAAAATTGCTGAGGATCAGTGGCTTTTTTTGAGTGATTTTTCTTGATTTGTATTATTCCTTTTCCCCTCCTAGTTTGAAAGTTCCTCTTCCGCCTGTTGTTGTCCTTCCTACTAAGTCCTGTGTGCAACATCTCCAGAAGTAGTGCAGCTGGATGTCGGTATCTCCCTCCCTCCCCTCTCTGCTCCTTGCTGCAAGAAATGAAAATAAATTACAGCACTGTACTGTCCTCCCTCTATTCATCTGTGGAGAGAGTTTTCAAGTTCTTTTAATTATTTAGGATGAGTTTATGCCTGGTAGTGGCCAAGACCTCCTGATGAGAATGGAGAGGAAAGATGGTCTTGAAGTTAAGGCATAAGACTAGGACACAGAAAATGTAGGTGAAATTAGCACTCTTCGAGATTCCCCATGTGACTAGATCTCTCTGGGGCACAGTTTCCCATCTGTGAAATGGGGATAATGTTTCCTTTCCCCCTATTTAGACTGTAATTTTTTTTGTGTTAGAGACTGTCTCTTACTATGTGTTTTATACAGTGCCTAGCATAGTGAGGTCGCAACTTCTTAGTAATACTATAATACACAATAATATTCTACACCCAAACCTGCACTCCTTTCTTTCACTTCCAGTTGTTATCTCCTGACTTTCTTTTCTCCAATTTTACAAAAGCAACATGACTTCCCTACTGTACAAGCCTTCTTTTAACAGGCCTGTCTCATGTATGAGTACAAAAGATTTCAGTAGGGTAGCCCTCCCTTTATAGCTAGGGAAGGAATAAATGACCCAGGTATTTTTCCATGCTGGGTGGTGTCTGGGACACTCACAGGTGAAAGGGTAACTGATATAGTTTCCAGCTTAGTGAATAATTTTCAAGAGGATTCTAGGTGCCTCTCCCCAGTATGCTCTTTGCTTCCCAAAACATTTCACCTGGAACAGATACAGGTGAATACTGTGATAGAAATAGATAGATAGATAAAATCTCCAGAAATACCCTTCTCTTTAAACTACAGATGGGAAAAGACTTTAATTCTCTCTGAGTGATAACATGTTAGGGTCTATCACTAGTGCACTATAACCAGGAAAGAATTTGCCTCTCTCGCCAGTTCTACACTGAAGTTGCTGCAGACCTTCCAATCATTTTCTTTGCAGGAAATAGCACATCTCAGGGGTTCCATAGCAGAACATGCTTAGTGACTTATGAGGTCTGAGCTGATAGAATGGGAGAGGTTCTACTGTAGTAATGAAGTAACATCTGGGGTAGGAGATAGCTTTTAGAAAATGGACTCTTCTTTGATGCATGATACACATATTAGAGGTAAACTGAAACTATAGTATTTAGTTAGATAACTAAAGAGTTATATATAGATCACTGTTCATTTTAAACAACTTTTAAAAACAGAATTTCTATTCTGTTTTAAACATAAAGTTGCCTGATTTTCTCATGCGTTCCCATAGTGGTTGCATTTCCGGTGCTCTAATGTACAAAATCAGACTTTCAAGGTGGCAGCTTCATTTTTGGATCTTATTTCAAAAAACAATAATAATAACAGCAGACTTCTAGTCCTGCCTCTAGCTAACGAAGCAGAACAAAGGATCGATAATTGTTTTTTAACTCTTGGGACGCCAGAGTGTATGGTGGTGGGCATTGATGTAAGAAGCTAGAGCAACAGATTCTATTTGCTTTTCTTTGTTTTTGTTTCTGTTTTTGTTTTAATTCACTGACTTAAGGGTTTTTTTGTAATTATTATATCCCACTTCTGTTTTCCTTCAAAGGGGATGGAGACTTCATATCCCAATAATGGGGGCTTTACTGCATGAAGGCCAGTTTCTATAGGCCTTTGTGTACCACTTGTCATTGGTGGAATTGCATTAACTCACACAAGTAAGGATTGCAGAAACTGGTCTTTAGCAATTGGCTGCATTTTTTTGGTCTTTCTGAATCGATCCAAATAATCTTTTTCTTTCTGTCCCTTATTTCTATCCCTGCTCTTCTTCCTTCAGCAGTTTCTCTCCCCGTTTTTCTTGATTATGGATCAGAATTAAATCATTTTTGACCTGGGATTTTTGATAGAGAAAGCAGAATGGCAAGAACTAAAAAGCTATGCCCAACCACACTCCTTTGCAATGCCGGTCAGGCAAAGTTCAGGTCCTGGCCTGGCAACCAATTGCATGTGTTCTGCATTCACTTTACAAACACCCTGTGGGACTGTGAAAACTTCATCCTTCTGGGGTCAATGCAAGTGTTGGTCAAGAAGTAAAGAACAATAGGAATATGACGCACAAATCTGCTCATCTCTTATTAATATAGATCCAGGCACCATGAGCTAGGTGGATTTCATTATCTCGTTCACTGCCCACTGTACCAGCACCATCCTCCTCAGCAAAAGGCAGCCCTTCTGCTACCAGGTGCAAGGCAAGCTCCGTCACTAGGTGGTTGCTGAGGGCTGCAGAACACTTAGTGCTTTTTGACTGAGCAATTGCAGTGCTGTGAGGGGGCAGATATTTCACAGTTAGCTTGAGGGAGCCAAATCTGGTCAATTACGTGTTGTTCTATTCATGGAGTAACACAACAAAAGGATTACAATGAATATTCCTCGAACAAAACTTCAAAACATCAAATGTTATGGCTGTGACAAAAAATCACCCCCAAAGACAAGCGTATTCAAAGAAGACAGTGAAATCAAATCTTCAAGCTGGGTGTATTGGGTTCAAGTCTCACAGCACAATTTGTGCTCATCTCTAATGCCAATACTATGATGTATTACTGGGGTGGAAATGGGGAGATGAACTACTGGCGATGAGCTGATTAAAGCAAATTCTCTCGTAAACTTTTCCGGTGTCTGCCCAATGGCAATTCTGAAGAAACTAGAGAATGTCTTTGGTGAACTGCCCTGCAATCTTCTCAGCAAAATAGGTTCTGCTATCCCAGGCTGTTTGTGAGCTATTCCTGGGTGCATGATGGCTGCTGCATTCTCCTGCACAGTCACTGCACTGCAGCATCCAACTCATTTGCTTTGTCAAGTGCTTGGGATTATCTGAAATAAAAAAAGGTGCTGATTTAAAATCAAACTCTGTATTCTGTGAAATAAAATAACCCCTCTCAGCTCAATCCTCAGAAGTGGCTGAGCTCCAGGCAGCACAGAACCCAAGGGGAGAAGGCAAAGGTGGCTCTAAGCTACCTTTGTGCTCCCCCGTACGTTACTGGTGACACGTTGCTGGAGTAGCACTAAGATCCTGCCCTGCATCCCTCTACACTGAGGTTGGAGGAAGGCCAGTATAGAGACAGTTACACTATGCTACCTGGAGATTCCATGATGCCAGGGAAATTCCCAAAACCCAGTTAAGCCGGCTTTCCACTGCACTGAACAGTAAGCAGGCAGAACAGGGCCCAGGATCCGGTTCTCTATTTGTGGGCCTGTACGCTGTGTGACAGCCAGAAATGAGCAAAAAGCCACAACCTCAAGCAAACAATAAAACATGGAAGAGCCCGCCAGCCACCTGTGACCAGGCATGCCCTTTCCCACTCCCAGGGCTGGCCCTGGGTTTTGAAGGACTGTCTGCAAACGAACTCCTAGGGTACTCCATCCAGCCCTCTCCCCAACCCTGACCTGCTCTGCCCACCTCTGCGTGCTCACAACAGTGTCTTGGCCACGTCTCTTTGTGAGGCTCAGGCAATCCATGCAACAGGTACAAGAGGTAGAGCCAAAGTACAGCTTCCCGAGTGGGCAGTGGAGGAGAGAAACGAGGGTAGTCAGTCATTTCCATTGGGACCAGACAAGAACATGGGTGGAGAGTCAGAGATAATAGTCTGTCTCAGATGTGTGCACGTGCTGTGGGGCCACCCCTGTTCATCACCAGGAGTCTGGATTGATTTTAGGATTTATCTTCAGTTATTAGCACGAAGGAATCCTCCTTGAGAAGCATGTAGAGAGTTACAGCTTTAGGATAATGGCAATAGGAAGCAGCTTTATCTAACCAAACTCTCAGAATTCCAGGCAGCACTTTAGAATCAATCTCCTTGGAACATTCCAGCAAGGATTTAGGCAGAACTATTACCATTCCTCTGAGTTATAGTGGGGAGAACAGGGAGGAATGTAAGGCCATCACAATTTTGGGCCATTTCAACTCAAGTTGGAGTCTGATGTTGCTGACATCCTCCCCCTGTAAGAGCAACAACACTGTGCTCTGATGGAGACTCACCTCCAAGGAGAGCGTGAGGTGATTTTCCTTCTGGCCTCCCTCAGGTTTATGATCGGGGAAAACAGTTCTGTTTCTGTTTGGATATTCCCTGCAGGTGGAGGCTGCCAAGGTGCTCATTGGTTCAACATAACCCCTCTGAGAATGTGAGAAATCTCTCATGGCAATAATCTCCACCCGAGAGGCTTTTCGACTGCATCAGAGGCTGTCATAAATAAGGGCCAATTCTGGCCCTTCATGTCTTTTTCTTATTTAATTTTAGTAAAGAGGACAATTGCAACTACTCAGTCTACTCAGAGATCCTCCTGCTTCTTAGAGTGTGTCTTGAAGAAGGACACAACAGCACTGACAAAAAGAGAGATGTATAAGATGCATTGGTTTTAAGCACATTATCAAGATGAGATTAAAAATAAACTAACATTTCTCTGTATTAGCATTAACAGCTGATATGAGAGGAAACTTCAGGAACCAATCTGCCTCCTGCTCTTGGATAGTGGCTATTATTTCTATCTAGTCAATAGTTCCTTCTTGTTTTAACATACCTGAGAGAGAGGGTTTGATCCAAAACCCAATGACATCAAAAGAATGACTCCTGTTGACATCAATGTGCTTTGGACAAGAGATGTGGAGTTTTATAATCCATAGTTTACTGAAGTGAATGGGAAAATCTACTACTGAGTCATGATCCTATTTGGATTAGGTTATTTTGCATCCTTGAAGACTGGAAACAGTGTTATGTTCTCACATTGCAATAAGAATATAGTGCTTAGCAGTGTCAGTCATTGGTTTTGTATGATTTCTTGTCTGAAGGAAAGGAAAATAAATGGGTAAGATTCATGATGGTGGTAAGCACATGATTTTCTATTTGTGCAACTTTGCCCAATGCTTATTTTGTGATCAAGTCAAACATGGCAAGCAGAACTTTGGACTTGAAGAGAAACAAAGTATATCTGTCAGTTTGGGCTGGTTCTTAAGTGAAACTAACTAGAATTTTAGAAAAGGGAGAAAAATATTTATCACAATACTAATGAAATCCAGGAAACTCCAGCAGGGTTACTTTAGAAATAAGAAAGCAGCCTTTTAAAAAACGTTGAATATAAAAGCCTATGATTAAAGTTAGAATCTATTGCAACCTTAACTCTTGGCGGTATATTTAAATATCTAAGCCATGGTGACTCAATATACAGTGATGAGTTGGAAGCTGGCAGTACGGTTACCAAGTAGGATTATGGGATAGCTCTCAAAGGGAGTGGAAATTCCATTGCATGTGTCTGTTTAGAAGTAGATGAGATAAAACACTAGGAAATGTTCTTTATAGAACATTCTTTTACAGGAAGGACTAGGTGACCAAATAAGGCACTTCCATCTCTAATTTCTAGGACCATGCATCCAGGGGTAAACACACATCCTAGGCTATTAGAATCAGCATTCGGTGAGAAGGGGAATGTTGGCCAAGACATGCTGTTGAAAGGTGACCTGGGAATCTCTTATGTCCATCTATCTTTCCCCATGCCCCTTTGTCTGTCTTGTCTACTATTTAAATTGCAGGATTTTCCACAACACAGACTACCTCTTAATACATTTTGCATAGGACCTAGCACAATGGGGCCCTGATTTCAGCTGTGGCCTCTAGGCACTATAAAGTAAATGGGAAAAAACAAGTCAATAAGAGTCATTGACTTAAGTGACTGTTGGATAAGGCTCTAAAACAGAAGTCACCTTCAGAAAGTCACCATTTTTGTGGGTGATGTGAATCAGCTGCTTTTTAAAACAATACATATCACTATGAAATAATTACCTCGTAGTGCTACAGGAAACTCCTTTGGGGTGTGGAAACTGCTAAAGAGATGGTCCTGTGCCATTCTCTGATATTGCACAGTTAACTCATGTCAAAGCTATAAGTGTGAGAGGAAGTCAAGTCAGCAGGAATGAGTTTATAATCATTAAACTCAGATCTTGGCAAATTTTTCTCTATCTTGGTTTCTGTGCGAAATTTACAAGCTCATAAAAACTGGGTAAATAATACCAGAAATCGCTTTCTATAAATGCATACACAAGCCCTGAGGAAAATGTAAATTGTTGGAGTTACGAGAATTTGGTGGCGGGGGAGGAGAGAGAGAGTGTTTGTGTTGGAGGGTGAGGGTGGTTAGAGATTTGAATTAAAATACTGAGCAAGAAAAAATAAAAACACAAAAATGAACACACAGTTTATGAAGAGAGACAAACAGTTTCCAAGAACTGTAGCAAAGATTTAATATCTGTATTTGGGGCCAGGTAAACAGTTCAGGGAGTTATTGCAAACCTGGCCCATAGAGAGGGGTTTGTATTCTCTAAAAGCACACAAGCCTCTTGTTTGCAAATGTAACATATTCAGGCCCTAGCCCAGTCAAATCTCACAACCCAAGCAATGTCATCCTGGTCAGTAGTTGGATAAGAAAGCATCAGGCAGTGGAGCTAGTGATTCAGTAATAGGCCCTTTTCTAAGGGTATGTTTACACTTCAAAACGGGAGGCGCAGCTTACGGAGACGTATCTGTGCTAGTTCTGATCACGCTATGTTGCTTAAAAATAGTGTAGTCACAGTGGCACAAGAGGTGCTGCCCCCACTGCCACAGCTACATGTTATTTTTAGTGTGCAAGCTGGATCAGAGCTAACCTGGGTATGTCTCCCCAAGCTGGGAATTACAGCCCAGCTGCAAGCGCAGACATACCAAAGTCAGCACTAAGCCAATTTCCTAACATGGAGGGGGCCCTATGCTCCTGGAAGTGATGTTTTTTTGGATGAGTTGTAAAATAAAGGTATTGATCACTCATAGCTAGCTTCCAAGGTAATAATCTATATTCTGTCTACCTAAATTCTCCGTGTGCACTTTCAGTTGGCAATATCATTCTTCACTTCCTTTACCGAAGGCTGTTGTACAGTGTCACTGTTAAATAGTTGCTGCATTTCTGTGGGGGATAAATGATGTCTATATATACGATAATTTGTATAGTGCCTGGGAGATGCTTATGGATGTAAGCCACTATTACGGTACATGAAGTGATTCTATAGTTCTCTCTGTCCAGAATTTCAATCTATTCTCTATCCCCCTCTAATTTTGAATTGCAGGCAGTGATTAGTCTGAAAATATATATGGTTATAATGGACTAGGAGAAGATTTTTTTTTCCCTCTTGGAAACTTGGAAGGTAAAAGATAAAACATTGATTTGTTTAAATAAAAATAGCTGTATTTTAAGCATTACGGCACCTGTTCTAAGAACACAACATTTCACACCTGTATAGACGTTTCTATACATGGGCAATTTCCATGGAAAGGGCACTTAAAAAGTTATGAATGAATTTTCCTTATTTTGAGTGGATATCTGCCAGCTGTCTGGCAATTAACATTTTAATTGCCCAGTGATTAAAGTTTTAATTAATGAGCAATTAGCACTTGACGTTTGAAGAGCAAGGCATTTAACAGCATTGTAAAAACTGCCAGGAGCAAAAGATGGCAGAGCTGGGTGTGTCACGGAAGAGCAATGAACAAGGGGTAGGGTCTGGAAGGAGGGAAGATGGACAGGAACGGGGTTTAAATTCCGAACTTTGTGTTCAGTCATTTTTGGCTGTGGACAGACACTTAAGGTTTGGCTGGGGATTCAAGGATGGAAACTGTCTGAGTAGCTGAGCTGGCTAGGGAGCAGGTATCTGTAAAACAATCATGGCTGCTTCAGGAAAACGTTGCATGCCCAACAGAGAGAGCTTTAAATGACACTCTGCCTTTCTCTAGGCAGTATGCAGTGACTATCACACAAGCTCCTGATAGCGTAAGAAATCAGAGATTTACAAACAACAAATTGTATTCCAAAACAACAACATGACTCTAAAGCTAGTCAAACAATTTTCAAATTAAAAAAATCAGTTGACATGAAATTTTGAAAATTGGGGGCGGGGGGGAAGAAGCAGGCAAAAATGTTGACCAAATATTCATTGAATGTTTAGCCTGGTTTTCAACCAGCTAAAAAGAAGGTTGACATTTTTAAAAACGAAAAATATTATTTTTAAAAAAACCTTTTCAGAACTGTAAAATTTTAAATTTTGGGTGAAAATGGAATATATTTTGGGAAACAATGTTTTCTGTTTTGTTTTTTAACCACCTTCAAAAAACCTCAAAACACCAACTTATAGCTAAGTCTGTTAAGTGCAATTCAAAGTTGTACCATTAAACACATAATCACACTTGTAAAAATACCCACAACCCAAACATCAAGAAACTGAAAATTATAAACTAAGGTAAAATAAACCATCTGACAACCAACCTTGGGTTCTGCATTCAGGAATAATGATTCTGGAGAGTTCCACTCCTTGGATAAGTTCATGTTAGATATAGCTAGGCTTGGCAGAATTACATTGTTTATAATGTTGACAGATAATATAGATGTTTGTTTAAGCGTTTAAAAAAAACCAAATGTATTAATTTTAAATGTTCCCAATTGTGGGAAATGATGAGTTTTAAGCATTTTTAATGTTTTTTTTTGATTTCAAATTTTCACATTTGCAGGGCATTATAATGGGGTAGGACAATAGGGCGGAGTCAGAAAATAATGACAGTAGAAACTGAGATTCAAAAAGGTAAAGCTTTACAACTGTTAAAACACAAAATCGTTAACATCACATGTCAAAATATACAAAGTAAATATCCTGGAATCAAACAGGAATAAGTTCTCAAAGCAGCGTTTTTCTTACTTTGCCTGTTTGTTCAATTTAATTGCTGTCGATGGATATATTTTTTGTCAGTTTCTGTGTGTACACTGAAATCAATCCTTACCAATAGCAATCTAATGCTCCTAAGCCTGGACCTACCATAGACGTGACTCACTGGTCTGCAGAGGAGCGAGTACTGACTGCACTGTTTATCAGCATCCCAATAGACTCAGCCGTAGCCTACAAGGAAACTGTATGATAAACCACTACAGCTGGAAGGTGGCCTTACACTTACTGTAGGTGGAATCTGGGCCATACAAGATGTGACTTCCTAAATAGATGTGGTGGCTCCCAACAGGGCGACAGTTCTTTCCCTGTGACAGTATTAGATTCTCAAACTGAGGCTCTCCTCTGGTCCTGAATCAGCGAGAAAACATCTAGGTCCTATTATTTTTATTTGTATTGTGGCAATGCTGAGGAGCCCCCGTCATGGACCAGGCCACCATTCTGGTAGGCGCTGTACAGTCTCAGAACAGCAAGATGGCTCCTACCCCAATGAGCTCACAATCTAAATCAGTGGTGCCCAAACTTTTCCTGTGTCACCCCCTTACCAGTAATGGAATCTGTCCATGTCCCGTCCCTCCACCCCCCCATTACTGCACAGCAGAGGCGCTTGGGCTGAAGGTGGAGCTGGGGGAAGAACTGGGGATAGAAGAGGAGCTGGGGCTAGAGGCAGAGCTGGGTTGGGGGTGGAGCAGGGGGCAGAATGGAGCTGCGGCTGGGGTCAGAACTGGTCTGGGGGCAGAGCGGGACAGGATGGCGCTCCCTCCCCACCCTTCATGGGGGCTGGCCTTTGCCCCACCGTGTGCCCGTCCCGCCCCCCCTCCCAAACATTCTACTGCACCCCCCAGTTTGGGGACCACTGATCTAAATAAAAGCTTACAACCCAAGTGAACGATTTCCTTGCTCAGTGCAAGATTGTTCCCTACAATATATTTTCTAGGTTTTGTCCTGGGTACTGTTTTGCAACAGACTGTACTTTGATTAAAGCTGATACTGAAAAGTCTTTGGCTCCATTAGTTTGTGCCACTCGCTGAAACCTCTCTTCCCATTTTTTTTCCAGCCAGGCTTTTCCCCGCTGCTCAGCGGCTTAAGAGATCATCATCTGACCCTGTTGATCCAGTGCTGCAGAACTCGCTGGATGATGTGGACATGATTTTTGAGGTTCAGTACATGGGGGCAAGGGCATCCTTCAGTCCCTATACTGGAATAGTGTCATTGTTTCCCATTCATCACATCCTCCCCATTTCACCATATCTCTGAGCTCTTCCCCAGCCTCAAACCCTAATTACTGGTCACTGTGCCATCTCTCACATTTAGTAGCCTCGACTTGGTACCAAACAGAGAGGGATTAGAGACATGTACTTTTCAAAAGTATAAAATATCCTTATTTCAGATTCTAGGTACATGTACGTTCAACGAATTAAAATTTACCTAAATTTGAGCAACACTCAATTCAACTACGTCCTCCCAGCTCTTGGATAAGCCTGGGCTTGGCACCTGGAGTTCAATAAATGTGAGTCCTGTTGGACCAACAGGGAAGCTGAGATCCAGAGCCAATGCTCCCACTGAAAATACCCCATTCTCTGCCCCCTAGCCAGTAACCATATAGTGCCAGTTTGATTCCTTGATCCAAAACATCGATGCTTGGCACCAGCACCGTGCCTACCAGTGTCAAGGAATGAAAATGAAAACTAAATCTCCCAGGATACCATGACTATTTCATTTCTACAGAGCAGACTCAAGTCCTCTGTTCAGGTCACATTTGAAAATGATTCTGGTGCGTTCACCTTAGTATAGATTACGAAGATGGTGTATGATCTGTCACAGTTCAGCATGACTGAAAAAGCAAGGGTATCGCAGGCCAATATTAAGGTACATTGGTAAAGCAGTGTAGTGGGTCTAGAACTGGAAGGGCAGGAGTGGTAAAGATCAAGAGTTAGTTCAACAATAGGTAGATAGGTAGGAGGGTGAGTGGGTGGACTGAGCAGACTAGCATAGTAAGCAGAAGATGAGCAATAGTGAGAATTATTCACACAGTTGGGAGTGTGGGTGGTGAGGTGGGAAAGCAGGAATGGACAAGCAGGATCAATACTGCAGATGCTCATCTACCACCATAGGTGATGCCTCATCTATCAAATGCCACTGTGATGGCCAGAGGATAAGAATCTAGATAGATAACCATTGAGTTAAGACACAGTAGTGGAATTGTAGAGGGAAACTTGCACAGTGTCTTTCTACTCTACCTGTCTCTAGCCAAGGTTTATTAGTTCTTTGCCTACATTTTATGAAAGAAAAGAAATAAGAAGAAGCTCTAAATTCATTTGTACTTTGTTTTTAGACTATCAGAGGCTAAAGAGCTTTCTGTGTTCTGATTTTGTACCAGTTTCTTTTAGCTGAGCTTGAAATTGACAAAGGCCTGAGGATCTCCATCAAAGACGAGGAGCTGGCTTCGCTGAGAAAGGCCAAAGAATTTGACACTGTCTGCAATGATATTATCCCCAAGAGCATTACAGAGGTTCGTCGGTTGAGTGCCAGGCTGTCTGACTATCCAAGGGTCCTAAAGAAAGATGATTTTGAAAGGACAGTGTTGACCATGGTCTACGCAGCCTACAGAGCAGCTCGATCCCGGAAACACCAGAAGGACTCTTGGGTCGAATCCTTCGTCAGTCTCTACAAGGCCCTGAAGCATGACTTGATGTTCTCATACAGCAAAAAGCCACTGCACTGAAGGAGTTTATCCACCAGGAATGCAACAAGCTCTGCTGATAAGGGGACACATAGCACGTCCACCACTTTATTCTGTAAACAATTTGTCTATGTAGTTAAAGATTCTTTATTCGCTAGCACCCCCTAGTGGGTTCCTGTTATAGAAACACATTAAACAGGAAAAACCTCCTCTGCTTCAGTTCCTGGAATGCATTCTCATGTGGGCATAGAGGAATGTTCTATTACTGAGGTAGAAGGGAGTATACACATCTATATACATATTTAAAGGTATCCTCAAAGGATGAAGGAAGGGCACGTTCATCTGGCAAGTTTTGGGTGAAGTTTTAGAAACCCTATTCCTGATTTGGAAAGTAGTAGGTATTTTGAAGTCACACTAGCCCAGGGGTTCTCAAATTTTTTTTGCTGGGACCCACTCTGAAAATGTTTCAGGCTGTGACAACCCCCCTTCCCTTCATTTAAATCACATGGAATTCCAGGATTGTTTCCTGATTGATCAGTCACATGGTGAGAATTGTGAATGCAGAATAGAAAAACATTCATGCTGACTTGATCATGAGCAAATCATAGGCTAAAATTTTCTTGCACAAATGATTTAACAAACAATTGCAAATTATGAATAAATTCATAAAAATCATGATCTTTTATGGATAATTCATCGATAGAGGAAAGGCCTGTACTCATCAGGTAACTTATTTGCAACGAACAGTTCAACCTGGTCTAATGACAATGCCCTAAGTTTTAAAACAGATTATACTAATGCTGTTTATCGTCTGTTAGACATAGTATCTGAGCACTTCTGAAAATCCCCTTTAATATTGGCACATATGCTCTGTCACACACTACACTCAGTCTTTCTCTCTTTAATCATCTAGTTTAGTTAATATTCTAAACTTTATATCTAGAGATAGGCCCAAACCAAAACCGGAAATGGTGGTGGTTGGATTTTAAGGGCCAGATTCCAAGCCCCATTCTGCTCCTTTTGCATCACTCAGGCTGTACAAAAGGAGCAGAAATCTCCTGCAGGTCCCCTATTGTGAGAATATTCCACTGGGCAGGTGATTCCCCAGTAAACATGGAGCCAGCAAAGCCACTTTCTACACCTCCCTCTCTGGAGCTTCTGCAGACAGGGTGTAGGGGACAGTCAAGGGCAAGCAGGGGAAGTTGTTAGAGCACAATGTGCTCTTGCAATCCTCAGCTGGCATATGACCACTGCAAGGCCATTGCCTGCTGATGCTGTTTAAAGCTGCCCTAAGATTAGAGTTTGCCAAAGTTATAAGAAACTGAAAATAGGGGCTTATAACGGTAAGCGTGAGGCATCTTTAACAACTGGTGAAACTGTGTTTGTGTGAGAGAGAGTATTCATACATAAAAACACTCTGTGGTGCATCCTTGAAAACTGGCTGACACATAACACATCCAACAGAAACTTTCAAAGTGAAAAGCAAAGCCACATAGCAATACAGACCTTCCACTCCTCTGCCCGGACCAACACAACTCATTGCTAGCCAAACCACCAAATGCTACAGCCTTAATTAACTAATTTTAAAAGGTTAGTTAAATTTAAAAAGGACCGCAGCCTTCCAGAATGCCCTTTCCCAAACTCCCACCACCACAGGCAGGGCAGAAAATGTCCCACATGTAATGTCTCTTCTGCACTGTTCGGCATACCCAGGCTCACATATTGCACAAACTTGTGCATTATTCTGTTTTTCCTGGAGGGCATGGGAAAGGAGTAGAGGGGAGCAGCTATATAAGTCTTATTTCTTAAAAGCAAACACAAACTATATGTTTTTTTTCCTGCTGTATAATTAATTTGCTATTGGAGGGTAATTACCATTGAGTTTTCACACTGCTTTTATTCTGTGCTCCCATTCCGTTCCCTAGAATGACATCTCCAGGGAGAGACAAGAACTAGAGTATCCAGGAGCTCCCCCCACAGCCAGCAGTCCTATCCTGTTCCCTACAGTGACAACAGCCAGGACTGGGGTGGCAAGTTTTAATTAGAATTGACTACACAGAGAAGTCTCCCCCACACCAGGTGGTACTATACTGCAAGCAGGGTTCATCTGCCAATAAGCATCATAAGTCCCTGAGAAAATTACCAGTACAAATATTGTTTAGAACGTCCTAACATTCTTGATGGATTACTGTACCTTACAAATGTCCTTTATTTCTTCACTGTTAAATTAAGTCTTCTCGAGTTTATCCCTTCCCTCTGCCCCAATTTCTGTGGATAATGTAACAAAAGAGAAATACTACTATCACTCAGATTGCCCAAGTTTATTTAATACAGAATCATTAATGAAGTAATAAAACTATAATCTAGAACTACTTGACTGTCTGGCGTATTTGTTAACAGAAGTGACTCCACTGAGGATATGGGGCAAGTTGCAGATGTAACATGTCCTTATTTCAGGAGCTGATTTATTATTTAACTACCCTG
The DNA here is from genome assembly GCF_026122565.2 of Emydura macquarii macquarii. NCBI lineage: Eukaryota > Metazoa > Chordata > Testudines > Chelidae > Emydura > Emydura macquarii. The sequence goes on from NW_027133667.1 coordinate 6,156,101, forward strand.
CAGCATGCCCTCAGTCCCTGGATATCTTCGATCAGTGGAGCTCCAAACCCACAAAGCATAACCACTAGAGATGGGCAGGAAACAGGATTTCTGTTCAACAGGAAATTCCAGGACTTGGACACTTGTTTTCATTTTTAATTGTTTACAAAGGGTAAAAATATATTTCATTTTGATGTTGAAACATTGTTATATAAAATATTAAATGTGGTATACAGATGTAAAATAATATGAAAATTAATAGAATAGCCAAAAATGAAACAAAATTTTTTTTTGCCTTATTGAAACTAAACATTTCAACATTATCAAAATGAAATGAATTGTTTGTGTTCTTCCATCAAAAATGTTGTTGAAATCAACACAGTCCCACAAAATGTTTTGCTTTCAATCAAACTGCATTTTCTGATGGAAAATTACTCCTGTGGAAAATGTTTCAACCAGCTTTGATAACCACGCTGCCAGGACATCTGGATAAGTTTAGTGGCTGGAGCTCTTCCCCCTTACAGGAAGAATAGCCAAGTGATTGGCTACACAAGTTTTCAGCAGCCCACAATGTTTCCTCAGAAATGGGTTTGTGACCTGTTGGAATAGAAGTCCCCGTCATTCAGTGCAAACCATTTGACACTCGCAGTGCTCTGGCTGGGCAGAGGCACTCCCCACTCCGGCAAAGTGGAAAGCACTGAGCAAACGGATCAACAGTATGGTAGATTGAGGAGGAGAAAGTATAGGGAAAAAGCTCCCCATAGGGTACTGACCTTTTGCCCAGGCAAAGGGTACAGAGCTATGTATAGGAGCAAGGGTAGAACCGAGAAGGGGGGAGATGGTCTCTCACTTTGGAAAGGAGGAGGTAAGAAATAAGGAGTGGAGTTCCCCACTTTTCCTTCAGCTAAGAAAGAGGAGAGAGTCATAGCATTCCGTACAGTGGAGCACTCTGACTCACGAAAGCCCTCCCTGCACAGTATCTCTCCTAGACTTGCTCAAACGCATGCACAGATTGTCTGATCTTCCCGGGAGAGAAGAAAGCAGTAGTGTCATCTTTATTCCCAGATCTCTTTCTAGCGTAACTTGATTAAAGCCTGGAATTGTTTGGCTTTCCCTAGCTCGGTCTCAGACCCACTGACTGTAAGAGACTTACACATAAACTCAGTGCTTCTCTAATGTGACAAAGACCCACTGTCCTTAAGAGCTTTCTATTCCATATCCTCAGTCATGCAAGCACAAACTGTAATGGGTTGAAACACTGCCCTCTTAGGGTAGTTTCAAGGTCCCTACACTTATGGCAACTTCAGATGTCTCCTCCTTAGCGCATGGGCTGAAGCAGCAAGAGTGAATATTTGACTGCAGCATGGCTTATAATTCTGGATTTACCCTCTGAGCACCCGCCACAGAAGAATTGTCCTGTAAGCCGTATTCTCCGTTGCCCTGCATTTTGTGCAGTCATTTAACTCTGGGCAAAGTTGCTGTAAAAACCCTGCCATATCAGAATGGTGGCCTTTTTCATCCACTTTGCACAGGTGTGACTGGCAACGCAGGTGCAAGGCAGTGGAGAACATGATCCTGTGTCTCTGAATTCTTCAGCAGACTCTGCATAGGTCTCAGCTTCCCAGTTCTACAGTGTGGGGGCAATGGGGGATAATAATGACCTCAAAGAGGGGCAAAGTGAGAGATTTCATTTTTCCTCCCTTGTGTTCAAATGTCCCATCATTGCCTCACGTCTCCCTTCATGAGCCCATCTCTCTTCACTGCTGCCCCTTTACCCATCTCTGTGTCCTTCGGATTCAATTCCTTTGCTCACAAGCTCTTCAGACATCAGTGATGGGTTGCAGCGGTGGGGAACTGAGTAATTCCAAGACTATGGGTGGTGATGAGAGAGCACAGGAGGGGGAATAATTTTGTCTGTGCTACTGGCTGGCCTGAGCCAGCTCCTTGGCCAGCCAGCAGGAACTCACGCCCAGCCAGCTCCTGCGGCAACCATCAGTGGTGGTGCACGTACAGCTGCCTGGGCTCCACCTGTAGAGCAAAGTTTTTCCCCTGGCTGCCGGCAGCGCTGACTGGTTTCCAGCATGGCTGGAGCAGAAGTCGGACAAGTTGAACCTGTTTTGGAGCACGACCCTCCCCCAAAACACTTTATCTGCTGGGTGTGGTTCCCCAGGAAATTCTGCCTGCTTGAGATATACACCCAATGGGTCCCCACAACCTATGGATGCAGCAGGCCGGTGGATTCAACATGCCTTTTAAATCTCAAGTCCTGTCAGCCCCTTCCTCATTAATGATATCAAGATTAATGCTAAAAGGCTGAGCTCATGGAGGCGCTCCCATAGCTAACCCATTAGAACCCTGGGGTTGGGTTGCTTTGGGTTCTGAAGGTGGGTCTGATTTCCATGGACCCTGGCTGATATTTGTGTATACATAGGCACAGATTGCAGCACATCCCTTATGAATTAATAGCCTCAATAAATGAAGCAACAGTGATCATGAAAGGGAAAGTATGTTATATAGAAAACAATGTTTGTTTATTTATCAGCAGCTCCTGGGCCTTGAAATAGTCACGCTGTTCAGAAACTAAGAAAGAAAAGGCCTTTCTTTGTGAGAGGGCGTTGATGTTTGTTTTCGCAAACATCCTGATTGGTTTTTGGATAGTGGGCGACACCTCTACCATGTGCCATTCTCCTCACCGGCGAATTATAGTTGGACGAGCCTTTTTAATGAGTTTTTATCTTGAGACTGAGGATAATCTTTGCAAGAACTGCTGCCCTGTGAATTCCAGGCTGAAGAAAAAGTAGGGGAAAGGTAAACTCAACTTCAAAAAGAAAATTTATAAGGAAGAAATTTGAACAGAGCACATAATTAAAAGCTGGAAGTGCAGGAAGACTTTTAAAAAGAATACTACATGTTTCCCTCAGCCCTTTTAAATTTAAACTGTTGCTATTAACAAGGAAGAAAAGAAATCCAGTGTTGGAAAATTTAGGCTATAGTATTAATGAACAGAGAAGAGAGATTTTAGAGCATACTGTGGGTGGCTATATAGATATCAGACTTGGTTTACCGAGAGCAAGACTTACATCACTGAAAACCAGATGATGGAAGGAACAGAGGCTTTATAAACCAGGGATGAGAAAACAAATGCATCAACTTCCCTGATTCTGAATAAAAACACCACTACCAGAAAGACCACTATGCTCCAGCTTGCAAATCTATGCAGGTTATGGTGTGACAATCATAAGGATATGCTACTAAGCCCTACTTAAACCTGATTTTAAAAAAGGTTAGCAAATTTGATAGGGTTTTTTTTAATATATATATATATATATAACAGAAAAAGAATATATCTATTAACAAAGAAATTTCAGGGGCGGGAAGGTGGGGAAAGGAGTTGACACAGTGCAGTCAGAACCCTTTCCAAGACATCAGGGCAAAGCTGAAGAAGGAGCTGGATCTGAAGTAGGAGCATCTGAGGAAAACAAGGACAAATCCAAGGAGGAGAGAAACCAGTAAGTGAAGCATTATGGCATTGGTGAAGGAGCTCCTCAGGGCCAGAAACCTGCTACTGGTTGTTCTCATTCCACTTCTGCTGCTTCCTCTGCCACTCCTATACCCCAGTAGTGTAAGTACATTATTGTTTCCTTTTTATTAATGCTTATGGAGCAGATGGGCAAAGAGAGTGATGGGGGGTTTCAGAGTAACCATCCTGGACAGGTGTGCTGCAGGAAAATGGGGGGACAGGGACTTAGAGGGCAATTGTTCCTATAGACCAATGAGGTGACACCCCCTTGTAGCAGTTAGAAATATAATGTATTTAGAAACAAGAGTAGTAGTTTCCATAGCAACCAAAAGTGATGTCACAAGCAGAGGTGAGGAATCAGCACTGAAGCTGAAAAAGCTCCTGTTTTCAGGCAATGTACCAAATATGTATGTTTATTTTTAAAGCATGACAGAAATGCAGACTATCTATGGCAGATGCACAGAATTGTCTTTAAGAAGAATTCTTTAAAAAATTGTATCAGATGTCATGATGCTTGTAATGACAACAGGTTGTCTGGGCACTTTCAAATTAGACTGGGTTTTTATAGGACAACTGTAAAAATGTTGAAAAGAATTGAGCTAGGATTCAGTGATAGAAATGCAGGAACATACGCAGCATTTGCTATTACATATCAGACCTTGGTTTTGCTAGTCCAGTATTGCACTTCTGGCAGTAGCTATTAGCTGAAAGCTCAGAGAAAGGCACAACAGCACAAAATGGAGGAACTGTTGTTGGAGGTTGAGGAATCTGTTTTTTATTCCTGACACTGCCATGGACTTCCTGTTCTTGGCCAAGTCATTTAACCTCCTTGTGCCTGTTTCCCCCATTTGTAAAATGGAGACTAATAATGCTTCTCTACCTCATAGGGATGTTGAGACTTAATTTGTTAATGTTTGTGAGGTATTAAAAATCTACAGTGATGAGCTCCATAGAAATGCCTATAAATTAGTGGCTCTCAACCCACAGCCCATGGGCTGCGTGCAGCCCAATCAGCATATAGCTGTCACCCATGTGACATCCTCAGGGCCATACAGGCAGTATATATATATTGTGTCGATGCGGCCCACATAACACATAGAGAGCTGCATATGCAGCCCACAATGGTAAATAGGTTGAGAACCACTGCTATAAATAAATTATACATCTGGCCAATGGTGCAGTACTTTACACGGGGAGCAAAATTTTTTCCTGGCTCCTACTAACCACCAACTCATCCTCCCTGAAGCAGGAGCATTTCTTACCATAGGCATAAATGTAAATATTGTTAATGGTCATAAAATTATCCAGCCCTTTTTGGAATATAGCCATAGTGTTGGATGGGAAAGAAGATGAGGAATCACAGAATGGGACTGTTTCAACACTAGAGAGCTCGGCATTGGATTTTGCAATAACTTTTATTGCTCCAGACTTCCTGACAGAATACTAATAAACTTCGTTGACAGGATGCTATTCAAGTACTTTAATGGAGTTTTCATTTGTTGCTATCCACTGATAGTAATTCCTCCTTAAAACTTGAAGGTTAAATTAGTCCTTTACTGATTTTGTCTTGTTCCATTAATCAAGTATATTATTTTCCTGTCTTCCTCGTGGTGATTGAAATTAACACTGGGTTTGTTTCCACCAGCTACCAGTTCCGCTGACAGTATCAGCCCAACACTGGAAATAACATTTGGTAGTTAAGTGTATTGTTGCAGAGTTACTAATGGGAGCACAAGATCACAAAATGTTGTTTTTGTGTAGGTCCTGTGTGAACACTGTTTATGGATGCTGTTATTTTTATCACATGACAGGTAGGTGTAGATTACAAAATAAATCAGAGGATGCTTATCATCTCTCTCCTCCCCTTTCCAGACTATAATAATCATGTTAAGGTAAATCAGAGTTACTTCTTCTAAGTTAAACTTCATGTTATAGTAAATCAAATTACTTCATGAAAAGTAAGTTATGGCATCCACCGCAGGAGTGCCACTAACCTCCCCTCAATTGGTGACATGCACAGAAGGAAACGGTGGGTGTGCAGTGACTGCTTTCTAATCCTGATCCCTTCTACCTGGTTTCTATTCCCAGAGCAACTATTAACAGAGGATGCGGAGCATTTCTACCTGCTTTCCTTTTGTTACCCTCCCTCTTTCATCACAAATTCACATCTCATCTTAGCAGACTGAATTACACCCACCCACCTCATGCTGCCAGCCCCACTGCCACACTGAATCCATACACACCCACATGGCCCTTCCTCTCCAAGAGGAGCAGGCGGTGCTGGGTGCAGTAAACAGACAACTCAATACAGTGTGCCGGGGGACAGAGCAGGATTCAAAGAACGTGTTCTAAAAGCCAAAAATTGGGTACTCTGGTTCACATTAGTCTTACTTGATATGAATTAAAGGGAGGAAATGTATAGGGTAATGGGAAAAGCACAGGAATGGTGGTTGAGATCTGGTTTTCATTTCTGCCACTGAATCACTGTATGACCTTGGGTAGGTTCAAGATTTTTAAGAGTCTCTTGAGTTTGGGTAGGACTTGGCCTTCAGCAAGGGCTGAGCACCCATCCTTTGACAATCAGGCCTTTTCAAGCTCTCTTAAGATGGGTAAAAATTCTGGCCCCCTGATTTACCTGTCACTTTTGAAAATCTTGTCTTCTTTTCCTCATGTACATAACGAGGAAATGCCTTCCTATCTCATAGAGTGGGTGGGAGGCTACTTCATTCATGTTGTAAAATGCTTTGAGATCCTAACATGGTAGATTCTATAATGATAAATTTACTCATTAGCTTTAGCCAGGGATTTTAACATGGCTGCCTACAGACCTCACCCGCCTTCTTCTGCCAAAGAGGATACTGGAGATGCAGTTGGTGAAAGCAGAGTCATTTCACCAAAGCCTCTCTATAGACATCCCACCCCAGTGCATTCTGCTTCCCTGCTACCTGTCCCAGCCCCACTGTGGCTATGGACTTAGCAGCCCCTTTGGGCCGTGTGAGAGGAAGGAAGGGGGTGGAAACAGTTAATACTGTATAAACACAACCCCACTTCAGCACTTAGTCACTCTGGTTACCAGTGAATAAATAAATAAATAAATAAATAAAGTTAAATAAAAGAGATTAACATGGTTTCTCTTGGAAACAAGCTAGCTTAAAGCACTTGCAGAATAAATAGCCCAAGCTGCTACAGAAGCTGATTAAGTTTTTAGCAGAGATTATCATACAGAAGTTATTGTGGACACTTTTCTCCCCAAGTACTTACTACCCAGTTTTCTTTTCTTTTTTAAAATGGGCTTCATTTTGTTTTTGTTTGGAAATTGAGGTTCTTAGGAAGCAAAAAGCATCAGTGCCCATCCTATCTCTCTCTTGTTCCAGATTCAACTTTCCTCCAGCCCATGTAAACTGTGTGCGACCCCATTTTTACTATTGTACTTTATTTACCTCGCAAAAAAAAAAAAGGGATAGACAGTATGCAGTGTTGTTGTAGCCATCTTGGTTCCAGGATATTAGGGAGACAAGGTGGATGAGGCAATATCTTTTAGTGGACCAACTTCTGTTGGTGAGAGAAACACACTTTCACGCCACACAGAGCTCGTCTTCATTTATGTGTTAAAAAATTATACCCCATATTTTTTAAAGGGTATTAAGTTTAGGAGCAACATATTATCAGATTTAAATTTATTTTTCCATAAAAATGTCCTTAAGATCTTACATGTTTACTGAAAACAAAATAAAACATTTCCCACAAAGATGTTTTTTTAAATGGTCACTGTTTGTCATGTAGGACCTACACAAACACAGTGCTTTTGTTCTGCAGCAGAAACTAACAAATAAACATTCCAGAACTATGCTAAATGGCTCCTTGGGTCTCTAAAGATGTGAACAAGTTAGTTGGGAGAAGCAAGAGGGAGTTGAGAGTGACATTAGAGTTGCCACATCTGAGGTACATCAAAAAATGAGATATCAGGGTTGAGCATGAGCCCATGTAACTGGACAGCTGCCAGTGTGTACTGAGCACCATACAGCTTTCCTGGACAGCTACCTCAAGAAAAGGAACATCCTGGGAAAACCTGGACAGGTAGCAACCCCATGGCTGCAGTGCCATGTTGTACCAGGAAGGGGCATGCTGCAGGGATGGAGCCCAGCCATGCACAGACTGTGAATGGGATCCTACTCCTGGATCTCTCTTGAAGATTGACTATAAAGCCTAAAAGTATTTGGTGATGTGGCTGACAAACCATTGACGTCTAGGTTAATGTCATTAAATTGATTACCCATGTGATGCTGGATTAAACTAAATTTAGCTAGTCTCCATAGATTACAGAAAGTGGATTAATTTTGTGTACCACACAACCTGTGTTCTGTCAGTTCACGCTTCATTTTCTGTAGGATTAAGAGGTTCCACAGCTTCTTAAATATAACATTTTGAAGCCAATCAAGAATTTATTTTTATTGTGTGATCACTTCAAATTCATACACATATACATCAAATAATTCAAATGTGTGTTTCCATGTGATTTGTAGATTTGGACCTCATCATTCATGTTTTAGTTTAGAAAAGAGAGACAAGCAAGATGATTGGCATGTGAGCAAAGGATATCTTCTGTCTATCTACATAGCTAAAAATTGCAGTGAGCCATATCCCAGGGTTCATACTTAAAGAAATCCAATGGAATTTTGTCCAATTTTGATGCAGTCTAAAAAAGAAAATTTCAGGCTAGTCCAATCTCTAGCCTATTCACTACTTTATTTTAAAAAAATATATCTTATGAGTGTCATAAACTGTACATTGCCCTTCCCGCACTCTCAGATAGCCCCATGCCCACTTCTGCAGCTTCACTCTTTTTTCGATATTTAATCCTAGGTTTCCTGCTGTTCTCCTACCCTTCAGAATTTTAACAAACAAACAAAAGTAACAAATGACCCAGCGTAAACCTAAATTTACAGTTAAGGATTTCACCATCTATAACTCTCTTTGTGGCCTTGTGCCAAAAGTTTGAGCTCCAAGTGTGGGGAGGCAGAGAGAGTCTGAAATCAGTCTGTATTTTTTTGAAATTCTAACACGTGACTGTGTGTGTCAGATTTTGAGATCAGTGAGTGTGTGATAAAGGGGGGATGCTCAAAACTGTGTTTGTGAACCTGCATTATGACTACCTCTACCTAAACTATTGCTTTCATGAGCCACAAACTCACACTCAAAAATTAAAACAGAAATTCATGATGTATGTAGACACCAAGGAAAAGGAAAAATCACCGCATCCCTTAATCTAACAGGATTTATTGCTGTCCAAGATTTTGGGGGTAGAGAGAATTGGCAACAATTTGATAAGTGTACATTTGTAGCGACACAGCTAGCTGATGTAACACCATGTAAGTACCTTTTCCAGGCAACCCAGATAATTTACTGCAGTCTTCCAGTTTATTTTTCAAGCAGATGTATCTTTTTTTACTGTCTATGACATTCAGCAGAGCTCACCTTAGTTTTGGTGAGCTATGCTTATATTTCAGGGACTATTTCCTGCTAACAGCTAAAATAAATATAGACCCTTTTTCTGTTAATAAATTATCTTTAAGCAGATGTCAATTTTTACAAATTGGAGGTCAGATCTTTAGCTGGTATAAACTGACAGTTCTATGGAAGTTAAAGGAGCTAGGATCATTTACACCAGATAAGAATCTTGCTAGTGTTCCTTATTGAAAATTATTCATTGGATGGTCTATATAAAAATATTTTACCCTATGGATTTCTTACAAAATAATCACCGACTATTGCTTTGAGTGTTCTCCACAGATAATTTCCTATTTGAGCTGTGTGATTTGTCACCTAACTCACATCGTATTGTTTCTGCTCCTGGACTAGATGACTCTGAAAACGACAGAGTTTTCAAGAAGCCACGTAAACTCTTCCAGCACAAATTCTTGTACCAATTGACGGGTATTTGTAACATTTTCTTTTTCTGCACTCATTTTTGTATACAATAATTCAGTAGTGGAAAAGGTAACAGAAAGCAAATCAAAGAGGATTTGAATACCTTTTAAACAAATTAGCAGTTTTTATTCAAATCAATGTTTGTGACTATCTGTTGACAGTATTCTCTGGGCTCTAGTTATAATCCACACTCAACTGTTTCTTTCTTTAGGTCAGAATATAATACCATCCAGAACTCAACCCAAAGAAAATGATTAGTGTCTGTCATTGCTTCTATTTGCTTAAAAACTTCAGCCAGCTCTTATTCAGCTGCCTCGGCTTCAATTAACTATCGTTGACCAGGCTTTAACCCTTATTTCTGAAACACGGCATTAAACATTCTCCATGTAAATAACAAAGACCATTAAAGTAACTGAAATATATCTAGTAAAAACAACAATTTAATTGAATAATATAAACTAATAGTACCCAAGCTGCCATTAAACAAATATAGATCCAGATTGCTCTGCTACAGCTTTATAATTTCATTTGAAATTCTGGATCACACAGGAACTATTACAATTGCATGATACACATATGTATTTTGTTTGGTTCTTAACCTTAATATTACACTGGTTCATATGCTAAACTCTCATCATAAGGTTTCACTATTCCATAGTCTGAGATCTGACTGAATTAGGAAACAGAGACCATTTCTTAAATTCTTGTACAAGAATTTATCACAGTTGCAATGTCACGACTGGCAAGAAAAAGCAATTGGAGCATCTAAACGAGACTGGGTTACAGTGGATGAGATCAAAGACTCTCATTTTAATACTTATGGATTATGGAGCTTGCATTTGGGAAATGAGAAAACTGTCTTGAGACTCAGAGGATTGTGGTTTGATTGGTAGCAATTTGAAGTGACCATTCAGTAAAAATAAATTCTTGATTTGGCTTCAAAATTTTATATTTAAAAATGAAATAATTTAAGAAACTATGTAATCTCTTTAATAGTCACTCTTTATGCTCTTCTTTTTACCTCAGTTGTTTTCCTAATTCTTTGTCGCCACTATAGTCCTTAAACTCTTTACTAGCATCCTGCTCTCTTTTGGAACTTCTCCAATCCATAAGTACTCTGCCTCTAGTGGTAGGCCACAATTTAGTCCCAGCTAACTGGCCCTTTGGGAAGTCCCCATAATGTTGTTCCCATAGACCATGCTGTAATATAATCACCTGTGGCTAGGCCCACTCTGTGGACACATTTCCAGTGCTGATGCAGGAGAGGGGATTGCAGTGATGTCTAACCTCAGTGATTTCTCCCCACAGGAAGCCTCATGTGCCTACGTGCTGATAGTGACAGCTGTGTATTGGGTCTCAGAAGCGGTACCGCTTGGAGCTGCAGCCCTAGTTCCTGCTTTCCTCTATCCACTCTTTGGAGTCATGAAGTCCAGTGAGGTAGCCCAAAATGTACTTTTTATCACTTCTTCTTACTCTGTTAATCGTTTGTAACAAACAAATCTTAGGAGAGCAACAGGGCTAAGAGGGTGGCTAAGTGCCCTAAACATGTAAAAAGGAGGCCAATCATCAGCTTATAGAAGGAACATAGTATGACATTCCAGGTTGCAATCCAGACCAGTGAGGGGCTGCGTCACCCCTGCCGTGCAACCTTGGGTGCCTCACAATGCTTCGTTGTTGTAACTTCCAACTTGGGTCACTAACAATCAGCCTGCCAGCATGCAGGTCACACCCGGAGTGTCTGTGTACAGCCTGATCCAGCAGCTCTGACTCCAGCAGCCTGTCAAGTGACACCAGCCACACACTGGCTTCCACCAGACTTGGTTACTATTTGCAGAGTGACCCCAATATATTTCCAGTCCCGAATTTCCCGCCAAAATGTGTGTTCTGCAATGTCCAGCCCTCTTCTGGACAGTCCAAATATACTAAGTCTGTTGCCTCTTTAAGGAGATCAATACACAACTGTTTGCCACCTTAAATGAAGTTACCCAAAGAATTCACAACACTGGATTAGTTTTAATTTAAGAACAAAACAAGTTTATTTACTTACAAAGAGATGGATTTTAAGTGAGAACAAGCGATGGGGCATTAAAGTCAGAAATGGTTACAAGAAAAATAAAGATAAAATGTTTTCTAAACTTAAGAAACTAGATTTGGTTCAAGGTAATGTTCTTACCACATGTTTTCAGTACATTGCTGACCAAACTCTTAGACCAGGATCTGCTCCCAAAGTCCATAGGCTGTTTCTTTTGTCTTCTTAGGTGGCAAAGAGAGATGAATAGGAGAGAGAACTTGGGTTGCTTTTGCCCCTCATTTTTATAGTTTGTTCACCCTTTGAAATGCATTTTCCTGAGAGTGACCCCTAGATAAAGTTCTTTCCAGTGAGAGCAAGGAAACATGGAGTCTGGTGGAGAGGAAGTTTTATGATGTTGTTTGCTATGATGAAGATCTATTTGTCTCCCCCTTCCTTGCCAAAGAATGGTCACTTGATAGGTCCCATCAGCTTTGATGACAACTGAGTAGAGGCATCAAAATGTCCTTTGTCTTTGAGAAATAGGTTACCCAATCCCCAGACGTGTCTGGTAAACACAGTACAGTCATTATTTCAGCTTATCTTCATAACTTTACATATAGTGTTACTACATATAGGTCACCATAATATTATTGACCAGCAAGTTATTAGTTTTCAAATGATACCTTACATGCATATTTTGTACAAAAATGATTACAACAGCATATAGGGCGTGAATACAGGGGTGTATTCTGTCACACAGAGAAACACAGGAATGGCCACACTGAATCAGATGATTGGTCCATCTAGTTCAATGTTCTATCACCAACAATTCTCATTATCAACTGCTTCAGGGGAAGGTTTAAGAAACTTTGCAGTAGATAACTATGGAATAACTCTTTCCCAAGGAAGTTTCCTCCTAAACCCCAGTACTTAGAGGCTGTCTGATGCCCTGAAGCAGAAGGATATGCATCACTTCCAAAACTGACAATAATATTAATATTTACTATTATAGCTGACTATTCTTGTTATCTATATATAAATGTCTAATCCGATTGACAAATCCAGCTAAACTCCACCTCAGTGATATCTTGTGCCAATGAGTTCACCAAGCGAAGTGTGTGTTGCAAGGGAAAAAAATAGCCCCTTGGATCAGTTTTGAATTTGCTTCCTTTAATTTTCAGTAGTCACCTTGTTCTTGTATTATGAGACTGGGGACCTCCATTCATGCTATCGACATTTTTTATAAGGCTTTTCATTTGCTTTTGTTCTCGGTATGAAGGTCATGGTCAGCTTATTAGAGCAGGAAGCACAGGGCTTGTCTATGTAAACAATTATTTTGCTGCAAGCAGGGGTGCATATCTGCCCCACACTACCCTGCTGCAGTCTGACTGTCCGTGTGCACCGTACTGACACGCGCTAACAGTTTGTTAGGGGGACTTGATCTAGTCCTTTTTGAAAATGGACTAGCTCAAAGCACTCTAACAAACTGTGAGTGCCTGTCAGTAGGTTGCAGACGGACAGTTAGACTGCAGTAGCGTCGTACGGGGTGGATTTACACCCCCAGCTTACTGCAAAATAATTGTTTACGTAGACAAGCCCATGGACAAAACCAGAGATTGCACTTTGCAGTGACTACAGAAGAAAAGTGTTGACTGACTAAGGCAATGTCTGCATGATGAGCTAGGGGTGTGATTCCCTTTTTCCTGTGCACGTACTTGGGCGAGTATAAAGAATAGGGGAGCCATGGTAGCGGGGTAGCCTCAGTCACGGCACAGCTGAGGCCTGCCAAGAACAAACCCACCTGAAACTGGTGGGTAATTGGCATGGCTCAGTCATGCCTCCACTGCCGCTAGTCATGCTACCACGGCTGTGCTGCTATTTACACTCGCCCTAGCTTGATGAGAGCTCGCAAGACTATGCGTACAGAAGCAAGGGCATAATACCCCATCACTCATAGCATAGATGTAGCCTAAATGTACTACAAGGCCTGAATATAAACTAGTACAGTGAAGTGTGCAGACAATCTGAAACTGCTCTGAAAAGTGTGAATTACCCTGGTGATCTCAGGGGAGTAATAACTTTGCAATCAGTGGTGAAATGGTTAACCATGTTGACATGGAAATTTACATAATTAGATTGCAATATAATGTTTTGCACTTCTTACTCAAACCCAGCCTGCCTTTTGCATCTTCCCAAGTGCTAAAGTCCCAGCTGTGCCCTATGCAACTGCAAGACCCTTCACTTCCCCCCAACTTCTAAATAGCTCCACATTTTCAGTACAAAATTCTGCAGCATGCTGAAGATAGAAAATGTATGGGCAGCCTAATACAAATTTAATTTAATATCAAATTAATCAACCACAGGAATAGTCTACAGACTGCTTTATTCATTTTTCAAAAATAAAATGAAAACCTAAATTTAAAAAAAAAAAAAAAAAGCCAAAACATTAGCCAATGCTATTGCAAAATTTCCAGTCTGCAGCACTGGAGCGACATAGAACACAGGCTCTTGCTGCGGAGTTTAGTCCAAACATCGCTCACAAGACCACATGCATGAGTGTGTGTTCATTCATTTGTTTCTCCAAAATACCGTGAAAGGGATAAAGGGAAACAATTGGAGACTTTGTCTTGCTAGCTTGATGGATTCCTTTCATTCAGCCTAAGAACTTTTTTATTAAAAAAAAAAAAAATACTGAACAAGGTGCTAAGGGAAAAAAAGAAAGTTAATGAGTCAGAAACTAATGAAAGAAAGCCAAAGAGGTGATATTTAAAAGTTTTTGGCAAACACTTAACCATGATGGCCAAGTCTTTTTTCATCCTCACGGGGATTTGTTAAATAAATATAAATAAATACGTGTTTAGCACTTAAGATGGCACTTTTCATGAGCAAAGCTTTGCAAAAGACAGCAAGTATCATTATCATGCTCTTACAGATGAGGTGTACAATGAGAGAAATCTTAATCCCATTGAAATCAATGGCCAACCACCTATTGATTTCAGTGGGGCCAAGATTTAACCCACTGTTTTCAAATGTAGGTACCTACATTCAGTTAAAGCCATAGTCGGGCATTTGGTTAAATGTTTGCCTACTCTTTTAAATGTCACCTCTTTTGGGATTGTCCCCACAAGGAAAAAAAGAAGTGATTTTAAAGTGTGGTAGCTGACACATGATCGCTAAAGCATTTTAAAATCCCAGCGTAGACCGGGCAAGTTGTATTAACTGTTAGCTGGTCATTGTAATCATTTCCTGTGAATCCTTCACCTCAACTAGCTAACGTATTAAAACTACAACTTGTTCTGTCTGCATTAGCTATCCCATTTTAAAAATGCACCTTTTGGTCCAGTATGGAAGAGCTCTTTAGCTTTCCTGAACTAGCAGCGGAAGCTGCAGCTGCACAGCACATCTGAAAACCAGACTATTTATTTACATGCTGACATATGAATTTAGATGCCTAACTTCAGGTAACTAATTTTGAAAATCAAGACTTTAGGGAATTAACAAAGCAAATCTGTGGCTGAGCCAGAAATAGCACCTAGGCATCCTTACCCTCATTTTTTTTTTAAATTATGGAGAGGAAGGATGGTCCAGTAGTTAGGGTCCTAGGGTGGAGCTCTGGAGACCTAGGTTCAGTTCCCTGCTCTGCCACAGGCTGCCCATGTGACTTTGTAAAATGAAGATAATAGGCCATCCCTACCACACAGGAGTGGGGCAAGGATAAGTATATTTCAAAGCATTGAGGCTTTCAGATACTTTGGGAATGGGGATAGAACTATCAGAACTACATTGTGCAGGCTATCTACTGGACTACACCAGCTTGTTAATTAGCACAAACTCCAGTGTCAGTCTTAAGGTGGATGCTATATCTGCTTCCATGAGAATTCCTTGGAGGCTGTTTCTAAGGAAATGGCTGGCAGCACACTTGTTCTGAAGAGTTGTTGGTGTGCAGGTTATTCTGTAACACCAGCTAAATTAATACTCCAAAGCTTTTCAGAATCACCTGCAGCCACCGATCAACTAAGTATTAGAGGCAAAATGAGCCTAATGGGGAAAGAGAACAAAAGGTAAACAAGATGACTGTGCTGTTCCTTGTACTCTCCCCTGAAATCCTCCAGTAGCTTTCAGTAAAATTAATAAGCACTTACGTAGCACTTTTCATCTTCAAAAAGCTCTCCACACAATGACGACTTCTCAGGTTGCTATAAACCAGTTATTCCCTATATAATATAGTTCGTTATTAACCCAGTTTGTCAGATGGTGAATCTGAGACAGAAAGGTGCCCTGTCCCTTGCACAAGTATGCTGAGAAAAGAGGTTTTCCCACAGCAACCAAGCACAATATAGGATTAATACTCCCTTGAGCTCCTATCTAGTGTGCCTGGCAGTGCTCCATGGCCCAAATGGTCATGATCAGTCACACTGGAATGTCAGCAGGGCTTTATCTCACAGGTGTACCTGTTAGTATCTGGAAATAGGTGCTTGGGGAGCACATACTGCTCCTTTCAAAAGTAAAGACTAGCATTCCCTGAAGCACTGTCTGCATCTGTCCTCTGCAAAGTACTACAGCTGTTCATTGCACACCTTTTCTCTTCAGGAAGAAACAAGGCCACAGTTTGACTCTAAATATCTTACCCAAGGCCACAGAGACAGTCTGTGTGCAAGCAGTGTGTTGAATTTTATTATACAGGCTGGTAGTGACTCCATAGTTAAATTTGCATTGTGATTTGCTGTTAAATCAGGAGTAAATCCTCTTCTGTTTCACACTTTGGTGTTTGGAAATTTGTCTCAAAATTTCCAAGAAACACTTCACAGAGCAATGGCATTTTCTGTGTAATTTTTTTTAAGTCAAATAGTTGCTGATTTTTGTGCTCTCTCTCTCTCTCTCTCTCTCTCTCTCTCTCTCTCACACACACACACACACACACACACACACACATGTGCACGCATGCATGATAGTGACCATTGCACACTGACATTTCAATCTCTGCCTGATTGGGTAGAGGCAACATGTCTATGGGGCTTTCCATGGTTGCATTTTGCCCCGGCTTTCCTTATGATTAAAGAAGATATAAAGACTGAAGAATTAAGTGAGTAGGCAGTGAAATCCCTAGGTTGCATGAGCACTTCAGAAGCTGCCACCTTGATATCCATGATGGGTAATCAGTAGGAGGTGTTTCAGTTTGGGCCTAATCTGAACATTTAACATATTACAAAGAATACCCTATTAACAGAAGTAAGAAAAAAACCACATGACTTGTCTCAACATCTCTCAAAATTGAAAAACCTTGTGACAGGTGGCATGAGACATATTTTTATTCGTAAACACCAGAAGACAGGGAATTAAGATATGGTAATTTGACTCAGAGGTTCTCTAGTTCCTCCTCCTTCCCAGCATGTTCTCTGCAAGAAACTTTCACTCTGTGATTGCTTATCTCCCCTTTTGTCTTTCCTGCAGGTGGCTGCAGAATATGTCAAGAACACAACTCTGCTCCTCATGGGGGTGATTTGTGTGGCAGCATCTGTTGAAAAGTGGAACCTACACAAGCGGATTGCCTTGCGTATGGTCATGATGGCTGGAGCAAAGCCAGGCATGTGAGTGAATCCTCTGCTTTAGAGCATTACAGCAAATATTAATTAAATCTAGCCCTGTATGCGTTTCAAAAGCAAGTGTGCTTTGTTCTTTTCCAGTCAGGTGCCCTAACTCAGTCTTGAATGATCTTTTCATGGGCTGAAAGTTTATTAATTTCCCTGTCCCTCCCTTTGACTCTTCTATGTTTTTGCCTTGTCTGCCTTCACTCTGTACTCTCTGTTCATTGTGCTCTCGCTCTTCTGTGGTTCTTGTCCTCTCTATTTGTTCCCTCCTTTCCTTTTGTTTGATACGTACAACATACTCATGATGAATTGCAGAATTTCCTCTTTTCAGATTTTATTCTGAACTCGTAATCAGGGTGTAGGTAGGACTTAGATGATGCATTGTATTGTGCTAGTCCCCTGCACTGGGGTGAATTTCAACTTGATGCAATATAGTATATTTGTAACTAAAGAGAAAAATTGGTAATAAATACATAAATAACAGTTAATTAAGTAAAATGTTAGAAAAGGGAGTCACATGCAAAGCTGCAAAAGTGCGCCAAGCGGGCTCTTCTCTTCTGTGTTCTAGGTTACTTCTCTGCTTTATGTGCTGCACAACCATTTTATCCATGTGGCTTTCCAATACATCCACCACAGCCATGGTGATGCCAATTGTGGAGGCGGTGCTACAGGAGTTAGTGGTTGCTGAGGAGGAGCATGAGGCCATCGGTACTGCAGGCAACACCATTTCAGAAGAGAGGGAGCCAATAGGTATAGGATGATATCAGTAATTCTCCTTTCACTTTTAGCTATTTAAGGTCGAATCCAGCTCCTGTAAATCTGCTTAGATCCATGGAAGTCGGTGGAGCTATCTGATTTCCCTGGGCTGAGGATTTGGCCCATATGATCTATTTTCATTTGTTTTATACAGTTATAGCCTCAGGAGCGTGGGGTAGGAGAAGCGGAGTAGGGAGCCTGTGTAGGCTGAAGGAAAACTTAGTTGAGGGCATCACTACTGGGCAAATTTAATTTGCGGCTTAAGCACAAGATTTCAGTGAGTTTTAACTATATGGAAAGTTTGAAGGGTCTGTGACAGGAAAGAGGTAAGGTTCTTTGGGTACTCTAACTGTGCATTTCCATATCTTCACCCGTTTGAATATCTTTTATGTTTAAACTGTGAATTTCCTAGGTTTAGAATGCTTAGTTTTGGGATGATCCCTATAATGTACTTTACCCTAAATTACTGATATGTACTCTCAATATAGTTTTGTTCTAGGAATTTCCTTGGTTTTATTTTTAAATGAAAATTTTCATACATGAACAACACTAGACAAGAAACTCAAAGAGAATGTTCCTATGTGATATTTCTATTGATTTAAATATATAAAGTATGCACCTTAAATAGTTTATTTAGTTCTAATTTTTGGGAGTCAGATTTTCTGCTGCACTCTGGCTTCTTTACCCAAGTTGGAGCCAGCACAAAACAGCCTGAGCCACACGGACCAGTTAACCTGGTTTACAGCTGCTTTGTTTCATTGGAGCTGTGCAAAACAGCTGCAGTTTCCCCTTCCCTCTATCCTCCAAATTCCCATGGACTTTTCCACCTCTCTACTCACACACACCAGTTCCTGCACCCTTCTACATTCCTTGCATGCACACACACAAACACCCTAGTTTCTCTTCCCTCCTGGTCTATGTATTAAGTAGATCTGGTGCAATGGATCCTTCTGAATATTTAGGATCAATGATCATTTTGTACCATTAGTTTTCATAACTGAAAGTTTATCTTTTATGAAGAAATTCCCTCTTTTCAAAAGGCCACCCTCTCTTATTGCTGTCAATGGAACTTAAGCCACAACTACTGTCAGAGAAGATAGTGGTCACATATGCTTTGCAGAGCACCACTGAGTACCAAAGAGAGAGGCAATAGCTTTTTCAAAGTGGCCACCAACTGAGGGCAGCTGTCTCTTCAGTCCTACCTAGAAGAATGGGAGATGGAAAATGTTTTGAAAGAGGGCAAGTCTTTGTGGAATTTCCTAGCTGAACATGATGTCTTTCAGCCTCTGCTGAAAGAGAAACTTTCAGTTATAAAGAATAAGAAGGGAAATGGCCACTCCACTAATCTTAAAACAGTAAATAATTCAATAATTAAAAAAATAATAAAGTGTAGTTTATGCACAAATTTCAGTAAGTTTTAACTATATGGGGAGTTCAAAGAAGTGGGTTGTTCTGTTACTGAAATAATTAAGGACAAAAAAAGAAGTCTGAGATTGGTTGCTAACTTTTTAAAAGTCCCACTTTTAATTAATTTTAATTCCTAAAGTAAGAGATTTACTTGTAAACTCTCAGAACATTGATTCCATACTCCAAGTGTTATAATTTAGGGGAGGATTCACTGTATTTTACATAGGCAACAAAGAGGGTGATTCTTGCTTTAAGTGCAAGACTTAACATTAACTAGCATCCACTATCCATGCCTCTATAATACATTACTTAAAGTTCTGGACCATCTGCATTAGATGGAAGATAGCTGATTATCACATAGTTGCCTCATCCATGGGATTGGAGGAGGAAAATAATAGACAGGGCATAGGGCTCTCTGCCACTGCAGGGCATAGTTAAGGTTGTTTGGGTGTCTTAAATCTATTTCCAAACCTTAACATGTTTGGATTTCTCTTAAGTGTAACCCTAATTTTGAGTTTCCTGTAGTTTGTAATATTTGGTGCTGGGCTAATTTACAACATCACTGCAATGTTTTTTACCTTTAAGTTGCTGAAACATACTCTCAACCTTAACTCCATCTTGATGTAATGTTTTGTCTGGACATTAATAAAGGAACATCCTCATTAAGCACTGAAATGGTTCTAGCACACAGAGGCACAGCTAAGAGACGGGGAAGCAGAGGTACATTTAAGCTGGTCAGGGGCTGAAACCATCCCTGTTCCCCAAACATCACCACCATAGCGCCTAAGTAAACAGCTCAGGTAGCTGATCTAAGGTACATAAGAACAGCCATACTGGGTCAGACCAATGGTCTATCTAGCCTAGTATCCTGTCTTCCAACAGTGGTCAATGCCAGGTGCTTCAGAGGGAATGAACAGAACAGAACAGATAATCATCAAGTGATGCATCCCCTGTTGTCCACTCCCAGTTTCTGGAAAACAGAGGCAAAGGACAATTCAGAGAATGGTTTTGCATCCCTGCCCATCCTGGCTAACAGCCATTGATGGACCTATCCTCTATGAACTTATCTAGTTCTTTTTTGAACCCTGTTATCGTCTTGGCCTTCACAACATCCTCTGGCAAAGAGTTCCACAGGTTGACTGCATTATGTGAAGAAATACTTCCTTTTGTTCATTTTAAACAAAATGCTGCCTATTCATTTCATTTGGTGACCCACGAGTTCTTGTGTTATGAGGAGTAAATATTAACTTTCTCCATACCAGTCATGATTTTATAGACTTCTATCATATCCTCCCTTAGTCTTCTCTTTTCCAAACTGAAAAGTCCTAGTCTTATTAATCGCTTCTCATATGGAAGCTGTTCCATATCGCTAGTCATTTTTGTAGCCTTTTCTGATTCCATATATCATTTTTGAGATGGGTGACCAGATCTGCGCTCGTACTCAAGATGTGAGCGTACCATGGATTTATATAGAGACAATATGATATTTTCTGTCTTATTATCTATCCCTTTCCTAATGATTCCCAATATTCTGTTAGCTTTTTTGACTGCCGCTACACATTGAGTGGATATTTTCAGAGAACTATCCACGATGACACCAAGATTTCTTTCTTGAGTGGTGGCAGTTAATTTAGACCCCATCATTTTATATGTATAGTTGGGATTCTGTTTTCCAATGTGCATTACTTTGCATTTATCAACACTGAATTTCATCTGCCATTTAGTTGCCCAGTCACCAAGTTTTGTCAGATACCTTTGTAACAACCCAGTACCTGTGGCCTATGGGCAGCTCTACAGAACCTTCATAGTGCTATGTTAAAGCCAGAATCCCACCCAGGCATGACCTTATGTTGGGGGTTGTGATAAGGCCTTCACAGGGTATCCTATAGCTGTCCAGTTCAGCACCTGTGCTAGAAGAATTCTCCACATGTCAGCTAAGGGTTGTGGGGTTTTTTGCCCCATATTCCACTGCAGGTGCTGTATTGTGATGGAATATCCCTCCTTTTGATTTTGAATCTGGAGCTCTTCTATCTTAGTACTGACTATATCCAAACTTGCTTAGCCTCTCAAATCTAAGACTGAAGCTATACAGCTATGCCACTTAGGGTGTGTTACTTTTAGGTCTTTATTGGCCAAAGTTAAATATGTTAACAAGAAAATATGGAGTAATAAGATGCTGCATTAGGTCCCTGAGTGGAAGGAATTGTTTATGGAAGATTCTTTCTGGCTTCATTTTACATTAGCTTCTGCACATTCATGGACACAGTTCTGAATTGAAGCCAAAGAAATCAATTCAACTCCCATGTCTGACAGTCTCTCTCTCTCTCCCTTTCCCCTTCATCCCACCCCCTTACTTTAGGTCTCAGCGAAAAACACGGCCAAGCCTCACTGGAGCTCATTTTCATCAATGAGGAGTAAGAATGAATCCTGTGCATCACTACTGGAAATTTGAACCTACACAGGTTGCAATGAGATGAATACAGGAATGGCACCAGCAAGGGCAAACAGAAGCTTACAAATAAACATTTTAGATGTGCTTGAAGGGAAAGGATTATGTGAGGACTGGAGTTAATGTAATGATCTGGATCTCACCCAAACTGTCCAGGTTGGAGAGAGATTATATATATATATATATATATATATATATATATATATATATATATATATATATATATTTAAAATAATAGTATTTTAATTACACACACAGTCCATTTTCAAGGAGAAGCTGCACAATTCTTAGGGTTTAAGTGGCTTTCTTTTAAATTTTGTTTGTGATTCCATCATAGAGAGATTCTAGCAGATTCTCTCTTATGTTCCAATATAGGGACAGGTGATGGAGGAGCTAAAGGGGGAAAGATTACCCCATCATGAAGTATTCCATGCTCATTTCCCATCTCACACCAATGCAAAGGCAGGATCCTTCATGACAACACTGAGTGGAGTGGCGGAGCCTTTTAAAGACCGTGTGGATTGCTGGGGTAGCCATCAAGTTTTGTTTGGGGTTGGGGGAAATAGAACGGAAGATAGTAGATTACATAGGAATGTTTGAACTTCCAAGATCTTGAACTTTAAGAAGAGGTGGTTGAAATAAAAGGGAAAGAAACTGCAAAAAAAAATTTCCTGTTTAAAAAAAAAAAAAAAAAAATTCAAAAAATGTTGAAATTTCAACCAGTTCTACAATTGGTTAAAAACAGTGAGATTTTTTTTTTCTGAAAATGTTCCCAATTTATTTTTCAAATTTAGAAAATTAATGGAAACTTTAACGTATGAAATTTTACAACCAGTCTACCTGCAAATTCTCGTGTGATACGTGAAAGAATATGCCTAGTTATTTCTCCACAGCTAAGATGTGGGCTAAAATGCTAAATAAAATCTGTCATAGTGAGTGAGAGCAAGTCTGAAGGTCACTGAGCACCTGCACCTTTGCACACATGTGTGCAAGATTAAAAAAAGAGGCAGGGCAGGATCCCAAAATGGGCATCTATGACGAGACGTACTTAAGGGCAGTCCTCATCATGCTAATAATGCTCTCAGCTATACATTCCGCTTCTAGAACTGACCCCAATACTAGACTGAAGTAGCTTTGAAGCCATGTATCTTCACTCTCATTATTGTGGGACTGAGTTCCCCTGAACTCCCTGTCCTGCTTTTCTCTTTTTATCTCAGCCTAATCTGCCATGCACCTGTGCTGTAAAGTATCATGTTCTAAATTGGGCATGACACAATTCAACCCCTTTTAGGCCATACTGAAAACTACATACTGGTGTATTTCATAATGGCAACACTAGAAAAATAGACAGAGTTGAAATATGTTGGGAAGGTAAAGCTACTGTGCCAATCTGAAGTAAAATAGTATTCCATTGTATAAAAATACAATCCAGTTCAGGAAGTGACCAAGACTGTTACTCCATCCTCAACAAGCCGCACAAGACAGATGTTAGTCACGTTGCTTTAATGCATTACTGGAAGGTGCTCAGATGTTATGGTACTGAAGGAGGTATAAGAATCTCTATATACTAGAATAGATTGGTAGTGTTGTGTTTTCCAGTTATCCATTCCACTGTGATAATGCTATTAAAGGTTTGGCAGTAAACATTGCTGGTTTCATGAAGGTGGAACCCCATCAGCACAATGCTAGCGACAGAACCTTGGAACAAAGTGCCTCTTTCCATGTATCTAGTTGAGATGTCACTTGAGATGTTGGAATTAATGGAACTTTTCACAGCTTCAGCAGACTTTTGTTCTTGTTCAGGTCCTACACTTACCACTCTGGACATGTGCCTTTTGGGATAGCTGGGGAACATAGTTTAAAAATATATTTTCCTTTCTTTGTTTTTAGTGCTACAACCACTGACTTCAGCTCCCTGATGCATACTAAGGTATTGTCATAAGTAGCACCTATGCCGTGTGACGAACACTCAGATCTGCATTATAAAGCAGTACAGCAGGAATGATCAAAACTTGGCCCACAGAGTTCTACAGTGCATATGGCGCACTCCCCTATCTTTAATGGGAGGTAGTTCTTGTAGAGTCCATACATTACATTACAACGTACCATGCTTTAGCTTGAGCCTATCTGTGTGGCCCCTGAGCTCAAGATTGGGAACGCTAGTTCTGTAATTTCTGCCATCCATCCCTCCATCTTACATGAGAGTCTGTGATCAGTTCAACTGACTAGTTAGTAAGTATAGCCCATGGACTTCTCGCATGTAGCAAATGTGGCCTTTTGTTCTGCGAGATTTGGGGACTCCTGCAATAAGGGATGCTCAGTCGGTGAGAGCACTCTACTGGCTGACCATTCTACATCTTATAACATCATCGCTCAGGTGCCTTTGGCAAAGTTTTTGTTGGATTCTGCCATCGCAAAGCTGCCAAGGTGACAGAGGGAGATGAGCTACATTGGCCATTTAATTTTTAAGATTTCTTTTAAATAAGAAGACCTACTTTTATTTAATCTGCTTTATTACACAGAACAAGGTTTCAGACAATGTGTAGTTGATTTACTGGAAGATTCTCTGCCTGAAATAGTCATAAAGCACCCTTGAATTTAATTCTAATTCCTTGTGGAATGAGGTAGAAAGTATGTTCTAATCAAAGAGCACTTACCTTCCCACAGAATATGAATGGTGTGCACATGATAGCCAACCCAATTGGAACTGTGAATCCCCAAAACAGGGGGCAGCATCTACCTCAGGTAAGAGGTTGTAATCTTCTTGGGGAGACAAGTATCACACATTCTTCCTGACATCAGGTTCTTACCTTGTAAGCAGCTTTCCATGAAATCTTTGCCCCTGCAATCTCAGAACATTGGACAATTAGGCCTGTGCTGGTCCTTGAGATGGTTTCCCTCTTCACAGCCCTGTTACAGCTTTGGGGTTTCTTTGGTGTCACCAAAAGATGAGAGGAACTCCTTTCATATAGGTGTTCCTCAAAGGCTGTTCCCACACTCATTCAGTATTGTATGTTCAATGCTGTGGCTAAACCGTGTCCATTTCTGGCTTGCTGTTCCGCTTTGTTTCCCCAAATGTCCCTCTTGAGGTAGCGCTACATAAACATCAATCTTTGGCATAGATCACTAGCTAGAGCAAAACATAAGGCAGGCAGAAACTTACAGCGCTATCAGTCCTCACTTCCAATATCCTTGCCCTTCCTGTCCTTTGATAGCCCACCATGCTCACAGGCACTCACAGACACTTCTGCCACTGTACCTCAATCCTGATCTGCATTTCCTACTTCCAAGCCAGGGCGTGCCTGAGGCAGGACTATTGCTTGGACTACATTTATGCATTGTTGACATTTATGACATAGATAGATGCCCAGCAGGGGTTAGACTCCAATCAACACATTTATTTGCATATATGGCTCAAAGGGGATTTAGACTCGGGTCTTCAGAAAAGCAACTGCACTATCCTTATCATTGAGTGTCATCTCATCTCACACACGCATTCGTGGTTTATTTTGTAACCGCCAAACTCATTTCGTTTTTAACCTAAAACAGATTTGAACCTGCGTTTTCATGAGAGAGCCTAAAGGAGGATTGATTAAACCCATAGCAGCACCAGATTCCTCATGGAAAAATAAGCCCATTACAAACCAATAGAATCATATTATGGCAAATTAATCTGGCTTCTCTGCTGCAGGTGTCTTTTTCCTGATCTTACAGTACAGCCTTTTCCCTCTCTCCCTTCCCTACCACAAGTGACAAGACTCTAGGAGTGGCATCTTATTATTTTCAATATAACACCTTCATTTTCTAGGACCATGCACTGCCAGCTATCACTACACAACCTTCTTTGTTTCACGCTGCCTTTTGCAGCTGCTTTTTCCTCTACCCTTTCCCCTGGGACATATCCTAACAGCTATGCATTAGGTATCACAGTTAACTATCTTGCCTCTTCCCCATCCTAATTAGCTTGCTAAGGAGAGGTTATGACTCATGAGTCAATGTGAGGGTGGAAAGTCTGCCAAACATTGCCTGGAGGCTTCTAACATGCCTCAAGGATTATATGTTCTTAAAACTGTAATAGTAGAATTCCCTCCTCCCAGCTCATAAAGGTTCCTTGGTATCCAACTGAGATTCCATTGAGGACTGGAACAGGGCCAAACTCTGCTCAGAAGTCGGATTACTCTTTATCCTGCATTTTGGTTGCAAATCAAGCAGTTTGGGATAATTGGACAGGTCTCTAGTTCTGATCCCAGTTAATTCCCATGGAGAATAAGCTGCCTGCTCTTAAACAGGCAGGCTATTTCTTTGTAACCTGTAGACATTTTGGCTCTCAAAGTTTCCCTCTTGCCCAGGCCAGGCTGTTGATAGTGTCTAATACTCCTTATGGCATGTATTTCTTCTTACAGACTCAGATCCTTGTCCTGCCTTCTAACCCCAGAGATCTGGACCTGAGCACCAAATACCAGTACCAGTCCAGACATGATCATATGATCTGCAAGTGCCTCTCATTGAGCATCTCATATGCTGCAACCATTGGGGGTCTGACCACCATCATAGGGACCTCCACTAGCCTCATCTTCTTAGAGTACTTCAACAAGTAAGTGATATTGCATAGTCTCTGATATAGGATTAGGGACCTGTGCTGGAGTAACTACCATTACCATTATGACTCTATCAAAGGGTTACTGATGTCTGGTGGAAACTCTGGAAGATATTCTGTTTAGAGATAATTTTGTTTCTATCTCCTATACTTTCTCTTTGTATATACTTTCTCCCCCAGGCCTTTATTACCAAGGGCATTTGACTGAAAGCAGGATCTTTATTTCTTATGTGCCCATGTCCGAATGGGAGTTGACCTCTTTTGAAAAGATCTGGCCCTATATAATATGTATACACGCATGTACACAGATGGGTTGTTTGTTTGCTTCTTTAATTAGAAAAAATGCAACACTCCTTTGAGAGATGAAGATAATTTCCCAGAAAAACTTGAAATTACATACATGGTTCTTTGTAAAACTGATTCTGGTGGTGAATTCTTGTTGGAAGGTTCGGGTTTTCAAGCGTCCTCAAAGAAGATGTATTTGTGTGCCTTGCTATTATGACACTTGTAACACTTGTTGGTTATCATGAGGTGCACGCTAAACAGCTTTGCCAGAGTCCAGTCTGCTGTATTAGTTATTTTGTGGTCCAAACCCAGGAAAGAGACTGAGTGAAATTCTAGTGCTATTGAAATCAATAAGAAATACAGTAGGGCCAGGATTTCATCCCTTGTTCTTGCCTGTACCACTGAAATTATCTCTACCCTTGCTATCATTTATTTAAAAACAATTCACTGAATTGAAGCAGTTTGGGATTCAACTGGGATGAAAGACACTATGCAAAAACAGTTGTATTGTATTGTAATGTGCATTACATTTCATTCATTGATAAATTTAAGTTCCATCCTCAAACTAACCTGTTGTTTCCATATCCATGGTCATTTTTACATATAAGCCAAAACACTCCAAATCTGAAGCTATTTGTTTCCAACACAAAATTCTTGGAGCAAAGAGAGGTATTATGCAGATGCTGATTTGTGTTGAGATGGATGTCAAGATGTACTGATCTGTGAGCTTCTGGCTGAGGTGAAACTAGTTAACCTCTTTGGATATAGAAACTGATTTTCACTGAGAAATGAAGTTATACATATATCATGACATGCATTTTGAATCTATATTACACTAGGCCAAATTAATCCCTTCTGTAGTAGCAATACAAATATGTACCATCAAAGCATTTCTAAAATATACAGGGTAAACGGAAGACATGATGGTATATGGTGTGGTGTTGATATAAAGGCTAAATTTGTCGTTCATCTGGGAGTAGCTTTGTTATGCAAGTGTAATGCGGCTATCACAAATTCATGCTAATACAACCCTTATACCATACCACTTAGCCATATATGTATGCATAGATGCATGTAGTGGGAATCTGACCATGCATCCTGTGGCCTTCTTCTCTCTTATACAGCTTTTTCCTTTACAGCCACTATCCAAATGCTGAGGTGATGAATTTTGGAACTTGGTTCTTGTTCAGCTTCCCCATTTGCCTCATCATGCTGGTCCTGACTTGGTTCTGGATGCACTGGCTGTTCCTGGGTTGCAAGTGAGTGCTGGTTGCTAGAGCTGTATGGGAATCGCAGGGCTACAACAGCAGGGAGTGCCGCAGCTTCTTCCCAGTGCTGGTGCGGGGCCCATTGGGGGCCCTAAGCAGGAATATTCTGCCCCCCAACACATACTAAAAAATGTTGAGCTGCTTGGGGCCCTAAACAACTGCTCAATCTGCTTATGCCTACCTCTGGCTCTGCTGGGAACCACCATTTTAGAGTTCACAAAGGCACTAACAATCACAAAGGGCAAATGCTGAGTCGCTATTGCTTCCCCTTACCAGGGCAGTTGGTCCCGTCCACTCCCTAGAGAAAGTCTCCTTTCCTAGGAGCACGAGATGCGCAACAATGGACTTTATTAATGCTTGAGTCCAGTGGCTGAATATGGCTGAGGAAAATCTATTCTGCACACATTGTTTATTTTTGATGGGAACAGTTTTAACACTGCCCTGCCTTGATCAGAACCATGAACCAGCCTTCAGCAAGTGCAACGGAAAAGACCAAAAGAAAAAGCAGAAGCCAGATGGTAAAAAGTGCCCAATTTTCCTCCCACTCTGCTGTAAATCAGGAGGGGTGCCCCTGAGGTCCAGGGAATTACTTCAGTGTCAAACAAATGTAAAGAGAGGGGAATTGGGCCCAGTATCTTTTTTTATCTCTTACTGTACTTGTACTGGTATAAAGTGCCTCACTCTCAACCCTAGATGCAAACATCTTGTATTGATCAACTGAGCAGGTGGGCAGTGAGGGTTAAAGCTTTCCCTCACACCCAGGCTGAAGGGAAGCGAAGATAGTTCAGTCTCCATGATCAGTTTAGACCATGGCCTTTCCGAGGAACAAATAAAGCCAGTTGTGATGGTAAGAGGGAGTCTGGCTGATATCACTAACGTATTTCCACATAGGACAATGAATAGCTGTTAAATGAAAATGACTTTTGATTGCTACTGATCTTGAGTGGATTTGAAGATGTAAATAGCTCTGTGTTCTTTTCCCAATCAATCCCCTGAGGCTTCTAGTTTCCATTTAAAAGGCTATAATAAATTAGATTTTTTTTTTAATCTTGCGAGGAAACAGGCCCTAACATGACCCTCAATGCCTTTATTTTTTTAATAAACAGCATTGAAATTCCACGTTAATCAGGGTGAATTCTTGGATGCAATGTTATTCTAAAGAACACTGAAGAACTGACACATTACTGACCTTGTTGTGAAGTGTTGGTTGGTTCCAAGCCACTTTGATCTCTGACTCCTGTTCACTGCGTTTCATTAAAGAATACATTAGCTTAGGAGTTTGGCTGCCATACTCTGCCTGCGTATCCTTCTAAGCCTTGGCAAGTGATATTGATAATATGTTGAAGCAATGGTCTAGTGCTCGCTGATGGACATCTAGGGAATTCTTGGTAATGTGCATGCCATATGTCCTTTCTAACAGGGAGTCCATTATCAACCTTCTGCCACTAGTGCAATGACTGGAGCAGCTTTCCAGATTTTCTTTCTAGCCTAGAAACTCAAATTCTTGGATCAGAATGCAGAGTCTAGCCTTTTTATAGATCAAAGAGGGAGGGAAACAGGCCTTTAAATTTCTTCCTACCTGCAAATCAGGGAAAAAAAGATACTGTGACCACCCTTCCCCTTTGGAACAGGGAAAGGGGTAGTTTGCAGAGACACAGCATTTCACTTCAGCTAGTGCTGCATAGAGCTGCAAATATCTAAGGGCAAGTTTGATAAAGGTATTTCAGTGCTTTATCTGCTGAGGTGCTTTGTAAATTGCACTATGTGCAATTTTACAAAAACACCTCAGCAGGCCAGGTGCCTATCTCCTATTGGAACAGAAAAGCAAAATGTTGCTACAGTACTTGAGGTATAATCAAGTGACACTATTGGAAGCTACAGCAAGAAAAGATTAAAAAAAAAAAAAAAAAAGCTTACAAGCATCTCAGTTTAAATGAACAAGTCCAGACGTTGTGACACACAAAGGCAATTTGCCACGAGTCTGAGGGCTGCACCTAATTTGCATATAAATTTGTAGGAACTTTAAATGCATTCAGCCATAAAATGTGCTTGCATTTGTATCTCCTTGATAGAAGCATAGAAATTGTTCACTGGCAGAACAGTAACAGCATCGGCTTTGACTTTACCCTTCAGTTACAGAAGAAGGAGAACCTTGCAAGGGTAATCCTGGTTTAAACAATGCTGGGAATATCCAAGGCAGTCATGTCCATCCCATGGGCAATAGACACTGTAATTATGGGGATTCCCAGGGTACCTTTATCAGACTACTTAAAGCGAAGAAGGCTGCACAGTGAACTTTCAAGAATCATACTCTTTTAATCAAGTCAAATGAGGGATAGGTGTCCAGAATGCATATTGTGTGGGCTGTTCTGAATGCTATTCCTGGAAGGGGAAAACACTATATAGAAAAACTAGTCCCATTCTAGAACAAAATCCCTATACATTCTGTGCCATGACATGCCCATGATGTGGTGTAAAGTGGTTGTAAGCAGCCCTAACCAGGCACTGTCGGAAGACAGGACGCTGGGCGAGATAGCTCATTGGTCTCACCCAGTATGGCCAAGGGATTGCCTGGCATAGGGACGACCTGGATGATGCAGGTCTTCTGAAGCTGGCTAGTGTGGAGAGTGTGATGGGGCATGGACAAGAGGACATAGCAAGGCTGGACCACTACTGTGCTCCAGTAATGATGATCTGGTATATTGACCCATTGTGGGTTATTACTAGCTGGCATTAATTAGAACAGCCCTGAGATGGCTCATACTGGGAGTTGAACTGGCTCTCAGTAGCCCTGGGAATTGGACAAGTGCAAAGGGGGTATACAGCAACCTTCCCCACTTTTGCTCTGATGTCCTGCATCAAGCACAGCTCCGCCAACCACAAGGATTGGGTCCTCAGCTATCTCGTTTGCTGCATAATTTGCTTACTATGTCATCTTCATTCTGAAATATGACTCCCTTCTATCATTTTCCTGTGCCAAATTATCCTTCTCAGTTTTAAAGAAACATGTTCTCTGAGCAAGAAGAAGAAGACCAAACGGGAAGAGATGTCAGAGAGGAGAATTCAAGAGGAATATGAGAAACTGGGGGATACCAGGTAAAAAGAGCATATATTCCTGTAGAATTTACCTTTCATGTGTTGAAACTGATCTTTTGTTTTGTCATTTAAGCTGAATTTGTCTTATATATGTTGGACTTGATTTCTCAATTCTAATAAATCAATAAATTACCTAATAAATCAGTCCCTATGTTTTGGGACTTGTTTCTCTTTCTTTTCAGGGTAGCTGTGGGGTCTACTATAAAGATAAGTCAAAACCAGAAACTTGAAGAAAAACACCTATGATTTTTTGTGAGGAGAGTCAGAGGGGGCAGTGGGAAGAGGGCATTGCCTTCAGAGTCAAATCCGTAGAGCTGGATCCCCTACAGTTAGGGTTCCAAAGCAGAATGGGGCCGATTTTCCAATCCCATATCAGATGTGGCAAAGAAAAGCTAATTTTGCAAGATGTCCACCTTTCAGTATGGGAGCTATCTCATAAGGTCAGCTCTTCAAAATTTCTCAATGTGCATCGGAAAGTTCATGAAACCAACTTGCAAGATTTTAGCACAATCAAATTTGAATCTAAATCCTACCCCTTATTCAGTTTTTGAACCTGAACTCTAATTTAATTTAAATCAAATGCAGATCAGAATACCAACTCCTCAGGCCACCTCTTGTCTAGTATTTGTGTTTAAAGTAGTGATGTTTGTTTGTTTGTTTGTAACATCTGTAATTATATTTTTTCATATGCTTTTTAAAATCACATATAAAACCATTTACAGTGCAGAAATAATGGAATATCTATCTCATTACCATATTTCAGTTCCTGAATCCTAGAAATGCCATGAGTAGACAAGATTTTGTATTTGCTTGGGCTCATAAATAATCTCATGACAAATGAAAGTACAAATACAGATAATGAGAAACTCAGCTTCATTTTTTTTTTACTTTATTTAGGTAACAGCTGGGACCCAAATGTAAAACACTAGTTCAAAACTGATCTTCTGTTCTATTCTCCCCGTGGATTTTTCTCCTTGTGTGTTGAAACCAATCTCTAATTCTTTTCTCTCTGTAGAATTTGCTCCTGGATTTCAGAGTTAATTTCAGGTTCTATTCTTGCTTTTTCTCCCCACCTCTCCTACCTAGCTATCCTGAGATGGTGACTGGGTTTTTCTTCATCCTGATGACCTTGCTTTGGTTTACACGGGAGCCTGGCTTTGTTCCAGGCTGGTCATCTTTCTTTGAGAAGTAAGTGAGTATAGTTACCTCCTAATCAGCTGCAGATGAATGAGGGTTCCTGATTTCCTGGGTTTTTAAAACAATTTAGTTGAATAGTTTTTGGCCATAGAATCTCAGGATGCCAGTAGCCATTTTTATCAAGACTGGACCAAATGGAATCTTAATCCTAAACTGAGGGTATTTACCATTTTAACTACACTGTTCACACAATTAAAATGGTGTCCCTCGTTCTCCAGGTGGCAAGATGACTCCATTAGACTACGAGAAGCAACATGAGAAACTTGTTCCTAGTAGAAAAAAATGGAAGGGCCAAATTCTGAAGTCAGAAGCAAACAAGTTTTTAAAGAACAATTCTAGTACAGAGAAGTCCCCAAAAGCATGTTTGCTGCTAGGTTTGACTGTTGTTATAGTTCTTATAGAGATTAGTTTTGGATGTTCACACAGGGGGAGCATCAGATAATCTGCAGTCTTGGATTTTCTTCCAAAATTTGTTTACTGACACTTGGTTGTAGTAAATATAACTCTTTCTGTCACCTTCAGTTTTACCAGGAATACTATAGATGGTTCAATATTTAAATCCTGAAAAGATCTATTGAATAGATTCATAGACTTTAAGATCTGAAGGGACTATTATTAGTCATTAGAATATTACTAAATCTTGAGTAATGACTACATCTAGCTGGAGTACACAGGCTGAAATCAAGGGAAACACCAACTCATTCCTTTCATATTTGGGGGTAAATTTTCTAAGGGACATCTACTAGATTTTTAGCATTTGCAAAATTGCATGTGGACACACATGCTTCCACACATGAAAAGTGCAAACACCTCTGTTTGTGATGGTAAATCTCTAACAACTTCCTGTAGACTTATACCTACATCTGTGCAAGTGTTAGAATTTTTTCATGCACAGCAGACCAGATTCTCAGCTGGTGTAAATCAGCATAAATTATTCATGTCAATCAGCTACACTAATGTACATCAGCTGAAGATCACACTCAGTGTAGCCTTTAGTTACTGACAAAATGTTAATGGGGTAGTCAGTTAAGCAAAGTTTGGATGGCACTGTTATAGTGCAATACAAGTACATCACATTCTTATATTTGTGTGGGTGCTGCAATGAGCTGAAATTATTTTACGCTTAAAGTATTTCCCCTCTATAATATAGAGGGTAAATGTATGGCATGAAGTGTGGAGGAAAGGTACACAAAACCCATTTACAAAAAAAAGCTTCAGTACCACACTTAACTCCCCATGCATGCTACTGAAAACGTGGTTTTGCACACACAGTTCACTATAGCTAACTTTTAATATATCTGTAATCATAGAGTTTCTTTCCTAGGAAAGGCTACCGAACCGATGCTACTGTCTCTGTCTTCCTTGGTTTTCTCCTGTTCCTGATTCCAGCAAAGAAACCATGCTTTGGAAAGAAGGATAAAGGTAAGAAGGATTCATCTAGAATGAGACTGGACACACTTTTTGACACCTTTAAAGACTGTAGAGCTCGTCTCTGCAAAATGTCTCAAAGGCAGACATGCTTCTCTTGAGTAAGAGGAAGCCACAATCCCTTCTATCTGCCTCTGAACCCCATTGTGTCAAACCTTTTCTTCAATGTCTTAACTCATGGGTTCTCATCCAGTGGGTCACAAACAGATTTCAGGAGGTTGTGATCCCCATCCTCTTATTTTATGGCTACATTAAGTTCCCAAAACTTTTGTTACGACATAGGATCATGGAGTGACAAAGGTTGAGAACTAATGTCTTTAATATTGCTGTCGAGTGTTGCAACAGTGGGTGGAAATTAGAACTTGTAAAGAACTCAATCCTTGCCAGATTTCAGGTTTAGAAGAACCGAGGAACTGCTTGGCACAAACCTCCCCCTCTCCCTCTTCCCCCCCACAAACAACTCACAACAAAAATAAAAAACCTATCCAATCTATTACCACTGCTATCTGATAGTGTGGCTAGGCAGAGATACATTTTATGTTAACATTACTATTATAGTCTTCTTGATAGTAATTATTATTGGTATTTAACATTCACATTTTAGTAACACCCAGAGGCCTCAGTTAGGATAAGGGCCCCATTGTGCTAAGCATTGTACAAACATATGAAGACGTGGTCCCTTGATAGTTGCTTCCATATACTTATTAGAAATTGTATGTATGTATTTTTATATTGCAGAGCTCCCTAAAGGTATTTACAGCATTTAGGAAAAAATGAATTAACAAAAAGTCTAATTCAGCATCAGACTCAGATCTCTAAAAGTTAAAAGTACCCTCAGGAAAGGCATGAGAAAATAGATAGGACTTCTATGTGGTTTTGATATTAAACATACTTGGGCTGTGTTGGGCCAGGAGAAATGAATTCTACAAGTTAAGACCCTCCTCAGAAAATGCCCAACCACCAGACCCCAAAGGTCTTCAAGAGGTAGCCCGAGAAAGAGTGCATTACAGTAATCCAACCTAGAGGTCACAAAGTCAGAGGTCAGTGCAGAATGTTCCATATATTATGGAAATGGCCGGTTTAGTATTAGCCATGTACCTTTGTTCTCCTTTGACATAGGAGATGGTGAAAATTCTACAGACATTAACTCAATGGAGCCAATAATTACTTGGAAGGACTTCCAGAAGACCATGCCCTGGGAGATTGTAGTGCTGGTTGGAGGAGGCTACGCTCTAGCAGCTGGATGCAAGGTATTGAGTTAGATTTTCCCATCTACTCTCATTAAGAACTTGAATATCTAAAATACTTACAGGCCTAGATTTTTATTTTAATCTTTGGTGTTCTGACAATTCTGGAAACAAAATTACTGTGAGACTGTCCAACAGGTATGCCACTTAAATCTCTGGGACACTTCTGAAAGTCGATCATCTAGCATAGTGTTTCTCAAAGATTGGTCCATATACCAGCACTGGTCCCTGAGATTTCCCTGACACAGTTTAGGAAGGCTGCAAGCTAGTCCCTGGAATCAAAAAGGTTGAGACACACTGATTTACAATTCAGGAACTTGCTTGCAATCTCTTTTCATGATGACTGGAAAGTAACAAACAAGAGTCAAAAAACAATCAGCTACTTTGTTACAGTGTTACACTGAAAACGCTGCTTCAACCATCAGCCCCGAATGCCAGACTGGACTGGTTTTGTTGACGACAGGAATTAAAATGAAATGAGAATGAGTGAAAGAAATTAGATTAGTAATCCTAAAAACTGTGGTCCTTGATCTGCAGAACAACCACAGCACATAAAGTGGCATTACCATTATTTTTATAGTTGCACCCACAGGCCCCAAGCTGGGTTGGGGTCCCATTGTACTAAGCGATGTAAACTTCTCCCATCCACCCATGAGTCTCAGCTCTGACCTGGAAGGACAATTATTACAAGGGAAGGGGAAGTACAGTCTTTCTGCCCATGCAGTTCTGGTCTCTCTGCTAAACAACCGGCAGTGCCATTTACTGCCAAATGAGGTAGTTTTATGTTATGGACACCTTGCTACTAGGAACTGGACTGAAAGCACTAGCTTACTGAACATAGGCTACTAAATAGGGAACTGCCCAATTTATTGAACTAACGTTACAATCCTTTGCCAGTGAGATACTTCATTGCAAACTGTCTCAGACTCAAGGATTGGGTTTGGAAACATAACTCGTATCCGGCCATTCTCTCACTATGGTATGTTTCCGCCAGACCTCTGGCCTTTCGACATGGATTGGGCGTCAGATGTTGTCCTTGAGCAGCCTTCCCTACTGGGTGGTCACTCTGCTGGCCTGCATCTTGGTGTCCATGGTGACAGAGTTTGTTAGTAACCCGGCAACCATAACTATCTTTCTGCCTATTTTATGCAGTTTGGTGAGTAAAAACAATGGGATTTTATGCTGGTTTTTTTTTCCTGTTAAGCTTCATGGAATAGCTTGAGATTTTAGGCTATTAGTGCTATGAGCCATTGTAGAGCACTGCTTCATTTCAGGTGCCATTGCTTTGCTCTTTCTTTTATAATAAACATGGTCAGCCAAAAGCCCTGAGTGCAATATATTTGTAAACATCCATAAATGTGCTCTGCATTTCTCGAAACAAGTAAAAACATAGTCCCTGCCCTGAGGGGCATACAGTTTAAATTTAACAGAAAAGGGAAGGGGAGATGAGAAAAGGCTAACAATCCTGAGAGCACATGATTACTCAGCAAAGCATGTGCACATCTTGAGGCTTACGTTGCTTTTTAATTCTATTTTGTATTTATAGTTCATTAGTTAACAATCTTCCTCTTCATTTTTTGTAGCAGAAACATCAGAATTGAGTTTCATAGGGGATTTAAATGAAGTGTGGGAGGCAGCTTGGTGAACAGGTTGACAGGTCAAGCATAAGGACAGCATGGAAGAATGAACAGAGACACTTGGGAGAGAGGAAGACATTGGGGGTATGGAGGCTGGTGTCACTGGCAGAGTGAAGGGTCAGATACTGATTATACCCTGTATCTGTATATATAAACCATCATATTCACAGCACTTACAGAAACCTGCCTTCATTTTTACCTTTTATGTAACGAGAAGCTCTTTTCACAAGGGACATAACCTGTGAAATGTGTCTGAAAAGTGATTGCTGGATATTTTCACAAAGTTTCTCCATAAAGGCCATTTTAAGGATTTGTCCTAGTGATCTGCACAGTGAACTGCCATAAGGGTAATGTGTAGGGTGACCAGATATCTCGATTTTATAGGGACAGTCCCAATATTCAGGACTTTGTCTTCTATAGGTGCCTATTACCTCCCACCCCCATCCCCGGTTTCTCACACTTGCTATTTGGTCACCCTAGTAATATGAATTCAGAACAAAAACCCAGTGTTACTTTCTCCAGACTAAGCATGCTAAGGGTTCTACGGAAACAATATGCTCAACTGCTGGGGGAAGGGAACTCCTCCTGTCAGTCTCTAGATGGCTTCCTCTGGATGAAGTTTGGAGCAGCATTCCATTAGATCTAGAAGGAGTACCATGGAGTACAGTCCTCCTGCAGTGCCCAAGGATAATGAAGGGGGAAGGAAATGGGAGGAAGAAAACAGGGATGTGCCTGAGAAAGAAATCCTCTCCTCTTTAAAAAAAAATGTTAATGGTTAAACAAAAGTTCCTGGATAAAGAGTATCTGGAAACTTAAGTCTACTCCAATTTCTACAACAACCCCACTGTTCTCCCTTTCCAAAGAATGGGAAAAGAAGGAGAAAGAGTCTACAATTAGGTCTTGGAATTTAGGGAACGGAGGGTATTTTATATTCTAATCATTCTGGATCTTATGGGGTGGGAGGAAGCAGTCAGGCTGCTTTTATCTGTAATTATAGCCAACAACTTAAAGGCAACATGAAACATCTCTTTCCCCACCCAACCTCTCTCCTTGCAGTCAGAAACTCTGCACATCAACCCTTTATACACCCTGATCCCTGTAACAATGTGTATTTCCTTTGCGGTGATGCTGCCGGTGGGCAACCCTCCGAATGCCATTGTCTTCAATTACGGGCACTGCCAGATCCAAGACATGGTGAGTCCCTGAGAACAATCCCATTAATGCAAACTGAACTCATCAAATCTGGGAGCTGGAAATAGTCACGGGGTCCCTGTTGATGTCACGTCATTGGATTGCACTGCAGCCATTTCACAGGAACTGCCACTTTAAGAACATCTGCTGTAGGCGGTGGATGTGTGTGTGTGCTCTCTGTTTTTTAAAATGAATATAATGCTTGTGAAAAGTATCAAAGAATGACAGTACAAGATCCCCCCCCCCCCCCCCCCCCCCAGTATCCTGTAATATAACTATAACAGCAGTCCTGGAGGAGAGAGATTAGGATATATCTACAGTTGGATATGAAGATGTACATTCCAGCTCGAGGAGTCATACCTGAGCTAGCTCTGACTGAGCTAATGCACTAAAAAGAGAGTGACACAAGAGATGGGAGGAGCTAGCTGCCTCAAGTATGTACCCTTCTGAAACCTTAAGTATGTACTTGAGGTGGCTAGCCCGGCCACATTCTATCTTCAGCATGCTAACGTGTATTCTTGAGACAAACTTACAGTTTTCACAGTCAATGTAGACATACCCTTAGCGAGCAGAGTGCAAGTAAGGAAGCTAAAGGGGTATAATAAATGACATTTATAACTACAATTAATCTATAGCTATCATCTGGAATACATGGTGGAGATGTCCATGTGACACATTGCATTTATCATGCTCATTTGACCGCGTCTCCTGTACTTTTCCCCACTAATATACACACTCTCACACACAAATATTCATGAGGCTTTTTCTGCCATAGAAATCAGCAAATTTATTTTGTTCTTTATGCAACAGGGACAGTTAGGGAATTGCCTGTTCTCCACTGTGCACCCTACCACCTTCTGTGTTCACTAATGCTTTCTAATCTGATTGACATTGATTGTGCTGTTTATGGTATTGTTTTTTTTTTTTTTTTTTTTTTTTTTTCATAGGTGAAAGCTGGCTTGGGCGTAAATCTGATTGGACTAGTGGTTGTCATGGTGGCGATCAACACTTGGGGAATTAGCCTTTTCCAACTGGATACATTTCCAGACTGGGCAATGGTCAGCAATGTAACTGGTCAGTCATAATGAGCAATGACAAACTTGCAGAACCAAAGCTGATTGGGGCAAAATATGTAGTCTAAATTGCGCAAATAAAAAAAAGGAAGAAATCTGAGTGTATATAGATTCAGTATCCTCAGCAAAACCATGAAGCAAGTCCACAGGAAGGTCTCCCATGAAAGACACTTTGCCCTTTATTTCCTGAAGTGAAAATTTGCATTGCCCTTTCAGTGTTCAAAATCAACATGAGAAAAAAGTGAGATTTGCTTTGATTTATTGCTGCTTACCCTGAGATACCATAATTCCAAAAAAGAAGCCTGCTTATAGCTTTCCTCTGGCTATAAAACAATTACATAGAATCTTTCCCTTTAAAATATTAGATATGATTCCAGTGCGAGAACTCAAGAATATAATGGATACACTTTCCTACCATTCAGATTTCCAGTGGTGACTTTATTCCTAAACTTGGAGTTTTTTAAGCCTAATTCTTTTCTTTTTTTCTGAGGTGTGACATCACTGCGTCAGAAGGACCGATTAGTTAGAGAGACAGAGAGACAGAAATCTGAATAGCAA
Organism: Emydura macquarii macquarii; assembly: GCF_026122565.2. Lineage (NCBI taxonomy): Eukaryota > Metazoa > Chordata > Testudines > Chelidae > Emydura > Emydura macquarii. The sequence goes on from NW_027133667.1 coordinate 6,195,316, forward strand.
ATATGTAGCACCAACATGAATGGGAGGGAAGAAACAACTTCACAAGATAGGGGTGAGGGGCCTGGGTATGGCTGAAGGGGAGGGGGCTGAGGGTTTGTCCACAGTTTTAGCATGAAAATCCATGTACTCCAGTACTTGTGGTCTCTCCTTTGGAAAAGGGAACTTCAGAACCTCCTCCAGATCTCAGTTGGAAACTACTTGTCAGGTTCTACATTCCTTTTTGTTTTGCTGGTGGGGTGAGAGCTTCCTCTAGCAGCTCTACAGTGGAAGCAGTTCCCAGCAACCTCTTATGTGGCCATCAGTCCCCTTCTCCAGATGGCCACATGTTAGATGTAGAAGGGACAGTCTCGTTCAAGATCAAAATCAATGCAGCTCTGTGAGTAAGGGAGAAGGCTGATGAGGAGTGGCATTGGCCTATCTCATCATCGTCACATTCACTCCAAGACAGCTCTCACTTGCTTTATAGCAGCCCAGAGAACAGGAGCTCCAAATCAAGCTAGTTTCAAGATACTCTTGGTGTGCCTCTTAACTGCTGTATGTCTGTACTGTAATGTAAACCCAGGGTTTGGACTCAGGCTCAAGCCTAACCCCCCTTCTATCTACACACAAATTGCACTTGCCCAGAGTGCAGGACCCCACGGGGGTGAAGAGTCCAAGCCTGAGTCAAGCCGGGACCCAGGGTTCAAGTCCTACGACTTGCAGAGTAGACAAAGCCCTACTAGACTTCTGCACTGGAAGTCCACCAAAGGTATTCCACAATCCTATGGGTTGACCTTCTTTGTTCTCTGGACAGTTGAGTTTGGTGAACAGTCAAGTTTTCCAACACGGTACTACGAACAAAGGGCTAGAGCAGCCCCTTTTTGGGAGGGTGCTAGGAAGTCTGGGATATGGGTGGTTGGACTCGGGCCCACATAATGCAGTGCAGACTCTGGAGCCGCAGGTTGCGACCTAACCATTCCTAACCTAGGATTACCAAGTGTCGATGATGAATTTAACTAGAGTTCTATATCCCTGGGCTTACATTGCAGTGTAAGGGGCCAGTCTCTCTCTCACCCTTCTAAAGGTGGATGATCCCCAGTAGGCTTCCATTATGCAATGTATTTTTAATGTAATTTTTGATATGTATATTAAGAAAATTGGCTCCCATATAATCACTCTATATATACTTCAATCTGTTTTTATTGGGCTCATTCAGTAGGCTTCCCACTTTGAAACCAGCACCTCTCACAGTTAGTGTGAATTGTCTACACTGCATCAATAAGATGTCAATAAAATAAATTACTCCCCGTGTCATGTTGTAATGTTCTGTAAGACTATAAATGAGACTCATGCCTACTTTTCCCTCAGTGACTCAAATGCTGCTCAAGCTGGCAAATCTCCAAGTGGATGTTAACATTGGTATAGTGCTCATATTTTTCACAAGCAGCTTCCCATAATATAAACTATATAACAAGGGGCATATGTATTCTCAGGGAGGCGTGGGGAAATATGGGGGAATCTTTCCATTTGGCTTCCCATTTAACAAAAGCACTCCTTTATAATCGTAACAAAAGAAAGAGGCATCACCACTTGCCAAAACAATTTACATTGAATGTAATTGGTGGAAATTTGTTGCTTAAAATATAGTGAGTCCTGTATAATGATAGTCTAGTGTAACTCATTGTTTAGTGTATGTTATACATCCCCTCTCTTTAACTGTTACATAGAGGATAGCTGCCAGCTTCTGCTCCCAGTGATGGTCTTAGTCCTTCAGCTCAAGTGGTGAAGGTTTGGGCTGGAGATCTCAAGTTCAAATCCAGCTGATGATGCACGAAGGGGGCTACAGTAGCACAGTGTCCAACCAGCATGCATTTAAATGTGGGTGGGTGGGTGTACGGACTTTTTAAAGGGATCCAGGTCCTCAGAATATTGTTGCCCCTTGGTCCGCTTGGTTAGCCAATATTCAAGACTTTATTGGGTTGTTGCTGTTAGGAGGAGAGAATGATGATAGTGTCAGGTCTTTGTTTGGTGTAATATTGTTTATTTAAAAAGACTGTACAAAGCCCTGTTTCCCTGAACGCAGTGGGAACACACACCAGGAGACCGTTTCCTTGCTCAGAAATCAAAATCTGCCTTTCCAGCCAGCACTTGTACTCAAAAGCAGTTCCGTCTCTTTTGCGTTCCTCCCAGGGCCACTCACATTGCTTCTCTCACTGTCTTGTTCCTTTCTGCCACACTCAGGCAGTCAGCTGCAACCACTTCAGTCCGAGCATTTGCAGTCAGTCTCCAAAGTAACCCTTTGGGCCACATGATTTAATTTCTATTAGGTCTTGCCATGTTGGTCCATGCATTGGCCACTGGCTATCGCTAAACAAAGTGGCATTTAATTGCTCCCTCTTTTAGCCTGAATAAAAGGTGGCTAGCATGCCCATCAGCTTCAATGAGGTCTGTGATTTCCTATACACCCATTTGTTGGCAGCCACCAACACCCTCCAGCAGGATAACGTATGTTTGGAAAGTATTAGATGTAATCTGATGCATTCCAAAAGCAAAAATTTCATTCTTCATAAGTATTTTCAAAACTCTTTCCAGACAGGGATGATGGAGAGCTAGCTAGAGAAGGATGAATTCCATCAAGGCGTTTCCACAAAAACCTCTCCCAGCATATTAGTGGATGCAACATATGTTAATCTCCTCAGATGCTGGCAGCCAAGATTACCATATTTTGCTAATTTGGCATCTCTGTTTACAGAAATGTGGTATGCTGAAAAAGCACTTTTTTTTCTCTACGAGGAACACAGATGGCTAAATTCTGCCCATAGATATATGTGTGGGGCTGCTATTAGTTTCGGTGGGAGACATGAGAAAATACCTGAAAATATCGTAGTCCATGCCTTGGTATGCCAAGTGAGGCATATTTCACCAACAATGGTCTCTGAATGGCAATTCTTTGGAAATGTAGTTTATGTTTGCATTGCAATTAAAAACCCATAGCTGGCCCATGCCAGCTAACTGGGGCTCACAGGGCTGAGGCAAAGGGGCTGTTTAATTGCAGTGTAGATGTTCAGGCTCGGGCTGGAGCCTGGGCTTTTGGACCTTGTGTGGTGGGAGGATCCCAAATTCAGGCGCTCTGTGGAAATCTGCACTACTGCAGCTCTGTGCATTAATATTTGAAGTTGACCTCAGACTGCAAGACTGTTATTCTGACAGCTGAAATCTTAAAACAAGGAAAAGAAGATAAGGCTGTAACAACATGGAATATAAATCAAGGAGGGGAAAAGGCTTGTAATGTGGCTATAGCTTCAACCGGTGATTTACAGTCACTTTGCAAAATTCTCTGTTCTTCAAAGAAGCAAACATGACAGGTTGTGGTGATCATTTAAATTTTAATGCATATTTAAAGAGAAGTAGTGAATAACATCTGTTCTTTTATATTGCTATGTATTCAATAAATAGGACCCAACCTCTTGGGAATCCATAAAGGTTAGCAGACACTACTGACAAATTTAACAAAATATCTATTTTTCAGTCCCTCAGAGACGGAAGTAAAAAAAAGCAGTAGGGAGAGATTTGTCTCTACACAGTTTAACTACCTACACCTCATTGCATGAGGCATCAGTTTCTAAGACACAAAAATAACTCCATCACATAGAGGTGATATTTATTTTATACAGAACTGTCAAGTCATAAACATATTTCTACAAAATGTAATTGGTTAATGCAATTAATCCCACATCATTTGAACATATCACACTGATTTGTATCTTTTGTGCCGTGGTTGGTTGAAAGATATAGGCCCATGTTAGGTGTCTAAGTACCTTTATGAATCTGGGACATAGTGATCCAATATTGGCATGACCAAAGCAAGACGCCTCCCCTGGGCCAGCCTAGATTATATCACAATACCTCCTAAAAAAGCATATGTGGTGGGGTCAACATGAACCTGTTGGGAGATATGACTGACAAGACTGTGCGGGGGGAAAGTGGCAGTATAAGTACAATGGGTGAAATCTGCTCCCCATAGAAATCAATGAGAGTTTTACCATTGACTTCACTTGGGCCAAGATTTCACAGGATGTCATTTAACACACAGAGAAAAGGTCCTATGCTATCAGGCCAGCAGGAATTGCCTCCCATCAGTGCTCAAAGCTGTGCTAGGATGGTCCACAGAAAGTCATGTTCAGTCCTCCTTAACCAGAAGGAAGATCTCCATCACTAAGGGCTGGTGGGATTGGGGAAAGGATTAATGAAGATACTTGAAAGGGGCGAGGGATTGAAGGCAGCTAAGCAGCAAGATATGGAAACAACCAGACTGTTGAGTTTTTCTTTCATTTGTATAAATGTGGGTGCTACAGGAGTCTCAGTTTGGCACTACCTGACCTGAATGAAGCGACAGGGTGGGGCAGGATGTGTCAGTAGTTTTCCATGACAAGGTGTTCTGGGATAACTGAGAAAGCTGTAAAGGCCAACAGACAATCAGCAAGGTGACTCTAGTAGCATGTAGTTGGGTTAGAAATGGGTCCGAGGACATGCTAAACTTGAGCTAAATTGATAGCTTTTTGGTTTGCACCATTCTGTGATTTAGTGTTTTTGGCCAAGACCTCTATTTGTGTTATTTAAACATATGTAATACAGCTTTTCTGTGTTAGTGTTCTACACCTCCCTTCCCTTCTTAAATCCCTCCTGCCCCAAACTTTGAAACAGGGTGTGCGCTGTTCACTTCCATTATCGTGCCCCCATGAAGGAGTCAGCCCTAGAAACTGGCACCAATAGTTGCACCCCAGCTCATCCTAGGCACCTTTGCAAGGGCAGGGAGGTTTTAGATTCTGGCTGGTGAGTCAGCTATCTACCTAGGTATCTTTCATGTGCTCACTGCCGGGGTTCCTGAGCACAAAGTGGCTGCCAGATGTCTCAAAGATGCATTAAATCAGCCTAAGCTCTGTGTGACCTGCTATAACCCCACTGTGGCCAAAACAGCTCTGAGCCCCACTGTAGCTGGCACTTCAGGCACTGTGCATCATGCACTCTTTACACCAGGTAGCATTTCTGCCAGTTGGATGGGTAAGTGTGGGTTATACTTCAGTATAATGTGGTGTAACCCAAGGTTGACTACTAAGTTTAATGCAATTTATTGTATAGGGCATGCAAAATGGTCAAGAATTATGTAACCTAGCTCACCAGTTTTTTTAGGTGGAAGGAAAATAATTTTTGGCTAAAAAGCAATGTGTTGCAAACCTTGTGGAGCACTCAGAAATGTAAAACCTTACTATTGATTTTAATACTATTTACATAGCACCATGGAAGGGCCTGGTTCTCTTTTTCTGAAAAGCTGTAGGCTGATAGAAAGTTTCCTGACATCTGCTGTGAATTGTCAGAGGAACATTTGAGATATAAATTGCACCTTTAATGCCAAAGCACTTTGTATGGTCAATAAATATAGAGAAACCTTAAGCACTCTTTTCCTTCCTCATTTCTGTGTGGTGTGCAGGAACAGCATAAACTAAATTCACATGGTACTGAAATAATCTAGGTGGTAACTGAAAAAAATGCGAGTAGTTTGGGGCCCATAGTTTGACATATTGTACTTTAAAGTTCTCGAGGAAGGAGAAATAATTTTCCTCAGATTCTATTGTTTAATTACCAAATCCATCATATTTGCAAAAGAGGGGTTAAAAAAATTAGGTGACATGGGTCTAGTGCTATATTCCAAGATTGGCTGATCCAAAATCTACTGCAGGCAACGTGCCTTTCTCAAAGAATGGTCTGTGCTCCCCCTACTGGCAGTTCAGTAGAGGTTAAGCAGAACTGTTGTTTTCTAGAGAATTCCCATCTTCAATGATGCTGTTTCTCCTTCTCAAGACCACTTCTACAATGATGCCTATGGGCAATCATCAACAAATAGTGTTATCATGATAAATGGTTAGCAGGAGCATCTAATAGCTATTTTGTTAGCTTGTTTATTAGAGGTGGGGAGTGTACCATCTATTACTAAAGTTCCATTATAAGACCATCTTTTCAGTTGTTTATAAACCTGCAAAACTCCATCTGAAATTTTCCATACCAGGTGTTTGATTCAGAGTAAACTTTTCTGGAAAATTTCAGCTAACATGGCCTGGCCATTTCCAAGAATGAGGTTTAAAAGGAAATATATTGTTTTGCCCATGTTTAAAGAAAAAAAAATCTTACAATGATTTGGCTGAGAAACTGTATAGACTCTATTTTTTGAAGCATGGACTGGAAATTGGACAGGGAGGTGGCCTTTGGTTCAGGGATGTGCCTGTTGCCATGCCTGTGGAAATGTGCACAGATTTGGCTAATTATAAGCCTTTATAAAATCAGGGTTAGATCAATAGACATTAGCTAGTTTGGCAGCTTAATGCACTTAAGTGTCTGACTGCCCTGAGCATGCTCCAGCCCCTGAAAGCAAGGGTTGAGCAGTAATTTCCCAGCAATTGTTCCTCCTGTTCTCAGTCAGGAGCAGGAGAAAGGCACCCTGAGTTGAATGTAGAAGGGAGAAATGGGTAAGGTGGAGCAAAGGCAGTTGCAGAAGATGGAAGATGGAGGAAGAAAGCTGAGAACAGGAGCTGTTGAGGTGACTAGCCGTGGGCGGATATACAGGTGCTAAGAAATAAGGGTTGGGTAGTGAAGTAGGCTGTTGTTCATAGGATTCCTATCTCATTGGTTGCAATGGTTGGAAGGTACGTAGTGATGGAGGCAAGAAACTGCAGGAAAAGAAAGGTTTGTCTTTGGGGAATATTGTCCTAGAAAATTGGATTCTATCCTTGCCTGTGCCATGTAGTTCCTGTGTAATGCTGAGCAAGCCACTTAAACCAAACTTTTCACCAGTGGGTCACTGATTGTATGTTCTTCATAGACTGGGTTCCCAACATGAAACACCTGTGCTTAATTTGCAGAACTACTGAGCGCTCCAACTGCAGCTACAGTCAAACAGAGCTGTGTTCTGAACATATACCATGCTGTGAAATGTTAGCTACTCTAAAAATAAGGCCTTATGTGTATCAAGGTGGGTGTCCAAATTTAGGGGACACCTCTGACAATTTTAGCTTTAGTCTCTGTGCCTCAGTTCCCCTTCTGTAAAATGGGGATAATTCCACCACCTCACCTTATACAGGTGTTGCAAAGTTAATTCATTCTTGTTGTTGCTGCAGGGTTACTGGACTTGATCAGGGTAACTCATGGCTATGTTTATTTATACATCTACTTCTAAAAGAGTGGGTGCTTTTTTAATGGAGAACAGTAAAAAGCCAAATCACCCATAGGCTGCTGCACGTAACAGTGCAAATTAAGTTGGTTTAACTAATAACCAATGATTATATAATGTAAGTTTATAATTTTTTGCTCGCATGTCTTATTTAGAGTTCAGTCAGAAGAGGATAGTACTTGTAACATCATGGGTCAATGCCTCATACAAAATGGCTTGCATTTCCATATAATATAGTGTAGCTGAGTGAGGTAAAGGAGAATACCCTAGGCTAAGAAGCACCAGGGAATGGTCAGTCAGGTGGTAAGATGAACCTGTAAACAGGCTCAAATTATGAGAGACTGTGCAATTGCAAAAGAAAAGGCCTGTTGGCAATGCAGGGGATTGAGGGACTGGTAAGGAATATCAAACACTACACTCAACTCAGGGGAAGAGGGCTGTTAGAGGCAGTAGAGAGGGCACAAAAAGGCTGTAGCCTTAACCACTTTTAGAAGGTGACTCAAATTCACTGTGTCAATTGCTGATACACTCATCAGCCCCCAGCCTAAGTGTCCAATGCTGATCAAGGGGAGGGGAAAAGGTAGGGAATGGTGGGGAGGTAGTGAAACAGAGAGAAGAAAAAAAAATGAAGGTAAAATGTAGGTTGAAGCTGGTAAACTTTTGCATCCTTTTGATTCAATCATGTTTTCACTCACTTTGTACAAGTGCAAAGAAAAAAAGGGGCCAAAAACAAGGTAAGATACAACAGGGCAAACAGACAACATTACATGTAAATTCATTAGACACAAAGCTCTCACTTCATCTCCAGGAACTGGAATTATCCATGATTCAGTCCCCAACTGAAGGAGGATTTAGATTAAAAAAAGGACAGTGAAGTAATACAGCTCAGAATAAAGGACGAAGAGTCTTTGGAAGTGACTTCCGGATACATTTGTTTTAATTCCTTTTATGAGGCATTTTAAGAATGAATATTATAAAGCATCAAGTAGGGATAATTGTATAGTTTGCAGTGATCTCCATCTGAGCCATGTAAAAATTTATTCTAAAATATAAGGAAACAGCAAGAAATCCAAAATTATCTTGTCCAGTCACATCAGCTCAGAATCAGGTTTCATGAAACTCTTGATGGTTGGTCTCACAGCACATTCATGATTGCGCTTCAGCTCAAGGACAGCCAGGTTCTGGGAGACCAGAAGTGGAGAAAATCCCCCACAGCCACATTTCTACTTGGAACGTGTAGCTTGAAGGGGAATTACATCCTTGAGGTTTGTATAGAGATGATCCAGGTAATATCAGTGTCTTAAGATTTGTCGTTAGGAGGTTTCTTCTTAGCTTCCACATCTTTTTTAATATCTTCAAGTTTCTTTGCAATGTTGGGAATCTTTTTAAAAAAAAGTTAGACATAGTCAGCTGTTTAGTTGACTAATAAGGGACCAGGGGAAAGAACACTTTGTTGTTAAGTGTTAAACTTTATATAAAGAGCTTCCGCCTCAGACCCACTCCACAGGACTACTGTGAACAGAAGACGCATGCTGAGTCCTATGAGGTGGGACAAGGAAAAAGTGGTTTGCAGACATTTTGAGCAACCCTCTCTAGTCAGCTCAATGGTGGTGCTCGTGCCCCAAGCAGAGCCTCCTTCCATCCAAAAAGAGCTGGATGGAAGGATAGCTAGACCTAATTTGGGGTAATCTTCATTGTTGCTGAGAATGGAAGAGAAGAAAGAACATAAAAAGGATCAGCCTGCCTACCTCACTGGAAGGAAATGAACTGCAAAGGAACAGGCTGCAGAGAATGTCAACTAAATAACATTAACACAATCTTCTAAAAATGCCAACACAAAGTGTAATGAGAATTTCCGTAGCCTGTGTAATGTAGGAAGTCAGAATCAATATGTTCATCTATTCTTTCTAGTCTTAGTTAAAGCCTATAAAGAGGGCTATGAAAAAAGAGGAAAATACTTTTTGCAAGATGTCAAAGTATTTGTTCTGCTCTATTTTGTGGCCCCCAAAATGTCTGGTATGCCAATTTTTGCACTGAAATCTTCAACCTTTTAAAATTTCAAACCTTAAAGCAAAAAATCAAGTTTTTGTTCTCAAGATCAAGTTGAGTTGCAAAACTCCTGCAGTCTCCTCTTAAAAAATTTTAGGCTGAAAATGAACCAATCAAAAATTTTGACTGGACGAGAAATGCCATGCTGCCAATTCTTTATTTTACTGGCAATCCTGCAAAATTTGGTGTATTATTTTCCTCCCTCAAATCCACAGCTCCTCAAGTTAACTGATTACATGAGAATTTTTGAAAACAAAAGCGGAGAGTAAGATTCTAGCCCTCATGGTTGTGGAGAACAGCTTGAAGATGAGACCCAATAGGGATGTAAGCCATCAAACACCAAAAGGCAAATAAAACATACCCCAAATGTGTATTTTTAATCATGATTTTTAAGCCAAATTTCATGATTTGGGGGGGCTTGACTCAAGACTTTTGAGTGGTTAGATTATCCATATGGGAAATGTTAGGTTGGGGGGTTTTTTTGTGCAAAATTGGACCAATATTTGTGAAACTGAAATTAAAACCCTAAAACTGCAAATATTTATACATGTACTTCAGTTTAAGCAAGTAAGTAGTCTCAATGAAGTCAATAGGGCTATTCATATGCTTAAAGATAAGCATATGCATAAGCATTTGTAGGAGTGGGGCCAACAGGTGAAAAAGCAGAATAAAGAAGCTTTTGGATTTCTTTATGAATAGTTACACATTAAACTACCCTTACACTCCCTAGCAGCATCTGCAACGGTGATAGTACTTCTTAAAAACTGTTTAATTTACCCTTGGGCCTTTTCCTAAAAGTGCTCCCTGTCTAAAGAAATTTTACATGCATGTCAAAAACACGCTTGCAGAGACAAAAAAAACCTAAATTTTAATTTCATGGTCCTGTTTGTATAAGTGGGGCTTTTATGATTAACCATGTAGAAAGTCATCTTAGATACTGTAACAATCAAATACTAGGTTCATGCTAGCAAAATTAGTTTTACATCACCAGGAGAGAACTTCCTCTGAATTAAAGGCAAAAGTTGCCCTCCTGTGGTGACACTTCAGTTGTGTTGCAGGAAAAGGATTATATCATTAATTACATATGCAACATACACTCAGGTGAATTTAGGTCTAAACTATAGATATAGATATACAATAATTTTAATAAAAACCTAGCTTAATGAAATTTCCCTGATTTTTAAAAACAAATAATGGAAACAATTTATTCTTAAAAGGTATACCTTTTCCTTGGTGTTTGCAACCCAGAGACTGCAGGATTCTGCTAATGCACAAGGAAAATTAAACTGCCTGGATTATTTTCATTGTCCAAGATGAGTGAAAAGTAAAAGTATACAAGGCATAAATGATGAAAAGGAATTTAGGGTGGGGTCCACAAAGGGATTTAGGTGTTGCAATGCTGAGCATCAAGCTGCCTAGAAAGCAACAGAAACTCTACAATCCACAAAGTTGAGTTAGGCACCCAGGCTCCCTATACAATGAATGGGAAGAGATAGGTGCCTTTGGTCTACGCTACAATGTTAGGTTGACCTAGCTACAATTGCTCAGGGTGTGAGAAATTCACATGCCTGAGAGTTTAGGAATAGTTAAGCTGTTCCTAAATTAACATAGGTAAGCTGACCTAAGCCACATTTGATGGAAGAATTTTTCTGTCAACCTAGCTACCATCTCTTGGAAAGGTGGATTTACCTCAGCGATGGAAGGGGTTCTTCTATCGCTGTGGCAAGTGTCTACAACTCAGTGACACTGCAGCTGTGCTGCTGTAAATTTCCTAGTGTAGACATACCCTTAGATTGTGATCCACAAAAAACCAGCACACTAGGCAGGCAGCCACCTCAGCTAGCCAATGGGAGATGCAGATGAGAGGGGTATGTGCCAAGACCAGTCCTTCTCAGAGATAAGCACCTAAGCCCAGGCTGCAGGGAGGCAATCTCTATTTGGCAACTGCCAAATGGAAACCCAAAGCTTGGAATCAGCTGACTTAGATGCCTAACCTGTTTTCTTGAGGGAATGATTAGGTGCCTGCCTCACTCTACACAAAATAGCCAGAGAAGGCGGCAGTGGTTTTGGTGGAAATGGTGGACAAATACTTCAACACTCATTTTTTATTATTATTAATTAGCCAGAGTGGAAGAGTTTCAACAGGAGAGATTGAGGGAGCCTGTGATGGGGCATTTGCCCCACACTGGCAATGAAGGGGTTAAAAGAGCCCTAGGGAGGCCGTGTGGGAAGCAGCCAATAGGAGAGGGGCTGTGAGGAACAGCCAGTTAGGGCCTAGCAGGCCCATATAAAAGGAGCTGCAGGGCAGAGCAGGATAGTCACTGCCTGGAACTCATGGAGGGAAGGCTGTGTTTTTGGTAGGCTACGTGACATGCATCATTGTGGACAGCGCTGCTGCTGGCAGGGACTGGGAGGGTAAGAGGAGGTCCTGGCTGGCTGTTGAGAGTGGGTAGTTGCAGGCCTGGAGGATGGGTGAATAAGGTGATAGGGCCATGGGAAGTGGCCCAAGGAGAGGAATTTGAGGCATAGCAAGAAGCTGCCATCCACAGGATCCCTGGGCTGGGTGGGCCTGGTCCCTCCCCTCAGCAGGGGAAACGGCAGGACAAGTTACTACAGCTGCCACTGTGGAAGTGGCAGAACTACTGAGCAGCCAAACCTACTCCAGAAGGGGGAATACAGAGGGCCAAGCTGTAAAGAGAATGCGGAGGTTCCTGGCAGCTACAAGAAGGACTACAGGTGAACTGTGGAGAAAGAGTGACTGTGTGCATGCTGCAGATGTGGGCGTCGACCTTGAGCTAATACAAACCATTACACAGTCCACATGAGAATATCCCTAGCCCAGTGGTTAAAGCACTCTCTTGAGAGATGCGAGACCTCTGTTAAAATCTCAGAGGGAGTTTTGTGCTTCGTAGTGGAGCCAAAACTGGGACTTAAACCCCGGATGTAGGTGCCTAGGAATTTAAATACCTTTGTGGATTTTACCCTTAGATTCTTTCAATTTTAAGGCAGCATTGGTAGCCCAGGAAAGGAACTTTTTAAATACATAATTTGTAAGTGGATAGTAGTTTTTCAATTTTAGATCTACTAAATCCTCAAACCTGCAAGCGTTTGAGTAGTTCCACTCATGCTACTGAGGTCTGGAGGCTCAGCCCCAAAGCTTCTGCTCCAAATTCTTGTAAAACAAAATCACCCCTTAAAGCATGCTCAGAAAATCTCAATCCAAGGAGGAAAGGGAGAGTTCAGGTCGAGATAGATTTCCAAGCAGAACTCAACAGCTTGAGTCCTCCCAAACATCCCTGACAATTCCACTATTCTATGAAGGATGAGAGAGAAATACAAGTCACTATAAAACTTTCATACATAAACAAATAGAGCTGTGAGGCAGCTAGTGTGGCCTACGGGACGGTCTCTAAACTGGGAGTTAGGGAAGCTGGTTCTAATCCCGGCTCTGCCACTGACCAGCGGTGCGATCTTGAGCAAGTCTTTTCACTTTTCTGTGCCCGTTTTCTCTCCTTTGTCTGTTTAGACTAAGCTCCTCATCAGGACAGAGACTGTATCTTACTATGTGTTTGTACAATATCTGCACAACGGGGGCCCTGATCTCTGTTGGGACCACTAAGCATTACTGTAAAACAAATAATCAGGGTCTGTTCTAGGTGTGGGCAAGCTGGTTGCCCACTTGCAGGGGGTGCCATACCATTGTGCAATGTGGATTTTTATTTTGCTCCATTCTGATTGGCTGGTCACTAATGCTCTGCTAATTGGCCAACATTTTTCCCCACCCCTCCGCTGATTGGCCAGCTTGTTTGTTTGTCAGTTTGGGCTCAGCTGCTTGCGGAAGGGGCACTGAAAATATTTTCCACCCTGGCCAGTATAGCAAATAGGCCACTAATGCAAAATAATACTTTAATAACAACAACTTACCTCATAATTCTGAGCCAGATACATCCCCACCACATTGCCGAAAGCAAAACCAAGCTTAAGAAGGGGAGGGAAAAAAAAAAGGATGAATGACAAGAAGTTTAACATTTCCCCCTTGCCAGCACAGAATTTATGAACGCTCATCGGAGAAGGTTGAAAAATGGGGGATAAGAGGTGGAAGTCAGGAAAACTTATGAAACTGTTTTCATTTCACAGGCTTCAAAATGGAGATTTTTTCCCAAATCATTTTCATTAAGAAAACGCAAGCAGTTTTGGTGAAAAAAACCTCACTACTTCGAAAAGATTTTTGTAAAAACATTGGTTAAACAAAATTGTACAAAACCCACAAAATTTAAAGTATTTCAGTAAAAAGCAGGGCTGTCAATTAATTGCTGTTAACATCTGCAATTAACTGAAAACACAATTACCACATTAATCGCAGACCTCTGGGCAGCGAGGGAGGTATCAGCTATGGAGGGACCGGACAGTGTTTGGTCAGGCACAGTAACACAAGCCACCACTGGAGGGCGTGAAGAGAAGAGGACAGAGGAAGAAGTGGCTCTCATTCAGGCCCTGGTGGAGAGGTAGGGATCCTGACATTCCCTCCCCCCCCCCCCAACACCACTGCTCCATTGTCCCCGGCAGGCCCCTTGCTCCGGGAGTACCCCCTAGCGAACAGGGTCCTGGCGAGCTCAGTCTCCTTGCACTAGCCTCTCCTCTGCTACAGTATTCTGAGTCCCTGTTTCTTTTTTTTACTGTTTTCTTTTTTAACTGCAAATATTTATAATCAAAGATATAAAGTGAACATTATATACTTTGTGTTGTATTGTAATTGAAATCAATATTTTTGAAAGTGTAGAACATCCAAAAATATTTAAATAAATTATATTCTATTGTTAATTGCGATTAATTATTTTAATTGCACAATTTAATCATGATTCATTTTTTTAATCTCGACAGCCCTAGTAAAGCTTTTTTCATGCAAAAAACTTCACCAAGCTCTACTCATAAGTTGTTTTATACTTCTCTCCCCAAGGCTCTCTCTTTCTTTAACAATGTACCCATTTATACCCCCACTCTCCTTCCACAAGACCACCACCAGCACCAGAATATGAAACTTATCTTTATCACAGTTCTCTTACAATTCCAAGAAATCTTGGATGCAGAGCCTGGTCTTCCTCATTCTGTAAAGTTCCTTGCAATACCCATTACAGTATAAATAAGAGTAAGTCCATTAAAATCTGGGGAATATAATGGCACACAGAAAGTCTCTTTGTTCAATATTTGTATAGCTCTTAGCACAAGGGGGTTCCTGATCCATGACTGAGGCTCACAGGAGCTACCACAATACAAATATTAAGAATAGGTGCGGGGGGCAGTGGGGAAGAAATCACAGGGGACACACAAATGAAAGAGGCTACACAATGTATGGGCTAAGGAGATTGTAAGGAAAAAGTGCATCAGTAGATTTCTGGGCTTGCCTCCAGCATCCTAGTTATGCTACTTTGCACAAAATGTAAGTTTAGGTCTCATGCTTGGGACAGTAGTTGCTGGGTGCTAAAGAAACAGGCCACAGCAGTCCATGAGGTTGAAGAGTAAGAGGGAAATAGAGTGCATAGCTCCTGTCACTTCCATATCCCTGTTGCTGGCTGAGGAGAAACTCAGGTCTCAATCACAGCTGAGAGGAAAAAAATAAAACATACAGCCAGATTTTCCAAAGTGCTAAGCACCCAGGAGCTCCAATTAAAACTCTGGCCCTTATTCAAATTCATGTTAAGCTTGCTTGATGTACAAATAAGATTTTTCTGACTATCAATACTGCAAGTTTAACCTAATCTCTGAAAATTTGTACTTTTTTTTTTTTTTTTTTTTTTAATATCAATAGTAATGATTTTGCAATCAAAACCTAGCTAGAAATTGTATTCACTGAACAAAGCAGAGCAGAATATAACTCATTCTTCCAGCAGCATAAATACAGCACCAGTCACTGGTAAAAAACAGTCTTGTCAGGAAGCTATGACCACTAATACAACTGATTGGAAAATAAGAAGTGGTTGCACATTTTCACATGCTGATACCATCATTAACTAAATGCATGAACTGTAAGGAGAACAGAACATTTATTTAAATTACTGGTTTTCTCCATTTTTAGAGCTTAGGGCTTTTTTAATGTAGTGTTTGTTTGGTATAAGAGCTATATTTTATTCTAGCAACCTTAACTGTAAATTAATGAAGTTTTTTGCATGGAATATGAATGTATGCTGCACTGAGATAAGCAGGATTTAAGATTCCTTTCAATGCTGAAAGTCAATCCAGCAGAGGGGGCTTTCCTATATCTTGGCAATGTCCATGGATTCACCCAAAAGGGAAGCAGACTTTCAGCTGAGAATTTATTAAACTCTGCAAAGATTAGCTTATGTTGTTAGTCATTGGGGGGAAACTTTCAGTCTCTCTCTTACAAAATAGTTTTACTAAGAAAGTTCTCTTGATTTCTTCTCCTAGAGAGTACAAATACACCTTCGGTCTCCTGCTCTTAGCTTAAAATACATGCCAAAGATGGGACCAATACTTTACCATTGCAATGAGCCTTATTTTGTACTGCAAGTATCTTAAAACCCATGCCAAACCCAAGAACATAAACAAATCATATCCCATTAGTCAAAGTCACAGCTCAACATACTCTTTGCAAGATCAGTACAGTCTTTAATGTGGTATTTCATCAGTTATACTTGGTTTATAAGATACCACTTCATGAAGTGGGGGAGCCTCATGGTTTTAATCTTCATCCCTTTTGACAACTAAAAATGTTGCCAATTAAAATGTGCATGCCAATTAAGGACAGGGAGGACTAATGGGAGTTCAAGGGACTTCCAATAGCCCCCCAACATTCTAAGATGCACATTAAATGTAAAACAAGCAATTATTTAACTCTGAAAGACAAAAATACAAAGTTTGTAAGATTATCCTTGTATCTCCCTGCTGCAGCTCTAGCTAGGGAGGAGGGACAGACACCCTCCTTCCATCCACAAAGGAGAGGAGGGAACCCAGAATGAATATGCCCTCTCTCTCTCTTCCCTTCAATAGCTTTCAGACACTAATCAGAATGTCTTAATTAAAAGACCGATTTTTACCAGGCATTTGCAACACAAGGGCTTCAAGCACTAGCTGAGTTCAGAAACATTGACTCCAAAATCTGCTGAGTGCATGAGGCCTATTACCAGCAAACAGAGATATGAATGGGTCCATTCTGAAGAAATGCAAATGCATTTACAATTTTTTAAATCTGTTGGAGTAGAGATAGGATATGGAAGTTTATTTTTTTAATAAACAACCAAGAGCCAAAATGATTCAGAAGAAGTTCTCTGCCAGCATTATCAACAGAGACCAGAATTTGAGCTAGCTAGCTAACTTAATTTGTTTTGATTTAAATAAAAAAAAATTAAGAAGACCCCCATAGTCCTGATTTTCTAATAAAAATCATATGCAATGTATTATTGGGACTTATTGGCATCAAGTCTGAACATAGAGAAAAATCCACAGAGTATCCTCAATGATTTAATGAGGAACTGCTGCTGTGCTTTGTTACTGGCATGTACCCTGTTGTTCTCTGTGTTGTTTACTTTTAATAAGTGCCAGATATTAAAGGCATTAGCATCAATTAAGGATTTAATTAGAATTGTAAATAAATCATATAGTTTGGCGACTAACTATAGACACATGCCAGAGTTTGCAGACACAGAAAAAAAGATTAAGGTCATGTCTACACTAGCACTTATGCCAGCAAAGCTCTTGTCACTCAGAGGTGTGAAAAACACAACCCCCCGAGCGACAAAAGTTTTGCAGGCGTAAGTGCTGGTGTGTACAGCGCTCTGTCAGTGGGAGATGCTCTCCCACCAACATAGCTACCACCGCTCCTAGTGCTGGTTTTATTATGTTGACAGAACTCTCTCCTGTCAGTATAGCAGGGCTACACAATTACTCTTAAGTAAACTTGTCAATGTAGAAATGGCCTAAAAGTTTAAAGAATTTTCAGCTACTCAATGAGGCAAACAGCTGTAGTAATTAACACATACTTTAGGACTGGGAATGAGGAAAAAGAGTATCATAAGACTATGGGCAAAGAGTTTAATTCTGACCTTAGGAACATTTGCAGAAGGTCAGAGCAAGGCTGGTCTCAGGGAAAAAATAAGCCAGAAGCTTCAAATACCATCCTAAATGAACTATGGTCACTACAACAGAACAGGCTGTGCATTGTCAAAGCAAAGAAGTAGGAGACTAAATAAGGTGAAAATTTGAACGGGGGAAAAAAGAACATAATACCCACACCATACTGGAGGGGCAATATGATTAAAACATGCTTAAAACAGCATTAAGGCAGCTTCATATTTTTGGAACAGAACTGTGTGATCAAACACAAATTAATATGAATCACTCTGATACAAAGGTTGGATTTGTTTTACTGTAGCATAACCAATAATGCAGTGGAAGTGTCAGCCCCATATCTTACTCTTTTTAAGCTGCCTTAGCACTATTCAAAAGCAGCAGCAGTCCAAAAAGAATATTATTCCAGTTGTATAGGCTGTGTCTTATAAAAGTGTTGGTAACCTGTGTTCTATTAATAACATAATAGAGAGTGCAGTGTATGAAGAGATATTAGAATTGAATCTCCCTATAGGGAGCAAAAGTACTTTTTTTTTTCAAAAGGACAATGAATTAAAATACACATCAGCCATGCATACATTTTCTTAGAGAAAGTGTGCAGGCATTGGGTGCTTTGACCTGTACAGTCACCTGACTGTATCCAATGGAGTACATTTGGAGTGATTTGAAGAAAGAAGTGGCTAAGAATAAAGGAAGATGTATATTGTGGGCATATAGATCATGAACCAAAGAGAATGTAACTGAAGTTAGTAAGGCCACAGTGTATTCCATGTATTATGGGGGTGTAGGCAACTTTTTTATTTGAGGTGGCTAGAATCATAGAATCATAGAATATTAGAGTTGGAAGGGACCTCAGGAGGTCATCTAGTCCAACCCCCTGCTCAAAGCAGGACTAACCTCAGCTATATCATCCCAGCCAGGGCTTTGTCAAGCCTCACCTTAAAAACCTCTAAGGATGGAGATTCCACCACCTCCCTAGGTAACCCATTCCAGTGCTTCACCACCCTCCTAGTAAAAAACTTTTTCCTAATGTCCAACTTAGACCTCCCGCCCTGCAACTTGAGACCATTGCTCCTTGTTCGGTCATCTGCCACCACCGAGAACAGCCTAGCCCCATCCTCCCTGGAACCCCCTTTCAGGTAGTTAAAGGCCGCTATCAAATCCCCCTCACTCTTCTCTTTTGCAGACTAAACAAGCCCAGTTCCCTCAGCCTCTCCTCATAAGTCCTATGCTCCAGCCCCCTAATAATTTTGGTTGCCCTCCGCTGCACTCTCTCCAACTTGTCCACATCCTTTTTGTAGTGGGGGGCCCAAAACTGGACACAATATTCTAAATGTTAAATCATAGCTGCTGAATATCACTTGAGTAGTTTTGTACTGTCTAAATTTGTCCATTTTTAATAAAGTGACTGACCACTCAGTCGATCCAGAGAAATTGATCTGGCGGCTGCGATTTTGCCGCTGTCAGTGTAGCCGTAGCCCCAGAGAGGCAGTAGCTAGGTCGATGGGAGAATTCCCGTGAACCTAGTGCTGTGTATACCAGTGTTAGGTCAGTTTAACTGTGTTGCTTGGGGTGTGGATTTTTCATACCCCTGATTTATTGAGGCACTGGGCCCTGATAAAGCCTCCCCTCCCCCGCTCAGCATAAGGGGAGGAGCCACCAACTCACACCGGAGTGACACAGTTATACTAACCTCATTCCCTAGTGTAGCCCAGGCCTTAGTTTCATCGATTTTCAATGAGACTTTACGCTGGGTCTCCACGTAAAACGCCAGAGCAGCACAATTGCACTGCTGCAGTGTAGACACTAGGGCCATGGGAGGCGTTCTCCCACCCGCTGTAGATAATCCACTTGCCCGAGCAGTGGTAGGTAGCGAGGCCGAGGGAAAAACTGGCGGAATTGGGTGTCGCGCTGTCTACACCAGGGTTAAGTCGGTTTACCTGCGTAACTCAGAGAGAGTGGATTTTTCGCACCCCCGAGAGATGCAGCTAGGCCAATGTCCCTTTGCAGGGTAGACCAGCCCTTAGGGTCCAAAGTTCCTCAAACCCGGCCTACCCCTTAAAAAGGGCCCTCACTCCCCGGGGCCTAGGCCGCCCTAAGACAGCATCATCACGTCCGCGGGGAACTCTGCAGCCTCTGCCACCAGCACCGCCGCTGCCAACATGTAGCGAGCCCCCAGCTGCGGGGTGTGAAGCCGGCCACAGAGTGTAGATCCCTGGACCAAGGCAAGACAGCTGGGAAGGGGGAGGCGGGGTGACGGAGCAGCTGCTGGTTCTCGCTCCAGGGTCAGAGAGGCTGCGCCTTCCTCCTGCTGGCGGGGAGGGAGCCGGGGCGCTGCTCCTCCAGGCCGCCCCACCGTGCGCACGCTACAGGGGCTGCCCGCGGGCCAGCAGCAGGACGGGAGCTCGGCCCGGGGAGAGCCGCGCGGCCCGGGAGCGGGCGGGGCTTTGCAGGCACTTACCAGAAACTGTAACATGGTGTGAGTGATGTGATGTGATGTGCCTGCCTCGCTCCACTCTCCAGCTTCTCTTCCGGGTCTCCCTCGCCCTGCCGCGGCTGTCTCGCTAGCTGCGGGGGTGGATGGATTTCTGAGCAGGCCTATCCTTCCTTTCCCTTGCACGCACCGCCCGCCTTCCCCTCCCGCTAGCCCCGCCTCTGGTGACTGTGTGGGCACAGACAGAGGGGGACGAATCGTCCTTATGGTGTGGCGAGCAATGCTTTCAGAACAGGCAGGGGCCCTTGGGGGGAAGAGCTGACCCCTCTCCTCCTAGCAAACCATCCCCCTCGTCCCCCGGGCACACAGTCCGACATTGCTACTGAGGGTGGGACACTGACAGTGTCAGGAACACCCCAGACCTGCACTGAGTAAGGCTAAAACTTTGGAGTGCTCAAAACCTAAAACAGGAGAGAGAGAGTCTGCTTTGAAGCAGTGTGTGTGTGTGAGAGAGAGAGAAAGAGAGAGAGGTGTATATAAAACATAAGAGCCACACACCAGTCTATTTATATCTGAAGGTTATAGTGTGAGGAATGTATCTCCGCATGGGGCAGGGTAAACAACAATCAAAGCCTTGTCCTTAATGTCCCTAGAGTGCCATGGCTATGTACGGTGCAATATAAATGCTAAGTGTTAATATTGGAAGCCCTCTGGTAGTGAGGGCAAATGAACCAATGGAATGAAGTAATTCCAGATGTTTTACCGTTCTGGCAGTTGCCTCTTCCCAGCAGCCCCATTGTTGCTGGTTCTCCTTTACACAGATGCAGAAGGAGACAAATTTACTAGCTGAGATGAAGGTGAGGAGCCGTACGGGAAAAAACAGAATTAAATAGCAACAAACGCCAGAGCAGAAGCAAACTATCAAAAACTAGGAGTCTGAATGCAAAAATCAGGCAGCTGGGCAAGCACTGAACGGTACCTAATGGTAAATTGGTAAAGGTGTCGCAGCTATGAAATGAATTAAATGCAAATAAACATATTTTTATATGATGTGATGATTTGCGACAGACATAGCCAGATATCCAGTGCTGCTATCTTCAGCTTTGAAATTCCTGGCTTTTGCCTGATGCTGTTACAGCTCCATTAAGTGTTGTTACTGTATTTTCTTTGGCGGAGGAATTTAGTAGTAACAAAATGAGAACTTACTAGCTCTGACTAAAGCCAATGTTAATGTGGCAGTTACTGTGTAAGCTTGCCCTATACAACACTGTTAAGAAAGGACTAGCGAAGACAGGCCACACTGGCAAGGATAAGGTTAATGAGAGCCTGTGGATCCAATTGGCCCCATCCTGCTGCAGCTGACAGGCGTGGAGGTAATTAAAAGGAGGAGACATAGCCTAGTTCAGAGATGACCAGACAGAGCTCTGGTTATAGCTGAGTGTCTGTGGTGGCTGACTGGTTTATTAGCCTTCTGGTAGAAGAATGACTAGACTATGGGAGTGGGACCTAGACAGAGGGTGGGTAGTTTTTGGTTTTGTTGGATGATCCTGTTTCCAGTTGTGGAGGTTTTGTTGGATGATCCTGTTTCTGTGTTATGCTGTGTGAGACATAGCAGCTAACCACTGGAGACCCTGTGATTCAGTGAATTGCACACAGTAAGCTGTGAAGCGGTTCTGTAGAGGCAAACCTGGCTCTTATTCTATCCCCACAGCACTCTATAATTCTAGGTTCTCCCAAAGTTCCTGTAGTCTATTCTGCTCTTGTCTCTCCTGTACATGTGGTATTCCAGTCTTAGCCTCTGTCTCATGATCACACAAGGTGCGATCATTTGATGAAATTAGTGGCTGACAAAAAAGGAATCATTATTCACACAGGCAGCATGTTGTTAGCTCATGGCATTCACAGGAAATCTAATTTTAAGTACTATAGCTGGATTTTTACAAAGGGATAGATAGTTTTATACTGAATAACTTGTGTAATTATACTCTAGGGCAGAAACAAGAAAATCTTATGATTTGGCATCACAAAGGTGAGGAAGGATTATTTTCCTAGCCTGCTCCATCTATAGATTCTCATCCAGAAAAATAAAACAGCTATGAAATGGCAAGGAAGCCAGTTAATTCTTTTTATTAAAAGAAAAACACTACACTGGGCATGAGTGTTTAAAAAAAAAAAAAAAGAAGAAGAAGAAGAAGCCATGTGAGGTGTAAGTGTGTGGCTTTGGGGATTTTTCCCATAAGGACCCATTAAACTGAGAACTTCTATGAAAACTTCAAGAAAAATAAATACTTCAGACTGAGATTTTCAAGCATGTGAAACTTACTCACCCAATTATCACTGATGTTCAGTGGGACTTGTCCATCTTAGTCTGCTTTGAAAAGTCCAGCCTTAAATTTTACAGAATTCTGAAAAGAAGGCTCAGAACAGTGTGAAAAGTAGCTAGAGAACAGATCTAGGTAAAGTTTATTAAGTTTTGAATTTCAGTGTAAACTGTCATCAAAATTGTGTATTTTGACCCCAAATGGGAAAAATTTCAATGAAAACCTTTCAGTGAAAGGTTTTTTTGTTGTTGTTCCTTACTAGCTCTACTAGAAAATTAAAGGTTAGGTTTTCCTCCTTGCAGTTGTCCATGCTTGAGATTAATTTCTGTGAACGATCATACTTAGTTAAGGGATTTAGGGGAACATTTTCAAAGGCATAATTGGCAGTTAGATGCAAAGCTGCCATTAAGTCAATAGTAGTTGGGCACCTAACTGCCATTCCTCAGAAAACCTCCCATTGACACCCGAGTAGAAAACTAAATGCAACCTTGTTATAGAGCTGCTGGGGCACTTCAAACAAAACAATCAGTTCCTACTTCATAGCTCCAATTTCCAGAGACAGCTGCCCCAGCAGAGTGTATGGTGCCTTCTACCTCACATAGCTGCTAGCCTGGCCTCACTCTATCAACATCTCTCCTGGGAGATAAAGAAACATTGTTATCCCCATTTTTTCAGTTGGGAAACTGAGGCAAAATCTGTGGCAGAGGAGGGAATTAACCGGGCTTTCCTAAGTCCCATGTTAGCACTCTGATCACTGGCTCATCCTCTCTCTGTGGTTGGGGCCAGGAACAGGCAAGCAGTGGGTCCTGTTAGGGGGCAGGAGAGTTTCATCACTCACCTTTCCCACTTCTCAGTAACAAACACTGTCTGCCTATGTGCTGGCCCAGCATTCCCAGTGGCTGTCAAAAATCCTGGAAAAGCCACGGGTCTCAGGGACAGCTACATGGAAATAGACAGATATTCCCAATGGTCAATCCTATTACTTAGATACGGAATCATTACGGAATATTACTTAGATACGGAAGGAAGAAACTCAGTTGTGAGGACATAGATTAGGCACTCAGATACTTTGGTGACAAGCATGGCATAAGAACCTATATAGCATAGAAATAAATTCCAGCTTGAACAAACAATGGAAATCTCTGGGGGACTTTCATCAGACAAAAATACCACTACATTATTACTGCTGGGTGATGGGATTTCCCTGTATTTCCTGTTCATTAAAATTCTTGTTCTAAAGCTTAGTATATGATGATGAATGTCAACATCTGTCAGAAATTCTCAGCTCTCCAGTGCTGCGCACTGTTTTTGGACATGCGCTGAATTTCCATTCAAGTTGTTGTGACGTTTAATAGACAACGAAAAATCTGAAAGTTTGGTGTCAGTATGAACTTGTATTTTTAGATGCTCTGTGATATCTGGTCTCACAGCTCCTC
Source organism: Emydura macquarii macquarii (assembly GCF_026122565.2). Classification (NCBI taxonomy): domain Eukaryota; kingdom Metazoa; phylum Chordata; order Testudines; family Chelidae; genus Emydura; species Emydura macquarii. The sequence continues at coordinate 6,218,839 of NW_027133667.1, forward strand.
TTTCCATTCTAAAGGGTGGATAACCTGCAAGAATAAACTTCATTTTGATCTGAATGAAAACAAACTTTTATTAAAAAATGATTGGATGTGATGCTCAGCAATATCTTGTGGCAAGCACTTCAGGGTTAATTTAAATTAAGTCATAGCATTTAAATACAGGCAAAATAGAGCTTTTGCTGTACCTTTAGTTGAGCTATTATATAGCTGCAATGACAAAACCATGGTAGATGTACTTAAATCTGCGTTTCCTTTTAATGACCATTCCTTGTTTCCACTGTAAAGCTGGAAAATGCGGCTCAAAATAACTGTCCTTGCACTAGAAATTCTATGGAATAAACACCAGATGGTGCTAGAAAACCACCTGAAGCAGTTTTAAATTTCTCATGTGTAATCCTTAAATTGAAACTTTCTGTGGGAAATGTAGTTATACAACATTCATCATGACACGCTTGACCTATTTTTAAGGTCCTCTGCTCACTGTGGGATCCCTTCCTCATGCCTATACATACCTCCCATTATTAGCAGTGGAGATGAGGCTATGATTTGGTCAGGTGGTTACAAATCCCTTGACTTTCTGAGACCTTTGTGACTTCGGAAGTAGGGCTGGAGCAGCTATCAACCCCGAGCTGCTGCCGCTGAAAATGGTGACCAGATCGCAAGAGTGAAATATCGGGACACATGAGAGTGGGGGAGGGGTGATATACCATATCATACATAAACATGTGAAAAACCATTGGTATTAATATTAATGGTATATGCATAACCTCAACAATTACAATACAACATCGCTAACACAATATACTGTATATGTAAATTGATAATTAACCCATTGTATTAATTAAAAGCTACTTTGATCTTATTATCCTAATTATCTTGTTTTCATTTGATAACTCACCAAGGCATAATTTCACGTTAAACCTCTGCTAAAATGGTAATTAATGTTGAGTAGTTATAATCCACATTTAAACATATTGATTTGTTTGTACACTGAACAAACAACTTGGGTAAAGGATGTGGGTTTTTAAATTGTCAATAAATCAACTTCACAATTTGCATATCTGTCAGACATGCCAGCAATCAGTCTTGTACTTCTTTGATGACTTTGCCATAGTCATGACTTGTTTCTGGGCAATCATAAAGCTGTAGAAGTCCTTGCAGCTCCTCTGGAAATTCGTTTTGAGAAGGGTTTCACAATGCACCAAGTCTTTGCTGCTTTGATTCCGGATATCAGTCCATGCACCTTTCATGATTGAAAATACACACTCTGTGTATGCATTGCTGACAGGTATACTGAGCACATTTGACTCCAGCTTTGTCATGTTTAAGAATTTAATGCTACTGTCCTTGTTTCTCAGCACTTGAGATCAGAGTTCCTCAACTGAGTATTTGCCAGGCTCCAACTTGGAGCTGATGTCTTTGATGATACAGTACTCATCAATCATACAGCTGATCAAGATCCACTGTTTCTGTAGGTTTACAGCTGTCATGACTGCAGACAGATCCCTGTATTCAAATTCCCTATAACTTTGATGTTCAAGCACTGGATATTCAAACATAGCCATTTGTCGAAAAATCAAACTATTTCTCCAGATATTGGACCGACACATTATAAAATTTCATAAAATCTTTCCGGAGACATTCAGCAGTGACAGGCAGCATCTCAGTTAATGCATTTTCAACTTTGGAGCCGAAGAATTTGTCATTCTTCCATTGCTGAAGTTTAATTCTCAGAATATTCATTATGACATACATTTCACATGCTGTCATATTCTCGTTTTCCAAACAGACAGTATTGTTGAAGACTTTCAGGACATTCTGGAGAAAAAACAGATGAACCTCAACTTTGCAAAGCCCCTCACCTTCTTCACCATTTTCCATGTTGGAGAACAGCATCCATAGAGATTTTGGACATTCGTTGCCCAGAGAAACAAAGTAGTTCTTAACAGCCTGCCACATATTTACAAACCTATTTACAGCTGGGACAAGACTCAGTTAGGGTATGTCTATACTGACGGCGGCAAAGTTGCCGCCGTCAAATCGACCTATCTGGATCGATTGAGTGGTCAGTGAAGATCCGCTCAGTCGATCCAGAAGTCGATGCTGGTAATCCACCCCCTCAAGTGGCGTAGGCCTGCGTCGACGGGAATACGGTTCCAGTCGGTGCAGTGCAGTGAAAATGGAGCACAGAAGGGAAGCAGAGCAGTTGACGGGAGTTACGCAAGCTACAGGTAAGTGTAGACCAGGGTTTAGTGTGTTGGAACATGGTGCAGTAAAGTAGCTTACTCCATATCCACAAAGTCAAACATACCCTTCAGTGCTGCTTCTCTCTTAGAAGAACTGCTGAAATGATTGAATGTCTTAATTGCCAGAGTCTCAATGTCAACTTGCAGGCTATTGCTAGCATGTTTCATAGCATTGTGCACAATGGGGGTTGGGCAGTTTGAAGGCAAGATATTTTCATTTTGGTTTTTCAAATTCTGGTACACTGATTGTCGCTTTCCATAATTCATGTTTGCATTATCAGCCCAGTAGGAAGACACTTTGTTCGGGTCTAGTTTGTGTATTGCAAGTTTTTCAAGTAATGTGTTGCTTATTGCCTCTGCAGTCTCTTTGCTTTGCTCATAGAAGTCTAACAGTTTATCTTGGACCCCATGTTTGGGTGTCCAGTATCTCAGTGATCAGGGGTAAGTTTTCACGTTGCCCTTGTTAGATATGTCTGTGGCAACTGAGAAATAGGGACTGTCTGGCTTGCTGAGGTCTTTTACAAATTCTGTTGAGAGCAGCAACAGCACATTTTTGATCAATGCCTCTGCTTTAGTCCGGCCACAGCTGACATGCTTCAACAATAATTGAATCTGTACACAAGATAGGTGCCAGTTTAAATTCACAGTCACACGAGTGATAGGAGTGTTGATGTACTACTTCATGATACACTTGAGTTAGCTCAACAACGATAACCTGGTTATTGAAGGATTAATTTGGCCTGCTGAAAAAATTCGAGATTGGGGTATTGCCTTTGTGAATCTGGGTGTTTTGTTCATGATTTTTTGAATCAGCATGATGCTTAACATTGGACTCATTGCCATGGGAAATGCTAAATTCCTTCCTGCATGGTTTACAAAAGGCTCTTGAATCACACTCGTAGGATTTCTGAACCCAAGTGTGTTTTCCTGCATCTGCTCTGTCTTTTTTCGTTTTTGGTAGTTGAGTCCTCCTCACTTGCCATTGCCATTTCAGGGTTTTTGGCTGATGATATTTAGCTAGCAGCTGAAAAGAAAAACACAGTCTCTGTATGCATACACATGATATTACACGCCCACTGTAGTTTGTGCTACGGTACACACTGTGGTTCAGAACTGTAATGTAAACTACTGTAAATTTTGTTACACCAGAAAACTACCTGAAAAGCCAAAATTCCCAGCAGATAACATAGAGCGCAGTCAGGTAAGGGTTTAACAAATAAGAGAACCCAAATCGACTAATTTTCTATTTCACTACCAAGTTTTAAATTTTACCTAAACATTGGGACAAAAAGCATCTCAATTGTACGTTGATCAGGACATGGGATAAAGGGTTAAATATTGGGACAGTCCCGATTTTATCAGGATGTCTGGTCACTCTACTGCTGAACAACTTATTGATGGGACTGCCGTAGAACAGCTGATCAGCTGGCTAGCCCCAGGGCCAAAGAACAGCTGATTGGCTGGCCAGCCCACTGGAGCATCAGGGCTTGAACAGCCCTGACAGCTCTGTTTTCTCCCCTCCCTCTGGGTATTTTTAGTAATTCAGGGACAGGTCACTGCTTCCATGAGATTTTGTTTATTGGCTGCGACCTGTCCTGAGTTTGATTAAAAATACCCATGACAGAATCTTAAGCTTAGTTATGACCAACAAACGTAAATAAAAAAAGACTTTAGGTAAAACACACCAGGCTGAGGTGCCAACAGGTTTGAGCAGGGTCCAGGAGACAGAAGATCTATTGCTGATTGCTATGTGATGTTGTGTGATGTTGAGAAAGTCCCTTAAAGCCAAGTTTTCAAAAATGGTCTCTGACTGAGTACCGGCAGCGAGGAGCTGCAGGTGTAATTATTATTAGTCCCAAAAAACAAAACCCGTTTTATTCTGCCCTGCCACAAAACACAGTCCAAAGGATCAAAAAGTGGTGGAAAACTTTGTCAAAAAAAAGGCTTTTACAACAAAATAGAAATTTTCATATAGTAGGTCAATTTTTGTCAAAGATATTGAGGTTTTCACTAAAAAGCAAGAACACTTCAATGACCTCTTTAGACAAAAATGGCAGGGGGAGATCATTTATGTACATTTTCAGAGGAGGAAAACAAACAATTTCCCAGCTTCCTCTACAATTGATTTTGCCTTCTATTGCTAGTTAATCCTGCCCTACCCATAAAGAGCAAATCTATTGAGTCTGTGCCCCCATAACTCACTATTGAGTCTGATCCCACTGCGAAACTACCCAGCAATACATTCCTGACCCTACACACAGGTGATTCTAGCCCCCTGTCATCAATTCAGGCACAACCGATCTGGTTTCCTCCACACTCAGATCCCCATATCCACCAGTTAACTCTGGGACCCCTTTAACTTTGAGCTAACTCTACCCAATTGCTCATCCTGCTGCTCTCAGGGGCCCAACTCCTTGTTATCCCTCTCCTTTGCTGAAGAAAGAAGCAGCTTTTGGTTTTGCCAATTTCCAAGCATTCAAAAATCATGACTCAGGCCTCCTAAAATCATAAGATGCTGGTTCTTCACGGTACTCTTTATTTGCCTTGAGTCTTTAGGGTGCACTGGGGTCACATTTTCAAGTGTGGCTCTACAACTATGAGGGCTAGCAACCTATTTTTAACAAAATAGAAGCTGAGATTCACATGCCTCCAAGACCTGGGACTTGAAGAAAAGAAAAAGTAAACAGTTTGAGACTCATAAAAATCACAACAATAGGCTGCCCAGCTTTGTCTGCTGAGCTATGGGGTAAGCAGTGCTTCAAACCCTGTGCCGTACACACACACAACTGGAGGCCTCAGCAGAACTGGAAGATCTGTGAACCTTCCCTCCCACCTATTCACACTAAGCCCAGCAGTGAGGCCCTGGCTGAATCTGCACATTTATCCACCTGTGGTAAGGAGAAGGAGGCTAACGGTACTGAATATTCTTCAGCATCTCCTCCCAGGCCTACAGATCAGGGGTAGCGGGGAAAGGAGTGCTGAGGCAGTGAGAATATTCACTTCCCAATCAGAAAATGCTGCAGAGGTGAAAGGAAGCAGCTGTTCTCCAGTCCATTCTGAGGATACCGGGCTAGAGAACAGCAGGAACGCTCATGTCCTGCCTTTTCAGGAAGTACAGTGGGAGAAGGAGTCCTCAATCTCCCACTGCTACGCATGCTAAGGGACCAGTCTATTTCTCAGCACCTACATCAGCTCTAATTAGTAGCCCTGCGACAGGAGGCAGGTGAAATGGAAAGGCAGCCGTGTGGGTGGGTTGTTTTTTTTTTCCCCATTCCCCAGCCTTATGATAAAGTCTGAAAAGCTGTAGATTTGGCAGGTTGATGATGGGCTTTTATGGGGCATTTGAGAGGTTCATGGCTTAACATCCCTAGTTTTCTGGGTTGATGTCAAGTCTTGGGTCTGAGAGTTCGTTAGCTAGACAGGCTTAGCATGCTAGGCTGAAGTCAAAGCTTTGGGTTTTGTTTTTGTTTTTTGCAACTGCTAGAACAACACCTCTAGTTTGCCATACTTATATCACAAAGGCTTGCATCTTAACATAACTGGCTTAGCATCTCTGGCTGTGTGTGAGATGATCTCAGAGCTCATCTGATGGGCAGCAATGGCAAACAAACATTAATTAATAGTTAGTAATACTTTATTTGTTACCTCTATTATGGTAGAGGCACTGATCAGGATTGGTTCTCTGTTGTGATTGGGACATAGATAATTCCTGTAGTTCTGCTGTTTCTTCACCAGGACCCTTGTGAGGTACCAATAGAAAGGACCAGCAGCATCACTCTACAGCCAAAACTCGAGACACCAGTCACTTTTAAAGGCTTGGCTATAGTCATTTAAATTTGGCCAAAATAATTGCAACGTGGGTATAAAATGTTCCCATTCTGATTGGATAGACCCATACACCTCTATTGCACTCAGGAGTAAATGACTGAACTAGGTGTAAGGCAGGGAGAATTGGACACACAATACAGAACCCCACCGTGCCAATTTTTACCAAGTCACTTTTCAGGGCAGAATCAATCTGCTACAAAACTTTCACATCTACAAAATGAAAATCAAATGAATTAGAGAAACAAGAAGTTTGATTTGTAGCTAAATTCACTGGCCCACATATTCAAATTAACCAGAAATAAATTGTTTTTCATCAGAGAGAAAGAAGGGAAAGAATTAAAGTGGATTGACTGAGGAACAGTTGGGAAGGAAAAGTTAATGAATTCAGAGTAGCTATAAAGAGTAGGCTCTCAGGGTTGTAATTAAAAGAATATTAGAAGGCAGCTGGCGAAACACCTGACTAATGACCTGTGATTTAAATGCTACAACAGCCTGCAGGTGTTGAAGAATGTTTATGGCATCAGATTAATGTGACATCACTGCCACACCTGAATTTTTTTTTTTATTGAAATCTCTTCTGAAACATTGAGTATCTATCACTGAAGAAAAAAAAAAGCTTAAAGAATGAGATTTTATTTGGAGTTGAACTTGGGAACTCACTATTCTCCGTAGTACACTAGGCTTATAATATACTGTCCTTCAGGGCATGTTTCAAGGCTCACTGATGTGGACACAGCGGCAAAATGAGGACAGACACATGCATGGAATTAAGTGGCAGGCGACAACTTTTATTAAACTTTAGCACAGGGGAGGGGCACTACCCACCCATCACCCATATTCTCCTATAGCAGGCATTTAATTGGTTCCAGTGCAGGGCTTACAGGGCTCCTTACCATATAATCCATAATTAGAGTGACTAGATATAAAGTGTGAAAAATCAGGACAGGGGGTGGGGAGTAATAGGCACCTATATAAGAAAAAGCCCCAAATATCAGGACTGTCCCTGTCTAATTGGGACATCTGGTCATCCTACCCATAATGCAAGGTGGATCTCCTCAAAACTCAGCTCTGAGTTTTAAACAGGCAACCGGCTAGACCTGCAGCATCTGTCAGGTCGGGTTTCCATTCCGAGTTCAGGAACGGAGCAGAAAGAGGCTACATGAGGCCCTGGCACTGGGCTAAATCCTGGGGTATGCTGGCCAATCAGCACCACTCCCCCCCCAGCTGGCCAAAAGGTGCTAGCGACTCCCATCGGGTGGAGCTATCTATTGACCCTTGGCAAGTGTCTCCCTCCCTTGCTGCTTGGACTGTCCCCCACTTTCAGTGCCTGCCCCATCAATTTCACCCACCCATTGATGCAGGAAGGGGGCACTTTGTTTTCTCTAGCTGCAAAAGAACAGGAAGGCTCAGTTGGGAGAGCCTACAGATCTTAAATATGTCTTTTTTACTGTTACTGGTATACTGTTGAGTCTCATAGAAATGTTGATTAGTGGTTAATCAGGTGTTAAGGAATGGCCTGTTTCATGACACTATGTATTCAAGATTTGTCAGGAGCAACTAGCCCTTGCTCAAGGTGCTCTTTATTTAATTAATATCTTTATATATCTCAAAAAATAAAACATGTTGGGATTTCTGGGTGATGATCACTAGATGGTGCTATTTTCCTTAGCAAGAAGTTAAAAAAAAATTCCAAATATTAAAAGTACATCAACTTCTTTTAACCTAACTTTTTCAAGAGTAAGGCAGAGTTTATTAAAAACCTGAGCATGTTAAAATATCCAGACATTTTTCTTCCAAAAATCATTCAGATTTTCATTGTATTTCTTATCAGTCAAGAAGACACTGCTCAGACTGTCCAATGCTACTTCATTGAACTTAGTGAAATAATAACATTATTTTGATTACATATTACAAAAATCAACTTTTCAAATGCTGTTCGATTGTGTCCAGCCTTTAATTAACCCTCCTCTTTTTATCAAAAAGTTGCGTACTCTGGTTTTAATTGTCTAATAAAATCATTTTATTTTTTCCATTTAGAAAGAGAGTTTTTTATTAAATAAGGAGTGCAACTTCAGGGTTAGCATTTTTAGCACCTGTTCCTGCTGCATTAAGAGTAGCACAAAAAGACTTTGTAGAAAATGCTCTCTAGCTTTAAATCAACTGATTGACTAAGTTCACTAATTATGCCCTGATCCTGTAAAGACTTAATTATATTACACTGTGAGGTATCCTGATGACTCCAACAGGACTACCTGCTGTGCATAAAGATAAGCATATGCATATGTCTTTGCAGGACTGTGGCCCTAAGATACTTAATTCACCACTAATGTAGGAAAATTATCAATGTTTTTTCTGAGCTTGGTTATAAGTCTCCTTGGCCATGAGTTCCTTCTTGCAAAGACAGAAACCTGTACCTGTCACACAATGTTGAGAACCCCAGCTTTCTTGATTACAGTTACCTGGTGGTAACTTTCCTTGAAGGCTATAGTACATAGTGGAGTATGGTCAGAGTCCCAGTATTCACCACTGAGAAGCATAAACTTGCTGATTCCTTCTAAATTTCCTCCAAGTAATCAGGTAACCCAGCCTACCTAAATTTAGAATTACTAGCTATAACAGTGGCTAATCCCTAAAGTGAGAGGGGTTTCTCTATGCCAGCCCAAACCCCTGCCTGTTTTCTGCCACCTCTTAGAGCAAGGACTGCATCCCCTTCTGTGAGAAAGACTCCATCACTTTGCTCTTCCTCCTCGGTGGCTGGAGTCTTAGTTCCTTTACTTTCAAGGATTTGGGCTGGGATCTTCAAAAAAAGAGACTAAGGGGATTAGACATCCACCTCATATTGAATTTCTTTTGAATATGGGAGCTTAATTCCCTTAGGCTCTGTTTTCAAGATCCCAGGCATAAATAAAATAGCTGTGTGATTTTATAATTATCGGTTAATCCCATCCTCATCACTATAGTATCTCAGCAAGATGCCTTTACTGCAAACCATTCCATATAGTATAGCTCCACCTTCATGGCAGTGGAGGAAACCTTTGTTAGCATGGAACCAGGGAGCCACAACCTGTGAGTCAAAAAAGATCAGGCTGAGACCTAATGAATGGGACAAATTACCTCATATCTGCCTACTATATGTTTCTTGCACCTTCTTCTGAAGCATCTGGTGCTGGCTATTGTTGGAGACAGGATACTGGACTAGACGGACCAGGGGTCTGCTCCAATTTGGAAATTCCTTTGTTCCTAGCTACTGGTTTAGAGTAAATAAGCTAGGTATCATGGGCCAAAATTTCTGTTGGTGACAGGTGTGCCTAGGCAGGCCATTTGTCCTGTTTTAAGACTGACAGTCCTATTTTTCCTAAGCTTTTTCCCCTGTCCAGTACTGAGACAAAGCCAGATGTGGTTTTGTCTGATATCATGGATGGGGGTGCCATTTTGAAGAGTGATCCACTCCACCCCCGCCGACATGATGTTGCATGCACTGTACATGCAAGGTCACACTGAAAGGAAGAGGACAACGTGCTCTTCAGAATGGCATCTTCTATGCAACATAACCTCACATGGTGTGCATGGGTCACACTGGTGTGTGTGGGGTCACACCATTTCTGAAAAGACGGAAGGTCAAGTATTCTGGAGATGTGTGAGTGGCCAACCCCGGTGTGATGCTTCCTGGGAGATGCCAGGTTGAGGCACCTCAATACCACTTGTCCTTACTGTGAGGGAGTCTTGTCCATGCATCATCTTGCTAGTTCCATCGGCCAGAGACAACACCAGCACTCCCCTCTCAGCCTATGCAGGCCCCATTGTCACTCTGCAGGTTAGCAATAGGCACAACCCTTGAGTCCGCCAAGCATCTCCCTGGAGTGTCCAAGCCCAGGTCCACTGGAAACTCATGGTATTCACAGATTCACTGTTTCCAGCGAAACAGTACACGGGGGCTTACCCATCTCAGATGGCTGTTCCACTTAACACACAGCACTTGTGTTTAAAATGAAATCAAGTATATTTAAGTTTATTTAACAAAGCCTAGAGATGCAAGTAGAAGTACTGGAAACACATGGTTACATATAAAATCATAACAACCACACTAGAGCATTGACTTAATTAACAATATACTCATCTCTCGTAAAGTAATGCTTACCGAAATCCTTGCTGTGCTTTAGACTCAGATTGGCTGTGACTCTACGTTCATGATTCAAGCATTCTCAGTTGCCTCCTATGTGAAGGATTCTACGTTTCCTTGCACTCCAAGATACAGCAGACCAGTCCTTTGTCTTTATTTGTTAACTGGAAACCCCCTTGCTGTTTCTTTCAACCTGTACATTTCCCCTCTTGTCGATTTTATTGTCTTTCATTCCACCCTGCTCAGTATGCCAATAGGCCTACATTGTGAGGCATTCAGTATACAAATGACCAGCCAGGGAGAAAGATGTCTGTTACCTCAGAAATGTTCCTTGCAGGCAGGAAGTATGTCACCTCCTCATTAATTGCCTTAACTCCAAGACCTTAAGAACACAATTTTCAGTACAGATACTCCTTAAGTATTATCTGTACATACATTTTGCAATGATTATGATGCCCAGTGGGCTACTGGCTCTCAGTAGAGTCCTCACATGCCACCCTGGAGTGAACTATTATATATATATCTGATCCAGGGGATCCCTGTAAAATCCTATGCATCCCCTGTGCCTTCTGCCAGTTGGCACCGAGGGGTCACACCAAGCAATTGATGTGAAGTTAAGCCAGCAGAGAATTTGACCCTATCACTACTGGTTCTGCTTTTTTCAGTATTCTCCCAGATTTCCATCCAGAATGTTGCTGACAATTTTTTTAAGTTATTACATTAAAGCAAAAGTTGTTCTGTGGAGATGACAGATGGAGTTTCTGATTGATAAGGAGTCGCTTGACATGCAGCATGTTACTGTAGCTCCTTCTAAATGAAACCACGTCTTATCTTTTATACCAAGGAGAGGAGGTGCCTTCAACACCCATTTTAGAGTGAATATTAATAAACAATATTATCGTTAATGAGGACATAGACTTGAATAGCAGGTATAGAAAGCATGTTCCTGTTGTCTTAGTAACCATTCGTTCCTTGCTGTGGATCTAATTTAACACAAAGAACAATGTAAATTTAACCCTCAGCAATTCTGCTAGTTTGTTCTTTTAGCAAATGGAAACATTCCTTAGAGCCTGAAAAACTGCAGGGGAAAAAAAATTAGTCTAATTCGTAACACAGTCTTAGGTCTTTGCTCAGTTCACTAGTGATGCTTTAGGGACAAGATACTTTACACTATCCTTTTTAAGGTACCTGCACATAAGGTACAATCAGAAAAAATCAGGTTACATCTGAAGATGAATTTCTGTGGATGATCAAGGGTAGAAAAAGTATTTTACCAAAAGCACGAAGGAGCATAGCTAGCAAGGTGCCTAGAGAAAGCAACTACGGGTCAGATTCTGCCACTCTCCCTCAGGATGTTGAGTAGCAACTTGCACCTTGTGTAGTCCAATTCACTTACTCATCATGAGTAAGGGTTGCCGAATCTAGTCCACTTACTCTTATTCTTCCCAGCATCCTCTCCCAGTGTAACCTACAGAATGCGCTGGAGATCCCTGGAAGCATAGAACCCTGCAGGTAACAATTTATTATTACTCATGACTTTTTAAAAAAAAAACCCAAAACAAGCAAACAAACAAAAAACCCTAAGCATATTCCTGTTCAGCAAAACATTAAAGCTGGAGCACGTGCCAAGCTGAAGTCAAAAGGATTTAAGCATGGGCTTCAATAATTGGTTAAACAGGGATAGACATATAGCTCTAAGTAAAAGAGAGAGATGAGCTATTATGCTACATAGTTACACATAGTTCTTCTGTACTTCCAGGGATTTCCACAGCGTACTGCAGATTATATTTTAAAGGAACAATGGGAGGAGGTACTGAGGAAAGCTGTTGTCCCCTTACTTGCTTAAGTGCTTGCAGAATCAGGACCTAAAAGAGTGGGTGTCAGACGCATAAGATAATGGAATATAGCAGTGTTGAGGCGGTGTCATTTCTGAATTATATGAAGTCTGAGTTCTGTATTATTAAAATCATATAAATGAATTTTTGGGATCCTGTTTTGTAGTTCTAGGGGGTTTATATTCCATGTTCCTGTGGCCCAGATTTTTAAGGGTATTTAGATGTTGCTGTGCTCAGCATTGCCATGCCTAGCTGATTTAGGCACTAGAGATCCTAATTCCCATTGACAGCAAATGAGATTTAAGCCCCTAAAGTGCCTAATTCCTTTTTGAAAGTGAGATTTAGGCTCTTAAATCAGTTGGGAGCCTTTAAAAATCTGGGCAATTTAAACAAAAAATTCTAGACAGAGAAGAGCTGAGCTAGTGTGGTACAGGCCAGTTCAGACTGGTGATATGAAGCACTATACAAAATAAACTAATTTTGAATGATTTACGAGTCAGTGGACTGGATTCCTAAAGAGAACAATTAGGATTAGTCTTCAGAGATAGCCATGAGGATTTTTTAAAAGGCAGAGGTCCTGTGGGAAAAAAAAAAAGTCTTTAAACCTTACATGCTTCCATACTAACATAATGCATACAACCAAGGGGTAGAACTAAGGTTGCTAAAGGGCAATCTTAATTCTGGTATTTCTTAGCTTTTGAGAGCGTGACTTTGCACCCTTAATAATTCTCTTTTTACTATAACTATTTTGTGAGCAGTTTATCTACATTATGGAAGCACCTGCAATGTGCTAGGTGCTTTCCAAACATATAGGTGGAGACCATCCCCATCCCAAAGAATTAAAATGTACTTAGACAAGACAGACAAGTGAAATATTTGAGGAAATCTTGTTTTTAATTTTTTTTATTCTTCTGTTCTTTCTCCCTCCCCCTCCACCAAACACTCTTCCCCTCTGTCCAAAAATGCCAATCAGCCTCTTCTGCCTTTTCTGCTCCAATATACTCTCTTTTCACCTTGTTCTCTCCATGACAGAGATTAAAGCTCAGTACAAAAGCCTGAAAAATGTGCACAGAAATCTTGTGATTTTGCTGTGAAACTTTGAGGACTTGCAGGCTGTACAGAGCAAGGAAATACGCCAAAGCCTGTTTCCACTGCCAAACCTGTAAGTATCATGATCCCCTCTAAGTCTTAACTGATATTTGGACAAGCATTGTCAAGGCAGGAGGGTGAAAAAGATACAAGGATCAAGTCAGAGGTGCTTTGCACTGCATTCGACCTATAGATGGTAGTAACTGCTGTAAGCTTTTCTTTTTGCTGTGGAGGACCTTTGATTCTTTCAGGCAGGCTGTTATACATTATTGCTTGAAATTCCTATCAGAAACATCGAAACAGGTGATCCTGCAACATGCTGATCAGCCTGGCCCTAATTTAGTAAAGCACTTAAGCAGGTGTTTAAGCATAAGAATTTAAGTGCATTGCTAGCCCTAAGTGTTTTAAGAACCCCACCCCCGCACCTCCTTACATGTGAATACTTTCTTTTAACAACAGGAGTGGATTTATGTATTATAAAAAACATTGTTATTGTGCTTCAGTATAAGAAAGGAAGTCTGAGCCTAATTCTCTACTGTCTTATATTTCGGTCATTTATATCAGGGAAAAGTGAGTGTAAAGCCCCACTTTTCCCAACCGTAATTGGTGACAAAATGTTAAAGATACTGGAGAATCAGGCTCTTTATTTCATGGAAACTTTGACTATTGAAAAGAAGATTCATTATGTGTGTGTGTTCTTGTACTGTTGCCATTTCCACCTTGCAGCAGGGAAAGTTTGTGTTGCTGTTAGCCTAGACGTTGACAATGGGTAAAGCTCCAAAATGGCTTTGTGCCCGCAAATTCTGCATTTGTTAGCTTTGCTGAGGAGGGAGACTTTTGCTGTACTCTTCTTTGAGTTTTTTTGAATTCTGCCACACACCTCTGTCAAACAGCCACAGAATATTAAAAGCTTATGATGGGGTGTGCACACCCCTCACTAAGATGGACAGGAAAATGGTGATCCAGGCACTTATTAGAGCTAGGATGAAAAGAGGAGGCAGTGAAAAGGCCTCTTAAGGGACAAAGGAAGTGTTTTCTCTTGATCTTCCTCCCCTCTTCTTTGAGCCTCCAGACTGAGAATGATAAAATCATGAGCACTAGTAACTTGGTGAATGTCACACAGTTAAGCAAATGCTGAAGGGTGCAAACACAGCTGACATGTGTGCATTTAAATATTCAAATACAGATGGAGATTCAAATTGGTTTATATAGCTGAATAAATAAATTGGCAATATTCACTTCGCTCTAGAGGTGTTGCCTGGCTGACCTTCTCAAGAAGACAAGGTATAACACCACATTACAAAGGGAGTTCAGAATGATCTGTTCCCTAATCACTCTCACTCTTGTAATCCATTAGAAAATGCATCTCTGCCTTCCTATCTTTGTTTTCAGGACACCCTACTAATCTGACATGTATTGATCTGAGCTTGTCTTCTCGATTGTTAATTTGTTTGTGTTCCTAAGTGGCTGTAACTAGTTTTTTGTCAGGATCTTTCTAGGATCTGATATAGACTGCCTTGATAAATGAATATTCTTGCTGTATAACTTTTATAATAATATTTGTTTATAGCTCATCATGACTTTACAACATACTGTAATATAGCAAAGGACAACACTAGCCTGAGGATATTCTGGCTACTTTAGCAAATGTCATAGCTTATCTTTTCAGTGAATCCATTTAGATATGTTGCAGTTAGCTTGCCTAAAATTGCCCCAAAAGGGCAACGCAGTCTATTTTTTCAAAAGGTACATTTCCATTACTGCAAAACCTGGAAATTATAATGACATTAGCCATTATAGAGAAATAATGGGTTAAATATTGAATGCAAAGCACTGACATTTTTTTCTTAAGACCACTGCATTTATTCCAATCACAGCAGTGAATGAAACAATAAATCGACAACGTTAGTGAGAGTTGTGTGTGAACACTGTTATACTCACATATTAATTTCGATAATAGCAAACCACATTTGTTTTTGCCATTTAGCTATAGTTCTTGGACACTTTGCTCTGTTTCAAATGACAGAGTTGATATGTAATTTAATAGCAGTAGTTCCACCTGAAATTAATTTTTGTTTGCATGAGCTGGCTATTCAAAGTTTCATTGTAAATGGAAGTACAATGACTCCATATCGGCATTTAAAGTAGTGTACAGTGTCTGTGCACAGGTACTTGTTTCTACCTGGAGGGGAAGCAATATTTAGTTCCAAGGCACTTTTCCAGATGAAATAATTAATGCTCAACTGCACTGAAAGGACGTACTCAATGGACAAATTGGATCCTACTGCCTACTGGGAATTATAGGCAGTCAAAGCAATATGGAACCTCATTTTTAACATCATAATCACTAGCAGACAGGATTTTCAGCCAAGTAAAATCCACAGGCTGCTGGCAGTGATGTTTGTGATGTCATAGGTGGCATTCTTCCTTTTGAGTCAATACTGATTTAATGAGTTTACATAGTGTTAGGGGGAACTGTGCTGTTGGAGTTGCTGTGCTCTGGATAGAGGCCAGGATCGTCTGCAGACGTTAAAATCAGCACTCTTTTATAAGGCTATTGCCCTCCGTGTTCTGGCTAATTTCCAACTGAGATCTTTACAATTTGCCCATCTATATTGTTCCTGTGGGTCCAGTAGGAAAATATGTTTTTCATTTCCACTCCTAAGACATAGTGTTTCTGAAGCTACTGCGGAGGTGCTATAGTTCACCCATTTTAGTGGTGTATGGGTGAGGTAATATGTCAGGGGCTTGGGAGGTGCTGATATTGCCCTGTAGGGGCCAGTTCAAAGAGGCTCTGAGGATCTGTTGCTACTACTATCACCACCCCAACTAAGGGAGATCTCTTTTTACTGAAATGGTGGTGGCTCCAGGTATTTTTAAGATAAAAGTCCAGGAGTGAAATCCTGGCCTCACTGCAATCAATAACAGGTTTGCTTAGAGGTTGGGCTTTAATTCCAGTTTACTTCCAGTTTTGCTTGGGCCTTGGGCTTTAATTGCAGTAGGACACTGCAGTGTCACCTCACTAGCACATTTTTTAAGCATGTCACTCAGTTGTATGCTGGGACTGCTGGCTATCCTTTGGAGTTCACACATGCTGTCAGAAGCCATTCTGCTAAGGATTTATCTAACAAGAAGGTTTAACTGATGTGGTGGCAAAAACAGCACAAGTCAAGAGGCTCTCTATGCTAGGCTCCCAATGGTAGCACCAAAGTGGACCATTTCGGCAAAAAAAGCCCAAGTGCAGGCAAGCCCTAATGGTTATACGATTCTTGTTTTGTTCACTACAAGTCCAAGGTGGGCTGTGGACCAGCTGCGTCCATGGAGTCTTCATGTGGAAGTTATATATTCTGAGATTGTAGGACATTGATTGCTGAAAGGAACGTTCCAGTTGGCTTATCTGGTGGTGTCATACGGATACACTGAATTCCACTGGTGCACAGCTAGGGTCTCATCTCTGAAAAACAAAACTTCCTGCTCCCATTATGTTAATTACTTGTATTTGTTGCAGGTGGTAGTGGATGGCAGGGTAGAATTATGGGGGAAGAATATTTTTCAAAAATGTTTAGATAAATGCACATCAAAGAACAGCTATCTGGGGCTCTAGGGACCTTGCCATTGATAAGAAAAATACATTACAGAACATCATTACAAAAACCAAACAGTAGCATATTGCCCCTCATATTTATAACCATGAGGCAGAAAGTACATACTAAAAGACAAATTAATCTCTCCACTCACCAAATTGCTAAAAGAACCCACCCAGGCACTTAAAGCCCTCTTCAACGCTTAATAAAAAAATGGTGTCACAGGGTGTACTCTTGGTTGTGCCACCTCCTGATTGCTCTGGGGATTAGCTCTGGCCAGGCATTGTGCCCTCCTCTGACCATCTGTCTCCCATCGTCCTCTCGCCTCCGGATCCTTCTCACTCCAGGAACCACAGCCTCTTTATGACTCAGTCCTCTGGCCAGGTCACCATGTGTGTTCCCCTTCTGGGGTGGTGTAACAAAGTCTTTCCAGGACAAACAATCCCAGACACCCTGCTGTCCTCTGCCTAGCCTGTGCCACATACCCAGTGGCTAGTAGGGAAACCCAGGCCCAGCCCCTACTCTGGGTTCTATCTCAGGGGCTCTCTGATCAGCAGCCAAGGCCTGCACTGTCTTCATTTGCCGCTTTTTCCCTGGGCCTTTTCCTGGCTTCACCCCTCTCTGGGTTTGCCAGCCTCCCAACTCCCTCCTTTCAGGAAGTATTTGTGGACTTACCCTCTAACCCCTAATACACCTCACTTCTCCCAGGCTTCCGTCCCTGCAACCTCTTCTGTTGCCGGCTTCGTGGCTTATATAGGCCTCTTCAGCTGAGCCTGTTTCCCATCAATTTCCTGCTCCTTGTCTCCTCCAGGTGCAGCCTGTGGAGTAAATTGAATGCTAGCCATCTTAACCCCTTCAATTCTGTGTGGGGTAGACACCCTGTCACAGATGGACTTTTGTAATATGCCCGGTAGATCAAACTTATTTCATCGCACCTTCCTTTTTTGTGTCTGGGGTAGTTTACGCCACACAATTACATATACGGATAAAGAAAAGCCAACACACAACTCTCACTAAATATGAAAAGCAGCAAGGCATTGATTGAAACAGAGCCCACGATCCATTGTAATAAGAGCAAAAGCAAAACTGCCCTGGCGATCGATGCTTGCAATTAAATGTGCACACCGCATCATAGCAAACAGATTAAAGTACAGATGGCAAAGACTTTGTATAATGCTATGTAAGCTTACCAGAAATCCGTCCAAATGCACAGCGCCATCTCGAGTCCAATGCACAGTGCCAGCTGAGGACCTGATCTGTCTGGAGGGATCAGCTTGACTAGTTATTCATGGCTGTGGATAAAATTTGTGCAGTAAGTTTTTTTTCCTTCTCATGTCCCCCTCAGAATACACTCTGTGTGCCCTCAGGGGGGCCTGCCCCCCAGTTTGTGAACCTCTGCTGTAGATCAGTAAATTCAGATTATTTTGGATTAAGGATGGAAAGCAAATTCCAAACCCAAGAAACCCTTATAGAAATTCCCTGCAAGGAGCCACCTCTTTTACACAGATGGGAGGCCCAACTCATTCACTCTGCTGACTGCAGTTGTAGCAGTATAGTCCAAGGAGAGAGGCAGTCTCTGTTTGACAGGTCCTAGGCTTTTTTTCGATCAAATAGATCAAGAGACCTTCTACTCTACCTAGATGCCTGAGTGGTGGGAGAAGGGGTGAAAAGAGGCAGCTCTGAGGAGGAAAGACAAGAGGAGGCAGAAGAGAAAAAAAAATTTTTAAATGGCTCTTTGCAGGGATGGGACAATCTGCTCTTTCCTCAGCAGTGTGACTCCAGCCACTTTTAACCCAGTTTCTTGTGTAAAACTGTGGTTCGCACATGGAACTGGGGTGAATGTAAATGTATTCTGAGTGAATGTGATGGATGCAAAATCTTTATGCACTGAGTGGCAAGGGGCGGGTTAACACACTTCTCCTCCCCCTGTCTCCCCAGCAGAGGAAGGACTATACCTGTGTGCCTCTAGCACAAGAATAGAGATGGAAGCAGAGCTGGCTCACAGGCCCAGCCATCAGGACAATTATTTAATTCATAGTGGAGGGAGGGGCTCTGTGGAGTTGTAATTGGGAGGCTCTGGAAGGGTGAGGAGAAGGTAGCAGTCTTGCTACCTCATTCAGAACTTTGAATGCTTTGCATTCCTAAGAATCTCCATTTCCCATCCTGACTAGAGGAAATCTTGTTTATTTTGAACAAAGCTCTGAAGTTGGGTTGAGGGAAGCTTATTTTTTAAGCTTATGCTTTGCATTGTGTTTCTTGAAACCCAACTGAAAAAACTCCTTGTCTGAATATAAGTGTTGCTGGATGACAGTGGGCCCCTACTCTCAGAGTCCCAATGTTGAAAGCACATTCTAATTTCAAACACATTCAAAAATTGTTTGGGTTTTTAAAAACAGTTTTCTATTATTTACTCTATAATCAGAATATTACTAAGTGCCCAAGTGAGTGCTAGGCAACTTACAGAAAAAAATGAAAACCAAATTGGTGTTGAGACTCATGGATAAAATACTATGTATAGCCAGATGATCTGCTACTCTATACCATCTTGCAAAATGTTACTGCTGGAAATACCACTCCCAGAGAGTCGTGTCTTACAAATATGATGCACCTATTTCATAAGCTTTTATGGGAATATTTTCCTAGCTTTGTTCTGAGTCATTTTCATAACAAGTTACATTTCCAATGTGAAATGTTTGCATTTTTAATACAAATTTATTTTCATTGAAAAGCAAACCCAAATGTTCCAGTTCTGAATTTAGATAATGATATGGGGGTTGGAGTATTTTGCACAAAGTAAGTCAATTTTTAAGGGAAAATGAGCCTATTTTCACTCTAAATTATAAAGGTTTTTCAGAAAATTGGTTAATTTTCATAATAGTATGAAACATTTAAGTCTCATTGTCTTTCAACTTTAAAAAACAATTTGTTTGGTAAAAAACTAATCATGTAAAAGACCGAAAACCAATGTCATCCAGAGCAGACCTGTTTGCTCATGACATGATAGCATCCCTGAACCAGTAACATAGCTGTTTATTTACAAAGTGGATTACAATAATATAATTAATGAAGGAGAAAAAAATCCTGATGGAAAGGAAGGTTCAGACACTGTTCCAATTAAAACACTTATAGCTGTGTGACAGAGTGGATAAACCCCACACAGGGGAGTTAAGGGTGCAGGAACATCTCTGGGCCTGGGAGGCCCTGCCCCCACAGGCCTGTTGGGCATGCTCCCGTTGGAGGAGGGACTTAAAAGGGAGCCTCTTCAGCACCGCAAGGCAGTGAGTGGAGGCAGACCTGCTGCAGAGGGGCTATGCCAAGAAGGCATCCTCAGAGGAAGTCTGCTGCATGGAGCTGAGACTCCCTACCCTGCTGAGACCCATGGACCAGGTCTCCAGGGACAACCGCCAGCCATGAAATGCCCCGAAGAGGTGGGGAGCAGAGTAGTAGGAAGAGGCCCAGGAGAGAGCATTAGCTACACCTCCAATAGTAGACTCCTGCCTCCTGGTGCTCAAGAGGGCCCCTGGGTCAGAACCCAGTGGAATGGGGTAGGGAACCCTGGGCTCCCCCACAACTGCTAGGTGGAGCTGCCCCCATGCACTATAACCACTATGGGCTCCCACAACTGATGGAGCATGTGGGCATAATGGCCCAGTCTTGCTCAAGGACATCAAGAAGGCCAGCCGAGAAGCGAGGAAGGAAAATAAGAAGGAATGACATGGAGGCATAGAAGCGGCTAACGTGGTTGGTGGAGAGCCAACAGCAACAGGCAACCCAGCTGCAGCAGCAACAGAATCAATTACTATAATAGCTGGCCTCACAACACCACCAGCAGCAGCAATTCATCCAGTAGCTGACTCCTCAACACCAAGAACACCACCACCAGGTTCAGCAGATAGTGGCACTCCTATAACCCCCAGGAGATGCCGCTAGCCTGGGGCTGGGGTCCCCTGGTGGGGTCCTGATGCCAGGGATCTTAGTTAAGCTGACAAAGATGGACCCAGGGGATGATCCTCAAGCCTATTTGGTGACATCTGAACATGTGGCCATTGTGGCGCCATGGTTGCCAGATCATTGGGCCATACTCTTAGACCCATACCTGACAGGTCTGGCCCAGGCAGCCTATAGAGTTCCAGATCCTGAGAATGCCCAAGACTACCATAAGGAAAGGCGGCCATCTTGGACTCCTTCACTATGTCTCTGGGGAGATACTGCCAGAGAGAAAAATACCTGCTGGGTGCCTGTTCTTGGGTAATGGCCCAGCACTTCAAGGATTATCACTGGTGCTAGCTAACCCCAGAATGGCACAATGGGGAGCAGGTGGTAGAGGAAATTGTCCTTGAGCAATTTATCCAGAATCTCCTGACCAGAGGAGGGGAGTGGATGCAGAGACATTGATCTGGCACACTGTCAGAGGTGGTGGTGGTGGTGGGGCTCATGAAAGAATTACCTGGACGCCAAAGGGCCAATCTTCCAGACCACAAAGGCACAGGCCCTGAAATTAGGCTGTCGCCAAATGTGGAGGTCCAAGCACAGCAGAGAGAACCGAGCACAGGAGACTGATGACAAAGACTATGAGGTTGACTGAGAGTGAGATCTAGGAAGCCAGAGAGCATGGAAGCTAAGACTCCTCAGCCAGGGCAACCCCAATGGAGGTCAGGGGGAAGATGGTGGCCCCAGCAGTGGGCAGCTGCTTTGAGAGTGGGAAACAGGGCCACTTTCAATATTATTGCTTCTTTATGGATTGTAGTTATGGGCAGACCTGGATGGCTCCCTCTAGAGCCCACAAACAGGGGAAGGCCAAAATAATAGTCCCAGTGAGGGTCTATGCAGCTGAGTTGATGGGCCAAATAGATTCCAGGTGCAGCCAGATCCTCCTGAAGGTAAAAGCTGGTTGAGGCAGATGGGATGCCATCCAACACCATCTTCTTAGAGCATATACACAGGGATATGCTTCTGTAGCCCACAAAGGAGATACAGCTGTCAGTGGGGAACCACAGCAAGACTCTCCAGATGTGGATGGCGGTCTTTCTTGTCTACTGGGTGGTCCTGGTCTGAGATTGGAAGTACTTTGGTGAAGTCTTGTAGGTACCGTGACTCTGAGACTGTGGAAAGAGCAGAGCCCGCAGAACTGGCTGATGCAGGAGTGCAAGAAGATCTGGGAAAGGGACCTCACAACAAACAGAGGAGTCCCTGAAACACCAGCAGGACCAGCAAACTCAAAGCCCTGTGGGTACAGAATGGCTGACCCAGAACAAGGACTTCATTGGGGAACAGAAAAGAGATCCCCTTTTGAGCCATGCATACGAACAGCTGGCAGCTGTCAAAGGGGAGATAACTGGCCCACAGAGGGCAGTACAATGGCTACACTCTGAGTTGAAAGACGAACACCTCTACTGGGTGGTTTGGGGTGATCCCCCAGACCAAAAAGGCCTGGGCCCAACTCCGGGAACCCCAGCCTTTTTGGAGGGAGTTACTCTGGCTTATTCACTCAGTATCATGTGCTGGCCACCTGGGGAGGGAGAAACAATGGAAAGAATCAACAGCCGGTTCTGTCGGCTCAGCATCTGTAAAGGGGTAGGAGACTACTGCATGTCCTGCCTGGAGTGCTAGCTGACAGGAGCCAAGAACACTCCAAGGGCCCACCTGGTACCAGGGGAGGCGTAGACACCCCCTTTGAGCAAATCAGTGTGGACTTGATATGGCCTCTAGGGAGGAACATGAATCACCAGCACATACTGGAGATCATCAATTATGCCATGCAGTACCCTGAGGCTATCCTGTTCGCACAGCCAACATGGTAACCATAGCAGTGGAATTCATGAAGGTCTTTGCAAGGGTGGAGATCCCCAGGGAAATAACAACAGACCAGGGATGAACTTTGTGTGACGACTAGGGATGTAAACGCCTAAATGTTTAAATGGTAGCCAGCTGTTTAAACATTTTAAACAGCTGATTATTGTTTAAACTGCAGGGGGAGGGGAGCGGCAGCTGGGCTCAGTTCCCAGTGAGCAAGAGCAGCTGGGCAGCTCCTGCTCTGGGGGAGGCGCGGAGCCCAGCGCAGCTCCCCCTGCACATGCAGAGCATGGGAGGAGGGAGGGAGCTGCAGCTGGGCTCAGCTCAGCTCCCTGAGAGTGAGAGATACCCAGCAATGGGCAGTAAGGTGCCGAGCCCGGCACGTCTTCCCGTTCCATGCGTTTAACCGTTTAAACATTCTATTTTTAGAACGTTTAAACGGATTCTTAATTAAACAAATTTTTACATCCCTAGTCATGACTGATGAACTTGTGGGAGCTGCTCAAAATCAAATCTCTAAGAGCTTCTGTCTATCACCCCCCAAATAGATTGGCTAGTCAAATGCTTCAATGGGACCTTGAAGGGGATGCTCTGAAAGTGCATGGCAGAAGACCCCCGACTACAATTGCTTGTTACAACCCCTCCTATTTGCAGCACGTGTGGTCCCCCAGGCATTGATGGCATTCTTTCCCTTCAAATTGTTGGATGAGAGGTCAGCCCGGAAGATCCTACACCCAGCTCAGGAAACCTGGGAGGAACAAAAGTCCAGAGGCACCAGGGAAGTACAGTATGATTCAGCTGCAAGAGAAGCTAAAGACCCTACGAACCTTTGAGACGGAAAATTGCTTAAGGGCCCAAGAGTGCAAAAGTAAGCCTATGACGAGAGCATCCGCCCATGTGAACTCCAGCCCAGTGACAGAAGTACTATTGCTACTGCGCAGTTCAAAATAAAAATTAACGGCTTAATGACAAAGGCCCTTAAAGGTAGTACAATGGGTGGCAGCAGTGGATTATGAGATTTGGCAATTTGGGAAGAAGAAAGAGACATAGATTCATCATATAA
Organism: Emydura macquarii macquarii; assembly: GCF_026122565.2. NCBI lineage: Eukaryota > Metazoa > Chordata > Testudines > Chelidae > Emydura > Emydura macquarii. The sequence continues at coordinate 6,242,394 of NW_027133667.1, forward strand.
GCCTTCTAAAGGCTTGGCAGGACCATGAGAGTTTATTCATAACACCCTTCCCCCTGATCCAAAACTGGCCGCCCCACCTCCGTTATACCAGGACTTGGCCATAATTCCCCTGGGAGAAGAACTTCGGCTATTCCAATGGGCTCAGGTGGTCCAATCTTTCCCTTCTGTATTCTCAGCACAACTGGGGTAAACCTGGCTGATTTGTCACCATATCACAACAGATCCTGGGTGGAAGATCCATAAAACCCACCATCCTCTGACCAAGAACATGTGGGACATCTTACATTGGGAGCTACAGACAATGTTGAATCTCAAAGTGGTAGAGGAATGTCACAGCATGTGGTGGAGCCCCATTGTCCTGGTGCCCAAGATGAATGGAACAATGTGGTTTTGTATCAACATTAGGAAGGTAAATGCTAAATGTGCATTTGACACACATCTCAGGCCCCAAGTCAACGAGTTGATGGAGCAATTGGGGGCCGTGTAATACATCTCAACCCAAGATCTGACCAAGGGCTACTTGCAGTTTCCATCCAATGAGTGGGGTCTCAAGTAAAATAGCCTTTGCATCCCTTTCGGCATGTTACCACTTCAAAACTATGTCCTTTGGCCTTCACAGGGCTGTGGATACCTTCCAAATGTTGATGGACACAGTCCTGCAATCACACAGCTGGTGTGAGGTGGCTTAAAACAATGATAGTCATTTACAGTTGTGGTTGGGAGAAACACTAAGCATACATCAGCATCCTACAGGAAATAGGCCTCATGGCAAACCCAGCCAAGTGACGATTGGGTTTTCATGAGGTGATGTATCTGGGTTACACCGTTGGAAGGGGCAAACTTAGATAATTGATCGGGAAGGTCCAGGCCTTGATGGACTGCTCTATCTACTTGACAAAAAGGCAAGTTAGACAATTTCTGGGTGTGGCTTGCTACTATAGATAGTTCATACCAGCTTCGCCACAATAGCCGCACTTCTCACAGACCTGGTGAAGACCCAAGAAGGTTGCTTGGGCCAAGGGCTGTGACCAAGCTCTCAGGACCTTGAAAGACCTCCTGAGCAGTGAACCAGTCCTCTTTCACCCAGACTTCATGTGACGGGTTATACTCCACACCGATGCTTCAGATGTAGGGTTAGGGGTAGTACTGTCCAACGACTTTGAGGGGGAAGAACATCTGATACTCTACATCAGCTGAAAGCTGTTTCTCTGGGAGAAGACTATAGAAAGAGAGGCCTTGGCAGTGATATGGACCATAGACACATTATGATACTATCTACTGGAAAACTCCTTCTTCATGCTAATGGATCATGCACCCCTCCGCTGGGTCAATTCCATGAAGGATGCTAACTCCTGATGTTTGGCTTCACTGCCTTATACATTCTGGGTAGGTCACAGGCCAAGAAACAAACACCAGAATGCAGATTTCTTTTCCTAGGACAGGGGATTGCAATACTTGGATGTGTACATCCCAGCATAGTCTTAAGTGTGTGCGTGTGCCATGTGCCATGTATGTGTGTGTGATGGTGGATAAACCCCACACTGGTAGGAACTACTCTGGGCCAGGAAGCCCCACCCCCATTGACCTGCTGGGCATGCTCAGTTGGAGGAGGGACTTTGTTGTGCTGAAGAGACACCTGTTAGTTTGGTGGGCAGAGAGAGGCAGATCTGCACTTCTTGCTGCAGAGGGGCTATTCCAGGAAGGCATTCCTAGGAGATGGTTTGCAACACAGAGCCAAGACTCCCTATGCTACTGAGACCCATGGACCAGGTCATCAGGGACAACTGCCAGCCACCACACACTCCCTCAAAGGGGGCGAGGGCAGAGAGGTAGGAAGAGGCCCAGGGGAGAGCATTAGCCACACCTTTGGTAGTGGACTCTTGCATTACAATGCTCAAAAGCACTTCTGGGTCAGAACCCAGTGGAGTGGGAGATTCCCGGGAGGTTCCAGGCTAGGGTTCCACTATTCCATAACCGCTAGGCGGGGCTGCCACCATGGACTGTAACTGTGGGTTGGAAGGCCCACCCCACTGCCAAGCTTTTACAAGTAAAGACTTTGGTCCCACAATCATAAATGCACAGGGACCCCCTGGCTCTGTGGCATCCCATTGACTTCAGTGGGCTGTGGGTGGGCAAAAGTCTAGATTCAGTTGAAGGATTGGGGTCATAATATTCTACATCTTGCAAGAAAAATATGCATAAAACTGCCACATTATGTAACTAAACATCCAATCACAAATGCAGTTGGGTGGTAACATAATTACCAGACTTGATTCTCAATTGCATGTCGCTGGAAATCCTCAACCCCTACTAGTTGGTTTGCTTGGGATTCAAGAGAGAGTCTAGAGCAGCAATTTTCAAATTTTTTGAGCTGATCCTCCTCCCCTCCCCCCCCCCTTTGAGTTATAATTTTTGGTTGCGCCCCTCCCCCCAACCCAGGCAAAAAGAGGTGAGTCAGGGGATGGAGGTGGCGCTCCCTCGCCAAGCCCCTAGCTGTCATCACAGTACAAATAATAAATAGGAGCAGCATGTTGGGATGGGAGGGGGTACAGCTCCCCCTTTTCTCTGCTGATGTTTCCTCCCCTCTTAATGACTTGGAGGAACAGTGTGCCCTCACAGCTCTCCATTCCCCCATGGCTGTTACAGGGAGAACGTATCCTCCTATTTCTATCTACTTTAATCACAGCGCATAAGCCAGTGGGAGTTTTCTGTGAATAAGGACTGAAGAGCAGAGCTCTGAAAACGTCTGTTAAATCCCCAACCCCCATCTCAAACCATTCATGTACTGTAGGAAGATAGGAGACATTGGATTGGGAGAAAAAGCTCTTTCAAATTATTTTAGCCAAATTATTTTATGCCTTGCTCATGGGATTTTTTCCCCCTTTTCTGAGTCCATGTTATATAAGAAAATTGGCCAGTGATTTTTTTTTTTTGGAAATACTTCAGTCTGAGTGGTGGGGATGGGGAAAGAGCATTAAGCAAGAATTATGTGCATTGCATTGCCATCCATTCTGACACGTCAGTTCAGAACAGTTGGTAACATAGCGACAGGCTGCAGCACTTCATTATCATAATCTGCTACCGGTTAATATAGTATTTGACATTTCAGTCAGAGGCAGCTTTGTTCTTAAGATGGCAACTGCTTCATGCTTTCCACCCAAGAGTGTTGCCATGTTTATATTAAAAAAGTAACGATGAAGAACTGAGCAACCCCGTAAGATCTGGCCAACTCACCCTCCACCTTTGTTAAAAAGAATAAAATTCCCTGATTTGCAGTTGCCAGTGAGGGATCATGCAAAATACCCGACAACGCAAAATATCCTTCACTCTTCGCTGTGTTGGGCAGCACCTTGTTTCATGAGTAGTTCCCTTAAAATCAGTAGAATTACTTGCAAAGGGAGGAACTACTCAGTGTGAGTCAATATGGCAGTATCTAGCGCCAAGTGACTTGCACAATTTTTTAAATTTTTAAAAAGTCTAAATGCATTGGGCCTAATTGTCCTCTTGTTTACAATGGTGCAAATCAGAAGTAACTCCATTAGAGGTGAGGGAGTTGCCTCTGTGTAGAACTGGTGTTCTAGGTAGCATTAAACAGTTGTGGTATAATTCCACCCCAGATGTAGCTCAGTTGCATGACAGTCGTGGGTGAAATGAGTCATACATGTAGTTTGTAGGTCTTTTGTGATACTCTCTAATAGTCAGATATATTTTTGTCAATATCTATATTTCAGCAAAAATATCTAAAATAAGAAAATCTAAGATCAAAGCCTAAAGTCACCTAGTTTGGTCTAAATTGATTTCACTATTAGCAATAGAATAAGTAAATGATTTCTAACAGTGTTTTGATTTATCTTGGTTGTAACATATTCTCTCAATAATTCATGTGCAGTGTCATGTATCAGCAGTCTTTTATTAAGAGTAAATTTTACTGCTTAGGTTTAAAATACCACATGAGGTACCTCAGCAGGATCTGTGAATTGAATTGTTTACAACATTTTCCCCTATTATAGGTCTCTTAACCAGGGGGTTGAATGTGAAGAATGAATGGTTGAAGCCTGTGGTTATATGGGCATGTGAAACCTAGTACTGCCTGGAAGGAACCAATGTTAAAACTTTGTCAGAGAATCAAACAAGCTGAAAATATGCTGATGATGTTGTGTGTTAATTTCTGATGACATGGATTTAGAGAAAACTACAATAGATTCTTTTTATCCAGTCACTGACAGTCAACCTTAGTATTTTGGGAAAAAATGTGTGAAATGGTTTTCATTTTCATTCAGTGTGCACATGCCAAAGGGTTGCTTTATTATCATATAATATTGCACTATATCACAATATCATGTAATACAACTTGAAGGAAATGCACTGTCTTCTTCATATAATAGGTAGTACAGAACAAGCTACATCTACATGTAAAACAGTTATCTCAGCAGACACACATAATATAACTTGTTCAGAAAGGAACAATCTTTATTAAAGAAACAACAATTATTAATGCTGCACTGGCATATGCCTTAAAATTATGCATTAACTAGTCCTGCACCAAATGTGATGGCAGTAGGTCCATTAACAAAAAGTTTTTCATAATTCCTGATTTTATCACTCCTCCCATATATCCTTGGCCAACAAGCTCTGCTGAAACCGGATTTTCAAATATGAGAATTTAATGTCATCTTCAGACACCAAGTCAGATGAAATATCTTCCCCTTTCATAGTTCCACGAGAGCCGCTAAACCAAACACCTTTGCCTTTGGACACATTGGATCCAATGAGTAAAATAATGGTATGCTAGAAGGTGTTATAGTTTACATCATTCACAGACCTGGTTAAAGCTGATGGGTTTATTAAGTACCTTTGATTCAGGCTAAATGAAAGAAGCAATTAACCCCCTCTCTGTGTAGTGACAACTGAAACAATAGATGCCACCACCCAAGGCACTGGCCTGTATGGGAAGACCTGAGCTGAAGGCCTGAAGTGAAGCAATATGGATCAAGTGGTTCCTCTGGGCACTGATTTTATGTGCAAGGGCTGGGGCAGTGATTATTTGTCTGTATGGGAGGTACATAGCAACTAGAAAGTGAGAGAAGCAGTGGTGCCCATGGCCCTGGGAGGAAGCAGAGAGAGAGCTTCTTTTGATCACAGTACTCACTGGCATGGCAGGCTTGGCTTTCTGAACAAAGAAACTGCCTGCTGTTTGTTTCTATGTGTTCAGGGAAACAAGATTTTGGGTATATTTTTTGGACCAAAGAAATACTTGACACAAGTCATCAATTTCTCCTCTGTACAGAAATATTCCAGCAAAGCCCTGAATATTGGCTAATGTCTTGGCTCAAAAAGGGGTAACAATAACAGTTGCATGCAGGATCTTGTCCTCATTGCTAGAAAATGTTTAATTTAATACTCTTGGCTGAGATTAAGATAATACATATTATTCAGAGAGAAACTGAGCATTGCTCCAACCTTGCTCTTCAGTCATTCAGGAACCAGAAGATAAATCAGCTGTTGCAGACAGTGTGGAGTTTGTCACAATATAGTCACACTAATTAGGTGAAATCCTGGCTCCATGAAATCAGTGGCAAAATTCCTGTTGACATCACCAGGACCAGGATTTCACCCTGAGATTACCGTGAAATGCAGGTCTTCTCTGAAAAATGTTTCAGTCGAAATGGCTTTGTAGACACCAAATCCACCTGTCTCACTTATTTTCTAATCAGTTTTTCTCATTTTGCAAGTAAACTGATGCTTATTTTGATAGTCAGCCCCACAACCAACCATTCTGTTGGGTTTGCAAAGTAAACACAGAGGGAATGATCTAGAAACAAAGGAGTCACACATACATATCTGAGGGCATCATTTGGCCTACAACCATCTTTATTCCTGGTGATTACGTGACAGGGGGAAAGAACCATGTCTGAATTTCATCCAAGCCCAAGGTCAGATTGTGAGGCTGACAGAAACAAACACCTTCATTCTTGCAAATGTATATGCTAGACAGATCAATGAGACACAATGGATACAGAAGTCCACGGTGCTACTTTTTACAAAACCACTTTTAGTAAAGTTGCCCCATACATACAATCCTCTGCAATGCTTCAGTATATTGCAGGCCGATGAAGCCTTTCCACAATATGACATCCCCAAGGCAGCAGCAGTTATACTTACAAAACATTTCTTTCTCCAAATATTTTTCTGGAGAAATGTTACTATACCTATTACTATCATTGGTATTTTACGCCAAATATAAATGCTCTACAAAACAAATCCACGTTAATCATGCCTGATTTTTCTTTACTAGAAAAGCAATTTGTTCCCTTGTTTTTCTCAAATAGCCTTATAGCATCTATTGTATTTATTTCCATTTTTTTTTTACAAACCAGTGGTGCCCTACTCTTAATTTTACTTTTTCCCAAAGGATACAGATTTGTTTTTCTTGCATTTTTTATTAAAATCCTTGGGTCCCTGTACCATTTTGATTGCCTCTGGTACTACAAATATTTTTACTAGATATAGCTACTGGAAGTAACTTGCTTTATTAGGATTCTCTTTGTTTTTTCTATTAACTTCCAAGTACACACAGTCTAGTTCAGTCTTTTACATTTATCCTTATAAAGGGTTATTATTCTTTCATATGATGATGGTGGAACAGTGAAAGCAACGGTGTGACTATAGAGGGATCTTAAGGTCTCTTGTCCAGCCCAGAGCCAGATGGATGGCTGTGACACCTCCAGGATGAGCATGGATTGGACAATCATCCGAGATGTCTCCGACAGATTGCACTAAGCCACTGTCGCAGTCTGACAATTGCCTCGCCATTTATGGAGTAAGTATGCACACCTTCCGTGAAAGGTTATTGTACTGATGAATGATATCAAAGTAACATCTTAAATCTTTCCCAGACCAACACCTGGTTGGAATTTTAGTTTGAAAATGGGAGTGAGGAGAATCAAAAATTAAGTTGATATTAATTTAATAAGGAAGACTTAATAATAGATGACGAACAAACAGGGAACAACAAATGTAAAGAGGAGACAAGCAGGGTGTGCTTTGAACAAGTCACAAGTAACGGTTCTTTGATGGGTAAATATATGCTTCGATGCAATCTCTTTGCAGAAAGACATAAATAGATCTATAACAAAGTGGAGGTGTGTGCTGAATCTCAGAATTATGCAGACACATCTACAGGCTGGCGCGGGCTAAAGTTTTTGCTTCTTTAGTTGCCAAACAAAGGAGCATCATTGTATGTCTAGAAAAGGAGATAAGAATAGATCAAGTCAATTGAAATACGGATCACAAAACTCTTCTGTCCATACTTTAAATAATAAAGGGTGATTATTTTCAGGAAACTGTAGAAATAACTAAGTCATAAGGATGTCTAATATCATGGGTGAGCACCCACTTGTAACACCGACAGACACCAATTGATGGTCAGGATCAAACATGGGACCTCTGGAGCTTAACGCATGAGCTAAACGACCTCTCTCTTAGCTATGGCTGTAGGAGACTCATCAATCTCTATCTGGTCTAGGTGTCACTAGAGGGGGACAGAGTGCCATACCAAGCAGGCATGAGTTACAATAGCACACACTATAGGTATTTGATACTATTTTTTCTAGTATATCAAATGACAACAATGAATTACATGCCAAATTACATAATTCAGAAACAAATAATTCTCTTTCTAGAGCAAACTTCTTTTTATTCAGGATATAGGAGTATGTTGGACTGGACTTTTAAAATATTACACAATTTATGAAACCCTTAGCCATTTTAATAACTATCACAGAGTTTTAAATCATGAATATCTCCTTTTCCTTCCCTTTCCTCTGATACTGTGTTCCTAGCTTAATATCCCACTTGGATCACTTTCATAAATATAGATTATTTCTAAAGAAGTGCTAAACCATCCTCTAATCCGAATTCTTTTGACATTTATTTTTACTAGATTACTCTTTTCTGAAGCAATTTCTCTTGTTTGACACCAGTTGACTAGCCCCACTGATTTAAGTCTCAGACAGGATTTACTCTTCTTTCAAAGCCAATACTTCCCCCCTCCCTCACCCATGCTACTGTCTTCTATGATTTTAACTGATATATTATTTGAAACAAGAGATCCTTTTTTTCTTTTTAAGACACAGACTTTGGGCTTGCTGCTGAGCACTCTTATCATATTCATGGGGGCAAAAGGGGAGCTCAACACACCTCAAAGATACTCTTTGAAGGACTGAGCTCTCCAATACCCGCATATAGCAGTTTAATAGTCTGTGGAATTCAATTGCCTGGAATATTTAGGAACTAAGATTATGCTTGTCTGCATCCAAAAAGACAGATTGTTAGAAAGTTCCTTCTGTTGATGGGCCACAAAGGTTTTGAAAGAGCATTGGACATGGAATATAATGATGATAATGGGTAGAAACTTAAGTTTTCTCTCAACCAAAATTCTCATTTATGTCAAAAACCTTATTTGGCAAGTAATAGTCAATAATATTAATACTTATCTTATTCATAAAGCAAGGCCTTTCCTCCAGATAAGAACAAGGGAGACATTTAAAGGTGGGTGTAATGGGGTGCACTCAGTTCTCGTGAGCAACCCCTGGTCGAGTGCGTGTATGCCTGCAATTTTTTTCTCGATTTGCTCCGCTCACAGTGCCCCCTCTCGGCTGCTGTGCTTGTCAGGCGGGCCTTCAGTGACTTAACCCTCTGGCCAAGTCACACATGGTCCATGTGTGAAATAAAACAAACCTCTTCCAGAATATACATCCAGTTAGGCCTATCTCAAAGCCGTTGGTATTGTCCTGCAACCCTCCCTGGGCTCAGTCCTTTAACAGTTCAGCAAGGTCCATCTCAGTACCCTTGTTGGCCAGCTTATTTGTGAAGGTTCCTGCTCTGGGATGGCTTTGTCCCTGGAGGCTCTTCGCTTGTCCTTTAGTCCTCTGATTCTGTCTCTCCAGCTGGGTCAGGCTCAGTATGGCCCCCTTCTGGGATGGGGTAACACAGTTCCAGGCACAGTCCTTTCCCTGGACCAGTCTGAACTCCCTTCTCTCAGGGCGTAGCCACTTCCCCAGTGACTGTTGGGGAGGACCCAGGCCCGCCCACTACTTCAGGCCCCAAAGTAGCAGCCATGTGCCACTTCCCTTTAATTAAGTGCATTTCCCTGGGCCACCTCCTCATAGCCCTTATCTTTGTTGAGTCCCAGCAGCGAGCTTGGAGCAGCTTTGCTGCTTCCCGGCTCTTTGCCATCAACTGTCTGCTTGGCCCTTGCAGCCCCTTCCTTGTTCGCCCAATCCCTACCAGCATCTGCTTTGTCCAGCCTTTCTGCTCCGGCAGTCAGCCAAGAGCACCTCTTGCTTCCCCAGTCTCTGCAGTCTGAGCTCACTCTGGCCCTGTAGCACCTTTTATACAAGCTGGCTGGGCTCTGATTGGATGTTCCCTGCAGCCTCTTTCCTGATTGGCTGCTTCTCCCACAGTCTCTCTAGGCAGCTTGGAGGACCCTCTCCACTGCCCTTTTCTGAGGAGAGGTGTGGTAGGGCTGTGAGGTCTCCAGCAGGGAGCTTCAGGGCATAGTCCACCCCATCACACTGGGGAATTCAAAACTGATAAAGGGAAATACTTTCCCGCACAATGCACAATTGATATTTTTCCTAGCCCAAAGCTTTTGTCATGTCAACACTCTCTTTGCATCCCTCCAATGGTTCCCTGTTTTCTATTGTTCAGACATAAGCTACTTGTCTTCATTTTCAAGGCCCATCACAACCTAGCCCCCTTCCCTCATTCAGTACTGAAAAGTTGACTCCCACCTCCTGTCGGCCCATGATGCTTCCCTTACCCACTTGTTAAACTTTCAAACAGTCACTTCCATTCTTGTTTATACTTAGATTGTAAGCTCTTTGGGAAAAGAACCATCTTTCTATTCTGTGTCATAGACTGTAGGACCAGAAAGGATCTTTGTGATCATCTAGTCTAACCTCCTGTAAAACACAGGCCACAGAACTTCCCCAAAATAATTCCTAGAGCATATCTTTTTGAAAAATGTCCAGTCTTGATTTAAATATTTAAACTCTATTTCCACTCTGAATTTGTCTAGCTTCAACTTCCAGCCATTGGATCATGTTATGCCATTCTCTGCTAGATTGAAAAGCCCATTATTAAATATTTGTTCCCCAGGTAGATACCAATGTAGACTGTAATTAAGTCACCCTTTAACCTTTTCTTTGTTAAAATAGATTGAGCTTTTTGAGCCTATCACTACAAGGCATGTTTTCTAATCTATTAATCCTCCTTGTTGGCTCTTCTCTGAACCCTCTTCAGTTTATCAACATCCTTCTTGAATTGTGAGCACCAAAACGGAACATGGTATTCCAGCAGAAGTCACACCAATGCCAAATACAGAGATAAAATAACCTCTCTATCCCTATTCGAGATTCCCGTTTATGAATCCCAGGATTGTATTAGCGCTTTTGGCCACAGCATCACACTGGGAGCTCATGTTCACTTGATGATCCACCATGACCCCCAAATCTTTTTCAGAGTCACTGCTTCCCAGAATAGAGTCCCCTATCCTGTAAGTATGGCCTACATTTTTTGTTCCTAGATGTATATGTTTGCATTTAACCATACTAAACTGCATATTATTTGCTTGTGCCCAGTTTACTAAGAAATCCAAGCTGCTCTGAATCAATGACTTGTCCTCTTCATTATTTACCACTCTTCCAATTTTTGTGTCATCTGCAAACTTTATCAGTGATTATTTTGTTTTCTTCCAGGTCATTGATAAAAAATGTTAAATAGCATAAGACCAAGAACCAATCCCTGCCGGAGCCTCCTGGAAATACATCTGCTCGATGACAATTCAGCATTCACAGTTACATTTTAAGACCCATCGGTTAGCCATTTTAAAATCTATTTAATATATGCCATGTTAATTTTATATTTTTCTAGTTTTTTAATCAAAATGTCATGTGTGATACCCAGTCAAACACAGTACAGAAGACTAAGTATATTACATCAACACTATTACATTTTTCAACCAAACTTGTAATCTCTTGTTAATTTTTTTTGTTAGTTTGACAAGCTCTAGTTTCCATAAACCCATGTTGATTGGTATTAATTATGTTACCCTCTTTTAGTTCTTTATTAATCAAATCCTGTATGAGCAGCTCCATTATCTTGCCCAGGATCGATGCCAGGCTGACAAGTTTATAATTATCCAGGTCATCCCTTTACTTTTTAAAAATTGGCACATTAGCCTTCTTCCAGTCTTCTGGAACTTCCCCAGTCCTCCAAGACTCTCTGAAAAATCAACATTAATGGTCCAGCAAGCTCTTCAACTTGCATACAAAAGTTTAAAAAAAGCTAGCTATCTGCATCTGCTGATTTAGAAATGTTTAAGTTCAGTAGCTTCTGTTTAACATCCTCCAGCGAGACTACTGGAATGGACATAGTGTTATCACCATATGATGAGATTATATCATCTGTTTTTTCCCTAAAACACAGAAGAGAAATATGTATTGAGCACTTCTGCTTTTTCTGCATTATTATTGATAAATTCTACCATTTCCATCTAGTAATGGACCAATACTATTGTCAGGACTCTTTTTGTTCCTAGTATATTTTAAGAACTCCTTCTTATTGTTCTTAGCTCTGCTGGCTAAGTCCCTTTGCTTCCCTTTTCAATTTTCTACAATTCCTAACTTCCCCTTTATTCCATTTGTTTATATATATATATATAATTTTATTTTTTCAGTTGCCTTTACTTCTCTCTCTAAGCCAGGTCATTTTTTAATCAGTATGGCTTTCTTTCTTGATTGAAGGTAGGGATAGGCTACAGAGTGACCTAGACAAATTGGAGGGTTGGGCCAAAAGAAATCTGATGAGGTTCAACAAGGACAAGCGCAGAGTCCTCCACTTAGGATGGAAGAATCCCATATACAGCTACAGACTGGGGACCAACGAGCTAGGCAGCAGTTCTGCAGAAAAGGACCTGGTGGTTACAGTGGATAAAAAACTGGATATGAGTCAGCAGTGTGCCCTGGTTGCCAAGAAGGCTAATAGCATATTGGGCTGCATTAGCAGGAGCATTGCCAGCAGATTGAGGGAAGTGATTATTCCCCTTTATTTGGCATTGGTGAGGCTGCATTTGGAGTATTGTGTCCAGTTTTGGGCCCCCCACTACAGAAAGGATGTGGACAAGTTGGAGAGAGTCCAGCAGAGGGCAACAAAAAGGATTAGGGGGCTGGAGCACAAGACTTTTGAGGAGAGGCTGAGGGAACTAAGCTCATTTAGTCTGAAGAAGAGAAAAATGAAGGGGGGGATTTGATAGCAGCCTTTAACTACCCGAAAGAGGTTTCCAGGGAGGATGGAGCTAGGCTGTTCTCAATGGTAGTAGATGACAGAACTTGGAGCAATGGTCTCAAGTTGCAGTGAGGGAGGTCTAGGTTGGATATTAGGAAAACGTTTTTCACTAGGAGGGTGGTGAAGCATTGGAATGGGTTACCTAGGGAGGTGGTGGAATCTCCATCTTTAGATGTTTTTAAGCAGCGTCTTGACAAAGCCCTGACTGGGATGATTTAGCTAAGGTTAGTCCTGCTTTGAGCAGGGGGCAAGACTAGATGACCTCCTGAGGTCCCTTCCAACTCTAATATTCTATGATTCATCCCACCAGGTTTCAGTAATGAGTAATTCCAGTTCCTTTTGTTTATTACCCAGACACTTGGCATTGATGTATAGACAATTAAAGAATTTCTTCTTTTCATGACCTTGGTTCCTTGATTACTTTTGTTTTCAACACAGCTCAATTTTTGTGCTGAGTGCTCACATTTTCCTTTTTTTTAACCCTCCACTTTAGCTATTAGTTTAACCCCCTCCTGACTACTCTTGCCAACCAATCCCTAAGGAGATTGATCACCCTTCTACTGAGATATATCTGTATAGTGCCTAATGCAATGGGGTCCTGATCCATGACTGGGGCTTTTAGGTGCTATGATGATAAAAATAAATATTAATAATAAGAACTTAGACTCACAAAGGGATTAGGCAATTATATAGATAATAAGAATATCCAGATTTACCATAATTAACTTAACAAATTTTGGAAGGGATTCAAGCCAATCTCTAGCTATTTGAGATCAGGATAAAACTTAAGGTGGGGGGCAGATTATCCTATGTTTGTCTACTGCAGGGTCCTTCTACACCTTTATATGAAGCATCTGGTGCTGGCCACTTGTAGAGACAGGATACTTGTCTCTACACTACCCTTGTAGAGACATGACTAGATGGATCTCAGACTGGATGTCAGCTCTGATCCAGTATGTTCCTATGACATAATAAACAATGTGTATTCTAAGAACACAATAAAAACCTCAATAGTGCATGAGAGAGAGATTCATTGCCCTTTGATGCACAGGTAGAAGATATAGCCAAGAAGGCATTTTTCTATCTGCATTTGGTGAGACAAGTACAACTGATTCTTTCAGATGCAGGCCTAGGTATAGTTATCCATGTCTTGTCACCTCAGACTTAGACTGACATAATGTTCTCTACTTAGGCTAAATCTGGAGACCACTTACAAACTCAAGGTGGTACAAAATGTTGCGGACCATCTGCTGAGTGATTTTTTGTGTCAGGAGAAAATTACACCAATGTTCCAAGAGCTCAGTGTTGGAAATTCACTGGTAGCTAATTCCCAGATGGAATTCAAGTTTTAGCCTTTAAAGCCCTAAATGATTGGGGATCTGATTATCTAAAAGACTGATGCTCTCTTATTCCCTTCTGCCACAGATGAGATAAGCAGATGAGATGAGAAGCTCTTTTGAGATAAATGAGAGGGATGTGCTGGCAGGGCATTTTCCATGAAGACTCCTTGATTGTGAAATTAGCTTCTCTCCTGAGTCCACCAAGAGCGCAGATTTGTTATTTTTCTGATCATGCTGCAAAGCCCAATTCTTCTCCCAGATTTGGAGAGTGCTAGTTTGTGGAAAGAGGTTGGTATTTACTTATCAAGGTCAATGGGAGGTATTGGGCACTTAGCAATTATGAAAATCAGGCCAATAATTTTGAAAAATAAATATGGATTTAGAAGCCTTGCTTGAGGATCTTATTATAGAAAATCTTGGCCTTTGTTGCTTTTGATGGTATGATCAGTCTGTTATTAATTACATATGAGATTATCAGGGCACTCTGAGCTCAAGATGTGATCCTGTTAATTGGGGAAACATTCTTAATTAAATAAATCCAAAGAGTAAAGATGAACATATCTCCTCCTACACAGAATGAACAAAGTCCACAAGGAATGAATAGGCTCCTCACCTGAATTACTGTATGTGTTCTTTTCCCTTCTTCAAAAAAAAAAAAATAGCTAGAATGCTTGAACAAACTACAGTCTTCCACCAACATCTGAAGCAACTACTTGCTTGATCTGCCTGTTGACTTCAGGTGTCTGCAGGCTACTTCTGACCGTCTGTAGATTTTCAGTGCATATATATGCCCCAAGGCTGGATAAGCATGGAAAAACATTCTTGGACAGTACTATACAAGGAGGTCATTCTTACGATACAGCTGTTTCCAAGAAGCCATTCATAATCTCTTCTTGTTAACCTTTATATGAAGTTAATGAATGGTTTGTTCGTTGGCTCCTCTTGAAACCAATCTAGATTTTCACATATGTCAGATTAATTTGTCCCCCATCCACACCCAGTTTTGCAATACTGAGTGCTCTCGGCTAATCCTAGAAATATTCAACAGGGTTAAGACTCGATATTTACACAGAGGCTATCCCACTTCCTGTCTTCCAGCAGAAGAACCCTGTATGACAGGGCAGAAATCTAACACAGAATGACTTTTGGGCCCCAGTAGCTTGCATTGACTGTTAAAATGGAATTAATATTTTTGACTACATAAACTTCTGCTGGCCCAGATTAGTAAAATGCCAGCCCATATTAGTCCAGATTAGTTGGACTGATTTTAATAGGGAAGATAGCAAAAGTAAGGCTGAAAGGAAAGTAGATTGTTAATCCAGATTAAAAGAAGGTGATGAGAAAATATAAATGCCTTTTAGATGTGAAAAAAGTGTGAGTAGTTATAAATGGGGCTCAAACATATCTAGCAGGAAATAATGATCTAGTGATTGATTAATGGACAGAGTCAGGTCTCCTGCATGCTGTGTCCAACAGCCACTGATTAGCTTGATGAGTAGAAAATCTGAGCTCTGCATTCCTCAATTCTCACATCTATAAAATAGGTAAAATGATGCATACCTTCCTAAGAGGCAGAACTGAATCAAATATGAAATTTATGTCCCATGGGAAATTTCTACATTTTTCTTTGGCTCATATTTTATGAAAAATTGAAATTATGGAATTTTTCACATAGGGAAATTCTGAAAAAAATCTTATTTTTCGAAATGTTGTGTTTGACATTTTCTATGAAAATGAAACATTTTCACATTCTTGAAATTGAAATGTTTCGTTTTGACTTGTTGGAATAACCCAAAATGTTTCCTTTCAAATCATTTCAACATGAAACAGCATTTTCCCATCATGGTGCACTGCTTTATAAGAATTGTAATTCAGGAGCCTAATTTCCTCTTTCTCCCCTATGCGCTAGGCTGCTGACCAGAATAAATCTTCCATGATGCATTCAGAGTCATATGACTCTCCCACAATAGACCATGAAGAGCTTGGTTAGAGAAAACTTCACATTATGTTATGGAAAGTTTAGTATCCAGAGAGCTCATCTCATAGGAGAGAATGGGGGTCTGAACTACAAATCCCATAAAATAACATTCTAATAGCAAAATACAGTTTAATTTAATTGATTCAAAACTGAATATTTAATCTGTTTTCCCAATAGAAAACTGAACTGTCATGCTGGCTAGAGTACCTTGCAATGGTGAGTGCCAGTCTCAGGTCAGACTCAGAAAACAGGGCAGACATTCCAAACTGGTGATATATTCTATAACTAGATTTCACTAAATAAGTAACAAATGTGCAGTCCTGTATCACTATAGGAAATTTACCATGGAGTCGCAGACAGTCCCCTTAGGCACTCCAGGATATCTTGCCACCCAGACAAACTGGACTTAGTTATAATGGTCACATAAACCAAAAATCACACTACATCAGGTTACCCCCAATCCCAAAGGATCAGTCACTTACCCCAGTTCAATTGGTACTCTGGATCTCACACCAAAGATAACGCTGACAGCCAATTCTCTAGTAACCTAACTAAAGAGTTATTGAGAGAGGTTAAAGAAGGTAAAATACAATAACAGGTGAGTGAAAGTTTGTAAATGCAAAATTATAGCAGAGATGTAATAAACTGCCAGTTTTCAAATGTCTCTCGGGGTACCCAGAATAACTCTGGGGATTTCTGTCTTTTTGTTCAGATATTCCACCTTGTTAGAATCCAAACTGTTCAGAGATACAGGATCATTCTTTGAATCCATATTTATATCTTCTTCTCGCAGAAGACAAGCTGACAATCTCGGTAACCCACCTGGACCTTTCCTTTGATGACAATGAGTAGAAAATGCAGACTGAGTCTGTGAATTCCTTTTGTTGAACACGACTATCACTGAATCCACACTTTCCTTCATTTGCACTTGATGAGTTATTTAGTCAAAGGGATATACATAATGTAAATGCCTGCCATTACATTATAATAGGAATAGGTAAGTGAAAACAATACAAGTAACATTCTATTAGTTGTCATGAAGTTCTAACACCCGAGTACATTTACATTAACACACACTTCGAATCAGGATTATTTAATTACTGGGGTGTACATAATGTAAAGGTAGTGTAATGGTAAACAACAGGATCTAGACAAGCAAAAATAATACGATTAACATCTCTTTTGATCTCTATCAACACAATCTAATGGGCCTGAATCCATATTAATAGACTTAACACTTCTCTGATATTCATATACAAGTTAATTGGCCTATGGTTTTGGCTTGAGCTGGTCTGTCAGCATCACATGAACATTTCTGGCAAAATCAAGATTTTCTTACAGAAAATATTAATTTTATAGAAACCAAATTCTGTCAGATAATCATTTTTTTAATTGATACACACAAAGCTTAACTGAAGTGAAGCTGGGGTTTCTGGCACATATTTGTGTTTTGAAAGTATACGACATTATGGAATGTTAGAATTAAATTATAACAACAATAAAGAACCAACAAAGATAAGAAACTGAGAAAATTCAGAGTTAAGATTGAACTTCCACAATAAGCCATAGACCAAATAATCACAGCAATCTTCATTCTGTCCCTCAGTGTTGACATAATGCAGTATTTTCAGATTAACAATGGAAGTTTAGTTGGAACCTTAACTATGAAGTGGCTGCTGTCATACTATAATTCTGAACCACTGAGATCCTTAGATAAAAGTTGCTATAAAAATACAAAATAGTAGTTCCACTAGTGTTTGTATGTACATTATTATATATCTGAATTCTGCCTAGAATTTGTCAGAAACCCACAAACAGAACAGCAAACAAAGTACAGTATCCTACTTCAACACAACATACAGTTAGTACATTAAAAGTTCATTACAGTTTTAGTGGTATAAGGTTTCCAAATATTCCCAATCATTAAAATGGGGACTGTCATTGGAACAGATAATTCCTCTAAAACTGGAATGGGCTTTTTTAAGTGTGCCTGTTGTAATGCTATAGGACCCGTAGTTATGAATGGGAAACCCAATACCTACCATATCTTCATTTTTACATTTTCTCTGAACAATATAATTCACCTCATATTAACCTGAGATAATGAATACATGGAAATGCAAATGCAGTTCTTAGTGACAGATGCTGTTTGCATGCAGGTGCTTTGCTGTCTTGTTGAAACAAGCAAGGAGATGGTATTGTGAATCTTTGTGAGCACATTTTTGGTAGAGTTATGTATCATTAAAACAAATGCACATGCTGAATTATTTATTCAAAAACATCCCACACCGGCAAGCGGCAGATGTATCGCCAAGCAATGTAGAATATCTAGTGGTTTTATTCCTCTTGGTTCCAAATACAGTGGGGAGGTAATTTCATAAAGCTCTCTGGTGAACGTGATCAGCACAGTACATTCAGAAAGGTTTAGCTTACTTCAATTAATTGCACAGTTGCAGTACCAGCAGACAAAATAGAAATGGCATTGGAAGTTATTGCACAGTATTTAAAAGAAACACACCTTTCTCTTTCCAGTGGAGTTGTAGTCTATGATACTATGATTAGGGGATCCTTTTAATACCTGGACCAATACACAGTACCTGTGTAGTTACTGAAGAAATTATGTACTGCTGTATTGTCTAATGCCACCACAGCATAAACTATTGGCCAATCCTGCAAACCTTTATGTGGATTATCAGACTAGCCCCAAAACATGATAGTGGGCACATTGGCTCCTCTTCTCCATCCTCATGCTGAATGCTGTTGAGAGAGAGCTCTATAAAAGAGATAATGTGCCAGTAGGCTGGTATTCCAGAATACGCAGTATTGTTCCTGGGTTTTTTCAGGACCAATAAAAAGTTGTTGACTTGTGCATTGCAAATGGCTTCTTGTCTGCAGCTCTTTAGCTGGTGCTCTCATCAAGTGCAGAGATTTGGAATCTGAGAGTGGCAAAAAGCTTCATTCGCCTATGGAGAAGCAGCATCAGATCAATTTTTCATTTCACTTAATGTGTTTGGGGATAAGTATGAACGTGAATGAGTGAGTAGCAAGGAAGCTGAAGACCCAGAAAAATCAGCAGCTAAAATCATTTTAAATATCATGATTGTATAACAGACAGGGGCCTCATGGCTTGGGAAGGGGTAAGGCCTGCACAATAATCGGTCTGGAGGAATGCAGGGGAGAGAAGGATCAGCAGCCCTGTGCTGGGTATCATTTCTCCCACTTGCTCCTGGTGTTGCTTAAAGTGCTTCAGAGGCTGCTCCTGACAGCTTGAATAATTAATGTTTACAGAAACAATACAACGACCAAAACATCCAGTTTAATGAAAAAAAGCTGAAGAGCAATGGAGATTCCACGCATTAGCCTGATCCGCAGCTTTCTGGGCTGCCTTTGTGTGTGGAACCTTAATGCAGGAGTTTCAGCAGAAAACATTTCAGGCAAATTTCATTCAGCAGCTGGTGTCTCATAAATATCTCCACTCAAAAGGTTAAAGTTATTTTGAAATAACTTTGTATTCAGAGAGGGCATTCAGCCACCGTGCCACATTGGGGTCAGTGTGGAGCAGCACAACCCTAGGGCCAGCAGTCCAGTAGGAAGCCACAGGAGGCATTGTGCCTCTCTATTTGCACTGTGAGGAGACCAATCTGCAACAAACCTTTCAGGGTGCAGTGTAGTCCTTTCACCATGCAGCCAGCCAATCCCGCTAGCTGGCATTTAGTAGGGAGTGAAGCCATGGTTCTGTCTTCCCCGAACCCTTCTGCACCCTCTTTATGGTGAGTGATTTCTTACGAGGGGGACAGCATTTCAGGGATATAGTCTGTGATCTCTCGAGCTCAGAGACTGCTCTTCTGGGCAGACTTTATGCAAAGGCAGAGGCGTAGACAGAATTGATTTTTTGGCAGGGCCTGTGGTGGACACGGGTGGGCACAAGCCTTGTATCACAAGCGAAAGAGAGGCTGATAAAAACATGGGATGAATTGCTTAAAAATCTGATTGGGTGGGCCTGCTTTCAAAGTGGGTGGGCCATGGCCCACCCACGCCCACCCGTAGCTATGCCACTGGCAAAGGGCATGGGGAAAGTCTCCTGACTCCCTCTCCCTTGTTGTGCAAAGAGGATTATAATCTATCCCACGCTAGTAGTAGAACGTAACTGTCACCTGCAGAATTATAGTACAATATGGTAAAATACACACTATGGAAACCAAAATCCTTCCCCATATTTTAATACAGAATAGAATTTACTCTTTAAGGAAGTGCTAGATACAATCTAGCAGTTGTTGCTGTTGGGAGATTTATAACAAGTGAGTAACACTCGTATAGGGATTAAAATAGAGTCTCCGGTAAAAATACTTTGTGTTATTTATGAAAATGATTAAGTAGTTAAAAAAAAAATCCAGCCACTTCAGTGCTCAATAAATTCTATTGGTTTCTCAGCCTGATGCTTTCAGGAGCTTAGGAGGACATCGAAGGCCTTTACTAATCCTCCAGAATCTCATTTCTCTTCATCACCTTTGTGCCCTTGGTCCCAGCATGCTCTGATTACTCATAATTAAACCTGTCAACCTCAATGCTATCTGAACAAGAGAAAAGGCAGCAGACTGTGTGCTGGGGTATTGCTAATTGTGGGACTGCAGGCAACAAGTTCATGCACGGAATTCGTGACAAGGAGGGGAAGGGGAAGGGAGAAGGATGTAAAATTGTTGAGGAGACTCGATAGCTCAAGGGATTGGTAATAAAATATGTTAAGTCCCTTGTATCATTAGGCCACCTGACTGGAATTCAGTCCAGGTAAGAAGTGACCAAAATATTGTTTTTATTTGATAGGAAATTAAGTACCATTTGGACTTTCCATACTAGATTGGACCAGGGACTCATTTAGTCTAGAAACCTGTCTCCAGCAGTGGCTAGTACTGTGTTGTTCTTTTCATTCAGGAAGCTAGTACTTGTGTTTAACAACTACATTCTTCTTATTCAAACAGTAGATAACACAGCAAGCTGTCATTGCTATGTTAAAATGCAGCCTGCCCTAATCTGTTCTGTTCTCTGCAGCCAACCCTGCAGCATACAAAACAATACCAGCTGCTCTGCGCAAGTGCCAGCTGCTTCAGAAAAAGGTGGAAGAAACACTGTGGAAGGCAGCCATGGTGTATGGGTTGGGAAATGAGTATGTGATCTTTTTCAGACTACACAAGTGTCCATAAACCACTACCACCATTTAGACTAGTTGAGATCGTTGTTGACCATCCCAAAAGAATGGCTTAGAATTGCATGGCAAGAGGAGCAACCTACCCAAACCAAAAAGTAATCCTTCCAGGATAGGGTTGAGATGTGTTGAAAGAGAGATTTGGGGAAACTTGCATTGCCACTACCTGTGCACGTCTTCTGTGGATAAATAGCTAACCGTCTTCAATGGTTTCATTCTGGCACCTTTCACCATTACTAAACTTACTTTTTTAAAAATGGCCCCAGAACCTTGCGTGTTACTATTTTATGAGGCTCTGGAACTACTCAAGCTTAAGACGGGGCTCGTGTTTAAGTATCTTACTGAATCAGTGCCTTAATTCTGCTATTTTAGGGCCTGGTCCTTTAGTTCTTATTCTTGGCCTGCAAAGGACTACAGAATTGGATCTCTGATCTGGTAACATTGCTAGTTGTTCTATAGCACACATGAATATTTAGAATTTAACCCCCTCCACATTCCCTCCCCCCCAAAAAAAATCAGGTTACAAATCTGTATCTGAATTGATTTTAATTTGTAATGTTCTAAATAGATTAATAGATTTGAAGGCTAGAAAGGACAAGTATCGTCATTTAGTCTTATTCCTACATGATATAATTCATTGAATTTCACCCAGTAATTCCTGCACTCAGCCCAATAACTTGTGATTGAACTAGAAGTTATATTTTAGGTATACATGCAATCAACAATTTCCAGGCAAACTTCTGTTTTAAACTTGCACTGCATTGTTTTCACAAAGTGCCTTCTCCAAGAACTGGAGAATAAAAGAACTGGAGAATAAAAAACCACATAACAACCTCAAAATAGCACATTGTCTAGGAAAACAAATTACAACACAGCATTCATCGAACCAAGATCAGTGACACAAAATTCCACATCTTATGTTTTCTTAGAAATAACTCCAACTTTGTATTCAACCCTTGTCAAAAAGTCCTTAGAACCATTTCAGAGGCACATTTGATGCCTTGTTCAAAGCAAACTTTAAATCCCTTAGGCTATGTCATCTAATGTATTCCGAGCAACTGATATGAGTACTCTCTTGTGCCAGTATCCTTAGGCTCATGAATGCATAGCTTGAACAAGCAGACTTTCAACTAATTTGCAAATGTATATATAGGAAAGGCCCTTCCTCTTCCTCCAAAATTCAATAGGTGAGAAATTCTTGTAAGGAAATGAAAACTTGGAAAGCAAGAATAGAGCTAAAATAGAATTCCCCAGTATGCTGGAGTCCTGCATAAACAAAGTGTAGGTGAAAAGTTGTGGGATCAGAACTTGGGCTATTATTGAGAAGCACACGGCACTGATCAGAAGGTATTTGCAAAGATGACAAAAAGCACCCCTGATATTGAGCTGCTGTGTGCAGAGCTAAATTACACTAGCTGCCAGCAGCCCTACGAGGCTGAAAAGACTGCAGGGTATTGGCAGGGCATAATGAATCTCCCTTTGCTCTAGCCATGCCCTGCACACTAGCAGCAGTGATGGGGTGGCATAGTAGCTGCTATGCTATCTTAATACAGCTTTAGGATTTTTTACAGTGAGGTGATCCTGTGGCCTGTGTTACAGAGGACGTCAGACTAGATTATCACAATAGTCCCTTCCCACTTTCTAATCTATGAAGCAATGGCCAGTTGTGCCAGTTCTAATGCCAATCTAGCCACACCACATCCAAGAACCTGGCTTGTAATGTCCCTTTATTATGAGCCAAAGAAGACAAAAAGCTTCCACAACTGCTTTTATTACGCAGCTCACTGGGATGGAGTTGCCATGTAACGGAATTAAAACAAGTTTGGAAGTTTCATGCTAGTCCCAAACTTACACTTGAAAGACCCCTTACAGTTCAGCATGGTTTATAGTTTAGAGTTTCTGCTCAAGGAAAACCTAGAAAGGGTGTTATAAATAGAGATGGTTGAGAATTTTTTGAGGGAACTTCTTTTGTTGAACAATGTTCATTTGATTAATTTCTTGACTTGAAAAAAGTCCTGCTTCAACATTTTTAAAATGAGAAATTAGTTTTCTGCTTCAAAACTACTTTTGTTTTAAAATTAAAGCTAAAGTAAAAATACAAAATGGTCAAAATTGAAACATTTTGAAATTATTGAAACAAAACATTTTGATTAACCCAAAATTATTTATATATATAGATTTTTGGTTTGTGAAATATTTTTGTCAGGATTCAAAATCTCAAATATTTTCACAGAACGGGAAAACCATTTCCCACTCAGCTCTAATTACAGGAAAGGACTGAGATTCATTATCAGGTGTGTGTACCCAGAGATGTTCCAAATTAAGACAACAGGCATATTTTTTTAATCTGTGAATGCCAACAGCTAGGATACATGAGCGTCATAGGTCAGGATTGAGGTATATCACAAAGCTATCTGAAGGAAGTTCACACAGTACCATTTTATACTACATCCAGGCGCTAGAGAAATTCCAGTAAATATTTCGGTTTGATTCCAGGAACTTTAAGAAGCAAACCCACATGTTTAGGCACAGCTCCACATCAGCACAGCCTTTTCCACCGTTCTTTTAACTATATACAGCTGTTTACTCACTGTCAGTCTGCTTAGGCCTCAGACTTTATAAAAGTCTGAGACTGACATAGCAGCAAACAAGTTTCTCCTGCTAATCAGTGCTAAAATTTTATTTAAAATCCCATCTGACTTTTAGATAAAGATTTTCTCCCATTTGTGCTATATGCTCTCAAAGAGGACAAGATGTAACCTTACCCAAAACTGCATCCTCTTGGTCAGACTTTCTGCTGTGTCACTTTACAAAGATGAGGTTGTACAGACTGATGGAACCTTATACCTTAGCCCCTCCTGCTGACACACTGGGCAGTCCAGTTCCTCCATTCATTACAGTTGTTCGCTAGTTGTGATACTGCTTCCGAGGTGACGTCTGCACATTCAATATCATCTGTCATTGTCTTCTGCCAGTTCTTCCTTGGACTTCCTTGCTTTCTCTTTCCTCCCTCAGATACCCAATTCAGTGCTCAGCATGGCTCCCATCATCCATGTGCACGAGTTCCAATCACCTGAGCTTTCTTTCTTTGATATTTTCTCACATGTCCTGCTCTGTCAGCTCACTGGCTCTCACATTTGTTATTTTATCTTTCCATGAAATGTGTAGTATCTTCCTCAGCCATCTGTGGTGGGCAGCCTCCAATCTTTCGGCCAAATCTCCATACAGTAGCATGCTCAGTACAATCGCGTGGGATAATTTGACCTTTAGTTTGGTATGGAGACCACTGTTTGCCAATATGATGGAATGCACCTCTTTCTTCACACCTTACACACTATTGTAATAATCTACAAAATATGCCTGGCAAAGTATCATTTAAAAGCCGATAACTTTCTGGTCAATAGTATCACGATAAAATGTATGTAGCAACATTATATGTAAAGTTATGAATTGCCCCTAAATGATGTTGGTGGCATATGTTCAGACTCACATAGCCCTGATTAGGCAGAAATGGCTAAGCAGGTCTTAAATAAAGGAATGTGTGTTATCTCAATTTACATGTAAGTTGTAAACCGAGTCCTCAGACAGCAAGGGCCCTTATTTCCTACGTGATGCCCCCAACATCCCAAGTAACCCCCTCATACAATTGTACTCATAAATGTATCCAGGTCTCTCTTAAAGCTAGTTTGGTTGTTAAATAACTTTGCCTGGGACTGATAGTAGTACAATAGCTCTCCAGTTTGTGCACTGAGTAAGATCAGCTTTGTTGGCAACGCTACAGTGACACCATCTTTTCAGGCTTATGGCACTTGTTCTTTCACCCATATTTCATTATGGAATTTTGTTAGCTGCTCAAACAGAATTTTGCATGCCATCTTCAGTACCTCTGTTTGAATTCCGCCAACCCCAGGAGCTTTCTCCTGTTTGAGGCCTTTGATGTCTGCTTTAATTTCATCAGGTATTACTGGTCCCTTTTCTATTTCTAACTTAACATTGGCATTTCTCTTGAACCTGTGCATCGTCATCAGCTCTGGACAACTGAATATGGAATGGATGTGTTCTTTCCATTGTCTGGCTTGTTCTTCATGTATTTTCAACATCTGTCCATAATTGTCCCGGTGCATCACTTGTGATGGTCTGATTCTTCCTGAAAGGCCTTTTACTATTCTACAGAGGTGCTTGAAGTCTCTCCTCCGTGCTGCTGCTTCTGCCTCTGCAGTCTTCTCATGAACCTAGGCATTTTTATCCTGCCCGTGTTTCTTCTTTATTTTGTTGTCTCTCTCTGTAGCTTGCATCCACCTCTGAGCTGTGCCTGTATCTTGTACTGTTCCTTTTTTGCCTTCAGAGCTTTCCACTTGTCAGTCACTGCCTACGTTCCAGATGTAATCCATGCATCTTTCTTTCACCCTCTTCAGAGGACCATTACTCCATCTTTGTCCAGCTAAACCATCTGTTTTCTAGACTTTCATCAGCCTAGTCCTGTAAAACACTGGAGTGGTTGCTAAATGCAATCTGATCTGTTTCTTCATGCTTCAACTTTTCTATTGCTGTAAGACTCTTCATCTGACTTTGTGATCTTTTTGTGTTTAAGTTGTAACATGCCACTAAAAGATAATGATCTGAGCCAACATCTGCTCCTCTGCTGACTCTGATAACACTCAGAGAAGATGTCCATTTATAAGATATACACACATGGTCTATCTAGTTGACAGTCACATAGTCTGCTAATCTCCATGTGGGCTTGTGAATTCTTTTGAGCTGGAAGTGACAACCTCCTGTCTTTAGGATATTTGTGCTACAGAGATTCAAGAGCCATTTGCCATTATCAGTTCAGATGTCTTCTGCTGCTGTGCCCATGACTCCTTCCTATCTAGTAGTGTTGTTGCCATTTTGTACATTAAAGTTGCCTATCAACAACTTGATGTCATGGTTAGACACGTCATCCAGTACTTGCTGTACATGCTCATGGAATGTGCCCTTTTCACTGTCACCTGCTGCACTTGGTGGTGCATATATTTGGATTATTGTACACTTGACATGTCTTGTTTGCAGCCTGGCTGTTCTTGGTCCATCATTTGCTAGCTCCCAAGCCAGCAAGGTCTTTGCTGTCATGTTACCTAGCATAAGCTCTACACCTCTTTTATGCAGTCCTCCTCCTGAGTATAAGATTGTAGCACATCAGACATCATCTTACCCCTCCCTGCCATATAGTCTTATTCACACCAAGTATGTTCAGGTGGTATTTTTTTCATTTCTCGTAGAACCTCTGCAAGATTTCCCATACTATATAAAGTGTTGTACGTTCTATGTGCCTGTGTTTGTTACAGATTTGGTCATCAGGATTCAAGGTCTTGAGATCTCCTCTTCCTTTTGGCTTTTACTGACATCTGCCATATTTGGGTTTTGAGCTCCATCTGCACTTTCCATCCTCGGGCTTTGGTTTAACTGAGCTGTTTCTGTTGCAGTAAGGTTTTACCTGAGTGGGTTGCAAACCCTACTGCAGAACCCTCCTCTTTTATCTGGGCTTGGGACCAGCGCCATTACTTACAGTGGTAGAGTTGTTGATGGAACACTTTGTATATCATACCCGAAGAGTCCTTGTGTTAAAGAAAGAATCTGTTCTGATTTCTTCCAGTAACGCAGCAAAATACTTAGTGATGTTTGAAAGGATCAGCTGAACAA
The DNA here is from genome assembly GCF_026122565.2 of Emydura macquarii macquarii. Lineage (NCBI taxonomy): Eukaryota > Metazoa > Chordata > Testudines > Chelidae > Emydura > Emydura macquarii. The sequence continues at coordinate 6,268,942 of NW_027133667.1, forward strand.
TAGGACTCTTCCTCCATCTCTCATTTTCTCCTACCCCAGATATTTGCCCCCTTTTGTACAAACAGTTAAACAAATAGACTGTGGCTTTAGAATAAAAATATAGTATATAATAAGGTCCCCAGAGTCTAGCTGTCTAATTTCCAAAGGCCCTTTGATGGCTCAGTCAGTCTGGAGTCAGTTCCTTTCACCATCTCTTTATGTATATACAAATAGAAATGTTACTTCAAGGGGTTTTATTTTCTTTCGATTTTCTTGGAACTTTAAAAATTCACCAAGAAGCTTGTGGAAAGGCAAGAAATGAAATTTAAGATTTTTTATACTGACAGAGAGAAATGGGGGAGCTCTTCTTCTTCCATTGGTATGAAGTGCATAAGCTGCCCTTTTACCATTTTCTCTCTACTCCTTCCTGTCTCCACATACAGCGTTCACTTTTCATGTTTGAATCCACGTTAAGATCTGTAAGCTCCATGTCAGCTAGAAAAGTAGCAGCAACAAAATAGCACGTTAAAAACATGCCAAGAAAGTGTTGGGTTTGCAAGGAAAGGGAGGGATGCCAGGTTGTTGTTTGTGTGTGTGAGATTGTAAGAAATAACTTAAAAGGATTTCATATGATTTTAGTTGAAAATGTTGTCATTCTTCTTGTTGATCCCAATGCATCTAACAAGCAAAGGTTGCCTTGGAAAATAAGACATACTGGTACTCCCCCAAGCCTCGTTCACAAACTAAGCCCTACTCATTTGATATAGAAAACAAGGCACAAAAATTAGATAGTAGGTTATGCAGTTCTTTATAATAGGGCTGCCTCTTTCCGAGTGTGGTCATATCTGCTTTGATTCTCACTTAACAATATAAATTATCATCATTAAGCTTCAGAGTCAATATATGACTGAGATGAATAGGGCAGTTCACACCTTCCCAGTCATTGTTTTATGACATCTGCATACTCAAGAAGACATCATTGCCTCAGTTTACACATGATTCACAGTGTGAAGATTAGCTTCAGAATCATGAGAGCTAGAGGTATGGGCTTTGAGTCACCAGAATACTCAATGATGTGCATAACTTTAAGAATATGAGTACTCCATTGAAATCAGTGGGATTACACATGTGGTAAAATTGTGCATATGTTTATGTGCCTTGCTGAATCAGGGATTTATTCCCAACTACCGCAAAGAGTTCTGCACAGATGCAGGACTCCATTCACAGAGAGCTTGTCAGGCTATCTGTAGTGGCTCACAATTGTGAGTGCCTGTCTCAGGGCAGACTATCAGAAAACCCGGCAGACACCCCAAATGGGTGGTGAGTTCTATAATTAGATTTCACCAAGCCAGTAAGAAATGTGAACTCCTGGATCACTATGCCAGTCTTACCATGGAGTCACAGACAGTCCCCTTTGACTGTGCAGTCTCTCTTACCACCCAGACAAACTGAACTTTGTGATAAAAGGTTACTTAAACCAAAAATCACACCACATCAGGTTGCTCCCAGTCCCAACAGACCAGTCACTTACCCCAGATCAATTGGTACTCCAGATCTTAGACCAAAAACAACGCTGGTAGCCAATTCTATAGTAAACTAACTATAGGTTTATTAGCTAAGAAAAGGAAATGAGAGTTATTGAGAGGTAAGAGCAGGTAAAATATATGTACAGGTGAATCACAGTCTGTAATTCCAAATGGTGGTAGTGATGTAATAAACTGCCAGTTTCCAAAAAGTCTTTTCAGGATACCCAGATTATTTCTAAGGATCTCCACTTTGCATCTGGTACACTTCTCTGTAAGAGTCCAAAGAGTCCAGAGATGAAGGATCTTCAATGCACAGAGAATCCACCAGCAAGTGATCTGTGCCCATGCTGCAGAGGAAGGCAAAAGAACCCCAGGGCCTCTGCCAATCTGCCCTGGGCGAAAATTCTTCCCGATCCCAAATGTGACAATCAGTTAAACCCTGAGCATGTGGGCAAGACTCACCAGCCAGACACCCAGAAAGAATTCTCTGTAGTAACTCAGAGCCCACCCCATCTAACATCCCATCACAGGCCATTGGGCATATTTACTGCCAGTAGTCAAAGATCAGTCAATTGCCAAATTAGGCTGTCCCATCATACCATTCCCTCCATAAATGTATCAAGCTCAGGCTTGAAGCCAGCTGGGTTTCTTGTCCCCATTGCTCCCCTTGGAAGGCTGTTCCAGAACTCCACTCCTCTGATGGTTAGAAACCTGTGTCTAATATCAAGTCTAAATTTCCTGATGGCCAATTTATAGCCATTTGTTCTGGATATACACATTGGTGCTAAATTTAAATAACTCCTCTCTCTCCCTGGTATTTATCCCTCTGATGTATTTATAGAGCAATCATATCTCCCCTCAGTCTTCTTTTGGTCAGGCTAAACAAGCCAAACTTTTTGAGTCTCCTCTCATAAGGCAGGTTTTCCATTCCTCTGATCATCCTAGTAGCCCTTCTCTGCACCTGTTCCAGTTTGAATTCATTTTTCTTAAAAGTGGCTTTTCCTTTGATCACGGTGGGTAAGGAATGCACTTTGAGTAATTGACCTCAGGTCATCATACACAATGGCCATTTGCTTTGAAAGTCTCACTTTTCTGTTAAAGTCCTTCATTAGCATTCCACAAGGCTTCATTGATTGGTTATTTAGTTACTGGTGTATACACAACATAAATGTTTGCTTCTACAAAACAATGTATAGCTCAGTGAAAACAATGCAGTTAACATCCCACTAGTTTTCATGAAGTTTAACCACCAAATACACTCTTATACATTTAACAATCGCTTTGATTTATACTAACACACAAGTGAATTGGCCTAAATACACTCTGACATGACCTGGTCTGCCAGCGACACAGAGCTTTTAGCAGGATTGAGGTCCTAATTCTTTTAAAATGGAAGGTTAAATCTTGATCACCAACATTAACACTTAAAAGCAAAGCCTGATTCCTGATGACAATCGATGACAGAGACTGCCACAGATGAAAGCAGCTGGTGTAAATCATTGTACTTCCAGTTTCTTGCTTTACAATGACTATACTTCTTTTTGATTATATGTAAATTATTAATACACCAATAAATACTTGTGGATTAAATAATAAGCAAAAGATAGGGAGGATGTCATTGTCCTCTAAACAGCCAAGGTGTGTTAAAGGTGAGAAAGAAACCCTCTCAATAATTTAACAGGGAAATTATGTTTGTTGACAAGCTCTCCAGGGCAAGGACCATGGTCTAATATTATATTTAAAAAGCACCTGACACATCGTGACTGCATCTGGAAACTACGGCTACAAATTTTATATAATAAACATATTAATATGATATTGATTATTATAGTATGTAATCTAGCTAAAAAACTTAAACTGCATACTGACAACAATACCATAGAGAGACAAGGTGGACTCTCAGCTGTAAATCGTAGTCTCTACCTGCTTGTTGACTTGAATCTACTCTGTCAGCATGCCTGGAGCCATTTTCAAGGCCATTTGCTGCCCTATGTACAGATCCATTTGGCTGTAGAATTCACTGTGCCTTTCCTCTTTTATTGTAATCATTATGGCCCACCATCTGTGCTTCAGTTAGAAATCCAGTCAGAACACCTGGCTTCAAAAATTCTGAGCGCTTTGGGAAATAAAGCTGTCAAAAGATTGAGTTGCTTTTAGCATGTGGATGAGCTACTATTCAATTTACTTATTAAAACAAGATGTTTGAGATGCCACTGTCTTCAATCCCTTTGGGCTCTATTGAGAGATCCATGAGGAAACTTTTGCTAAACTGTGCTGACTCTTTCATAGACTAATCCCAAAGCCATATTCTGTTGGCTAGAGCTTTACTGACTTGTGAAAAAACAGCTTTGGCCATATTAAGAAGAATTTGAAAAGTGCTTTTGGAGAATTAGAAATCCTTCTTCAGACACCCATAGCTAAAATGTGGATTATTATGTTACACTGCCTGTTCTTTTGACAGGAATTTCACTGATTCGTATGTCAGGAAAATCATCTGGATTAGGATTTGAAACGTTATGAGCAGCTGTTTGGATTTCTAGTCTATTGGCTCATTTAATAATATTTCAGGCCAGCCTACATATTCTTTTAAGCTTGTTTGTTACATGTAGATCTTCTGTTTTTTGTTTTTTTTTTTGGGGGGGGGGGGTGTTAAGAAAGGGAAAATGGGTAAAAGCCGAAATTAAATGATGTGCTGAGGAAAGGCACTTAGTCTCCCACACACATTTTTTTATGGGGTCTAAGAATTCTTGTAAATTGTTGCTTATGGAGGCTGCCTATACACTGTGACATTGCTATTGATATTCTAAACAGGATCCAATTTCAATGCAGTTACACCACCCTAAAACAGTAGAATGGCAACAGTGACTCAGCCTATTCCCTTCAAATGATATTAACAATGTTAAAGCAATGATCAAGAAATATAAACATTCAGCAACTAGGTTGTAAATGGTAACTCGATTAGTAAGAGCCTGCAAAATGCTAATGTGTTCAAATGAGATTCCTTTTGGGTTTATGACTATGATCCTTTGTCACCATCCTAGGTAAAGTCCTTATTGTGCCTCTCCAGATATAACATCCATAGAGAAAAAATAATGAATCTGTGGCAAAAAATGTTGCAAAATGCATTTCCAAGTTCCTTATTCCATTCATGCAGTAACTATCTCTGAAGTTTAAAAAATTAGCAAGCAGTTCCGCTTACTACTTTTAAGGTTGAGCGTATTACAAACCAAGTAACAAAAATTGTCTTCCCTGGTTCTTGTCTACTAATTTTGAGGTTATCACAATTTTCAATGAAGGAATGAGCAATGTGCTGCACAGTGAGTAATTTTAAATCAAACATATGTGTAAAGAGAGCTTACTTAAATGAAGTTCTGTACTGAGTAGTTAATAACAATTAGTTAATTAGTGTCAATAACAAGCATACATTCAAAGTTGCCTATATTTTCAGCCCCCGGATCTATGACTGTAGAGTCTCTCATATAGGCTGAGCACTATGTGTTATCCACCTTTTTAAGTACAAATGGTTTTCAGGTTTAAGGATCATCTGAGTAGAACCCCAGGGGCAGAATCCCGGGGACAGTAGCTAGCTATGGAACACTGATGCTACAGCGCCTCCCCATGATTACTGCACTCCCTTCCAAGGGGGGAGAGGTGGATCCATATGGAGGTGAACCCTCTGCTCTGGTGACGTGCAGGGATCCCTGAGTTTGTGGTACACTGGAGTGTGGGGCGGGGGGATTAAGGATCTTCTAGGCAGACTCACCAACCTGCTTCCTCCTCCAGGCAGTGACACTGAAGCAGTGTCACTGCATTCAGGGCTGTTTGTGCCTGTAGGTATGGCCAGCTGTATGTTAAAGTTATCTCACTGCACCCATGAGAAAATTGGATTTGGCTTCCATTGCAGTTGATGCTAATATAAAGTTTGAATAATAGCTTTTAGAATAGACTCAGATAATCTGTTTTAGAGGTAAAGTGCTAGTGAATGCAACAGTGTTATCTAAGGAGAATGTGCAAAGCAAGAAAAGAAACTATTTAAACTTGTACAAAATCACAAGTACTATCTGTAAAAAGCATTATTAAAAGATAAAGGGCAGAGCGCATTTCAACTCCTCCAGACATTTCCAAGACTGTGCATAAAACCCTACGATACAGAGTGAAGTATTTCTGTCTGAGTGAAGTTACAGTTTGTTTTTTCTCTCTGGAGTTAGTGGAGGTTATTGACAAAACAGTGGTGTTTCATTTATAATTTGAGAACCTGCAGTGTCAGGACATTCTTTCCTTCTTTGTTTATTTGTTTTGCCATTGCAAAATGACAGATAAGGGAAAGAAGAGAGGTAAGGGAACGTGAGGTGTGTTACATGCATGACATTTTTACAAATAAATTTATATTTTTCTACCACGTCATTACATTTGACCAGTCTAACTCTTTTGACTTCTATTAATGATGCTTAGCAAATCTACAGGGAACAAGGAGGTTTTTCCACAAATCAAACTCATAAGTTAAAACACAAATGAAAAAAACAAACCCGAAGTTGTTCCGCTTACAAAAGGCACCCATGTGAGAAATTGGACACTTGATTATGCATCTTCATGATGAGAAACAAATGAAGTTCTTCTTCAAGTGCTTGCTCATGTCAATTCCATGTTAGGTGTGTGTGTGTGCCCACATGTGAGGCTGTTGGAGATTTTTTCGCCTTAGTGGTATCCTCAGGGCCAGCTCCAGTGCCCCAAGCTCATGCTGTGGTAAATGAGGCACCGCTGGCCCTTTGCCCCCTCGGTTCCTTCTTTCCATATTGTAATGTGGGGCAGGCACACTATGAAAAAATACAAGAATGCCCTATACCAAGCATTGTCCCAATAAAACCTATTACTCCCTTCAGTGATAATCCTACCAAAGTTTTATTGCTCATTCACCACTATAATATGGTCTATTTGCCTTGGCTTTCCTTTTATTTGTAAAGTGGCCAAAATATTTCAAAGAGCTGAATTCTTCTTACCCTGACATATATCAGGAGTAACTCCAGTGATATGCATTGGCGTTCCACTAGTGTAATTCCAACTGATTTCACTGGAGTTTTTTTGTGATTTATACTAGAGCAGGTAGAGAATTGGGCCTGTAATCTAGTATCCCTACTTGCTGTCTTTTCTGAGGGTAACATTTTTATATTATCCAGTGTTGCAGCTACTGTGCCAAGTTTGTATGAAGTTAGTTTGCCCTGTAATATTAAATTGTAGTTTAACTAAAGATGTGCACAAATGGTTTTTCTTAAAATTATTATCTACACTTTTAATATGAATTGACAGCATACAAAACAATGGCTCAGAGGAGCACCATACATTTTTCTGGTTTTAGAGTCCAAAAGGGTATTTAAGTACCTAAAAGAGTGGAACAACACTGAAGATGTTTACATAGTGTATAAAGTATATTATATATCCCATTACTTTCTACAAGGATGTGAAGTGCTACAAAACTCTATTCTCACTTACACCAATGTAAATTTGGGAATAACTCCAGTGACTTTAATGGAGTTACTCTGGATTTACATAAATTTGGCAACTAGAAATCCCATTAAGGGATCAGTGCTCTATTCTATTAGGCACAATACACACACAGAATAAAAGAAGGCCTCTCTTCCGAAGATCTTACAATCTAATTGAGGGTATGTCTACACTGACAGCAGCAAAGTCGCTGCTGTCAGATCAACCTATCTGGATCGACTGAGTGGTCAGTGAAGACCAGCTCAGTAGATCCAGAAGTTGACGCAGTAAAACCACCCCCTCAAGTGGCGTAGCGCCGTGTCGACAGGAATGCAGTTCCCGTTGGTGCAGAGCAGTGAAGACGCCATGCAGAAGGGAAGCACAGCAGTCGACGGGAGTTACATAAGCTACTCTGCGTAGCTTTCGTAACGCCCATCGACTGCTGCCGAATCGCCCGGTAAGTGTAGACCAGGGCTAAGATACGGTGACAAACAGGTGTGGCAATTGGGAAGAAAAGGGGGTGGGAAACAGAAATAATATTAATTTATATAGGCCAAATATACAAGATGCATATCAGAAGTTCCTGCTTAGCCATTTGTCAGTCCATGGGCATCACAGTAAGAGTGGGTCTTGTTTCATTGTTCGAATTAACAGTAAACTCTATACATGAGAGGGGGAGCTGCCTGTGTGTCAGACTTTCAGTGGTGTCACAACATGGACATGAGATCAGAAGGCAGATACTGTAATAATTATGAGACTCCGAGCTTTGACTGAGCTTTGGATTTACAAGACAGTGTTTGTTTATTACTGTTTCTTTCAATTTATAGAAGGTCCATCCCAAGCTACAGGTGTTTTACCATAAGTAAAATACAATACATATAAATTGCTCAGGAAGGATCATGCAAAGCCTATGATGATCACCCTCTAAAAACAGTAGAAATAACTCCATTGAAGAAAAACTCCAGCCACACACCTGCAACCAATCCTTCATTCACCGTCCACCAGCCCTCTGATCACACTCACAAGAGGAAAAGTGAGTTTGGCAGCATTCATGCATAGAAGGCTATAAACCAGCACTCTGGCAAATCAAGTCAGGGAACAAGTAGTAGGATCAAGGGCCATTCACAAAGTGCTATCTGCCACTAGCTCTCTCCCATTTAAACTGAAGTGGTTGCCACTGAACTGCCTCTGCTGATCACAACTGCATATTTTTAATTTATCTGAAAAGATTAGAATCATATGTTTTATCCTGTATATTTAGCCCAATGGAGCCTCTACCCAATATAATTAAGAAATAATAAATCAGTATGGTATTATCATCAATATATTTACTCCATTCACCTCACTAGAAGAGCTTCAGGCTTACCCCTTGCAATTCCACTGTCCTTTATGTCTGTGCAGGGTTTATAAATCAACACAGAAGTTGCTAGGTCTTGCAGTTCATCACATAAGTTTTTCAGGCTACTCGATACAAATTCTTCCTTTCTGTAACTCCATTGACTTCAGTGGTATGATAATAGAGATGGATAGGGCCCTATTATTTATATAAGAACTAAGATTTTTTTAAAAATCTATTTATTTACTTATTCTATTGAAATGTCAGTGTTTGCTTTCACCATTAGAGGGCTGTATTGCTTGTTACATTTTTTCCCTTGCACATTATATACTTGTTTGTCAAAACCTTTGCCTGTAAATAACGTGGTCATGCCACATCCAAGGATGTTGCCTTTCATCCAGTAGGTGGTACATGTTTTATTCACTAATATTGTCAGGGCTGCAGGAGATGAAGGTAAAGCAATAAGTTGTGCATATACTTGCTCTGTTGAACTTAGAGGTGGTTTTCTATTCTGGCTGATGACTCAAGAGGTAATTGGCCTATTTTCTTGATATGGCATTGCTACAGCAGACTCTCAAAGTGAAACCTGAGAAAAAAGTCTCAGGGTGAAAATCTACCCCCAGTGAATTGAATGGGAGTTTTGCCATTTAATTCAATGGAATCAAGATTTTACACTCAATGTTTGTCCTATTATATTAGAAAGGATTGGTGGGCGGTAGGAGAATTTGAAATGCCTATGCCCTATATCATCAGGGTCCACATCTAACTGAGGATTTAGGAAGAAACTTCCCGCATGGGCAGATGATTCCATAATTGCCCACTTTAGGGTTACTTGCAATTTCCTCTAAAGCATCTGGCATAATGGTCATGTCAGAGACAGGATACTGGGTCAGCTAGCCCACTGATCTGATCCACTAAGACAATTCCTATGTTTCATCAACGGCAAATCACATTCCCTCCCTAGACGTCTAAATTGCCCAAGGAAGCCAGCAATTAATTCCTGCAATGAGTTTGTTACTAATTTACAGCAACATCTCTCATGCAAACCGGCAGTGTGGTGGTAATTTTGATCCCGCAAGATAGTAGCCATGCTACAATATCTGACCATTTAAAAAAAAAAAAAGTTAGAACATTGTGATTTTCTTAACATCATAATTTAGTTAGCATAGGATAACTTTCTGTAGCTAATACAACAGAACTGTTCACGACAGTTAAATATACAGATACACACACACACACACACACACACATTTAAGTTGAAGCAAAAGTCATCTCTAGAGGGAATCAGAGTGATATAATACCACATAAACGCCTGATGATAAAAAAGAAACATTTGATACTTGCCCTTACAGTGAGCTCACTGGACTGCATTGTTCTGTAACTGATCTCATATACCCAGAGCAACATGAAGTTATACAACTGATTGACAGTTATTCCACAATCACTATGAAGTGAGGGTTCTGTTATATATCTGAAGTTTAAGAGAGATTTTTCAAAGGCACAAATGGCAGACACCCAGCTCCCATTGATTTTCATTACCTAGAACACAAGTTATTTTTGGGTCTGACTGTTAGATACTCACACTGTATGTTAGCAAAATTGTCAGGCAAAAAACCGTATTAGCCAGGATTTACACATGGAATATATCAATTATTCAGGAATAAGGCTCTGTCCTCAATTCAGCAGAGTAAGAACATGCTTAAGTCCATCCTTATTCAGGAAATCATTGTGGGAGAACAATATAGCTTTCTGTAAAAGCACAAATGTTAGCTAGAGATTCAAACTTAATGTTCCACTTTAAAACAGAACAAAAGCCAAATGGTTGAAAGCATGGAATCACACAGTTAAAGTCACCCAAATATAGCTAACTGTTTTAATAAGTTCCGTATTCACTCTTCACCTAACTTGATATCTTATTTTCTGATTGCCTGGAGAAATCTTGCACCACAGCTTTAGCATTAGGCCCAGTACAGTCAATAAGAAAGTTAGTTCCCTATTGCTTCTGCTCCACAGTTTCCAAAGTCCAGGTAGGATCACTGCTCTCTCTCTGCCTGGCCACCTTATGATCCTAAAGGATTGGGGAGTGGGCAGGGGAAATAAGTAACAGGGAACTGGCATATGGATCATGTTTTCCCCTTTCTCTTCCTTCTGAGGTCTGTTGTACAATGCTCAAAGAATCAAGGCAGAAAAAGCTCCCAGCTGCTGCCTGTCTGTCCTTCTTGCTGTTGCTTGACTGTTGATAAGAGGAACTGCTTTAGCTCCTCAGGGAGAGACAGAAAAGGAGCTAGCTGCAGTAGCTAGTGCCTCAAAAGATATTTAAGTGCCTACTATCAGTGGGATCCTTTAAAGGTCTCGGCTCCTCTCCTGGTATGAAGCCATGATATAGACATTTCTATACACACTGATCACAAAGACATAGGATATGGAAGATTGATGTGTGGAGGCCAAGGTATAAACACAATAAAGGAATGGTCCTTTTAAACATTAATTCTTTGACTAAAGATGAGACTCTATTTTACACCATTTTAACCAACAGCATCATAGCAAATGGATTGACTCCCTCTTATCATCATTAGCAGAGCCACTAATGTGTCCTTTCATCACATGTTGTGTCACCACACTGCAAGTTTTCTTGGAGAGAATAATCATGAACTGTTGATGGAAAAACCTTGCCACACTTCACAAATGAATGTTTAATTTGCAGCAATGCCTACAAAAATGAGTACATTTACATTAGAAGAAAAAAGAACCTAAACAAACCCCAAACCAAAGATAAATAACATAACCAAGAAAATGTGGTATTGACAATCTATAGCCAAAACACTTTGTATGTTTGTATTCATTCCTTTCTCCTGTGTCTGTTGATTGTGAACTCTCTAAGGCACCACCTGAATCTCACTATATGTCTCAGTAACACTATGGTAATACAGAGTTATCACAGAGTGGATGGCTCTTTAAAGGAAGTTAGGGCCAGCCTCACCTGTGACTGATCGGCTGCATCTCAGCTGAGACTGATCACGTGACTATAGCTGTTAGCAAGGGGCTCAGCTCAAGAAGAGAAGGCTAAAGCTAAACAGAGAAGCTTGGAACAGAAGAGATTTAGTCTGGAATGCTGGGGCTAGGCTTGGCTCGGCTCGGCTTGCCTCGCACCAGCACTTAAGCTATACTTGGGGTTGTGGGATAGGTGATATCATGGAGGATACTGCAACCAGTCTAGAAAATAATGAAGGAGTTGGAGGAGAAAGCTGGTCACAGGTCAGGAAAAAGAGAAGGGTGACTATGCCAGAGTGAGAAGAAGAAACAGCAGGCAGAAAAACAGGAAAGACAATGAAATTGCTAGTCAAAGATGTAATGATAGGGGCTATAAACTTTCTGAAAGTGGTAGAATGAATTTGTTAGAGACATAGAAAGAGCTAAAAAGCTACAAGGAGGAGATCTATTAATTGAATGTAAAAGCAAGGAACAAGTGGGGGACACTATTAAAGATTTATATGCTAAGAAAATTGAAGGTAAGCTGCCAACTGCCTGAGTGTCTGGTGGAGACCAGAGGAATTCTATATGGGGTGTTGATTGAAATGACTAAAGATGAAGTAAAGTAAGGCATGTAGGATAAGGTACTATATTTTAAGCAGCCAATTAACAAGAGGAGAAAAAACAGTTCTGTGAGTTGCATTTAAAGGAGAAACCTTTCTAGATTGGGTAACAATAGGATACCATATCTTTTGGGCAAAACCATATACTTTACCCTCAGTGAGGTGCTATAGATGCAAATATATGTAAAGGGAAAATTAGATGCAGTAAATGTGGAGGGGAACATACCTATGACAATAGTGTGGAAGGGACAGAATTAAAGTGTAGCAACTGTGGAGGAAAGCACAGTAAGTGCAGCGTCTAGAGGTGGCATAACAGCAAGGCAAGCAAGAGGGATGCAAAAAAAGTCACAAATAACATCGTGTGGAAACTACTAGGATGCATCTAAGATCAAAAGGGGAAGAGAGAGAAATACACAACAGAATAAATAGAAGCATACAGTGAGTGATAAATAGAAGTGAAAAATAGGAAAAGATACTATGAATGGACAGAAGTTTATAGCTTTTATGACTGAAGTAATACACTGCACATCAAGCTGGAGGAAAAAAAACAGAAAATGAAAATTATAGTTAAAGGAGTAGGAACCATACCCATGTGTTAGCAACTTATCAGTAAAACAACTCTATGCTTTTTTAAGTGAAGGAAATACAGAAGGATAAACAGAATACTACTAACTATTTACTGTTGGAATGCAGAGTCTAATAGCAGATGAACAGGAACTAAAAAAATATATCCTTGATAAGGCAACTAAACCTGATATTTGCATACAAGAAACATGGTTAATAAGAACTAGATTTCAGAATCCCTGGATATGGCATTTCTAGGCAAGACAAGTGGGAAGTGGAGGGGAGTTTGTACACTCATTAAGAAAAACCTCACTTATCTTGAAAACTGAGGTGAAGAAAGTAAATGTACAGTATAATGCTATTGAGATTCCCATGCAAAATAAAGCTACATTTCAGAATATATAACATACAACCCCTGTGGAAAACTGGAAATTAAGGATTTGACAGAGAAGAAGATGCAAGAGGCCCCTATATTATTAACTGAATGTAAAAGAGACCTAAACAGCTATAAAAAAACTGTGGGGAAGTAGACATTTGCTGTTCTTATCAGTTTTTCCAAGACCAGTTCATGATGAAAATAACTTAGTAATGCTGAATGACGGTACATCCCCTAGTTTAATGAAGCCAATGGAAATCTTTTCTGTCTAGACTTGGGAACTGTCGAGTAGCAGAGCAAGCAAATGCTGCAGGGAAGCTGATAAAGAGGAGGGAAAGGGAAGTGATCACTTTCCTGTACTTAACCTTTTGGGCAAAAGTCATAGGTCATAGGGAAGAATTGATGAAGAATGCTGGGAATTCAATGGATACAATGGGGTAGGGGCCTGGGAAGAACTCATGTTAATAGGATTGAAGTACGGACAAAGGAACTAAGAAAAGAAAGACCTACAAGAAATTAACATACATAGCCTTGGGAAAATGTATTACAGGTGGAAAATCCATGTCCCCTCCCTGCCCCCTGGCCAGTATAAATATGAGACTATATCATGAAATGAAAAGGAGAGCTAAATGTATTTTTAAAAGCAATTAGCTATATATGTGATACATTGCCAAATATTTCGCAATGTTTGCCCAATCTCCAAAGATGGGAAAACCAGGCCAGTGGTGAGAGAGTTCTGTGCCCCAGCACTTGGAATAAAGAAATCCATTAGACTATCAAATTTTGTATCTGTTATGACAGCCAAACGAGCGGGGATTTTGTTGGCATTATATTGAATACTGGATGTGCACCCTACCTCTCTTGTCATCTTGTCCAATTCACTATCAACACTACTTGAGATCAAACTATGAATTCAGATAGCAAACATGATCTAATTAATGAAACATTGATCCTAACAGCAGAATTGGCACAGGAGGCAGTAAACATTGAAATAGCATGGATCCCAGTGCATGCCAGGATAGCAGGAAATGAGGTGGCAGACAAAGTAGTGAAAAATGTTGTAATAAATGAAAACATTGACAGATCCCTCTAAGTAAACAGGAGTTTAAAAACCTAATTAAAAATGAACTAAGAGGATTGGCAGGAAGAGAGAAACTTGAAAGAGAGAGTGAAGTAGCTCTACTCTGAATACTTACCGGACACTGTGGCTTAAGAGTTAATTAAGGCCAAGTTACAAAACACAAAGATGGGCTGTGTGAGACATGTAAGGTCCAAAGGGATGGTTGATTACATCCTCTGAGTGTAACGTTGATGGGGGATTTTGTATGATAAACTCAGGTACCTAAAAGAGACAATTAAAATACCTAGTAAGAGCATCAGGAAAATGGGGCACCATGATTACAATTTTTAAAAAATATTAGGAAAAGAGAGAGACTGTAACTATATATCATGAAATCCAGCACCTGGCAGCGATAGACTCAGAATGTAAGTCTGCTATGCCATAAAATACAAGAAGAAGTCGAAGAGGAGAGTAACAGGTGGCTTGTCTTGGAGAGGGGGGAGAGCTGCAAGGGGAAAGAGCTGGGGAAATTTTTGTTTTGAATTTTGTATTTGAGGAATGAAACTGTGCCCTGAAAGAAGGGCCTGAGCAAACATTTGGGTGTGATGTTAGTCTTTCCTGGGTTGCGGGACACAAGCCAGAATCCTGCAAGATCATAATAAATGGAACAGGCAAGGCAACTTAAAGCCTTTACCCATTTGTCATTCTGTACCAATATCAACCTTATTGACTGGGATTTATAAAAGAAGATAACCATGAAGAGAGAGATCAAGAAAAGAAATGAAATGCCAGATAGATGTATAGAGCTTCTCTCTGCCTCCACATTCACCGCTGTAAATTAGGAGTAACTTCTGTAGTTAATGAAGTGAAACCAACATAAAACTAGTGTGAGAGCAAAATCAGCCCTAATAGTAACTTCCATGTAAAATGGAAGTGTATCTTGAAATTTATGAAACTACCTGGACAACATGCAATAGATATACCCGTGGGTGGTGAACACTGTAGCTTCTTTAGTAATGCTGAGGAACAGGAGGTAGAGCATAAAAAAGAGGTTCTTTCAGCATGAACTAATTATCAAGAGGTAATAATATCAACATGTCTGGCATTATCATTGGGATAGCGGTCACTGTGTAAATTCATACATTGTATAATCATTGTGGGACAAGTGGCATGCACCAGAGGCATCACAAAGGTTTCAGAACTGGGGAGCACAGGTCTCTTCTCTTCCTACATATATTTATTTCTAGGAGGGATGAAGGAAAGGAACACATTTCAAAGACTTGTGGGTAGATTTATTCATAGACCTTCCACTGCTCAAGCCTCCGTTTTCATAATAAGCCCAGTTCCCTTCTCTGTAAGTTCAAAGCAGTCATATGGGCAGTGTCAGTAGGTAACTGTGTGATACTAGGTAACCCCCATGCTGTAGAGGAAGTTTAATACAGATAGAAAAAATAATATAATGTCAGTGACTTAGTTGCCAGGAGGGCACTGAAGAGTAGCAGACACATTGTAAAATAGTGTACTTATCTAAAAAATTGGGTCTGACAAGACAGTAGGTGAGGGATTCATATTAGGTTTTTGCCTACAGGAGGTGCAGGAAATTCAATGTGATATGAAAGTCACAGGTCCCTAAGTGCTGTGAAGGTCCAAAGTAATTGAGAAAGACAGATCAAAATTCCACAAGAATCGGTTGTGGGGAGAGGAGTGGTGTGTGTTTTAAAAAAGGAATCAACGATACTCGCTGAAGGTAAAATACAACCACACAGAATTATTCCACTGTGAGCGTATATATCAATCATACTGAAAACATGGCTTCAAATGCTTAGCTCGATTGTACTAGGAAAAGGTTGCCATATCTGTATTGCTGGAGCTGGCATTCATTGCACAGGAGTTTATCTAGAGCACATTGTGACTCAGCAGTAGAAGAAAAACCCTGGGATCTGAAATAGGTGTGAAACTTCTTCACAGAAGGGTGAATGCTGGGGAAGAAAATAACGGGACCCGAAATCTTTGGGGCAGGGAATGCATCTCCTTTGTGTGTGAAAAGCATTTCACCTACTGAGGGCGGGATGCCAAAGTAATGAATAGTTTCAGGAATGTTCTCTGTTCCTTTCTTAATACACCTTTGTAGTTTGTTTGCAACGTTGGACAGTGTTGTGCATTAAGCAGAGGTTTTCTTGAGCTGATCACAATGGTACTGGGCCATCAGTATCCTTCAGAACCCCACAATATGTGTGATTAGTTCAAAAAATTCCTTCCAATGTGTTTGTATTAAAGTTCCCTGGTCACCTAATTTTGTGAGCTGCTTCTGGGGTTACTCACACTCTTTTCTAGTCTTGAATATATTAACTGCAAATTTTGTAGCTTCATTGTTCACCTATTTCCCAGATCATCAATAAATATGATAAACAACATCATTCCAAGTTCAAATCCTGGGGCAGCTCCACTATTTAACTCCTTCCATGATGAAAAAGTGACCATTTATTCCTACACTTTTTCTATCTCCCAATCAGTTTCTATCCATGATGGAATTCTGTCCCTCACTTATCATTACTTATAGGTAGACATTGTTATACAGGTGTGGCTAGGACTCTTTAAATCTTTGTATAAAGATGAACTATTTTGATGGAGTCTATGGCTGGTATAAATAAATAACTAGAGTGGAAACAATCCATCATTTAACAAGAACCAGCATTAGGGATTGTTTAAAATTGTCAGCTGTCTATATTATTACTGCTTTCTATGTTTTGCATTGTTCACCATGAAACACTATTTTTTTCCTCTGGGATTAGGTTGTCATCTCTGGGGCTTCAAAGCTTCATTGCAATATGGTGGTACCATTTAAAAATATGTACCAGTGCTCTTTCATTTATCTGCTTTCCACAGGATTTGAGAGACAGAAAATAATTGCAGTTCAGTATTGCAAAATGAAAGTTGCCCCATTGTTTCCATGAAGCATTATAGGGAAACTGCTTGTGTGACATTCTTTAAATGTTGGGAGCCAGTTAATGGTTGAGGAAGTGGAGTCACTTTAAACCTTTACAAGATTTCAATATGACAGTGCTTCACTATATAATAATCTGACTATCCCCTATAAGAGTGCAATTGGAATGCCTCAACTCTAAACTTTTGATAGTCTATTCACTGTAAAGTGTGTGGAGGCTGATGTTTGTTTCCTTAGCCATTTGATTAACATTCCCCTGGCACCTAAATAACTCTGCCTGTAACATACCATCTGAAAGAAATCTCATCCTTGACACTACAGTTCTGTGACCTCACTTTTTAGCCAGCAACTTTTCCCCCTATTGAGACCACATAGACTTCATGGTCTAAAAGATTTTTCAGCAAAATTTTAAATTTGGATGAAAAAAGAAATAAAATTCTTACAAAAATTTTGTGTAGTTTTTCAACAAATTCACTGTAAGCTCATCAGGACAGGGACTGTCTCTAACTTCACGTTTCTGCAGTGCCTGGCACAAAGAGGCCCTGGTCTTTTGCTTCATAAACACAGGGCTCTTATCACTTGAGTTTAAAGAGCATCTGAAGTTGCTGTAGTAATTCAAGAGTTTATATCCTTTATTTATTCAGGGGAGGCTTAGCCTTCCCTGGCCTATTATACGCACCGCCCGTGGGACTTAAGCACCTAAGTACATTTGTGGATCCCACTCTCGGTTTCCTGAGTCATCTAGATGCTTTTGAAAGTTTTAATGATAGTCCAAGAATTTCAAAACTAGGAACCTAATGTCTGGATTCTAAATTCATATTTAGGCACCTATCTGATTTTCAAAAGGGCTGAGAACCAAACAGCTGCCACTGAGGTTACTGACAACATTCTATACATCTCTTGTCTGGAGGATTCAACCATAAATTGTAAGCTACAGTAGGAGGGGGATTGAGTTCAACAGTTGCTATTGGGTGCTCTCAGAGCTTCTGAAAATCAAGCCCATGTCTTAGAAGTCTAATTTAAGTGTTTTGGAAGTCTTGGCCATAACATTCATAACACAGAATGACTCAGACACTGGGCAATAAACATATGGCTCTTGTGAATGAACAATGAAAGCATGGATGTGAAGGAGCAAATTCTGGGCATAAAAGAGCAAATAGAGTTGTGGACTGGAGATATCACAAAATGGAGTTGGGGGTGGGGGAGTGGAATTATGAGAAAAGCAAAAGTTAGAAAATTGAAAGAAAAGATTAAGGTATTTTGTATCTAAGATATCTAATAAGGTATTTTTCCAACAGATAAGGAATAAGAGGTCAGTGAAAGAGACAGTAAGGCCTCTAAGAAATGTCAAAAGTAATTTATTGATTGAAGAGGGAGACATCACCTAAATGTTAAATGACTAGCCTTAGCATTCCCAGGAGAGGACGAGAGATGGATGCCATGAAAAAGAAAAGACTTCTTTTATTTTAATTCAAGGAGAAAGAGAAATACTGAAGGACAGTCAAATTCATGAAATGAGAACATCAGGAAGTACGACCATACCGAAGGGGAAGGCAGAAGAGATTGGGAAATGTTAGATATATTTTAAAAACTGATTTGAAATGGAATGTACTAGTGGG
Source organism: Emydura macquarii macquarii (assembly GCF_026122565.2). Taxonomy (NCBI): domain Eukaryota; kingdom Metazoa; phylum Chordata; order Testudines; family Chelidae; genus Emydura; species Emydura macquarii. The sequence goes on from NW_027133667.1 coordinate 6,287,417, forward strand.
GAGTATACGCTAGTATTTTTATTTAGGAGGTGATCTGGGTTAAATTTGAAACTACAGAGACCTGATGTACTGTGTATAGGAAATGCTAATCAGGGACAGAACGCTTAGGAACCTTTTTCCCCCTTGATTAAAGAAAAAAGCAGTACTATGCACAAACAGGAGATGTTTAGGCTGACTAATAGAATCTATTTGAGCAATAACAAACTTTTTTTTTTTTTAGGGCAAAGATGTGGACATAATTCAATTGACTGTTGGGAAAGCTTTTGCTGTATGGTACTAAGCTAATTTACAATTGAGTTGGGAAGCATGAACTTCCCAAGTAGGTAAGAAAAGAGTGGCTTATAAGTGGGAATACTTTGGAGTTTTGGGAGGTGATAAATAGTGTGAAAATTGTAAAATTGAAGTCAATGAAACTCTTCCAATTTACAGTAGCCAAAAATCTGGCCCTAAGATTTTAAAGCCTATACTTAAATTTAAAAGGATGCCCGGTGAGTTCTGTAAATGAATTTGCAAACACTGATATAAGAAACACCCCATTCCAAATGAAAATTGTCCTAAGAAAACACAGACAGTTCCTGTAATTTTGGGCAGAATATGGTCCTTTAATTTATTACATGAGAATGAAAATAGGTGGAATCAAGTCTGGATTTAGGGGCAGGCAACCCAGCCGTTCCTGGCTTGGGAATGCTGGGCTGAGGGAGCTGTTTTTGTTCTTAGAGACAAAAGGGAAAAGTTTGAAGTAAAATGTTTCAGGTATTCCATATGTGGATTAATTTTTCACTAACCTCCTAGAATGTTCTGGATCTTTGTAGAATCTCGTGGAACCTTCCAGATTTTCTGAGAATTACATGTGCTTCAAACCTCCTAGAATGTTGTCAGTCGTGCCCACACAGGTATATGAGGGGCAGGGCATCGCCAATCAGTCAGTGAGTTATAAGAACAAATTGAAATGAAGTGAGAGCCCAGCTGTGATATTGTGAACCTTGTTTTATTGTGTAATTGTGAAAGTGTACTTGTGTTTTAAGTACACAAAAGTATAAGTAGCAACTAATAAAGGACATATTTAATGTGATGCCAGAGATATCTATAGAACCCCTATCTACACAACAATATAAAAGCAATATTGTTACTTCTTTTGCCATGCTTAACATGTAATGTTTGATGACTTTGTGCCTTGCGGCTGCCATTCCCTCATCCTGGCTGTGTCAGATGCAGCAGCATCTTCTTTAGATGCAGTGAGGTACCAAGTGACTGATGTTTATGACGCCCTAATGGAACTGTGCAGTCAAGTAAAGTTGAAGCTGGAATCCAACATGAGGTGCAAAGCCTGGCAAACCAGATCACTGACTTCAAATTTCTGGTCTCAATTTTAATGTTAAGAATAACTGAAATGTACTAACATAAAGAAATTGAACTGTGTGCGAACACTGGGAGGACCAATATCAAATAGTGTTACAGTAGGTGACACGGAGTCAGAGAGATCCAAAGACCGGACAATGGCATTTTCAAGGGATAAAATAGCAAATGATGTCAGTCTCACATCAGCCATCATCGATCAAAGTAATGTTTTAATGAGCCTGAGCTTCAAAAAGCTGCGCTCACCACTAGCGGCTGTGACAAGCAGCATGAACAGAATCCTAAAAGCTATCCACACATTCGGAAAAGTGTCCTTCAGTTCTGCATCATGAATAAATTGGAGAACTTGGGGTGGAGAATGCTTCCTGTGGCAAAATATGACGGGATGTTACCTACTGTAACACTATTTAATACTGGTCCACCTGATGTTGGTGAACAGTTCACTTTCATGATGTTAGTACATTTCAGTTATTCTTAACATTAAAAGGTTTCTATAATTTTAGAGGAAACATTTTTTGTATTTGCTTTTAAATGGCATGAATAAATACAAATTTGCAGATCCTAGCATGCAAATGTATTGTCTAATACGACAGGGATAAATCATGCATGCAAATTATGCATCAAAGTCATGAAATGGGCTACAAATGCAATAAAAAATAAGGTATTCAAAAGTTTAACAAACTGAGGGAGGGATGGGAGGATACTGAAAACACCCCTCACCAGGGGTGTCATTTGATCTAGGGCCGGCCTGGGTGGAATCCACTTTTTTCTTCCGAACTAGCAGATACGCTTACTTGACTGGAAATTTGAACTCTTAATAAAAGGAGCATATTACTTTTGCCTTTATAGCCATTTATTAAATGATAAAAGATGAAGCTTTAGCTGAAAAATCTTTGTTTACCTAGAGATGTGGCAGAAGTCAGCCATGTACCATATTCTGGGGCACGTATTCATTTTTTTATAATGAAATAGATCATCATCACAACTTTCAAAGGAATGCAAAAGGTCAGTTGAATTCCATTCTATATGATAGGGACAATCTGAATTTAAGCAAAGCTACTAATGATTTCTCATGTACCACGGAGAACTAACTGGTTCTGTGAAGATAAATGCCTAGTATATTCATTTCATTTTGCTTTCTACTTCCAGCAGCTTCTGACTGCAGATGTAGTACAGAGCTCTATCCATCACTATCTTGCAAATCTGATCTAAAGGCTACACTCACTAAATTGGTATTAAAACCCATAGGAAGAATTACATAATCCTTTAAAGAACATTTCATTTGCCAGTGACCTTTTCCAGCCAGGAGAGTTGGTTGTTTATTTGGCAAACTTTTTGTTGTTAGAATAAGTTTGTATGCTTACATGCCCTTTTTGTCTCACAAGAACACTGAATTGCTTTCCACGATTTTCTCATACTGGAGTGTGCTATAGGAACTAGAAGGCTTTAATTTGTCCAATAATACCAGTGTATGTTGTTAATCAATACAGTGCTCAGTTGTTCATAGGGTGCTGAAAACTAGGCCTGGCCTAGCCAGAAAACAAGAATTCCATTTCACACACAAAAAAAATTGATGTTTTAACATTTAATTTTGTGCCACGTAGCACCAAACCTGAGACTTTTGGAAATGTATCATGGAGGGGAAAAAAAGAGGACAGACCCTCGCTCTAGATGGGTCAATAGCTCAATAGTTGAGTCTCCCACATCCCAAGTGAGTGACCTAAGTCCAAGTCCCTGCTCAGAATCAGGCAGATCAGAGACTTGAACCTGGGTATCCCATATTCCAGGTGCTCTAATTTATGTTCACAACATACGCACAGAGCAATTAGGTTCCAACCTGCCACCAAGAGTATTTTATCTAACACTACTTTCCTTCATAGAATTCAGAACCCTAACACACAGGACCCCAAAACCAGAGAGACCCAGAACAGGCTGTTCCCTAAAACAGAGACGCACATCTCAACACACCCTGCTCTAGGCCGGTTTTCTGCAGGCCGACTCGCAAGGCTCAGATTTCATGCTTCCTTACAGAGTCATCTCTCCTGCAAGCAGGACTTGGAAACCATATACAAATTTGAAGTGATAACCTGTAATTTGAACAGTTTTCAATATACCTCCCTAACTGCCAGACTTTTGAGTCACTCTCTCAGGCTATGTATGCAAATTCGCCACCATCAGATTGATTTTCCAGGTTTGATCGAGCGGCAGTGAAGACCTGCTCAATTGATCCGGAAGTCAGTCTAATAAAACCACCTCCTCAAAAAGCATAGTGTTGCATCGAGGGGAACGCATTTCCTGTCGGTGTAGCACAGTGGAGATGGAGCGCTAAAAGGAGGTTACAAAGTCGACGGGAGTTACGCAAGCTACTCTGCCCATTCGTAGAAATGGAAACATGCAGTGGCTGCAGATCAGATCAATACTGTTTAATATATTTCCTGGGTATTAAAATATCAACAGTGCACATAAAAAGGCTCCGTTCCTGATTCTCAGACTCTGCTCTAACCACCCGGTAACATTTCCCCTCAATCCAACTAGCTAGGGGCCACATTGTGATCTCCCTATTTACGTTATAAAACTTTACATCACCTGAGTAACAACTGCAGTGCTTAGGGGAGATTTTCAAAGGCACAAATGGCAGTTAGGCATCCAATTCCTGTTTAGTTCCAATGGAAGTTGGGGTCTTAACTGCTATTTGTGCCTTTGAAAATCTCCCCTAAGCAGTGCAGTTGTTACTCGGGTGATGTAAATTTTTATATGATAAATAAGATCACAATGTGGCCCTAACAAGTTGGATTGAGGGGAAATGTTATCGGGTGGTTAGTGCAGAGTCCGAGAATCAGGAACAGAGGCATGCAAATACTGCAAACAAAAAAACAAACCCAAAACAACGTTCAGCAACATCAGTTCAAATACAAACTTCAAATTCACTTGGATAGTATTTGCAAGTCCTTTTATTTTGTTTTCTCAAACATTCAGATCCTCACATCTAAATATTAATTAAAATGTGTGTTTACAACAGCTTTCATGCCTCAGGAGTTCAGATTTGTGTGTGTGATCCAGTCAGGGAGCAGGAACAACAGATTCTGAGTAGTAAATATTCAAAATGCAATGGCTGGTGCAAATGAAGTAGTTTGTGAACGATCTTTAGGCTGAAAATTAATCACAAAACTTTTGCCAAATAATACTGAATGAGCAAATTTCTAAGAATTGGAGTCTGTGTGGATAATACACAAGTGAAAAAAGGCACAATTTGAAAAGTGTTTTCTGAAAATATTTTGCCCATTCTAGTCAGAACCCCCTGGCTTTGCCACAGAACTGAGAGAGTCACTTAGGGTTAGATTAAGCACGAATGCATGTTGCGTTGGCCCAGGAGGGATTTGGGTGAGGGAGACCTCTGAATCATAATTCCTTCCCTGTTTCTGCCTGGCACCTGAGTAGTAGTGATTTATTGCCAGTCTAAACCAGCTGTGAATTACAGTAGAACAGCATAGTTACAAACACCAGGATTACAAACTGACTGGTCAACCATACACCTCATTTGGAACCAGAAATACGCAATCAGGCAGCAGCAGAGAGACGCCCCCTCCTCTTCCCCCCCCCCCAAAAAAAAAAAGGGGGGGGGAATACAGCATAGTACTGTGTTAAACGTAAACTACTAAAAAAATAATGGGAAAGTTTAAAAAAAGATTTGACAAGGTTCGGAAACTTTCTGTGGTTATTTCATTTAAATTGATAGTTAAAAGCAGCATTTTTCTTCTGTATAGTAAAGTTTCAAAGCTGTATTAAGTCAATGTTCAGCTGTACACTTTTGAAAGAACAACCCTAATGTTTTGTTCAGAGTTATGAACAACCTCCATTCCCAAGGCGTTCGTAACTTTTAGGTTCTACTGTACTACGCACTCCACCTATACTGGCTCAGCTACTCTGACTATAGAGTAGAGAAGATGGCGCCAAAGCTCTACCCATTCTCCACCCTTCAGATTAGATGAGGGAGTAAGCAGCCATGTAGTTTTGCTTACCCTTGTGTGTAAGACCCAAGATCCAGGAAGCCTGTGTAAGGATTTTTCAGAATGTCCTCACTACACCGCAAGGATGCACAGCCTGAGTCAGTCTAGTTCTTTAAGTATATCCATATGGAGGCATATCTGCCTTACAGACATGCTTGGAGGCTTCACTAAGTAGTGTTTATAAAGCTGTGATGAGGTATGCAAATCCCACACTGGCCAGGAAAGGTTAAATGTGTGCTCAATCAGCCCTGTCCTGCCTAACTCGCAATAAGTGTCAGGCTTGGAAGTGGGAGTCAAAAGGGCAGAGCCCAGCTCAATTCTCCAGTTCTCATGCCATGAGGGGAAGCCTCTCTGGGACCAGTGACTTGCTTGTGTGACTGCTACCTGCCAGAGCCTCCCTGAGGGAAGGTAAACCTAATGTCGGACTACCATTGTGATTTGTCAGTTGTGCTTGGCCTGTTGTTGCTGAATGAAGCTCCTACAGGTGGTGCCCCACTTGAAGGGGAAAATAGCAAAATAAAGGCCTTTTTGTCCTGTGCACCTGACCAAAGCCCCAGCAATGGTGGCCATGAGTCCATGTCACAAAAATGCTTTTAGACCCAGGGCAGAGGGGAGGAGACATGAGTGTTAACTTGTAAATAAATGCGCATTCCCCCCACAATTAGCAGCATTCTAGTTTGGTCTTGTAAGCATTACATCTCTTTCTATATAAGTTTATCAACAGTCTCCCTAGCCAAGAATTAGGAGACTAATCATCATCTTTATTGCTATTGTAACTCTATGGTGTTTGATCTCAAGGTTGAAATGGAAATATTTTTCAAGAAGCTACTCAGTGTGAATCAATTTAATACTCAACACTTTATGTAAGAAATAAACAATTCAATGGCTGGAAGATGAACCTAGACAAAAACTGGAAATAAGGCATAACTTTAACAGTGAAAGAAATTAACCATTGGAACAAGTTACCCAGAGTCACGGTGGAGTACAGATCACTGAATTTTTTAAGCAAGATTGGATGTTTTTTCTACAAGATACGCTCTAGGAATCTTTTGGGGGGAAGTTCTATGGCCTGTGCTTTATGAGAGGTCAGACTAGATTATCACAATGATCCCTTCTGGCCTTGGAATCTATGAATCTGTATAATCATGACTTCAGTCCTCAAAGAGCTTTGCTAGCATTAATTAATTAATGTTCACAATACTCCTGCAAGCCATAAAGAAAAACTTCCTGATTCTATAATCTGCACTGCACAGATGAACAGAGAGAAGCCAGAAGTCATGTTTTTTTTCTCTGAAACATTGTCCGAGAATAGTTCCCAACACATTCTTCTCAGTCGGATCTTTCACTTTAGATGAAAAGCAATTAAACTAAGTATCAAATCCACAACTGGTATAAATAGGCATTGATCCATTGACTCTAATAGGATCATGCTTATTTAGACTAGCTGAAGATCTGTCCAATCACTAGCCTATGTTTCACCACATGGGATCCACATCTCTCAGTTGTCACTATTTACAAGGGCAATTCCTCATTTTAGACCCCAGTTCACCTTTCTCACAAAAAATGTCAGGCTTTCAGCTTTTTAAACTTTTTTAAATCTCAGAAATGTTGAACTATGTTGATAAAATTAAAAATATTTGAAACAGTGGAGGAAATGATGTGTGATTCTGCACTAACTTATTAGTGTTCTATTTGGGCTTTTGTTCCAAATCATGTCCCACATTTGGGCTTGGGATAGTTGAGAATGAGGTTGGGATTTATGCGAGAAGACCTTGATTTTCATTATCAAGAGATTAAAAGCTTTGCTTAGCCAGTATTGCTGAAGTGGTATCATTTCCAAACAGGGTTTTATATTGCATTGGAGGTGTGCATTCTGCTCCTTCCAGAGAGGTAAAATGACATACAAAGCCTGATGTCAACTGGGTTCATTTCCGAATCCTCTTACCTTCCACCCTGTGGGAAAGGTCGAGGGGACCAATAGGGACCTCAAACTGCAAAGATGTTGGGTCTCCCTTTCTCCTTACAGGCAAAAGGCTCACCAGCAAAATCCAAGTCTCATTTAACTCTGGGAGCTAGCCTCTTTAGCCTTTACCTACACTCAGCAGTGGCTTTAGATTGTGACAAATTAAACTTTCCTATATGATTTCCTAACGTTTGAATTCCTATTCTTACTGGTTTTTTTTTTAACTTAAACCATGCTTCCGTGATGATGCAAGGAAGATGAAAATCCACTAGATCCCTTCCAATTTGGCCCAGTGGGGAGGAAAATTCCTTCATGATCCCAAAACAGGTGATCAGTCAGACTCACAGCATCCTGGAACCACAACTCAATGTATCTGAATGAGAGGCAAGAAGAGCAGGGCAGCAATCTTGGCAAGATATCCCCAGACATCTCGGAAGGCTTTAAACTGGGGATGGGAAGGAATAAGAGGAATAAGAACCAATCAGCTCCCCTATTCCTCCACCAGCCATTCAGAATCAGAAAAGCAGCTCCCCGGGCACACTCCCACTTGCATTCAGAAGCACAAGGAGGGGCGAGGCTCCAGAATGTCTGGGTGTACGGGGAGATTTTGATAGACCAGTAAAAGGGCCAGGGACCGCTTGATAGTGTAATATTGATCATCATATTTGTTGCTAACAGCGGCAGCCAAACTTGGTAGGCCTTTCTACAGGCCTGTGCAGCCTTAGCATGAGTAGGGAAGGGAGCCTCTTGCTTAACCTTTGCCTGACCCTGCACCCTTCCCTGATGCTCTGGTGGAATCTGGTACTGGGATCTGTGTTTCAGGAAAAGACCAATAAGTTTATTTATGCATGCCCTCTGTGAGATATTTGTCCGGGCCTCAAGATATGCAGATTCTGCAGAAATACATCTAGTTAATTACGTCTGGTGATCCTAGGCCTAGGTTTTGAAACTTTTTTTCCTCTTTCTTGACGTGTTATTGTCTACTGACAAGGATAAATGGGGAGCGGAGGAAGAGAGGTTTAGACTCTTTGGGATCTCTTCTTGGACACAACTTCTGGATCCTCCAACGACAGCTGGATGATCAGGCCAGTCAGAAAGCCATCGCTGTTTCCACTCAAAAGGATCCCCAAATTTCGGTAATTATTGAGGGTTGAGGGTTGGGATGTTTTACTAACCTGTTACGGATGTGTGTGAATGCTTGAGTCTAGGTAAAGTATAGTTTTAAAGTAGAGCACTCTTGTGTCATACAGTTTCTACCAATCCATCTATCGGCTGGCTGGCCGGCCGTGTCTCCATTTTGGCTTCTTTCCTGACACCACCTTGCACAAAATAAAGTTACCACAAGCTTTGGGTTGGCAGAACCCTGGGTAACATTGGCACAAGCTTTCCCCTCTCCATCCCAGTAACTGGCTATCCCTGCTGAGACTGGATGGGTAGCTGATGGGAGGAGGGAGAGAATGTCTGGCACAATGCCAGATATTGAATACTCTAGGAAAGCTGTACATGGCTGACCAGTATGCAGCATAATTACAGCTGAGAAAACTTAATAAACTAATAGCGACTTCTAAATTCAGCTTGGGCTGTTGGAGGTTTCAGGCAGCACAATGAAGATTATTTTTTCAGTTAGTAATTCTCAGGAGTCATATGGTGGCAATTACATTAAACTGAGGAAATTGAATGTTTGGAATAAGGAAACTAAGGATGGAAACAATAGGATATTGGCCAATTTATTTTAATGAACCAATCACAATGCTGAATACTGGAAAGTTAAAAACGCATCAACAGCATACTGCTGGAGTTTGCAAATACATTAGGTATTAAAACTTATTTTCATGATAAAACAATTACAAGCACAGAAAACGGAGAAAGCAAATCCATTCTTATACGAATTGCATTTTTTCTGTATAACTAATTTATATTTAAATGCTGCAACAGTTCTGAACTTCAGACATCACAAGAAATTGAATAAGGGAAAACGTATTATAAAAGCAAGTCACTTAAAAAATGAGTCCAAACTTTCCTAGTACAATTTAAATTTCACACTGAACAGATTATATGCAGTGTCACACATTGTCCGTATTCATTGGAAATGTAATGAACATTTTTTTCAGGGTTTTTAATATGTCACTTTCTTTTGTTAATTTCCTTTCTCTCTCCCTTTCCCCATCACTTTGATGCTTTCAATTCTTATGTATGATGGATTTTTTTCCTCACAATTCCTTTCTAAAATCCTTCCTCATCCACCTCTCTTCCCTCCAACTTAAAGTTAACAATATGGTAGTTAAAATTAGCTCAGAGCTGAAGCGGGGTTATACTTCCATATATTTAACTGAAACATACAGTTAAAAAAACCCAAACCTACAGACATTTGACATTTTCCTCAAATAATTTCACTCTGTCCTGGCTTTAGTACTTGATCCTGGAACCAATGAGTGACCTAGGGATGTGCAGCACCTCTGAAAACTAAGATGTGTCAATCAGCATAGACAGCAGAAATGGAAAAGACCAGCCTGTCTATTCTGTGTCCCATTTAGTGCTTACTGTTGGCATTCAATGTCAGAGGAGTGAATGACAGAAGCAGCTTAAAATGGCTGGACAAAGTTGATGCATAATGGATTTTGGAAGGTTTAATTATCCTTAGTTACTCCTCAAATGACCTGTATTCTGAACCGTCTGGCTCAGCTCCTTGGCGTATACAGTTCATACAAACGTAATTTTTTCACAACGTAATTCTATAAAGTCACAATAAATTAAGATCTATAAACATGGTGGTATTTTTAACTTCCAGCCTTGCAAACGTAATCTGGGATTGAAAAGTCAAGTTGGGTTCTTCCTGGCTCATGCATAATCACCTCCAGCTGTGAACATTCTCCAGTTGGAACTCTGCTGAGGATGTGTGAGCCTCAGCAGAATCCAGCTCGCTCTCCCAGAGGTAGGCTGGTTCGGCAGGGCGAACAGAAGTAAATAATAAACTAAAAGAAGCTTTTGCCATAAGTAGATATGACTCTGAATTCACACAGGGAGTGAAGTTACTGAATAAGAAGGCCTCACCTTTCTTACCATCACCACACTTCAAACACCTTTAACTGCTACAATTTCTGTCTATTGGGTCTTATTTCCTGTTTTACCTGGTGAAAGGCATATATTAAAATACTGACTCTGACCTTCTGACAGGGTATGTTCATAGATAAACCCTGGCCAGGTGTGCTAACTTTCCTAACCCAGGTCCCAGTCACATCTCCTAGTTCTGCAAGAGAAGGAACTTCCCATCCTGCACAGAAAAGGGAGATCGGCTGCCTTCAAGTTAAAATATCTCTTTGCCTTAGTCTCCATGAAGTGTTCTCAAAGTGTCCTGGGATCAGTGAGTGCCAGGGTGTGGGGGGATGGGAGGAAGGTAGAGTAATGAGGCAGAGAATAATATCAAGGATAGTGAACATTTCCACCCCCCTCCATCTTCCCCATTAGTAGGCAGAGTAGAGATTCTCTGTCTTTTTTTCCCCTCCACCATGGGATCCTCCTTAAAGGATGGTATCTGGGGCCGTCATTGGCTGAGTCCTGTCAGTGCAGCACTATTGTAGCAATATTGCAGGTAGGGATGGTGACGGAGGGGCTCAAAACTGGTGGGGAGACACAGAGAATCTTTGCATATGTTCCTGCCCTCTTGCTTGTGCCCTAGGATCTGTGCAGATCCCACAGTATCCACAGGCTTTAAGGGCTGTCCCTGTGGATTGTTTGGGCATCGCATGTCTGAGGAGAAATCTGAAGAATCTTAGAGATTATCTCCTTTGTAGCTCTCTCCTGGTTGTTTCCTCACAGGAGTGAACGACTGGGCCTCCAAAGGGTTTGCAAATATATATGGCGTACGTTTATATAAAGATTCCCTTTCTTTCCCTCTTAATCCAAGTGAATGGGTAAGGAAGAACACAGATATGGAAGTTCAGGTTCCACAGTGGAATAATTGTTCAGTTCTGTAGGGAACTGTTTTATTAACCATTTCAGCTACCAAGATACATTCACCTAAATGCTGGATCATGGTGGCCATCCCCAAAAGCTTAGCATCTCAAAGTCATGCCATTATTCAACATCCTCATTCTTTCTCAATGAAGGGCATACCCACCTCACCCTCACTCTTGGCAGCTCCTTCAGATGTCTACATGCCCACAGGTATCATGTGCTGTCTGTCATGGTGTGGGGTGGGAGAAAGGGCGAATCCACACAGCTCACTCAGAACCAATTAAAATGTTAGAATTTAACTCTATTTACTATAGGGTGATCATTAAAACTGGTTACTAAAATTAGATTTCAGGGCTGTGGTTCATAAACCTTTGGTAGTTAAAAGCCTCAATTTAAATAGGTAGTGCATGTCTACCAGAGCACAAAGTAATACAAACTCTTGGTAAACCAAACTTATAAAATGTAGTTCAAAACCAATTTGAATCATTCTTGTATCCTGATACTTTCACCAGCTCCTCTTCAGATTTAAAAACTTGGCTGCTAAAATAGCTTGGTATAGTGCAACTTGTTTACTGTACTTATCTAAAACCTGGAGCTGTTTTGCAAATTTATCTCTGATAAGGGAAAAATCCTTAACATATAATCAAAGGACTCCCTGATAACAGCACTGCCCACAATTACTTCTGCTATCAGGCAGGCTTTGAAAAACAGGTCAACCAATAATTTGAGCAACGTTATCTACATCACAAGCAGCTGGCATTCAGTTTGTGACAGATGTCTTTACAGTTGAAGCACAAACATGAGCTGTTATTATAGCTAGCAGTTGGGGTGAACATAGCATGGAATGTACTGTGCAGGGTTCCTGAAAAACCAAGTTTAATATTACATGATAGAAAATATTATGGAGTAAGCAATGCTATAATGCATGAAGGAAAAAGTAATCTGAACTGGTATGTTGCTGTGTCACCCCAATCCCCCATTCCTGGAGTGCATCTCACTCTGCTTTGCTGTGCGAACCCCGGCTCCTGGGCAGTTCACACACAGCTACCAGCAAGCAAATTGTCTCCCCCTTGACTCAGAAACTGTGTGATTCTAGCTGGCCACTCTTGGGATTGTTCAATGGTATGACCCCAAGTCAATATCTCTTACAATGTTCAATGCTGCCCACTGCACACTGCAGCTCACTGGTTCGTCAATTTATCAAAGAAATTGATATGCACCTGCCTTGTTAGTTCAAATGGAGTCTCTACACACCGTAAGCCACATGCACGGCTTTAGATAAAACTAACAAACAAATTTATTAAGTACAGAAAGATTTTAAGTAATTCTAAGTCAGAGGAAAGCAGGTCAGTTTTGATCAAAAGTAAATAAAAGGCAAATCGCATTCTAAACTAAACTTAGCAACCTTATAGTCTTAGATGGTTCTCACCACTGGCTGGTTGGCCTGCCTCCAACCAGGCCTTCCCACTGTGGTCAATGCTTCAGTTGCTTGATGTTGTTCGTAGATGGATGTGGAAGAGAGAGAGAGCACAGCCAAAATGTCTCCCCTTTTCAACATGTCCCTTCGCACCGCCCCTCTGGGGTCTCACCCCCCACGTCAGGGTCAGGTGACAAACCGTATTCGTACATGGTTTTCTCCATGTCCTGAGACACTCTGGTTCTTTGTGGATTCGCTTGTTGATGTCTGGGCTGGTCCTTTGTTCTTGGAATGCTGAGCTGGGTTATTCTATGTAAGTCTTAGTGAGGTGTGAATTAATGAAGCACAGGCTGAGTTATTAGATAGGCTCAAGAAGGGAATATAATGAATTATACAGAAGTGTTCTATCATGAAAGAGCTCGAAAGCTTCCTCTACTGGTATCACTCTGACATGTTGTATAACTCAAATGTTGTAAAATAAAAAAAAGATAAAAAAAGGACCCGGTTTTGTCCTGTCTACAACAATCTCAATTACAGGGAGTACAAGCTTCTTATAGAAAAGAAAACTTCTGTTTACGTGCTAAAGAAAGGAAATGTAGAGGATAAACAATTCCAGGACAATTGTCAATGGAATATGGCAAGGCTTGTTGGAGGCCATAATATATTATCGAGATGTTGATGGAAAATAGCACCTAAAAGTCATAAACAAGATTAATTGATCTAAACAGCTGGTGAATGGGACAAAAACTTTAGTAACTGATTTTTGACGTATTTTAGCTTAAAAATCATTTATAGATTTTCAGATATTATGAACCAAAATTATTTTAGATTCATCACATTTATTAGTGGCACAGTCTTAGTTTTATTCTGTATCAGGCTAAAGGACAGCAAATAGTTCAGAATTAGGTGGACAGAATTATTGTGCTCTCAGTGGAAAGAAAATGTCAAGATCTGGCTGGGATCAGAGTAACTGAATTTCTATTGTATTCCTGTTTTTCATCCTTTGCTAAGTGAATTTGGTGCTCAAAACAGGTGACAGATTTGAAGGATCTGTCTTCCCAGGGCATCTATTGATCCTCAGAACAGAAGTGACAACGTAAGCTTCCCAACACTGCTAATGTACCCCCCATGCTAACCTGAAGGACCACCTCTAGGAATGAGATGATCATTCAGTCTTAGTCCTTAGCTTCTCTGCAAAAAAACCAGCACCTCCACCAAGGGTACTGATTGTTGACTGTCTCAGCAAGGTGGATACCTGTCCATCAAGACCTTGAATGAGACAATTATTTCACTTCTCACAAGTCACCAAATATTCATCACCAACTGCAACGGATCACAGCGTAGGTGCTCTGACCTAGCCATCACATCTGGGCTGGTGTCCACAAATCAAGTACAGCCACAAGGCAATAGTCAGAGAGTAGGGATCAGAATAATCGCTACAGCCAGGCAAAAAGTCAGGGTCATAGTCAGGCCAGGGTTGGAGACTGGAAGCAGAGGGTAGTTAGCAAAAGGCTGCAGGATGCTATCTCTCTGGACCCTTTGGGCAGTACTTCCTGTGGCACCTAATCTCTGCAGTGCTCCCTGGAGGTGGCCTCCAGTTACAGTGCGGGACGGTCAGCTGCCTGAGGGTCTGCAGACCTGCTTCTAGTCTCTCAGATCCTTACGCCAACATATATGTTGTTCATCACACATTACTGACCTGGGCTGGAGTTGAAGCAGTTACCTAGGTGTGCAAGTATCAGGGTATCGTTAGCTGACCCCTGAACTATCCATTTCCCCTTTAGTCCTACTTTTAACTGTAGGAAGTGATATGACTGTATATTCTGCAAACCATGAAATATGTAAAAACCCAGTAAATTCCAAGAAAAGAAACTTTAAGGTTAAGTTAAGATTGAAAATCCATATAACTATAACTAAGAGGTAAAAAAAAATCTCATGAGAACATTATAATTAATAAACATGTCTCAATTTGGAAAGAACTTATCTGTTAAATTTCAATTGTATTGGAAAAATATGTTTCTATTAATAAAGCTCCCTAGTGTTTCATCTTGAATTTGAGATCTTTTTATGAGGAAGTGATCTAGAGACATAACTGTCTTTCTTTTTAAATGAAAAACTGTCTCCAGCAGTAATATGGTACCTTATGGGATGGAATCCTACTTTAGACCTGTAAGAGCCAATGCATCACTCAATCATTGCAGTGGAGAATCTTAAGAACTCTCTAAAATGAGAGTTTCATTGACTGTGCACTGCTTTAATCTTTCTTCTTTTTTCTTCTCTTATCTTTCGCTTTAAAGTGGCAAGGTAATTTGGCCTTTGATGAAACACCTCTATTTTCAGTATGTGCTCATTCAGGAACTATCTGTCCAATTTGCTTAAAAAATGGTAACGCAATTCAACTCAGACCCAGATGTGACTTATTGGTTCTGAAGTCAATACGTCTTTGTGGGTTTTAGAAATGAGGGCCAAAATTGGGCTTATAATGAAAACTCAGCTGCATATGTTGCACCTTCAGGAATGAGGCCTGCTTTCTTGAAGAATAACTTGAATCAGTTCAAGTGCTGGCTTCCCCCCACCACTTTTTTCCCGTTAGAACTTATATAGTTTGGGTATTCTTCAGCAGGTTACTCTCACACACTGCTCTCAGTCCACTGTAAACACGCACTCCACCAAGTTCCCCATCCAGTTTGGAAAGGGGCAGCTCCAATTTCTACTCTACCTCTTTCTCAACAATAGATCCAATAACAAAAAAACCAAGCAATAATAAAATAAATACGAGAGCAATGTTCAAATTCACTGGTAATGAAAACATTCTACAGTCTAAGATCCCTCCTTACATATTAAACATGTAGCTCTCACCACTCCATAAGAGACCACAATGTGGCTTGAAGTTGAACATACTGTGTAGGATTAAAGTAATAAAGAAGAAAGAAGGACTACTGATTCCAACACAAGATAAAGATACCTGCTCATTTTTCCCCCTAGCTTGACGGTCAGTTACTAGTATGTTACCGATAAACCAAAGGTAAACCCCATTGGACCTGATTAGCTGTGTTGAATTAACATTAGGGACTGATGACCTCTACCTGTATGAATGGCTTCAAAAGCATGAATCCCTGAGCTTATCAGAAATGTTAGCTGCATGATTCTGGCATTTCTGCTACTTAAGTGATGCTAATTGCTGTCATTAGTGAGGTGCCTGCTCTCTCGAGACCCTTGTAAAGAGCACGGTTCTGGAATTGGTTTCTTTACGGTTAGGGATTGTAAAAGAAAAGCAGATGGCATGGATGTCGCCCAAAAAACCAATAAAAGAAATGCCTGATGCGAAAAGTGCTCTTAACCAGATGTTTTCAAATATTTTATGAGAGAGGAAAACCAGGTAATTTGGCAGCAATTGCAAAGTTATTGCTTGCTTGCTGTGCTGTTGGAAAAGTTTCAGAAAACCATTTTCAGTAACGTAGTTACGGGAACAAGCATCCAAAGGGCAGTTCCACTGGGTATGTAGTGATACGTGCACGTTACAATTAGAGTTTTGTGAAGCTTATCTGTTCAGTTTGTCAGGGGTGTTTTGGTTCATGTGGGGTCACATTCCTTGAGGGCTAGACTGTAACATTATAATTTGCCTTGAGCACAGGGGGATTGTGTAGCTGCACTATCCTGGGAAGAGACCACAAAATTAATTGTGACACTACCACAATTCCTTTCTTGATCCTTCATTGCTCTGGGGGAGTACGTTATTTCATCCTTTATCACAGAACAGCTTATTTCCCTTGTGTGTCTGGCCAGCTACCCTGATCTATGAATAGGGGGAGGGGCATCAAGGGAGAGCAGCATAATCAGAGCTCCTCCTATTTCCCCCTTTCCACCTCTCACAGTTCAGGGCAACTGCACCTGTATTTCCCCTTAGTGGTCCAACAAAGGCACCCTATTTAGGTTTCCATCTCCCTTGCCCTTGGCTTTCTTGGGTAGAGTCCTGTGTCTCCCTCTCAGGCCTTACAGGGGTGTTTCCAGCCTGGTCAGTTCCCTGCCTTCCCTAAATTATTCATAGCAAAAGACAGTATGCCTAAACAGGCCTGCCTGCTTTCCCTGCAGAGAGTAAGAACAATGTAATTGCCCACAGTTATAAATTACAACACAATTCTTTCTAAACAAGCATGTTTTAAGGTAAAAGCACTGCAGAACAACCTATTAAAACAATAAAATACCAAGCTAATAAGCTTACCACAGATCATCCCACCAACCACCACCCCCATATCACAAGGGCTCTGATTGGTGTCAGTCTTTTCAACCTTTCCCTAGAGATTGGGGCCTTCTGTGAACTGGAGTTCCTGCCTGTTTGCTTGATCAGAACAAAAGCCCCGAGTCAGTTCACCTCCAGGTTATTTAACTCAATGTCTGTTCTTTGTCCACTGGTCTCTAGAGAATCCAGTTTGAATCTTTGAAGGTAAACAGGTAATCAACTAAACAATGAGTCCCCTCCCCTGGGCAAAGCTTCAAAGGGCTGATAAGCAGAGAAATTCCATTAGCTTATCCTTTCTTCTAGAGATGTTACATACAATCTCACAAAACACATAAACAATTGCAATTTTAATACTATCGACTCCAAAGATATTAAACTTAGTTCAAGTTTGAGCCACAGAATTCTGATTGGAATTCAAACTTCCTCTGAGTTCAAAGCTGCTGAGATGCTGGGCTTTGGATTGAGCCCATCTCTCTTTTATAGTGAGATAGAGTGGAAGCCCAGGAATATTTCAGTGCTATATGTTTCCTTTAAAGACCCATCTCCTGGAATCCAGTGAATATGCAAGGATCTGAGGTTTCATTTTTTAAAAAGTGGGAGCTTGAAGCTGTCATGGCTATGGAGTAAAGCTTAAAAATGTGACCCAAGTATACCCTTGTTGCTCAAAGGCCAATAAAGAGAAGCCCAAATTCATTTTTTTAAAATTTCATGATTTGTAAGATACTCATGATTTTGGGGGACCCGATTCATGATTTTTAAATGTTTGGGGTTGGCAGCCATGCAACTTATTTACCCTCTGGCACAGCAATGTTAACATTGTGCCTATAACTTTCCTAACGGTTTTCATTTTCTCATTAAACTATCACAACCCCAAAAACTGCTTTTTATTAGTCCCTCTCTAGCAAAAGATTGAAACTAATCATCGAATACCAATCTTTATGGCTCTCATCACTCAAGTTTACTTCAAATGATGTCTTTCAGGAACCACAGCCACTGACCCATATGGGTCAGACCTGCTGTGTGCCATCTTCTTCATTATTTGTGCTACTTCATTGCTGGGCAGCTACCATGAAATCTGATAAAACTTTCCAAAGCTATGAACAGGACTGCAAAGATGGCTCACAGCCTGTACATAGTGTGCTTGCTTCACTTCCTGTGGCTACAGTGACTTGAAATGTTTGTGCTTTATAAATAACTTACACGATTGTTTAATCTCTTCAGGGAACCTGAGTTGCTGCTGTGACACAAATGAACTTGTCAGTTTCTGCAGCTCCATGTAGTTAGGCAATATTCACTCCTGCAAGCGCCTATTGGCACCTCCTTTGGTTGCTGCTTGCCTCGGTCAAAGGCAAAAACCTACAACAAGGGGTTCCGATGAGAAGAGGTATTGTTAACCGGACACTAGATGAAGAGAATGCGGGGTGAGCAAAGGTGCCAATTGTCTTTCTGACTAAATGAGAACACTAATGTACAGGGATAATATATATATATAAAGGGATAGCCATCTAAATTAGAACCTGAGCAAGAAATAACTAAACATAATTAAGTCACTGATTTAGAGGTTTGGCCTTGAAACTTACATTGGTTTTCAAACTGGGTAAACATGCCAGAATGTTCCAATTACGTTTGTTACTTTTCCGGAAAGGAAAGCAGCTTGCCATAAGCACTCTTATTTTCTAAGAACACCCTAAATTAATTCATATAATCTCGTCTTGGAAGACTTGTGGAAGTTATATACATGAATCGTATTTTTGCACAAGAGATGACAAGATTAATGAATTTTGCAGTTTAAGGAATTAACACATAATTATGGTGGATTAATAGCACCCAAACACATGCCACCAGTACGAATTCCCAATTAAACATGATGTGTTGAGTCAACAAAATATCTGTAAACACAAATGTATGACACTGTGGGAATCCTAAAGCTGATGACTATTAGTCTCATGACTTAATTCAGTTGTCAAATTATTTTGTTTTATAAGACAGGTGGGAGGAACTCAAGCTTTTTATTGTCAAATATACACTCACACTTTATATATATTTACACACACGTGAATATATATATATGTAATATATATATAGGTATATTAATACTTTTTCAAAATAAATTTTATTTGCATTTTTAATTTGTATATTTTTAAGAACTGATGGCATTAGGAACCACAGAAATCCCTGAAATCCCTTTAAACTTGTTTTTCCCCGTGACAGCTACATTTATAGCACTAGCTCACCTCGTATTTGGTTCAGTAGAAAAAAAAATTATTTCACCTTTGTACCTAGTCATCTTGTCAGAAAGGGTGAGATTCTGTGCTGACTCTCAGAGGGCACAGAACTCACTTCCCATTAGGCAGGATGTTTAAAATGACTTTAAGCCACCTTTGTGCTTTCCCCATTCTGGACTGTTCTGGGGCTGGAGAGACACCCTATGGACTTGTTTAACCTATGGCAGCCTCCATGGCCTGTTGGGTGTATTGCAGCACTATTAGGAAGCTCCATAGTGCTGTGAGCTGAGGCCCTGCCCCTCACATGCCCTTCCTTCCTCAGCCTGCTCCCTATGCCTTATGACTGTCGTCTATAGTGCCTGTGCTGGAGGAATCCTCCCCAGGCCAGATACAGGGCATGTAGGGCTCTTTCACACTGTTCCAGCCCTTTTACACAGCATAAAATGGCCAGAATGGGGGTGAGGAACTCCCGCAATAAATCAATTGGGTAGATGACTCAGATGCTAGCTAGCAAAGGTATATTACAAACTATTATTCTGAATGTGACTGATGCTGCTTTTCAAGGCCAGGTTCTGCCCTCAGTCAGAGGGTCACTCCCATTCACCATGATGTTTGCAAGGTCAAAATCTGACCCAGAGTGTTTATTAAGTAAGTTAGAAATGTTGATTTATCTGATCCATTTCAGAGCAGGTGAATTCATTCCCAAAACAGTCTTATGGAAGACATCAATTCATTGGCTTCTCATATGACAAATGAAAAGGAGTAATGTGTGCTTAATTGTGATGTTTTGTGAGGCATTATCCTTTAAATACATAAGGAATTAATGTCCTTTAAGTAAAGAGTCTGTTAGTAACTGTAAATGTATGATTATGACAAATTTAATAAAACACAATGCTCAGTTAAAATGCTCTCACAAAGATTAGTGGCATTTTAAAAAAAGTTAAAAGCTGTATTTCTTTAAAACCATTTTACATTAGGTTTTAATTATTTTCTTTCTGTCTTCCCAAAAAAGTAATAATAAAGCACTTGTACAGAACTTTATATTCGTAAAGCACATGACAAATATTAATAATTTAAACCTCAAAACACTTCTGCTAAGAAGGTGAGGAATTATGTCTGGAGAAAAATACTTCATTGAAAGAGCTAAGGAAGAAATTGTGTTTCAGAGGAATCCA
Source organism: Emydura macquarii macquarii (assembly GCF_026122565.2). Classification (NCBI taxonomy): domain Eukaryota; kingdom Metazoa; phylum Chordata; order Testudines; family Chelidae; genus Emydura; species Emydura macquarii. Next base: position 6,307,754 of record NW_027133667.1, read on the forward strand.
GCTAAAACCTTTCAAAATTTTACATTTCTGTATAAAAATTCTCTGCCCCTTAAAGAAACACAAACTCTGGAAATCAGCACTTTCTGTGATGATTCCAACAAAGGACATCCAGATGTCCTGATTCTATAGGGACAGTCCTGATATTTGGGGCTTTTTCTTATATAGGCACTTATAATCCCCCCCCCCCCCACCCCTGTACCGATTTTTCAGACTTGCTATCTGGTCACCCTATTCCAATTGCAGTGCTCCCTTGATACCTGGTCTCTGGGCAATCTCATTCTCTGACACAACTTCTACTCTCTAAGCAATTTAAAATATAATTTAATCCCGATTGGGGTCCCTAGACACTACCTCAGTACAAATAACAAAACTACTACTACTGTTACTTAATAATAACACTTAAGGGATCCAGCCAGTTACTCATGTCGATATAATCCTTCATTACTCACTGTCACAACACATTACTTTGCCTATACCATCTTAACTTTAATATCTGAAAGGTGTATTACATATATAACAAAGATCAAAATAAAAAATGACTAGTAGATATCATTTCCTATTCAAGTGATCCATTTCCAGTGTACGGTAACACAACATATACTACAACGTTATTCGTTACAAAAAAAAAAGAAAGAAAGAGGGCCAGATTCAATGGTACACTGGTCAAGCTGGGTTAACAACATGTGGGGAGGGTGCAGGGGGTGGGGAAGGATTGAAAATTCTGTCTATAATGGAACACTTGACAACTCAATAATTATTATTGTAATTATTTCCCTCGTGTTGCCGATAAGCAACCAAGGGCTTGTTTTCATATGCGGTCAGGTCAATGTAAGGTACTCAAGTTATGTTACGCAAGTAATGTAACTGAAGTTGACATACTTTACATTGACTAGTCGCGCTGTTTTCACTATGCTATATAGATGGGAGATTCTCTCCCACTGACATAGCTTATATGTCTCATTCCTGTGGAGTAGCTTATGCTTCTCTTCACCAGACTGATTCAATTACTGCAGTGCCAACAGAGCAGCGTAGTGAAGACAAGCCCCAAGGCACAGAGGGTATGTGTATGCAGCAAAGAAAGACTCATGGCAGCGAGTCTGAGAGCGTAGGTCAACTGGCCGGTGCTCACAGGGCTCATGCTATGGGGCCATTCAGTGTAGCCATTCAGGCATAGACTGAAGCCCAGGCTCCTAAACCCAACCTAGGGAAAGCTACAGAAGGAACCAATATCAGAACCAGTATTTGAATTCAGTGGTACTTGAATCCTAGCTTCAAAATCAATCCAACGAACTAGAAAGAAGCAGATTACTTTAAGATTGCCAAGTGCGTTTTTTCTATAAGACTATATCTCCATCTTATTTCCCACTGTGCTTATACAAGTATACCTAATAAGGCACAGCAAGATATTCATCTATTGTGATTAGCCATACTCTGAGATGCTCCAAATATATGGAACCCCTTTGCTCTGCTAAGCTTATATACAGATATATCAAAGTTATAGTGAAGAGCTTCTGATCTGGACAGTTGGCAGGAACTTTAATATTGCATTAAGGAAAAAGCTTAAAACTACTTTTCTAAGTAAGGTCACTCAATCCTTATTCACTAGAATGGTAGGGGTTGGATTCTCAGAGGAACCTAAGCAACTTAGGAGAGCAAGTCCCAGTGGAAATCAGTAGGATGGCAAGAGTGTCACCCAATCCCTCAAGTTTTTATCAGCACATAATAATGGGACCAAACATTTTATTTATTTTTCTGTTTCTGTTTTGTTTTGTGGAGATTTGCAGACCTGGAATTTCATCTGTGAGCACAGGATTCAAAACATTCTCAAGTCTCAAAGCTAAAATCCATCTGCAGCTACCCAGTTTTATATGGTTTGAGCTAGAAAACTTTGCAAAATCACTTACATACTTCTGGGTGCTATATAACAAATAACAACTATTTTTGCCATGGTACCACCATAAATCAGAATGTGTTTGAGCAGTACTTGACTCAGCTTGCCTGAGAGGTTTGCAGTCTTAAGTGATCATTGGAACAAGGCCCATTTAATAACGAAACCTGAAGTAAGGCAAGTTCTTCTAGTTCAGGGGTCGGCAACCTTCAGCAAGGGCCATGCCAAATCTTCCCCTCTCTCCCTCTCCCACTGCTGGAGCGGCGGCGGGGAGAGGGGACATGCGGCGCTGCTTGGGGCGGGGCGGCTCTGGCCAGGGCCCTGCATGACGCTCAAAGTCGGTGCGCGTGCCACCATTGGCATGTGTGCTGCCAGTTGCCGACCCCCGTTCTAGGTACTGATTTTATTACCAAAGTTTCACACAGCTCTAATACATACATATTTTATTGGAATTCACCTCAGTGCAAAGAGACCTGCCCATGGCCCTTGTAACAGAGTGACTGTCTCCTTAAGGATAGTAAAGACTAGTGGTCAGTCAACACTTATTCTGTGGTGTGTCCCTTTAACTCCTGGGACATTCTAGAATGGATGAAGACCTAGGAAAGGCAGAGCTAGATATTGGGAGAGAGGAGAATGGTCCCAGGGGAATAGCTAAGACTTAGAGGAAACCCAGGCTATTGTTTCTTTAAGGCCCTGGGACCTGAAGCCTCAGAGTGGATAGGACAGGGTTCCCCTCTCTCCCAGCCAATAGGGACAAGCTCTGGGAAGATGACTCTGTATTTTCTCTCTCTTCCCTCCGAATGAATACCAGCTTGAGAGTGAAAGGACTGATTGGGGAAAAGGGTCAGCTGAAGAAAAGACTGGCTGAGGCTCTACAGGTGGCCTAAATTACAATTGCAGCTGTGAAGAGACCTGGGGGCTGGAGCAAAAAGTAGACTCCAAGGGTGAAGAAGATTCTAGCTAAGTAGAGCTGGGAAGAATGAAATTCGGACTTCGAGGATTTTGTTTTGATTTGAACAGTTTACGGTAATAAGCCCATTATTTGAAGAGAAAGGCATGTGTGGAGTTAGGGAGTCCAAGAAGGAAAATTGAGACAGGGCAGCACCAAGTCACAGTTGGCCAAAAGAGGATGCTACAGGACAGGCACACCCTTTGACAACCACGTACTCCACATAACCTCTCCCCTTCAGTGCTGAGTTTATGTGCTGTGGAGATGCTGACATGGGCCCTCCGTGCTGGGTGAATTTCATTGTGTGATTGTTAAAGGTAAAGAAAAATGTTAGACTCGACAAAGGTACGAGCAGGATCAGTTTTAGTTAGCACTGTATTTAATTGTTCACCCAGATGCTTTAACTCAGTCAAACCTCTCGAACTGTTTGGAAAAGCTTGTTATTTACTCATTGTGGTTTACCAGTCCTATTCTGTGCAGGATGTTGACAGCTGAAATTGGGTGGGCATAACTGACAGAAATATATGCTCATAGTCAGTGCAGATGGTAGATAAAGAAACAGGTGTGTCTGATTTCAGACAAAGTAGAAAAAGCCTACCCAGAGACCCAGCTACACCCAGGATAAAAAGCAAGTCTGAACGCTACCAGTAGGAGTGTTTGTAAGTGTATATAAACGCTCATAAACATGCACAGATATATGCATATTATGTATTATCTCTTTTTCATATACTCCGCTCATTCCAGGCTCCAATTTTATCCCACTGAAATAAATGACAGTTTTGTCACTGACTTCTCCTGGATTCACTGTGGAATTCCCCTTTATGTCAGTGGAAGTGTTGCATGCAATAGAAAGTCCTGATCCAAAGCCCGCTGAAGGCAATGAAAATATTCCCATTGCCATCACTAGGCTTTGGATCATGCCCCAAAAGCAGAATATTCAAAAGAGATCACAATGCAGATCAAAGAGGAGAATTTTATGCTTAATACTGATTCTTTTAATTTATTTTCTCCTGAAATTCAAACTCTTCAAGGAGAGGGAAAGAGAAAAAAGGGGTGAATTTTAAGCCCAGAAAAAAATTCCACATTCCCAGAACTTCTTGAGTTGTGTTGACAGTTTCTCTGAGTTTAAGCTTTGCCTAGGTTTCGCAGGGGATTTTTTTCAAGTCTAGAAAGTCTGAGGTCAAATCTCATTTGTCGGGGCCAAGCATCAGTGCTATTCTGTGTGGCAAACCTGTGCTCTGCTTCTCCATTAATCAATAGGAAGGTTTCTCAGAAATATAAAATAAAATTAGAAATGCCCCTGCTGTTTGATCTGCTCTTTAATAAAGGATGTCCCATTTCTGTGTAAAAGTATTTTATGTTACAGAACTGATTTGTTTCATCTTGTATGGAATTAGTCATATGATTAATCCAACAGAGCATTGTTTGTACAGTGAAGCAGCTTCTACTTGTCTGAATTATTTGGGCCAAATGAAATAGAAGGGAGGAACATAAAAGTAAAGATCCCTTTTTACAACTAAACAAACTCCAGATGCAATCTCAAAAGCGGCTTATTTACTATCCAATGATTTGCACCGGCTCTTTTTCTAGGGTGCAGGATAATGAACTGTGAAACTGGCATTGCCTTCTTGATCCAGTTTCACCTGTGGCTAACTCTAGATTGTTATTATTCAGAATCATAATAAACAGTCATTACTTATTCCCTGCTAAAGCTGGTCAAATAACCATAATTAGAGTCATGTTATGTGTCCATTGACAAATATTTCAAATTTTTTGCCATTAACCAGCTGTGTAGATGGCTAAATATTATTAGTCACATATATTATCCACACGCTTTCTCTGTCAACCAGTTGTATGTGTTTGGTATATATTTATATTTATTTGAGCAGGAAAAACTTCCACTTTCTCTGTAGGGACTGGAGGGTAGGTCCACTATATTGATATGAACTGAAATCTATTTTGAGGTACAGAGATGTGTTTGTATACTTGTGAAAATATAATTGTTTTTAAAAGCTGTCATTTTAGGTTCCTATGTATTGGCTAAGGGCTCAAGTGAAGTGCACCAAATAAACAAATTGAAAAAAGTGTAGTTATATATAATTTTCCTTAAATTCTTTCAGTTATAGTCATGTGCTATACTGATTACTTGATACAATTATTAATAATATTATTTATCTGTATTACAATAGTGCCTAGAGGCCACAACTAAGATTGAGGGCCCCCTGTAAATACAGTTAGTAAGAGTTGGTAAGCAGCTGGGTGCATGGACTGGCCCAAACTCACATAGCAGGTTAGTGGCAGAGCCAGCAATAAAATCTATGTCTTCTGACTCTCAGTCCAGCACACTGTCCCTTAACCCAAGCTGTTTATAGTATAGAAAGAATTGGTAAATATTTTCACATGAAATAGTAGTTTTCTTAAGTTGACTTGGTCCCTTTAACAAATCCTAACTAAACATCACAACATAAGATTTGCCATGACACCAGTTAATTAGGAATGACATCCTGTTGTGGCCAATAATTGAAAAAGGCAAAAACAAGATATAATACAAATGCATCAGGCAAATTATGCAGTGAAGTAGATAGGGGAAAAATTCTGCAATCTAGACGTTAAAGTGCAGCTGTTAAAGGTCTGTTTAGCAGGAAGTTCAGAATTCAGTTACTCGGTATTTTAGTGCTCTTTTTGCCTAGCTAAGAAACAAGACATTTCAGTTAATATAACCACTTTACATTTCTGCCATTTAGACAATCTGTCTAAGAGGATGGAGCAAAGGAACTAATTAAATTTAAAATAGGTGAGCAAATTAGGGTTTGTTAGAATATATACACAGGAATGAAAAATTACACTGAAATCTACGATGGAGCAAAAGTACCATAAACAGGCAGATTCTGAGATGGTGTAAGTTGTCATTAGAAATAAGACAATTTGTTCCAGAGGAGGATCTCTTCCAGAATATTTAAGAGAAGTGAATACTTGCTGATGATCTTCTCCCCTGTCCCCTTTAATTCAAGTTATTTTGGTAATGTTGAGAGATCACTGATAATGCTGAAGACTGATGACCTCTCTATAATCCTTTAAAAAAAATTAATACAAAAAACAGTTAAAGGTTGAAAGTGTGTTTCAGTGGAGTCCAGCTAAAACCCTTTCCCCCAAACTATTACATTTTCTTTACAAAAATTCTACAGCTTTAGGGGGAAAAGCATTAGAAAGGAATGGTTATGGAATGTAGCCGGTTTCACAGTGCTGTAAATAGAGTGATGAAGGATTACGGATCAGTAGCAAAATGTCAGGAAAACTTTTAACTGTTAATTTCCAGAATTTTTAACATCTGGATTTTTTAAAGATGTTGGATTTTTGTGAAGAAAGTGTGATGTTGTTCTGTGGGTTTCATCTGGAGTCCTTTGAAACGCAATTTCATGCTGAACTTTTATTTTATTTTTTTTTAATTAAGGATTTTTTGTGTGGTATTTCATTATTTTTTTTAAAATTAGAAAATTCCCAAAGATTTAAATTGGACTGACATAAATAATCCATGGGATGGTCAGTCCTGGCCTGATTAGGAGCTGATAGTCCCTAGTATAATTTAGAGCAGTCCTTAGAGTGCAATGAGTTATTCCATTTTAAACACGCCCAAGAATTCTGACTTGCCCTGGTACACCACCTATATGAAATGGGGGCAACAGGTGTTGTAGAGTAAGAGTTTACAGGAGTATAGATTTCCCCAACTGACTCACCAATGATTCTCAACTATAACCAAATATGACCACCTGAAAGACACACCATGTAATCTTTAACTTCTTTCCGAGACTGCTCCAATACATTTCCATTAGTGCCCTGTAGAAGATCCCCTGCAGTGGGCGGCGCCGGTGGCTCTCCCTCTGCGTCAGTCTCAGAGGGAGGCCATACCTCCCGGAGCCTACGCCCTTCAGAGAGTCCGAATTAAGGGGCCACCTCCGGCCCTCAGTAGGGCGAGCTTTGCGGGAATAGTCTCTTGCCCCTATGGGCCGTGCCAGCAGTCTGTGGTCCGGCCCTCAGCCAGGGATGGGCCAGCAGTGGGAAATAGCCCTCAGCAGGGTGAAGAAGCAATCTATAGCCTAGCATCCCTGGAGGGCAGGCCAGCAAACAGTCCCGAGCCCCGGGCAGGGCGAGGAAGCAGTCTATCGCCTAGCCCCTCGGGAGGGCAGGCAAGTAAACACAGTCTTGAGCCCTAGACAAGACGAGTCAGCAGTCCATGGCCCAGCCCTTCGGTAGGACAGGCAGGCAAACCCACACAGGCTCGAGCCCTTAGCAGGGCGAGCAGCAGTCTATGGCCCGGCCCTTCAGCAGGGCAGGGCAGGCAAACACACACAGGCTCGAGCCCTTAGCAGAACAATGTAGAATAATGAGACTTTTCTGAAGGACTACATACCTAAAAACCAGTCACAGCTTTCATTTCAAACACCTGGCATGCTACAGCATGGACATAAAGGTAGAAAACAGCATGATTTGCAGTGATGCACACAAATGTCTGTAGTGTGTTGGTCGCAATCAGCAGCAAATAGCATTTTCATTCGGAAAAAAAAAAATACCCAGAACATCATTATTCCATGAAGGTGCTTTGATGGCCAGCTTGGTGGAATCAATAACTCTCAGGTCATTAGTGGAAGTCCAATACTCTGCAGTTGCTCTTGAGGTCTTGGAACTTTTATTTTATTAGCAATCTACCGCCAGAGACTGGCTGTTTCCTATTGTACATATGATGGCTTAGTTTTGTTGTATGCTCTGATAGACTTTTAAGTAGCATGGCAATAAATTATAGACCATGTTCAAAGAAACACCTGATCACATTTTTATGTGATTGAATGGCGTTTTCTCTCTCCCTTTCTTTCTCCCTCCCTCCAGGATTTAGGCTTTTTTAAAATGTATTTTAAAAAGTATTTTTAATCTGATATTTTTGTTCGTTATTGAAAAAAAATTAAATGTATCATCAGACAGATGTGAAAAAAAAGTTGATAGGTATTAAGAAAAGTCTAACTGTCTCAAGATTTGAAGTCATGATCTGTGAATGATATAGCAGTCATCATATCCATGAAGCAACACAAATTTGCTTATAACCATACATATGTACAGGTATTAAATTAGCCACAAATGGATCCTCTTTTGTCCCTTCAAGTGACTAAGAGCAATGGTACTTAAGGCAAGATAAGCAAGAACCAATCAAAACAGAGGGGTTTGACCTTGATTGATTAGCCACTGCCTGTCAGTATTAAAAGGGAGTGCGCTCCCACTCCACTGTCTTTGCCAGCTGGAAAGCGCCTGACAGCCAGTGCAAACCGGTCAGTAATAAGTTGGATGCCCTGTAGCAAATGAGCTACCAGTGCGCAATCATCTGCAAACAAGTCCCTAATCACTAGTTCCGCCACCTTAGTGTGGGTCTGCAGACGTCTCATATTGAACAGCCCTCCATCTGCATGAGACTAAATGTAGATGCCACAGTCCATATCATGGAAAGCATCCAGGAGCATCATGGCAAAGATGATAGAAAAGGAGCTATCTACACCATCTTGCAAAACATTTGTCTGAGTGGCATTCTAGAAAATGCCATTCTTATAAGGGTTAACAATGCTTCGTTCAATTTCATCATTGTTTTGTAAGAATCTAAATAGGAAGATTTATCTTTTTTTAACATGATTTATGCCTTGTATTTATGGAATGTTTGGGCTTTTTCCTTTGGCTTGAAAGGAACTGGGGCTCATGAAATTGAGAATGCTAAAGCCAGGCTTAAAAGACAGGTGCTGTGTAAACTTTCCCGCTCACGCAACCAATTGCAAATGCTTTATCATGTCAAATAAAGATGAATTCTCATTTGTTCTTTTTTCATTTGTTACGAGTTGAGCATGAATGAAATATCAATTAAAAAGTGCTTAGATCCCATAGCAGATTTCTGCTCTGTTTTTATCCAGAGAAGGATTTCTGGTCACATTTTATATGAAGGGTAGATTTAGAAATAGTTTATAAAGGGTTAATAAATGATTAATAGCTATTGTAAGCCTGTTGCAGGTACAAGTAGTATGTCACATATGCTTAGGCTTGGCAGAATTTGATTTTTATTTTTTTATAATTGACAGATATTAATGAATATTTTAAGGCTTTTTCTATTTAACTTTCCCCAGTTGTGCAAAAGTAGGGGTTTAAGAATCCCCCTCCCCCCATTTTCATCAATTTAAATTATCAGTTACAGGAAATTATGAGGGGAGGTCAGACAATAATTATTTAATGACGGTATATGGTGAGATTCAAAAAGTTATAGGTTTATAACAATTAAAACACAAATTGTCAACATCACACATCAAAATAAACAAAGTAAATGTTTTTAAATCAAACTCTAATACATTCTCAAGCAGCATTTTTCGTACTTTGCCTCTCTGTAAATTTTTATTATCAATAGAAATATTTGTTATTGGTTTGTGGGTGCATGGTGAAATTGACATTTACCAACTTTTACCAATAATCTAATCCTCCGCAGCATATATATGGTTTTAAAGCATAGTTATAAGAAAACTGTTGAGCATTTGGACTCTATAACAATTGAATAACTGTTTACTAAACATGTATTAATCATTTATTTACCCTTCATAAACTATTAAAAAATCTGCCGTTAGTGATTGCATTATAGTCCAACAGCTGATCTGTCACCAGTAGTTCAGTAACTGAAGACCTCTTCTTACAAATTTGCAGTTATTAAAATGCAGGGACTGTTACACTTTCCCTCATTACTGAACTGCAACAACGCTGTGATGGAAAGTCATAGTGGATAGATACTTCAGATGTCAAAGCACAGACCTCCATGCAGCTTCTACCTGCTCCCACATGTATGACATCTCTTCTAGACAGGGGGAAAGTAGGACCGGGCAGACAAGGTTTAGTTCATACAGCAGTCTGTCACTCTAACTGCCAAATGCCTCCAGCCCCTGCTTTTCCCTGCAATTAATTTCTGCAAGAACAGGAACGCAGTGTGTGGAGTAAGGTTTGATTCCTTCCAGTGATGAGAATAATCATTCATGTGACATGTACACGATGAGGAAATGTGTTTCTTTATCAGTGATAGGGACCAAGTTTAATGGGGGGAAAAATAAAAAGACACTGTCCTTTAAAAATCACAGATTGAAAATTTGTAAGGAAGGGTACTGCCTACCTTTCCCCATCCCACCTCCAGCTCACAGCAGTGTCTGCTTCTAAAGGGATTCACCCAGGAAAGGTCAGACAATGACAGATGTGCCTGCTCTCTCCCAGTGGTTTCACAGGGAAAAGTAGTTTTAAAATGCATCCAGCACTCCATAGAACAAAACAGTACATTTCCTCTCTAGTTTGGCCTCATAGCCTACTGGTCCAGATCTGCTTGGGTTTTGGGAAGTGCCAGCTGGCTCCTAATTTCCAGTGGTGTAGGTGGGTAAGGTCACTGGGCTTTCCATTCTGCATGGAATTTCTGTCAGAAGGACAATAATTGTATTTATTGTCAGAATTGTAATAAATGTGTGAATTATAGATTCAGAATCGGAACACTTTGTAGTAGAGAATCAGAGCACGTAGAGGACATCTCTGCATCAAGGATACATCCCAGGATTTTTTCGGAGATAATTGTATAAGGGAAGACTTTCTGCCAACAAGAACACAGAAAAAAATCATACCTTTCCCTCATCAGTTGATATGTTTGTACCTCATCTAAATGAAGTATAACCCCAGCCTCAATGTTATTCCTTTTAGTCTGACAAAGGAAGCAGAAAATTGGGGTGAAAAAAATCTTTTGGCATGGTTTTGTTCTCAGTTTCAGTGTACAGGTGTTTGTCAATGATATCAGTGGAGATACTTTAGCAAACATGAAAGGTATGAATATTAAAAAACACACACTCATACTATATATTTCAAATCTCTGGATTACCTCATGGCGTAACATAACAGTTCAGTTGAAAACACTGATATTCTTTGCCTTCTTTTTCCTCTTGAGAGCTACGATTTTATGCTTCAAAATCATAAATGTTCAAAGGAAAACAAAGTGTAGCAATTCATGTAAGCCTAGAAAAATCCTCTTCTGGGCTCAGATCAATTGAGCAAATTATACTGCATTGGATACACAGGAATATATATATTAAGGAAATCTTTTCCTTGACGACAGCAATTACTGATGTAATGTAATGTAACGCACACTGGGCTTGTAGGGAGAGTTCAATTCCTAGTCCTAGTGGAAAATGTATTTGTTAAACCCACAGGAAGTGTGTTCATGCTCTGGGTTGCTGTTAGTTTGTGGGTTTTGCTGTCTTTGTTTTTTGTGGTCCAAGGAGCTGGCAGGAGCAGAGTTATCCTGCTAGGCTCTATCCACAGTTAATCCTATTGAATATTTATCATCAAGCCTTAGTGAAGAGCTAGCTGTATCTCCTTTCTCGCAGACCAGGTCTACCCTGGTCACAGAGCACACCTTGCTATGTTACACGGCTGTAGCTGCCTCAGAGCATTTGTGAACCATGGCAGAATGCTTTCAGTAACCCCATCATGTCAGGCAAAGTGTCATCCAATCTTCTTATTTCTCCTTCCACTTTAATGTAAGCAAGGGCAGGCTTGTTATTGTCTTCTAACAGGTGACAGAGAAGTAATGCAAACAACTTGTGATAGAACTGTTCTTGCTAATGAGGTCACATGGGCAGCTTTTTGTAAATCTCTCCTTTTGGGGCCTGAATCTCCAGTCTGTAACAGCGTGTTTTAAACTAGTGTAACTCTATAGATTTCAGTGCAGTAACATTGGCATAACATTGGTACCGTATAACACACTGGAGAAACTGGCCCGTGATGAACTGCAGCATCTTATGGTCAGCCTGCAGGATTTGCTGCACTGTTATGTTCTTTCCCTTTAACACCTTGGAGAGCAGCATTTTATCAATGTTGTGTAGCATTATGTGGGTGATAGTGTTTGGTGTTTTATGAAGAGAACAGCTGGAATCTCCAAGTTCAGCTCCAAGAGCTAAATTATGGGATTATGGATCCAAGTTTTTGATTTATTCCCATATCTACTATATATTACCTCTCTCTATTTTTTCTTAAGAATCCCTATCACCATGGTATCTAAGCACTGAGGTATCTCTACTGCTATGTATGTTGCATTTTTAAGTAACACTAAACAACAGTTCTTGTCATCAGTTGCTTGCATGTGATAACAAAGGAAAAAGAAATATCATTTAGCAACATGGTGTGTCCTTTTCACGGGGAAATCTGAACAAATGCTGACTCTGAAAGGGGAACTATGTATGGGAGCTATTATTTATATGAAAAGTGGATATCAGGGATGAGTCCTTGTTTTTGTAGGAATTTGTATTTTCAAAGGAATTGCTTCAAGAAATGGACCTAATATCCATTGTTAATCAGCTTGTTTAAATATTGATAAGTGCTGTTTTTTGTGTGTATAGCTGGTGAGAACCGTCATGCTAATACTTGCATTCCTTTGTGGCAACATATCTCCATGTGACTTGCCAAAAAGACCAGTAGGTGGTGGTTGTTGTTTTTCGATTTAAATTGGGCATAGAAGGAATCAGACAATCACTGAATCATGGACAAAAACAAATAACAGAGCAATAGAGGGAAAGTGCCTCTAAAGTTACTTTATGTCTATGTGGCTGCATAAAAACTGAAGTGTAATGTATCTGCAGTATAAGTAATTCAACAGTGAATTTAATATGAAGTGTTATCCTAACACTTAAAATATTCATACAAGTTATTTAATATTTAGGTAGTGCTGTCTTTCTGAAGTTATGACTGCCATTTCCAAAGTTCATTACCAAGATTAACACCTTCCTAGACACAAAAGAGTGGTGGAAAAACCATATTTGTGGGAGACTTTAAAGAGACCACAATAAAGTTTCTGCATCTGTGAAATCTCTATTAAAAATAAAATACAGCTACTGAACTCTTAAATCATCAGTATCATGAAAGGAAGGAAGCCAAGCTAGTGTCTGCTTAAACACAAGACACGCTTTGAAGAGAGATGGCAACAAGAGAACTGTGTCTACAGGGAGCCTGGAATCACCAGGCATTGTCCTTGAGTAATGTGCTGGAGGGAACTGTATTGAAATTTTAGCATCAAACAGAAAGGAAGGTTGGGATGGCTTCCCAGCCTCAGATGAAGTTCACCCCCTCTCCGTTTACTGTTTCAATGCTGCCAGTGGTGATTTTTATCCCACGGCTTTTATTTTTTGCTTTAGTTTGTAACCCACCAGCTATTTAAAAGCAAACCTTTTGCTCACTCAGGATAGCGCCCCACTAGGTCTCTTTCCTCCTCTTTCCCAGTCCCAAAATTTCAAAATATAGAAGCTGTGCTTTTGCTATCAATGTAATGGTTTGATATATCTCCCATTGCAGTCAATGGAAAGACTCCCCTATTAAGCTCAGTGGGAGTTAAAATGTGTCCTGTATTTTTCCAAAATCAAGCAAAAAAGATTCCTAACATTTGTGTTTAATGTAAACTTGTTGGCCCAGTGGTGCTATCTTTCTCACTGGTGGTGGTGATTAGAACACATTTTTGTTTAAGTGGAAAAATGAATGAACAGTTTCTTAATCTCTCAGCCCCGATTCTCTCTAGCAGTTTAGCCCCTGTGCCATAGACTTAACAGTCTAAAGGAAGGACATTTTCGGAGAGTCCCTCAAACATATTGGCAGCACATCACTGCTGTCTTTCACAGTAGGGTGGAGGGCCATAGGGAAGGAATTTAGGGTCAGAAATAAATGAATGGAGACAGCTGAATGTTTCCATGAACATTTAAAATATTTAAAGTTCAGTTTCAAAAGCAGTTCATTCCAGCTAGGTCAGAAATAAAGAGTTCCTGTAAGTGAGATATAGATCATTTCATTTCACTTAGCAGAACAGTATTACTATGTTGCATTGTCAGGTTTGTCAGAACTAGAATAATTCAAAGAATCAATGGAAAATAAAGTATAGTGCGTTCTGTCTCATGAAGAATCATAGTTACCCATTTCAGACTACTTGGATGCTCCTTCAGAAGAATACCCAGCACTAAAAATACCCCATGGAAAGACAGCAGTTATGACTTGAGTCTAATTGTCCTTTTTCCCCTGCTCCTGCTCTTTTTTCTGGAACCAAAGGAGAGAGTCTGCTTTCTAGCACACAACTTTGTAACATGGCCTAAATTTCCATGAATGAGTAGCAGTTTTTTTGGGTGCCCAATTTGAAACACCTTAAAAAGGTCTGATTTTTAGAAAGTCTTGAGCACCCACCCTCTAAAAACTGGTTTCCTTAAAGGTGTCTACAGTTAGGCACCCAAAATCACTAGATTCTTTTGAAAAATGTGGGTTTTTATGTCTACTGTATATAGTAAACATAGCACTGTGCATATTGCCAGGCTGCTGTGTTATTATATCACAATATGCTAGAAACAATGGGTCAGGGCCTCAACTGGTGTAAATCACTGATGTCCATGGAGTTACATCTATAGGGGAGAATGGAATGGTAATGCTGTGTCATTCAGTGATGTGCAGAGGCAGTTCTTGTCCTATTTACACCAACTGAGGATCTGGGCCAAAGTGTCCCTTTTGTTCTTGTGTATACCACATCAAGAGAAGAAGGGCTGTGGTGTTGAAATTTGCTGCTTTATGTGAAGATATGTGAGAGATGAGAGAGTCACTCTGATCTGTGAGTACGTTGTTGTGTAAAGATTTTGTTAAAAAGCAAATACAGGATGGCGTTGGGGGAATTTGATTTATTTGGCCTTCCCTGGCTAAATGTCACACTTTAAGATGGCAAACAAATTTTCAACACTCTCGTGCTTAGGTTGCTAATTGCCATGGTAATGAACAAAGGCCTGATCCAAAGCCCACTGAAGTCCATGGATTTTGTAGCAGACACGAAGAATGGTCTCAAAAGGTGGGAAGATATTTTGACAGCCAGACCCATTGGTACTGGGAGAAGTTTGGAGGATGCTACCTTTCCATCTGTCTCCCCAGTCAGCTGGCTGGGCCAGCAGCTGCTCAAAACAATATGTCACTGTGCTTTTCAAAACCAGTGCCCTGAGAGCTCAGCCACCATGCACACTTGTAACAGGTCCAACCCAATTAGCAACCAGAACCTCTTCTCCCTCCCCATGTCCCTGTCACCACTTCCCTGTTCCTCAGATCTGTCTCTAACCCTCTAGAAGTTCTTCCTACACCACTTTCAACTTGCTACTAGTTGCCTCATCCTCCAAGCACCACCTTCAGGAGCTCCTCTGTCTGCTACACAGCAGCAACAGAGCAGGTACTTGAGAACTCCCCACTGCTCTGCATTCCTATTTTGTCTCTTTTCTAAGCAGCTGCTCCTTTCCTCCCCCAGTGTCCACCTCTGTTTCCCAGAATCCCACCACTGAACACACTGTACCTTCCCTACACCCATTGTTCCTGTCAGAGTACCCTAAAATTCACTTACCTTTCCCTCTGTCCAACTCACTGTCCTTTCAAAGTCTCTTTCTCCCCCACCCTCCTGCTGCCTGTCCCACAATCCTTGTTTAGCATCTGGTAAATTCTTTGTTAGAAAAGGAGTTGCAGTTGAAAATATGTTCCATTGGAGTCCAACTAGCTCCCAAAGACAGTATCAGACTTCCTTTACAAAAATTCTATACCTTAAAACCAGAATTTTTAAGGTTTGGAACTGATCAGTTAATGACCCAGATGTTTTACTATACTTCATTACACACTGTCACATCCCAATTTACTTCAGCCCTTCAACCTTAACTTTGCCCCTTAAAATTTGTGACCATATATGTGAAGACCAATATAACGTTATTAGTAGATTGTAAAACACCATTTCCCATTCAAGAGATCTGTTTCCAAATGCTGGCACATATTATAATACACAAAAAAACTTACAGATATTGGTTGATGTACAAGATGGTTAAAAATACAAATTTCCAAGGTCTTCTAAACTGTCCTCCAGATAGCAGGTTTGCAGCTGTACATAAGAAACTCATACTAGTACACAAATCTGCAACATTATATAATGAAGAGCGCAAACATCAGATTTTTTGGTTCATTGGAATTTAGTTTCTGATTGTCACTGTACAGTATGTCTCTGTTGCTTTTGTAACTTTGTGATCCAGAGTTTTGTTATTACATTACTAGAATATATGTTGTATATGTGTTTTCTTGATATGTTGAATGCATGTCGTCTAGAATGACAAAAACAATTACATAACACATATATAACTGTATAACATTGTTGATCTTTCAGATTATTGAAACTTCAGCTGTTCAGAGTAAAGTAGTGTTGATCTTCTCCCCTCCTTTGGCATCTCTCTGCTATACATGTACCTTTAAACGATGACTCAGCTGAACTGGAATAAATTTCTTATGTACAGCTGCAAACTAGTTATTTGAAAGATTTTTTTTTCTTTTTGGTAACTATCTCCTGTTGAGTCAGAAGTTTTGAGTGTTTCTTTTTCTTTCCATCCTGCATGAACCTCTCATTTGTTCTATTTCTATAACCGAGAATGATGCATAGTGTGGGTGCTTCTACGTTCCTTGGGATTAGTTCCATAGGTGAAAGTATATGTATTCAGAATGAATCAGAGAACTGATATCCTTTACCTCCCTTCTCTCTTCTTCCTTTGAAAACAGCTAAAATATGCTTGTTTTAAAATATCATTAATTTAAATACTTAGTGACTTTATGTTTATTTAAGAAGATTGGACTTCATGACACATAACCATCAGTAACCATTGTGTGCTGCACAATACTGCCATGTGTGTGCTTGTATGGACTTCTTATTTCTTTGATGACACAATCTCTTGAACTCCATTTTCAAATAAATAGATTAAGAGGTGAAGATGGGAATTCAACACACAGTGCAATGAAGAAAAAGAAGAAAGCAAGTTAAATTTTCTGGGTTGCTTATCCTTACCAAGAAAATGCAAGTTCTGTACATCTTGCTGTATAAAAATCAAAGTTAATTAAGTTACAGTAAAAAGTTTGACTACTTTTTGGGTACCATCATATAAAAATCTAACCTATCAAGCAGAATATTACTTTAGAACTGTCTACCTTATCAACCAAGCATATCCAATATTATTCCTAAGCATGCTAATTTTTCTGGCACTTCATAGCTTTAACAACCTGTAGGCCTGACTTGTAGTTGCAATTGGTGTAGTTACTGACACCAGTTCAAAGCGTGAGTGAAATTAGCAAATCCACGAAGTGCAGGGCAATGAAGAATCAAGCCCTGCATGTTGGAGAAGTCTTACTAGAGGTTTGTGGGTCACATAATGAGAGAGAGAGAGAAAGAGCTTCCAATCTCTCCCACAAATGGTAAAATACCTTCCCTTGTATTGAATAGATAGATTTTTAGGCACTTCAAAACTGCAGCCCCTTATGACTATGTAAACTTTGGGGGGAGGGAGAAGGAAGAAGAAGGTGAATGTTTACATACACACACACATATATACATACGGATGGGAATACATGATGGGGCAGTTTTATAAAGGTTTTGTCAGTGACAACAGGACTGACATTATGCTAATATACAGATGTAGAAGTAATTATAGATGTTACTACAAGTTAGATGTCTTCAAGTCAATAGGATCTGATGAAATGCATCTTAAAATCCTCAAGGAGCTGGCCGAGGAGATATCTGAGCCATTAGCGATTACCTTTGAAAACTCATGGAAGATGGGAGAGATACTAAGGACTGGAAAAGGTCAAATATAGTGCCAATCCATAAAAAGGGGAATAAGGACAACCTGGGTAATAAGAGACCAGTCAGCTTAATTTCAGTACCCGGAAAGATAATGGATCAAATAATTAAGCAATCAATTTTCAAACACCTAGAAGATTATAACGTGATAAGTAACAGTCAGCATGGATTTGTCAAGAAGAAATCATGTCAAACCAACCTAATAGCTTTCTTTGACAGGGTAAGAAGCTTTGTGAACAGGAGGAAGTAGTGGATGTGGTATATCTTGACTTTATTAAGGCTTTTGATACTGTCTCACATGACCTTCTCATAAACAAACTAGGGAAATACAACCTAGCTGGAGCTATGATAAGGTGGGCACATAACTGGTTGGAAAACCATTCCCAGAGGGTAGTTGTCAATGGTTCACCGTCAAGCTGGAAGGGCATAATGAGTGGGGTCCTGCAGAGATCAGTTCTGGATCTGTTTCTGTTAAGTATCTTCATCAATGATTTAGATAATGGCATAGAGAGTACACTTATAAAGTTTGCGGACGAAACCCAGCTGGGAGAGGTGGCAAGTGCTTTGGAGGATAGGATTAAAATTCAAAATGATCTGGACAAACTGGAGAAATGGGCTAAAATAAATAGGATGAAATTCAATAAGGACAAATTCAAAGTGCTCCACTTAGAAAGGAACAATCAACTGCACACATACAAAATGGGAAATGACTGCCTAGAAAGGAGTACTGTGGAAGGGGATCTGGGGATCCTAGTGGATCAGAAGCTAAATCTGAATCAACAATATAACACTATTGCAAAAAAAAGCAAACATCATTCTGGGATGTATTAGCAGGAGTGTTGTAAGCAAGACACGAGAAGTAATTCTTCCACTCTACTCCAAGTTGATTATGCCTGAACTGGAGTATTGTGTCCTGTTCTGAGTGCCACGTTTCAGGAAACATGTGGACAAATAGGAGAAAGTCCAGAAAGGAGCAACAAAAATTATTAAAGGTCTAGACAACATGACTATGAGAGAAGATTGAAAAAATGGGTTTGTTTAGGGAGGAGATGAGAAGACTGAATCTGGGGGACATAACAGTTTTCAAATACATAAAAGATTGTTACCAGGAAGAGGGGGAAAAATTGTTCTCGTTAATCTCTGAGGATACGACAAGAGGCAATGGGCTTAAATTGCAGCAAGGGCAGTTTAGGTTGGACATTAGGAAAAACTTCCTAACTGTCAGGGTATTTAAACACTGGAATAAATTGTCTAGGGAGCCTGTGGAATCTCTATCATTGGAGATTTTTAACAGCAGGTTGCACAGACACCTGTCAAGGATGGCCTAGATAATGCTTGCTCCTGCCTTGAGTGCAATGGACTGGACTAGAGGACCTCCTTAGGTCCCTTCCAGTCCTGTGATTCTATGAAACAGAGATGGGGAAAAAAGACATTTCTGGTCATCTAGTACAATGGCCGATCCCTTCAGTATCTTTTATAACATTTTTCCTATTTAGCTTTAAATATCAAAAGCAAGAGGCTTCCACCATGTCTTTTGGGAGACTATTGAACAGCCTGAAAGAATTAATTGAATGTAGAGAGAATTCTGATAGAACCCATTGAATTAAAAAGACTACTCATGGGCATAAATTCAGGCACCTGATTAAGTAGCTTGCTGAATCAAGGCCTTAATCTTGTTTAATAAATTAATTTATCTAGCTTCCTAATAATTTTCATTGCTCTTTTTTAAACTCTCTCTACTTTGCAAATTTCTTTTGGGTAATGACATACAGTGAAGTAAAAACAATATCCATGTTCATTTTCACTAGTTATACGGAGGAGGATTATTAATTCCCTGCACCTTGACATGATCCCTCTGTACATGAAACTGATAATCGCATTGTTCATTTTTACTGCTATATCACAGTGCAAATTCATGTCTAATTTTCAGTCACCTTTTTTCCTGCCCAAAGAGAGCATTAAAGAAGAGACGTACTTACCTTTACTAAACCTCCCAATTGTCTGGTGGATAACAAACCTAGCCCATCTCTCCTTGAATGCCAAAAGCCCTCAAATGTCTCCAGTTTAGCTGCCCAAACCTCTAGCTTTCCCCCTGGCATCATGTATAAGGCAGTTACATTTCAGTGTGCTGTAGATTTTTGAGTAACACTTAAGGCAGCATGAAATATACAGAGTCTCATGCTAACATTTATGAATTCCACTAAAAATGCTGATTAGACTGTTTAAAAGGCACAGGGGAAGATGAAAGGAATGGAGAGAGAGGTAATTCAGGGCCCACGACCACATGCTTTAGAGTACATATGTTGTACAGGATACAGGGCTGTGTTTACAGTATTTGGAATAATAAACGTTTTATTGTATTTTGAGCAACTTCCGTTCAGAACATTATTATTCATTTTCCCAGGCTTAACAAAATTGGTTCCAGCCAGTGGTGCTGAAATGTTAACCATGGCATGTCCAATGAGAGACTTAGCATGCTTAGGGTTGTCATTCATCCCATTTTTTGCAGGGCTGTTCCCATTTCTGTGCTTCTTGCCTAAATTCTAAAATCATAGCTTGCAAGATACAGATAATGCTTCATTATCTGACGATTAAGGGAAACCCCAATGAATCCTTTTGAATTTAATTTCTTCACTGTGCGTGTGTCACAACATTGAATTATGTCACAATGCAGAACATAACACAATGTAGTCATGACATGATGACTCAGCATTATGATCCTGCACTGTAATATGGTGATTTGTCCCATAATAAAATCTAGAAAGGTGCTAACTTCAAGGGCATCCTTCCCATGCTGAAATTGCTGCCTTTTTAAATGTATGTCCATGTTCTTTTCTCTCAAATGTTTAGGGCTTGCGGAATAGTTTAGGAGAGGGATTTTCGAAGATTCATTTTGTTTTAGTATTTTTCAATATTTGATGAATACTCTTGAATAATTTTTCACTAATCTTTTTTACTTTCCTCTCTGGGAACTGACTAGCTCCTAAAAACAGCCAGTTGTATTTCTTTAGTTTTGCCCAGAAATACTTGGGCACTTCGGCACAATTCTAAATGCTGCCTGATCATTTATGCTTATAAAGTTTTTTCTTCATTGTGTTCGTACTCCCTTTCCACCTCCCCCCCCAGCTCTCCAGACTAGAGAAAGAAATTGTCATGGCAACGTAACATGTTTACAGCCACTGTATTCCTAAGAATTTTGTTTTCGTTTTGAGTACAACATCTGACAGGTTTTTAGTATGAGCCATTGGTGTAGATATATCTTCTTTTTGTGCACATCAATGGTTGCAGAAAGCCCTTAGGTAAATGGCTATAAGGAGAACATTTAGTTACATTCGAAGCTCTGTATTTCAGGGGCAAGGGGCTCTTCCAAAAAGCAACCACTGGCATCTAAAATGAGCCTTTAAATATGAATAGACCAAAAGCCTGACCAATTTCATTTCCAAAAATCAACATTTGCATTCGCAGATTGGGTAATTCCATGCACATAAAGGTAATTATGTATGAGATTACAAATGTGCATGCACAAATTCTTGCTTTGTGAACCCAGTTGGCACATGAGCATACATATTTTGTAGGCACAGCTTCAACATTTGGTGCAGAATGTTCAGAGTGTAATAATCTGGGAGACCTTCAGCCTGTTTCATCTGAATTAAGTATTTGAATTTCCTCCTGTAAAGGTGTTTGCCTCGAATTTATACCAGTATGTTGGTGTAGGAGGGGGCAGGACTCTCTAGAACCTTCCCCCTCTCCCCCAGGTCCCACTGTCCATCATGTACCTTCTCTACTCCTCCAGTGGCTGCACTTGGGGGAGTTCTCTGGGACAATCACACCCTGGCAGAGGGCTGGTTCTTCCTCCCTTCCCCTTGTGGGAGAGTTGAGTCCAGTTTGAACAGAGGTCAACCTCTCAGACAGTCCTTGGAAAGAGCTTTACAGGCTCAGTCTTGCAAAGTCTGTTTCCCCTTCATGAAGTGCTTAACTTTGCAATCTAAAAAGTCTAACCTGTTTTGTATGTAATTAATTAGATAAATAAAGAGAGAGGGAGAAAATATTCAAAAGCGTGCATGCGCTGGTAAATACTGGGGAAAAAATGAAAGAAAATTAAATGAATTTTAAAATAATTTTTCCTTTCCATGTTTCCTCTAGCAAACATGTTTACTGAAAGAAATATTCAATGAAACAGTGAATTAGAAGCAAATATTTCAGAATATTAGTAGAAAGTGAAGTTTGAATGTGTAATGTGGAATATGTGCTCGAGAACTCCAATCTTTACAGTGAGGGGTCAGAAACTAACTTAATAGTTCAAATATTGGATGCACACAACAAACTGATTATGAATGACCTACCCATGATGAATTATTCAAATAAATTGTTAAAATGAATATTTTCAAATAACAAATAAAATGATATGTTGATATGTTGAGTTATAATCTGCAAAGAGGAAGAAATGTCAAAAACTTCTAATATGAATTATTTATTACAGTTTATCTGCCTAGTTTCTCTATGTATCCTGTTCACCACTTGATTACTGTAAACCTCACACTCACTCGGCTTGAGTATTGGATTGAAAGACTGAAGCTGCTGTTCTCAGGGGAGCCTGGGGACGAGGGATGCATATTGTCATAGTCATTTTTACATCCTTTCACAGAGCTGCCAAAAATACTAAGCTGTTATTGTGCCAGGTTTCCCAGTGGTTAGTCACTTTCACCCGAGGTAGAGATAACACGTCAGTCCACACTCAGCTGCTTAAAAACAGTGATGGATTATGACAGCATGTTTTGGGGTTTGTTTGTTTTTTTAAATGAATGTTATTTTATCTCCTCCCACTCTTGGGGCCCGAGGGCAATGCCAAGCAAAGGTGTGGAGTGACTTATATGTTAATATGGTGCAAGTAGGCAGTAGTAGTTAGTAATTTTTTTTTTCTGTGAGTGAACAGACCACATTTGCCCACCCTTTCTTCTGAGGCTCATTGGTTTTGATTCAGGAACTAAGCATACCAAAAAAAATACCCCCACCAAACAGAGCAGAAAGTCTTCTTGTTGTCAGTGTGTCAGTGTGAACACATCCATGTCTCATCAACTGTGGAGAATTCGGTACAAGATTGTAGCAGCATTTATTTATTTATATGTACAATACACTATGGAAGTGCCGGCCTAGAATCCAAGTGCCATGACTTCCAATTTAAAATAAAGTCACATACAAAAATTAAATTGCCAGTTATTCCTTATCTCAACCCCGTCCTTATCACTTGTATCTATCCTGATCCATCCCCAAAGCCTTGCTTGCACCTCGTTTAATTATTTAGACTTGTGTAAAACAATACCGTTCTGATCAGACACGCAGCAGTGGAGAATCAGGCCTAGTGTCCATAGCTAATAATGCAAAGTTAACTGGGGGGGGGGGGGGAATTCCTGTCTGACCATCATTCCTTAATTTTGTTTATAAACAAGCCATACTAGTTCCATTCCTCACTGCAGGAATGAAGGTTCTCTGCGGCCCAACCTTTATGTTGCGTCTCATTATGCATGCATAAAGAGCTCACCTCCCAAAACAGCCCATTCACAACCCATGACATTTAGGATCAGATTTTCAAAACAGCTGAGAAACCAACAGCTCCCAGCTATTGTTTTAATCGGAAGCTGATGGACACTGAGGCTTTTTTGGAAAATTTGGCCACTTACTTCAGATTCCTCCCTGGGAGCTGAGCTCTTTCCAAAATCTGACCAGAATAAGTTTAGAGCAGGTTTGAAAATATGACCTTTTGACATTTAAACTTGGAGTGCTTTTCTGAGTCCCTGCTTTCCAAGACAGCCTCCCATCCTGCAGGTATCACCTGCATTCTTTGTTACCAGATGTTTTATCTTTCATTTGATTGTATTAAAACACATTTTGTTGGATTGTGCCCATTTAACCAGCGAATTCAAATCGCTATGCAAGAGTAACCTGTCCTCCTTATTTTTACTATCATATCAATCTTTGTGCCATCTGCATACTTAACCAGCAAAGATTTTATATTATTATCTTGAGTGTTGATAAACATATTGAACAGTGTTGGGCCAAGAACTGATCCCTGGGGATCCTGCAAGTATTAGTCCCAAGTATTGATATCTCCCCTTTAAAAACCACATTTTGAGATCTGTCAGTGAGTCAGTTTTTAATGCATCTAATGTGTGCCCTATTTATCCCATATAATGCAAGTTTTTAATCAAGAGGTCATGTGGTACTAAGTCATATGTCTTGGAGAAATCCAAGTATACTGGAACACAGTTGCCTTTATCAATCACACCTGTAATCTTCTAAAAAAAAAAGGTCTGTTTGAGAAGAACTTCTTTCCATATAACCATGTTGACTGGCATTAATAATATTGTTAGCCTCAAATTCTTTGTTAATAAAGTACCATATTAACCGTTCCATTATTTTGTCTGGGGATTTGATAGCAGGATAACCAGTCTATAGTTCCCTGGATCATTGATTTTACCCTTTTTAAATACTGGAAACATGTATTAAGCTCTTCTGTAAGCACGAAAACAAAAGTTGGTCCAATAAAACATATTATCTCAGCCACTTTGTCTCTGGAAATGTAAAAGTCACCTCAAACACGTTACATGTCTTCTGCAGAAATTAAGTCGGATGGGGACTCCCCCTATTT
This sequence comes from Emydura macquarii macquarii, assembly GCF_026122565.2. NCBI lineage: Eukaryota > Metazoa > Chordata > Testudines > Chelidae > Emydura > Emydura macquarii. The sequence goes on from NW_027133667.1 coordinate 6,331,935, forward strand.
CCTTCAGAGACCCCAGAAATGGCCTCATCATATCTGTATTATGGAAACTCTGGCTTGGGTTTGTTTGCCAGACTAGTACATGGGAGAACAATTATTGATTATTCTTGCAAGCAACTTGTTTGACCTGTATCTTTAATAGTAAATAATATTGATTACCTAGTAGTATTTTTCATCTTCAGAGTGCTGTACAAATTGTAACTATTTAAATTTCACAATATCCATGGGAGGAAGATATGTGATATTTTTTCTGGTCATGACACTAAGCCACAGAGAGCCTAATTAAAATCATTTTTAAAAAAGCAATCCACTACTGCATGCACAACTGTGCACAAACCCTCAATCATTTGCATGTGCGTATGGTATAGGTGTACTTGCCTAGCCATTTCCTAATGCAAATATCCCACATGCACATGTAAAAGCAGGTCTGGACTGTAGCTCTCACTTTAAGAAAAGAGTCCTATAGGTTGAGTGACTTGGCCAAGGTTACCTAGTTACCAACAAGCAGACTCAGGAGCTTCTATCTCTGGTTCCATGCTTAATCCACTAGACTTTCATTTCTGCACCAGAGTGAAAGCACATTGTCAAGCAAGACACTGAGTCTATTATTTTAAAGCAGGATGAACTTCAAATGAATAGCTTTGTCATATAAGCATGTAAACACCACTCATTTGCCTGTGGTTAATTTGTCCTCTAATTAAAAAGTTCTCCTTTGTCTTAGACTGACAAATCAGCTCATTAACTGTTAACAGAAGGGGAAAAAAAGACATTGGCAGCTCAAAAGGATGTCTTTGTTCTGAATTGACTCTCCGGAACAGCAATACTACACTCTGAGAGAGCCTCATGATTTTCTTCAGCTTTTTTGCTTGTTCTATCAAGAGACCTTAGTGTGGGGATGTATGGGACTTGTTTGCATGAAGGGCCAGCACAAGGGCTATACATCACTCACATATGCAAAGTCTAACTTGTGACGGCTGCAACAGCCTGGATGACCTATTACGGTAGCCAGGGATCACCAGAGATGGCCCAGCAGGGTCACCTTTTCCTTCACCAACTGTAGGGTGAAGAGATGGTGTAGAATATGCTACAATGACTCAGGATCTGCTACAATGGCTCTACACCATCTTAGGGTCCCAAACCAGAGCAGAGATCCTCCAGAGTTTGGATCCTCCAGGGTTAGAGCAGCTTTATGATGCCAATGCCAATATGTCCTAATGCTGAGGAGGATCCAGTCCACCTACCCACTACTGCTGTGCTGACCACGTGGGCCTTTACTCTACTTCAAAAATAGTAAGGTTCCTTTGAAAGAACATGTTTCTGGCTATCATTCAGGAGGTATATGTCATTCAAAAAACATATTATGCATGGTGTGCTAGGATTGATCACAATTTTTCATACACATTGATTTTGAGAAAAAAATGAGTTTTTCACCAAAATGTTCAACTCAGTTTTTCTAACTTTTTTTTTACTCCTTTTTTTTTCAAACTGGAAAATAAAAGGGACAGGAGAATAAGAGTGAGGGACTTTTTTTTCCCATCAAATATTCTGAAATGTTTGTTAAAACAATGGAAAAAACTCATGACAATGTCTGGAGACAAAAAATGCAACTTTCATTAATAAAAATGATGGAATATCCTCACTGGTTTTCTGAACATCTCTAGTCTGTGCTTTACAAATGGTAACCTATGACAGTCAAAAGGGACGATAGGTGCAGCAGTGTGGCAATGACTGTCCTTACATTCTGTGTAAGTAGCTTAAATAATGAGTCATTAAGTTCAAGCCATGGCAAAATGATGCCATGATATATGTATTTCTATGATAAGTGCTATCTTTACAAACTCATTGTTGTTATTAGTATTTTTCTTTTGCCAGCTTTTATCTACCTTTCTGGAGCAGAGATTTTTGTGATGCCCTTCACTGTGATGTCTGTTCAGGAAGGTAGCTTGTCCAAAAACAATGTTCCACTGACTGAAGTGCAGCTTTGCTGATGCTAAATACTATTCTGGGTGCCCTTCAAAAAGAGAATTTTTAAAAATGATGCTCCAGATCAAAGAGTATTTAGAAGAAAAAAGAAAAATCACTGCTGGATCTTTTCTAGTTAAATCATTTTACACAAATATTACAATTTTTTCAGACCTATTCAATCAGCTCTAGTACTTCTAATACTGCATTAGAAAGTCATCCTCTATCTACACTTAGCACATGATGCCATTTGAAATTCAGCAAGATTTCCCCTGCTTTTGGAAGAGGAAATAGCCACAGTATCTTAGATAACACTGCATGGTAATTGTTGGTAAATATTGACTGAACTTCAGAAAGTTTGAAATAGTGTTTACATCCTAATATTCCTAAAGATTTAAATTAGTTTTGAAAAGAACCATTGCCTTTTCACAGTATTGTCTTGTGTTTAAGGACTGAACTGGGCTCAATTCCCCATTGTTCCCAAACTTCACATGTGAGTTTGAACAAATCATTTAATCTCCTTCAATTCCCTGTATGTAAAATGGAGATAATAATCCTTCTCTACCTCAAAGGGGTTCTGTGAGAATAAATTAATATTTGAGAGGACTCAAATACTACATTGATGGAAGCCATATAAATACTTGTATAGACAGCAAATGAAACTTCAGTGGGGGAAAAAGGAACATCTTCCTTTTTCCATTTTTCCTATTTTAAATATGACTACATTAAATGTGAAAAAAAAACACATTTTGTACAGTTTTATGATAATATCATATCCCATGATTCAGTGTTCACTGCAACATTTTTATTTAGTCTGAAATCAAAGTGAATGACCAGGAGATGCTTATTTCCTCATATACATGTTGCTCTTGACTACCAAAAGCACATGTAAAACTACAACAAAACAAAACAATGGAGAAAAAGATGAGGCCATATTCACCTAGTGTGGCATTTACCCCTGGGCAGAGGACCAACACATAAACCCATTCAGATCTTCAGGATATAGTCTAAATGCATAGACCTTCTGCTTGACTCTCTGCACAAAGGCGAGTTTTACCATTGGTGAATTTATCCTCAGTGAGTTTCAATTATTTGAGAAAGAGCAAGAAAATCTGCACCTTGATCTTTCTTTTGAAACTGTTAGATATGGGTTGTCAGGGAAGTGTACTTTAGCAGTCCTATTATAATTCACTTTATATGTCAAATTATAATTACAGGTTACATTACGGCATCTTTTGGAGCCTAATACCAGAGCTCAGCATGATAAGAATGTAAAAGTCTACAGGTTATTAAAAGGATTCATAATATTTAAAGTAAGGTTTCTGAGCATGGTTAGAAACAATACTATTCTGGATCCAGATTTTCAGCTGCTGGAAGTCATTCTTTCCCATTGAAGTTAATGGAGTGATGCTGATTTACACCTGCTAAGAGTCTGAACCCATAATAGTGTCTTTTCTAACTATGCTCACAAAACCTTTCATTAAATATTATCAATCCTTGTTGTCAGTGGACCTACACTGATTTTCACCAGCTGGTATCTGGGCCTTGGTCTAGCTGAATATGTTCAGATATAATGCAGCTTGCAATGTCGGAGAGAGATGCATGTTGTTAAGGGAGACAGGTAATTACAGATATGCAAACAATGGCAGTCAGGTTTTCTAACTTGTGATGCAGCTGCAAAGCATTGCCATAATTTACTTTATGTTCTAAATTTCATCCACCTGCACTATTTTTCTTCATGTTTCTCTTAAGGAAAAAAAATCTTTCTTTTTTGATGGGAGTCCAGGACTGCAGGCAAGTAGCTTACTTTGTGTCTGACACCCAGAAAGCTCTTGAGCTTTCCAGCAAGGAGTACGCATCTCTAGGTAGTTAAAGTTATGGGGAACTTTGTAATGGGAGGAACTACAAAGTAGCACCTGTGCCTGTGTGTTGTACTATTTCCTCCAACAATGCAGTGGAAAACTGCCCCATCACAGGGAAGGGGACAAATAAATCTCTTTCTATTTTCCTGTTTTTGGGGCAGTTAAAAAAAAAACAAACCCTCCCTTTCTGCCTTTTTTTATGTAGGTTCAGTTTATGCCATTGAAGAGAAAGACCAAGAGTGGAAACAGTTAAAGTGTTTACCCAGAGCTGGTCAAAGCTTTCTGAACATGACATTTTTCATCAAAATTTGGCCTTTTAAAAATTTTTGCATCAAAACATTACAATTTTAAAAAATTACACTTCGAAAAAATACTTTTAATAAATAATGTAACTTGTTCATGGGTCTTTATAATGATTTCTCTCTTTTTGTCATTGCTAATTTTTAATTTTTTTCCAACATTTTCTCAAATATTTCCATTTTTGAAAACAAAATTTTTCATTTACAAACAATTCCATGCAAAATGGACCATTGTGAAACACAACAGGATGAAAAACACTTACAAACTTGGGGCAATTCTTGTTTAATTCACTTTTTAATCTTTCGATCAGTTCTTGTTCCACCTTTTTTGGGGAAAGAACAGGTCTCGCTTTTGAAGATGTCATGTCATTCTTTCATAAACATCGGGGTTATTGAGATCACGCTATACCAATGCCAATCTTGAGTCTGAATATTCATTTGCTCTTTCCATTTCTCTTAATAGCTTAACACCCTGCAGTCCTTGCTCTGCACTTTAAGATCAAATTCTTGTGAGCAAAATTCTCTGCCCTAAATTACACTTCTTTGTAATAATTACAATGTTTAAATCTAAGGACAAGCACTGTAGTATGGTGGTTAGCAATTACATATTTTATACATACCAGTACACACAAACCTATAATTTATGGGTCAGATCCATCATGGCGTTGCTCCAGGTTTACATCAGTATAACTCTGTTGATCTCAACACAATGTCACTGGCATAAAACTGGAGTGACAAGTGGCAAATCAAATCATTAATTCCTATTGTCATGTGAAGTGCTACGGCAATGTAGTAATTTGTTGTAAATTGTGAGTACACATAAGTATATTTTTAATTGCTAAATCCTGCCCTCAAACCCGCTGATTCCACATGTTTAGCTGAGGGCACAAATTTGACTAGTAGGTTAGTCAGTTATGAGTACCTAGCTGCTGACTGTATGGTAATTACCTTCCCAGCCACTGGTATATTTCATTCCTGACCTTTCCTGTTCCAAGGTGGCCATCTCTCTAGATCCCCCTGGTGTCCAATCCTCTTCCTTCTCCAATGCCTTCCTTACACAACCCACCCTTCTCAAAGCTGTCTTTCCTTCCTCTTGCTGTCTCCTTTCCTATCCTTTTCTGACAGGATGGAATCTAAGCCCCCTTAGTTATTGGTCAACTAAGAAGAGGAAGAGACTCTCATAGCTTCATAAAGTAATACCTTTAATGAAGTTCCTAGTGTAACTTCTGGACTTTGTAGCCACAGTACTCAGCATAGCTGTCTGACAGTCACCTTCAGCAGGCTGATTCCTTTGCTTATGTAAAAACAAGGGGGTCTTTCTTCTGCCTGGTTAAGCTATAAAATAAATAACAGAAGAAATAGAGTGTTGTTGTAGCTGTTTCAGTCCCAGGATACTAGAGAGACAAGGCTGATGAGGTAATATCATTTATTGGACTAATTTCTGTTGTTAAGAGAGACAAGATTTTGAGCTTACACAGAGCTCTTCTTCAGGTGTCACAGCTAAATACAAAGTAGAACAGATTGTTTAGCATAAGTAATTACATATTTCAAGGGACCATCTTCAGACTGCTACAATGATCAACACACCCCACAACACACCTTTTAAGATGCATGGATACTACACATGCCTATCACAACATGTGGCGAACCTCATCCAGTATGATAACTGTCCTTATAGCAAGTATGTGGGGGAAACCAGACAATCACTATGCTCTCCCATGAACTCACACTGAAAAATGATAAAACACACCTGTGGGGGAACACTTTTCACAAAACCATCACTGTATATGTGACCTCTCAGTCCTCCGCCTCAAAGGAAACCTGCACAACACTTTCAAAAGACAAGCCTGGGAGCTTAAATTCATAATGTAGCTAGAGCCTAAAAATCATGGACAGATTCGATAGAGATGCTAAATTTATAGCTAATTACAACAATCTATAAGCCACTAACAACCTCCCCTCCAGTTGCTTTTTTTCCCCTCCTCCCTTCCCCTCCTCCCTATGATTGTAAGGGTGTTAATGGGCCAATTCACCTTGAATGGTCCCTTGAAATACGTTTTAATTACTGATGCTAACCAATTTGTTCCACCTGTATTTAACTGTGTCACTGACTATGTTTCCCAGATCTGAAGGAGAGCTCTTTATAAGCTTGAAAGCTTGTCTCTCTCAACCAACAAAAGTTGGTCCAATAAAAGATATTACGTCACCCACCTTTTCTCTTAGAAGAAATAGAAACAGAAATAAATATAGGCATAGTGGGTGTATCTAAAATGTTTCTATTGGTTTGAGAGATGTTACCAGTTCTGCTGATATCCCCCATTTTAAGTCTAGGGGATCTCTTTCAAAGTGGTAGCATATTTGTGGTGATTTTTTTAAATAGAAGAAACCTTTTTTAAGTACAGCTAATGTAGACAGATGGAAAGTGTGTGTGTGTTGTATAATATTGTCCTAAATTTCTGATGGTATATATGCATAAATGCAGAGCTGGTGGTGCTTTTCTCTAGTGCTCATTATTATAATATCTGAATGCTTTACAAATGTTTATTAATCTATTTTCACAACAACCCTGTAACAAGGGAGTTGTGAAAATAACAAATGGGGAGCAGCGGCACAGAAAAAGTAAGGCCAATATTGTCAAAAGTGTACACTAATGTTGAGTTTCTAATTTGAGATGCTAAGGGCCAGATTTTTCAGAGTATTTAGCATTATATAGTACTTTATATTTTCAAAGCACAGCTCCGACTGACTTCATTTGCAGATGGGCGTGCTTGTCACTTCTGCAAATCAGATTCGGAAGGCCTTCTATTGGGCACCCAGGAAATGAGAAACACACAATAAGTAGTCACCTGTAAAAAGTTTGCCTTAAATGATTTGCCAAACATAATATAGGAACTCTGTGGCAGAGGCAGGGAAGGAATAGAATCCAGTTCTTCAACATGGCACTCAACTTCTTCAATCAAGAGATCATCCTTTTTCTTCCAATCGCTCCCTGCTCACTCACTACAGACCTTCCAAGGCTGCAGCAAATCAGGCAGGGATCATACACTACCCTGATTCATCCCCAAGAGCAGGTCCATCCTATGTACTGAATAAGGCAGGGTTCTGTGTAAAAAATACTGAGCATGTAATTAAAGATTGTATCATAATGCATATGCACAAGGGGTCTGGATTAAGGTTACACAGGCTGCTTTCTGTAGTCCCTGAGGAAACTAGTGAAAGCAGCAGGTGAGAGCAGTTCATAGAATCATAGAATCATAGAATATTAGAGTTGGAAGGGACCTCAGGAGGTCATCTAGTCCAACCCCCTGCTCAAAGCAGGACTAACCTCTGCTATATCATCCCAACCAGGGCTTTGTCAAGACGCAGCTTAAAAACCTCTAAGGATGGAGATTCCACCACCTCCCTAGGTAACCCATTCCAGTGCTTCACCACCCTCCTAGTAAAAAACTTTTTCCTAATGTCCAACCTAGACCTCCCTCCCTGCAACTTGAGACCGTTGCTCCTTGTTCTGTCATCTGCCACCACCGAGAACAGCCTAGCCCCATCCTCCCTAGAACCCCCTTTCAGGTAGTTAAAGGCCGCTATCAAATCCCCCCTCACTCTTCTCTTTTGCAGACTAAACAAGCCCAGTTCCCTCAGCCTCTCCTCATAAGTCCTGTGCTCCAGCCCCCTAATCATTTTTGTTGCCCTCCGCTGGACTCTCTCCAACTTGTCCACATCCTTTTTGTATTGGGGGGCCCAAAACTGGACACAATATTCTAAATGCGGCCTCACCAATGCCGAATAGAGGGGAATAATCACTTCCCGTGACCTGCTAGCAATGCCCCTCCTAATGCAGCCCAATATGCCATTGGCCTTCTTGCCAACCAGGGCACACTGCTGACTCATATCCAGCTTTTTATCCACTGTTACCCCCAGGTCCTTTTCTGCAGAGCTGCTGCCCAGCTCGTCGGTCCCCAGTCAAGTTTTTAACTTGGATTCTGCTGCTAGGTTAATTAGCCTTCCAGCCAAATTATCTAGTGGCTCCTTTCAAAAAAGCGAATGTATTATATACTTTGGCATCTGTTTATTGGTATCGCTCACTACTGATGTGTTTATTTGTCTATTCATACACCTTCAGTTCAGAGCTAAGGTTTTGCTAGTTTGGCCTTGTTTATATAACAACGCTGCTGTTGCCTTTTCCAGATTCACATTGTTAATCTCCATTTGATTTCCAGGCACTGGGGAAATATAAAACTAATGTTTTTTTTATGGCAGGATGGTACTAATTTGGACCTAAATTAAAGGAATAAAAGGGATTGTTGGCAAGTCTTGTGTACTATGGATTAGAGGAGCAAGGTGATTACTCCATGAAACTAAAGCACTGGTGGAGAAAAGCCTCAATTTAAATGTGTTTTATTGTGTGCTGACTGACCCTCCTTTTACACGATTGTAAATGTTATTTTATTTGATTTGGGTTACAGAGCCAAGAACCCAACTGGGAGTGGGGGTTGTGTTATGGACATAAACTAAAAGACAGCCCCTATTCCAAAAACCTTATTATCTAAGGCTCCAGTTGAGCAAAGCTCTGAAGTACATGTTTAAGTTTAGCACTAAAGGATTTAAGGACATGCTTAAGCACATGCTTAAGTCCTGTTGCCTTCAATGGGATTTAAGCATGTGCTTAGCTGAATGGGGGCCTGCAATTGGACGTGCATGAATGGACCCTTGCGCTTGTGTGGAACCCCCTTACTAGAATACAGATCTGACCTTTAATGTGCACAAGATACTGCAGACGGGTGTGGAACACCACAGAGAGGGAAGAGAAGGGTGATAGCAATCAGAGTACAAGGTCGCGTGTCTTAGCTAAGAATCTGATCCTGCTCCCATAGAAGCAAGTGACAAAGCTCCCATTGACTTCCGTGGTGCAGGATCAGTCCTTAAGTGCACATTTGGAAGCCATTGTAATTCTATTTATTTTCTTAAGTCAATGGACAAGGGAGGTTAGCAACTCACTAACAGGCCACCTGCTCCACGATTAGTAGTCGGTGATTGACTGTGATCATTACTATGGGCAGGCAGGGGGGAGGGGGCCTTAAAATATGTCACATCTTTACATCTGTGTTAACGTATCCATACATTACACTGTAGTCTGCACATTTTCATGGTATTGGTGGGGATTAAAGGCAGAAATTTCTTTAAAATGTTGTGGTGGGTTCAGTTTGACTGTTATTCCTTTCATTCAAGAGAGAGACAAGATGGGTGAAGTAATATCTTTTTACTGGACCAACTTCTGTTGGGGGAAGAGGCTTTCAAGTCACACTGAGCTCTTCTTCAGGTGACCTGGCAGGCTTTCGAGCTACAGAGATCTCTCTTTGGGTGACTTGAAGAAGAGCTCTGTGTAATTTGAAAGCTTGTCTCTTCCACCAAAAGAAGTTGGTCCAATAAAAGATATTTCTTTCCCCACCTTTTCTCCTTCATGTCCTGAGATCAAGCTCTGCAAACAGCACTTTTCATTCATGTAAGGAAAGAAACAGTTGATTTTAACCACTACTTTTCTTGTCTTTTTTTGTGGGATTGAGGTGTCCTGATTTAATTTATAAGAAGAATTCTATTATTCTACAGTAATGGTCCAAAATATTAGGAGTAAAATCCTGGCACCACGGAAGTCAATGAGACTTATGCTGGTGGCTTCAGTGGGACCAGGATCAGTAAAGATACTGAAGTGTTTTGGATGATTAGTGTAGAATACTCTAGTATTTTCCCCTCAATTCCCATCCTTTGTCTTCTCTAGTTAGATAGTAAGTTTTTTAGTGGCAGGGTCTGTCTTTTATTATGTGTTTGTACAGTGCCATACACAGTGGAGCCCTGATCCTGATGGCAGCCCCTACGTGCTACCATATAATAATGTTTATTTGTTCCTCGCCTTCTGTGAAAGCAACTCTGGGTGTTTGTAAAGCACACTAGGAACCTATTTTAGCAACCTTTCTGCAATAAACTGCAGGAGTAGTATGGTGAGAATTGTTAATATTCAACAGAGCTGGTTGAAAAATGTGACTAACATTCACTTAATATAACATCAAGGACAAAAAATCTTATTTTTCCTAAAAATTATTATGGTTTAACATTTCCTCTCCACATGTGATGGCTTAATTAGCTTTGTTAATAATATCTGAATGAGGTGTTTTTTCTGTGCCAGCTAATTACCACACTGATTTTTGCTCATGAGTGTGACACACACTCGAACTCATTGTGGGGGGTATTTCCCTTTTTTTCCTGTTCCCAGATTTGAAACCTGCAAGGTTAAAGGCAGAGTCTAATGACACCTTCAGGGGCAGTCTCCTTTGAAGGCTAAGACCAAGAGCTTTGATTTCAGGTCACCCCCGCATGTGGCTGCCTTTAAAGTTCATCTAAATTAACATTCAGTGATATTTTTGGCAGCTTTGACTGCCAGCCAAATCATTACGGTGGAATAATAATGCAAATAAACTTTGCATAGCCCCATTAAATCATTAAATGCCACATTGTTCTGTAATGGGAGTGACATTTCATTATTTCTAAAGCATCAAATGCATCCCTGTGTTCGCTGCCAGTTATTACGTTTTCTGTATTAATATTGGCGGCAGAATGTGATAACGCTGGGACAAGCGAGGGGGAAATCTGAGGACTTGGGATATGCACTATAGATACCAGAAGTGATTGGAAAAGTACAGAGATAAGGGCATCAGAAAAGAACTGCTGCATGGGGTGTTTCACAGCACGTTTGGCTAAAGCTTGATCCGTAATGTTAATGACATGACTTTCTGATAATCCCAGAATGAAAAGATTTTTAGGTAATAATTTGGAGGTATATTTTCAAAGTCATTTTTAGCCTCATGATTCCCATTGACTTTTCTGGGTGCTGAATGGTTACAAATTCTGTGCGGGCCTTTGAAAATGTACCCCCACAGTGCCCTGTAGAGCACATGGCTTAAAAAGTAAAGCTGCAGGGCTTTTCAAGAGTTTTCTAAAGCCCAAAGGCATCTTTTGAGAAGGAGCCCGATTATTCAAAGGGATTTTAGGGCATTGTTTGATTCTTTGGCTTTTAATGAATTGAACGGCATTTCTACTGGTTAATTATTTTTTTTATAAAAGAGAAAAACATTGGATACTCCAAACAATGGCTGGCCAAATTCCATGATTGATAGAAAATCGGAACATATAATTTCACTATAAAAAGTACGGCAGACTGGCTGGCCCTGAGAGAGCCTGCAGAGCAGACATCACAATCTACCTGCAATTTGGGTATGTCTCCATCTGCAACTAAGGGATGATTGTAGCACAGGAAAGCTTGTGCTAGCTTTAATCTTGATAGGTAATTCTAGGTAACAAGAGTAGTCAAGATGTGGTGGCATGGACTTCCGTGTGGGCTAACTGTTCCAGTGCAAGCCTGCTGGGGACAGTGGGTGAGTATCCAGAGGTCTGTGGCTGCCATATTGGATCTAGTCCTCTGAAGAACCAGTCCCTGCAGCTGCTGAGGGCCAAGCTCATTGAAGTAAAGGGGAGCAAGCCCCTCTCCTCACATTCCTCTGAAAAGCCTCCCCCATCTTGGCTCCCAGCAGAAGGTGAGGCTGGGGTGTGGGGAAGAGGTGAGCAGGCCACTACTCTACAGAAGCAAGTGGTCAGGGAGCTGACATCTGGTAGGCAGAGCACTGAGTCCATTGTCATCAGCAATCCCTCAATTCGAGGATGATCTCTACCACGGACTTACATATGAGTCCTGAGATGATTCAGGAGTCCAATTCTGGAAGCATAAATCCACCCAAAATGGGTACAGACATTTCCCAGCATGTCAGTTGCTTGTAAGAAGAAAGTTCTTACTTTTTTCTTCCTTCTCTCTCTCTTTTCAGCTTTGAGGGTAAGATGTTTCTCCTCGAAGCGGGCCACTGCCCAGTGGAGGATATGACACCTTTGAGGTTGCTTGATGGCTTGCTTCTCCCAGTTTAGGATGTCCACATCAGTTTTCTTAAGATATGCTTTTAATACATCTTTGTAATATTTCCTCTGACAATCACAAGATCTCTGACCATAGGTGAGCTGCTAGTACAGAGCTTGTTTTGGTAGGCAAAAATCTGGCATCCTCACACCATGTCCAGCCCAGTGTAGTTGATGCATAAGGATCATTGCTTCGATGCTGGTGCCATTGGCTTTAGTGAGGATGCTGGTATTAGTGTGGAGATCTTCCCACTTGATGTGCGAAGGATCTTCCGGAAGCATTGTTGGTTTTACCTCTCCAGACTCTTAAGGTGTTGTCGGTAAGTCAACCAAGTTTCACATCCATAAAGGAGTGTAGGGATGACAACTGTCCTATACCCCTGAATCTTGGTGTCCTTCCATAGATCACGATCTGTGAAAACATGTCGGAGCAATTTCCCAAAGGAAGCACTTGGGCACTGGGTTCTACGCTGGATCATACTGTCAATTTTTGCATTTTGAGAGAGTTGGCTACCAAGGTAGCAGAAACGCTCAACTCTCTCCAAAATCTGTCCCTCGACAGTAATTTGTGGTGGATCATGTGCAAGACCTGAGGCAAGCTAATAGAACACTTTAGTCTTCTTGATATTAAGTGAAAATCCTAGGTTTTGGTAGGTTCGTGCAAAAAATCCAGTGTGGACTGAAGGTCATTCTCATTTTTTTTCTTTGCTTTGAGTATACCCCTTACACCTTGCACTGGCCAGCCAAACTAAGGTGATGTGAGGGAGGGGATGCTTCACTTGTTAAAGAGGTGTAGTAAATTAATGCCCCCATCCAGGAACAGGGGAAGCCAAGGGACCATAGCCCCATCACTTTTAAAAGTGGGAGGACTATGCCCTCCCACTTTTATTTCCTGCTTTAAGGGCCAGTGATGGGGGGGGGGGAAGAGGGGACAGAGGGGAGCAAGTGGTGGGCCTCGGGGGAAGAGGCAGAGTGTGGGCGGGAAGAGGCAGAGCGAGGTGGGGCCTCGGGGTGAAGCATGGGCAGGGCCACGGGGAGAAGGGTGGAGCACAGGCGAGGCCTGGGGTGAAGGCGGCACAGTGGGCAGGCCCATAATCCTGGCACCAGTGGCTCCCCCACTTTATGGGAGCTTCCAGTGCTCCTGTCCCCATCCCTGAAACAAGAAGGAGCAGGCGGGAATTGTGATTTTCCAGTGTTCCTCAGGAGGTTCAGCTGCATTCCTGTCAGAAGGCCGAGCCTAAAGCCCAAAATGTCTGCAAAATTCATGAGTTTTGGTTTTTTAGTTGAAAAAGCCTAACACAAATAGGCAGCACTTTTACAGCTTTGCAGCTCACCAAGAGATTTATTATTGAAGAGGCAAAGATTCTAGGGCTAGAAGGGATCATTATGATTATCTAGACTGACCTCCTGTGTACACAGACTGAAGGATTTCATCCAGTAATTCCTGCAGTGGAGGGAACTATTCTTTTCAGCTATGCCAGTAAATGCTATTAAGCCCAATAAATCATGGTTGAACTAAAGCATATCTTTTAAAAAGACATCCAGCCTCCAATTAAACTGGAATTTTCAAAGGAGCTTAGGGGGATTAGATGCCCAAATCCCATTGAAATGTCCCCTTTGAAAAACCAAATCTCCAGTGAAGGTAAATCTACTGCTTCTCTTGGTGAGTTGTTCCAGAGGTTTGTTCATCTCCTTGTTAAAAAGTTGCATCTTATTTCCCATTTGAATTGTTTTCATCTTCCAGCCATTGGATCTTGTTATACTTTATTGCAAGGACACAGCTGTGCCACAGTTGCACATTCATCGCTCCCAGAGAGCCCTTTACCTCCAGTGCCACATTGTCAAACTGACTCCACATACAGCAGTTAGCAAATGGGGCAATCTATTGCACATAAAGAGATGGCTTTCTGTGAACGGTTGGTTTGGGCTCCCAGATCTACAAAATTACTATTATGCTTTTATCATGTCACAGATGTCAAATTAATTCCAGCATAAAAACACCCTGATACCCAAGTGAGAGGAAATTGAACAGGTATTCGCCTGCAGGTCTGCTCAGTTCTTCTTTTTGTCTGGTAGAGAATAATAAGGTGCAGACAGTGGTAGCTGCATTGAGGGGCTGGGCCCCTTCCTAGGAAAAAGGTACCAATTTAATCTTTGCTGTCATGCAAAAGCACCTATCTGGGGTAACTCAGACTTGCAAATGGGGAGGGGGGGACTTTAATTTGGAAGAAGTGGCTGAGCAAGAATATCATATGGATTTCCCAATTCATCAAGGATGAGGCCATTGTCTCTTTTCTAACACCAATGCTCGATATTTACAGCTGAAACACTTGTTAAGATACAAATTTGGTCCGTATGTCCTATGACTGCCAGAGGCCCCAGACTAACTGGGAACCTTGGAAATGCTTCATAAACTGCCCAGGCCCATGTCCACTGTGTATGCTTTACTAACGAAGAGGAACTCCAATGGTGTGGAGTTCTTTATGGAAGCTGTGGAAGAGCATATCACAGAATATTAAAAATGCCTCCCTGGATCTCAGGCTACGCCTGGTACAGCAAAAGATTATATTCAAAATGTACTGGACACCATAGACGTTGTACAAGATGGGGGCTTTGTCCTTTGGTTTTTGGCACTGTAATAAAGAAAAAGGAGCCCTGATGCATGTGTTATGAGGCTGTCCAACAGTCAGGCAGCTGTGGAAAGAGGTGGACACAACAGTGAAAATAGAGCTTGACTTCGGTAACCAAACCTCAGCCGAAAATCATATCCTATGTTATATACCAAATATGGTGGTTTTAACTCCACCAGAAAGACTTCGGTTCTTGAGAGCCGCAATGATTGCCAAGTGCATGATTTTACAAAAATAGAGGAATAGGTGTATGCCCAGAATAGAGCAATGGTATTCAGACCTATCTGATTTACCAGCAAACTAACAGCTTATTGCCATAGAGAGCAATTTTATGAACTTGAAGAAATGTGGACCCTATTTTGTGATACATTTGGATAAAGCATGCTGAGCTTGATCAAATAATGCCAGACTTCCATTCCACAGGACCGCTCCCCTTTTTCTCCTCCCTCTTCCCCCACTCCCTGGTCTCCTCCTTTCCTACCTATTTGTGGTTTTTTCTTTTATTACCCCCAGACTCACATACTAGATCTGTATAATATTGTCTGCTTTTTTGTTTATTCTATCTTGCAGCTTTGACGCCTTGTAAAGCTGTGTAATTGTATTGGCTATGCTGTGAAATATGCAGTATTTTGGTAACATATACAAGCTGTGAGTTGTTTATCTTTTTGTATTTGTTATTATTTGTTTCTTTATAAAAATTAGTTTAAAAAACCCATATTGACCCATATCACTCTAACACTTTATTAGTTCTTTAACTGTAATTGTAATGGAATTCTAAACTCTACTATATTGATAAGCCACTAGGCGGTGCTGTGTGTGTAACAAACCTTATATCTGCTCACTTCACCTTATATATGCCACATGGCGGAGCATTAAAAGATCTTGTGATGAATACATGTGATGTGTATAAGCAAGTTATATGACCAATCCATATCTTGTACAGAAATACATGACATGGTGTGAGCAGTGGGAGTCCTACAAGATGTATGTACACTATATGGTTCAGCATTGCATTCTTAATGAAAAAATCTTAACCCCTTAATGAACAGAACTATGCTGTTATAGAGAGGAAATGTTATGCTGTAGTTTGGGCTTTTAATTTAAGCTTTATCTGCATAATAGAAAATGTAAGGTTCTAATGGATAGCTCCCTGCTAATATGATTGTACCAAGCCAAAGGGGCGAATTCCAGATGAGCCTAGCTCTCCAGGATATAGTCCAGCACAATGCCTGATGGAAGACAACTCAGAACTACTGTTCCAACACTGGAAAAGAACCTACTTCCAAAGTGGCCAGACATGGAGAGAGTAGCCAAATTGAATAAAAAGGCCATAAAACCTTTTACAACAGATGTCACTCAGTTAGAGAACTGCCAGGTCTAGAATCTGGTGACAAAACTTATTTAAGCTCACCTCAGCCATACCTGTCAGAGCATTAAAGGATCTTACGATGAACACACCTGGTGTGTATAAGCAAGCTCTGGGACCAGTCTATATCTGGTACAGATGTACATGACAGTAATAAATAGGAATTCTACTTGTATCCTTTACAGTTTAAAAATATGAGGCAGTTCAACTGGTGTTGAATGAGGTTCAGTATCTTAAATAGACCTGTGAGTCCTTGGTAGAAACTGGAACGGGGACAAGCTGTATATATTTAAAGAGACTGTCAATGCATAGGAGCCACTAATGTAATTTACTCTTATTTTAGCCCACATTTGCTTTGACATTGGACAACAGGTCTGAGAAATTCTATTGTCCACCACAAGAAATGAAAATGCTCTTTGGTGGAATGAGACAAAAGAAAAAAATCAGTGTCATTTAGACAAAAAATAAAAGAGTGTTTGAGAACACTAGGCTTCTATTAGGCTGGTAATAACAGTTTCAGTGCTAGCAGCAATGCATTGCCATTTAATGGCTCACTTATTAACTTTCAAAATCAGCTAAGCTTTAATTTCATCTTGGCTTCTGGATGCCCCAAAGGAGAAGTCAATAGCTGCACAAGCCAACTGGAGGGATTAAGCTGAGTGGAAACAGGGACTTTGCAAGCTTCTGGCCATGAGTCCACAAGGTTTAAATGCTTAGTCTACATGATATTCTTTCTATGACCCCCATCCCTTTTGCAACATTTCCTACCCTGCCTCATCATAGAATGATATGGTGCAATTACAACCTTTAGAAACCATGCATCTGTTGTCGCCATCTTTACTTTTTTACATAAGAATAGATGCTGCTGCTAATAATGAATAATTCTTAGCACCTTTTTTCACCTGTAGACCTCAGTACTCATTTTGCAGATGGGGAAGCTGAGGCACGGCTGTGAGGTGTCTTGCCAAAGATGGTGGTAGAGCTGGGACTGAATCAGGGCTCTTGACAACTGTAGATTTCTCACATCTGCCAGTTCAGTTCCCTATCTACTGGTTCATGATGACAATCTACCCTTCTTCCCAAAGATTAATGTATCAAATGAATGCAGAGGCAACCCAGAATTCCAGTCCTTATACTCCTCTGAATTCTTGTGTAACTCCAGGGATTTGATAAAGTGGTATCAGCGTGAGCTTAGAAATGGGTCCCACAGCTCTGACAAATGAGCTCTTCAGTTAAGCAGAAGTTTAATAAATTGAGTCAATAATGATCTGTGCTAGGTGCTATGGAACTTACAGGGCAATAATGTAAAACCCTAAATGACCTCAGTTATTAGTACTCAACCACTGAGAAGCCTTCTGGTATGGCGATATCATTCAAACTGACCATTTGAATTATGCTGAAATGTTTGACTTGGTCTGTCACATCATAAAACATCCACTTGTGACAATTTGACTTTATCCTACCAGACATTGTCTCATGCTTGAGGGAAGGTTGGAAGGTTCTGCATTGTGTCTATTGGTGGTTAGCCTATGTTACTTAAAGAGTGGTTCTGAACAGCAACACTCCTCCTTCGTCCAAGATAAAATAAAAAGATGGCATGTGAGGTTCATTACGCTACGTGTGTGCAATTTTCACAAATACTGAAGTGACTTAGGAGTTTTTCCTATTCTCAGACGTGACTGAGACAGTTGGATTCCTAAGGCCCAATGACTTTCAAAGTACCATCGAAAAACGGGACATAGGCACCTTTGAAAATGTGACCTTATGTCTCTGATGCCCGTGGGAAAATTAGACCCAAATCCTACTTGCTGTCACTTATTGAATCTGCAACTTGCTATCAGAAGCTGGAATTGAAAGGCCATGTTCACTCCAGGCTTTGTTCTACTGGGGAAAGTTGTGATGGCATAAGGTGCTTTCAACCTCTCTTTTCCTCCGTGTCTCATTGGAAACTCATGCCCTGCCAAAAGTAGGTACTTCTTGCTGGAGTTAGGACAGGGCAATTTGTACCTATATTTGTCAGTGAGGGTGAATCTGGACAGATGTGGTTGTCAGTGAATGGATCCTCTTTTATCAAAATCTAACCCTGAAATGATTGGAAATAAAACCCATAGCTTTTAGTCAGAACTAACTTTTTTATTACTTTTATTCTAATTGACATGGAGCAGACTTAAGTGCGGCAGTGAGCTCCCTGCAGCTCCAATATATGCAAGAACAATGCTGAAACAGGGCCCCACTGCAGCCTTCTGTGCTTTCCCAAACATGACTAATGTCAAATAAATAGAAAGTGAAATCACTCTCCTACTATGCTCACAGACTCATGGACTCATAGACTAAGGTCAGAAGGGAACATTATGATCATCTAATCTGAACTCCTGCACACCACAGAACCTCACCCAACCAATCCTGTAATAGACCCCTCACCTACGGCTGAGTTACTGAAGTCCTCAAATAATGGTTTAAAGACTTCAATGTACAGAAAATCCACCAGCAAGTGACCCATGCCTCACGCTGCAGAGGACAGCAAAACCCCCCAGGGCCTATGCCAATCTGCCCTGGGGGAAAATTCCTTCCCGACCCCAAATATGGCAATCAGCCAAACCCTGAGCATGTGGGCAAGACTCACCAGCCAGACACCTGGAAAGAATGCTCTATAGTAATTCAGAGCCAATCCATCTAACATCCCATCACAGGCCCTTGGGAATATTTACCGCTAGTAGTCAAAGATCAGTTAGTTGCCAAATTAGGCAGTGCCGTCATACCATCCCCTCCATAAACTTATTAAGCTCAGTCTTGAAGCCAGCTGGGTTTCTTGCCCCCACTGCTCCCCTTGGAAGACTGTTCCAGGACTTCACTCCTCTGATGGTTAGAAACCTTCATCTAATTTCAAATCTAAACTTCCTGATGGCCAGTTTATATCCATTAGTTCTTGTATCCACATTGGTGCTGAACTTAAATAATTCCTCTCCCTCCCTGGTATTTATCCCTCTGATGCTGGGAGTAGGGGCAAAAAAGTCATCATAACAATCTTGCAAGGACACAGAAAACCTTTATTATTTGTCACACTAATACACAGTGCATCAGCATCAGACTACCCATACTCTTAAGTATTTTGAGATCTAATACTAGTATGAGGAGCCCAACACGTCAGCATCATAAAGTATATTAGGCAAGGGGCACTTGATGGCTCAGGGGCTTGACAATGGGCCACGTTTTCACCTTTCGGTCATTGGTTCAAATGTTGCTCATCTCTGTGGTGACCAAATAGTGTTATCATTCGTTTGCTGTTCAGCAGTCTCTGTGAAGTAAATTAGCAAAGCCTCAGTCTAGTTCCTGGTGGACAGAGGTCCACATTACAACGCTACCCGATAGCTGTCACTATTTGTCACCCTTGCTGGCAGTCTCATTACAAAGGATAAAGACTGAATCAGCCTGGAGACTGAATCACATAATCACATGCAGAGGAGGCCTTTTAATGTCAGAGATGAGGTACATTGTTGAGACATGGGGAACGTTGTTCTGATGGAAACCCGCCTTGTGTGTAGCAACCTGCATGGAATGTGGAGGAAGGAGCACAGGTTGGAGGAAGCACAAGGAAGTCTGTTTGCACATGGTTTGAATACTAGCTGCAGTTGCAGCAACTCTGTTTATAGTTCACTTAACAGAGAGCCAGCTTAATTTTTATAAGCATGGAGTCTTTTGATGTTATTGTCCGGCACTCTGTACGTGAAACACCAGCGACAGATACCTGTTCTATGGCAAGAGATTTTCACTCCACAGCTGTCTGTCTTACCTCTTTCAGAAGCACTAAAATCACATTTAAAAAAAACCCAACTTGAATAAAGCATATGAAAAACAGCATGTAGCCTGACAGGAAGAGACTTTTTAATTGTACTTTTGTCAGCAAGATTTATAGGGCCTTATTCCCAACTGGTGTCAAACAGAAGGCAGTGGAGCAATGCTCATTGACACCAGCTGACAAGCTGACTCACGATGTCTAATTGAAATGGGGTTGGTAAAGACTCTTTCCCCTTGTTTGTGTCCTTTTAAGAAAAGAGATATATGATTTCATGGCCAAAAGTGAGAATATGACACATTATTAGGAAAAGAAAGCAAGGCACACAGGCAAATCTCTCCCCAGAATCCAGCTCTAACTACAGTGTTAGCATAATGGATAATTTTAACTACTCTTAAGTAAAAGCAATTATATTAGCATATTTCATAGAATGTACCCTCTAGCTCTCCTTCCAAATAGGCTGTTCTCCCAGCCAATACTAGAGCAAGAGAGAGAAAATTTAAAAAATATAATGCCTCATTATGCATCTGCACACCTGTGCCGATAAGGTTTTAGCACTGAGAAAATATCCATAGGTAGTTATTGTGGTGAACCAGCTCATTTTCCAATGTCCTTAGAAACCAATGCTAGAGAGAAATTGTTCACAATAACTGAACAGATTAGCTAACATTTGCCTGGTTTTGTTAGCCTACCTGCCCCATCCCAAATCACTGCATAAATTGCATTGCTGGAAGAAGGGAAAATATGCCTGCAACCCTTGTTAACTTGGTAGCAACAGCTGAGTTAACAATACACTTACACATAGCCTTTGAAAGCCTGCTCATCATGAAAGGATTGCTCACTCCTCTCTGACTTTAATCCCAGGGAATAGATCTAAATTAGGTGCACTCAGTGAATTCAGAAGTTGATAAATAAATAGTTGGAAAGCTCTAGTCACTTTGTGGTCTCTCTTTCTCTAAAGATGAAGTAGCTAGGCTTAAATGGTCCCTAGTTCTACAATCACTGTGAAGGACAGTGAAGGTCACAGTGTAATTGTCCATATTAGGGGAGAATGAATAGATTAATTGGATTTAGAGACTAAAATGTGAAGTCCTTCACAAATGAAAGATTTGCAAGAGCCGCACACTGAGAAATTCATATTTCTAACATTAACTGTTCAGCATTTCATTCCTGCCTTTCTTACCATTCTTACCCTGAGGTGATTTAAGCAGTAGTGATTACAAAATAGGTCTCCGCCTACCCAAATGAAAGTAAACCCACATCTGAAGCAATGGTGAAAGGTAGGCCCACCAGCTTCTCTGCACCCAACATCTCTGGTTTAGCCAGATACATGCGTCCCACTAGCAATTTCTACTGTTACCTTTCTCCTTTTCAAATAGAAATATCTTCAAGTCATAAGATTTTGATCCAGACCTGATTTTAAACCTCCATATTTAACATGTGCAGATTTTTAGCTCAGTAAAGTAGATGGAATCCCAGTTGTTTCAAAACAAAAGCCATGCCATAATACAAACAAACGAGTAGCTGTGTTACAAGGGCAGTTTCCACCTTATAATGTTTCTCCAGTGACAACAGTTTTCTAGATAAGTTTCTGCATGCCCATTAGAGCTCATCCTGTGGACTCACCAAAAGTTTGAGGAAGGGGTTGTTGGTTTGGTCCATTATAAAGGTAAGAGCTATTTTCAAAATTTGGTCTGGAACGAGATTCAGGGAATTTTGGTGTTTTGGAATCCCAAACTTGGAATTCCAGTCTTTATTTTTAAATTAACCTCCACTGTTTCATTATTATTAATTATAGTGCAATATAAAAGACAGGTCTCTGCTCTGAGGAGTTTACAATACATTGTAATTCATTCAAATACAATAGGAACAATAAAAATCAGGAGCAAAAATTATGGAACAACCATTGCTGGTAAGGAATTTATTACTGTAAAAATGAATGAAACTATTAGGATAGTTTTAAAGAGGGATGTGAAGAAAGAGAAGGTATGTGGGAAAAAATGAAGGTAATAGTGGGAGTAGGAAACAAAGAGATGGATAGAGGACAAAACTGGAGAAGAGATGCAGGTAGGAGTGAATAGAGCCTAGAAAGTAAGAATGAAGAGCTGAAACTTAATGTGGTAAAACAGACAACGCACATAGAGCTTGAGAGGGAGACACAAATCCTTTAGCATGTGGAAACAGACTCTTTACAATATTGAAAGAAAAATAATTGACCAAGAATGGACAGCCCATCTAGCCTCAGATCTACAGATAATTGGAAATATGCAGGCTGCAAGACCAGTTCAGCAGAGATGGAATCCCAGTCAGGTCACAACAGAAACCATGCCATCAAACAAACGTATCAATAGTTACATTATGAGCAGAGTTGCTTATTCTGAGGTGTCTCCTGAGAGCATAGCTTTCCAAGTTTTCTAGAAATAGTCTCTTCCTTTTAGTACACCCCTAGATTTTGTCCTGTGGACAATGCAGCTGAGATATTCACTGCAATATCTCCCAGAAAAATGGTGCACTCCATCTTAGACACTAGCTACTTTTTGGTCTAAAAAAAGAAGTAAAATACTAAACTAGCTTGTCCATTTGGATGTAATTTTGTACATCACTAAATTTGTTGGAAAGCCTTTTGCTTTGAAAATCAGCAGCTGATGGAACTTTAAAGAGATTGGTATATATGGATAGTTTATATACTGTACTTACTGGAAATACGTAGCTAGCCCAGCTGCCCACAATGTAAAAGCAAAAAATGAAATGAATTCATTAGCGTCTTGTTCTATCCCCAACTGGAAGATAAGCTCTAGGGGAAGAATTCAGAAATAACTATTTCCTGTGTATAAAACAAAACCCAAAGAAAGATATGGAGAAAAATATAAAGTGATCAAAATCAATATAGATCAAATCAGCAACAGAAGTGCAAAAATACATATTTCCCCAGGAAAAACACATTTAGCTTCGCTTAACTTGAAGGTGTATGAGAGCACGCCAAAATCTAGCTTTCAATCTCTTGTACTCATATGGAGCTAAACTGTGTCTTGAGATATGCAGAAGCAAGGCCCACTGGAATCAATTTAAGATGCCATCATGAGTTTAATAGCAGAATTTGCCCTATCACTGATATTCTCCTTCTGCAAGGATTCCTCAGTTAAATGAACCAGTCTGGCCAAAAAGAGGGAACACACTCACATGAGAAGTTATATCGGAGTTGAGATAGTTGGAACATTTCCTATTCAATTTCACTTGATTTAGTCAGGGTGGAAGCAGGAGGGAGGGCAAGACCTTCTCACAATCTGTAGCCTAGTAATTAGGCCACTGAACAGGGACGTGGGAGGCCCAAATTTATGTCAGTCTTCTGCCTATTTCAGTGTGATCTGGAATTAAAAACTGCTCTACTGTCCATAGGGTGATCAGATGTCCGATTTTATAGGGACATTCCCGATAGTCGGGGCTTTGTCTTATATAAGTGCCTATTACCCTCCATCCCCATCCCGATTTTTCATACTTGCTATCTAGTGACCCTAACTAACCGGGTGGCATAAACGAGTACAAATAGGACAGGTATTTTTTTCTTTCTATTGTATTCAACCAGATATACACTCCAAAGTTTTGTTGGCATAGCTGTGTCAGTCAGAGGGCATGAGCTATCCCCCTACACCACCCCCAACCGACATAGCTAGACCAGCCAAACCTCCAGTGTAGATGCAGCTATGCTGTTAGAAAAGTGCTTCTGGAAGCATGGCTAATGTCATTCAGGGGAATGGGGTTGTTATGGCAACAGAAGTACTCTCAGCATAAGCTGAATCTACACTAGGGGCTCTGACAGTATAGCTATACTGGCCAGGCCCGCTGACAGGCGGGGATAAGTAGGGCAATTGCCCAGGGGCCCGGTGATTTAAAAGGGGCCGGGCAAATGGGAGGATAGATACGTATCCTCTTCTCTTCCACACACACACCTCCCTTCTCCTGAGGCCCTCGCCACTCACGCTTTCTGCACCGACCCTGAGCTGAGCTTATTTATCATGTGCCATGCAGGTTCCCGGGCAGCTGAGGAGGCGGTATCTGCTACTCAGCTTCCCAGTTACTGATTAGTACATCAGTCATCTCCCTGGGGAGTTCAAGGGACCCGGGAAGCTGAGTAGCAGATACCGTCTCCTCAGCTGACTGATAACTTGCATGGCACATAATAGGTAAGCTAAATCTTCCGGTGGAAGCCCACTCAGACCTCAGCCATCGTTTTTAGGGGGGGGCCATTGACTGCTATGGCCTGGAGCCAGAAATTGCTGTTGGTGGGCCTGATACCGGCAAATGACTTATAGAGCAGACAAGGCCTTATTGACAATCATTCTTCTAAATACCTACATTTTTAATTAACTGCAGCTACTGATAAATGACTCAATCACTAAAATAGCACACCACATTGCAGAAACACCTTTAAAAGTTAAGATAATTTCAGCATATAATTATACACTTTGTTTACTACATAATGTCTGCTTGGCCCTTCAGTCTTACTTTTTAATATATGTGCTATATACATCCTGACTACTACATGAAAGATTTATAGGAAATGGTCCAATTACAGCACAATCCTATTGTTAGTTAATCTCCCATCATTGAGGTAACAGTTCTCTTGGAAATCACTAAAACATGCTGTCATTTAATCACAGGTTTATAAGCATATTGTTAAATAATTAAATGACCCAGATGCCTCAAATGAATGATCATGCTAGGGTGACCAAATATCCCAATTTTATAGGGATAGTCCCGATATTCAGGGTTTTTTCTTATATAGGCGCTCATTATTCCCCACCCCTGTCCCAATTTTTCTCACTTGCTATCTGGTCACCCTAGATCATGTACAAATATAAAACTCTGTGTAACACCTCATATCCAGATTCTGGAGGAAGAAGTAAAAGAAAAAAAAATATTTTATTTGCCTTTCATTACAAAGCTTCTGAGAGTCTATCATACTGAAGAGAGACAATTAATATTCATAATGACAAAACTAAGTGATATAAAAAAACCAAACAAAGCAACAAAACTATCACACCAATAATAATATCTTGCACTTTTACAGAACCTTTTAACTGAGGATCACAAAAAATAATAAAAATAGTTGGATAAGGATTGCCATTTTTCCTTAGGTAATCATAATGTCATCATGAAATTGTGTCAGTAGGAAGCAATGAAACTTGTTGATGTTGCATGAAAATGTTTTCCTTGCACACATAAATGTCCTTTGACCAGTGCTGGCTAGGATGTAGAAACTTCCTGAGAAAAATTAGGATGACTTAGAAAAATCCAAAATGGATAGCAACCTTTGCAATGATGGAGTGTGGGAGGTCAGGTCTAGTGGTCAGAGCAGAGGCTCAAAACCAGAGAGAGCATCGGGTACCAAGTCAAAGGTCAGAGCCAGAGACAATATCAGGAGCCAGGCAAGGGGCCAGAGACCGTGTCAGGAGTAAAGGGGAGGAACAGAGGCCTGCAGTAGGGCAAGAAAGCAGGAACTGGGAGTAGCCAGGTATCTGGGGTGGGAGGACAGGAACCAGGAGCAGGCAGGAATGCAGGGCTCAGGAGTCAGGTAAACAGGAGGGGTCCATAGTCACAGCCAGCCAAGGATTCCTCTCGTTGCTCAGATAACTTCCTGTTGTTACTTGGTTGATATAGATATAGCCAATGAAGGGGGCTGGACGTTTTTTCCAATCAGGAGCTTTGGGGGTGGAAATCCCTGCAAGCTAGACCTTCCCTAGTTACGTAACTGAGGTGGTGGGTAGCTCATGGCTTGAGCGCTGTCTGTGGGCCTGGGTTCAAGGCCTGTGATCCCTCACAACCTGTGGGGCTGGCAGGTATTACCATACCAGGTTGAGTAACATCTCACTCTGTAAATAGTCCCACTGAAATCAGGGCAGTTGATTCTTAATTCTATTGAATTCCATAGCGTCACAGTAGTATATATCAATGAGAGAGGAGAATCAGGCCCGATGAATCTAAATGGGAAGTAAGATGCTACTCAGAGTGAGCCAATTAGGCAGCCTCTGGGCCTTGAAGTAAGCTCTTTGAGGCAGGGACCATGTTTTCCGCAGTGTCTGTAAAGCACCAAGCACATTTGATGCTAAGCAAAATACTATGATTAATAATGATGGTAATTAATGGAGGCAAATTAATGTTCTGAGCTATGAAATAGCCAGCCTTTTATTGGACTTGTCTTAGTGCACGAGAGGAATGCAATTTTGAAGAGAAAAGT
Source organism: Emydura macquarii macquarii (assembly GCF_026122565.2). Lineage (NCBI taxonomy): Eukaryota > Metazoa > Chordata > Testudines > Chelidae > Emydura > Emydura macquarii. Next base: position 6,358,032 of record NW_027133667.1, read on the forward strand.
TCTCAAATCAATCTTCTTCTGCACTTCTTAATACCATTTAGACACTGTTTGGATTAACTATGCTAATGATTTTATTAAAAGTTTTTGTCCTTCACTGAGCTCTTAGAAAAATATTCCTCAACAAACAGAGCTTTTCCAAAATATGTAATTTAAAATAATCCTGAACTCTCCACCTGCATGAAAATTGAAGGCTTTACAGGCTACTTTCCATGGCTGTAGCCACCTGTATATATTTTCCCTTCATTAATTCATTGCCTTTTGTGTAATCACACTGTGTTCTTTATTTAGTGTTTTACTGATGTTGTTATTTTGTTTTTCCCCTCAACCTTGGCAGGCATTCCATTTTATTTTTACTTTATATAAAATATAGTTTGCAAATATTGGAAAAGAATTTGCATGGACTAGATGACTTAATAAGCATGATTGTCCTTTCATTTACATTAGTCCACTGACTTGGACTCAATTCCCAATTCATGTGCAAAGGAAAGGTGGATCCCTAAAGGCAAATCCTCAAAGGTATTTCACTGAAATCTTAAATTTCATTGAAATTAATGGGAGTTATGTGCCGAAATAACTTTGCAGATCAGGGCCTAAATGTCTTGTCTGTCAGATGTTATTCTCCCCACACAATACAACAGGACTCCACTGAAGTAAAAGGAATTACAGTGGTGAGAGAGGGGAGAGGCAGGCCCACAGTTCTCAATCAAATCTGGATTATGGTTTATTTCAAACAAACATAAAATTTCATATCACCCTCATCTTTCAGACAAAAGCATGCATTATGTCAATAAACTCAGGATGTGAAAACCAGCCTTATTAAAGTCAATAGGAGTGTTGCCCTTGATTTCAGTGCGGTCAGGATTTCACTCTTTTGAGCCAATTAGACTCAAATTCTACAGATGATGGATTTTCTCTAATATGAGTACATTCCAGTGGCAACTTGCCAGATATTTAAATCTAGGGACTATTAGTTTGGAAACTACAGCTGTATTCAAATGTCATAGTGGTATATGGGGTGGGAAAATGTATAGTAGGTCCTAATCCATGTCCAATTTTATAAATTAAAGTCAACAATTTAAATTTCATCTAGAGGCAAAGAGGAAGCCAGTGTACTACCAAGTATTTTTGAGGAATAACCTTCTGTAGCGTGCACTGCAGTAATAACATCTAGGAGTCACAGTGTCATGGATAACTGTGGCAAAGTCCAGATCTTGAAATGTCTCAGTCAATTTACCAAAGGTAAGTGAAAATTGATGCCTTGGACCACTGATGGCACTTAGAAATCTCCAAACTGCAATCCTTTCCCCAGCTCATGCATCACATCTGTCATGTCTGGTTTAAGCTTCAGCCAGCTAGCTGTCAGCCACGTGACTCACCAGATGGCTGCCCCTGAAGACCTTAAGGTAACTGGACACAGGACTCAGATACGGTATTTTTGTAAAACATTTCTTCTGATAAATCATTTGATAAATTAAAATTAAAATGAATGTGTTCAGCATTTAAAAGTCTGAACTATTATATTATATTATATTATATTCATTATTTGTTAAGGCTCAATTATTGTGCTCCGCAAGGACTTTAGATTCTATTTCTAAGGTGTACCTGAGCAAGGGATAGTCCCAAAGTCCAGATAGCCCATGCAGAGATTTAAAAGAGGTTCTTACTTCCCCTTAATCCCTTGTGTGGGTGTGTACTCCAAATCACAGTTGAGTCTTGAAAGACCATGTGACAGGATGAAACAGCCAGGACAGGGTTAAAGGCTACCTGCCTGTCACATGACTCTACAGGGGATTAAGGGAAGGATGTGGCATCTTCTGGAACACCTAAGAGTGTCAAGGGAAATGTCCTGCTATGGGGAATTGTGTTTTGTTTTATGTTGCTCCTAAATTTTTGTGTTTCAATGAGAAATTGTAATTTGAGACAAGTGCTCGAAATGGACTTGGGTGTGGCACTGGTTCTTTTCTGTTGCTGACACTTTTGAAGACACTTCATGATGAAAAAATATACACAGCTTTATCGGTCATTTCAGGAACTGGTCCTGTTAAGAGTCAGATTTTCTATTTTAAAACATAGCTGTGCTCTTTTGATTTGCATCTTGTTCCTAAATGCCAAGGAGGCACATCATCTATTGTAATCAGCAGTTCCTTCTTTACCCTGATTTAACTTCTCTCTCCCACACAGTATTAATTTCAGTCTAAATTAAAGTTTTATTTATTCACTTGTACTTTTAATTAGCCTTGTTTTCTTTGGACTTGGACATTTGATTTAACAATCAGGGCTTTTCCTACAGCTCTCAGAAGTGCTTGTATTAATAGTGTCATATAACACAGTAGACCTCAATTTTTTAAAACTTCCAAGAGGTGCCGAGTTCAGGGAGATTTTACTCATCACCGCCTTTACGGCATTTGAACAGTGCAGCCTGTCAGGTGCGTCCGGGTTTCTCTTGCCTCCAGGCATTCATTCTGATTGCCAGCTATGAAGGCATTGCTGGTGGGGTTTATTTTTAGAATAATATTGACACCTAGAAAGGTCTCTGGAGGGAAATATATATGCAGGAGTTGATGTTAAAAAAAAAATCCTTTTTCAAACTTCCCAAGATTGTAATGCTGTTGGCAGTTCGATGCTTGCTCAGTCATTGCAGGTGGTTGTGGCCAAATTGGTCATTAGAAAAAGGGGCGGTGGGGAAGGCACAAATATAATTCATGTAGCTTCAGAATGGCTTGGAGTTAGTGGCTTCACAGGCGTGAGCAGCATACGTAATTGCGTACTGTCCAGCACTTAGCATTTGCTAGTGATTCTAGTAATAGTTGTATCCACTAATTTGTAGTAGAATTCGTCGGAACATGGCAGTTTTTCTATATAAAGAAAAGAAGAATTTAGCTGAGCTAAGACTTGGGTCATGACATTTACAAACACCCTTTCTCTGGCTAAGTCACTCAGTATTATTCTAAAGAAGGATGTAGCGTTAAAGCTTGGAAAAAGATTATGCAACCTTATTAGGAGGTTGCCCTTTACTGGAAGTAAAGTGTATTTTTAAGAGTGATATATTTCTGTATAACATTCAGTTAGAAAAATTAATTACAAATCTATCTTTTAAAAAGGAAGAAGAGAAAAACTTTTGGGAGAAAAAGAGACACTTTAAAAATGTTACATGAAACAGATGCAAGAAAAAGTGAAAGTCAAATGTTGGGCCCACTATAATTCCCAGTGTTCCTTTCTAACTTGTCAATGGAGCTGGTAAAAAATATTGACAAATATTTTCCATTTAAAAAAAAAAATTCTGTGTTTTAGCCAGCTTTTATGATAGCTGAAGCTTTTTGAAATCTGACCAAAAATTTCTGACTTTTTGTGCATCTTTGAACCAGCTCTTTTTATTAATGCAAGTGTATGGGAAATAATAGCTGTAGATCCAGTGCTAAATGTTATCCTTCTCTTTACCTCAACACATGCCTAATTCAGCCAAATATTTACAGTTGGTTTATCACCTCCGAGATTAAAAAGAAAAAAAAATATTTGAAATCACAGAGCAACGTAAAAAATGTCCTCATTTCTCCTTCTGTCCAGGTAATATATGTCTATGAAAGCCTTCTAAGTCCAAGATGATGCTGGATGCATCAGCAGTAATCACTCAGCTGCCACGAATCTTATAGTCTTTAGCAATCAAGCAGTTAACATGCCTACTTCACAGAAAACCAACTGAAGGGGTAGAATGGATTATTTTATATAACCATGAATAACAGAAAAGAGTAATATGAGACCTGTTTATAAGGCTATGTGAGAGGGAGAGAAAACAAATGAACTGGTAATTTTAAAATGAATAAAGGGTCAGAACATGCAGGAGCTGCAGTATGAAATATAAAGTCCATAAAAATTAGACTCAGTTGCAGGAGAACTGTGCTCAGGCATTAAGCTTCAAATACCATGATGTAGTAGTCAACATGGAAATTACATACTTTACTTCCATGAAGCATACTTTTAAGCACAGCATAACAAAAGGTGTTTCCTGAATTCCCTCTTTGTTTTGGTACTTCTAATCTGGTCCACAAATGGGGCAGGAAAGGACCACATGCAGTAACTATAGTTTGTGTACTACAGATGACCAACCCTTAAACCATTGCACTTCTCATTTGGACATTGCTAATAGAATTTAAGTGATCACATGGTAACATTTTCTAATCTTATACTAGAATGTCAGAAATCTTGGTTGTGAGTAAAACAAAGGGCTTAGTTACACACAGAAAGTCTCTCTTCCAATCTCTGCCCGCTGACAGCTGTATTCTTCTTTGATGCGTGAGCCACACTCCCATTAGTAGTTAGTGTGGATGTGCATGAAGGGAAAAAAGTTAGAGGTGTGTGAAGAGGTTTGAACAGAATAAGAAACAGGTTGAATCTTTGACTCAAGTACACATTGACATTGTTTAAGGTTCATGGAGTTTGGTTGAATTTTTCAGTTTTAAGCTGTTGAGCCAGATCTTCAACTAGATGAGGTGGATGAATGTTTTACTTTGAAAATGCATGACTAAAATAAAAAAAAATTGTTGACATTTTAATTTTAGTTGAAATTTTCTAGGTTTTTGTTTGTTTGGATGAAGAACAAAAAAGGATTTATTTTTTCTGTTTTTGAAAAACTGAATATATAAATAAAGTTTTTTTGGGAAGTTAAAAAAAATGTCCTGTGTAAAATAACTGATGTTTTTCAGTCACCTCTGTTAGCCAGTATAAATCTGTGTAACTCCACTAAAATGAATAGATCTACACCAAATTATATCAGGTCAAGAACTGACCCATCATTTTTTGGTCTAGTCTGTATGGTTAAATCACTGCTTGCAAGGACCTTTTAAGTCTTGGGACTCCAGTCTGCATTTGAGATAATTATTCCTAGCAATTTAAAAGATAGATTCCTTACCCACCCCTTTCAGTTCCCTCTCCTCTGCCTTCTGGGAAAAGTAGGTTGTCAAGGAGCACAATTGATGTGTATTTTCAACTAGTTTCCTCCAGAGCATCTGCTGCAATTTAGGTTCAAGGCAGCTGATTTCCATTCTGTGACTTTTTCCCTTTGTTCAATTGCTGTGTTGCAGCTTTCACTATAAAGTAACTTGTCCTCAGTGAAAGGTTATACAGAGATAGTATATATCATGTTTTTAAAACCCTTGTGGATTAAAGAAATTGGCTGTTATATTAAAAATGTTCATCCATTTTTTTCACTCAAACAAAATGAATGGAAGAATAAATTTATAACTAATATCAACATCTGATAAGCCGGTTGTTTCACGTTAGGAAGATGATAGAGTGTAAGCTACATAAAGTAATGCAATTGACGTTCAAATAAATCTGCTGAACTTTGTTTTCCCCATTGCCTTGTCATAGTGACATTATATTGTTGACTGATAAGGGTTTAAATGATCACATTAGCAATAAACAGCTGAATTACCACAGATAGTAAAAGGCACTTTGATTTCTCTGTTGCATTGAGACCTGAGCCTATCCTTGCTCTATCACCACATTTTGTGTCTCATTTTATGCTTCTGTTCTGTTGTAGTTGCAAGAAAACTGAATTATTAATGGGGCTGAGAAAGGTGGGTCATTAGGAGAGAGGAAATGTCTAAGGAATATATTTTCCCTAAGTGATTGCTACTTTTAATTATAGAACAGGAAGCCCAAAAAACCCAGTGATTCATCTCTTTCTGTTTAACTTAACAGTTATGCTGTAGCCATATTGCTACAAGTAAGAGACATATCAGGGGCAATTTGTACAGTTCAGTGAGCTCCTTTGGCTATGTAATCATTTTATTTCAATGTGTAATAAGCACCTCTTTTGTTCCCTTAGGTTTTTCTCTTTCTTTCACTCACTCACTCACACACACACACACATTTTGCTACAAACCAATATATGTGATGTTTGACTATTCACACATCATAATACTATTAAAAATGTTTTAATTATAGTACAGTTTCAACTATTTAATCATGATAAAGTGTAAGATGACATGCAATTAGAATTGTTAAATGCTGTCAACATTAGCAATGGTCTACAGGACTGATCCAAAGCCATTTGATGTCAACAGAAAGACTCTCATTGACTTCAGTGGGCTTTGGATTAGACTATAAAAAGTAATTTACACATTATTTCAAAATGTAGGACTACATTGTCCATTCATTTTCAGTGACTCCATTTCTGAGTGCTCAGTTTGAAACACCTGAGTTCTGATTTTCAGTAGCACCAAGCAACTGGAATACAAATAAAGCCACTGGGAGCTGTGGCTGCTTTGCATCCCTGAAAATCAGGTGGTAGGGACCTCAGATTGGGTGCACCAAATTAGTGGACATTTTTGAGAATGCAGATTTTAGTGCTTGTGTAGTCTTCTTAGGTCCTGTAATAGCTGTTCCTGTTTGGTTTGCTTCTTTCTGCTCTTTTATCTTTCTGCTCTTTTTGGTTTGCTTCTTTCTGCTTCTCTTTTATCTCCATCCGAGAGGTCTGACCTCTCCGAGCTGCCGGTCTTCTAACAGGACCTCCTTTGGACCTAGAGGCTGGTCTCGGCCTCCAGGACCCTTGCAGTCACCGAGGGGGAGGATCTCCTTGAGGAGCCCCTGCTACACAACCCCCAGCTCCGTGTGCAATTGGCGGAGACCCTCTTGGTGCGACGGAGGTTGGTCCTGGCAGGAGTCACCAAGATCGGAGATCTCCTGAACTATGACCGAGGGGACTGAGTGGATCCCCAGGCACTGGCTTGGTGCATGGGGCTCTCCACCCTTCGAACCCCCCAGTGCGTACTCCAGGAGATGAAGGCAGCCTTGCCCCCCGCTGCTCAGGTCTACCTCAAGTGGATCTTGCAAGAGGGTGCTCCCTGCCCCCACCTCAGTCCCAGCCCTCCGGCGCTTTCCATCGGGCCCCGGCCCCGCGAGCCTCCCCGGCCACTCTCTCCCCACTCACCAAGCCAGCTGCACAACCTGCAGCCGGTCCTCCTTTGGACCGCACCAAGGAACCATCTTTACACGCTCATGCTCCACACACTTCTCTTCCTTGCCCTCATGTTCCGCCCTGACACCGAATGGTGGGACCTGTTGTCACCTGCGGAGGGCGAGGACCCCCGGTGGGCCAGTCTTTACTCCACCTTGACCCCACGTCCCGCCGGGGACATCAGTTGGCATCTCCTTCCTGGAGCCGTGAGCACGGGCGTGCTTTTGGCGTGGTTCACCCCTCGCCCTGACACCTGCCCCTTTTGCAGCATGAGGGAGACCCTGGTGCACATTTACCTGGAGTGCGCCAGGTTGCAGCCCCTGTTCCGGCTCCTCCAGAACCTCCTGCTGATGTTCTGACTGCACTTCTCCCCACACTTGTTTTTATACACCCACCCCATCCATGACCCCACAAAATCGCAGGATCTCCTCGTCAACCTCCTCCTAGCCCTGGCCAAAATGGCCATCGACAAGACCAGGGAGAGGAGGTTGGCTGTGGGGGGTGCTCTGCGACAGTGGAACCTACTTCCATTCCTCTGTCCACTCATGCATCTGGGCAGAGTTCCTCTGGGCAGCATCCGCCAGCTCTCTTGACACCTTCCGGGAGCAGTGGGTGCTGTCTGGGGTTCTCTGCTCAGTGTCCCATTCTGGTTCCCTCCGTTTGACCCTGTGACCCCCACGCCTGCTCCTTTTTTCATTCTTTGTCCCACGCAATCAGTTGTGTCCTGGATCCAGTGACTTCTCCCCCTCCAGGGGGAGGGGTCTTTAGCAGTTCGCCCGCCCACTTCTGGGCTCACAAATAGTATACCCTTTTGTAGCCATCTGGCCTGACTTTACCACAATACTTTGAGATATAATTTTACCTAATGATGATAAAAACTTTTCTTCATCAAGCATTCTGGAAAAGAAACTAGCCCAAATAACTATGCCCCTTGTTGTCCAGCTCCATATTCCAAAAGGGCACCACCATGGAAGAAAACTAATCTTTTGATGAAGTCTTACATTATTTATAAATAATCTTTTAAACTTGGAGCATACTACAGTAGCATAAACAAAACATAAAAAGAAAGGTTCTAAAGGGAGACACATATAAAACAAACATGCATATAAAATCAACTCTATTGACTTCTTTGTGGGATCTACAGATTGAATATGTCAGGCAATTTAGAATTAAATATCATTTTAAAAATCCAATTAATGCTGCTCATATTTTATGTGATGTAAAGGCAAGCAAAACGTACAGGCATAATCAGTGTCAAGGGAGTAGCATCTCATACAGTCTATGGTAGTAAGATGTACTAAAGAGTACATACAGTAGCTGCTGAACCTGTTCTGGGAATACTTATATAAGGTTTTATCTCCATCATCCCAGTTCAGCCATAAATTTCTTAGAATCAGAAGCACACCAGAGAAAAATAATTTCCCTTTGAAAACAAATGATGGACTCTGAGTTGATTTTCTGTTAACAGATACCACATGGGATGCAATTTAAACCACAAAAAGTTATTTGATTTAAATTGATTTGTTTAAAAAAGGGCTCCACATACAATAGGATATAATGCCTCACTGTGACACCATTGCCGTAATGGGAAGAGAATTTGGCCTATGAAGAGTTAAGGCATATTTTGGTCTCAGTGTTTTGATTTTTTTTCTCTTATTAGGTGTGCAGTTGTTCCCTAAAGGCCGCAATCACCAAACCTTAACTGAGGGACACAGAGAATCTGATTCTCTTGTGCTTTGTGTAGCCATTTACATCAGAGCCAAGACTGTCCATAGAGGGTAGAAAATGTTGTCATTCTGATAGAGTTACTTGTCATGCCACTTTGTTCAGTTGTGAATAATTGCACAGTGTGCAAGGCTACAGTGAAGCAAGTCCATGCTGATTTTAGTACAGTAAATGTAGATTTAGGCCCTGATCTGCAAACACACATGTGCTTAACATTATTCACATAAGCATTTCCATGTCCATAATAAAGCAGAAAAGGCAGAAGTGTTCTATTAATATTTTTATTCTCTATTGGAGAGAACAGATGATGTAGTCAGATTATAGGATGATAATGAATGATAATGAAACACTTTCCATTCCAACAATAATCCAGGAAGATGTTAAAGAGCAACTACTATGACATAGCAGGTCCAAATAACTTACATCCAAGAGCTTCAAAAGAGCTGGCCAAGGAGCTTGCTGGCCTCTTATTGTTGATTTTCAATAATTTTTGGAACACTGGGGAAGTTCTAGAAGACTGGAAGAAAGCTCACATACCAATATATAAAAAGGGTAAATGGGACATCCCAGTTAGTTATAGGCTTGTCAGTTTGACATCAATCCTGGGAAAAATAATGGTGCAGATGATGCAAGACTCAGTTAATAAAGAATGAAAGAAAACATGGGTTTATAGAAAATAGATTTTGTCAGACTAACTTGGAATCTTTTTTGATGAGATTACAAGTCTGGTTGATAAAGATAATAGTGTTGATGTAATATACTTAAACTTCTGTACGGCATTTAAATGAGTATCACATGATATTTTTAGTAAAACTAGAATGATACAAAATTAACATAGTGCATATTGGATGGACTAAAAACTGCCTAACTTACAAGTCTCAAACTGTAATTGCAAATGGGGAATCCTCTTGTAGCACCTAGGACTAGCTTGCCTTTATTATATTCACTACCTTGCCTTCATTATATTCTATCTTTACTATATACAGCAGTAATGCAGGAAACCTACAGGCCTGTACCCTGTAAGACATTAGCTTCAGCAGTTAGCATAAGGCTTAAGGCCTATGAACTCTGACACAGCTAAATGGCCCAACGGTAACTCCCAAGTTTTTAGGGAACTGAGAATAGAGTGTGTAAGGGGGAATTTTGTTGGAATTTACAATAATGACACCAACCAGCAACAGAAACGTGAACTAACATCTGCAGATATCTGACCATAAGAGTGCCATGCCAATGAATTGACATATATGATAATAAATTGAGATAATTCATCCACCAACCTAAAGGAGAAAGGCACCCCAACTTTAGTAGGGTGAGGAAATACAAATAAAAGAGAGGGGAGAAACCCGTACTGAATATGCATTAGACATAGTGGCATCAGCTTAACATATTATAAAAGTTGTATTCCACCCTGGGTGCAGGAGGAGAGCTCTTGGGAGGTGCCAGAAGAACAGACACTGGTGATGAGGAGGAAGGTGATGGTGATGAGGAAGATAATGGATAACATTTCAGGTTGTTCCGCAAGGAATGGTGGGAGTATATGAATGTTCAGATGGACATTCTCTATAATCTCTACCTATCTTGCTGGGTTAGTGTTTGTGACTTTGCTAAGTGTATTAATAAACTGTTGTAAATACAGAAGGGTTCCTATAGTGTGAATATTGCAACTGTGCACATTGGGGTTTCCAACTATATAGTAATATTAATAATACTGGACCTGATCTTGGGATAAGAACCTGTCAACCCTAACAGTGATAACTGGGAATTTTTAAATAATTAATATATAATCTATATATCTGGCTATACTCTTCAAGGACTGGAAAAAATGCCTTATAGTGAAAGATTCAAGGTGTTCAATCTATTTAGCTTAACAAAGTGAAGGTTAAGGGGCAACTTCATCACCCTCTGTAAGTATCTACTTGAGGATAGTGGGCTCTTCAATCTAGCAGACAAAGGGATAAAAATCTAATGGCTGGAAGCTGAAGCGAGATAAATTCAGACTGAAAGTAAGGTGTACATTTTTTAACAGCGAGGAGAATAAATTATTTGAACAATTTACCAAGGGTTGTGGTGGATTCTGCATCTCAGACAATTATCAAATCAAGATCAGATGTGTTTCTAAAAGATATATGCATAGTTCAAACAAAAATTATTTTGGTGATGTTCTATGGCCTGTTATATAAGAGGCTGGATTCCATGATCACAGTGTTACCTTCTGGCCTTAGAATGTTTGAATATATAATTTCAGTGGGACTACACACATGGAGTACTGTTAAGCCTTATGGAGTTGTGAATAACTTCCATGGCTTACCTCTTGCAGTTTTCCATTGAGAAAATGACCTTATAACTAAAAAATGAGACCTCTAATAAAAATATATATTTCAAGTGCTTTTGGGGAGGTTATTTTACAAATTGTTTTCAAACCTTACGTTTTGGATGGTATCAACTTTTTTGTATTGATTAAAACGAATAGCTGATGTACACATATTACAAAATATGGGTGACATTACTATGGATTTAGGGGATTTTTCCCCATAAATGTAGAATGTCTTTTGTTTCAGAAGATCAGGGCTTTAAAAAGCTGCTGGTTTTCAGTTTTGCAAATATTTCAAACATTGCTTTAGCCTGACTATGAGCCTTGCTAATAGCATTCTCTGTAGAACACTAATTTATTTAATTTAAATGGCATTGACTTACAAACACCAGATCCCAACTCTAGAACCTAATTAGTGAGTTAGAGATTTTACATGTAGTGGGCAATTATTTATACCCAGGAATAGTTCTGAATCTAACGGCAACTTTTTTTTTTCTAATTATGACTAACACAAAGGAATGTCATAAGGTTAGAAAGCATACTGTATGTCTTTAAAGGAGGTAAAATACCATACAGTGTATCATTCAGCCACATATTTGTTTATTTAATAAGAACAGAAAAGCTCATGTTTACTTTTATTTTCCAGAGCTAAAGAGCTTGGGGATTAAATATAAAAATAGAAAGTGCTCACTCAGCTTTAATGGGAACAGTTTTGTAGAGATAATCCTGATTAAATCCCCAGATCCAAATATTTCCAGAATTTGAAGTGAAGGGAGCTGGAAATTAGAATCGGAATTTGTAGCATGACGCCACCTCTAGTATTTTGTATTGTTGCGTAGTAGCTATTTTGTTTCTAGATTAGAAATTGATATCCGTGGGGTGGCTGCACTGTACCTGAAGATATAATTTGACCCTATGAACCTGACCCAGTGTGCATTTGAAATCAGTGGGAGATTTCTGTTTTAAACTAACAAACTTAGGCAGTCTCCTCAGATCGGATCTGAGGCACATTGGCAGGACACTGCAGCTGTTCAGACCATTCTGTACCAGTTCTGTAAAAAACCTGAAAACGTTATTATGGAATTCCTTGACCTTGCGCCTCCTGTTGCCCCGGGCTGAATTTGGTCCAGTTGGACAATTAAACCCACTTAGTAATACATAATATAACCCACTTTATATATCCCTGCTGAACATGTTCCTCTATCTCTGACTCAACACAGTGATGTGATGGACAGAAGCCCCTTGCTAAAATTCTGTCACCAGGAAGGGTTGGTTTTGATCTCCCTGCATCCTGTAGCCTTTATCCCCTCTCCCACATTCTTGGCAGAGAAGATTTAACTCTGACTCTTGCAAAGGATCAAATTCTTTGCCTTTGGATTAAGGCCAGGCGGCAACAAACATTTTCTAGGGAAGGAAATTCTGGATCCTCCAAAACATCCTCAGCCCAGCTTCACCACCCCTTCAAATTATCTCAGCTGAACACTATGCGGATGCTGCCCCTATACTCATTTTTCAGAATCAGAGTAAAATCATTAGAGAGGAAATTCTGGCCCCACTGAAATTAAAGAGAGTTTTGTCACTGATCCAGAGGAGACAACATTTAATCCAGTAGGCACTTCCATCGAATTACAGTTTAATACAAACAGGTTGGCCTCATGATGCTACCCCCCTTCTTGGTTACGGTTAAGAGACAATATTTTTGTTTAAATGAAAAATAACAAAGGATTTACCACTTAATACCTCAGCAGTGCTCCTTAAGGGGCCTGCTCCAAAGCCCGTTGAAGTCAATGGGAGTCTTTCCATTAACTTTCATAGTAGAGCTGGCAAGAAGACAATGATTCTGTTTCATGACAACTGTCAAGATTTTGAAGTTTGTTTTTATTCTACACTGGAACAAAAGCAAAAGATTTTGAACATTTGCACAAAATGGAATTGTCTAGAAACATCTATTTTGGTATCGAAAAGGACAGGTTTTCAATTCAGGTCTCTCTCTCCCCTCTTTTTCTTTTGTCAGAAGTGACCAGGTCTCCCTGTGGAAAAACTTTGTCATCATCAGCATGTCTCCATGAAATGTTTCAGCTTCCACAGCCTCTGAGTCAAGCCATACGAGAACACACATCTTTGTGGTTCATGGGCTTATTGCAAGCTAAGGGAAAAAGGTTTGTGGAAGCACTTTGTTAAAATACTGTCAGCCTCTCACTAACTCAGCATCAGGCAATATTTGTTTATTCTCCTTCTATCTCCTGGAAAGCAGACAAACCAGTGAGAGGAGAAACTGGCCCTGGAACATTGCCAGTAACAGCATAATCAATATGGATGTACAGAAGGGAGAAAGCCATTTCATTTTTAACTTAGCTTTATAGATGAGTGCCTCAAAACAATGTTGTATGAAAGCCTTGTCAGGGAGTTGGAAAAGGAGTGCTTTTGGTATGGATATTGCAGACACCAGTATGTCTTCATGTGGAAGAAATGTGAATTAGTATTGATGTTACGATATTCCTACATTAATCTTGAACAGTTTTCAAGACTAGCAATAACTAAGCAATCTTTTGTATTTACATTTCACCTTCCATTCTCCCCTTCCCCATGATCACAAATTGGCTTGCAACCTAGATATAGGATTAATTTAATAGAATCATAGATGATTAGGGTTGTTGACTCATATCCAGCTTCTTGTCCACTGTAATCCCCAGGTCTTTTCCAGGGACTGCTGCTTAGCCAGTCTGTACCCAGTCTGTAGTAGTGCATGGGATTCTTCTGTCCTAAGTGCAAGACTCTGCAATTGTCCTTGTTGAATCTCATCAGATTTCTTTTGGCCCAATCCTCCAATTTGTCTAGGTCATTCTGTGTCCTATCCCTACCCTCCAGCATATCTACCACTCAGCAAGTGTCATCCATGAACTTGCTGAGAGTGAAATCCACCCCCTCCTCCAGATCATTAATGAATATGTTGAACAAAACTGGCTCCAAGTCCGACCCCTGGAGCACTCTGCTTGATACCAACTGCCAACTAGACATTGAGCCGTTGATCACTACCCCTTGAGCCCAATGATCCAGCCAGCTTTCTATCCACCTTATAGTCCATTCATCCTATCCATACTTCTTTAACTTGCTGGCAAGAATACTGTGGGAGACAGTATCAAAAGCTTTGCTAAAGTCAAGGTATATCATGGCCCCACATCCACAGAGCCAGTCATCTTATCATAGAAGGCAATCAGGTTGATCAGGCATGACTTGCCCTTGGAATCCATGCTGACTATTCCTGATAACCTTCCTTTCCTCCAAGTGCTTCAGAATAGATTCCTTGAGGACCTGCTCCATGATTTTTCCAGATACTGAGATGAGGCTGACTGGCCTGTAGTTCCCGGGATCCTCCTCCTTCCCTTTTTTGAAGATGGGCACTATATTTGCCTTTTTCCTGCCCATCAGTTCCCTGAGGGAGTCACAGTCTGCTTTTCTGAAGTCCAGGGTCCTTATTCTGCTGTTCTCCTTCCTTCCTTTTGTCAGTATGCTGAACTCGACCATCTCATGGTCACTACTGTTCAGGTTGCCATCTACTTCTACTTCCCCTACCAATTCTTCCTTGTTTGTGAGCAGCAGGTGAAGAAGAGCACGACCTCTAATTGGTTCCTCCAGCACTTGTACCAGGAAGTTGTCCTCAACACTTTCCAAAAACTTTCTAGATTGTCTGTGCACTGCTGTATTGATCTCCTAGCAGATGGCAGGGTGAGTGAAGTCCCCCATGAGAAACAGGGCCTATGATCTGGAAATGTCCATTAGTTGCCTAAAAAAGCCTCATCTGCCTCATCCTCCTGGTCTGATGGTCTTTAGCAGATGCCCACCAAGAACATCACCCTTGTTGCTCTCACCTCTAAACTTAACACAGAGAGTCTCAACAGGCTTTTCTCCAGTTCATACAGAAGCTCTGAGCACTCATATTGCTCTCTTACATACTGTGCAACTCCTCCACCTTTTCTCCTTTGCCTGTTCTTCCTGAACAGATTATACCATCCATGACTGTGCTCCAGTCATGTGAGTTACCACACCGAGTCTGTTATTCCAGTCACATCATAGTTCCTTGACTGTGCCGGGACTTCCAATTCTTCCTGCTTGTTTCGCAGGCTTCTTGTGGTCATGTACAGGCACCTAAGATAAGTAGCCGATTGCTTTACCGTCTCAATAAGACTCAGAAGGCCTCCCCTGTTGCACCCTCCTCCTTGTGCTTCCTCCTGATATCCCATTTGCCCACTTACCTCCGAGCCTAGTTCTGCATCCCCTGGTGAACCTAATTTAAAGCCCTCCTCACTAGGTTAGCAAGCCTGTCTGCAAAGATGCTCTTCCCTCTCTTTGTTAGGTGGATCCCATCTCTTCCTAGCAATCCTTCTTGGAACAATATCCTATTCACTCACCACTGAAATGCAGCCAGTTCAAGGATGAGATACAGCAGCTTTTTAACAAACAGCACTCAACAATAGTTAATAAGAAGAAAATGAATAATGCAACTGACTGAAACTGGAAAAGGCTCTTTCATTCTCAGAACTTATTCCACTCTAACTGCAGTGAAAAAGAAAGTATCAATCATACTATCTCAAAGATTTTTTAATATGAAGCTGCTATTTAAATTTTATTTTGAAATATTGATTGTGTATTAGTGTCTGTCTCTCTTGGGCCCAAAACTTTCCCTCAGATAGATGTGCACACAAATCTTTTTGACTTTAAAATGTATTTGAATGTGGGCTTTTGAAAAAAAAGAGGAGTATATATATTCTGGCTTTCTGCATAGTTATCCACTAATCACATTGTAAAATGAAAGTACAAATCTTACTGCATCAAAGCCACATAATATTACACACACACACAAACTTTCTTCAAAATCAGCTAAGATTACTTAAGCGCAACATCCACCCAATGCAAACCCCTAAGAGCAAGGATTATGGGATACCTCTTAGTTGTACTTTAGTGCATACACAGCACAGGACAGATCCTCAGTGAGTGTAAATCAGCATATTATGTATTATTATATTACAAAATTAAATAAAAAGGGGCACCTATTCAAGGCTGTAGGTGCCCTGCCATGAAATTATGAAAACAAAATTAAATCACCCACGGAACACCAAACTTCCCGTGGTTGTAGCTCATTAGTTTTCACGGACAGTGACAGGCTCTGCAGCTTCACATAGAACTTCCTTATGCCTCCAGCAGATAAGGAAACATGCTTCACCCAACACATTAATCTTAAAAATTTAATTTCACCCTGAATGACACAGCATTGACCTATGTGCAGAGCTTGAGGATTCAGGGTGTTGTGTGTTTCAAAGAGAAGTATGAGGACATAATTGAGGAGTTGCATTATACAGGGAGATTAATGTGTTGTGTGCCCGGTGTTTGCTGTCTCAGTCGTTCAGACTGAGGAAACACACAAAGTGAAGGAACCTATGACAATGTCTGATGCTCCTATAAACAGGGGCTGATCATTTATTCCTGTCCAAAATGACCCTGGATTACCTTTTACAAAAGTTCTTTGCCTTTGGGAAAAACCAACCATTTGAATGTCATTCCAATGACATGCTCTGTAAGTCACTTATCATGACCCAGTAGATATTTACATCTTTCTATCCATGGGATATTAAAAATAATAGCTTCCAGTACAAGGGTCCTGTCTTCTACAATCCCCAGTCCTTTGTTCTACCTCCAATAGTTCACCCCACTCCTACAAAATAGAGTCCCAGAACTGCTGAGTCCCCCTTTTTTTTCTCCCCCTTCCTATTTTAATATATTTTGACCACTGGTTTGTGCTGACAGGATGTGTCAGTGTTACAGATCCAAGCTGGAGGGGATAGGCTCAGTTACCTGCACCAGCTCCCACAAGCTACTTCTTTTGGAAGGCTGTGAATGGACCGTTCCTGTTTTCTGGTAACATTGTACAAACCAGGAAGGATGCAAAAGAATTGACTGCCAACTGGGAACAAATGTTTCATTTTGGTATCTGCCTACCAACTTGGGGTAAGCACGCTTAGCAAAAGGGTTTTGATCTGAAGTAGGTGAAAGAGCTATAACTTGAGCAAGTTTCTTTGCTGTGTAGCTCACTCCATTCAGAACATCTGTTGATCTTCTACTCTCTAGTTTTATATCTCATGTAAAAGCATACACCTCCATCAGCAATGTCTCCTAATACCATTGTAACGTTGGTAGTATGGACTAAGAAAACAGTGCCTGAACCAATTGAATCACTAGCATCCCTTCCTGCAGCTTTTGGGTACTACCCAGGAAGTCTCCCATCTCAGCCCAAACCAGCTTAGCATGTGAGAGCTGATCAGATCCCAGCTGAATGTGGTAAGGGAACTACTCTGCATGGCTGCCACTTGCAAAAGAGTGGGATTTTCAAAAGTGCTCCATGTTAGACAAAATGGAAGTTTTACCACTGACTGTTAGGATAACCCTGAGCACCTCTGAAAAATCCCTCACTCGGTTCTTAAATCTCCACCTCTCCATGTCTGCACTACTCTGTGTGCTTGTGGTGACTCTGCCTTATCCCCTCTCCATCACCATCACTTTTCTAACCTTTTCAACATAAAACACTCCAATTCCATCCAGGTTCTGCCTGTATTACTTTGTCCCTGGCTAAATTGTGTTTCTTCTCTGTTCAATAACACATTTCATGGGTGTTTCCTCAGCAACTGCAATGAGTGCAGTTTTTTTGTGTCTCTGCCAGAAGCAATGTAATGATACTATAATTCAGAGAAAAATCATGCGGCAGTCAATTGAGATTGCATGCAAACATTTCACAGGGGTGAATTAGCCTCTTCACCCTGCTCTTTTAAAGTTGGCTCTGTAGTGATCACAGCAACAAGCTGGAGAAAAGCAAAGTAAAGCCAAACACACATTTGCTCTTTAAGCATTAATAGCATCTTGGCTGCTGTGTGATCTTTACTACACCCACGGACACAAAGTACAGCTTGTATACAAAAGCTGCCACCAGTGGCTAAGATGAATGAGCTTTGGAATGACACCCAGTGAGCTACTGCATTCATGCAATCAAGTGTCTTTCTGCATATCAGTTATTATGTGAATATGTTTATTATTCTGTCTCAAGACTTGCATTACACAACTAGACACTGTCCTGTATTCCTGTTGCTCTGTGTGATTTGCAATGTGTGTTTACTGTGCTTTCTTAAAATCCAGCATTATAAACATCTCAATAGTCCTGTCTACAGTAACTAAATGAAAAATATTGCCAGAAGCCATTGCTTGTAATTCCTTAAGTTAACAACACTAGTCCTTTGCATTGCATACATGGAAAACAACTGTCCCAGATGTTTCACAGGCACTGATCATAATGGCTGGTTGCAACATTTGGAAGCAGACCTTTAACTCATCCAGTCTATAGTTATTTCTCCCTAAACTCAGTCTGAAATTACAAGCTTTGCAGCTGCACCAGTTCATCCATTACTCCTAATGCCATCCCATGACTCAAATCTCACATTTAGAAATTAGCCAGAAGTCCTTCATTCAGCAAATGTGCTGGGCTGTATATGGCAGAGGTGTCTCACTAGTGGCTGTATAGCATGTTGATAATTTTGTCAAAATCATTGTTGCTGTGAGGATATAGTAACCTGGTGGAAGAACAAGAGATGCACTGAAATGTTTCATTCAATGAATGTTCCTTGCTTAGTGCGGATGGGCCCAGCGAGTCATCCAAAGCCACCACAGTGGACCAAAAGGTGCTGCCATGGGTGCATGTCACCAAAGTCCAATTTACATCCAGAAACCAGCGGAAAAGTGTCAAGAATCAAGAATCCATGGGCAGGTTTGTGATTAAGAGAGTGCTCTGCTATAAGGTACTTGTAGACTGCAGGCCTGGGGAACCTCTTTTGTCAAAAATCTATTCAAAAGTCATTTAGAGGGGAGGAAGGGTATTAAGCTTTCCCCTGGCTGTCCACCTCCAGAATACACATCACAGGGACCTACATTTTTCTGCAGCTATGCTGGTCTCAGTAGGTTTGGTCTCCACGTTTGCAATGCTTTTCCCTAATATCTTCATAGTCCCCGCTTTCACCATTTAAGCTGTCTTGTCCTTGTATGTCAGCAGCAACAGCATTGCCTTTTAAATTCTGAGGGTAGGCTTTCTTAAGCTCATAGTGATTGAGCTGTATAAAATTAGTAGCAACAAAGTATGCCGAAAAGTGATGTGTCATGCACATGTGCTGCAATATTTCCAGCACTACTCTCCTGAGGTTTGAGAGTTGGGTACTTAACTCAGACCCACTTTTCTCATGTATTAGCACATCAAGATACTAGCTTTAGCATAAGATTAGCCAACTTAATACATTGCAATAAGATACCGGTAGGGATGGAGACATGGGATTGGGATATGTGTAGGACAGCTCAGGGAAATTCAATTCTATATACTGAACATCTCCACACCTGCCACTGTCCTCCCATGTTGTTCTGCCTATTTTCAGGAATAGTTGCCTGAGTCTGGCCTCTTTACATGCTAGTTTGGGGCAAACTAACCTCTTAATGCGATGTAAGCGGGACCCAGGATTTTGTCCAGTATCCATTACTGAAACCACACTCTCTTGAACAACTGGAAGATTCACCTTTCTGATATTTGAAATTGGTTTTGTCTAACAATAGTAACAATATTATCCATTCCATACCATTTCTTACTGCGCCCATCACCTAGTAGCAATATTATTTGACTAAGGGCCTGATTCAAAGCCCATTAAGTCAATAGAGAGACTCTGATGGACTGTGGGTCAAACACCTAGTTGACTAATATCTAATAGTTCATAACTACACCCAAGAGGCTTGTTTCTTGTCTTCCAACAGTAATAGTTTATTTTGGGACAACTCCAAGTCTTCTGTGTACAAAATCTTCTCTCTGCTGTGCGTTGCCAACACTGGCCTGAGTCTCGATATCAGACTTAAATGATAAGCATTTGCTTTATAACTATTTAAATTGCCCGAGTGCTCAAAATATGCTGTGCTCACTTTAATGCAATCCTTTTAACAGGTAAGGGTGGAATTTTAAAGAGCAGCCATTTTTGGCCTATGGCCTAACACGGCTCCCAAAGAAGGGAATGGTCGAACGCCCAGTGGAAACAGCCAGGGCAATGCTGAACACTTCTGAAAATCCCACCTTAAAGTCTTTTATTCATACATTTCATCACTCAAATGGCACAAAAACCAGAAACGGTTGCTAGCTGCCACCGGGCACACTCTGTTCTGCTGGTCAGTTCAGAGCCCTGCCTTCCAATATAGAAGGTCACAAGCCCCACATTCTTTGCACAACAATAACAGCAGCTCCACATATTGTAAGAGTCACATTAACACATAGGAGAGCACAATCTCTGTCCCAAGGAGCTGGCAATATGTTAGTATTTGTGTATTTACCACACGTTTCCTAGAGTAATTATAGTTGGATGGTAATTTTTTTAGTATAAAAAAAAGGTTTTGGTGAGTTGGTTTTTTCCTTCTCCATGGTGAATCATCATGGTCATAAAAAACATTTGAATTTCCTCTTCACCAGTCACTTTAAAATTCTTCTTTGAAGACTGACCTCTTATGATGTCTGAGAGAAGAGCTGTCTAAGTTATTAAAAACCTTTGAAGATGTCCTTCCCTCCATCACCTCAAAGCATGAACAAGAATATCCTCCCTGTGACCTTGTTTTGAAGTGTCTGAAATGGCAATCAGCAAAAAGCATATTTCTAATCAAAGAAAAGTTCATCAACTTGGATTCCACTCCAACCCTTCATTTGCAACCTATGTTTACTTTAGACAACAGAGTGAAGAACTTTTGGTAGTTTCTGCAAGAACCTAAAGGCAGCCTGTTAAAGGAAAAAAATGACTGTCGTTAAAATTAATTCCATAGTGGACATTAATAGGAGTCATTGCTGGGGCAGATATGGAGCTGCTATGTAATAAGAACAGAATATTGCTATGTAATCATGTTATGAATACTGTATGTGACCTGGTCAGGAAGGTATAAATGTACTGGTCTGGCTTAATAAGGGGCTATTGGAAAAACAAGTAGGAAAGCCACCCAACGTATCTAGATAAGCAGCCACCCAACAAACACTTGGGGATGGTGGGCAACTACAGTACAATGGCCTTCTTCCAGGCTCAAGCCCAAAGTTGCACATTGGTTATGTCAGTGCTAGGAGATAACAGATCAAATCAGATAAGACAAACAGTTAATAAGTGACTTAGTCTCTGGGATGGGGAAGGGGATGATCGAAAAGACTGAGCAGCTTTTAAAGGACACTGTCCCTGACGCAGATGGGAATAAACTGTTTTGTGAATTAAAGGCAGAGGATATGGCACCCAGAGCCTAGCAGTGTTGAGGGGTCTATAGGAAACTCAGACCTACCAGGCTTCCAATGTGCAGGATGAATAGGCACCTGGTAAGCTAGACATGTGTATACCCCATTTACTATTTTAAGATAAGTTTTCTCTAAAACCCTTTGGTTCTAAATGAATATGAAACTTCGCTTTAAGAAGGTTGTCCGGTCACTGTATTAACTACTGGTCATGACTCCTGGAGGGAGCAGGACTGCAGGTAGTAAACGTAAGTCAGGCCTGCTGAGAGAATCACAATTAGACTTGGCCTCAGAATGGGAGAATCACCTGATTCCACCCTAAGGGGCCCCAAGAGTGAGATCTGAGAGGCAGTGCATTCAAAAAGACCAGAAGAGGTCAGAGATGCAGTTATGCCTTAACTATGACCATTGCCTAAATCCCAGTGTATTGCTGTTAAAATGCAGGGCTTATTGTCTATTGTCTCTTGAAGTTATATATTTGCAAACTATGCGTATGTTGGCCTGACATGGCTGCCATTTTCATTCCAACCTGTTAGGTAGTTCCCACCTGGGCTGTGAGGGCTGAAAACCAAGAGAAGCACCAGAGTGAACCCTGGGGTTCTCTGTATTAAAGGAATTGGCTGAAGGCTCTCTTTTAGTATTTTGGAAAGGTACATATAGTGTAGGAAGGAAAGATATTTAGCCAGATTCTCAAGGGACTTACAGCTCCATTGCTCTGGGGTGGTGCAAGAGGTCTGTAATTTGGCTGCAAATTTCTAGCAAGGAATTTGCTGCTGATGCATCTTTGTCTGATTCAGATATGCATCTCTGTCTTTCCCTGTAGCTTTATATCAGATGATCCCAGAGGAGGCAAGGCACTGTTAAGTTATGCTGCACCAATCCTCTATCGGAGTAAGGTCCATTAAGGACACTAGGCCAATGACACAACTTCTTAGAGCATCTCTGCAGCAACTCTGTGGGGTATCAGGACCAAGGCCAGTTCTCAGGATAAGGGAAGTGTAACACTCCTCTATGTCCGGCTCTTGAGTGGAGTGGAGCTCTGGCACAGTAGAGAATCTGGCTAATTTACTGGACAGGCTGATAATCTGAAAGCTGGGCCAGTCTGAAACATAAATCTACCTGCCTAGCTTCTTAAATTGATGTCCATTATTGTGCAATTTATATTGGATAAAAAACAGCCTTGCTTGTCACACAAGACCCTTAAAAATCCTGGGCAACTGGAGGAATGGGGTTGCCATATTTGTATCTATATTATATCACATTCCAAATATGTCCTGTATGCAGGCTGATCTGAGATAGAAAACAACATAGCTATGCCATTTGGATCCCTCTTTGCTTTTATATACTTAAGATTCTAACCACACCCTTAAGGAAAAGTCCAGTCTTTGCATCTCTACGGGGCATCTTACAACTCATTAAGATGGTTACAGCATCCAATCTTACTAATTGTCTTCTCGGACCACAATGGGATAACCTGTGCCTCAGGATCAAGGCCAACTCCACACTTAAGACAATTTGGATAGAAAAAGAATTAACAAAAACTAAAGCTACAATACAAGATGATAGCTTGACCTCCTTCGAATACATGTGTAACAAATATCAGCTACCATTGTTTCACAGTTCCTTCTTTCAGTGGCTATGCTCAAGGATTCATGCAAGATTAGGGGATAATTGATCTGTTTCAACTCTCTCACCTCTAAAAGAACATGTTAAGAAATATGGAACCAAAAGTCACTTTGTAGGATTTACTTATAAGTGGCTTAATGCTTTGCATGACCCCTCAATCTCAGTCTCAAATTAAAATGGGAAAATAACGTAGCCTTAGTATCTCAACAGAAATGTGGGAGGCTATCTGGCTTAATGGGAAAGATACTTCAAATTCTTTATCCTTGCAATTCTCCCAGAACAAAATATTAAACAGGTCCAACTGGACTCCAAACATTTGCTTCGGGCTAGTGAATACAGTGAATGCTGGAGATGCAAACAGCCATTTGCCAATCTTTCGCACATCGTCAATACCTGTCAAAAATGCGTGTGTTGTGGACTGCCATAATCAGCGCTCTCTCAAACACTTTTAGTGTTGCTAGCTTTTCTTCTCCAAGCTTAGGGGTGCTGGATGAGTTGGTATTACCCATTACCATTAAGAAATGGAATGCAATAACTATTTTAGTGACCAATAGAGTTATTCTGAGAAAATGGAAATTTGCAATTCTGCCATCAGACACAAAGTGGCTTAGTGACCTCTCTGCTATTGAATTAATAGAAGGAAATGACTCTGCCTAAATAGAAACACTTTGAAAAAAATATGAGGATGTTTGGTCACACGTTAAATGATTGCATATTTTTGCAGTTTAGTATATATCTGTCCCCGATACTCAAATTATATTCTCACTTATTTATCTAGACACTTTCATAACTCATGCCCTTCATGACCTCTATGGGGCCAGCTTTTTCTTTGTTTTTGTTTTGTTATTTTCCAGGTTTTACAAACAGGAAGCATGAAATTTTGCTATTTATATGCTATTTCCATCTTGTGCATTTATTTATATATGTTTTCTTTTGTTATGTGTTTATATTTCATATACAATAATAAAAATAAAGTTTAAAAAGAATCTGAGCACCTCCCAAGAGTAAAATCAACAGCAATCCCTCTCTCTTCCTCTTTTGTCTGCAAAAGACAGGTTTAGGGATGGAAGTTTTTTTAACTGGTTATGGGAGTGTAAGTGTTGAAAATTGGTGATGGCATAGTAGGAAAGCTTAGGCTAAGAGGTGGGTGACATTTAGGTCAGAAAAAGTTGAAAATAAACAAAAATTTGGCCTATATTTTAAAAATTAAATGTAACATAAACTCACAATGAAAATAATTTGGGGATTTTAAAAAAATATATTTTTAAGCTTTAATGATTGTAACTCTGAGCTGAATGGGTAAGAAATTGCCCAACTTTTTTATTCTCCAGTTTACTTCATGAAAGTTGTCAGTCCTTTTCCTCTTTCAAACTTATAATATATAGAGCCTTATACACCACTGTATTACTCCATTAGTGGAATTAAACCAGTATAAAACTGGTGAAAAGCAGTGGTGAAACAGGTCCATATCCTGTAGCAATTGTCTTCTTCAAAGTATCAGTTACCTAGTTACTTAATGGTCACAACCAGCTTGTTGGGTAGGTGATTGTTATATCCACTAATAGATGAAGGAACTGAAGTAGAGCAGTTAAGTGACCTGCACAGGGTCACAGACTACAAAATAGGATTAGAACTCAGCAGTGTCTCCCGGTTCTATGCTCAGGACACAAGACTGAACCTCTTTCACTGAATCATAAGGTCAGGCAGAGTGAATGAAGTGACAACTAAGGCAGTAACGCCTTACTCAGGCAGTCAAAGTTTTCAAAGGAAAGCACTGGTGCAATGTATTAGCACAGAAGAGTCAAATTTGAGCCCCTATTTTCCAAAGAGTCTTTCTCTCAGCAGTAAAGCTGATTAGAAAACAATTTTTTTCCACAGAAAATTCAGTCAGAATTTTAAGTTTGGGGGTTTCTGACAAAAAAAAAAAGTCAGTGAAAGCAGACATAGTCTTCAAAAATGTTAATTGAACTAAAACCCAGTTTTCCATCGGAAAAAAATCTTGACAGAAAAATCTTGACCAGATCTATTCAGTAGCTTCTAGTGTGACATTTATGGCAATTTTCAATAGAGCTGCACACCTAATGTGCTTAGCTCTTTTAAAAATCTAGCCATTTATTTGGTGGCCAAAAGGGGAACTGAGCTTTTTATGAAAATCTGGCTAAGCACTACTGAAAATTCTGGCAATGGTGTTCCCGAGCGAGGTTACAGTTAGGAGTGTCTAACCTTGCAAAGATCAGAACTTATCCTGAGCTACCGCAAGTATAATTACACTATATAGTGTGTTGTGCATTATTTAATATTCTGTGATTGATTTATACAACTGACTATAAAATTAGAGAGTCACCCCAGATCAAAACCAAGAAGAAAGAGTTCTAGAGTTACTACGGAGCAGATATTATGCTGTCCCGGTGTTCCACACAACTCTTCATCTAGCCATCAGTGAAAAGATGCCTAGTTTCTATAGTAACTGGTACATCAAGTGTTCTTTTTATTAAATGGTACTTCTCAGAAACAGAACACTTTCTGAGGCAAGAATATACATGCTGATGAATTACCTGCATTCTTTGTAATTTGAGAAAAAGATGTGCTATAGAACATATAATTGATAGCTTTTTGCCACTTAAAGGTGTAAATGGTTTCGCAGCAACTCTTCTTATGTTACCTTTTCCCAAATGTGTTAAATAATTTGTGGGAAGATTCATAGAGCTGAAGGCCAGAAGGGACTATTAGAACATCTACTCTGACTTTCAGTATATCACAGGCCATTATATTTCATCCAGTTATCCCTGTATTGAGCGCAAAAACTTGTGTTTGGCTAAAGCATCTTTTTCAGACAGGCATCCAGTCTTGATCTGACAACATCAAAGAGATGGAGAATCCAACATTTCCCTTGGTAGTTTGTTCCAGTGCTAATCACCCCCACTGTTAAAAATGTGTGCTTAATTTCTAATTTGAATTTTTTCTGGCATTAGCTTCCAGGCATTGGTTCTTGTTATCCCTTTCTCTGCTAGATTAAAGGTCCCTTTAGTACCCATTATTTTCTCCCCCTGAAGCCACCTCCACTCTGTAATCAAGTCACCTCTCGAACTTCTTTTTTGATTAGTTAAACCTATTAAGCTCTTTGTCTCTCACTGTAGGGCATTTTCTCCAGACCTCAAATTATGATTTGTGGCTCTTTTCAAAATATGGAAACCAGAGCCATGTACAGTATTCTAGTATCAGTCTCACCAAGGCTGTATAGAGATAAAATCACCTCCCTGCTCCTATTTACTCCTCCCCTGTTCATACAGAAAAGTAACTCATTAGCCCTTTTTGCCACAGCATAGCAATGAGTCCTCATGGTCAGTTGCTTGTCCACGATGACTCCTAAATCCTTTTCAGAGTCACTGCTTTCCAGTATACAGTCCCCCATTTTTATAGGTCTCACCAGCATTCCTTGTTCCTAAATGTATAACCTTGCATTTAGCTGTATTAAAACAGTGTTTCTCAATCTTTTTGATACCTGGGACTGGCTTGTTGCCTTCCTAAACTGTGTCAGGGAGATCTCAGGGACTGGAGCTGGTCCACAGACCGGTCATTAAGAAACACAATTAAAACACAACTTGTTTGAATGGGCCTAGCTTATTAAACAACCCTGGCCTCTCTGCATGACTGGCCTGTCCTAATCATTATTTACCACTCTGCCAAACATTGTGACATATACGTATTTTATCAACAGCGATTTTATATTTGCTTTCAGATCACTGATGAAAATTTTGAATAGCACTAGGCCCAGTACCAATCCCTGCAGAATCCCACTAGATACATCCCCATTCAATGATTCCCCATTGGTTACTACTACTTTGAGATCTCTCATTTAGCCAGTTCTTAATCCATTTAATGTGTGCTTTTTGTGTATTGCATGGTGCTAATTTTTAAATCAGAATGTCATGCAATACTAAGTTAAGACTTCACAAAAGTCTAAATATATTGCCTACAAGTACATGCAAGTATATTACATCTATGCAGTTACCTTTATCAACCAAATTTGTAGTCTCAAAGAATGAAATCAGGTTTGTTTGACAAAACCTACTTTCTCTTTAGTTTTCTGTTTCATTCCTCCAGAGATAGGTTCCTCAGTAGCTGACTCACTGAATGTCTGATGATTCCATAATTTTAGCTCCAGAGGGGTAGCCGTGTTAGTCTGTAAACAACAAAAACAATGAGAGTCCCGTAGCACTTTAAAGACTAACAAATTTAATTTCTGCAGGCATAAGCTTTCGTGGGCTGTATCCCACTTTGTCAGATGTAAGGAATAGAAATCAGATAGGAGGGGTATATATATACATATCTAAGGGTAAGGAACAACAATGGGAAGGTAGACATAAGCAAAGTCCATTCAGTTAGAGTAGCTGAGGCCTATTCACAACCATTGATTAGGAGGTGAGAATGTGTGAACAGTGACAATTACTTCTTGTAATGAGATAACCATTCCAAGTCCCTATTTAGACCCAGTCTTATTGTGTCAAGTTTGCAGATGAGTTCCAGCTCTGCAGTTTCTCTTTGAAGTCTGTTTTTGAAGCTTTTTTGTAGAAGCATGGCAACTTTCAAGTCAGTTACAGAGTGTCCTGGGAGATTGAAGTGCTCTCCAACTGATTTATGGATGTTATTATTTTTTATGTCTGATTTGTGTCCATTTATTCTTTTGCGTAGTGACAGTCCGGTTTGGCCAATGCACATGGCAGAGGGGCATTGCTGGCACATGATGGCATATATTACATTAGTAGATGTGCAGGTGAATGAGCTCTTATTGTGTGGCTGATGTGGTTAGGACCTGTGATGGTGTCACTAGAGTCGATGTGTGGGCAGACCTGGCAACAGGGTTTGTTGCAGTGGTAGGTTCCTGGGTTAGTGTTCTTGTATGGTGTATTGTTGCTGGTGGGTATTTGCTTCTGGTTGGGGGGCTGTCTGTAAGCAAGGATAGGTCTGCCTCCCATGGCTTGAGCGAGTGAGGGATCATCTGCTAGGATAGGTTGTAGATCCTTAATGATGTGTTGGAGAGATTTTAACTGGGGGCTGTAGGTGATTGCCAGTGGTGTTCTGTTGTTTTCTTTGTTGGGTCTGTCCTCTAGTAGGTGACTTCTGAGTACCTGTCTGGCTCTGTCAATTTGTTTTTTCACCTCTCCAGGTGGGTACTGTAGTTTTAAGAATGTTTTCTGGAGATCCTGTAGGTGTTTGTCTCTGTCTGAGGGATCGGAGCAAATCCAGTTGTATCTTAAGGCTTGGCTGTAGACAATGGATCGTGTAATGTGTCCAGAGTGGAAGCTGGAGGCATGGAGATATGTACTGTGGTCAGCTGGTTTTCGGTATAGGGTGGTATTAATGTGACCATCCTTTATTTGTATTGTAGTGTCCAGGAAGTGGATTTCTTGTGTGGACTGGTCCAGGCTGAGGTTGATGGTGGGGTGGGAATTATTGAAATCCCAGTGGAATTCTTTGAGGGACTCTTTCCCGTGGATCCAGATGATGAAAATGTCATCAATGTAGCATAGATTTTAGCTGGGTTTCCTGTTTCTTTTTCCCTGCATGGTCACAAATCACCAGTCCACTCCTTTGCTTTCTATTCTCTCCAGTGCCCTTATTGGCGAGCCTTTCCCTTGTGGCATCTGTGGCAATGATTTCCAAATCCTGTTGTCCAAGAAGTCTCTGCTTTCTAAGATGTCACACAGTGCTGAAACTTGCGTTTGCAAAACATGTATCTTCTCCTCCAGTGTGGCCACCAGTTTGCACTTCAAACAGCTGAAATCTCTTCTGGAAGAAAGGAGAACATAGCACATCCATGGCAGGTCACAGCAGTTGAGCCATGCTTAAACTGAAGGAACCACACTCCCCCCTTTAAATGCCCCATTTGCTGCTCCTGTTCACTTGCTCGAAGATTTGGTTGGCAGCCGATTTATATACTAAGTCTCACTGCTTAGTTCCATCCCCTTGCTAATGGTGGGAGGGGAGATTAACCACCCAGAGCTTTCAAACACTGGGTCTGATCAAAGACCCAAGGATCCCAGCCACACATATGGCCCTACTCTCACACCAGATTTATATCAGTGTAGCTCCACTGGCT
The DNA here is from genome assembly GCF_026122565.2 of Emydura macquarii macquarii. NCBI lineage: Eukaryota > Metazoa > Chordata > Testudines > Chelidae > Emydura > Emydura macquarii. The sequence goes on from NW_027133667.1 coordinate 6,387,076, forward strand.
TCAATGGAGCTATTTCAGATTTACAATGGTACAGGTTAGAGCAGACTCAGGCCTTTGTTTGTAATCCATACATAATTATTAATAAGGACAGTATATGGACTGGGGCCCCTGAAAAGTGCAAAGTCTCAGTGCATTTCCTCACTGCAGTCCACTCTTCCTTTCAGACAAAGGACTAGGTAGGTTCTCAGTTGAAATCAGTGGAACTGTTCCTATTTACACCAGCTAGGAATCTGCCCTCAGTCTATTTTTTGTCTCCCACCTCCCTCCAATTAGAGTCATAGGAACATAAGAATTGTTATAGCAGAGTCATGGCCCATCTAGTCCTGTCTTTGATGGTGCCCAGTTCCAGATGCTTCAGAGGACAGTGCAAGAAACACAATAAAGGACAATTATAGAATGAATGATCCACTCCATATTCCAGGCTGATGCCAATCTGTTGTCCCTGCCTTGGAAAATTTTATGTCACAGAAGCCGTGGTATGTACATGTATCAGTCGTACCTATTGTAAACATTGCTGGGGATAAACTCTGTCATGCAAGTTTGTACAAGCAGATTTCCAAAATCCCTGCTCAGTGCTTTGAAAATAGGGTCTTCTTGAATGCATACAAGTGCACATTTGAAATGGACTCTAAGGACTTGATCTGGGACCCGTTGCAGTCAATGGAAGTCTTTCCATTGGCTTAAATGAGCATTGAATCAGGTCCTAGTTGAACAGCATGCCAACTTTTTTTGAAAAGTAGCCCAAAGAGTTCACCTCCTTCACTTGCATTTTATAGGATTAATGAAGCTGGATCTTACCTACTGCAGCTGCTTCTGAGTAAATTCCACAAATGACATGACCTTTCTGAAGAACATTTATTGCCATATCATCAGGGTTTTAAAATGAATCATAAGTGTAGACGATAGCACTAGTGAATAAGGAAAAATTGATATGTTTGTATTTGCTTTATGGATTGTGTACTTTAAAATTGATTAAGGAAAGAAGGGTTTGTGTACGGCTGGCACAGTATGGTTTCTGTAATTAATCACCTCAGAGTCCTGGAACATGCAGAATGCATGCTCAGATGGCTCTATAACTGGTGATGCAGCAACATAGTTATAAAAGAGCCCAGCTAGGGCAAACTTATTTAAGATGGTCAAGTCATCAGGCAGTTGTGAAAGAACTGTAGTGAGCTTTATATGTAATGGGATGAGTTCAGGCCAGGTTAATTTGGGCTTTTACTGTTGCAAACACTGATGTAGAGCCCTGGCATTGGATAAACTGCTAGAGAGGAGGATATAGTAATTAAAATTGTCTACAAACCTCAGCAGAGGAGAAGGGGCCATGTGAGATAGATAAGTCATCTTATCCCCATATTACTGAACCAAAGCATAGAGAGGTTAAGGCTAAACATTTGTACTAATTTTGCATGCCTCAGTACGTTAAAGGAACTGTTCCCCAGTTTAGGATTTCAAATTTAGACCCCAAGCCCTGGGCTCATTGCCCATCCTTCTCCCAAATGAACTTCCCTACTGTTCTTAGAATCAGCTGGTTTATGGCTCCTGTCTGTGTAAGCCAAGTTTGTTTTTAACCCACTATGTTCCAGGGCCCAGGTAGTGCGGGACCGGGTCACAGAAACCTTCAGCAAAAGTGATAATGTAAGGGCTGTAGCAGAAGAACTGTGGCTGTGTCTGAGTGGCTGGCCGAATGCTCTACTTAATGCACTCGGACAGAGTAGTTGAAATTAGTCTACCTATTGTATCAAAAAGCAGAAGTGCCTTTCAACTGTAACAGGTTATAATGACTTCTTTTTGTTAGAACAGGGTACCTGGCTGAGCTACCATAGCTTTCTTGAATGGCCCTGACTGACAGACCAAACACAGAAGGTCTATAATGTGTTTGGAGCAATGGTAAGATAGACACAGTCTAGCAAAGAAGTACTGTGTCTGAGGAGGGAGAAAAAAGACAGGCTGGAGATTTTGAATATATAATTGCATGTGGCTTTACTATCTTTGTTCACTTGCGAATAAAACAGATTAGCAATGTAGTATTTTAGGTCTCTGTCAGTTCATTTATCTCCCATCAAGCCATCAATACATTCCGTAAATGCCACTCTTCTTTGACCATTCTGAAATTGGGACAAGGTCTTACCCTATTGTGCGACCCAGGCAAAAGAAGTGTCATAAAGGGAAGTGTTCTGCATGGCTTGTGATTCACAGTTATAGCTGCTGTCCATCCTAAAGGGTGTCATAGCAAATTTTCAACTCATGTTTTATTCTCTACCGGTATTCCAGAGTTTTCTAGTAATTGGCTTGCAGGTGGTAGTTAAGGCAATCAGGATGTGTTTGACAGCAGAGTGGTTCTCTATTCTGGATGGTATGAATAGATCTGTAGATGCAGTCATCTAAAAAAAAAAAAAAAAAGCTAAAACCCTTGCACAGCTAGACTCATTCCTGAGGATAGTCTGATTTCATAGTATACTCCAAGAATGACCAATTAAAGTTTTTTCTTATCATACTGTGCTGAGTCAACTAAGTTATTGTTAAGATTTATTTTAGCTCTCCCTAAAGAAGCCAGATTAATTTCTTACTCACAGTGGCATTTTGGCATTCTAGAAACAGGGATCTATTTTAACTAACACATAATGGATTTCTTAAAATAGTTCTGACCTCTTTTGAGGTGCTTGCTACCATAGCAGGACGCAAATAGTCTTCTTCATATTAAATAAAATGTTCTCTGGATCATTAGCCAATGAATCAGCCCTCTTTAAAAGATTGTAATATGCTCCTATATGTTTCCCTTGAAGTTAATCTGGAAGCTGCAGCAGCTGTCAAACAGGCTACCCATCTGCTCCTTAATATAAGTGCAAGGAAGTCAGTGACACCTGCTCACAGTAAGCTCCTGTATCTGATTGTATGCTGAAGAATATGTTAAGAATATATATGAAGAATAAGGATGTTTTGTTGATATTTAAAGCCCTTAATAACCTAAGAGAAAGATACTCTCAGGATCTTTCCCCTTATGTCCTGCCAAGGCAATTTAGTTCGGTTGACTTGTCCTTTTTTACCAAGCCTCAGTCTAGATTAGCCAAAGGGCAGAGTTTTCCACGTGGTAGGGCTCCCCTTGTGAAACTCCTTCAGTGAGGATGTCCATCTTCTGTGTCTGTTTTTGGAAATCACTTTAATTTTTTCCTTTTTGAGTCAGAAAAGTTCAAAGTACTGTATCTTCTGCACAACTAAATGCAACTGAAGACATGAGCAGCATGACGCTGCCAACTTTCCTAATCAGGCTGTCTGTGGAGATCAGGCAATTTATTAAACATAGTTAACCTTTGATGGCAGTGAAAATGTAATGAGATGATGATATTTTGCAGCAATCATCCTGAAGCTAGTCTGGAGCATTTAGCTTTGTTCTTATATCTATACAGGGGAGTAGAATCTTCAGTAGCTCCATTCTTTTGCTAGGTAATATTCTAAATTCATCAAACACTACAAATGTGTATCTTGACCATGTCATATTACAACACCCTTAGGAGGCCAAAATTCCATTCTAAGGCACTGCCATGGGACCTTATGGTAAATGAGAATTCAAGCCCTCATTTCTTGGAAAGCTATGGCTAAGGATAACATTTTGTCATAGCGGTCATGGATTCCATGACTTTCAGAGACTTCCGTGAAATTATCCCCTTCAGCTTCAGCTGCCGTGAGTGGTGGTGGCCCTGTAGCTCCCAGGCTCTAAAAGAGTTTGCACCCCAAATCATGAACATGCTTACAGCTTATGAAGAGCCCACAGTTCATGCTCATCAAGTCACAAATGACACGCGTGACCTTGTGTTGTGGGCAGAGAGCTGTTCTGAAACTTGCCAACACGCAACAGCAAAAACAGCACACTTTGAAAGCTCAAAAAAAAAAAAGTCATAATGGACACTGACTCAAACTTCTACTTTCGCCAACCTGCTGCCCCTTTCTTCAGTGCATGCTGTGTATTTGAGTCAAATTAATTGAAACACCTTGAAATTTGTGAGGCCACAGTATTTGAAAATATACCACTGTCTGAAGACAACATTCCAGCGCAGAGAGAATATCGGGCTTACTGTGGAGCAGTTCAAGAATTGAGGAACGAAGATGTTTTCCAGTTCTGAAGAAGCATGATGGCCAGATTCCCAGCTCTGTCAGTAGTTGCTCTGCAATGCATAGCAGTACCAAACACCAGGGTGGATGCCAAATGCCCCTTCTCATCTCATAAAAATGTGCTTGGGGACAACAGACACTGCATACAAAATAACAATCTGTCTATGTATAACTTGTAATACCAACATTGAAACAGTTTGCAAAATGGTCATTACTAAAACGAATCAGCTATTTTTGTTTGAAAATGATTGCACAATATCCGCACATAATTTCAAAATAGTTTACTTTGTCGAGGAAGTGAAAACCATTGCATTAATGTTGTTTCGTGTAAATGTTACACAGTAATACTTTATTGTTAAATTATTACACTTTTTATGTTGCCGTGACCAAACCATAATTTTGTTCATTTTTACCAGGACTGTTCTGTGAATTTTGCCTAATTTTACCATGACAAAATCTTATCCATAGCTATCCATATTAAAGAGAGAATAAGCCACAGAGATAGACCTGGGAGAAGAGACATCTAGTCAGGGAAGCAGGAAGATGTGGGAGCTGTTGGCAGCAATGGGCAGAATCTGTCAGGCAAACAGAAGAAAGCCTAACAGTTCAAAGATACTGGTGGTAGTAGCAGCAGAGAGCAATAAAGCTATGTGCATGGTGAAGTCTGGCATGAGAAAGGTGAGGTGGGTATCAGAGATGCTGAAAGAGCAGGAGCCCTGCAGTAGTACTGTATCTAGTCTTAAGAAAAGACGAAGAGCCTGTTACCTGACAAAAGGCAAAAAGCATCTCCCTGACCAGTGAAATAATACTTTTTTGTTTTTTACTATTAATTGTTTATTATTTTTTCACACATGTATTTATGTTGCTGTAGGATGGGACAGTGAAAAGATTCACAAAGACAGACCTGTATGGAGTCGCAAGATACCAAGGAGCTTGAACCCATGTTGATAGAGATGGAGAGTCAGGTTTTCCCCATCTCCTACAAAAAACAGCCAGCAACAAAAGATGAGTTAACATCTGACCACACTGGTCATGCAGCTTAGTGTTTACATACAAGAGTCCAGAGTCCTTGTTACTGAAAAGCAGATCAATTTCTCAATGGAAGATAGAGTAAATGGTCAATATTGAGGTCATTTTGGGTAGGATCAAAGTTTGTTGGATTCTCTATGGAGAGAAGCAACTTGTTGGTCTGTATCTTTTTTTTTTTTTTTTTCCATGTCAACACCTAGAATCTGTCTAGTTAGGAAAATAAACATTCTTTTTCTTTTCTTTTCTTAAAAAGAAATTATCCTTAAAAATAATTTTCTGAAATATGTAGATATTTTGGGACTGAGCTAAGGTGATTTGGAAGCTAGGATTAGTTCTCTTAGCTTTAATTTAAATGGTCCTAAAAATGCCTTCCTAATTAGGAAGCCAAGGTGGGTGAAGTAATATCTTTTATTGGACCAACTTCTGTTGGTGAGAGAGAAGCTTTTGAGCTTACACAGAGCTCTTCTTAATTAGGATCAGTTAGCATCTGCAGGGTTGCAGCTGTGTAAAAAGCAACCCTCACCATCAGAAAAAAATTGTGAAAAAATCAGATTTTTGCTGTGCAAAATGCAACAGAGCATTTTTCATTCTCACCACCTTAGAGGAATAGAAAAATCTCTGTGGGTTTTTGCTCTCACATAAGGGATGGGTAAACTGCAAAAGGTTTAAAGCTCAGTTTCCTTGGGGATAGACACTCAAAATTCTGGTTGCTTATTCAAACCACCAGAACCTTTTTCATCTCTGTGGCTCAGAAGTCCCACATGGAATCATCCTCTCTGTCCCAATAAACATTGAGATAATTTCTCTTCCAATCCCCCCGACAAGTCCCAACTTCGCCTCTCTATTTATAGGTTTTATTGGGAGAGGCCTGCTATCCCAGTTCCATAGTGGGTCTCCCTTATAGTGGGGAAACCATGTGGATCTGGACACTCGCTCTAGAGTTTTCAGAGAGCAGTCATCTGTATATTCAGGGTAAACCACTATCATTCTGTCTCCTGCTGCTTTTGTGTGTTGCTGGCTAAGAAGCCCCTCTTCTTCTCACTACTGCTTCCAACTGTCATTGAGAAGCCAGACCCAGCATTTGGTTTCTGAGTTCATAAGAACATAAAAATACAAGAATGAACATACTGGGTCAGACCAATGATCCATTTAGCCCCGTATTCTGTCTTTCAACAGTGGTCAATACCAAGTGCTTCAGAGGTAATGAACAAAACATGGCAATTAACAAATGACCCATTCTCTGTTGTCCCCGCCCAGCTTCTGGCTGTCAGAGGCTAAGGGATACCCAGATCATAGGTTTGTGCCCTGATTATCTTGGCTAATAACCATTGATGTACCTATCCTGCAGGAACTTGTTTAATTCTGTTTTGAACCCAGTTATAGTTTTGGCCTTCACAACATCCCCTGGCAACAAGTTCCACAGGTTGTGTGGGTTGTGTGAAGAAGTACTTCCTTTTGTTCATTTTTAACCTGCTACCTATTAATTTCATCGGGTGACCCCTGGTTCTCGTGTTATGTGAAGGGATAGATAATATTTCTCTATTCACTTTCTCCACACCACTGTTGCTGCTATAACGTTGCAGATCTCTTTGTCTCAGAAGCGTGAAAATACAAATGGGGTCTTAAGAATTTCCATTGTAAGGTGAGCTGAATTCTGTGCTGGAATTTGGATGATTATTTATTTATCCAAACTAGTTAGCCTATCCTTGTTTATATCCTTTATAGCTACAGATACAGGTGAAATAAAACCACCTGATAGTAGAAGTCTATGGGCATGATCCTAAGCCGTTTGAAGTCAATGGGAGTCTTTCCAAAGACTTTAAAGTTACGTCTACACTGAAATTAAATACCTGCAGCTGACCCATATCAGCTGACTCGGGATCGCAGGGCTCAGGCTATGGTGTTGTTTCACTGCAGTGTAGCCGTTTGGACTTGGGCAGGAGCCCAGGCTCTGTGACTCCCCCCTCGCAGGGACCCAGAACCCAGGTTCCAGCCCATGTCTCAATGTCTGCACCACAATTAAACAGCACCTAGCCTTAATCCCATAAACTTTAGTCAGCTAACATGGGCCAGCTGCAGGTGTTTAATTGCAGTGTAGTCATACCCTAGTGACTTCGGAATCTGCCCTGTACTAGGATCCATAAAACAGCATCAAGATGCAAGGATAGTGCAGCCTGAGATTATTGAAATAATATAAGCCCAGTCATTTTAATGGTCCACATGTCCAGGGCATCTATGAATTAAGATGAGCTGCAGAATTGGGCCCAGCATTTTCCAACATAGACTGTCTATTGTACGTACTGTAGATTCATTTTTAATTTCTGCCTATTGAAGAGATTTCATAAAACACTAGTGGTGGAGCCACAAGGGAGTATTAAAAAGTTAATAACCCAGGAAATGAGAAGGATTATCCATGATAATCTCATTGTGTGAATTCATTAACATTTTAAGGGCTTTTGTTTCTGAAAATAAAAATTATAAATAGGCTCAGCTATGTGTACACGTAAGAAATCATCACTAAAAACGTCTACCGTGGATTTTTGCAGTTCCATATTTTATCAGAATTATCCATTTAAATATACTGCATCAAAGGTATTTTAGGGTTACATTTTCTCTATTCATAATTAATAAACCATTATAAAAACAGAATTTAAAAGACAAAAATGACAGAAAATATTAACTGGGTATCGGATGAATTCTAGAACTCAGTAAATACTATACAATTTTGCCATGAATATTTTGCTCCTTTTTAATAAATAAACTCACTTTATTAGGCTGTTCCTTTCTAAGATCCAGTTTACCTGGTTCATATCCTTAAGAAAACTGGATTTCACAGATTCCCATGACCAATTCACTTAGCACAGTATCCACACCAGAAGGAATTACCCAATACAATCAGGCCTGGTCTACACTGACAATGTAGGTCGACGGAATGCGGCTTATGTCGACCACATAAAATATGCTTCTCCACTGGCATGTCAGTTCTGCCGAGCTAAATCATAGTAAAATTCGACTTAATAAAATCACCTCCGCAAGTGGCATAGCGCTGAAGTTGAATTGTGTGGGTCAAATGAGCGTCAGTGTAGGCAAAGCACAACGTAAAACGACATCATTGGCCTCCGGTAGATATCCCATAATGCTCCATTGTGACTGCTCTGGACATTCGCACTCTTCTGCACTGCGGCATGATATGTAGACAGGAAACATCCCCTCCCCTGAAGCCCCAGGAAAGTTTGAATTCCCATTTCCTGTTTGGGCAGCCTGGATAGAGCTTTGTAGCTGAACTGCTCATGGCGACTGCATGCCCCAGAGACGCTCCAGCATGGAGTCAACCTTAGGTCTTGGATCTCATCAGCCTGTGGGGTGAAGAGTCTGTTTTGGCTCAGCTCCGAGCCAGCAAAAGAAATTGGGATATCTATAAGAAGATATTGCATGGTATGGTGGAGAAGGGCCACAACAGGGACACATAGTGGTGCTGCATTAAAATCAAAGCACTGAGGCAAGCATATCAGAAAACTAGGGAGGCGAACAGTCGTTCTGGCTCATCACCGAAGACGTGCCACTTTTATGAGGAGCTGCATGCGATTCTCGGTGGTGACCCCACCAGTGTACCACCACGCAACATAGATACCTCCACAGAATCCCAGTCCAGGATGAATGAGGAAGACTCTGTGGACAAGGAGGAGGAAGAGGATGAGAACAGGGGGCAGACGAGTGGGGTATCCATTCTCCCTGAGAGCCAGGACCTGTTACTTAATCCAGAGAAGCCCAGCCAGACACAGAACAATGTGACTGATGCCAGGGAAGGCACATCTGGTGAGTGTGTATAGCAAATCACATTTCTATGGTTACAGCCCCAGTCCACCTTCTTATTTTTTGGAAAAAAGGAGTTTGTGTTTTTGTGGGGATGGGCTTCCTGGTTATTGGTCCATTTAAGCAGAGGGTTACTCCTGGAACAGACTATTTATATGCACAGGGATGCTCTGAGAATCCTCCGTGGATATCTCCAGGAAACTTTCATGTAGATACTCTGTAATCCTTTGCAGAAGGCTTCTGGGGAGGGCAGCCTTATTTCTTCCACCACGATAGTACACGTTTCCCTGCCACTCTGCTATTAAATGAGCAGGCATCATTGCGGAATACAGCATAGCGGCATAAGGTCCAGGCCTATACCCAGATGCTTGCAGCAAATCTTCCCTTTCCATCTGTGTTACCTTCAGGAGACTGATATCACACATTGTCACCAAGGGAAGATGGCACAAGTTTATAGTACCCGAACAATATAGTCACTGAGTGTTATTCCCCTGCCATGGATGGTGTCCTGGGCCCCAACACAGACAATTGTAGCCATGGCATTGTTGGCATGGGTATTACACGTCCAGGAACAGGTGCCCCTATTTTTTCTCCAGTGACACTTCACCCACATACTCCTCCAATCCCTTTGGACCACCTCCTCCAAAGCCGGTCTTTGGGATGGAAAAGAAGATCCCAATGATCCTGCTCCTTGGTTAAGTGTGAATTGAGGAGTTTAGTTCTATAGAGACTTCCCTATAATGGATGCAAGGGCCCCTTACTTACCATGGCTGGAATGCCACTCCAACCCATGTAATAGGTACAGATTGGTGTGCAGGTCTGGCTTTGCCTTGTGAATATGAAGGGAAGTTCATTTTACAATGTAACATTTATTTTCATCTATGGGCCCAGCTAACAGGTGAAACTTTGTGCTTTGCTTTCTTCACAGTGGACACCTCGGCCTTCACCCCTGCTTCTACTCCTGCAGAGCGCCTTTCCTAGATTAGAAAGCAAAAAGAAACCTCGGGCTGACATGTTCAATGAACTAATGAACACCTCCATGGCTGCTGACACGGAACTCAGAGCCTTGAGGATGTCATTGTCAGAAAAACTGAACATGGACATGGAAAACAGAAAATCAGCACAGGTGCAGGAGCATGCAACACAACAGGAGATGTTGCATATTATGAGGGATCAGTCAGACATGCTGACACGTCTGGTAGAGCTCCAGAAAGAGCAGCAGCAGGACAGACTACCTCTGCAGCCCCTCCAAAATGCTCAACCAACATGCTGTTTCCGGTCCCCAACCCCAAGGACCCTAGGAGGAGGTTGAGCAAGATGCAGTAGGTACTCCACTCCATACCAGTGTAAGGGAGCAGAAGAGGCGACGGCCCCTTTAAAAACTGGGAATGTGCATGCTTTGCTGTTTGCACAGTCACACTTTGCTCTGGATGCCCAAGCAGTCTTATGAGAATGCTAAATTATTATTCTTGCCCCCCACTGTAACGGATCACCAATAACATTTTCTGCTTTAAAAAACATTATTCTTTATTCATTGAGAGCTCGGCGATTGTCGACAGGGAAAAAAGGACAGGGGAATGATGATGCAAGGGTGGGAGATAGGAAGGGAAAACACAGCACTGACAAAGACATACTTCACTGTGGTTCATTGCAAAAATGGGTTCCAATGCTTCCCTGATATGCAACACTCCACGGTTTGTTCTCGGTAAAGCACGGGTATTTGGCTGCTCAAAATTTGCGGCCAGCCTATCAGCTTCCACAACCCAACCCTGCAGGAACTTCTCCCCCTTTGTGTCACACACACTATGGAGCACACAGCAGGCAGAAATAACAGTTGGGATGTTGCGTTCACTGAGGTCTAACCTAGAGAGCAAACTGTGCCATCTTGGCATGCAAGTGGTCAAATGCACATTCCACCACCATTCTGCACTTGTTGAACCTATTATTGAAACGCTCCTTCTCGCTGACCGGTAGCAATCTGGGGTTGCTAGCTTTCACAGAGCAATGGCCACTCACTTCTCCAATGTTTCAGCAGGTCTCAAGTGAGTATTCATGCACTTCGGGGCTGTGAACAGCTCTGCGCAAAGTTCAATGAAAGTGGCCTTTCGCATACTAAAGTTCTGCAGCCACCGCTCATCATCCCACACCTTCATAATGATGCAATCCCACCAGTTACTGCTTGTTTCATGGGACCAGAAGCAGCACTCCACCAACTGAAGATGCTGCGTGACAGCCAGCAGCAAACAGGAATAGTTTCGCTCTATGGCTTGTAGCAGTGTAACTTCAGTAACATCGCAATTTTCAGCACTGCGGCTCCTGTCTCTCTCCTGAAAATACTGCAGATAAGTAGGGAGGTGTTTGTGATGCTCACAATGATAGTGCAGAGCTGAGCAGACTCTATGCCTGTCTGGCAATGGCGTGCATGCAGGTTTGGAAAAACGGCGTGAAAAACCATTCAGCTGTTTATTTTGGACAAGAGGGGAGGGAGGAGGGAGAACGTTACATCACAGGAGGACGACAACCTTCCCAAAAGGCACTGCAGGTGGTTGCACTGTGGGATAGCTACTGCTTTGATTATTGATGCAAGCGCGACTGGTTGGCACACAAACCCCTGACGCAATGTGTGTGGTGTGATCACGGGCCTCCGACTTCGTAAGTTTGGCGGGTGAAAGTGGACTGAAATTAAATCGACTTCACTTCACAGTGTGAACATAGCCTGTTATCCAACCACATAATACACAAACCTTTGTGATCTTTATGACCAATCATAACCAATTAGCACAGCTCTAATAGCAAACAGCAGAGAGCTCCTGTTCACTATCAATACACAGAATAAAAGAAATTCTAAATCAAATTTAAAAGACTTTCAAATAAAGAATGAATCTGTGGAAATTAAGATATACTTATGCATTTTCCATGAGCAGTAATAGGTTACATTAATTGGATAAATTAATCATTGCAAATAATTCATTAAGGTCTAGTGAATTCCAGTGATTTCAGATACCAATCAGCAGGCTTAGAAAATGTTTCAATACAAAATATTTCTCATTCAGGTCAGTTTTCTTTTCAATGTCCATGTATAAATTCCTTTGATTATATTCTTTTGTTGTATATTTGAAAAGACTTTTGATTTCATTCCCTCCACTGGACTATTAAAGAGGTATCATCCATTAAGATCCAATGAGCTTATCTCAAACAAACAGTTTGTGGCAATAACAGAATAAGATAGGTGTTGCCTTGTATGTAAACATTATTGCACATCAGTTGGTGTTTTCTATCTTCCTCTATTATGTTAATCAGTAAACCAGCAGTTACAGAAAGCATCAAGAGGGGAGAAGACCATTTAGTTGGAGTGTGGTTCTCACAGTAAGTAAAACTTCCACTGATTTCAACGGAGCTGGCGTTTCTCTCATGGAAATTGGTCATCCTGTAGTATAAATTCACAGTTTGGTATGCAATGTATTGAAATACCCCTCATGTCCCTCAAAATGGTGCATTCTAATATATTCCAGAGGAGTGGGGAGGAGATAATCATTGGAGATTGATACATATATACTGAAAAGAAAACAGTCTTCTGAATGATGCAATAGAGAACACATCCCCAAATATGTTTATTCTAGCATTTCACAACCTCTAGATTGGTATCCATCATTGTATATGTGCATTGATATATCAATCTGACTCCTGACCTGTATAAAGTTAGGCACATGCTTGATTCCATTGCTGAATTTGGGCCATAATGTGGATCTTATCTACTGCAATTGCTTTTCCTGATTTTTAAAATGCAATGGTTTGTTTCCCATCTTATTTTAATCTGATACTATTCCAGGTTTTCCAGTCCCAATTCTGTTACATTTTTGTTTTTTTGCCTTAGTTAAAATTAACTAAACTGAAGGGAAAGGTACAAAACACATATAGTAGGTTGATAAAGATCACAGAATCCATATGCTGAAACTGAACTGAATTTTTTCCCTCATAGTGAAACAGAAATTAATCCCCTAAATTTTCCCTTGGAAATTTGCACTGTTGCTGCAGCTAGGGATGGTTCAGGCAATGCCACTGACAAGCACTATGGAAAGTGAGCTTAGACACTAAGCCTGCAATAATTCTTCAATACCTTAAGGGACAGAACTACCATTGTTTTGACAAGAGGAGAGCACAAGAAAAATAGATAACATTTCCCTTCAATATTGTCCTGATGGACTCCTAAAGTGCAGCCAATTCTGCTTCTTCATACACCCTGGCTTGCTGTCAGATAGCAGCATGAGGAGAAAATGATGAGTTCTGCTGTTTGATCAATCAGTGAGAGATTAGGTTGGCCCACCTTTACCCCAGCTACATGACTGCTCCTAGCTCTTAGTGACAGTTATCAAATATCTTATTGATAATAGGGTCTTGGGCACTATTTCTGAGTAGCTCAATTGATGGGGAAAATACAAAGTTTCCTTATAACAAACTTCCTCAACTTCAACTGAAGAAGTCCGAATAACATTTGTATCTATATTAATGATGCCCTGTGTGTTTTGGAGAAACAATTATTTATTTATTTATTCCTTATTTTCATTTACTCTTTTTTTAAAGGAAATTTCAAGTTTAGATGTTAATATAGATGTTAATATAATATGTTTAATTTTTTTCAAAGGAAATTTCAAGTTTAGATGTTAATATAGAATAGACTACCCCAAGTGCAGGCCCAAGGAGGTGGATTTATCCTGCACGGTCTGTGGGTCTGCCTTCTACAGAGAAACACAGTGATGAGTAAGCAGAGAATAAGGAAGGACAGATTTTTAAATATCACCTAAATGCAACATGGATTGTGATAGCATGGAGTTAATACTGATTGGTTGTTGAAGTAGGAGGAGTAGCCTTACATTAAAAGTGGCTAGCAACTTTGTGGTTGCTGAGACAGTTCTGGAAGGTTCTCTGTGACATAGGGTGTCTAATATTCCAGAGAGCATCTTACTCTGTGCCAGCATATTCCTCAGTACAACTGGATGCTGCCCATCTCCCTTGGTTTACTCAAGAGTTGGCCCAGGGGCTCTGTATTTATCTTTCTCCCATTGCTTTGGGTGCAGAATTGTCAGCTACATCATATATCCACAAAAGGAAGGAAAACCTTCAATGGTACCAAAAAGTGGGCTGTGTAAAACTCAACATACTCAATTAGCCTTTACTAACTAGATATCAATATGTTAAATATTAAGATAATAATATGCTGAATTAGATTCCAAACACTATTTTTATTTGCATAAAAACCTTCATGTTTTTTGTGTTCAATGGCAATTATTCAAATCAATTGCTTTTAAAGACATGTTTGTTTGAATTTGCAGTTTTGAAATAATAACAAGTTGAAGTGATTAAACCATCATCTGTCTATCATTTTTAAAGGGCCTATCACTGCAGATGATATTCTTTACCATCCTTCTGTGTTTTTTATCGTAGGGGGAGGGGCAATACACATCTGAAGAGCTTCACAGCCACTGTTCTGAGTGATTTGTATATGTTTTAGCAAAAACGTAAGCTCTTCATGTTGCTCTTTGGAATGGATTTGAGTGTGGAGTCAGTTATATTCCTTGAGTGAAAAGTGTTTTGAGACGCTCACATATAGGGTATGCCAAGGGTAGGATCAGTGATTGATTCATAATATGTCACTAAGTTCAAACTCCTCATTGCTGATAGTGTGACATGGAACAAGCAGCATTTACTCTTTTTATTTATTATTATTAATGTATCACTGTGTTCGTTTTTCATGTCTAGTAGTGCCAATAATGGGTTACGGCTCCGTACCAACACAAAATAGGCCCCAGCCCAGCCCTGAACAGCTTACAATCTAAATTTAATTGCAGATTCTATTCTGAGAAAAATAGTATTTAGGAACATCATTTAAATACACAGTATGTAAAATGTTCATTGCTTTACTATTTTACCATGCATCTGTTCTAAAGTTATAAATACAAAGAGAAGACTATATATATATATGATATTTTTAACTTTCCATTAGTCACCAAGTGCCTTTTCCCAAATTTCTACACTGGGAAAAAAGTTGTAAATAACAATTTTTTTCAAGAGAAAGTTCCCAGTGTTTCAGTTTTTTTACCCAAGGGGGTTGTGAGCACATTCTTTGGTATCTCAGACTGAGACCTAATGATCATGCCATAATTCTCCTCTTTTAATGGAACCCCATCACCCCTAGTCTTATCATCAAAGATTCATATTGTTGCCACTGTTCTTCCAGCTGCAGAAATGGGCTCCCTTGGATTCCAATCAATATCACTCCTTAATAAACCAGAGGCTTGTGCATCAAGTGTGAAGTGATAGGAGCAACTGTATCCACTTCCTAGTAGTTGAATGCATTGTGGTGACAGAGAAGCCATTAACTGATTCTAAATGTCATAACTGGCAGTGTAGAGTACAACCAGTAGGCCATCAGCCTGCACTCAGTATCTTAGGTAGTCTGAGGGCTACAATAGGGATGACTGCAATACTCTGGTCGCACACTATCCAATGCCATCCTCCACTCACTAGAGGAATTACAGCTTGGGGATTCTGGGGAGAGGGAATATCAATCTCCTTTCCAAATGTATCACATAGCAGAAGTGGCATAAAAAGGAATCCAGAATCCGGGGCATTGTCAACAGATTTCATCCAGAGCAAACTGAGAACTCCTCTTCAAATATACTTGTGGATTGTGGAACATCACAGGAAATATTCCCTACATTCTTGCAGCCAAGTTCATCTTTCATACAGGAAACACAGAAAAGGTTACCAAGCCTTTGTAAAGAACCTCATTGCCTGGGAATAAATAAATCATGCTTTAGAAGCCAGTCTGCAAACGTATCTGTTGTCAAGACTTTGCTGCAAGAATCTTGAAAACCAATCAGTTGGCAAATGGCAAGTAATTAAGGAACCAAGTATAAAAGCCACAATGTCTGCCAAAAAGAAACTAACAAACAAAGAGCTGGAGCATTGTTAATCATTGTTTGGATTAAAACACAGATAGGGGAATTCATCCAAGGAAGAAGAATGTGATTCGCTTCAGATAAATCAGCTACTGATATAGAGGGTTTTGTTTTGTTTTTTCTACTTTCCCTCACAAATTCTTGACAAAACACGAGAATGCAACAAAAGTACAATAGCTAAGTTACAAAAGTGTAGTCTTATGTAACTACTCTCTCTCTCTCCCCTTCTCCCTCTGCTTAGAGTCAAGGAGTTTGTGCATTATGAAATTTATTTCAAGGAGTGCTTTATAAAAGTGAGATTATTACAGTTTTACATGGAGTTAGCAATAATCATTCTAAATTAAGGTGCCTGATTATCACTTTTAGGAAGGTTCTACTAAACGGAATCACAGCCTATTTTAAATAGGATGTGTTAATTAAAGAAAACAACTATAAACTACAGAGAAGCAGGCTTCCTCACAGCTTGCGTTCCAGCTTTGTCTCCCTCCTTTTATAAGGAAACATACTGTCTGGAAGTTTCACTGTATTCCTATAGTACTGTCCAATTGTGCATGAAGAGGGCATATAGCTATGCATGAGGCTTGTACATGTGAGTTGTATACTAGGTGTTCAGAGACTATGGTGTGGGAGCCATATACTTACAAGACAGATAAATAGGCATAAAGAGAGCATGGTACAGCGGACAGCCCTTTCTCCTGCATGTTTCATTTAGACACCACAAAAGAACTGCAAACAGAGTACTAGTCAAAGCGGTCTGTGATGTCTTTCATTTGTATACATCCTCTGGCTCCCAAAGACTCTTAGCAGTCTCAGGACGGACATGTCAGACACTATGCCATGGTCATGCCACAGAATCGGCCCACAGGATCCCACATTCACAACACTAGAGGACTAGTCTTCACCATCCACAGTGCTAATTCATGCTACAGCACCTTGTTACATAGTGCCAAGAGCATAGGTATTTACTGCCACGGTTTGACTGTGGTGCCGTATGTACAGTCACCTTTGGCAAACCGCCATCCCCACATTGCTTGAACGCACTGAGCCCTATTTTCATGGGCCAGTGTCAGTGCTTGTGAATTTCTCTTCTCATGGAGTCAGTGGATACATGGGTTCAGTTCTATCACTAGTATGCTTCCCTGGTGATGTTATTCTCACCTCTTTTTATCATAAGAACTGCAGTAATGGAAAGAACTTTTTAGCAGTTCAGACCCAGCTCTTCATCATTACCATGGCCTAGGAAACTGATGAAGAATATATCCACTAAACCTCTGGATATTTGAGCATATTATAGCCTTCTCCACTATTGTAGGCGTTGTCTACACACAAACTTGCACCTGTTTCGTTAAAATGGTGCAAACTGATTTATGACACTTTTATTAAGACCTGTGTGAGTAACGGAGTTTTTTGTTTGCTAGCAATTCTAAAAAAAAAAAAAAGGGAAAAAATGTTTTGGGCTGGACCAAAAAAAAATTTTTTTTTTTAATTTCAGTGAACTTAAAAGTAAAAAACAAAACAAAACATGAATGAAATGTTTTGTTCAAACCAAAAGTATATGTTTTCTTTCAATTTTGAGCATTTTTAATGCTTTTGAATTTTTTAAAAAATAACATTAAAGGAAATATCAAAACAAAAAAATCAAAATGTTACGTTCTGAAAACATCAAAATGCAACATTTTCACCTTTTTTAATTTACTTACTTTTTTGGGGGGGGAGGGGGGAAGAAACAATTTAGTAAAACCAACACAAATTACTTTGGTCTCACTGAATCCAGATTTTTCACTGAAAAAAAGTTTTGGGCAAAAAATTTCACAGCACTACTCTCATTACAGTTTAAGAGGAGCTTACTTCAGTACAGCTAAAGCCTGATCCTAAGTGATTAAATTAAGTGGAAATGAGTGGTTTAAACTGAAAGACTAGTGTTCACACAGCCTTTTGCACCTAAATCAGTTTCAATTAACACCTTAAGTAAAACTGGAGTGACTCTACATGAAGACAAGCCCTGAGTATTGTCAAGCATTGCCATGGGAACAAAGAACTCTGAACTTTTGACAGGTCAGAATCGAATCAGTTCAGTTTTAATATCCCTCAGCTGGGTTAATATCATTTCTGCTTCATTTCTGGATGAGCTGCTCAATCATTGTCACTAAGTCTGAAAAACTTGTTTTACCTGGACTATTTTCTTTTTCTTTTCAAAGAGAGGCTTTTATTACATGTCTTCTCACTTTAGTGCATCTCATGCTATATTCCTCATATCCTGCTGATATCCATTATGACCAAGTTGAAGATGCGGTGTCAATTAGTCTGAGACTTGTGAAGGATGACACTGAAAGTAGACCATCCAGTTATCTTCTACTTCTGTTGATTGTAAGAAATTGTTTTTAAATAAAGATCAAATGTATTATATATAGTTATAGAATTGTACATTTTTCCCCTTTTACTACAAGTAATAGATGAAGTGTTAGATTTATAAATGATTTTTTTTTTTTGGTAGCTTGCATGCGGTTTGTGCCACAATCTTTATAAAAAGCTATTTTTTATCATGTAAAACAGAAAAGAGTAGTTCTACTTTTAAAGTGAAAGATAGGCATGCTTTCCCTTAGTGGTTTGTTCTCCTTCATATATAACCTTACGGAATCATTAATTGTCTTTGTGATTCAGGATTTTTGTATTGAAAAAAACTCATTCTATTATTTTAGTATATGCCTATATAGCCACTATGCTGGGGTCTTTTTTAAAGATGAAAGTATCCACTTAGATAACCGCTGAATGGAAAATGATTATATTAATTACAATTAGGGTTACTAATAGTAATGAATATAATTGCAACTATGTGCAACACATAATTCTTTTCAAGAAGCTGGAACCATGAAAGTAAATTGATGGTCCAAAAGCCATGTCTTGTTTCCCTCATTAGAATGCTGCCTCAAAAAAAATGTCACTTCTATTTAGAGATGAGTCTCAACTGGGATCTTATATCCAACACTTGACCATGACCTTCCACAATGGGTATTCTCGGGAACTATCCAAAACAATAAGATCTGTGAGAGATGGAGACACAGCTTTCTTAACAGTTGTCCCAAAGACAACAGGATGATCATGACTCACACTTTCAGATCCAAATACAAGACTCATCCTTGTTTTACAATCAACTATTTTGCAAAAGCAAGCAAACCTACACCTCTTCACTCCAATATACACACACATATGCACAAACAGCCCTGCACTGTGGGAAAGAGGAAAGCATGAGATGACAGAACACTAGTTTATGTTTGCTTATTTTCTTGAAAGGTGTTTAGATACCCTGGAGCTGATCACAGTATAATGACCTAAATAGATAATTTAGATAGATAGAACCCACCACTACCCTCATCACTAAATTTTGGAGGCAAGGTTAGGCTCTGAATCCCAGGATCTGAATCCATAACTATATTAGTAAAGGATTTTTTCTTCTTTTTTTTTTTTTTTTTTTGAGGGAGTGTAGGGAGCAGGGCGAGGGGATGAGAGGAGGAGGATTCAAAACTAGACTAGGCCAGTTTTACATACTGAGTCCAGGTGTGGTCCAAAATAAAGGAAATATTGTGAGAACAGATGATCTCATGAGCTTTCTCCTATTTCAGGCTGAAATGTCATTAGATTATTTCCCAGTAATGCAGTGCTATCATCCTCAAACCTCAAGACTTGGTTCTGCCTGAAATTCAAAGTCCAAATCCAAGACTAAATCTAATCCAGATTAAAACCACCTCAGAAGCCTTTCTTTACTTTAGCTGGAGGTGGACAGATAAAAATAAATTGCACCCTCTCTTTTGCCTTGGGCTATGGATACTTTCTTATTTTCTAAATATCTGCCAACTCCTCAGTACACAGTATCCGAGAATCAGTGTTGCAATGTTTTCTGGCCCTACACTATACTGAGTCAACGGAAGCCCCTTAAGGTAAACCAAACCTAACCTGATTTCATTCAAGCACAGTATAGTTATTATCTTCCACAATAAAGTGATCCTGTCCTTATGTTAAGAAAGCAGTAGACTGGATATATATCTTGATTTTAGTAAGACTTTTGACACAGTTCCACATGACGTTCTCATAAACAAATTAGGAAAATGTGGTGTAGATGACATTACTATAAGGTGGGTGAACAGATGGTTGAAAAACTAAACTAAATGGTTCACTGTCAAACTAGGACAGACATAGTAGGTTCCCCCACAGAGGTCTGTCCTGTGTCCAATATTAGTCAATATTTCCATTAATGACGTGGATAATGGAGTGCAAAGATGCTTACAAAGTTTGCTAATGACACCAGAGTGGGAGGGGTTACAAACACTTTGGAAGACAGGATTAGAATTCAAAATGATCTTGATAAATTGGAGAATTGGTCTGAAATCAACAAGATGAAATTCACTAAAGACAAGTACAAAGTACTACACTTAGGAAGGAAAAAGTCAAATGCACAAGTAGAAAATGGGGAATAAGTGGCTAGGTAGTAGGACTGTAAATTTTGTGGGGTATAGTGGATCACAAATTGAATATGAGCCAACAATGTGATACATTTGCAAAAAGGGCAAATATCCTTCTGGGATATATTAACAGGAGTGCTGTATGTAAGACATGGGAGGCATTTGTTCTGCTCTAATTGGTGCTGGTGAGGCCTCAACTGGAGTATTGTGTCCTGTTTTGGGCACCACACTTTAAGAAAGGTGTGGATAAATTGGAGAGTCCAGAGAAGAGCAACAAAAATAGTAAAAGATTTAGAAAACCTGACCAATGAGAAAATTTTAAAAAAACTGGGCATATTTAGGTTTGAGAAAAGATGACTGAGGGGGGACCTGAGAACAGTCTTCAAATATGGTGAAGTTTGTTATAAAGAGGATAGTGATCAGTGCTACTGAAAGAGCATAGTGATTGCCTTAATCTGCAGCAAAGGAGATTTAGGTTAGATATTAGAAAAAAAATTCTAAGTATAAGAATAGTTAAGTACCGGAGCAGGTTACAAAGGATGTTGTGGAATCTCTGTCATGGGAAGGTTTTTAAGAACAAGTTAGACAAACACTTGTGAAGGATGGTCTGGTTTACTTGGACCTGCCTCAGCTCAGGGGGCCGGACTAGATAACCTCACAAGGTCCCTGTCAAGACTACATTTCTATGACTGTGTCAGTTTTGCCTTCCCTGCTCACCAGACTCTACATTAGGAGTGGCAGAGCCTTGGGGGTGGTGATCTAATTTAATCTTCTATGCCATCTGGTTTTGAAGATGGAGTGGTGTGTGGCTAACATTTGCATGAAAAGATTCTTTTCTTGAAATCCCAATTTCTTCAGAATATGGATTTCTTCAAACTTTTGGGTGACCCCAGTCCTACAGGGAAGAGCTAGCTGCCATTTCTGGAGTCTGGTGATTCAGCAGCATGAGCTATTTGCCTCCTGACAATATTCCCATGATACTAAAAGCCATGGGTGGTAACTGGGCTTAGTGTGTTTCTACCCTTTACAAAGATTGTTGTCTTTGTAAGCCATGCAAAGTCTTCTTAGATTTCTACATCCACTAAAAGCAGGCGGTTATTGCCATATGAACATGGAGCATCTACTGCAACTGCAAGCAAGAGGGTAATTTATAGCAGAATAGGCCCTAAAACAGGGGAGTGGAAAGGAGAGAGGACTTTCTGAAAATTTGGCAGATGAAAATGTAATATAGCTTATCATTGATTTGTCAAAACAAAACAAACAAAAAATCAATGGGGTAGAAAAAGTTTCAAAATGAGAATTTAATTCAGGCAGTGAGACAATAGCATTGCTGTAAATATTTGTATTCAGCTAGAAATCAGCAGCAGATTGCGACTGAATCAATATAGTGAAATGTACTTTAGATGTTTATTATTTAGTATGTAGGACCAAACCCTGAGGTGCATATAGGGTTCTTAAGCCTGTGTTCTTTACAGCCTCAATGGGCCTTGATTCTCACCTGACAGTTCTGTCTTCAGAATGGCTCTTCCCTGTATGTCTACTGACGTGTCACAGTTAGGCAAAGTCACGAACTTGGCCTCTGAAGGAAGGGATAGGACTGGGGACTGCAAAGCAGCTCTTCAGCCACTGCTTAGGGCAAGCTGCCCACCAAGATTTGATGACAACTCTGTGTGGAGTGGTCCCAATAAAAATACCAGATCACTGTAACTTAGGCCTGGTCTACACTTACCGCAAAATTTGTCGACTCCCTAAATTCTAGTTAGTGTGGCGTCCCCATATGCTGTGCCGACTGGAAATGCCCTCCCATCAATGCAGCATTACTCTTTTTCTGGGGGTGGATTTATTGAGTTGACTTCTGGATTGATTGAGAGGATCTCCACTTCCGCTCAATCGATTCCAGAGAATCGATCTGGTGGTGCCGAATTTGCCACCGTAAGTGAAGACATACCCTTACATTCATTCTGCAGACACAGTGAAACATGGTACCAATTATGCTACTTTTCCACTTCCACTCACACTACTTTTGCAAGTAACATGACTTACCTCATCATTTTCATCACTTCTGAAGCAGTCCCCTTCGTTCCTCTTTTCTCCGATTCCCATGATACTTTCACGCACACTTTACAAGTCACTTTCACAAGATGAACTTTCCTTCAGAACGCTGGAGAATACTTCTGCCTCTCTCTGTAGACCATATCTACCTCACTCAGTTTTAATGCATTAGTGTGAGAAATCAAAACAGATCTTTTGTCTTTTCTTTTGTTTTTTCTGTAAGTGCTTTTCCTTATTTGTCTCACTTTATATTAAAGATACATTTATGAAGAGTTTTTAAGGAGTTAATAAGTGATTAACAGATATTTTAATGCATGGCTAATCAATTGTTATAGAGTCCAATAGGTCAATAGGTTGCTAATAACCATCTATAACACAGTCTGCTGATCTGCTTATAATCATCTATAACATATACTACTTATGTCTGTAAAATGCTTGTAGTGTTTATTCTTTATTGATTAGTCTTTTATAAACTCTTTATAAAATTATCCTTAATATAAAGTGTAAGCATTTAATTAATGACATTTACAAATATCTTGATTTAACAGTGGAAAAGCTATTTAAAATTAATACTCAGTATTTGATAAACACCCAGCTGTCAGATGTTTGACATCTGGAAGCGCTGTTGGGGGGCAAAAGTACTTGTTCTGCTTTATAATCCCTCAAGAATCTTGTATTACATTTAAATACTTCGGTTTCCATGATCAATAATTTCAAATTATAAATAAAACAAATTTAAGCATAGCTAACACTACAGCTTCGTCTAGAACATGTTTTTACTATTTTGGATGGAATTACAATAAATAATGCAGACCACGCTATTCAAGAGATCCATCCATTTACTAGTGCACAGTTGTAAAGTCTCTGTTTTAAGCCACAAATCTATTTTCTACTGATGCCAGCTTTATGTAAAGCATTTTCTCCAAGGCAACTAGTGTTCTCTTGTCCCATGTGTACTTTATGCAATTATTCATGATTCCAAAATTAAACTCTGATGCAGCCAGCAGGTACTAAAAGCAGGGTTTTTATTATACTCCCCCAATTAACCACATACACAACACAAACTAATTAGACCAGCTGGATCATTATTAGTGTCATCACTTCAGATAAAAAAGCAAAATTTTGATGACAATTAGCACATGTAGTATAATGCTTAAAATCTTAAAGCCATTTAATCTTCTTACTTACATTCACAGATATCTGACTTAGATGAAGCCCAATAAAGAGCTAATGACTGAGTTCAGTAAGGTGTAACTGTGATTGGTTTGTGCAGTTGTGCTTCATATTGAAGCAAATATGAATGCCAGCAATGTTTCACGGGCCCAATTTTCATCTGGGTGTGTACCAGACCTCCACTTGTATGCATGTCAAATTGCATGCAAATATACACATGCCCATTTTTAGCAGGTAGAAGTATTTTATACCCACTTTGCACAGGTGTAAAGGTGGAATCCACTATTTAGATTCCTAAACCTCAGGTATAGGTAGGTGCCTAAGTCCTAGTTTTGGTTCCATTGTGATCCACAGAATTCCTGCTGAATTCTGTAGGTGCCTAAATTTGCTCAGTGCCTACGATTTTCAGAATCTTTCTCTGATGACCCAATGACTATTTCACTGTGGATAAATGCTTGAACGGTCATTGGGTGTATGACAGAGAGGGAGAGGATATGGGAATGATAGGATATGGGATATGGGAATCCAGTGGTTAGGGCACCCCTCTGGGAGATGGAAGATGTTGGGTCCAGTCCACCTGCTTGAATCACTCTTTCATTATTTATCCAGAGTGCAACAACTTCACCAGGAGAGACTGAGGAAGCCCCACATCAGACTATTCCATTGTGTGCTATTAGAGCACTCTCTTGAGAGATAGATGACTCCTGTTCAAATCCTGTTTCCTTTCTGGAAGAGAAGGAGGAATCATACGTGGTTCTCCCACATCCCAGCTGAGTGCTCAAACAACTAGGCTAGAAGTTATAAGGTGGGTGACACCACCACCTCCTCTGGCCATTTTGTGTGGAGTGAGGCAGGTGTCTAACTCATTGCCTTCAAAATTGGCTTAGGCTCCTAAACTGCCTGACTCCAGAGTGGCAGATTCCTGTTTGTGGATAGCTAAAATGACACAGGTGCCTCTCTGAAGCCTGTATTTAGGTGTCTATCTCTGATAGAAGTACCAGGCTTAGTAGACACCCCTCTCCTTGATGTCTCCTATTGGCTAGCTTAGGGTATGTCTACACTGCTGGGGCTGCATAGATTGATGCAGTGGGATCAATTAAGCAGGCTGTGGAAACCCGCTCAATCTATCCCCAAAGTGCTCTCCAGTCTATGCCATTTATCCAACTCCTCCCTCCCCCCACGAAAAGAGTGAGGCTGCGTTGACCAGAGGGTATCTCTGGTCAACGCAGCACAGTGGAGATGCCGCAGTATGGCAACGTAAGTAAGTCGACGGGAAATACGCAAGCTACTTAATGTAGCTTGTGTATCTCCTGTCGACCACCAGTGGCAGGGTAGACCAGTCCTTAGACAGGGAGCCACCTAACCTGCTGGCTTTTGTGGATGACATAGGTGACAATCTCTTCCCATTCCTTGTATTGGGAGCCTATGCATCTAACTCAGCTTTGTGGATCATGGTGTTACCCCTGTGATTTTCTAGGTACCTAAAAGTTAGTCATTGTGGTGCTCAGTGTTACAATGTCTAAGTCCCTTTCCGGATCCCACCCCCCAATGATGACACAAGTTATAAGGCAGTAAAGAATCATGACCCAGTTCACAAAATATGGAAATCCCTGTTTATTTCCAAAAGAGAATTATAGAATAATTGAAAATACTAAAGACAATCACAACCCTGATTCCAAACACTCAGAATTGTGGAGTGAAGAAGAAAGAATCCAGTCTTTTGTATTTATACTTCACCGTAGTGATGCAATGCTGGGTGAGGATTCTGCTACTGGATTTTTATTTTCATTTTTTTCTATTGTTTTTTAAATCTCCAACAAAAGAGGAGCAATATATCACACTGCCAGCGTTAGGAAGTAGAAGTTCCAGTACAATACACCAGAGTGACAGTTAATTAGGAACCATATATTGAAATCTGCCTTAATACCGTGCTATGAAGACTATCTTCTGTGTGCAAATAAGCTTAATTAGTGTCACAAACTTAACTGATTATGAAGAAGAATAACAATAAATTAGTGTAGGTTTACCTACAAAATAATAACAAATCATAATTAAAACAAACTTTCCTGAGGAAGAGTAATGTAGAGTAAGATTTTGCCTTTCAAACACCTGCATTGTAAATCAGGACTGCATTTCATTCCTTTTCAATAATTTGCCTTATTCTCTCTTCCCTATGCACCCCCTTTATTTTTATAGAACACTTCAGAGGATTTGTGATGTGATGTACAAACCTCAGGTGCTTGGCTGGATGGTTCTGGCTTGCATGCTCAGGATCTAATTGATTACCATATGAGGCATGAAACTTAGTTTCATGGTGTTGGGAAAGAATACCAGCTTGCACTTACCCCTCTAAAACTCCAGGTTAAGAAACACTGATTAATTGATTACCATATGTGGCGTTGGGAAAGAATTTCCCCCCACGTCAGATTGGCAGTGACTTTGGGGATTTTTCCATCTTCCTCTGAAGCATAGGGTTGAGTCACTTGCCAGAATCATCTGGGTATATCTAATTTAATTAAATTCCCTTCCATTGCAGGGGCTTTTGGTATTGGTGTACCTCAGTGCCTCCAAGTCTCTGCCTATGGCACATAATAGCTTAGTCTCCTGAGAGATGGAATGCCTTGATCTAATTTAAGTTGTTTGGTTTAGCATGAGGGTGCTGGGTGGTGGTGGTGGCCTGTGATATACAGGAGGCCAGGACTGTATGACATACTGGGCCAGAAAGGGTTAATGATAGTTTGTGAACTCAAACAGCCTAAGCCCGCTACACTTGCAGAAGGTGTTAAGCCTGGAGGGAGTAGTTAAAAGCACTAAACCTAGGTCAGGTGGGGGTGATCTAGGAAGGAAAGCAGATTGCCAGCTCTCACTCAATGAGCTTCAGCTGAGTTGGATGGATGGTTGACTGGCAGACAGAGCCACTCTGAGTGAAGGTAGGTAGGTAGGTCTGCAAGAGGGAGCTTAGGGCAGCTGTGAAGGAAAGTTAGGGAAGGGAGTCTGCCCAGGGCTTTCTGTGTTGGTAGATACCTGCAGGGAGATTCCTGGAAGGCCAGGAACTGCCATGTGAGGGGACTGGAGGAAACTCTCTTGCAGCAGAACCAGATGGATGGCCAAAACTGCTGAGGAGCTCTGCTGTGGACCTCTAGAAGAACTCTAGAGAGAGTGATGCTAATATACGGTGAGTCTGGGGATGAGTCGATGAGAAAAGTCCAATACAGGGTAAGGTAGGAAGTAGTTCAGGCAGGCAGCAAGTAGTGTTTGTGGAAAAGCTTTGAGTGTTTAGTAAAGGGTCCCTGGGCTTGAATCACTCTTTCATTATTTGTTCAGACTGCAACAGAAGAGACTGAGGAAGCCCCACATCAGAATGTTCTATTGTGTGTGGGTTAGAGCACTCTCTTGAGAGATAGATGACTCCTGTTCAAATCCTGTCTCCCTTTCTGGATGATAGGGAGGAATCATACCTGGTTCTCCCACATCCCATCTGAGTGCTCAAACAACTAGGCACCACCACCTCCTCTGGCCATTTTGTGTGGTGTGAGGCTGGTGTCTAGCTCATTCCCTCAAAAATTGGCTTAGGTAGCTATGCTGCCTGACTCCAGGTTGCAGATTTCTGTTTGTGGGTTGCTAAACTGACAAAGGTGCCTCCCTGAAGCCTGGGTTTAAGTGTCTATCTCTGATAGAGTTACTGGAGAACCCAGTAGAGGGCTTGTGCCTGGGTTCCCTTCCTGGACTGCTGAAGAAGGTGGAGCAGAAACATCCTGACTAGGAGTTAGTGCTATTGGAACTCCCCTTCTCCTCAGCCCCTTCCCCCCTTCTGGAGTTAGACCAAAGGCCCACAGTGAAGTCAATTATCTATTTGTTGGATTAATAGATTACCTTGGAAGGGGTGGGACCTGGCTGGAGGATCAAGTCACAAGATGTTGACCACTATGGGGGTCACAGCCATTGTCAGCAGAGGGTGCCAAATAACAGACAGCCTGTTCTGCAATGCCCAGCCACAAGGAGGTGAAATTGCTGGTGAGTCCTACTCTTAGAGGGTTTTTTAATAACTATAGACCAGTGATTCTCAAGCAGGGTTATGCAGAGGCCTTATAGGGGGGTACAGCAACTCATCTACATATTTACCTAGTTTTACAACAGGCTACATAAAAAGCTCTATTGAAGTCAGTACAAACTAAAATTTCATACAAACAATGACTTGTTTATACTGTTTTATATATTTTATATATCCTCAAACTGTAGGGGAATTTGTTTTAATGGGGTCGCGAGAACCATCGTTAGACTCGCTGAGACCAGGGCAGAAAGCGGAAGCCCGAGTTTTTAAGTGAGGTGAAACTTGAGGTACGCAAGACAAATCAGACTCCTGAAAGAGGTATAGTAGTCTGGACAGGTTGGGAATCAGTGCTATAGACCAAATGTAGTCTTTCTCCAGCAAAAATGGAGAGAACAGTTTGTGAGTATGAGAGAAGTTGCATGAGGGAAAAGTTTGTCACCTTAGGTTTGATACTCCACTGCATTACGCTTGTTGTATCTTCACTGAGGCCATGATGTACTATGGAAAGTGTCCTAGAATTTTGTAATGATCTGTAATAATGGGAAACGGTAATTCCATATCAGAGATGGTGGACTGCAGAAAGTAGAGTGTGTATCTAAAATGATCTATGTCAGTCATCTTCCTTAGTCTGAATATTTACACTTTTATCTAGAAGGTGATTAGCTCACTAAAGAGACAGGTTTCTGCAGTCTGTTCAAAGGTTTGTGAAGGTCTCCCATCTAAGAGCCGGATTCTGGATCCCTCACTCATATGGGGTAGCACCTTACTATGCAGACAGTCCCGTTAATTTCAGCAAGACTAAATACAGTGACAATGACCAAATCTGGCTGTTGTCCTCTTTAAATGCCACTTCTCATACTAATATTAGTAACAAAGAGCTAGGTTTTGATACCCCCTGCTCATACTGAATAGAACTGTACACCACAAGTAGTTCTAGGACTTCAGTGAGACTCCTTGCGCAATAAGTTACTAGGTAATGAGTCAGGCATCTGAACGTGGCTTGTAATAAATAGGACTAATGCAGAGGCAGAGTATGCCTACGCTGCCTTCTGAGATGTGATGCTACCATGTGTAGACCTACTCGAGCTGGCTCTAGCTTTGTCAGTTAACAATAGGAGTGACGCTGTGGCAACTTGGGCAATTTAAGCCCAGTCGGGACCCTGGGAATGTACTCAGGTGGTCAGCCTGAGCTGCTGGGGCTTCACGACCATTGCTGTTTGAGCTAGCTCCATCAGAGATAGCTCAGATACGTCTGTGTATGATGTAGTGATGCTTCTGATTGCCGGGTAGGCAAACCCAAAAACAAACCATCGGATTGTGGAATCGTGCCCTTCTAAGCACCCACAGTTCTCCCTGAAGTATATGGGAGTTGCAAAACTCCTATAGGTGCTTAACACCTCTCTAGGATTTGGCTCAAAGTGTGTCTTTCTTTGTGGTGTTGATGTCTGTCTTGTATCTTATATTTCTCAGCTAGTGAGAATGGTCAAGGGGGATAACTCATTGTCTCTGTAAAGAAATTGCCCTAGACAACTGAGAACTCTTCCTCTGAGTAACTGGGACCAGATTTCTTTAAGTGTGTAGGTGCCTAAAGATGAAGATAGGTGCTTTTGAAAATCCTACTAGGTTCCTATGTGTCTAATTCCCATTGAAATCAATGGTAGTGAGGTGCTTTTAGGCACTTATGGCACCTAAAGACCTTTAAAAATCTATTGATCCTAGCACATGGTATTAACATAACAAATGTTTGTCTGAGGATTCCAGGGCACATCTACCCACTAAAAAGAAGCTGCCTTTTTGTGGGTATAATTTATTTATATTTTTGCTGCCACAAATCAACAGCGCTCTGAATCTGAATATTTTTGCCTCTTGCTGATTCAATTTAGAGGTGCAAGTATCACAATTCACTTTGAGGGTGTAATTCACACTTGCAAAAAGGAGGCAGAGTCTCAGCCTTCCTAGAATTGTACCTCTGTTTCTGCCATTCCTATAGTGAACCCCAGAATGTAAATATACATGAGTGGTTTTGGTTTTCTTTGACCCCCTCTCCACAACTGGGCAAAAGCGACTGCTATAGAATTTTACTTTGTGTCAATAGTCTGGCTAGTTATAATCCCCGGATTACCACCAACACAGTTTTCTTGAATAGTCATATTGTGGCTCAATAAATTCAGGGAAAAGTGACTCTTGTGAATTGGTGGGATCAGAGGTAAAATGCTGAGACCACGCACCCTTAGTATGTTCCTCCATGGATTAAAATACAGAGCAATCT
Source organism: Emydura macquarii macquarii (assembly GCF_026122565.2). Taxonomy (NCBI): domain Eukaryota; kingdom Metazoa; phylum Chordata; order Testudines; family Chelidae; genus Emydura; species Emydura macquarii. The sequence goes on from NW_027133667.1 coordinate 6,416,989, forward strand.
GAGGAATATCAACTATTTTTGCGTGGGGGGGGGGGGGGTGTCTACTGTTTGCAGATTCCTTTTGTATCTTTTGACTGTGAGCTTGTTAATGTGTGTTTTGGATGAAATATTTAGGCAAGAAATAATGTTGCAACTGAGAAGCATGCAGTATTTAACAGCAGAGAGTTGAGTGGAGAGTGTTTGAATCAAAAGATAATCCCAGTGATGTTGCTGCAAAGCTTCATATTCAAAACTATTTAAAAAAAATATTCTTTTGGTAGTTACTCATAGCTAGATTACATCTCTTGGAAAGAGCAAAATATATGTAGGCAGTGAAGGTCAAAAAGTATCCCAATACCCTTTTTTCTTCTATTACTATAGTATTCTAGCATCCAGCTCACACTATGAGCCTTGCCATTAAATACCAGTAATGTCAACAAGAGCGTGGATGTTTTACAATTGCTTCCACATTTTCTGCATACCAGATGAGACTTTTTTTTTTTTCTTTTAAAAGTGCGTTTGTATGAGTTTGTGTTTATTCATTAGAAAGACAAGGTGGGTGAGGAAGTATCTTTTATTAGACGAACTTCTGTGTGTGAGAGAGACAAGCTTCTGACCTTAAAGAGCTCGTCTTCAGGAAACAGAAGTTGGTCCAATAAAAGATATTACCTCACCCACCTTGTTTCTCTAACATCCTGAGATCGACAGGGCTACAACACTGCACACAACCATTAGTCATTCATGCCATTAGTCAGTCATGATGGATTTTATTATTTTTAATTCATTGATTGATCACTTCTGAGATGGCAACATGCTCAATTTTCTACAAGGCGCACAGTGCAAAGACTGAGTCCCTGGCCCCAAAAAAGCTTAGGCCCAGATCCTCCACGGTATTTGTTCCTCACTTTTGTTGAAATTAATGGGAGTTTGATGCCTAAATAACTTGGAGGCTCTGGATCCTATTGTCTAAGAAGACAAAGTATATAGGGAAGGGCAAACTGGGATGTTTAGAGGGGAAATAAGTAGATTGTTTGCAATATTATTATAATAATTATTAGGATTGACTCCTGCACTCTCCCCTCCCCCGAGATTGTGAAAAAGTGAGATGTTAAATCCTCTTTAAGTGAAAAAAGGATGGACTGACATTGGGAGAGAATGCCCTACGTGGGACAGTGGGGAGAAAAGAAGAAATAAATGAAGGAGAAGCAAACAAAGGAGACATTGGCTCTGACATCAGTGCAGTTTTGTTCATATTAATTGCTCTGTACCTCAATTTGTGTGCAGATATCTACACCCCACTATCTTTTCTGGCAAGTCCTGCTTCTGCCCTCTCCCACTCCTCAAGAGATCTGTCATTGCCTCTTCACAACTTTCTCCACATCCTTTCTCTGGTTTATCTCACCCGCTCATACAACTATCATCTCTGTGCTGATGACTCCATTTGACCTTTCTTCTCTGGCCTGTCTCCATCCAATCCCTATATATCTCAGCATATCTCTGGATAACTAATTTTCAGTTAATTAATATGTCCAAAATGGAATTCCTTCTTTTTCCTGTCAATATTGACACTGGAACAGTGTTTCCTGTCATTCAGGCCTGCAATCTGCGGTCATCTTTGACTCCAACCTTTCCCTCCCTGAACGCATCAAGGACATATCCAAATCCTGAGGATTCTTTCTACACAACAATTAAAAGGTCTGACCTTCTGTCTCCCTCCTCGCAAATAAAACTCGCACCCAGGCTCTCATCATCTCCTTCCTTGATTATTGTAATATCCTTCTCTCTGACGTCCCACATCATTCCTTTCTGGTTGACACAAAATGCAACCACAAAGATCAGCTTCCTAATTTAACCATCTGACTTCTAACCCTCATCTTCCAGACTGGTTCTCCACTTCACCTCTGCACCAAGTTTAATGAAAAATCAGTTAGAGGTTGAGTGAGTTGAAGGATTTTTAAAATATAAACTAGGGTTGGATTAGAGGATGAATGAAAAGCTAAAATGATAGTGGCTAAAGTCCTGTTTGCTGGAATAAAGAGTAGTCTTGCCTCATTCTGTACCTCTTGGATTTTAATAAGGATTAGGAAGGGAATTATATTTCCTCTCCCTGCTAGAATCCTACCTCTATAATTGTGGGCCACCAGAAACCTCAGAAATGATTAAACAGAAACAGCACTAGTGAGGCTGAGCAAAGGACAGTAAATTCAATGTAATCATTGTGGCTTACTAGACAGGGCAATTAAACTCTGTAGCAAGAGGTGGACAGTAATTATTCTTACACAAATGTGTGCATTTTCTCTCATTAAATGCTTGCATCAGGCTCCACAGGTAAAGACCATCTGGGGTTTTGAACTCCATAAATATTTAAAATGAATAAACTTTAGATAACCTATGAATAAAATATACCATTTAAGTTGTTGGCTTTCACCACAAAGTAGTATTAAAAATGTATGCCCATGGGGGGGGGGGTTCATTGACCTTTCAGTAGAATGGCTCGTACTGTTATGATACAAACCAGCCATGGTTAGGAAGTACTATAATAACTCCTTTTATTCAAGTAGCTGTCATATGTTGTTAAGCACCCCGTGCAGCCTGTAAAATATATTGAAATGTAGGCAGCGTTCTTTGTCAATGGAAGAATGCGTGGCTTTTGAATGTGAATACCAGCCAACCCAGCGTGAATCCTGATACGAGAGATCAATAGATAGGTTAAACACTTATTCTCCATAGCACACTCTAGAGAGAGAGGCTGGAATTCTCACAAACTCTCCACAATTGGCGATGCAGTTGAAAGCTATGCTGGGAACCATTGGTTCCATGCCTCTCCCAAAATGCCGGTTAGAATGTGATTATGCTTTACATGGTGCTTTGAAAACTTTAATCAGTGCTCCTGATTCTGCAAAGCTGCTTTAGTAAGCAGGATTAAAAAAAAACCCTATGGTACAATAGTTACCATTCAAAACTCAGCATTTTCTAATAGTTATCACACCATGATAACTAAGATGCTGCAGTTATTTCATATTTTAAGTACAATAGTAGAGCGGGGTGACATTTTTCAGCAGAAACTCTTTTGCCAAAAAATGCGTATTTGAGTCATTTCACAAATTTGTGTTGATTTGGCCAAATTGTTTAGCGTGGGGGCGGGGAGGGCGAACAAACCCCAAGAAATCAAAACATTTCACTTAGATATTTTCAGAATGAAACACTTTGTTTTTTTTTTTATTAAAGTGACTTTTCATTTCAAAATATCATCAATTTCATTGAACGTTCCATTCGACCCGAAACAACTTTCTTTCTTTTTCACTTGCTTACCTAATTTGCTTTTATTTTTGGGGGGGAAACGAAAAATTAGTTATCCACCCAACTCTCGGAGTGGGCGAGAAATAGTGTGGTAACATTCAGAAGTCAACATTTACCACATTTTTAGTTTCAAAGTAGGAATTAACATGTGGTAAAAATAACTAATAACCAATGCTAAAGAGTAAACTTATAGTCTATAGGCACTTTCTTAATTTTAAAAATGTATTTAAGCTTCAGCTGACTTCTATGGGACAGAAACTTTAATGCCGTATTTTTTTAGTACAGTGGTTCTCATTCTTTTCCATGCTGCAGCACCCTTTTGTATATCCTGGAACGCTCTTCCTTTCAGCTGGGATATTTCTTCCATTTAGCAATATAGAAAGGGCAGAGTGGGTCACAGCCCATGTCTCCTCTTCACAACCTGTAAGTTGTGGACCCATGTCTCTCATTTTCCTTTTACTGTAACTGTGTAATTTTTCTCCTTAGCAATTGGCCAGCACACACAATTTTCTGTGACTACCACTATAATGTACAGTGCCTGTCTCTTATGTTGTTTCAGCCCTCAGACATCCAGACATATGATATGCAAAGCGATTCTATGAATATTGTTTGTGCTGAAGACACATTATAGAATTGAAAACTGAAAGTGCCTGTTGTGTTCAGAAGAAAATGCCTGCTTTTCTGAAAAATGTGCTTTTTGGTTATAATTACTGAATACTGACATCTAAAATAAGTGCTCTCTGACTAAAAGGGAGGGCGGGTTTAAAAAATATGCAACACTATCCTTGTTAATCCTGCTGTGTGTGTGTGTGTTCAGGCAAATCTCCAACCAAAGCCAACTGGGATTTTTCTGGGTGAGGAATACAGGTCTGAAGATACTGCAACCATTGTGGCGGAGACATTTAAAAGGACTTTGGGTCTGATTTTAAAAAAATATTTACGCACGTAAAGATACAGAAAGGCACCTAGCCTGTTAGGCACTTTTGCAAATCCCTTTAGGTGCCTAATTCCCATTGAAATCAACACTTTGTGAACCTAGCCCTATATTGTCAAAGGGATGTAGGGAGGCATCCACAAAAGAACTAGGGTGTCTAAATCCCAATTTGCACTCCACTGTGGTCCACAGGGCTCCCACTGAACTCTGTAGGTGCCGAAACTCACTCAACCCCTAGCTTTTGCAGTAAAAGTTCCCTAGGTTCCTATGTTCCTGCCTCTGGGGCACACTGTTGGGACACACAAGCCCCAGGGTGACCCACCAATCAGAGGAAGATGGGTATTCAGCTGCCTTAGTCACAGCCTGGGATTGGGCCTCCATATGAGTGCTTAGAGTGCCTACTGGATCTGATCCCATTCAAACTCTGACAGGAGGAAGACTGGAGGTGATACTATCCACTTTATAACTTTTTAGCTGGTGATTAGAGTGATCTCCTGGGATGCAAGAGATCCAGGTTCAATTCCCCCTCTCTGCCAGAGAAGGAGAATGCTCTAACTACGGAGCTATAGCATATTCTGAAGTGGGGGCTCCCTCAATCTCTCCTGTTGAAACTGTTCCATTGTGGGGAAAAATGAATGGTTGGAACTGGGGGACTGGATTGGACTGCAGAATCATTTCCATTCCAGCGCACGGTCTCTTTTACTCTCAATACCCAATGACTATTGAAGTATTTATCCACTGTGAAATGTTTCGGTCAACCTGAATCTGCATTTGTCAGTCAAAAAAAAGTTTCAACTAATGAGTGTCACCCAGCTCTTCCCAGTCTCTTGTACATAGAGTACATACAAAGGCTTAACAGGATGGGGCCCTTAGTCAGGAAGAGGATGTTTATAAAACCTTTCTTTACATTGTTTCAGTGCCATGGTTAGGTTTCTTCACTGACTGAATTCTGGACATAAAACACAAGAATGTTGAGAATCAAGTTCCAGGCAAGTTTATTACTTGGAAAAACTAGATTTTTCCACCTCCTCTTTTCAAAGCTCACTTTGAGCCCTACTTCCAAAAATTAAGCTTTTTCTTATGCTGGTATTGCTGAGTAAAACTTTCATGTTTCCTCCTCTGAGTATTTACTGTGAAACTAATCCATATATTTCCACCCATCTGCTCCATGCCATATTTCCACTATTTTTATCAACTTTACAACAAAAGCACTTTTCTCTTCTCAATAGTTTTGTCTTTGCAGAAAAGGGAGTGTGGGATGGAAAAGAAAGGGAAACCTTAGTGTTTGGTTTCTTTATAGTAAAACCAGTAGGAAAGGATTTTTTTCTTCTGGATGTCTCTTAGCAGTAGTCTCTGAACCTCTCAAAACACACAAATAAACTTCACGGGCTTATTGTTGGGTTTTGTTTACTCTTCTATAGTAAATGTAACAGGATCGTGAGAATTTGTGATTTTGAATAAGAGGTCACCAACCTGAAAAAAATGGGAAACACTGGCATAGATTATTATAATGGTCCTCTCTGGCCTTCAGATTTGAATCTTTTGTGCTTTAGAAAACTAAATTCAAATGTTAAAAATTGTTTATAAATATACACAATAATTCAACAGATACTATTGAAATTAAATATACATTACATTGTTAATTATGAAAATTTGAAAACCTATTAGAGCCTGGAGTAGAAAAGTCTTTCTGTATCCTACAATCTGTTAATGATTATTAGAAATTGTAACTGACTCTGGTGTAGGTATATTGTCTCCATCTAGGTATCCTGAAAGATTATTAGAATTTTTATCTGCTGCTAAGCAAATATTTTTGAAGTAAACCAAGATCAGAATGTTGTGAGATCAATAGACCCATCAGTGCATGGGATATATGCTTTACTCAGCTCATACATATAGTCACTCTCGTGAAACGTTACATTTCTATGAAACACAGGTAAAGCCTATACTTACAGCATCATGAATAATCACATCAATTACTACTTTATGAAACAGCAGTACAGGATGGGTGGGCTTTTTTGGAAGTGCCCACATGAGTTATGAATGCAAGTCCCATTTACTTTCAATGGGATCTGTGCACCTAAAACACATAGACTTTTTTGAAAATTCACCATGTATCTGTAGTATGACTAAAATTAGTAAAGCTAGAGTAGAAGCATATAGTCATAAGGCATGTTACTATATTTCACGGAAGTTGACTTCTGAAAATCAATTCACACTTCCTCCCCTTATCCCCGCCCCCCAGCCTAGTCTTCAAACATATTGGACATAGGATGTATTATCTTGAAATGCAAGATGAGTTTTTCAGTGCAAGTTGTGTATTAATCCTGTACCTCAAAACTCAAGTGAGTGTGAGTGATATATATGCCTGGAGCTAATGTGCGATCAGCAAATGTTATATGCCTGTTTCAGCAGTGTCTTCATATCTGATTTTGAAATCCATGTATTGAGGGTGGCAGGAAAAGGCTCTGCATGAGTTAGATTTGTTTGCTTTGTCATCTTTGCCAAACTTTTTAACTATTGTTAGGAATGTGTGAGGTAATACCTCTTAATATAGTAAGGCTCTTCCAAAAATAACAGTGCCACAGTATCAAGCGACATCCTAAATAATGCTCAATTAATGATTTCATGGTAGACAGCTCAGTTAGTCCTTTTTTTAACTAAAACAAAACATCTGAGTTATTCTGGGTGTACTTTGTTCTCAGACCCATTATTAGCTTTACAAACAATTATTTGAAATTTCTAGTTATAGAATAGAGGGTGGTAAGTTCTGGTGTGTAGGATCTTGAACTCTATTAAAACTGAGGCTTCTCCCTACTGAATAAGAGAAATTGGTAGCAGCTGTCTAATTCTCGTTTTTAATGGCACTCAGGATATGTCTATGCTGATGGCGGCAAAGTCGCCGCCGCCAGATTGAGAGGGTCTACACTGACCGCTCAATCAATTGATCCAGAAAGATCAATCAGGAAGTTGACTGAGCAAAACCACTCCCTCAAGTAGCGCAGCACTGCATTGATGGGAACACAGTTCCCGTCGGCGCAGTGCAGTGAAGACAACATGCAGAAGGGAAGCACAGCAGTCAACGGGAGTTACGCAAGCTACTCTGTGTCGTTTGTTTAACTCCTGTCGACTGCTGCCGAATCTCCAAGTAAGTGAAGACCATGGCCCAGACTCCTTGGTGATGGGTGTGGTAGAAGAACCTGGATAGATGCCAAATCAAGCTTTTTCAGCAGTGGAGTCTCAAGAGGAAATCCTGACCCCACTGAAGTCAATGGGAGTTTTGCCATGGATTTCAATAACACCTTGTACTGTGCCTTTCATTAGTAGATCTCAAAATGCTTAAAAAAGTAAAATGGGATAGTGATGCTGACTTCCAAATGGGGAAACTGAGGCATTGGGAAGCAAAGTGACTTGCCCAAGTTCACCCAGCATTCCAAGTTGGCACTAGAAGCCAGGTCTCCTGGGTTCCAGTCTAGTGCTCTGTCCACTAGGCTACATTCTCAGACTTTGCCCAGTCTGATTGTCATGTGAATAAACCTGAATGAAAATTGTTGACTTTTGACCCCGACCTGATCTTGGCAACCTTTGTTTAGGAATGACTGTTTTCATATTTCATGAGAATGCTAAAATGTTTGAACACTATGGAGCAAGTAGTTGAATATAAGATGTACTGATATGACAGGCTGTGTAATATGCTTGTGGCTTACTGAGATCTAGCAGTAGGCAGGTACGGAGTTGGAGTTGTCAAATTTGTGCCAGGTTTAACATGTCCTGATACTAAAGAAGAAAATCACTACCACTTGGAATATCAAAATCATAACAATGGCATGCAGGGCCAGATTCAGGATTTCTGTCATGGCGGGAGACCATCCTAATAATACTTTTCACCACTAGTATTCTAGGTCTTTACCCACCCTGGGTATTACCTGAGTAACTTGGTTGGCTACAATGATTATGACTCTACATGCCTTTTTCCTAGCAACTTGCAAATGCTTTTGCAAATCAGGATGTACAAGCAATGCTTTCACAACAATTAAGTTCATTCTAAGGGGTACAGGTCTTGTAGCAGAATGCAAGGTATATTTCACTTTTAACTCACTATATTTATTTTCAGGCACTTGAAAATTAAAATCACAATCTTGAATAGCAAGAACATGACAAAAGCATTTGTTTTCCTGTCGGTCATGCTTGATCTGATGTACCTGGTTGCTAAGGACCATAGGGCACCAGCTTCTGAGGAATACACAATTGTCACCTAAATACACAATAATAGATTTATATATAGAAGGGTTAATTACATAATGACACTCCCTCCCCCAGTGGTTTTCAAACACATCTTGTGGCTGGAGGGCATTTTTATTGCACTCCTGCCCTATTCCAGGCTCTTCTAAACATGCTTCCAACTCCACTGTTTTTCATTTCTGAGCATCTTTTACCACCCATGTTCTATGATCCATAGGTTCCATTACAGTCTGGTCGACATTAAGGCCTAAAGCCATAATAGGGGAAACCCACTTTACTTCTGCTTCTGACATTAGCAGAACAAAGGCCATGATTTCCTTTGATTCCCTGTTATATGTGAAATTCACCATTCTCCGCCAGGCCTGTAATTCTCTGTGTGGGTGGCATTTTTCCAACTGATGTGATAAAGGATAAGATCCATGATGGAATGAGTGATATACTTCCATTGGAGATCAGAAGCATCAATCATCCATCCTTGCATTTGCATATATGCCAGGGCTAAAGAAACATTGGCCTGCAGAGAGCCTACGGGCCTCAAGAGCCGGAAGCGGTCTTTGTATTGGGATTTTTTTTCATTTCTGTAGGAGTTATGCCACACCAGCTTGTTTGGAACTTAATTGGTCAAAAGATACTTTAATAGGTGCACTAAAATTCTTGATGTTTTCCTAGAGTATTCATCTTATTTGCTATTACTTCCTCAGTAATGCTGTTAAAGGCTAACACAGCCACTCCTGCCCCCAGTCGCTCCCGACATTTCCCTCTTGTACCTTTTTGGAGAATCCAGAGCCTTCAAAATGCAGGGCAAGAGAACCTCCCATTCTCCTCCTGGTGTCACTAGCTGTAGTCTTGCCTCCCTCAGACTTTTCTGCCTAGTGTTTGGGAACAAAAGGGATTATTTCAGCCTAAAGTGAATTTTTTTCCTGGTGCTGTCCGCTTATGGATTTCAGTCCATAAATGAACACAAAGGGATTTACAGATGGGGAAAAGAAATAAAATTGGTCACCCATTTATTGGTAATGGCAGCATTGCTCCAGTCTTTTCTGGTCAGAGGGGTTAACATCAATTTTCACTGTATCATTTGCTTTGCATGCCACTATCCTGCAAGGGAAATTTCCCCACGCTCTGAGCACATCAGGCTCTATGCTACCAGAGGAGCAGGATCATGACACCCATGCCAGCAAAAGAAGCACACAGGAGTGCATTGTCTCCAAGGACTTCCAAGATTTACACTGTTAATAATCTAAAACCAAAGCAAAATGAGCCTTTCCCCTCCCTATATAGAGGGAGACATTAACTTTTACTCAGATTTCTTTAGGTTTGAGTTCCTCCTTCTCTCCTCACCCCTCTTTTTTTGTAATTGCGAGCTGCAGCACAAACTGTTTTATTCTGCTTCCTTTTTTAACAATTTATGCAGTGGGTCTACCTTCTCTGAAAATTCCTCAGTGAAATGCTCCACTCTCTATTGGTCAGGGGAATGCCCCTTGTTTTCCAAAATCACTCCAAAATAATTTACTTGCTGGGAGCACAGCGGGGTTTTCTTTGGGCTTAGCTTAAACCCTGTTTTCTGAATCTTTTTGGTAACACCCTGTTTAATACCTTTAGATTCTCTTTCCTGGTCTGAGTACAAACCAGGATGTTATCCACATAAGAAATCACACTGTCTTTTTCAGGCATCCCCTCCCACATCTTGACTACATGGGCATGACAGATGATAGAAGCATTTGTTCCAGCCCATGGGAACCCTGGCAAAACACAACTGCTTCCCTTGAAAGGTAAAAGCAAAATTTTAATTGCTGTCCTGATGTAAAGGGATAGCAAAGAAAATATTGACCAACTTTAAAACTGAAAACCACTGGGCCCCTCCTACTGATGACCTACTGATTCTTAGCCTTACCAGCTAAGTTGTGGCTAACTTCAGTACCATGCAAATTGGTTGAAACTATAGTAAAGAACAGAATTATCAGATGTCGACCAACATGACTTTTTGGGGAATAATCAATGTTGTTTTTGTAAAGGGAAATCATGACTCACCAATCTACTAGAATTCTTTGAGGGGGTCAACAAGCATGTGGACAATGGTGATCCAGTGGATATAGTGTACTTAGGTTTTCAGAAAGTCTTTGACAAGGTCCCTCACCAAAGGCTCTTAAGCAAAGTAAGCGGTCATGGGATAAGAGGGAAGGTCGTCTCCTGGATCAGTAACTGATTAAAAGATAAGAAACAAAGGGTAGGAATAAATGGTCAGCTTTCAGAATAGGGAGAGGTAAATAGTGGTGTCCCCCAGTTCTTTACTGGGACCAGTACTGTTCAACATATTCATAAATGGTCTGGAAAAAGGGGTAAACAATGAGGTAAACAGTCTGCAGATGATACAGAACTACTCAGGATAGTTAAGTTCAAAGCAGACTGTGAAGAGTTACAAAGGGATCTCAGAAAACTGGCTGACTGGGCAACAGAATGGCAGATGAAATTCAATGTTGATAAATACAAAGTAATGCACATTGGAAAACATAATCCCAACTATACATATAAAATGATGGGGTCTAAATTAGCTGTTACCACTCAAGAAAGAGATCTTAGCATCATTGTGGATAGTTATCTGAAAACATCCCACTAACTGTACAGCGGCAGTCAAAAAAGCTAACAGAACGTTAAGAATCATTAGAAAATTGATAGATAAGATGAAAAAATAACATATTGCCTCTTTATAAATCCATGGTACGCCCACATCTTGAATATTGTGTGCAGATCTGGTCACCCCTTCTCAAAAAAGATGTATCAATTGGAAAAGGTACACAAATGGTGAACAAAAATTATTAGGGGTATGGAGAAGCTTCCATATGAGGAGAGATTAATAAGACTGGGGCTTTTCGGTTTCAAAAGAGTCGACTGGGGGGGGGGGGGGGGGAATGACAAGTCTATAAAATCATTATTGGCATGGAGACAGTGAATAAGGAAGTGTTATTTAATTCACACGAATTAGGGGTCACCAAATGAAATTAATAGGCAGCAGGTTTAAAACAAACACAAGGAAGTATTTCTTCACACAACACAGTCAACCTATGGAACTCTTTCCCAGAGGATGTTGTTAAGGCCAAGACTATAATGGGGTTCAAAAAAGAAAGATAAGTTCATAGAGGATAAGTCCATCAATGGCTATAGCCAGATAGGTGGGGATTGCTGTCTTCCAGAAACTAGGAATGGCCAACAGGATGGATCACTTGATGATTACCTGTTCTGTTCATGCCCTCTGAAGCACCTGGCATTGGCCAATATCGGAAGACAGGATGCTGGACTAGATGGACCATTGGTCTGACCCAGTATGTTCTTAATAGGACTGGGTTAGGTGTCCGAATGCCTAAAGTGAGGCTGCAGTACAGATGCTCGGAGGTAGAAATACAAGTGCCTAGGGAACTTAGGCGTTGAGTGAGCTGAGACATCTACAGGTTTTGGTGGCTGCTGAGTGGGGGGTTTGTGAACATCACTGGCACCTATATCTGGGACTTAGGTGCCTAATGTGACAGTTAGGTGCCCATTCCCTTTGCAAATCTATCCTGAAGAGTTTTTTTATAATGTGCTCCATTTTGCAAGAGGCAGTCCTGAGGTCCCTATAAAAGTGAACATCTTCCACTTTGTATGTAAAAAAAACCCCAACCTGTTAAATATAACTTTAATCAGAATCACTGAATAGATTTGGAAGAGAGCACAAAAACAGAACCCCAAAATATCTATCAGTAATATAAATTCCATGTCACCAGAACACCTATCCTGCATCAGATTCTGACGGCTGGATTGAAGTGCATGTGTGAAGCCTTGTTTAAGCCAATAGGGCTCCAGATAGACACAGGGACCTCCATGTCTGGGTCATAGAAAGCAGTAATGAATGACATACTGGTCCTCAATAAGGGCTGGTAGGGATAATTCCCTGAAGCTTCCTTAACACATCCCAAGCCCTTCCTGAGCTAATAAAGGGCTCGTATGGAGAGAGTTGTTGCTTCTATTCAGAGGTGGACCAAGGAAACCATAATGAGGTGGTGAGGGGGTTTTTGTTTTTGGGTTTTTTACAAAATCTTGTCAGTTTGGTTTTACAAAATGGAGTATTTTTGTGTTTTCCATATTTTTGCTGAAATACTGAAGTTCAGGGATTCAAATATTTTTAAAAAAGGCTCTTTGGTTACCAGCCAAAGTTGGTTTGAATCTCACTTCCATTTTATCTCAACCACCAAATTCAGGGATGGCTTTAAAAATAACAAATGCCAAAGCCAAAAACTCTTTCTATCTTCACTTACTGCGGGAGAGTACCACCAGGTCTCCATAATGACAGTAGAAGGGGGAGTCCTAGATCTTAGTCAGGTGGGAAGGAAGGAGACTGACTGCCTCTCACTCTATGCCTCCTGCCTGTTCACTGTCATCTCTCATCATTCATTCCTCCTCTCCATGAACCATCCCAGCCTTCCTTCCTCACCCCTAGTATGCTCATTTCTCCTACAACCAACTTCATGAGTTTCTTCCCTGTCACATCTTACACTTGGAACTCTCTCCCTGAACTGGTATAAGTATTTTTGGGGATCTAGGCCAGGCTAAGTGATCTGTGTCTGTGTCACCAGGAAATAAAGGTAGTCTTGCATTCACCCTAACCATGGTGTACTGGGGTCTAATGTCTGCAAATGTGCTTTCCCGCTCAAAACTTTTCACTGTGGTCAAGGGAAGGTGTTCCCCCTTCTCCTGCAACCCCCATACTTTTGCTGTAAGGTACAGAGAATATAAAAGTCCCAGAGCTGGTCAGAAGAAACTCCAAAACTTTAGAAAACGTTTCTGGCTGCTCTACCAGGCCCCACAGCACTTTTCAAGACTTGGCATAGGGTTGGGTATGGGACCATAGCATACAGCACTATGGGTATTCTCAGCGACAGCACCACACATGGGGAGTCTTGATTTGCTGCTGCAGGTTAGGGCAGCCCTTGGTGTAATTTAGGCAGTACCAGCCCCTGAAGCATTGAAAGCCTTGGAATTAGAAGGACCCAAATGTAGCTTAAAGCCATCTTTCCCCTTCCTGCCCCAGGGATGTGAGTCCTGTGCACAACACTGAAATCCCAGCCAAGTTATTCAGCGCTCTGCCCTGTCTGCGCCCCTCCTTCTCTTTGTGTAAGCTGATTGATGAAACAAAAATGCACAACTACAACAGCATAATCCAAGTGATGGACTCATGTTAACTCTGTGTGTGTGTGTGTGTGTGTGTGTGTGTGTGTGTGTGTGTGTTTGGGGGGAAGAGGGGGGGGGGCGTTTTGTAGTGATAAGAACTTGTTTTGCTTTCAGAATATGAGTGCTAGTTAATTAGCCTAAATTCTTAACCTTGGAATTTCACATATTGTTCTCTTTATCAAATGTTCCCTGTTGACTGTGGAAAACCAAGTACATAAACTAATAGCAACTGAGAGAGTACGTTTTTTACTGACAAAAGCAATACTTGTTTACTGCAAGAAGAATTACATGGTATTTGTCAAATGGTTTTGCAATTTCCCCATTGCTTTCTCATTTAAATAATAATCAATTTACATAATGGGATTTGTGAAATCCTTCTGCAAATTGCCCTGAATGTACTAAAAGAAGTATAGGCTGTTTAGTTTAACTCGAATGTCTGATAATTGTTTCATACTAATTTATTACTTGTACATTTAGGATCCAGGTACTTTACAAACAGAATAAGAGACGATAAAGTCCCTGCCTCAGATGATGGGGGTAGATGAGGAGTGGGGGGTGTCAGCAGTGACTGAGAAAAGGTAGAGTGGTTACGAGTTTCAGAGGGAAGATCATATGGTTTGTTTGGACCATATCACACTTAGATTGACAAGATTTCCAGGAGGAGATGTAGATTTGGATGAAGCAAAGCATATCAGAAGAGGAAATGTAAATTTGTGAGTCATTGATGGATGGAAGCTGTGAACAGCTGAGATCAGCCACATGAGAGAGGATGTGAAAGGTGAAGAAAGTGAAGGTGAAGATATGGAGCCAGAGACTGTGGAATTGAGGAGGAGGAAAACCCACTGAAAGAGATGCTGAAAGAGCAGTTAGAGAGGAACCAGGTGAGAAGTTAGTCAAGAAAACCAAGGAGGACAGCCATTCAGGCATGAAAGCAGCTCTTAGGCCAAGAGAGTGAGGACAGAGTGACGGCTCTGAGTTTCTGCCAGGAAAAATTTCAGACATCTTGGTGAAAATAGTGTCTGTGGAGTGGAGAAGATGGAACCAGAGTGGATGGGAACTAGACAGGAGGTGGAGGAAAGGAATTCCAGTTCTCAGAGGTTTAGAAGCTAGGAAGGGTGGAAGAAGAGAGAGGTAGTTGTGGGTTTTGTCAATCGTTTTTAATAAATCAGACACGATCTAAAACCACCTATTTTGTTGAAAATTATTTTTTCTACTTGCCTCAATATAAATAAATCTAATTGAGCATAGCTAATTGCAAGTTTGCTGTAACAATACACCTTCATTCACTGTAAGTTTATCCATATTAACATCTATAAACATTATGGAATCTAAGCAAATTGCTGCATAAAAGCCTCCACACCCAGCTATATTAATGACAATGTTTTATAAAATCGTGCAGCTATTAGAGTAACTTAATTATTGAAAAACATCAAAACAGAGAGTGTGGCATGCAAACTGGGGGAGTCAAGGGATTTGTTTTCCCTAGGATACACACAGTATAATTTTACTGCTTAAGAACTACATTAGCAAGAAATAAATGGAATGATTGATTTCTTATAGTTTTCACTCTCTGATCTTAGAACATGGCATGAGAAGAAAGTAACAATGGCCTGAAAAGCATTGAGCACCCTCTCAAATTCCATTGTAGCTTGCATATAAGTCTCAGAACCATCTCCTTGGAACTAGAGGTGGGTGAACCAGTTCGGAGTAAATTAGAAACATCCATATGGTCAGCCTCCTCCAAACTTTTATCTATTTTCAGAACAAAATGTTTTTTATATATTCTGAAATGTTTGGATACAGTGTGTTTACCCTTCTGTTTCCCCAGATTAACTTAGCCCACTGTCTAGACATGAGAGAGAGGACCAAATCCAACTCCCCAATCTGAACACCCCTCTACAATGGAAGTGTCTGAATTCTATACACGCATAGAATTTTTCTTTTTATAAATGACCTTTAGCTTTATAATAGGCTAAATCAAAACCCCTGATCTCAACAGCCCCAAGTTTTAAGATGTTTGAAATCTGGGTTCAAGTTTTATATTTGGAGTCTATTTGCATTGCATATCATGTAAGAGCTGATCCAAAGACCATTGAACTCAATAGGATTAATCAGGCTTGATTTAATGTATATGATACAGCTGTAATCTAATAAAATGTTTTATGTTTTACTGCATATAAAATTCATTAGTAAAAGTTGTCATTTAAATTTCACAAAAGTTACAGGCACCCAACTTCCATTGAATTAGAATGGGATTTTCGTATCTAACTCCCACTTTCGTTTGAAAAATCCCAACCCAACAAATAGACAACCGGAGTCAGGTATCCTCTTGACTCCCCTCAGATTAAGGGACAAAATAGGACAATGTAACTAGTAGAGCTGGTTTAATACTAAATACATTCACAAGTATTTTTGGGGGGTGAGGTGAGAGAAAGCACAGGGTTTGGTTTATTATGAATCATGAGATCATGTTCATTATGAGGCTCTTCAGATGTCCACTGGTTATTTGTGGCTGTGTTCACAAATTCCAGGTCTCAAACTTTAGCTTGAATGATTATTTGTTTGACAATTCATCATGAAAGTTTGCATATCACTTGATGTTGTTTCCTGATTTAAAACATTGTTATCCAGTCAGGGAGCAGAATTTGTGATTTAGGTGATCAATCACACAAACAGCCAACAATGAATACTGAAGATTCAAAGATGGATGAAAAATTATTCAGCCTAATGATATTTAGCAGATGTTTGAATCATTAATATAGGCACACAAACTGGGAACAGCTTCCAAATGTTTGCCTTCCAAGAAAAAGAATGAATTTGTAATAAATAGTTTGATCAGCAGTAGTAGCTAATAAGTGGTCTGAGGATCAATTAGTTCAAAGGCATACCTGATCAGCTCACTCAATAGAACAAATGATCCCAGCAGAGAGAGATGTGACATAAAGTGCATTACAGTAAATGATTTATTATAGTTGTGCTGGTAGAAACCAATCCAAAACACAACAGAAAATAAAACTCTTCCTTCATTGAGTTTAATCATGGACCTTCATCATAATAGGAAAGACTTTTGCCTGACTTTAAAGGCAAGTGAACTTGTGTTGGGGGAGGGCACAGGAAGTCCCTCCTTCTCCTTGTGCTTTTCAGTTGTGCTTAGCTCTTTCATGGAAACTTCATAATGTTGCCTGAGGAGTAAGCAATATCACAGAGGACAAGCAGAAAGTGGGGCAACATGCTTCTTTACTTTACACTGGCTGACTGGAAGGAATGGCAAAGTGCTGGTGAGTTGACAGCATCCCTCCTGCATGCTAGGGAAGATGTGTTCCCCTCCAGAGCCAAACATCTCTGCTGACTCCCAGAGATACCGCCTCATGTCCTTTCTGACCCCTTTGGGATTTGTTGCTCCTCAGTGGAAGTCATGAGGTCTGGAGTTGTACTTAGCATTTCTGTGTAGCATGCCTGCCCAATTTGGAGCTGTGGACTGAAGGCACAATCTAGTAAAATAGATAGAAGATACAGAACATTGGAGGATATAATCAAGGGAATGGGATATAATCAAGTTCAGATAGACCAGTCATCTTCAACTGAATCTTGGTACAATGGTTCTGGATATATAAGGGTTTGGTTTTGCTTCCATTTGGAACTAAAAAAATATTTCGCTTCTTGTGCCAGCTGCAGACTATACCAATTAGCATTTATGTTCTAATGCAAATTATAATTGTGCAATAGGTGGTAATGCATATGCCTCTGCCACGTTACATATGCTTTTAAAGAACTTGTTGTCTCTGGGGCTAGAATAATACAAGTTCACTTAATAAAAGGAGCAGTTGTCTTGAATATAATGTGATAACCAGAGAAAATATTTTAAAGAAATATTTTATATAAACGCTGGTGGTACAATTCATGTGCTTATATTTTAGATGTTTTACAGTCTTATTTTCTTAGTTAAATAATACTCCAAAGTTAGTATAGCAACTTGTTCTATAGGATGCCTTCTTGCAGAAACAAATGGAAGCAAATACGCTATTTTTGTGTGTTTTTTCTCAGAAAAATAGAAGTTATGAGAAGCAAATGTTCTAACCACTTTACTTTTTTAAAAAAAAGGGGGAAAAAGAGTGATGAAGTGGTCTGAACAAATTGTTTTTCCCTGTGGACCTTCAGTCTAGTCTAGCTGACTAAAAATAGAATAAATTGTTGGCTTTTTTTTAAGATAAAGGCATTGACTATTATAGGCCAAATTATTCAATGGAGTTATGGCTGCAGAGAATTTGGCTGTCTATTTGAAGAAGGAACAACATTTTGCCAGACAGTATCAAACAATAGCTTACCCACAACAGAGCATTTTTACGTGTTGAGTAATAAATTGTGCAGGCTTGTGACTGCAGTTTTTTTCGTTTGATGTCTTTGAAGCTTCCACTATATATATATATATATGATGAAGGACATTCTGTTCTCTTCTGCAAAGGGAACATGCTCATGTTTGATGATAGGGGTTTTAAGATGGACTTGATATGGCAGATAAGATCAAGGGTTCAGCTTCGGAAAATACAGACGTTGAAGTTATTGACAAAACTGAGAGATTACAGGGCAAGCAGGTAAAAATAACACAGTAAAGACAAAAAACAAATAATAAAACTCAAAGTTTAGAAACAGAAGCTAAAGCACAGTTTGACTCTGAAAAATGGCTATGTGAAAATGGCACCTTCTTACTGAACAGGTCTGTTTCTTGTGTGAAGTTGCTGACTTCAATGATGCAAAGATTTAATGTATTTTAGTCTATTTAGTCCTGCAGAAACAGCTCTGCTGAAGTGATCAAGATGCTGTACCTTAGTATGAAATTCCTTGATGAGCACAAAATTGCAATCAGTGACACTTATACAATCCCATTGCTTTCATTGGGGTTGCAAAAGTACCATGGAGAACCTAATTTAAAGACGGCGAGGGTGCAGAGATGTAAAGAGTGATGAATTTAACCTGCACATTCTTTTAATGATGTGTGAGAAGGAGAAAAAAGCCTGGATTGAGTTTGTAGAATGGTAATTAGGAAAAAAGGCTTGTAAAATGAGGACATTTGATCCAGAAGTCACTGAGAGATTTTTGAACCACCTAACATCATTTTTACCACCCATTTTAGAAGGAACTGCCATTTAAAACCAGTCGCCCTCTGAAATGTTCTCTCCATTCAAAATTCTAAATCTTTCCATATATTTTTCATAGACTATTGTTTGAGTGAATTAGTTACATAAATAACAGGAAGTTATATTAATATCCCTTATTTATCATCCTTTAGAAGCATAATACCTCTGAATATGCTCAGTCATCATTGACTCAAGGTGAAAAGTATCATCTATTGAACTAACATCATCACTCCCTGTAACACCTTGTGTTTCTTTTTGAGGTATTTTATTTCATGACCTAACCAGACCAGTTCCTGTTCCATTTGTGGGATTAGGTACACTCACAACCCAGGTGATATATTGTGGAAATAGACTGTTTTAGATTGTCTACATAGTTCAGTATATCACAACTTAAAGAGACTGTCAAGTACACTTTCACTGTCAATTTTTTTCATCCTTGTCACTGATTGCTGGATTCTCTCAGAAGCTTGAAAATAGAATAATTTTCCTACCACCCTTATTCTATCCAACAGAACAGTTTCCCTTCCCCCTACATCTTCTGTTATGCTGGCATATTTCTAGGAATGGGATTTGTTGGTTAACTCTAACCTGTCTAAGATTTAAATGTACAAGATGTTTTGAGAGTTACATAGATGATATTGATTAAAAAAAAAGTGGAGTAAAAAGTTCTATTTAGATTAGAATAGATTACACCTAACAACAACAGTCATTGGGGAAACTGCTCACTAAAATGCTTCAAATTTCAAATGACCCTAGTCATGGAAGATAAAATTATGTTTTGTTGTCTTTTCAGAGAATTTGAGTGTTTTGTGACTATTAGAGATCAATAATACTAACATAGGATTAGTGACAATTGTTCTCATGTAAACGCAGAGTTGGACTAGACATATGACCAGTTTGTGATCCATGATTGAGGGAAGCATTTTATCAGTAGCTGCCATTGGTCTGCCGTGCCTCTACCTTACACAATAAATTTGCACTGACCATCTGTCTATAGTAACATATAGCACCTTTCAATTCAAAGGATCCCAGAATACTTTACAAACTTTACTGACACAAATTCAGCCCCCACTGTAGAGTAACTACCTTTGAGATGGAACACACCAACAGTTGAAGATAGCATAGCAAAGCTGTCTGGGTGAGGAAGTAAAACACAGTACTCCATTCAGTTGACCCCACAATCCTCAATAAACCCTGAATTGACAACCCCTTGTATGCTATCTCCTCTCCTGCTGGCCCCATAGGAAAGCTGACCAATCTATAGAATAAAAGTAACACTGAAGAAAGCAATGCTTGGTTTAATGTTTCCTAAATTTTAAAAATATGATGGTAATAAAAATAGATAACAGCATACTTTTTAATGGGTATTGAATAGTTTAGAGAGTAGTGGACAGTGAGTCAGGATACTGCCACTGATACCCTGCAGGACATTGGAAAAGTCACTTATCTCTTTATGCCTCAGGTGTGAGTTCTGTAAAATGGGAATGCTGTTACTCACCTACCTCGTGTGGTGCTGGGAGGTTCAATCTGTTAATATTTGTATGGCAAGTTGAGATCTTTTAGATGAAAGATGAAACAACCTGTTTTCAGAATACATTGCAAGACTCAAACTTTTGGAAAAGCTTTTCTGGAAAAACCAAAACCACAGGTTTGCAACAACAATCTTGAGGGAGACTAAAGTAAACCAATCTAAAAGATGGAAACAGCAGCATCTGCTATCGATAACTCGGTGTCAATCTTAATGACTCTGTTTAACACTTTACGCCCGGGTCCACAAGGGGATTTAGTTGCCTAAACCCAAGTTTTAGACACCAATGGGATCCACAAAACCCCGCTGGCTGCCAGCTAACCCTGAACTAACTCAGCATTTACATTGTTCCTGTAGAAGTTCCCTAGATGCCTAAGTTTTTTGCCTCTGGTCGCGTGCACTGCAGCCTCTCTAGCACCTGGACATCTGTTTCTCAGCGCAAGCCCCAGTGCAATCTTCAAACCAGGGGAAGGTAGGTGTTTCCCTGACTATCTTGTCTGCAAGGCGTGGCCCCGTTCAGAATACAGCTAGAGAAGATGGAGCCTTATAACTTTTAGATCAGCGGGTAGAGCACTCTCCCAGATGTGGGAGCTCCAGGTTCAATTCCCTCCTCTGTCTGATGGGAAGAGAGGATGTGAACGGGATCTCCCATCTCTCAGGAGACTGTTCTAGCCACTAGGGCAGTGGTTCTTAACCTTTCCAAACTACTGTACCCCTGAAGCCTGAGTCCCACCCCCACGGGGCTGAGGCATGTAACTTAGTTTCATGGCGCCCCTGTGGCTCCAGGCAATTACCTTTCTTGCCACCCCCAATACCAGCTCTGCACTTGCGACCCCTCTAAAACTCCAGGTTAAGAAACACTGCACTAGGGTATAAGATATACTGATATGGGTAGCCCTAAATCTTTTCTGTTGCAGCTGTTCCACTTTGGATAGATAATTAGTCATTGGAACAGGAGACCGGGACTGTGCATCTGCCAGGTGGATGTCATAACCACTGGGCTAGAAGTCACTCTCACTCTGGCATTTCTACTAAGTGAAACAGCTTCAACAGAAGAGATTGAGGGCGCCACATGAGACTATCCTATTCCCCAGTGGTCAGGATACTCTCCTGAGAGATGTGGGAGATCCTTTCTCCACATCAGGCAGAGGGGGAATTGAATCTGGGTCTCCCACAGACCAGGTGAGTGCTCTGATCACTTTGTTAAAAGTTACAAGGGAGATGATCCCGCCATCTCCTGAATTTCTTGAAAGAAAGGGTTAGGTTCCCAGCTATGTGACTCCAGGCTCTGGATTGTAAGCAAAGATAGGCACCTATCTCCCTGAGAGGGGTGGGGCTTGCACCTTCTTGTCAGCCTCTCCCATTGATGACTTTGCAGATTCCATTTTTAAGCACCTATCTCCCTCCGTTCATTGTACAGGAGCCTAGGCTCCTGACTCGGGCTTTGTGGATCTCATTGTTCCCGTTATCCTCTAGGTGCCAAAAAGTTAGGCATTGCCTAATGTGGATCTGCATCTCAAACTATGGTAGGTGTTGTGAAGGAGTGTCGGGCTGTCTGGAGTGGATCGGAAGTGAGTACCAACTTCAGGGCAGACTGTTACAAACTAGGGCACAACCCACCAATGGGTTGGGAGCTCTATACTTAGAT
This sequence comes from Emydura macquarii macquarii, assembly GCF_026122565.2. Taxonomy (NCBI): domain Eukaryota; kingdom Metazoa; phylum Chordata; order Testudines; family Chelidae; genus Emydura; species Emydura macquarii. The sequence continues at coordinate 6,438,957 of NW_027133667.1, forward strand.
TTCACCCACCAAGCATCAAGTGTGAACTCCTCAAGCACTATAACGGCCTTGACGTCATAGGCGGAGTTTGAATATTTAATTTGTGGAGGCAAGCGGTAGGGAGGTTAGGGCAGCCCATGGGCGGAGTATGACCGTCCTCCCGTCAGCGGCAGTGCCCCATGGGAGGGGGTGTCTGCAGGCCTGTTTCCCGCACTCCCCCATGGGGCTGGTGGGTGTAGCAGGAGTGGCATATTGAGAGGGGCCATGCCCTTGGGCACTGACCTGGGGAGGCACCAGCCAGGCCCTCCTTGGAGGAACCGCGATCCCCCGACATTCCCAGTGGCTCTGCTGATCCAGACCGCTGCTCCTGTCCCTAGACGAGCCCAATGCAGGTTTGGAGATGGAGGGCCTGGTCAGCACAGCAGGGATGTTGGTGGGGGAGGTGGTTCCTCTGAGGATGGCCCAGCCAGCGGCTCCAAGGCCAGTGCCAGGGGCATCACCCTCCTCCCTACGAAGTACACCACTGTACCTTGGGCTAGGGAGCGGGTGCTCACAGCTGGGCAGAAGACTCTGCTAGCCGGGGGAACAGTGGCGTACCGAGGGAGGAGGCCGTGCCCCGGGCGCTGGCCTGGGTGGGGCGCCGGCAGGGCTCTCCTCGGAGGAACCACCTCCCCCGCTGACATTCCTGGCAGCCGTGCTGACCCGGTCCCTCCGCCTCCAGCCCCACGCTGGGCTCGACTAGGGATGGGAGCTGCGGGGTGTATCGGCGCTCGGAGATGTCAGCGGCGAGCGGCTCCTCCAAGGAGGGCCTGGCTGGCGCCCACCCCAGGCTGGTACCCAGGGACATTGCCCCCTCCCTCCAGTATGCCACTGAGACTGGGACGCCTGGTGCAGGGGCAGCACCGGGCAGCGTAGAAGACGGGGGGGTTAGTCATCATAAATTTGGGGGGGTGGGAGGCATTGCCGCCCCATACCGTCCCAAAACTCCACCCATGCTTAACATGGAATCACAGACAGTCCCCGTGGGTACTCGGGTCTCTCTTGCCAGCCAGGTAAGCCTGCCTTTGTGATAAATGGTCTCTTACACCAAAAATCACAACAATATTTAGATTGGTCCCTTCGGACTGGGAATAATCACTTCTCCTAGGTTTATTGCACTCTAGATCTCACACACAAGACCAAACTGGTAGTTGATTATACAATTGGCTATCTAAAATTTAATAACGAAGAAGAAGAAGAAATGAATATTTACCAGGTTAAAGCAGGTAAATATACACACCCAAATGAGCTAGTCTTAGGTTTCAAAAGGTGACAGAAGTTGCTGTAATATGCAAGCGCTAGATGTCCACTAGGCCTAAACCAGGCAAAGCACTTAGAAATCTTACCTCCTCAAAGTACAAGCAGCATAGAAACCCAGTTTCTTTTGGGTCAAGGATATTTATTCTCTTCTCCCAGAGTTCAAGCTGATGGGACATGTCCTCATGCATTTCTCCTTCCTGGGAGCAGTGGAGCAATCAACAAAGTCTTTATCCTTTGTTTCTCGATGGCTCATTTTGGTTTCAAAGGGCTTTCTTGTGTGCAGGACAGAACACCTTCTGTAAGAAGCCAGCCTTTGCATTAATTCATGCTCCTTTCCTGTTTGTGTTACACAGTTATGGAGATTTACAATGCAAACACTTAATATAACCTTATAACATGGGGGACAGATGTTAAGTAGGGTTAATATAGGCAACATCCTACAAGCTTTTCATAAAGCCTAAAACATTTTTATAAATGTAATATTTATTTTAATACTAACACAAGGAGAGCTAGACTGGCTTCCAGTTATACATTCGTCTGTGTTTAGAGGGGGCTTAGGGACCTTGGCGTGAACAGTCACCTGGTCTGTCAGCGTCACAGAGTGTACAACCCCCTCAAGGGACATCCTGGAGCTTATAACCAAAATAGCCTGAGTATAGTCAAGAGCCTCTAGCTCCCCCCCCCCTCCCCCATTGACCCAGGGTTGGGCTATTTAAACAGGGAAAGGAAACTGAGCAGGGGAGAGGGAAGTAGGAGCAATGTAGGCCAAATCTTTAAATTTGGGAGCACTGAACAAGGGCTGTGTGCCAAGGGGCTTGTGAAGTTTAGGACTGGTTCCTTCTGAACACCTTAAAGGGATGTATTTGATTTGTTAGGGCTTTTTTTTGGGGGGGGGAGGGGTGGTTCCCATCAATTGAATCCTTTACAGGTGTCTTGGAAAACATCAGAAAGAGCAAGAATGCAAATTTTTATTATGTTTTAACTTTGAAAACAGTATTGATTATAAGATGCATGTGTGATTTATGAATATTTTCAGTTAAAATTCTCTTGGCAAATGACTAGGAAAGCTAAATCTTATATAAGCAACTGGTTTGTGATTAACAACATCTTTTAGCCACTCTCAGTACTTAAATCTTTTTTTATTTTAAACTGGAGACAATCATTGACATTGTAATTTTCATCAAGAATTTAGCATGATAAAGAAACACATAACAAACCTTTGTTCCTGCTGCCTTAGTCTGTCACTATTTCTCAGTGCTGTCATTAAAGTCACTTTCTAAACTCCAAGGTTCAGTAATATGCAAAGTTGTTTTTTTTTTTTGTTTTGTTTTTTTTTAAAAAGGGCAAATATGAAAATCATTTAAAGTCCTTTTAGTAAGCAGTAAGAGTGAAAATTTGCTTGACTCCAAGACAGAAGCAGAATCCTTGTCTGAAGAATGAAAGTTGAGATTCCTGTGAATGTTGTTTAAAGTACAATAAAGTCCAGGAGCCAAATCTAATACTTTTTTTTTCTTCTATAGAAAAACATTGTACTCAGTGCTCACATTCCTGTTTGAACAATCTGGTACCCTCTCTTTCCTCCTTCTCGGTTCTATTAATTACATTTCTGAGATCTCACTGCTACAATGTCACCAAATTACTTACTTCATGTATTGCCAAACTGAAATTTGAAATATTATCGGCAGGGCTGGTAGTGGTGCTTATTATGATTGCATGACACTTCCTATTGTAAAATCCTGTTTCCAATTGCTTATGATTAGAGCTGGTCGGTTTTTTTGTTTCTGTTTGACAAATTGATATTGATCCAATGTTCTACTAGGACAGATATTTCAATTGTGATGCTTAGTAAAATAATACCAAGGGATGGATGAATATATATACTAAACATAGTTTATGTTAAAACATTATTAAGGTTGAAAAAATAAAGCATCCAAAAGTTTGCCTGTGCATTTCCAAAGTTTTGGGTGATTTGACTTTGCAATCTTCATGCTCTTTGAAGAGGGAGTGTGTGTGTGTGTGTGTGTGTGTGTGTGTGTGTGTGTGTGTGTGAGAGAGAGAGAGAGAGAGAGAGAGACGTAGTTTCAGATATGTCTTTTTAACTCCACCTGTTCACCATAGTATCTCATCTTTCAGACCTGAACAAAGAACAGCTGGTTAAAGCTGAAACCAGAGATGATGATTCTAGACAGAAGGTATAAGAGTTTATGGACCTGGCATCCACCATTCTCCATCCCTCAGTTGAGTTCACTGTTAGGAAAGTTAGTGCACAGCTTCACTCTCACACTGGATTTATCATTACTCATGGACATTCAGATAGTGGGGGATTATCATTTTCAGCTAGCAAGAAGGCTGTCTGGTCCTCCCTGGCAATGACCTAGCCACAGTGGTTCATACATTTGCCACTGGACTGTTGGAAATAGATTGTGACTGGAGCAGTCAGCTGCGTGAGACAGACCAAAGCCCTCTGACAGTCACTCTCACACACAATGCTTTCATGCTCTCTCCCTTCCAGTACTACAGCCCCAAGACTCAGTTGCCTCTATAGTAGAGGCAGAGAGGACCCTGAGGTGCAGAAAGTTCATTTGCAAAGATTCCATTGGAGTTCAGTTCCAGCCTTCGGCCAATGTGTGGAGGGTTACATAGGAATATAGGTAGGCCCCTACCAAATTCACCAGCCATTTTGGTCAATTTCACAGTCATAAGGTTTTTAAAATAGTCAATTTCAAGGTTTCAGTTGTTCACATCTGAAATTTCAGTGTTGTAACCATGGGGGTCCTGACCCAAAAGGGGGTTGTAAGGCTATTGTAGGGGCATCACAAAGTATGGGGGGCAGGGGCAGCCTTATGGGTTGGTGCCTGCCCAAGACCCCATGGTCAGGAGGGCAGTGTGGTCCATTTCCTCCTCCCTCCCCAACCCAAGGCTTCTTTAATCCCTGAGCTCTGGGCCCAGATCCAGGAAGGGAAAGGGCTGGGGGGCCACTGCTGGGGGCTCATGGCATGCACTGGGCTCCAGCTGCTAGTCCTGATAGGGATGGCGCTTCCTCTTCCCTTTCAGGGACCGCTCTTGGGGCCAGGTCAGACCCATTTGCAGAACCACCCCCAGCTGAAGTGCCTCTAGTTCTCTCATGTCCTTTTGTTCAGACAGGGAGACCAGTTCTGCATACAATATTTCAAATGAGGTCACACTATTGATTTAAATAAAGACATAATCGTTTCCATATTCACTATTCCATTCCTTACACAACTTTTTAAGGTTTTTATTGCAGCTGTGCATTGAGCAGAGGTTTTTGTTGGGCTACCTACAATGAAGCCCAGGTCTATTTCTTGAGTTGTTGGTTAATTAGAACCCTGTAAGGCCTACAGATTTAATTTTTTTTTCTGCATTACTTTCTATTTATTAAGACATTTCTAATTTTATAAGAAGCATTCTTCCATAGTGTCAGTCTGATTAGAAGACTGTCAGAAAAAAATCTTTAGAATCCATTACATCACACCAGGTTTAAATTAATATTAACTGCTTTTCAACATATACATTAACATCTGTGTGTGCTGAATTCCACACGTGATGGTTTGAACTATATTCTTAGAAGGACCTGGGAAATAATTTCTGAAATATATATTTAGTGCACTTCAATTTATATAATAAGGAAAAATACTTTGAGGCATTTGACTGAGGAATCTGACTGATGCTTTACAGTGGTTGTGCTACTCACTGTTTTTTGGTTCCTTGATTACTTTGTTTGAAAACCCCATACTGTTTAATGAAATTTGATTAGTCACATAACTTCCTTGGAAACTTCTTGTCCTTATCAATTTATTACCACCTTGTCTGCATTTTTGGTTTTTCTTAAAATAATAATAAATTGCTTTCTTTTCCAAATGTCAACGTTGCCAATACCACCCACCAGTTTAATGGATGGGAGACTTGACTGGATGTGCAAGGTGCTGGGCAATTTTTAGAATGGAAAGAGAAGGGTACATGGGCAGGCTCCTCCTCCTACTGGATGTTTCACGGCCCATTGGCCAGCCAGATGGAGATGCAAGACTATTGGCTCCTTGCTTCCTACAATCATTAATGTAAACCCCTTCCTGGTGTTTCTCAAGTCTCTTGCTCCATTTTAGCTGAACCCACACTGCTTCCCCACCGTTATAAAGTATAGGAACTGTATTTTTTAGGTTGCTGTGGATCTGAACATCTATTTTAGGAGTCAGAAAGGAAAGAATTTTTCCTATCAGGGCTAAAATTGGCTGAGTTACCTGGTAGGTTTCCTCATAGTATTTGGAGACAGAGTTAGGTGAACTGGGAATAGAATTTAGAAATTTAATATTTGGAATTATATGTATGTTCAGTTCATTACAACTTATGACCAGTGTCCAGTGCAGATAAATGGCCAAAGGACTAATGGCTGACATAAGAGACATGGGATCTTGCTCCTTGGGCCTACAGAAGGAAGGAAACAGAAGAGTTGCCATACTGGGACAGACCGTCTTGCCAAGTATCCTGTTTCTGACAGTGGCCTGTACCAAAGCTTCAGGACGAGTGTGTAGAACAGGGTAATTAAGGAGTGATTCACCCCATCTATCGCTTCAGGCTAGATAGAGACTTCGTGTAGACAGAGGTTTAGGGCCACCCTAAACATGGAGTTGTGTCCCTAACCATCTTCGCTAATAGCCATTCATGGACGTATCCACTATGAACTTACCTGGTTCTTTTTTGAACCCAGTTATACTTTTGGCCACCATAATAGTACATGAAAAAGAATTCAACAGGTTAATTATGAATTTTGTGGAAAAGTACTTCCTCTCGTTTGTATTAAACCTGTTGCCTATTAATTTCATTGGATGATGCCTGGTTTCTGTATTGTGTGAAAATCTAAACAACACTTCTCTACTCACTTTTCCAGACCATTCATGATCTTATCGACCTCTATCATACCCCCACTTAGTCATCTCTCTTCTAAGCTGAACAGTCCCCTTCTTTTTAATCTCTCCTGTTCCATACCCTTGATCATATTTGTTGCACTTTTCTGAACCTTTTCCAGTTCCATTATATACTTTTTGAGGGGTTGATCAGTAATGGACACTATTCAAGGTGTAGGCATGCCATGGACTTATATAGTGACAGGATAGTTTGTCTTCTTTCAATTCCTTTCTTAATAGTTTCTAACATTCTGTTAGTCTTTTTGACTGCTGCTGCACAGTGAGCTGAAATTTTCAGAGAACTAACCACGCCAAGATCTTTCTTGGGTAGTAATAGCTAATTGAGAACCCATTATTCTGTATAAGTGGAATTATTTTTTCCAATGTGCATTACTTTGCATTTATCAATGTTGAATTTTGTTTTCCATTTTGTTGACCAATCCCCCTGTACCTCTTCAGTCTGCTTGGACCAGGAGTGTGCACAGGAATTTTAAACTTAACCCCTTTTTGGAGAGGCACATAATGTGCCCTTCCATCCTGGCCCCAGGAGGAACTCGCTCTTGCCTCCACTTCTCCCTGGCACCGGGACTGGAGGAGTTCTGTATCCCTGATGATTATCCAGGGTCCATGCCCCTGCTTGCCCATCCATGTGCACATTCCTGCTTTAGACTTAACTATCTTGAATAATTTTCTATTGCCTGCCAGCTTTGCCACTTCACTGTTCACCCTCCTTTTCCCAGATCATTAATGAATATGTTGAACAGCAGAGATCCCAGTTCAGATCCTTGGGGAAGTCTCAAGTCTTTGCAGACTGGTGTCCCTCTCTGCTACCTTCTGTCCCTTTCACAGAAGAGAGGCTGGGAGGATTCAACAGATCAAGATGAATGCTAAGGGTTGGCAGGGAGACTCTTCCCTGAGTTACAGGTTGTGATAGGAGCCCTGTAACCCTGCCCTGGACCCACTAAATGCTTGGTATGGAGAGATGGGGCAGACAGCTCTCTTCCCTGATGTTAAGTTTAATAAAGTTGAGGTCTGCTGCTTAAAATCCATCCTTGTGTCTATCCTCATTCACTTGCATGTCTTGATCAATAACACTGGTGAACTGTTAGCATTCCTTTTAAGGTAACATTACGACATTGCTCTGTACCAGGAAAATGGTTTATTACAATCCATGTTTTTCTCTGGATTCTTCCAGGGGCTCAATTTGTTAGATATCAGCTCTTTCTCCTCCTGCTGGCTTGGTTATGGATCCTCCATATTGCATTTGATGTGATCCTTAATTGGTGCTCTATTGGGCTGGCATGACTAGTCCCTATGTGAGTCTTCATTTAATTTCTTTTACTTGGGATTTTTCAAATGCACTTTTGTGTTCTGTCTGCAACTGGAAGCAAGAAGGGTAGAAATATCAGTAGAAAAACTCTTGTATTTCAGTAATTCCTGCTTTATTCCAGCCAGGAAGTACTGAAAATATTGCATGAAAACTTCTTATACTACTATATTTCAAAAATAATTTTATAGATCCAGAATTTTAAATCATTTTGGGAAGCCAATCTGAATAGAACATCCAAAGTTTTGAGGTTTTCCTGTAACCAGTTGAAATTATACTGCTCTTTTAATAATTGTGAATATTTCAAAGATTCCCTGACACAGATATTCTTCTGAATGTTTTTGTTACTGTAGTTTTCATCATTCTGGGATTTGTAATCCAAAGGGGCCATAGAAGTTGTAGATTGGGCAGCAATGCATGTTGGGAAATGGAAGCAGAGTTATAAAACACTTTTTCTCTCAGTAACAGAGACCAACGAAAAGTTAAGATCTACTGGCATAGAACTGGTTGGAAAATGAGAACTTTTTTTGTGGCGAGGGAGGGTGGAGTCCTGTTTCTCTGTCAAACTTTTAAAACAGAAGTTTTTAACCAGCTCAGTAAAAATTAGTTGAATTTTTAGTGAAAATTTTCATAATTATCCAATTAAAAGTGAAAAAATTAGAAAGTATTTGACCATCTCTAATTGAGGGGAATCTATTCCTGAAGGAAATAAGGCCTGCTGTGGGGTCTCTGCTGGTAAGGGACATGGAAAAGGTTTTGGAAGAACCTCAGAGATCTAGAGGAACAATGAAAAGGCTAGAGAAAGTATCTTGAGGAAAGGTGTGATGTTTGGGCTAGAAAACCAAAGACTGGGACTGAAGAAGCCCAGAGGTAAAGGACTGCTTGTTAGCCCCTGCCGTGAGTGGTGAAGGTTTTACACTTACTGTACTATTTGTTTGTTGAGCTCTTGTTTACTCTGGAAAGACAGAAATATGAGGTTTTGCTGAGGGCTGAACTTACCCACTCATTGAGGGGAAACTGAGGGAGAAGTCATGATACCAGGAAGAAAAGGTGAGCCATGGCTATAGCACCACGCCACACGGCTTATCCCCCCTCACAAATTCCAACTATAAAAATCTATTAAAATAAGCACGATATCTGTGAATGGCAAAGATGGCATGGATCTGTGATGACTGAAGTGGATGCTTGTGTTTAGAAGATGAATGAAGAGCAAAGATTTATATTTTAATCCATGAATGAAAAGCAAGGAAAAAAAGCTACAGAATGTTATGTCCAGCTTGCTGGTGGGGGACTTGCTGGGGAGTTTATATAATATATTGATATCAGTGGCATATAAATTATATATATAAATTAAGATAATGGCAAACAGAGCCATCATGATTTATGGAGACTTTGATAAAGTTATTTTATACCTTCAAGCACAGGTACTTTTTGAGGTACTATGGAATTCTTTTCATGCTCTTCTCTTATCTAGTATTCCAGGAAGAGCTAAAAAGATCGTATTTCTTTAGAGTGAAACATCTTTTATCTCCTGAACATAGTTGAAAAATCCAACAGGAAGGAGAAAAATAACTAACAGGTGCATGCCAGTCAATCTGATGAAGTCTAAAACTAATGGAAACTAATTTGCACTAAATTATTGGTCATATTGAACTCTGGTTCTTTCATCTGAGTTTAAAACAAAAAAATCAAAGAACTGCTCCATATCTCTTCAAGATGCCTCTGGACTTGCATACTTCATTTTCATTTAATTAGTTATTTGTGTTACTTTTTCCCTTCCAAGAGCCTTATGGAGGATTTTTGTTTTCAGAGCTGTTCTGTTAGTCATTTCAATTCCTTATACATGGCATATAAGGCAACATTTCTTAAGTAGGCAGCAGAGTATGTCCTGTTGGATGTAGACGATATATGGGTCACTCTGCTTGTATAGTTATAGTGCATATCAGTGGTTTCCAACCCGTGGCCTGTTGAGTCTTTAAAAGTGGCCCATTGCTCCCCTCCCACTTGCCTAAGGATCCAGGCAGAGTGCATTACTGCAGGCTCCTTGCTGCAGCCAAGGGGACAGGAAATCGGGGCTCCCCTCCCCATGGCCATACCAGGGAGCACAGCAAAATGCTGCACCTGGGTCCATAAGCGCTGGATCCCTGCTGGAGCCAGAGGGAGGGGAGCACTGATCTCCCATCCCCCTGGCTGAGAAAGGAACCACAGCCAGAACCCACCATGCTTGAGGAGAGGCAGAACTCTCAAAATCAGGGCCTTCCGGTTTGGCCTGCACTTAGCAGGCCACCCTCCATGTCTTAGCTGCCAGGCCATGTGCTTCCGTGTGTAGTGATGGTCACTCATCTACTCTAGCGCTTTGTCTGTGAATGTGTGACAGACTGTAATTTGTGGGTGTAACTTTGTAACTGTTTTTAACAATTGAATTTTTTGTATTTGCTTTGCACTAAATGTTTACTTTAAATATGTAGTGATTTGTAGTCCTTGATGGTGTATATGTCAATACTTTTTGTATGAGTTGATAGACTGGTGGCCCTTCAGGTTTGTAAAACTGATATTTGTGGCCTTTGAGCCAAAAAGGTTGGGAACCACTAGCGCATGTCTTTATAAAATGAGGCTTTAGGGTATGTATCTTTGCAGATCATGGCATACATACTGATTAAATTATCTGGGAAGAAAAGATTTCTGACATTTCTCGTCGGTGAAATTCCACTAAGTCTGAAGTGCTATAACCTACGGGGCTCAAGGGACTGGTATGTGGATAGGGACCCCCCTCCGTAGGTCTCTTCGAAATCCAGCCTGCATCAAAAATGAGTGAAATTTGTTATCTGTTGAATAGTCAAAGACCTATAGAAATTGAGCTGGTGGTCATGGTCCAGGTCTTATTGGATGGGATATACGTCACCATAATTGGCTTTAATCAACAGTCTTAGCAGAGATGGAAATGATTGAATACAGACTAAATTGCTGTTTTACCCTTAGAAGGCCCCTTTAGGTTAGGTTTAAAGTTCACCAGGTGTGATATGGAGAAGCTTTCCCCACTGCTATTCTTGCTGTTCCAGTTCTGAAGTCACATGGGCTGTCAGTCACTAGAGCTGTGAAAGAGTGTGTATTTTTATGTACTACGTACACTTCAAGAAAGACACACAGTTCAGATTTTCAGCTGTGGGAACGAGAGGTCCAGGGCATGTAACAGAATGTACATCAGCTTTTATGTTTCACCATATTTATTAAGCAGTCATTTTAATGGAAGAGTTTCTACACCAAGAAGAATATTTTAAGTCTCAATTAACACAGCTCATTGCTTTCAAAATTACCTCTCTTCTGCCCTGGAGAGTTTCTGGGACTACTATTTTAGGGCAAAATCTTGCCTATGTCTTGACCACAAGAGATCACACATGCTTTTAAATGTGTCCTCTTTACAGAATGCCTGTCTGCTAATCTCTGATTCCAGGGAGTGGTTTGCTGCCCTGTTCCAGGCACCTGTTGCTGCCTTTCTGAGCAAGAGCAGCAAGCAAAATTGGCCCCTGTGCAGAGGGCCAGCATGAGACCCTATTTAGGGTTAAGTGGTGCTTAGGCCTTTTACTTGCCTTCCGCACAGGGCTGAATTTTACCTCACGTGAACATCTGGTGCAGGGGTCAGCGACCTATGGCACACCCAGTGCAGGGCCAGGAGGATGGGAGGCTGAGGAGCTTTGCGCTGGCTCCTGCCAGGACGCTGCTGGGGGGGCCCCACATGGGAGAGGGGCGGGGCCAGGAGGGGGGAGTGGCCGCTGTGCTTGGGGGTCTGGGGCTGGGAGCAGTATGGCTCTGGCCAGCAGGGCACCGCTGGGTCCACTTGGGAGAGGGACAGGGTTGAAAAGCACTTAGTTCTTCAACCTAGCTCTTAAATCAGTCTCTCTACCAGACGATTGGAGAATAACTAATGTAACCTGGTTTTTATAAAAAGGCTCCAGAGGCGATCCTGGCATTTACAGACTGGCAAACTTAACTTCAGTTCCAGGCAACTTGGTTGAAACTATAGTAAAGAACAGAATTATCAGGTGTATAGTTCAACACTCTCTCCAAATTGTCCACATCTGAATTTAAATGGCCTCACCAATGCCGAATAGAGGGGAATAATCACTTCCCGTGACCTGCTGGCAATGCCCCTCCTAATGCAGCCCAATATTCCATTAGCCTTCTTGACTCCCCAATCTATTAGAATTCTTTGAGGGAGTCGTCAAGCATTTGGACAAGTATGATCCAGTGGGTATAGTGTACGTGGACTTTCAGAAAGCCTTTGACAGGGTCCCTCACCAAATGCTCTTAAGTAAAGTGAGAAGTCATGGGATAAAAGGGAAAGTCCACTCATGAATCAATAACTGATTGGAAGATAGGCAATACATGGCCAGTTTTCACAGTGGAGAGAGATGAATATCTTGGTCCCCCAAGGATCTGTCCTGGGATATGTGCTGTTCAACATATTCATCAATGTATACAGTGTAGTTGTCACCATGTCAGTTCCAGGATATTAGAGAGACAAGGTGGCTGAGGTAATATCTTTTATTGGATTAACTTCTATTGGTGAGAGAGACAAGCTTTCGAGTTACGCAGACCTCTTCTTCAGGTCTGGGAAAGATGTTCCTAGCATGACAGCAAAATGCCAGGTGGAACAAATTTGTTTAGCATAAGTAATTAGCACATATTATAAGGACCATTCAAGGTAGAGTGGCTTGTTAACATCTCTGCAGTCATAGGACAAAAAGAGAGTGTTAGTGGGTTAGAGATTGTTGTAGAAGCCATAAATAGTGTCTCTGTTCAGTCCGTGATTTTAGTGTCTAGCAGATAAATATTAATAAAGAGATATTATCTCAAGCACTTTGTCTCTCTAATATTCATAACTGAGTAGGAAAAAAGGGTGAACAGTGAGGTGGCAAAATTTGCAGATACAAAATTACTCAAGATAGTTAAATCCAAAGTTGACTGCAAAGTGTTACACATTGATCTCACAAAACTGAGTGACTGGGAAACAAAACAGAAGATGAAATTCAATGTTGGCAAATGCAAAGTAATGCACGAACAAAATGACGGCAGTTTAATTAGCTATTACTTCTCAAGAAAGAAAGCTTGATGTCATCATGAATAGTTCTCTGCAAACATCTGCTCAATGTGCAGCAACAGTCCAAAAAAAAAAAAAAGTAAGTGTTAGGAACAATAGGAAAGGGATAGATAATAGAAAATATCATAATGCCACTGTATAAATCCACGGCAGCCCATCTTGAATACTGCATGCAGTTCTGGTTGCTCTGTCTCAAAGATATGTTTGAATTGGAAAAGGTTCAGAGAAGGGCAATGAATTATTAAGGGTATGGAACAGCTTCCATAAAAGGAGAGATTAAAAAGAGTGGGACTGTTCAACTTGGAAAGATACAACAAGGGGGAATATCATAGAACTCTGTAAAATCATGAATGGTATGGAGAAAATTAATAGGAAAGTGTTTATTCCTTCACATAACACAAGAACAAGGGGTCACCCGATGAAATTAATAGGCAGCAGGTTTAAAATAAACAAAAGGAAGTACTTCTTCATTTTAATGTACAGTGGAACTTGTTGCCAGGAGATGTTGCATAAACCAAAAGCATAATTGGGTTAAAAAAAGAATTAGATAAGTTTTATTGAGGACAGGTCCATCAGTGGCTATTAGCCAACATGGCTAGGGACACAACCCCATGCTCCAGGTATCTCTAAACCCAACTGCCAGAAGCTGGGACTGGATGACAGGGGATGGATCACTCGAAATTGCTCTGTTCTGTTCATTTCCCTTGAGGTATCTGGCATTGGCCACTGTCATAGGTAACTGGGCAACATGAACCATTGGTCTGACCCAGTATGTCTGTTCTTATGTATTTGTCTACTATGTCTATGCACCCCAATTTTATTGTCACATACTAAAAGCTCTTTCTTGTCAACTTTTTATTACAATTCTTTTTTTTAAAACTCTAGCTTAAGAAATAAGTACTGTTAGGATTCTGTAAGATTATCAATTAAGACATCAGATAATTTGACTCAATCCATTTATTTATTAAAGATAAATCAGCACAAACAGAGGTTCATACATTTCCAGCTCTGGGGAACAGTCTTGCAGTGATCACAGCTTATATTTCAGTCTGTCTCAAGTGTGAGCTTAATTTGATTTGTGAACAAGTGAACTATAAATATAAGTAGAAGAGTAATACATGTTGCTCCCCCTTTCTCATCTAGTATCATACCTACATTTCAGGATACAAAGGCATCTATATTAACCATATACAATAACCTTCTGGATGTTAGTAGACTGTACAGTATAAGTAGTATTAGATCATAAAGACATGAACTATTTTTTATATTTTTATATTATATATTGTAATATAATTTTTATATTATATTTTTTAGATTAACAGAATTCATGTATAATATTCCTTAACAGAACATACATCTTACTTCTGACAAACTCTGCACATACAAAGAACAAAGGTTGGAATAATGAACTATTAGCAGATTTCCACAATAAAGTTTACTGTAGGTACAAAGTATTCTGTTCATAGTTCTACAACTTAGTTTAAATACAAAGCATTTTGGAAATATGATGGTGGTTAACAATACCAAGAATAGACAACAGAAAAGAGACAATCCATTGAACATACTGGAATGGCAAAGAATGTATTTTGCAGAGCAAAAGATAACTGACATGAACACAAGACACTCTTGACTCTTTTATTATTGCTGTTTGGTAAGTTACTTGAGTGGGTATCTGAAGTTAGAAAAGAGGGAAATGAATAGATAGATACATTATCTATACCAAGGAAGGTAGCTAGGTGATATTCATGAGATCTAAGTTGACAGAAGCTCCCAAGTGCAAAAAAAAATCATTTAGATGTCCTCAGGAGCACTATCTTTGTAATAATTGTTCTGATGTAATATTTCTATTCAATGGTTAGTCTTTCCAATTATATGTAAAGTAGAGATGCACCCAAGCCATCAAGACCAGGTCCAGATTTTGATCACTTCCTAGTAATAGCTAGGTCAGAAATACTGCAAGAACAGCCATTCTCATTAGATTTTGCTACTTTCCCCTCTCAGTGAAACTGGAAGTGCAGAGATGTTTTAGCTAAGTTTGCATTTTGAGTGAAGATAAGTCAGGTAAAATATAAGCTCCCTCAGACCTCCCAACATTTCTGGTGGTTAAAGTGGGACAGTCACTGCTGGGAGTGGGAGGTCATGGGTGGTGGGCATCAGGATGGGGAGGGAGGAAACAGAGCTGCAGAGTGAATTCACCCTGCATTCATCATGCCGCAGCAGCAGCAGTTGCACCTGTCCTATGGGACTAGCTGGGCTCAGTTCCCTGCTCTGGGCATTGCAACCTGATGTCTGGTGCATGGGGTTGCAACACTGCTCAAGTTTGGCCTAGCACCCTCTGATGGGGGAGGCAAATGGATCAAATTTGAGTGGGGGCACTGTGACCTCAGAGTGGCAATGCTTGTTACTCGGATTTGGCACAGCTGTCCTCTTACCTATTGGGGAGGGAAGGCCAAACTTGAGTGGTGCCGTGACCCCATGCACCAAGGGCCGAGTCACAACAACAGGAGCAGGGAGCTGAGTCAAGCCACTCCCTGTGGGACTGAACAGGGGATTTTGCGGATCAAAGTTGAACATCCTGTGGAACCCAGAACTGTTGGGAGATGGCACTCTGGGTCACGGACTATCTTTTATTACCTATCCCTAGGACAATGAGGTCCTATGCTTGACCTATACATGAAGGGGTTAACCCAGTTCTATTGCAAGAATGGTGTGGTGCATATGTCTGACCAGGGTAAAGCACTGAATAAGATGCAAAGACACTACTTGTGCATGTTAGGGAAAGAGGAGACTTTAAGAATATATATAAAAAGCGAGCTAAATGAAAACAGATCTTAATTAACATACTGTTTCTTTAAATCACAAAATCATTTCTGTTTTATGTCTGCATCTTCTCTATTTCAAGGAGAAACTGATATGGGTTTTAAAAAAAAAAAAAAAAGATTAGGTACTTGTGAAAGCTAAACAGGGTTTTGGCTGGTGGAACTATGCCAGTCTGTTTTATTCTAACACATTTCCATGCACAAAGGAAGAAAAGGTTATTGCACATGTCAACTGCAATAAAGATGTGACAAGCAATGAAGCATATACCTCAAAAGGCAACAGAGTGATATGTCAGATTTCCTTTCCTGTACCTGTAATAAGAGCTGAGATGCTTAATGGCAAAACTGTGATGAATGGACACTGACATTACTTGGTGCTTAAACATTCAGACTCCTCTTTATGCTTAGAGGAGAATATTTAAATGTATAATGCAGGGAAAGTCTGTTTCACAGGTTGAGTTGTGCTCTCTTCACCAGAGCACTTATCTAGATTTTAGATGAGTTTTACAAATCTAGTACTGTATTTGAACTCACCTTTATCTATCTATAACCACCTAAGATTAGATAGAAACCTTATGAAACTGGGCAAATGCATGTTAATTCTACGCAAATTTCCTCCCTCATCTACTGTAAGATACACAGCTGTTTGATGTTTGCCAAAATGTATTAAATTCTCTGGGGAGGAGAGGGAAGGCTTTTCACTCTAACACCACCTGTGAGCAGACAAATGTTTGGTTAAAAAGTTATTCTCGTGTCTACATGCTTGCAAGGTGGGGACCTTGTCTCTGTATTTATACACCACCTAACACAGTAGGATCTTGATTGGGGCTTCTGTAAACTACAGAAATGTAAATATTGAATAGATTTTTTTTTTGGCCTTAAAGCAAACGCAGTAAAACTTAAATGACTTCATTTTCATCTAGGTGTAAAACATGTGTCAATAACAGTGTGATGGGGCTTATTCTTTTCACTCTGGGGGGACAAGGGGAGAGAAGAGCAGAGAAAAATGAATTTATCTGTACTCTTCCAATACAATTGAATGTACTAGCTAAGACCCTGATCATGCAAAAAACTTTTAACATGTGGGTAACTTTACACATGGCACCAATCCTGTTGAAAGTTACCTTCGAGCAAATCTCTGCTGGACTGGGGTCAAAGAACCTAATACAGATGCTCTTTGGCTTCAGTGGGACTTGGATTGGGTCTATATGTTTTATTTCTCTATATGGCTAGAAAGAGCAATTAATAACTGCATTAGTACATTTTAATAGCTTATATGAAAGAATCAGTAAAAACATACTATGGCTTCTAAAAGAAGAAGATTTAGAAATCATCGCTAATGACAAAACTAGGAATTTAATAGGAATTTGGGCTGATAAATGTAAAAAATTAATAAAATTAATAAAAAATATTCTTATTCTAGTTCAGTATTGAACACCAGAAAAGAATAAAACTGTGGATTCTACTATATTTCATCTGTGCAGCAAACATTTTATTAGTGGAGCTTTATGGCCCTGCTTTGTAGTAATGAAAGAGTACAGCACAGTGTCCAAATTAGTTGGCATCAGTGCTGTTACAAATCACTTTAAAATAAAACAATTCTTAGAGAAACACTAAACTTGTCAGTGATCCTCTTTAAGCAATGTTTTTACATCAGTTGTAAAAACATAGTAATACAGGAAGAGAGCTCAGTAAAAAGTTTCTCTGGATAAAAGAAACAGATTTTATTTTTTATTTTGTTTCTGAAGTACAATTTGAGGGCAAAATCAATAGGACTACTTGTCACATAATACTGACCCATGCCTGTGTGGAATAAACCTAGAAGGGTTAGAAAAAATGACTTGCTCATCAGTGTGGTGATTGACTTCTTGTTGTACATCAGTGTTAATATTCATAAATATGAAATGTTTTTTAATAAGGAATGTTTGAACATATTTTCTATCCTGCAATCCATTGAAAGCACTGCACAATATGTCAGCAAACATCCGGCTTCATCAAATATTTATAATCTGAGCATATTATCCCAGGATCCTAAAAAGGTAGGGGATTGATTTTTGGTCTCATGCAATTCCACTGATCTTTACTGCGAATTTTAATCAATAGCCAAAACTTACTTATTAGAAGACTCTCTTGACATTCTGGATAAGCCAGGCTAAGAGAGCTTGATATAAGCCAGTCAACAGGATTGTTTATCTGAAACAAGAACCATAATCTGAAAAGAGAAGAAAAGAAATGTGTAATATTTTTCTTCCTCTCCATAACACTTCAGCCAGTCCAATTTCAAATAAGTGTTCTTGTACAAAAGCTTAAGATATAGAATTAGATGCTTAATTATGGTGGTTCTTCATCTCTCAACATGGATAAAATCATTTGCATCTTCTTAGTTTTTGTGGTTGTTCTCATTTTGGAAGCACTGAGCGTTGATATTCTATTAAGAACCTATTACCCATAATCAGTTTCTTGATACTGAAAGGGAGGAGGCATTTGTGAATTTTAGTTCTCCCATTGGTCAGCCTTGGTCTTCTAATTTTTAATTGTGCTATAAACTCAAACACTTTTTTTTAAAAGGCTGTCTCTATAGTAGCTGAAGGACTGGACTGGTCTACAGACTTCAACCACAAAGCAGTTTCCATACAGGCTTTGGGTACTGCCATACTTTGCTATTGGGCTTATATTTGCATGGTAAAGGACATATTTGGCTGGTGTGTGTGCAATATTCTGCTTGCTATAACATACACATGTGTATCATAAAATTTACGTATGAAACCTGAACACACACACACTGAGTAAATAGATGATCCTGAATGGCAGCAGCTGGTGATTTCCATTTAGTTATTTTCCTTATTTTGTATGTTCTCAAAGGTCTCTTCTTTACATTTAGGAACTAGCAAGGAGGCCTAAGATCATTTAATGGAAGCAGCTGTAACCCATATTAGCAAGAGAAACCAAGTTCTCACTTGCAGAATGACACATCCTCTGACTAGTAGAGTAGAAAGAGGAAGCTGATCAAAAGGAACATGTCTCACTCAGCTCACTACAGGCTGTTAGATGGGCAAGAGGTTATGGCGAGTCAGTGTGGACCTTCTGTTGAAACAACTTTGCTGGTCATTTTGACTGATATTCTTCTGCCCTGCTCCCTCCTTACAAAGGTATTTAGATTTGTGTGTATCCTTCCATATGTACTATGGTTTGTTTCTCCACCTCCCTTGTTTTCCTTTACTCTACTGTGTCTTGTCAATGCACCTTGGACCAGATCATTAGCTGGTAAGAACTGATGGCAGGCAATGCAGCTGCATTATTTTTTTTTTTTTTTTTTTTTTTTTTTTTTTTTGACCAACATGTAACCATCGTGTGAGTCTGTAACCTAGTAAGGTAACAGCAAACTTTGTGCCAGGGACTGTGAAAACAATAGCCTTTCAACACTGCCATTCTGGTAGTGTAGAACTTTATATCTGTTTTGCAGTAACATAAATGACTCAAAGTGTGCAGTGCAACAGAGAATCAAACCTGAGATCTGGTGGCACTTTTCCTTCTCTCCTTTATCGATCAGGGGCAAGATGCAGTGGGTGTCACTGTTTGTCCAGTGAGGCCAAAAACACACTTTGCATAGGCAACTGTAAACCCACCATACTGAAAAGATTTTGGGTTACTAATAACCTGTCAGAAATTGATCGCTTCACTTCAATGATCAGTAATTGATTACCCTTCTGATTGAGTCAAGTAGTATTCATTTGTAACATGTATATTTTTCAAAATGCCAATAACCCTGTTTGTATCTTGATTTTAGTTCTCTTTGTTTTTGAAAATCCTGTCCTGTCCTGTTCCTCCATTTAAAATTTGTGGTGGTTTGCATCTCTCCACATACGTCTTGATTTAGGCATTTCAAGGGTTAGTGGCTAAAGAACTTTGAGTTCTGCCAAATCAGCATGGGATGGTTGCCTGGTAACAATACCTGTGGAATATAAAGTATTGTATCAGATTTGTGCCTGTTCACCCCTCTTTTTTGCGGGTGGGAGGGAACAGCAAAGAGCTGGAGACATATTTTATTTAAGGTGCTTAGAAGATTGTTGGCAGTTTGCTGCATGCCATAGCTGAAATGAAGGTACAGTGAAATTAATATCTTGGGAGGCTTCCTTCAGTTAACAGGTGCAGAATTAAATGAAATAGCTCTGACTGTCTCTTTATATATCTATTATCAGCAAAAATCCATGCTCTCTGCTGCATGAGGGGAAAAAAGATTACAGCACCTCACCTCTCTATGGCAGCAGCAAGGCAGGTAGTTGTTCCAGGGAGTAGTTAGGAAGGGATATACCAACTGTACAGGCCTGTGGGCCATGGCCCACTGATGTGTCCAGACATCAGCCAGCTGGAGCTAGTTCTGGCTGGGCATTCACTGTGGGGTTTTTGGTGTTTTTTTAGGAAGAGAGACACATTGCAGCCTAAGAGCTCTTAAGACACACACATTTTGCACCATTCCATTGTCACCATATGAGCTCCCAAAGAAAAGAGCAGGGGTTTTGCCTCCTATCTTTAGGGCATAGATACACACAAACCTACTGAAGTAATAACAAATGACCAGATCAGTATATGTAGAATTAGTTATAAAATGAATCCCTGAATCTCCCTATCCTCCCCACACCAGCACCACTACCATTGTGTGTTTGTTCCTGTATAAACTCACTGTTGAAATGCGTGGCTTTCTTTGATAACCAAATGAAGGCTAAGTGATTAACAAGTGATGTGGTAAATTAGTCGCACTCATGGTGCATTTCAGTTGCACACCTGAAAAAGCAAGCACTATGTGATGTGGTATTACATTTGGGCTAGCGAAAGCTATACTATTCATCACAGCGAAATTCTGTCCATCACTTTAATCCCTTCTTATGTCTAACCACTTTCTAGAAACCTTCATTTGTTATGATCTTCTAGACTGATCTCCTGCATAACAGGGGCCACAGAATTTTATTCACTGATTCCTGTATGAAGTCCAGTAACCTCTGGTTGATTTCAGAATTAAGACTGAAACATATTAACATATTTCATATTAATTAAGTATTATGATTATTATAATATCATAACCAATTGTGATATTGTCATTATAATATTAATCATATTAATTGTGTTAGAATTAAGTCTAACCTTGATTTTAAGAGACTGAGAATCCAGCACATTCCTAGACAAGTTATTTCAATTAATTACCCTAACTGAGGGGGGGGAAGAGATTTATTTCTAGTCTGAATTTGTCTAGATTTAGCTTCCAGCCATAAAGACATAAGATCCTATCTGCTAGATGCAAGAGCCCCCTCTACTATCAGAAACCTTCTCCCCATCTAAATATTTAAGCAGTGACTTTATCATGGTCTATATCTACACTAGTATAAACTGAATACTAATATGCTGCGCAGTTATAACAAAACACTGGTGCAATAATTGTTATAACACTAACTAGATGTGAGATGCACCATCAAAACACTTCAAATAGATCTGAAAGGAAAGTAAGTTGTAGTGATATGATTTGAAGGAAAATATATTTTTTTGGAAGGAGGTTTATTCCCAAACCCTTTAGTGCCAGAGATCACAATTTATTTATCCATCTCTTTCATTAATTGGGATCTCAACTTTGAACAGAAAGTGATTTAAAATAAATAGTTGCTAGCCAAGGCAGAAGCAGGAGGCTGTGGATTGCTTGTCTTAACTCTAACAAAGTTATTTTTTCAATGCTAATATCATTTAATGCATCCTTAGTCACTTATATTTTGTGTGTATACTGAAGCTCTAGGTGTTTATATATTTTGATAACTATACACAAACTATGAAAAATATAATTATTAACCTATCTAAAGAGCCCCCCAAATCCTCAATGGTTATATCAAATTGTCAGCTGAACCCTACATTCCTCCATTCCCTGGTTATCCTATATCGCTCAACCCATAGCATCATCTAAATCTTGAGAAAACAGGAGCCTTGTGCTATATTCTGAAGATCACCCCCATTTAATGCCCTGACACAATTTCCTCTCCTCATTTAAGCTACAAGTCTGATAGCTAAAAGGCTTCCTTCCACTAATCTCAATTGCAACATTGTTGCATGAGGTGGTCAGCCATCTGTGAGGTCTCAGACCACTTAGGGCTTTGTAAGTCAAAAATAACACCTTAAATTCCACTTGGAAACTAATAAGCAGATTGTTCAGGCAATGGAGTACTGAAGTAATGTGAAAATTCTTAATCAGATAATTGTATTTTTCTTAATGACATACATTTCTGAATAGCCTTAAGTGTAACACTATGGTAAGGTGCATTACCATAACTCTATGGTAAAGTACAGTAGTCTAATCTCTAGATGACAAAGGCATGGATAACAGTAGTGAAGTCCACATTTGAAAAACAAGGTCATACTCTTCTTACTAAGAGCAAATGGATATAGCTATCTTGTCCACAGCTGCTTCCTGAACTTTCATGAGCAGCAAGGGCTCTATCAATAGCCCCAGACTTAGAATCCAACTAACAAAAGCTGGTTGCATTTCCTCAATAAATGGGGCTGGTAAAGGACCCAACCCAAAGCTCCTTGAAGTTAATGAAATGATTCTCATTAGCTTGCTTTGGATCTGGGCCTTAATCTCTACCTTATTGCCCCTAGACACCAAGGAAGTAATTCAGCTGGTGCACTTACAGTTGGAGGCAGTATATTGATATGACCAACTTCCTTGTCACTAGTTAGTGTTAATTGTACAGAATTTAGAGGTGACTAGTAACAATTACCCATGAGAAATCACTGATGAATTTCTATTTACACACTGTTACAGGTGAGTAAAACTAAGTTGCTCTACACTTCTCCGCACATCCTGAGATTACAATTAATCAGTTATTTTTAATATTGTGCTTCCATGCTCCGCTGTATTAAAGCTACAGTTTATATTAAAGATTCCCAAGCCAGACATTATCTTACACAGTGCTCTCTACAATGTGTTGTGTAGCTAGCCTAAATAAAAACTACAGGAGAGACATAGTTGAACTTGGCTGAAATAAGACACAGTAGTCTGGAAGATATGAGGTACCTTGTATTGCCAGTGTTGCAGAAATATATACATTAATTTAGCTGGAGTTCTTTTTTAGGTCTCAAATGAAAGAGAATCCTCTCATGCAGTTGATCTCCAGTGGTTCCTTTGTGCTAGAGAGAACATCATATCTTGCACAAAAGAACAACTTGAGATCAACTGTGTGAAGAAAAATACATGGAGTATGTTGTGTGGCTTGCCTCCAACATCCACATATGTTCAAGAATTTAGAGTCGTCCCCAGAGAATAACCTTCTTCGATGCTGGCTCTGGCTCCCACCAGGTCCACCTCTCTGGTGCTGTCTTTGGCTGAGGCGCCTCAGGAGACTCTACTGGAAAAAAAAAACAAAAAAAAAACATTATGTGCCAACCATCTCACATGGGGTTGTGGCTGTGGTTCTACTCATCACTCTGCAGTTGTCAGCAGATCTGGCTAGCCATAGTGTGTTGCCTACTCACTCACAACTGTGAGGAGGCATTGCGTCTCCCTGATCATCTTGGAACTCCCACCAGAAAGGTGTGCATCTGCATTGCCCCAGACAAGACTAATGCCTTTATGGTAACTGCACAATTATGCCCTGTACCTCATATTGGAAGCAGAAACATGTTGTGGGAGTATTTGTTACTCTAAAAACAAATTAGTAAGAGCTGGAATTTACTGGCAGTATGGAGAAGCTGTGGCAATAAGCTCATTTCCCCCCTCGCTTCTCTCCCACTTGTTTGTGAGGTTTGCTTCTACCCTTTGTTAGCTTGATGGATCTGTTTGTGTGATACGTGAATACATTCTCCTTGTTGTTTCAAAGTACTTTGGAAGTAACGCCCAGGTGAAGACCACACATCCCTTGTCTGGAGCAGGCATGTTTACCAACCCCCAGGCCTGGCATGCTTGGTTTAAACACACTTTAGTAATCACTCCAGCATATGTCATAATTCTTAATATATATCATGCACAAATATCACACAAGAATATCAATGATCAGGGAGTTATTCATTTTCAAATGATACCTCACAAGGCATATTTTGTACAGATTATTATGGTAGAGTGTAGGGTGTGAATACAGGGGTGCTTAGTGTCACACTAACACAATTCATGTTACTTGTTTCTTAATGCTGGTCAAGCCTGAAACAAGACAACTATTTTTACTTTTATATTTCATGTGGTGCTAAATGTTTCTTTTGTCAAAGTTCATTCTTACTTCAAATTTAAGTCTGGACCGATTTAGCATCCTCTTAAAATATTACCTACCACTGGAGATGTATGATCAGTAGTGAGTAATTCTGTGTTCTAGCTTTTGTTCTAATAATAAAATTTTGAGGCAGTATGCTGCAGTGGATAAGGCACTGGGCTGGGACTTAGGAGATCTGGATTCTAATTCTGGCTCTGCCACTGACCTAGTGAGTGATCTTGGGCAAGTCACTTCAGTTCTGTGCTTGTTTCCCATTCCACCCCCTTTCTGTGTTTAGACTATAAAAGCTTAAGAACAGGGACTATTTTTCACAGTGTATTTGTACAGTCCCTATCACAATATGGCCCCAGTGTTGGATGGGGCCTTAAGGCACTACTGTTATCCCAATAAACGTTGACCTGTGACCATTCTCTTGAAAGTTAACTAGTGATTCATTAGCTGCCAACTTGCATCTCATTAAAAATGCAATGAAAGTTGAGTACTCCCATTAGAGCTGTTTTAAAATTAAGGGGCAACAAATGCTTGGTCCAAGCAGCTAGCCAATATTCAAGGCTTTGCAGGCTTGTTTCCATTGAGAGGAGAAATTGATGTTTTTTATTTTGGTTCAATCCTGTTTGTTTACAAAGAAAGTACAAAGTCCAATTTTCCTGAACTCCTAAGGAAGTCTCCTTGTTCAAAACCCCAGGCATGCCTTCCAGCCAATTCTGTGCCCTAAGGAGCTCTGTTCCTGCCTCCTGGCAGGGCCATTCTACCAGTACTTTTCACTGTCTGCTCACTTTCTAGGCTCTTTTCACACAGACAGCTGCAACCAAATCAGTGCCCCCATCCCGTCCTTTTACAGTGGGTATCCAGGCAAATACCTCAGGCCACATGGCTCAGCTTTAACTCCGGCCTTGATATGATGGTACATGACTTGGGCAGTGGCTCCATTGTTTCAGCTATAACTAAACACAAGAGTATTTAATTGCTACCTGATTTCGCCTGAATGAAAGCTGGCTAGCAATGCCTATCAGCTTCAACAAGGTCTGTGATTGCCCATAGATCAAAGACTCGCTTTCTAGAAGCCACCAACATTCTCCAGCATAACACGCTGTTAATTTAAACATGTAAAAAGTTAATTGCTTTCCTGGACTAGGTCTACGCTGCAAATTTTTGCTGGCATGTCTATGTTGTTCAGAGGTATGATCCCTGTCTTACATAGCTGCGTTAGCAAAAGCCCTTACTGTAGCTAGTTTTGCTCATAAAACTGCGTTTTTGCCAGTATAGCTTACTATGCCCAGGGGATGGAATAAGCTAGAAGTAAAAATGCAGTTTGCTGGAATAAGTACTTTACTGGTATTGTGTACTTGTAAAGATCTAGCAGCAGCACACTTCCATTGTAAAACCTGGTCCTAGGCAACTCACCACTAGATAAACTGCTTTCATAACAAGCTGGCACTTTCACACATGAATTCCTAAATATAAGGAAATTCTTTTTCTCTTCACATTCTTCCAATTAGTGTGTCTTTTTTTCCTTTACAGTCAGTCTGCCAAGCAAATAAGAGCATTCCCTTTTGTTTTTATTGCTACTTACATTTATATTCTAGTAAGAACCTGCAGGCCCAAGTGAGATCAGGATCCCATTGTGCTAGGCACTGTGTACATACACTTAAAGAGAGAGAGACCATGCTTCAAAGAGCTTACGGTCTAAGCAGTTGAGGCAGACAAAGGGCAGTAGAAAGGAAATATTATCCCATTTTATAGAGCTGTATGTGGACAGTTCCGGCACAGAGATTAAAATACTTACCCAAGTCCACCCCGGAAGTCCATGGCACAAGAATGAAGTCAGCTAAGATCTCCTTCTTTCCCCAATCCAGACGTTAATCACAAGACCATCCTCCTACTGCCCACCCCTACCCCATTTAATATCACTCTTCCTTTCTGTAGGTATCTCTGCCATTCAGGATTAGTTTGCAGCTAATCATCCACATTTTTCTGCCAGGATAGATCATTGTTAAAGTCTGTGTGTGGGAGAACTGAGTTACATTTTGGTCAAAATAAAAATATAAGTATTTACTAGGTGAAGCCTATTCCCTCCTAAAGGACCTTGGGTTAAGTTTGGGGAGTTAAAAACCACACACAACTCTGAGAATGCAAAAGAAAACAAATTCCAGAAAGCAGCCTGTTAAAGCTGAGGGATTGTTCCATCTAGTTTAGTTAGCCTGCATCTGTGGGTTTTTAGCTTAGTTAGAGAATACCTTCATGGGTCAGATGTGCCACAGTTCAGCTTTCCTTGGCCTGCGGAGGCTCTGCAAAAGGTGTAGATGCTCTAAATTGCTAATCTCAAAGACTGGCATAACACAATTTCAGAGCAAAGGAGTTAACTTTCCACATCTCATTTCTCTCTCCTGTCTTTATTTTGTCTTATGTTTCTACGACTGAAATATAAGAATTGTCATACTGGATCATTCCCATGACCCAGCTAAGCCAGTATCCTGTCTCTAAGACTGGCCATCACCAGATGCACCAGAGAAAGGTAGAAGAAATGTAACAGTAGGCAAATTTGGGATAATTTATCCCCTGGGAAATCTCCTAAACCTTGGTAATTAGAGACCATCTTAAACACCATAGCATGAGGTCTGATAGCCCTTCTAAAACTTGATTTTAGTATTTGCTATAACTCTCCTGTTTGTAATTCAACACTTGTAATTCAATCTTGCAGAGTTCTTAGCCTCAATGACATAATGTGGCAATGAATGACCCTGTCTGTTTTCACTCTCTCCCATCATTGCCTTCCCCCACCGTACGTCTACATCTGTATGTTTATACAAAGGTTTGCCTGATCAGAAATGTACATGCCAGTTGTGCGCCAGTTTATTCGCTCAAGTGTGACCGTCAGTTGAGCGTTCACTGTTTGTTTTGCAAGCCGTTATTACAGCATCCTTTTCGTCTATGGACAAATCATTCCTAGCCACTTGTCAGATGGCAACGCAGGAAGAAACAATCCTCCCTATGCCATGGAACAGCAGCAAAGCTACTCCTCCACCCTGCCCCTTCCCCAACACACGCAACCAGCCTAATTCTCAGAATATAGCAAATGCATCCCTTAAAATCCTGTTCAGTGAAAATACGGTAGAACTCACAAAAGAGAAGATACAAAGTGGAGTGTTCCCTAGCACCAGTCACATCTCAGTCACCATCGTGGATTGACTCATGAGAAGCAGTGAGTCTCTGGCACAGTTTTGAACCTTCTCTATGTTGGAGCCTGATTTTAAGGCATATTCAGGGACGTTCTGAGGTTGCAGGTGGTTTGGAATGCTAAAATGCAAATTAAAACACAAGAGGGCCAGGACCTTGTAGGATAAAGGAGACTTGAAGACCTCCTAACAGAACAGCTGGGGACTCCCCTCCTGGGTGGAATCTCCTGATGGAGTAAAGTTGGCATATCTGGCTTCGATATTTCTTCTCCCACCTTCCTATATAGGGGCTCATTCTAGAGAGTTCAGGAGCATGATGATGGCTGGAGGGTAAATCCTGAGTCAACATGGATCATTCCAGCTGCCATAAGTTAGCCTTAAGCAGTCCAAATGCTCTATCTTTGCTTTCTCTTCTAAGTCATACCAAGTATCAGCCCAGCTCAGCTGAGGATCAAGCTCAGGGCGTGCAAATATATACAAATCAAAATTAACTTAAAATTGTTACATGAACTGCTGCAACCTGAAATGACACACTCCTTTATGATGAGAGAGAGAGAACTAAGGCTAGTACTAACTTTATTACTTAAAAATATATTAGAACTACAATGTACACTGTTGGAGTTGATTACTACTATTTTTATATGAGTAAAGTTACTCATAAGTGTTCCTCTCTGGACTCCTAAACAGCAAATTACAGAAAAGTAGATCTCACCAAATTGTGAAGGAGGAAATTGGTACAATTATTCCTTCCTTATCAAATAATATAAGAACTGAAGCCTTTATTTACTTATAAAATTGTAGCCTTTCAGCACCATACTCTTCCAAATTCATTAAGAATCTAAAACCATACATCATCTGCACAGAACTGTGATAGTCTCTGAAATCTAATTGCCCAGATTCCCTCCAATAAAACAAAACTCCTGTACTAAGGGAGAACTGGCTTTCATTTATAACAATTCCTTTCTGGAAAATTGTATTAAACAGAGTGTTTTTTTTTTTTTTTGTTTTTTTTAAAGATAACCTCAAATCTGATCGTTTTCCTGTAGGCTGGTTTTGTTTAAGACCCTACATGGCTAGAACTTGGGGTCCATGGTGGGTTTGGGCTGCTGCTTCTTCCATATCTCTATTGGGAAGCTTAAGCTAGGCTTCTGCTGGAGGACCCTGTGAAACGAGGCACTGCGGGAAATACCACCCAGCAGGGCCTGAGTGGCAGCCCCTTGCAGTGCACTGATTGGCTCATGGCGGTATATAAGCCAGGACACCAGCATGGGGAGTTGTCTGAGCAATGACACTGACTGATTGCTTTCGCTCCAGACCTTGCCTTGCTATGGACCCAAGACTCTGGCTTCTGACCCTTGTCTATCCCTGACTCTATTTGTCTGATGTCTAACCTGGTACCTGACCCTGACTTCCTCATTGCTAACCTGACTTGACCATGACCCCACTACTTGTCTCCTGACTGCAACTTGGTAACTGATCTGTTCACTCTGGCCGTTATGGCCCAGCCCTGACTGATCGATACAAATGCCACAGTGAAGTAGATCCATGATAGCAAAACCTGGTGGTAATCTCTCTCGGAAATTGTGTGCAATAATTGAGCTGATTAGATTAACTAAAGTAAAAATCAGCAGCACCCACCATTTACCATTATTGAATGAGTATTCAGTTATCTGAAAAGCTGCTTACTGATTTTCTTTCCATAAAAGTCAAACATGTACATTTTAATGGTTTGAATTTGATGTTCTTCTTAGTCTTAACTTATGTTAAATGTCTGCAAGTATGTGTAGGTGCTATTGTCATATGTCTGTATACCTCTCGCCCCCCCCCCCCCCCCCCCGCAAAAAAAAAAAATCCTGCATCATAATGGGATACGCATTGCATTCTGTATTGGCTCACAGTTAACCTCTTGTCCCAGTTTGAAGAATTCGTCGTCTTCTTCAAAGTCCTGCAAAGTCCTCTTTATTAGAGAGATGCTTCCATCTATGCTTTTGACAAGCATGTTTTGTGTGATGGAGGCTGAGTACCATCTTGTAATGGCTGAGGGTAGGGCATTGTTAATGAAGGGTCCGTGATAATGGAAGAAAAACCCTGAGGAAATCAGGCAGTGCCCAAATCTCATCACTGTTAGAGCACAATGTAAAATGAACTCGTAAACGAGTATTTTCCAAAATGATTATATCAAGAGACACAACACAGGACTGAACCTGCCCCGCCCCCCCGCCCCCCCCCCCCCTTCAAAACAATCAAGCTAAAAAACGTGAATACCAAAGAGCTCTCACTTCTAGTGGTAACTTGAAAGCCAGATGCTCAACTGGTGTGAATTGGCATAGCTCCATTGACTTTACCTATTTACACGAGCGGAGGGTCTGAACCCAGTATGCCTCTAACTACTTTGAGGTGTCTAGATACTGTAGTGATGAGTGCCATGGAAACTTCCACAAATAAATAGCAATTGATAGCTAGGATTTACTGTTTATGTCCATTCAGCTATTCTGTACAGCTTTTGTCCCGTTCACAAGTACTTTAACCATTTGAAGACAGTTTGAGCACATAGTAGTCATAAAACTGAACTTGTGACATTTCATGTTTAACTTTTTTACAAAATATTCTTTACAACACTGTATGGTCCTACCAATGTATGTTTGTTCTGATTTCCTTTTAAGAGCTCCCCTCTTAAAGCTTTGGGTGCTTTTACACATAGTGAAATACACCAAAAGAATGATAAAAATCCATCATCTGATTGATTTGTATTGGCAAGTAATGTCTCATTATGAAATTCCCCATAATTCCCTTCATTTGATCACACTGTGTTCCTCAACAGAAACCAGGAAAATGGATGAGCCTTGTAGCATGCTCTAAATCTGGGCCCCATTGGACCATGGAGGTACTTAGTGGAGCTGGTTGGGAATTTTCCATCAAAATGTTTTATTTTTTTGTAAGAAAATACACTTTCTGCAAAATTGAATTTTACTTGGAAAAACTAACTCCCCTTTCCCCCAAAAAATTAAATTTTCCATGGGGAAAATAAGAACAATGTTTCGTTTCAGTTCAGGTTGGCCCAAATCAAAACAAAACATTTCAGGTTATTTTAACCAAATCAAAACACTCTTGTTTTGGATTACTTCAACATTAATTTGTGTCTACCTAAGCTGCCACAGTGCTGCATGGGAGTTACAGTATGTGTGCCTCATACCCCCTTTCTCCCTTA
This sequence comes from Emydura macquarii macquarii, assembly GCF_026122565.2. Taxonomy (NCBI): domain Eukaryota; kingdom Metazoa; phylum Chordata; order Testudines; family Chelidae; genus Emydura; species Emydura macquarii. Next base: position 6,469,022 of record NW_027133667.1, read on the forward strand.
TAGTTCAGGTTTGCTGACTGAACTATATCTCCCATGATGCACCTGACACCTTCTCTGGCAAGCCACCATTGTGCAGCATGGGACATGTAGTCCAGCCAGCATACCTGGACTATAAAGGAGAATAGGGGTCTGAGGCACCCAAACTACAACTCCTATAAGGCATCTCAGCAGCTCAGGCAGATGCAATTTGATGACAAGCCAAGCCAAAATAAAGCTTTTAGATTTGGTTCAACAAACTAAAAAAAACCCCACTTCGTTTCCAAAATATTTTGATTCATAACTTTCCATTCAATGAAATGTTGATGTTTTGACATTTGTCTCAGTTTGGGATGAAAACAATATTGAAATGAGGAATTTCTCATGGGAGGAAATTTCTGACATTCAACCCGTTCTATTAGTCATCCCTGAGTAAAGGGCCCCAGGAAATGTACTCTTTCACTAGCTTCTCTTGCCTTTTAAACCAGATAGTCATTAATTAAAGCAATTCTGGATTACAATTTGCAATGTGTTTGCCAATTTCTCAGGTAGCTGTGTCTCAAATCATTTTAGGGCTTTCAGGCAAAAACACCATAAACTCCATCCATAAACTAAACAGAACACTGCAGATGACAGGATCTTCTTTCTCCTCTATGCCTCATTGATTCCATCTGCAATGTGCCCTTTGAATGATGCTAACTATCATGTTCATCTTCTTTTCATGGTTCCTCACAACTATTTCCTCTGTACATTACTGATTTCAGAAAACTTCAGCCTCAGCTGCTTCAGACAAAAATCCTGTTCTCAAATACACATAGCAAATGTAGGGCCAGATCCTCAACTACTGTAAATAACCAAAACTCCATTGATGTCAATGGAAGCTATGCTGATTTACACCCAGTAAATGTTTCTTCTGTGGTCTCTAATATTGTTCTCTGTGTATGATCTTTATTAAGATCAGTGGGAGCTAACTTGCAACAGGTATAACTGAGGGCAAAAGTTGTCCCACTGTCTCGCTGCTGAATTGCCTCCTGACATTCATCCATACTAACAAAGAACTGTTCAGATTATAACTGATTCGAAAAAACTTCATGAAATTGATCAAATCAATTTATGTGCTATAGCTACAATGTCTCAAGGAATGATACTAGAAAAATGGAAAAGGGAACTAAAAATCTCAGTGGCTAGGTAGTGGTATATTATCTCTGGAAAACTGATTCTGAGATAGAAGGCAGAACTTCTGCCTTCAGGTCTACACAACTGGTATCATTTCTGGTACTCTGCACTTCCCATATACCTGGAATGCTCAATTGCTTCAATTTTGGGACATCTTTGTGTACAAAAGAGCAGAATCTCAGAGCTGCAAATAGAGAGCATGAGGAAAACGAAGGAAAAAAATCTAGTGACAATGTGTTATTGCTGGCCCAAAACCTAAACCAAATAAACCAAAACCCTAAATAAAAATGTTTGGCTGTGTGGATCAGCAGCAGTGCATTCCTGGAGATAAGTCATCTTTGACTGATTTGCAGTGAAGCAAGCATGTCAATGTTAGTAGCATTCTCTCAACCAAATTCATTTTACAAGTGTTATGGGAAGGCATAATGATAATTGTATTGCTTTAGGATTTCTTCCCATCTGTGTACAGTGACTTACCTTTAGTCATATTTAATAAAAGAACATCCAAACTCCTCTGACTGGTACAAAAAGCAAGAACAAGTTTGCAAATAATATAGGTAGCTCTTGTATTCCTCATTCCCCAGATTCCGTTATCTAGATAAGAGATGATATATTGACTGTCTTCCATATATCAATGAGCATTTATACCATACATGTTAAAAGTTCTGGGCCAGACTCTCAGTTGGTGTAAATTAGTGTCACTCCATTGCCTCAGTTTCCCATGAATCTTTCTCTAAATCAGCCTAAATTCCATTAATCTGTCTGAATGATGGTTTTCATATGAATATAAACTAAAGATTGAGTTTTAGATTATTTTTCAAGTTCAGGGGGTTCATATGCCATAAAAGTGTTTCATGAGGCCTACGGCATATTTCTGTGGTGTTGCAATTTGCTCTTAGCATACAAGACGGACAAGGAAGATTTAACATTCAAGTTCCTAATACCCATTCAGACAACACGTTTGCCACAGTGAACCACTATGGCTGACCACTTAGAACGTTCCTGTGGCTAGTAATATAAGCTTCCTGGACAAATAAAAAATATAAATTACACACAGAGGGCCTTGACTCAGGTGCAAATGACTAGCTGAGAATTCCTTTGTTGGAAGGAAATTCTCTGCTGGTGCATCTGTGCTGGACTCTAAATTTTGAGCTTTTTCACAACCCCTCCTCCCATTGTAGCAAATCTAGGTGTCATGGCAGAGCTCTGTTACATAAGGCCTGTTACACTAGTTACAGGGCCTACTGAGGATCCCAGCAGTAGCTCTAAGTCTTATTGAGGCTGAAGGGACTGGCTCAGCCCTCAGAATCAGGGAACCAGAACCAGTTTATTCTCTCTCTCACTCACTCACTTTCTTTCATAAATCAGTCGAATTCCGGCACAGGAGAGAATTTGACCAGTTTTGTTTTGCTCATGTTCTAGTTGTTCAGTCTTAAACTATTCCATAAATACTAACCTCATTGATCATGTGTGTTTAATATGTAGTGAAAAATGTGTCTTTTAATTAACTCCTGACGACTACTACCCATCTACATGCTGTAAAGGCTTCAAATATTGACTGTAACATTATTCTATAGCTGAAAAATCACATTTTGCAGCACCTGATCATGCTGGCAAGGAATGCTCTAAACAATAATGTATATTTCTAAATTCATTTTATATTTACGTTTTAAAAGAATCTAATATATAAGTATTATGCTTTACATACATCTAATTTCATTAAGATAAATGAAGAACAATTTGACTATCATGATATTTAAGAACAAGCAATTTAAAAACTATTCCAAGTACAAATGTGCAAACAAAAAGATAATTTAATTGCATGTGCAACCTACATAATTATCATTGTTCTTTCTACTTTGTAATAGAAAATGTCTCTGTACGTCGACCATACAATAAATTGTGGCTGTATATTCCCATTACATTTCAGAGAGGCAGAAAATACTCTTTCCCGAGTGTGTTGTTTAACCAAACGGGAAAACCGAGGAGTTGACTCTGTTTAGAGGAGTGGAATCAAAAGTCACAGATCTAGCCAAGGAATGTGCTGCCCTATTAACTTGGCAGAAGCCCTTCTATTGTGACCCAGATCCATCAGTGGGAAGAGGGGGAAGTCAAACCTGAGCAAAGGATGAGATAAGGAAATTGCGTGCCTGACCTGGTACTTTGGAAATTCTTCACCCTTTGACCCCTGTGAATTGCACCGGTACCCATCCCATTCACACTATGGAAACCCACTTTTTCTATCCATTGTTAGGTTCTGGGAACAGCATCAGAACAAATCCTACAGAAGATGTTGTTAAGGGAACAAAGAAGCTGAGGTGGCAGGGTAGCAATGCAGAAGATAGGGACATGGCGACTTAATGTCACCTCTGCTCCCCCTTCCTCCAAATTGTGCCAAGCTCAGGCATTTCACAGGATCTATTGAGTGTTTTCTGCTAGTGAGCTCCTGCATATGATGCATCTACTGTTTGCTCATAAAGTCTATATTTTTTATTTTGTTGTGGAGAATTCAGAAATAAAATTAAAAAAAAAAAGTGTTGCTACCTCTGTGCACTCACATACTTCTACGGTTGTACCCCTCAAGCGGGACGGTGGGTAGGTGTGATGCCTGAATGTTCCCATTAATTTGAACTGTGGAGCTATTACAATTGGGGGGAGAGGTAGTCTAGCAAGATGCAGAGGCTAAAACATTTAGGGCCTTATAGATAACATACAACAGCTTAAATCTACCCAGTGTAACAAATGTGCAAAGCTAATAAAGGACTAAATGTTGGTCAGGCCACAAATATATTAATTGTTAAAAATGTTCAACTGTAAATAGCATGTAGACAACAAGTTGCTATTTGTACATTTTGTTGCCGGGCATCATCATGCATAGTCAGACATGAACAGGGTCAAAAAGGGGATTGGCAAGGTCATCTTCATGTAATCAAAACAAGTTCTAGATTTTTAAAGCAGCCCAGCCCTATCTCATTCTAGCAGCCAGATTTTGATTCCCGCTGGACTGCTTGTGAAGTAACATGCTACCCAATGTGACTAAGGATATAAGAGTCTAGGCCTTTTCCTTCCCCTTCTAAATGTATGAATCAAAATTCTGATCACTTTGAAACAGTTGACCAGATTGTGATCTGTTACACTAATGTAAATCTGGAGGAACCATCTACATGGAGTCAAATGGAATGATTCCAGATTTACACCAGCATAGAATCAGAATCTGGCCCATATAGCAAAAACTAAAAAACCCCACAAAAATACATGGTTACACTCATTAAAATACCTTGAGCCTTCTTGGAGATAAGACAAATGAATGGTAACTGATCCAGAAATAAAATAAAATGAAACAACCTTTTCATCAAACATGTAAGGGGAAAAAAAGTTGAACTCTCTCCAGAACACTACAACCTCCCACACAGGCAACCTCTTCACTTCAAATGGGAAACCAAAGAAATCAGAAGTCCCCTATGACTGAAAAGCAATTGCAAAATAATTGAATCTCACACCCTCCAAAAAGAACAAAATTTCAAACAAGCTAGCATGTACCAGGCACAAGCTATTTCTATACAGACAGGCTAAGATCAACTTAAAAAGAGACTGGTTTTGAAAGTCTTATTGCTAAACTTGAGAAGTAAATTTTTTTGGGGGGGGAGGGGATACACTTTTGTGAGCATACAAAGATGCAGTTGTCTCAGCCCAGCTATAAACAGTTAAATGATTCTTCCTATATTAAAAATCTTAATATATTAAGAGATGGGTAATCTGCTGCTGGGAAAAACAATGCCCTCCTTTTTCCTCCCCAATATCCCTAGAAGTGATCCTTTTTTATTTAGGGTCAAAATGTTTTGGTTAAGAGACATTTCCATATAAAATACATCCATAAAATATAAAATATTTCCATAAAATACATCCCCTCTAAGTATCTTAAAAATTGTACAAATACTTTAAAAATAACGATACATGTTAGATCATGCTGACCAGTTCGTACATTAATTTCTCATATTGACCTAAAAATGTATGGTATCCTTTTAAAAGCTTTCCAACTTTGCCTTTGAATAACTATAATTATTGTGGTATTCCCTATTTTTTGTTGCCCTTACAAATTCAGGTGATACTGTAAATATTGCAGTAATGTTATTTCATTCTAAAACAAATTTTAAAAGCTGCCGCTGTAGCATTTCTTCCATAGAAGTGACAGAAGTAGAGAATTTTTTTGTATCAAAACCAATTTTGACTGACAACTTGGAATTACCACTAATATACAACCTTGAGTTTATTACCTTATCCAGTAAAGTATAGCAACTTGAAATCTGTGATAATATATAGAATGCTTTTGGAATATCAGTTCAGGTCATCTGCTCTGAGGACCAAACCCTCCTGACCCCCTCCATCTCACAGAAGGCCCCAAACGCAGTTCTGCCATCCTGTTGCGTGGGTTTGAGGGGATGGAAGTTGAGTCTACACAGGAGGGACTCTGAAAACCCCTTATGTGCAGTGCTTAATTTATGCTGGGGCTTGACGGGGCTGAGCCCTGTCACCTCCAGGCTTGACCATTCATAGCCCTGGCACTTCTGGGCTCCTGGCCAGTTCTGAAGGCAGCGCCACCACCAGTAGCAGCGCAGAACTAAGGGTAGCAGTACACCAGACCATGCCACCCTTACTTCTGAGCTGCTGCTGGTGGCAGCAGTGCATTCAGAGCTGGGCACCTGGCCTGCAGCCACCACTTTCCGGCCACCCAGCTTGAACCCCGGCACCTCTTTCATTACAAATTAGCACTGCTTATATGCTCTAGAGTTCTACTCCATGATGGGTTTTTCTGTGGTAGCATGCATGTGAAGAGATCACGGTCAGGTTAGTGGGTCTATAAATTGCATGGGTTCACTGGCCTAGAAACCCTGTATACACCTGCTGGCCACCCCTGCTACAACAAACAATGGTCCGCAGCTGCTACAGGCCCCTCATCCTCCTTCCTGTTTGGAGACGGTATTCCCTCAAGGTCCTATATTTGCACAGCCCTTTAATTCCGGTTTTGTATTTGAGGCGCTGGAAAGGTAAGAGCTAGCTCTCTGTCTCCTCTTTCCCAACATGTGTGTGCTGGAGAGGGCAGAATATGCTCTTTGGGATAAAGGAATTTTTAAAATGGCAATGTATACTTGGGATAATGCAGCCAGTGTTCGTTTCGAATGTTGAAACTATGATGCTCCCTCATCAGGACTTCCTACTGAAACTACATAATGTCCAGACCTTGTACTCTAATATTTCTCCCAAACATTCTTCACTGAAGGCATGATTCTGCCACCGTTTTTTCATGTGTAATAGCACTTCATTCCACAAGACATCCCAATGGGACTTCTCACAGAATCCAGTGAAGAAGGATGACAGAATCAAGCCCTTAATGTACATGGTTTACCCTACCTTTGTTCCTATTTGATCACGCAAGGTAATTTTGACCAGTAATTCACTGTAAGGTACTGCTCTCTTTGGCCAGATTCTGCCACTCTGACTCACGTTGAGTAGCCTTACTTTGTGATTAGCCCCACTGATTTCGACAGTGCTACTCAAGGGGAGTAAGAGTGGCTGACTCTGATGTTCTGTGTGTTTTTGCCAAAGACCTCTCTTGTAGAAATCCTGTAGGATGGATTCAGTATGAAGAGTTTTATATCGTTTCTTTATCCCCAATTAGAGTTTTGTTTAAAACTGATTTAATTAGGAATATAGCAAAGATTGAAGACATTTTATTCAGAGAATGGAATTAGTTCTCTGAATAACATTTTCAATCTTTGCAATATTCCTAAATATTAAGAGGTGTGTTCTCTCTGATTTACAAACCCTGTGAGTTAGAAATGCGAGAAGATTTTTCACCCATGATTTAGGAATACTTGACACATTGGTTGGTGACAGTGTGAAAATACCCAATCTTGAGAAGTTGCAACCCTGAAGGCTCAGGATGTCAGACAATTGAGTATTTCCAGTAGTAGCTCCAATGGAATAGATTTCAGTTGGCCTGGACATCCATCTTCATCAAGCTCTCTAAACCTGATTTCAAAGTTCAGTCAATTCAGTGATCCCAGCAACAGAGCAAACTCCTACTATACAGAAGCCCAGTTCTCATGCTCCCGTTTTATGAAAGAGGCAAACAGTGTTTTGGCTTTTATTATCTAATTTAGTTTTTATATTACATATTTGTAATTTTATTATCATTGTATAATAATTGCCTGTTCAGTAGCGAGAGTACTTCAGCATGGGGGGTGCTTATTATTGCATTGTTCCATTTCATTGCCACCCAACGACAATTAACTGACTTAATTCTCTGGTTAAACTAGTCTTAAATTGTGTAGCCTGATATACATTTTAATGCCTGTATGGTCAATCCCGCTTCATGCTTTTGTTCAGTTGCAAAGTCCTTTAACTCATTTACCCCTTGTTCCAAAAACAGGCAGAAATATAATCTGCTACCTTCACAAAATAAAGAAATAGGAATAATAATGGATCAGATAAAAAACGTAGGTAATCAATTATTACAACCTCCTATGATTAATAGCTTCCGGTTTTACAGCTTCCTTTTCTCTCTGGTTAATAATACTTTGCTCTTACATAGTGTCTTTCCTCTGAGGCTATCAAACTGTTCTGTAACATAGAGAGAGAAGTTGCCAACCCAGGATTATCTCTGCCTCTTACTGAAAATGTAATAAGCATACTTTGAAATAATTTCTAGCACACTATTGGCCTGATCAAACAGAAAATAGCCTTAATGAATCATAGAAGATTAGGGTTAGAAGGGACCTCCGGAGGTCCTGAGTCCAACCCCAATAAGTTGTTGGACTACAGAAATCCCCCTTGCCTTTAGCTCCCTGCAATAGTCACTTAGATAGAATTGGCTTTTTCCCCCCCCACAACTTCCCCCGGAATGGGTAGGCTTCGACTGTCTTCCACAGCTTGGAAGGCTGCAAGTATTTTGGGCTGGGCTGTAAGGAAGTTGTGGGTGAATCTAGAAGCTACCACCACCAAGATGGCTCAGTGCCTGGATGAGATCAGCTCCTGGATGAAGAACAGCTGGCTGAAGCTGAACCTGAGCAAAACAAGTTACGGTGGTGGACATAAGAAGTACGTAACCATGGTGCAGTCACCTTTGGTTGCAGGTACACACCCACAATTGCTCGATACAGTATGCTCAGATCTCACATAGCAGCATCTACCTGTATCGCTTTCTGTTATCTCTGGTTGGCTTAGAGACTCCATCCCATCCTGATGGCTGATGACCCGGCCTCAGCAACATCTTTGTCACTTCTGGGCTGGACTACAGCACTGCAATATACCTCAAACTCCAACTAGTGCAGACATGCTGCCACGCATCTCCTGAGCAACGCCGGCTACTGCGAGCACATCAGACCTGTTCTCTGCTCTCTAAACCGGCATCCCATACAATATCCAGTCTAGTTCAAGGTCTTAGTCCTTACCTTCAAGGTGCAGCAAGGGCTGACACCAGGATAACTAAAAGACAATCAAAAGCTCTGGGATGTGGTTGACAGCTTTGCTCCTGGCACAATGGACCTCTCTATGACAAAGGTAAAATTTGCCTGTGTGGGAGACAGAACTTTTTCTGGGGGTGGTCTGAGACTGTGGGAAGGAACATCCCCTCCGCCCCCCCAAGGACTGAAGAACCATCCCCAATCTCCCCACTTTTTGCTGAAAGTGCAAGGTGAATTTCCTTGATCTTTGACTCCTCTAATATAAATACATAGTGGAGCGCGCGTGCGCGTACGCACAAAAAGCAAAACAAAACAAATACCCTGCCAAAACAAAACAGTCCACTGCACACACCTCTCCCCTGGAGATAGCATCAAAGAACAAACACATGACAGATGTTAGTCATCGTGCTTAATGCACTACTGGGAGGTGCTCAGATACTGTGGTGATGAGTAGCATAAGAACCTATATAGAAAATAATTAATTATTTTAAGCAAATGTTTAAATTAAATAATTAATACTTGAAATTCACAATGATGAGGGGACAAATAATGGATTTTGCCCCGCTCTTGGCTGCATGCAAAATTCCAGGCCCATTTCAAAGGAATAATAGCCACTGTGAAAGAACTGAAACTCAAAGAAATGTCCATCTTAAGCTGTTACATTTCAGAAACAGCCCTGCTCTCTTCTATTTCTATTGAAATGCATTAGCCTTCTGTATGCTTTAAAGCATTTCAAAAAACAGAGTGAACTAATACTGGTGGGAGGTGCCAGACCAACATCCCTGCAGAGATTGAAATCCTCCACTGATTGAGGGAGAGGTTACAGCAATGGCAGCAGCTTTCCAAGCTTCTTTAATATTGACTCTGGCAGTGAAAAGTACCTCCACTAAAACTACATACTCCATTTCATTTGTCTCTCTGTTTGTTTTGCACAATACTGTTTTCTAGTAACAAAAGGGATAATGAGTTCTGGAACATATGTACAGAATCCATGTAAACAGCTGTTTTCCATAAGGGGAAGTCACATAGTATTTCACGTGTGTCCCCAGTGGGCTAAGTCCACCTCATTAGATCAGAAGGGACAGCAAAAGCCATCTTGACTCAATTTTTTCAGCGAGGGTGGGTCTGTTTAGGTAAATTCTCTTAGCCAATTTAGTACAGAAGAAACGTGTATAATAATATATGCATCTTAAATGATTTTGTTTGTCTAGGTCAAGAAAAATATACTGAGACAAAGGATTTTTTTTTCTTTTGTCTGCAGTTAAAAAACCAACTCACTCACTAAAGTAAAGATTTAGTCCTATGGAATACATGATCTGCAAAGAAATGCTCTTGTAACAACAGAACACTTGCATAGCCTCTAGTGAAAATTTTGAAAAGTGACCACTGATTCTGGGTCCTCAGATTGAATCACTTCACGCCTGATTTTCAGAGGTGCTGAGTACCCAGCAGCTGCCACTGACTTCAACTGTCGCTGAATGTTCAGCACTTATAAGAAATCAGTCCCCAAGGGTACATCTACATAGTGAGTGGCAGCCCACAATAGATCCTCTGAGTCAGGGTTGACAGACTCTGGCTCTCAGGGCTGACCGCTACCGCACTAAAAATGGCTGTAGAGATGATGGAGCTTGGGATCCGAAGCCCGCCCTCTTCCCTATGCTTCAGAACCCGAACTCCAGCCTGAACCCGAACATCTACAGCACCATTTAACAACCTCGCAGTTCGAGCCAGCTGGCACGAGCCAACCGTGGGTTTTTAATTCCAGCATAGACGTACCTCAAGTGTTTCCAGAGAAGCAGAAAAGGACAGAAATAGAGGCATCCCAAATCACTGGGCACATTTGAAGATTTTGGCTGATGTTACTAGCAGTGATCTAGGCCAGTGGTTTTCAACCTTTTCATTTGAGGACCCCTAAAACATTTTGAATGGAGGTGCGGACCTCTTTGGAAATCTTAGACCATTTGTGGACCCCCAGTGGTCCGTGGACCACAGGCTGAAAACCACTGACCTAGTCGTAGTTGGACACTGTTTATCAGATCATTGAGCATCTACTGTGCTGCCTGAGGTCACAAAGCCATTCACCAGAGGGTAGCTTGGCTTTAAACAGAAGGCTGAGGAGCTTGTGGTAGCCTTAGTGCCATTAGCATCAGCCTAGCCAGCTCTTCCCTCCTCAGTCACAAATTCATCTGTCCATGGTATTCTCAGAAATCAAAGGTCAGCCTTGGGTGGAAGTACTGTGTAACGTTAGCAAATGACCTATGACCTTCAGGAGAAATCAGTGATAGGCCTTCAAACCTACTGGTCCATTGATGTTTATGCTTTCAATTCTCTCTTCACAAGAAAAATGGTTATGGTGTGGGTTTCGGTTTGGTTTGGTGTTATTTTGCTTGTTTGGTTTTAAGAGGTTGAGATTTTTCTTTGCATTTCTAATGCCCTCATATCAGGGGAGCCTATGGCCATGGGTGGGTCAAGCCCCAGAGGCCAATTATGGACATCCCTGTGATACCAGCATTGGTATCACTCAGCTAGTCTGAGTATACGCACAATGGGCTTCCCTGCTAACACACTGGCAGCATTCCAACAAAAATTTCTGTGCACTGATTCCAATGAAAATATATTCAAGCAAGCTTCAAACTTGGAAAGGTTTGCACAGCTCTAGCCTCCACACTGTCCTGTAGGTGCAGGGTCTGGTTCATGATCAATGCCCATCCAGTCCTTGGCCTCTCAGAAGAGGCTGCCAAAAAGGGTTAATTGTTACAGGTTTTGTAGTGCTCTATTTTGGCTTCTGGGAATTAAGAGAGACCAATAACTAATTTCCACTAGTTCCCCAAGTAGCTGACAAACACTAACAATGCTGGATCACTAACCAAGATAACATTGATTTGGTAACCTAAAGTTAGAGAGCTCTAGAATTAACCTACGGAACGCACTGCCATAAAAATATTGAAGCCAAGAGATTGGTGGGATTATATGTGTGTGTGTGTGTGTGTGTGTGTGTGTGTGTAAGTATAATACGTGTGTGTATTAATGTGTGTGTGTATATTTATATATATATATTTATAACTAATTTGATATTTATATGAGTAATATCTACTCTTGCATTAAACAAGATAAAGATATATTAGGGATATATATCCTCATTTCTTGGTTTATGCTCCATGACAACTACTTGGAGTTTGGAAAATTGGGAAGGATTCTCCATAATTGTCTATGGTGGGAGTTTTTACTCACATGGTAGAATCAAGGAAATTGGGCTGAAAGGGAGTTTGAGAATGAAGCAACTCGAGTGGTCTGTATTGAGGCAGGACCAACCAAAGCTGGATCATTAATATTAAGCAGATTAGGACAAGTAGTAATTGGCTTACCTTCAGCGGACATGAAGAACAGTTGATCACCATCATCTTTATAACAGCCCTTATTGTATTTTGAAAACTGTTATCAGGTTCCCTCCTCAGTCGTCTTTTCTCAAGACTCAATATGCCTAGGCTTTTTAACCTTTCCTCATAGGTCAGGTTTTCTAAACCTCTTTTTATTTTTGTTGCTCTCCTCTGGACTCTATGCAATTTATCCACATATTTCCGAAAGTGTGGTGCCCAAAACTGGACACAGTACTCCAACTGAGGCCTCAGCAGTGCTGAGTAGAGTGAGAGAATTACCATCTGATACCTATGATACTCCTGTTAATTCACCCAAGAACAATATTAACCTGTTTCACAAAGGCATCACACTGTTGACTGACTTGTATTCAATCTGTGATCCACTATAAGCCCTGGATCCTTTTTTACAGTACTACCACTAGCTAAGTTATTTCCCATGTTGTAGTTATGCATTTGATTTCTTTCCCCTTAGAGTAGTACTTTGCACTTATATTTATTGAATTTCATCTTGATTTCAGACCAGTTGTCTAATTTATTGAGGTCATTTTGAATTCCAATCCTGTCCTCCAATCTGTTTGCAGCCCCTTCTGGCTTGATGTCATCTGCAAATTTAATAAGCATACACTCCACCCCATTATCCAAGTCATTAATGAAAATATTGACTGATCTCTGTGGGATGTGTGAGCAGTGGGAGCACCTGGAGCCCCAACCTAGAGGTTGGGGTAGGGGAACCTGGGTCCTGCACTCCAGGTGCCAACCAAGGTCCCTCTTGGGCACCACAGAGAAAGTGTCTGCTACCTGTGATCCAGTGAACACTCACCCTGGAGTCTCTTCCTACTGCTCTGTCCTTTCTCAGGGTGAATCCTGGTTTGAAGTTATCCCTTGCAACCCAGTTCCCAAGCCTCTGTAGGCTAAGGAGTCTCAGCTTCATGCAGCTGCTCTCGTTCTGTGGATACTCTCCTGACATAGTCCCTCCATCACTGTGAGTGCAACTCTCTCTCTTCACGCACCACCCTGTGGCGCTGAAGACTCCTTTTTAAATCCCTTCTTCAATTGGAGCATGCCCAGCAGGCCTGTCGTGGTGGAGCTTCCCAAGGCTAGAGTTGTTCCTGAATCCCTCTCTCTCCAGTGTGGGGTTTGTCCACTGTGTGATATGCCCCCCTCGATACACCCTCCCAGTTTGACAGTGAGCCATTGATAACAACTACTCTTTTAGCCTGTTATTTCAACCAAGCGTGCACCCACCTTAAAGTGATTTCCACATTTTGCTAGTTTGCTTATGAGAATGTCATGTGGGACTAAGTCAAAAGCCTTACTAAAATCAAGATATAGCACGTTTACTGCTTCCCCACGTCCACTAGGCCAGTAACACTGTCAAAGAAGGAAATTGGATTGGCTTGGCATGATTTGTTCTGGACAAATCCATGCTGTCTATTCCTTATAATCCTATTATCTAGTATGTGTGTGTATACATAATATTATATAATAAAAATAAGGAAACAGAATTATGAACTCTTGTTGATACTAACAACAACCAATGTGGTTTTTGTTTTCAGGAATGAAAAATCCATTTATGGACCGCGAAGAGCCAATAACTGTCCAATCTAGTCCACTGACAGCATCACCCTCTTGACTGAGCACAGTATGATACTAGAAAGATGGAAAGAACATTTTGTGACTCTCCTCAATCGTGAGTCAAACGCAAATGATTAAATAGTAGATTCAATCGAGCAAAGACCAGTTTGATTTGAACTCAAAGATCCACCAACTATGGAGGAGACTAAGAATGCACTTATGGAAATGGCAAACAGAAAGGCAGCTGGAGCTGATGAAATTCCAGCTGAAGTGCTGTTCTACACTTCACAAAGCTTTACTAGACCTATTTACTTTCTGCTGGGAAAATGGGGTTTTACCCCAGCATTTCAAAGATGCCAAAATAGTTACAATCTACAAGCATAAAGGGGACAGCCATCGAAATTAGTGTGGCATTTCACTCCTCTCCATTGCTAGTAAGATCCGTGGTAAGCTGTTGTTGAAAAGGCTTCAGGTTATTGCAGATGTACTCCCTGAATCGCACTGTGGTTTTCATTCATTCACTGCTGACGTGATATTTACCATACTCCAGTTACAGGAGAAAGCTGCTGAACAACAAATGCCCCTGTGCATAGCCTTTGTCAACTCTAGTGAGCATCCGACAGAATCCAATGCCTTTGCTCTTTGGTTCCTCCTTGCAAGTTTGGCTGCCCAGACAAACTAATCAACCTTATATGCTGCTTCCATGACAACATGCAGGCCCATGTATCAGTGGGTGCTGACCATCTGATCTCTTTCCTGTAGCCCATGGAGTTAAACAGGGCTCTGTACTTGCCCCTACCTTATTTACTTTGTTCTTGGCCAAAGTGCTAGAAGTCACTGCACGTGCCACTGGTGTCATTTTATCAACCGAATTCGATGGCGGACTTCTAAACTTCCACTGATTCAAAGCTAAAAGTAAATCCCAGCAAAGTGAAATAAAAGATCTATTGTACGCCAACGACTCAGCATTTATCACCCTTTCCGAGAATGACTTGCAACATGTGCTGAATTCCTTTGCCCTTGCTGTATCCCTTTTTGGCCTTTTGTATTAAAGTAAAGAAAACAGAAATCATGTATCAGCCATCTCCTGTCACAAACCAAAGAATTCCATCATCACCAGAAATAAAATTGAATGGCTGCCAATTAAACAACATCAAGTCCTTCTGCTACCTAGGTAGCACAATTACTCATGATACCAGCATTGATAAAGAACTTTCAGCATACTTAAAATCAGTTGCCTCAGCTTTTGGTCATCTACAAAAAAAAAAGACTTTGGACAAGATGGGGGGGGGGTCAAAGTGTCCACAAAATGCCAAGTTTACAGAGCTGTTGTGCTCATTTGTCTTCTATATTCGTTAGAGACCTGCCCCCTTTATTGTCGCCATACCCAAAAACTTAACTACCTGCAACAATGCCACCTAGGTAGCGTAACGGGGAAAAAAGGATCTGCAAAAATCACTAACAACAAGAACTACAGCTGGCAGCCATGCTTGTGAAGAGACAAATGACTTGGGTTGGCCACATCTACGTGTGAGTGAGTGGGTGGGTGAGGTTCTGTGGCCTGCATTGTGCAGGTGGTCAGACTAGATGATCTTATTGGTCTCCTCTGACTTTAAAGTCCGAGTCTATGAGTATGGATAACAATCAACTGCCTAAGAGAGTTCTATACAGTGAATTTAAAAAAGGGAGTAGGAAGGTTGGCCATCCCAAACTCTGCTACATGGATTGCATCAAGCAGTACATACAGTCTGCTGGACTGAACTTAATGACCTGGGAGGATACAGCCCATGACAGGGTGAGCTTGGCACACTGCTAAGAAGGAAGCAGAACGTGCAACAGAATATCACCACGCCACCTCAGCCGACAGTAAGAGGGAACGCACACACCAATGTGCCCTGACACGTTTCCCGAACCCTACATGCAGAAACTGATTTCCAGTCGTAGTCATACTCGAACACGAGTGACAGTTGTATACTCAAGTGACAGTCATATATCTTTCCAGGTATTGTAGTTAGGCTGACTGATTTAGAACTCCTGGATCCTCTTTGCTCCCCTTTTTAAAGATAAATATTATGTTTGCCCTCCTCCAGCCCTCTGGTACCTCATCCATCTTTCACATGTTCTCAACGGTAATTGCTAATAGTTTTGAGATTGCTTAAATTAGTTCCACGTGGAATTAGTTGACCACTGTCTGAGGGAAGGTACCAAATTACATGGACTATTGGTCTGCTTCAAAATGGCAACTGGTACATTCCTAATGCTATATATTCTAGCTCATTACCAGTACTCCGAGCTAACTCAGTCTGACAGATATATTGGGATGCTTACATTATGTAAATGGACTGTGCATGCAGTTTGACTATTTTTTTTAAGCAGTAGGTCTTAGCACGAACTCAGACCCCAGTCCTGCACCTGACTATCATTAGATGGGTTCTGCATGGCCGCAGTGGTCCTATAAATGGGGTTCTGAGGAGGCGCAGCAGTCAATTGTAGAAACAGGGCTTAGCTTTTGCTTTCAGTATGGCAAAGTCAAGGAGGAACAAGAGCAATCTATACAGTAGATTATTTTTTACTTTATCTCTATAATTACTTGCAAGTTTCTCCAACAATGGTCTACAGACCTTGGGCTTTTATGATATCCATCAAAGCTCATTCACACTTTGAAGCCTATTCTACCAAAACACCTGGCTATTGCTCCCTCCTTCTGCATTCACACAATCATTTTGCTCATTTATTTATCTAAGCAGCTGACACCTTTATTTAAAAACAAAACAAGGTATTTTGCAATTGTAGTCTAGTGAGGACAACAACATGAACAGTCTAAATAGGAAGGGACAAATGAAGAACAATTAGGCTTGGCAGCATTAGATTTTTATCAGTAAATGTCATAAATGTCAATTTCACTGTACACACACAAACCGACAAAATATTTCTCTCAATAATAATAATAGAAATTTACAGCTAAGCAAAGTAAGAAAAATGTTCCTTGAGAGCTCATTAGAGTTGGACTTAAGGATGTTGACTTTGTATATTTTGACACACGAGGTTGACAGTTTTGTGTTAACTTTTTGAATGTGTGTGATTAAAAAATTGTTTGCCACCTATTGCCTGAACCCCCCCTATAATATCACACAACTGTGAATATGTAAATATATAACATTTTAAAAATGCTTAAACCCCATAATTTTGTACAACTGAAAGTCCAATAGATAAAAACAGAAAAACATTAAATATAAACATCGATATTATCAGACATTTTTTAAAAATTAAAAATTGAATTCTGCCAAAACTAAGATAATGTTTTCAGTGATGCAAATCTGACTGTCTTTATCCTGATTAAATCTTTTTTAGTCTAATATTTTTGTAGTGCTGTCAGCCTACACAGGATTATTCTTGTTTTATATTCATTGTAAACTTTTCCTCTGAAAATAAAATGTATGTACCTATGTTTAATATTTTTAACATTAGAAACATTTATTTCAACTGTCAAAAAAGCATCTGGTCCAGATCCTAGATCTGAGCAAACCGTGCAAAACTACATTCATGAATATTCATTTGCTACCACTGTATTCCTGCCTCTTTTTATATTTGAATACTGTAGCAAATTTTACTGGCAGGAATAGACAATAAAACATTGAATTTTATGTGAACATCAGAGAATATTTGCAGAAAGTGAATTGTGAACTAAGAAACATCGGTATTCACACTGCAAATCAGATTTTTTAAAGTTACCTGTATCCAATTGGGAAACAGAAACTTATCAAGTGACCAGATAGATATTTGAAACTAACTACACTGCTCAAATTTCAAATAGCAAATACTTGTAACAAACCTCTCATGCACAATATATAGACCAAGAATTATTCAATAAGAATTTTTTAGGTGATTGACACAAGTGGATTTGGCCTCATTAGGTACATTTTACAACCTATACGTAAAGTAAAACAATAAAGACTTAATATTCTGTTGTGAATTGTGGTGGAATATTATAGCCATGTAGTTTAAATCTAAAGTACTGCAGGTGTAAAAAGTATGAAAGTATAATAACTCAAGCAGCACCCCCAAGTATACATTCTTCTTATCAGGTACCCTAGCTCTTCAAAAAGCAGTGCATACATTTACAAAACCTATTTAAGTGAATCTGTGATGAAGAAATATTTTCTACAATAATGCTAACGCACAAACTGTTTTCTTCTCTTGAGAAATGTGTGCTATTTTAATTTCAGAATAATTTATTTTCTGTACATAGAGCACAAATTTCTTATCAGGACTATAGCATCTTTAAAGAGAATATCTAAATCACCAGGACTAGGCAATTGATAAAAGCTTTGAGCTTATGTCACACAGGCCATGTCTATACTGATGGCGGCAAATTCGCTGCCGCCGGATTGATCTTTACGGATCGATTGAGCGGTCAGTGTAGACCCGCTCAATCGATCAGGAAGTCGACTGAATAAAATCACCCTGTCAAGTAGTGTAGCGCTGCGTCGACGGGAACACTGTTCCCGTCGGCACAGCGCAGTGTAGACAGCGCGCAGAAGGGAAGCACAGCAATCGACGGGAGTTACGCAAGCTTCTCTGCGTAGTTTGCGTAACTCCCGTTGACTGCCGCCGAATCTCCAGGTGAGTGTGGACCAGGGCTCAGTGATACAGCACTGCCTAAAACCTTCAAAGTACATGAGACAAGATGGGGAGCAAGGTAACAGTGAATTAGCACTCTTGCCTTTCACCTCTGTCGGTTTAGCTTCAAATACTAGCGCCACCTAGGTCACACACACACATGAATTTGATAGTCTCCTCCTAGTCCACACTGGTCAGCCTCAAAGAACTTCTGCATAGTGCAGCACGATTAATAGTGTCAGCTCAATAAAGGGCTTTGTGTTAAAACAGCAGGGGTACAAGAATTTATGAGTGAGGTGTACTGTAGAGCTGTGTGGGGAAGTCCACAGCATCTTAGCTAAAGCCAGTACTTTTAGTCATCTTCATGACTAGCGTACTAAAGGACTCACCTCAGCATCACCATTTCTCAAAAGTCATGCCCAGCAATGAACGGACATGAAGGCTCAGTTGCCCTCTCACCCTAGGGACTATAATTTCGCATCAGATTCAAGGCACACTCTGGAATGGTACAGGAAAGTAGACCTGTTTGTTGTACCTCTTCTGTGGCTAACTAGAGGATTTGAGTTTCCAGCAGTATTTGTAGGTTCATGGCCCTATGTTCTTACATAAACATATGAATACATTTCACTAAGGCATGGTAAAGGGGGAAAATAATCATATTTATATTCAATGGGAAACATCTGGCAGGAAAGGCATAGATAGTGATACTTCACTTATGCACACACACAAACATGCTTGTAAGCACATTTTTCTAGCACTAACAACCCAGGGGTAATATATAATACATTATAACACCATTCATGCACAGAATCTATTACCTGTCACATAAACGTCATTAACCTTTTTGCCTGTTCACAGCAATGCTACTGTGCCCAAAGTGTGTGTGTGTGTGTGTGTGTGTGTGTACGTGTACATACATGTACAAAGATTGTGTGCTTAGGCTGAGCTGGGTTGATGTTCCACTAAAAATCAGGCCTAAAAGGTTTCCATTTATTTAATATATATTTTTCCAAAAAATTACGCTATTTGCAGACAGTGTGTAAGGGGGCAGTACATTTTTTCTTTATAGAATAAAAATGATTTAAAATAATAAAATAAAGCTATTATGCACAATTGTCAGTTCAATTAAAAGGCTTCAAGAGATTTTTTTGTCTTAAAATTGTTATGCTTCAAATGCATTCCAAAGTGTCTTCTAAGTGAGAAAGGTTGCTTGTTTTACTGAACATTAATTAAATCATTAGCATTTTTATAAAAATTAATGTGAATATTCAGAGTTTCTTTATGAGGTGTAACATTTATTTAATTTCTTCTGGCCCAATATTACTTCAGTTTTATGCTGGTGTAAATGTTTTCAGTCAAATTATGCTGGTGTAAAAGATGGAGTATCACAGGTAAGGAATCAGGACCTTATTTTTTACAATAACAGTTCAATTTTTGCTGGAAATAAACCCAGAATGTTTTCTTCTATGCATATTTTACTGCACTAAGAAAGAGAAGTAGTTCTATTGCAAGGACTTGTATACACACCATTCATTATGTCTGTAGACAGGAAGACAGACTTAGTTCATTAAAAAGTTCTTAAATTTTTTATCAGATGTAGATAGTTAATCCATAAAAAATGAACAAACTACTTTGTTGCGAAGTTTAATAGGTTACTTACATCATGCTGTGAAAGACTCAGGAGTGTATGAAGAGTATGAGGACAAACATAGAAGTAATCTCAAGTTTTCAGAAAGTTTTATCCTTCAGAATAGTTGCTTTACATTTTAAACAGATTTAAATATATAGTAGTCTTGTTTAAGGCACAGAAGACACTTGGATGAATACTATATGTAGGGTCTGTGTCTTTTATCACTTTATTTTGATCTATGATTTGTTCTGAGTGTCCTCTGCTAAAAACTAAGATGAAGTTATTAATTATTTAATACTCAAAAGTACAATACCTACAAAATATATTAAAGTTGACAGTTGCAGGTGGTGCATTATTAAAAGGTATCAGACTTTATTGATATTTGAAAGGCTTTGAAACCGGTGTATTTCAAAATAACTACTTTTTACATGACTTTTTAGTTTTTGTTTTTGCTTGAGACTGTTTTCATCACTATTTTTTTAAAACGATCTCTGATTAAGTAACAATACAAACTTGGTGGATTTTTTCAATAACAGACACCTTCATTAAGACCTTGATCTGGAGTCCATGGGAGTCTCTCAAGTGACTTCCCCGGGTTTTGGATTTAGGTCCAAAATGAGTACTGTATCACATTCATAGGATGTAAGTTATTTGAAGGAGATAGAAAACTTCAAAATTGTTGTATGACAACATCTATCCAATGGTCATAGATTAGGAAAAGTAAGAGCAATGTACAGTTGAAGTTTCTGTACTGAGAAATCTAGTTATACATCTTGTTTTAATCTAACAATGAAAATGAAATGGCTATTCTGGCTATTTGATGTAATTATTGCTCAAAAATTAGTTTGCTGTAGAACACTAAGTATAAATACTGTTTGATCACAGCTGCCAAGAACTGTTCATTATTCCTTTTATAAAGGGAAACTAGCTAGAGAATCCCGAGACTCTCAACTAACAAAATTAAATCACAGACTCTTCCCATTCATACTATAAAAACTGCCATACTTCCTTCTATTGGTGCTAAAATAAGTACCCATTAATTTTAATCAGCAAACTTTACTAGCTCACTATCTATTTCCTATTACAGCTACTAATAAAGAACCCAGTGCCAATATCAGTCTTAGGGCTCCAGTTCTGTTAACTTCTTTCCACTATGATTCTTTTATTTCTTGTCTCACTACTCTTTAATCAATGCTTAGGGCTTTTTTCTTTGGAGCCATAACCTGATGGCACACTTAGAGAAGCCTTTAGGCTGTTCTAAAGTACACCAGGGTCCAAGTCAATATAGAATCCATCCTAGAATCAGGACCCACAACAGACTTCTTTGCACCCTTCCCTCAGATGCATCCATCAGACTTTGGGTGCAGCTGAGACTCTCTCATCATTCGTTGTTGTTGTTGTTTATGTTGTTGTTGTTCCTATAATGCTTCTAATGTTATGTACTTAAGCAACTCTCAGACCAATTTGATGTATTCCCGGTTATCCCTTGGAACACACTTCACCAGAAAGCACCACATTCCAGTTCCAGTCATCAACCAACCAAGGAGAGGGCTACACTGGTTGCCCTGTTAAGGCAGCTTTTCTTCCCCTTTGTGCCAATGCAATAGTGTAAAAGGTACAAATACAGGGATCAGGATCTGGCCCATAGATTTGTGTTACATGGCTTCTTATTTTTAAAATTATTTTTCTGTACTCTTTTTCCAGAATTCGCAGTCCATAGAAAAAGATCAATCCATACAAACAGTGCCTGAGAACAGAGTACCCAGTTCCACCCTGGCATAGCAGACATAACCCCCACTGAGCTCGAATAGCGTTGTGTCCACTTAAGCCAAAGCTGAATTTGGCCAGTAACATGCAGGGCTCCAAACTAGTGATGGCAGGGATAATTAAGAAATAATGTCAATGGAATAGAACAATGTCACAAGATAAAGGTCTCCTGCTGCTACACAAATGCTGAAGTGAAGCTCATTTATCAAGAATAAATGTCAAGGCAAAACTGATGCATTTTTAAAGCAATGTTCAGGTCTAATTATTTTTATTATGCTGAACTAAGTGACTGATATATATGGAGCAATTTTGTCCAATGGATATTGCTGCAGCAGATAACAGATTCACTGCACAATTATTTGACCTATTTTATTCTGACTCGCTCAGAGAGAAGCCTTCTTAATGTACCAGAGTCAAGCAGAACAGGTTATCAAAATTAATGTTTGTTTAACCATATTACTATGAATTAGTTTAATGAGTCTTGCCCTGTGGTCCATCGGGTCTAATCATGCTCCCATTGTATTCAGTCAGAAGAAATGAATTCAGTTCTTAACTTCAGTAAAAACAGGATCGGGACCAGTGGGCCACAGAATCCTTCCTGGGGGCCTTCCAAATGAAACATTCTGGAAGCCAAAATGGGAGATAGAATTCTTCTTTTAGTTCTCATGATTGAGACATTGCAAGAGCCAAACAAAAATATTGGATAAATCCATTAAATGATTTTTATAGTTTTCATGTGTTAACTTTTAGAAGTAAATAAGGAGTATGCCCTTGGCAATCTGACTGGCTTGCAGACATTGGAATGTATTAGATGATGGGCCAAACCCACCAATACAGTCTGGCGGCTTTGTGCTGCTTTAATGACCCAAATCAAACTTTTAAACTTTAAACTTTACTTCACTCGGGTTCATGACTGGTTTGTATCATCAGGGCAGTCAGGGTACAGTAGGGAAGAATCTGGCCCTGATATTTCATGGGAAAACTTTGAAAAGCAATTTTTATTATTCTTTTTAATGAATTATTCAAGCATATGTATGTTCCAAATCAAGCACTGTGCAACATGGTTTTCTTATCTCTAGCTGAAGAAATTTCAGTAGTCAGTCATCATTGCTTTCCATGATGAAAGAAAAGAGGGAAAAATATTATTAACATGCTACCTGTTGTAATAGTGTGTATTTTTGTGACTACAGTCTCCGACACATGCCGGGATTTACTAATTTTGGTGCAGATTTCCCACTCCTCAGCAGCCTCAGAGGACCCAGACAAGAAAGCATTCCAGCTAAGTGAAGGATGATACGATCACCTCTCTTATATCTCAAGAAACTTTACCTGAAGGGCAACCCAACAAGTGAGGGAAGTTCTAGAAGATCTACCAGAGCCAGAATTCCCACCTCCTCCAAAGGAAAATTAGGTCCATCTTTCTGTCACCACAGGATAGAAATTGTTGCTGCCTCACTAAGGTCTGTGGCCTCCAGTAGCTGTCAAAAGCTTGTCAGTCATTTATGATGGAGCAATGGCTAAATTTCCAAGACCAGCATGATCTGGGCTGGCTACCACCAAGACAGAAAGGCCCCACCCATCTTTGTTTTTATGGTGAGAGGTCAGCTAGCATAGGTCTTTTTCAGGTAATAATATTAATATTGAGCATTTATGTATCGCTTTACATGCTCAAAGCATTTTACTACCATGAATAAATTAATCTTCATAACCTCTTTGTTGCTGTAAATAGGTAGGTAAGTGATGTTATCCTAATTTTACAGAAGAGGCCACACAGTCAGTGTAAGAGTCAGAATTAGATCTCAGGACCTTTTGACTCCCAATTCCATGCTTATTACTTCTGCTCAAATTGCCACAGGAAAGATCGTATCATACTTTAATGAATGATCAGGCAAGCATTTTTTTATTTAACCACCAGCTAGTAACAGGAAAGCAAACAACTATACATAGAGGGCTCAAGACTTTGCGCTGCCAAAACAGTTCCCCAGCTTATGCACTGATCATGTGCAAAGGCAAGTGGAATAAAATATACTAGTAATCATCTCCTCCCCTGTTCCTAAACAATATATCTTAAACAATTATGTCTTCTCCTAAATTTCCATAACTTATGCTTTGCTATAAATCTTTTTGAGAAACACTTCTAGAAAAACTCAAGTAATACGGGGTTCTGACTTCAGGTATTTGTAAAAGTTCTATGAGACCTTCACTGCTTTGTCTACCCCAATGGGCTTCAAATCAGAATAATAATTGCACCAAACTATTTCAAAAAAAAAAATGGGGCCTGTGGATGCTCAGCCTTTTGAAAATCAGGTCAACATGCATTTATACAAGGAGAGAGAGAGTGTGTTATGTTGTGTTAAGGTAGATCCTGGAAATACCAGCCAGGATCAGAGTAACACTATTTGAGGCCCTGTACTAATACATAGAAAGTAGAAATGGTGGTGGTGGGGAATCAAAAATTGACATTTCAAATTTTGATGAATGAGTAAAAATTGAAGCTGTTCTTGACCACCTCTAACACTCAAGGACAATCCTTGCTCAAGAGTTCATAATCTCAATGGACAAGAAAGACAACGGATGGGAGAAAGGAATGAGTATTGTCACCATTTTACAGATGGGGGAATTGAGGCACAGAGAAATGAAGTGACTTCCTTAAGGTCACAAAAGAGTCTGTGCTAGAGGTAATATCTTTTATTGGACCAA
The DNA here is from genome assembly GCF_026122565.2 of Emydura macquarii macquarii. NCBI lineage: Eukaryota > Metazoa > Chordata > Testudines > Chelidae > Emydura > Emydura macquarii. Next base: position 6,493,306 of record NW_027133667.1, read on the forward strand.
CTTCTGTTGCTGAACAAAAGAAGCTTTTGAGCTTCACTGTTAGGAACTCAGCTGCCTCCGGGATCAGTCACCTAGCAACTCAATGAGCTCAACTGGGCCCTCACTGAGTGACTGTGTTCCCTGATTGGTCACAAAAGCCAACATATCACCACAGAAGCCCTGTAGCAACAGCAGCACAATAACTACTCAGTGCTTTCCATGCCTGCAGCTATGCCAGACCTACTTCCTGTTCAGTTCTTGCTCCAACCCTTACCAGCTCCACTCCAGCTCTAGTCCTTGCCTACCACTGAACTCTTGATTCCTGGCTCTGAGCACTGGCTTGTCTCCTGAGCATGATGCTCAAATTCTGCCTTTTGGTTCTGTTCTGACTCCTGCTCCAACCATTGGTTTGCTTCTGACCACGCCTCTGGTTCCGTCCTCTGATTCTCCTCTGATCACTAGGTCACACAGCCTATACCTCGGTGTGTGAAATTCACAGAACTCTTTTGTCGGGTCACTTTGTGAACCTTGAAAACTTGTCCATTCTGCCAACAGCCAATGGTCCATCTAAAAGATATTATCTCACCCACCTTGTCTCCCTCATATCCTGGGACTGACATGGCTACAACACCACTGTGGTAGAGTTGGCATTTCAACCCAGAACTCCTGAGCCACTCTCCAATGTCTGTAACCACAGAACCATCCTTCTCCATGTGCATTTAGAACTGTCTCAAAGAATTAGAAGGTGCCACGTGAACAATTCTAACATTCAGCGATAGGACCACAAAGCAAAGTGAACAGTCATCTCTTGATGTCAGAACAGAGGAGGACACAATTATATCGTGCTGTGACTTAATGCACTAGCCTTTCACCTCATGAGTGGAGTTCAAATTCTGACCAGTGATCTCATCCTCATCCCTTTCTAGTGAAAAAAAATGACTGACTGATCAACAGACTGACTGAATCGATGAAAGCAGCATTCCCATAACCTACAGCCAGAATGTGTCAGTCTGTTATTGCAGATACCATTCCACTCTTCATGACATCCTTTGTTCAAAAGTTGCTTGTTGGGAATGCTCAGCTTTGACAGGCTCTGCCCTCTGGATTACTTTATAATGGCAATAATGCCTGACAGACAGCTATTCTTTTTTATTACGTGAACAGTGATGTTATTCCAAATTAGAGGGTTAAAAATGTTCAGGCAAGCTAAAGCAATCCTTAGTGCTTCAGAGCTTTGCTCTATATTTTTAAATTAATTTTAAAAGATAATCAAGTTAAAAGTGTGTGTGTATGTAATTGTTTTTACTTAACTTTTTACAAATAACTTAAAAACCTAAAGCTGAAATGTGTAATTTTCTCCAGTTTTGTTTATCCCCAGTTCCTGATCCTTAAACCAAGGAAATGATGAGGGCCAGATTCTCACTTGCTGTAAACTGATTTGGACTTGTCTACACGAACACTTAGAGAATGTCTACATTTAAACTGCTACAGAGGTGCTGTTGTAGTGCTTCATTGTAGAAACTATCTATGCCAACACCTTTTGGTGTAAATAATCTACCTCCCTGAGAAGCAGTAGCTATGTCTACACTGGGGGTTAAGTTGAGGTAGCTACATCTCTCAGGTGTGTGAATTTTTCATTCCACTGAGAGCATAGTTATACTGATGTAAGTTTCTAGTGTAGACCAGGCCTTAATTCACAGCTAGCTGGGGTGTGAACCTACCTGCACAGGCCTGCCACACACTGTGTCTGTGTGGACTCTGCTGCCATGGACGAAAAGTTCTGAAGTGTGCTTTGATCTACTCTGTTTTGAAACAGAAGTAGATCAAAATGCACAACAGAACTTTTAGTGCATGGCAGAGTAGATTTACATCCCATCTTGCAATGAGCTAAGTATCTGTGTAAACAAGCCCTTATCTGTCTTATAGTAGCACCTACAGCTGCCAGTCAAGATCAGGGCTCCATTGTGTTGAGACAGAATCTCTGTGCTGAAAAACTTACAATCTAAACAGAAAAGACACACAACGGATAAGAGGGAAAATGACCTTTCCAAAGTAACACAACAGGTCAATGGTAGAGCCAGGAATAAAATCCAGGTCTCTGTCTCCCTACCTACTAGACCATCTTGCTTCCGCATAGAAATCAGGGGAGCTATACCAATTTCCACCAGCTGAGAATCTAACTCGGGCACTTAAAGTCCAAAACAATAACATTTATTGATCACATAGGGCATTGAATAAAGTCCCCGGGCTGTGGTCCAAGGTTACATAGGAAATCTCTAGTAGAGCAGGGGATTGATCCCAGGACTTTAGAGTCCCAGGCTCGCTGGATCTGAAGTCAGTTTTGTGAGCACAGGTAATGGTCATTAAAAAGCTCAAAGAGCAAACTTCTAGCCAGTGTCAACATTTTTATAGGCTTTAAAAAATACCCAAACCAATAAAAGAGCCAATATAAATTTGCCAATTACTGGCAGTCAACCTAACAATTGCAGGTAGGGCATAATATGATCACAACAGCTTGAACCAACGAGTAATCATCCCACTGCATTCTGAACAAGCTGCGAGTGAGGAAGCAGCCTTACAGAGAGCCTTACAAAGAGGGAAATGCAATAATCAAGCTTCATGGCCACAAGGGCATGTGATGAAACTGTGAGGTCAACAAGCTAGACCAGTGGTTCCCAACCTTTTTGACTCACAGATATCATTTTAACAAACCTGAAGGGCCACCAGTCCTCACCAGCAGCCCCCACCCCCACTGCAGCCAGATGGAAAGAGTTCAGCTGCCTCCCAACCTGCTGATTTCCCATCCCCCTGCCTGCAGCAGGGAAACCGCATGCATCCTGTAGCCCCATGCGCTCTGCCTGGGTCACTGGGCAGTGACTCCTTTCTGCAGCCAGGGGGATGGGAGGTCAGTGCTCCCCTCCCTCTGGCTACCACCTAGCACCTAGGGACCCAGGCAGAGCACTTTGCCATGCTCCCTGCTACAACCAGGGAGAGGAGAGCGCTGATCTCCCATCCCTTTGGCTGCAGCAAGGAGCCTACACTGGCCTTTTAGCCCAGCAGCAACGCTCCGCCTGCGACCTTAGGCACGGGCTCCCTTCTGCAGCCAGCAGTAGGGGAATGGCAGGCCACTCTGAAAGCCCCCGCGGACCACGTTTGGCCCACGGGCCACAGGTTGGGAACCACTTAGCTAGGCAAATCTAAAGCTTTCATACCACTTCCAATTCAAACTCATGATTTTCCATGGACAGGACAAGTCTGAGAGTGAGGCTCTGATTCTTAATCTGATTAAATATTTCCAAATGAATCCCCTCAGCAAACAAAGAAGAACCGCTCCCCAACAGCGAAACGTGTGGCTTCTCAGGATTGAGGACAAGATAGCACCAATGCTTTCAGCCATCATTATCATTCATTTAGCTAATCTCTCTGCATTTAATGCTGAGGAACACCACGTATTCTTTTATGATCAGTTCAAGAAGTTTATATCCAGGTTTCTGATTTAGAATAGTGATGTGTTTGATAAAGGGATAGTAGTAATTATTGGCAGTCGCTGATTTATTTCGCATACTTGCAAACTGCCAGGGTTTCAAGCTGAGATTTTTCAAAAGAACTGAGGGGCGTTAGGTGTCCAGGTAATTAGGCACTTACCTCTCTTAGGTGCCTTTGAAAGTCTCAGGCTTAATAACCTATTAAAAAACAGCTGTGTATAATTTTCATTTTTAATTGGTGTGTCTTATGCCTTACATAAGTGCTTAATAACAATAATTGGTAACTGAATTATGGCCGTGAGTTCAACTGAGTTCAAGATGCCATTGTGATGGGCACTATAAATATAGTAAGAGAGAGACCCTGGGTCAGGAGTAAGGTCCTGCAGCTGTGTCTGCTCAGTTTCCTGACAGCTTAACAAGTCAGCTATGCTGTCCAAGGGACCACCCTGCCTGATTGGCTGAAGAAGCCAGCGGGCTGGTTTGTAAGTTCAGCAGCAGCAGCAGGAGCTTGCTGGCTGCTCGGTGTGCATGACTGTTGATTCTCTACCTCCCTGTGCTCGCTTCACTCCAAGTCCTGCTCCTGCTTTGCTCCTCCACTGCTCCAGCCTAGACCTGCCCTGCCCCGCCCTGCATCCAGCCTTCATTCCAGTCCTGTCTCAGCCTTGCTTCTGCCTTGGAACCAGCTCTGCTCCTGACTCCAGGTTATCCTGGTCTGATGTTCAGCTCTGATTCCTGGCTCTAACTCTGCCCCTGGGGAGGGTGTATTTTCCAGGACCTCTTTGATAGGACACCAGCCTACTCCATTCATAGATGTGTTGCTCAAGCATCATAAGCTTGAAAACCTCAGTGGCATACACAGCTGGCTTCTCACCAGTAGCTTGGAACAGGATCCCTTTGCCATTCAAGAACCTCCAGGACTGTTGTCCTGCGATGCCTGAAAAGACCAAGAAAGCTTAAGTAGTAAAACACAACACACACATGCACGCACCCCCAAAGGCTAAAATGGTCTGCAATTTTTAAACACATAGCATTTGTAAATTTCACCTTACCTTTCTGTGTGCAGGCTTTTTACTCTGCTCAACTGTGTTATGTCCATGAAGCAACTGGGATTGTAAGTGTTGCTCTGAAAATATATTGAAGCTGACTTTTACAAAGCATTTTTTTTTTTACCTTGGGATTCCAAAGGCAACCTTTTCTGAGGATGTTCTTAACCTTTTTTTGAAGTATTGAGATAACAAATGTACTGTTTGTCTGTTTTCACACCTTTCTCCCTCTGCAGCCCAGCCGCAGTCCAGCAAGCGCCTGGGATTGTGAACTGTCATGGAGCAGCCAAAAAAGAAGCATCTGCATGATGAACTTACAGTGGATATCCTGGATAGGACCAACAAGCAGGTACAATACCGAAGGGAAAAGAATTCACAGTAAGTGGAGAGGCACAGGCAGGCTGGAAAGTGCAGGCGAGAATTGCAGCATGAGAAGAGAGACTTACGGCGCAGTTTCCAGACCAGGAATGGTGACTGTGGGAGGAAGATAGAGCAGAGCAGAAAGACATGTTTGCTGCTCACCCTAATGGCCATGACAGTTCAAGCTTCTGCACCACATCCTGAGTCCCCTCCATAGTATCGCTCCACAGACTAGGAATGCATTGGAGAACACCATCATTGGGTGGCCCATGCAACCAGGGTTGAATACTAATTGGACAGGGCACATATATTTCCTGCAGCCGTCTACCCCATGCAGTCTTCCATTCTCATTAAGTGCCAAGTTGATGCTAAACATGGTAAAAAGGATTAGGGAGAATGGAACAGCAGGAGACGTGCAGAAGTAGGAGATGTATTTGTTTGCATTAGTTACACTGTTTTGCACTGTTCAATATTTGTTATGTGCTTTATTTCATTCATAGTATTGGTGTTTAATGGCAGCCATTTCCCACCCCCTTTACCTAAGCAATCATCTCAGCCATGATTAACAATTCATGACAATCACATCCCCCCGATTCACACTGTACACTGACAGTACTTCATTTACTGTTAACAGTGTACAAATGCATTCATCAATGCACCATTCTCCCTCTTCCATTGTTCATGCAAGGCCACAATGTGGGTGCACAAAGTCTCCGGAGTCTGTCGTCCATGTGCATCTGGCTCCAGTGACAGGTGCATTTTGTGGCTGAGTGTACAGTTCAGCACTCCCTTACTGTCGCAGGTCCACTCAAGGGCAAACTGTTCACTTTGGGAGTCACAGTGTGGACCACACTGATGACAGTGGAATCCAAATAGTCAGAAGTGCCAGCAGGGTTTCAATCTGCCAAAAGCACAACCGCCAATCTACACCGACTGAGAAGGTGAATAATCCTTCTTTTGCTAGGGCCTCTGATATCAGGTTATGGGTTTCATAAGCAAAGGCAAAAGGGTGTACATGGGGTCCTCCTGAATAACGGTGGGGACAGTAAGTCCATTTATGACAATGTCATTTGGTGGGACCAGTGTCCCAATCTGTCCATGAATGTACACTTCCAATCAGCAGAAAACCTTGGCATCATGGATTTTTCAGTTCAGCCCATGCTGGCATCCAAAAACTGGGCTTTGTGGTTAACAAGGATAACAATGGATTGTAGCACCATTTGTAGTTTATGTACTCCTGTTCTCCTTGAGCAGGGCAAACTATGGGCACATGGGTCCCATCAATTGCCCTGGCGCAGTTAGGAAACCCCATTCTCTCAAAGCCAGCAGTTACTTCAGGGACATTGTTTGTGCCCACCCCTTTGGGTAAATCACACACCTCAGAAACCAGCCCCCACAGTCGACTTGCCAACATCAAACTGGTTAGCAATGGACCAGTGACGTTCTGAGGTAGTCAGTTTCCAGATGGTTACAGAAATCCGCTTCTGGGCTGGCATGTCCAACTTCAGGTGGGTGTTCTGGCACTGGAGGATCAGGGCAAGCGGCTCACAAAACTCCAGAAATGTCACTTTCTTCATGCAAAAGTTCTGTAGCCACCGCTGTTTATCCCAGGTTCACACGGTGATGTGATCCCACCAGTCTGTGCCTGTGGCCCTGCTCCAGAAGGACTGGTTTTCATAGGGGGCATCAGCGGCTATACTGAGATTCATGAGACGCATCAGCCAGTTCAAGTCTGCTATGTTTGTATTGTCATCATTCCTGTCCTCCTCTGACAAGTACCTTTGGTAGGTCAGAAAATGCTGCCAATATGTCTACCAGAATCTCATGGATGCCATGCCAATTTCCTGACACAGAAGTGAAAACACACGCAGGACAAGTTCTTCAGATGGTTCCTCCACGTTGCTGACTCCAGTTGCATGAAGACCCAAAAGACAACTCAGTTGGATGTGTTGGCAGGTTGTGACAACTTCCTGTTAAATGCCGCAGGATGGACAGTCAAGTTGTCCCACAGTGCACCATGCACAAAGGGCTAGAGCGGCTACAGTTGGAGAAGGTGCTAGGAAGCCTAGGATAGACCCAAGTTAAACCAGCCTATGTAGTGCAGTGTGGACACGTGAGTGTGAGATCTTCATCTTCTTCAACGCTTAGCCAAATGGTTGGCCGGAGCTCTCATTCCCATTTGATCCATTCCTGTGTGGCCACAAGGGCTTGACGGGCCAAGACTCCAACGTCAGAACAGACTCGATGCACCCATATAATAAGGGGTCTGTCTCTGGGCCGCCTCCAACCTACAGTTGGTGGAATTTTATCCCAGATGTTACAAGCCACCTGGAGAACAACATTAACCAGAACGTCTTGTGGCATTCTGGCAACATGTCCAAAAAGCATAATATGCTATCTGCGGACAATGGCGTCAGTAGTCTGTAGGACGGAACGACTGTAAACGTCTGCACTGTGAGTGAAGTCATTCCACGTTATGCCCAATATACAACATTGGCATTTTATGTGGAACACCTCCAGCTTTTTCCAATCTGAGCAGCATAGTGTCTATGTTTTGCAACCATACAGCAATTCAAAGAGGATACTGCTCGAATAATCCTGAACTTGGTTGTCGTGCTGAGATGATGTTGATTCCATATTCATTGTAAATGACCCATGGCAGACACTCCGATGCCAATCTGGTGAAGAACCTCTGTATGAGAGTTGGAGTAACAGGTGAGATCCAGATCCAGAAATTCTAAACCTAGAGTTAATATTCAGTGTGGGCTTACGAACACCAAGCCTGTGGGCTCGAGTCCCACATGCCTGTGATTACATTGCAGTGTAGGCATACCTTTAGAGGTGAACAAACTTTTTAATTATTAACCAGTGATGTGTGACTTTATTTTAACAATCAATAGTTATTCATATTTTCAAATCTGAAGGGTATGGTTTCCTTCACTCTTAATGAAAGGCATACATAAAGTTTTTATCTCTAAAAATGTATTTTCATTAATCATATATATTAAATGGAGCTTCACATAAGACTGTACAGTTCTTTGACCTGGCATGCTATGCTAGGAATCTTAACACTGTATATAGTTCCCAGAAAATTATCTGGATATCTACAGAGGCAGTCAAGGAAGTTTGAATAAGTCTGTTTTACAAATATGCATTGGATAGGGCAGAATTTTGTAAAGGCATTCAATATTTTTGAACTACAGATCACATCTAGAAAAGTAAAGACATTATAGGAAAACATGACATTTCCCCTTATATTTAAGAAAACTGAAAGTAAATGTATATGTACATTAATATGCATAAATGCATATGCCTTCTTATATCAAACAAATTATTTTTACACACACATTAATATGTTCCATATTTGAAATATATAACTTTCAGAATTGAAAATAGAAATATTTTATAATATTTAAACAATTTATGTTCTTAATTGTCTATGCATCAAAAAATGGCAGGAGGAACACTATCCTTTTTGTATTTTATTAATATATCAATTATAAATTAACTTGATAGTAAGAAATCAAAAATTCCATACTGGAAGAAAGCATAATAATGAGCAAGTTAATTTGTCTTGCTCATGAAACACAAGAATCCAAGAAGCAGACTAGAGCAGACCAATGGCAATTTAATTAAGCAAACTCTACCAAAATTATTTTCAACATATGCCTAATGGACAATGATCAGCATTGAAAGATATACAGGAGTCATGAAATAGGACATATTTCCTCACTGTATAAAATGTATTGTGGTTTTTACGGGGTTTATTAATTTAATAACATACAGATTTGATTTCCCTAAATAGTGGATTCTTTACTGAAAACGATTGGACCCTTTGAACTCAGAATGAAACTATTGGACTTAATAAAAACTTTCAAGTATACACAAAGCATCAAGAATAGCTAAATCTCTGATAAAGAATCTGTAAGAAATTAATGTGTTCAGTAACTGTACAGTTTCAAGCCTAATACTATCTAACTGATTCTTAACTTGTAAAAAGAAGTCTCTCTTTTAGGATTATGTTATACAAAACGGAGCTGATGTGGTGATTTGGTTAGTGAAGTCCCCTGATACTGCTGTGCATGATATGTTATGCAAGGTTACACTGTCCATGTCATTTGAACAAATGAACGTTCAATGAAATTAACAGTGGTGTGTTTCAAAATAATCTCAGCATGTTCCACCAAGAGTGAAGTGAAAATAAAGGGGTTTACATCAAACAAAACGAGAAAAACACAATTTCCTTTCTGTTCTTTCGCGGTTGTGTATTCACCGAAATCCCCTGTTGAATGTCAACAAAGGTTGCTATTGATAGGGCAAAGTAGCACCAGTATCCAGGAAGTAAGCAAACGGGTTTTTTTTTTTTCCCCATAAATAGTCTGATCTAATCCCCCCTGAACTCAAGGAGAAGACTCCCAATGACTGCAGGTCCAAAGCAGGTCCTTATGTCCTATCGGTTCATAGCTACTTTTTTGCGTGTGCTTTTGTAACGTCCACAACATGGCACGAAAGAGTTAATAAGCCTGACTGGAGCCAGGAAGTCTCACTTGCCACTTGTGTAACCTGCCGTGAAAATGCCATGCCTGGGCTAATGCAACGAATCGATTCATTCCAGTGAATCGTCTCCAGGCTGGAAGGAAGGTGTTCTCTTTGATTGGCGTGGCATGCCCTGCACTTATCGCCAGTGGCTGGGGGGAAAGGAGAGCCTGTGCCTGCCCCTCTTCCAGCCCAGAACCCTTCTGCGGGTGCTACGTGCCTGAGCTCAGAGCCTGCGTTGAAGTGATCCCTTGTCCTTACTCCCGCCGGGAAGGGGCAGATTCCCCACCACCTCCAGCCGGGCGGGGGGAAAGGAAGGAGCGTGGAGCGCTGGTGGGACTGGGCTGTGTCAGCCAGAGGGCGAGGCACGGCACAGGGGGCAAGAAGCGTCCTCGGAGAGAGCGGCACGCCTCGAACCTCCCGGGGCCGGGCTGCTCCTGCCGCCGCACCCCGCCCCTGAGAGCACGCGGTGAAACTGACTCGCCGGGACCTCGCCCGCCAGCCAGCCCCGCGCGGCTGCCACCTGTATCCTTCCCAAGCACCCGCGCTTGGCTGCCATTGGACACGCTGCCTACCGAAGCCCGCTAGGCACAAAAGGCGTTGCTAAGTGGATGCTTATTTTGTTTCCCTCCTTTTCTTTTTCCGTCCCCCCCTTTCCCCCCCACCTTTTAGTGATGAGAGCCTTGGTTCCCCTGCAACCTGTCAATTGCACTAGTTCTCTCTCTCCTCTTCCTCTCCCTTTGCCTTTTTTTCCCCCCTTTTTCTTTGCAGGGATGGTGACTTGGTAGCTGGGTAGCTTTTTTTAGTGGCACCCAGAAAATCCTTCCCAGGCAAGCGATGGCTTAGAGGAGAGGGGAGGAGGCAGGAGAAGAAGAAGAAGAAGAAGAAGAAGATGAGCTTCCACAAGGAGGATGGTGTGGGGAGCCTGTGTCACAAGGCGCTGCAGATCATCTCCGAGCTGTGCCTGGGAGGCCAAGTGGAGTGGGAGAAATGTTCAGGCATCATCCCCTTGGAGACCGCCGAGCAAGGTATAGGCAGCACAGGTACAGTGGACTCTCGGCAGAGCGCTCTCCTCTCCTCCGGCTCCTCTCCAGACTTCGGCTTCTTCTCCCCTTTTCTCCCCCCCTCCCCACGTTCCCCTCACTCTGCCTCCTTGCCTCTCCTTCGCTGCCTTAGAGCAAAGGCAGAGGAGGGGGAACAAGCGTGTGGGACGGTTTGCTCTAGTAATAGCCGCGGCAGCCGGTTGTGTGGGCGTCGGGGAAAGCTGAACTTTTTCCTTCGCCGTGCCGATGGGGCTGGGGGTCGGGCGGGGTGGGGTGGAGAGAGAATCCCTTTGAAAAAGCACAGGAAACCTAAGCGGGTTTTTCTTCGAGGGCTCGGGACCGCGCTCGCCGGAGCCGGAGTCTCATCCGATGCTTTCCAGAGCCGAGCAACAGGCAGGTTCCCACGCTCAATCGGGGAGCTGCTGGTGTAGCGATTCTGCTGAGCGGGAGGAGGAGAAGTTACAAAGGAAAGGGAAATGCGAGGGAGGGGGGGTCACGATCTTGTTGCTGGATCGGGGGAGCAGGGAGTAGAGGAAGGGGAGCAACGGGGGGGGTGCTGGAATGACCCCCAAAGTGAAAGCCCAACAGTTGATTGGATTTGTGCAACAGGAACTATCCCGTCTTGTATCCCCTCCGCCTCCCCCCCTCTTTCTAGTGCACCCCCCCCCCCGAACCTCCATCGCTAATTGTTTTTAAGATAATCTCGCTTGACCCTCCGTGAAATGTTCCTTTCGGAAAGCTGGAAAACTATTTGCTCCTGTGACATGGATGTAGGGCGGGGGGAGCGGCGGCTGGTTTTGGGTTTATAAACAATGGTTAGTAATATATGTTCCGGGGGAAGGAAGTGTTATTCTGCCTGTATGATTTACCCCCAAGTCCCCCCCGCCCCCGGTTCTTCTCTCTGGCCTTTATTCTCCCCTGCGATCCTTAGAGCACCCGGTTTCCATCAGGCAGCCACCAAGTCAACAGGTTGTCGGAATCGGAAGCGCTTCAGATGGATGATTGTTCTTACACGACATTGCTCACGGTTTGGGGGGAGCCGGGGGAAGGAAATGGTCAGATCCCCTATTGGCAGAGCAGCGACGCGGTGATTAGTTGGTTTTGAATGTGGGTAATGTGTCAGGTTTTAACAACGGGAAGGTATGTGGTGTTGGGAGAAAAAGATCTGTTGGCAAAAGCAAAACAGTAACAACAACCCCCCTTCCAGCTCTTTCCCCTAGGCTAAGGCACCGTGTGCCAAGTTTTCTTCTAAGGTTCATTTACACACCCATGAATACAGGGAGCCATACACTGAAATCTCCCTGATCAAGTCAACGCTAGCTGGCGCCTCTGGATCATTTTCTGTGGTTAGTTAAATGAGCCAGGAACAAAGGACGCGATTCCGCTGCTACTCCTGAAGTCGTGGCCAAAGTCCCAAAGTTTCCAGTGAGAACAGAATGGAGAAGGAAGGTTATCTACACGGATGGGGGGGTTGTGTTTTCTTTCAGTTAGAGCCAGTTATACAGTGTATCTGGGTGCGTGAGGAATACATACAATATAGTACACGCTATAAATGGGAGGACAGATTAATAGATTGTGTATGCAGAAGTGTTGCTAGTGGATGTTTTTATTTTTCACTTGGTTGAACTACACGGCATCCCCACTAACTACACTAATAATGCCCATTTTTAATTAAATATGGATATGTTAATCATCTTGATCCAAATTGTTTCATATCAAATAGAGATGGTGTTGAGCTTCTAAATCTTCCAATGGGGTTGCTTTATTTGTAGTAAAAGAGCACTTAGTGCATTGTATATTCATTTGTGAAGGTCATTATTGGTATTATAACAAACACGAATGTAATATAAAGGAATAAGATGTGAAAGATTCAAAGGGGCTGTCCAAGTTACTGATAAAGCATGCTTTTCTGTTTAGATTCAGCACCTGTTTTGATATCAGATTGCATACCTTAATTCTGTCCATTTCTTCAAAACCAACAATCTTGTCGGTATTTTAAATTCATAGTGCTTAGCCAACTTGCAACTGTTTGCCAAAAGGCCTGCAATTTTAAATACTGGGGAAATAAGAATTCGTCATGAAGCAAAAGTGGCTGAGATGAGAACATAAAATTGCTTGCTCACAGGAGTAGTAGAAACATGTCTTACATAAAAATAATGCGAGAGGATATATTTTCTAAATGATCAAAATATTAGATTATTTTATGTCTTCCGTTTGATGAATGCTTGCTAAAACTTTAACTTCTTTTCAGCAAATGCATTGTCTTTCGTGTACCTACATTATTTTAATAAGATAAAGAATGTTAGGGCATCCTTACATGAAAAACTATAAAGAGTTTTAAAATAAAGGCATTCTTTTTCTGTAGTATAAAATTTTCTTCATTTCTCATTCATTTGTGGATCAGTGTGTTTTAAAACTCACTAACATTTTTAAACCGTGCTTTACATTAAATGAGATCACTAATGCACTGATAAAAGACTTGATTCAGCATTTCTTTTTCAGACAAAACTTCCACTGAAGTCTCTGGGTACTGGATTGTAAATCCCTAACTCTCAGTGGTAAACAGTTGCTCCCCAGAGTAGTGCTATTAAAGCCCTTGGGATGACTTGTGTGTGAGGCTGCTCATTAGAGTAAGGGGTTCACAATCTGCCAATGACCACAGGGGAGTTTTGCTTGAGGAAAAGACAGCAGGATCAGGCCTAAAGTTAAATAGCCACAGCCAAGTTCTGCCACACTTACTCGTGTTAAATAGTACCATATTGAGAGAGTAGTACTAATAAATAGTACCACTAATATCAGTGTGACTACTTGCCAAACAAGGTACTATTCAACATGAGTGAGGGTGGCAGAATCTAGTCCAAAATTATTAGTGTCATACAGGACCCTTAAGAAATCATGTTAGTTGGATCATATTAGTAAAGTCACATCAATGAACCTCCACAAGTGTGGAGTAGTAGGCAGTCTTCTCCAAAGAGAGATGAATGAAAAAGTGATTTCCTCCTCCTACATGTTTTCTTATCTCTCCATTGAAGAATGGGAAGCTTTTTCTGTAGCCATGCATACTTCTACATGAGCATCAGTGTTCATTAAGATTAGTATCAATAGCACGTCAAGAAGATTAACTTAATTTCTGTTTGAAAGTGACCAGGTCTCTGCAGACAGAATAGTTATATTCCTTAACAGAGCAAGACATCATCTGGTGATACAGAGTGTTGCTTGTATAATCTGAATATTTGCCTTTCTTTTTTTTAGTATAGTAAGTTCCTCAATGACCATACAAACTAAAACCTATATTAAATGTTATTTTGCTGTTTGCCTATTATATATGCTGTTATATTTGGAAATCACTGGTCAGTGGTGGTCTCTTCTTAAACTATTGCATTTGACCAGGCAATTTTATTCAGAGAATATTTTCTCTCAAAGCTAGAACATGAATGTGAATTTCAATTAGTGTAATTTCCATTGATTCTTGAAGGAGCATTTGCATTTATTTGCAAACACTTCTTCCTCTTCAAACCATTGCCATCAGATGATGCTTGTCAACTGCATTTACACTCAAATTAAACTAAAAACAATCCCATTAATTAAAACCCTGTTAGCAAACATAATTTAATATTTACTGACACCCGAAAAGGAATGCAAACACGTGTGTTGTTAAAATATTAATAATGTTAACATATTTAAATATCTAATCACTTGAATACAGAACATTTAAACAGCAATATGTATACTCAGTGCACACGAGTATTATGTGCTGAAGGATTATAACTATAGTGCTCAGAGAGGCTACACGAGATGTGGCTGTTAAAAGTAGAATAGCTATATTGGGATATCTGCTGCTCCTCACGTGCATGGATTACACCTATTAATGTCGACATAAGATAAGGTCCAAGTTTTCAGAAATGCTAAGCACCCACAGTTCTTACTGACTTCATTTGAAATTGTGAACACTCCTCACTTCTGAAAACGAGACTCTAAATGTTTTTTTTCTTGAACCAAGCACCAGTAGCTTGGCTTGATACAAGGAATAATATTTGGCGTGAGATTCTTTATCGCACAATGGTGTTCTGCTGTGGTTGTGGTATAGGAAAGAAGCTTCCTCCAGCTGTGTCTTTGTGGTCATGCAGCAGTAGCCCAGCTGCTCCTCATCCTCTGGGAATCAATGGCTGGTGGGTCAGCATAATTGCAGACCCCTTAGTCTTTACTCTGCCCCTTAAATCCCGACGCACTGTGATCCCCTCCACACGCCTTCCCATCTCCCAAACTGGATTCTGTGCAAAGGGTCCCCAACCCCTTCCCTTGCATAGTGGAACCACACAAGTTTCAGAGCATCTAGGGCTCTCAGTAGCCATAGTGGAAGGGGCAGGATTTGTCCCAGGACAATCACATTTGTATATAGAGCGGAAACTAAACCTCAATAAGTTTTCAGAAGCCATTGGAGTTGATATGGGGACTTGCTGCTATTCAATTAAGCATTACTTGACAGTCCAGAAAACAAATATGGTGTGAGGCAGCATCAAGAAGAGAAGAAAGTATAATATAAAACATATTGTAATGGCTCGGTGTATCAGGATGGTATGTCCTCACTTTGAATTCTGTGTTCAGTTTGGTTCCCACATCTCAGAAAAGATAAAGTAAAGAAGAGACCAAGCCCGGAGAAGGGCAGCACAAATGATGAGATGCATTGGTGAGATTCCAAATGAGAAGAGATGTAAAAGCCTAAGAATAATTAGTCTGGAAAGGAGAAAAATCATAGGAGATATGTTTGAGGAACGTAAAATAATAATATAAAGGAAAACTGACCACTTCTGTTTTAGTACAAAAACAAGGAGCCACTTTGAAAGGCTGTGAGACTGCATTCTGATGGCTTCTGAAACCTAGAGGACACTCAGGGCCTCGAGGGATACGTCTACACAGAGATAAGAGACCCGTGGCACAGCCGCAGCTGGCCTGGATCAGCTGACTCGGGCACGTGGGGCTCGGGTTGTGGGGCTAAAAATTGTTGTGTAAATGTCCAGCCCAAGCCTGAATGTCCACGCAGCAATTTTTCAGCCTCGAGCTCAAGCCCTATGAACCTGAGTCAGTTGACCTGGGCCAGCCATGGGTTTTTTATCCCTGTGTACAACATCCTAGAGGACTCACAAAGTCTCATGTGTGCTTGGGTTGAAGAGCAGTCTGCAAATACCAATGATCAAATGGATATGTAACTTGTCAGGATGAAAAAATGTATTTGATTAAGGGATTGTGATTCATTAGTAAACAGATCCATTAGCAAGTGAGAAATAAATTAAAATTGTGCTTAACCAGATGGTGTCAGTGAGCAAATTCAGACACCAACAGAGTGGGTTTACAGTATGACCACTGGAATAAAAAGAAGCAAGTTTGAACCAAGTCAAAAGACTTGAGTAAGACCATCAAATGTGAGTGTTAGTATATGAGAACAGCGAGGAGTTCCTGTCTAGATTTCTAAATTTAAGAGTGTTTTCACTTTTGTATGTGTGCAAAGTGTTTTGACAGTGTCTAGCTTACTAGAAAAACTACAAAACTCTGCATCTTCAGCTTCCTGACATATACTAAGGTATAATGTTTCCTATCTGTGTGGTTCTGGATGGAGTGGAAGTAATTGCTGATGATTTGCTAATTTGGGGTAGAAATGATCAACACCGCAATTGTGTAATGTTCTGTAGTTTGCCAAAGGAAAAAAAAATCTTAAATTAAACAGCAAAAATGCCAGATTTGGCCATTCAGTTGTATAGGACTCATACTCAGTTACAGAGGAGTTTGATTGCACCCAGGCAGTTGTACAAATGGAAAATCCTACTATTAAAGTGATCTTTCACAGATTCATGGACGTTAATCTATCTGAGTAAATTCACCCCTCATTTGTCATAATTAAGTGCTCCACTCAGAATGCTGCCTGTGGATAGTACTGAATGGCACTTGGGTGATTAGCAAAAGAGAAATTTGGGGCACTTAAAAAAAAGTTACAGTAATATTGTAATTGAGATTAACAAAGATCCCGAGTCTCAGTGCAAGCTTACATGGGTTGAGAGCTGTCCTTCCGTAAAATAACCCCCAGTGGGCTATGTTTCCAAAGCACTACAACATAACCAAGCTACGTTCAGACTGAAAAGGAAATGCAGATAGTAAATTTGGTAGTGGGTGATTTTATGAGCTGAAATCAGCTGATGTAGATATGGACCAAACATTATTAAAAGCAATGTTACAGAAACTATTGTGCAAAGCACTGCCTAGAATCCAGAAGATGATCATGAAATTTCTAGAGTAGTTGTTTAATATTGGCTGGCAACGAGCTTTTTGTAGTGGATGTGTTTTCAAGGGTGCCTATAAACATGGAAAGCCAGGAGCTGCGGGAAGAAGAATTTGAAGTAAATAATACTCAGGCACTCTGCATTTCCAAAAATAAATGTGACAAACTCAGATGAGAAATACAAAATGGCTCAAGGATAAAATAGCTTGAGGGAGTCATTTTAATTGGAAAACCAACAGAAAAATGACAGTTACTTGCAATCATAAAATCTTATTAGCCTGTGGAGATGAAATTATGGCAAATGATTGGATGCCCTGGGTGAATACCCTGGGTAAAGTCCTGGCCTTATTGAAGTCAATGGGAGATTTGCAACTGACTTCAGTGGGGACATGTTTTCACCCAGAGTTTTAATACAACACAGCATGAGACTAGGATGCTAAATCCGCAGTGCTCATAAGATATTGTGAGGCATAAGAACAAAACTTGAGATATCTTATTCCAGGCAACCATGAATGGATACCATTGAAGATAAATGGATGAGTGCAACTGGGGGAGGAGACTGTCAGGGAGCTGGTTACAAGTCCCCAATTTCCTGACCCATCTGTGAGCCCAGAGCAGGTTAGAGCAGCCATCTCAGAATACAGGCACCCATCCATGACTCTTGCCATAACAGAATTAATGTACATCCATCTGCATCCAGACATTAAATAGACTCTTAATTTGTCCCTCGCTTTAAATCTTACTTAGGAACAAATAGCACACTATTGACATATAGGGAATGCAATCCGTTTCTGTTGACAGATTCAGCCTGAAGTACCAAATTTCCTTGATGGGCATGCAAAGAGACTCCTGTCTGAAGAAACGTCTCCTGATATTTTCTCTTATCAAATCAAACTTTCTGTAAGAAAGACATTATAGGTGACATTTCCAGTCTAATACATAGGATTTGGAAAGCTCAGCTTTAATACTGTTCCACAGAGGACTTGGATGAATTCAGTCTTAATATGACAGAAAGATAATTTTAATAATTGCTCAGTTGAGTGCCCATCAGAACTGGGGAAATGCGATAATACTATCTGTACTTTTTAATGCCACCTTCTGTGATATTTAGATTTATAGCAATCATTTCAGTATATTTTGAATGAATTATTTGCTGCTCAACTTCCTAGGCAATGTAAAACTGTGTCGTTATTGAAGTATTTTATGATGCAATTACAGCATGTGAAGCTGTTGAATTTACTGATAAAGAATCAAGACTACAACTACTATAACTACTCCTAAAATTACCTCTCAGATAATTTTTCTCTTCTCTTCAGGGACTAAAAATATGATTTGATTCTTTTGGGTTAAAATTATTGGATATGTTTCCTGTAAAGATGTGAGAATTAGATAGAATCTGAAATAGATGAGAAAAACACTTAAAATATTTAAAATTTAAAGCTCTTAAAATTAAGTGGATATCACCAACTTGTGAGTGGCTACCTTGATTTAAAAAAAGCATTCTCATTCATAGGAAAGATGAAGCATTAAAAAGCCCCCACCTCTGACTAAGACTAATAACTCACATGTGTTGGATTTTCTCAAGGGTCTCGAAGGAAAGGAGTTGTATAATTCTATGACTGCTTTTTATTTGTGATTCAATCCACCTATTCACATAACTAAATTTTCTCATATTCCTAATAAGGGGTATCATTTATATACTCTCAGTGAAGGCTGACTAACTGACTGATCTCAAAAAAGTAGTTAGTGGGGACTCCTCATTGAATATGGGGTGATTCCTAGAGAGGTTCTACGGGGATTAGTACTAAGCGAGAGTATTCAGTGTTTTTATCAATGATCTGGAAATAAATATAACAGCTGATAAAATTTGTGGATGGCACAAAGATGGGTGGAGCAGTAAGTAACGATGAGGACAGGGCAATCATACAGAGCCACCTGGATCTCCTAATAATATGGACCTGTTTAAATAAAATGTGTTTTAGTACAGCCAAATGCAAGGTCATACATCAAGGAAGAAATGATATAGGGCCATACCTATAGTAGCATAGAATTATAGAAATGTAGCACTGGAATGGACCTTGATAGGTCACCTAATCCAATCCCTTGTGCTAAGGCAGGGCTAACTATTATCTAGACCAGTGGTTCTCAAACTTTTGTATTGGCGACTTCTTTCACACAGTCTCTGAGTGCAACCCTCCTCATAACTAAAAACACATTTTTTTATATTAACACTGTTTTAAATGCTAAAGGTATAATCCTATTGTTTAAAATGATTTTACATTTTCTCACTCCTTTTCAATGAAAACTAAAACATATTTTTATCAAATTATTGTTATAAGCAGAAAAGTTATTTTTTAAAAAAAATATTTACTGCTTAATACTGGGGAGTATGAAGAAGGGGGTTTGTCAATATCACTTTTCACAGCAGACTTAGTGCACCATTGCCACCTTTACTTTTGCACTGCTGCTGGTGGCGGGCACTGCTTTAAAGAGCTGGGCAACCGGAAAGCAGCAGCTGCTGGCCGGGTGCCCAGCACTAAAGGCAGCTCCGCTGCCAGCAGCAGTGCGGAACTGCAGAAGTAAGGGTGGCAATGCCATATCATGCCACCCTTACTTCTGAGTAATGTTTGACTTTGTGCCGAGAGGGAGGTTTATGGGGGGAGCTAAGGCAAATTTTGGGGTGGCTATAGCCCCCGCAACCCACCTCCCAGTGCCACCCCTGTCTGTGTGTCTGACTGTTAAATTATAAATTACTTTTTGGGCCAATCTCAGTGTTCTGATTGGTCTGCGGTTTAATGCAGCTCTTCAGCTGCTGACCAATCAAGCCCTCTAATGTTGTTTCAGTCCCACCTTTTTAGTCTCAGGACAACAAATCTGCGTGCACAATACTACAATCCCCAGTTTCAACAGGTGATAATACAAATATATATTCTGTCTAGGAACAACAGTTGCTGCATTATATATTTACAATGCTTTTTGAAGTAAATGCACTACTTTGTGATGGACAGGTGTGTGTAATTTTAAACACTAGATTTAAATTATATATTTTATAGCAGTTGCTCTCTGTTTCATGCATGTACTTGTGACCCCCACGTAATAACCTTGCAACCCTCTGGAGATGTCACAACCCCCAGTTTGAGAACCACTGATCTAGCCCATCCATGACAGGTGTTTGTCTCACCTGTTCTTAAAAACTTCCAATGACAGAGATTCCACAACCTCCCTAGGTAATTTGTTCCACTGCTTAACTACCCTGACAGTTAGGAAACTTTTCCTAATATCTAAACTAAATCTCCCTTGCTACAATGTAACCCCATTGCTTGATCTGTCCCCAGTGGATAAGGTAACAATTAATCACCCTCCTCTTCATAACAATCTTTTATGTACTTGAAGCCTATTAACATGTCCCCCCATCTGTCTTCTCTACTCTAGACTAAACAAACCCAATTTTTTTAATCTTACCTTGTAAGTCATGTTTTCTAGACCTTTAATCATATTTGTTGCTCTCCTCTGGACTTTCTCCATTTTGTCCACATCTATTTGTCCATCCCCAAAGTGTGGTACTCAGAACGGGACACAATACTTCAACTGAGGCCTTATCAGTGCTGAGTAGAGTGGCAAAATTACTTCTTGTGTCTTGCTTAAACACTCTGGCTAAGATAACCCAGAATGACATTTGCTTTTTTTGTAACAGTGTTACATTTCTTTACTCAGACATAGTTTGTGATCTGAAAGGAATTCTTAAGGGCTAAATTTTGGCATTTAGCCTCAATTCTGAGTTTAGGACATAGAAGAGCAACATCCATCCAAAGGAGTATCATGAATTATTCTGCTTCTGCAGCTCTCCAGAAGGAAGTAATTTATCTATACCCATTTAAAGCATGCAATATGTACCTTCCATCTCCTGCTGTGTGAAGGGCCACTAGACAGGTGAGATTAGGAAAGGTGGAACCATGATTCTGCCTGTTCTTTAACCCTCCTTTCCAGTGAGTTCACTGAGAGCAACTCAGAAGTGAACTTGGCCTGTATATCCCAGAGCACAGGTTTCAATTTCAGTTTTTCAAGCCAGGCAAGGGGAATGAACAATTCCTTATTCCCTTCCCCCTTCATCATGGCTATGTAAGGAAAAGCCACAATTTAGCGCTAAAGGATCACTTACCATATGAAGAGAAATCTCTATATACAAGAGAAATAGAACAATTCCAGAATTTTAGACAACTAGCCAAAATATGTATCTGTCTAAAATTCCGTAATTATTTTATTTCTCTGGTATAAAACATTGTGCTTTTTTATTTTTAAGTACCCTTTTTTTCTTGATTTAGATCCAAGGTTTTTCTGGGGGTTTTCAAATTTTCTCAAGGCTCTTTTTTCTCTCTCTCTTCTTTTGTTACACCATGAAAAGGAATAACAGGATGGGCCTTGAGCTCAATATTTATTATTGAATGATATGTATCTGAAATGTATAACTATAATGTTTAAAAAAAATCAAACCTCTGAAATTTCAATTATACCTTTAAAACCCGAAGAGAACAGTGAGTTACATACCATTTCAGAGAACCACTGTGTACTTAGAGGACTTTCTGTGATTCTTTAACAAAATGGTATTTAAAGTGCTCAATGTGCTTCTCAACTGGTTCTTTTTACCTGTGCGGAGCCTGAAGCTCTGGATGCAAAGTATTAGCTGTAGAACTGTCAAGCCTTATTTTAACAAGCAGAAGCAGCAATTGCTTAGGGGACAAGAATTCTCCACAAAATTTAATTGGGGTTTATTGAATAATTTTAAAACATGTGATAGGCCCTTTTCAAAAGAAGATGGGTTTGAGGATTTTTAAGTCTATATTTTATAATATAACATGGTACTGAAAAAAAAATCAAACTGAAGTGTGTTTCATATAATAACACTCCTAATCCAGACTCCTACTGGCGCTCCCAAAGGTCAGCCTTTCCCTGACATTTGAATCCGTTCATAAAGCTGAGAGCTATGAAATCTGTTTTCTTTACCTTGGTGACATTACTGGACATCTTCATTCCTTGTGGCAGGCCAAATCAAATGCAGGAGGGGTAGCTAAAGTGCAGCACTCGGTCTATACACCCGCTACAGTGTGGCCAGCCCCATTTTCAATACAGAGGTATAGCCCATGGAGACCCCAGTTATACTATATAGTATACAAGGTGGCATACTAAATGACATCTGGATATGAGTGGCCTTTGGATGTTAGCCTCTGCTAGTCGTACTTCCATAATTGTTAAAGAAGAGAGCAGCTATATCTTGTTCTATTTTATGCAAATTATGTGTTGCCTCTAGGCTTCTGAAAAGTTTCCAATGCATCCAATGCAAATTTCCTAATGTGACTAAAGTTTGGAAGACCCTGAACAACTGTGTGTGTGTGTGTGTGTATATATATATATATGCCAGGGTGCATATGATGATCTTTTTTAATGTGTACTCATAGAAAATAGCTTCTGTGATTTAATTTTTTTGGGTCAGATTCATTCTCGGTTTTACTTCAGTGAAGTTGTAGCCAGTATTCACTAAGGGTCTAATCTGAAGCCCACTGAAATCAATGGAAACACAGGTTACACTTTCCTCACAGTGATTAGTACCTTACTCCTC
The DNA here is from genome assembly GCF_026122565.2 of Emydura macquarii macquarii. Taxonomy (NCBI): domain Eukaryota; kingdom Metazoa; phylum Chordata; order Testudines; family Chelidae; genus Emydura; species Emydura macquarii. Next base: position 6,515,637 of record NW_027133667.1, read on the forward strand.
ATGTACAAATATTCATTTCAGTGTGAGTAAGGCTGGCAGAAACTGGCCATTAGCTGGGAAACAAAGCAATAATTAATGAAATTTTAGTTAAATTGTTATTAGTGGATAAAACTTTTAAAATGCGTTTGTTTTTTTTTTGGATATCTAAAAGAGTGAAAATGTTAATGTGTAATATCCTAAAGCTCTACACAAGAGAATTATCTAAAATCTTCTCCTCCCTTACTTGTGTCATTTTTCTTTTTCTCTGTGTTTGACTGTCTTGATGATCTTTGTTTTTGATTGTTTGCAGACATCTCAGTCAGTCTGCTAGCAGTAGTCGTCAGCTTCTGTGGGCTTGCCTTGCTGGTAGTCTCGCTGTTTGTCTTTTGGAAGTTGTGTTGGCCATGCTGGAGAAGCAAGCCTCTCATTTCTAATACCAGTAATATCCCTCAAAGCACCTCGAGTGCTCCTACTGAAGTTTTTGAAACCAACGAGAAAAAGGAAATTAAAGAAAATGGGAAACCTTCAGTGAAGGTACTTGAGGCTGCAATGAAAATTAGCCACACTTCCCCTGATATTCCAGCAGAAGTCCAGAATGCATTGAAAGAACATCTAATTAAACATGCACGCATGCAAAGACAGATCACTGAGCCTACATCCTCATCAAGGTAAGGAAAACTCAATTTTTTAGCAATTTATAGAGTATAGATAAGAGACGAAGCATTTTGTTGTGATTAAGGAATCAAATTTGGAGAGTTTTCAGTCCAGTGCTTACAAGTTTTAGATAAAACCACAATCATATTAAGCCAAAGCATCAACATTCTGGCAAAATTTTCAGTAAACAGCAATAATGAACACTCTCTGAAAAATGTTATTTAAATTAAATGATTTCATTATTTATAAATGCAAAGATCAAGTCTATGTCTGTTGCTACTGTACTTAAATATGTATTTGTACTTGTGACAATTTCCATAAAAACTTTTGTTAAGGAAGGATCTTTTAGGGCTATTTGCCAAAGCCAGGCAAGCATATCGACATAGTAGCATATCGACATATTCAAGTACAATCAGTAGATATATTTTTACAGCTCCATCAACTGAAAATTTGACTCATAAAATAAATTACAAACTTGTGGTTGATGCACCTTTCTTTAAGATGTGGATTGGCATTTTAAAAGGGTTAAAAATTCCAGACTCAACAAAATATACCTCTTTGTGGAATAGTCCTAAAACATTACATCTAAAGTACAGCGGGGAGGGTTTCAATAAATCTGGAGCATCTCTGAAAGCAATGGTACAATTTAGAGGATACCAATTTTTTGTCCATCTCAGGTACTGGATTATGTCAATATCTAGTGAACTAAACGTATACTGTGATACGTAGCAGTATCTGCAGTATCAAAGAATGTTTGAACTAGAATAGTATAAACTAATATGTAATGCATGTGAAACGTTTAAACGGTAAAATACAACATCACTCCCTACCTCTGAAAAAATGTAGTAATGCTTTTTGGACACTGAAAGTGAAAATGAAGGGTGGGGGAGAGAAATGTGTTGTGAATCATGACATAAATGAAAACAATAAATGCTAAATATAAAGTATTTCATTTTTACTCAATAAATAATTTGTACTATGTACACTTTAAACTGAAGCAAAGACACATGAACAGTTCAGGCAAATGCTGAAGATGTTAGAAGATGACATGTTGAGACAGATTCTGTCCCAGACAATGGCCCCTTTATGCCCTGTATATTGTACATAGGCAACCTTATTTTGACCTCGTTGTACTTTGTGCTTTGTACTGCTACTATTCCTGGCTATGAAGCAGCCATGTAAGGCTGTCATAAATCAAAACATTCTTTGAGGAAGTTCTCACTCACAGCAGGAACTGCGCAGTCCTCTTGAATTTCCCTGAATTAGGAAGGTGCACAAATATCTTAAAGCCTCTTTTTCTTCCACTCGTCTGGGTTCCAAGTCCAGTGTTCCACTTCCTAAGAGTCAGAGCACAGAATCTGATCTATTCGATGAAACTTTTTTAAAATGCTGGAGAGACATCCTCTAAATCATAAATGTCATACTGACCACAGAGGGACCAAAGTTGGTATGGTTTAACGCGACAAGAATATTACATAAAATAGTAAGATATTAATTGGAAGTTTCTTGCCCATACCATTGCTTCTCACATCCCAAAATCTCCATCAGGTAGTATAAAGTTCCAAGAAACATACATTAATAAATAGATAGAAGAAATATCTAGATGCAAAACAAACCCAAGCACTGTCTGGGTACCATATAGGAAAGGAAATAGCTCCTAGGGTCCTGATTCAAAGCTCATTTGAGTCCATGGAAATATTCCTGTAGACTTCCAATAGAATTTGGATCAGACCCAAAAACCATAAAAAGTCTCGGAGCTAGGGACAATCTTAAGGAACATAAGCAGTATTTTCTCCTCTTCTCAGTTGTATCATCTGGCAGTGTTTCTAGGAGGTCTTTCTCTCTTGCCCATCCCAGATTATTAAGGGGAAAACTTCACCCAAATGGGCCTTTGATTTCTTCTGGCTTTGGAGCTCCCATTTGACAGTAGGATCTTTGAAGACATAGCCCTTTTAGAGTCCCTCTGAAAGCTGAGTGTCTATCATACAAAATACTTGCTTGTGTATTTTTAGAATCAGATCCCTCATCAACATTTCACAGTAGCTTTCTACATGGTCCTTTCTATCTTTACAAATACGTTTTTCGCATTCCTATACTTGTCTCATATAGCTCTTTGCCTACTGCTCCTTGAACCTCTAACATTCAGTGATGGCATTATTGTGATCCAGAGATTTATATATCAGAAGAGAAGACAAAAAAGGTAAATTCTCTGGATTGCTCAGTCCCATTTGTGCCACTCCTAGCATGTGGCTCCAACTTCCTTGCTGGGATACCTGTAGTGGTAGAACAATCCCTAGTAGGCATAGAAGTGGCATAGCTGGCTTCCACACCACCCTCAGTAGAGGCATTATTCAGGGAGGAGCATGTCACAATAGAAAGTGAGTGGAATGCACTGCTCTCTGGCTAGGCTCAGCTAGCAGACGGTCTAACAGGAAAGTTTGCCAGATGGCTAAAGTTAGAGTACAAAGCCTAAGCGTCTCTAGCCTGTACTGGAGCAGAGAACCAGGGAGTATAGCCAGCTCTCAATAGCCCCCATCACCTCTGCAGAACTGAAATTAACAGCAGAGAATCTGGACAGGAGTCTGTCATGCAAATAAAATACATCTTTTTCTCTTCTTGCTTTAGTTAATTATTAATAAAACAAACTGCATGATATTAACTTATTATAATTATAATCATATAATAAATTATTCAAAATCTAACAATGTGTCCGATCATAATTTCTGGATAGTGTTTTTAACACAGAGACATGTTCGGGAAAGTGATGTTTCTCAGCTTAACTGGAACATTTTATATCATTGTCATAGATTGTACTAATAGGAAGAAAGTTTGCTTATTAAAAAGAAGTCACTCTTCACTCTCTTGATCCCAATTAAGCAGTAAACTATAACAGTTTGAGCATTTCTGCACCACTGTTGCACCTCTTGTATATATTTTGGCTTTGTACCTTCATGCACTTGAGAAGTACACTCACTAGAAGGCTCCCTGATGTATGTTCTTGCTTTTATGATATGGCTCCTTAAAACTGATCGTTTACATTTGCAGAAAGAAAAAAACTTTAAAAACATAATTTTAAACTATTTATTGTAACATGGGCACCCATTCTGGAGTTCTTAGTGGGGAGTAAGTTACAAACACCCTTATCTACATTTTTTTTTTAAATTTCATCTAACTACTTCTTTTAAAAAGCTCTTGAATTGTTCGGTCTCTTTCCTCCCCAGGATACCAGAAGTCCTTTCAGAAACAGTTTGTGGCCCTTTGACCATTTGCAATTTCAGTTTAACTACTGAAAAATCTAAACTGAGCTTATTAAACAGCCCCTGATTTAGTTCGCTATAACAGAAGGTGAGAATTGAAACTAGTCAGAGATACAATCCAAAGCATCTCTAAAAGAGAAGCTGGTCTTATAGTGGAAATTAATAACTACTTCTTTCCTACTTCATGACACTCCCAAGTCAGTCCCCCTTCAACCCAGCTTCTTTCTTTCTTTCTTTCTTTTTTTTTTTTTTTCTTTCTTTCTTTTCTTCCTCCAGCCCATCTGCTGAGAGATTAACTAAATAAAAGTTAAATTTAGAGTAGCTTTTGTGGTAGAGGTGATTTGCTTTTTAAAAAATTAACCAAAATAGGGAAAGTAAGGGGGCAGCTAAAATCTGCGGGGAGGCAGCTACTGCATAGGGGGGCGAATGGAACACTAGGAGGAGACTCAGATTCCATTCTTAACTCTGTCACTGACTCACTGTATGACCTCAGGAAAGTCACTAAGGCCAAATCTGCAAAGATGACTTCTATTTTGGGTGCCTCCATTTTTGGGTGCCCAAGTTGACGTGCCTACAGGCAGATTTTCAGAGGTGTTGAGCTCAGAACTCCCACTATATTCAATATAGATATAGCAAAAATAGAAGAGTTTCAGAGGTAGAAAAGAAAATCATTAGTGAAATGGAGAGACTTCCGTATGAGGCGATATTGAAAAGACTGAGACAGTTCAGTTTAGAGAGGAGAGGAATAAGAGGGGAGATGATAGAAGTACACAAAATAATTCATGGTACATTGGGTGCACCTATTTACCTTTTTTATAATACAAGACCAAGGGAATTTTCAATAAAACTGAAAGGCAACAAATTTAAAGCTGATCAAATGGGAAAAAAATACAATGCAAAATTGACCAATGGAACTCATTACCACCGTAGGATTCAGACTAGGATTCTAGGATTGAAAAAAGGATTAGAGCATCATAGTTACATTAGATGTGATTAAAAATAAGAGAAAGAAGCCTTTATGCTTCATGGCTGAAACAACCACTAACAGACTAATTTACTGCCTTATAATTTCATTGAAAGTCTTCATATCTTTATATCACGCAAAAGGAGAAATAGGAGTGTCTGAACTGTCTACTCTATACTATTCATTATTTTATAATTAGTTTATAACTTAAATGTGCTTTCTCTGTGCAAGTTAATAATCCTGTATTAGGCTAAGTAAACTCTGAGTCAAAGCCCAAATAAATTATTACTCTTTATTATTTGTACTACAGAGGCCCCCACTGGAAAAGCAGCCCTATTATGCATAGGGGCCTTGAAAAGCTTATAATCTAACTGGACAAGATTGGGAGAAAAGAAGTATTATCAAAACCCACCTCCACCTCCATTTTACAAATGAGGAACTGAGTCACAAAGATCTTAAAGCAAAATACTTAAGCATTTCCTTAAGTCCATCCATACTCAGAAAGTACTTAAGCATCTGCTTATGTTCCATTATATGAATTAATTTAAACACACATTTAAAGTTAAGCATGTACTTATATGTTTGGGTAAATTGGGGAGTAAGTGAGTTGCCCAAGGTTACATAGGAAGTCTGTGAAAGAGCTAATAATTGAACTCATATACCCTGACTCCCAGTCCACTGTACCATCCCTCCTCTCTTATTTCCTTGGATGTGGTTCTGACTGAGATAACAGAGAGCACTGTCATGTTAAATAAAATAACAACAACAACAATAATTATATAACAATTCATATTACTATAGGAAATATCTAGTGAGTAAACATTTATGACACAAAGTTTGTTTTCTCATCTGAGTTGAGGAAATCATGCTTGGAGGGATATGGAGGCTGGTGTTAAGAGCTTTGAGCTCTTCTGATGAAAAATGCTATACAAGAGCTAGGTATCATTATTTATGATGAGTTTAGGGGCAGTCGTGAATCAGAATGCATGGTCCTGCACACTCTCGTCACTGAAAGCCATTGTAGAAGTGTGAGTCTGTAACTGTGCAGCAACTCCACAGTGTGATTGGCTGAGATCCTTGCATTTCAGTGTAACAGCCATTATTAATACCTATGTTACTGCAGAAAAAAGGAACATAACTCTGTTGCCATGACAACAGTGAAGCACCTTAATAATTAAAAGAGCAATTAGCTGGCTTGTTGAAAAGTGGTGACTCAGAACATTCACTAGATACTGTGTAATTAGGGAATTGGCTTAGCAGAGTAAAAGTGCTACTGAGCTTTGGTTCCCACTGAGAGCAATCTTACAGCTGCACTGTTTTATTCAGTGACACTTAAACGCAATGACTAGTTTCATTGGAGGATATTATAAGGGGAGTGGGGAAGGAGTGTGTGTAAATGCTTTGAATTTTGAAAGGACTCTGGCAACTTAGAAATTACAGTTGTTCGAAAAATGTTACCTACTGGTTTTACAAATACTACCTCAGTTTATTATAAATTCAAGAGAGCTGAGAAATTTTTTTTTTTGTATGTTTCCGGTTTGCTTGCTTTGTTCTTCTGACAGCAGTTTGTTTCACAGTTTCCCCTGCAGAGTGAGATTCTCCTGTTGTTGTTTGCGTAGGTTTTAACATACAATAGGGAGGAGAAATACATTTAAAAAAAATGTGTGATTGTAAAAAAAACCCAAAATTTGCAGGCAGACTCAAGGATACCTGAAACTATATTTAACTTATTTTTAAAATTTGATTAGAGTTCAGTTTGCGGGTTTTTCTCTGATGCAAAAAGGTTTGTGATCAGAAGTGTGTTTTATTCATCTAAATTACAGGTTTGAAATACCTGGATTTCCTGTAACCAGTTCAAATCGAAATTATGGTTGTATTGAGAAGGCTGTGCCCTTCACTGAACACCGCTATGGTATCCAGAAGGGAAAATGTTCTTGTTAATTATTTAATGACTGCAGATTGCCCCCTTGGTGCAGCACTCAATGGATCCACAGCAGTTTTGTGCATTTTGCAGCCTCTACCATACAGCATAAATAAGAATATTTTCCATGAAATTAGTCATGATAGTTTTCAAATGGACAATTTGCATTCCTGATTTAAAGAAATAAACAGACAGCTGTGACTCCTCTTGGTTTTAGCATGCTGCACAGTTGGGGACTAAGCAATCATGCATTTACATCTGGTATTAATAAGTAATAGATTGTGGAAACAAGAGGAAATTCTGACAGTTAAATTGGTTCTTAATGGTAGCTAAGTATAAATATACTCATAGGAATTATCTATGAGTTTGTTACAGCACAGCTTACAAAGGTGTTAATATACTAGAAAATGTTTATAATGGTAGAAAAATAAAATGGACGTTTAGGTTACACTGAAGTCTGCACCAGATTAAATATAGTAAGTATATTAGCCTACATTTTATACTACTGTAAACCATATAATAGGCCGGATCCTGTTCTTCTTGAAGGCAATGGCAAAATTCCCACTGTTATTGTAGACAGCATAGGGCCTTAATTATTATGAATGTGCTATTCTGCAATCTAAGTTATGAGGTATTAAAATAATTTATTTTGGTATCATTAAGTGAATTCATCTTCTGACACACTGTAGGGTGAATAGGAAAGCAGGAAAAATGGAACATAAAAATGTCTAATAAAGCTTTAAATTGTAGAACAGCTAGAATTAAATGTTAAAACACCAGTGGAGAAGCCAGCTATAACCTCAATCCTGCAAAGATTTAAGCAAGTGTGTAAGTTTTTGCAGGATCAGGGCCTATACTGGCAAAATGCTACATGTTTGCCTGGAGGCCTAGGACCTTATTGTCTTTTCAGATCTCACAAATTGAAAAGTGTTGAGCCTGGTAAATACTGAGATGGGAAACCTCCAAGGAATGTCCAAGAATTATAGGAAGTGTTGCAGATGAGTGGTGGGTGGTACTTTTTCCTGTGAAACAACACTGTACTAATGCCCCAGCCATGGGTCAGTGTTAGAGTTACTAATTTATGAGATGTAAAACTGAAGTCCTGATCACTTCTGATTTTTTTTTAAAAATCACATGGTCCTTACCATACACACAAAGGTATTCATTTACAATGATGTTTTAGCCTTACTGAAGTTCGGGGAGTCCTATAATTCCTATTGCAACTTCATGTGCACATTTTTCAAAACAAGGCATGTATTGTATTGCTGGAGAATTGGGACCTTTGGGATAAGAAGTTTCATTTTCATGTAAAATGATGTTGTATGATGCTAATGGTAATTTTCCTTTCAAGATTGGTTTTCCACAAGTGTTACAGGAATCTTTGTTTTTAAACCTAAGCTTTGATTTGTTTGCAACGTTGTTTTCTATTTTTATTTTGGGGTGGAGGGGGAGCCCATACATTTTCATGGAGATAATCCAAGCTAATTTTTTGTGTGTGCAGGCACAATTCTTTCAGGAGGCACTTGCCAAGGCAGATGCAAGTGTCCAGTGTTGATTTTAACATGGGGACAGATCCAATTTTACAAAGGGGAGAGACAACAACCAGCATTGGGCGAATAAAACCAGAACTCTACAAACAGAAGTCTGTTGATTCGGAAGGCAAGCAAGAAGATGTCCAAATCTGTGGGAAACTCAACTTTACTCTCCGGTATGATTATGAAAATGAACTCCTTGTTGTTACCATTGTCAAAGCCTTAGAGCTACCTGCGAAAGACTTCACAGGAACATCAGACCCCTACGTTAAGATTTACCTTCTTCCAGACAGGAAAAAGAAGTTTCAGACACGGGTTCACAGAAAGACTTTAAATCCTGTCTTTGATGAAACCTTTCAGTTTCCTGTAGTCTATGATCAGCTCAGCAACAGGAAATTACATTTCAGTGTATATGATTTTGACAGATTTTCTAGACATGACATGATTGGGGAAGTTATTCTTGATAACTTTTTTGAAGTCTCTGATCTCTCCAGGGAAGCCACTGTGTGGAAAGACATCCACTGTGCGACCACAGTAAGTAATGTGTCCCAAAAGCGTTCACACTGATGATATTTTCGTTTCTCCTTTGTACTTTATGCAAGCGTATACTGTCTATCAGCATAGACTGGGGGGGAGAGGGGAAAGAGTTGCCAGTCTTTTCTTTTGAGCGTAGAAAATAAGATGCTTGGGAAGCCAGGAAATGTAATTAAAAAAATCTCTTCTGGGAGCATATAGTTACTCTCATAACACGCTATACAAATGGAAATTAGGTTTCTTAAATCAGTCAAATAGCCCTACATGTCGCTGTTTAATGGGAACAGTTAATATTTTCCTATTAGCAAAACATATGTACATTTCCACTTTGTCCTTCAAAATGTTCACGTACTAACATGCCATGAAGCCACCATGGTGGTATTAACGGCCTTTCACATGTTGGAATCTAAATGAAAAAAGTGATGGAGGTTAAGATGGTCCAGTGTCTAAAAGGATTTCTAACAGCTGTCCCATGCACATGGTTCCCTATATGAAATATCTACTTATTATTTGTTGCTAATCTCTACTGTAGTCGCTTCATGTTGATGGCGAGCAGAAGGCTATATGGGGGAGAGTTTGGAAACAGAGAACTGGTTTATTGTTTCCAGTGAGAATTGTACCCTGTAGAATTCATCTGTGAACAGTAGCAAATAAGTGACATGCTACAACTACTAGGAAACACTATCTCCCAGCTTTATCTTTACTAACCAGAAGGCCAAATTCATCTTTTTCCATTTGGAATCAATAGATGGTTTCAGAAAACAAATCAGTTTGGTTTTCTCTAAAATACTCCACTGTTCATAAGGAAACTTCCTGTTATCTCCTTGTACTGCGGTATCTAAGTCGCTCTGAGCCATATGCTTTCATTATGCTTTTTCAGTATGAGGTGGGCTGCTGTCAGTGCTGCACCCAAGATTTACTGGGTCTAGGAGACGAAATAGTAGCAGGGTTGTTCCCTCACAGGTGGGAGCGCTATGCCGTTCTCTATGTTTTCCCCCTTTCTCCCAGAGGACTCACCCCCTTACCTTTTCTCTGTCCCCCATTTATTATTTTTCTCCTTCCCCCTTCACATTGCTGGCCTTGCCTTCCTCCTTCTGTTTACTGTTTTCTCCTTTTCTCTGCCCTCTTTTTACTCCTTTTCTCTCATATATCCCCTTCTCTCTCTATCCTCATTTTTGTTCCTTTCCCTTAATTTTGTTTTTACCAGCCCTCTCTCTCCCCTTGATTCTGCCCCATTTTTCTGTCACCCTCTTTCATCTTTTCACATCTCCCCTCATTTGTGTCCCCTGTGGCCCTGTTTTTCCCCATTCCCAGTTGGCCTTCTATTTTGCACCCTTTCCATGAACTCAGAGTAGCCAAGGGCTGCTCAGGGCTTCATTTCACTCTCTCTCCATGCTGCCTAGCACCCCCATAGCAGTCACCTGCTGCTGACTCTCTTCTACAGCTGCAGCTGCTAAGGGCATCACCATTTCAGTCTCCTGTCACTTTTGCATTTAGTGAGACACTATGTTGCTCTATAGAGCAGTGCGACAGCTCTGACCCACCACTACAGGTACCGATGAGTACCAGCGTCTCATGCACAGGACTGGAACGACGGTCTCTGCTACCTCCACTGTCCTCCCTGGTGTCAGCCCTGGTTGTGATATTGTGTACATTTTAAAGGTTCATAGATAACATTTAAAATATTTCTTGGCTGAATATGAAATTGTTTTTTTACAATCTTCTTACATATCCTCTTGAGCCTATTATTTTATTTGTAGAAGCCCATTTTTGAAGGTTGGCCTGCTTCATGATGACGATAATGCTTTGCACTGATATAGCACCTTCCCTCCAAGGATCTTGAAGGATTTTTCAAACAGTCACTAATTGTACAAGTGTAGGATGGTTTGTTCTGTTAGCTCCATCTTCTGTACAATAACCAGTGGAGTAAAAAAATAAAAGATTTAAAAAATCACCCATATGCATTTTAATTATTTCCTCCTAAACGAAGTGATCAGCTTGACTGGAAGTCTAAGCAAGAGCTGGGATATTGGGGTGAGCTCATGCAATTTTCTTAGAGGCATGGATTGGCCGTGTTACAGACCACAGGCTACTAGCACAGGCTACAGCAGTCATGCCTCCTCTCTCATGTGGGCTGACAACTTCTCTTTTCCTTTGCGCTGACAGGTCAAAGCATGGAGTGGGGGCCAGAATCACCCTCCCCTTTTCTCTCTCCCCCTCAGGGCAGGCATATCTGGGTACTGCGAAGTTCAAGTGGGTGGTAGTGCTTGAAGGTTCTAGTTTTTGGGTGCAGCTGAGCGGTGCAAATCTGAGTAGGTTACAGCCATCTACTTTCTTTCTGATCATAGGTCCGGTACCAGTGCCTCTCATGAGTTAATGGTCTGCCAAAATATTTCTCTGGCTTAAAAAGTCCATGAAACAGTGGATCTTAAACATGGAACGGAGGGACGAGCCAATGGTTAGGGTGCTAGCCTCGGCAAGGCCGTAATTAAGGCGGGGTGAGCAGAGCCGTCGCCCAGAGCACAAAACTGTGGGGTCAGAAAAATGGAGTGGAAAAATGGCCCAAAAAACCTGGGGAGGGGGTGAAAATATGCTTGCTCACCCCGGGCACTAAAGTGCCTATTTACGGCTCTGAGCCTTGGATCTGGGTTCAATTCCCTGCAAACTACTTGGATGATGTTGGGCTTAGTCTGTCTATCTGCCTCAGCTCCTCGTTCTGCAAAATAGAAGTGATAGTATGGCACAGAGGTGTTGTGAGGATAAATGCGTTAAAGATTGTGAGGAGCCGATGTTGTGGTAATGGGGGCCATTTGAGTACCTAAGGTTACATCTACACTGCAATTAAACCCCCCTGTCTGGCTCATGTCTGCTGACTTGGCTTTAAAATTGCAGTATAGACATTCGGGCTTAGACTGGTGCCTGAGCTTTGGGACCCTGCAAGGGGCAAAAGGGTCGCAGAGCCCGGGCTCCAGCCCAAGGCTGAACGTCTACACCGCAGTTTTACAGCCCCGCAGTCCCAGCTCGTGTCAATTGACACAGACAAGCCACAGGTGTTTAATTGCAGTGTAGACGTAACCGTAGACGATAAACTAGCATGAGTGTCACCCTAGCTAATACATTTGGTTTAGTATATTAAATATGTGAAAGTTCAGTTAGTCATACAAACGGGAAAAAGAAAAACGCTCATTTTAGCTCTTTTAGCTTATCTAATCGGGCATTTGAGACCCACACTGCTGCTGTTGCATCTGACAAAGTGGGCTTCTGCCCACAAAAGCTTATGCCCAAATACATTTGTTAGTCTTTAAGGTGCCACAGAACTCTCGTTGTTACACGGCTGCTGATTTCACATGCAAATCTGACTAAATTAAGTAGAGAAAATATCAGACTATAATATCTGAATAAGTCCAACATCTTCCTCTTGATTGAGGAAATAGTCATGCTGTCAGCAGCAAATGGGACTCAAATGGTCCTTTAGACATTAAGTGGAATTACAGATGAGGTACAAATATCAGCATCTCTTTAAGTTTCCAGTGAACACTCTGGGCTTAAAACTTCACTATTCCTTTTGGAAATCCCAGCTTTCCATTGGCATAGGCCCTGGTCCAGCAAAGCACTTCAGCACCTATTTAACTTTCATATGCTTTGACTTCAATAAGTGCTTTAAGAATTTACTGAACTCAAGCCCTATGCCATTGTTGTTTAATTATTATTATTTCTGCTAGGTTTTGAGAGATCTTACATTTAAATGTTCACTGGTCCTTTAGACCAGGCAAAAATGCAAACCTTTTATTAATCTTCTTGGACTTCTTTCTGAGCAGACTAGAATGTCGTATCAAATGGTGCTACTGGGAGAGACATGCTAATGTGCATGTGGTTGAAAATTATTGTTGTTCTTGGCTTCTGACATTAGTACAACTCCCCTCAGCACAGAGGGACAAAGCCACCTAATTACAGTGCTTAGTTTACTGTGTTAGTATCCTATTTGGTGTTAATGTACCACTCTTTTACAATTTCACATCATAAGTGTATAGTTTAGGAAGGAGCAGCTGTGTTCTGAACTTCAGTCACTCAGCGAGGAGGTTATACCTATAAGCACAACTTTACTAGAACAAATAGCCTGTTTCTTGAGTGGCTGAAATATTTTTATAAGCCACTACCAGTGAACACATGAAAAATAAAGTAATTTACAGTTATGTATAACCATTTTGGGATTTTATAGACTTATTGAATCTTTGAATTATTAACAACAGTTTTTCAGAAGTTGACTGGGTTATTTTTACTGGCAAACTAAAACTATACTCTACTAAATCATTAACATATACAATCTTGAATGCCATGAATCTACCATGAACTTGTGTTTTGGATTGTTTGGGAGTTTATTTGAGCTATTTTATATTCTTGAAAATCAGGTTAGTTATAATGATTTCCAATACTTACACTGCAGAAACTGTTGGGGCCAATTCTGCCCTGGGTGAAGCAATGCTTAAGTGGATGAGTTGGGGAACTTATGCTCTAAGAACCTATTCAAAAGTCTAGTGAAGTCAATAGTAAGATACCAAAAGGCTTTGGATCAGGCCAGTAAAGTCCATAAGATTTGTGTCATGCCTTGAGAAGTAGGCGCTCAAGCTGACTCAGCAGACATTGAGAGTAAACTTTGCACCATGAACAGGTTTTTTTTTCTTATGCACTGTGCTGCTCCCTTTACTGCCATGAATGTAGAATGAGAAAAGCAATGTTTGGTTAAGTGAATGTGCTTTAGTGGAAATATATTTACACCAGAAGCTGGCCTTCCCAAATTAGTGATCAGAAGATAATTTTGAAAATTGAATATCTGGAGCAGGAATAAGGACCTTACTCAGCTCAGACTACTCCAGATCTTGGGGAACGAGACACCACCCATAGACATATTTCTCTGATGCCTCCCCCACATCTCTCCAATGTTTTGGACTGTATTATTTGTTTTGTGGGGTTTACTATCTCTGGCTCAAGGGTCTGGGCATGCTTTCCAGTACATAGGAAGCATGCCTAGAGATTTACTGACACTGTAGGTAACTGGGAGCCAACCCTAGGTCTGGATCTGGGGATTGGTGCAACACTCACCAAATACAGGGTGAGTGGTATCTCCTCAGGCTTTCAAGCCCTCCCAGGACCACCTCCCTCCTTACCTCCCATAGCCAAATATTCATGTCCTGTTCTTCAGTAGAGTAAGGCTAAGAATTCCCTTAGTCCCTTATTCTACATGAAAAGATTCCTACTTGGGGATACGATTTCTGGTGGCAGAGCGCTCTTGGTTCTAGCAGACAAAGGCATAACTGTATCCAATGGCTGGAAACTGAAGCTAGACAAATTCAGACCAGAAATAAGGTGAACATTTTAAGAGTGAGGGAATTAACCATTGAAACAATATATCTAGCAATATGATGGATTCTTTATCACTCCAAGTCTTTAAATCAAGATTGGATGTCTTTCCAAGGGAGAGGCTATGGTTCAACCAGGAGTTTTGGTTTGCTGTAGGAAATACTGGGTGAAATTCCATGGTCTCTGTTATGCAGGTCAAACTAAATGGTCCTTTCTGGCCTTAAAAATTATGAATCTATGAATTACTACAATGACTGGGTTTTTCTTGCTCCTAGTAGTAAGCTGCAGCCATTTTACAAATTTTGAAATCCAAGTTGTATTGATTAGTTCTGATTGGAAAAACAGGCCACCTGTTATTGTTCCCTGATTGGATTAAAATAACTTTTAGAAAGTAGTGTCTGGTAGTGACTGTTTAGGAGTTTCATTAATAATATCTGATATTCACTTAAAGTTAACCTGTTGCCTTGAACGTTCCTGTTTGTAAAATCATTGCCCAAAGCATTAACAGAAAGTAAACACTGGAAAAACAATTTTAGTAAAATTTGAGCAAACATTTATGAAAAAAATGTTGAAGTATTCACCATCCTCTAAATAAAACAAAGTGAATAAATATAAATTAATCAGTCCATCAGTACCTCCCCTTATTTACTGAAATCGTCACTGAAATAATAAAACACTGGCTTGGTTTGAAATGGATCAAAGTTTTAAAGAATTTATAACTTAGCACTGATATTTATGTAACACCTTTCATTCTGGATCTTCAATTAACTTGAATGTAGTTTTCCTGGCTCACTGTGTTGTTCAGCTTACTGCCTCTCATACCCCCCCCCCCCCCCACACCCCCTCTCTCCAACTATAATGGACATATTCATTTGCGAAAAGATAATGCATAAGTTGGAATCTTCATCCAGTCACAGAAATTTTATAATAGATGTGTAACAATATGTTATGTACAGAAGATAATTTTTTAATACTTGCATTAATTATACTACAGAAAATATTAATTTTATTATGTCATTTTCTCTTGCAATACACAGCAGAAAATAGCTATCTACAACATTGATACCTAGGTAATATTTACTACACATAGGAAAACTGAGGTTTTTGTATTTATTAAATAAAATCTATAAGAAATTCAATGCATTTTGCAAGCATAAGGTTTTACTAATATGTACGTACAGCTGTCAGTTTAGAGATGGAGGACTTCAAAGATTTTATGTTAAATTTCTTAGTGTCTATATATCAATATATATAATTTGATAGAAAAAAAAATGTCACATTAGGTTCCCTGCCTACGTGTAGAATTGTAAGTTTTTAATATAAAGAACTGAATTTGGATACCAGACTATCAACAGGTAGAGGTATGCTATATAGTGGTCTCATTACAGGACTTGGAGCAAGAAACTTTTGACTCCTAGTCCAAGCTACAACAATGACTCCTCTGTTCTTGGATAAGTCACTAATATTTCTGTGTCAAAGTTTCCCCATAGGTAAATTGGAGATAGTAATGGTGCAAGATATGAATCCTTATAGACACCATATAGCAAGTGAAGATTAAAACCAAGAGCTAACATATATTTCTCACAGCAGTGATATGAGATTAATTATTGTTTGTAAAGCACTTTGAAGATGAATAAGTGCAAAGTATTATTGAATAGGGTGTAGGTATTTGGGTACCAAATTTTTTTTTAAGTAAGCATTCACATTTACTTCTCTCTAGATTCATTCAGTCTTCAGATGTTGTCCTTGTAGTTATGGACGGAGGCTAACGGACATGCCGATGTTGTTTGAGCTATTAGCAGCTTTTAATACCAGCAAGCGCTGCCTTCAGGGCAAAATGTAAGATCCATCTCCTTGGCCCAGCTTCACAGAATAACACTAATCTCCAAATAGAATAACTAAGTCAATAGATGATACTGGGAAGGAAAAAAGGAAAGAAATTTATGTGCACGGAATAAGGGGAGAAAACAAAATATCATCTGTGGTGATGGTTTGAAAAGAATAAATCCCAGCGAAAGTCAATAGGATTAGTGCTCTTGCCTCCCTGAGGCACTTTGGAAAAGCCCATCCTGTAACTTCATTTTTTATAAGGTAATTTTTATAAGGTACTCAAATACCATGATGATGAGCTCATAATATACAGACAGACAAACAGTTGGTGAGTTTGGGTCCTATGTAGTCTTTTGTTGAGATGACAGTGGTGCCTCTAGTGCAGTTATGATTTTTTTAACAGAATTCTCAGAGCAATTCTATCTGGCTTTTGGAGGCCAAGCCCTGTCTCCTTTTTAATTTCCACCCAACCCATAACATAATCTTATTTGTCAGCATTGTTTTATTAAGGCCCTGATTGAATATTTGAATGTGCAATTACTCTGTATATTAAAAATCATTCAGACATTTTTGGTGGAAACCAGGAACATTCAAATGTCTCTACAAATCAGAAAACACATATTTTTTCCACTTTCCTGTCATTTGAAATTATCTCAGGACCTGATTCTGCCAGCCTTCTGTTGAAATTAATGGAAGTATTCCAGAGTAAGGTACTGGTCAATGTGAGTAAAAGCAACAGAATACGGTCCTAAAGTAATTCTGGTTTTCAAGATATTATTTTATAATGTAACACTTAGCGACTGTGTATCAGAGCTAGCGGACGCTGCTGGAGTATACTGTGTATGAGGGAGACGAGGCTGTTGTAGGTATTTTTAATGTCATCTTGTGGAACTGAAAAAGGGCCCACTATTTAATAAAATAGCTTAAATTAGATTCATTTGGAAAGTGAACGAAAAAGTGATGATGATGATGAAGGTGTGTAGAATGTTTTACTAGAAATCTAGATAATGGCATATAAAGGTGGAAAAGGCTGCCCACAAATATTTTTACTATTTTATTGTCTCACAATATCTAAAATAAAAAAAGCATTTACATTATATTTAATAGAAACGTCCTGGTAAAGTGATTAAATATTGAGTAATACTAACCTATGTGGTTATTCATTCCTTTTGGTTTTCATTGTAATAATCTGGATGGTATTAATGTCATTATTAACTGTATTCTTGGGAATGTCCTTTGTAATTCAGTACTAAGTAAATGGATCGTTATTTTAATATTAGTAATTAATCACCAACTAGCATAAATAAAAGGACATAGATGTTATGAGGGTTTGGAACTTTAACTAGCACATGGCAATAGTAAACTGAGAAATGCTGCTATAGGAGTGTATTTGAGTTAGCTCGGAAGCTGAAAAACCAGAGAGGGAACAACCCTGTGACAATACAGTAACTGACTGCAGCTATGGTCAGAAAAATGATCAGGTAAAAATGACACCTTCTTACTTCACAGATCTGCTCCCTGTTTGCTTTTTGCTCCTGTTAGCCCCATAGAACCTGCTAAACTACTGGGAAGTGAGACTGAATCTGTCCCAGCTCTCCCATCAACACAATTACTAAATCCTTATTGCAATATCTTTCTCTGGAGGTATACAGGCTTTGGGTTACCTCATTCGGAATAGAGTTACTGGTGATGTGTCAGAGTAGGAATGAGCATTGCTTGATTCTCCCATTGAGTTTGCGGGGATTGCAGCTATAGAACTGTGTTTTTAATTGTGTACTGAACAAATTTTATATGGAAACCGTTGCGAACAACTGGGGAAACCCCTAAGTCTGTGTCTGAGTGGGAAAAGGTGAAGCTTTATCCAGCAACTAAAGCCCTAAGGACCACGTCATGGCCCATCCTGTGCACTCCACAGGAGATCGAGGGGGTATAAGACACCTCCTTACACCTTTGCACTGGTTACCTGCATCATGTATAGCTAGACAACAAGAATAACAAGACAATGATAGTCTTTCCACTGATTTCAGTTGCCCCTGGATCAGGCCCTCAGGGCTCAATCTTGAGTGGCAGTGAGCACACAAAACTCCCATTGAACCTAACGGGAGTTTTACATGTTCAGCGTCATTTAGGGTTGGTCATAGAATTGGTCCCTAAGTGAAGGAGTAGAATTTAATGCTGTCTAAGGATTCTATTTTCTGTAGCTGAATAATATGGAGTTGATATGAATCATTGAGACCTTTACTTGATTTCTGTTTCTCTTATTTTTGTATTTCTTTCTTGCCCCACCGTGACAGAAATGTATTGGCTGGTCTTGTAAACTGGGAGCAGTAAAAATAAATGTAAGCTGGTATAGAGCTTACCATTGTTTCAGTTCCATGGTTCTGTATAATGGCTTGTGTTCACAGCAGGGAAACAAATGCATAAAAGATACTCAAGACCAAGTGACTGTTTTATTGTGTCTGTGCTCAGTGTTGCTTTTTTTTTTTTTTGTACAAGTTATTAGAAGCCTTTGGGAGTGAATCATTATGAGCAGTGTGGATCTGAAAGTAAAGCAGTATCTGTCAGTAAGGCTAGCTCTTAACTGAAACCTTAATTTAAATTGAAGAAGAGGAAAAACTCACAACACACTAATGAAATTCAGAAAAAACTTCACTGGAGTTGCCTAAAAAAAGGAAAAACCCTGTCCCAGTTATGAATAAAAGGAATAAAAAATAAAACATTCAGTATAAAAGTCTGCTTCTAAAATATACTCTGGCAACCTTAATTCTTGATGTTATAGTTAAATAAATACTTATCTGATTTTCTTTGGACTGGAATTCTTTGTGCTCGTATCTCTTCAGTCAGAGGTCATATAAAACAAGTACGTGGGAGACACAAAAGTGAACTTTGCAGGCAATCTGCACCTTGACTTTATGAAGTCTGATAGCATTGAGATACTCTGGTCAGGTGGCTGAGGTAAAACTTAGTTAACTGGTGTGACATTAAGTGATATAGGGCAAAATTTTCAAAAGTGCCTAAGTGATTTGGGTGCCTAAGGGTAATTCTCACTTACTGGAATTTTGCCTACTAAGTCATTTAGGCACCTTTGAAAACGTTCCCCTTAGGGACGAAAACTATTAGAAAATAATACTATGTGAGGTGTTTAAAATATACAGGCTATGTCTACACTTGTGTGCATCCCCACGTACTTGTCCCAGTAATACTAACATATGGAACCCATATCTGTGCAAAGAGTCTACGCATGCAGTGCTGGGCACAGGTATACACTGTGCACAGGCATATACCTGTGTTCATGCTGACCCCTTTTGGTACATGACGGTAGCACTACCATTGCAGGGCCGGTATCCCAGAGACCTGTGTGTCACAGAAGACATTCTGGGAACCACTTGGCTGTGTGTTATTGGTACTATATGCCACTTTTACACATTCGGTGATGGCAGCTCTTGCTCACCTCTGCCAAACTGTGTGGAAGACATGGATCCAAGTCAATGACGAAGTGGTTCTGCTCCTGCTCTCAAGACAAATGTTCACGTGGGTTCATTGCCAGATACTGGGTGGAATTAGCCAGAAATTTTTGAGATGCTGAAGACAGCTGATTGAGAGGGTGAATGAAAATCCACTGTAGTCCCATGGAACAGAGATGATGAATTCCGCGGTTGCAGTGGCATTCCTGCCACTTCTGGTTCTGGAAAACCAGCACAAAGTGGTGGGGCCACATTGTCTTGGAAATCTGGGAGGATGACCAGTGGCAGCAGAACTTCCAAATGAGGAAGCAGAGCTTCATGGAGTTGTGTGAGGAACTTGCACCAACTCACCAGTGCCACACCACTCAATTTCAGAAACCCATACCACTACAGAAGTGGGTGGCCACTGCCCTTTGGAATCTGGCAACATATGACAGCTACTGGTCAGTTGCAAACCAGTTTGAGGTTGGGAAGCCAACTATCAGGGAGGTGGTTCTATAGGTTTGCCAGGCTATCCATACTGAAATCTACCCACAGGTGGTTGCCGTAACTCAGGTCCCTGAAATAATAGCTGGATTTCAAAGGAAGGGGTTTCTGAACTGTGCAGGAGCCATCAATGGAACACGCATACCAATACTTTTTCCACCAAAATGGTCAAATGAATATGTGAACCAAAATGTTACAAGCCAATTAAGCCAATCCAAGGCTTAATGGACCATAGTGGTTGGTGCATGAACACCAATGTTGGGGACACAGGAAAAGTCCATGATGCCAAGGTGTTCAGGGGTTCGGGATTGTATTGCAGAAGGAAAGAAGGAACTTTATTCCCCAGAAATAGTGTGGTGACGTATGGTTTTTTTGTTCTAACAGTTATTTTGGGGCACCCCACATACCCATTCCTAACTTGGCTCATGACGCTGTATCCCAACACTGCTGACCAAGAAAAAGGGACTTCAGCTACAGACTGAGTGGCTACAGAATGGTAGTGGAGTGTGTGTTTGGGTGGCTGAAAGCTTGTTGGTGTTACTGACAGACCCATCTGGATGCCAATGTATCTTACACATTTTGCATAATCGAGGTATGTGAGGATAAGGGGGAATACTTCTTGACTGAGTGGGCAAGGGACAGATCTGGTATTTGAAGCCTGTGCAGGCTGCCAGATCACAATCATGTGCACACAGCTGTTCCTGGAAAGCAAGGAAAATAGGTGGTGCTATTTGCTTGCACACCATGGAACAATGAGGAGCCAGAAGGTGACTTTGGACTGTGCCGAGAGACACTATGTGATGCTATGGTGCTTCTGTAAATGCTCAATATAGCATTGCTATATAGTTGTGTTGTGACATACATTGGTGGGTTTAGATCGCGGCAGCTGATGTTAACGTACCAAATGAAAGCAGACCATTATGTGAGGGCTCTTCTGCAGGGTCGATACCGTTTGGCCATGGTTTTTGTTATATGTTAACAACTCTGTGTCGTGGTGCTCTCTGGGGAGCACTTAATCATTCTGAAAGTAACTGAGGACCGGTCTACACTGCCGGCGAAATTCAGCGGCAGTTGATAGGAGTTATGCAAGCTACTCTGTGTAGCTTGCGTAACTCCCGTCAACTTTGTAAATTCTGTTTAGCGCGTTGTCCCCACTGTTCTGCGCTGATGGGAAATGTGTACCTGTCGATGCAGCACTACGCTTTTTGGGAAGGTGGTTTTATTAGATCAACTTCCAGTTTGATTGAGCATGTCTTCACTGCCACTCAATTGAACTGGAAAAATTGATCTGACAGCAGCGAATTTGCCGCCATATGTAGACATAGTCCGAAAAACAGGTCTGTAAAGTTTTGGGAGGGTCTTCCCACATTCCTTCTTCACACTGTTTTCTGCAACCAGTGCTGGCAGCACTGATCAGCTGCTATGCATGAGCACTCCCATGGTTGCCTTTGGTGACTGTTTGCTGGGGGTGGAGGAGGGAGGGTCGTAAAATCACTTCTCCGTCTCAGGTATCTTCAGTGTTGATTTAGTTTTGTTTCCTTTGTCTGTATTGCCACTTAAATTATTAACAAAGCCATAAAGACATTCAAGTAAACTTCTCTGGTTTTCGTTCTGGTGCACTGCATAGCCACAGTTTTTTTCAGAGTTTTGTTCATTGTCATAAACCCTGCTCCTATTTTTTTATTCTTTTTTTGGCTAAACATTGGGAAATTCATGGCTGCTGGGGAGGTGGAAAGGATGTGTGGGAAAGACAGAGAATGCATTGTCTTTTTATGGCATCACTGCATGAGAGAGTTACAGAACTGATAGTCATGTGCTATGTGTCCTGATGACCCATCCCAAACTTATGGGAAATATCCCATTGAGGATACTCGGAAAGCAAGGTGCATGCACAAG
Source organism: Emydura macquarii macquarii (assembly GCF_026122565.2). Classification (NCBI taxonomy): domain Eukaryota; kingdom Metazoa; phylum Chordata; order Testudines; family Chelidae; genus Emydura; species Emydura macquarii. Next base: position 6,537,512 of record NW_027133667.1, read on the forward strand.
TGAAGGGAACAGTAACTTTTATTTAAAAGTTTGATGGCACATAGAACAAAAACAGTTCTTAACAGGAACTGCGAGTGAACCAAAAACTGGGTCGAATTCCCTGAGCGATCTGAAAACATTACTTTGTGCAGCTGTCTCTTTGTCCTTCCTCTTATGTTGACCGGGGGAAATAGCTGAGGGAAAATTGTGGGGGATGGTTTTTGAGGAGGAGACATCTCCTGCATGGAGTTTGAGGGCTGAACAGGCTGGAGGGAGCGCCTCGGGCTCATCGTTCCCCACCTGCATGCTCTGGGAGGTTCTCCTTCAAGGGCTTTCAGGTGCCAGCGAAGGATGTTGTGCCAGAAGACCAGCATGCTCCTCCTCACCATGGAGGAGGTAGTGTTGGATCCACCCCCTCAGCAGTATCCAGAGAGGCCTGTGGAGGAGATGTTGCCTGTTTCCAGACAAGACCAGTGGCCCCGGCAGCATGTGGGCCCCAAAAACTTTCCACCACCAGTTGTGCTAGTGACTGCAGAAGTGAACAATCCTCTTCCCTTCCCTGTGGCATGAATCCAGATCTAGGGACTGGTTCATCAGTGCCTCAACTTGCCTAAGAGCCTAAACATCCCATGCCCAAGAAAGCCAAACTGTTCCTGTCTTTTCTTGTATATGCCAATGTGCACATGCTCCAGGTCTGTCTCTACCTGCCTCTGCTGTCTCTGTGGTGCTGTTCCTACTCTCCTGGCAGAATGGGTACCCTGCTGGCATCAGAACATCCTGCTGAGTCAAACACAAGGGTAGCATTATATTTCATTTCTCTTTTGAAGGAACCTGAGAACCCTCTCCCTGCCCCACTCATGCACACACACAAACTGTGCTACCAAAAGCTGCAGTGTGGGTATTTCTTAATATCTCAGGAATGCAACTTCTCAGACAGCTTTTGCAGCCCACGAGGAATGAGCTGAGGCAAATAATGGTAAGGTTCCTGTAGTACTGTTATTAAAATGTTGTAATGTTTATAGTGCATCAAGGAACCATTTGGGGTGGGGTTTGGTTCCTTTTGGGGATATATGAGCAGGCACCGATTTGAAAAGATGGACATTAAAGCACTGGAATGGAAGAGAGAGATGTCTTTCCAGTCCTGTGGAGGAGGTATGACCCCACCTCTGCCAGCACGATGTTTCATCTAAAGATCATCTCTCTACATATTGCTGAGTGGAAGGGTTTGGAGAGCTACAAAGATGGACCACACTCATTTGCCCAGCCATTGAACCTGAACAACAAGCTTGAATTTTTTCCACACAGAACACTGGCTGAATTATGCTCATGGGACTGGGAGGCAATTCAAGAGGAAACTGAAAGTAGTCTAAACTAGCAGATGGACTTCCCATGAAAGAGGAACAGAGAACCCCAAAGAACATGCACCCACCCACCCCATAACCTCCCCTGCATCACCAGAAAGTTCAGCCTCTCTGTCCAGCGAACGGCATTGGAGAGGGACAGGGAAATGGAGAGTTGTGCTACAAGTGTATTTTCTTTCCTGAACTTCCTGCATGGCCCAAGGACTATCAGTGTCAGTGCTGGCCAAGAAAGGCACAAATACAGGGGCACAGTGACCACTTGTTAATACTCTGTTATAGCTTCTGCTAAATATTTTACGGTGGTTCATGGAATTCCAATAAAATAATTGATTTACAGTTGTGTCTGGCTTGAGGATCATGTCAGGTTGGAGCAGGGGGCTGGGGAAGGGGGCAGTTTCAGGCATGTATAACTGGAGCAAGAGGAAATATTTCTGGGGAATGCGGGGATGTACTGTAATTTGCCAGCCTTGATTTCTGGTTCCAACAGTGACTCTGGGTCCTTCTCAGGCTTCTCATGGGGGGAAATTCCTCAGCCAGGTCTGGAAGGTAGAGGTGCAGAATCACATGCTCCTCTTCCTCCATGACTGCCAATGCTTCCTCCAGGAATTCCCCCAAGGTCCCCGCTGCCTCTTTGGTGTCACATTGTATGATGAAGCTGGTGGACATCTTGAGTCAGGCTCTGTTCTTGCAGCCTTGGAGAGCACTCAGTCCAGTTCATTGGAGAATGGGCATAAGCAACCTTCCTGGAGTAATTGTTTGTCCTTCACCCTTGGTACAAGAGCCTGAGGTGCTTCATGAGCTCCCAGGAGTGGGACGGAGTCCAGTGAATGCTCACCTCCTGCAGCCTCCGTGAAATCTCCAGGTGCATGTCCATGCTCCTGCCAACCTGAGTGAAGCTATGAAGGACGGTGTATTCTGACCATATGCTGATCAGCACCTGAGTGTGCTTCAAAAACCAGGCAGCAGCTCTTGGCATGTCCTTCATGGTCGCCTGTGCTGATCAATAGCATTCCCCAGAAAACTGTTCTGAAGAACTCAGCACAGGACACTACTACTACAGGCAAAGACTGGTCTGGGACCTTTCCTTAAGGGTGAGGCAGCAAAAGGTTCAAGGCATTGTGGGGAAGGCCCTGGAGGACACTTGTGACCTCATATATACCCCTTGCTTCCCTCTGCACTGCACTGTAGAATGAATACAGGGCTATGCCCAAGCAGTGGCACGTACTTACCCATACCCTTCAGGTGTACTACTTGCTTGCCCTTCACTCGCTTTCAGGAACATGCTTTAGGGCTTCAGATGTGGACAATAATGGGGTTGTGGTATGACAAAGCACATGGAACTGTACAGTTGCAAATGTAGAAGTAGCTATATAGACACATCTCGTGGCAGTGTGTGTACATATGTATCCCTGCTTGGTCCATTAGCTGGGTTTGAATATGGGAATTTCAGCATTAAAAGCATGAACCTCCACTGCTTGAGCTAAAGAACCTTACACAGTAGCTGAGAGCTGTAGTGTTCCAGCTTCTAGAGGGGGACAAAACCCCAAACTTTGCTAGTGTCACTTACATATGCACTATTCAAGATCTCAAAATAGGATTTAAGTGGTGCACAGGCTTTGTGCTTGTCCTCTGCACAAGGATGGATTTCATCTGTATGAATTACTGACCAGAATATTTATTATAATAATACATATTAATTTATTCATTCCCAATTGCTTCTCGGTACCTTAACAAAATATACATAATTAATACAAACATGGAAACAAAGCCGCACATCATAACAGAGCTATTAAACAGGAACAGAACAGAAACATTAGTAACCTCCATTCCACACTTACCAAAAATACTCCTCTCACAAACCCACAATATATGGTGCCACCACAATTACATTAAAAATAGAAAGTCAGGAGACTTGCTCCAAAGGATATCAAAATGACTTATATTGAACCCAGGGAGCAAGAGAATTCCAAGTCATTGATGGCAATCTATGCATACCAGTTGTCTCCAGACAACACTATGGTATCAGTCCCCAGGGACAGAGGACCTTGAGCTGGGGTCTATGGATTGTCTCAGTGAAACCTTTAATTTTAATTCTGGTACCTTGATTCTACAGAGAGGGACACATTAGAAATGACATAGATGAGATTAGATACTTTGGAATGGTAACTATCCAGTCTACTGCAGAACTCATTTGTTGTTTCAAGACTTATGGCAATAAGTTTCCCACAGGTAGACTGATTTTACGATATATTATTTAGGCATTTAAGGGTAACTCCAGCCTCTTGCACCATGGATGTAGTTCAGCTGTTTTGAAGGATATATGTATAGACAAGGCAAGGGTGTAGATCCTTGTTTCAGGGCATAAACACAGCCTTCTCCCTGTGGAGGCTGGAGAATCCCACGTAAGGGCCCACTGGGCTACAGTAACCTCTGAGGAGCTCCTCTTCAGCCATTGTGCTGCCAGGATGGAAATATTTTTCCCCCTCCACTGCCCCAGACATTGGGCAGAGTATTTGGGTCTGATTTACTTATAGTAAGATTCTGAAGCACACTCATTCTACAATAGGCAGTCTGTGCAGACATCAGAGCAGAAATGTCAGTGTAATGAGTGAAAACACCTGAGCGGTTATAATACAGTAGAACCCCATTTATCCAATCTATTTGGGAACAGGGTCAGATTGAATAATCCAAAATTCAGATAATCAGGAGAATGGGCAGAGAACTTTCTATCTGTTATTTTAAGATGTACAGTTTCTTTTAAATGAGCTGACCCAGAAAAACATTAATATAGCCCCCTTCTTTATTTACAGCATACACAAACCACTACATCTAGTAAAGGGTATCAGTTTTTAAAAATGCAGAAATGATAAACATTAAAGCATTAAAACATAGCCTTCTTCTTTAGTGTACACAAACCATTACTAGTAAGCCATACTTGTTTTTAAAAATGCAGAAATTATCATTTTAAGTGGCAAGAACAACAATACTAATGGTAACAACTAGTAACAATATGTAATATGTAAAGTATCCAGCACAGTGGTAGGTACAACAGCACTCATGTTTATAATGGCTCGAAAAAAATCTGACCATTTGCATTGTTTTAGATGAGAGGTTCTCTTCTTCACTGAGCAATCACGGAGTCGCTTCATCAGCAAAAGTTCAATGTGTGCACTGGTTGTTCGGTTACTATGGAGAGCCATATTGGGAGGTCGGATAAACAGGGATACACTGTACTATATCTGAAAGCAGCTGCAATCTATTCCTAGCTGATGGTCACTTTAGAGTCACCATATAGATGGACTGCAATGGAATAAGACTAGTACAACTGGTATAGCCCATTCCAAATAGCCTACTTTTCCTGTGACAGCCATGCTTTCCGGCCTCTTCAGTTTTCCTTCCATGTTATATTTTATAGTATGTGGAATACAGCATACTTTGAAAATTTAGAAATAGCATTTTCCTTTACATTACTGGCATGCTTTCTTCAATGTCCAACATATTGTCAAATGCTTGTTGTCTGGATAATAATTTTTCAAGGTCATTTTTCCATCTACTCAGTATATGGAATATTTCAATGGATGAAAAAGGGATGATCCTGAGTCATGAATTCTTATTATTTATTTGCCATTTGTTAAGCGCTGCAGCATACAAAGAGGAAGACATAGTAACTATCTAGGGAGTTTACAAATCTGTACAAGAACTTTTCCATTTAAATATAACAAATTACCTCCACAACTGGCTTTCTGAGGGAAGAAGCCCATTCTGCACATTCCAAATATAACAAAATTTGTGCTATAAAACTGTATCACCTGACCCTTGCATTATAATATAATTTACAACTCCATACATTTTCATTACCATCTTTTTAATGCATGAATAATTTTAGCAACTGCCTACTGAACCAAAGATTAAACATCACGAAATCATAATCTGTCACTCTCACTTAAATTATGATAGTTGTAAGAAATATTATTAAAATATCTAAGTTACCACCATCCGCTGGGTTTTCCTGCCCCGTCTTGTCTGTGTTTTAGATTGTAAGTAGAACTGCAGGGGGAAAAATTCTCAATTTTTGAAATGTCAATAAAAATAGTTTGTGATTTTTAATTTTTGAAAATTCTCCCTCCCCTTCCCCCCCAAAAAAATATTTTGCTGCTTTTACAACTCACTTATGGACGGGTCTAATACTTCAGTATAAATGACATTTTTATTACAGTTTTTCATTAAAAGTTTTTTAAAAGTTTGCAATTTCTTTTATTTGTTTGTTTTTTCCCAGCTGTAATTGCACGAGCCTTCAGGGACAGGCTGTGTTTGATCTGTGTTTTGGGTATGGTTCCAAGCACCAGGTTGGTGCTTAGTAAACAAATAACCATTAACAAAAAAACAATGATACAAATGGTCTGACACTTTGGGTTATTCTGTGAATGGGGTTTCATTCATTTCCATTAAAAGTGTTTGGAAATGTAATTTAAAAAATAAAGATTGCAAACCATAGCTGTAAACCTCAACATACAGAATAAGGCCAAAGAGATACTCTGCCAAGGCATCCCCTTGGCTATGGTAGACCTCAGGTCACCCAGGTGGTGGCGGTGGCGGTGGCAGGGGTATCTAAAGGCTATTTAGGAACGATAATACCACCTGGGGTATGCTATCTTTTTTTCTTAATAGCCACAGGACAAGATGGAAGCATCATGTGTGTCTCCTTTGCCTTTCCTCTGGCCTGCCCACTCCCTTACCTGGGCCAGTCAATCTCTATCCTCTCCCCCAGCATGGACCTTAGACTGTGTTAAGAAGCATCCATAGGGTATTTATTGCAGAGGGGAAGGGGATGGTGATATCAAGGTACCTACATCCTCTTTCCACATTTAATGGGGTGAGATCCACACAAAGAGAGTCCCTTCTGCATATGGACATATTGATCATAATCTGGTCCCATGTATGTAAACTAGTACTAATAACTGAGGCTGTATTAGAATAAAAATGCAGATATGCCAAAACTGTTAAATGTAATTTAAGATTTTTCATCCCTTTTGTGAACGGGTGGGAAAACGTCACTTTTGGTTTGTTCATGTTTTATTCGTATTTTCCAGAAGTGTTTTTTAATGCACTGTAATTTATAAAATTGTAAGGAGTGAGTCACAAAATAAGAGGAGTCAGAAGAGGTGAAGTGGCCAGTCCCATTTGATGCGTACTGACTGTGAGGAAGAGTCATTTCGAAATATTTGTAACCTTTTCAAGCAATGAAAATTGCCTCTGTGCATAGGTGCATACATCGCAACCTATTAATTTTCAGAGCAAAACCCCAGCAAAACGATATTACATGGGAATGGGATAATGGCTGACCTGCACAACATTCAATCTAAATAAGATTCCAGGATTGTCACTATGTCTATGGTTCACTCTGAAGCTTAGAAAGTCTGTTGGGTCACTGTGAAGTGATGCAAGCCTGGTTGAGAGCATTTTTTGTTCATCACCAAGTTGACTCATCACTGAGACTTGTGGGCAGTTACTGTCCAATTTTTCAGTTCTCAGCCATTTTTGGCACTTTTGCACATGCAGCATGGGCAACCAGCTATTTGTATTTATTAATGGTACAAGAAAGAATGTAAAGCTAGTCTGAAACCTACATTCTCCAATTTAGAGTTACAATTAGAGGCCCTGATTCAGAAAAGCAATGAAGCACGTGGTTACAGGCATCTTTGCTAACAATGGTATTTAAGCATATATTTAAATTTAGCATGCATGTTAGTCTCATTGACTTCAATGGGATTTCCCATGCTCACCACTGGGGAGGAAGAGCCAAATCTGACCCATAATTATCAGCAACATACTGTGTATCACCTTCTACACAGACATTATCAATGGGATGTTACAGTAAAATATTTCATAATCACATCCACGTATCATCACTGGTTTACCATAAATGGCCCACTAACGAGATATACTTACAAGCTAGCCTCAGAGGTATTAAGTAGCTTCAGCCCATTTCTCAATGCACATATAAGTACAGGTATTGAAGCCTGATCCCAAGCTCTTTAAAGTCAATGGAAAGACCTCCATTGTCTTCACCGAGTATTGGATTGAGCCTTTAGTTCTGAATATATAACTTTCTCTCTGTTCATTTTTGTGTTTTTAAGGTTTAGAAAGTGTGTGGATTTTTTGTTTTGTTTCACTGGAGAAAGATACCTGAACATTACCTACCATATCAGCTGTCAAATGTATTTGGTTTGTAGGGAAATTACTGTACACATGGGTGGGATAAAGGGTCCCTAATTCATATATCTTGCTTTATCCTTCATTTCTCAAGCTTCAGATATATGCAACAGGGCCATGTTATTTCTTTGTTCCATCTCTAGGCAGTGTCTCTCTCTTGCATATATATAATATCTCTATAAGTAAGTAAGTTTCAGAAGAAGAAATTTTATTTGGACTTTGTCCATCTTTCCCAGTGTTGTACATCACCCTCCTAAAAGTGTGTTTCACCCAGGAAGGAAGGAAATAGTGTAAGGAATGCTACTTTGCTCTTTCTTTCTTTCTATGTTCCAATAGAACACAGAAGAAGGAAATGGTAAAGAGCTTCATGTTGATGACTTTTTCGAGTACAATGACCTCTCTAAATGCTCACAAAATGAGGTGAGTTTTTCACACCCACACAGATTTTTCACACATTTGTGGAACGGGTTTAAATTTATGTGCAGGTACATTAGGTTGATATCTCAACACCTTATTTCCTCGTGTGGAGGGTAGAACACTGAATCCGTTCAAGAGATGACATTAGTATATCTCCATGACATTGACATGTAAGGATCCTATATTCGGCATTTCTTGTCCCTCAGTCTGAATGCAACAGCACTCTGGTCCTACCAGAATGGAATATCAGAGTTCTGAGGTTGTTCCTGAACTAAAGTCCTGAATCTGCAACTCAAAAGCCAGTCACCAAAATATTAATACATTTTTAATTTTTTTATACGTCAAATAATTTTTTTGGAAAACCTTATTTATAATCTCTTTATAAACACATCTAAGTGAGATTGTGTCTTTGGCAAAATAGGTTTCTGCATTCATTTTTTGAATGTTTCTACAATTTTGGATTGTTTGAACCATTTGCATAATGAACAAATTCTCACAATATTTTTCCTTTTCAGGAAAGCATAGATTTGGGTGAAATCATGTTTTCCCTTTGCTATTTACCTACTGCTGGGCGAATGACGTTAACAGTAATCAAATGTAGAAATCTCAAAGCCATGGACATAACTGGCGCATCAGGTGGGTGTGCTTCTTTTCATTTAACAGTGTGGAGTTCTGTTCTGAAAAGTGGCTGCATAAAAACAGCAACTTCTTACTCAACAAATATGTATATTTTGAATATGCGGAGTCATATCTGCTCAGTTTTGTGAAAAAATATGAGGGGAGGATTTTTCTTTTTATTAGCTGTTCAGAGTGAAATGAGGATTCTGTTTCATCTTGTTCATGATCAACTGAATTGTTTACTAAGTTCCAAACAATTCTATGCAAAGCCATTGAAAGCAATAGCCATTGAGGGCACTCACTGAAGACAATGGGATTATGCAGGAGTATGTGAGGGTATAATTTGGCCAACCCAACATTTAATATTTTGATGTTGATGAGATAAAACACTGGTTGGCTATCCAAGTTCAGGCTGAGTTTGCGGGACTGTTTTTGTTTTTGTTCTTGGTTTATTTTATTTATTTATTTATTTTTTGGAGTGGGGGGAGGGGAGTTAGTTGTAAACTGAAACTTTATATGGAAAGCACTGCAAAACAAACATGTAACTCCACAATCTCATTGTACCAGAGACACTTTTCAGAATGGAACTGCTCTTTAAAAGACACCCTTTTAGTGGAGCATTAAAAATTTCAATATTCAGTCTGTGGAATATTTTGATATAGTTGACGGTAAATTGTACTTTGATATTCACCTACAAGGTTTTTTGTTTTTTTAAAGTACGTTTTGCTTTTCTTTCTGGAGGGCTAGGATTAATTTATCCTCATAAGATAATAGTGGGAGATAATTAAGAGAAAATTAAGTGGGAGAAATTTTCAAAGGACACAACTCCCATTGACTTTCAATGGGAATTAGGTACCTAACTGCCCTCTGCACTTCTGAAAATCTCCTCTTTTTTATTTTTAACTAATATGATTACCACATGAAAACTTCAAGAGAACTGGTTAAGGAGGAGAGTTCTACATTAGAACTACTGGCTGAGTATGATGTCTGGGTGGGTGTATCTATTCTGTCTGCTTGCACCATTCTTTTGAGTAGGCAAGATATTGAAATTGCAGAGGAGACAGATCTAGTTGTCTTATGTCACTAAGACCTATATAACTTAGGTTTTCATGAATGTTAACCTGCTAAGAATTTGCTGCTCTTTTGCTTTACATTTCAACTGCATTGAGTCGAGTGTGTAACAATGACTTCCTGTTACTCAGATCCATATGTCAAAGTATCACTGATGTGTGAGGGTCGAAGGCTGAAAAAGCGGAAAACAACTACAAAGAAAAACACACTTAATCCAGTTTATAATGAGGCCATCATCTTTGATATTCCTCCAGAGAATGTGGACCAGGTCAGCCTCTCCATTGCCGTGATGGATTATGATCGGTAAGCACTATTTGTTCCCTGAAAATATTAATCTTCAGAAAGTGGTTACCTCATTATTGCAATTGACTTATTATTTTAACTGCCTCATATTTTAAGTAAATTCACTGTCACTAAAATAACACTTTTGAATCCTCTGCTAGAGGAGTTCAAAGCAACCATACCTTTCAGAGTTCAAGCATTTTTATCAGTGTCATTATTGATGGTATGAAGAAAATTAATCATGACTGAAAATTATCATGTAAATGTAACCCACATTGACAGTGTGAGTCTTTGTCCCCTTCAGTGACTAGACCATGTAAGAGGCTTAAAAGTCTGCAACAACTTCCAGCTAATGGAGGTATTCCTTTAGCTCAGGCAGTAGAGAAGATTTTAGCTCTATGGCCCTGGGTTAAATTCTTGCTGATAATGCAACCAGGAGACTCGTTAGCTCAAGTCAACTACCCTGTCCCTGCCTACTTCCTATCCCCATACAGGGGAGGGAAATACCCCAAAACTACATTGTCCACCTATGTTCTGATATGCACAGAGATCCATCCCTTCCTATCCTTTATCAGATTGTTTCCCAGCACAAAGGGGACAACCCCATCTCTATGACTAAAATAGCCTGGAGGTTGCAAGTCATGTTAGAGATGGATTGACAGAACAGTGCTTGAGCGGAGCCTACTTTACTCACACCTACTGTTAGTCATGAGCTCCAGAGGCATTCGAAATTATAGGAGGGGAATCAGCAGTAAAAACTGAGTAAATAATATAAAAGCTGTGGTGAATTTTCCCCATCATTTAATTCCTGAGCCTGCTTAACTTAAGACAGTGGCTGTGAAAGGCTTAGGGAGAGAAGGGTACAGTGAGTTATTTTAGTCCTTCTATAACACTCTTCATCTGCTGGTTTCAAAAGCTTTGGCAGAAGGGAATTTAAGTATCATTGCTTGTTTACAGAGGGAAGAAATGAGAAAGAGACAGGAAGTGACTTAGCCAAGGTCACAGAATGGGTCAATATCAGAGCCAGAGCTATTAAGCATTTAGCTGGTGTTAAGATTTTGCCTGTCATGGTTACACCCCTGAATGCCTTGACAAGAACTATAGATCTGCTTTGCACATTTCTGTCCCTGAGGTTCTAATTATTATAACAGACTAAAGATGAAAAATATACCTTAAGATCACCTGTTACTCTTGGATCCTCCATGGATCCCATTCCTCCAATTCCCACTCATCTTCCCTCTCCTCACAATTTAAAACACAACAGCAAAACATGTAACTAACTAACCTGTGCCATTCAAAACCTATAGACAACTATATACAGTACAAGCTCAGAGTTACAAACATCAGAGTTATAAACTGATCGGTCAACCACACACCTAATTTGGAACTGGAAGCACACAATTAGGCAGCAGCAGAGACGACAACAACAACAACAACAAAAAAGCAAATACAGTACAGTACTGTGCTAAATGTAAGCTACTAAAAATAGGGAAAGTTTAAAAAAAAAAAGATTTGACAAGATTCAGAAACTGTTTCTGTGCTTATTTCATTTAAATTTAGATGGTAAAAAGCAGCATTTTTCTTCTGCATAGTAAAGTTTCAAAGCTGTATTAAATTAATGTTCAGATGTAAACTTTTGAAAGAACAACTATAATGTTTTGTTCAGAGTTACAAACATTTCAGAGTTACGAACAACCTCCATTCTTGAGGTGTTCGTAACTCTGAGGTTCTACTGTATAAGAAACCCATGGATCTCCACATTTACCTTCATAGATCCAGTATCCACTCCAACTACACCAAGAAATCTGTTAACTACATCCAGGCCCTCAGATACCACAGAGTATGCTCTGAGGAGAAAGTTCAGGATACACACCTTAACACATTTAAAACCACCTTCGTCAAACAAGGACACTCCTCCAGAGAAGTAGATAATATTATGGAATGGGACACCCAAACACCCCTAGAAAACCTGCTTCAACACAGAGATAAAACCGCCTCTGACCTCACACCTTTAGTTGTCACCTACCACCCCACACTGATACCCATACGGGGCATCATTGAGCAACTACAACCTATACTTGATGGGGACCCCATCCTGAAAGAGATCTTTCTGAATCTCTCTTGGCCTTCAAACACGCCCGCCCACCCCGCCTCTCCAAGCTCATCATCAAAAGCAAACTCCCCGCAGACCACATTGCACTAAATGCCCCAATAACAACTATGTGGGTAAGACCAGATAATCACTGCACTCTCAAATGAACTCACACAGGAAAAGGATAAAAGACAAAAATACCACATCACCCAGGGGTGAACTCTTTTCACAAAGTGATCCCTCTATAGCTAACCCCTCAGTCCTCGCCCTCAAAGGAAACCTACACAACACTTTCAAAAGATGAGCCTAGGAGCTTAAGTTCCTAACTGTGCTAGACCCTAAAAATAATGGAGTGAATAGAGACACTGGATTTATGGCTTACTACAACGATCTATAACCCACTAACAACCCCTCCAGCGGTTTCACTCCCCCCTTACCCTGCCTTCCTTTCTTCCCTATGACTGGAGGAGTGTTAACGAGCCACTTCACCTTGAATGGTCCCTTGAAATATGTATTAACTATATATACTAAACAATCTGTTCCACCTTGTATTTAGCTGTGACACGCTGAGTAAGACCATGTCTACACATACAGCACTGAAGCAGCACAGCTATATCAATACAGCTGCGCCACTGCAGCGCATGTGGTGAAGACACTCTGTGCCAATGGGAAAGAGCTCTTTCATCAGCATAAAAAAAATCACGCCCGCAAGCAGCATGACCTATGTCAATGGGAGAGCTTCTCCTGCCAACATATTGCTGTGCACACTAGTGCTTATGTCAGTGTAACTTATGTCACTCAGGCGGTGGAATATTCACACTTCTGAGCAACATACATTTTGCCGACATAGGTGGTAGTGTAGACAAAGCCTAAGTTTCCCAGACTTGAAGAAGAGATCTGTGTAAGCTCAAAAGCTTGTCTCTCTCCCCAAAAGATGTTGGTTCAATAAAAGATATTACCTCACCCATCTTGTCCTTCTAAAATCCTGAGACCAACACAGCTACAATGCTGCATACCCAAAACCATGGTCTTTTATCTGTATGTTATCAGTGTCTCCAACTCTTTGCTTGTTCTTTTGGATTGTAAATTTTCCAGGGTAGGGTCAATCTCTTCATCTGTGACTTTGTAGCTCCTTGCAAAATGGTGCCCCAAACCTGACTGGGATTTTTAGGAGTTCCTGCAATATATATGAATAATAACAATAATGTGGGCATCTTCAAGAACATTTTGTGCTAAACCAATCAAACTGCATTATGGTTCAAAGAAGTTAATAAATCTATTAATGTTAAAAAAAACCCATTCTCTGCCCTTCTACAATCCTCAGAGTAGGACACAATGAAGTGATCGGGGTGTGTAGGACAGGACTTGATGCTGAAGGACTTGGAAGAGATCACTGGAATGAAATGCTGGCTTATCCTCGTAAACCTATAACTCATTGGCATCCGTTGGTAGAGGTAAGAAGTAGAGTATCTCCATAGCCAACTTGTTGCTGTCTCTCTGCATTTAATAATGCATTTCTACAAGCACCTGAGAATCATGGCAGTCACTAAAGTGTGAATATCACTTCCCATGTGGAAAGCTCATACAAGGTCCTCCACACCACTTCAATCTTTCATGAGTTGTATGTGATGGGAGGAGAGAGAGTTGAATGGCCAGGCAGGGAGGCCTGTGCATATCTTGCACGCTGCAGAAAAGCACCTTGCACCGCCCTGCAAAGGCTGGCATGAAGATCCACTTTGGGGAAGGCCAGGGGTCGGAAATTGACCCTGGGTTTCAGGGGCGGATTTCACTTGCTCAGCCTCCAGAACTCCATTGGAATAGGGCCTGAAGTTTCTTATGTTTGTGGATGGAATTTTTCTCAAAATAGGCCAGGGTTAACATATGTCCGGGGTTTCCTGGACAGAGCCTCTTTTTTGAGACTGCTTTCTCTGTCCAGGCGGGGTTTTCAAATAACATGAAATGTTGGGGGGGGAGGGTTGGTCCGTTTCCTGATTGCTCCCTTCCCTGCATCTGCAGCTGATTGGTCTATTCCCTGCAAACCACAGGGATCCTCCCCACTCAACCCCCCACCAGTCCTGGGAAGGGGGTCCACAGGGAGGCGCTGAGTGACAGCTGTCACTGCATCTTGGGCTTGTGCCAGCCGCCCTGCCACCATGACAGAGAGCGACACTGCCCCCCCCCCCCCCCCACCTCCAGTGAATACCCCCACTGCAGGTTCCCCCTCCTCCCTCCAGTGCACCCAACTGTATCCCCCCAGTTGTCCCTCCTCCCCAACTCCTCCTTTTTCCCTTCTCTCCCCACCCCCTCACCTCTTTTTGGGAACCTGAAATAAGTTAACCCTATAAATAGGGGACAGTTAAAAGTAATCTATGACTGGGTTTGTGGCTAAAGAATGCTTTTATTGCTTTTATGCTGTTCTTTTAATCAGTGAGGTTCTGATTTAGGGGTTTACTTTTAAACTGAAAGTGTCACTTCAGAAGTGGCCTTGCTCTGCTCTCAAGGTTTTGAAATTAAGTTCTTTCAGATCTTTTTAGATGCCACCTATTGTTTGTTTTGAGATTACCAAGGTTTGCTTAAAATTACTTGGACGAGGTAATTGCAAACATTTCAAGGGCAATCATTTTCTTCTCTGAAATCATTAGCATTAAAGAGAGTTGTGTAACTAAAATATTGAACTGAGACCCCTCCATTAAATATGTCGAGTTGAGGCTACACACCAGTAGCCACGTACAGAGATGGTAAAACAGTCACTTATTTGACCCTTCTAATCCTAATGCAGGGGAAATTATGTATGTAACCCTGTGAACTTTGAGAAGACACCCTTTCAGTGTCTTATGACCACATCTGGCCTGATGCATAACACCCATTGAAGTCATGGTTTTAGGGCTGAGAAGGGTGCAGACTGGGTTCGTTAGGCAGCAGGCCAGGATTGGGGTCAGGGGGACAAATGTTGTTCACCCCTTCTCTTCAATCAAGCCTTGCAGATAAGCCAGCTGAGAGCTGATACAACCTGAGGCAGCAGTGACTATTTCATGGCTCCTTCTACCGTGGGGGAACCACCCTTAAAAAAGCCTCCCAAGGCTGTGGCAGCTGGGGAGTGTCTACTGGAGCTACAGTGTCAGGGAGAGTATAAGAGAGAGGAACCTGGAGCCAAAACAGTCCAGAGGGCACTGCACAGGGGTTCTTGGCCTCTTCCTGGATTCTCCAGCATGTATGCACGGCTTGGAAACAGAACTGCAGCCCAGTTGATGGTGAAGCAAATCACACCCACATGGAATGATTCAGGGAGGGTCCTTAAGGGGTTCCGCCCAAAAAGTTTCCTTTCCATGGTTACTTCTCCAGAAGGATGTGTCCTGAGGCATAACAATTACTTCTGATTAAATTTTCATTTTCTAAAAATGTCCTTTTCATTGGGGTACAATTCAGTTCCTTCTTTTCGAGAGGGTCCTTATGACTCTCTCATCCTCAGAAATAACCATGATGAATGGAGAGATCTGATGATGTTTGTAAAACTGAAACTTTTCTTTCAGTTACCTGGCCAGGCAACCAGTTTTGATAGCCAGGGGTCTTGTTCATCACCAAAACCGCCACCTACACCCTAGGGCACGAGAATGGATTCATCACATCCAGTATCCAAGCTCCATGTCCATCACACCTACATTAACAGAAGGTTTGGCTTCCTCAGATGAACTGTATCCATATTTTTGTATTAAAATAGATTTTCTTCCTGTTCTAAGTCTTCTATTACAGATTATAATAATTTCTTAATTTAAGAATGAATTTCACTTGAGCCAAAATATTCCTTCCTTATGCAAAGATATTAATTTTTCTCTCTGGCATATGTCCATCATAAAGTATTATTTTGATACAACCTAATTCTTTGCAGATGGAAAGAAATCAGAATAACAAATACATATATATTAGCACTTGAAAACAAATGGAGCTTATGATGCTGTTCCTTTTAAGGTAGCACAAATTGTCATATACAGCACTTACTTGAACTTGCCTCTAAATTATAAATTTTGCACTAAATCTTGTATGACCATTAAAGAAAACCTTTAGACTTTTGATATTCTATAAAAACACAGTTCTAACAACATAATGTCCAGTTTCTCTATGATTGTCTTGAATGTTACTTTGCTGACTGTGGGCCTGAACCAGAGCCACTGAATTCAATGGAAAGGATCCTACTGAATTCATTTGGCTTTAGTTCAGGTTTTATGGACCATGTCCTGCAAATGGATGCATGTAGTTGGACCTTTACAACAATCCTACTGACATTATGCAGACAACTACGTGATAGTTGATATCAAGCTATTTTGACTGGATGCCTTGTTCACATAGGATTTTTTCTGTTCTGTTCCTATGAATTCAATAGGACTGGATGAGATTATTACTTAGATTCAGGCTTTCAGTGAAAATACTTGTGAGTATGAATTTGAAATTTGCCTTCTGTCAGCATAGTGAGGTAAAAACTTAAATGTTACTATTTCATAGAACCTTCCTGCTAGTAAACTCAATTAGAATATTCAGGGGGAAAAATTCAAAATGAACATCAGTTACAGCTAGTTGGTTAAAAAACCTGAATAAATAATTGCATGCTGATTTGCAGTATTGATCCAAGTCTCGCTAAAACTCCAGTTTAGGTCAGTGAAACAGTTTGACAGAGAAAAGACTGCAGGATTGGGCCCTTGACTGTTAAAGGTGATCTGCAACAGGAAAATTAATCAGGGTGGTCCCCCCTCCCTCCCCCCCCCCCCATATAGAGCCAGAAAGGTGTTAGTTTTTTTAAAAAAATCCAAAAACATTTTAACATTAGAAATGTATGTTATGATAGAACTACCAAATTATGACATGACAAGAGTCAAGAGAATGAAAAACTGAGAGGGGGGGATTTTTTCTAAGACTTAAAAAATCTTTTGTATTTGGTTGGCTTTGTTAATACTTATTTTATTTCAGTGACTAACATTTGGATAAAGGGTTTATTTATAAAAATCCATCACCCCCATCTTTTTAATTAAGGTGTGATAACTCCCAGTACATGCTCTGAGATGTCTATCATTTGCTCCAGAAAAACCAGGGAAGGCTAATCTTGACATTCTAGTAAAACCAAGCATAAAATAATTACACACACATACACACAAAATCCACAGCTTTTCTTTATATATGACTGAAAACAAACAAACAAAAAGGGAACAACATTTACAAAAAATCTTTGCAAATCACCTTTACTGAAATCTATAGAAACTGTTTCCTTCTAGAGTTTGATCCTCTTGTCCCGTGGTATTTTAACCCTCAAGATAGTATTTTAATATGTAAATATACATACAGCCTTGCAAATTTTACTCACCCACTTGCCCTGGGTGAGTAAGTTTTTTAAATAGGGGAGTAAACTATAATTTGTTTTTCATCACCATCTTCATCATGAGATTTTGTGCCTGGGCTGGTAAATTTTCATGATAGTTTTGCAAGGCTGATACAGAGACATACCTATGTATCTGGAGATTCGAAAACTATTATGAATATATATTTATCTTAATATAAAGTATTATAGGAAATGGGGTTTGGTGCCCCAAAAGTTACTTTTTTGTAATGTGGTACTGTAACTGCTGACTGAATATTCTTTGCACTTTTTTGCATCTAAAATCCAAAAAAGCGAACAATTTCACAATCAAATGTAGCATTAGTGTTCAGTAATGAACATATTGTTTATAACTTTCTTCATTTTCTATTAATATCATGTATGTTTTATTATACGTGGCAAGATATTTAAATGAACACTTTCTTGGATTTAAATTATTATCCAAAACTGAAGGAATAATAATCTAGTTTGTGTTTCCAAACTTGATTTGTGGGTGCTCTGCCTCTCTGAAAAACCAGGCTGCTGAAATAGGTGCCTAAATATGGATTGAAATGCCTAAATTTAGGCATCCAACTTTGAAAAAAAAAGTCTAGCTGTAGGTTTTTTTACAGATGGTTTCTCATACTGTGCCCTTATCAGTGATGTATTTAAGTAATGTAAAATGCTTATTTTTTCATTGATCTCTTAGGTATTGATCCTGCAAAGTTAAACCTGTGCATGTGAGCAATTCCATTCTTTTCCAGAGGATTGCTCACAAATTATGTGTGTGTGTAACTCCTTGAAGGATTTGGGGCCTTAGATTATACCATTTTTATTGAAGACCATCCTATTTAGAAGTGCACTCCTCAGTCATAAAAGTTCACTCAGAGTAAAAATTTAGCAAAGTCTCAGTGAATGAATAAATAATTTCTCCTACCCATTTTTAAGAAATGTAATTGTGCTTAATTTGTAGAAGAGGTGCAAAAAAAAATTGACAAAATTTGTTGATTGGCTATATTTGCATATTCAAAATGTCATAAATGTTTTGATTTAAACCCAATCAAATTTAGCAAGCGGTTTGTGTAAACAATATTCTAATAACATCTGGCAATTTGAAAAACTCACATTTCTAAAAGCCTGAATTACTTTAAGTTGAATTAGCTGGGCACGGTAATAATTTTTCATATTAATTTTATTTTTTACTACAGAATTGTTAATGCTTTCAGCACAGTAAACCCCACCAACATGTACTGTACTTACATGATGGATTAAATGGCTCTGAAGAAGTAACTTACAATAATACATTTTAAAATGGAAAAGCCCAATTGCAAATTTCTTCAATGAGCCACTGTGGTCTCTTGGATAAATAATTAAATGTTTTCCCACCATACTAATAAGTTTGAAAAAATCATAAAACACACTTTAAACAACAATGAAGCTGTCTGTAGGTCTATGCGAAAGGTTTGAGTAGGATTTGAAAACCAGGGTAGATTTGGGATTCTAGTGGAGCTGCAAACATAATCAGATGTCCACAAATATTCACTGAAGCTGGGCTGATGCAGTTCACACATTGGCGTCTTTTATTTGGACTATAGATCTCTGCACTGCAAATTTCCACGGATGTGTCTCTTCCCTTCCATAATCCCAACACCTAGCCACCTTTTTCTTACAACCTTTTCTCTCCCATGTTTGTGTTCAGGCAGTAGTGATCTGACCCTAGCTTTCCTCTACACTGCCTCAAGATGATTTCTGGCCTTAGAATCTATGAAAGCCCTTCTTTGGATCCTCCTCAACAGGTGCAGGGTGGCTGCATCCATTATTTTCCTTCTTCAGGAAGCTGTCAGAGAAAGCCATTGACCCTTCTCCAGTGTACCATGGTCATCAGGGATTCAGGAAGCAGCATTATTCCCACCTCCTTTCCTTCCAGCAGTCAGCAGGAGAAGGAAAGACACCCTATTCTGCAAGATTAAGTGGCAGAGGAGGGACTGCAGTAACCCATAAATACATCAGGTCAAAAATTTTCCATCAAAATGGCTTTTTTGACCAAATGGATTTTTTTTTTTCACAAAAATGTCCCTTGTTTGTTGAATATTATGCTCTGGGTTTCCCTAAACCTCTGACTGCTAGAAGCTGGGACTGGGCAACGGGGTGCATCACTCAACAAATTGCTCTGTTTTCTTCATTCCCTCTGAATAATCTGGCACCAGCCATAGTTGCAAGACATGATGCTGGGCTAAATGGACCATAGGTCTGACCCAGTCTGGCCATTTTTAGGTGTTTATCTGGTTTTCATCAAAAAACAGAAAACCCCCAAAATGAAATGTTTTTGGTTTTCAGTGATCGAAACCCCAATTTGTTCAGTTCCAAAAAATTCAGAAGAAACATTTCAATGAAAATAAGCAATTTTATTTTTCTTCAAACTTTTTCTCAGGAAAAAACAAATTCCTGACCACCTCTTCCCATATGGTTTAACAATCTGTTCAGCTTCCAAGGAATCCTTACCCGGTCCATCCTTTACTCTTACTTTTGTACTTTCATTTATTTTCTGTTGGCTTTTTTTTTTAAATCTATTTGGAAGGCTTGACTACCACTTTCTAGGGTGATGATAATCTAGTTCCCAACTTTCACATTATTTAGCCATTTTTTTTACCCATTAATGAAAGATGGTTTATGGGATATAAAAGTTCTATGATGCTGCATAAATTTCATTGGTGGTCTTACATTTTACACATTAACTCTTTAAATCACTTGACTGTAATTTTTTTAAAAGCATCAATGTCGGAGAATGTTATGAAATTATATTCATAATCATTAGGGGCTTGTCTACACAGCACGTTACTGCATGGCAAACCAGGGTGTTAATCTACAGCACACTAGTTTGCCACATAGTAACATCCCATGTAGATGCTGCTACACTGCACTGAAAGTCCCAGAGCTTGATTTGGTCTATGATAACTTGCCATGTGGGAAGCCATAGTAGTATTACATATGTAACAGAACTGTTTTAGTGTTTAAAGAGCCACATTTTCAGAGAGATTCCATAAATATGCCAGGAAAATTTGGGAAAGTATTTATTTGGGCATGCAAAATCCTACATTTGAAAACACACAAATACTTTAACACAATATATATGTACTCATTATTATTTAGCATTTACAATGCAATAGGCCCAATGAGAAATAGGGTTCTGTTGGTGCTAGATGCTGGATAAATGCATAGGAAGAGACAGTTCCTGACTCAAAATATATGTTTTTTGTGCATGCAAATGAATGTGCTTGAAAATTGCATGGGCATAAAATATGACTTAAATGTGCATTGTTTAATAGATTGTGAGGCAGCTTTTTCACCAGAATTGATTTAAAGTCAGTTAAATAAGCCAGCGGAGGAGTAGAATATTTTCTGTGGCAGTTATATTATTGAATATTTGAGAGAAAATGTTCTTGGCTCCGCATTCCTCTTATTTGAAATGAGACCCAGTTTTGACCATTTGTTCACAAACTCATTTCCAATTGGCTTCTGAGGATCATTCAAAAGTCTGAGCGCTCGACTTCCAGAAAATTGTAAAATTGTGCCAAACATGATAGAATACAGTGCTATTGAAAACATAGGATAAGACCAAGATGAGATCATAATAAGAACGGCACAACTGTTTGGTACAACTGCAAAGTCGTGGAACAAATAGCTGCTTTAGAGCAGATAATCATTGTGATATTCATGCTGTGTATTCATTTTTCACAGGTGGGCCTGAATGCACTCTTGAGGAAGTGATAAAGAGGGAGTCTAGAAAATTTGGAGGGGGGGGGGGGGGGAGTAGCAGTAAGTATAGAAATGAACTGTCTTTTGTCATGTGCATGACAAATGATACTTTCCATTAATATACTACATTTCATTCCAAAGCATTATATAAACTGAATACAATTCTTATATATAGAAATTTCTTCTCTCATTTCTGGGTTGGAAGTTGGCAGCTGTTCAGTAGCACACCAAAAACTAAGGGCTGGAAATCCAAGAGAATAATCTATCCAAATGAAACTACATGAGGGATTTTTATACCAAAGGGGAAAATGGAACTAATACCTCCTATCTTGTGAAAAGTGCTACAAGATTCTTAAGGGACAGTAAGTGCTCAGGGCCTTGGTTTTTTTGTCTTGTCTGATAGACAGCACCTCCAACAACATTGCTGTTGCTGGGAATCTTTTTCATCATTGGCTTAGAGAATAGCTACCTACTATCTTCCATTCAAATACAGACCATGCTTTATGTTGAATAGGGCTCACTTCTCTAGGTTTGATGGGACTCAGGAGGTCACGAGACATCAAAATTTAAAACAGCATCACAGGAAAAATGGTGGAGTACTCTTGCCAGTTAAGCCTTTTTACCACACCATCAATGGGAGTACTCAGACTACTAACATTAAACATGAACTTTAGTGCTTTGCTGTATCAAGGCAGAGTTCTGAGCGCCTGGCAGAATCGAGCCCTACGTTTGTAAAAGCTGATGAAATCAACATCCAGGTAATTGAAGGCCCTGATTGAAGGCCTTGTTTACTGACAATATGTAAGACAATAAATAGCATTAATAAAGGAATAAATACAAATTCATTGACTTAACAAAGTACCTAGGCATTGGTCAGTAATTAAAACATAAAGAGCCTGTGCTGGTTCATGATGGTGTGCTAAAAAGGTTTAACCGGCAGGAGTTTGCATGGCTGCCGTGACAGCAGTAGAGCTGCTTTTTAATAACAGGTAATAATTAATGAATATTGTGTGTTGAGATGGTTATTGGGATGTTTACTAGATGCATATATTGGTTGAATTTAATAGAGGGTTGTGAGGAAACACAAGCAGAGAAAGCAAAGAACGGCTTAGGAGAAGCCACACCTCAAACGCTTGAGAGTTGTTAAGGGACGATGCCTGAACTGTTATCTTTGAAGGCTTTGGCTATGTCTACACTAGACACCTTACAGCAGCACAGCTGTACCATTGCAGTTGTAAGGTCTCCCATGTAGCCACTGTATGTCGACAGGAAAGAGCTCTCCCTTCAGCAAATGAAACCACCCCCGACGAGCAGCAGTAGCTATGTCAGCAGGAGAGCGTCTCCTGCTGATATCGTGCTATCCACATCAGCACGTCTGTTGATAAAATTTATGTCAGTCGGGGGTGTTTTTTCACCCCCCTGGCCAATAAAAGTTTTACAGACAAAAGTGCTAGGGTAGACATAGCCTTTACTTCCTCCCCAGGCAACCGCCAAAGCTAGTTGTGTTCAGAAGGCCCACTGCTTGGGAACACAAAAGGACTATAGCAGTTAGGGCCTCTCTCTCTCTCTCTGTTTCTCAAGAGTGGGGGCAGTTGTACATTGGAACCAGATCAAGGTGCAGGCACCCCTGGCTGGGTATGAAGACGTTAGGCCTGCCTAGATTACCATCAGGGGATGGTAAACAGCTAAGTAAAATAGACATGAGGGTAAATTTTAAAATCCTTTTTCTCTAAATGCTTTGCTCCTTCTGCGAAAATAGACAATTCTTTGGTTTTTATGAAGGTGGTTTGGTCATTATGTACATCACTGGTCATAGACTCCCAAAGGGAAGAACCTCAGGTAACTATACACAGTCAGACGTGCTGGATAAGAATGGTCAGTACACAGGGAACTGTAGCCCAGGACTCAGGGTATGAATGGGGCAGCTGTGGAATTCCACCCAGGAGAGGTAAAGGCATGAAGCCTGACACCTCAGCGGGTGCACACCAAGAGGCCAGGGAGAGGACAGAGTCGCTGTTAGCCCTGTAACCCTAACAGCCGCCTCACTCACCGGTAGCTTTGCCACTTAAGTATTATGGAGGCAATCCCAAATGAGTGCCAATAAAAGTTTTAATCACAACACAGCATTGTATATGTATATATTTTAACCCCCTCTACTCAAATAAAAATTTAGAAATATTTTAGAGAGATTTTTTTTAAATGCAAGAATAATAATTTTGGTATCCTTCACCTAGAAAGCCAAGCTCCTTCAATAGCAGAGAGAGAGAGAGAGAGAGAGAGATTATGGAGGTGGGGGCTTGGGTTGTTTAATCAAATGAGTTCAGACTGAGAGCTGCATGAAAAGTGAAGGAGAAAGGGAAAAGAGGATTGAACAGCATAACAAGACATTTAGCTCCCTTTTTTAGCATCTGAGTCACTAACTCATGATGAGAGGAGAGAGGGGAGAAGAGCCAATTGAGCCTGTGAAGAGCACTTGATTTTTATAAAAGCTTGTCAAAAAAGAAAAGAGTGACAAAGATAAAGGGGTAAAGTGACAGTGGATGGACTGAGCTACAAAATGTATATGCAGCAAGCTCCACTTCTATAAAAAAAGTGAATATTTTGGGTGTGATTCTCCATGGCTTTGTGTCTGTGCCAGTTGGCCTGAGCCATGCCGCAGGCACCTTGCCTGTTCCTAGAGCAATGTCCCTACACCCAGCAATTCTAGCCCCCAGAGTATCTCCCCTACAAAGAGGATTCTAAAGTGGTGAAGGGCTGTCATAATGGTGTCTATCCTTCTGCTCCTTGCACATACCCAGGGCAAAAGGGACATAGCTGGGCCTCCCTCATGACCCTGGAGCCCAGCAGCTGTAATGGCTCCTTAAGGGTATCAGCAGCTGGTTCAGATTAGAACAGACCAGCCCTCTACACTATGACCTCAGCAGATCTGCCAGGCCCTACAGACCAGGTCAGTATTTGGATGGAAGACCCACTAGGAACCACCTACGTAAGCACTGATGTGATTCAGCAGATACCATTCTTCAGTCTGAACCATGGCTGGACAGAACAGTGTGAGGGTTACCATGCTGCTGGAGGTGCCTGCTTTCAGATGACTCACAAAACTGAAATCCCAATTACAGTGTACTTCTCATTAAATATCCAACAGCTCTTTCTGTATGAAAAGGGGTTACGGTCATTGATGTCCAGGCCAGACTCCAACTGATTATGTTCTTCCCATCTAAAGTTACACATGCAGGTTCAAGTGGTTACTGAGTAATCTTCTTCTCTCGTCCTAAGCAGTTGCGTAGTGGTGGTGTTTGCTGTTAACCAGTGACTGTTTCACCCTAGAGGTGGCTGTGTTTCTTCAGAGGTCTACGTAGATTCCAATATAACCACTACTTTCCAGGGTTTTTGTGAGGTTTAATTAATTAATGTTTGTGGAGAACTCTGAGGACCATTGGCTGAAAGAGGATATAGCATTGCCAAATGTAATTATTGTATTGTATTTGGTGCATGAGTGTGTGTGAGTGTGCTTCTTTATCTGAAGGGAGCCTTGATTATCACAGAAAATGAGAGAGGAGATTAGAATGACCCTCCAAAGAGCACTTTATGGCATGCTATTTTTGTTCCTTTTCAGCCTCAGAGAGGATAACAGAGTCTAATGACTTGAATTATTCTCTTTGCACAGTGGCTTCACTAATTTGTTTCACCTTTTAACCTTCTCACCTGGCAGGTTCCCCCAAATCATTACACATTTATCATCAGGTATAGTCAGGCTTCTGAATATGAAACATACAACTTCACCCTCTTTAAGGCCCAGTCCTGCAACTGAATCTACACTGGTAGACCTTTGTGCTCACTGCTAAGGTGTAAGGGGCCAGGACTGGAGCATTATTGCACTCTGGCTATTCTCACCTGGCAGACGACAGTGGTGCCAATTGGGGAGTTGGAGGGACTGAATGGTTCCCTCCCTCCCCCATGTTTTTGCACTTGCTCCAAGTGCCATAGACCAAGGGACCAGGTGGAGGGAGGCATGGCCTGACCGCTTTTAAGTGGTGGTCTTGTACTCACTCAGTGCAGCTGGTGCTGAAGTGGTATGGAACGTTGCTCCAGCTGCAACGTGGTAATAATGCCACTGAAATCTGACCCAGCTGCCCCTCCATACAGGTGGAGGGGAGGCCAGGCCAAATTTCAGTGAGTTGTGTTGCAATCTGGCACATGGGAGAATCTATTCTTGTACAACAGATGTCGGGGAGTCTGCCGGGACCTTGACTCTTGGTGGCACCAGCTCATGCACAGTGTGGATAACAGCAAGGGGAGACTCCCTGTCTGAGGGAAACGTGGGGTCCTTGTGGGAGGAACAGGAACTAGAACAGAGTCCCTGCTGAGCGATGGGGGAAAGGTGGAGACTGGAACCCTCCCCACCTGACCCCTCCAAGAAAAATCTGAATTGGTGCCACTAACAGACACCCATTGTGCATCATGGTCAGGTGGCATACATTAAAGCAGTGCCTGGGGGGAAACCTCTCAAGACCTTAGTTCTGATTCTGAAACCACTCCCTACACAAAACAACCAGTGAAGTAAATAAGAATCCCAGCAAGGAGGGTTATTAGTAAGTGATCCACACAGAGAAAAGAGATTAACTCAAATCCATTTCAAGGCATCTTTTAGAACTTCTCTATTTGCTTTCTCTGTTATTGTTAACTATCCTCTTTTTATTAAAAGAGAGACAACTTTGATAATTTATTATCCTTTCTGCGGAGGGTGAAACCCCTTCCAATAGGGAGAGGGCATGGAGACGAGTTCATAGAGAGTTCATACAACCCACTTCCCCACGGGTCATCCCCTTCCCCCCACCGAAGCCTAATCTACTCATGAACTGAAGGGGATATAACATTATGCAAAAACAAGATTAGAAAACCTGTTAGCAAAAAGGTTTATTCTTATGAGATTAGGGATGTTAAAATGCTAAGAAAAAAGCTATACACTGTATTTTGAAAACCTTCTCAGTGATAAAAATTTGTAGGACAAAAAATTGCAATCCTTTCCTTTGTCAAAAAAAAATTTAAAAAAACACCTCAACCCAATAAACCCACAAAATAACATACATACTATAGCTTTAATAATTATTTAAAAATAGAGCACAAAGTTATTTCTTTTAGCTTTTTAAAAAGAATATACTTTTAAAAATAATACACTTTTTTATATTTTGCATTGGTAAAGGAAGCTTATTAAAATCTGTTATCATGATATTTCCAGTATGTAAAAATTGTAATATTCTTTCAAATCAATTTTTTAAGCAGTGAAGCTGCTGTTCTTTCTGTATTTGAGGTAGTTGTTCTTATGTTCATTAAAATGAGAGGTTTGGGGTGGGCAGGGGTTAAATGTCAAGGTCACATATTACATCCTTGCCTTGAGTGTTCCAGCAGGGTTCAGTTTTCTATTATTCTTTTTAGTGTGTCATTTCATTGTTGCACCAAGACAGATGACAAGTTGCTGAAGCACGACCCTATAGACCTGATCCAAGCCCATTGAAGTTGATGGAAAGATTCCCATTGACTCCAATGAGCTTTGGACCAGACTGCATATGAAAAAATATAGAAGTAGGGTAAAAATGTCGTGAAATGAACCCAGCAACAAGACTTAAGGCAAGCAGAATGGATTCTGAAGTGTCCAGTGTGGCTGCTTGTGGTTTGCCGCCAATTCAGATTATATTCAAGTCTTCAGTGCATCTCTTAGGGTATGAACTATTGCCTGTCATATATGGATTTACTAGCACTGACAAGCAACTTAAGCATCAACTGCCTGATTCAGTAAATAAAAATGTCTAGTGTCTGTAGGCTGGTGCGGAGGTCAGACATAACTTTATTGGATCTTTTATTTTAATTGTAGCCTACAGTTTTCCATATGATGCCATATTAGCAGTGAAGATCATAGTGTGTCTGGACAGAGTAAAGCTTTCAGGTGTAACCTTTCAGTAACCCCATTGCACAGCAAATATGAAGCACTTATTTTCAATATATATTTATATGAAAAATATGAAATAAAATATACTTTTGCTAAGAATACCAAGTAGAAAACTACTTATCAATTTAAGAAATTATATATATTGCAGATAATTTTTCTCCTCTTCTTCCAAATGTTGGTCTAAACACTGCCCACCTTACTCACACGAGCAGTCTCAATGGGCTAGATGGGGCCTTATAGGCACAGCCCTGAACCGGGGCAGCAGCTACTTGCACCCCTCCAGTTCCCAGTTCCTTCCCTCTTTCCACTTTGCTCTGGGGACAGTAATTTAGGACCTATTCCGTCACAGCTTTAAGCACACGCTTAAGTCTATTCCTATACAGAAAAGCATGAAAGCTAAGTCCCATTAAAGTCATTGGGTCTTGGGCATGTGCCTAAAGTTAAACACCTACTCAGGTACTTTGCTGAATAGAGATGGACTGCTGTATCGGAGTCTCACTGCTACCTTATACAAGCAGTAAATTCCAAAAGCCCTCATGCCAGCTCAGCCGCATTAGCCAGGATGTGGGAGGTGGAGCCAAGTTTCCATCCATTCCCTACCCATCTCTGCCCACTCCTCACCCTCCACCTACTCCTGTACACTCCAACCCAGAGCCCAGCTAGTTTGTGTAGGAGCTAGATGGGAGTTCTTAATACCTCTTACTCCTTGGAGAGGGCATCAACAGAAATCACATTCCAGCCCATTGATTTCAGTGGAACTCCTCACGTGAGTAAGGTGAAATAAGCAGGATTTAGCCTTTGAGATTCTATTTTATTCACAAGAGAATATTTTGTTTTACATATACATGTTTGTTTATAGAGAAGTTGCTCTCAAGAGCAAACAATTTGAAAGGTAGGAAGTTAAGACTGGGTTCCTGGCCTGTAGAAAAGATGAGGGCTAAAATAAAAAATATAAATTTAAGACATATTAAAATGAAGAGCCTATTCCAATGCCCATTGTTATTCTTCCACTGACTTCAGTGGGCATTGGATTAGGCCCTAAATGGCCAAAACTCTAATAAACTGCCTACTGTTAAGATAATCTTCGATCACAACCTTTGCCAGATCTATGTAGGCTCTGAAGAACTGCCGAGTTCTTCTAAGTTTTTGCCTCTTCTTTCAATGTGGTATTGGTTGACTGGGATCTAAAATTAAATACTTGATCCTTTATTCAGTGTTTATGGTGTGACTTTTTAAATGCAGTTTGTGATTTGGTACCCAGCCATTGTTCGAGTCGATATCTATGGCTTTTGCATTATAGGGGGGAGGTGGGGGGAAAACCTTTTTGAACTTGTGCTACTGGCTTTTTGTACGCGCTAAACAGCCATTTGTGAAAATTGACAGCATATAATTGTATTACTGATAGTAAACGTTTTTTGCACTAGCCTTTAAGAGATGTATCACATTTCAGTATTTTTACAATGTATTCTCTAGAAAGCGTGAATCTATTTGTCAGTTCAGAAAAAATATGTAACAATGAAACCTCAAAAGATGTTATGAAGTGTACAGTTTGTGATAATTTTATAAAAAAGAGAAAAGTAAAAGAAAAGAACATATTTGAAATATAATTTTATTCTATTTGTTTCATATGTATTTTGAACAAGAAATAAAGTGATTAAAAATGACTCATTTTGTCTTTCTTACCACAAGCAAACAGTGGGAAGTAACCGGTGATTTTTGGCCACATTCACCTGTGTTACGTTTACGGGTTAGACACGTACCGGCCCCAATATGGCAAGAGATTGTGCACTGCTGCACCTATATGGAGTCCTGCAGGCTGCAATGGAGGTCTGAGTCGCTGCAGTAGTTGCTGCAGTAGTGTGTTCATGCAAAATCCACAGTCAATTGCAGGATTGGGGCCATAGTTAAGCAAATGGCTATACCAGCAGGTCTCATCCTTTTCCATATCATGACTCCCTTTTCTATACTAGGAGCTCTTTTGCATGTAGGACTTGATCCTGCTCCCATTCAAGTCATTAAAAAAAAACTACCCATTGACTTGAATGGTGCAGGATCAAGGGCCTAGCCAGGAACTCCCTTCCATTTATCAAGATGAGAAGGGTAGAATGCTGATAACCCTCTGAGACCTGTTTTTCACCCCCAGTGGAAATGATGCCCTGTACCAAAATACTTCTCTGGGATTTTTCCTTTTAACAAATTTACTATTTCCAGTCTTTCAAGTTCTGATGATATACGCAAATGAATTTGGCAAAGAACATAATCAAATGAAGGTATACATTTCTGTCACCATAGTGGTGGAGTATAAATCAACACAGCTGGGAATGAAGAAGAAATATAAACAAGTAGTCAAAGGGGATTTTGTGTAGCACTCTTGGCTTTCTGCACCACTTGCTGATTCCTTCTCTGACATTATTCAGTGTACTATTGAGAATAATAGGACATAATTTAACTATTCAAAATAAGTAACTGTAAGTCTGATAAAGACACAATCGGCCTGATTCTTGTCCTTTATTCAAGTTTAAAATGTTGCTTTCAGTGGGAGGGAGAGGAGAATTCTGATTTGGTTTTTTTTACACTAACTCTGCACTGGTGTAAACGGATACATAATGTGAAAGTAAAAGGTGACTCAGGCCTTATATGCTTATACATCACTAACTTTTCATTATATGTCTTTCAGAAAGACTGTATTTTTTTACAGTCAAAACCCAGACTGAATTAGCTTTACTTTCAATTTCATGTGACATTTTTTTTAACCCTATCAGCTTATTATTTCTATCTGGAAAAATTAAAAATGAGTTTTATCATGTAGTGTGTACATTCTAAAAAAGAATACCATATCTATTGTACTGGAAAATGATGTTTGTAAACTATGGCAACGTTTAATATACTAGGAATTGCCCCATGCCATGCTCATATGGTTTTGCCTAAATGAGAGTAGCAATATTTTCTGTTGGGTTTCCAGTCATGCTTCTGATCTCTAGTGTCACAAAATTAATCAGTTCCAAGTGAAATGGCTGCTTAAGACAGAAAATGCAATTTGGTTTTGAGCTTCATTGTGGGGATTCATTTTACAGCTGTGATCTGATGATTTAGTTTCCCTAGAAAGATTACTTGTCCTTATTTAGAAAGAATAATGTCATTGCTTTTTTTTTTTTTTTGGATGTTGCCTTTAATCTCAATATTTCCTGTTTAATGAATTAAATAGTCACATTCACCAGGCAAAGTGATCTTGACTGCCATGTGTGTTATCACTTATTTTGGAGAATCAGCTGCTCTGGTTGTTCATATAGAAGCAGTGTAGCTTTCCTTTCATGATATTATGCTGAGTCTGGCAATATTAGGTGTTTTTCTTAAAACTCTGGTTCTTGGGGTCCTGTAATTACTGAGAGTTTCAGCTTTCATTTTAAAAAAGGTAAGTTTCTACCTCATGAAGCAGAGGAAAGCTGGAAAACATGAAACCTAGAGGTTTAAGAACCAGAAGGGAAATTGAAACACCCACAATTGATTATTTTTAGACGCTTAAGATTTTTAAGCCAACATCATGACTTTTGGGAGCCTGACCCATGAACACTTGGAGCTCATAATACTGTAGAAGCATTTCCTGATTTTTCCTAAAAAATACACTGCAGTGGCCAAACCCTTCTTGTCCTAATCACATGAATGATCCCATTGAACCCTGATTCAGCTCCCGTTACAGTCAACTTCTATTGACGTAATGAGAGTTGGATTCGGCCCTTAGTGGGCCATCTTTCAACCAGTAAGAATAAGATCATATTTAAATTGTTCCATAATTGTATATTGTCTACAGTCACACTAATACAAAAATACTCACACTCAGCACCAGCATTATTATAACAGGGTTAGAAGTCACACAGAAGTCTGTGGCAAAATTGCCAACCGACTCCAAATTGCTTGACTCTCAATCCAAAACCTTACCCAAGAGACTATCCCAACATTAATTTAGCCAAAAATATGCAACAGACATAATTTTAATATACATATTGCAATCTAATTACAGTTTTACACTTCACTCTATCCAAAATCAAATATAAAAGAAAAATACAACTCTGTTATCTTGATATTTAACTTATCCTTTACATTTGGGAGTTCCTGACATTTGAGTTCTTGATTTCTCTACTATACTTGCATTGACACTATATATGTTACCGTTCTTAGGATCCTGTGTTAAAGTCATATCATTCCAGGACACAAGTGTCAGTTTTAAACAGTTGCAACTGTTTAAAACTATTGAACCTATTTTCTTCAAGCAGGATGCCTTCTCATAGCCCCGGGGTCACCTCAGCTACAAAAAGTCATCCTTCGGGTATTTTCAAACCCGCTAGCCCAACTGCCTTGGCTATGCAATCCCCTAGCCCAAAACCTTCCACTTAGTGCCATCTTCCATCAACACCAACAAATTACAACAAAAGAGCAAAGTACTTGGGCCCAGATGCTCTTGGTTCCTGATCCAAAAACCCATTGAGGTCATTGGGAAACTTCCAGTTGGCTTCAAAGGATTTTGGATCATTGTTTTGTAAAATGGAAATCATCAAATGAGATAAATCACACAATAATAAGCCAGGACAAAGAAGAAAATTCATTCCCTCTTTTTCTTCCCTAGCTGCAGGCAGTCTCTCACCTATTCAAAATAACCAACCAAACAAGAGAAAAACAGGCAATGAAACAAGAGAAGGGAGGTATTTCTCATTGTCCACTCACAATGAATAAACCAAATGCTTTCATTGACAGCAGAATTTGGCCCACAGATTGTGTTCTTACCGTGATACAACATGAAGTAACAAATAAAGTTACTAAATCATAAATTCAAACATACTTGTAAGATGCAACCACTGTTGCAGAAGAGAATGAAGGAAAAGTCCAGAACAGATCAAGAAAAGGGAACTAAAACATTTGCCATACCCACATGGCTGCCACAAACAGCCAGAACCCTTAAGTATCATTCTTTGGCTGCCATGTCTTCCCTCCCTCTGATCCCACTGGCTTGGCTTTGGGAAGCAAATCCTGCAAATTTCAACAGCAGCAGAACAGTCTGGCAGATTGTGTTCATTTATCTAAATAGAAATATATTGTGTTTCCTAATTCTTTCAAATGCAGCAATAAAAGCTTTCGGAAACTATCCATCTCTGGTGCTTTATGGATCTCAGCTAGCTGATTGTGATAACCTGCCTAAGATGTTGTAATACCAGCTAATGTGTGCATTCATTTTACTGCATGATGAACTGAATGCTCATATAAATTGTGATTGTCTTCAGAGTGCAGGAAATTAAGCATAAATTTCAATTGACATAATTCTCTGGTAATATTATCATTGTGCTTCCTGCAAGTGATACTGGATTTAAATATTTACATCAGTTCTTAATCGTATTAGACTATTTAAATTACGATCCATACACACATGCAGAGAGACATCCCACACACTCAATAACACAAGGTAAGTTATTAAAAGTGAGTCCAGAAACTTAATGGAAAAGCTGAAAGTATATATTCTGGAAATGTTCTCTGTATGAATTATAGTGAAAGCGTATGATAAAATGGGATGTCTTTTTTTCTTTTTATTTTACAGCTTAACATTTCCTGCTTTAGGAATAATACTCTGGTTATCCATGTGTCCAGGAATTGACCATCTTGAATCATTTAGATTTACTATTCAACACAATATTTTTGTGGCTCAGCTACTGACCCTACCAGAGGTTGATGGAGTTGCTCAGGAAGGAATGTTTGTATTATTCATTTTCAGAAAGGACCCAGAGTGTGGTGCTGGGTGATCACTCATCCACCCAAAATAAGTCCTCGTGAAGCATTCCACAGGACAGCAGTCCATTGCCCTTAAGGGGTCGATATTTATAGGGCTAGATTATGCCTATACATCTAACCCTGTAAAAAGAGTGATGCAAAACTATGCCAGTCCAGGACCAACTAAGGGAAGGAATTGGTACTCACGAAGTTACAGTTCCTTCTCTTTTTCCCATTTGCACTGGGGAACAATAATCTGTTATGTCCTTTACCTGTAACACATTCCTACCTCCTCACCCCAGCTCATTTTCATTGACTGGTGCTTGGGGAAACGGAGTCAGAACCAAGGCTTGGCCCGTTCCCTGCCCTCTCCCCCACCATCTGCCTGAGTGTGGGGGGGAGGGGAAGAACCAGGCATGCAATCCCAACTGTGTTCCCCATGCCAGTAGCCATGAGATAAGGAAGTGTGGAATTGTATTCCCCCTTATGCTTCAATGTGACTACATGGGCAAGGTCATGACCTAGCCCCTAGAAAAAAGAACTGAGAACTAACTCATAATCAATAATGTATTAAAGATTATTTTACTCCTGTTTCTGTTAGGAAATTGTTTACAGATGGGGACCCCCCCCCCCAGTCTTCTCTCAAATTTATTTGCTGTAAAAAATTGCAGAACAAATTCTTGGTCTGTAATTATTTTTGGGAAGTAAAAATCAGTACCAATATTAGTACTGCTTATCTAAAGGTTCTCCAAAACATTTTGTTAGGCTGTAACTCTTACAAGAACTACCTTCCTGGTTCCCACTGAGGGATGAATACCATGAACAAAATCCTGTAAAGTGCTATTATCTGCAATTCCCATTGACATCAATAGAAGCTGTAAATGTCCAGATTTGGCTTGCTGTTGCCTAGCTACCCTAGTGATGCAATATTTCTTACCTAAATTAGAAAGCGAAGAGCTGTTAAAATAAAAGAAGGAAAGGAAAGGAAACTTGTTCAGTCCACGCAGAAGGTTTGAGTTTGGTTCAGTTCAAATCTGGCAAAGGTTCATTTTGGTTTTTTGTTTCATCCAAATTCAATCCCTTATCCCCAGTGATCAGTGGATGCTTCTGAAGAGCAGGTTTCTTCCAAATGAGTTGGAGCTTAAAATGAAGCAGTTTTTACATCAGACCATAGAAGTTAAAATGCTCAGGAGGCCAAAGACCTATCTTTTCATCACTCTGAAAGGTCTCTGAGAAATGGATGGTTGTCTACTAAGTGCCTGTTACAGTTAAAGGCTCGTGAGAAATCTACTAAAAACATTTTTTCTGTGTTACATTCAAACTGCCTGCTGCTATTGAATTAGTCACCAGGAATGTGATATTCTTCTTGTGTCCCACTAGTATGGGGTTTGTTGATGACAGTAGTAATCAAAATGCCTTGGGGCAAGAATGGAGAAACACAGACACATTTCCTTCAGCTGTTTACCTAGGAAAGGGGAAAATTCAAAGAGTTTTACAATCCATCTTCTGTAGTAATGTTTGGTGACAGCTGTCAAATAAATTACTTTCACTGTTCAGTGTCACTTCATATTATTTAGATTTAATAAACCAATACAGCAAGGAAGCTGCCTTCCCTTTTGGTTCTTGAATGTGCACAGTGGCCTTATTCGAATGGTGAGTGCTTTAGTTCAAGTACAAATAAATCTTACAAAGAAGCAAATAACCTCCTGAAAAGAAATGCAACACTACATTTGGGCAGGAAGGAGGGCTTGTTATTCAAACAGGACCCAGTGGAGCACTTTTTAACCATCCAAGTGGATTCATTACAATTAATAGACCTGACTCTCCTCTCATTGTCACAGTTTTAATTCTATTGACCTCAGTTAGGTTAACTTCTAACAGCGCAAGGCCATCTTAGCAATTCAGGACTCCTGTTTCCCAGGAGCAGCTTTGCCACCATACACTGATTGGTAAGTCGTTTTTCAATAATGACAATTGGAGTTAACCGACTATCATCATTGCTGTAATCTTTGTTCTTTCAGCCCTTACAGTAGGATTAGTTCTCTACAAGACACAAAACAAACATGGGCCTTAACCAATGGAAAACACAGTTGCCAACCTTGGCAATTTTATCACGAGTCTCTTGCCAACCTTTACAATTTTATCACGAGTCTCACAATATTCGGGATGTTGGGGGTTTGTTGTTTTTTCACATAAAGCTCCTGCTCCCAGAGTCATGCAAATACATGAGAATCTCGGCTTTCATTTTTTTTTAAAAAGCAAGTTTCTTATCCTGGTTGTGGAGAACAATCTGAAAGCATGTCCCAAGTATACTCAAAAACGACACAAAGTCAAATAAAAAGAACCCACGTTTTATTTATTTATTTATTTTTAAATCTCACGATTTTGGTGGTCTGCCTCATGATTTCTGATTTTGGGGTTAGGAAAATTAGAATACGGAGTTTACAATCTAAATACTTTTACAGTTTCTTTCAGCCTTTGTATGGATGTGGTGACATAAGCCTATGGTCAGTAGAGCAGCCAAGGTCCTGCTTTTTAGAAGATTTTTAAGAGATTGCAAAAGAGGGATTTGTGTAACATTTATCAGGGACAGCTCTTTTTTCAAAAGAGATACGGACTCCAGTGTGGACAGAGCCAAGCTTAGCCTCTTCCCTGCTCTTCTCCACCCACTTCCCATGTACCTACAGGGGCGTGGGGGAAGTACTGTTAGGTGCTGCTGCTGGGAAGACTGAGAGCTTCAGAAATTCTTCAGTTCCTCCTCCCTTCCACATCCTCTGCCTGGAGAATGGCACCCAGCCAAGGAGAATTTGGAGCTCTGAGGGAGCATGAGCATCCTCCAAATTCAGGAGAGCGAGCTCTCCATCAGCTTCTAGCAGAAAAGAAGGAGCTACCACCATCCCCCTTTCTTTAACTCTGTCTTCTCTTCAAAGTCCAGGAGGTCTAAGGCCAGGTCTGTGTGCACAGTACATTCATGCAACGGAGTGCGGGATGCAAATTCAGATAAATGAAATTAATGTGAATCCAGATTAGGATGACCCGGAAGCCATCCTTCATAGCAGTGGTTTTCAATCTGTGGTCCGCAGACTCCTGAGGGGATCCGCAGAGTATGTTTAAGATTTCCAAAGAGGTCCACAATGCCATTCAAAATTTCTCTCTCTCCCCCCTCCCTCTCTAAGCCTGACCAGCAAACGTGCAGTTCCAAGATTGGGCTTCTCCTGAGCAGCTACTGGATTTCATGCCAAAATAAATGGTAGTCTGTAGGACAGGTGAATTTCCAGAGGATTAGACTGTGGTCACCAAAATGTAAGACTCCTAAAATCCAATCTGATCTAGTGTAACTCTTCTGCCAGGCAGTCGACAGTAGCAAAAAGGGTTGGGTTCTATAAGTACATAGGGTCCCTCTAGACAAACAACTAAACCAGCTCTAGTCCTTCATCCAGAAACTGGGGATCCTAAACGCATGCTCCTGGGGGTGCCCTGAACAGGCAGAATTTCCCCACTCGCAAGCACTCGGAGTCTGGGCACAAACAAGGGAACCTTTATTATGGGAAAGGGAAACACAGTCACTAACTTGGGAAAACACAGTAATAAAATACATACATGTAAATAGAAAGTACTAGTCACCTTGCAATAATTTTGGCTAACTCCTCTCCCACCCACCAGTGACAAAGTCCTGTTCTTTGGCCACACCCCCTCACACATCCATAAGCCTCCCACTCACAGTTTGGATCAGCAATAGGCCAAGTGTCTTTTTGTAGGTCCATTTCCAGTTTCGAGAGAGCTTCTTGCCTGGTCCCACCTGGAGGTGTCATCACCTAACCCATTTTAATTATTCAGCTTTATTAAGGTGCTGAGTGGGCATAGTCTCCACAGGGCCCACTCAGCTCTGCTGCAACAGCCCCTGCAGCAAAGTCCTCAGTCTGCATTATCGCATGCAGTGAAATCAACACAAGAAGGGAGCCAAGAGCACTTAGGACCCTTGAGCAGAGTCCTGGCTGTTTGGAAATGAGCTCTTTGTTGCAAGGTAAGATCTTGTTTGCCTCTCTGAGTCTCTCTGGGCACCCTCTACTCCCTCCCCCCGTCCTCTACCCCCATCCAAGTTCATGTATTGTTATGGTGACTCCTCAGTATCACTGGAGAAATTGTGGTTTGGTAGCCTATGCAAATGAAGCGATGTGTGGAAGCCCTTTTCCCTTTTCTTCAGTAGAGGAAGTAGAGAGCTATTTCCATTCTAGTACTTCAGGCCACTGAGCTTATATTAGCACAAGTGTCATGCTTAAAATGGATGTCTTTGTTTCTACCTTCCATCCCCAATGTCAACAATACTTTGGATTCTTCTGAGAAGAGAATTAGGCCCAAAGTGAATATTTCCTTAACTATTTGTTTCACAGTTTGAAGGATTTTGTAGCTTAAGGCAAGTTTAAATGCACAGGAGTTTAAAAGAAAAAACTAATTAAAAATTGTATTAAATAACACCCCATTCCTTACCATCAGACATCTGTCTTGACATATCATTAGCATTATGTGTCACATCTGCTGTTTCAATCATATATTGGCAACTTAAGGTGGAAGATGGCACAACCTCTTGGAAAATTCAAAAAAATAAAGTGTTCTTAAACGCTCAAATGAATCACATTATGTGAGAGTTTTATGGAAGGAATATTTTGGGGGGAAGCTGGGAGGGAGAACAGGAGTTAGTGTTTTTATTGTTATTGTTGCTTTGTTTGGGTTTGTTTTTCATTGTTGTTGGTTGGTTTTGTTTATTTGTAACTGGAAGATTGTGCCTAGAAAACAATTGTGTGGGATTTATAACCTGAGGCAGCCCTTAATTTTTCCAGGGGTTGAATTTTCCCCCAAGTGCCATACAGATCAGGGGAGCCTGAAAATTATGTCCTGAAACTCTTTCCTCTCTTCTTGGCATAACTGAGGATCAGGACCTCCATTTGCATCGTGTTTTTTACGATTAAATGAACCTAAATAATTGTTTGTGAATTCATGTTAACAACATGGGGCCTTGAGCATGAAAATGATTAGGGCTATAACCAAGACTATCTGTGTCATAATCAGACACATTTTCAGATTGAGAACCTCAAGGCATTCCTGCATCCAATGAAGACTGGATGCTGCACATCCAAGGAGACATAAGGTTCTCCATCAAATTCAACTTCAGTTTTCCAAAAAGGATGGGTAATGAGGTGAAATGGGCGCTGAAAAATCATTGTAATAAATCAAAGCCTGTTTGGAGAAGAAAGAAAAACATGTAATTTCACATTCTAATTTATTTAGATGTGTTCATATTTTCTTGCTCTTCAAACAAATGATGTAAGACAACAATCCTCTTAATGTTCTTTAGTTCCATACTGCAGTTATTTGCAGTGACTAATATCCTGATGCCTATCACCTAAACTATTACAATGCCAGATATGCTAATTACTTCCTTGAATGTGCAGTACAAAATGTTCTCAGCTTGAAACCACTCTTAGACAAATAAAGCGTGTGTTTTCTTTTCTGGCAGTTTAATTGCACCACTGTCAGCTAAATCACAGCAAACATCTTTTCCTCTCTCATCTTTCATGCCCTAGTCTGTCTTCCTGTAGCGTATTTGCAATTGCTAAATAGAAAAGAAGAATAGAGGATGTACAGTTTAATAAGTGTGTGAGTGGTCTTCCAAACATTTTTTAGAGGTAAGTAACACAGACTATTTTAAGTATCATGTGGACAGGAGAATCAAAGAAAACCAATGGAAATGAACCCACATGTATGAGAGATGAAATGGTTTGGCTTATCTTAAATGGTGCAAAGTGCTTGAAGGGCTTGGTCCAAAGATCACTGACCTCACAGGGAGTCTTTTCATTGACTTGGATGGGTTTTGGATTAGACCATCAGATCCTCAAATGAGTTAAAATTCGCTAGTGCTGCAAACAGGCAGTACAAGGCCTTCCATGAGACTTAAGACCGCTTTTGGGACTATACAGAGTGAATTAAGCAAAGCGGCTGTGCATTGGCACTTCTGAGTGCTGCAGAACTGTGCATAGGCCGGTGCGAAGTAAAGTGATGGTGGCATGTGTGGAGCAGGCCAGGGCAGGCAATTCAAGAGTAAAACTGGTCAGAAAAAAGGTTACTGTTTCATTAAAATTGGGGAGGGGGAGAAGAAAAAAGGCTTTTTTATTGTCTTTGAAATTATTTATGATTTTTTTGTTGTTGATGAAAATTTTGTAAGTGAAATTTTTGTTTTGAAAAAAAATCAAAATTGCTCATTGAATTTTGATGGGAGAAAAAACTGCTTTATCCTTTTTTTAAAAAAATCCCTTTTTTTCCCCCTGGAAAAAGTGGAGGGAAAGTATAAAGGGTGAGTAAATGTGGGGAGAAACCCATATTAAAAAATCAAACATTTCAACCAAAATGAACGTTTTCTATGAAAAGTGTCATTGTCATCCAAGCCCCCATTTTTCGATTATTTATTTGGGGAAGAAAACTACTAGAGTTTCCCCTGGGATAGTGCTTGGGGTGTGGTACAGACCACCAGGATCTGATTTGGACATGGGTAGAGACCTCTTTAAGGGTTTTAATGAAGTAAATACTACTGGGAACTGTGTGATTTTGGGAGACTTTAACTTCCCAGATATAGACTGGAGGACAAGTGCTAGTAGTAATAATAGGGCCCAGATTTTCCTGGATGTGATAGCTGACAGATTCCTTCACCAAATAGTTACTGAACCAACAAGAGGGGATGCCATTTTAGATTTGGTACTGCTAAGTAGTGAGGTCCTCATAGAAGAACTGGTGGTAGGGGATAACCTTGATTTGAGTGACCATGAGCTAATTCAGTTCAAACTAAATGGATGGATAAACAAAAAAATCTGTGACTAGGGTCTCTGACTTCAAAAGGGCTAACTTAAAAAAATTAAGGGAATTAGTTGCGGAAGTGGACCGGACTGAAGAACTCATGGATCTAAAGGTGGAGGAGGCTTGGAATTACTTCAAGTCAACATTGCAGGAACTACCTGAAGCCTGCATCAGATAGGAAGGGGGAAAATTCACAGGCAAGAGTTGTAGACCAAGCTAGATGAATAAGCATATCAGACAGATGATTACAAGAAAGCAGAAAGCCTACTAGAAGTGGAAAATGGGAGGGATCAGCAAGGAGAGCTATCTCTTGGAGGTCAGAACATGTAGAGATAAAGTGAAAAATGCCAAAAGCCAAGTAGACTTGGACCTTGCAAAGGGAATTAAAACCAATAGTAAAAGGTTCTATAGCCATATAAATAGGAAGAAAACCAAGAAAGAAGAAGTGGGACCACTAAGCACGGAGGATGGGGTGGAAGTTAAGGATAATCTAGGCATGACCGAATATCTAAACAAACACTTTGCCTTCATTTTTAATGAGGCTAATGATGAGCTTGGGGATAGTGGTAGGATGGCTAATGGGAATGAGGATATGGAGGTAGAAATTACCACATCCAAGGGAAAAGCCAAACTTGAACAGCTTAATGGGACTAAATTGGGGGGCAGATAATCTCCATCCAAGAATATTAAAGGAACTAGCTCATGAAATTGCAAGCCCATTAGCAAGGATTTTTAATGAATCTGTAAACTCAGGGGCTGTACCATATGACTGGAGAATTGTTAATATGGTTCCTATTTTTCAGAAAGGGGAAAAATGTGATCCAGGTAACTACAGGCCTGTTAGTTTGACCTCAGTAATATGCAAGGTCTTGGAAAAAAATTTGAAAGAGAAAGTAGTTAAGGACATTGACGTTAATGGTGTTTGGGATAAAATACAGCATGGCTTTACAAAAGGTAGATCGTGTCAGACCAACCTGATCTCCTTTTTTGAGATAACAGATTTTTAGACAAAGGGAATGCAGTGGATCTAATTTACCTAGATTTCAGCAAGGTATTTGATACGGTTCCATATGGGGAATTATTAGTTAAATTGGAAAAGATGGGGATTAATATGAAAATTGAAAGGTGGATAAAGAACAGGTTAAAGGGGAGACTACAACGGGTCATACTGGAAGGTGAACTGCCAGGCTGGAGAGAGATTACTAGTGGAGTTCCTCAGGGATCCGTCTTGGGACCAGTCTTATTTAATCTTTTTATTACAGATCTTGGCACAAAAAGTGGGAATGTACTAATAAAGTTTTGCAGATGACACAAAGTTGGGAGGTCCTGCCAATACAGAGAAGGATCGGGATATCATACAGGAAGATCTGGATGACCTTGTAAACTAGAGTAATAGAAATAGGATGAAATTTAATAGTGGAAAGTGCAAGGTCATGCATTTAGGGACTAATAACAAGAATTTCTGCTATAACCTTGGGATGCATCAGTTGGAAGTGACAGAGGAGGAGAAGGACCTGGGCATATTGGTTGATCACAGGATAACTATGAGCTGCCAATGTGATGTGGCTGTGAAAAAAGCTAGTGCAATCCTTGGATGCATCAGAAGAGGTATTTCTAGTAGAGCTAGGGAGGTGTTAGTACCATTATATAAGGCGCTAGCGAGACCTCATCTGGAATACTGTGTGCAGTTCTGGTCCCCCATGTTTAAGAAAGATGAATTCAAACTGGAACCGGTGCAGAGAAGAGCTACTAGGATGATGCGAGGAATGGAAAATCTGTCTTATGAGTGGAGACTCAAAGAGCTTGGCTTGTTTAGCCTAACCAAAAGAAGGTTATAGGGAGATATGATTGCTCTCTATAAATACATCAGAGGGATAAACACCAGGGAGGGAGAGGAATTATTTAAGTTCAGCGCCAATGTGGACACAAGAACTAATGGATATAAACTGTCCATCAGGAGGTTTAGATTTGAAATTAGACACAGGTTTCTAACCATCAGGGGAGTGAAGTTCTGGAATAGCTTTCCAAGGGGATCAGTGGGGGCAAAAAACCTAGCTGGCTTCAAAACTGAGCTTGATAAATTTATGGAGGGGATGGTATGATGGGACAACCTAATTTGGCAATTGACTGATCTTTGACAACTGATTGTAGATATGCCCAGTGGCCTGTGAAGGGATGTTAGGTGGGGTGGGTTCTGAAGTATTACAGAGAATACTTTCTTGGGTGTCTGGCTGGTGAGTCTTGCCCACATGCTCAGGCTTTAACTGATCACCATATTTGGAGTCGGGAAGGAATTTTCCCCCAGGGCAGATTGGCAAAGGCTCTGGGGGGGGGTTCGCCTTCCTCAGTAGCACGGGGCATGGCTCACTTGCTGGTGGATTCTCTGTACCTTAAAGTATTTAAACCATGATTTGAGGACTTTAATAATTTAGTCATAGGTTACAGGTTTATTACAGGAGTGGGTGGGTGAGGTTCTGTGGCCTGCATTGTGCTGGAGGTCAGACTAGATGATCATATTGGTCCCTACCGAACTTAGAGTCTATGAGTCTGATAGTCGTTAAACTTCTTCCATAAGAATAGTGTTAATGATCTCAAATTATACCATTTTCTTCAGGTTCTCTACATTTGTATGTTGAGGTACCACAGTGTTTTGAA
Source organism: Emydura macquarii macquarii (assembly GCF_026122565.2). Taxonomy (NCBI): domain Eukaryota; kingdom Metazoa; phylum Chordata; order Testudines; family Chelidae; genus Emydura; species Emydura macquarii. The sequence goes on from NW_027133667.1 coordinate 6,579,844, forward strand.
GCCTGCTTTTTAGGAATGTTTATGGTCTCTGCAAGTCTATTGAATCCCCTGCATTGTTGCTTCTATGATCTGCTATGCAAGACGTGCCCCTGTATTCAGTTTGGAAATTCAATATGGAATTGTTTTTTTTTTTAATTAAGTTTTGATTGATGCTTACCAGTTATTGGCATTGTTCTCATCTTTATTATGTTCAGGGAAATGTCAAACTCATAATCTCATTGCAGATTTCATGAGCACACAGTGAAATATCTTTTTTTAAATTATGAAATACTCTTATTCAATTTCAGTAGTATAATATGTCATAAAAAAAACATTTAAAAGGTGTTTTGAAGTGTCAGTGCATTATTGTTTTGTGCCCGTGGAAAGCTTGGAACACATTATGTTGTCGTAACGGTTCATGTACTGATACAGCTATTATCTGCAATTTCTTAAACTCCCTTCTCAAAACAGGTCAAGAGTGCTCTTTGGTTTGTACTTATGCATGTTATTAAATTATATGATGCAATTCAGCTTGTAATACCAAAGATCAAGGGTAGCACCTTGCATGTCTAATGTAGGAAAAAATCTGAGTGTACAACTGGACCCATGATCCTAGTTGCCATTAGATAAAATGTATGAGGGAATGACATAAACAGCCCCCACTACATACACATTCCTTGCTTCCCTGTGAAGCAGCTGGAGCACGGTTGCAGTACCAACATCATTTGGAACATAGAATGGACAGGAGGCAGGGCTATGGCCACACCCCTACACACACACACACACACCAACCTGCCAGCCAGATTAGCATGGAGCCAATATGCTTCACTCTCAGCAGAAACATAGCAGTAGCATGCTGGGTTCTTTTTTGACTTGCCCTGTGGTTTTTAAACCTTTAGAGTTCACATTTTCAAGCTTTTGTCTCCAATCGTAAGTTAGGAGACTTTTTTTTTGTAATGAAAGCTGAGATTCTCATGCCATCATCTGATTCCAGAAGCTTTCAGAAAGGCATATATATGTATTTAGTAACATGTCACAAAAAGAGAAACTAAGAGAATTAACATTTTAAAGGCACATACAAAATAAAATCCCCAAGCAGATCCTCTCCAGTATTTCATAATACGTAGTCTAAACACAGGTTTAGACTTGGGACTTAAAAGACTTGTGAACCACCATATATGGCCTAGATACACCACAAAGATTTCCTCAACAAACCCGAAACAAACAAAGTAATACTTTGAGGTGATCAGGTGCATCTAATGGCAATTTACAGTACAACAAGTCAACTTTCAGCATACCTCTTTATAAGTATCCTGTTTCACGGCATGCAACAGAGAAGTTAGATAAAAACATAAATACTCTTCCTGGAAGGTTGCAATGTAACTGCTTTCTTTCTGAGAATTCAGAAAAACACACAAGTACCCCAAAACAGGGAGACACACAGCAGGCTGCTTCCTAAAACAGAGAGCTACAACTCACTACATCTTACTATACGTCGGCTGTTTGCAGATTGACTGTATTTGTTGGGACGCCCAGATTGCACACTTCCCTACAGAGCCACTTAGCCTGCAAGCAGGAACAGAAAAATCCATGAAATGTAAAATGACAGCTGGTAATTTTTACTGTTTTCAGTACACCACAATACGTGTTGTCTAACATCTTTTTATGCTCAAATATTAAAACAGTGGTTCTCAACCTAGGTTTTCCATGCTGAGACCACTCCCCCTGTTAGTAATATGAGAACATTAGAGTAATTGCAACCCTGTGCACTTGTTTATAATCTGCCCAGGAAGTCACAGGTAGGTTGATAATCCCTGTATTATAGATATCATTGCAATGTCTATGTATGTATTCAATAAAGAGTTTCTAATGTCATTCAAAGGGTCTATTTCTTTAAACTATATATTGCTTTCATTTGCTGGCTGCTGATTTACCAAGGATACCTAGTTTGTGTCAGGCAATTCTTCCCAAAGCTTTAGGAAAAAGCAGTCCATAGCCCAACTTTATTTTTAACTATTAAATCCTATAAACCAGAAGTTATTCAGCAAGCATAAAACAGTCACACCCAATATGCACACAAGTCAAATAGCTTCAGTCTTACCCTGTACATTATGCCATTTTTTAAAACAAAAACAAGTGAGCTTAAAATATAGTGGCACGAATCTTCATAAGAGGCCACGAGTTGCATTTCTGATGCACCAGCAATAGATAGCCTCCATATCTGTACTCTGCTATTGCATGTTTTCGATCAAAAGGAGACTCAGAGATTAACAGGAAAAAGATGTCAATGGCTAAAGTGGGAAGAGAAATTAAAGGAAGCACATAACATTGTGATCACTACAGTGTATATCCACTTTGTTGGAAACTAGCACCAGTGCCCATCAGTCTGAAGAGCAGATCGCTACTGCTGTGTCTGTTGTTGTTAGGCTGTTCAAGGAAAATAAATGCAAACTGTAAGGCAATGTAAGTCTACAGCCTGATGCACATACAGAAAGAACTTGAAGCTTGTGGTGGTTACTCAGAAAAAGAACTCCATGTTTGGCATTTTTGTTTCTTACAGTGACGGCCTGGGAAGCTTCCCATTCTCTACTTTTAAAAAGGTGACAGAGTCAGATGTGGGAGAACAAAAAAATAGTGAACACTTCCCACAGCCAAACCGCGGGCTTGATTCTAATGCAAGGGAACAAAGAAAGGAGGAAAGAGTATTGAAAGCCCTGTTTATTTGACAGACTATATATAGTGGCGTCAAATGTAGCTAAGTGAAGTCAAATGCTGCAGGAAGCACTGTTGGTGATTCATTTGGTGGCACGCTTCCTTCTGAGTCTGTTCTGAGTCAGTATTTTGTGGTTTAGGGGGAACATTTCTGGTAGGTGTGTCAGAGAAAACTCTTTCCTGCATCCAAGCTCTGCTCAGTGCAAGAGCTGAGAGTCAGCTAGCTGGTTATGGCTCCCTGATACTGTGGGCTTGTCTTAGCTAGTCTCCGCCCTGGTGTCAGAGCAGCGTAAGGCTTCTTTAATTTTTGTCATCAGTGTATGACAAAAGGACAATGCAATAAATGAAGATCAGTAGAGCATCCCCGTTCCATGTCTCTCTGCCACTTTCCCAGGCTAGGGAAGTGGTTGGGAGAAAAGCCATATCTACTAATTTGTCTCTTGTCAGGGGAATTCTCCACTGGGTAGTTAGCCAGAGTCTGGTTCTTTTGCACCACCTGAATGGAGTAAAGGAGTTGGACTGGAAATGAAAAGCTGTCCCACTACTACTACCCAAATAAGATTTTAAAGTGAGATCCTGTCTACACCTGTACATAAAAGCTGACGTGAAACCAGAAGCCAGGTTAGAACTTTTTCGTAATTCCACAGAGCCCTACTCTACAGTCATTTTGACTGTGTCCATCAATGGATATGTTACCTAGAGTTGAGCCAAAGTCAGTGTATCCATTTGCAAGTATCTTCTTCATAACCACTTACATCTGACCCACTGAATTGATAGGAGGTACACCACCATGTTTTTATGACATCTCTGGAAGTACCACTGTTACAACCCAGACCGCTTTCCCTTCTGGACACATTCCAGTCTGTTGGGTTTGGACCCTAATTACTGGATCCCATATGCTTTAAAGCATGCTAGATCTGGGCATAGTCCAGGAACTGTCTCTGGCTCTGGACCTTTATGCACAGTCTCAACGTGCAGATCCTCTGTCTAGCACCACTTTCTGAGATATAGGATGCCACACTCCACCTATCTAGGCACTGAGAATAGCGTTGGATCTCCCAAGCCTCCTCAGTAGCTATTGCTTGCTCCTCACAGTTTCATTGAAACTGTGAGAAGCCTCTGGGTTATTTTTTTAAACCTTTCAAGGACAAGTGGCAGTTAAAGCATAGAAATACACACAGACTTTGCACACGAGTCTGAAACCACAATTAATTTTACTCTCAAAGAATGCCAGGGTTACATATCTTAAGGCAAAAACAACATAAACCTATATGTTCTACCCCCTCTTCCCTCTCCTGGAGATGACATGAGTCTTTAAATCTAGTCAGTGTGTGAGGCAGGTTTGCCCCTTCTCCCCTCTCCTCTTGCACAGTAAGCCTGATGTCAGCCAGTGGATGGCTGGTAAGTGAGAGCCAGCTCAGAGCAGAATGAGTCCTTTTACAAAGTTCCAAACCCCTCTGTCAGGTCCCCTAGTGGCTTTAAGTCCCTTGTCAGGTGATTCATTGGTTAGTTCCAGCCCTCCTGAAACCCAGACTGAGAAAACTAGGTTGCAACCATCTCATTGCTGCAGGGTGCTCCATAATCTATTTGATCGTATTTTTTTTCTTTTTTTAACTAACACGATAGAGCCAAATTCTGCTCTGACTCATATCCCGCTGGCCTCCATTGAGTTCAATGGGATTGTACAGGCTGCAACTCAGGGCAGAATTTAGCCCAGAAGGTTGAATTATTAGCCATACACCTCGAAACCTGCTACTTCCAAATGTTTCCATTTGACAACTCCAGCAAAAGCTTTCTTCGTTAGAGGTCAAATAATATGTTCAGTAAACAACCAAGCTGAATATTCACCACTTCATTAGAAGGCAGAATGCATTATAAATAGTGGGTAATTTCTATCAAATAAAAATAGCTAAAATTGACATGCATTTCCAGAAGAACACGTCTTTTAGAGAAATGGAGAGCTAATAGCATTAGGAAATTGACAAACAACACACAAGAATTTTTTTTTTTAAAAGTGCATTTGTACATCAAGGACCTGATCCTGCAAGTCTTTGTATGTCCAGCCCTCTCCTGACAAGGAGCTCACATGTTCTGCTCCCTTTTGCCCACAGGTCACAGGCTGAAAACATATCCTTTGCATGCTTCCTATTTACTGAAGGACCTAATCAGACTTTTTGGTTTTAGCTCTGTATTAGTACACAGCTGCCACATCACCTCATTGAGTTCACTTGAGGCATTCTACCTCAGGGAGGCAGCATAATTCATGATTATTGTATTTATTTATTTGTATTATATTATATTTTTATATTATTTGTACTGTGGTAGGACCTCCTGGACCAGGACCTCATTGTGGACCAGGACATCATTGACTAGGAACCCCTTGCGCTAGGTGCTGTACAAACACAGAACAAAAAGAAGGAGAGTTGTGAATACCAGTGGTGCCTAATGCTGGGATTTAAATGCCTATCTGCCACTTTTGGTGCCTACCTCCCTTCAAGACTCTAGCCCTTTGAATTTAAACCTGAAAGAGTTAAAAACAATAAGAATACACTATTAAATAAATCACTATTCTATGCTGTTTTACTTCATTTGGGGCTAGACATGAAACAATGTTCTGTAAATGCAGGAAAGAGATTGTTCCATATGGTGCCTGGTACACTAGGGAATGCTTTGTTAGTTTTGAAAGGCCAAATTGTCTTGTCTATAACTTCCATGGAATCACACCAATTGATACCAGCTGAGGATCTGTCCCAGAGACTATGCATTTAGATCAGTAGCGAAATGTGACATAGTTTACGCTAAAGAAGAGCCAAAGTCACAAATGCAAATATTGGAAGATGGGTTGGAAGATTCAAATTTCTAGATCCGAAAACACTCCTGCAGTTGCGGCTACTATGTGGTTGAAATAACACACGACGTTGAATAAATGAGATGGAAATCTTCCTAGCTCAATTGATCTCATGAGATTTCTGGCATTTGGGGCTGAAATTTTGCAAGACTCTGGCCTTGTCAAAGTCAGACCCTCACTTTTATTTAACAGTGAATCTGAATCTGGAATCTTAGCCTGACCTAACTTAGCTCTGGATTCAGATGCCACCTTCTTGACCCAGCCTTAGTTCACTGTGAACCGTTTGGCCAAATTCTCTGCTGGTGCATACAGGCAAAACTCCATTGTGAAGTCAGTGGAACTGCACCCATTCACACCCCCATAGCATTTTTCTCACAGCACGACTAAGCCAGCAACCAGGATGTTATTTATGGCTAATGTACTCAAAGAAGTTTAAGGGAGTTACCCTACCAAATGCCACTGAAATTCAATAAAAGTTGTGAGCCTAACTCACTAGTATATTTTGAAAATACCAGTTTCCAAATCAAGGAAATTTAAGCCCATGAAACTATGGAAACCAACAAAAAGAAACTTATATATTCCATCATGTTTGAGGTGGAGGTACACTGCCAATTAATTTCAAGGCTAATAAATTAACTACATTGCTTGGGTTTCATGTTTAGTTTTCCATTAGGATTTTTTAGTGCTGAAGTACACTGACATGTCTTTTATTGTTACAAGCTTTTCCCAAGGTAGACATAGTCTATATGTTTAAGGTAAGACATTTTTCAATGTTTTTTTGGCTATTCGTATAACAGAAAAACAAGCTTTAAAACAGGAGACCCATGAGGTATATTCAGAACAGCAAATCCACTTTTAAAACAAGAACACTTTCTTCTGCAGTCAACCACTTTCTAAGTACAGTGGTTTAATTGACACACAGATGAAAAAACTACACACTTGAGGGAAAAAATCTTGTAGCAACCAACTGAATTTATACTTTCTTCTTTCTTTTTTCTTCCCCCACTGGAATTTATAAACATGTTTTCTGCAGGTTGAGTAGAGTTTTACAAAGTTTTCTGGTGTTAAATTGATTTCTCTAACATTAATTGGCATATTTAAAGAGCAAACTGTAATTTTTCCCTTCTCAGTTGGATATTTCTTACTGGTAATTCAGTGGATTAGGTCCATTAATGTGGTGGCAGGGAAATATACATTGATTCTCTTTAATGATCACACATGCAAAGCTACAAGAAATGTGCATAAATGAAAGATAATTGAGAAGTGAAGCAGAGTACAATTGATATTCATATCTTAGCTGTAAAAAAATGTTACTGGACAGATGTAAGGCCAAAGCTCATCAAAGTCAATAGAAAGACTCCTAAGGATTGCATTGGACTTTGGATGAGGGCCATATCTAGGTGTGCTCGTCATTTAAGTTCCATAGTTGCTATTTTTAGATATTTGAACTATGAAATGACAGTACTTCCAAAAAATGTCTTCACTGGGTTAGCAGAGTCCAGCAGCCATTCCTTCCCCCTAAAATCCTCTCTGCTAGAACCCAGGCCGCAACTCCAGTAAGAAGATGATGGAGAAAGGCCTTCATAATCCACCAGCTTCAGTGAGGTCATTTCAGTTTCCCCTGTGTGACTTCACACCACTTGCGTCTTCTGTAGCCTCAAAGGATAAGGAGAGTTCCCAGGAGTTATCATCGTTTCAAAAACCAGCAGCAGTGACTTCTGGAGCCACTCATGCACTTCTAATTTCTGGTGCAGCAAAAACACTAGCTGCAAATCTCAAAGGCACTTTATTTAGGGAATCTCCTTGATACTTGTTTCAATATGTTTATAACTGGTGCATCAGGTTCTTTGGCTGGGCTACCTGCATGGCCTCATTCACAGGTGAGGGTTGATACTCTACTTGTGTGAACAATGTGACAGTTAAACAGAACATGAAACAGGACCAATAGAGATAACTGCACTGGGAACCAGGTGAAAGTGTATTTGTGTATGGTGATTTAACTTGATTCACTTTAGTTTGTTGTATTTGGGGGAGGTTTTGTCCAACATCTTCATTAAAGATCTGGAGGATGGGGTAGATTGCACCCTCAGCAAGATTGCAGATGACACTAAGCTAGGGGGAGTGGTAGATACACTGGAGGGTAGGGATAGGATACAGAGCAACCTAGACAAATTGGAGAATTGGGCCAAAAGAAATCTGATGAGATTCAACAAGGATAAGTGCAGAGTCCTGCACTTAGGATGGAAGAATCCCATGCACAGCTACAGACTGGGGACCGACTGGCTAAGCAGCAGTTCTGCAGAAAAAGACTTGGGGGTTACAGTGAACAAGAAGCTGGATATGAGTCAACAGTGTGCCCTTATTGCCAAGAAGGCTAATGGCCTATTAGGCTGCATTAGTAGGACCATTGCCAGCAGATTGAGGGAAGTGATTGTTCGCCTCTGTTTGGCACTGATGAGGCCACATTTGGAGTACTGTGTCCAGTTTTGGAGCCCCCACTACAGAAAGGATGTGGAGAAATTGGAGAGAATTCAGTGACAGGCAACAAAAATGATTAGGGGGATGGAGTACATTACTTATGAAGAGAGACTGAGGGAACTAGGCTTGTTTAGTCTGCAGAAGAGAAAATTGAGGGGGGATTTGATAGCAGCCTTCAACTACCTAAAGTGAGGGGTTCCAAAGAGGATGAAGCTAGACTGTTCCCAGTGGTGGCAGATGACAGAACAAGGAGCAATGGTCTCAAGTTGCAGTGGGGGAATCTAGATTGGATATTAGAAAAAACTTTTTCACTAGGAGAGTGGTGAAGCACTGGAATGGGTTACCTAGGGAGGTAGTGGAATCTCCATCCTTAGAGGTTTTTAAGGCCCGGCTTGACAAAGCCCTGGCTGGGATGGTGTAGTTGGGGGTGGTCCTGCTTTGAGCAGGGGGTTGGACTAGATGACCTCCTGAGGTCCCTTCCAACACTAATATTCTGTGATTAGAAGTGTGCTAGCATTCTGTGGTTGATTTAAAAAAGACCCCGAGTTTTGATAGCCACAGTCTCTTGATGATCATATTTGTGTGGATGGGGGAGCATGTTTGCTGATCATTCAGGATAAATCATGCCAAGAGAGAGTTTCTTCCATTTCTCTGATCACTATCTGCATGGGAAAACTGAGCAGGAAAATACCAATATTCAAGCACAGGCCAGCTAACAGGCATTTATTTTCTGCAGGTTCCCAACTCATATCTTCATGGTGAACCTGATGGGGGCAAATTATTGCATTAGAATGGGAGGACTAATGAACAAATTGCCCATTTACATGGGAGGTATAAGAAAGCAGAGGAAGGGGTGTAAGGGGAAGAGAGACAGGCTAGCAGAGACAAAATGGAGCTCTGGGTAGAGCGATTGCTTCCCCTCTCCTTGGCAGAGAACTGAGGAAAAACTGTAAATAATATGGTGTATGGATCAGTAAGGTGTTGGGAAGAAAAATATAAACAAACTGCAATGGGGTGTTTAACAACTCTCTGAGTCTCTGAATCTGTAAGATAGGAGTGGTATGCTGCACTGTCACAGGGTCATCCAGGTTTATTACTCTGGGTGACTTCAGGAGACAGGCTGACAATGATTCTTGTAGGACTTCATATCTCATGGGCTCTATGACAACCAGTTCCCAGGTGGCTTCTGGTTTATATCATTTGGTTGGGGACACACTGGATCTGACCTGCATTTCAGGGAGTATGTTATTAGAGCTGTGCTATGGGCAGATCATTACTTTATTCAGGCTGAAATCAAAGCTTATCCTCCCTCCTGTTGGGGGATGAAGTGTGGACCTCTTTCAGTCTTTAGTCCTCATAGACTAGAGGACCCTAAATAGGTGTCAGAACTCTGAAAGGAGATATTGCTGTCCCCACACTGGACCACTGCATCAGTGGCATTCTGGAACATCCTGGCTATCTTCTCTCGTAGATATCACCTTAGTGGGCCCCCGTGTATCCCCTCCTCTACCCCATCCTTGCAAGTAAATAGAGGATAACATCACACGATCCCTCTTACACACAAAACCAGTACATTTCAATAACGCCTTGTAAGGTTGAGTCTGTATTTCCTGCAGAGAAGCTATTTTGTTTTATTTTTCCTGCTCTCTAGCTTAACAATAAAATAAGGCTTTTTATCATCTTTGGGTTCTTGATCCCTAGACATGAACAACTAGATGAGTGATTTAACTACAGACTTCTACGTCTCTTATAAAGTGACTACATTAACACATATCCCCAAATGACTTTTGTTAAGTGCTAACTATTTTAAAAGCTTTTCCTTTCCAATTTTCTGAATTTCTATACACTTGTAATTTCTCTAGCTGTTGTGAATGGCACATATTTATGGAGTTTATTATCCAATTATTCTAGGAATAAATATAATGTTTTGTTTTGCAGAGTCTGAGGGTGGAGGTGCACATACACATACACAAACAAATTGTACTGCGTATTTTATATAACAAAGAAAACCAAAGATGCACAGAGCAAAGAGGAAACCAGAAAAGCTCCCATAACAATAGGAGAGAAAAAGAATACAGCTGATGAAGTGCATATTTTTAAAGCAAACTATTATGTTTTTTTGCAAAAAAAACTTTGTTGTGAAATAGCTATGGTTGCTACACACATATACACACACACACGTACCTGACCCAAAAACAAATACCATTACAACAGCTAGCATATATCACAGACCACCACAAAGCAGACTAATGGCCCCAATACCAGCCTCTCAATACCCCCTTAACCATCCTTCCCCCACTAAACACATGAGACTAGCCAGGGGCTAGGATGAGCAGAAGGTTGAGGATTAAACAGTCGCTTTTTGACACTATTAGTTGTAGATATTTGCTTTAGCAGTTTGCTATGTTAGAAGATGCAGAGCTGTGACAGGTACTTTGCATAATAGGTGACTGAATTAGAGATGGTCAAAATATGAAACACAACATTTAAAAAATGTTTTCCTTTACATCTTTTTGAAAATCACTTATTTCATTTGTGTGGGTTTTTTAACAAAACGATGGTGGGGATTTTTAATTTTTTCTCTCCCCCTCCCCCCGCCCCTACTTCTTATAACATACGTTAGCACTCTTGCTAGTTGAAGATGGTATTAGTAAAGGTGGTGGTGACAATGTATCTGGAGGGGACGCATAAAAGAAAAGCGACGACACTGAAGCAATATATACTTGTGTCTCACCCACCAGATGAACAGTGGAAACCATAGAAACCTAGCCCCATACCTCACAGGTAGAACACGGTCATCTAGTGTGACTTACAGCAGAAGGAAAAGGCAGCTCACGAAATCAAGACACGCATCTCCTCTGCTTCCATTTTGCACGCTCAGCTGGCTGTTGGCACTACGGTGGATACTTTCAAGTTTCCTCAGGCTGCTTTGCTTTCATCTTGCCTTTCACCTCCTGCTACATGTGCATTGTTAGTAGATTCATGCTACCCTAGTTCGATTCCCATCACCGTAGCCACTTTTCAGTGAACCCCACCTCTCTTCTATAGGTTGCATGCTTTCTGTGTGCAGCTAAGGAGCACAATGGGCCTTTGGCAGCACACAAACATAGAGCACAGCAGCATCCATTATTTAGCACAGTCCACCACCATTCCCTGGGAAGGCATTGCCTGGCTTTGATCATTTCCCATGGTTGGCCACCATGAATGGCTAGGATGACTGAATCCTAACTGGGTGTTTATTCTGCCAGACCAGACCAGACCACCTTGCTCACTTACAGCCTTCAATATCCTTTGATACCTTTCTAATAAATAACTTTAATCTGTGTCCAAAATCCATTGTTTGTAGTTCTAAAATAGTGCTTATATGAGGGTTTCTAGGTATTTTCTTATTCATGGGGCCTCGTTATGTTTCTAGGCTCCCTGTACTGCCAAGAACCATCCCGTGACATGCAAGGAAGGAGAGGTCACGTATTGGCTAAGGTATGAATTGTGATTTATTCACTGTGCTGTATTGCACCATGGTCATAAGCACAGTGACTACTTATGTGTGACGGGGGACTGAACCTGAGATCTCCAAAGCTAAAATCATGCATGGCTACAGTACCAGGCCCTAGAGCAGAGAGCTATAACAGACTCCTAGCTTCTGTGGACGAGGTTAGGATTCAGAATCTTCTAATCCTGACTCTACTACTTGCTCGTGTGGCTTTGGGCAAATCACTTTACCTTTCTGTTTCAACTCCTCTCTCTGTAAAATTGAGAGTTGGAATATCTAAGCCCCTAACTCATGGTGATGTTGTGAAGGTTAATTTTCCTACAGTGCTTTGAAGTTGTAAAGTAGTATAAAAATCCTAAGTATTCTTATAGTACCACTGGCCCCTTCTGTTCCCATTGAAGTCAATATGAGTTTTCCTATTGCCTTTACTGAAATCAGGCCCTGGCGCCAAAGGGTTATTGAGCTAATCGCAAGATGCTCATCCATTGGGTCTCACAGCTCTGGCTTTTTAAGACTTTAAAGAATTCTGGAAAGTTTTACCTAAAGCTACATAATTCAGAGGGTATCAGTCTCCTATGGCATTCAGCTCCAGGAATAAATGAAAGTTTGTGGAGGAGCTGTTCTTATTCATTCCATACTTTTCCACTTTTCCTTGGCCATTTTAGGCTACCAGCGCCATTGCACCTTCAAAACAAATAAATATGCACTGTAGCTTTAAAAAACAGTTTAATATAGCAGCTGGGTGCTCCAGGCTTTAGAAGCTCATGGCAGGTTTGTCCAATCATTAATTGATCAACTGAGCATGCTCAGGATGTGGAGACTGGTTTCCTATAAAAGCAGAAGGGTGAGCCGGGAGCATTCTTTTTGTGTGAGGGGGAATTTTTGGGAGGGATAAGGTTGGAGGCAACTTAGTTCTACTTTATAGCTAGGTTGTTAGATTTCTTATAGAGAGGCTATGTATTGTATTGTAGTCACACTAAAGTATTGTTCTAGCTATTATTCAGATGATTAGTTTTAATGTTCTAACATAGTCCTAGCAGGAACACTAAGAGTTTAGAGGTATAATCTAATGTGAGTTTGTTAATAATAAATCTCTGACGATGGAAGTGATTAATGTTAGCAAGGTTTGTCATTAAAGTAGGTGATGTTAGGTGAAAGAAAATTCTGTAAATAACGATCCCTGTTTAAAAAGAGAAATTTGGTTTTGTTTTGTTTTTTTTTTTCTTCTGGGCTGTTTAGCTGTAGTTTCAAAGAATCTTTAGCAAAGTCAAATCTTCCTTTTATGACTTCTGAGAGGGGGAGGGGGAATATTAACTGCTTTTTCCTGAGATTCTTTTCAATATTATCTTAATACTTGAAAAATGGCCTTCTTCCAAATCCAAGCTAGCTTTCAGTCTGAGTGATAATTAGTTACCTAGGAAACAAACCCAGTGTTCTTCTAGGTTTCCACCCCTATTTCCTTGAATCCTTAGAGACAAGGAGTTCAAGGAAGGTAATGTTGTGTTTGTTTACAAAAACACTCAAGTGACTCCTGCTGCTAGTTTCTTGTTCTGGTCTTTGGAAATTTGACACAATGAATACATTTGATCAATTCTTAGAAAAGGCTGCTTTGAGAGAATAAGTGATCACAGACCATGTTTACACTTGCCTAAATTTACAGGATAAGGTATATGGATGTGAATTATTGTAAAACCTAGTAACAAACTGTATGATTGTAACAGATGGGTAGGAGGGGTGGAAAAAACTCATTATCCAAGACTGCTTTTCCCCTTGCAAGTGCAAGATACAGACTTCTGACAGAGGATACCTCACACAGCACTGATAATACCCTGTATTTTATCAGAAAGCTTCCTGTTTTATTTAGCATTATTTTGCTAGTTAGAGATGAAACCATCTGAATAAATTCGTGGCAGGAGAGCTCAGAGTAAAAATGCCCCAAATCTGCCACCACAATAAGGGAGACATCAATAGATTAGCAAAATGCTGCACCCTGAAGCAAAACATCCTGCTTCCCTCCATTCCTGTTCTCCTCAATAGTTGTAGCTATACCTAGTTGTTCTGTTCTTCTTAACATTTGGTACATTGCATTGTACAAAAGCAAGATATACCTCTCCCTTTCTCTATTAAAAAGTATAGGGAAGATATTATTTATACTGAGAGATGAGTCACACTGAAATAGCCAACTATTAAAGCCACAGCTTGTAAGTATTTTATTCTTTTTATAGTCCTGGTTGAATTGAGTGACCTTGAGCCATGTGCTCATAATCCCCTTCACTTTCTCCATCTCACTCTTTCCTGAAATTTACATGCCATTCTCTCTTTATCAACAATTTAGTTACTTAAACTGCATGTGAGCAGCAAAAGGAAAGGGGAATGCTGCTTTGGGATTTTATTTATATAGCATCCAAAAGTGTGCTAGGCATTTTACAGACATGTGATACACAAAGCCATGAGGAGGTGCGTAAGTTTCTTTTCATATGTTCAGATAGAGCTAAAGAGCAGTGAGGGAATGCTTTCTCAGCAATTTAGGAATCCAGGCCTCTGTTTGTACCTATCCACATACAAGTTGGAAAAAATGCAAGTTCTGAAGCAATGAAGTGCACATTAAAGCAGAACCAGGCTTGATCACGTTAGATCATTCAAGCCACTTTTGTAAGTAGATAATAAATACTCCGCTTTACCAGATCATTTTGTATCAGTCTATATAAACATGTAATGTGCATCTATAATCTGGGAGTTAATGGAGGATGGAAGGCAGGTTAAAAACTTAATGTTGTTAAAGTTAATTTGAGTGTATAAACATTTGTGTTTTGGCAATTTACTCATTTAATTAACCCACCCATTCTTCCAGATTTGGAATGGTAAATTGTAAACTTTGAAGATTCTAGTCAGTGCCGCTAATCTGTCTTCTTTCTTTAAAGACTGAGCACACAGCATTGCACTAGTTTAAAATATGAAATCAGCCAAATATCATATACATTTATATTCATAATGTAAAAATATTTTCAGGGACCACTCAATTATTCTGACAGAGTCAAGAATAGTGTCTAGAAATAGAGAATGTATCCAATGATCTTGTTTGCAGTTCTGTTTGAGAAATCAATCTGCTATATATGTCAACACAGCCTGTGGCTCTTGAAAACTGATTGTTACATTCTCTCTCTACACTTTCTTTTCTAAACCACAGAATTACTGTATTTGTCATGGTGTTCTGAACCCTCATCAGAAAATGTAGAGTGATTTCCCCCTCAAGACGTTCAGATAATTAAGTTTCAACTGTACAGGGATCACTTCAGCCACCACTGAAGTTCAGTCACCTTTAGGACAGAATAGCTGGACTTCAGAGGGTGACCTAGAGATGTTCAGATACTTGACTTCTTCTATCCACAAGAACTCATTCCAGATCTAGCCTTTTAAGTGTGGTATTTACCAAAATAACATGGTTGCAAAGCAAAAGATGTGGCCAATATTTAATCAGCAAAACACATGGTGGGTAGAAATGGGTGCTGCTTCCTATAGTTAGAGAGGTATTCACACTGTTGTTCTTTATGAGTTTCATGCACAGTACTGACAATCCCAAATAGCAAAATATCATGAGATCAGCAACTAGAAGTCATGAGGGATTTTTTTAATAATAATTTTGGGATTTTTTTTATTTACTTCCTGGTTTCTAAGCATTTAAGCGGAACTTGCTTCATGCTATCAAACTTTATTCTGCAACCATGAGGGCTAGAAACTTTTTAAAAATGAAAGCAGAAATTCTCATGCAGTCTCCTAATTCCAGCTGCTGGAGCCTGAGGAGAAATACCAAATATCAAGAGACTCTCTGTGAAATAGTTAGGGTATGTATACACTGCCGGGGCTGCATCGGGCTCCATGGATCAATGCAGCGGGATTGATTGAGCAGGCAGTGGAGACCCACACAATCGATCCTGAAAGTGCTCTCTGGCCGACACAGTAAATCCACCCCCACAAAACGAGTAACGCTGCATTGACTGGAAGGCATTTCCTGGTGACGCAGTGCAGTGGTGACGCCGCGGTCAGAGAACGTTAGTAAGTTGACGGGAGATATGCAAGCTACGTCCTGAAACTTGCATTTCCTGTCGATGGCGCTAGCAGTGTAGACTAGGCCTTAGGGTTGGTGACACTGCAAGTGAACTGGTGCTGTAGACAATGGGTGAAATTTAACACTATTTCACTGCAAAGAAGCCACCATAGATCTTTCTGGTGCACTTACTCTTAAAGCTTTTCTAGCTTAACTCACCCTACAACTGACACACACACCCCACCAAGTGGCTTAGTAAGAAAATGCAATATTTAACAGAACCTACATTAAATGCTGCAGGTTCCATGGGTACATATAAAATGCAATACCTCTAGACTCGCCTTGCGTGGCTGTTACTTTCATCTACATGTCACCAGCATTTCTTATTTCCTATCAGTGAGTTTGGTGCTGCAGAATTGAAGATCTAGATTTCTGAGACTAACTTTATTCAATTAAAATAGTTAGAAGACAAGCATGCAATAGTAAACAACCAATACAGTATATTCAGCAGACACAGATTTTCAAGAATGTTTACAAGTATTTGAGTCCATTTCCAATGTTGTCCTGGTGTGTAACAATTTCTGACACTCTTGCTACTGCTTGTGCTCCTACAAATAATACTAAGGCCAAAAAGGGACCTTAAGTTATAGCCCTGTATTTCAAAAGGAGTTTCTGAGATACATTGTCACTCAGAGAAGGGAGTTACACCATCTTAACCCTTAGACGGTGCTGGGGATCACTCTTCAGAGTTCTTCCAACTCAGCTGATGTGGAGGAAGAACAGGGATATAGCTGCCCCACCTCCATCCTATTTGCATGGTTTCATTTCGAGGGCTGTCCTAACCTTTGAAAGTTCTTCCATTCCATGGGTTCAAGGATTCCCATTATGCCCACTTTCTGAGCAGTAGGTGTAAAGGTCAGAAATTCCTTGCCTCTTTCCCCCTCTTACCATGGACATAACTGAACAGACACTATTTAGAACCTTGCTGAATTCTCATTGAAAAGAGAAATCACCACTTTCCAACTGAAGAGCTCCAAAGGCATATAATGACTTGCAAATGTTAAGAGCACCTAGGGGATACTTTATTTATGAGATATACTGAGAACATTGTGTTCATAGATGCTGATGAGAGAGGTGACTGTCTTTTGAGGAGCACAGTACAAATGTCAAAATAATATATCAGAAAATGCATTCAGCGTTATTACATAAATGTAAAAACCTGAGCTGAAAGTAAAATATTCTTACCAGCATCCAAAATGTTCTTCAGACATCAACAGGTGTGTGTTTCTTATAATTGCTATTCCATGATTTGGTCTCCTTTATCTCCCTTTTGAGCTATTGTTAATATTAGGGAGCATTTATTGTGGAGTGATCAGGTGATATTAAAGCCAATGCAGTTACAGTTTGAAACATCTATTACTAAATTAGTAGCTAAGCTAAGCCCTGGGGTAAAGACACATTTGTTTGTAGCCTGAAACAAATGTTTGGGGAGAATCCACGCTAGTCTTTACAAATGTGTTAACTATCTTGTTAAATGCCAGTTAACTCAAGGTGAAGTCCACTATGGGCATGCTCTGAAAATAATACCTGGTCACTCTATACCCATGCATCACTTCATCTGCCAACAAAGCGTACCCAGATACGTGAAGGAACTCATCAGCTCTTTAAGGGTGTGCACAACATCTTAGAACATAAATATAAAAATCCCAGGCAAAATCCAACTCCTGGAGTTGGAATTAAGACAGGAGGACACTGGACTTCCTAGCCCTATGATTATGAAAAGTGCCAGGAGATTTATAATGGCTGATAGTCAGGGCCTCTGTTATAAGACTTCACCCCAGTGACTGTGACACACACAGCACAGTGTCTCTTAAAACATACTGAGATATTGGCTCAATACTGACTCACAAAGGAAAAAAGTGGCACTTTCTGAATCAAGCTTACTGTCAAAACAACGCTGCTCCCTCCAACATCTTGGTGCTACTTGGAGGTCTCTAATACTATCCTGAATTATTTCTGCTTAACTCGTCAGATCTGATGGGATGCACCTCACAAGGTGGTAAGGTTGCAAGCTAACAAAATAACATACAGAGTTTTGCTAATTTAATTTTTATACCCACAAAAACTACTTCTTAACAAAGATTTAACAAGATTGTAGTGAAGCATTGTAATTAAAATTATTCTAAAACTATGCTACAATACTTTACTACTAACATATAACCAAATTATTAGTTCAGTACATTAGGAAGTGGTATAAACTGTCATACCCATTCACACCACTGGTCCATCTTGTCCAACATTCCCTCGACAGTGGCCAATACTAGATGCTTTTGAAGAAGGTTCAAGAAATCTTCTCATGAGGACAGCTTCTTTCTAAATCATGTCAGTTAGTGGTTTATTTATACATTGAAACATGAGATTATATTCCTTTTATATAAATTTTAACTAACAACAATGAAAGTTTCTAAATATCTAATCCTTTGCTGAATGCTAGTAAGCTCTTGTCCTCTGTGATACCATGAACTGAAATATCTTGGGTTTTGGTCCAAATTATTCAGTTTTCACGTTTGTTTAATGAAAATTCCTAATTTTTCACAGACACCAGATGCATCTAAAAAAAAAGTTAATTGAATCAAACACAATTTTCTGTTTGAAAATTTTCCATCAGAACAGTTTTCAATGAGCTTTAATTGAAAACAGCACATTTTGTGGTGTTATTTTTGGGGGTGGTTATTCATTTAGTTGCTAATTTTGTCAAACTGAGTCCATCTCAAAGAGTCTCCTGGTCAGAGTAAATGATAAATGGAGACCCAAAGAAAGAACTCAAAGTTAATGTCTATATTGCATTATTTCACTGATCTTAGTCATGTCTGGACCTAATAATACAGCATATAACAACACACACTTCATTAAAACTGGCAAGCAAACCAAGACTAGATTTTAAAGGACATTCTAGCTTCATTGGCTCCAAGTTTCTCAGACTCCTGCTATCTGATTATTGGATATGTTTTCTCAGGGATTTGACCAATAAAACAAATACTCAGACTGTTGAATGAAAATCAGCATTTGTGAACTAAAAATATTGAGTAGGATTCCTATTACAAATCTTTTGATCCAGCTTCCCTCCACTTCCTACCCCAGGTGAAGACATGGTGTCAGACTATGAGCCATCAGCAGATCATGCCTTCTAATGATTCAGATAGTATATAGAAGCTGTTTAGGGACAAGTAATGATGAGCAGAGTTCTGGAGAGAATTGTTCATGCAGTCAAGATCCCCTCAAGATAAGGAAACTCGGCTCAGGGACAATAGATTCTAACACAGATTTGATTCCAAATTTTAGATCAAAATTAAAAGTTGTGAAGGAAAACAGTCATATTTTAAAAGTTAACATGGGGACAAAACCAGACTGTGTACAGCCAAGATGTGTATAAATGCTAAAATAAGGGATAATATTAGACTTGCATTTAAGAATGAGTCAGTAGAAGACTCACTGAAAAACCAAAAATCTGTGGGAGTTAGGACTTCCTGCTGGTGAAATGATTATCCTCTATTATTTATAGTAAACTTACCCAGAAAGATCTCTGGAGTTTGTAGTAAGATCATAGAGACAGAGAGGGAGGGGAAAGAAGGATGTTAATTTTTAAATTTTATTTTTAGCAGGTGTTTTTATATTTTACAGGACATTGCTTAGTGTTTTTTATAAGTAGTTTAAAATTTCATTAGCTAATTCTTCTCTCTTCCAGGATCTGTTTTAGGCTTGATTTTAATTATACGGTTTGCCTTCATTCTTATTTAATGTAGTTTTATCTCAATCTTAACTATACTAGTGCTATGGTGCACTACAATGTACCTTTTGTGGGGCTTCATAAGTAATTATTGTATAGTAGGATCTACCTCCATGGCTATGCTGATCCATATACCAGACTAAATTCTTCACCATTACCTGGATGGCTGGATATCATTGTACAATTTTATTTTTTTTTACTTCAGCAATCAGTTTAACTGATTCAAGTGTTTGAAGAATTTAGCTTTAAACTAGATCTCAGCACTGTTGCAATCTTGGTTATATGGTCTGGGAACATATTTCTCCCAACAGGATCACTCTCTTACACTAAGCACATTTAAGAAAGTTAGTTTCAGTGGCATGAAATTCTGTTAACTCGTCTTTCACTCACCACAATTTTGTTATGTAATTTTTCTCTTTCTTTAGCAGAACAATTACCTTGAAACTATGACAGGTTTAGAGTAATACATGTTCTCTATAGTGCACTTTTCTGATGAATTTATCAGAAAATTGCTTTGTTACTGCAGCAACCCTGTAGAAGTGCCAATGCAGAGAAAAGGAGGAATTGTCTAGCCAAGGTATAACAGACTAGCAATATTACGGTATTCAGCTGAATTTGTATGGCTATTTAGTATTTCATACGTTCAAAAATAAATGCCCTCTGTTTAACAAATATAATACAAGAATATTAAATGCTGTTCTTCAATGTCTCTGATCTTGGGTTCAGGCTTTCTTCTGTGCAAAACTGACCTATTTTTCTCATTGTACATCTTAATTTGTCAAGAAATACTAAAAGATAAACCTTATACATTATATTAAAAAGGCTTATATTAATCCCATACTTAAAATTTACTGTCCTGCTTTTTGTCTCTGAATTTCACATTCTGGCCCTACATTTAGGATTTGGGATTGAGGCGGTTAAATTAACAGCCAGCCAATTCGCTCAGTAAGAGCACATGGTGTTACCATGCAGGAGAATTTCATGCTAAGCCTGAGAACACTTCCCTTTTTGGAGGAAGGGTGAAGTGCACTTTTCTGGTAGTGATCTTGTTGACCAAGCAAATACAGCTTTTGAGAGGAATTTGCAAGCTATCCTCTGGACTTTTCCCAGGTGTGATAGCTCTTCTTGCTATGGAGCTGAGAGAGCACCTGACTCACATGAAATTCAGTCGTAGGAGGAGTTCAGCCGTGTGCAAGAACAAGCCTATGTTCTTGCCAAGAGAATCTTTTCGTTAAGATGAATGCTTTCTTTTCCAAAATGTCTCTTCTCCTCATCAACCCCTTTTACTTGAGACTGAAAACCAGGAAGCTTTAAAACTTAATTTTTTTCGCCTCTCTTCTGCCCTTTTCGAAAACAGAATCTTATTTCTTAATGGCATCTCTCTTCCATATTTTGGACTCTTAGATTTCCAAATGATTTCCAAATGATACTTTTATTATATCCTCCAAAATTACAATACATTCACTTCATATGGGTATCACCGAAGGAGGTTTTTAGAAAGGATTTAGAGGAAGTAGAGTCTTAGTGAAATGGGATTGGGAAATTGTTCTGTGCCTGGAAAGAATGCAAGAGGGAGACCCAGAGGCTGGTGTCACTGCTCAAGTGGAGATGATGCATCTCCAGCCCCAAATCTGTAAGAGGAATGAAACACCTTTGGAAGGCCATGAACTCTCATCCAACTTTGGTCTTAACACTTGACTATTTACGGTGTCTTGCGATGAGTACCTGACACAAGATGCGGCTAGTAAGTTGCTTTGTTATCATCCCCTTCCACAAAGCAACTCAATCCATGCGTTAAATCCCAAAAACCTACATTTGTGTTTTGAGAAGTGCACTCTATCTGATCAAAGCTCCTATGCAGTCACAGCACGTCTTCTTGCATGATGGTCTTTCTTGGTGAATGACTGACTGTGTGAAGTTCCCATCTATCCCCCTGTTGATGCAATTGCAATCTGTGGCTGGACTGCAGGTATCACACCATACTTAGTGCAGAAGGCATATTGGCTGGCTCAGTTGGACCTCTCGTGGCAATGTCTTAATTGCTCTCCATTTCCACTTGCACTTGGCATGAGGTCACTGTCCCCTAGCTGGCAAACACATTGCATATGTTTAGGCTGTATTCTGTGGTTGATGGTCCAGAACTGATTCTACCATATACTTCGATGTCTTCCCAGATGATCCAGATTATGCCCTGGTCAAATCCTAGTTATGTCCCTCGATGCCTGGTAGTTGCATGCTTCCAAGCTCAAAACACAATTCTACGACCAAAGTCCATAAGGCCTGTGCAGTACTCAGTCTGGAAGGGAAAAATACAGAAAATAAAAATTAGAAGTGAGGGGCAGCCATCCCACTGGGTGGCTGTACCCTGTGTGATGGCTCTACTGAGAAGTCTTAGGTCAGCAGAAAGCAATGTGGAGAATCTGCTGCTGCTATCCTCACACTTGACTAGACTGTGATAGGTGAGAAGGAGATGCAGGTCTGTGGCAGTTGGAAGTTGATTGATGAGATTAGTGGGTGACAGATGTAGGGTGCCTGGGTGCCCTGGGAAGTGTGGCATTGAAGGCAGTTGGCAGAGTGCTTGTTCGAACTTGCCGAGAGGGACTAATGCTTGAAGCCTTTACAAAGCTTGCTTTGAAACCCATGGTATCCAGAAATATGCTACCAGGCATCTAGAGGAAATGGCTATACTATCACAATCACAACAATCCCACGGAGGACGCCGATTACACCACACAAGCACCTTATGCCACCTATGAATGGTCTGGATTACAGTTATCTGGGGGTGTGGGCATGGAGGACAGCTTAGCTATTTCAATACAGAAGGAACCTGAGAACGGTACTTCTCCATGGGAAGCCATATTAGAGAAAAGGTTCTTTTGAGGATGGCAGAGAATTGAGAATGAGTGAGAGGGCTCCTTCCTCATGGGAAAAACAACAAGCCCTTAATTTAGAGGGCCAGTCAAGCGGTCTCACTAGGACTGGATCTCACTGCTGCAGGATGATGAGCAAAATTATTTCTGTGATCTAGTCTTTTGATTTAGAAATACAGGGAAACTATAGAATTTTAAAAACTTCCAAAAAGGAGGAAGCGCTTCCCCTATTCAGTCCTACGCTGGCTATTTCTAGAGTAAAAAATCAGCACAAAACCAAACAAACATAGCATTTGCTTAGCTGTAAATTACTTTCATGTTTAGGGAAAAACAAACACAAATCCCATTTATTCTTGCTTTACCTATCCAATTTATTAAACAACTGAGTGTCAACCTTAACAAGAGGTCTGTTTACTATTACATCAGACAAAGCCATCCAGCAAATACCCAGAGAAATGTGCAGGGGAAACCATTCTAAATGAAGTCAAAAGAGAATAAAATCATCTAATTCAGAAGAATTACATTGTGGAATTTAGAAAGTGGCTCCCATACTTAACAACGGGTGGGATAGTGAGGCGTCCAGCTCTCACTACCCTATATCTTTTTTCCTTTTTAACATTAGTTTACTGTTGGAGAAGTTCTTACGTCAGAACCTGGAACTGAAATTAAAACTGCACAACTGGAACAAGATAGATGAGCTTGGCTATTTTTGTAATTATTTCAGACAGTTGCCAGCAGAGGATTTCAGTGGAACACAAATAACTTATGTCATTTTGTCACTCCTGAAAGACCCCTAATCATGATTTTTTTAACAAACTCTTTCTTCAGTTGCTTGTGCTGGCGACAGTACAGACCATGTCTGCACGCCTGTGTATGTTATACACAAAGTATGTGAATGGGGATCATATAAAATATTATTAGTCATGCAGCCCACACTTTTCTTCTGAAATTACATCATTTTGCATAATTAAACTGGTTTTTGTTTACTGGTAACTGAGACAGTTTAAACAAGGAGAGTCCTGTAGCACCTTAAAAACTAACAAATTTCTCCAGGCATAAGCTTTTGTGGGCTGCAACCCACTTAGACAGATGCACCACAGAAATTTGTTAGTCTTTAAGGTGCTACAGGACTCTCCTTGTTTTTGCTGTATACAGACTAACACGGCTACCCCTCTGGAACTTGAGACAGTTTAATATTTCTTGGATGTCAATGCATTAATGACTTGTACTTGTAATATTAAGGAGGCCTCTGCTAGAAGATTAGGGATGCGGTGATTCTTGGAGCATAATGACATATCAAAACTGCAGCAGATCTTTACATCACTGATAGATGTGGCATGAAGTAGGCAGCCTGGAGGAGGAACTGAGATGTTGGGCCAGTACCACTTGGAGGGTATGCAGGTAGAATCTCTCTTCAGAGCTCTCTCGTATCCTCTCTCTTTTCTGATAGAATTCATTGGTAGAGGTGGGCGCAATTTTTCAGGCAAATAGTTAATTTTCTGAAAAATGCTGTTTTGGTCTACCCAAAAATCATTTGCGAATTTGACCTGCAAATTCAGCTGGGAAAATGTGTGTCCCCTTCTGTTCCCATTATAACTTTTATCCCAGTGGCTAAGACAGTTGACTGGGATTCAGGAAACCCACATTTGCATGCCCGCTGTGTGTGGAGTAGGGACTTGAACTCAGATCTTCCTCCTGCTAGGATAGCCTCCTAATAAACAAGCTATTCTGAGGCTCTGGGACAGATGCAATGGCGTGGCTCAATGCAGAGGACCCACATGTTTTTATTTAATTTAAATAATAAATTTAACCATGATGAACTGGATCCCACATATTGCCAGCAGGGCAATCCCAGTGTAATTTATCAGCTGGCCATAATAGCCTCAGAATCAGAAGGAGGAAGAGAGGTGGACTCCTCTATTCACTAACCCTATAACAGGGAAAGGACATGAAAGGTAGGGGTACTCACATCCAGGGCCTCTTCTTTCCAGCTGGTAGGAGAATTGAAACATGGGGAGTCTTAGTCTGCACCAGACACTAAAGTGTATCCCTGACCAAGCCCTGCCAATCCTCAGAACCAATGTCTAAGGAGCCCCAACTTGAATTCAAGACTTCTGCTCAACCCTTGTGAATCTGCCGTCAACACTGGAAACCCACACCATGTTGTGACAATGTAGCTCTTGGCCCCAAAAACCCAAACCTCCTGGGTGCCAAGAAACAGGAAGGAGAACTGCCCTTCCTTGAAGCTGTTCTGATTCTCCCTTATGAAGAAATTCCCTCCCAGACCTCCTCAAATGGCAATCAGCTGAGCCCCAGACATGCCAGGAGGTTTCGCACTTGTGTCCAAAGGGTAGGAAGAATACGGTTGCAAAAGGGTTCTAAACACTAGCTGTGCATACTGGTAAATCCCCATACATCCTCTTACCCACTGAGAAACCAAGCAGGTTGGCCTGCATCATGCTGGTCAAACAACAGTAGCTGTGTGGAAGGGCTGACCTCATGCATGATGAACACAGACAGTGCAGTCCATTACCCCTTCCCTCTTTTCCAGCACAGTCACCAAGCCAGCCCAACTTCTCGCAAAGGACTAACAAAAGGAAAAGAGAAGCCAGAGTATCCCTAGATGCTTGCCCCACCACCTCCCTAACTGAAGGGGAGAGTGGTGTCACAGCTACCCACAGCCCAGGCAAAACTCTATTCTTGAGGAGCCCATTGACTATATGTGTGTGATAGCAGGGTGTTTACTTTCTGTGGTTAACATACTGCTGTATTCAGGTGACTCTGTTGCAGATCAATGTTTTCCAATAATTGTCTACTAATGTCTTTGTTCCCAACTTATGATATAGGAAGTTAGTTTTCATCAATCACATTTCATAGGAATGGAGATAAAATGTTCAGACGTGCAAATGTCTGTTGCATGAAATGATGATGGCGATCTGGATCCCATCTGTCTTAAACTCTCCTAATTGTATGTGCATGCAAAATAGTTTCACTCTGGTATTATCCCTTTATATACCCACATTTGGGGAAAAATATTTTGGTTTGCAGTCTGACACTGACTGAGACCTAAAACTGGTGTAATACAGAAGACATCTGAGTTCATTGCAGTATGCAAAAATGTCTCTTTTTTTAAAGAAAATGATCTTTTTCACATTCAGCTATCTTAAACCAAAAATGACTAAATACGTATAGTCAGATTGAGACAAAACATGGAACAGTTCATCCTGAAAGGAAAATGTTTGGGAAAGTTTTTGTTTTTTAAAGAAAGTCTTATGTAACCTTGGATATGTACATATATAAACAGCTTTTAAAGTTTGTAAAAGCATTTTAAGATCCTTCAGGATAAATGGGGAAAATAATTTTATTGTTATTTCAAGAAATCATTCATAACTCATCCAAGAACTATCAATATATATTTGATTTACTTTTAATTTTAAATGCCGTGGTACTGCTGAGATATTTTGAAAAACAGTCAAGGACAAATGTATCCTTTTGAAATCATTCCTTTTTCATTTAAATTAATAGATATTCTGCCAGTAGGATACAATTCAATTAATAACAAATGCTTTTCTAGTAGCAAACCAGAACATTTTTTACCAAGTCAAAAAGAGGTTGTTGACCTTATTTGATTCTGATCATTTATTATCCTGCAGTCTCTCCTGAGCTCTCTACTCTCTTGGGTAACAAACTGATCAGTACCAATATTTATGTGTTAAATATTCGCAAAGTTATACAAAATAACTTTTTATTTCTTTTTAATACTGATATGGACTTTTATGTTTTTAGGTTGCATCCTATACTATCCAATAGTTCTACATTCTAATCAAATCTTCTAAGCCAGACTTAAAGATGCTAAACAGATCTGAGTGATCCCTGGAAGGGCATAGAATGGAATAACATTTAGGTAGAAGATCTCTGTCACAATGGCAGAAACAACTATTGTATTTTAAAACACTGTTAATTAGAACTAAAGTGGAATGAAATAAAATTTGAGTTTGTACTTTATTAGATTACTGTTTACTCTGCCAAAAACTTCCTGCATGACTTTGGGCAGGACTTTTTGTATCTCTGCACCTTAGTTTCCCATCTGTAAAATGAGGTTAGTACTTTCTCTGTCTTGATTTGGTTAGACTGTGAACTCTTGGGGACAAGATAGATATTTTACATGTGTACACCACAACTACTACAAAATGGACCTAGTTTCCATTCCCAGGTGCTACTGTGATTCAAATAAGACTGAAAAGAAGTCCAAGGGAAAGAAAGTAAATTTTAACTAAGTTTTCTTACTGAATAGAACATCTAAGGGTAAAATTTTTTACCCATTAGCTCATTGGCAAAATTGACTTGGGCATTTAGGAGTCTGTCTCATTGAAATGGCACTTTTGTAAATTTTACCCTAATCCTCTAATGTCATAATGATGTTCACATCCTGAGACCATGGAGGTTTGCTTCTCAGGATGAGCAGCATCAAAAGATGCTTCTGAATTCCATTCTATAGGGAAAGTTGGTACCTAAGAGAAAAGTTTTAACACCTGTATATTTTAGTTCCAGAGGGGTAGCCGTGTTAGTCTGTATACAGAAAAAACAATGAGAGTTCTGTGGCACTTTAAAGACTAACAAATTTAATGTTTGCAGGCATAAGCTTTCGAGAGACTTCAGTAACTGCATCTGAAGAAGAGAGCTGAAGTCTCTCGAAAGCTTATGCCTGCAAACATTAAATTTGTTAGTCTTTAAAGTGCCACAGAACTCTCGTTTTTGCTGTATATTTTAGCAGATTGTAGGGAGAGATGTATGACTTGCAATTGATTGCCCTGGATATTACTTCTACCTGGGTCACAGATCTGGTCCGACTCCCCCTGCCAGCTGCCCATCAGATTGCTATGAGGGGAATCCAAGCCCTAGTGTAAGGTTTCTTGGGTCTCAACAGACTGAAGCAGTGTTTCCTCCCTCAGCCACACTTACTGGGCACCATCTCTGTCTGTTACCCCTCACAGAAATGTATCCCTGGATCTCACCTGCCTAGGCTTCCAGGTCCAGCTTTGATCCTCAAGATCCTCCAGTGCTTTAAACACCCCCTTTCCAAAATCCCACTGAAGGTGTGAGCCTTCTGGTTACAGTTTAACTCTCCCAGGGGGTATAAGGCATTTGTGAAGCATATAACACACGAAGAGACACTTTGCACAGATTCTAATGCCGTTATTCATTTATATTTAGCAGATAAAGAACAAGTACGTACACAGAGAACACAACAAACATCCTAACTGCAATGCCTTTCAGTAGCTCACCCTTCCCTTGAGAATCTTTGGGGAACATCTGTGTTCAGGAAGGTAGCCGGGATCTACTGCCTCATGAGGCTTCTACATTCTGGGTTGTTTCTCCCTCATGGAGTCTTCTTCCACAGCCTGCCTTCCTTTGCCCTTGGCCAGTACTACCCATTCCTCCTTCCTTCCCAGACTTCCTGTGTGTCATTTGTGCCCCAACTGACCTGTGTGACCTTGTTTGTATATCCCCTGTTAAATGCTTTGTTCTGCGTTTTGGTAATTTTCCACTGCTCCAAAACTCCCTCCCCTGAGAGAAGTAGGGTAAAACTGGTTTCCCCTAGAATACTCTTCAGCAAAACTATTACATGGTCAGAGCACAGTCACTAAACTAATCAAGCGGAGAAAGGAGCAAAGCAATCCAATAGCTGAAAGTTGAAGCTAGACAAATTCAGACTGAAAACAAGGCATACATTTCTGATGTTGAAAGTAATTAACCATTGGAACAATTTGCCAAGGGTCATGGTGGATTCTCCATCACTGACAATTTTAAAATCAAAATTGGATGTTTTTCTAAAAGATACACTCTAGGAATTATTTGGAGGAAGTTCTATGGCCTGTATTATACAGTAGGCCAGACTAGATAATCATAATGGTCCCTTTTGACCTTATAATCCATGAAAGTGCTCCCTATTGTCCTCAGCCTGGGGAAGTCATGATACAAGTCTCTGCCCGCTCATGGTGACAACACATACAGAGGCATTTCACAACTTCACAAGATTTGCCAGAATACACAGATTGGACAGACAGAGTCCCAAAATCATCAACGGTACCTTAATTAGAGAGTTGCAATGAGGGACACTAGGAAGCACATAAAAGCTCCGATGTGTCCCTAAGACTTTCTCCAGGTACCAGAATACCTGCTTCCGGGGGATCAGGTAAGTACATTTCCTGTAGCACATCACAGGACCCAGGATCATGCCATAACTCCTTTAACCAGGGCAACCAGGACTTCTGAGAATATCTGAGTGGGGATAATATGCCAGTATCAGGAACAACATTTCTGGGAGCTCCCAGTAAGGGAGGGAGAGTACCTTTGGAGTCCTATCACCATCACCACATGTCATTGCTGAAGGGTCTTAACTTTTCAACATTGATGGCCATCAAGCTCCCTGATAGATATTGAAGCTGGGATGTGTGGCCTCCCTCAGAGATTGACAGCGAGGGAGGGCCACCAGCCCCACCCACGCCAGGGGACCTTTACAGATATTTAGTCTCTCAGTGGTTTGTGCTCTCAATCTCCTTCAGAGAGTTTAACATAAACCACATTTTATTATAGAGGGAGAAAATACTCAAGCCTGATTTTAATTCAAAAGATATATCAGGATATAAACCAAGAATGACACAGTTTTCACCACCTTTTATTCATTTAAAAGACTGTACATATTTATTGGACTGAACTTCCTTTCACCTGCTCACTGTAGATTTTATGGTTGCAATATCAACACATGGCCCAATATGCTACAGCGAATTTGCTGAAAATACAGATGCACAAAATTAAATTAGTTTCCTTTGGTACTTGATCTGAAATCAACTGCACAGTGTTCACACTGGCAGACTTTTAAACTTGTTCTTTTGCTTCTCATCCCCACCCCCCATACACATACACTCCCTCTCCCCCAAAAAGACAATCCAGGTGCTGAGGCAGCCACTTAAAGGCTAATTCAGTTGAATTCTTCCTCTCATTCAGTCGCCAATGAGGCGAAGAAACAAAGGAGTACAAATCATTTCATTGAAAGCTGAGCAGAGCAGGGGCATGCAAGTGTTTTTTTTAGAAATGAATCAAACTGTCTTTTTTCTACTTTTGTGTGTGTAGAAGTAGAGGGGCAGATAATTATTACCAGCAATGAGGCCTGTCATTTTGGAGCGTTTGAAAGCATAGCAGAAAAATAGTCCATGCCATTATTTCAGTATATTACACAACAAATCTCCCCATTTTCAAAACTGTCATGGCAAAAGTAAATGACACTCTTTACACTGCAATTTTCTAGAAAGGCTGCAGGAATATAATTAAACTCAACAGCTCTTTTAAAATAACCAGTCAGGGGAAAATAGCTGCTTCTGGAGACGGTTGATCACAGTGCAGGCTGCTTTGCACTGAGAAGGCATTTGCCACTTGACAGCTAAGTTTCACCTAAGCTTTTGTTTGTCATGACATCTGGATGTGATGTGCAGCATCTGGTGTGTGAAACAAAAACTGCCTGGGCGCTGCAGAGGTGATGAATTGGAGAAACATGACAGGTCTTTGCACTGCTTGATATATATCATATGTTCAAGTCCAAAGACAGTTTTTGGCACTATGCTAAATAAAAAGCAGAAATACAACTTATAGAGTTAGTAAGAGTTTAAACAGAGAGACGGTTTTGCACTATTTTACAAGCAAATGGTAGCTGAAGTCAATGGGAGTCTACATTTAGACCACAGGACCTGAAGTTTCCTAGTGTCAGTTAAATGCTATAAAGCTATTGTGCATTGATTAAATCACGAGCATCTTTACTGACATTTGAGACTTATTGTAATATCATGTTTCAGCAAATGAGATACAATAAGCCAAATCCTGTATGGAAATATAAAGTAGCTATAAACTAATCACATTCAAAGGTGTAAATCCAAATTGGGATTTTGCTGTGCTGAATTTGCCAGAACAGACAGGAGCAAGTCCTAGGCACAGTGGACAAGAACAATGTCATTGACAGACTACAAGTGTCTCACAGTTCAGCTTGTCAAAGTCAATAGAAATTTCTTATTAAAACAGCAAACAGCGCTCATAATAGTGATGCAACTGCAACCTAGAGAGATCATGGCAGAAAATAAAAAACAACCCCTGCAGTTGCTCAGGCCAATAAAAAAAACTCAGAGGTTCATACAAGTAATCCATGACTGTCACAGGCTCCCCTGGAAGATGGACTTTGTCTTTTATACACACAGACAGACCATGTTTTCTATGGGCATGGCTATTTTTCGTGCCAGTGTAATACTGTCCTTCTTCTGGTTAATTTGTGTGCAATCTGTACTCTCATCCGTTAACAGTGATGGGAACAGTAATGAATGACTCACTATTCACCTTAGCACTAATATGAATTTCAAATAAGTGGATGAACTAAAATTTAATAGAATACTGGCTGTGTAGACCAAATAGCCATTAGGAATTTTGATAGTATTATCCACAGCAGGTCATCATTAAGAAATCAAATCATCTCTGGGCATATGGAATAACAAAACTTTTGCCCCTGAATCTAATGATCTTGCTGAAATGAGCTAACATCCCTAGTTGCTAATGTGAGAATTGCACTTCCAAGATTAGTCCAGTAGCAGGCGCTGGTGGAGGAGGAGCATATTTTGATCAGGGATCTGCTTCTTGGCATTGTTTTAAGATCTAAACTTAATACACTTACCTTTATGCTTTCTCTCCAGTTGGGGCAACAAAGCAACTTCATCACTAGTCCAAATATAAGATTTAGAGACTGGAATGTGTGTAGCAATTTTTTCATTGTGTCACTGGGCTATGTGCTGGCTAAACCCATAAAAAGTGTAGAATAAGATGCCACATGATCGACAGCTGAAGAGAGACTTTGAATTGGAGTTGATCTCTTTGGGTCCATTTTCAGAGCGGTAGTATGCTATAAGTAGAAATGGGAATGTTGGGTGGTTATTTTATATACCTACAATACGTTTCTTTTGAAGGTTATAGGTGACCTATCTGTAATCTATATGCCTAACAGGCAGATATCTCTTTAAGAGCTCTATGAGGTGGGGGGGAGTTGGAATGAATTGTGTTTAAGTCATTGTTAGGCAGATTCTCAATTAGCTCTCCACATTCAGGAGTTTCTGAAATTGGATGTGGTAGTTTTGGGTATGCTCAGTAGGATCCCTGTTGCTGGACTCAGACTTCATGAGGGCAAATAGTCAGAGCAGCTGCTTTGCAAAGGCTATGTGCTTTGTGTGGGTTGGGGGAAGCTAAGCCACAGGAGAAAAAAGCAGGCTGTTTTCCCCTAACTCTGAAGCATTTTGCATCAGGGTTATTGTTTGTTTGTTTGTTGTTTAAATCTATTTACTTAACCGAGTGGTTGGTTAATCAGTTAGCTTACTAGCTAACAGTGATTTCAGCAGATGAAGCGAGAGATCCCAGCTGAATATTTCTACATGCAAGTGAAGAGAAGATGTTTCTTGCAGTGCTTTTGACTCAGCAGACTGTATAGATTTTGGTGATCAAAGACAGTAACGGAGCCTCATGAACGCAACCTAAGCTTTTGGGAACTCTGAGTTTCTTCTCACTGTGTTTATGTGGGGAGTGACCTGTTTAGATTTAATTTGTTTTCTTTATTTATGTTTATGCATAAATGTGAAGATTTTTATAATGTTGGTACCTAAGAATTAAGTTCATTCCTTTTCTTTCTTTGGTGTGGAGTTGATTGCAGGGAGGTTGACCCTGTGCAATCCTTGCTGAAAAGCTTCAGTGACTGAATTATGGGTCTTCAGGTGCTTTTCTATGGGAGTTGGGGGGGTTTTAGACACTGGAGAAAGGCAATGAAGTAAACTCTAGCCCACCCAAAAGTTACACAGCAAATCCTTCCCAAGACTTGCAAATAGTAAACATGAATATTAGGATCATTACAAGACCTCAGGAGAAAAAAATGAGAAGGGAGAAGAGGATGGAGCTGTGCAAAACAGAGGAAGGCTATTAGTGGGCAGGGGGAAAGAATTTCAATAGGACTTTGTGTGATGAGCCACACGTATAGGAGGTGGAAAAAGTGGGAACTAAAATATCAACTAATATGCTAGTAATTCTGCCTTAAAGGGAGGGAAACAATGTAATTAAGATAGACAATATTTCAGTTTAGTTTGTCATTAGCAACAGACTTGATTATTACCTGCAGGGGGACCCCAAAACACTTCCAGTCCCGAATTTTCCCCAAACCATGTATTCTGTACTGTGCATCCCTCTCCCGGACAGATCAGATATTAGAGGTCCATTGCCCCTGTAAAGGTTCAATATACAACAGTTTGCTGCTTTAAATGGTGTTACCAAAAAGTTCAATTTAAACACTCTGACTCTGTTTACTACTTATATGTAAATTGTTTACTACTTATAGGTAAACACATATTTCTTTGTTTAGGATACACCTGTTTAGCAATTTCTGTCTACTCAGAGCTAAGTGGGGTTGAACATGTGCTAACAACATCATACAGGGGAATTCATAACTTTACAAATAATGCTGCTACATAGATTTAACTATGATATTGACCAGCAAGTTGTTAGTTTCCAAATGATACCTCACAAGGCATATTTTGTACAAAGATTACTACAATAGAGTGTTGGGTATGAATACAGGGGAGCATTCAGCCACAGAGAAGCATTAAAGAAGCATGAATTGGATTACTTTGCTCACCCATTCCTTCTGTGATAGCATGAAGGATGGTGTTGGAAAAAACTGGAGATTTCATTGACTAGTAGTAGGTGAGTTGGGGAGGATACCCCCTCCCGTTGTGTAGACTCAGAAGGGTTGCCCTCCTTTCTCTTCTACTGCAGCCATTAGAGTAAACATGCTGGACAGACAGTTGGCACCACAAGTGGAAAGGACAGGCATTTTACAACCTTAGCATCTGGTTGGTTGGTGGTTCCCCTGTCCCACACTTTTGCTTCTTTCCAATTGTATCATTCTCTGATCTCACAATGGGATGGTCTTTTTACTGACAGTCCAGTAACAACTTCACTGCCTCCCAGTCAGCACTAAGCATGTGGTAGGGGATGTACTCACAGACTAGCAACTGCTCTGATCAGCATTTAATTCCCCTGTATTTCATGCTGTCTCTTTCACAATAAAGAATCTAAGGGTACAGGGATGTGTTCAGCTGACAAACTACAATAATCAATGGCAAATGGAAAAACGGGTTTTCTACAGAAGAAGTTTAGGACATTCACTGAGGTACATATAAGGATTATTGGCCAACTCTGCGTAGGTTTTGGAGGATAACTCAAACCCACATAATTCTTTTGAGAGCCTGGCCAGTCAGTGGAACTTGACCAAATATTAGAGCAAACCTACCTTCTGTACTGCATCAAGGGGGCTCTTGCTCTGGCTTTATAAGATATATAAGCAGTCATGGTTGAGGGTTGGCAGACTTCTTTCCATGGTGTTTGATCTTCAAACACTATTGAAGGTGCACACAGTTATTCTCCTTGTGGGTAATACCATGTGATTAGCACCTGCAATCAACATATGTGCATTGTTCAACATCTGAAGCATTTTCCCCTATGATCACATGACTCTGAATCCATGATCCTTCCTCCATGGGTCACATTGCACCTAGTAAGCAAATTGTCATTCGCCATGGCATGATGTCATGGGCAGGGAATGCAGTGGCAAATGTATTGCACTAATAGACTGCTTAGGGCAGTGGACAATCTAGCTGTCAGCCTCCCAAAGTCAGCTGTGTTGTGCAAGCACTTGCTTTATAGTACCAGTCAATGAAGTTGTCATGAGGGGAGTGTTGTTGTGGCATCACAAGACAGAGACCTGCTGAGCTTTCAGAAACCTATGTCCACTCACAATGAGTCTTCACTTCTTGAGGCTCTCTAGGTAGCATGAAACTGTCAGGGCCAATGGGGTACTTTATAAGTTGTATTTGATCCCTGTCTGTTGTGGATAAGATCATATGCCCAGGCAACTGTGCTTCACTGGGTGTCGCACCTACTTCTGGGGGTCATCCTTGGTGTACTGCATCCGGCACTTAGTCACTTTATTAGCTTGTTGACCTGTTGTACCTGTGACCTCATTTTCTTCCTTTGTTCTCTCTCCCTCCCTCGAGATGGCTGATGTCTTCTCAGACAGCCTTGTTGGTCTGTGTCAGATGGGACCCAGGGAACTGGCTTCAAATGGATGATCCTGGTCCTGACCCAGGTCTGTGGCATAATTGAGAATAGTTGCCTGTAGCACTTTGTATACCATTCCACTTGGTACACCTTGGATGCCCTGGGGGATAACCTAAATTACACTGTGGAGACATGGCCTCACCTTCTTTGGTGCTCAACAGGCCCCATTTTCCCCCCAGTCTTTGCCCCAGTGGCCTACTGAGCTACAGCACATTGGCGCTGCCAGAACATCATAACTGCATGGGATCAACATAAGTTTGCACAAGTCCTATGCTTGTACGGCAGTCTGCACGTAGTACAATGTGAGAGAATCTTGCACTGTTGTTCTCTGTTAACTGCATTCCCCAAACCATCATTCTGCATATATTTGTATCCATTTGTGTCCAATACACTTTATCAGTAAGTTCCCCCATTCAAACCTTATTCTAGTAATTTTATCCTGTGAGTTGTGCCAGTAGAAACAGTGATTATTCCAGTATTATGTAATTATTATTTTGTAAGCCAAGTTACATGACATGTGGTGTATTACTTCCACAGTTCAAAACTATTTATAGGAAAATCAATAAAACACGGCGAGCCAGCTGTCTTCATCAAGAAGCCTGGAAAAATACTAGCCCTAGCTTACTGGTCTGATATGAAATATTTCTTATATGAATTATTCATCCCATGGTTTTGAAGAGTCCTGGTTAATATTGCAATCTATTTTTCTTTTCTAAATGAAATAATTGAAAGGGTCTGGTTTATAATATAGTCAGCTACTGTGAGAAATCAATGAATAGGCTGGCATGAAAACATAGTCACACTATATATTATAGAGAGATCAAATAATTCAGTAAATTAGAAAACATATTTACAATTGTTTTTAATAAAATGTAAAAAGGAGAGACTAAATGCAACGTAACAATCCCAGAATAAATTAGATTTTTTTAAAGCGTTCAGCACTTACTTTTTCCAGCTGATTTGACACAGCTTTTGGAATAAATGGAGTAAATTTAGGGCTTGTCTGCACAGTGCAACAATGCACACTACGGGGTTGTGATTTCTGAAGCTCACTAACAATGTTGTGCATTAACTGGTCCATGTTGACCCTGCCGGTGCACACTAAAGATTCCTTATTGCACTTTAACTAGGCTTGACAGAATTCAGTTTTTATTTTATCATAATTTTGATAGATAATATTGGTTTATTTTGAAGCATTTTTAGGGATTTAAATTTTCAGTTGCACAAAATTATGGATTTTAAGCATTTAAATTTTCACCATTTGGGGAAATTGTGGAGGGTGGTCAGACAGTAATTATGTAATGACAGGAAGAGTTGAGATTCAAAGAGCTAAAGCTTTGTAATTGTTAAAACACAAATTTTCAACATCACATGTCGAAATATAAAAAAGTAAATATCCTTAAGTCAAATAATAAGTTTTCAAGCAGCCTATGTGCCTATGTGTGAATTTTGCTTATTTTCTATGGACATTTTGTTGCATTGGTTTTTGTGTTTAGCAACATTTATGGATAAAAATCTAATCCTTCCAAGCCTGGCTTTGAGGTGGTGTTAAAGCACACACGGGAAACTTTATTGCGCACCAGCAACGTCAACATGGATCAATTACTGTACAACACATTAGTACACTTTAGAAATCACACCTCTGCAGAGGGCATTACCCCACCATGTATATGGGCCCGAAGAAGCAAAGAAACAAACTGCCTTGCCTGAACAGCTACACAAACTCTACACCCTTGGGTCAGGAGTCTAATTCTTTAGCAACTAAATTATTTGGCCTGTATTTCCACAGCTGAGATCTCATCAATATCTATGCATATTTTATGAGCACTGCTTGCAACCATACCACACTTCTCATAAACCAAGTAGGGTTAGATTTGGTGGACTGATATGGATGAGAGACCTCCAAGGAAAACCCAGCATGCTACAGGAAGGCTATTGCTGGCATTTCTGTAGTCAGGTCAGTACTGATATAAAGCCACAGGATGGTGTTAGGGCTCACTGGGTTGTATTAAAATTTAACATCTTCACCACTTTGTTCATGGAATATTCCAGGGAAGCATTAGAAAGTATGTGGGTGTCTTTCACTGGTACCATGGCCAAAGTTTAAATTGTGTTCTGCCTGTCTAATTCCCTTGTAATTTCAATTGGATACAATATTCCCATTTTTGTCCTAAATAATTGCATAGTTTTGGTGTGTTCTGTAAAATAACTGCTGCATTATACCCCAGAGGCAGTTGCACTTCACGAGTGAATGAAGAGATTCTCATGTGTCTGGCATATAAAGACTGTAAAGTGCTTTGAAATACCTTTGTATCAAAAGAGCTATATAAATAATAATTACAGATAAGCTTATATTAGAACTATTTGTTCCAAACTAACTGCCCATTTTGAAACCTGGTGTCTCAGACAAAACAGAAACTGAAACCCAAATACCTTTGGTTTTGGTTGTGAACCAAAGTAACAATAATAATGGACCTGATCTTCTAGGCCTGTCATAAACATTCACTAATTTCAACAGGATGCTTGCCTGAGTGAGGACTATTGGACTGGGATCTACATTATAGATAATCCAACTAGCTTTGCAGCATTTTTCAAAGGAAAAAGGAAAAAAAACTGAGATATTTGTAATCCTTGATCATCACTAAAGATGTCCTTTTTTATTCTAATATTTAGCTGATTTCTAGATCGCTCACACTGGCACTTTGTGCTCAGAGTACTCTGGAACAGGGAAAACAACCTATTTGAATGTAGTTGTGTCGAAGACCAAATGGAGACTGCTGGGAGTTTCCTTCAAAAGAAGGGATCTATCTGAGTTGCCGGAAAGGAGAAAAGGAGTGAAGGATCTGAAAGGTTTTGAAGAATTTATTGAGAAAATAAAGGGAAGTGACAGACATTTAGATGGCCTGGGAAATGGGGAACTATTAATGGGTAATGGGATAAGTGTGAGAAGGAAGACTGTTGGGAAAGGGTTTCAAATAGTTTCAGATAAGCATATATTATTATGATGTGGAATAAACTCCTAAAGCAAGTGGTAGACCCCCCCACCTCCCTCACTTGTTGGCACTTTCAAACTAGATTACAGAAAACATGAGGGAAAAGGTAGTACAGGGAATGATCCTGTGGTGCCAGGGAACTGGAATGGATGAGATAGAAAAGACCTTACTGTGTTATTCTCTGATACTGATTTTTAGCCTGCCTCATAGGCTTTCATTCCCAAATCTTCACTTTTATTTCATTTTAAATGATCAGTAATAGATCAGATGGAAATTAAACTTTGAAAAAGGGCAGGAAGTGTGAACTGCAGAAAGATCTTACATGAAAAGCAAAGATGCTTGTTACTACTTTGCCCAATTATTGCTGCAATGGTTACAAAAAGAACAAAATCTACCAGAGCAGAAGCATGAGACTGACTTCTCAGAGCTACCTGTCAGAGGATATTATAATAGATGACAGTGGTGATTACCATGATCTGACTGCCTTGTCTATGTTTGAAAAGGAAGGTCAAAATAAAAGTATTAGAAAGTCAGACTAAACTTATTTTCCTTGCCAGGAAAATTCATCATAAATGAAAGAATGTCTGAAGATGAGTTTGGAACAAAAAGCAATGAAGTATGGCCTCCCGGGTGTTGTAACCCAGGCTATCAAGAAGGACTGCAAATTATTTTTACTCAAACATTGGGTTTTATCAGGATAAAGTGAGGGAAAGCCTGGAGTTTTGGCCTTCAAAAAATGTCAAATCAGCAAATGGATCATCCAAATAACAAGGCTTAAAGTCTTCAGAAGATAGCGATTTGACTGTGTAAATACCCAAGGCCAACATTTTCAAAAGTGTCCACTTAACTGAATGCCTCAACTTTTGGGTTCACAACTTGAGACTCCTGGGGCCTAGTTTCTTTAGATGCTGAGCACCCACGGTCTCAATACCTTGATCTGCATGCAAGCATTTCAGGCACCAAAATTTAGCAGCCCCATGAAAATGTGAGCTTTAACTACTGCCAAGCAGACAAGCCTCCATATATCACTTTCTTTCTCAAGGTATTGCTCCTGAAGCCCCTATAAATACAAGTCATTTGAACTTGGTAACAAGTCATCCTGCAAAATGGATCATGAATTTATTCATTTTCCTTAATGTCTCTAGTGACTTTAAGATGAAACCTTCATTTTTTTAATAGCCAATTTATATTTCTAATGAAATGAATTTAGTATATTTAATGCTGCAATATAACATGAAAATGAGGCTTTATGAATGAGAATGAATAAGTTCACAATCCATTTGTTTATAAATTAATCATTTGCTAAGAAAAATATTATTCAGGAAGTATTAAGAAGTCCTTAGCTGAAATTTCTCATTATTAAATTTAAGTGTGGTAGTTCCTGGGGGCTAAAGACATTTGAAACTTTGCTGTTAAAGATTTTAAAACTTTTTGATTTTTAACATGGACTTTCTCTGGTGTCTCTGATAATCAAAAAGGTTTCAAATGTGGATAGTCTTTGGTACAGTGCTTTACAATACTTTTCTATACAAGCTTTTCATTTTTATGCTTGAAATCTAATATTCATTTTGTCTAATATTGGATTTGCTGTTCTCACACTTACAGACCAAGGTCAAAATAAAGAACACCTGTACTTCTTGTTTTGTTCTGTGCAATATCTTTCACCTGTGATCAGCTTAGTGTTCAGTAAGGCATACGTAACACATAAGAAAAGCTTTGGCTTTAAACCAGACGTGTTTTTAATAAAGTTATTTAAATTCAGCTCCATGTTATTTAACTGTTATTTAACAATTCAAAGCGACTGCTTTACTGCAGATGGAGTGAATGGGAGACACTTCTGATGCTAAGCTCTGTGGGGCAAAAAGGGTAGAGAGGTGTTTAAAGTGTTGCGCTCCAAGTAATTTCATTCTCAACATTACTAAAAATGCATAGTTTAGAGAAACAAGAGATGGTAGGTCAAATAATAATTGTCTCTCAGGGCCCATTCAGGGATGTGACACCCACAATTACAGTCACATGAAATTCTTACCATGCTTTAGGGAATGGATCAGAGATATGTAAAATACAATTATTCATTATGAATGTTCGCTAAAGAAAGGAAAACAGGAAAAAATAAAACAAAAGTACACAATAAACAATGGTTACTTCAGTCACAATTTCTTCTCTATGTCTCTCTGTAGGAAGTTTTCAACAAAGATTACACTTCTAAGGGTATGTCTACACTGCAGAGTGAAGTCGATTTATTTTAAATCAACTTTCACCAGTAGATTTTTAGAAGTCGGACGACAGTGATCACACCATGCTCATTGTATTGGGGGATTGTCTCCCCACTAGCTGTGCTTTGGTTGACAAACAGGCAGTGCAACGTAGGTAGCTATCCCATAATGCAACTAGTCGCAGAGGCTTTTGGGAAGGTTTTCGTCCTCCCATGATGCAACATACCCCCCACCTTCTTGTCCCAGTCCAAACAAACAGACGATCTTCTTTTCGCGCCATTTTTTCAAACCCTTCACTCTCTGCCATCCGCACGCCATTGCCTGAGAGGAATGGAGTCCGCTCATCTCTGCACTATTATTGTGAGCATCACAAACACCTCACGACTTATTCTGCAGTATTTTCAGGGGCGAGACAGGAGCCACAGTGCTGAAAATCACGATGTTACAGAGGCTGCCTTGCTACAAGCCATAGAACGAAACAATTCCCATTTGCTGCAGGCTGTCACGCACCATCTGCAGTTGGTGGAGCGCCGCTTCTGGTACCGGGAAACAAGCAGTGACTGGTGGGATCACATCATTATGAAGGTGTGGGGTGATGAGCAGTGGCTGCAGAACTTTCAAATGTGAAAGGCCAATTTCTTTGAACTTTGCAGAGAGCTATCCCCAACCCTGAAGTGCATGAATACTTGTTTGGGACCAGCTCTGATAGTTGAGAAGAGAGTCCAGTTGAGAAGAGAGTTCCATTGGTCTATGGAAGCTAGCAACGCCAGACTGCCACCGGTCAGTTGGTAATCAATTTGGTGTCAGTAAATCCATCATAGGAGCAGCTGTGATTCAAGTGTGCTGGGCCATTAATAGACTTCTACTAAGAAGGCTAGTGACTTTGGGAAATGTGGAGGACATGGTGAAAGGCTTTTCCGCAGTGGGGTTCTCAAATTGTGGGGGGGCGATAGATGGCACGCACATCCCTATCTTAGCCCTGGACCACCTTGCCACAGAGTACATAAACCAAAAGGGATACGTCTCAATGGTGTTGCAGGCCCTTGTGGATCACAGGGGACGCTTCACCGACATCAAAGTGGGGTGGTCTGGAAAGGTGCATGACGCGCATCTTTAGGAACTCAGATCTGTTCAAAAAGATGCAGGCAGGCATTTTTTCCCCTGACCATAAAAT
Organism: Emydura macquarii macquarii; assembly: GCF_026122565.2. Classification (NCBI taxonomy): domain Eukaryota; kingdom Metazoa; phylum Chordata; order Testudines; family Chelidae; genus Emydura; species Emydura macquarii. Next base: position 6,620,631 of record NW_027133667.1, read on the forward strand.
AAATATTAGCAATGTTGAAATGCCAATAGTGATCCTGAGTGATCCTCCCTACCCTTTGCTTCCCTGGCTAATGAAGCCGTATTCTGGGGACCTGAACAGCGAGAAGGAGTGTTTTAATAATAGGCTCAGCAAGTGCAGAATGGTGGTGGAATGTGCATTTGGACATTTAAAAGCACGCTGATGAAATCTGCTCACTAGATTAGACCTCAGTGGGAAAAAAAAGATCCCAATAGTTATCCCTGCCTGCTGTGTGCTCCATTATGTCTGTGAGACAAAGGGGGAGAAGTTCCCATTGGGTCGGGTTGTGGAGGCAGATAGGCTGGCCGCAAATTTTGAGCAGCCAGATGCCACTGCAATGCTGAGAGCCAATCACAGAGCGCTGCACTTCAGGGAAGCATTGAAAAACCACTTTTGCGTTGAGACACAACAGTAATGTGTGTTGTTTATCTGTGCTGTGCTTTCACTTCGCATCCCCCACCGAGCCAGTTCCTCTCTCCCCCTCACCCACTGTTACCCATCCCTTTATTCCCTTCTTATGAATAAACAAACAGTACTGAAATGTGAGGCAGTATGTTTTGTCCCACAACCTTCTCCCTCCCCCTCTGATCCATTCCTCCCTCCCCCTCCACTTCACTCTCCCTTTATTCCCTTTTTATCAATAAATAAATAAAGAGTAATGAATTGTAAAGCAGTACTTTCTTTATTGGTGATCCTTCATATGGGGGGAAATGGAATAGAATGGCATTTTTTGCATGCATTTGGTGGCTGTGCACACAGGAAAGAATCACATATCCCCACTCCTTAAAGGGGCATTTGCCTCTTTCTGCTCGCCTTAACCTGCGAGTGCAGCACATACTGCACCCTGCTCAACCTCCTCCTAGACTGCTTTGGGGTGGGGTCTAGGAAAGACTGTGTTAGCTCAGAGTTTTGCAAGGGCTGCAGAGGGAATCTGTCTTGCCGCTGAGCTTCCTGAAGCTCAACTAGACACCTCAACATGTCTGACTGATCCCGCATTATGCGCAGCATCTCTTCTTGTGTTGAACGTTCATGATCCTTTGCTGCCTTCCTGTTGTCCATGTTCACTTTGTCAGATAGTGAAATCCTCCATGTTCTTAGCTCTGTGTCAGCAGCTGTGGAGGCATTCGTTAGCTCATTAAACATGTCATCCTGGGGTTTTTGTTTTCACTTTCTTATCTGCAACAGATGCTCCGAAGGATTATGAGACGGTGGTGTGTTGAAGGCCACATTGTCTACTGTGAGGGAAGCAAAGCACAAGGCATCCATTTTTAACTCATCCCATGGATGAAAAGCAATGTCACAATGTAAAAATAAGTCCCCTCAACATTCCCAAGGGAGCGCTACAACCGCATTCCGTTGCCTGACTATTGCAGGGGTCAGAGTGCCATTCCAGCCATGGTAAGCAAAGGCGAGTGCATCTGTGTTAGTGAAATCCCCAGGGCCACATGATCACCATGTGGGATCACATGATCCCCAGGGTCACATGATCATGATCCCACAGAATGGCCACTTAGCACATAATGGCCCATTATTACAAGAGTGGACACAGGAGTATATAGTGTCACAGCCACACCTCTTTCAAAGGCTTGGCAGGATCCATATATAAGCTTCATAATATAATTGGCTGTGCACCTGTATGGGGATGGTCTTGATAGCATCTTCAGTTCATGAATTTGCAATCTGCTAATGCATATGGCAGCAGGTTTTAAATCATCCACTTATGGTCACGTTGCTTTGGTCTTTGTAGCAGGAAATTCAAAAAATGGCTTCAGAGTTCTAACTCTTTAATATATTTCAGTTCATTTTCTGAGAAATCCCACTACAGTAGATTGCGCGTATTAGCAACCTAGCTATTAACAACTTGCAGTTAACAGTAACATTTTGCCGGGAACGGATCCTGTCCCATGTTAATGGGAGTCAGATATTGGTAACAGCATGTGCTTATTAGCAACATTTTTTGGAAGAAAGGCTGCACCTGCAGGCAGGTTTGCAGGTCTGCAGCCACAGAAGAAAGCTCTGGGGCCTGTCTTCCCCGGCTGCACCCTTGAAAACTTGCCTACAGCCAATGTGCCCTGCTCCCCTTGGAAAAGACCTGGCATTTGTCCTGCAGCCCACCTCCCTACTACGGCCCAGCCCATAGGCATGTTTACAAGACTGCAGCCAGAAAAGGCACATCCCAGCACTTCCTTCCTGGCTACTGCCTTGCAAACCTACTTTCTATTTATTAGTAACTGCCGGATAACACCAACTCTTTGCTAGCAGCTGAGGTGTTGCTAATAAGCGGAATCAACTGTAATTCCATTACTGTTCAATAGGAGCCGAAATTCTTTCAGATGAGTCCAAACATTCCTTTTTTCTCTATAGAAGTTTTTGAGCTTTTCAAAAAGTCCTTTTAAATTGAAATGATTCTTAAAGAGAGTCTTTAAACTTAAGCAGTCATTAATGAAGGTATTGTCTCTCCTTCTTAACAATCCTTGGATAGGTGGTTCTTGTCTCTCTGAGTTTGATAAGGAAGTTGCGTAAGCATTGCCAGATGACTAAACAATTCACAAATTGATATATATATTTCATACTCAAATGACTTCTTATATTAGTAACCTCTTATAGCAAGTCATTTGATGCCACAGTGGTCCATAAAACATCTTACCGTTTACATAGCAATGAAATTAGGAAGTTGTTTACCTTAGATGTTTGCAATTAGACAAAAGACATTTGCAAATGAGCATTTTGAAAGAAGCTTATAGCATCTCAAGCATTTAAGGAACAAACAAAGATTTTCATATTTAATTGGAAACACGAGCCTAGACATAACGAAGATCTTTTACAGCTATACATATTTTCCTTATACTTAGACAAATGAAGATTTTAGACTTCTACAAAAGAAAATAGTTTCAATAAGAATATTTCTCAAATTCTTTAAGGTTTTTCTCTACAAAGAGAAGAGTGGGAGGAAAGGAGTGACAAGAAGCTCCTGGCTCAGTTTATGCAGCCTTGGATCAAGCAGGTGCTATATATCACTTCTCTTTGAGATCCTAGAAAAAGAATATCTTCAGATCCCCAGAGAAGGGAGGTAACGGCCTTTCCTATTCTTTGAAAAGACAACCCTATTGGTTGTTTGCTTTTTAACTAAACAGTGTCCAAAATTACAATTTTCAATAGCTTCACCCACAATTCACAATAAAAATTCCTACCAAACACCCTATGCAGGGCAAAAATCACAATAACTAACATTTAGACATCTATGTCTAATATAGCAAAATAATATAGAGTATTAAAGCAAAACAGATCTTAAAATCTGCATTCCATAGTCTGCACAATCAGACCATAAATTCAGTTTTATGACCTGTAGGAAGGCGTTGTGGCCTTTCGCGGAGTCTGGACCCAAGGAAGGGCCGCAGCTGCCTGACTGGACCGAAACAGATCCAGCAGGCAAGTCCGCCCAGCAACAGAAGGGCCGGGCGGTGATAGGACCAGCAGGCCAGTCTGCCCGGCAACCAAAAGGTCGGGCCGTGATAGGACCGCCAGGCTGTGATAGGAGCGCCTGGCCAGCCCAACCAGCAACAGCGGGGCGGAGTCTCTACAGGAAGGGGCAGTATAAAAGACAGGCCCCAGAGTTCAATAGGGAGAAGACCGCCGTCAGAGGCAGATGTGCTGCCCTGCTGGCTGAGACCTAGGCCAGATTGGATCCGAGCCGATACCAGGGATGCTCGCCTCCCAGAGCGGAGACCCCAACCATTCTCCGATCCTACCTCAGGGTCCAGAGACTGGGTAGGGCCTCCGGACCCCGCCTGGACCAGGCTACCAGACCCCAGTGACTGGACCGGGCTCCCAGATCCAAGTCGCTGGGCCGAGCCACCCGAGAAACCCGGATGGGAGAGACCCCCTGAGGCCAGACGGGACCTGGATGAGTTGCCTGATGCCAAAGAGTCCCAGGAACCCTGTGATCTGGAGGAGCTGTCCCTCGCAGAGGAGCTCCCTGCCTTGCCACCAGTGGATGAGGAGGGACTGGTGGGCATACCACGGACTGAGTACCCCAGCGGCCCTGAGGACCCTGACGAGACTGGTACCTGGGGATATTGGGAGGAAGTGGCCCAGGAACAGCCATAGCCAGTGGCTGAGACAGGGGCAAGGCCCGTCGGCGTGTTGTGGCGGGAGCCCTGCTGACTCAGTGGCAACGCCTTTGCCACTGCTAGGGCCCTGAGCTGGGATGCAGTGGAGACGGGTGGGCCTGCGTCCCCGTCCCCCCTTCCCTAGCCACCCCAGGAGAGCCTACTTCTCCCTACCACTACAGATAGTGGATCCACTGCCTGCTCGCCCTGCCTGAGGGCCCAGACTACGACTCATATGGAGGCGTTGTTCCCCATTTAGGAAGGCGCTGTGGCCTTCCCTGGAGTCTGGACCCAAGGAAGGGCCACAGTGACCTGGCCGGATAGGATGGCCATCCAACATGACCAAAGAAGAGTTATTCTCCTTGCAGTTTTCTTGCGCCTGTCATTTACTGAAAGAAAGCGAAGAGTTCCTAGGAGTTTGTTTAATAAAATCTGAATATTTCGTTTAATAAAATAAGCCACCAAGAATATAAGCATGTGAACTAGTATTCTCCAAACACCATGCATATGAAAGTAGTTGTAAATATCTCCTAAAATTCAATAGATGCATGGGCAGGTATAATAACCTAAAATTATAATGTTATAATTTTATTAATAATTTTTTCATCAATTTGGAGGCTTATCACCCTTCCTTTTTCCTTTCATCAATCCCACTTCTAACCATTGGTAAACATTAAAAAATAAAAGCAATGAAGCACAAAAACTGTTCCACTAACTTTGTTGTTATCTATTTATTTCCTAAAAGTAGCAATACCTTGTCTATCAAGACAGACTATCTTTTGGTATGTACAATGTTTGTTTTTTCAATGAAACTTAAAGACAGAAAGGAAGTTCACATTTAATCAGCTAATTCAAGATAAAACACTTGTCTTCAGCAAAGAATCAAGTTCCCCTGTTTGCCTTCAGAATAGCAATTAAAGATTAATGGTAAAATTTCTCCCTGATAAACTAGCCTTCTAATTTTATATCAAAGACTATGAGCAATGTCAAAATCTATGAGAATGACATGTACACTCTAACTGTTCAACCAACATTCAAAAATAAAAGTTAGTGAAGCACAAAAAATGAACTGTTAACTCTGCTGACAGCCAGATATTTCCTAAAAGTACCAGTACCCTTGAGATGCTGCTACCCAAAGGAAATTAATGCCCATAGCAAAGGGACACTGACATTAAGAATCACATTTCTACCAGAAAAGTTTTTATCTGCTATTTCTAGAAGAAAATCCCAAGAGCTCAGACACTGAGACTCCCTTAGTTTCCTATGCCTGTTTGGCAGAACTTTATACCTATTTGTATGGATTTTCCCACACAGCAATAGGGGGAGGGAAATTGTAAAAGTGGGAAAAGAGGCCTATAAACGCCACAAAGACAGTCTACTAATGTCTACTGTTAGATCTATTAGACTTCAAGTTAACAGCATCTCTTCATTTTCAGTTTCCTTCAGAAGGGACAGGAAGTATCACATTTAGCATGTATCATTGTAAAGGTTTAAAAATAGCTAAGTCTGTTAGGAAGGTAGATTTACTTCCTGTCTCCTAGAGAGCACCACAAACATTTAGTGCAACAGAGACGGTCAAAGGGGAGGGTTGGGTAAGCATGATGGTTAAACTGGGAGGGTGCCCAGAGGGAACATTTAAGAACAGAGCTCATACAAACACACTTTCATAACTTGGTTTGCAGAAAGGATATTCAGGTGGATTGGGAAAAGCAAGAGGAAGGGGGAGGAGGTCTCCTTGATTCTGCCTCTCTTCACCTGTGGTGTTGCATGGAATACCTTAGTTCATTAAACTGAGGGTTAAAAGCCTAAATCACTTTTAGTATTTCTCTTGCCTTGGGCAAGGGAAACAACCTAGCCAATTCAGTTATTATTTGTAATCTGTTTTAATTTCAGATTAAAATAAATAGTGAAACATACACATCAAGTATTAGAAGTTTCTGAGCAAATGTTGAATGTAATTCTGACAAGGACAATTGGGTTTTGTCTTGAAAAAAGTTGAATGATCAGAATTCATCTGTGTTTTCACTGATTTCTTTGTAACCATGCATATGACATGGTATTATCTTTACAGGAAGTACCATTAAAAAGGCAAACTATGTAGCACATTCTCTCATCTGAATTCAACATAGACTAAAATTTGTTGCTACTACAGTCTGACCACAGTGTGAATGACTGACAACTACAACTATTCCAATTTCCACATGTTTTGTGTTTTTGCAGATATTTCACACGCTAATTGTAAATTATCTTACACGTGTATATACCATAATAAACCTATAGTTGGCAAACAAATATTTCTCCAACAGAATGTCACAGTGCATTCTGAAATTGCTCATGACCCTCTGGGCAAGCACAATTAATATATGTAATTTGTAAAGTAAAAACTGTTGTGCCAACCTTTCAGTCTGAATTTTTTGACGTCTGAGAGTTTAAGATAAATCTGATTATTCCTTCAGTAGTATTGATTTCATTAATGTATATATATTCAATAGCCCTTTAAAAATAAGCTGAATTTTGCACTGGGATGATTTTTATGCCCATTCATCAGGATGGACCTGGCAGCATAGTCATTGTAACATTCGCCAACATATGCGGTGGTGTGTCATCCTGCAAAAGCCACATTCTGTGAAGGGTTTCATGCTACGACACTTGATTAGTTATGAGAAGAAGTGGTTGACATTCTTTTAAATATGCAAAGTAAATCAGTTTCATTTTTTTTAAAAAAAATCCCTTGTTTATCATTTTTGAAATGTTAAAATATTAATTTCTTGGTCAACTTCGTCTGATGTTAGGATTTTTTAAATATATATATATATATTTATATTAAACTTTTTTTTTTGAAAATTTTGAATATCCCCTACATTTTTGAAGACCAATTTTTGGTGACAAATTTCACTGTAAAAAAAAAAAAAAAAAATGAAATTGACCACCTGCTGTCCCTGGGGCTTTCTCAAGCCTATTAAGTTTCCTCTCTTCAGCTGCTTTCCGCATTGCTTCTGGAGAGCTGCGAGATAATCTGGGCTGTCTCTCTCTATGGTTAGGGCTGCTCTATTTGGGTCTCTCTAATTTGGACTCCTCGAGGACTCAGATGTAGTTTAGAACATGATTCCCCAAACCTCCCGTCACCACAGATGTGGAGCTAAATTGTCTAGAGTGACACTGGGCATTGCCTTTCTCCCTATCCCTTCAAGCTTCCTGGCAGCATGGGTCCATTTGAACTGCATTAACAAAGACTTCCTGGGCCTGCAGGACCTTTTTGGAGAAAAGGCCTCCACAGAAAATAGTACCCTAAACTGTTATTGCTGATTTAGAATCTACAGGGTGTGTAGAGGGACAATTTGTCACTCCCCCTCTATGTGGACCCAGGATGGCAAAGCACCATCCACCGTGTCCAGGAGGAGATTGCAGTGTGGAGTCAACTACCACTGCTCCTTCCTGTATGGGAGAGGAGAGATCCATATGCAGATTTTGGGCAGGACCAATGGTCTGGACCTATGTTTGTAATCTATGAGTAAATTTCAAAGTTTAGAACTATCTTGGGAGGGAAGAAAATGTTCTAATTATTAAAGCCTTTTCTGGTCATCTACGTGACCATCAATCCACCAACCAGTTACCATTCTATTATGATCACAGATTCCAAATGGTTCATCCTAAAAATAATGCTGAATCCAGTCCAATTTTGAATAATTGATGAAGACATTACCCCATAAACACAGACAAAAAGCACAGCAGCCGCAAAGAGTAGCTGCTGCTAAACGCGAAAGAAGCGCAGCAAGTGACCACGAGATGTAGAAGCAATTTAGTGAAGAAAAATTGTTCAGCTGAACATGCAGCTGCGGAAGACAAATATGGTTTTATTTTTCTTGGTAAAGAAAAAATCCCTTCCCTTTTTTATTGCTAGAATAGAGTATAAATCAACGATATAAGTCACTACTTTAGACCTCAGCTGTGCTTTAAATCAAATGAATACTTGACATGTTTATTTTCTCAATGGACAGTGAAAACATATATTTTTAGATGTTTTTATTTACTTTTGCAGGTTGCAGCTATAGTAGCAAAACCTACAAAGAGACACACTTACTTAATTCTGCTCCTGAAACTAGTTGGAGGGTAAAAAAAAATCCTCACTGTGAATAGTTACATTTCTTTTCAGTTAACAGATTGCTTTTGTGCTTGTCTCTGGCAGTTGTCATAAAACAGAGAAGAAATTCTGATCTCTGAGGAACTTTCACTGTTGGTAAAATTTTATACACTAAGTGGAGAAAGGGCTGAAGAATGATGACAAAAATTGGTTACATATTGGTTTTATTTTTTGCTTTGTATATTATTACTGAAATCCGATAGGGTGGCTTGTCCTATACAATAGGTTATGGATTTTTTACAGAGATGAAATACGCAGTGGTGTTGTAGCCATGTTTATCTCAGGATTTTAGAGTGACAAGATGGCTGGGGTAATGTCTTTTATTGGACCAACTTCTTTTCATGAGAAAGACAAGCTCAGAAGAAGAGCTCTGTGTAGCTTGACAGCTTGTCTCTCTCACTGAAAGCAATTGGTCCAATAAAAGGTATTACCTCAACCCCTCTCCCTTGTCTCTCAGAGTACGAAATACTTTTTACAAAAAAGTTGATAATCTTATAAGTATGGTTTACTCCAATTCCACTAGAAAGTGACATGTTTGATTATCACGTAAATACAAAAGAAATGTATATTGTATGCAAGAATGCACATTCTTACCCATTTTTACTTTTTTTCTGTTTTTTAATTTATGGTTGAAAATTGTAGCACTTGAAAAAGAATGGAAAGTTTGTTTTTAAATACAAACTCCTGTCTCACTGTTTCTCAAATATAAATTACAGAATACTCTGTCTTTATGTTCTATTAATGTACTTTGAAATTTGCGGTAGTGGCAATAGCAAGTACTAAATTGTGATGATCCCTGATCCAGCACTTTTCATATTGAAACTGATGGACACAACACACAGTTGTGTTGGGAATAAAGGGTACTTGTTCATGGAATAGCATTTTCAAACTGATGGCTTTCCTTGAAAAATAAAATGGTCTGTAATAACTGTAGTGGCCATTGCACCTGTAAGGATTAACCATGCCCTTTGGGGCATACACCCAGTTGATAACTTTAATTTCTCAAAACCAATGTAAAGATGCACAGAAGGGGAGAAAGTTCTAATCAACGTCTCTCCAGAAGAGCGGTCATCACATGTACAAGTAATCACTATGGCCAGCGAAGGAGAAAATATCACTCAATGCCTAACCCATTCAAAACACGAGTGTTCTGGTCCCCAAGAAAATTAGCTTACATTAAACATATAAAGGCAGCAGCTACATTTGAAGGGTCGGGGAGAGATAAATCTCCAAGCTTCTCCTGTCATCTTAACAAATATAGAGAGTGTAGACTTTAGGGTAACTCTTACTTACACAATGGCAATTTTAAACATTGTAGAAGAGATTGAAAACAGATTCTGTCCTCATTTGATAGACTTTGAAAGTGGTTGTCTAGTGATGGCTATAGCAAACCTTCTGAAGGAAATGTTCCCTGGCAAATTAGAAACCCTATTTTGAGACAAGGGGCCATATTCAGCATTCTCCTATGGCCTCTTTGTGCCTGTTAGACCAGTGCAAACGGGCAGAGGGCAGGCATATTACTTTGTCCTCTCCTCCAAGGTAATACTCCTGGCACCAGAAAAACTCTGAACCACCTCCACAAGGGCCCCAGTTCCAGGGGGCATTCCGGAATGGGAAGGGGCATGGCTGAAGTGTTCTTATGCCTGTCTGATAGTTAGCTCCTGCAACGATCCATAAACATTCCCTTTCCTCAGTGTTGATAACAAGACAAACTTGCAGTTGTGTTATAAATATCACTTCCTGAGAGCAACTAGCTTCTTTCACCATGACTATTTGGCTTGCCCAATACCTGACTTCTCTTCCTTTTATGTACACTAGTCTGGTTTCCTCAGAGGCTTCCTTCTGGCTATTTCGAGTTCCTGCCTATTACCCCTTTTTTCCAGCATGGAGTTTTACTCCTGAATCTGGGGGTTTCCTGACCTAGAGCTCAGACAGTTTGTATACCTCATCACAAATGGCATAAAAACATTACTTTTCCCCACTGGTGTTTCAATTTTGTTTTCCTGCCTACGCTATAATAATAAATGCATATTGTTCACTATTGAGCTAGCTTACCTTTACTGAGCTTAGATTCAAGTCAGGTTTATGTGCACTTCTGCAGAAGCTAAGAGAGAGCTGTGAGGAGAATGAGATTTGTCTCCTATGAAGTTGTTTTATGACCACTGAGCAGCTCGTATAATCATACGAAATAGGGCTGTGAACCTCAATGAAAAATATGCCATAGTGTACTTCCATCTTCTCTGTGTGATAGAGAAATGCATATACAATACTAATGCTTCATTCGAAGCTTATACTTTATTGCTACTATTTAGTGTCCTTAGAGTCTCATTTTTTCCAATATAGATTTTTAACAGGGTATTTAATGCTGGGTTCATTAAGAAAGAGAACTTTATATATACACAGTTAAAAAAGAAGTATTTGAATTGCTTTGATTTAAGAGTAGACAGTCCATTTATCATTTCTACGAGAAATTTTAACTGGTAAGCAGTTGAAAAGTGTATTTTCTCTCCGTGAAAACCATAAGTAGTAATTATTAGCATTACAAGTGTATAATTGTAGAACTTAAAGAGAATAGCGTTTTGCTGAAATGTTAGTGGAACTGGTTAAATGCATTTTTTTTTTGTCAAAAGAACATGTGATTGTAAAATAATGAATTCCAATAAAGAGAGTTTAATGGACGTATACAAGGCCATGAGAAGGATAATTTGGAAAGACTTCTGAATTACCTTGACTTTCTATTTAGAAATGATTGGCACACATTACATCCATTCCATACGGTCAGATATTTATTTTTGCTAAGATTAATTGGATTCAGGTTACCTTGTATTGTTTACATTGTAAAGTGGAGTAAGGTAAAGGTTAAGTTAGTTTTTGGAGCTACGGGTTTTTGGAACAAAAGGATTCCATCATAGTGCCAGGCAATATATTTGTTACTCTTTGTTCAGTGTGGGGTTTTGACAACATGTAGCGTTTTTATTTTGCTTACTCAGGTGAGTTCTGTAGACAGCTGTCATGCACCTAAGAAATTATTTAAAGATAGGCTTAAGCAAATAAATCAACGTTACTAGGATATGATCAGCTTCTAAAAAATGCAAAAACAGCATGTCTTCCAAGATCTAATTGCTTACATATTCAGTTAGTCTTACAAGTTCCATTTATTTGTAAATGTGCCATCTGGTGACATAACAATCCCTTTCTTAGACAAAAAAGTATTCTCTCTACCCATATTTTGGAATTATTGCCCTTATCAAGCCATATTAGTCAATTGTTATCTTATTAAAATGTCTACAACTTTAATCTCTTCAGTGACTTTACAACACTGCCAGCAGAGGTAGTATGGCTGTGTTTGTTTTCTGATTTTTCTGTGGATTCTCTCTGGATTCTGCCAGTTTCTCAAAGAAAATATGCAGCAAATGTCTGTCCTTCCTTATTGTTTGAAAAAGTCCAAAAGTCAGAAGTCGATAAGTCTGGCCACACAACAGTAGGACACTCTCAGTTTTGAAGCCTACGAATCCCAAATGTAGATATTAAACGAACAGAATAATACAAAGTGCTCCATTTTCAACTCTGATCCAGAGCAGACCTCCCCAGGGAAGTCTTTATCTATTATGTGCTTACTTAATAGGTTACCTCTAGCATACAATTTACTATGAAATATATAACCCTATATCACTATACTTGAAGCGAACTCTGTTATTTCAAAGGTCCAACTATACCGCGCTGTGACAACTAGGAAATTCAGTTCTGCTAATTGGCATTCTGCAAAATATTCCTCAAGCACCTCTGGTATAGTGCTCTCCTAAATTGAGTCACCTTGCTGGAATACCATTGCCTGAATTTGCCAACAGGAAATGCATCTTAAAGCAAGTATAGGTAAGAGGGAGACTGTTGGTCTGTTTCAGGAAAAAAATACTATCAAGAAAGCTTCAAGGCATACGATCCCCCAAACTCCTTCTTTAACTGTCACATAGACTATGCTTCTCTTCTCTAGGTTACATTTATTGCCCTGGAGCATCTGAAAAAATAACCTTGTGAATTTGGCCTACAGTTTTCCAGGGGGAGGGATACACATGCCACATAAATGCAAAGGGGTAACTGGAATGTTTGAATTAACATCACCCTTTCTGCTAACATCATGGTCCATCTCTTTCACCTCAGCACCTTACCTGGCAGGAGGCAAATCGCATCTCCCACTTCAATTCGGCAACTGACTCACCACTGTAGGGGGGAAATATCATACTGAGATTGAACCTGCCTTACTTATGGTTGGTCCTTTCTGTTAAAAGCTTTGACCTGAGCCAAGGTAAAAACACAACCCTGCCATTCTCCCCATCACCCAAGTTCAAGTACTTTCCACAAACTACATGTCACTGTGTATTAGAGGGCTTTAAAGTGACTGGGATGCAATAATTCCCTGCTATGTTCCCCAGTCTCTTGGTCAGAATGGAAGCCAAAATTTTGTAATCTATGTTCAAGAGGGCAATAAGCCTCCAATTCCTGATATCTTCCAAATCCTCTTTTCTGCCCATTGCCTGTCCCTTCACTCCGAATCCTTCTCTATCCCACAGTACAGTTTCCAAGTCAGCTTCCCCACTGGTACCTTCAACTTCCCCAGAGGCACCATAGGAACAAGGCCCATAGCGTCTGCTGATAGCCCACAGGATCCACCTATCTGTGCACAGTAACTTCTGCATCAGTCTCCAAACAGATTCCTTCACCATGACAACCAGAGATCCTACTGGAGGAACAAAGCCTTCTTCAGCCCCACCATCGGAGGCTATAGCCATCTTGGCAGGAAGAGGAAATGAGAACACATTCTCTCACTCTCTTCTTCCTGAAGGGAGAGGCAACCCTTAATGTGTCTGTTTTAATATTTGGACTGGTGGACTTAAGCTTTCCTGAGCTGGAGATGGACTGATCATTTTTGGCTTAAACTATCGATTGGCAAAATCTTAAAGGAGGACTCCATTAGTACTTTAATAAATAATCTTATGCCACCAACTGGCATGTTCCTGTACTTCATTTTAGCAAAGTATGAATCTCCTCCACTCTGGGTGGCTTTTACTAAGTAGTAGGCGTTTCACAGTCTATACGTTTCTTCTAGTCCATTTGGTTACAGATACTGGGAGCTGAATTTTGTGAAAAAAATCATAGCTCTTTGCAAACTGTTTGGATTCTTGTCCATTGTCCTACGAAACCACTGTCCAATAATGCTGCTGGTGTTCTGTGTCAGGCAAAATGCTTTATCTATCACTGTGGATGGCTTTGTGTTCCTCAGTCTCTCCAGTTCAAAATAATTACTGAAATAGTACATGGTCACACTATGTAGCATGAAAAATAGTGTCATCAAATCTTATCAGGATCCAAGTGGCATGCAATGAGTTGCGTGTGTCTTGGCTTGACATCAATGCTGGAAATTAATCTGTAAGAATCTCCTCTTCAATTCATGCATTCTAACCTGTCCAAAACAGCAAATCTATGGCTCTGTACTTACACTTCTGTACTCTCATAAGTCTTGTAGATATTATCTGTGTCATCTTCAATCTCAGTGAGAAAGGATCCATAGTGTTTCATCTTTTAAAACTCAGGTTATCTGTAAGTGTTATTTCTTCAGTGTAATATCCAAAGCTCTCACGTGCGGCTGACATCCATACTGCTGCTTGGATAAAAGAAACACAACATTTGGGGATATTACTTACTTGCAACCCTTAGTTCTGTCAATACCTTGTCTGACAAAGACTTGACTAAATGGATTTAGATCCCACCAGACTCCCCCACACTGTGTTGCTCTCCCTTGAAAATCCGATTATGGCATCAGTAACAGATATAGCCTTTGCTGGTCTGTTTTTAAGTAAAGTATTTGTGCTGGGGGGGGGGGGGAGCACAATCCTTATAGTCTTTGTGCTGCTGCATTAAAGATTTTTTCTTGATTGCATTAAAAGGCTTACGGTCAAACTCCACAGTAGCTTTTGTCCCAGACATTTACTCCAGTTTTGCCCACACACCTGAAAATCAGTCTCCCAACCTTGCCTCTCTCCACAGAGCCCCAAACATGCCAGGATTGCATATACCGGCTTCTGTGGAGCCAAAGGAGGTTTGGAATGTGTGCTATTGACTCTGAATAATTTATTCTCCAGGACAGGTACCATGTACATTGTGTTGCCTTTCCCTATTGTCCTGTGATATTTTACTAGAGGGGCCTGATGCACAATCATTTCATAATTTCCCTAGTGATAGGTTACATGCAATATTATTTTTCTGTATGTCAGTGGCCTTTCCTTAAAGCAATATCTAATCGATATTATGAAACATCAAGAATTTTCTATATTTCTTTTCTGTTGGAGTTGCTTTTCATGTGTAGTGTTCTGTTTATACTCTGACTGGATGGGCTTTTTCAAGAGAGACAAAGAATAGGCTTTTTATGTTAATAAAATCTTATGCACTGAGTAGTAACATATTAAAAACAAAAGCCGAATAAGATTTAAAAGAAAAACTGATTTAAAGACTAGGCACTCTCTAAATGAATAACAAATCTGCATTACCATTTTAAAGTAAGTCCTAGGTCGTTATCTCAATGGAAAATAATTCATTTGAGGGAGGTAGACATCCTGGCCATTCTAAAAACTTGACACAAAATGCAAGATACCCACAATATAGACATGTCATGCATTTTTATTTATTTATTTCATGCAAGCAAGGACATTCAGTCAGTCTAAACTTTTATTAAGTACGTATTGGTATATATTGAATGGAGGGGAAGGTAATGAATGCAGAGCCCAGCTGAAAACAGAGCATAGTTCAGTGACTAAAGTATCTATATATGTGTATGTGTGTGGTTTCTGCTAGGTTGTTCCAAATTCTTGCATTGCTTGGGGAGGTAGGGATTCACTCAGAAATCACTCCAGTGTCCAGATCTATCCCAATATCTTTATTAGCCTGGAGAGAACCCTTGTGTCACTTCAAAGAGCAGTCAATCAGTTGGAGTATGGCATTGGTCCCAGATACCTGAAAGGAATTTTAGCTCCTTCACTCACAAGCAGTCTCCACTGCCTTTCCAGCCTCCGTTTCTTAGTCCTGGATTAAGGCACCTCCTTCCCTTTGGGCAGTGGCTGATTCTTATATATGTGTTCAAGAAAGGGGAAGCAGGTTTTCAGACCCTGAAAGAAGTCATAGTGTCATAGTTTTTAAGGCCAGAAGGGACCACTAGATCAGCTAGTCTGACCTCCTGTAATCATAGGAGTCTCAGCTCCTATATTTCTGCATGGCTTAGATCCAGGGATTCCAACAAAGGAAAGAAAACG
This sequence comes from Emydura macquarii macquarii, assembly GCF_026122565.2. NCBI lineage: Eukaryota > Metazoa > Chordata > Testudines > Chelidae > Emydura > Emydura macquarii. The sequence goes on from NW_027133667.1 coordinate 6,636,200, forward strand.
GGCCTGTCTTCTTTCTCAGAGGGCTTGGGTGGACTGCGCTGTCAAGCCATTCCTCAGTAAGCAACCCTGGGTTCCAGCCCTCTGCTCTAACTTGACTTGTTTCAAAGTGTCACGCCTGACTGGGCTGGGTTCCTCCTTTTTAAGGGCCCACTCCCAGGCCTGACGAGCCCCACAGGTGCAGCCGGTTAAGGCTGGTTGTGATCGCAGGAGTTCATTAACCCCTTTTTGACTGCTGTGAGAGGGGTCCATCTGCCCTACCACACGAACAAAAATATCCAGTACCCTACATACATACCACCCTAGGCAAGCGCAAAGTGACCCTCCATCCTGGAGGCTGTCATCTTCCAGCCCCAACCATCTGAAGAGAAAGACTTCTAAGTTTTATATAGGGTGACCAAATAGCAAGTATGAAAAATCAGGACCGGGGGTGGGGGTAATAGGCACCTATATAAGAAAAAGGCCAAAATGTCAGGACTGTCCGTATAAAACCGAGACATCTGGTCACCCTAGTTTTATTCAAACCAGGTCTCTGCCTGTAAATTTCATTGTAAGAAACAATCCATTGTTAATTTCACATGTTATAGCTGTTGATAAATTGTATAATCACTTGCTTGATCACACTTTGGTTCATGACGAAATATACTCCAGAGACCAAATAATCAATGTCAGTCAGGTTTATTAATATGGTGAGGGAAAAGGATTCTATATGATCCCAGTCTCCAAAAAGCAGTTCCATGCAGCGATGTTACATTCACTTTACACAGAAGTTGTGCTGCCTCAGTTACACATTTCACCTGGTATTATTTGTATGATTTTACAAGTTACACATTGCTTTCCACATCACTAAAATCCAACCCATCAGTTTGTTCCAGTTCCCCAACTTGTTCTGTTCCTTCCTTATTTTTGTTTTGTTTTGGATACTAGCATTCCACGAATTCTCTAGCTTGTACTAAAACATGGAACAAATGTATCTTGATTTTGATAAGTTTCCTATCTGCTTATGCCAAATGTTTGCATCAGCAAATGCAAAGAATTATGGGAAACTTAGCATAAGTGAACCAGATTATGGCATAAACCAGTTTAGGCTATAACACTGTTCCAGTATTTGTGTTTAAAGTTATTGGTGCTTGATGCATACTAACATGTATGTATGGTGCAGATAATACATATTATTAATATGATATATATTTATATGCTAGCCAGCATATATTCATCAACATAGTGTATAAATAACCTTCAGTCATTGAAAGTGGAATGAAGTTCACTTTAAATCACAGAATTAAGGGGGAAATTTACATTAAATTAGTCAGGAAAAAAGGCTTCAAAAGCACAGCTGAGTCACTGTACGTTTAGATCTTTGTAAAGGATCCAAGCAGTAAGTTTTTATTCAGTCTTTAGCAAAGCAATGCCACAATGTGTCTGCTTATAAATATGTATTAACTATAACACAAGCTTTTTTGCATAGAACATTTTACTTAATTTTGTGGTTGGAGACAGCTTGAATCTGTAATTATGTTACCATTTACTGTTGTGTAAAACTCCACTTGATACTAATTACACTTAACAATTATAGTGCTTAACATTAATTACACTGGAAGAACTACAAAGCAAAATCCTTTTTCCTCTTTCTTAGTAGACTGGGATCTCTAATAGTAGAGAAAAAAGCATCCAATATTTGAGGCACATTATAGATCAAATTACTTACCACTGATTACAAATGTCATAGATACTTCTTGTAGTTTACATTTGGTGTATCACTGGGTAGAGTTGACATTTTGCTTTCTGACCCATTTTTATTATGTTGTTTTTTCTGGCATTCTGGTCAAGCTTTATAGAAGTGTTTGTCCTGGACAGCAGAAATAAGCATTATGGTTGGGATTTTAATAGATACAATTCACACTAACCTCTAATTATATATAAACATTTTATTTTTTTCACTATATTTATTCATAATAACACTGATGAAAACAAGTACATAAGGAAAACATGCTTTAACTTGTACATTATAGGGACCTACTTTCATTTCATTCCCTTTTCAGAATAGCTGTGGGTATTTATTATAGATAATACATAACATTTCCCAATGAGTCAAGCACTCAGAATTCTTGAGGAATCAAATAACCATCAACCATAATACTGACAATCTGATATTTACCAAAATACTCAAGCATATATTATTTATATTGTTAACATTGTTTGACCCAAGGAGTTAGCCAAATATGAGGTATGGCAAGTTGTTTCCATTAGAAGAAACTGATGATGTAAGTCAAGTGGATGCTTTTTTAATTAAATCCCATTTATTTACAAAGAACATATGAAATCCTGTTTCCCTGAACACAGCAGGAATTAAACAAGAGATGGTGTCTTTGCTCATAATTCAAAGCCCCTATTCTAGTCATCTCATACCCTGAGAGAGATAGTGCAGTTGGGTTATGTCTTCACTGATGGCAGCAAATTCGCCGCCGTCAGATCAATTTATCTGGATCGACTGAGCAGAAGTGAAGAACCGCTCAATCGATCCTGAAATCGATTTAAGAAAACCACCTCCCCAAAAAGCACAGCACTGCATTGACGGGTACGCATTTCCCATTGGTGCAGTGTAGTGGAGACGGTGCGGAGAAAGGAATTTAAGATGTCAACGTAAGTTATGCAAGCTACTCTATATAGCTTGCGTGACTCCTGTCGACTGCCGCCAAATTTGCCTGTCAGTGTAGACCGGCCTCAGCTTATCTCAGGGCTATATTTCCAGTACTTGTTCTGACTGTCCTTGGCTTTGCTGCCACTGCTTCTTTCTGAGCTTCTCTGTTTTTTTCTGCTTCTCTTCCATAGATACACAAACCTTCACAAGTCTATAGCCAGCAAAACCCCTTCCATCCCCATGTGCCTGTATTTTGGCTGGTGATGTGCTTGCAGTTTGGACTGGAGGCCACTATTCTTTCAGCTGTCTGGTTGCATAAAGGAGCTTAACTGTTTCACACAATTGTCTTAACTAAAAGGAGGAAGTTAAACACATTCCATAACCATACAACACTTTTAAATATAAAGCTCTCAAGGAGTGATCTGCTGAAATATTTGTATCCTGCATTTCCTGTTTTAAAATCTTTTGAAGCAGGATCTCTAGAGCATAGTGGGATTCTACAGGTTGTGGGTATGAAGAAAGTAATGTTTATGCTTAATGTGAGTGGATTGAATAGTCCAATTAAAAGGAAAAGAACATAGGAATTCCTACAATGTTTAAAACTTTATATAGTCTTCCTACTTATTTAAGACTATTTAAGCAATAAAAGCATACCAAAAAATAATGGGGAGCAGATGGACTGGAGAAACTTTTTTTTAAATCTTCTATTAATTGAAAAATGAAGTAGCATGATTTTTATAAAGTAGGTAACCAAGGAAAAATAAAACCTCTATATCATTTTAAATATACATGCATCTGTCAGCAAATCTGTATCTCTTCCAATATTAATGTTTACCAATTTCTAATAAAACTTCGGTGTTCACTTGGTTGATTTCATGCCATTTGAGCCACCTCATTAAAGAAGGGATATAAGTTGAGTGAAACTAAGAGGATAATGAAATAACACATATGGCTAATCTGAAACTGATTTTCTTTGGCAAAAAATGGCCTCCTTGGAAAAGAACTATACATTCCTTTCTCGTATCTAAAGATCTTCTTTCAGAATCATGGGCTTGGATGGAGCTGCTCTGTGCCACCAGCCCAGCAATGCAAAGCAGTCCTGACTGGGCAGTTGATGATTCTACCAGCTTGGGGGGAATACTGATTTGTGTAGGCTGAGACTGATTTGTGTAGGCTCTGTTGCACCATTGGGGTGCCCCAAAGAAATGGGGAAATGCTTGGAATGTGTTGAGGAAAGAAAAAAAGACTGTATCCTGCACAGCTCCAGCAATCCCTGGACAGCATAAAAACCACTTGGGAGAATTTAGGAGCTGACTTACATTACGGCCTGGTTTACACTGGCGGTTTATTTCGAATTAAGGACCCTTAATCTGAATTAATTATAGGCGTGTCTAAACTGACGCTACTGTTAATTCGAATTAAGGTGCCTGTAAAACCAAATTAATAAAACCACCTCTGCAAGGGGCGTAGCGCCTACTTCGTAGTTGTTAATTCAAATTAGTGAGAGTGTGGTTGCAATTTGAATTAATTGGCCTCCAGAATGTATCCCATGATGCCCCATTTCAGAGTACCCTCCCCCAAAGCAGCCCCGAGAAGATTTGATTCTTCATTTCCTGTGCTTGCTGCCAGCATGAAGAGAGCTTTCCCATTGTTCTCAGCATGGCCACTGCAAAGCCCAAACATGCTCCATCATGAAGTCGACCAGAGGTCTTAGACCTCATCGGGCTGTGGGGAGAGGAATCAGATCTTACTGAGCTCAGAGCCAGCAAAAGGAATCTGAACATTTATGGGAGGAGGAGGGAGCTGTGGATAGTAGGATGCAGGAGAGCGGGGTGTCCGTTCTCCCACAAAGTCTGGAGTTATTCCTGATACCTGAGCAGTTCACCAGCACACAGGACAGCACAAATGATCCCGTGGAAGGCACATCTGGTAAGTTTTCTTTCTTATTAGCAATTCTATCCTTGCACAGTGGTTGTGGGGGAGAGGGGGGGCGAGGGGGATCTCATGCATTTCATTGAGTGCCATGGGTGCTCTATTTTTATGTGTTTTCAAATGGTACGCAGTTTGTGTCTTTAAGGGTTGGAAAGATCCCCCCCCCCCCCCCCGCGCATGTGCTGCATGGGTTGTAAATGCCCAGCAAGCCCTGCACAGTTCGTGTCTTTAAGGGGTGGAAAGATTTCACCCCCCCCCACACACACTCCCTGCATGCTGAAAGGGTTTTAAATCATTTGCTACATTGTATCATGTGTTCATTATGGTAATTATTACTTTTTTACGCGTTTCTTCACTATGCTACATGCAGATACATTGTATCTTGGGCTCATCACTGAAATGGAAAGATTTGTATCAGTCTCTTAATATGTTAACTGTGGCTCCCTTCTTATTTATATTTCATTCTACAGACACCTCGCCAGTGGACCGACCCTTAAGAAGTGCTGCTGACAGACTGTCTCAGATTAGAAAAAGGAAAAAAAAAAAAAAAAAAGCAGAGATGACATGTTTGCGGACTTCCTGAATGCCTCAGCAGCCGCAGAGGCAGAGCAAAGAACTAGGTGGCTCACCTTGACCAATAGAATGGGAGAACTGCAGGACAATGATCACAGCACCACACAGCAGATGCTGCAAGTCATGCGGGACCAGGCAGACATTCTACGGCATCTCCTGGACAGAGTCCCCCTGCAGCCCCTCAATAATGCTCCTCAACAGATGGCTATGCCACCTTCCCCCCTCCCCAGCCCCCAATAGGTCTCGGAGGAGATTGTCCTGGAGGCAATCCCTCCCTCTTTCCCCCATTACTTGAATGTAAAGAAATAAAGGTTTGCATCATTCCACAATGTTTCTTTATTAAATTATATGTAGGTCAGGAGGGAATTCTCGGGCAGAGATATCGAATGGGCATGGGTGGTGGGATGATTATTAAAGACAAACAACATACAGTGTGTGGGGTGGTGAAGGGAAAAATCAAAGGCAAGCAATATACAGGGGGTTTGGGGATGATCATTGAAAGAAAACAGCATACAGGTGGGGAGGGTGGTTTGGTGGAGAGGAAAAAAAGGCAAGCAATATCTAGAGTCATTGTTCTGCTGGATCTCTTGTATCACAGCATCCACGGAGGCATAGATCACTCTTCTTTGCATTCTTGCTTGAGTTCTAAAGTAATCCAGGGTACGCCATGATGTATCATGGTCAATATGAGAGCACAGTTCAGCTGGCTCCATGTTTCTGCAGCAATGGCAATCGGGGGAGTAAAAAAATAGCACAAAAATCCTTTTCCGGTTTGGTTGGGGGAGGGGAGGAAGCAGCGCTGCATCCTGGGACGATGACACTCGTCACAACAGCCTCCATGGTTAGTTGCACTGTGAGATAGCTTCCCACATTGCACTGCTTTCTAATTCGAATTAAGGCTGGCCAATGGGGACGCAATAAACCAGCAAAAACTCCGTACTGTGGATAGTCTGCAGCGCTTTCTATAAATCGGTTTCTGAAAGTCGAATTAAGCTCATTCGAATTAGCACTGCAGTGTAGACAGCCTAGAGCAGCCACATCAGGAGAAGGGAATGGAAGGACGCGTAAGTGGGATATGGCTACTTTTACCATCTTCCCTGTGCCTTCTCCCTTCTGCCCCAACTCTAATCTCAACAACTCAACCAAACTCAAGGATCAGGACTTTTATCTGTGCAGGAAATTATTTATTTATGATGTACAATTGCAGACCATGCCCCAGTTGCTTTGACCTTATGAGAAGTCAGCAGGATATCTGTAGCAAAGGCTGAAGGATAAAAAGATTCACTCTAACAAAATAAAAGTGGGGGAGGGAAGTAAATAATTAAGTGGAGGAAGCTAGTAAGTAATTATTAATACTAAAGAGGATGTTCTATTATTGGTATTGACATTTTACTGTTGTATTCCTATACATCCCAATACAGTGACTGTGTGTAGTCACATCAGATCAGTACATTAGTGTATATTTTTGGTGCATTGCTTAGAAATAAAATGTATAATTGTGGTGTTCTTGTAATCAGACTTCAAATTTAACACCCTGCTGAGCTAAATGGAGAAAAGTTCTTGTCTCTGTGCTAGTCTTTCAGTTTTTCTGGGTGAATACTTAAGAAAAATGCATCATCCAGTTTTGCAACTAGAAGAGCTAGAAGTTTTCATAAGTAAATGGCTTATTCATCAAAGTGTGCATTTTCTGTGCTGGTGGATTAATATTGTCCCAATATAAAATTCTGTTACTGAAAAAGATTCTATCTCAAATTTTCCTTTTTAATATAAGTCTCAGGAATATTTATGCAAATATGCTTGTTATAAAGATTTGCACCACAAATGTTCATGTGGTTGTTTTGAAATCTCTTGATTTCCCCTGTCCTAAGCATAACATTCAGTCACCCAAGTCAGGTGGCAGAAACAATGCCATATGACTTGTGGCCAATCACTCTCCAGAAACAATGATTAGTCAAATCAGTAGCTGAAGTGAATAGTATGGTGAAACGTGCAGGCATAAAAAGTTGCTCTAACTATTTCGTATAATCAAACAGATCAATAACAACTGTAATCCATTAGCAAATAATTTAAAAATAGTAAAAAGGGTTAAAAGGCTACAAATAATTCACCCATGTCTAGTCAAACATTTTTATATGCCCTGTACCTCTATCCATCTTAGTGCATATGCATGTTAGTGCGTAAAAGTAACAGCAGTTTAAGAAGAAATAGATGAAAGGACAAAATCTCATGACTACTTATTTCCCTGGAGTGCAATTACACAGGAAAAGTAGCATTTGGACCTTGGGTTGCTAGGAAAGCAGAGCTATGTTAGCCAATATGCAATTAACTAGAATAATGACACATGCAACTTGATGGGGCCAGGTCAGGAATATATTATCCTTAAGTGGATTATGTTGTTAAGCAATGTTATTGGCTCAATTAGTGTGCATGAAGCTTTATAATTTAATAGGACAAGTTTCCTATTCTTGGTACAAATTAAGGGTGCAATACTATAAACACTTATGTATGTAATTTACTCTCACAAGTAAAGTTATTCACATGCATAAGCATTAGCAGGATGTGACCCAAAATGTGCAATTAAGAGGAATGCAATTACAATTGGTCAAACTGGTTAAAAAAGAAGGGGGGGGGGCAGAAATTTCACCATTGTTTTTTGTTCACTCAAACTTATATTTTCCATCCTTACTTTTTCCTAAACAACATGAGCTTAGCCCTGTAGAACCAACTCTTGATAATATCATTTTTTGTTTCTTTACTGGCAGTTTGTCCCCAAATTATTGAGTTCAGCTGTACTCTCTGCAAGGAAACGATGGCAATTAAATGAATATCTATGTCTAAAGCTATACCACTTTGTAACAAAAATCCTGCCAGATTGTTCATTCTAAACACAGTTTATCTGGATTAATTCTCCTTTGGGAAACCTCCAAGGTAACCCTCTTCAACTCAGCTTTCTCCACTTCCCCAGCTACCTCCATGCTTATGTTGCATAGCTCAGCTTTCTTTCCCACTGCTCCCCTTTCTCCTCTACCCAATGTTCCATGGCCCGTAAGTGCCAGGCACTGGGGCAGATGCAGAATCCATGCCTTGGTTCCATGCATAGTCAAAAGCACACTTCATAGAGTCATTCCCTAGTCAGCTGCATTTCAGGCACCTCTGTTCCATGCATTTGCTGCTAATATAATCTGCTCCTCTCACAAAGCACCGAGGTGCTTGTCCCAGTAGCAGTTCACGTCACTGGCCACCTCTAGGTACATGTGGTTTGGTAGCTGCACTAGCTTCCCTCCCTTGTCCTCTTCTATTAGCAACTTAAACTCCCCGGCAACTCCTTTTGTCATCATCCATGTGTATAAATCTTCTGCCTCTATCATGTCTGTTCCAAAGAAGGTCACCAGCTTGATTCTAGAGTGCCAAAGATTGCCATGCTCTCTAATCCTGTCACATCCTTTCCCCACCCACTGCTTCCAGAATTCTTTGGCAGTGAAATCTATTTATTCATGTCTGAATATTGGTGACATCATAGCAGAATTTTCAGAAACCTTCTTGATCCATCTCTAGCTTTGACCACACCGCAGCTGATCTGCCGCGCACCATCTATCTGTCTCCTCACTGGTTATTATGATGACTCACCGCCATTCCTTCCACAATAACTTTCTTGAGGTTATTATTTCCATATCTACACCTGATGTGGCCAAAGTACATAAGTTTGTGCCTGTAGACTTCCAAAGGCTGGGTCTGCTTCTATCCAATAATAGAAGCTGGTATCAAAATCTCAGTGTCAAACCTTAGGTGCTACAGGAAAATATGTGCATTTCAGAAGGTAACCATTCTTTATAACAAGATACCATTCCATTACTCAGTATAGCTTTAGGGGGCTTGGTCCTGCTCAGGTGTTATCTTTTGGATGAGACATAGACCCAGATCCCATAGCACTTTTTGTAAGATTTGAAGTGTGTTAATTTCAGTTACCTGGCAAAGGTCAAACTCATGTAATTACATACTACCTGAGACAACACCTCTCTACTTGGCATTTTCACTTCCTGTCCTAAAACAGAGCTGCTTTGAAGGTTTAAATAGGGTTCCACCCCAGAGATAGCTGCTTTTCAGTAACATATGTCTTTTACTTTAAATGATAATTAGTACCTGCCATCTGTTGATCTCAAACCACTTTAATACAAGTGCAAAGTACTTTGTTATTGTCAGTTTAATCAATAATAAAAATTAGGTTGGGTTTTGTTTTTGTTTTTTCCCTGAACAAAGCAAAAAAAAAAAAAAAAAAAAGCTTACTGACTATGTTCGTGTTGTTTATGTTACCTTGAACTGTAGAAAGGCTAATAGGTCAAGAATATTTTGCACAGGTTACGGCAAGCCTATCTTATTGGATCAAAGGTTTAATCTTTAGCGATTTGCTTTACCCATAGAGATGATCTGATTCCTCTTATTTTTAAAATTTAATCATACCAGTCTTTCAAAGGTGGATATATAAATGAAGCCTCATTACAACCAAGTATATGCAGGGTCAGCGAGATCCTGTCTGCTGAAAAAATTAGTGAGAGGAAAATGAGACCGTTAATAGAATATCCATCACTTTGATGAAACTGTTGATTGAAATTCAGCCTCACATAAAACCTATTTGTAATTTCTCTCAAGCAATGTATATTAATGGGGTCTTGCTACTTCCTTACTAGGGCAGAATGGTAGCAAGGAATGTTTCAAATTCAAAATTGTTTTGCAAATGTGGTTTATAAAACAAACCTGGGTAGTTGTATATAAATCAAAATTAATTGGTTTCTTGTATATGCTGAATATTTTAATATTAATCTTTGATCCGAAAAACAGGAGCATTTTGTCTACCTCTGAGTAACATTAATGTGCTGAGTTTATTAGGAATAACCCACTATGAGCTAAATATCCAGTACTATGCAGTAGTTTAGGATCTTTTCCATAAGCATTAGGGTTAGGTCTGGGCAAGAATTCCCAGTCATGCTAATTGAGCTCTCCTATAAGCCCAAATTCTCCACTGATACCACAACTCATGGACTGCAATGGGTGAAGCTCAGTGCATAAATTGCACTAAATTTTGTGAGAGAAGAATAATTTTTTTTTATGGCTAATTATTGTACACCATATACTTTTTTCAAAGATCTCAAACTGCTTTATGAAGTGGTCAAAAGTCTTTTTATCCCCATTTTACAGATAAGAAACTGAAGCACAGAGAGGTTAAGTAAGTTAAGAGTTTAAGCAAGATCACTAAACGAATGACCAAGTTCTCATCACTCAGTCTAATCACTAGACCACAGCTTATTTTGATTTAAGATATGTAGGATGCCAATTATTAGGTTTTTGCTTCACAAAATCCAGATCATGTTTCACTCAACTCCATACTTCAAGTTCTGATACATGCTTCCAATTTTAGTCTCTCTCTAAATAGAGCTCTTGGCCTTTTAATTTCTTTCAGGAAAAATGGCTTCCAGTAGTTTGAAGTGAAAGCTAACTACTTCCAAGGAGTGCATCCTCCTTCATTATATACTTTCATTTGATGCGACTTCCTTTGCTATTTTTGATTTTAATCTAAATTCTGCAAATTATAAACTGTAAGAGAAGTTTTTTGGTAGATGACAGGATCCTGATGAATGGGGAACTCCTCTTGTATTAGCCTAAAGAAACATTCAATGGAACCTCATATTGGTATCAGTAACAAAGATTATCAGTTACAGAGAAATTAGTATCAAAGATTCTTTCCCATGCCTTGAATACTAGGATATTCCAAAGCACATTCCTGTCTTCATCTACATTGCCTCTGCTACAGGGACTTCCCATGTTGGTAGTTTGGAACTGATTAGGGTGTGGAGACCCTTCTTAGAGGTTTTGGGGAGGCAGGAATATACCCAGAAATCACCCCAACACCTTTATCAATCATCTTTATCAGCAACAGTCCCCTTGATCAGCCAATACCCAGCCTCAGCACACCACAGCATTAGAGCCTCCGGATGATCCATGCTTGTAGGGCAGGGCAGGCTCACCAGTGCAGCACTCCTTGTCTGCTTCCTGGATCTCTCCCCATAGCTGGACCACACACGCTCACCTTGTACGTGCTCTACAACAGCCCATGCTGTTCCTTCTCCAATCCTGCCAGCTCTCTAGCCAACCAGAGTTATGTAAGGGTGGGAAGCTATCTTCTCCTGTTTGCTCATCCTTCCCCTCCCTAACCAATCAGGCTTCCAGAGACATGGTCAGCATTCACACCACTGCTGCTGATCTGTGGAATGGGACCTCACCTTTCAGCACATGAGGGATTCTCTTAGTCCCATATTTTATAGTTGACAAGTCATGGGATGGGGGGACTACATCTCTTGTATCATGCTGAATTTCCCAATCTAGCATGGAATGGTACACACAGATAAAACAAACATGGATAGTAAGTTTGCTAAAAGATCAACGTTCAGATCTGTAGCCCACATCATGTCCAGCATTCCAAACAGCACTGGATTTTTCTAGCTATCTTGTATACTAGAGAAAAAATTTCAATCTATCTTTAGATACTGACCTACCAGATTGGATTTGAGGGGAGGAGGATGTGATGTTTCCTTCTAATGATTTCTTGTTCAAAGCAGCAGAATTCTTTTATTAATTACCGGCGTATGGATATTCAAAGCATACTCAAACTAAGCAAGGAAGATCTGAGATCCAGGGCATTGGAAAAATGTAATAAAGAATGATTGTGGACACTGATTAACTATTTATTGCAACACAAGGTAACATTGCTTTAGTATTACTAAAAGGCAGTCTGTGTTTAGCCTTAGCAGCTTACGAAAAGACCATATGAAACTTCTATTCATTTTGCAACATTGTGAGTTCACAAATCTACAATAATTTTAAAAACATTTTTGTATGTTTATTTTAAGACCAGAAGTGTATCTTTCCTATAGGGTCAACATACAATAGTTTAGTTTTATATACAAAGATATAACTTAAGCTAGTGCATATCGATTTTTTATCTAGAACAATAAACTCAACTAAAGTAGAGATAGCAAAGACCTATTACAATTTCATTTCCATCTCTCAGAAAATGCAGGATTGCACTTGAAAATGCACTTTCAAGTTCTTTAAGATTTCATAGCGCTTAGTGCTCATCAGTTGAGTTTTTCTTCTGCTTTTAGCGGGGAGTCTACTGCTCAGCCCATTAGTTCACAGTTGGGAAATCAACCTAAATTTTCCCATCTTCATTTTCTCTCATTACTGCTAGTTATACCCCCTTGTGCCTCCTTCAGTAATTCCTCTCCCTTCTTAGCATTTTGACCCTTCAAGTACATATCAACAGTTGTAATGTCCTCACTCCTTGGCAATCATTTACCTAAATCAGGCTGTAGCTATTTAGCTATTTTTAATCTTCCCTCGTAAATCTAGCCTGCCATCACCCTAATAGTTTCAGCTCCTTTCCTCTGAACTGTCTACATCTTTCTGGATCTGATGTCAGTGGTATCAAAGAGCTAAGTGAAATATTATTCCAACTGCACTCTCACCAGTCCTGTATAGACAAGGGTTCCCTTCCTACTCTATGATATGATGGCCCTGCATATGCAGAACATTGCATCAGCCCCTTTTTTCTAACCTTTTACATTATAAACACATCTAATTAGCTATTGCTACCAACTCTCATGTCTCATGTCATGATGTCTCATGTCATAGCTGCTTTCTAGATTTCTTCCCCTCACCCACTCTCTCAGTTTGGGGTTTCTTTTGCTAAGATTAATCTCTTTCTGTTTTGCCCAGTTTTCTAAATTCTAGGTCGCCTATGTATTTCCCTATCCTCACTGGTAATCACATCTCATTACACTTTGGTATTGGTTACATATTTCATTCAATTTACTGAGCAACTCGAATAACAGAGTTTGTTTAACCAAAAAAAAAAAAAAAATGTTGGTACTTTGAAATTTTGTTTCTTCCAACAGAGATGGAAAGGCAAATTTTTGAAATTTTTCACCCTCCTGTCCCCGCAAAACAATCCATTGTGAAAGCTTCACAACATTTCATTTTGCCATGTTCAAAATGTCAAAATGTCAAAATGAGATGTTTCAACCTTTTTCAGTCTGGAACAGGAAATACCCCAGTGGCTATTTTGATTGGAATTTTCACTGCATCATTTCAGGGCAAGGAAGGGAGGGGAGAGGGAGTTTTGGATCTCTCCTGACTGGAGGAAGGAACAAATCCTCAGTAAACCCAAGAACAGACAATGAAGGCAGTGAGGGGAAGACAGGTTGGGGAGACGGGTAGGGGAATCTGGGAGCACTTCAGTGTGGTGGCTACCTGCCACCCCAATGTGCCAGGGCAGGGAATTGGGGATCACAGCTCTTCATTGGCACCCAGAAGTGCTGGTTGGAACTCAGTGTCCTCTCCCAGTGCTGCCCACCCCAACATTAGGCTGGCCGTCCATCACCAGCTCCCTTGAGGACACAGCCCACTCCACCTCATCTGACTCCTATTTTTGAGTAGGACGAGGCATGGCTGAGCAGGATTCACAACTGTTCTCTACGTCAGCTTGGGAGAGGCAGCAGCTGCAGGAAAGGAAGTGGGCAGTGGAGGTCCGGAAACACCTCCAGGCCCAACCAGAAGAGCAGAGGGTGGAGTTCCTCCAGTGGTGGGATGAGGCCACAGCCCTGATTCCACACCAAGGGTACAGCCTTATAGTCCACTGGCAGTCTGCTCCCATTCCCACAAATTGAGCAGGAGGAGGAGGAATATGGGGTCTCTCTGACTTCTAGTTGTTAGTTCTGTCTCTCTGTTCTTATTTGGGGACCAGGACCTATAAAACCACTGTCCCACTTTGGCTCCCAACTGCACACAGTAGGCACTAGTGTGTTATTTTAAGCTCCCGCCCCACCACAACTGTGCTTTCCTTAGCACCTCCTTCTGCTTTGTGAGGGTGGGGGGTGGAGGTGCCTCATCATCACTACTTTGTTATGCTCCTAAAGACATTTTAAAGAATCCATTCAGATGTCAACGATTACTCAGTTTCAACAAATTTTCTTTCATTTAGGAAACCGATTTCCAAAACAACAAATTTGGTTGGTTTTTTTTAATCCATAATTTCTACTCCTTCCCCAGGGGCGATGGGAGGGCTTGTGTGCTCCAATGACCCTGAGAGCTAGACAGGTAGGAGTTTCAGGTCCTAGTATGGTCACCCTCACTGGACCATGGGTAGGAAGCAGATGACGAGCAGTCCACTGGCCCTACGGGTTGGGAGATACTCCATTAACCTATCCTTGTGAAAGAATTAATTACAGAAACAAAACAGGGTAGCCATTCCAGCAAAGAGCATAACTTCTGCTATTGACTTCTGGTCTAGGTTACCCCTGCACTACAGGTGATCCAAAATCTTCCCAGTACTCCCCCTTACAATCCACACAAGTCCCCCTTGCATACACTCCACTCACCTATACTCAAACCAGAGCCAGAAACCAGATGAGAGAAATTATGAACAATTTATGTTTGGAATTTTTCTTGTACATGAAACACACAATAACAGACAAGCCAAGTGTGGTGCAAGTCTGATGCTGTTCTCACAGTATCTGTAAAAAATTAAATGAGTGCATGTGGGGAGTAGGCATATATCCTTAGAATACGGCTTCTCCAGCCCCAGCCAAGTAAGCACAGTAGCAATAAAGGATGAGTAAATATGGTGGTAGAGGGCTTGCTGTCTTCACACTTTTTGTGTGGGTGGGGGGAACAAAGTTAAATGGTGATAGCTATGTGTCTTCTCTTAACATCCTTCCCACCCAAAAGAGTATCTATTCTCCTCCTCCCTCGGGCCTTACTTTATGGCCTCGGGGCCTTCCAACAGGCTGCTGCATGTATCCTCTGTCACACTTGGGGTGAAATTTTTGGGAAGCCAATGTCTATTCATTCTGGTAAGTGAAAACCTCTCCACATTCCCCAGGTTGAGACAGGCCCATCTGTTGGATATTCTAGTGCTGATGCACAAAAATGGTGCTCTGAATAGATGCTTGACTGTGAGCAGGAGAAGTGAGTGTCAGCCAGCTGATACAATGCTGGCCACACAGATGGCCTGAGTCAGTAGGCACCAGCATCGTATCTTCCCACCATTCACTCCACTGCAGCAGCACCACACTCCTCTTTCTCTGGCTGGGAAGAGGTGACACGGACCATTCCAAAGTCCTCTGGCCAGTGCCAAAGAAAGGAGACCTTTTTTGCTCTCTCCCTCAGCAGCGCTCATGGTGGTGCTCTCACCTACCACAGTGGCAGCTATGGTGGTGGTGTCTTGAGCAACTTCAGGCAATGACTTTACCCACCATGTCACTCAATCTCTTTTCCAAACACCACATTCTTGCCTTCTTGTTCTCTGCTGAGAGGAAGGCACCCGTGGCAGTTTTGAATCGAGGATTTAGATATGTTGCCATCCAGTAGTGCTCCTTTTTCCTGATCCCTTGGAGATGGAGATTTTCCAGAAGAGTGGACAGCATGACTCTCCCCAGGGATTCCCCAGGAATGTCACCCTGTTCTGAGAAGTGGGTCTGCATGTGTCTCAGTTCTCTCTCCAGCAGGCACCATAAGGGAATTACTTGGCTGATCCCTGCATCATCCTTGCTTACCCTTTGAGGCCACAAAGCTTGTATGTCTACACTGCAATTAAACACCAGCAGCCGACCCATGTCAGCTGACTCAGGCTCATGGGGCCCAGACTACGGGGCTGTTTAACTGGGGTGTAGACACTGGGGCTGTGAGGAGGGAACGTCCTGGAGTCTGGGCTCCAGCTGCAACCCCAGCCTGAACATCTACATCACAATTAAATGCTCCTGTAACCTGAGCCCCTTGAGCCCAAGTCAGCTGACATGGGCCAGTCGCAGGTGTTTGATTGCAGTGTAGACATACCCAGTGTGTGCTATAGGATGTTGATTAGCTTCTTTGTGAGCAGGCCCAGTGGCAGGGTAATAGATGGAGGCCGATATCTGTCCGTGCTTGCCTGGGTCCATGGACGTAGACTGCTTCCACATGTCCGTGCTCAGGGTGCACCCCTCCCACCTTCAGAGTTACCCAGGCCACCCTGCTCTGCACTTCTCAAAGCAGCAACCCAGGGATCTGGCACTGCCCTTTACACTAAATGGGAGCAGCAAGAGATTTGCCACCCGGGGCAGCTGCAGCCACCAAGTATCTGAAGCCCTCACTGTCCATCCACCCCACAATTTCCTCTTCTGCTAAGAAGCCGCCCAAGGCTTTCTCTTAACAAGCTCCTGCCCTTATCAATCATACTGACTGTCTTACTGGGTCCTTCCCATAGGACATGGCCTCAATTTGCAACTGCGGATAGCAGTGCTGCTTTTTGCTCTCTCCTAAAGGCTGTAGGGTTCTTCACAGTTGGCATCCCAGTACACCTGAGGCTGTCAAGCCTTTCTGTTTTTATCTCCCTAGACTACTTAGCACGTACATGCATTTACTTGGAGAAAATTGGATCTTGCCTTCAGCCTCTAACCCCATGCCTCCCTTTGCTTCAAGGTATTTCTTCACCATCGGGGCAAGCAAAGTGCTATCTTCTACCTCTGACTGTCTCTACAATTGCTGCTCCTGCCCAGACTTACAGCCTGAGACCACAGTTCTTCTCATTGCCCCACCATGCTCGCACTGCTTAGTCATTACCAAGGTAGTGCACTCTCTCACGCTGACAGATGCTGTTGTTCCCTTTGGTTGCCCATCACAGATTTGTTTTAATCTCAAGTCTATTTTAGTAGTAATTTTTTCAAAAACTCCTTCACTGCCTCTCTCTGCAGCTACCACAGCAGAGGTACAAACACAAGTGTTGAAGAATGGAAATGTGCCTTCCAATGGTAATGTTTAGTATCCTCTTCATCTCTGAAATAGGTGCCTTTTCTCCCTTAGGCAATCCACTTTAATGTGGATAAAGATACATCTGGTAGCTACAGTTAAACCTTCACTGCATCTTGGAGAGTGCACCTTGATTCTGCCGTGCTGTGACATCTGTATAATTCCAATACTGGGCTTTCCAGAAAAGAGGGAGTGTCAAATAGCCTCTGTACATTGGAGTCCATTAAGCTCATTTTCACTTGTGTTCAAACCTGGGTTACTCTCCAGAGGTTGAAAAGCTAGTGATCAGAATCGCTGTAAGTAGTAATCGTTATTGATGGTGCTGGAACAAAGAAAAAGGAGCTATCAGAGGAGAAAGGGAAATCTTGTAAACCAGAGGAAGAAAACAGCTGTTATATTATATGAAATAAATAAAGTATATGAGAGAGAGTTGAAAACTATATGGCTGAATAAAAAAAAATACAGAGAGAAATAACTGAAGCAGAAAAGTCCTAGTGATAGTGAATAGGAGTGCAAGAGGAAATGGTGCCTGTAGAAAGATTTTTCTACAGCATTAGATTGTTGGTTATACTTGTTGTCAGAGTTCAGGGCAACTGCACCTGTATTTCTCCTCCGTGGTTCAGCAAGGACACTCACTCCAGGCTCCCAGCCACCCCTCTTGGGTAGTAATCTGTCTCTCTCTGTGTCCTGACTGAGTTTTTTTCCCCGGGCTGCACTGCAGTTTCACTGGTGTTGGGCTTTAATTATTTTATTTTAATTATTCTCTGTCTTAAGTTTTCTCCGGGGGGGTTGGCAGAGGACAGACATACTTGTCAGTTAGGGGTGTTATTGCCCTACTGCAGCACTACTGATGGGATTGTTTGGTTTGGTTTGGTTTGGTTTGTTATACTTCGTATGGATATTTCTGCATTTTGGATCTCTGAAGTTTGTGCTTATTTGTGTGTTTTATAATACCTTGGTACTTGTGAGGCTGAGGGCTGTTTTGCCTGGTTGGAAGGAAGTGCCTGTGTGCAGGTGTGTGACTCAAGTTCTTTTTATAGACTGTAAAGCATATGAAGAGTTTTAATACAAGAAAACAGGTCTACACAAACCCTTTCACCACCTGTGTGGAGTTAAACACCCCATCACAGACAGCTCTTTTCTAAAGAAACTAATTTATGAGCAACTTTAAAACAAAAAAAAAATCCCAGCTGTACTTCGTGCTTTTGAGATCTGGATTTATTTTTATATAGTGAAAGAGGGGCGGGAGAAGTGCAGATGTGGTTTTTAGAGTCCTCTCTGCTAAATGAATCTCCAGTACTTTGGGCGTGGCCATCTGAAACAAAGAAAATGACTCCTACACCATCTGTAGCATCTTCATTAACAGACCAAATGGACCAGCTTCTCTGCCACACCAATGACATGAATTCATAATCCTCAGCTGTCTGGAGCCTTGTTTTCTGAAGCAGTAAACTATCACCCGGCAAGGAATGAAGGGCAGACAGCTTCCACAACCTGGGCTGCTAGGTTGGATACTATTCGCAGTCAAGTTGCTATTACCAAAGGGACCTCTCAGGTGAGTTCAACTCTATATCTGGGAAACTGAGGCCCAAGAGTTTGTAATGGCTAACTTGATCATACTCCATAAAATTAGAAGCCACTAGTGAGAGGGAAAATTAAACCCAACATCCTCCTTCACTTGCCTTTTTCTTCCCCACCTCCCTTTCTTCTTCTTTCCTGCACACCTGAATGGTCAGAGAAACAGCTTTGAGGAAACAGTCATTCTTTGCACCCTGACTCACTGTCAGTGTCCAGGGCAGAACTCCTTTCCTCAGGGATCTGGGAACTCCCAGACTCAATTCTTTCTCCCTTGGAGCTAGTACCAGCCTTATGCTCCCTTATGAAGTCCCAACCTGGCCATCACCCCCTAAGGCCTGCCCATCTGCCTCAGGAAAATGGGCAGTGGTTTTTGATTTGGAAGACCTCAACAAATTCTCTAACAAGGACTGCATTGGGTCTGAGGGGATTGATACTTTCAATCCCTCCCCCATCCCAAGAGAAAGCATAAGATCAGGAAGGGATAGTGGCAATCTGTGTTTCTCCCCCTCTGGCAAAATCTTGCCTGGAGCTTGCTCAGCTTGAGAGCTCTCACTGATCTCACTACCCTGCAGTTCATATTCATGAAGCCTGGATTCGGCCTGCTGATTCATCACCTCGGCTGATTCATCACTCTCATCACCTTGAGAAGAAGGAACAGAAAATATAGGGCAAGGAAGGGCCATCGGAGCCAGGTCAGAGTCCTGTGGGGCAGATGACCCCCACATCCACTGCCCTACTCTTGACAGACATTAGACAGAGAATGCTCCATCCCTTCCCTCTCAGTCCTCATTGCCTTTACCAAAGGGAATGAGGCTTTAGGTACCTGGCCCTTGACCACCAGTCACCTCAGAGGCTATAACCCTTTTCCCTTCCTCCTCCTTTGTCAACTGTATCACCTCCTGAGATTTCCCCATTCCCATGCCAGAGCCCCTTCATCTCCCACTGCTATTGTGAACTTTCTGCAGCTTCCTCCACCTAGCCTCTACCACCTTCGTCCATGCACTGCCACCCAGCTCTAGAAAGGGAAGCATCTTCAAGTTCTTCCACACCTCCTATAATATCAACAAGGGTTTGTACCAGCACAGTAGCACTCTTCCACTCCTCACGTCCTCTCCGCTAGTCTTGGATGCCACACCTTGCCTCCTACAGACTGCTGGAGGCAAACTACTATCCCCATTTTTCTACCAATTTCTACCAGCGTCCTCCCCACCCCCATGCACTCCCTTGGCAAATGGCTCCTCCCTGTGCCCCCAGTTCCTACATCATGCATGTCTGGTGTAATATGGACACACAGTTGCCAAGCACCCCAGATGCCCACAGCAGTAACATTATCCCAGAAAGCAAAACCCTGTAAAATGATGGGAAGCCCCACACTTGCAACAGGTGTGGGGCTGTCCCACATCGCAGAAGAACGGGGGTATACCAGTTATCATGAAAGAGCTGGGCAAGTGCAGAATCTGATGGTTGTACAAGGATCTGGCCAAGTGCACCGTAAATACCTATTCCTCCATCCAAATCCTCAGATGACTCAATATTTTCTCTCCTAGGCCCAACGCAGAGTCACCTGTCTCCCTAGCCAGTCCACAAAAAACCCATAGGGCACTGTGGTGGGGTGGCTGCCACACACTAGCCTGGAAAGGGTTAATAAAGCCCTAGATGATTGTGCTAGGAGCAGCCAATCAGGGCCAAGGAGGCCCTATATAGGCAGCCAGCAGAACGCAGAAAGGGCAGTTACTGCCTGGAGCGGGAGGGCTAGTGACTCTGCAGGCTGAAGGAAGGTAACATGTTGGACAGAGCAGTGGCTGGTTTTGGAGAAGGAGCATCTGAGAGCCCTGAGATAAGGGCTGGGCAGTGGACTGCAGCTGCCCCTGAAGGAAGTGGCTAGACTGGGACTGCAGAATCCCCCAGAATGGGGGAGAGCACAGATTGTGGCATAGCTGGAAGGCTGTGTCATGAAGCAGACACCATGAGCTTTGGAGAGATGTGGATCCTAAGGTGGAGATGTAATGGTGTGTGAGACACAACTGTGTTGGGGTCCTGGGACCTGCACAGCTGATTCCCCAGACTAACCAGCAGGAGGTATGAGAGGTGTGTGGGTGGCACCCTGTTACAGGTACTAGAGGGTTAGCAGACATAATGGTGACCTTGTTAATCTCCGGTCTCAATAGGGGAACTGCCACCACCTGCACCCTGGCCATTAGCTCATTTGACTAGAAGCACAAGTCAATTTCAGCTGTGCGGCTGACAGATTCTGCTCTTCCTGCTGCTGCTGAGGTTCTGGTCCAGGGAAAAACTCTGTTGGTGCCATCTGTGACCACCATACTCCCTGTCAACATCTGTAGCTGTGTGGCCTGCCTCTCTGGGGACCCTTGGTCTGCAATGCAGGACAGCAGAGTCTGACTGCTCCCTCCATGGCCCCTTTCCTCTCCTTCCTCTGAGTTGGCTCAAGCCACCTGCAATACTCTCCACAATAGCGGTATCCCCTTGTGAAGAGAGAGAGGATAAAACAGTACCATCCTGAGGTGCTGGTTCCCCCCTCAATCCCTAGTCCTCCATTGCCCCCTCTCCCCTTCTGTCTCCATAGTGGTGTCTCTGGCTCTAGGGCTCACAAAAGAGAGGCCACTAGAGCTCTCCTTTACTATTCAGGCTCACCAGTGTTCAAGGGCAAAACCACACCAGCCTCTCCCTTCTCTATTCCTGAGCTGCCACACCAGCCTACTGGGAGGCCCAAGAGGGAGACTATCCTTCCCTTTCCTCCAATAGCGTTTTTACCATCTGCCCCATATTAGCAACAGCTGGGTTCTGCCCCTTTGTCAACCCCTTCTCACCTCATGCTTCAGGCAGTGATTCTGACTCCATATCACCGTCCTCTGTTTCATGCAACTGTGGGGAAGCCAGCAATACATGCCACCAGTGTCTCTGCCAGACCCGCTGTGAGATCCAGTTCTCCTCCTCCCCTCCCCAGGGTATGACCAAATGTTAGCTGTGGTTGCCCACTCTGAACATCAGCTACCAGTAGGCGAGTTATCATCCCAGCTGTCCCTTTCCTGGCCTCACTTCCCACAGCTACCAGTGCACATTCCAGCATCACCAGCCAGTTCCCCACTTGTCCTCCACTTGGCATTCTCAAGTCTGGGTTACTTGCAGTCATTAGTTCACAGTCCTTTGTGGCTGCTTGCAGAGCTGCAGCCACTCCCAACACTCCTGCCCCAGCTGTTCCCATTTTTATTCCTCTAGCAGTTGAAATGGGAGCTCCCTTTGGCTGCTCAGCCCCCCTCCCCAGACCAACCTTGGGGACGTGCTCCAAGCCACCAGGCACTCTGGGATCCCCACTGTACGTTCCTGCTCCAAACCATGACAGGTTTATCATGTCCGCTCTACTTCCTCTGGGCTTCCTCCAGGCCTTCTGTTTCCACAGCATCTCTCCACATCCTCTGCACAGCATTTGGGCCATGCCCTGGTACTAATCCCTCCAGCAGAGTAGACGTAGCATCAGCAACCAGGTGGCTGACTGTAGAGCTTACAGTCTCCTCCCATTCAATGGAGGTCAGATGGGCCTAAAAGCCTAATTCACCTACCCAGCTGTACCTGGATGTTGGATCAGGCCCAATTAAAAATAAATTGGGGTGGTTTCTATAAAGGGAGGAAGCCCAGAATAGAAGGGAAATCTTTTCCATTTTTTTTTTTTTTTAAGGAAAAAAAGAAGGGGTAGTTTCTTTCTGTGCAGTAGAGAGCGTTAGGAGAGCATTTGCAACTTGGACCTGATGTGGGAGACTAGTAAGGATGAAGGAGACTCCTGAAGTGGGCCTGAGAGAAGGCCAACCAACAGGCAGACAGCCTAGGGGGCTAGATGGCAGTGCAGGATCCACAGTAGAAGCAAGACCTCCCTGGAGGTAACTTTTTAGAATCCGTATTCTACAAAAGAATCAAGACTTTAGAGGACCTAGGATGGATTAAAAGTTAAACCTGAAGGTTGGGGCAGAAATTGCTTTAATTGTGGTTTGGTTAAGACTCCAGGGGTCACTACTCTGTCAGAGAAGTAGAACAGAAGAGGAGCTCTGGAGGTGCAGATGATTATTGATGATCAATGTCAAGTGGGATACTGTCCATCTAGTATCTTGACCATGATATGGGTGGCTAGTCCCAGTGGGTAAGACCAGGAATCACATCTAGTGTTTGGAGTCAAGCCAGAGGCAGAAATCAGGAGTCAAGCCAAGTGTCTGACCTGGAATCAGAAGTTAAGGCAGAGGTCAGGGTCAAGATTCTGAGAGTGAGCCAAGAGGCAGATCTGTCTCTAAAGCCAACAGGAGGATCCACCTTGTTGAGAAGACACTTCCTGAAACTCCTCCTGAGCTTAAATAGAGAGCCTGGACCAAACGGGGTCATGAGGGAAGCTGCCAGTCTGGCCTTCCTAGGCTATACGTCTTGTGGTGTTTATCTCCAAAGGTCTATGTAGTAAAGTATACAGACCTACCGGAGCTGCTGAGTTGTGGTGCAAAACTATCAGTTATTCCCACACCCTGCAGGTCCTGGTCTCAGTCCTGACCCAGCAGAACCTCACACCTGGCTTGAGGGCTGAGTCTTCCTATCCACATTGTCCAAACGAGCTCTGGATCTAAACAACCCTCAGCCATTATGAGGACTGCCAATTGAGCTGGGCAAATTTATTTTGGCCTAAGCTCTTTTGCCAAAATATGCAGATTTGGGTCTTCCAAAACATTTTATGAATTCATGGGAATTCTGGCAAAATTGTTCAGCCAAAAAAAAAAAAAGCGAACTTTTGAAAATAAACTGTTTTGACATTATTGATTGTTGGGGGGGGGGGGGGCTTGAGTTACTAGGGAACTTAGCTGCCTTATTCCAACATTTAGGTGTTTGCTCCAAAATGATTTTTTCTGACATTTTAATTTACTGAAAATTACCCAAAAAACTTTTGATTGATCCAAAATAAATTAAATTTTCAACTTTTTTGGAACGTCCAATGAACTAAAAAAATGTATTCATACAATTTTAGTTGAGATGCAGATGCAAAGTACACAGTTCAGACCCATCTCAACTATTTAACTCACACCAATTTTAGTTTGGTGTCCTTATGTATTTGAATTACAGTAGTTCATAAGGGATAGAGTTATTTTTATACAGGCAACACTAGGATAGCATTCATGATGGACCCATTCTGCTTCCCCCCTCCCCCCCCCAGTAATGTAACGGACAGCCAGGTTTAGGCAATGGTTCTTTCTTGGAACTCTCTTCCAAGAATTCTCCTTGGGCACAAACTTTTACAGCTGAATCCCCAGAAAACTGGAGTATTGTAGCTTGCCTCATGATATTGGCTGATTAATGAAGATGTTATACGAATTTAAGCCAGTTAAAAATATAGAAATTATGTCTGTGAAAATACAGCCAATTTTTGTTACGAAGTCCAAGGCTTCCTTTTGAAGAAGTCTTTATCCTTGTACTTGAGGGCTTTTTCAGATGGCCTTGTACTTTTTTGCTGCTTAAATTACACTAGCCTGCTGTTCCTTTTGGCATTAGCACACTTCACATGTCATCTAATGTTATATTTTTCTAGTACACATAGTACCAACTTCCCTCATAAACAACATTATCCTGATACCATCCTCTCTTTGCTGACTGCCAGTCAAACTGAAAACTAGCCTTAAGGGCTCTTGGTATTTAAGAGTCTAATAATGGGTATGAACAAAGTATGCATTAAATGACTGCTTTTCTGTGGTGGGAAGCTACAGGCAGCAAAGAAGGCAAGTGTTGGAGCAGGGTTTGTAGATTCACAAGTGCGCAGACCAGTTGCCTACTTTCTAACTACCCACAAATGGGAAACCATCCTCTAAATTCACTCATGTCCCATGATACCTATAATAAATCTGCCAAAAATGATGCTTACATTTCAGAGGAAAAATAACTTACTAATGGATTTCAATAGGTTTTTAGGTGATATCCATCTCCCCTTATTTACCTGTGATCAGGTTGTGAGCACAGGGAACCGTGCAGTAGGGAAAGCAGCTGCTGCAGGTCTGCTACTCCCCTTCCTGCATAGGTATAGGGCTAGGGTAGATTACTGCCCTCTCCCTGCCCCCCCCCCCAAAAAAAAAAAAAAAAAAAGATGTGGGGAGTAGGGACCCTGAGTCATGATCTTGTGCTGGATCTGCTCTGGGAAGCATAATTATGTGCAGCCCCTTGAAAGGAATTGTGGGAAAGCTACAATTTGGTCTATAATACATAATGATAAAACTGCAGCCTTGGAGCAGACTGAAGAGAGAATTCTTCTCCCATCATACTCATTACAGCTTTTACTCCACAAAACTCCTCTCAACCTCTGTGAAACTCCTTAGTGTACAGCCTTAAGCTATGTAATGAGACTAAGACTTGGCCCATAGCAATAGGTTGTTAGATGTATAGAAAGAGCGAAGTGGTGGGAGAAAACCATGCTAAAGGTAAAAATATGCTAGAAGCTCATAATAAATGTTGGCCATAAGTTTATGCTCCTTTTCTTCATCCTGCCCTTTGCTATAAACATTTTTGTAGAGATTGCTATTCAATATAGCACCAGAGAAAGGGGGTTGATGATAGAGCAGTATACTTTGCACAGGAAGAATGCGCTCTATGACCCTTTTCATATACAAAACACTTCACATATACTAGAATAGAGAATGACTTTTCTAACTGAACCTGATGTAGCAACAATGCAAGCCTCACTTTGTTGTCCTGTCCATGTGCCTTGCTTTGGATCTAGTGGGACCCTCTGCATGAATCAGGTAATTCATTAACTATGATGCCAGGTCCTTGTTGTCTCTGCAAAGACTGACAAAAATGGTGGCAAAAAGGATCTAATTTGTGCAGACATCTTATTTTAGTCCTCTGAATTGGACTGAAACCACCAGGCCACTTCTCATAGGCAACTGTACTAACTTGGGCCACTGTCATTAAAAGTTATCTGTTGCTGAAGCTCATCTAGATGACTAAGATTTATATCTGTCTGAATTGAAGTTATTTGACAGCAACAGAAAAAGGTGAAAATAGATTATATTTTATTTCCAATCTCTGAAAGAAAGGGATTCCAATTGACCATCAGTAGTCAAGATCAGTACCTCTAAATTTCCATTGGCAATAATAAAACTCTCTGGAAATGTAAGTGCTGCTGTGGGGGTGCAAAAGTGATGCGTGGAATCTCAGGAGTTTCATAAGTTCTGATCTAGTTATGACACTGTCTGAAAGCAACTCCCCGAACCCTATATATCCCACTGTCATATAATTGATATGTTTTATAAAAATTATGCCTTGTAAGGTATCATTTTAAAAATTTTTGGTCTGCTAAACATTAATATGCTGTTGAATTGTATGTGCTGCCATTGTATGTGAAGTTATGAAGCTTTGCTCTGTATTGTGCCACTGAAATATGTTGGAAGGTAGGGAATACCCAAACCAGCTTTTCAGGTACAACAATGGAGTAGCTAGACATGCTGATGGCCCATTAAGGAGAATCTACTCTCCCTACAGCCATCCCAAAAGCTTCATACAGGAAGCTTGTGCACAATGGAGATTGCTTGACCAATGAGAGGCAGCTCCCCTCATCACATGCATAGATCTTTCCCAAGCTGAAAGAAGCTATAAAAGAGGGGGAGTGACATCCTCACTTGTCTTCACTCCCCCACAACTCAATACTTGAAGGAATGTCTGAAAGACAAAGGACTTTGAATGGGGGAGGGGAACCAAGGCTGAAAAGCAGATGCAGGCTGTGTATCAAGAATCTATAAACCTGCTTTTATCATCAGCCAGGGTGAGATACTGCTCATTCAAATTCTCTTTAATGTATAAGAATTTAGATGGTGAATTTATTTTTATTTCTTTGGTAACTATCTCTGATTCTTTAAGCAAACTACTTATAATCACTTAACATTTATCTTTCTGTAGTTAATAAATCTGTTTTATAATTTTACGTAAAACAGTGTATCTTGAATTGAAGTGTTTGGAAAAACTCAACACAGTTAACAAAAGCTGGTGTATATCCTCCCCATACTAAGGAGGGGGTAGACTAAGTAACAAGCTTCCACTATATAGTCCTCTGTCCAGTGCAAGATATTATACTCCTGCAGTGAGGGGTTTGGGAACTGGGAAAGCTGGCTGTTGCCTGTATCTATGCTTGGTTCATGAGTGGCTCAGGGAGAGCATTCCTGCAACCTAGCTGGGTGTGTCCCTGCCTGTAGATGTCTGTGTAAGAGCAGTTAGAGATTTGTGGCTTGATATCAGCATCACAGGGCGAGAGGGAGCCCAGAAGGCTCAGTGGCACCCAATCCCAGTATGCACAAGGGGGAGATCCATCACAATAGTCAAGCATTGAAGCTCTGGGAGGAAGTGAGTTTCACTTTTAAACTGGTTGCAATTTGGGTATGGGGTGGATTTTCTTTCTTGTGGTGTGTTTCTCAGACTTCTTGATTTATTTAATGTATAATAAGCTCAAAATACCAATATCTCTGTGGAAGGGAAGTCCTGTGGAACCACAATCTCAGACATTCTAAGAGCATTTTCTTCCTCGCCCCACAAAGCCACCTTCACTCTTCTTGACGCGTGCCAGTGGGTAGGAACTTGAGGAAAGAAAGAAAAGACAAATGTAATAGTGATGGGATGTGAATGAGAGTCCGCGTAAGTAGGTGCTGGAGACAAGTTAAAAATCTCGCATATTACATTTCCCTGAAGGCCAATTGAAACCAAATACAAGACCACATGTAATTTTGTCTGAAGGCACGTCTACATTTTGAGCTGGAGGTGTTATTCCCAGCTCGAGGAGACATACTTTAGCTTGCATCAGTTAGCGTGCTAAAATAGAGCATAGCCACAGCAGCACAAGAAGTGGTAGGAGCTAGTCACTCCAGGTGTGTGCCCATACTTGGGATGTCTAGCCCTTCCCACTGCTCATGTTGCTATGGCTACATTCTATTTTTAGTGCGCTTGAGCTTCAGGGCATGTTGATCTCCATGAGCTGGAAATCACACCCTTAGTTTGAAGTGTAGTTGTGCTTTGAGGGGTTCTGGTCTGGAATCCTAATAGCTATCTCTTATAGCCCTTATACTCTTATCAGTAGATCTCAAAACATTTTACAGAGAAGCTGGAATACAATTTCAGAGTGAAGTTATACAGCCCCACAGTGTGTGGAGCACCTATCACTGTATGTTTTGTTCTGCAAATATTTCTCTGATACAGGTAAATTTCTGTCCTCACAGGGCACCAGGATTCTTTCTTCCAGTTGCTGAACACCCATTACCCACATATGCAGATGTGGCAGGTGCTCCCCAACTGGAGGGCCAGGGGACCAGCCACCACCTATCCTGCTAACGAATCCAACTACCCTGCATGGATAGGAAGTCCCAAATGAAGGGGGCTCAGATCAGCTCCATCCCTATCTGATCTTTAGGAGGGCTAGTTTGTGTTTCTTGGTCTCTGATTTATGGAGCTGGCATGGGGTCTTGAAGAGGTGGGGGGGTCTAGCAAGTGTAGGCCTCATCCTTCTGGGGCTGGTACTACAGAGTTGCACTGCTCTTCCTCTGCCTTGATGGCAGAGAGAGAGTTCCCTCTGACCTCAGAGCACCTCCACCAGGGGCACCCACTTCCTGCAGATGTAATTTCTGAGCAGGTGGGGCAAGCAGCAGGTGTTCTGCAGCGGGAGATTCAAAGGACCCAGACACCCCTTGTCCTGCACCTAGGTTCACCTATCCAAACTGGACAGGAAGACAAATACACACCCAAACAATTACCATTCAGAATAAATGAGTAGTCTCCAACTGGGTTCCAAATTCATTTGTAAAGCCACAGGGATAGGGTGAGTGCACCCAGCCCTCTCTTTTGAATGTTCTATTGCAGGGACCTTGCAGGGACCTTGATTGGGTCAAAGGTCAAACCCAACCTCAGTGTCTAAATCAAAAGTGAAAACTGATTCCTCTGAATTTTGAAAAGGTGACTTGCAAAGGGAAAATGAAACTGTAACTCACTACTGAAATGAGTGCAGTGCCCTCACTAACCAGTCTATGGGGAGCATTTAGCACAGACACTTATTTAATCTAGCGTTGTAAAAAGTTCTTAATGTTTCTCTTGAAGTCCTTTAGCCAAACCTACACTAAGTAATCATGCTAATGCCAGCTCCAGAAGTTTTGTAGCAGTGAATCACCTCAGGTCGCCCCAGCTTAATAGTATTTTTTTTCAAAATTTATCTTTATAAAAATACTTAGCTCTTCTTCAGCCTCTATGATCCAGTGTAATTCTGCATACTGTATGAGGGTTCCAGGAGATCTAATATCCAAGAATGGGGCAGAACTAATTCTTGCAATTCTGTCTTGCATCTTATTCACCCCCTACTATAGTTCCCTGCAACTGACAAATATCACTGATGGAATCTACTATGCAAGCTAAAATCTAGACTCTTTGAATTTTCATTCTATTTAAAAATGTAGAGCTTTTTATAGTAGTTAAAAGTTCAGAGGGCCACAGTCAAACAGAATAGCGTTTACATCATTAAAATATATAGAATCACAAGAAAATGGTTTGAAAACATATAATTGTCCAGGAAATTGTGCCTCAGTCACCAGGTTGCAGCTCTGGAAAATCAAAATATATTTCCTGTCCAGGGCTTTGTATTAGAAAGTTTTGTACTCATGCCAATCACAGTAATATCTGAGCACCTCCCAAATTAAAAGATGGGCATAGTGAGGTCAGTAGAGGACTTCATGGAATCCTCAATGCTTCTGCCTTCCCTGATTATACAGAGACAAGGTGGGTGCTGTAATATCTTTTAGCTAGATTCCCCTCAACCTCCTTTTTGTTGGACATATGAATGAGTTCTACATTTTTCTGGAATAACATATATGTCAACAACAAACTTCTGGAAAAGTATTCGAATCTGATCCATTGCATTGTCAGTTTTATTGATCTAGTTTCTTTATATACCATCACCATGGTATCTAAGCCTTTAGTTGATCAGACAACTCCAGAGGTGTGGTTGCTGCAGAAGATATAAAAAGCTGTTTGTCTTGTGTTGAAGTTTTAAACTGGTTCTCAAAATGTTACTAATTCGTTCATGTTGCTGGGATACTCAGCATGAGGTAATTGTGTATGTAAATGACTCAGTAGCTTTGGACATTTAAGCAACCCATAATGTTCTCTCATTGAACACACCGCCAGGAATTTGCAGGTTTTGTTGATTATATGGAGCTGGATTGATGGAGAATCCTCCACAACTTTAGGATGCTGAAGGCCCTCACTATCCCCAATTGAGTGGCTTTGTGAGTGCCGTTGTATCTGTCTTCAAATTCATTGTAAGGGTTCACAATGGGAGTGAGGCGCTATGCTTATACAGGTTATCCTCTGCCACCTGTAAGGAACACATGTGCAGCAAAGGTAGGACACAAGTCACCATGGTAGGGTTGCACTGTGAAGTGGCGGTGGGCTATGTTGGTCTGGGCTGTGCTTGCCAGTGCATGTGGTGGACTGGAGGTATGTGAGGAAATGTGGTTTGGGTTTTTGTGGGGGGCAGGTTTCTTACCCGTCAGGCAGTCACTGGGGAATTCTCCTTCACTGAAGTCACCACAGAGGCTGAACAGAGCCAAGAGCTGTGGCAAGATCTGGGGAATATTATAACCATGCATTGTCTACTGCCATCATGTTTGTTGCATATGTGTGATGTCTGATGTAAGTGTGTGCATCCTGGCTGAGCTTCCTAATGTTGGTGTATGTGCCATCCACAATGCCCAGTACAGAGGAGAATTGTCAAGTGGGGTAAAATTCCCACATGTTCCTCCCCTGTGTGTGTCTCCTGCTCGGGGAACCAGATGCAATCAGACCTACATCTTACGAACTGGTGCAGGACATATGATGCAGTGGACTGCGATGTCTGTTGTCTGCTCTGTGACCTGCCAGAACGATCCAGGGGCCAGGATTCCCAGGGCCGTATTGAACCGGACAGGCACAGAATACATGGCTCCTGTGTGTAGTGGTGCTGACATTGTTGGTCAGGACATCACACAGGTCCTGGATGGACTCAGCTTATATTGTTGGATGCAGACCTGCTTCAGGGAAGCTGAGGGAATTCTGCAGGGCTGGTAAGAGTGGGGTCTGAGTGGTGCTTGCACCCCCTCCTGCATCAGTACAAGCAGCTACATCAACATGTTGAAAGTTGTTCCCTTCTGGCTGGCCTCCCTCACCCTAACAAACAACTCGGCCCACTCCACCCTCTGGTGACCCTCACCTTTCCCTAATACTGGCCCAGACAACCTGTGTCCCTTTTCCCCCACTCTTTCTGGCTACCCCAACTGTCCCTGACCTCCACTCTTCAATGTGCCCTACTATCCCGTTCCTTGTTTCTGACCAGCTATCCTGCCACCAATATTTCACTAATTCCTCCATGGAAAATATCTGTCTCTCTCTATCTCTCTCTTGCTCTGGGTTTCCCTGTGACCCTGTGTAAATTTTGAGCAGACATTCTGCTGCACCCACACCTAGAAGTGGGCTGTATATAGCTGTCTTGCTGCAAGGCCTGGCAGGTAATGGCTGTTAGGTGTGCTGAGAGTACACGTGTGTGACTGGGCCCCAATGACAAGGTAGGACTGCCCCTGCCTACTTAGAAAATACCACTTAGGCAGCTCAATAGTTTTTGTTTGAGCTAGGTGTCCAAAAACTGATTGGTGGATCTGTGCAGAGGTTCTGCTGGTTGGGTCTGTGCCTGCCCCTAGGTGTACATCCTGGATCCTGTGGTTGTGTCCACTTGCCATGAAATAGCAGCAGCATTTAGAATGTTTTGAAAATACCAAAAGGTAGAAATTTAGGTGCCAGGGGGCTTAGCTACTTAGCGGGGATAGGCATCACCTGAGTAGCATCTCCTAAATGCATCTGACGAAGTGAGTTGCAGCCCACGAAAGTTTATGCCCGCAGAAATTTGTTAGTTTTTAAGGTGCTATTTTATCTCCTAAATGGTGGACTTAGGCACCGATCTGCCTTTTTAAGTGCTTAAACACCTTTAAAATTCTGGCCCTTATCCTCTCAGTGCTTCAATTTCTGCATCTGTAAAAGGTATTGCCATCTGATCGTGGACTCAGAAAGCCCTTAGCTTTAGGAGTGTGGGTCTCTGGAAGCAGAGGAGTTGCCTCAGCCAAGGGGCGGTGGTGACTGAACAAGAATACGAATAGGGCTTTAACTGAAGAAATATGGCTCATTTATTTAGTCATTAATATTAAGTAAAGAGCATAAATGTAAACAATACAAACATGAAATCAAAGAAGGATACAAAGGCCTAATATTTTTCTATGCATGCAATCATTTCTCATAGTACACAATTCTATTATTGGTCATTTTATGTTTACAGACAGATATTCGCTTGTAAACTCAGTTATTTACAAACAGATGGTCATTTGTAAAATCCTAGTTACTTTTCACAGACAGATAAACAGACAGATGTTCGTTTGTTATCTTAAAGTAAGTGCTACTTTCATATGTTACCAAAAGCGCTTCTCTCCCTAGGCCCCTTAGGCCGAGTCGACTCTGATAAGTGTTAGCCGTCCCTTGGACGCTGCTAGTTCATAGAAGGGCTCAGTCCAGCTACTGAGGATCCCAGCAGGCTGCAGTCCAAAGTGCCACTGACCTCAGGCTGATCACCAAACTGATCAGCTTAATCAGTATGTAACCAATTAGTGAACAGTGTCACTTTTGCTATCAGTATGTAACCAATTAGTGAACAGTGTCACTTTTGCAGTTAGCTTAACCAATCAGTGAGCATTTCTGCTGAGTCATCCTGACTTGTACTTAGCCGGGGGTAGTCAGCTCTGGTGGTTTTTATGTCTGCCCTCTATTTGTGCTGTGCTAGCGCCCAGACAGCCCTTATCAGGTCCTTCCAGCCCTTTTCCCAAGCTATATACTTTACTATTCTATCTTAAAGCACAAAACCCATTAACTCTTCTTTTATATTCTTCGCTGATATCCTACCCATATCACATAAAGCTCTTTCGAAAATTAGTCTGTAAAGCTCTTTGAAATCCTCAGTGTAAAGGTGTCACATCAGTACAGAGTATTATCCTGACAGAACTAGGTAGCACCTAATTTAGTGGGCAGTTGAGTTCTAACTTCCGTTCTAAGCTCTCCTTTCCAGCTGATCATAATTTTCTCAAACACATTCCAAAGGTGAATTGTGATTTGGAAGGTCTGACAAAATCACTTCAGTGGCTAAAGTTATTCCATCATGAAAAATAATCCACTTGTCATGTCTTCCATTGAGAAATCTACTGCCCAGATGACTCAAAAATGACTGAGGTTGGGAACTTCGGTCTCAGCTTATTTTGGGATTCTATAGTTTCTAAATTATACTTACTTTAATGTACAAGATTTAATGTCTGCACAGTAGAATTTATTTTAAGGGGTTTCCTTGGGTTTTTTTGGTGGCGCTGTTAAAATAGGCTGTGATCAGAGATGTGTTCAATGGTGCCTTTAAACTGAAAGCTTGGTGGCACCAATTGCTGAAATCTTAGGCTCTAATCTTGCAGACATATGCATCATTGTAGATCCTTAAAGCCACACAGAGTCCCAATAAAGTCAACTCCAGAGTTATAGAGTTTAAAGCCAGTAGAGACCACCAGATCATCTAGTCTGACATCCCATATATCACAGGTCACCAACACTACCCAGCACCTGCACACTAAACCCAACAACAGAAATGAGACCAAAGTAAATAAGACCCACAGAACACTAGACTATTGTGTGCAGGGAAATGATTAAATGAGAGAGCATGCAGAGGTCCAAACTGGCACCATCTGTTTGCAGGACCAGGGCATTAGCTTGGTGGCACTGACTGCATGGATGTAAGATCAGTAAAGCAACAGAGTCCAGATATGTTTCCTTTTAAAAAATATAGGGCATTTAATATGACATTAACTGTGTATTTTAAATTTAAAGTAGAACAATCATGCTCTCAAAAGTCAAATTCCAACTGATAGGTTCTTAACTCAGCCACATTGCACACGTATGTATCATTTTTTTTCTTATTTTTCATGCTAAATCATACATTATAATTTATACTTGTAGGTCATGTTTTCCCCCAGAAGTATAGGGAGTACCATGGCTGTGTTAATGGTGTGGGATTGATCTAATCCTATTTCTTGATTTATTTATTCTTCAGTTTGTGCCTTTGCATGTTTTTTTTAGTTTGATTATATTCAAACTAGATTGGCTGAAGCTTTAAGAATATCCTTGTAAGGAGCTATTCTGCCTTGTTATGGGAATGATTGACAAGATAATGACCTGATGGGTATTCTCATCACTAATTTGAGTGTTTTTTACCCCCACACACCCTAACATGGAACAAAGGACAGCGTGTCATGATAATAAGCCAGTACAGACCTTTTGAATTGTCATAATATCAGCCTCATCTAAAGATTTAGGCATATTCTGTCCTATTTCTCTAATGCACCTGTAAATATCATGTTAAACACATTTTCAAAGCTAAGAACAGCTCTATGTGAGAGCATCTGTGTTTTAATTTATTTTCTTATCTATCTGTAATTTTTTCCAGAAATATTTGAGATTTCTTTAAATTTTAAAAACAACATCAACCCCAAAATATTTGCACATACTAGATAAGGAATATGCATTCAAATATCAAAATTACCCAAAGAACATTTAGTGTTTCCCAACTTCCCTGTACCCCACATTAAGAATGTATAAACCCAAAACTAGCATCATGGAGCTCTGATCCCTAAGAACCACATTATGAAGTCCTTGCTTACACCAGCTAGAATTTACTCATATAAATAGTCTCACTGAGCCCATCAAATGCATAACTATTCAATGTGAATATGTGAGTAACAATCTGGCCTTAAAATGAGGTGCTTAGTTGCAGTGTCAAAACAGTTGAAGGTGAGACTGTTCCCGTGCTAACCTACTATTTTAAATTTCATAAATCTTTCTAAAAATTATCTTTTCGGTTGAAATATTTTCATATGGATATTAGGCAAGAAGTCATTTTTTTGTGGAAAGACCTTTTCTAAATCTCTTCATGTGGAAAGTTTTATTAAAATGTAGTTTGCGGTGTTGTTGTAGCGTTGTTGGTCCCATGATAGTTGAGAGACAAGGTGAGTGATGTAATATCTTTTTAAAATGTAGGCATTTGGGGCCAGATTCAGCTACTCTTTCACTTGTTTCACACATAATCCAACTGAAGTAAATGGATCTCCTTGGATAATTCAAACATGGATTATTTAGATAATTCAAAGATGGCTTTGTTTTAAAATTGGAAAACTTTGGATAGAACCATCCAGCAACTAAAGGAATGGGTAGAAAGTTATTACCAGTAATTGGCTTTGTTATCAAAACTACATGAGTTTTTGTCAAAAATGATTAAAAGAAACTGCAAAATTTGGAAAATCTGTGGTTTAAAAGTAAATTTACCTGAATCAGATATTTTAGTCACTAATGTTACTTGAGAATGTTAGGTAAGGTTAATGAGAATAATTATATGCAGTCCTTTTATAAAATTACAACACTACTGCATGATCCATATATCTCAGGAGTGAATATTAATCCTGTTTTA
Organism: Emydura macquarii macquarii; assembly: GCF_026122565.2. Taxonomy (NCBI): domain Eukaryota; kingdom Metazoa; phylum Chordata; order Testudines; family Chelidae; genus Emydura; species Emydura macquarii. The sequence continues at coordinate 6,671,332 of NW_027133667.1, forward strand.
ATGATTAATTGTTCTCCTATGCTGTGACAAGTTAACAAAGATTTGGAAAAATTAAATATCCTGATAAACCCAATATCAAAAAGGAGATGAGGTCTGGGAGAATGGATACTATGTTTTTAAACTAATTTGTTCTCCGGAATTACTTTTCTGTTTCACATGCTTGGTCTGGAAGTACCAAGCACATTTCAGAAAGGTTGGAAAAAATCAAATATCTTGGGCCTTGCCAACACTACAAATGCTTTTCTGGTGTAGCTATATTGGCAGAGCCCCATAATGTAAACATAACAGATTCTGACAGAAGGAGTTTTTCTGTTGGAATGGTAACACCACCTTCCCGTACAATGTTATTTAGCCGACAGAGTTTATCTGCACCTACACCAGTGGGTTTGCCACCATAGCATTGTTGGCTAGGAGGTGTCTTTTTCACATCCCTGACTGACATAGCTACGCCAACAAAACTTTATAGTTTGGCTTCAGTTTGATATAGAAAGTAAAAAACCTTAAAGTAGTAACGTCTATAGATCAGCTAAATTAGGTGGACTTAACTTCTTTTGTATTAATGAAGACTCTGCTCTGTTATTGTGTTAAGGCTATTTGGTAGATAGCAATTTTGTGGAGTTTTAGTTTCCTTAATATAGCTTATAACTTTTCAAAACGTAATTGAGGTGGGAGTCTTTTGTTCCATGTAAAAGCAAAAAAGGTTCGAACCATCCACACAGAAAATGATTTGGGCATATTTTAAAGGAATCATCAGTGACAGGTAATTAAATTGAGCTGTAGATGTCATTTTAGTAATCCCTTCAGCTAAGATTTAAAATTGACAAATGTGTTAAATCTCCCTCTATTTTATTAATCTCTCTGCCTCATTTATCTTTCATCTGTATCATCTAATCTCTTATTTATTTTAAGAGCTAGATAAAATAAATTTGGGATGTCCATTTAAATTTCATTTGGCAACTATAGGAGAGTCTGGGTGTAGCCTTGATAAAGACATTATTTCCAGTTCAGAATTATTAATTTTATATCCCTCAATTGAATTTTTGCATTCATTTAGTACAACCATAATGTGTGCGAGTGTGGGGCTCCAGTGTTTTCATGAATAGAAGTTTCTCATTTGCATATAAAGCAGTGTGTTGTGCAGAACATAAAGTATAGTCTCTCACATCTCTGCCCTTCAGCACAATTTGCCAAAAGCAAATAGTCTGAGTCTGGAGACACTGCAAAAGCTCATTGCTTTTGGCAGCGTGAGGCGAACTATTACACTCAACTTCATGGCACTTCTCTGTCTGACATAACTTCTGAATACAGCATCTGATCAATTCCAAAACTTCAGGGAATGCTGTAGGTAGCAAGAGGCAGAACCTTATTGATTTTGGGGGAAAATCAGAAAAAAACAAAAGGGAATAATGGGGGACACCCAAAGCAACCCTCTACCTCACATCTGGTTAGAGTCCGTAGCTTCAACCCCTTTTTGTAATTGTCTGTAGATCAAACATCCAATCGATGGCAGCCATTAATACCGTCCAGCATCATAACATCCTCCCCCAGCTCAGCTCTGCCCATCCTCCCAGGAGAGTTTTAAAATGTTGATAGCCTGCATGACTTCTTTCCCAGATAGAAAGAAAGAGATGAGAATGGTGGAGGAATGGAGGCTCAAACAGAGCCCCTGGCCTGGGGAGAGAGAATGGGGGGAAATGGTAGGGCTGGAGGGAAACATGAGGGACACAAAACCCCTGGAATGAGGCCAAGGTGCAAATGAGCAGGGCAGGGCACACAGAGCTCTTTCTATGGGGGGAAGGAGGAAATGGGGGCCCATGGGAGTAGGGGGAATGGGGCCACACAGAGCGCTGGCATGAGGAGGAAGAATGGAGTACTCTGTCATGGGAGGAGAGGGGAATGTGGAACACAGTCCCTGGCATGCAGGAGGAGGGGGTTGCAGGGAGTCCCTGAAACAGAGGGAGATGGGAGTGTGGCACACAGGAAGCTTGTGGGGGAGGAAATGGAAGAATGCCCCTCAAACCCTGGTGTGTGCAGCTCAGCTTACACAAGCAACAAAGCGGGCAACCTTCTAGTAACTCAACCATTTGAAAATAAGAAGAGTGTAAAGGGTTGGGAAATTATTGGAGGGGAGAAAAGAGGTTCAGCATCCACATTCCCTTGTTGCTGGTAGTGGATTATTTTTGAATTATACTGTTACACATTAGTTATGTTGTATGTATTTGACTGTATTTTTTAGTAATGTTCAGGATGCCTAGCACTTATGGACCCATGTCCTTTTTAGCATTTGTATAAATCCAAATAAATAAGTTTCCATGTCTGAGACAAATAGCAACGGGTCAAGCAGATGCTGTATTTCCATTCTCTTATAGTACACTTGGAAGGATTAGATTTTTATTGGTAAATGTCAAACATCCACTTCACCATACCTACACAAACTGGCAAAAAATATTTCTAGCAATAATGATTGAAATGTATAGATAGTATTTTTCTTACTTTGCCTGCTTGAGAAGTTATTAGAGTTTGATTTAAGGATATTTACTCTGTAAACTTTGACCTGTAATGTTGACAATTTGTGTTTTCAATGGTGATAAAGTTTTAACATTTTAATCTCCACGTTGCCTGACCTCCCCCATAGCTTCCTGCAGCTGTGAAAATTTAAATAGATCATTTTAAAAAATGCTTAAACCCCATAATTTTATGCAACTGTGAAAATTTAAATGGATAAAAATAGAAAAAATGCTTTAAAATAAAGCAAAATTATCTATCAAAATTATATTAAAAAATTCAAATTCTGCCAGGCTATTTATCAAGAGCGAAAGGACTGAATTCAAGTCAGTGGTGTGCACAATGGCTCGGGGAGCTGAATGCATTGTGTTACTCAGATAATCATTAAGAGTTTACTCACTGGAAAGAAGAAATGAAAATGAGTAAACCTCGACCCTCACTCTCCTTCACTTAGAGAATTTAGGTTCATCCTACAATTCTTGGTCTCTTTTCTTTTCCCAGCAGAACACAATACCTCTGACTATTCTTTTTCTACCAGAAATAAAGCCCTACTTCCATGTATTAGGTTTCATATTGCCCGTGCAATAAGAGGTAGGTTTTATTTATTATTATTATTAAACATTTCAATCTCCATTGGTGAAGTAGACAGAAAGCTGCTCCATGATCCTTGGTCCTACCTCGATTTAAATTCAGAGTAACTTATCCTGATCATGGTTATGGGAAATCTACCCATGACTGTAAGTCTGCTCATTCGAAATGCCAGTCTTCTCATTGTGGGGGCAGGGGGAGCGGAGAAAAGACAAAGGGCATCTACAAAGACTTCTCCTTTCTCCTGTATATTCCTCAGGAATACAGCTACAGGTTTAGACAGCTTAAAACAGTTAAAATAAATCATCATAGACTATATCTGCATGATGGGGATAGTCTGCATGCACTGTGGTAGAACTAAGGAGTTCAGTGCAGCCATTCTGAGTTTGGAAGCTGCCTTGGGAAAGGCCTGGGTAGTTTTAAACTACCTTTATGTCCCCTCTTCTGACTGGCTCGGTCCCTTGAATAATTTAGGCCAGACTCAGAGCTAATCGAGCTCTGCCACTGACCGGCAACAACCCTCAAGGGGCAGTTCTGCCAGCTGAGGCTCCTCTAGAGGACAACGAAACTCGAGTCACATCTTATTCTCCCTGGCTACATTTCCAACATGCCCCCTATAACTAGGGTGAGCAGATGTCCTGATATTCAAGGCTTTGTCTTATATAGGAATCTATTACCCCTCCTCCCCCTTTGTCCCAATTTGCCATCTGGTCACCTACCTATAACAGGGCCAGAATGAGGGCAGTGCAGAGCCTGTCAGGTGAGCGAAGTGAACTTTCTGCTGTTAGGAGAAGAATAGCCATGATCTGGCCCCTGGGTAGTTTGGGATCCCTCATCTCTGCCTTTTCCATGCTTTTAAACATTCAGAGAATATTATAAGTGTTGCAAACGGAATTCCCTGGTTTTCTAGCCCTGTTTGTTTTAAAACTCTGCCTTCTTTAAGTATTTCCACCCTTCCCTGTCAGTTGCCAGTCTTAATGATGCTTTTTGCCCAGGATTAAACCATAGCATGTGTATATGTAGATATGATCACAAACACACCGATGTTCTGTATGTGGTTTGCACAAATGCCAATCGCTGGCATTTTAATGATGTTCCAATCCTTGTTCTGGAGGAAGTTAAAGTTTTTAAGGATCAAGATGACCATACTCAGAGAGAATACCTGATGTGATGTGGTACATTTAGGTTTTATCTGCATGAGTTTGAGTTGCCTACATTACACTCAAATGGTGAATCTACTAGTGGATTATGCAGGTCCCCCCTCCCCCCCCCAGCTGAGTGCCAATAAATCCTTCATACCTCATGTGTTCTCTTTATGCCACATACTTTCCCGAAAACCTATTTTAGAAATATTTCTAGAATTTTTTTTTAATTGTAGTATTTTTCATATCCCTGTAGTTAGCAAACTTTAGTAGTATAAGATCAACTGCACAAGCACAGGAACAATTAAAACTTTGTAGAGGTTTCTAAAATAGCTTTTCCATAATAATGTCATCTTGCTAGAATCCCAAACCATAGCATTTACAAGGGCTAGCAACAAATGTTGTGTGATTCATTAGAAACCTGGGGATATTCCCTTTCCAAGGGAATAACCTTCCCATTTGTATTTCTGATGAGTCATGAGATACTGTGTCTTTATATTTCACATCCAGGATTGAATATTGTCTATCCCAGCTCTCAGGACAGGGTAACTTTAGGCATGTCATAGAAAAAATGAAACAATGTAATGACTTCGGAGATGCTCTACAAGTTAAGCACTCATGTAGTACTTCAGAGACTTGGGTGCAAATCTCTTGTCCACCACAGATTTCCTCTGTCTTCCTGTTCACGTAATGGGGATAATAGCACTTTCCTACCTCCCAGAGGTGCTGTGAAGATAATACATCAAAAGAGTGTGAGGTGCTGAGTTATCACCACAATGGGAGCATATAAGTATTGCAGATATCTAGCACAGCTGTTTGCAGTGTTGTCAAAGCCACGTTGGTCCCAGGATATGGGAGAGACAAAATGGGTCAGGTAATATGTTTTATTGGACCAACTTCTGTTGGTGAAAGAGACAAACTTTCAAGTTACACAGGTAGAAGAGCTCCTTCCTACAGGACATGAAGAAGAACTTGGTGTAGTTCAAAAGCTAGTCTCTCTCTTACCAACAGAATTTGGTCCAATAAAAGATATTAACTCACATACCTTTGTCTCTAAGGATATTTAGAACATTGACAAAGGAAATAGTAAGTGTGGTTCAGAGATTTGATTGTCTATAAATAGTGACAGCAAGGACCAATTAGAGGGCAAAGTGCTGGTGCATTTGCCAAATGCAGTTCATTCTGTAGCTCTGTGATTTAGCAGGTTGCAGTCATCATCATACATATGGCACATTTAGATAGGTATATAAATGTTTGACCTGCTCACCATGACTGGCCATTTTTGTGTCAGTAAAAACTTTTTAAAAATAGAAAGGATTTCCCACATGGGATATTATATCTGCAGAAAGTAACTAGAGCTAAGCTAGTCTGTTTTGAAAGATATCTAATGAGTTGTCAGCCTAAAAAACTGTGCTTATAGAATCTTCAATCCATTGACTTCAGTAATAGTGTGCAGTTTCTTTAAAGTTGCTCTGAGATATACTCTGTTGAAAGAGGTTTCTCAGGTCTCTAGGGTAACAGTATCAAGCATGCAATATATAAAACCTTTTCTGAAATGCGGTGTTTTCCTCTAGCATATAGCCTCTGGCTTCTCACTCACTCCAGCAAAAGAAAACACCTGAAATATTAAAGCATACACCACACATGGTGTTGCATATAATAATAATTTGATTATTTTTCTAAGATTCCAGACACTGCAAATTTACAATTACACACACATATGTTGGCAACATTTTTGGCCTGGAGTGTTTTCTGAAGATTTTTCCTCTGTTTTGTTTTAATGTTCTATGCTGAAATTAGAGAAGGAATATACACTGTAGTCTCTCCACTGATTAGCATGAGCTTTGAATCAAGTCCTAAAAAATTTGCTCAGTAGTTCATTACTATCCATCAGTAGAAATCCATCAGTTCTACCTGGTTTACTTTCAAAATAGAGCTCTAAGTAATCTTTTTTTTTACTCATGAGGGGTGCTACGTTGACCCATTTGGAGACTGAAGTTCTCCCATTATCCACAGAAAAGGTGTAGCACTGGTAGAAACTGTGACGGTACCCCCACATTGCTCTGCCAATGACCTGTGCTACTACTATGGCCTGTAGGGAATTCCTCTTGGATTAAGAGCCATGGGCCATTCTCCATCCATTCAGTCCTTAGTTTCTCTAGTGAGGGTGTCAAAAAGGTGCTGGTTATTATTATGTTTGTTGTTAACACCTCCTACCAGAAGCCCTGATTCAATTAGTCTTTCCACTGTTTTTTATCAGGAGACAGACCATACCGCAGGGTACGGACTGAGACCACCACCTCATTTCATGTAGATCACTAAGTAATTATTCCACTCACACTGATCTCACAAATATTACGAATTTAGTCACTTGCCCCCAGGCTGAATTTAAACTAGTGACTTGTGCACTAGATCTCATTTTGCGTGTGGGGGGGAGAATAAAAAGCCCTCTAAACCATTTAGTTCATTGCTGGGTTTTTGTTTCTGTTTAACTACAGCATGTAATTAGTAATGATGAAAAAATGAGGAAGAATGTCTCAGCTGAGCATGTTTGCTCAATGGTTTATGAGGAAGCACTTAAATCATGAAAGTAATTTACATTTTAAGTTACAGAGTTTAAAAATTACACCGAGGAAAAGCAGTTCTAGGAAGAATTGGCAGAGGAGACAACAATAGAGCCTGGAAATACAACTTTTATATTACATGATCTTGTATTTGTGAAAGACCCTAAGAAGAACAAAGTCAGCGTGGTGATTCAGACAAGTGATTCCAGTGACTCTGGATAGAATGGAGAGCAAATGCACACAAGGTTTAGACACAGTAATTCTACATTACCTGGCAATGGCTTTTCAGCACTGGTCATCCACAGAGGGCACCACAATCGCAAGCCAGGCAGATTGGTGATTTGTCTTCCCCTTCCATCACTGCTCCCTGCTTACTGTCAGCATTATTGAGACTCTTGATGGGAGAAGACTAATGAGGTTGAATGGAAACATAGTAGGGACCAGGGGATCTGTGAAAATCCTGGCCAGGTTTGAATCAGTATGAAGCCACAAGTCACTGTAATGTGGTTAATCAGCATGGGCAAAAGACAAGGAAAAGTGGTGAGCACCCAGAAAAGGTCTGTGAGGGGCCCCCTTAATTTTAAGCGAATACATGGGTTTCAAGAAGCCTAGCTTCGGGTTGAAACTTTCTGTAAAACAACCCCACAGCCAAGCTACTATTATAGCATAATATGGAAAATTCCAAGCTGAACTTTATTTTATGGTTTTAGTATACCATAGCTGGTCTGTCAAGAGGAGGTTAGCACTTAATCTATCTTTTTCATAAAGTGAAGGGACTAAAAGCATCAACTCTAGAGCCACCCATGCTGGAACCATGTACTATAGAATCTTCTTAGCATAACCTTTTGCCACAGCAGTTCACATCTGAGCTGCTCACTTTTGATGTTTAAGTTCTGGGCTTCTCTGAAGGAACAGAGATATGCTCTGTTATGTGGTGGTTTTGTTAGCTCATTGCACCAAATTAGTCTTCCCAGTTTTGCTTTGCTATCTAATTTGTTGTGATACTATTTTAAAGTCCCAAGTAACTTTAAACAAAGTCAGGGTTACTATTCAAGTTGTAATTCTATCTTCCTTAAGAACTGAGCAAGAAATTCTGCAGACTTGGTTTTCTTCAAAAATATTCACTTCTCTACTATACCACTTTTGTGTATGTTGCAGGAAATTCAAGGAACACTTCAGTCTCGATTGGATCAATATAAAATGTTCCCTAGAATAGAAAATATTCTAATGTCACTGGGCAAGAACAGGGAATATGTCCAATTGATGCTGATTGATTTCAGTCAAGGGAGCTATGTCAATTTACTCTAGCAGAGAATTTGACTTACAAAATTCATTAATTGCCAACCTCAGATTAACTGTGCAGCACTTGCTCTAGATCCTACTGCTTCTCACTGCACTCTCATCTTTTAATGCTTAAACCATTCTTGTGTTGAGACATCCCAGAAAATAGGCTCCAAATATCACATCAAAAAGTCCTGTAAATCAATCTCAGATAACACTGATTCCTAAAATATTTGGCATAAATATGATATGCCAAGATTCTGTACTCCACTGTGTGTTTGGGTTCCTTATAAATGGACCTGGACAGGCTAATATTTTCATTAATCAAGCAGCCTGAGAAAGAGTGGGTGAGAAATGATCTATGCATTCATCAATTTAATGAAAAAACGCCAATGTTTTTTTTAAAAGGACCATAAAACATTAGTTATATAAATTTATTTGAGAGAGGGTGTCCAATATATTGACAATATATCATGACTTGTCTTCTACTGTACTGTTGATAAAATGTGATTACAAGCTCAATAACTTATGTTGACAATTCAGACCATTTGAATAATCCTTCTGATCTCAACATTGTTGCCTTAGGTAATAAGACAGAAATGACGTACTGGGAATGCTACTGGTTTACATACCCATTCCTTTTAGATTGAACTGTTTTTGAGCCAAGGGGAAAATATCAACAAAGAAGTAATCAAAGAATTTTATACCAAGAAAACAACATTAGAAATACTTAGTTCTTTTGGCCAAATTTCATTTTGTTTATGAAAAACATAAGTTATTAGATGTAGAGTAGAAGATATATAGGGCTTTTTAAATAAAAAACTGGCAGAAGCTATCCAAAAAAATTTTACCATGTTCTTTAACAGAATCCTGAAACACAATGGAGAATATTTGATTTCATAGTAACTAAACAGCAGCAAAAATCTCTTTAGTTTTTCCAGTGAGTTTTCTTATTTTCTGCTTTTTAAATGGCTTGTTTTTCTTCATTTACCTTTTCCAAAGTCTCAAACTGAATTGTGGAAAGGCAGAAATGCCATTCCATTGAATGTGTCTATCATCTATAAAAAGGGACCTGAACACATTTGTAAAGTTACTTGAAAGACAAATGTGTTTGTTTTAATACATTACACTTTTTCCTCTTGAGAACAAATTGTGGAAACTAGGTTTAAAGTTTCTTCTGTAATACAACAACAGTGGATTTTGGAGCACAGCAAAGACCAGTTGATTAAATACTGCACCTATTTGCTTCAGTATGGTAGATGTTTACTGTCTTGCTACTGAAGGAAAAAAATCAGTTCTGCATTTGTTGAAGTTAATATAGTAAATGCACATATAAGCCAGAATAAGTAAAGCAAACAAATATATACAATTTTATATTTGATTATTCAAGCCTTATGGGCTGTAGGACTAACTTGATCTGAAGAAGAGCTCTGTGTAGACTGAAAACTGGTCTCTTTCACCTACAGAAGTTGGTCCAGTAAAAGATATTACCTCCCCAACTTGTCTCTAACTTGATATCAGTCACTTGACATAAGACAGACATAATTTTTCACTGGGCATGTTTTGGAAGGTGAATGGAAGATTAAGTTGTAACTAAGTACACAACAATCATTAGACTGAAGTCAGTCAAGCTAAGGTAAACAGAAAAACCCTGGTATTAGGGACAATGGACAAGATAAACCTGGAACGTAGAGATCAGGTTATACATTGACAGCACACAGACAGAGCCTGCCTTACAGGGTTTGGTTGCTGAAAAGTAACCAAACCAGTCATGAAGCACATGGTCTACTATATAGTCAGGAATGCAGGTGTCAATAAAGATGTATACAAGGAAAAGTTCTGTTGTGTTACTTGGCATTTGTGATATACCGTGCATCTACTGCCTGCGACTGAGCCTGTCCTGCTTGGGCATAGTGTTGCTATATGCCAAATAAAAGTACCTGAGTGATGAAGTGTGAGTTTTTGGGAGCGATTGGAATAGGGTTTCAGGGATCCCAACATGTGCCAATTATTAGCAGAGAATAATTAGGAACATACTTTGAACCTCACTGAGGCAGTATGACTAGTCTGATGCAGAGTAGTCCTATCTTCTGATCTAGTCTGGAACTTGAATGGACATTATGAAAGGGAATAGACCGAGATGAGTTGTTAAACTAGCAGCCACCAATCCAGACAGAGAATGAGCAGTACCATACCAAACTAATTCCCTGTTTTAATTAACACTTTTCCCCTCACACAAGAGATAGGACTGTCCTAAGATTTACAGAATGGCCACTCCCTGCACTCGCCCAGAGCTTCGACCATTCTGTGCCCAGAATGTTGAAATTGTATGTAAAGCTTTCAGTGCAGCATAGAAAAAGCAGCAATTGTAATGATTATTCCAAATATTTAAAATGCACCTTTTGCCTTTCTCAGTGCAATTTGAACTAGGAAAAAAGAAACTTTTATCTGGTTTACTGTAACATCCAGAGGCCTGTGAAGGAATATGGGGTAACATTCCTTAGGGTCAGAGGCCTGGAGCTGATCTGGCTGTCTGATTGGCTCCTCCCACTGCACCTGAGAAAGAAGTTGAACTTAATTAGCTGACCCTCATATAAAGAGGGCAGCAGGAAATAGCTGGGAGGGAGGCAGTGCAACACCCCCCAAAAGTTGAGGTGCCAGAGGTGGTGTGCCCCCCCCTGGAATACTACTGGAGTTACTGCTGAGGTGAATTGATCCAAAAAAACCAGACAGACAGACAGACAAACAAACAAGAGGGGTGACAGGTTGGGAGCTCTATATTGCTCAGGATCTGAGGTAAGAACTAGGAAATCTTGTTACTGGGATTTCTGGTACAAGAGACTAATTTGGGGAAAGGATTGCTATGCTTGCATAGACTTTGAAATAAGAATCTGCAAGGGTTTGATTGTTTTGTTCAGAAGGCTAAATTAAAGAAACTATGCCAGCTGAAAAAGGAGCTTCCCTGGATTCCCTGAGGAAGATCCTCCTGGGTCCATAGGTGCTGGGGTCCCTGCTGGAGCCAGAGGAAGTGGAGAACTGATTTCCCATCCCCCTGGCTGCAGAAGGAAGCCACTGCCTAGGTACCCAGGTGGAGTGCATAGGGCTACAGGACACATGCAGTTTCCCTGCTGCAGCCAGTGGGACGGGAGATCAGCAGGGAGGCAGCCTCTGCGTTGAACTCCTTCCGTCTGGCTGCAGTGGGATGTGGGGGTGGAGGTGGCACTGCTGGACCTACCATGCTTGAGGAGAGGCAGGACTCTAAAAATCAGGGCCTTCAATTTGGCCCGCACTTAGCAGGCTACCCACCATGACTTAGCTGTCAGGCCATGTGTAGTGTTCAGTGTGCAGTGACAGTCACTCTTCTACACTAGTGCTTTGTCTGTGAGTGTGTGACATTCTGTGAGTAATTTTAGGTGTAAAATAGTGAATGTAAAAATGAGCACAGTAGCAGCAAAATGTTTCCTTTAAATATGTAGTGATCTATAGTCCTTAATGGTGTATATGTCAATATGTTTTTTTATGAGTTGATAGACTGGTGGCCCTTCAGGGTTGTAAAAATGATATTTGTGGCTCTCCAGCCAAAAAGGCTGGGAACCACTGCACTAGACCATGCTGCCTCCCATGTCATTTGTAAGATTTTTTTTAAAAATCTGAGGAAAACCTTTTAAGGATGAAAACAAAAAATTCTGGCATGGTGCTTTTCCAAAAATCTCATCAGTCAGTCAGTCTTGCCACATCACTGAGATTTTTCATGGAGCATTCGCTGAAGGGGTCTATAAGAGTGTCCACTTTAACCTTGAATTTTCCAGGGAACTGCCCTGATCTATGAAAAACTTTTTGTATTTGCTTATTAGGTCATCTAGTTTAGCATTGTTTGGTACTGGTTATTGGATGCCCCCCCCCCTGGCATTACCAACCTGATCAATGTAAGACCCAGGAATGCCCTGAGGTCAAGCAGTGGTGCTTCTGTGTTTACACACTGCATCTTACCTTCATAGCCAAACAACTGAAATAATAAGGCTTATTGATTATGAAAAAGTATTCAATTCAACAGTGGGGGATTTCTATCATGAAATGATTGGGGGGCAAATGCATTTTGTAGATAAAAGAATACTATTTTCCCAGGCCCACAAGAATAGGGTATGGATGATTTCAAGCATGTCCCAAGAATTTGAACTTGGAAGGTGTACCGGGCAGGGATGTTCTTGATCTCTTTTTGTTCACTAGAGCAACCAAATCCGTAGCCTCTCACTAGAAAAGGAATTATGTAATTGCAAGCTGTACAGAAAACAACTATATTCATGCAAGCACTTCATCATAGCTTTATTCATGTGCGTATTCCCTTTTACGTCAAAATTACTACTTGTGTGCAAAGTTATACAAATATGAGTGTTTTCAGGACAGGGCCAAGAAATGTAAATCACAAAGTCTTAGTCATACAGCTTACCTCCTGGTAATCGCTTTTTTTTCCCCAGAGTGAAGGAGATCCTCCAGAATCTAAAATTACTAGAATAACATGTATGGCTAAAATAGGCCACAAAACTAATTAGAACAAATCTGATCACAAGTTTTAAATGGTTTAATTCATAGTCTCAATAACAAATCCAGCAGAACTGCATTATCCCCTGCAGGAGAAGGTCATTTGTTTTCCATTCAGGCTGAGTCTGTCCTCTCTGAACCAGAATGGGGTCATGCTAAAAAAGACCCTGGGTTTTGCAAAGTGTTGTTTGTAGGCAAATTCCCAACTGAAATCTATAGGATTTCACTCATGAGGAGAAACTGGGAGGACTAAGCCCTACTGGGAATGATTTTCTCTGCCTTTTCAATATGAGAAATATCTGCCCTCTCCTCGTATCTGGTTGCATTTGGAGCCTCAGCTTGACTACTTGCTCTGAGACCCACAAATGGAAGTCTTTGTTCTATCCAAACCAGTCTGCATGCAAATATCAAATTGAAATAATGTAAATATCAGCAGTGTATAATTCTGAAAATAGCAGGTGAAGATTCAATTGCTGGACTCTGGGAAAGGTCAGAACTCTCAATCTGCACTAATAAAGCAGACAGGAAGGACAGACTTGCAGTGAGAAGAGCGTGAGTGGCAAAAAACATTCTGCTAGGATAAGTAAAAGTGAAATATGGGGGGCAGGGAAATGATGTGATATTAGTTAAAGACATTCATCTTCAGCAACACGTGACTGCATGTCTGCAGAAAAAAGAAATGCCACTTTCCAAAGGAACTATCATTTTTAACACTCTTTTTGTTATCAGGCTGTAAAATACTTTTCTATAAATATTTTTGTTTATCATTTATTTTGACCCATATAAGCCAGGTTGCTCTACGTACCTTGGTCTCTTGTCTTCCCTTTCTCTATCAGGAAACACACAGGATGTCGCTGTGAAATCAAGAGCAAGAATAGATTATTCAGGAGCGAAAACAAGACTTTTTCACTGACCGCTTTTCAAATTAACATCTCTGTATTATTGTTTAAAAGGCACAGGCTGCCTGATAAAATGACCTGTAATATTTCCCAGAAATGGCAGATATGTTGCCTGGAAGTGGCTGGCACGTGGCTTTTACGTGACAACGTGGGATCAGACAGATTCTCAGCAATGCCCATGTTGCACACAGCCCATGCCCAGATATGGGGAGGAATTACTGTTCTCCTTTGCACTGCACTGATACTGCTGCCACAACGTACAGAGCCAATCCCCTTGCACTAAGACACAGCTACTGATTCCAAAACCAGCTAGGAACCAGCATGGTATCTGTTGCAGCTACTTAGCCTTTCCCCTCCTGTGCCAGCAACAGGGATGGGGTGGTGTAAAAGCTTCTATGCTACTCAAAGGGCTGGATATGCCAGCTTGATGGAAAGATTGAACCAACAGTATGAATTCCTTTTTTTATTTTTCCTAAGGAGTAGCAATGACTGCTGATGGTCACTTTAACCTTTTCAGTGGCATTATTTCCCCCTTTTTCAACAAAGATTTCAAATAGTTAGAGAGCCCTTCCATTCCTTTTGCATAATCTCTTTCCTGAATTCATGTGGTACAGCCCTCTCTATTCTGTAACTAACAATAAGGCTTGTTAGAGGTCTATTACAGGAGTGGTAAGGTGAGGTTCTGTGGCCTGCGTTGTGCAGGAGGTCAGACTAGATTATCATAATGGTCCCTTCTAACCTTAAAGTCTATGAGACAATGATCCTGCAATATTAAAGCACAGTATTAAAGCACATTAAACCCCATGGGTGTGGGGTCTGGGCCCTGTGGTTAAGTGACCGAGTGGCCAGAGTCAATAGCTCTATTATTCTTATTCTATTATCTTATTCAGGGTGGGCTTGCCTAGTGGCTTGAGTCAGTAGAGCCGCCCCTGCCTTTGGAGCAGCGTGGCCTAGGGGCCAGGGCCAATAATTGCCCTTATGTCCAGCACTGGCTGGCCTAGGGGCCCCAGTCATTGGAGCCTCCCCCATCTTCGGGGTGGTGCAGCTTAATGGCCACAGTCAATGGCAGCCCTTATGTTCAGGGCTAGGCAGCCTAGTGGCCAGTGACAGTGGAGCAAACCCTGCCTTCAGTGCAGCGTGGCCTAAGAGCCAGTGTCAATAGTTGCCATTATGTTCAGGACTAGGTGGCCTAGTGGTCCAAGTCAGTAGGGCTGCCCCTGTCTTTGGGGCAGCATGGCCTAACAGCCGGAGTCATTGGGACCACCCCGGCCTTTGGGGCGGCACAGCCTAAGGGCCAGAGTCAATAGCGGCCCTTAGTTTCAGGGTTCAGCGGCCTAGTAGCTGAAGTCAATGGAACCACCCCTGCCTTCAGGGCCGCTCTTCAGGGTAGCATGGCCTAAAAGCCGCAGTGGTAGGGGTCAGCACCAGGGGATAGGTGGCTGTGGGGGTTGGGGGACCCAGTCCCTCCCTGCTGTATTGGGTCCCAGCACAGGACCCTGTCAGTGACCCACTAGTGCCATTGTGTCATCGGGGATCTGGCCAAAACGCTGCTTCTTCACAGGCCAATACGTAACCCTCCCCCTGGGCCACTTCCTACCCTGATTCCTGAAGCCTCCACCCAGGTATCTTCAGGGTCTCCAGGCTGACCTGAGCTGCTCCCCCTTTATATTGAAGCAGCAGTTGGAGTCTGCCAGGAATATTGGCTTAACCCCTTCGTCTCCAGTGCAGGGCAAAAACACCCTGTCACAGCACAAAATAGTTAAAGCATTTCATCTTATAAAAAGCATCATATGCTCAAATGAAATAGCAGGGGGAAGTGCCTTTGTCTATATCTCAAACTATAAAATATGGACTCCTAAGTTAGTTTTCAAGTAAGATTTGCTCATTAATTTACTGAAACAAAGTGGATGCAAGCAAACTTCCATCAGAAACCTTACAAAGAAGTTTTTTCTTTCTACCTTTAAAGGGAGTGAACTCAAGAATTTTCAGTAGTGATAAACATCAGTAATCGTACATAATTCAGGTGAAGCCAATGACCACAATATAATAACAAAAGTGGCTAAAAATATTGTAATACGTTAATTGAAACAAGTAATTTCTAGTATGGAGGTAACTAAGTAAGAATAGGCTGTGTGGAACCACCTGGTGCCATTTCTCTTTAAACTCTGACTTTAGTTTATGGTAACATTTTATTGCTGGTTATATTATTTGAAGAAACAGTCCATCTAATTAAATGGAGGGTTAATTTAAGGTTCTGGCTTTTTGGCACATCTATTTATTTTCTGATTTTTATTCTGGGATTATATAAGAATGCACTTTATTCAAATTGATTTAAAGAAGTCAAATAACAAACTCAGGGCTGTAATGTTTTGACAGCATATAATGTTCCATTTGGCTGCTCAAATGTAACCTTTTAGGTAGCAAGTCTGTAGCTAAAGAATGATTTTTAGTCAGAGAACCAATTTTACTGCTAATATTCTCAGCATGAAGACATGCTAATAGGCATTTCTTCAAAACCAAGCTGCTGTAAATTCTCATACGCAAAACCAGCAAGACTATTGGCAGCCATCATGCCATCTGGTGATTCGCGATAATGTTACCAGGACAAGTGGAGATGTACCCATTTACACGAATAGTGAATGTGGACCTGACTCTCATCAACCGAGACCAAATCCTTCATATTTTGGATCAAGAAACTTCATATTTTGTTTGTCTGTTTTCCTTGCCCATACCATAAAACAAAGGAAAAGCCCTACTAACGAAGGGGAAGTCATAAATACAATAACCTTATGGGGAGCTGTAAGCCCACTTTGAACACCTTTGAATATATCTGCATTCAAGCTGAAGCTGAATCTTATGGAGATTAAATGATTTCAAACTAGTTTATATTTGGGATGGTGTGCCTGGATGTTTAAGAAAATTAATAATATACTGTAGAGCCCTTCACCTGTAGGTTATTAGTTCAAATCCAGATCAATTAGTGTGGCCCAGAAGATTAGACTATTGGATGACTGTTTAGAGGCCTGTGTGAAAGGAGCTGGGGAAGACAGTCCATTGTGAGTGCATAGTTATCTATATAACAAAAACTTAACAATTGCCATTCACATCCATCTCAGCAGAGAAGTGAAAGATAATCAGCACTGAAGCCATTCACATTTAGAGGTCATTATTCTCGGTCAGAGATAAGGATTGTAGGACTGGATGGGAAGTTTAAATGACTGCCACCCAACGCTATACCTATTCCGTGGATAAACAGAGGATGTTAAGGTTGCTCAGACAACTAGATAAAGGAAAACTGGTGTTTAGAGAACCTGAATAAATCTTCACTAATCATGTTAGTGTAATGTAATTAGTGATGGTGGACTCAACCATGAGTTCAGAAGCATGTGTTCTGCTTGAAAAACTTATTTGAGGCTTTCTTGGTGCCATGGTCTGTTTTTGTGTTCAAGTTATTTATTTTGTTCAGGTCTGGCAGTGGTATTCAGAACTTTGAGTAGATTTAATAACTTATTCAAATTTCGTATACTAGGTGTAAAGCCAATCCAATAATGGGATAATTGGCCCTTTAAGGATGAATCAGCTCCTTATGTGCTAATACACAGGGAAAAGCTGATTTCAAAAGAGTGGAGGAAATTTTTGTAAGCCACTTACTATGGGTTTTTGCATATGGATTGTATGAGGCACAAAAAATCAATTTAATCTTTTTTTCTTTTTTAAAAAAGCTCCTAAAAATACCTACAAAACATTACACATTTCCCATATTTATAGATGTTGTATTTTTAATCTATAGTAGATTCCTTACAAGAATTAATTAAATAGGTTTAAGACCAAAAGTCAGCAGCTTGTAACACAACTTTAATCTTCATTCAAGTGTATATATCTCTCTCTCTTAGAGTGTTATAGTGCTACATATCACCCTAGTACCTGAGTGCTGAGTCTCTGGTACTTCTCCCTTTTGGGGGTACAAATCTGCTCTGGGGATAAGGTTTTTTGTTTAGATTTTTCGGGGTTTACTGAGTAGAAGGAGATCTGAGTGGTATGAATGTCATTCTTATGCTGGAAAGACCTTTTTTGAAGAAGATTTTACAGTGTTTCCTAAAAATGTTCAGACTCTGGATTCACCTGATATAAGGAAGTTTGCTCCACAGCCTGATCCCCTGGGCTGGGGGCCAGCTCTCATGGCTTCATCCTGGGCTTTGTGATATGCATTGTCCCAGATGTGTGCAGCTGTCACTGTGGTTTTTAGACCAAAATATGTCTTTGCTGTAGCTGGGGCCTGATCCATTAATTGCTTTGAAGATTAGACATATACTGGAAGGTCTCTAAGTTTAAAAAAAAATGAGGAAGAGGCCCTTTCGTTGGGGTGGGGAGGGGATTGAGCTAACTTGGAAAAATGCACATCAGTGTTTGGAACTTGTTCTTTCTGGAGCACACTGTCTCTGAGCAATGAAGCTTTTATTAGGCTTGAACAAGCCAATTTAGGAAATGTAAGATACATTCATGCTCCTCCAAAAAGAAAAACTTTTGCCGCTTCTGGAATGGAACCCAAATCAAACCTTTCTGTAGGTTCTGAAAAGATTCAGTTAAGGTTTTGCCGTTTTATTTCATTTTCATGCCTGTCTATTTTCAGATTACATTATATTATTTCTTATATCTATTTCAAACACCAAATGACTGCCGACAGCTACAGATTTCAGTATTAACTTATTTCTCCATAGCTATGTAAAGTGTCAACTCAAAGGCTCTGTCAATAACTACCACATGGCATACAGTTTAGTGGGTAACAGTTATGTAAGACATTTAGCATAATTACATAAGATATATAATTATATGATCACCTACTGTCTGAATGCCTCACAGTTCCTAATGTATTTATCTTCATAACAACCCTGTGAGGTATGGGAAGTACTATTATTCCCACGTTCTAGATGAGGGGAACTGAGACTAAATGACTTGCCAAAGGTCACAGAAGAGAGGAAGCCAAGAACTGCCCCCAGATCTCCTGAGTCCAAGGCAACTACCCGAACACTGGACCATCATTCTCTTTACATCAATCTTGTTGGAAAAAACATGCAGCTAATTAGCAGGGTCAGTAGACTGGCACCTGCTAAGTTCTCCAATAGACTATAAAGGTGCATTGTAACATAAGCAGTAGCACACAACAGAGATCAGTCACAAATCATAGTTCAGAATGTCCAAAAGTTAATCAGAATTTTACTTTTGTGAGGAAATGATGTCTAGTGCTTGGTGCTGTTCCCACCATTGACCTGTTGTTTGCCTTAACTTCTCTGTGCTTCAGTTTACTCACCTGTAAATTTGGGATAATGCAACTCAGGCACCTTTGTAAGTTGCTTAGAGATCCTATAGAAAGATCCTTGTTATCCTTGTTGCTTTATTTCATTGTAGTAAAATATCACCCTGTCTCACCAATTATTTAAAATCCCATACATCAACTTAGCAGTCTGGCTAGTCATAACAAATGAATAACTTCTGAATTCAAATTTGCAGAACAACTTTGGATAAAACTTGTTTCTAGAGGACTTTTAAATTACAATGCTCAAGAGCTTTAGATGGATGTATGGTTTCACATAATGGCTTGAGGTTCTGAAACAGGCTTCCCTTGACACCAGGGGACCTATCCGCCCAAGAGGTCAAACATCTGATGACTACTTTCTGATCTCTCTTAAATGGGTGACACATCTTCGGATCTAATTCATTAAAAATTTACACCTGACTTATCAAGGGGCTTATGTACTTTGCATAGACATTCAACAACACTTTATATCTATCTCAGTCATACGCTTCAGCTTATTAAGCACCTGCGTCTGCTTCCATCAAACCCAATGGCAATGCTCCCATTAACATCAGTGGATGCAGGGTCATGCTTTACAGACCTGCTTATATCCAAGTAGCTGTATTTCTGTACCACATCAGCAGAGCATATAGTGCAAGCAATCCAGGAGCTGATTTAGCATAGAAGTAGTAAGAGGAATTACATGACTGCATCCTCTAATATGCAAAACATATTGGGCCAGATGCTCAGGTCCAGCAGAGTTGCACTCAGTGCAAGACTGAAAGAGAAGACAATGATGCTTTACACCATTTTTAGGCCTAAATAAGTGGTTTGACTTTGGATGATGCTAAGCACCTGCAGGTCCCTTGGATTTTACTGGGGGCTGTGGCTCCTCAGCATGTCTGAAAATCAGGCCAATTATTTAGGCGTTTAAATATAGATTTAGGTATATAATTAGAGATGCTCAGAACCGAAAGTCTTGGTTAATGAGCCAGTTGTCATGTCTTTATTGAATCTACAATATCTAGAAAGTTTTTGCATCTAATAATTTGATATTATAAGTAGTTGGGAAATAGGCTTTTTATCCATTGGAAAATTTCAGTGAAAATGAAAAGAAAATACTTTTTTTGAAATTTGCCCACAGAAGAATTTGGCTTTTTAATGAAAAATCAGAAAGCAAGACACTCAGGCTGAAAACCAAAATATTTCATTTCAGAAATGCTGCCATCATGCCTTATGGGACTTGTAGTTAGCTGCCTCATGTGCCTGTTCTCTTGAAAAAGCTAAGTTCCCTGGTCAGACTACATATCCTATGGTGCATCATGGTCTCCCATCATAGCGACACGGGCAGGTGCGTCATGAGGAGTCCCTAGCTGTGGTGCATTATGACAGCTGTAGTCCAGCTAGGGAGGTAGGCCCCACAGATGAGACCGGGGACATAACTAAACCCAAACTACAACTCTCATTAGGTGGCATGGCAAGATAGTTGAAAACTGGAAGTATTTTTATTTGGCTGACTCTTTTTTTCAGGTGTTTGGGGTTTTTTAAAATTTTCTGTGGAATCAGACCCTTTTCTTGAAAAATTCTGTTTTGTCAAAGAACAGATTTTTCACTGAAAACCAGTTTGATGGAAAAATTTGACCAGCCCTATTCAATCTGACTAATTGAGAACTGTTTTAATTTTAGAGTTTGCAGCTATATTGCTAAATCCAGCTACTCTCACACAGGTAACTTCCCCATATAGTTTTGTTAAGGCTTATCTCAATAAGTTAAGTCAGCTCTTGATTCTCAAAAGGTTTAGTATAAAGCTGTAAAAATAACCCTTGAGTGGAGGCATGAATAAAAGGGAAGTTACAAGTAAAGTGTAATTAATTATAGAGAGCCAAATTCTGTGGTCCCTTAGTGTAATTTGTCTGAGAAGAACTCAGGCATCAATTCGGAACAACATTCTTGCTTAAATCCTGTCCTGAATAAGGATGTTTTCCTGAATCAGGGTCTATGTAAGGACATCACGATTTGCCTTAGGGCTGGTTGTCATAGTGAAGAGATGGATTGAAAGTGGGAAGGGTTATGGAAGCGCTGTTCTGAGGGAAGGTGGAGAAGAAGCAAAAGACAGGGTTTTTATGTGGTAGTGACCACCATAAGTTATCTTATGTAGGAACAAAAGTTATTAGCCAATCTGTCCTTCTTTTTCTCCCCCACCTTATCTCTGCATTCAGAAAGAAAACCCCATATATCTTCAGCTTTCTTTTATTTGATTTGTGGTTCATAATCATATTAGAACAGCAAAAGAGATCTTTTACTTCACCCCTCTGAAAGAAAGACTGATAATGATTCAAAATACCCTGTTTATAGGGATGTACTACAGTTCCCCCAAGGATATGATCCCTCTCCTCCTCCTGAAATTGAAATGCTGCTATTAAAAATTGGGTTTCATTAGTCCAGCTTTCAGAATGTATCGTATTAGAATGTAATGAGAGAAACCCTAATGAAGGAGGCTAAAATCTAGAATGGTTTCAGAACATGCTAATAGGACATCCTAAACCTTCTTCATTGCAAATCAGGTTAGGGACAGAATCTTCCTTCACTGCAGAAATGCCTCAGGATTATAAAACACACACATGACAAGAAGTGGCAAGAGCCCATAAGGGTTGGACGTACATAAGGGTGTGAGTTACTTACACAATAGTTCTTTTTGCTCTCACACAAGACAGGGTTAGTCTGAACCTCCCCTTTTTCCACTATTTCTTCTGTTTACTGATTTGTGCTTTATTGCACCAGCTCTTCAGTAAGATGAGACCACAACTTTGGTAACTACACATTTCAGCAATTATTATAACAATTGCTGTAACTGATAGACATTTTGTAAATGGGTTCGTTTTTTTTAAAACAGTAAAAGTGAAATTTTGCTCCAAAAATGTTCATTTTTCAGCAAAAAACTATTTTCCATCAATCAGAGAAGTGAAGTTCTGGAATAGCCTTCCAATGGGAGCAGTGGGGGCAAAGAACCTAGCTGGCTTCAAAACTGAGCTTGATAAGTTTATGTAAGTGATGGTACAATGAGACAGCCTAATTTTTGGCATTTGACTAATCTGGCAGTTTTGGCAATTGACTGATCTTTGACTACTAGCATAAATATGCCAATGGCCTGTGATGGGACAGTTGATGGGGTGGGTTCTGAGTTACTACAGATAATTCTTTCTTGGGTGTCTGGCTGGTGAGTCGTGCCCACATGTAGGGTTTAGCTGATCACCATATTTAGGGTCAAGAAGGAATTTTCCCCCCGGGCAGATTGGCAGAGGCCTTGGGGGTTTTTTGCCTTCCTCTGTAGCACGGGGCATGGGTCACTTGCTGGTGGATTCTCTGTGCCTTGAAGTCTTTCGACCATGATTTGAGGACTTCAGTAACTCAGTCGTAGGTTAGGGTCTATTACTGGAGTGGGTGGGTGAGGTTCTGAAGCCTGCGTTGCGCAAGATTTTAGGGTTTTGGGGGGATAGGCTACATCTTGCCACCTTAACTGCCAGAAAGTGTAGTTTTTGTTTGCTAATAAGAACTGTGTTCCACCCCAAACATGGCTGCATTCTAGCAAGGAGTTAAGTGGTGTGGGGCCTGATCCAAAGCTTATTGAGGTCAGTAATGGGAATCTTTCCATTGACTTCAATGGTCAGATCCACAACTCATGAAACACATTGGGAGGATAGGTGCTAAATAAATGTCATATATTAGTAATTGTTAAGACTGAGGGGTTCTTTAGCCTGTAATAGCAATAATATAGGGATTGACGACTGGCTGAGGTTAATAGCCCTTTGCACTGTACACAACCTAAGCCATTTCTTTCACACCTGGCTATTAATCCTCAAGACGTGCCCTGTGTCTCACCTGACAATGATATATTGATTGAATCCATTTCTCCATAAATAAAGATAGCTGTCCTAGTCTAAGAGCTTATAGAATTCGGTTCTATACTGAATCCTTTTCATAGTTACGGTTTCTAAAAGAGCTATTCAAAGGTATACATTAGATACTAGAACTTACTGTGAGGAAACAGCAGCAATTATACAAACAAGAGGTCCTGTAATCACTATTCACTGAGAGGGGAAGTTAGCTAGTTCGTGGGAGTTAAACTTAGTCCGTTTTTAAAAGTGCCATAAACTTCCTTTCACCTACGTAGTCACCCAAGAAAGGACTGAAGTTTCAACAACTTCCCCAGCTTCTGTAAGGTATTCTACCCCACAAAGTCACTGAAAAGATTAATTTCTCAATTAAGCAGAATCGAACAAACACTATATCCCCCTCCCCACCTCCCCAATATGGGCACATTTTCTGATGTGCAACACATGCACATTACATTCTAAATTGCTCAGAAACTAGATGGAGCAATCTAGAGTTCATCTTCATCATCCAACTTTTGTATCTTCCCATAACCACAGCCCTATAACACGAGCTACACAGATTCAAGCAGGGACCATCTGTAGATTGCAGCCTGCTAGTGCTTCACACTTGAGGTGGTGATGACCAGCCACTGTTGTGCACTCTTCAGGGGAGGAAGGTTAATCTTATGTTTAAGGTACTGGACTGGGAGTCAGGATTACCGGGTTCAATTTCCAGGCACTGCCATACGCTTCCTTTGTGATTTTTGCACAAGCACTTCAGATCAAGCTTTAAACAGGGAAAACACTTCCCTTCTTCAGCCTCGTAGTGTCTAGTGTGGAAGAAACCAAACTCAGGGGTCCTTACTAACATGTCCGTTGCCTAGCGGATGGTCCAGAATTAGCCAAACAACAGATTAGCAAAATCAGAGTTTATTCTTTACGTAAAGAAGGTGGTCCCTACAATGTAAGGGGCGACAACTTAAAACTAAATTCTAACAGCTTTATAGCTTCACACAAACAAGTCTTTATATGTCACAGTTCCCATGATCATACATACTAAAAAAACCTACTTATCTAGGAATTTTCTTAGCTCAGTATTTGCATCTTTCCTTATCCAAGTTACAGGGTCTTTCTCTGCATTCCATCCCTGCTGGCGTCTAGGCCTCTTAACTATTTTGTTAACCCTTAACATTCTAAGATTTAAACTTCTGTTAGAAAGGCACTTGCCATCTCAGGCTTTTACATCCATTACTAAAAATCAGTTCTCAGCAGAAACAGAGACCCCATCTTCTTTTTCCTTCACACTAGTCAAGTTAGATGGAAAGCTCTTCAGTGCAGGGACTGTCTGTAGCTGCCTACAGTCAGAGGCACTGTGCTTTCAACTGATTTAGCTTAAAATATGGTTTTCAGGAGCTGGCATAATCTAATATGTCCTGATTATGTCAGCAAAGTAACAAATGAAGAATCCTAGCAGATGTTGGTCACATCCATTCAAAACACTTAAGAAAATAGGGAATGACATCCCAGCAAAGGGGAATATATATATTTCACATCAATCTGATGGCCATTCAGCAGGTTGTTCTCAATGCAGCAGTAGTAAAAGCAAAGCAATGAACTGAGTGAACCTGCTGGAAAGCCAGTCTCATGGGTGAAACGTACCTTTTGAAAAAGAAACAAGGTCATGAACTCTGAACTCCTGGACACAGAAGCTAAGTTTCTTTGTATAAGGTCACATAGCAGAGGCTTTTTTTATATCATCTTTCTAGGAGGCAAATGTAGAGGGACATGTGTAAATATGCATGTGACTGGCAGAAAAAAATATTTTTGTGAACCACACACAGCCCTTTACAAGTTTATTAAACTTGTTTTAAAACTGTTTGTAAACCATAAACACATAAGGAAACACCCATCCCATGCAGAAGGAGGGGGGAGGGTCAGCTGCATTAATGGCCTTTCCTTTCTAGGACACCACAGAGGTATGATCAGGATCTATGCTGAGATGGGAGGGGGGCAACTTGGAAGGGAGGAAGCTCCCTTCAGTCCTGCAGAGCTTCCTCGGGAGAAGTTATCCAGCTTGCGGCTACAATACCTGCTTCACGTAGTCCTTTTCATGCTAAGAGAACCCGAGGGGCAGCAGCATCCAGGGGAATCCTTGGTAGTGCAGCCATACTGCCAGAGAGGGGAGCAAATTATAGAGGAACAAATCTGGTATAGGGCAGAGATCGCTGAGCATCTCTCAGCTGTGTAGGTAAGCCCCGGGGTTCAAGGAGGACAGACCCCACTTTGCCAATGGAATCACCAAGAATGAGCTCTGTGAGGGGATCCTGTTAGAGATTCTCTCCCCTTTAGCCCCCTCCTTGGGTTTTACCCTGGGGACAAAGTGATCTGACCATTCACTAGTTTCAAGTAACAGTTATTCTGCTACATGAAAACAGCTGAGTTCACACCTAGGGACTGATTCACCTAGGGATTGTGATACTCATATATTTTAAGGCCAGAAGGGACATTATGATCATCTAGTCTGACCGCCTGCATTTTGCAGGCCACAGAACCTCACCCACCCACTCCTGTAATAGACCCATCACCTCTGGCTGAGTTACTGAAGTTCTCAAATCTTGATTTAAAGATTTCAAAGTACAGAGAATCTACTATTTACACTAGTTCAAACCAGCAAGTGACCTGTGCACAATGCTGCAGAGGGAGGTGAAAACCACCCAGGGTCTCTGCAAGTCTGACCTGGGGAAAAATTCCTTCCTCAGCCCAAACATGGCGATCGGTTAGACACTGAGCATGAGGGCGAGACCCACCAGCCAGACACCTGGGAAACCATTCTCTATAGTAACTCAGAGCCCTCCCCATCTCGTGCCCTATCGCTGACTGTTGGAGATATTTGCTAATAGCAGTCGTGGATGGGTCACATGCCACCGTAGGCAATTTCACTGTACCATCCCCTCCATTAACTTATCAAGTTTAGTCTTAAAACAAGTTAGGTTTTTTACCCTTACTGCTCCCCTGGGAAGGTTGTTCCAGAACTTCACTCCTCTGATGGTTAGAAACCTTCATCTAATTTCAAGCCTAAACTTTCTGATGGCCAGTTTATAGCCATTTGTTCCTGTGTCCACACTGGCCCTTAACTTAAATAACTTCTCTCCCTCCCTGGTATTTATTTCCCTAATGTATTTATATAGAGCAATTATATTTCCACTCAGCCTTTGTTTGATTAGGCTAAACAAGCCAAGCTCCTTAAGTTGCCTCTCATAAAGTAGGTTCTCCATTCCTCTGATCAGCCTAGTAGCCCTTCTCTGCACTTGTTCCAGGTTCAGTTCATCTTTCCTAAACACGGAGGACCAGACTTAAACACAGTATTCGAGATGACATCTCACCAGTGCCTTGTATAATGGTAATAACACTTCCCTATCTCTATGGGAAATAACTCACCTGATGCGCTCAACTCTCACACCTGACTGACAGTAGGTGGCCCAGCCACCCGGGCAGGCTGACAGTGATTTCTGAGTAAAATTATTAAGTCTGACTCATGATCTCGGAATAGGGCTCTCAAATGTCAAGATTCTTTTTCCCCCAGCATTGCTGTATCATGAGTCAGGCTTATTTTACTTAGAAATTGCATCTCTTCCGATTAATTCGTGAGAGTTGGCCTGTCTGCAAACGGGAGCCTGCCTGGGTCACTGAGGGAGCAACATGGTCGTGGCAGCAGGATTGGGACTGCCTGATGCTGCTTGTGGAGAAAGACTTTAGAAGATACCTCTAGAAGGGAAGGACATGGCGTGACCTGGCCAAAGGGTCATGTCACAAAGCCACTGTGCTGTAGCTGTGGAAGGAGAGCTGTGTGCTGGAAGAGAAGAAAGGGGGTGGTGAACCGAGTGGAGCAATTCCCAGAATGGCCAGAAGGAGGTGCAACCCAGTAGAGAGTAGAGTGCCCCATGACACTGAGGCAAAGTATTCATGTAGATGTTGGGCCATACCTGGGTTATCTTTCATCTCCACCCCATCTCCAGTCTTCAGCAGTCCCACTTCTTCTTTCCTTGTTTCCTTTTTATTTATACAGCTAAAGAACCTTTTACTACTGATCTTAGTCACATGGGTGTAAATCAGGAGTCAATTAATTTAATCCAAGGGCCAAATTCTGTTCTCAGTTTTACTGAAATAAAAAATTAAATACATTCTAATGAAACCAGGGGAGTTACAGTGGCATAAAACCAGAGTAATAGAGAGCAGAATCTAGCATAGAGAGTTTAGTTGTGTGTGTGTGTGTGTGTGTGTGTGTGTGTGTGTGTATATATGGACTCCTTTCTGTGTCCTTCTTATCTTTGGTACAAAGATTGCTCCTCTTACAAATGATTACATTTGTCCCCAGTTATAACTTATTGGGGCTTGATTAACTCTTGTTTTGTTTTGTTGGGATTTTTGTTTGCTGATGCTACCAGCAAACAAACAATGTGTACATTTCATTTCTTCTTCATGAATATTGCTTTAATGGGACTTACAAAAGCTTTGTCCCCTAGCAACAGCTCTCTGCAAGTTCCACTTATAAATCAATGCCAGCTAGATTCAGTGAGTGGAAGGGACTGAGATATTAAATTCTCTCTTGGTCAAACAAATTTTTGTTTTTTATTCACTTGATTGTTAATTTTTTAAAAAACTTTCATTGTCTATTTTTCTCTTTCTTCTCAGTGCTCTACAAAAACCTTAAGTTTTAGATCTTGAAGTGCTCTTCGACATCATATGAATCAGCACAAGCCAGAGACCTGGAAGATTTAAAGAGAAGTGGGTGTTGCAGTAACAACTAAAACAGCATTAAAGCACTGTAAATGTGATAGACAGCTGTCATGTTTGTATAATACAAATGATGTTCTACAATATTGATCTCCAGATAGCCTATGTCTTTAGGGAACCAATTTTGCTGAGCATGGTTCGATGGTACTGTGACGCTGTAGCTACATTATGGTTTCCAAAGGTATTAGGGTAAATTATGTTTTGCCCAACTTTCTAAGCCTGCGGGCGCTATGAGAGCAGGGCTAGATATTCATTTTGCCAGATCTTTAGCACTTACTCAAATATTATGGATTCAAATGTTTCATTCATGATTAAGGATAAGATTATGTCATGGAGATCATGGAAGTCACGGACTCTGAGACTTTCAGAGACCTTCATAACATTTTCCGCTTCAGCCCTGGGGCAGCAGGGCTGGAGCTGTAGGGCAGCAGGGGAGCCCCACAGCTGCCAGCCACCATGGGCAGTGAGTGCCGGACTGCCCCCCACCTTCCACAGCCCTCATCCCCCACTGCTCAGGCTGCAGTTCCCCCATCAGCGCCACTTTTGTGACATGGTGAAAAGTTCCAGAGTGGTAGCCATGTTAGTCTGTATACAGCAAAAACAACAGGAGTCCTGTAGCACTTTAAAGACTAACAAATTTAATTTCTGCAGGCATAAGCTTTCGTGGGCTGCATCCCATCTGACGAAGTGGGTTACAGCCCACGAAAGCTTATGCCTGCAGAAATTAAATTTGTTAGTCTTTAAAGTGCTACAGGACTCTTGTTACTTTTGTGTCAGTTTTTTTTTTTTAGAAAAATTCAAGGACAGATCACAGGCTTCCATGAATTTTTGTTGATTGCCATGACCTGTCCCCGACTTTTGCTAAAAATAACCATGACAAAACCTTAACCTTATTCAATATGTAAGATTATAACTTATTTTCTCCTGGCTCCCAGCCCAGTTCTCTTTCTCTCAGGTTAAAGGGTACTTTAATAGGGAAAAGCAGGTGCAGGAAGAGGAAAATCCATTTTGCCGGTGTCTAGCTGAGAGCTATAACTCCATCTAGTTATCAGCAAATAATGCAGGAGGTTCAGTAGAGTCTAGAGATGTGCAGTACAAAGTGGCAGACTTTCTAATACACTTATGCAAATGGTGATGATCTGCAACTTACAATGAAGACAAATCTGGAATGATTTTCATGGGGATCATGAAAGGCACCTCTGTGATCCCAGGACCTCCCTCTTCATCCCACCAACCAGATTTCAAGTTTCTACTTCAAACCTCTGAGGCACTAAAACTATTTTAATAAAAAAGCTGGAAAAATATTTTACAACATCAAATGACCTATCTTTCATTGATGTCCTTCTCAAAACAGAATGAACCTCTTGGGATCAAACTCTCCAGAAAATTCTGAGAAACACGACAAGTAGGGACATTTTCCACCATAAAAGTTAAAGTTTTGACAGTTATAGGCAACTCAAAGGAACAGGACTGGGAAAACTGTTAAGCGACCTTAACAAATATCAGTTATAATTATATCTTTGTTTGGCTACAATACTTTCCTGCATCAAATATAATATTCTGCCCTGTGTTGGCACAGAAGGAACATTTAAGTCATTCCCTTCTATTTCTTTCTTAGAAAATATGAAAAAAAAACTCCCACAAAGATAGAAGTTTGCCATGAAAAGAAGACAAAATCCCACTTCCAAAAAGGAGCAAGAAATTTCCTTGCACCACAAAGAATTCCATTATTCTTTCGGTTATTTGATCTTCTGCCCAGTGCCAGGTACAAAGCTAATTACCCATTCTGCACACCCTTCAGCTGTAAATATTTCAAAGCTGACTTTTATGTCCCTTCTCCGTAACAAAGTTACAACCTGCGGAATATTTGTAACCTAGAGAGCTCATTGTAAAGATTTAATGGCCTCGGTCCCAGAAAGGAGTGGTTCTCAAGAAATCAATTTTGGTTCGTTATGGCAGATTAGATTTAAATTCAAAATTTAAAAAGAAAAAAAAAAAGTCCCTAGTTTTTATTTTAAAAGAATGTATCACTTAGAGAAGTGCTAATGGGGTTGGAGTCATGGTTAATCAAAGCCAAGAAACCAAGTAGAAAATAGTTGACTTTAGTACGAACTAAATGCAACTATATGAGCAAAGTGGAATGGGAGCATCTTTCTAAGCCAGTGAGAGTGCATTTGAGATGCACTTAGTACTGACACGAGTCAGTTTACAAAGATGTCTATAAGCCACCTTGATGCTTCACCTTGTTCCAGGGGCCAGTTGGTGGGTCAGTCCCTGACATAAAGCAGGGCTTTAGGGCTGCTCTGCTTTGTGGAAGCTGCAAGTGGCTTCCAAGGGGCCATTCTGGAAGCCAGGGAAAACCTTTCCCCTTTGACCATGCCCCATGTGCTGGGAGCAAGGGTAGTGAGGGGCTGCCACTTGAGAATCCCCCACACAACAGGAATCCTCTAAAGGCTATATCCAGAGGTCACTCAGATTCAGCTCTGCATGTATAGTCCAGTTGCACAGAAACTTCAGTCACTCAAAGCTCTCCAGCCAAGGCATCAGTTTCCAAGAACCAATGCTCATGGAATGACCCACGTCCTGAGGTGTTACCTAGAAACTACTGAACTTGCTGGCATTACTAACTCACTCTTTCATATGTATCACATATTAATGCAATCCTTGCACACAATGCTTTGAACTTGCTGTAATGTACATTATTTCTTAAGGATTTAAAAATACTCCAGGAAGGTGCAAACTTAATAGAAAATCAATTTGTATATCCAATATGTCACTGGTGATTCTGCAATTCTGGTTGCCCCATCTCAAAAAAATATATATATTAAAATTAGGAAAGGTGCACAGAAGACCAGTGGAAATGAATAGGGGTATGGAACAGCCTCCATATGAAGACAGATTAAAATGAACTGGGAATAGACAATTTAGAGAAGATATGACTAAGGGGGAATGACAAAAGTCTGTAAAATCATGAATGGTGTGGAGAAAGTGAACGGAAGTTTTATTTGCCCTTTCACATAAGAGAACTAGGTCACCCAATGAAATTGACTGGCAGCAGGTTTAAAACAAGCAAAAGGAAGTACTTCACACAATTCACAGTAAACCTGTGGAACTCCTTGCCATGGGATGTTGTGAAGGGCAGAAGCACAACTGGATACAAAAAAGAATTAGATAAGTTCATGGAGGATCAGTCCATCAATGGCTATTAACCAAGATGATCTGGGATGCAACCCCTAAATCTCCAATTGGACGAAAGGGGACAGATCACTTGAAATTGCCCTGTTCTGTTCTCTCCCCCTGAAGCATCTGGCACTGACCATTGCCAGAGACAGGACACTGGACTAGATGGACTATTGGTCTGACCCAGTATGGCCATTCCTATGATCCTATGCAATAGTGTAAAGGGTATCTAAATTCACAGACAGCTGGGGGCAAAATTCTGTTCTGTTAGCACTGTGCAGCTACAGCGGGATTGCATCAGTGTAAGCAGAAAAATGGTGGAGGGAGGAAACAACTTTCCTGTTAAGGTGAAAGACATGGTCCCATGGAAAATCTTTTACACTGGAGCTGCAGCCATCCATCCCAAGGAAAAGCATACATCAGCCCTATCTGAGACAAAGCAGACTAAAGACAAAGCATGTCTAAATTGGATGCAGGCTTCTGCTGTGCACTGCTTGGCCTCTGTGTAACCATGCAGTCAAAGCAGCAAAGATCATCTGGAGAGCTGATTCATAAGATAAATGATGCAGCTAAGGTCCGATCCACAAAATCATTGGAACACAACTGCAGGGGAAGTTCTGGGGAAGGACAGAAGTGGAAAGGACAGTACTACGCACCACTCCAGGAAGATTGTTTGTTTTATTATCTGGGATCAGAGCTGAGTTTTCTGTGAACTTCTGACTTATTTGAACTGGCTTCTCTTTTATTGTGTTTGCTCAGCGGTCGTATTCTGGCAAGTGAGGGTACTGGTAAAGATGTTCAGGGGAACAGCAAGTTCTATACTAATAGTGAGACTATTCACAGATTACTGTTGTTAATTATTTGTCCTGTGGTAGTGCATTCAAGTTCCCAGTCTGCACTAGGGCCCTATTGTACTAGGCACTGTACAAAAACATAAGTGAGACTGTCCCTGTCCTAAAGAGCTTGCAATCTAAATATCAGATGAAGCAGCCAGGGCAGCCAACAACAGATAAGGGAAGTGCCAGGTAAGAGTGCTCAGCCCATTGGAGACTCTGAAAATTGCCGTCAAGCTCTCACCCATTTCACCTCTTGTGCTCACTGAGAGCATGTCTGCACTGTTGGAGCTTGTACCCATGCCAGCTTCCATCTAACTAGTACAGCTAAAAACAGCAGTGAAGACACAGCCACACAGGCTGTGCAAACCCAGCTGGAACTCGGAGTATGTCCTCGTGTGGCTAGCCGGCCCCAGAGTCTGTGCCACCACAGCTTCACTCCAGGTCTTGCCATGTTAGCTACCCATGGCAGCTTGGGTAGACATGCCTGCACTAGCTGTAATCACACATCGGACTGCAGCATAGACATTCCCTCCAAAGTACAAAGTTCTGCTACTTCACAGGAAATGCTTCTTCCCATTCTCCCTGTATAACATTAAGGGAATGTATTGCTTGTAAAAGATAGGAGTGCTGGTGCCTGAAAGCCATTGTGTATCCATTCAGCAGCTACCATACAGGCAAACATGTGCCTCAACCCTTCTTTGGAGGAATTACTGTTAGTGTGGAGAAGAAGGTTCAGACTCCAGTGTCCTTGATTTCTCTTCAAAAGGTAACTCAATTCCCTGAGCCGCCCACTTCCTTGTTTTATTGTATCTGAAAATGGCAGTTCCTGTTCCACTAATGGCCTGGCAATAAGATTTCAAGTTCCATAGATTTAAAGTAGAAAGTTCAAATGAAGTTCAGACTGCAGGAAATTAGCTTTGCCATTTACATTTGTTTGAAACTCTCTGTAAAGGGCTGGCACTAAGTGGGCAGGTAGCACCCTGCTCAAAGAGCACTAGTTCCTCCGAGATTGTTTCTCCCTTCAGTGTGCATGCATGACTCCCATTGCTGGTGGTGGGAGTTACTCACATGGACTGAGAAGAGAACAAACACCTTGTTTAAAGTCAGTAAGTTTCCTCTGTGTGTGTGTCTAACTCCCATTAATGTTAACAACAGCTCCACTTACTATATACTTTGTGAGGAGAATAGGCTTCTAAAATCGACTCCTCCAGGAGTTCTGCAGCAACTTCCTATCATAAAAAGATAGGTACTATGTACCAAATGAGAATAGAACTCAACATGCTTCACTTCACGCAGAGCAATAAAGAGAGGGCACACGCAGAGGCAGCATTTAAGGAAGTCTGTACCCTGAGAGCATCATTGGAAGAGGCAAGGCGTAGTGGGAGCAGTGAAGCAGAGGTAAAAGCAATTGGGGTAGCTGGGACTGCAACAGTCTTGGGAAGGAAGGAGCGACATACTCAGTGGAGCAATTAAAACACTTAAGACGGTGTTGCTGTAATGAGAAAATCTCCACAGGTTTAATGCCTAGATATGGGTCAGGCCAATGGCAACATCACGCTGCCCTGGTGAATTCTATGCATGTCAGAGTACAGGACTTTCAGGTAGTTCAACTTTCAGGTTGGTAGAGAGAAAACTGAGCAGCATTAATGTTGCTAACAGCAATTAATTTTCTATAGAATTGGCTAGCAGCATTCTCTTTGGTGTAAGATCTAGGGTACCAATTGATCTGGGGTAAGTAACTGGTCGATTGGGACTGGGAGCAACCTAAATGTGATGTGATTTTTGGTGTAAGTGGCCTTTTATCCAAGTCCAGCTTGTCTGGGTGGCTAGACAGACCAGTAAAACTAGTATTGTGATCCAGGGGAGTTCACATTTGTTACTGGCTTGGTGGAATCTAATTCTAGAACACACCACCATTTTGGGATGTCTGCCCTGTTTTCTGACTGTCTGCCCTGAGATAGGCACTCACAGTTGTGAGTCACTCTAGACAGAGTGACAGAGGATTTTTATTTTAAAATAGTTTCCAATATTTTACTCTGAGATTTATAAATAAGTATGGGATTTCATACAGCAGATGGGGAGAATGCAGAAATACAAAGTGTGGAGAAAGATAAAGAAGAGCAATACTCACTGTACCTCTGTTGGTTTAAGAAACTGGATGTATAAAAGCATTTAAATGCTGGCAAAGACAATTCCATCCTTCACAAAACGCCATTTAGACTCATAGACTTTATGGCCAAAAGGGACCATCATGATCATATAGTCTGACCTCCTGCACATTGCAGGCCATAAAACTTCACCCATCCACTCCTGTAGTAGACCCATAACCTCTGGCTGAGTTGCTGAAGTCCTCAAATCAGGATTTAAAGACTTCAAGTAACAGAGAACACACCGTTTACACTACTTTAAATCTGCAAGTGACCTGTGCCCCATGTTGCAGAGGAAGGTGAAAAAATCCCAGGGTCTCTGCCAATCTGATCCAGGGAGAAATTCCTTCCCAACTCCAAATATGGTGATCAGTTAGACCCTGAGCATATGGGCAAGACCCACCAGCCAGACACCTGGAAAAAAATTCTCCGTAGTAACACAGAGCCCTTTCCATCTAGAGTCCCATCACTCACCGTGGGAGGTATTTGCTGTTAGCAGCCGCAGATCGGCTACATGCCATCATAGGCAGTCTTGTTATAAACTCCATACACTGAACAAGTTCAGTCTTGAAGCCACTTAGGTTTTTTGTCCCCACTGCTCCCCTTGGAAGGCTGTTCCAGAACTTCATTCCTCTGATGGTTAGAAACCTTTGCCTAATTTTGAGCCTAAACTTGTTGATGACCAGTTTATATCCACTTGTTTTTGTGTCCACACTGGCGCTTAGTTTAAATAACTCCTTTCCCTCTCTGGTATTTATCCTTCTGATGTATTTATAGAGAGCAATCATATCTCCCCTCAGCCTTCTTTTGGTTAGGCTAAATAATTGAGTCTCCTCTCATAATAGGTTTTCCTTTCCTCATATTATCCTAATCGCCCTTCTCTGCACCTGTTCCAGTATGAATTCATCTTTCTTAAATATGGGAAACCAGAACTGCACACAATATTCCAGTCTCACCAGTGCCTTGTATAATGGTCCTAACACTTCCCTATTTCTACTGGAAATACCTCGCCTGATGCATCCTAGGATTGCATTAGCTTTTTTCATGGCTACTTCACATTGGCAGCTCATAGTCATCCTGTGATCAAGCAATACACCCAGGTCTCTCTCCTCCTCTGTCACTTCCAACTGATAAATTCCCATCTTATAGAAAAAAATCTTGTTAGTCCCTACGTGCATGACCTTGCACTCTGCACTATTAAATTTCATCCCATTTCTATTACTCCAGTTTTCTAGGTCATCCAGATCTTCCTGAATGATATTTCAGTTCTCCCCTGTATTGGGAGGTATTGCCAACTTTGTGTAATCTGCAAATTTTGTTAACATACTCCCATCTTTTGTGCCAAAGTCATTAATAAAAATTTTAAATAAGATTGGTCCCAAGACCAGTCCCTGAGGAACTCCACTAGCAACCTCCCTCCAGCCTGACAGTTCACCTTTCAGTATTACCTGTTGTAGTCTCCCCTTTAGCCAGTTCCTTATCCACCTTTCAATTTGCATCTTAATTCCCAGGTCCCTGGGCAAATACAACAGTTGTTGAAATAAGAGTTTATGGAACCAAGAAGGCTTCCCCATAGGTGTCTAATATAGTAATTACAAAGTAGAATTTAGGGTAGTTGTTGTTTACTGAGTACCGACAATGTGCTTGGTAGGGTAAAGAAAAGGAAGAAGAAAATGGGGCAGGGACCAAAGAGTTTATAAACTGAAAGACAATTCAGACACACAAAGACTATTGGATTAACATTGCAGGGCTTCAAGGAAGAAATGGGTTTTGATGAGAGAGTTAAGAGGAGAGGGTGGATGCCAGCAGCACTAGGATAAGACATGAGTGGTTTACCAACATACATCTTCCCCTTTTTCCCTGTGCTCTTCTCCCTTGGCTCAAAGGTGGGTGTGATATTTCTAATATGCATTGTACTTATTAAGCTAAATTGTGCTCTCAGAACCGGTATTGCATCAGAGTCAAGGAGACCAGAATTTGCCCCACTGAGTGAAAGTTATACTGCATACATAATTTGAGAGCATATTGCAAGTATTAATTCAGCCTCCCAGAATACCTGGGAGGGTAAATGGGATTTTGCTAGAGAAGGCATTTTTGGCTATGCAGAACAACAAATTCCCTTCTCTCTTTCCATCCCAGCACACATACACACTTACCTGTTGCAGGAGCTGAGAGAGGACGTACAGTCACCCTGTGCTCCTGCAAAGAACTATAGAATGGCTGGTCTCATTCTGGCCCATGTTGCCAGATTGTGTCCTGTAAATCTGTGCCCATATGGAAGGCAGGGGTCACCTGTCTACATGGCATTTTACACCCCCTTCTGTTTTCCCAGACCCCATGGAAGTCTCTCTGTGGGACCTAGTGATCTGGTAGGAAGAGGGATGGGGCTGGGAAAAGAGGATGTAACTGAACCTTCATGAAACACGAAGTTGAGCTGGCTTCTTTCTGTGTAATACCCTTTCAAGGGGCAGGAGCAGAAGAGAGGAAAGCATGAGGCAGATTCTGTGAAAACCATGGGTTTCAGGGGCCAAAATCCTCTTTTTCTTGCCACCGAGAGGGCAATCCCCACCCCAATGGAAAAATGCACAGGAGACTTTTAAAAGTAATAATTAAGATATCAAATGTAAATTTTATTTCATTAGCCTACCTGAACTAATAATGCTAAATTATTGTGAAAGTCTTTGGTATCTTACATAAGCATAAATAAAAGATCAAGCTGTGGCGGCTGCTTGAGAAAGGGGATAGAATTATTTTTCTCTTTACCTCAAATAAACCCTGGGTTTGGTCTTTCTGAGCACGTAGGTAAGGTGGAAAACAATTTCGGTATTCAATGGTGCCCTCTGCTGGAAAGAAGAATAAATCAACAGGTTCAGCAATCCCGATCCTGCAGTTCTCACTCCAGCAAAACTCCCATTGACTTCAAGTTGCTGTTTTGCCTACATGCACACTGCAGGATCAGTACCATAGGGGTCTAGTGGCCATACTTTCATTGTTCTTCTTAAAATAAACAGCTGTTAGGTTCACTTAACATATGTTTGGAATAATCAGGACAATTACAACTATTGCTTATCTGTTCATTGATTACCAAGGCAGCAAATCACGGTTGCATTGACCACTCACAACTTAAACTTTATTTTTAATATCAGATTAATTCTGAAAAGGTATTCATTGAAATAAAAAGGGACTGAATGGTATTGAATGCTACCTGTTAGTGTTGTAACTATGAAACAATTAGATATACGTTGATCACATAGCAGTTTGTTTTAAGAATTAATCTGCATTTCAAGTGAGACAAATATTTTGATTTCCTGCAACACTCATTGGAGGTCACTAGGAGAAATTCATCCTTGATGTGATTCCATTGAATTCAGTGGAGTGACACCAGAATGGATTTGATCTGGTATGCTTAATATCTATTAAACTAAGACTAGTAGGAGACACATGGGTTTACATGAACTGTAAGTTACTTTGCACACTCAGATGTTTCTGTGCTGCATCTTGGGTCCTAGTCCTGCCACGGAACTCCATTGGAGCAGACTTCTGTGCCTGCTCAGAGCCATTGACTTCCATGCAACTCCACTTGTTCACAGGGAGCTTGCACACACACAGGGTCAAGGTCTTAGATTGTAAAATTTGGGTTAATTTAATGTGCAATACAAATCATTAATGGTAGCAGTACCAAAAGCTAGGAAATCGAGAGCAAATTAATCTTCACAAATGTGTTAAGTATTGCGAGAAGGGAAAAGATGGGAGGGGAGGAGGAACACAGTGATATTTCTTTGACTGTGAGATTGATTGATGCTGCGTTTGATATTTTTGTGGGCTTCAGCATACACTGTACATCCAGCTTGTTTCAGAATATTGTGCATAGTGTCTGAGGCAGACTGCAATTCTAACACTCAATTGCTGGTGCAGAAGGTCCACTTTCCTATCTCACTTGCAGGATTGTTTTCTCACAGCGTTCCTTTCAGATTTTGTGGCTGACATGAAACAGTTAAGTTTTAAAAGAATCTTTAGAAGGAAACCAAACAGTGACTTTCTCCCCTATTCTTCATTTTAAGACTGGAATTTACTATTGTAAGTGGTCTACAAATTGACAAGTGACCTAGAAATGGGATCAATAGTTTCCACCCACCACCTCCCATCTACACTGGCTGTACTTGATCTCCAGGCCTCCCACATTGCCCCGGTAAATGAAAATGGAGGTCATATTTATTGATTAAATATTTCTTATCTTTCCCTCTTGTTCTCCCATTCCCAATTCTGACAACCAAAAAAATCAGTTTTTAAATGGCTGCATTATAGTTTCAACCCATGTTTGGTGGTGTGCTGGCTTTTTGTGTCCTGTGCTGTTGGAGTGCATTAGCCAATGCAGAAGAATGGGGGTATTGGCAAAGAAAAGGCGTAGGGCTTCTTGTAATTAAGCCATGTCCTTGTCTGTACCTTTAAAGGTCTTGTCACTTACATTGAAGGAGCTCTTTAGAAACATTTTCTGAGCCTTTTTAGTTCACAATTTGGACAGACTGAGCATCTAAGTAGCAGTTCAAAGGATTATGCCTGTTTCTTACCTGGATACCTTTCCGGGATGTTGGTTTATTTTAGACCCTTCTTGTAAAAGTGTCTCTTAAATTGAGCTGCCTTTTTTACAACTGTTGCAATTCTCTCTTCTCTCCCTGAAATTAGATGTACTGACAAGCAAACATCAGACCAAAAGGAAGCACAAATAGCCCCATTTATCTGAATCCAACACAGAATGTAACACGGGATAGCTATCCAGTCACCAACCATCACTATAGCGATATGATGTATTATAGGCAAAAACAATGCATGATCTGTAGAGAGAGATTAAGGACAGAAATTCCGTTTCTCAAAGGGTTTTGAGATTTTGGCTTTCTTTCAGGTCTCTACAAAGAAAAATTCCAAAAAACTTTTTTCACTACTGACCAACCAACGTATTTCAACTTGGACTTTATAACTTTTTCTATTATAATATAATACAAAATAAAACCATTCAAAACAGTCTCTTCAAAATTAAAAATTGAAACATTTCATTCCAAAAGTGTTGTAATGAGACTTTGGATATTTGTCACAACTTTTTTTTTTTCCAGTTTTTTCTGAACCAAAATTTTGGCAAAACTGATTTTCTTTTCCACAAAGCATTTTAATTTTAATGGAATGCACTTTGGTGTGACTGATAAGCTTTTGCCCAGGATATCACCCTCTTGAATTGTGTGTAGGAGCTCATTGTAGAAAACATGCAAAGGTTTATGTGTTGCGAGATTGTATGTAACATCTCTAGTGAGTAGATCTGACTAACGAAAACCTGGAAAGTGTTATGACTTCAAATGACTATTTGAAATAATGTGAACTTTTAAAGTTAAGTGAGTTTCCCAGAAAATCTCTAAGTGGAGCCTGGAAATTCTAAGTGGAGCCTGGAAATTCTCTGGTAAAACAGGAGAGAGATATGGGTTTCCACCCAAGAGAAGTGACAGGTGTGAGCTGCAAACCAAAGAGTAGGACCATGAAGGGGAAATACAGGTGCAGTTGCCCTGAGCAGTCACAAATGGATCTGTCAAATTTTTTCATCCAGCTCTAATGATCTTACTACAACAGAAAATGGGAGCATCAGTTTGTGCCCTGACTTGGTCTTTGCACAAATAAAGGACTCGATTCTGCCATCCCTACTGCCATCAAGCACTTCCTTACTTACGTGAACAGTGCCATTGATTCTACTGGGTCTTGGTTGGGGCAGCAGAATCAGTTCAAAAATGAATGTTTTATTTCTAAAATGATTATCAAAACTATTTCACCTTAATCACGAAAGAAAATAAAGAACCACTCTTTAATAGACCAATATTCAGCATATATTAAAATCCCCCTTTACTGTCTCATGGGTACTATAATAATGCATTCTTGATCCTGAAAACCTCCGTTTGATGTTACTTCTATTTAAGAGAGATTTTTAGGGGGAGTAATTAAGCCAAAGCTGTCAGCCTCTCTTCTCAAGGCTGTTTTGCAGCAGGGGTTTTTGATAGAAGAACAGTAGGTCTGCAAATTAGCTTGTCTTTCATCATGATAATCTCAAAATCAGTTACACGAGTGTATTGAATAAACAAGTTGAACACTTTTTTTTATAGTGAATCTAGTTCTCATGAAAGGCACTGGGCTGGTTGAGCTGGTGATGGATGTCCTTGATTTCCTTTTCCAAGCACAACATGGGCATCGCACCCCCTTATAAAACACAAAACAGCTTTTACATTCATTCAGCGCCCTAAAGCTCTGTTCCTGTGAGGCATACAGCTGGGCTGATACATTATTCTTTTCCCCCATGAAAAGTGGTAAAAAATTATTTTAAAAATAGGATATTTCCTATGAAAATGTCTCTTGTCAAATGTTATTTATATATAATGTTTATATATCATCTACAGAGGAAGAGTGCAATGTCCTGGTTTCTCATTTCATCAAACAAAGCCTATTTTATAACTATAAACTATCTCTTCAGCACATACCACTGTAGTGAGTAAAATTTGTCGGTGTTTCCTGGGAACTGATAGTTCAGTGGAACAAGTGCTCAGCATGCTGGATAGCGTCTGGAATGAATAGAAGTCAAATGGGTGTAGATCTTATAAACCATGTTCTTTTGCTTCACATGATACTTGTTCACAGTTCCATGATACATTTTGTTCAGAAGGCTCAACTACTAGAAATAATCCTCCACTCTGAGCCATCTGCCCATATCACTACTAAGTCTGAAACTGGTACTGGCGACACCAGAACATTTTTTTTTAAAGTGCGCCTTTTGTAGGAATATTATCAGGTCCTAAAAAAAGGGCATCACAAAAGCATCCTGGATTTTTACTCTGAAAATATTAATACTGATAGCAAATATGGTCTCCGAGGAAGTTCTGGAGACAAGTGCTACCTGCATAGAGACTGTGCTTCACCACTTAGGGCATGTCTACATTGCAATTGGAGGTGTGATTGCAGCATGTGTAGACACACCCGAACTAGCTTTGATCTATCTATCTGGGTACCATTTGCAGTGAAGTATGGTAGCACAGACTTCAGCACAGGATAGTCATTTAAGTAAGCACCCAGGGTCCTGACTGGGTTTGTACAGCCCACGCTGAAGCCCATGCTGCTGCAGCTTCACTAGTACTCACGCTAAACTAGATTAAAGCTAGCTCAGGCATGCCTACGCATGCTGCAGTCACATCACTGATTGCCGTGTAGATGTATCCTAACTCTTGGGAGCCTCTTCTCCCCTCTGTCTGCCAGGCAGCTTGACTTAAATGGAGTGAGATCTGCTCCTGGAGCTTGCCTGCTGAATGCAGATCTCAGGGGGATGATCAGATGCTTAATCCTTATCTGAAGACAACCTATTATCCTTAAAGGTTTTCACTCCAGAGCACTCAAAAGAGTAAATACTGTTCCTCCCCAATCACTTGGTTAAACATTCACCTTCTCAAATCCCCTTCGCCTCCTTCAGCTCCAAATCCTAATCCCTTTGCTTTCTTTTCTCCTGTGTAGCGGAGGAAGAAAGTTGGGTGTAATTTTGTGAATGTAAACACATTGGTTGCCATGGGAGCTGGAGTGGAGCTGTGATTACTGCCTGCAGTTACCTCATTTGCCGGGAGGCTAATTATCTTCCCTGGTAGCTCTAATTCAAGGCAGAATGAACACAATGTTAAAGCAAGTTCTTGCTTTTGCAACTGGAAGGCTGGCCAGGGGAGGTGATCCACGGTGTACTGCAGTTCATCTCATATAGATGGTTAGAATTGCATGTGTTATATGGGGCTGGGTTAATTGAAAGAGGAGGAAGCAAAACGGGAGAGAGAGAAAGCAAGTCTGTGTATAGAATATTGTATATAAATAAAAGGCACGTGGCAAAATATGGGCTGTATCAGGGGCTGGAGTCCTTGGAACTTAGGTCCAGATCTTCAGTGGCATTTAGAGGTCTAACTCCCACTGACGTGTTTTTATTTTAGGTTTTTTTAGTTTTTAGTTTTTTAGTCATTTTTAATTTTAAGTTCAGGTTCGCTAAAGTACTCTATCACATGCTTAAGTAATTCAGTGAGGATGGAAAGACATACACATGAACTTATAATTAAACATCTGCTGAAATCCTATTAACATTAAGCATGCGTGCTTTCCTGAACTGGGGCCTTAATATGAACATATACCTAGAGAGGCCGAAGACATCTTACACATCAGAAAATTAAAGATGTGCATTAAAGTACTTATTTGAACAAGTACATAAAGGCTAATTATTTTAATATGACTAATGTACCTAAATGACTCTTCCCTCTTGTGAAACCACTGCTGGCCGATCAGATTCCACCTCTTATTTAATGCATTTTGTAAATATATTTATTTTTAAAATGGGTAGGGAACTAAATTTGGATAGAACAAGCTGAAGCTGAGCTGTGGACCTGCATTACAAGACATCTCCTTCTATATACTACTGTGATAGCCTCAGATTTTCAAAGATATCTAGCTGCCTAAAAATACAGATAGGCACCTAGTATAAATTACACAACTGCCTAAAAGAGTTAGGCAGCTGTTAGGATTTTTCAAACACTCCTAAGCAGGTTAGATGCTTAGTTGCTATTGAAATCAATGGCAATTCAATGCCTTGGGACTAGTGGCCAGATTTTCAAAGGTATGTAGGCACCTAAAGATGTAGATAGGCAATCAGCTGCAAGTCATAAGCGGCTATAAAGGTTTAGTACAGCCAGTATGTAAAACATATTGCTGATATAACATGTATCTCCTTGTGCAAGGAAATGAGCTCTAATGTCAGTAGAGCTAGAGGTTCATTAAGTCGCATACAGTGTGATTAATTCCTTACCTTTTTATGATCGGTTAATATGATTCAACATATAAATGATGTGTTTTAAAGAACACCATTTAGTTTTTATTGTACTTCTCATTACAGAATATTCTCAAGAGATTAGAAAACAAACTTCAGCAAGGAAGTAGGAAACTCTCCAGACACCTTGTTGTCTAATTGAATTAATCTCTGAGGTACAGCACATAGATAATTATTTTAGTGGGGAATGTAATGGATTAATCTGGTGAGACAGTTCAAACACAGTTTAAGTCTTTCCTAATTAAATCAGCAGAGAGGAACTAGAATGAGTTATTAAAATGTATTGGGGAAAGTTCTTTGAGTAGCAAGAGGATGGTTCAAAGATCCAGATAACTGATAAAGCTTTACAGAAGACATTGTGCATCCACTGGGGAGCTAAAATGTTTTACTGAAATGGGCATTGATTGGTTAAAGCACCAGGTTTCTGGCCTCAGTGTTATCTGTCTGCAGTAAGCTGTGGCTTTTCTGCTTGTTATTCTTTCTTTGGGAAGGGTGGAAGAAGGAGAAGTGTCTGCCCACGCCAATCCCAGCGGAAGACTGCAGCCTGACAAACTGGCACCTAAGGTACTGGGGCAGTGAATGTGAGCTGGGCTATTAACGTCTGTGAGTTTTCTGTTTTTAATACGACGTTCTTTTCCTCATTTGTGCTTAGCTCTTACACAATAAATTGCTGCAAGCTTATGAACAGAATAGCAACAGGTGCACATTCACTGCTACTGGGTTTCATGTGCATTTTGGGGCTGGAAATATTTTCGATGGATCTATTTTTATTTTATCTGCTAACTTCTGACACTTTGGGTTTGTCAGTTCTGCCATGTGTCATTCAGGGGGAAGGGGAAACTAAGTCAAATTGATGCATTACAGCCAGCCCTGGCGCAGCTGTCATGTGACTGGTGCAGTCAGTCAGATTGACACTCCCAAATCACTTTACATTTGAAACCCAGTTGAGTTTGCCACCTAATTGTTTTTTTGTTTTGTTTTGTTTTTTTAAATCCCTACACTACTGGAGGAAGAAGCAACATTAAAAATGTGTTGATGCAAGATGTCCGTGCCCTTAAAACTTTGTTATGAAATTCCTTAATCTGACATTAAGAAACTCAACCCTGGAGATCCTTTAAGTCATAGAAACCTATCCTTGGAATGTCGTTTTTATAAACCCTTGATCAATTGTTCATGTAAGTTCTGCCCCAAACAAAGAACATTTAAATCCTCATGAGGCAGG
This sequence comes from Emydura macquarii macquarii, assembly GCF_026122565.2. Classification (NCBI taxonomy): domain Eukaryota; kingdom Metazoa; phylum Chordata; order Testudines; family Chelidae; genus Emydura; species Emydura macquarii. The sequence continues at coordinate 6,715,066 of NW_027133667.1, forward strand.
AAGAATGCTTTTTTTCCACTCTGATTTACTGAATCTTTTTTTCTTCCTGCATGTAAAAAGCAATAAGCTAGACCCATAGCTGGTATATATTAGCGTTACCTCGATTTACTTCAATGTACCCTGCTGAGTCGTGGCATGAATGGGAGAAACTGAGACTCATTCAGCTTTTATGATTGCCGAACGCCATTTAGAACTGGAAATACTCAATGAACCTAAGTGGGTTTGTCATTCAGCATGATCATGGGCTTCAACCCATACTTGTGAAAGTTCAGCACATGTGATAGGCTGAAGGTTGGTAACAGAGTTGTGAATTAGTGAGCATAATTTCCCCACCAGCATCCATCAAGATCATACACGTCCATTCATGATAACCCCCGTGGGACACCTAAGGTAAAAGGTGACACTCCTGACATTTAAGGTCCATCAGTGGGGGGTAACAAAGGGCTGCTGGTTGGAGGTACTCCTTAGAAGCCCAAAATCACTGAATTCTATGTGCACATGTAATGGTTGATTCATTTCCAATCCCTTTGAACCAAATAGCAAGGTTCAGTTGGCAAATGGTGTTTATTGCTTCCACCATAAACACCACTCTTTAATTATCTTTAGGCACTCTTGCTTTTGGAGAGTTCACATTCAGAAATATTTGTTTTTTTCCCCACAGTGTTTTGCATGATTTTTCCCAGTACTGCATTTTAAAGCATAGGTGAATAGTGACAGAAATGTGCGATTCCATTTTGCAAGTTCTTGGATACCTTCCCATTGCCTTGGGAGTTGGGACAGCTAGTGCATGTCCTCAGACTAGATGGGAACATTGTCACCTCCTACGGATCTACCCTTACTTCTGCAAGCCCCTTTTATTTACTATGGACGTTAGTTGTGGTTATGGATTGATCTGCAACATCATCATAATTAATACCTAGCTCTTACATAGCACTTTTCATCAATTGAATAGCACACTGTATTTTTTTTTTTTAATTGTATTGTTTGGTTCATTCCTCTTTTCTACTGCTGAAGACTTCAATACATTTTGATTACCTGGCCATTCAGGATCACCTTGAGAACATTTGCCCACAATGTATTATTTAAATCAGACACTAGGCCACCAGCTGGCCTATCATCAAAATAATCGCATATAATTTGTTACATTGTCCAATAATTTGTTATTCTACACCTCTGATTACACATTCAATCTTTTCACTTATGACTATTTATTATGTCTCTTTCCTTTGATCATTTAAAACCTTCTGAGATGCTGCCTATGAAGGGGGAGCGGGGAGCGTGGGAAGAAGTGACCAAAATTCTAATAAGACCCAGGATGATCCTGCATACCAAAAGGAGCAAAAAAGGGCATTACCCCTCCACAGGACTTCCAGCAGTATCTCATTCCATTTCATCACCTGATGACAAATTTCATATTGTGTTGATTACAACCAAAGGGAAAATTGCCCATATTATTTAATCATATGCACACAGGGTATGCTCCTGCTCACTTATTTAAAGTGAAATCAACTTTTTCCCCCCAGTCTGCTGATATTTATTGTGCAGATTTTCCTTTATGGTAGCTGCTGCAACTTAACAACAGAAAAAGAGACAGAACATTAAAAAATCATTGAATCCCTGTGAAGCAGTCCAAGGCATCTAGTTACCAGACAATTGTGGTTTCTTTGTCTGAAAAATTGTATCCTCTTACTAAAGTCAGCTATCGTAATAGTTTAATCAGTCATAACCCTGACATACACATCCTCTCTTCCATCTTCCTCACCACCACCATTCCTACTACAAAGCGTCAGCCATGACTGTCTAGAGTCCTCATTTTTTAACTGTTTTAAATTTTTGTCTATCTTTTGTATAGTAGGGGTACACTATAAATATGTTATTATCCAGAGAGAGAGGGTGATCTCGTGGTTAAGGCGCTAGACTGGAATTCGGATCTGGGTTGAATTTCCAACTCTGCCGGACTACAGATGTACATAGGTGCCTAGTGGGATTTTCAACAGCTCCTAAATGAGCTAGGTGCTTAACTCCCATTGACTTTCCTGAATGCGACGCCCACTGCATCAGAAGAAAACCCCTCACTGTCCTCAGTGACTTTTGGATCAGATTCTGTATCTCTATGCCTCGTTTTCCCACCTGTAAAATGAGTCCAGAAATGCTTTCCTCCCACACTTTGTCATCTCCATTTAGATTGTAAAATCTTTGGAGCAGGTCCTGTTTTGCTATGAGTTTGTACAGCACCTAGCACAATGGGTTGATCTTGGCTGAGGCTGTTAAGGATATGTCTACAGTGCAACAACAGAGTCGTGGCTGACCTAGGTCAGCTGACTCAGCCTCATGGGGCTTGCACAGCAGGGGTAATTGCAGTGTAGATGTTTGGGCTCAGGCTGGAGTCCAGCTCTGAAACCCTGCGGGGGGCGGAGTCTCAGGGTATGTCTACCCTGCATGCCAGCTGACTTGGGCTTGTGGGCTAAGGGGCTGTTTCATTGCAGTGTAGATGGTTAGACTCAGAATCTAGGACCCTGCAAGATGGGAGGGTGCCAGAGCTTGGGCTGCAGTCCAAGCCTGAACATCACCACCGCAATTTTTAGCCCTGCAGCCCAGTCAATTGACCTGGGTGCTGAGACTCAGCACCACAGCATTTGTATTGCAATATATGTGCACCCTAAGTCCTACTGTTATACAACTAAAACTTAATTGTGACCCATGTATCCATGTATTCTTTAAATAGTCTCAAATTCCTATTAACATCAATGGTAATTGCATGGGAGTATCAAGAGGGAAATGGTCCATGACACTGCACTCGGTAATTCACAGTATGGGCCTCTTGTAGGCTATAATTGGAAGGATTCATATTTGGCAAGAAGTAGGAATTTAAGATCTCACGCCTCTCATCTCATCTACTACACACTAAAGGCCATTTACTTTGGTATGTATGACTGAGTCAGCTCTTGATGAAATATCCGCACAAATTAGAAAGTTCCCTTCAAACTGTACATGTTGACTTTTCTGAATTATGCTTTTTCTTGACACATGGCTTACAGTTTCCAGTCTGACACATCATTGGCACACAGACCAACATAAATAGTGCTGGACCCAGCTTCCCTCAAATTTCACTGCTCTCAGTTCTACAAATGATTTGGTAAAGCTGCCTACATTATTAATATAGGAAACGATTTGTCACCAGGCTAGTAAATATTGAACTCCATGATTAGAATAAATTGGCATCACTTAAATGCAAAAAGCCTGACTAGCGCAAAAGATTAGCCATGAAGATACAGATAAGTAAATAATATTCTGTATTTATTGTGACAGTCTGTACCCTTATGTTCACCCTTTATGTTCACAAGACTATGTCAAATTTTGTACAAAATATGCCTTGTGAGATAGCATTTGAAAACTCATAATCTGTTGAACATTATTCTCCTGGTAAAATGTGTGGCAACATTGTATGTAAAGTTAAAAAATTCTACCCTATAAGACATGTTCCAAGTCTAGGGAAACTGTTTCAAACCAGTTCCCCAGGGACAAAAGGCTAGCCAGCACCTCAGTCAGGTTTCAACATAATCAAATGGACTATCACCCAGTTAAGTGGCCATTTTTGACAGGAAGAAGGGTGTGAGTGAGAAATTTACATCTTGGCAATGAAACAGCTGGAGGTTTCCATGCAAACAGACTTTCTGTTTCCTGAACCTTAGCTGGAGATGGTTTTCAAAGAGGAAAATAACTAAAAGAAGTGAGAACAGAGGACACAAATCATCTCTCCCTTCATCTCTAATCACAGCATCGACAACACTTGAAAGACAAAGGAAGCATCGTTGGGCTGGGGAGAGATCCTGACTGGAAGATTCAGCCCGTAAGAGTGCTAGAACATATGGTGAGAGAGACTTTCACATGGCATTCACTTAGCTTGTTAAATTAGGTATTTGTTTGCATTTTACCTTTTATTTCTCTGTAACCAATTCTGACCTTCTGCCTCATTATTTGTAATCACTTAAAATCTATCTTTCTATAGTTAATAAATGTGTTTTGTTCTATCTAAATCAGTGTGTCTGGACTGAAGCATTTGGGAAACTCCATTTGAGATAAGGTCTGTGCATATCATTTTCTATTAATAAAATGTATGTATTGTCCAGGAGGGTTACTGGGCAGTACAAGATGTGTGTTTCCGGGGTCCAGTCTGGGACTGGGAATTTGCTGGCATTGCTCTAATATAATTCAGGAGTGGCTGGCTAGAGCACTCACATAATACAGCCGGGAGTAATTTACATGCTAGAGGATGCATGTGAGCAGACCAGGAGTGTTTGCTTTCGTAGTGAAGCAGTGTAAAAGGCACCCCAGGTTGGAGAATTGAGGGGATGCAGCTGTTCAACATTCCAGATTGTACCCTGAGTGATGTCATGCTTATGTAGCATATTCTAGCCGACAGTCTCAAAGCACATTGTAAACGCTAATGAATCTTAGCCTTGCAGCCCTCTCTGGGGGATGGGGGATAATAGTCATCTATTTTCCAAATGAAGAAACATTAAGGGCATCTACACTAGGCAAAAATTGGTGTTGCTACAAAATGGTGGATGCAACATATGCATAATAAATGCTGTCTTGGTTTGCATCATCAGTTGGTTGCACCACTTCAGAGCAAGCCTTTAGAGCATGTGTAAGCCTGTAGCCAGGAGCTCAGAGTGAAGGGAAGCTCTCTGGTGATGCAAAGGGAAAAGTATCTTTGTAGAAAGAACAAGGAGAGTCCTGCAGCACTTGTTTTTGCTGTATACAGACTAACACGGCTACCCCTCTGGAACTTTTCACTTTGTAGAAAGAGCATCATTTACATAACCCAGTTCCATCAGTTGCACTTAGAAATCACCCTAACTGTACTTGGTAGGGAGGTGAAGTTGGAACTCTGTGACAGAGAAGAGGTCTCTCTCCATGGGGAGAGAAGCTCATTGCTAAGTAGCAAGAAGTCTGCTGTAGGGTCCTAGGTGCTCTGGACTTCCCCCAACTGAGGGTCCTGTGGCAGAAAGGATCCTTCAGCAGAGATTGATGAGTTGGTAGCACAGCTGAGGCAAGGTCCGAGCGGTCTTCCCCCGTCACTTAAACTGAAGTACAAAGCGGGGTCAGGTGGTGGCACCATCAGGAGGGATTAGGCAAGCAGTTTAAATAGGGCTAGGGCCAGATCTGTAGGCAGCACTGGTCTTAGATACTTGGATTACTATTACCACTTGGCCTGAGCTGTGAATGGGATTTGGGGTGGGTGGAGTGGAGGGGTGTGCCCAGGGAACTTTGAGCTGCCTGGCATTCACTGAGACTGGAGGGAGAGCGTTGATTGGAGTATAGTAGATTTAGGGAATACTCAAATCTTCGAGTGCTATGGTATTGCTGAGTTTTCCCCAATTCTATGACCCTGTTTTCCCTTGTTTTGCATATAGACTTGGCATGTAATAGGGGCCCACAGAGCCATGGACCAGTAAACCCCGGTTTAAGGAGAATCCCAGTAGGCAGGTGTTGGGAATCAGCTGATCCAGCAAAGGAGAAGCTAACAGTTGGCTTGGATTCCCAGCAGGAATATTTAAATGAGAGCACAGCTGTGGGAGAGGTAAGTAGGAAAAACAAACACTTCCCTCAGAAGCAGGGGGAGGCTACAACAGGGTAAGCCAGTCCTGAGGTTGAGGGACGACCTTGAGCTACTGGGTAGTCAAGGGCCCTGCAGGATCAGTCCAGGTCAGGACTATCACTTTTTTCCATATTTCTTACATTTGTGTGGCAGAAAAAAAGAGCTTGTGAAAAAGGTAAAGCAGAGTTTGGGCTGGCTGACTGTTTGTTCCCCAGCTGGTGGACAGGCCCACCAGATTACACATTGTACTTGGAGGAGGGGAGGGTCTGCCTGTTAAAGGCAACAGGAGGAGGAGGATTCATTTTTTTTCCCCAGGATTCTGGATGGGAAATAAGCAAGCTCTCCTCTTCAAGAGGGACCCTAGACACATTGAACCTGGTCCTTATTACTGCAGTTAACCACCTGGCAGAAAGGGACAATGGGAGCTAGTCCCCAGCAAGGACTCCTTGGTTCTATGGTAATACAAATAATAATAATAGTGACCCTTACAGTTGCGCCAGTGAAATGTGCACCAGTTTTCCCACACAATGCAATCACAGGCATTGCAGCTGAATGGTTCAGCCACTCCCCAAGTTCCAACCCACAGTGCAGTGCCTCATTGATCAGAGACTGCAAGCATACAGCAAGACACCCCCCTCACCTCAATAGCCTATGGGGAAGTACTACAGGAAGTTCCTTATCTGTAACAAAAAAGGCAAACCTACACTACAGGTAATTATAGCAGCCACCAGATCAACAGCAACCACTAGTGAGATCCTTGAACTTCTGTGCTAGGTTCCCACTGATTTTTTATTGTAATGCTGCTTCCTGCAGTGAAGAATTTTTATTGTACTTTTGGGGGAGCATTTATTCTTGTTTTCTGATGCTGAACTCAATACGTTTTTATTATCTGAATATTCAGAATCAGTGTGAGACTATCTAAATAACATTTTGTGGACAAATCAGACACTATGCACCCTGCTGGCCTGTCCCATGTGAAAAGCTGCAAGATGGACCCAAACTAATGTGTGATGGACCTGCTCAGAATCTGGCCTAGCAGCCAATCCAGGCCAATATCTGTCTCTGAAAAGACCTTGGTGTTCTACCTGCAAAATGCCACAGAGGCTGATGGAGTTGGACACTGAAGCCACTGCCAAGCAGTGCAATGATAAGAAAAAGGGGCTGAAGTGCAGTTCAGAAAGGCCCAGGATAATAACCAGAGTTTGGGGGCCAACAGATTCAGCTGCCCTTCTTTGAGGAGCTACATCTGATCCTCAAGAACAGGCCATTCAGCAAGTTTGCCATGCATGTGAAAGCTAGCCAAGAGCCCAACAAGGCCATATGTGAAAAGGACCCTAAAGATCAGGAGATGACTTACCTGAAGTCCAAGGACTGGATGACAGAAGAGTTGAGGAGCCATTTTGCCAGGTACAAAGCTGTACTTTTTATTATATTTTCCTATTGTTTAACCATCTTCTTAGAAGATACGGTGGTGGTTAATTGAATTCCATTGCCACTGTTATTACTTATTGTAAAGGCAGACATTATAGCTCCAATACTCCTGAAAGTCACCTGATTGCAGATGGCCTTACAATTTCTTAAACAGAATACATGTATGCGGGCAGTTGCATGTTGGAGAAATGCTTGGTGTTAATTTTGGTACAGTTCTTTCTAGAAGTTGTTTCACATCACTGGTAAAGTCTGTTCTCTACTTAGTCTCTCTCTGACTGAATAATTTCTGAGGTGTAGATTCTGCCTACATAATATTCCACACAAACCAAGTAAAAACACTTCATTGGGTCAAAACAATAGAATCGCCCATGATGGTAGAAATTCTCTGGTTTCTGGAAGTGAGTAAACAGTATTAAAATGTACTGTACACTACATTGGTGCCACCTATAATAACTAGTCAGTGTGACAGCCCTCCTCCCACTGGCGAGTAAATATGTAATGTAGGTAGGTCCAAGCAGCAGATTGGAGAAAAAGTGATCTTGGGTATCAGAATAGTTAATCTTTCAGCCGTCCACTCCTCTAGCTCCTGACAAGTTTAAGAAGCAAAAAATCTTTTCCAAGTCTCATTGAAACTCACAAGACTCTTTGACTGACTGCAACAGTGTCGGTTTTGATCATCAAATTAAAATGTCTTGTTCCAAATTTCCAAGAGACTTTAACATAACAGTGAGTGACTAATAGTACCAGCTAAATGTCTAGATTCAAACCTCCCAGGTAGCCCTTCTAAAATAGGCCCAACCAAAATACCAGATCCAAATACCCTCTAACTTTGGAAGTGTTCAGATCTGGATTCAAGCTTTTGGCTTAGGCCCAACTATCATTATAAGGTTAAAAATAAACTATATTTGTTCACAATAAGAATGACTGATGATACCAAATTCTGCTCTCACCAACAGCGTACACTGACCTTACACCAGAGTAACAGAGTTCTGAGTTTGTCAGTGTTACAACAACAGCATGTTGCGTTTTCCCCAGTTCTGTTAATTTCTTCTTGTCTTTTTTGATTTTCTCCCCGCTAGCTGGAGAGGGAAACATTTTACGTGCTTCTCACTGACACCTTTGTTACACTCCTAGCTCTTTAACTGGCCACTTGCCCTTCCTTAAGGGACACTGGAGTCAACTGCTACTGCTTCAGGAAGGGACCAGAAAGTGTGAGACAGAAGACTAGAAAATTAAAGTGGCATGTAACATTTACAACTTGCTCCCTCAGTACAGAATCCCTCCTAGTTATAGCGATATGTCAGCAACTGATAGAAAAGGCCAAGTGAGTGTTGTTCAGAGAATTCAGGAAGGGGGATGTGAAGTAACAGTGGGAGGTCATGCTCAGAAATGACCTCAACAACCTTGCTTAAACTAAACTAAACTGATCTTGAGTCTGTGTTTCATCCAAGTATGAAACTGAACCCTTGTCACACGTTGTTTCAGATAGTAAGAGCCCTCACAGAGAGATTTAGGAGATTAAGTGCTGTAAAAAGAAATCTGCTCTAATTCTAGTCTTGTGGTACTGGTGTCTTGTTTTTGAAGATTCCCACCACCACCATATTCTAGCCAAATGAATGTTCTATGGGGATGGCTGTGTTCACAGAAGCCCAAGACAAACCAAACCCTGTCAAACTTAAAATAACGATACACCAAACATCACTCCACTTAACTCAGCAGTGTGTGCCAGGCATAGAAAGTTTCAAAAAGAGTACAAGAACTATTTGGAGAGAGCTTGTTGGTTTTTAAAAGTTCAGCTGCAGTTGAATTACAAGATTGTATAAATGAAGTTTTCTGGTTATTTTGATTCTTAAAGTAGCTCAATCCATGACGCATCATATACCCCTGTGCGTGCATGTACACGCTCTTCAAACGCTAAATCTCCTGGCTGGCCTGATAGCTTGGCATTAGCACAGTTTCTCACATATTATGATTAATGGCTCCCTCTTCCTCAGAAACCAAATATATAATAGGCTGAGACACTGAGCTGGCCTCTCCCAACTGATCCAGACCCCTCCCTTCTAGACATAAAACACCAATATACCAGTTTAAACCATGCATCACTGGTTCAATGAGCATGATATCCGTTGGACAAAGGCATTAGGATTCTCAGTCTCATATCTGAACCCAGGTCTCCAGCATGGCAGCACAACAAACTGCCTCTGTGCGGTACGGAGAGTCCATATGTCAGTTAATATAATTCCTTGATTTATTGATACTAATACCAGTCTTAACATCTAATTAAACAAGTTTCGTTTTTTAAAAAAAGAAGAAACAGTGGGCCTCTTATATTTAAGTCAATGTCACTGTTCATGTGAGTAAAGTTATACAGGTGCATAAGTGTTTGCAGGATCAGGGGCCAAGTATACAGAGGATATGCTTATAAAAATATCCTTTTTCACCCTGGAGCCTCTCTATAGATTTAATTTAATTTTGTTTGTGTTTTGAAACCTATTCCTTTAAATGAGCAATGTTCCTCTTAGTTCCTTTTCCAGTAAAACAAAAAAGCTTTCAGTGTTATATGAGGACATGCTCTGTTAAGTGACTCAGCCAGCTTACACTTCACTGGATTTGCTATCTAGCAGCTTGCTTCTCTGTGTTCAGTTTTGCTGTCAGCTTTATCTATGCTAGAGGATTTTCAGTGGTTCTGATGAATGGGTGTTAGCAATGTTAGGACGCCTACTGTAAGACAAGGTTTTGGCCGCTAGTGTGGTTCTCAGCACCATGTTGATTAGCCTGGCCCCTGCAGAGTTTCAAGACGTGCATTGAAACTGTGTCTATACTAGGGCTTCCAACATTACTAACGCTCATTCAGTTTAACCAACATTGGCACCACTGGAAATGCTAATAACACTTCCTAGAACAGACACGGCTTCTGTAAGCCAGACCACACCCACACACAGAACAAGCCATGACTAGTGGCTAAAGCAATGAGAATCTTTGAGGATCCCCTAATGAAATTCCTCCTCATTCATTCTGCCAGGGTTGCCCTCCACTAGCCCTGGGGCTCATCCCCAAAGTTGTAGGGTCCCCCGGTTACTACAGGTGGCTAAAGCCATGGGCATGGAGGTCCTGTGCCTCCAGACCAGCTCTTTGCCCCCAGTTGGCCTACGGATTCCTGCACGTTCTGTTGCAATGGAATCGCACTACCAGGAGCTCCTTCTTTCCAATAGCTGCACCTGGGATGCCATAAAGGGGGATTTCCACTACCAAGAAGCTAGGTTGTGTTACCTTTTCCGGGTAATCTCTGTTAGACTAGATGGGGGTCATGTACTTCCTCCCATCCTCACCCTCAGCTGATGAGGAGTCACCCATTCCCTGCCTCACCCTTTTGAATCCTCAAGGGGTAGGTTCTGCTGGGTTCCTGAAAAGATGGATGTTGCATTAGAGATGCTGGTCCCACTCTTTTGCCCGGGGTGGGGGGAAGATCCACATGCAGACTGTGGGGATGTGCTCTGGTCCCTGTGTAAACAGGATGGTCACAAACATAAGTGGTGGACAGAGTAGAAGAGCCACTAATGTACATACAACTTGCTTTTTATTTGATAAAGCCTAGGAATGGTCAGCCAAATAGATCAATTCCAAAAGGCTAAGGTCTTAATTTGCTAGTGTTGTGTTCTCTGTTCATAAATGTTTCCATCGTGCCACTAACGTTCAGGTGATGGCAATGAACAAGGACATTTTAAATACTGCCACCTATGAAATAAAGACGACAAAGGGTTGGATTGACACAAATGGTCATTAGCCTTTTTTTTCAACTCTAATATAAATATCCTGTTCCAGAGGGGTAGCCGTGTTAGTCTGTATACAGCAAAAACAACGAGAGTTCTGTGGCACTTTAAAGACTAACAAATGTAATATTTGCAGGCATAAGCTTTCGAGAGACTTCAGCTCTCTTCTTCAGATGCAGTAATACAGAAAATAGGTAACACAGAGGCATCCTGGATATCTATAAGAAAGCTTATGCCTGCAAATAGTAAATTTGTTAGTCTTTAAAGTGCCACAGAACTCTCATTATAAATATCCTGATATCTTTTGGAGCCCAAAATATGTCTCTCTCTCTGTAAATGACACAGGTGCTGGTGATCTTTGTGATAAATTGCATTTATCTTGCATCTTTGACTATCTCAGCTGCCCTTTGCACATTAATCCATCTCCACCAGGATTACTTGTAACATTCCAAACTCCTGAAGAGCTTTGCCTTCAAAAAAGCAACAAAACTGCCAGATAAACTTCCCACACATTATACTGATTTAAGACACAGGATTGGGCAATATTCAGTTCTGTAATAGTGACACAGTTAAGTGACACCCTTTGGGGCTAGGCATAGGAACTTTATACCCTGGAAAAAGAAGATTCACAATTTTACAGTGGGTCAGAGAGCACTTGCTTCTGGCTTGACAGGTTCTAAGATATCGTATCTTAAAATCATAACATTGTTATATATAGAACAGCTCCTTTTAGGTTCCTACAATGTTATTTTTCCCTATACAGTTGCAGCAAAGATATTGGCAGTCCTGTTTACAGACAGTGATACAAAAAAAGAATACTAAGGGCTAATCTACACTACAAAGGCTTCTCCAGATTAGCTATACTGGCAAAATCCCCTAGTAAAGACGCAGCATATGTTGACAAGAGTTCTTTTGTTGGTATAATGAAACCACTTCCAGGAACAACATCAGCTATACTGGAAAAAGGAATCTCTTGCCAATATAAGCTGTATTTACATGGTGTTTTGCTGGCAAAACTTTGTAGTATAGACCTGGTCAAAGACATTTTTTATAAAACTGTCCATTTCTGAAATAATTTCTCTGATACATATGCACAGGTAGTTAGTTAATATATAACAGGGCAGTGTTGAACAAAGGTTTTATTGACATTGATTTGGGATGACCAACACAATGTAGCTGTGACTTTTGCCATCCAGGAATAATGAGGACTTCATACACTCAGGCCAATTATAAAGCCAATTATAAACTTCTACAGTACATCATCATATATCCTGTGGCGTGTGTGTGTGTGTACATATTCACATGATATATGATGATGTGCTGTAGAAATGTATATAGTAGGAATGTGATAGGTAAGGGTGCTGCAGTGTGGAAAGGGTTTACAGGTCCTTGTGCATGGCTGTATAAGACAGAACATAAAAGGGAAGGGAAAACTGAGTCAAAGGGAAAAGCTTCTGGGAATAATTTCCCAGTTTTATTCCACTGATGTTCCTTGAAAAGGCCTTAAAGACTAACGCCTGAAACTTTATTGCTCACTAGCTTATAATTTTTTTGTGGTGATAACTTGAAGCCAAAGGTTTTATGCAAGCATGTATGTTCCCCATGGCAGACACGTGGCTCCCAGGATCAGGGAAGTTAAGACTGCCCCTGAAGACTAAGTGCTGCCCTAAATGTCCCAGGAGGACAGGCCAGTGGGAAGTAGCACAGCTGCTCTACTCCACCACATAAAATTTTTTTTTCTAGAGATGAAAGAAAGTATTTAATGCTGGAGTTATAAGGAAAGAAACAAGAGAAAGCAAGAATATACCCAACTGTCCACCAAGTAAATGTTGATAGATTTATTTTCATTGATTTCCTACCACCTCTTCTGAGGTATCCCTGGTGCAGTGATGCTTTTATTAGCAGTATCATTGCTTGATTTTAATGTTTGGGTTTTTACTATAGCATAAACATAGCCCCTAGGAGCCACCTAGTGTTTTTAGGTTTAAATTGATACGTAAAGAAGTCTCCAAAAGTACTATCAGAATAATAAAATTAAAATGAATGTATTAATGGGCCTTTTTAGTCAATCTAGTATAATCATCATTCTCAAATCATGTTTCCATTCAGAAAAGCCTTACCTGAACTGAACAGGTGAGTTAGAAAGACGGGTTTCTCTGTCTTTGGTAGATTATGTCATCTGTCCTGGAGTCTTCTCTTCTCTCATAGAAATATTTCTGAAAGACCTGGGATGAAATCCTGGCCCTGTTGAAGTCAATGGCAAACACTCTATGGACTTCAGTAGGACCAGGATTTCACCCATTTGTTTGGTGGGAGGGGTTGGTTTGCCTTTGTGCTGTGCTGACTGAACAAGAGGGAAATGTCGCCTCTACTTACCTAGCTTCCTGCACTTCGTTTCCTAATGAACCAAATCTCTTCTATAAAAATATTCCTTTTCAAACAGTGGGCTAGAGTGTGCATAACCCTGCCTGAGCGGGAACACTGCAGCCCCTTTTGGGTGCCTGCATATAGGTTAGAATGATGCAGTTTTGGTCTTTGCAAACATTTTTTCCTGGAAGTAGGAGATAAATTGATGAATTGTCCATTCGCAGGAATTCCATGGTATAGAAAGATTTGATAACACGGTACTTGTATTTTTAATTAATTAAGCTGTCTTTTTGTACCCTTATGAAATCCATTCCAGACACAGATCACACATGCCATTAATAGACCCATATTAAAGACGGTATGTGTGTAAAGTGGGAAGGTGTGAACTTTATTTTAATATTGCCTCTTGCCCTGTGCCCCTGATTCAGTAAAGCACTAAAGCATGTGCTTGACTTTAAGTATATAAATAATCCTATTGAACTTCACTGGGTTACTCATGCTTAGAATTAAGCACATGCTGAACTGCGTCAGTTAATAGGGTCCTATATTAGGAACAAGCCTTCCTCCCCACTGTCAAAACTGAGGCCTTGTCTACATCTAAAACTTAGGAAGCTTTAGTTACATTTCTAAGGGCTGTGAAAAATTTTGCAGCCCATGTGATGTTGTTAGGTCAACCTAATCCCCACTGTAGATGCAGCTAGGTCGTCAGAAGAATTCTTCCATTGACTTAAGCTACCACCTCTCGGAGAATTGGATTACCTAAAGCCATGGAAAAACCCTTCCATTGATGTAGGAAGTAGCTACGCTACAGCTGCAGTGAATCGTGGCAGTACCATTGTAGCTGCTGTCTTGTAGACATACCCCGAATAGCTGGCCTTGGCGCAAGAGGATTCTGTGAGGGTGAGAAGGGAAATTTTCCTCCCATGCCTAAATCATGAGACCACTGTTGCAGCTCAGAGGCAGTTACAGCCCTTGCTGTTGTTGCAGTATCATTTTATAGGGAGTAGTGGCTGGAGGATAGTAGCTTCATCTTCCCCCTCTCCCCACCAGACCTCATTGCCCTGCCTCATTGTGTTGGTATGTGAAGAAAGCTACCAGATGCGAGGCAGCGCAAGAGTACAGATCCCACACATGGCCTACCTAAATCCTCCCACCACCCTTTCACACTCAGCACAGTAAAACTGGACGACTTTACCCGTTGACAGTGCCTACCATGGGTGCAAAGGATGTGCGCACTAGTAAATAATTTAACTGCAGCCTCCAACTGTGAATGAGCCTAGAGAAAAAAATAGATATTTTTTTAATCTAAGAATGACTGGGAGGAGTTTCTGGATCTCTCACACACACCAGAAAAATACAATAAAAGGCATCTTTGTGATTTTTGTAGCAAAACTGAACACTTTAAAGTAGTGCGGCAGTTTTATTTTTTTATAATTTCCTTTTAGTGTCTGATTAGAGGTCAATGTATTCTTTAAATTTTACGTTACCCTCATCCACCACTTCCTTGTTTGGCTTCTGGATAGCGTATTATCATGTGTAAATAAGAGGTTCTTTTTTCTGAACGGCAGAAGCATTTACAATTATATTTTGAGACTTATCAGTTTGCCAGTGTTTGAGCCACTTAATAGGTGCCATGCTGATTTTTGTATTGTTCTAGCTTCTTAATCAAAATGTTGTGCAATAGCATGTCAAAATGTCCTACAAAAATCTAAGTATATTACAACACAATATTACCTTTATCAACCAAACTACTGTAACCTAATCAAAAATAGATCTTGTCAAACTAGCTTGATATCTATTTTTCATAAATCATGTTGATTGGCATCAATTATATTATCCTCCTTTAATTCTTTATTAAACGAGTCCTGTATCACCGGTGACCTTATTTTGCCTGAGATTGACATCAGGCTAACGAGTCTATAATAGCTCTTGCATTTACCCTTTTAAAATATTTGTACAACATTAACTTTCTTCCAGTCTTCTGGAACTTCCCCAATGTTTCAAGACTCATTAAAAATCAACATTAATAATACAATGAGCTCCTCATATTGCTCCTTTAAAACTCTGGGATTCAAGTTTTCTGGATCTGCTGATTTTAAAAAGGTAGATTTTAGTAGCGGCTGTTCAACATCCCCTTTAGTAACTTTGTATTTTGAAATTTTTTTCCCCTTGTAGTTCGTGTTTTTAATCTACTACACTGTACTTAGAGCTATAGAAATGTATCTTTTAAAGTCAAGTAAATAAACTGAATAAACAAATAAAGCATCTGGACATCTTAGGAACATAGGATCTGTCACACTGGATCCGGTCAATGGTCCATTTAGCCCAGTATCCTGTCTCCAGCACTGAGTAGTACCAGCTGTTTCAGACGAAGGTGAAAAGACCTGGCAGTAAGAAAATGTGGGGTAACCTGCTCTTGGGAAATTTCCTCCTAAACCCCATTACAGAATGGTTTGTGCCTTTAAAGCAGAGAATTTATATCCCTTCCAAAACACTTTTGTTTGTTTGTTTGTTTGCTTGTTTGTTTTTGTTTTTAATCCTTGCTCTTCTAAATAGGTTCTATGACAGATACGGCAATTTCCTGCAATATCCTTGAAAAACCTTATTGAATTAAGGTAAAGTATCTTTGGGATCAATTGCATTAAGTGTAAAGAGATTGTATGTAGTCTCTCTAGGGGGAGATGTGATGTGAACCCTGGGAAATGTTATACATTTCAAAGGACTGTATTGAACAGTGTACCAGACAAGAAAGGACTTTTGAGACAAACAGTATCACGTGGTTTGCTTTATGAACATGGGGGCAAGGTGAATGCAAATTTCCCACCTCCAGTTATGTGAAAACCCAACCTTTCAAAGCTACACCCTGGGGGAATCTTAAATTCCTGGAATCTTAAATTCAAAGGCCCATGCTGTGTTAAGGAAAGACTGCACTATTCATGGTGATTCTGGGTCTGAGATGAGGCTTCGTGAACTTGTAACCACAGACAAACCCCTTGGTTTGAAGGCCTGACTTCTACCCAAGCGAGCCCTGGCTGGAACTGGGGGATGATCTTTGGTAAGTTTATTAGCACGCTTGTAGTTTCTTTTATTGATTTAATCTGTTTTCTCTGTAATGTTTTCACCTTCAGAATAAATATGTTTGCTTAGAAAGAGCTGTGTGGTAACTTTAAACAGCTGGCAATTACAGCTTTTCGTAGCCTTTTTAGAGAGTGCAAAGTGCAGCCCGGCTTTCTGGGAATATCAATGTAGGCAGGGAACTGTGCCACGTGGAAAACCCTGAATAGGAGGGAGAGAGATGCAGGTCTCTACCCAAGAGAGGTGTAACAGCTGAGGAGCCAGGTGCCTAGAGTGGGTTCCCTTGATGGACCACAGAGGGGGAATACAGGTGCAATTTCTCTGAACTGTAAGAATGGTAGTAAGAGGATCAAAAGGCATAGCCATGCTGCAATTACATTACCTGCAGTTAAACTGCAATTACAATCTTTAATATAAAATGTAAATTGTATTCTGGAGTTACTTGGGCCCTAATTCTATAAACCACTACACAAGTGAATAACTTTGTGTGTGAGTAGCCCATTGATTTCAGCTATTAATTACTGCTAATACCCAAAATATTGTTCTGTTATATAAAACATTTTATTGCCATTCTCTGCTATATACAGATGCTATTATATTATAGATTGTTATAGGTTCTTTGAATTTTAATATGCTTAGATTAAAGGGCACAACTAGTGGGCATCAATACGTTGTTTAACTTATGTGGCTACACTGTTTATACTAATCACTGCTTCTGATCCCTTGTATAATTGCCTTCTCTAATTTTTTAATTTAGAAACAAAATACACAGCCCTCTTAATAATGGTGTGTTCTTTTCACAAGTTGTTGAAACCTTTTTAAAAAACACCTACATTGCATATGAAGATAATCATGTTGCCAAGTAATTTGACTGCTAGATGTAGCTCACCCCATGAAACTTTTAATAACATAATTCATTTCAGCTGCAACCCAGACATTATTGGTTCTGCTTCAGTAATTATCTGTCATTCTTTTTCATTTTGAAAAGCATAATCTCTCAGAATTCATAATGATCTTTTTAAAATGCAACAGAATTTGTCCTTATTTGGGATGTAAATTGGGCCCTTAATTATTTCTATTCAGAGTAGACCCTGTTGCCATCTGCAATAAATCTGTTCCTTTTGGGAAAATTTGCAATAAGCACTGACTGATCCCCAGACTTAATCATGTTAATTCACCTTAGGGATGCTCACTGGCAATGTTATAAAATGAGTTAGTGGTTAATATAAGGTCCAACCCAGTTAATAGCAAACATAAGACTATAAAACAAACTACAAAGCTGAATACAATTTCCATCCATTAGCTATAAATATTACAAATTAGATTTGTAATTAGCACTAAAGTGAGAACAAAAGGAGGGCTGGGAAAGATATATTGAAACTCCAACAAGACATTTAGGAAGAAGGGGGAAAGTGATGTTGTTGAGTGAAAATGAAGGATAAAAGTCATGAAGACAGAATAACCAGAATGTATTTGGTACTAAATAGAGTTTGAAGTACAGATGACCTAATTAGGTTAATTTTGCTTTTGTAAAACCCTATCCACCAGGCTTGAAACCTGGAACAACAGTGGGTTTTTTCTTCACATCCCTCCAATAATCTAGGGAAATGGGAACACTTGGATAAATTATTCCTATTTGGGCTCATCTGTAGCCTAAAGTGCTTCATGTGAAATGAAAACTTGGTTAAATGGGGGGAAGGAGGAAATCCTTGTCCCAATCTATGAAATGTGCACTTAGATCTACCATATGATTTTAAGGAGTCATTGTGATCATGTGGTCCAGGGGTGGGCAATAATTTTTGCAAAGGGGCCACTCCACGAATCATAAGTTGTCATTGGCCTGGGCCGCTTCCGGTTACATGACCAGAAGTTCGGGAAGCAACCAGCAGAGAATCACTAAGGTGCCCGATGTTCCAGTTACCTTGGCAACTGGGGCATCAGACAGTTTAGTGATTCTCGTCCGGTCGCTTCCTGAACTTCCTGCTTCTGGTAGTGCTCCTATATAGTGGGCCAGCGAGCCAGACAGAAACATTAGACAGGCCGGATCCAGCCCGCGAGCTGTATTTTGCCCACCCCGATCTAGTCTGACCTCCTGTGTAACACAGGCCAGAGAATTTCTCCCAATGATTCCTGCATAAAGCCAAACAACTTGTAGTTGGACTAGGGCATATCCCTTAGACAGACCGCCAGTATCGTCAGTATAGTATCTGATACACTAAATAGATTGAGCTCTTTCAGTGTCACAGGCCAGCTTGACAAACTTCAACATAGCTATATTGGCAGGTTAGTCCCTAGTTTAGATGCAGCTATACCAGCAAAGCTTTGTTTTTTCCAACATAGCTTGTTTTGCTTGGTGAGGGAGGTGGTTCTACTATATTGGCACAAAGCACAGGTTTACCGGTACAGTTACATCCATATTAGGAGTGTTTTTCTGGCATAGTATAATCTATTCCTACACTGGTTCAGTGCGCCTGAGGTAGACATAGCCTTATTCTAAGGCATGTTTTCCAGGCCACAAATCATTCTGTTCTGAACCCTCTGAAATTAGGGCTAAGCATAATCCATTCCCGGGCCATGAAATATTCAACATTCCAGAGATTCTTTGATTCTCAAATTGTGAAGCCAAGATACCGATCCTGACATACAGTAGTTCCCCCCAAGGGAATAAAGAACATACATGCTTAGGTACAAAGAATCACAATGCAGTACTCTGGTTTTATCACTGGTTTAGGTTTTGAAGGAATTGTCTTAATTTTCTCTTTGTACTGGGTGAAATTTATTCCTGTTTAGAGGATGAGTACAAGTTGCACAATTTAAGCACTATATTGAGGGCTTAAATTGGATTTTAGGTCACTAATACGTGCTGAGTTGGCCCCGTGTTCAGAAATCTATTTCTCCTGTTAAGAACTTTATGGACTGGAACCTTCTGTATGAGCCAGTTATCTTGGAGGGTGATAAAATGTATTGAAGTTGAAGCTGATTAAACCAGTAATACAAATTACAGAGCATGGACAGTTATATAGGTAGGACCCAATTCTTATCTCATTACACCAGTGTAAATACAGAGTAAATCCACTGAAATCAATGGAGTTAAACTGATGTCAGACCAGAATTAAGTCCCCTGTTGACTGTGCAAAGCTGTAACCAAATTCTATGAATGCAAATTCACTTAGAATTCCATATTTGTAAAGAAAAGCAGCTTGTATTCTCCAGACTAGTACAATTAATATCAATTTGCAAGGTAAATACGGATTGATTCAGTTTTTACTGATAGCGCGCAGATAACCCAGGGTTTTGTGATATGAGCAAAGCCTTGTCACTGGAGGGTACAGTATTCAATTTTATTGTGATATTATCCTTCAGTCCTACTCGGTTTCGGCAGCACTGTACGTTTGAACTTTTGCTTTACTACGGCTATTCTGGACAAATATTTCTACCTAGAACCTCTTTTTCTTAAACTCAATTCTGAGGTCTTTGGATCTCAGGTGTATTTGGATTACATTCTAGAATTTCTCTGATCCAGTTGCCATCTAAAGATCCCTCAATAAATTCCTGGAGGCTGATCATAGCTAAAGAGAAAATTCCATATAACATTATTATTAAATCTCTTCAGCACTTCCCATTGCAGTATGTTAACAGTTTTATAGGTTGCATTTAGTATGCATAATCTAGTTGCATTTAATTCCCAGCACTTGATATGCTGTTCAGATTTAATTCCAAGAAAAAGTACAATACTTTTTAATCTTTGGAAATTTCTGCAAACAGAAGGGAAAAGGGAAATGTGTTTTTGTACAGTGCCTAGAATAATGGAGCCCTGATCTCTGTTAGATGCTCTAGGCACTACTGTGATACAAAGAATTTATAGTGTAATATTCCAAAAGTTAAGAAAACGGGGCAAAGATACTGCCTCGAGTATCAGCAATGAGTAAATTTACTGTAGAAGAAATAATCCTGCTGCTGAGTTGTTGGGTTTTTGTGTGTGCTACAAACCATTCTCGTCTTTGTCCAGTATGATAAACATCCAGTTGGTGCTTGCTTCTGCTGTCAGTAGGGCTAGCATCGTAAGACAGGCTACTAAGCTCATTTTGTATACAGCTGGCAGAGAACAGTTGTTGTTAATAACATGTGTTTTCTGCTTAAGAAAAAACAAAAACTCAATCTAGATGTAAAAATAACAAATGTTTTCAAAGCTGGCCCGCCCACCCACCCAGAAGCACAAACAAAAACACTTGCCCCAAATCCCCCTCCACATACCCCCAAACACCCAGGGATTTCACATCCACAAATGTTGGCACCCTGGGTACCAATCCTGAAAGCTGGCCCTGCTTGGCATCTTTTCTGATATTATTGATTTGAAATAGCAGAAGCAATCTGCTGCTAAGTTCTGGACTGATGCCAAATAGTTCCTTGTAATATAGCGGGCTCAGGATTTACTTTCTGTACCTCTACATGTGGGTCTGTTTAGACATTTTCTCCCAAGAAATAAATAGCACTGACTGTCTTTTTCATACATTGCATTTTCCTTCCTTAAGTTATTAAATCTAGTCTTGTAGTTCCAAGGATGGTGCATATTTGTTATGTGAATGGTACTGAAAAATAACTGAAGCAGGCATATTTTATTAACAACATTTCTCTCTGTAACTGACATGTTTGACTGTAAAATATGAGTATCATCTGAGTCACTTAAGTATTTAGACTGTTTCTGAAGGACATTCTTGACTCTTCAAGAAGGCACTGGGGTCTAATGGATTAAGCTATGAGGATTCTAGAGTGCTGCATCAGAACCCAAATTCTAACACTGGCTTTCTTTGTGACTTTGGGCATGACACTTGATCTCTTTGATTCTCCATCTGTAATGTGGAGATAATCATACTTACATACTAAATAATGGGCCAGATCACTCCATCTCAGGAAAAACCCAGGGAGGGAGTTTCTCTTGCAGAGCTTTCACCAGCTTATTCCGTGTGGGTACAGAGTGTTGCCTGGATTCCTCAAGGAATTTGTGGGTGCTGTAAGCGAAAACATCTGCTCATTATACTGTGGGAAATCAGGGGAGTTCCACAGGCCTGCTTTCTCCAGCCTGCCTCCAGGACCTCTGTCCTCTGGGTTTCAGGCTTCACTACCCCAGAACCTCCCTAGGGGAGCTCCACAGAGAAGATGACTGGGTATGGCCAGTTAAAAATTTGCCCTCAAAACTGGTTTTTTTTGCCTGCAACTGGGTTTTTGACTAAATGAAATGTAGAAAACTTCCATTTTTTTGCTGAAACAACAAAAAGTGAGCCAAAAAGCAAAGGGTGGGGTTTTTTTGTTTGTTTTGTTTTTTGTTTTGTTTTGTTTTTTGGATGAAAATTAAATTTTGTTTTCATTGATTTTTCTGCAGGGGGGGAACCCATTTCCAACCACCTCTGTGTCTGGGGCTGTCCTGCCTTGATAGTGTATTCTCCATGAGGCTGGTGGAGAAGCTGTGTGTGTGCAGCGCACTCATTCCCTCAGTCTCCCACTCCACTGTGTGCCTGGCCTGGTAGAGGACTCTTCATGGGAATGGGCTGACTCTTGTTCCACACCAAAAGGTCTGTCCTAATCATTGGGAAGTATGAATTCTTATGGAAAGGTAACTTTCTTTTTGTCAGAAAGGGGGGGGGAAGGAACGGGTGAAATATTTCACCCAGTTACAAGTATAATTTAGAATGAACCCCAATTTTGCCTTTTATCAGAAGAAAGTCATGCAGGTTGATAGTACATGCATCATCAGTCTGAAAGAGTAGCTAATATTCCCCACATGCAGACCCTAATAAACAAAGCACTTAAGCATCTGCTTCACTCCATCCCTTGCTTAATTGGATTTAAGCATGTATTTAAGTGCTTTGCTAATTTGGACCCTAACAAGTTTAAATATACCGGAGACAGCCCTTCATAATCTCCATTTCCAACAGAGTGATAGCTCCATCTTTGTCTCCTATAGCTTGAAGGAGCATTTTAGCTTCTCTTCTGGGCTTCCTGGTACCAGTGTGCTGATGGCTGTAACACACTAAAATCCACTATTCCATTCTAATGGAACATTTTGGAAGGAGTTAGATTATATTAGATCTGTTGGTTGTTTACCTTCTTTTAAAGGGTTTATGTATCCCAAAGGTTACTGGCATTTAAAGAAACTAATGAAAAATGCCCACATAAATGATGTGACATTTCAATAATCTGCTCTCAGATTTTCACCCCTATGGCTTTCTGTTTCAGCGAGACAGTTTAAATATTCCCTTTAATGATTATTTTGGATTAAGATATTCAATTGGAGATGAAGGTATGACCTTATAAAACATTATAGATATTTTGAGAACACTTCCCCACTTACAGGCATCTGATCTTATAGATACAGCATAGGGAGACAAGGTGGGTGAGGTAATATCTTGTATTGGATCAGCATCTGTTGGTGAAAGAGACAGCTTTCAAGCTACGTCAGATCTGGGGCACACATACACATGCGTGCGTATGTTTTGTGCCACCTATAGTTAAGGCTATGTTGAGACTTTCATTATAAATCCTTTCTTTCACTGTGTTTGTTGCGTTATAAAAGATTCTCTTTCTGAGCTCAGATTTTCCGTGGTGGGTTCCGCTCCAAGGAGAATATTTCTGGAAAGCTGAAGCAAAATTTTCTCAAACTATCTTTGAGTTATATGAGAGTGGGAGGGGGGAAGGGAATCCCACTGTAGGGGATTTTATATTAATCTTTAAAATGGCTGAATTTTACAATATGAAATGTTCAGGCTGGTTGGCCCACTGCTGAAGAGTAAGGCTGGGATTATCAAAGAATCCTAAGGGAGTTAGACACCTAACTCTCATATAAGTAGGAATCAGCTGCCTCACCATTAGGCCAGGTCAATACTACAGACCTACATCAGTATAACTACATTGCGCAAGGGTGTGAAAAATCTAGCTTCCACATGTAGACAGCACAATGTTGAACGGAGACTTTCTCCTGTTGACATAGAAACGTCTTCACTTAGGCACGACAGTGGTGCAGCTGCACCAAGTCAGTGTTTAAGTATAGACCTGCCCTCAGACTCCTTTGAAAATCCTAGATTTTCTTTCATTCTTTCTTTCATTAGTTACACAAAATGACTGAGTTGGAAGCATTTTATATGCTTGGTTTAATTCATGCATAGTCGTAATTTTATGCTAACATTGGGAATCCCCATACTCCCTGAAGAACTAAAGCCTGTCTCCAATACAGAGCCAGTATTGATGGGTTGTGCACTGAGAAAAGGAAAGGCAAAGGAGTGAAGAAGGAATCCTCCTCCAGACTGCAGTGGGGCATCTGAGCTGTTTCATAGCTGCTAAAGCAGCCCTATCTTTTTGCTCAGTCATCAATGCCATGCTGGAACATTGAATGGCACAGTCTGCACAGTCCAGACCTGTCCTTCAGAGAGTGCAACAGGTCTGGAGACAGCCTGCTCGGCATTTTCCACTAATTCACTCCAGCAGTGAAAATCTGTACAAAATGTTTTCAGGAGAGCAGGATGATAAACAGGAAAATTATTGTGTGAAAATTTACATTTCAAAGTTCCATTTTGCAAGGTTCCAAATGGACCCATTTCCTGATGTCTCAGAAAAATGTCCATTGCATTTTTTAACTGAATTTTTTTTTTTAATGTTTTGTTTATCAACACCCAATTTTCCTTACAATGATATGTTTTTGGCAAACTGAATACTGGGAGGACAACTTTGAAAAGTAGTTTAGTAAAACTTAATTTCACGAAAATTGAAAAAAGTTAACCGATAATATTTCTCAAAGGTTTTTTTTGGTAAAAGGGCCACTTTTCTATTTTAAAAAATGGTTTAAGAAATTTTCAATCACTTCTAATTTCCTTCACAGGCAGATTTCAATATAGAAACAGATTCACTATTGAATTCTTTATGCTTCCAGTTCAGCACTTGCAAGCGCAGTGGAAAAAAGGCTCCCTCCTGTGGAGCTTATGATCTCTGCAGCTTTTCTCCTGCAAAGCACATATGATTGACAGGAAAGAGTCTTCCTTTATTTTAAAGTTGCCCAAACTTTTGAGACAGCCCAGAGTTCAGGATGTGTGGATAAGAGGCCATAATCAAACAGCTCTGGATCTTGAAACCTTAGGATGAAATCTTGGCCCCACTAAAGTCAGTCAGTCTGTTGGTTTCACCCTTGGCTTTGGCGGGATGGCTTTAGGAGGCCTTGTCTAGGGATGACTATGTTCAGAAGTCCTGTGTTAAGGCCAGCTGTGTCTGAGAGGCTTTCGTGACAGGCAAGCTTGTTTAGAAGGTGTCAGTTCAAAACATTTGGTTTAAGGAAGCTGGGTTTGGGACATCTTCCTTAAGGAGAGCAGAATTCAGAAGGCATAAACAAACAGAAGTACTCTGTGTATCTAAAGAGATGGGAAAATTGCATCTTATTACAGCACTAGTACAACAACAGACATTGAATTAAGTTAACATTTACCAATTATTCTCACAGGAAGATAACTCAGGCTACCCGCTTAAAATACAAGATCATCTTTCATCCCTATATCAGCAATTCTTTGATAGATATCTAAAAATATGGGATGCACCCCCTCTTTCTCATTACTGACCAAAATATAAATCAGCATATTCTGAGGATAGTCCCACTATACACTCACAAAAAAGGGTTTTTTCCCCCTAAACTCAAGGAGTGTTATCCATCCACTAGGGCATTCATTGACAAATTTTCTGGAGGTGGGGAGAAAAGAAGTAAATTGTTAGTAAATGTGTTGATTTAATTTTGATAAGTTTACCATTTTATTTGAGACTTTCAAAGACTGTTCTTGATGTTTTTAAATGCATTTTGCATTTCTCTTTTTAATATATAATTGCTTCAATTGCAAGATCATTTCTTTAATTTCAGATGATCCATTTGGTGCTGTGCTTCACGCATTCCAAGGTCCCAGTGTGCTCCGGTGGTTGTGTGATGATCATAAAACTTAGTCAAAACAGTCATTCTGAAGCAGCATCCTGCAAATGTTTCATCTGCATTACAATACTGCCAGGATACTAATATATCCAAAGCTGGAGTTTATAGTAATAAATTACTTTCTCTTAGCAATTCGAAGTGGTGGTATAGCTATGTTGGTCCCAGGATATTAGAGGGACAAGGTGGATGAGGTAATATCTTTTATTAGACCAGCTTCCGTTGGTGAGAAAGACAAAGCTGAAAAAGAACTCTGTCTAGCTCGAAGGCTTGTCTCTTTCCCCAATAGAAGTTGGTCCAATAAAAGATACCTCACCCACCTTGCTTCTCTTAGCAAAGCAACACTGTACATCCACTAAACTTTTATGACCTTTTTCTACCTACAGGAATAGCAGCTCCTCCTGTGTAGTATATTCTCATTAGGAGAACAGACAAACCACTCTAGTAACTAAATTTACTCTGTAGGTCTGTACGCAGGAACATAGCTAACAGATAATGATAGAAAATGGATATTGGAGCTATAGAACTCTAAGCTAAGGGTTAGGTTAATCATTCCATTTAAATATAATAAACTGTACCTCCCTCCTGGAAGGTGATTATTTCCTTTCTTTTGCAGGCATGGCAGAATTAAATACTACAATCTGGCTGCATAAGAATAAATCAGACTATTGTGTCTATAGAAACAATAGGGACATTACAAGCGCCCTCAAGAAATAAAGATAAGGACAATTTGAAAAGCCACTGCCTTCAGCAGACTTACTTTACATTTACACCAGGGTGACAGTGTAGTGATGTGCCCAGTAATTCTTTAGAGTGCAATGCTGTTGTTTAATACATTAAATACGTTCATTTCCCCCAAACTGCAAAGAAATCTGCTCAAAAGAGACCATAGTCTGAGTGGTTGTGATGTACTCTGTGCCACCAGAAAACCCCCATTGGAGGCGTTCTGGAGGCAGCAGACAGTGGGGGAAGCTAACAAAGTAGGAGGAGGGAGGCAAGGCAGTGCAGAAGCCTCTGGCATCCAATGGATCATCCAACAGCATGGGTTCTGTGGTTCTATCAAGGGAATATTACGGAACCTCTGGCTGGTGGCTTTTTCCCAAGGAGGCGGGGGAGTGATCTGTCCTCAATCTGAAAATCTTGGTGTCACTTTCAACCACACTCATACCATGTAAAGCCATTTATCAGGCAGGATATAAGTGCTTTTTACAGTCATCGAATTTATGTAAGCGATGCTTGAAATAAATTCATGATAACCTCTCAACAGCCATACATGCCTTGAGATCACAGTACTCCATGAGCAGTGTCTAAATCCCCTAGGCTGGTTTTAAAATCTCAACTGTTGTGATTTAATCCGGTTTTGTTATATAGCACCCTGAGTTCTGCATTAGGTATCTACTCGCAGTACATAGAAATATTTAGCCAGGCAATCACTTTTCCCTTTCTTAGACCCTTCATTTGGGAACCCTTCTTAAAAATGTAACCCTTTCCTGGTCAGACACAAATCAACTTTTACACCTGTATAATTTGTATCTGTCTTCATTTCTTGCAGCTTGGAAATTATGTATATTTTCTATGATATCTCCAAGTTGTTTAGATGCTTTTAATGTCTATGTCAAACTTACACTTAACTGGCATGGACAGAAACCATTGACATTATTTTCCAGATCAAGCAATCAATGAAGCAATCAAGCAATATTTTTTAATTTATTTTTTAAAGCTGCAGTCATTTTTTGAGCGCCAGGTAGGATGGCCAGGTAGCAAGTGTCAAAAGTAGGGCAAGGGATAGGGGGTAATAGGCGCCTATATAAGACAAAGCCCCGAATATCGGGATTGTCCCTATAAAACCGGGACATCTGATCACCCTGGGGCCAGCATTAGCCATAACACATACACGTGTGTGTGCATACACACAGTGTTTGCACATGGAAAGCTTCTTCTATTTGAAAAGCTTCTACTGGCCTGAGAGAAATTCCTTTTTCTTAAAGGTTGTGATCCAATGCTATTGAAGTCAATGCGTCTATCCTTGGACGTCACTGGGTGCTATATCAGGCTCAAAGTGGGGAATGGTGATAGAATGGTAATATCTCCCAAATGAGACATTTTTAGGTGTATCCCCCTGTATGTAGGGGGGTTGTGTGTGTGCATGTATAAAATAATTCTTCTGATACACAAAGAAAAGGCAGTAATACTCAGCTAAATGTATATTTTAACAAATGTACCTATACACTCACAGCAACTCCATAACGTAAATTCCATCTGTCTGTGGTTGCAACCTGTCCAATTCCTGATCAAAACAATACTAGAAAATTAAATCTCAGTATTTATACTTAATGCAAGTAATTTCACTTTATATACTGTACAAACTGAAAAATTAGTGTCAGCCCATCAAACATTCAGTTCTGTGAAGTCAGATGCATCTGTTGAATTAGATTTCAAGTAGATAATCAGCTCAGAGTAACAGCTCTCACTGCAAATGTAATTACTTCTATCTTAATCCATTTTAATTAGGTGAGCAGAAAATGGGTAGGCGAGTTTAGTAAACAAACCTTGATAAATGTAATCAAGAAAGACATTACTTCAAAATTACTTGTTAGTTTTTTTTTTGCTGTGATTTGGTAGGTTAATCTTAGCTAGCTATTTTTAATTAGAAGTAAGAATACTTAATTGATAACCTGAAAGATGTAAGTTTTCCTGTAAATGAATTCTGCCACACCAATAACTTTTAAAAATTCTAGTCAATATAATGCATTTGTCAAAGGCTTGAGCAGGTGGTCAGTAATTTAATTAAAATCAAATTGGATATGGAGATTAGGCATTGGTTAATTTTATTTCAATTATGGTTCGCAATTGGATTAGAAATATTAATACCTGACTTATACACAATACATATAATGTTCAGGGGAGCTAATGTATGCATTAGAAGGAGTATACGTTAAAATGTCATGCATCAAAATATATTGAAAATAACAATATAATTAGCCTTGATCGTTTTAAAAAAAAAAAAAAAAAAAAAAAAAAGTTGGTTTAAATGTTGAACGTGTTTATCTAGGCAGTAAAGAGATTAACAATCCAAGGAAGGGAGGAAATCATTGAGAGACCCATGGCCCAAAGAAAAGGACACTCGATTGGGACTCAAACTTGGGTTGCATCGTTCATCTGGGGTGACCTTGGACAAGTCACTGTGCCTCTATTTCCCCATTCCACCCATTGCATGCCTTGCCTATTATAGGCAGGGCTAATAGCAATGCCCATTATTAAGGGTGCCCTGACATTTCCCATTATGAGAACTTGTTTTCAGTTGCTTATAATGTTGGCAAACTTTTGCTAATGAGATGGAAATTTTATATTCCAGGTGCATGCCTTAATATGGTTATTTCCTATCTTTTGAGCACTTGACTTTGCAACTTTAATGTTCTTTTAATGGGGGAAGAGGCAGGAGAGAATAATTTAAGCTGTAAACTCTTGGCAACAGGAAATGTTTTCACTATGTGTATGTACAGTGCCTAGGTGGTGGATGCCACCACTAGACAATGATGTAATAAGAAATCCTCATACCTGATCAATGGTTGGATGGTTTGTACTGCTTGTAGACAGGACCAGATCGGCACAGTTGTCCCAATCACTGGTTACAGACAAGGAGTACATAGTGTGATTTGGAGGCCGAGGGTGTGTTCAAAGATGGCTTTGCTCTCCCGCATTTCTGTGCTGATCTTCAATCATCAGCAGGGATCCTAGAAATCCGTTTGCTGTGGAAAAACAGGGAATTTGCATTTTTACAGAGTTTAGTTTTTACATTTTGTGAAAAAATAAAAACATATAAACTATTAACTAAATTTTACGGAAAGTAAATTTTACGGAAAGAAGGGTGTGACACAGGAGCCTCTATGGCACTGGGAGATCTTCCCACGGCTAACTGTGCCAGCTTCAAAGCCACTTTGCACTGGCATTGTTGTGCAAAGTGGCCTCAGTGTAGGGGAGGATTTGAGCCAATGGGTGCCTTAGTCCCTAATATTTTGTGCACCTTCCTCTATATTTTTAGCAATTAACCATGAATGGCACATCTGGAACAGCTCAGAGGCTGAAGGGTAGCAGTACTCCCAATAACATGCCCGGCTACTAAACACATTTAAACACATTTAAAGAGTTAAATATATTTTCACACACAGCCACTCCTTATGAAAATCGGCTATTTTATAGAGTAGTCTCCTGTTTGTGGATTATACAATACAGTGGATGTAGATATTTTTAAAATTCTGTAAGTCTTTTTCATAAATAGACCATGTCACTGATTGTTTTGGGTTTTTTGTTTTTTTTTAAATCAATAAGGTTCTATTTTAAAAAAAAAATTGATGGGGTTCTATAGAAACTATTCCAAACTATAATCATTCCCTAGGCTTTTCCTGAATCACACTATATAATTGTAACTACTTTCTGTTAAATTCCATAGAAGGAGTTCATTTAGCAAGTAGGAAACCTTTTCTCTTCCTGTACCTTTTTCATAAGAGATGTGAAGTGTAAATATTGAGACATGCATTGATTTTTTCTGAATTGCCACTATGATTAGTAATCAACCCCCTGAGAACTTCTGGTGTGGCTTCCTAGACCCAGCATTCTTTATTACATGCAGTGACTTTTAAAAAAAATTCTTTATAGATTGATACAAGCAGAACTTGATGTTTTCTTTTGCTTGTCTCACATTTTATGGCATTTAATATACATGTTCCTCGTTTATTTTCTAGTTCCAGAAGCTGACTTTACACTTTTTTTAACTTTTTTTATCACAACATTTTAATACGTTTACACTCTCATTACTGTGTTTATTGCAACACGTAATTGCGCTGCACTTAAAAAAATCTTTGTTTACTTTGTTAGAGAGAGACACAATAGTATCCCCAGATCCAAATATCTCTACACTTCAGAGTGCATTGTCTCCATCTCCAGGGTCAGACATTTTATTTATATATACATATTGTTAGATGTTTCATAGTAGCATTTTTATCTAGTATGTAAATGTAGAAATGTAACAACAACCTCCACCTCCTCCCAGTCTGTCTCTCCTACATAGTGTTTTTACTCTTCAACAGGTCATAAGCATAAGCTTCCCTTCTCTCCTCCATACCTACTTTAAGACCCACCTGGCAAATTCCATCGGTTTAAAACCCAGGAGTCAACACACCCTTTACCTAAATGGAGATGATCAAATCCAAACAATCCTCTCTCGTAACCTATGGAATGCCAGTGCTCCTCGAATCCATATCACAGTTGATGCCTTCACTAGTATCATGCTTCTCCTTTCTTTCTCCATGCTTGCCAATGGTAGGGTCTTTGAGAAGATTACATTCCATGCTCCTCCAAGGGCCTATAAGACATTTTTGATTATATCAAACCTTTCTTCACTGATGTCAGTTGTTCCCATGTCAATGTCATTTGCTGGAGTGTACCAGCTTGTTTAAGGATCGCTCTTATTGTCACATCCTTTGTTCTAGCACCCTACCAGCAGACTACCTTCCTTTGTTTATCTTATCTAGACTGCAGATGTCATGGGCCATATTCCTCATTATGGACAGATTTTTTTGCAAATACCATCTGCCAGTGCTTGCCACTTGTTCTTGAGTTGAGCTGTTCTTAGTCTGCTCCTCTTCCTGTCAGTTCATGATAGCTATTGTTGATATCAAATTTAACAGTATGTAGGAAGGTGCAGTGGCCTTCCTCAGAGCCTGGGCCCGAGGAAGGGCCACAATGCTCAGAGCGGATAGTGAAAGGGTCGGTGGTCCAGTCTGCCCAGCAACCAAGACGCCGGACAGGGATAGGTCCACCCGACCAGCCAATCGGGCAACAGAGGGGCGGAGCTTCCACCGGGGCAGGAGATATAAAAGGCAGGCCCAGCAGCTCAGTGAGGGACAGACTGCCTCCGGAGGCAGATGTGCTGTCCCGTAAGCTGCTGCACAGGCCTGACCCCATCCGGGCCGCTGCCCCAAGCGAGAGCCTCCGTAGCAGAAGCGCCAGGAATGGCCCAAGCAACCAGGCCCCAAGGACTGAATAGGGCCTCTGGGCCCCAGCGACTGGACCGAGGCCCCTGAGCCGGAGGGCTGGGAAATACCCTCGGAGACCGGCCCTGACCTGGAGAAGCTGCCTGACACTGACACCCCGGAGCCCTGTGACCTGGAGGAGTTTCCCTCTGCAGAGGAACCCCAGGAACCCTGTGACCTAGAGGAGCTGCCCTCCGCCGAGGAGCTTCCCCCTTGCCGCCAGTCGATGAGGAAGGACTGGTGAGCCTGCCATGGGCCATGTACCCCAGCGACCCCGAAGACCCTGACAATACAGGTACCTGGGGACACGGGGAGGAAGTGGCCCAGGGACAGCCATAGCCAGTGGCTGAGACAGGGGCGAAACCCCACTGTCAGTGTGTTGCAGCGGGAGCCCCGCTGACACAGTGGCAAACGCCTTTGCCACTGCTAAGGCCCTGGGCTGGGACGCAGTGGAGATGAGTGGGACTGCGTCCCCCTCTCCCCTTCCCTAGCCACCCTGGGAGCACGTGTTCCCCCTGCCACTACCGTCAGTGGACCCACTGCCCGCCCGCCCTGCCTGAGGGCCAGGGGTGATAGACTGCCTGCTTGCTCGCCCGCCCGCCCTGCTTGAGGGCCAGGCAATAGACTACTTGGCAGTCCGCCCTGCCTGAGGGCCCGGACTACGACTCCTACGGAGACACTAACATTCCCCTTTTAGGAAGGTGCAGTGGCCTTCCTCAGAGCCTGGGCCTGAGGAAGGGCCACGAGGACCAGGCCGGGCAGGACCCCAGCTTACACAGTGCCATCCATGTTTCCTTCTTCTCTTCCTACAGCTTCTAATCATCTTGACATCTCCCTCTTTCTTCATTTTCCTACTCTGTCCTATCTAATCCATCAACCTGTCATGTCCCTCCTGATTGTTCCCATTGGTGTCTCTCCATTAAAGCCTGCTTTTTTTTTTAATCAGAGACTCCAGCCACTGTTCAGGTTCCTACACCTGTTTTGTTGCGTGTTTTTTTTTTTCCCCCTCTAACAATTTTACACAAGTGCAATTCCATTGATTTCAGTGGAGTGCTTCTGCTTCCACCGATGTGCAAGAAGAATTGGGCCTCTCCTCTGCAAACAAGAAACCAATCTCCTGCAAAGGGCATGTTTCGATTCCCTGATCTCTGTTACACGGTTTGCCATTTGGTTTTAAAATTAATATCATATGAATACATATGTGAAAGCAGAAGTATCCGCGCTATCAAAATTTCATTGTTCATATTCTAAGTAAGAGACCCAACCGTAGAACATGGAAATAGGCAACTGTGACTTCAATCAGAGATTTAATTCAGGAAGTAAATCTTGATGTATTTTAATTCTGCTTCTCAGGCAGATCCACCAGATATATCACTTCTGCATAATGTCCCAAATCAGGGAAAGAGACTGACCGACACAGACCCATTTGTTTTCATTTGACAGTGATTGCCAAGTAATAATGGCAGCAATCATAAACGACAGCAGCTTTAGAGAGCACGGTCATCAAATTGACTTCTGTTTGATACACGTCCATGCCCCCAATGTGACAGGCTTCTCCTCCTTATGGGCTGTGGTTTGCTCGGAGGCGCACTAGCCCTCTCACCAACGTTGTGCTCTCTCAGGCACTCAAGTGCAGTCTTGTCCCACAGCAGTGCGTGAGCCAGGGCTTCCCTGTGTCCTTGTCCCCGCATCCCACCTAGCACACCCACCTAACAGAATACAAGACTGTTAGTGTGTGTATGTATACACGTGAATACAGACGTGCTCATATACAAGGAAAGGTGTCACTTCATCCACTGTGAAAATACAGCCATCTTGGAAGACAGAGCACAGCAGCAGTTTACAACGGTCACAGTGGCACTGCACAGTGGCTAGAACAGAAAGCGGAGAAAAATCACCCCCCAGAAAATTGAAATGGCCCCAGAAATGTAGATAAGCAGAATATAAATTACTTGACTGGGACTGTGGCCATGAATCCTCCACCAAGGCTGCAATTTTGATGGAAAGTAATGAAGAAGCTGCAGAGCCAGATTTTTCAAAACATTTTTTGCATGTGCAAGTTCACTAGACATGAAAGAATTTGCAAATACGGTCAGCACTTGTACATGCAAGTATCCTTTTGCCTGTGCAAAATCTATTTGCATGTGAGTATGATAGTAGGTCTTACTGGGACTCCAAAAGGAATTCCTAATAGTTCTCTTTGACGGAGAAGATGGTGACTATGACACTGGATCAAAAAGGGCAGAGGTGACACATTGGGTGAGATCTTTGGGATTCTAATACAAGTTCCGAGGACCCAAACAAGTTAAGTAGAGGTAATTTTCACGTTTCAGAACTGTCTGCATATTCCACACTCGCAAGCATTTTCATAATTATTGTACAGAAGTACAGGTGATGGAGGAAAAACCATTAGCAGAGTTTTTACAACAGCTAGAGACAGATCTATCAGTGTCATGTTGTGCACCCTTTGTTTCTATCACTTAAACACTTGGCCTCCGGACTCCTGGTAAGTAGCAAACACTGCTGAACTAGAATCTTTTTGTGCAGTCTTTTGTGGCAGGTATGATATGGTCAAGAAATATATATGGCTGCCTTCCATTCTGTTCACTGGAATGAATATTCTATTTTCAACTGCACCCTCAGTTATAAGCAAAGTCCAGTAGCAACAAAGAAATGATCAACAATGGTATTCTGGGGGATCAATTTGGCCAAGGGCTGGGTGAACACAGCTTGAGGAGGAATAGCAAACCAGATCTAGCACTATGGCAGATCTTGCTAATTCATTAAATGAATTCTCCAAGGATGTTATACCAAAACAAATTTAAAACATTGAATGGGCACCAAGGCCCACATTCATTCCTGATATATCTCTGTTATGCGCAATGGCACTACACGGGGGATAAGTTGGCCGGATACGTTTAGTTTTCCAGGAGGTGCTTTTACAGAGCTCTCTGTTGCCAGCTGGAGTTATTGTCTAAGGTTGTTGAAGAGTCACGGAATGGAAACAGCAGGGACACTGTGGACTCAAAATGGTCTAAAGGGTTTGAAAGAGGAAAATGCTTATACTCAATTTCACTGAGCCAAAAAAAAAAAAAAAAGAAAAGAAACAGGACCCTGCAGAGACAGAAATTGGAGCAGGAACATTTTTTATTATTTATTTAAATGGTTCCAAAAGTTGCCAATAGAAGCAACACATCCAGATTTGCTGTAGTTATTAAAATGACACTATTTGGGAGCCACAGCAAATCATGAAGAACAATGTATTGGCAAACAGAACTTTTACCATGTAGGCCTACCACCTGGGCTAACAGATGGCAGTGTTATAATACTGATAAATATAAACAAATGCATCCAAGGAGGGGGAGAACAGGAAAGAGCTTGAGCATATTGATCAAGCAGCATATTTCTAGAAAAATCCCCAGAGCTTCAGTTCAGTTTACAGATTGCCTGGAGGAAAGGAATTGGATTCCAATTATTTTGTTCCTCCTGATGTTGTCATGTTTAATTCATTATTGTATGCAAAACACCCTGAGATCCTTGGACTGAAGACTCTGTAACTATGCAAACTAATACAATTAGAATGCAATCAAAGAAGATCATCACTGCAGAAGGTGTTCTCTATTCAATAGAGTCTTGCATATCTTTACGTGGGGTAGAGGGGAGAGAGTAGGGAGGGAGGAGAGCTTTTATGTAACTGTGGGATAGCTGGTTTGCAGTCTGAAAATATTTAAGATACATCAGTGTGATTTTTGTTCAAAGTTTACTGTCTCAAACAATGGGTTCCTGTATTTATTTCCTTTTGATCTGTGGTCATTTATCACGTGTGGGTTGGTTCACACATCAATCTTCCCAGTTCAGTTTCAGGTGTATTTCATAAAATCCTGAGGTGTCCCTTGTTAGCATCAAAGCTGGAAGGCTAATTACACTGCCAATAGCAAAGCTAAGATCATGTGCTCTAGTGACAGGCAAATATTAAAAGGTTATATATAGCTGAGAAGCATTCTGAAAGTTAGCTGCTTATCTGAACTCCTAGCTGTTCTGAAACTTCAACACCCAGACACTTCTGGCCAAAACAAGAAACAGAAAAGACTCATTTTACAATACTTAAGAAACTGGCTAAAGCAATCTTTGAGTTCTAAGCAATTGTCTTTGAGAATGCATGGGGGAGAGGACTGGAAAAGGAAAAATATAGTACCTATCTATAAAAAGGGAAAAAGGATAACCCAGGGCATTATAGACCTGTGACCCTTCGTGCCTAAGGTAGCCACCTGAAAATGCCAAGGTCAGGGCAGGCTGTGAAAGGAGAGCAGATTCTCCTAGCACTGGTGGGTGACACTGAAATCAGACTTCCCAACCAGCCATAAACAGTGCTTCTGATTCCCCACACTGGTTATTAAGAAGCCAACATAAAATATACACAGTCCTCTTTACTGCATTTCAGTCTCTAGGTCCCAATCAGCCACTAAGTCCAGTAAAGAGACCAGTTATTTAAAACTCTATGCTCAACTCTATACTCTTTACCAAAAAGGTTTCTCCTGACCCCAAAGGGTCAGCCACAGTACCAGATCAATATAAGTTTGGATCTTACCCAAAATACCACGCTGCCAGCCAATCCTTTAGTAACTAAAACTAAAGCCTTTTTATAAAAAGAAAGAAAACTATAAGATAAATGTTAAAGGATTAAATTAATCAGATACATACAAATGATTTGAAAGTTCATACATATCAGGTTTCTAATAGAATTGTGGAGTTAGCAGGCTTGTACGGTCCCTCTGGTGTACATCCAGTACCTGGATGGGTCTCAGTCCTTTGTTTCACAGCTTCAGTTCAGTTCAGTTGTAGATGAATTGATCCAGAGGTAGGCTGGAGAGTAAAGATAGAGTAAAGACCAAACGCATCCCGGGCAGCTGCCTTTTATGTCCTTTTCTTTGCCATACTGCTTGTGCAATTTTACAGGAACGAAATGGAGTTCAGAGTCAGATGAGTAAGTCCTGGTGACTCCTCAGGTATATCCCTGGCTTCTCCCCCTGGGCCCCTTGTATCTGTCAATCTCTTAATGGGCCATTAAGCATGCCAATGGTGCAGCCATCCTGTCTGGGGTGTGGCTCAGACACAGCACAATTTGAAATACTGATATATCAAACATATCCATAACTTCCATTACACATGTAACACATGAACATAAACATCATCATCTTACTTAGCATATTATAGCCTTTTTAACAGTACCTGACATGGCATATGAATTATTATGATTTTGACATACTGATGTCAAACAATACAATAAATGCCCCCCCCCCCCTCCCCATCCAGCCAGCGTGACACCCCCACCATGAGATTGTTGTAGAAGGGAGTGATCAGAGCTCC
This sequence comes from Emydura macquarii macquarii, assembly GCF_026122565.2. NCBI lineage: Eukaryota > Metazoa > Chordata > Testudines > Chelidae > Emydura > Emydura macquarii. The sequence goes on from NW_027133667.1 coordinate 6,751,666, forward strand.
TAAATACACCTCAAGGGCCCCCTAATCCAGCCAGCGTCACAAGACCAATCAACTAAACTTCAGTACGCAGAAAGATAATGAACCAAATAATCAAACAATCAATTTGTAGCACACAGAAGATAAGGTAATCAGTAACAGTCAACATGGATTTGTCAAGAACAAATCACGTCAAACCAACCTAATATCTTTCTTTGACTGGGCAACGCCTTGTGGATGGGGGGCAGAGAGCGGAAGCAATAGATACGATATAATCTCGGCTTTAGAAAGGCTTTTGTCTCTGTCTCACATGTCTTCTCATGAGCAAATTAGGGAAATATAGCTAGACAAACCTACCATAAGGTAGGTGCACAACTGGTTGGAAAAGCATATTCAGAGTCCTTATCTTTGGTTCATAGTCAAACTGGAAGGGCATATTGAGTGTGGTCTCACAAGGATCTGTCCTGGGTCCAGTTCTATTCAATATCTTCATAAATGATTTGGATAATGACATAAAGAATACACTTATAAAGTTTGCAGCTGATACCAATTTGGGAAGGGTTGCAAGTGATTTGGAGGACAGGATTGGAATTCAGAATGATATTGACAAACTGGAGAAATGGTCTGAAATAAATAGGGTGAAATTCGATAAGAATAAATACAAAGTACTACACTTAGGAAATAATAATTAATTGCACAAATGCTAAATGGGAAATTACTGCCTAGGAAGCAATCCTGCAGAAAAGGATCTGTGGGTTATAGTGGATCACAAACTAAATATGAGCCAATACTGTTGCAAAAAAAGTGAACATCATTCTGAGATATATTAGCAAGATGTTTTAAGCATGACTTAAAGAAGTAATTCTTCCACTCTACTTATCACTGATAAGGCCTCAGCTGGAGTACTATGTTCAGTTCTGGGCACCCCGCTTTGGGAAAGATCTAGACAAATTGGAGAAAGTCCAGAGAAGAGCAACAAGAATGAGTAAAGATCTAGAAAACATGACTTACAAAGAAAGATTGAATTTGGTTAGTCTGGCAAAGAGAAGACTGAGGGCTTGTCTTCACTACACGGCTCCATTGATACAAGGTACATTATATTATTATATATATAAGGTTATATTACGTAAGTATGTTACATAACTGAAGTTGATGTTCCTTGTATCAAGTAGCTGCGCTGTCTTCACTACACTATGTCAACGAAAGAGTGTCTTCCATCGACATAGCTTATGTTTCTCATTCCAGTGGAGTACCAGAGTTGACAGGAGAGCACTCGGCAGTCAACTAAGAAGTCTTCACCAGTTATTTGAACTACAAAAATACTTTGGCTCATTTTGAGTTTTGGGCAGAGTTGGATTGGTCCATGTCTTACTTGACCTGGTTCACCCATTCCAAATTATTATTCAAATTGTACCGACAAAGAGTTGGTGAGACTGACACCTCACATGGAAAAAGTCTATTTTGAAATTATACTGCATATAAAACAGCCCTGAAGGACTATACAGCTGCTGAGGATCACCAGTGTGTAGGGATGCCCTCAATGCAAAAGTTTTAAGATGGGGTGGCATATAAGCCACTGAGGTAGTTCTCAGCGGGGAGCAGGTCTTCCATCTTTATGGCTGCTTTTGCCACTGGAGCAGTGAAAAGCTGCTGGAAAAAGGGCCCAGGATCTACTTCAATATGCATATATGTGCATATGCATATTTTCAAGATTATTCTCTGTTGTTCAACTCAGTCCATAGTATGTTTTGTAATATTAATTTACTATGTAGTTTTCATATAAATGACTATCATGTGCTCTGTTTATCTGTTATACACCTCTCAGTACACAGCATGGTAGAAGATCTTTCACATGTGTATCGAAGGTTGTAGAAAAACTATATTATATGGAAATAGTGCGTGATCAACGAACATGTAATTAAAGACAATATCTTAATACATACACATAATGAGGCACAGTTAAGATTGCAAATGTGACCTGAGTTAGGATAAATAAAAAGCCTAATGCAAAGGGTAGGACTGACTTCGAAACATTATTTTAATGTAATTTGTGTGCTTTTTTATTGAGTAATAACACAATTGTCTGAGATTTTTATTTCCGAACAATTCATCATTCTTGTATATGACCAATCTACTGCTCTTCAATTAGAAAGAGCTGTACTAATAGCTGTACTAATAGTTTTTTTGGTTTTTAAAAAAATGAACCAAAAAAAAAATTTCCCTTTTTCCATGGGAAAAAAGTTTTTAAAAGTGAGACAACAGGATGGTTCCCAGCAAAGTGATACCCAATTTTTAAAAAAGAGATTTGAATAGTTTTTCTTTCCGAATTTTTCATCAAAAACCAGAAATTTTCCACCAAAATTTTTGTTTTGGCCAAAAAGCCATTTTCATTGAAAAAGCTTTTCCATAAGCTCTACAAAATAGATTTTAAGGCTGCATCTTGCTTTAAACTGAACTGCTCTGCCCCACTCTTTAGTCTGGGGGTAAAATATAGTCCATACCTAAAGGGACTTTTGAGGAGTGGTAAAAGCACTGGAATTAGATTTAAGCGGTTTGGGTTTAATTCCCAATTCTGCCACAGGCTTTCTATGTGGCCTGGGATATATCACTTAATCTCTCTGTACCTCACTTGTAAATGGAAATAATAAGACTTCCTTTCACCTACTATTTGTCCGTCTTGTCAATTTACACCGTAAGCTTGTCAGGGCAGAAACTCTTACTATATGTATGTACAGCACAATGGGCACCTGATGAAAAATGAGGCCTGTAAGTGCTACTGTTGTAATCATTACCCAATGAACTCCCCTACTGTCCACTCACTTTCAATGTGTCCAGTAGTCTGAGTACTCATGTCTTCACATAGGTATGCAGCACCATTTTTATTAATTTTATTTATTTTTTTACTGTGGCCAGATTGGCAAGGCATTGAGAAACAACAGCTGTTCAAGAGGTTTGAACACACTTGTCATTTAAAGCAATGGATTCATTGCTTTCCAGCACTGAGTTGATTGTGCAAAGAAAGTGACTTTATACTCATGTCACTGCTCTTTTTACCATAGCCAAGTGGTGAGATGAGTTGAATGTTCTTCCTGCTACCTTCCCGACTATCACGCCTGTGCCCAGCTGAGCTCCCTCCTCAACCGACCCAATTACCTATACATTTGAGTCTAAATTATAAACAGCTTATAATTGTTTCACTGGAATATTAAAGAAGAGAAACAGACAGAAAGGATTAAATAGATGGCCTGGGGGAAATGAAATTGGCGGGGGAAAGAAGGAACTGAGGGCAGGGATGGGCGGCTAATGGTAAAACATGCAGGAAGGGGGTTAAGGGTAGAGTACTCCACAAGGAGCTGCTCTACAATTGTTCCATGGAGTGGGACAGGTTTGTCTCCCCCACAAAATCTGCTGCAGGTTTGGTCCCAGGACCTTCACTCTCACTCTCCACTCCAGGATGAGCCATGGGTCTAAGCCCAGGACCCATGGACTTTGTAGGAATCCTGGACCATCTTGGGTCAGCTCTGGTCCCTCTCCCCCATTATCCCCTGCTCCATTGGAGAAGCACAGACAGGGTAATACAAACCTCAGCTCTCTTTCCTCTCCCTGGGAAATTGCATGAAGCTGGCTCCAAACGCTGGCTTGCTAACGCCCCACACCAACCCTTACACTCTCTGCCATCTCATCCTTCCCAGGGACATAAGAAAAGGGGACACAAGAGCAGCCATACATATATGATAGAGCCCTGAAATTTCTTCTGTTGTGTATAACATCTAAAAATGTATCCTGGATAAATTTTGGCACACTATAGATCTCTGCCTTGGCATCCTAGTCATGTTACACACAATTCAACATGACAATTACAGTATTCAAAGCCTTGAAAGTCTGAGGTCTGGCTTTCTGAACTCAGGTCTTACCCTACACCTCCTTCCGGGCGCTGTCCGGGGTTCTCTGCTTGGTGTTCGTTTGACCCTGTGATCCCCATGCCCACTCCTTTTTTCATTCTTTGTCGCATGTAATCAGTTGTATCCTGGGTCCAGTGACTCCTACCCCACAGAGGGAGGGGCCTTTAGCAGTGGGCAGGCATGAGCCTGCCCACTTCCCAGATCACAAATAGGTACCCTTCACCTCCTGGTCATAGTTCAGATTGACTGAGATGCTCTCACAAGAGGTTCTTGAACTTTCCAGGACTAGAAGCAGAGCTTCATCTCCTCTGATATTCTTTCCTTTCAGTGTGCTGGGGTTCTATCTATCTAAGATTACAACATGAGCCTGCTCGCCATAGTATCTGAGCACATCACAACCTTTAATGTATTTATCTCTAAACACCCCTGTGAGATAGGGAAGGGCTATTACTCACTCATAGACTTTAAGGTCAGAAGGGACCATTATGATCATCTAGTCTGACATGCTGCACAACACAGGCCACAGAATCTCACCCACCCACTCCTGTAATAGATCCCTAACCTATGACTGAGTTATTGAAGTCCTCAAATCATGGTTTAAAGACTTCAAGGTACACAGAATCCACCAGCAAGTGACCCATGCCCAATGCTACAGAGGAAGGCGAAAAATCCCCCAGGGCCTCTGCCAATTTGCCCTGGGGGAAAATTCCTTCCTGACCGTAAATATGGCGATCAGTTAAGCCCTGAGCATGTGAACAAGACCCACCAGCCAGACACTCAAGAAAGAATTATCTGTAGTAATTCAGAACCCACCCCATCAAACATCTCATCACAGGCCTTTGGACATATTTACTGCTAGAAGTCAAAGATCAGTTAATTGCCAAATTAGGCTGTCCTGTTTCACAGATGGTGAATTGAGACACAGAGCGCCTCTAAATGACTTTGAAAATCTGAATTTAGATGTCCTTAAAGAACAAACTGAGGTGACTGGCCTTTTTGCTCTTGCACAGGGAGAAAAGGTCTAAAAATGCCACTGTAGGTCATGAATGGAGATGAAATGTTGATCTCCTATAGGTTGCATGCAAACAGTGCATTTCCTGGTGTTTTAAACATCCTGCGATTTCCAGGGCTTGAAAGATATACCATAATAATGAAAGAAAAATGTGAGCATTATTGAGATAAATGTGGTTTTCTAAATTAGCCACACGATGGCAGTGTAGGTTCTTCTGTCCATGAGGTTATACAAGTAGCACAGAATCAAATCACTCCCAGCTAGACTTCACCTTATTATGATGAAACAGAAAGAAGATGGCGGGGAGTGGAGACACAGCTCAAATCTACCTGCTTATCCTAGATTTTTATATAGCACCAACCACCATGGTATCTAACTGCTGCATAAAATTAAGGAGCATCACAACCCGAAATAAAAGATGGTTTTCATAGGGAAGCCAAGGACCATGGTTTTGTGTCTGCAGGATATTTTTTAAATGCATCAATCTCAAAGAAGGCTTTGCCCAAAAAAGTGTATTTTACACCTTGATCTGAATGCCCTGGGGCTTAAACTTACTCTGATCTCTTCTGACAAGGAGTTTCACAAACAAGGCCTTATTGCTGACAGTATTTTGTTCCCAATGCCTCATGGTCAGAACCTGGGTCTACTCAGATGTATGCAATAGGGAGTTGTGCTGAAAGAGCCAAATCTTTATTTATTTGTATTACCATAGCACCTAGGAGCCCCTGTCATGGACCAGGACCTTATTCTGCTCGGTGTTGCACAAGCACAGAACAAAAAGATGGTCCCTGCCCAAAAGAGCTTGCAGTCTACGACAACAGAGAAGTGATGGATACAACCAGACAAAGGAGTACAAGGAAATAATGAGACAGTACTATCAGCTTGGTAGGCTGTGGTCTCTGCACACCAGCCATCTAACTGTTGCCAAGTTTTTTGCAGGCCTCTTGGCAAATAAGAGTTTTGAGGAGGGTTTTGCAGGAGGGATTCAAAGAGAGGCATGACCTGAGCAAAACGCCTCTAGTCTTTACTCAAGGAAAAGCTCCCATTTAGTATACCCAGTCGAAACTCCCACTAAGGTTTGCAGGATTTGGGCCAAAAACTTGACAGCAATATAAGTAAGTTTTAAATTGAAATGTTTTTGGTTTAGTGGCCTAGCAAATCAGAAAATAAATGATTTCTTAGTACATGGTGTCTGAACCGTGATTTACCATACGTAACCAAAACTAGATATCCTGTCCCACTGAGTCCTTTTGAAGAGCTCGTCTCTCACAAATTACTGCCATCTCTCTGACTGGGAGTAATTCAAGCACCTGGTCCTGATGAATTGCTTCCTTCAAGAGCAACTCTCACGTTTAGTAGTTCAGTCTACCCTTCCACCAAGCATTAGCAGATCTGGGGAAGTTTCCCACTGGAGGAGAAATCAGTGACATAGAGTCTGGGTATTTTCTTAGTGTAATCTGTTTTATAGGTACTTTATACCCCAGTCCTTGAACAGAGGTGGTCACAGATGGCATGAAGCAAACTCCTACCAGTGTCTAGGTCCCAGAAAGCAACTCTGCCCCAACAATTGACTTTTGTTGCAGAAATTAAGGCAGAGAACAAATTCGCACACAGCTTGCCGAAAGACCCCGCATCATAAAGGAAACCAATAATACAGCAATTCTTCAGAACTGTATGTAACAGGGCAATCCAGTGACTCCTGCCATAGCACTGTTTTCAAAATCTTAAACAAATCTGCTTCATATATGTTGTGTATGTGAAATTGGCTTGGTTCAGATTTTAAAAACTATCCATGTTTTGTGATTGTGCTTTAGGCTTTAGCAAGGGAGGTGAATTTCACCATTCATTACAAGTTTTAAACTGATTAATAAGGGAGGTGATTATACGGTTGCCACCTTACTAAATGCTGGTAACTCTGCCCCCCTGCACCGCCTCTTCCCCCCAAGTCCTGCCTCTGCTCCACTTCTGCCCCCGTTGCTCACACACCCAACCTCACTCGTTGGATCATCTCAAGGTGCCTGCCTGCCTGCAGATAGGAGGCAGCCCCAGCTGAGCAGGGGCTGGGGTGGGTTAATGGCTTGGCTCCTTCTCCCACCCGCAGTAACCGGACTTTTGCAGCCCTAAATGGCACCTGGCTACAGAAACCAAAAACCAGATTGGTAAAGCCAGGTAAAACCCAGATGGGTGGCAATCCTACTGCCCCATCCCCTCTTCCTTCCTCTTCCCATCCCCACCCCCATCCTCTTCACACATTCCAGTCCCCCATCTCCTTCCCTTCTGCCCCATTCCCTTCTATTCCCCCTGCCCTATCCCATCCCCGCTACCTTCCCAACTGCCTCTCCCCCCTACCCTATTGCCCTGCCCTTCGCCCCCCCAAAGGGCACTCGCTGTTGTACACAAACAGGACCCAGCACATGGAGAAGAGGTCCATGACAGGCACTAGGACCCAGGAGGCCGCATCCCGGAGCTGCCAGCCTCAGCCAGGGAGAGTGGCCAAGTGGGCCGGTGTATGCTGAGGAGGACAGAGCTTTCCCCTGCCCACAGGCTGAGCAGAGCAAGCCATGCTCAGCACTCACAGAAATCAGGGGCCAGTGGTGGGGCCCAAACTATTCCTATGGCTGGTGCTGGTCCCTCCCTCCACTCGTGGAAACTGGACTTTTGGAGCCCTGTTGAGTTCCCTTTTCAACCAGACTTTCCTGTTGAAAACACGACACCAGGCAGCCCTACCGTGACTAACCTGTAATTGCTGGCATGTGCAAATCCCTCTCATTCTTACTGTCTGGAAAGAAAGTGTAATCAGGTCTTTGCTGGAAACTTTTGTAAATCAGTCAATACTCCTAAAATATTGCAAAATCATTTCTAGGTCTGGTGTGGCTCACCTCCTGTTTGTCCCTTCCCCTCCAGCCCTGCACTTTAAATGGTCTTTCCCTCCATTTTCCAGATATGTTTTCTGGCCACACCCTTCTCTAGCTACAAATCCTACCCCATGACTGCCCCACATCTCTGGTTCCCTCCTCTCCACAAATTCCTGGTCCTTCTTTCCCTCTAGGTACCCCTGAAGCGTATCTCCAGATCTCCTGTTCCCAGGAGGCTCCTTACTAAATTACCCCCAGATTTTTTCTTCATTTTCCTCCCTGAGCAAGAAGGTCACTGAATTTGAGTGCAGATCGCCCTTCTTCTTATCTTACGTTGAAACTATCCTTACATATCACTCCCTCCTCCTCTTTGATGAGCCCCATTACCTCACAGACCTTCCCAGATCATGTCTGATCCTCCCTAGTAATAGCATAGTTTACCTTAAAGAAGAGGAAATGGCAGCTGAAAAAGCATAGTGGCAATACCAGGGGAGGGAAAGGGAAGCTATAAGGGATATGCAGGGAGCTGCCAGGAAGAAAAATGGGAAATGGACAGACTGAATCAGCACAGAGGAGAGGACCTATACTGATGGTGTAACAGGTATGTCGGTATGGCAAAAACACTAGGAAATACTGGCTATATCAGTTCAATTTGTGGTCCGATAACTCTATAATTCACAGTTACTGTTGTTGGAGTAGCAGCACTATAGTTACAATACACAATAGTGTTAATTCTAATCCCCTTTTTTCACTTGTTCCTAACTTTGGCTATATCTACACTGCCAGTGAAACAGCCAGCAGTGCAGGATCGATTTTGCGGGTTCGACTGAGTGGCAGTAAAGACTCCCTCAATTGAACCCAGAAGTCGACTCCGTAAATCCACCCCAGCAAGTAGCGTAGCGCTGCGTCGACAGGAGGGCATTTCCCATGGGCGCAGCACAGTGGAGATGCCACTGTAAGGAGACTTTAGGAAATCAATGGGAGATACGCAAGTTACTGTACATAGCTTGCGTACCTCCCATCGACTGCCGCTGAAATCCGTGGCCAGTGTAGACCAGGTCTTTGAAAAAATTCACTTTGTCAACTAAAAATCTCCAAAGTTGATCCAAAGTTGAGAGGTTGCTGATTTTTTTAAATTGAGCAATGCTGGTTTGTCCACATCTTTTTTAGAACAAGAAGAGTGCAAGAACACACTTTCCCATTCTAATTAAAGTCCTGTGGGTTTTAACCACTCAATTGCCAAAAAAGCTGGAAACAGAAAATCAAAATTTGGTTTTGAGATTGTGTGCAAAATTAAGCCCTGAGCCAGCAAACTTTTGTGCATACATATTCCTTTACTCCGAGGAGTAAAATTAAGCACATGCATAAATATTTGAGCTTTAACTTTAGCATTGTTTTTTTTACTTTTAGGTAAATCATTCAACTTCGACTTTATTTTTTTTAATGAATGTATACATTTACACATCTCAGGATGTTTTAATGATTATGTGAACATCACAGTTTCAAGACAACTGCACTTGTATTCCTCCTCCATGGTTTACCAGGAGCACTCACTCTCTCTTGACTGGGGATTTTAAGGCTGTACAGCTCCCTGCCTCACACTGTGATATCCCCAGCAAGCTAGACTGCCTAAGAGTGGGCATTTTGCTCTCTCTCTCTCTCTCTCTCTCTGAGGGCTATGACCAGGGTATTGCCCATAGTTAATAAATTACCACACTGTGCCCTCTATGCCAGCACATGTAAAAGCACTACAGACAAAACACATTACAATAAAAGAGTCTACATATATGCTAAAAAGTTTACCAGATATTACCGCCCCAGTTTCAAGTTCATACCCATCTTAGATCCAGTAGGCTTAAAACACAGGCTGGGCAGTGCAGCCATTTCTTTATACAGGTCCAGCTTATGATCTTTGCCTTATGTAACAGGTAATCAGCAGACATCAGGACACAGCTTCAAAAGCCAGAGGTGAGGAATTTCCATTAACCTCTCCCTAAGGATTTCCCAGGAAATCCACGACATTACTGTCCCAAAAGTCTGCATTTGTCTCGAAAATGTGTCCCTCTCACCAACAGAAAGTTGGTCCAACAAAAGATATTACCTCATTGTCTTTCTCATACTTGTCTGGCACATTCTCAATACAGTCTTTTGAATTCCTTTACACCTCCCAGGTCTCACGTCTGTCACTTTTCCCCCCTAGAAAAGTTACACAAAATCCTGACCTACTTTAATATAGGAACTTAATACAATAAGATCTTCCCAGGAGATTGCCATATTTTGGGGTGCTGGAACAATTTGTATAGTGGGAGTGTTGAGACCCATTGAACCAAAGTGTAAACCCCCTATATGATGGAAATCACTTCAAACCAAGAGGTGCAGCAGCACCCCCAGCATCCCTAGTTCCAGCACTATCTGCCACACAGTGAAAACATCAAAATCAATAGGACTTCATTTTTATAATTATCACAATCCTGCATAAACAGCCTTATTCACAGCTTGGTAGTGTCAGAGTTAAATAACTGCCCAATATTTTATATTTTAATGTGTTTATTAAAAACATATACAATATATCCTTCTGTTTGCATGTTTACTATTTTTAAGTGAAACTTTTGGAAGTTGTAAAAAAACCCATTTTGTTTCTTTTCAAAACAAAAACAGCCAGATGATTATATCTGAGATAATTTAGAAATCATTATGCTGATTTCTTTGTTTTATTGGCATGTAGTCCTTCCTGTCGGTTAAAGCGTGGCCTGTAATAATTTCCTCTGGGCTTTCTCACACTCTAAAAAACATATTGCTTTTGTAAAGTCATAGCTGTGAAACATAGCCTTTACAATACTTCATGGCCATGATATAGCTATGCTATTACACATGTCAAAACTTGCATTACATATTAATAATAGCATATTTTAGCTGTTTTGAGGTCTGAGTGCATGAAGTTCTAATGATTTCTATTACAGCATCACATGCCTTGGAATGTGTCACTGCTTTTAGTTTTGGGGGGAAAAATGTTTTTTTTAATTGTCTAGTTGCTCCAATCAATCTGCGCACTTGGCTTCCTAGTTGCATTTGAAGCTTTTATAGCACTTTTATAACTTTAACATAACTTTTTGTGCATTGCATATTGCCATTATTTATAATAATAACGTATCATTTTTAAATACCCACACCCTAAGATCTCTGTGTCATGAGAAAGAACTAAAAATAATACCTATTACATGATAGGAAAACAACCACTCCTACAAGGGGGGCCTGATGTTGCCAGGACTTACCCTTCTGCTGAACTTTACTGCTCTGTGTGTTGGCAAGATCGAGGCCACAATTAGCGAGGGAGAAAAGATGTACAAGTCCTTTATATGTGTGTGTGCGTATCTGTGTACCCCTTACCAGCTGGATTATACATTCTTTCCTGTTTGGAAAGTGCCTAGACCATTGTGCCTGTTGCTGAACATAAGGAATAATTTGTGTGTGGTTGGGGGAGGGGGCTGCATGTCTCTGTCAATAAGTGACTGTTTGCCTATCTTTTTTGTGTGTGCCTTTATGGCTGACAGTTTGGGTGTGTTTATGAGTGGCCGTGTGTGTGCCTAGGAGTTTTTTGTGTGTGTGCGACTTTATGGCTGGTTGATTGAGTTTGTGAGTAATCACAGAATCATAGAAATGTAGAGCTTGAAGGGACCTTCATAGGTCATCTAGTCCATGCACTAAGGCATGTGACCGTGTAGGTCTGTATTACTATGGGTGGGTTTATGTTGAAATAGGAACACTTTTATTCTACACTATGTGCACCCGCCCTATGCTGGCAAAAGGACTTTTTTGCTGGGACAAGCTCTGTCTACACCAGGCCTTTTGCTGGCATAGCTGTGTCAGTTGGGAGTAGGATCTTTTCTTTTCTTTTTCCAGGCTCCTAACTGACATAGGGATGCCGGCAAAACTTGTTTAAAAATGTCGATTAGGCCAGGGACGCTGTACCAGAGTCACTCAAGGTGTGAATGAAAACCATCGGGTGGCTGTGTAGGTCGAAACTTCTACACCTGCCGTTCAACAGGCCTCCTACCAGGCCAAGGCTCCGCTCCAACCTGTGGTGGAGCCGCAATTGGTAGGTTTGCTCAGGCAGGGGCCCATGGGGTGCTCCTGGGCCAGCAGAGCGCGCCTGGTGCCTGCAGCCCGTGTGCGGGACTCTCCTTTCCGCCCAGCCCCACCCCCGTGGCGCTGCCTCCCGCCAGACCTCCCTCGCCGGAGGCTCAGCTACGTGACCTCGCCCCGCGGGCGCTGCACCCAAGGGGTTAACGGATCCCGGCCGCGCCCTGCGCCGCCGGTGAGCACAGGCGGGGCTGGGCTGAGCGGAGCGGGTCGGCGGCTGGCTGCCGGGTGGGAGCCGACGGACGGACAGACGGAGTCGGACGGGCCGCGCCCGGGTGGGGGACGTGCAGGAGCCCTGCCCCAGCCCCAGCCAGCGGGAGTGCGCGCCTCCCCGCGCTCATCGCCGGGCAAAGGGGGGAAGAACCGGGAGCGCGGCTCCCGCCCGGCCCTGCAGGATCCTGGCTACCTGCGCTGCGGGGAGGGCGTGGCAGAGCCGGGGGCTGCCCAGCCCGCTCCCGCCCTTCAGCGCTCGGCGCTGGAGCCAGGCGGCGGCTGCTCGGCCAGGTACCGTGGGGAGCCGGCTCCAGCGCAGCCTGCGCGCTGACACCGCTTCGCCCCGGCCCCGCCGGACCATGGCTATCCCCGGCTCCTTCGCCGCCGGTCACAGCTACGTCCGCACCGTCCTGGGCCACCCGCCCCTGCAGCAGCTGGACAGCTCGACCCTGGCTTTGCCCTCCGAGGCCAGCCTGAAGCTCGTGGGCAACCGCGCCGGAGAGGAGAAAAGTCTCCGCATCCAGCAGCAAGTCCAGCAAACGCTGGCCAGGAAAAGCAGAGGCTCCCTGGCAAATGGTGAGTGCCCCAAGCAGCGCCCGATTCCCGTCTTCTCTGTTACCCCCCTCCCCTTCTGATTCTCCTTCTCTTCTCTTCCCCTCGATCCCCCCTTTTTCCCCTTTCCTCCACTCTTCTCTCTTCCCCCTTCCTTCTTTCCCCTCCCCCATCTCTTTCCCCCCCTCGCATTCTTTTTCCTTTCCTCACCACTTCTGTCCCATCTTCCCCTCCTCCTCCTCCTCATTCTCCTTGTTCTTTTGATTCTTCCCTCACTCCCCCTTACCAAAGTTAATAGCAATAGTCAGTACATTTTGTTTTCTTCTTTACAGCCCTCTCCCAGGGCACCCTTATCCTGCACAAAGGCTCCTTCTGAATGTGATGCTGATCTTCCAGGGCTCTCTCTATTCCCAGCTTGCCTACAGAAAAGTTTGAATCACCTTCAGGAGTCAAATGTCCCCTCCCTGCCCCAGCCCCCACTGTTCAAACCATTCTGCCTCTCTTCCCCCTTATGGGCTGTGATGCGAAGACCAGCTGTGAAGTTCTCCATTTTTCTCTCATCTTTCAGCTGTAGGTAATGTTTCTAGTTGAAAGTGTAGCTATATAAATATACTAAGAATACCTAAATGGATTGGGGGGCACAATACTGATTTGAAAGTTAATGGGATTTATATTATATCAATACGTTTGAAGATTGTGGGCCTTTTGATTAAGATCAGTGTCAGTTATGTTCTTTTAGTGTCCGTAAACTGCGCTGGCCCTGAAGGGAAAATGGCTCTTGAGATGATCTAATGGGACTTTCCTGCCTCTTACAGTATTTATCATAAGATCATAGTTCAGTCTCTTTCTTTAATACTCTCTTTGTCTCTCGTTTCTGATTAAATAAATTAGCCCTGATTTTTCTGTCTTGCTACAGTATTGTCACAGTAGTATAACTAAGCTGTGTTATTCCTGGTTTACCACAGTCTGAAAGAAGAGTCACATCTTCTCCCCTCCTCCATCCTGTAACCGTTTCAATATGTTTGGTTTTAATCCTCTTTTAATAACTTTTTTTTCTAACTGTCCGCATTTGCTAAAGAAAATGGAAAGAAATAAAGAAAATAATGTCTTGCCTGCCTTGGAGCAGCAAACTTAAAATAAACAATGGAGAGGCATAGTAAAATAAACATGGGAAGGAGTGTTTAGGAGATATGGAAGCAATAATACCATTGAAGATTATTCTTCACACTGCGCAGTGGTGTGCATAGTGCTTTAGAGTTAAATAGAAGAGTATCAATCCTAGCCTTTAGGAGCTTACCTTCCGAGGTCCTGATCCTTCAATTGGATTCATGCAGCCACACCCTTTGCACGCCATGTGGATCTAGTTGGAATGTCAGGATCTAAAACCCTGATCCTGTGAAGCACTGAGAGCTTCATAGTACAGCTGTTTAGCGTATTCAACTCTTCACATGATATGGCACTATATTGGTATTAATTGGTGTTGGAAACATGTTTTTATTTTTTAACAGAGGCATCCAAAAAGCTGAGGATAATAAGGATCATAATCATGGAAGCTTTAATCCAAATTTTTTAGTAAAAAGATGAGAATTATTGACTCATTCTTTATTATCGTATGGAGTTCCATCAGTATGAAGAATCTTAAACTAAGTTTTAAGTGTTGAAGCTGTCACATTTTTGTTTGCATAAAAATATGAGAGAAAGTACTCATTACGGATAAATATAATTCTTCCAGCTGTCTTGTTCCCAGCAAAAGAAAGTATTTCTAGTCTAGTGCTATTGGTGGCTTCCCGCTAAAAAAATTCACCACTAAAAATGAATGGGATGCAGTCACATCCCTACCTTCCTCAAAAAACCTTGCAAAACATCCATCAACATCATATACCCTTGGTTTCACAATCAAGTGCTCCATAGTTCTAGCCAGAATACAGTTTAAATGTAAATTCCCAGCTTGTGAGCGTCACTATAAAAGAAGCTTCCAAACATTTTAACAGTTATTTGTTCTGTTGACATGCATTTTTATTTTACTTTATTTTATGGCTGACACTGTAGTTGAGAGCATCCTTGAAATGCCAGCAATTTTTTAAAAAGTCTTCACAAACAAGAATGCTACAGAAAATGCCTGTAACATGTGCACTAGTTATGCAAATAAGGACTTTGAACCACAGTTCTTCTTCAAACTTCTTTCTTGTACAATATGTATGTGTGCTCAATTTATCACACTTTGGGTTATTTCCAACTCAAAGCACAGAAAGACCCAAGAGAACTGGAATTTGCTTCATATTTTTATTTATACTTAAATAAGCCCCATCCATAGAGATTTGATACTATTTTAGATTGGAGAGAAAAAACAATCTTCTGGAATTATAAAGCCTTTCAAACTTTGCTTTTGACGCCACTGGCTAAATATATACCAAGGGTCTAATCCTGCACCCATTAAAGTCAATGGGAAAACTCTCATGCACTTCAAAAGTAGAGTGCTCAATCCCCTGTGATATAAATACCCCATTGATAAGCATTTCAGACTCAGTTCAGCAGGCCACTTAAGCATGTGCGTAAGTGTAGAACTCACTTAAAGATAGGCAAGCACATAAGCAATTTTCTACATGTGTAAAGAGGAATCAATGATCTGTACTTCACTAAGGGCCCAATCTTATAGTCCCTGTGCACCAATAATTTCCATTAACTGAATTGGAAGTTTTGGGTGTGCAAGGAATATAGCATCAAACAATATATTTTCTATAAAGGGGATCAGATTAATGGTTCCAGCTTAGCCTTAAATGGGATCTACAAAAGGAAATAGATTGTTTGTGCCCTTTTTTTTTTTTTTTTTTTGCTGTTTTATAATGCATAAAGAGACCTGAAAGTGTTTCACTGCAGGGTTTTTTAAGATTTCTTTCTGCTTCTTTTTTTACATTAAAAGTTCAGGTCCATCTTTAAATATGTGCATTTTTATTCCTTGAGAAAATATATCATTAGTCTAGAAAGGAGAATTACTCTAGTTGCTACATGATTAAAATTAAGTGCTGCTTCTGTTCCTTTTTAAAAGAAAAGCACCTGGTCAGTGATCAACACCAATACCAATAAACAATTGCCATTGTCAAATTATATATATATATATATATATATATATATATATATATATATATATATATATATATATATATATTATATTATTAAATGCAATACACTGACATAATTTTCAACTGCTGTGTAACTAGTAGCTGAATCTTTATAGGTTAAAAAGAAATTAAAAGAAATTAAATTGAATACTAAAACAATCAAAATAAATTTCTAGATGTGTAAATAAATAACAAATTGTGTTTTAAGGTGGCAGAGGGTTTATCATCACAAGGAGAGTAGTAGTAGTAGTAGTGAAAATGTTATGCAGTAATGGGTCTGGAATTCCTCCCTTTAGTTTACATGTAATTTAATAGTAGCAGCAATTCCATGTGCTCTTCAAGAGATTAGACCACATTATATTTATGTTTCTCCTTGTCACCAATCTGGATCTCTTTGATGGCTACTTAATTCTGTATCTGGCATTTCCCTTCCTCTAGTAATTGACCAAAGTCCACACTCCTTTACATCCTTACCAATTTTATTAATGGGCGGAAGGCCAGGATCTGGCACCAGATCTTGTCAAAAAGAACTGTGACTCTGTAATTACTTTCACTGAAAGACTCAGGTTCAATTTTATGAGTAAGAGGCCTTTAAACCATTTGTGGTTTTGGTGGACAGTTTTGGGTGTAGGCTAGTTATAGATTAGGTTCCCTTTTTTTGTCTCCCTTACATTTCTTCATTTTTGTAGCTCTTAATGGGATTTTTCTCCTTTGCGTTTAGCTGATTTTCTCTTCTAGTTTGAGTAGATGTTTCAGTAGAAGTTGGATTATACTCTCTCTCTCTCATTTAAAAACAAAGAATAATTCCCTTTTTAAATCACAAGGTTTTTGTGTTAACCATCCAAAATGGTAAAGAACCTTATAATTGGAATGTGACCACGCACACAGTTTGAGGCATTTGGTGCTCACTGAATCTTTACAGACTGACTGTCGTGTTCATATTTAGTGCAGTCTCAGGGACATCCAGTTATGTCCTACTGTCACCATGATTTTAAAGGTTGGAGAGTAGATAGGTGGACTTTGGCTGCAAGCTGCAGACAGGCTACCATTCATGACCCATGATTATTGGGAGGAATTCAAAGCACTTTAAATTTAAGTCTTTCTGAGACATGAAAAACTCTGGTACCATGTCCAAGGAATCAACAGGGGCTGGTGGAGAAACACTTAGAAGATGGGTGAGGGCTTTCCCCAGAGTCTACTCAGCCTCTTCAAGATTCCCTCTGCATTACACAAGATGTGTTGCCAATTCTCATGATTTTATCACAAATCTAGTGATGTTTGGTGGCTCTTTTTAAAAGCACCAGCTTCTGGAGTCCTGTGATTACGTGAGCCTTTTTGTTAAAATGAAATCTGCAATTAAGCTTTGAGCCCTCTTGGTTGCAGAGTAAAGCCTTAAAATCTGAACCCTACAGTAAGGAATGTGCCCTTCTTGCTCATCCTGATACCCATCCCTATCTAAAGGCTCAAAAACCAGAAGGCAAATATCAAACACCCAGACTTCATTTATATTTTTTGTTAAATCTCACGGTTTTTATGCCGATCTTCTGATTTTGAGGGCCTGACTCATGATTTTTTTTAATATTTGGAGTTGGCAAAACTGCAAGTTCAAGGACTTGTCTGCACTTGTAGTGCTATAGACCAGGGCTAAGAGTTAGAGATGAAAAGCGTATCTCTGTCCAGCACAGAACCCAGGGGAAGGAGTCAGTCTCCTTATTCCAGGGGATGCAAAGGCAAATCTTACTTTGATCGCCTCCTCTCGGGCTCATGGAGAAATCCAGCATTAAGTAGCAACATTTCTTTTAGAAGCAGTTTCACAAGAGCACTGAAGGTCAAACCAGTTCGCAGTTAAAATCTACAATACTTTGTTTAGTAAAAGATCTCCGAACGCTACAACTTCTGATCAACAATATTTTGGCTTTGCAAAAAGGACAACTATGCTAGGTATGAAGTTGAGACTAATTTAGTTAATGGAGAGTGATATATTCATCATTGTGTTATTTGCTGAGTGTGGACAGGGAGATCAAAGCTGCACAAAACATGCAGGAGACATGGGGCCTTGCTCACCGGAGCCTTGTCTTAACTAGATAAATAATAGACAATACAGCCTGGGATTGTCAAAGGAATCTAAGGAAGGTAGATGCCCAAGTCCCATTGAAAGTCAAGGTGCATTGTGCCTCTAGTTCTCCTTCTAAATACCCCAGCCATAAAGCACTGGGTAAACAGAAAGTGGATTAATGACACAGCAGGTTTGCAAATATATGTATTTTTAAGAAATAAATAAATAGCAGCATTTCTTTGAGTGGTGAAGTAATACTGCGAGGCTTCAAGAAACATTTATAATTGCTGAAGGAGTTATACCAGTAAATTACATCTTAGTCCTACTGGGAACACAGGACAGGACAGTGATGTGTTGTATAAAAAGTCTATAAATTAAACTACATGAACATGTGGGCGCTCAGATGGTATCGCACAATGGCAGGCAGAATAACCAGAGTGCATGCGTTTTGTAGAAGAAACCAGCTGTTGCTGGCTCCACTTGGTCGAATACTTAGGTATCCCTTGCCTGGTATAAAAGACGCATGCAGATTTACAGTGACAGAGCAAAGCAGCTGGAATATATGACTGAATTTATCTAATTTATCCATACACTCTTACTTTCCAGTGAAAATCCATAACAGCTGCCCTTTTTCAGCCCTCTTGGTCTGTTTCATTCTTGCCAAGCCCTTTGCCAATCTCAAAATAGTTCTCCAGGGCCAGATTCACCTAGTTGGATGCCTAATTCCCATTGAAAGTCAATGGTTGTTAGACACTTCGGTGTTTTTGCATATCCCACTAAGTGCGTATCTTTAGGCACCCAAATATCTTTGTAAATCCAGCTCCTATAGTTTAAAAGATGCAAATTTCATCCAGTTTTGGCTCAGTTAACCATGTAGTTCTTTGGTTCTGTTCCATCTGGCTGGTATTTGAGGACAAACTGCCATTTGAATCAGTGATGTGACTGGTCAGTTAGTCTGGGTTCTCCCTGGTTGAAGACTAGTTTTCTATCTACATAAACTAATGTGATTATGCTTCGGTCATATCCTTCCTTGAGCTTTTGACTTTTAATTTACCCCTTTAAACACTTTTGTATATTTTACATGTATAACAGTATTATACACAGCTTCCATCTGGTGAGTGGAAGTGTAACCACTGTGGGAAGGTTTGCCACTTGTGTAATGGGCTCTTTTCCCATACCATTGCTAAGCACCACTGCCAGACCGACTTTGTCATGTCTCCTTTCATCTGTCAAGGTGTTGGACGGCCATATAACCGTATTTGCAGTTTCATAGCCAGTGAACTCTTATGAGCAATAATTTCAATAATACCCACTTCATAGTCAAAAAATGTGTTCATTTTGTTAAGCAAGGGACTTTACCTTTAGAAAACATTATATTAATTAAAGACTTTCAACTTGAAAGAATTTTAAATGGAAAAAAAGAATCAAACTATAAACGAGGAAATAACCCTGAGTCACAGTTTCACCTTCTAGCTAGACCTTGGATAAAAGCTGAGAGAAAGACAGCGCTGCATGTCTCCCACTCTTTCTGTAGGATTACTTAACCTTTCAGGTATGGATTGGGACCGTCATTAACCCCATTTCCTCTCCAAGGGTTTTATGCCATATGTCTCCATAATCCATAGAATTTGCTCATGACCTCTTACTGCATTCTGCTCGCAGAATTCAAGGGATTAATGAAGCACTGCCTGCTCCAATATGCTACCACTAGATTAGAGCCTAAGGAAAAAGAAACATCAACAGTTGAGCTAGGCAAGTATGCAGTGCAGATTATATATTCCATGTGTACTGCATTTTTCAAAGATGTGTCAAAATTACACCTGCAATAGATGTAGAAGGAATAGAATTCACACATGAGCATGCATTTTTCCAATAACAATTTCCATCTGCAATTTTCTGTTTTCAGCCCTGCTTGCATATTTTGTGAGTGCTTCAGACCCTGATTTTAAAATTGTAACTCTGTATGTATATTTTGACTGATGTTGTGGGTTATCATGGAAAACAATTGTTCTGTAGTTTGAAAATATTCCTTAGAGTATCCATTCACTGCCAGAAGCCATATTAATATAATCCCTTTTTTACTTTAGTCAATCATCCATCAGAGCATAGGATGCTTCTAAAAATTCTCACTTGCTGTTATCACAATATTTTCATGAAATAGTTTTATTGGCTTCTTGCCGTAAGCTAAGAGGTAAAAATGATCTAATGTTTTATATTTAAATATCTGTAATATAAGAGACTTAAAAAAAATTGCCTGTAGCCATCAGAAAACATTGCTTATCCACTACCTGAATATAATATAGTGAATGCCTAACACCTTTTCCATTTCTCCTTGTTCAGTCTCCAGGTCATATGTATAGTATTAGCATTATAGCCTGGACATATATTGTCCTTTTTTAATAAAATAGTGTTTCCTTAAGGTCGTACTTACATTAGTCTTTTTTCCATTACAGGCAGTCTCCATCGGGCCGCCAGTGTTCCAGAACATGTTTATAACCTGGACTTGGTTGACAGTTATTTTGTTTCAACACCTGCACATGGAGTCGCGTATTATCCTTCTCTCCAGGTAAGGAAAATGCAGGTAATAACTGGAAATATGTAGCATTGCAAATTCAGGTCTTGTTTGTTTGCTGCCACAAGCAATGGCTTGATTTTCCCCCCCCCATCATGTTAAAAATCACTTTAAGCATTACTAAACACAAAAATTTCTGCTGGGGTCTCCTTGTCATATAGGCTCAATGGAAACCTGGGGCTTTAAAAGCACCACATGTCTGTTTCAGATCTGAATTGCTTCATAGAGTAACTAATCATGACTTTTATTCATGGGTATCTGTATAAGACCTGCACCTGTGAGGAGCCTAATTCCCATTTCATATGCTAGATCTTTTGGTCTTATATGAGTCAGTAGGAGTTCTGTTCTTGTTCATGTGTCCCAGAGGACACGTATGGTCCTCAACAACGGAAATAGACCATTTAAACTGAACCCACACTGCCTGGTCAAATAAGTAGGACCCAGTTTTAATTACAGTATCTGTTCTCTAATGTATCTATTTACCCTCTTCACATACCCTCACAACCAGTTACATATCTGCACCTGCCTCACTGCCACCCTTATGCTCTCACACCGCCCAATTAGAAAATATCTCAAATGGGTTTTACTCCACATTACGGAATGAATAGTGACATCTCTGGAAAGGAGGGAGGAACTGGAGGTAACACAGCAACTTCAGGAAGATGTCAGAGTTTTGATGGTAGAAATGGAAGAACCACGGAGAGTGGATGGCATGGGAGAATGCCTTGCAGCTTCTCAGTGTCACAATGAGGGGCAGTGACTCCTTAAATGAGAGGCATCCTTTCTCCCCTGCAATTCCCTATATTGCCCTTAAATAGGCTTCTCTGCCCTTCCAATAAGTGATGCACAGGAAGAGGTACAAGCTAGGGTGGTCAGCCTTCTTTTTCAATCAAGGGAGTGGGGATTGCTGCGTACATCTCTTCAATAACAAATGCAACCAACCCCATGAACCTGACCCCATCCTACAGCTAGATTGTGCACCCCCTTCTTTCCACTGGTGAGAAGTTAACAATGGGATTGCTGACCTGAGTGAGACTACCCCTGTGAGGAACTCCTCATCAGTGAGAGTAAGGAGTTTGCAGTCTGGCCCCTAGTTGCTATGGCCTCCATCCTAAATTCATAATTTACACTAACCTTTTAATGACATATATGTAAACAAGGTGTGGTCTTGACAAGTTGCCAATAGTCCCATTGATGACAGAAAAGTTGTTCATCATGGCTCTAGTGCAAGGTCAGATAAACTGACTTCATTTACAAATCTGACTAGAGTTTTGTTAATAATGCTCTTCACTGACATAGCGCTCATCTTTCATGGGTTTGAAGGTCGCAGAATCTTTTGCAGGCATTTAGCTTCACCTGGGGATGTGGGTGTTTATCTTTGAAAATCAAGCCCTGGATGTGTCAAGCTGAACACCTGGAACGAAGATGCCCTTTTGAATATCTAGTGCTTAGTGACTTGAGGATCACACTTTATGTTGGTGGCAGAGCTGGGAACAGAACCAGGAGTCCTGGTTCCTAACCACTAGAATTCACTCCCTTCTAGTTTCAGTGGGAAGTTAATGAACAAGTGCAGTAAAACCAATTTGTATCTGCATCTTTGACTGAAGTTCACATTTTATTGTACTATTCTACTAGCAACTGGCAAAAAATTTTGCCCACCCAAATTATAAAATAATAGCTATAAAAACAAAAAAGCTCTGTTCTTCTGGTGATTCTTGTCCCTTTTTGCTTCTTTTGTACAGGTGAGTTCACCAGTCACTTATGGAAATGGCTGGGGGACTAGAGCCACACAATTTAATTCATACAAGACAGTGGAAGAGAGGTCTCAAAGGCAGCCTCTGAAGAGATTAGAAGTTTCTCCCCAGAAAGATCCTGAGAAGCTGGCATATGTATACAGTGATTTCCACTACACCAGGGGAAACCAAGTTGGATTCACTCCAAGGCTTGGAGATAGCAGGAGATCCAATGTTATTGACCCACCAAGATACGCTCGCTCTGAGATTGTTGGTCACAGTAATCGGGATTCTTCAATCAGAGAGCACATTTATCGAACGCGGTTCCATAGAGAGAGCATTAATGACACAGTCTTTGACAGTGCCCCCGCCAGCCCAAATTCAGCTATACCCCCACAAGCTGGGAACAGTTGCAGTATGAATACTCTTTTAGAGAAAGAGAACTACCTGACTGCAGGTAGTGCCGTGGGACAAGTCCGATCACCAGTTGCTTCCCAACTTGGATTTCAGAATAGGCAGGCTTTGAGGTCCAGTTGGCACCAAAGTACCTTCAGAAGCATGCAGCCCACAAGGGAAATTTCAGTGACCGGTGCTACTGCAGAAACAGGTGGGAAGAGAATGGCAATGACTGCTGCTATGGCAGCCGCAGCAGAAAATGGTCCCTTACGCACTGAAAAAGTAGTCTTCAGTGGCGCTCAGCTGGGGTAAGTTGGACTCTAAAGCTCCTCCAGTTCACAAGAACCTGGAAGTTTTCTTACTGATTCTGTATCCCATGTGTTTCCCAGTCAAAAAGAAATGATCCCAGTCCATCAGATGCATTTCTGGCCAGTAGCTCAATAGCTGACTCACTTTGAAATATTTTAATGTGAAAGAGTCAAATTATGCTTTCTTTTCGGACTCCAGTTTTGGATGAATGGAAGGAAGAAGGGAAAACTGTTGTTGTTGAAATCTATACACTGTAGTGCCCCAAAGCCTCATGATTGGGGCCCCGTTGTTCTAGGCACTAGCATCAAACATATAGGGAGATGTTATTTGCTTTGAATAATTTACAGTTTAGCTTGCAATAATATATTGATAGGCCTGGGTAGATCAGATCATTTCTGCTCTGGTTCATTTGGCTGTTCTGATACAGATTGAACTGCTTGATGACCAAATGACTGTTGCACAGATTACTATACTTCACATTCCTATTTCATGTTTTATTTTAAGTAATTTAAATGTTAATTGTTCTGCTAGCACCAACAGTGTAACTAGGACATTTTTTTTTTAAACAATAGTGTAGTCTTCAAACTCCTTTTTCCCAAAGCTCTATTTGCTTTGGTATTTTTTGTTTTATTTTGTTTTCTTTGTTTGTATTTTTATGTTTGCTGCTCTGTTTGATGGAGTTTAAACAAAAATATTGAATTCCTGTTGTGTTCAGCTGGGATTTGCATCCAAAAGTTCAGATGCTTATTTGCACCTGAAAAGGAACATCTGAACGTTGGTTGGTCTGCAAAATTGTTCTGAAAAACTTTCAGGAAGAGCCTGTCTCATGAACATTCCTTACTTCCTGTTTCCAGTTGGGCAGTTCTGAGAATGGTCTATCTTGAGGTGCTGTGGTCAGAACCAGAAAGTACAGAAGCACAGGAAAATGAAACAATGAGGATAAAAATTAGTCTCACTTTTTTTAAAAAAAATGGTGGGGGGAGAGGTTTGAGTTTTAGTTTAAGATTTAAGCCAGTTCTTACTTTATCCATGCCAGTTTACTTCTCCATTGTATGACTTTCAGTTGTGTTAAATGATGGATTTGATTCACCTTTGGGCCGGCTGTTCCAGCAGACACATTCATCCCAGAGATAAGGCAGACACATTGCTGCCCTCCCACAAAGGTTCTGCTAGCAGCCACCGTAAAAGACTTCCAAAAAGATATGGTAAATCAGTGCATCCACCAGGTGCCTTGGTCCCATGCTCTCCCAGGCTGACTCTGTTCGCTGTCTGAGCAGTGCCAGCTAGCTCCAGTTCCCCCAGCAGTGCACAGATTGGGGACATGTTTGTACCACTTGCTCCCAACACCAGAGGATATTTCTACTGCTTATGCTCACAGCTTGGGTTCTACAGGCAGAATGAATCAGGCCCTCATATTTTCCTGTATGAACTGCTATTAACTGTTGAATGGTAATTGAAATGGCTTTTTCTCCATGAAGGCCCTGACTCATGAAAGCACTTACACACATGCCCAAGTCCCATTGATTTAAGTTTGTATTTAAAAGTAAGCAAATGCTTAAGTGCTTTCCAGAATCATGACCTGTTTCAAACTAAACTCATTCAGGGGAAAGACTAGTGCTTTACCCAGACACTAGTACCAACTTTTTTTTTTAATAGAGGTTTTTTATAAAATTAGAAGAGCAGCATAGAACAAAATACACAAACGATTCACAATTAGACAACATGAGGGTCCGTTTTCAAGGCAGCACCCTAGAAGTAAATGCTAAAATCCAGTTAGGAAACAGCTTGGCTTGTATCTCCTGCAGGTAACAGTTCAAGGGCCACCATTTAAAAACAAAATAAAAATCCTTTAGTTTTGTGCTGGAACAACTTTTGTGTTTGCAATTAATTGTGGGCACAAAATAGTAGAATTTAGACGCCAGATTATAAAGCCTATTGGCAAATTTGCTGTTCACACCTGTCTGTATTCTGTTGTTGTGCCTGTAACTGATTGTGCCCAGGTTCAAGTACAGAGGCAAAATTAGTGACCAAGTTGAGGCCCTCTTTGAAAATGTAGCCATTAACAGACAGTTCTTCAGCCCAGCTTTTGCTGGTACTCTGTCTTTTTGCACTCATAAATTACAGGCACATATAATTGTGGGGAGTCTGGAGGTCACTTGCGTATCGAAGTACTTGTATGCTCTGTGTTTAGATGTTCATGTGCCCTAAATTGCACCTTCAAATTGCAGTCATGTTATGAAAATCTAGCCTTAAATTTCTGCAAGGGCACAGCATTTGCTCAAAGTACAAGAACCTATATTAGTGAGAGATGGGAACAGACAAATAGTCAAGATATAGTCCCTGAAAAGAGATGTACTGCATCACTTGATCTTACACAAAAAGTAAAGAATAAATTATCATACAAACCATCTTTAAATACTGAATTAAGAAGAGATTGTTTACAGGTGCTAGTGTATAATAATATGCCTGTGTTCTGCAGGTGTATTATGTTCAGGCACCTGCAAAAACTGTAATTACAAACTCTACACATTCCCACTATCTAGAAAAAGTGCCTAATATTTAAGTATAGTATTTTTTGCAGTTTATTTTATCCCATATTAACATGGTCAATCTACTCTTACAGACTGTACAGCTAAATGTAGAATTAAGTATTTAAGAGATTCCACCACACTAAAGTCAAGACAAGTAACTGTGATCAGAAATTGACTTATTCTGGATTTACGTCAGTGATACCAAAAGCAAAATTTGACCCTGCAAATGTTTTTCTGAAACAGCAGTCATCACAAATGAAGATGAATCAGACAGATCTTTCTCTGGGGCCACAGCTACACTGACGGCGGCAAAGTCGCCGCTGTCAGATTGATTTCTCTGGATCAACTGAGTGGTCAGTGAAGACCCACTCAGTCGATCCAGAAATCGACGTACTAAGACCACCTTCACAAGTGGCATAGCGCTGCGTTGATGGGAACACGGTTCCTGTCGGCGCAGTGCAGTAAAGACGGCGCGCAGAAGAGGAGCAGAGAAGTCAACGGGAATTACGCACGTTTTTTGCGTAGCTTGCGTAACTCCCATCGACTGCTGCCGAATCTTGGAGGTAAGTGTAGACAGAGTCTGGGAGTACATGCTGGATTATTAAATGTTGAGTCCAATTCTGTAGTCCTTTATTGAATCTTGGAGGTCTGATCCTGCACTAATTAGGTAAATGAGAGTAGGATCAGGGTATTACTCATGTCAGGCACAAAGGGTGAAATCCTGCCTCCATGGAAGTTTATGGGAGTTTGGACATTGACTTTGATGGAGGCAGGATTTCACACAGAGTAAGACCATCTCTTCCGCAAATATCTCTCAATCTAAGATGTGAGTAAAAACTTCAGCATTAAGCCTTAGCAAATTTCAGCATTTAGCCTTATAATAAAGCGCACATTATGTATTTTACAGCTATGAGCAGGAAGGTATTTAAAAATTAAGGATTAAGTCATGCTGCAGTTCATTACTCTGGTCTCTTTAAAGATTAACCGAGAGGATATAAAATCATTAAAGACAAGCATTTTAAAACAGTTACTGAATTTTTAGCTAACTGTAAATACAGAGCACAAGGCAGAGAGACCTTTAACCCTGTCTTTTGAACATGCCAATAGGATGATGCACCAGAATCACTCTCATATCAAGGGTTTGGAAAGTCCCTGGAGCACTGCTGCCCTTTGATGTTACACAGATGTTCAGAAAGCAGCTCCTCGTGGAGTCATAATTCTTTCTGTGCCCTCATGGAGTAGGTCTGGAAGAGATATGGGGATCTTGGAAGTTCATTCGCTTATATACCCTCTGCTTGCTGATTAGTAATATGGTATTTGTCCATCTGTGAAGGTTTTGAAGGTAGGATAGGACCATGGCAACAAATTCTGATTTTTAAACTTGGACAAAAGTTTGGGGTGTTTTGAACTTTTAAATATGCCATGCAATAGGCCACAGATAACACGTTCGACTGACCTGTCAGATAAGCTTCAGTGATGTAAAATATCAGACTAAGCTTCAGACCTATTATAATTAACCTTATTATAACCTTGTGCACATGAATGATAGTCCTGCAGTACACAACAACAGAGTGGAGGCTTTGGGGTATGGCAGGTGAATGCGGATATCAGCGATGAAGAAAGAATTTCAGTGACCCATATACTGCTCTGATCTCCATACAGAATTACCCTGGCTTCAGTGGAAGTTATGCATATTTATTTTGGGTAGTCTATGACCTTGTCTTTGTTGACTGACCTAAGTGCATTGGGTTAGCTCTTCCTGATGTACACGTCCTTCTGTCGGGCCTTCCTTTATAGCAAAGAGAGAAGAATGAAAAGTGTCCTTTTCTGGCTCACATTACAGGGAATAAGAACAAAATGTGATTCGGTTTTATCAATTCAGTGCCGTTCAGGTTCATTATGTATGATTTTGATTGATTGTCAGATCCTTACACCGAGGTTGTAATTTACAGTACCTCAGCAGCTGCTCTAAATTGCATGGGGGCCAGAGCCAGCCCTGAGAATCAGGGTTCTGTAACTGGCATCAAGCAGAGTTTGGTGCACAGGAGAAACTAGCCTGCATTGGTATTATTATATACCTGTTTCTATCTAGCCCCTTCATCTGACCCCCTCATCCAGTTTCTCCTTCACTTCAGCTTTCATTTTGGTACTATCCTTTTTAGGTGTTATTGACATGCCTAGCAGGTGTGTCTATCCTACAGGAGCTCTCCTTGGCACCTGTCTATTAAATAGATCTGTTCAAAACACTAATTCAGAAAAGAAGAGAAGACAGGAGATTGCATGATTTATAATAAATGAAAACAGAGTGGAGACCTGAGGGCATAAGAGTGTAATTTCATTATGATATGGATGTCACAATTGCTTTCCTTCTCTTTGCTGTTCTTGCAGCCATACTCATCCCATCTTATGCCCTCTGATGAACTTCCAGCAGCAATAGATTGTAATTTACAGTGAGAGTTGGTCGGAAAAACTCTGACAAACCATTTTTTCCATTGGAAACCTGCCTTGTTTCCTGCCACCACCACCACCAGCCATCCACCTGGTGGGTTGTGGGGAACACCAGAGCTTCCAGGGTCTGCAGCTCAAGGGCAGCCCACTATTTGGACTGCGTTGGGGTCGGTGACCTTTAGGTTTCCAGACTCCTGTGGCAGCTGGCTCTCCACTGTTAACTTGACAACAAAAATCTGGTCAGTTTCACAGTGTTTTTCAGCCATGGGCAGAAGCAAAACTGATAAGATTCATGTTAACTTTAGTGAGGAGTGGCCAGGGCTTCCTGGGTCTCAGTTCAGCTGCAGTTCACCAGGTGAGCAACCAGGGATTCCACAAATATATTTTGTTTTGGAAACATCATGCTTTGATGTTGCCAAAACGAATTATTGTGGGATTTCAGTTCCATATGAAATTTTGAGTTTTTGGCTTTTTTTCCCCCCCAATGCAGAATGAATTTCTTTTCTGAAAACTCAGAAATTTTCACTGAACTGAAATTCGGTTTCTTGGCCAGCTCTGTTTACATTGTAGACAAATCATAGAATCATAGACAATTAGGGTTGGGGGATTAGGGACCTCAGGGAGTCATCTAGTCCAACCCTGCTCAAGCAGGACCAACCCCAATTAAACCATCCCAGCCAGGTCTTTGTCAAGCCACACCTTAGAGGTTTTTAAGGATGGAGATTCCACCACCTTCCTAGGTAACCCATTCCAGTGCTTCCCCACCCTCCTAGTGAAAAACTTTTCCCTAATATCCAACTTAGACCTCCTCCACTGCAACTTGAGACCATTGCTCCTAGTTTTGTCATCTAGTTCTGGGATGGTTTAGTTGGGGTTGGACTAGATAACTTCCTGAGGTCCCTAATCCCCCAACCCTAATTGTCTATGATTCTATGATTTGTCTACAATGTAAACAGAGCTGGCTGAGAAACTGAATTTCAGTTCAGTGAAAATTTCTGAGAACAGTCTAGCTCCATCCTCCCTGGAACCCCCTTTCAGGTAGTTAAAGGCTGCTATCATATTCCTCCTCGTTCTTCTCTTCTGCAGACTAAACATGCCTAGTTCCCTCAGCCTCTCCTCATAAGTCTTGTGCTCCAGCCGCTTAATCACTTTTGTTGCCCTCAGCTGGATTTTCTCTAACTTGTCCACATCCTTTTTGTAGTGGGGGGCCCAAAATTGGACACAATATTCCAAATGTGGCCTCACCAACGCTGAATAGAGGGGATAATCACGTCCCTTGATCTGCTGGCAATGCTCCTATTAATACAGCCAAATATGAGATTAGTCTTCTTGGTAACCAGGGCACACTACTGACTCATATCCTGCTTCTTATCCACTGTAACCCCCAGGTCCTTTTCTGCAGAACTGCTGCCTAGCCAGTCAGTCTCCAGTCTGTAGCTGTGCATGGGATTCTTCCATCCTAAGTGCAGGAACCTGCACTTGTCCTTGTTGAAGCAATTATCATGCATCCAAAAAAATCCAAGGGCCCAATGCAGCAGATGTTCCATACCTAGAGCAGCTAAGAAAAGATAGGGCATTAAAAAAGTATGAGGACTACATGCCATCATAATGGCATCTCAGAGAAGAATAAACAGCAGAGAACTCTGAAAGTTACTAACAAACAATCTTTCTAATTTTGCCTCTTTTGTCCTCCATGGGGGCCCAATACTCTTGGTGCTGTCCACCTCCTAAAGTCTGGGAGCGGAGGCTGCTCTGCACCTCACAAGCATGGGCACTTTGGAACTTCTTGTTCAGTTTTGTAATTCCGGCAGGATTTATTCTGTACTGACTTTCTTCATGTTACAACAACTCCACTAGTCAGGATTTTTTTCCAAAGCATTTTTCAAGATGTTATGGATATCATGACCTTTCTAAGCTCTCTTGTTACTGGGAGGTGCATTGTATTTGAGGTATAACTAAATTTTTTAGGAGTTATGAGTAGCCTGGTAAAAACCGCTGGTCAAATGCTGGTACTTTGCCATCTTGGTTCACCATGACTTCTGTGGCTGTATATTTAGGAATCCAGAAGAGGAGATGACTCTGGAGCGTGCAGTGAACATACTGGATACTGAAAAGGCATCCTCGTTACCCATGATCCTTGCTGCAGTTACCTTTATACAGCATGAGTGCTTCCAGAAAGCAGAAGCCAGAAGGAAAGTGAGTAATTGTTTTCATATCAACTTCATGCTAGTAGATCAAGGAATGCTTTGTATTTACTGTACTGCGTTGTCTGTCAGTGAAAGAGAAGATGCCTCATGGGATCCAATACATTTTAAGAAGCTCATGAGATACAATAAATAACATTGTAAGCCAGACTCTGCTGCAATTTGCTGCAGCTTCATTGAAGTCAATAGAGTGGCATCAATTTACACCAGCAAAAAATCTGGCCCTCTATTTAGTATTCCCAGGCAGTCGTGCTTACCATACAATTAATATGTATTTTTTGTTTCTCTTCCCCCTTCTCTCCTGTTTTCTAAACGTTAGGGACAATTTCATTAAAATAGATGTTTAAATACTGTGGTGATGACAGCCTTATAAACACTTAGGTAGAAAGAAAATAGGGTACTTTCATTGTGCTACAGGAAATCTCATGCTGTGGTGTTTGGACAGGAGTATACACCTGTGGGATAATGTGAAAGAGCAAAGTGATCTAAGGATCTTTCTCATTTAAGTTGAGAAATCAGTTGCCCAGATATTTTGGACTACAATATCTGAGGTTTAGGCACATAAATTAAAAAAACAAACAAACAAACAAACAAAACCACGTACAAAACTACATAACCTGCTGAACCTAGCTCAGCAAATTTACATGTGAATACAGTAAAGTGAGTAACGTGATGCCTCATTTGAGAAGAAAACAATAAGTTATGGAGCCAGTTGTCAAAGCTGCATGCCTAAAGTAAGGTACTAATTACCAGATTTTTTTTTAAAAGATAGGTGCCCAGAGTTAGGCTCCTAAATTCATGTTAAGGCATCAAAATAGTGGCTTCATTTTCAAAACTACTGAGCACCCCAGCAGTTTCCATGAGCGCCTAATTATGATCTTTAAAGTCTCACTTTAGACATGTTTTTAAAAAAAAAAATCTTGGTCAAAATCCACATTTAGGCAACTAAGTGTCGATATTAGATACCTAAACCAGTACTTGGATGTCTAAAACAGGTATTTGTGTGCCTCAATACAAATATGAGCATCTAAGTTTGATCACCCAAGTTTGAAAACTAGGCCTTTTATGACTGTATCCTCTTTATAGTTGAGGTGATATGGACCTGAGTTGCAATGTTAAGACCTAGATTTGTACGTCTTCAGGATTTAGGACTAGTGTTTACGTTGGATTAATATTCACTTAGTCAGCAGATGGGTCTAACAAAGCTTTGTTAAGGCAAAACCCTCAGTAAGTGGTGATCAGTTACTTACAAGTGGGAAGCTCATCAGGTCAATCTCATTACAGTCACCCCCAGCACTAGACAATAGAATTTCAAGCTCCCTTTATTACACAAACTTATTTATACATTTTTGTTATCTTTTCATATACATATATATTAATCTTTCATTTCCATGTTGACTCTCCTTTCCCGTCAGTACAGATTTAGTGTTAGTTCAAAATGGTCTTTTCTAGCTTTTTAATTATTTTAAAATTAATTATCTTAATTACTTTTTCTTTTCTTTTTTCTGACAAACATAATTACTCTACAATTCCTTACACATGCATAGTTCTACTTATGCTATTAAATGTTATCAGAACAGACTCTTAAAATTCATGGCAGGCTTCTATTTGACCTAAATATGACTTCACTCCCAATAGTTTGAGTCTAGGAGTTTGAGTCTGCCAGTTGTAGAGATGGGTCCAGAAGCTAAATTCATATCCAGAGCCAGACATTTTCAAAGACCAGTGGTTATCGGAAGTGGGATTGTAATAAGAATTGCACTGGGTGATCTCAAATGTTGATAGTGTAGAAAAACCTAGATTTGGGGGGGGGGGGGGGGTTGTCTTGCTGGATTTTTTTTTAATGGAATGAAAGCCTGAAAAAAAACGTAAAAGTAGTAATTCCACCTTCCTCCTAAATAATCCTTGTTCATACCCCCATCCCAAGTCACACAAAGTGGAAACAGTAATTAATGCATAGTTCTTGTTACAGCTCAGCATGCTGTTTTATGAAGTCATTGTGTAGACTGTATTGTATGTGTTGGGTTTGACTGTTTTGTATAGTAATGTTTAGTCACTCTTACTAGACTTTTAACCATCGGAATAGCAAATACATAAGTGGCACAGATTTTTTTAAAGAGCCCTATTAAGTTATTTTATATGAAGTTTGAATGAAATAGAAAACTGTGATAAATAAAAACATTAACTGACAGTATAAGCATTTTTCTCTCTTTTGATTATGAAACCACTTGTGCCATGCAGTAAAAATGCTGATCATGATGTACTGCTTAATGTTTCCCTAGCAAATTCTTCTATCCTTGGATCAGCAGCTTTTTCAGGAATATATTGCCTCATAGTATATGGCATAGATGCAGTATAAAAAGTATACTGTATCCATGCCAATCCTTGTAGTCCTTGTTTTATGACATCTGGAACCCAGCCACTGAGTATTTTGTGTGACCAATTTTCACAATATATGGGATGTTATGGAATACTTTATTTATTACTATGATCTTGTGTAACTGTGAAGGTGTCTGAGTTGAGTTTTGCACTTAAAGCAGAGAATCAACCTCTTTATTATATAAGAGAAATACAGTGTATCCTCCCCAAAATTACTGCACTTACTCTTTTAATACAGAATGGATTTTCTGAGAATTTACAAGTAAATCTGTTAATTTGTTTAGGAATTAAAAAAGGGGGCCGATAAAGGAAGTTACTACTTAGTATCAGTCTTGTTTTTTCATTTCCTGCAAAAAATCTCAGTAATAGAATAGAACACACTCTTCAAGCTTCCCATATAATTAAAACTCACTGAAATCTTGATATTTTGAATAGAGAGAGATTAATGGTCATTTTTCCGCATTATGCTTTATAACTAAAAATTTCTCCTTCAGCAGAGGTTGAAAAATAAAATGGTCTACTACAGAGAATACCATGAAGAACCTCCCTCTTTCAAAATGGCAGCATTCCCCAGTTGGTCAGTGGGACTGACATTACAGCTGACTTCCGCTGGTGGCTATTTTAAGAAAGGTACCTCTTCTCTCTCTCTTTCATTGTTCTCAATGGTTCTGAGTGTGTCCTCCTCTGCACAGCCTAGGGGACCAACATGGGAGTCTTTCCTGAGGACAGCTGTGTCTTCAGTCCCATTGAGAACAAGGGGAGGTGGTAGCCATTTTGAAAGGGGCAGTTCTTTGAGACAAACTTTCAGTTATGGAAAATTATGGCAAAAAATGACCATTAATCCTAAACATCTTTTCAGAAGTTGCCATTTTCACCAAATGTACTCAACAGGTAGGCCGGGAGGAAAAGGGAAAGTAATGGGTGTGCATGCATGGGTGTGTGCACAGAGAAATGTAGGGGTGCAGAAGGCAGAAGTAAACATTTGTATATGCTGGGTAATGTGCAGAGGTGGAGGAGGGAGGGGGAAATTGGAGGGGTGGAGGTTTGGAGTGCAGGGGGAATACAGGGGGCTGGAAGAGGCAGGGGGGATTTGGAGGACCTGAGGGAGGAGAAAATGGGGTGTACACTCTGGCTGTTTTGCATTGCTCTAGCTATAAAGCAGCTGTAAACCTAATTTAACTAGCCCCATATGCTCTGGCTGCTATTTGCTGCTCCAGAGTGGGGCAGAGAATCTGGTCATAAAAGTTAAAATTACTATATACGTATAAAAAAGGTTGATACTTTATATCTTCAAATCGCTAGAAATATCACAGGGGAACATTCCCTTTGAGTTTCTGCTTTAGGGTTCATGTGTGATTTTTTTTTAATTGAAAAATGAACAAGGAAATTCCAGGACAACCTTAACTTTGTCCTGTCACAGACCCTTCAGTCTTCCCATATAGTTAAAACTCATAAGCTACATTTGAATTTTTTTCAGATTAATACTCATTATTTTTCCTCATTATTCTTCAAATCGTAACTGAAAGTTTCTCCTGCTGCCGAAATCTTAATTCTGCGCTGACGTGACAACATGCAAGATCAATACAATAATGCTTGTTGGTGTTTGTGGATCCTGATTAGATTAAATGATTTTTGAAGACGCATTTGACTTTTCTCCCTTTTTTAGTGTCCGTATAGGGTAGAGCTAATGTTGATTGGGTGCCCTAAACTGTGCATTACCAAACCATAACATGTTTGGATTTCCTTTACATTTAATCTTGTGTGAATTTTCTGCTTTTCTTGGTTTCGAGGTAATTACAACATCTTTGTAATGTAGTCTACCCTGAGTTACTGATATGTACTCTCAACCTTAACTCCATTTTAATGTAGTCTTTTTCTGGGAACATGTTATGTTGCTGTGCATACGAATCTTATGTATGTATGGATCATTACTTGTTTGTTTCATTAAATGCCAGCTGTTGAAGGGATTATATGGTTTACTGTGTTGGTTACAGAACGTTTTCCTGCTTATTTCCCAACTCAGATACACTTAGGTTTCTGTTTTTCTGAGTTTATTCATTTTATTTTTCTGGGTTTATTTTTAGCAGTTTGAGTTTTATGTAGATGTCCAGAAATCAGCATGTTTCTGGGCTTTCTCCTTGTATATATTGTGATAAGTAATGGATATTACATTACAGTAGCATATACTTAGGGCTTCTGATTTTTGGCTTTAACTGAGAGACACTGATAAAATGCCCCTTATTTTTAAAAAATCCGTATTTATTCAATAAACACCGGAAAAATCTCCAGAAGTGGTTATTTGTTTGGAAGGGCTTGTGTACATGGAGCAGTAATGCAGATACAGGAGTGTGGTTTCTCAGCACACTCACACGTTGCACATTAATTGGTCTGTATAGACCTTGCCGATGTGCACTAAACATTCCCTGCTGTGCTTTAATGTAGTGCTCTTTGAAACAGTGCAACGTTAAAGCTCACTAGAGAACATTACAAAGAGATACTGTACTACTGTAATGAGTAATATATATACATTATAATATACATTACTCTTTACAATCTATACCCAGAGAGCCTCCAAATACCCAGGTTTTGGACATCTACATAAACTCACAAATTACTAAAAATAAATTCCAAAAATGAAATTAATACACCACCAAAAAACCTGTATCTACTGTGAAGAGTAATCTTTGTAATGTCCCTGTTGTGTTTTTAATAGAGTACTGTTTCAAACAGCACTATGTTAAAGCACGCTCAGGAAATTTAGTGTGCACCAGCACGCGTTAATGAGCTTTAGAAATCACACCCCCATATTCTGCGTACTGCTCCGGGTAGACAAGCCCTTAGCTGCAGTAACCATTTCCAGTGTTTATCAGATAAACACTGGTTCTTTGGTAGTGGGGGTGTTGATCAGTTAAAATTAAAAATCAGAAACCTAAATAAAAAGCTAGCTCAGCAGAGACCAAAAGGCATTCACTACTTCGGCAGTCTTCATCTATTTCCCACTGGACCAATGTCTGCATTTTAAAAACTGCCGGTATAACTAGCACCCTTCTTTTCAGTCTTGGCAGAGAGTCTCAGAACAGAATGGTTGTGAAGGATGAAATGTCCTCGGAGAGTAGTGCTGGCAGAATACAGTTAAGAATTTGTGTGGCATCGTGAAGGAAGCTTGCATTGCTGCTGCTTGTGTTGTACTTGTGTGGGTAAAGGGAAGAGTTCGGCCTCCAAGTCTGGAAGCTTGACTGTGAGGGCTTTTTTCCTTTCCCTGATCCATTCACACATTCAGGTAGAGTTCCGCTGACTGTAGTCTGACTCCTTGCATTCCTTCTCAAAGTAGTGGCTGTTGTCTGGGGTTTTCTACTTTGTGTCCCTTTCTGGGTCCCTTGTTTTAACCCTTCCTCCTACACCTGTCCCCGCATTTTTATTCTTTGTCCCCTGTAATCTGTTAAATCCTATGGCCCCTTCCTCATCTGAGAGTGTGGGCCTTCTGTTTGGTGGATTTAAATAAACCAGTAGCTTTCATGGACTCTGCCCAGAACACAGGTACCAAATAGGCCAGTAGCTTTCATGAGCTCTACAGTCCATTACAGAAAGAAAGCCAGTAAAAATATTTAAAGGAAAACAACAAAAGCGGAGTCAGAAGGACATGTCAGTTTTGTAGCAGTGAGAAAACAGACCTTCCGAGTGTTTGTGCTCCACTTATCTTTAGAGATGGACATTTCTGCAATTCATTCTATTAGAATCAAGACGAGTGTTGAAAAGCTCAGGGAACCAAGTCAGCAGTGTATTAGCAGGAAACTTTATCTTTTACGCTGCTGAGTCAAAGCAAAGGCAGGCATGCAGAGTGCTTTGCCAGGGCATGAAGATAACAGGAGGCTTTGTTGCATTTCATTTCTTCCAGATCTCAGTACCTCCCAGTTAGATTAAATTCTTTTTATCTTAAGGCTCCATGCGACCCATAATAGTTATCTCACATTTCTAAGTCTTCTATGTACAGTCCCTGCTACACAAGGATGAGTTTGTCTAGAAGATCCTATTGCATTATGGGGTACCGGATTAAACCATTCCTAATTGTGTTCGGCTTCAAGACGTACTGCATAAGAAATCTGTTCCTAAAGAAGCCAAAGCTCATTTACACCACATCTTGGGATAACTGATATTGAGATTTGCCACAGCATGTAAACCCTGAAAAAGATTTGATTTTCCTACTGCTGCTGTGATGTAAAAAGCTCTTTTTATTCTGTATTCTTTTTGAGTCAGATCCTCACTACCTTGTCTTCTAAAAATACACTGAAGAGAGCTCTCTTCCCTAGGCGCTGCAGTGACTTAAGAATTGTCTACATTTATTGATTTAATTTATAATTATTTGTATTTTGGTGCTTTTTGTATTTTTATTAAATTATTGTATAGTGCGCTTACTGCTCAGAAGTGCCTACTAAGTAAAATGTGTTGTTTATTATGCCTTCAGCCCATGCAGCTGGGGACAAGGAAAGCTGCAGCCTTCCCAGCACAGTGGCTAGCGTGGGAAAATAATAATTTTGGACATCTGCAGCACCTTCCAATCAAGAAGCTCAAGGCATTTTACAAATACTATTAAATTAAACCTAAGGACAACCCTGTGATGTACAGAATTATTATCATCCACATTTTATAAATGTGGACGCTAAGACACAGCAAGATTCTATGACTGATGTGAGATTGCAAAAGACTGTGGCATATTTGGAAGCAGAACCCTGCTCTCTTTAATTCCAGCCCCACACTTTGAACTATCCTACCTCCCTTAGTTGTGGATTTTGACTGTGACGTACACAGAAGCCCTGAGATAATGAGATCTGTAACAAACGTTACAAGTAGAGCTGGGGGGGAGGTTCAAGTGGATAGCACATTTGAGAAGTGCAGTTTGGGGGTGACTGAAACCATTCAGGAATTCGGATCACATTTTGTGAATAATTTAGGCTAGATTAAAAAAAACTAGGAAAAAATTGTAAAGCCAAAAACATTTTCGAAACAAAGCATTTCGACATTTCTTTTCTAAATGACCTATTTGGTTTTAAAATGTTATTCGTTAAACCCAAACAAAATTATTTTCTTTTTCATTTCAGTAGGAAAACCTAGGGGAAAAAATTATTTTCAGTTCAAAACTAATCATTTTTTCCCAGATTTTTCAGTGCATCCACTGAACCAAAAAATCAGTTATTCACTCAGGTCCAGTTACAGTCACTGCTGATTCATTGCCCTACCTATTTAACAATCAGAGGTTCAAATCTTTCAGCCCACAGTCAGACCTAAGCAAATGAAAAAGCTTACAGAAGCTATAATTGAGAAGGCATTATTTTCCAGAACCTAAACAATGAAAACACTTCTCTTTGGTTTTGTTGCCCAGGTTTATTCACTTGGTGGTATTCCTAAGCTTATACAGCTCCTGAATGTGCCGAATAAGGACGTTGTGCGGGTGGCCTGTGGAGCTTTGAGGAACTTGGCATATGAAGACAATAACAACAAGCTAAAAGTGTCTGAGCAGAACGGGATCCCAGTCCTGCTTCATGTACTTACACAAACCAAGGACTTGGAGACTAAAAAGCAAATAACAGGTAATGCTTGCAGAGTATTTGCATGCAAGTTTGCAGTGCACACGCCTGCTGTAACGTGTACATGTTACATGTTTGTTTGTTTATTTAGCTGAATGATTGCTGAGTCAAAAAAACTGGGAGAGGAGCAAGGATTTAAAGGGACACTGTCAACTGGTTAGGACCCCTATCCTCGGCCAAACCCTGAAGTCTTTATTCAAGGCCAGTTTGTTCTCCTAGGGAGTAATAGCCACATAGGGGCCAGGAAACTGCAATTTCACCTCTCTAATCTTCTTCTGACTTCTTACAATGGAGGGGCTCAATGGCCTACATCTCTGGAGAAAAAATGGGGGACCATTCAGACCCATGCTGCACTGAGAAATCCAGTAGGGACAGAGTGCCACTGGCCTCCTGACATCAAGAGCCCTGGCCTCCTGACATCAAGACTCCAATGGGGCTGCGCTACTAGGCCCGCCCCAGCTGGTGGCCCCTCAGAGGCTCTGTTAACCTCCCCCTCGTCTGAAGCTGGGTGCCAGGGATAGAATGTGCCTCACCCCCCGGCCCTAACACCATGCACTCCTGTCTTGGCTCCACCCACTCCCAATCCTCTCCTTGCTCAAGTATCCCCATACCTGCGGAAGACTTTCTGTGGGTCAATGGCAAGCATGGAACACTACCACAGAAATACCAGCCACCGCCTTTTTGTGTGAGAAGAGAAAGCGCTCCTGTGAGGTCCTCCCCCATGCACAGATCACTATGATATGACCAGTGGTATGACTTAGGTTTGCCTCTGTTCTTCCTGAAGTTATATCCCCATTCATTTCAATATGAGTTTGCCTAAGTAAGAGCCATGTTTAAAATGAGGGAGGACATCAGGTTATGGCCCTGATGATTTGTTTAGGCAAAGTTCTTCTGATCAGAGACACTGATATGCAGTAGGAGGAACACAATCTAGTGATCCATTCGTGAGAGAATTAAAGTCACTGTTTCACACAGATCATTCTGCGAGCACTGCCAGTCAGTGGACAAACGTTCTCCCCGATACTGCTTTTTATAATTTGTGTACAAGCTAGAAAATAAGCAGACAGGGATCCATGTTAATGTTCTTTAACGCACAAAGGAAAAACATGTCTGTGTTCTTTCACAAATGGAGAAAAATAAAATGGGGAGATGGAAGGGACTTTATTTTAAGATTTTTTTTTTCTCTCAAATGAGAATAAAAATGTTGAATTGAATTTAAAAGCTATTAAAAATAATAGCACTTAAAGAGGTCTTTTAAGTGTTTGAAATATTATGCTTCCTAAGAACTGGAAATGAAGCCTCATGTTACCACCTGCCTTGAGAGATAGGGAAGTATTATTGCCATTATACAAGACACTGGTGAGACCTCATCTGAAATACTGTTTGCAATGCTTGTCAGTTTAAGAAAGATGAATTCAAACTGGAACCGGTGCAGAGAAGGGCTAGTAGGATTTTCTGAGGAATGGAAAACCTGCCTTATGAGAGGAGACTCCAGGAGCTTGGCTTGTTTAGCCTAACCAAATGAAGGCTATGGGGAGATATGATTGCTCTCTATAATGCATGAGAGGGATAAATACCAGGGAGGGAGAGTTTTATCTAAGTTAAGTGCCAATGTTGACGTAAGAACAAATGGATATAAACTGGTCATCAACAAGTTTAGGCTTGAAATTAGATGAAGGCTTCTAAACATCAGAGGAGTGAAATTTGGAACAATCTTCCCAGGGGAGCAGTGGGGGCGAAAAACCTAACTGATTTTAAGACTGATATTAATAAATTAATGAAGGGGATGGTCTGATGAGATTGCCTACAATGGCATGGAGTCAATCTGCGACTGCTAGTAGCAAAAATCCAGTGACTGGAGATGGGGTACTAGATGGGGAGACAGAATGTCTGTGTGGTGGGTCTTTCTAACATGCTCAGGGTTCAACTGGTCACCATATTTGGGATCAAGAAGGAATTCCCCCCAAGTCAGTTTGGCGAGACTCTGGGGCGGGGGTTCACCTTCCTCTGCAACCTGGGACACAGGTCACTTGCTGGTTGGAACTAGAGTAAATGATGGACTCTCTGTACCTCAAAGTCTGTAAATCTTGATTTGAGGACTTCGGTAACTCAGCCAGAGGTTAGGGATCTATTACAGGAGTGGGTGGGTGAAGTTCTGTGGCCTGCAATGTGCAGTGGGTCAGACTAGTTGATCACAATGGTCCCTTCTGGCCTTAACGTCTATGAGACAGAGTATCTTTCCTAAGTGTAATTATCTTTCTCATGCCCAGTGGAGATCTCATAACTCCAAGACTTCTGGTTCTGGTCACAGGGCAGAACTCTGCCAAACTACAGTATTAGCTGGCTTCTCTAGTTAATTAATATAATAATACAGAATCAATAGACCAGGCAACAAGTAGTGCGCTGCAAAGGGGTGGCATGGACGGATACACAAGGTAGGAAAAGGGGACTGGAACAATCGTGCTATATATTATGTACCCCTTAATGAAAGAAATTATGCTGTGAAACTCTGGCAGCTAATACTGCATACAGCAAGTGCTGCCTCCTACCATGCACTCTGTGAACCCCAGCAGAGGGTGTCAGCAGGAAGCCATGCCAGCACGGCCAGCCTGCCTGGCTGTGATGCAAGTACTGGGGATCGGAAGTAGTGTCAAACCAGTGTGTTTTTATCCATCTCTAGCAAACAACTGCAGGGTTCCCTGTGGCATTTTCTGTGGATCTCCAACCTACTCACAGCACACCGGAAGCCATGGTGTTGTTGTAGGCTTCATAATTACATTGTAACTGTTAAAGAAAGGAAAAACTTTGATTTGTCCCCAGCTTAACATGCAAGCAAATTAACTTCAGATTCTTTTTAGGCAGGGAAGGAAGTTGCAAATTGATTGTAGGAGAAGAGTATGTCAGGTTGGGAGAGTGAAGGAGCTGAGAGAAATGTCACCTGCCTGCCTCACTGTAGGGGGGAAACTCGATGGGACCGGTGGTGAGGGGATACATTCACTGAGGGACACTAGGTAGCTTTTCCGCTCCTGGGAGCCATTGGTGGGGCAGAGGGAGGGCATTCCCCAACTCCCAGGATTTAACCCAGTGCAGGGGCCATGTGGAGCCTGTTTTGGCTCCATTCCAGCAGTCTTACCCTACCCATCCCAAACTAGGAATGGGAACGGGAACCTGGCCTGACAGATGTTTTGGAACTATTCAATTTGGGGGCCAGGAAGGAATTTTTTCTCTCCTAGGCCAATTGGCAGTGATCAGGGAGTTTTTTGTCTTCCTTGCAGCACCTTCAAGCCCCAGTGGATTAAGCAGGAATGCCCTTAGTGCCTAACTCAAGTACTTGGGTTGAGTTGTTAATTCATCGCAACTTGTGGCCAGTTCCCAGTGCGTTTTAAAAAGGATAAAATGAATGGCTCCCAGAAGTGAAAGATCTGGGATTATGTGATGGGCCTTGGGTTCAAGGGATAGGATGAGCCCTCGTGGGCTAGGGTCAAACTTTGTGGCCCTTGCAAGAGGAAGAGTGCTAGGACTCCGAGAGAGCTGAGGAGAACCTACCCCACGTTACCGGTTATAAGGTAAGGAGCCCTGTAAGCCCTGCACTGGAGCCAATTAAATGCCTGGTATAGGAGAGTCTGGGTGATGGATGGGTAGCAATCCTCCCCCGTGCTAAAGTTTAATAAAAGTTGCAGCCTGCCACTTAATTCGTGAATATGTCTGTCCTCATTTCACCGCCGTGTCTGCCTGAAACAGCATATTTGCTGATTATGTAGAGAGTTCAGCAGGGAACAGAAAATATAACACCCAAAACAAAAAATCAGCTTTTGAAGGTGAGCCAGATAAGCATGCAGGGGAGTGTCTAACCTCTTGAGCTTGTTATTGTGCAACATTCATCTAAAATGAAAGAAAATTTCTCCTGCAGGCAGGATTACAGCACAGACAGGCTGAACTGTCATAAAAAGAAATATAAATTTAAAAGGAAACCCCTCCCATCTTGCACGAATCAGCCCAAAGGGAGAAATATACGCCACTATTAGCATACTGTGTAGCATATCTGAATGTAAAGGGCCTGATCCTGCAAACATTTTCGCATGTGAGTAACTGGA
This sequence comes from Emydura macquarii macquarii, assembly GCF_026122565.2. Taxonomy (NCBI): domain Eukaryota; kingdom Metazoa; phylum Chordata; order Testudines; family Chelidae; genus Emydura; species Emydura macquarii. The sequence continues at coordinate 6,793,739 of NW_027133667.1, forward strand.
TTCATGCATATAGTGTCAATGGGATTGCTCACATGGGTAAAATTAAGCATGTGTGGGTGTGATTGCAGTATCAGCACCCTTTTAAATAATATTTTGGCAGTTGTGAGTCTTCTGTTCAAAGTGCTTTATTTATTTATTTTTCCCATTTTTATATAATATCTGTGTTCCTGTGCTAAATGTATGTATGTTGTTTTGTCACATGAATTTTGTTTTATACAAACCAGTTCACAAATATCCTACTTGGACCCTCCATTTTACTTGCTATTTACTGTACTGATTTTCATTTTTCCTTAAGGTTCTCATAATACACAGGTGTGGCAGCACTCCAAAAATGGAGTGGTTTTTTCCACTGCTGGTAATTATTGTAATTGGAACACATACTGTATCTAGGTATTATAAAGGAGACATTATACATAAGCTGCTAAGAGGAACATCAGCCTGCACTATGCTGCTTTTTAAAGGATGAAGTTTATGAAAGTCAGGGCACCAAGCTGGAGAAACAATCATTTTCTTTGTAATGCAGAGCAGGAGTTTACATATTTTACCCAGAAGAAGCATCCAGTATCTCTTTAAAATCACTGCCTTAATCTGTTAATTTTTCTGCTACACCATTCTAACTAGTTAAAACTAGCTATAGAGACTATGAACATACACAGTATTCAGCACCTCTTCCTAAGTCTTCCTTTGGCTGACCATCTGGCAGATGAGGAATTCTGCTATTAAATGTGGAAGAAACTTGGTAATAGGAATCTCTCATCTTGGTGTCTTCAGTGTATGATGATGATGTGCAAAACATTCTATAGTGAAGTATTGCTGGTTAAAATTCCACCCACTGACCAGGCAGGAGGGATGGAAGTGGGTATGACCAAGGTAGCCAGAGGATCTGCTGATTCAGTGCATCTCCAATGTGACCTCTACCAAGGGGTACCAAGCAGAACTTCAAAGTGCCCACATCTGCATAACCCCCAAGGCATACTGCCTCCTCATCCTCAAGCGTGAATCCAGCCTCCAGCACTCTGGCTTTTGCCCAACTTGCATCTGCAGGGAGTGAGTCCATCCCTTGAACCAGGCACAGTTAGCTGAGGTATGCTTGCCTGTGTTCTTATCTTTTTTAAAAGAACTTGTGTGAGTTTGGTAATCAAGAAAATGAAAGATTAATGCAACTTTGGAGTCGGGGGGTGAAGGGGAGGGGTAGAATGGTCTTCCAGTCAGGGCACTAAACGAGGAATGGGGAGATCTGGGCTTAATTGCTATGTGACTTTGGGCAAATCAGTCACACTGTGCCTCACAGTTCCCCATCTATAAAATAGAAATAATACTTCCTCAACTCTCAGGGCATTAGGAGGATACAGTTGTCTGTATATTTGAGGCACTCTGATGGGGTGAACCTAGAAAGAGAATAAAAATAGGAAAAGGTGAGATTTCTGGAAAACAGACTTAAATCCCCACCCCCCAAAAAGAAAGAATTTTACTGTTTCTCACCATCTCCTGTGTGTCACACCCACCCGCATCCTCAACATTGGGAGTTTCTTGTCAAGCAGCTTATATCTAGCTTTCTTTGTGTACCTGCCAAATATAAAGAAAATGCAATGACAGTAATAATTACACAATGGTTCATATTCATACACGTACATGTTCCAGACAGGTAGTTCTCTTTGCAGTATCAGGCTACAGCTTCCACTGCTGCTTCTAGAAATTGAACGGCAATTCAGTCTCAGAGGCACATACTCACTATAATCCACCCACTGATGTATCCGGGGGAGTTTTGAGTACAGATGTAAGATGTTAGGAGACTTAGGACCAGTTTCTCAGGTAGCATGAATGGAACTGGTACTACATAGCTCTGTTGACATCATTACGTGACCAACAGTTTCTTTATCTATATACAGAAGAAAGAGCAAACCAGTTTCTCTGTGCCTTCACTCCCTTTTCTTCTCCATTTCCTTTGAAAGTAGATATGTGACTCAGTAGATACCTATTTCATATTTTGCCTATGTAAAATCCTAGATTTTCATTATCCCCTGCTGGGCTTTGGAACCCCAGCATGGGGTTCAGATCCTTCTGTCTTTATCCTCTGACATACTGTTTACACTACGTTACAGTAGCTCCATGGTGGGAGAAGGAAGCTCTCACTCATTTGAGCTGTGTGTTTAGTTACATCATGGAACTTTTTTTTTTTTTTTTAAATGTTTATCATTTACCTTTTTATGGCATGATAAAATATATATCATGAGAGAGAGAGAGCAAGGAAAGTAAATAAAGAACTCACCATAAACTCTGAGTGAAAACTCAGAAGCATGCAGCCACTTCTGTTACCATGTAGGCCTGTGGGAACTTCTTACCTGCTTGTCCTAGTGTCTGGAAGAATGTAAATGCCAAATGGAGTTCTTTGATCCTTGTGACCCGCTAGCTGCCTATGTCTCCTGATTTTTGGCATTGCTCTTCATTAATTGGTCACTGCTGCGTAGGGGAAAGGTTCTTCTATACTTGGTTGATACTATGGAGATTTCCTTTTAAAGGAAAAAACCAAAGTTATATTTAAGGACAAAGTCTTAGCTTGTGGACATCAAATAAATTTGTTTTAAGTCCTTTGTCAGTCCTCTGAGTTAAAAGCTAGGGTTTGTAAGCATAGTAAGATCAACGGTGCAATACCGATTCAATGTTAAATGAACTATTAAACATCTGACTTGCTCAATTAAAATTCCTGTTTAAATTTAAACATACGTAATACAATACCATAGATCTCTGTGCCTTGCCTTCAGTGCATGGTACTCAGCTTGCCAACAGTGCACTGGGAATTAGTGATAGTGATTCCATCATATCGATGCTTTAGGTCTAACATAACTGCGGATGGCAGGGACTGAGCCGCCTTTTAAAAGAAGGCTGTCAAATTTTCACCTCTGATCCAAAGCCTACTGAAGTCCGTGTGAGTCTTTAATTTCAGTGGATTTTGGATTAGGACTTGAAAAGTATGAGGAGTTCTTATGGCCATTCTAATTTGTTTTGGCTATTGTAGGTTTGCTGTGGAACTTGTCCTCCAGTGACCAGTTGAAACCCCTTCTGATCAAAGACGCCCTGGAGCCACTGACCGAGACCATTCTCATCCCCTACTCTGGTTGGCCAGATAGAGATTACCCAAAATTGAGTGCTGTATCTGACCCCGATATCTTCTACAATGCCACGGGAAGCCTGAGGTGAGCTTTTAATCTACAAATACCCTAAATGCTACTGATAATAAAACTGGGCTGAACACTGTGTTTGAACTTTACATGCTTCCAAGCACAGCAGAATATCTTGTTTTCAGGCCAACGTTTAGGTCAGATTTTGAAATGCCTAACTTAGTATGTGAACTGAAGAGCTGCTGTTCAGTATAACAACAACAACAACTTTATTTATAAAGTTCCTACAATCCTTTCCAAGGAGTGGTGCACAGGCTAAAATATTTCAGTAAAAATAACCAGTAATCAAGGACCCAGTTATGCAAGCCTTATTCCTGCAAATAGTCACGCATTGAAATCAAGGGGATTGCTCATGTGAGTGGGAACTGTTGATGTGGTTTGCATGATTGGGCCCAAAATATACATTATAATATTAAATGCCTTTTCAAAAATCATAGGTGCACCATTGCGAAGTCAATGTGGAGCAGGGGAGAGTCTGTTAGTCCAACACAAGGGAAGAGAGTCATTTTTAAAAAAAATTGAAAAAATACTATTCCAGTCAGTTTTGAAAAGCGTAGAGGGATGGGTGAAAGTGGATATCCAGTGAGAGTGGTTTTCCAAACCCATGGCAGCAAAGCTCTATCACCTCCTGATCTAAACTACAGGTGATGAAGGATAGTGATGGTCTCCACAGAGAAGTGGTGTCGGAGCACATGTATCTCCTCCACAAAAGTATTGTCTCTGACACAGTTATCATGTCACTTGCAAAATCAATGCCTGTTTAATTTTGTTTAGTATAATTTCTAGGAACAACAAAGCCCTCAATCAGATACCTAGTGGCTCTACATTTGGGAGTCTCTCAAAAATGTTTCTACCCTTTTGCTCTCTCCTAGCCATACACACCCTAAATACTTAACATACTCACACACAGTTTGGGTATTTGTCAGTCCCTCTGGATAGCAGGGTGGGTTTAGGATTGCTGTAAATGAAGCATTATTATTTGCAAAGTAATATTGCAATGCTCAGTGTTGCCCGTGGAACGTAAAAGTTAAACCAGTAAGGTTTGTTTAGTTATTTTTTATTCTGTTAGAATGAAACATTGTTATGGAAAGTTCCAAATTATAGTAAGTATCCTTAGTACATACATACAGGAAACCTGTCTTAAGCATTCAAGTGACTGATATATCAATTCCTTGATTAGAAAGTTGCCTTCTATTAAAGGTGAAGCAGATTATGTACATGTATAGCTATTTTGCAGTGGTTTCTTAAGATATTGCCAAACAAGGCAGAAGGCTGCCTGTTATATTGATTTCACTAATATGGGGGCATTTTCTGCAGTTCTGGATTCACTGACAACTCACAGGCAGGGCTTCAGCAATGTGGTCACATTTATAATTAATGAAGCTGAGGATATTGTAAAAAATGGCTCGTGCACCCTCTGGAGAGGGGGTTCCAAGTACATGAGCAATTCAAGAGCTTCTGTGGTGAGTCTGACACTGGGATCAATCACAAGCAGAATTTGCTCCTCTGCCTTCCCAGCTGTTGTAATAGTGCTGCAAAGCTGTGATGTAGCAAGGACTTCAGATACACAGCTGCATTATTTATGGTCCTCAAGACCTGGCCAAAATAATTCTATCACATTCTGCTGTACTGCATCTGCTTGAGTGAGATTGTACTCCAGAGATCCCCACACATATTGCCCACTGAAAAGAATCACCATAGGTAACAGTTTAATTTGTGAATTCAGCAATAAGACATTTAGGTTCTGATCCAGCACTAAGTAAAAGGCGTCTTTCCACTGACTTCCAGGAGTTCAAATCATTGAAGAACTGGATGATTGGGCTCTGCATCGCATTCCCTTTTTATGACTTCAGACAGGTGAACTAGACTTGCAAGAACTAAACACAAGTGTAAGCACAGGAGATTTATGTTTTTGGCTAGCAGGTCCCAGAAGAGGTATAGTAGAGCAGAGATTGCAATTAATTATGAGTCAATTATATGAGAAAAATAGCACGGCTGTAGTTTTGGACATGCCTCAGTGGAGTCCCTAGAACTGAACATGAAACTTGTAATATAGACTGAGAAGCTGTCCTGTTTCAGCTTGCTGATGTGTGTTTTGTTAACAAATTATCTTTGGATTTGGTATATAGATCTCCTTTAGTGGAGTAGTTGCGGATATATTGCATAACCACTGCTCCTGTTCTAAATGTATTTCATAAGCCATTCGGCCTTGTCAAATATCCTGGTTTTACAGCGCACACATAGTGGTAGTTATAGCAGACACGTGTTCAACAATGAGGATTCTGTTCCCCTCGGAGCACTGCAAGGCCACAGATAACCTAACTACTAATTAACTTCAGTTCTAAGGAATATTTAACCATGTACAAGGCAGAACATTTTATTTTTTGAGGGTTATAAAACCAAATATAGACAAACATCAACTACTTGGTATAAACTTTTGTGTCCCCATTAATGTTTACTATGGAGTACTGTACCTGGAAACAAAAATATAACCCTGGATCTATAAATGTGCCAAAGCTATACGTGCATGCAAATAGAAATGCCTGTTCATTGTGTCCTTTTCCAATGGGCATCTGTCATTTTAGGCTTGATTAGTTACTTGCTTGCATATATGACCCAGAACAGCCACTTCACAGTCAGCCAGGATGCAGAGGCACTGAATTATTCCCAGTACTGGCAGGGCACTCATTACAAAGCATATTGTGGCAACTTTACAAACCTTGATATGTAAAGGATAAAGAATTACAATGGGTGAACTGTTTTGGATCAAATAAAAATGGACGTTGAGTCAAACTCATCCGTGGGATAGCTCCATGGAGTTCAGTGGAATTTACAAACCTGTTCAGAGTCCAAGTTTTGATTAACCTTTTTTTTTAAAATACTTTTTGTTTACGCTCTTCTGCCCTTCCCATTTTTGTGTAATGAAATACCATGAGAAGATGTATTTCTGACCAAAATGAGATCAAATAGTACTGAGACACTCACAAATGAGGCTGACCACTCAGGTTGTGTAGCCCAGTTCTTAGTGAAAAAAATATTCTGATAAAATTTAGGATCCTTCCCAAACCAGGCCTTATAAAATTGTCCATTTCCGATAAAGGATAAAGAGAAATAGTCTGATTTTTCTCTTGCACTTCAACATTGCTGTAGTCCCACTGACTACAATGGAATCACCCCTGTTGTATGTCTGTGTTAAAAATGGGAGAATCTGATTCAAAGGATCATTGAAATCCAAAGGAATGCTACAGAAGTACAGGAATGCTACAGTGAAAAACGGCACAGAAGGTGCTATGCTGGCAAATCATTTGTTTTAATGTGTATATATATATATTGCCAGAGTATAAATCTGTAATTAGTCCTTTCTTTTGTAATAACTGACATGTTTGTTGTTAGTCTGTAGCCTGCGGCCTGTATTGCAGCATGAAAGCTGTACTTTGAAGTTCAAAAATTACACATGGCACATTTCTCGTGTTAAAGGTGAACTGCAAAGCTGCTTTTCAAAAAATTAACACACTCTTCATGATACTAAACGAATAGCTGCAGAAGATAAATGCAGACACAAAAAATAAGAAAAATGTTTTAAAAATTGACGTTGAAATATTTTAAAATATTTCATTCCTTCTTTTACATACGAGATAAGTCCTAAATTTAAGATTCGCTTTCAATAGCTGTGATAACATTGCAAATAGCTAAAACACTGCAACGAGCACAGGAAAATGTTCACCGCCTCTGTTCCAATGTGTGTGATCTTTTTGTCAGGAGAAACCTAGAACCTTGATCTTGAGCCCGGGATCAGGCCCATGAATGGGGTGGTGGGGAGGAATGAAGGTTGAACTGATTTTCATGTATTTTGCTTTAGAATGTTAAGATATTTGCAATATTTAAGCCTGTGCATGTGATCTGATGATCATACGTTGTGATTTTCAGAACATCAAAATCCCTATTTACTGCGATATTTGTGATTCCCTTTCCAATTGTTTGCTCCCTTTGCTCAGTTTTGCAAATCCTGCCAGTCATAAACCTAAACATTAGGAAATGATCAGGCATGTTTCAGTTGCTGCCAGACCCTGAAACAGAAACAGTGGCATTATTTGTATCTGAAAGGGAATTAAACTTTGGCTTGTGTCCTGCCATGCAGAGTTAGGAAAATCAAAAGAAAGGGTGTGTTGCCTGCCAACCAGGCAAATATATAAAATTGGCTTTACTATTTAATGAGCTCATCAAAGGAGTGCTGCAGGCCTGGCACTGAACCTGTTGTGGATTTTAAAGGTAACTTGCATGTCTTTCTCTTGAACTGAAAGTATTATGCTCTGCTGTGCTTTGGCTTCATTCGTTCCCACGGGTGGAACTAGATGGGTTGGGTAGCCTCACAGCCTGTATGTTATGGTAGCAACTACATACTGAATATATGGTCTTGGATGTTTCAGTGCATGGCTGGCATAACTCTGCCTTGAAAACAAAAAACAAACCCCTGTTCTTAACGCCAGACTATCTGTGTTTCTTTGCTGTACTTTGAACACTGATGAGAATTTGATCTCCCCTTTGGCATGAAATACCTATTCACAAGGGTTCTTCATGAATAACGGGAGATAAATGCCTTGCGGTGGACAGAACATGATTGTTCTGCCTGAGCTGCGGCAGAAGCAGATTTATATGAAGCAACTGAGAGGCAGAACTCAACTGCAGAGCAGGAAGGCTGCTTCCTTATCAGAGCTATGTATTGCCCTTACTAACCACTGGAATGTTAATTTCCCCCTTTACTGTTCACTTCTGCTTCTCCATACGAATTCATTCTTCCTTTCAAACAACACAAACCAGGGTGTAGCAGCTAGCACTCAGTATACCGCAGCTGCCAATCTGCCTTATTTCAGTAGAGGAGCTCTAGCTTTTTTAAATCATTCCTCTGGGTCACCTTATAGCTAGAATGTCCCACAGCAGAATGCGTCCCCATTTTTTGAAGGGACAGATGGCCTGTTGGTTAAGGAACTGGCCTAGGCCTTAGGTGATCTGGATTTATTCCCCAGTTTTGCCGCAGAATTCCTGTGACACCTTTGGAAGAGTCACTTAGTTTCTGTGTGCCTAGGTTCCCCATCTATAAAATGGGGATAATATTTCCTTTTTTCCACCCTTTCTCTGTCTGGCCTATTTAGACTGGAAGCTCTTTAGGATAGGGGCTGTCTCTCACCTAAGGGGCCCTGATCTCAATTGGCACCTGTAGATGCTACTGTAATATCAATTAGTAATGATATTACACCTCTCTGACCCCTGTTGCTGCAGGACCTTTTTACATCATCTCCATCCTCTCAAGTTTCCTTCCAGTTATCCCTATCTTTTCTTGCCAGAGGGCCCTATCTCTTCAGTTTCACAACGCACTCATTTCCTCCTTGTTCTTTCCAGCTCAGCAGCTTGCAGCCTAGCGCCTTACTCGGTTACTAAATACATTCCTGAATTCTTAGCACTGGCTGCCGTCGCACTTCAAAACTGGGTAAGGCACAAAGGGTATACAGCTCCCTGAACTTCCTGAGGTGTTCGCAAAGCCATCGTCCGATGACGCAGAAAGGCAAGGCACTGCTCTCGGGCCTTCACACACAAAGCTTGTCAGTTCACCTTTTAAATTAAAATTTCGGCGACCTTCATTGTGGCGGCAGGAGTACCAAAGTCCTGCATTTATCAGCAGAACAGCTGGTGCACAGGCCATCAAAGTACAGTACAAGCATTCCCACAATGCCCTGCCAATGGGTCTCATTGCTGGACGGACCGCCCCGCAGGTTCAGTTCCACCTTCCTGTTGGTAGTACTATAAGACATAGATTATCATTTGGTTTCTTTCAAAAAATCTTTCCTCTTTTTTTATTTTTATAGTAATCCTTTGCCCTAATATGCCCCTCTCATCTCAGGATCCAAAGGTGTTTGACAAAGAAGAATTAGTTGAGTGTCCAGAAACGCCCTTGTGAGAGAGAGAAAGGACTGCTTCAGCAACAGGACATCACCCTGTGCAAGGGTTTGAGGCAAAATAAGCATATTTTGTGGAAATTAAATGAGGCACTTTAGGGTGGGCAGAATTACCCAAACCAGTGTGTGCTCAGGTTTGGCCAGATCACCAGGACTAACGCTTGTACACAGACAAGTGCCATGAGATTTGTCCTGGCGATCAAAACCTCAGTTCTGAGTCCTCCAAAAGAAAGTGCTGCAACATCGATTCACTACAGCCTCAGAACAAAAAGCACCGCCTGCAGAGTCACAAAATCCGCTGGCCGTGGGGGTGCTCCCTGCAGGACTCTCATTCACATTCTGACCTGGCCTGACCTTGCTTAGGGCCACGGTCACAGCCCTTACTTGGTTGGTAAGTAAGTGAGGCTTCCCTCCACCCTGTTATTCTCCTGCTCCAGTTGTGGTAGGCAGCAGGAGGAGCAATGGCCCCCCACGTGTACGTGCACGGCTGGGCACACAGTGGAGAATAAAGAAAGGGATGAAATAACTTCCCAGAGCAAAGGAAGATCAGAGGATGAGTAGTGCCTCTGAATCATCATTTGTTCTCTGTTCTGCTCCCTGGGCCATGCAGCCATGTGCCTACCCCTTCTTTCTTACATTGTAAGGCTGCACTCTAGCCCTTTGTAAGATCTAACAGTATTACAGATCCAAGCACTATGGCTGTTGCTGTCAAAAATTGGTAAGTTAAGATGCTTTTTGTGCAGTGATTTTCAACCAGCACAATTCCATATCAGCTAGTGTGTCTTTGGTAATGGAAATTTCGCACGTGAAACTTTTTTTTGATGTGCACAGACAAGGTTGTTACGTGTGCTCCTCTATCAGCGTAACCATAAACTGGCAAAAGGGATGATTTGTTTCAAGTGTTTTGTGTCTGAGCAAAATTATATTGCAAAACGACATCAATGGAAGTCCTCGTGAATGAGCTTGATTTCCAAGTGAATTCAATCTAGTCAGTATCATTTCACAAGAGAACGAATGAACTCAGAATTATGGATACTAGCAACAAAGCGTGACCTGAAAGAAAACTGCAGTTATAGCGTAGCCTTGTTTAAACTGTATAAACACCACCACAGGCAAAAAAGCACGAGAACGGCATTGGCAGCATATCTGTTTTACAATGCATAAACTACAGGGAACTTTTAAAGTGGTACCTCATCAGCTTAATGGCAATAATAAAATTTTAAATGTATTGTAATTTGCCGCCTGCTTGTGTAAAACCTTTTTGATGTATTTATCATGAGTGACTCATTTAAGGGAAATTTTGCTTCTTTGTTTGTGATGAGCTGCGATATCAGACTGCATTTTATATTCTTTCCCAGCCAAGAACCTGAAATGTAAAGCAGCAGAACTGCCTAGGGCCTAAATGGTGAGGCTTAGATTTATGATGCCAGCATTCTGAAATTCAGATCACATTCAATATAGAAATAAGTTTGCCTTCAAGGCATTGGCCTCGTTGCTGTCTGCATAAATTGGTAGCTCGTTCGGGGATCAACTTCACATGGGAATTCTGGGTTTTTAAATCACTTTTATTGTTCATATTAAGAGTACATCTCCCAAACCACAGATCTTCTGATTAAAAGCTGGGGCGGACAGTTCCCTGTTGATCTGTGAGGCAGAAGAAATCATGCAGCACAGATTCAGTGGCACTCTGTGCTCGAATGGGGGAGGGAAGGAACGGTGTTTTAAGCCTTATGTTCTGGAACTCTTCAGGAGCCCTCCATCTCTGGGCTCAACTAATTTAGATTCCAGTTGCCTGTAGCCTCTTATGGGCCATGGGAAGCAAAGAATAGCCAGAGGGTAGTATGCTCTGCTCATGTCCCCTACCTCTCTACTCCCCGGGCAAACCGCCTTCATCTGCGACTGTGAGGGAGACCAGTGTAAAGTGTTCCTGTCAGCTGCCCTTATGCAGATGGCATTCCCTGCTGTGAAGACACTCACTTGCTGCCTTTAAGCCCCTTTTATATCAAAAGAGCAGCATAAAGGGGCTTTGAAGCAAACAACGAATCATGGCTAGGTGCCCATATGGGAACACTAAACCAGGTGAGTGTAAATACTCTCCCCCTCCCCCCCTTTTCACTCAGGGGAGTAAAGGGGAGCTAAATATTTATAGGTGATAAGCCAACAAACTCCTCTGCTCTGCTCCTCCTTGACCACCTGAGGAGAAGAGGTGAGGAAGGAGGAGGTGCTTGGCTATTGACCAGTTCTTCATAGCATTGCTACGGGGAGGGAAGGGAGCCTTCCCTAATGGATCTAGCAAAAGCCTCCTCTCATGTTTCCCTTTTGCATGCAGCAGCAGCAAGTGGCTCATCTCCTAACTCTTTATTCCAAGAAGTGAGGCAAGACTGCTGCTGTCGCTTCCAGGGAAGGCCCTCTTCCTCATGCCACATTTCCATCACTGCTGCTATGAAGACACTCTGGGCCTTTTCTCCTCCTGGGCTGAATTCGCCTTACACTCGCAGGAGCTCTGAGCATCCTTTGAACACTCAACAAGTTTGGGAAGTTACTTCTGCAGCAGAATTAATCTCCTTCTCCTTTGCTCACCAAGTGAGGTGAAAGACGGCCACAAAAAGGGAGGGAAATATCCACTTGTTCACTGTCCCAGTGCAGTAGCTGGGCTACTGACTCTGAAGTCTGGGCTAGCAAAAAAAAACAAAACCAAAAAACCTAACAGCGGGTGACACCAACACCATCCTGGTGTCTACTTTCAGGCATCAGGAAGTAGAGAGAGAGGCTGGGGAAAGAGGAAATGCAGTATTAAAATTTTAACTCTAAAAGTGAATTTGAAGAACAAACTCCTAATTGGAGTTCAGCTCCAATGGAACTACTGGCAATCCTTATTAAAAATCCTAATATTATTATTTATAATTTATATTGCAGTAGCACCTAGACACCAACCAGGTTGGTACCCCTTTGTACTAGGTGTTGTACAAACATAGAAATGAGAATATAATAGGAATGAAGCCAATAAAGGTCATGTAATCTATAGAATCCTCTATTAAATTCTATAATTTTCTTTTAAACCAGCCTAATAAATTCTGTTGCTGGTACGTAGTTCGCTATGAATGATACATAAGGACTTAAAAAAAAAAAAAAAAAAAAAAAAAAAAAACTCTACAGAAGTTGGCCTCATAACTAAGACTTTAAATTACAATGATCTGAGGAAATATTGACTTGTTCTATGATAATTTGTGGAATTTGGGAATGCAGGCTATGGAGAAGGGGAGTGGTCTTCCATTATTCAACACCTAAGTTTTATAACTAATGTACAGATATTGCAGAACTTCTTACCATGTATAACTATAGATGGGTGATCTTGGTTTGGAGGATTGAATTGATTTGGATAAATGCCCCAAAGTTTGGATGCTCATCAAGACCTGAAGTTTGTCATGCCATGGCTGAAATCATAAAATACTCTTTCAAATGGTATGTTGACACATCCACTTGCGGTTCTGAGCTGAACTAAGTGATTTCAGAGGAACATGGAAATTAAATAATGGAAAAAGTCTACCCAACTTGTATGAACTTTAAAAAAGGGTTGGTTCAGCTTCTGCATGAAGGTTTGACCCAGGTCTTTATTCTACACAAACAGTCACCTATCCTTCTACTGTATGTAATATTGTCTGGGAGTACTTCTGGGATTTTGAGATGACCATATTAATTAGCAGAGACTTTTGTTATTTGATGACTTTTTGATTACCAAATGTCTGGTGACACCCAGAAGAGGAGTCAAGTCACGGCCCCACAACTTCAATATCTTTTCTAATATTTAGCCAAAGAGTGGGAGGGAGACAAGGTAGTGACCTACGAATAAATCTCTTCTTACCAATTGATTCCTTTCCGGACAGAAACATGAGTTCTGCTGGTCCAGAAGGAAGGAAAAAGATGAGAGATTGTGGTGGATTAATTGATTCTCTTGTGTATTACATCCAAGGAACCACTGCAGACCACCAGCCTGATGACAAGGTAACTCCTCAGAATGAAAGGGTTCTTCACCAGTACTAATTGGGGTGGGCAACCAAGCCATTTATTTCTTAGACCCCGAAATATGAGAATGAATGTGAAGGAACGACCAATTTTCACTTAGCAGAGATGAAAGTTCAGATAGGACATTTTTCATAATGGATTTATCATTTTTGTCCTATAAAGATAACACACATAAGTAGAGAGTAAATTTCCAAAAATTCCTAGTGAATATAATAAACTACCCTATATTTTTAAAAATGATTTAGAGCTAGATTTTTTTTAAATGTATTTATATGCCTAAAGATGTAGATAGGTAGCTAGTGGGGTCTTCAAAATCATCTACAGTTTCTAGTGGCCTAATCACTATTGTCTGTTTCTTCTTTATGCGAAACCCAAAGGCTGGCCACGAAGATCCTGAATCAAACGGTCCTCCCATGTCTATGTTGTCTCTTTGACACACGCAGAGAGCTATAATGACATTTCTCCATTATTTTAGGCCACAGAGAACTGCGTGTGCATTCTTCACAACCTCTCCTACCAGCTAGAGTCAGAGCTGCCTAGCAGTTATACCCAGAACATGTATGTGCAAAGAAAAAATATTCCTACCAATGATAAAAGCATGGGGTGCTTTGGAACACGCAGCAGGACAATGAAAGTGGTAATGTGTGAATTGATTATACTCTGAATTGTTAGGCAGTTCCAGTGAGGCTGGTGGTGAATGGTGATCTGATGATAGATGCAATAGGTCTGGGGTCCTTCCCAGTTAATAATTTGTCTGGCAGCGTGAGCCAGACAAACTTATTTCAAAGTGAATGACACTTCACCAGAAGCCTGCGGGTTTGTGAGCCTCTGCTGCTAGTATTATGTCTGATATCCCAATATTTTTAAATACTTACATTTTATAAACCATTCTTTGAGTCCACAACATACTGAAGTCTGACGTATTTGGGGCTCTGAAAAGCCAGGCAATGAACCTCATTGTGATCTTATACCAGTTTTACACTGGTTTAATTCTGTTGACTTCGGTGGGGCATTATTCCGGATTGACATTAGTAAAAATGAAAGCAAAATTAGGCTACAGTTACAGAATGGCTACTTTAGATTGTGATGCACTGGTCATATAAGTTCTCTAGTTCTAAAGGTTTGATCTGTTTACATGTTTAGAAACAACAGGATACTCTGCTACCCGAGGAAAAGGGCAGTCCCAAAGGTGTAGAATCGCTCTGGCATTCCACACTTATTAGGATATATCTCTTCTTAATAGCAAAAAGTACAAGAAACTACACCCTAGAAGCATCTTTGGGAGCTCTCCAGAACCTCACAGCTGGCAGTGGACCAGTAAGTCGTCATGTTTCTTGTTTCTTTTTTCTTTAATGTAGAAATGTGGAGAGTAGGGTTGCAATGTGAGATGTGTACAGCTTTGAGCTCAGACCCCCATTGTGAAGTTGCAAGTTCACAGAATTGATCAATGAGAAAGAATCTAAGAATATGGAAGTTGGGGAGCCAGGCTAAGAACCGTGGATACTTCCTGCATGGCACATTAAAGGGCTGTTCCTTCTCTGTATGTGTCTCCTATGTAAGAGGCTAATTCATTGGGACAGGGATGAAGACATGGGTGTGTATAAGAAGGATGCAAAACATTTTTTCTTCTAATAGTATAATGATTTCTCTATGAAACGAGTAGAGAATTCCCTCTGGCACATCCACAGCCAAGGTCTTTTTAGAGACATTTCCCTTGTCATCAATTGACACGTCTGGTGTATGCCACGGACTGGTCAAACAATCCCAGGATCAGATAGTGCAAAGGGGGTTTAAAGCTGCTATGGCATCACCCGTCTCTCCTGTCCCAGCTTCCACGTAGCTCAGGATCTGGACTAATATTACAAACATTCCTGAAAATGATTTATAGGGCACCTTGTAACTGCATTGCCTGCATTTTTCAAAAAATGAGATAACTTAATGTGGTGGTTGTTTATACAGCAGTACAAGCATAACGATTACTCATTAAAGTTGTGTGCCTTATGACAGATGCCATTTTCAACAGCTCATACTGTTGTCGTCCAGAAGGCAAATGGCCTTCAGAGTATTCAACACATGCTGCATGTAAGCGATCCAAGCGTAAGGAGGGCAGCCATCTCATTGCTCAGGAACTTGTCTCGTAACGCCTCTCTGCAGAGTGAAATAGGTGAGCAAAGGTTTTCTTTCATGTTTTCTCTCTGTCTCTTCTTTACTTTTAGTTTTCCTTTTAAAAAAAAAAAAAAAAGATAGGATTCGTCGATATAACAGATTTAGGGCCAAGTGCCTGCAGTCTTTATACATGTAAAGCTCCCATTGACTAAAATATAGGTTTTGCCCAAGTGAGGACCATCGGCCTAAATTCTCTCTGTTTAGCAGTATTACGTATTTCTCGTCATACGTTTTCAGAAAAGGTTAAATGAAAACTTCAATCAGTCCAGTTTTGGAGAGGGAGGATTGTCTTGTGTTTAAAGTAATTCACATTCTCAGAGGTTTCCCAGGATTAATTATATTCCTGTATTTGGCCCTTCCAGGGTAGCCGCTCCCTGTCAAGGTCACTGTATGCTGGCAGATATTCTCATTTCGATTCTTCCCACTGTCACTAGTGTAAAACAGGTCTAATGCCATTGAAATCAGTAGAATTACACTGTGTAAAATCCATGCAAGTATGTGCAGAATCAAGCCAAATTTGTCAATGTGAATTAAGGCAGGCTCTATTAATCGTTAGGTGGCCACAGGGAGACTCCATTAGGCAGCACTTCAGGATTTGTGCACTGATTGGGGTCTCTTCTTCTCTTTCCCTGCCTCTGTGATGTCTCTCCCGGTTGTCTAGCTTAGAGGTCGCACAACCAAATGTTTACATAATTTAAGAAACCTTCCATGTCGTTCTTTTATTTATACACTATTATGTAAGATGCTTTATGTTCAGAATCCCTGCAAAAAATAAACAAGCTCTCCTGGTTGGCATGATCACTTTGGTAGTTATTTAGCACAGCATCCTGGGAAATTAAGGTGCCCTCCGAATCTATAGTTTGTCATTTCAGTTCAGTTCTATCCCAATACATAGGAAACTTGTCTCATGTCTGTGTGAAGCTTGGTGCATAAAGGAATGTCCACAGTGGGCAAATCCTGCCCTTATCTGAGAGCCACCTGGCGGCAAGCCAATCATGACTGTACTGGCCTCCCATCTAGGACAAGGAAAGCCTGGCAGGCAAGTTGCCACAAACGATTGCCAGCTGCTACCGGTGACTCCTCTGAGAAGTGAACACCTGGTTAAAGCTTACTGCTGACTGCAACAACCTTCTCAGCCCGATGAAGGGATGGGTCTCTCTATTTATCATAGGTTTCTGTATAGCGCCTATGACTCTGGTACCTAACAATTGCATTGATAGGACATACACCTAACCAGTGGACCTTACCCCCATGGGGACATTGTTCATGGGGTGACACACTTGCCCATGGTACCTTTTGAGTTTCATGGAAGACATTGTTCTGCTGCATGCATTGAGTGGGCTGGATGGGGCCCCAACAGGGCCATGATTCACTTCAGAACCTCTCTGGACCCAAAACGTTGCTGGGTGTCTCTCTCTCTCTCTCTCTCTCTCTCTCTCTCTCTCTCTCACACACACACTCACACACACACACACACACTCACACACACACACACACACACTCACACACAGGGCACTAGGTTCAGCTGGTGCCTCCCCTCCCCCCGCTGAGGGGCACTGGGGGAAAATTGCAGCGCAGAGCCAGCCAAACTCCAGACAGCAGGAATAAGAGCGGCCAAAGAAGGGACCCACTGGACATTCCAGTCAAAACTGTAGAAAGTTCTCTGACTTTCTCTGCCCTGTGTTGATTGGCTGTTTGCTCCAGTACTCACGCCCCACTCCCATCTCTTCACTTCGGTTTCATTACGAACCTTCCCTGCTTTATCCCTTACCCTGTCTTGTCCCCCTCACCTGCTATCCTTTTCTTTCTACCCTGTAAACCCATCCAAAATACATCATGAAATTAACGTGACGTTTGCCGCCATACTATTGTCGACACTACTTGTGTGTTCTGCCCCTCTCCCCATCCTGTATCTCTTGTCTATTCCGATCATAAGCTTTTCAGACAGGAACCAGGTACGCTTCGGGCCTAGCTCAGTTAGTCCTTAAGCCCTACCGTAATAAACATGATTAGAAGCACGAACACAGAAGACTCCTTATGCCCTCTTACCCACTTTACCAAGGCAGCTCAGTGCAGCATTTAATCCAGTATGTTGAATATATTCTATTGTAGGGATCCATTCTGCATATTGCTGTGCATCTCTAGAGAGATGCTGAGTACTAAAACACCCACTGATTTGGTCTCAATGCAGGAAAGCATCATTTTCCTGAAAAGGCTCTTAAGCACATGTGTAACTTTAAGCACACTTAAAATTCAGCCGCTGTTTACATGCCTTCCTGACTAGGGATTGGTTTAAGCACATTCTTAAATTCTTTCTTAAATCAGGGCCTTGAGTCAGAGTTCAAAAAGTCAGTAGCTCACATGATCAGACCCATAATGAATATACCTTGCAGTTCAGAATTGCTACATTAACATTTATGCTATAGTCACACCTTGTACAATTAGTGCAAAAATATTTTATAACAGTTACGTGAAATAAATTGCAAGTTAGTGAAGCGTCTCCATCTTGGATGGTTTGGAGTAAAATATAATTTATATTAATCTGCTTTGGATGGGGGGCATTGCAAAATATACTGTAGGGAGGAATTATCAGCCTAACGACATTTATAGCTAGACATCATTATACCCACAATTAGCTATAAAATACAATCATCCACTTTCTTATGAAGTGACAGCCCTCCTATTAGCAGACACCCAGTAACAAAGGTGGAGTAAACCTGATATTAGCGTGTCGTGGTGGTGTGGTGTATGTGTGGTACATTTGTAATCGAATTTGTTTCCCTTTCATCCTCTAGCCAGAAACGTCTTAACAGATTTGGTCTCCAGGCTTCCTGACTCTATCCCAGGATCAGATGTTGCCAATGAGACCACAGCCTCTGTCTGCTACACCTTGTACAACTTGACTCAGAACAGCACCCAAAATGCACGGCTTCTCCTAAACACAGATGGCCTACCAAAGATAATGAACATCAGCATGAGTGACAGGTAAGCCATTATAAAGTTCCCCCCGAGATAAAAGAGCAGCAACACCCACTGGAAAAAATGTAACTTAAAGGAATAGACAGCCTAAATAATAATTGTAGTGTGATTCAAATCAAACACATTGGGTCAAACAATGAAGCCCTTTATAATAACTGCTCTATTCTGTCTTTTTAAATGGCTTCTCAGAAGGGGATATGCTATGGCTGTGTCTACACTGCACACCTCTGGTGGTGTCGTGTAAGATATGTGTAGATACACACAACAGAGAAAAGCAGGCTGTGTGTGTAGGTCTGCGGTGTGTAGCTACACATGGCAGTGAAAGGCTCTGGCAGGAGAGAGGCAGTGGGGAATGGCTCCAGCAGCAGGGAAGCAGTGGGACACTACGCTGCTAAAAATAGTAGTGTAGACGGGGAGGCACTGCTTGCACATGTAGAGAGCTATGTACATATCCATGGGGTTCAGACATGTCTTTACTCTACTTGCCTAAGCAGTGTCTCACTGTCTACATTGCTTTTTATACCCATATTAGGTGGGGTGTGCAACATATGTACTCTGTCAGCCACCGTAAGGAGGGAGCAATTCTAAACATACCTTATATTTGAGGTCAAGTTTCTGTCACAGGTATTTTTAGTAAAAGCCAGGCATAGGTTGCAGGCAATAAACAAAACTTCATGGAAGCTGCAATCTGTCCCTGACTTTTACTAAAAACACCCTGCGGGAGGGGGGAAAAACAGAGCTGCCAGAGCTTTCAGCTGCTGCAGGGGGCTGGCCACCAATCAGCTGTTGAGCACCCCCGGGCTGGCCAGCCAATCACTTTAACCCTTAATATTGGGTTTAACTGATACAAAGGGCCTTTGATGGGCCCACGGTGCTGTGGTGTATTTCACCCTTAATGAAGACCCCATAATGGTGAAGGATTCAGACTGAGCTGAGAATATCATCACTAATAGCTAAAACAGGGAGGTGCATTTCCTGTGCTACAGATGCCACGAGCTATACTGGGCGATCTGAAAGCTTGAACTCAACTCTTGTCAGGTAAATGAAGGAGAAACTGATTATAAACAATCGTATCTGTAGATCTGAACACTCGTGTTCACAAATTGGAATTTTAAATGTTTATTTTTACAAATTGCAGTAATGTACTCAGCAAAGCCAGCAAAGCTGCCTCAGTCCTCCTGTACTCCATGTGGTCACATACTGATCTCCACAGTGCCTACAAAAAGGTAAGATCTGGATTAGTGCAAACATTGAATCTGCCTTCAGATTAAACTCCTTTGGGGGTTTCTTTGTGCAGTTCATGGTGTGTAATGTCCCATATACAGAACAAGTGTAGAACATCTGGCAGTTCTGCACTGCTGGTAACAGATCCGTGATGTGGATCACCCTGGGGCAATTCCATGTTCTTGATTTGGTGACTGGTGATCATCTCAGTTTTGGGCTTCCGATGTGCTGCTAAAATTGATGTAGATGCTGTTGTTTGCTGGGACAGTAGCAATAGAATAAGACACCAACAAAACAAAGGGAGGGTGAGGCTCCTCAGTCAAGGCAGTTTTGTGGGGTTTTGCTTGTTTGTTTTTTGTTTTGTTGTTTTAAAGCCCAGATCTTACATCTATTCAAACAAAAGGAGTGTTGGCCAAATCAAACCAACAGGAAACGCCCAAAACAGAATTGGCTAACAAACCAGCTCCCTTCTTTCCATTTGGAACCTACGCAATTGCTTTTTTCAGCCCACAAACGGGGATCACTTAAATCTGTTTGACTTGGGTGCCTCTTCCCTGCATTTCTTAAAAATGTCCTCATTCTTTTTTCCTGCTGTTTATAACTGTCACCTTCTAAAATTCTCAATAAATTAAATGAACCCAGCTTCCTGGGCTTTATTGTTTTATTATCTAGTTCAGTCCTTGAGAAAAGAGAGATGCTTTGCGAGATCAACCATTCAGCAGGCTTATGAGTTAACCAAAAATATAGTGTAAGCCCCTGGAGTTTGTCCAAGAAATCTGATCAAAAATGGCATTCTCCAGTTGTATGCATACATCAGTGTCCAGGTTCTGTAACTAGAGGATAGTCTCTGTATCAAGGAGGGCTCGGCGTTGTAAACCGCCTTCCAGATGTCAAATTGGGCGCTCCACCACCACATGAGTTATTGTCTGCAGCGCTGCCACACAGTCACAGAGTGGAGAGGAAACCAGGTCAAGCCAATGCATTGTTGTGGAAACCCTGGATGAACTAGAGTGTAGTCTGTTGAGCCTGGTCCAAGATTTATGATCAAGTGGACAAAGAGGCAGGTGCAGCAAAGGACTCCTGAATATTTAGAGTATTAAAGATTCTTTCCCACTCTGACTTGTAGCTTTCAGCTTCCTGGAGGTGCTGATTATCCATTCATGTAAAAGATCTGTACAACTCTTGTCCAGAGGTGCATGAGCTACCGTAGCAAAGCAGTGATAAGAGACCAGCTGTGATGTCACGCCCCAGCCCACAGGACTGGGATTCCTCCCCTGATCCGAGCAGCCGTTAGCCCTGCCTGTTGTTTCCAGTCTGAAAGTAGGGCATCACTCAACTGTAGATGTAATAAATTGGTTGAATCTGTCACAGCTCTCCATGCAGACATAAAAGTAATAACATCTGGCAAGCAAGTCTACTGCACCTCCTGTCAGTAGCAAAAAGCAAAGTTACAGTAGACAACATGCAGAATTGGAGCTCATGTTCTCATCCCAAAAAAATAGCATCACCCCACTGTATATAGCATGTTCATTCACCAGTACTGCATACACAGCAATATATATATGCCTGGAAATCCAGATTGTGGAGTAAAATGCTGTACCTGAATCACCTTTAGCATTAGTCTCCATTGTGTACAACCACAAATTCATTAGAATGTCGTAGAGTTAAGATTAAGGCCGATGGCCTGACTTTTCAAAAGGCACTAGTGTTTTTTTGTGCCCAAACTGAGACCCCTTTAAAGGGGCCTGGTTTTCAGAAAATGCTGAGCACTCTCCTTTTGCAAATTAGGAGGCCCTTTTAAGGTGTCTCAGTGGGCAATGAAAAATTGAGGCACCCAAAATCACTACTCACTTTTGAAAAATTAGGCTGACAAAGTAGCAAGAGGAATTACTGGACCAAATAAGATCAATAAAATCCTGGATCATTCTTTTACAGTAACATTTCAGACGCTTTGTATGTGGCTGGCAGTTGGTCTTTGTCCTGTGCATTCTCTTAGTTATCAGAATTGTCATTAACTGTAATTGGATCTTTTTGTTTCATTCCAAAGGCTGACTTAAAGAAGATAGATTTCGTCAATAACCGGACAACAAGAGCGTACAACTCACTGAAAGACTAAGGCAGGCTACAAATATATTAGAAACTGTGTGTGGATTTGTATCCTCAGTGACACCTAGCCACCATGAACTGTGAAGTATCAGACAAAACAGAGACTGATTTTGTATGTGACTTGGATGCCCAGAAGAAAGCTGCTGCTGTCTTCTGCCTTTACGCTATATCACACTGTTCTCAGTGTCCTTCAAAATACCAATAGCCAAAGATGGTATTATTAGGGATTTCTACTGCAAATTTTGTTAAGCTTATTATTCTAGTCAGTGTTTCAAACAGAAAATGCCTCTAGTGTAATAGGCGTTTATACAGAGAGGTTTGAAATTCTGAGATGCAACAGATTCTTTGCAGGCTATTTTTTTAAACATGGAATTCCCCAGGGGGTACATTTCAAGTGTGCTGCTCAGGGAATAGTGATTTTTTTTGGTAATGGCAGTTGTAATCTTCCTTTCATCATGCATGCGCAGCACTAAAGATTTATCTCCACACTGTCTAAAATGGAACAATATTCAGAGATTTTTTTTTTACTATATGCTTTTTAAAAGCATCCAGAAAGTTAGAAGTTTTTTTGGGGGGGGGCGGAGGCAGAGGTTGTCTTTGTTTTTTCTTTATATTTTTCTATTTCTTGTATTCATGTGCTCAGCAGCTCAACAGCCTCTCTTGCTTTGGGATCTCAGCAGCAATAGCATAATTGACAGTAACATCTTCAGCCCACTGTCCTCCCCACCTTTCGCTGCTTCCAGAATTTTTTTGCTGTGTCCCAGAAGGAGTTTTAAATTGCATCAGTAAGTGTCCGTCTGGTACATTGGGCTGAACTAGAATGTGTCATTCATTGCTAACTGGGTTAAAAAACTGATGTTGATTCATGGACAACACTCAGTGTAAAAATAATTCTGTTGATAGCTATAAATCAGTGGTTCCCAATCTGTGGCCTGGGGGCCAAAACTGGCCTGTGGGGTTTTTGAGTGGCCCATGGCTGCAGAAGGGAGCTGATGCTTAAGTACCCAGGCGAAGCATGTTGCTGGTGCAGGCTCCTTGCTGCAGCCAAGGGGATGGGAGATCAGCGCTCCCCTCCCCTTGGCTGTAGCAGGGAGCATGGCAAAGTGCTCTGCCAGGGTCCCTAGGCACTGGGTCCCTGCTGGAGCCAGAGGGAGGGAAGCAGTGATCTCCCCCATCCCCCTGGCTGCAGAAGGCAGTCACTGCCTAGGGACCCAGATGGTTCCCTGCTGCAGCCAGGGGGGACGGGAGATCCTCCTCACTGAACTCTTTCCCTCTGGCTGCAGTGGGAGGGCGGAAGGGGACTGCTGGCAGAGACTGGTGGCCCTTCAGGGTTGTAAAAATTATATTTATGGCTCTCAAACCAAAAGGGTTGGGAACCACTGCTATAAATGGTAATGAGAATGGAGATTGGTCCCTTATCTTTATTACTAAAGATATAAGTATGAGATTAGGGACATTACTGCTTAGGAGTTCATCTGATCCCACTTCATATAATTTCACTTGCAGACATAAATCGTCCATTGGCAAAAAGGATGTATGGACAAATGGATTAATTTCTCTCCAGCAGTTAATTGTTGCAACATGACCATTAGAGGAGTGTGAGGTCAGCTGTGGGAATAGGTAACAGCAGGAGATGAAAGTCTAAAAGTCTTAGGGGTTTCTGACATGATCCTGTTCCTGGCAGAAGGGAGGAGGAGAAGTCGGCTAAAATACAGAAAACATGCCATGCCCTCTGTAAGCAAGAAACTGTCTTAATAGATTTGTCACAGCTTTCCTTGAGTCAACAGCTGATCTTTAATGTATAAAACTCTATAAACCAGATTGCCAACTGGCATAAATCGCTGGCACCCCATGGACATCAGTGGAGCTACACTAATTTTATGTTATCTAAGAATCTGGCCCTACCTACTTACAACCCTCTTTTGCCCAGTCATCACCCTTACAGCATCTTCATTTCCAGCCTTTGGCACCGGAGCGATCACAGTGGCCATGATCCACCAAAGGACTCCTCCACATTATAGAAATCCTCTACAGAGTCTTCTTTTTGCCAGGGGACTAGAGCAAAGACATAATGGACCAAGAATTGTACCCATTCATTGTAACACTTTGTCAGATTTCACATCTTACCTTACCTAAATCTATAACCAAACGAGCTGCAGCACGGCAGCACATGCAAATACTGGATACAAGGGAGCTAAATTCTGCTCTCAGACGTACAGAGGTGTCATTGACTTCTGTGGGAGCCACATATATGCATCCAATGCAGAATTTGTCCCAGGAAGTTTAACAAACACCACTTATTTTCCTGCCCTAGATCATTTCCATATATTCATTGTGGGTTTTTCTTTGCTTAAAATAGCTAACGCCAAATGCATCAAGTGGGAGAGTCTTAAAATAATTTGATTTTTAAAGGGACATTTTCCACAAGTTCTGTGCCCAAATATAGATGTATGCCTGTCTTCCCCTTGTAGTCTTTTAGCAACAACTTCATGTATGTAAAAATGTTTTCGTTATTTTTTAAATGTGATTGAAAACAGGTATTTAAAATTGGAATATTTCTCTCTGATGTTGTGAAACCAAGCCCTGCTGCATTGACTGTGTATAGGAGTTGTGGGGTTTGTTTTGATTTTTTTTCTCCTCCAATTTGGGGTAGAAATGATAAGGTATATATTAAGTTAAGCCCGGTGCCCATGCAAAGCTCAGCGGGGGAGAAAAATTAGCAACCATGATGACCCCTGAGACTACAAGAACACCAGCCCCTGTAGCATTGAAAAATATCTTAGCCTGGTAATGTGACCTAGAAAGCAGCTTATTAAAGCTGAGGGATTGCTGCTTCTGTTTCTTTAGTCTGGATGTTAGTGTATCTCAGGGGTTATCTCAACCTGCAACAAAAATTCAGAGTTCCCTGTTCCTTGGATTCTAGGACAGAGACCAATAGCCTGAATTTACACCATTGCCCAGTCTGAGACACATTCTTCCTCCTAAATGCAGTGAAACTGCTACTGGCTCCCCTGCAACCGGGGACAGATCATGGCAGTTCATGCAAGGTGTAGTAAAGTGGTCATCAAGGAGTTGCTCAGAGTATTATGGGAAAATTATGGCGATTAATACAGAAAATGAGGACTGGCAGCAATATGTTGAAAGATTGGTCCACTATTTTCTGGCAAATGAGATTATAGATAAGGACAACCAGAAAGCTATTTTCCTCCGTGCCTGTGGCGGTACAACCTGTTCTTTTTTTAAAGTATTTATTAAAACACAGAAACCAGGAGATAAAAATTTGAAAGGTCTGCAGATGATCCTAACAGCACGCTATCCACCAAAGCCAAGCATTATTGTAGAACATTTCAAGTTTCATAGCAGAATGAGGAGCCAAGGTGAAACTAGCTGGGTATGTGACCTCACTAAAAAGATGAATGAATTTTGTTCCTTTGGAAACATCCTAGAGGATATGCTGCAGGACAGATTTGGTTTATGGTATTAATAAAGAGAGAATTCAAAGGCAATGGCTTGCCACAAGGGAACTTAACCTGGTCCAAGGCAGTAGAATTAGCAACAGCAATGAAAACAGCAAGATTTGTGCTTAGAATCTAACTGACTCAATAAACAAAATACAAATCCAGTTGCCAGGGATACAGGCTCCTGAGGTGTGTTTCCTTTGTGGAGGAAAAATGAGAGTTCTGTGGCACTTTAAAGACTAACAAATTTAATATTTGCAGGCATAAGCTTTTGAGAGACTTCAGCTCTCTTCTTCAGATGCAGTAATACAGAAAATAGGTAACACAGAGTCATCTTATAGATATCCAGGTGCATTGAGAACAATGGGGGAGGTGGAGTCCGGTACTTAAGACCTAATGACGACCATTGAGTAGGAGGTGAGAATGGGTGAGCAAAGTAATTTACCTTCTGTAGTGAGACAGCTACTCCAAGTCTCTGTTTAAACCCAGTTTGAATGTGTCAAGTTTGCAGATCATTTCTAACTCAGCAGTTTCTCTTTGAAGTCTGTTTTTGGAGGTTTTTTTGGAGAAGTACAGCAACTTTCAGGTCAGAGACAGAATGCCCTGGGGAATTAAAGTGTTCTCCCACTGGTTTATGGATGTTATTTTTTATGTCTGATTTGTGTCCATTTATCCTTGTGCGTAGTGGTAGTCCAGTTTGGCCAATGTACATGGCAGAGACGCATTGCTGTCACATGATGGCATATATAACATTAGTGGATATGCAGGTGAATGAGCCCCTTATGGTGTGATTGATGTGGTTAGGACCAGTGATGATGTCATTAGAGACGATGTGTGGACAGAACTGACAACGGGGTTTGTTGCATGGATAGGTTCCTGGGTAGGATTTTTTGTAGGGTGTATGGTTGCTGGTGAGTATTTGCTTCAGGTTGGGGGGCTGTCTGTAAGCCAGGATGGGTCTGCCGCCCACTGCCTGAGCGAGAGATGGATTATCTGCTAGGATAGGTTGTAGATCTTTAGTGATGTGTTGGAAAGATTTTAGCTCGGAACTGTAGGTGATGGCCAGTGGGGTTCCGTTGTTTTCTTTGTTGGGTCTGTCCTGTAGTAGGTGACTTCTGGGTACCCAAGTAGGTACTTCTGGCTCTGTCAATTTGTTTCTTTACTTCTCCAGGTGGGTATTGTAGTTTTAGGAATGTTTCATGGAGATCCTGTAGGTGTTTGTCTCTAAGGGATCAGAGCAAATCCGGTTGTATCTTAAGGCTTGGCTGTAGACAATGGATCGTGTAATGTGTCCAGGGTGGAAGCTGGAGGCATGAAGATATGCATTGCGGTCAGTTGGTTTTCGGTATAGGGTGGTATTAATGTGCCCATCCTTTATTTTTATTGTAGTGTCCAGGAAGTAGATTTCTTGTGTGGATTGGTCCAGGCTGAGGTTGATAGTGGGATGGAAATTATTAAAATCCTGGTGAAAATCTTCGAGGGACTCTTTCCCGTGGGTCCAGATGATGAAAATGTCATCAATGTAGCGTAGGTAAAGAAGAGGTGTTAGGGGGCGAGTTTTGAGGAAGCGTTGTTCGAGGTCAGCCATAAAAATGTTGGCATACTGTGGGGCCATGCGGGTGCCCATAGCTGTGCCACTGATTTGGAGGTATAGATTGGTTCCAGATCTGAAGTAGTTGTGGGTCAGGACAAAGTTCAGCTGTGAGGTGTGACATGATCATCTGGGAGAGTGTTTTTGATGGCTTGAAGTCCATCTTTATGTGGAAAGTTAGTGTAGAGAGCTTCTACATCCATAGTGGCTAGGATGGTATTTTCTGGGAGATCACTAATGGGTTGTAGTTTTCTCAGGAAGTCAGTGGTATCATGAAGATAGCTAGGAGTGCTGGTGGCATAGGTCCTGAGGAGAGAGTCCATATAGCCTGATAGACCTGTAGTGAGAGTGCCAGTGCCTGAGATGATAGGATGTCCAGGATTCCCGGGTTTGTGGATCTTGGGTAGCAGATAGAATAACCCTGGTCAGGGCTCGGGGTGTGTGTCTGTGTAGATTTGTTCATGTGTTTCTTTAGGGAGTTTATTAAGTAGATGTTTTAGTTTCTTTTGGTATTCTCCAGTGGGGTCGGACAGTAGTGTCTTGTAGAATGTGGTGTTTGAGAATTGTTTGAGTTCATTTTGCACCTTTTTGTAAACTTAAAAGAGCCTGGTGTCATATATGCCTCAAGACTGGACACTTGGCCAGAAAACGCAAAGGTGACTATCAAACAGCTCTCAAGCCCAAGAGGCTAGACTCCAAAAGACCAGCCAACAAGGAAGAAAGCAGAGGGCTTTTCACCCTGAGGGGATGGAAGATGCACAAAAAGAGCTATGCAATATGTGCTTTCTAAAGGCAAGCATGTGGGCCCGTACAAAGAAATGGTAGAGTTAAACAATCGGTACAAAGGGAAGTAGGTACCGGGGCTTCAGCTCCTGTGATCAATGGAATATCCATAGCAGCAACGCAAAGCAGGACTGAGCCCACTCATGAATGCAGGATACTGCGTACCCACACCAGGGCACCCGTCCATGTGGTATGTTCTGTATTTTTTCCTGTAAAATATAAAAACCAAAATAAAAAGTTACCGATCCTAGTGATCCAGAGATAAAGGCAAAATCTGTTAGGCAGAGATTGGTTGCAAGAACAAAAACTGAACTGGGAGGAAATTTTCAAAGTAGAACGTAGCAAAACAGCAGCACGCCAAGAAGTCCTGAACATTCACCCAGACGTTTTTAAAGACGGGTGAGGGACGCTGGAAGATGTAACAGATGGTACCCAGGACTGGCTCAAGCTAAAATACCTTAAAGCAAGATCAGTTCCATGTGTCTTCAGAGAAAAAGATTGGGATTGAGTTAGACAGGCTGGAAGAGGAGAGGTCATTTCACCAGTGCAGTTTTCTGAATGAGCTGTGCCAGTAGTGGCAATGGCGAAACCAGACAAGACCATCCGCAGCTGCAGACCCCATTAAGTCTTTGGAGGACCCAAACCAAGAGAAGTATTTAAGAATGGTCACTTTTTTTCACTAGCGTAGTCTGGAAGGATTACAGTGCATATGTGCCAATAAAGAAAAAAACCATGAAAGTGTGTCTGTGCAGGCACGTTATGCTCACCCGGGTAGTTTGAGGGAATGTGTTGATGCCATTGCCCCTGATGATCACCCTGCCACTGAGATCTCTCAGCTGAACCTTTGTAGACTTGTGCAATATTAGAAAGTGAGGACTTCAGGGAGATGAGTTCCCTGCTTGCACGGGGAGCGGGGGCAGGGCAGAGGGAGTGCTTGGGCACAGTAATGGGGAGATGGCCAGGTTTGGTGTGTGTGAGGGGGGCGGAAACGCAGTGAATTGGTCAGGGATATGACAAGGGAGGTGTGCTGTAGCAGTGCTGGTGGGGCCAGCTCGTCGGGGGGGGGGCAGAAGCTGACTGGCTCGGTATGCAAATTATGAGACATGGTATGTACAGCTGCCTAAATGACTACTAAATCTTACCAACAGCATCTGTTTTTCTGGTTTAAAAAAAAAAAAAGTGGGAAATTCAATGACAAAAAAACCCTATGTTAACACAGAGTTAACGTTGCTTGGCGGTATGTCGTCCCCTTGCATCATGCTGAGTTGAGTAAGTCTCAACCTTCTGAAAACCTGGAAATAAACAGTTAAGGTTGCCCATGCAACCTTAACTCTGCCTGCTTTCAGCACTGATCAGTATGCCCCATCAACACACAGACCTACTCTGGTACCGCACAGTTGCTGAAATGTACACATGCTTTATCTCCTTTTACAATCCATTCACTCTCACCCAACTCAACATCCTGCAAAAAGACGACATACCATCAAGCAACCTGAACTCTGCGTTAAAGTAGCTTTTTGCCATTGAATTGAATTTTTAACTAGTGCCCATTGTACTCCCGATGAAATAGTTGTGTATAATTTCTACATGATTTTAAAAATTCCCTGGCATAAAGCAGGGAGCTGAAAGGAAGTAATGGACCATTTTAGGTGTGAGGGGATGGGAAGGAGAAAATCTGAGTTAATTGTGGTTTGGTTGTGGTGGGGTATTTTCCATCTGAATGTAACCCAGCTCAGTGGTTGGAGTTTCTGCTTGATCATGGCCCAACGGACATGAGGGAGACCATAACAGCACTTGTTTCAGCTAACTTGAGCAGTAACTCTGCTTGAACAGTGAAACTAGGGTGCTCAGTTTCACTTTGATTTCAATCAGTTTTTCTCCTTCTGGTTTTCATTCAAAAAGCTGGAACAAACCTGTTGTGTTTGAGTTCACACCACAGCTTAATGTTTACAGTTTCGAATGTTTCTACTGGCTTTTGTTTTAATTGAATCAAAACCATTTCAGTTCATATGAGGCTTTGTAAAATATGTTATTTTAAAAATGAGAATGTTGAGACTAAAGCAACTTGCCAGTGTCTCTTTAAAGGAGTCTTAAAATCAGTAGTTTCAAAGGACTCACCATATCTCATTTATTATATTTTGTCAAGTTCTTGATTTCCCCGACACCATCACCTGCCTGTATTTCTTGTCATTCTTCCCTTCTGCAGCCCCATCATTATAATTCTCATGTTACAGCTCCAAAAGCCACAGTGAAGCCAGTTGGGACAGCTGTAGCCATGCCTTTAACCATCTCATTAATCAGAGAATCAGACATAAGCCCCACATCAAGAAGAATCCAACTCTCTTAAAGAACTTGTTAGAGTCTCATTTAGCTGATGAATGAAGAGCATCAGCCAAATGTCAAGGATGACTGAGAAAAGAATGAAGGCTAAACACTTCTATGCAATCATTTTGGGATGCTTTAATCAACAGATTGCTTTCAAGTGCTAACCCCAAAGCCACTTTATTTTCCAGATGTTGGGACCTTTAATAAAATATTAATCAATGGAGTCAAAATCTTTCTCGCTTATTTTTCTGCAAATGCAAACCGTTTTGCTGAGTGGTCTTGTAAATTCTTATAGGATTACTAAAAGCTTCAGGCCATGATCATCAAATATATTTAGATGTCTCATTCCTTTTGATTTCAGGGGGAGTTAGATGCCTAAATATCTTTGAGAATCTTGGCCTTATCTCTTCCCACTGGCTTATATTACTCAGAGAAAAAGGCATTATAATCCTTAATTCTCCAAAACTGTACTATGAAAATCAATCCGTTTAGAAATTGTAGACCTTCCCTTGATAATATATTGTAAACCAGAAAGACAGATCAACTTTGCTTTCCTTTTTCTGTAGCTTTAAATGGGAGAAGTTAGCCCCACCTCCGTGAAACTTAATGTAGTTGATTGTAGGGTTAAAGGCAAGTGCCAGCTTTGCTTGAAGTGATTAGGTGCCACAGACAATAGGTTAAATAAATGAATTATGCTGACGTTGCAGCTGGCACTTGGTAAATCCTGGACACTGAGCAAAAGGAATGGAGAGAGGTACCACAATGTGGAATGAAATGACTGTATTTAAGGAGATCAGGTGAAAGAACTTCACACAGAAATTGTTATGCCGCCAGGTCAGAGTATCATAACACTCTGCTACCCTCACTATGATGAAGATGGATTGGCAAAAGATAACGCATGGGTTCCTTTGCTATTCAAAGAAGACGGTGTGTTGAAAAGTCTGTTCCCAGTTTGTCAATCCTGCCCAAGAAATATTCTGATAGTGAACAGTTGCCTTGCATCCTGAGTGCCCAGATACTCTGTGATGGATGTTGTAGAAATATATATAGAATAATTAGCCTTGTGCTTATAAATGCGAGGTGTTATCATGGGTGTCAGGTATTATAGGCAGGAGAAGGCTTAGCCTTCCCAAACAGCCAGGCGTGGCCCCATCCATGCTCCACACCGAGGCCTCACCCCCTCCTGCTGTGTCGCTGGGCTCTTCAGCAGCTTCCTGTCCTTGCTCAGCCTCCCCCGAATGAGGTGGGCCTGGAGGGGGATGAGCCAGCAGTTGGTCTGGGTCACCCAGAATTTGGACTGCCTGGCTCGGGCTGCCTGGCACTGGGGCCGCTGGCTGGGACTTGAGGCCGCCCAGTGGGAATTTGGGGTGGCAGGAACTCCACCTGGCACGAGGGCTGCCTCCCCAGTGCTCTGGGGTGGCTGGAGCCATCGGCGGGCATAGCCAGGGCCGCCCACCTGGTGCTCCGGGGGTGGCCAGGGCCATGTGCAGCCAGTGCTCTGGGGCGGCCCGAGCCATGCATGGTTCGGGCCGCCTTGCTGGTGCTGCGGCTGCTGGCCAGGACTCGGGGTGGTTGGGGCCACCCGGCACTGGGGCCACCCGGCCGGGACTCAGCAGCAGGCGCCATGTGTGGCTGGGGGTGCCAGGACCGCCCTGTCGGGACTCAGGGGTGGCCCGGCTCTGGAGGGGGGGCTCCTCCAGCTGCAGTATGAGGGCAACTCTGGGCGATGGCAAAGGAGGTAGCAGGAGGGGCGGGGCCTCATGGAAGGGGTGGGGCTATGGATTAGCCTCCCCTAATGGGCAGTTCACCTGGTGCCCAGGTGTGTTATGGGATTACAAGTAATCTTACATTGCTCAAAAGCAGTTTCAAAGGCTTTCATTCCATCTTGCCCTAGAAAATAAATTGCAATTAATGGCAGAACCAGGACAGTCCAGTCAGTAGAGCCCATGTGTATTAGGAATTTTTGAAAAAGTTACCCCTAAGTCATAGCTTGATGATTTATAAGAGACTTAAGAGGTAACAGGGTTGTCTGCTGCAGCACTGTTAGTGTAGGCAAGCCTCTGGGCTTCTAAAGCATTATGAGGTTCTGAAAAATGCCGTCTAGGACCATTTGGCAAAAGGGTTCCATTCTGACGTTAGGCTTCTGATCGTCAGCAGACACACACACACCCACACCCACAATAGCTGCTTCAACAAACTGAGTGTTCGTCCTGTCTCTCGCTCTGCAGAGCAATATTATGGTTCAGACTGTACTGTAGCCCCAAGCCAACCGGTTTTACCTGTCTTTGCACACTGTACTCTATCTTCCCACCTCCATAGTTAATCTAGTTACAAAAGCTCTGTTCAATTTGTGAAAGGTTCTTTGCGTCAGTGAACTGTACAGTTGACTTGGTGCCTTCCAAGTCCAGCACAGTCTCGTAAACCAGTTTTCACTGCCGTCAGCTAGTACAATGATGGAGCAATTATCCCACCCCAGGAGGTTTTTAGTGTGCGAGAAAGAGAGATCACTGGGACATGGAACTACTTGTTATTAGTATTATTTATTTGTACTACTGCAGCACTGAGGAGCCCCAGGCATGGACCAGGACCTCATTTTGCTAGGTGCTGTACGAACACAGACCAAAAAGATGGTCCTTGGCCCAATGGGCTTACAACTGAAGCATAAGATGCGAGAGAACAGGTGGATACAGTCAGATGGGAAATTAAAGGAAACAGTGAGACAGTATGGGTCAGCATGCTAGGCAGTGGTCTCTGTACACCAGCAGTCACCCTGAACTCATAAATAAACTGTGACGGGGTGTATCAACCCCGCATTGGCAACACAAGCCAAAACTGCTTTGGGTTCAAGAGGCCACACCTCTTCACCTTCACTGGGCATGCGCCCAGTGGAGGGAACATATAAGCAGCACAGGTCAGTCTGGGCTGGAAGAGGAGGGGAGCAGACATGTGCTGCAGCCTCCTGCTGAGCGGTCCCTGAGACTCTGAACCGCCTAGGCCAGGTACCCAAGTTGTGCCAAAGGGGATGAATGAGCTGCAGCCAACAGAGGAGATACCAGAGGTGGAGCAAAAGGTAGGAAGCGACACAGGGAATGCGCTTGGGGATATGAGGGCCTGAGCCTTTTAACAGGGTAACTGGTTTTGAAGGGCCATGGGTTGAAACCTGATGCAGTAGGGTGGGCCTGTGTTCCCCTGCCCTCCCCGCTTGGTGACCTTGCTGCTAAGGAAAGCAGCCTACTGGGGCTTTAGCCATTGGATGATACTGCCACTGGTCATGGTGGCCCACTAGGACTCTAGCCATTGGACCATACTGCCGCTGGCTATATCGGCCCAATGGGACTTTCACCATTGTGTGGGCATGCTACTAGAGAGAGGGCAGCGCATTGGACTCTTGCCACTGGGCAGCCCTGCCATCAGAGAGAGAAGGCAACTCCTTGGACCCAAGCTGACTCCTTGACATAAACTCATAAAAGCTAAACTCATTCAGAGTGGGATGTTACTAGCAAAAATCCTCCACTCAAAAAAATAGTTACGAGTCACTATTGAGTTAGAACCGGGCAGTAACAATAGCAAGTCATTTTTTTAAAGCACACTTTGTCTGACTATATCACAATTCTACAAAATGTTATTACAAAAGTGTCCATTTTTTAAAAGCGAAAAATATAGTCATCCCTTGAATTTCATTAGCTAAATCACTTTGGAATGTGTCACAGCTCTTTAAGTATGTCCAGCAAGAGGCAGAGAAGAACAGCATTTGAATAGGAATAAGATATATGTGATTATACCATACATCCATGTGTCACAGCTGCTGAATACGTAAAAGAAACAAAACTGAGAAAAAGGGGGAAAAAAAAGAAGGAACATGATGTGATGATGGCTTTGGAGATGCTCTGCAATAATTTCTGAACAGTGTATGTTGACCTGGTCGCTGTAATGTTCACTGTCTGACTATATTGGCTTAACACCACAGAGACTGTCCCAGCAAACAGTCAGGAAGGGAAAGAATAGTTCAAGCTCAAGTTCAAGACTGTCTCAGCAAACACTTGAGAATTGTTACATGACAATGCCAGGACTATTAGCTTTGAAGATTTGGTCTATGGCTACACTAGAGATCTTACAGTAGGTCGACTTAAGCACCATAGGTGCTGTATGAACTGTAGCCCAGAACCTGGTCTAAGCTGGGGAGAATTGCAGAATTTGACCCTGGGACAGGTATAACCAGGAGGCCTGACACCTGAAGGTGTCAGAGAGACTAGGAAGATGACAGAACGGCAGCTAGCCTGGTAAACATGACACCACACCATGTTGTCACAATTTGAATGGAATTACCGGATCTGAATCTGGCCGCCTAGCACTCTGAGATTTACCACCCAGCCCTTGCAAAAAGTACAGCATGATTTTATTTTATTTTTTGCATGCATGCCAGTGACTCAGGACTACACTATAGTACGTCAGCTCATATTCTGGAGAAACTGATCATGCAAGGCATTGTGACAGGTGCTAAACACATCCTCCAAGTAATATGTAAAAATTTCATAACTAGTAAAATAAACCCATCTCTAAACAAAACAACAAAAGACCAGATGGCATTCTGACTGACTGCTTGTAAATATAGCCGGCATTGTCTTTTGGAAAACACTCCACCCTCAAAGTCAAATAACAACCTGCTGTGTTTTGCATTCACATTTATCCCTTCTGACAGATAATGCCATATGAAGTATATTTAGACACTCCTACACGTTTGACTGTAGGATTTTCCTCATTCATCATGCTAGCCCAGGGCACTCGTTACCAAGGGAGTTCCCGCAACCCCAAGGCAGTTACTGGAGAGGAAAAGAATTGGTTAAAATAGATAGAGCCCTCAGCTGCTCCCTCATTATTTACATACAAAATAAAACCCTAACAATGTTAGTCAGGTTGCAAAGTCAAAAGTTAGGAAATGCCAGCTTTATGGTTGCCCATGTAACCTTAATTCTGCCATCTTGTACATCCATCCTATGCACTGAATGAGGCTGGGGTCCCCTGGAAAAAAAATAGCATGTGATCACACAATTAAAGATTCTGTCAGAATGCATATGTACAAGGGGACCACGAGCACTAAGTGAATTCAGAATGTGGTGGTAGTAACAATGATTGACTCTCCCTCTTCCCCCAAGACTCAGTGGTTACTGCAGGAGGCTGATATACCAACTTGCTGCTGCTACACAAGTGTGTCTCAGAAAATCAGTGCAGTCTAAGTATATTTTTCTCAGGGTTGCTAAAACTACAGAAGGCAATTAGGGCTGGGTGAACGGCTCAGGCAGAAATGTGAACCTGCCTGAACCACTCATGCGTGTCTGACCCATCAATCCTAAATTTGGCTTGGCAGAACGCTATTAGTTGGCTGCATTTTCAGCATTTTGATGTTGTAGCAGGACTCAGATATCTTATGCTCTCTGGACCCATCCCATGACTACAGAGTGCCCGATTTTTAGAAAATGGCTAAGCAAACTGTACTCTGGGAGACCATCCTGAGAGCATAGGAGGGAGGAGTTCAAGTTTGTTGACTATCTTTTTAGGGCTAAGCACTTGATACAGTTTGAATTTTCAAACACAAACATACCATGCAAATATTAAAAATGCATCAGATCTTCTTAAAGTGCGGTTCTATACTGAAAAGAAGCTCTGGGCCCCAGTGTATGTCCAGGACATATCAAGGCTGTAGCATAACTGTTAAACATGGTTATGCCCCTGTCTACATTAGAAAATGGAACCTTACTTTAACCCTGTTGGAGGCTAAATGACAGCATAAAGATCCACATATATTCACCCAATCACTTTCAGATTCCTGTTTTCTTGGTTTACAGGAGAAAAGAATGGCTGTCAAATGATTAAAAAATAATTGCAATTAATCGCAAGAGTAAAAAAAGACTGGGTCCGAAATGCTGCATCTCTTTTGAGATGTCCTATCGATATAAGTACAATGTACCAAAGGGGACCTGGACACCTTTTGACTGAGAAATATTACTTCTTTTAGGCTTTAAGTTACATTTCATGTAATAATATCTCTATTCCTCAGCACAAGATGTAAAGGCAAAATCTCATTATTGGAGGCTACTAGGAGCAAAGGCTGGATTTCAGTTTATTTGCTTGCTTCAGAGATATAACCCAATCAGGAGTAAGGTTTTGTACTTCTTCGCGTGCTTGCTCAAGTCCATTCCATTATAGGTGTGTGCACACCTACGTACACAGTTACCCGGCACTTGTTTAGCGACCCCCGCGACAGCTGCCTTAAGTGCTTGGGGAAGCCCACCGCAAGGATAAATGTGAAATCTGCAAGGCTTTCTAACCGAGGACTCTGAAAGACAGAGAAATATGGTTGAGAGACCTCCTTATGGAGGCTGCGCTCTGACCGGCTTCCAAGCCGACCCAGTCCGTCTCGATACCGAGTGTGACATCGGTACAGGGTGTACCGTCAGCATGACGCCGCTACCCCAGAGCCAAAGAAAAGGAAGAAGCAGCACATGGAACGCAGACATCCCCGCCACGCCATCAGTATGGGGGGGGTTGAGAACCGAGACGCACCGAGCTCGGCCCGTAGCGACCCTTTCTCTGGTGCTGCATCTCCAGTTAGGGAGCCTCCCCCAACTCCTGGAAGTCTGTCTCTGTGACGCCGGAGGCTTTTCAGGGGGCAAGAGCCTTGTTGGCTTTGCTATGCCGCCTGCACCCCGCTCTCTGCCAAGGGAGAAGGGGCTAGTGCTGCAGGGGAAACCCATGCTGCCGCAGGGGAAACCCACACTGGGTCCCCCTGAATAGTAGAGGAGATCCCCAGTACAGAAGGAGGATCTCCCGCAAGACGGTCACCTAGGGTAGAGTACAGCCAGTCCCCTAGCAGTCGCTCCAGGCCAACCTGCTCCGACGCAGAACTTGGAGTCTCCCTCCAGGTGCCGACATCAATCCCCGGCACTGGAAGCAGCTCAAGCTAGGAGTCAGCACTGGTCGAGATCCACCCAGCAACACTCAGACAGCTCCCGTTCCCGCTCACCGGCACCAAGGAGTTGGCCCGCACTGAGGCGGCACAGAACCTGGTTGTTGGAGGAAGACCCAGCACCACTGAGGAAGCGTAGAACCCAGTCGTTGGAGTCTGGATCGGTACTG
Organism: Emydura macquarii macquarii; assembly: GCF_026122565.2. NCBI lineage: Eukaryota > Metazoa > Chordata > Testudines > Chelidae > Emydura > Emydura macquarii. The sequence goes on from NW_027133667.1 coordinate 6,830,658, forward strand.
AGGAGTCACCGAAGGCTGCTACGGAGCCACAGGGCAAGTGGCACTGGAAATCGTCAGTGCCAAGGCGACACTCCGGTACTTCTAGCTCTTCAGAGCGTGACCCCGCTCATCGGCACTGTTCACAGCGCCGAAGGCATCCTTCATCGTCCTCCAAGTCGGAGGCATCTAGGGGGCGTTCTCCAGTAAGGCGGAGTGCCCGTGACACCGCTACCCCCAGCACAGTACTGCAGGAGCAGGGCCTCGGACTTCAATGCTGCTTCAGGGTCTTCCGGGGGGAGGGAGTAGTCATCAGGTGAGCTGACATTCCCAATGCTGCCCCCGGATTCGGACAGTGGCCACCCCAATGGCCTTATTGGGCCCCCTGGGGTCTCCAGGTAGGATGGGCACCCCAATAACCAAATCTTTGGGGATGCAGTCCATGCCGCCGGTACTGGAGAAGGCCCATGGGCATTACTCTTCGGATGAAGAGTCAGAGCCGCGTAAGGGAACCTCAGCAGGTACCGCACTTCGCCAGGAGGAGGCACTCCCGCAGGCTGCACCCATGCAATCCTCCTCCTCCTCGCCAGCTGTGGCAGTCTCCCAGGACCACTCTGCACCACTGGATGACTTCAGGGTGCACCAGGAGCTGCTCAAGAGCTTTGCCTCTGACTTGGGGCTGGAGGTGGAGGAACTGAAAGAGGCCGTAGACAGTATCTTTAATGTACCGGCGCCGGCTGCCCCACCTTTAGTAGTCCTCCCAGTCCACAAAGGACTCCTTAAAATAGTGAAGGCCCCGTGGCAAACCCCTTCCTCGGTCGCCCCGACGTCAAAGGCGGCCGAGAAGAAATATTACGTTCCAGGTAAGGGGTTTGAGTATCTGTTTACTCATCCTGCCCCTGGAACCCTGGTGGTTGACACTGCCAACCAGAGGGATAGGCAGGGACAGCCCAGGTCCACTCCCAAGAACAAGGATAACAAGAAGCTGGACTCATTTGGGAGAAAAATGTATTCTACGGCAAGCCTCCAGTTTAGGATTGCCAATCAGCAGGCTCTCCTGGGCAGGTATAATTTTAACCTGTGGGGCTCCCTGAGACGCTTTGCTGAGGCTCTGCCCCAAGACCAGGCCATAGATTTTAATACTATCATGGAGAAGGGTACCATGGTAGCTATAGCAGCGCTTCCAGCATCCTTCGATGTGGCTGACTCAGTGGGCAGGGCTATAGCCTCCGCCATTTGCATGTGAAGGTGCTCGTAGCTCCAATCCTTCAGGCTGTCCCAGGAGGTTCAGCAGTCCATCCAGGACTTTAATGGGTTGGCCTTGTTTTCGGACCAGACTGATGAGAAGTTGCACGGTCCAAAGGATTCAAGGGCCACACTTCACTCCCTGGGCCTTTACACACCTCAGTCTTCTAGGCATCAGTCACATCCCCAGGCGCAGCAGCAGCCAAGGTTTCAGCCTAGGCCATTCCAGTCCTATAGACAATGGGACTGAAATAGGGGGGGTCTAGAAGACGGAATCAGCCCCCTAGTTCAGCCTCAGCCCACCCCAGCAAAGGCCCCTCAGGAGGTCGGGCAACCAGAGGAGGCACTTTTGATGGTGCACCCGAGGGTGGTGCCCCGATCGTTCTCCTGGATCCATCCCGCCCTTTTTTGAACCGGCTAGTGTCCTTCCAGTCCGAGTGCACCAAAATTACTTCAGACCGCTGGGTCCTTGGGGTAGTCTTGTGGGGCTATGCCCTACAGTTCCCATCTGCTCCCTCCAACAACCCTCCCCCTCCTTCCCTCTTCAGGGCCCCCTCTCACAAACAACTCTTCATACAAGAGGTGGACACCCTCCTCAGCCTGGGAGCGGCGGAAACAGTCCTTCAGGGCAAAAAGAGGAAAGGGTTCTATTCGAGGTATTTCCTCATCCTCAAGGCGAAAGGGGGACTAAGGCCAGTATTAGACCTGCGTTGTCTCAACAAATATATCAAGAGACTCAAATTTCTCATTGTCTCCCTAGCTTCCATAATCCCTTCCCTGGATCCAGGAGACTGGTATGCTGCCCTCGATCTCAAGGACGCATACTTTCATACATCTATCCTCCCCAGGCGCTGCCTTCGCTTCTTGGTGGCTGGCTCCCACTACCACTTCACAGGCTTGCCCTTTGGCCTTTCTTCGGCCCCGAGGGTGTTTATGGTGATAGTGGCTGCCCATCTGAGATGAAAAGGTGCACAAATTTTCCCATACCTCCACAATTGGCTAATCAGAGGCAGTCCAGGTCCCAAGTGCAGAACAGCATGACCCTCACTTGCTCCACATGCCACAGGCGGGGTCCATTCATAAACGAACGGAAGTCCACATTAACCCCAGTGCAGCACAGAGTTAATTGGGGCCACCCTAGATGCTTCCCAGGCCAGAGCCTTCCTGCCCCAGCCACGCTTCGAGGCAATGGTCTACATCATCTCCCAGCTGCACCGATGCCCTACGACAACAGCCAGGCATTGCCTGAAGCTGTTAGGCCACATGGCAGCCTGCACTTAAGTGGTGAGACTCGCTCAGCTGAGACTCAGATCACTTCAGGCATGGCTAGCCTCAGTATATGTCCCAAGCAGACACCCATTGGACCGGGTGGTCACAGTTCCCCTGCCCATCCTAGCCTCCCTAGCCTGGTGGTGGTCTCCCCGGGCCGTGCTGAAGGGCGTGCCGTTTGAGGAACTAGTTCCGTCGGTCACCCTAGTTTCCAACGCTTTGGACATGAGAGCCCACATCTGCTCCAACCTAGACACTCAGGGGATTTGGTCGAAGGAGGAGAGGCCCTTGCACATCAACGTGAAGGAGCTCAGGACCATTCGCCTAGCGTGCAAGGTGTTCCTCCGATTCCTGAGAGACAGGGTGGTGCAGGTGCTGACGGACAACACCACTGCCATGTTCTACATAAACAGGCAGGGGAGAGCATGCTCCTCTGCAAGGAAGCTATCCTTCTGCAGGACGTTTGGTGACCGGTTACAACTTGTGTGGTGCTTGTCACACACACGTGCATACATCTCCACCCATGCAGCTAACACTGCTGGGATGCTTGCTGTATTTTGGACAAGTACACTGTTTGCCGCTGAGCCTATGAGCTGTGCATGTACAAGACCATTACTGTCATTGCCAGCAGGCATTATATGCCATGTGTTGTAAACCAATAAAGATGAGTCACTTTAAAAATAAGCGTTTTATTCAGTTATAAAAACAGCACCTACGCCAACAATCTGAAGACCACAATTGTAAATAGATTTGAACTTCAGCATTTTGGATCCTTATTAAATAACATAAGGCAAAGCAGCACTGATGTCCACTGTAGCTACATACACATCAACCTTGGCTCTCATAGGTCAGCGTATGTGAAGCTGTGGTTGTCCATGCACCTCCCCCCGGTGTGGAGTGGTAGGAGTCGGCGAGCTGTCCCTCAAGCAGTGTGGAATTGTGGGGGAGAGCGAAAAGAGGCACTATGCCAGGGGTGGCCAAACTGGTTCATGAGCCACATGTGGCTCTTTTACAGTTAAAGTGCAGTGCACAGAGCCCCTGGGTAGGCGGGGAGGGAGAGCGCTGAGCTTCTGCCCTGCAGCAAGGTGGTGGGACAAAAGGATTCTGGCAAACGGGGAGAGGGGGATCAATAAGTTTGGCCACCCCTGCACTACGTTGCAGTTCTCCACAGACTGCAATGGCAACTGAGCCCCGGGTTGTTCAACTTGGAGGGCCACAAGAATCTGCAGCGTCTGTGTTTGCTGATGGAGAAGCGCCATTATGTCTTGGTGCATCTCCCTATCCCTTTCCTGCTGGGACTGCTGGGCCTTTCCTTCTCCATACAGGCTGCAGTATTCACCCGCCAAGGTCTGTTGCAGCACCGGCTTGCAGGGTCTCGCAGAATATGTTCTCCTGTGTCCTCTTTTTTCCTCCTCCTTATCTGGGTCAGTCGTGCCGCTGGTTGGGGGGGGGGGGGAACCCCTCAAGGCCACAATGGCTGCAGCTATCGACAAAACACACAGAGGTCACATTGGCAGTATAGTATGTACAAAGAGCAAAACTTAAGATTCAGAAATACCCCCTTTCCTTGCTGCCCTGAAGTGTTAAACAAGAAATGCTTATCAGAACTTCTGCTTCAGAGTCCTTGTTCATGGTGCCACTGACAGCACCAGTCATGGTGAGTATGCCCTGCCAAGGGTGAGGGAAATACTCGGTTGCATGATACTTTGAGTATAGGGCAGTGGCACTGAATACTAGCAACATTTGCCACAGGTGGTGGTTTTAGCTGACATCTCACTCCTGAGGATAACAGGCAGTGAGAGACCGGCATCCTGAAATCACCTGGGCCCATATGGCGCTAGCCCGTTTAAGGCAATGGTGCCTGTCAACGTTATCGCTGCATGGTATGGGAAAGTGTCCTACTACGGAGGAAGAAGGAAAAAAGCTGCCATCCCTAGAAACTTTCAGGAAAGGATTGCAGTGTACCGCCATGAACGTTTCATTGAGATCTCTCAGGCGGCTTCAAGGACCACCCCTGTGTACATAAACAAACTGCTCTGCACGCATGTCCCCGCCTCCACCTAAGTCTAGCGGGAATGAAAAGCAGATAACAACTCTGCCTCTTTGTTATTCCTCTTCCTCATCTAGTACAAGTAATGTAATGAAAATTTGAGCGCTGTCCTATGAAGATTGGGGGGGGGGAGGGGGGAGGGGCGCCATGGCTGTAATAGGAAATGTATTTACACACTTACCCGGGGTTCCTTTTCCTGCTTTGAGCTCACCTGTGCTCGACTGCAGGGACTGGCTGGATTGTGGTGGAGTCAAAAACAGGCCCTGGCTCACAGCACAGCTGGACCTGCCAGTTTTCTGTGTCCCATACGCCGCCTCCTCACTGTTCCCAGCTGGAGCCTGTGACTCGGGTTCTTGGAAGTCGCCACAGAGGTGTATAAGGTCTCCATCAAGTATGGCATGCAGTGTTTGGCTGGTCTACAGCTCTTCACCCAATCGATTGTTTTGCCTCCATGGTCTTCTGGTACGCCTGCCACAATTCCTTGGTTTGCACTGCAGCTGGTCCCTGGTCCCCTTCTCCTGCATCCCCCAAGCAATCTGCTCATAGATATCGACATTTCTATGGCTGGTTCAGAGCTGTGCCTGCACAGCTTTTTCACACAGGCCATGGCGAGCCAATATCTCCTCTCTGTTCCAGGCAGGAGGATATCTGGCGCGTGCAGCTGGCATGGTCAGCTGCACACAACAGTGGAGAGCTGCTAGGTTGTTTGCTCAGCTGGACAATCAAGAAAAGTCATTTAAAAAAATTTGCAGTGGTTTTAAAGAGCAGGAGCAGGAGGGGGGGGGGGCTTCCAATCTATGTGACCAAAGAGGTCTGTGTTGTGCATTGTGGGACAGCAGCTGGAGGACTCTTAGAGTCAGCATAGGTATCGCAATGTCTACATGCATGCTGCATCAGCCTATGTACATTGTCTGTGCCTCAGTGCCACTCCGGGAGGTGGTGTTACTATGTTGGCGTAATGGGGCAGTCACATCAGTGGGAAACAAATGTAAGTGTAGACCCATGCACAGCTAGGTCACTGCACGGCTGCTTATATTGATCTAACTTTGTAGTGTAGACCAGGCCTGAATTCTGCACTGTACTTAGCAGGATTGCAGCGTCTGCCTTCATTGAGCCCTCATGGACCTTTTGTCTGCAACTTTGCACTCGGAAGTTGGGAATTAGTTTATCTGTAGCTGATATATAATAACTGAGTCCTCACTGTGACTAATAGGCTGTAAGAAAGGGTTCATTGTGCTGACTGGCTGATTGCACTCTATCTTAGAAAGCCACACCCTGCCTCAAATTCAGTTTAAACTAGATTACTCTGACTCTGCATGTTAGTCTTCCCTGCAGTGTTCTCACCAAATGTACTGAAGCCGTTATTTATGTACTGGAAACTCATGGCTTCTCCCACAAGCTGTGCATGTGGCAGGACTCCTCTGCAGCTCAGTGCTATTTGCACTCTGCCTCTGCAACAAGACTGGGGCCCGTTGCCCCTTACCAAGTTTGACTCCCTAGTGCACAGCACCCGTAGAGCTGCGCTGCCAAGTGATAATAACGGCTGGCTACAGCCCCTGAAGTCCCACCTTCGGGCTGGTCTACAGTACAGAGTGTTGTTGACATAAATCAGCTTTTGGCAGTAAAACAGTGCTGGTGTACACACTGCAATGCTCCCCCTCCGACAAAACTCCCCTGCTGTGGCGACAAACTAAAACCATCTCGCTGAGAGGCGTAGAGCTTTTTGCAGCAAAGTTAAAGCGACACAGCGTCAGGGTAGATGCTGTGCGCCGTGACTGGCCTCCAGGAGCTATCCCACAATGCCCACTCTGACCACCGCTCACTGGTTTGAACTCTGCTGCGCTCCCTGCACTCCAGCTACACAGGCTTGTGCCCCTCCCCCTTCAAAGCCCCAGCAAGTTTTGAAATCGCTCTGCGTGGAGAGCTCACACAGCCACTGCCCAGCTGAGCAGGCCAGCTCCTGGCAGCAAAGCGGCCCGGCTCCTGCATGAACTGCAGGGGTGGGGGGCAGGGAATCATTCTCCTAGATCTGTGGAGAGACGAGGCTGTAGGAGAACTCCGAGGGAATCAATCCTGCTCTCCTATGGCAGACATGCAGGCAGTGCCATGCTGCTGCTGGGGGAGTGAGGAGAGACTCCTGATGTGCTGTGCAGAGCCAGGGAGGAAGGCAGGGGCTGTTGTCAGGGCGCCCCCTCGCCCCACCAGTGTACAGGGGGAGCTGGGGTAGGGGGACACCAACGGTCTGTGCACCAGCTTCTGCCTCAGGACGGGTTGCTGTCTGAACTTAAAGAGACAATGTGCAGACATTCTCACTGTCCCCCAACACACACATGCACTTATTCCCTGTCACACACACACTGTCGTCGTCCCCCCCCACCACACTCACACTTCTGTGGGCTTCTTGTGTTCGTGTTCAGCAGTGGCAGTTTGGCTGCCAGAGCAGTTGAAAAGCAGCTGCCAATCTAGTAGGATGCCCGTGGAAGGATGGGATTCAGAGACATTCATCGTGTGATGCTGTGCCTGCCCCAGGAGGCATCGCAAACCCTTCCCAAAGCACCCTGCCTGCAGTTGCACAGGGGGACAGCTACCCACAGTGCACTGCTCCCTGCGTCCATGCAAGAGCTGGTAGGGTGAACGCACTCCACTGACACAAGTGAGGACATGCAACAGCGGTTTAATGACAGTGGTGGCCGTACGTCGGCACAACGTGGGTCAACCACATGCTGTAGTGTGTAGACAAGTCCTAAATTAGGCTGCACAGCAAAGTCGCTATTGACTCACTTTGTATTACCATTCTGTGTTGCAAAGCCTAATCCCTAACCTTGTGAAAGGCTTCTGCAGGGCGTGCTGTTGCAGAGGCGGCACAATGCCAGCTGAAAATCCACAACGTTTTCATCCCTGAAGTGGCAAGGACTCTGTGGCCAAACACACAGCCCGGTCATGACATTCAGGCACAGACCTAGGCTGCAGCCCATGCACTAGCCTATGGAAAACACCAAAGCTATTTTGCTGCACCAAGGTGTCCCAGAACTCCCTAGAGATCATACACAACATTGCTTCTGTAGGGTGTGGCGTGCTCCACCCAGCATGACCAGGCAGCACTACTGGCTGGGGCCGGGAGGGAGCAGGATTTATGGCTCCATTATCTCCATGTTCCTTCCAGCCCCTTTTTGGGCACTGTACTTCCTGTGGCAAGCAATTCAGCACTCCCCTGAAGGCCAGGTTTGTCATTTCTGGCTGGCGTGACGGGCGTTTCTGTGTGCCTACTGCAAAACAAATAGTGAGTGATAATACCAATCAAATAACCCTGGGCAGGAAAGGCAATGGTGACTCTGTGTCTGGAGATTATTACACATTGCTAATACACCAGGTACTAACTAGTTTATCAACAATCCATGTTTGGGGGAGAAACAGCCTGGGTAACAGCCTTACCCCCATCCCCGCTCTGGCCCCTTTATTCTACAGGAAAGGGCTTCAGCGGCATAAAGGGTCCGAAAAACCAGTGAATCTGGCATAGAGAGGATGTCCCCGATGCAAGCATTGCAGAGACAGCCAGAGCCCTTTACAAGCCCTGGTGTAGAACATGTGCTTGATGGGGCGGGGCAGCAGCACTGTGGAGAATCCAGGAACTGCTGTGACTTATAGGGCAGGCCAGAGAAGCAGCCATAACAACAACTTATGCCTGGGGCCTCCCCAGCCTCTACTGAAGCCCAGGACTTTGGACGCACAAAGGCAGCTTAAAACTACCTTAATCACCCCACCCCCTCTCCACTTGGGTGATGACTTGTGTGATGTGCCTCTCAGAGGCCCAGTGCAGAATCTCCCCCCCACCCCGTGTATGTATCTATTTGATTTGAAAAGCCTGTATTTTAAAAAAGAAAGTCCTTCAGTTGAGGGGGTGGACTGCATGAGCTCTTGAGGGCTCTTCCAGTGCCACATTTCTGTGAGGCTGTAATTCATTTTTCAGAGTGTTGATAAACTCTGTGACCAGCAAAACAACGTCTCAGGCTGATCCTCACTCCCTCCAGACCTTGACGTTCTTGTTCACACAAGCAGTTTTAGTGCCTGGCTCACAGTTGGCCCTTCTGTGAGTCAGTAATTGACTGTTTATGGATGACTGCAACAGAAACTTCATGGCACAGTTTTGGAAAGTTAGGCTTTGAGACGCATAGAGCACCCACAACTCCCCCTGACTTCCCACGACTGGATCCTCAGGCAAAAACTCTGAATCTTTTAGTAAAATATAGAAACATTCTGGCCATTGAAAGTGCTTCTGGGATGATTTCCAATTTAATCTCAGTTTCTCACATTGGTGTAACATAACAGTTTACAAATAATTAACCCAGCATGCCAGCATCTCTGAGTGTCAGAGCTCAGACTCAGATACTGCTTTATCAGCTGTCCTTTGGCTTTACTTGTTTGAGTACTTAGTTAACAGAGCACAATCAGCCTCCACCCTTAGTCGAATTGGCCATTGTGTCTCAAGACGGGTGGAATAATATCAGTGTAATCCACACTATTGTGTGGTTCATTGCCTATTCAGCAGCTTCTCTCATTTTCCAGGAATTTTTCAAGAGGGATGAGTAATACCAAAAGGCAATTTTATTCTATTACTGATCTGGATCAAGAGTATGTTGCTTTGCCATCAACATTATTTTGACTCCACTATTTTATGACAATTAATGTTAAAAGCACTCAGCGTGGTTCTAACTTGAAACAGATTTAAGAAACAAAATTCAAACCGCCTTCAATATTTTTTTATTTTGTCACAGCACCTACACAAAAAACAGCCTAACAATTTTTTGGCGCTGTTTTGCTGATAAAGAGGTCTCTGTGCCCAACAAGGATAAGATGTGAATAGCACACTTATTCACTGCTTATTTCCAATGTAAAAACTGCAATTCAAAATCTTTGAAATCTTTTCTTAAAAAGAGTCTAAGCATTTAGTATGGCTTACATTTTAACAATTCCCTTTATTCCTTTTCCCTTTAGTTGTATAGAAACTTTTACAGGCAAAACCTCTGTCTGCCATTCTTTTTAACTGGTATTATAGAGTCTGAACGGTTCCTTTCAGTGGGGAAACAAGGAACAGTTAGTTTAGATGGTCTGGAACGATTGTTGTTTTCTGTAAGAATAAAACAAGCCAAACCCACACGGAAGGGAGAGGAAAACAATAGCAATGCTAGAAAAATGAAGCTTCTGTCTGATGCTTTCTTTAACTTGCAACCTCACTGCTGAAGAAACAGCACACGGTCGCTGAGATCTGACAAACTGATACTAGCATTGGGATGTGTGAGGCATTATTTTTAACTGTCTTTTTGGTCACAGACTTACAGCAGTGCTGCAAAGGTTGTCTTGGCCTGCTAAGTCTAATTCTTATTGGACAAAAGGAGTCAGGAAAAAAGAAGAAATAAGGTGAAGAAGGAAAATGACACCAGGGACGGGATAATGACCTGTGGCTCACATCCCAGGTGGTGGTCAGGATTTAGCTGAAGCTATTGGAGGTGGTGATGAAATCTGGTTTCCTCTCTGACCCGATCTGGTCAGGATGCCTTTCAGGACCAGGATGATGCAGGCCCAAAGGTGTTGGAATGGATCGTAGAGGGCGCAGGAGATAGCGAGGGTGGAAATCATGTAAAGCTTGCTTCTCCCAGACCATGTGACCTGACATTCCCGTCAGTGACCCTGACGCAAACAGTGTCCAAGTAAATTTAACCAGTCAAAACACATTTCAGTGATTTCAACTTCAAATATTTCCTCCCATTCCTAGAGTCTTTTAGTTTATGGTTATGCCACTCGATGACTTTACCAAAAGCCTTGAAAAGCTCTTATCACCGTTCTTTTAACTTAAACAAACCCATTTGTCCCAGTCTGTTTGTCTCCAATTTTTGTTGATTTTCATAAACAATTTTATGGAAAGGCCAAGTTGGCCCTTTTTTTTTTAATCTCGTGCAATTTAGAGCACAGGACTCTACCTAACATTATAAATCCTCTTTATTCCCGCTTCTCATTCCAGGCTCTTAAATTTATTCCTTCCTTATGCCTGGCTAGTCCCAAAGCTGTGTTATAACTGTGTTAAAAAGCTGTTGCTTTTTAAATGAAATTTGTGACTCCTGTTGTTAACTTGACACTGCCATTCACCCCTCTAGCTGTACCTCATTCTGTGGGATATCACTTATTTTGTAGTCCAAAGTTCCTGGTGTTCCACACAAATCTGGGTCTCAGTCCTGTAATTTCTTGCATGATGGGTGGACTGCTGCGCTCACACACAAACAATTGCAGGATTGGGGCCAACTCTCTCCTTGCTTGTTGTGACTGAAAATGATTTACAGCAGTAACAAAAATACTGAAACTGAAGGTACAGAAAGAATTATCGACATGAAAGGAAGGAATTGAAGAGAATGTAAAGGTTCCTGCATGACCTGCCTTTGTGCAGCCCTCTTTCCGGGTGTTTGTCAAAAATTGGGTCCCACGTTTGGGCTTTGGCAAGTCACGAGTAGAGCTGGTTGAAATTCAGAATTTCCCATGGAAGGGAAATTCCAAAAAAAGTTTATTTTGGAAAACAGGCAGTCTGCATGGTAGGGCTGTCTTGGAGCCACAGACCTTGGAAATCCAGGCTGCCCAACAGCTCACTAAGAGAGCTGGCAGGAGTTCCTCAGAACCGAAACATTTCCACAAATTGGCACTTTCCAGTGAAAAACCATTTTGTTGGAAAATTGCCACCATGTTCTAGCTGAGAGCTATGCTGACTGTACAGCCTTTGGTTTCACTATTTCTAGTGGCATCTTTCTGTTAACTTCAATGGGAGCCCTTAGTTAATCTCACAAGACGTTCCTCTGAAGTCTACTGGGAGTCAGGGTTTGCAGAATTGGACCAATCAGGATTCCATCATCATGTAGTGAAAAATCATATTGAGGGCAAAATGTGTAGCTATAATATAAGAAAATTCTTATTCTCATTCTCCTCAACTATTATAAGAAGCAAAACACATAGCAAATGGACTCTGGCTTGCATGGATCATTGTACACAGCCAAGCATTCTATTCTATTAAATAACCTCTCTAGTCAATTGTTAAGGTGAATTTATTTTTAATTTTCTATTTTAACTATACTTGAGAAATGATAACGAGTTCCCCTAGGGCTGATTTAATGTAGTTTTGTGAACAAATCACCTGTGTGACATTTCAAAGTAAATGGGTTTAAATCCTTTACAGATTGGTTTGTGTTAACCTTTCTAATAACTTTGTCCCTTCAATGCAATTCCAGAATTCTTTTGCCCAAACATACTTCATTCTTTAAATATATTTACAAATAATAATTAAAAAAAAAAGAGGGTCAAACAAACACTAGTGCCCAGCGAAAAGCACTGTCCTTTGATTAGTAGTATTACCATAGTGCCCAGAAGCCCCAGTCATGGAACAGGACCACTTGTCGTTTCCAGAATCACTGAACAACCTAACTTCAAATTCTGCAAGAATCTGTTTTTATTGCAGCAGGTGAACTGGGCCAAATCTATCCCTAGTGCAATTCCATAATTGTAGTTAATGGATTGGCACCAATCATGGGTTTGGCCTCTTTTTAAAAACAAACAATCTTTTTATAGCACAATGTACGTTTGCATTATGAACAATCCATTGATGATGTATGTCAGGTGAGCTGTATATTCTTGCCCTTCACAGGACTGGTTTTAATCAAAACAATTCAAGGAGCGCCCATATCACAGGGAGGGTTTGTAAAAGTAAATTATATAATTAGAATTTGTAACCTTAAATACTGCATAGCTCTCCACTTCCTTCAGTAGCACTAGCACTATCAAAATATGCATTGGAACTGCAACCTTGTTATGATTAATACCTGTATGTGTGAAAACAGAACAAAGAGTGAGGCTCAAGGCAATGTTTCACCAGATCTAGCTCAAATTGATCCATTGCTCCACTGATATAGCCACCAGGGTTGTGTCAAACTCAGTGATTTCAATACATAGAGGTTCACTGGAATTTTTTTCTTCCTTTTCCATCAATGTGAGGTTCATACCTTCTTGAGTTTGGATTTGAATCCAAACATCCAAGGCAAAATTCCCTAGCAATTGCTATATTTTACCTGGTTTTATGTTGAAAATATGAACAATGGAATGTTTCTAATTTGGCACTTAAAAAAAAAGTGAAATATTTTGGATCAGCTATAAGCCACCACTAAACTCGGGTTCAAGTTAGTAATCTTGTGCCCATGCAGGAGCATTCGGAGCTTTTACTAATGTCCAATGTATTTTGAATAATAGAGAGCATCACTAATCCTAGCATATATAATCATATCTGAAAAGTAACAGCTGTCCAGCATCCCTTTACAGATAAAAAATGAAATATAATCCTTTAAATGAACACTTTGTAAGGCTTATAATGCAATTGCCAAGGCTTATTCACATATCACATGAGTTTCACAATTTGGGCAACACCAAGTGTAAAATCAAATTGCTGTGGGTTTCCTTATCAAAGCAGAAGACCCATTATAAACAGAGTGGAAATTATCCAAATTCATCCTTGGTGTAACTCCATTATTACTGAAATCAGTGGTGATACATCAGAAATGCAAAGGGCCACATGTAAGGCACATGTCACTTTAAAACAAGTAGAGTAGAATGCTGAGAAAGCAGGAAGAATTCAATCATGAAGTGGAGGGGGAGCTCGGTGTTCTGGAGATGGCTACTGGAACTAGCCAGCAAGTTGCACTGTCGTGTATTTCTATGTAACCACATTTTGACTAAAGTAACCGTTCAGTTACATTGGGGAGGAGTGAAAATGAGCAAACACAAGCTATTGTTTATGATAGATATAAGAATAGAGAACATCAGGTTCTGTTACCTACACAGACACTTGGATAATCCAGTAATAGTTGTCATTTTAAGCACCTAACTAAGCAGATGTCTATTTCCTTAGTACAGTGAGACACCCTCTGGTAACCAACTGCAGTTCTACTTGTGCGAGCTATTATTGTCTCCGGAAATCCCTCAATTTGAGGATGATCTCTACCACAGATTTACATATGGGTCCTGAGAATGACCCAGGAGTCCGATCCTGGAACTACAGATCCGCCCGCAATAGGTACAAACATTTCCTAGCAGGTCAGCTGCCTGCTGAAAGAAAGCTCGTTTTTATTTCTTCCTTCTCTCTCTCTTTTCAGCTTCAAGGGCAAGACACTTCTCAAAGCAGGCCACTACCTGATTGAGGAGATTGAGGTCGGTTCACGGCTTGCTCCTCCCAGCTTAGGATGTCCGCATCAGTTTTCTTAAGATATGCTTTCAGTGTATCTTTGTTGTGTTTCTGACCACCACTAGATCTCTGACCATAGGTGAGCTGAGAATAGAGAGCTTGTTTTGGGAGGCAAAAAATCTGGCATCCACACACAGTGTCCAACCCCGTGTAGTTGGTGCATAAGGATCATTGCTTCAGTGCTGGCTATTATAATGATGTGCCACTAAAGCAAACCTCATCAGCATGCAGTAGAAGACTGCTGGAGTTTGCCTCACTTTTTTTCTTTTCCCATCCCTTTCTTTTAGTCATGAGAACTGCTTCCAGGGTCTTCTCCAATTAGGCTTGTCTGCAACCACTTGCTGGTGGACTATGCAAGCTGAGAAGATGAACAAACTAAGTTTTGAACCTGTGCTTATTGAGCTGCTCGTTAGTACCATTAGCTCCCCAAAGATAGGAATGGAAAAAGTGACAGATTCAGAGTCAAACTGAAAAGTCTTAGTGCCTTAAATTTCCATCCATCCTGGAGGGGACATCCCACCATGCAAATGAACTACGTGGAATAACACCAGCTAGCTCAAGTAAGAATAACAATGAAGCCACAGCAACACAGGAGGCTGCACGGCCTAGCCCACCCTCCTAGGACCCTGGGTACACACTTGAGCAGCCAGTCCCCATACTACTTCACTGCTATTATCACTCAAGCTAACTTTGGTCTAGCTAGATGGGCTGCAATCACACCTCCTGACTGCAGCATAGAGGGACTCTTCTTCTTTTCCTTTTTTCCACTTTTCTTGGTGAGGATCACAACGGCAGCATAGAGAGCAGGGAGGACCAGACCTCCCTTCCTTCTGCAACAGGTTCCAGCTCTTCAGGGATTTCCAGGCATTCCCAGGCCATCCAGGAGCTATAATGCCTACAGCATGTCCTGGGTTGGCCTCAGGGGCCTCCTCACTCTGGGATATGCCTGGTAGAGTTTCAAAGGCTCCTACAGGAAGCCATCCTTGTCAGCTGCCCAAACCACCTCAGCTGACTCCTCTTGATCCGGAGGAGCAGCGGCTGTACACTGAGGCTCTCCCGAATAGCGATGCTCCCTCACCCTATCTCGGAGAGTCAGCCCAACCATCCTGCGGAGAAACCCCATTTCCACTGCTTGTTCCTGCAATCTCATCCTTTCGGTCAATACCCAAAGTTCACAACCATAGGTGAGGATGAGGACGTAGACTGACCTGTAAACCAAGAGCTTCATCCGAAAACTCAGTTCCTGCTTCACAACCATGGATTGGTACAGCGCTCGCATCACTGCAGCTACTGCACCAATCTGCTGATCAGTCTCACGCTCCCACTTACCATCACTCATGAACAAGACCCCCAGATACTTAAACTGTTCCAATAAGAGCGGCTGCTCCCCCTTCACCTGGAGAGAACAGTCCACTTTCTTCCGGGAAAGAACCATGACCTCCAATTTGGAGGTGCTGAGTCTCATCCCAGCTGCTTTGCACCCAGCAGCGAAGAGTTCGAGTGCATGTTGGAAATCAGTCTGATGAAGCAAGAAGGACAATATCATCTGCAAAAAGCAGAGATGCCACCTCGAAGTACCCGTACCAGATACATTCCCCGACTCAGCTGCACCTTGATACCCTGGCGTAGACACACTCTTAGTTCTTACTAGAAAGACACTACTTGACTGCAGGACCAATAAAATTTTCAGTATCCAGATCTGTAGGTACATTCTTATTCTTTAATTATTCTGCAGCACTCAGAAGTATACTAAGCACTTCACACAAGACATAGAAAGACCCAGCCCCTTCCAAAAGAGCTTCCAGTCTAAAATTAGACACAACAAAAGTAGTGAAGATAAACTATAGGCTGGGTTGGGGAAAAATCAGAGTAGCACCAATGTAACAGTGTAAGGAATGGGCATGTCTTGGCTTATTGTTTTAATGTGTATGTGTAAAATGTGTCCAGAAAAAACAATTGACTCTCTTACAGTGGATATCACAGTGAAACTGAGTTTTCAGGAGTTACTGCATTCATTCATTATTTGATTAAGCACCAAGAAGCATGAGACTTGTGCTACTGTATATCACTGACGGCTTGTTCACACTGACCAAGCGATTCGGCGGCAGTCAATTTGCGTAACTGACATCAACTGCTCAGTTTCCCTTCTGCGTGCTGTTCACACTGCGCTGAGCCGATGGCAACAGCGTTCCCGTCAACTCAGCGCTACGCTACTTGAGGGGGTGGACTTACTCAGTCGACTTCCTGATCGATTGAGCGGATCTATACTGACCGCTCAATCGATCCTGAAAGATTGATCTGGCGGCGGCAATTTTGCCACCATCAGTGTAAACTTAGCCTCAATAAACCATTACAACAAATAATCCCAGGAGAGGCATTTGCAGAAGAACATCTTCCTTTCCTGCAAAGGCTGCTGGGATTTAAAATAAGAGAGTCAGTCTGTTGGGCTCTTGTATTTGTCTGAGTGCTACTCTGTAAAAATCCAACCCAACTTCTGACCAGATTCAGACAGAACAAATGATGCACGAAGTTCTATTTGATAAACTCGTTCTTGTCATGGAGCACACTTCAAACACCTCCTGGCATATATTTTTTCTTAGTTCTTATTTTTTAGTTCATATTTTGTATCCTGATATCTGTTGCACAATTCGCTAAGATGGTATTTTATGATGGCTTTTGTTGTTGTTGTATGGTATAATAATTTTGATACAATCAAATCAGAAGCTTTACACTGAGCTTTTGGCAGTGGTGTTTTAATTCTTTTCTCTCCCTTACGTATCAGTTTATTTATTCCTCCTTACTCAACTTTGCTTTATACATTCCACTAAGAGTGGAATTCAGCTGCCACAACAAAGTGGGGAGGACTCTTTTATTTAGTTTGACCTCCCATCATAAGAGATCCTAGAGCTTCTTAATAAGCACAGCAGGATGCTAGTCCAGGGCAGGCAGAGAAAATAATGTTCACCTTGTTTATTCAGTGGTTTACATGCTGAGACCATAGCCACATAAAATAAAGGAAAGAGGAAAAACAAGTGAAAGAAGGGCTAAGAAAAGCTCCAACCCAGAGATACATCAGAGTCCCTTAGTTAAAATAATTTAAGTAATGTAGGTTTCTCTCAGGGTGTCTTTGCTCTTCTGGTGCTTTTTTCCTGTGCTCTTCTTGGCACCTCTCCCCATTCCCCAACTTGATTTCATCCTATCTCAGCCTAAATCCCTTGGTGAAAAAGCCTGATTTATTGGTGTCCCATCGATCCTTTATGCTGTCTCTGTCCACAAAGAGTCATAGATATTTAAGGTCAAAAGGGACTATTATGATCATCTAGTTTGACTTCCTGCATATCACAGGCCAGAGAATCTCATCCAATAATTTCTGCATCAAAACTATTGTCACAGACGAGCCGCCTGATGCCACTTGAATCTGGGGTACCGCTGACCTTCCTTACGCTTGTGGCTTGTGCTGACCTCCAAATATGCGTCTGTTGATGATACACAGTCTCTCTCCAGATCCTGTTATCATCCATCATGACAGCAGGCAGTGCTACACACCCAACTGAGTCACTCGCCATAGAGCCAAGGGGCAGCCAGTAACTCCCACAGATCCCAAGCTCTTCACTACCCAGGAATGCACCCTGAAAGAATACCGTCTTGTGCTGGACAAAGATTAATAAATCTGCTTCCTCCTCTGTTTGAGGAAGTCATGCATCAGCTTTTGTTAATAGAGCAAAGATGACCTAAACACTTCACTTCAAGACCACACTGGTTAAGATAAAACATTAAACAAGTTTATTAACTACAGAAAAATACATTTTAAGTGATTATATGTTGTAGGCTTAAGAGATCAGAAGAAGTTACCAAAAAAATAAAAATAAGAACACAATCTAAATTCTAAAAGGACTTGAATCTAGAAATGTCTCACCCTGAGAGATGGTACAGGCAGGTTTGCAGCTCTTCAATTCACAGGCCAAATTTGCCTTGCAGCCTCGGTGCCCTCTCTCCCCCGTTCAAAAGTCTTTTGTCTTTCAGCCGTTTCTTCGAGTGTTGAGCTGTGAGGGAATGAAGACAAGTCAGGATTTCACTCTCCTTCTTTTATAGTCTTTTTTCAGCTTGCTGGACCAGTCGGTGCTAGTGACCAAGGGGGTTGTCCTCATTGGTCAGTCAGTATTCCATTTTGTACATGCTTTCTTGGTGAAGTCTGTAGGGATGGGGTTTGGGAGAGCTGTCTCTCTTTAATGGCCCATTAGCATGTCTGGCGACTCCATTGCTGTACCTGGAAGATTGTTTGTGGGGGTTTCCTGCCTTGCAACGTGTTCTAGTAGCATATTCAACAATATTCCATAACTTCAAATACAATTCACCAGGATATTAATGTTTAGCCGATTAAAATTTTTAAAATACTATCACACAAGGCATACCTTGTACAGAACATACCATAATTACATGACATTGGTGAATATGGAGTTTCTGGGGGGCTGTTCTCAGACGCAGAGTGTCACAACCATATCTTCTGTTTGTGTTTTAGAAAGACATTCAGTCTTGATTTAAAGCTGTGCAACCCATCATTGTCTCCTGTTCCGTCACCCTCTGTCCAGCCAGTGATACCAACCTGGACGCCCTTTTTGTTCTCTCCTCACAGCTAGCTCCAGCACCACGCTTTTTTTTCCTCACTGCATATGAAGTATGGAAAATTTTCCCAAATCTGGCCTGTCAGGCCATACCCCTCAATATATTCAACTCTTCCACACCACAAAAAGTGAGTTGACACTGATATTTTTAAAAAATGGATTGAACCACCAAGATATGCCCATATTAAACCACAGTGTCATAATTGCTATGACTTGCTCTGTTTTTCCCTGTTCCCTCCCTTCTCTTTGTTATCCACATTTAGCATCTCACATCTAAAATTAGTTTGCAAGATCTTAAAGGCAAAGGTGACAATAGACCAGTGCGCCAGGGCCAGCCATGTTGAATGTGATGTATTGGTTTACAAAGGTGTGCCTAAGTCATCCATCCTCTCCTCTGATCCCTGGGCCCCACTTTAATTTAGAGCAGGCTAAAGGTTGCTCTAAATTAATACAGCTACATGGTTCCCTAGGGACAGTTTCACCAATTGGCAATTGCCAGAGGAAAGTGTGCTTTAGCTCCACCCTCTTCTGCCTGCCTGGGGTTGCAGATCAAGTGGCGTAGAGCCAGCTCCACTGACTTTACCCCACCAGATAATTCCCTGGCTGTTACCTTTGAGCTAGGCCCAAAATATTTTGATATAGCCTGCAAAGAGCCTTGCCCACTTCGGGGGCACTATTATAATTATAAATAACTACTAATCATGACTCTCTGGTTGTACTCAACTGCAGTAGCAAGCCAAGAAATCCAGGCAGCTCCTCACCTTGTTCTCTTACTGAGATCTTTGTTTAGACAACACATGCTTTGTCTGGAAAAATGCTGACCAACATCCTCCTACCAGGTAGGTTAACTTGAACGAGTAGTTTCACACACAGGAAATGGTTTACCCAGTTACACCTGGTTTTACATAGCCCATAAAATCCATGACCTCCATTACACTCTGCAGCTGTCTGTTTTCATTTTGGGTTGTGAAATAGCACTTCTCCTTATCTCCTCACCCTTAAATAGAGCAGCGCTAAGAAATGTAAGCAATTAATGGTAACACCATAGCAGGCAGTAATGCTAACATCACTGAGGAAATTATATTTACACCCATTTTCAGGGGAAATTCAGTAACTGCAGGTGGAGAAAGACATTTCCCTTGCTTGGCATTTTTCCCCCCTCTGTGTCAGGTTTTCAGGCAATTTTAAAGTAACCCGGAAGTTTGTTCATTGCCGCATTATATTCCAAGTGTTTACAGAAAAATCGCATGACTAATCCTTTTTTATGGAGGTTAGTCAAATATTGGTAATCTTTGGTGGCTTTGTGGAATAAGGTCGCTCACAGGACCTAGATAGGCATAATTTGCATTGTTACTGTAGAGAGCTTTGGTTTTCAAAAATAGTCCAATAAGCATAATTGTAAAGCTCTGCAAACATGGCCATAAATCCAGCTACTAATGGGCGTGGATGTGAAGCAACTTCAAAGTTAGAAGAGCCAGCCAGAGTGTTGTGTTTATATTTAGCATTGATTGAAGGACTTATTGTCTGGACTGACTGACCATTCAATGGTCAGGACTTTGGGCTGTTTTTCAGCCTCTCGGGTTGAGCTGGTTAGTGTGGCTGGCAACAATAAGCTAAAACAAAGCCACTCACCCTGCAGGTGACACAAAGATTGGTAGAATGAGGAGGACAGGACAGTCATACAGAGCAATGTGGATTGTTTCATAAATCGGATCCATGTATATGAAATGCCTTTTAATACAGCCAAATGCAAAGTTATAGCTCGAGGAACAAGAAATGCAGCCCATGCATACAGAGTGGGGGACTGTGTCCTGGAAAGCTCGCTGTGAAAGGATTTAGTGATCGTGGTGGGCAAGTAGCTAAACATGAGCACTCAATGTGATGCTGTGGCAAAAAAGGGCCACTGCAATACTTGGATGTATAAACAAGGCAGTAGGAATAGACAGGTGAGTTTGCCTCTGTACAAGGCATTGGTGAGCCCCTATACCAGAATACGGTGTACATTTCTGGTGTCCATATTTTAAAATGTTCAAAAAAGGTGCAAAAAAGAGCCACAAAAATTATTTGAGGGGTGGAGAGATTGCCTTACAGTGTGAGATTTAAAGAGCTCAATCTGAAGATTGAGAGGTAACTTGATTATAGTGGAAGTACCTTCAGGGGGAGAAAATACCCAGTACTAGAGGCCTTTTTAACCTAGGAGAGAAAGGCATAACAAGAACCAAAGGTTGGAAGCTGAAGACACACAAATTCAAACTAAAAATAAGGCGCACATTTTTAACAGTGAGCACGATTAACCTTTGGCACAAACTACCAAGGGAAGTGGTGGATTCATCATCTCATAATGTCTTCAGATCAAGACTGGCTGCCTTTCTGGAAGAGATGCTTTAGTCAAATACAAGTTATTAGGCTCAATAGATTGAAATTTAGGGGCCTATTATACACAGGAGGTCAAACTACATAATCTAATTGTCCCTTCTGGCCTTTGACTCTATAAATCTTCAAAGATTCCCCTTCAGAGCAAGTGAATGAAGTGCTAGGTTCTAGGTTCCAACACAGGGAATTCAATCAGTAATAGAGTTAGGCAGGATACTTGGAGCTCCAGGCTCCAACTTTTTAGGGTACTAGACTGTGGGGGAGGGAGTCTGTCAATTGCCACAGCCTTTGGAACAGGAACTTGAACTTGGCTCTTCTACATTGCAGGCAAGGGCCCAAATTACTGGGCTATAAAGTCATTCTTTTTCTTGCTTGCTCTCTCTCTGGCTCAATGACTATTTCTTTATTTATTCAAAGTGGAACAGCTCCAATGTGGGAGACTGAGAGACTGATATGAGCAGTCAAACATGGCAGCCATATTTGGCAACATTGTAACAAGCAGAGTTGTGCAACGCACTCAGTGTTTGCTTCTTGAATTGCTTGGTGTGAAAACACTGATTTATACCCCTCGAAAAAAATGTAGTGCTGCAAGTTTGCACTAATTTTCATGATCTCCACCAAATGAGAACAAATTGTGCGTGAAGCTGCATTGTAAAGTAGATGTCATCTGTATTTGGTGTTCTTCAATGGGAATGAGTGGTGGCTTCGCTGTAATTCCTAATAGACACGTTTCCACAACAAACTCCTCCCGACCAAAATGGACACTCAGGCCTAGTCCCTCAAAGATATTTAGGCACCTACCTTCCATTGATTTCAATGGGTCTTAAGTACCTAAATACCTTTCAGGATCTGGGCCTAATTCCCTCCCTCTCCTCCTTGTTGGCATCATCAACAGAGAGCCTGAGAAATGAAGAGACATGGAGACCAAACTGTGCCCTCAGCTCAACCGGTGGGCTTTCCAGTTCAGGATGGAGTCATGGTGGCAGACCAGCATGGGGATGCTTTGCATTGTGTCTGCCATGTTATGCTTGGTAGAGGTTTCTAGCATCCAGAACCTTTCACCAGCACTAAAGTCACAGTCACATTTTTTTTTTCTGAACCCTCACACCTTTTTAAGAACTGCTCCTGTTTTTGCCAGAGCATTTTTTTTTCCCACCTGTGAAAAACACTTTTTGCCACCATGACATTGGCAGCAAGACATTTATTTGTATAAAGAGAATTTTCATCTGTGGAAAAGTTGTTTTTTTTATTTTAAGTGGAAAATATCACCTCTGAGGTGAAAACACTAAGTTTGCTGCAAGTTCAGCAGAAATTTTATTTTTCAGGGTTCCCCCCATCTTGAACTTTGTGTGACAGGGGACTGTGCCTTTAAGGGCTTTTCAGACAGTGTGTCTGTGAAGCTCTTGTTGTTATGCCCAGCCAGTTGGAACTGGACACAGAATAAAGCAGATCTCAAGCACCTTATGCACCCTGTGATCACTGATTACCGCACACTTCATGGGCTAGCCTTCATTTTGCTGTGTCTCCTTAACGTCCTCCATCCCAGGTTAAATACTATGGCATCTTGATACCATGATACTACAGTGACGGGCATTCTATAACCATGATTAGATTAAGCATCCTGAAATATCTTTTGGGAATGATGCAATATTATCATTTCATCACATTGCATCATGATGTAACGTTTTCGCACTGCAGTGAGCTTGTCCAGCTGATCTATTGGTGAACACAAACAGGGGGTGTTTTTCACGAGATCTCCCTCTCCCTCCTGCGAGCTATAGGAAAGAATGGACATAAAATTGCAATGCAAAAGCCTCCCTGCAGAATCTCAGACATGCTTCAGTGCATTAGATTTCTCTTTTCAATAGTCTTCTCTCTACTTTATCATGAGGAATAAATATGTCTTTTCACTACAGTTGTGCATATTCATCTGAAAAATTCAGTACAACAAAGGAGACAGTTTGTATAATGAAGTTTCTTTTTTCTCCTTTGGACCAAACCATTTATTTTAAATTAATTAGGAACCAATTTATCATGACAATCTGAACTGTGCATGTGGAAACCCAGCTCTACACTTTTCTTCAATTGAATTTTTATATTAGTCACTCCCGTTTTATGTGAGTGCTATTTGCATTGTCTATGAAAAGAACAATCTGTTTGTTTAATCAGTAATGAATATGCTCTTGAACCAATATTTTGGCAGTTTTGTAGCTACACCCAAATGTAAACAGCCCCCGCTGAGACTGAATCCAATCTCTCAGTGTTAACTCTAGATCTGGGGAAGTATGACTGTGGTATAGCATTGTAGGAATGGGAGTATACTATAGGCTCTCTAATATAGTTACCTCTGGTGCCAGGCCTTTAATTCAGCTCCCTGCAGTTCATCAGAAACCCTTCAGTTATCTTTTTTTTAAAATCTTCCCCCTCCTCACCCCATAAAGGAGGCTTCTTACTTCTTAAATACTCCTATGAGGGCATGTGCTCTGTGTCTCACCCAACCTTCAAACTTCAGATAGATCTGCCTTATTTTTAAGCTACTCTTCAAACTGACTGTATCTCATCTCCACACACAAATATGACTTCAGGGGAAGAGTCCTGCCCAGAAAAATCAAGGGCCTCTGAGCAGCAGTAACAGGCAAGTTGGAGTCTAAAATAAAATGTTGCTCTTATAGCATCTTTTCTCTGTGGTACATACTGAATTATTCCTACTGGGCCTGTTACTCCAGCATGCATCCATGCTTCTACGCCACCCAGGCCGGTGTTCAGTATAAATTATTTAATAGCACCCAAAAGTTTTTAAGGCACTTCCTGTTAAGAATGCTTCACATTTCTATAGTGTTACCTAGACCCGATCCAAGGATTTCAAAGCACTTTACAAACACTAGGGTGAATTTCATACCTGGGTAGAGGTCCATCAGTGAAATCTTGTCTAAGCCTTCTTTTGAGTGGGTCCATCTGTGGCTGCATTGGGCACGGCAAGATGCCCCAGCTACTGCTGCTCCAGGAGACATGAAGGACTAGGCATTCAAGCCCATTTTGTTCTTAGTGTTTTTCAGCAGGTGGAAACATATGTCTCACACAAGAATGCACTAATGAAATACCAGCTACTGATGATTTACAGTGGCGGGATTCAAAAACCAAATTGTTTTGTGCTTTTTTGTAATGCTGATTTCCCAGCTTTAAGATCGCATCATTGTTATGTTACACGTCTGGTGTGTGAAAGCAAGGAACCAGTGAACACCTCAGTGTCACATGAAATGTGGCTACAGCCCTGGCTATCCTGGGATTTTTTTCCAGCACTGTAGCTACACCAGAGCAAATCCCCAATGTAGGTAAGCTTCACCAATGGGAGACAGGATTTGCACTGGTGATTTCCACTAGTAAATAGCCGGAGTAAGTCACACTGGTGCAATGTGTCTGCACTGGGGGTTCGCACCTACATCAATGTAATTACACCAGTGCAAATTTCCCTTAACTATGCATACATATGAAAACCACCACAAAAATGTTTTATAGATACGTAAAAATGAAGGTGTTGAACTGCAAATATGTAAAACATACATGTTTGTTTTAGCAAAGTGCTGCAGGGACCTCTTCTCTGATAAAAATGATGCACTGGGAACATTGCTGATTGTTGGCATTTTCAGCCTGCCCAGCCACCATCTATCTGTAGGGTGTCTGTGGCAAGCTCAGGGGAGCTCTGATGAGGTTAAAGAAATCTAAGTGGATTCCTATTGTCTGATTTGCTGCAGAATCAAACGAAGGTAGACAGAGAAGTGAGAAATGAACAGCTTGAACTCAGAGCATTGACTGGCAATTCCTAGGAAGAAAAAAAAAAGGAGTATCCTCCTTGGGTAATAGAATCAGTATTTCATGTTATTCATTTGGGAAGTATCAGGGATACCTACAGTGCTATATAAATAAAAACATGATTATTAGTATGTACCTCCACCCTATTATGAAAACATGAGCTGTTCTCTACAGCAGACCAGATGATCGTCTGATTGTGCTGTGGCCTACAATGGATCAGCAAGTTTTGGCTGGAACCTGCTGACCCCGTGTCAGAGCACACCGCCACTGTCAGGGCCCTGGGCTGGGATGAGGTTGAGTCGGGAGGGCCCGTGTCCTCCTCCCCTCTTGTCCCCCCCACCCTGGGGGGACAGCCTCATCCTGGCCTGTGAAGCCTCGCTGGGCCACATCCTGCTTGCTCACCTCACCCTGTTATTGAGTTCTCGATGGATTGCAGAGGGAGGCAAGTACAAGCTTGTTGAACCTGCAGGTCTACCAGAGTCTGCAGTAGCTCAGTTTCATGTTTAAGAAGCATGAGCCCTCCTGATGAGCATGTCCCTCTCCTTTTCCTGCACTTTGCTCCTCTCCACTTTATCCTTCCCATGTGTCTGCTCATTCATGTAGCACTGGCTTGGAGGATCTTCAGGAACATGTCATCCCAGGTCCTCTTCTTTCTTCTCATCAGGCTCAGGCATTCCCTGCATGTGGAGAAGAGCCCCTGAAGGCCACAGTGGCAACAGCTGCAGACACAACACACAGAGGTACCATTGTCAGTGTATTCACCCTGGAAGTTGAAACTTCTGATACTGAGCGCACTTCCCTTGCTCCCCAAAAGTTGTCAGCACTACGTTCTCACTTCTGCTTGGGACGGAGAGGGCACTGCAGAAGTCGCAGCACCAGCCAGGGTGAATATGGCTCCTGGGGTGGGTTGGGAAAATGAAGGGTTAATAGCTCGCGGGCATGATCACAGTTGTATAGGGCAATGGAACTGAATATTGGCACCATTTTCTGCAGATGGTAGTGATTTTAGCTCTCACTCTTGAGGGTAACAGAGGCAGCGTCCAGATGATGCCCAGGCTTATATGATGCTAACCTGTGCACTGCAGTGGTGCCTGCTGAAACGATCAGTGAGTGGTGTGGGAAAGTGTCCTCATCCTGGAGAAGAAATAAGACCGCCCTCCTCAGAAACCCTTGGCAGAAGATTGCAAGCTACATCCACGAAAGTTTCAACGAGTTCTCGATGGAGCATTTGGACAGCCCTGTGCACATAAACAAACTGCTCTGCATGGCTCACTCTGCCTAGGTCTAGAGAATGAAAAGCAGATAGCAACTCAACCTCTCTTGGTTGTCCCACTACCTCTTCTAGGACAAATAAGAAAAGAGTAAATCAACGGATATGTCCTGCTACTTTGGTGATTCCATCCCTGTCATTTCATAGCAAACTGCACACTTACCAGAGGTTCCTTCCCCTGCATCAGGTTTGCCCATGCTCAACTAGCTAAACTGGGGTGGAGTCAGAACCACGTCCTCGCTTGCTGCTCAGCTGGATTCCTCAGTCACCTGTCCCCCATATTCTTCCTTCTCTTCCTCCAGCACCTTCTCCTCATCCTTGTTTATGGCAGGGCTCTGTGATTTGGGCTCCTCAAAGGTATCCACGATGCTAGTAGGGGAAGTGGTGGGGTCTCTACTTGGGATTGCTTGCAGCTCATTGTAAAAGTGGCAGGGACGCGACTCAACAGCAGATCGATTGTTGGCTTCTCTTGCCTTCTGGTACACCTGCTGCAGCTCCTTGGCTTTTACACAGCACTGTTGCTACTCCCTCTTGTAGCCCTTCTCCTGCATCCCTCGAGCAATCTGCTTGTAGATGTTAATGTTTCTAAGCTGGGTCAGAGCTGTACCTGCACAGCCTCTTCTTCCCACAGTCCTGTGAGATCCAATACCTTCTGGCAGGAGCACTGCTGCAGCGTGTAGCTGGCTGGGTAGCTTGGCAATTAACTGCAGCAATGGAGAACTGCTAGGTGTGCTCACCAAAGTGGGCAACCAGGAAAAAGCATTTCAAAAATTCACGGGGCTTCAAAAGGGAGGGGCAGTGTCCTGTGTACCTGGACAGCAGAGTTCACAATGGTGACCAGAGCGGTCAGTGTGGGGCACTGTGGGACAGTTCCTGGAGGTCAGTAACAGTTGACCTAAGTAACGCACTGTCTACACTATCACTGCGTCAACCTAACTACGTCAACCCTGATTCTATGCCACTTGGGCGGGAGGGGGGGTGCGTTGTGTGATTAAGTCGGTGTAGCAGGGCGCTTACATCAGCGGGAGCGAAATTTAAGTGTAGACGCGTCCACAGTTAGGTCAACGTAAGCTGCCTTGGATTGACCCACCCATGTAGGACAGACCAGCCTAAAGTTTAAGAACTTCTGACATTTCACCATTCACCAGAATGCTGCCAGCTGGGGCATGGAGCATGGCCGTTATATAACAGTGTATAGCAGCACTAAACTATACCCCGGGCCAAAGAGTAAACAGTCTCAGCTTGTTAGAAGACTGAAATAGCAAAATACTATATTCAGTTGCAACTACAGAGGAATTTAGGTAACCAAAACTATTACTGGACTTGTAATTTGGCCAGGAAATTGGGACTGGTAACCCCTCATCTATTATAAAGTGTGCCATGTGATCTTAAATAGACCATGGAAGGTCAGGGCCTCCATTTTCCACCTAATCCCGGATCTGGCATCTCAGGCACAGTGCTCCCACTACGGTATTGGCTCAGTACTAACCTGCAGAAGAGTGTGCCCATGACTGGCTCCCTCTTCTTTTTCACAGAAGTCATCCCTCCAAATAATGGCCTCACCACATATGGCTTACCTTTTTGAAATTAGCCAAGAACACAGCCTGAGGGTACATGGCTGCAGGCCACACAAGTGCTGTAAACAATTCAACAGATGATTTACACATACAAGAAGGCTAAGTCAGGGATCAGTATAACCAGTTGCCTCCAGAAACAGAACCACGCTTGAGGGGAGCTTGCACATTATCAGCTTTTAGGACAATGTCTTATTTGCCAGCTGTCTAAACAGACAGATAAACGTATGTTAATAAGTTTACTGATAGTTGGCAGCACGCAACTCAAGCCCAAGGGCTTTTTACTGAGAACTGTGCTTAGTGTATTCCATGCATGTAAATTGGAGGACAGCAGCAGAGAAGCATATTTAGCAGGCAGAAACACAGTAAATAACATGAGAAGGGGGTGCCGCCAGAGATCCTTAGTTCAGTGTTCCTTGCCCTGAAAACGGTTTTGAATAATACATCTGTTCTTCCTCTCTACAGGACATTAAGAAGATGAGGGCAATCACATGGGCACAGTTAGAAGTCCAGAAAAAAGGTGTTTATTAACTATGTACAGATAGACAAGACCTAGCTCCTTGAGTACATTGCTGTTCTGGCAGGGTTCTGCTTGGTTCCGCAACAGAAGATAGGGAGGCCCACTAGAGAGCTCCCAGACTATTTAAAAGAATAGTCCCCAATTCCAATACACTACATACAGTCTGGAACTGGCTTTGTAAAACTAACTGTATTTTATTGTAAGTACACAGTGCTCATGCAGCTGCGTCGACAACAGAGAGGAGAGCCTGACCGCACCCAGTACACACACTGAGTTGGCTCACTAATGCTTCCTTCTTTAAAACCTCTCATCTCAAGAGGAACAATTCTATCTTGTATACGTTACATATCTTATGCTCCTCCTTGCTTCTATTAACTTGATCCACCACACAGTCACGCAGTACCAAAAAGTCTCACAGTATCATGTTGACTCTCACTACTCAAAACACATGACAACATTTTTTTTCCAACTTCAGGTGTTAATATATCACAATGCAGCATAAATACCTTGATTTGATTCACAGATATTCTCTCACTAATGCAGGACAAATCAAACTCTGAGAAGAGAGAATAGCAACAGCACTGCAAGCTGCTGAGCCTTTGAACAAAATAGCAAAGTGCTAGTTTCTCATCAGTTTGTACTATTAATTTAATAGCACTGGTAGGTACAGTAGACATGAGACACATGCGGCTGTGTTAAACAACATGTCTAGACTAAGGTCCATTCCTTGCTCTATGTAATCAGGTTTTTGTGTATCTACTTTAAGGAAGAAGAAATAATATAGGCTGTAACTCTATAGATTTACATTTATCTTGAAGGAATAATGCTGAGAACTGAACAATGGCTTACATATTTTATTCCTCACAAGGTCAGAGAAATGAAACCTTGCTATAGAAGATGGTGTAGATGTTCTTAATGTTCTGGAACCTACAACTGATGTAAATTGTTTTTAGCAACAAGAAAGGAGGGCAATGATTACTATTTTAATGTGAGTTAATACACTGACCAAATAACTAATAAAAATGCAGGCTAACAGGAAATGGTAATAAGAGTCAGACAGGCTGAGGTGTGGATCAGCAACCTGGATGATAAAAAGTACTAAATAAATAAGGCTGTTTTCAAATAGAACCTAAGGGAATTAGGCATCCGTCTCCTCTGGAAATTCAATGAGTTGACTTTAGACACTCTTGAAAATCCCAGAACAAATTTTAAAAGCACAGTTAAACAGTAGACAGCTCAGGGTGTTCTAATTCATGCATGAATTAGAGCATCTTTATGCCACTTTGGCACTTCCTCGCTTGACATATGCTGTGTGCGCGTAGGCAACAGCTGAGTATCCAGCCCTCAACCTTTCATCAGCTGCTTAGCTTCATAAACGTAGGTACCAAGTTACCAGCTACATAATAGGAACTAGATTTAAATTGTACGATCGTATGGACTAACATTGGACCATTCTCAATTTGTGCACAGAAAATCAATGATGAATAATATGGGCTTTTAATTTTATTTTAATTTGGCAGGACAAAACAAGTAGTCAAACACAATAGCAACACTAGACACTGATAACATATTTGACTCAGTTAACTGAGAATAAACGTTAAACAACCTCAGAGAATGAATGTTTAGGAATAACGCCACTTAGTGGATAAAGCTGTTCTACTGCCATCCGGTGGTTAACGTACATATGAATCCATTTATTTTTTAGATCTGTGATAGGAATGCCCTTTGTCCACCATTTTATCTGAGTAACTATTATCTGTAGTGATCATAGACAGGGCACCTCAATATCATGATGGCAAGTGAATTAGATCAGAATATTTGTCTCAGGGAATAATTATTTATGGGATCTAAAATGCCATGTTACTGTGTGCCAATAATATCCTTCTGATGTGAAAAGCCTGAAGTTGTGCTACCAAAAGATATTGACACTCAAATATGGCTCTCTGGCCTAAAGGAAAAAAGAGCCAACTCCAAAATAGTCTCTCACAGCAATGCTTCAGCTTTTGACTTGGTTATTCCATCCTTTATTTGGTCATCCAAAACTATAAATGTTCTAGTTTTTGGAGTATTGTGTCCAGTTTTGGGCCCCTAACTACAGAAAGGATGTGGACAAAATGGAGAGGGCCCAGAGGAGGGAAACAAAAATGATTAAGGGGGCTGGAGCATATGACTTATGAGGAGAAGCTGAGGGAACTAGGCTTGTTTAGTCAGCAAAAAAGAAAAATGAGGGGGGATTTGATAGCGGCCTTTAACTACCTGAAAGGGGGTTCCAGGGAGGATGGAGCTAGGCTGTTTTCAGTGGTAGTAGATGACAGAACTAGGAGAAACGGTCTCAAGTTGCAGTGGGGGAGGTTTAGGTTGGATGTCAGGAAAAACTTTTTCTGCTAGAAGCATGGAATTGGTTACCTAGGGACGTGGAGGAATCTCCATCCTTAGATGTTTTTAAGGTGCGGCTTGACAAAGACCTGGCTGGGATGATTTAGTTGGGGTTGGTCCTGCTTTGAGCAGGGTGTTGGACTAGATGACCTCCTGAGGTCCCTTCCAACCCTAATCTTCTGATTCTATGATTTAAACTTATGAGGAGCCCAACACCCACCTATAATACAATCCTAGCATATATATTAAGCACATTTTTAATACATGATAAAACTTCCCAAAATAAGTGCATTTTTCTCAGGGTACTCCTCCCATGAGCCCCAATAAAATCTTTAAAGTTAGTAACTCAGTGCTAAATTGGGTCCTGGACCTGAAAAGACTTAAACATGTAATTTTACTCACGAGTGGTCCCCGTAACTAATATAAGGTATCAAGCTTCTCAAACTTTCCCAATAGGTGTCCAGTCCATAAATCAATTACTGGGTCAGTCACATTTACATACATGAAGCTGCTGCCAAAACCTGACTCATTGCATGGACATTTGGACCAGACTACCAACTCCACTTTCAACCTAGCTAAGTTGATCTATGGTGATCAGAATGTATATAAAGAATTCCTTGCAGTGATTAGCAGCTGACTGTCTGGCACAATGCAATGCAAAATTTCAAATTTCAACTTGTGTTTAATGTAAATACATCTCTGTGGAGTTACTATCTTCCTTCTTAAAAGGAAGACATATAAAACATGACAGAATGTTGCCAGTTATAGCCTTTGCAAGAAGAGTGTAAATCAGATAAAAATCCATTATTTAGGAATCTATCATGCAGAGACTTCACTTAGTTACCCTGGCATTTATTAGTGAGGCACAAGAATGCCATATCCCAGAAAGCT
This sequence comes from Emydura macquarii macquarii, assembly GCF_026122565.2. Classification (NCBI taxonomy): domain Eukaryota; kingdom Metazoa; phylum Chordata; order Testudines; family Chelidae; genus Emydura; species Emydura macquarii. Next base: position 6,861,899 of record NW_027133667.1, read on the forward strand.
GAAATGTCACCATCACTAAGCAGTTGATTATAACATTATTTTAATATGATCCTTCTAGGAAATTCCTATAATAGTGCCAGAGGCCACCGAGTGACTTTGAATTTAGTTGGAATTGAGGCAATTCTGTTTTATCTGTAAATCTGTCTTCTTTTGGGAAGCAATCCTGTAACTGCTGGATTTCGCCACACTCACATGTACATTGGAGGCAATTCTTATGTTGATTCTTTTTTTATAGACCTAAAAAAGATATCAAAGGGCCCACAGGGCCGGAGAGTAAGGAGAGGAAAAACAAATAAGGGTGAAAGGATGCACTATATTGACAGCTGGAACACTCAGTCCTTTGTCAAGATTTTCACTCATAGACTCATAGACTTTAAGATCAAAAGGGACCATTATGATCATCTAGTCTGACCTTCTGCACAACACAGGCCACAGAACCTCACCCACTCATTTCTGTAATAGACCCTTAGCCTATGACTGAGTTATTGAAGTCCTCAAATAACGGTTTAAAGACTTCAAGGTACAGAGAATCCACCACCAAGTGAACCATACCCCATGGTGCAGAGGAAGGCGAAAAACCCCCAGGGCCTCTGCCAATCTGTCCTGGGGGGAAATTCCTTCCCGACCCCAAATATGGTTGTAGCATGGGGGCTCGTTGGGCCCCATCGTTGTGGCCCTTCCTCAGGCTCGGAGGAAGGCCACTGCACCTTCCAAAAAAGGGGAACGTTAGCGCCTGGATACTTTGCAGTCCAGGCCCTCAGGCAGGGCGGGCAAGCCAGCAGTCTATCACCCCGGCCCTTGGCAGGGTGGACTAGCGAGCAAGCAGTGCCCTGGAGTCAGGAGAGCAGGGGACGGTACTCCTTCACTGGGTTGTAAGGATAAGGGGAAGAAGAGGGGGATGCAGGCCCACTCAACTCCACTGCATCCCAGCCCAGGGCTCTAGCAGTGGCAAGGATGCTGCCACTGAGTCGGCGGGGCTCCCGCCACAACTCACCGATGGGGTCTCGCCCCTGTCTCAGCCACAGCTATGGCCATCCCTGGGCCACTTCCTTCCCATATCCCCAGGTACCTGTACCAGTGGGATCTTCGGTGTCACTCAGGGTACACAGCCTGTGGCAGGCTCGTCAGTCCCTCTGCATCCACTGGTGGCAGGGTGGGGAGCTCCTCTGCCAGGGGCAGCTCCTCCAGGTCGTAGGGCTCAGGGGATGGCTCAGCCTCAGGCAGCATCTCCAGGTCAGGTCTGGCCTCGGGGGGAATCCCCCAGCCCGCAGGCTCAGGGAACTCGGTCCAATTAGGGGCCAGTAGGCTTAGGCCAGTCTAGGGGGCCCGGAGGCCCTATCCAACCCTTGGGGCTTGGTTGCTGGGGCCGTCCCCGGGTCCGAGGCTTTGTGAGGCAGCAGCATGTCCCTGTCTGAGCTGTGGGGCCTGTGTTTTATACTCTCAGCCCCAGCAGAGGCTCCAACCCTCCGTTGCTGGATTGGCCAGTCGGCAGGACCTATCGCTGGCCAGCTCCCCGGTTGCCAGGCAGACTGGACGGCCGGCCCTTTTTCTGCCTGCTCTGGGCATTGTGGCCCTTCCTCAGGCCCAGGCTCTGAGGAAGGCCACTGCACCTTCCTACAATGGCGATCAGCTAAACCAGGGGTGGCCAACCCGCGGCTCATGAGCTGCATGCGGCTCTTTGCTCCTACAAATGTGGCTAGCGAGCCACATGCGGCTCTTTGAAATTGACAAGCTGCTGTCAAAGGGTAAGAGAGGAGGGGAAACTGAAAAGTGAAACTGACAAGCTGCCGCCGAAATTGACGGATCAGCGTGAATGTTCCACGAACGGTAAGGTAAATGTAGTTCTTTGTGGTATCTATAGCTATTTTTTGGCTCTTCGTCTCTGACTGGTTGGCCACCCCTGAGCTAAACCCTGAGCATGTGGGCAAGACTCACCAGCCAGACACCCGGAAAGAATTTTCTGTAGTAACTCAGAACCCACCCCATCTAATTTTCCATCATAGGCCATTGGGCATATTTACCACTAGTAGTCAAAGATCAGTTAATTGCCAAATCAGGCTGTCCCATCATACCATCCCCTTCATAAGCTTATCAAGCTCAGTCTTGAAGCCAGCTAGGTTTTTTGTCCCCTTGGGAGGCTGTTCCAGAACTTCACAGCTCTGATTGTGTGACGTTTCCCCCCCTGCAATCTGGACTGGTGTGTAGCTGTGTCATCCCAATTCCTAACTCCTGGGCCCCGACTTACCCCGCTTTGCTGTGTGAACCACCCACTCCTGGATCAGCCCACGTCCAGCCTCCTGCGTGTAATAGGTCCCTCACTTAGTCCCTTACTCATCGGATACACTCCCAGCAAACACCCCCAGTCCTAGACGCAACTCTGGGAACTGCCATCTTGCAGGGTTCAGTGCTGTACCCTGCAAGCTCATTTACATTTGTCTGTCTATTTATCAAGAAATTGATATGCACCAGCTCTGTCACTCTAAGTGAGATCTCTGCATGCACTAAATCCACAGACAGTTTTAGATAAGACAAATAATTTTTTTGATTACAGTAAGATTTTAAATTAATCTAAATCAGATTATTAATAAATCAAGGAGTTAATCACAATTAACTAAAAGATAACTCACCTCTTAAGATTAATATGTCAGTCTGTATTCAGTTTCCCACAGGTTGGTTGCGATGCCTCTTGCAACCAGGCCCCCATCCCTGTGGGTAATTCTCCATCTTTGGTATTGCTTTGAAGAGCCAAGAGACAAAGACGCCCTCAGCTTTTAACAAGTTTCCCAACATCTCCTGGGGTCAGGTGATCGGCCCTGTCTGGCAATGGGCATGATTTCTTTCACTTGAGCCAAAGTGCTCACAGGTGCTTACGCCAGTCCATTGTTCCTGTATGCATGCCTCTGCTGGGCGTGGAAACACAGCTTTATGTTCTTATTCAAGCCATGTGAGACACACATTTGGGGATATGACGCAGCAGAGTTTCATATCTGTACAACATTGCAGGAAACGTGCTACCATAACAATAATGTTCAGTATGCTATGAGCATTCCAAATACACATTACATGGCATACTTTGCATCAGACGATACACATTTACACTGTAAGGGTGAACATGAATGATACACAGATCACACCATAAGGGTGTACATGGGGTACAGTGTGTCACAGGTGGTTAGAAACCTTCATCTAATTTCAAGTCTAAGCTTCCTGATGGCCAGTTTATATCCATTAGTTCTTGTGGCACCACTGCTTAACTTAAATAACTCCTCTCCCTCCCTGGTATTTATTCCTCTGATGTATTTATAGACAGCAATCATATCTCCCCTCAGGTTTTTTTTGGTTAGGCTAAACAAGCCAAGTTCTTTGTGTCTCCTCTCATAAGACAGGTTTTCCATTCCTTGGATCATCCTAGTAGCCCTTCTCTGCACCTGTTCCAGTTTGAATTCATCTTTCTTAAACATTGGAGACCAGAATTACACCCAGTATTCCAGAGGAGGTCTCACCAGCGCCTTGTATAATGGTACTAATACTTCTTTATCTCTACTGGAAATACGTCTCCTGATGCATCCTAGGACCGCATTCACTTTTTTCACAGCCACAACGCATTGGCAGCTCATAGTCATCCTGTGATCAACTAATATGCCCAGCTCCTTCTCTTCCTCAGTCACTCCCAACTGATGCATTCCCAGTTTATAGCAAAAAATTGTGTTATTATTCCCTAAATGCAGGACCTTGCACTTTCCACTATTAAATTTCATCCTATTTCTATTACTCCAGTTTATTAGGTCATCCAGATCTTCTTGTATGATATTCCAGTCCTTCTCTGTATTAGCAATACCTCCCAACTTTGTGTCATCCGCAAACTTTATTAGCACACTCCCATTAGTCCAATATTTGCTTTGTTTCTGTTAGCAGTTCATCTTAATTCTTTACATCTACTTCAACCACAACATGTACATATCACCATGCATTTGGCGTGTAAATGAAAGAGTTGGAGGCTCATGTATGGGGTTCTGGCACAAGCTTTCATGGTTTGAAGCTAAGGGCATAAAACAGGATCAATTTCTTCTCTTCTTGAGTGAGTGACAGAATCATCTAGGGTCCCAAGTGGCCCAGGTCAGACATCTGGGACATGGTATTCATTGCTAAAACTATACAAATGCTTAGGAAGCTGCAGGCAAAATAATATTCTCTGTCATGGGCTATCATATGACTAAACAATACACATGAAGTTTTTAGTAAAAACAACACAACTTATTAGTCTCAGCGCTGTTAACTTATCAGTGGGTAATAATGTCATGGCTGGAATCTACCTTCCAAAACTCCATAATCACGCTCCCCTTAAAATGCATCTCTGGTTCTGCTCCAATTTCTGAAGGAATGGTACAGACAGACGTCACCCTCAGCTTTGTTTTGATTCATTTATTTAAATGGTTTCCAGTACAAGGTAATTTGACAATTATAGCATAAAAAAATTGGAAAAAACATGAAAAAGCTGTCACCAAAGCCTAACTCCACAAAAGGCTATTATGCTAGTAAATGAAGTCCGCATAGCCTGAGCAAGCTGTCGGGCATTAGATTAAACACAAGAAAAATAAGGTATATATATATATATATATATATATATATACATATCCATATATCCACATTGAAACTGGGTAATTACTTCAAAATATTCATATTGAAAATAATCAACTTTTTATATACAAATATAGCCAATTATATTAGCAAAATTCTAATAGCATATAATTGTTTTTATATATATAGATATATTCATTCTATCTGAAGAGGGAGTTTCTTTAACAATCAATGATACTTCGGTTTCTTTGCAGCTATTGCTTACACAACTTTCCAGTTATTTTCACCAGGAAGGATGGTCTTGTGGTTAAGATACTGTAGAAGGCTCAATTCCTGACAGCCATACAGGCTTCCTGTGTGACCTGGGGAAAGTCACTTAATCTTTATGTTCCTCAGTTAAAATGGACATCGTGAAACTTTTCCACAAACTATTGGTCTTTTTTTAAAAAATAAACATGTTTTTAAGTGTTTGCAGGTCCAGGGCCTTAGGCTGTGAACTTTTTGGGGCAGGGATTGCCTTTTATTATGGTTGTACAGCACTTGGTGTCATGGGTCCCTGAGGGTGCCATGTGGGACTGAAGTACCACTGGTCCACCTTTACTCTCCAAACTGGGTTGTCTCCCACACTATTTTGCCTCTGGGTGCTGTTATCACTCAGCCATACAGTAGGTGGATCCCTACACCCAGCTAGAGTGTGTGAATGCTCCCAAAGCCACTCATGAATCCCACAGAGAAAGGTATCAGCCCGGTCACCTGGTTCACCCCTCTCTGTGTGGAGAACACACATCAGCTTTTGTTAACTGAGTGGGGAGGTTTCAAACACTTCACAGAAAAGCACTGTTTTAGTTAAGAATATAAAACAGGTTGATTAACTACAGAAAGGTGAATTTTGAGTATAAGTGGCAGGCATAAGAAATTAGAGATCAATATCAAAGGAAATAAAGATAAAAACACAACTTGTAGCCTATAGAACTAGCCTGCTTGTTTGCATTATTATTATTAGAGATATTTTTCATATATATTTTGATATGATTGTGTGATTAAATAATAAAATTAGATATTTTATTCAGCTGTAATGCAAAAGTACCTTAAAGGCCACATCCTGGATGACAGCTATCACAGGCCTCATCCTGGATGATAGCTACCGTTAGTATATATATATATTTAACCTTTGGCTTAGATAAGTATCAATGTATAACAGGATAAGACATATATGGTCATAACCTTTACCCTAGACAAGTCAAGGGACATTAAAAGGGGAAGGGGCTGTCCCCGGTTACGCCCAAGAAACTTTACAAGAACACCACAGAACCCACAATAAGCTAGAAATAACAAAGGTGAGATAAAAGACCACCTGGAAAAGGATGTGGATACGTTAATAATACGTACAAACCTAGCAGCCAATAGATTATATGTACCCCAAAAGTTTGGAGGTGGAAAGGCCAAGTATGGGCCGGGAAGGAGGATCCATATTCTTGGGGGTATAAGAAAGATCAAATCTAGCTCATCATCGGGGCAGTCGACTGTCAGCTACCCCTGCTTGAAGTTTTATTTAGTGTTAAGTTTAGTGTCATTCTTTTATTTTATATTCTTAAAGTTGTCATGCTGTAATGTTAGTCTTAGCTTATAGCTCTTAGCTTTGAAGTAGTGCTTATTCCACTCAACTCCAACTTGAGAAATTAGACATCTCTTTCAACCAAGTCCAGGAAGGGTGTGAGTATATTAGTTTAAAGCATATTATAGATATATATCAAATAAGTCTTTAAATTTTGAGATTGTATTAATCCATTATCCATTTGATTATTCATTTTATTTTCTCTACATCAGTCATTTGTTTATTATTTTATGTTATCTTAATACATTTATAAATTATACAAATATTGGTTATCACTGGAATTTTTCCTGTGTTGCACCTGGGGTCCTTATAAAATTCACTTGAAGCCTGATTAAGGATACGAACCTCAGAATCCTTTAATCAGATTAATTTGCAAACCTATTACCCTATTCAATAAATTAATAACCATAAAATCAGGCTACAAACTAAACCTCTAACATCAGGTAGTATCTAGATTAAGCAGTTTTCTCATCCCACTTGGATGTTCCAGTTCTCAGTACACAGGCTTCTGGGTCCAATCTCTTAGTGTTCCAGCATTCCTGTTGCTTTCAGTGTGTAAGGAGGAGACCAAGCATGCAGCCTCTATTCCTTCTTTTATATCTTCTGACCATGTGGCCACTAGACACTAGTCCAGGCATATCTGGGTGGGCCCTGCTGAGCCACAAGGTTGCTCAATCCCTCCCATGCGAATGAGTCACAGAATTGAGCACTCTCTATTGTACTGCCTTGTGCAACTCTCATTGTATTGTAAATCCTTTGCTTACAACTCTTTTATTGGCTGATGGCTGCCGAGCCCCTTCTGGGCAGGGGTGCCTCCTCTGCTGTTACAAGCAAGCTTATAATACATTGTAATAACAGCAAAATTTTATAACTTGATACATACCAGCAATATGCATATTTTGACAGCACAATGGGTTTTAGCAGATTATAACCTTTCATTAGATATCTTATGTGGCATGCTTAACGCGAGTTATTATAACCGTACAGAAATGATGAATAAGAGGTTTACAGTGTGCTGCTTTGGGGTACAGTGCATCACACTTGGCACAGTCTAGCCCCACAATTTCAGCTGGGGTCTCTAGACACTATTATAATAAAAATAATTTTCCTGCTCTACGTCCAAATATTTCAGCATCACGTGTCATTGTGATTATTTGGGGACTCTGTACAGCTTATGATTTCTGTTTGATGTTATGAAATTATGAAATTGTTGAATCAGGAAATGCCTCTCTGTCAGTGGTTCTCAACCTGTGGTCTGCTTGTGGCCCACTTAGCACACAGCTGTGGCCCATTTGACATCCTCAGAGCCATACAGGTAGTATATATACTGTGTGGATGTGACTCACATAACACAGAGAGAGGTGCATCTGCGGTCCACAATGGTAAATAGGTTGAAAACCACTGCTCTATGAGGATGTGGAATCCACCAGATCAGGGACAATGTGTTGTGAACCTTAATGACTGTTCTGTGACCAAAGAACAGGTCTGCTAAAGAGATTGCCCAAGCAGGGAAAACAGTTCAAACAAGTTTCTCTGCAGGAAGGGGAATCAGAAAATCCCCAACAGGAAAACAAAGAAAGCAGATGTTGGTAGGGGCCATAAAAGTTTGAGGGAAGACTCACAGAGCAAGACACAGGAAGCTTTGCGCAGCAGAGAGGAAGAGAAGTATATGCTTTCTTAGTAGGGGATCCAGGACTAGCCAAGATCAGAGAAAGCTAGCTAACTTAGAAGAACTCAGTGATTTTAAAAAGGAACCATGAGCTGCAGAAGAAGGATCCGGACATCCTAGAGGAAGCCCAAGTCCAAAGAACTCTCCAGAGTGGTGAGGAAACTGAGGTAGGGAAAATGCATATAGATGTGCTTATTATGTTGTCTAGAACTTGTGTTGCTAAGTAAAGACAAATGATGTTTTAGGATCCTGTGCAAAGTTTGTCTATGTGTCATTGGCTTTCACTGTCACAGGGATAATGTCCGGATTTTATTCAGGAGGCTTAAAGAGCACACAGGGCCCACCCCACTGGGTCCCAGACACAGACAGGCTGGGAAATACCCAACCAAATGGGGAGCTCTACAAAGACTTTGTGTGTGACAGTGTCATATATTATGTTTTCAATTACTTTTGCTAAAGTGCCTAGAGACCTATTTATACAATTAAAATGCCTCATTATTTTAAGTTTATAACATCATATAGTGCCTGGCATCTCAAGATTATTAACCTGATACTTACATATCTGAGAGTTTGGGGGAAGGGGGTTGCCATGTCCCTAAAACTCTTTTGTTTGATTGTTTTAGACATTTATAATGATTCATCTTCTGCAGCATTCACAGAAGGCTCCTTTTCATTGTGAGACTCTGAAATTATTGCAAAAATATAAGCCAGATATTAAAAATGATTCATTGGTAAGATGATTCCTAACTGATATTTTGCTAGTAACGGAATTAAACAGTGTAGATATGGGTTGTCTGAGTCTCTCACTCACTAATCTGCACCCCAGTGTCATTTCAATGACTACAATTGTTCTAAAAGCATCACGGGTACTCTTTCAACTTCCATATTAACATGCTTTAGTTTGTTAATGTAGTTCTACATAGTGCACTTCTCAATTCCACAAGGCCCTGTTTTTACAGAATGCCCTGCACAACCTACACACTATGGCACTGGTTTCTTGTTTATTAAATGCGATGGCCCACTACTGTGGATCAATTAGTCACTTTCAGACTTCTTCATGGTTGGTCATGCTTAAAGAGAATGCCTTTCTGTTCTGTGTTTGTACATGCCTAGCACAATAGAGTTTTGGTCCATGACTGGGACTTCTAAGTACTACAATAAATAAATAATAATAATAAACGCTACTCTGGCTCTAGCCACTTCCAAAAAAGATGGTTACTTACCTTGTAACTTTTGTTCTTCAAGATGTGTTGCTCATGTCCATTCCATTCTAGGTATGCGCGCGCCTCCGTGCACGGTTAATGGAATTTTTTTCTCTTAGCTGTATCCGTAGGGCTGGCTCTGGCACCCTCTGGAGCCCCGCATACAAGTCGCGGTATATCAAGCACCACCAGCCCTTCGCCCCCCTCAGTTCCTTATTGTTGTCCACTCCGACAGCAGGGACGGGGGCTGGGTAATGGAATGGATATGAGCAACACATTTAGAAGAACAACAGTTACAAGGTAAATAACCGTCTTTTCTTCTTCAAGTGCTTGCTCATGCTGATTCCATTCTAGATGACTCACAAGCAGTATCTTGGAGGTGGGCCCGGAGTTGACAAATGAGCTGTTCGCAACACCGCTCTGCCGAAGCTGGTGTCGTCCCATGCCTGTGGAACTATGGCATAGTGGGACGTGAAGGTGTGCACCGATGACAAAGTAGCAGCCCTACAGATGTCCTGCATGGGTACCTGCACCAGAAAGGCTGCCAAGGAAGCTTGTGCTCTGGTGGAATGTGCTGTGACAATCCCCAGCAGAGGCACATTCACCTGCTTGTAACAAAACTTTGATGCAGGAAGTTATCCAAGAGAAAATTCGTTGGGAGGAGACAGGAAAGCCTTTCATCCTATCCACCACCACAACAAAACGTTGTGTGGTCTTTCGGAATGACTTGGTCCGTTCGATGTAAAATGCTAAGGTATGCCTAACATCAAGTATGTGCCACCTCCATTCCTCTTCTGAACCATGTGGTTTGGGAAAGAACATTGGAAGAAATATATCTTGGTTGTTATGAAATTGAGACGCTACCTTAGGTAAGAAAGCAAGATGAGGCCGCATCTGAACCTTGTCCTTATAGAAGATCATGTACGGTGGTCCTGAGGTAAGTGCCCTAATCTCAGATACTCATCGCACCGAGGTAATCGCTACTAGAAAGGACACCTTCCAGGACAGTAACAGCAATGGACAGGTAACTAAAGGTTCAAAGGGAGAGCCCGTGAGCCTGGACAGAACCAGGTTCAGATCCCAAGGGGGTAACGGGTCTCAAACGTGGGAGTAGAACCTCTCTAATTCTCTTAGGAACCTTATCAGAGTGGGAAAAAACTGATTTCCCTTGTATCGGAGGATGAAATGTGGAGATGGCCACCAGGTGAACCTTCAATGAAGCAATAGCTAGGCCTTGAAGCTTAAGGTTCAGCAAGTAATCTAAAATGACCTGAATCAATAACTGTTCGGGCAGAATTCTTTGGGACACTGCCCTGCAGGTGAATCTTCTCTACTTGGCAAGGTACGAAGCCCTAGTGGAAGGTTTTCTGCTGCCCATCAGGATCTGTTGAACCTGCGATGAACATGCCTGTTCTTCAGGGTTCAGCCATGCAGTCTCCACACCGTCAGATGCAGAGACTCCAGATCTGCGTGCAGAAGCTGACCGTGGTCCTGGGAGAGGAGATTGTGCCAACAAGGCAACTCTAGTGGGGGGGGCGATTGACAGTTCCAGCAGCGGGCTGAACCAATGTTGGCAGAACCACACCAGTGCAATCAGGATAATATCCACCCTGTCCCTCTTGATCTTCAGCAAGACTTTGTGTATTAACAGAATGAGCGGGAATGTGTACCTCAGAGCTCCCACCCACTGTAAGAGAAAGGCATCAGACAGCAACCCCTCATCGGGCCCACAAATCAAACGGAACTGGTGGCACTTCTTGTTCAACTTGGACACAAAAAGGTCCACTTGGGGATAACCCCACCTCTAGATGATCATACCAACCATCCTCAGGTGGAGCAACCACTCATGGCAGGGTAAGAAGGACCTGCTAAGGCAGTCTGCTGTGTCATTCTTGATGCCCGGGAGGTGGGAGGCTATGAGGTGAGAGTCGTGGCTCACTGCAAGGTTCCACAGACACACTGCCTTCTGGCAAAGGGCCGGAGAGCGAGCCCCACCTTGCCTGTTGATATAGAGCATTACGGCAGCATTGTATGTCAGAACCCATACTACCTTGCCCGAGATGAAGGTAAGGAACACCTTGCAAGCCAGGCATATCGCCCTTAGCTCTCTTATGTTTATATGTATCTTCTGCTCTTCCTGCAATCAAATCCTCTGAGTGCTGTGGTTGGAGCTGATATGGGACCCCCACCCCAAGTCTGAAGCTTCTGACACCAAAGTAATCGAGGGAGCTAGCTCTTTGAACAGCATATCCTGCAGTACCAAGTGAGGGTCTTGCCACCATTCCAGTGAGGATGGGATGTGCGGAGGTACCATTACTACTCAGTCCAGGGAGTGCCTGTTCGGGGCATACACTGAAGACAGCCACATCTGGAACAGTCTGAACCCTAGGCGTGTGAATTTCATCATGTATCTACAAGCCACCATGTGGCCCAGCAGCTGCTGACAAGTTCTGGCTGTTGTGAGGAGATGCGTGAAGGCACATAACGAGGCCAGAATGGCTTCGAAACAAGGCTGGGGTAGGAAAGCCTTGGCCTGAGTGCAGTCAAGAACCTCTCCGATAAACTCTATCCGCTGTACCAGTGTTAATGTTGACTTTTGCTTGTTTATTAACAGACCCAGACAGTGGCAGGTGATGCATACGAGATCTAGGCTGCTCCGGACCTGAGACTGGGACCTGCCTTTGATCAGCCAGTCATCCAGGTAAGGGTAGATCTTCACATTCTGGCGCCTTAGGTGCACAGTCACCATTGCCATGCCCTTTGTGAACACCCTTGGGGCAGAAGAGAGGCCAAAGGGTAAAGCCGTAATCTGGTAGTGGGAACGGGCCACCACGAAGCGGAGAAAACGTCTGTGGCCAGTAAAGATTGTGATATCGAAGTATGCATCCTTTAGGTTGAGGGCAGCATACCAGTCTCCTGGATCCAAGGAAGGAACGACATAGGCTAGGGAGACCATGCGGAACTTCAGTCTCTTGAGATATTTGTTGAGACTATGCATGTCTAGAATGGGCCTGAGACTCCCTTTTGCCTTGGGGATGAGGAAGTACCAGGAGTAAAACCCTTTCTCCCTCATGTCTAGTGGAACTTCCTGTATAGCCCCCAGTCCGAGAAGACTCTTCACCTCCTGCATGAGAAGCTGCTCATGAGAGAGGTCCCTGAAGAGGGACAGGGAGGAAGAGTTGTGAGGAGGGGCAGGGAGAAAACTGCAGGACATATCCAGCTGAGATGATGCCACAGACCCAACATCCAGTGTTATTCTGGCCCATTTGGATAGGAAAGGAGAAAGTTGGTGAGGAATGGGAGGGAGGGAGGATCCTGCTCTGAGACTGGAACACTGTCCTTGGGCACACCTTCAAAAGGATTGGCGCTGACTTTTCCAGCATCTGGAAGGCCCCGGTCAGGCAGCTGAAGCAGAAGCCCCAGTTGATCGGCACCTCCTAAACAATCTATCTTTGTCCTTTCTTCTGTAGGGGGTAAAACGTGGGGCCTGGTATCTCGACAACTGCTGCTGTTGGGGACAGAACTGCCGCCTTGAGGCCAGAGGTGTATAAAGGCCCAAGGAGCACAGCATGGCCCTCGAATCCTTCAGACCATAGAGCTTAGCGTCGGTCTGGTCCAAAAACCGAGCATTCCCATCAAAGGGGAGGTCCTGTATGGATTGTTGTACTTCTTGGGACAGACCGGAAGACTGCAGCCTTGAACACCGGTGCATGCAGATAGTAGAGGCCATGAATCTCCCAGCTGAATCCACCACATGGGATGCTGCTTGAAGAGCAGCTCTGGCCACTGTTCTACCTTCCTCCAAGATGGTGGCAAAGTCAGGCACCTGCTCCTGGGGCAGAGTCTCCCCAAAGAGCTTGAGGGAGTCCCAAAGATTGTAATTGTACCTGCCCAGTAGTGCTTGTTGGTTTGCAATACGAAATTGCAGGATTGCCATTGAATAAGCTTTTCTCCCAAATAAGTCCAGCTTCTTGTTGTCCTTATTTTTGGGAATTGAGCTAGGCTGGCCTTGCCTGTCCCACTCATTGGTGGCCACCACTACTAGGGAACCCGGGGTAGGGTGAGTGAACAAGTACTCGAAGCCCTTGGCAAGAACATAGTATTTTTTTCCACCCTCTGAAGCTGGTGGCAAGGAAGATGATGTCTGCTACAGGACTTTAACCACTTTAAGCACCCCTTCGTGTACAGACAGGGCAACCCAAGCTGGCGCCGCAGCTGCCAATACATCAAAGAGGTTGTCCGAGGCCTCCTTGAGCTCTTCCGCCTCCAAGCCTAAATTCCAGGCCACCCTCTTAAGAAGCTCCTGGTGGGCCCCAAAATCACCCAGAGGCACAGACAGCCCTGTTGTGACCACTTCATCTGGGGATGATGACAAGGATTGTGCTGGCACAGGAGGTGGATCTGTCAGGGAGCTGACATAGATGTCCCCTCTTGAGGGTCAAAATCCTTCTCTGACGCTGAATTGTGAGCCCCCTCTGGGGCTACCGGTGCAGACTGCCTGCCACAGGACCTGTAAGAGTATGGTCCTCGGGCCACCAAAAACCCCTAGGGTCCCCAATATGGCCACTGCCTTGGCCACTGGCCCTGAGGCCAACCAGGAGTTGAACGGCAGGGACCTTGCTCCTGTGTTTTTGGGAGATAGTGCTGTCCAGAGCAGGTGGTGGCCTGTCTGTCCTCCACAAAGAAAATGACTCGCTGCCCGACGACCATGGGGGAGCAGTAGCTGGCTCCCTTGCTGTGGTGCAGTGCCATGGAGAGGGGGACCAGTGTCCCAACACCCAAGTCCCTTGGCTCTCTGACGAATGCCGTCTCGGCATCAGGGAGTGAGATGACAACCAGCGGTGTCACTCCCCTGATCAGCACCAGGTCGATGAGGATCTGTGCTTGGAGGATGAGCAGGACCAGTGTCACGTCTAAGATGGGTGTCCCAGTGCTGGAGACTGATGGCGTCGCTGATCCTCTTTGGGCAAAAATTCTCACACCGGCGACCGGGTTCGGTGCCGTGAAGACACAGGTGAACTCCTCAGTGCCGACTCCCATCTGGTGAACACCTGCAAGATGAGGAGTGGGACTGGTGCCATCCCTCTGAATATGAATCCCTCGGTGCCAGAGACCGAGACTGGTACTGCGATGGCAATGGAGAACGTCTCTGTCAATGCTCGGCTGCCATGAAATGTCCCAGAGATGGGGCCCAGGAACGCACCCTCAGGGATGTGTGCCACAATGAGGACTCCCTCTGCAGCAACTTGGTCCGAGGTGATATACGCCACTGATCAGGGGAGCAGCGCAGCCATTGAGGAGGACCCATCACAGGCTTCCTCCTAGAGACAGGAGCCTTCTCCTTTGCCTGCATCGAGGGAGGCTTTGGAATAGAAGGCAAAGGCAGAACCATCAGGTCCCTCGCTGCCTGAAATGCCTCCAGTGCAGATGGCACCGCGAGCTGAAGAGACCCCCCTTCCACTCCCAGGAGTTGGGGGTGGCTCTCTCGGTGGGCTCACACTCCTGGGTGGCAAGCACCTCTCCTGCTGTCCCTCAGCTGGCTGGTCCAGCATGGGTCCCACACTCGACACCGCATCCCTGGTCTTCTTTGATTTGGGGGAGCAGTCCCTGTCAGATCGCTGTTTCTTCTGCTTTTCCCTCGACAGAGAAGAGGAGGAGGTCCGGTGCCACAGCAGGTCCGGTGCCGGCGGGACGCTCTGCACCGACACAGTGCTCATCACCGATGTGATGCTTGGCACTGAGATAGAGTGGGACAGCTCAGAGGCTGGTCTCAGCGCTGCCTCCATCAGTAAGGCTTTCAGGCGGATTTCCCTCTCTTTTTGAGTCCATGGCCTGAACGCCTTACAGATTTTGCACTTCTCCTTCCTCTGTAATTCCACACTTTAGACAACTGTCATGGGGGTCACTAAGAGGGAAGGGCTTGCTGTAAGAGACGCAGGGCTTGAAACCCGGAAACCGGGGCATGCCCCACTCCGAGGTGAAGGTCCCTATCGGGACTACACTTTACTAACTATTTACAGCACTTAGCTAACAATAACAGTACTACAAACTAACTAACAACTACTTAAGAGAACAATGGGAGCACTTGTGATAGTAAGCAGTACAGTTCCAGCAACCGTCACAGGCAGAAGGAAGGAACTGAGGGGACACAGGGCCGGTGGCGCCTGATATACCATGACAGCCCTATAGATACTGCAAAGGGAAAAAAATTCCGGTAACCATGCACGGAGGCGTGCACATACCTAGAATGGAATCGACATGAGTAAGCACTCAAAGAAGAATCATGAGTTAAAATGACATAAGGTTGTAACACTGACTCAACTGAATCTGTGTAATGAATTCCTTCAGTTGGGAAGACTACATATTTAAGGAGCCAAGAGTTAGCAGGGGTTCTTCTCAAGACATTTCTCATGTGATAAAAGGGGAGTGTGTGTTAAAAACAGCAATTTAGATTTTCCTGCTTAACAACTGAAAAAATACGGGATTCCCAATTTGAACCCCTCAGATAAAACAGAAATATCAGTTCATTGATCTATGCTATGTACCTTTAGGCTTTCCCAAGGATTCGGTTTCTAGCTCTGATTCAGTCTCAGACAATAAAGGATTTGTTTTTTCATTGTCTTCTTTCACGTTTCTGTGGGATGCAGATGCTTCTGAAGAATTTAAGACGGCCTGCTAAAATATAAGGATTTGTGACTGGTTATATACAATGCAGAGTATAATAAATACAGAGTACCTAAAGAGAAATACCTTGTTCAGAGACAATGATGGGAACAGTAATTACAAATTTTTCTGTTAAACAGGAATCAGAGAACATATGGTCTGCATATATTAGATGAAATGTAGCTGGAGAACTTTAAGCTCATTAAATATTAAACATTTCAAGCTGTTATATGGTATTTGAGTCTAATAAAAAAATCTTACAACTATCCCATGGCTGGAAGATTATTTATAGCCAGATTTTGTTTTAAACCACAGCTTTTACGCTAGAGGAAGGCTCCAGCCAACAGCCACTCCCGAGCAATTCTGAGAGACAAAATGCCCCATGTACTCTGGGGTAGCTCACAATGCATCAGCAGCTCCAGCACACTTTGGAACAGTGCAGTGTTTTCTCCCATCCATACTGTGCTAGCTCTGCTGGCCAATGTGAAGCCATTGCCCCATCCCATGACTTTCTGGGAAGCCAGCACTGTCAATTGCACTATCAAGAAGTGCCTCCATCTCCCCACAGTGCACCTATCCTGGTGTGGTTATAATTTGACCTAAATGTTTTAGAAGAGATGGAAAATAACCCTTGCGTTTGCTTTTTCACAGACAGTTGCCTGCTGTTTTATTAATTTAATTTTTAAAAGTTTCAGATGGAGAAAATCTCTCAAAACACTCCTTAGGACTAAATTCATTCAGTTAAAACTCACCAATTTTTTTTGAAAGAATGTTTTTTTCTTGTTTTTAATTTTAACATCTCATGAAAATCATATCTGTTCAGAGCATTTTGTTTAGGATGTAGGAAGGACTGACCTCTAAACATATAGAGCAAGATTCCTAGACAGGGGAGTGGAAGCAGTCAAAACTATTATTAAGCATGGCCATCAGCAGTTGTCACCTCTACAGTCAGACTCCGGCATGTCTACATGGTGCAGCAATGTGTGCTGCAGTGGTGTGATTTCTAAAGCGCACTAATGTATTGCACACTAATTGGTCCATGCAGAACATTCTGATGTGCGCTAGAATTTCCCTAGTGTGCTTTAATATAGTACTGTGCACCAGTAGGATCTATGCAGACCAACTACTACACGTTAGTGCACTTTAGGAATCACACGCTCATAGTACATGTTGCCACACCATGCAGAAAAGCCCTAGCAATCTTGTCCATTAGGAACTTTTATCAAAGGTTAAGTATTTTGCATGGATGTTGAACTCATTATCAGAGGCCTGTAGCTGTTAAAGAGGCTATGACTATGTACACAAATTGTTCCCACACTAGGAATAATGGAGCTGAGCAGCTATGATACCAGAAAAATGTTCAATGTACATAAGTCTAAAGAGATAGAAATACCCCAAGAAATGTCCATGAATCTTAAGTAAACAAGTGAGTTGTTTTGGCTGAGCTTGCACCCCTTGTATGTCTGCTTTCCATGACTATGCTAATAAATGAGCTCTCTAGTAGGAATATTCATTCATGAAAACAGTGCAGTTTAAGAGAATATTAGAGATTATTTGAGGAAAACAAATCTTAAACTCATAAGTGTATTTTCAATGGAAACCTGACTCTAGGAGTTATGTTCCTCAAGTCAGGGAATAGAAACTTGCCATGTCACTTACATACTCCCTCAGAACTAATCAACACCACTTGAATTTCAGTTATTAAATGTTCACAGTGAACAGTTAGTGAACAATCTATAGCCCAAGAATGATTCACTCAAACAATTAAGTAAAGAATTTCAAATAGAGAAGACATTCAGGAAAATCAGACTGCTCACAGAAAATGTGTGGACAGAAAAACAGAATTTATCAAGTAAATAATTAGCTTTGAATTATTGGTATTGCCACTTCAAAACTGTGAAAGAAATCTCTCAATTTTGGGGTTATATTCTGCCCTGGTTATTGGTGATCACAAAAGCAATACCATTAACCACTGGAACAGTGTTTATGTTACAAGAAATTTCACAGCAATCTTGCAATTGCTTTCTAATAAGAGTCACATGACACATGACTATAAGCAATCATGGCTGAATATGCATAAAGAAAATGAATGAGTAGAATCCTACATTATGGACTCCATTATACTTGTAGCTAGCTATAACAGGTTCTTTATGTCTCTAGCATTTCTTCTTCAGTTTGCCCATCAGTCTTCAGTTTCCTTTCTGATAAATCAGTTTGGGTTCCAGCCAAACTATAAAGTCCTCACTTCCAGGAAAAACAAAAGCAGGCCGTGCACAAAACAAAATAGTTCCTTTGCAGTTCCCCATGATTTTATCACAAGTCACAGGATATATGGATTTTTTCCCAAAGACCCAGCTCCTGGACTTGTGTGATTAAATGAGAATCTCAGCTTTCATTTAAAAAGAAATGTAAATTTCTAGTCCTTCCAGTTGTGGAAAAAAATTTGAAAACATGAAACAAAGGCTCAAAAATCAGAAGTCAAACAGAATGCACCTATTAAAAAAAAACAACATGATTTTTAAGCCAATTGCATGATTCCTTTTATTTTTTAAGGGACTGACTCCTGATGTTTGACCCTTTCAAGGTAGTAAGCACCATCCAAGGGTTGAAGTGGGGCTTCCTCCCAAGCCCACTGATAGGCAGAGCAAAGGGGGCAATAACCCAGGAGCCTGGCCATTTAACAGGTTCGGACAGATGGGAGGATATCCTCCTCTCCTCCACAACCCCTTTCCCCTGAGGTCCCGCCGCTCATACTCTCTACCCCTCCTCTGAACCAAGTTTATTTATTATATGTCATGCAGGTTCCCAGGCAGCTGAGGAGGTGATATCTGCTACTCAGCTTCCCAGGTTCATCAGTAATCTCCCTGGAGAGTCCAAGGAACCTGGGAAGCTGAGCAGCAGATACCGCCTCCTCAGTCACCCGGGAACCTGCATGGCACATAATAAATAAGTAAAAATTTCTGGTGGAAGCCCACTTGGCCCTCAGCCATCCCTTTCTAGGGGGGGCCATTGACTGTTCTGCCCTGGGGCCTGGAATCGGTGGGCCTCCTTCCTCCCATCCTCACTGGAAGCTCTGGCCTGGGGCACTTAGACAAGAACTGATGGCAATCCTGTGCCTCCAGCATACACCAGGGATGTATTTTGTCAGGCCTTTTCCTTCTTTTACTTTACCTCTTCCTGGGTCCTTTGACATGTTGTCTCTTCAGGCCCTGAGAAACTTACTCCTCCCCAGGGTTCCTGCATCTTCACCAACCTTTTCCACAGACACTCCTGGGGTCACTGCCTACCCAGTTCTCTGAGTGGTCAACCCCACTGTAGGCCTGTCTTTCCAAAGAACTTTCCCCAGAAAATACATTCTCTACTTTCGCTCCCATCTCCATCCTCCTTCCCACATCTCCAGTCACTGTAAGGAAAAGTTGCCTTTTATAGGGCCTGCTTTTTTCTCCCACCATGCACTGCAGTCCTGACTACAGGTCCCAAGCATCTGAGAGAGCTACATCTCCCAGAATCCTTGGTCTTAAAGGGCCACGTCCCATTAGTAGGCAGACCAGCAGTGCCTGCTCTTAAAGGGGCCAGCAATTTCAGTTACAAATTATGATAACTCAGAAAAGACAAGATGATCAGGCCAGCATACTTCTCAAAATGTCAACTAAAATTAAAGTCAAAGGGGTAATCTCCCAATCAATTAAAATATTTTGGCATTGATAATTTTACTCATCAATCACAGGCCAATTTAGTGAGTTTTTATCTTTACCATATTATTAATTATTATTATTTGTATTATAATAGCACCCAGGACACCCAGGCATGGACCAGAACATTACTGTGTTAGGCGCCAGACAAATAAAAAAATCAAAGGATTGTTCCTTGCACTTAAAAGCACTACGTAGTCATATTTTTCTGTTTTTATCCTATTTATTTTTTTAAATGTGTTTACCTGACCATAAGTATGTCTCTCATCTGCTGGTGACTGTATTTTCTTCATCTCTTCTTCCTTCTCTCCTGAGACTGAAGTTCCTTCAGTATCCTTTCTTTTATATTTCTCTTGTTCAGCTGTAAGGAAATCCGCAACTCATAAATACTGCTTGATGAAACAGAACTAAACAGAAACACAACTCAGTCGCTTCCTTAAAAGAAAAGTACATTCTTATGTAAGTAAATATCGTAAGTATGGAAAATATGAGTTACAACAATTTTTCAGAACTGTGCTAAGACCTTTTTGGTGGATGGTAGGTTCTTGACCCCAGTTTTGTCTTGACATAATTTAACACACCTGATAGTTCCTGGTGGACTAGTATGGATACACTAAACTGATTTTGAAAGCAATTGGACTAACATGACTTTCAAACTGCAGTTAAAATTGGATTAGACTAATGCCAGTGTGGGAAAGGCTATAAACACTAATCAAACTTCTTGCTGAATTAAACCTTAAAGTCATTACAGTCTTCAGCAGATCTCAGAGAAAGTATTAAAACCCAGAAAACTCACCATGGACTTCTAAAATCAGTTTATCCTGAATGGTTTTGCGTTTTTTGTCTTTGCCTCTTTGGAGAAAGGAATCAGAACTTGGATCCTTTTCTTCTTTTGAATGTGGGATTCCATGTGGGAGGAAATTTAAAGTGTTAGTTTCATGTTTAGGCAATGTGCATTCAGAAGGCAGTTCAATGTCAGTCTCCAAAACCATGGAGTCCATCCACCTTAAGAATACTTTTACTCCTAATAATTGCTTACAGTCTTTACAAATATATAGAAATACACTAAGACAGGAAAAATATGTATCCAGTTAGCACTCAAAAACATAATAGTGCTACAAAATGTTGCAGAAACTGTTGCACAATTTTTGCAAATCAGTCACTTCTCTTGATGTATATGAGTAGTTCTCATTAATGTTAAGCATAATCTAGCAATGTTAACAGGAGTCGCATATTTATGAAAGGAATAAACTACTTCATCTTTCTACATGACTTGGTGTCTCTACATTAACTTGGCTATTTTATGTATCATTATATTCATGATTAAGCAAGCATATGTCAATAAATCACAATAAGTAAAAATCAGAAAATAGCAAGTAGAAGTTAATTTCCATCTGAAAGGAGTGTCCTACATAATGGGGTACACTTAGGAGGTTTCCTAGAGCAGCAGTTCCAATTGTTTACTTTGTTAACCCATTTGTCTACAGAAAGATGAAACTGTTCTGATTCTCAGGGTCCCCTTTACTTTTTTTGAACATATAAGTTAGCACCCACTTTCTAGTTTCCATATACTGATTTCTAGAGGATTTTTGTTGATTTTTAAGAGAAAGGATGGTAGCAGCATCTTTGATGTATGGTATATATATGTTCCTGTCTTCTCAGGGGAGAGCTCACTGGCATTGGCTACTGGATGGAATACAATTTGGGAAAGAAATAGGATACAAAAATAGACAATCTCCTAAATAACTTTCATAAGGCTTATGTACTGATGCTGGATAAAGGGGCTGTCCCACTGTCACGAAGAGAATAAAAGGCTGAATTGAAAAGGCAACTCTGATCCTGTAAACATTTATGCACAGGAGTAACTTTACTTATCTGACAAGTCTCTTTAAACTCAATGGGTCTTTGCATATGTAAAGTTATGTATTTGCCAATCAGGGCCTAAAGCAGTATTTTCCCCCATTTAATATTCGCTCATATTTTATGTAGTTGTCTACCTGTTGGATTGTTAGTTGTACCTTCTGGTTGCGTCTAAAAGAAAAAAAAGACAATAAATGAGAGAAAAATATTGAACATTTCCCTTTTCTAATGAAAAGTGACACTACTTAGTAGCTTTTTGTACTGAAAGGAATATTTTAAATAATCTTCTGAATACATTTCATATTGGGGCATAATAACTATCAGCCTTGACTTGATTTGTGACGGTCAGATAATTTTATTCCAAACTCCAAGTAGGTTATAGAGCTGCATACATAAATTCTTGTGCTGAAATGACTAAAGAATTGTTTATACAAGCATTAAAAAAAAGAGAACTTGGTTTAAAGAGCTTTATTATCTTCAGAAAAAATAGGTCCTCTTTCTATTTTGATAATTATACTGTAGGAATATCCATATATAGGAAGTGACTGAAGAATCAGGCCTTCTGGCCCCAATCATGGAATGATTTGTGAACATAGTCCCTGTGAGTTAAGTCTTTGCAGGATTGAGACTTGTGACACCAAATACCGGTGCTAATTCACTCTATTCAGTCTATAGTTGAGATATATTTTACATGCACCAACGTCAGAAAATTCAGTTATGTTTCCCACTGCAGCTGCAATGAAGTCCCAGATGCATATGCAGGAACAAACACTACCCCCTTTCAGAAGCAGAAAACTTTAAAATATAGCAAAACCTCTATGCAAGGTGGCTTGCCATAGAAAGGATGTGCAGAAGGACGTCACACTCTGCATCATAGAATTTCCTGATTTTTGTGTCTGAGTAATTTCAGTTACAATGTTTTTGTTTGAATGTAATGTCTTTGGCTAGCTAAAAATCATTACACCATGAAAGAGAAGTCATAACACCTGGTTCTGTAACCACTAAAGTCAATAGTAAAACTACCATTGACCTCAATACTGCAGGATCAGGTCCTTAATGCACTATGATTACACATGCAAATAAATGCACTGGTGCCTTTGATTAAATATTAATATAAAACTTCCCACATATGTTCAGGCAGCCCTTGTTTGAATTTCCCCATCTTGTAAGAGAAGAGATCTGCCAGGCATTCTGCTAGTGATTACCACTGGAAATTTCAAATTCCTTCTGTTCTATAGGGTGCAATACGCTCTGGGGCATGGTGCTTGTGAAAACTGCCATGGTGCTTGTGAAAACGCTCCATCAGGAAGGCTGATAGTCCTGTTATGCCTCTCATAATGCCACTTTAAAAGTAGAAGGAGATTTCTAAAGGAAATGAGAGGGATGATGGCTTTTCGCAGTAAACTTTCTACTACCTACTTTTTTATCTCGATTAGGCCAAATGATTTTCTTTATCTTCATTGCTTTAATTAGGCTTTCACAGACACTACAGGGCTCACATGTGGTGATTAATTCAGTGTCACTCAGATCTTCCTCAGTTCTGTAAAAGACAAAAACATTGTCATTTTTATAAATTAGCTCTTTTTTGGTTGAAGTTATATTTTAGCATATTTTAAGCGAGTTCTTCTTCCTTCTTTTCCTCTGCCACTGACCAAAGGAGATTTAAGGGATCTCAGCCCTGTGGCTAAGAGTCAGAATACACCATGGGCTCACTGCCATGGGAAGTGATGGAATGAGGTTGCACTGACTCTATCCAAGGAGGAGTATGCATGGTTCCCCTTTCGGCTGTGTGTTCCCAGCACCGCAGAGATAATAGTCCTGCCCTCATCCCCACATCCAAATCCTCCCAGTGTCCTAGCCCAGTTGCCTTCTTCTCCCTCTCTACTAGGGTGGGGCAACATACTCTAGTGTACCTTTATTTCACAGTATTTTCCAGTCTGCTTTTTTTTTTTTATTTTTTTTTTTAATCTTGTCCATCTGCCATTCACTCATGGCTCTCACCACAGCCCTCTTCTACATCATAGCATCCATCCATCTCCTCCTCCTTCCTCCCCTCTGTCTCCATTTCCTCTTCCTTGTTACACTCACATCTGTAAAGTACCCATCAGGTCTACCTACTCCTCTTCCCCTCTCCACCTTTATCTCCTCCCTCCAGCACAAACATAGGTTCCACATCTGCATCCTCCTCCTCACCTCTGGTGACATTTGCCCCATTCTGCTCCTGCCTCCACCCTCCCCACCTCCCACACCTGCACCCACCAGCACCTCCCTCGTCTGTCATGCCACCATTTCTGACCTCATCCTTCCTCCCCCCTCCTTCCTGTTGCTGTCTCTGGAACACCCACTTGATCTCTAAACAGATCACAACTATTCACAACCTCTTTGTATCTTGCTCCCTCCAGCCCTGGCTCTCAGAAAGACCTGGATCCCTTCATCTTACACTTCCTCTACAGCTCCCCTTTCTTATGGAGGCCTCTTCTTCTCTCAAGCTTCCTGCCATGAATCAGACTGTGCTCGGGTGTTATTTGGAAAATTATTTATTATTTAACTCATTTGAAATATTTAATGACTTCCTACCTCAGAATAATTGCATTAGCTTCTGAGCAGATGATTGCATGCTGATCACAACTACCATCATCCTTCTGTGCAAACAGACTATTCACTGTCCCTTTTGGAAATCCATTGTAGCCAACAGTAACCTGTAACAGCAGCAGGCAAAAGTAAACAAGAAAAAAGAATACTTTCCCAGGACCCCTATGCATTTAGGTCCAATCCAACTTCCAAAAATTGTCATTGACTTCAGTGGGAGTTGCTGTATCATTGTACACTTTGATTAGCTCATTATTCTTTGAGCATGTAGATTTCCATCTCCCAAAATGTTTGGTTTTTGAATCATGAATACTAAATATATCTAAAGGCCCAGTTAGGGCTACAATCCTTGCAGCAAATCATGTTTTTAGGGGAATTTTTTTTTAATTTCCATGAACTCTTGTTCCTGCAAATTTGAAATTTGCTTTCCATGAACACTCATCTCAGTAAAACCTAATTAATTATGAAGACAAATGCAAAAAAAGGTTGTGAAGCATGAAATGAAGTAACTTAAAAATGTGAACAGGACTTAAGTGTTTGCCTAGCTGATGTGGTATTATTTATCCATTTTGCAAGTGTGTACATTATGCATGTAGTTAATATAAAATAAGATTGCATGAGTGTAAGAAGCAAAAAAAAGTGTAGCAGGATTCGTATGCAAGGAAGTCAGCTGATTAATAATAATATTTATCCAATATAGGGGGGATTTGCACATTCCAAGCACTGTGTAGATATTAAATAATTAATCATCACAACATTCCCAGGAAGTAGGGTGACCAGATAGCAAGTGTGAATAAAAATCGGGATGGGGGTGGGGAGTAATTGGCACCTACATAAGAAAAAGTTCCAAATACTGAACAGTCCATATAAAATCGGGACATGTAGTCATCCTACTTGGAAATAGGTTAGGAAGTATTTTTATCTGCATTCTTCACATGGAGAAGCAGACACAGAGGGCCTGATTCTGATCTCACAGTGGTTTTACACTGCTGTGACTCCACTGATTTGGTAATGGACCTCAAAAGTGCATTCCTTAGTCTCATCTTCAGTCCACTAAGCCATGCTACGTCTCGGCATGTGTAACTGAGCGAAAAAAGATCAAATATTAGTAGGGCTATGATTCTACTAAGACAATAGGTTCTAAGGCTTACGGAAGATTGTAGATGCACATTTTATTAGCCTCACTGGATTTTATCTGAAAGTTTGATTATTTTTATACTCTGTTAAAATATAGTCATGTGGAAATATGATCATGTGAGTAATTTGCTCCTTATGCAAATTTCATTGTCTTTAAAATCCCTACTGATTTTGACTTGCATGAAGAGGGGTGACTTAGGAGAGTTTTTATGAACCATTATTTATGTCCGTGGAATTCACTTGCTCCCTTATATAACTAATACTCAGAAAATCCACAGAAATGCAGTGCATATCTTATGGCAGACTTGAGCTCTTTTAGATATTTCTATGCATCACAATACATTGTACAAAAATATTACAAGCAAAAGTTTAATGTGATAATCAACTATAATAATAATTTTTGTATAAAAAATGAATACTTGATGCAAGACTGAGGGGTTTTCCTTATTATTTTCAAACTGTATTCAGACTAACATTAATAGTTCTTGGGCTGCATATACTGTACTTACAATGTCTTCTTTTCTGTAGATCAGTGTCCCCACTCCATCATTAGGACTGTCTGGCATGAAAAAAAAATCAAATAGTGATAGTGAGAAATACAGATGCTCCAAACTACCAACAAAGTCTCAGGGCTGATTCACCTTGTTGGTGCAAAGATATGCAAAGTACATATCCCTCAGCCAGAAAAAGTTGCTGTTACCACTAAGGCCCTCCAAACGGGACTTAACTAAAGAAAGAAAACGTTAAGTTGCAGTGAGGGCTCCATATCAGTGCCAGCAGCAAAGACTGCATAGGGATGTGCTGAATCAGCACATTCCACAGTTGAATGGAAGACCTCAGCCCACACAGCCCTATGTCCTTATGCAATCCACCCCATCTCTACCCACACCTGGTGGTGTCTTCTTAAGTGAAAGTGCCAATGGGCTGTTAAATTCCTGCAGCACTCCCTGCTGCTGATTTCAACAGTTATTCTATCTCCCTGTATCTCAGAAAAAGCACAAAAAATACTATCTCCACCTGAAAAAACAAGTCATAATGGTTTCCGCTAAGCCTCCTGACTACAAGGGGTGAACTCATTCACTCAGTGAACCAAAACAAATACAATATGACCATGGGGTTTTTCATCATTCTCTGCAGTATGGGGCATGGGTCACTTGTAGGTTTAAACTCACGTAACTAGAAGTATTTAAATCATGATTTGAGGACTTCAGTAACTCATCCAGAGATTATGAGTCTATTACAGGAATGGATGGGTGAGCTTTTGTGGCCTGCAATGTGCAGGAGATGATCATGATTGCCCTTCTGGCCTTAAAGTCTGAGTCTATGAGTCAAGCCAACCAGCTTGAAATGCAAAAGAAGTACATGGAATATTATCTCAGAATTGTTTTTAAAATGTTATAAAATTTCTCCAAATTTGCAAATATTTAATGAACTCAAAACCAGGCAAGTCTGAATAAAAAATATATATTAGACCAGAATGTCCGACATCTTGAATAGGTACGCAAGAGTGGGAGCAGGAGAGTGGACAAAGGACCAGCCATAAGTGTAGTGTCTGCAGTCAAAGCACAGGGACTACCCTCTACTAGAACTCCTTGAAGAGCTGGAAACCCCAAAGGGGTGAGGGAGAAGGCAGGGTCATGTCCCTGCTTTTTATCCATGCTGACTAGTCAGAGGTAAAACGTGAGTCACCCTCCTAGAGGTTAGTGCAATGGATGTCCTTCCCTTGTTCACCAGGGACTCTAGAAAGTATTGTGTTTCTTTGGGGCATAATTCTTCATGAAATTCTTGGTAGTACAGCACGGCTCTTCACTAAATGCAACCTGGGTTAACGGTGCAATCTGGTCCTTTGTTATGGATATTTTTGCCCATCTCTACTACCAGCCTTGACAGTATCTTTTTCAGATGACTTGTATTTGTTCTGTAATATTGAGGTACAGGTATAATTAATTTAATCTGGTCTGCATACCACAAGTTAATTGTCTAACATTGGAGATAACACTGTGATATTTCACCACTAGTGTGAACAAGTTGGCTAAACGCATGCAACAGCTTCTTTGAAAATCATTAATGAATAAGGTCACATAACTCAGTGTTACAGCTTCATAGGTTCTTCCTACATCACATATTAAATACATATAATTCTCTACTACCCAGCACTCTAAATTCCTGAATCCATATATTTCCTACACCATATTACTTACTGATTTTACCCTA
Source organism: Emydura macquarii macquarii (assembly GCF_026122565.2). NCBI lineage: Eukaryota > Metazoa > Chordata > Testudines > Chelidae > Emydura > Emydura macquarii. The sequence goes on from NW_027133667.1 coordinate 6,889,118, forward strand.
ATTCTAATCATTCACTTACCACTTCTGGCTGCCAGCAAGTTACAGAGCTGCAATGCATGAGTATACTTGCGCACGCTGCTTTCAATGCTATGTTTATCATCTTTAAAATTGTTTTCTTTTATGTCAGTATCAATGCCACCTGCCAGAGTCTGAAAGGATTCCATTGCTTTATCAACATCATTTTCATATGATACTTTGAATACTTCATCTTTTTTAATGTGTGTCAGGTTAAGTATTTCTAAAAGTCTTTGTGATCGTTTATGATCAAATACAGAGGTAATTTGAGTGGTGTTCTTATCAATTGGAGGTGATCCTGTTCGACGACAAATCCTGTCCTTCACTGTTTCAACATCTAATATTGGTATATAGACTGCTGCAGTGATGTAGCTTTCTCTAAAGATGTTATCAACAAGTTCAGCTTCCACTTCAATTTTGTTCAGATTTACTTCTGTTGTTTCCATTTCAAGATTAGGCCAGTAATACACTTGGGAAACTTGAGCTGCATGAAGAAAAAGATAATATTAAGTATGAAATATAATAAAGTGGACACACCTGCTTAACTAGTAAAATTAAAGCAGTAGAGGAAGTAATTATACTAGTTACACTTTTTCATGTATTATATATTATTCATGAGAACTGCAACTTGTGTGTAGCAACTGTAACTGCCTCAATGGGGTCCTGGTCCATGACCAGTGCTCCTAGGTGCTACCACATTATAAACAAATAAAAATAATAATCACCCCCTATACAGCACCAGCTACACAAATATGGAAAAAATGAGAAATAAACAGCTGTCATTAACCTACCTATTAATCTACCTATTAATCTCAGACATAATGCATCCTCTTCACTGAACACATTCAGTAAATTGAAAACATAGCTCAATCAATGGTAAAACAAAATTTTCATCCTTAGACAAAAATGAATTATTATTAATAAACATTTTAAAAATTGACATCTTTTGAATTACAGACATAATATGAAGCCTACTTTGTCATATTTATTTAAGAACTTTGTTGTCGCTGTAACTGGAAATCTCAATATGACCCTGATGATGGAACTGCCTATCATAATCCGTTTTAATGCTCACAGCAATGCACATTTTAAAATTAAATTTCACCACTATAAATCTTTAAAACATAACTCCATTTAAAATTCAGCTCAGTGAAGTAGATCTTGATGTTTTTATTTGTTTATAATGTGATTACTACTTAACTGTGATTGGACTAAGGATATATATGATTTCTTTCTATTTAGCAAGATGTTACCATATCACAGAGTGAACATTTTTAGGCCATCCAGGAAATGTTTCAGGTGATGTTATTAAATTGAATGAAACTACTGACAACTCGTATTTATCAAAGCAGGTGGGAGTATCAAATATTAATATTCAAAAATATTAAACAGGTGCTGTGTGGTTTGGGGTTTTTTGCAGGTGAATATACTTTGAGTATTGAATAAATTGCACCAAATATCTCACTATCTATTTGTCTTCTGTCTTTTTTGTTGGTAAAATTGATACATTAATTTTTCCATAACAACCTCCCCCCTATTTTTTTGGAATTATTCCTCTAATTTTGTACTATTTTTCTTTTTCCAGTCAGAAGTTATCAGTAGCCTAACAGCTACGAGCAGATGAGAAATTAATTCTTCATTTCTTTGAGTGTGACCATTTATTCTAGGAAGCCCCAGGAGGCTTGCCAAAGGATCATTTGGTAATAATAGCCAACAATTTGTAATATCAGGTTACAAACTGCATCCTAATACTCTCTAATGAGTCAACATGTCCACCACATATGCATAATTTTTTTCTGTCACCACAATTTCGACGACATTTATTCCCATACAATTCCTCTATGTTTTTAAACTGACTGGAAATATTTATTTAAAAAAAAAAAAAAGACTTACCTGACATGTACCTACAACAGGCCACCATTGGTCAGAGTTTAGGTTGCAATTTCTGTTTTAATTTGACTCATTTACTTGCTCATTTTCAATAACAGGACCGCAGTATGAAAGTTAATTGAGGAGGGTGGGATGATTTACCTGTCTAGCTAAACCATCACTCAACAATGGGATGAGTTATTCAGCAAAAGTCAGGATGGAATGGGAAAAGAGTAGAGAAGGAAAGGAAGTAACCTTTGCCATCACTATTTTATCAACCTGTGAGTCTTTCACAGGTACGATGCCAGTCAGTTACAAGTATTTTATCTTCTGATACTGACCTTGGCTTAAAAGTTTTGCACAACTGATGCAAGGCATTCGAGACAGGTAAACTTCACCACCTCTCAGTTCATTTGGAAATCTTAACAATGCTTTTGGCACAGCATGAAGATCCTTAGTGGAGCAGTCCATTGTGATAATCCTTTTTGGTTTGTTAGCTTCACAGATGACAATCCCAGTTTTGAAAAACTACAAAAAAAAATGTTTTTACAGTGTCTATAAACTGACCAATTAAAACAGGGGATGGCCATATCTATTTCACCAAAGTAACCTGCTTGCAACACCTCCCTCTGAGTGCAGCCAGTGAGCAGACCACAGAAAATGTGTGGGATTGGCTGGGAAGGTGGTGGGACAAACACACTCAGGAGCACACCCAGGAGATCTGCTGATTCATTGCATCGCCCGGGAAACCTCCAATAGGGTTTATCTTCACTGCAACAGTTAGCTCTAGTGTATAAATTACTGCACATGAGCTAGCCTAGTGTAATTGAAAGTGATCACAGTTCAAAACAACACTGGAGTTACACCGAGTGATTTGATTAGCAGCACAGAGTGATCGAATTAGTTGCTGATGAGTTGTTATAATTCAAGTGGTTGCATCCCCACTGCATTACTAGTTTGAGCTTCACTCCAGCATCACTTAAGCTTCAACCCACCACTAGCTAGATGGACCAGCTAACTCGAGCGTAAAGCACTAGTTAACCTGAGCTAGAGCCTTGTGTGCGGACAGGAGTCAAGTTAGGGGTATCACTAGAGTTATAACTGGAGAAAGTTATGAGATTAAAAAATAGGTAAAGTTTTCCTCAGTATGAAAGTCTTGCTTTTATATTTCTGTCCTTAAAAACTAAGGCTGACTATGCTACAAACCTGTGTCTTCCTAGAGCCAAATGTTATCAAATATATTACTGGTTTTATTTAACATTTATATTGTTGTAGTACCCAAGGACCTCAACAAGTTTGGGCTCCACTGTGTAAACATATAACAAATGTCAGCCCCTGGCCCAAAGAGTTTGCCCTGGAAGTTTTTAATAAGCAGAATTAGTGAGAAGGAAGAAAGTAGTCCCTCTGCCTGGAAATACAGGCACACAAATCCACCAATATCCATAAGGATAGATGGGAACTGCAATAATTTAGTACTTACATAGCCAGACTATTCTGTTTACTACACCTAATTCTACAGCACCACATTAAAACAATATCAGAACAACCTAGACAAAGTCACATATAGAACTCCTGATTTTGGGGGCTGAATTTTGTGCTTGTGAAAATGAGGACCTATGAGTTGGCTTGAGCCAGACACTCTCTCTGCAAGCCTTCTGTACCAAGTGACAGTGCTCTTCAAACCAAACCTGCAAAACCTCTGCTCATCTGGTCTTGAATCTCTCTAAAACAGACGCTATCAGCTGTGCTGAGTGCTTGTTTTATGATATGCCAAATTTGGACTATGATGAGATCATCTACAACTAAACATTACATGACCATGTGAAAATACTAGGATTTGGAAACCACTTCACTCATATGAAATCTTTACCAGGTAATGTCATATTTTTTAAAGGCACTCCCCCACTGTTGGCTGGAATAGGGACCGTGTATTTATGCAATTTGGAAAAATAAAAGGAGGTTTTGATTGATCAGAACTGCTTGGATGTTTTTGCATTCTGTAGGTCAAAATCCTAACCAGTCAGAATCCTAATCAGCAATATGCAATAGTCAAAATCCTAAATAACATGGCCTCTCTTATCCTGCATAATAAATGCTGAATTCACTCAACTCACTTTTAAGGTATTTGCTTTTTGTTGCTCCTTACCCACATCTCTACAACTTGGCTCTTGACAGTTTGGTGAATTTTCCATATGGAGAGCTAAGAAGATGCATAAGTCTTCTTTATTTGGTAGCCGAGCTGGAGGACCTGAAGAAAAAAGTGGAATTAGAAGCTAGTTTGTCAAAACAAGCATGGAGTAAAAGCAGCAAATGGAGTAAATGTAAAATAGCCAAGGGGAATGAGCTACAGGGGATAATTCCCAAACTATCCAGTCTCTGGTTAAAATGAATTCTGCTGTACCTCTCATTTCTATGCGTATTTAAATAAAGCACTATATCCTAAAACCACATTAAAATTTGATTCACCAGACCCTCTGTGAGGATCCTCATTCTTGCACTTTCCTGACTCTGAGACCAAACTGCACCTGTCCAATCCCTGCTGCACGTTACACTGACTGTTCCAGCAGTTGGGGATTGCCAATGTACAGTACAATGATATCCTGGCTTTGCTCCCTTCTCTGGCTACTCCGCCTGTGCCAGCTGAAGGGAGGGTAATCCTATGCTACCCACTTCCTTTGGCTGGGACAAGGAGTGACTTCCATTGACTTCAACAGGCTTTGTATCAGGCCCTAAGCAGCTATCATATATCTGGGACAGCTTTTTCCTCACTCATTCAGCATCACATTCCTCTTCAAAACTCATTTATTTCAGTTAGCATATTGCCATTTATCTTCACTTGATGCTATATGCCCGTCTCTGTTACCTGAACATTATTTAAACAAATAACTCATAATTAATAAACATTTTATAAAATAAAACAATTGCTACAATCGGATTTACTTAAAAGCAACTCTCTTCCAGAAACTGTATTCCCTTCCCATCCATTACCATTGTGTCTATCCCTGATCTGTTGTCACTATCTGTTATGTACCTGTGTGTTTTAGACTGTAAGATCCCAAGGAACTTATGTCCTTTCATATTTGTAAAGCATCCAGTGGCACAGCACTAATGCTATATAGTGCTATACAAATAACAAACCATACTCTCAGAACAACAACTTTAATTTTATTATAGGAATAGAGGCCTAGATGTATGGAATAGCATGGAAATTTCAAATTAAGATAGAGATGTGTTGCCAGAGATGTATGGTAGAAATTTGCACATTGCCTGCCCACACAATGGCTCATGACTTTCAAAACAATTAAATTTATTCAAACATCTTAAAGAAAAAAGAATTACGGAAACCAAGAAATAAGAATATATTAGCAAGTTTGCTGAATATATTTTCTTTTGCCTTTATCATCCTTTCTTTCTGTATCTTCTCCAGCACTTTCTTCTAAATTCTTTGGTTGTTCATTGACAGTGAGAATGCAAGCTGGAAGATGAAAAGAAAAATTTTAAATGAGGAATGTTGTATGGTATTTGCTCTGGTAAAGTTTAGTAATGGATGGTATCCCACCTATTATCATTAAAGGCACCAGACCCCTGTCCATTACAACAGGGAGAGGCTGAAGTATCTCAAGATCACTTTAGCTCAATATCTGATAAGCAAGAGATTAAGGGCCACATTCTGATACTACTTATTATGAGTAAAAGTATCACACTCAGAAAGTAGTCCCAATAAAATAAGTGGTAATCAACTGTGGAGTAAGATGCTATTCAACAAGAGTAAGATTATCAGAATCAGATCCTATGAGAAAATAAATATGGAGCCCTACAATGACGTTTTTACAGTCCTTTTTCAAGGTGTGGGGGGAAGAAGGGTTACAGTAGTGGATGTTGTAAATCTTGATTTAGATATGGAAGAAAATACCTAATTTAAACTGGTTTCTACTTACAGGTTTTTTGTCACTTAGTAACTTCTGATGGAATGGGCTGAAAGGGTTTATAAAAATATTTAAGAAGATTACATTTCCTCTCAAAATATATTCTTCCACAAGGCCTATAAAACCTAATTATCTCCTTGTAGTAGCTGGGTGTGTGTGCATGCGCATATGCATGTGTGCAAGTGTGCCTGCACACTTGAGTTTGTGAAGGAAAGTACGGAGGAAGAAGGATGATTACAAAGAATGCAAAACAAAAATCAGGTCAACCCTCAAGATGTGTGCAAGAATAAACACAGAAACTACCTTACTGCTTAATCCTTGTCCTCTCACCTGTAGTAAGAAATGAGAGCTTAAGGCCTGTAAAACAGGCTAAGGCTTAAGGCCTAAGTGGGAAAAGCCAAGAGAACAGGAGAATAAGTGGAAAAAACCAAGTTAACAGAAACTAGCCTGTGAACTTATGACCTAACTGAAACTGGCACGGAGAAAGTGCTGATACTGCAAGCAAACACATTTCCAAAAAAGTACTAATATGCAAATCTTACTAAAAATACACAACAGGTGCAGAAGGCACCAAGACATCCTGACACCAAAGAGATAACTGACTCCCTAAAATGACACTTTGATGAATAGAAATGTCTAAAAAGGTGATAAATGGAGTTGTTTTGCCCAAATCATCCAATTAACGGTAAAGGGTGGTATTAGACTACATCAAGAGGGTGGCAACTACCTATGTCGAAGGGGGCAGAACGAAATTGTCTGAAAGTGTATAAAAGAGGGTGTCAGAGGCAACGACTTTGTCCAGCCTAGGGGATAACGGAAAGTTCTGCCATTGGGCCGTGTCCATTGTAACGCCACATATAGGAAGCTGACCCATAGATACTCTGTAGGTTGCTTCTCATTGTGCCACACGCAATAAACCTGGCCCAGGTGCCTTCATTGCTCAGCTAATCCGTGGTTGTGTCGATTCATTCGATCGTGAGTGCCATCTCAGTTCCCTGCATAGAGCTGGGACAGCACCTACACAGGGACACGCACGCACCCTACACTGACAAGCACTTCCACCGTTAACAACACAGACGACACCACCCATTTGCTACTCCACCCTGGTAATCATATCCCTTGATACACCTTGTCTTGGTTTAGGGCTTAATTCTGCAAACATCTATGCACACAAGTAATTTAATTCAATGGGACTCCTTATATGACACAGTCATATGTGTGTTTGCAGGATCGGGCCCTAAGGTTCTAATAAGCTCTTAGAGGTATGGTCAGCATCTTATACATGTAGTATCAAAAACTTCACTAAGATAATTTTGATAAAATTTCTAAACAGGACATTGTCAAGGCTGACAGGATAATTAAGCCTATCATAAAAAAAATCACAATTTTATCACAATTGAATTTTGATTTTAGATTTCAGCCCTCTACAACAAGAGCTATGAGCACACATAGCTAAAAATACAGGTAGAAAGATGGCTGAGTAAGATAAAATCTGAATGATATTTGGATCCAAAAGTCCTGCCATCCAGGCAAAATTTATATTTGTCAAAGCTTATGAAAAAAAGGACAAAAATGTGAGCCATAGTACAAGGTGCAGGGGAGAGATCATCATCATCATAGCATACAAAAGACCTTAGACAGAGCAAGTCATCCTCCAGAGATCAAAGTGGGAGCACTGAACTTCTTCTATTCCAAACCGGTCAATTCCAGCTCCTCTATCCTCCTTCCCCTTGTCATACATTCTCTTCTTCTGAACAACACTCAGTCCAATTCTTGTTGCTTTATGTATTTCAACTTCTCTTGCCCTGCTCTCATGCAGTCACCACTTTTCAACCTCTGACTCATCAGCTTCTTTTTCCTCCCTGTATAAACACATTTTGATTTTCTTCATTTTAAAATACTTGATCCTTTCTCCCCCTCATACTATTACCCAACTTCTCTTCTCTTCTTCACCTCCTGAACACTGAATGTGTTGTCCACAACAGCTGACTGGAGTTTCCTTTTTCCAATTCCATTCTTGGTTCTTCTGAAATCTGGTTTCCACCCTCATTAAAGACAAGGGGACTTCGGCTCTAAATGTTTGTATCAGTTTTGAAAATAGGACTTAGGCATTTTAAAAGTATTTTTCCCATATTTCAGGCTGTATGTTTCCTCTTGCTTAAATCAAAGGGATTAAACTATAAGAAGTATCCTATCTAACACAGACTGTATATTCTTAGAATAAGTGTGCACTATCCTGCTTAATATTTATGCCTTTTTTTTTGTTTGTTTGTTTGTTTTTGTTTTCTAACTTGAATAAGCCAAGTTTTATGTAAGACAACTTTGGAATTAGTGGCTGTTATTTTATAAGAGGCCTGATTCATTCCATTACACTAGTGTTACACTGGTGTAACTCCACTGACTTCAATGGATTTATATCAGCATAAAATGAGTGTGGTAGATTGAAAAAGCAAACCCAAGAAATCCAAGCTGTTCTCAGGGAAAAGAAAAACCAAATCCAGGAGTCAAATCAGCCTATATAGGGCCAGAGGAAACCACCTAAATACACATCAAAGACATGAGAACTAGAAGTCTACATCCAAAATGAAATTTTAATTTGAATCACAAAGAAAGACTGAAGGCCAAATGGGATGCCAGAGACTGGTGACCTAAAGAAACCTGCTATAATGTAAATTTATTAATCATTTTGTGCATTAACACACGCAAGGCACAGGGCCACTTACGGGTATAAAGAGCAGGATTCTTGTACACATCAACCTGCTGTTCATTCAGAAGTATTGAATCAGCAGGTAGAGTGTAGATATTTGAATTGTATGGCCCTAAACCAAAATGGAGCTAGTAGGTCTAATTTAAGGACTATCAGTGTTAAATCAATCCAACTTGTAATGGAAATATTACTCTCAATTGAAAATTGTGTTTGTTATATAAAAGGGCCCATTCTAATATTTTATGACATGCTAGAAGTGTTTTTAAATAAGTTGAGTAATAATAAAATAATACCAAACTTAGCAACCTAAAGATACAATGTTCAACTTTATGTAGTTATCTTACCAGTACGTTCTGCATGTTGAGGTTTCCACTGTTGAAAAAATAGAAGGAATTGATACAAAGAACAGTCACAAAATAATTTTTTGCACAGTTTTTTCTGCCCACATCTGCCTTTATTTATCTTAGCTATTCATCAGATCTGTCCAGGGAATTTATTGGGACATTAAACAATCCTGGGTACCTTTACCCAATCCTACATCCCATCTATGTCATTATTTCATTCCTAAAGCTCTCATTCAATTGGACAAGGCAAAATCCAGATTAAAAGCTACCTTCATATCAGCATTTATCTAATTTGTCCATACTCCTGTCAGTCCCATTTCTGTTTTCTCCCCCAAACTCTGATCCCTTTACCTCTCTCAAACATGTTTAAAAAATCTTTAAGTGACATTATTTCCCTCCCTTGGTGCCAACTCCTAACGTTTCTTCTTGTTGGTACACTGTTTCCCATTCCATCCCTGACTGGATGATTTCCAAACCCAGAATGCGCTTTCAAGAAAGCCATCAAACATCTCCACTGTGAACACTAGTGTGAGTACATATTTACACAATTATGCTCCACTGTTTCTTGTTTAGTGAACTTTCTTACAAACCAAAATTGGCTGGGACAAACATCCAAAAAAAGGAAATTAAGGTGGTCTCAATCAAAGTGAGTCTGATTTTATTAAATGAATGTTTGTAAATAATTTTTTTACAATATTTTCTTGGGTCTATATGCCTTAATAAAGATACATACCTGATTATATATGAAGTTGCTCTTTAAAGAGTCTGTGGGGTCCTGAAAAGGAAAAAACATTTTTATAAATACACATATACTTCTGGGCCGATAGAAAAATTTGGTCTTATTTGTGAATATTCTTTCGAGAATGCTACATGTCTGGTAGTCTTTTCAGAATGGGAATTCTCATTTTTCCTATTAACTGGAGGCAGATCAGATATCTGGATGTAAGCCATGCTTGGGACAACCCCAGAAGAAGAATTCTCCAGAACTGTAATTTCCAAAACTGCAAAATATTAATTATATAAAAGTAACAAATCAACTCAAGCCATTTGCAATAGAGCCAAGGAAAGATGTAAATATTTATTCTCATGAAGGAAATGGTCTTCCATTTCAGGTTACTCAGCAAGTGAGTAATGGCCAGAAAAGCTCTGGACCCTGAGAGGATTATATTGTGAAGGCCAGACTGTCAGATACAGAAGGTTCACGAAAACACATTCACATGCATAATCAAATTTTCAAATCTCTGTTTTCCTTGTGTCCAACAGTCTTTAAAGTGACATGTAGAAAGCACTTGTAAAGTGCAGTAAGCCTGACAGCCCTCTGGACTTTTAATGCACTGCAGCAGTGTCCATACAGATTGTTGCATTGCACAGCAAACTAGTGCGCTGTAGATTCACACCCTGGCTTGCCACACAGTAATGTCATGTATAGCCCTAAGACTGCACCTATAAACTCAAGTCTTTGAATGTGAGTTACGTTGGATTTCTGCATGTTCACTTTCAGGCCCAGCTTCTAGAACAGGTAGAGGCTATAATTATGGCATCTGTCACCCGATGAGGAGTCCTTCTTTGAACTAGCCAGTTGTCCAGGTAAGGATATACCAAGATGTTCCTTTTTCTTAGATGTGCCGTGACGACTATTATCACCTTTGTATAAACCCTTGGTGCAGTGGATAGTCAGAAGGGTATAAATCGCTACAGAAAATGCCTGTGGCCTACCATGATCCTTAGGTACCTCCTGTGCAATGGAATTATAGATATACGGAAGTACACATTTTGGAAGTCAAGAGATGCAAACTTGTTCCCTGGATCCAGAGAGAGAATTATCGAGGCAAGTACGACAATCCCGAACTTCAACTTGCATATGAATGTGTTGAGCTTTCTTAAGTCCCAGTTGGGTTGTCATCCTCCTTTCTTCTTTGGAATAAGGAAATATGTGCTTTAGAACCCTTTTGCTGGTACTTTAAAGGTACCCTTTCTATTACTCTAGAGAAAACAGCCAAGAGGACTTCTTGGTGTAATAGGTCCTCATGAGATGGCTCGCTGAAAAGAGCCAGGAAAGGTGGGGTGGGAATAGGCACAGTGTGAAATTGGATAGAATATCCTGTTGTAATCTTATCATGATCCCTTGGTCCGAGGTGATGGAGGATCAGGCATGCCTTAAAAGGAACAAATGGTTTCCAAAGGAAGCGTCAGTCATTCTGGATGCCAACGGGTAAGTTTGCATCTCTTGACAGTCCCATCAAAACAAATGTTTTGGCTCTAATGCAGACTGTGTTAAGTAGGCTTCAGAGGTCTTTTTTATGGAAATGAGAGGAGGCTCTCATTGGGATGCTCAGGCGATTTTTGATGAAAGAAGGAAGGTGGAACTGGTCTCTTTGGGGCATACAGTTGCTTCCTGATGCTTTTTTGTTTAGGGGCAGGTATACAGAATCTGAGACAGCTAAGAGTCACTCTAGAATACTTCAACATGTGAAGGGCGTCATCTGTCTTAGAGCTGAACAATTTTGATCCCTCAAAGGACAAATCCTCTACTGTAAATTGGACCTCCTGAGTGAAGCCAGATCCTGCAGCCAAGACATCCTTCTCATTATGATTGTGGTGACCATCAATAGTGAAATGGTGTCTGCTGCATCCCAAACCATCTGAAGGATGGTTCTGGAAATCAACTGTCCTTCATTTACCAAAGAACACTTTTCCCTTGCATCTGGAGGCAGTTTGTCTTGAATACTGCAAATTTCTCATAGTTCAAATAATCATATCTGGCAATGAGGGCCTGATAATTTGCAATCCTAAAGTGCATAGTACCCATCTAATATGATTTATGGCCAAATACATCCAATCTTTTTGGATCATGTTCTTTTGGTGTAGTCTTATTTTGCTGATGTGACTTTTCATCAGCAGCTGTCACTACAAATGAAGATGGTTCTGGATGCATGTAAAAGAACTCAGCTCCTCTTAGCAGGAGTTGGTATTTCTTGTCCACCTTGTGGAGGTGAGGGCTGCTTTGGCTGGGTCTACCATATTACTTTAGCTGGATCCATAATAGGCTCATTTACAGGGAGGTCTATTCTGCCAGATTAAGTCAATTCTAAAATATCCATCATTTTACAAGTTGGTTCCTGAACTTCCTCCATTGGGATTTGTAAGAAATCAGATTCTTCAAGAGGTCTTGAAACTCCTTAAAGTCAGCCAACTAGAGTGTAGTGGAACGGACCAGTGCCTCATCTGAGGGTGATGATGAAAGAATAGTGGGACCAAACAAATCACCCAGATTAGATGAGATGTCCCCTATTAAGTCCTCATGTTGGGAGGCAAATTGACTTGATTGTAACTCAGGAGCAGCCTGAGCAGCTGTAGGTTGAGGAGCCTTGGATGCTGAGGTCTGTCCAGGTAATCGCCATTGCTGTGTACTTTGGTGTATGGTGGCACTGGGTGTCTCTAACTGTGACACCAAGTACCTCCATGGCTCAACTATCCATAACTAAATCTACTGCCTTGAAGTGCTTTGGAATACTCCTTCTCATCATCATCTTGGGTAGTGCCAAATGAATGTTGGGGAATGGAGTGCTCCCATATGTACTACTCATCATGGATGTCTCCTCCACTTTCCTTGGTCTTGCATAGGACTTCAAGGACACCTTTTGAGACCAATACTTTGGCATCTGCCAAGCTGAGCACTGACCTTAGTACCCTACTCTGTAGTCACCAGTTCTTTAACCCTTGATGCCTCTGTGACCCTTCTCGGAGCTATGGGCTGCTTAAGAGTTCAGTCTTCTGGAAGACTGTCAGTACATTGAACATCATCGGTACTGTTTACTGCTGAAGAGCCAACAGATGAGATGGTGCTGTGTCATCTCCAATGAACAATGCCGATGTAGTCGGTGCCGACGTTATCAATGCTAGAAGGTGTGGTGCTGGAGGTTCCAGTACCGATGTAGAAACGGGGACATCAAATGCACCAATCTCTGAGATGTAGAAGGAGCTTGTAGTGGTGACATATGAGAAAACTCATCAGTGTGCCAATGCTGTGCCAAAGGCTCAGTACTGCGATGAGGTTGAGCTTCAATAAAAACCACACAGGGCCATTCAGTCTCAGAGGCAAAGCAGTGGGGAGAAGCCACTCTTCTTTTCAAGGATATCTCAGTTGGCAATTTACTTCTAGAACTCCCTGTGCCTTGTATTTTTCCTGACAATGGTTTCTTGTCAGATCTTGTAGCCAGGGCTGTGGATGAATTTCTGGAGGCTTGCGAACCATCACTAGCTCTCTTAGGCGTAGGAAGATCACAGACAGGAGGGTCATGTGATGCTGGCCTCATAAACTTGCCCATGAGGTAGATTTGGAGCTAAGCTTCCCTGTCTTTGTGGGTCCTGCTGGTAAAGAACTTGTAAATGGCACATTTTCTGGGAATGTGCAATTCCCTCAAACAAAACAAACATTTTAAGTGCCCATCATCAACAGGCATAGCTCCTTTACATGAAGGATTTAAATCTGGGAGACTTGATTGAAGCCATCCTGGTCTTTTATCTAGTTAGAAGTTCACACTTTCAGACCACACATATTTTCAGTCCAGTCGATACGGCTCACTGGCTAAGGATCACCAGAGCACAAAGTATTCTCATTCAAGAGACTGTCCATATGCACATCCCAGTACTAGAAAGAATTTATTACTGGTAAAATAATAAAATAATAATAATTACTGGTAAAATAATACCTAACCTTACCAAAAAAATAACACGATGCCACCAGGCAAGTACTAACTAACAACTTCACTAACTACAGTAAAACCTGCCTTAATGACCACCTCTAAAGAGAGACCACCTTTCACAAGTGACTACTTGTAGAAGACACAGAATGTTTTCCCCCTAAAATTTAACTGAAAAGCAACAACCTGTCATCTGTGACCAGTGACCACATTTTCTTACCCTCATCCATAAAAACAAACCTGTAGGGGAAACTGATCTTCCTTTCTTCTGTGCTTCTGCTGGCAGTGGCACTGACTTCCGAGCTGGGCACCCACCAGCAGCCACCGTTTTCCAGCCACCCAGCTCTGAAGGCAACGCTGCTACCAGCAGCAACGCAGAAGTAAGGGTGGCAATACCATACCATGCCACTCTTTTTATTTTATTAATAAACCCATCACAAGATTTTAAATACAGTACAGAACTGTATTATATAGTGTATGTAATGTTCATTTAAAAGGCGATTAAAATTAAATATGAAACATCAACAACAAAAGTAACCTTTCTGTACATCCTAAAAGTGCTCATTTTACAGCAAACCTCTGACAAGAGATCACCTCTTACAAACAACCACTTTTGCTAACGTCCATGAATGGTCGCTCTTAGCAGGTTTTATTGTATAGTTTACTTGTTGAGAAAAAGGGATGCCAGCAGCCAGCCAGCCATGCTGTCTTGAAGCCAGGTGGTGGTGAGAGGAACTGAGTGGTGGCTGGTGTGCTCTGCTCTTTTATACGCTCGATACAGGGCTCAAGGACTCCCAGATGCTGCTGGCCAAAAGACTCTGAACTCGAGCACTCACACCACATTCCTGGGTATATGGATAAATCACTTGAAGGTGAACCCCTTGTGCTCCAGTGATCATTGGCCAGCAAGCCATACTGATGGGTCTCAAAATACACATGGTTTGAAAGAGCAAACTTCAAAGTAGACAAAAGCATGGGATGTGGAAGGAGGACAGATGAGCTCAGCAAGGGTGCTCTTGCTGTCAGTCCCTAGGACTAACCTCCAGGAGGCTGGACTTCCTCAATGGGGAAGGTCCTAGAATATAGCACTTACTCCCTTCTTGGCTCCAGAAGAATCTGGATTTAAAGGCTTTCAGGACAAAGTGCAAGCCATATTGTTTAGTCATGTATTTGTATAATTATGGATGTTGAAATATGTTGAATGTGTTTTGTATAGTGGAGGTTCCTCTACTGTGTCGACCTTATGAGGGCATGTACAGATGCTTAGGGTTTTTTAAATTGAGTATACTGACTATATACAATAGCACTGAACATCAAATGAATGTATAAATAAATAATTACAATAAGGTAATTGTATTACATTAACATACTTGTTGGTCTGATGTTGATTGTGATGATTCTTGTACAGAAATAATTTTCTTTATGCCCACATATTGTATATACTTTTGACATTCAGAGCAAGGAGGTTTGCTGCAATAAAGAACATCATTCTCTTCTATTTTTTTTCTAAATCTGAAAAAAAAAATAGCACAATGTATTCTCTACAAAAACAAAATAAGAGATCATACTGAGTGTCCCTCATATAAATCCTAGGGCTTTCACTGACGAACCTTATTTCTGGTTAGTTGTTCTCTCTACCCCAGATTTCCCATCTCACTTTATTTTTATCTTTGAGCTTCTCATCCTTATACATATATATTTGCACTTATTATTTACAACAGTAATGAATTTATGACTTAACTGAAACCATTCCAGTCTCACTGGAGTACTCCATCTTTTCTCTACAGAGAAAATGGCCATAAGTGGCCAGTAGACCATTTATAATTACCA
Organism: Emydura macquarii macquarii; assembly: GCF_026122565.2. Lineage (NCBI taxonomy): Eukaryota > Metazoa > Chordata > Testudines > Chelidae > Emydura > Emydura macquarii. Next base: position 6,904,512 of record NW_027133667.1, read on the forward strand.
TCCTTCCCCCAGTTGCTAAGATTTATAGTCTTATTGTACTCTCAATGTGCTTTCAGGTATAAATCAAGAGTAACTCCATTAAAAATGGAGTTATATTGGGGAGCAATGTTTGTCTAGTGTATAGTTTCTCAACCTGTGGTACACGTACCCCTGGGGGTACGTGAGACAAAGGCAGGGAGTACCCAGGGGAAAATAGAGTCACAGCTGGGAGGCAGGCAGCAGCAGCCCCCTGCTTCCCACCAGGTCCCAGCTCCCAGGTGGGAGCCCAGTGGCAATCTCCTGCATCTTGCGAACCCCCTAACCCAGCCAGCACAGAAGCCTCCTCTGCCCCAGCTCTAGCTGAGCAGTGAAATTGACAACTATGACAGCCCCAGATTTCACCAGTTACCCTCTTTTCCTGCCTTTCTTTCTCTCTCTAGTCCTCCTTCCCTGTCTCTCCCTCACTCTTCCTCCTCCTCAAATCTATGGCAAAAAATTTGACACAGCGCTTTATATTCCCCAGCATTGACATGCCGCTCAAAGCCTCCTAGCTTTGGCCAACACCATCTCTAACCCAGGTACACACTTGAGTTGCGCACCCTTGGTGTAAAGGTGGTAACCCTACCCACACTAGATCTGACATCTGTCATATCACGGCCTTATATACTCAGCCCTTCTTCCAACATATGGCTCACATTCATCTGTAAATATAAAATCCCATGGAAAATTGAGTGTTGGGGTACTTATTAAAATTTTCAGAAGTTAGTACTTGCTACATAAAAGGTTGAGAAACACTAGTCTAGTGGATTGGGAGCCAGGAGATTTGGATTTTAGTCCTGGACCTAACACTGCTTACCTCTGTGGTGTTGGGTAAGTCACATAACCTTTATGTGTATGTGAACAGGTCTGCTGTCCACCACTTGGTGGTCACCACCTCTGGTGGTCACTCCATCTACTGGTCGCAGACTCTGGCGGGCATCCTGCCTAATAGTCACAGTCTCTGGCGGGCACCCCACCTCCAAGTGGCACATGCTCGGCAAGGGCAGAGGGGCATGGCCTCCGGAGCCCAAAGCTGCTCATTAACTCTTTGCTGTCCAATAAGAGGTTTATGCACCCTATCACACACCCTCTCCCTCGGATCCGGTGCCAGCGTGTTGTCTTGCAGTCCTTGTGCCTGCCCATTTCTCAAAAAATAAGTCTGTGTTTTTATGATCTTTTCCAGCCCTGTGACATATCTGGAAGCTGTAAGGTTGCAAGGAGAGATAGCTACACATAACCCTGGGGTTGGTGTCCTTCATACAATGTAGCCACGATAGCAGCACATGGTCTGTCACTAAGAGAAAGGGGTTCCCTCCCAAATATCATCTTAGGGTGTCCACAGCCCATTTTACTGTCAGGGCCTCCTTCTCAGTGTCTGAGTAGGATGTTTCTCATGGGAACAGCTTCTGATTGAAGTACAGTATTGGGTGCTCCTCTCTGTCCACGTCCTGGGAGAGCACTGCTCTGAGCCCTACATCAGAGACATCGGTTTGTAGCATAATGCTCTTGGTGAAGTTGGGATGCATGAGCACTGGCTCTCAACTAAGCTGCTCTTTCAGCTCCCAGAATGTCTTATCACAGCTTGCGGGCCACATGACCTTCTTTGGGCTGGTGGCACCACACAGATCCTTGGCAATGAACTTCCACAGTCCTTTTAGGGTTTTATTGAAGTGCTCCACTAGCCTGTCTGTCTGAGGGTGATAGATTGACGTCTTTAAGGTTTTGATTTTTAAGAGGTCACATAGCTCCTTCATCAACTTCAATGTCATATTGGTCCCCTGATTGGTTAAGATCTCCTTTGATGCCCTGACCCAGGTGAATAGCTTCAGCAGCTTGGGGGCAATGTGAGTGGCTATGCTGACTCAAAGAGGGATGGCCTCAGGATACAAGATGGCGTAGTCCACGATCACTAGGATGTACTGGTATCCAGTCGTTGTCTTGTCCAGCAGTCCCACCCGATCCATGCTGATTCTTTTAAAGGGAATCCAACCACCAGGAGGGGGACAAGCAAGGCTTTTGGAGCTTGGGGGTCTGGTCACACATAAGGCACCATGCGCAATAGTCCTCAACTTTGCTATGAATCCCTGGGCAGTAAAACCTAAAGGTTACCTGGTCAAGGGTTTTCTCTCGCCCTAAGTGCCCCCCACAGGGTATTGTGTGTGCCAGCTGCAGCACCCATTGTCAGAACTTCTTTGGGACTAGGAACTGGGCCCATATTTTTCCTGTTTGGGCATCCTTGGCCATCCAGTATAGCCTCTCTTCCTCAGCTCAAAGTGGGGCTATAATTTCAGTTACTGTGGGTCTGCCATTTCCCCATTCACACTTGCAAACTGCTCATACATCCAACTCAGCATCAGATCCTCCTGATAAAATCTAATAAAATCTATATCAGCCATCAGCAAGTCTCAGCCTTGAGGTCAGGGGGCCTTCTGCCTCCCCAGCGACGGTTCTTGTTGAGAGGGGCCCTCTCTGGGATCCTCTTCATCCCTGACTCAAGCTAAGTTTCCTGACCCCAAGGACTCAGGAGTCTTCTTCCTTCAAAGGGTCATTACCCCAAGCTTTTATAATTTCCTTAAAGTCTTCCAGATCTCAACCCAGAATCACTGGGTAAGCCAGCGCAGGGACTACTGCGACTTCCCTCATGGGGTACAGGCGTATATCTCCATGAATACACTGTATGTAGATAGTGTCTAGGTTGTCTCCTAGCCCATTCCTGACTGCCCTGAGTTCCAACAAGTTGATATGGAGACCAGTTTCCTGTGGTGACCATCTGCCCTGATTTGTGAGTGTGTGAAGGTGTGCTCTCCACCCTAACAGTGATGTGTTCACAGTCACAGCTAATATTGGAACTGAATGGATGAAAGGGATGCCTGCGCAGATACTGCGTTGAACTTTCCACTAATTCAGGGAGTTCTTCACCTGGAGGGGAACTGTAAACTGTTTGTCCAAGCTGTTTCTGGCTGAGGAATAGGTCCTCCTGCACCAGTCCTGAAAGCAGCAATAGCATAATTTTGCATGCTCAGTCATGAAGGTGTAAATTGCCATATGACCCTGGAGCTGCAAACAGTTCCTTACTGTAGCATGGGGGCTTTCTTGGATTGTCCCAACCACCTTGAAGGCCCTGGCTGCCAACAAATATAAATATGCCCCTATGAATTGTATTCTCAGTACAGAGGCTAACTTGGAATTCTTTACATTTAGCAGGAGATCCAACTCCTGGAAGAGGAAGAGAGATGTCTAGGTGGAAGTTAGTACTGCTTTGTAAGAACAGGCCTTGAGTAGCCAGCCATTAAAATATGGGAAGACTAAAATTGCTTCTCACTGATGGTAAGCAGTCACTACTGTTAAAACCTCTGAGAACACCTTTGAGGCCAAAAAGAGGTTTACAGGAAGTATTCAGCATTGAAAATCATCCTGGCCCATGGTGAAGAGCAGGTATGTCCTGTGTGTTGGATGTATTGCTACATGGAAATAGGCTTCCTGTAGGTTGAGGGCTAAAAACTGATCTTCTGCCTCTAGAGAAGGGATTTTAGCTGCCAGAGTCACCATCTGGAACTTCTGAGACTTCACAAATTTGTTCAGTTGTCTTAGATCTAAGATCAGTTTCCACCCTCCATTCTTCTTTGGCGTGAGAAAATACCTCGAGTAAAACCCTTTCCCCCCTTGAGGGGATGGGACTGATTTTATTGCTCCTAAACAAAAGAAGGAATGTACTTCTTGATTCAGGATAGTCTTGTGAGAGGAGTCCCTGAAGAGGGATGGGGAAGAGGAGTGGAGGGTGGTGAGAGACCTAAAGAGGATGGTGTAGTCCAATATTATAATCTCCGTGACCCATTTGTCTCTTGTAATAAATAGCCAGGCCCACTGGAAATGGGAAAAGCAGTCTCCAAAAGTAGGCAGCTGGGCTAAAGGTTGCAGCTTGCAAACTAGAGATAAGGGAGGACTTGAGTCCTCAACCAATCTGTCAAAATTGCTGTTTCGATAATGATTGGGTACTAGCTGAAGGAGGATGGGAAGCTCTTTTCCTCTGGAATCTATGTTTTTTTCTAGCGGGTTCAGTAGTTCTGTGAAAACCAGAGAACAGAGTCAGGTATGATCTCTGGGCAGTATGAGACCTGCTAAATCTCCTCTTGTTCGTAGGAAAATATATACACAGAGACCTCAAGGTGGCCCTGGAGTCCTTCAGCATGTGCAGGGACTCATCCATAGTTCCCGAGAAGACTTTCTGACCATCAAATGGGAGGTCCTCAACCATATTCTGAACCTCTCTCAGGAATCCTGACAACTGAAGCCACGATGCCATGCACATGACAACTGCTGTGGATGTATCTAGGCTATGCATCTGCAGAATCCAAGGACACTTGGAGAGAGGTTCTGGTTAATAACTGACCCTCTTTAATGATGGTCTGGAAATGTTCTCTATGCTACTCTGGAAGATGTTCAATAAAGGATGCAAAGCTGTTGTAATTTGTGTAGTCATACTTGACCATGACCACCTGATAGTTTGCGATCTGAAATTGGAGCATCACAGATGAGTATGCCTTCCGTTCAAAAACGTCTAACCTTTTCTGGTCCTTGACATAAGGAGCAGTCCTGGAATAATGCTGTCTACCCCACTCGTTTACAGCATCCACAACCAGGGAATTAGGTGAGGGTTTGGAAAACAAAGATTCTGAGTGCTTGGGGGAAAGATAATTATTTCTTAGCCATCCATTTACAAGTTGGCAATTTGGTGACAGAAATTTGCCACACACTCTTTGCTGGATTCAGAAGCACTTCGTTAATTGGTAGTACAACCTAGGTGGGTGTCACCAACTGCAAAATATCCAGGAGTTTGTGATTTTAACATCCTCAAGAGATATCTTCCTCAAGAGATACCACCACCCCCTTCGCAAGATCCTGAAATTGACAAAAATAATCAGCCATCAGTGGTGGTGGAAGCATGACTGCCTTGTCCAGAGATGGAGACAAAATAGAGGTTTATGGGGTAGCCTCTCTGTCTGTCCTAACTTCCTGTTCTTCAAAGGTCTCCTTGTGTTGTGTTTGGTGGAGGAGACTGTGTGACCGTAGTTTACTGGTGCAGTGGAGCTGGAGATCCGGCAAATCACTGCCGATATGCCACCCAAAGATCCCAGTATGGCTATTGGGGAGCACCATACAGAAGAAAGGATGGTACCTAGGACATCACATCATGACATGGATGGAGGTTCTTTGTCAAAGTATGGGCTCCTGCAGTGATATGGAGGAGACTGATTGAATGTCTCCTTCATTTTCCTCGTTGTCTTCTAATAGGGTGAGAGGGTAAAAGGGGGTAGTAGTAAAGGGTGGAGAATCCTGCAGTACCAGGAAGCACTGCTAATCCAAAGACTGGGGTCTCGGTACTGAGAGTTGTTTGGTACACATAAGCAGTGGGGACTCTGGCTCATCTAACAATGACAAGTCCCTGGAGTAATGGCATTCCTGTTGTACTGAGTGAGTCGGTTCCAATGCAGCAGTTGACTAGGACAGTACCATCAGGAACAAAGGTGTGTGCTTTGATTTTGTCGGTACCAACGGAGTCAAATGGAAAGGTACCGTTGGTAGGTCTGATATAGATGGTGCTGATCTGGAGGAGGATGATATTGGGGTCCTGCCAATGCTGTGTTTCTCCAAAGTGCTCCAGGATCTCTCTGCTCCACTGGTACAAGAGAAAGAGTCTTACACTTCCATGGGACCAAGTCAAGAGATCGAGGCTTCTGACACTGTAGATCTAGCAGGAGATTGGGACTTCTTGGGAGCTGGTTCCTTGTGGTGGGAAATGGAGTTCCTCTTCTTCAGAGACTTCCCTGAGTCATCTGAGATTTTCCCCTTTTTAGGCAAGACCTTAGCCAAAGTCGAAAGCACTGAGGGTGGTCTCCTGACCTGACTCAGAAGTGGGTCGAAGGCAGTGCTCTATCAGCAGCAGCTTCAGTTTGGTCTCCCAATTCTTCCAAGCTCTCGATTTTAGAGTCAGGCAAACGTTACACTTTTGGGAGATGTCTATGGTATTGGACTCTCCCAAAAAACAGATACACTTAGAGTGGTCGTTGCTGATTGTGATAGCATCCCGACAAGAGAGGCAGCATATGAAACCTGGCAAGCCAGGTATGCCCAGCCAGGCCAAATAAGCTCCCCAGAAAAACTGTGGGAGAAAAGAGGAGAGGAAAAACTGAAACCACTCACAACCATCTAAATAAATCTATACTAAAAGCAACTAATACTAACTAGAAACACTAAACTAACTAACCAACAACTACAAAACATGCTGAGGCATGCACAAGGCAGACACGCTAGAGCTCCATCTCAGGCCAAGGTGGTAAAGAAGTAACTGAGGGTGGTTCACCCAGGCAGGCCTATGTACCCTTGGAGCATGGCATGAGGTTGTATAGAGTACATGCACAGGTCAAACAGACACTGCTAACAGAAAATCTCCGATCAAGGATTTGAGTGGCACATGTACACCTGAAGTGGAGCACCCACAGAGATGCTACTTAAAGAAGAAATGTCTGTTTTGAAGGGCAGGAAAATTCCATAATTCTAGTGTATCTGAACCTCAATTAGTCTTAATCTGCTCCTAATAGAGCTGTTTGCCTATTGCTAAGGCAGTAGCAATGCCAGCCAAAGCATCTTCTCTCCTTCTTCTCCAGTACTTAAGTGCCTGGACAGGGAATACTGCCATCTGCTTGTTGCTAGGCAATGGAAGCAGAGCATTCTCATCCCAATATGGCCAGTTTCTGCTATCAACAGATAAGTAGCACTGCTGCCCTCATCAGTCCCCATACATACAGATTTAAATAACTCACCAGCTGCTACCATTGCCACCAATATCCTCAGGGCATCCAACTGTCACTACTGTTGCTACCCTAAGGATCAGCTGATGCTGCCAGACAAATCTTTCACAAGGTGCTGGGAGCTACATGTTGTGGGGAGAAGGTAAGCATGCTGGGTAACTGTGCCTGAAGGGTGGAACAATGAGGTGTCAAGGAACATTTTTTAAGAAGACTTTGTTAAAATTTTGACAGCATATTACTGTGCTTGGAGATGTAGACCATTAGTATTCTTAGGGAGATAAATTACTGGATAGACACCAGGTGAGGTGGTCAAAGGTGCATGTTATATGTAATTTATAAGAGGGCTCCACAATTAATCATATGGATATTACCACTACAGTAGTATATAGTTCCCTAATGAACTTACCTAAAACCACTGACTTACTTTTAAACAACAACAACAACAACAAATAATAATAATAATAATAACCTGAACAGTAGAGCATTTGCTTCAGCATGGATAAGAACAGGCCTTTTTGCTGTTCCTGGCTTGTTTTTGTTTTGTCTACCTGCACAAGGCAAGTTTGCATATACTGCACCAATCGGATATCCATTATAACCTGCTCCAAACTAAGAAAAAAAATTAGCAGAACCTAACAGAGCTGTAAATTAACAATAATGACTAAGAAAAATAAGACATATATCATTATAGTTTAAATCAAGAGAAATACAGATACATGCAATCCCCTCTTCCCAGACACACACAACAACTTCCATGTTTAAGAAAAGTTTGTAATATACAATAGTTACATCACATTTATTTCTCAGGGATATTTGCTGCTTAAATACTCAATCACTGCCTACCATCAAGACCAGTTATTTCTTACATATACATCAGTCTGACAATCCTATATGGTGTGGCTCTGCTACTGTGTGTCCCGCACTTTTCTCTTTCCTGGAGGGTCAGGGTGCCAGGTGTTGCCCCTATTTCCAGGTGTTGGCCAGCCCGGTAATGCCCAGTGGGGAAAGGGGGCAGGGGAAAGGGACCTGAGCCCGATCTCTCCTCCAGGTTCCAGGCCAGGGGTAGATACATTACTGCAGCAAGTGACCAGCCAGATAGCAGTGGCAAACTCTTGAGATACCAGTACTGGTACACTTATTAGTTAATGCACAGGAGAGAATGAAAATTAAAGGAAGGGCATGAAATATTCACCATACTTACAAAATATCCATTCTGACTGTACAATATGCAACCCACACCTCGATCTGGATCATCTTTTATAAGAAAAAAAGAGTATTTCATATCAATGCAGTGGTTAGATTTTAATATTATACAGTGGTTTAAGATGTAACATTTTAGAATATTGAAACAGAATATATAAGTAGATTGATCGGTCTAAACTACCACAAGAACTTCTACAAGACATACGCTATGTTAATACCTTATCTACATAGAGACATCTACACTGTTACTATGGAGAGGCATTATCATCATCAAGTACAAAAGAAAAAGCATATTTCATAACAACACAACAACCCAATACAAGTTATTCCTTGATTAGTAATCTCAAAATCTAACATAATACAAAACCCTAAGACATAAAACATTATATGTACATATTAATTGTTGATGACCTTCAACTGAAAGGCCACTTGCATACATAGTTTTACCACAAACTGACAATTTTATACACTTTTCCTGGTAAACTACATATGCAAAATTACTCCAAAGAAATAAGGATTGTAAGTAATTTACCAAAAAATGTATCGATTGAAATATATTAACTGATCATTTTCATTTGACAGTATCGTAAGAAAATATTCAGAGGCCAAAATCATGAAAATAAAAAATATCTAAATATAAACATTCGCACAGATGTACAATCCAAGGAATCAGAATTTTGGATGCTGTGTTGTGATGAAATATGCATTTCTTTGTGCTTGATAAAAAAAACTTTTGTTCATGTTTATTAGGTAGAAAGTGTAAGCTTTACTTATCATTCCTTTCTTTTAATTGCTTAGGTTTCATAAATGATATTAGGTAAGGGCATGGTTGTCACTTAGAATCATATAAGATTAGGGTTTGAAGGGACCTCAGGAGGTCATCTAGTCCAATCTCCTGCTCAAAGCAGGACCAACCCCAACTAAACCATCCCAGTGAGAGCTTTTCAAGCTGGGCCTTAAAAACCACTAAGGATGGGGATTCCACCACCTCCCTAGGTTACCCATTCCAGTGCTTCACCACCCTCCTAATATCCAACCTAGCTCTCCCCCACTGCAACTTGAGACCATTGCTGCTTGTTCTGTCATCTTAGCAAACTACATTGTTTTTAAACAAAGCTTTTTGGGTTTGAAATATGATAGTGTGGTTCAAAATATACAGTTGCAATTTCACTTGCTCTAATTTGAGTTTAAATCTATTTTGGCTCAAAGGTAGTACTGGATATGATTTCTATAAATATAATATATCTTGTTGAAATGAAAAGTTATTCATTAAGCTCCTTGGCTGGGAAAGCATGCCAATTCTTTTATTATTCACATACATTATGAAGTATTTGGCTTAGCTCTAGCTAAATTTATTACGAACAAAAAATACCTGTTTTTTCATATTTGCTTGCTATTTTTCTATATTTTCAGCATACTTACCAGATCTTGCTGCTAAAAGATAACAAAGCTGCAATGCATGTATGTGCATTTTTTTCACACCATCCTCTTCGTTTTTTTCAAATTCTCCATGGTCACAATGCAGTAAACAATCAAGGCAAGACAATGCATCCTTCATTTGCTCCTCACATATTTTTATATGGCCTTGCATATTAAGCAATGAACATATATTTTCCACGTTTTCAGGGACAGCCTTAGTATAGAAGGAACTGCAGTCTGTGCACCTGTGGTTTTTGATTCTCTTTGAAATCCTAGATGCAGTGTCAACGTCTGTGATTGGTAGGAAAACACTGCTACTTATATGACTTCTGAGAAACATTTGGTCAACTTGCTTAAGATCTTCCTTAACTGCTGAATCTTCCCCTTTTAGTTCTGGAGACATTGGCCAGTAATAGACAGAAGACACTGATCCTAAAGGTGAACATTTAGACTGATTTACAATACAATTCAAACAGATAGGATCATTAACGCCTACAATTCTTGATAACAATGATGGGCCTAATTCTCTGTTGCAGTACAGCCAGTGCATGCAACACTATTTGTGTATTCTAGTCACAAAGTTAATGTACCTGGCCACAGAGAATATTCCGGCCCGAGTGTAGAGAGATCCTTGGATGGTGGAGAATTACTGTAACTACTATAGAACTTCTCCTGCCTGTGGTCAGTAGAGAGAGCATGGCTGAGAAAAGGAGTCATGGCCAGGTTAGCCCTACATCATCAGCAGCGGGAAGGTATAAAAGCAAGCTTTGCATCACCAACTTGAGCTGTAGCATGTGGTGGTTGGGAACAGGGGAGCCGAGAACAGCGAGCTATATATTTTGAACTTGCTTCATAAGTGGATCCTGACACAAACTCACATTACATGACATGAAAACTACAATTTATGACCATTAGCCTGCAAATCCTTCCCAGGCAAGTAGTTTCACCGATTTCAAAGGGGCTACTTACATGAAGAAAGGATTACTTGTGTGAGTCAGGATTTGCAGGACTGAGCTCTATAAGATAACATGATTTTTTCAAACCTGATATTCAGTATGGGCTTATTTCTGATCTCCTTATTCAGAAAAACTCCCATTGACTTCAATGAGTTGGTCAGTATATTATTTACCTTGAATGAGAAATGTAGTACAGGTGGAGCAGGGTTTCCTGGACAAATACACAGTGCAGTTACTCAAAGAACGGGGAACATTCAGCATGACATGCTGCACAGCATGTAAGTTTTCTCTGGAGCAGCTCATTGCCACCACTTTGTGTACTTTGTCTGACTCACATACAACAATCCCAGTTTTGTTGAACTGAAAGAAAACAATGTGACTTACTATTTGTGTCCAAATTTTATTTTAAAAAACAGCCTCAATGTTTACAGATTTTGCTACACTGTATTTAAGTATATTGATTCTTCAATCCTAATAATCTTTGGCTCTTAATTTTTATTTCTGCTATATCAGTCCTATGAATATTTATTTGCTTGTTCATTATTCTTATTAATTCACTATCTTTACATGAGTATGCTGTTTCTGAATGGACCCAATCAGGCTTCCTATGAAGTCACTGATGAAACTCCAAGTAACTTCAAGCAAGCAAGATAAATTCACAGTTTTCTAAAACACTCTCAAGTGAAATTTATGAGCATGAAAAAGGAAGTGTGACTTTTTGAGGGTTCTAAATCATTTCTACCAGGGTCCATTGTCAGCATTGCTTTAGCTGTGATGGATATAGTAAGGCAGAGGCATCAATGCTATTGATTAGACTGCAAGCTTTTTGGATGAAAGACTATGTGTATGTATACCTGTATGTTTATACAGTGCCCAGCACAACAAGGCCCTAATCCTTCTGGGTGGCTTTGGATGCAAATAATAGATAACAATATTATCAGACAAAGATTTTCTATGAAGTTAGTGTATAAATTAAGCTCAAACAAATTCACTTTTAAAGGTAAAATTCTAGTTTTCTCTTTGGAGGAAGTAACTGGAATAATCTACCACACTGTTTCTCAACCTTTTAAGTAGCAAGTACCCCCTAACTTCTGAAAAATTTAATAAGTACCCCAAACACTCAATTTTCCATGGGATTTTATATTTACAGACTAATGTGAGACATATGTTGGAAAAAGGGCTGAGTATATAAGGCCGTGATGTGACAGATGTCAGACCTAGTGTGGGCAGGGTTACCACCTTTACACCAGGGGTGCGCAACTCAAGTATGTACCGGGGCTAGAGGTGATGTTGGCAAAAGCTAGGGGAACATAAAGCACCGCGCCAAATTTTTTTGCCACAGATTTGAGTGGAGGAAGGGGTGAGAGAGGGACAGGGAAGGAGGGTAACTGGTGAAATCTGGGGTTGTCACTCAATCCAAGCTGGGGCAGAGGAGGCTTCTGCGCCAACTGGGACCCAGGGATGCGGGCAGGCGGCTGCTGCTCATTTTCAAGCCGGGGCACGGGAGGCTGTCCCTTGGCTCAGAGCCAGGGCACGTGCCTGCCACCCAGCTGCGAGCCCAGCTCACAAGAGCAAGAGGCTGCCACCTGGGAGCTGGGACCCAGCAGGAAGCGGGGGGCTGCTGCCTGCCTCCCCCAGAAGCTAGCTGCTGCCACCTGCCTCCCAGCTGGGAGCTGTGACCGGGTGGGAAGCAGGGGGCTGCCGCCCGCCTTCCCCAGAAGTGGGGGATGCTGCTCGCTTCCCAGCTGGGAGCTGCGACCAGGCGGGAAGTGGGGAGCTGCCGCCTGGCTTCCCCAGAAGTCAGCAGCTGCCACCCACCTCCCCTTCACTCTATTTTTTCCCCACATACCCCCTGCCTGTGTCTCACGTACCCCAGGTTGAGAAACTATAATCTACCCTAAAGTGTTTCATATGTTATTCAATCATCTTAAAGTACAGTGGCATACTAGTTAATCTGGCCCATTATGCATAGGAAGGATAGAAAGCGATCAATAACAATAATATTTCACACATAGAATGTTTTACATTTTAAAATCTCTATACAATATGAATTAATCTTCACAGCACCCCTGGGAAGTAGGCAACTAAGCATTATCATCTCCATTTAGCAAATAAGGAAACTAAAACAGAAGAATGATATACACTAGCCTTTTTCCAGAAATCTTCCACCACTGTACTACCATCAGGTATGTTAAGAATTATGGTATATTGATATTGTGGCTCTGAATTTTCACGTCTCAACTGTTAACTAATAAGGGAACTGCGTTGTTTATGTAACGGTTCATCAGCTCACTGGCTGAAAACTAAATGGTATTGATTACTGTCTGGTACCTATTAACTGATATTATCTATGATTTTAAGAGTTCATCACCTTTTATTGGAAAGAAACACCTCTTCGCAGTTATATCTCATTACATACCTTTTCTGACGGGCTAACACATATTGGAGAATTCTCCATATGAAGAGCTAAAAACATACACATGTCTTTTTTCTTTCCTAAACGTGTGGCAATCTTGTAACCTACATAGTTTCAAATAAAGAAAAAGACATATTTAATAGACATATTCTAAAAGAGCCCCAAACCATGCTGTTAAAAAGACACTATCAACAGTTGTAATGGAGGTAATTTATTGAGCCCCTATCATGAAAAAACACACTTGGGTGAAAACCTGGCACCACTGAAGTAAATGAGACTAGGATTTTACATTTGGGCACCTTCTAACTATAAGGGCAGGTAAGCTCTGAAACAGGCTTCTGTGATGCTGGAAGACCAAGTGCTGCTCACATCTAGGTCCCTAGACCTCATTGAACAGTGACAAATGCATAGCTGGAAACCAATCTGGCTCACCTGTGTGTTAGCATTCTTAAAACAGATGTTAAGTTTATAAGAACATGTTTAGTGATGGACTTTATTAAATGCTTGTGAGTGGCTGCATGCATTCATCTCACTTGTAATATATGTATCCCATGTTATAAAGTAATATATAAGTATTTGCTTTGTAAGTATGAAAGCATATGCTATGAAACTACAAACTCCTCCCCCCACGACCCCAGTCAGGAGCGAAGCATTACCAAGTGTGATATATTAGTTTACCACAAAAATGTCATTTCCTCCCCAACAAAACAAGGCCTATAAACACCAGACAAAACATCGTGGAACATCAGTGGATGAAAGACTTTGTTGATTACTTCCCTCACACCAACAAAGTGGATACATACACAAGCCCTCATCCCATCGCAGCTTAAAGGCTGGGGGAAGGGAATAAATCCATGTTAAAGAGATATTGTTATCACTATACTGCTTGGAAATTGGAGAGGGCACTATTTCTAAGTATAAGGAAGGGATCCCCAAACTGCTTAGCTTAAGTTACCCATAAAGGACATATGGAGCTTGCATATTCCAGCAGCTACTATTATCTGCCCCCCGGGAGTACCCCAAAGTAGCATCGGAGTCTGAGGCTCTGGCCCTGAGACTAGGGGGAGTGGTGTCCCAAGTCACAGGTGCTCCGTCTTTCTGGAGAATGCCCCCTCAATGCTGCCAACTTCGAGGATGATGAGGAATGCCTTCGGCGTTGCGAATGGTGCCAGTGAGCGGGGTCACACTCTGAGGAGCTAGAAGTACCAGAGAGTCATCTAGGTACCGACGGCTTTTGGCGCTGCTTGCCCCACGGCTCCATGATGGCTTCCACTGACCAGGTTTGGCGCCATTTCGGTGCAGGCAAACTCCTCGGTACTGAGCCCGACTCGAATAATCAGGTTCTGTGCTGTCTTCTTGTGGGCGAACTCTTTGGTGCCGGGTCTTCCTCTGATGATCGGATTCTACGCCACCTCATTGCAGGCGAACTCATCGGTGCCAGATCCTCTGACGAGGGCCACCTTGGTGCAGGCGAACTCTTTGGTGCCAGTGAGCAGGAACGGGAGTTGTCTGAGGGGCACTGCCTGGTGGGGGACCTCAACCGGTGCCATCTCCTGACTTGAGTTGCTCCCGGTGCCGGGGATTGACATCGGGGTCAGGATGGAGACTCCATATCCCATGTTGGTGCAGGTCGACTCAACGACACCGACCTGGAGCGACTGCTAGGGGAGCGATGCTGCTCTACCCTAGGTGACCGTCCAGCAGGGGATCTTCCTCCCCGTACCGGGGATCTCCTCCACCATTCAGGGGACCCAATGCGGGTTTCCCCTGTGACACCAGCCCCTTCTCCCTTGACAGAGGGCAGGGCGGAGGCAGCGGAGGCAAAGCCAACAAGGCTCTTGCCGCCTGAAAAGCCTCTGGCGTTGACAGCATCGGCAGGGACAGAGGGGCTCTCCCACTCCCAGGAATCAGGGGAGGCTCCCTAACCGGAGACGCAGGCACCGGAGAAAGGGTCTCCACGGATTGACCTTGCAGCTCAGTGCTCAACCCTGCCCATACTGACGGCACAGGGGAGTGTCTGCATTCCGCGCGCTGCTTCTTCTTTTTCTTCCTAGGAGCCGGGGAAGCGGCGCAGTGCTGAGTCGCGGCCAGAGCTGACAGTGCACTCTGTACTGACTCCACGCTCGGTACCAAGACAGAGCGAGTCGGCTCGGAGGCCGGGCAAAGCACTGCCTCCATAATCAAGGCTTTCAAATGGATTTCTCTGTCCTTTTGAGTCCTTGGTTTGAAAGCCTTGCAGATCTTACATTTGTCCTTTCAGTGGGCTTCCCCCAAACTCTTCAGGCAGCTGTCGTGGGGGTCACTGAGCGGGAAGGCCTTCCCGCAGGAGGCACACGGCTTAAAGCCAGATGACCAGGGCATGCCCCAGTCACGTTAAGTCCCAGCCAGGACTACCTTATTTCTAACTACACTATTAACAACTACTTAACTAAACTATCTAACTACAAAACAGAATAATCTAGTCCAAATAAGGGGAATAGTACTTGCAAAGTAAGCAAGGCTATTTCCAGCAACCGTCACAGAAGAAAGAAGGAACTGAGGGGGCGTAGGGCCGGAGCACCTCAGATACCACGGCACGTGCGCAGGGCTCCATGAGGCGCCGGAGCTGGCCCTACGGGATCAGCTAAGAGGAGGAAAAATTCCGGTAACCATGCACAGAGGCGTGCACACACCTATAGTGGAATGGAAATGAGCAAGCACTCGAAGAAGAACATGACTGATAATATGTATCCAGATAGGAAGATCAGAGCTTCATCCAGAGACATAAGAAACAGTAGATTTCTACAGCCCCTTTAAAGTAAGTTCTGTACTTTTTCCTGATTTTTGTTTTGTTTTGGAGTTTTTTGGTTTTACATAGATGGACGCAACAAACAAACACACAGCAAAAACAAAGCCCCCAGCTTTCTTCATTACTCACCAACTGGGCTATACATTGGATGAGGCAATGGTGTTGCAGAAAAAATAGTGGACTAGATCCTCAATTGATGTAAATTGGCATAGCTCTATTGTCTCCAAGGATCTGTCGCACGATATCATTGCATATGTTAAGACTGTATCATATATCACATGCACAAAAGGAAAGAGTTAAGGTTATGACAACCTCAGCTTTGGTAATTGCTGAATTCTGAGTACTACACATTACAGCCTTTATATTATTTGTAACAATGTTTTATATGGAATTTCTTATATTTACCAAACAATAACAAAAGTGTTATGTGGGACAGTTTGCTAGACATAGAATGCTTTGTTCTGCATAAGATTGATACTCACTCCACTGCATCAGTTTTACCCATTTAACTTTGTCTGGAATGTACTCACACTGCATAAGATCAGTGTAATGAAGTAGGGAATCAGGTCCAAGATGTGCAGCCTTGCCTCTGTTGATACCCAAACACAACACTGTTGAAGTCTTTCAAATGACTTCAACAGATGTTGGATTGGCCTTAAGTAAGTGCAGTTCTGAGTACGGAGGTACACACTCCAGATATAATAAAGGATTTTAGAAAAATAATTATTACTTTATTAGTGATTTAATGTTGTTCACAGTGGAGCAAACATTTGAAAATAATTTTCTATTCCAACCACTTTTTCCTTTAAATTATACTGAAAATTAATTCTTACAATTTTTCTATATCTTTCATCAAACTTATCAATGATGCTTATCACTTTGTTTGTTAACTGCATAGTTCTCAGCTCAGGAGAACTATCTTTTGTTTACTGTATTTTTCCCATCATGAGATCCCATATATATGTACATTGCTGTTTAAATAGTAAGGCCCCAGTCTTCTACTAAGAACTATATAGGCCTGTGACTTGTGGGTCCCTTTCCATAATGTGGTACTATGAGGGTCTTCTATCCTATTATTTCCTCTACAGCCCCCATCCACAGGTGCACAGCAAGAAGATGTTATTGGGATCCTGGTCTCTGACTGGAGCCCCTAGGTGCTACCACACTACAAACAAACAATAATAAAAGACCTGGGCAGCCACAAATTTTCTGCATGTTCAACTGTCAACTGTCAAATGTGTAAATATTTTTTAAGTTTGAAAATCTCTAGGTGTCATTCTCTTCTATTAATCACCTCAAAATGTAAGACAAAAGAAATACAAACCCCGTTCCATATCTTAGACTGTAAAGAGTCTCCTCCTTTGGAAAAATATTTGAGAATTTTTTCCTCTCTCTTTCTTTCATCTGATATCACTGTAGTAAAGAAAGATTGTATCATTACATTCAGAATCAAAATCATATATATATATATATAAATACAATTTAATTGTGCTTAAAAATGTGTTGTAAAACAGCATGATAAACGTTTTTCCTCCATATGAATGGAAGATACATGAACAGCAAATTATGACATGCAATATGACAGCTTCATGCTGTTTGCCAGAATAGTAATCCTTCATAAAAATAAGAGAATTGTGCCCTTCCTTGTAATTAGATCAATTCAAACATACTATCTAGTTCAGGGGGGGTCAAACATACGGCCTGCGGGCCGCATCTGGCCCGCGAACCTTTTTGATCTGGCCAGCGTGCTGCCGTAGAAAGTTCCACTTGAAGACATTTGTCTGTGCATGGCATTGCCACTTTAAGAGAGTCTTAAAGCGGCCATACCTTCCTCTGCAGAAGTCTGCTGCCGAAAAGCGGGTACTGCTCCTAGAAATCTCTTAAAGTGGCAATGCAGCCAGGGCCCATCAGGGCGAATTTGGCCCGTCACCGTCACCGAGTTTGACACCCCGATCTAGTTATTTGGTAGGAAAACAATAACATCAATATTTCAATTGCTCACAAAGCAGCAGAAAACATTCAGTAAATATTTCACACTCACTCAAATACTGCATTGTCATTTTGGTGTGTCCGCTCCATTTTCTTCTGTGCAATTAACCCCAATTTCTACTTTTCTTTTAGGAAATTATTTACTGTTGGTGACTGAAAGACACCTTACTTTGTGTATTTTAAACACGTAATTAACAAGATACTTCATATTACAGAGTAAATGTATGTTCCTTCTTACCTGTTTCTCTAAGAGAGTTTGCTTCACTGATCTTTTAAATGGCTTTTAAAAGGCAGAAGTGAAACTTAAAAGCTACTTTCAATTCACTTGTTTGTCATGATCATGTTATTTCCTGATTGTGTTGTAACAACTCCTCCTATTCCATATTGCTGTACCTGGCATTTAAAATACACAGTGTTTACTAAACAAGATGAATTCTCTGATGTAATAGAAATTCACCAGGCTAGTGCAGGTTATGAAGATAAGTCCCAAAAATGCCCTTTGAAATGATGAACCAGAGGGCACTTTATTTTGTACTTTGCCTATCTCTAGCAAAAAAATTATTTCCCTCTTTTTAATGTTCATTTGCAACTGAAAACATGAACTGGATAGCTCCTTGCTTCTGATTATGGAATGATGTACTGGAGAGGGCTTTTAAGGCTGGCAGGGGCACCAAATTTAAAAGCCCACCATTAAATTGAAGAGATGATTGGGATGTTTTCCTTGCCAGCCTCTGAACTTCAGTCCCCCTCTGCCTACTTAGAAATCCTCTCTGACAAAAATGTATTATCCATTAAAATTATATCTGAAGAGCTTTACCTATGGAAAACACCAAGTTGCAAAAAGTGTGTGGTATTCCTAAAAGGTGTCCACTACCTTCACCCATCAGGATACGTACATTAGGTCTTTAAAACTGTAGCAGGAAGTTGCCAAGAGGAAGAGTTAAAAAAAAGCTCTCAACAGAAGTTCTACACCAAAGCAGAAACAAGCAGGCTCTGTGCTCAATCTGCAGATTTCATCATGATCTGTCCCTCACCTTTACACTGACATGTTAAAAAAGCAGGAGCAAACTCCTTGTTACACCAACAGACACAGGAACTGCTGCCCCAGGCACATTCAGATGATTTTGGGCCCCCAGCATCTGGCAGGACACATCCTGAAATGCTTGTCAGGAGGCAGTGCTGCCTGGTGGCTAGCACATCGGGCTGGGATTCAGGAGACCTCAGTTCTATTGCTGGTTCTAGCTTAGTGGGTGACCTTGGGTAAGTCCTTTCACTGTCCTATGCCTTAGTTTCCCCACCAGTGAAATGGGGATAATGACACTGACCTCCTTGGTAAAGGGTTTTGCGATCTATTGAGAAGGGCACAGAAGAGCCAGAAATTATTATTGGGAGTGTACTATTTGTAACCTGGAAAGTACTGCTAAAGGCCCCTCCGCCAACCTAAGGGAAGGAGTCACTGAGCTCAGGATACAATTGATTATGGGGAACAACAGGTGATAATTATCCTCACAGACAGCTCAGCATTGGAAGTTTCAAAATGCAAGAGCAGCACTGAAGAATGATCACCTGGAATCTTTTCCTGCTGTGAAGAAATAAGTAAATGCTGTCACACCACAAATATTGTTTACATTGCACTTAAAACTTTCCCATTTTTTCCAATATTCTAATTTTTTAGTGAATGGCAATACCCCAGTGTGGCCATTTAATCTCCCTTGTGAGAATCTTTCCTTTGCTTACAATGGGCTTTGGCTGGCACAGGCGGCGAATTATATGGGCCCGTGGTGCCCAGGTTCCACCAACATTGACGCTGGTGGGCCCGGCTTAACCAATATTTCTGTGGTGCTGGGGGGCCGCCTGGGGAGGTGCAGAGTGCAATGACCCCCAGTGCCCAGGCCATTCTGCCTCCCTCCCTCCGCCTGACACAGATAGCAGCTGGCCAGGAGCCACTTCGGAGCCATCCCCGGCCCCAAGCTGTGCTGCACAGCCCAGCAGTGACTGCTCCCCCCTCCCATCATTTGGTAACATAATTTGGTAAATAAAACTGCAACCCTTTTAGCCCTGATTGTTATATTTTATAGTAGTACATAGCATTTTCCCACACTTCCTTTCCAAGTGCTGGTCACAAAGCTTTAACAGCAGGTCACCCTACCCCAGTATCTCAAATGTATCATTTTATGTTGGTAAAATATGTCACCTGTTATCCAAGGTATCTAAATGGACAGAGTCTGCAGCCCCTCTGTCCTTTCATAAGCACCCATTTAGCGAAGTAATTAAGCACGTGTGCTTAATTTTAATCATTTCAATGAAGTCACCCACAAACTTAAACGGAAGCACGTGCTTAAGCGCTTTGCATGAACCAGGCCGGTGAGATTTTGGTGAAAAACCCTGGTTTCTCTACTCGAGTCTCTCTCCAGGAGCGAGTCTCATCTTGGGAAGGTCGGGGCAGCACTTGCTCCCCCAGAAGCGCAGCCCAGTCAGACCGTAGCAGCGCCCTCGGCCCCGAACATTCCCAACAAGAACCACGCGGGCAGGCGAGGCGATACGGGGACCCGTCGGCTATTTCTGACAACAACCGGCGTTTGCAACAGGAGATTGGCCCGGCAGCTCGTCCTTAAGAAGCGGGGCCGGGGGGAGAACCGGTTGTGATGTCAGCCAGGGGCCAGGGTCTGCAAATCACGGCGGGCACGGAGCGTGGCTCTTTCCTAGGGGGATGTTTTTCTCGATTTCTTATGCAATGAATAAAAGCCGGGCGGGGCAGGGTGGGGCGCGGCCCGTTGCTAGGAGCCGAGCTCCGGGCTGCGTGCGAGGGAGGGGGAGGGGTTGCTGTACCCAACTGCTCTTACGCAGAGGCACGCCTCCCAAACAAGGAAGGGCGGGGGAGGAGGGAGCCCCGCCCCGCCCCGCCCCTTGCGGGCTGTGCCCGTTCCGGAGAGTGAGCGGGGAGGAGCCCGGCTTTAGTCAGCCACTATCCCAGCATCCCTTGCGCCACCCCCCCACCCAAGATGGCGGCGCCCACGATGATGCGAGCGGGGTGCCGCCGGGCCGCGGGTCTTTGGCGCAGCTTCTCCCGGCGGATCCATGAGCAGCGGCAGCGGGCCCCGGCCGCCAAGGGGCTGCTGGCGGCGCAGTGCCAGCGGGGCCTGTTCCAGGAGGTGTTCCCGGCGCAGACGGCGGAGGAGGGGCTGCCCGCCTTGCTGGAGCCGGGCCAGCCCCCGCAGACCGTCTACTGCGGCTTCGACCCCACGGCCGACTCGCTGCACGTCGGCCACCTGCTAACCGTCATGGGCCTGCTGCACTTCCAGCGCGCGGGGCACAACGTCATCGCGCTGATCGGCGGGGCCACCGCCCGCCTGGGTGACCCCAGCGGCCGCGCCAAGGAGCGCGAGCCGCTGTCGGAGGAGCGCGCGCGGGAGCACGCGCTGGGCCTGCGCGAGGGGCTGCGGCGGCTGTTCGACAACCACCGCCTGCTGTACTGGCCCGCGGCCGGCGGCGCGCGGCTGGGCGAGGTGATGCTGCAGGACAACACGTGGTGGCTGGGCCGCGAGCCGCTGGTGAGCTTCCTCTGCGGGGTCGGGGGGCGCCTGCGCATGGGCACCCTGCTGAGCCGGCAGAGCTGCCAGGCCCGGCTCCGCAGCGCCGAGGGCATGAGCCTGGCCGAGTTCCTCTACCCGGCCCTGCAGGCCTACGACTTTCTGCACCTGCACCGACACCACGACTGCCGCATCCAGCTGGGGGGATCCGACCAAATGGGCAACATCATGTCCGGATACGAGCTCGTCACCAAGTACGGCCAGCGGGATGGGGGGGGGCAGCCGGGCTGGACTGGTGGGGCCTGGGCTTCGGCGGGAATGGTCAGCCCCCAAGAGACAGCAGGGGCTGGCCTGCCACTACCAGGGCTAGCTGCTTCATCTCGTCAGCATGGGGAACCCCTGCAGTGACACGTGCCAGCGGGAGCTACCACCATGGCCAGTGGCTTTGTCACTCACCAGGGTTGTTCCCCTGAGAGATGAGGCCACAGCCTGCCCGGTGCCATCATGGGCTACATGAGCATGGCCAACCACTTCATCTCCTGGGATAGGCAGCCCGTGACAGGTACTAGCATGAGCTACACTACCTTGGCCTTCCACTTCATCTCACAGAGGCCACCTGTCCCATCGTGGTCTGGCACGGGAAGCCCCTGAGAGATGTTGGGTCTCAGCGTGCTAGGTGCCCTCTTGTCCCAGGCTGGGACCTGTCATTTAAAAGCAAGAAGGTGGTTATCCCAAGTTCGAGTCTGTTGCTTCGCACATGCTAATCCACAAGTGTGACTGTGATGAGGACGATGTTAAAACGGGAGGGGTCAAAGTTTTTCCAATTTTTTCCTTTGTTTCTCAAGCAGTGCTCCAAACTCAGCATGGGCAAGCCCAAGTATTCAAAAATAATTAGTCAGGCCTCAAATAGTCAATACAGGATTAAATTAAAAAAAAAAAAAAAAACGGACAATGGGTGTTGTTTTCTGGTTTTTGAGCCTTTAGGGTAGATTTGGATCCCATTTTCAAGCTTTTTCCCTGCAACCATGAAGGCTAGAAATTTATTTATTTTTTTTAAATGAAAGCTGGGAGTCTCAATCACATGTCTCCAGGAGTTGGGCCTTTAAATAAAACATCAAATGTCACGAAACTATTGATAAAATTGCAATGAGTGGTATCACTAAAGTGATCAATATTTTCGAAAACTTCAAGTTTTTCACCAAATGAAAAATGATATATATTTTTTAAACATCTCTAATACCTAAATAGACACAACTCTTGGGTGTCCCTGGGTGATAGTACAATCCTCCATTGTTAGGTTGCCTGAAGTATAGAGACTTTGAAGGAGCAGCATTGAAATACTTCCTCAGATTTTTTTGGAGTCTCAATCCACAATGAGACCAGGAGGCACTTAATTTCAATAATTGCAATCTACACCACGGCACCAGCTAACCTGTTGAGACCAGGAGATGCCTCTAACCATCTCACCTTGTCCAGCATATGAGACTGAGATTTATAACAGTATCCTCTCCCAGTAGATAAGTGAAAGTAGAGGAGAAAAGGCTGCTGAAAAATGCTTTTAAGGAGCAACTGCAGACTGCCAACAGTGGGGGAAGGGTGGTGCTGCTGCACTGGTAAGTGCAAACAGATTGCTTGCTCTAGCCTGTCTTGGTAGTTGAAATGGAAATTAAGGATGCTGTGGCACTTCTGACAATCTAGACAACACTCAAAGTCATTCTGCAAGTTAGGTTGAATACAGAACATAATCTACAAGACACTTAAATCAAAATTGTCATGTTGTGCATCTTAATGCAGTATTCTGTTTGTCAGAGTCCAGAACCAAATGCTTCAGAAGAACCTGCAAGAAACCCTGTAGTTGATAGTTATGGAATAATCTGCCTACAGAGGAAGTTTATCCCTAACCTCGTGTTAGCCGCTAGTTGGTTTATATCCTGAAGCTTGAGGGTTTATAAATCACTTCTAATTTTTTAAAAACCTAAGTGGATAGTCTCATTACATATAAAATTGTAACCTATTTTGTATCCCACCAGTGTTGCCTCAGACATTTAGTGGCAATGAGTTCACAACACAAATATATTTTTTTTAAATTTACTTTTAGTATAATCTAGTTACTTTGTGAAAGGTTTAGAAACAGCTCAGAAGACCCATTAGTTCTATGTACAAGTTACATTTAAGCTTACCACGCCATGTGATTTTCATGCATTGTGATTCTTTCCCCACAGGATGACAGGAGAAGATGTGTTTGGAATCACCGTGCCTCTTATTACCAGTACCACTGGAGATAAATTGGGAAAGTCTGCTGGCAATGCAGTTTGGCTAAACAGAGATAAGACCTCTCCATTTGAGCTGTATCAGTTTTTTGTTAGACAGCCAGATAGCACTGTTGAAAGGCAAGTAGTTCTTAAACCTCATTGTTTATAAAATTTGCTTCAGAAAACTGTATACAATAGTAGCACTGAAAGTGTGCCTGTGTTATATACAAACAGACACAGTATGAGACCATGCCAGTTCTTCCTCTTTTGAAAATGAGGCTTTATTGGTTAAATAACATAAGTAAGGTTCATAAATGTACATGACATTAGAACTTTATATATTCACACATACTGGTAGACACATCACAAGTTAACATCAGAAAAGTGACCCTTTGAATTATAAGTGGCTTGTGGGGCTCCAATGTTGTCTGACACCACCTTGAAAGCGTATGCGTTTCCAAAGCACATGCACGTGAGGAAATATTTGAAATCCACAGCTCACACTGTTAGTCCTAACTATGCAAACAGAAATAAAGAATGGTTTGAAAGAGTAGAATATCTACAATCTGGATTAATTAAAATAAGCAAAAATTATTTTAAAGGCGGAATTAAGTTTCCATGGCAAAGAGAAAATCTAATATACCAACCATTGTAGAGATATAATTATTCCCTACCTTCCCTTAGGTACCTGAAACTCTTCACTTTCCTTCCTCTTTCGGAAATTGAGCACATCATGGAAATACATGCTAAGGAGCCTGAAAAGTGGGGACCTCAAAAACGACTTGCTGCAGAAGTAACTAAGCTTGTTCATGGAAAAGAAGGTCTGGAATCTGCTAAAAGGTAAAGTTTGTCCAATTTCAGGCTTATTTCGGATGAGTTTTTCTCATGACCAGAGGCTGATACTAGGACTGCACAATCAGTCCTGCAACCAGGGGACGGGGGAGACAACAAAATGGAGAAAGGCACATTATGTAATTATGTAAGATGCAGATGTTGTTAGCCATGAGTAGCATTGCAAGGTCTAAAGGGTTTCAGATGCACTAGGGAGTAGGTTGACTTCAGTCACAGTCCTGAACACCTTCTCCCCATGATTTTGGGGAGAAAATCTTAGTTAAGGAAACAGTAGAACCCTAATTTGGTTAACCAGAGTCTCATTTTTTTTCAGGTGTACTAAAGCACTATATTACAGCAATGTGGAGGCACTGGAGACTATGTCCGACCAAGAATTACAGGAACTCTTCAGAGAAGCTCCATTTGCTGAATTGATGTTTGAACCTGGAATGAGTGTACTTGACTTGTGCCACAAAGCAAATGCCATTCCAGATGGACCTAGTGGGTATGTTCCATTTGTATTCTTTAATACCTGTTTGTTATATGGGCTACAGTTGTACACTTCCAGAAATTCACTTCTAAACAGACGGCCTGCTTTGTTTAGTCCTCAGTTATATCAAAGAAGGCAAGTGGTAATTCATCTGAGAAATCAATTGGTGAGGTGTTGATGATTTGCCTACCAGTATTACCAATTGAGGTGGGAGAAAAATTTAGGTTTAGAAGTTGCACAGATTACTTTACCTTCACCTTAATTTATAAATCAATTTGATAGGTCTGAACGATGCTGCTAAAATATCTTCACACGAGTGATGTGAATTGTAGAATGTTGCTATCTGCTAAATTTGTCATTAACTAACTAGCTCTGGTATGCATTTACTGTGCAACAGAACAGACAAAAGTTCATTGAAGTTCTAAATGAATTCCAAATGCACCAAAAAGTGAAAAGGAGCCATCAAGAGACTTGATTGGCTAAACTAAAATATTGAAACAATTAAGTGAATTTATTGCTGGTGCAATGCACCAGATTAAGAGCGGTGAATAATGAAGAGCACAGATACCAGTTGAGTCCGTTCCCTCTTTTGCCTCACCTCTCAACAGAGGCATCATGTTGGCAGAGGTGGGGGTTGATGTGTCCTCTAGGAACATGACTGATGCCAGTCAGTCACTGTTGACCTAGACTGAACTTGAATAAAGTGACCTAGAAACAAGAGATTTCATATTCCATTATGAACTGCCCAAGTTGCTCATTTTCCTAAATAGAAGGTTTGAGAGTTAACAGCATCAGTCACGTTCATCTTGCAATTACTGTTTTGTTTCAAGGTACCGGAAGATTACAGATGGTGGAGTCTCTGTAAACTACATTCAAGTAACTAATCCCGAAACTGTTCTCGTTATTGGGCAACATATCCTCAAGAACGGACTGTCTCTACTTAGGATTGGAAAGAAAAACTTCTACATTATAAAATGGCTGCAGTTGTGACAAAAGGAAACACCAAATTAAAATATAAGATGCACCTTCACACTAAATTGCCAAAAGTCTCTATCTTACCTTACCCTTTCTATACTGTGCATATTGTACAGCCCAGCAGGAGAGAAGTGTTTTGTCTCATTCTTCTCACAATGTGAGATTCTACCTGAGTAATAGATAGTTCAAATAAAAGCAGCTAAATTTATGAAGATGGATAATTTTGTATTTGTTTCAATTTTGACAATGTTAAATCTAAGATAGAAGTTTGCTCTATACTATGAGTCATGACGTGAAGAACATAGTAAGAGAAACTCAGAGCAAAATATTCCAGCTAGTCTACCCCAGAATTCCTTTGGAGATAGAGCAGTCTTAATTCACAATCAGTCGTGCAATATGTCTGAGAAGGCAGTCTATTCATTTGCCATCAGGATTATGAAAAACTCATTTTTATTCTCTATTCCACTCCACTCCCCTTCCAGAACACACAAGTTGTGTTCTGGTTTAATTGGGACATTCAGTTTTGAACAATGACAGAATTTGACAGATTAAACATTGGGCTCTCATTTCAACTAGTGCACATACATTTTTATCCAAAAAGGTGAGATGTGATGAGATGAAGGTTTTTGTTCTGCCCATCAAGAAACATTAAGTTAAAGAAATGTTTAGTAGTCTAAACTCGTGGAGTGTCTGGTGATTGGAGAGAAGGGGTGTGGGTAAGAAAGAATAAAATGCCAACAGATGTTGGATTCTCATAGAACCGGTTGTCAGCCTTTACCACCTGCAACTCCTGAGCCTTTTATCTTCTTACATAGGAATTATCCCACAGGAAAAACTATATACATGTGCCTATTGCTAGTTTCCTGGAACCATTCTAAAGAGGATATGAGTAAGAATGTGAAAATACCAGTTTATGAAGGTAATTGACCTCAAGGGCAGCCAGAAGACCATATATGTAATGGTGGATCTCTTCCCTCTGCAAGCTGGATCCCAAGATGCTGGTGAACACCAATATGAGGACGTGGAACGTGACCCAGGGAACATGATAAAGGAATGAGACATTCTATCACATCAACCTGCTGAAAGTGAGAGCCACCGGAGTTCTCTTGCAGAATGAGTAATCCTTGTGCAATCTGACTTCACCTGACAAAGCAGCCTACATAAACTGTCAAGGAGAAACGAGCTCAAACTTAAAGACAACACAGATCCTTTCTTGGGCAGATCTGGCTTTCATCAGGGCAAGTTACATATGAGATGCAAAATAAAAACCAACTGGCTGAGCCTCACTTAAAATGTAAGTTGTCTGAAGCAGGGACCATCTTTGTGCACATAGTGTCTATTATAATAGTACCTGAGTTGCTAGATGTTACTGCAAAGCAAATAAATAAGCTGTCAGAGCAAGTTTTCCAAAGGAGCAGTGACATTTTGGAACTCATAAATTGGCCTCTTCAGCCACAGACAAAACACAAAAAGCAAGACTTCTTCACAGAAGCAACCACCCAACTATCCAGATGACCCAATCAATGTACCTTCCCTCCTATTCACCTGCCTGTAAAGGTGATAAGAAAAAAGGAGGTAACAAATTAAGACTCTGTAGTGCAATAACCCAGAACTCTGACCATGAAATGCTTTTCACTTTCATACCCCAACTTATTTCCACTGAAGTTGCATAGCTTATGGCAAATGGGGGTGAGCCATTAGAGTAGGCTGGGCTGTCCAGGTAACCAGGCACTAGAGCCCTGCAGGACTGGGATCCCCCACAGGACCCACTGCCATAATAGCGGGAGTAAGTAAAATGTGTTTGGTTGCAGGCAGGATTGGACGTGAAAAATAGCAGACTGCGATGATTTGTAGGAACACACAACGAGTTTGTCATAAATAGAATTTCAGCAATTGTAAAGCACATTTTTCTTTTTGTTTTAATACTTAAATTTCAGCAAGGGATATAAAGATTTCATGTCTATTGTAACAGGAGTTACCCATGGTTTAGGCAAGATTTGTTTTATTGTGTTAGTGGTAAAAATTGTCTGAATGCCATGTGTATATATATACCCAACTGTGTTGTTTGTTCCTTGCCTTTTTATCCTGCTCCCACCTGCAAAGCCTTAGATCCTTCAAAAGAGACAGACCTCCCCCATATACTTAAAAAAAACAAAAACAATGTGGGAATAGGAGTTATTGTGGGGCAAGACAGGAGCGGGATAAAAAAATAGTCCTGTGCAGAGGTCTACCAGATTCAAGCTCCCACCTTCCCTGGCACATAAGAATTAGAGTTGGTCTGATTGGAAAAGAAAAACCCAAACCAACCTTGAAAGTCATCATTTGTGAGGTTTCTTTTTGATAATGGCTCATAGTTGACAAAACTTGCTGAAACATTTTTTCATATGCTCTAGACAGCTTGCTCATCTCTTCCTGCCATGTACTGCAGGTGGTCTAGTTCAGTACCTTCTTTCCCACCATGGAAGATAGGACCTTGTCAGGTTCAGTGACTGCTGCAGTGTTTGGTCCAACTACCCAGCCTACACTTTTGGTTTCCCCACTCCATGATTATGAACGGGACTATTGTCTTCCTGAACCCATGCTACCTGGCTACATAGAACAGTATAGGAAGCATGCACAGTAATCTAATTTGTTCCCACTAGAGGGAAAAGCTTGAGTGTAAGGCAGCTACTGGCAAACTGCAATAGGGCAGGGGACAAAAAGTCAGTCACCTACTTACCGAGAACAGTTGCAGCAAAAGCTGAATTCTGTGGTATTGAGAAAAGGTCATCCTAAGGTCACACAGATGAAGAGGAGATAGGTTTTTGCTCTGTGGAACTCTCAAAGAGCACAGTACATATTGCAAGCAGCCTGAAGCTGTGATAAAGACCCTCTTACACTCCCACTCTACCTGAACCTGATAATTGGTAGGCAACTCCTAAATCAGCTGGAGCACATCATGAAATACTAGCTGTGACCATAGTCACTAGAGGAGCTATGCTGAGACTGCTCAATCAGGGCAAACAGCAAAGAGTAGGGCAGACCATCCCCCAAACTGGTGGTTTATAATTAGATGTCACCAAGCCAGTAACCAAACAGCTTCTGTAGTACCTTACTGGTTACCAAGAATCTAAAATACTTTTCCCTTTAAGCAATCCACGCTTTGGCTCTCACCCAGACAGGCAAGTGTATATAGTGACGGTTATTTAAAACCTTATTCATCATACATAAAGTTCTACCAATCCCAAGAGATCAGACACATTACCCTCAGGTCAATGAATATTTCAGATCTTACCCAAATACATGCTTACAGCCAATTCTCATTAACTAATCTAAGATTTATTAAAAAAAAAAAAGTGTGGTTAAAGATCATTATACGTACAGATAAAAGTAAAGTTCTTAGGTCAGTTTTATATTAGAGATGGTGAGGCTGTTGATTTCTTTAAAAAAGTCCTAGAATCAGTTCAATAGGTTATAGACTAATAGGCAGTCCATGTGTTCTTTGAGGTTTTTTTTCCCCCAAATTCTTCCATGAGAATTAGTAGGGGTAATCCAGGGTACACTTGGAGATCTCAGTCTTGCAACTTAAACTTCCTCTGACAAAGTTTAAGCAGATCTGAGATAAAACAGCCTGAAGCTTCCTTTATAGTTGAGATTCTGCTGATAAACCTCGTGGTAGCAAGTGAACACAGCAGGCATTCCTTGGATGAAGAATAGGTAACATACATTGTTGCTCTGAAGTAAATCTCTGTTTCCTAGGCATACACTGATAATTATTTGCATTGATTGGCATAAGGCAAGTAACCATTCAAACAGTTCATAGGTAGTTTACTACAAACTTCAAAGAGAAATAAAGACAATACTATTACACCACAAATTTCATCTAAATGTAAATATCTCTTTTGCTCTCTGAATCAATAGAATATACTAATGAAACATTAAAGACAGGAACTGAAGTTTAGCATCTAAGGTAATTATCTCACATTGTGTTTACCTATATCTTGTTAGAAGTTTAACAGACAAATACAATTAGTATCTATTCTTCATCCTCTAATACAGGCCTATATTTTAAGAACTGTAGTTTATGTAATATGGCTTTGCTAGCTAACTACACGGAATGGTCCTGTTTACCATATCAGTACTTTTCTAATATGTCCTTAAAGGTTGAGTTTGGGTCACTCAGCCTGCTAGCTGCTTAAGCCTCACTGGCTGAGCATCACACTAGCCTCTAGCAGGCCATCCACCCACTATCTATACAAAAAGCTGAACTCATTTATTATTGTAGCACCAAGGAGTCCCAGAAATGGTCCAGGGCCCCATTGTGCTAGGCGCTCTGCAACCATTGAACAAAAAATAGTTTTCCAATTTTCTCATGTTATATAAATCAATAACTCTAGGAAACCAGGCATTTTAGTTCTTATATTTTCTTTAGCCTAGTCAGGACTTTAGCCTTAAATTCTGCACTATCATTTCAGATTTCAGCACTATACATTGCTAGTGAACTGTTCTGTACTTGAGCGGTTCCTGGAGCAGTCCTATCCAAATAATTACTCAGACATTTCCCACCTTGGACTTGCCCATGACACTACAAAGCATTCCACAGCTTGCCCCATGGAGTTGATGAAAGTCTATTTCTCTTCAACTCTGTCAAAGTTTGCTTCCTAGTAGCAAGCATAACATCAAGGAAAGTGAGATCTTTACCCTGCTGCACATTGCATGAGGCAAAAGTTATGCTATGCACTCCTGAATCTTCCTACGCAAAACCAACACATCCCTTCACACCTCAAAATGGAAGTCATAATACTGTCAGATTGCCCAAAGCCACATCAGAAAGAGAATATCATAGATTTCCTGGGAGGACGACAGTGCAAAACTCTTAAATAGACTAATTCAGGAAATCACCTTCGCTATTCCTTCATTAAATTCTCATGGATTGGTATGGCATAGTATACTGCACTGCATTCATCAGTCAAGAGGTGATGAAGGCAGGAATTACTGAGGCTAGATCTTCAGCTGCCAGGATGGGACAATTTCCTAGCCAAGTGGAGAAGGTAGAAAGCATTTCTCGCAGAAAGATTACTATGTGAGAGCTCAGCATCAGCAAGGAACAGCAAGGAATCCAGGAGTAGTCCTGGACTACAGCCTGAACTGACCAATTGTGGGTATAAATCTTCAAAAAGAGAATGCACCATGGCTTCAAGCTCTTGAAAATACTTTCCTCTATCCACCACCGTCACTGGTCATTCTCAGGTTCAGCCAGTTGTTCATTATCCAATAACTGATCTCATTCAAGCACTGGGCCACATGCGTGGTAATGTAGTCAAATATAATGAAGGCTAGGTAGAGCTGTGTATCATCTACATATTGCTGGCACTTGAGTCCGTGTCAGCTGATCAGCTTTTACCTTGTGGTTGCATGCAGATGTTGAAAAAGACTGGAGAGAGAATTGATCCTTGTAGAACTCCACAAATGAGGAGTGTAGTGGTTGAAGTGCATTTACCTATCAGTACATCTTGGGACTGTTCTTTAGGATGGACTCAAACCATTTTAGCATATTACCTTGGACTCCTGCCATCTCTCACAGGTGAGAGCAGAATCTCATGCTCAACGGTGTTGAATGCTTTAGAGATTCAGCAAGATGAAATGGATGTCTGTCCTCTATCCATTGACTAGAGATCATACATCAGTGCCACTAAAGCAGATTCAGTTCCGTGGCCTGGCCTGAATCCAGAATGTTCTAGGTCAGAGTTTTAACTTTTTAGGTGATTGTGTAAGTTGGCCTTTTGCTAGATTATTTATGAGCTTGCTCAGGAATGGGAGGTTTGACACTGGGTGGCAGTTGGCTAGAACTAAAGTATCCAGAGTGGGTTTCTTCAGTGTTGGTCAGACCAGTGAATGTTTGAAGGTGGAAGGGAAGATTCTCTCTCAGAAGTCTTAACTATTTTGGGCAGGACTGGCACTAGTTATTCATGACTCTTTCACACGCCAGGAAGGGCACAGGCTAGATTCACAAGTCTTGGGTTGAGACTCATTTAGGATGTCCATAACTTCTTGATGTGTTAATGTACTCAACTCTGTGAATGCAGGTGGGCTGTTGGTTGATGGAGGCAGAGCAGATCCATGCTATTTGAGAAGCATTCCCAAATGTGCATGGTCTTCTCAGCAAAGTAGGATGATAGTTGGTGCTTGGCTCTGATGAACATTGTAGGCATTCAGGACTAATGAAGCAGTTTACCATTCTGGATAACTCCTTGCAGTGGGATTTGACAATAAAAGGTCACAGCCTGTAATACAGCCTCAACATTGGGACAAATCAATTTTCCTCTGCTTATTTTTAAGCTATCTAAAACATTACATTCCAACTTAACCTTTACAATTGCTGTAGCACTCAACTTCGTAAAGGCATTGCAATGGTGGAACAATAGCAAGTAAGATGACGGCAAAACTATTTGAACATGAAGCACAGATTCAGAAATTCTTAGGTTGGCTTACAAATGAAGAATTTTTCAGTTTCTAAGAATTCAGAATTTAATTCATCCCAACCCTTCCCTCTCAAAGTGATCTGGCCTTGGTTGGTAACATCTAGTTACTGTAGTTTATGTGAAATGAGCTGGTCTCAACCCATTTTGGAAGTATTATCCACCTTATAGAAACCACCAATTAGCATCCTGTCTCAACAAATACCAAGGATTTACTGGGCACAGAAACGTAAGCCTCTAGAACTGGTTCCTCTAGATTTAAATGGAGACATGTAGACAGGTAAGCTGCTTTTTCTATGGCTGTAGGTGTCCATCAGAGACTTCAGTTTCCTGTGGTGGCCAACTGGCATCTCACTGTAAAAGCTGAAGTTGCCAGACATTTATGGGAAATAGGATTTGAGATGTGTTTACGACATATATTTTAGAAATCCATTTGATTGGGAATAATGTTCTTACGTTTGTGCGCACTCCCCCCCCCCCACTCCCACCTAACCCCACATAAGTAAAATTTAAAACTGACCACTTAAAAAAAGTCATTTATTGATATGAAAGCTATGTGCAAGTCTTTCACACTATCAGTTTTATTTACAGTAGTAACATACATACATCAGGTATTAAATGTCAAATTTCTATTTCTCTAACTTGTTTTTCTCCCTTGATTACTTACTTATGCCAGTAGTTCATAGGATATTGGATTTGTTCAAGATGTGCAAAAAAATAGCTGTTCTTGATGAACAAACTTTTAAGCTAAATTTCTCAAGAGATGTTAGACTTTTATCTCCATAGATTTAGGTTTCTATGAAAAAAAAACATCTTACAACAGTTTGTGTGCACAAAGCGAAAAACAGAAAGGGTTTTAAATGAAGTCAAATCCCTCCACCTCCCCAGTAAAAAGCAAAAAACTAGAGCCTGGCCTACACAAGGTTTCTTTCCCTTAAATTTTCATGCCATTTCTTCCATTGATGGAAGCAATAATCAGTGCTAGCATGGACAAAGTGCCAGTGACTGCTGGCATTTTAACCATCCAATTATCTAACTGCTTAGACTAGTTCTAGACAATACAGTGCTTAAAACACGAGCAGCCACTTGAGTCTTATTGATGCTAAAACTCCCACTGCTGTACTAGAACTAGTGATGGGAAATTCTGGGACAGCAAATTCCAACATAGAAAAAGCTGTATAAGTGTAGCTATATTAGAAACCTAAAGTTCAGATGGTGAGGGGTATTTGACGTTCTTCCTCATAAGTCACAGTTGGGTATCTGGTATAATCAATACATTATAGCTTATTTAATCAAGGGATGATGTAATGTTAAAGCATAGATTTTTTTAAAAAATATGCACTGATAATGGCAGACCAAGTTCTTTTCTTTCAATTCATTATATATCCTCAACTTATTTAGAAATACAGTGAGACCAAAATATTACCACAACATTTCCAAAAAGAGTTCAGGTCACCAATGCTAATTAACACAACCAACTGTATAATTTCTTGTGAAATTTACCTTTCACATGAGTAAGTGCACTCATTTGCTTTGTGCAGCCTTCTAAAAGTTCACATGACTGAAGTGTATTTCTTGATGAGACGGTAAATTATATTTGCCACAATCACTGATTAAACTTATGTCAGCCACTAACGTGTTGAAAAGTAGCATTTCTAAATCAAGAGGGGGACCAGGTGGGTGGAGGGCGAAGACTAAGACAAGGAAGAAGCATAGCTGCAGAGAATTTAATTGTATTAAAAGTGGATTCCAATTAGAAAAAAATTAAAAATAATTCTTCTGCTGGTTACATTAGCATAAAGCCTGGTTTGCAGCCTGACGCCCTTTCTCTTCTGACCTCATGTTTCTAGAACCACAGAAAGCATGTTTCCCTGATAAAGAAAACAATTTAACATTCTTACGTTGATTAAATAGAATATTTAACATGTAAATTTCCAGGCTGCTTGCCAATGTGGAATTTAATGTGGCATATTAGGGAGATGGGACAGTTAACCCAAACAATGTTGTTTCCATCTGTTGATCTTAATTCAATGCGAGTGTATCAGTGATAAACTAAAATTGAGAATTAGCCATTATTGTAAATTAGTTACTTAAATGTCTGGAAATGATCAGGTTTGTACAGTTATAACTTTAGCACTTTAAATAGGAATTTCAGTTTCTGTTAAATGATGAAATAGTGAAGGAACAGTGTGTGGGGGAGGAGATACCGCAGTTTTACTATATTGGTCTAATGCACTGAGAAGAGCCATAAAATGTGGACAGCAATGTCTATTTAATTCTTCCACAAATAAATGTGCATGTGTGGGAAATAACATCAGAAATACCATCATAAACATTTCCACTTTATCAAATAAATAAATCTGTGTGAAAAAAACATGCAAGTGTGCTGGAGTTTAAATTCAAACTGTAGGAAGCTATAATATAGAACAATTAAGATTTTAACTTTAAGAGGCTAGTGTGATCAACGTTACTGTGCTAGCTACAGCCAGAAGAAAATAACCCATCAACTTCATTCCCAAC
The DNA here is from genome assembly GCF_026122565.2 of Emydura macquarii macquarii. NCBI lineage: Eukaryota > Metazoa > Chordata > Testudines > Chelidae > Emydura > Emydura macquarii. The sequence continues at coordinate 6,939,166 of NW_027133667.1, forward strand.
CTAATGTTTGTTGATCTTAAAACAAATTGGGTTGTTTTAGAAAAATGCCTCACAGCATAGTAAAATTTGTCTTCCCAATGGGCAGTACTTAAAGTAGATTCTAGTATAAACATTTTAGTCCTGCTATCTCTTCCACAGATACTCTTAGCCTTCATACTTCCCAAAATTATTTGAAAAGAACTAAAAAAGGATCTCCCCCCACCTCCTTGTCCAATTTAATTTTAAAAGAAACACTTACTATCCCACAATAGTTTTGAAATTCATTTTATTTTTAAATTCTATGAGAACAATTCTGCTAATGGATGGTCCAGAGGTTTGGTCCCAGGGAGTGAAGGGGTATCTTGCACTTGATTATCATCCCCAACAATGAAATGCAAACTCTGGTGCACATTCAGGGGTTTGCACTAACTCTTTAGTACATTCTCCTGTTTGTTTTAAAGTTCCAGGCCAACTCATCTAAAGTGAAACTCATTTACCCAATTCAAAAATTTGTTTTATAATGCTGCTTTCTTTTAAACTTCTGAAAAAAATCGGAGCATACATAGTTATTACATGGTAGACATTTTTACTAGGCCAGCTATCAAATTCAGATCTCCATTTGCCATGGTGCATGCAATATATTCATGAAAGAAATACCTGGTGCTTTCTCCTCTTCATGGTATTTAAACCTCTATTGTAAAAACAGCTTAAAACTATGCAACAAATCTACGCTGTCCATTTTACCCACAGGCAACTTGTTTAGCAAGCCAGGAACTGGAACTTTAATGGTTCTGCCTAAGTTTAAATGAGACTGTCATAGGACAGTAAACTTGGTCTGTATTATTTGCACCAGAAAACTGGTAAGGAAACATTTAGAGCCATTTATTGTGTGGATTAAATATGACTTGTTTTGCAAAGTACAGCATACTTTTCTGTCTCTAAGCCACACCAACTGTCTTTACATGAGCAAATTTACACATAGTTGCAGTACACAGATAAGAGTTCATAAATAAAATTCTACCAAGTATACAATGCTTATCAATTTTCAAGTCATCAGGATTCTCCACCCATACAAACAGTGTGGTGGGTAGAGATAACCTTCACCAAAGGTGTGTCTCTCGAATCTCAGCAATAATCTGACTGGCTCGCTGCAATGCCTGCACAACAGAGGGGAAAAACACAAGAAGAAATATCAAATTTCTCCATATTTGCTTCTCATGCGACAACCAGGATAATCATTCTATAGAAGACAGTGTCAATTCAATATTTTACTAAACAAGATCTATTGTCGTTTTCATTGCAACAGCATGGGAGGCTTAATTCACTAATATTTGTAGAGGGCTTTCAGATTTCCAGATGGAGCATACTACAAAAGTGCAAAATATTACAAAAACACAAAGGTATTGTCAAGATTGTAGCCCACAGTTATTGAAAGTGTTAGAAATTCATGCAAAACAGACATCTCAGTTTAAAAAGGAGAGTTCAGTTCCAATCTCTTCACTTGTATTCTGCCTAATTCATGCACCACTGGGATTGATGTCTAAATCCTGGCAGCTTTCAAACCGCCATCATTTTAAACAAACAACAAATAAACCAGTTTTTGTTAAGTACCAGCAATGCACTCAGGACCATACAACACAGATGGCTTATGTCCCAAAGAGTTTACAATCTACAAGATTCTCTCTTTGATTCAAACATGTGGTTCAGGTAAGAACAGAGATTTAAAATTACACTTGCTACATCCAGTCCTGGAACAGTGAGAGTTTAGGGATATCTGGTATCTCAAACAGCCAGAGTCAATGCCTGCTGCATTTTATGAGAGAACTGACCCACACAATTTCTCCCTCACTGTGTTGATTTGCTCTTTCAGAAAGCATTTTTACCTGTGCCAATTCAGTGCAGAGGAATGGAATTGGCAGCCTTGGTACACCTGAAAATGTGTGGAAAATCAGAGCTTTGGAAAAACCAATTCTACTGTATTCATGACAAGTTCAAACTCACTGCAGTACAAGAAATACAGCTACAGCATCTGCAGTCTCAGCCAAACCCAGTGCAGTATGTCACTAATCAAAACCTTTAAGACAGGAGTTTGGTACTATTCACTGAAATCAGCACAGACATTTTTTTTTTGTGGGGGGAGAGAGGGGAAGAGCTCTTAACCCCACCTTCAAAAGGAAATTCTGTCAAGGGAGGGTTAAAAAGTATGTTGGAAAACCTAACGAAGTTCACTGCTCTAAAACTCCTTTATAAAATAAAGATAATGCTAATCCAACAGAGTTGAGACCGGGGTTTACTCCAGGAGCTAGATTAACGACGTATAGTGATCACTAGTATTTCATTATTGCTTTCTTGCTCACACATGACTTCTATAAAAGAATGAACTAGATCAAGACAAAAAAACTGACCTGAATCCAAAAAGCATGGCAAAAACCTGAAGACTTATATACATGAATATCAGCAAATTGAATATGATGCTTCAGTTTAACTATTCACTGGGTGTTTTGATTTTCAATACCTTTAACATGTCAGCTGCCTCCTTTCTGCGCTGTGCCATGTCCTCAGATTCAGTCAGAAGGTCATCTAACAACAAGGATTTGTACAGCTGTCCAACTAGCTCACTCTGAAGAGTGTCTTTCACGTGATTCACCAGAAAATGCATCACTGCCTTTGGCACACTGCAAGTGAAAAATAACAAAATATCAAACAAGCCACATGAAGACAAGGCATTAGCTATTCTAGATTAACATGCAGTTTGAGTAAACCTAACGTTCCAGTGCAAGCAATTATACACAATCTCAACAGGAATTAAAATGACAGCAAACTTTTACAATGTGTCCTAAATAGCTGTGAAGTGACCGCACAGTCCAACAGCTGCTAAGTTTGCCTGTAGGATGGCCCCATTACAAAGTGAACGACCCTGAACAGTTGTACACCAACTGTTAGGTCTCAATTATTTTTTACTGCAATAGCATCTAGAAACCCTAATCCAGATTAGGCCCCATTGTGCTAGGCACTGTAAAAACACTAAACTCTTCACATCAGGTTCTCTCTCAATATCTAAATAGATAATGCAAAGGATGAAAAGGGAAACAGAGGCACAGTGAAGTGACTTGTCCATGGTCACACAGCAGGTCAGCGAAAGAGCTGGGAATAGAACACAGGTCTACCAATTCCCAGCCAGTATCCTATACATTGGACAATGCTGCTTCTAAAGCACCACAGAGCAGGAAGTGATAGAAATTTCAAAATGCAAGGAGAGTTTAGACAAAACAGTTTGGCCATAACCCAGAGTCAAGACTCCTATTCATGAAAAGGCAGCCATGGAATCTAACGACAAGTGACCAAGATTTCACTTTTATGTCACACTTGAAATACCAAGAAGGAATATTGATTTAATATGGATTTCAGTAGTTAGAGTGCCACTCAACTTCCTGCAGTAAATTTAAAGTACTGACCCCGCCCTGCTTATGGAATCTGACAGGCTCATAGCACAAGCAGAGCTCTTCTGACAAAGTGGAAAAATCAGGCTAGAAAGGAATTGGCAAGATAAAAACCATGCACTTCTTGTGGAGTGATAGGGTATGTTTTCACTGCAGTGAACTCAGGTGATCAGCACCCAGGTCGGACCACCTGGGATAGCCTAACCTGGAGGTAAGTAACCACACTGCAAAGCCATACCCAAGTTAATGTGTCCTCACTGACGCTATCTGTCACTAGGACTTTCTGGGGGCATATCCCAGGGGGTTTTTTGTGCTGCAGCAAGCCAAGCTACTCTGGTTCTTTCCCAGTGAATTGTGGAAGAACTTGTCTGTCCTTCTAGGCATGTGAGAAGACATTAGAAGACTGTCAGCAATCAAGTGATTTAACGTCTCCTCAACACAAAGCGAGCAGGTTACCAACCTGAGTGAAAATGGGTTTTAAGCCTACAGCCCCAGATGAGCCAGCTAACCTAGGTTGAAAGCACCGCTAAACTCACAGCAGATGATTGTATGGATGAGTGGATGACAGGGGGCTTGGGGCGACACCCAAGTAAAAGTCTGAGCTAACACTGCAACTACACTTAGAGATGAAAGGAACAGAGTGCTCTTTTCAGTAGCCATTTCCTAAGACAACTTTTCATGGGAACACATAGTGGCTTTTAAGTGTTGTAAAGTTACACAGTGCAAAAATAAATAACCATGACACATACAGTATGTGTGAGGGTGGGGGAAAGTGCATGAACAAGGGAGAGAGAAATTATGTAGGGTAGCACAAGAGGATATATAACTTGGAGTCCTGAGATAAAGTTAAGTAGAGGTAAATTAAGGTTGAATATCTGGGGTAAAATTACTTTTGAGTAGCATTGCAATGGAAAACGAGGAAACACCATTTGAGTCATTTAAAATTAGACTGGACGGAATACTGGAGAACCATCTCGTAATGGTCATGGTATGGGCTAGACAACCTGATCTAAGATCCAACTTCTACAATTCGTTTTACTTTGCCTACAAAAAATGGGTAATTGCTGATTTTTCTGTAACACCTTCAGTTATAAAACCATTAGTCACCTCTTTGCTTCATTCTTCTTAGCAAATAAAACTGGCCGACAGCAACTTTAAAGACAGTCTACACGGCAGAGGCAGCATGCTTTGGCATTACTACCTCTTGCCGTATGGCTGAGGATTGGCACACACGAGTCGAAAGAGTCCTGTAAGAGCCTCCTCATATGCAAGGCCAGTGGCTACAAAGCCGGGCCATTTGAATGCTTAACTGTACTTAGGATGTATGCCAATTATTTGCCCCAATCAATAGACTGCAGTATGCTATACAAAAGCAGACATTCCCTTTAAAAGTAAATGAAGTTAAAAGTGCAATACAACAGAGTACTAAAAAAACAAGAACTAGTATTGAATGCTTTGAAAAAGTGTGCTCTTTTAGTGGACTTCAATTTTCTAAGGAATCAAATTTCAGATTCTCATTGTAGAGCTACTAAACTCTGACTAGAGAGATAAAACAGTACACAAGAAATGTTATATTCAGCAGCAAATAACATGATTATATTACGCAAAGATTTGTAAGATTTAGATGTCTACAAGTTAGCTATTACCTGTCCTGAATGTTCTTCCTGACAATAAGGAAGTAAGATTTGATAAGTCGTTCAATCACTTCACAGTCTCGCTGCTCACGGGCAGACAGTCTGCGTGCAACAGGTACAGGCTATGTGAAAAAATAAAGACATCAACGTATTTTAATGTTTACAAGTTGACTTTATTTAAAACACTACCTACTTAGGATAGCAGAGTGGGTACTCCACTCATCTTTCTGCTTGATTCCAACTGGTGTTGCAACAGGTGTTTACCCTCCCCAAAACAGAATTAGAGATGTTTAGACAAGTCAAAAACATGAGCTCTGAAATGGAGGGTAAGAGGTAGAAAAGGCAGGAAATTCCTAAGAAAACAAACTCAGGCTACGTCTTCACTGACGGCAGTAAATTCGCCGCCGTCAGATCGATTTCTCTGGATCGACTGAGCAGTCAGTGAAGACCCGCTCAGTCGATCCAGAAATTGACGTATTAAGACCACCTTCTCAAGTGGCGTAGCGCTGCGTTCAAAGTGCAGTGAAGACTACATGCAGAAGAGAAACAGAGAAGTTGATGGGAGTTATGCAAATTTTTTGCGTAGCTTGCGTAACTCCGGTCGACTGCCACCAAATCTCAGAGGTAAGTGTAGACAAGTCCTCAGAGAAAAAGGCAGCAGTGATTTAATTTAAATCAAGCGACTTTGGTTTTTACAATAGCTCATGGTTTCTGACAGTGAAAGTGATTGTCCTCTTGATCCTACTGAAGTCAGAGGCAATTTTGCTGCTCTGACAAGAGATTAATCTTTTTATAGCATTACTGAAGTAGACAAATAGTCCCTCATTTAGGAGTGTGTGAAAGTAAGTCAGTTTTCCCCAGTTCCGTTCCATGAACTAAAAGGAAAGGAAGTGTTAACAGCAGAGGCTCTCAGAAGGAAACTACCTGTCCATATGCCAAATTCAAATTCTACAGATATAGAATTAATACAGACTAAAATTCTGGTTCCTGTGCCTGAGCTAATCATGAGCAGTGCAGCTATATCATCTCTTCCATAACTCACCACATCCAACAAGTTTACAGCATGGCCTTTTTGAGGACTGGCAGGTAAGACGGTAACTGGTTTAGATTTTTCCTCCATTAATAGCTCTTCAGCTTTTGAGGGTTTCAACATTCCTCTCCAGTTGCCTGTTCCAGGTTCTTGAGTCACATCTCCCACTCCAGGAGCAGCCTGCAGAAACAGGACAAAGCAAAGACACATTGGTCAGCCAAAAGTCAAGCACTGCAAGGCAGTCTCCAGTGAAGCTTACTACTACCAGTGTGTGGTCATGGGTGGCTCACTGGCATAGTTGCAATTTACAGTGTACATCCCCTTCCATCATTTCATTCTTGGCTGCCAACAACTTTTCCCTTCTTCCAAGTTTCATCTTAGGTGATGGATTAGAGGGGACACATTCAATTCACTGTGACAATGTAGAACAATGTCTGCGTAAACAAACTGATTACAATTTTTCAAATATGCATAATAGCCTAAATCCCATTTCAAAAAAGTGAATTAGGCACTTAGGAACCTAAATCCCACCAAAAGCCTGAGACTTGGCTTGTATCCACAGGAGCTTTTTCTAGTATATTATAATATTATAATTTAAGAGCTATAGTTATATTGGTATAACTCCCTCACGTGGATATTCTTATTCCAAAATAAGAGTGTCTGCTTTTGGTTTTATCTTAAACCGCTTTCAGTGTGACATAAGCAAAACCAGAATTCTGGAATAGGAGTGTCCCACAGGGGGAGTTACACTGGTATGATTATAGCACCTTAAACTCACATTTTCCCTTATAGCAGTTTAAGGTTTCCCATGTAGATAAGCCTCAGGTTCTTAAATACCTAGTTCATTTTGAAAATGGGAACTAGCTTCCTAAATCATTCAGAAAACTGGAAGGAGTAGCTTTTGTTGAACACATTTGGTTCAGTAAGTACATTTCTAGGCAACAACTCTAAAGGGTTTGAATCTATTGAACATGAACAAATTTTCCAGTGCCTCAATTCAAGTAGAAGCAAGAATTGTCCTTTACAGTAACAGCTGTAAAACCCCATGCATTCATGTTCCCAAGATATTAAAAACTTGTATATGTGCCGCAAAGCTTTAGGGATCTGTCTCCAATGAACCAACTGCTCAGCCCCTCCTTGTGGGTGAGTTGGCATACTATGGGACAAAAACCATTAAATAGTCCAAATCAGCAAAACAGAAGGAACTCTCCACTCCATCCACTGGGAGACAGGAAAAAAACGGCATTCTCAGCAAGCACAGCTTCCCTTACAGAGAAAGGATGACACACTGGTCTTCATCTCCTAATAAGAGGATGTAACACCCCACTCTGGGTGCCACATTACAGATGCTAAATGAAAAAAATATTAGTAGGTGTTACCATTGCATTAGTTTGAAGGCTACACTGATAGAAGCACCCATATTCACAGAACCTGATCATTTTCATCCTGCACCATTCCATATCCCTAACAACTGTTTTATTCACCCTGCTCATTTACCTTTGACAAAGAAATTACTGTCTGTGAAGAGAAATAAGACACTTTGGGTATGTCTACACTGATGGCAGCGAATTTGCTGCCGTCAGATCGATCTTTCTGGATCGACTGAGGGGTCAGCGAAGACCCACTCAATCAATCAGCAAGTTGACCTAGTAAAACCACCTCTTCAAGTGGCGCAGTGCAGTGGAGACACTGCACAGAATGGAAGTACAGCAGTCGACGGGAGTTACGCAAGCTACTCTGTGTGTAGCTTGCATAACTCCCGTCAACTGCTGCCAAGTGTAGACCAGGTCTTAAATCTCATAGCTGCAACACTGACAGCCTTGAACTACTTCTTACATCTTGTTTGAAGTGCAAGTGGAAAACAAGCCAAGCCCCATCTACTGTGCTCATGATTAAAAAATTAATAATTACCAAAGTTTTTCCTGGGACAAAAACGAACTAGAAGCGCAAATGAATAAATAAGGCATATATACTCAACAAGTTAATGATAGATCAGTCTAATCAGAAGACAACCCAATTTTATATCTGACCAATTCAACTGCCCCCCTTCAGACAGGTTTTTTTTTTTTTAAAACACAATTGTTAAGTTATGGTACATAAAACATACTGATCTGAAGTTTTACAGTTGTAATCTTAACTACTAACAGAACAGGTGACATTAAGACAGAAAACAAAGACTTTAAAAAAATGAAGTTACTTACCTGTAATTTGAGGTTCTTTGAGATGTGGTCCCGATCCGTATTCCACTGTGGGTTATGTGCATGCACCATGCACCCAGATCTGGAACTTTTGAAAGTAGTACTGTCTGGTGGTCCGCACATGCACCCTGTACTGGCCTTATGGTTTCAATCAACGCAATAAAGGGTGCGGCAGGCTGCCAGCATCTCCAGTTCCTTCTCTAACGCATATATGTGGTGTCCACAGCAGAGAGGATGGTGGGTGGGTCTGGAATACAGACAAGGACCACACATCTCGAAGCACTTCCAATACAGGTAAGTAATTTCGTTTTCGAGTAATGGTCATCATCGTATTCCACTGAGGGTGAATAACAAGCTATGTGGGAGGATGGTGCGAGGAAACTGTGGAACAGAGAAATGCTGCTCCGAATGAAGCGTCTGTCGCAGAATCATGCACTAGAGCGTGGTGTGCAAAAAAGGTGTGTACCAACTTCACGTGTCTGCCTTGCATATGTCTACGAGGGGCACATTGTGGAGTGCGGCTGTGATTGATACTTGTACTCTTGGGGAATGAGCCCAAATCCCTTCAGGTGGGGATCATCCTGATAATTGATAGCAGCACGTAATGCACCCTGAGACCACTTGGAAATTCTCTAGCTGGAAATGGCTTGAACTTTGATCCTCTCTGCTATGGCAAAAAAGCATAGGAAATTTCCAAAATGGCTTTGTCCGCTCAAGACAAAAAGCCATGGTCCTGCAAACGTCTAACAAGTGAAGTGTCTGTTTCTCATTAGTAAGGTTAAGATTCTGTCACGGATATTTTTAGTAAAAGACAGGGACAGGACATGGGCAATGAACTATTAAATAAAATTCTAAGAATAAAAAATTCATAGAAGCCCACCACCTGAATTTTACTAAAAATACCCTGAGGAATGGAGGACAAAGAGCACTGCCAGAGCTCACAGCTGTTCTAGCTCCACCGCTGCTCCTGCGGCAGGGGCTGACCATTGCTGACCCAATCCCAGACACTGCTTTGGCCAGCCCAAGGCTAGCCACTGGTTGGCTGTTTGGCAGTCCCGGAGCTAGCCAGCTGCTGCTCTGGCAGCCCTGGGCCTGAGAGCTGGCTCCAGCTCTATCCCAGAAAAAGTCACAGAAGACCCAGAAAGTCAGGGAATCTGTGACCTTCGTGACAAAATCATATCCTTACTCATTAGAGGCATGAGGCTTGGGAAAGAAGGTAGGTAAGTGTATGGGTTGATTGAGGTGGAATTGGGAAGCCACCTTGAGTAGGGTCATGGAGTGAAGGCGTAAAGAGAACTGGTCTTTCTGTAAAGTGGTGAAAGGGGCGTTAGCCATCATAGCCCCTCAGTTCACCAACCCTTCCAGCTGATGTAACGGTGACAAGGAAAGCAACTTTAATGGAAAGGAGGTCAATGAGCAGGAGGCCATAGCTTCAAAGGGAGTGGTCATCAACAAGGTGAAGACTGTTACGGTTCTAGTAGGGTGACAGGCTGAATGGGAAGGTATTTCCGCAGAAGGCCCTTCCAGAACCATACAGTTAAGGGTTAGGTAAATATCGAATGGCCATTCAATGGTGGATGAAAAGGGCTAATGACAGCTGCATGCACTAAGGCAAGTTCCAAGTTCTTCAGACAAAGGAAATATTCCAAGAGTAGTGGGATGCCCACAGCTTTAGGAACAAGGTCCTGCTGTGTAGCTTAGGAAGTGAAATGTATCCATTTGGCTCGACACAAGCATCTTGTGGAGTCTTTCCTGCTGCATAGAAGGACATCTCACACTGCTAGAGAGCACTCCTGTGCTAATGGAGGTGTCCATCCAAAAACCAAGCCATCAGTCAAAGCATGTGTCTGAGTCTGCCGCTGTGTTGGGCCAGTAGCTCTGGGAACAGCCTAAGCGTGAGCAGAGGGTGCTTTGACATTCAGAGGAGAAGCAGGAGCCAGAACTGGTGAGGCCAGAAGTGGGCAATCAGGATAGTTTTTTTTTCTCATCTGATCTTATCAATTACTCGTGGTAGGAGGGATGGGGGGGGGGGGAGGGGGGAGCATAGTTCATCCAGCCCCACCAACCGATGACTAAGGCATCCCCCTGTGATTTAATTCCAATTCCTCCCCTTGAATAATACTAGGAGCCTTTGGTGTGGGATGCAAAAAGACCCCTCACTGGGGTTCCCCACCAACCAAAGATGTCCACAATTACTGAGTCGTGCAACTCTCATTCGTTGTTGGTTGCAAAGTTTCTGCTGAGCGCATCGGCAATCATGTTCTGGGTGCCCAGCAGGTAGGCTGCTGTTAAAAGGATGTGATGTGTGATGCACCATTCCCATAGGTGTATAGCTTTGGCACACAGGGCTCGGGATCTCATTCCCCCTTGCTTGTTTATGTAGAAGACTGTGGTGGTGGTGTCTGACATGATGAGAACGTTTTGACCCTGAATAGTTGGCAGGAATGCCTGGCAAGCTTTGCGTATTGCTCGGCGTTCTAATACGTTTATGTGCATTCTGGTCTCCTGTGGCATCCAGGAGTCTTGTTTCATGCGGTCGCCTATGTGAGAGCCCCAGGCTGTGAGGAATGCATCCGTTATGATCGTCACAGTGGGTGAGGAGGAAGGAAGGTCCTCTCCGAGCAGACTCACAGTGGGTCCATCCACCATTGTAGCAAGGAGAGGACCTGTGGTGGCATACTGAGCAGAGTGCGCTTGGGGTTGATGAGTGGGGAGGTAGACTCTTTGTAGTCACTGTTGAAGAGGGGCACAAGTGTAGGTGAGCGATAGGTGTGACATATGTGCAAGCTGCCATGTGTTCCAAGAAAGAAAGGCAGATTTTGTCTGAAACAAAAGGGCTGGAAGTCACCAAAGTGATTAGTTCTTGCATTGTCTGGAACCTGTCCCGTGGTAGATAAGCTCAGGCGGAAGTTGCACATATGCAAATACCTATGAACTCCAGTTCGGTTGTGTAGGGCTTAAAGTTGATTTTCCTATGTTGACAATGACCTCCAGGGAGGAGAAGAGTAGAAGCAATTAGAACCTCGATTCCTGGGCTTCTTCTTTGGACTGTGCTGCTATTATCCAGTCGTTCAGCAAGGGAAAAATGAGGATCCTCTGACATCTGAGATAAGCTACAACCACTGAGAAAACTTTTGTCGCGGGACAGTGGTACGTCCAAATGGTAGGACCCTGTATTGAAGGTGTCAAGATCTCACCTTGAACCTCAGGAACCTTCTGCGTGTTGGGTGTATATCAATATGGACGTAGGCATCCTGCATATCGAGAGCCATAAACCACATGCCTTTTTCTAGGGAGGGAATGATGTTGTAAGTGTGACCATGCAGATTCTTAGTTTGGAAATGGAATGGTTGAGGTGTCGAAAATCCATTAACAGACTCCATCTTTCCTTCATTTTGGGGACTAGGAAGCAGCTCGAGTAAAACCCTGTTCTTTGAAAGGAGTCTGGGAATAGTTCAACAGCTCCTTTCTGAAATAAAGAGTCAGTCTCTAGCTGGAGGAGGTCGTCGCGTGAGTGTTCCATGCATGCAGACCAGGAAAGAGGGTGGGATGGGGGCATTGTTATAAACTCTATGACAAAGCTTCCCTGGATAATATCTAGGACCCACCTGTTTGTTGTTATTGCTTTCCATGCTGGAAGAGTTCGAGATGGTCCACAAAGGTGGTAGAGTGGTTTGACAGCTATCTAAGGACACTCAGAAACACTGTTTACATGATGATTGGGAGTGTTGCATGGATGACGGGGTGGTTGATGTAGGCACATGGGGTCTGTGAACCTTAGGGTGCTTTTGAAGAGGCTCATATGACATTGGTGGTATTATAGGGCCCCACAACTATGCGACTGGGATAGGCAATAGAACTTCCTCTTGGGTGCCTGTTTGTAGATACCCACAATGGCTATAAAGTCCTTTAGGGAGTGTAGGAACTTTATCTATCTTCTGATTAAAGAGATGCGATTCGTCGAATGGGAGGTCTTCTATAGTGTTCTGCACCTCCCTGAAGAAGCCAGAGAAGTGTAACCAGGATTCCCTCCTCACAACAGTCCCTGTTGCCACGACACAGGAAGCCATGTCTGCGGAATCCACCGCAGCCTGTGGCATAGACCTAATGAGTAACTTGCCCTTCTACAGACCTGCCTGGAATTGGCTGCAAACCTGCGAGGGCAGCTTGTCTGGAAATCAGCCAATCACCCATAGTTAATAAAATCATACTTGGACATCAGGGATACATAATTTGAAACACAAAATTGGAGTCCTGCCAAGGAGAAGACCTTTCTGCCCATGAGGTCTAGCCTCTTACCCTCTCTATTGGATGGGGGTAGAGCGGTGTTGTTGCTTGGAATGCTCTAAAGGAGGAAGTTGCTTAGAACGCTCTGGGGAGGAAGTTTGGCAGGAAAGATCACCAAAGTGGCTTCCCAAGTCTTAAATCTGATGCAAAAGGAAAATCTGAACAAAAATCTAAAGGGGATACAGAACAAAATAATAAATCTAAACTACAAACAATACTAAGGATATTTTTTGTAAAGTTTTGGAAAGTTCGTTACAAAGACAATAGGAGAGTAAAAGCTCCAATTCGAACCAGGTGGCGGTGAGAAGGAATTGGAGACGGCGGTGGCCCATCACGCCCTTTCTCGCTTCGGGCAAAACCACAAGGTGGTGCAGGGTGCGAACCGTCGAACAGTACTACTTTCAAAAGTTCTGGTTCTGGGTGCACGTGCATAACCCTCAGGGGAATACAACAGGGTCTATCACTCGAAGGCAGCAGCTCATTAAATTTTCAGCTAGTGGTTGGACTTCTGCCAAAAATGACTTTACTATCAGATTAGGTATTAAGCCACAGAACACCACAACATAATAGTGATCTCTAAATGCAACCCATACCCCTTCAGCACAGAATCAGTCATGTATATCGCTGTGGAGTCCAACATATTCCAGAAACAATCTCACAAGTAACACTACATTTTGTTATTATTAAGATTAACAAATACAAATTTTATACAGTGAACAGGAAGGTATTTGAATTCAACAATTCCCCTGCAACCACTGCAGCCATCATAACGTCTAAGGGGAACACACCATCACTGGTACACAAAGCCTTGTGTAAAAAGTGCAGTTTTCAGCTTTTGTTTAGGTGCTTGTGGTGTATTAGACCCCCTAAATCACTGCTGCAGTGTGTAACTAAAACTCCAGTTTCAACTAGAATTTATTTTAGGTTCTAGCTACTTTATCCAGGGCGGAGACAGTGTCTCTGAATATGTACGTGCATCATCTAGCACAACGGGGCATAAAGCCTGACTGGAGCCTCTAGATGCTCCTGCGATAGAAATATTCAATAGCAAACATTTCTGCCTGTAAAATAAAGATGACTAGAAAAAAAGCTTTTCACACAGGTGCAATGTGAATGTACAAAACAGACAATACACCAGAGCAGAAATATAAAAATCCATTGCAGGATGTATTGTACAGAGACAAGTAAATTAGTTAGCAGGGATTATTTTTAAGACGTCAAAAAGGAAGTTCAGTTAGAAGAGAGCCTATAAATATTCCCTGCAGGCAGCAGGACACACATTTTTAGTTTATTTTCTGCTTTCCTCCATTAAATGTTAAGACATATTAAAACATGTAGTTTGACAAACATGTTTATAATGTTGGATTACAGCATTGTAGTTGAATGGACTATTTTGGAGAACCAATTTCCTGCAAATTATGGCTCTGCCCATTCGTACCATAATTCATTGAAAACAAACATGCCGATAACGAAAGCAATGAAATTTCTGTCTGAGTGTACATCGCCCATTACTTGGCTTGTACAACCTAATGTAATATGAGTAATGCTAGGCAAATTCAGCACTACAGGACACATGATCTGACAGATGCAGAGGACACTGTGCCAATGACAAAACACTATGTATGTGAACTATTTTTGTAGTATCCAAGGAGCACCAAAACAGGACTGAACATGCAGTGCTTATAGGAAGAATCAGGACAGACCTTGCCATCAGCCTCAGCAGAAACAGCAGAAGAGGTCTCCTGGGAGGCAGGTGTCAATGCACCTGGAGGTTTAGTAGACTAAAGAAGGTAAGAAATGCAGAAAAAAATCAACTAAGGGCAGACACTGAATGCGCCTAATACATTCATGCATTGTTCTCTACTAACAACATCTTTAGCTACCCAGAAAGACATTTTAACTTGTAGATTTGCAAGCAACACAATATGACCAGGAGAAGAATCCCAAAGGGATTAAAAAGCAGCCAATTAAAAATCAAACCCCTCTGGGTTGTTTGGTTTCCAAATCCTCTCCAATTCCCATGCTACTGATTTAAACTCAGCTTTACAATACAATCAGAGAAAAGCACAATGTAATGGGCATGATCAAACAGCACAGAAAACAAGCTCTGTACTGCTGCTGCTTAACATTCCCAGTTCATCTCCAACTGGTTCACACTGATCCTAGGTTGATCCTATAAAGTAATATTGGATACATTCTGAAAGCTTCTCTCGCTTTTTAAAGTTTTGTTCATTAACCAATTTTTAAGTTACAAATTGCAACAATTCCTGCAAAGCTTAAACAGTATTTTGGAGATTCATGAACAAGATGTTTTGCACCAGTCCGGGTTTATAATAATTTCACAGAACACTGAGTGCATGAAAGAGTCTAAAATAATGACATATTGCCCATATCCATAACTAAGCAGACTTATGTCACTTAGTTTTGTCTTGTGTGTACTTATCAATTACTCAATTTATCCCGAGAACCTTGCAAACCTAAAGGAGCTGATGGGATACAGCTGAAAGGGCTATCATGGCCAATAGGTTGGAATTGAACAAATAGGATCTCTCTCTAAACTTGAGAATAAACTCATGCTTCATCTTAATTGTCTTCTTCCAGAGAATAAAATGCTGCATTCTCAACTATAGCTCTCAAAGTGACTTTAATAGTCTGAATCGTCATGTTAGCACTAAGAGCTCAAAAAAAAAAAAACCACTATACTGTTCAGGATTAAAATCCTCAGATTTTCTCTCAATCCACATTTAAGCATACAAGTTATGACCCACTTTTTCTTTAACACTTACAAACACATTAAATCTCACCTATTTAACAAGATGCTTGTGCATCGTAAGTGTATAATACAGTTCTCACACCTTGGATCAAAAATAGTGCATTAATCTTTTTTTTTTTCAAACAAAAACCAGTATACACTCACCTTGTCTCGTGGCATAGCAGAAGGCAATTCTCGGGCTAACCTGTTACGTCTTTGCTCCTTTAAAAAAAGCCAGAAAAACTTTGATTATGTATCACACTGTGTCAAGGCACATTCAAACTTTACTACTTCAGGAACAAGTACCTAAATTGTAAACATGTCTCATATTATTGCAAAATAACTTTTACCCTACACTATGGTGTTTTAAATCAAAACCTGTTGGCAGGATAAAACAGCTTTGAAGGATTAAGTGGCCAGAGCTAATTTGGCATATAAACTCTGAACCGAACAAAGTATTCAATGCACAAAGTATTCAAGGCACGGATCATTCAAGCCTTTAAAAACCAAGATATAATTTGGATCAGGATGGATTCCCTATAGTATTCATTAAGAAGTATGTTTATGAAATAATCCGAAAGGAAATGACTACTAAAGCAGATGGTTAGCTTAATAATTACTGGCCCAAAAGGCAGGGGGAAAAAGAGAGAGAGCTTGCACTAGCTAGCAACAAAGTAGTAGTTGAAGGAAGTCAAGGTGAATAAGGGGAAAGATTGGAGTTTTCTGGTGATTAAGAATAGATCTCTCACTAGCAAGGACAAAGAATTACACACTTAGAAGAAAAAATATTTCAGATCCAGGTTTTGGGGTTTTTTTTTTTTTTTAAGGAGGATGTTAGAAAAGAGGGTATTGTATACTATTCAGAACATGTATAAGATACCATAAGTTTACATGCACTTACAGAGTCCTCATTCCTGCAATCGGATCACCACAGACAGACCTTGTTCCCACACTAAGTCAATGGGAGTCCACCTGCGCAAATCTGATGGCAGAATTGGGGCCATAGTTAGGAGACTTGCCCCCAACAAGCTTACCATTTATATAACACAAAATAAATAATAAAGAGCAACAAAATATAAGAGACAGGATGGGACAGTAAGAAGCCAATGAATGATGTGGTTGGAGAAGTGGGAGAAGACATGAATGTTAGGATAGGGAGAAGTGGAAAGCCTCAGGATAATGGCCAGTTCTCAACATCTATAAGGCTATTTTCTCTTTCAGAAATAAATAGGCTTTTTTCTTCCCTAAATATGAGAATGTTACTCCCCTGTGCAGTAACTGAGGTTCTTCAAGATGTGTCCCCCTATGGGTGCCCCAGTGTAGGTGCAGGAGCACCCCCTGCACCTAAGATCAGGGATCTTCATCAGCAGTAGTGCCTGTCGGATCGCACATGTGCAGCTCCCCGCCATCTCACGCCATGACTGGGATGTAATTATAGCACTGCATGGTCCAACCACCCCTCCCAGTTCTTTTTAAGCCATAGATCTTATGTTTCAGCTCCGAAGCAGAGGCGAGGAGGGCGGATAGTGGAGCACCCATAGAGATACACATCTCAAAGAACCTCAGTTACTGTACAAGGTGAGTAACCTCTTCTTTTTTGAGTGATGTCCTTATGGGTCCTCCACTGTAGGTGACTAAAAAGCAGTGCTCCCAGTAGGAAGGCTAGGGCTTTAGAGCAGCATTTACTGCAGATGATAGGACAATATATCCTAGGGGAGTATCTGCAGCATTGTTGTGAGTGACGGCATAGTGATGGGTAAAAGTGTCCAATGATGCCCATGTGGACGCTTTGCAAATGTCAACAATCGGGACATCATCAAGAAAAGCAATGGAGGTGAAGAGTGAGCGGTGGAATGTGCTCTAGTTACAGGAGGAGATTGTCGATCGTAGCTGGTAAGAACAGATTATACACCGTGAGATCCACTTGAAGAGACATTGCTTAGAGATGGCTGTGCCTTTGGATCTTTCAGCCAGTGAAAAGAATAAGATTTTCAGAGAGGTTTAGTTCTGTTCAAGTAGAAAGCTAATGCTTATCTGATGTCCACGGTATGCAGTGCTGAATCCTGTTGGTTGCTGTGAGGCTTCGAAAAGAAGCAAGAAAGGTGGACAAGTTGAATGAGATGGAAAGAGGATGGTAGCTTGGGTAGAAATCTGGGATGTGGACATAGTGTAACTGTCTTTATGAAAAAAGTGTGTAGGGGGGTATGCCATAAGAGCTCCAATTTTGCCAACCTGTCGGGCAGAGGTGATAGCAACAAGAAATGCTGTTTTCATAGATAAGTGAATGTAAGAGCATGTTGCCATTGGTTCAAACGGAGGTCTAGTAAGAGAGGGTAGGACAAGGTTGGCTCCCGTATGTGAGGGTAAAGATTTTGGAGGCCCTTCAGGAAATGTTTTGTGAGCGGGTGTGTAAAGACAGAGTGGCCATTTATGCAGCCGTGAAAGGTTGTGATGGCTGCCAAATGCACACAGATGGAGCTGGTGCATAATCCTAATGGTTTAAGGTGGAAAATATAGTCCAGGGTAAGTGGTAATGGAGTGCTCATTGCTTTGACCTGATGGGAGGCACACCAACATTGGAATTTAGTCCATTTGTGGAGATAAGTGCACCTAGTCATGTCACATGTGCTATTCAAAAGTACCTGTTTGACTGCTTCCGAACAAGTTATTTCCAAATCCTGGAACCATGGAAGAGCCAGGCTTTCAGGTGGAGCATCTGTGGACTGGGTTTGAAGATGTGACCCTCATCCTGTGAAAGGAATTGCAGAGTCAGATGGAAAAAGATGGGCCGGCATACTGTTATGGGAAGCAGGTAAGTATACCAAATCTGTTGTGGCCATGATGAAGCTAAAAGGATGATATGGGCTCGGTCCCCTTGTATCTTGTCAGGTATTTGAAAAAGAAGGGGAAAGCAAGCGAAGGCATAGAGTAGCAGTGCATCCCATGAGATGAGGGCTGAGTCTCCCAAAGATTTGTCCCCCAGTCCTGCTCTGGAGCAGAACTGAAGACATCAGGCATGTTGCAGTGTGGCAAAAAGATCCATGGTGGGGAATCCCCAGTGGTTGAAGGTAAGCTGAAGGATTCGCGTATCTCGTTCCCACTCAAGATCATGGGAGAATCTCCTGCTCAATGAACCCGCAGTGGTGTTTCGGTGTCCAGGGAAGTATGCAGCTGAGATGGTGATGTTGTGTTGGATACACTAGCTCCATAATTTCAGTGCCTCCAAGCATAAAGAGTGGGACCTCGCTCCACCTTGCCTGTTGATGTAAAATATGCAGGCAATATTATCAGTCATGACTCTAATGGTGCAATGTGCGATCAGTGGAGAAGTGTTGGCAGGCATTGCGGACTGCTCGTAGCTCTAAGAGTTTGATGTGTAAGGTGGATTCATTTATGGATCACCTGCCCTGCACTGTATGAAGGTGAAGGTGAAGGTGCACTCCCCAAACAATTAAGGAGGCGTTGGTTATTAGAATCATGGTCATCGCTGGTAGAAGGAAAGGAATCCCAACGCAGACGTTCTCAGGCTGTCCCCATCAGAGTAGTAAATCCCTGACCCTCACTGGAATAGGTAAGAGTTTGTGCAGTCTGTGCCTGTGAGGGACATATACTGTACATAGCCACACCTGAAGACACTGCATGTGTAATTGTGCATGCTTTACCACAAACGTGACCAAGTAGCTGGAGATACATCCTGGCGGAGAACCGGGGGCAGGCTTCTATCTTGGAAACAAGATCGTCTATAGTCGAAAATCTGTAAGCTGGAAGGAAGGCTCTGGCCGGGATGGCATCCAGTTGTACCCTGATAAACTCCAGTCATTGCATGCACATTAAAGTAGATTTTCCCAAGTTCACATGGAGGCAGAGATTCGTGAAGAGGTCCATTGTCATCTGGATGGCGCAAAGGTATCCATTCTGGATGGGACCTTGAGGAGACAGTCATCTAAGTATGGAAAGATGACAAAGCCTTGTTTCCTTAGGTAGGCAGTGACTACCGCAAGGACCTTGGAGAATACATGAGGGGCCATCAACAGTCCGAAAGGCAGCACCTTGCATTGATACTGGTCAGTTTCCATAGTGAACTGGAGAAACTGTCTGTGGGCAGGATGTATTGTGATATGGAAATGTATATCTTGGAGGTCGAAGGCCAAGAACCAATCCCCCTGTTCCAGTGCTGGGATAATGATGGAGAAGGTAACCATCTTGAAGCACTGCAGTTTGACTAATTTGTTTAGGTTTCGAAGATCCAGGATCAGGCGCCACCCACCAGATTTCTTTTGGATCATAAAATAATGGGAGTAGAAACCCTCTTCTCTGTATTGGGAAGGAACCGGTTCTATGGCTCCCAGCTGCAGAAGATAATTTATTTCTTCTCATAGAACGGGTTTGTGAGAGGAATCCCTGAAGAGAGACAGGGAGGGAGGGTGGTGGGGTAAAATAGATAGAAAAGGGATGGAGTATCTTTTCCTAATGATCTCTAGGACCCACAGGTCTGATGTAGTTAACCTCCCTGATGGAAAGAATGGGGCTAATTAGTTGCCAAACTGGTAGGATGTCAGAGATGGTTGATGTAGCTAGAACAAGGGGGAGTCTTCTCAGGCCCTTGACCACATCTTCAAAATTGTTGTGTGGCTGAAGGGGTTTGAGAGATAGCCCGTTGAGGACTCGCATGTCAGCGTTTGCTAGGGGCTTTTGTTGCTGATGTTGAGTGTTATGGTGCTGCTGGGGAGCATACAGCAGTGGTTGGGATTATGTGGGAAGATGGTATTTCTCTGGGCACCTCTGGCACTGGTGTGTAAATACCAAGAGAGCGAAGAGCAGCTGGGAAGTCTTTAAGGGAATGTAGTGATTCATCCCTATGATCCGTGAACAATTTGGAGCTCTCAAAAGGGTAGGTAGGTCCTTCATAGTGCTTTGTACCTCCTTAGGGAGGCTGGAAAGGCACATGACACCTGTCTTATGACTATGGCAGTTGTGACAGACTGAGTAGCGGTATCTCCAGAGTCTCAAGAGGCTTGTAAGGCTGTTCAGACCAAGACATAAAAGCACCTGGAGTAGTTCTTTTTTTGTCAAGAACTTCTGTCTTGACAGAGTTTTTGTATTTTAGAGTAGTTGAGGTAGTTGTACTTGGCCATGAAAGCCTCATTATTAGACATGCGAAATTGGAGCAAGGTGGACAAATAGGCCTTGGGTCCAAATAAATCCAATTGCTTCCAATCTCTGTCAGGATGGGTGGACTGAATTTAATATTGGCGTCCTTTTTCTTGCACCGCATTAACTACTAAGGAATTTGGAGTGGGATGAGAGAAAAGAAATCCCAAATCTTTTGTGGGAACGCAATATTTTTGTCTGCCTGTTTGCAGGTTGGAGGGATGGACTCCGGATCTGCCAGAGCCCTTTAGCAGGATCGAGAAGGGCAGAGGCCATAGAGAGGGTTATTTTGAAGGAGGATGTGGGCAGGAGATCAAGCAGCTTATGGTTCTGATCTTGTACTTGTACTTCCGCTAAAGGAATCTGGAGGAAGTTTGCAATCCTGCAAAATAATTCTTCAAAATGCTTGAAGTAGTCAGCAGCCATGGGAGGTGAAGGCATGACAGCCTCATCAGGGGAAGAAGAGGAGAAATGTAGGGGTGGCAGAGCTTCCTCCCCTTGTTCTTGCTCCTCATCCATTACCAGAGGAGGCTCTGGTGGACTGGTGGAGAAGGCAAAGGTGTAGGTCTCTGGCTTTGCTACATGGGAGGCTTCCTGAACTGTGCTCTGTAGATGGCCCAGGGATCCTGGTATGGCCAATGTGGAGGGAGCAATACGTGGGGTTGCATCCATGGAGGTTCAAACCAGTGTGCTGGCTTAGGTTTGGATTGTGAATAGTGAGGAGGTGTAGAAGAAGTTGTTTGCGTTTGTCTCGTGTAAGAGGGTGTGATGGAGCACTCTTCCTCTTCTTCCTCCTCCTCACTGCTGGGGAAGGAGGGTGCTGTCCTCAAAGGAGAAAGGAAAGTATATCATGAGTCCAGTAGGAGGATGGAAATGGGGGGAAGGCTGTGTTTGAGCAGTGGTTACTCAAGCATGTCAGATATAAGTAGGTCTTTATGGTCTCTGAACTCTGGAGAGGAAGGAGCATCATCAGCATGCATGAATCAGTGCCAAGGGAAAGATGTATTTCACTGAGCAGCCAGCAAGTGGACTGAAGACTTGCTCGGTGCTGAAAGCTTTGGCAATGCCAAAATGGGTGCTGGTGACAATGGTTTTGTCGGTGCCATAGCACTCAAAGTTGATCTGTCTTAGAGTCTCCAGAGACAAAAGTTGGTGCCCAGGGCTTTAGCTCTGCCTGCTTAGGGTCTTTAGACAGTTGTTTTGTTCCAGCACCAGAGGTACTCAGACGGGCCCTGGGGCTATGCCCCCTGTCTGAGGATGTTGAGGCAACTGACCTCGCAGGGGATAGGGTGTTTTAGCGGGTGGGGCCTCAGAGAGTGATGAGGGAGCTTATCTCCTCTTGTCGGAGTGGGAAAGAGACGACTTTCTCTTAGAGGGACGTGGGGAATGAGGATTGGTGGATGACCTCACAGAGCACAAAAGCTGCATGGGGGAGAGTCCAGGCCTCGGTCCATTGCTGGACACAGTGATTTCTCCATGATGAGAAGTCGTAACCGAATGTCCCAGTCCTTTCTGGCTCTGGTAGTCAAGTCGTGGCAGTGGGAACGCTTTTATGTGACGTGTCCCTCTCCCAGACAGAGGATACAGTGCGGGTGGCCGTCCACTACCAGGAAGGCAACCCAGCAGGGAAACAAAAACTTATGCTATAAAGTAACGAGTAAAGTGAAAATTTTAATGTTTTATGTTTTAGATAGAGGAAAGAAGAAAGTACTAAACTACACTAAAAGTGACAGGCAAGACACTAAGGAGGTAGAGGGAGAATGGGGCTCTGCTGTAGATTGCATCCCAGACGCAACACGGCAGAGAAGGAACTGGGGGGCAATCGGACCACACAGCATTATATATACACGTCTCGCTCACAGCATGAGATGGGGCAGAGGGGGCATGTGTGGTTGGACGGGCACTGCTGATGAAGATCTCTGATCTCAGACACAGGGGGACACTGGAGCACCCATAGGGACATCTCTCAAAGAACTATCGCTTGTGCTAAACAATGTACATTAGTATCAGTCTTTGTTCGTGCAGTTTGGGTCTTGTCAATTAGTTTTGTTTGTATCTTAAGTGGCATTTGAAGCATATGGAATTAGTATTTACAATGTATTATCTGTTTATTTTGCTTTGTATATTTTTAAACACACTATTTTAAGAAAAGATAAGGAATACTTAGAGATGCATTGAGAAACATGCTCCAGAGGAACATATACACAATGTCTTTCATATATATTTACGGATTGCAATTATAAAGGTTTTCACATCAAGCATATAATGGCACGTCAGTTGTAAAAGAATACAATTTATGCTCAGATTTTTTTTAAAAAGGGTTCATCTTACTTAGGGTTCCCCTCTAAATAATCAGTGACTCAAAATACTTTTTTCCTTACCTCTATGTTGTTGTTCATTAGACCACAGGCATCAGCAAAGTCTGGGTGTTTGGTGTTGATATAAGCTAACTCAATAGCCACCAAATTATGAACCTACAGGGAGAAAAGTCATTCATAGTATAGATTTTATGAGTAAATTTACTGCTAGAAAAGGGTGATGGGCTGGCAACCATAGAAACTGCAGTCTAATTATCCACAGGATAGCATAAACACCCACAGAGTCGCCTTTGCCCACACTGCCCTGCAGATGCATTTCATTTCTGACTCAAAAGGACAACTTCTCAGGGCAAGAAGGTAATTCATCCATCATGACATATTCAAACTTTTCCCTCTATTGACACCCACCCGGCAAACTGGCACTCTTGTTGGCATTTTCAGGCAAACACCTGTCCACTAGGAATTGGACTGAGTCCCAACTCATTTCATACTGTCCACCTAACAGCTGTGACATAGCAACGTTCAATCACAAACATCTGCACCATATTTGAGCAAGTAACCTGAGAGACTGTCCTGGAGTCGCTGATGCCATCCAGTACTGCAATAGCATGTTTTGTACATTAGTACTGACTATCCCATTCTTTATCATGAATCATGATCAGTACCATTATATTTAAGATTGAGCAATGAAATGAAATTACAAAATCCAATCCAAGACAACTCATGCACCATTTTCTACATTTATACAATTTTCTAAATAATAAGACAGAAAACACAGCTGTACAAGAGGATAAGATTAAAAAGACTTGCTTTAGCACAAAAAGTGTCTTGGGGTAACTCAGCTCTAAATACGATTTAGAAATGGACAAACACCTTGCTAGATTTGTACAAACGATAAAACAGTTATTTGTAAGAGGATAGTACCAAATTTAGCGTTGACACTATAATTCAGGAAAGGAGAACACTCACTGCAGAAAGAACATATTTCTGGCTCACTTTTAAGCAACAGGAAAACAAAGCAATCACTGTGGTTATGTCAAGAGAATATAAGTTTAGAAGCTGAAGGTTTGTATCAGTCAAATAGTACACTGATTCAAGACAGCAATTACTACTTCAATTTCTCATTCAATTTGCTTTGATTCTGTTTCTCCTTTCCCTTTCCTACATCAAGATAAAAAAATTACAAAGAAAGCAGCGAGGAAGAGAAACACCACCAGAGACCCCGATTCCATCAGACATATGTAACTAACTATACTTCCTAGCCAAGGATTGCTTTAAAAATCTCAAAAAAACCCCAGTCTTTAACATTAACACTCTCCAAGCTTTGACTTGTTTGAAGCTAGAAAGTGAACTTTCAGTTCTCTACCACATGTATGGTGCTACATGCTAAATTAGTACTCGACAGCAGCAGCTCAGTGTCCGCATACTGAAGTGAAATGAATAAGTTTGGTGACATATTTTTGTGCATCGCTGCGTCTGATAAGAAATGACAGCTTCCATGTTAGCAAAAGCAAAAGAAGGCAAAGAGGCTTAAAATGTGAATTCCAGATAAAGCTTTTTTGGAGGCGAGGGAGAATTTTTTAAAAATAATTAAGCCAAAATATTCAAAATCAGCAGCATAAAGTTAGGTGCCTAAATATGGACTTAGTTTCTATTTTTGAATATTTCGGTTAAGCCTAATGTTTTTTAATCTTTCTAAGATCATATGGTAAACAGAAGCACTAAGAAAGGAAATCATCAATAGAAACAATGGTTTGCTAGAAAACAGGAATGGAATACAAGGTGCTAAGTGATAAAACTAATTACCATTTCATTTGTAACTGGTAGCCTCTTACGCAGAAGACAGGTCACTACTTCAACTATGGCATCATGTAGTTTGGGAAACCTCAGCAATTCCTAGAAAACAAGGAGAAAAAGTAATGTAACAGAGTCTAAGGCCAGAAGGGGCCACCAGATCATCTAATCTGACTTCTTGTATATTACTGGCCACCAACACCACCCATTACCCATACACTAAACCCAACAACCTAAATTAGACCAAAGTATTACAGTCCACAGGAGACTAGACTATTATATCCCATAGACAGAGATTGTTACTAGACCTCCTAAAGTTTTGAGGAAAATAAGATAACTGAAACTATCCAAAATGACACATCAGAGTGCAACAACCCAGATCCCTTAAAGCTAGAATTATGATTAGGCTTCTTGTTGATTTCAATCAAAAGCTGGGTTAATAGCGAGTCGGTGAGTAACAGAGTTAACAGAGAATGCTCCATTAGAGTTTATAATTTTTGTAGCTAGACCTTGTTATTGTTGTCCCACTAGGCACAATGGGCGAGATTTTCAAAGACACAAATGGCAGTCACCTAATTTGTGCCTTTGAAAATCTCCCGCAATGTAAAATTAAAATTAGTGTCACATGCAGACAATTTGGAGATGTTGAAGTAATCGGTGTTTACAGTATCCAATTAAAATTGGTGAGAAATTTAGACAGGCAGAATAAAGTACCCAACTGGATGTACCAGGATGCTGAGGTTAACAATTCCATTTATGAATAGCGCTATAGGATCTTTTACAGCCATACATACAGTAATTTGGACCTTGCTTATGTCTCATCCAAAAATAGTACACTGATTCCTGCCACAGAACCAATTGTTTCTCTGAGTTCCTTCCTATCTCCCATACAAATCTGCTGTGGCTTCTTTCATAAGCCCTTTTCTGCAAGTTTCAGCCCTTCCCTGGTTTTGTGCTAATTCAGAATATGAGAAATTTCAACACACAGGCTAACCTAACCTGTCAAGGATAAGAGGCATGGTAAATTGCTTTTTCTGAAGCCACAGCAGCATAAGTTTCTAGTGGCCTGCTGTAAGTTTTGCCATCAGCACTTCTTGGATTAATAAATTATTCAAAAGTGTAATTAACTTGCTTCATAACACTTTATTACCCAACTACAAAATACTGAAAATAGGAAGTGTCTTACACATTTCTAATCACTTAAACTTTTTAATAAGGGTATAAAAATCTTTGAAAGCAACATTGTAAAGTTTTCCAATAAAGTTTCTTCAACACGTTCAGCGTGGGTATATGCAGAGGGCAAGAAGCTAAAAATGTATGCTCACTCTTAGTTAACAGTGAGGGGAGAATGGCATTTTCATAAGGACTGCAAAACTTGAGAATCAAATATTTTCAGGGCCCCAAGAACAGACTTGAGTCTAGTCTGAGGAATGACAACTTTGAATTTTCAGACTACTGCATTTAAATTCACAATCTAAACAATCTCAACCATTGTATTAACTTTAGGCATTCAATAATAGTAGCATATCTGCACCTCTTCTGTCAAAACTATAGCATCTGAACTTTATGGCCAAAGTCCTTAGTGCCTTATTGGATTCATATGCCAAAAATAAATACCTACCACCATGACAGACTGCCCTTATCAAGAAGATCTTTTGCACATTTCTCACAGAATACACTTCCCACAAGGCTGTTTACAGAAGTTCACGAATGATTTTATCTACAGTGATACAGAGTCTTACTCTTTGCCTCCTTTTTTTTTGGTATGTAATGTGGATACTGATTTTTTCCTGTAAAAGAGGCTGCTCAGTACTTTTAGACAAGTCGCAATGCACTGCAGCCAAGTCTTACGAGTTTATCGTATCGTTTCTAAACTTGGTAGTCAACCTCTGCTTTTACCTGTGTACTGTAGTTGCTACAATGTTGGATAATCCTCTGCATTTCCTCATGAACGAGTTCCACACAACGCAAGCTAGGCTCCTCTAAACGTTTGATCTGCCTCTTCACCAACAATTCAAACGAAACTTCAGGCACGAACAAGGCAGGTCGGGGACCCTAGTCGAAAAAGGGAAGAAAAAGGCAGATATTTTTTGTACAATAGTAGTACCCAAGGTGTGCTAGGTGCTGCATGAACCCTAAAGGGGCATTAAGCTGATGAATCCTATAATTAAATTACACATTATTCCCACACCAAATATTACTCTCAATCTTATATTCATCTGAATGTATGTACCAGTTACATAAGGGTACAAAACCCAAAACAAAAGAGAATAACCCAAAAAGAGCACAGGGAGGATGTCGTAATTATCCAAAGCATTACAATCCCAGGAAAGTCAGAGGTAAGGTTATATTTAAAGGAAATCCAAATATGCTAAGGTAGGTAAAGGGAGGTTACTTACAGTCTCTGATGGTTCTTCGAGATGCGTGACCCCTATCTGGATTCCAGATATGGGTGTGCATGCACATTATGCACCGAAGCCGGAATTGTTCAGAGCAGCATCCGTCGACCCAAGTGTACGCCTCGCATTGTCCATGTGGTACGTCCAAGGTTCTATGTGGCTGCACGGGTCGACGCTCTCTCAGTTTCCTCTTATTAACAGGCATCGAGCCCACAGCAGAAGGGATGTGGGGCGGGATTGAAATCCAGATAGGAACCACACATCTCGAAGAACCATCAATTACAGTAAGTAACCTCCCTTTCTTCAAGTGCTGATCCCTGTGTGGGTTCCAGACATGGGTAGTGTAGCGAGCAGTAACCAGTATGGAGGTGGGTGTTAAGGCTCAGGGGATGCAAGAGCTTGTAGTACTGCATGGCCTACTGGTGCATCAGTTCATGACAAGTTAGCTATGGCGTAATATGCAGTGAATGTGTGGAGAGAGGCTCATGTTGCAGCCTTGCAAATGTCTTGCCATGGGACGTCTGCGAGGAAGGCAGACGTAGCGGCCTGTGCACATGTGGAGTGAGCTTTGGTGCTTGGTAGTAGCGGGACTCAGCAAAGGGAGTAGCACTCCATGATACAGCTGGAGATCCATTTAGAGATACACTGGGAGGAGAATGCAGTCCCAGCAGTGCTCCACTATTGAGACAAAGTCTTGATGAGGCTCAGAAAGTGTGGGTACGATGGAGGTAGAAGTCAGCACATGATGGACATTGAGGGTGTGTTCTCCCTTGGAGGCGTGTGGGTTGGGGGTAAAAGACAGGGAGATGGATGATCTGGTTGAGGTAGAATGGTGAGGCTGCTTTGGGAAGAAACTTGGGGTGGAATTGTAGGAAGACTTTGTTCCTGTGGAATACCGTGAAAGGAGGATCTGTCATATGGCCGCCAGTTCGCTGACTCATTGGGCCAAGGTGATGGCCACCACGAATATTACCATCATGGACAGTGGGCAAGTGGCCAGGGGTTCAAATAGTGATTTTGTAAGAGCTGAAAGAACTAGAGGTCCCAGACCGGGGTGGGTACCCTGACTGAAGGGAATGTGTTCAGTAGGCCTTGTATCAATCGAGTTAAAGGTTGGGTGGCTAAATATGGTGGAAGAAAGGCACTAATACCTGCCAGGTGTACTCTTATGGAGGCATGGACAAGGCCTGAGACACGAAGGTGGAGTAGATAATCCAGGACGGTTGGTATGGATATGTTTGATAAGGCATGGTGGTTGTTGGAGGCCCATTTCACGAATCACCTCCATTTGGCTTAGTAGCAAGCAGAGCATCGGCTATGGGTAAGTATGTCCCATACTGGCTTGGCGCACATATTATCTATTCTCAAGCCCCATCCAAATACCAGTTGGAAAGGTTGTGGGTTGGGATGTTGGATCTGGCCATATTGCTGCGTAGTAGGGTTCAGTAAGGGAGGAAGGAGGACTGGAGGGCAGGCCAAGAAGTGGAAGAGGTCTGTGAACCAATACTGGCGGTGCCAGGATGGGGCTACGAATATGACTGTTGCCTGGTTCTGTTTCACTTTGCGAAGTACCTGTGGAATGAATGGGATGGGTGGGAAGGTGTAATGGAGAACCAACGTCCATGAGAGGAGAAAAACATCCACTTGTGATTCCTATCTGAGAGCTTCCATAGAACAGAGAAGGGGGAGTTTGCGGTTTTCAGTTGTGGTGAAGAGGTCCCATTGGGGAGTACCTCACTGCTGGAAGATGTTGCGAAGAATAGGGTCGTGGAGCTCCCACTCGAGGTTGTAATAGAAGGAGCGACTGAGCATATCTGTCAAGATGTTGTCCGTGCCTGTAGTGTGATATTGTGTTGTAGGCACCAGTTCTATAGCTGGATTGTTTCTTGGCAAAGGGATAGAGATCTGGCTCCACCCTTGTTGTTTATATAAACCACTGCCGTCATGTTGTCTGTGAGGCGTATATGTTTGCCTTGAAGCAGTGGAAGGAGAGCGTGACAGGTGCTTTGGACTACCCTCAGCTCTAGGATATTGATATGAAGCCTTGCCTCTCTGTGGGACTTTAGTACTTGTGCTGTGTGGCCCTGTACATGGGCGCCCCAGCCTGCAAGCGAGGCATCCGTCATGAGGGTGATGTCGGGGGTGGGCTGCTGGAAGAGGGTGCCGGCCATAACCTTGGATGGGTCACACCACCATAACAGAAAGGTCACCATTGGTGGAGGGAGGGAGACTCGTTTGTTTAGGTGGTCTTCCTGTGGATTGTACACTGTTCTTAGCCATTGCTGGAGGCATCCCATATGGAGTTGGGTGTACGGGGCAACTGAGATGGATGCTGCCATGAGCCCCCGGAGTGAAAGGTAGTGGCGGATGCATATATGTGAATTGTTTTGTAGTCGTGTAATGATAGTTGCAAGAGTGGCAAACCGGATCCTTGAGAGAAAGGCCCATACTGCTCGAGAATCCAAACTTGGTCCAATTAATATAAGTTCTCTGGTAGGTCTGAGGATAGACTTGTCCTCATTGATGCATATACCAAGGCTGGCAAGGAGATCCTGCAAAGTCCGAATGTTGTTGAGCAAGTGTTTGTGGGATGATGCCACTAAGAACCAGTCATCCAGGTACGGGAATAAGAAGTGGCCCACATAGCACATGTATGCTGCAATGACAGCGAAGACCTTCATGAACACACAAGGCTCAGTAGCTATTCCAAAAGGGAGGACATGGAACTGGTAATGGGACTGTCCCACTGCAAAACCAAGCAACTGCAATGGGCAGGACAGATGTCCACATGGAAGTATGCATCCCTCATATCAAGAGCTGTGAACCAGGTCCCACACTTGAGTGAATGGATGTTTTGAGGAAATGTGAAGTGTGGAAGTGGAATTTACAAATGAATCAGTTTAGGGCCCAGAAGTCCACTATGGGACAAAGGTCTCCCTCTTTTTTCGGTATGAGGAAGTAGGGGGAGTAGAAGCCATGGTTCCAGTAGTGACATGAAACTCATTTTATGGCCCCTTTCTGGAGAAGTGTGCGTGTTTCCTTGTGTAGGAGGCGTGTTTAGGTTGGATTCACAAGGTTGTCCTGAGGTGGGTGGCGGGGTGGTAAAGTGTGGTAACCCCAGCTTACGATGTCCAGTACCCATCAGTCAGTGGTAATCTTGCTCCAGTTGTGGGCAAAGAGAACAAGACAGCCCCCAGTGATTGGGGGAGCTGAGGACAAGGTGGGGAGAGTTTTGCAGTTCTCTGATGGAGAGTCAAAAGTGTTGTCTCAGAGGACGTTGATGAAAGTAGATGAAAGGTAGAGGTAGTGGAATGTCAAGGGTGTTGGGAGCACTGGCAACGGCGGGTTTGCTCCGTTGGCATGGAGGGTAAAGTTGATAGGCAGATAGGGGCGGGTATCTAGGTCGATAAGCCTGGTGATTTTGAAATCGTGTACAAGCATAGGGGCTGAAGCATAGCTCTAGATTCTTTTAAGGAATGAAGGCTCTCATCCCTTTGATCATTAAATAGCTTCTGGTTATCAAAAGGGAGGTCCTCTGAAGTGGTTTGGACTTCCTTCTGAGCACCACCCCAGATGCAAGGGAGCAAGCGGCCATGTCTGCTGCATCCACTGCCGCCTGGAGGGAGACTATGGATGCCAGTTTGCCTTCCTCAATGAGAGCCTCGAACTCCGTTTGCTTGTCCTCCAGAAGGGAGACTTGGAATTCCGCCTGTCTCGAGTATGACCTAAAGTCATTCTTTGCCAGTATGGCCTGATAGCTGGCTATGTGGAATTGGAGGCCAACAGATGAGTATACCATATGGCCAATGAAGTCTAGTTTTTCTGCAGTTCCATCAGGCTGTTGTCTGGCCCACTGAATGGCTGCTTGAACCACTAGTTAGTTTGGAGGTGGGTGCATAAAGAGGAAATCTGTGTTTTTGGCCGGAACAAAGTACCATTTCTCAGCATGTTTACATGTGGGGGTGCAAGAAGCTGGGACATGCCAGATTGCCTGGGTCTGCTGTAGAATGCATTATGAATGGGCAACGCAACCCAAAAGGTACCTATTGGAAGAGGTCGAGAAATTCATCTTGTGAGTCCTTGACATCTTCCGCTGGTAAATTCAGAACCGTTGCCATACACTTCAGAAGATCCTGGTATTGGCCCTGGTCGTCAGGTGGGATACTGTTGGTGGGATGATCGCCTCGTCCAAGGAAGAAGTGGATCCACTGGTCCCAGCAGTTCCATCGGTTCTGGCGGTCCCATGGTGCTACGCAGTTTGTCGTATACTAATGAAGGCGCGGTGTACTCTGAAGGAGGGGGAGGTAGAGCTCCACGCTCATAGTAGGAGTCCCACCTGTGCCAGTAGGACCTCTGATTTGCTCTCACTGGAGGGCCTGGTGGGTAGCTAAACCATTGTACCTGTGGCGATACTTGTAATGGTGCGTATCAGTGCGGGCGTGGGCTGTACGAGCGCTCCAGGAGAAATGTGGTTCAGGCTCCAAAGACTAGTTGGACACTGATTGGTATGGTGAAGGCAGAGTCAGTGGAGCAGGCAGGTGTCACAGCGGTTCTGTTGGTCAGGCTACAGAAGAGTGATATAGGAGCAGTGGCTCATTGGCTGGGGACGGGGGCTCCATGGTGCCCGGTGCCTCATAGCAGTGCGAGAATTGCTCCAGCGGCAGCAGACATTCTGCTGTGGGAGTTAGGGGTGAGACACAGCCTGGTGTGCGCAATACCGGGAATTGGTAGGGTGGCGGCTGCAGGAGTCTTGACGGTTCCAGTAGGGTCAATGGTTGCCAGGGCACCGGTGGGGCGCCAGTGGCAGCTGGAGTCTCAGGCTTGTCTAGGTGCTTTGTCTTCTTGTCTGCCTTTGCCCTTTTGGGAGCAGAAGCAGCTGTGTCTGAACGTGACTTTTCACCCAGCTGATCTTGGCTTGGGGAGGGAATGTGGCGCTTGAAGATGGTCCCTCCCGGGGATCCACTCTTGTGTCTGTGACCGTGCTTCTAGTGAGCACAATGGGTCTTGGTTGGTACCGCCGGTATCACTGTGGCTGGGGATGCTGTCACTCTCGGTGTGGCCAGGCGTTCTGGAGGGTCCATCGGTGCCACCTCAGGGTGCGCATGCAGATGCACTGCCTTCTCAGTAAGGTGTTTCTTGAGTCTCAGTTCTCTTGGCTCACGGGTTCTCAAAGGAACGGAGTGGCGGAGAGAGCACCTCGCAACGATGTGGGTCTCACCAAGGCAGTAAAGATGGCGGTGGTGTTCGTCGCTCACCGAGAACGATCATGGGCATGTGACAGTTCTTGAACCTAGCTTGTCTGGGCATAATCCCTTGCCCAGGGTGGACTGCCCCAGGGAGGGGAGAACTTGGCAACTACTGGTTCTTAACACCCTAACTATAACTACAGCTATAAAACTCTAAACTATTAAACTTTTTTTTTGCTATGTAGCTTTCCTGAAGAACGTTCCAACTCTAGACATGCAGCGGAAAGAGGAAACTGAGAAGGCGTCAACCACATAAGACCTTGGATATAGCACGTGGACAACGCGAGGTGTGTTCGTGGGTCGAAGGACACTGCTTTGAACAGTTCTAGCTTTGGCGCATACGCACCCACATCTGAAATCCACATAGGGACCAAAACTCGAAGAAGAATGTACAGGTAAATGCCTGTAGGCAATCTTAACTTTCCCCGCAGTGATATCATGCAATAACCAGGCTGATGACTAGGGCATTCATTATTTGTGGTCTCATATTAGATTAAACTGATTTTTAAATACAGACTATTTTTTGCTCCTCACACCATCGCTATAGGAAAGAGCTGTGGTTGTCTGGGTGCCTGAAGTGTAGATTTCTTACCACAAGATGGTTGAGTTTCTTTTAAATGAGATCTTAACTCAATTACTTGGGTCTGTAATGCTTGGGATAATTACAACATCCCTCCCTTAAGTCCCTGATATGAACTCTCAACCTTAACCATCTTAACAGTTTTTTGACTGGGAATGTCCTTAGTTTTTAAAAATTAAAATGTTCATACATGCAAAGAATCCTACTATGCAACACTTCTAATGATTTGATCATATATAGTTGTGACAATTTGGGAAATCTGTCTACGTAAAACGTATGAATTCCAGTTGATGTTATGAAGTTATAATGAAACTAATGTATTATCAAATGCCTCTATGGGCTTGTCTACACTTAAAACATCACAGCGGCACCCCGACCAACACAGTTAAACTGACCTAATTTTCTAATGTAGACCAGGCCTAGATGTGGAATCCATCATTTGCGGACAGGGACTGTAGCAGTCTCTGCCAGACCAGGGACAATAGGCAGTCATTAAACTTTAATGGTCACCTATTCAAGTGGAAATACCTTGGGATAATGGATTGGCTGCAGCTGGGAGAAGTTAGCCCTTCCAACTTCCCTAAGCGGAAAATCTCCTGCAGCAGAACCAAAAACAGGTTTTGGTAGGGGAACATATAAGCTTGAGGGACTCACAGAGCAAGACAGGCTGTGGCCAAGAGAGGGGGCATGCTTCTGTAGCAGGAGTCTCCGGTTTAACTACAGGACCAACCAAGACCAAGGAAAGCTAGCTGATCTCGAGAGGCTCCATGATTCTGAAGAGGAACCATGAGAGGCAGGAGAAGGATCCTGGACAACCCAGTGGACTATGTCCAAGCCACTGTCCAGAGTGGAAAGGAAACTGAGGCAGGGAAAATGCATATAGGTTTGTTATTATTTTGCCTAGATCTGTGTCTTTCTCATGCTTAAGAGCATTTGTGGTTAGAATCTTGTGCAAAACCTGTGCTGCTTTTGCGATCATGTACCTTTGAAAAGTTAAGCTGTAAACCCAGAGTGCAAACACAGCAGGAGTTCTGGGAGAGGGTGTATTTAAGCTACAGATGAGTCTGAGGAGTCAGCACACCAGTCCCAGGATGAGGCAGTTGGACCCCAGGGACTCAGCTGTTAGGAGGGGGTGCTAAACTGGAGATCTTCACTCAGAAGAGTGGGCACAGAGACGCCAGCCACGGCAGTGCCTGGACTCTGATCAGACTCAGTAGGCTTAAAGAGCAGAAAGGGCCCAAGGAGATGGGGCCCCAAACACAACTCTCTGGGGAGCGCCCCACCAGAGGGGGCTCTACCAGTTCTGTCTGTGTTTGTGACAGAAGTATCCATCTTAAATCATTTTGTTTCATTTTAACTTTAAGAGAGGGGCTCACCAGTACATCCAAACACCCAGTGATGAATCTGGCGCTCAAGCTGCAGTTGATTTATAAGGTCAGAGGGGTAGAACAGTGAGAATTTTACTATGAAGGGGGAGCAGAAAGAACTCAGTCTCCAAGTCTCAACATCTCTGTACTTTAAGGTCTGTTCCCCGCACTCATAACTCAGTTCCCATGGCAAAGGAGTTGAAGCAGCAGTGCTATGGGAGCCTTTCAAGTTTTTGGGGATGTCCAAGCTATTATTTGACCACTGAACCTTTGAAGACCAGTGTTAGTTATGTCAACTAATCTATCAGTGAAAACTCTTGACAGATGTCCAATCTCCACCACAGAACTGCTACATGCAAATTAGCTGTAAAGGAGGTGATTGGTTGAGTTACCTGATGCCACAATGGCCCCACTTAAGAGTTGCCTGAGCTGTTGACCTGATCCTATCTGTAGCCTAAAGAACCATAGTAATGAGATGCAACCATTAATCTTAATTCCAATCTACTTTCTTTGCTTTATAAACTATGTACAAAATGGATTATTTCTGTAAGTATTAGAAAGTTTGAAGTGCATGTGTTATTCCACTGTTAGGATTACTTGGAACCAAGAAAGGACTGACTTTTACATTTCTTGAAGGATCCAGTTTCAATTAATTTCAGTTAAAATTAATTTAATTTGTATGGTCTCAGAAAATGTAGGGAGGATAGATTGTGTTCTTCATACAAAATAAAGAATACCTGCTTTAAGCACAACCTTCATTATAGAGTTCGGACAAGAATTTTAAATACAACAGACATGAATAAAGACAAGATTTTTTAAAATCCCATTTCAAATCCATAAAGCAAAAAACCTAGGAAACCTAAGGTAATACTCACTGTAGCATTTCTAATGGCAGTCAAAATATCTATGGTGTTAAGGCCACCTAGTGGATCAACAGATTCTAAGGTTCGTCCAAATGTCTCATGAAAAATGTAGCAGATTCTAGCTCCGCCACATCTGAAAAAATAAAATTAAAATTGAGATTTCAAATGAGGAAGAGGAGAAAATATTAACTGAAAGGTTTTTCTGTGGCTAAACACACCGAATATTTTGAAGTTAACTACCAGAGTGTAAAGCCTTTAAACACATTATGATTTGCTTTTACTACTACTGTAGTTTTAAAGTAATGTGATCCAATCTATTGTGATCTATCACAATCTAGATTCTAGAAATAAACAATTATACTTACAGCTCAGAAGTTTCTATATATTTTGCTGTTCCTTCAATAGTGTTGCAATATTCAGTGGCAAACTTGGTAATAAGCTGCAATAAAGTGGCACTTTTGTCCTCTACAGGTTCCCCATAACTGTTCAGCAAAGACTGATACTGAGCAGCTAAAACATTTATTCTAGTTTTCAGTTCCGGCAAGCAATCTCTGATATGATGCATTAATAACCTAAAAATAGAGAGAGTGAAAATTCATCTGTTAGAAAAGGGAAGAAATCCTCTTCAAACTTTGTTACGCCAGCACAACTTAAAATACAAACTGTGATCAAATAAAAATATTCTTGTACAACAAAAAGGTATTTGCTCAGAAAGAGTACAGTAATTGCAGAAACTGAATTTGTTTCAAAATTCAAAGGGAGACATCCCAGTGTTTCACTGTACAGCAGTAGTATTTAAGGGATGCTAAAGATACAAATAATTTTTAAAACAGTGTGTTACCACCACATTTATTTTTATAATCTTTTTATTTGTTATTTACTTTTTGCATTTTGCATAACAATCTGTGATACCTGTTAAGTGTCCTAGCAAGATACTTGGTTCCATTTCGGTTGGCTAGAGACGGATACTTCTTCTGAAGAAAAGCATATTCATCACGGATAGAATCAGCTACACTCTTCTTAGTGTTAATATCTAATTGGCTCCTAGAATAAAAAACAAAACTATTAGTTAATTCATAAATGTAAAGTGCAATTATTTTATTCACACTTCCACTTTTCTTGACAGTGCCATGCCTAATTATCAGAACATCTGTTATTTTTGCCTTCACTCTTAAACCATTTCCCCAACCATTTTCTCTGTTTCACTAACCAAGTTTACCAAAATGTGGTCAAGATTTTTCTCTGACTATAATTTGGTGGTTTGTACTAGTGCTGAAGACATGCCATCTCTTTTGAAGACATTAGAAATGCTACTCCATGGATTGACTGGTTAGTGTTGTACAGTAGATAGGAAAACAGTATGGGCAGCAGCCATCCCCAGTGGAGTAAGCACACAGCCCCTACATGAAAGTGGTATCAGCTCTGACCTGGAAGATGTGAAGAGTAAGGCAGCTGGAAAGAAGAGCAAGCTCCTGAATTCAGGTACCCACACAGCAGCCTACATTTTGATACTAGGCTGCCCATTGCTTATTTTTTCTGTAATTAAATACAGATCCTACTATTAAGTCTCGAAATCCCTTTTTCTAAACCCCACATCCATCTGCTTAAGAAACCAAAGCATTCATCTATTAAGGAACAATTCAACTTTTTTTAAAAAGAACAAATTAATTGCCACCCCCCACACTAACCTGTTCACTACTCCAATTATACCAAGTTTAACTGGAATCACTCTTCCCATAAGTACATCCATAGCATCAGTGCCGGCGTCCATGAGATCCAGCTTTGTGATAACAGCAAGGGTTCTTCGACCTATCAAAACAGCAGGAAAATTGTCATTTATAAGAAGTTTGCCAGTCTTAAGCAGTTTAGTAAGGACTGAGTATTCAAGAAGGTCCTCAGCTGAGTGCAATGGCCAGAATGAGATGACTAGAACTAGGATGAGAAAGACTCTAGGCTCTACAGAGCAGCTGTAATCTGCATAGAAAATTTGCTGGAAGAAGATTTGACTGCGGGTTGGCTGAAAATTCAGGTCATCGATGCCAAGGACAGGAGCACTGTGTCAGCTGAGATGGGGTTAGAATGAGAGAGACCAGGAAGTAGTAGGCTCGCAAGCTTGTATGTTTTAAGTGTGAGCTGAAAGAAGAGAGCGCTTGTATGTATTTAGGGCTAGCCCTGACTTGGTTGCAGTTGTACAAGGGCTACTACACTTGCAATACGACCACTACATGAAGGCCAGGAAAAAACCTATTCATTTTTTTCTGTACCCAAAAAAACAGATTTAACCAGTTTCTAAAGTACATGATCAGATGTTTCTCAAGGAAAATAAGAACTTTATACTGGGATACAAACTTCTCTAGACCCAAATGTGGAAAATAATCCTGTGTACGTATACTGGATTTGATTACTTCATGAAATGCTTTAGAAACAAATAAAACTTAGGTTATCCTGCAGCCATAACATCTTAAACAGCAACTGGCAATGTAAGCAGGGTTTGGCTGGATAAGCATTGCAATGGGAGACTACTGCAGACAAACCAGGTGCAGCAAGAAGAGTTAATTCAGTATGCAGTATCCGTCCCAAATCTATACTGAACCTGTATTTCAGCTCTATATTAACTGACACTGGGCTGTTGTTGAAAGTGCCATTTTTCAAATGGATGCAGATCAGAAATCCTGACCACAGCTGGGCATTCAGAAATCCTATGGCACTTTTTGTAAGAATAAGTGTGTGTAATAGGACACTGGACCTGTAATAACAGCTGTGGACCAGCACTCCTGTTAAGGGCCTCAGACATTTAAGGCTGGGAATTATGAAAGTAGTCCTAGGGTTATATACCTGATCATGTGAACGAGGCAATATATAAAAAGCATGATTTGTTGCCCCAACAGATAGCTCGGGTTCAAGGAAAGACATTGGAGGAGGTTCTCCATAGGGGAATAAGGTGGTGAAGCCTGGGAATGGAGCCCCTGAGGGTATGTCTACATTGCAATTAGACATTTGCATCTAGCCCACGTCAGCTGACTCTGGCTCGCAAGGCTCAGGATAAGGGGCTGATTAACTGTAGTGTAGATGTTCAGGCTCTGGCTGCAGCGCAAGCTCTGGGACCCTCCCACCTCACAGGGTTCTAGAGCCCGAATGTCTACACCTCAATTAAATAGCTCCTGAACCCCACATGCCCGTCAGCTGGCACGGGCCAGACAGCGGTTTTTAATTGCAGTGTAGACATATCTTCAAGGGCTTTGCCAAAGACTGTGTTCCTGTGGCTAACACAATGAAGAGAAAAAAAATCCCGTGCACCAAGGGAAAAAGTAATTGGGAAACCTCATTAGAAGGGTGACGCGTTTAATATATTTTGTTTAATAATAAGTGAAACCCATGACATGGAAGGGAGAGGGGAGAAGAATTTTGTTTTGATCTTCAACACTGTGTTTGGGGACTTTGAGTTAGGCCCTGAAAAGGAGGGGAAACCAAGGCAGGGTGGTGCACCCAGACAGGTACAGCAACTGCGTGACAGGGTGCTAATCCCAGTATTTTGGCGTAATTTTAACATGAGTAACTACATTCACTGTCTCTACATATTTCTTCTGGAATTTCAAATAAATACAGTACTTTTAGCTTTCAGAGGTTGTGAAAATGATTCTCTCATACATACTGTCAGCAAGTATGTAGAATGCTTTGGGACCAATTTGGATCAAAGTCACTACATAAACATAAAATTATTATATATTCACTGCTCAGAAGAAATTCAAATCAGCAGACTTGCCAGGTGAATACAAGGCACTGAAGTGGGCAATATCTGAACATCAGGTGCTTAGTTCCCAATTTATTTTTTTCCCTTTTGAGACTAGAACAGAACCATACGTAACAGCCAATTACTAGCTGCAGAAGAATGCACAAGACACAATTTTGGAGGACTAAAATGTGTAGTCACCAAAGCAGGCCATACTTAATAACAACTCTCTTGAAAACAGCATTCTTCAATGCAATTGCATTGCTTTGGAAACAGCAGTGGATTATATGACCATATTAGAAGAGTAATAGGATATGGATGGGCCCTGCATGTGAGCCAGCAGGCCCTTAATGAGATGCTACTTCATCTCAGCATTTTTAACAGCTTCCGAATCGCACACACTACATGTGTGTTTCAACAAATAATATTTTCCAACAACTGCGTTTCCTGAGAAAATCCACTAATATGAAAACAAATTCCATTTTCTCCAAAACTTTAATTCTTATTTTTAAAATGGATTTTGTTAGAAAGAGAAATACTAAATGCAGACTCTAGTATGCCTCGCTGCTTACCATCGGGATCTACATCCCGTGCAATTTTAAGTGCCTCTGATGTAGCCATATCTGTGTTGGCAGCTGTGACTGACAGAATAATTGAATTTGGGTTACTAATGAATCGAAGGATTAGTTCTCTGATTTGAAGTTCAATGTCCTTAGGCTGATCACCCACTGGTACCTATAGGAAACAAACAATATAGAACTAAGTGGGGGGTGAATCATGCAAATCCAGACCACACACTTCTATTAGAATACATCACTATATAAAATCAAATTTCTCTGCACAAGAAATCAAGTTTGTATCTCAAGATACTAT
Source organism: Emydura macquarii macquarii (assembly GCF_026122565.2). NCBI lineage: Eukaryota > Metazoa > Chordata > Testudines > Chelidae > Emydura > Emydura macquarii. Next base: position 6,978,807 of record NW_027133667.1, read on the forward strand.
AAGAAAAGTACAAAAACATGAAAATGGTGCAAAATGAGAACCAAACCAAATACTTCTACTCACTATGTCAATTTTGAGATTTTCAAAGGAATAAATGGCAGTTCTGCTCCTACCTTGCACTACAAGTCAAAGGGAGTTAGGCATCTAACTGCCATGTGTCTCTCTGAAAATAGCCCCCTTAGTGTAGAAAAAGTTACTGTTCAATAAAAAACTCTTTCATGTGGGACCTGAATATTTCCTCCCTTTCAGGGTACTCTGTATGTCTTTCAGAGCTCCATTATTTCCTTTACACAACTCTCCAAGCATTGCCGCTTCTGTAAGAGGGGGAGGAGTAATTTTGAATCTGGTCAATACTTAGCTAAATTAGCTGCAGGCACTACTACTGACACTAAAGTGTTACCTCTCCTATTAGCCAAGCATGTTTCCTCCATAACATTTCCAAGTCTCTTGGGTTACATCTACTCTGCAAAAGAAAAAAAATCTGCAGCAGCAAGTCTCAGAGATCAGGTCTATACACACAGGCTCCCAGGGCCTGTACTACAGCGCTAAAAATAGTCATGTAGACATTCTGGCTCAGCCTCTAAAGCCCAACTCCCTCCCCAGTCTTCAGAGTCCATACTCCAGCCTATGTGGAATATCTACATGGTTATCTTTAGAGCCGTAGCACAAGCTCAAGTGTATAGATCCGGACTCTCAGTCTCACTGCTGTGGTTTGTTTTTTTGCAGTGTAGACATAACCCTTATTGATCGTGGAAGAGAAAACAAATATAAGAAAACCCTCTCACCTCAACAGTGAGCAGAACTACCAAAGATCCAAATTCTAATCACAAAGTGGGAACACTTCATTTCAAAGCCATACAGAACTGCTGGTCAACTTGAGGGACCAATAACATTTTCTATTTTTAATGGGAACCTTAGATGGTTTATCACACTGGACAAAATGGTGCTAAAACAGAGGTCATTTTCCCTATCTCAGAAATACTCTACCTGCAGCAAATCAAAAGAGAAAATTCAGTCTCTTACCTTTGTCATTCCTGGCAAGTCCACGAGAGTCAGATTGACAACATTAGGTGAAAAAATTTTAAGGTGAATAGGTTCAGGACTGATCCCCTAGAAATACATTAACATCACCAAGAATTAGAGTTAGAAGATTTGTTTATCTAGACACCTCTCAGAAAGCCAATTCTTTACTAAAAACTAAACTCCTGCACCAGACCTCTTACACAAGAATTTGTCCAGAAATTAAATCACCAATTTATCAACCAATTTCTTTATGCACACAATCCTGACTTCTCCTAGATGATGCATAAAACGTAACTTTTAAATTTCAACAACTGTACATATGCACATAAACATGGCTGCTGATTCTACAAGCTAAACAGAGTGTCATACCTATACATAGAGGTGTGTATATGAACAACAGAAGGGTTTAACCTAGGGACGTGGAGGCTACTTCTTTTCGCACTACTGTACTACATAAAGAAGTTTTGAAGCAAAGGCTGATACCCAGAATCCTGCCAGCAGAGTCATTTCATAGCAGTGCTGGTTTCTCCTCAGAACAATGTGAATTTCGTGTGCTAGCAGATGCACTACATTATTTACTGTATACTGGAGTTGTATGAGGCTTTCCCAAATTTTAGCCCCCAGATTGATTCTCTGGAAGCGTGAGGAGGTGTTTGCCCCACATCAGCCCTGAAAGGGCCAAGGAAACTAAGAAAGGGCCAATTAGTGAGACCAGCCATACATAAAAGGTCTAGGCTGGTGAAGCAATCCCTGATTGGAGGATGGAGCTCAACTGAGCAGATGAGGACTGGGCTAGTATAAAGCCAGGAAGCTGGCAACGTAATAAATGGCTGCAGCCACCCTCTGTGCTTTAGAGAGGGAAGGAGAGAACCCAGGGAAACAGTAGGATCCTGAGGTCCTGGCACTGAGAGAAGGACATGAGACACATATATGAGAGAAGGACAGAGAAGAATGCCCGTGGGAGATGAGTAGGAAGTAGCTCAGGGAAAGAGCAGCAAGGATGGGGACTGTGTGTTGTAGAGTCCTTGGGCTGGAACTGACATAGTGAGAGGACCTGGGTTCCCCTACCACCCATTGATGGAGTGGCATTGCCTTGATGGCAGGCCCAGTGAGACTCTATACCCTGGAAGGGGGACTGGCCAGAGGGCTGAGTCACGAAGAGAAAGCTGCAGTCCACTGAATGAGAGAGGGGCTGCAGTGTGAGAGAGAAGACAACATGTTGAGAGACTGCAAAGGGAGGTGTCGGACCTGGAAGAGAGCTAAAAGCCAGGAAGAGGTGCCACTGGCAGTGAGTGAATACCCCGTGACAGTAAGGAATTTTAGAAAGTGTGATATTCTCTGAACTAGAGTTTAATTCATTTTGTACCCACCTTATTATTTCCTGAAATCCTCTCTGTTTCATTTTCTATTTCTTGTCGAATTTCATCGAAGTCTGTATAGATCTGAAATACAGAAGCAAAAGTAATTGAAAGTCAGACAGCAGTGTACGTCTCTATATACAACACCAAAATGCTAATGTTCTTCTTGCCAACATAAATGTTCAGTACAGTAATATGTATATAAAAGGCAAGAATCATCTTTGCAACTATCGTACAATGCTACCAAATTGAACAATAGCTGGAAACTGATTATTGAGTCATAACATTTACCTTTGGCTACAGCAGGCAGCGGAAGTTATTACTGGCTACCAAGATCTCATCAAGGGGAAACATTTATCCAATCAAGTATTTAAGCTATATTAGTTTTATATCTAATAACATTTTAAACCTTTGAATTTCTAACATGAGTCGGATACAGCATTATCATGTCCCCCTTTGTAACTCCCAGGTACCCTGTTCCTCCCCCTCTCCAGTCCCCTTCACTATGCCTTGCCAATCTTCTCTGATCCTGCCTTACACAGAGCACTGCTAATCCAAAATTAGATAGCACAGAGCTATGTCATCTAGCCCTCTGTCCTTCCTGGCTCCCCATCTCTAGATGTATCCCCTGGCATTCTCCACATCATCTCTCTCACTGGATTTGCCAGAAACTGTAGAAACAGTTTGGAGTCAACAGCTAATCAACTAATAGTAATGAAATTATTTTCCAAGTGTTTAAACCTTGTTCTATACACACATGAAATAACCTCTGTACATAAGTGGCCTAAGCCATAGCTGCAAGCAACACAAAGAGGGGAAAACTCACGATACAAAATATTGCATTCTGCCATACCATTGCACAGCAAATTTCTTCACCGTAACCCAAACTACAGGGAGTCAGAATTTGGGCCCTCTTCAACCCACTCCAAAAAGAGCAAAAACAAAACAAATGAACAAGTCACCAAATCAAGGATGGTTTGCTTCAGCCAAAGGAGACAAACTGTCCTTAACACAGAAAGGCTCTCAGACATTACAGTCCTTCAGTGTTCACCAGATGGTTGGGGAAGCTTTCTGTTCCTCTCAATCCCATCCTACAGTCTTCCACTACTTTCCTCTTATACCCCTGCTCAAATAAGTCTCTAGTTAACTCCTCCTCTGACTATCTTATTGTGAGTATATAAAATAATTTGTGATAGTGTATGTACTTATCTTTGCAATTCCAACTCAAAGCTCCCCCCCCCCCCAAAAAAAAAAAAAACAAAAAACAAAAAAAACACAAACCACTAAAAGCAAAGCCAACAATACATACAAGTTTGGAATTCTTAAGCCTAGCCAAATATAATACAAGCCAAAACAGTGAGGACAAGCACTTTAGAAGAGAAACAACCCAAAGACACCATAACTTTAAACTTCCTTTTCTGAATTTAAAAAAACTCCACAAACTTCCCAGGAAAAAATTCTATCTTGGGATGAAATGTAGCACGTGGAGTGAATTCCTTTTAGGGGAAGTTGACGGAGAAAAGAGAGTTGGGACTGAACAGGCTTCTAATGGAAAGCTAGCTTCACTTTAACTCTGGAGGCGCTCCTGCCACTCCACCATAAACATACCTTATTTTTGGTGTGAAGGAATTTACCCCATTCTTCAGCATCAATTCCTGAAAACAAAACCATTGTTTGAGTTAGGGGAGGAAATAAGCTTCACTTTCAGGGACACCCTACTAAGAGTCTAAGAATCTTGGTGTCTTTTGCACTTAACAGTTTGTTGAAAACTGAAATACATTTTCTTTTAAAGTAGCAGTAGAAATACGAAAGTTAATCTACTTCCTATTGTAAGAAAGTAAATATAAATATATTTAACATTCGGCATTTCATTCCAAATTTTAATTTGTAGATCTATTGCCTAATTTCACATTTTCTGAATAATCGAGTTGATTAAGAGAATGACTCGTTTTCCTAGCAGTCCCCAGAAATGCCCTGCTTATTTAAAGATCAGCATTTAAAGATGGAAAAAAATAACTTTTGGCAACATCCTTTTTTGCATACAATTAAACATACATACAGTGCACACAGAGTAGGTTTTGAAAAGTGGTCTTTTCATAAGTGCTGAGATCAGATTACAGCTGAAAGAAATAGTTAGAAAAATCTGCTCAAGCAAAAAAACAAAATACACAAGTTTTCTATTTAACAATGAAACCTTGGGACATAAGTTATCCGGCCCAATTCTGCCAAGGGCCAAGCATTCTTAGCCCCATGGACTTCAATGTTGGCTGACTATGCTCTTTGCTTCTCAGGACCAGGCCCCAAAACAGCAAAGGAATAGAGAAGTAGCCATTTTTATTATTTAGTGTACTTGACAGCAAGCGCCCACTAAAAAAACAGTTTTAGTCATATTTGGCAACATCTGTATTCCCTCAACTAGATCTCATTTTAAAATTATGTTGCATTTCAAATTCCCAGTTTTTTTTATACAGAAATCATTTCAAGAGAGGAACCAACAAGCACTCTTGCTTACTATTTGCTCATCCAAATTCTGCTTATCTAAAATTAAGTACCACTCAAACTGTTTCGTTCTAGTAGGAGTCCCAAAAGACACTCACCAATATAGATTAAAAAAGCATTTGGTAACTAAAAACGATGAAAGTTATATGATAAAGCAACACATCACAAAAGAAAAGTTAATTCATCCCTTCCTAAGGCAGAGCAAAGACAGCAATTACTGAACATTGAAAAAAAAGCCACAAGACGAACCAAAATAGCCATCAATCAACACAGTAGCCAGTGTGTTTAAGTAAAAGTGCAGTCAGCAATAAAGTGGTGTGAAATACATGTAGTTAGAATACATAAACATGCAGATAATGCATAGGGAGAAAAAGAAAGTGGCTAAAAGAAACCTTTAGTAAGGTGTCTTGGATTTTTCCATGTAGCAGGGTCTGCAGTTAAACAGAAAGAGCATTGAATGAAGTTAAGTTTAGTATTTGCTATTAAGTTTTATATAGCAATCTTTTTACCTTTCTGTACCGGACTTAGAAAGGTTACAAAAGCATGCACAGACATGCATGCTATTCAATTAATAAAAATGCATTAACACAATACACAGTAAATAGATCTCAGACACTAATCACTAAATGATAATCACTAAATGATACACAATAACCAAATATATTGTGTCAGTTTACTTGATGTCTTTATTATTGCTGTTCATCTCATTAGAATGATTAGTTTTGAAGTACTTTGATTTCAAACACATAAAACAGTGCCCTTTTGGTTCAACAGAGCAACTGGAACTCCCTTGATGAGGTGCATTTCTCACCCTGGATAAGCTACAAAACATATTAAAACCTGGTTTTCAAATAGAAGTGTATTTTTGAAAGTATTGCTGGAGGTGGCTGATGTGCTGCAGAGAAATCATTAACATTATCCTGCATAAATCATAGTTATGCACAACAACTTCCTGCACATCGATGAGGAAAAACTCAAGAAAATGAAAATAAGCAGGATACTACGGCCAGAAATCTGAGGCAGATTTAAGAAGAAACAGAACCAGGTTACTTAGATCTTAAAAATGTAGGTTTAAAAAACAAAGTTTACTGACATCCTATATCTCCCTTTATACTAGGAAGGCTATTTCCTCACATCATCCTCTACTGGGTCAGAAAAGGCTACCATCAGGACTTTAGCCCCAAGATTTTCTAGGTTGAGACAGGGGCAGCAAGGACTTCCCAAAACAGTCAGGAGCAGCAGCTCTGACACATGAAGAGTCCCAGCTTTCCCTCTCCAATACTTTCATAGCTCCTAAAACACTTCCTATGATCTGAAATCTGGACATTATTGCTCCTATTTACTCATCTCTTCATTTCATCCCGTAACAAATAAAAATAAAGAAATGGAACTGAAAAGACACTTGCCCAGCCCCACTCTGATGACACTGTATGTTGTACCAGTTGCTCCTCCCTTTGTCTTTTTAAATGGCAAGGTCTTTGCAACAGGAACTGTCTTCCTATATGCTTGTACAACCCCAAGCACAATAGGGGGGTCCCAAAACCTGACTGGGGCTTCTGGCTGCTACTGAGATATAAACAGCCCTTGCTTCAGATATCACAAGGTCCCATATTTGAAGGTACTGATGTGAAATGCTGACAAAATAACATTGCTTCAGTAAACTTGAGATTTGAGACTCAGACTCCATATTAACTGTTCCCGGATACTAAAACAGTCAAGGTTACTAAAAGGATCAGTCATATGTCCTCTCCCGCATCCCATGCCCCCACAAATGGATGAAGTTTAATTACAAAAATGATTCTTAGCTGCAAGGCCAATTTAATAATTAACGAAGGCAGAAATCTCACAGAGCTCCCTCAATTGCTTTCTTTGTCCTGTAATTCAATAGAAAACAATGCACTGTGCTATCTCCACAACGTCATATGGTAAACAGCTAGATGCTATCAACAAACAGAACTATCATGGGAGTATCTGCTCTGACCAAACCTAGAACACAACACCCCTCCCCGCCCCCAGACCTCAGTGTAAATGAGTTAGGGAGTGAGTGTCACAGTCAAATATGGTGATGTGGAAATAGGCTGTTCTCGCTCTCTTTTAACGCAGTAGATATTCTCTTTGTGTTAATACATTTTCTATATTTTGGATTCGAAGCTCTTGGGGAACTTCAAATTCTATGCTACTGAAAAGTAACCCGATTTACTATCCTCTTCTTTTAGTAAAGCAGTCTGATTGTGTCATGTGAGAGAAGGCTCAAAGGTGACTTTAAAAAAATAGCTGCTCTTTGGTCTGGCACACAAGAAAATCAGCAGCATGGTCAGTTACATGGTTGCAGTTCTTAGACTTACACTCCCTACCAGAGTGCTGAGGATCAGACTCACACACACAATAGGTAGGCTTCTTCAAGAGAAAAATGATATGGACTCATTCCTTTGGTGCAGAAATCACACTGACCCTTGTCAAAGGATATCGAAATGAAATTAGCACCACTGGAAAGAGGTTATTTCCAGCTGACTGCACCCAGTCAGGATGTCAATGCTATTTACCTTCATCTGTTTTTGAAAAACAATCTATTATTCTGTACAATAATATGAAGATCTGAAATCAAAGACAAGAGAGGGCAATCCAAAAGTCTTTAAACTACAAAACAAGGAAGGAGTTGTCTGAGTGAATATACTCATGTTAAGATAAATTTCAGTCTATAGAAACATATCATGTATAAAGTCTCACTTTTGGAATTAAGATGTGCATGAATATTACATATATATTTCTGCCTGGAGCAAGCTTTAGCAAATAAAGCTGGTGTTAAAACGTTATGTCAATATCAGCGCAATACAATGAGGCATTCAAATGAAAGCACAAGGAACCGTTGCGTTCTTATTTTTATGAGCATGAACAGTTCATTAATAGTATGTTCAGAATAGTACAGTACAGAACACTACAGAGGCTAAAACACGCTTGAGAGAACAGAACACAAAAGCTCTAAAACCTAATTTACTAGTCTGGAATAACTGAAGCAGCTATATATTGTGGATCATATGGAATACTTCCTCTTTATTACACTATAAATGTCTTGCATTACTGATTATCCAGCATTCTTGCAGAAATCTCATATGTTGCTATTCAGTGCCCTGTCTAGGGGTTGTGATATTATGGGCTGTACTTAAAAAATAAGATCTCACAAGTCTCCTGGTAACTTGCCTCTAAGAACTTTGGTAAAATTGGTAGCTAGCTTTTGACATTACCTGGCACTCTAACTGGTAACCAACTTAAGCAACTACAATCAAGCACCACAAGGTTAGTTCAATGAAATGCACTTCAGAGTTAGATGTTTAGCTGTCCTTACATTTATTTACAAACTGTACTGTATGCTCACCAAATGCAAATACTATAGATCAGTTTTAAAAATATTTACTTTTGTCTTATTAGTAAGTAAAATATAATACCAATTATTTTTAAAATAATCTTTTATTTGCAACACATTCTTGGAAACCTAATGAACTATCAACTTGTTCTAGTTCATCTGGCAAAAATTTTATACTATGTTTCAAAGTGAGGAGGAGCTAAAATGGTTCTTATAATTCTGTGTATGCACCAGCACAATGATGTCAGCAGGAACATATTTAGTCCTGAGAATAGCATTTGTAAGGGAATTGTACTGGAGATCTACTAGATTAATCAATAAACCCACTCCTCTCCCCCACAGTTTGTCATTCAGTTTCATATTAATAATTTAGGTTTGGTGATAAAATTATACATAAAATTCCAATTCCAGAAAGTATTTACCAGACAGTGTGTTTTTGTTCATTTTTAAATGTAGGTCAAATTCTGGGCTTCAGATCCTGCGTGCTGTACAATATCAACAAAAAAGACCAGCTGACAAAAGGCAGCTTTAACATGCTGACATGTATGAGACATGCTGACTCATTTTGGGAAGCCTGCAGTATTACTGACTGTAAGAAGGTATATCATTTTGTAAATGCCCAAAACAAAGCAAAAATAAGTTTTCTTCCAAAAAAGACAATTCTCAACTTCTCTAAAATTATTCTAGGACAACTTTTATGACTATGCTGCACCACTCCAGCTACTGTGTAAGGACAAAGTTCATTTGCTTATTCTTTATTTCATGTCATTTTAGTCCTTGAAGCTGTAATGAAAAAAAGACAAGTCTGATCATCACAGTTAGCTACAGATATCTTTAGATACACAGACAGCTGTGTGAGTACATATGTCTAACACACACAAAGAAAGGTATCTATTGAAAAGTATCTATATATTTAGCTTGAGAGTTTGTCCATTTCTTGGAGCATCCTTGCAGTTTATTTCACTACAGTAGAGAAATTCTAATTTAGTTGATAGACGCCATAAAGCTATGCCCATTCCGATCAGATGAGTCTACCTTACTCTGAAAATTAAAAATGTACATATAACACTTAGCCCACATATAGTGGGTTTCATCCAAAGATTTTAATGTGCTTTATAAATATTAATTTATCATCCCTGTGTAATAGGCGCCGTTATCATCATTTTACAGTTGAAAAGACTGAAGCCTAAGGTCACAGGAAATTTGTGACAGAGCTGAGAACAGAAGAGATGCCTACCAAATCCTAATACTCTGTCCTGGTCTACAAAACCATCTTTTCTACCCTTAAAACTGCGGACTAGGACAAACAGATTAGTAATTATCATGTATGTCATTCTACAGTGCACAAGGTCAAAGCAGTTCAAAGGATACCAAAGCATTAGGTGATGGTAAATCGCAAATAATGTGAAATTAAATTGCAGATACATTTAAAGAAACCAAATGCGTTCTATAGTTCTATTTTTAATAACCACACGCCTCTCAGAGTCCATCCTTGTAGAGTACTTTCTTGTACTGCATGCTAAAAGCTTTTAATTTGTATACATTGGATTTCTGTTTCCTGACCCTTGCAGCAACAATGAAGTTTGGAGCTTGAACACCATCAAGATTCTTCAGTGTTTAATAACTACTTTTTCAAGTGCCAAAAGATACGAATAGTATATTAATAAAAGAAAACAACAAACAAACTTCTGGAACCTTGATTTAATATTTTCAGGAATTAGTTCTGAACTAAAGGGTTTTAAAGGAGCTCTGTTTAAATTCAGGAAAAATTAACAATTCTGGTATATATATTTAAATATCATGCCATCAGAAGTGCATGTGTTTTCACTGTCAAATGAAAAGATTTTTTGCTATGATCAGAAGACTGATTAATTCTAGTGGTCTCACTCTTACACAGATCAGGAGCATAACTTAATGCAAAGTGAAATTGTTCCAACTCCCAACAGGCAATTGAGGTGATGCTCTTGATCTGCCAAGAGATAATAAGGAGTCACTAAGAGAGATTAAAGCTTCAAACTAACCAAGATTCAGAATCCAATACATCACAGGTAGTCAGTAGGCGGACTGCGAGCCAAATCCAGATCACAAGATGCTTCTGAATGGACCGGAAATATTTTTATTTACTTATTATCTTTATTGTTATTTTTATATTTTCTCTGGAGGATGGACCTTGACCAAGAAATTTCGATCATGACAAAAAATAACTGATGACCCCTACTCTAAATCATCCTACTTTCATATGGCTTAGAATTTCTCAATACAGCTTAGTAAAATGATATAAACAAACTACTGGGAGTTCCTTTTTTTTTTTTTTTTTAAACAAATACAGGGTCTGTTTTCGTAATTTCCAGCCCACTATTTTTCCAGTGTACATACATTCTTTAACCCCTCTCCACAGTGATGCACTTGTTATTCAAGGGGAGGTTTTATTTATCAGCAGGAACAGAAAACACATAAGCAAAAGTGCTTTGCACATCCTACACATTCACTATCAGTCAGATACTGTAATACTTTCTTCTCAAAAGGTGCTCACTGAATACAAGGAAGAAAACAAAGGTAAGACATAAAATATTAAATTGTTAAAGAAGAAAAGTTATCGAAAGAACCAATTCTCCTAAATACTAAAGCTTTTGCAGCTTCTGTTGTATAGGCAGAATAGGTGGTGACATTGGCTACATTTTCTCTACACAATGTATGTGTAAAATAAACCTCAAAAGAATTAGAAAGAAGTGCAAATACTTTTTAGAGTTAAGGTTAGTGTTCCCCCCCTTACCCGCACTTGGCTTAAATGCACAAGAAAGGATAGAAATATCATTAGCTGCTTCCTTTTAAGGACAATTACATAAATACATGAAGATTAAAATCCCAGTTGGGTCATTCTTACCATTTTCATCTCCAGATGTTTGCCGACGATCCTCTGGTGAAACATGCACCAGCTGCAGGATAAGGGGTCTCCGGGTGACAATTCCAGTACCTCTTGGAAGCAGATCCCTCCCCACAAGACTTTCCAGCACTGAACTCTTTCCACTGCTCTGGAAATTGAAACACATCTGTGACTTTCTTAAACACCCATTATTGCAATGCTGTAATATTAACCTTTTAACATTTAATTTGATTTAAAGGAAAACAAATGTCTCCACAGATTTTATTAATTTATTTCAACAGCCTTGAAGTAGGAACTTAATGGGTTTAAGAAAAAACTTTGCATTTATTTAGCCCTTTCCATCCAGAGATCTCAAAGCACTTTAAGATCATTAATCTTCACAACTACCTTCCAGAAAGAATTGAAAAGTCGCTTAATTGTATTTTAACTTCTATAGGCAATCCTGTATCTTCTGGTGTGGCTCTTTTGTAACATCTCACAGTAACACTACAATGAGTATAGGAGAGTTCCAGAGGGGTAGCCATGTTAGTCTGTATACAGTAAAAACAACGAGAGTTCTGTAGCACTTTAAAGACTAACAAATTTAATTTCAGCAGGCATAAGCTTTCTTGGGCTCATCTGAGGAAGTGGGTTGCAGCCCACAAAAGCTTATGCCTGCTGAAATTAAATGTATTAGTCTTTAAAGTGCTACAGTATAGAAGAGGGATTCATTTTCCTGGCTACACCATGATGGAAACAGAAGTGTAACAAAAATAATGTTTTGCATCTGGATATTTATCCTTTCTACGTCAACACACTAGGATCTTGCACAAGGAGGAAACTGAAAGGGAATATGTATTACACCAGCCCTGCCAAGTGATCACGTAAATGACTACCCCAAGTAGAATTTTGCAAGGCTATTTTACACTTTTTGGCAGATAACTTCATGGATTGCAAACCTGATGGATCTCACGTGTAAGACAATCAACCAGAAGCAGACAAAACATAGCAGTTAAGAATTACTTTCACTGAAACTGAACAATCCTAAATTCTCGTCAAATGTCACTATTTGTCATTTCCCTTTGCAGCACTTGTGCATGAGGTTGGTGTACGTGTACCAAAAGGAGTTCTGCTTAGATCGACAATAAAACCATATATATACAGGTTCAAGGACATTACCTTGTTAAACATCCAAGATTGAATAAGCCTGGGTACATCACCTCAATTCTCTACAATTCTGATTGACAGGTTTGATTTGTGGGGGGGTTGTTTTGTTTTAATAAGACCATACCACACTATTCAATTTCTCTGTAGTTTGCAAGGAAATAAGAATAGAAGGCAGTCACTGAATTTACTGAGTCACCAAATTTTCACCTACCATTATGGCACTTATTTAATACTCACTTGTGCATGTTGACAAGTCCATCTACTACAGACTAGGCCTTTGGAAAATTGTAAAAGCAAATAAATGATTTTTAAAAACTGGAATGTGAAATATGCATTATAGATATACAATCTCATTCAACTCACTACCAGTTTTGAAGGAAGAAATCACAGCCTTCAAGTAATGAGCAAAGAGCATCCCAGTTATTTGGGGTTCATCTATACTTGAAAGTTAATTTGGATTAAGGCAGAGTGTGAATTAGAAGCACAACAGCTATTCCAGAATAGCTCCTTACATAGACAAGTCCTTATAAAGCCAAATACATCTATAACTGCATGTTCTGCTTCAGTATTTTCATTTTTTTTAAATCTACCTCAATGAGGGACACATGTAACCAGAGATCATAATGAAAAAGCCAGTACTGACTGCTTTGAGATGTTTAAAATAAATACTGTTAAAATCAGAGCTTTAAAAAAAAAAAAAAACCAAGTAAAAAGCTGTCACTACAGAAACGAAAATTATTACTTTAGAAATAATCTACTTTACTGTTTTAAAGTCATTAGGTTGTACAGGGCCACAAGAAGCTTGCTTAATATAATCCTTTCCAAAATCAAAAATAAGTTTTAGGTACACATTTAGCAGTTTAGTGCTGCATGTCTTGCTTATGTTCTAAGAAACAGTTGTAGCAATTCCTTTCCATTTACCAGTCAAGTAATTCTTTTAACCTAAGACTTGTTCTCAACCTGGGGAGGAGGCAAAAACAGATGTCAGGAGGTTCTCCCTATCAGTCCCAGATGGAGTTTAAGACACTGATTTTGACCTATAAAAGCCTTGAAAGGTCCAGAACCTACCTACCTGAAGGATTGCCTCTGTCGTACTGCCACAGCTGCAGTCAGACTAGAGGCACTCGAGCTGGATGCCCTCATTATAGAAGATGCATGCACGGCTTTCTCTCTTGGGACCCAGAACTGGAACTAGCTTTCCCTCCATGGTCAAAAATAACCCAAGTATGGGGACCTTCTGTGCACGGTGCAAAGATTTTTAAGCCACAGTGTTCTTGAGGTTTGAGAGTATGCTTCCAAACAATGAAGATGGCGGTCTAGCCACATTCCTGCCTGAAGGTTTAAAGCCACAAGAGTTATGCTGTAATAATATTGAGTTGTCAGGGCACCTAGAGCTTAGTAAAGGTTTTTTGTGGGGGAGGCAGGTAAAGAAGTTCATACGCTGCAGATGCCATCTAGTGATCACACAGGACATAACATCTCTTCTTTGACTCAGTGCTCCAGCTAGGCCACGCACTCATGTCCACCCCTTTCAGGGTATATAAAAAGTCCAGCAAGAGATAGCCCTCTGGGTTAGGCAAGGGGCTCCAGGCTTCCTCCTTGGGTTGAGATTTCAGGATCTTGACCCTTCTGTCTTCAGGCTCTTCTCTCAACTAGATTCCTTTTATCAGTAGTAGGCTTCTGCCTCTGACACCCCTTAGAGGTGGTAGGGGAAACTGAGCCCACCCTCTCCACTGGGTTCCAGTCCAGGGCCAGGTAGAAAGCAACTAAGTCCTGCTCCCCAAAGAACTATACTGCTCCCTCACCTTCCTGGATTACTTCCTACCAGATCCCTCTTTTCCCAATGGATAAAGTAAAAACATGAAATAATGAAAATCAAAGATAAAGTCTCAAACCTTCTGAGAGCTGCAAGTCCCTTCTTTGTGGGTTTAGCAAAGGTGCTACAGCCAAGAGCAGCTCCTACAGTGCTCCTTCGCAAGATTTCATAGTGTAAGTCAGTTCATCTCATCTGCTACTGAGCTGATCTGCTGCTCCCCTTTTAAGTTCCTCCTCCAGCCCACACATGCTCTGCAGGTGAGGTGGGACAAGGCTGCCTGGGCCTAAAGTAGCTCCTTAACCCCTTCCCTTCCAGTGCAGGGTTTGTACAACGGTCATGGGGGGCACCATTTAAATCAAAATAGTAAATAAAATTTGGTAACCTCTGTCTTATTCCCAAGATAAACTGCTGCTACCTTTCATTACCTTCAGCATAGAGAGCTGTTTCTTTTATAGTTTAAAGTCAAGAACTGACAAGGAGGTCATGAACCCAACCACATCATTGTTTACAATGGCAGTGCCACAGAGAGAGAAGGCCACAGTGAAAAGCGGTTGAGAGAATGGGATTAAAAAGTGACTTGCAAAGAGGTTCAGTCATGAAGTGCAAAGTAGTAACAGATTTCTATTGATGTGATGAGACATGACAGCCAAATCACCATCTGGCCCACTAAAGAAAACACATACAGCAAGAGAATATTTATGAATAAGGCTTCTACCTTAAAGCGTACCTCCTCCTCAAGCATATAGGGCCCAAACCTACAGTTGTTAGCATTGCCTACGCTTTAATTTAATTTTTTTTTAAATAAGATCTTCATGCTGTGGGAGAGTGTTGCTATAGCAACAGAGAAAGACAACAAAAGCTGCACTAAAAGTTTGTCACTGTTGTCAGATTTGCAAGCCACAAACCACTGTTGGAGTTACATTATGATGGGGAAAAAGTCCAAAATAATCACCCCTAACTAACCTGATTTGGAATGTGAATCCACTCTGAAAAATAACTCCATAAAAATGACACTCATTCCACAGATCTGTTCCTTCTGTGATTTTTGGTCATATCTTCTGACTTGTGCATTTTAGCCACTTTCTACCCCAGAAAGCTCTGTGGAGCCAACAGTTAGAAAATAGGACTTGATTCTATTTCTTCTCATCTATCCACAGCAGATGTCTTCACTGCTATATTGAGTTACAGGCAGCTCTTGACTTTAAGACCCAACACATACAAAAACCCTTGAGTCTGGTGTTGGCTTTTAACTCGAGCCAGCTGGCTGGCCCATTAGGACATAGTTTCTCAACCTGTGGTACCCGAGAGGGGGTACGCGGCGAAAAACCCAGTGAAGGGAGGCGGGCAGCAGCCACCAGCTTCTGGGGGAGGCGGGCGGCGGGCGGCAGTTTCCCGCCCAGACCCGCCTCCTAGCTGGGAGCTAGACTGCAGCCGCCGGCTTCTTGGGACGCCAGGCAGCAGCCGCCGGCTTCTTGGGACGCCAGGCAGCAGCCGCCGGCTTCTTGGGAAGCAGTTGCTGGCTTTTCAGGAAGCCAAGCAGCAGCCGCCTGCGTCCCAGCTTCCAGGTGGGAGCCCGGCGGCAGCCTCCTGCATCTTGGGAGCTGGGCTCGCAGCTGGGTGGCTGCCACTCGTGCCCCGACTCTGAGCTGAGAGACAGCCTACTGCGCCCTGGCTTGACAATGGGCAGCAGCTGCCTGCTGTCTGCCCACATCCCTGAGTCCCAGCCTGCGCGGAAGCCTCTTCCGCCCCAGCTCAGAGCAGGTGGCAGTCGCCTACCTCCTGGGCTGGCAGCCGCCTACAGCTTACCCAGGTGGCAGCTCCCCTCCCTGGCTCAAAGTCCTGTGCCCAGAAAGCCAGGCAGAGAGCCCAGTGGCTTGTCCAGTCCTGAAGCCGGGCTCTACCAGCAGGCTTACTTGTCAATTTCACTGCTCTAGCTGAGCAGTAGGCCCCAGATTTCACCAGTATAAAAATGTTCAGAGAGGCCCACACAGTGTGATTTGCCCCAGGCCTGCACCCCCCCTAAGGATGGCCATGGGGAGCACTGCTATCTGCTCTGGTGGGCCGCTACTGCCTGCTCACACCTCACAAGTTCCCGCCTGTGTGAGGAGAACACCATGTGACCCCGCCATCAGGCCAATGTGATTGACTGGCGTTGACCTTTGCTCCTATATGGAGGAAGGGGAGGAGGAAGGAGGGGAGAAACAGAAGGGGGTTTTGTGATCTGCCACAGCCACACAGCATTGCAGAACTCAGAACTCTCCTGCTTTATGAGAAATAGCTGTCCAGCGGTAAAGGGGGAAAAGATTGTATTTCTCAGAGTGGAAAATTGAGTGTTGAGGTACTCACTAAAATTTTCAGAAGTTAGGGGGTACTTGCTACTTAAAAGGTTGAGAACACACCTGGAGTTAGCACAACTCAGCAGCAGCTAACATCCTGCATTCTGTGTAGCTCCAGTGTTATTTTGCTCTCAAACTAAACTAACTCCAAGAGGTGTTATCTTGAGCACCGATAATTTACATCAACTCTGAAGTAAAGATATAGGGTACATCTACACAGCACCTATGATTCTCAGCTCAGGCAGACAGATATACACACACTAGTTTTGTTCAAGCTAGCGCCTACAAGTAGCTGTGTGGCTAAGGTAGCATTGGTGGCAGTTCACACTACCCATCCAAGTACCTAGCCGGAGATCAGGAGGGCCTTAAATCAGGCAGGTAGCCAAAGCTACCACACGTCACTATGGCCATACTGCCATTTGTATGCACTAGCTCGAGCAGCGCTAGCACACGTACATCTACGTGAGCTGGGAATCACACCTCCCAGCTGCCGTATAGGTGTACCCATACCCTAAGTTCCAATTGCAAGGCCAAATTCTTTCCTCTGTCACACTTGTGCAATAAAGATGGGTGGCAGGGATTCAAAATAATTTCCTCTGCAGAATCTTTATTATGAGTGAGAGTACATGAGAAGGAATAAATCAGGTTTACTCAGATTCTGTTATGAGTTTTCAGGACTGAGAAAAAACATCTTTCTTCTCAGATTGAGACATTCTCAACCAGTAACGAATGATACACAAGAAACACACTCACAATACCATTTAACAGTCATTTTCAAACAACTGCACTCTCATCTAATTTCACTTAAGACATTAACACTAATGGACTTGTACTACTAGCTTCAGATATTGTCAAACAGCCCTTTACATTTGTTGTTACTCTAAATGTATTTTTAAGCCTTTTTGTAGCTTCCAAGATAAAGTTTCTCATTTAAAAAAAAAATGTTTCTAGTAAGGAGTAACTTGGCAAATACAACTACTGGGAATTTCAAATCCTCAGTAAGGATAATTTGTAAATGCTTCATCTTCTGCAGAGTTGCACACAACGGCAGAAGTGGAAAACAGTACAGAAACGATGTATGAAATAACTTAGGCTTATAGTAGAATCATAGCACAAGCAGAGGCATTATAGCGCTGAATTAGCAAAGTAATGACAGCAATGTCAAAATTTCCCCTACAATATGCCTTTTTTCAGTGGTGAGATAACTGCAATGAGAACTCTGAAATAGCAAATGCTTTCAGTACAGGACAGTCTCATTTCCTCAACATTTTCTTAGCTCTGCTTTGAGAATCCACGTGGGATTTGCAAAGCTGAGTTCTTTCCTTCTTGCAATCAATCATGAATAGTAAAAGTCCTGCTGGCCAAATTATGCTCTCAGTAACACCTGTGTAAACCCATAATCTTCAGCAGTTTGCACAGCTGTAACTATTTGGCCCCAGACTCAGATTTTGTAAGCAATTCCAAAGTTGATGCACAGGGAGGAATAAAATCGAGCTCACTTTTTCTAAGAACTTGCCTGCATAAGGATATTGACTGGAACAGCTATTGTAAAATAAGTTGCTATACAATAGCTATTTTGGAACAGCTCCCCAACTGAACCCTATATTACTTTGCTTTGGAAGTGCACTAATTGTTCTGGAATAAAGTATGCACATGAGCAGCAATTGTAGAATAGATAACTCCACAAACAGCTATTCCAGTCAATTTCCCTGTGTAGACAAGCCCTAAACTGTGTTGGCTCTACAGGTCTAACAAGAGTAAAGCATATTTAGTAAAGTCAGCAGAGTGGACTCTTATAAATATAGGAAGCTGGAATTGTGAGTTTTCACATAGTTACTACTTAGAGTAGGACTGCACTGCAAGCAGGCTTCAGAAGGGATAGCCCATATCTATATCCCTTGTGCGTGTGCACACAGACCCCTCCTACTTTTCTGGCAGGAAGGGGAGACCCAGCCTGCCTATTCCTAGATTTGGTGACAGTAGGACTCAGAAGACTTCAGCAAACTCCACTGTTGCTGCTTCACTTCTGGATGCCTGAAAATGCATTGTACTTGGAAGATCTTTCCTGGATTAGAGTAGAACTCCTGGAAGGAGTAGAACAAGCTAATGTGCCATTTTTCCTCCTGCAAAGGTATAGAGAGTGAACAAATCAGCTGGCTAGATTGAGCTAGATGGACATTGCTAGACATTAGAATGTCTCCACCCACAGAAAGACAGCTCATTCTAAAGGGTAAGGAAAAGGAGAGGTTAAATTGAAAATGGCTCAAGTTTCCATTGCTACATTCACACAGCCTTGTCTAGAGATTTTTCTGAAGCACTCATTCTTGTCCCATCTAAGCCCCAATTTTTACCAAAGGTAGTGAATAATGAAACATCATACATAGAGAAGGTACCAGCTGCGAATCCTTCATCAATAAATACATTCTGTATCTATGGATTCATCCAGTATACTCTTGTGCTTTGCTGGAGTCACAATTCAGCACAACAAATGACTGCAATTCTTCCAAGTTGTGCCATGAAACAGTGGTGTTCGATACCCGATAAATCAAACAAGTTTCAGTGGAACATGTGGCTCTGCCTTTCCATACTCACAAGTAGTACTGTATAAACATACTACAATAATTGTACTTAACCTTATTAAAAACAATAAAATTCGACTTTACAATATAGCAAGAAAACTGAGCCATCTCGTATCTTAAAAGTAACTAGTCTCAGACTGATACTAAATTCCAAACAAGAAAACTTATTCCTGGAGATTTATTATTCAGACACTTGACAACATTAAGCCTGTGACTTCCAATCATCATGGAAATCTTCTCCAACAGCTTCTAACATACATTACAGAGTTCTCTAGGTTTAGAGAGCACATTTGTGGTTTCAAATTGTTTTCTCAGCTCTTTTGGAAAGCAATATTTTTAAGTGTGGGCAGGATTAGGACACCAGGGTAAAACAGATTAACCAATATGACATTATCAAGTATTTGGAAAAAACACTCTGCCATCCAGAAGGTGAAGAGCTCTGGCAGCAAGCAAGAGTCAGTGGAAAAAATGGCAGTACTTCATACTTAGGCTCGACAACTCCATTTTTTAAAAATATAATTTCAAAAGATATTAATGTATATTTAAGTATTTTTCCAATTTTTACTGATTTTAAATTTTCACAGTTGTGAACAATTATGGGTTTTAAAAGCTTTTATTTTTTTAATTTTCATAAATTGCAGGAAATTGGGGGGGAACCAAAAATTGTTTAATGACATGTTGAGATTCAAAAAGTTAAATCTCCATAACTGTTAAAACACAAATTGTCAACATCCATACATTTTTATCATCAATGGAAATATCTTTTCATTCATTTGTATGTGTATGAGGAAATCGATGTTTATGACTTTCACCAATGGAAATCAAATCCTTCCAAGCCTATCCATAGTCAGGTCTGCCCACACGCTCAAACTAGCTGGATGTATCCACTAAACTTATCAGCAGGAAAATAGTTAACACTGTCATTGGTTTCAGTATTAAAACCCTTTTGAGATGAAGGGGGCACAGTTCATGCTTCTGTTAGAGCTGTCATTTCATTCTATTCATCTGCAGACTCAGTAGGAGACAGTGAGGCATTGATCACATTTCTTCACAAGCCTAAAAGTCCTAAAAAAATTCTGTAGAAACTGATTATGGGGCCAGAGATTCACCAGTACAGCATATACCACGAAGTACTGCTTAATCTGACCTACAGCAGAATTAAATTATACTTTCAAGGCACTGTGTAAACAGCTAATTAATGTCAATTTCGCATCACTGCTCCTGCTCAAAGCAGACACCAGAACAGCCACAGTATGAGCAGGGGAGGAGAGGCTTGAGAGGAAGAAGGACAGTGAACAGCAGATAAAAACCAAGAGATCTGGGAGGAGACAAACACACTCCTTGCCAGTCCTTGTCTGCACTACATATTTGCAGTTCTATCCCATCCATGGCCATCCACTAGTGCAAACCCCCTCTACAGACATGAAAACCGGAGCATTCCCAAGTGGAGCATACCCCTGCTGTAAATCTTGGTAAACAGCCCTGGTGCAAATTGCAGCTTGCCCTATCTAAAGCAGGGGTTTACACCAGCACAGTGAAAGAACACTGTTGTTTGACTACTGAGAGCTGAAACTGGGCAAATCCCCTGTGGAAACAAGGCCTTAGCAGCTAAGCAGTAGAACTCAAATTTATCTTAAACTAAACCAAGGCTAGCACAAGTACCAACTCTCCAGGAGGATACCCATCTATAACATCTGGTACGCTCTCCGCTGAAACGCAGTAGCTGAGAGTGTATACCTGACTTTCCAAACAGTATCTCGATGTGAGAATTATAATTTTAAATTTATCTATCATAATATAGTGGATGTCCTGAATAGCTGTTATGCCAGAAACTGATAAATTACATTATGACATTAAGAGTGGTTCTATCATTGGGGTACCAGGGACACAACATCACTCAACAAGATTAGAAATGTAATAGAAAGTAAAATAAATGTTAGACAATCCCAAATCTGTGAGACTCTCACAGTATTAATAAAATCAAACAGCTGTTCTGTATGAAAGGTCCATACAGGAAAGCTGTATGTTCAACACTGGGAAGTACACTTAGGCACTTTCCAATAGGAAGATCCAAAATAGCAGCAAAACAATTGCAAATACGCCAGAAGACAAACAAGTCTGAGAGGCAATTTCAAAAGTGCTGCTAATGAACATATGTGCAGCAAAGCATTACAATACCTCACTTAAAATACTGTCCCAAAGTCATATCTGGGAGGCATGTGTAAGGTCACAAGTTTTCACATGGTATGGGATGACTCATACATTTTTCCCATGACACCATTACAGAAATGAGTTATTTGCCACTAAGCTAGTCCTTGTTTTTCTTTACATCAATGGGAGAAGCAATCACTTCTAGAAATCCCCTACAGAAGGCAAACAATGTCCTGGAGGAGTAAAGCTACCTCACTCATAGCTATTTGGATTAATGCCCTCCTGAGATGGCCAAATGTGATAACATTCTCATTATGCACAATAAGCCACATGTTTTTGACCTCTTCTTGAATCCTGACCTGATTTTGTATTGTAGACAATTAACCTAAGCAATAACTATCAGGCATATGTTTTGTATGTATAAACATTCAAATAAACTCATTGTTTTGGAAATGATCAATATTACTTCTTTTTACTGTAGTGTTCTGTGCAAACAGAGTACTGTAAGATGAACGCATCAGAGTGGTTAGATGCTACTGCACTATAGTATGGTATGTGTATTGTTTCTACAGTATTTCCAGCCTGCGCCTTTTCATGAAATTTAATTATGCAGAAATCTAAAATATACAATCAAATAAGAAATAAAAGCACATACTCACTGCCAAGAATAACCAGAATCAGTGACACAAGGCAAGTGTAATGGGAAGCATTCAAAGGGCAGAAACTAGCAGTAACAACTCAACTCCTTTCGCTAAGGCCTGGTCTACACTAGAGAGTTTTGTTGACCAAAGTCAGCTTTGATCGACAAAACAGTGTTGGTATACACACTTTAATCAAACCCACAACAAAACTGCCCTGTTTTTTGGGCAAAATAAAACCACCTTGAGGAGAGGTGTAGAGCTTTTGTCGGCATAGTCAGGGCTACGCAGTGTCAATGTAGACACTGTGTTCCCTTACATCTGTAGTGGGTCTGTCATTCTTGTCAATTTCACCGCTCCATTGACAAAAAAGTTGAAGCCTGGGCAGCTGGTTCAGGTCCCAGCTGAGTGGGTGAAAAAGCCCAGGCTGAGTGAAAAGCCCAGGCTGCTGGTTCCTGTCCTGGCTTAAACAGACAACCATGTCAATTTCATGGCTCAGACATGTAATTGACAAGGCTGCTCCAGCAGAGAGCAGATGCAGAAGCTCCCTGACTTCTGGACCCAGCTCCCAGCCCAGAGGGGAGACCAGAAGCTTGGGCTTCTCGCCCCACTCCCCACCAGGACTGGGAACCAGCCATCCCAGCTTGCAGCAGCCCAAGCTTCTCACCCCGCTCCCAGCTGGGAGCGGGAAGAGAAGCTGGGGCTGCTGATCTCTGCTCTCTGCTGGGAGCTGGGTCCAGAAGTCCAGGAGCTTCCCAACCTGCTCCCCACCTTTGCAGCCTTGTCGATTACACAGATGAGCCACGAAATTGACATAGTTGCCCCTTCCTGGGGACAGTGGGGAACAGAGAAGCCCCGTTCGGCTTCCCCCAGCTCTTGGCAGGGAAAGGGGAGAAGTCCCCGATGGCTTCCCCAGGCTCCCGGCTGGGACTGGAGAGTGGGGGGGCACCCCACAGGGAACCCAGGAGCCTGTGGGTTCTCAGCTCCCCACATTGCCCCATAGGTCGGTGGAAATGCTCCTGGTGAGGATGCACTCCACTGACCCAAGGAGGGTAGTGTGGACATCAACCACTGCTGTAATTATGGTGGTGGCTGTACGTCAACCTATATTAGGTGACTTATTTTTTTAATGTAGACAAGGCCTAAGACTGGCAAGAACACTAGCCAAATATCTCTACAGTCCTATGACACAGAACTTCTACTCTAGGCAATACCTAGAGAGAACTGGAAAATGAACAATCCTCGCACTGTTTTGCATAACACAGAACATGACTAGAGGGGCAGAGGCATCTGAATAATAGTGCCCAAAGCCTAGTTAGGAAATATTTTATAATTAGAATTAAAACGTGTCTACAAAGAGAAAAAATAGGACACTGAAGTTCAGTAGAGCATGTTTTCAAGAAATGCAGGATATGTTGAATCACAAAGCAATTGAGGAAAGGAGCACATTGGGGAAACAGAAAGCGTTCAAAGGTAAATTAAGTGCATGCCCATGGGATATGTGCAATTTTTAGCTAAAAATACTGTAGGAATGAACAAGAATCCATACAGCATGCAGAACACACAACATGTATCACATATAAAAGAAAGGCATAGGCAAGGTATGGAATATTATATACAGAGAATGGAACCATTACAATGTGGAGGGAGAACAAAAGTGATGAGTGTGAAATTAAAATTACACTAGATGAAAACAATTTTCCTCTCCAAATAGAATATATATTAAAAAAATCAGGCCATTTAAGGAGAAAAATGGACACAAGGAAAGAATGAGAACAATTCATTGACAGAAAAGATATAGAAATTCTCTTTCATTTGACAGGATCCATTTTCCACAAAGGGGGTGGTGCAGAATATAGAAATGAATATGCTAACAGTCTGTTTTACAATTCTTTTACATTAAGAGTAATGATATCAGTGGAAGAGATTAAATGTTTTCACAGGATAATGGTCTTCTTTCTGCTACAAAAATATTAAGGCTCTTAACTGCCAGTGCAAAATAGACTTTTTTCCTAAGAGCAGGAAACATACTTGTAATAGAACACTGTCAAGGATATTTTATGTCTATTATACTAAATGACTGAAGTATAATTATTCTATCTGGTAAAACAGAATGACAGCTGCTTCCTATGCTTCTCAACCACTACATTTTAATTGGCTTAGAGAGCAAACATGTTTCAAGATCAAAATGCGTAGTGCCCTCTTGAATAAATAATTTTCAGACAATGATATTCTATTAGTTCCAATCCCCTGCATATATATACATAGATAGCTGATCCTAAATCATCCAGAGATTTTGCTGGGTTTGATATAACTTACAAAAAACCAGATGCATCAACCTTAAAAACTGAGCAAATATTTTCTTCCAAAATGTTTAACAAAGGATATGTCTACAGAAGCAGGATCTTGCATGAACTTCCATGTCTACACAGCTATTTTTAATGCTGTACCACAACCCCCTGAGTCTGTAGAAATTGACTCAGACTCACTACCAGGAGATCCTGCTATGGAGATGTACCCAAAGGTGCCAATCCTGCAGCTGGGTCTATGCGGCCAGACTACCCACAGAAAGCGCCACTGAAGTCAATGGGGACTCAAGAATCTGTCCATGTAGATCCACCTGCAGAAATGCAGCCAAAATATATAGGCCCTGCCTAATTTCCATTAGAGTTGTTAGGAGTATAGTCAACTTTAGTAGCTTTGGTAAACAACTTTTTTAACCTATAAAAATAACACTGCCTTAGGCTACTACAAGTGAAAAAAAAATTTAAAAATATAATTTATCTGGTAAATCCTTATGCACTTTACTTTCTGCATTTCTCTAAATTTTAGACAAGGAAATAAAAAAAATCAGTCCTACTACTTTTAATTCATTTCAGTTTCCTAGTGCTCCAACATTTGGATTTCAAACAAGGCACAAAAATGTTAGTCTAAGAACTATTTTCAGTTGGATACGTCGCCTTTTAAAAAAAGGTTTTGGAACTTTTTTAGTCTATGATTTTAGAACTTGTTTGCTTGTTTTAAAAAAAAATTATGGGTCACATTTAAGTTGACACTGTCCCTTTACAAACAACAATATGGCATCAGTTTGGCTTTCAAAACCCACCAGCACCGTCAGACAAACCCAGTCCTTTGTTGCAATTCTTTTGAGCCAAGGCAGGTTTGCAGTTGTTAAACATTTGCACCAAATGGCCCTTTAAACACAAACCGATGCAAGGCACAGCAAGTGACCCTGCCGTGGAGCAAACGGCCATTGTCGCAAAGAGGCGGTTACATCCTCCTAGCCCCTAGCTTGCTACAGGGCACGGTCACCTTCCCGACGTTACACGGCCTCAGCCCCCGAAAGGTCAAGCCCGGAATAAAACGGGGGCCTCTTCGTGGCCCGACACGGCAGGATGCCGGAGTGGGCAGCGTGGTCACCCTCAGCGGGAGCCGGGCACTTCACGCCTCCCCCTCGCTCGGGCCCAGGAGGGAACAACCCCCCCCCACACACACCCACACACACACAACCCCCTCGGGGCAGAGGCCCGGTGACGGCCACTGACGAGCGGCGCCTGGGGGCACAGCGACGCGCTGGGGCACCCGCCTGAAGGGCGCCAGAGGCTCCCACCGGCTGCTCCGAGCTCTCCCTGGGCGGGGGCCGGCCGGCCTGCCAGGAGTCCGCCCCCAACCCAGCCCCGGCTGCACCCTCGCCCTCGGCCGGGCAGCCCCAGGCAGGAGGCGGCCCGCGGGCGCAAAGAGGCAGAGGCCGCACCCGCACCGCTTCCCGCGCGAAGCCAGGCCGCCCCGGGGCCCTTTCCCGGCTGTGTATGTGTAGGGGGGGAGGGGGTTCCCGGGCCTCGCCGGCTCCCTCCCGCCTCGGGCCCGGCCGCAGCGCCCCCGCCTCGCTCACCTGCGTCCCCACCACCACGATCTGCGGCAGCTGGATGATGTCGGCCCCCACGGCGTTGAACACGTCCTGCAGCTTGTTGATCACCGGGATCAGCGCCTCCATGGCGGCGCGCCCGGCCGGGCGGGGGAGGGGACGGGACGGGACGCGGCGCGGCCAACGGCTCTAGCAACCTTCCGGTCTCGGCCGCCGCCACCACCACCGACCACGGGCGCCGCCGGCCCCCCGCGCGCACGCGCCCAGCCCGGCCCCAGCAGGCTCTGCGCGGCCGCCCCTCCTTCCGGGGCGGCCGCCGCAAGGCCCCACGGGAGTTGTAGTGCCCTGCGCCCCGCAGCGCCCTCTAGGGGCTCCGAGAGGCAGCGGCAGCCTGGTGGGGTGGGGGTTTTGTTGTAGGGGCTCGACCCTGGAGTGGGGGAAATGTTGCAGCCAAAGCCACCGTGACACAACCTCCTCCCCCCAGTAAACAAAAAACTGCCAGCTATTGTTCCTAATAAAGCAACAAATAGATACTGTGCTAGTCCCAAAGCCCCTGCCCTAGGTAACCACAGACTAAGCAAACCACCGGGCCTTCCCTCCTGGGTCGGTATGAGTTTAGTACACTGAGGTTTACACACTACATTTCTCCAAAAAGGATCCCCCCACTACCCCTAATGCTCCCCCTTTGCCCCTGCCAAGTTGCAGCTGTAGAGCTTAAGGGGTGAAAAAGACCCCTCCCGGGGGACGCACAAAAAGTAGTCCTCAAAATGCTGTGGGACTCCTGCCTTGCGCAAGTGAACTCCGTCTTTCACCTCAGTGTCATGCTTTTTTATTTCTGTTGTACGTAATTTTTAGCAGTCACAGTAAGGAGATGCCAAATTACCACAGGACACAACCTGCGGGGGCTGCTGAGTGACAACCCTTCCTCCCACGGAGATACGCTCTTGTAGAGTTGCCAGCTCTCCGGGATTGTCCTGGGGTCTCCAGGAATTAAAGATTACTCTTTAATGAAAAAATATATCATGTGATGAAATCTCCAGGAATACATCCAACCAAAACTGGCAACCCTACGCCAGAGAAATATGTACCCAATGCCTCTGAAATGCAATCATGGGAGACAACATGGTTGTTTTAAAAACACACCGTGCCTGGTCTGTGCTATAATTTCCATTGCTATCACTGATGCAGCTGCACAGGTGTTAAATTATAACTCTGAAGTTTGCTAGACCTCTGTTAGCACAAGTAATGAAAAACAAGTGCATCAGCATTACCTTTTAAACAACTTGTCTGAGGGCGAATTAGTGTACTTGCTTAGTGATGTTGATCTTGCAAGGTCATCCAAACAGGGAAAAAGGGATATGAAAATACCATAAAGCAGTAGTCTCCAATCTTTTTACTCTACACCCCTTTATCCGTGTTCGTGTTCTCCCGCCCTCCCTCCAGCTGGGGCTGGGAATGGGGCCACGGTCGGGAGACCTGTGGTCAGGGCCAGGGGCCACAGCAGGCCCTGGCAGCCGGGCTAAGCCAAGGGGCCGGGGGGCCAGGAGCCAAGGCCACAACCAGGGGCCGGGTGTCAAGACTGTGACTGGGTGCTGCAACCGTGGACCGAGATGGAGGGCGGGCACCAAGGCCACATGCTGCAACCAGGGGCCAAGGTGGGGCCAGGCACCGAGGCCACGTGCTATGACCAGGTGCTAAGGCTGAGTCTGGATACTGAGATCGAGCAGGGGGCCGGGGCCAGGGCCAAACACAGAGCACAGCTCAGGGCAGAATGGGATTGTGTGGGGCTCCCTCCCCAGCCACACACCCCTACAGGAGCTCGCCTCACAGTTTGAGGACCTCCTCCACAAAGGGACAGAAACAAAATTCATAGCATTAATTTTCATAAGTTGCCCCAGCTAATAAAGTGCAGATGGGCTCAGATCCCAACATTCAGATCCAGATGCAAAACTTCACTAAAGCACAAGTAAAGCTGATCGTATTCCAGCTCAGATCCATTTTCCCAGGAACCATGAGGAAAATGGCACATACACAGCAGGAGGATAATGTGGAAAAGACCTCATTGAAATGCTTCTACTTTTACTCTCCTGTACTGGGCTTCCTTTAGGGGCTGGATTAGAAATGGGGGGTGTTGATCTTCTATTGTAATTTAAAGTAATTGTGAATGGGATATTTGCCGAGTTTAATTTCTGGCAGCCCTAACAGAGGAATCCTATGTTCCTCAAAGCATAAGTGTTTATGGGAACCCATCAAGGGCTACAGCAGTTAAACAACCTACTCTCCCTTAAGAGATGTCTCCCTTTACCTGCAGTTATCACCTTGGCTTCAGGGAAGGGCAACAGGCCAGGTCATTCCCCCACTCCCCAGCATCTTCAAGGATCATCGACTGCATGCTTTCTGTTGGGAACTGGGGGCTCCTGGCTTCTCCCATTTTTGTCTCTTTCCTGAGAGTTAGGGAGGTTTATGGTTTCCTCAATTCCTTAGTCCCCTACCCGCCCCCAGTCCTGTATGTCCTTTGTTCATCTGCAGTGTACACTGTGTGTTCCCTATCACCAAAATTCCTCTCCTCTAATCCCCCTCAAAACAAAGTCTCTCTCCACCCCACTTCCAAAAAATAAATGCTACTTTGCAACCAAATTTCCTGGTAGCCCCTCAACACTACACTATAGCTGCCTTTTTTCTGCCTTGCTGTCCTTACACATGGAACATCGGCCATGGTAAAAACTCAGAATTAGTCTGGCTAAACAGAGACTGCTAGAAACCATGAGAAAGCCTGGGGAAATTTATAGAGGAAGAGAAAGACTTCAAGAGATAAGAAGTCTCTAGAACATATAAGGTATCAACAATATTTGGCAACGAGATGGATCCCAGATTTAAAATCAGATGGATGAGGGAAGAAGAAAGCTATCAACTAGATATATTGGCTTACAAACTTTGTATTGAATGTTCTTTTTGTCCATAACATGTAATTACTAGCAAATCACATCCCAAACTCGCTTGTGCTAGCTGGGCCTCGCATTTCACCTTGACGATCAAATCATGTCTGATTGTCCTTATCCCAGCCAGCAGGAGCTCATATGGCCTTCAGCTGTACACAGAGATGGTTCTATAGGGCAATTGTCCCCACGTGCTGAGCACCTCTGCTTAAACATCTACATATGCTGAAGCCAGCTTGCTTGATGTTCTGGCACTGGACTGTGTTCCAAGGGTCTCCAGAGAAGGGAACTTCCTGTTGCCTGAGCATCCCCACTCCTGTTTCCTATGCTCACTGATGTTCATGCTAAGTGATCACTCCATTATATTTATTCTGCTTGGTTGCCTATTTTAAAATAATCACTGGCTTTTCATCTCTCCTCTTATCTGTAACATCCTCACTCCAAAATACACAAAACCAGTATCATAGAAAGTATGTAAGATGGGTTGGTGAGCCCTTATGGCATGAATACAAGTGCTCACTCTAGAACTACCAAATGAAAGAGTTATGAATATAATGGAATTGAATTTGGGATTTTGTTAACATTTACCCCACTAGTCAGCAAACTCTACTACTGATACCCCCCAGCATATCTTTGAGTCTGGGACAATTAAGTGCTGGATGACATCCTGCTTTGTATTCATTTTATAGGTAAATTGGTCAGCCTTTTCCCATTTCCTCCAACCACCAAGGGCAAGAGGAAGGTAAAGACAGAAAAGGGGAAAGAAAGCAGAGTAAGTCTCGTCTTCTCAATCAGCATGGGATCATCTCTGCACAATTTCCTCCCATCAGTAAGATGTATTTTCCAGCCATATTTGGATTTATTATCCATTTATGTTTTCACAAGTGAGACATCCATTATAGCAAATGGAATCTCAGTGCTGCTGGCCTGACTAATATTTCATGATAAAAGTTTAAAGCAAAAATTAACTAGTCAAATTAATGTATTCATGAAAGAGAAACTGTTAAAAGCTCATGCAAAGTGAGTGCGGAAAATTGTGCTTGAATGACTGTATTTGGTGGGGAAAAGTCCCAGTGGAATATATTATTTCCAATAATGAGACAGTAATCCACTGTGATTGTCCTACAGTGGCATCCATTAACTTTTAGAATGCTGAAGCTCAAGTATTCCTCTCTGGAAGGAACACTGAGGTACTGATCCTGTGAATGCTGGTCTGGGTGCAGCCTTCCACCTACATAGCCAATCCCACAATAGTCTCAGCTCACCACCTCACACTATTCTCTGGCACCCTGATGTTCTTCTCTGAGTGCCTAATCAGCTGACAACTCTCAGACAAGAGATCCCGCATGGAACCCACCTTCCACTTGTGCAAATCTTTCTACTCAGCTGCCTTCCTCAAGCACCTTGAATAAAAGACACACTGCTACAAGGGAATGGAGGTTGCTGACATCTGAAACATCTAAACACAGTAATACTGTTCTCTCTGCATTAGTCTCTTTTCTTCTATTGCTTTCATTTGTCAAAAGAGGAGGCTTGAAAAGATCACTGACAAACAGGGCAGATGCATTCTGTTGTATCTGCCCTGCCCTTTTGCTTTAAGGCTTAAGATGGAACAGGACATGCTATTTGAAGTATGCAGCCTAAAGAAATACCAACTGCTGAGATGGGTTGGTCCTGGGTGGAGTGAAGAAGGAAAAGAGCTTGAGAGAGCTTAAAAAGCCACTGGAGATCTTAATGGGGGTATACATCTAACAAGAGAAGACAATCAGGAAGAAGGAATAACGGAATATAGAGATGAAAAGTGAACAGGAAGGATTAGACAAGAAAACTAAAAGAGAATGGAAAAGGCAAACAAGATCACAGGTTTACTGTTATTACATTTTATTTTTATGTCGGAGAAGTGAGAGTGGAAAAGGAATTTTTATTTGAACCATTGAAACTCTTGTTGACTCATGAAACTCAGCACTTACTTCAGTCCAGTTGCAGCATTGTCCCCAAGCAATGATCATCTCAATGTAGCATTAACTGTCTAAAACACAGACATGAATACTTATGCTTATTATTAGCTAAGTGCAATTAATATAATGAGAATGTAGCAAGTGACATACTGGATCAGACTCAAGATCATCTAGTTCAGTATATTGTCTCTAACAGTGGTCAGCACCAGATGCTTCAAGGGAAGGCATAAAAAAAAATCCCCAAATAGGCAGATGTGGGATAATCCATCCACTACATTAGGTCTTATCCGAATAGCTAAGAGTTAGAATTTGGCTTAAGCCCTGAGGCAGGAGATTTAACATCCCTTCCAATATTTTATAATAAATAATTATAACTGGATCTTCTTGTTTTCCATATACTTGTCCAGTCTTGATTTTAACCTTGCCAAGTTCTTGTCCTTAATGACTTCCTTTAACAATGAATGCTGCAGTTTAATTTTGCATTGTGTGGCAATTTGTGATTTACTGGACACTTCCTTTGTGAGTCAAACCCCACCTGTTTATAAGACTAGTCAGAATACCATCTGCAGTTACACTACTTAGAAACCAACCCTCTATCTTCTAGACATAAGTCAAGCATTAACTAACTGGAGTTAGGAAGAAGTTTCCTCCATGTTATTGCAAAGTTGTTAATTATGTGGACAATCAATATGGGTTTTAGCAAAACTATAAATATCAAAAGCAGAAGTACTATGTCCAGTCCTAAGTGCCACACTTTAGAAAAGATGTGGACAAATTGGAAAGAGCGCAGAGGAGATAAACAAAAATGATAAAAGGTTTAGAAAACCTGACCTATGAGGAAATGTTAAAAAAACTAGGTATGTTTAGTCTTGAAGAAAGAAGACAGAGGCCCGGTCTACCCTGCCAGTGAAATTCAGTGGCTGTCAACGGAATTACGCAAGCTACACAGAGTAGCTTGTGTAACTCTTGTCGACTTTGTAACTTCACTTTACCGCGCCGTCTCCACCGCACTGTGCCGATGGGAAATGCGTACTCATTGACGCAGCACTACACTTTTTGGGGAAGTGGTTTTATTAGTTCGACTTCCGGATCGATTGAGCGTGTCTTCACTGCCGCTCAGTCGAACCAGATAAATAGACACCAGAAACCAGATAAATAGACATAGCCTGAGGGGTTACCTGATAAGTCTTCAAATATCTTATTATAAAGAAGATAGGGATCAATTGTTCTCCAGGTCCCCTGTAACTAATAGTTTACACAATCCAAACATGTAGAAAAGTATTCCTGTTAATGGGAGAAATGGATAGTTATGACAATAGGGTGTTAAATTGAGTTTTGTAGGTTTCATTTTGATTAATTAAAGCTTCATATAGCTATATTTAGTCCAAACAGTTTTAATCTTTTCCAGTAAATTAGCACTTCATGTTTATCTGTACATAAGCTGTTTCTCTAGTGATAATCTACTGATATCTATTCATATCCAACTGGAGTGTCTTTTGCTTAAGTTAAGTGGTCTAATGCAGGATACCTGCTCCTGGTCTATAGGGGCCACATGGAATTCTACAGAATTACTTTAAAAAAAAAAAAATAAAAAATAACAAAACCTAAATATTCCAATTCTGTCAAAGCAGAACCTGAATCTTTCTGCTAGGTGACTTCATTGCCAAGGCAATCTCTGACCTGACAAACCAGTGCTTAGGCAGGTGATATTGTCTAGAGCAATTACATTTCAGTGGTTGAACATATTAAGTCAATGACCTTCTTTAATTCTTTTGCCACCACACTTTGGAATGGCATTCATGAGATAACAGTTTTCATAATAATACTTCATAATAACTTTATAATATCAACCAGAATGTATATGTTTGTACAGACAGTTTCCTGAATCGAAATAAGCCAGGTTTAAACTAAAATAAGTGTACACAGGACCTTTTGCATTGGTTTAAGTTAAGCCATTACAACTTTCTTGTGTGGACAAGCATTGTATTTTAAATCATTTATCATCACAGCAATAAATCATTGACAGAAAGTCAGTATTACTTATTTAATGATGCTTTTATTTTACAGCATACAAACTAAGTATTCAACAGGAATTAAAGTGCTTAATTTTACAATAATGCCAACTCCCACCTTTATGACCAAATATACATGTTACACAAAATATATACAATATCTGCAAATATTTTACATTCATATATTTCTTGACCAGAAAAATTACCACTTATATTTGCACAACTTAAATTTTGCCTCTTTTTGAAAATTTGAAATTCTGTGTAAAACCAGAGCAAATTTACACCTCTTCAAAAACATTAGTTTTTTTAAAAAACAAAACAAAATTCCGTTTCTTTCAAATTAAACTGCAAACAGTGTTTTTCATAGTTTAGAGAGATTCTAATGCACTGCATGTATATCTGACATTCCACAGTAGGGCTGATCCAACTCCCATTAGCTTTAGTGGTAGCAGGATACAGCTTACTGTATGTAAAATACTATTCCTCTATTGCAAATCGTTCTCCATATATAACCCTCCTTCTTCTAAACATTACGGAATCTGTGTCTAAAAGATGCTTTGACACAGTTCATTTCCCTTTCTTGAACCTTTCCACTATAAATAGTTAATGAATCCATAAGGATGAACTATAAAATGAAGTAGGTTAGTATCACACATTGACTGAAACAACATGTTTTATTCATGGAAATCATCTGCTTTCCCATTTAGTCAAGAAAAAACAATCTACATTTATTTGGAGGGAGGGGAATGACAATGCCATGAATAAATCTGAGAATAATTTAATGAAGAGGCAGTGCAAAAAACGGATTGAATATTTAGATTGAATTTTATCTTATAAATCTGTTGGAAACAGTAAACAGGCAACTAAAGTAAATCTACTTATATATTGATTTTTATCACCTTAAGGTATACCCAATTTTGTCAAAAGATGACATTTTTAATTCACAGTGTACTTTTGATTGTAAAATGCTGTCTAAATCAGATCAGTCTATAATAATTGTCTTAAAAATATACGTTCATTAAGCCCTCCCTATTGTTTTACAAAAAGGGAGAACGACTAAGGAAGCAATAAGATTGGCAGATATAAATCTCCATCCAAAGAATATATTTCACTACAATCCAATGGATCAGAACCACCTTGGTAAGTTATCTGTAACCAATATAGCCAGGAAGTAGATAACAGCAGGGATAAAACAAGTTCTCCTCTTTATAGTTCACTTTAAGCTTATCACAAACCATACACTACAGACTTAGACACATACACACCCCACCAATTATTTTTTTTAAGCATTAGAAAATTCTGCTCATACAACTGTTGGTATTGACCATCCCCATTCTTTATTATTTGAATGATCTGTCTGAAAGCAAATTATTTGTTCTCAAGGACTTCCATCTGCTTATTCTAACCTACATCAGTCAGTTGTTTTGGAGATTGCAACAGGCTGATAGAGGATTATGAACTTGATCCAACTCTCACTGAAATCAATTTTTTGTTGGATCTGGTCCTATGACTTCAGGTGACTGGCAGTAGCAGCAGCATGCCTAAAGATGGAGATATCCTGGTTTTCATGAGCATGCCTTCAGAAAATATTGGCCAGATCTTGAGCTAGTGTAAAGTATCATAGCTGTTTAGGCTCCATTGGAGCTATGCCAATTTACAACAGCTCCTAATCTATCCCTATATGTTTTCATAGATGGGTCTCAATTTTTTATTACTTAGAGTTATTCCTATATTGAATGTTTTTTTAAAACTTCCTGTAAGAAAACAGGCGTTCTTCAAACTACAACTGGTTAAAAAAAAAGGGGGGGCGAGGAATGGCAACTCCTTTTATTGAAACTCCCTCTGTTTTCCCCTTGAAATTAGATGTTTGACCAACTACAGATCTAGTAAAAATAGGAAAAAGGTTTCATGAAAGTTTCTGACGTTTTCCCCATCTTTTCAAGTTTCAAAGTTTTGACCACTCTATTTAGAATCTATTTAAATCCTTATCTGTAACCTCTTCTAAAACCCATACAGGCTTGGAGTACTTGTTTTGTATTTAATCTCTCTGCCTCAGTTTACCCCATATTTTAAAACGGAAGGAATAATGCACCTCTAACCCCACAAGGGTATTATGACGCTCATTAAAAGTTAGTAAAGAGCTTTCATATCCTCTTTATAAAAAGCTGCAATTATATGATGTATGTGCACGCATGCACACACACTTCAAATGTTTTTAATATTCCACTCCAATGGGAAGAGAATGTTTTCCTTTTTCAGTGCTTGCTTTTGCAAAAACATTTTCCTTTTGAATTGGGATACTTAAAATACAAAAAATACTTCTGTCAAAGTCAAGAGAGTAGAAGCTGCAAGATGCGACAGGCTTTACAGCCTTTAATCATTCAAGTGTAATTACATGAAGCCATAACAAAATAGATAGGAACAATAGTGCATAAATGTTTAGGATATAATGCATAGGGTCACCAAATGAAACTATGTGCTTGTTAGACATCAGGAAAAATGTTGAATTTTTTTTTTCCATAAATTTGACTAGTATTTGTCAAATACATGTGAGTAAAGCTTTTTGACTAGTCATAGCTCTGGTAGAATACAGAAAAAAATTAAATTTGACAAAAACAGTAAGTTGCCAAATATTAGATCTGCTCTAAATTACACAAAAATATCCTCCACCACATAAAACATTTTAAAATGAGCACTTCTCAAATACAGGGTCACTAAGCTTGAATAATGTAGCAAAGGCATTCACATACATTATAAATGAATGCCCACTTGTCATTTGTTAATTATACATAGGTAGCATCTTTTCATTATACTAAAATTAAACATTTGTCAATGTTTTATTTAGGGAACTTGGTTTAATAACCTCTCTCAGGGCTGAAATTTGGATGCAATCTAAATGGTCAGGTTGGAAAGAGAACAGGTTTTTTCTCCACAATTCAGATGTTCTAATGTCATGGGAATAAAAGCATAGCAGTTACCACTTTCAGTTTGTGTCTTTGCAGTCATAACAAACTCTGAAATTAAACAGAAGCTTTTGCATGCTCTTATGTGGATTAACTTGTGAGGTATTGGGTAAAATATTGGAGGAGTCATCACTGTGTCCAGAAAAACAACCTCTCTCTCCTTCACTTTCTGTATTTTTTTAGAATGATTGGCTCATGTTTACTCTTCCAGAATGCACACAACAATCAAATAATTCTTGCTTTTCAGAGGCTCTCATTATGTGGTGACTGAGAAAAAATAGGCTCGGAACAGACTGTTTTATTATAATAAAGTGAAATAAATTATTGGGTCAAAACCCTAATTACAGATTTACACAAACTTTAATGGCTCAAAATGAGCTAACATGGACCAAGAATGAGAAAGGTGTGGGTACTGGAGCACCTGAGTTCTGATTCCAGCTTAATCCCTAATTCACAGTCTGATCTTGGAAGAAGTAATTTAGGGCTTGACTTTCAGAGGTGCTGACTGCTAGCCACACCTCCAACCAAAGAAGCTGCAGCATCTCTCAAAAGAGTCAGGCCCTAATTTCTTTGCTTCTGTTTTCTCTATTTAGAAAAATCGGAGAAATACCTCCACTTCTATGCCTCATAAGGAAGGTTGAGTTCATGTTTGGGAAGTGCATTGAAAATATGAAACACTTTATTAGTGCTATATATTATTATTGGTCCAGATCATCCCCTCTTGTTGGAGGGGGCAAAGGACAATAAACTGGAAGTTTTCCTTATACAAATTTTTTCTATTGGGTGGGTGAGGGAGTTTTCCATTCATGGAACAGGCTCTGAAACCTCATAGATCATGCAGAATCTACATGATTTCCAGAGGATTGGCAATGATATCCACATTCAAGATGCATTGACAATGCTCCCAGAACCAGCAGCTGCCTTCAGAACTCTTTTTGAAGAGGGATCTCCACTGAGGAGAATGGCCTTGGAAAGGTATAATACAGACTCCCAGGTAGTTTGTTCTGGCCAAAGCTCAGCCTGTGTGTTTTCCTGCCCTCAGCCTGGATGTTCCCAGGACACACAGTACTTTCTGGGGAAAGAAGGCAATGCTACTACAAAGGAGGCCTAGTTACCCCGCACTTTCTGTGCAGGATGAGCAGATCCATGAGGTGGTTTGTCTTTGTGCACCAGCATGAATCTAAGGTATATGAGTGGGCCCAGCTTTAAGGTAAATACTACGAGCTGTAGAAGTGATTGGAATTTCTTTACGCTTTCAAGAGATTTAAAAAAAATAAAATAAGATCATACATTAGATACTACATTAAAATGTAATGAACAGGATTACATGCAGAAAAGCCTAGACCCAGGGAAGACCAAGGGACAAATTCTGAAATGACATACACCCCAGGCAACTTTATTAGGCCAGATTCTGAACTCACATGGATGGAAAACTAGACCAACTCCACTAAAGTGAAAGGGTTACACCAGATTTACACTAGTACGACTGAGATGAGAATCTAGCCTGCTGTCTTCAATGAGGTTGCATAAACTGTATGTCATTACAGAATTTACTGTGACTGCCTTTTGCTCACCCTGCTCTCCCTAGGTATTAGGCAATACAGACAGATTTGGGATACACAGAAGTAAATGACATTAGTTGAATGGCTATACTTAAGTACAACAGACGACAAAGATAATCTTTCACCCTCAATGCCAAAGTGACAAAAGAAAATGTGGGGTAAAGTAAATCTTGACTCACGTTACTCATTTTTATCTAATTGTGAAAATGGGTCCAATTAAAACTCTGGATCCATTCCTCAGAGTTTGAGAAGACTGTATCTAAATCTAAATTTTGTGACTTGGGACCATCTCAACTAACTGCTATACTTTAGAAAATAAAAGACTTCATCTGGATTTTTTTTTTAGTCAGAAATCGATCAATGGCTCTATCAGAGCATCAGTATTGCATATACACTATGCTGTCCTATAGTCCATCTAAAATGTTAGAGAGGAACCCTCTTATAGTGGAGTCATTTGCCCCTATATAAAAAACTATTAGAAATAAAGATTCATCACAGGCTCAATACTCAAAGCCTGACTCACATAGGTAAGTCTTTACTCCAAAGAGCAGTCCTATTGAACTCAATAGGAGTAAGGACTACTCATGCAAGTCAAGATTTGCAGGATCAGCCTTTATATCAGAGAGCATATAAGAAAGCTGTAACACACAGTATGATGTATAATAATCCTTGCAGATAGGTTTTTAGTAATAACTAGTTGTTGCTATGTGTATTTGTGAAAGGTAAAACACTTTAAACATATGCAAGTGTTCCAATGACCATAAAGGCAAAAAATTATGATCTCAGAAGATCATTTAAGACCAGGATGTTAATTGCTAATGCACATACTGTATTTTAGAAAGGTAGCACCACACCGTCAAAAGGTAACAGGCACAGGACCAGAAAAAAAAAAGAAAAAAAAAAGAAAAAGAAAAGGCTACCCTCTTTTTAAAACACAGCTGGAACTCACAAATCCATTACATGCCACTTAAATTACTGCTATTTTTAAAAAATTCTTAATTAAAATATCAAGATCAGTAGATGTAAGCTAGCTAACCATCACTAAAGAATGATATTTTCAGTTTAGAACCCTTTGATTAATTTGCAAGAGAAAACGTGCTTTATTTTAAATAAATTATAGACTAATAAGAACCTAATGTCATAGAGTCAAAGCAAAATCAAGCATTGTACATTTTTTTCTAATACTGTACATACATTGTACTTATTTTTTCATAGTTTAGCAATGAATTTCTAAACTGAAAACAATTAGATTCTTTTATTGATAAACTGAAACTTTAAAAGCCAATATTCTTGCAAAAGCAATTTGCATTAAAAAAGTGAATATAACATATGTACAGCATTGTGTAAGTAGTTCTATAAATCAGATACAATAAACCAAACTGTCCCTGTATATTTCACTACAGATCTATTTTGGCAATGTGGAGGTATATCTTTTATACTGCTAAAGTACTAACATGTGAAGGATGAATAAAATATCTACATTCTTTAATAAAGTAGCAAACTTTAACCCAATAGCAAATGAATCATACAATGCAATTTTTACTTAGAGACAAACAAGAAGTACACTAAAGTTAATAGGTTTTGTTCTTTTAATGGCATTCATGTTTTTTAAAAAATTCTGTGGAATAGGTCTGTACATTAAATTTATTGACAGAACATAAATATAAGACAATGATCCCTAAATCAGTATCTTTTCAACATAAAGTGCTAAGAGATGCATGTAGTAGTCAGAAAAGTTTGCTTCTTTTGCATGAACAAAGAAAAATGAACCAAGACTCTGACTGGATGATTTTAAAAACAGAATGTGGACTTGAGCTTCAGCATTCGGATTTTTTAGAAGATTCAGGCTGCTCCTCTAAACTCATTTGCAATTCATTTTGACATTCTGGTGTCTCACCTGTGACAGCTAAATGGATGACTTTCAACCATTTCTGTTTCAGTTCCTCATTGTCCGCAGCAAAGCTGTGTACCGACTTGGACTGGGTCAGTTTAAAGCTGTGCGGGAGGTCAGCACTTCTTGGAGTGTCATCTACTGCATAGCCCAGTAGTGGAATTGTAGCCAAAGCTTTAACATCCTAGGAAAATGAAATAAATCCTGATAAAACCCTGCTCTGGTTCACAATACAGGCTGAAAACAATTCCTTGACTATTCCCAGACCTAAAGAAGAGTTCTGTGTAAGCTCATAAGCTTGTTGTGTCTCTCACCAACAGAATTTGGTCCAAGAAAAGATATCGGCCTGGTCTACACTTACCTGAGTAGCTTGCATAACTCCCATGGACTGCTGTGCTTCCTTTCTGCGCGGCGTCTTCACTGCACTGTGCCGATGGGAACCGCGTTCCCATCGATGCAGCGCTATGCCACTTGAGGGGGTGGTTTTACTGTGTCGACGTCTGGATCGATTGAGCGGGTCTTCACTGACCGCTCAGTTGATCCAGATAGGTTGATCTGACGCGGTGACTTTGCCGCCATCAGTGTAGAAGTACCCATTACCTTAGCCACCTTGTCTCTCTAATATTCTGGGACCGACACAGCTACAACACCAATGCATGCATAGATTTTCCCTTATTCTCACATTACATGTCTTTTTCTCCAGATGCCACAATTGGGCAGGAGACGTGAGGTAATGGGGAGGGGGGGGGGGGAGTATTTTCTCTTTGTTTTCTCTCTGTTTCCTCACTACATACCTGTGGAGCACCATACATGTACAGTACAAGAGCTTCGTGTTTAGGAATAACACACCAAGCTTTCTGCCAAGGCTTTGATTTTTCCATATATTGAAGAAAGCTACATATGACACTGTTTCCAGAGACTTCAGCTGATTCAATCTGTGGGCAGACAGTACAAAAAGTCAGAAGGAAAATATCCTCCTTAAGAAAAATTCAAGTTTTCATGATGTTGGCAAGAACTCAAAGCAGAAGAGTTAAATAAGACACCATTTACAACAATTTGTGGAAGCTTCTCAGAGATGTTCTAAAGAGCTAATAAAGAGCCAAATCCTGGCAAACTTCTGCTGAAGAGCATGGGAGTTGCCTGACTAAAAACTGAACAAGGGCCACAGGATTAGGTGTAAGAAGAATAAAAATGTATCTATATATATATTCAACCTCCTCTCCTTAAGTATGTCCAATCTGCCTTGCTCCCTCCACAATTTTGAAGCGCAGGCAACAGAATCACCCTGAACTCTTAATCTACTTCCACCAATGCATAGTTGCTGAATACTTTAACATCTGAAACAATATCTCTTATTTCTAGCATGCCTACCATGAAAGCATCCAGATGTTACCAGCAACCCATCACAATTACTCTCCTATTTTGGCATTCAAAATTTTATGAAAGCATCCAACAGAAATGCATTTCCAAGGATCATATTCGAATGCAACTACTAACCCTGTGCAAACCCAAAATAAATAATTAAATACATTAATGGAAGAATACTGATAGAGTGACATATTCCTCAGTTATCTTGGGACTCTGTAGATAGAGAATATGTAGAGAGATACATGATTATGTAATGTTAAGATTTTATTGGCATGAATTTGGGATAAATGCATTTCTCAGAAATGGCAAGAATAGTTTAATAAAAACTGAGACGTTTCGACCATAGTATATAAGTGGGTGCCTGTCCTTTCTATTCCCTGGCCTCAACAAATATACCTTTCTAGCCCTCATGGTTAATGAGATATTGACCTTATCCTGCACCTCAGACACAGGATATTGAGATGTTCACATTTTAGGAGGAAGAAAGGAAACATTTTGAAGCCACTTACAGATTTGCAATGTTTGTGGTAGTCCAGCCAATACTGGATTAGTGAACAGACCACAGTTATGCTGGGGAACTTCTCACCGTTACCTCCTCTACTTGTGTGTTACAATGTATGTATTATATACTTTCCTTCCCCAACTTTTCAGTCAATCAATATTATCTGTTATGTCAATTTCTCTTGATGTTCACCCTAAGAAAAATCTATCTCAGCGTATGTTTTTTGCTAACATTGAGAGGTTTACTGAGTAAAACAGAATGCTGCTACATATTTGCTTAAAACAAAGTCTTGTTATATGTATTTTGAATGTCATCAGATATTTAAAATTCTCTCCATTCTGGCCACAAATTTCAAAAGATATAGCATGTTTGTTTGTTTTATGAACTAGCATACTGAAAAGAAATATGGTAAAGTCCAGTAAAAAATATTCAACTTTGAGGCTGCATATACAATCTGACTGGCTCAGAGATAAAGAGAAGCTTTCACTGAGTTCCATCCAGCCAGCTGGGATGATTTACCTAATTTGAATATGGAATCTGATTGGGTGGCCTTGCTCCACACTCCAATATTGTTTACTTCTGAAGTGATAAAGAATAGAATTTTACTGACTCTCAGGACATTTCAGCCAATGATGAGCCAAGACAGTCTTATTGTATGTAGCAATGTATGCAGGCATTTTACAGATTTGAGTATTTCATTCTTTAAACATCATACCTCCAAGATGCCTTTCTTTTTCTTTTCTTCACTGTCTGTGCACCCAGTTATAATCTGATAGCAGTCCTTACAAACTTTGTTCAATTTATTGCCATCATATTCAAGATGAGCTTTATAATCAGAACATTTCCAACAAACCACCTTAAGGAAGAAAAAAGCAAAATTTAAGCAAGCAAAATTACCAGCAAAATCAAATGTTCAATTCAAGAACTACTAAAATGGAGATCAAGTGAGGTGTAAGTGCTGTCTCCTGACAGTGGCAGTACTATCATTCATACTGATTGTAATTTAAAAGAAAAACTTAATTTTCAATTATACTTCACTGTTTCTTGAATAAAAAAAGAGTGCTTTTTACTTTTCAAATTCCTGGACTGAATACAATAGTATAGGATTCTTCTAACTATTTTACAATTTAGGCCCTAATTCTGGAAAGCACCCACACATTCAGGATAGGTGCTTAAACAATGAGGTTTCTTAGGCACATGTTTAAGTCCCACTGAAGTCAATCAGGGCTTTCAAATGTCTATCTTCACGTCACTATTACAGACATTTAAATGCAAGATAAATTCTCCTGCAGAACCTCCCTCCCCACTCATTTTAGCCTTGTGGTCCTTTCTCTGTACTTGCCAATAAATGTAAAATTATACTGTGTTTTTTGTAAAGTAAGTTGTTTTTTTCCAGAAACAAACGTCTTTTAAATTTATTATTAAATCTAAGTGTACAGCTTCATAATTTGTTGGGAAAAAAAGAAAAAAAAACAAGTGAGGAACAACTGAAACAGTTCCATGTTGTATCCTGACAGTGAACTTTTTTCTTTTCAACAGAGTAAAAGAAGGAAGCTAGACTCTTAAAATGTGTGGGAGGAAGGTCTTTTATTGTAAATATTTTTCAACAGCAAATATTCTTCTGAGAAGAAAAAGTAACCCAGCATGAAAATAACTTCTTTTGTGGTTGCTGAAGTAGCTAGCTGGAATAGTACACATGTGTGATTGAAGCACTCTGATACATCACCAAAACAAAAAGTCTTGTGTACCCCCAAGTTTCACCTCACTTAAAAACTACATGCTTATACAATCACACAAAAATATAAAAAGAGAGAGAGAAAGAAATTTAAAGCAATTAGGCAGAGCACACGATTACTGAAAAATGGCTTACTTTCTTATTTTTACCATATAATTATAAAATATGGAGCAGTATAAACAAATCATTGTCTGTATGAAATTTTAGTTTGTACTGACTTCGCTAGTGCTTTTCATGAAGCCTGTTCTACAAGTAGGCAAATATCTAGATGAGTTGATATACCCCCTGGAAGACTTCTGAATACCCAAAGTGAGTCAACATGGTCTAGACTGATATTTCAGGCATTTTGCATATCTTACACAATCAGATACCTAGTTCTGCTAAGAACAATTTACAACAAATTTGCCCAGCTTTTGCTCCTTTTTGGCTCCCCTAACAGAGCTGCCACTTACAAACTACAGAGATATCAGCTGAAGTCTCTGCTGTAGTAACATGAACCATCACCAGTCACCAGATGGGGACTCTAAACAACTGTTTAGATCTGTTCTAGTGTCTGACCACAAGCTAGCAGATGTGGCTTTGCACTTACATGTCCACATGCTCGACAATGATGTCTTCTCCTTGTCAGTGCATTGAAGGGCTCTTTGCATTTCATGCACATTGTTACTTCATTGTCTCGGATCCATCTTGGTGCTCTCTTCCCAAGCTCAGCATTCTGAAGAGGGAAAAGAAGGCCAATTATGCAGTATTTTTAGTAGAGAAAATAATTCTCCTCTTCCTCTAGAAAGGAAATGGCAAACACAGCTCAAGCTATGTTTTGAAATCTATGCGAGAGATAGCTAACAAAGAATCCAGTCAAAGATTGTTACACATTGCTGAAAGGACACGCCATTATTCGCTTATAAACAATCCTGTTCTTTCTAAAGGCGTGGTCTAGCATCATGAAGGAAAATGGTTGACCAGCAAAATGATTACTTTGTATTTCCAGTGCTATAAGAATCCTAAGC
Organism: Emydura macquarii macquarii; assembly: GCF_026122565.2. Classification (NCBI taxonomy): domain Eukaryota; kingdom Metazoa; phylum Chordata; order Testudines; family Chelidae; genus Emydura; species Emydura macquarii. Next base: position 7,022,397 of record NW_027133667.1, read on the forward strand.
CTGAATAGGCAGCTCCTGCTACCCTCCAGTAATATGCTATTTGTAACTGGAAAAGGACAAAAAGGGCACCAGTTTTACAAAGCTACAGTAACCCAACTTACAGAAACTTCAGTGGGCATGTCCTCATATTCTTTTGCAATGGCATTTCTGAAGGTTTCATTTCTCTGCTGAAAAGCTTCTATGGTTTTCTGAAGAGCCTGTTATAAACACAAAGGATAAAGGTCCCAAAAATACAATATTTAATAGACTCTGAATTTAGAACATTTAATGACTAATAACAAAACTATCAGAAATGTGAATTAATTATAATCAGCATTTGATTACACTACAAGTTAATATTCCAACTTAAATACCACAGGAACAGCCAAAATTAAGTTGTTTTTTTAAAAAAAGAAAGTCAAAACGTAGATGTGTTTACCTTTATCCATTCTTCCTTATCTTGTTCAGAACTAAAACAAACATTGACATATTAGTATAAAACTAGTTCAGGAAACATTAGCTCATGGTAGTTGATGAATGAAACTGTAACTTACAAAGGAAGCAGAGACTTTATTCTAACATTTATAAAATAGTAGTGCTCATAAAACTGTCCAGTTAATAATGAATCAGGATCCTGGCTTGATGCTTGGTAAATTTAATAGATTAGAATTAAGTTCAACTTGAAAGATCATCTTAAATGCACTCTTTAAATAGAATATATAATAATGGCATTTCCAGTATTAGGCTTTCTTAAAGCACAATATGTGAAAGAAACAGCACACACATTTCAGTGTGAATTTAAGATAGCTGTAAATGAACTAAATGTTGATATACTGATGCAGTTTCTCCCATTCCCCTGCAGCTCTTTTCCTCAAATGAAGAGATTTAAAGTAGAGGAGAGCAGAAACAAAAATGTTTGACATAATAGGGTGATATTATCTAACAGAAAGAAAGGAAAATTTTGTTTTAACAACATAAACAAAGCATTCATATGTTCCCTTTTATTCACTCGGGTGGAAGGTCTATAGGAGAGGACAGGTCCAAGCATTTTCCACCGAGTCTCTTGTACATTAATTGTTGTCAAAGCATCTCAGTAAGGACTCTAAATTCAAATCCTATGAAAATATGCCTTACACCCAAGTAAAAGCACTACTGAAGTTTAGTGATGGGGTAAATGCAAACCCAATTTCTCATATATTTTGAACCAGGAAAAGACCTGAATTAGAACCACAGTGTTTTTTGTTCTGCTATTCATTTAAAACCTCCTCCCCTCACTTTGCTGAAATACGGCACATGGAAAAAATACTCTCTCACACACAAAATCCTATTGATTTTTCCAACTGCTGGATGGGATGTTCAGGTAACATCACATACCCATTTATGGTGGGGATGCCTCCAGTGAGTCTTCTATATTTTGCGATATTACTGCAATTTACAATAAAACTAGAATCCTAAAACAAAGGGACATAGTCTTTGTTCTTCTTTCTTTATCATCTGTAAATATTGGAAAAATGAATCTTCTAATAGGACAAAATAATGCTCCCTAATCCAACAACCTAACTAACTTTTAAAAGTAGCACGTAATCCCCACGTCAGATTAACAATCTCTTCATGTGGGAAATGATCTGCTATCTATTTTTTTTAAAAGTGACTGAAACACTAAAACACTCAAGCAGTAATCTGAAAACACAGAAAATTCTCCGGAAAAAAGAGACAAACTAAACATTTCATCAGAGTTATGACAGGTTTATGGGATGAGATGTATGCACACAATATATTAAGAATAAATGATGTATCAACTAAGATTAGTTTAGGCTCACTGATTTAGTTTTAGGATGGCATTTTGTACATACAGCTTCAAAATTTTGAATGAACTTTACGAAACACATCCTAAAATGGTTGCAAAAACTATACAAGTCTCTCCCCACCGCCCCAATTAAATAACTTTAGTGCTAATGAAAGTCCTAATAACCCTGGAAGTTGAACAAAATAAAAATAGTTGATAACTGCATTTTGTTCACAGTCACAAAGTGCTTTACACATGTAGCATGCCACTGCCTCCAGGTGGAATACAATGGACGTGTTATATGGTGTTACTTCTGCCACCACACAACCATTTCTGACCAGTATGACAGATGATAAAAAATAATCTATCACTGAATCAAAACATTAAAGACAACATTTATCCCTATAGAGGAGTGCTATACAACTTAATAGAAAATAACTTTTATATAGGTTTTGAATCATCCTACAGAATTGGCAGATATACCTCTGTCATTGAATTATATTGAATGGTTAAAAACCTGTACCAAGATTAGAATTTTGAATTACATTTTATAGCTTTTAAAGGTACTTTCTATAGATCTGTTACATTTTTACAGAGAGCACTGTTATAATTTCTATTCAGTTATATAGGATTTTTCCATAAAGCTAAGTAAGCAGATTACAATGAAGCCTTTGTTCATTCACAGAACATATAAACCATGCACAAAAAAAGAATGCAAGAACTTTTCTACAGTGCTTGACAGCATGCTTCTATCATGATCTGCAAACACTGCTGTTCAGGATGAAAGGTCATTTCTGCACGTCTGTTTAATCCTTGTTCTTTCTGCAGAGGCTCTTGATAAGGGCCAAAGATGGCAGTGATTTCTACAAAGTGGAAACTTATCCACTAAAACAGAACCAGGCCACCAATTCATTCCAAAAGGCCAAACAGCAATGAGGACAATTTCTGGGTCCACCAATCTGGGCCATTATCAAACTAAAACAACGAGAGTCCTGTAGCACCTTAAAGACTAACAAATTTCTGCGGGCATAAGCTTGCCCTCTCCATTGTTATGTTTCTTACTCTTGGATGTATATATATATATATATATATATACACGTCCTATCTGTGATTTCCATTTCATACATCTGACGAAGTGGGTTGCAGCCCACGAAAGCTTATGCCCGCAGAAAGTTGTCGTCAGTCTTTAAGGTACTACAGGATTCTCGTTGTTTTTGCTGTACACAGACTAACATGGCTACCCCCCCCGAAATTATCAAACTAATGACTTACAAATAAAAGGCTCTATGGCACCATACCAATTCTCCAAATCAAGCAGTCCAACAATTCTCCTATATTTTGATATATTTTTAATGCTTCAAAAGTATAGTAAACTTCTCTTACCTGGCCTGCAACTCCAATGTTCGCTCTTTTCCAGACACCTGGAACGTGCAGGGATATTCTTCATTGTGTGTTTCTACAATCTTCATACCATCAATACCAACTCTTGTTCGAACTGAGTACTTTGATCCCACCAAACTGAATTTGGGGACACAATACAGCAACATGTTGTTGAACTGTTTAAAAAAAAAAAAAAAAAGACATCAATAATGACAAAGAAAGCTAAGTACAATATATTAAGAGATGAATCGTATTATCTCATTACAAAAACAACTTGAGTGAAAGTGTGAGTAGGCTTGACCCTGCTTTGTTAATGTTAGACAAAATCAAAATTGAAAGAACTGATAATATGGATAAGATTTAGAAATAAAATTAAAAGCCAACTACTGATACATTTAAAAGCCACCTACTGTATACATGCAGCATTTTTCATAATGTTTATCATCAAATACACTGAGTGGATGAGATGTTTGACAACACTGCAAGCCTTTCGTTGAGGAGAATTTTCCATGCTGATTTCAATACTCTGAACAACTGGATAAATAGGTTTTTCTTAAAATCTTTATACTATAATAAGAGCAAATTGACTCTGAAGGAATTTCTAGTATATTACAACAACTCATACAATGGTAGATTTCTGTCTTTTCGTCACAGTACCTATTGTTTTCTTTTTTAAATCAAAGTTACATTGAGAATATGTAAACCTACAAAAGCAAGGGAAAAATTATATGAGGCCAAGATGGACATGCTGATGACATTGACCTCCTTTGTCATGCACTTTGAGTTCTACTAAAGAAAAGAGCTATATAAGAGCTAGTATTATTAGTATATTTATTATTTGAAGCTTAGTGCTTTTAAATTATCATTTTTTAAAAGTCTAGAACTTCAGCCCAGAGAAGTGGCCATTACTATGAGTTTGTGTTTTTGAAGATTTAAATCAGATCTGTAATGGTTAAGAGTTTTTTTGTTATTAATGATTAAAACTGGAAACTCGTGTTTTTAAATGGTATTTCATAGAAACCCCATTAAATCTGCCTCATTAAGATGATGGAAGGCCTTTTTAATATTTCTTAGAGCTTCAGAAGCACTGTTGTCTAGGGGCTTGCTTATTTCTGGAGCACACTTTAAAACCACTCAAGTAGAATCATTAAGGATTAGATGAAATGGCTGGTGAAGGATTCTGTTTGATACCTTTGAGGGTCTAAGTCACATTCATGTAAGCTGAAGTCTGTATCTCAGATATGGCACATTTGAACTTCTTCTCTCCCTTATTTTAAACATGCGTGTCCTTCATTTTAATATTATGTCTAGCACTATTCAGAGACTTTTACTAATCAGTTGTTCATTCCTCTGCTGTTCATTCCTCTGCTAGAAACATGGATGAGTACATGTCCCTCAGAAATTACATACTTTACTATACAGAAAGCATGCTGTGGCCCATATAGCGAATGGCACAATCAGGGTTTGAATTTGCCATTTTAATACACTGGAGGCAGTGAATTATATCAAACATTCCACAAGAGAATTAATGAAGAATCACTGATGGAGTCCAGCAATGCTAAAATAAAGACAGCATTGAGTACGTGAACCAAGGAAATATGATGAGATAAAACAATGAGAGCATTTGAAAAGAGGATATGAACTTTCTGGTATACTAGTTTCTTAAAGGCCACGTGACTCATTTGGCCAAACCACAGTCAAGGATTTTGAAGGACATCTACTGTACCTGTAACACTCATGCATGTTCAATCAGGCCGCTTGATTAGCTAAATAATCTATTGGTATATACAGTAGAGCCTCAGATTTACGAACCCCTCAGGAATGGAAGTTGTTCATAACTCTGAAACGTTTGTAATTATGAAAAAAAGTTATGGTTTTTCTTTCAAAAGTTTACAACTGAACATTGACTTAATACAGCTTTTAAACTTTACTAGGCAGAAGAAAAATGCTGCTTTTAACCATCTTAATTTAAATGAAACAAACAGAAACATTTTCCTTATCTTACCAATTTTTTTTTTTTTTTTTTTTTTTTTTTTTTATTATTTTACATTTAAAATGATACTGTACTTGTATTTGCTTTTTTTGGGGAGGGGAGGGGTCGGGGAGATGTCTCTGCTGCTGCCTGATTGTGTATTTCCAGTTCCAAATGAGGTGTGTGGTTGACTGGTCAGTTCGTAACACCCATGTTCGTAACTCTGAGGTTCTATTAATTAACTCTGAGGTAATACTATTGCTATATTATACATCTTAATAATATCTAATTAGAATAGAATATTAAATATTTTTATTTTAAAAATGTAAGCACCACAAATACAGTATTAGATTCTATCAATAGAAATTAATAGCCTTCAGAATAGCTACAGCAACTAAAAAAGACTAATACTGCATTTACGCTGGGATGTTAGTGGATCTTGGTTTAAATCTATTTAAAACCACATATTCTTTTCTAAATTATTTTTGTCATCTTTCTGCAAGCATTGTGGGTAAAATCCTGGCTCCAGGTGACGTTAATGGCAAGATTTCCCCATTAACTTAAATAGAGAGAAGATTTCACCCTTTTTTGCTTTCACACAGCTCCTTGGAATTTGAAAAGGGCCTAACACCGCTCACACAAACACAGGTCAGGATACTTACTAAGAAAAGGTATCGTTCTTGGGCTGATGTATTACGAGCAGCAAGTTTAAGGATCTGTCCTTCTTTTATCAGCTCATTTGAGGGGTTGACAATATCTTCCTCTTCTCCCAACATCTCATACACCTCCAACAGCTTCTTTAGATTCTCCTTTTCAATTAAAATACAATTACATTTATAGCATTTATGAATAAGCCATTTTAAAAAGATTTATCCGAAGATTATGTAAGACTCTGAAAAATGTTAATTTAAAAGAATATATACAAGCATCATATAGGTTGCCAGAACCATTTTATATTTGGGCATAAGCAGTTTCTAGTAATCTAATTTACATAACCAGTATTTTTAAATGCACTTATATAGTGCTATTTCATGTCCAAAACATTTCACAAATAATTAATTGTTTATGTACCACAACATCCCTGTGAGGCAGATAAGTATTATCTCCATTTTACAGATGCAGAAACAAGCACAGAAAGGTTAAGTGACTAGTATAAGGTCTTGCTGGCAGACAGAAATAATACAAAGAAATCCCAATTCCCAGTCCCAAGGTTACAATATCATATTTTATCAAGCATTCCTGCTGACTGTAAAAAGGGTAATATAAATAGCAGCATTTTGGAGCCGAGAAACCAAATTTTCAAAAGTTTAACTGTCTGAAAAATCTGCATTTCACATACCTGGTAAAATTCACAGAGTTTCCTATCTGTGCATGCTGCTTAATATACAATACTAGGAATACAGGATTAAGAAAGGCAGAACCGCACAAAAGCCACCTACCATTTTTCGTATAGCACTATTGGAGTGACTGGCTGCTGTGGATATAATTTCCAGGGATTCTAGATGGAAGCAAAAATGGAAAACAAATGAAAATACATCGTCATGTACTACAATACACAGACTACTAGCTCAAATAGCATACTTGTACATTTCCTATGCAAGTCAGCCTTCTGAAGCCTCAAAATTGTCAATAAAGCAAGCTACAAGTGTTTTGTCCAATAGGGTACTTTTGACTTAATTGAATGTAAAGTACAAAAAAGTTATAGCTAGCTGATTAAATGCTGGAAGCCTCGCAGGAATCCTTGCCCATTTTAATCAGTTGTTGTGTGTGTTTCTGGAGTGAATTTCAAAATACATGAACTTGAGTACTCGTATCCAAGACATGATTCTAAGAATCATGGCTCCTCCAATCAGGGAGTAGAAACATGCAGCATGACCTACAGATCCAACCAAAACAGCTCAAATTTCAAAAGCTCTCAAGAAGCTGCTCCAGACCATGAATTATTTGCATGAATTATTATTATTATTATTATTTGGTAAAGAATTCTGAATAATTTAAGAAAAAACATGATCTGCTCTTGCATAGTTGATAACAGAGATAAAATTTGAAAATAGGGCCTGTTTTCACAAAAAAATTGCTGAAACGTATATTTAAAAAAACAAAAAATATGGATCCCATTTTCAAGAGTTTTCTTTTTCCAAACACCATTTCTGTATAAAAAGCCATACAAAAATGTGTTTAAATGGCAGACTAGCCTTTTCCTAAAAATTGTGCAAAAGGCATAGTTTCAGAAAAGAGTGTAAAATTATGTTAAACAAAAATAGAGGTTTTGTTCTACATTCCAGGAAGGACAAATTGTAAATCTTGCTGCCCTAATGCTAGCCTAGAAATCGGCATAAACAATGGGTCATTTTTTCAGAGAATCGTACAATTCTATACTAGAAGAGAGTTGCACTCAGAATATTTTCAATTCTACACTAACATTGTCCCTGCAACAGTGTTCCTTTACCTCATTTTTACTGAGATAGCTTTAATTTACAGAGTTCTTTTATTACTGCTTTGTTATTGCTATATTAAGTTTTCACACAATTCATGAAAATATTTACTTTCAGCATCCTTCCAGTCTAGAGAATCTTGAGGCAGTTTCCTTAGGTAGTCCTTTAGTAGCATCTCATAGCGTGGAATACGTTGTACTGGTTCTAGCATGTGATGTTGCAGCGTCAAACTCCCACAAACTTTTTGTGTCTAAGAAAATTTAAATATATTTAGATAACAGTTCGACAATATTTTTCCATAACGTAGCATGTGATAACACAATATAAAGCTGTGACTGACCTAAATCTAAGACTACTGTATTTTCATAACAAAGGACTACAAAAACCTGGGATTTAATGTAAGAACTTCTGATTGCAGAAAATGGATAATCATATCAAATAATTAAAATCCTTTTCAATGATTTTAAAAGCAAATAAAGTTAATTATTGTAAAGCAGGGAGAATCACTATTTATTTTCTTTGTAACCAGCAGAAAGAATTTCATAAATAGGACCACAAATGTCATTGCATTTGAACTTTATTTTCAAATATTTCTGTAATAACTGAGCTTAAACATCTAATTCAAATAATTTACCTGTCCAGGAGCGCCTGATTAGCAATGCAAAACTGCAGGCTTGCTGTCGAATAAATTTTCCTCCCAAAAAGGTCTAGTTTTTTGGTTGTCCTTGTTTTTGGGAGTTGAGCTAGGCTGGCCCTGCCTATCGTGCTCGTTGGCGGCCGCCACAACCAGGGAACCCGGGGAGGGCTGGGTGAACAGATATTCAAATCCCTTAGTGGGAACATAATACTTTTTCTCTACCCTCTTTGACATTGGGGCCACGGACAATGGCATCTGCCATAGGGCTTTCATCACTTTGAGCACCCCTTCGCGCACAGCAGGACGACCCAGGCCGGCACCACCGCTGCCAGCACATCAAAGTGGCTGTGCATGGCCTTCTTGGGCTCTTCTGCCTCCAAACCTAAAATCCGGGCCATCCTCTTACAGAGCTCCTGGTGAGCCTGAAAATCATCCAGGGGCAGACGGCCCCAACGCGACCACCTTGTCCGGGGAAGACTATGAGGATTGAATTGGCACTGAGGGTGGCAGCATCCCCTCCTTTTGATGGGGAGTTGCTGACAACTTCCCCTGTTGGGGGTCCTGCTCCTCTGAAGCAGACTCATATGCCCCCTCCGGTACCACTGGCGCTGACTGTACACCAGAGGACCTGGGGCCACTGGGAGCCACCAGGGTCCCCAAAATGGCCACTGCACCGGCCACTGGCCCTGGGGCCAACCAGGAGCTGCAGAGCACGGAACTTGCTCCTGAGTCCTTGGGGACGGTGGTGCCCCAATTGGGTAAAAGGGTGCCTGTCCTCCCTTGGGCAAATGGACTCACTACTGGACGACAATGGCGGGGCCGCAGCTGGCTCCCTGGTAGTGCAGTGCCATGGGGTGGAGGAACGGCACCCCGATCCCCAAGTACCATGGCAATCTGATGACTGCCGCCTCGGTGTTGGGGAGTGCGAGGAAGATGACCAGCGTTGCTGCTCACCCGACTGGCAGCAGGCTGCCAGGGATCCATGCTCTGAGGATGAGCGGGACCAGTGCTGCGTCAAAGATTGGCACCTGGGGATCAAGGACTTGCAGCGTTGTTTGCCTTTAGGCGATGGCTCCCTTTCCTGCAACCAGGTTCTGCACCGTGCTGGTATGGGTGAACTCCTTGGTGCTGGAGACAGGGATCGGGAGCACCCTCTCAGGCACCAGTGCCACGATGTCGACTCCCTGCGCGGTGACTTGGCCCTCAGGAAAGGGCGCCTCCGTTCAGGGGAGCACTGCAGCCATTGTGGGGGACCCATCATGGGCTTCCCCTGGGAGACCGCAGCCTTCTTCTTCGACAGCACTGGGGGCCAAGGAGAAGGCGACAAAGGCAAGGCCATCACGTTCCTTGCTGCCTGGAATGCCTCTGGCATCGATGGCACCGTAAGCTGAAGAGACCCCCTTCCGCTCCCAGAGTTGGGGTGGCTCTCTTATCAGGCTTGCACTTCCGGGTGGCAATCCCCTCTCCTGAAGACCCTCAGCCGGCTGGTCTGGAACAAGTCCCGTACCTGACCCCGCTTCCCTGGACTTTTTTGGTGCAGGGGAGCGGCCTCTCTCCGCACACTGCTTCCTCTGTTTGTTCTTTGATGGGGAAGAGGAAGAAGTCTTGTGCCATGGCGGGGCCGGTGCTGACTGGGCACTTTGCCCCGACACCATACTCGGCACTGAGGTGGATCTTGCCAGTTCGGAGGCAAGTCTTAGCACTGCCTCCATCAGCAAGGTCTTCAAGCGGATTTCCCTCTCCTTCCGAGTCCGTGGCCTGAAAGCCTTACAGATCTTAAGCTTCTCCTTCCTGTGAACTTCCCCCAGGCACTTTAGACATCTGTTGTGGGGCTCATTAAGAGGGAAGGGTTTGCTGCAGGAGACGCAGGGCTTGAAACCCAGAGACTGGGGCATACCCCGCTCCCAGGCAAGGGTCACAGCAGGAACTATTCCTAACTAACTATTAACTACTTAAACAACAAGTATCTAACAACTACTGAAGATACTGAAGAAGCACTTGTGAAGCAAGCGGAGCAGTTCCAGCAACTGTCACAGGTGGAAAGAAGGAACTGAGGGGACATAGGGCTGGTGGCGCCTGTTATACTGTGACATGTGCAGGGCTCCAGGGGGTGCCAGAGCCGGCCCTACGGACACTGCTAAAGGGAAAAAAATTCTGGTAACCATGCAAGGATGCACGCACACAGCTAGAATGGAATCGACATGAGCAAGCACTCGAAGGACTACTCCACTGTTACGAAAAACACACCTGCATGTGATATACCTCATCCAATGCATCAAAGGCTCCTACAACAACTGCACAGGTGAAACCAGACAGACAATCACTACACTCTCGAATGAACTCACATAGAAAAATGATAAAAGTTGAAAAACGCCCTATCACCCAATGGCAAACATTTTTCACAAAGTGGTCACTCCATATCTGACCTCTCAGTCCTCATGCTGAAAGGAAACCTATGCAACACTTCCAAAGTTGAGACTAGGAACTTAAATTCATAACTCTGCTGGACACTAAATACCATGGACTTAACAGAGACTGATTTTATGGCTTATTGCAACCATTTATAACATACTTTACAAGCGGCTCACCCTTTACTTAAAATGAAGTGGGCAAGTTGTCTCTTACAGCAAGTGTGAACCCCTTAATCTTAACAATCTGTCCCACCTTGTATTTAGCTCAAACACTCTGGTCATAGGCATTGTTTGACTTCTCTATTTGCGGGGCCAGCTCCAGTCAGGCCAATGGGGCTGTGTGTGGAGGGGCAAATTCTGTGCCTGTTCCTTTCTCTTCCCCCAAATTATGCTCATGATTCTGGTTACCTTCTCCAGACCTGAGGAAGAGCTCTGTGTAGCTCAAAAGCTTGTTCCTTTCACCAACAGAAGTTTGTCCAATAAAATATATTACCTTACCTACCTTGCCTTTCTAAAGGACTGGGTATTTTATTCTCTCTGAAAAAGATGTTGCTAAAGAAATATAGAAACACACACACACACACACACACACACACACACACACACACACACACACACACACACACACTCTCTCTCTCTCTCTCTCCCTCCCCCCCCATCTCCCTCCTTTGTAGCTTTTCCAGAAATAGTCCCCCATTACCTGAATGTCCTGAATAATGGATTTGAATAGAGGTGACCGCTCAGTCCACATTTTCACCAGTTCCATTGCATTATCAAAGTTCTTCACATATTCTCCATACATCTTGAGGAAAGGAGATAACTTCTGCAGAATATCTCCAATTCTGGGGGTTGCAGCCCTGTAGATACAGAGGATAGAGTCTCAACTTCACAGCAAATGAATAAAAGCTGACAAGGTATTAACTAGTTGACAGAATGAGAGGAAAATATTATTTAAAAATCTAAAATAATGAATCCTCCAAGTTCAATACTGCTACACAAAGGATCCTAGTCTGACCTTTAAAGGAGACCTGGAAAAGTGAAAACAATCTTCGTGCCATATCTTGATGATGGATAAAGGCCTTAAGTAAGGAAGAAAGTACTATATAAAACGTTAATTCTTCTTTCATTATTTCCATTTAGTGAACAGCATTTCTCTGAGCTGCCATTTTAAGTGATATAAACACAGTACTTCTCAGCTGGAGATGAAGGCTCAGGAGGCCAATTAATGCAGAACTGAGATTAGAAATGTTTTTAAAAAAATCAGAGAGTTTTAAGTTATATTATGGTAATCAATATTTTGGAAAAAAATTAAGTTACTTAGAACCTAAAGTAGTAAAGCAACGTTGCTTTAAATTCACAGTAAACAAGTAGCGTTTAGCAGATTTTCAACATTTTAAATACCACTTTGCATGGACCTGTTCACAAACACTGTTAGGACAGAGTCTGCAACAAGGCTCCAATAGTTTTATGAGCCAGTCAAAGAAAAAATAGCCTACAAATGAAATGGGCTGGTTATCTATAGCTGCAAGTCACCTAAGGTGGTATGATTTAATTTTCCCTTTAGAGAAACTAAATTTTCAAGGCTGCCTCTAATGCCAGACCTGAAGGTGTCTGGTTTGTACAAACTTGGGTACTAGGCCATATCAAGTATGTCCAACAGAGTCCAGAACATTGAGTCTTGGCAAGAATAGAAGTCCGCTCTGACTTCAGAACACCTCCACAAAGCACAGCACAAAGTACTCTGGAAGAGCACGCAGCACAGAGGCAGCCTGGAAAGAAGAATCTTCTGAGGATGAGAGAACACACACTGCCACAGGTGAACTGATGGCTGTAGGTAACACAACCATTTCAGATACAAACAATTTATGCTTTCACTGGCTCATCAAAACTACTGGAACCTTACCCCCAGTTCCCAAACCATAAAGTCTTTATTCTTAATGTTATCCTTGACACATGCCCATGTTTGAAAATGCTTGTTCACTAGTGACAAATGCTACTCATTTACCAGACTCAAAGCAATACCCATTTTTGGTGGGCTAAGAGCACCCATAGCAGACAGGCAACAGTTCCATAAGAATAGTTAGGTTCTGTTGGAACTCCAATGAATAGCAATTTCAGAGGAACTCCCAGTTACCAGAGGTCCTCACGATGTCCAGGTCAACAGGGCTAATGTAATAAAAGCTTCTCATAGTTATGTAAACCAGGGGACACTTCTTATTTCTGCATTATCAGACCAACCTTCTACGGGGAATTTATTGCAGTGAGTTAAAGGCTGGTTGAACATTTCTCACACTCCTCTTTTGTTGTCTCCAAGCTGTACAGCATACAAGAGGTACTTAGATCTAGCTGTAACCAGCTGACTCAAGATGTCATGACCATCTGGAACACCATTTACTTATGATTAAATGCCTGATGTAATATAAACAGGTTCTCATTGTCTTTTGTTCAAAACAATCTTCGTTAATCCACCAAACACAACTCAGCGAAATCCTGTAGATCTCATCATTCTAGTCCTGGTGCCACTTAGGGTACACATCTTCACTGCAGAGTTAGCCCAGACTAGCCTAGCCTGGTGGTGCATCCCCACTGCAAAGTCCTACCTGTGCCAGACCTGTGTAATTGTATCTACAATGGTGCTGTACTAATCTGTATGCTGAGATGGGATTTCTGGTGGGATATCCCACGGTTCTTAGGGAAGCATTAAACTGGGCTGCTCCATGAATTCATTCGCAGTATATTCTCTCTCACCTAGCATGGAGCTGCTTTCAGCAGCAGTGACACAAGAACACTTTCTGTAAGTGACTTCCAAGTGGAGCTACTCATTAGTAACGCAGACTGTTCTGTACACAAAAGAAAACAGCATCTGGCATCAAGAACTTTTAATGAGATTATCACTAAGGAATTCAGTCTGCAAGCCACAAAATGATTCTTAGCACACTTTTTTGGACGGCATCTCTGCTCAAATTCTTTGGAAGCACAGCAAAAATGGAGTGGTCCAATGTGGGGTTAATGCACTTGACTTCAGTGCAAAAGGAAGGAAAGAGGTAGACAAGAAATCACAGCCCAGGTGGAATTGTGGAGTAGCACTGGAGGCCTAACAGAACATGGGCTTGATTAGCCTGCATTCTCACTGCAAAGTAGGCAGGCTGCCAGACCAGGCTGCAATGAAACTCGACCTCAAGTCTATGCCCTCAGCTGCACTTGCTAGCCTGGGCTTAAAACATCCTCAAACCCAGGTTACAGGTTTGTCAGTGTGTACAGAAGAGGAGTTATGGGGAACACCCACGCTACAGCCTGGGTTAACTGCAATGAAGATGTACCCATGAAGTGCTCACCCATGAGATTACCTCAGATCAAGCAAAACTTTATTTGGTGGTCCTATGGTCTGAGTACCAACAGTTTATCTTATAGTGGCATAACACATGAAGGTGTCAGATGTGAAAGTTCCATTTTAGATCACATCAGCCATGCCAACACAGCAAAGTTAGGAGAATTGCCTAGTTCTGGACTCCCAAATTTAAGATCTATTTTATAATCCTAACTGCTGAAAAAAAGCCACAACTTGAGAGTGACAAACAGACAGACAAACAAGTTATCCAGCAATTTGTATAGAAAGCCAGAGACAGTACCACAAAAGTATCTGGAGTTACCAGATGATATTCAGAGTTCCTGGCTCTCGTTAATGGAAATGCTAAGGAAAATGAATGGTCTTTTTTTTTTTTTTTTTGGTCAAATCTGCCAGAGGACACTATGCCAGAGAGCAGATTGAAGAGACTGGTGGAAAATAAAATCTATCAGACTTCTCTTTCAGAAATATCAGAAACGTTTCTCCTATGCAACAGCCTTCCTTCAAATGTGTGCAGCAGTATGATCTATGAAAGGCAGTTACACAATTTCAAAGGTATCTAAGATACACCAATCACAGATGCCAATTGGCTCCACATAACCAGGAAAGTATGTTCTTAAAATGCAATTTATGAATTTAGAAATAACATTAAAAGTTGATTTAGAGAGGCATTTTTTACTCTTAAAAAATAATCTAAACATTTACATTGCTAATATATGCTACTTTTACATATTCCATAAAATGCAATTTAGTATTTTAATAATATGACAAATAGTAGTCTGTCTCCTATACTTTGTACAGTATTTCTAAGGCAGAATGTAGTTTACGTATGCAATGCATTTTAGTTTAATCACATAAAGCATTGTTATGTAGTGTAGTTTTGTTTACATAGCTTTTAAAGCATTATTGAAGTAAATCATACTACCTCTCTCCCTGAAATTGAGTAGATTAATATTTGGATTCTCATTTAGTCAGATCTTTTTTATTTGATCAATACAAAAAGATGAATTTCTCATATATTCCATTATAATAAAATATTAATATAATCAGGAATGCAAGCTTAATGTTAAAGCATTACTATATTTTATGTGGTTTCGGTGTTATCTATGATATTTCCTTGCTTCATAGAAAATGTTTAGTTCTCTCTGTGTTGGTGCATGTTAACCACCATTTTATTTTGAACCATGTGGGAGGGTCAGCTTACCCTGCCTAGATAGCTGGTGCTCTGTGACTCAATTTTCCCTCCTTCAGTGCCTCTGGAGGAAGTCACACCACACAACTGTTATTTGAAACTAGACTCTTCTCTGGTTTGTTAACAAACCAGCATGTTCATCCTCAGATCAGGCTTCTTCAGTAGCCATTTTATTAATGCATCCTCACCCTGCATTATTCTGGAGCACTTGCCCAGCTCCCACCTGGCAGGGCATGATGCCATTCCCACCGTGGCACTTTCCCAGGCAGCAGCCATTCTGTAATCTGCTGTGAAGACCCCCACACTAGGAATTTCCCAGTCCCTCATTTCCCCTGAACAACAGGCCTTGCTTCTTATTTCCTGCCTTGCATATGACATACAAAAATCGTGCATGCTGCAGTGCCTGTAGGTGGTCATGACCCTATTTTATAGAAGGATTAATATTTCATCTGCCAATCCAGTGATGAGGTCTGTGCACCAAACCCTTAGGGCTCTTCTGGCCCAGTTCCCATCTACTTTTCCTCCAACTGTAACCTGGACTGGACAAGCAGGCATTTTAGGATTTTCTTGGATGTCACAGGAATCAAGAATTCCTTAATTCTTCTAAAAATTCCCATGACTTTTGGCATGTGAAGTACTTCGTAAATGGGTGCCTGGATGCGACAGTATGCAATGGAACCTAGGGAGCAGCCATACTAAACTCCAGTTTGCATGGCAGGTTAAAAAGAGTAAGAGCTCAGCAAAACATGGAGATGACATAGGATGAGATCAGTGAACTGCTGGTGAAAACTTTAATTCTTTCTTTGGTTAATGAGGTGTTACCTTTTCTTGAGGCAGAAAGAAATTTTACTTTTTTTTGAAGAATTAGGTTGGATTACATAGCAGTTGTCATCACAGACTCAACCTATGTTTAAGTATGTCTAGTGTTATCATTCAGAGCACAATCACACTTCTAGTTATTTGCACTAAAAGGGAAAAATAAAAAGGTTGTCGAGAGTACAAAATACCCATTACACAATATTTTAACACCCATATTACCCTGGCTTGCTCTTTTAACGTGACTTTCCCTTAAAAAAAGCCATGACAAAACCATCCTAAAAATAATCCAGAACCAGCTGTTAATTACTAAATGATAAAGTTAAAACATGTAAAAATAAAAAGAATTCAGCTTTATTATAGAGGGCAATAATAAAAATTAATGCATCATCAGGTTATTGCACAACAACTATATAAACATTAATTTGCACCAATTCCTGTATTTCAGGCAACAGGCTCATCAGGTAGCATGTCATTTTAAGGGGCTTACAGCCCCCATTCAACAAAAGACTTAACGTGAGTAATCCTATTGACTTCATTGGGACAACCAATGTGCTTACTTAAGGACATGCTCAGTTCCTCTATTAAATGAGACTGACGAATAATAGGGCAGAAGACACTTTTCCCAGCCGCTGAACTTCCTTAGAGCATTTCAGTGGTGAAGTGTCCTCTGTCTCAGTCATATAATTTCTGTGCTAGCTCAGACCCATCATCAAAATGCTTAATATCATTCAAAACACTGCTTACCATTCTTGCATTCTTTTCTCAAGCTCTGGAAGCAAGAATTTACTGTGGAAGGCGTTGATTGATGAAATATTAGAAAAGATTTTATTAACCACCTCAGCTGGAAATGAACCCCTGTTAGCTTCATCCAATAGTGTGCCATAGAATACCTGCAATAGAGGAGAAGGACCTAAAAGTTAACAGGCCAGCTATCTGTATTCCAGCCATCTGTAAGTAGGGCACAGGAGACTAAAAAACAAACAAGCATTTCATGATGGTTGCTTTTGTAGCAAAACTGTGGGAGCATCAAAAATTATTGAAATAGTCTCGAGTATCGTCATCCCCCTTCCTTCCACCTTCTTCAGATATCAGTGAAACTCCCCTCCCCCATATGGCCTTTGGGAGCCATAGCAGCAGTGAAGCCCTGTGGGGTAAAGCACCCTCTGGAATGCACTGGATGCAAGCAATGTCATACTTTGCTTTTGTTCAGTTTGGACTACAAACATTCTTTCTATCTGCCGACTGGCCTTTCTTTCTGAACTCCTTTCCAGTCCTCCATCCTATCTTCTTTTCCTTGCCTCTCCTGAAATATCTCCTTTGCCTTCCTACTTCCATGCTCCTGTTAATTCATCCCCTTGATGTTCCCTTGTTGCCCCACACCGTGTCTCATAAAACATTAAATTCAGCATGACGTTTTGTTAGCCATCACCCTGACCACTTTGCTTGTACATTGGATGCTCTTGTCCTTTTAGAATGTGAGCTCTTGGAGACAGGAGCTGTGCCTTCATGTGTGTTTTAAGACATCTAGAACAACAGGGCTCTGATTCTGAATCTGTGTCTTTTGGTACTACCTCAGTAGAATTAAAAAAACACCACTTATAGAATCACAGAAATGTAGGCACGGAAGGGAGCTCAGAAAGTTATATCTAGCCCCCTCCACTGAGACAGGACCAAGTGTAGCTAAAGCATCTCTGACAGATGTTTGGAGGTTTTTAAGAATGAGATTAGACAATGTTGGGTATTCTACAACCTCCCCTGGAAGTGTATACCAGAGCTTAATTACCCTTATAGTTAGACAGTTTTTCCTAATATCTAACCTACACCTCTCTTGCTGCAGATTAAGTCCATTACTTTTTATCCTACCTTTAAGTGGACATGGAGAACATCTGGTCTCCATCCTCTTTATAAAAGTCCTAACATATCTGAAGACTTATCAGGTGCCTTCTCAGTCTTCTGTTCCCAAGACAAAACATGCCCAGGTTTTTTAATCTTTCGTCATAGGTCAAGCTTTTTAAACCTTTTATCATTTTTGTTGCTCTCCTCTGGACTCTCTCCAATTTGTCCACATCTTTCCTAAAGCGTGGGGCCCAGAATCGGACACAATACTCCAACAGAGCCCTCAATATTGGGAAGTAGAGCGGGACAATTACTTCCAGTGTCTTATATACAACACTTCTGTTAATAAATCCCAGAATGATATTAGCCTTTTTCACAACTGCGTCACATTGTTGACTCATTCATTTTGTGGTCCATATAACCCCCACATTCTTTTCAGCAGTACTGCTGTTGGAGGCCTAGCTTGGACTGTGTTGCTTGACCGAGTTGCCTGACCAATGGTGAGTTGCTTGACCACTGTTTGAGGCTTACCCTCAGCAGCCTGACTGCTTTTTACCATTGGCAGAGACCATTAGAGTGCTGAGTAACCTTGTGGTATCTGTTTCTACTCACCTCAGCAGATAGTAAATAGTGTGTGTTTTGTACAACACAGAAAGAGTTTGTTAGTTTATAGTTGCATATAGATAAAGATGAACAAGAACAAAAGTTTATACATTTTATATTAAGGCACATTCTTTCTCACCGCCTCCCCCACTACCAGATGTTGTTTTGCTCCAATTAACATGGTAAGAACATAAATATGTAGTTAGAATTAACAATGAAGTATAGAGAAAGTGAAGGACATAACAACGTCACCCAAGATAAGCTAATGAAAGGACTATGTACAGAAAAGTATAAGAAGTCACCACCCAGGCAAGGAAGCATGCTTCATCGCCGCCTGATTCCACAGGAGATGCCATTGGCCTGATCCCTGAAGCAAGCCGTTCCTGTGTACAGCCTCCTGAGTGAACACATCACTAACTCTTTCGGTCTAGTGAGTATGCTATGTTGTAGTTAATTTTTGACTTTCTATTGAATTAACGATCTAAGAAATCCTTACACATTAAACCTTACTGATCTGCAAATCTGGCGTACCGTATCTGACTGGTAACTTCACACTGATCATATAGAATGACCAGCAACACTGCCCCCTAGCCAGTTATTCCCCATTTTGTATTTGTGCATTTGACTTAACCTTCCTAAGTGTAGTACTTTGCACTTGTCTTTGTTGAATTTCATCTTGTTGATTTCAGACCAATTCTCCAATTTGTCAAGGTTACTTTGAATTCTAATCCAGTTCTCCCAAAAGTGCTTGCAACCTCTCCCACCTTGGTGTCATCTGCAAATTTTATAAGCATATTCTCCACTCCATTATCCAAGTCATCAATGAAAAGGACTATTCAATTGAATGCTACTGGCCCCAGGATTGACCCCTGTAAGACCCCACTAGATATACCCTCCCAGTTTGACAGCAAACCATTGATAATTACTCTGAGTATTGTCTTTCAACCAGTTGTGAAACCACCTTTTAGTAATTTCATCTAGACTACTTTTTCCTAGTTTGCTGATGAGTGTCATGCGGGACTGCGTCAAAAGCCTTAGTAAAATCAAGATATATTACATCTACTGCTTCTCTCCTTCCTCTTCCCCCCTATTCAATAGGTTAGTAACACCGCACAAGAAGGAAATTAGGTTGGTGTGGCATGATTCATTCTTGACAAACCCATGCTGGCTATTCCTTATAACCCTATTATCCTCTAAGTGCTTACAAATGGATTGTTTAATAATTTGGTGCAGTGCCTTTGCAGGTATCCAAGTTAGACTATCTAGTCTATAATTACTCAGGTCCTCTTTGTTCTCCTTTTTAAAGATAGACCGACATTTGCACTTCTCCACTCCTCTGGGACCTCACCTGTCCTCCAAGAGTTCTCAAAGATAATTGCTAATGGTTTCGAGATTACTTACGAAACTAGCTGAAGCACTCTAGAATTAATTTCATCAGGCTCTGTCAACTTGAATACATCTAAACGTATCTAAATATTCTTTAATCTGTTCTTTTCCTATTTTGGCTTGTGTTCTTTCCTCTTTGTTGTTAATGTTAATTGTGTTGAGTGCCTTTTTAGTGATATTTGAAGGAAAATAGAGAAGGTTGGGGTATTTAATGTTTATGTCATCAGTTATTAGCTCTCCTTCCCTCCTAAGTAGAAATCCTACTCTTTCCTTCATCTTTCTCCTGCTCCTAATGTATTTAAAGAACCTTGCCTTATTGCCTTATATCCCTTGGTAGGCATAATTCATTTTGTGCCTTAGCCTTTCTGATTTTTTCCCTACATGACCACGCTATTCCTTTTGTACTCCTCCTTCACGATTCATCCGTTTCCACTTTTTTGTAGGATTCTGTCTTGATTTTCAGGTTATTGAAGAGCTCCTAATGGAGTCACATCGGCCTCTTACTATTCTTCCTATCTTTCCTTTGCATCAGGACAGTTTGCATTGGTTCCTTTAATATTGTCTCCTTGAGAAGCTATCAGCTCTCCTGAAATACTTTTTCTCTTAGATTTCCCCATTGGACCTTACCTACCAGTTCTCAGAGTCTGCTGAAGTCTGCTTTTCTCCCCCTCCCCCCCCCCTTTTTTTTTTTTTTTTTTTTTTTTTTTTTTTGAAGTCCATTGTCTTTCATTCTGCTGTTCTCACTCCTTTCTTTTCTGAGAATCATGAAATCTATCACTTCATGATCACTTTCCCCAAATTGCATTCCACCTTTGGATTTGCTACCAATTCTTCCATGTTGGTCAGATTCAAGTCTAAAATGGCTATTACCTTGGTTACTTCCTCCACTTTCTGAAACAAAAAGTTGTCCCCAATACATTCCAAGAAATTACTGAAAATTTTGTGTTTTGCCATATTACTCTTCCAACAGATGTCTGCTACAACAGTAGAATTACAAAAAAACAACCACTTGTCTGTCAGTACAATGTACAATAGACACCTCCTCCCAAGTGCTCAGAAGCTTGGTTAGTGGTTTAAGGAAGAAGATTAGCAGCCAGAAGTTCTATCTAATCCCAGTTTTTACACTAACCCCTTCTTACAGTTTTGTTTTTTGGAGCGATTCTTACAAACCAATACTTATTTCCTTTGCTTGGGGTTTTGTGAGGATCATCAATTAATGTTGGTATTGTAATTTAAAGATTATAAACACTATATAAGTATTATTTTAACCAAATGTAGGGAAATAAACTCAGCCTTCACTATTCTCCTTTCCTTTCATGATGTCAGTAAACTTTTCTCAGAATTTTACCTGATATTTGCAAAAACTTGCATGCAGAAATGCATCTAAAATTGGTATAGTAAAAATAATTCTACAGTGCCAGTCAGAAGAGACTAAAAGCAAATTTGAATATTTTACTGTGATTTCTTCTGTCCCTAAAACAAAGCTTTTATTTGCAAGAAGGTTCTATTTTCAACACAACATGTTCATGTGAGACAGCTATGTAAATCATTTCCCCCATATTCATGAAAGCCAAAATTGATATCGCTAAGTAGTCTGACAGCTACCAGCTGTTTAATATAGCAATTAGGACTTTTCAGACCTGAGCTTGATTTTCAAGTTCATGCACTAGACCCGGGAAACATCAATATGCAATGAAGATGAAGAACAACGTCAGCTGACACAGCAATGCATGATCAGAGACATCTAGGTATAGTGGATATATATAAGAAAGCAAATAGGCTCAAAGAAAGAATGAGAAAACTGCAGATAGTCTGACATTTAAGAAATAAAAACTATAGTTTGAAGCTGTGAAAAGTGCAAGGGCTCAATTCTTCCATCACAGGATATGAGTAACTCCCATTCACTATAACTGGAATTAATCAGACCATATGATGGAAGAATAGAGCAGTGAAGGTGTAAATTAGGATACTTCTCTTCTAGGTCACTGTTTGAAAGCTGGCTAACCTCAGTAGACATCAAAAGTTCTACCAAAGAGACTGATGGCTTTTATGCAAGAGGTGTGGTGATCTCAGTCCAATTCTTAGTGCACAGGTGATTACATCAGACACATACACTGGCACCCTTGTTGGCAGTTTCAGCAAAGGCCAAGAAATGAATGAGCACGGAGATGAAATTACCCTACCCTCCTCCTTCTAGGCTGTCCCACTGGTAAGGAAGCTTGCATTTCTATTGCTCACACTGTAGTCTACATAAATATAAGAATTCAGTTTCAGTACCCAATAGGGTCTAGTATGTTTTACAAACATTAACATTCTTTAAAAAACAAAAACAAAAAATAAGTGGTTGTTGCAAATGACTGCTTAGTTAGGAGAATTAGCAGAAGGCAAACTTTCACGTCTGTATAAAGTTTTTACAAATACAGATAAAGCTCTCATGAACTGCAGTGTAAGTAAGCAAAAGAATGAAGCACTTCTTAAAGCAAAATTCACCTTGTCTAAGAGGTCAAGTCGGCTGACATAGGCTCTTTCTGTATGCAAAAGCTCATCAGCAATTTGGTGACGTTTCTGTTCATCGGTCTCCTGAAAAACATAAGATTATTTTCGGAATAGTTCAGGGTAATTCAATTCAAGTTCCACATTTAATTAATAACTTTTCTTTGCAATCACAAACTAATCCAAAATGACATAAAATTCCCAAAGGATTTACCAGGAAGTAAAAAATCAGGAGCAGGATAAAATCAGGAGCAGTGCAGAACAAACATAAAACATGTAACCGTTTTCCTGTTTGGGCAGATGGCTTTGTATTATTACTAGGTATTTGTCAAATCCCTCTCTGTTCCCCATCCCCAAGTTCCTACCCAGTTGTTCAGATATTTTTCTGAACTAACTTTTCAGAGCTGGATGAACAAACTAGTGTTCTTTTGCCAGATGAATTCAGCCCTTTTTTTCTGTTCCAATATTGTTTAAACTGACTGTTCTTTGCATGACTTTGTTCATTATTCAAAATTATTGCACAAACATTTTATGTAGATAATCAGTCTATGGATTCCTGATGAAAGGTTAGCTGCAGTTAGAATATTCACCAGAGCTGTGCAGGAACTGGATTTTCTGTTTTGTGGGAAATTCCATAATTCTGACTTTTTCCCCCATTCTGAAATGGAACAAATACTTAATTTTAAAAATTTCCCATGAAATTCTAAAAAATATTATTCCAGATAGATTGAAACATTTTGTTCTAATGTAAACTTTTAAAAAATGTGACACATTAAAAATCAAAAAAAGAATTGCAATGAAGTCATTTTGAAACGCTCCATTAAAAAAGCTTGAAACAGAAGGTTTCAATCATTCTGATTGTTAAAATAAATAACAGGTGGGCACTTTATAAATAAATAAAGGCGGGAACTTTCTTCCCTAACCAAAAAATTGTGGGTGTGGAAATGCCAATAGTGATCCTGGGGGACCCTGCTTACCCCTTGCTCTCTTAGCTAATGAAGCCCGTACACCGGGCACCTTGACAGCGACAAGGAGTGTTTTAATAACAGGTTAAGCACTTGCAGAATGGTTGTAGACTGTGCATTTGGGCGTTTAAAGGCCAGATGGAGGAGTCTGCTCACTAGGCTGGACATGAGTGAAAAGAACCTCCCATCAGTGATATCTGCATGCTGTGTTCTTCATAATGTGTGTGAAGCAAAGGGGGAGAGGTTCTCTGAGGGTTAGGCTATGGAGGCAAAAAGACTGGACGCCAATTATGAGCAGCCAGATGCCAGCAATACGCTGAGAGCTAACTGCAGAGCACTTTGCATCAGGGAGACTTTGAAAACCGGGTTCTGCAATGAGATGCAGGACTGATTTCTGTTCCTGTATGTTATTTGCCTTTGCTCAACATCCCCCCACATCATCGATATCAGTACCCACCAAATCCCTCCTGAACAAGATATGATTTAATAAAGAAACGTGTTGAAATTACGCAAACTTTTATTTATTAACATTCAAGTCATGGGGGGGAGGGAAGTGTTCATTCACAGTCTCAAGGAGTAGAGTGGTTGCTTGCAGGCCAGCTGTCAGCGGGGCCGCCGCTGCTTTCTGCTCACCTCCACCGGGGTGGAGTGCATCACGTACTGCAGCCTGGCCATTCTCCTCAGAGACTTCTTGGGAGTGAAGGAGAAGCAGGGCAGCAAAGCCATAGGTGGAGGAGTGTTATGGAGGGGCTGCAGTGGGACTCTGTCCGGCCTCCACTCCTCCTGAAGCTCCACAAGCCACCGGAGCATGTCTGCCTGGTCGCGCATGATTCACAGCATCTCCTGTGTGGTACTGCGATCATGCTCCTGCATTTCTCTGCGACTCTCCCTGTCCATGTCCATATTCTGGGACAAGGTCAGCTGCCATGCTCTGAGGTCTGTCTCTGCTGCCGCGGAGGTGTTCATGAGCTCGCCAAACATGTCGTCTCTTGATTTTTTTTTCCTCTTTCTAGCCTGCGATAGTCTTTCCGCAGCATTTCTAGAGGGTTGGGCCAAGGTCAGGATGTCTACAGAATGAAAAGAAATGCACAAGGTTGCCATTGTTAGCAGACCTAAGAAAATGAAACAAATGCAACAATGTGTAAAATACTCCCCTTGCAGTGCACAAGGCCAACCCAGACGCTCATTCCATCCCAGACGCTAACATCCCAGAAGGGTCGGCTCACTGTGCCCTTACAGAGATGGTAAGCCAGGGGCACTTTACTGTGCTATAGAGAGGATTAATAATCTTTAAAAAGCTCATTTCAAATGCCCTGTATTAGAGGGGTGCCTGGTTTAATTTGGATGACCGTTTTGTCACGAGGCGGCCACAGGGGATCCGAGGACAGTGCGGGGAGGTTGGGGGGTTTAATAGTCTCTGAAACCAAATCAAAATAATTAAAGTGTCTTGGTAAGACACTACAATGGGGAATACAGAGGTACAGGGTATCAGCTGTACAGCTCCGGTATTTTAAACATGCACCGTCTTCCCTAGGTGACCATCAGCGATATCAGTTTCCTGAGGGTAACGCACGAGGAAAGGGAAGATTTGCTGCACGCAGCGGGGTACCAGTCTGGCCTTATGCCATTATGCTGTGTTCCAACATGATGCTGGCTCCCTTGATTGCAGCGTGGCACAGCAAAGTATCCTACCGGGTAGGAAGGAACAAGGCTGCCCTCCCCCGAAATCTTGTGCAAAGGATAACAGATTACCTACATTAAAGTTTCCTTGATATCAACTGATGATTCCCGGAGCATATCTGTCATGTTAGCGGAATAAGGGGGCCCCTGAGGTGTATTCAGGAGTTCTGATTACTCCCTTCTACATCAATCTCGAGTTGGGGGTGTCACACTGGCTGGATCGGGAGGCGGGGCATTTAGTATATTGTTTGACATCAGTATGTCAAAATCATAATCATTCATGTGGGATATGCCATGTCAGGTACTGTTAGAAAGGCTATAAAGTGCTAAGTAAGATGATAATGTTTATATTCATGAGTTATATGTGTAATGGAAGTTATGGATATATTTGATATACCTGTATTTCAAATTGTGCTATGTCTGGGTCACACCCCAGACAGGATGGCTGCAGAACAATAGCCTGCTTAATAACCCATTAAGAAATTCACAGATGCAAGGGGCCTGGGGGGGAGAAGCCAGAAATATACCTGATGAGTCACCAGGACTTGCTCATGTGACTCTGGACTCCATTTTGGTTCCTGTGAAATTCCACAAGCAGCATGGCAAGGGCCAGAGGACATAAAAAGCAGGGGCTCAGGGTCCATTTTGTCTTCAGCCGGGTTCAGCCTTTAGCCACTATCTACCTCTGGATCAAGTCATTTGCAACTGAAGTTGTGAAACAAAGGACTGAGACCCATCCAGGTACTGGATGCATACCAGAGGGACTATGCAAGCCTTCACAATTCTTCTAGAAACCGGATATGTATGGACTTTCAAATCATTTGTATGTATCTGACTGCTTTAATCTTTTAACATTTCTCTTATAGTTTGTTCCTTTCTTTTTATAATAAACCTTTAGTTTTAGTTACTAAAGGATTGGCTGGCAGCATGGTAATTTGGATGGGATCCAAACTTATATTGATCTGGTATTGTGTCTGACCCTTTCGGGTCAGGAGAAACCTTTTTAATAAAGAGCATAGAGTTTAAATAACTGGTCTCTTTACTGGACCTAGTGGCTGATTGGGGGCTGGAGACTGGAATGCAGTAAAGAGGGTTGTGTGTATTTGTGTACTAGCTTCTTGATAACTGGTTTGGGAAATCAGAAGCAAAGTTTGTGGCTGGTTGGGAAACCCGGCTTCAGTGCCACCCCTCAGTGCTGAGAGAATCTGCTCTCCTTTTGCAGCCTACCCTGACTTTGGCATTTTCAGGTGGCTACCCTAGGCACAGAAGGGTCACAATATCTCTGCACATAAATAATCTGTTCCGGGGGTAACCCCCCAGTACAGTCCACTGAATGCCTGAAATCCCCTTCCTGTCTCCCACCCCCGCCCCCCACACACAAACATTTAAAAAGAACAGAACTACTAAGGAGGAAACAAACTCACCAGATGTGCCTTCCCTGGGATCATTATTGCTGTCCTGTGAGCTGCTGGACTGCTCTGGGGTCAGGAATAGGTCCTGACTGTCTGGGATAACGGACACCCCGCTCTCCTGCACCCTGCTCTCGTCAGCCTCCTCCTCCTCATCCACGGAGTCCTCATCATTGTCCATGGACTGTGATCTAGCGGAGGTATCGATGCTGCGGGGTGGCACCGTGCTGGGGTCGCCGCCAAGAATTGCATGCAACTTCTCGTAGAAGCGGCACGTTTTTGGTGAGGAGCCAGAACAGCTGTTAGCTTCCCTGGCTTTCTGATATGACTGATGCAGCTCCTTGATCTTCATGCGGCACTGCTGCGTGTCCCTGTTGTGTCCCTTCTCCAGCATGCCCTGGGATATCTTCCCGTAAATGTCCAAATTCCTTTTGCTGGCTCTGAGCTGAGCCATAACAGACTCCTCGCCCTACAGACCCATGAGATCTATGACCTCTGGTCGACTCCATGCTGGAGCGCGTTTGGGCCTTGCAGTAGCCATGAAGATTACAGCGACAAAGCTCTCTCCATGCTGGCTGCACAGGAAACGAAAATTCAAATTTTCCCAGGGCATGAGGGGAGGGGCCATTTCCAGGTAGCGTGACCATGTAACAGCAGAGCGCGAATGTCCGGAGTGGTCATAATGGGGCATTGTGGGATACCTCCCGGAGGCCATTAACGTTGAATTACATTACGCTCTGTCTACACTGATGCAAAATCAACCCAATAAATTCAAATTAGGCGCTACGCCACTTGCGGAGGTGGTTTTATTACGTCGACTTTTGCTGCGGTTTAAGTCGATGGAACTGCCATGCCAGTGTAGATGCAGGCTTTCGGAGATCGACGTAAGTGACGTTACGTCGACCTCCGTCACCAGTGTAGACCAGGCCTAAGACGCACATGCTCTGCAGACAGCTTTGCAAACATTTGCAGAACACTGAAGCACGTAACTTTTACTCAATAGTCTGTGAGTGGCTCATTTTTTGTAGTATTCACCCAAGCTTCAATGCTAGTAACATATACAAGGATGGTAACATCTGTCAGCAGCTGAAGCACATTTCTGTCCTGAGCTTCAGGGCTGCCAGAAATCATATTGCTGCATGCCAAATCTTCTCCTTACAGACTTAAGTAGCTGCTTTGACAAGATAGTCTCCATTAAATCCATTTACCCATATAATGACCACTGTACTACTGGAGCCTATCCTACTGCCAGGGTTGGCTTTAGGGAACATGACGCCTTGGGCGAACTTGTATTTTGGTGCACCTGGTCCCCATGGGCTCCCCACCCCACCATCGCCCCTGACCCCTATGGTTCCCCATCTTCCCATTGCCCCAACCTTCACAGCTCCCCACCCACCCCCGCATTGCCTCCAGGCTCCGCTGCCTCGCCCTAGTGTTTAATTTGTATTGAAAAAGGTGCTGGGGCTCAGCCCTGGCAGAAATCAATCATAGGCTGGGCGGCTGGTGCTGGCCAGCTGCCCAGCTCCGAAGGCAACACCACCAGCAGCAGCAGTGCAGACATAAGGGTGGCATGGTATATACGGTGTATTGCCACTCTTACTTCTGCACTGCTGCTGTGACGTATGGTGCCTGGTGCTTGGCCTGCAGCTCAAGGTAGGCTCCATGGACAGGAGCTGCATCTTGCCAGAGCAAGACTGACTCACCAGGAGTGCCATTTCAGATTTTGGTGGAGTGTCGGGGGTGCAACTTTAACCTGAAAACTACATTTTTTGCAGATAATAATTCCGAAATTAGCTGACAGGAGCACTATATAAAGAAAGAAAAAATATATATACTAACACTGATTAAAGCCATATTTTGAGTTTAGATGTAAATTTAGAACAATCAGGAGATAAATACAGCAAGATAATCCCAATCCCAAACCTTGAGGTATCAGTTCTGGAGCTTTATCACATATCAGAAACAAGTTTGATATTCTGTCCACTGTCTTTAGGTCTTCAGGAGAGAGAAATAAAAATGAATAAAATCTGCTTATAACCAGCTTACTTTCTGCACCAGACACACTCTGTGATACTGCCATTATCTATCTTTATTTTAGTCAGCTGTTTTTCACTCCACTAAAAACGTATTTACTTAATTTTAACATACTTGATTAAGGTTTTCCCCCTCCCCTTTAATAAATACCGGAATTTATTTTTCTAATTATTTTGGTATTTATGTTTACCAATTACAATCATGTTCATGACTCAATAACATTTGACTCCATCATTACTATCATCATCAGATTTGGAACCGCATTTATTTTCATATGAATTTTAAGTTGTTTTACAGATATAATTAAAAATACCATTTCAAAATAAGCAACCTTCATCTGCACAGTCTAAAGTTATGTGTTAACTATTTTTTAAAAACTGGCATTACTAAGGTAAGTACAAGCTAAATTTACATTCTAGAAGGATACTATTATTTGATTGTACCACTTTAAGTAATTAATGATAAAGTGCAATATGGTAATAAAAGTAATAATGATAATTACTCCAGACAGGACAGGTTAGGCATTTTAGAACTCACTACTCAAAGAATTAAATTTTGGCCTAGGAGAGGAATAAAATTATGAAATGCACAGACCAGTCAAAAAACTGCAACAGTACTGTAATCCTCAACAAATTTTGAAAGAATAAAAATAAATAAATAAATAAATAAAATATGAAAAAATATAAGTACCAAGAAGTAACAACAACAATGTATGTGTGTGTGTATTTTGGGGGGTCTGTGTGAGAGAGAGAGAGTGTGAGACATAAGTGCTGGAATTATGGGTACTTGGGGTGCTACTGCACCCCCTGACTTGAAGTGGTTTCCATTATATACAGGGTTTACAGTTCGGTTCAATGGCTCTTAGCTCCCCCCTATAAAAATTGTTCTAGCACACCTGGTGTGTGAGAGAGGGAGGGAGAGAGAGAGAGTGTGTGTGTGTAGGAAGGGGAGTGTGAGAAAAAGTGTGTTGGGGGGGGGGGGGGAAATGTGTCAGCACGCTGTCTCTAAGCTGAGGAATCAGGTGCCTGAACAGTAGCACTGGCAGCACCCACTCTGGACCCAAGGCATCAGCACAGACACGCTCCCCCTCCCTCCAGCTCAGTGGAGACCAGGTACATGGGTGGGGAAAGGGGGACACCCCAACATCAGCACCCCCTCCCCCCCCGTGCTCAGCACAGCAGATGGGAGCCAGGCTCCAAGGAGTTTAGCCAGGGGTAGCTCCATGGGCAGTGGGGGGGCAGCAGGAGCAACAGTGGCTGCAGACAGCAGTGGAGCACGGCAGCGAGGGGAGGAGGGAGACCCCAGCTTTGGAAGAGTTACCCAGATGATCCAGCTGCCCTTCTTGCAGCTTGGTTGGCCCAACCTCTCCAGACGCTACCACGCCTGCCTGGCTGCCTCAAAGCCCCGCTGGCTATCAGCAGTTCAGGTGGGAGGTACCAGCACGGTGCCCCCCTGAGCACAGTGCCTTGGGTGGCAGCCAAGCCTGCCCAGCCCTAAGGCCGGCCCAGCCTACATGTTCTCAGAAGCACTGCAGAGACCAGAAAAGCTTAATAAGCAGGGGCACGTGCAGGAATTTAAATTTGAACCTTTCTGGAGGGGCACATGAAACACACACAAATGAGAGGTTTGTGTGACCCCCGCCCAGATTTCTCAGGACGCCTCTGGCAGGAAAGCACAGCAGCAAGACCCTGCAGCCCAGAAGGAGGGGAAAGCAGCAGGATGGCTGTCTGCCAGCTGAACTCCTTCTCCTCCCTCCAGCCCCCCCTCCATCCCTACAGCTGCAGCCTGCTGCTTCTCCTTCCACATTGCTGGAGTCCCAGTGCTGCTGCCTGCTTTGCGCACAGCGCCCACTGAGGTGAGTCAAGGGCAGAGGCCACGCCAGAAGGGAAGGGGAAGCAGCAGGCTGCAGTTGTAAGAGTGGGGGGAGGAGGAGTTCAGCCAGCAGCCAGCCATCCTGCTGCTTCCTCCCTCCCCGGGATGCAGGGACACAGAGATTTTGGGGGAGGGTCCGTACCCCTGATTGTCCCTCCTTGTGCACACCCCGGTTAATAAGCAACTACAGGTAGTTTAGCATGATTATTTACAGATAAAAATCTGTACATTTGGATTTTAGAGGCCATGAAGATTCTTGGGTTTTTCTGCAAACATTATTTTGCCAAAAAAACAAACAACCCAGCAGTTACCCCAAGGGCTTCTGAAGAACCATTTCACTACATATTTTCAGGTAACTATTTTAGTCCACAGTATTTGCATAATTTTAAGTATTACAGAATCTAATTAAAAGGCAAAAGCAAGCAGCTAAAGGAATAGACTTGTTAAAATAATGTAACTGCAATATTGCTGATGCAAAGCATTACGTCAGGTCCTCAAACACGAGATTGGCTTAAAAATGGTAAGATTAAAAAAAAACAACCACATTTTAAAAAAGTTTGCCTTGTGCTTTTTGACCATTTAAGAACTAAAGGGTGAGAGAGTACTCCAGGTCCAAAATCCAACCAACCTATCAAAACACCTCAGTTTCCCTTCTGGGCTGTCTGCTAACCCCTGGGGTGGAGAAGCTTCCATTCTATCATCTGTTCCTCTGCTAGATCACCACCCTGGTCTCCCCCCCCCCCCGCCCCATATCCTCCTCTATCCCACACAGTCTTCTGTCTCTGCCCCCATATTTTCCCTCTTTTCTTTTGTATTTTCCCCACTGTTACCTTCTCTTCCCTGCATCCCCATTAGTCTCTTCCTAAACCTTTTCATTTTCCCCATCTTTTAGTCTTCTCCCACCTCTCACATTCCTCTGAACCACCTCACCCTCCTTCTTGCACCCCACATTGTCCTCTCCAGTCTCTTCTCTGGACCCTACAGTCGACCGACATCTCATTTTCCCATCCCCTCATATTCTTGTGCTCCCCCTTTTCCCTTAAGTATGCTCCTGACTGCTGCACCTCCTTAGTTTTCTGCTGCTCCCTTCTTCTCTGTGCCCACCTCAGGGCCTGTCTACACAGGGAAATTTACTTTTTCTAATTATATCCCTTACTTTTACGTCGATTTGGAAATGATATAAGGTAAACTAGACAAAGGCACTCTTAATCCAGAATGGGATTGTCCATGTGGGGAGTTATTCTGGTGTAACTATCAATACAATTTACTAGAATTATGTTTGTAAATTTCCCCATGTAGACAAGCCCTCAAACTCCAACCATACCTTCCTTTAGTCTCCTACCCCATACCCTGATTCAGCTATTCTCAGCCTTCTTCTGCCACCGCCATCCCCATGCATGTCCTCACTCTTCCCTGCTCCCCAGATTCCCATTTTTATCATGGTGTCTTGTCTAGTCCCCTAACCACAGAACAGCAGCTATTTCTATAAGGTCAGCCTGGTTTCGCTCTCACTAAAACAACGGTAATGGCGGTCATCTTTGTAGGGGCAGCCTCACTTTCTTATACGAAGACTGTAGGGAAATGGCAGCCATCTTTCTCCAGGACAACTTGGTGTCTTTTCATTGATAGCAATGGAAGATGGTGGCTCTTTTGACTAACAGAAAATTTGCCAGGTCAAAGCCAGGAATCATGTTATGTGAATCTTAAATAAACCTAGAAATTGCGAGACTTGTGATAAAATTACTAGGAGTTGGCAAAAACTGTTCATAGAACAGTAGGGTTGGAAGGGACCTTAGGAGGTCATCTAAAGCAGGACCAACACCAACTTAATCATCCCAGCCAGGGTTTTGTCAAGCTGGGCCTTAAAAATATCTAAGGATGGAGATTCCAACACCTCCCTAGGTAACCCATTCCAGTGCTTCACCACTCTCTTAGTGAAAAAGTTTTTCCTAATATCCAATCTAGACCTCCCCCACTGCAACTTAAGATCATTGCTCCTTGTTCTGTCATCTTCCACCACTGAAAAGAGCATAGCTCCATCATCCCCGGAACCCCTCTTCAGGTAGTTGAAGGCTGCTATCAAATCCCCCATCACTTTTCTCTTCTGAAGACTAAATAAACCCAGCTCCCTCAGCCTCTCCTCATAAGTCATGTGATCCAGCCCCTAATCATTTTCGTTGCCCTCTGGATTCTGCTGGCAATGCTCCTTCTAATGCAGCCCAATATGCCGTTAGCCTTCTTGGCAATAAGGACACACTGTTGACTCATATCCAGCTTCTTGTCCACTGTAACCCCCAGGTCCTTTTCTGTAAAACTGCTGCTTAGCCAGTCAGTCCCCAGTCCGTAGCAGTGCATGGGATTCGTCTATCCTAAGGCACTTGTCTTTGTTGAATCTCATAAGATTTCTTTTGGTCCAATCCTCTAATTTGTCTAGGTCACTCTGTATCCTACTCCTACGCTCCAGCATATCTACCACTCCCCCAGCTTAGTGTCATCCGCAAACTTGCTGAGGGTAAAATCCACTCCATCATCTAGATTATTAATGAAGACGTTGAACAAAACCGGCCGCATGACTGACACCTGGGGCACTCTGCTTGATACCGGCTGCCCACTAGACATCAAGCCGCTGATCACTACCCATTGAACCTGATGATCTAGTCAGCTTTCTATCCCCTTTATAGTCCATTCATCCAACCCATACTTCTTTAACTTGCTGGCAATAACACTGTGGGAGACCGTATCAAAATCTTTGCTGAAGTCAAGCTATATCACGTCCACTGCTTTCCCCACATCCACAGAACCAGTCATTTAATCACAGAAGGCAATCAGGTTGCTAATGCATGACTTGCTCTTGGTGAATCCATGCTGACTGTTCCTGATAAACTTCCTTTTGTCCTAGTGCCTCAAAATGGATTCCTTGAGGACATGCTCCATGATTTTTCCAGATACTGAGATGAGGCTGACTTGTCTGTAGTTCTCCGGATTCTCCTCCTTCCCTTTTTTGAAGATGGGCACTATATTTGCCTTTTTCCAATCATCCAGGACCTCCCCCAATCGCCACGAGTTTTCAAAGATAATGGCCAATGGCTCTGCAATCACATCAGCCAATTCCCTCAGCACCCTTAAATGCATTGCAGCCAGCCCTATGGATTTGTGCATGCCCAGCTTTTCTAAATAGTCCTGGACCTGTTCTTTCACTGAGGGCTGCTCACCTCCTCCCCATACTGTGCTGCCCAGTGCAGCAGTCTGGGAGCTGACTTTGTCTGTGAAGACAGAGGCAAAAGAAGCATTGAGTACTTCAGCTTTTTCTATATCATCTGTCACTAGGTTGCCTTCCCCATTCAGTAAGGGGTCCACACTTTCCCTGACCGTCTTCTTGCTGATAACATACCTGAAGAAACCCTTCTTGTTACAGTTTACAATTGGAATTGCAGCTAGCAAGGGATGTGAAGGGTGTGTACCAAAACACAACGAAGTCCTTTTAAATCGACATCACACCAAGTATTAAAACTAGTGAGAATAAAATTGAGTGCTAAAAAATATTTTTAAGCAAAGCTAATAAATTAAATGTATTATTCTTTACTAAATATCAGATACAAACATATTTAACAAAGCAACAGTGCCCTCTAATGAACAACCCAATTCTCAACTGAGTTAACTACATTAAGAATGCAAGGCAACAGAAAATCTGCCCTATGTTTTTGCTATGATGTCCATGTTTGGAATGTTTCTACACATACGTTACACAGACGTGTATATATCACAGGGAATATATTAAGGTGTGATGTTTAAATCAGAGCTTGGGGTGGTCATACGAGAAAGGCATAACAGTATGTGCCAATTACAAATGTATCATTTTAGAAACAGATGGTTTGTTAAAGGGAGGCCCCTCGCTAGCATAGTTTCCTTTCTTTTGAGGTCCCTTGGAGAGGATGGGGATGGTGGGTGAAACTGGCCTTGACTGGCAGCAGGGGTGGAACAAGTCTGTGTTGGAGGATCTGATGTGCTAGGCCCAGCTTCTATGCACCATGGCACAATAAGAACACCTGAAATGCCAATGCCTAGGCTCACAGGAACTGGGTTCCCCTGTCTGAGACTCCATTTTAAGCCCATGTGAGCAGAGTTGAAGTAAGTATTTAGATTGGGCAATGCAGGAGAAGGGAAGTGGGTTTTCTTTGCAGATCTAAAATTGGTTATTATGGATTAGGGGAAATAACCTACAAGTTATTAGGTTTTAGGTTAGGTTTCTAATATATGTCTTTAATTCTGGTATGTTATGAAAATGAAGCAGTGCGAAGTTGAGTTTCTAGTTACTGTCGTCGTCTAGCTGTAGCAGCCTGCAAAAGAACTAGAATCTCATGAGGAAATTTTATAAAAGGCCCATTTTAAAATGTTTCCTGTGTCTAAGACTTAGCTCAAAAATTATGAGAAATTCAGCTTGGCCTTGAAGAATTAGGATATTAAATATGATGACTTCAATCTTTAACTAAAGGGGTGAATGAGGGATTTCAGACCTGCCTTAAATTCAAGTCTTAGCTTTAATTATGGATGTATAGCAATACCTCCATAGTCTGATATGTACATGTATATGCACAGAACATGTGTTTCTTCACAACTGGGAAAATTGAACATACAAATAAGTATAGCAAGATAGATAATTTCTTGGGGCTATATCAAGCCATCAGCATTTTTTAAAGCAGACCTCTCTACTGAGGTCAATGGGAACATCTGCTTAACAAAGGCTTAATGTGGCCCTATTATATTATTTATCACTTGAAATATCACAGAGGAACGCAAGAAAAAAAGCAAGCATTTTGCATTATACATAGAATATTGATAGCTAGAAGATTCCAAATTGTTGATTAACAATTTCACCTTGTCTTTGAGAGCATGGGGTAACATTTTGAAAATGGAACTTCAGAGCCTAAGTCACTTACATATTTTAAATAGGCACTTGACTCACTTAAGCAATTTTGAAAATTTTACACATGATCTTTTCCCATTTTAAGTCAAGATGACTGAATTACAGAGCGGTGCTGTACACTCCATTCCATAATTAATATTAAGGCCAAACTCTGCCCCTGAACTGTCTTGTAGAAAGCTGCATTCACAAACCGCATTTTTAGGTAACCAGTTATGTAACAGTTTGTTAAAGTATCATATGAAATAACCAGAAACTGAGAAATTTAAGATAATAGATTTTACTTGTCTCTTCACAAGGCAGTAATTCTTGTGCCAAGCACAAATGTACAATAAATGGACAGTATTTTATTGTGTATTGAACAGGAGGTATAAAAGTAACTTAAAAGTCAAATCAGTAACCATTGCTGCTATGAGTTAACTATTCCAACCAGTAACTTGGAATAAATAACTTTTGATTTCACTTTTAATAGGTCACTTTTTAAAAATATTTCACCCCCAGACCAGAACAACTTTCCTGTTCCATCCAACACAACTGACCAAATCCATGCATCAGACAGGATTGCAAATAATTCATCAGTTTACAGATGAAGCCTAAAATATGCATTCTATGTAGTCTGGGTACACTTCTTACTACAAAGTTATTAGTGTTACTCCCCTTAGAATCATTTACTGTGATACAAAAAGAAAAAACAAATAGTTTGCATTTAACTTATTGCCTGAACATTAAGCCGCGATGTGAAAAAAAGCCTGCAGAGATTAAAAAATATACTGCACTTCCATACTTAAAATGTAAGCAGTATGCAGACATTTTTCAGAATCCTACAATAATTTACAAATCCTGAGAATTTAGATCAAACTTTTTGTATGAACTACATTCCAATTTATCTGAGGCAGCTTCTACTGAAATTTGCAGATCATAGTAAACTAACATCAATCCCTTACCAACAAAGCAAGTCCAATACTGCCAATAAACCTGAAGGGGTATGGGGATGCAGAATAGGATTCTTTCCTTTCAAAACACAATCCCTTGCCTCCAAGAATTTACAATATAATACAAACAAGCAACATATGAAGGATGGAAACAAAAATAAAATCAAAATACGTAAAATTTTATATACATGATCACTATTGCCAAATTCAAGTGTTCAAAAAATCATCAGCTCCCCCCGCCCCCCCCAAAAAAACCTCAAAAAACAAGTGGCCTAAAGGAATGATATTTTAAAATGTAATACATTTGAAGTTCCTTTTTATTTGACTTCCATCTGATCATTTAAGTCACACCTTTTCAAGCTTTTCTCTACAACCAAGTGGGCTAGAAATATAATTTAAGTGAAAGCTGATGTTCTCATGGAATCCTCTTGGTTTCAGCAGCAGGTCTTTAAGACAAACACCAAATATCATGCGGCTTGCGATAAAATCATGAGTGCTGGCAACACTATTATATCACCTTATTTACTAAGTACTTATCTCTATTCAGCTTCTAGATATTACTTGGATAATTTATTGTATATCTACCCACCTTCAAGAAAGGGCATAAAGACTTCATTATCCCTGAAGATGTGATGGCGCAAGTTAAGACACTGCTGTCTCCTCTATGAACGAAAAGGGATGAAATTTTGAATATTCTTCCCTAGGGAAATGCAGCTATGTTCACACTCTTGTTTTCGGGGAAGACAAAGCTGCAGAATCGGGAGCATAGAGATAAAGGAGAGCTGCTTTCTCTATCACACAAATGAAGCAAAAGGCATGTCCTTTTCTGGCAGAAAGTTCATCTTAGAAGAAACTCTCCCTCCCTCTTCACAGACCAAAAGCACCACATCACATCTGCAGCATGCATGAACATTAGGATAGTTAAGTGTGTCTACAATATTGCAGCCTGCAGCACTGCCATTAAAAGCACATGTCAAACAAATGTTTTGTTTACTGAAAATATACAATTGATTTTAATCTCTCTAGAACATAAATAGTCCATATTCTGATTTTCCATTACATTCAAAATGTGTATTCTGAAACTTTTTTTTTTTTTTGGTCTTCAGTTAGTTCTAATAGAACTCTTCTCATACAGCTGGGGCATTCTTGTACTATTTCAGCCTTCATATTTTAGAAAAAAAATCATCCCATCACAGAAAATATTACAGTAGCAAGACTGGCAATTTTCTTAAGATCTTGTCTTTAAAAGTCTTTTGCCAGGTGATATTTACAGTTCTTGATATTCTCTTACTTCCTGTAAAGGGTTTAAAACTCAGCAAGTTCCATGCAGGACTATTTTTGGCAGCAACAACAGAACAACTCTGTGTTAAGTCTAGTCATCATTTTGCCTGGACCCCTTCCATAACCTGTAATTCCATAAAGCCT
This sequence comes from Emydura macquarii macquarii, assembly GCF_026122565.2. NCBI lineage: Eukaryota > Metazoa > Chordata > Testudines > Chelidae > Emydura > Emydura macquarii. Next base: position 7,059,910 of record NW_027133667.1, read on the forward strand.
TAGTCAGATCTACCTGCTATAGAATTGAGAAAAGGAACAGGCAAGAGCATTATCTCAGAATTAGCTCTTATTTTCCATTCTAAAAGAATTCTGAGCTTTGGCTTCACACCACGTCCCAACCTCAAATTCACCCCATTCTTATTTAGATACATAAATTCAGAAAGCGAGGACATTTCCCTCTCCTCCTTCTCCTTTCTTGAATTTTAGGAACATGTTTCAAAGCTTCAAAATTTCAGTGCAAGAAATGTAGCAGATAGTTTAACATCGTGGTTCTCTAGCTTTTAGTATTGCAGCTCCATTACAGCTATTTTAAAACTTGGTGGTTCCCCACAACCAAAAATATATATATTTTTGTATTTGACACTAGATTCAAGAGGGATCTTAAAGTTCGGACAGTTCTGCAATTTAAAATGTCTACAATTTGTTTAATTATATAATTTGATCTAATCTGGGTTTTTAAAACTATAATTTGATTATATGGAATTTTTGGTAAATTCAGACATCCTAAGATTTTAGTGAGAAGAGCCCATTTAAAACTGCATCGTTGTGCAATGTTTGGTTGAATATATGATAGTTTCCAGGTTTAAACAATTTCTATGTTTAGTTTACACAGAAATCACTGCTGAAAAATCAGCCTTACAGAGATAACTGGGAGCAAGTGGAAGCAGCATTTTCATAGTTTCATCACGGAGTTCTTTGTACTCTCCTTTAACAGAAATCCAGAATTCCTAGTTTGTTAGATTTGAAAACGTGGTCTTCAGAGTGTGATCACTTGACAATTCTAAGATTTTTGTGAGCTGAAATACCTAAGGTTGAAATGGAGTCAACTGTTACTGAGTTCAGATTTCAGATCCAATCAGTATTTAGAGATTCATGTTCAACTCCTGGAAAATATTCATCAAAATGTAATACAATCCAGACAAATGAGTCAATATCTGGTCTCAATAGCATTTTGATCATTTACCCCTTTCGAAACGTCTGATAACATCTCCACGCCTGGAAACATTTCAGTAACTCCCTTTTCTGTGTGGCATTTCCAAAGAAAGCTTTTTTATGAATCCCCTGATTTTCTCTTTCATATTTAGTATATTTGTATTCGTAGCTTGAAGTGTTAGGTTCTGTAAATTGAATTTGCCAGATATATATGCCAGGTAAGCTAGATGTGGTCAAGCAGCCCTCATTACAGACATAATTTGCAAGGTCTGTTTTCCCCAGGGGAAAATTCTCATTTTGTCATGCAATTTAAAGATGTGTTGTAACATGCTTCCACGAGATACCATCTGATCTTAGCGTGAAAGAGAAGTGAGTGTGGTCAGAATCTCTCTCTTGGCACATTATACTGAAACGAAGTGTTCACTGCCCAGGTTTTTAGAATACTGATTTTAACAACAATGTTGAGGGGGAGCCACCTGTATTTCTATGTGCAACTTTTTTGATGCCAAAGCTTGGTGATGAATCAGCCAGTGTTTCCACATTACTGCTGGTGCCTCTTTCTTTACTCATGCTGCAACCCCAAGGGTCTCTCCAGTTACAGGTGCTGCCCCGTCAGTGCCCAGCCCTTGTAGTCCCCACATAACCCACTTAAGACCTTCATCCACTATGAATTTATTGAGGATTGTATTTCCTTATTGGTTTTTCAGGTTGGGGTTTCTTTGCCAAATAAAAGTCCTTTAATTATTGTACTCGCTTTTACAGATCTCAGCTAACATGGCTCAATTTCTGTGTTAGCTATGTCTGTAGTTGATCAAGCTGTAGTGCAAATATTGACTACTCTTAAACTTATTCTATCAACTGGTCCTGGATGTTTTCTGCAAGGTCATGAATGCATTGATGGATAGTGTTATTGCCATAGCAATGGTTTTCAGTGTCAGGGCTGCTTGTTCCCCAAATCATAATTCTACATGTCTATTACTACCGGAAGGAGACAAGTCTCGCCAATGGTGTGCGCTTGTTTGTCTTGTGTAATTTGGATGGCCACATAAGATGCCGCTGAAGAGTTGCTTTTTTTTTTTTTTTTTTTTTTGGGGGGGGGGGGAGGGGAGGGCAGGGGAGCTGCTTTAATTCTTCTACTTTCTGAAGGAAAAATCACTGTTTTTGTTCATGAATTCCAGGTGTTGGTTTCTAAAGATCTCTGTAGTTTCCTCGGCCTTATACTTTCAGTTACTAACACTTAAAAATACATGATGTTGTGGCTGTAGACTTTCTGCAGTAATACTGCAATGTGACTATCCAGACGTAATGTAACTATCATCGTGTTATCTACTTTTCCTCCTCTTCTGTATAACTTTATTCAAATCATCTTCTTCAGCCAAAAGATATGCTACATGTAGGCTTAACTCATTCCATTATCAAGACAAGGCACCTGTCTCTATCTCACGCTCCTTCCCCTATCTGCTAGCGCTGGGGCGGTTGCCAGCACTGGAAGCCTCTCGATATGTTTACACTGCCAGCCCAAGTAGACAGACTCGAGCTTGCACGTAGGGTTGGCAGTTGTGGTTGGTTGTATTCCTGGAGTTTCATCACAACATAAGACTCATCTTCAATTCCTGGAGACTCCAGGACAATCCTGGAGGGTGGGCAATCCTAGCTAGTGGGGCTCACGTTACTGTGCTAAAAAACAGCTGTGCAGAGACTGTGGTTTGGGCCAGGAGTTTCATTACCACAGGCAGTGGCTCGGGCTTTGAAGCGTAGAGGAGGAGGATGGGCTTCAGGACCTGAGCTCCAGCCCAAGCCACAATGTCAAAGCACTTGTCTACACAGCTAATTTTAGAGTGCTAGCGCAAGAGCCACTAGTCCGTCAGTAAATCTGGGCTGGGGCAGGGGGAAGGGCACTTGCTTCCACGAGGAGTCCATCGGCACTATAGACATACCTTCTGTGCCCTCTGCTCCAGCAGGAAGCCTCTGCTGAGAACCCCCCCGTAAGAGTGGAGGGCACAGAGACTGCCCCAGCCCCAACAGCAGCATAAAACACAGACCCATAGGTAGGACACCGATGATTTGAGTCTAATTTAATTGTGTCCTAGTTAGGAACAAACAAAAACTGGCGTATCAATTGAAATTTATTCCAAACACTTCTGGCTCCCCCATGAACCCTTCACTGCTCCGCAAAGGAACCACAGTTCAGTCTGGGAAACACTGTATTATGTTAATTTAGATCTACTGCTACTCATTAGACTGCTGCTAATCATTAGACTGCACTTACACTCTCCAGTTATACTTTTTTTGCTGTCAAGTTGAGATGTTAGGCAAAAATAAAATTGCTGCTATCTAAATTGGTGTGTGCGTGCACACATTTCTTTTCCAATTTCTTTTTCACAACATAATCTGCTTCTGCAGTTGTTTGAAGACGGTAACAAGTCTGCACCCCAGACTGAATGAAGGTCTTTTTCATATTGCAAATGAATATATAGTTCAGAAACAGCTGTCATCTCTCATGTAATATACTGTGTGTTGAATGTTCCAGTGATGGTATTACTGTTCGAGATTTTAGCCATTCTGACTGTGTATCTGCTTCTTTTTTCCTCTAGTAGGAAAAGGTAATGCATCTAGCCATAATAGGTTCAAATATGACACCTATTCTTTTTGGTTGGGTTAGGCCAGATAACATCTGTTGGTTATTCAGGAGGCCAAAGGCAGGCACAGATGGGATTGCTTGTTAGCATTTTCTCCAGGCATTCGCCCAGTTCCTTCCTGTATTTTATGTTCCAGCAGCCTCACATTTCTGCTTTTTTCTGTAAGTACTGCCAACACCCATTGCATAATTTGGATTCCCATTCTGCATTGCCTGAGAAGCGAAGTATCCAGTGTATTGTACTGGCCTAGATATGCACATAAAAAGAAACAGGCATCACAAAACAGGAGGCAAAGAAATATAATAGAAGGTGTGGCAGGGCAAAGGTGCCTTGGATTCCTATCAGACCCCTATGCACAGATGGGATCCACTCTTCATCAGCAACAAGTATAGCCTCTCATTCACTGGCTAAGATATTCAACACTGCACATGTGAAAATCTGAGACTTACCTTTTCCATACACTGTTTATCCTGCACATCCTCAGGATCACCACCTACCCCAAATTAAGTGCCCGTTGATATACTGTTTCTTCCGTAAGTGAAAACCCAAAACAAAATACACAAGACAGAATTTGTGGGAACGAAAAACACAGCAGACAACCAAATGCAATACAAAGCCTCCATCCACAAACTGCTAAAACACAATCCTCTAGCAAACTGACTGGTAGGGAGAGAGACACAGAGAAGTGTGAGTGAGAGAGAGACAGAATTAGCAACGTTCAATTGTATGACCCTGCATTGCCAGAGATGGTCTTTTCCTTTAAGTGTTAGTGGGCTTTGCTTTCAAGACCAAGAGTTTGGGTTTATCCCTCTCATCCCCCGAAGTTCCAAGTGACCCTGGTGCGCAGTGAAGTGGCAACCACACAAATTTAGCTGGCCATGGTTTTGTTACAAGATAGTGACTCATGGACTACAAAATCATCTGTATTTCTGAAACAGGATGTGATTTTTTTGCAGTTACATTTTCCAAGACCAATTCACTTTCACCCACTCATTTCCTCTTAATGACAACAACTGAAGTCATCCCTACTTGGAAATCACAGATTCATCCCCAGTGTAATTCCACTGACTTCAATGGGATTTCAACAAGGGATAAATGTCTCTCTTTATCCTCTGTGTCTAACTGGGACATCCCAATGTTTGCCATTGTCTTGCTAAATCTGTTCTGAGGGCTATACTCAGGCAAAGCTCTCATATGTGAGGTCTGTCTCCAGATGTCCTGATGCTGCTGTGTTACTGTGCGTTTTTTGCCACTCTAACCATTTGTTTCCTCCACCTTCTCTCATAGCACAATCATGACAACATGCACATTCAGGTCAGTAACGCTCTTTTCCAGGCTTGTGCACAAGGGGGAGCAAGCAGGGGCATGCACCCCCCTCCCTCCAATAATTGGCAGTGGGAGCTGGCAGCTCCTTCCGGGCTGTGCGAGTAGCAGGCAGAATGTGCCCTCCAAAAGCCATTGACGTTTTATTCCTGCATAAGACCCTGCTTTTTTCCCCATAATACCATCTTACCTCCTTCACCAAACGATTTGGAAGGGTTGCCAAATTTTGCATACTCAAGATCTTTGAGGAGTCCCAGTTTTGGTGCACGGGGACATCATAATGTCACTGTGCAGCACATATCCTGGGTTAAATGTATTTCAGCATTTTCAGAAGTGCCTCATTAAAAGGCTAATCTATCACTGAAAGGTTTTTGGTTTTATTTTATTTTATATATTTGCAGAGCTGGTCACAATTTTTCAAAGTTTAAAAAAATATATTGGTGGGAAAAATTCAAAAATATCTTTCTTTTTTGAATGGCTCTATAAAACTTCCTTTTTTTAATATGAAACACCTGAAAAAACAGCAGGCACAATTATATGCAAGAAAAAAGTATATAATGGAATTATTATTTTACCTTTGCTTCTACATGCTCATCTTGTTTATTGAGTTCCTCATTCTGTTTTTCCTCTCCATTAGTATTAGATTCTACAGTTTCATTTTCAGATGGGAGCAGTGTGTCCCTGCTTGGAGTCCGACAGCAGTTAAGAGTTTGTCCTGTGCAGGTAGCTGTAGCTTGCAGGGAGTCTGTAGTAGTGCTCTCTCTTTCCCCATTGACTAAGTTACTGTTGACCGCAATATCTAAAGCTTGAGTGGACGTATTGGTGCTAGGTTCCGGTAGTTTATTGGCCTTGCATTCCATCTGGCTTTGTGCTACTATTCCATTGGCCGTGTGTTTCTGTACAACCTGAGTTTGATCTGTATTATTTCCCTGCTTTTGTAGTGGGTGTTGGGAGAGGAATTTTAGCTGAGGTGATGCTGGCCCATATCTTCCTTGAGATTTAGCAACATTTAGAACAGAGGATTCTTTCTTCAAATCACTAGGACTTGAGGGGCTAAAAGATTAAAAAAAAAAAAAAAAATAGATAAAGAGTTAACGAAAAAAGTGTTTGATTTTTGGAATAGGGTATTTATATTGCACAACTTTGAATTTCAAAACTATTTTTTCTTCGCTAATATTAGAAACATTCAGTTATGCAGCTTATATCTGACCCAGGCCTTCCAAGGTGTAATGCCATATTTAATTCAACAAATCACACAGGCAACAGTACACATTTTTCTAGAAATTAAAATGGTGTCCATTATCTGCTTATTAATGAACAACAACTGACATGGCATTCTGCATTAGTAGAACTCAAAGCACATTACAAAGTCGGTCAGCATCGTCATCCCCATTGTACAGATAGGGAAACTGAGGCACAGAGGTGAAGTGAGTTGCCCAAGGTCACTCAGCAGACTAGCAGCAGAGCTGGGAATAGAATCCAGATCTCCTAAATCTTAGTCCAATGCTCTGTCCATAGACCACAGTGTTCCAATGGTTACACTTAAGTATGCAAGAAACATCCTTTTAATTTCCCCCTTTTCCTCACTTTATCATAATATACCCAGGCAGAAGCGGTCAAACTTACTGACCCACCCAAAACCTACCTCCTTTCTGGGCAAAATCCTCTAGCCCCAACACCCTGCTGCAAGGCAGAAGCTCTGAGCTCCCCACCCCAGTCTGGTAGGCAGAGAATGTGGGAGGGGAAGGTGGTATGGGAGCTATGCGAGTCAAATTTAACTGTAAAAGAGGCTGACCAGCCACAGTTTGGCCACCCCAGTAAAAGCTTTATATTCTTAAAGTAGCTCTGACAAGCTTATCTCTATAGTCTAGTCCCTGATCAGTCAACTTATTTAGTGTTGCCCTTTCAGATCCTTGTCACTATCAAGAGGAGAGCATTCTGCTCTGCAGCTTCTTTTTCTTTGTGCCCCATCAATGCTCCAAGTCAGTCCCAAACACACGTCTGTTCCCGGCTTGTATCCCCAATTTTATCTTTCCATGCTATTCTTTCAGGGCTCCTACTCTGGCTACTGTTAATACTGAAGGTACTCTATAAAATAAAGTTTTATTGCATTAGTATAAAATCACTAGGACAAAAAGGAATACTTGCATATTGCAAAACTTGAAATTCATATTTACCAAAAAATAAAATTTAAGAACTCTGGTGCCAACACTATTTTGCATTAAAGTAATAAATGACTCAGCCATCCTACTGCATTGTTCATAATATACAGAGACCATTAATTCCATTGCAAGATTAATTTAGAAGGGTTAGAAACAGCAGACTTACTACCAAATAATTCTTCCTTAAAATAAATATTAAAAACCAGATTCTAGACTCTACAGGTTTATTGGTGGGTTAAAGAATACACTTCAGCTGTGTTGTGGTTTTCTGGTTTTTTGGAGCATGTAAACAAACCTAAATCACATTGCACTTTGTTTTGTGATAATTATACCCTTTTAAATACTCAGTGAAATGCATATTATGTTATAAATGAATATTTATAAAAATTAACTTCCTGTAGGTTCATTTGGTTTCTTTTCTGCCAATACATGTATTTTTTTCATTCCTGCATTCAGTTAAGAATTATTTTAACTGTTCCCCACTTCTATTAGCTTTTGGGCTGGGCAAGTCAACAAAAACATATTACTATAATTCACAATCACAATTCAATACACTGCTACAGAGTTTCGTTATACAAAGACAAAAGATTGGCAGAGGCTATCAATCTTCTTGCTTTAGAGCAGCTGCACACTATCAACTGAGGTTATGAAGAAATTTTTTTTTTCCACAGCCCACAACATAACACAGAACTGGGCAGGTGTGTTAAGGAGCTTTTGGTTGAAAGGGTGTGCGTCGGGGCGGATGGGTAGGGGGAAATAACCTTGGTCTAAAAATCAGAAAAAGGCCAGTGTGTGGGATTAAATACTAGATAGATGGATCAATTATCTTCTCATGTAAGGCAATTCCCATGCTCGTAAGAAAAAAAGAACCAACGTAAATAGGGAATAACAAGGCTTTAGCATTATATTTAGCATTCACATAAAGTAGTACAGACTTCTCAAAACCAGCCAGACATCCCCAAAAAAATGGAACCAGCATGCCTCCTCCTAAAGATGACATACTTAAGCATGCTACCTGTGTAATTCCCGATCAGGAAACCCTGATCCTAGAGCGTGGTTAGCAGGTTCCCTGGCTTTTTTTCCAGCATCAAAGAAATGCATGAGATCATCTGAGTTCTTTCTAGAAGATAAAACCTTGGAAGAAGCTGGGAGGGGTGGAAGTCCTAGTGGCTATGTTTAGATCACTTTTATTTCCCTCTTTAACCAAAAATGAAATAGTTCAGTTTGAAAGATGGGTGAAAATTCATCCTGTGGTGTAATGAGAGTCAGTTAATCCATCCGGTAGCATGTAGCTCCATGGCATTTCCGGTCTTTTGTTAAACAGGTCCCACAGTAGGTCACTGACAAACTGGATAACTCTTAAAGCAAATGGAAGAGTAAGAGTAGCTTTTCTAAGGATACCATACTGTTAAAGAATTCTGAGAATATTTGGGAGAATGCTAAAAAGCAAAACATAACAAACTGGGGGACCTAAGCTGAAAGAGTTCCTGTAAATCCTCCAACACTACGTTTCCCCTTTCTCTATTAGTAGCTGCCATGGCAGTGTAGCTGTGAGATGAGGGCTCCAATAGATTAGAGGCTCCTTTTTCCTACACAGATCAAGCTCATCACCTGTGTGATAATCTTGATCTTCTAGTAAACAAAGAGTTCCCTTGCAGCACTGGACTTCTTCTGTCTTCAGATGCATTCCCCACCCTGAAGGCCAAATGCTAATGACATTGGCCCTAGATTAGTGATGCATAAATAAATCAGACATTTTGTGTAACTAATGTTCCTTCAAAATGTTGATGCTTTTGAAATACTTAAAGGCCATAGCCAGTGCCATCTATACCCACTACACAACTCTTGCTGCTTCTAGAATTGCTCCAGTCTGAGGTTTGACAGCTTTCTGAAAGGTCACTGTGTATAATATTTATGACCATTTATCCAATTGTTTAAACAAAGAGCTACCTGGGGTTTGTTTTCATTTGATACATCTCCTTTTAGGTCGAAGGTAACACTTGAGATTACATTCACTTAAAACTTACTCCGTCTTCTGATGGTAGTTCTTCTAGACTTTTTTTTTTTTTTAAACTTATGTTCACACATCCTATCTTAAGTAGAGGAATTGACCTTTCATGTGCATACAGGTCCACAGAAACCTCTTGGCACATGGATATAAAAATTATTATAGTTTTAGAAATAGGTTTCTTCTCACTGCTTCTAAGTGAGTTTTCAGAGCATTTAATTCCTTCATGTACATTTTGATTTGAAAAAATGGTATATGAAGAAGTTTTAGTGAGCGTAAATGTCATCACGGCTGATATTTTTCAGTATTCTAAATATTTTCCTGTGCTCTGCAGATTTGGAAAATGAACAGCGGTAATTTACTAGTTCAGTACAACCAGAAAGTGAAACAGTACCATCAACAGAAACATGAAAGTGACCCATTTAGTTTACCTATTTAAGCTGAATGATGTATGGAAGGGTAAACCAACATAAAAGGTCGAAAGACAAATTAGGATTTCAAATTATTCCACTTTTTGTAACATGAAATGTTTATTAATAAACACAAAAGGAGTTAAAAATACCTGGACACTTCCATTTTAAATATAATATTTATTCCAAACTATGAACATTTTTCAGGATGTTTTAAATCAGCAGCTCTCAACCTTTCCTGACTACTGTAACCCCTTTCAGGAGTCTGATTTGCCTTACAACCCCCAAGTTTCACTTCACTTAAAAACTACTTGCTTACACTTTTGTGTTTTTATGTCTGATTTCGTAACGGCATGCTGTTACTGAAAATTGCTTACTTCTCATGTTTACCATATAATTGTAAAATAAATCAATTGGAATATAAATATTGTAGTTACATTTCAGTGTACAGTATATAGAATAACAAACAAGTCATTTGTCCATTTGAAATTTTAGTTTGTACTAATTTTAGTAGTGCTTTTATGTAGCCTATTGTAAAAGTAGGCAAATATCTAGATGAGCTGATGTACTCCCCAGAAGACCTCTGCATATCCCCAGGAGTACATGTACGTTTTAAATCATGCAAATTCTTTGTTTCACTTCAGATTGTACTTGAGAAAATATCCTTGTAAAAAGTGTGTATTCCAAGGCCTAAAAATTGTTAACTTTCAATCATTAATTATTAATATTATAAAACAACATTTACAAGTATTAGGCAGATCACCACAAGTTAGGCTTGTTTAAACATGTTATTTCTTTTAATAAAATACTGCAATTAGACAATATATTGTAAAGCAAGAAGTTCTGTGTTGTGGCTAATTCTGCAGAGAGACCAAATATTTATCATGGGCATTACTCTGCTCCCATTTAAATCTGTAGCAAAACTCCCATTGACTTCAGTGAGAACAATATCTGATTCTACATAGAGAGTTTCACAACATATGCCATTCGTTTTTGCAATACATTATAGTTCACTAATCTGCACACAGTGTTGTTAAAAGAATTAGGACACATTACTCGTTACCCTCTACTTTAGAAAGAAATCATGTGCCTTACCTGCCTCCTTCAAAACGACTGATGAGATCGGACACCTTGCTAGGTTTTTCCTTTGAGACACAAGAAGCAGAGGTAGGTGTAACTTCCTCCATTCTTGGTTGTGCACTAGGTAAAGCTTTCCGTGTAGGGGTTTGATGGGTGATGGATAAAAATGAATTCTGCAGATGTATTGGCTTTGGAGGCACTGTAAGAAAAACACATCAGCTATTGCTTTGCATTGCTAAAACGTAGGTAGACTGACAGAAACAGAGATTCCAGGAGGGCCAAGAAAGGTTCTTTGAGCTTACCTAAATGTAATGGTTCTCTTACCAATTTATAGCAGATTTCAATATTTACTGTATGCTGTCAGACATCCAGTTAGTTATTGGACAGAAGCCAGCTAATGTCCTATTTTAACAAGCTAATACAATTGCTTTATAGAATCTACTGCAGATGAAAGGACAGCACTTTTGATCCCCAGAACCAGAGGTTTTACCCAGAAGAAAAACTAGTATAAAGCCAAGATCTAGCTATGCTGAAGGGCAGAGGAGTTATTTCAGTCACCCTTCGCTAATAGAGGTTTAAAAAAAAGGGGGGGAGGGGGCGGGACGGAGGGGCTCAACAAAATTTGGTCCACTTTGATTCAGGAAAACTTCAGTTCTGGTTGCCCATTATCAAGAGACTGATCTAAGGCTAAAGTCTATGAGCCATCTTGTCTCTTGATGTGAACAGGTGGCAGCTCCATTTATTTCACTGGACCTGTGCCCATTTACACTGGCTGACAACATGGTCTATGTAACGAATTTAGGTTTTATACAAACCTTTATAGATGCTGACCCTTTGACATCCACAAAACAAAGTACAATAGAAATGACTGCTTGGATACTAATAAAAAATCCAGCAAGCCCCGCCTTTTGATCACCCCCTTTCTATTACACCAGAAAAGAGAGAAGCTTTGCAGAACATCAGGAAGGTTGGGAGGGGGAAATCAGCCTTTGGCAAACCCAGAAGGATGAGTGAGTTCCCAAGTCATGGATCCCTAGAGGAAAATGCTCTGTTAGCACCTCCCTTGTTTATATTAATGGTGCTACAGGTCAAGTACCTTCACTAACCAACAGAAGCTCTATGGCAGGGCATAGAAGAGAATAGCAAGAACAGGTAGTTTGCTAGTTATAAACAACTGTTGTACAGTTTCTTAATCTAAAATAAGCCAACATGGATCCTTTCGCTTTCTATAATTTGCCTCACATCCTGGCTTTTCAATCCCCTCCCCAGCATCCCCTGTTCTACAGTGAATTTAGCTTCCCTCCTCCCACCAAAATAGTTAGTGATATCTGCTTACTGTGTCCAGAAATCTTTTGCTCCCTTTCTCTCATCCTTACAATGCCAAGCGTTTCTTGAATTGTTACTAATCAGATCTGGTTTTATACAGCAGTAGCCAGAAGGCAGAAGGCCAGGCTGCATGGGAAGCACTGCCATTCAAAATCACAGCTGCTGATGGTTTTCAAACTAATCTCATCCCTATCAGAAACCACCACCAGCCACAACTGAGTGGCAGTGCTTCCACTGTTGCTCTGAAATGATAGCAGGAAGCAGAGTCATGCAACAAACCTGCTTCTGCGTGGCAAGGAAAGAGATGGGGGGGGGGGGGGGAAATCACACGTAACAACCCCACAAAATTAGTTGTGGGGAAGAGGGAATAACAAACATGGAAAATTGTCTCTCTCACACACACACACACACACACACACACACACACCCTCCCTCCAATAAAACACGACTCCCACGATACCACCAAAAGGGGATAGGAGATGGCACAGATAAGGGGTATATGTCACCCATGACTAAGAAGAGTATGCATTCTAGAAGCTACTGATATGTGATACCGTACATGATTAAAAGCCATCCAATTCCTAGCTGCACTGACACTCTCCTTTCTCTGTGAGTCTATTGATTTTGCATGTATTATGCTTGAATATCAGACTTTCAAATTGCAATTATTCACGTGGTTATTAAACAGGGAGAGGGAATCCATTCTTAGTAAAGACTGAAGAGTTAGGTTATAAATAACTATAGTTTAACTGAAGGACAACTAAGACTGGAGGACAAACAGTGCACAGTAATTAAATGGTGAAGACATCATGTAAAGGGGAATCATTTAAGGCAGTTTACAGACATAGCTGGTCAGCCATGAGAGGAAGATCAGATTTTTTCCCCCTTCTTATCAATAAAAAGCTTACTACTAGACCCTGGAACAGTTCCTCATAGAAAGTAGTTGAAGACTTAAAGACCGTTGAACAAAACAATTCCACATACCATACTGTCTGGAACAATCAAGCCCTGGCAGGAAGATGGACTTGACTTAGCAGAGCTTTTTTCATCTATATCTTATATTAATGTATGGGAGGAAATAGTGAATTCTGCTACCAAGAGAGAACTTCACTATCAAAAAGTAGCTTTAGTGACAACTTTAATACAAATAGGAGTGAACGTGTCACTTTACAGATTAAATAACCAGAACCCTTTCTCTACCAGTTTATAACTTCAATCACATCATCAACAAAGGATGATAAAGGAAGTAACGATATACAAAAAAAATTGAAGGATGAGGATCAGAGTAGGAGATGAGAAACTTGTATTATGTATACAACTAACCTCGGCTCTTAAAATTTACATTTAGTAATTAACATACGTCTATGGTCCAAGATATAGACTAGACTAAGAACGGTGGAGATGCCACTCAACTCAGCATGCCATATTTTTAAATGATTGCATTATAATCACTGAACAAGGGGAACAGTTTTCTCACCAGCATTTTGTACAATGAGAGCCTTTTCAGAAAAATTATGTTTGTTCCATCCACCTGCTTGCCCTAATGAAGCACTGTTTTCTCTTTACTGTTCCCCCTCCTCTCATGCAGCTCTCAGAAGGATTGGCAGATCTAGGCCAGTGAGCATCAGATAATTGTCAGAGAGCTGAATAGCTAGCTAGCTGAACTCACAAAAGTGATGAGACAGCTAAAAAAATGTACAGCAGACTGGCTGGGATTGGGAAGAAGCAGGACACAACTGGGTGTGGGCATTCCAATTTCCCTGAGGAAAGTAATGGAAGGAAGGGAGGAGTTTGGGTGGACATAAGACCAGAATTAAAATGATATATAACAACATTTCTTGTGATGCATTTTGTAGAGTAATTGTAATGTGCTTTGTGCCATTGTAGAAACCAATCAGTTTGAAAAGTAATTAATACCAAAGCGAGAATTCATAAAGAATTGCCAGTGTTGAACAAATAGAAGTTGTGTATGTTTGGAGCAGGAAACCCTTTTTTACATTAAATCCTACATCCCTTTTGGGGAAAAATCAGTTTCCAGATCCTTAAACAGACCATGGCCAGAGGTGGCCAGACATCCTCCCAGTTGATAGCAACAACATCAAGCAAAAATCCCGGTTCCACTAGAATTCACCAGCACTGGGACCATCCTAGCTAACTAGGACAATGACAATACTTAAGTACACCTGGTCAACCTGAAGACATTAAAATTTGTCAGTAGCAGGACACACGGGGCATGAAACCAGACAAGCCACGCTAGTCCTTTTAAAGCTAGTTTATTTTCATTGTATATCCTTAATAAACACTGCCTATGAATTTTTCCTGTAACCAAGCACTGTCATTACTGCATGGGAGTCTGTGGATCATAATGGGACATGAACCACATGAGGATCACTGTTTGAAAGCTATTGATAATAAGGATGTAAAACAGGTCATTTAAAAACCTTTCAATAAGGTGAACCTTTTTAATAGGGATTGTGGAAAAGAAATTCTATTAATTCCTTCTTCAATGTACCTTTTGTAGCTATTTAGTTTAAACACAGATTATTTCTCCTGTGTGCATACACCGGGTATCTTGAAGAACAGAGGAAAAGATTGGCCCATTGTGATACACTACCAGATAACTTAAAGTTCTGTTCAACAGTAAACATTTCCCCCATCTTTTACGCTGGGCAACTATGAGCACATCACAGGATGAATGCTGCATATCTAACCCAGAGAAAGTGGCCACTTCAATATACTACACTGACCAAAATAGCTAATTAGGATTTAATATGTAATATATGGCTGTTCAATTTTGTGTGAATAGGTCATGAATAGATAAAGTAGGTGCAAAAGCTGCAAAGAACACTGAAAAATATCTCCAATGCATGAGAGGAGTTCTCTTTTGCTGCAGGCCTCTGAACTTGCCTTGGTTTTTTTCTTGCTTTTACTCCGGGAAGTTTGTGGGATTTTTTTTTTTTTTTTAAATGAAACTTTAAATTTCTCCCTGGCTCACTGATATTAGCCAGAAGATTTGTAGCATCTTGATTCAGTGATAATACAGAAGTTCCAGCACTCAGGAGTGTTTACACTACAGTTCCCCTGGTTGACTTGATCTGTCAGTCATCTCCTTGCATGCTCAATTACCTGCAAGTAAATCATCAAATGAATCTGGTTAAACAGATTCTATGACATCTGTGCCGGAAAAAGCCATGCAGAATAATAGCCTGGATCCAGCAGAGAGGAAAATTACCCCCATCTATTCTGTTCTATATAAGTTCTTATACCATGCTCATCAACTTAGCATCAGACTACCTGTCAGCAGTGCATTAAGCAACATGACAAACATCTGTCATGTGTCACTTCTCTCATGCTCTACCCAGGGGAGAAGAGAGTGCGAAGTGAAGTGTTATTTTGGTAGGGGCTTTTTTGTTATTGTATGTTTTTAAAAGATGTGTTACTATGTGTTTATGTTAGAGAAAGCAAGGTCAAAGGAATGTATTTTGTGTTTGGAGCAGAAGGCAGCAAGGTTTGTGATGGTCCTTAGTGTGACAGACTGACAATATCCTGGATGAGCCTTATTGAATTAAGTTGAACCTTACTGAATTAAGTGTAATACCACTGAGGTCCATTATATTAAAAATCTAAATGTTTATGTACTAGTGTGGGATTGCATGGAACTTCTTTAGCAAGAATACAAGATTAATGCAATTTCTGGGAGATATGAGGAACTCTAAAGGACTTTTTGGAACATGTGTAAAATAGATTTTGTAGGAAATAGTTTGGGGTGAGGAGAATACAAATGATCCACTTGAATCTATCCTTTTGAAGCTCTACCCTGGGGAGTGAAATCAACTGTCTGCTAATTACCTGCTCCTGGAAACGCCAGATAAAAAAAACCCTTGAACCGTATAAAGCAGTGGTTCCCAAACATTTTCGGTCCCACTTCCCCTCCCCAGAGCCACAGTCAGGGGCTGGAAGCTGCAGTTGGGACCAGGAGTGGGGCCGTGGTTGGGGCCAGAGCTGTGGCAGGGGCCAGAGCTGGGAGCGGAGCCAGGACCAGGGTCAGGACCAAGGCCATGGCTGGAGCTGCAGCTGGGAGCTGTGGGCGGGAGCGAGGCTGGAGCTATGACCGGAGATGAAGCTGAGCCCAGGGTTGGGCGGGGCTCTCTCCCCACCCCCATGGGGTCCCGATGTGGCCCCCTGAGCATTCCTTCATACACCCCTCTTTGGGGACCACAGGTATAAAGGATGGACTAAACTTGTCATGAGGGTGCTTGTTTTGAGTGGAAGGTGTGATAAACCTAAAATCATAGGAGTGGCATGGAGCTTTGAAGGACTGCTCCTGCGAGAGCCTGGGTTAGGGTGAACTCGGGTAAGCTTATTAGCAGGCGCGGAGGTTCTTTTGTTTGATTTTAATATCTTTTCTGTGTAGTGCTTCACCTTAAGAATAAAATGGGCTTGCACAGGAAGAACTGTGTGGTCATAACTATGGGCAGTGACATTTATCTGTCTCTGAAGAGATGGCAAGAGAAGCTTGCTTAGGCAGCCTGTCTTGTACTGGAAAGAACAGTGAAGGTAGGGAACTGTGAATCACGTGAGTCCCAACGGCTGTGAAAGCAAGTTACCTAGAAGGGAAAAGCACCCAGAAAAAAGTCAATCGTCCTTTCAGGAAAGGGTCAGCGAAAAGGGACAGGGGAAAATGAATTTATAAGCAGCTGAAGAAAAACTGGCTGGTTGAGCTATGCAGAAAAAGGCAGCTGAGAACCAGAGGAAACTGCAGCTTATAAATTAGCCATATTCTAAGAAGCAGCAGCAGAAGACTAGCCCAGGTGTGCAGAGAACCTCCAGACTGCTGGCAAGGGATCCAGCAGGTGGGAGAATCTTGGAGCCAACTCCCTGGAAAGAAACAGGGCAGAGGCTGACAGACGCAGCAACTGTGTATCTGTCCATACCGAGTACACCACTGCACCAGGAGCTGTAGACAGCCCAAGAGCTACAGCAGGAAAAGCTGCAGGTGGAGAGAGACCGAGTGCATCTAGAAACCTAGCAGCTTGCAGACCAGAAGCAAGAGAGAGCAGATCAGGAGCAGCAGCATCAGTGGAGAGAAGAGGCGCGCCAGTACCAGCACGAGGAACTGGAAAAGGACAAGAAGGGGCACCATCAGGAGAGCCCTGCACGGATATAAAATTTGTATCCGCATCCGATCTGTGATCTGCAAAAATGGTCTGCAGACATCCACAGATCTGCAGGGCTCTAACTATCAGCTCAAGATGGAGAGACTCTGTCAGACAGACCTGAAACAACATCATCAGCTTGAGGCAGAATCCCAACTATACATATAAAGTGATGGGGTCTAAATTAACTGTTACTACTCAAGAAGGATCTTGGAGTCACTGTGGATAGTTCTCTGAAAACATCCAGTCAGTGTGAAGCGGCAGCCAAAAAAGCTGACAGAATGTTGGGAATCATTAGGAAAAGGATAGGTAAGACGACAGAAAATATCATATTGCCTTTTTATAAATCCATGGCACGCCCCCATCTTGAATACTGTGTGCAGATCTGGTTGTCCCATCTCAAAAAAGATATAGTGGAGTTGGAAAAGGTACAGCAAAGGGCAAATAAAATGATTAGGGGTATGGAACAGCTTCCATATGAGGAGAGATTAATAACACTGGGATTTTTCATCTTGGAAAAGAGACCACTAAGGGGGGATTTGATGGAAGGTCTATAAAATCATGACTGGTGTGTAGAAAGTAAATAAGGAAGTGTTATTTATTCCTGCTCATAATACAAGAACTAGGTGTCACCAAATGAATTTAATAGGCAGCAGGTTTAAAACGAACAAAAGGAAGTATTTCTTCACACAATGCACAATCAGCCTGTGGAACTCTTTGCTAGAGGATGTTGTGAAGGCCAACACTATAATAAGGTTCCAAAAAGAACTAGATAAGTTCATGGAGAATAGGTCCATCAATGGCTATTAGCCAGGATGGGCAGGGATGCAAAACCATGCTCGGAAGTGTCCCTAGCCTCTGGTTGCCAGAAGCTGTGAATGGGTGACAGAGAATAGATCACTTGATGATTATCTGTTTTGTTCATTCCCTCAGAGGATCTGACCCAGTATGGCCGTTCTTATGTTATATAAGGAAATGGGGAGCTGGTTGGGGAGCTGATGAGGCCTACGAATTAATAAGTATAGAACAATTCTATAAACTCTGCCATGCAAACCTGAAATCATGTTAACAGGCAATAATCCTAGAGATGTTACGATGGCTGGAAAACTGACAGGTCAGGATATGGATAGTGATCCTGGTTTTGAGAGAAAACCTAATAGGGATGGAATGGGATCAGAAGACAGGAATCAGAGCCAAGCTGAGACTCACACCCACCGGGCAGGGAAACCACCTCCCAGAAACCCTGGGATGGGTGGGGAAATGTGTTGTGCCATATGCAGCATGCAGGGTCACTGCCCACGATGCCTCTACATCCCAGTGCAGTGTGGATAGGCCAGCAATAGCCCAACCTCAGAGTTAACTGTGTGACTGAATCATTCCACAACCTTGGATTGGCTCCTGAGAAGCTGTGTCTCCTGCAGTGACGAGTTTTGGCCTTACTAGGGAACCTTCTGTTCTACCAGAGGAGTGCCATGGTATCCATCCTGGAGCTTTAGGAGATCTTTTAAATCCTCTGGGTCCAAGTCATTCAGCTTCTTGAAGATAAGGACAGATACCTGAAACTTTATTCAAAACTGTATGGGAAACCAGCGTATAGAGCAGAGGACAGGTATGATGGGGCTCACAGTAGCCTGCAAAGCTGAGGAGATGTGCTGCAGCATTTGGCACTAGCTGGAATTTCCTAAGGAATGAAGTCTTCATGCTGAGGTATACTGCAGTGCTATAGTCCAGCTGAGATCATGTATGACTGAGACCAGGTCTTTGTCCAGCAGGGTGGGAGTCTCCTCACCACCTGGAGATGGTAGGAAGCGTCACTCACAGCTGCTGCTATGTGAGAGCACAGTGTCAGTGAGGAATTACTTGAAGATATCATCCTTCAGAGCTACAGCTGTGCAGACACATCTTTGTAAGACAGTTTATTAGAGATGCAGTAAAATGTTTTTTTGGTTTGCCACGTAACAGGACTTAAATTTCATCAGGTATGAAATAAGAACTCATGTGAGATACATCACACAACTGGAGGAAGACAAGCAATCAGCAGACAGACAATCTGTCCTGTTTGCAGCATTGTGTGTGATTAGGGTGCAGCTGGGTCCAGGCTAGGGTTCAGACATATCCATAGTGGGAGCAAGTTCCAAACTGCCTAAAACACTCTGCTCCAGTGACCTTGAGCATCGTGTTTCACCTCTAGCTCATTAGAGAACTTTGCCTCTACCTTTCAGATGAGGACCTTGTTCAGAGTGATCCATGCATGTGTCACCACCAGGCTGGCTTATTTTAATTCACTGTATTTTAAGATAAATGTGAACACAATGAGCAGGCTTCAGATAGTACACAACGTGCTTGCCTGCTTCCTTTATGGTGTACAGCACATCAAGCCCATGCTTAAATTCCTCCATTGGCTCACTGTCAGTTTCAGAAGCTAGTTTAGGGCCTTACCTAATTTTCAAAGCAATTAATGAATCAAAATTTAACAACATTAAATTGTGATCTATGAATTGCTGAGCCTATTTGTTGCTGAAAGGAGTCGTTAGAGAACAAGAATGATCCTTTTATCTTCACTATCTTAGAAAGACTAACTTGTGTTCTGCTTAAAATGAGAGAAAATAGTATAACCAAAATTGAGGGGGAAAATGTTTATATTGGATTCTGGATTGGATTTATATTGGATTATTATATTGGATGATTTATTCACTTGCTCTGGCTGCATCAGGACTGGTATGTAACGAGTGCTTAGTTTCCAAAGATTTACACTACTTTTTCAGACAAAAACCAAGTAACTTCACTAAACAAAGACAGGTTCAAGGTCCAGGGTTAGTTTCAAATCCGAATCTTGGGTAATATGTAGGACTGTGGACATTCTATACTTTAATAAACGGTAAATATATTTTCCAAAACAGACTTGATGAATTAAAATGCACACCTGACTTGTTATTTACTTCTTGTTATAACTGTGTCCTACATTTTGGTAGGTTAGATTAATCACTAAGTGGCAATCATCTATCAACAGCAAAGAAACTGGCATTACAATTCAGGTCTATGATCTTATTTCCTTTCATCATAGGCAGACATTTAAGGTTGGCAAGACTAAAGCAACCTCCCAAAAACAATTTTGAAAAACATTTCCTGCTGGGACTGAAAAAAAGTGTACCATACCAATAAACTAAAACTACCATACTGTTAAAAATTTAGCTTCTGAACTGAGTAATCCAAACAATTCAGGACACTGGAATGGTTTTCGTTCACGTGGATATACCTCATTCCATTCCTTGTCTTTGCCTTCTTGCTTTTTATGAACATCCAAGGCCAATTAAAAAAACGTTTAAGATAATTTTGATACCTTGAATGCACTCAGAGAAGCAGACAGAGGGAGAGAGACATAGTAGGCCCCGAACACACCAGGCCCAAAACTACTTACAACAGCGTTATTGCTTTTTATCTGCAAATCTGTACTTCTCAGCTTACAAAAATATTGCTAGAAGTGGTCCTTTCTAGAGAAGGTTCTTCTAAGATAAACACATTGGAATCATGGCTCGGATGAAGCAGCATCAGCAACAAAAGTACCTGAATTAATCATGTTTACTGCTATTCAACAGGCAGATGATTTTATAATCTACAATAAATTACTACAAATCGGTGTTTAAGAAAAGTCACTATTTTTATAGATTTCCTACTTCTCTTCATCCATTAATTTTTAGGATTTTTTTGTTCTTGGGAAATAACTAGGGCTGTCAATTAATCACAGTTAACTCAAGCGATTAATTTGTTTTGAGTTAACACAATTAAAAAATTAATCGTGATTAATTGCACTGTTAAACAATAATAAAATACCAATTTAAATTTATTATAAATATTTTTGGATGTTTTTCTACATTTTCAAATATATTGATTTCAATAGCAACAGAATACAAAGTGTACAGCACTCACTTTATATGTTTTATTACAAATATTTGCACTGTAAAAATACAAAAGATATAGTATTTTTCATTTCACGTCAGATAAGTACTGTAATGCAATCTCTTTATCGTGAAAGTGAAACTTACAAATGTAGATTTTTGTGTTACATACTCCACTCACAAACAAAACAATGTAAATCTTCAGAGCCTACAAGTCCACTGAGTCCTACTTCTTGTTCAGCCAAATTACTAAGACAAAACATGTTTGTTATATTTACAGGAGATAATGCTGCCTGCTTCTTATTTACAATGGCAGTTGAAAGTGAGAACAGGCATTTGCATAGCACTGTCGTAGCCGGCGTTGAAAAGTATTTACATGCCAGATATGCAGAACATTCGTATGCCCCATCATGCTTCGACCACCATTCCAGAGGACATGCTTCCATGCTGATGACACTTGTTAAAAAAACAAAATGCGTTGATTACATTTGTGACTGAACTCCTTGGGGGAGAATTGTAAGTCTCCTGCTCTGTAGTATTATACGCATTCTACCATGTATTTCATGTTCTAGCAATCTTGGCTAGCGACCCAGCACTTTTAAGAACACGTTCACTGCAGATTTGACAAAATGCAAAGAAGATACTAATGTGAGATTTCTAAAGATAGCTACATCACTTGACCCAAGGTTTAAGAATCTGATGTGCCTTCCAAAATCTGAGAGACGAGGTGTAGAACATACTGTCAGAAGTCTTAAAAGAGCGACACTTAGATGCAGAAACTACGGAACCCCAACCATCAAAAAGAAAATCAATCTTCTGTTGGTGGCATCTGACTCAGATGATAAAAATGAACATGCATCAGTCCACGCTGCTTTATATTGTTAGAGAGCAGAACCCACCAACAGCATGGACACATCATCTGGAATGGTGGTTGAAGCATGAAGGGACATACAAATATTTAGTGCATCTGGCGTGTAAATATCTTGCAACGCTGTCTATAACAGTGCCATGTGAACGCCTGTTCTCACCACTTTCAGGTGACATTGTAAACAAGAAGCGGGCAGCATTATCTCCTGTAAATATAAACAAACTTGTTTGTCTCAGAGATTGGCTGAACGAATAGGACTGAGGAGAGTTGTAGGCTCTAAAAAGTTTTATTTTTTTTTTATATTTGAGTGCAGTTTTTTTTTAACGTAATTCTACATTTATAAGTTTAACTTTCATGATAAAGAGATTGCACTACTGTACTTGTATGAGGTGAATTGAAATACTCTTTTCTTTTTTTACAGTTCAAATATTTGTCAAAAAATTAATAAGGGAGCACTGTACACTTAGTGTTCTGTTGTAATTGAAATCAATGTTTGAAAATGTAGAAAAACATCCAAAAATATTTATTTAAATAAATGGCATTTTAACACAATTTTTTTTAAATTGTATGATTAATCACGATTAATTTTTTTAATCTCTTGAGCCCAGAAAAAACCTTAAAACAAATTTTTTTAAGAAGTTTTCCTTCCCCAAATGCGAGATTAATTTAGTATTTATGAAAAGTGGTGGAGCGACACCTCTAGAGAGTGAATTCCCCATTTATCCCCAGTACAGGCAATATCAATGCCAGTTTCCACTACAGCAATGTGCTTCAACCTAACCTGGATGGGTATTCTCTTAGGAAGACAGGATCAGTCTCATACTCTATTTTTGAGTCTCCATAGAGAAATGAAAGGTTACTAATTATCTCAGAAATTGCTGTCACAATTGCCACTGTGGACACATCCATTAGGAAGTAAATGGAGATCAGTTTATTTCTTAAATGTCAGAAGTTTTGGATTGCAGCGACTTTTGGTCACTATAAACCTTAGCTAAATATTAACCAGTGACCTAAAGGTGAAAAGCTCTATATCCCACTATCAGTATTCCCAGCTCTGACATTTTTGTATACATGGAAATGTATACATCACAAAAACACGGTTTGTGTTTTATATGTTCTAACTCAACTTGTAGCTAAGAAATCACAGAAATGTAGGACTGGAAGGGATCTTGATAGGTTATTTAGTCCATTCCCCTGCACTGAGACAAGACTAAGATAATCTAGACCATCCCTGACATATTTGTCTAATCTGTTCTTTAAAACCTCCAATGAGGGAGATTCCACAACCTCCCTTGGTAATTTGTTCCACTGCTTAACTACCTTTAGAATTAGGAAGTTTTTCCTGATGTCTAACCTAAGTCTCCCTTGCTGCAATTTAAGCCCATTGCTTCTTGTCCTGTCCTTCTTCATAACAACCTTTTATGCCCTTGATGACTGTTATGTCCCTTCTCAGTTATCTCTTCTCCAGACTAAACAAACCCAATTTTTTCAACTTTCCTCATAGGTCATGTTTCCTAGGCCTTTAATCATTCTTATTGCTCTCCTCTGGACTTTATCCAATTTGTCCACGTCTTTCCTGAAGTCTGATGCCCAGAAGTGGACACAGTATTCCTGAGGAGGCCTTATCAGTGTTGGGTAGAGTGCAAAAATAACGTATTGTGACTTGTTTATAACACTCCTGCTAAAACATCCCAGAATGATGTTCACTTTTTTTGCAACAGTATTGCATTATTGATTCATATTTAGTTTGTGATCCATTATAACAACCAGATCCTTTTCTGCAGTACTCTTTCCTAGGCAGTCATTTCTCGTTTTCTATTTATGCCATTGAGTATTTTTCTTAAGTGTAGTACTTGGCATTTGTCTTTATTGAATTTCATCTTATTTATTTCAGACTATTTCTCCAATTTTTCAAGATCTTTTTGAATTCTAATCCTGTACCCCAAAATGTTCACAAACCCTCCCAGCTTGGTATTGTCCATAAATTTTATAAGTGTACTTTCTATGCCATTATCCAAATTATTTATGAAGATATTGAATAGAACCAGACCCAGGACAGAATCCTGAGGGACCCCACTCAATATACCCTTCCAAGTTTGTCTGTGAATCACTGGTAACTACTGTCTAAGTACGGTTTCTCAACCAATTATACACCCATCTTATAGTAGGTTTGTTTAGGCTAGATTTCCCTAGTTTGCTTATGAGAATGTCATGTGAGACAATACCAAAATCCTTATTAAAACCAAGATTATATCATATGTACTGCTTCCCCCCATCCAAAAGGCTTGTTACCCTGACAATATAAGGATATTAGGTTAGTTTGACATGATTTATTCTTGATAAATCCATGTTGACTGTTACTTTTCTTATCTTCTTCTATGTGCTTACAAACTGATGGTTTGATTATTTGCTCCATTATCTTTCCAGGCACTGAAGTTAAGCTAATTCAGATTTAATTCCCTGGGCTGTCCTTATTCCCCTTTTTATAGCTAGGTACTACATTTGCCTTTTCCAGTTCTGTGGAATCTCTCCTGTCCTCCATGAGTTCTCAAAGATAATCACTAATGGCTCAGAGATTTTTATATCCAGTACCTTCAGTATTTCATCAGGCCTTGCCAAACTGCAGACCTCTAACTTGTCTAAATTATTCTTAACTTGTTCTCTTCTTATTTTAACCTCAGATCCTATCCCATTTACACTGATGATCACTATATTAGCCATCTGATCACTGCTAACCTTTCTTTGCTGCATTTTCTGTTACTGTCTTTCCCTCCTCATTAAGTAATAGGCCCACCCTTTCCTTGGTCTTCCTCTTGCTTCTCATGTATTTATAAAATGTTTTCTTGTTATCCTTTACCTATATTTAGAAGGCAAATCAAAGTGGATATGGAATTCATTGGCAGGAGTGAGGGAAATATACTTCCTTCATTCAACATGCACATTTGCATAATGCTAAAGACTAAAGAATAAAACCTTCAATATAAAATGTCCTTCTCCTCCCACCCACCTCTACATAAATGTTCCCATTTCTGCTAACACCTGAAATACTCTAATTCCTCCCTAACTCCTCCTAATCAGTTGGGCTATCATGCTCACCATGTAGCTCAACTATAGGATCATATCCTTCCAGTTCAGGAATGTAGGACTCCTTTTGGAAACTAGCGTGTGACTCAGGGAGCTGCTCAATGCCAACTGGTAGAGGACACACCAAACCATAATTCATCAGGCCTGAAACACTTATTGCCCCAAATCACTGTGGTCACAATCTGTAGCTAAAAGGTTTGTGTAAGGTGTCATATGCAAATTGGTAACATGCTGATCAATATTATTGCGTAATGTATACTCTGCTCCTAAAGTGTGATTGGCAGACAGGGCCTAAACCGTAAACCCATTGTTTCTCTGGCTTGACTGTCTCCAATGGAAATTGAGCAAGGTGAAACCAAAGATAATGACAAATACATTTACTGTAAAGTAAACAAAGCCATCAGGTGAGCAAGTGGGGAAAGATGACCACTTAATAATCTCAAAGAGGCATGGAGGCTGCATCCCCAGGAAGCCTGCCTGCCTCTCAAAACAGGGTCAGTGAATTTTGGAAAGACATAAGCAAAAGCAAAAAGCTATTTTGTTATCCATCTCTAGATGGGCACAATGGGACAGAGCTCTTGTAATCTAAGAAAGTCGATCCTTCAACCAAGAGATTGAAATCTCGCCGCCAGCGGCAGCATAAACTAGACCTGAGTCAGAGTGGTAACACAGTGGCTCACAGCCTGAACAAGGCATCACATCGTGATGCTGCTGGTTTAATATAGAGAGGGGTCACTGTTTGACATAACACTGTCTCATCTCCACCTACCAATCACCCTCTGGGCCAGACAAATAACTGAACCACTGTTTGCATATCAGTGCAGGGTGAGCCATTAGGCCCTTGGGTCAGAGAGAATATTTGAGTTTATCTAGATTTCGTAATCTGCAGCAGTACAAGAATCCTTAATGAAAGCCATTTTCTAGCAAAATATTGCTTTGCAAAATGCACACAGAGCAATATGCAGAATTCTATCATTGCTTTTCTATGCTCGTTTTTGCATTGATCAGAAGTGCAACATAGATAGTTATCTTTTACATCAGCAATTTGTTTGGACAATTAGCTGCAGAACAACTTATGTAAACAGACCATTTGCATCTGTACTTACCTTGTGGCTTTGGACTTGAAGCTGAACGTGGGGACTTTTTAACTGGCACGTTTCCATTTATTCCCTGAGCCGCTTCATTGCATACGTTCTGCTTGACTAACCTCGGTGTGCTATTTGCTGAGCAAGACTTAGTTATGAGGATCTTTGGACAGGTGCTGCTGCCTGTTGGGGGAAAAAAAAAGAAAAAAGCAAGCATGAATAACGCTTAGTGTAGCAAGATGATAATGTTCTACCCAGCATGCTCTATCATTTTATCTCCACAGAGAAAGTTATGAATGATTTTGTGGCAGCCCTGGGTACCAGGTTTCACATTTCCAGTTACTGTTCCATTTAAATGTCTATAAATAGTACCATCCTAGATATATGCTCTTTCCTGGTAAAATGAAAAATTATTTAGTTTTAAAAAACTTTTTGCCACATTAAGAGACCCTCCCAAATGCTTTCATATCTAGCAATATTTTGTGAACTGCTTTAGATATGTATATAGATTGACCAAACAAATATTTCCCTTTTCTCTATACTGGTTTTGCCAAGATAGCACATTGACCTACCTGGATAGGCGAATAGATACTTCAGTAAAGACTACTGTGGACATTTGACTAAATGTAACAGCTTTCCTATATGATCACCACCCTGGTGACAATAGGTTATGTACATAAAAAGGATATCTTAAAACGGTCTTTTATCTCATCTAACTGTATTTGTTATTTCATTCTCCAATGTAGGCATCTGAAAAGAAATCTGCTATGATTCTCTCAACAAGATCTAATTTATGCCAACAAGTGAAAATGTCAATATGTTATCTTCTTTGTCTAAAGAAAGCTTGATGCAATACCACAGAGTTGAGATCCTTTTTTCAAAAATACACTGGAAATCATAAACAGGCTAGCGAGAGATTAAGAGTTTTTATTTTAATTTTGTTCCTAACTCCATGAACATGGTCCTTTTGTTGTCTGACAATATTTAGTTAAGTGTTTCATGTTTATTTCTTAGCTTCTGCATTTCCTCTTTTCAAAACTGAAAGTAACGTTACATCAGGGTCATTCTTCAAACACCCCCACTATCTACAAGCAAATACTTGTGGCGTTTCATATTGAGATTGGTGACACACTATTTTTTAAAAATCTCAACAATAGGAGATCACATTGTATATGTGACATCAGATGTGGTATCTTTAATGCAGTAGAATTCACTCTTTTCAAGCTCACATTCAATTAATATTTCATTCTCAGCAAGCATTTCACGACCAACTACTTCTACAATTCCACTACTTGAATCATAAAAAATAAGATCATTAGATATTTAAGATCTTGAATAAAAAATTTCTAAAAAGTAAGAGCCTTTAGAGTGAGGTCAGTGGGAGCTGTTAGGTGCTCAGCATTTTTGAAAGAGAGGCAGGGTGGTCTAAATATAGCTTTAGGCTTTTATTTTTGAAAATTTTGATCATGGCTTCTTAACCCTAGTTGCAAAGTAATAAAAGACAATGTCTAGCGTAAAAGATTTCCAGAATCATTTCCACTGCAAAGTTGATGGTTAATAAATTATTAAAGATCTAAAACATACACAAACATTGAAAACACATTCCATCAAGGGGCTGGTTTATGAATGGGCTAGGTTAAGATCAAGATTCCTGTCAAGTGAACAATCTATTATTCAAAATAAAGAAACATTTATCCTGTTTACACCACATTTGTTTGAGTTAAGTTATTTAGAAAATGTAGGTTACAATTAAAATTTATGGAGCTATTTTCTTTAGAAGCACATGAACTACCTGCTATAAGTGTAATTTATCCTGGCATGGTTAATAGATTATGCTTAATTTTCATGAAGGCCGGAACTTAAACTGAAGGAGTGCAAGGAAACCTTACCATAAGATGTTCTCATACAATGTTAATCAGTCAGGCCCTGGGGACATTTAATGTATATTAACTCTCAAGAATTGTCAGCTTTGGCTTCAAAAAAGTGTCTTAAAAACAAACAATTTAGCCTGGAAGGCAACAGAAGTACTACTTACCATCCTATTAGGCATGCAAAAAATAAAACAAAGGCTACAGCTTTTTGTGGATTGCAGTACGTTTGTATTGCAATTTTTTTCGACTGAAGAAAACAGAATATTTGTTTACACCTGCAAATTTGTTCTCTTCATTGATTATTCACAAATCTTGAATGAAACTCACAGAATTTCAGTTGCATACCAGCATAATACTAGTTACTTGTACAGTATTAATACAGTAATAACTTTGGGAATGGTAAAACTAATACATTGGAGGAGGGCAAATGAAGAGAAAGATTTGGAAAATCCCACTGGGATATGTAAGAATGAAATAGTGTGAAAGAAAAAAATATATATATTCAAAACCAACAGGAAGCAGGGGTACCACAAATTTGATGAGTACTCACTTATCACTTTTGCCTATCACTTGCAATGAAGTTAGAAGGAACCCTCCATCAGTTCAAGGCTGGGAGATGTAGTAATCTAATTTTCCAGAAAATTTTAATTAGAAGCACCACCATCAAAAAAGGGCTGATTTGCATTTGTACAAAGTGAAAAAATATTTTGGCAAAGTGCAGATCCTCAATCTGTGGTTCTGCAGGCCATAGGAAGATGAAACCTAAAGATACCAGATTTTTTTTACTTTCAATCTTGTTCAAGACACCTAAGTATCTCCAACAGCATTTTATTTTTGCTGTCCCAGTGATCCTATTCTTAGTTATTCATGTTGAACTAAACAGAAATGCAACTTTTTAGAATGTAGTCTAAGCCACAGGGACACGTAGACTTATTCTGTCACAACTGAAAGAAAAAAAGTCAAGTGTTTTCAGGGGGAAGAACTATTACAATCTCAAAGTCAGTCTATGAGTACAGATTTTTTTAAAGTCACATTAATGATTGTAGAATTCACAACATGTACATTCCCTTGCCCACTGTCCACATTAAATATGGTTTCTCATTGTTGTAGCGCCAAACTGAATCAAATGATATATTCCATAAGCCTTAACTAATTTTTTTCTCCCACATGTCACAAAATGAGAGAGAGAACCTAATTATCTGACTACCCAAGCCCTTAATTAAAATATTCTTTTCTGCTTTGCAGGGCAGTTTCAGTAAGGCTGAAACCCGAGAGAAAACTAATCCAATAGATAAAACCAGAGAATTAATTTCAGATACACTGAAAGACCAACAATTTCAGAATAAAACTGCGTTTGAAAATACTAGCAGTCAGAGTTGAATGTTCTTATTACACTACTGTCTTGATTTCTTAGATATTCTGCAATTTTGATGACTATCATTTGCAATAAAATGGCAGGTTGGTTATCAAGAGATGATAATATTGCAAAAGCTTTCCAACCAGCTACTCCGGATTTGCTTTTGGAAAGGGAAAGTATAGGAAAGGAAACACTGAATTAATTTCTGATTCACTTAGATATACTGAGCTTCCACTGAGGTGAGCTCATTAAGCACACAGGAGGCAGGCATGAAGGGCTGATATGGGGTCCCAGCATCCTGCCCTTAACCTTATCAAGGAAAACTGCACCAGTTCTTCTACTGCCAGGAACTGCAGTAAGGGGTGAAAGATTTGCCGTGTAAGGTATAAGTCTTTCCCCAAAGATATCATTTGGTAGAATGAGATCTGCGGTAAGAAAATCGAATAACCCAGAATGAGACACAGCACATAACACGAGCATGTCATAATTCTGAACACGTCCAGTGAGAAAGTGTGATCCAGTAAGGCGGTAGCTAAGTTGACCAAAGAAATCTTCCATCGACCTACTTGTGTCTACACCTGGTGCTAGGTCAACTTAATCGGGGTGTGACATTTTTCACAGCTCTGAGGGACATAGCTGGGTCAACCTAATTTTTAAGCATAGACCAGGCCTCTATCAGAGGACTAGTGGGTGGACAGTTCAGGAGGAAACTAGTTTTGCTTCTCTGCTAAAAACCTAGTTTGGTAAAAACATTGTGTAAGTTTCCCCTGGGGGAAATATCTGAGCTTATGTCTGAAGGATTGAATTTTGGCACTGAACAGATATTTATTGGCAAAACATATGCCAAAGAGCAAATTCAAGTAAGTATTTGTTCTGATATGTGAAAACTGGTAATTTTTACTACACTACTCTCCAACCACAAGCAGAGATTTTGTATGTTGCTATAGAAGGCAGAAGCACATCCCCTCCACCCAACGCCCCGCTCCTAATTTTCAATGGTTAAGTGTATGTTACAGCCTGCTAATGTTCCCTGAGCTACATTAATTCCCTCCTCTTTTGCTCTATACCATTTGCTGCAAGAAATAAATCAATTCTCATCAAGTTTGTTAATATATCATCTTAGAGGAAGCAAGAAACCATTTACACGGCTTCCTGCTTAGTAACAAAGTTTAGCCCCTTTTTTCACAAAAGTTAACTGTGCATTTCCAAAATATTGTTTTATTTTACCTGAGGTTCAGTTTCACACAAAAAATATTCAAGCCGAAGCCTGAGTTGGATGCTCAATACTTACTACCCAATATTTTCAGAGAGAGGCCAGTGGCGTACCATGGGTCTCTGGCGTCTGGGGGACAATACTTTCATTTGCCCCAGTCAGCAGCAGTGTCCTGCAGGGAGGGTGTCTGCGCGCCCATTTCCCACTCTCCCAAACTCTCCCAGCGGCATAAGCACCCCGTAGGGGGAGTAATGGAGGTGTGTCTGCAGGCCCGTTTCCCACTCTCCTCTACTCCCCTCCCACTGTGGGGTGGGTACGGCTGGGAGGGGGAGCGACAGGGGCAGTCAGATGCCCAGGGGCCGCCCAGTGGCGGTGGGGAGGTAGGGGAGATTTGTCGGGCTCTGGTCCCTGCGGCTCCCTCATTGTGCCCAGTGCGGGGGCAGAGGGGTCGGGAGGACGCTGTAGTACCAATATCCAGGACCTATCAGACTTTGGGACCTAGGTCTGGAACAGTCAAATTCTGATAGCTCCTAGTTATCAATACTACACTCGGTGCAGTCGGAGTGCCCTGGCTGCCTGAGATAGCAGGGAGTGACTCCTTCTCTGACGGCCCAGTCAACGCCTCCCCCTCCCCCCCCAGCTGGAGCCCTGGGGTATGGCTCCGCCCTTCCCCTCCCCCCCTTGGTATGCCACTGCGAGAGGCAAAATATTGAACATGTGGGTACACAAGTCAGTCTACTTAACCTAGAAATAATTATCTGGTGTTTTACTCCCTCAATTACCCAAGCATGACCAACTGATGCAACGTCAGATGGGTATTAAGTATTCAGTTTTAACAGAGGTCGTGCAGCATATAGATGGAACTAACAGGAATATAGGATTTTAATGAGATACTTAAGGCTGGTAGGCCTAAAATTAGATACCACAGCATTGTTTCGGCTTATGCGCGTGAATGAGACCCCAAATTACTTTTCCTTTCTTTTCAAGGGCACTAAATACCAGGCTGGATGTTTTATGAGCCGTAATCTTCACTACACTTGGGGCTCACAAGTTTGACACAGAAAGGAGGACGAGGGAGATAGTGCAACATGCACATATGTGCACACAACCTGTTATAGAACACTTGGTGGAAATTAACTCAGCTGAAATACAGAGATTTTATTCACAGTGTTAGCTATTAAAATGTCAACATTTGCCAACAGTTATTACAGATGGGTATCACCTTATTTGCCCCATACTTTAAATGCAGGTATCTGTGGCAATTATGTGCTAACAAGGTGAATTTTCAATAGCTTCTTGATTTGGCAACCTTCATTATAGCTTTATGGAGAAAAGGCTATAGAAGTGCATAGAAATTACCCTTAAAAGTTTATTTAAAATGTCAGAAAATGTCAATCCTATTTATTTTTTGAAGTATTATAGAATTTTGTAGAATACTGATAAAGTTCTCAAATTCTATGGAACAGTTTAAAACAATTAACAAAATAACCTTACTAATTCCTTATAGACTTCCATAAGGGTAAGAAAAGGCAAAATTTCCCTTCATCATGAGGAAAAAACCCTAAAAGGCTTAAATCAGTTTTAGAACTTCAAACAAAAACAAAAACCACTGACACAAACAACCCCTTCACCACCCACAAAAAACCCCATAGCCCCCACAAACCTGGTAGAATTTAATTTATTAAAATAATTTGAGTGAATATATACAGAAAATTATTATTTCTGCAAAATCACCCAGATTTGCAAAGAAAGCTACCAAACCAAGTAAGCTCATTTTACTCTAAAACACACCTAAGCAATGCAGAAAAAGGTTGAGTTGAGGAATTTTAAATAGTTGGACTTCCTAGTATTTCTATATCTATCAATAGATATCTATGTCTTTATTTAACCAACAAGCTTGCTTGATCATAAATCACTTGCGTAATCTTCCAGACTTGACAGAGGCAAATTTTCAGAGAGATCAATAAGAGCTTTGCCTCTCTCTGAAAATTGTAGGATTAAGCATTAAAGATAGAGTAGAACATCAACATCATCAAGATTTACAGCAATAAGTTTTTAGATCTCAGCCTGGAATCTTGATGTACTGTGCATCATGCAAACTAAGTGACCAAAGGGGAAATTCAATACTAATTCACTAGAGGCGTTACACTGACACTGGGCAATTTATAAAATCCAGACGATTGCCAAGAGTCAATTTATCAACGCAGCCTTCTGTGTATTGTATTGATCTTCATCACTTTGGCCCTGATCCCATAAACCGTTCCACGCAGGCAGACCTATGTGCTCATTCTGTGCTTCAGTCAAACGAAGAGGGCTCCAATGAATAGGGCTGCATACACTATCTTTCAACATTTTTTGTACTTGTGGTTACAACTATCGCTTAACACACTCATGGTATTCTTTCAATAAGATAAAAGCATTACCACAAGATTTCAAACAATCCCTTGGAAGCTTGAAACTGAAATGTGCGTACTTTACAGAAAATGAAATTTCCCTCCATCGTGGGAACACATACTCATTTGTTACAGTACAGTTTCTGTAGAAGCATCTTTTTCTTCTCTTTGCACAGCACCTTGCACAATGGGCTCCTCAATGCTAAGGTAATATAAATAAATAATATATGGGGGTCAGATAAGGAAATGCAAAAAAAGGAAGACAAAAATGCAGAACAGGTGAAATTGACTCTTACCAACCAGGGCAAGGTCTTTCCAATAAGAGACAGTTTCATGTTTGAAAATGAAATGCAAGTCCAGGTCATACATGATTTTTCATTGTTATAGTTTAATAAAATTGAACAAAAAACAAAGTGAATCATATTTAGAGTATGACAGTGCATTTTGCTCTCAATGCGTCACTTGTGATTCCACATTTTGAATGTCACTGAAATTTATGCGTATTCCAACCTAAGGCCAAAACCAAAAAGGCAATGAACAAGTCCCCTTTACATCAAGCCTCATATGGGGCATTTCAGTGATGGAGGAAGTAATCTATATTAACATTCTGCATGCACTAGGATAATGACCTGTTGATGACAGTGGTTATCAACAGGCCCTCCTCAACAATTTATTGAAAATTGTTTGGTTTCTAGTGTAATAGTAGAACCACTGGTAGGACCAAATGGTTTTCAAACCACCATTACAAAAAACATACAATTAAAAGAGGCCAGCCATACTTTGGACATGGTAGTGTTGCAGGTTTTTATTCATCTTGATGTCATACTATAATATTTTCAGTTGCTCCTCTTATACCCACATTACAACATTTGTACATTCTCCTGCATGGAGGACTTGAAGGTGCTCAAGGCCATTGGGCCAACCTAGGCTCATGTTTAAGGACTTGAAAACTTTCAACATTGACATTGCAAGCTGGGAAGAAGCAGCTACCAACAGGCTACGCTGGAGGGCTGTGCTGTACCAGGGAGTCGAAGAGGTTGAAGAGAGGTGGGTGAGAGAGAAGAAAGCGGGGAGAGTAAAGAAAAAAGGACAGCAGGCCTCAAGGACTAACAGTGCACTAGCTTCATCTTCCAGCCCTTCACTTTATGCCTGCATTATCTGTTGCAAGGACTGTCATGTGAGAATTGGGGATTTTAGACACGTATAATGCTGTAACACGGCAGATGGTAACTGAACTGCTTTGGCATTTACACCACTGTCCTTCAAGACAGACTGCTGCCATTCATTCACAGCATTTGTTCAGTTACATTAGTTAACCTTGAACATGAGATTATGCTTACAACTGTTTGTTTTAAATCGGAACAAAGCTCTGCAATAGTGTGGCGCTAGAAATTAATGACATTGTTATAAGTGTCATATTTAATGATCTTCCCCCAGCTTAACTTTGTGTGCTTCACCTCTTATTTATGTAACCATCAAGAACTCGTCTTTTACATGTTTAGTTCCTGTTGACAGAATCTTGCCTCAAATAATCTGTGACTCCTTCAAAGTGAGAGGGGAGGGTGTGTGTGGGGAAGGGGGAGGGGGGCGGGAAGATACCCAAAACAAAAAAACCCAAACATTTTTTTAAAATGTAAAGATTATATAGTAATGATTTTTATCTGGGGAGACTTTTCATAGCTTGATTTTATAAAATAATGTAGAATAATGTAAGTGGTTCAGGCCCAACAATTAGGAGTGTTTTTGTTTCTCCCAGTCTCCCTAAGCAAGTAGTTCTGTTGTGACTTACTGTCATCTCTTCCCCTGTATTGAGAGCAGACATAGTTAATCCATTGAGTATTGTGTCTGAGGGCTGCTTCTCTCCTTCTACTTCCTCCTTCCTAACTCTGTTGGCTTTTACAGCTTCCTGCACATTTGACTAGGAAAAGAGGAAGCCAGTAAAGTTTCAGTTGCTTTTGTAAGTCTCTCCCTATATCAATAGCAGTTTCAATTGTAAAATATACCTTTGCTGGAAGGCATTAACAGGAAGCATTTCTGTAATGATGCCCAGTGGATTTTTCCTTTTATCCTCACGGCATTATTTCAATGTGAATGAATCTGCAAATGTCTTCTTTCTAGATCACTTCCCCCCCACTGGAAACATATGCATTCTACTTAATGCTTATAGCCAGGATCGCAGGGAAGTCAATGGGAATCTTTCCATTGATTTCAATATGCTTTGGATCAGGCCCCAAATGTACTGATTTATCATTTTCTAAAGAGCTCAATTCTGCAATCCTTAACAAGAGGAACCCTTATTCTCACAAGCAGACTCATTACACTCAGTGGAATTACTTGCATGAATATGTGCTGCAAAATCAGGCCCTAAGTGTATCTTTCACTTTGTTTATTTTCTTCAGGATATCCGCAATATACAAGACACCTTGCATGGAATTATGCTCTGTAACTGAGAGTAAAATCTAACATACTTTAGCATGGCCACCCAAACACTACCAGAGAGGCACTAGTTAAAAAAATAAAAGGAGAAAAAAGGTAGAGAATTCTTAATGTCACAGAAACACAAATAATTGTTGTCACAATGATAGTTGAGATTCTAAAATACAGTGAGAATGTTAATGTATTTGCATGCAAGGAAACGCTTCCCTTTTCTTTATTTTTAAGATCATATAAAATAATGGTAGTTTTAGATTTTCAAACACTGGGCAACAGGCTTCCTAAAAAAGAACAACTGCTAAATAGGTACTCAGATTCCTTCATTCCTTTGTTGCTTATCATGTGAAAATGCTGCATTAGAACACATTTTGAATGTGTCTAATGTTTTTTGTAACCTTCAGATCCTTCAGTCTTACAGGCTGATGATCCGTGAAGTTAAGACAACTCTGAAGCAACTTGCTTATTTTAAAAATAGCTACATACATTTTATAGGCTGAATACAGATATCTTTCACAGATAGAAAGCTCTGTGCTACTAGGTAGTATTTTTAGAAACAGGATGCCGCATACCTCAGCCTCAAGAAGAGAAAAACCAACTTATTAAATAAGCTTTAAATACTGACTGCCTTACTTCTATTCCTTTGACGGATTTAAATACAAATTTACAAATCTTGAAGATTATTTCAGGCAGATTATATACTGAGCCTTTTTATATCACATACAATAAATTGTAAAGTAAAGAAGACACACACAAGAGCCATAAAAGAAAAAGTCAAAATAACTTCAACACTTGAGCCAAACATAATAGCGTGAACCATCTCTCATTTCTAAGCTCTTCTTTCAAATTGCAGAAGGGGATAACATGCATATGGCATAACGACTTATAGCCCCAGTAACTCAAGCCCTAAAGAACACCACCACTCTAAAACATGTGGATTAAAATCTGTAAAGTTTTAAAAGCAGTGCCTTAGTTCTAGAATGCTGTGCACTGGGGCTAATGCCCTGACAAAGGCTAGACACTAACTTTTACTGCTGAAATACCAAAAGAACCAAAAACAATCATTTAAAGAGTGAAGTATACCTTAGAAAATCATGCCGTTTGTTAGAGCAGACTGGAGCAGGCTGTGAGCTCTGTGCCCACCAGCCCCTGAAATAGGTACCGCCATTGCCTCTGTGCAGCACTACAGCTGCTCTGTTTAGTATGCTTTTTCTAATCTTTGGGGCACACGTCCCATTTTCAGGCTACTTAAGTAGTCCCGGCTTGCTGCCAAGTAATTAACAGCCAACAGCTACAAAACACAGAACAAGCAGTAGCTCCCTGGGAACGTCTGCGGCACCAACTCAGAAATATAAAGAACTCAAGCTGCAAACCTCACAATAATTCCAGTACTTCCTGCTTTTGACCTGATTGGAAATACCATAAGAATAGCCTCATATGGCTGATTTAAGCACATTTAGAGCTTCCTGTGAAACCATTCAGTTGAAACCCTTCCTGCAGTCTCCTCTACTAAACTTGCCACAGTGGTGCCAGTTTTGATGTGGACATTTTCTATGAAGAGTTAGCCCACCATATCAGTTTAATGATCATCATTAAGGAAGTAAGTCATATTCACATAAGTATTGTCTTGGATTCAAAAGGAAAATTAAAACAATCTCTTCTGCCAGAGAATAGTTTTGCTGTTCAGATACTCACTTTCAGGCTGAATGTTTTGAATGAAAGAATTGGTGCTAATTTACTCTGCTTAAATTGTATTAAATTGTCAGGTTGACATACATAATAGAAGTCCAGAAAAGACCAAGGCCAATAGTTAAACGATTTTACTTTGTCCACTCTCCCTGCACTTGTCCCAAAAAAGTACTTATTTCATCACATCAACCAGTATTGACACACATCACTTGATTAATTCCCAGACTGGGAAACCTTTGAAGTTATTTTTTGATACAAAGACTTTGATAATTGCTTATTGGAAGCATTATGCAGGAAAATCGCTGAAGTGTTATGTGACATTTTAAATTACTTTCTTGTCCTGGTGTTTATAGTATTCCTAAAATAAAGAATAAGAACTGCACACAAAATCCCATGCTACTGAAAAAAATGTGCTGAAATAAGCCTCCTTGTAAAGTTACCAGTGTTTCATGAAGGCAAGTGCCTGTGTGGGGTTTGCCAGAGCCCATGCAGCAATTACCGTGGCCTGTCCGGGAAAAGTCCTCAATCCCCCAAGCCGTTCTTTCTGCAAACGGCCTCCTTCAGTTTATAAAATTAAAACTTCTAAACCTTTGGCCAGATAAAAAAGGCAACTTAAAACCAACGATTGTTGCCAACTCACAATATTTGGAATTTTTCTGAAAGCTCTAGTATTTCATGGCAGCTGCACGAGGGTACCCACTCTAGATTCCCAGCTCCTCAGCCATCCCTTCTCTTGGGCAGAGACCCATGTCTCTCTCCCTCCTGCCTCGGGATTTTTTCAAGCTACACAGTTTTGCCTACCTACACCGTTATATCCCCAGCAAGCTGCTCTGCCCCAACAGTCCAGCATCTGCACTTTGCTTTCTCCTCGAAGGTTACGAACAGCTGTAATTGCCAGCAGTGCAGTCACAGGTCTTTATAAGCAAGCACATTTATTCTTAAGATGAAAGCATTACAGAGAAAAATATTAAAAACAGAACATATCCTATATGCATGCTAATAGCTTACCAGGAGTCACCCATAGTTTTATGCAGCCTTCCTTCCAACCCCTCCTAGGAAGGATTGGGGCCCTCCTTGAACAGAAGGTCCTGTCTGTTTTCTGGATCAGAAGGAAGGGCCTGAATCAGTTTAAACTCAGGCTATTTATCCAAAAGTCTTTCTGTTTCAGTTGATTGCTGGAGAATCCAGATTGGACTAGTATAGGAGAGCCTCTCCAGGTGGTGGTGCTTTCTGGAGATATTACCACCTGAGTGCATTTGGTGAATCACTCCCACTGTTCTTAGCTCCTGAAAGAACTGTGGTCACTTTCTTTTCTACTTGCAGCTTCTTCCGTTTACTCAGACATGAATGTCACAACGTGGTAGTATTGATCCTATCAGTGTTTTACAGTGAGGTCTCCCCCTGTGTGTGAAGTTCTGTCCTACTTTCACGACTTCTGCTTTACCTCTAGATCCCAAGCAACCTAGCTGCGATGCGGCACAAGCCCAAGAAAATTCAGCCAGCTGTTAACTGAGGCCTCTTAGTATCACTCAGGGAAGGTTATGCTAAATTCCCTTGTGGAATATAAGAGTCCATTTAATATTTGCCCTTTCAAAATCAAGACTCACAAACTACATCCATCCAGTTTGCATTCAGACTACCGGTGCATTGGTCATATTTTAGCCCAATGTGAATTGAAATGGTCAAATAATAAACTCCTGAAAGAGAGAGAGAAGGATAATGATATGAAAACAGAAGCTAGGATAGCACTGTTGTAACACAGAAATCCACGCTCCTCAGCAATGTCAAACTAGCATGGCTAGTTTCCTTATTTAATATTGATCGGTTTCTGTAAACTGAAAGGCAAGGATTGTCCATCACCAACTGTTCTATCACACATCACTCAGATGACAGCTAACCTTAAAGAACTGTGCTGCTAAAACACCAGGTGAACAGAATTTGACCACAAAGCCACCCTTGGAATGTTTTCCCCTCAAAAAGCAAAAAGTGTATGCATGTTATATACAAAGGCCTTGCACAATACAATCAATCATTTACTTCCAACATACAGCTGTGATCATCCTGCCTACTTCCTTTTTGCAGTAATGTTTTACAATACAACTTTACGAAGCATATTCTTTCACACACATTGTGTCCCCAAAACATGTTGGTGTTAGATATTACCAAGTGGTGGTGGTGGTGGTGATGGTGGCGGGGGGGGGGGGGGGGGGGGGGGGATACACAAAACCAGAGAGGAAAAAATTTAGGGAGAAAGGTTCTTGCATCCATCATGATTCAGGTTGCCGTATTTTAAAGACTCCCAAAAAGAGAACACTGCTGGAAGGAGAAGGAGGGGAAGATACACACCCCTCCTGCCACTCCAACTGTGTGTACTGGGAAGGGTATTTGGAGGGCACAGGCAAGGGGGGGGGTGTGTACTGGGAAGAGATATTTGGGAGTGCAGGGAGCTGTATGGGGGTGTGGGAGGGCTGTGTGTGTGTATTGGGAAGGGTATTTGGGGGGTGCACTAGGAGATATATTTGGAGTGCAGGAGGGGGAATTTGGGGGTGTGGGAGGGGTGTGTGTGTACTGAGAAGGTATTTGGAGGTGCTGGAGGGGGTACTACTCTTGAGGTGGGGGGCAATGTTGCTCCTTGTCACAATGGCAGGGCGGCTGGTGCCAGCCTAAGATGCAGCATCAGACTGTCAGTCAGCGCCTTGCAGGCCCCTGTGGCTGCAGGGGAAGGGCCAATCAGGAAGCGGACCGAACGGGGCTCTTTCTGAGCTCCAGTCCTTGCTCCATGAAAATCCCTGCATCCAGACAGAGGACCAGAAAGAGAGGTCATGTCCAGTATGCTATGGTATGGACGTACAGTAACCCTAATCATGGATGAGATTGCATGAAGGTACAGAGAAGGTAGCACACCCAACCATCTGAGGCAGTTGGGAGAGAATCAAGAGATCAGTTCTGTGAGTGAAGACACAAAATCAGAAAGATCTAAAACATTCTGTGCATGCACACGCACGTGCGAGAACATGAAATGAATGAGCTGCCAGTGGAATTGCTGGATGTGTGTGACGTCACGCTGTGTACCTGTGGAAAAGGTGGGCACCAGCGAAGTCAGGAGAACTGGGCTTGTGGTGGATAGACCTGCAGAAAATGGAGTCATGAAGAGTTCGCTGCATAGTTGGTTTATCCCAAGTTTCCTCAGCATACTGCTATCAAAACCCCTGATCAACCACAACTCCAAGCACACACAAATTCTCTCTTCTCCCACCTCTGCCAACTGGTTTTGTGCTTTTCAGAACAGACAAGGGAGTTGAGCTTTACAACACTCCCTCTCAGAGATCTATTGCATCTCTAATTTTGGATTAGATTTCATTTAAAAAAAATTATTGTAAGCTCTTAGGGTCAGAGAATGTTTATATTTTATGTCCTGCACAGTGAGCATTTATTAAGGCTATAATTATAATGCAACTAATTTTTTAACACTCTCCCTTACTGCAAAGCCAGTTAGAAAACTAAGCATATAGTACCGTAAGTGACCATTGCAAGACCATAGATAACAAATTACTTGGCAAAGCAAACTTGTTTCTCCCAAATTAAGAAGGTGTGCCTATTTTCATAAACCACTGAAAAGATAAATATTTCAGACTCAATGCTGATTTATAGCACCATACCCTCGGGACCTTTCAAATGTAAACAGAATTCTTGCTGTCAGCTCAAACCAGAAACAGAAGGCACTTAAATATCTACAAACTCAATGGAAACAACATTTTTGCATAGTGAATTAGCCAAACATTCCAAGAAAAAAAAAAAACAAAAACTACAAGCCGATTAGTCAGTTAAAACAAAAGGTTCCAAATGTATTACACAATCAAGCAGCTGAATTTGTACTGTGTTTATACTTCTAAGGCACCAGATATAAAACTTTGTTCTTCATTTGTCTTTGGACTAAAACAATATTAAATATTCTGCAGGCAACAACTCAAATCATAAGAGTAACAATCAACAAAAAAACAATTAAAAAAATCCAAACAAACCAGCCTTACCTAGATCAAAAGACATGGTTTTCATGTATGCAGAAACCAAATTCACTCAAATGCTGCTGTATGCACCAGTAATCGATTTCACAATGGTAATGATCATATGACAGTTTCACATATACTCCATTTACAAGTTTTGTAGACCACTGAGCAGGAGTTCTAATCTGTATATACTGAAAGTTTACAATTCAAAGACATAGAATGTAATACGCCCCACCTCTTTGAAGGCATGCCTGTTTTATCTGAGACAGAGTGTGTGTGCAAGGAAGCAAAACTAACCAGAGAGAGAAAGAGAAAAAGAGAGAGAGAGAGTCAGTCCCTCAGTCAGATATTTTATTCCTGCTCAATAGGCAAACAAGGGAATCAACTTATGTAACCTTCAAACTACAGGAGCAAAGCACAGGAACACAGTAAGTTGTTTTCATTGAATGATTCAGCTATTTTGGAAGTTTTTACAACTATGTTAATTCCACCCTGTATAAAACAGCAAGGTTAAATAATAAAATCAGTAGCCCTTTCCTCCGGTTGGTACTTACATTTCCAGGGCTACTAAGTGATTTTTGTTTCCGATATTCCTTTCACTGTACAAACATAGTGTGTTTAAACTGCTTCTTTGAACTAAAGTAAACATGATGATTACAACTCTAGAGAAGAGGTATAGCAAAAAAGACTGCATTATATAATTTATTCATAAAATGGTAGTCTTTTGGTGTAGACAGAATGGGTACAACTCATTGGAATGAATCCAGTTTAAAAATAGTAAAACAGTGATTGGGGGTACAATTTACGGTGTCAGTTTTGGTTGGCGTATTCCTGGAGGTTTTGTTACAACATAATCTGTAATTAAAGATTCATCTTCAATTCCTGGGGATTCTTGGACGATCCTGGAGATTTGGCAACCCCAGGTTACATATTTTAGTGGCATCTCAAAAGCCTGCGTGTCATGCTGCAGCATAATGAGTTGCTAAAAAGTCCAATTCTTGAGCAACAGACCTTGCCACAAATACTGCAGATATAAGGTGCAGGCAGGGTCAGGGGATGAAGCCATCATACTGTTAGTGCTTGAGGCCTACTGTACTTTCCTCTTCGCTCTCCTCTCTCAACCACCTCTCTTCTCTTTGCTTGGGGGTAAATAAGAGATAAATCACAGTCAACTCTGAATCGTGTAAATGCAAATCATTTTACAAAAGTAAACAGGATAAATTCACTGGAAAGAGTAATATTACTCTTTACATACAAACTGTTGAAGTTTCCTGAGTCTAGTTTGCTAAGAACCCCCCTCCCTTACCTTCACGACCTATTGATATTTTAGGACAATGATTCTCAACCAGGGGTATGCGTACACAGAGATCTTCCAGGGGGCACATCAACTCATCTAGATATTTGCCTAATTTTACACCCTGAAATATGTTTTGCAGACTAAACAAACCAATCAATATATTGATGAACCCTTGGAGCTAACACTGGATAAATTTAAATAGGAGAACGGCAAAGAGGAGAGGCTGCCATTCCCCATCCCCG
Source organism: Emydura macquarii macquarii (assembly GCF_026122565.2). Classification (NCBI taxonomy): domain Eukaryota; kingdom Metazoa; phylum Chordata; order Testudines; family Chelidae; genus Emydura; species Emydura macquarii. The sequence continues at coordinate 7,102,379 of NW_027133667.1, forward strand.
AGGTTCTAAATGAGAAGCCCAAGGCCTCCAGATGAACAAATACTGCTGGAAATTAAAATAAAAGGTAACTGAAACACGACCAAGTACCAAATTTAGCACCACATTTGCAGATGAAGCGAGGTTCAGCGGTTAGCTTGCTGGTTTGGGAAACCTGTGTTCATTTCTTCATATTGCTCATTTGGATTTCAATAGTGACGAATGGCCCTACCCAGGTCAGGAGCCCATTGTGCTTGGCCCTGCAAACACAAACTGGAACAGTGTTTCTCAACCTTTTAAGTAGCAAGTACCCCCTAACTTCTGAACATTTTAATAAGTACCCCAACACTCAATTTTCCACTCTGAAAATTGCAGTCTTTTTCCCCTTTACCGCTGGACGATTATTTCTCATGAAGCTGGAGAGTTCTGAGTTCTGCAATGCTGTGTGGCTGTGACAGATCTCAAAACTCCTGCTGTTTCTCTTCTCATTTCTCCTCCCCTTTCTCCATATAGGACAAAGGTCAACACCAGCCAGTTACTATGGCCTGATGGTGGGGTCACATGGTGTTCTCCTCACACAGGCGGGAACTTGTGAGGTATGAGCAGGCACCAGCAGCCCACCAGAGCGGATAGCAGCGCTCCCCATGGCTGTCCCTGGGGGATGTGGGCTTGGGGCAAATCACACTGTGTGGACCCCTCTTAACATTTTTATATCTGGGCCTGTCATAGTTGTCAATTAAACTGCACAGCTAGAGCAGTGAAATTGACAAGTAAGCCTGTGGGTAGAAGCCCAGCTCCAGGACTGGGCAAGCCACTGGGCTCTCTGCCTGGCTTTCTGGGCACCGGGCTTTGAGCCAGGGTGGGGAGCTGCTGCCTGGCTGCCAGCCTCGGAGGTGGGTGACTGCTCCAAGCTGGGGCGGAGGAGGCTTCCCTGGAGGGCCCCAGGGATGTGGGCAGGCAGCAGGCAACTGCTGCCCATCTTCAAGCCAGGGTGCAAGAGGCTGTCGCTGATCTCAGAGCAGAGGTACGGATGGTAGCCACCCAGCTGTGAGCCCAGCTCGCAGGGTGCGGGAGGCTGGGACCAGGTGGGACGCGGGCAGCTGCCGACCGGCTTCCCAAAAAACCAGTGGCGGCTGCCCAAGCCAGCGGCTGCCGCCCAGGACTACGGCAGCTGCCATCTACCTTCCAGCTAGGAGGTGGAACTGGGCTTGAAGCTGGCAGCTGCCGCCTGCCTCCCCCAGAAGCCAGCAGCTGCCACCTGCTTCCCAGCTGGGACCGGGTGGGAAGCAGGTGGCTGCAACCTGGCTTCCCCAGAAGTCAGCAGCTACCGCTCGCTTCCCTTCACTGAGTTTTTCGCCGCGTACCCCCTGCCTGCGTCTCGCGTATGTAGCACAGGTTGAGAAACTATGCACTAGAACATAGTTCCTTGCCCCAAAGAGCCTATGATCTAGCAGACAAAAGAGATACAAGACAAACCACACAAAAGCAATTGCTACAAGTAGAATACAATTTGTTCTCCATTTCTGGTATGTAAGAAACCCCTCCCTGCTGACCTCCAGTGTCCAGTTTCTTCATATTCCTGGCTCAACCTGACTGTCCTCCCTACGCCCTTCTCCCCCCACAAGAAAACATTCAGCCTAGTTTTCAGAGACTCACACGAAACCAGGAAAAATCTTCCCCAAGTGTCTGAAGGTGGCTCTGTGCCACTTCCCCTCCTCACAGTGTGAGGGGGTGGTGGAGGGAGGGGAAAAGGAGAATCCCTTGCTCATTCCTGCGTAGTCCACACAGCCCAAGCCTACCCCTGCCCCAGTGTCCTGGCCCTTAACCACTTCCTCTCCTCACACAGTGTGTGCGCACACATGGGAGGTGGGGGAGGTGGAGGGGTAGGAAAGAGTGAGTCCCAGGGTCAATATCTGATCCACCAGAGACTTCCTGTGGGCAAATGACTCAGAGTATGTATACACAGCCCGTGAGCCACATGAGACTCTCAGCCTGGGTCAACAGACTCAGGCTAGTGGACCTTGCACTAGTGCTCTAAAAATAGCTGTGTAGACAGCATTTTGAAGTTGTGTCTCAGGCTAGATCTTGGGCTTTGGGCTCAGCTATGCCTCAGCTTCCCATCTGGAAAAGAAGGGTAATCGCTCTTCCCTACCTCAAAGGGTTGTATTGGAGGATAAACACGTTAAAAATTGCAAGGTGCTCAGATAATATGGAAATGGTGCCATATAAGTACCATAGACAGAGACTGATTTTACTGACAAAGGTACCATCAACAATCTATTCTGAAATCCTGCAAATTACAGGTCATATATTTACATAGTAAGCTACTATTCAGTAAGAGAAAGGGTTGCAGAATAGAAAGATCTCCTCAATTAAACAGTCAGAAAAGAAAACAGACTAGCAGCAGTCTGCCTACTAGCTAAGGGACAGAACATGACCGTCAAAGATACTTGGGGAGAGAGGGGGAGGAAGTACAGCTGAGCAATCTCTTCGCCAATGAGTATTTGCTTTCCTAGAAAATCTCTTTAGAGCACTCTGACCTTCAAAAGGCAATGGATGACAGACTGCGCAAGCTCAGGAAAGCCCTGAAACCTGGAGTACTCTAGAGCATATTATTGGAAATTTCTTAATTTTACCAGCTATCACAACTGCATTTTCTACAGCACATAGAAAGTATCTCCAAGTGCTTTTGCAAAGCCAAGTGATACACAGGAGTTAAAAGAATTGTATAGGAACATGCAGATTTTATTTTACTTTCAATAGCAGCCTGACATTAGAACTGATTTTGCTGGAAGCGGTAATTGAGCTTCCCGCAAACCTAAAAAACTCGTACAACTTTCAAAATACATAGCTGGCCTTAAAAATCGTAGTAAAAGATCAACTGTTTTATCCCATATGATTAGACAGCAGATAAAGGGATATGAGGGATTTAAAATGGCTACAATGTAGGTCATCTCATTAAATTTATTCCACTGGTGTTTAACTGACATTACATTCAGCATTCCTTATTCTAGGCAAGGATTTACAAACTATAAAACTGACCATGCTGATATAGTAAAATATTGGTGACTTCACTAGAAGCATATTGGGCATAGATGCAAATATAGCATTAAAGTCTTCAGAGTACCATGCCTGTTGAGCAACTGGGATAACACTATTTCTTTGGGTTGTACAGACTATGTCATCAGTTACATTTCTCACAGAGTTTCCTTGTTTGCCATGCTAAGATCAGACAGAACTGTCATGCTAGGGGGAAATCATTTTCCCCAAAATTATCATGCTATTGGGAAATAATTTTGGGAAAAATTGTCAGTACAGAATCACTGCCAGTTTAAAGAGCTGTAAGGAATTGAAGAGTAATAACAATTTGATTAAATTTCTCTATCTATACAGAAAATAGAATGCCACAAAATGAAATCTCAGTAATTCTGGTTAAAATGAATGATTTGATTACTGGTTAAGAAGAGATGTTTCTAAAATGGATGGTTTTATGTATATTTAATTATTCAAAATAGAAAATATACATCAAATATAACAGTACATTGTTGGCTCAAGGATATTCACAGAACATACTTGAATTCCATGGGAGTTTGTTTACCAATACAAATTGAAGCCACTGGCTAATCAAGTGCACCCTACCTCATCACTCCAGGAATTGAAATGAAACATCTTGATAAAATACTTGGCACTTCTGTTTTGCCTTCCATCTGAAAATACTCTTCAAGCCATAAATAAGCTTCACCAACACCCTGTGACTCAGTTCATTATTCTGCCCTTTCTGCAGGTGATGGAAGTGAGGAAGAGAGAGGCTAAGTGACAAAGTCAGTGCTAGAACAAGGAACAGAACTCAAGTCTCTTTATGCCAAATCCTATACTTTTATCCCAATGATTCTCCTGCTTCATACTGAGTTTCATGTTTAATTACATACATCATACTACAGCACTTATCTGTATGAATATGAAAACAGGAGTATAACAACAAAATTTCAGCACCACACAGTTAAGGAGGTGTACGTTCCATGCCTGTTGTGCCTGAATGAATGAAGCAAAATAGACCAAACTATGAAGCAAACTGTCATTTAAGTGAAACTTCATTAAACCCTGTGGACTGCTTTGTCTATCTGGCTGAGTTGCTTTTAGCCTAACTCCCCATGTTCCCCATTCCACTGGTGATGTGTCAATAATAGTCCCTCCAGGGAACATAAGCCTTCTGACTCCAGTTCCATGGATTATGATACATTTGCCCTATTTTAGGAATATTTTAAATACAAACATTAAAAACATAATTGACACCCAGGACCTCTCCCAGTGTCCCTTTGGCCCAAGGCTTCTAGCACATAGCCCAGATGGAATCTTGTCTTTACCAGACTCAACTGGTTTCAGAGTCTTTGAGATAGTTTGGTCTCCTCAGCAGGTGATCATCATGGGATGCCTGTCTCCACAGCCACTAAGCCCTGGTCTACACTTTCCTGGAGATTTAGTGGCAGTCAACGGGTGTTAACGCAAGCTACACAGAGTAGCTTGCGTAACTCCCGTCGACTGCTGTACTTCCATTCTGCGTAGTGTCTTCACTGCACTGCGCCACTTGAGGAGGTGGTTTTACTATGTTGGCTTCCTGATCGATTGAGCGGTCTACGCTGACCGCTCAGTTGATCCACAAAGATCGATCTGGCAGTGGCGACTTTGCCGCTGTCGGTATAGACATACCCTAGGTCTTTTGCAGACCTGTTGTACTCTAGTGCAACATTTCTCCATTTGTGCACCACGGCACACTGTTGTGCTGTGGAATTTTTGGGGGGGAAATCACTTGTGACTGGGGAAAAAAATCTCATTTATTTTAATTAGTATCAAAACCAAATGCATTTTGTGCTGTTGTTCTTCAAATGTACGTGAGACAGATGACACATCATGCTACGCTCAAATGACCTTGCCATATGCATCATATCATATATGGCAGCCGTGTTTTCTTATCAACTGTTGCATTAAGTGATGAATTTTGAATTGAAGTCTTGAAAATGGACAAATATTTGAAGAAAGTAGATGTGGAGGTGCCAGAATCTATCAGTGATGAAGCTGAACATGCACATAAGAAAGTCAAAGTGGTGAGCTGATGCTACTGTGAGAGTTATTTGCTATTTGGATTTTTTGTTTACAGGTGAACCATCTTGCTCTCTTCCACAATGTCTCAAGTGTTGGGAGAAACTCTCAAACCAAGCAATGGGGCCAAGTAAGTTAAAACGACACCTTAAAAGCAAACATCTGTCTCTTACAAAAAGGACAAAATTTTTCTGAGCATTTGAAAGATCAGAATGATGTTTCTGAAATCAAAATGATGAAAGACTAAACTGTTTCTCATTAAGCACAGGAAGCAAGCTACTTGGTCGCATGCAGTGAAGGCAAAAAAGCCACCTACAATTACAGAGATGTTAATTTTATCAGCATGCAAAGAAATTATGAAAGTAATGTTAGGTGCAAATGTAGTCAATGAATCACAAAAGTTCCCCTTTCAGATAATACAATAAGTCATCACATTGATGACGTTAGCTGACATTGAGACTGTGCTCTAAGAAAGTCAAATCAAGCAGAAAGTTTACACTAAAACTTGATGAATCAACAGATATCAGTGGTCATGCTCAACTCTTGGCTAATGTCAAGCACAAGTTGACAGAGATAGTATAAAAGAAAATTTTTTATTTTGCAAACAGCTGCCAGGTCATATGACTGGAGAGGCACTCTTCAGGGTGACAATGACCTTCCCTGAGGAGAGAAAATTTCATTGGAAAAATTGTTCTAGAGTTTGCACAGATGGTGCTGCTTCCATGACTGGCAAAAATGAAGAGGATTGTAAGCAAGGTCAACAAACAAGAAACCCTGATGTGCTGGTGATCCACTGTTTCCTGTGCGGTGAAGCTCTCATGGCCAAAACACTTCTTTATGGTTGGATGGAGAAGTAAAGATAGTGAACTTAATAAAAATTATGGTCCTTAAAATGTTACCTTTTTTCGCTGTTGTGCGAGCAAATGGGAGCAGAACACCAATGTTTATTTTTGCAAACAGAAATATGCTGGCTTTCCCATGGAAAGTTCTCTGTACAAGTTGAGAGAGGAGTTTAAAATGTTCTTAGCTTTGAAGGAATCCGCATACAGGGTGTGGCTAATGGCCAGCTTCCCTCCCGTGGGTCTCGCACCTTCCTGCTTGTAGTGGGCCAGGAAGTTGCCCGTCACCCCGTCTTCCCAGGGGAGGGGGTAGGGACCCGGGCCCACCCGCTCCTCCGGGTCCCAGCCCAGGGGCCCTATGAGAAGCAGCTATGTGCTGCTGGTACTGCTTTCCAGACGGCACACACTTCCCCTGGGCTAATTTTCCCCCTCCTTCAGTCCTTCTGGCTTCTTGAGCCGGTACCTTCCTCCTCACTGCTCCACCACAGCGCTCTGCTCTCCAGTCTGTTCCTCTGCACAGCTCCGTACTCCTATCACCACAGCTCAGCACTCCTATCAGCACAGCACAGCACAGCACAGCACTCCTATCAGCACAGCACAGCACTCCTACTTCCTCCAGCTTGTGCCCTGTGTGTTTGGGGCGGAGCCCTTTTATGAAGTACCTGGCTGATCCTTAATCAGCCTCAGCTGCTCCTAATTGCCCCCAGTGGCTCTGAGTTAGTCAGCAGGGAACAAGGCCCGGAGCATTCTGGGGCTCACATAACTCCCATCCAGCACTCTTCTACTGCCTTCTGCCTTCACCATATCACAACGGACTGGATTGCTGGTATGGCATGGTGTGCAAAACTTGCCTGCACGTCTGATCTATTCTACCACCTCAGTGAGCTGAACAAGAAAATGCAAAAGGAGAAATGAGAATCTTTTCTCCTTCATGGATAAATTGCATGGGTTTAGATCTAAGTAGCCTTCAGGTGTGAAAAAGTAGCAAAAAGGGCAATAGAAACGTTCCTGCTAGCAAATGTGGCACATCCTACTGGCAATATTTTGGACAAAATTTGACAATATGCATTTGGACTCATTCGGGTAGATGGGGGCAGACGAATAGCATGGTCTGATATTATTGGACATCTCCATTTTGTTGCCATTTTCAACAACATACCAGTGCGAGTTAAGTTTTTCAAACCTGACTTACATCAAAAAACAAACCAATAAAGCATCTGAGATCGGTGGAGCAAAAGCTCCAAATTGCAATATCAATATTTCCTGCCAGAATTAAATGGCTGCCCATCAAGGCCCGCTCAATCTTCTCATTAAAAATAAGTTTTGTTTTAATCATTTTAGCATGGGGGAGGAGGGGATGAGACGCACAAATCTGTTATTGATGTAATTGTGCATTAGATTGGAAAAGATTTGGGAAAAATTGCTTTCTCCAGTTATCGGCCATCACTGAGCAGTGTCCTCATCCTTCCGGTTGCAATAAGTCTCCCTCACCGGTATCAGAGTTTTGGTGAAAAATGACTGGCACTCCATACTTACATTTTACTTTGAGGGGTAACGGTTTCCCAGGGCTCCTAGGACAGCTATGAGGCTTGAGGCAGCGGCAAGCTTCAGAGATCTGTCTTGTTTCCCCGATAAGGTAAAAGTAACAATTTTACTTTTCTCCTATTATCATTCTCCTGCCTGGCCAAGTCTGTGTACAGCTCAAACTCCTTTTCTTATCAGTCCACCACTCAGTTAGCTTGTGTCTGCAAAATCAAGGGCTCCAGTGGACTGGAAACCAAGTTCCATGCTCATCCTGCCAGCTGCTGTACTGCAGAGATTTTACTGCTCAGACATTGTCACCACGTTTCATTGACAAAGTGTAAAGCCAAGTGCAATTTAAACTCAACAAGTGAAACTTTATTAAACCCTGTGGACTGCTCTGTCCATGTGGTTGAGTGGCTTCCAACTCAGCTCCCTGCTTTCTCAGTTCAACTAGCATCTCATCAATAACAGTCCCTCCAGGGAACAAGAGCCTCTGTCTTCAGTTCCAGTGTTCATGATACATATTTGGACACACTCCAGGAATATCTATGCAGTACTCAGGGCAGATTCTGATTTAAAAAGCCTTCTACCACTAAGCCAAGTTCTGCTTTCAGCTTTCTAATGCAGGATATAAAACATGGTGGGCCAAAGTCCATGCTGGTGTACACCCCATGCAACTGCATTCAAGTTATTTGTGGAACTGAGGTTTGATGTGCAAGATGATTCCCTGTACATGAGCTGTCACATTCTGCATCCACTGAAACCTTCAACAGCCACCTTTCAAAATCCATCATGTGAGACAAAGCCATTGCTCCACAAAAACAGTACTGCTGCAATCACCCAGCGTGCTACCTAAGTCTCTTTACACTAAGTGACCATTAATGCTATATTACGAAGTGTGTGTGGCAGGGGAGGGCTACCTGGAAATACAGACATTGAAAATTAATCTGAATTAAGAATGACAAAGGAAGCCAAGTTAATTAACGATCTGGCAGACTGGTGCTCTTTGATGAAGCTGCAGATAATATGTCATATGATTTTGAGCTTCATTACAAAATCTACATGGAAGTTTCACAACAAAGTATAAAATAGCTACTTGAATTCTGTATTGATGCACACCCAGGGTAATCCCACCGACTACAAATTAGTTCAGTTGACAGTGATTCCCTTGAGCAAAGGCTTTGTGCATTTACAGTGTGAATAATTGTTGCAGACTCCTTTCTAACATAACACATTATAATGTCCACTCATTGGGAGGAGGTTTGCATAGGATATTGCACCATAATATCAAGCTGCTGCAAGATAATGATTTTGCTCCACAGACCAAATCTTGACAAGACCCACCCCAAAGTGTAGCTCCAAGAGGCTGGCGAATGCAGTAGCTTGTCTCTCTAACGGAGTGAGCTGTTATGAGTGTTGAACACAGCAGTGCTCTGCTTTGAGAGTGCTTTTTCCCAGGGATAGACCCACACTTTCTTGCATCCCCTTTCCACTGGAACCTAAAGAGACACCGAGGGCTTCCCCTTGTACGGAGAAACCACCAACTGGTGTAAGGCAGGCATGATTGGCTCCATGCCACCTCCTCCTAGTCCCCCAAGCGCACATAGGGCATGCCAGGGAGCATCTAGGAGCAGAACAGGGCATGGCCGGAGCTCAAGCTGCTTCTGCAAACTTCACTGATATAATGGTTCTTATGGAGCTGGTATAAGTCTACTTAAGTTAGAACTGCTGCTCTAATTCACAGTGGTGGCCAACTGGCTACCAGCTGTTCCCAGGATCTGATGGACGTGAGGTAGACAGGGACATTAGTTTGCATCTTCCCACATCCCAGCATGACTAAGGATTGAGCCCCTCTTATCCTGTTGAAACTTATGGGTCTGATGGGGCACTACTGTTTTGCTGAATTTTGGGGAACTCTGCAATCAGTAGCAAAAAAACACTCTCCCTGGAAGGCCCATAGCTCTGAAACCTGAAAGCCAGAATGTGATAAAATCCAGGGTGAAACTTAATGACTTATCCGTTTGTCAATATTGTAATTCACCTCCTGACCATTATCAGGGGTAAGGTACACATATTTTAAGTGAATGTGATTCCAACATAGGAAGATTCTTTTAAGCTGGCAGTGTAATATAGCAATTGTCATTTAATAGAGTATAGAGCAGAGTACTGGAGACTCCATGAAGTAAATCTATGAAATCTAACCACACTATGTTATATATGTGCATGCATGAGCACACAAATGCAATTTGGTGGACTGGCAAATGTACTTTACTGTAATAATTACAATAATATGGTCAGAAGACCCTAGACTCCCACGAAAACCTACAATTAATAAAAGCTATGAGCAATTTTAAAATATGGCAACAGTAAAAATACATTTGGATTCACATGTAAAAAGGTACTGCGGCCCAGTGGATAGGCTACTGGATTGTGAGAGTTGGGAGACCTAGCTTCTCCTCCCAACTCTGCCAATGATCTGCTATGCCACCTTGGTCAACATCCGTGGCTTTGTTTCCTCTCCTACACTTTCTTTCTAGTCTATTTACATTGTAAGCTCTTTGGGGCATGGGCTGTCTCTTACTTCGTTTCTGTGTCATGCTTAGCTCAAAAGGGCCCTGATCTCAGAGCCTCTAGGAATGATCTGTAATGCAAAATAATAAAAGGTAATAGTCACGCTGTCCGGACAAGGGGGGCACTTGAGGTGTATTCAGGAGCTCTGATTACCCCCTTCTACACCAATCTCGCGTTGGGGGTGTTACACTGGCTGGATTAGGGGACGGGGCATTTGTCATATTAATATCAATATGTCAAAATCATAATAATTCATGGGAGATATGCCATGTCAAGTACTGTTAGAATGACTATAAAGTGCTAAGTAAGATGGTGATGTTTATATTCATGTGTTACGTGTGTAGTAGAAGTTTATGAATATATTTGATATATCTGTGTTTCAAATCATGCTGGCTGGGACACACCCCAGACAGAGAGGTGGCAGGACAATAGCCTGCTTAATGACCCATTAAGACACTCACAGATGCAAGGGGCCCAGGAAGAAACTAAAGGCATACCTAAAGAGTTACCAGGATTGGCCCTGGTGACTCTGGACTCCATTTTAGCTCCTGTAAGTTTCCACAGGCCGCATGGCCAGAGACAGAGGGTATATAAGATCAAACCACAGAAACCATTTTGTCTTTGTTTCTGTCCAGCTGCAGACACACACCTACCTCTGGATCTATTCACTTTGCAACTGAACTGAAGGACTTAGACCCATCCAGGTACTGGATGCGTACCAGAGGAACTGTACAAGCTTGCAACTCCACAATTCTCCTAGAAACCTGATGTATATGGACTTTGAATCATCTGTATGTATTTGATTTGCTTTGACCCTTTAACATTTCTCTTATGGTTTCTTTCTTTCTTTTTACAATAAACCTTTAGTTTTAGTTACTAAAGGATTAGCTGGCAGCGTGGTATTTTAGGTAAGATCCAAACTTATATTGAACTGGTACTGTGGCTGACCCTTTGGGGTCAGAGGGAACCTTTTTAGTAAAAAGCATAGAGTTTAAATAACTGATCTCTTTACTGGAACCAGTGCTGATTTGGGAGCCAGAAGCTGAAATGCAGTACAGGGGGCTGTGTGTGTGTGTGTGTACTGGCTTCCGTGGGGATTCAGAAGTGCAGTTTGTGGCTGGTTGGGAAGTCTGGCTTCAGTGCCACCCACCAATGTTGGGAGAATCTGCTCTCCTTTTACAGCCTGCCCTGACCTTGGCATTTTCAAGTAGCTACCCTCGGCACAGGATGGGTCACAGTAATGACTATCACTTTTCCGTTCAATTCCCTTTCACGTACCACCAACCTGTTAGATATTTCCCCTAGAGTGGAATGTTCCACATTTGTCCTTTACAGGGATTCTTTTAACTTTTTATTGAAGCCTCTGGTATTGGCCACCATTGAATAATGGACTACATGGACCACTCGGTACTACTGTAACAAATGGTCTACGATATTAACACTGGACAAGACAATTCCTATATTCCTATCCAAATCATACAAACAGGAACATTTATGGCAATTCAAGCATGTTTCTAAGAACTTAGTACATATAATAAAACTGTGCTACTTATTAGAAGTGAGTCCAAACTGCAACTCTAAATCCCACCCTCCATTTATATTTTGGGATGCAGGGGGAGAAAAGAGAACGAGACAGAGAATTTGGATTCAAATACCTGGGGCTTTTTCGTGAAGGAGAAAACGAAAACACAGAAGTTGACTTCTTTCAGCTGTAGTTCAGATGCAAAGGAATCATAGAAAACAAAAAATCTCAGTACAAATTGGATCTGCAATCACTACATCAGAGTTATTGAGCTAATACTCTTTTTTTGAGTGGAGCTACTTTGTACATCTTTCAAACTGTCAACAGAGCTTGTTAAGTGCTGCAGAGAGAAAATCATTTGCAGTGAGCAATGGTTTACTTAGACTGAAAGCTCTTTGAAGTAGGGACTGTCTTTTTGTTCTGTATTTTATACAGCGCCTAGCACAATGCGGTCCTGGCCCGACTGGGGCTCCTGGGCACTACCATGATGCAAATAAAAAAGCAAGTTTTACTGGTTTTACGAAAGCTGGCAATGATGCTACATATTCTTGTGCACCGTCCACAGGCACCGTATCTATTTACACAAAAACAGAGTGAGCACTCCTGCCACATTTACTATGCATGTTTTATTATTACTACAGAAACTGTTTTCTGCCATTTTAACATTTTCTCCTCCTGTACAAAAAATGGGAACTTGTGGTTCATTTGCTAATCCTCTCAAGCAAAGGAAGACGTTTCCCTTTATTATCTTGGGTTTAAAATTTGATCAAACTTGCAGGCTTTAACATTAGTGGTTTTTCCTAGTTAATAGCTCAATGTGTATTAGGCTTCCTCTTTAACCTAACCCTAATTTCAGAGAATTGCAAAACTGCTTTGTGCTTGTATTTCTGTTTTGCCAAAAAAGGGTAGCTATTATTCACAATGCTTGTCCATTCTATTATAGCAGCACTAGTGTGTGTTGATTAAATATAAACAGAGTCTGATGCTATACAGGTACCATTTACTTGAACTGTAAAGCTCTTTGGGACCATAGCTGTCTTTTGTGATGTGTGCTGTGTCCCTGACTGGGGCCCTGTAGGCACTACCACAGTACAAACAACAAAATATTGTTTCTTTAAGTATGTTTTAATCACTTACACACAAAATCATGACCTGCCCATATAACGCTGGGCAGGTGAATGAGAGGGTGGAATACCTTGGGTTACTGACGATTTGACACCTCCTTCATACAGCAGGTTAAGTCAACAGTTTCTGCCTTTAAAGCTCCACCATTAATTTAGATATGGCCACAAAACTAGAATTTGTATTTTAAGTGAGAGGAAATCATGAAAGCATATTTAAGTTAAAAATTTCAGTAAAAAGATGAGTTTACAACTAAGCTTTCCTCTGCAGTGCTGGAAATCAAAAACAGCACAGTAACAAACACCAACATGCAAGAACCTGAATGACAGAAGAGGCTAGATAGAAGTGCCAATAGCCAAAATAGTTTCTATGTCCAAACTGAGTAAAGTACAAAGAGCAAACATAATAGAGAAGTCAGATTACCACAACTGAAATTGTTTTAAAATGTAAGATGCTAATTTATTAGCAAGAAAGTGGAGACAAATTTTTCCTGCTCTCATAGCTTCACTATTTACAATAAATGAAAAGCAGGGTTAACGTATTTGCATGAAAATACAAAACAGCAAGCTGGTTCATTGCCAGGGCGTCCAAGGAGACAGACTCAGGTTTTGCCAGTGGGTAACAGCTTAGATTGAGTAGTGCATAAGGGGAACCATGTTAATTCCTACTGGTGTATAAGTGTTTTAATCAGGTTACTGCCTGCCTAGAAGAATTTTTTTCTTCAATAAGGAACTATGGCCAGCCAACCTCTATCCCTCAAACAACCATTCTGCAGTATCTCTTTGTAGTTTGATACTCCGCAATGTGAACTACAATATATACGCATCAGTGATACAAGGCACTTTTTTACTCAAAAGTGATTCTTGCCATGTAAAAAACGTATATTAAAAAGACAAAACACTAAGAAGGTAGAGTTCCCAAGCTGCTCCTCTCACAGTTACTCCCAAGGGAATTCTGCACCAAAAAAATTGAAAATTCGGCATACAGTATTTCAAAATTCTGCATATTTTGTCAAAACCACACAATAGAATCATGCCATTTTAGATTATTTTGGTAATTTATTTCAAAATATCTGTCAGCAAGTATGTCTGTAACAACACAGACAACAAAAACGATTCAAGAATTTTTTTTTGACAAACAAACAGATTCCTTACTAGGCATATTAGCACATCTTTATGGTTCCACAGAGCATATGACAATACTAATATTCCATGGATGTCAAGCACAGAAGACTTTAAGAGTACGTCTGCATAGCAAAGAAAAACCTGCAGTTGGCCTGTGCCAGCTGACTCGGGATCGCGGGGCTTGGACTGTTTCATTGCAGCGCAGACTTCTGGGCTCAGGCTAGAGGCGGAGCTCTGGGACTCTCCCACCCTGCAGGGTCCTGGCTTGGAGGAGTCTACACTGCAACAAAACAGCTCCGCAGACCAAATCCCACAAGACCAAGTCTGCCAGCACAGGCCAGCTGCGGGTTTTTCTTTTCTGTGTAGACATACTCTAAAGGGCAGCACATCCTTAGGAGTGAAGTGAGGTCATGATCTGGCACAGCACTTAAGTATATGCATGAAGTTCGGCACCTGAGTATCCCATTGAAACTAATGCTTTGGCAAATTAGGGCCTTGGTGACTGGCAGGGTTAAGTAGTACACAGCATGTCACTTTACAGTCACTGGACTAGAATTGAAATTGTTACTGACAATAGATTAGACGGGCAATGGGAGTAGAGACTCCAATGCAGCAGTGGGGAGTACAGGCCACTGTCTGCACAGAGGAGTAGGGGTGGGGGAAAAAATCACCCTGCAGCCTCCTTCCTCTCCTCCCAGACACTGTCAGGCTGCATCAACCCTGACACAGCACAAGGGCCAAGCCTGCCCCAGAAACACCCTGGAGCCCTGCCCTTCTGCCTCAGGTTGTGACACACTGCACCCCCATTTACACCCTTATGGTGTGATTGTGTAACATTCACTCTTATAGTGTAATTGTGTATTGTTTAATGCAAAGTACCTCTAAGATGTTTTTGAAGTGCTCATGGCATACTGAACATTATCGTTATAGTTGTATGTCCGTTGCAATGTCATGTGTATGGTTATGAAGCTTCACTATGTAATATTCCCAAATGTGTGTCTCATGGCTTGAGACAGATCTAGTCAAAACTCTACAGAGCTGAGAAGCAATTCGCATCTCATTAGGACTTGTATAGAACAACTCCGCTCAGCATTCCAGGAATAAAGGAATGGTCCAGTTGTCAGCAAACGAATCCACAAGGGACCACAGTGACTCAGGGCATGCAGAGAGCCACACACGGACATTGTTTGTCACCTGATCCTGATGGGGGAGTGACATTTTTTAAAAGGGAGGACGTTTTTGCTGTTCCTCTCTCTCTTCCATCTCCATCTCCAAACATCACCAAGCAACTGAAGTGCAGGGGGGAGCCTGGCGGAGAAGGAATCAAGCCAGCCTGTGGTGAGAATCATCTAAGACTGTAAGGTTGCTGAAAGTGTTGAGCTTAAAATTTAGAATGCAATTTGCCTTTTATTTACTTTTGATCAAATCTGACCTGCTTTCCTCTGACTTATAATCACTTAAAATCCTTCTGTACTTAATACATTTGTTTGTTTTATCTAAAGCAGTGCATGTGGTTTAAGCTGTGTAGAGACTCCATTTGAACTAACAAGGCAGGTGCGTATCAATTACTTTGATAAACTGATGAACCAATGAGCGGGCTGACCCAGGAGTGGGGGTTCACACAGCAGAGCAAGTGCAAGACGGGATCCAAGGGTGAGGGATTGGGGTGACACAGCAATACACCAGTCCAGACTGCAGAGGGGAACATCACACATGTGCACGGTGATAGTGAGCGAGAGGGACAGAGTCTCGCACAAATGCCCAGCACTGCCCCTCGATCCAAGCGTGGGGTAAGCAGGCTCAGCCCAGCAGGATCCAAGTGTGGAAAGGCTTAGTGTGGGGAGGGATCCTGGTGTGGGGTGGGATCCTGGTGTGGGGTGAGAGGCTTCTGTGTGGGGCAATTTGGGTGTGGGTGGCTCGGTGTGGGGTCCTGGTATAGGAGGATCTGGATGCATGGGGCTTGTTGGGGGGTTCTGGGTGCAAGGGGAATGAGGCCTAGCAGGGGGGGAAATCTGGGTGCAGGGGAGTGGGATTTAATGTGGTGGGGGTCCAGGTGTGGGGGTCTCAGCAGGAGGTGGTCTGAGTGAAGGGGGGGTCTTGATGCATGGGGGTTGGACAGATCAGGGCAGCTCCCCGTACAGTGACCCCTCTCCCCACAGCTGGGGAGTAATGGGAACAGGAAGTGTGCAGAGCCTCCTGCAGCCAGGGGATGTTCCTGGGGGTGAGTCTGACTGGCCGCAGGCCGTGCAGGGGAAGAGGAAGCCCTGTCTCCCCTACCTCCCCCTCTCAGCTCTGCCCCTCCCAGTCTCTGAGGAAGAGGGACAGAATCTTGCACGCATGCCCAGCCCAGTCCTGGAGGTGGTGATTTACATCTCTTCCAGCTGCTCCTATCACCCAAATCAGATGCGCCCGCTTGGGACAGCTGCACAGGAGGAGTGCATGACTCAATTATTCTGCAGGGAATGAGTAAATTCTGCGGGGGACATTCATTCTGTGCTTGTGCAATGGCACAGAATTCCCCCAGCAGTACACAATGCACACACTAAGTCTGATGCAAATACAGTTTGCGTACACTGTTAACTTAAACAAAACAATAACAAAACATAAGGTACTAACGACTCAAAAACAAATAGTCTTGCATATAACTAGTATACATATAATCCTATCAATGTAAACCTCATCCTTCCAATTTTATGCCCACTTTTTATATTTTGTCTTAAATTTGACTGTAAACTCCTTTGGATAGGGATGTTCTCTTACTATGAATTTGCACAGAACCCTGCACATCGCTAATGCCTCCCATCCCACCCTGTCAAAAAAAACCAAACAAACCCTCATCTTAAGGTTTTTCCTAAGCTCTGCAGTTCTAAAGGGGGCTTCTATCTAAAGATACTTATTGTCTGTCCATGCCCTTATTTCCCTCTGTCTCAGATGTACAAATTGTTCTGTTCTTATGGGATGGCATTATTAGGACCCACATAATCTGGTTTTAGAGTCAGTCAGCAAAAATAGCAACATTCTACACAGGGTCCTAGCCTCCACCATCTTAACATATGTAATTGCTCCAACACTGTTATCCCACCCATCTACCCCAGTTGAATTTCAATGTCTAGTTAAAATGGTTGAGAGGAAGTTCATAAGAGACATTCACAGGTAAAATCCATCTAAAGAAAAAATATAACATTTTATGTGAACTAACAACTAAATATTTTTACATCATTTATATTTGTAGTTCTTGGTGTGATGCAGGTACAAGACCACATTTCCAGCATCACCCTTTTTTTGTTTTACACAGGAAAGGATCAAGTTACACTGCTAGTTAAACCCAAATAGTTTTCAGAAATTGCTATAGCAATAATTAAATTGCAATTTCTTTTAAATTACAACGGTCTACATCCAAGCCTACATCAGCCATTCAGTAATGGCTTTTCATCATTTATTTTACCGAAAGAGCAATCCATGATCTTTTCCCACATCTGTTTTGCTGCTGCCTACTTGAGGAGCTCTATGGAATTTGAAGAACAAAATATGTTTACTATAAGCTACATGCTGATTTTTTTTTTTTTTTTTTTTTGGCGCTTTCTTACCACTTCTGTCTAGACAGTTTTTAATACACTGGTTTTGCAATATTTGCATTGAAATACTTAAGGAAGAATCTGAATAAGCCGAAACATGATCAGCAGACTAACATACTACTGTATCTTATTGAAAAATCTAGTTAGATCAAGTGGATTTTCACAAATTGCTTGCCTCTCTCCTCTTTGTCTTTACCTCAGTCCACTACTAACAGATTTCTCAACTCTAGCATTAGCAGACTGCAGCAACATCGTCCAGTTCGCACCAAATATGATTTGCCCAAAGCATCAGAAGGCATTATATAAATAAAAGAAAACAAAGGGGAAAAAAAAGATTAAGTTGGCAACTAGCTAAAGTTTTAGCCCTACACAGTACTGAGAAAAAATATCTCTGCAACTTGTGGAAATGTCAGATAGTCAGTTAATGGCCTGGTGCTTAGTAGCAAGGCTAAAAGTAAACCAAAGTCATTGAAGATATGGTTGAGGTACTGGTGCTAGTTTATACAACAGGCTTTATATACAAAAAAATCAAAACTCAAGCAAGAATCACTTCAAGCATGCTGGAAACCAGCACAAAGTTTGCTGCACACAAGCAGTCTGACAGGGAAAATTGGCTTGGAAGACAACCAGCTACAGTATTCTGAACCAGGTGAAAAAAAGCATTTATCAAAAGCAGCATGATGCTGGCAGAGAGAGCACTGCAGTAATACAAATTTCTTTTGTTAATAAGCATGGACAATGATCCCTGCATCTACTAAGGAAAGTGAATGCTTTATCCTGAAAAGAAGACCAAGTGTTAGGATTTATGCAGCAATACTTTTTAGATAAAGAGAATTAACTAAGTTGACCACCAAGTTCTTGCCAAATATCTGCTCTGAAGAGAAGCTCAGCTCTCTACTCAGACATTTTAGAATACACCACCCATTCATAGCTAAAGAGGAAAGTTTATCTGCAATAGCCCTCCAAGCCCTCGTAGTCATTTTTAGGAAATAGTCACAACAAGACAACAGGACACAAATGTGTCATGTGGATTATAACGAATGTCCAGTCATAACACCGAAATATGGCTGCAAGCAATTGTACTTACCCTGGCTATTGAAGAGAACCGGTGCAGAAAACCCATATAAGAACCTAAATCATATGCAACTGCCAAGGAGCAATTACATTTGTCTGAAGTAATAAAACAAGATCTTTGAGAAAGTAAGGGTGGTATCAGACCATCCAGATGAAGCCTTTGGTATTTCAATAACCTTCAGTACTTCAGCAATATTGTTCATAGTACTGAACACAAACTATCATGCCAAGACACCCCTGTCAGAAAGCTCATCAGTATGAGGCCTAACCAAGGCAAACCCTATATTATAATCTGATCAATCACGAAGCAATTTTACTTATAAATACATATAAATGTGTTGAGTTATTATTCACCTTCAGGAGCATCCAAAGTTTCTTTATTAAAAGAAGGAATAATAGATACAATAAGAGACAACATGCATAGGACACAGGACAGGAATTAGGAGATCTGGGTTCTAAATCTCCCTCTGCCACTGCAATACCTCAGGCAAGTCACTTAACCTCTCTGTGACCACTTTCCCTTCTTGTCTACTTTGATTGTAAGTTCTTCAGGGCAAAGGACAAGCACTGCGTGCTTGTACAGTACCTAACACCATGGGGTCCCATCCCAGTTCAGGCTACTAGGTGCTATCATTAAAATTTTCTTTTTTTTAAAAAGGAAAGCCAGTACAAGGTATTAAGCTTTAGACACTCACAGTTTGAACTACTGGGAAACTTACTGCCAGCCTACTATTCTTTTATGGAAAGATTTAGTACACAAATGGTCGTATGCAGTTTAAGGACCACCAGACCTATACTTTGATGCAAGAGTAAGTGTAGGCTCTTTATGCAGTTTAATATCACTGAAAAAGAGCCTCCAGCACAGAAGCCTGATTGATATTCTGAATATCACACAATTGAAGTGCATTTACCATTAAGAGTGCAAGAAAGTGGGAAAAACACTTGCAAGGGAAACTCCAAATTTGGCATTACTGCCCTGGAAGATAAGGTTACCAGAGAGTGATCAGCATTAACAGTCTGTAGGAGGATGACTAATTTTTTTTCTTCAGATGAATAATAGAAATTCTTTAGGTAACTGCCCTACTCACAAGTATATGGACAGCCTGGTAACAGTAAAGGCGGCCCACAGTGCTCCAGATGATAGCACACAGACTTCATGTTGCTAAAAGCCAAGCCAGTCAATCAAAATGAAAAACCTCAATATACAGAAGAGGATACAGTGCTTCAAGCACAGGAATGGGATTCAGATATTTGAAGTCTATTACTGACTGTCAGACTTACGACCCTGGACAAGTCAAACTGTAACAGAGAAAAGATTGCATACCTACTTCATATGGGTGTCGTGCAACTGATGTTTGTGTAACAGCTGTGGATGGAAAGTTCTGTACAGAAATACATTAGCCAGCATCTTCAAACTCAGCACCCAAATCCACATTTAAGACACCAAAGTGTCCCGATTATCAGAGTTGCGGAGCATCCACAACTTCCACTGAAGTCAGCTGGCATTGTGGGTACTCAGCACTTCCTTTAAAAAAAAAAAAGGACGTGGGGAGGACCAGGCCTTTCATTTGGACAATTAAATATGAATTTGGATGCCTAATCAGCATCCAAGTTTGAACATTTTGGCCATAATTCTAACTAGTATAGGAAATCTAGAATGTGGTTTAACACAGATCAGCCCCTTGCTACATAAAATCATTAACCAAATGTAGTGCGGTCTTCTTAAAAAACAGATTATCAGTAAAAAGCATGGTCCAAAGCCCATCAGTGTATATAAAGTTTCCAAATAGACTGTTAAGAACAGGTTAAAAATTACAGTAAAGAAGCAACCGTGGAAAAAGTATTTTCATTTAAAGGATGGTCCCTGAGGTATGATGTTGTAGGATTCCTTGGCAGGAATAGGTTCCTAGCATGAAGCAAAATAGCCAGTGCAGCAATTACAGCAGCTCAATTATTTCCATAGTTCTAGTCATTAAAAGGCAGCTTATAATATGATGGCATCAGTCATCGTATCTGAAATGAAAATTTCAGTCTTGCATGTTCTTGCCTTGGGTAATAAAGTTAAGCTCCCTTGACAGTTGTGTAAAAAGTAAAGCTGGTCTAATAATGAACACACAGATTTGTGAATAAACAGCTCAATTTAGATTTGCTGGTATTTGTGGAGTCCTATTACTACTTAACCATCAGGAATTCATAAAAATGGTCACGAATCCCTGGAGTTTTACAAATTGATAATGTATTTGGTATTCTTCTGCTAAGTTTTAGCCGGTCAATCAGGGAGTAGAAATCCATGTGCCGACTACATGCCATGAATCAGGCAGAGTCCAAATGAAATGTTCATAAGTCATTCACGAACAACCTACAGTCTGAAAACCAATTTGTCTGAAATATACGGAGTACTAATGATGGGTCTCTACTCAAAGCCAAAAAAGCCAAATTTTCTTTCTTACAACCGAAATTTCAATTAATTTGACCAGCTCCAACCAAAAGCCAGGCAACTATTAATTATGTATGGAACTGTTGACCCAGCATGAAAACACTTATATCAACAACAGCATTTAATCGGCATGTGGCTTACGAAGGTGCTTCCTCAATCAAAAAACACCTTACTAACTAACAGTCTGATCCTAAGCATGTGAATAACTTTACTTCCATGAATAGCCCCATGGAACTCCGTGGGATTACTCACATTATTAGCATGCATACATGTTTGCAAGGTCAGGTTTTAGGATTCTTTGATTTAAATACTCAAGTATCCAGTTTGCTCAATCATTTCTTACATAAGAATGTGGGCCATACTGGGTCAGACCAATGGTCCATATAGCCCAGTATCCTGTCTTCTGACAGTGGCCAATGCCAGGTGCTTCAGAGGGAGAGAACTGAACAGGTAATCATCAAGTGATCTGTCCCCTGTCACCCATTCCCAGCTTCTGGCAAACAGAGGCTAGGAACACTTCAATAATAAACACACTGTTTTCCATATTCATGGCATTCTAAGAACAGAACATTTAGAACAACTCGAGGACAAAAAGCAACATTATTTTTATAATCTCACTATAGTATTCCATTGCTGCCTCTTCTACCAACCCACTTATCCTCTGTATTTCAGTTACCCCATATGCAAAATGGGAACAAGGCTGCTTATTTCCCAGGTAAATTGTGATAATTGATACCTGGTTATAAAGCAATTTTGGAGGTCCTCCAAATCTTCAGTTAGATGTTGCTAACGAAGGGTAAAAGTATTCTATTCTTTTCTACTGAATACAAATCCCCGTGGAAAACACAAAAAATTCTATTATAATATATAGATATATTTTTAATTGTTCACTGCCACTCTATTATATTTAGCTATAGTTATGCAAAAATCACTTTGCAACAAGAGCAACGAGTTGCTTTCAACCAAATTAAGCTATTTCACAAATTTCCTAAATCCTTATATAACAATTTCTAATTTGAAAGGGGAAAAATGCAGAAATCAGCAATATTTTTAAATAAAAAATGCATAGAAGGCACAATTTCATATATTGAGGACTTACAAATAAACCAGCAGTAGCAACAACTATGTCAGCAGGTTTTTCCTCCCACATCCAACATCCCTAAGCCTCCATTATCTCACACAAGTTGCAAAGAGAATGGCTTGTAAGCAGACACTATGACTTTCCAAAACAGTTAATGTTGAGAGAGGATTGCCAGCTTTAACCTTGAAGCTAAAGAACATCCCCAAAGAGACAAACCACAAACTGGGTTTCGTTTTTGTTTTGTTTTTTTTTAGTTCAAAACATATCAGTAAACAGCAGAAAAATGTATCAAAACTAAAACTTGTTTACAAACTCTGCAAGCTACCAGCCTGGATGCAATGCATAAATCCAAGTCCTGTCAGACAGCATTCCAGAATAATGTGTCAAAGAAAAAGCAGAAAGACTTGTCTGTGTGTGGGAAACAATTGGGTCAGTTTGCTGGCAAGCCCTTCAGACTCCTTTACATTGAATCAAACCCGTTATTCAATGCCAGGCTTCCTTTATAGTTTAATATATACAGATATTGCAAATGAGACACAAGAAATGTCCCAATTAAGTACTGACACTATACATACATTTCTTCCCATAGTATGTTAGTTATGTTTTTTGTTCATTAATTAAATGCACCATGGAGTGGGGGGCGGAGAGGTTGGGGGTGAGGGGAAGGAAGTTGGAGCAAATTGCACTGAAGGTGATCTTTCCCTTATGCAGCTCTCCTCTAAAGATAGCAGTGCTGCTCTGGGATAGCTTTTAGGGAGGAATTCCAAAGAATGACAGTCTTCCTTTACCCCTTCTCAGAGAGACTCAATAAAACCTATTGACTCTGTTGATCCACAGAACCAGCGTTCCAAGATAGGTCTCCCTCATGATAGTGCATTGGACAAAGGCATTTCTGTAGCCTTCATTTGTCACTATATCAAGCAGGAAGGGCAGGGGCATTTACATTTGTTGTCCATGATACATTGGTACCTGTGAAATCAGGTACTGTAATGTCCACATATTTTTACAAAACATTTTAACATGATGTGTAGCATCTAGAAGGTGAAAATATTTGTTATGAATGGCCAGATGTTTTAATGGATTAAATACTGACTGGCCTTTAAATCCCTGTATCTCAGATCAAGACTGACCTAGTGATCTAAAGTAAGTAAAAAAATCACGTTTTGCAGCCTCTTATATAAATTCCCATTAAAAATGTTTTGTTGAAAGTCTATTTAGACATTTACACCACATTCATCATTGTCATTTAAAATTCAAAGATGCATCTGAGAATGTCACTTGTGAAGTCCTTATTTACTCTTGCAACAGTTAGAACACAGGCAATGGCAGTACGTATTCCCTACCAATCATGTAACAAAAATCACCTTTGGGAGAAGAAAGGAGATTGCACAAGAAGCCACCTTCTAGACCATTCTATTGTTGGCCTCTCTGCCTACACTTGCCAATGAGATACTACCAGTATCAACTGTGATGGTGAATTTTATGACTGATACTTGTCCAATAGGAACTGAACTGGGACCAACAACTCATTTCACATAAGCCACAAAATAATCTTGACATAACTTTCTATCACTACTTTTGACCCAGCTCAAGTCCATAATGCCCTAATGGTGAAAGTCTAATCTCTTTCCATGAGCCAATCTGCTTTCTGAACTTTCTTTTAAATAGCGCCCAAATATAATAGTACAAACACAAGTAGCGCACACAGACAAGTGCACCACACTTTTAAAGTCCAATAAAACAAACTCTGGATAAATGATACTGTTCAAGTGCAGCAGAACACTTAATTGTGAGGGATCTGTCCAAAAGCAAAACCGTTTAATTATTACAAAAGGTGGTACAGCTCCTACCAAAACTACTCTCCCACTTCCACCATTTATAAGTGTGGCATTGTTCTTTTAATACATTTAAAAGGACTTCAAGCATATCTACCTACATCCAGAGCACAAATGCAGTCGTGCTACTATGGGTTCTACATAACAAACCCATAAACCATAGTGCTGCCACCATAACTGCTTCGGGTATAAAAGCCCTAAATGTTCAGTACTACAAGACTTTTTTTAAAAAAATGTAAAAAAAGCAAAAAATATTTTGAAAAGCACATCATTGCCAAATTAAAAAATCATCATCTTCAACTGTTTTCACACACTGTTAACTTATTAACCATGTCATTTTCCAACTTTCCTCCCAGACTCTGACTTACTGACACAGACAGACAGCAGATCAGGGGAATTAGAAGGACTGACATAGCATAATTAAAAGGCTTTGGTGCTGCCCTCCCCCACACAAAATAAAAATGGCAGTCTTGGCAAGATGTATGCATCATAAGCATTTTATTTCAAAGAAAACCCCAAAACATGGCCAGAAACCCTTGCAGAAGTGATGCTTTATCTTAATGATTATTTTTGGTACAATGGTGCTTTAAGAAATATATTTTTTAAAAATCCCTTATATAAGGCAACAGTAATTTTAATTGTACACAAAAATATTAATCATGCATTTGTTATACAAAAAACCCTACTACCTCCTACAGCACAAGGAAAACATTGTTTAAAAAGGACTACATGGATACAGAAGACAGAAGACGTTTCCTTTTACTGAAACCCTGACATTAAAGCACTGTCAGTTTCCACATGCACAGCACAGCAGCAGCACCCTGAGAACTTGTACAGAAAGTCACTGCACAATTGAACTGCATATTATTGCAGAATAAAGATTCTAAACATTTGATCAGTCAGTGAGCTGGGGGTGATGCTGAAGGGGGGAATTGATCTCACATTAAACTACCATTTCATGTTCTCTCTAAGCCATTTACATGAAATCTCTAAGCAAACCATTTATCTATTGTACCAGTACCTCTATTTGAATACCCCCCTTATCCCAATCGCTCTTCCACACCAAAACAAACATGAAGCTCACCACAAGCCACTCAAAGAAAAAGCAATTAACATAAAAAGGTGTGTAAATCAGTCAAATAGTTCAATGTGCAATGGGGGCAATGAACAGTATTTCACATAGAGAAGAGGTACGAATTGCCCCAATTTGGCTAGTTATTGTTCTGATTTACTACTTCAGAGATCCAAAATCAACTACTTAAAATGAGACAAAAGAATCTTTAAAACATTAGTATTTCCAGTCCTTACTGACAAACATTGCTAGACCAAATGGCTACTAATAGTTATTTATCTCTAGATCACAAAATGATATATTGCATCAATAATACAAAACATTTATTTATATTGTGCATTTAGTACTAACCTTATAAAAGCTGCATTTATTCCTCTTGGCCAGAAATCATGGATAGTTTTGGTAAAATCCCTTTATGTGCTTTTCCAGCTAGCTAATTCAAGCCTTCCATTAACACACTCCATTGCAGATAATTGCAGACAGCACACACTCCCCTGCTTTTGCCAGTCCCCAACACAGCAAGGATAATCACATTCCAGCGGGGAGTGAACAGATGGTGGATTCCATGGTAACCAACTCTCCTAAGGCTATTGGTAGAGTGTGTGACTACCACTTATTGGGTAACAATCACTCTTTGTGCTTCAGCCTTCGAAATCCTTAATGAAGGGACATATAGCTTCTAGCAGTCACTGGGCATGCTTAGGCAGGTGTTTTGCCATTTAAAGATGGCACTGCACCACAATAAAAGCTTTCAACTGGATTTTTTAACCTTGATAGTGTCTATGCCTAATATTTTGGGCAGCTTTAGTGCTGAAACATAATATCACAAAGCTCAACTTGAAGTCTATTAAAAATAGCGCTCTACAGTTATGGACACATATAATTATGTTCTAGATTTATTCTTCACCTTAGTGATTTCCAAAAGGGTTAAGTGCACTTATTCAGTCTTTTTTTTCTAATGAATTAATTTCGAAACCATACTGGTTTTACATTATGTCACAAGCAAACAGAACAGCTGAAAGCAAGAGAGAATTATTCCATCTGGTGAAAACACTGGAAACAATACACTGCTGTTACAATGTCTTATATTGTTTTATGAATAAGATTTAATGTAGAAATGTCAAGCAAAATAAGTTAATGCTACTATGGAACAAAAATAATTGCCGGAACAATTTGTCAAAGGAAGGTTTATTTCTACTGAAAAAGGTTTCATACCTTCTCTGTTGGAACACTTGCTGCATTTTCTGGAGCTACTCTGCTTCGAAATGGCCTTACCTAAGAATGTTCTAATCTCCTAATCTAGGATTTTATTGAACAAGAATATTGAAGTTCCTTGCTTTTGTTCTTAGAGCCTCTGCTGGGTTTTCTGTCTCTGCAGCCAGTTAGACTAAAGCTGATTCAGCAGCTAAAAAAGCTACCTGTTCTCTATGCTGCATATGCAGATTGCACGTGGGGGCGTGTCTAGCAAAGTCTCTTTGGACTGTGTGGTGCCTGAAGCGACTCATCTCACCTGACCACATCCATATAGCAAGAAGCCTACACTGACACACCACCAACTCAATGGAGCAGTCATAGCAAATCTTGAGGACAGAAAGGGCAGGGAAGTGGTTTTTCAAAGACCAATTGATAGCCATCTTGCCTGCAGAGAAAAGCGAGCCTTAAAAGGCATACATTAAGGCTATAATTGCATGGTGTCCTCATTCAAAATATTAAGAGCCTTATTTACTGAAGGAGCAGACCTGTCAGTTTATTAATATTTTGTGGATTAGATTTGTTTACAAATTCAGCCTTTTACTGCCTCACCCTCTGGAACTCTGTCATTCATACTTTACAGTGCTTTGGAAAATGGAAAAGGATTTTTGTGAACTGATGCCAAACCAACCAACATCTGGATCCATCCCAGGCACGGGGAGTTTCCAATTCAACAGACTTACTATAGGAAAAAAGAAAAATCTTTCCCCCCTCCTTTCCTGGCAATACTGCTCTTATCTTTCACTGGCTGGCCCCGATCCTGCAGGACATTAGCAACTCCTGTAGGAGAACGAGAAGCCCTTTATTGGAACCCACTGTGATAAAATCTTAAGATTTCCCTGCAGAGGCTGCTGCACACAGAGAGACCTCCTCAGTGCTGCTGTTCATTCCTGGATCCTCAATTACTTTCATCCTCACTGCACTGGTGAGCTAAATGCAACAGAACTAAGTTGATATCAAAGAAAACAAAACTAGTTATAAATTAAAATATACATTACTATTGCTAATAATTTGCCTAAGAGTAGCACCTAGGGATTGCCAGAGAGTTTGGGGCCCCATTGTTGTAGCCACTGTACAACCATGTAACAAAAAAAGAGTCCCTGCCCCAAAAAGATTACAGTTTAAATAGATGAGACACACAAAGAGTGGGAGAAGAAAAAAAAAAAGAGGCACAAGCAGGCTAAGAGGTTTACGCAAGGTGTCACAGCAAATCAGTGGCAGAGCTGAGACTAGAACCCAGATCTGCCTCCCAGGCAGAACCCTGTATACGAGACCACACTGACCCCCAATGTTAACCAATGTCTGAAATGCTTTACCAGTGACACCGGGCTTAAAAAACCCAAAACTAGACCTGATATTTTCCCTTATGTCTCTGTAGATCCCAGACAATTTTCTCTGCAATTTCCCATCCATTCCCATTCCAAAGCCATGACATGAGGATCAGAATGCTGGCGAGCGAGGAACAGAGAAACAACTAAGTACTTCATACTGCCAAAATAAGAATGCTCGGGTGGACACTGGGTAAGATGAGAGCTGATAGGCGACACAATGAAATGGTACACGCTGTGATGCAAGTAGCCCCCAACCATGAAAAAGAGAGCATCGACTGAAATGGCAAGGTCATGTGAGAGGACGAGACGCAGAATATGTTGGTCAGAGTACAAGAACTAGTAGTCCCAGGACAAAGACTACAAGGAAGATCCAGAAAAAGGCGGTTTGAGACATTGAAGGAGGATGCAGAGAAGGTCAGTGTCAGCTTGGAAGACACACTCAATGTTTGGAGATGAAGAACAAGAGCTGCTGACCCCAATTAACGGGACAAAGCAAAGGAGAAGAAGAAGATATGGCAGACTAATATAGGTCTGTATTATCTGAACATCTCAGTCTTTAGTGTAGTTATCTTCCCAACACCTCTGTGAGGTAGGGTACTATTATCACCATTTTACAAATGGGGAATCGAGGCACAGAGAGGCTAAATGCTTGCCCAAGTTCCCACAGAAGTCTGTGACAGAGCAGGTAACTTCACTCAGGTCTCTCAAGTCCTAACCTAGTGCCCTAAGCACTGGACCATCTTTCCACTCCAAGTCCCAGTACATGGGCCACCTCAGAGAATGGCCAAAGATTTCATAACTCACTGAAAGCTGGAGAGATTGTTAACAACTGACTAACACACAGGAACTGCTTTGCCATGTTTTGCGGAAGAGAATGAGAAGTATAGATGGGACCTGTGGGACTGCCATTCTTCTCAGGCTCTAAGGAATACAAATACAAATACACACAGTAAAGTCATCACCATAAGATCAGAGGGGACTCTGTATGTACTAAAGTACACCCCACAGTGAAAATTATTTAATTCAACAGAATGGGGGAATTCTATGTGGAAAATACTGATCGTTACCACATAATAAAGTTATTTATAAGTACTTCCAGTGCTGATTGTGTATGTGTATATTTTAAATCTTTGTTCACTAAGTCATCATATGATATTCTCTCAGCTTTAACTCTGTGTAATAACAAATTTTAAGTCCTGAAAAGACAGAGCTCTGGCCTGTGTTTGAGCAGAGATATAGCCTGAGGAAGGGCAGGCCAGGACAAGGGAAGTGCATTAGAGTTATAGGTAATATTACTCAGCATCCTCTCTTTACCCCAGTACAAGTGGCTCATATGTTAGTCACAGAGACCCTATAAACAGAGTTTGCCATCTGTTTAACTCAGTGATTCTCAACCAGGAGTATGCATACCCATAGGGGTACACAGAGGTCATCCAAGGGAATACATCAACTCATCTAGATAATTGCCTAGTTTTACAACAGGCTACATAAAAAGCACAAGTGAAGTCAGAAATTTCATACAGACAAAATGAGAAAGTAAGCTATTTTTCAGTAACAGTGTGCTGTGACACTTTTGTATTTTTATGTCTGAGTTTGTAAACAAGTAGTTTTTAAGTGAGGTGAAACTTTGGGTACACAAGACAAATCAGTCTCCTGAAAGGGGTGCAGTAATCTGGAAAGTCTGAGAACCACTGGTTCAGCTGATGCATCAATAGAACAGTTTGATGCACTTTCCTCCTACTGCAGTTGGAGTTTAAAGTGATGCAGGAAGCACTACTGGCAATTCTTTGCCAGCCCTTGCTAGGCCTTAGTTAGATGTTCATGCACAAAGTCTTTTTCCACTGCTGCAGACTACAAAGGTCTTGCACATCAATTTTCTGATAAATTGACATAACTATTTTGCAAGCCATCTTGCTGTTCTCTAGCTTAAAGCTCCTTCAGTGGGTGCTAGCTTAGTTAACAGTACTGTTCTCCAGGAAACCAGGTCCTGATATTTGATCAAGCAACTCCAGAGCCTGCCCCATCTGTGACCGCAGCTGTTGACACTAATGCCAAGCAAGCAAGAGCTGGAGGGGTGAAGGGGAAAAGAACAGCAACATCATACATTTTGCTAATAGCAGCAGAAGCTGTGCTAATGAATGAATGCTCAAGATTGCATGTACATTTTACGTGCCAATTTTCACAACTTGTGTTTGTCATGCTGCCTGGAGTGGCTCACAACAATGAGTGCCAGCCTCAGGGCAGATTGTCAAAGAGCAGGGCAGATGCCCCAAACAAGATTTCACCAACCCAGTAACAGGTGTGAACTCCTAAAGCACTCTACAGTCTTACCATGGAGTCACAGTCAGTCCCGTGGGGCATTCCAGTTGATCTTGCCACCCAGGAAAACTGAACTATATGAGAGATGGACACTTCAGACCCCCCCCAAAAAAAACACAATATTCAGGTTACACCAATCCAAAAAGACCAGTCACTTACTGCAGGTCAATTGTACTCAGATCTCAAACCAAAGACAATATCTGTAGCCAATTCTGTAATAATGAATATATAGTTAGTTTAACTAAGAAAATAAATGAGTTATTTACAAGGTTAAAACTGGAAGCACACACAACACAAATGAGCTACAGTCTTAGATTTTAAAAAACGAATATAAGTTTCTATAATAAATAGCACTGTGTATCCTTTAGGGCTGACCCATACACAGCAGCATGGGGATCTCTTGCTTATGTTTACAAACCTTTGCCCCTCAGAGTCCAGATGGAATAAAGAGACCCAGCTTCTCCTTTTCAGGGATTTTTATCCCCTTCACCCCAGAATCCAAGCTGGTGGGAGGGAGAAATACAATTAACAAGGTTTCTCTCCTTTGATACGGGATGTAATGCCTCATTTGCCTTCAATGAGCCACCTTGTGTGCTGAACAAGCCTCTTACCATCTTCTGTTTGGTAAATTACACAATTACAAAAGTTTACAATGCAAACAGTCAATATAACTTTATACAATGGGATACAGATATTATAAGTAGGATTAATACTTCCATAATATCTAACCACATTCTTATCACACTATCTATTTTAACTACACTAACCCATGGGTGAACCAGACTGGTTTCCAACTATGCATTAGTCAGTGTTCAGTGAGGCCTGGGGTCTTGGCATAAGCTGGCACCTGGCGTGCTAGCATCACAGGTGCTTTCAGAGAGACCATGTGTAGTACTGTTTGTGCACTCTCTTTAAGTGGTAACAAAGTGTATTATTAGCGAGGCAATCAAAATACTTTCCCTTGTTTCAAAGTTTTAGTTACTACAGTGACTCCATGTTACCCTGTGCAATCTCCTTATAGGAAAACCACACAGTTCCTTGATTGCAAAAAGATGTTTTGGTAGAGTCTGTCCCTATATGTGCTAGCTATTGTGCATACACAATGAGGTCTTGATCCTGAATGAGGCCTCCGGGTGCTGCCATGATATAACACACAGCTTTATGAAACTCTAACACTGAAGATTAAAGGTAATTAAAAATAATCTCTCTATTTAAATTGCTTGTGTGTTTAAAAGAATGTTTTCCTCTCTCAGCTGATTTGAGTAAATAAAAAAAACATCATTTAGTTGTGAGAAGAGACTTGTAAATGTACATGGAGCTTTACAATATTATGAATATGCATTTCAGCAACAATAGAGTGCGAACCAGAGGGTCAGCAATACCTTTCTTTCCATCAAACATGTAAGAATCAGATAATGGCATGGTGGCAATTGCAGAATTGGCAAATGGGAATTTACATTTTTCATAAATTTGTCCATTAATATATTATGCAACCTATAGTAGTTTTCATGTGTATGTCTGAGGGAAGAAACATGAAAAATAAGAATCATAAGAGTAGGCATTTCCAATGACTGCACACAACAAAATGAAGTGCATTATAAACTCAAGAAATATTGTTGTGGTAGTAAAACAATTTTTAAGACAGACATTTTCAGCATTATCAATAGTCTCCTGACTTCAGTACTGAAGCATTATCCCAATCAAAGGTATACTGAAAGTATTTTTACCCATCTGTATGTGGATGCAGCCATATAATTTATTGCAAAATGCTTTGGTTACTATAGTATACATTTAAATTCCACCATCATCTGACAGTCTGCCTATGTCACATACTCTCAAGCAAGGTAGGTCTACACACTTAAAAGTTTTGCCAGTCTAGCTATTCCATTAAGGGTACAATTTTTTTCCCATTTTATTTTTATTTTTAAACTCAGCCAAAGCCCTAATGTAGATGCAGTTATACTGGCATAAAAGTGAATTGTGCAGATATATCTTGTTTGTTTGGGGAACCAGTATAAGCTATATTGGCAAAAGCACTTTTTTGCCGGTATAAGTTGTGTCTGCACTAAGAGGATTTGCCAGGATGTCTGTATCAGTAGTTATACTGGCAAAGCTTGTAAGTGTAGACCAGGCTTCACTGATAAGGACCCAAATAGAAGAATTAATGAGGCACTACAACCATTCCTTAACTACCGACATAGCTGCTAACACCAAGTACCATTTCCCATCCCATGATCCACACAGATTGACAAGCAACAGAAAAAGCAGGAAGAAAAAATGCAAATGTTGGTAGCAGAAAACAGTTTAAGACAAGACTTGGGCACAAAGCATATCTACAAGTTTTGCCACTGCTATGCAGAAAGCACTGACCTTGTGCAACACACCAACATACTGCTTACGGCATTGACTTTCTGGTGAGCATGGAGTCCCATTTAGTGTCTGACCTGATGTTCAAATCCCCCAAGGAGTGTGCGCGTGGGTGGGGTGGGGAGAAGGGTATGGCTTTATTTACCTGAGAAACTAACACTTCCTCCTCAACAGCTACATTTGACTCGTCAATTAAGGGATGGCTTGCAAGCATGGGAGACAGAACACTCACAGAAGATGGACTTAGACTATGAAACTGACTTCTGTAAAGGCGAGAATGACCACACAGATCTTATGTCCAGCAAAAAATAGAGAACACATCTATTTGACTCATGTTTCCCTCAAATTCTTTTTTCAAATTTTTCCTCACCCACACAAATCAGATCTATAAATTAATCAAGCTATTTCTCCTAAAGGCTGGGAAGGAAGAAATATTCCTCATTGCAAATACTTGGGGGATGCTCCGATACTGTGATAGAGGCTATACATTTACCTAGCTCTGTATAACAAAGGAACTATACTATACCTAAAATGCATTAGATTAAAATTAGTTTACTTACAGCCACCCATGCCTTTCATCAAAAAACAACCAACCGGCAATGTGAACTGGACTTCTCCTGAATCGCAAATATTTTCCTGTTAATAAATCTACACATTTTGGATTTAGCCCATAAGCTGGGCACAGAAAGAGGTTTACAAACTCAGTGCTTTAAAAGAAATGAGAAGTTCTGAATTTCACAATAGTTACTAACACTGATGTGACTCAGGAAATATGCAATAAAAATTTCAGAACACAATAAGCATTCTGGGGGTGGGAACTGAAGCAGAAATACACATTTTAAAAAAAAAATCACTATTTCAAGGATTTATAAAAAATTTAAGAGCTGTCCATTAGCTATCACAGAAGATCTTATACCAGTTCATTCAGCGTCCTGGACAAAATTTATCTTGGTAACTATATTCTGTTTGACTTAAAAGTTCTGTCCAATTACAACTGTATAGATTATACATCCCTTTCTTAAAAACCTGATATGCAATGCGGTTGGTGAAGAATGGCTATCACGTAATACACAAGAAGTGGTAACATTTCAGTTTATAAAATAATTTGGGCTCTTTGAATGATGTGAGCAAGGGTAAAAAACTTATGCTCCTATTACTTCCATTTGCAGTCTCACATTAAAATTTGTCCTGTAAATGATATTTTAAATATTGACTTTATATCCAAGGAACAGGTGCAGTGTCTATTCAAGCTAAATTACTACCATGCAGCAACCAGCTGAGACCAGTAACCAGGACAGCTCTATATTCTCAACTCTTTTCTTCTTTGCATCTTATTTTTTATATAATTTGTACTAAAATCAATAGTATTAAGTATTTGAATCCTCCATTAGTACGTTTCATTCATGCAAAAAAGCCAACACAGAAAACAGTCACTGTTGTGATCTCCCTATTCTTTTCCTCTTCTGAATGCCAAGTATTACTACTAAAGCTGTACTGTTATCTCAACAGTGTTTTCAGTAGATTTAATGATCTGCTGCCCCAAAATACTTCCCCAGCAAGCCATGCTTTCAACTCAACATTCCCTCAAGGTAGCTCAAGGTTAGAATATAGACATTTAGGCCTGCCTGTAAAGGCCCATGTATATTCTTATCACTTAGCTAGTTACAGGGTGTAGAGCAGGTGGTCCTCCCTCCTTGTCAGTTTCAGAGGGAGGCTACAGGCACTCCCTACCCTGCTCCAACAGGGGTTGCCCCTGCCTGGGGCAGGGAAACAGTCTCTGGGCTCAGGCGGGGCAGCCCAAAGGCAATAGCCCGAGCGCCAACGGGCAGCAGACAGTCCAGAGGCCCCAAAAGGGGCAGCAGACAGTCCAGAGGCCTCCACGATGGTCAGGGAAGAGGGAGAGGGACGCAGGCCCACCCGACTTCACTGTGTCCCAGTCCTAGGTCCCTAGCCATAACAGAGGGATATGCCATGGAGTCAGCAGGGTTCCAACCGCAACACGCTGACTCAACTGTCTGGTTCCCCAGTCCCCGGACTGGGTGGCCCCTCCTCTGGGCTACGTCCTACTCCCTTTCCCTTGGGTGCCTGGTGTGCCACCATCTAGTCGACCTCGTCAGGGTAGGCGCCCAGGGGCAGTTTGCAGAACCCCTCGATATCGTCAGGGGGCAGTAGGTCGGGCAGCTCGTTGGGGAGGTCATTGGGGGGGGGGGCAGTTCCTCCAGGTCCGGCCCTGTCAGGGCCCGCGCCTCGTTGTCGTCCTCTGGCAACTCCAAGGGCAACTCCTCCAAGTCTGGCCCCAGTATGGCCACCTCCTCCTCGTCTGCGTCCGGCAGCTCCTCCAGGTCTTGGCCCCTCTGGATCACCGGATCCGGCAGGGTGGTCGGATCTGAGGGAACCTCTGGGCCCCAGGCTATGCACTGCTCATTCGCTGGCGCTGGGACGCAGGCCCTGGTCTGCTTGCCCGGTTACCAGGCCGCAGGCAGCTCTGGAGGGCGGGGAAGGACATCCTTCCCCTCTGGGAGCTGGCTGCCGACTTAGCTCCTGGGCCTCTCTTTTATACTTACTGTCCTGCCCCCTCGCTTCCGGGCAGGCGGACAGGCAGTCTCTGGCTCTCCCCCCACAGGCCAAGCCTGTTTCTCCCTGTCAGTTTCAGAGGGAGGCCACACCCACTCACTACACAGGGGTATAAAACCAAAGAATCAAAATCACAGGCTGCCTGTCTATGAGCCTACTTTCACTGTGACAGTCTGAGGCCTTGTAGTTTGGCTAAGCAGCAGAGGTAGCCATAAACTGGAAAGCATGTGGTCACATCCACACATTCCAAACAAATTACATTAGAACAAGGTAATACCAGGCTGTTTAGAAGGTGTGTAACGCCTCCAGATAAAGAAAAGATCCTAGAATGCTTAAAGAAAACTTTGGTTAATAGCATTCTGTTTGGTTTTTAAACACTTGCCAACAGTTGTGGTTGTAGAATCTACACTTTCTATTGTTTGGTCATTATGGTACCCACTTTTCTGATAATAAAAAAATCAGACAGAAATTGTTTCTGTTTGTTGCATAACTAATTGTAATCAGTTAAGGTTGGTTAAAGAATTATGTTACAATATGTTAGGATTGGTTAAAGAATTATCTTGTAATATTATTAAGAAAAATGATTGGTTAAGATACACTATAAAAACTGAGGTCAAACAGGAAGTAAGGTGGGAAGAAGGAAAATTACTGGTGTGAAGAATTGGAATTCTTGCTTGATTACCCCAATAAGCCCATAGTATTGCCTGCTGCTGGACTCTGGACTTCTGTTTTTGTCAGTGAACCAAGAACTGAGGAAGGGGGCCCTAACAGTAGCAGGCTTTCAAGATACCAAAATAGCAAACCCTTATAGTAAAATCCTATAGAATTATGTGGAGATGAAACCAATAGGTTTCTAAAGAAATTGTTCTAAAAGACTATCCTCTCTATAGAACATCAGTAAAAAAAAAAAAATAATCTATCATTAATAAAATGTTTTCAGGCACATTACATGAGGAAAGAAGTCCATTCGACATATTTCTACATGTGCAAGCTGTATAATGTACATAACATGCTGTAATGAGCACTCAGCATAACATACGACTGCTTTCAGACACAGTCCTCCTCTTTCCTTGAAGCCCCACTGCCAAGCGAGGCACTCTAACATTTGCTTTTGTGGGTATAACCTATAGGCAACCACCATAAGTAAGGAACTGGTTAAAAAGACAGAATGTTGCCAACTTTCAAAGCCTCAGTTCCGGGTGTATCATTCACAAAGCATGAAGCTGAATGGAGTTTAAGTTGAACAAATGAAACTTTATTGAACTCCATACACTATTCAGTCCATGCGCCTGAATTGCTTCCTGCCTAATTCCCTGTGTTCTGTTCCACTGGTGTCCCCGTCCCGTCAATAACAGTCCCTCCAGGGAACACTGATCCTCTGTCTCCAATTTCACTGATAATCATGACTCCTGATGTATTATGTGAAAATTTCAGCTTCCGTTAAAAATACATCTTTTTCAGTTGTGAAGAGAAACTTGAGAACATGACCCTCACTAAAGCCTGAAAAATCAAAAAGTAAATAAAAACAGAGCCAAGATATGTTTAAGTCTCATGATTTTTAAACCATCTTGAGACTGTATTTTTAGGACCGGACATGATTTTGTTGGTTTTGGCAATACTGAGCTAGACCAAAAGATTTTATGAAACACTGTGTTTAAGAACTGCACCCTACCGGATAAGCATTTCTCCAATAACTTACTGTTTACACATTCAGATAAATAGAACTAGGAAGACCATGTGCAGTGGTTTCATCTGGTGATGCCCAATAGTTACCTCCATCTCAAGGGATGGAAACAAAGTACCAGAAGCGAAGACAGCAGAGAGAATCTAGGAACACTAAGTAGATTCCTGTTGGGCTATTGGTCTATGAAACATGAAGTTTTCCTGAAATCCATGAACTCACTCCAGGATAAACAAGAGCTGACCCTGAAAGCATAGCTGGACTATATTTCCCTATGTACACATCATACCTGAACCTAAGGTAACAAGCATATGTACAATATCCAAAGAATCCAGTCAGTCAACGATTGAGCCACAATCCAATTATTTTTCTCTGTGCCTTTGCCAAAAAATTTGCTTGCTCAGAATGTCTATTACAGGACATTTATTAGCATTTCTGGGTTTTTTTTCTGCAACTCCTATAGGCTAGTATCTCATGTGACAATGATACAAAATAATAGAATGAGTCACTTCTAAAAGTGAGGAACTTGTCAGAATAAGCAAAACACTATTATCCCCTGAAATGCTTTCTTTCAGCCTTTCACAGTAGATTCTTCATCCAGAACCCTCCCTCAGTCTCTTTCCTTTAAGCTTCATGCCACATATTTAAAGAAACAGTACACAACACCTTTTTTTAAAAAACATTTTAATTCTGTAGCTTTCCTCTGACATTTCAATCATGGACAATAAATTCTTCTTTATCCCACCATGACATTTTATGTTACTGATTTATGAAAGCAGCAATAGTGCATGTCGTCAGGCACAATAAATAATAAAATATCACTAAAAAACACTTGTTACACTTTATCTGTGTTAAATTTGGTTTCATTACTGTCACTTCTAGAGCTATTACTGCCATCAAGAAAGGAAGGAGTGATTCTATCTGAATGCATACAGAATCAGTGCTACATCACAATTATCTGATACAAAATAATGCTTCAATATCTACTATAGAGACAGTACACTTTAGATTCAAGCTTATTTTAGGTCACCCATGACATTCAGATAATTTAGGTTGCACTGTTAGACAATATCCATTTTTGGCTGTCCCTCCCTAGTCCATTTTCATTGCTCCAATTTACATTAATTTGGTCTTAAGGTGCTCACATAGTATGGGTTACCAACTTTGTAAGTGCTGAAAACCTTCCCCCCAACTTTCTGTCAAAAAACAGACACCTGGCAACCATAACTACAGTGACGGGCATGATATAACATAGGTAGAGCAGAATTTGAGATCTAAGTTTTAGATGTATTCTTCGGTGAGTCTGTTTATTATGGTAGCAACTGTAGCAAAGATGGGGGCCTAACTGTACTAGGTGCTGTACACTTATATACTAGGAGCCCCCTGTCCTAAAAATATCACAATGTAAGTAGTATAATCTCTATTTTAAAGATGAGAAGACAGGCAGAGATTAAATAACTTGCCTGAAGCCACACAGGACCCTGAAATAGAGCCATGAACTGACCCCAGGTTCGCAGTCCAGTACCTTAACCAGAGACCATCCCTTCTACCAGTCCATGATTGATTTTGATCAAGCCAGTTTTTCCTACACAAAAGTCTGCCATGGTAGCTTTAATATTCATATAGACAAGCATGAATGAAGTCTGGAAGATTTCTGATAGTACAGTAGGACAAGATGTTTGTCAGGTAGTGAACACATTGGTATTCTTGCATGTACAAATTATTTACCACACACACATCATCTTGGTCTTTGGCAAGTATTTCACACACTGATCAACAAAAATGTCTTTGTTTTCCTATTTTAGGTTCTGTGGTGATATGTCTATTTTTATATCAGCTACATATTTCCACAACTCTTATGTCTTCTTGTTCAAAAACTTCCCTTCAACTTATTTTTGAAGAGTCCTCTTTTCATTTGGTTTTATTGCTGCTTTTTGTTTGTAAGTATGAAATAATTCCTTTTGTTTCACCCAGGTGTATTATTCACTTTTCTGTTAAATTTCTTGCAGCTAGAATCTCCGTCTACAAGGATTGCTTAATCTATTGTAAAAACTCGTTTTCACGTTATCTTAAAAACAAAAACAAAAAAAACAAAAAACTGATTTTAAGGGGGGACTGAAAGGGTTGACTGCTCAGTGCAGAAATTTTGATACTTGAAGATTCTCAATGAAGCTTCACTTCAGATATATTTTCATAGTGACGATTAACAACCTTAGCCTCAAATTAAAGCTGGCTACCACAGTTTTGTCCTTTGTCCCAGCTGTTTTGTGAATGAAACTCTCAGACAGCATGTCTTGCACGTTCAATAGAACTTTCCAGCTACCACACTGTGCTTTAAATGAGCTGCTGTGCTGCAAACTGTCTAAGAGCACTTTCTGCTGTTCTTCCAAGTCAATTTCCTCTTTATTTTTACCTGTTCATTTCAGTGCCACACCTCAACTGCACACCAGGGACCAGTTAGAGAAAGCTTGGGCAAGCATATTCTGCTTCTCTCTCCTATTTTTTATGCCGTGTTTAGTATGAATTATCTGGAATGTGCTCCCTGCCCATTTTAAAGGAGAGCGGGTAGGCGACAATCCTATTGGGTCATTCCATTATTGAACTGTATAAGATTTTGGTTACTTTTTTACCATGTCATCCCTCCATCCGCTAAAAATTTCAGTCACACGTGAGTCAATACAGCCACTAATCCCCCCCATGAGGATGTGTGTCCCCCACCACAGCCCTACAGAGAGGGTTGAGCATCTTTCAAATGTAAGGCTCATTTAGCTGAGTAAGTTAAGGTACCAAGTTTGAGTATTCTGGCCTCCATTTTCCAGACTGAATTTAATGCGGTATCTTTCATGACACCACCAGAGACACCTCCACTATCATGCAAAATGTTCATCTAAAACATATGCAAAACTTTGACTTCACACACAGCGGAGTTCAAAATACATATTGTGTGGCAGGACAGTCTTTTGGTTTAGGTTATTCAACATTACATAAACTTTACTTGTAAATGCAATTATTTACATAGCATTACAGGTCAAATACATAAGTCAAGCATTGGTCTTAGCCTTGCGTGTAAGTGGATATGAAGATTACTACAAGAGTGTGCTTAGACATCTTTAGCATTGAAAGACAAGACTAAAAAAGGGATCACTATTCTGCAGGGCTGGCCATTTAAAGCACCTGACTGGCAGTGCTCCAACAAAATAAGTTTCTAACAGATGAGCTAAATGAGTTTGATCCAATAGGTGGACCAAAATAGAACACTTGAGTAAGTTCAATATGCCATCCAGTAGAGGGCAGGGGAACTCACAGCAGTGTTACAATACATCCTAAGAGTTTCCATTTGCCAGTATTTCTCCAGAACATACTATAGTGAGTATTCATTTATTTTACTATATAAAATATACCTACTATAAACAGAAGGGTATCTAGTATAATGGGGCTCTGATTCATGACTGGGACTCAAAGTGTGATAAGAGAGAGGCCGCACACCATGCCCTAAATAGCAGAATGATTGAAAATTGCTTCCCTTGTTGGAACTGGGCCAGTGGGCTTTCAATGCACTGCAAATACCACACTATCAGCCCACAGACATTTATATCTATGCTCATTTTGTTTCAGCATCTAAACTGCTCTCCACTGCCACAGGGGAACATGGGAACAGAGCTGGCCTCTTAGATATCCAAATCCTAAACTAATTCAGGCCTTTATAAATCTCAGACCACATCTTGATTTGCACCTAAGAGCAACTAGTAAGCCAGAACTTCTGGCTACTGATTCCACTTGTGTTTTCAGGAACAGTCAGGGGTCTCAAAGCACCCCCAATGTGTGAACCATGAAGAAACCTCCTCATACTGGTGGCTGGAGCCACCCCTGATATTTGATCAGCATCTCTCCTCCAGTCCACATCATCTCAATCTTTTCTGGAGGAAATTTCAACCCATTGATTCTCATCAAAACCCCAGTCTTGCCCAGGCAACATGAATGCAACCTGCTGGAAATGAAATGCTGCTACACCTAATCTGGACAATGACATCACAGCTCAGAATGCCTTGCTATCTCCTTCAGCAGTTTCTCATGCACACTGAATAAAAGAGGTGGCAGATTAGGTGTGGTTTGTTTGGTTTTCTCTCTTTTTTTTTTTTTTTTGGGGGGGGGGGGGGGAGGTGATAAGAAGAGAGAAAATCTTCCAGGATCTCTATATACAATGTAATACACCTAGATATGATTAACGATTTCCTTTTCCCCCCCATTCCCCTTCAAAAAAGGCAGTCTTTAATAAATGTAATGACTCCACAACGCTAAGGAGCCATATTTTGCCTACAATGTCTATAATATAAAGGCTATGGGAAATTAAAATTGGGAACTGTCAAAGGTTTCTCATGCTCAGGTCTTTCTCCTGAAGGCAAAAAAAATCTGCACACTTAGGTTTATCTGATAAACCACTCCACAAACCATTCAGTAAAATTCTGAGGTTTGGCTTCTGTACTTTTTGCCTTTTTTAACTTCACAGCAGAAGTGTTTTTTTCTCAATACACAGTCAAACTGTTTCTGCTACTTACACTGTATATAATAAGAGCCAGAGTTCAATGCGTTTTAGGAATCAGCATCCAACTTGAGCCACCCTAGTTAAGAGAAATGTAAACTTGAAAGAATACAGTATTCACACAAAGTTTCAAATAATACAAATGCATCCAATCCACCACAAGTGGCTCCGAAATTTAGCTCCTAATCTCTACTTTGTAACAGGACAAATAGAAATGAGAAAGCCAAGTGAAGAGGAAGGAAAGCAGCAGCAAGTGTTCAGAAAGGAAGTGGAGCTTTGATAAAGCTGAACCAAAGCGGCAACAAGAGGAACCTGAGTATCAAGGCTGGAACCGAACCATAGGAAGCTTGCTTGGTTTTAAAGTTGTTTAAGATTTTAATGAAACCCCTTCCATTTGTATTACCAACCATGTGCAGTTACACCCTGGAGGCATTCTAGCAGCAGTGTGGGTACCCTAATTGAACAAGTGTACCACAGATCGCTCAGAAAAACTGAAGCACTTGTATTTCTTCATTTAAAACAATTTGTTTTGTTGTTTTTTTTTTTTTTTTTAAAACAGCTGCTAGCTGTGGGAAAAGGATTGCCATATACAAAATTTTGGAAACCTAGACAGCATGCTTCAATAGTCACTACTGTACAGTAAGACGCATGTCAGAGAAGTGCATTAAAAATTAGTAAAATCAATCAGTAATAATAGCATATAATACACCAAAAACTTTTAAATAAGGTCTTGACAGCTATGTAAGCAAGAAAATAGTTTACAGAGCCAATCAAGCACAATGAAAGAGTTAAGTGTTAAAAGAAATAAAATAGTTGTAGGTATAGAAAAGTAATACTTTTGCTATATGCATATATTAACTTAGAAATTTATTTAATCAGCTTCAAGCCTAAGAAATGCTTGAGAAAGAAGGGAGAAGGGGGGACCTAATAGATAAAGAAAAGTTGAAGGCCAAGCAGACATCAAGTGCCTGGATACAGATAAAGGGCAAACCATAAGATGAAGAAACTAAGGTCTACCCCCTTCCTGCTTTTGCTAAAGTTATGTGCCAACTTAGCTAATTAACGGGCCCAGTAGTTGGGAGTTGTCTTTCTGGAATAAAAACTCCTGATTAGACAATCCTGTTAAAAGGAGGTCAAAAAGGCACCCTAAAAGATGCATGCGTAATATGGTATTAGAATATTATCGCACACCCTGCATAGAAAATTGGTTCATTAGCATGAACATGTGAAGATGTTTGTATAAAAAAACCCATGTATGTAGTAGGCGGTTGTAAACCAGTACCCAGCCAATGGGGAACGAAGGGAGGGATTCTTTCGGCCGGGATAGGAAATATATACTGCTGAATAATAAAGGAGGGGCGCGCTCCTTTCAGATATTTTTTTCTGGAGTTGTGCCCGGCTTTGCAAACCTGTTAAAGAAATAAAAAGTACTTTTCTTGTTTTACTCTTTACCCGTATCCGATGTTCTTTTATTTTAAAACCTTTTTACTCAAAGGTATTTCTTACAACAATAACCCTTCACTAACAAAGTTCAATGTCAATCTAAAGTCCCTGTCCCCTGTTTACATTTCTATTTAGCTAACACATACAGGGCAAACATTTCAGGAAAGCCTACCTAAATAACAGGCACTTTTGAAAACATTACCCATTACATTTTATAGGGCTTTGGTTCCTAAGTTACAGTGGGTAAAAATGTCAAGGGTGTCAGCTTGCTAGCTGAAAGTCTGATCCTTCTAATTAATCCTTACTATGACAATGGGTCTGAATCCAGGCCTAGACTCTGATCCTGTCTTTTGATGAGTGGTATGGGTGGACAATACAAGAGGAAATGATAATTCTGCCATTTGGTCATCAGCCTTTTCCATTACAGCAAATCCTGGAACAGCTGCTCTGTTGCCATGCTCATAGCTACATACACTCATGACTCTGACTCATAATTTTATAGTACAAACATTACTTTTTCTTCTTTTTTTGGCTGCTTGTTACATACTTCATGGTTTACAACTGCATCTTACTCTTCTATTTGAAATAAGTTGCGTGTAGTGAATAAATAAATATTAAAAACCTATTCCAATTGAAAAGGTCTCCACTTTCCTCACCACTATGTTTACTGCTAAGTTTGTTGGACTCTACTTCAGAAAACACCAACTACAAATAGCACAGAAATAAAATTTTCTTGGAAATAGGCAAAACTTTCTTATTATATTCTCTATGGAATTCAAACACCTGTTTATGTGTTGCTACCTCCTAAGTCTTTGTCTACCAAATGTCAGTCAGATTTAATTGTTGAAGTGGGTGGGAACCAAAAAACCCTCAAAACACCACCCCACTTTCCCCCCCAACTAGCATGGCTGGTTGTGAGGTCTGTCAGTTTTTTAAATCATACATTTCCTACAATTGTAAGAAATAAACTGGCTATGCAGTAATATTCTGATGTCAAAGTTAGGCAACTAAATCCCTATTTAGGCACCTAAGTGGTCCGGTCCCCAGAAGTGAGAACCTGCAGCTTCCATTAAAAGATACCTGCTTTTGTAAATTTTGGCCTTTCACTTGGCACCTGGAGACCTAATTATACAGCATAAAGAAAACATTTATCCAAAGAGGGAAAAAATTAAATCTATGGTCACCAGCTTGGGAGACGCTGACAGCAAAATAGAAACTGGAAGTGCATGTTTTAAAGAGAATCAAAGGAATTCCTTTGTTTCCAAAGTCAAGTAACTTGTGAGAGAACATCATTCTTAGAGAGGAAAGTTGTTCTTCTGGTTAAGAGACAGGACTGGGATTCGGAAAACTTGAGTTCAGTTCCCGCCTCAGCTACACACTTCCTACGTGACTTCGGGCAAGTAATGTCATGCTTTGCCTCAATTCCCTACCTGTACAATGGAGAGAATACTACTTCCTTTATCTGTCTGACCTACTTTATTTGTAAGCAATTTGGGACAGACATTGTCTCAATAGGAGCATGATCTCAGTTTGGCACCTGCTGTAATGCACTCCTTTCCGCAACATTGCTGTATATTAATCATAGTTTTTTATGAATACAAGAACAATCTGAAGATGCTATCCCTGCCGCAACGATCTAACAATCAAAGTTAGGCAAACAATGTGACAAGCTCTGAGAGTGCTGAGGGAGAAAAGTGTGAAAAGAGAAGGAATTTTCTCTAGGCAGAGTGTAAACCAGAGGGTCAAGATCAGACAATTTAACTGGTTTTGTGTTAACTTCCTTAGTTCTTGATTTTTGGTGATGACGGAAAGGGTTATTCATTTATTTTTTCTTATTTGTTGATTAGAATAAGAGGGAAGAAAGCAGGTAGATCAAGAGTGAACATTACAAAATTTTCCTCAAAGAAAGGAAAGCATGAAAGTTTAATAGTTTTACTCATGTGCAGGAGAATTCAAGAACTCTTTGTGGCCTGCTACAGTAAACAAGAAGTCATGAACTCTCAGACAGAGAGACCTGTGTGCACAGCTGAAAGTTTTGAATTTCTAGTAGAGAAAAATATAAAACATTGAAGATAAAGATGATTGACACTCCAAATGTCCTTGGTGTTCCCCGGTAATTACCGATCCATTAACAAACAGGGGAATTAGTGTCTGTATAGGATTTTTTAA
The DNA here is from genome assembly GCF_026122565.2 of Emydura macquarii macquarii. Taxonomy (NCBI): domain Eukaryota; kingdom Metazoa; phylum Chordata; order Testudines; family Chelidae; genus Emydura; species Emydura macquarii. Next base: position 7,146,903 of record NW_027133667.1, read on the forward strand.
AAACAACAAAAATTAATCATAGAAGTGTAGGGCTGGAGAGGAAATCATCATGTCCAGCCCACTGTGTAAACCTAGACCATTCCTGACAGGTATTTGTCCCACCTGTTCTTAAAAACCTGCAATAATAGGGATTCCATAACCTCCCCTGAAAGCCTGTTACAGTGCTAAACTACTCTTATAGTTAAAAAGTTTTTTCCTAATATCTAACCTAAATCTCCCTGGTTGCAGATTAAGCCCATTACTTCTTAACCTACCGGGGGACGGAGAACAATTAGTCCCCGTCTTCTTTATAACAGCTCTTGACATATTTGAAGACTGTTCTCAGGTCCAGCCTCAGTCTTCTTTTCTCAAAACTAAACATGCTCAGATTTTTTTAATCTTTCCTCATATATCAGGTTTTCTAAACATTTTATCATTTTTGTTGCTCAGAGGTTACTCAGGTACAGCAGCAATAGGAGCAATATAGGTATCAAGAAAGAGAAGAATATACACACATTCTAGGTGATATTTAGAACCCCAACTATGTAAGAACATAGCTGGCACCAGAGACAAGCAGTGCCTGCCGATAGTGGGGGTTGGAAGGGGCAGAGAGAGGGCAGCCAGCTTCAGCAGTGTTACTGAGCATGCTCAGAACAAGCCAAGCAGCAAAGCTGGGGGGGCATGTTACCCTACATGCCCTCCCACACATCACCTGTGGCTGGCCCCCCCTCAAAAAAAAATCAACAAAGTTACAGAATTTATATCCTGCTGTGGGATGGAAGAAATAATAAGATTGAGGAAACTGGTTTCCTCTTGATTGAGGAAGAGAGCATGCGTCATCTCCTAAATAATAAGGGAAGAGGAAAAACATAATAGGTGAACTCACTTGCAGCAGGGGCAAGAGGAAAGATGCAGAAAATACCCCCCAGCTGCCAAATTACCACTTTAAGCTTGCAGCTGCTTGTCTCTGCCAAATTTAAAGGGCCAGCTATTCTAAAACTATGCTGGAAGAGTGACACTGGGGAGTTTCAGAAGTGAGCTTGTTTGTATTAAAAAAAAAAAAAAGTGTTCTTATGAACATCTTACGACAGGGGCTGAATTTTCTTTTTATTAAAGACAAAACAACTAGTCATTCCAAGGTTTGCCAGGTTTGGATCTCAGTGTTATTTTAAAGTTATTTAAAAATATGTATATTATGTTACTATACATCTCAGTTTTATTAATTTGGTATCAACTGATACCTTTTAGTATGTACCACTACATCCCCAAACTACCCATTCCTATTGAACAAAGCTGGAAACTGCCATAAAGATGGCACTTTTTAATTTTTCTTATTAAAACCAAACTCATTTACTGCAAAACATTAATAAAGTTGATTTACTACTTTCAAGGCAGGCAGTTAGCATAGTAGGAAGACCAATATTGTTTCTAAAGTAATTTATATATTATCTGTCCTGAACATAGAGAGCTGGATGTTTCCATAATGTGCAAAAATACTTGTGCTGGCCTACTGGAACTTTGAAATATTCCTCTTTTAGTTCAATAGTTATTTTTCACATAGAGACTAACTTAGAAGAGCAGAGTGTTCCATAAACGTGAAACTGAAGGTTTCAACAATACACACATATACCATGGAATCTCTAAATATCAGCTCAAGCATCCAGTTTCACTCCTGCAGCATCTTGAAAGTCCTGCCACAAGCTGAAAACACAAGTCAGATGATTTACAGTTATTTATTGTGCATGCTTTGAAAAGCTTTTGCATCAGGCAACAGCATGTAAAAGGCTCACAGTCCTATTCTTCTGGCTCAAGGAAGAATTCCAATTGGTCAACAGAAATCATTGGACTTATTTAAGCAAGTAAAGCAAGCAGGATATGACTCTAGGTCTTTGCTCCTAAAAGAAAAACAAAGTTGAGTGGAAAAACCTCTACATTACTGCAGTTCTGATACCCACGCCCTGTACATAACCCTATAAATAGTTCAAAGTTTGAAGTTGTTAGCAACAGTTTGCTGGTCATATTCATATTGGAAAGTTCTAGTGTGCACTGGCTGCTGAGGTTTGATCTATTGCATCATCTAACTCCTAAGACATGAGCAGCTGCCAGAAACTTATTGATTGGAGTTCTCTCCATTGATATCACCACTGGAGCAGCACTGGTGATGGCAGTTGTGGGAAATTTTAACAAAAGAAGTCTCACACATACCAAAGCATGGTCTAGATTAGAAAATTAAGTCAGCTTAACTTCGTTGCTCAGGGGTATGAAAAATCCACCCCTCAGAGATGTAAGTTATAGCAATCTAAGTCCAGCGTGAGGTTGATGGAAGAACTCTTCTATCGACCTAGCTACTGTCTCTTGGGGAGGTGGATTATCTACACCATCAGGAGAATCCCTGCTCTTGGTATAGATAGCATCTACACTGAAGTGCTGCAGTGATGCAGCTGTGCCACTGTAGTGTTTTAAGCATAGACATACGCCAACTCTCGCAAGGCCTGATACTACACCTGTTGAAATAAACAGTCAAACTCCCCACAGACATAAATGAGAACAGGACAGCCCACTATGAGTAATAATGCCAACTCTTTTCTGGTACCATTTTAGGACTCCAATAAGTTCAAATCTATATTTGAGACTAAATCACATGAGAGAATGACAAGTTATTTATTTATTAGCAGATATATTTTAATTTTTTTTATTCTCTCAAAAATTTAAATTGCCTTTTAGGAGTTTATTGCAGAAATTCTGCCTATGAGGCATATGGTGGCTTTAAAAAAATGAAGAGATGAGAGACAGAAAAGTAACTATTTCTGAGTACTTAACATATGCCTCTGTAAATTGTGGGAGGAAGGAGTGACCTAAAGGTGTTAAAATCGAAGAACAAATGACTGTCACCTGAAGCCCATAATAATGAATTTCAAATGCATTGCCTTGAACATCTTATAGATGAAGAGAAATATAATGAAATAGAGGTAGAACAGCAGAGGAATATATAAATATTAAAAACAAATATTAAAAAATATAAATATATAAAATAGAATGAAAGAGGAAGATCATCATATAGTGGGCAACATCACCTTTAGTGTAACTCTTGAAACTAATGGCTACATTGTCATTTATTTAAAACCCTTAAAACATCTTTAGGAAATACTTAGTCCAGCCTATGAACTTTTAACAGGCTGCCAGTTGATTATATTCTTAATTAAAAGCAATGGTCTAGAGCAGCGGTTCTCAATCTTTTTTTCCTGAGTACCACTCGGGTCAGGTACAGTCAGGTCAAGTACCGCTTCACCTGACTGTACCTGGCCCTAGTGGAACTCGGTAAATAAGCGGGGGGAACACTTTCGGCGGCGGCGGCGGGGTTGCGTGGAGGGATCAATGCCCGCCGCCGAAACCCTGCCGCCGTTTGACCGTTTTCGGCGGCAGGGTGGGTGGGACTTTCGGCGGCAGTGGGCTTTCTCAGCGGCGGAATCGGCGGCGAGGTTCGCCTCGCGTACCACTGAGCCGTCTTCCGCGTACCACTGGTGGTACGTGTACCACTGGTTGAGAACTGCTGGTCTAGAGGTTAATATTTCTGAAAAAAAGTCTTTTCATTCTATCTCCTCCACTAGCATGTGTGCATGCATGCATGCATGCATGCAAGTAAGTGGCAGGAAAAATATTCTATTAATAATCTCACTGGATAACACCACTTGCCACATTAGGAATTCCAGACCACTAGCATCAAATATTACTATGAAATCCTAATGTCTATGCAAGAAGTATGATCAATAGTTCAAGAAAATACTTATAAGGGCAGAATCAAATGGGGATTTAAGGTCCTAGATCTTTGTTGTTAATGGCTTTTACCATTATTTTACAGCACCTCTCCCAGCCATTAAGAAATATAGTAGACATTATCAAAACATAATAATTTCACTCTAACGCTGCTATAGAGATCAGGCTGGCTGATTCTATTCTTTAGTGGTCAACACAAAAACCTACAAGCGGTGTATAGTTTCTTCTGAAAAAGATACCAAGATAAGCCCCAAGAATTATGATTTGGAGACAGCATAAGTCTAGGGGCGGCCATGAAAGAAGCTATTCTAAAGCATTAGAACAGAAATCAATTAGGTTTGTAATTACCATTTTCTGCATTGCTAGGTTGTTAGACTATATTAGGAGGTGGTTATCACAAAGCCTTTGACATTCACAAAGTGCAAGCTAAGTATAGATTTTTTTAAAAGGGTTTACAAGCCCATTCTTTCCTTTACTATACACATAGGCACTTAATGAAGATATCAAAGACGTTAACATGTGCACAAATGTACAAGCTATGACGAAGAGGGATACATCAAGACTGGTAGAAACCAAAAAAAGTGGATCAAGTTTGAAGGTCTCTCTTCCAAGTGTAAATGCTCACTGTACTTTTTCAAGTTTAGGCCAAAGTTATTTTTTAAACTTTTTTTAAAAAGACATTTTGAATATACTGAAGCAATTGATACATTTTTAAAAACATAATAGCACATCCCTTCAATAGACTCTTTTTAATTTGTCAGCAACAGGGAGATATACAAGATATATTTCAACTTCTTTTTATTTTGGTGCAATGATACACAAATTGGGTTCTTTTTTATATAAAAAAAAAAAAAAAAAAAAAAAAGCTAATGACTAAATTCTCTCCTCTGATGGATGTTTGGGAAGATTGCTCACAAATATTTTTCTTATAAAAACAAAACTCGGTGTGTTACCTAACGTGTTTCAAGTTTACTGCTTCTTTAAATGCAAACATCTTATAAAGATCTAGTTTACAAAAAGAGGGAAAAAAATGTACCCAAATTTGGAGTTTGTGCCATTAAATAAAATAAAATTTGTGGTTTTGTGCTATTAAATAAAAGATAACAAAGAACAAAAACTCATGAGATTAACTAGTGAGGCTTTTACTACACTGTTGTTATAATGCTGGGTGTACCTAAAAGCTTACAGAATCAGTATGGGAGCCATTCAGGGCCTGGAAGTGCTCTACAAATGGATCTTCCTAGTGACTTAAGTGGAAGCTGGACAGACACATTTTGCTACCCCAAGTGAATTTCAGGGCACAAGTTGTGCCCCCCCCCCAACAGAATCATATATTTTTAAACTTGTATTATTTGACTAGTAAAAAAGTCAGAGCTCTCCTCTAGACTTTCTCCAAAAAAAACAAACAAACAAAAAAAAAAACCAAAAAAAACAACAACCCTGTACCTCCTCCCCATGGCAGTCTCCTCTATTTGGGAACCTTTCTACAGTAACCCTGTGGGGGCAGGGTGAAAAAAAGGGAATTGACTAAATGACCCGACGGGTAGATTTTTCCCCCAAGATGTGCCTAGCTGGCAGATGAGAGACACCCAGACTGAGGTGCCCAACAAAAGAACAACAAAGGAACAGAAACTGGTTGTTGTAAGGCAGGGGTAATCAGTTATTTTTTGTCAAGTTCCAAATTTCTTGGTCAAGATATAGTTAAGGTACAGACTCCAGAGAATTTAAAAACAACAAGTAAATAAAAAGATTTTGGGTTCTGTTCAAAAGCATCTGGCGATCTGGGTTTGGCTCATGGTCTACCTACTGACTACCCCTATTGTAGGGATTTCTCTACTGCTGGGGAATCTTTTTTGTTGTCTGTATTGTTGCAGACATACTTGCTGACAGGCATTTTGAAATAAATTACCAAAATAATTGAAACTTGCGTGATTATTTATATCATGTTCTTTTCACAAATATATAGAATTTTTAAATACTGTGCACTGAAATTTTAATTTTTTGGAGCAGAATTCCCCCAGGAGTAAAATTGCTTTGGAAATACAGTGATATGACCAGCTTACTCAGAGCTAGGAGATAGCAAGCTAACGATATCCCTATGATTCAGAGAGTTATGAGAACAATCAGAGGATAAGATCAATCACACCAATGATGTCGCAAGGGTGCTAAATTATAGAAGCAAAACTGCCTTTTGAACCTGTTTTTCTGGTTCATGGTAATACAAAAAAATATACCTGCTATAGAAAGAATATATTTATCGTGCTGTAGCAAGATACACTTTGAATGTTCCTCCAGGAATACATTCCCGGTCCTTTCATTTCACAAAGTCTTGTTCTGAATTGAAACAGAGCAGGATCCTTTTCTTTTTCTTTAAAAAAGGCCTGGTCTACATTAGAGAGATTTTTGTTGACCAAAGTCAGCTTTTTGCACCAAAACAATGTACACACTACAACCCCCCTCCCGCTGACCCAACTCCCCTGATCTTGCGACAAAATAGAACCACCTCAATGAGAGGTGTGGAGCTTTTTGCACCAAGTTTTTAGTGACAAAGCATCAGTGTAGACACAACACTTGGTTATATCACGCTAAATGGCCTCCAGCAAGTGTCCCACAATGCCCATCCTGACCACTGTGGCCATCAGTTTGAAACTCCACTTCCTGCTTGGTTGGTATGGGGAGCTCCCCTCACATTTTCCCAGCTGATTATGGCAGCTCCATGCACCAAATGCTCTCCCACTTGGAGGACACCAAAGCTTCTGGATCTAAGTGGTATTTGGGGAGAGGAGGCTGTGCAGTCCCAGCTCCACTCCAGCCAAAGAAATTCAATGCATACAGTCAAATTTCTCATTTAATGGTGGAGAAGGGCTATGAACGGGACACGCAGCAATTCCATGCAAAAATCAAGGAGCTGCAGCAGGCAAAAGGCCTGGAGTCAAACCATTGCTCTGGTGCAGAGCCAAAGATTTGTCACTTCTGTAAAGAGCTGGAAGCCATCCTGGACTTGCACCCAGCTGTCATAGCTCACACTGCCCCTCACTGCTCTCTCCCCTCCAACCCGGCTTTTCATGTGTGTAGTGAATAATTGCTATTTAATAAAGACACTCTGTGAACAATAAGCAATCTCTATGCGTCTCATGCACACGGTGGTTGCCCCTCACATTGATACACAATACAAACTGGTTAGCAGTCATAGCATAGATCCGGGCTATTTACAAAGACATCTCATTGGTGCTCATTGTCAAAATGGTTTCTCAAGGCCTCCCTGAATCAATTGGCTCCCTGTTGTGCCCCTGTAATAGCCCTGACATCTGTTTTTTTATATTCAGCCACAAGGTGATCTGCCTGTGCACTCCACGCAGATGGAAACTTTTCACTCTTAGCTTCACAAATATTATGGAGCACACAGTAGGGAGCTATAACCATGGGAATATTTTCCTCATTTAGGTCAAACCTGCCATAAAGGCAACACCAGCAAACTTTTAATCTGTCAAATGCACATTCAGTGGTCATTCAACACCTGCTCAGCTTGTTATTGAAGCGCTCCTTGCTGCTATCCAGATTGCCCGTATAAGGCTTCTGAGTCATGGCAGTAAGGGGTAAGCTGGGTCTCTCAGGATCACTGTGGACATTTCAACATCTCCCTTTGGAATCTTTTTGTCTGTAAAGAAAGTCCCTTCTGTATAGGCCAGTGTTCCTGAAGCTACATGCATCATGCACCTTCCCTGACCAACCTGCGTTGATGTCAATGAAACACCCATGGTGATGCAAAAACGCCTGCATAGAGAAGTACCCCTTTCTATTGTTGTACTCCATCACAAGATAGTCCAGGACTAAAATTGGGATATCCGTGCCATCTATTGCCCTGCCACAGTTAGAAATCCCATCACTGTGAAGCCATCCACTATTTCATGCACATTTCCAAGACTCACAGTTCTTTGTAGCAGAATGCGACTAATGGCCCTGCACACTTGCAATAACCCAGCTCCAACAGTGGACTTCCCAACTCCAAACTGATTAGTAACTGACCAGCTGGAGCTGCCAGCTTCCACACGGCGATTGCCATGCGCTTCTCCACTGAGCAGGCAGCTCTCATTCTGGTGTCCTTGTGCCGCAGGGCAGTGGTGAACTCCCCACAGAGTTCCATGAAGGTGGCTTTGAGCATCTGAAAGTTCTGCGGTCACCGCTTGTCATCACAGACCTGCATAACGATGCGATCCCACCAATCAGTGCCTGTTTCACATGCCCAAAAGCAGTGGTGCACTGTGTGCTGATGCTTCACGAATGCAAACAATAATCCAGTGTTGTTTGTTTGCATGGCACACAGCAGGCCAGGCACTTCGAATTCCTGTTCTGATTGGGAGCTCATGATATGCTGCACGACCAGCCACAATGTGTTCAGGATACTGACAACAACAGTGGAGAACTGTGCAGGATCCATCCTTTCAGATGGAGATAAGCAGGCGCTCAGGAAACTGGGGCCATTGAAAAATGCCATGAAACAGTCAGAAACCCATGGAATGATGGGACAAAAGTTACTGCATCATGGGACACTGGGCCTGCACCCATGATGCATTGCGCTCCTCTCCGCCTTCCCACAACTCCTAGCAGTACAAGGTGCCAAGTTGCACAGTGGGATAGCTGCCCACAATGCACTGCTCTCACTGTCTATGCTAGAGCACCAACTGTGGATGTGCTTCAGTGATACAGTGAGTGCTGTGTGGACAGGCATAAGTGTTGTAGTTACAGCGCTTTTTGATCATCGCTGTAACTTGCATTGACAACACTTTCTCGTGTAGACGAGGCCTAAATATCTTGCAAATCGTTCTGTTCACATTCTTAATTCCACAATTAAAGAAAAATGCATGAGTGGAAAGACATCCACAAAGGTCTCAACAGCATTACATGACCCTTGCTTTAAACAACAGTTAGAAGCACCTTAAAAGAAACACTATGCACATACTCATTTTCTAACAAAACTGGGATCCAGATCTCTCCTTCATGAAATTTTCTACAGATATAAAGCTAGATTTCAATTTAATAGATGAAAAAAAAGGAACATTTTAAGGTTTTTTTCTCCTTTTTAAAAAAGGATAGTAGTCATGATCTGTAAACAGCAAGATTTTTTTAAATGCAGTTTATTTAAATATAGTTGAAAACCTCATATATAGATATGGATTTCAAACAGGATCTGTATTCCAATTATGAGTGCTTAACTTGTACTATGAAAGGGGAAAGACACCCTATAGCCACAGAAAGCTTCCAATTGTTTTGGATTATTTCCAGTGCTTTTGGAAGACAGATAATTTACTCCTAGAACAAGTGTGCCAGTGACTCTGTGGATGAGCTACATAAGTAGACAGCAGCTGCTGTAATGTGTCAATAATAAAGGCATCTCCGTAATTGCAGTGTTGCTTTGTTTTCACATTAAAGACAAATCACAAGTATTGGCCTTGCTTACAGGTCTTGAGTGACTGCTCTACTATTTGCACACTCTACCTCACCATTTCACTAAACCATACATAGCCTCCAGATGTTACTTGCCCTGGAGGTGGATTTTGCCTCTCTTAATGCCAAAGTAAAGCTCCAAACATGATGGGAGAAGAAAACTAGAGCATAGTCCAAAGACAGTTAAGTCATGCATCTGCAGCCATAAGACTAGAAGAGCGTATTACTGCCAGCCATGTAACAACTGAAGAATATGCCTGACCTGCCAAATGTAGGTGTCTGAAGTTAGACACCCAAATCTGTATTTAGGCACATAATTAAGTGGCTTGATTTTCAGAAGAACTGAAAGATTTTCAGAAGGGCTCCGAGCACCAAACTCATCTGAAAATCAGGCCACTTAATTATGTGCCTAAATATAGATGTGTCATTCAAGTTGAAAATACTGGCCATAACACTCAAAGCAGCCACTATCATAATTACTTTATAGTAAATTACTCTCAGTATTAGTCACATTTTGGTTAATACACATAGCTTTTCTTTTATATTGTCTGTCTTTGGGGAGAGGGGGGTTCATAACTTTCTCCACTAAACATCTGCAGAACCACAGTATGAAAAACATTCTGTCAGAAAAATGATCAATAGTTCTTGTATAATTCTGAAGCACCTTCATCTAGTCAAAACAATAAACTAACTTACCATTGAAGACCGTCGGAAAACATTTGCTAAGAAACAGATGGATTCATTTATGCTGTTTAACCTCAGATATTTCTCTTTTTTACTTAGCTAAGCTCACTTCCTGTTCACACTGTGAATATTGAGACACCCAGAGCAGGACAGACAAAGCTTACATGCGGATAGAGCAAGCAGTCTCATTTCCTTTGTGGTGTCAAACACCAAAATTCTGAGTGACAGTCGTGCCACTGGAAGATCATTGCACTTTATATAAGAAGTCAGCATACTTATAAAACCTTCTGAGCTTACACATTTGTATAAAGACCAATGAGAGGGTGGGAGCTTCTTCACTTACTCACACTGTCTGTATCTTTGATTCTCTTTTTCACTGTACTTTGTCTTTAAATGTTAGTGCCTGTCTTCTCTGCTAGAGGGCAGGGCTGTGAGGAGGTTCAAAAAACATCTGAGACAGATGCAGGCTCCTCTAACTGATGTTTGTTTTCCTTAATCTAATTTTAAAAGTACATGTTTTTCTCTGTGTGTATGGAAATGTAACAATCCTTTCTACTTCAAGATGTATCAAGTCAAAAGATTATCAGACACAATTAAAGGTTGTCTATTAAACTTTCAGAATTTCTCTGCAAATCCCCTTGGTTAAAAATTAGTTATATTACTCAGATACAACTGCCCTCCCAAGTGGGCAATTTACAGGTTAAAAAGATATGAATATGTAAAAGATCTGGCATGCACCTAATTGTGATCCTGATTTCATAGGTCAAATCTGGCAACTTAAATATCTAAAAGTCATTACCTTCCCATTGACATGTCATTACTAGTAGTCTGGTAAGAATTTGCTTCTGACAATTATACATTCAGAAAAACCAAAATATACTATAAAATATCTCCATATATGAATCAATTTTCTAAGGTCCACAGAATACAGCAACCTCTGCTTTAGATATTGAAAACTAGGTCAAAGAATGCCTCTTTCTACAAAGTTACTAATGACAAGCTTAAAAACAAAGAATTTCATGTTCTTTCTATGTTCTTGCATAGGTACCCATCACCATGTTATGTGAATACCACCATCAAGAGTCAGAAACAAGATGTTACTATCTTTCTTCTTGCTGGCAGGAAGCTGGCTTACAGTATATGCGTTTTTCTCATTTTGGGGTGTGTGGGTAGGGATGTGTAGACGGCTACTGTGGGAAAGCTAGGTGGAAGAGAGGAGCTTTGCATTTAGTTGTGAATACACTGAGGTTAGAGGTCAACCTCTTATTTCTTCTACCAGCAAGTTCCACAGTCTTGGTCCAACTTCTGAGAAAATTCTGTCATGCACAGTCCTGAGTCTTGCCCAAGCTCCATCCTTCCAGGTCAGCCATGGTCACAGGAAGAGATGGACACTCTTAGGAGATGGGGCTAGTGCTATACAGGGCTCTAAAATCCAGACAGCAACCTGTACCATAATCACTGTCAACTGCAGCTATTTTAGGACAACTATAAATTTACTGCTTTAATAAATAAATCAATCTTGTATCCATAAGAAATTTTACTGGGGTGAGAAAGAAAAGTCAATTACAGAGAGACACCAATTTTCTACCCCAATCATATTTTGTTCAGCTGGAACACAAGAAAGAACAGAGATACTTAGATATACACAAAACTAGCCAAACGAAGTAGAAATCCTCTTATCTTCTATAGCACATGGTCTATGTATGTAATTATATCTTTTCTATTCAACTATCAGTGTCTGGCACAGATTATTTGTAAGTGATTTACTATTTATTCACACTCAGGTTTAGTGTAACTACTACATATTATGAATGCAACAGAATAATGTTAAATTATTTTTAAACATTCTTGAACATATGAAATTGAGCTTCAGATGTGGCTGGGGATTTTGTAGTTCAATTTTTGTTTTGATACATAAAAACTACAGTGAATAAGGAGGTGGGATAGAAGATAAAATAAAGGAAATTCCTAAGCATGTGCAAAACAATTTCATGTGGAAATGGAGCAACCATCGATCAGGTAAGTAACAAGTATATGCACATCCATAGTCACAAGTACTGTTTCATATGATCACATGTATCATAATGCTGCCCTTTTTCATTGTGATATATAAAGCCTAATAGCCCTCTAGATAATTATTTAAAAACTTTTCTATCCATCAAATTGTATTCCCCTAATAATGGCTAAATCTGTACATTCTAAAATTCCTTTTGCACATCAGGAACTCAAAGAAAACAGAAGAAAAATCAGTGACAAATAAAATAAATCAATGTTATGACACGCTAGAAACACAGTAGTACTAGTGGCAGTACTCAGTACTGCCTTCACATTCCCCCCGCCTCCCACCACCACCCCACCCAACTGGTGGAAATGCCATAGCACAGGTCAGTGTCTGGAAATCATAGCTCTCAGCATTGTAATCCCACAGGCTGAAAAAAGTTGGGGTTTTGGTGGGGAGGGGAGAGGTGAGGGATTATCAGCAAAGAGTTTCTCCAACTTTATAACATATTCTTGGATTCACTTGGCATACTTCCTTGTTTTCTAGGCATATGATGAGTATAAGGAAAATATTTAGGAAATAAGAATAAACTAGGTGATGACCTTCAGTACCCTCGTTTTAAAAAGCTGAGTGACTATACTGGAAGAGAGGAAGAGCAGGAAGTGTCACCTGCAACTTTGAGCTGCTGGAGAGTCTGTTAATTGAGTCAGCCTGGAACAGCATACTAGCAGGTCTATACAATCCATTTGTTTGGAATTACATCTAGATAAGAATTATGCATCTTTTCATCCAATCATTGTGATGTCTATATATCGCAAAGTACCACTTTTATACTGGTAAACAGTTTTCTTCACTAAATCCATCACTAGACAGTTTTCTTCACTAAATCCATCACTAGAGAAGAGCGACATCTGAGGAACAGTCAAAGAGTCATCAAATCATGAATTGATGAAATAAATCAAATTTAAGAGCTCATTGCAAATCTAGGGCAAGTTATCTTTATGTTGATACACTGTATGGTAAAACCTTCCATACATACATACATACTTGTTACATAAATATTTCTATATTGCTCACAGTATATTAAGTAGCTACTCAAGATCAAGGAATTTACTACTAAAAATTCATGTATTCAGGAGCCCAAAGTTATACGGTATTTACCATACCTTCATTAGTCATTTAATGTATTCTCTACAGGAAAGGGCTGTTTTCTAAGCAAGTTCGGTCTACTTTATTATTCATAGAAGAAATAAACCTTCAAACTTAGATAAGATATAAAAGGCTCAAGAAATACTCTGACTTTTCTGAAAAATTAGGAACGAAGCTAAAAAATCAAGTCAAATATGATATGCCCGTCTGTCGAGTTATACTAGAAGGGTTTTTATTTTGAAATTTTCCTTCAAATTTGTATGTCAGTCAATGGGTATCAGAGTGCAGTCGTAGTCAGAAAATTTGCTTATAAAAACATCAAATATATAGTCTCATTAGCCTCCATATCAAAAGTTGCTCAGTTTAGGTTTAAAAGATAAGTTGACATTGTTAGCTATGAAAACTCAATTTGAGATCTGAACAAAACACTTATCTGCCTTTAATAATCACCAGTGACAAAGGTTCTGAAGTCAGTACTTTACTAATAAATTAATTGATGGGTGGGTAGAATAGAATCCAATTCACACTACCACAGGCATTGTGGTACTGACAGTGTGGAGAGAAGAAAAAAAAAAAGAGTAAAAGATGATATTACTATTTGGGCACACTCAGGAAGTAGATAATTCTAAATAAAGTGTCATTTTATTTTATTGGACCAACCTCTGTTGGTGAAAGTGACAACTTTCGAGCTACCCCAGAGCTTTCCCTCAGGTCTGGGAAAGTTAACCAGCATGTCACACCTAAATACAAGAGCAAACAGGTTGTTTAGCATAAGTAGCTAACACGTATTTTAAAAGACCATTCAAGGTGAAGTAGTCAGTAAACACCTATGCAGATTAGGATAAAAAAGGGGGGTTAGTGAGTTACAGATTGTTGTAATAAAATAAATAAGGGCTGGTCTACATTAGATAGTTTTGTCAACAAAAGCTGACTTGTTAATAAAATAGAGGAGGTGTACAGACTAAAATGCACCTCCCGCTGATGTAATTCCCCTGCTATGCCGGGGAAAACTACCTCAATGAGACGTGTAAGCCTTACGTCTGCTTAGTTAGGATGTCAAAGCATCAATGTAGACGCTGCATCCCTTATATCACCTGTGGGGCTGTCATTCTTGTCAATTTCGGTGAAAGCACCCAAGAGCTGAGCATGAAAACGACAAAGCTGCCTGCCTCCCAGCGGGGAGCAGATGGGAGGATACGAGAAGCCGGGGCAGCTGGACCTCTCCCCTCAGGGGCGGCTTTTCTCTGGGAACAGAGAGTGGGGAAGCCCCAGGAGGCTTTCCCGGCTCCTGGTGAAAAACAGGGAGGGCAGCCCACTGGGAGCCTGTGGGGCTCCCATTAGGGAGCTGAGAGACTGGGCTCTCTGCTCTGCACACTGCCCCTATTAGGCCAGTGGAAGTTCTCCTGGTGAGGACGCACTCCACTGAGCCAAGGAGGTTAGCGTGGATATCAGCCACCCCAGTAATTACTATGTTAGGTTGACTTATTTTTTGTGTGTAGACAAGGCCTTAATCTCTCTCTAGAATGTTCTTTCATGAGCATCAACTTTCTGGATACCGTGACCAGCTTCAACAATGGAAACCTACAGTCAACTATATATAAGAAAATCATGGATGACCAGATTTACCTTGACAGATTTGTTGGTGTGTTTGGGGTGGTTACTGGATCTGTGGTATACAGCAGTTACTCAGATACCATGGAATGTGCTTGGGAGAAAGTCCGGAATACACCTTAATGCAGTTAAAACTGACTTCACCAAACAAGGGCACTTCACCAGAGAAGTAGACCACATCAGGGAACGGGCCATCCAAATACCATGAGAGAACCTGCTTCAATACAGGGGGGAAAAAACAGTGCTGCCAGCTCTCATGATTGTGTCATGAATCACTTGATAATTAAAGCCCCAGATTCTGCACTCAAGTGGATGTGATGATTTCAGCCTTTGTTCTTAAAGAAAAAGTAAGTTTCTAGCCCTCATGGCTGTGGAGAAAGCTTCAAAGCGTGACCCCAGTGCACCCTAAAGGTTCAAAAAGCAGAAGGCAAATAAAAATAACACCAATTCTATTATTTTTATATATATCTCATGATTTTAAAGCCATTCTCATGATTTTTGGTGAGCCCAACTCATGATATTTAAACATTTGGGGTTGGCAATATTGAAATACCTTCAGACTGCACACTCACCTACCACCCCACACAAGAACCCATATGTGGGATCATTAAACAACATATACTCGATGGGGACCCCATCCTGAAATAAATCTTTCCCAATCCCCCTCTTCTAGCCTTCAAACAACTCCCAACCTCGCCGAGCTCATCATCATCAGAAGCAAGCTCCACACAGACCGGGAGCCACCAACTCAAAGCAGCACCAGATGCTGCCAGAACTATTGTGCAAAACCCGAAGACACATCACCACTGCTACAATGATCAATACACCCTCCCCCCAACACAGCTTTCAAGATCCCTGGGTCCTACCCGTGCCCATCATAATATGTGGGGTACCGCATCCAGTGCATCAAAGGCCCCCAACAAACACTATGTGGGTAAAACCGAAACAATCACTATGCCCCATGTGGCATTGGCAGACCAGGGACCAGCTCTTGCCAAGGCTTTAGGCCTCAGCCAAGCACTGTTTTCCAGCAATGAATTTGTCATTCTGTCTCACCTGTTAGTATGGTTAAGATAGTTATTGGAATTTTAACAATGTGTTTAGTATTTAGATTTTAAGAGATGGTTGTAAGTTGATGCATGCATTAATCTCATTTATAATACCTTTATCATATGCTATATAATTATAAGGTAACATTTAAGTTTTCGCTTTGTAACAGTAAAAATAAAAGTTTGCTCTCAAACTGTGAATCCAGCCAGGAGGGATTGTCTCCTGCCCATCAAGATGACCTATCAAAACTAAATGGGCCATGGTGGGACATCACAATACAAAGACTTTGTTAATTGTCCTCTTACAGCCACAAAGAGTCTATGTGTAAAAGGGCTTGTCCCATCAGCTTCAATTCTGGAAGAAGGAAATAAAAATAGCTGACAAGAAAAAATTTCATCTTTTGCTCTCTGAACTCTCATAGGGCCGGAGCTATGAAACAGAAGCAGAGAACCCCAGGGCCAACCTGGGTTACCTCTAAAAGACATTCAGAGCTGACGAATTAGTACAACTCTGTCATGTTTTGAAACCATAGACTAACCCATTTGTGTATATATATTTGCCTGCTTTACAGGTGTAATAACTCACTCATTTCCTCTTCTTAGTTAATAAATCTTTAGATAGTTTACTACAGGATTGACTAAAAGCATTTTCTTTGTTGTGAGTTATCAGTATAAATTGATCTGGGGTAAGTGACTGGTCTCTTGCTTGGGACTGGGACCAACCTGAATATTTTGTGATTTTTGGTGTATAGGAATCACCTATTACTAAGTCCAGCTTGCCTGGATGGCAAGATAGACTGGAATGCCCAAAAGGGACTGTCTGTGACTCCATGGGAAGGCTGTTATAGTACTTCAGAAGTTCACACTTAGTACTCGGTTAGTGAAATCTAATTATAGACCAGCACCAGTTTGGGGTCTGTGCCCTGCTTCTTTACAGCTTGTCGTGAAGTTGGCATTCATGGTTATGAACCACTCAAAACAACATGACAGCTCCAAATGAATCCACACAGAAAAATGTTAAAAGACAAAAATGCCATACCACCTGTGGGCAAATACTTTTCACAAAGTGATTGTGCCATATCTGACCTCTAAGACATCATCCTAAAGGAACCTACACAACAACTTCAAAAGGCAAGCCTGGGAACTTAAATTCATAACTTGGTCAGACATGAAAAATCATGGTCTTAATAAAGACACTGGATTTATGGCTTATTACAACAACTTATAACTAATTAACCCTCTTTTCTTGTTCTATAACTGCAGAATTGTTAATGGGCCACATCACTTTGAATGGCCATACTGGGTCAGACCAATGGTCCATCCAGTCCAGTATCCTATCTTCCGACAGTGGCTGGTGCCAGATGCTTCAGAGAGAATGAACACAACAGTGCAATGATGTGTTAACCCCTTACGCTAAACAATCTGTTCCATCTTGTATTTGGCTGTGACACTCTGAGTATCATTCCCAGAGCTGAAGAGCAGCTCTGGGTAGCTCAAAAGTTTGTCTCTCTCCCCGACAGAAGTTGGTCCAATAAAATAAAATGACACTTTATTTATGTCTATGAAAAGATCTTACCTCACCCACCTTGTCTCTCTCATATCCTGGGACCAACACGGCTACAATTGCACACAATATATTTTATTTTAGAAGCCAAAGACAATTTATATTTATTTGAAACCCATGAATGATCTATGCTTAAAAGCAGTTCATAATGGTAAAGAGACATTGTTCTTGATCTTTATTTGTTGACATGAAGAACAATAGCCCATGATTAAGACCTATAAATCACATATTGTACAGCTGAAGGTATTAACCATATTGAAATGCTAAATACATTGGGTCAAGTTCAGTCTGTGGAGTTATACAAGTGATTAGTTTGACCCACTGTTATATTACACATGAAGAATTTTTTTGATTACCACTAAAGCTGCTTAACTGTCTTGCCTGTGCTGACAGCTGAGAAGTAATTCCTATCTGCTGCTACAAATGCAGCACAGCAATTCATTTAAGCAGCCTTTATGGTGAGAAACTGGAAGCTGCCTGATATTTTAACATTAGCCGTGTTTACCACAGCAAATTTAAAGCTAATTCATCTACTTTCTAGTAACACTTTTTGATAAGAGGGTTGAGGGATTCTTTATTTTTCAGGAACATTCACTAGATAAGATCTGCGCAAATCTCGATACAATCATCGGAAGAGAGCTTGTGTAAAACATACACTTCCATTGTGCTTGTATTCAATTTCTGGAGAAAGAGACTGACTTCTGTAAAATACAGAGATTTTCTATTGTATTTCAGCAACCACGTCTGAAAAGCTTCCTATAATGTCTAGCGTGGAGAGGAAAAAAAAGCAAACCTTCTTTTATGAAGTGTAAAAAGAAATGCATGTACACACTAGTTAGAAGAAACACTAATACATGTGGTCAAATCTCATGCATTGCAGCAATACATTTTCATTAACACACAAGTTTTACTTGCTCGCTTAAGAAGAATCCAAAACACAAATTTGTTTTAACATATGTGGGTATACTCATGCTAAGATCATTGTTGCACAGCAGGTTTTACTATTTACTTTGCAAACAAAGAAAATCCCCCAGTTCTTTTAGGAACTAAAGTGCTCCTTTGCTTCAGATATTACTTGACATGATAAAAAAAGCACTCTTGTTATCAATTTGCTCAGGCAATTAAGTGTTTTACTCCTGATATACCTTAGTCTATGAATTACTGTTTAATGATGGTCCTCAGTAAACCCCCATGTAAAAGTGTAGTCAAGAAATACAAAAGTTAGTATATATGTTGGGACTATACCCAGTCAGATACATACATATGATCTGTTAACCTGTATTAAACCCACATGCATATAGTGTTTATAGAGTACTATGGAAAAGAACAGCAGAGGTTCCTCAGAATAAGCACTACCTAGCCACTTTTGTTTTAGGGTGAGTCTACATTGCACGCTCCTTCTGGCAGCACGTAGAGTACATACACAGCATGCCCCCTAGCATGGGAACAAACAACAGTGTGGATGGTGAGGCACTGCTTAGGCAAGTAAAGAGTCAAAGACATACCTGAACCCACCCAACAAACATCCAAGTAGTGCATCCCCAGTCTACACTGGGATTTTTAGCTGTGTAGTGTCCCCGTGCCAGAGCCTTTCCCCACCACAGGGAAAGACTCGGAAGGAGGGAAAGGCAGCAGGGAAAGGCTTCCACAGCTCCCTGCTACCTCCTTTCCCTGCTACTTCCCCCCCTGCCAGAGCCTTTCATTGACACACATATCTATACACCACAGCGTGGACACAATCTGATTCTCATGCAATGTGTAGCTACACACCACGGCCATAAACCAGCTTCAAAGCATACATTTATGAGTCTGCTGTACTTACCAGCTTTCAGATGTCACCAGCCTCCCCATGGACAGAAGCCTTTCAGTGTGAGGCAGTGCAAAAATCTAGGAAAAACTCCCTTGGGTTGAGGAACTCTTCTGGCAACAAGCAGTTGGAGTGCAGTCCTCTGCTCACTTCAAATCATTAACCAGCTTCTGCTTTTCTAATCACCACCTGTGTATGTTATCTGGCAAGAATGCTTCTCGGAAACCTGAGCCTAGCTCTACGGAGGCAGACATGCACAAGCTATTGCAAACAATAGTGCAGCTCAAACTTCTTTGGTTCAACACACATTGAACAGATTTATTTTTGGGAGGGCAAACCACAGTACTAACCCTTCCCCTGCCCCCCTCCACACCCACTAGAGCTGGTCCAATAACTATTCAAATACATTTGCCAGGTTTTTCCATATTTAACAGGTTTGTTTATTCAGGGGCCAGTTTTGCTACCCTTACTCCTATTGAATAGTACCTTACTTCACGAGTAGCATCACTGATTTCAACATGGCACAGTAAGGCACTAGTCAACCTGAGTAAGGGTGGCAAAATTGGGCTTTGAAAATGTATTTGAATAATCCACCAAATCTAATTAAAATTCGACATCAAGTCAATAGCTAAATGACAACAACAAAAAAGATCCCTGTATTTTAACAGCTGGGTCTTTAAAGAAAATATACATACAGTCACATTGTGGTTCCCTTCAACCCCACCCCTATCTATAGATGCTAGACAAGTGTTGTAGATGGAAGGCGGGGGGGGGGGGGGAGGGGGGGAATGCAGAGGGAAGAATTCCTTGAGCATTTTGTACACACACAGACATTAGTTTTCCTCTGTCACGTGTGTGTTTTTAAAACTAGTGAGCACAGTTGAACAATTGCATTGCACAGTAGCATAGTGAACTACCATAATATGCGTGTATGCACTTGGGTAGCCCACCCACTACAGAAGCTTTATGTTCTTCATAGTACTTAATGCAACAAACAAAACATGTAGACCAGCCATTATTTCTGCCCAGTTTTCTTTTCTCCTTCCTTGGTGGGTAGGTAAAGAAATAGATGGGACACAGAGGTAAGTGTTTTTGTTGTTGTGCATCCAGACTGACAAAGGACAACAGTCAAGAAGCGTGATGAAAAAGCATAGTGTGCATGATAGAGCTGAGGCGAATACTCAATTCATCAGCATAACTGAGCAACATAATCTGAATCTATAGTGGCACTGCTATGTCTGTCTCTTTACAGTGGGTTTTCAAGTTGTGCTTTTATTGTACCTATTCATGCACCCTATTGTGCCTTGAGAAGGATTTGAAGATCCTAAAATGGGGTATGTTACAAAAATAATTTGCCTATTTTGTCAGGTGCACCACATCAAATGGATTAACTATGTCCAATCTGAACAGCATTTGAAAGAAGTGATGGTAACTAAAGGGAAAAAATAAATGCATTAATATTCTGGCCCTTCCCATGACTGGTGTCAAATTACTGAAGTCAGTGACTTGGGATACTCCCAGAATCAGTTTTAAAGCCACTTTCCATTCTGCTTTAATAGACATTGGAAGGGTGTTCCAGCACTTAATGTTAAGACTCGGGAGACCTGGGTTCAAGTCCCTGATCACCAAAGACTGCCTGTGTGACCTTGTGCAATCTTGTGACCTCAGTTCCTCATCTCTAAAATGGGGATAACAGCACTTCTACCTCACAGGTGTGTTGTGAAGATCAATACATTAAATTTATGAGGTGCTCAGATATTACAATAATGGGAGCCATGGAGTACCTTAAATAGAAATAAGCCTCTCAACATACATATATAAAACATCCGTACAAGTTCTGAACTGTACTGAACGTGACCCTAGATTATTTTGCCAAAGAAATTCTGAAAGCATTTGTATAAAGCATTACAAAAGTCATCTTTAAAGAAGATCAGTGCTCCTTCTCTCCATGGTCATGTACTGCATGTTGCTCTAGATGTGTGTTGAAGACTAAGTGCTTCATTTGTACTGTTAAAAAACAACATGCCTCTACCTGATCCGGGGAAACCTGTATTAGAGCAAGAAGTAGAGGGCAAAAGACTGTTTAACAGAGTTGATTTAATAAAGGGAAAACAGAATGGTCTTTGGAACATTTGAGACACTCTCTTAGAAGAGGAGGTTGTATAAGGAGGCTTTACTCTACTGCTTCTCTCACTTGGTGTTTCTAGATTTACTTCTTTTGGAAAATAAGTTTTAAAATCAGTGATATTCAAGATCTGAAACTGTGCTGTGTCATTTAAATGCTCTATATTTCGTAGTACCAGACTTGTGCTAGGTTCTGCTTTTTGGCTACAAATCAACAAATTCACACAAGAGATAAGGAAATAACCCCACAATTAATTAATTAGTTACACAATTAATAGAGGGCAATCAAGAAAAGCAGCAACAATTTAGTTATTACTGTCAAAATCAGCAGATTTCCCCCAGCTGTTAAACCAGGAACAAAGTAGATTTCCATAACTATTTAGGGGAAGGGGAACAGAAACCTGAGCAAGTCAAATTATAATAGTTTGTTCTAGGGGTGAAAAACAAATACAAAAATTGGCAGAAATGGGCCACTAACTAGCGAAACTTCAAAAGAGCTCATTTGGGTTTGACGTTTTTCCAGATTCTTTCCTTCTCCTTCCCTCAGAGAGAGAGGGACACACACACACACTTAAAACTTACAGTGGAACAGCTGCATTGGTACAGCTGTGTCGCTGTAAGAGCGCTTGTGTAGCTGCGTTAGGTCAATGGGAGAGCGCTGCCACTCTCCTGCCGACATAATAAGACCACCTAAACAAGCGGCGGTAGCTGTGCAGCTAGACGCTTTCCCACCAACATAGCGCTGTCCACACAAGTGCTCATGCCAGCAAAACTTTTGTCGCTCAGGGGTGTCCCTGAGCAACGTAAATGCTAGTGTGGACAAGGCCTTCATTGTTCTCAGCTCCACAAATAGACTACCTTTCAATATTTCTTAGACACTACATTTCAATGTCAGTCTTGAGAAAAGCTCAGGGAAGCACTTTCACTACATTGTCACTTGAGAAGAGTTAGGGTCACTTTCTGCTCTCAGTCACGCACAGGTGACCATCTTTGGTTACATAGATGAAAATTACGGGCAAAACACACTGAACAGAGGCAGATTTTTTAAAAAAAAAATCCTTCTGTGTTCCTGCAGTTTTATTCTGAAGATACCATCCATGCTCAGTATAAAACAGGGAGCATCTCTTTTAGGAAATTTAGAATTAGAGCTATTCTTGCAGAAATAGTAACAAAGCAGCCCCTAAAAGTGGCAAATAGCAGTGGATACTATTTATTTGTACAGACAACCAGCAAACTAAACTGTCACATTAGCACTGGACTCTCTCCTTACATGCTTTTTCCATACTCCAGTCCTGATCCTCCAAACATCTACATTTGTATTTAACGTTATTCGTGTGCAGTCCCATTAAGTTCAAAATTAAGTATGCATGTGTTTGCAGGATTGAGGTTTTAGTACATAGACAGTACTCTGAATTGAATCAAATTGTAGGGAGTAATAGTTACTGCATTATCCCTCACAAATCTGGAGCAGGTGGGAGCGAGAATAATTACAAGGCTAACAGTTGATTCAAACCACTGGTAAGACTTTGTAAAAGTTTATTATATTAAAATATTCTTGTATTAATGGCTGCTAGTTATCAGCTGGTAAGTGAAGACTTATTTTCACCTCTTATGTCCACACTGATGGGTGTGATACAAGTAGGTAAGGCTGCAATTAAGTGAGAAAGCCAAAATGCATTTTTAATAAAGTTAACGTAATTTCATATTTAAATTAGCAGGCTGACAATGTCGTCATAACTAAAATTCAAACTTGGAATGATATTACCACTGGTGCCAACTCATGATTTTATTGCAAGTCTCAAGCTTGTTGGTGTTTCTCTTAAAGCCCCAGCTCATGGAGTCATGCTTATTACATGAAAATCTCAGTTACTTGTTTTAAAAATGAACACTTTCTAGCCCTCATGGATGCAGAGAAGAGTTTGAAAACATGAATCCTAGAAGCTCAGACAACAGAAGGGCAATAAAAAGAATCCCACACTTAACTTTTTAATTCAGGCTACACACTACAGATTGTGCCGCTATAAATTATGTCACTCAGGGCTGTGAATAAGCCACCCCACTGAGCGACATAAGTTACACCGACCTGAGCACCGGTGCGAACAGTGCTATGTTGGCAGGAGAGCTTCTCCCGCTGACATTACTCCAGTCCCTGTAAGTGGCAGTAGCTATTAGGTTTAGACCATCTGCACTAGCAGTGCTACAACGGTGCAGCTGCACCGCTGTAAGTTCTGTACTTTAGCCATACCCTCAGTCTCATGGTATTCTGGTGTCTCACTCATGATTTTTGAGTACTGTAATACCACTGGCCCTGTGACAGACCAGTTAGAGCTGAAAAGGACTCTGCACTCCTAGATGGAACTGAAATACCTTTGTGGTGGGCTTTACTAAAAAACAGTAAAGGAAATGTAAAGCATTTCCGTTTAAAAATAAAAGTGATATAGATAGACCTAACTGAAGAATGTTGCTGGGGAAAAGACTTATTTAATAATGTTATCCTTAAACCTCAAGAGAACTTTTGTTTAAATCTACAACAGTTCAGCTTTCTGCATCAGTGGCTTACTGGCCCACAAATGCCAGTTACACTCATGTCATTAGCCACTATGATCGATTTCCTACTCACATTATACCACATCAACAAACCTTTAATGCACTATTTTTGACATCATAGTCATTCGCTTTGATCCTGCTGAAGTGTCACATACTGTACAGAGGACTGTGGCATTTGAAGCAGACAAAAGATTAGAAGGTTATTCCACCACAAAAACATCCTAATGTGCCCTTTTCATGCAACATGAACAGCCTTCCTTTTTAAACTAAATTTGTTTCCAAGTAGTGTTTTTGTTTTAACAAACTGACAGTTGGGGCAATCTGTCTATGTAAAATTTATTAATTCCATTTGGTTTTATGAACTCTATTTCTGACTATAACTTCTAGATTGGCTTAAAACACCTATTTTATAGCAGAAGGCAGACTAGGTCAGAATAACTGAAAACTGGTCCATCATCAAATGAATAGTGGTTTGCCTATGAACCAAGGGGGTGCTACCATCAAAACTATTAACTTTGTCGGTAGCCCTGCTAGAGGTTAGAGAATGGGAAATCTCTAGTAGAAGAAGAGAGGAGGAAGAGGTGCCAGACCCTGCCCAGCAAGAGGGATCAGACCATCACCAGAATCAAAATACAGAACAAGAGGCATGAGGGCCAGAGGGACCTGGCCTCCCTGGAAGACACTGACCAGAACCCAAAAGACTAGAGTAGTAACAAGTTAACATTCAGGTTTCCATTGTTTTACCTAGGTCTGCGTATCTTCTGCTTTCTGTGAGTATGTCTAGACTTCAAGTTGGAGATGTAAATTCCAGCTTGAGAAGACATACCAGTGCTAGCTCTGATCAAGCGAGTGGATGGTGGGAAGGGTCATACTGCCACAGTGGCTACACGCTATTTTTAGCATGCTAGCTCAACCAGAACTAGCGCAGGTATGTCTCCTTGAATTTACACCTCCAGCTCAAAGTCTAGATATACCCCAAGAGTAAAGTGTGTGTTTAAGCCTTTGCAAAAGTTATGTTCCTCACTTTAACAGTCATATGATCCCAAGGAGTTAAATTATACACTGAAGTGCCCACAAAAATAGAGCTGGGGAGCGGGGAGACTGTGCATAAACTGTTGGGAGAGGGGTTCAGCACTGGTTTCTGGGGCCTAGAGCAGCTGGCCTGCAAGGTCCCACCCTCCAAAGACTTGGGGCCAGACAAAGAGTCTACACCTGGGAGTGCACTTGAGAACCCAGAACTAGAGATTGTGTCGGGATACTGCTCAGACCCATTTGGCTTGGAAGCAAGTGTGACCCAGGGATTGGGTCCAGTTATAACAGCCTGAGGACCATCCACAAAGGGGATCTCAGTCAGGGCAATGAACATGTCTCCACTACAAATTTAAGTTGACCTATGTTAGGTCGACTTACAGTCACCATAGTAATTATGGCACTGGTTCATGTCCACACTGCCCTTCTTCTGTCAGTGGTAGGCATCCTCACCAGGAAAGCTTTCACCAACCTAAGAGGGGCAGTGTGGGAGGCTGAGAGGCCGAACTTTCAGCTTCCATGCAGCTCCCTCCCATGAGACCCCCCTACCCATCCCGGCTTTCTTGTCAATTTCATGGCTCCAGCATTGAACCCTGAAATTGACAAGAATGGCAGCCAAAGTAAGTAACTGCAGGATCTACACAGACACTGCCTCACCCTAACTACACCCATAAGCCTGATGACTTTTGTAGAGGCAGACTTATTATGTTGGTGTAGTAGGGCACTTATATTGGTGGGAGCAAGTCTAGTGTCCACGTACACTGACATAATAAGGTTCACGTAAGCAGCTTTATTTACTTTGATCTAACTCTGTAGCATAGACCAAACCTTTAACAAACAAAACCCAATAACCCCTGAGCAATGTATAAAGAATGTAACTAAAGGGGAACAAACGTAAGAGTCTAAGGGGAAATCCAACCTCTATTCATGTCACAGACAGTTATTTTATTCTATTCTTGCCAATATCTATGTGTAATTATCACTGGCATCAACAGGAGGGATAGGTACATATGTGCCCAAGTAGATACTAAGGAAAGGCTAGACCTGTGAATTCAGTGCATTTTCATGTATGAGGCTTTGAAATTAAAATTAAACCCTAGGATTTACTTCAATGGGGGCAGGGCTTTCACCCTTTGTCTTTAATCCACCACAGCTCAGATCTGATTATGTTTTAGCTCCTTCTCCTCCTCAGGCTGTTTTGCAACATTTTACATGAACATCCATGACACACTTAGCAGTAATTCTTAGTATACACACACCATTTTATTGCCCTGCCCCCACTCTGCAGTTCTTGCCTCCAATCAGAGACATCAGACAAACTGCTTTGAAGCTCATTTAAAGTCTGGTCTTTTTATGCCTGATTTTGAGAACTATTGTTCCATTGTCAGTTTCTGTCGACTCTCCTTCATTTGCTTGTATCTGCTCAGCTCCCACTCCCCTCCCCCCCCCAGGAGCCGCTTAGCTATTGTTTGTAGGTTTCTCCCCAGAACAACAGATATCACCTCCTTCTAAACTACACTGATTTGTTTTGTTATTACCTCTACCCCACCCCTTGCCCCATTTGTCTGTTTTGTCTGTCTGTTGCATCCGAAATCCCCTAGACCGTATACATTCCGGAGCAGAGACTGTCTTTTTTGCAGTTTGGCTGTACAAAACCTAGCACAATGGGGCCCTGCTCCTTGGTCGGGGTTCCTAGCATGAAAGTCCCATTGTGATAGGTATTCTACCGTAACTTCGCAGCAGTTATGCTATCAAAGCCACCTTCCGTTTAAAATGCCACTTCCTCTGATAGGGCATGCCTGTGTGGAAAGTTAGTGAGTAGCAATCTGAGGTGTCCATCTATAGCACTCTAACCTGTTGTGCACTAACTGGCTGTGTGGTCCCTGCTACTATGCACTAAAAGTTCCGCTGCACACTTGGACGTACGGTTTGCTGCATAGTAGCAGGGTTCACACAGCCAATTAATATGAGGCATGCTACAGCGCTGTAGATTTACATCCTGGTTTGTCACACACTAACTCTCCATATAGACAAGCCCACAAACAGACAGCATTTGCTTATAGCCAGTTCAAGAGTTCAACATTAACAGTTTCTTTGAATATATTCCGCTTACTCGCATGTTACTTCCACTTCCCTAGGACTACTGACAAAATGTAACTTTACAAATGCCTATTTTGAACAGTAGTCCAGTCTTCAGATGTCAAAAGTATGCAGATTTGTACATAAACATCTATCTAAGTTCAAGCACTTAACAGCTACAAATATGGTCAAGAGGAATCCCCAGTTATGTGCCCTTTGGAGACAAAGGTTTATTTCTGTATTTTAAAAGGGAAGAAGGGACCATTTATGACATACTGGAAGACCATAGACTTCCACCATTGGGAATATGGCCATACTTCAGTGGGTGACATTTTCCTTCATGAAAAAGAGTCTTAACTGCAAAATTTCTAATTGATAATTTGATGCGAATATTAGACTACAGTGGTTCCCAATCTTTTGGGCTCAAGGGTCACAGATATTTTTAAAACCTTGAAGGGCCACCAGTCTCCGCCAGCTGCCTCCCTCCCCACCCCTGCAGCCAGACAGAAGGAGTTCAGTGAGGTGGCTGCCTCCCTCCTCGTGATCTCCCATCCCCCTGGCTGCACCAGGGAAAACACACCCTTCCTGTAGCCCCATGGGCTCTGCCTGGGTCCCTGGGAAGTGGCTCCCCTCTTCAGCTTTGCCCTCCTGGCGTGCTCCCTTCTACAGCCAGAGGGAGGGAAGCCCTAATCTCCCATCCCCTTGACTTCAGCAAGGAGCCTGCACTGGTCTTTTACCCCACGGCAACATGCTTTGTCTGGGTTCTTAGGCAGCGGCTTCCTACGCAGCCAGTGGAGGGGTGCAGTGGGCCACCTTTGGCCCACAGGTCACGGGTTGTGAACCACTCTTATACTACCAATCGTTCAGATTTTCTACCATTTTTAAATGTTGTGTGGTACCTAGAGCTCTAGATAAACTGAAACAAGCAGAACAAAAATGCTTTCTGAGCATGTTCCTTTCCCCCCCCCCCCCAAATCATACACTTTTTTTGGGGGGGGGGGGGGGGGGGGCGCCAAGAATCAACTTTCCCATGTTGCCTGCACATTGGATTAATTAGAAGGGTTAGTATTTTACATGCATGAGCCAGTTTCAACACTGTATGCATGCAGCTAATCCAGGAACTACTACTACCATTGCCTCTTCATTTCCTGCCTTCTACCATACATGTTAACGGTAGTGGCTAAATGAGCATGTTTTTATTATTTTGTCATGTTTGGATGCAAACCTACTTCATGTAGTTACTAACCAGTCCTTGATTTATTGGCAATGACTTCATTAAGGGCTAAATCCTTTTTCTCCTAGAAGTTGGTGTTATGGGCTTGATAAGAGGAATTTCTGGGTGAAATTCTACAGCCTGTGTTAAGCAGTAGGTCAGATTAAATTATCATAATGAACACTACTAGCCTTTTAAAAAACAAAAAACCTATCAATGGGTGTTTTGCTGTTAGCTTTTGATCACTTAGTCCTAAATGCTGAAAAACAAAAACAAACAAGAAACAAATATGCACATTCAATGTTTGAAAAAAGTCATCTGTACCAAATATACCAATGACAGACTATGTATCAAATTCAGTCCAGGTGTGACTCCACTGGAGGCAATGTTTTCAAGGAAAGTTGCATGCCTGTATGGCTGAAAGAACCATTAAGATTTAAGATAGCAAATTCTGCATTTTTGATATTTTCACATAACTCTCAGTTGCTTCAATGGGAGGTATACATACAAATATATATCTGCAGGCAGAATTTAGTCCATGGTAATAATAAACTGCCAAATAATGGCAGACAGGAAATTGTATAGCCAACACATATTTCCAACCTGGTTTCCATAAAAACAATTGTTTGTACATTCCTCACATTTTTTAAAAAGGGAAAAAAATACTTCGAAGAGAACTTCCTCTATGCTCCCCACTTTGTTTCCTGCTATTACACCTGTCAGAATTTGTTGGACAACTCACATATTACCAAAAAAAAAAAAAAAAAAAAATCCTGCACAACCAGGGAAGTCCAAGACATGACAAGCTTTAGGTCAGAATGGCCTTCACTGTGCCTAGATACTGTAATTGCGGTCTGCATTAACAAATGCTTTTTTGGTTTTCCCTAAACACATCGTATAACAATCAAATATTCCATCACTACTGTCTAATCAACCACAATGTGGTGGGTGACTCACACCCAAGAGCAAGGAGAGCGGATGCCCACAGGTAATTATTCATTTCCAGAGGCAGAAAAGAGAATCAGGGCACTGTTTATTTTGTTCCGAGCTCTCGGCTCCATTAGATTCACTGTTTAAACACAGACATCTTTTAAAGCACTGCACAGCCTATTGCGGGAGACTCCTTTATTTCATCTCCCGCAAAGAGAAGCAAATAAAACAGAAAACCCCCACAAAGTACTATTTGAATAGTTCCATGAAACCACATCCCTTTGATGAGCCAAGGTACAGCAGCAGTGGAGGGAAATCACAATATTTTCTGCTCGACTTTGCAGATACCTTGCCGCAGCAACACTGTGTGGAATACAAATCACCTCAGTTCTCTGAAAGAGCAGGACAGTGATATAATACGATACTGCAGTATCTAACGCTGCCAACAAGTAAGAGCCTGGCAGACAACCATATACCATGGGGAGGTGAATGGGGCAGAGGTGATCCAGTCATTTTTACTCAGAGGAAGAGAACCAAGATAAGCACATGCTATGCCTAATTGGGCCCCCCTCCCAATTAAATTAAATTAAAACCAGACCTTTTAAAAAACAAAACCTCACCCATTCAATTTTTAGAGGAAAGAGTTCACATTTATGAGTGACAGAAAAAAAAGCCATGTATTACTTTGACAGTAAATGATCACTGGTCTATGTGCTTTGAGCAACGTCTTCACTGCAGACTAGTAACTCAGGTTATCTACAGCCAAATTAATCCTCTCAAATTAGCCTACCTTGATTGAGAATTGCCACACTGCAGTATTACTCTCACCCTGCCCAGGGCTGGACTACACCACAGAGTTTTGTCGACAAAAGTCAGCTTTTGGCAACAAAACAGTGCTGGTGTACACACTGCAATGCTCCCCCTCTGACAAAACTCTCCCGCTTTGGCAACCACCTCGATGAGTGGCCTTCAGCTTTTTGCAGGAAAGTTTAAGCGACAAAGCGTCAGTGTAGACGTAACTGGGCTCCTGGAGCTATCTCACAATGCCCACCCTGACCCGTCTGCTCACTGGTTTAAACTCTGCGGCATTGCCCTACATTCCAGCTACACAGGCTTGCGCTCCTTCCCCCTTCAAAGCCCCAGGAAGCTTGGACATTGCTCAGCGTGGAGAGCTCACACAGCTACTGCCTAGCTGAGCATGCTAGCTCCTGGCAACAAAGCCAGGACTGCAGGGATGGGGTGGGTCATTCTCCTGGGTCTGTTGGGAGAAGTCCGAGGAAATCAATCCTGCTCACCTATGATAGGCATGCAGGCAGTGCAGGCTGCTGCTGGGGGAAGAAGGGGGAGTAGGGTGACCAGATGTCCTGATTTTATAGGGACAATGTCGATATTCAGGGCTTTTTCTTATATAGGTGCCTATTACCCCCCCATTTCCGGTCATGATTTTTCACACTTGCTATCTGGTCACCGGGGGGGGAGGGGGAGGGGAAGAGTCCTGATGTGCTGTGCGGAGTCCGGGAGGGAGGTGGGGTGTCCCCCTCCTCCCGCCGGTGTACAGGTTTCTGCTGAGCTAGGGTGGGGGAACAGGGTGACACCATCTGTCAGTGCACCAGCTTCTGCCTCAGAATTGGTTGCTTCCAGCTGCTGTCTGAACTTAAAGAGACAGTGTGCAGACACACTTACTGTCCCCCAACACTCTGCCTGTTTCTCACTCCCTGTCTCTCACTCTTCCCCCCCCCACACACACACTTACTTCTGTGGGCTTCTTGTGTTTGTGTTCAGCAGTGGCAGTTTGGCTGCCAGGGCAGTTGAAAAGCGGCTGTTAATCTAGTAGGATGCCCGTGGAAGGATGGGATTCAGAGACATTCATCGTGTGATGCTGTGCCTGCCCCAGGAGGCATCGCAAACCCTTCCCAAGGCACCCTGCCTGCAGTTGCACAGGGGGACAGCTACCCACAGTGCACTGCTCCCTGCGTCCATGCAAGAGCTGGTAGGGTGAACGCACTCCGCTGACACAAGTGAGGACATGCAACAGCGGTTTAATTACAGCAGTGGCCATACACCGGCATAACTTGTGTCGACAACACTCTGTAGTGTAGACAAGGCTTTAGAAGCGGACAGTAATGCCAATTCGAGCTACAGCCTATATCCTCTGATAGGCCAGCCAATTCAAATCAAAAGCACCGCCACACTTCAGTTAAGGGTTTGTATGTGGGGTCGGGATTCAACTCAGGGGCAACACTAGAGTCCTGGCTCAAGTTAACTCTGCAGTGAAGACATGCCCTTAGTTATGCTCTTCATAAACCTGTGATTAACCAGATATCTATAGCAAAACCTCTATTCTACAGACCAGGGTGTCTTAACACGTAGGTCACAACGCAAAATTAGGTCCCCAGAACATGTCTAAGGGTCATGTGGTAGCTCCCACAGCTCCAGTCCTGTAGGGATGGCTGGGCGTAGCTCCCTGGTCTGGGTGTTGAGACCCATGGTGCCTCTCAGGTTTGGGCTAGCCACCCTCCCTCATGATGACAGGGAGCCAGCTGGGCCAAATTTGAGTGAGTGACGCTACAAACCCACATACCAGGTTGCAATTAGGGATGTAAAAATTAGTTTAATTAATAATCCGTTTAAATGTTCTATTTTTAGAATGTTTAAACAGTTAAACATGTGGAGGAGGCGGGGAGAGACGTGCTGGGCTTGGCTCCTCACTGCCAAGCCAGAGCTGCCTAGCTGCAGCTCCCCCCGCCGTGTGTGCAGAGCCATAGCTGGGCTGCTCTTGCTCCCAGGGAGCTGAGCCAATCCCCATGTACTGGACTCTGCACCCGCCCACTTCCCGGTTCACAAATAGAGCAAGAGCTGCCCAACTGCTCTCCCTCAGCAGGAGCCGAGCTCACCTGTGGCACCCCTCCCCCCCCCCCAGTTTAAACGGTAACCAGCTGTTTAAAACATTTAAACAGCTGATGAACATCCCTAGTTGCAACACCCAGAGCAGGGAGTCAAGACCAGCCAGCTGCGTGGGACCGGAACCCCCGGAGCTGCCACTGCAGGGTGAGTGTGGGGCAGACTCTGCAAACACCCTCTAAGGCTTTCCACGGTGCTGAGAGCAGGACTCAACCCCTCACCATCACCACCCAGGATCTATTTACTTGGTCCTGACAGGCCATCAACCTTTACAAATGGATCCTGAGCTCCAGAAGACCATCTCCAGCTGGAAGCCCTGCAATTTTGCAGCAACCACTTTAAAGTCTCTCCTAAATTTCCGGCATAATTTTGTTCAGCTTTTAATTTAATGTCAATTTCTAACAGGCGAATCCTTTTTACTGGTCCTTTGGATAGTCACTTAAGCCAGGTTTCACTTTAGTTTTAATATAATCAGATTGGCATTGAGCGTATCACTGAGAGTTACCGTGGCTTCGTTAGTAGTAGCACATTTGTCTAGAAGCTGGAAAGTCTTGTATTAAAAACCCACATCTGGATTTCAGCTTACACCAAAGGCTGATGTGCAATACAATCCTGAAGCTGGGGGGGAGGGGAGAGGCTTTGACTATTAAAAGCGCTGTTTTTCACACAGTACACTGAACTGGCCAATCTATGAATTTACCCATCTATGTACATTAGAGATTCTATGGTAGGTCTCCCAAAGACTAGATATAACCTATGACGTTCCCTACATGAACAGGTGTTGATGTCCAGGACTGTGCAAAAACTGTTGAGTGCACAGTGGATACTCCAGTTTCTCAGCCTCCTCACTAACCATGCACAATTTACTAGTTTATGAAGAGCTTTTGTATATAAAAGTCTAGAATCTACTCTAATCTAATCTCTAATCTATGTTCAATGCACATAGTACCTGGGGAAGTGCAATTAGGTTGGAGGCTTCTTCAAGGTCCAGCTAGCATTTTACGAAGTGAAATAGAACCTGGCCAAGATCTGGCACCCTTCCTATCATGCCAACACCCAGCTTTAAAACACATTATGTTGTGCCTAAAGGCTAAAGTATATGTTTACA
The DNA here is from genome assembly GCF_026122565.2 of Emydura macquarii macquarii. Taxonomy (NCBI): domain Eukaryota; kingdom Metazoa; phylum Chordata; order Testudines; family Chelidae; genus Emydura; species Emydura macquarii. The sequence goes on from NW_027133667.1 coordinate 7,179,895, forward strand.
GAACAAGAGCAAGCCTGAGTCACAGTTGTTCCTTGGGCAAGATTAAAGGAGAAAATTTCCCAAGTGATAACGAAAATAAATCAGACTGGTTGGCCATGTAGTTGGTGTGGTCTTGTGATACAGGCACAGAGAGACCAGAATTCATTTAAGGACTTACACTGGAAGATAGGTTAAATAGACATACCCAAGGCAATAGAGAAAGTTAAGGCCTTTCTGTCTCTGTTTCCAGTACCTGTAAATGAAGATGTACTCAATACAAGGATGTTTGTTGGGTGGACTGTGTTTGGAAAGTGATCTGAATAGGAAGTTCTATATATGTTTGATGCTTTATTATTCTCTCCAACTTTTGATATCGTTCTTGCTCAAGTAAGAGTTAGCCCCTGCTCACTATTCAGTTTCTGCATGTACTCAGTCCTGCAGTGAACAATGTATTGTGACTGCAACACAGTATCACAACAGAAAAGGTGTAATAAATTCAGCATAACAGCGTCACTGGTAGGGTGCAGAATGAGGCTGTAGCATGTTAAAGTAGCAGTTGTATGGTTCCTTACACCTGCAATCCCCTTTCTGACCTCATTCACCTTGTCTCTGCCCTCTTCTGCTTCAAATTGCCCCCTATAAAAACTTGCTTCTAACACAAGGCCTCTCCCCCTTGAAACATTGCAATAAGTGAAAAAAAGACCCACAGAACTAGAAGAGGAATGCTGATCACCATCACTTAGTCACATACTTTTCTTGATTCCCATCCCCCCACCATCTCTTGACTTCTCAATGTCTATTTGGAGGGTAGCTTATCTGGGTAGGGACCTTACTACTTGTCTGTAAAGTGCTTACCACACTTTGGCCAATATAGATGTAACATACAGCCCTTTTAAACATAATTTCTTGTGACGGTCAATGATTATGGGGATGTTTAAGAAGAAAGTGTTTAAGTACGATACTGCAGCGTATAAGAATCCAGCAGTTTTCCTTTAAATAGTTTGTGAGCCCTCTAGTGGCCCTCATGGTCCTTTATGTTTCAGAAGCCATCAGAATCCTGTCAGAGCAGCTGTGCGTACAAGGCCTTGCATGTATATAGCTAATCAACATGATTACCGTGTTCATGTGTTTCGTTCATATGATGTATGTTGTGTAAGGTGGTGAGGATGAGATGCTAATCCAAGAGTGCAGCAAGAAAGAGGTTAACTGGATAGGCCTAGTGAAAGTGCAAAGGAAACTGCAGCCTTCAACCACCACTGGGACTGTGAGTTAGCTGTTCATTTGTAAGAAAAAAGGGCTACTACGCAAGTTCTGTTCACTATATATATATATGTGAAAATCCCCCTCCCACTACGGAAGCCCTATGCAAAGTTCTTCAAGTAAATGGAAAGAGGAAGATTAAAGGCTTAAAAAAATGTACAAATCCAAACCCAAGCAGGATTTTCCTCATCACTGTGCTTCATTTTAGTATTCAAAAAACACATCATTAACAACAAACTGCCTGTCTGCTCTCATCTAGGTATGCTATTTCAGTTAAGTGTATGTGTCTTATTTGCAGATGCAGAAGATACTGGGCCAAGATCCCTTCTTTCTTTTGGCACGTAGCCAGTGCCAAAAACGCGACAAAAAATTCTGCTGAGCTTTTACTCTGAAGCCTCATCTACCTACATAGTTTTGTATTGGTCTTCTCTGGTGAAAAAAATATCCTTCTCTGGTAGCCGTAGCAAGAGTACTAGTATATCCTATATCAACCTGCTCATAAACAGCTTCTTAAAATTCCAGTGCAGTCAGTCACAGTCACTGATCAGGAGTTTCATAAAAAGTGTGTGTGTATGAGGTTCACGTGTGCAGACAAATCAGAGTTGACAGCTTCCCTTTAACACTACGCATTAAGTTTAGGGAGTGGCAACGGGCATTTCAAGCCTTACTTTGTGTCAAGCAGCAATTTAACAGAGTTTGTTGCTTATCCACAACAGGTGGGTTTCTTCTTTCCTTATAAGGAGTAGTGCTCTGAGGAGTGAAACTTAGTAAAAAGTATCACCAAGGAGTCCCATGTTTATTGCTTCTACAATTTCCATATTACATGTGCTCAATTTACAAGAAAAAAAGATTTTTCTAACTTGCAAGCCCAGAACATTGGCTCTTGAAGCCCAGACCCAAGTTGTCTTCCTTCTACCTGCCCCCCATTCTTCCTTCCCCTCCAAATCACCACTAGTAATAAAAGTTCTACAGGCTTAATTAAGTGACACCTGTGTAAACTGTTCCCCCCCTTAACTGCACAGGTGTGACTGATGGAAATTTAATAAATAAGTCTATTCAGGAGGCATGAGATGAAACAGAATCCCAGGATCATTTTCTTACAGTTTTGTTGGCTCTGCAGCGCTAACAAAGAAACCAATAAAGTGTCACTAAAGTCAGAGACAACACTGAATGCACACATGGAGCATATCTGCATAATATGATGGTGCTATTTCTCCATAGTCTTTTCTCAGTTCCAAACCAGACACTTTTGCACAGACTCACAAACCCTGACCTGCCAAATCTCACACCCTGGAAATTGAAGAGGCACAGACAATCAATTTTGAACTTCAAAAATTAGTTCTTGTAGAAAGCAGCTCTTTAAAAAAAAAAACAAAAAAAAAAAAAACACCGAAGACATATTTTTGTTGGGTTTTTTTACCCCAGAAGAGACCAAATTATTTTAAAAGCAAACAAACATCCATCCATGTGCTGTGTTTAAGCCCAAACAGTTGAGCTATGTGCTAATGAATGACACCTTGAGAGAGAAAATACCACCTGTTTTCATTGCCCAAACAGAGAAAAACAATACCAAAATAGAGTGAAAAGTTAACACCCTGCAGTGTTAGCTCTGACAGGATAGAAACATTTAAAGATATTATTGTATTCTGTTATTATTGACCGGACAGTGGCCCAAAATCCAGCTTCACTAAGAGGGATTGATTAGCCACTGTAATGTCAGAGTCATTTTGAAGTCTTACCATCTAATGAAGGTTTTTGCTTGTGTTTCAATTTTTATTGGTTATTTGTATTACCCTAGCCCTTTCACACTCTAGTCTTGAATCCCATTGTGCAAGGCACTGTACAAACAGAATAAAAAGCTGGTACCTGCCCCAAACTGCTTGCAATCAATGAGACATTCCAAACCTGAGAAAGACAAGGTGGGTGATGGAATATCTTTTATTGGGCTCACTGCTGTTTGGTGAGAGAGAGAAGCTCTGGAGCCACACAGATTTGTGTGGCTCGAAAGCGTTTCTCTCTCACCTACAGAAGCTGGTCCAGTAAATTCACAGTGGTTCTCAACCAGACTTATGCATACCCCGGGGGTACACAAAGGTCTTCCAGGGGGGTACATCAACTCATCTAGATATTTGCCTAGTTTTACAGTAGGCTACATAAAAACACCAGTGAAGTCAGTACAAACTAAAATTGCATAGACAATGACTTGTTTATACTGCTCTAGATGTTATACACTGAAATGCAAGTACAATATTTATATTCCAATGATTTATTTTATAATCATATGGTAAAAATGAAAAAGCAAGCAATTTTTCAGTCACAGTGTGCGGTGACACTTCTGTATTTTATGTCTGATATTGTTAGCAAGTAGTTTTTAAGTGAGATCAAACTTGGGGTACACAAGAGGAATCAGACTCCTGAAAGGGGGACCAGTAGGCTGGAAAGGTTGAGAACCACCGCAGTGGAGGATTGTACCTCATTCCCCTGGTCTCTCTAATACCATGGGACCCACAGGGCTTCAGCTAGGCACCGAACTCCAGTCAAGGAGCCATCCCAACCCCCAGAGAGCCCATGGGAGTGAGCTACGGATCTTCTCCTGGCCCAGCTTCTGCAGGCGAGAGAGACCCCAGCTTTGTAGCCAGAGCGCGCTCCGGCCTGCTGGCCAGTTCTGGGGAAGCGGGTCTCTCTCACCAACAGCAGTTGGCCCAGTGGAAGATCTTACCTCACCCGCCCTGCCTCTCTCGGATCCCGGGACCCCCGCACTGCAACTCCAGCCCTGGTTGGGTGCGGGCTGCAGGAGACGCCGGGCAGGAGGGAGCAAAGGGGAGGCAGGCGGGTTGTTACCTGCTGTTTCCATACGAGCCTCCTCTCTGCGCGGCGGGCAGGCAAGGTAGGACCTGCCGCCTCCTCCTCCTCCTCCTTCTCCGGGGACGGCAAAGACCAGGGCCGAGCTGTGCAGGGTCGGGCTGGATTTCCTGCGGATCGCCATCCGCCTGAAGTTGGTGCTCTCCGCTCCGCTCATCCTGCCGGGAGCGGCAGCAGGCAGCCCGCACTTGCCCGCGAGCTCGCACTTGCCCGCGCTCGGGCCGGCGCAGGGGGCCGGGGTGGCGCGAGACGCCGCTCCCAGCTGCGGTTCTGCAACCCTGGCGCGCGCGGCGGGCGGGCGCGCGGGCTCGAAAGAAGCCAGCGGCGCAGGTGAGTCTCTGCAGCCCGCGCGCGCGCCCCTGGGGAGGGGGAGGAGGGGAGCCGCGCGCCCTCTCCCTGCACTGCTGCGGCGCCCCTGCTAGCTTAGCGCCGCGCCGCGCGGGCCTGGTAGCTCCCCTTCCCTCACCTGCCAGGTGAGTCCTGCCGACGCCCGGCGCCCTCCCCCTGGCGGGCGGCCCGCTTCCACCCACGCAGCACTATGGAAACTCTGCAACTCCTCCCCCGCCTCGGCAGCCGCCTTGGGCTCTCCTGTAGCTGCTCCCCTTGTCCCCTGCTCCGTCCTACAGACAGACAGACACACACACACGCCCTCGTCGGACCCTGCCGCCCCGCCCACAACTTTTAGATGCGCTCGGGCAACTTCCCCTCCCTCAGCACCTGCCTTGAACTCTCCCCAGCCCAGCCCCCTCCTCCGGCACCAGCTCTTCTGCAGCGCTACCTGTCTGCCCCCCCCCGCACGCAGCACACGCCCTGGCCCGGGAGCACCTTTGATCCTGCAGCTAGTAAACACCACTCCGCTCGGTTTGCAGCCCGCGCTGTTCTCCAAACCTCCCCTCCACTAGTGCAGCGAGAGACCGAAAAAACGCCGCTTGCCCCCTTCCTCCCAGCTGGCACTCGGCAAACTTCCCAGCCGCAGGACAGAGAAGCAGCGGCACGTGCATGGATAGGCTCGGCTTCCGCGCCTTCGGATTTATGTTCTGCTTCGCGGACTTGCCCGGTCCTTTCTGTGCTGACGCGATGGTTTAGAGAGGACAGAATTAGCCTGCGTTAACCCGCATGTCCCTACACGCCAGCGCTCACTGACTTACGAAACTCTCAGCCCGAGTGAAACCTGCCTGATGTGGGTATGCATAAACCAGAGCCTACGAAATCCAGACACCTGGCGAGAACAGAGCGAGAGCCGTGTATGGGCGGGCGAGCTCAAGAAATCGATCAGCAGTTTGTACCAGCAAAGCGCTTAGGCAGCATGGACGGGGCAATGGAGAAGCTCTCCCATACCCAAAGATACCAGTCCCCCTCCCACCTTTGCATCCCCGAACCGATCCTCTTCACCCTGCAGACTCGGCTTTCCCCACAAACTGCCCCCCATTGCTACGTATATCTGATGCCTTTGGCAATGGCAGGATGCCCACTTCCTCAAAGATTTCTCTGTGTCTTTATTGGAAATGGCCCTCACTTTGTCAAGTGCCAAGGAAAGACGCTGACCATGGGAGCTGATCACCCCACCACATCTTTTTTATATACTTATTTATTTATAATTTTTTATTAAATTTGTTCAAATACACCAAAATACCAGATTCATCCTAACGCCCAAAGTAAATGAAGAGGACTAGGATAAAGGGAGGGAAGGAGAAGTGACATATCTATGTTCAGGGTCTACCTTCATCATAGACATTTCAAAAGTTAGCCCAACTTGCTTTGAATTTTTCAGGCATTCCCTTTCTGCAGGGAACCAATCATTTGTTAGCTGTGAGGTCACCCATATCACTGAGCCAGGCATTGGTATCTGGTGAGGATTGACTTTTCCATTTTTACAGGATTAATTTTTTAGCAACCAAAGCTGCATGTTGGAACCATGCTATCTTGTGAGCAAGTAACCTCCAGGTACCAGGAAGATATCCAAGAATGAAACTTAAGGAGGAGGGCTCCAAGTTAGTATTCAATATCAAATTGGTTATTTGACCTTCCTCATATCAGAAATTCTTGTTACAGTGACACCCCCAAAACATAAGAGCTAACGTAGCACCAAGGGAGTTATCTTGCCACCCAGCCACCTCAGAGGAGCTCTGAGCTGGGGAATGTGCTAACCAACCATCAAGAAAGGAAGGAGATACAGTCCACGGGGACAATGAAAGGTAGGTCATAATGGCAGTATGGAGTTTAGAAGATGTAAAAAGTTGTATAAATGTGACATGTATTTGTCACACATTGGATACTATCATGGATGTCAAGGAATCACTCTAAGGTCGCTCTAAGGTTGAGCCTATGACTGAAAGAAATTGACCTACTCCCTAACAAGCAGAGGAATGCAGAGCCTCCCTGGATAGAGGGGACTGTTACCATGCACCCCAACTGTAGTTCAGGCTGTGAAAGGATATGCATGATTAGCTGAGACCTCCATACATTCACAGAATGTATTCAAAGATTGAGGGGAGGGGCAAAGTGGGTGAATGACTCAGTTTATTCATGGAAACAGGGAGTCATACAAAACTGGATAGAAGTGGAACTGATGATATTTATGGAGGCTACAATGTTCTTAGATGCCTCTGTACAAACAACTATGATCTCAATCCTAAAACCACTCACATGCTTAAGGGTATGCATGGGAGTAGTCGCAGTAAATTCAAAAGTGAAGAATTTGAATGTTTACTTTGCACAATTAAGGTCTATGTCCAGATGTAGATGCTTTGATGCCTGGTATGATAATGGGCAAATCACAGCTTTTATTTCAAAGACTCTCTCAGGTATAAGAAAGGGAGTGAGAGAAAAGAAGAGATGGGGAAGATTCCAAAGACCACAGAGTACGTGTCCCCATGGCCCATGTAAGAGTTAGTGACTGACAGTCAGATAGTCAAGAATTTGAGAGACAAGGTGGGTGAGGTAATAGCTTTTATTGGACCAACTTCTGCTGGTGAAAGACACCAGCTTTCAGGCTACACAGAGCACTTCTTCATGTCTGGGAAAGATACTGTCAGCATCACAGCTAAATGCAAGATGAAAAAAATCACTTGGGGAAGAGATGACAAGGCTGGTTACCTTCTGATTGATGATGTATTTAGTTCATGTGTTCATAGAAGATTAGGGTTGGCAGGGACCTCAGGAGGTCATCTAGTCCAACCCCCTGCTCAAAGCAGGACCAACCTCAGTTAAATCATCCCAGCCAGGGCTTTGTCAAGCTGCACCTTATTCAATTTGTTACTTGGGTGTGAAATCTGGGGGATCACATAGCAGCCATGCGCAAGAGCACTTTTTAACCATCTAAGCTTGGCCATGAGGTTGAGACAGTTTCTTTTTGGATACAGAGCTAGCCACCTTGAGCCATACCTCTGTTGCCTCAAGACTGGATTGCTGGAGTGTGCTCTGCATGGGGCCACACCTTAAATCTATTCAGAAGTTTAAGGTGGTGCAGTTATCATGAGCCCATTTGTTAAGTGGTTCCTTCTTGGTGACAGAACGCTGCCAGTGCCCAGGGATCTCTACTCACTGCCTTTTGGTTTCCATGTGAAGTGTCAGTTTTCACCTACAAAGCCCTAACCAGCTGGGGCCTGCTTCTCTCCTGCTGCCATACTGCTGCTGCTGCAGCCATCAGCAGAAGCCCTTGAGCTTAATCCCTCTCATTATAAAAAAAGACAGGGGGCTGCTGGCAAAGCATTCTCCATGAGAGTCCTTTCCTTTGGAATGGTCTCATGCCAGGGTTTTTAATAGCCTGATTTGGTGAAGCTCATCTGTTTGAGTGGGCATTAGCAAGGAACTGAGACAGTCGTGGATGGAATTTCTTTCTACTGGGAAAGAAAAAGAGGAGGGTTGTCAGCTGTATGGGTCATCTCACTGATGATCGAATGATGGGTGGGGAGAAGTGCTGCTGCTTTGGTCAATTTTTATATTGAAACTCCCATGTTATCGTGCTTGTTACATGTATATGAAGGTTGCCCGCATCTTCATTGTGGAGCTGGTGTAAGACTGAAATTTAAATAAATAAATATAAGAGGAACCAGGATATGGGTTCTCTTTTCTCACTCATGGGTCAGAGTGGAGGGTTTTTCCCTCTCTGATTTCTACATACTAGGGGCCACTGTCAGGAAAATTTGCAAGTGTAACAGCCACATCCTCCAGTTCTCTTCCACAGTCCCATTTAAAGTGAAGGATTCAGCATGCTCCATTTGTGCAAAAACTTTAGTTTACTTATGACACCCAGTGACAGAGGAGCATTGGTAAGGGAATTAATGTTTATTTCATGGCTGCACTCACCTGCATTAGATTAGGTTTACAAAGGTTAATGTCCCTGTGACATGACAAGGATAAGTATATGCTGTCTCCAGCCGCTACTGCTACAAGCACCACTGCAGTTTTGTAAACTCAAAAAGAGCCCATTTACCTCAGGATCTCAGGGCAGGATTAATCATTACTATGTGTAGTTACCTTCCTTCTCCAGAACACTTCCTTAACATGCACAACTGATTTTTAAACATCAGCATTAGTTAGTTTATTTTTTAAAGAGCCAAAAGGTATTAACTTGGATTGCTGCCTGCAACTTCAATTATAACAACAACTATCTATATATCGCTTTTCATCAATAAATCTCAAACCTCTATTTTACAAATGGAGACTCCAAGGCGCAGAGAGGAGAAGTGATATGACCAAGGTCACCCCGCAAGCTAGTGGCAGAGCCTCCCCTCATCTCCCACACCATAACTTGACTACAGTCAAACCAAAGAGTAAAATATTGCTAAATGGCCGAACTTTAAAGGGTCATATTTATCACATATTTTGAAAACTTTGCTCTTGCTTCTTTACAGTTGGAATTAGACTTCGTTCCATTCCTGAAAGGAAAAAACAATTAATTAAAGCAGCAAGGAAAAACAGTCTATATGGGATTTATTAATTGTTTGTTATGACGCTAGCAGTAGGTGGTAACTTTATAAAAATATCATTATAGTAAATAAAGGTCACCATAAAAAAAGTGAATCATGACAGCTTATTATGCAGAGGCATCAGGGTGTGACATAGAGAAGCTAATTGCCTTAAGGAATTCCTTCTTAAGAGCATTTAAGCCAGCATAGTAAATATTTTGTAATAGAAGAAAGTCATGCGGTCCAGCAACTTGTGATAATTTAGTAGCATTTGCACCCTATAGTGTAGTGCTGGCTTCCCAGGGTAGCTAATTGGTTATCCTATTTTGATTTAGATACAATATAATCTTGAGTAGCTGCTGTAAATGGGCTCTGAAGTGCTGTATGCTGGCTACAGGTCAGTTTTAGCCTATTGGCTCTCAGACACAATGAGCCGTCATTGCTGTAACCTTCTTCCTTTTATGTGTCTGTCTTAGTCCTTTAAAAGACACACACACACACACACACACACACAGCAATTTTTCAGAAAATTTCAGCATGGGTTAGACATCTGGCCTGGAAAAATTAACCTCAAACAGTTAAAGTTTAGCAAAGTTATAAGCAATTTGTAAGGATTCTCTGCTGCTGCCCCTCTTGGTCATAAATGACTCCAAGATCCTCTGGTTTAGCTGTCCTGTGCAGTTTATTTACAGTGTGCAGTCCCACCACCTTCTTACAACATGCAGTTTGGCTGCCTGCCTCAAGTGCTTTGGCTGACTAGGTCTCTACTCCCACATCCACTCCTGGCTTCTCCTTCCTCCACTGCATTCACTTGGGCCTATATATGGCCCCTGGCTAATTAGGCAGACAGCTGCTTCCCCTTCACAAATCAGGTGCAGGTGTCCCTAACCAACTCCATTTACTTCACTCAGTTGGGGCTGGCATGACAGAGGGCTAGCTAAAAGGTTGCTGCTCAGCACAGTCATACACCTCCCGCCCCATATCAAACTGCCAGGTTCTTCTTTCCCCGTCCCCGTCTATCTCTACCAGAGGAGTCCCTACAGAAGAGTTCTTCTCCTTCCTTCGGGTGACCGTCAGAGTCCTCCTTGTGGGGTTGTCATCTCCCTCCCACAGAAGCTACACTGTGTGGGGGGCAGGTGCCCCTACAGCTCCGCCACCACCCACAGGTCTTCACCCCCATTGCAACCGTGAGAAAAAACTGAAGAGCATGAGCTTTTGGGTAGAGTGCTGGCTGAATAGGGGCTTGGAACTGTGAGCAAAGAAATTGTCTACTGTTTGAGTCCGACTGTGTTCATGGAAACAGGACTTGTACATTCTTTGAAATAAAAAGGATTGCATCAAAGAAATACATAACTCCATCATATGTTTCTCCTCCTAATGGAAGCAGCTTTCTAGACCCTGAATTTTGGCTAACTGCTCAAGTCAAAAGGGGCAACAATGTTTTTGTTGCTGTCTTTGACAGATCTTTTTCCATATCATTTATCATCTTTGCATAACAAAATTTCTCTTCAACTCAGCTATGGCATAAATGCATTCTTAGCACCATTGCAGGGCCTCTGGTTTTTGCGAATCCATCATCTCAGTTTCATGACATCCTTTAGAGCCCTGCAGCTGAACTTTTTCTTTAGCCTATTTACAGTACAGTACTGTTGTTCCTGGAGTGTCTTCTGTCTATTCACAGAACAGACAACTTCACTTCCCTGCTAATGTGCCTCATCCCTAATCCATAGGTTCCAACATATCTAGGGGTCAGAGAGGTCTTAAGTTTAAATGCTAGTTCAGTTGCTGGGCTGTATGCTGAACCAAACATGCCAGCTGGAGTGATGTGCTTTTTCACATGTCCAGTGAGGTTCCTAAGACAAAGGGTCTGTCTACACTGCAGAGGGAAGTTGATTTAATTTCATTCGATCTTCATCTCCCGAACTTAAGAAGTCAGAGGCGTGTGATCCCATTGCACTCATTGCGTCGGGGGATTGCATCTTCACCAGCCTCATTTGCATCGATAATGAGAGCAGTGCTCCATGGGTAGCTATCCTACAGTGCAACTAGCTGCAGGGGTTTTTGGGAATGTTGTCGATCTCCCAGGATGCAATTTCCTCCCTCCCCTCCCCCTTCTCATCCCAAACAAACAGGCGAATGCGTTTTTTTGTGCCATTTTTTTGAAACCGTTCAATCTCTGCCGCGCGTACGCCATGACCGGAGAGGCATGGAGCCTGTTCAGCTCTGCACTATCATTGTGAGCATCACAAACACCTCATGACTTATCCTGCAGTATTCTGAAGGCTGAGACAGGAGCTGCAGTGTGGGAAAATAGCGATGTTACTGAGGCCGCCCTGCTACAAGCCACAGAGTGAAACAATTCCCGTTTGCTGCAGGCTGTCACGTTTAAGCTGCTGTCGGTTGAGTGCCACTTCTGGTCCTGGGAAACAAGCAGTGACTGGTGAGATCGCATCGTTATGAAGCTGTGGGATGATGAGCAGTGGCTGCAGAACTTTTGTATGCGAAAGGCCACTTTCCTGGAACTTTGCGCAGAGCTGTCCCCAGCCCTGAGATGCGTGAATACTTGCTTGAGACCAGCTCTGACAGTGGAGAAGTGAGTGGCCATCGCTCTGTGGAAGCTGGCAACGCGAGATTGCTATCGGTCAGTTGGGAATCAATTCAGAGTCTGTAAATCCACCCTGGGAGCAGCTGTGATTCAAGTGTACTGAGCCATTAATAGACTTCTGCTAAGAAAGGTAGTGACTTTGGGAAATGTGCAAGACATAGTGGAAGGGTTTGCCACAATGGGGTTCCCAAACTGTGTGTGTGTGTGTGGGGGGGGGGTGATAGATGGCTAACATATCCCTATCTTAGCCCCAGACCACCTTGCCACAGAGTACATAAATCGAAAGGAATATATTTCAATGGTGTTTCAGGCCCTTGTGGATCACAGGGGAAGCTTCACTGACATCAATGTGGGGTGCTCTGGAAAGGTGCATGATGCATGCATCTTTAGGAACACAGGTCTGTTAAAAAAGATGCAGGTGGGCACTTTCTTCCCTGAAAAAAAAAAAAAAAAGTATTGGCAATGTTGAAATGCCAATAGCAATCCTTGGGGATCCTGCCTACCCCTTGCTCCCCTGGCTAATGAAGCCATGCACAGGCACCTGGACAGTGAGAAGGAGTGGTTCAATAATAGGCTCAGCAAGTGCAGAATGGTGGTGGAATATGCCTTTGGACGTTTAAAAGTGCGCTGGTGCAGTTTGTTCACTAGGTTAGACCTGAGTGAAAGCAACATCCCCGTAGTTCTCTCTGCCTGCTGTGTGCTCCATAATGTCTGTGAGACAAAGGGGGAGAAGTTCCCACGGGGTGTGGTTGTGGAGGCAGATCAGCTGGGCACAAATTTTGAGCAGCCAGATATCAGTGCAACCCTGACCGTCAACCGTGGAGTGCTGCACCTCACGGAAACATTGAAAAGCTGTTTTTGTACTGAGACACAGTAATGGGTGTCACTTATCTGTGCTGTGACTTCCCTTTCCATCCCCCACTCTTTCAGCACTGCACCTACACCCCATTCCCCTCCACCCATCCCCCATGCTTTTAATAAATAAAGAAAGAGTAATGTATTTTGAAGCAGTAAAGTTTATTGCTGATCCTTAACAGTGGAGGGAAAGGAAGATAATTTAACGGTCCGCATGCATTGTCATGGGCCTATTAGGGGGTACAGAACCAAGTTTGACTGTGCAAACAAAAAAGAATCACACATTCCCAGTTCTTAAAGAGGCTGGCTCCTCCTCCTTCTCCCCTCAATCAGCATTGAGTGGAGCACATACTGCACCCTGCTCAACCTCCTCCTAGAACGCTTGGCGGTGGGAACTAGGAAAGAGTGCATCTGGTTGAGAGTTTTGCAGAGTCTGCAGAGGGAGTCCATCCTGCTGCTGCCTTTCCTGAAACTCAGCCAGACACCTCAACATTTCTGACTGATCCCTCATTATACGCGGCATTTCATTCTGCGTTGCATGCTCATGCTCCTGGGCTGCTTTCCATGTCCATGTTCAGTTTTTCTGACAATGAAATCCTCCAGGCTCTTAACTCTGTGTCAGCAGCCATGGAAGTGTTCATTATCTCATTGAACAGGTCATCCCAATTTTTTTTTTCTGCCTTCTAATGTGCAACAGCCGCTCAGCAGGTGCTGAGGCTGTGTTGAATGCAACACTGTCCACTGTAAGGCAAGCAAAGCACAAGATTTCCATTGTTAGCTCATCCCATGGACACAAAGCAATGTTACAATGTAAAAAGAACTCCCCTGTGTATTCACAAGTGAACGCTAGACCCGCATAGCAATCTCTACCTATTGCATGGGTTGGAGTGGTGTTCGAGCCATGGTAAGTAAGGGGCTGGTGCATCCATTTTAGGGAAATCTCCATAGCACATGCTGCACAAGTCCACATTTCCCCAAGCAGCAGAATTGTTAGGCTCCAATTACCCTCCAAAACATCAGTTTTGGAAGAGCAGTCTAAAGGGTACGGAGGGGGCTTGAAGTTAAGAGTCTCTGGAGAAAATATATGAGCACCTGTTCCTGAATCCCTAACACCCATAACAACGTCATGTCTAGGAACTTGCAGTGCAGGGACCCAAGAGACCATCCATGGCAGGGGAATAACATGCGCTGACTATATTGGGCGAATATTGTAAACTTGTGTCATCTTCCTTAGGTGACCATATGTGATATCAGTCTCCTGAGGGTAACACAGGTGAAAAGGGAGGATTTGCTGCAAGCCTCCGAGTGCAGGCCTGGTCCTTATGCTGCTATACCATGTTCTGCAATGATGTCTGCACATTTAATAACAGAGTGGTGGGGAAGAGTGTCCTATTTGTGGTGAAAGAAATAAGGCTGCCCTCCCCAGAAATCTTCTGCAAAGAATTGCAGAGTACCTACATGAAAGTTTCCTGGAGATATCCATGGAGCATGCTTGGGCCATCCCTGTGCCCATAAATAGTCTTTTCAAGGGGCAACCCTACGCTTAAGTGAACCAACAATGAGAAAGCTCATCCCCACCACCTCACACAGTAATTTTTTCACTGTAACAGGATGTAACCCCAGAAATGAGATTCGTAGTACATACTCACCAGATGTGCCTTCCCTGGCATCTCCGTCAGTCACACTTTCCTGCGTCTGGCTGAGCTGCTCCAGGGTAGCAAACAGCTCCTGGATTTCAAGGAGAATGGATACCCCAATCACCTGCCCCCTGTTCTCATCCTCCTCCTCCTGCTCCTCGTCCACCAACTCATCGTCATTCATCCTGGACTCGAATTCGTCTGAGGTATCTACGCTGCGTGGTGGTACAGTGGTGGGATCACCGCTGAGAATCGCATGCAGTTCCTCATAAAAGCAGCATGCTTTTGGTGACAAGCCAGAATGATTGTTTGCCTCCTCAGTTTTCTGATATGCCTGCCTCAGCTCTTTGATTTTAACATGGCACTGCTGTGCATCCCTTTTGTGCCCCTTCTCCAACATGCCGCATGATATCTTCTCGTAGATATCCAAATTTCTTCTGCTGGCTCGGAGTTGAGCAAGAACTAACTCTTCACCCCAAGATGAGATCTAAGACCCCAGGTCAACTCCAGGGTGGAGTGCATTTGGGGCATGCAGTCGCTATGCTCAGTTCTGCTGCCAAGCTCGCCACATTGACCAAACAGGAAATGGGAGTTCAAAATTTCCCGGGGCTTGAGGGGAGGGGCTATTTCCTGAGTACATGGCTGTGGTGCAGTAGATTGTGAATGTCCAGCGTGGTCACAGCAGAGGAGTGTGGGATACCTCCTGGAGGCCAATGATGTTGATTTACGCAATGCTCTGCCTACACTGCCGCTCATTTGACCCATACCATTCAACTTCAGCGCTACGTCTCTTGGAGAGGTGGTTTTATTAAGCCTAACTTTCCCGAGATTTAGGTCGGCGAAACGGACCTGCCCGTGGAGACTCATACATTACGTGGTCGATGGAAGCCGCATTCTGTCGACGAAACTTTGCAGTGTAGACCGGGCCTTAATATCAGGCCTGTATGTTCTCTCTTTTTTTAAAACAAGTTTTACTTAATAAACATGGATTCTGGGGGCTGACAATCTCATTCTCCATTTTATTTGAAAACCCAGACTAGATATAGTAAAATCAAAGTGGAATCCCCCGTATATAAAATCCATAGTCAAATAAGTAGCCAGCCAAGCCAAATAACTCCACCTCCATGAGAGGCGTAGCGCTTAGGTCGATGTAGTTAGGGCGATGCAGTGTTTATGTAGCCACTGCGCTACTTACATCGCTTATCTGCACCATACGGGGCTTACAGTTTTGTACCTCACTGCTGGGTAACACAGGCTGGGCTGTCAGCTCTCTGTGGAGCTCTCAGCTGTGAGCCCTGCTGCCGGGGTGTGCCTTAAAGAACCACATGGGGGAGAGAGAGAGATTTTAGCAGTTGACAGTGTGTGAAATTGAAGAATGTGCTGGAGGACTTCAGGTTCTCAACCTAGTTCTCAAACTAGGCTTACTGTGACAGTGACCTCAGTCCTCAATTTCACTTGATATCAGATGGGCTCAGTTCAGAGGGGGAGAAGTTGCAGCTCCCTGATCATGGGGCTTGACAGGAGCTAGATTGGCTCCGTGTAGTTAAAAGCAGGGGAGCAAGCGGGGTCAGCATTACTGGAGCTGTGCTAACTTGGGGGTTGGACCAATTACCCCACCACGTGTAAGTAAGCACAAGAGAAGGGAAATTTTTTCACACTTAGAGGAAACTGTGTTGTGGTGAAATCTGTGGTGTGAATCATAAGTTAAAAATCATAGGTGGACCAAGCTTCTCTCTTCCCTGACATGTGTACCACACAATACTTCAACCTCGATAGCATAATATTGCCACCCATAACTGTTGTGTCAAACCCCATGAGCTACTGTTTAGAAGTACCCCACTTCTGTAATACTGAAGTTCTGAAAGGTGAGGAGAGCGCTGTTGGGACCAAAAACGAAACAAAACAAAAACAAAAAAAACTATGCTCGTCTCATATTTCAAGGTTCAGAATGCCATGCAGCTCCTAATGCCTTAGCTAGATTTCCTTGTGCATACTGTTTGACTACATTTGTAAAGTGTGACAAGTACAGTCTTGAATAATCCCATGCAAAATAATCACTCTTGTTATTCCTGGGACGCTGCTATTTCAACAGCAACAGAACTGTGGTTTACATACTGCCATATCCAGAACTTTGTGCCCTTTCAGGTATATACAAAAATGATTAGCAGTTGCAGTTATGTTTTGAAGGTGGAATGAGACTCCTTGAATGATAGAGGATTAAAAACTTGACTACAGCCCCAGGTATGTGTCTTGGTTTGCACTATAGTCAGCAGTTCTTTCTATGATTGAGAATTGCAGGCCAGGAATGAGGTAGATCAAGCATGGTGACATTAAAAAGTAATGGCTGTTAGTCAGGGATCTGGAGAACTATAGGGTCTTGTCAGTGTCCAGCAACCTTAACAAAGAATCATCATTATAGTAATCACAACCAACTCCTCTCTTTTCTACCACAAGGAAGACCATAGGTTGAACACTGATTGTCCCACTGCTGTGCTTGCACTTCTACATATACGCACACAATTGAAGGACATTATCTCGATGAAGCATTCCTGCCCTCATAGCGCATTAACCACTGCTGCTATTTTCATCTTAAACACAGTTTTCTTCCACAGAGCCACAACTGGTCCATTTTGTACATACACTTAAGCTTTATTGAAATCATGTTCAGAAAGACTATACTGAATACTCCATATTGTTATTGAAAGATTTCTGCTTGGAGGAAGTAATTACTGCTAATCAGTTTGAGCAGATAAGACTTGCAGGATGGCACTCGCATTTATCAAAGTTCCATATTGGTTATAGAGGTCTCAGAATATTTTTCATTGTCGCTCCCAGTTTAATGCAGTCCCACCCCTAATTAAAGTCTGACATTTAGAAACCATCAGTGACAACACATTTGTTTTGGTCCAGATTAACATCAGGTGAGGGCAAACTTCCATAAATCACTTAACTAAGATGGAACTGAAAGCGAGAATCCTAAATTAGGGGAAATGTCATCCCCCTTTCTGCTCCTCTTGCAATGAGAGCTAGCAGCAACTCTGAAGGCAAAGATTTAAAAAAAAAAAAAAAAATGACTAGTGATTTTGGGTGCACAATTTGAGACACCTGATTTTCGGACAGTGGGTGCTCAGCACTTTATGAAAATTCGAGTCCTTTAATGGGGGGTCTCAAATTAAAACATCCAAAAAATCACTAGCCACTTTTCATAATTTTGGCCAGGTCTCTAGTGTTATGCCAGATCATAGCCTGGAATCAGGTGGACTTCACTGTTAGAAAGCTTGTGTTAATTCTGTATTCTGTAACACTAGGGTTAAATTCTGGCTTTGAATGTGGGTGTGGTACTCCCACAACAATTGGAGCCAAGTTGATACATCATAAACCAGCCTATGTCCCATGGATATTACAAATTATGATGTAAGGACCCATTTTCTGGTCTCACGGTTGGACCCTATTGTCCTGATCCAATGTCCACTTGAAGTTAGTGGGCGTTATTACATTGAAGTCAATGGAATTTTAATAAGGCCGTAGATAATGGGGAGGGGAGAGGGGGGAAAGAATGCTCCTATAACTTTCCAACAATTCTCTGTTGACACCCACTGGGGGTGGGGGGAGAGAAAGAAACCCTATGGAAGCAGGTAAATATAAAAACTAAACACTCGCTCTCAGCTGCTCTTTTCCCTTGTTTTGGCCCTTAACAAGAGAGTGTAGAGGTTGGGATAAGTCTTAATCCATGCTATCTGTATTTATTGGACTGTAAACACCATGGGGCAGGTGCGGTGTTTAATGTCCCGGGCACATCTGTCCTTGATCGGTGGTGCTATATACATAATGTAATAAATGTGATGTATGCATAGAAACCTAACTAAATAATAGAACAAAGTATTTGGAATTTGTACTTTACAAATACCAGGAGGGAGGTTTATCATCCTCTCCTCTAAGCCTCTAAAAGAGCATCAAGATGATCACATTATTTGTAAAAGAAAAACATCATTAGACACTAATTCTGGAAGAAATGTAACGTCACAACATGGTTGCTACCTTTATTCCTTTGTTCTGCCAGCAGTTCCCTTTCTGACACAGCAACCCTCACCCCCCCTTGTTTATTCACTATAAAACAGAGCTGTCAGCTATTTAGCATCTGTCTTACTGAAGTGTATGGTATCTGTGCATACATTTTGATGGGCGGTATTAATAATTTGTAGTGAGTTAATACACTGATTTTAAAGCAGCTGCAGTATTTGCAAATTCTTCTAAGGGAATCTCATCCATTCTTGTTCCTTTCATTCTCACCTGTATTCCATGGATTGACTCGGATGTTTATGAACTGAGATTTGATTATTTGGAACAGAAGTTGTGAAGATATTGCAAGTGCTACCCCTGCTTTATTACTTGCATTCAGCCTTTTAACATAGCATGATCATTTTTACTTTACTTACTTATTTTAGGAAAACATAGCTCATGAATAGTCAGACTTTTTCCTCCGTACACCTGACTCTTTTTCTAATTTTGGAAACTGCTTTCTGCAAATGGTATGTATCTCATTATTTCAAAGCTTTATATATTGCAAATGGGTACATCTTTATCATATGAAAATGTGTCATGATTGCAGCATTTATGTGCAAGCCTGAATAGACATAAGCATAGCAGTATAAGATAATTGGTCAGAGCATAGGACTGGGACACAGGAGCTCCAAAATTCCAATCTCACCTCTGATACATGAAAGCTGTCATAAAACATCCAATTTATAATGCAATACCATGCTGGTTTGGTAGCCATGTAAGAGAGCTGGGCTCCTTTTGTTTGTTTTTTTTTTCTCTTGGAGGAAGCAGGAGTTGGCAGCATTAGAGAGATAGGTATGTCTATGGGGAAAGAGCTACTGTGCTGCTCAACAGTGACCCCTTTGAACAAGTAGCATTTGACCAACTCTAAAAAAGCAAGACTGACTGTTCAGTCCTTTTTGTTTGGACAGATAGAGCTGCCATGCTGGGGGAAGAGCGTCCTACAGTATAGGAATACAATGGTCATCTTTTCTCCCATAATCATATTCTTTTCTCCTATTTATGAGAGTAGAAGAATAGGATATAGAGCCCAACTCCTCTGCATTCAGAATTCCCATTAAACTTCATGGGAATTCTGTGCATACAGGGCTTGCAGTATTATGCCCGTAAACAGACCATTTTTAAAATTCATCAGCTAGAGTGACAACACTTAGCAACAGGAGTCAACATTCCTGATGGATATAAGCAACACTCAGCAACAGCTTACCCCTCGGGGAGGAGTAGGAGGGGGTGGGGAGCAGAGTCATAAGAATATATTGAAATATGCATAAATGTCTTTTTAGTCTTAAAATCTACATGTGATAAAGCAAGCATGGGACTTGAAGCTTCCCCCCTGTGGGTTTCTTTTTAATCCTATTTTATAGAATCTAACTTCAAAGGTTTTCACCTCAACAATAAAAGTATTGCAAAATGAGTAACATTCTTAACATGGCATGATTGTACCAAAATATTTTGAAAATTACTTTTGCATTTTTTAAATCAGATCGTATATCTTATTGTTGCACTTAGGTATGGGTGGACTCATGAAGAGATTATAAAGAGTAACTAGTGAAGTATGTGTTATTAATTTACTTTTATAGCCACAAAGAGATTGAGAACATTCTTCAAAGCATCAAGATTTTTTGCCAGGTTATTAGAAGTTCCTCACTGACTTGTCAACATTTGTAACACATGCTTGTTTTCTAAAAAATGTCATTCTTAGAAATACAAGGGAGGTGAGGTAATATCTTTTATTGGACCAAATGCAAATTTAGGGCTTTTGTTTTCCCTGAGAGCATACACCTCTCCTCCTATTAACAGACGTTATTTTGTGATAATTTTCATTCATGGTTACCCAACCAGAGGTGGTTTTAGCTTTCCTCCAGCTCTTTTCCTATGTTCCAAAGAGATCTTTGGTTTTAGATCCTTTCCCCATTTTTCCAGCAAGGTAGTCTTATCTTCTAGATCCATCAGTAACTATGTTATGTGGAGATCAGGTCCTTTGAAGTGACTTTTCCTGTAATTAGTGTTTCTATCCTTATTAATGGTCTCCTGAAACCTGAGCTTTCTATATGGGATCTGATATTCTGCTTT
The DNA here is from genome assembly GCF_026122565.2 of Emydura macquarii macquarii. NCBI lineage: Eukaryota > Metazoa > Chordata > Testudines > Chelidae > Emydura > Emydura macquarii. The sequence continues at coordinate 7,200,135 of NW_027133667.1, forward strand.
AGTTGAAAATAAGCCAAAACTGATATATTAACATTCCCCGTTCCATAATGCTATCTTTGCAGACTGGTTGGGCAGAGGTTATATACACATCTTTCCTCACATATTATATATTAATTACATAACCCTGGTTAGAATTCTGGATTGTTTCTGAAGGGTGTAAGCAGGGAGAGAAAAGGGTTACCTTGACATTATTGGTTGTTCCACACACTGTGTGACATGAACTGGTAGTGTAGCATCACTCCAGTACTTAGTGTAGGTTTACATCACAAAATGCATTGCCTTGTTTCAGCAGAGAAGCTCAGGATTGAATTAGTTTGTCACTGGTTAAAGCTGTCTCTTTACATGAGTGATGAGAGACATTGGCAAGACCATTTGGAGAAGCTTTCCTGCTGCTCCCTGTGATGGACAGGTTAGGCAGATAAACAAGGCTTTCACTTCCAGCCTTCTAATCAAGAAGAGGAATGACTAATGTTAGATGACTCAAAGAGGCGGTGGGGGGGAACGACACACATGAAAGCTGAATGAAGATACTTTCAGAGAAGTTAAGGTCAGCATTGTTAAAAGTATCCACTATTTTGGGTGCTCAACTTGAGAGACCTGGGGCCTGATTTTTCAGAGTACTTAGCATTTTTAATCATACTTTACATGTTCAAAAGGATAGTTCCCTACCATCTTCTGCCTGCTTCACACCCCTCTATATTCAAGCAAGATAGGTTGCTTCCTCTACCCCCCCTGGGTTATTCAGAGCCCAAGAGGAACTGTCTCTCTGCTCAGTTCTGAGGTCTGGTGTCACAATGAGCAATTGCAGGGAAAATCCTGCTAACTTTGTGCAGCCCTGGGAACATGGTCTGTCTGGTCAATACATACACGCTGTGGGGAATGTTCTGTGGAGACGGAATCTACTTACCAGGTTCAAACAGTGGTTGTATTTTTCTTCTCTCCCTCCCCCTCTCCCCCCGAGGCTTATCACATTGGGGAAGTTTGGGCAGATTTTCATGGGGAAAGCAAAAAGTCCCAATCCTCACACCAGGCATGACCTAGCCTGCTAAATTTAGAGGCTCTGTTCAACACCATGGAAGCACTAGGGCTTCTCAATGAAACTGTAAGGGTTTCTGTAAAAAAAAGAAAACATGGGCAAAATGTGTATTCTGAGAACCTTGTTCTCAGAAACAGCAGAACCATATAAACTGTAATTTAAAAATAAAACAATTCATCATTCTGAGGCAGACATCCATCTTGGAAAGTTTCATCCCAGCTGCTTAAAACTTAGTACTTATAATGCAAAGAGGCAACCTTAAAAGCAGCAGCAGCCTGTAAGGAAGACAGAAGGATTGGTGCATAGTGACCTTTCTACCTTTACCCAGCAGGGAAAAGCAAAAGGACAGATAAGAGGGAAGGAGATCATCAGATAAGCAATGGTTCCCAGGCTGCTGGCTGCATTTATCTTCACAGACAAATTCTTTTACTATAGAAAGGACCCTGCCACTCTGGTCAAAACAAATATAGCCTTACTTCCGCATGTAGTCCTCCAGAGTGCCAGGGAGAAAAGACAGGCTGGCAGGTTGGCTGGCTTCAGCTGTCATATAGACTGAGCCTGCTTAGCAAATCACTTCCTTCTAGAGTTTCTGGCTCATCCTGCAGGCTTTGTATACCTTACCCCTTAGGGCACAGTTGTTGCCAATGAGTGTCATCAACATTCCTATGAGGAACACCTTCCGATCAGCCAATCCCACTTAGCAGAGTACAGAGTGATTAGCTGTTTGGGAAGAGTTTTGACCCCCTTGCTGCCAGATCCTACTAGGCACTTCCATGAGGGAAAAAAATCTCTTTAAGATGTTTGTTGCTTTGCTACAGGTACAGGTATGTTTGCTGCACCATGCACAGCATTCCTAACCCAATTTTCTGCTGACTTCAGCTCTTCATTTGCTTGCACATCACTTGAGGCTAGAGATTTGCATTATACGGAGCTCCATGGTATAGAGACGCTCTGCAGATATTCGTGTAATTCAGAGATTATACAAATTTGTGGAAACACTGTAAGTGGATTCAGTTATTACTTCAATGTCTGCCTCAATTTCAGTAAAAGGAAATAGCAAACCATTTCTATTAATTCTGATACTTTTAAAAGTTACACACCCACACCCACACACACACAAAGCACACAGTAAACTAGTTAGAGAGACAGTGAGGAAGAAGAGAGAGAAAGAGCGCACAGAATTAAATGAACAAAAAATGGCCAGTTTATTTACTGGGACAGTTATGCATTACACTGTAATTTCAATTGGAACATAAAGATGTAAGAATCAGTATATTGGTTTCTGTTAATTGTTTTCTTCAGCACTGGATTGTTTTTCCCCCTCCATTTGACTGCATGATCATACTACACATGTACAAGCACATACTTTAGGAATACCTCACAAAGCATTCATCTAGGATTGTCTACGGGTATAAGAAATAGGGCAGGGAAGGGTTAACATGGGGATTATTTTCATTTGAAATACAAATTATGCATTTTTGGAACCAAGAATTAGTCAACATTTTTTGCTTTTAAACAAAAGGTAGCAACAAGAAGAGTTTCTAACATTCAATATTTTAGTCAATGAGCACATATATTTTTTTTATTCTTCACCATCCAGAAACACTCCATCATTTAATCGGAAGAAGACATTACAACATAATTTCAGTTCACCATAGGAGTAGTCAAGTTATTACAGTGGTAAACATACAGTACCACAAACATCACCAATGTTAAAACTGTTTGGAAATGAACACAACAATTGGTATGGTTTGTTAGACACAGATCGTCATGCAAATGGAAACGTTCAATAGATTACAAAAGTCACAAAACATCAGATTTTTTGTTTTTTAAATTTTTTACAAAGGATCAAGTTAATTAACTCTTTAACAGTCAAACCATAGGGCTTGAAATCAATAGGGCAATAACTAATGAGATGCACTTAATTTACCCACTGGTGTGGTGCACAAAGCCATACCTGTGAATAATAATAATAATAATAATAATAATAATTTTAAAAGCTAGATTTTTCTTATTTCGTCTTCAGAGATGATTAAATGATTAGCAAACCAGTTCATTTGTGTCAGCCACTTTTGTTCATTAATCTCCAGCACACCTTTTAAATCAAACATAAGTTTTAATACAAAAAATTTGTTTAACCATGTTTACTAATGCTGAGAAAAACCATAAAATAATCTTCACTGTTTCTATTACAGCATAATGATGAGCAGAACTAACACCTCCATATAAAGACAGTAACTGAAACACAAGGCCCTATCACCCAGAGTCTGACAGCGAATTAACAATTTGAACAAACTAACAAAATGAACAATTATAGAATATAGGAATTTCCCTTTATCTCATGTTAGTTTATCTCTGTTGCCTTTACATTTAATAGAGGGGATTTTCAAGAACTCCACAAGAAAGAGATTAAAATGCAATGAGGTTTTAAGACATGATTCTTCGGATGTAAGGTATAGACTCTGTGTAACAGCCGTCTTGCATTTCTGACATGGGGAGTACGGGAATCATACAAGAAATAAGAATTCTCTAGCTTCATCATCATGCTTATGGAAAAGACTACAAGATGTAAAGAATCTCATGCACACATTTTATATTGCATATTTAGATGCATTTGTGCCTTAAGGCTAAAAGCAATTAGTTGCTTTTTTGTTTATTTCTTTTTCACAGAATATTTAAAAATTAAAAAACCTCAACATTCATCAATGGTGAAAAAAGTTCCGAATACTGTAAATCTCCTTCAGACATACCGCATGTACAGTAGGAGAAAAACTGAAGTAAATTGATGGCTCGTTTTTAAAGAGGTAAATATAGCAATGATCATGCTTCAAATGTAAAACATCAGTGCTTGCCATTTTCTTTAGTACAGAGAGAAACACTTTTACTGCAACTCAAACAGATGTACATCTATCACTTGAGGAAGGGAACAGACTTCTGAAGGGCTGGTGTAATCTATAACCTCATTATGCATTCAGTCCATTTCTACTGAAGTTAGTGGCAAAACTTTGCAGAGATGCAAGGTCAGGTTCTAAAGTAACTAGCAGAATAGAGGCCCAGTTCTGCTTGCATTGCAGCCAACGTAAGCAGGATTGGGCCCCATGTTATTCGCTGCTGTACATGAGAAATGGTCCTAATATGATTCCAGGTTAGCAACCTTCACTGGAGATGTCTTTATCCTCTTTTAAAACATTCTCCTCCTTTTGTTTAGAGATACGTATGGCAAATGGTTAAAACCACATCATATTTTTAACAGAAAAAAAAATGAAGCATAATCTTGGTATTAAAACTCTCAGCTGTATCTTAATAATAAACTGTTTTGTTCTACTAATCCTACTGTTTATCTATAATTACATTAATTTACTGGCAAAAACTTGGGCTGAATAAGCAAGGAGATGCCAACATGGCAGAGATCAATTAAAAAGATCTCCCTGGTGCCTCTATCTGGAAGGCAAAGATTCTTACATGATTTGAGATGGGAAAGGATCAATATTTTTCTTCTGACCCTGGTAGAAAATATATTCATCCCCACTACCCCACTTTTCAATTTTCCATTCATTCACTTTCTTCTCACCTTATATATTAATTTGATTTACACTGTTTATTGGTTTTTCTTCCACACATTTCCAGTAATTGGCTATTCAGATGTGGATCATTTGTTTCTACCAGGAAAGAACTCTCCTAAGGTTAGAAAAAAGGACAAAACAGACACACATTTATAGGCTACCTGACAACCAAAGAGACTCCACGACCGTCTTAGGCTATGTCTACACTACCACTTTTGTTGGTATAACTTACGTGTGTGAAAAAACCCCACACCCCCCTGAACAATATAAGTTACACTGACAGAGGCGCCGGTGTGGACAGCGGGAGAGCTTCTCTCGCTGACAGAGCTCCTGCCACTCATTGGGGGTGGTTTAATTATGTCAACGGGAGAGCTCTCTCCCATCAGCACAGAGTGGCTACACGAAAGATCTTACAACGACGCAGCTGCATCGGTACAGCTGTGCTGCTGTAAGCTCTCTAGTGTAGACATAGCCTTAGTTAACAATAGCTTCATTTCAGACATGAAAGACAGGACAAGCTTTTGAAAGGCTCTGCTTTTCTGTGGGGGATACACACCAGCAATTCTAAATATACCCAGCCTTTAAAAATATATGTATCCATTTTTTAAAATTTTAAAATCAGGATAGATGGCAACATGTCAGGAATTAATTTTTAAATGGCTACATACAGAATTTTGCCAACGTTAAAAACAACTTTTTGTGTGTGTTTGGAAACAATTCCTACCAGACATTCTGTAAAACTTTATGTCACTATTTACCATTTTGCCAAGCAGGCTTTATTTTAATTTTCAGAAAATGTCATTTCTTTTCCCAGTTAAGTGACAAAAGAGGCAAGACTGCACTGGGGCCTACAAAGCTTTATTTCTTACAATGCAATAACCACAGTCAGTTTTACATTTAAGTTGGTTCTTTCCTAGCTCTCTTAAATTTCAAGCACTTATTCTGGCTTTATTATATTTAAAAAATTATAAATTGATTAGGAATTAAATTAAAGCATCACAAGAGAATCAAAACTTTAAAAACCTACTTATTTCTGTAAAACATGACCATAATTTCTAATCCATGAAACATTCGTCTATAACTCTTGATCCAAACAGCCATACCAGTACAATATTTCAGAGTTGCTAAATTTACTTTGCAAATCACAATTAAAAATGAATATACTATTGAATGTGTATTTCAACATAAGTATTTTCTCCACAGATTCATATCTATATAAAAAGAAACTAATATGTATAGGATTTTTCACATTTGTTTTTAAATTAGGGGGAAGAAATGTTCTTTGTAGTTTCAACAGATGTTTGGTTTGTATATGAAAACAAGAGATAATATTCTAAGTACAGTTTACAGCAACTGTATATAATGTAGCAATGCTAATTCTTTTCTCATTTAACTGATATGCAGTAGCTGTCTTTGTTAGACATAGACACTACCACTGGGGAATAGTAACATACTGATCTAACACGATCAGGTATTCTGAGGTGCGTTTTAAAGGCAACACTTGCCCAAACAAAACAGTTCTTTAATAAAAATCTACATAGCAGCTAATCTTAGTGCCAAATAGCTTGATAATGCTAAACAAGTTTTATCTGACTTTCCTGTAACAAGAGAACATATAGGTTAAGTATGGCACTAAATAGTTATGTGAATGTAGTACAAGAAGGATCATATGAACATCTTGGAAATGTATTTAGAAACAGTGCAAAGAGTTGTTAGGTTGGTATGATCAGAATTTTACATGAATTTGTTTCAATTTTTCTCCATCTCCAAGTCTATACGTTTTGTTACATTAGCTCAATGGCTCTGCCAAGGTTATATAAGGTACATTGTTGATTACATTAGAATACTTCTATTTACAGCACCTTCATTACTGGTACCATGGTAATGATTGTTAGGCACACTGATTGGTCATTGATTATTTCCTCCACGTAGGTACTGTACGTTATTACATTTGGTAAGCATTGTTCGTACTGGAGGACTGTGTTCATTTCCAGTTATATTGAATTACTCCAACTGTATCTGCAACAATTTTTCTTTTTTAACTGCTTCAAATAGTAAGCTGTATTTGTATTTCCATCTTGTGGATCCTATTAACACTGCAGAGAAGGAACAGACAGAAACATGGAAATGTCAAAGCCTGTCTTCTTTAAATAAATTAAGGCTGCTGACCAAGAGCAAGGAGTATGCTAATTAGCAGTGAATGGGCAGTACTTGTATTTTTCCCATCTTGATGACCAAATAAGAAGCCCAAAGGTGCTAAGACACCACAGCTTATTTAGTTACTTGCCTTGCTGTCAGATTCTGTGCAAAATAAATTCAGCTATTTTTCATTTTGCTGTCAAAATCCACTTCTCTGCCACACAGCTTTATTCAGCATTTAGAGGAGAGCATCGTTAATTAGGAACACTGTGCACCATAGGTCACCTGAGTATTTGTCATAAATCGACAATAAGCTAAGATTCTGTATTAGTTGATATTTGGCAAGGAAAAAAATGCACTACAGCAAAATCGTACCAACTTCAATCCAAGCCATTAACCCTACATGCATGACTTATTTCACCATAGACTATCTCATGCTAAATGTATATAACCTCACCATTCATATTCTTTACCCTTTCACTGGTAAGACCTCAAACTAATACCCTTAATTTGGGAGTCGGAGGAAAAAAATTGAAAAATTTAATTAACGCACAACATTTTACTTCAAGTTGTTTTAGCTTTTCTTTCTCAGATACCAAACCCCTGAAAAAGCACCAATTCATCTAATTGTCTGAAATGCAAAAATATATTTAAAATGCAAACCAATAAAATGACTGAAAATCAAAGCATCATTCTTTAATCTCCTTCTTAGGTTTAATAATTAGCTTCCAGTGAAGAACAAGAACAAAACCAGCAACTAGTGTAATAGAAATTAGAAAACAAGTGCATAAACAATACCAGTGCAGCAGCAAAATACAAAGTCACTGTTAACAGCCCAATTCACCCCATTTTCAATGTTTTTGTGCAATAAAAAAATTTGGCAATACTCTCTGGCCAATATTATAACAATCCTTTTTTTTTTTTTTTTTTTAAACTCAATTGTTTTTTTAACTTCAGCTATTTCTGGTTCTTTTTAAAAAATAAAATGAATTAAATACAACTCTCACCAAAAAAGAGAAACAAAACAAAACAAAACGGACCACATTTTATAAACACAAAATTATGGTGCAAATAAAGTAAAAATAAATATCACACCCTTAATGACTGAAAAGAAAATCTGAACTGGTTCCTACAGCTGAACTTAGAGGAGGTGAAAATAGGAATTTGTAATGTAATTTTTTTGGCTTAAGTCTCTCAGTATTTCAGAGGTAAAGCCAAGCAGCTGGGAGGGACATTTTCTTACATTGTTAAGTTTCACTACACTTCAGTTCTGATAGTAAAGTTTGAATATAATTAGAGGAACCATAAAAAGTTTTTTTTGACAGGCTATGCACTGTGCTTTGTGTTCTTCTCAACCATCACTCAGTTGCTAACACCTTGGATATGACTCCAGACTTGTCAACGCAGAAGCAAGGCAGGATTGCCTGCAGATCCTTGGGAGCAAGGAGTGTGAGCTCCGCTCAGTTTGTTTTTTCTCTTACATTGAAGATTAGGGATAAGGAGGAGGCTTGGAGAGACAGTTGAGTGGGGCACACTGAGAGCTGGAATGTGGCTGCTCTTCTGGAAGGGCTGCATTAGGACTGAAAATTAAAAGAAGAAAAAAAGTGCTTAAAATACGTGACCAAATCTTTACACAAACGTAACCAAAAACAGGTGTGGGAACAAATTTTCAAAGGGGATGAAATCCAGCTTGCAAGTTTGCACTCTCAGTTTTATTCAGGCAATGATCTGCTCATGTAAAATCCCTACTGTGCACATACAAAATGTCACCTGCACCTGTAAATCAGATGCTGTAGGTGTCCTGCAGTCCAAATATCACACACTGGGACAGATATAGCAATGTCTTGTAATATCCTGGATAAACCTTACTGAATTAAATTGAATCTTATTGAATTAAGTTTAAGGATCTTTGGTGCCCATTGTATTAAAAATGCAAACTTTATGTATTATTCTGGGGCTATACGTAACTTCTCTACTGGGGAGACACGGCCAGTGTAAACCTTGGGAAGTGTTATGACTATTTTAAACAATGTGCCAGACAAACAAAGTTAAGAGGATGGTTCCTATGGTTTCCTAAGGTTCCTAGGAAATACCTGGGTGGGTGTGAATACAAATTACCACTTCCGGTTGTGCAAAGACCCAACCTTCTGAAACTTTGCCCTGAGGAGAGGAGCCATTTTCTGGCTGATTACCTATTCTCAGTCTCTGCAGACCAAAGACCCAAACTGTATAAAAGAGTGACTCTCAGATTCATTGGGTGCTTGTTTGGGGCTTGTAACTGCAGAAAACCCTCATGGTGGGATTTGAAGAACTGACTCCCACCAGAGCCTCTTTTTTAAGTTGGGGTGATCTCTGGTAAGCTGATTAGCATGTGTGGAAATTCATTTATTGTTTTAATGTTTCCTGTGTAATGCTTTCAGCTTACAAATAAACATGCTTGCTTAGGAAAAGCTGTGTGGTGTATTATAACGAGAGATCCTACAAATCTGTTTGCTGTGGAAAAATGCAGAATTTGTGTTTGTACAGAGAATCTTTAGTTTTTGTATTTTGTGAAAAAATAAAAACACATTGACTATTAACTAAATTTTACTGAACGTATCAGTGTCACTTATTCAATGTGTGCAGCTTCCCCCTTTTGTGGTTGATTTTTGAATGTGCTTTACATTTACATAGCAAACATACTCCAATAAACTGCTTCCAGTGTACAGAGGTTACTTAATGGCATATACGGGTTATGTTTTAATGCATCTCAAATTTCACGTCAGCCTCCAGACGTGAGTAATTAAAGTTAGGAAAAGACGTTAAAAACTTTAAAAATCACCCCTAAAAACCACGTCATTGAGTTTGGCCAGGATAGATTTCACATTGATGGTAATGTGCTGTTCTGTATTGTGTGCAGCCAGGCTGGAGATTACAAATTGCAATTCTATTAATTTCATTTTATTATAATGATTCACAGCATTGGTGGGCTTCCAACTTGCTTAAAAATGTAAGTATATCAATAAAGCATTGTATTGTGGCTAGGGAAACTAAAGTTCAGTGTTTCACTTTAATTGTGGAAAAACATGAATTTTTATGTTTTTTTATCAGAGCATTTTGGGTTTTTTAATCACATAAAATTAGGATCCCTGCTTATAACTATGGCACTTATGCTGTTTACAGTCTCTGAAGAGAAAAGTAAAGCAGGCCTGCTTAGGCATTCTGACTTGATCAAATAGAGGTGATGGCTGGGGAGATGGAAAACTGAGAGTGGGTGCCCTTGGTGGGCCACAGAAGGGAATACAGGTGCAGTTGCCCTGAACTGCAACACACACAACTATTGTTTGCATGCTTAGATGAGGAATGTTGTGAGGGAAAATGAATGCATGTGCAGAATGGTGGGAGCAAATTTAAACAGCAATTTACAAGTGCTGTTTTATATGCACACTAGGGATTTTATATATGCATATGATGGCCTGTACTAAACTGACGTTGCCAGTTCAGAAGCAAGATGTCAGATCTTCTTTGAACAGAATGTATCAACTAATGCATTTGTTCAAATCCAGTGAAACCTGCCTTTAGGGACAGCACCTTTGATAAATACCCGCTAACGCAAGCTACCACTTAAAATTGTCCCCTAAATTTCCAGTAGTACTTTGTTTGATTTCTAACCAACTTTCGCTTGTCACTTAAGACGGGTTTCATTCCCTATTATTTCAAATCCTAGTCTAGAAACTATATTCATCCAGGATGAAATTCACTCCTTACAGCATCTCATTTGGCCAGCCTGTCTTCGCAGGGGTGAATGGTGTTGTCAGAAAGCTTTTATATCTGAGGCCTGCTTGAGTTAAAGTCGTTAATCTTTCAAGTGAAGGATGAGGCACATCAAGCTTCAGATTCAGTATTTAAATAAAATCAACCCAGAAACACCTGTAGTTTTTTAGTCAGTCTGGGAAATGTCTTTTTTTTTTTTTTTTTTTTGGCGGCTCAGTATGTATTATAGTCCGCCTGGCAACCACTTTCTTTGGAGCTGTTCCAAGCTCAGCAGTGTTGTACACAGTGAAATACAACTGCCCTTGTCCCTGTCTTGTCTATGACCCCTGGGGCACTCCACTTGTGACCGGCTGCCAGCTAGACATGGAGCCATTGATCACTACTCGTTGAGCCCTATGCTGTAGTCAGTTCTCGATCCATTTTATAGTCCATTCATCCAATCCCATACTTTTTTAACTGGCTGATAAGAATACTGTGAGAGACCGTATCAAAAGCTTTGCTAAAATCAAGGTATATCACGTTCACCGCTTTCCCCATATCCATAGAGCCAGTCACCTCTTCATAGAAAGCAATCAGGTTGGTCAGGCATGACTTTCCCTTTGTGAATCCATGTTGACTGTTCCTGATCTCCTTCCTCTCTTCCAAGTGCCTTAAAATGGATTTCTTGAGGACCTGCTCCATGATTTTTCCAGGGATTGAGGTAAGGCTGACTGGTCTGTAGTTCCCTGGCTCCTCTTTCCTCCCTTTCTTAAAGATGGGCACTATATTTGCTTTTTTCCAGTCATCAGGGACCTCCCCCAATTGCCACGAGCTTTCAAAGATAATAGCCAATGGCTCTGAAATCACATCAGCCAACTCCCTCAGCACTCTCGGGTGCATTGCATCTGGCCCCATGGACTTGTGTATGTCTAATCTTTCTAAATAGTCTTGGACCTGTTCCTTCAGCACTGTGGGATGTTCACCTCCTTCCAGGTCTTTTCTATTTTCCTTCCTTTAGAAACTGCACTAGCTCACATCCATATTATCCTCCAGTACAGAATATGGGTGCATTGCAGGTCGTGGCTGAAAGAATGCAATTAGTCTATTGTTGGAAATGGATCAATTGGAAATGCCAAAAGTATTTACAGCATGTTGAATATGCATAAATGTACACATATAGGAGTTAATTGGGGAAACAAAGAAAAGAAGTTCCGTTTGTTCAAAGGCAAAAAAAAGAATGCTGTACATCATCACCACTGTGATTTTAGTATGGAAGGCCAAAGTTTTCAAATTTGAGGAGCCTAAGGGAGTTAGATGCCTCACTCCCATTGGAACTCAATAGAAGTTGGGCACTTAACTCCCATGTAGGCTCCCCTGAAAATTCCTATTTAGCATGCCTAAAGTTAGGCTCTTAATTCCATACGTAGGCCTTTAAATAGAAGACGCCTGATCACAGACTGAAACCTGCAAGGTGTTGGGCATCTTCAACCTGCACTGGCTTCGGTCACAATTGAGGGTGTCCAGCACCTTGAAGAAAGAGGTCCTCTATGAGGGGCTCAGCAGGGGAAGCTGCAAGGGTTCAGCAATTTTGAAATCAGTCCACTTCTCTTTTGGGGTTCATCCTGCAATGGGCCAAGCACTGATCCAGCTGAACACTTAAGCATAGGGGTAGACCCATTAGCTGGGTCAGTGACAGAATGGTCAGCATCTTGTAAGATCAAGCCTCATAACACATGCAGTTAGAAACTTAGCTCTAGGCCCCTGGGCTTGTATATTTTGGTCCAAATATTTTCCTACTTGGATTTGTTTTACATTTAAAACATTCAGTATAATTTTCTATGATTGTACTTTCCTGTGTATTGCTGTTAGTGTTATGCAACAACATGTAAATATAGATCTGGCATTGCGGAGGGGTTTGAATTAGCTCTTTGCCTACTCTGATCAATAAAGGGAATGGGGGGCGGGAGGGACACAAAGATCTACGTTTAGGGTGAAATCCATCTGTTTATTGACAGCAGCACAAGGCCTCTGCACCTCTTAAGTCTTCAAAATAGGGCTTGTTTTTGCTCTCAGTGAAGGAGTGAATTTTACCCTTAAAATGGCAGGTGATAAGGATTTGCTACGAGGTGGCCCCATAATCCTACAAAGGCCCCATTTTTTCTAGGATTCTTGCGATTTGTACATTAGAATGGAAAGACTCATGCAATTTTTTGGTTTATAAAGAGATCTATCCAAATGTGTTGCCTTTCAAAGCTACTGTCCAACCTTTAAAAACAAATAAAATGAGGTGATACATATTTGGAGGAGGACATGGTTATGTTTATTGTAACACAAAAATATCCCAGTGCTCAGGATATGAAGCATGTGTTCATTTTTCTATCCATGGTTCTTCTAAGTTGGGTATCATCTTTGGATATAAAAAACATTTTTATGCATAAAGAAATATGAAACATTTCCGTCTCACCAACCTTTTAATGACTAATTACATTAATAATAAATATATGGAGCGTTAGAAGAAAATAAAATTGTAAGTGTATCAGCAGGGGTCTTTAAATGTTTTTTGTAGAAAAAATGCACACAATACTAGTCATTTGCAATCCTAGTCAATTTGAATCTTGTAGAGAATATTTATCTTATCATTGTATTGATTCTGACATTGTCACCATCTCTGTTCAGAGAAGAAAATATAGTCCAGCTATTCAGATAAATACAGCAGTACACAGACAAAAGTTAAGTCATCTAGGATACAATCAACAAGGGATCTATGGCAGCCCATGTGTTTCTTATGATGGTACATATGAATGAAACCAATGTGGCAATGTATTCTTGAGTTCAAGTGTCAGGTATTTTGAGTAGTATAGGCAGGCAGTATGAGATGACAGTAAATTACTAACAATAAAACAAAACAATACAAAGGCAGGGAGAATTGTGGAGTTTTTGACATGTAACTGGGAATAAACCTGCACATTACTACAACTGGAAGTGTGTATCCCTACACCTGTGATGTGTGCTGCTTTTGCAATATAGTTTTAATGCATGTTTGTATTAGACTGTTTAACGGTTACTATTATTTAGGGAACTGTTATTTCAGTTAATGGATTATATCTGTGTCATTTGTTTGAGCTAGGATGACTGTATATTTTTAAGCAGATTTGAACAGTCATTGACTTCTCCATCCCCAAATACTTAAAAAGCTAATCATGTATTTCTAATGCCAGTTAGAAAATACTAAGCAGAGCCTTTCAGTGTTATTTTTAGCTAGTATTTTCTCTTTCCTAAATACATCATATTCCATGCCGTGTTATCTAACTTAACATTAAGTCATGCCTAGAATGAATCAGCAATGGGGTATATTTACAAAGTCAGTGATAGCTAATGTTATTTCATGAAAAGTATAGTTTTGTACAGATAACATGTCAGGTTTTAGAAATACTTTATTTCATGTAAAAATAATCAACTCACTTCCTTTTACTTTAATTGCTTGTAAATTTATGACAAATGACCCGGGTCAAATTATTGTCTTCTTACATACATATACATAGACACACACACATTGGGAACCCTCTGTACATGTGTATATATATATACACATACAGAGGGTTCCCAATGAATTAGATGGAAGCTTGAATACGGCCCGAAGTAAATATCATACCATACAATCTCAGGGTAATCATATGGTAATATACTCTCTACAGTAATTCACATAAGTGGTTACAGGGGATGATGGGAGGAGAGGAGGCTATTTACTTTATAATAACTGGAGGTTCTTCAAATGTGTGTTCCCTATCTGTGTTCCATTGTGGATACACATGTGCTGCATGTGCCTGGAGTCAGAGAAGTTTGAAAGCAGTGTCTGCTGGCCTTAGGGTTACCAGATAGCCCAATATTATCGGGACCATCCTGATATTAGGGACTTTGTTTTATATATGCAACTATACCACCCCCCTCTTGTGAAAAAGGAAGTGTCCTGATTTTTCACATTTGCTATCTGGTCATGCCAGCTGGTCCATGCATGCACCCTTGCTCTTTGCATGCCTTCTACTGAGGAGGTAAGGGCAGGGCAAGCTAACCACCTCTCTAGTTCTTTTTCTACTGTGAATCTAAGTATGGTCCAAAGCAGAGGAGAAGGAGGGCGAGTAGCGGAACATAGATAGGGACCACTTCTCTTTACGAACCTCCAGTTACTATAAGGTAGTAACCTCCTGTTCTTCAAGTGCTGGTTTCTACGTGTATTCCGCGGTGGGTGACTAACAAGCAGTAGTCAAGAAGGAGGAGGATGCACGGATGCAGGCATCAGAGCTGTTTGAAGGACCGCTGTCCAAAGGATGTGTCAGCAGGGTAGTCCTGTAGTAGACCATAATAACTTGTGAATATATTGATGGAAGTCCACATATCTGCCTCAACCAGAGGCACTTCTTGAAGTGATGCTATAGACATCGCTTGTGCTCATGTAGAGTGAGTCCTCGCCCTGTACGGGGAAGGAAGGTGAAACACCTGCTAGCAGAATAAGATACAACCTGAGATCCTCTGAAAGAAGATAGCTTGACCTTGTATTCTTTCCTGTACAACAATAAACATTCTGGGACACTTTCAAATCAGTTTTGTCCTCTGTAGAGAAGAAGGCGAGAGCACGTCGTATGTCAAGGGAATGAAGTCTCCTCTCCTCCACAGACGCATGCAGTTTCAGAAAAAACACAGGTAAGTTGATTGATTTGTTTATGTGAAACTCCAAACTGACCTTGGGAATGAATTTCAGATACAGCCATAAACAGACTTTGTCTTTATGGAATAAAGTGTATGGTGGATCTGCCATGAGGACTTGCAACTTGATGCCAGAGTGACCGTGTGAAATTTCAGCTTCTGAATAAATCTGCTGAGGTTGGGAAGATCGAACATAGGCTTCCAACCTCCCTTCTTTTTAGGGATTGGGAAGTATGTAGAGTAAAAATCTTTCCCTTGGTACTGGATAGGTACGTGCTCTATTGCTCCCCGCTGGTGGGACATCACTTCCTGTTTGAGAATCCCTTCATGAGAGTGTCCCTGAAGAAAGACAGGGATGGGAGTTGTGGAGGAGGTAGGGAAGCAAACTCGATTGTATAACCAGTTTGGGTGACATCTAATATCCACTTGTCTGTTGTTAGGGCACTCCAGTTGTGGAAATAGAATGCTAAATGACCCCTAAATGGGAGGTAGGGATCGGGTAGTGGTGGTATTGCTAATGGTTTTCAGTTTTTTAACTCAAAAAATATCTTTTTGCTGGGGGGTGGTATTGAGAGGGTGTTGCAGATGTGGGGGGTACAGGGAAACAAGACTTCTATACTCTCTGTCTCCTATGAGGAGGGTCATAAAATCGCTGGTGATAAAACTGTTGAGATGCCAGTCTAGGTCTGTGAGGCTGCCTGTGATAATTCCTTTTTGAGGCAGGTGTATATATTCCCAGGGAGTGGAGGGTGGCCCTAGAGTCCTTTAAAGTAGGTAAGAAGTCATCCATCTATTCATTGAAAGGGTGGGCTTCGTCAAAGGGCAGGTCCTCCATGGTGTTTTGGACTTCCCTGAGAAATCACAAGATGTGTAACCATGACTCAACCATTGCCCTCGATTTAGGTGATGTGTCTGCTGCATCAGCTGCTGATTGAAGTGCGGTTCTGGCCATCAGCTTGCCCTCATCAATAAGAGCCTTCTTATGAGCTATCTTGTTATGGTAGCTGGTCTACAAAGTCTGTGAATTTTGACTCGTTGAGATAGTTGTACTTAGCCAACAACACTTGATAGTTCTTTATACGATATTGAAGGCTAGTAGATGTGTATGCATCTAGAGGTTTAGCCTCCATGTGAGAAGGAGCAGATTTAATATGTTGTTGTCTAGATCTTTTGGTGGCAATCTGGACAACCACAGAGTTTGGCGCAGGGTGGGTAAAGAAGGAATTCAACTCCCTTGGCTGGGCTGAAGTATCATTTCTCTGCCTTCTTTGCTGTAGGAGCACATGTGGCTGGTGTATGCCAGACTGCCCTAGCAGAATAGCTTTATTGACTGGACTATTCAGCGGTTTGCAGAATATCCAGGAACGTGTGCTGGGGATACTGGACCTCTTCCAGAGAGGTCTGGAGTGCTTCTGCCACCTTGTGCAATAACTACTGAAATGGTTTATGGTCGTCCAGTGGGGACAGAGATACTGGGGTGCTGGGATGCTTTGTTGAAAGACAAAGAAGAGAATCTTGTTGGTATGGCAGAACCGAGAGAACTGGTTCATAGTCCTTGTCTTCAGTAGGGTCAAGGGGAATCTCTGATTTCTCTCAGTGGGGAATGGTGAACAGAATCCTTGGCAGATCACAAGACTCTCATATTCCCAAGTATGCTGGATCTGGAGGGGGTTGTGGAGGTCCCTAAGGCAGGGGGTACCAGTGATCCCAAGGTGAGTGTCAGGGTGGAGATTGGTATCAGGAGGCTCTGGATCTCCTGTCTGGATTAACAGCTCTCAGAGGAGGAGATGGTGGCTGTTCTGATGGCTCAGATTCTCCTGAGGTGGATAAGAAAGAGCCTGGATCCACTGATGGTTCTGATGGAGAAAAAGCATAGCTGGAAGACGGAAGAGGGGATAGACTTCTGTTCAAGGTGGAGTCACAGTCTCCCTCATTAGGGAAAGTCCCAATGATGGGGGATGAGCAAAGGTATCCTCCAGTGTGGTATAAGTCTCTGACCTCCTTGGAGTGTAAGAGGTCTAATGCACTTGTACCAAAGGAGTCAAGGAGGGAGACTCTGGGCTTCTCTACACTTGAAACACTACAGTGGCACAGCTGCAGCATAGACACTCACTACAGTGACGGGAGGGGTTCTCTCATCAACGTAAGTTAATCCACTCTCCAAGAGGCGGTAGCTAAGTCGACAGAAGAATTCTTCCATTGACCTAGTGCTTTCTACATCAGGGGTTAGGTCAGCTTAATTACGTTGCTCAGGAGTGTGGAGTTTTCATACCCCTGACTGACGTAGCTGGGTACACTTAACTTCTAAGTGCAGACCTGGCCTTTGTATTGCTACCATCCCCACCAGCGGTGGCATCTCCGATTGCACCTAAACAGATGGATGCTGAGATTTTGACTTGGATGGTACTGGTGGAATGGGTGTTGTCAGAATGGGTCCAGTAGTGAAAAAGCCCTTGCTTTATGGGATGTAGAGACCTGTCCCTGGGACTTAGTACATCCTAAATCCTTAGGCTGACAGAGTATGTTTGCCTGATTTATGCGCAATTATGTCAGACAATTTCATAATCGACTTAGAAGGGGACCTGCTCTTATGTTTGTGTGAATGTTCTCTGCATTCCTGATGAGACCCTGACAGGGGTCTGTGAATACAAACTCCCCTATAGCAGAGTCGGACCTCGTGGTGGGAGGTACATTCCACAGAGATGCGGGCAGATGTACAGGAAGGTCCCCTGATCTGGGTCCAAGTGTGGCCTCATGGCCCTCATGGCTAGGCAAAGAGCAGCAGTTATTACACCTAGCTGCAATGTGTGTCTCCCAGAGACAGTATAAGCAGCACAGATAGTCATCACTGGCTGAGAAGAAATGTGGCCAGGACACACAATTCTTGAAATCAGGAGTTCTGGGCATAATGCAATACCCATTAACGGGGTACTGGGGGAAGTAGGGTGCCTCCCTGATGTGGGGAATCTATCTAACTATAAAAACTTTACTAAAAGCTTTAAATCTTTTAAAACAACTAATTATAGAAATATCTATAAATGAAAAGCACTTCAGCAATGTTCAATATTTACAGAACAAAGAATTTGATGGAGAGCTCCGGACACTGGAATTTCCAGCCAGCCTATGCAGTGTCAGGAAGGAACAGGAAAGGCAATCAGCCCACCCTGCCCTCTATCTCCTTGGTTGGAGGCATGAGGGGTGGAAGGGCACATGCATGGGCCAATGGACACTGATTTCTCAAAATTCTCTGACCCCAGGCTCTTGGAACACATGCATACCCACAGCGGATTACACATAGGGACCAGCAATCAAAGAAGAAATTCAACAATTAGTTAAATATCTACAAATTTGGCTGCTTATCCATACCTTTTGGGCCTAGAAATTGAGATGGACTGTCATGTACATTTTCAAGGTATCCAATGTACCCTGTCTTTGGTTTACTTGAAAACACCACTAGAAAAAAATCTCTTCTAGTGTTTCCAAATCAGGTTGTAGCTGAAATAAGCAGAGGCAAACAAAACTGTAAGCATGCAAACAACAAAATAAATTGACCAAACGTTTCTGAATCTTAAAGTTTCAGGTTCAATTTGGTTTGAATCTGCTCTTAAGTTTATCATAGGAGTTCACCAAAAGCTATTTACAAAAGCTATTTGTAAATCAGAATTACACTGGAATCAAAACACATCTGCTGGGATATGTGATTACAGTATGAATTTCAGAGTATGTACAGGATAAAGTAAAACCTCATATAGGTGCCATTTAAGTAAAAGAACTTGTGCTGCCCTCGAACCTGTATTTGTGTTATGGTGAGGAACATAAACTATTTTGAACATGATTAGACTTCACATATTACGGGATGCAGAAAACGTTCATGTAAATTTCAGTCATAATAATATATTGTGTAATTCCAGGTTAGGTGCCGTAGGGCGGTCACATTCCTGCAGGCATGGTAGCAGAGATTTGTAAAAGCATGCACACATTTCTGAGTTGCAACTGAATGGACCATTTGCTGTTTCCTCAAATGCCTTCAGTTTTTACTCCAGATCCCGACTATGGTACTTGAAGCAGTCAAAAATTCATGCCATCATGCTGTTGTCCTGATAACTGAGCTGTGTTTCCTCACTATACAGGACACAGTCCAGGTTATGCAGCTATGTGGCCCAGGCATGCCAGACATATTTATGATTATATAAAAGGCATTATACCCAACAGTGAATGTGTTCTCTTAACAAGAAGAGCATCAAAACAGTTGACGAACTGATAATCTTTTCAAAGGCAACAGATAGGCTAGATATAGGTCTACTTGTTGCTTGTGGGATGACTAGTCTGGATTTCTGAAAATTATTAACCACAAAACTGTAATTTCCCATGTACCCTGGTTTTGAGTTAGGTGGACGCTGCAAGAAAAGCTTCTCACACTGGTTCTAGCTGAAGCATGCAGAGGAAAGCAAAAATGTAAACAAACAAACAAAATAAATGACAAATCCTTCTACCTGGGGAGAGACCTAATCTATATTTACAGTTTGGATACTTCATCACTTTACAAATGTTCTTATTTTCCACTCTCCCATGGCACGTGGATGGGATCTAACTCAAATCCCTGCATGTGCAAGTGCAAAGGAGGGCAGGGAACAGAGGCTCTGTAACTTGCTCTCTGCTTCCCCAAAGCCCATGAAAACCTCTTCACTATTATACCACAGGACTGGGGCTTTGTGTGCCATGAGAAGGAGGGGCAAGTAAACAGCCACGTGAAGTGACATCTACCCACTCTACAGTCACAGGAATTTACTCAGGTAAATTAATGCTGACCCTGTTGTCACTGGGTTATGTTGTATCCCTCCTCTACAAGCTGATCTCCCCTCAAGGAGGAGATCGGGGCAGCCAGACAGAACTACATGAGAGCATAGGTCCTGAGGCAGAAGGGGAATGAGGGACAGGCCCCGCATGGATGCTTTTGGCCCTTTCTGTGGATTCTTCAAGATCGTGATCATTTATAGTTTTAAAGGGCTAACTCCCCTGCCTTCTGCACAAGAAGTAAGATTGTTATCACCAATGGGACAATTCATAGGACCCAGGGACTTTCCACTGGATTTGCCTTTTTCCACAGTTATGTTTGCAGTACAGATAATAAACCCAAATGAATTTGCAACAGTAGCAAATATGGTGTAGTTCTTCCGTTCTGGCAGAGATTTTCATAATCAGTCCTGCAAGGTCTGACTAACTATGTCAGATTCAATTTAGTTTAGGCCCTAAACATAAAACACAACTGCTGTCTGTTCTAGAGAGATCCATTGCTGTTTGTTCACCATGAGAATAAAGACAGTGGTGATATGACAGATACATTTCTCAGCTGCCCTCACTGTCATGCTGGCAAAGGAACTGATGAGCAGTTCTCTGCTAAGTGATTTTAGATCATTTGCACCAGCTAATTTCCCTGATAGGAATTGGTGAGCTTTGAAAAGTTCTACTCACCCAATTATCAGGGGCAATTTTTGTTAGTGGTGGTTTTTTGTTTCCTGAGGTGGAGACAGGAAAACAGAGGCACAAAAAGTTTATGTGACTTTCCCAGGCCATGGAAGAAGTCACAGTGACATAGCATGGATTAGAACTCAGGAGTGCCTGGTTTCTAGTCTATTACTCATATCTCACCTGTTCTCTACCCTGATTAAAGAGAATTTCCATATGTACTGTAGTGAAGGTCATCAGCCACAGAAGCATGAGCTGACCTTTGTTACTATCTGTGAGCAGGAAAGTCAACAATGGAGCCTGTGTTGATGGGATTATAAAGTCACACTGCGGAAGGAGAGCTCACACTCACTGACTTTCAATGAGAGCTTGGTGCCTAACTTTCTGTCTGTCTAACTTTGAAAATTCCAGCCTAGGGACCTTCACCCATCCCTAAAACAAGTGTACCCTAATTTATTTTATATAGATTACACTTTACATGGCAAAAGAAAATTTCAAGTCCCAACTGCTTTAAGATGGCCTTTTTGTTACATTTTTCAGTGACATAGTTTGAAACATGATTTACGCACTTTAAAAACTCTTTTGTGTGGAGAGGTTTCCTCTTTCAAACCCAATGTTTTGATTCATTTTCGAATAATAATACTTAGAATTTATATAGCATTTTTTATCCAAAACATCTCAAAGATGATTACGTTTCATTATCCCCATTTTACTGATGGAGAAATTGAGACTCACCCAGAGGTGAAGCGACTTGCTCAAGGACATACATGAAGTCAATGGCAGAACTAGGACTGAAGCACAGTCCCCTGTTCTAATCACATGACAACACTGCCTCCCACTGACTAAGAAAAATTAAAGACTAGCTTGTTTGTTTTTTAACGTAGAGTCATCTGATATTGTTGATGCTGCTGTCCTTACTCAGGCAAAAGTCTCATGGATTTCACACAAAATATGTTAATTTTGACATCACTGGGAAATTGTCAGGGCTAAGGATTGCAAGAGTCAGTCCTAAATTATTTTCCTTGTTTTTAATATATGCACAGCTTCCCTAATACATGTTGGGAAAAAAATCTCCTATGCTGTAACTACAGAAAATATCAGAGTAGCTCAAATTAATACTTTGCTTAAAAAGCAAGCAAGCAAGCAAGCAAACAGCCCTGTCCCACCCCACCCCCTATACAGTTCAGAATTGTATAATCAGGAACAGCTATTTGTATAGGAAAGGCAAAGGTAGTTGCAGACTAGCTATGGCATACAGTTATATGCAGAGAAAAGAGTTAGCTAAAGTTACCTGACATTCTGGCAGTCTGGCCTCCTGGCTAGTTGTGAGCCGCGTAGTTGTAAGGAGGCAGCAGGCTGCTGATAATCTACAAGAAACTGATAAATTAGACATATATACAAAGAGATGACAGAGCAAGGAGTTAGTAACAATAGTAAACAGACTATGCAGCTGATGGAGAGATTTAGTGAGGAATGTGTGTTCAGTTCTTGGTCTGACAGAAATCTTTGTTAGCTAAGTAACAGTTTCTTTCATAAATACTAATGGAAACATTTGAGCTTATTTTTTCCCCAATATAAAACTGTAATGACAAGATATTATTAGATGGGAGTTTTAGACCAACCATATTTAATGAGCACATACTGATGGACCATATCCAATATGGGCCTTATGGCAGTCTTTCCACTGACTTCAATGGGGTCTGGAACAGGCCATATTAACCATTATTTTATCATAGGACATGAATGCAACTGGTTTGCCTACTAGTAATATAAAGTGTAATAACAGCTACTTTACAATTCTCAAGATATTTTATGCCTAATATTAAAAAAAAAATAAAATCCCCTGTGAATTTGGAGAGTAAAAGAAAATATCCCATGGCAGTTCCAGCTGCCATCAAAACATAGTTCTTTCAAAAAGATTTAAACCAGACATTACGATCTGTAAGTAGTGGCAGTGGGACTGCGTGCGTGAAATAAAGATAGAGCCACTGTAATTCTTGTTTATACTGGAATAAGGAAACAGTTTAAAAATCCACTAACGCTTTCTGGATTTAAAATCCAAATCAAACAACAACAAAATAAACCCTGAACTGCTAGTCTCTTACCAACTTCCAACACTGAGCACCTGGGAACAAACCCACCACTGTGCTTCCACACGAGAAACGAACACAAACTGATCCTTTATAAATGGAGCTAATCCAAAGATTCTGTGGCCTGTGTTATATATGTAGTCAGATTAGATGACTGTCATGGTCTTTTCTGGCCTTGAAATTGATGGGTGAAACCCTGACTCCATTGAAATCAATGGAATTTTGCCACTGTCTTCAGTGGGGCATGTGATCTAGTGCCGGATGTGAATATTGATCTTGATTCTCTAGAGCCTGGCTTTTGATTCTCCAAGTTTTGCTCTCTAAAGCAACTGTTCAGGAAAAGGGAAGTTATTCTAATATGAATTTTAAAAACAAAAATGACTAGACATCACAATCAATTGGAATCTTTCTTAGGAATCACGAGTCTTTTCTTCTTTTTCTCACTGGCTCCCACTCAAAGCACAAAACTAATTTTGAAGGAAGTACAAATAATGTCACTCTCAGCTCTAGTGTAGATTGTTCCCTTGAAATTCAATTCTGCTGTCTCACTCAGTTGGAAGACGTTGTTGGTAATATATACAAAGACTCCCCACATGTAGTTTATACTATTGGTACTGCTATTCTGTCACACAAGGTGGGTAACCTGCCTATCAATACTGGGGGTCATTCTATTATCACCATCACCTCTTTTCATACAAATACATCAGTCATCTTATAGGAGTCTGTCTCCTAAGGCGATCTGTGCTGCCCTCTAGTGGTCCAAGTGGACAAATCACATTTGGTGCCTACCTTCTCACCTCAGCTAACAAAGATTTTGGACCCTGAGCATTACCTTTCGCGAGAAGGAAAGTGTACAGAATTATTAGGCAACACATCAAAATGTGTCATATGACTTGAATTGCTCTTTTGCTGCCATTTGTAGAGTACTCTATTTGAAGTGCTGGTCTTAGTCCCAGCGCTGTCTCTCTTGGTAAATCAATGTATAGTTTAGTAGGGGTATCTTATGCAGTGAGATGACTGTTCCCTGGTGAACACATCTTGAGAAGAAAAATGTCATTTCTAAAATCAGTATTTTCCAGTGACTTACGGGAGCTGAATGGTGGAGAAATTCAATCTTAAAGCTGATTAATCTCTAGGAAACATCTAATGATTTTAGGACCAAACAAATTTGGCTATTGGTTTGGAGTGATTTTATCTGTTTACAGAAAAGTCAGGATCCCAAGCCTTGATGAGATCATTAGATGAAGATGAAAATCACTCTCTCTTAGGAGTTGTGCCTACTTTCTTACCTAATTGCCTGAGGTAGGAGTAAAGACTCCTAAGTCTCTTGATATAATCAAACAATCCTTCCGATTTTATACTAATGAAAACTATACTTGGATATTAGTTCAGCATAGTACACACTACACAAACATCTCTATAAATAAAGTGAAATGTTTTTAGCTGTTATCCAAAGCTCTAAGTTATAAGGATGACATATTTTCTGGAAACAGCTGCATTCTGTCCCAGAAAATAGGGTAATTGCCACTTCCATCACTTCTCTTCCTGTATTATGCAGCACTCAGCTGACAAAAAATTAATCAATTGGTTCTGAATGGGACACTTGTGCAATGTCCAACTTTGGTAAGTGTGTGCAGAAATGCATATTGGTATGTCAATATGCAGAACAAAGCTTTATGTCACTATTTCATTTACGCCATTGTTCTCGTAGCAGTGAATTTACTTATTTAATGCCTTACAATTTTCCTGTTTAGGCTTTATGAGGCCTTTCTTTTGTTTTTGATTTGCATCATATAAGAAACAGGGTACCCAGATGCACATAAAGCAAAGACTGACTTATACACTATTGGTAGCACCTTGTGATTTATACTCTTTGGGATGAAGTTTAAATCTGAATGGATGAAGGGGACTAGATGGCTCATGGTACTCGTAATGGAATACAGAGTTTTTAGCCTGTAGGTCACTGGTTTGAATTTGACAGTGATGCAGTGTTGTCGCTGTTTGATTGTTGGTCAGTACCTACATAAAATGAGTCGCAGATCCTAATTTAGTTCCTAAAGCACAGGTGTCTACATCATGAAGACGTGCAATTGATGATGACACCTTTGGAATCTTAAAAGATCATTGAATGGGCACAGATTCTGAACATCCCCTCATGTCCTGGAGATGGTCACTCAGGTCCTCCTGGTGGCGCAGGCTTGTGCATTACTTGACCAATGTAAAATAGCTGAGTTGTGAATAAAAAGACAACTCCAGTCTTCAGGCCACTTGTTGTCACTTCAACACTTTTCAAAGCACTAAATTCCATTAAAAGAATGAACCAAGGATGCTTGAAGTGGAGCAGCAGAGCAACCTACCCGCAAAAGGGAAGAGAAGACTAAAAAGGAGGATTTTATTTTTTTCCAGGCACACTAGTTTGCAGAAATCCAATGCAAAGTAATCTCACCCTGGCAGCATATAGATGTTAAAGAAAAGGAAGGTAAAGCAGAAGGACGAAATGATGTGGATAGGTTTTGTAAATAGAGAAGAAATTGTTGTGACCTGCTTTGTGAGGAACAACAAAATGTCTGAATGATTATTCTATTCTAATACACTGGTCATCCTGTGAGCATTTTTATAGTGCCTCTTTGTCCGAGGCCTATGTCAGGACACACTAACAGAGAGCCACATTCTGTAACCCTTATGTAAATTAAAGAATATGTACTCAAATAATCCCATTGTCTTTGCCTGAGTCAGTACTACTCATTGGAAGTATGAATTACAGAATCTGGCCCAGAATTAGGATTTTTAAATTCCATTAATAAGATATCTGTAGAGTCACATGGCTTGTAATGGATGAATCCTTACAGTGTATAAGCACTCACCGAATTCATTAGCAGAAATATAAAGATCATGGAGAGGACTTGTAGATGCACAGGGCAAATTCAGCTTTGGTAAACAGAAGCTCAGCTCCACCAACTCCCATGCAGTTTTGCCAGAGCTGAAATTAGCCCTCCGTGACTGGAGAAGAAGTTGAGTGTTTATTTCACCCCTCTTTTTGGATAAAGTGATAATTCTAAAAATATCCTGTCTGTACACCGTTTAGAAGGTGAAAAATAAGATGATTTCATACATAGCTGTCTTATTTCCTACTTCATAAGGACTTCATCCCTATGTTCCGCTAAGAAACTCCCACCTATTTTGCCATTCAAGTGGGCATGAAGTAAATAGTCATCCCTTCCTGGAATGCTGAATAAAGTATAAAAAATTAGGATCTTGTCATCCATGATTTTGCAGTCAGTACCACATAATCTGGACATATAAATTATGGTATACTCTCCTGTTGTGCAAAACATTTTTACATAGGATGATGCCTGTATGGCTCTCTGTGCGTAGTCTCCAGCTACCAGGACTGATGAGCTATTACTTAAGCCATAAAAATGTAGGCACTGCTGGTGCAGCAAAAATTTGGGGAATTAATACACACCGTACTTTATGGTAAGTCTCCTAAAAAGAGCAGCAATGAACTCTTTAATTCAAGAGTTGGACTCAGACTGGTTTATTCCTGAAGTACTCCAGTTGTTGCTAGGAAAGAATCAATGGCTAGGAAGCCAAATGCAGTATTGATTTCGACCCCTATAGGGACGGAATGACTATTCTGCATGAGAATCCCCCCAGTTCAACACATATTGAATTCAGTAGGAGTACTCCCATTGACATCAGTGGGAGCTGGATTGAGGCCTACGCTTGTGACAGGTAAAATATAAAAGGTTCAGTGTGGTTCAGAACAGCATTCTTTGAAACTCTGGTGGGCACAACTCCCATTGCCACTAGGCCTGCTCAGCCCTACCATTTCTCATCATTCCAGCAACTCACCTTGACTGGAGAATTAAAGGGGTTAGCACAGTGATTCTCAACCTTTTTGGGCTCAGGACCCATTTGTGAATGTTTATGGCCTGTCACGACCCAGTAAATAGTCTGGGAGTGGAGCCCCTGGGGTGGTTTCAGTCAGGTCCTGCCCAGCACTCACCATCCCAGTGGCAGGTCCTGCAGCTCCTGTGCTGTGGGGCTGGCTGGGCATGGCTCTCCGCTCTGGGCATTGAAACCTCCAGGGTTGCAGCACTGTTCAAGTTTGATCCTGCACCCCTAACTGGACCAAATTTGTGTGAGTGGAGCTGTGACCTGGCTCATGGGGTTGCAGTGCCACTCACTCAAATTTGACCTACTCGGATTCCCGTCATTAAGGCGGCTGGGCCAAACCTGAGTGGTGCTAGGCCCTCACCGGTTGCAATGTCTCAAGCAGGGAGGCAAACCCAGAAGGCCCTGTGGGACAGGAGCTGCTATGCGACCCCTTGAAACATTTTGGCGAACCAATTTTGGGTCCCGACCCATGCGTTAAGAAATGCTGGTTCATCAGATAAAAGCTGTTGGATTGGCCAGAGCTAGTTTCTCCTTTCAAATCTAAGGCCCAGTGCTAACTATGGGTCAAATTTAGTTCTGGTGGAAAGGCTTTACGTTCTGTTAATTCAATGAAGTTGCAACTGCTTTACATCAGGAGTGACACTGGTCCTATTATAAATAAATGTTGAACAGGGAAACTCTTTGTGACAAATGTGGGAATTTTGGAAATATTTTTGATTACTTTGTGTGCCTCAGTTTCCCTTGGAGCTTTGCATAGCTATGCACTGAAAGTGAAGGGAAGGGATGAGGTGTTGACTCCCCAGAGTCATTAACAAACTGAATACAAGTCTACACACGTAAATGGAGGATCCAAAGAGACAGCGGAAACCCCAAATAAACATGTCTTTCACACCTAGTGACCAACAGCCAAGAGAAAGGAGGTTTCCCCTCACCTCTTTTCAGGGAAGCAGGGCAAAGGCCCCAAGCAGCACAACAAAGGGGGAAGTTGCTAGGAGGCTGTGATAAAAGCTATGTTCACAGAGATCCAGCACACATGCACACCCCTGGAACCAAAGACAAAGGGACAGAGACAGGGCCAAAATGGATTCTACAGCAGCTTGGCTGGGTAGAGCCCTCATGCTGGCTAGAATGAGCTCTGTCTTAACCTTCTCTATGCTAACCTAAGGACTTTCAAATTCTGCATGCCAGGTGACTAATAGATTATCTTGTTTTAAAAAGGCTGCCTGGCGTCACTGCAAACACCAACTGGGAGCAATGAGTCCTGAAGGAGTAAAGGACAAGCCTCCCACAGGAGTCTGGCTCTGCAGGACTTGTTGCGGGGAGCCCCAGACAGAAAACAGGGATCGCTGGCACCCAAAGGCCCAGTTCTGGAGGCCACAGGCCTGTCCCAGTGGAACTGGGTGGGTCTTTGAGGCCTGGCATGTTAAAGGGGTCATTCCCAAGGGACTGGTGACAGGATCCCTGAAACTGTGGATCCCTGACATTCTTTTAAATCTTTTCCTGCTCTTTCTTCCTCTGGTTAAGCACCAGAACTAGTGTCACAGGTGTGTTCTGCCCTTTGGACCATACAGTAGATGAATCCAATCAACATAATCATAGGTGGCTGTGTTTTTAATGACTAACGGGCATGCATTTTTGCTGCCACCAGTAATGTCTTCAGTGAAAATTCTACATGTGACTATTTTTTAGCCTCACTCACTCTGGAGCCATATTATGGAATCAGGATAATGGAACTCCTTTTGTGCATTCTGTCACTGGATATACTAAACAAGCGTCTATATACAGAGTGACTTGACATTATCAAGGAACCAGAATAGCAAGGGACCCAAGATCAAGAAAAGCATTAAGAAGCACATGAGTGGTGCTGCAAAGGAGTGACTGGTGTACTATATACACACCTTTTACTCTCTTCTGATTATAACAACTAAACATTCATGAAATTTTTCTATAAAATCTCACAGGTGAAAATCAAGAGCCAAACAACTAAATATAAAAAATATTTTAAAGAGACTAATTCACATCAGGAAAGCCAAATGTGTGAGTAAAAGTATGCAGGATAAGTCCCTGAAAAGAGGAAAACAAATTGCTTATTGCAAAATGTGAAGTTGATATTTTGGTGTTTTATGTAAAACTAACCCCAGAGACCGAAGGATCCCTTCATGTTGACAGAACTTGTAGAAAAGTCTTGCTTCCTAGCTTATATTTCCATAGTTCCCACCCCACCACTGGCATGCCACCCAATGTCAACTGCACCTGCTGTATAAATCTTGTGGGAACTTGATGCTGAGATGTCCTATTGACACTGAAAACAGGAGTTGTCTTCATTTACCTGAGAATGAATTATTCTAAAAAACCAAAAACAAACAGACAGTCACTAACCTTCTGTAACTGTTGTTCTTCGAGATGTGTTGCTCATGTCCATTCCAATGTAGGTGCCCTAAGCACCACCACTGGAAAGCTTTTCCCTCAGTGGTATCTGTCAGGTTGGCTCTGATGCCCCCTGAAGTCGCATGCTTATAGCACTAGTATAAAAGGCCCCGCTGACCACCACCCTTTCAATTCCTTCTTGCCGGCTGACTCCAACAGAGAAGTAATGGGGGGAGGGCGGTTTGAAATGGACATGAGCAACACATCTCAAGGAACAACAGTTATGGAAGGTTAGTAACCATTTTTTCTTCTCGAGTGCTTCCTCATGTCCATTGCTATGTAGGTGACAACCAAGCAGATGTAGGAGGAGGGTTTGGAGTTCATTGACAAGCAGACTGCAGTACTGCTCTGCCAAATCCATCATCATCTCTAGCCTGCTGAGTGATGGCACAGTGAAACACAAACGTGTGGACTGAAGACTATATTGCTGTTCTACGGATGTCCTGGATAGGGACCTGTGACACAAACACCATCAAAGATGCTTGGGCCCTTGTGGAATGTGCCAGCAGTGCCGGAGCAGGGACCTTCGCCAGGTCGTAGTGTGTGCAGATGCAGGAAGTGATCCACAATGAAATTCTCTGGGCTGAGACTGGAAGACCTTTCATCCAGTCTGCAACATCCACGAAAAAATTGAATAGTTTTCTGAAACCATTTAGTCCTTTCTATGTAAAAGGCAAGTGCACGTCTGATGTCTGGTGAGTGAAGTCTCTACTCCTGTTTGTTGGCATGTGGTTTTGGATAGAAGACCAGAAGGAATATGTCCTGGTTACTATGGAATTGTGAAAACACCTTCGGGGGAAGGCTGGATGAGGACGCAGCTGGACCTTGTCCTTGAAGGATACCGTGTATGAAGGTTTTGAAGTAAGGGCCCTAATCTCCAAGACCCTTCTTGCCAAAGTAATAGCCAGAAGGAAGGCCACCTTCCAGGACAAATAGTGCAAAGAACAAATTGCCAGTGGCTCAAATGGGGGATCCATGAGCCTTTACAATACCAGGTTGCAATCCCAGGATGGGATTGGTTGTTGTACCTGTGAGTACAGTGTGTCAAGTCCCTTCAGAAAATGACTACAGATAGTGTTTGAGAAGTCTGTTTACCCATGGGTGAAATGCTGAAACTGCAGCCAGATGGACCCTAATCAATGACACAGATAGTCCTTGCTGATTCAGGAGTAGCAAGAACTCCAGAATAAATGGCACTGATGACTGCATAGGTGAGATGCCTTTCTGCACCAACCAGATAGAGAACCATGGGTGGTGGGTCCATAAGGCCAGAGAAGGCTTAGCTTTCCCTGACAGACAGGAGTGGCCCTGTCCCCTCCTGCTGCGTCCCCTGGGTCCACACAGTCCAGGGACACTGCAGCAGCTGCTGCCATGCTCACCAGCCTCTCTCCCACCCCCAAGTGGGCCGCTGGGGACTGGGGCCGACAGCAGTGCTCGAGCTGGCGCTCCAGGATGAGGGCCGGTGAGGGCGCTCAGGCTGCTGTGGGCTGGGGCTGGAACTGCAGGGCTGGAGCCAGCGACGACGCTTGGGCCAGCGCTCCAGGGTTGGGGCTGCCTGGCCTGTTCCGGCCCAGCCTGGGACTCTGGAATTGGGGCAAGCCAATGCTCCGGGGCTGGGGCAACCCGGAGCTGATGGGTTGGCTGCTGATGGGTTGGGAGGCTGGGCCCAGCTGGGGCTCAGGCTGGCTGGGGAGGGGCTCTTCTGGCCACCGCAAGGGCCTAGGCTGGATCCAACATAGAGCCTCTGGTGGAAGGGGCAGGGGCCGGGGGCTAGCCTCCCTGAACGGGCAGTTCACGTGCCACCCATGTTGAGAACCTTTTCCACTTT
Organism: Emydura macquarii macquarii; assembly: GCF_026122565.2. Classification (NCBI taxonomy): domain Eukaryota; kingdom Metazoa; phylum Chordata; order Testudines; family Chelidae; genus Emydura; species Emydura macquarii. The sequence goes on from NW_027133667.1 coordinate 7,231,017, forward strand.
GTCAGTACGTAGCTGTAGGGGACAGCTTTCTGCTTCCTAAAAGAACTTCACAAACCAGTCCCGAGCATCGGAGAGGTTCAGCCATGGAGTTTCTAGGCCATGAGATGAAGGGATTTGAGGTTTGGGTGACACAGGTGACTGTGGTCCTGGGATATCAGGTCTGGGGTTTCCACTGACAGGTTCAGAAACATGGTGAATTAATGCTGTTATGGCTAGGCTGGGGGCTATCAGGATGACTTGCGCTCTGTCCCATCTGATCCTTAGCAAGACTTTGTATATGAGAGGAATCGGTAGAAATGCATAGAAGGTATGATCCATTCTAGTTAAGAGGAAGGCGTCTGTAAGAGATCCTGAACTGTGGTTTATGAAAGAGCAGAACTGGAGACACTTCCTGTTGTGCTTCATGTCTATTTGGGGAGTTCCTCACTTCTGGACCTCTGAGTGAAGGGACCACTCGTGACGTTTGGAGAAGACCCTGCTAAGGTGATCTGCTCGTTCGTTCTGAGAACCCAGCAGATATGAGGCCTTGAGGTGAATCGAGCAGACTATGCAAAAGTCCCATAAGCCAAGTGCCTCCTGGCACAGGTGAGACGAGGGCGCTCTGCCCTGCCTGTTGATGCAGAACATGGCTGTTGTGTTGTCTGTAAGGACTGACACACACTTGCCCACTACATGAGGTTGGAAAACCTGGAAGGTCAGGCGAACCACCCTGAGTATTTTGACATTGATGTAAAGCAAGAGCTCTTCCAGAAACCAGAGGCCCTGAGTTCTGAGGGACACCAAGTTAGCTTCCCACCCCATTGCCGATGCATTTGTGGTGAGTGACACTGATGGTTGGGGCTTTGAGAAAGGGACTCCTGTGCACGCCACTAGCGGGTTTAACCACCATTCAATGGAAGAAATCACCGATGGGGGGACTGTAATGCCTGAATCTAGCTGGTGGTGACTTAGTGAGTATACCTACGCTTGCCATGCCTGAAGAGGTCTAAGCCGAAGTCTCGCATGCTGAACCACATAGGTACATGATGCCACGTGGTCCAAGAGCTGCAAGCAATTTCTCGCTATCGTGATGGGGTGATTCCTGAGGCTTTCTATAGGCCTCGTTATTGTGTGGAACCGTGCTTCTGGGAGAAAAGCTCTGGCCTGCACCATGTCTAGCATTTCCCCATTGAATTATATCCTCTGAATTGGGGAGAAAGTGGATTTCTGCGCATTTATGAGCAGACCTAAGTCTTGGAAGGTTGACTGTATTAGCCTCACATCGGCCTTTACCTGAATTTTGGACTGACTTCTGACCAGCCAGTCATTGAGGTTCAGATAAACCTGAACCCCGTCTCCTCAGGAAGGCTGCAACAACTGCCATACATTTCATGAACACCCAAGGGGCTACTGACAGGATGAATGGGACCAGTGTAAATTGGTAGTGCACATGGTTCATGATGAACCTGAGGAACATTCTGTGTCACTGAAAGATTGCAATGTGGAAATAAACATCCTTCAAATCGAGGGCAGCATGCCAGTCCCCTGGATACAGGGAGGGGATGGATGGAGGCCAAGGAGACCATGTGGAATTTCAGCTTCTTCATGAATTTGTTGAGGTTTCACAGGTCCAGAATTGGTCTGAGACTGCCGCTGGCTTTCGGGATTAGGAAACAGCAGGAGTAGAACCCCCAACCCCTTAGCTCTGGTGGAACCTCCTCCACTGCTCCCACCCTTAGAAATGTCTGTGCCTCTTGATCTAGAAACTGCTCGTGAGCAGTGTCCCTGAAGAGGGACAGGGAGAAGAGGTAGGGAGGAGGGGAACAACAGAAATGAAGGGTGTGTCCCAGTGTTATCACACATAGCACCCAGAGGTTTCAGGTAATATGGGCCCCATGCCCGATAGAAGTGGGATAACCAGTCCACAAAAATGGAGGATTTTGGATCCACAAATTTTCCTGGCATGTCGTCCCCAAGCGTCCCATCATAAAGCATGCTTTGATCCCGCCGAGTGTCTAGGGGGTGCAGGCACGGACACAGATGAAGACTGTGGCAGTGGCCTCCTACTGTAGCCCCTCCTCCTCCTCCTGCTATAGTCCTGTCAAGCAGGTGGTGGTGGGAAGAAGCAAGACGTCGACTGGGGACTATAGTGCTTCCTCAAGGGGCCCGGTGTATGAAGGCCTAAGGACTTAAGTTTGAAGCTGGTCTGCTCAGAAAAGAGCAACGTATCCTCAAAAGGGAGGTCCTGTAATGTTTGTTGGACCTCATGTGGCAAGCCCAAGGATTGCAGCCATGAGCTTCTACACATGGTCACAAGCAAAGCCATGGATTGGCCTGCTGGACTTGCCGTCTTCTACGAGGGCTGCAAACTCCCGTCTGGACCTCTGTGATAGCAGCTCCTTAAATTTTTGCATAGAATCTGAGGAGTTGAAATCGTACGTGCTCAGGAGCACAGGCTGAGTGGTGATAATGAGCTGGAGCCCCCCATTGAATAGACCTTCTTCCCAAAAGGGTCTTACTTTTTGGCATCCTTGTCCTTGGGTGTTGGCCCCTGTTAGCCCTGCTTTTCCTGCTCATTGGCTGCGGACACCATTAAAGAGCCCAGTGGTGGGTGAGCGTCTAGGACCTCAAACTCCTTAGTGAGAACAAAGTATTTCCTTTCAATTTTCTTTGCCATTGGCTGAACAGATGCCGTGATCTGCCATAATGCCCTGATGGGATCCGTGATGGCATCAATCGGGGCAACGTCACTCTGGCAGTGCCCGTTGCTGCCAAGATGTCCATAAGGGAATGAGAGGACTCTCTGATTTCCTCCATCTGAATGCACAGGTTCAGAGCTACCTTCCTTGGGAGCTCTTGATGCACCTTATAATCGTCCTGGAGAGGGGGGCGCAGTATCAGTTCCTGCAACCGCTTCATCTGGGGAAGAGGAGGACGATGCCTGGAAGCTCAGAGATTCCAGTAAGGCCACTGTACGGGGAACTGCCACTGTCCTGGTGGCCAGGCCGCAGGTGGGACTCCTTGGCTCAGGTCTATAGCTGGATAATTCTGGGTGGAATAGCAGTGCCAACTGCTGCCGGTGAATGGTGCCAGGATGGAGGGGACCAGGGTTGCGCCATCATGGCTTGTTTGCCCTTTGAAACTACCTGAGACCTCGAGCCCGCAGAAGTCTTTCCCATCAGTACCACTGCTGACAGCTCCCGTATGGCTGAGGAGAATGGTACAGGTAAAGCGAGTAAGTTTCTCCCTGACGTGAATACCTCTGGTATTGATGATATTGGCAGAGTAATGGGGCTCCAGTGGCTCTCTCGTGGTGATGAGTCTATCGGCTCTGGACTCAAGCTCCTGCTCTGGGACTGGAGTCAATGTTGTGGCGTGGGCTGTCGGTGCCACAGTGTGGCCCAATGTGGGTCACACCCTGGCAGTGTTCCTCTGCCCCGCCAACCTCGGGGTCGGTGATCGGCCTCTGTTGGTTTTTCTTTGTTTCTTCCTATGCACCGGCAATGGGGAACAGTGCTGAAGTTCTCTCACCAGCGCACATTTCTTCGGTACCGGGGCTTCTTAGATGCAGATGGAGCATCATGTCTCGGTGCCAGAGATAGGAAACATTGGGTATCTCCAAGTATAGCCGGGGCACTCCTTACTGAGGCCGAAGTACTCAGTGCCGGTCCGGGTGACCCAACTCTGAGGGAGGTTGAAGTGCTGCCTCCATGACGATAGACTGGAGTTGGAGTCTTTATCCTTTTTGGTGAGTTGCTTGAAGTCCCTACACATCTTGCACTGCTCCCACATGTGAGCAATCCCCAGACACGTGAGACAGCTGGAATGGGGGTCACTCAGAGGCATAGGCTTGTGAAAAGACTCACAAGGCTTAAATCCTGAAGATTGAAGCATGCCCCAGTGCCAGGCAGGGTTAGCGAACCCTACTAAATGGAGTTAACTCCTAACTATTTAACTAATAACAAACTTAACTACTAAATTCAAGACAACTATATACAATCAGACAGTGAAAAGACTACTGAGGAGTATTTGCAGAAGCAAGGATGAGGTAATTCCAGCAACCAGCACAGGTGGTAAGAAGACACTGAAGGGTCACTGAGACCCTTTATTCCAGCACTATGAGTGTGCAACTCCAGGGGGTACCAGAGCCGACCCGATGGATACCACTAAGGGAAAAACTTTCTGGCAACGGTGGGGTGAGCACACAAATACATTGGAATGGACACGAGCAAGCACTCGAAAAACAATTCGTTCCCTTTGCTCTAAGTTATTGATTTGGGTAAATGCTTCATTTCCAAAGCAAAGGCAAGTGTGATATGTCAAGAAGAACAGTGGGTTGGAAGGAGAACATTCATATTGCTGATATGAGACAAACTTCCAAGACATTCTGAAACTCTAACCTGACAAGGTGGGAGAAATCCTAACAGCTTTTAAGAGGAGAAAAAGTTTTTTTTTCCCATCTATGTTATTATCACAAATTTTGTGACAGCTTAATGCTGCTTTTGTCTCAGTATGTGACTATTTGAGTTCATTTCCTACCATCAATTAAATTTGTGATTTTTCTCTTGACTTCTTAACTTATGCCAAAGAAACACTGCTTTTATTAAAACTATCTGGATTTGATTTGGTGATTTCAATTGGGATGATTGCTACCTAAGAGAGAAGGTAGCATGCGAGAAGTAACAGATGAAAGACAAGAAGGGCCTAATCACTCCAAAAACAATGCTCAAGGAAACTGGCCAGTAAGGTCACAGGGAAGAGCAGAATAACTGATGGGTGCCAGACCTGATTATAAACATGTTAACAAACAGGTGAATGGGCCAGCGCTTGCTAATCAATAACTTAGTGGAAGCAGTGACTGTGGAAGAAGCACATCAGTGTGTATAGTATTTCTTCCAGGTACAGTGCTGATAATCACTAAATAGCACAAAATCTACTATTTGATTGAATGTAGTAAGGTTGACTTCCTGTGAGATCGTGTGACAAGTTTTGCAACCATCCTTCATTATTGTGTCAGCGCTGTAGATTACACTTACATTAAATGTTACCCAGAGAAAATCACCCTACAACCATTTTTACTTGAGTCTCTAGTTTCCCCTAGTTTTCTTATATAATATGGAGTTTTTCAACAAAAAACGAATGATTATTTCATAGTTTACTTTTCTCTCCCCAAAGCTGATTTGAAGAAAGGATTAAGTTGTTAACAAATGCAAACAGGCTGCTGCACTCCAGCTGCTGCACTCCCATTTTAACATACAGATGACATCAGCAATATCTGCACATTGCATCCAGAGTTGCTAAGATGGCAATGGAATGGTTTAGGGGGCTGGTAATGGGAGAGGGGACCTTTCACCTTGGGGCTAATGGACTGAATCTGACACAGGTCAATAGTAACCAAAAGTAGCTATCATCTGATGGTTGTTTGTGGTCTGTGTAAAAGGAATTGATTATCTCAGTTCAGTTCCTGCTGGAAGAATATCTACATTACAGCAGCCATCTTTTTTGGCAGTTCCAGAGGACAAGAAACTGAATAGGCGTGGACGTTAATATACTCTCTCAACCCCATAGGTGCCCCTTCCAGGTCAAGAATGAGATCTGTTACTAGGGCAGTGTGTGCCAAGGTTAGCATCACTGCTGGGCATACTGTAGCTGTTCTTTGGATGGACAAACTCTAGTTTCAAAGAATATCAGTCTGATGCCTTCACAAACACTGTATCTAACCCTAAAAAAATCTCAGAAGAACCCTTTCTATTTACTGTGTGCGGACAGAAAAACGGAAGCAGAAAGGGACCAGAGACTCTTCAGTACTCGGCCCTTTCCCTCCTTCCCAGATCTACCAGCTCAGAGATTTCATACCCTCCAAAACATGGGGAAAGAGCACCTTCTCTACGGGCAGCATTTTATGCCTTCACAGGCAGAAGTTAATGAACCAAGATGATATTACAGTGTGGAGATAAATTAACCATAACAGATAAAATAAGTGCTCCTCGCTCACAAAAAGTAAACTCATATGAGAACCTGAACTTAATTTTTTTTTAGCAAGAGAGGAAAAGAACAAGGGTGATCTTAGAAAATTAGGATGAGGTCACCATGCTGCTGCCTCCAGTCTCTACCTCACAGATTGCGTTTTTCTTGGGGAAGAGGCTCATCCACGTGTTATGCCCACCCATCCACCAACTTTTAGATTGGCTGGCTAGCTAGGCGAAATGCCTCCATAGTTCTTTGTAGGGGGCTGGGAGGTAGGATGCCTCACTCCTCAATACTCCAGGTGAAGCATCTTTGGGGGATGAGCTCATGACAGAGATTTTGTACCAACATATTCCACTTTATCACATTGTTTCATTTGTAAGAATGGGTATTTGTAAATGATCTTGTGCAGGCTGGGTCTGAATGAGTGCTAGGTGGCTATGGGGATAGTAGCAGAAAGAATGATTCTAGGGAGAGGTAGAAAGGAATATGAGAGTGACAAGAGGGCAGTCCCTTATCCTGCAAAACTGAACATCCTGTTTCTGCAGTATGTCCAGGTCACATTGACCCAGGGATTGCAAAATCAACCTCAGAATGGGTATTCACATGCTCCTGCACAGCTCCTATGAATGTTTGGGCCAGCTCTGATCAGATGTTTTTAATTATATACTATGGCAAAGGTTTAAAGACAGACACAGTACTGATTGGTTCAGATCAGCAATACAGGGAAACTTCCAAAGGTATAAACCTAAGCACTCCCCAATGACCCTTTCAATAAGTGTTTACTACTGAAGTGTGCACAGAAGATGCAATCTCATAACAAGCTTTCTATAAACTGGAAGCTTCTCAGCACCAAGAACAAGTGATTGGTTTATTGGACTGGCTAGAATATGTAATTGTTGGGCTAAAAAAAAGGATTTAGAAAGATGCTATCTGTCTTACTGACTCCCACAGAACAATGTGAAGAAGCACTGCTAGTAATAATAATTCAATGCTATACTTGGGGTAAAGCACAAAGATATATGGATTAATGGATCCGTTTGTTTAACTTGCTTCCTGGAATATGTCAGGCTTGCCTGGCTATACCATTACTAATCTCTTTCATCTAAAACAACAGTAAAACTACAGTTTTTTTCTTCCACGTAGCATTTAGCCAGATAATTTCCCACCGCAATGGAGATTTTAGCAAACACAGAATTCCAGATATTTTAGCCTTGCAATGCAAATAGAAAACTGTGGGAAATCATGTAGATTTTGCTAAATCCTAACCTCTGCTGAATTCATGAACAAGTGGTGGAGCCGTTTTCTCTTCTCTCCCATTATGTAAGAAATGGCCAAGGATCTTTTAACAGCACTCATGAGCACTAGAAGACACGTTCCTGAGGTGGCATGGTCTGTAGGTTAGGAGATGCAGCCAGCCACCTAGCAAGCATTATCCTATCAGCAGCAATCATTACCCAGAAGCAACATTGTTCTTGCTTTGAGCAGAAATGAAATGTGCCCTGCTGCTTTGAATCCTGCCCTAGGGAGATGGATTCCTTTAGCAAATGACTCACTGACTGAGCAGTCACTGCTCCCTCTCTCAGTGTGGATTGGGGCAGGTTTTGAAACAGTGTACAAGCAATGTTGAAAGACACATTGCATTAGAGTGTGTTATGTACTAGGAACAGAAATTAAAGCAATAGGAAAAGTTATGGGGTAGTCAGCGGAAGTGGCACGGAAGGACAGGATTTTCACCTAAGATTTAGAGAGAAGGTGCAGGCCCCTTTTTGCTAAAGCCAGCATTTAATAAACAAAGAATTTAAGCCCTGTCCCGAGCCTAACAAAGTATTTTCCAGAGTCTCGGGGTTTGTGGATTCAGCACTGTGGGATGCTCCAGGGCTCAGGGCTTCTGCCCTGCGGGTTTGAAAATATTGTTCGGCGCTCTACTCTGGACAGCTCGGGCTCAATTTAAGCCCTGCTCTGGAGGAAACAAAGATTAAGTAGGCCAGAAGTTGGAAGCCCAACCAATGCCAGCTACACAAGCTTAAACAACGAGACCCAGAAGATTTACATCAACTGATGATCTAACCCTGCAAATGATCATAATATCAAAGGAAGGCAAAGAGAAACACTAGTGCAGGAGATGCTGATGCTGTCTTATCCGCACTGGCCACTTGTTCTTTTTTTTTTTTTTTAAACATTGTAAAGTTTAAATTCTTTAATTATATCTCCTGTCTTGGGTTACCTGTGATAGCAGGGGACTGAACTCGATAACCCAGGTGGATTCCTTCCAGTCATATGTTCTTATATTTTTCTTTATAACTGTATTTTATCAAAATCTTCTACCCATTGCCCAACACTTTAGAAACATTTTCACCTATCTTTTAAAAAGAGTTACACTGTTTTTTCCCCACTCTGTTCCACTTCTCAATTCCCTATAAATCTCTCTCTCTCTCTTCCCTCTCTACTTTTTAATATGCTGTCTTGTAGCAGGAGACCAGATAGCTGATTTTTCAAAATTTTTAGTTCGCTTTATTTAGTACTCTCTTCGGACACCTGAATTACCTGCCCGCCCCCAATGAAAGTCTCCCCTGGTGTTTCCATGGACTCCATTGGTCATGTGACTGACAATCAGATCAAAGTAATGCAAGCAAAGCTGTACGCCAACTTTTACCTTCAGCTTTGCCTCATTGTGGCTTTATATTAAGGGCACAATTGGCTTTTTGCTAATAATTTAACAAAATTGTAACATGCATTTTTTTCTCAGGTACAAAATCAATACTAAGAAACTTCTTGATAGCTATTCACTTTTTTTTTTTTTTTTACAGACTTTCTTTTTATATATCATGATGTTTTTGCATTTTTATACTGAATATAATTTTAAATCATTCCTCACTAAATCTAATGAAAAGCTAAATGGTGGGTTAGTACATTAGCAGAAATGGGAATGGACAGAAGCTTAAAAATATATTCTGTTCTGGTTATTTGTTATACAGTTCACAGAAATAGCATTTCTACAGATCCAAGGATCTATGGTGTACACACATATTAAAAACATGATATATTATTGAGAGGTTTCAAAAGCAAAAAAGGAAAGGTCTTTAAGCATATCACTTGTGATACTACTGTCTAGGATATCAATTTTCAATTTAAGACTGGTGGATACATTTCAAAGGTCATTCTGGCCCACAAACATGGCCAAGGCATGGATACCATATCAGCATACAAATAAGGGCCTGATCCAAAGCCTGTTGAAGTCAAGGTGAATGGGATTTTGGTCGGCTTTGGAACAGGCTCTAAAAGCACAGCTGGCAACTGTCACAGCCCTAAACAGCAATACATCTACAATTATGAATATGTTCATTTTGATGACAAAAGATACTGGTGAGATTAGATGGCGACCTCCCAAAGAATAGCTCTGCAACAGAGCTAAAAAATCCCTGCTTGACTAACTTAAACAAGCAAAGACTCACTTCTGCACCATCTTAGATTCTCAGATGAGTAGTATAATAATTAATATTTGTATATTCTTGGTGGTAAAAATGAATAACTCATGAAACTCCACTAAACCTTTCCACAGACGATAAAGACAGACAGGATTTGTTAAAGGAATTTTGAAGAAATGTCAATAATTGTTTCAGATACTTGAGGGCGGTGGATTCAAGAACACAGTCTTTTTATGGAAAGTGACAGAGTACTGGTTAGACATTTTTAAAAGGTGTAGTGTGTTACCTGCATATATATTTGGTTGGCAATAGCCTAAGTCTAACAATTCTAAGAACTTCCAACAAAAGATACTAAAATTTATTATTCAAATGAGACAAATTCCATCTAATAACCAGGTAATCATTTTTATACACGTGGAAAAAGTCAATAACCTCTTGATAATATTCAGCCTTAAGACGTGGACTTCACTGCAACCCTTTATTTCTTTATTTAATTTTGTTTTGTAGCTGGTAACACATCTTCATAAGGAGGGTTTTCTAAACCCACTTTAAAAAACATTAGACAATACAAATAGAAGTGAATACAATCAGTGGCACGGCAGTGAATTCATCTCACCATAATAGTTAAATTATATTGATCAGCATGAAATTCATGCCATCGGTCTTGTCTGCAATAATTAGGAAGCTAAACATAATACAGAAAAAGGATAAAGCAAATAGGTCCTATTCACAGTGGCACCAAGAGGTAAAGTACATTTAGCCAGCTGATTTCTTGATCAATTACAGCCAGCTGAAGTCCTTGGCAATGATACTGCTCTTCAGTTTTGAAGTAGCTTTCACAAGGACAATGTCCCACAGTAGGAGTGATGTAAATACGTAATGCTCATTAAGCTTAATTAAGAGAGTATAACAGATGTAAAACACGCAGACCGTAATAGCAAGGATATATAGATATTTATATATGTTTGCTCTAACACCACACGTTAAACAATGAAAAGAAATTACACACACAAAAATGGTTCATTACAAAAATAATAGAAAATAGAAAAACACAGAACAAAAAATGGACACAGGTAATAACATTAAATTAAAAATGTCTGAATTATCCTTTTTGTATGTAGCACCTATTTTAGTTACAGTTTGTAATCCTGAAAAAATTGATTAAAATATTTTCCATGAACAGTGTTAGACACATTAAGCTAGTGCTGCAGGAATCCTGTAAATGTCAATAGCCTATCTGTATATAAAAATATATAACATGCGCATCTGAATTCAGACCATAAACAAGAATGCATTCACTGCACATACAAATTTATTTTATGCATACTCAGGGGGTCACAGACCCAGACTCTCTTGTCCATAGCTCACCCAAGAGAGTAATTTACATTTGGTCTATGTAGTTGCCCTCATTTTTGTGAATTTGGAGGATTTCCAGAATCAGGACAATTTTTTTTTTAAATGGTGGATCAGATTCATCAGCATGTTCCAGCTGCTTTGTTCTTGCTCCAGTTACATAGGGCAGCCACAAATTGATCTTATCTGGCTGGTTAAGCCAAGTTTATGTGTGGTTTTCATCACTGTAGAGCAGAAAGCAGCCAGAGCATACTGGTGAATCTGGTCACTATTTTTAAGGAAGGTTAAAATTTTGAATCAATTAATTTTCACAGATTTCTTTGAAAAGCAGGATTAGGATATACTGTTGCATTCATAAATAATATATTTGTGGCTAAATTAAACATTTAACTCCCCTTTCAACAAAAAAGTTAATTATTTATCATGATGTATATATATTACACAGAATAAAATTCTGAGTCCAGAAGCCCTGTTACAGAATCAAATTCCTAGTCAACAGGCATCTAAGAAGGAAAGGTCAGTTTTCCTTTTTCTCTTTTCTGAATGTGTTCCATTGACCTAAAATGTTTAATTTAAGACAAGGAGAAGAAAGGATTTTTAAAAAACTGTTCAAGTCTACAATCAACCTCATTCTAGAAGGCAAGTGAGGCATTATTATGGCTTAGAGGCTGATTGAACAGGTTGATGGTATACTTCTGAAAAGCAGGCTAACTGCAAAATTAGTACCTGAGCTAAGAACTTCCATCAATGGCCTTAGATCACATTTTTAGAAACTATGCTTTCCTAGGCGTATAGCTTTCTAACAATCCCACTGTCCCAAAAGAAAGAGATGTTAGAGCAAATCAAGGTTTAGGAGTTTAAAGGATGCTTGTGGTACTGGAGTATATAAAGTTGGGAACAGTTTTGTGGTTTTTGTTCTTCAATGCAAAGCAAAGCTGAAGTGCCTATTAGCCACAAAAATGAAATGTTATAAGCAGTATAACTCCAAAGCTTGAAGATTAATTGCATCAGAAAAAAGAAGATATAAACCAAACTTAATTAAAAAAAACGAAACAACTTTTTCTTCTCTTTCGAAGGTGTAAGTTACACTGGCTATAATGGTCTCATAAGTATTAACTCCACTGGTTGAGAATTGGCCAGTGATGAACTATGGTCCCACCCCTTACAGACACTCTCCTAATCTCTCCCCACCATCAGTGTGACCCCTGTGCAGAAGAGAAGGGAGAAGATGGTATAGAGCCAGCTTTATGTCCTGGGGGGTATTCACACACCAAGGGAATCCACTGGCTGCCAAATTCTAGCAGTGCAAAGAGGCCAGAACAGACACTAAGGATAAGGCCCCATGTGTTAAATACACAGACATAATATTTTCATTTCAAGTGAAATAAAAATCAAATAAAAACAATAAAAATTCTATAAAATACTTCTGAGAAAAAATATATTAAATATTCAGTAGTTGCACAGTGCTTGTACAGGAAACACTTCTTTAAAAAAAAACCATGCAGCTGGAAATGAAAAAAATAAACGCAGAGTGCATTTCTCATCACTTGTAAGCTGATTGAGCAAGGTACAAAGCATCCCTGACAGATGCTCAATGCCCTCAATGCCCCCGATTTTAATGAGATTTGAACATGCTGAACTCCTTGGAGACACTCAGCACCTTGGAGGATTGAACCCCTTTGTTATTTAAAACAAACAGAAAATCCTTCCTGTGTCACTACGTTAGACTTTATGCAAAGGCTGTATAGAATGTAATAGTAATGAAATCTAAAATCGATAGAGTCAAAGCCTCAGCTTGTGCAAAGGAGCCTAGCGCCATTAAAAGCAATGGAACTACCCTGATTTACATGAGCAGAGGATCTGGCCTCAGCTGGTCTCTGAATTTCAGAGAGAACAGTCTCATGTCGATAGGGTTTGTTCTGGGTTTTTTTTAACCAATTGTTTAGTTCTATGGCACAAATAGAATCATCCATTACATTCCACAGCACTTTTCTAACAGAATAAAATAGGTGATTTCTCCTCTTGACAAAACTGAAATACTTTATGTTCAACATGTATCCCTGCATGGTGAATATAAATATAACAATATGCAAATATGAAACTGACGTAATTTGATTCAGTAGCATGTGGAAGAAGGGCAAAGATCAGTATGTACCAAAAATATCGTGAGTGACCCCTTAATAGCAGTAAGATTGAACATCAAAGAGAGTGATACGGAGCAGTTTAGCACCCACTACTGTACAGTGGGTCAAATATTTTATGGAGAGTAAATTGCAGGCATTAGTTATTCTATATCATGCTCAAATGCCTCCTATTCAACCATTATCTAAAGCTTTTTTTCTCCAACTCTAAGGACCACAATGGACTGGAATGAATCATTTAAAGCTCAAATAACAAGGAACTTTGATGTCAAAATAATGGATGTGACAAAGAAAGAGAGCTGAGGACCAACCTTGGACCTTTTCCCGTTCCCTTTATTGACAAAGTCAGGAAAGGACAACAGGAACACGACCTCTGTCAAATTTGGGATAGAGGAATATTAAAGACCATCTTATCACATCATCTACAGGGTCTATGCATGAAAATTAGAGAGGAAGGAGTTCAGATACAACTGAAAATAAAAGGTCTTTGGGGATACAATGTTGCACGCTGTGAGGCTGTCAAATTCAGCATCAAATTCATTATCCAGACTCCTGTGGAAGGAATACGTTATGGGGCCTTTTGCTTCCTTTTTGCTCTCATTTTCTCATGTAAATGGGAAAACAACCATCCACAACAAAGAGGGCTGCAGTTGCACAGCGCACATGCTGGCTGGCTCAGCCTAGTGGAGCAGTAATCTTTATCAGCATAACAAAGATTATTGATAAAGTAAAGGGGAGAGGGGGAGAGAGCAAATCTCAGTCCTAGATGTGATCCATAAACTGAGATCCCATTTTAGTGTGCCAAGACCACAGTAGAGTTAAACACATATTACCCTGAGAAAATGAAACAAGATGCTTTGGAAGTGAACAGATGGGTGTTCTTCAGCAATTGTGATTAGAAAACGTCAGTACGATAAAGGAGCCCAGGTGGATCATACTGCAAGCATTTGATATCAGAAGGGTCTATATGTGCTGATTTAGTGCTGTTTTGGAGTCAGCTGGGCTCAGAAACGAAGCAAGAACTCTTTCCTGACAATTCTTTAACTCAGCCATCCTTTACTGGGAAGGGCTAGATTCACTGTGTCATCTTAACCACAAGAGTCACTTACTGCAGATACCAGACCCAACTTCCCCTCTGCCAAAAGGCCAGTAGCAGCCAGCGCTTCCCCAAAAGTAGGGAGCAGTGTTCAGGTATGTGGCATGGGTAAGGTAGCCAGGAGATGTGCTAAGCAGAAGATCTAAAAGAAGGATGGCAGCAAGGAACAAATGAACAATACAGATGGAAATGCAATCACTGGTGCACAGGGAGCTGATCATAGACAAGGAAGCATAACTGACATCTCTCCACACCAAGTTCACTTATTTTAGCACTTAGTCTTCATCAAATACATCCCTAATACCAACACACTGGAGATTAAAGAAGGACTAGAGAAGTCTAAATGTCACACGGGTGAAATTGTCTTATGAAGGAAAATGCTGATTGTAAATATCCATAACTTAAAAAAATGACTGAACCAATACTGCTTAAATTGTTTTTCCTTTCTCACTGAGGACATTAAAACAATACAAGTTTGAAGTTCCTACCTTCAGCCATTTTTTTTTAACTCCTGCATAATTCAAATATGCTGAAACAATTTTTCTCTGGATGAAAAATCCATCTCAGAACTCAGACCAAGTATGGACAATTTCAGCCCAAGGGCCATGTCTGAGGAAGTTATGAGAAGGGGGGTTGGGAGGGTATTAGACTGGTAGGGACATTTCAGCCTTACTTTGGTGTTCACTATCTGTGAGCACTATAAGTAGAAGGATATTTGTTTATAAGATTAAATATAGGTGATTAATAGATTAAATCAAAGCGATTGCCTGACAGTCCAAACAGGCCAGAGGCGTAGAAGTGGGAGTAGCGGGTTATGGAGTCTTCTTGGGACTGTGTCATAGGAGTCAGGTAAGAAGAAGACAGGAAAAGTTTGCTGAAGAAGGATTGCAAATTTCTTTGGGGTGGTTGTGGATGTTCTAATTAATTCTGTGTCATCGTTCTTGACTTCTATTGCTAAATCTACTTGTGACTCCTCGGATTAATGAAAATGGCTGCTATAATCTTTGTATTTCATCCTGGTGTGTAGTTTGTGTTTGGATGCTGTTATCTGACAGTCCACACAATGAAGAGGTATTGCTATTTGTTGAGCGCCAAACATTGTGCCTGACTCTGTACAATGCATGGAAAAAGACCCTGACAAAAGGAGCTTACAAAATTCCCATAAAAATGGACAATGGAATAAGGTGTGTCTATACTTTCTACTTCGGGGAACAAGAAAATGAATGAGAAGGCAGGCATTCTACTTAGGGCATGATTTTTACTATACATTTGATTTGTTAACAGCAGTAAGGAATTTGCCAGCAGCAAATAGCTGACTTGCAGCTAAGCCTGCTGCAATAAGAACAATGTTAGACAATTCCCCACTCTTATTCACAATCCCTATTCTAAAATCTAATCTTTAAACCTGAAGTTGATATAAAGCTTTGATGACTATACCCAACTGTAAAGTAAAATGAGGAAAGCAAAAACTATCTGTCTTTATCAGGATTAAGTGCTCAGTAGAACATTCATCTGAACAAACCACTCTAATAGGTTTGCTGGTTGAGATGTAGGCCATATGAAAACATAAAAGGCCAATAAACCACATACAGGAAGCTGTTTAGGGGAGTTTTGCCTTGAGAAGGGAAAGGAATACATGAATACATAACACTGTCTTAAGAACCTAATAGTCTTTGAGAATATGCTGATGCACCTATTGTACACTGTTTGACTAAAGGCATTCATTATCAATGTAACATTTCTGCTTTTCAAGCATCAGCTGGTTATTTCGCCTCTGTTATGCAGAAGGTCAGATGGGATGATTGTAATGGTCCCTTCTAGCCTTACAATCTATGAATCTTGTAAATTCTGCATTCACAGTAGAAACTCCTAAACAAAAATCTACTTTTGCAATGCATGAGCCCAATTATTTGCACACCCAAAAGTCCCACTGATTTCAAACTGAGAGCTCTGGGTATGCAAATAATGCAAGGTCAGATTACTTAGGAGTATAAAAGTGGCCTCCAGAAATATTGATCATGACCCCAGTCTAAGAAGAGGAGGAAGAAACAACAGGTACCATCAGTATTTAGTTAACAGGTCCTGTCTAGAGGGTAATTATAGACATACATGATCTCCTCTTTTTGGTACACCAACCTTCCCTCCAAATTATGAAAAATATCGACAGAGCTACTCCCATATCCTCCTATTGAAATAATCATTCCTACCAGGTAAGGGCTGCTTGTTTATTCTAAACCCCATAGCGCTGCTAGAGCAATGCAAAGGAAATATTTGAAAGGAATTCCTAATGATAGACAAATACGATTTGCTGTGCACAGTCATAATTTCTTAGCTACTGCCTCCAGCAGTCAGCCATTTGATGTTTGACAGTAGAATCTTACGGGTGTCTACTTCGTTCAGGCTTCCTACAGTTCTGCATTTGGTATCTGAGCCAGTGTTATTTGAATCATCCTATTTAAAGCCTGCTATGGTATTGCTTGCACTAAGCATATTTTGATATATTACGCAGTTTTCTGATAGCAGATATTTTATTTATTTCAGAGGGTGCCACCTGTCTGGTTTTTACCTCTTACATTTTCTGTTTTGGCTTTTTCTACTTGGCAAGCTTCAAAGCAAACAGTTAAACACATCTATTGACAATCAAAAGTGTGCATGTTAATAGGTAAAAAAACCTGCTCAGTCACAGACCATCCTTACTGCTTTCTGATTTCTAAGGGAAAAAAAGCAACTGTTAGTTTGCCCGCCATGAGGAGAAAGATGACATGATCTTAGAAACCAGGAAAGCTTCCTGGCAAGATGGACCCCATGAGTTAATTTACGTAAAATGAATCTTTTGTGAGCTTAATATTACCTTTAAAATACTCCATCAAGTAGCCAAGCGCAAGCAAGACACAGACACTACTTTTGGTCTGTGCCTATTTCCAGCCATTATACACTACAATGAGAGTTCTTGAACTCCTGAGTTTCTCTCACTTGCAGTTTGTATTTTCATCACTGGCTAACAAAAGAGGCACTGGACCTAACTCAGCCCTGGGGTAACTGGGTGCAACTCCCGTGGATGCCAATAGGAGTTGTGTCCACTTACACAATGGATTAACTTGTCCCATACCATCTAGAACCAGTTTTTGTACATGTGGGAGCTGACATTCTGCCAGCAGCTGCAACAGATTACACAGGAGAGGACATTTTGCTTTTAAAATTGACAGAATGTGCCCAAATTATGTTGTGTGTGCAGTTTTGGGGTCCCCTATTCTGCTAATCACTTTGCACCACATGCACCCAAGGAAAAAATGTTTACCTGGTATGGCCACGGTTAACCTTTTTTCCTTGCTGAGACGGTACCCATGGATGAGTTCACTCATGGAAGGGGGGCCTCTCAGAAGAAATGATTCTGTGGAGGTGGGATCAAGGGGGGCTCTTAATATATTCTGTAGGTACGTCCCTGAAGTCCTGGGATGGCTCTGATCACAAAGGGAAGGTGAGAATAGTCTTGCAGGAGATCCAAGAAAAAATACATATGGAAACAAAAGAGTTTTACTTTAATTATCTTTAAATCCCTCATGAATGATAACATCACGTTAATTTGTTTAACAGATAAAACTAGCTAGTGTTGCCACCTCCTATTGTTTCCACAACAGAACAGATTTCCTGTGTTGCAAATTCTTTTTCATATTCAAGAAGGAGATGATGTTTATTTATTTATTTATCCTCCATCCTCCTTCCCTCCACCTGATCATTATATTCAGCATTTAGTAGGCTCCCTAAACATTTTCTTATCCTTTGAATTGTGAGCAGAAAGTACAGGGAAAGGGAATGAAAAACCCAGGACAGTTCTCTAATGGAGTCCTTTTCAATCTCCGAACCATTGACATCTCCACAACTACACAGCTTTGGCGGGACTGTTAGAAAACAACATGAGAATTCACTGCTTGAACAACCAGAACATTTGCTTTAGGTTATAAACAGCAGCCTTTCCCTTTGAATATGCAGAAAAGTTCATCCGAGTGAACACATCCATATCTTTGTCCCACTGATGAGACAGAGGCAAGCACTATAGGATATCAGAAAGATTTTGTTTGTTTTTAAAAAAGCATTGACATGCTCATAGAGCATAGCTTTCTTCTTAATTTCTGGAGGTTATTTTGCTGTGTGCAAAACCTTAACTCATTTAAAAAAGACATACAATGTGCACTGAAACAGAGACACAATATAGTCTAAAACTATATTAAAAAGGAGGAGATAACATTATGGTTAGATGGAATCAGAAACACACTTAGCCAGGCTTTGAGTTGCAGTCAGCCCTATTTTTATCCTCCCCTCCCCCCAACCAAAATATAAATAGTAATAATTAATAATAATTTTAATAATCTATTTACAATTCAGTGAATGACTTTAATTAAAGTCTGGCCACTGCACTGTACTATAAAGATCACTGCATGCATACCTTTTCCTCTGAGTGCCACTGCTGACCAGTAAGTTTGGTTGCTGTGGGCCCTGACTATGCAGGAGGAAAGTGTCTATGGTTGGCACGGTGGCTGATGCTTCCTCACTTACTTTAGAGCGGCTGTCCTTGCTCTTTCCAAGCTTGCCTTTGCTGCGTCGGGACTGCTCATGATCGCACTCTAAATCCTCCAGTCGCTGGGTGAGGGCAAGTTTTTGCTGGATAGCCATCCGCAATAGAGAGTTTAAGGTCTTCTTCTCATCCTCTGCAGCTGCCAACTGCCTTTGCATCTCGTCCAATTGTGTGACGTACTCATCACACCTGGAGAAACAAATGGAACGGAAACTTAGGGAAGTGTTCTAACAACCAAATAGAGCAGAACAGATATGAGTCTGAACCACAGATCAAGATTTGGATCAAGTTCATGGCTCAAACTCATCTCTAGAAAAGGCCTAATCTCAACCTTGCCCTCCACTACTCTGAGAAAATTTAGATTCAGGTCTGGATTTCAAACTCTCAGGTTCAATAGGAGAATTTGGATCTAGAGTACCGGTGCGGCCCATGATAACTTTTCAGATTTCGGATCCAGCTCATGAGTTTAACTTTAAATTAGGGTTTTGGCTTAGAACCAATCCTAATTTTGAGCGCAATTGTAATGTGCGCAAATTAAACTGATAATTTACATAACATGAAGGGAGTCATAAACAATAAATTCTTCCTAAAGTAAAGTATTACACAAAACAAAATGACAAGAGCAGGAATGTTTTCATTCAATTCCCAAGATTGCATAGATTGTGTAATACATGAGGGTTGTCCTCCATGTCTCACTCACTTTGGGACTTTGACCCCTGTTGCATCTCATATTTGGTCTTTGAGAGGTTTGAGGTAAAACCATATCCCCCAGGTAATACACTCAATGTTTATAAAATGCTTTGAAAATGAAAAATGAGTCTGACTTGATATGGCTTTCAACAGGGATTTCTAAAGCTAACAGGGGGCCAAGAGATTATGTCATGGCATTAGTCAGTTGCTGGAGTGAAACAGCTTTAATTCTATGAAATGTGGAGCCTCTTATCCAGTTAGAACGCTTACTAGATGCAGTCCAAGTGCACTGTCAAACTGCTCTATGGATAACTAGAATGGGATGACATTACTCATTGGCAACAACATCAAGTGCTTCCTACATGCTTTTAAAAAAATATTAAAATATGCACCCACCACGTTAGAAATTTCATTACAAAAATGTTTGAATTCACGAAAAAATAAAAAAGATGCATTTAAATAACAGAATCCTACCGCTTCTGTACTAAGGGCCAAATCTTATTTAAGTGCCACCCATAGTAACTCTGCTGAAGTGTATGACGTTATTATGGATTTACAACAGTGTAACAGAGAAGAATTTAGCCCTAATACCACCATTAAAAAGGAAATAAGCACCCAGTCCACCATTTTATTTTCCCTCTCAAAATGTCTGACTCACAATATACCTCTGAATTCTTGCTAACTGAATGATGAAATCATTTGGTCTAGGAACACTGTGTCTTGGAAAATTCTTACTCAATCCATACACATATTGTACTCTCCTTTCAAGTGATTTTAGTAATTTTCATTGAAAACAAAATGGCTGCACGCCAGCCATAGCTTCAGTAATATCTGCTTTCTCCAGAGTTTTAACAAGCATGACTGCATTTGATTGTTTAAGCCGTGGGGAAAGCAGATATTGCCAAAATGTTGGCTGGCTTACAGTCATCTTCCACATCCCTCTCTGCTAGAAGCAGTTTGATGTTTATGGGTGTTTTAATGAACCTGTTTCAGAGGGCCACTAGAGTGAAGTCAGCATCCTGGAAATTAAATCAATTTGAAATATGAATGGATGTAATACCCATGATATCTCAGATTTCAATATTTATTCACTGGAATCTGACAGATCTTGTATCTCCCCTCTTCACTTTTCCTCTTCAGTTTACCCAGGAAGAGACAAAGAAACTTTAATTTCTAACTAAATCCTCAATGGGAAATCGATAAAAATATGTAACTACTATATTCAACAACACAAACACTTGCAGTATAACACTAGCAATAGAATGGATTGCCTCGCTTTCATATGCCAATGATGCAGTTTCCTTGTTGGGATAAAATTAGGCCTTAGCTTATACATGCTCTGCAACTGCATAAATGTCTTGTAAAACGGTGTAACTGCACTTATTAATTAAACATAAGGCTTAATGAAGATGTATGTTATTAAAATCAGTTCAGACAAACACACTTTTCACTGTCATATAGAAAACCATCATAAATTGGCTTTAGAAGTTTGGAAATACTAAGAATTTTCCAACTGGTTGTTAGTGACCTCATATGCATGTCACTGATGACCTAATAAAAGCAGTTTTCTGATTTTTATCCTTAATTTTCTGAACATCAGAAACTTCTTTTCATAACAGCAATAAGATATTCTTGGCAGTTCATTGCAAAGCTATTAAAGTCACTTGATCTACAATACCACCCAAAGTATGCCATAATTTCTCAAAGACACACAGCTCATTGATTCTTGTGTTTTGTTGAGAACCAGTGTTGTAAAAGGCTAAGCTTATCAACAAAACAGTCAAGTCAAAGGTTATGACTGGCTTTTGAGGCTGCTGAATCTCCGAAGTGCTACAAGTCTCCTTGAAGTCCACAGTGGTGGAAGCTATTCCCTTTCACAGGAGGTAACTACCTGCTGCAGCCATGGTACTTTCCCTCTGTTTGGCTTCCTCTTACTCCCTTGTATGAACACACACAGTCCAAGTAACAATGTAGCCTTATGTGACTTGTAGTCACATAAGTCAGTGGCAGAGTGAGGCCTAGAACCCAGAAATCATGACTCTTAGTCCCCTGCTCTAGCCATAAAACCATAATACCCTTCTGCTTCAATGAAGTTTTTTCATCTAGTTCACCTACAGGAACTCTCTTTTCCCCTTGGTACATGTCTATAGTGTATAATATTTTTTAAACTTTGGTCATAGGCAGGCACACTGATCTATGGCAATGGTTTCCAACCTGTTTTCATTTGTGGACCGCTAAAAATTTCCAAATGGAGCTGCAGACCCCTTTGGAAATAATAGACGTAGTCTGCGGATCCCCGGGGGTCTGCGGACCACAAGTAGTAAACTGCTGATCTCTGGTGAATGAAGTAACTGTGTTCAATGCCAGGAATGTAATAGTATCAGGTGACTATTTCCCAAGGTTTCAATGGAGCTAAATTTCTTATTCTCGCTTTTTGCTTCTCTCTACGTGTGGCTTGGGAGGCAAATATATGTAGATTTAGTTATTGTAAAAATAACGTTATGAATACTTTAGGATATATTTGACTGCTTTAAAAGATCTCTTCTCCCTTCCTTCAGCACTAGACCCTGTTTTCCTACTCCCTCCAACCATATCCTCTGCTGTGGCATGCAGAAATTAAGATTCTTTTTTGGTAAAAGACTTTAGTCTATTACTATGGTCTCTCCATGTGTGTGAGTCTGTCTGACCCTCTTCCACTCATTCAGGAGGAGTAAAGAAGGATTGTGTCTTGTATTAGGTCTAGGGATACACAAAGGAGCAACAGATTGAGTGGATGGTTTAGAGATCAGATCTAAGTGGTCTCTGGTGGGCAACAGCAGTCGCCAGTGGATTAGATCAGCTGTTGTTCATTCAGGCATTAAATAAGAATTCAAATTCAACTCTGCCAGTGGGGTTCCATCTATGTCCATGGCCACAACAGATCACTTCCCACTAAGGAATAAGCTTCAATGTGAACACCCCATTAATACTCACAAACAAAAAAATGTCATTATAAAAGAATTATGGCTGAAAGCATCTTTTAATGGAGTCCAAAACATGATTACACTTAAAAAACTTCTTCACCTTTACAAAACCCAAACATCAGAATGTCTGGAGATGACCAATTAGGAGATCCAATCTGCTCCCCACTGCCATATAATATTTGCCCACTCAACTAACATCGTCCATCCAACCTTAACTGACATTTGCAAAAATACACACAAAGGTCAAGATAGCAACTATTTTAGGGTGAGAGGTGAGGGAAGATCTAGAGTTGTAGGGAGTGTGTGCTCCTGGCAGGGAGGGAAATGGGGGATCTGCCCCTTTAGCATCCTTGTGAGGAACAGGACTGCTGTTTCCCCCTTGAAAACGTGAATTTAAAATGCTGCATTGCCACAAATATTGTACATCTGATTTTTACAGCTGAGCACCAGAACAAATATACAAAAATAGCCCTACAAAACAGAAAAGTGTGCTTCACAAAGGAAGAAATACTCTCCCTGCAAATACTATAATATGGAAAATATCATTTTCATATCCATATTTATAATATCACTTCTTTCAGGAAATGCTCTTCCTGCAAGTTAGACTCAGTAACATGAAACATGTGATGCAGAGTTGCCATAGGCACCACTCTACTTCTTTTTTAACAGCAGACTAAACAATTGAATTTTCACCCTCAAGGTTATGATACGATAGATTCACAACTGGAAAAATCTCATTCTCCCATTTTGCAAACAGATTTTTTTTTTCTTTAATGGATGCCCACAGTACATTGCTTAGATTAGCAATTTTTATCTAGACAAACAGTGCTTCATAACTGAGGACATTGACTTGCTCTAACACTTGAGCATTTGGAAAAAGCAACTTAAATGTAAAACCACTTAGATTTTGGGGGAGGGAGAAGAGAGGGGACATTTTCAGCAGAGCAGAACCAAAAAGAATGCACTGATACATATGATCTGCAGTGAAATTTTTAAAAAACACACTGACTTTTTATGACTGTGCCCACAAAATACTACACAAACCCCTTTGAATACATCAATGCCACTACCCTTAACCAACACTGCCTTCTATTATTCCTGCAGTGAAATTTTTAAACACTGCTGCACATCACTGTGTGATGTTACTTATGATTCTGATTAACTCTAACAGACATTTGAGCCTAATTCCAAATAAAGTTGTCTGAAATTGTGTCATCGGTATTATGTTGTTATTTTTAATCTATACAATTAGGAAAATTCTAGCTGCCAATAAAAGGCATATGACCTTGATAAACCATCCCTTGATTACAATAGCCCCTATCATGCCCTTCCAGGGTAAAAGGCATAGAAGGGTCCAAGATCAACAAAAAAATTGGGACAAAATATTGTGCTCTTATGACGACACGTACTATTATACATACACATGGAATAGTACCTGTTGAAACAGAAAAAGGACATGGTCGGGAAAAGTAGATAAAACATTCTAGAAAGGACACAGTGTCTTGGAGTGCCTACTAAGTAAGCACTACTACAGGCAGTGTTGTTTGATTGGCCAATGAAATTCTACCCTTTATGGTATGCATGAGGATATCTGTGGAGCTTGTGGTCTACGCAGATGTAATTGCTGTGACCCATATAGAGCCGGTGCGATGTTCCATCTAAATAAACACTGCACAGTTCCTCAGAAAGACTCTCACATGGAGAGTGGGGTGTGGTGTTGGGAAATTTTGACAACATGTCTCACAGCTTTCTGAGTTTAGTTACAAGGGGCTAGATTCACAAAAGGACTTAAAGGCCTAACTGCCACTTTAGGCACCTAAATCTCAGAATCAAGCCCTAACGGGATTCACAAAACCCCTACTCAGAGGCCTCCGATCCCTAATCTCGCTCAGCACCTAAGTTTTTGTTCTAGAAGTTCCCTAAGTGTCTATATTTCTGCTTCTGCACATGAGCATTGCAGCCCCACACTAGGTGTCCAGTCACCTAAGCCCCAGAGTGATGCACAAACCATGAGAAGACAGGTGTTCTTCCACCTAACATGCCTCTGGGGCCCGATTCAGTAAATGTGCTCAGGTCTTGCTTACCAGATCAGGTCCTCTATGTGATTTTACACAAAATAGCCCTCGGGGGGGAGGGGGGGAGTTGGGGTTGGCCCCAGGGGCTTGGGCAGCAGGGAGGGCTGGGGCTGGTCCTGGCCTCGGGCAGCGGAGAGGGCTGGGACTGTGGCCGGAACCTCAGGCAGCAGGGAGGGCAAGGGCTGGGGCCGGCCCTGCATGCAGTGGGGAGGGAGGCTCAGGCCGGCCCTGTGCGGTGTCCTGTTTTCCCAGCGGGAATTTTTGACCACCTTATTCATTTCCGGGTCTACTGACATATTTTTGTACTGTTACTTGTGAAGTGGAGACAATATCAAAAACTATAGTCTACACATTCAACTGTGCAAGTGTTTTTGAGTCACATCTTAATGCATCTTGATACTGTGCTCTATGTCAGGAAAACCTAAAGAGTATATGGTCCTAAAATAAGCCCCACAAAAACTATATTAGCATGTTAGGTGTAAATGGGAGGAGCAAATATGCTTGAAAATAATGGAAGTGTGAAGAGTATGTCCATCAGAACCTTCTAAATATGAGACAACAGTGTAACACTGTTGCAAAAAAAGCAAACATACATCGTTCTGGGATGAATTAGAAAGAGTGTTGTAAGCAAGACACAAGGAGTAATTTTTCCACTCTACTCTGCGCTGATTAGGCCTCAACTGAGTATTGTGTCCAGTTCTGGGCACCACAGTTCAGGAAAGATGTGGACAAATTGGAGAAAGTCCAGAGAAGAACAACAAAAATGATTAAAGGTCTAGAAAACATGACCTATGAGGGAAGATTGAAAAAACTGGGTTTGTTTAGTCTGGAAAAGAGAAGACTGAGGGGAGGCGTGATAACAGTTTTCAAGTATATAAAAGGTTGTTTCAAGGAAGAGGGAGAAAAAATGTTCTCGTTAACCTCTGAATATAGGACAAAAAGCAGTGGGCTTTAAAAACAGCAGGGACAGTTTAGGTTGCACATTAGGAAAAACTTCCTAACTGTCAGGGTACCTAAGCACTGGAATAAATTGCCTAGAAATGTTGTAGACTCTCCATCATTGGAGATTTTTAAGAGCAGTGTAGGAAGGTGCTGTGGCCTCCCCCAGAGCCAGAGCTCAAGGGAGGGCGCGAGCAGCCAGAATGGACCCAGTCAGGCCCAGCAGCTAGGTCTGCCCGGCAACAAGGGAACCGGGCCACGATAGAACCGCCTGGCCAGCCCAATCAGCGGCCGCGGGGCGGAGCCTCCACAGGAAGGGGCGGTATAAAATCCCGGCCCCAGCGCTCAGTCTGGGAGAGACTACCGCTGGAGACAGACGTGCTGCCCCACTGGCAGAGGCCTAAGCCGGAGCACAGCCGCTGACCAACCCCGGCCCCACCCGGGCCTGGAGACTGGGTAGGGCCTTCCCAAAGCTGGACCAGACAACCCGGCCAGAGAGACTGGGCCAAGGTACCCGGACCCCGGGACTGGACCGAGTCACCAGAGCCCTGGGACTGGGCAGAGGCCCCGGAGCAACCCAGGTGGAGAATACTCCCCGAGGCCGGACAGGACCTGGAGGAGCTGCCGGCTGCCAAACCCCCTGAGCTGAGAGAGAACCTGGAGGAGCTTCTGGAAGTCGGACCCCTCCCCGTACCAAATGACCTAGAGGAGCTGCCACTCGAAGAGGAGCTCCCCACCTTTCCACCCATGGACGAAGAGGGACTGACGGGCCTACCCCGGATGGAGTACGCCAGCGACACTGAGGAGGCAGGTACCAGGGATACTGGGAGAAAGTAGCTGAGGGGCAGCCAGAGCCTGTGGCTGTCAGAGGCCTAGTTCGTGTGTTGCGGCAGGAGCCCCGCCGACACAGTGGCAAACGCCTTCGCCACTGCTAGGGCCCTGGGCTGGGACGCAGGGGAGATGGGTGGGCCTGCGTCCCCCTTCCCTCCCCCCTTTTCCTAACCACCCCGAAGAGAGCCTCCTGCTCCCTTCCGCTCCCCAGAGCGCGAAACTGTTTGCTCACCCTGCCTAAGGGTTGGAGCCATTGACTACTTGCTCGCCAAGAGCGAGCTATTTCCCCTTTGTGTAGGAAGCCGCTGTGGCCTCCCCCGGAGACAGAACCCGAGGGAGGACCCCAGCAACCGGGCCAGAGAGGGCAGCCCAGTAACAAGCAGGTTAGACAAACACCTGTCAGGGCTGGTCTAGATAATACTTAGTTCTGCCTTGAGTGCAGGGGACAGGACTAGAAGACCTCTTGAGGTCCCTTCCAGTCTTATGTTCCTATGATTCTATTCTCAGAAACTTAATGCAAAAGGGTGTAATTCGTATCACAGTATAGGGGTTTATTCCCTTATCTATAAGCAGGAAATTTAAGTGGGGAACTCCCTTTAGTGGTAAATGAGTTTACCAATTTTAATCATCTACATCCTAAAAGGGGAAGAAAGTCCCAGAGTCTCTACCTTGCCCCTTCTCTTATTTTTGTTGATATCCTGATTGTCAGTTCTCACTTTATTTCTCACGGTCCACCAGTATTTAAAAGATGACCTACAGGAATATCTATATTCTTTAAGGGCCTTATTCAAAACCCAGGGAAGTCAGCAGAAAGACTTCCATTGTCTCCCATACGCTTTGGATCATCCCCTAAATCCAGCAGAGTTTAGAAATGTATGCTCAGTGTCCCAAGTGAGATAAAGAGGTGCATTCACTACACCAACAATCTAAAGTTACCTCGCCATTTTCTTTTTCAGGCTTTGCAATGTTCAGCCACATAGTTTGCTGGCTCATGCTTCACATGATACCCAGTCTTTTTTTTATGTCATTGATGCCATACTTCACAAAGTGTGCTTTTTAAAAGATTAACAAACGGATTTTTAAAATCTATACAAATCCATGTATTTCTGAAGAAAGTCTCTACACACCAGTGAAGTAATTAAAGCTACATTCATTCAAACCAGCTGCTGATCTGGCTCCTAGTTACTACAGAAAAATTCCTGTATGCAACTGTGCGTGTCACATGCTTAGACCAGTGCATGATGGGGCACTGCAGGAGCCTGCAGTCAATGTGGTGTCAGAATAGAGGGGGAAAATAGATGATTTAATCCCATAAAGTGCTGAATCTCTCTCTTTCCTTGGTTACCTGGGGAATTCAACACATATTGCTGCAGCTGTTGGCGCTTTTGAAAATAATTATTTGCAGGTCACCTTTAAGAAACCAGCTGAAGCTGGTTTAGCAAGAAAAATAAGATGTGATTAATTATGATCTTTCTGGGAAGAACTGAAAAATTCACAGCTGAAAGTGTGTGATGTTTTTAAATCTATGAACAAGAAGATAATAAATGAAATAGCAAGAGCTGTAGCAAATAATAATTTACAGTGCAGTGAGAAATTGCAGTAATCTGTCAATTATCAGTGCTGGGTCAGAGTAGAGCCTTACTGATGGGGAATTATAGGTTTTTTTCTATGGTAAGTAATACATCAGATGGCAAGAACAAAGATGGAATTTAGCCAGGTGAAGGTTTTTACATGGCAGAATCACTGTGTACCTTTTCTGAATATGAACAAAAGCCACATAAATCTAACATTTATTTTCTACTTCAAAAAACAGGGTATAAATCCAAATATAGAGGGCGCTAATATAATTATTTATAACACTTTACTCAAAGCTGTACTGGCATTTCCACTTAAAAGCACTATTTTTAGCGGCATGTGGTCTGGTGCCATTTGGAAACTTGACACTGTTGCAGAGTCTGCATTATAAACTTCATTCCCCTTCATCAAAAGCTCTGCCGTTGCAAAAAATCCAAAAGCTTGTTCCGGGCACCTACAGAAGTTGGTCCACTAAAAGATATTACATCTCTCCCACCATGTCTCTCCCACTGAGGAAAGTAGTTTTTGTATCCACATATTAGCGCATCGAGAACATGTAGGTAGACTGTTCTCTCACTCACATTATATGCTTGCCTTTCAACTACTGAGCAGGTGAGAAGACTATGAAGCAGTTTCCCTTACCTGGTTGCAAACATTGCTCTCAAGGATGAGAAGGTTGCTGCATCTTCTTTCAAAGCCTTTAATTCATTTCGCAGTTTGGTCATGGTTTCAGTCACCATTGACTTTTCATTCTCATATTTATTCTTCAGATTGGCCAGTGCTACTTCAGCTGTCTGAAAAAGAGACAGGGATATATGCTTCTGAGAAAGGAATTTGATAACAGCTAAGATGCCAGGTTATGATTTTATTTCTGGCCTCCACCTTCATTCACAAGTTAATGCACCACGAAACCAATGATAAACCTGAGATACGCAGACGATACTTTCATCATCTGGGCAGACGACCTAAACTCCCTCACAGATTTCCACCACAACTTCAACAACCACCACGCATCCATCAAACTCTCTCTAAAACATTCCCACACCAGCATCGACCTCCTGGACACCACAATCAGCTTTAACAATGGAACCCTACAGACAAATATACACAAGAAATCCACAGATCACCACACTTACCACCACAGATTCAATAACCACCCCAGATGCACCAATAAATCTGTTATTTATAGCCAGGCAGTCAGATACCACAGATTATGCTCTGAGGAGAAAATCTGGGATACACACCTTAACACACTCAAAACAGCCTTCACCAAACAAAGACACCCTACCAGAGAAGTGGGTCGCATCATGGAATGGTCACCCAAATACCTGAGGAGAACCTGCTTCAATACAGAAAAAGAAAACCCACTGTCTGTACAACCCTTCTTGTCATCCCATACTAGAACCCATACAAGGTATCATCAAACAGTTATATCCCATATTTGATGGGGACCACATCCTGACAGTTTTTTCTCTAATCCCCTCTTCTGGCCTTCAAACAACCTAACAAACTCACCAAGCCCATCATCAGACGCAAGCTTCCTACAGAGTAGGACACATCAACTCAAAGCAGCACAAGACCCTAGTCAGAGCAACAGATGCAAAACCTGCAAACATATTTCCACTGCTATGATGACGACACAACACATCTTTCAAGATCCATGGGTCCTATAAGTACTTATCACAATACGTGGTGTACTGCATTCAGTGCATCAAATGCCCCAACAATTCTCAATTGAACTCTCACCGAAAAATGATAAAAGACAAAACCACTATCACCCATGAAGTGAAGTGAAAAGTGTGGGTGAACACTTTTCACAAACTGATTACTCCATAAATGACCTCTCCGTTCCGGTCCTCAAAGGAAACCTACACAACACCTTTAAAAGACAAGTCTAGGAACTTAAATTCATAACTGCTGGACACTAAAAACTATGGATTTAACAGAGACAGTTGTTTTATGGCTCATTACAACAATTTGTAACACTATGCTGACTACTAATCCTTCATTGTCCTAGCAGAGGTGCCAATTACCCACTTCACTTTGAGTGATCTCAAACAACAAGTGTGAACCTCTTATGATTAACCATCTGTCCCACTTTGTATTTACCTTGGACACATTAATTTCCTTCTCCAATCTGAAGAAGAGCTCTGTGAAGCTCAAAACCTTATCACTTCCACCAACAGAGGTTGGTCCATTACAAGACCTCACCCATTTTTGTCTCTCAAGTAAAAAAATCTCAGCCTTGAGCTTTAATGCAACACACACTTTAAAAAAAGTTTTTAAAAAGTTTTAAAAATTATTTTCCTTAGAGAGTGGGAAGCCATGTGATTGCACGGATACAGTCAACTTAAAAATCATTGGATTTAATAGGCCTGAAACATCAAGATTTTGTATAAATCAGCAGTTATACTCTGCCATTTCACAAAAAATTTTAATAACCAACCAATTATGTACATGATAATGTTCACTTAAGAGAAAACCTATGGAAGAAGTTATGAAGTTACACTACTGTATATTCTGCCTATTTCTTCCTTTTTCCCCCTGCTCATTTTTTTTTCTTGTTTCCTGCCTGACCTATCTAATTTTCATGTTAATGTCATGCCTTGTTATTTGCTTACGGTAGTTTGTCAGTTTTATTCATTACCGTTTTTACTATTTTACAGCAATAAAAATAATTTTTAAAACTTTAAGAAAATTACATTTGAGTATTTTTACAAAAATACTCAATGACTCAAAATTACTGCAACTGAAATATATTAAGCAACATTTTTTCTGCTAAATTTTTCCAGTATTTTTACTTTGCGCACCTGAGAGCACTTCACTTACTGTATAGTCAGTGGTGGTGTTTCCTCTACAGTCTCTCAGTTTCCCCTGTTATTTATGTGGGGTTTTTCACATATTAATAGGGGAAAGAATAATAGGAAAAATATGATTGTAAAACCACAAAAATTGTCATGGGAATGGGAACATCACTGGAGAAGGTAATGGCTGTAAAGCCTGAAGCTACTTTTAAGTCATCTTTTTGAAACTCACTAGATTTCAGATTCATTGTCTCTTAAAAAAAAAGAACAAAGAAGAACCCTACACTAAAATTAAAATTATATTCATTAGCTTCTGGGGAAGATGTTCTGTGATAAATTGTGGTACTAAAATAATTACATCAGAATTTTCTCCAAATTACTGTACACTCGGCACTAATCCTTTTCCTATTGCTAATGACCATAGAATACAGACCCAGGTTTAAGAAGCCACTATAAAATTACCTGCCATTTTAAACAGGT
This sequence comes from Emydura macquarii macquarii, assembly GCF_026122565.2. Lineage (NCBI taxonomy): Eukaryota > Metazoa > Chordata > Testudines > Chelidae > Emydura > Emydura macquarii. The sequence goes on from NW_027133667.1 coordinate 7,261,911, forward strand.
CATTCTCCTACACCAAAGTGGGAGTCATTGCATGGCATGGTGAGGAAACACTCAGAGATACATTCATATGAACACAACTTTCATTACTGTTAATGAACCTACATGAAGAGGCAAAAGTATGTTTTGGTATAGTGTTATACCATTCTGCATTTTGGCAGAATATAGCAGAGGTCATCTGTTTCCAGCAGCTGGCAAAAACATTCAGTATTTAGTTGTCATTAATAAAACAGTCAATCACTCTGCTCTCACCCTTCTCAGAAAGAAAAGAGACAGAATAATGAACAAGGTTCTGATGCTGTCTGGATTAGGAGTGACCATTTATAATATTATTAATATTGACATTACTAAATTACAACAAATCTTGCAAAATATGCCATGTAAGGTATCAATGGAAAAATTATGATTTACTGAATATGATAAGCTCATCTATATGTGTGTCTCATCTTTGTATGGTAAGCTATGAATGTGTGTGATATTTCTGTATCTAAAACTTGTGTTATGCTATTGGGTGACACCCGCAATAGATTAGCCTCAGCATTGGCCAGCCTGCTTGAGGGCCAATCAAGGTCCATCAACTATACCAGTGGTTCCCAACCTGTGGCCTCGGGTCTAAAAGTGGCCCGTGGGGGCTTTCAAAGTGGCCTGCAGCTCCCACTCGCTGCAAAAGGGAGCCACTGCCTAAGGACCCAGGTGGAGCGTGTTTCCACGGGGCTACAAGACTGGAGCAGGCTCCTTGCTGCAGCCAAAGGGACAAGCGATTCAGTGCTCCCCTTCCCCTGGCTGTAGCAGGGAGCATGGCAAAGTGCTCCGCCTGGGTCCCTAGGTGCTGGCGTCCCTGCTGGAGCCAGAGGGAGGGGAGCACTTATCTCTGGTTCACCGGACTGCAGAAGGGAGCCACTGCTTAGGGACCCAGGTGGAGCGCACAGGGCTACAGGATGGGTGCGGTTTCCCTGCTGCAGCCAGGAAGCTGGGAGATCAGCGAGGAGGCAGCCTCCTCACTGAACTCTTTCCATCTGGCTGCAGTGGGGGTTGGGAAGCCTGCTGGTGGAGACTGGTGGCCCTCCAGGTTTGTTAAAATCTGTTTGTTAATATCTGTGGCCCTCGAAGGTTGGGAACCGCTGAACTATAAATAAGCCTAGGGAAAGAACCCAGGGACTACACCTTATGAGTCATCAGGACATGTAGGAACATGCCTATGGACAGGGGACTCTGAGGCTTTTCCATGCCATATACTGTGTGGCTGTGTTTGTGGAAAAAGGAAGTACAGGCCCCATAGCAGCAACTATAAAATGCAGCTTCAACATCTCCATCTTGTCTTCATTCCTGCTTCCTATCTTTGGATCAACTATTCTACATCTGAAACTGTGAAACAACAGACTGAGACCTGTCCAGGTACTGGATGTACTCCAGAGGACCTATACAAGCCTGAAAACTTCACAATTCTGCTAAGATATATATGGACTTTGAAGTCATTTGTATGTATCTGATTGCTTTGACCACTTAATCTCTCTCTTCTTGTTTGTTTCTTTTCTTTTATAATGAACCTTTAGTTTTAGTTACTAAAGGATTGGCTGACAGCATGGTATTTAGGTAAGATCCAAACCAATATTGATCTGATAATGTGGATGACCCTTTGGAGATCAGGAGAACATTTTGGTAAAGGGAATAGAGTTTTTAAATAACTTATCTCTTTACTGGACCTAGTTGCTGTCTGGGAGCCAAAGACTGAAATGCAATAAAGGGGGCTGTGTATTTCTTTTGGGGGGTGTCTTGATAACCAGTGTGGGGAATCAGGAGCACTGTTTATGACCAGTTGGTGAATCTAACTTCAGTGTTAGCCATCAGTTTTGGGAGGATCTGCTCTCCTTTTGCAGCTTACCCGGCCCTTGGCATTTTCAGATGAATGACCCAAGGCACGGACAGGTCATACATGGATGCCTGTATGGAAGCCAGTGTAAGCAGAAACAGACCACAAGCACCATTAGTGGCAATAACAAGAGAAGGATTAGCCGACTCCTTCTAGATTACACAGATTATTCTTTAAATTGCAGCTATTCTACCCTAAAACTAGAATACAAACCTGTGAAAGATTTAGTGGTGGTGGACATTCTGTCAAGAGCCTGTGATAGAACTATAATGGAATCAAGCGCAGACTCAGACGCTGTGCATGTGAACCTGTTATAGAAAATATGTCCAGTTTCAGAAAGAATGTCGAGTGTAATTGCTGATGCCACAGCACAAAATGAAACTTTACAAAAAGTGATACAAGCCATTAATGCAGGGTGGCCTGTAAGGTACCTGCCAAGTTCTTATCACCAGTTTGAAGGAGAACTGTCAGTAATAGAGGGGGTCTTGTTCAGGGGCACCAGACTGGTAGTTCCCAAAATGTTACATCAGGATATGTTACATAGATTACATGAAGAGCACATGGGTATTGAAAAATGTAAAAGAATGCTGGAGTTACGTTCCGATGCACTCCAGAACAGCAATCAGAAAACACAAGTAAATTGAAACAAGATACATAGATAGGCGGTCAATGAAAACATGTAACAACCAGTTAAGTCACCAAGACTCTGAACAAAACATAACAACAGTTCAAATGGCAGGCATGAAGCAACAGGCCCTGAGTAACTGCACACACCCAATGCTATGTGTAGGTGTGTACACACACACACACACACACACACACACACACACACACACACACACACACACACACACACACACACACACACACACACACACACACACACACACAGAGGAAATGGAACACTTCAAACTTTCCAGATCATTAAAATTAACTGACATTTGTGTATAAGCTATATTTGAAGAAATCAAGTTGTAATTAAATTTTAATGCCTGTTGTATCTAACTGTTCGGTGGTAATGGCTCTGCGGTAGGAGGGAGACTGGACACCTGTCAAGAGTTCTCGTCTGCAGGTTATTTAGCCCAATGGTCACTGCTGTTTGAAGATTCCACGGCTGCCTTATGGAGGTGCCAGCAGTGACTCCATAGTTAAGGCTGAGTTCTGTTCTGCACTTAAAGCAGGAATCCAAACTTCTTTGTGTTGTATGAACAATGCTGCTTATCCTCCCCAAATTTACCACACTTATTGTTTGAATATAGAATGAATCTTCTGAGAGTAAACCTATTGATTTGTTTAGAGATCAAAATGAATTAAAGAAATGTAGCGTCTAGTGCTAGACTTTGCCTTACCCCTCGCCCCCAATGATCTCAGTAATGGAATAACACTTCCCATACACACTAACTTCCATAACACATTAACTTCCCATATAGTTAACATTCAGTGAAATTGGGTGCATTGACTGCATTTGCATAATTTATTTTAGGATTAACAGTATTTTTTCCTATTCTTCATAACTGAAAGTCTCTCCCTCAGCAGAAGGTGAAGAATAGTGTTTTATTACTGAAAACTCTGCAAAGAAAAGCCCTTTTTCAAAATGTGTGCTCTCTTCCATGGTTCTTAATAGGACAGAAACAACAACTGTCACTAGTTAGTGGCCGTTTTGATAAGGATCTCTTTTCCCTTTCTCTCTTTCCTTCGTTATTCTCAAAGGGCCTGAATATCTCTGTCTCCACACAGCACAAAGCAGTTTAACCAACTCGTGCTCCTCCAAAGCAGGGTAACACAGCCAGAGTGCAGCAGAGAATCTGAGCATCAGAATTAAAAATTAAAAAGTGATTTAAGGTTGATACTTCATATCTTTAAATCAATAAAAATATCACATCAGAACATTCTTTTTAAGCTTCTTGTTCACTGTTCATATGTATAATTTGAATAGGAAAAAAACAAGGAAACTCCCAGACCAAAAAAAAAAAAAAAAAAAAAGAATGTAAAAACCACAGTTATGATTAAGACATTTTAACTTTTGTGGACATAGATTAGATTAAACTGTTTTTTAAAGACACGTTAGATTTTTTTTTCTCTCCTCTTCCCTCCCTCTTTGAGGTGTCACTACAGGGCTGTGTTAAATTTTCTGCTGAAGAAGTAGTTTTCAGTTATGAAGACTAATGAGAAAAATTACTATTAATCCCCCCAAAAAGGTTTTCAAATTATTTATTTCTATGTACAATATTTCAGTGAGCTTGAAATATATGGGAAGTTTGGCGAGTGAGTCAGGGCAGAAATAAGGTTGTTTGGGTACCTTACTTATTTCTTTGAAGTTTAACCTTTAACCTTATTTTCTAGATTTATATTGCTTGGTTTTGGGATCATGACATCACTATAATGCAGTTTATTTGAAATTGCTAATGTGTACTCTCAACCTTTACTCCATTTTACCATCATTTTTGTTTGGGGATTTAATATAAAACACGATCTCAGTTTCCATGAGTAAGAAAATATGAAATAATTGTTTGTTATTTCTATTCTCCATGAGCATCAGCCATATACTGTTCTGTGGTCTTACATGCAGCAAAAGGGGTAATTGACTTAGTAGTAGAAGAAACAAAGTAATATTTTACCTCATGGACCCACTGTGCAGATCTCTACTGTATTATTCTGCACTCAGTCCTGGAGCAGAGAAATTCCTCTGACTTGAATGAGAGTTCTTTGTAGGGATCAAGTGTAGAATATGCAACAATAGAGATCTCAGCTCGGATTTGTACAGAGATCAAGTACAAGATATGCATTACAGAGGCACTAGTGGACTTTTACATGGGGGTCATGTTCAGAATATGCAACAGATTCATTACAGAGTCATCAGTGTTTATCATGAAAACTGAGTGCAAGATATAAAGGATAGATAGATCTGCAGTGAAGACCTGAGAACAAAAACTTCTCAGTTTTTAATCTAACATATTTCATACACCTTATGCCTACTCAGGAATTCTGGGATATTCAATTCCTGAATACTTTCAAGATTCTCCAGTATACCATTGATAACTCCTCTGCTCTCTAGACTTCAACTAAACAGTTCCCCTTTTACTTTTTATGGTTGAATTTTCTAAGACTCACAAGAGGCTTCAAGTTTAGAAACCCATGAGGGAAAGAAGCATGATCTTGAATGTAAACATTCCTCCACAGCCTGACTAGATAACAAGGGGGATTTCTATCTGGTAAATCATGGCTGTGTTAATTTCCTCAGAGCTGGTACAAGAATATTCTGGAGAGCAGTTAGCTGCCATTCCTGAACTGTTACCCACTGCCATTCCCCTCCCCCTAGGATAAACACTGTCAGACTTAAAACAGTCTGTACTTCTCTGCTTCAGTTGACATGATTTCTCAAGGATCTTTTTCTTTAGCTGCCACCATGATAACAAACTGTACCACAAATAGATGGCTGTGGTATTCTGTGTGTCTCATATCCTGTATTGAATTGCTGCTGCTACAGAGCTCCTACATTCCACAAATAGTGTCTGAATTTCATTGCTGGTTGATGTGATCCCTACATTTAGTTTGTATTTCAGTTTAAGTCTGTAACCAGTTTTAGGATCTTATAGGGTGAAAAGCACTGTATGAATGTCAATTATTATAACTCCTCCTGAAGTGCCATTCAAAAATGTGAAGCCAATACACCAAAAGCTTCAGATTTTTCTCTTCTCAGTACAGTGTAGTCTAAAAAAGTAGGTATAGAATGAAGTTAAAAACTGCAAATCCTCTAGGAGATTCCTGGGTAGCTTTCTCTGCTTTCCATACAAGCTTTTACAGGTAAATTATGTAGTCTCACAGGCAACTCTTCTTAAAGTCATCTACAAACATGAGCAAACACGAGTGCGCCAAAGGCAAAGCAAACAACCAAGAAAAATATAGCTTGCAGCTAGACAAGACAATAGAAAACAAATTCTTCTATCAAAAACGTGCAGATATACCTAATGGCTACCAAAGGAATTGAGCAGAGCATCTGAACATGCATGCCTTGCATTACCTTTGTTGACTTTTATGAAGCCTCTTTCCTCCCAGTCTATTTATTTTATAACAGAGCTCCTTTTTTGGTCTAAATGCAAATCTCTCAAAAGTTGTGGCCTTAATGCTAAAAACCACATGCAAACTTTGCTTTCTTTACTCTTTACAGTTTAGATGTTCAAGTTTTAAGACAACTTTATGTGTTTAGAAATGTCTTGTCACTTGCTTTATGGTAACAGTGTGTGAAGCAAAACAATTGAGTGATAATAGTGTTGCTGAAAACAATGAAACACCTTAAAATGGTTACTACTTCATTTTTCACACACACAAAAGTAAAACCGTGGGCCTGCTATTTTAGTTACATAGCACTTCAAGGACTACTGAGTATCATGATCTACATTTACATTCAAAGTACAAAATCTCCATTTTACTATACCTGCTTAACTCCAAACTTTTGGCTTAAGGCTCAGGCTTTGGGGGATTTTTTAGGTCCTCAAGTTATTCCTGCAGCGTCTCAGGTCTGAAGAGATGTCTCAGTTGTCAAAGATACAGGCAACATGACCGCAGCCAGCACGGATGTAAAATGGATACTGAATAGCCTAGTGGGGAATACTGTTTACCATATTTGCCTGAAGTAAGGGATTTTATTTTCGTATATATTTATTTTTAATTAATTTTAAGGACATTCTCACACTATTCAGTTTCCCTATTGTAGGCAGGTTTATTTTCTACACATTATTTGAAACCAAAGATCAGAACCACTATTTTGATGTGATCCTTATGGTTAGTATCATTATTTTACTATTGCTTAACATTTTTAAGATTCTGTTTGTTTTGCTCCCAAACCAGTGTTGATACAATAAGCGAAGCTCTGAATAAATGTATGCATAAAATAAAACGAAAAAGGAACTAACAAAAGGTGAGCTCATCATTGTCATCTTGATCAATTTGCTTGTAAAATGTACCCATTTTTGCCACCCTTTTTCTGTTGTTTTTTTTAATCTGAATATTTTAGGCAGCAGGTACTTTGGGGGCAGACACTATGTCTTCCTCTAAGTTAGTATATTGTTTAGTACGATGGGACTCTAATCCTGTTTGAGGCTTTTGAAGGCTATTTTGAGGCTTTTGAGTAAAGAGGACTGTAGATTTCTTGATTGTTTTCCTGCAGTCAGATCAGTTACTGTACATTGAAGAGAATTAAGCACAATTCAAGTTAAGAGGCAGCGGTACTGTTTACATTTTTTTTCAAGGAGCTTCTTAGCAACTTAGCAGAAAATGTTAGCGAAACACTTCGTTGTACTGTTTCTTTTAGCAACATGAAACAGTTTTCTTTTTCAGTATGAAGTTACAATACTACTTGGTGGCCACTAGATAGCACCCATGTTTCCTAGGTTTATTGTGTAATGTCATTACCTAAGCAGTACCACCAAAACATTATCCTGGATATTTTTTCCTAAGGAGTCTTTCCTTGAGTTGAATGGTAAGAGAGTAATACGCTCCTCTTAAAAAGGTATGTTTTCATAAAAACACTCTTTATCTAACTTTTTGGCATTCATTTAATGGTTCCCTTTTTTAGTATTATGTCCATTGTTCCTGACCAGAAGACATTATCAAGAAAGCAAAATTTTTCATTGTTTTGACTGTTTAGTTGTAAAATTGCATACTTGCATAATTGTATTGGAGATCCCATGAAGCGTGCTGTATTTGGAGACAAGCTGTAAGTCATTTACCCTTTTTGTACTTTTCATTGTCTGTTTCTTTATGAAAAATCAAAGAAAAATAATCACAAAAATAATAAAATAACAACGAGCATTTTAAAAAACAGTTATACCATTTCTCAAAAGTCTTTTAGACATTATTTAGAATATCAAGGTCAATGTAGCAAGAACCAAAGAGCAAGGGATGTGATGGGTCTTGACTGCTTTCTTAGGCCTGGTCTACACTGACAATGGAGGTCGATGTAATGCCACTTACATCAACCCCCTAAAATATGCGTCTCCACTGGCATGTCAGTTCTGCCAACCTAAATTGCGGTAAAATTCGACTTAATAAAACAACCTCTGCAAGTAGCGTAGCGCTGAAGTCGAATTCAGTGGGTCAAATGAGCATCAGTGTAGGCAGAGCGCAACGTAAATCAATGTCATTGGCCTCCGGAAGGTATTGCATAATGCTTTGTTCTCACCGCTCTGCACATTTGCACTCTGCTGCACTGTGGCCACATAAACAGGAAATAGCTCCTCCCCACAAGCCCCAGAAAATTTTGAATTGCCATTCCTGTTTGGTCAGCATGGAGAGAGCTTGCCAGCACAGCTGATCATGGTGACTGCATGCCCCAAACGTACTCCAGCCTAGAGCCGACCTAAAGTCGTGGATCTCATTGGTCTGTGGGGCAAAGAGTCTGTTCTGGCTCAGCTCCAAGCCAGCAAAAGAAATTTGGATAACTACGAGAAGATATCTCATGGCATGTTGGAGAAGAGGCACAACAGGGATGCACAGCAGTGCTGCGTTAAGATCAAAGAGCTGAGGCAGGCTTATCAGAAAACTAGGGAAGCTAATAGCCGTTCTGGCTCCTCGCCCAAACATGCCACTTTTACGAGGAGCTGCATGCGATTCTCGGTGGAGACTCACCACTATGCCACCACACAGCGTTGATACCTCGGGGGAATCTGAAGCCAGGATGAATGAGAATGAGTCCATGGATGAGGAGGAGGTAGAGGATGAGGAGGAGAACAGAGGGCAGGTGAGTGGGGTATCCCTTCTCCCTGAAAGCCAGAAGCTGTTTGCAACACAGGAGCAGCCCACCCAGATGAAGGAAACTGTGTCTGACCAGGATGCCAGGGAAGGCACATCTGGTGAGTATGTATGCAAATTGCATGTCTTTGGTTATATCCCCTGTCCAGAATCTTGTTCCAGTGAGAAAAAGCGGTGTGTGTGGTGGTGGGGCTGTGCTTCCTCGTACTTGGTGTGATCAAGCACTGGGTTCACCCCGGAAAAGATTATTTATATACACAGGGATGCTCCTAGTATCCTCCATGCATATCTTCAGGAAGCTTTCATGCAGGTACTCTGCAATCCTTTGGAGGAAGTTTCTTGGGAGGGCAGCCTTATTTCTTCCACCATGATAGGACACTTTCCTCCACCATTCTGTTATTAATTGTGCAGGCATCATCACGGAATACAGCATAGCAGCATAAGGTTCAGGCCTGTAGCTAGATGCTTGCAGCAAATCCTCCCTTTCCACCTCTGTGACCCTCAGCAGGCTTATATCACTCATGGTTACCTAGGGAAGATGGCGCACATTTACAATAGGTGACCAAGAAACTTTTTTAAAGTGCATGTTATTGCACAGCTGGGGATGGTTTCTTGGTTTAGCACACCGCAAGTCCCTAAGCAGGACGTTGTTGCTATGGCCCTTGGCCATCCGCAAATGGGTTCCCATTTTTTTACTCCAGAGACTGTTATCCCGTACCAACCCCTCACCCTTTTCTTCTGCCTGTTAAAAGCCTGATCAATTGGGAGCCCCACATCCATGCTGCTCTAGGGAGCATGGACCTGTGCAGCATGGGCCCTGGGGATTTCACTAACACAGATGCACTCGCCCCTTTCTTACCATAGCTGGAACAGCACTCTGATCCCTGTAATAGTCAGGCAATGGAATTTGGTTGTAGCTTTCTCTTGGGATTGTTCAGGGGACTTATTTTTACATTGTGACATTGCTTTTCATCCATGGGATGAGTTAACAATGGGTACCTTGTGCTTTGCTTCCCTCACAGTGGACAACATGGCCTTCAACACATCACCGTCTCATACTCCTGTGGAGCGCCTGTCGCAGATAAGAAAGCGGAAAAAAAAAAACCAGGATGACATATTTAATGAGCTAATGAATGCCTCCGCAGCTGCTGACACAGAGCTAAGAGCGTGGAGGATTTCATTATCTGACAAACTGGACATGGACAACAGGAAGGCAACACAGGAGTATGAGCATTCAACACAAGAAGAGATGCTGAGTATAATGCAGGATCAGTCACACATGTTGAGGCATCTGGTTGAGCTTCAGGAAGCTCAGCGGCAAGATAGAGTTTTGCAAGGGCTGCAGAGGGAGTCTGAGCTAATACAGTCTTTCCTAGCCCTCATCGCAAAGTGGTCTAGGAGGAGGTTGAGCAGAGTGCAGTATGTGCTGCACTTCTCGCCAGTTGAGGCAAGCAGGAAGAGGCAATGGCCCCTTTAAGGAGTGCGGATGTGAGAGTCTTTCCTGTGTGCACAACCAAAATGGGCTCTGTACCCCTGGCTCTACAAAATGCATATTGAAAATTGAATTCTATTCCATTTTCCCCCCGTGAAGGATTACAATAAAGAAAGTACTGTTTTACAATTCATTGCTCTTTATTTATTTATTGATAAAAAGGGAATAAAGGGAAGGAAAAGTGGGGGGGATGGATCGGGAGGGGGGAAGGTTGTGGGGGGAAAACATACCGCTTCACATTTCAATACTGTTTGTTTATTGATAAGAAGGGAATAAATGGATGTGGAAGGAGGGGGGACTGGAATGGTGGGTGAGGGGCGGGGGGGAACTGTCTCAGTGGGGGATGGGTAGGAGATGCGAAGTGAAAGCACAGCATAGATAAGCAATGCACATTACAGTTGTGTCTAGTTGCAAAAGCAGTTTTTCAATGCTTCCCTGAGGCGCAGTGCTCCGCGATTGGCTCTCAGTGTTCCAGTGGCATCTGGCTGCTCAAAATTTGTGGCCAGCCTATCTGCCTCCACAACCCAACCCAATTGGAACTTCTCCCTCTTTGTTTCACAGATATTATGGAGCACACAGCAGGCAGAGATAACTATTGGGATTTTTTTTCAATGAGGTCTAGCCTATAGAGCAGACTTCACCAGCGTGCTTTTAAATGTCCAAATGCACATTCCACCACCATTCTGCACTTGCTGAGCCTATTATTGAAACACTCCTTGTTGCTGTCCAGGTGCCCGGTGTAGGGCTTCATTAGCCAGGGGAGCAAGGGTAGGCAGGATCACCCAGGATCACTATTGGCATTTCAATATCCCCAATATTTATTTTATGGTCAGGGAAGAAAGTGCCCTCCTGCATCTTTTAAGCAGACCTTAGTTCCTAAAGATGCGCATGTCATGCATCTTTCCTGACCACCCCACACTGATGTCGGTGAGGCATCCACTGTGATCCACAAGGGCCTGCAACACCATTGACAAGTATCCCTTTCGATTTACGTTCTCTGTGTCAAGGTGGTCCAAGGCTAAGATAGGCATGTGTGTGCCATTTATCTCCCTCCCACAGTTTGGGAACCCCACTGCGGAAAAGCCTTTCATCATGTCCTCCACATTTCCCAAAGTCACCACCCTTCTTAGCAGAAGTCTATTAATGGCCTGGCACACTTGAATCACAGCTGCTCCCATGGTGGATTTACTGACTCCAAAGTGATTCCCAGCTGACCGGTAGCAGTCTCGCTTTTCTAGCTTCCACAGAGCGATGGCCACTGTTTTCTCCACTGTCAGAGCTGGTCTCAGGTGAGTATTCATTTGTTTCAGGGCTGGGGAGAGCTTGCTGCAAAGTTAAAAGAAAATGGCCTTTTGCATTTGAAAGTTCTGCAGCCACTGCTCATCATCCCACACCTTCATAATGATACGATCACACCAGTCACTGCTTGTTTTCCGGGACCAGAAGCAGCGCTCCACCGACTGCAGATGGTGCGTGACAGCCTGCAGCAAACGGGAATTGTTTTGTTCTATAGCTTGTAGCAAGGCGGCCTCAGTAACATCGCAATTTTCAGCACTGTGGCTCCTTTCTCGCCCCTAAAAATACTGCAGAATAAGTCAAGAGATGTTTGCGATGCTCACAATAATAGTGCAGAGCTGAGTGGGCTCCATTCTTCTCAGGCAATGGCGTGCGTGCAGCAGAGACTGAAGCGTTCGAAAAAATGGAGCGAAAAGGAGATCATCTGTTTTGGACTGGGGCAAGAAGGGGGGGAGAGGGGGAGTATGTTGCATCATGGGAGGATGACAACCTTCCCAAAAGCCTCTGCAGCTAGTTGCACTGTGGGATAGCTACGCACAGTGCACACCTCTGCTTGTCGACCCAAGCACGGCTAGTGGGGACGCAATTCCCCAACGCAATGAGCATGGTGTGATCACGCTCTTCCAATCTCTAAAATTTGGCCGCTGAAAGTCGATTTAAAATAAATCAACTTCACTCCACAATGTAGACATACTCTTAGACAGAAAGGGTGAGATTATGTGCTGATCTTTGTAAAAGCACAACACAGTGTTTCCAACTCAGAGAGAGGTGGGTCTATGTTGGCTTTGTGCCACCTTTGTGTCCCCCCCAGTCCTACGCAGCTCTGTGCCCCCTGACATAATACAGAGAGCCCTAGGTAGGGTGATCGGATGTCATGATTTTATAGGGACAGTCCCGATATTCAGGGCTTTTTCTTATATAGGCGCCTATTACTCCCCACCCCGTCCTGATTTTTCACACTTGTTATCTGGTCTCCCTAGCCCTAGGAGACTATCTGACGGTGTGTCTTGAGTGTCACCCCTAACTTGACTCCCATCCATGCACACACAAATCTCTAGCTTGACTTAAGTGGTATTTTAAGCTTGATCTAGGAGATAGCTGGACTGTTAGTGAGGTGTAATTGACTAGTAATGCAGTGGAGATGCAACAGCTCGAATTACAACTCCTAATCAGCTAATCCAGAGGTTCTCAAACTTTTTTTTCTGGGACCCCTTTGAAAATATTTCAGTCTGTGAGGACCCCTCCCATACCACCCTAACTTCTGCGCTGCTACTGGGGGAAGCAGTGCATTCAGAGCACCCGGGCAGCAGCCACTGCTCTCTGGCCACCCAGCTCTGGAGGGCTGTGGCTATCAGCCATGCATGGGACTGAGAGCTGCAGCTATGGCATGCACGGGGGGCTCACAGCTCGCGACCCCCCCCAAAAATAACCTTGTGACCCCTTGAGAGGTCCCGAGCCCCAGTTTCAGAATCCTTGAGCTAATATGATTGCTTTGAGCTGCTAATCAAATGATTCCATGCAACTCCAATGTTGCCTTGCAGTCTGTCCAGTGTTGCCAATTCAGCCCTCACAATTTTATCATAAGCATGGGCGGCTGGTGACTCCTGCCTTTGGCGAGGCTGGGGACCCCCATCCCAGCTCCCACTTGGCCCCCTTCCCCCGAGGTCCCTCCCCCATCTCCTCCCCATTCCCTTCCCATTGTCTGCTTTCCTCTCCCAAGCCAAACCACAATGCCTCCCGTTCCGGCTACGTCAGGATCATCCCTGCCCAGCTCTGCTCAGCAGCCAAGCCCCGGGTGGTGTTTTCCACTGTGCCGAGCAATCAGGTCGGCGCTTCAGTCCGATCCCTCCCTAGCAGCAGCCGGGGGCTCACCTGGGCTCAGTCCCCAGGTGGTTGGGGGGGAGGGATCCCGGGAAACTTCCCCTTCTCTTAGGGAAGGAAAGTTGGGGCGGGGGGTGGCCCCTGTGCGCCAGGGGGGATGGAGCTGTTGGGCGAGGAGGGGCTCTCCATATGGGCAGCGCAGCCCGCCCCCGCCGGGAAGAGGGGGAAGAGCCACCCCCTCTGCGCTCCCGGGACTCTGCAAGGTGGTGACTGTGAGTGAGTCACTCATCGGCAGGTCAGCACCGTGCGGGGCAGGGGGAGCCGAGGCCAGCAGCTGAGTTACCGCTGGCGACACAGGAGTGACATTGAGGGAAGCGCTCACCTCTGCCTCCTGGTGACTTGGGGAGCAGCAGGGCTGCAGCCGTCACCCCCCTGCAGCAGCGTTGCCTGCTGGTGGCTTTGCCCCCTCCGCCAAGATCCCCCCCATGAAGAAGCGCGAGCAGTGGATGGGGGAGTCTCGTGGGGAGGCGTCGATGACACCAAAAGGCAATGCCACTGATGGGGGGGCCAGCTGCAGCCCTGCTGCTCCCCCAAGTCACTGGAAGGCACTGAGTGCTTCCCTCTGCACCTCTCCTACTCCTGTGGCTGCTGCTTCCAGCGGTAACTCAGCTGCTGGCCTCAGCTCCCCCCTCCCAGTGCGGTGACCTGCCTGGCGTGACTCACCGCCTCGCAGGGCCCCGGCCGCGAGCGTGGAAAGGGGTGGGGGTAGTTCTTCCCCCTCTCCCTGAATTGGTGGGCTGCATTGCGCTGCCCTCATGGAGAACCCCTCCTCACCCCGCACAGCTCCGTTCCTTCTCACCCCAACTTTCCAGGTGTGTGTGGGAGAGTTTCCTGGGACCCCCCAACCACCTGGGAATTAAGCCCAGGCGAGCCCCAGCTGCTGGGAGGATTGGAGCTGGGCTGGGGGATGGTCTGAAGCCTGGGGGAGAGTGGTGGTGGACCGTAGGTGAGGCGAGGGGCAGAGCGGGAGCTTCTGCTTGGGAAGGCTTAGCCTTCCCCAGTCTATTATCCTGGCTGCCCATGATCATGAGTCTCATGATATCCGGCATTTTTCTTGTCAGATCTGCCCCATTTCTTGGAGTCCTATGATTATGTGAGAATCTCAGTTCCCCCCCACCCTTCCCCTTTTTTAAAGCAAGATTCTAGCCCTCATGGTTGCAGAGAAAAACTTGAAAAACTTGAACTGGATGAGCCCTATACATACACTAAAGGTTCGCAAGCTGGAAGACACAAAAAGGACCCAAGATGGTTTTTCAAATCTCATGAGTTTTGGGGGCCTCGTGATTTTCGAACACTTGAACTTGGCAATACTGCAGTCATCTCAACTAAAAACTTATTTCCTGTCATCCTCTGTAGCTCCTAATTTCTCACTCCCACTGTTATTATTGATTCTTTAGTTCTAACTAATGCCTTTTGGGATTTGGGGTATTGAATTTACATGAAAGGAGTCAAACAAATCCGTACCCAGTAGTACTATTATCAGTATTCAAACAGTTGTCTAAGGGATTACATTCAAATATAATTCTAAATCTGAAAAGTGATTCTGTAATTAATACATCTTCTTACTCAGCAACTTTGCTCCCTATGTTTGCAAAGTCTTACCTGTTTATTCTAGTGACAATATTTTTCATTATGTTTTATTACTAATAGTACTAAAAAATATAAGACAAGAGAGACTGATCTAGATTTTCTTCTAGTGTCATCAATGTTAACCACATGCCAAATTAAAAATCTTGACTTTGGTATTTAAAGGTGTATATCTCAATTACACACATGTACATAGACAATATACTTGTTTTAGGATGCGATTACACCTGCTTAGATACTGTAGCGATAGGGGCTACATAAATACCTAGATTAATAGTTAGATTATTGTTGGTAAAGCATGAGATGGAAAGAAAGCTGTTTGACTTTCAAATATTAGGATGAGTTCACAAAGTTTGCAATTAAGAGACGTCTTTTTACTTGTAAACTGAGCACATTTAATTGGAGTCATTGAAAAACAGACACAGAATCCCACAGTGCTTTTTAACACTAACTTTTCAGGGTAGAGTTGCAACAGCAACATCTCTCATACATAAAATTCACGATTCCTCTTTCTCTAGTTAAGTGTATATCTTAATATACATGTAAAAAACCTATATGGCATAAAATACACTGCATGTACAATGCACCCAAGTATATTTTGCTGTTGGAATCTTTAATGTTGTATTTCCTGACATCTGAGTGATTTCAATTTTTCAGCCTGGCATCATTTATATTATGGTAGTGAAGTAGTGCCCAAATCAGGATTGGTACCTATTGTCCTGGTCCCTGAACTAACACAGATGATGAAAAAGCCCTTGAGAGATTACAGTCTATGGCCCCAATCTTGCAAACACTTAAACACATGCTTAACTTTGAGGACAAGTAGTCCCATGGAAGTCAATGGAACTATTTACCTGCTTAAAGTTAAGCACGTACATAAGTGTCTACTAGACTGGAGCCTAAAAAAGATACAAAAAACTAATGATACAAAAACAGATAAAGGGTTGGAGATAGGGGTACATAAGAACATAAGAATGGCCATACTGGGTCAGACCAATGATCCATCTAGCCCAATATTCTGTCTTCCGACAGTGTTCAATGCCAGGTGCTTCAGAGGGAATGAACAGAACAGGTAATCATCAAGTGATCCATGCCATCTCCCCATTCCCAACTTCTGGCAAAGAGCAATCCCTGCCTGTCTTGGCTAATAGCCATTGATAGACCTAACCTCCATGAACTTATCTAGTTCTTTTTTGAATCCCGCTATTGTCTTGGTATAACACACAAATAAACGAACATGGTGATGATTGACAAAGTGTGCTAGTGCAGGGATTTTTTGCATTTAATGTACATTGGGCCTTCTTCTCTTCTTACTTATACTGATACAATATCAAGAATAGATCTAGTCAAAAATGAAAAGAAAATTTGAGATAGATTGTAAAATCTTTCATTTTTGAAAATTTATTAATCTATTTTTTATCATTTTTAAAACAAAAAAATGTGGGGTGTTTTTGGTCAGCTTTGCCCCATAGTGATATTTCTTATTCAAAATTTCTTATTTTAAAAAGGACAAACAAAAAATTTCAATGGCAACCAAGAGATTTCTGGGAAACAAATATTTGAAAATTTCCAATCTGTTCAAAATCAGGAATAACTGCATTTAAGTCAATAGAGTTTTACTGATGTCAAATCAGTATAGAAAGGAAAAACAGAGCCATTATATGCAGCCAGGTGAGTGCAATTACAAACTACTATCCAAATTGGATGAGAGATTTGCATACTCCAGAGAGTAGTGTGATCCTCTCATTTGTATTAAATTATCAGAGATTGTTCAATAATCAGAAGGTTCTACAAATTTGTTGATCATTTTACTTTGCAGAAATAAATGTTTGCCCCTGCCTGGAATGCATGAGTTATTGCTGCCATTTAACTACTGTTGGCTATAAAGGGATGAGTCACTGAATTTGTTTAGCAAATTCATTAACAGGATAGCATGAAGGCAATGTAGTCTAGTGGTTACAGCTGGGGAATGGGCATCAGGAGGCCTGGATTCTAATCCTGTTCCATCTCATGTCTTTGGATAAATCATTTAATCTTTCTGTGCCTCAGTTCCTTCCCTTTCCCCCTCCTTCCCCCCTCCCCCGTAAAATGGGGTAATGATACTCACCTTTATAAAGTGCTTTGAGATCATTGGGTAACCGATGCTATGTAAATGCAGTGAATTGGCTTTTTTTATACCCAAGCATCCTGGAGTTGCATACTGTCTTGTTACCATCATGGAAGACCCAGGTTTTGTTGTGACCCTCAAAACCTGGTTGCTTCTCAAATCAGGAGACCTGCTAGAAGCCATGCTAGGGCTTAGCTCTAGATGTGCCTTTCCTTACTACCCTTCTCCTGCAGGCTGATCTATGAAATGACATTGAGGTCTCAAACCCTGCAGCAAGTCACTCACTCTGCCCATCCTTTACGTCAAGTTTGGGTGCTATAAAAAGATTATCCAGAATGATGGGAGGGAGATAAGGAAAACAAGAAAACTCTCAACCTCATTGTGACCAACTGGAAATATAGACAGCAGATTCCTGAAGTCTTTACCACAATACGCATAGAAAGGTACATGAATCAGCTATGAAAATAGTGAAAGCCACAAATTGACACTATTGTTAGTCACTTACCTGTTTGTTGGCTTTCAGCACTGCCCTCAGGGTTGCTATCTGCTCCCTTTTTGTACTCAGCAGGGACTTCAATTTCAGTATCTCTTCCATTAAGGCCTCCTTGTCCTTATCAATCATAGGCACCAGCTCACGTGCTGCTGCACGCTGGCGTGACAGCTGCAGTGACCGATCTACAGCCTTCTGCAGGTGCTTGATTTGGTCCCGTATTATGGCATTTAGGTTGTAGATATTCATCGGCTCTTTGCGTATGTCACTGGTGTCAGAGACAGGAGATGAAGGAGGGGCTGTGATGACAGGAGAAATTGTAGGTGTCTTGGTTGGACTTTGTTCTTTGCCAGCCTCGATGCTCTCTTTCGAAACCTGCTCAGTTGGGGTCCTGGCTTCTACTGGGGATGCTGTTCCTCTTCTGGTGAGCCGTGGAGACAGGAGCCCCCTAGGATCATCAGGTCCCTTCAGGCTCCCACTACGGGTGACTCTACTTTGCCTGTAATAGTCCAACATGACCCGATTTGGAGTTTCATTATTACACAGACATACATGGTGATAGAGCTGAGCCAGCTCCTCACTAAACGTTACCAGCTCGTCCTGGGCGGTGTTGAGGGTATTATGGTTTTCGTTCGCTACACTCGTCATCCTTTGCAACTCTTTTTCCATGTGAACCATTTTCTCGTAGCTTTCCTTAGTTGATTTTTCCAGGTTTGTCACCTGCTCATCGTACCTCTGGATCCTGCTCTCATACTTCACCTTTTCTTCGGTGTAATTTTCTACACATTTATTGTATTTCTCCTTTAAGGCCTTTATTTCAGCTTTAAGGTCGATCACTTCTGTAACGGCCACTTTGTATTTACACTCAAGGATCTCCAGGCCATTGATGTCGACTTCATAGTCGTGCGTTTCCTCCCCGGAGTCTTGGCCCTTCTCACAGTCTAGCTCTACTTTCATCTCCCTGTTGCTCTGCAGTCCCCTCATAGCATTGACGTGCTCTGTGAGCTTGTGGACCCGCTCATGTTGCTCAGTCAGAGCTCCCTTTGTGTGTTCTAGCTGTGTCTGGGACTCCTGAAGATTGGCCAGGAGAATAGCTTTTTCTCTCTCCACCTGGAATGATATAATAAAGAATATTAACATTTGAGAGAGGAATTAAACAAAGAGATTTAGACTCAAAGGCCATGAAGCCAGGAGGTACCCCAGCCATTGCCCTACTTTTTGGCCAGACCAAACCTGAGTGGTGCTGTGGCCATGTGCGGCAGGTCACAAAGAGACTCACTCAAGTTTGTCCTGGAGGCTGGCCTCCTCTCTGTCACGATGGAGGTGCTGCTGGGACAAACCTGAGTGGCACTGCAATCCTGTGCACCAGGTTGCAATGCCATTTGCTCAAATTGGGGGGAAGGGAGAGTTGAGGGGGTCATGGGCCAGGAGGGTCAAGCTGATAGTGGAGGGTGGAATGGTGGGAAGAGAATGGTCAGACGGGGAAGGGGGGGAAATCTATGTGTGTCCCTCCCCCACCACTTTAAATGGTGCTCTGCAGACCCTGTATAGGCCTGCTCTCAATCGTCATTTGCTTGTGTGCTGGTCAGTGCTATAGTAAAGCTACAGAGAATTGTATGATGAACTGCCATCTTTCAAAATGGCTGCCAATCTCCCATTCTTCTCAGTGAGACTGAAGCCACAAATGCCCTCAGTTGGTGGCCATTTTGAGAACTCTCTTTCCCCCTCCCACTTTCTCATTTTTCCTCAGTGTTTCCATCAAAAGCATTGTGAATAGCAGTTTCCCCCCAACTTCAAAACCTAGTTGAGGTTTTCAAAGCATTCAAGCCTTTAATTTTAAAATTAAATTGTAGCTAATATATAAATCTCCTAGAGTGTCGGAAAATCTCAACCCCCCACTATCATTTGCAGTAACCTAATGACAGGTGGTCATTATTTCTTATAATTAGTGCTTAATTAATAAAGAGCTACCTACTTCCTTAGTAATTCTGCTTAGCCATCTAAATTGTCAGTGATTGGTTTCTCACTAAATATCAGATTTATCCCAAAATATGTTCTCTGAATTTTAAACAGCCACCACACATTATTCAGCCTACCTCATGATATAATGCATCATAATGATATATATACATTTCTTCCCTAAGATTTCAGGAAAATCAAAGTTGTCTTTTTAAAAAAACCTTTTTAAAAAGCATTTCCCCCTCCACCCACCCACCCACCCACCGGCATCTCCCCAGCCAGTATTTGGGAGAGTCAAATCAGTCTCTGCAAAACTTATATGGGGAAAAAAGGCTTTTAAAGACTTTTTAACATTCTTTTTTTAATAATGCCATTAATGTTCATTCAGTATTCTGAAGTGCAATTCAGACTCCTAGTATCTTAGAACTAGGAATCCTGCATTTGCCAATGTAAAAGGCCAAATGCATGATAGATGGTTTATATGACTGCTTTTAAAACCTGGCCTCTATTTTTGTACCTGCAGTCAGCAGCAGACACTAAAATGTAGGTGGAAAAACAGAAGCCATTTTAAAGCCTCTTAATTCTTTTGTGTATAAGTGGAAGGGAGAAGATGGCTCTTTTTTTAACCCACTGAGAACTTAAGCAGAAAGATTGGGGCCAAACTTTATTACCATTTTCCTCATTTCTGTGTTACAACACAAACAGCACATCCACCTCCTTGGACAGACAGAACTGCATTTCTGTCAGCATTTAGTCCCCATTATAATTTACGTCAACTGAAGAGGTTAGTCAAATTCCATGGCTGTAGTGGGATCTTCTTCAGTCTAGTCTTGGGATCTGCCACTGTCTCAATTTTCCCCTATTAATCAGACTACACATTGAACGTGTTTTTGCTCTAACCTTCCCTTTTTGATTATCTGGTTTATTAAAAAAAATCAAGAGTTTAAAATAACACGGCGCTTCCTGTGAGCCTTCATAGCTGGCTCACACCCTTGGTTCATGGTTCCTAGTCCAATCCCTGATGAGACTTTCTTACTTGTAGGCTTCTGCTCCCTGAAAGTCTCTCTCTCTCTCTCTCAGCCTAGTTTTCACTGACCCTTCACAGGCTGTTTTTCCCACTCTTTAATGTAAAACTGGCATCCCAGCCCAGATCTGCTCTCTCTGGAATTTCTCTCCTGACTGAATTCAGGCTGCTATCATATCCCCTAGTAGGCCTGGTTCTTAGTCGCATGCTCCCTATCACATGACCCCTATTACTCATTCCATTCATCTGGCAAGGTGGGCTAAACCTGGCACAGATGAGGCTGACTACCAACCACCTTAAAGCGCCAGCTCTTCCTGTAACAATAACCATAGACTGAAAAGGTATGTGGATATTGTCACAAGAACTCAGCCTTAGAGGTAAGTGGTTCCATAGCATGAGCATTAGGAGAAGTTCTGGAATTCAGCAGTTAACAATGGATTCTATTGGTATAGAAATAAAGATGCCCACACGGGGCTCATTGTTAAATAACATTTTATCATTTGTTACAGGAAGTTGGCCCTACAGAGCCACAGTTTTCCAGTGACCATGACTGCTTAAACTAGCTAGAATTGACTCTTACCATATTATTGTTCAATGCAGACACCTTCTATGGTGAAGGAAATTAATGGGAATCTTTTTGATAACTTTGATGAACACAAGTCAGCTCTGGAAAAATTGTTTCTCTAGCAAAAGTTTAGACTGGCAAAATAAACAGAGAGTCTATATGGAAACGATAATCTTTTTACAGGTAGTACAGGGAAGATATTGTTAGAAGTAGTGTATTTGGAACCCAGATACTAACTGGAATACTAGGTGAATCATTTAAAGACATCTATGGAAGCAATATAAATGTATTCTAATAAGCAGTATAATACTAGGTGACATTAATATGTTACTGTGTGTTTCAGTGACTAATATATGCTTCTGCCTTTAAAAACAAAGCAAAAGTAAACTCCTGAATAATAATGACTTTCTGCTGTTTCTAAGTACAGCAATTGTATTTCACTTTCTAAAATCTGCCATGTTTTTATTTCCACCCACAGCAAACTTCTAGAAATAGGATGTTATATTTCAGTCTGATTTGGGGGTTTTGGGACAACTAAATTAGTAGTTTCACTAACTTCATCATTATCTAAAACAAAATTAAAAACAACCTGAATGAGCTGTAAATTTTTCATGCTGCATACTTCTCTGCAAGGATTTCAGTTTTGGGGGTATTTCCCCCCCCCCCCAGTATGTGTCAGTAATTTGCTTTGAACTATGGGAACCAAATTTTTCATTATTATTTACTTTGTTAACAAGAGAAGTTAGCAATGAACTGAGGGTGGGAAACATGAGGAACTTCTGAAAAGGAAACTTCCATTATGGAACTTGATATCTGGTATCATCTTCTTGATGTTAAAAGTAGTGAATCTGGAACCCATATACTAACTGGAATACTAGATGAGACATTTAAAGACACCTAAGGAATCAATATAAATATATTCTAATAAACCTCCCTTTGGAGGAAGTGGGAGGTGCACATACCAAACTTTGATATATGCCTTAATGAACATAACACCACAAGACTCCACTGAAGATAGCAAATCCTATTTTGCCGAAGCATTCCCAGCATGAACATATAATTGCCTATGTCCAACATCAAGAAATTTCCTGGAGGAACTCCTCGCAATTAATTTGTGTGACCCAAGGTGAACTCATGGGGCCCTAAATAGAAAGGACAGTTACTTTAAAAAAATTAAAAAGCACACATCAGCATGCTAAGGTAAACCTTTAAGCATCTATAGAAATAAGGTTAGTTTCCTTGCTGCATCTATTTAAAAAAAAATTCTTAACATGATTATCATGCCTAATAAGCCCAGGTGCTGTCTATGTTATACATAGTATCAAGTTGCTATGGCCAGACACATCAGCTGTGGACTCAACTAAGAAACCTGCCAGTGTATATATACTATTTGGAATACACTTATTAAAATTTGAAGAACAATATTAGGCTGGTCATTGTCTGTAGACTGATGACGTTACTGAGAATAGTTACCAAATGAATACTAACGTATTTTGTGTATACTTAGCCTCAAAAAACTAATTGTACAAAGATCCAGGCACCACTGTTTTCTTATGTCATAACCAAGATTTGGTAATTAAATAAGTAAAACAATAAGGACTCCAGCAAAATTTGATTTAACATATAGGTGCACATTGTTCCCCATTGATCACAATAAAGTGAGGTTCATTATATTCTCAATTTTACTTCTGTGCAGCTCTCATTTTTTTCATAAGTCTCCCTTTAGCAGAGACACATGCTTATAGGCCCAATCCTGGAAGGTGCCAATAACACTCAGTTCGCATTGAGATGATATGCTGTGCACCCCAAAGGAATTGCTTAACAGCTTCCATGACTGGACCCTTCGGCTGTGTTGCTTTGTATTGTTTCTTTCTGGGATGATGACAACAGTGATGTTGGTACCTTTTTTTTTAAACACTGGATCCCTTCCCAATCTTATGTTCTGAGATGCCTCCTGTGGGCATGGAGGAATGGAAAACAAACTGCTGGCATCATGCTCACCAGTGATATAAAGTGCATCAGCAGGGGATGATAATGTGGAATACACCATTGTGTTATGTCTCAAACACCAAGGGTTCTTAGGGTAAGTATTCAGCAAGAGGAACTTGCTGAGGCAAGACCAAGTAAACCTAGACCGTCCCTGACAGGTGTTTGTCTAACCTGTTCTTAAAAACCTCCAATGGCGAGGATTCCACATCCTCCTTTGAAAGTCTATTTCAGTGCTTCACTACTCTTAGAATTAGAAAGTTTTTCCTAATATCAAAACTATAAATGAGTCAGCTGCCCTGTTCCCTCTGGTGCCCTACTGCCTCTGCCCTGCCCTGCCCTTTGTTCTCCCTCCTCCAATCACCACCCTTATTGGGGTCTGGGTTTATTCAGACAAATAACTCAAAAGTAAAACTCGAAGTCCCCCAAAATCTATAAAGAGTTCCTTCATAGAGTCCTTTTTGAACCAGTTCTTAGGGGTGACAGCTTACAATAGTCCTGCTCAGAGCTGACTCCTCTGTAAACTTCCCAGAGTCAGCCCTCTCAAACACCTCTGTCAGCTCTCTTAGAAGGAACTAGCTGCCTGAGGTTCTATCCCTGCAACAGGTGTCTCTGGTTAGCTCATTTAGCAAGCCTGCTCCAGGCTTCAAGTCTCCTGAAGGCAGTTCCCTCACTCCCACTATACTGATACAGCTGTGCCGCTGTAACTTTTAAGTGTAGACTAGCCCTAATTCACTGTGTGTAAGAAACAAAGTTACTTGGGCTTGCAGACATAAGCCCATTCACTTGTGTTGATAAGAATCAAGAGTAGATGCCAAATTTAATTTGTCTGCATTTCTCTACATCCTGTCAGAAGGTACCAATGAAACCAAATTAACTTGTAGTTGCTAAATCCTTTTCATGTCTTGCAATTGCCTTCACATTATGTATGCAACTATACTCAATTGTTAGGAGATCAAAAAGCATGTATTTAGCATTTAAATGTGAAATTACTTGATAAAGACTTGGTGGCTATCACATTGTGTTTACAAGACTGAAGCCTTAGGACTGAAGCATTCAATCTTCAAAGCAAGGTCATCAGGACTGATCACAGACTATCTATTCTTCATCAGAGGAAGACACATGCGGACAGCTGAGACTGTTTTTCTAGGGAGGCACCTGTCAACCTGTTCTTTATGTTAAAGAGCTATAAATATAGATCCCGGGGACTGATCCAACACCTCTGATCTTTCTGGATGCTATCAGGTGGCTATTCCAGATGCAAGATAGATCTCCCCAAATCCACTTTGGGAACCCTGAGGAATTTATGAAAGGACTATAAGAGATTTATGGAGAATTAGCAGATGTTATACCTCTGCTAACAGCTGGACTCATAGATTCTGAACCAACTGAAATGTATTTTATCCACTTTGACCTTTTAATAACTCTTGTTTTTTTCTTAATTAATAAATCTTTAGTTTAGTTTACTAAGGATTGGCTTCTGGTGTTATTTTTGGTGAGATCCTGAAGTATCCAGTGACCTGGGGTGAGTGACTGGTCTTTTGGAACTGGAAGAACCTAATGTGTGGTTGTTTCGGTTTTAATTACCTTACATCATGAAGTCCAGTTTGTCTGGGTGGTGGTAAGGGGCTGGAATGCTAACGGGGCGGTACGTGACTCCTTGGTAAAACTAATATAGTGATCGAGGGATACTTTGTTACTGGCTTGGTAAATTCTAACTGTAGAATATACCACCAGTTTGGGTGTGTCTGTCCTGTTTTCTGACAGCCTTTCTTGAGTTTGGCATTTTTAGCTGTGACCCACGCTAGGCACCAAGACAGCCTTCTTCAGTGGTCTGGAACTACGCCTGTGCTCATGAGTTCTTGAAGGTCTATCATTATCTGGGAGTAGCAGCTTTGAGAAGACAGTGCTTAAAAGGCAACCTTCAGTTAATTGACTTGATTTTTAAATTATTGTATACATTATTGTTTTTGCTAGATCTGCAGCCCCTTGTGAGCCCTTCCCTCCTATGCTCCCCACACACATTTTAAGCACTGCTGGGTCCCTTTCTCCTCTCTTCCCCTTGTTTCTGCTCAATTCATGCCTTGCACATACCCCATTCTCTTGACTCAACTTTTCTATGAGATCTGGAAATTAGAAAATGTCTAAGCACAAAGCTAAGAGCAGAGAAAATACATGGTGGGGAATACGATCATGGACAAGTAAATCAGTCATTAGCATTAGAGTCTGGTGCAATCATGTGAAACTTTTTATGGTTTTTTAGGCTGAGCTCTTACCTGGACGAGTTGCTGCTTCAATTTCTGCATTTCTGATATGTTGAGCTCACTGAAGAGATCAGAGACTGGGTGCAGAGATTCCCCTTTCCTAACTGTGGGAGTCCGGTAATCTCCATTCAGTTTCACAAGAGGCCCATGGATGTGCCCATTCATTTTGTCATCATTATTAGGTTCACTCCCATCCTCCGCAAACTTTAATCCATTTACTGATATATTAATATGGTTACTATACATACTATCATTGAGGTTGATATACTGGGAGAGTTCCTTCCTCAGATTGTTCTTTTGCTCCCTTTCATTTTTTAAAGTCTCCAGGGCTTCCTCCAGCTGATGTTCAGCAATCTCCTTCAGTCGGATGGCATCTTCTAGCTGACTATTAAGCAACACTGTCTCCTCCTCAAATCGTTTAATCTCATGCTTTAAACCTTCATATTCAACCTGAATTAGATAAGACAAAGAACATTCATAATACTAAAACTTGGGTCTTAAAAACCTGCCATTTATTAGCCTGATTAAACTAAGCACTAAATAGCCAAAATTACTTAGATCAGGCATTGCCAGTAGCTGCAACGAGCATCATACTCAGAAAATTCATGAGGAAAGGTGTATTGCATGTACTCCCTTTTATTAGTTGTCTGTTTTATAGTGTACTGCACACATTTTCAAGAGGTGAGAATCAGTATCTCTTGGTGATTTATTAGGACACAAACTGTATTTCATGGAAGAATAGTCATTAACCTGAAAATACACTAGAAAGTACAGCTTTATCATTAGTTATCATCAGTAATGTTGGTGTATTATGCCATTGCATATAGACAACCATAGGTATTTCTAAGGCCTCTATCACCATGGTATCTAACTTCTTATCCAATGTAATCACTGCATGTCCAGTTCTTTATACTGTAGTTTTATGAACATTATTCAATAAGCTCTTATTTTTAAAATGAAAGGATAGACTAAATAACCCAACCTGTTTCAACTGCAAGATGTCCGAAAGTGGCAGCAATTTTAAAATTGACGTTGACTTTTGCCAATTCAAAAAATATAATAAAAGCAGTGTTCAAGCCAGGAATACAGAAGCCATTTTAGGGAACTGAAAACTGGTCTCCTGGTCCTGTAGCAGGCCACACTGAAATTCTTCCCTTGCTGAGCCGGTGTTGGCCACTCCAGTTTTCACTGACTGATAAATCTCTCGCCTCATAGAGCAGCCACCCTGCTCCAAATCCAGGCATCTGGATTATCACAGTACATGTGACAGTTTGTCTTAGGAAAATGGAAGATTCTTCTCCTAACTAACTACCATGTTATTAGAAAAGGAGAGAGAACTTCATCTCATCACAATGATAGCCACTCACTGCAGTGGAGAATGTGGAGAAGCCAGCTGCTATGCCAGAGATGGACAAAAATGCAGGACAGAAAAGAAGGACTACTTGGTTCAAGGCAGTTGACTTCCAGTGCTTTACAATTCACTTAGAAAATGAATCTGTTTGACACAGACTCAAAGGTTCACATCAACAGAGCCAAAGAGAGAAGCTAGTGAAAGTATTGGTTTAGATACTTTTGACATCTTGTTAAGGACCCAATCCTTCTTCCACTGAAATCAATAGTAAAACTCCTATTGACTTCAAAGGGAGTAGGTTTGGTTGCTACTCACATTGCTGTCATAATGACTAGCCATGAAGACAGAAGAAGATCTGCGTTCCTTGGCTCCCATTAGTATTCCAGCAACTCTGATCCTCGCCTCCACTATTATCTAAAAGAATTAGGAACTTACCTTACCAGTCCAGTTGTTTAGTTCCACTGTAGCTTGTTGGCAAGAAAGATTTGACATTTTTATCATTTTCCCTCCTTTCTTGTGGAAAATGTAATCCTGATCCTGCCAGTAGCTTTGAACATGTGATCCCCTTGCATCCACACACAGCCCCATTGGCTCATGAGTCTGCCTATGTGGAGCAGCTTCCAGGACTGGGACCATTAATAGTTCCTTCTTTCACCTTGTCTTGTCTTGATGGAGGCCGTAGCTCCAGGAAAGACAATTCTACACTGGGAGAGCCCTGGCTGCTGAATTGAAATTGGAAGGGTTCTTATGTTAGAATAAGCATCCTCCTAGTCAAGATACAGAAATGTGTTTGACAAGAATCATTAAGTAAGTGACACAGCAATTCTGGCACTCTCATTCTTTGTCAGTGATAAGCAAAGTGGCACAAAAATAAAGGATGTTTAATGAAAACAAAATAGGTTTAATACCTGGTATTTTTTTCACCAGAATAAAAAATATTAGAAGGAACTCTCAAACTTTATGGCCAAAAAAGACAGGCATTTATTTCACCCTTGTGTCACATAAGTGGTTTAAAAGGAGGGAGAGCTGGGAAAGGGAGAGGGGTGAGAGAAAGTTAAAAGTATTTTCCGGTACTACACCTGCCCCTGAATCCCCTGAACAGTTTATGTGGCTTTACCTAGTCATATTTTTAAATATATAGGAAAACTATTTCCCAATTTTCAAGTTTTTATATGTTCCTTATTACTGTGCAAAAGGCCTCCTCAAACAAATACAGTGACCATACAGTGTATACACAAAGTGCTGTTAAATACACAAAATATATTTTTCACTAATTCCTTTTCCATTTTCCAATGAGCTCCACTTGTAAAAATGGTAGCTTGAAATAGACAGTGGTATGATTTTTAATTTGATTATATTATTTTCATATTTTTAATTGTTAAAAACGCAAATTTTAAAATCAGATTAAATAGTGAAATAATGTCTTTGGATAGAAGATGAAGAAATTTGATTTTCAAATAAATGTTGAAAAATTCCCAAGTAAAGAAATTTTCAATTCAAACAATTTGGCAGACATTACTAGCTGCATCTTAGTGCATGGTTTGGAATGTTGTTTCATTTGGTAGCTACGCTAATATTTAAAAAGCAGAATTTGAATAAAAGAAAAGGAATTTTCCCAGAGCTATAGCAAGTTCCTTTTGGGCTTGGATATTCAGTGAACAGTTGAGGACTTTTATATGGGAGCTAGCTGACATCCAGTCTTTAGAATTTGAACCTTCAGGTTGCTCAGTGACATGACATCAATACAGCTCATGGAAGTTAGTGACTGATCATACTGGGAATTTTTTGAAAATCTGGAGGTTTGGGGTTTATTGTTGATTTTGAGATTTGGATTCAGGGGTCACAAATCTGTTTTGTTGTTGTTTTGTAGGCAAGTTAATCCTAAAAACACAAGCCCTATTCATAAAATCCAGTATATATAGTTTCTTAATTTTACACATAACATGAATTGTGTATAGCAGAAATTCTGATGAAAATCTGAGAGATTTGCACTATCTGTGAACAGTAGCTGATTTTTACATTGTCATTTTTCATGGATTCTTCTTCTTCCCAAGGTCAAAAAACATCTGATATGATGTATCAAAGACTACATAATACATGATTTTATAAATTAAAGTATATATAGGACTAATCTTTTATGAAATTTCATCTTGTAAATCAAAACTATTTTCTGAGTTACAAGAGCACCAAAAAAAAAAAAAAAGATTTGATACAAAAACACTGCTATTTTTTTTAAGTTAATCAATATACACCAAATATTTTATCCTCTTTGTAGAGCGCTGATATTCAGATTCATTAAGAGCAAGTGCTGTAAGAGATACAAACACTTATGAATAGATTCTCTTCTAGTGGAAACTATGACAGTCAATTAAGGGATCTAGTTTTCCCAAGATCTGTGCGAGTAAATCCCATGAAGCTAGTGAGAATCACACCTGAGCCTCAAAGGGGGAATACAGTGGCCTGGATAATACCTCTCTGATAAAGACAATCTGCTGGAAATTTAGTTTTAGAAATTTGTTAGTCTTGGTGTCTTAATATAAGGAAAGGAAACTATAAATCTCTTTCTTCATATCCCCTGTTGTGCTAACTTGGTGTTCTAAGGGTTTCAATCCTCACCATGCTAGGATGGGTAAAATATTAGAAATTGTTAGATGAAATAGTACTGCAAATCCTGACAGCAACAAGATGGGAGTTTGTTAACAAACTCGCACTAGAAACTGGCAATCTTGGATACTTGAGAAAAGCCCTAATTATCCCGTTGAACATGTTAGGACATAAAAAGAAATTGCATGTTATGGAGGCAGGAAGCAATTACAATCTGTTAGAAACGAAGAAATTGCCTTATAAAATGTAATCCACTGCTGGTATGGAATGTGTTTAAAAAAAGAAAAATACTGCCAGTTTAATTGAATTGCATATTTACTGATTGATCATGACAAGACAGCAGTTTTGACTGAGGAACAAATCCCTTTTGTTCAACTTCCAAGATAATAGTTTTCTTGATTATTTCATCAGCAATAAAATTTTCCCCAGAAAATGTTACATTTTTCAGAGTAAAATTTTAAATGTCATATATGTATAAGTGGGTCTAATTCTCCCTTCGACATCAGTGGGAGTTGTGCTCACGTATCCAGTGGAGACCAAACATGGATCCTGTTTACATCTGGTTGCAGTGGGGCTTTAACTTGTCAGGGCACTTCAGGGTGCATTTGGCACTCTAGTAAGATTTCCAGTGTGTTAGTTTGCCAATATTATTATTTTGCAATGAATGTTTAACAATAACCAGCAATATATGAAGAATCTCATACCATTTTAATTTAAGATAGGTCAAGTTATGCAGTTTTAAGTCTATCAGTGTCGTGTTTTTTTTAATTTAGCATCTAAAATCTCTTCTATGCTTACTTGGTTCTGTTTCAGTGTGGACACCAGTTTTTGCAGAGTGATATTTTCTTCTTCAAGCTCTGTGTAATCCTGAAGAAGTCTTGCCTCTCGGAACTTGTATTCTCGAATTTCATCTTTCATTCTTATTCTCTGCAGCTCTGCCATTTCATTATTCTGAAGGGGAGGAAAAAACCCAACCATATTACTATGTCATTCCCAGCAGCAGGAATGGTAAACATGGCCAAAACACATAAAAAGGGCAACAAACAAATAATCAAAATGATTTAACACTATGTGTAAAAACAGCACCACCACAACTTATATATTGTCATACCACAGTTTCTGTTATTTGTTATACAACTGGATGTGTACAAATGAGAGTATATGATATGGAAACGAACAAAATAGTTCCAAGGTTAATTTTCTATTTAAATTAAAAAAAAACAAAACTCCAGTGCTTTATCAACTCATTATTTTTATTTACTAGAAGCCTGAATGAAAGACTTTTACCTATTGTTTTTCACTAAAGGACACTACACTAAACTAATACAGCAGAACAATGAATAATGATGTCTGTCTTGCAAGGATAACTACTATTAACCAAGATGAAGTAATATAAGAACCAACTGCATATTTTGAAACCAAGTACAGGTATTGGTGAGCTGTACTATTCAGAGAAACTTGTTGTAAGGGATTATTCAAAGGATGGAAAAATCAGTTATTCAACAGATGTGGTCTTCTAATTTAGATGGAGTACAACTGCACCTAAAGTATTTCAGGATAACATGAGGCAGCTTATTAAGGCAGGGGGTTACTGATAAGGATGTTTTGCTATATGCATAAAGTTGTATAAGTCATTACAAAAATAACCCTCAGTTTTCTAGACAACAGTTTTCTAGATATATTTCAAGAACTGCCACCAAAAAGTTATTTGACTGCACCTAATTCTAAGCTTGACTCATATTTTGCATCTAGAAGCTGGGTTTCCTAATGTTATTCTTTGTGGGAGACTCAGATTCTGAAGTGAGCTTTAGTCTCTCTAAATCATCAGATATCAGAGGCTTGATTTTAATAGTACACCAGTGTAACCCCACTGTCTTCTATGGAGTTACGCCTGATTTATAATTAGGCTTGGAATAATTTGATTTTTATTGTATATTTTCAACAAATGTTGATTTCACCGTACGCAAACAAGTCGATGAGAACTATTTCCATCCATAAAAATTGAAATTTACAGATAGGCAAAGTAACAAATATGTTGCTTGACAACTTATTAGAGTTTGATTTAAGGGTACAATGTTGACAAATGATATTGTATTTTAGCAGTTATACAACTTTAACTTTTTGAATCTCAATGTTTACTGTCAATAAATAATTATCATCTAACCCACATAATTTCCTGCAACTCTGAAAATTTAAATTAATAAAAAATTGTGAAAATAAACATTAATATTATCTATTGAAATTACAAAAAAATAAAAATCAAATTCTGCCAAGCATATTTATAATGGAGTAGGTGACAGTGGAATCAGCAACAGATATGGCCTTTTGAGGTAAGAGTGCCCACCACTGCTCTGAATGACAACCCATTAATTCCTGATTAATGGCAGGAAGGACCATCAGTCACATCTTCCTGCCTCTGAGAGGAATGATGAGCACTATAGCAGCAGTGGTACCTGGGGGGCACGACTGAGTATTCTATAGTTACTAAGAAGAACTGCTACATTCATAATGATGGCTCTACTGTGGTGCCAGGGGGAGCACAAATAGAAAATAATAATATCTATTATTTCTCTGCAGAAGGAGAGCAATCACAGATATTCTATCTTTCTGAAAAGCTGATAATCTCTCTAAGAAACAGTAATTGGATTTAGTGACCTGTGAGTATCTGGCTGGTTATATACAGACTAATTCCTAGTACATAAGGGTGCAGTGGTAAGTGTTCTCAATTCTGAGTTGATTGGCAATACATTGATATTTAGTTTTGCATCTGGGTTAAACAAGTGTAAAATCCTAGAAGATAAAATTATAAATCTCTATAAAATATATTGATGCAACAAAAATTACAAAGGATAACAAACAAGCAGTTTATTAGACTAAGCCTTTTCATTACAAAAAATTAATGAAAACTCCTGGCACCCAATTAAGAAAAGTAAAGAAATTCAAGATCTTGAACTTGGAGCAAGACTTCACTTTAAAGATCCCAGATGGCAGAAGAGTCATGAGGCACCTGGGAAAACAAACCATTTAGATGTGTTCTTGCAGCATTCCCTGCTGATTAAGCCTCTGAGTTACAATGAGAATGTTATGCCACTTACAGGATAAATATACAATTAAAGAATTTGAGTTAGTTTAAGTTTGGTTGTGGAAATATATGTGTTGTAAAGAAAGACCCTGACTATCAAGCAGAAGGAAGACTTTGAAAATAGCGATTTATATGGCCAGAAGGAATGAAATAGGGAGGATGTCTGGTTCAAAGAATAACAAAGATAAGGAGAAGTTTCTAAAAAGGAGACCTTTGACCGATAGGGATGACTGCAGATGGTTTTAAATAAGGAAAAAGAAATCTGCCTTAAAAAGAGCCAACATAAACTTTCCCACCCCACATGCCAGTGTTATCTCAAAAATCAGGAGCTATGTAAACCAGGTACAAAAGAAAAAGGTTGTAAATCTTAACTGGATTAAGTTTAAGGGTAAATTGTCTCACACTGGTTTTTAGCTGAACTCAGTAATTGGCAATGGCATCATTTTTTGTTAAAGGGTATAAAAAAGTTATGAATTGGGGTTTTTTTGTTTTTTTTTGGTCAGACCATACCTGAATCATGCTGAAGCATGCCCGAATAAGACAAGTTTTCCCTAGGTCTAGGCTATTTTTATTAGCATGGTTACATAGGAAAGCTAATGTCTGCTCACATTATCTGATACAAAGCACAGTGAAGTAAATGAAAAGACTCCCATTGACTTCAATGGGCTTTGGATCAAGCCTATTATGCCAGTCTTTCATAAGAAACAAGAAATTTACAAAATACAATTTAAAAGAGCACACAACCAAAAAATAGGTTGGAGGTAAAAAATCTTAACTGGTAATTTATAACTGTTGTATCAAGTAAAGGTTAAAAAGGTTGAATGAACAGTTGATGAAATAAAATGAATGTTTTGACAAAAATATATAAAACTTACAAATTCTTTTATCCTATACTTAATTTTTAGAAAACCCATCACACACTCTGGGATACAGAAAAAAATAAACAAACCAGGCCCTGCAATCAGCTATTTTGATCAAAAGGAAGAGCTCTTAGAAAAAACAGAAAGGGGGGAAATGGCTAGGGATCTAAGGACCTGAGTAAAAATGCTTTTTATCAAGTTCTAATGCATTATTTCACTGATGCGCTTACAAGCTAATTTATTTTGGGAAAGACTCAGATTTACTGAATGTGTAATATCAAGGTATGGAACCAATTTTTTCCTAATACAACATACAGCAACTGTACAGGAAGCCTAAATGACCATCTTGCTTTAATTCATCTTAAAAAAAATAAAAGAATGCTCATTCCTTCCCCACACATAACTACTTCTCCTACACATTCTTGGAAGTATAAACAGAGCCATTTATAATATTTCTTCTCTCTTCCTCCTTTTATCCAGATATAAAGTGTTACTAAAGCTCTGTTTCATATTACATACGCTGTTTGCTCTGGTTAAAACAAAAAATGACAGCAAGGACAGAAGAACCAGCCAAAAATGATGTCTGCTAACAGTTCTGTCTGTGGTGTGACCTAAGTGTATATCCAAAGCATTGGGTGGAAGCAAGCCCATTACTCCATCATAGGAACCAACACCAACTCAGCATGTTATTTTGAAAAGATGATACAATATTTCACTAATATAAAACACAAATCTTGTTACTGAAAATGGCATAACTTTGTACTCTATGCTCCAAGCTCTCCCTTGGCACTGGCAAAGATCCAGCTGTTTCATTCTCAATACTGCACATAAAATGCTGTGCTTTACTAGTACAGCACAATGATTTATCAAGGCTAATCTAAAAACAATCCATGGATATTTTTTTCAAATTAGTACCCAGTATGAGCAAACGCTAGAAGAGATCTTTCAGTATAGTGTATAATGCGATGATATTTTCATTATTACACTATTTCTATGTGTTTTGCATTGGTGAAATAGTCTTTCATCTTTTCAAAATAACATACTGAGTTTGTATTTGGTTCCTGTCACAAGTACTATATTGCTTCCACCAAATATTCTGATTAAAGACAAAGGAAATATGTCCATCAATAATTGTGTTTATTTTTGTCAGCTTTTAAAAAAATATTTTGACCAAACAATACAGCATTATGGAGTATACAACATTCTCCTGCTACATAAGCAGGGGTGGGACCATGACGCAAGTTCCACATTTGGTCATCATATGAAGCCTCTTTAAGGTGTGTTTGAAATATACCAAAATACTTCTGTATGATATAAAACGGGTCAGTCAACAGGGCCCTTCTTGATTTTTAAGATGAGCCACTAGGGGGCAGTTCTAACCCAAATGATTCTATGATCAGGAACATAATTCATAATGAAACTTCACTTTTAATCATGTACTTAACATCAAAGTTCCAAGGGGTGGCAGCTGATCCATAAATTATTTGCAAGAGTTTATCCAAAACATTTTTATCACCTCCAGAGAAGATTTCCTTATGAAATACTGTATCTGTAAAAACTGAGTTAACCCGAGAGGTGGAGCTGAAGGTTCACAAGAAATGTTTTAATGCCTGGAGATTATTTTCAGTCCCAATCACCAGAGAAATTTGATGCAATGACTATAATACATGAGTGTCAAAAAGGAAAGACAGCCACCTATGAAACTAAAGAACACAACAGACTTCTTGTCAACATGGCATCAGACCGCGACACGTGTGCACTAATTATAAGTGAAATAAAGTCTTAGTCCTGATGCTGCATCAGGATCCGCTAGTGCCATCCCTGTATCCAGGCAGAGCCCTGTTGGCTAAGTGTGACTCTGCATGGGCACAGCCATCTACATTAGAGGATCCTGATGCAAGATCAAGGCCTGTAGCAGTAGGGAGCAGTTCCAGCAGTAGCAGCAGGTAGGGCAAGCCTTGGTAGTGCAACAAGGTGCCCCAGGGTAGAGCCCTGCCCGAGACTATGTTTTTAATTCTGCTCCCACCCCATCCCACTCTGCAATATCCACTCCCACTCCCACCTGCTTCCCGTTTTGCTTGCTGAATTTTTATCCTGCTCCCACGGGATTCCAGTCCCACTGCAGGGCTCTACACCAGAGCTCTGGCCAAACTAAAAGATCTCAATGCCACTGACCCTTGCCTCCAGGACATCATTGAATATCAGCGTGCACTTGGGGACTTAGTCAGCATTACCATAGTGACATGAGGAGATACAGAAGGATAATCAAAATCCCTGCACCCTGCAGCTACTAGTGGAAAAGGACGCTAGAAAACTGGCTGCTCTCTGCAAATAAAGTCTTGAAGAGGAATATTCCTGATTAGACAGGAATGTGGAAGATCATGTACTGTATTTTTCACTCGCACTATAAGGAGGCTCCCTCTGCAGTGTGTTTGAAACCAGGCTAGAAACAACTGTGCTGAAAAACAGCCAGGTGCCATGCTGGGAAGTCTCCACTATAGCCATTCCCACATTTTCTGCCTTTCCTTGATTATTATTTCTCCCCTTACTGCGGCCTCTAGGCTTTTCTGTTTACCAAGCCCAGATCTAAACAAACTGAAGGAACTATTTTGATCCAATTTTCAGCTGTTCCTCTTTTGCCCATTATCCCCTCCCTCCCTATTTCCCTATTGTCTATTCCCTTCTCCATTTATTATCAGTCTCTCTTCTTCACATACCTTACTAAATCAATTTTTTAAAAAGTTTATAGTCATGACATAGCTAACGTATGCAAGCTTGAATTCCCATTAAATGTCACTCTTATCTCCTCCCTCCACATTGCCTTTCACACTGTAAGGCTTGAGATTGTTTTCAGCTAACAATTTGTAAATCAAATCTCATGTAAATGGCTAACGAGCATACCTGAGCCTCAAGAACAATGGCTAGCGTAAACATCTGATGGCTCAGAAAGCCAGATGTCCTCTTAGTGATTCTAATTCCAATGAGAACAGCACATTTGCTTGTAGAATTTCTGTCTGTCTGCCACCTATCTGTAAGGATCCCCCGCTTCTTCTTCCACTCTACCCCCCACCGAGTGTAACCCTAGCATCCTTGATGTAAGTAAAGTGATTAAAAGTATCTCTGCATGTATGTAACGACCATTATCACTGTTGCTCTCTCCGGATGGGACAATGTCTGTATTTGTAAGTGACTAGATAAAGAATTTAAAATGTACTGTGTAATCGATCAGAAAGGGTTTATAATTGACCACTGTAACACCATGAAGTTGAAGCTGATTTATCAGACTTCCCGGTATCGTGAATAAACCTCTTCAGTATTGTCTGTGCTGCCTGATTCTTGGAGAAAGAATCCTTCGTGCTTTACAACACCCACCTTCATGTCTTGTCCCAGTCCCATGAACACTTATAGTGCTTGACTTTAAGAATATAATTCATCCCAAGCATATGCATAAGTCTATGCAGGATCAATACCTTAGGCTGTAAACTCTCAGGCAGGAGATTACTTTTGATTTACCTTCGTACAACACCTAGCACGCTGGGGCCCCTGATTGGGGCCTCTGGGTGTCAGTATAAAACAATAAAAACAATCAAACTATCATGACCAAATTAATGCAGAGAAAAAAGGCTTCTCCAGAGCTGGCTTTAGCCTTTTTGGGTGGGCTGCCCAGCAATTTTTTGCCACCTCCTCTACAAACACACCCAATTTCTGTCCACAAGTAAATGAAATGAAAACAGTGATTCTTACATTCTACCAGGTGGGGTCTGTTCACAAAGGGCTCATGCGAGCCCCCTGCTGCTCATCAGTTGAAGACACTGAAAGTGATCTGCTCCGAAAACCCATCTCAGTCGTAATTTGAAAGTGAGGTCTGCAAGGAACTTTTAGTGAATGCCAGCAGGGTCCACGTGGGCCAGTTAGTGCATCAGCTGCTAGTGCACACTAGGATTTACACCCCGTTGGTGTGGACTAATGCACTGTGTAGAGAAGCCCTCTGTTTCTCATGGTTCCATCACCAAATTCAGTGGTTTAGGCCAAGTTTTACATCAAGTTCAGGAGTGTATTCCAATCTGAAATTCAAGGATTGTGAATCCATGGGAAGCAAAATAAAAACAATGTTTGCATTGACTCCAGGGTTGGCCTTAGTGAAAATGAAGGCCTGGGAAAAACTTCTATTTTGGCATCCCTGACCCCTCTGGGCATGGCACCCCCACATTGCCCCTGGCCCCAATAGGCTCAACACCCCTCCAGATCCCGCTGCCTCCCCCAGTGCTTAATTTGTATTGAAAGAAGTGCCGGGTGCACCTGCCCCCCCCCCCCCTTTGCTCCTAACCCCTGCACTCCCCTCCTGCGCATCCAACCCTTGCACTGCCCCCTTCACCTCTAACCCTGCACCCCCTCCCGTGCATCCAACCCTTGCACCGCTTCCTGCACCCCCTCCCGTGCATCCAACCCTTGCACCGCCTCCTGCACCTCTAACCCTGCACCCCCTCCTGTGCCCCTCAAATGCTGCTCCTCCACACACTCCCAGGGGAGCTGTGAGGCAGGGAGAGAGGAACAATGTCAAGTGCTCACTGCATCCAGGTTACTTTCCCCACCTGGGCTGCATAAGGTGAAGGCAGAGAGCAGCAGCTTCTGATGCTCGCCTCATAGCACAGCCCAGGTGGGGAAAGCCACCTGGATGCATGGAGCGCTTGGTGTTGCTCCTCACTGGGGTGACCAGAGATTCCGATTTTATGGAAATAGTCCCGATATTCAGGGCTCTGTGTTATATAGGTGCCTATTAGCCCCCACCCCCTGTGCTGATTTTTCACACTTGCTATCTGGTCATCCTACTCCTTGCTCCCCCCATCACAGCCTGTTAGGGGGGCGTGGCGGAATGTTGATGGGGTATGCGCAGTATCTGTATGTAACCTTCCACTGGGAGGAAGCAGGAAGAAATCTGGGCGCCCCGCCCCCCCAGCATCGCTTCTGCGAGCTTGCTGTGCTCCCCTGGCAGCCAGCAGCATGCACCTCTGTGCTGCCACACAGCGCCCCCTGACCACAGCACCCTGGTGGTCGCCCAGGTGGCCCACCCCTCAGGCTGGCCCTGTAGGACCCACTGTTATGAAAAGAAGAAAAATGATAAATAGCTAGCATGATAGCAATTCTCATTCTTTTCCAATATGACACCCAGAAAATGTCAGCTTTCATCTTGAAACAAACACTTATGTGCCATAAAGTCCAACTGTTGTCTCAGTGACTAATTCTGTCACCAATTCTGTAAGGAAGAGAATTTCCCCCAAAGTGTATGTGTAATTCCAGTGCTTAAAATCTTCATATTCTTTCCTCACACACATGCTGCAAGACAAACCTAATGTACTGCAATCTATCTGATCTTGCATGCAGAGCACACATGCTTAGTTTTTCTATGACACCAGCAAGCTTTAGACAGGCACATTTGTTGATGTTAAGAAGATGGCAAGGACTCAGTGACCAATTCTTTTCTTCCCAGAACATTTGGCATTTTTGCTTTTGTCATTGTGTTTGAGTGACTTCAGTAATGAGTTATGAACAAAGATGAGATTCTTCTGCAATGGTAAACTACATCTTTTAGAGCTGAATTTTAAACAATTTTTTACTAATTATACCACACGTGGTAATTCATTAATATTAAGTGCTATGTGCAAGATTTAGTAAAACAAACGACCATTGTAGGTAATGTGAATTCCTTGATAACTGACAGTGAAAATATTTGTATTTAGACCATCTCTTGCATAACGTTGTTGGTTTGGGGTTTTTTTCTGCCAGGTCAGGATAAATTGGTTTTAAACATGGTTTGATTTTTTTGCTTTGACCTTTCTTTTATTCAATTTAAAATACAGATAACACCTCCAATACTCTTACTTTGTGTCTTAGAGCTATTGAAGATGACTTTTACAGTGACAATTTTCGATCTCAGCTTTTAAGGACTGATCAAGTGAGAAATATCAAGGTATACTGCATGAAACCAAAACCACATCCCAAACATAACACATTCTATGGAAACAGAATACAAGGGCTAATTACCGATGATATAATCAGCCTGAGAGCTATTCAGACATGAGATACATGGTAGCAGAACCCTACAATTAAGATAATAGTTTTAGAAGTCAAATAAGCACAGAATGTAGTTGCAAATAACAATACCCCTTCACCCTCAGACACTACATTTATCTGAAACTCAAAAACATTAGAAATGGGTGGGGAGGGGGGACAAGAGGGAACGGCGTTAAGATGATATTTGAAGCCACTTTTTCTCATTACTTTTGCTTGTATTAATCCTTTGAAAGCTTGAATTTAAAATTTGTTGCCTAAGATGTTTGTTTTGGCCAAGTATATTTAATTCTTTCCTTTGTTAAAAATACCCAAATATTTCACTGATATTTTTCTAAAGAGAATTATTGCAATCAGCCCAGCTTCCTAAGCAGCCCTACAGTAATTACCTTATATAGAAGCCCAGTGGTAAGTAACAACAATCTTCACTGAGGATGCCCAGAAATAGGTAAGTATTTAAAAAACAGCTCATTCTTTACACCAGGATAATACACTAACTAAATAATTAATAGTTAATATTTTAACGCATATAAATAGAGCTGGTTGGGAATTTTTTTATGAAACTTTTTTCAGGGGAAAAGGCAGATTGATTTAAACTCAATGTGATGCAGTGGCCAAAAGAGCTAATGCAATCCTGAGATGCATAAACAGGAGTATCTCGAGTAGCACTTGAGAAGTAATTTGACCTCTATATTTGACCCTGGTGCAACTGCTGCTGGAATACTGTGTCCATTTCTGGTGTCCACAATTCAGGAAGGATGTTGATAAATTGGAGAGGGCTCAGAGAAGAGTCACAAGAAGTATTACAGGATTAGAAAACACACCTTATAGTGATAGACTCTAAAAGCTCAATCTATTCAGTTTAACAAAGAGAAGGTTCAGGGATGACTTAATTAGAATCTAAAAGTATCTACATGAGGAACAAATATTCAATAAAGGGCTCTTCAATTTAGCAGAAAAAGGTCTAACACAATCCAATGGCTGAACGTTGAAGCGAGACAAATTCAGATTGGAAATAAGGTGTAAGTTTTTTAACACCAAGAGTAATTAACCATTGGAAACAACTTACCAAAGAGAAACTTACTGATAAGTTTTCTAAATAATGAGTGGATGTTTTTCTAAAAGATGTGGTCTAGGACAGTGTTTCCCAACCTTTTTGAGTGAAAGCCCCACTTATTAAGACTAGGTAAAACACGTGCCCCCCATCCTCTCCGCCCCACCCTCTCATAAACACAAACACATATAATGATAATAACAACACCACTAAATTACATAATAATAAAATACTCTTATCTGAGTAAGAAGCTATGCCTTCCCTAGAGCAGCCACCACCGCACACCCTGTGTGGCCCCGCCTCTTCCCATCCCTCATGGACTGAGGGTAATGGAGGCGGGCTCTAGCGGGTTGGCCAGGGCTGGTCCAGGCCCCCAACAGCTTCTCCGCTCCAGCCAGCATGGAGCTCGGAGGGGCTAAATGACCTCAATATCACTGAATCCTCATGGAACCATTGATGTAGGAATTGTTTTGGGGAAACCCAATTGCCTTTCTTATGCAGGAGCTCAGACTGGATGATCACAATGTTCCCTTCTGGCCTTGGAATCTATGAATATTAGGAATAGAACTGTACTAAGGTCTGTGAAGCTGATTCTTGTAAACTGATGTATTGTGAAATCAGCTCTCATCAGCATATATAGTAACAAAAATGTAAATTGCTTTATTGCTGTCATTACAAGTATGATTGCATAAGGTGTTTGTTTAACAAACAATCTCTGTTTGTCAGCCAGCATCCTATGCAATAAATACATAGTGCTCATATATATATAAATGTAATGATGTTTTTCTAGAACTATGAATTGTAGTCATGTTAAGCTCTTCCCAGGATGCTGTTTAACCAAGGTGAGATATGAAGTGTTGTATTTCAGTGTGAGGTACAGAGACATATCAGAGAAGGACAGGCCAAAACAACCAATTTTGTTGATGATTAGCTAATATGCTCTCTGTACCAAGCTAAGTTAGGGCAGCATGTCTCTAAATTTTGCTGACTTCTGGAAACCTATTCTCAAAACAAGATAAGAAACTGGTAAGAACTGGTGCATAAATCCTTGGGAATACTGTGGGATTTGGGAATCTTCTTTTGGTGTTGTAAACAAGGGTAGTT
This sequence comes from Emydura macquarii macquarii, assembly GCF_026122565.2. NCBI lineage: Eukaryota > Metazoa > Chordata > Testudines > Chelidae > Emydura > Emydura macquarii. The sequence continues at coordinate 7,303,303 of NW_027133667.1, forward strand.
TATGATGTGCAGAAGTGAGCCCCTAATTTCGGAACATATTGAATGCTGTGAGATGCTGTTTCCCAGATTGGTTTGGGACAATATGAACCCTTTCCTTTCTCTGTTGTGCTCTTGTGTGACTAATAAAGCTGATTAAGCCTGAGTTATCTAATGTCTCCTCAATAATCTAAATCGAACCCTAATATAACTAAGATAAAATATCAGTGAATAATTATCTAAATGCTCTCTTTTCAACTTGTATTCTAGTTTGTACTCTGTGATTTAATATTGCTAAAGAGTAACTGATTATATATTGTAAAATAAGAGCAGAACAAGCAGCCTGGTAAAGTGGCTGTCTATCTTTCCTTCTCAATTGCTCAACCTTCAATATCTTGACTCATGATGTGATTTCACCCATTCTTCAGTTGGTTTTCAATGCCAGACAGTAGCCAAACTTCTAACGTAAAGAAACCACTTTCAGGCTCCCTTTCTTTTTTTTTAAATGATGCATAAAGGGACAACCCAAAACCCCAAAAGCCATGAATGCTCTGGTCTCTGCAATGGCATTTCCCCAATGTTTTGTAAACCTGAGTGTCTTGAGTGTCTTCTGGCAATCAACTCTTTTTGATTAAAACTTCCAAACTCCATAATCTCACCAAGATCAAGCACCTGGGAAGAGATTTGGAAGTGAAGCAGAAACACTTCAGAGAAATAAGAAAGTGAACTTAAATATAACAGTTATTCTGGGCTGTTGGCCTACCAAGGGAGAGGGGCTGGGAAGAATGCTATCAAGGCCAGGCACTTAGGCTTTGTGTTCACTGGGAAAAAATATTTTAACACTATGACGCTTAGCTAGAAAGATTTAAGCCCTAGCAGGCTGAATGACTCAAACTCAACCTTTAAAAACATATTGAAAGGAAATACAAATGGTAATTAAAGCCATTCATTCTAAATAGCTAGAACTTTAAAGTTTAAACTTGTATTGTTATGAGTTTCAAAGTAAATAATGGCTATGTATGTCTGTATTTACCTATAATCTTGTTAGTGATGATCGATGTAACTAAATAGTTCCTGTTTCTCACTATATTCTGTTAATTTAGAAATCAAAAGATATTAACACTGAGATGAAACTTGAATGTCGTAATGTCTACAGCTATAAACTGGTTCACCCTGCTATTTCTCATGGAAGAAATAATACAGACTTTGCATATGGGTTGTCTATTGGACTATAAGCTGTGAAACTGATTCTAAAAGAACTTTCGCAACTCAGCTTACCATCTCTACTATGAAACTGACCTATGGACGTTATTCTCACCTGTACGTACAATGATCTTTTAACCAATACTCTCTTTTCTTTCTTTTTAAATAAGTATTAGTTTAGTTTATAAGAACTGGCTATAAGCACGTAGTTGGGTAAAATCTGAAATATTCAGTGACCTGGTTGGTAATGTGTCTGGTCCTTTGGGATTGATAGAACTTTTTTTATATGATGGACAAGATTTTCATTAATCCCCATCATATTTCACTTGGCTGCCTGGGTGAAAGCCAGAGGGCTGGATGGCTTTAAGGAAACTGTGTTTTGGCTTCTGGATAACCAGTAAGGTAATCAGAAGCAGTTTGTTGCTGGCGTGGTGAATCTAATTTTTAGAAATAACCACCAGATTTGGGAATTGCCAGTCCCATTCTTGGCAGTTTTCCCCTCATTAAGCCATCTCATCATGGCTCCCCTGGAGACCAAGGTCACAAACAAACATATATTAATTAACATGTATTAAAATCCTAATGTGGAAAAGGCAAGTTATAATTTTACCATGTTACTACATTAAAGAAAACCCTCAAAGGGAATCTCAGGTTTATTTCTACCAGCTAATACATGTTAAAATTAAAACTACTCTTGTCCACAGCAGTTAATATTAGTGTTGTTTATTGGTATTACCGTACTGCCTAGGCTCCCCAGTCATGAACCAGGATCCCATTGTGCTAGACGCAGAACAAAAAGATGTCCCTGTCCCAAAGAGTTTACAATCTAGCATTTGAGCATGTTAGGTAATATGCGTTAGCTAGTGTATTAAAATACACCTTTTTTCCTAGTATGGACATGACCTAGAAGTTTGTATGAACTAGGGAAAGTAATCAAGGTTAGCTAGGTGGTGGTTAACATGTCTTCGCTTAACCTGACCTTTTCCCTATTGTAGATGCAGACTAACACCTTTTACTTTAATATAACTAGTTGAGGTAAAGTATGCTAACTTGTATCTAACACTAGGGAAAAGACTGTGGTTAGGCCAGGGTGAGGGGACACCAGTTAGCTAATGCTGATTTAATCTCAGCCTCTTTCTAAGTTAGAAAAACCTTAAGAGTTTGATCCAAACCACTGAAGTCAATAGAACCCCCCCAAACATTGGCTTCACTGGGCTTTGTACCAGATCCCAAATTTCCGGTCATCATGGAAGTGGAATGAGTGGGTAAAAGAGAGTGTGCGGGGAGTGAACACTGTGCAGTCTTCGATGGCCAAAAGCATGGCCACACTCATGCAGGGAACTTGAAACAACAGGCTGGTCCAGACTGTGAGTGGTGCTCAAAGGACCCCTCCCTGGGAAAGGATTTGGAGACTGAGCTCCTTCTTACTGAACAGTGTAGTTTGAGTCACTCCAGCAGAGGTGATGATAATGATAAAGAGGGAGCACCTACTAGCGCTGTATGGTCCTTTGAAAACATTGATATGCCACAGCACTCATTTCAAACAGGATCTCTCCTTTGTTCTCACAGGTGAAAGGGGGCTGCTTTATATGGAACAGTGTCTATTAATATGGGCTTTCACAGATAAACAAAAGCCAGTGATGCAATTTTTCCTGCTTAGAATCTCAATTAGAATCTTGGATTTAGCAACAGAAGACAGCTTTGAAAGTGAATTGGAAATGGGAAACATAGCTTATGGGGGAGAGAATATTCTTAAAATGAAACATTTGTTTAAAGTATAAATTATATTTTAAACCCTTGTAATTAAATTAGCAACATTTAATTTATTAAAAAACCTTGGTTAATTGTAAAGTTTATAAAAGGAACTGTACTTTACTTTAATTAACAATGCTACCATAAAATACTCGTGGGTGTTCTGTATTTTCCTTACATTGGGACTATAGTAGTTAGAGATGTGAAAAAAGCTACTAAATCATGGAGCCCATCACCCTCCCAGGGAAGGACATAGAAGAAATAGCAATAATCAACTGGTACTAGTACAGTTGAAACACATTCCACCAATACTGGCAAATGAAAAATAGGTTGCACTGTTTGATTCTTGGTGCACCACAGGAGTGGGAATATGGAGAGGATATTTGAAGAATAAATTATGGTTACCTACCTTATTATTTAAATTTTACTTTACCTCCTTGTGTTGGGATCCATAAGAAATATGTTTACTTGTACCTAAAACATATATAGTCATATCCAGTATAATATGTTACAGGCCATTGAAGCCCAGTATGCATGAGGAGGATTTACAGGAGTGTATGTGTATATTCGAAAGTAATAAACTGAGAAGCTGGAGTTAAGGGCCTGACATTTCACTGTGCAAAAACAACTGATGAAAGGTGATGGCAGCCTGCCCGGAAATTGTGGGTGAAGGGCCAAGGCCTTAAAAGGCGAGCATAACAACAAGATGGGCAAAATGGGAAAGAATGGCCTTAAAAGGCAAACACAACAACCAGATGGATAATGTGACGGAATGGGCTATAAGGAAGGACTAAAACATCTGTACTTTCAAGTCTAACATCAAGCCAGAGCCCCGACTTTGAAGAGGTGTGTGGTGCCGGTTCCCCATGCCTTAAGACTGGAACGGACCCCAATTGGCCATCGGGACTTCATCCTATCTTCGGACTCTGGTGCAGTATATTTGTGGTGTAAATGTGGAGTGAGTGAGTTTTCATTGTAATCAATAAAGTTATTGGAGTATTATTTACCAACACTGTGTCCAGTGTTTGGCCTTTCTAGCCTTCTCCCCCATCCCATGGGGGTGCTGTCTACCATGAACCTAACACTTGGAGCCAACGTGTATGCATCATACTGTGTTATTAAATAATGCATTTTTACTTGAAGTGGGGGCAGAGGGAACAATGAGCATAATCTAATGATCTGAATATTGGGCAGGGAGCTAGGAATTCCTGCCTTTTAGTTCTAGCTGCAACGCTGACTCCTTCTATGTCCTCAGTCAAATCACTAAAGGCCACATTTTAAAAAATATTTAGGCACCTAAAATGCAGATAGGTGCCAAAATATCTTTTAAAACCCAGCCCCTAGTAGCTGAGGCCTATGTGCCTCAGTTTTCCCCTTAGTAAAATGAATAGAAATCCACTCCCATCGGAGTAAACAAGTATTAAGCTTCTCGACTTAAGTGCTTGGAAAGTGGCAAACATATATTAGCTAAACAATATCACCATCCTGTACAAAAAGTAAATATTATATATTTACTATTTTTTTAAAAAAATATTATTTTGTAAACAAAAGGTTTGAGCACAGATAAAATATTTCCCCACAGTCTGCTATTTCACATATGAATCAGATTAATGTTTGCCGTGGGACACAGACTGGTTAAATTATCTCTCTGAGCATATGGAGAGAAGAACATACGGCAGCACTAATAAAGTAGCAATAGGAATTGCAATAATACTAGTACGAGTACCCAGCTGATCTGAACTGAGAAAGTGATTCATCTGTGCAAGAGAACGTTATGTGGCTAGCATGGAAAAATGCTGGTATGGGGTCTTCTTTTTTTCTGAAATGGAAGATTGTGTGATATTTAGAAAACAGCATCAAATAATGTTTCCTGACACTTCCAAGAGTAAATCCATATAGCAATACAGCACCTCCCCACTAACAAAAACAAGCAAACCTCAGCATCACAGGAACAGAGCAGTAAGAAGAAGAACATCTGTTGTAAGATAAGAACCAGTGAATAGTCAGTAGGAGTAAGAACAGAGCTAGGAGCCAACCAGATAAAAGTAACTTTTGGCAGAATAGTAAAAGTGTATTAATTTAGGTTAGTTATTGTGATTTATGCATGAGAATGTTTTAATTAGGAGTTTAGAACAGAATTATATAAATATGGACATAGATGAGATAACTTGGTAAATTGAGTCTGCACAAAGTTATGGAACAGAAGATAAAAGGTAGCAGAGACCAGAGTTTTGAAGGGAATCACCCTGTCCCCAAGGAAAGTAATTTGACCATTTACTTTTCTTGCCTGAGAGACAAGATGGGTGAGGTAGAGAGACAAGATGGGGGAGGTAATATCTTTTATTGGACCAACTTCTGTTGGTAAGAGAGAAGCTTTGACGCTTATACAGAGCTCTTCTTCAGGTCTGGGAAACTTACTCAGACCCTGTCTACACTAGGAGACTTTTGTCGACAAAACAATCCTGGTGTACACACTGCAACCACCCTTTTGTCGACAAAATTGCCCTGTTTTGTCGACAGAATAAAACCACCTTGACAAAAGGTGTAGGGCTTCTGTTAGCAGAGGTGGGGCGACACAGTGTCAGTGAAGACACTGTGTCCCCTTAGAGCGGTGGAGGGGCCATCATACTTGTCAATTTCATTGTTCTACTAGAGCAGTGAAATTGACAAGTTGGAGGGTGGGGAGGCTCTGGCTGCGGGTTGCAGGCAACTGCCGCCTGAATGCGAACCTGGGCAACCCGGGCTCTCAGCCAGGGCAAGCCATGGGCGGCTGCCACCCCGGAACACTGGCAGGCCATGGGCAGGCTTGCAGCTGGTCGGTTTTACTTTAGATCGACTTTCACCCACCGAATTTTAGAAGTCGCAGGAGCGTGATCACACCATGCTCCTTGCGCCGGTCTCTTGCGTCCCCACTCACCACGCTTGGGTCGACATTCAAAGAAGTGCACCGTGGATAGCTATCCCACAGTGCAACTAGCCGCAGAGGCTTTTTGGAAGCTTGTCGGCATCCCATGATGCAACGTACTCCGTTCCCCTTCCTTCTTGTCCCAAACAAACTGCAAATGCTTTTTCGTGCTGTTTTTCTATGCTGTACGCACGCCGTTGCCGGAAAGACATGGAGCCCGCTCAGCTCTGCACTATCGTGAGCATCACAAATACCTCACAGTTTATCCTGCAGTATTTTCAAAGACAAGAGAGGAGCCGCAGCACAGAAAATAGCGATGTTACTGAAACTGCCCTGCTTCAAGCCATAGAGCAAAATAATTCCTGTTTGCTGCACGCTCTCACAAGTCATCTTCAGTCCGTGGAGCGCCAGTTCTGGTCCCAGGAAACAAGCACAGATTGGTGGGATCGCATCATTATGAAGGTGTGGGATGATGAGCAGTGGCTGCAGAACTTTCGTATGCGAAAGGCCACTTTCTGTGAAATTTCTACGAAGCTATCCCCAGCCCTGAAGCGTGTGAATACTCACTTGAGGGAATACTCACAGCTCTGACAGTAGAGAAGTGAGTGGAAGCTGGCAATCCCAGGCTGCTACTGGTCAGTTGAGAATCAATTCGGAGTCAGTAAATCCACCGTTCAAGCTGCTGTGATGAAAGTGTTCAGGGCCATCAATAGGCTTCTGCTAAGAAGGGTAGTGACTTTGGGAAACGTGCAGGACATAGTGGATGGGTTTGCCGTAATGGGGTTTCCAAACTGTGGGGGGGGCAATAGATGGCACGCATATCCCTATCCTAAAACCTGAACAACCTTGCCACAGAGTACATAAACCAGAAGGGATACTTCTCAATGGCGTTGCAGTCCCCTTTGGATCACAGGGGACGTTTCACCAACATCAATGTGGGGTGGTCTGGAAAGGTGCATGATGCACACACAGCTTTCGGAACTCAGATCTGTTCAATAAGATGCAGACGGGCACTTTCTTCCCTGACCAAAAAGTAAACATTGGGGATATGGAAATGCCAATAGTGATCCTGGGGGATCCTGCCTACCTCTTGCTCCCCTGGCTAATGAAGCCCTACACCAGGCACGTGGATCAACAAGAAGGAGCATTTCAATAACAGGCTCAGCAAGTGCAGAATGTGGTGGAATGTGCATTTGGCCATTTAAAAGCCAGATGGAGATGTCTGCTTATTAGGCTTGACCTCAGTGAAAAGAACATCCCATCAGTTATATCTGTGTGCTGTGTGCTCCATAATTTGTGTGAAACGAAGGGCGGGAAATTTCCCCTAGGGTTGCGTCATGGAGGCTGATAGGCTGGCTGCAAATTTTGAGCAGACAGATTCCAGCACTACGCTCAGAGCCAACTGTGGAGCGCTTCGGCTTCAGGAAGCATTGAAAAACCAGTTTTGCAATGAACTGCAGTAATGTACGTCTGTGCTGTGCCTTTATTTCCCATCCCCTTCTTCCCCCACTCTAGTAGCCCCCTCCCCTTCTCTCCCTATCCAAGCTATGAATTAATAAAGACAGCTGTTTTTTAATGCTACAAAGTTTCATTTGTGACCCATTTTAATGGGGGGAAAGGACGACAATTTAACATTGTAAAGTGTCATTGTGCAAGCAACTGTGGTTGTGTGCAGTTCTTATAGGGGCTGTTGCGTCCTTCTGCTCACCTCCACCAGTGTGGAGTGCAGCACGTACTGCACCTTGTTCAGTCTCCTCCTTGGGGGTGGGGGCAGATGATAAAGTGGTAGGCAGTGGAGAGTTTTGGAGGGGCTGCAGAGGGCATCTGTCCTGCTGCTGCTCTTCCTGGAGCTCTACCAGATGCCTCAACATGTCGGGCTGATCCCTCATAATACGCAACATCTCCTGTTGCATATCACTCTCCTGCTCCTGTGCAGATCTTCTGTGTCTAGTTTTTCAGACAAGGACATCCTCCAGGCTCTGAGCTCTGTGTCAGCAGCCGTGGAAGCGTTCTTTAGTTCGCTGAACATGTCATCCTGCGGGAGGTTTTTCTACTTCCTAATCTGGGAAAGTTTTTCAGCTGGAGTTTGGCGGGGGAGGGGGGGGGGAGCGGGGCGGTTGAAGGCTGAGGTGTCTTCTGTAAGATAAGTGCAAAGCACAAAGTTGCTATTGTTAGCTGACCCAAAGTAGTAAAGGAAATGTTACAATATAAAAAGAACTCATGTTCATGTTCACAAGGCTAAGCCAGACCCGCATTCCATTCTGTACATCTCAGAAGGGTCGGACTGGCATTACAGATATGGTAAGCAAGTGGCCGTTGCATCTTTTATAGAGAAGCTTCATTAGCATTAAAATCCACAATCCACACTTGAGCAAGGAGAGGGATCACTGGGTTCCCCTGTAACATGACAAAGACCAGTTTGGGAGAAGGTGGGCAGAACAGATTAGAGGACACCGTGGGTGAATTGTAGCGGCAGAAAACATAGGACAACCAGTGTCCCGACCCATAATGCCCATTGCAACAGTACTAGGAATAGCCTTGGGGAGGTGCCCAGGAACCCCATTCACGGCAGAGGAATAAAATGGAGTGACTGTTTTGGTCGGGTACTTTAAACTTGTACCATCTTCCCTAGATGATCACGTGTGATATCAGTCTCCTGAGGGTAACGCAGGTGGAAAGGGAAGATTTGCTGTAAGCATCGGGGTGCAGGCCTGGCCCTTATGCTGCTATGCTGTGTTCCGCGATGATGCCTGCTCAGTTAATAGCAGAGTGGTGGAGAAAAGTATCCAACCATGGTGGAAGAAATAAGGCTGCCCTCCCCAGAAACTTTCTGCAAAGGATTACAGATTACCTACATGAAAGTTTCCTTGAGATATCAGAGAGGTTTCTTGGAGCGTACCTTTGCACATAAATAGTCTGTTCCAGGAGTAACCCTCCACTAAAGTTTGCCACCACCCAGTAAGACCTTCTCCACAAAAACACAAACTCCTTTTAAGAAGCTGGTCTGTGGACATAACCGCAAAAAGACATTTGCCACACACACTCACCAGATGTGTCTTCCTCTGCATCTCGATCACTCCTGCTGTCTTGTGTGTGACTGGACTGCTCTGTGGTAACAAACAGGTCCTGGCTCTCAGGGAGAATGGATACCCCACTCTCCTGCACCCTGCTCTCCTCATCCTCAGAGTCCTCCTCATTTGTCCTGGACTGGGATTATTTAGAGGTATTGAAGCTGCGTGGCGGCACAGTGGTGGGGTCACCACCGAGAATTACATGCAGCTCCTCGTAAAAGTGGCATGTTTTGGGCGAAGAGTCAGAACAGCTGTTAGCTTCCCTAGTTTTCTGATCTGCCTGCCTCAGCTCTTTGATCTTAACGCAGCACTGCTGCGCGTCCCTGTTGTGCCCCTTCTCCAACATGCTGTGAGATATCTTCTCGTAGATATCTACATTTCTTTTGCTGGCTCAGGGCTGAGCCAGAACAGACTCTTTGCCCCACAGACCGATGAGATCCATGAAATACATGTCTTGAAAAATTATTTTCCAAGGATGAATTAAACTAGAGGCAGAATTGTTTCAAAATGGGATTTTTTCAAATTTTGCACAATGCCTCAGTATCTCTTTAAATAAACTAGGTTGATTATTTTTTAAATCGATCCTTGTACTTAAAAGTTTCTGAAAATGCAGGCTTCCTGCACTAACTTAATTGCTGTTCTTTAGCTAGGCAAGGATGCTTGCACTAACGTACTTAACTGTTGTTTAGATCAATAGGAGCTGCAATGGAGTTGAAAACAACTTCTTGGGGAATTCAGGATTAACATCACTACTGCACTATGCTGAAAGGCCAAGGTAATGCTTCAGTGTTTGTTGTGTCACTTGTTACTTTTAAGAAAATTAGCTTTACTGGAATTTCCGCTAACAATAAAGACTTAATTTTAAAAAAAAAAAAAATCAATCTGTATTCTGGGCAAGACGGAAGTTTTGTTTCTAAAACAAATTGAAAGGAAAAACTGTCAATTTCACTTAAAATATCCATCACACAAATTTACTTTTTTTCAATCCCTGTTTTGAACAATAATAGGTTATCGACGCTGCATGAATTGCACCATAGAAACACAGGGTTATGAAAAACAAAAAATTGGAATCCACCTGGAGAATACAGACTCCATCTCCGTATTTGTAGAGTAGGCTACAATAAATCATTGTTAAAAGTTAAAACCAATCTCAATGAAGTAATAAAACTTCCTAATAGATTACAGGAGACTGAATGAAGTGACTAATAGGTAGAGACAGCACATTCCTTTATGTGCTGGCACTTGATGGGCCCTGAGTTACGTGCTTTGGGTAACGGAAGTGATACGCATTCATTATATTACAAAACTTTCACTCCCCATATTACTACACTCTGGAATAGCATCACTGTTGGGCCTGAAGATATGCTTTGTTCCTCTGACTACTGCAATGCTAGCTTTAAAAAAACTGGATCCTTTGAGACAAAAGACTAGAGAGGAGCTCTACCAACCAGTGGCATAACTAAGAGGGACATGTTCCTGAATCTTAAGAGTATGGCATAACAAGTTATCATTAAACAGAAGTGATTAAATACATGGAATGAAAAACCAGGCAAGCCTGTGGCTATTGTGGTCTTCTTTGCTAAAGCCTCCTTAACCTTCTCACTGCTGGCAACCTCTGTGCCACAGTGGATCCCAGTGTTATTATTTTTAAATTGTCCCTGCTCCATTGGAAAGTTGTCACTTCTCATAGATTCATTCATAAAGTTTAAGGTAGTGGTCCCCAAACTTTTTATCCTCCACCCCCTGCTGGGGCTGGAAGCAGGACCACAGTTATGGCCGGGAGCTGCAGCTGGGAGTGGCACCACGGTCCAGGGGCTGTGGTCGGGGTTGGGGGCCAAAGCTGGGAGCAGAGCCGCTGGTTGCTGACCAGCTTGGCTAACAGCCACTGACGGAATTATCCTCCATGAAATTATCTAGTTCTTTTTTTAACCCTGTTATAGTTTGGCCTTCACAACATCCAATATTTAATATTGATCCAACTAATGTTGGTGGCATGGTTCAATTTCTTGATATTAGCACATTTCATTTATTCTTAACATTAAAAAGTTTCTGTGAGCTTAGAGAAAATGACTTTTTATTTGCTTATATTTGGCTTGAATAAATACAGATTCACAGATCCTAGCATGCAATTTTATTGTCTTATATGACAGGGATAAATCATGCATGCAAATTGTGTAACCAGGTCTTGAAATGGGCTACAAATGCAATAAAAAATAAGGTATTCAAAAGTTTAACAAATGGAGGGGGGTGCTGAAGACACCCCTGAACTGGGGTGCTATTTGGTTTAGGACCGGCCCTGATCATATCTCCTCTGAGACATCTCTTTTCCAAACTGAAAAATCCCAGTCTTTTACTCTCTCTTCATATGGAAGCTGTTCTATGCCCTCAATCAATTGTATTACCCTTCCCTGCTTCCCTTCCTTTTCCAATTCTAACATAACTTTTTTGAGATGGGGTAACCAGCACTGCATGCAGTATTCAAGGTGTGGGCATACCATGGATTTATATAGTGGCATTATGAAGTCACCACTCAGTCTTCTTTGATAAACAGATTGAGCTCTTTACATCTCTCACTGCCTCTCATTTTCTTCAGCCCTCCAATCATTTTGGGGTTCTTTTCTGCACCCTCTCCAATTTTTAAAATGTGGACACCAGAACTGTATCCACTATGCTAGTACATCTACTGCAGTGTTGGTATTATCAGTGCTTAATACAGAGGTATACATCTCTCTATTCTTACCTGCTATTCCAGGGTTGTCAAACTCGCTCACAGTGAGGGGCCAAAATCGCAAAACCTCTACTTTGAAGGGGCCATACAATGCTCTCCACCGAATATTTCAGCCACTCTGCCCATTTTCGGCGGCACAGCACCAGTACATTTCAGCGCCCCCCTTTCCCTGTGGGGACACTGACATTGCCACTTTAAGAAATTTCTAGGAGTGATACCCGCCGCCGAAAAACTGACGAGTTCCCATTTTCGGCGGCAGGCTGCTGCAGCGAAAGGTATTGCCACTTTAAGACGCTGGCCGCACAATTCTCTTAAAGTGGCAATCCAGACTTTCGGCGGCTCCACTGCTCACTTTCGGCGGCCGGGATCAAAGAGCTTCGCGGGCCACATAAAAAGGGTTCGCGGGCCAAATGCGGCCCGCGGGCCGTATGTTTGACACCCCTGTGCTATTCCCTGTTTATACATCCAAGGAACTCATTGGCCCTTTTTGCCAGAGCATCGCACTGGGCACTCATGTTGAGTTGCTTCTTCACTATGACTCCTAAATCCTTTTCAAAGTAACTGCTTTCCAGGACACAGCCCCCATTCTGTAGGTATGGCCTGCACTCCTTATTCCTAGAATCTGGCTGTATTCAAACACATTTTGTTTGAATCAACCCAGCGTACTAAGCAATTCAGATGGCTCTGTATGGCAGCTCTGTCATCATTATTGTTTACCATTCCACCAGCCATTGTGGAATCTGCAAATTTTATTCAGCAATGAATTTATATTTCCTTCCAGGTCATAGATGAAAAAAATCGAATAGTGTTGAGCTGAATACCGATCTTTACAGAACTGCACTAGAAACACCCTCATTTGATGAAGATTCCCCATTGACAACTAGTTTCTGAGTGCTGTCATTTAGCCTGTTCTTAATCCATCTAATATGTGTGCTTTGTTGATATTATATAGTGGTCATTTTTTAATCATGAGGTACCTGTGAGGATCGTGTCTCTTTGAGAGTGTCTGTGACTCATCTCTCTCTCTCTCTCTCCTTGGCAGCTCTTATAAATTTACACATTGACCCTAAGAAGTTCAGTTAAGTTGGAGCAGCTCTACCTCCAAGTTAGATAAGCTGTTACAGGCTGGGTGTTAACTTCAATAAAGAAACATCTTCCTAAAAAAATGGCTTCTATCTTCTTCATCAGATTCCAATACAAACATGGTACCAGGAATGGGGTTGGATATAAGTGATCAGATCTCGTGGCATGAACACTGAAAAAATAAGTAAAAATGGAGCAACTAAGGGCTCCAGTGGAGATTAAATCCTCCAGTCATGTGGCTGACAACCTGGAAGGCATTTGAGCAGCAGTTCAGCCTTTACGTGTGGGTGAGTGGAACCACTGAGGATCCAAGTGAGCAAATATATGTAGGGGGCTAAAGTGCTGGAAGTCTATAATAATCCACAGTTGAGACAAGCAGAGCAGACTGATTCTGAGACAGTGCTCCTAAAGAAACTAAGTGTACATCTGCTGCACCAAGAGGAGAATCACATCAGGGCAAGCAACAGTGAAGAAGAACTTTTCATAGGAATTTTGCAAGAAGCAGCAGCATCAAATGACTGGACTATTACATCAGAAACAACTGGAATCCCTGTGACTTTTAAACTGGACAATGGGATACCAGACTTGATTATAAAAAACTTGGGGAAGCAAACATTCACAGCAAGCAGATAAAGCTTAGCACCTGGCAGCGTGAAGCTGATTCCTACTGTTGGTGAATGTGAGCTGGAGGCAATGGTACTGGAACAATTTTTATAGTGTGGATGCTGACGGTGGAAACCATGCAATTGGGTAGTTATTACTATTTCAAGCCAGGGGATTTGGCAGCATCACTAGTACCAGCACATATGTCCGAGGTAAAGGTGAAAACTATCAATGAAAAGATTAAGTTTGTGATTGTGCCAGGGGAAAGGAAGCAGGTACTGGGGCTTATACTAGGGCTAAAAATGTGTCAGGCATTAATCTTTGTTTGGAAAGTATATGCCAGGAAGGAGCAGGGGCAAATAAAAATTGAAGATAAGTTTCATGCTGTCTTTGAGGAGACTGGGAAACTGACCACAGAGTATTAAATTGAGTTGTCAAAGAGTAGTAATTCCATGATACATGCTCCTAGGAATGTTCCTCTGGCTCTAAGAAAAAATATTAAAAAGGAACTAGATAAATTGGTTGTTTGAGGCATTACTGAGAGAGTGGAGGAACCCGAAGAGCGGGTCCACTGTCTAGTTATGGAGCCCTTCTCCTATGCCTAGACCCAAAGGAAATCAACAAACAGAAAATTTTCCATTTTTATTATTCCCACAAGGGAAGAAACTTGGAGAGAAACGGCATGGACTAAATATTTTTCCGCATTAGATGCCTCAGCTGGGTTTTGGCAGGTTCTGCTAGCGAAAACCAGCATGTGTTTGTGCACATTTACACACAATAAAGGAGTTTCTGCTGCTGTGGATTGCCTTTTGGCTTGTGCTCAGCCTCAGAAGTGTTTCACATAATTATACGACAAAAATTTGGTGGCATTCAAAGTATCAAAATATATATTGATGATGTTTTACTACGGAGATGTACATAGGAGGAACGTGACCAGAAACTAAGAAAGCTCTAGAAAGGGCTCACTCAGCAGGGTTAAAATTAAATAAACAAAAGTGTAAATTTAGAGTTGGAGAAATAAGAGCAGCGGGGGCAAAAATAACTAACTTGTTTTGAGACTGAGCTTGATAAATTTATGGAGGTGACGGTATGAGGAGGTTGCCTACAGTGGCATATGGCCCATGAGCACCTGCTACTAGCAAATACCTCCAACAGCTGGAGATAAGACACTTGAATGGGAGGCCCTGAGTTACCACAGAGAATTCTTTCCCAAGTGTCTGACTGGCAGATCTCACCTACATGCTCAAAGACTAACTGATCACTATATTTGGGGTCAGGAAGGAATTTTCCCCCAAGTCAGATTGGCAGAGACCCTGGGACAGGATTGCCTTCCTCTGCAGCGTGGGGCATGGGTCACTTGCTTGTTTGGACTAGAGTAAATGGTGGATTCTCTGTAACTTGGAAGTCTTTAAATCAAGATTTCAGGACTTCAATAACTCAGCTAGAGGTGATGGGCCTATTACAAAAGTGGGTTGGTGAGGTTCTGGGGCCTTCAATGTGCAGGACATTAGACTGATAATCATGATGGTCCCCTCTGGTCTTAAAAATCCAAGACATACACACAGGCCAGAGCAGGCTAAAGGCGATTACCTATATGACATCTCTGATAGATAAAGAAGGAATACAAAAGTTCATGGCCGTGATAAACATTGTGGGGAAATTTGTACCTAATTTGGCTGCTAAAGCCAGCAACCTAAGAACATTACTGTGAAAAAATAATCAATGGATTTAGGAGGCACATCACGAAGAGGAATTAATAAAAGAGGCTCCAGTACTTAGATTCTGTGAGAGCAAATATCAGGCTAAACTGTCAACAGATGCTTCTAGGGAGGGCGGTGGGGCAGCACTTCTTTAAAGGTATGGTGAGCACTGGAGGCCTGCACCATAGGCTTCCAGAGCTTTGACTAAACCTGAGTGTCAGTACGTTCAAACTGAGAAAGAGGCTTTGGCTCTAGTGCATGATGTGACGCTGTCTGGATTGGGGTGACTATTATTTAACACCTATATGACAAAATTGCAATGATTCTTATGAGATGTGCCATGTCAGGTATACTTTGCTAAGTATGATAATATTGTTTGTGTATGTATCATCTTTGTATTGTAATTTATGGATGTGTGTGATAGATCTGTATCCAAAAACTTGCGCTGTGCTATTGGGTTACATCCCCCAGGCAGATTAGTGTCAGCTTTGATGACTCAGAGGGTCATCACCTATAGAGTGATCCCAAGGACAGAAACCAGGGCTGCACCTAGGAGTCATCAGGACATGTAGGGATATGCCTGTGGTCAGGGGGACTGCAAGTGCTTTTCCCTGCCCATGTGCTGTGAGCTTGCGTTTGAAATAAGACACATGGCAGACCATAGACTACAAAATGCAGCAGCACCAACTCCATCTTGTCTTCATTCCTGCTTCCTATCTTTGGATCAACTATTCTACATCTGAAACTGTGAAACAACGTACTGAGATCTGTCCAGGTACTGGATGTACTCCAGAGGACCTACACAAGCCTGAAAACTTCACAATTCTGCTAAGATATATATGGACTTTGAAGTCATTTGTATGTATCTGATTGCTTTGACCATTTAATCTCTCTCTTCTTGTTTGTTTCTTTTCTTTTATAACAAACCTTTAGTTTTAGTTATTAAAGGATTGGCTGGCATGGTATTTAGGTAAGATCCAAACCAATATTGATCTGGTAATGTGGATGACCCTTTGAAGATCAGGAGAACATTCTGGTAAAGGGAATAGCTTCTCTCTTTACTGGACCTAGTTGCTGACTGGGAGTCAGAGGTTAAAATGCAGTAAAGGGGGGGGGGGTATTTTTTGTTGTAGCTTCTTGATAATCAGTGTGGGAAATCAGGAACACTGTTTGTGACTGGTCAGGGAATCTAACTTCAGTGTTAGCCACCAGTTTGGGAGAATCTGCTTTCCTTTTGTAGCCTGCCCTACCCTTGGCATTTTCAGATGAATGACCTTAGGCACGGACGGGTCACACATGGATGCAAGAAGTTCCATGTTTTCCTATATGGGAGGCCAGTGTTAGCAGAAACAGATCACAAGCACCACTGGTGGCAATAGCAAGAGAAGGATTAGCTGATTTCTTCTAGATTACACAGATTATTCTTTAAATTGCAGCTATTCTGCCTCAAAACTAGAATACAAACCTGTGAAAGATTTAGCAGTGGTGGACGTTCTGTCAACAGCTTGTGATAGAGCTGTAATAGAATCAAGCCTCAGACACTGTGCATGTGAATCTGTTATAGAAACTATGTCCAGTTTCAGAAAGAATGTCGTCTGTAATTGCTGATGCCAGAGCACAAAATGAAACTTTGCAAAAAGTGATACAAGCCATTAATGCAGGGTGGCCTGTAAGGTACCTGCCCAGTTCTTATCACCAGTTTGAAGGAGAACTGTCAGTAATAGAGGGGATCTTGTTCAGGGGCACCAGACTGGTAGTTCCCAAAATGTTACATCAGGATATGTTACAAAGGTTACATGAAGAGCACATGGGTATTGAAAAATGTAAAAGAATGCTAGAAATAGTCTGCACTGGAGTTACGTTCTGATGCACTCCAGAACAGCAATCCCAAAACACAAGGAAACTGAAGCAAGACACACAGTTAGGCAGTCAATCAAAGTAACAGTTCAGTCACCAAGACTCTGAACAAAACATAACAGTTAAAATGGCAGGCATGTAGCAGCAGGCCCTGAGTAATTGCACACATCCAATGCTACGTATAGGTGCGCGCGCACGCACACACACACAGGAAATGGAACATGGAGTTCAGGGACCAAGAACCAGGAAACAAACTGGAACAGGAAGAAGTAAGCCGGAGCTGACCAAACTGGGTCCCAATCCTTGCCCTGATCCAGGCTCAGCTGGCCAGCACCATGTGGTGAAACACACAATCTCCCAGCCTGCCACCCACTTACTCCTTGGATAAAGCAAGGATGCCTGCTCCACCTACCCGCTATTGGAATAAAACCGTAAGAGTTTCAGGAGGGAACTCGGCGGCCGTACATATCCTGTGAACTCCAAACCTTTACCCATCACACTGCTGTGAAATTAAAAACAAAAACGAAAAAAACAAACCCCATGATTAACAAAGAATTAAAGGCCCTGTGAAATTGAATCCTGTATCAGGTCTTCCATTATTTTGCCCAGGACTAATATCAGGCTAACCAGCCTACCACTAACAGCCATGTCATTCAGCTTACTGGTTTTTTGTTTTTTTTAAATATTAGCACATTAGTCCTCCTCCAATCTTCTACAATGTCCCTGGTATTCCAAGATTTATTCAAACATTAACACCAGCAGGCCAGAGTCATTCATTGCCAGCTCTTTGAAAATTCTTGCATGCTGGTTATCCAAGCCTGCTCAATTTAAAATGTTTATCCCTCGTAAATGTTGCTTAACATATGCTGTCCACCTAAACTTGCCCAGTATATTTGGTACATCACTATGCAACACTGGAGATGCATTTCACCACCACATAGATCTGGTATATGAGGCAGAACTGAAACTGTTAGAACCCAGAGGTCAAGTGTTTTAATGCGTTTTAAGGGGTGAATTTTGCCTTTGCCTCCGAAAGCCACAGTGGAGCTAGTGTGATTCCACTGTACAAAAACGGGGGCAGGAATGTTAGAACTGGTGGGAATTTTTGGTAGGTTTATCCAGCATAAACAAGGCCTTAAAGTTAAACAGTTTTCAGTTAAAATTCAGCTGCATCCATTACTGTCACTGTCAGAAACAGGTGAGTTTCCTAGCATAGACCAGTTTACTGAGTGTATCTATGCTAGAGAAATGCATACCTATATTCCAGTCCTGCTTTTGGCCCCAGACCCTCAACCTGGCCGCAGGTCTGGCTCCCGAGAGAACATGGACCAGGTAAGGGAAGGGGGCGCAGAGCAAAAATGTTTGGGGACCACTGCTCTAAGCTGACAGGAGAGAACTCTCCCATCGGCTTAATAATTCCTGCTTTCACGAGAGGTAGTAGCTATGTCGGCGGAAGAAACTCTGTAGCACTGTCTACACTAGCACTTAGATCACTACAACTTACATCACTCAGGGATGTGGATTATTCACACCCCTGAGGGATGTAATTTACACTGACGTAACCTGTAGTGTAGACAAGGTCTCAGAGGCTGAGAATGTATGGAGTCCAGCAGGAGCTCTTTTTTCCTTCTCCTCCTCCTCTTGCTACTGCAGCAAATTATGTTATGATTACCTTCTTACGAGTAACACCACCACATAATGTTCAAAGTACCATGCAGGACTTGCAGTCGCAATAACTCCTTTCGCAAGAAAAGGAAATAAATAGATTCCAATCTCTTTTTGTGAAGATTAAAAAGACCAAACAACAACAATATATTGCGAAGGAAGATTTTAAGCCTAAAGACTGGGCAAATCTGTTCATTTTTTTTCTTGCTTGCTGGTCATTTCCATTTTGGAGTCAACGGAAGCCAAATCTTTTCGGATGTTCAGACTATTCAGTATTGAAATGTTTTTGTGTTTTACGGTATCTTAAGTGAAAGCGATCCAGCAAGAAATAAGGAATGAACCTTCTCTGTAATAATTCTAGAACAATTAAAATCTTTGCTTTCAATTCCCTGATGGAAAGAACACCCTTGAAATCATTCTAAATTAGTATGATGTTTTATAATTGAAATGATACCCATGCTGAAAACAGAATCCATAATTAATTCACTCTCCATGAAAACAAGTACTTTGTAGTTTTAGTTAAAGAATGTAGTTTACGAACCATCCTGCCTTTAAAATGTTAAGTTGATGGTTATGGCTTATTTTCATTCAGACATGCCAGTTACAAGGACTGGATCACTGGCTACTATGATCATGTAAAGAATTGGTATCTTTGCTATTTCTCAGTTTCATGTATAGATGCTAACAACTATCAGACCACAGAGGTATGCTAGGGAAACTAAAAGGGGCTTCAGTCTGTAGCATATGCATCTTATTTACTGCCTCTACTTTGGGAAGGAAAAAAAAGTGAAATTCCCAATAGTACGTACGTGTGTGTGCGTGTATGTGTAAAAAACAGACTAATTAAACTATGGTAAAAATGCCTCTTAAGCAAAGCTGCTGGTTTGGTTCATTATTGTCTTCTAATTGCTGCAGTGTGAATCTAGGTAATAGTATTCATTGAATTCCAGTAGACTAGGCCTTGATGTTCTCATGCAATTCACAAGCTGAATTCAGCAGGAGGCAGGTGATGTGGCTGCCCTTGATTAGATCTGACAGGGAAACAAGGCAAATGTATTGCCATTGATAACATTCTCAATGGAGGAGGATTTCATAAACAGGAATAGTACCACAGTTGTTGTTTTGTTTCATTTCATGTTTCCAGATCCAAATGGGTTCATAAATAGTGGTTTTTTTTCCTCTCCCCATTGATCTGAAACCTTTTACATTTAAAGCTTCAAAACATTCATTGTCATTTTTGTTTCTCCCTTGGAGAAGAAGTTAATAAAAATAACTTCAAACAGAAAATAATTTAATGGTATTTTTAAACTCTTACAGTAATTTAAGATTCAGAGTCATTTAAAATGTATAGGATGATTTATTTTTAACTAGAATTACCACTGTGATGTGTAACTCCAACTCTCATAACAAATTGAGGAGAAAAATTATATAGCCTCTTTAGGAGGAAGAGTAATTCATTATTTTTTAAAAAGGCAAAAGAGGTAAAAATGGAAAATTCTAAGAAGTTACAAATGATGGGTCTTAGTACCAAGAATTAAGACAAGTGTAGCCTATAGGTATAGGTATTTGCTAGGTCAGGCATGGGTATAAATTAAGACAGTAATGTCAGGAATCTACAAGGCCAGTAAGACAATAGCTTAGCTAAACAAAGCACATGTCCCAAAAGCCTTAGTATAAGCTGCTAAACCAGGAGTAACTCTAGATCATAAGATATCACAAAATAGAATGCTGTAATGACTAATCTGCTGACAGGTAACCAAAAGATGCTAGTTTATATTAGCTTGGGATATTTTAAGATAGGAACATCAGCAGATGCCTGCCCACAAGAGTGCCATGGTAACTAATTGACATATATGCTAATAAGCTTGAGGTAAAAGGCCTAGTAACTTGGGAGACTGGCACCCCAAAATCAATAGGGTGAAGAAATACAAAGAAGAAGAAGGGGGATGACACACCTACTGAATATGAATTAAGCATAGTGGCGTCAGCGTAACACATTATAGAAGTTGTATCCCCGCCTGCATGCCTTGGGATATGTCGCTCTTGGGAGATACCAGGATGACAACCACTGATGATGGTGGTGTTGGTGAGGATGATGATGATGACTAACACTTCGGGTCCTTTTGCAAAGGATCTTGTGAGTATATGAATGCTCAGACACACATTCTGTATCATCTCTATCTCCATTGCTGGGTTGGATTGTTAATCGGGAATTCTTCAGTAGTCAATATAATTAATACACAATCTATAGATCAGGCAACACAATTACTCCATAATTGCCCTGTTTTGTACACTGTCCCTGAAGCTCTGGTATGGGGCACAGTTGGAGACAGGATTCTGGGCAAGATGGACCATGGTGTATGCCAGTAGCAGCTCTTATGTACTTAATCTTAAATTTGAAAACAGTTAAACTTACATATCAGAGCGTCCTTCCTATGAATTTCCTAAAATGTTTATAAAGGATAAAAATGTAAAACAAAGTTATGAAGAACAAATATACCAAACATGTCAAAAGAATGGACTGAAATGCAGCTAATGATTTGAACAGATAATCTGCTTTATGAGAAATATAAGTTTTATACCACGGGTGGGTTGGGGGCACAAAATGAACTGAAGACCTGTGCCCTATCGGTCTCTTAGAGCTACAATACAATGTGGACCAAAGGCAGTTTCACGCTGATTAGAAAATTTATATCAATCTTTTTGAAAAGTGAGAATCTTTATTCCATACCTGTTTGGCTAGAATGGCTGCACAGGAAAATGTTTATTATAATTATTGCCAAAAACAAACAGGAGACATCAAATTGAGGGTATCCCTTGAGCTTTTATTCCTCCATTTAGCGAGGTGGACAGGAGCATGCCTAAGGACAGGTCTACCTTTCAAGCTGGACAAGTGATTCCCAGCTTGAGGAGACAGACTCGTGCTAGCTCTGTGCAAGCTAACATGCTAAAAATAAAACGTAGCCGCAGCAGTTTGAGTGGCAGGAAGGGCTAGACTCCCCCACGTGCATTCACATCAGAGACACGAGGTGTGTACTTGGGGTGGCTAGCCCCGCCCACCGCTCATGCTGCCATGGCTACCTTTTATTTTTAGTGAACTAGTTCAATGATAGATGGCGCGAGTATGTCTCCTCGAGCTGGGAATCACATCCCCAGCTCAAAAGTATAGACATACTAACTGTATAATTAATGAGACTA
Source organism: Emydura macquarii macquarii (assembly GCF_026122565.2). Classification (NCBI taxonomy): domain Eukaryota; kingdom Metazoa; phylum Chordata; order Testudines; family Chelidae; genus Emydura; species Emydura macquarii. The sequence goes on from NW_027133667.1 coordinate 7,325,044, forward strand.
CCCGTGTGCTAACTTCCTATGTGCTTTATCCACATGCTGAAATTTAGGCACATGCTGAGGTGTCTTCTTGAACTGGAACCTCAGTTCTGGGACCATATCCTAAGACCTTGCAAGAGGACCTGTACATCTGATTCTTCACTCTGACTGTAACTTCTCTTTGTTCACTTCTGGCCACATTGCAAAGCCTGCCTCTTTAACTAGGCTTTTTCTTTGGGGTAAGTTAAGTCAAGATGAGGTGGGAGGGCTTCAGTGCTCATACAGGGTCAGCCAAAAGACTGATTTCATTTTCAGTGTTTTTCTTGAGTTCCCTGGAGGAAATTGCACTGGGTACTTTAAGTACTGAGTACTGGTACTCTGGCCAGAAGTGGGCCAAGCAATCCTCATTTATATTTTTTATTTATTCTAATTTTTACCTTCCCGTTTTTCTTACTGCTTTTGAAGCACGTGTGTGTGCCCATTCCGGGAAGGGAGACATCATTTTTCCTGAACTGACCAGAACTTGGCCCTTGAAATTTTAAGCACAGAAGAGCTAATATAATACAAGATTTCTTTTGCTATACAGATATTGCTTAAAATACACGATTAGTGCTCTGCTAGTTCCTCTTCTTGTTACCATCTCTCTCATGAGAATGTGATTAAGTAACATAGTCAGCGAGTTATCATGCAGGAGGTAGAGGTGTAGCACAATGCCATAATTCACAGAATATATCTAGCATTAGAATTCTGATATCCCATTCTCATGACCAAGTCTGCAACACTGCTGGGAAGTAGGCCATAGTTAAACCTCTCTCTTTATAATGCTGACATTGTCATTTCATAGTAATTCTTTAAATGCAATTCTAAAGCCAGCAGTAACACAGGCATTCCGAGCATGTTCCCCTGACATTTAAAAAGGTATCTACTACGTTGTTTTTAAGGACACATTTGGGTGAAGCACTACTGTACAAAAAAAAAGGGGCTGTGTATAAAGAAAACACCACAGTAAAGAAAAAACTGTATTAATACCCAGTTCTACCTACATTATGTTTTTGAAAGAATCTGTTAGAGAAGCTGCCAAGTTGTAATTTTGTATGAGCATCTGCACGTACCCATTCAAAGCATTTGCCAACAAAAGTGCATTTCCCTCAATCCTGAAGCTTAAAAGTGGATTTGACCATCACAATGAAAGGGTGATCACACTGTCTGACCTCTGAATGACTTGGTGCCCTCTTCCTGGATGCTGACTGGCACTGGTTATTGAGAACAACTAAAAATAAACAGCTTGTCTGATACACGGTAATAAAGTAAAAAAGACACTGGAATGGAATCCTTGAGTTTCTCACTATTCACCTTTGTGCCATCTTCCTTTTGTATTTTTGCCCTTGAGAAAAGCGGATGACACAGAAGGCACAATTAGACTTCATGATGAAAGCCAAGAAATTATTAGCAATTTCATTGAAGTGCCAAATTGGTAATGAGTTTTGGGTTTTCAGTGAGACAAGGGAATTGCATGAGAGAATCTACCCTGTGGAGGATGGTAACTAGCAATGGCACCACATTGCCATGCAAAGGATGACTCCTGATTTGCATAGCAGACTTTCATTTTCTGAGGTGACGATCCCATTGAATTAAATCATCCGTCGCCTCTGGTAGGGAGCGCAAATATGGTTGATTGCTCTGGGCACTAAAATGCATTGTTATGGCTCTGAGAAAAGATTATGGTAATATAATGGAGTTTGGATCACCTTCGTTGGTTGTAAGGAAGGGTAGTATATAATGAGCAGAAGTTAGCCCATGATTTCAGGACTGACATTGCAAGACAGTTCCCCAGAGTTGGTAACGTATAACCTCTCTGTACTGTGCTGATTTATCTTGGATCAATAAACTGGTTGAGCCTGGCTTATGTGACATCTCACATTATTAACTCAAACCAACCTCATAACACCATGAACATCTTGTTCCTGAGCACCTGAAGAGACTCCTTTTAGGTCTTAATGTCAAGCTTGCAATCACTGTGGAACCCCCATGAATAATGAACTATTTGTTAAAGGAGAAGATGAGATCTGGCATTTGTTGAACAAAGAAATAAGGAAATTGCCAATGCTCTAACCTGAGTCACTGATATTTTACTATTTGTATTGTGGTAGCATCAATCAGGGCTCTGTTGTGATAGGTGCTTATGAAAAGATGATCTCTGACTCAGAGATCATGAATCTTTTGGTTTTGCTACGTGAACTCATAATGAATCTCTAAATCCATGAGGCCTTATGTTACAATCAGTTCTGTGCTTTTAGCCATGAAAAATGCAAAACTAAAGTGTTCTCCCCACCACCACCCCAACAAAATATCTTCTGCAGGAAATAATATTTTGTTTGGTATAGTGCCATACAGAAAATCCTGCACATTTTTGGCTGACTTGGGCTCCGTGACTCAGCACCGTGGGTTTCTTACTGCAGCGTAGGTGTACCCCAGATGTCCAGAGAAGGACCACTGGCAATTGATAAGGGATGTTTGTTATCAGATGTTTTCTGAGATTAATGAAAAAAAGAACCTTTGATTGATGTTTAGAGGTCAGTAAGAATCACTTGTGGTCATAGACGGTTTCTGTAATAATGGCTCAGCTGCAGATATCTTTAGCTTATTTGTAATAGCTGTTGCCAACCTGCTATTATAACATTTTTAAAAAAGGATACTGGAGACTTTTTAAGTAACAGTAAGCACTTTACTTAACTTGTTGTTGAAAACTATAAAGCTAGGTGTTGCTGACTTGCCTCCATGCCTCCAAGTGCAAGCACAACCTGCTTCTTTTGATAAGGCCCCCTACATAGTGATTCCTTCCACACAACACTGTGGGTAACTTTGATTACTATCATGAGATATCCGGGAGAGAAGCCATACTAAGCTCAAATACAGGAAAGAAATTTCTTTGTCCTGAACAGTACATAGAGGAAGAGTTATGGAGAGTAAGTTATGAGTGAATCAAGTTGTGGTCACTCCTCCAGTCTTCAGATCAGTTGGGTAACATATCAAACCTTCCTTTCTGTACTCATCTTTGATTAATATCTGGTTACATAAGTGCCACTTGAGCCTTTTACTTGACCTCTCGTATCATTATTATTAAAAATTGGAACCCTTAACAAACTGAAGCCTCAGACTGTCTGACACACAAGGTAAAATTTCTTTTCTGATTTATATCTATGCAAGCCACTGAAGTCACGGGGTGAGAGTTAGCACATAATGTGGCCCATTGCTCTTGAATCCAAATCACATTGCAAAGATTCTTAAAACTGGCCACTCGGGATTTAATAGTGAATACAAGCAATGCTAACAACTGACTTAGGCCATCACTTTTTGAACAGCCTTAAGCCGGCCTAAGTTATTTTTAACCGACAATCACGATATTAGATTGAATCAGCACAGGTGTCTCCCACTGAGGCTCCCTCATCTACAAAAAAGTACCGGTCACTCAATTGTTATGCATTAGAAAAAATTTCCCAATAAGAATCACAAGGATCACATAATAAGAGTTTTCTGACTTAGAGGGAGCATGATTCAGTGAATAGAGCACTGGACTGGCACTCAGGAGACCAGGTTCTATTCCTGACTCTGGTACTGACCTACTGAGTGACTTTAGCCAACTCACTTCACTTCACTGTGCCTCTACTTTCCTTCCCACCCTTTGTCTTGTCTATCTAGACTGTAAGCTCTGCAGGACAGGAGCTGTCTCTCATTGTGTGTTTGTACAGTACCCAGCACAATGCGGCCTCGATCTTCAGGGCTTCTAGATGCTACCATGATGCAACTAGAATAATTATATAAGGCTAATCATTTCCCAGTAGTTTCAGTAGGTACCTCCACTGAGTTGCCCTGCTCCTGCTCTTGCTTCTATTTATCACTGCATAGAAAGTAAAAAGCACTATTGAAAGTGCACTTGTTTCATTTGACATTTACAACCTTAAAGGATCCTTTCTGCTAAGAAAAACAGGGAGCACGAAAGATTAAAAAAAGGTACGTGCTGTAAATTATGCAGTGTCCTCTTGGCATGCTCCATCATCTTGCCTAACCCTTGCTTGGCCTCCCCACTGTCTATTGTTTAAGTCTTTTTATTTGTGGCAGACCTAAATGCCTGAATGTTGCCAAAGGAAAACAGTGACACTTATGTGTCAGATCAGAAATTTGTGTCCTAAATCACTGTCCAAGGCTCATTAACAGGAAACAAGACCAATCAACAAATGTTTTTGTTAAAATGTGTCTGCATGTTTGAGAAAAACAACAAATTAGATGGACTGAAAGTTGCTCTACAAAAAAATAGGTTAAATCACATTTAATCAGTGGGTCTGTCTTTTCACCTTCCTCTGGTGTTACATCTACTGAAGAGGATCTAGGGAGGGATTGTCGTCTTTGAAAGTATAATCAGATTGGATCAGTAATAATATTATGAACAGTATTTCAGCAAATGTTAAAATGAATGCAGTATGGCCCTCATTTGGTTTTAGATATAAGTGCTGAGTGAGTCATTGGGGAAGGCAAGAAAATTTAGAATTGCAGGGAAACTGTACACTGATACATAATAAGTGGGTGGGGGTAAAGGGTTGCCTTACAATTCTTCATCTGATCTATTGATTAACAAGTGTATTCAACACAAGTTCAAACCAATTGACATAACCAGCCTCAGAAAAGTTCTCCAACTGAACTCACAGCGGTTCCTATGATGACCAGGCAATGTCATATTGTAACATATCAGTACCTCTTTAGAGTATGAGAAAAGATCTAGCAGGGTTACCAAACCACCACCATCACTTAGTTCTCTGGGTCAGCGGTACAAAGAATGATAAAATTTCCCATCAAGTGCTGAGGACAGGAAAGGTAGATACAAAGGACAGAGGAAGCGACTCAATAAATGTAAAGATCATTACATGCAAAAGGAGACACAGGAAAATATTTTCATGCAATCTGTATCAGCACTAGCAAAGAACTTTATCAGCAAACACTATTGCACAAGATCTCTACAGTTTTGTGCCTCTCTATTGTTTTGTACAGCAAAATCAAGTATTATACTTCAATTTGCTTAATTGCTGCCTTTTTCCCACTAGACCAGCTGTAGGATAACAACTATCTTCCAAACCAAATGAGAACTACAGTTGTCACTTGTAGATGACACAGTGGCCTCTTGGGGGGGTCAAAGGATGTCTCTTCTCAGACGGATCCCTTCCTGGTCCATATAGATCTGAGAGGACCAGGGGGAGAAAGCAAGAGGGCCTTATGTGTAAATAAGGGGGAAAACCCTCAGGAAAAGTTTCCTACTGTAATCAATAGGAACCCAACACTCATTGGTACCGTTACTCACTCCGCTTCTCCCTTCCCTCTATCCTGCTCTCGGCAATTACCTGTGCATTTTCAACGTGTTCATCACTGTACAATCTCTCCATCAACCATGTTCAAGAAGTCAGACATGGATCAGAATCTGATCCTTTTAGATATTTGCGGTCTAATTCTCCATTGCCATGCATCTCATATAGTCATTACACAAATGTAAAACGAAGACTAAGTGGGTTACAATGCTCCCAAATCAGAATGATTTACACCTACTTTGTGCTCACTTTGCATTGATATAAATGACTAACAAGTGTGACGGAATGCACCCCTATCTGCATACCCTACTCATTATGGTAATAACCTTTGTACAAAATATGTCTTGTAAGGTATCATTTGAAAACTAACAACTTGCTGGTCAATGATATCATTGTCAAATGTATGTAACAACATTATATGTACAGTTATGAACATAAGCTTAAAACATGACTAAAGTGTATTTACCAAACAAGTCTGGGAAGTGGGTAAACCTGTTTCTCAAAGACAAAGAACAAGCTGATGCCCCAGCCAGGTGTCATCAAAGCTGATGGGCTACCTCCTATCAAGTGGCCATGCTTTGGCAAGGAAAGGGGCCAGGAACAAACAGATCTGCATTTTAGCAAAGAGCAAAAAAAAAAAAACCCTCTGTGCCAGACTCCACGCTCTCAGCTGGAAATAACTTTATCTAGGGGTCACTCTCAAGAAGATGAATTTCAGAAGGTGACTGAACTATAAAAGTAAGGGGCAAAAACACCCCAAGTTCTCTCTCCCTATCCATCTCTCTTGAACCTAAGCAGACAAAAGAATCCAGCTCTCTAACTTTGGGAGGGATCCTGACCTGAAGATTGGTCAGTAATGCTGCTGGGAGCATGTGGCAAGAATTTTATCTTGAACCAATCCTAATTTGTAAAGCAGGGGTGTCAAACATTCGGCCCGTGGGTCGGATACGGCCCACCAACCTTTTCGGTCCAACCCTTGGCGGCAACACACACTGCCGCAACTTCTCGCAGAGTCGTGCTCTATGGTGGCGTCGCACGTTGCCGTGAGATGTCGCAGCATCGCACACTGCCGCCAGAGAGTACGACGCTGTGAGATCTCACGACAGCGTGTTGCCGCCAGAGAGTACGACGCTGAGAGCGCGCCGCTGCCAGAGAGTACGATGCCGCCAAGGAGCACAATGCCGCAAGATGTCACGGCATCACGCGCTGCCACGAGATCTGTGTACTCTGTGTACACAGCGCTCCAAAAGGAGGGAGAGGGACAGTGTGGTCTTGGGGCATCGTGCAGTACTAGAATTCTTAATCATTGATCGATTCTTTTAATCGTAAAATAGTCGTAGTTGTAGAAGTGAATTTACTGCAGTTTCTATATCGCTGACATCTAGCAAATAAAATATAATACTGCATAAAAATGGTTGTGCCTAGTATCTCGATTTATGGTATGTATGGCCCACCTGAAGTGCACTTAATTCAAATCTGGCCCGCCATAGCAAATGGGTTTGACACCCCTGTTGTAAAGTTTTAGTGTCAGGAACCATTTTATCTATATTTCTCTTATAACCATTTCTGACTTTAATGTCTATGCTTGCATAAACTTGTCTTATTCTTTAATCAAAACTAACCCACTGTTGTGGTTAAACTGGACTGTGTGGTGACTCCATTTAAAAGGAGCAAATTGTTATATATTGTTCCCTACGGGGACAACAGACCTAAAATATCTGAACTGTCCAGGAGAGGGCTTGACGGTAAAGAACAAACATTTTTGGGGGGAAATTTGGGACTAGGAGTGTGTTGGGGTCACCCTGCATGTAGTAATCAAGGTTGTTGGAAGCCAAGGTGAGGCTGCTGTTTGCTGACAGGCTACTGGGGTTAGAATTGCTGGACCAGGAGTGTGGCTATACACAGACACTCAAGGTGTCCCTGCGTGCTATTTGTGAGGCGCCCATGTTGGAAGCCACAACAGCGAAGCATTTTGAGGCACCCAAAGCTGCAGGGTAGGGATGACACAGCCCCTCACTGGTCTGGATCACACCCCAGAATGTCATAACAAGGTGCCAAGGAAAAGAAAATCAGGTCCCTGGATTCTAAACATGTGCCCAGGATCAAAGCTTACAGCACCCCATAGACACATCAGAACCAATTGGTGAACTTCCAAACAAGGCACCAACTTCCAGAGTCTTAATGGGTTTTGCACAGGAACCTTTTAAAAAGATACATTTCTAAAGGCAAATCTTCTACGACAGGGCTGTGGCTGCGGAGGAGTAGTTTGGTAGAATATTCTGACTTGGGCGGTAGGGGGAAGAAGTTCCAGATCTGTTGTTTACGAGTTGTCATGTAGGCCTGGGCATTCCCATCACATGTAGTAAGTAACTAAATAATAAAAACTCTACAACTGCAGCAGGGAGCTACTTCTAGCAGATCCTACATGACCTCAAAAATCTCATCCACCTTAAAAGTTCTTTTAGGTGATGTGCCTATAGAAGTTGTGAGACAGTTTCCATATTTGCTGTAGCTAAACTAGAAAGAAGGGTGGATAAAAAAAAAATCAATGGTTTTTAAAAAAATAAAATAAAAAAAAATCAGATTTTTGGATTTTTAAAAAAAATCATCAATAAGATACTAAATTTCTCTCTTGTTTAAAAAACAACAGTTACAATTAAATCTCATCACAAACATGCTAAACCTACACTTACAGTCTCATGAAAATGAATTAATGGCTCTAGTCTGTCCAGCCTAACTACCAGCTCTTGCTTCTTGAAAGTTCTGGGCTTTCCGTTTCAGTTTCTCAGCAGACTAAAGTCACATGTGCAAAAAAAGACACAGGCTGGATAGGATTGTTGCTGTTCAGTGCTTATGTTGAGGTGGAACTGGGCCAAGCAAGGGAGAAGAGTTAGTTAAGACACTGTCTTAAAGGCACAGAGAGAATATTTTCATCGTTTGGTATTATTCACTCAATGCTGCAACACATGGCAAAGATGAGAAGATACTTAGAAGAAGAAATGGAAAGATGATCCTTAACAAGATATGGCTGCAGTTCCCATTTCATGCATCTTTTAGCCAAAGACTTAAGCACGTCTTCTCTAGGAGTAAAAGAAAATGTTGAAGTCGCAAAATACTTCCGTAACAACCATTTTGCTTCAGTTTCACTGAAGAGAGCAGGAGGATCCAAACTAATTCGCCCTCAAGATGTTGATGGAATTCTGTGGTTGATTGTTTTGAACAGTTTATTAAGAACTGGCCTATTCTCAAAAAACTTTGTGAAAAAAACAGTGATAAAATAGATGGAAGTATCTCACCCAAAGTATCTAACATTGGATTAAAGAGGAATGTAGAGGATATGCTCAGTATAATGAAGCCTATATCCATAGCCTTAAACAAACTTCAGAGAAATTGCTGCTGATGCTGTCAAAATTTGGAAGGCACTTCAAGAGACGTTGAATTAAGAAATACCTCACCAGAAAGTTAAACTGCAGGCAATAAAGAAGCGAATGGATCAAGCACTAACTCCACCTCATTTTCTTGCAAACATTCTCGACCCCAGATATAAAGGTAGATGCCTAACTTCTGAAGAAGATGATGCTGCCATGGCATGGGCATCTCAAAATCACTCCTCAGTTATGCCAGTCATAATAAATTTCAGGGCTGGAGCGGAACCATTTAAGCAGTACATGTTTACTGATGATGTTTTGAACAAAGTCACTCCCCTGAATTGGTGGAAATCATTAGCCAGGCACCTTGAAACAGAGTTCGTTCACTTGCTAAGCCAACGTTTCACAGCAGTAGCTTCCTCTGTAGGCACAGAGAGAATATTTTCATTGTTTGGTATTATTCACTCAAAGCTAAGAAATCGATCGGGAGTTGAAAAAGCAGGAAAACTCGTATTTCTGTTTCAGTCTATGAATAAAAATGACAGTGGGAGTGGGGAAGATGAGAGCTAGTTGTGGAAGTTTTAAGGACAACGTACATTTAGTGTTGTGATGATTTTAGAGTTAATAAAATTTTAAAATTAAAAAAAAAAAAAAGAGCTTAAGAACAGCCGTCAGCCAGCAACTCAGGAGACTGCTGCAATTGCAAATGTGAAACCTTTATGTAACATTTAAGATTTAGTTTAATAAAATATAAGTGCTAATGTGTTTGTGTGTGTGATTTAGTTCTTACCATTCCTAATGTACAGCTGCTGCATCTGCAGCTTGACACAGGTAATAAGTATTATGTACTATTTCCTAAATTAATAAAAATCAAATTATCTAAAAAATTACACAAAGTATACCCTCCTAGATGTTGTAAAATGCTGTACTGAGTTGTAAATTAACATGTTTTAGTGATCAGAGTTGCACCATTGTTTAAGAAATATGTGAAGGAGCAGTGGGAAACTTGATTTAAATCAATGATTTTCTTGGTGATTTAAACCAATGATTTAAATCCCCTTGATTTAAATCAATCCACCTTGCTAGAAAGTAGAAAAATCTCACGCTCTCAAATCATTCCTCCAGTTAACGGACACTAAACCATCTGCTACCTTAGGCTGCTACTTTATTTGTTTAAATGGTAAATCACCCAAGATAGACAGGGATGAACTCATCCCTGGTATAATTCATTTGACTCCAGATTAATCTGGCCCTCTTTGACCATCTGATTCAGGTTCATGGGGTCCGTCTGATTTCAAGGTTCACACTGCAACGCACAATACAGGAATAAGAATTAAAAACGTTTCTATTCCAGACCCTCTGTAGGGGCTAGCTCTCACACACATCCCTGGTCCTGTATGGAACACCAACAGTCTCAGGAGTCCAAAGTAGAGTAAGTACCAAATCTCTCACCAGCAATGCTGTTCATCTCTGACCCCCGGAAGGTGGCAGGGTCCTCTCGGCCCTGGTGGAGTGCATTCTTCTTAGTACTCAATGGCACAAATACCGCCTTCTTAAAGAGCTGCTTAACCTAATGAGGCCCAGACTATTGAAGCTATCCAGACTGTTGAAGGACTGATAGCTCATATACTCTGTTCACAGCAGGCAAATCTTTTACCCCTAAATGAAACTCAGTATCCCCCAGATGTGTGCAGATACATACTCTCCATCACAATCCTTATGAATTGTTTCCTTACACATACCTGCATTAGCCAACAAATAACATGGTGATAGTACCTGCTAGTAAATATTTAATCCTTTTACTCCTCTTTTCCTTTTTAAATACTAAGTTCACTCACATAGTAACTAGTCTCCCAAAATCTTTATGGTGTTAGCAAAGTGTGTGTTTGAATAGTAAGGCCAGAGTGTTGGTTAATAACCTATGAGTGACCTATATTTAGGAATTTCAGATGAATGACTGTACTTCATTATGGCTGGTGCCTTCAAGTCTATGGGAAAACAGATGTGCAAGCAAGAGACCCCTCAAACTACTAAAAGTGTCTATTGGAATATAAGCAGGACTGGGGATGATTGATAGGGAACAATTGTTATTGCAGATGTTTTCTGAAATGATGAAATGGGGATCCATTAAAAAACGTTTTTAAGTTGGTGGCAAAATGCCAGTTGTCCCAGCTGTCAATAATAATGACTGGATTAGAATTCCCTTTAGTTTACCAATCATGTAACTTAAAGATACCATAAAAGAAATTTGATAAGGTAAAACAAAAATGATAAAACAAACACATGGTGAAATTAATTGTAGGAAAGTATTTTTCCTTCCAAAAACAGGTTTCTTTGTTTCATACCCTATAAAAAGACCAAGGTTTTGGAAATTAGGTGGAGAGTGCAAATTGTTGGCATCCCACCAGTTACATAGAAGAAGATGCACAGAAGCCATCTCTTTACCTTACACGATGGGTGGTAATGTATCTATTCTTTCTGTAGTCTGTATAGTGCTGTACTAACCTCTGATTGATAACTTTTGATTAAATAATTCCATTTGATCCTGTTATTTGACAATCTGGAATCGTTATTAAATTTCAACACGCAACAATGGTATTATCATAGATCCATAGAGTTAGAAGGGACTACAAGGGTCTACTAGTCTGACCCCCTGCCAAGATGCAGGATTTGTTGTGTTTAAACCACAAAGACAGATGGCTATCCAGCATCCTTTTGAAAATCTCCAGTGAAGGAGCTTCCACAACCTCCCTAGGCATCTGTTCCATTGTCCTACTGTTCTTATAGTTAGGAAGTTTTTCATTTATATATTCCTAACTCGATAAAAAACCAGACAGGAAACCACTGACGTCAATTTTACATGACTTATCCTACAACTTGTCTCATACCTGAGATACGAAAACAGAAGCAGTACCAGTGGGAATCACTGTATAAAGCTTCATTGTGACAAGAGTGCTCTCTTGGCATAGTAAAAAGATCAATTTTAGTTCAACTGCCATCTGTGCCTCAACAATTCTTCTTTTCTTTGGCAATTCTAGAGCAATCTGTGTGGGCCACTCAGCCACCCAGCTTCTCTGCTCCTTTTCAACCAAAGGTTATCAACAGTATATTATGAAGTGTGTGACAATTAAGAAAGCCATGTAACCACTGCTCATTTCTTTCCTTCATCTCTCTCTAGAAATGGATCCATTCTTACAAGGTACACAGGTCAGTGTTTGTAAGGAGATAATATAATTACCCTGGAGCCTTCCATTTAACATTTCATGGCAAGAATATACAGTTATTCTTCAGTAGACTGAGCAGGTTCAAAATAAGACCACTAGCTAACATCAGAGAGACAACAGAATCAGGAACCAGTGTAATATTATAAGAATTTTACATTGATTTGTGCTTTAACTGCAATATACCTAAATATTTAAAACCTTTACATTTGAAGTTATCTTATTTTTAATTTTCAAATATTCCGTTTTTGGGCGGGAGAGGGTGGGATCATGAATTGTGGCTTTTTTTTAAACTGAATAAAGGACCATTTCTGAATGAAAATAGCCCGTATTCATTTTCTAAATGGGACTTTTTTTTTAAAATATAAAAATGCAAATGTTCCAAAATGTCTCTGGAACGAAAATCAATATGGATACAAAACTTGCACAAGTTCAGATTTCCCCGACGTTTTGGAAGCAAAAAGGCCATTTCATGCACAGTTACTTTTCTCCATCATTAAATGGGCCAGAACAAAATGAGTTATCATAGCCAGTGATTAAGGTCCCTGTAGTAGCTATTCAGACCCAGAAAGAATCCACAGCACAACTATTTCAATGGGTAGCCAGGTGTAATTAGTCATGGGCTCAAAATAGAAATAGTCCAAAGTTTCATCCACCATATCTTTTTGGCGTTAAAAGTGAAATCCTGACACTAATGAAGTCAATGGGAGTTTTGCTACTGACTTCAGTGGGGTTAGCAGTTTTAGGATGAAATCCTTTCTCAACCCAGTCTTAGTGTAAGGTAGGGCACAACCCCCCCCCCCCAGGTCTCTGTTCCCTTCTCCCCATCCAGTATTTCACTGTTAATTACTTCCCTCTCTCCTCTGTAAACCAGGTATATGCTGATGGTTACGCTCCTTAACATTCCTATCACAGACGCCTTGATGTTAATTTATTCTATCGACTGGACTGCAGGCAGCCACGGTCTGTGGTGGATGTTCCTTTTTGCAATCCTAGCAGTTGCTGCAGTGGTGTCTAGCGACACAGAATATAGTTTTAACCCTTTGTCTGCCAGGTTTCATATGAGGTTCATCTTCCATATGATGTACCCTATTACACAGGTTGAAGAAAGATAGGAATGAATGACAGCAGCCCTTAAAATTTACCAGTAAACCTGTCTGGAGACTAAAAAAGGGATTTATCTGCATCATGTTCAAACTCATCATCCTAACCTTTTAAGATTTGTACAGCCCCAACTCTACCTATATCTCTGCTCTCATTTCCTCCTACATCCAAGCTCAAGATCTTGGTTATGCCCAACTTGGTCCCATAACTACCCCCTTTGTTCCTGTTTCTCACTCTTAACTTCATTCTTTTTCACGCAGCCAGCTGTGCTCGAATCAGATTTACAGTCCCCATACGTTTAGAGTCCTTCCACAGCTGGTCCCTTCGCAAGAACTTCCTGCTCCAGCTTTTGAGTCTGACCACGTATGGTTTATATGGAATTAGCTGTGAGAAGGGCTGCAAACATCTCCGGTCAGATGCCTCATCTTCTTGCTGGACTGTAAGGCAATGAGCACCCTTACAATATTTTAGGGGTAGATTTTCAATGGCACAAATGGCAAAATTGGGCACCAACTGCCATATGTGCCTTTGAAAATCTCCCCCATAAAAACCAGAAATATTTTAAGTATAGCAAAAGTGACAGAAAATAAAGATAATATTGTAAAAAGATCCTGTTACATTGTAGCGCTTTTGGTTTTATTTTCACTTTTACAGTAAAGGCAGACAGTTCATATGCAGCTACATAAGGTTAAATAAGCTATTAACCATATTGATTTCTAGAGACACACAGGCCAGCAACCATTCACATAAAATAGCTGAACTTTGCCATTGATTGCTGAAAAATGTTCCTCATGATTATAGACCTAGTTAATGAAAATGGAATATGATCTCTGGTTCAGATTACTGAAAGATTTTAAGAGGCTCCAAATAATTTTGGTTGTTGGGTTTAGTGTGCAGGTGCTGACTGCTGTTGGTGGCCTGTGATATACAAGAGGTCAGATGAGATGATCTGTGGTGGTCCCTTCTGGCTTTAAATTCTACGATTACGAATTCTGCATGTCACAAGTCAGATGTCTTGGGCACGGAGGACAAAGAGTGTGCTTACTTTTCAAAAGTTTTTTTTTTTAATTGATTTAGATTTAAAGAATAATTTAAGGACACCTGCTTAAGGTTCTAGTTCTCACAATACAATCATTAATAATACAATGAAATCTCACCAGCATTAATGTAATCACTTCAACAGGAACGCAGCAAATCAGAGTCCTGCAGACACTACTTTCCACCCTTCGTTGTTGTGGGAAGCATACTCTCAGCCCTCCCAGACAGTGTCTTTTGCACCAACTTGAGGTTATTTATGTGAGACACACACAGGGGAGTGGAGAGGGAAGAAAGGTGGGTGGGACAAGTTTGAGTCCCACAGCCCTTACAGAGAAAGCACTGAGGGGAATCCAGCTGAAACAGCTCATCAGACTGCAGTATCCTTGCAATAATTTAAGTTTTTTTAAACTCTGGGATTACTGAATTCACAGAGCTCATAAGAGCAATTGGCTTTCAAGTATGTCCTGATTGTTCAAAATACCCTTGCAGGGATTCAAATATTTCTACACTGTTGGAAAACTGCTTGCCAGACACTCCTACAGTACATGATCAGCATCCTGGTTCTGAAACACATGACCAGAACAAGAAAGAACCTGATTGGGAGAGAGTTCCCAGCACAGATTGGGGTTGGAGGTGCACTTTCCTGAAGCAATTTAGTAACATGATACCTATAACAGGGCCTGCACTGGGAGAATCCAACAATCTGTTTTCCACACCAGAGGACATCAACTGAGTCCAAACCAGAATACTGTGGAGACATGTTTTCAAGCTACCCAGCACTCTTCTTCAAGCATAGGAGTTAACACACTGGACAAGGGACCATTCAAAATGAAGTGGGTCATTAACACCTCTGCAGTCATAGGACAAAGGAGAATTAGTGAGTTACAATTATTGTAAAGAAATAGGCTTGATCTACACTAGGAAATTAGGTCAGTATAACTAAGTCGCTCAAGGGGGTGAAAAATCCACAGCCCTGATCTACACAGTTGAACTGACCTAAACCCTGATGCAGACAGCAGTAGGTTGATGGGATAATTCTCCTGTCGACCTAGCTACTGCATCTCAGGGAAGTGGAGTACCTATGCCAATGGGAGGGGTTCTCCAGTCAGCATAGATTGTGTCTTCGCTGAAGGGCTACATTGGCACAGATGTCTAGCAAAGTTATGAATTTCAGCTTCCAAACTAGTCTTTTAAAGGTATTGTGCAGGCTTCCTTTGGGGACGAAGATTGAGAGATCAGATATGGAGTGCTTGTTTTCTGAAAAGTGATTACCTGTCCCAGATACGAAGAAGAACTCTGTGTAGTTAGAAACCTTGTCTCTTCCACCAACAGAAGTTCGTCTTATAAAAGATATTAATTCACTCATCTTGTGTCTCTCATATCCTGGGGCCAACATGGCTACAAATGCTGCAAACAATTGGCTGAATATGGTGTAGACTGAAAGAGTATGTGCTAAACAGTTCCAGAGGGATAGCTGTGTTAGTCTGTATACAGCAAAAACAACGAGAGTCCTGTAGCACTTTAAAGACTAACAATTTAATTTCTGCAGGCAACAATGGGGAGGGTAGGTGTTAAAGTCCATTCAGTTAGCGTAGATGAGGTCTATTCACAACCATTGATTAGCAAGTGAGGATGTGTGAACAGTGACAATTACTTCCTGTAATGAGATAACCATTCCAGTCCCTATTCAGACCCAGTTTGATAGTGTCAAATTTGCAGATGAGTTCCATTACAAGAAGTAATTGTCATTGTTCACACATTCTCACCTTCTAACAAGGGTTGTGAATAGGCCTCATCTACTCTAACTGAATGGACTTTGCTAACACCTACCCTCCCCATTGTTGTTCCTTAACCTAGGACGTATATATACCTCCTATCTGATTTCTGTTTCTTGCATCTGACGAAATGGGTTGCAGCCCACGAAAGCTTATGCCTGCAGAAATTAAATTTGTTAGTCTTTAAAGTGCTACAGGACTCTCGGTTTTTGGGGTTTTTTTTTAATGTGCTAAACAGCATTTTGAAAACTGAGAAATCAGGCAACAGCAGCCGCACTTATCACTTATCATTAGCACTTATCAGTTCATTGTTATTTTCTAGCTCCCAAAATGTGGTAGGCATTTCTCATACCTGTTTTTCTGTATTTGGAATCTGATTCTGCCTACTCCATTTAATGTTAGTAGTGGAACATAGGGGACAAAGTCCACAGCCACTTAGAGTAGAACAGCACCTTAGTTCTTGACTCCTTATCAACATACAGGACCTATGGGATTAATCTCAATGAGATTTACATGCTTGGAAAGAGAGGAGCAATGAGCAATGTAAACAACAGGGCACTTCTGTATATGAGATTGATTTGTGATATCTGCATTCCTCAGGCCAAAGGCTTCCAAGCACCTGAAATGTGTAGTTATGGCCACTTATTACACTCCATTCCGCGTGTTATTCTATTAAGAAAACAGTGAAATTAGGAAATTTGAAAACATGTTTTCCTGCATTCACTGGAGACTGGAATCTTAGCTAGCCAGTTTGTTTCCTCCCTAATGCCACCTTTCTAAACATGAACATGCGCATGCACCCTGTACACTGGAGTAAACAGCAAAGCAGTGGAAGCTCTGGCTAGGCAAAATATCTGAGTGAAAAACAGAAGGTGAGAGGAAGAGATGGAATTATCTGAACAGAAGAGAGTGCAAAAAATAAGTATTTATGTGAAGTGCATCATTCTGCAGTTCCTGAACAGTAAAAGATGAAAACTCTGCTGTGCTTTTAAAATTATAAAATGCTGAACTGGTTTTACTTCACATGCAGCTTTTCAAACAGTAACTTTTTTCTTTTTAAAACCCACTCCCATTGGACTGTGATGTCCCTGTGATTGATTACAGCAAGATACTCCTGTATTTATAGATACAATGCTATTTTCCCGACTCAGGGCCATACCATTTATCAAACTCAAAGAAAACTCACACTTAGTCCCATCCCCACCACCCTCCTCCCTCACCTTCCTCAATTTACCTCTTTCAGGTCGTGGACGATTGCAGTGAGCCTCTCATTCTCTGCCTGAACCTTGGTGACTACTGCCCTGCTCTGTTTCAGCTCATTTTGCATTTCCAAGATCTTCCCTAGGTAATAAGCTTCCTTTGATGCAGACTCTTGCAGGAGAGTCTCTTCACGTGTTTCACCATCTTCAGCCACTTTGCGGTGGATCGAGAATGATTGTCCAAATGCCTGCAAGAGTAAAACAACACATAAAACAAAAACCATGGAAGCAACTCTATACTGCCAGAGGGGATGGATCACATCTGGGGCTTCCACGCTATGACCAACTAACCTATATTTAAGCAGCTTACAGTAGATGAAGGCCACACTATTTATTTACATGAAATAAAACACATTAAAGCTATTGTTGTCTGTAACACAGATGTGACCTGGAAAGAACACAGATCCTACCATGCAATATTTCATCTTCTTCCAGGCAGTCTCCTCTCAGATCAAGATGGTGCATTGCTTGCTGAGACATTTAGTCTTCATGGGCCCATTATTCTTAACTGTATTACCATATCACCTAGGAGCCCTAGTTGTGGACCAGGACCCCATATTGCTAGCTGCAGTACACAACACAGAACAAAAAGACATTCCTTGCCCCTTACGCCATCAGTAGCAATTTGCCCATCACTGAACTAGGAGATCTATTATCTGTATGTTCTCTTTTTCTCTGATTTCTATTAAATATATTTTTAAAAAAGAGTGTACATAGCTTATAGTGCTGTCTAAATTTTCTTCCATTTTCAACAGTGTCTTATGATATGACCCAACTTCAGGCAGCCAGGGGTGCAAGGACAAGGTTTGAAGACTTATCATAATTCACAAGAAAGCTGAGAAGGCCAAGTAGTAAGCAATGACCACCTATAGTACTGTACATCAAATAGGGATGCCCATTTTAATCTCTTAAAAAAATAAACAGAGTTTGATAGCATTACCATTTAATTATTTGCTTCCTTTCAGCCTATTCCTCCCCACCTCCCTACTCTACTCCCTTCTTTTCTATCCCTATTCCTCTTATAAAAATGGGGGGTGTTATTTAGGGATGAAGAGAAATTTCTAAAGGAATAGATACTTGCCAGTTACTTTTGCCCTGCTGCTGGCTTGAGTGATCCCATTTCTGATGCAGCATTTCCCAATGCTTAGTGAGATAGATGGTTGCTTTGTACAGCTCTAATTCAGTACTTCAGCAGGCCCAGTAAAGATCAGTAGCATAATTTAGCTCGATAAAACAGACAACAAGGCACATAGCAAAGAAACATCTGCCACTTCATTTACATTACTATTAGACTGGTTTTGAGCAGGGTATCCTTTGTTTTGGCTATCTCAAAATCCAAAGCAAGTAACTAAGTATAAAGAGCTGCTATCTTAATAGTAACTAACTCTCACACATATTTCTTAACTCAAAAAATTATTCTTGCTGGATGACGGTGATAGCCTTCCCATTTCAGAATTGAAAAAGGTTGTGGAAGCATCTATTCCTCTAATGAAGACGCTCCCAAAAATCTAATTCCTGCTGTACTCATAGCTCCAGTCTCAGCTTCATCCCCCTCACCAAAACTCGAAGTATGGTAGACAGTTGTTCCTCTTGTAAACAGTACTTTCCTTTACCTACTTGTTAATAGAAATGTCATGCCAAATTAAATTAAATTCATTGTCTTACTGTTATTTATAGCCTTCTCAGAACACATGCAATATTTTATTGTCATCACAATTGAACATACCCTTAGGAGCTTCATAGTAAAACACTGTTCATACCTTTGTACTTTGTAATTGTGGTTTACTTCAAGAGTATTGTGAAATCAGCAAGGATTCTAAATATATTCAATAATACATTAATCCAGCTGTCGCTTCAAAAAGCTGCAAGTTCTGAAACAGCAGGAGTCAGCAACTTGCTGGATGTTTTTTTTTAAACAAGAGGTTCGATTTAAAATAATGAACCTGTTAATTGTGATTTGTTCAATACACCTGTAAATATAACAATGATTGAGGAACACTGCTGATAAAGTACATCTTATGAAATAAAAAGTGCATTCTATGGCTCACTGTTAATGATTAAAGGCCTAAAAATTAAAATGCCTGTCTATCAAAGGGCCACAGATATTATGGTGATGAAAGCTAGAGACAAAAACATAGCTTTTAAAAAGTGGAAGTCAAATCCTATTGAGGAAAACAGAAGGAACAAGAACTCTCTGGCAAGTCAAGTGTAAAAGTATAATTAGTCAGGCCAAAATAGAATTTGAAGAGCAACTAGCAAAAGACACAAAAACTAACAGCAAAATCTTTTCAAGTACATCAGAAGCAGGAAACCTTCCAAACAATCAGTGGGGCCACTGGCCAATCAAGGTGCTAAAGGAGCACCCAAGGAAGACAAGGCCATTGTGGAGAAGCTAAATGAATTTCTTTGCATCAGTCTTCATTGCAGAAGATACAAAGGAGATTATCACACCTGAATCGTTCTTTCTGGGTGACAAACCTGAAGAACTGTCCCAGATTGAGGTGTCAGTAGAGCTTGTTTTTGAACAAACTGATAAATTAAACAGTAATATGTCACAAGGTCCAGATGGTATTCACACAAGAGTTTTGAAGGAACTCAAATATGAAATTGCAGAACTACTAACTACAGTAGGTAACCTATCCCTTAAATCAGCCTCTGTACCAGATCACTGGAGGATAGCTAATGTAGAGCCAATTTTAAAAAAAGGCTCCAGAGGCAATCCTGGTGATTACAGGCTGGTAAGCCTAACCAGGCAAACTGGTTGAAACTATAGTAAAAAATAGAATTATCAGACACACAAATGAGCACAATATGTTGGAGAAGAGTCAACATGGCTTTTGTAAAGCAAAATCATGCCTCATCACTCTATTAGAATTCTTTGAGAGGGTCAACAAACATGTGGACAAGGGCGATCCAATGGATAGAGTGTACTTGGACTTTCAGAAAGCCTTTGACAAGGTCCCTCACCAAAGGCTCTTAAGCAAAGTAAGCAGTCATGGGATACAAAGGAAGGTCTTCTCATGGTTCAGTAACTGGTTAAAAGATAGGAAACAAAGGGTTGGAATAAATGGTCAGTTTTCAGAATGGAGAGAGGTAAATAGCGGTGTCCCCCAGAGATCTGTACTGGGATCACTATTGTTCAACATATTCATAAATGATCTGGAAAAAGAGGTGATTAGTGAGGTGGCAAAATTTGCAGATGATACAAAACTACTCAAGATAGTTAAGTCCAAAGCAGACTGTGAAAAGTTGCAAAGGGATCTCATAAAAGTGGGTGACTGGGCAACAAAATGGCAGATGAAATTCAATGTTGATAAATACAGAGTAATGCACATTGGAAAACACAATCTCAAATAAGATGATGGGGTCTAATCTAGCTGTTACCACTCAAGAAAGAGATCTTGGAGTTTTGTGGATAGTTCTCTGAAAACATCTGCTTAATGTGCAGTGGCAGTCCAAAAAGCTAACAGAATGTTAGGAACCATTAGAAAGGGATAGATAATACAACAGAACATATCATAATGCCACTATATAAATCCATGCTATGCTCACACCTTGAATACTGCCTGCAGTTCTGGTCACCCCATCTCAAAAAAGATATATTAGAATTGAAAAAGGTGCAGAGAAGGGCAACAAAAATGACTAGGTGTATGAAAAAGCTTCCATATGAGGAAAGATTAAGAAGACTGGGACTGTTCAGCTTAGAAAAGAGACAACTAAGGGGGAAATATGATAGAGGTCTATAAAAATCACAAATAGTGTTGAGAAAGTAAATAAGGAAGTGTTATTACCCCTTCATGTAATACAAGAACTAGGAGTCATCCAGTGAAATGAATAGGCAGCAGGTTTAAAACAAACATAAGGAAATACTTCTTCACATATTATACTGTCAACTTGTGGAATTCATTTCCAGGGGATGTTATGA
The DNA here is from genome assembly GCF_026122565.2 of Emydura macquarii macquarii. NCBI lineage: Eukaryota > Metazoa > Chordata > Testudines > Chelidae > Emydura > Emydura macquarii. The sequence continues at coordinate 7,346,064 of NW_027133667.1, forward strand.
AGGCCAAAAGTATAAATGGGTTCAAAAGAGAATTAGATAAATTCAGAGGATAGGTTCATCAATGGCAATTAGCTAATATGGTCAAGGATGCAACCCCATGCTCTGGGTGTCCCTAAACCACTGATTGCCAGAAGCTGGGACTGCATAACAGGGGATGGTCACTTGATAATTGTCCTGCTGTATTCATTCCCTTTAAAGAATCTGGCACCAGCCACTGTCAGAAGACAGGACACTAGGCTAGCTGGACCATTGGTTTGATCCAGTATGACCATTCTTATTTAAGCTGTGTCGGTATGTAGATATACACATTTATATACCACCATCACAGCAGCTATAGTTGGCAGAGGAAGAGAAGACAACCAGCCCATAAAAGGTTGGGAGGCAGAGCCTTGCCATTAAATGCCTGTATTACTGGAATCTGAATCCTTCCCATCCTGTCAGATCTCACTTACGGAGAATATTATGGATAAATGCCAGAATGCATCAGTGGCAGCCTTGAGAACAAAAGAACGGCCATTCTGGGTCAGACTGATGGTCCATCTAGCCCAGTATCCTGTCTTCAGACAGTGGCCAGTGCCAGATGCTTCAGAGAGAGTGAACAGAACAAGGCAATTTATTTATTGAGTGATCCATTCCCTGTCGTCCAGCCTCAGTTTTTAGCAGTCAGAGGTTTAGGGACACCCAGAGCATAAGGTTGTGTCCCTGACTATCTTGGCTAATAGCCATTGATGGACCTATCCTCCCCATTGATGGGCCTGTCCATCCTTCTGAGTATGTGTGACAGGGTCCCCAGGGTGCAATCTGGAACTGGGGTACTGATGTGCCTTCTTAACTCTCCAGCCTGGGCTGTCTCTCACAATGCTTTTCTGGTGACAAGCAGCAAACCGCTCAGGCTCCGTTATCACTCAGCACAACATTATGTGCCGTCCCACACCCAGTTAGATTGCATGAATACTCCCGGAGCCACTCATAAATCACACACAGAAAGAACCAGCTAATTCCCCCCACTTCCCAGCCTTGCACCCCAGAACTGTACCATCCTGCCCTGGTCAGAAGCCTGATCAGTGTAAGTTTATTATCCAGCCCACTCTGCCCTCAACTTGGAGAGGACACAAACACACAAGCCTCTGTAACTGAGCTGACATTTCCCAAACACTTCAGCCAAAATACACTTCTAAATAAAATGTAAAACAAATTTATTAACTACAGAAAGATAGGTTTTAAGTGATTATAGGTGGCAGGCATAAGAGATCAGAGATAGGCACCAAAGAAAATAAAAGATAAACGCACAATCTAAATCTTAAACCTCATAACACTAGGCAGTATTTAGATCAAGCAGTTTTCTCACCCCACTAGACGTTATAGTTCTCAATACACAAGCTTCTCCCTGAAGTTTAGGACCAGTCTCCTGAGTTCTTTTGTCTTCTCAGCATTCTTGTTGCTTCCAGCATAGGTGGGGCAGGAGAAAGGCCAAAGCATGATGCCATTGTGCCCTATTTTATATCTTCAGTCCATGTGACTGGAAGACACTAGGCCAGATATGTCCTGGTGGGCTTTGCTGAGTCAGAGGATTGAACAATCCTCTTGGTGTGGTCTTGTGCAACTGAGTCCTAGAGTGGAGTAATCCCCATTGTATGGTGCTTGTGCAGCTGTCATTGAATTGTAAATCCTCTGATTACAATTCCAACTCTCTTCCTGGATAATAGTTGCTTAACACCCTCCTGGGCGGCACCCTTGTAGAAGAGACGTTCAAATTTACAGCATATTTCACTAACAACTATCAGCAAAATCTCATAACTTGATACACACTAACGATACATATATTTTGACAGAACAATTGGTTTCAGCAGAGCATGACCTTTCATGTATCTTACATGGCATGCTTTGTATGAAATATATCATAACCATATATGAATGATGAATATGGAGGTTACAGGGTGCTGCTTTGAGATACAGTGTGCCACAGTATGTCATGAACCCTTTTCCTCACAGCTGATGTGAGGGTGCTGTCTTTGTATGTTTGTGGGGTGCATTGAAAGGAGATTTGGGTTTTTTATTTTTCTTCCCTGAAAACCTTCCCCTGGTTAGCATTGGTCCATAGCAATTTTTTTTTTTTTTTTTTTTTTAAACCCAAGGGGTTTTAGGGCATGAGAAAATGTATATCAAAATATTTAATTATTATTTGTTTCACTACATCTAACACACTTTCTGTAATGGTGCTGAAACCATGTCTGGTGTCAATCTATACTAGCACTAACAACATTATCAAACACAAGTCTCAGGGCACAGAAGTACAAATTCTATCATTTTTCTAGTGTATACAAGTCTGAGGAAGAAGAGGCAACTATTCACAAAAGGATTGTTTCCTCTCTCATTTCCTCCCCCCCCCCCCCCGCATAATCACAGCTATAAATGTTTGTTCTTAAAAGAAATGCAACACAATTAGCTGCCAAAAATAAAGAGGGTCTCCACAGAAGCCATGGAATTTTAACTGCTCTGAAATGGAACCAGCAGTTTGCTTGACCTTGTATTGCCCTGGTACAGTAGAAACTCAGAGTTATGAATACCAGAGTTATGAACTGACCAGTTAATGGGAATTGGAAGTACGCAATCAAGAACCAGCAGAGACCAAAAAATCTAAACCAAATACAGTACAGTACAGTTAAACGTGAACTACTAAAATAATAGAGGGGAAGCAGTATTTTTCTTCTGCACAGTAAAGTTTCAAAGCTGTACTAAGTCACTGTTCAGTTGTAAACTTTTGAAACAACCACCCTAACGTTTTGTTCAGAGTTATTAACACCTCAGGAAGGCAGGTTGTTTGTAACTCGGAGGTTCTACTATACATCATTTATCAGGACAAACTATTTACAAAACCACTAAAAGAAAATTATGAATTATTCTGATCATTACATACTGGACTGCTACCAATAATCTACAGATGTGTACCATACTTCACATACTAGAAACTAGCTCTCACACTGTAAGAGCTTTTAAGCTTTTTTACCATCACTTCACCCATTGCCTATCTTCCCACCTCTCACAAAAATGGGTATATTACAACTAGGAAATGAGAATGTCTAAACATAATATAGGTACCCAGCATGATGTTGCAACTGAGGCCTAGTCTACACTGGTGGCTTAATTCGAATTAAAGTCCCTTAAGTCGAATTAATTACTCCCGCATCTACATTTGTGCATTGTTAATTCGAATTAAGGAGCCTTTAAAATCGAATTAATAAAACCACCTCTGCAAGTGGATTAGCGCCTGAAGCGCATCAGTTAATTCGCATTAGTGAGAGTGTGGACACAATGGGACTTAATTCAAATTAATTGGCCTCCAGACTGTATCCCATGATGCCCTATTTCAGTACTCTCCCCCAAAGCAGCCCTGGGAAGATTTAAATCTTCATTTCCTGTGGTGACTGGTTTAAAATCCAAGCTGCTATCACCCCCCCCCCCACACACACACACACACACACCAAGCCCTTTGCAGTTGGTCTCTTTAAGAGTTTGAAAGATTTCACCACCCACCCCCTCCCCGCGTGGTGAATGCGTTTTAAATGCCTGCAGTGAGAGGAAATTCTTTGCTACATTGTTTCAGTGGCCCATGATGGAAACTGATACTTTCTTAAGAGTTTATTCACAGTGCTACATGTGGATACATTATATCATGCTTTCCATCAGGGAAATGGAAACATTTGTATCACTGTATTAATATACTAACTGACTCCATTGTTATTTATCTTACATTCTACAGACACCTGTTGAATCAAAATCAAAGGCAAGCAATATACAGGGGGCGGTGGGGGAGCATAAAAGGCAAACAGCATACAGGTAATCCAGGATAAGCTGCATTGTATTTGTCACGGTCAAAATGAGAGCATAGTTCAGCTGGCTCCATGTGCCTGCAGCAATGGCGATCGAAGTAGTAAAAAAACAGCATGAAAATCCTTTTCCTGTTTGTTTGGGGGTGGGGGAAGAGGGTGGGGAAAGCAGCGCTGCATCCTGGGATGATGACACTTGTCACAACAGCCTCTATGGTTAGTTGCACTGTGGGATAGCTTCCCGCATTGCACTGCTTTCTAATTCGAATTAAGGCTGGCCAGTGTGGATGCAAGAAACCAGCACAAACACTGTAGTGTGGACAGTCTGCAGCACTTTCTATCCTAGTATCTATGAATTCTAATCTATGAATTCTAATCTTTCTAATTCGAATTAAGGCTGGCCAGTGTGGACGCAAGAAACCAGCACAAACACTGTAGTGTGGACAGTCTGCAGTGCTTTCTATCCCAGTATCTATGAATTAAGCAAGAAACCAGCACAAACACTGTAGTGTGGACAGTCTGCAGCGCTTTCTATCCCAGTATCTATGAATTAAGTATCTATCCCAGTATCTATGAATTAAGTATCTATGAATTAAGATAATATATTAAAATAAAGGCTGTGTCTACAATAGGAGTGAGGGTGTGATTCCCCTGCTTATGTACACATACTCAAACCAGCTTAAGCACAGTCACCATAGTAGCGTGGGTGGTAGCAGAAGAGACATGGTTCAGCCAAGCTGAGTACAAACCCGAAACCAGTGGATGTGTACTTTCCACTGCTACTACCCCTGCTTCTGTGGCTACACTGCTATTCACAGTTGCACTACCTTGATGAGAACTAGAGTGAGTATGTGTACACAAGCAGGGGGAAAAAATCACACCTTCGCTCTGAGTGTAGACACTGCCATAGTTAGAGAGAAATAAAGAATTCAGTATTTTTTCCTGTGAATTCTAATCTGAACATGTAGTCCCTAAAAATATTTTTAGGCTATGCCATTAAACTACTCCACAAATTGCTGTCAATTTATCCCCCTCCCCCCCCCCCCCAACCTTTTAAATTTTTTTTTTGGCATAACTCCTCTCAGCATTGGTAGAAATTATGCACGCCCACATATCAAGGAGAGAACATCAAAAGTATCCTTTTATCAACAAATACACAAGTAGTTGTCCTCCTTGTGCTTCTTATACTTCAATTAGAACTATTTGCATATAAAATGGTTAAACTTTCCAAAAATAACTACTTAAGGCCTTCAGTGGGGCTATTCACACATTTAAAGTTAAGAACAGGCATAAATATTTTTAAGATCAGAGCCTAAGACATTTGTTTAGAAAATAGTACTTTCTTATGTAATCACGTAACATGGCTGTAGAAGTTCTAGTGAGTTGGCCATTTACTTCCCCCCACACCGTCTCTTTAAGAGGAAAAGTTGGCTGCTTTTGAATCAGTTCAGGCTAACAAAATTTGTAACAGGCTTGATACAGTCCAATTTAAAGTAAGTAATTATCAATTCTCAGGCCAGCCTGCATTAGTGACTCCCTCCACTTGTCCCAGGATAAGCCAGGTGGCTGGCCTCCATTCTGGGCAAGAGGAAGGATTCTTAAACATGTTTATAACTAGAGCTGGTTGAAAGTTTTCAGACAGAACAGCTTTGACTTTAATGGGATTACTCAGATGCTTAAAGTTAAACATATGCTTCAGTACCTTGCTCAAAAAGAGCCTAAATGCACAAGATAAGGAAGTTAACATTTATTACTATCACTATGATACAATTTATATAACTTGAAATGACAAATAATGTCATTTACAACTGATCATGGAGTCACTCTGATACTTTTTGTTTTTCCTAAGTTTTCAGTGTACGTTATATTACACTAACAGACAGGTGAACATCAGAAGACTCAGGTCAGTTTCAACAGACATCCAAAGTGTTCAGATGCTTATGTAAAACTTATTCAACTATCTGAACTTTTGTTTTTACCTCCCCACTGTCCCTTAGTGCAGGACCACCCCTACCAGCTGAGGCTCCTCCTCTTAAATTTTAATTGCCTTCTGGGTTGGAAGTTGGATTATTCCCCTCTATTCGGCACTGGTGAGGCCTCATTTGGAATACTGTGTCCAGTTTTGGGTCCCCCACTACAGAAAGGTTGTGGAGCCAAATTGGAAAGAGGCCAGCAGAGGACAATGGAAATGATTAGGGGGCTGGATCACATGACTTACGAGGAGCGGCTGAGAGAACTAGGTGTGTTTAGTCTGCAGAAAAGAAGAATGAAGGGGGATTTGATAGCAGCCTTTAACTATCTGAAAGGGGGCTCCATGGAGGATAAACTAGGCTGTTTTCAGTGGTAGTAGATGACAGAACTAGGAGCAATGGGCAAAGTTGCAGTGGGGGATGTCTAGATTGGATATTAGGAAAAACATTTTCACTAGGAGGGTGGTGAAGCACTGGAATGGGTTACCTAGGGAGGTGGTGGAATCTCCATCCTTAGAGGTTTTTAAGGTTTGGCTTGACAAAGCCCTGGCTGGGATGGTTTAGTTGGGGTTGGTACTGATTTGAGCAGGAGGTTGGACTAGATGACCTCCTGAGGTCCCTTCCAAGCCTAATCTTCTATGTCCAACTCCCTCTGTTACTGCATCTTCAGGGAACAAATAGCTGGCCCTGACAGAGAAATGGGATGGGAGACCAGGGCTAAAGAGCTACCCAATGACAGTGTCAGATGGGAAGGTGTTAGAAGGCCACCAAGGGACAAGGAACTAGAAATGGGAATTACTTTTCTGAAGCCTGAAAAAAGGAACCTTCTTGGTTCAGGTTCTCAAAGGAATGAAGGTTCAAGGAGATTCTTATTGGTGTGAGTCAGGGTGAGAGGAGGAGTGAGTTGGATGTGCATACGGTGCATGCAGAGGGGTTAGCTGTGCATGTAAGTGGATGTAGATGGTGTCTAAGTCAGGTATGGGAGGGAGATCAATCAGATGTATTACTTGTCAAATGGAGAGGAAGGTAGGCCATATAGTGCGATATGGAGGAGTTTAATTTGAATTTAGGTTATGTGGAGGGGTATGTAAGAGCTGGGGCTGCTCTCAGTGCCCCCTTTTCAGGGCCATGTGGTACTACAGGTGCTTCCTTCCTGCCTTAGTCTGCAAGATGTGGCCATCTGCTTGGGGCAGGATAGCCTGTGCCATAATCCTGGTATCAGTCTCTAAAGAATCATCAAAATAGCAAATCAGGATACAGCTGTCTGTGACAAAGAGAGAGAGAGGGGAAAAAAAGGCAAGCACTTCGCTGCAGCTCTTAGGACAAAAGTTAGGCCTGGGTTCTGGGTCAGCCTTGAAGCATTCCTCCTCTATCCTACTCTCACCCAGCTCTGCCACTAAAAAGCCAGCAAAGTCTTCTTAACTAGCCTACTGGTTCTTGATTGGTCAGTATTTCCTTCTGGCCCTTCTTGGCTTCTGTCTTTTTGGTTACCTGGTCTGAGTGGATTTTCCTTGGGCAGGGAATGTCAAGTCTCTGATGCCTCCAGCAGGGGGCAAAGAAGGCCCGATAGGGCCTGTCACAAGGAATAAATAGGTGTGTTAAGTGGACATGGGGACTGAGGAAAAGATTAAATGCATTCAGGATTGTGGTGAAGGTGGTGTGAAGTGGGTTACAACTGGGTATGAGGACTGTGGGACATTGGATGTGAGGATGAGGTGTCATGTAAGTGTACATAGGATGCTTTCTGCCCTCACTATTGAGTGGGTTATCAACATTTTACTAAATATTTGCAATTTAGGGATACCCTCAGACCCATGACTGCTCCTAGAATCTGAGGTGCTTTTCTTGGCCACAAAGCGCTGTAATTGGTACCATAACTGTAGCTGTTTCTCTCTGATCTGAACTTTGCCACAATCATCCGTGCTTTTGTGATTATTAGTTTACTGAGAGTCATTCTAGCTGCGACTACCCTAGAAAGCTACTCAGAAGACACTGCTGCCCCACAGCTGGTTGTTAGCTACAGGAAACATATTGCACAAAGTTTTCTGACAATTGTGTTGGTTTCCTGCTGCAATTTGAGATACTACCATTGCTATTTAAAGACCTATATGGCTTCAGTCCTGGCTTAGAGACCACTGGTTTCCCAGTGTAGTGCCACAACCGTTCAAAATGGCTGCTATGCTCAAGGTAGAATTAAAGCTCTCGAGGCTGAATTCCACATTTTCAGTGGAAGACTTCCTCGACTGATCTAACAGAAATCAAGTGGGAGACCATCCAGTCGTGATGCTGTTAGCAGATGAACCAGACTCCCATGATCCTTTGTAGATGAACCAAAGTCCCACAGTGTTTGGTAACTATAATCCTTTGTATTCAGGCTAAATCTTAGTATGTTGTCAAATGATGGATTGTGTATGATGTCTTGCTCTGACTCACTGATCTTTAGAAATCTGTCTAGAAAACCCAAGAAAGGGAACACTTGTTACAGATGTCGTCTGTAATTCATGAGATGATGACTTTTGGACAGATATCCTTATTTTATCAATTATGTAAACTGAGATGCCATGAAAGGATCTCCACAGATCAATAGGTCATGAGAATGGAATTGTCTGTTTCTTTTTTATAAAAAAGTATGATATATATATAAAGGGGTGAATTTCTGCAAATAGTTGGAATGCCTTAGGCTGCAGCGCCGTTTCCCCAAATTGGCAATGTATTTGCCTTTCTGTCTCGTGCTGATTAATCTTTTACTAATAATCTTTGATTAATAAATTGAGCCTGGAATTGAACTTTTAGCTAATAGCTAACTTTTGTATCAGTGCAATATAAAATATTGTGTTAATGGACATGTGTAGGCGGAGGTGTCTGTGTGATAAATGAGCGAGAAATAAATGAAAACAAGGTAATTCATCATGTATCTTAGAACCTTCAAGTGTGGAATATAACTGACGGGAAAGAAATAATGCAGGGAAGGAGGTGGACATATGCTCCTGAAGGAGTGAAAGAAAATATAATTGATCCAAACAACTCCACAGGTGTGAATATTACAACATAACCAGGGTAACCAGGTGACAATCAGAAAGACAATGCCTATTCAGAGATATAAAGCTATCACTGGAAAATGAGAATCATGTTCAGCAGTTTAAAAAAAAAGCTGAGAGTCTAATTCTAGCATACAAAGCACCACGTATGCAAAAGATCAACTAAAAACTGTAATAGGCAATGGAAGATGTAGATAATGAAAGCAGAGGGAAGTTCTTCTGAGGAGTTTCCATTTTATTTGTATTAGTTCGCTCCCAGGGCTGAAATTCTGAAGAAATTTACCCTTATGACCTTGCTGATTACACAGAAATAAAGTTTAGCTTAAAGCATGACTTGACTTCTACCACAAATAGGGAAATGATGAGCCTATCTTTTTGACTGATATTTAATGCAGTTTCCGCAGATACATAATGTAACAGCACAGAACTTGTTAAAACGATTACCTGTTTCAACAGCTAACTCACTTCAAGCAGGAATGCATTATATACTAGTAAATTCCACAATCCCAGCACAAAGCAGGAGTTGGGGGAGAGGAGGAAGGGTCAGGATCTGTAGATGGTTGTGCAAAGGGCAAGAGAGCTCCCAAATTAAAGCATCAGTATGATGCTCCCAGTTGGTAAATGGGCATAGAGCTCCTCAGGTTCTTTCCACAGTACCACGAGCAGGGCGTGTCCAGGATCACTCAGCTCACTGAAGCAAGTGACATTGCAGCAAGGAGCTAAACAGCCACTTACTGAAAGGTCAATGAGGCAAGATTTGGCCTATTGGACCAAATCCTACTTTCTGATGCATTCTGTTCCCACTGAGTCCAACGGAAGCCAATAATCACAGAGTGTAGCTTTTTATTGTTATTTACCCTTAGTAGTTCCAATCTATTCTCTTGCATTTCATTAATCAAGAGGTCCAGGGGAGCCTCAAGGGGAGCCATGTTCAAGGAGCGCAGTGCAGCCAAGCAGCATGCAGGATCATATTCTGAATATATGCATAATCTACTGTGAACAGTGTCTCGTTTTAGTGATTCATGTGGACAAAGGGGTCAATTGCCCAGGGGCCCAGTGATTTAAAAGGGCAGATGGGATAGATCCATGGGGGGCAGGTGAAACTTCCCCTCAGGGAGGCTAGCTTCCCATCCCACCTCTTTCATACGCAGCCCCGCCCCAGGCCTTGCCCCTGCCCAGCCCGCTCACCTCTGCGTCCCTTTGCCCCATTCACCCCCACCTCTGCTGACTGCATCCCTCCTCCCAACCTCCCCGCTGAGGCTCCACCTCACTGTTGCTTGCTGCCTTGGGGGAAGGGGGCATATGGAAGAGAGGAGGGAAGTTGGAGGGGGAAGGAGGGATGCAGCGAGCAAAGGAGATGGGATGGAAAGGGATGCAGCATTGAGTGAGGAAGGGGGCAGGGCCTGAGGCAGAGCAGGGGTGGAGTGTGGATGGGGCCATGGGCAGAAGAGACAGGATGGGGACCTAGTCTCCCCAGGGGAAACCTTCACCTGCCACCCATGGTCGCAAATTTCAGCCATTCCTTTCTAGGAAGGCACTAACTGTTCTGCCCAGCGGCCTGGAATTACTGTCGGTAGGCCTGTGTAGACAGAGCTTAGGTGTCCACTTTGAACAACCACCTTCAAATATCTGCTTTCCTTTCCCCACCCCCTGGCCCGGTCTACCACATGCAGTTCTTTCTATCTCCCTTCCTCTTTCCCTGGAGGAAATTTGTGGAATATTTTTAATTAAATATATTGTATGCACACTGTGCTATACATTTGTATGAGCAAAGACAAGGGCAAAGAAGTATGCCTTGCACTTAGAATGATGAGGTTTGTAGGTGCTCTTAGATCCTGTAGGGAAGATCCTGCCCTACCTGCTTACCTCCCTCCTCTTCTGCATTCCTTGTCCTTTCCTTTGTCCTTGATACTAATTAAATAACTTCCTACCTTTCTTCCTTACCCCATATGAAATGTATTGTATGGTTTAAAAATGGGGGGAAGGGAATATAGAACTAAACATGATCTTTACCAACCTTCATTTTAATCACTTTGGTTTTATGTTGCAGCTTCTGTCTGCCTTGCCTATTTAGACTGTAAAGTTTCTTGGGCAAGGACTGTCTCTTATTCTCTCTGTACAGTATCTATCACAATGGGGCTCCAATCCTGATTGGAGTCTCTAGGGACTATGGTAGTACAAACAATAAACTACCCAAATTACTTAGGTGGTGTTAGTTTGTTCTTTCTTCATCTCAAATTATAAAAATTAAAGAATGGTGGATCTTTAAATCTATAGAGTATTAATCAAAACTGTATAATATACTAGCAGTCATTAATATAATCAATTGTGTAATGTACTAGCAGCAATCTAGCTGCTTGTCTTTTCAAACTTTAGCTGTCAGTCCTGGAAAGATGTTTATTTTTTCCTTACCTAATATTTGTATATTAAAAACCTGCTTTTCTTGATATATCTAATCATAAAGTGACACTGCTAAATAGTTTAGGATCAAGTTTTGAGCTCTCTTAGAATTTGTCATTAACTGGGTATGGTGATCATTTGACAGGATACATGGCCTCGTAATTAAGCTTGTAGAATAAGTCTCCAGCGACCCAGGTTAAATTCCCAATTTGCCACAGACTTCCGTTAAGTTCTGAGGCAAATTGTGCCTCAAGTCCATATGAACAAAATGTGGATAATAGTATTGCCCTCACTCTAAAGAGTGTTGTGAGAATGAATTTATTAGTATGTGTGAGGAGGTGAGGGTCACATGTACCTAAGGTAAAATTCTAAATATTACATATACAAGCTATTTTACTGTCTTATAATTAAGGATATGATTTGGTCACGGAGATCACAGATTCCGGGACTTTCAGGGCAAAGTTGGAGCAACTATCATCCCTGGGGTTGCTGCCAAATGGCTGATTGGCAGCAACGAACTGCCTAACAGCTGATTGTCGGCTAGCCCGAGGCCCACTGGTGCAGCAGCCCCCTGCAGGAGCAGCAGCCTGGGTTGGGTCAGCACCACTGGGGCTGGCGCAGCAGTGCTCAGCCCCTGCCCCAGTAGCAGCAACCCTCGGCAGCTCTATTTGTCCCCTCTGTCACAGAGTATTTTTTAGTAAAAGTCAAGGACAGATCATGGGCTTCTGTGAATTTGTGTTTATTATTTTTGTTTATTATTGTTTTATTGCCCCCAACCTGTCCCTGACTTTTACGAAACATACCTGTGACAGAAGCTTAACCTTACTTATAATCTATAAGCAAGGAACTACTGTAAAATTTTCTATATCCATATATCCGGAGACTTAATTTACTAAAATTCAGCAGTGGTGTGAATAGTGATGTAAGCTGGTCTGGAAATAAGTGTACATGGCAAAGGAGTGTAACTTACACCTTCTGGCATTGGGTATCTAACTTGGTGTCTTATGCATGAAAATTTGACAGATGTCTTATTTAGACAATAAATACATAGGAGGGTCAGTGTACATGGAAAATGGGGGTAATTTCTAGGCTACAGATGTTGAACTGTGGCATGAAAAGTAAACAATGCCTAATATTCTCCCAAAGGCAGCGTTGAATAAAAGGAAATAAAGTTATGTGGACTTTTTCTGCTCGTTATCAATAGACTCCTATCGAGTCCAAGAACGCTCTTGAAGTTCATATATCAAATGCAAAAGTCAACAAACGCTGTCAGAAATTTACTGGGATGCCACTTTCACTCAGCTCAGCCAGCAATATCTCCACCCTTGTGTAGCTCCAGTCTATTCTGTGCAGATCATGGTGTGAGGACCTTGGGCAAACATACATAATTTCTAACTTCATTTTTAAAGATGAGGAGCAAAAATATTCCTAAATATCTCTCTAAGGACACATTTATAGTCAAGGACAAGAATGAGCCATCATTAAAATTAACATGCAAATAACAACCTCCATTGTTAATCAGCAATCTAGGAAAAGTGGGAGTGAATCAGAATCTTCCTTTAATGCCTTTTACAATACCCAAGAGAGGAGCTAAATACCCTGCCTGAGAATTCCCTTTACACGCAGAAATACATGAAAGTGGAAGGTGGTAACAAAGGAAACTGCTTATCTACAAACATGACTAATTAGGTTTGTGCTGGTAGTTTAAAGCAATTCTATTCAAAACTAATATAATCAGTAGTAAAATTATTCTTATAAATAGTCAATTACACATTGTTAATACAGAATAAAATAATTTTAAAAAATTGTAGCTATATCTTGACCTATCATTTACACCTATTTTCAGACCATCTTACATAACTAATCACATCACTGCTGAATTAATAAATTAAATCTACTGGTATTTGGAGATAAGAGATTTTTACTTTCTTGCTTATAGATTATATGAGTTCACATTGTTAATAGGCCAAATTCTTCAGCACTTACTAACCCTAAAATCCCATGAAAGCCAATAAGAGCTTTTGTTTGAATAAGTACTAAGGCCTGCCCAGGATATTCTCAGTAAAATGTCTATTTGAACTATTAGTCAGAAAACACTTTTCATAGACTCCTATAAATGTTGTAAAGAAATGGGAAGTCCCAAGTTTAAGTTTAACAAGGTACTGATTTCCATTATACGCACAAAATAGGCAAGCTAAATGGTCTTTTCTTTCACTTGTTTGCCTGTACGTGGCTTGCAGAGAATGTCTGGTTGAAGTTTGATTCCTTAAAAATTAAGTCACTGTATAAGGGCAAGATTATTTCTAGCCCTCATGCAGAAAAATAGGGAGGGAAGAAGGACTCTAACCGAATGGAGATGTTCGGGCTGACCAGATGGCAGCTCCAAGCGTGCCCAATACTCCCCCTTTACTACCATGAGGAAGTGGGTGGGAAGGAAATAGGGAGTGGGGAGACACCATTGCTCCTTCCACCTCTACACCCCAGCCAATACGGTTGGGGGGAAGGAATAAGCAAAAAGGCTGAAGTATTTTTCCCCTTCACCCATGCACCTCAGAAAACATAAAATCATCACTGATAAAGTTTGCAGATGACACAAAAATTGGGGTAGTGGTAAATAATGAAGAGGACAGGCCACTAATTCAGAAGAATCTGGACTTTTTGTTAAACAGGTGCAAGGTGGGGGGAGTGGTAGATACGCTGAAGGATAGGGATAGGATACAGAGTGACCTAGACACATTGGAAGATTGGGCCAAAAAAAAAAAAAAAAAAAAATCTGACGAGGTTCAATAAGGACAAGTTCAGAGTCCTGCATTTAGAACGGAAGAATCCCATGCACAGCTACAGACCGGGGTCCAACAGACTAGGCAGCAGTTCTGCAGAAAAAGACCTGGGGTTTACACTGGACAAGAAGCTAGATATGAGTCAACAGTGTGCCCTTATCATGAAGAAGGCTAACGGAATATTGGGTTGCATTAGTGGGAGCATTGCCAGCAGATCGAGGGAAGTGATTATTCCCTTCTATTTGGCATTTGGTGAGGCCACATTTGGAGTATTGTGTCCAGTTTTGCCCCCCACAGAAAGAATGTAGATAAATTGGAGACAGTCCAGAGGAGGGCAATAAAAAATGATTAGGGGGCTGGAGCACATGACTTATGAAGAGAGGCTGAGGGAACTAGGCTTATTTAGTCTGCAGAAGAGAAGAATGAGGGGGGGATTTGATAGCAGCCTTTAACTACCTGAAAGGGGGTTCCAGGGAGAATGGATATAGGCTGTTCTCAATGGTAGTAGATGACAGAACTAGGAGCAACGGTCTCAAGTTGCAGTGGGGGAGGTCTAGGTTGGATATTAGGAAAAGCATTTTTGGTAGGAGGGTGGTGAAGCACTGGAATAGGTTACCTAGGGAGGTGGTGGAATCTCCATCTTTAAGAGGTTTTTAAGGTTTGGCACGACAAAGCCCTGGCTGGGATGATTTAGTTGGGGTTGGTCTTGCTTTGAGCAAGGAGTTGGAATAGATGACCTCCTCCTCTTCTATAATTTTGAGATTGTAATGAAACAATATGCGTTTTAATACAGCTAAATGTAAATAGACACATTTAGGAACAAAGAATGTAGGGCATACCTTACAGCCAGGGTCGGCAACCTGTGGCACGTGTGCCAAATGTGGCATGCAAAATGATTTTGAGCAGCACTCTCACTGCTAGTCCAAATAACAACATGAAAAGTAATAAAGAAAAAGTTATTGTCATTTACTTATCACGAGAAGGTATTTTACTTTGAAAAAAGATATATATCACTTTAAAATAGTTAATGCGTGTATTCTATTCATTACTTGGATATTTTTAAGCACTGATTCGATGTTTACATCAGTAACAAATCATGCAGAGCACTACACTGTGTTTTACGTTGAGCCTTCCATCATCATTTTTACTTCCCTGTAAGTTGAGGGGTAGAGCTGGCAAAATGTCAGTTCCTAAGAAAGCGAAGTTAGATGTCCATTCATTTCAGCCTTCTTGGACAGACAAATTTGGATTGATCTAAAAGAAGGACCGTGCTGTTTGTGCTTTCTGTTGTGAAAGTGTTTGTCACACATCAAGTGTTTGACGACATTTTCAAATGAAGCACAAGAAAACCTTTCTGGATGAAGCGGACAAGATTGAATAAATCAAAAAGACAGTAGCAGGATATGAGAAGCAAGGCAGTGTTTAAAAAAACACTTAAATGTAGGTAAAAATCAAGCCACGGAAGGAAGTTACAAAATTGCACTGTGCATTGCAAAAAACGGAAAGCTGTTTACAGATGAGGAATATATAAAAGAAGCTTTTCTTAGCTGTTCGGATGTTTTGTTCAATGATTTGTCAAATAAAGACGCGATCGTATCTAGAATAAAAGAACTACCTGTCTCTGCCACAACAGTTGAGACACACATAAGTGAAATGGCCAAAAACATTAACGAAAAGCAGACAACAGCATTAAAAAACACAGCCATGTTTAGCATTGCACTCGAGGAGTGTGGATATAAATGACACTTGGCAGCTGTTGCTAGATATTGTGCTTCCAATGAAATCCGAGAGGAACGGTGTTGCCTAAAATCCCTGCATGGCACAAAGGGGAAGATTTACAAAACTTTTTGCTATAACATTTTGAAGAATGAGTTGGCCTCCGGAAAATATTTTGTGTGACAACCGATGGTGCTCCTGCAATGGTCCGAAAACAGAAGGGATTTGTAAAGTTACTTGAAGATCAAATGGACCACCCAACAGTCAAATTTCACTATATCATCCACCAAGAAAATCTATGTGCTAAAATTTCTAAGTTAGAGCTTAATAATGTGATGCATACAGTGGTGCAAATTGTGCATTTCCTTGTTGCTCGATCTTCTTTGACTCACAGACAGTTTCAAGCATTGCTGGAAGAGGTGGACAGTGTGTATAAGGACGTTCCACTGCACAGCAATGTTTGATGGCTAAGTTGTGGAAAGGTTTTGGTGTGCTTTGTAAACTGTATCAGTGCAATCAAGATTTTTTTGTTGGAAAATGGTCTAAACTACGCCGAACTGAATGATGACAAATGATTCTGTAAGCTCATGTTTCTAACTGACATCATTCCTCACCTAAACAAATTCAAACTCCATCTCCAGGGTTCAGGGCAAACGATTCTGGATCTTTAGGAAACCTGGAAGGCCTTTATTGCAAAAATAGCAGTTTTTTCTCAGGATATTCAAACATCAACTTTCCGCTACTTCCAACACTTAAAAGAGCTATCCACATGTTGCACTGTCAATGTCGATGAAATTGGAATGTTCATGCAAGAACTGGAATCCAAATTTTCTGACAGATTTCAAGATTTCCAGCAATTTGGCCCAAGGTTTTCTTTTCTAATTAAACCAGAAAACTTCAACGAAAGTGACTTGATTTGTCCATTTTTCAGTGGATGGGTGTTGAAGATTTCAAAATGCAGCTCATTGAGTTAAAAAGCTCAGAATTGTGGGCATCAAAGTTCAGAGATCTGCAGAGCACACTTAAAGCTACCGAGAGAGATCATGGAGCATCTATTCTGACCTGCTGGATGTCCCTGCCAGTGAAATTTAACTGTTTGAAGAAAATTGCTTCTGCAATGCTTTCAGCATTTGATCCACATACCTGTGTGAACAGGTATTTTCACATATGAAAATCAGTCCTTTGTCCCTCTCGGACAAGGTAGAAGCCTGTGTGCAGCTTAAATTATCCAAATACATGCCGGACATTGGAAAACTCAGCAAGGAAAAGCAAGGGCAAGGATCACACTAAATGGGTAAGATCTGCATTTTAATTTAATTTTAAAGGAAATTTCTTATGACGTTTAAAAACTTTATTTAGTCTATGTACAATAGTTTAAGTACAGTATGAGAGAGACCTTATAAATGTTAAAATGTATTACTGGTACGCAAAACCCTAAATTAGATTGAATGAAGGAAGACTTGGCACACCACTTCTGAAAGGTTGTTGACCCCTGCCTTACAGGATGAGGTACTCTTATCCTGAGAAACAGTGACTCTGAAAAAGGATTTGGGGTGAATCATCAGCTAAAACATGAGTTTCCAGTGTGTCACTGTGGGCAAAAGGGGGTTGTGTGTTTGAATTTAATAAGTCATGATGTCTTATTTAAATAAAACTTCAACTGAGTTACTTAATAGTCCAATAACTAATACTTAATGCAGCACTATACAGATATAGAAAAAAAAAACCACATTACCAACTCTCTATAACTGGTAAAGTGACAGCAGCTTGTTCACTCCCAACTAACTTCTTAAAATTAATGGTTCAGGACAAAGAAAATTCCTTTATGGGGAAGAAAAAGATATTCTTCCAAAATTACTCCCCCAAAAATCACACTACTGAGTGTTCTGTTTTTAATATCTCAATTTAGCTCATTACTTATTGAATTTCTTTTATGGTATCTCAGTTTACATGACTGATAAGCAAAAGAGCTTTCTAATCCAGTTATTACTACTAACAGCTGTGGTGACAGGCAACACCTAATGAGTTATCTTATGAAATGAAATATCTTTCTATGGGTCATTATTTCATAAATCACAAAAAATATCTGCAACAACAAATATCTCATCAATCACAGCACATAACTGGATTATAAGCACCACTTATCAATTGCCCTGCCTTGTTCATTTTAACACAGTTTTGTAATAACAAGCAGCCATTTCAGTGCCAGGGATTCCTTCTTACACATCGGGACCAGGTCAAGGGAGTTAAAAGATTATACACTTTTCATTATTGAATATATGAATACAGACCTTCCTTCATTTTGTCACCCACTAAAATTCAACTTAAATACACAGAAATTTTCAGTTTAATAGGTACAAAGTACTAAATTTTATAGATAACTAAAACCCCTTTTTGTTGTATAACATATAAAAGAACTGTAGTGGTTTTAATATCCACTAATAAGGGCTAATGCACTCCTTGAATGCATAAATAGGGGAATCTCAAGTAGGACTAGAGAGATTATTTTACCTATATATATATAATGGCACTGGTGCAACTGCTGCTGGAATAGTGCGTCCAGTTCTGGTGTCCACAATTCAAGAAGGATGTTGAAAAATTAGAGAGGGTGCACAGAAGAGCCACAAGAGTGATTAAAGAATTAGAAAATATTCCTTATACTGCTAGACTCAAGGAGCTTAATCTTTGTTAAACTAAAGAGAAAGTTAAGAGGTGACTTGATCACAGTCTAAGTACCTGCATGGGGAACAAATATTTAATAATATTTGTTCAACCTAGTACAGAAATGGCTGGAGGTTGAAGCTAGACAAACTCAGACTGGAAATAAGATACAAATTTTTAATCAGAGTAAATTAACCATTGGAACAATTTACTAAGCATCGTAGCACATTGTCCATCACTGACCATTTTTAAATCAAGAGCAGAAGTTTTTCTAAAAGACATAACCTTGGAATTATTTTGGGGACATTCTATGGCCTGTGTTATACAGGAGGTCAGACTGCATGATCACAATAGTCCCTTCTGGCCTTAGAATCTATGAGACAGCAGGAATTAACCAGCTCCTCCTGGAGGCATTCCAAGCCTACCAAGAGAATCCTGCCACCCTGCTTCAGTCAATTATATATCTCTTGAAATAAATTCTTACACACATCTTCTAACACAGCAAAATAAAAATATTCTTTAGCTATAAAAGCTCCATTTATGGGATAAATGATTCTACAGTGAGCAATTTACAAGGAATAACAATTTAAAACAGGATAATATGCTTTTTGCCTTATCAGCAGTTTTGTCTGTAGGTGACTTATCTTCAGACTGGAAAATAATTGAGTGAGACTAAGCAAATGTGTAAGCCTGAAAGCTTGTCTCTATCACCAGCAGAAGTTGGTCCAGTAAAAGATATTACCTCACCCACCTTATCTCTCTAATAAACAAGTCATAAGCATTCAGGACTGCTTCAGTTTTACTGAGAAAACATAAGCATTCAGGGTGAAATCCTTGCCCCACTAAAGTCAATGGCAAAACACTCTCATTGACTTTAACGGGCCCAAGATTCCAACCCTAAAAATTTATTTTTGGATGTTTGACTGTATTTTGACCACAGATTCCCTGCAAGCAGGAACTATTTGATGTTAAAACAACTATAGCTTTTTAAATGAAAAACTCCTGACAACTTTAGCTCTTTCAAGTATAGTCTTATTTTCAGAGAGATTTTCAGTCTTAGCAGATGTAATCAGCATCTTCCCTTTACTCTGTTTCTTCCTATAGTGCTTGTTCCCTGGGAATGAAAGAAGTTCATCCCTCACTTCACTCATGTCCTCATGAGGGGCAAAGTAGTGCCCTGGAGAAATCAGGATCAGCAACACAGAGAAGGAAAAAATTGTAATCAGCAACAAGAGAAAAGAATGCTTAGCTAGCAAACTGAATCTGCCATAAAGCCACTCTTCAGAGTTTACATGTTCTCTCTTCCTTTCAGAAAGGCAGCATTTAACTTGTCTCTGAATTTTATAGTTAACAGTTTATAAAGGTTAATTCAATCCTATGCAACTTAGGTAACCACATACACAGCTGCAACATCAAAATGCAAATATGAGTTCCTCCAGTGAATGCTCACAGGGAACAGTTCACTGCCCTTTCACAGGCTGAAGTTTCTTTGCACAAAACATCTGTTGAATAATTTTGAAAAGTAAAAACAAAACAAAAAAATTGTAAAACACTCACAATCTGTGTGCGTGAACAATCTACAAAGAAGAAAACCCTCACAATTCTCCTAAATGTTCAGTGTACATTGTTCAGCCAGTTCTGGAGGCAGCATTTTTGTGGTATGTTTCTCTGGTATTAAAAGCTCATTACAAACTCATCTCATGCCACCTAGGCTTGGTTATGCTTCAGTGGGAAAACCAGAGTGTAATGTGCCTGGTTCTTTTGCTCAGTGATAGGAGCTATGCTACAAGTCAAAGTATGTTTCAATCCACTTTTACAAGTAGTTTCCATTTAGTTGTGAAACATGAAGATCGTTTCTCATTTATATTAGTAATTTACACTGAATCACACCTGGACAACTCCTTAAATGAAAATTATCATCAGCACTGCATCCGATACAGATGAAAAAACATAAGTATAATCCATTCATTGTTTCATGGACCCAGAGTCCTCCAGAAAGTGTCACAAATCCACACATCATCATGTCTCCAAGTATTGCATTTCATATTCAGATCTCAATTAACTGAATGATTTGTAACATCGCAAGTAGTCATAGAGCTCTCTATTGATTCCACATTTGAGGCAACTCTTGATAGTTGTTTATTCCAGCAAATACACAATATATCTTGAACTCATGAACTGCAGCAGAGCGTCAATTGCTTTTGACAAGAATATGCAAATAACTGACACACAAGGTGATAAACCCCCTTTATTGGGGAGGGAACAAAACACTTCTTTTGCAGGTGTTCCGAGGTAGATGAATTAGATAGGAATAAATGTCCTAACAATATCTTTATGAACCCAAGACACAGGTACCTTCACGTGTGGAGACTAGCCCATCAAATGCAGGAATAGATCCACTTTGGAGCTATATGCGAGAAGCTTTCTATGCAGAATTCATCCTTTAGGACTCTCTGTACCTATAGGTGGGATTTTCAAGAAGCGTCTAAGTTATTCAGGAGCACTTAAAATCAATAACGTGCTCCAAAATCACTGAGGTACTTTTTAAATTCCTTGTTGTGCATACACAGATGTGATATACCCAGTGCATGAGGCTGTAGTATAAAGATTTCAGCACCATGGTTTGGAGGAAGGACATGGGGAGGTTGGAAGGAGACGACTTTTCTGTAGTTGAGTTTTCATTCCTACTCCAATACCCCCACCTTATACCATCCTAACTAAAGGGAAAGGCAGTGTGGCCCGGGGAGCCCCTTAGTAGCAACTAGCCGGGGCTCACCCCCCACACATTGTAACTCATAATCAGACCTGACACAACCATTGTCCCAACACACTGTTGTCACAATATATATTCTAAAGGTGCCATGTAAGGCATTATGTGTAAACCGGTGACACACCAGTCCTGAAAAAAAATCACCGCATGATATATGTACAGGTTGTGCACAATGAGTTACAGATGTATGCCAGAAACATGTTCCTAAAACGTGTTTGGGAAGCGGACCATGAACCCTACTTGCCCTAGACAAAGGAATCTGCATTTACGCTGTGTGACTTCCAGGTTACAGGCAGAGAACATTGAAAGTACATTTACATGTAAGGTAAACAAAGCCATCAAGCTAAGTGAGCAGGGGAGAAGACCATTTAACAACCATGCTTGGGGACAGAATCTGCATCCCTGGAAGCCTTTCTGGTTCTTGAGGCAAAAATGATGGACTTTGAGTAAAATAAGGGGAGCAAAAAAGACATTTGATTTATCCTTCACTTAGGGGATAATAGGATACAGGACTCTTTGGGCCTATGAGAGCTAGATCCTCTTTGCTTGGATAGCAAGAGTTGCTGGAGACTTAATTTAAGTGAGAAATCTGCTCAGACAAAGTTTGTAACTTGCTAAAATTAAGTTCTACTCAGCAAATAGTGTGCTTTGGTTAGTTATATTCGTAACCATACCCATCTTCTATTAATTACAAAACCATCTCAGTGCTGTGTAGGAAACTGAAGAGTGAGTCTTCAGCTAGCAAAACAGACTGGTGCATACTCTGTCTCTTCGGAGGTAGCAAACTTAAATACTTCCATGAGTGGCCAGTGAAAGGAACTGGACACTGCAAAGAGATCTCTGGAGAACTCAGGAATTGGGACTCACTGATTGTTACTTGCAAGGCAAGGTTTGGATTAATAGCGTCTTGAAGATGTTGCTGGCAAAGCAGACAGGCTGATGTATCAGGGATTGACACATAGCTTAGCAAAACTCTCACTTGTTGAGGCTGAGAGAGATAACACAGGGACTCACAATTCTGGGTACCCCAAGCAAGATGTCACAGGCAGCTGTTTGAAACAGCCCAGAGTTTTGGAATGCTAGAAGCCTTAGTGGAGATGGATTAGGGGGCAGAGTGCAAAAGAGAATGATAAACACAATTTATCACATGGCTCTGCAATTTATTACATGGCTATCACCATGACATGTGGTTTTTGTATTTATATATATACAATTTTCAGCAAGGGAGATTTAGATGAGATACTAGGAAAAACTTTCTAACTATAAAGATAGTTAAACAGATTTACCATGGGAGGTTGTGGAATCCCCATCACTGGAGGTTTTTAAGAACAGGTTAGACAACCACCTGTCAGGGATGGTCTAGGTATATTTAGTCCTGCCTCAGAGTGGAGTGGAGGGTGCAGGGCGGGGGAAATAGATGATCTCTCAATATCCCTTCCAGCCTTACATTTATGTGATTCTGTGTAAGATCACATAACCATTGATATTTTCAGACCACTCTAGGAGATTAATAGATTTTCTATTAAAATTATTGTCTCTAAATATCCTAGACTTCTTTGAAAATATCAGCTCATAGATTAATTTAATAGATTTGCTAACTAAAGCTAGATGGATAATCACAGCAAAGCAAAACCAAAACCACTAAGAGAAAAGGTCTGATTCTGGTCTGTGAAAAATTCTCTCAGGTATTATCACATGTGATGTAATTGATTCCCACAAAAGTTGCATCAGATACTTTGAAAGCTTTGAAATCAATTAGATACTTGCATATTAAGCCAAATGAGTGGTTTTGCAAACAGATTGTATGGGGGAGGAAAAGAAGTTCAAAATTTTAAATACTAAGTAACAGATGCTTTAGTTCTTTGAAAATGCAACAAACAATTGAGTCAGCCCAGCTGCCACAATATGAGGTTTGTTAAAAATTTAACCCTACTGGGGCAAAAAGGTAAAATGCCTGAACCACTAAAAGGATTACAGACGGCTGGCAACTATTCCAGGACAAAAAGGTCACCTGAAAATTTTGTTTCAGTGCAGACTCTGGACACAATGTGGTATAGTAAAGCAAATATATTAGAATAACTGCACACGCCAACCTTTGGCAGCTATAAATAGAAATACTGAGGGGGTGGAGCGAAGTGTACCAGCCATTTAAAATTCACTGAAAACTGAAGGAAGACAGCTCTCAGGAAGGTCAGAGTGAGAAGACGATAGATATTTTGCAAAGAAAAAGAATAGGGACCCTTAGCAAAAGTATTGATGAAGATTATTAGATTTTTGGAGTTTAAAGCCCTGAAAATAAAAACATGGAGAGACTGTCACAGCATTACATTTTTTTTTTTAAATCAACAAAGAATATGCTAAGTTCAAACGGAAGGTATGGCCGTAACGCAGGAACTCTGTGTGAGATCCTGTGGCCTGTGTCATATTGGAGGTCACACTAGATGATTGCAGTGGTCAGTTTCTTGCTTTAAAAACTGAATTATTATTAATAATAATTTGAGTTGATTGAAAAAATGTTCAACTTCAAAATTTTTGACAGACAGAAGGGAACAATTTTTTCACAAACATCTTTGTGCGAGGTTTCCCCATTTTCAAACCAGCTTTAAAAAACATAGTGGTCATCAAAATGTAATATCAACTTTTTCTTATATTGCTAAAATACTTTAAATTTGGCAGTTTTCCCCAGCAAGTTTTTTTTTTTTTTAAAAAACACCTGAAGCATTTTATCCATAGAACAGCAACAGTACATATTGTTCTATATTCCTCCATCAGCATGACTCATAATAACCTGGAGAGACTTCTTCTAGGTGTGTGTAGACTGTTCAGACTCATTTAATCCTTTGCCATCTCTTCCAGGAATATATATTAGATTTTAAAGTTGTGGAGCCTTTGGATTATTTTAACAGAGATACAATAATTCTGCAATTACAGAATATCTTTATGATAAAGCAAAAACCCATGAACATGTTAATAAATTTAATACCACTCCTTCAAATGCACAGTTGCCACAAATTTTTGTCCTGAGATTGTCATTTTTTGTTTTCGGTAGGCATGGCAATTTGCAAGCTCTTTGTGTCATTTCACTTTCAACATACGAAGCTCAATCTGTTTCACTTATCAAAAAAAAGTTCAAGCGGTGACTTGATTACAATGCGTAGCTATTTTCAATGGAAGAAAATACCAGGTACTAAAGAGCTCTTTAATCTAGTGGAGAAACAAAATGGCTGGAAGTTAAAGCCTGAAAAATTCAAATTAGAAATAAGGAACTATTTTTGTAGCAAGAAGAATGATTAACCGTTGTAACAAACTGATGAGGAAAGCGATGTCTTCAGATCAGGACAGGACACAACATTTTTGTGGAAAAAATGCTTTAGTCTCACGGGTCTCAAATTGTGGTACATGTACCACTGTTTGTACATAAGCTTAATGTTCCATCAGTTCACTTCACTACAATTTAAGGTGGTGTTACATGAACCAATAAAGTTTGGGAGTCAGTCAAAACACAAAGTTATTGGGTTCAATACAGGATTAACTGGATGAAATTCTATGTCCTGTGTTATACAGGAAGTCAGGCTAGATAATCTAATAACCCCTTCAGGACTTAAAAAAAAAAAAAAAAAAAATCTATGAATTTGTGAATCTATTCTTACTACCTTTAAACCAGCACTGGTGATATGGAAGGCAATTTATACCTTTTATCTTTCCAAAATTTATCATGGAAGATGAAGCACTGACAACCACTAAGATAGTTAATGGTGACACTGTGCTGAAAGCTTTGTAATCATATTGACAGACAGTAACTCGCTCAAGAAGTTTACATTCTAGTTTAGACACCAATAAAACAGCTCAGGCTTCGAGCATGTGAGGGTATGGTACAAGCAAGAGGTGAGGGAGAATTCATTGTAAGGCTTCAGTTTAAAAGAGTGTCTTAGAACGGAAATTGAAAAGGAGAATTACATTCTAGGCAAAAGGGAGAAAGGATGGGCTTGTCGTTCAGGCACTAGAATTGGACTCAGGAGACCTGAGCAGCTTTTCTGTCTGACCTTGGGCAAGCCACTTCACCTCTCTGTGCGTCAATTTCAAATGTTTTGCTTCTAACCCCACCTCTTGCCCTTCCTCTGACTGATCTATTTACAATATCAGATCTTCAGTACAGAGAACATGTCATGCAATTTATTTGTACATTGCCTAGCACAACTGGCCCTCAATGCACTACTCTAGGCACTACTGCAATACAAATAGATAATAGTATAAGGAGCAGCCTGGAATATGAAGTGATGTTGAATGGAAGAAGGCTAGGCAATAGACTGAAGCCCACTTTATCTACAAAACAAGTGCCACACGGCATACCAGTTTAAGTCTCAACATACCATCCTGACAACATGCTTCCACCCTGACCCAGAGATACTGACCACGGTTAGTGATTTGAAGTGCCTCTCTTATTGGGTGCGCATCCTGAGTCATCTTAAAGCAATATGAATTTTAGAAGTCAGGAATACCGCACTTTCTGAAACCAGGCTCCTTTTTAGATGTTTCAAGTTGGACACCAAAAAAGGAGGCACCCAAAGTGATTAGTAGTCACTTGTGAAAATCTCAACTACTTCCCCAAGTGGCAAGATGGGAGTTCAGTCTCCTTGCCCATGAAATTCTTAATCTCACTGTTGGCTCTCCCAGTAAGGAAGCCCATTGTGATGTTAATATCTGTCCACTGGGTGTTAAGATCGAGGCTGCCAACATATATTCAGTTCAGGTTCAAGTTTGCCCCTGTCAAAGAACAGTTTTAGAATAGCAGCTTGGTTATGCAAAGTACATAAACTCTTCTGTTTAAATAAAACTGACCACTCATTGTCACATTTGTCCATACTGAAATAGCTGAAAAAAGCATTGGGAGTGCAAGGTGGAAAACTGAGTCATAAGTCCACCCAATTTAGGCTTAATCAATTTTCGCCTTTATTTAAACAATTTCAGTCAGAATTATTGCCATGTATAGTGCCTGAACATCCGTTTCTGGCAGGAAAACAGCAGACAAGCCAATATAGGTAAATGGACCCAAGTTACCAAAGTCTAGAGCACTGAGAAGGGCTTCTACCTGTCATGATGGTCATCACCTCCTCTGTTCTCCTGGTCTGGTCCTTCAGTCCCATCCTCCAGTTTCTGGTCCAGTATTTCTCCAATTTGGTCCAATGTTCACTTAGATTCTTGTACATTTTCATTCTCTATTACTCAACTTTTCCCCAAACAGTTTTAACACATTACCCGTTGATTTTTTATGTAACCGGTCCATTATGCATGTGCAAGCTTCAATTACCCAACTTCTGCATTTTTCATGCTGTTTTTGCAATTTCTGTGTCTTGTCATTCGGTGTCACCCTCTTCCTAGGTCTTCCCATAAAAATGGGTTGTTTAGTCATCATTACATGTTTGTTTACCTCTTATTTACATCTTCCAACTCAACATATTATTTATCTTGTCAGAAATAATATCAAGGAAGGATTGGCAAAAAAACACTCATGATCAGCAAGTCCTTGGCCTAAGTGTTACCCTATCTAATTCATTGTCCATCATTATAAATTATTAAAATATACCTATCAAAGCTTTTAATCTTATCATTAGCAAACCTTCATTTTTATTTCAGTATATATATTATCCTATTCTACCATTTAATCTATTAGAAGGAGGGTTTTGGAGAGCACACAATGATTTTTTTTAATGTTAAGATTGTTTTATCTTCTGCAACAGGTTTGTCAGGATATTTTTATTACTCAAAGTTCAAAACATTGTATTTGTATATTGCCAAATCTTGTCAGTATTTTTTTCTTCCTGGAAATGTTGAGGTGATTGTATTTTTGGGTCTTGATATTTAATTGCTTTTAATGGTGCCCTAACTGAATTTTTTAAGCGACAAGAGAATTTTAATTTAGAGGTGAGAAATCTTTTGGCATTCACACGCATCCTGGAATAATACTGGGAATGTGAAGAGACAGTTCTCAGTTAATGATCCGGAGTTGCTCCCTGACACAAATTTTTCCTACCCCCAAAGTACCACCACCATAGTTTGATTTAGAGGAGGCAGTTTTGCTATTCTAATATGAGACTAGTTACCATGGATTCAAGCAGGAATATATTTCCACAAGCATTTTTCATTTCCTTTGGGAAACATTTCCTATGGTCGCTGCATATTCTTTATTGGTCCTTTCATTTACACAGTCCTAGATCTCTCTAACTGCATCTGCTGTTTTGGTCATCCTTATTGTGAGCAATGACATGTCTACACTGGCTTATTATGAGTACATTGTAAGGTGAGGGAAATGGATCAATGAAGCATGCACATTTCAAATTGCTAGTTACATCCCAGCTTGTTTATTTTCTATATCAGCTTCTGCTGAGTTCCACAAGCATGCAATTTCTGTCCATAGTGTATGGTTAGCAGCACTCCACTCCAAAAAATAGGATTTGCATTAACAATCTCATGGGATTTTAGCTGTATGCATTCTTCCTCCATCTCAGATCTCCCAATCCTAAAATGAGCCTGCCTATGTTAGGAATTTTAGGATTTCAATTTGAGGATTTAAATTTTGGAAGTTTCTGAAAAAGTTTGTTACAGTTTATTCTTCTTAAAAATGTAAAAGCTGACCTTCTTTAACTTGATTCCAGCTCTAAATAATAGATGTTATAACTTTTTTTTTTTTAATTTAAAAACTGCTATTGAAGCTTCAGTTGAAGAGAAACAGATTATAATGAGAATCAAAATTCCATTGACCCCTTTTCTAATCTGATGTTGAGTATACAGAATGGAGCATCCAGGGAACCTTTTTTTTTTAAAATAGAGATTGTCCTAAAGACAAAGTAAGTGGGGATTTTCCTTCTCTAATTTTGTTGCTTAATTTATTGAATATAACTAACCTTGTCACTAATTTTCCTTTACTGTTTTAATTTTCCAGGGATCTTTTTAACAGAGACAAAATCTGAAAGAATGCAGTTACAACAAAGTGCACCCACCTCTCTTGAGCACCCCTTCTGGTTAGGTATGTCAGAAGTCTTTAAAAAGTCCCGGCCCTGATATTGGGCCGTACCCCCAGGGATTCCTCCCGGCAGGCAATGGCTTCATCTTCTCTGGTCCTTCAGGGCCCAGCTCTCCAGTTAGACCACTAAGTAGTTTGGAGCCCCTTCTGGGGGTTTATCGCTGTCCAATTGTAGGTCATTTCTCCAGTGGCCTATGGGGGGGGGGGGGAGGGATGGGGAGAGCGACCCGGGCCCACCCACTACTCTGGGTATCAGCCCAGGGACATTAAGACTAGCAGCCATGTGCTGCTCTGTCCCTTTAATGAAACTTCTTTCAGTTCCCCAGATTACTTCTCCAAGGCCCCAGCCTTCACTGATGCTTCACTCTAAGCTCAGGGCTCCTCTAGGTTCAGGCCCAGCAGCCAGCCAGGAGCTCATTCTCACTCCCCTGGTCCCTGCCCACACTGGCCTGTCCATGGTACTGCAGTTCCCTTTGGCCAGCCAGGAGCACCACCTGCACTCCGATTCCAGCCAGGAACTAATTGTCTCTGGCCCTGCAGCTCCTTTTTATATGGCCCTGATTGGCAGCTCCCTGCAGCCTCTGATTGGCTAGCCCTTTGTGGCCTCCCGCTGATTGGCTGCTTCCTGCGTAGTCTCTCTAGGCCACTCAGAGTACTTAGCTCCATTGCTCCTTTCCTGGGACAGGCATGGCAGGACCCTGAGGCCTCCAGCACGGGGCCTCTGATTCTAGTTCATCCTTTCACATCAGTTAATTTTCCTATAAAGGCCCATACCACATGCACTACACTGAGTGGTTAGGCAGTTATGAACTTACTCATTACAAAAAAAAGAAGTCACATAAGTATGTCACATAAGCTATTGTTAAGTGATGGAACAAAAAATTATGACCCTTAAAAGACAAATCCATAGACCTCACATTTCCCATCTCCTATATCTTACAAAAATTGGTAATAAATAATGTACTGCACTTTTCCAAAACTATTGGTTTAAAATGTAATTCTATTTAGTAGCAAACGCTTGGAGATAGGATTACAGGTTTGTTAGGTAATGCTTCTGTTCTGCATTTATATTAGCCAGTCAGAGATTGCTTTAGAAAAATGTACATAAATAACCAAAGGGTAATTTCGGGCAATTCCCAACATAGAGGCACCAAAAATACAACCACATCCCTGAAATGAAAGCCTTATGTTCCAAATGTACTAAACCACTGAACTGTGATTACTGCATCCGTTTTTAACATTGCTGAAATAACCTGCTGATTTAGAAAATAACTCATTCTTCACATCAGGTACTGGTGAGGTCAACTGTGAATATTACTTAGACCACAAAGGTTAATGTGTTTCTTTACACAGAAGTTAAATGGGCAAACCCTCATTGTAAGTAGCAGTTTTGAGATAAATTTATTTAGATTTTGAGCTGCTAAACACTGACAGTGAGTGATAGCTTAGCTGGTTGACTCATTAGTTCCTCTGAACCAGGGAAAAAAGCCATTAAGATACAACAGTACATTACTACAAGCATTATAGGATAAAACTGTACCTCTAAGAACAAACATGGATTACTACAATCTGCAAGTACTTTAGAATGACCACTGCAGTCTTAGATGACAATGATGGACTAAAAGTCAGTCATATTCTGAACCCAAATGTAAGGTTTACAGTACAGTGTGAAATCAGCAAGGTTTCCAAAAACTTCCCGTGCAATTGGTGTAAAATGTGTGGCCAAACAAAGACTATATACGTGGATTAAATTGCAGTAATCTGAACAACTCTACTAGAGCTCAAAGTGAGCCAGAATGGGTCCTAGTTCTGTTTCAGCCATTCCTTGATGCTCTCATCTGTTTCTACAGATTTTACCCTCTTATTCCACAGTCTGATACATAGACCTTACCATATAGATGTTTTTCTGAATTATTCTAGCCTAAATTTTCCTGTTTTTCATTCCACACAGTGACTTCTGCCTCAAGACTTAGAATCAGGTGGTAGGGAAGGAGAAACGGGACAAGCAACCACCACAAAAATAGATTAGGAAAACAACAACAATACTTCGGACTTGTCCTTCATGAACCTGATACTGACTATGAAGCTTTACCACAGACATCAGTGGGCCAGAATTAGTGCCCATCTGAGGATCTCACAGCATGTTACAAATATTAGCTAAGCCTGACCACACCTGTGTGAAGTATTTATTTTACAAAAGCAGAAACTGATGGAGATGAATAAGCAATTTGATTGTTAGGAGTACTAGGCAACCTACTGCTCCCGTTGCCTTCACTGGGATTTGTGGGTGATCAGCTGCTTTTAAAAATCTGGGTATCTAAATATTGAATTTAGGTCTCTAACTCTAGCCATCCAAGTTTTAAAATGTTGCCTCAAGTTTCTTGCCCATGGTGACACAGCAGTCTGTGGCAGGGCTCACAACAGAATCTAGGGCTGTCTATGCTACAAGCGCTACAGTGGCACAGCTGTACAGTGGCTGTATCAAATCCACCTCCTCCAGAGAGGGTAGCTAAGTAACTAGAGAATTCTGGCATCAACTTACCTGCATCTACAATGGGGATTAGGTCAACCTAACTACATTGCACAAAGGCACAACATTTTTCACAGCCCTGAGCAATGTAGCTAGGTCAACCTACATTGTAGGTGTAGACCAGGTCTACGGCTCCTGATCCCAGCCGTGGGCTCTAACCACATGACTACAGACACAAGAAGAAGAGGAGAGACTGGAGAAAGCAGAAGAAGAGGCAGCAACCACCAAGGGAAAGGGAAGGAGAGCTTAAAGAAAGCATTTGCCAAAGAAAGAGAGGCAGTGACCATGAGTCAGAAGGGACCGCGAGTAGTTAGGCATAACTACATTTCCCTACAACTCCTCTTTCCCCTTCATCCCCCCATTTCAACTCCTGCCCCAAAACAGTTTGTTCATTCAGGAATATTTCAAATATTATAATGTTAAGGATACATAGAATATCGGTGGAATACAGAGAAAATACGAAAGGGCTCACTGCATTTGCATATGCAAAGTATTTTCATTCCCCGTTTTTTTCCAAATAGCTTAGCTAACTTCTATTTCATGAGAAGAGAACACTATATATCTATATATCTATATATCTCATTGAAAAGGATACTGCAATTGCAATTCATCCACTAACACAACAAATACAGAAGCATATTTACATTTTTTTCCTCACAGCTTGATCAGTTCATAAACCAAGTCATGTGGTCCAATCCGGAAACCATATTTGTAAGAAATCTCCTTGTTGACCTATTTAAAGAAAGTCCAGTCAATGTTAAATGTGTCAGAATGCTATTTAGAATTGATTTCTCATCATTTCTGAAGTGAAATAAAAAGGTACAAACTCAAGCACTTTAAATTGTATTTCTTTATCCATTAAAATGAAAAAAAAAATGCTCACCTTTACATAAAATGATGAGCTAAGAAGGTTGTTATGAGCTTCTGAAATGCTGACACAGGGAACTGGGAGGAAATCAGCTTTCAAGGCTCGTTAGGCTTTTAATTTAGAGATCTTTGTAAGCAACTCAATAATCTTCCTAAAAACTTCCTAAAAACATGAAAATCAGAATAGACTGGAAACTATGCAAGGATTTGGATGCCTTTCTAGCACCTATGGATTAAATTTTGCTCTCAGTTACAGATGAAGAACGCTACTGACTCCAATAAGGCTATAGGTATGTAACCTAGAGTGTTATTTGGTTGTTATGTTAAAGGTCAAACAAAAGCTACATCGCAAACCCCACAACACCATGCCAGACTCTCACTTCAATCCTCAGAGAGGGAACAGAGGCTAAGTGAAAGGGCTGCATTGGCATGAAACTCCCATGGAGTGATGGCAAAGAATCCCAAGACCTATACTGAAAATAAGTCTCAAGGAGCATGGGTGGTTAGGAGGAATTCAGTCTCTTAGTGAAATTCAGAGGAAATAGTGGTCCTGTCCTGCTGGTCCTCTTCTCCACCATATTGGGGTCATGGAGATACTTATTGTGGACAGATCCTTGGACCAGACCCCAAATATCCTGGCCTGGGTGGTTTTCATGAAGGACGTTGAGTTCCCTTTTATGAGCTCACCACTTTTTTCATTCTGCACAGTAGGCGCACCACTTTGGACCTTTCAGCATCTATAGGAGCCAGTTCAAGATTGAGTTTAAATGGAGAGCAGCCATGTTACCACCAGATCATCTTCATGAACAATACAGTGCTCAGACACCCTGGGGATAGGAGCCATAAAATTAGAGAGATGAAAGCAAACACACTTTGCAAGCAGACAGAGAGGTCTAGTGACTTGCCCAAGTCACTGAGTGACTCTGTTAAAGCAGAACATAGTACTCAGAGGTCCTCATTCTTATTCCATTATCTTCTCTATCCTACTTTTACAAATGCAATGCACCAGTCAGGTGCGGTCCCCATTCGATAGTGGTCACTCGGCTTTCCCCATGCTCTTCACTGTTTGCAGCCAGAATCTGAGCATCACGTTTTGAGGAGGGACAGTCTTTTGCCCAATGCCATGGGATAAGTGTCCTAGCTCAGGTACCCTTTTACCTTTTACTCAAGCTTTTAACTGCCAAGCTATGTTTTAACAACTCAGTCTCTGTCAGCATGCCAACCACTCCTCGCCCTCTTATCCAGACACCTGTTAGTTGTGCTCTCTGGACACTTCAGGATATGTTTAGCTCACACCTAATCACATCGTTTATTCAGTGATGTCTGAGCTAACACATTCTATAATTTTTCATTTTATTTTCCAGTGTTATAAAATATTTGATATAAAAGATGTAATAAGATATAAAAGATTTGATATAAAAGATTTGTATCTTATAAAAGATTTATATCTTTGATATAAAAGATTTGATATAAAAGATATAAAAGATGGAACTCTACTTTCCTGAATAAACAGACTGTTTTCCATCATTTATCTGAGCCAGTAGTGATTATCTTTGAAAAGTTATGGAAGATGGGTGAGATTCCAGAGGACAGGAAAAGGGCAAATATAGTGCCAATCTATATAAAGAGGAATAAGGACAACCTAAGGAATTAAAGACCAGTGATCTTAACTTCAGTACCTGGAAAGATAATGGAACAAATAATGAAGCAATCAATTTGCAGCCATCTAGAAGAAAATAAGGTGATAAGCAACAGTCAGCATGGAATTGTCAAGAATAAATCATGTCAAACCAACCTAACAACTTTCTTTGATAAGGTAACAAGCCTGGTGGATGGGGAGGAAGTGGTAGATGTGGTATATCTTGACTTTACTAAGGCTTTTGATAGAGTCTCACATGACCTATTATAAATAAACTAGGGAAATACAACCTAGATGGAGCCACTATAATGTAGATGCATAACTGGTTGGAAATCATTCCCAGAGAGTAGTTATCAGTGGTTCAAAGTCAAGCTGGAAGGGCATATGGAGCGGGATCCTGCAGGGAACAGTTCTAGGTCTGGTTTTGTTCAATATCTTCACCATTGATTTAGATAATGGCACAGGAAGTACACATAAAGTTTGCGGATGATACCAAGATGGGAGGGGTTGGAAGTACTTTGAAGGATAGGATTAAAATTCAAAATGATCTGGACAAACTGGAGAAATGGTCTGACATAAATAGGATGAAATTCAATAAGGACAAATGCAAAGCACTCCACTTAGGAAGGAACAATCAGTTGCACACACACAAAATGGGAAATGACTGTCTAGAAAGGAGTACTGAGGAAAGGGATCTAGAGTTCATGGTGGTTCACAAGCTAAATATGAATTAATGGTGTAACAGTTGAATAAAAGCCAAGCATCGTTTTGTGATGTATTAGCAGGAGTGTTGTAAGCAATGCACAAGAAGTAATTCTTCCGCTCTACTCCGTGCTGATTAGGCCTCAGCTGGAGTAGTGTGTCCAGTTATGGGCACCACATTTCAGGAAACATGTGGACAAATTGGAGAAAATCCAGAGAAGAGCAACAAAAATTCAAGGTCTAGAAAACATGACCTAGGCTATGAGGGAAGATTTAAAAAACTGGGTTTGTTTAGTATGGATTAAGAAGACTGAGGTGGGACATGATAACAGTTTTCAAGTACATGAAAGGTTGTTACAAGGAGGAGGGAGAAAAATTGTTCTTGTTAACCTCTGAGAATAGAACAAGAAGCAATGGGCTTAAACTGCAGCAAGGGTGGTTTAGGTTGGACATTAGAAAAATACTTCCTGTTTGGGTAGTTAAGCACTGGAATAAATTGCCTAGGGAGGTTGTGGAATCTCCATCACTGGAGATTTTTTTAAGAGCTGGTTAGACAAACACCTGTCAGGGATGATCTAGATAATCCTTAGTCTTGAGGCCTGGATTGGAAGACCTTATGAGGTCCCTTCCAGTCCTGCAATTCTATGATTTGTCTCTTCCCATATATTATTTCAAAGGTTCTGTGCAACTGAGAAGACCATGGGAGTTTCATGCCAGCTCTGCCTTTTTACCTGAGTTAGAATCAAATACTGTATATCTTTTCTCTGTGTGTGTGTGTGTGTGTCATGGGGCATGGCTTCTCTCCCACATTCCTTCCAACAGAAACTGCACAGACTCCAGTGGTTTTGCCTTTACCATACCTTTTTTATTTTAAGTTTCCTCCACTATTTCTACAACAACCCCCATACAACAATCTATTTACAGCACTAACAGCACTTCTTTTTGGCCCTCTCTCCAGGACTTGAGGGGAATAGAGGTCTCCCTCCCTTCAGACCTCCATGTTATTGAAGTTAACTAGCCCTAGTCCCCCTCTCTCTCCTTCCCTTGGCACTTCCTTCCTGCTTCTATATCAGCCCTGAGCTGATGGGCTAATTGGCTCCTTATCTCATCCAGCCGGCCATCCTGATTGTCTAATTATCCCATCAGATTTCTCAAGGGGAATTAATTAATATTTGAGTGATCAGAGTGCATGCATTATAGGCAGTCATCCATTACAGTGATGGGCAACAAGCCATTCTCTTGCAATCACAGTCTTAAGTGTTACGTACTATTTTTTTTAATAATTCCAAAATATATCAAAGATGATTTTTTCAATAGGTAACCAGCCAGTCTGTCACAGCAACGTATTAATATTTTTTGGAAACAAAGAAAATGCCAGCCTATCTACAACATTAAACCTTGTAATAGTTTTCCTTCAGCTGTTACAAAGTTTCAGTTTTGTATGTATAGGGAGGGAGGAAGATATGAAGGGATGTTATTTATAACAACAACAACAACAAAAACCCATCACATCACAGAACACTATATTCCTCCAGTTTGTTCAAGTGAGAGCCAATGATACAAAGCAGCCTGAGAAATAGTAAAAAATATTCAAATACATAATAGATCATTTTAACTTCTTTTGAAGAAATGTACCACTTATCTGCAGAAAGAACATATGTAGACTTCATACTATTACACGCATTTGCTTAATTTTATACTTGATTATTTGCTTCCCTTTCAATTTTGGAGACAAATTTTCATTTTGTTAAAAAAGGAGAGAAAATAAATGTTTCCCACTAAACAGTATAATCACTGAGGGGTCCTGGGATATCAGGACATTTGAGTTCAGGACTTGTCCTCAGTCACAAAGACAGGTCCACATGGTAGGGAAATGGAGGAATTCTTTCCTAGATTATAAGGTCAGACAGGATCATCATCATCATCATCTAGCCTGACTTTCTGCATAACACAGGCAATAGAACTTCCCTGAATAAATTCTTGTTTGAACTAGAACATATCTTCTAGAAAAACATCCAATCTTGATTTAAAAATTTCCACTGATAGATAATCCACCGCCCCCTTTGATAAATTGTTCCAGAGGTGAATTATCCTCAATATTAGAAATGTGCATCTTATTCCTAGTTTGAATTTGTGTAGCTTCAATTTCCAGACATTGGTTCTTGTTATACCTTTGTCTGATAGATTGACTAGCCCTCTATTATCAAATTTCTATTCCTTATATAAGCATTTATAGACAGTGACTAAAACAGAAAGCAGCTACAGACAGTAGTTTCAACACCACATTTGACCAATTGCATTTTACGGTGAAGAAGATGGCAAGATTAAGAGACATAAAAGAAAAAAATTATTAAATGTACTGATGAAAAGCAACAAAATAAGAAGACACAGATTGACAACCTGATGCTTAATTAATGGGTCAGGAAAAAGAAAAGAAATTCTGTAGAGAACTGAGAAGCTACAACATCAAGCCAATAATTCTGCATCAAAAACGCCAGAGGGACAGGTCGCCTATGAAGGCATGTAGTAAATAAAGTCAGGCATATAATGTTAGGCTACTGTGCATTCAAAATTAGGAAAAAGGGAATAACAATTGCCTTCCAAGACAAATAGAGGCCAGAGATTTTAGGAGTCAGTCTAAAAGAACAAACAACCCAATTAGCATTGAACATGCACTCAGGATCTAAAGAAAAGATATGATGAAGGAAGAGGATATTTGGAGCATGGTGATTTTTAAGTGTTAGATTTATGTGGTAAAGATCAATTACTGGTAACAGACAGAGAGACCTGATTTTCAAAGTCTCAAAAATATGATTTTTCTTCAGATAAGGGAGCCGACTGCAAAAGCATGCACTGAGCTAACTTTTCACTAAAGAGGTCTGTTTCTGGAAATGGAAGCAGAGGCTGTTTTTCCTGCTGTGAAATTCATGGTGAAGTATAATGTCCAAATCTAGGTCTTCTGGGAGACAGATATCCCACCATATTTGGCAGACAAATCAAAAAACAAAACTCCAGTGGAATCAGATATTGTGCCTAATCACACTCCCGTTGAAATTGATGAGGGTTTTGCCATTGGGAGCAGGAAACAGCCCACTGACTCAGCCACGGGACGCCAGTCACGAACTGTCAGATACACACTTCTGAAATCTCAACTAACACCTCTGCTGGTACTTGAATTCTCTCAATGAGACAACTGCTCAGTTTATTGAATGCCCATGTGTTTGGGCTGCTAAAACTACAGATTAGTACATACACCCTGTAAAAATCTACAAGTCAGTGTGACCCTTTTTAGAATACGACCCTGACCCCCATTTATATTTCATGGTTTCACAACTCTGATTTGGGATCTGCATTTTGTTGATTGATGGCAGCCCAAGTGACTTTATCCTTCCAAGTAGTGAATAATTTAAAAATCCACACAATACCTCAGTTTTAAACGGGATCTGGATAACAAACTCTGTCTAAGGAGCTTTGTCTAATTTAATTCTGAGAGTAGGACTCTTAACATAGACAAAACACACTGTAGCTTGAGCCTCTTTTGTCAGTAAGTGTTCTGAGGTGCAGTCCTGCTCCCATGAGTAATTTGGTGCCAGTTTCGTAGCCAGCTCATGTGGTAATGATGTTTGTCATTCAGATTGTAATTTTGTTTTGCCTGCATTACCAATTTTTTTTTAAATCCCTAAACTTTTTCTATCCAAAGTCTGTCTGAATAGGGTACAAAGGAAACAAACATTTCCCCTTTAGACTGGATAGGTCATTTTCATTGATGCTATCATGAACACCCCTGTTCTTTTCATATTAATAACTGTAGGGAAGGGAGAAGAATTTAAAACGAAACGGGAAACGGATTCATTTCAAGCAGTAAAGAAAAGAGCATTAAAAACAAGGCAGAACAGACTCCATTCTAAGTGTAAGAATAGCAAGTGGGCTCATCTTGAAATTCTGTAAGTGGATTTTCACTAAGGAAATGGCATAGTCCCCAGTTAAGCAAAGCACTTAAGTAAATGCATAACTTTAAGCACATGAGCTGGATCAGGGCCATAATCTTTTTTTCTCCCCTCCTTGTAGCTATCAAATAATCACTTCAGGTTTGTTAAGGTTATCTGTGTGGATGGTAGATCCTAAGATATTGGCCATCAACTGCAGGACACAATAGTAGATAGATCTAACAACCAAATATAATCTTGGATAATTTTAGCAATCTTAAATACTTCTAAAGATTTCTCTGTTATTTTTCAAAAAAAGCCCAAATATTTAATTAAAGCAACGTCTTCTCACATATATATTATCTTTTAAATAAAGGGGTGAAGTACAGTAAGCTTTTCTTTTGAATATTTAGATATTAAATATATGCTTCCCTAGCAGCAAAATATTTTGGAAGGAATCAGATTAATAAAATTAAAATAAATTGCCAATTTACACCTTTCAAAAAGGTCAATCTTCAAAATGGCATTTATAAACAGTAATATATCAGAGTGAATATTCACCAGAAGGAATTGAAATGAGGTCTTGATCTGTTTTCCTAAATGAAGCTCAGTATTCAGTTTAATAATTAAAAATTAATTCACATCTACTCTTTAACAGAACACCGTGCTATCAATCAGGCAGGAAAAGCAAATATCCTTCTGATTAGACAACTCCATCTGTTGAGACAAGGAATTCTAACGGCAATTCAATACCTGTTCCACACACTCACTATGTACTGCATACATGAATGCTGGAATCCATCCAAGGCAGCCGAATATTCATTGCTTAGCCCGCATCTTGCAAACTGTTCATCAAACATGTCTTTCTTTAAAGATGCACTGAAATGTTAGCATCTCACAGCAACATATTTTGAACAGTGGAACTCACCTACAATCTTATCTGTTTGCTGTGGTTCTGCCTCTAGCTACATTGTTCTTATAATCAACCACCATAGTAACTTACTGAACTTCTGCATGATTCCATAAAGATTTTCATTAACATTTCTTTCTGTTTTCAGTGCCCATCCTGAAATTCACTTCTACCATACAAATGCAGGCTTTAAGTGCTTATACTTTTAGCCCTATAATGTAAACAATGTTAGCTATGATTACTGTTGTTTTAAGGCGCATCCATAATGTGGTTAGCTGTGATAACGCATAAGGAAGAGATCCTGACCTGACCTGAAGACCTTAAACTATAACACACAGAGATGGAAGATGGAGGATAGGGGAAAGGAATGTAAAATGCTAGTAAAGGGTTGGATGGTAATTGATCATGTCTTTGTTTGCCAGAAGGTGGGACTGGGCGATGGGATGGATCACTTGATGATTACCTGTTCTGTTTATTCCCTCTGAAGCCACTGTCGGAAGACAGGATACTGGGTTAGATGGACCACTGGTCTGACCCAGTATGGCTGTTCTTACGTTGGTAACATAATATGGTAATAATTTTACTTTTTTCTTGGTAAGATACAGAACACTGCCAAGAATTCCACAACCCTGGCACAATCATCTGGTCACTTTCTAGTAGGCATCACCATTCAAGTAGGTATTCAGAGGAATAAAATGCGGAAAGTTTCTTAGACTTGCGCCTCAAGAAGCATGATCAAAGCTGAAAGGGTCGTGTGGAAGAAAACACAGATGTGGACAGGAGAACTGGACAAATGGAGAGGGGAAGCTGGTATTTTCTGTGGAGCAGAGTAGAGTCAATACAAAAAGAGAAACATTAGATAAGATAAATTTGCAGACGATACAAAATGACTCAGGATAGTTCAGTCCAAAGCTGACTGCAAAGCGTTACAAAGGGCTCTGTCTAAACTAGCTGACCGGGTGAAATGGAAGATGAAATTCAGTGTTGATAAGTGCAAAGTAATGCACGTTGGAAAACATAATGCCAATTATTCATACAAAATGATAGGATCTAATTTACCTGTTACCACCCAAGAAAGATCGTGGAGTCACTGTGGATAATTCTCTGAAAACATCCACTCAGTGTGCAGTGGCAGCTTAAAAGCTAACAGAATGTTAGGAACCATTAGGAAAGAAATATATAAGACAACATAAAACAACATAATGCCACTATAGAAATCCATGGTATGCTCATACCTTGAATACTGTGTGCTGTTCTGGTCGCCCCATCTAAAAACAGATTATTAGAATTGGAAAAGATACAGAGAAGGTAACAAAAATGATTAGGGGTATAAAACAGTTTCCATATAAGACAAGATTAAAAAGACTAGAACTGTTCTGCTTAGAGAAGAAACAACTGAGAGGAGATATGATATAGGTCTATAAAATCATGAATGGTGTGAAGAAAGCGAATAGGGAAGTGTTCTTTGGCCCTTCACATAACGCAAGAACTACAGGTCACCTGATAAAATTAATAGGGAGTAGGTTTAAAAACAAACAAAACAAAGTACTTTGTCACACAATACTGTCAATCTATCGAACTCATTGACATGGGATGTTGTGTAGGCTCAAAGTATAACTAGGTTCAAAAAAAAAAGAATTTACGATGGGTCCTTCAATGACTATTAGCCAATATTGTCAGGGACACTACCCCATACTCCGGGTGTTCCTAAACCTTCAACTGCCAGAAGATAGAACTGAATGACAAGGGATGGATCACTTGAAATTGCCTTGCTCTGTTCCTTCCCTCTGAAGCATCTGGCACTGGCCACTGTCAGAAGACAAAAACAACGAGAGTTCTGTAGCACTTTAAAGACTAACAGATTTAATTTCTGCAGGCATAAGCTTTCTGCAGGCATCTGAGGAAGAGGGCTGGAGCCCACGAAAGCTTATGCCTGCAGAAATTAAATCTGTTAGTCTTTAAAGTGCTACAGAACTCTCGTTGTTTTTGCTGTATACAGACTAACATGGCTACCCCTCTGGAACTGTCAGAAGACAGGATACTGGGCTAGGTGGATCACTGATCTGACCCAGTAGCCCAATCTTATATCCTAATTGAGCAAGTCCAGAGTTAACTCAGACCTTGAAGGAAATAAAAATAAGTTTGAACTTGATGCGGTGGAGGAAGAAGAGCCATTAAAGAAGTTCGGAGAGGGGAGTGATGTGGTTTAAATAACAAGCTGGCAAGATGATCGCAGTGGCTATGTTTTGTATGGATTGGAGGGGGAAAGGGTACAATGAGAGAAAAGTGAAGAAAGTGAAAAGTAGACAGGGCTAAGGACAGGGCCTTGTGGGACCCCAACAGACAATGGGAAAGAAAGGGTGGAAGACAAACCATATAAAACACTGAAGGAAGAGTCAGACAGATAGGAGGAAAGCCAAGAGAAATTAGTACCACATGAGCCAAGGAAGGACAAGAAAATGAGCCTGGAGAGACTATGTTAAATGCAAAAAGAAATCAAGGAGGATGAAGATGACGTGAAGATTATTAAAACAGAAAAGGAAGCATAGACAAACAGGCAGGAGGATATTGAATGGGAACAAATGCAGGCAGCTAAACACAACTATATAACAAACTAAATTTTTACTAACAGATTGTTACAATGTGTATTATCGTCAATATAACACCGAACTAAACTACCCAGAAATAAATCCAAATATTACCAAAACCCTTTTTTCTCATCTGTTGGAACACAAGTTGATCTTTCCAAATTCACCTTTGTTATTGTTTTTATTGTTTGTATCGTGGTAGCACCTAAAGACCCTAATCAAGAATCGAGGTTCCATTATGCTATGTGCGATACAAACAACACAAAAATGCCTTCCTTGCCCTGAAGAGCATACAATTATTTTATACCACTTTGCTATTTAATCCAGATACTAACTTTCACATTTACCCCACATATTATGCTTTCTAACTACACTCTTTGTCAAAGAGCTCATTGATTTATGCCTATGCAAACCTACTGATTTCACTGAGGTTGCACTGGGATAACAGACTTGACGAATTTGATCCCACGTGATGCAATCACATAAAAACAGCTGCTTTTCCCCCTAATACATATTCAATGAACTCTGGACCAGGTCCTTGGTTAGCCGGCAGAACTGTCTTATCCCTCTATAATGTGTTCAGTACACGTTTAGATTTTCCCCTCCCCCTTCTTTATTAAAAATGCAAGACACATACAAATGTAAGCATATTCTGGGAAATTCCTTCAGTAGAGAATTAATACATCCAATAGTGGCCTAATATAAAGAGCTTTCTCTGCAAAACCACTTAATGAATCAACATCCCTGGACATTTCCAAGGAGGTATGTACAGATTGCTTTGGTATCTTTAATTAATTCCACAGTCTAGAGCTGTATGTGCATGTACCTCACCATTTGGAAAGGATGTGCTCTCTAAGAAGGTCCTATTACGTATTAAACATTCTTGTATGTTTCACCCTACATTAAATTTCTATCATTCAAATATATTATCCTGCTATTAATAGCTTACAAAGTTAACATTCTATATAGCATTATTGTTATAGCTTGTCAAAAGAAAAAAAATTATACTGAGAATTAATTTTTTAATTCTTGTAGCCAAATTCTGGCCTCAGTTATAGCCTTTCAACTCCAGTGATGTCAGTGGGTTTGTGTTAGTGCACCCAAGGATAGAACTGGTGCATTGTTATGTTAGGAGTTGATTTGGATTATTAATAAGAACTTCAAATAACCAGCCTCAACCAGAACTTATTATTATTAGTGTGAGGAAGTCTTATCTGTGCCTGTTTTGGGTCATCTCCCCGAGACCACCAGCCTACAGCAACACAAGCACTACAGTCCAGGCCTCTGCTAACCTTGCTCTCTCTGTACACGTTAGTGATAAGCACAAACCAACCCCTGAATCCTCAAATCATTTCCTGTAGCGATCTGCCCCTTATCCACTGAAGACGTATAGAACTCCCAGACCTGCTATTCCCAAAGGAACAGTACACCACTGCTTATTAGTTATACCTTAGAACACACGTCTGCTGAGTACACAGCACTTACATATATTTATAGTGAAAACAAGAATAAGTTTATCATTGAAGAACAGGGATTCATGTGATAGTGAGTAAGAATATTGAAAACAAATGATTGCAGATAAAACAAAATCATAAAACACACTTCCTAGAAACTAAGCTTAACTTACAGGTTAACCTCTTGTCTAAAAAAGCTTATCTTACCCAAAGTTCTCTCCAAGCATGGTTGAGGCCCCTCTCAAATGAAACAAACTCACCACCATATAGTTTAGTTCCCAAGCAAAGGATGCCTCTTTGCATTCCAAATATACCAGAATAAACCTTTGAGATGCACCTCAAGATAGAGCTCCCTCCCCTGCATGGTTTACCTTTTCTTGTTAGTTTCCTTCTGAAGTCCCTGACAGCTCTTCATTAACATTGGACTTAAAATGCTAACAATTGCCCATTGTGAACCAGTGGATACTCATTTACCTGTAAACAGATAAATGGATAAACATCTCTTGTCTGGAGAAACACCTGCTTTTCAACTTTCCTGGTGACCGTGTTGCATGCATTAAGAATGTGATATTCAGTATATAAACATATAAAACCTTACAAAATATCTGTACATACATTTTACAATGATACGGACAAAAGGAATTCCTATAACTTGTATGCATCCCTTATGTCACCTGCCAGTTGGCATCAAGAGTTCCCTGGGTCACATAACACACTGAGTGAACACAACATGCATTTGGAGCCTGATCCAAAGTCTAGTGAAGTCAAAGGGAATGCTCACTGATTTCAAGGGCTTTAGATCAGGCCCAAAATTGATAGAGCAGTTAACTAGCAAGTTGAGCTGTCTTAAAAACTTCTCAGTAAAAGGAACTTTTTTTAAAAAAGGTGTGGGAGTGTATTAAGTTGGCCCAATTCCTTCTAAAAAGTTGAACATCCCTTTGATGTTTCCTCTGCCAGTGATGAGTCAGACTACTTTTGAAGGCAGAACTAAACAAATTTACAAAATAACTGATGACATTTAGACAGACCATTAGAATGTAAAACAATCCACTTCTTTTCCTTTGCATGGTCAATAGATTTGAGTCAAAACTTGATTACTTATCTAAATATTATCCTGCTG
The DNA here is from genome assembly GCF_026122565.2 of Emydura macquarii macquarii. NCBI lineage: Eukaryota > Metazoa > Chordata > Testudines > Chelidae > Emydura > Emydura macquarii. Next base: position 7,389,983 of record NW_027133667.1, read on the forward strand.
CCTCAATCTTTGCAGGGATTTGGATAATATGGAACTCCGAGCGAAATTGCAACTGGTTTTGGTTGTGCAGAACAAAAATCCCAACGTTTATATTGGGAAAAAAAACAAAAAGATATCCTCCGACTGATCCATTTCTATCTGAAATAGAGAGATTGGCCATAACTAGAAACTTTCATCTCATTGCTTCCCTCAAACATCACATGTTCAGATAAAATGAGGCCCAACTCAGAGCTGAATTTTTGCTAGTAACTGGGCTGGTTTTAAAAAAACCCTAGAATCCGACTGAAGAGTTTTCCCCTGCCCTAGTGACAACCTGGTTCCCAAATTTCAGGATCGTTATGACTCCAATTTATTCTCTGCCTCTCTGGAATGAAGTCCTTCTTTAATTGACAGAATCGACACATTAAAATTCTTTTTAGGACGCAAAAAATAAATTTTTGACATCCAAGGTTAATTTTCCAAATGAGGTATTAGTAAAATAGTAACATAATTGTAAGATATTACATAAAGACAGGCATGTTGGATCAGACCATCTAGCCCAGTATCCTGTCTCTGGCAGTGACCAGTGCCAGACACTCCAGGAGGGAATGAACAGAAAAGGGCAATTTCAAGTGATCCATTGTCTGTCGTCCAGTTTCAGCTTCTGACACTTGGAGGTTTAGGGACATCCAGAGCATGGGATGGGCCCCTGACCACGTTGGCTAATAGCCATTAGTAACATACTAGTAAGATACTGCTAATATAGTAATTTTATATGCAGGTGAGCAAGTTCTATTTGCAAAAATATCCACAAAATGTTATCTTTGTGAGAGCCACATCTATAGTACAGATTATCACAACAGCACTCCACAGACAGCCCCAATTCATCAAGTGGATAAAAGATTTCTTTCCATTATAGTGGCTTTATAATAGCAGAATGCAATTCTATTCACAAACAATATATTTTGAAAAAGAGAATGGGAATTTACTTTGTAATATGAAGGAAAAAACCCAAAGTATATTATTTATATGTGAAGACAGTAAATGATATTTCAGTATTATTCCCTCTCTAAAGTCTATCAGAACAATCACTGAGCCATTGTTCCATCTTTTGTACATATAACAAACTGAAAAAGTTCTAGAGAATGAAAGTAATGTAAATTCAATTCTGTTTCTTCATTTACATCATTCTCTATCAGAACCCTTCCTGTAAAGCACCAAAAAGCTGAAGAAATTAAAAGATTTTTTTCTGAGAAGAAAGTCACATGAAGAATGTCTTCCACATTCAGCCACATTTGCCTTGGCTGAACCATGGAAATTCTGACACACTACAGCACCTTGCAGCTGAGGATATCAAACATGCCCACAAACTTTAAACATTGTTCCTATTACTTAAGTCTCACTACACCTTGGTGACGTATGCAGGTAGTATCATCCTTGTTGAACAGATGTGAATATTGATGCACAGAGAGGTTAAGAGATGTGACAAAGTTCACACGGAGATGGTCAAAGAAGGAACCCAGATTGCCTGACTTAATCAAATACTCTATTACATGATATTTCTTGAAGCCTCAGGCTTTTCTGGACTGAATGCAGCTGTCAATGCTGCTCACTATTCAAAGGAATAAGTACCTCTTACAAATGGTTGCAGCACCATGTAAAAAGGTATTCTGTGGCTGTCTTAGATTTACCTGCTTACTGGTGACAAAGGGCCAACCAGATCATCATCTGTTTGGCTCACCTAAGTGGAAGGCATGGGGAGAAGGCAGCTCTAAGTCCTTTGTGTACTCACCCAATCCCTAAGTCTGTCAAAGACTGGTTCAGCCCCCATCACAAGTTAAAGGAGCTCTGAAGCCACTCTGATCAGCATCAGCTTGCAATGATCCCCCCATGAAATTATCAAAGTGCAGCATACTCCAACCATGCTCTCTCCCACCTCCAGCACACTGCATATCCTGTGGTGCTGGGGGAAGGTGGCTCTACTTCAGCTAGAGCTTCCTCCATACTTGGGGATTCTCTGTCCAACTAACCAGACCAGGCAACTTGAAGGTTGCTTTGCACCACAGTCTTACTGGTAACTAGGATCTGACTCTCAGTTGTTTACTTCACTCAGCCTAATAACCTCACTTTGGGCAATCAAGGAGCGGGGTAGAAGGTAAAGTAAAATGTAGTTTGCAGGTTATTTCCCAGCTGACTGAGCAAATAGGGAAATATTTCGGATAAACCACTGTCTGAAGACATTAACATCGCCTACCTAGCTGGCAGCACTAAGGAGATACAGGGCCAGAAACTGAAGAGAGAAAGAACCTTGTTGAGGACTCTCCAATGACATGGGCAGGAATCCATGTGTACTCTTGGCTCTCAGAAGGAAAGCCTCCTGACATTTCCTCAGCTGACATGTTTGTCAGTACTAGTCTATAATGGAAAACCAACTCATAGGTCAGGCACAGAATTTATCTGCTGCACTTCTCCGAGATGCACAGATGAATTTTTTTACATCCTGGGGACAGAGGTCCTCTGCATTCACTTACATGACCCTGAGAATGCCCCACATCCTTCCCCACCCTCGGGATCCTTATACACTGAGCAGATGTGATCCTGTGATGGCCCCAAAGAAATGAAATTTCAATCTAATTTTAGGTCTACTGACAAACTGCACTGCTGAGGCACTGCAATGATTCTCTTTGGGATGGTAATTCTGTCATGGTATCTCTTCAAATTTTGTTAGATCTAGGCTGACAGATTTCAGTGCTGTGGACTCTGCTGCCTTGGGCATCCCGATGTCCTTCTGCCATCATATGGTTTTCATCAACTTTATCCTCCATAGTGCTGTCAGAATTGGTTTGTTGCTGTTTATTTTACTTCTGGTCCAAATACTAGTTAACTTGGGAGGGTCTGAGATTAAACCCTATACTCTTCACTGCTTAGGGCATCCAACCGTATGCATTTACTAAAGATCACTGCTGTGGCAAACTGGCAAAGACATCCAAAGGCACCCTCAGCTCTGTCATTTTGTCTTTGCTTTAATGAAAGGCTGCCACAGAATTCATTTAAAACTAGTTTTTTTAATCCAAACAGGACATATGAAGATTGGCTCCCCGTGTTTACTCAAATCCACCCCAGATTCTGGGATTTTGATGAAAATCGGATTATTAATCCTGTAAAAAGTAGATTCACTTTCCTCCTTTGAGGCCCTGGTAACCTACATTTTTTCCGTGTTTTAACTGTCAAGGCATATAAAGGCCTTAAGATTAAGCATTCCCCATGGCTATGCTAAAAGAATTGTCGAGCTAGACTCCCATAAGGCTTTGCAAGTAGCATTAGGTAGAAAGCAATGGAAATTTATTGGCGTTAGCAGTTAGGTTGTTTTCAAAGTAAAAGAAGCATACCACACTTTCACAATCTATTTTTGAAGAAGCTTTCTGCTAAACTGAGTTATAACTAAAGCTGCAAGAAGAAGTATCCACGATGGATATGATAGAGGAAATGTAATTCACATGCAGGTGTATGAAAAAAAACAAAAACACAGTTTTGCTTGTGATAAAGTTCGTAAAGTTTATAGGTAGGTAAGAGTTATTTTGATGGAAATACGAAACATAATGCAATGTTTAAACCATGTAGTTAATAAGTTAACCTCGGTTAGTAATTGAATAATGCCAGTCATGCAGTTACCCACAAATTTTAAAATGAGATAAATACCTTGCTTATAAAAACCTAATGAAACTGTTGTAACTTGTGATAGGGTGAGTGACAGACTGAGCCCCCAAGATTGGTGGTGAGTGTCACCTTTTCTGTTTGTGCTGCTTAATCCTAGATGTCTAATTTTTGGTTAATAAACAGTTTGACCATGTGATGTTTTGTTAATCAATAATGTAAAGGAACCCAATTATTTACAATAACAGTTAGAATCTGAAATATGGAGGGGGTATTGATTATTGATACATTATTGATCATTAATAATGGACCATTAGTATTTTGTCAATAATCAATTGACTGATAATAATAACTGATAACAAAATTTTAATTGTGATTATATGTTTAGTGAGAAGGTTCTCTCAAGTACAGGTTAGTTTAATCATAATAAATCTCAGATAAGTGATCTTTGGTTGGATTTTATTGGTTTCACAGTGATTAGAGACAGCACATGCATAGGGAGGCAAACAATTACCAACAGATATGGAATAACTTTCCTGTAGTCTCCGATAGCCTGTGTCCAGCCTGCAGATGGATCTCTCTCTTCCTCATGATGTCTTACGGTACGTCTACACTGCACGCTTCTTGCAGTGGTGTATATAGTACATACAGAACAGTGTAGACCATGCACCACAGCTTAGATGAGTAAACATACACATGAAAGGTGAGGGTGTGTTCTTGAGTACACAGAATCATAGAAATGTAGGGCTGGAAGGGACCTTGAGAAGTCATCAAGTCCAGCCCCCTCCACTAAAGCAAAACCAAGTAACCTAGACCATCCCTGAAAGGTGTTTGCCCAACCTTTTCTTAAATGATGTGGATTCCACAACTTCTCTTGGAAGCCTATTCCAGAGTTTAACTAGCCTTAATGTTAGAAATTTTTTCCTAATATCTAGCTTAAGTCTCCCTTGCTGCAGATTAAGCCCATTATTTCTTGTCCTACCTTCAGTGAACACAGAGAACAATTGATCTCCATCCTCTTTATAACAACCCTGTTATCAGGTCCTCTCTCAGACTTCTTTTCTTAAGACGAAATATACCCTGTTTTTTAACCTGTTCTCATAGGTCAGGTGTTCAAAACCTTCTGTCATTTTTGTTGCTCTCCTCTGGACTCTCTCCAATTTAACCACACCTTTCCTAAAGTCTGATGCCAAGAATTAGACACAGTAGTGCAGCTACTCATCAGAGCCAAGAGATTGGAAGTTACGGTGACTGAGACTCTTCTGTATCAGAGACTTTCTATGTCTAAGACTCTTCTGAGTCTGCAGAACCGTGACTAGGCATTTCAATGCCTGGGGCGAGCAAGCATATTTACACCTCGTACTGTTTTTTGGGTAATTTTCCACCCCCGTGGCTTTTCACCCTGGACGACTGCCCTGCTCGCCAACCCTGGGAATTTGTAGAGGAAATTAGGCAAGGTGACTGCTCACAAACAAACAGCTGGACTAGGGCAGCTTAATGCTCAGGAGAGGAAAAATGACTTGCAGTCAGGCATGTCATATTAAAACACAATGAAAAATGGCTAAGATAATTTTTCTAAACCACAACATCTGCAGACAAGTTGGGCATAGAACCATAATTTACATAATAGATTCTAAGAATAATAAAATTGAAGCTTGCTAAACTGATTTTAAAAAAATTAATTCCCAGTTCTCTCACTGACACGCTATGTGACTTTGAGCAAGTCATTTCCTTCTCCCCTCCCACCCTTTGCCTGTCTGGTCTACTTAGTTTCTGTCTTTACTATATGCTGCATGCAGCATAATGGGGCCCTGATCTTGGTTAGGTCTTTTTGATGCTACTGAAAGACAAACAAATAGCAATAAAATTGGAAATGACATCAGACAGACTCAAAACATGCCTTCAGACAACAAGTTCTAACTTCTCCATGCAATGCAGCAGGGAGAGACCTAAGCATTGACATTAAATGACTAAGTGGTGACCACTTCTTGATAGATATCTTGGGAGGAAAGGGGACTGAGAATTAGAAGTTCTCCCTGATCAAGCAGTTTCCTGTAAAATCAATACCTTTCTGAAGAAAAGGCCGTTTGTTCCCTTCCAAGAGGCAGAGGCACACAGGGAAACAAAAGTGAAATGGGGTGAAAAAGCCCAAAAAAGTAGTGAAATGTAGGAGCAAGGCCAGCGCAGCTCCCCAGCAGCCTACAAGAGTCCCTCCATAGCAAATGCACATGATCAGGAAGGGAAATAGTATTGGCAGCAACTGCCCTTTGTGGCATTCACGCCTCTAAATTGGATATGTGCATGGAAGTTAACGCTGCACCTAGTATTAGTATCTGTCTTTTCAGACTGTGGGGACCAGCCAGGTATTGGCAGAGAAGCCAGTGGTAGCAGGGTAGAAGATGGTGGGCAGCACCACAGACTATTTGGCACATTCTGACACGGAACATTCCTTTTTCTACAGATCTTCAAAATCTGTATAATCTGAAAATTGCACTCCATGCTCCAGCCATGGTTTCACAAATCTTCCCCCTGTAGGCCATTTTAGAAAAAACTTTTTGATGCAAACCAGAGTTTCCTAGTCCCTCATCACCTCTCCCACATGTCTGATCACTGGTGGGAGCTCTCTTTAGCAACAGCGAACCTGATTAGAAACATCTGTAAAAACAAGTATTCCCTCTCTCATTTTCCTGGACATCTGGACACATTTGCTAAATTTCAGCAGGTCAGAGAAAGAGGTCACACATAATAATCCATCATTCAACAGCACACTAAGATTAAGCCTGAGCACAAAAGATTTTAGATATAAAGCATTATGGGACTTTGGTTCATCTACAAAAGATAACAGGAGTCTGGTTTACCTGCTAACACAAGTAAAATTAACAACTGTGCCTTTGGAATTCAAAACCATTTTGCTATTTCTCTTTAAGGCATCCTTTCCTAGAGAGTGTTATTAGAATTGTCATTGAAATAGTAACACAGCAAGCAGGAAACTACATCATCTGTTGTCAGAAAGAAAACCTTCCTAGAACAAGAGATGCAGATATTTACATACAAATATCAATGAGGGAGCAGGAAAAATAATCAGATCATAATAATAATAATTAGCACTTCTCACAGATAGATCTCAAAGTATTAAAAAAGGTAGGTGAGTATTATCATTCCCATTTTACTTATGGAGAAAATTGAGAGTGGCTTGTCCAAGGCCAAAACAGTGAGTCAAAGGTATATCTAAGAGTATAACCCAGGGTTTTTGAGTTGAAGTCCAGTGCTCTATCCATTGCACCAAACAACCTCCCCATGAAAACACATAATAGAAACCTCTACCACTACCATCACATACACACACCTTCGCCCCCCCCTCCACCACCACACCCTCCAGAACCCTGACAGCATCCCCATGCGAGAGGTCAAGGGGCTCACTCATACCTGGTAGTAGTTTCAGCTGGCCAAACCAGTTCAGTGTGCCCCAATTCACCGTGAACCTATCAGATGTGTCATATAGGGTATCATTGGAAAACTAGTAACATATGGATCATTAATATTCTTGCACGGTGTACGTATGATAAATGCCCAGGGGACCATACAAATATGTATGAAATGTGGAACTAAACTATATTATCAGACGAGTCAGGGGGTGCGTAAACAGGTTTCTGCCACTCAAAGGATAGGCCATTGCCTCCAACCAGGTGTTGGAGTCATCATCAGAGTCAAAGGTGAAGCAGAAGAGGGTGAGTGCCCAGAGCAAGGGACCGGGAGCAATTGGGGCTCAGCAGGGCTGAAGGGGAGGGGAGTTGGCCCTCAGATCAAGGGAGCAGGAGCAATCAGGACAGGGGTGGGGGTCAGTCCCAGAGCTAGGGGCCGGAGAGACCAAGGGCTCCAGGAGGCTGAGAAGGCAGAACTGAACACTTTGGACTTCATGGGAGATCCTGACCAGAGGAGTGGTCAGCCATCTTGCTGGAAGGTAGATTGGTAAGGAAACTACCTTGAACAAAGGCTGAAGTTTGTAGTGTTAAGTCTTAGCCACTGAAAAGCATTTTTCACTTTTTATTTGCTTGTAACCATTTCTAACACTATCCTTTATACTTGAATTCACGTTAAATCCTATCTCCTTTTGTTAGCAAACCTGTTTTACTTTCAGCCTAAACCAACCCAATGGTGTGTTTGAACTGAAGTGATTGCTAACCCCAGTTAAAGTGCTAAGCTGTGGATTTGGTCTCTTTAGAGGCGAAAACAAACAAACTATTATTCCTCTGAAAGGTCCAGAAAATGACAGAACATTGCAGAGCACATGGTTTGGGGAAAATTCGGTACTGTGAGTTGTTGGGGGTAATCTTGCCAGGTGTAATCAGAGCTGGTGTGGCTGGGGTGTAACAAGCAGGCTGCTGGAATCAGAGTTGCTGGTTCAGAGCTGCTTCTCACAAACATTTAGTGCATACTTCTCTGCTGGCTGTCAGCATCCAGGCTGTGAGCCACAGGAGCAGAGCATTTAAGGCACTCAGGGTTACACAGTAGTTGATGACAACCCCTCACCAATGACACTCCCCCCCCCCACACGCGCCCACACTTCTCTGGGGGCCTTTTACACAACCCACTCTGAAACCCATCTTGACTTTTCAGATGGTTCTGCAACCCAGATGGATTAACAGGCTCTCTCATTCACATCACAGCTAGGGAGCAACCCAACACAGCATTGCAGTGCTTTTGACTGTAAACCTCAGAGCAGCCTTTAATGCTCCCTGTAGCCTCAAAGGTTACTGGGGGAGGAAAAGGCAAAGGTACAGTAGGAACTGGAGTAGAGATACAGTGAGGGTTACCCTAAGAGAGAACTGTGGCTACAGTTTTAAGTTACCGGGTAAGCAGAACTGTTGTTATATGAAGATCCAGAATCATACGTACACAACAATGATGTCAGCACTTGTGAAAAATAATCTGTCATACTGACACATTGTTAATGGATCCTGCATCTCTAATGCAATATTGATTTCACTAATGTCCTTCTCTGCTATCATCTAGGAGCAGAATATCTTTATTTTTTATGCAGTAAGTCATATTCCAGTTCACTCAGGGTAATAGTCAATGTTATAATTAAGTTATTTAGCAACAAAAAGATGTTCTTAGTTTTGTACTCAGCAGCAGTCACTAGCATTAGGAACACTAACGGTCAGGGGAAAATAAATGGTATCCAATTCTAATGGCTGCTCATACACTGTCCCAGATTGAACAGATCCGCTCTGCATCTGAATGCACAAAGCACTCCCCAAAGAAACAGGCAATGATAGCAAAGCAGGGCAGCAGAAGACCAGGAGCTAAAAGGTTAAAACAATATTTCAATGTTAAGCTATGGTGCCTTTAAAAGGTTTTTTCTGCTGCTTTCACATTAAGAATATGGATGAGATTTCCAAAAATGGTTACCCAAAATTAAGCTTCTAAATCCTGTTTAGGTGCCAAAGTAAATTGTCTGATTTTCAAAAGTGCTGAGTATTCAGCAGCTCCCACTGACTTCAATGGAGCTAAACAGATTTATACCAGCTGATGAACTGGCTCTATACCTGTAAGTGCCTAATCTAACTAGGATGCTAGCAGGGCAGGCTTAGCAATTTTTGCTAGGCCTGTAAAACATTTGCTACTGAATCTTCCCCACTGCTGCTGCCTCTCCATCTCTCCCACCCCCCAAAAAAAGAGTTAAAAACTCCTGATCCATTCTCCCCCAAAACCTTAGCTGACTCTTGTCCACCGTGCTCATACCCCTTGCATTAACATGAGTGAACAACACAGTCACAGTTTTTATAAATTAATAAGGAACTCAATGTCTCAATTTTTAGGGTGTTTTGTCCTGATTTTGTAAACTCCAGCCACCAGCCAGATAAGCTGGTGAAACAGACAGCAAGATGAAAGAGCATATGTGATCTTCAGAGACTACCCCCATGCCTGGTATACAACAATATTGGCACTTCACCCTCCAGGACCCCTCCCCAAGGAAGCACACTTGTCAGGCTAGCTGTCACCTACACAGAATCAAATCCATGCAGATAAAACACCAGGCATTGCTGCAAACAGCAAACCTACAGACAATTCAGCTGCAATGCCACCATATGCAGACAGCTACTGATGCACAGTGGGTGTCACGATGGCCTCCCCTGCACCACAGGAGAGTACTGAATTGTGGCAGGATATTGGAGATGAAGACAGGGGAACAAAAAGTACAGAGAGAGAGACACAGGACAAGACTGGTGTGGAAGAATATCTATAGCAGATAGAGAAAGAGAAGGGGAGTGAAGGCTAGGCAAGGAAGATGAAAGGAGGAAGAAGATTAAAGCAAGGGCACAGAGAAAAAGAAGCAGGGAGCTGCCAAAAACATTCTCAGGCACATGTCCCTGACCCCATTAAATCCATGTGCTATGAACGCAGGAAAGTGCCCTCATTTTTCACATTGAAATCAGACACACAATATAAAATGATTTTATTTTAAAACATGAACACTAGCACAGATTTAGGAACATTTGTCACCACTCAAAATCTGGCTGCTCAAAGTTTCACAGGAAACTTTCTGTAAGGCACAAATTCACTGTTTTACACAATGCTTATTAGTTCATATTCAACATATCATAAGTTCTGGGAGTCTCTCTCAAATGAATTAAGAGCTCAAGTAGATGTTGATTAACTGAGGTTTCAATAAATCATAGGTGGCAACTCTCAAGCAAACTTGTTTGGTATATCTAACCTGCTGTACAGCACCACCTATATTGTGACATGATTTACTATATGTAACCAAAGGGTGATGTTTGCAGTAAAGTACAAGGAACTACTTCTGGCTTAATTCAATGCATATGAGTAGACTTGGCAGAATTAGATTTTTTTTTTTTTAAATAATTTTGACAGATAATATCAATGTTATTTTTAAGCATCTTTTTCAATGTTTATTTATTTAAATTTTTAGAATTGTAGGAAGTTATTGGGGGGATCAGAGAATGAGGGGGAGGGTCAAGCAATAATTATTTAATGACTGTAGCTGTTGATTCAAAAGTTTAAACTTTATAACAGGGGTAGTTTATTTTTTGTCAAGATCCAAATTTCTTGGTCAAGGCATAGTCAAGGTCCAGACTCTAGAGAAAAAATAATAAAAAATAATGCCACCAATAATGAAAACTAAATAAAAAGATCTTAGGATCCATTCAAAAGCATCTGGCAGTCTGTATTTGGCCTGAAATTCCATCTATTGATTACCCTTGATTTATAATCATTAAAAATACAAATTGTCAACATCAGATGTCAAAATATACAAAGTAAATATATTTAAATAAGTTCTCAAGCAGCATTTTTCTTTCTTTGCCACTCTGTAAATTGAAATGATCATCAAAGAAAATATTTTTTCAGTCTGTGTGCATACAGTACAATTGATGTTTACTGACATATACAGATAAAATGCTAAGCCTTCCAACCTTATATAAAAGCCAAGATTTTCAAAAGCAAATAGTGATCTTGGGTGCCTCATTTTTGAGGGGGAAGGAGGGTCTCCTCCTTTAAAGAGGCCTGATTTTCCTGAAGTGCAGAGCATCCTCTTTCTGAAAGCCAGGCATCTTTAGAGTATATCAAGTTGGATGGGGCAGTTGAAAACCGAGATGCCCAAAATCACTCATCACATTTTAAATTCTTGGCCATAACGCATAAAAAAGAACAAATCACTAAATGTGCATGGGCAGTAAATGCAGCACAAAACTAAACATGGAACTGTAACACTGAAATTCAGAATATTTGTGTAACAGACGTTGTTGCAAAACAGGAACCCCTCCCCCACATCTTTTTTCTAGTCTAACATCTCGAGTTATAGGAGTAGTGAAAAAGAAGAATTTAAAGTATGGCAATGTGGCATTAAAGAAATATTCCACCAATAATCTGGAAGTTCAAGAAGTCAAAATACCTTCTGTCTATGAATTCATTGTGAAATATTTGAAAATTTTAACAATAACTGGATTTTCTGAATTAATGAGTCGTGGTGCTGAAGATACCATCTATCTATGTAAAATTCCTAGCTTTGCAAATGTGAAATTCTGCTTTGTCTGATTCAGAGTAGTGTAGTGTAGCTATATCTATGCTAATCGACTCCGTAACGATGCAGCCAGTAAATGCATTCTACTGTGGCAGAGAGGGTTTTTCCATCACTGCAGGAATGCCACCTCTCCAACTGATGGTAGCTAGGTCAACTGAAGCATTGCTATGTCTGCACCAGGTCAGCATAGCTACAGCGGTCAGAGGTGTGCATTTTTCACATACGTGGGTGCCACTGCTATGCCAACTGAAATTTTAAGTGTAGACGAGACCTCAGACTCTCTCTGTCTCTGGCCTAATGAATATTTAATTATTTATACAGAAAGGAACAGCTCCACAGGACAAATTGAGATAAACAGAGAGAAACTGACTCTCTAGCACAGCAGTTAGGGCAGTCACCTGGGATGTTGGAGAACCAGGTTGAAGTCTCAATTTCAAGAGGCCTCAGTTTCACCTAGATGAAAAACAAAAACAAATCCTGATGCCTCAGATTTTCACAAAACAGAATTCTTGTTTTCCAGCCAGTCCTGAAAAAACATCCTAGGTTCTGCTCCTTTTTCAAACACAGGGCCAAAGTAATTCCAGCTTTATGCCAGTTTAGATCAAGGCAAATAGTGGGGTGGGGTGCAAGTTCTAACAGGAAGGAGGCTACCGTTGGCAGCATGGCTGTGACCACTGGCTCTGTCAAAGGGCTACACAAGCGGCACTTGTCAGGGAGAAGGTATCACAAGGACAGTCAGACGATGTGCTATTTCAGCGTGTTTCTGAAATCTCCCCCACTGGGGTTCAGATGTCATTTTAAGTTCCTGCTGACCAACAGAACACCTGAGGTAAGGTGGAAGGGGATATTGGAGTAAGAGGCTATGGTGGCACAGCACCAGTGGGGGTGAATTTGGATCATTTACTGCAAAGATTTGAGAGTACTTCATACATGATTGGGGGTGGGCGGGCAAATTCACCAAGATCTGTGGTGGATTCCACTGGATTAGACACAGGTGGGGAATCTGGCAGGCGCAAAGAGTTATAGGGGAGCAAGATCAGTCCATGAAGCAGGCAGAACTGTTTGGGGTGGGGGAGGAGGGGGAGAAGCTGCAATGTTTGGGATGTACCATGGGATGTGCTGATTCAGCACAGACACTTAAGAGCCTCTGGTGGGTTTTTAAGATGCCCCCCACCCTGTGAAAATCACGAGGGAAGGAAGACATAACGCCACAACCTCCAGCCCTCCGTCAATGTGAACTCTGCTCCCCCTAGGGCCGTGGTCCCCAAATTGCGGGGTGCACCTCCCTAGAGGAACATTCAGAGGGATTCACGGCAGGGCCTGGGCCAGCCCCCACAGGGGGTGGGGAGGAAGCTCACCCAGCTCCACTCCACCCCCCCAGCCCAGCTCTGGCCACAGCTGCAACTCTACTCTGCCCCCAGCCCAGTTCTGCCTCTAGCCCCAGCTCCTCTCCCATCCCCAGTTCTGCTCCCAGCTCTGCCTTCAGCCCTAGATCTGCTGCTGAGCCAACCATGCAGTAATGGAGGCAGGGCGTGGACAGACTCCATTACTGGTTGAGGATAGGGGGTGTGACAGAAAAAGTCTGGGCACCACTGCCCTAGGGCATGAGGATGTCACTATTTAGCACTGTTGTTGGCAGTCTGATCAGAGGTGCCAAAGACTGAAGAGTCATGAAAATCAAATGACCAAATTACCCACAGAAATGGGCCTACCAGGCCAGTTCTGAAGGAACCTGGGAGAGCAGTGAGAGAAAAAACTGTCCATGACATAACTGGACACATAATGGACTTATTTCTCCTGGGCTGTTCGCCCAGCACATCTCATCAATAATGACGGCACATCCAGCAAACCCTTACTCATATGAGGGGCTCACTGCAGTCAATTGTAAGTAAGGATTTGCAAGATCTGGCCCTCAGTTCAACTGAAAAATGAGGGAGTTTTCTAGAATGCTACTATGGAGGAAGACTGTGCCACTTTAGATTAAGGAAACATCTGCATCTTTTAAACATAACTGGGAACAGGAAGAGTTTGAGTGTTCCCTGGAGCTCTTTGCCACAGGGAATGTGCTCATCTAGGAGAGACTGTGGCCCTGTCTATACGCAAGTCTATACCCATTTAAATGAATGGGTTAAATAGATATTATTGAACTGGTGTAAAACCTAGTGTGGACGCTCAATTACATTTAAACCTGGTTTATAGCATTTAGCTTAAATCAATTCCTTGCCAATGCAAGATAATTCATTCAATTTAACCCTGCCTTATATTGAGTTAAGAGAGTTAACCCAGGATTTTGCACCAGTTTAACAACAATTGATTTAAAAAAACTATTAGTTAAACCGATGCAACTTGTGTGAAGACAAGTCCATGGAGTTTCCCCAGGAAGGTCAGTTTGTACACGTGATACAGTCAATCAAGCCTCCACGATTCCCTTTAAGACGTGCCTTTCACAAATAATCCCAAAATTAAACCATCCTATTGGATAATTGCACATGCAGATGGCTAAGGTGTGAATGAGACAATTCAAAACAAATTCCATGGCATGTTGTACTAGGACTATGTCGTTATGCAGTTAGGTTATAATCAGCTTGAGAAATACAGAACATTTGGTAGTACCAAAAATCCCCACAAGCAGTGCTAAAGGAATGAGGATTTCTGATTTTTAAATCTGTCCATGCATATAGAACATCTCTTCAGTGGAAAGGAACATAGGGTTACAAGGTAGGACAGATGGTCTATCTAGCCATTTACTCCAGTATCACGCCTCCAACAGGGATCAGTACCAGAAGGTGCAGTGAGCAGTTATGGAATAGTTTACCGATAGGGAAATTCGCTTCCTAATTATAGTTAGATTAGTCAGAAGTTGGTTTGTGCCCTGAATCATGAAGATACACACACTTTTTTTAAAAATAAATCCTTTACTATGATAACTCTGGCTGTTCTTGATAGTCATAAGAAAGGCCATCCTTTTTCTGAATCCTGCGAGACTCTGAGTCTCAATGACCAGTTAGATGCACAGCATGGTCAATATGCCACTGGGCCAGCTTAAATTAATTCCTCTTGGCACAGTATCTGCCGCAAAACTAATGCTTTGTGATGGCAAATTCAGTCCCATTTACTAACCAAAGCAACTCTAAAGTAGGCTTAGTAATACAAAGGACTAACTGACCAATTTCCTATAAATATTATCTAAAAGAATATCAAACCATGAAGGTAATTGTCATGTTTAGACATCTGACTTATATGCACTTGTTTTCTAAGTTCAATAACTGAGATCAAAATTGCATTTTTGTGGGCTTTTACATTTGGATTATTCCCAGAAGAAATAAAATTGCTATGGTCCTACTACAGTGATGATGATGCAGGCTACAGAGAGGTGCTGGGCCTGAGGGCCAGGGCATGGTAGTGTGTCTGCAGACTCTGTAGCATCACTGAATAAGACCTCCATAGGATGAGCATGTATGCTGCCAGCTGTACTCCAGCTGATAGACTGTAATAGTGGCAGCAGAGTGGCTATATGGCTCCTCTGTTACCTGTCAGCTCTATGATCTTGGGGAACCAGGGCGCAAAACCCCTACTCTCTCTGGCTCACCTGAATCCCACTCCCCCAGCCTCTGCTTGAACCAGAAACCAAAAGCAATAAAAAGGCAGTGGGATACACACCTAAAGCCTTCCAAACAAGGGTGATAGGATTAAGGCAACTCCTCTAGCCTCATCTACATCAAAGATGTAAAAAAGAGGCATCTTGATTAAAACAGATTTCAGCGAGAAACTGCAGAGCTGGAACTCATATGCAAACTTGACACAATTAAACTGGGTCTGAATAAGGACTTGGAATGGTTATCTACTCTAACTGAATGCACTTTTTCAGAGGGGTAGCCGTGTTAGTCTGTATACAGCAAAAACAATGAGAGACCTGTAGCACTTTAAAAGACTAACATTTAATTTCTGCAGGCATAAGCTTTTGTGGGCTGTAACCCACTTCATCAGATGTAAGGAATAGAAATCAAAGAGGAGGTATATATACCTCCTATCTGACAAAGTGGGTTACAGCCCATGAAAGCTTATGCCTGCAGAAATTTGTTAATCTTTTAAGTGCTACAGGTCTCTCGTTGTTTTTACAGAGCAGAAAGTTAACATAAGTCTATAACTTTGCAAACTGAGTTCCCACCGGCATTAGCAATGAATTAAAATTATCCCCATATTATTGAATACAAGAAAATGTGCTGACAAAGTTGAACAGATGAGAAGATTCTCAGTCTCTACTATCTATGCTAAATTCACACTCTTAGCAATATGCAAAGGGTCTTACTGCACTGCATGTAAAACATCAACTTGGCAATTGCTGATCTGCTTTGTATCCAAATTAATTTTGAACAACTTGGTAAATTTCTAGAGGATGTTGTTTTCCAAAATAAAGCAGCACAGTCTGTTCACTCTGTTTCACCAGAATTTGGTCAATTCCTTCCTTCACTTCCACTGCTGCTCATGATAATAATATCCTTACAGGTATCAACAACTGAATATACTGAAGCTAGTTTCTTTATTAATTTATCCCAAGCCTTTGATCTAATAAGCCATTTATCATTGCCCTCTGGGCAGACATGAATAAATTTTGCATAATAGTATTAAACACAAGAATTTATGAAGGGAATAAATCACATTTGTAAATGGGCCTGAACCCAATCTATAATTTCTTTTGCCTATAATCAGCCATCAGCACAAATGATAGAACACCTGATTTTTGCCTGACTGCACTCAGAAATCAAGTAGATATTTTACTATCGCGGAGACAATTTTGCAACCACAATTAATCACAGGCATAGAACTAGATACCATTTTAAAAATTTGTCCCAAAACATCTTACGGTGCAAAACCAATTCTAACCAAAGCCGGCTGGCTGCAACGGGTCTAATTGAGGACCAGGGGAGGGCTTGGTGTAAAATTAAATCACTAACACTGTGATCCAGAATTACTACATAAATGTGATGATTATACCATGTGAGGCTAAGCATCATTAACTAAAAAGACTCATCTTTAATAAAATTTACTATTCGGACTATTGTGTTAAACTGGTGAGACAACCCAAGTGTGCCTTTGTAACATTTATTCAGAGACTGTTGTCTAGAAGCATCTCTTACTGGTCTCTCTCTTAGTGTCCACAAACCATAGCAAATATGCAATGAATCATGGGTGGAAAGTGGCAAGCAAGAACCTTTTTGGTGATGGATGCCACCTTGTGTTCAATATTACATTTAAAAAAAAAAAAGTCTAGTCAAAGCAATTTCAGAGATTCTCATTTCAATAGAAGTCAAAAAGCACTGCAGAGATTACTCTATTCACTGCTGGGGCATTGTGGGAAGTGATACAGGAGCGATCTATGCAAGATCTGTGTACGTCAATAGTACAACTGATGGACTTTACACATTTCAATCCCCCGGGATATTCTGAAATTTCAAAGTTTTGTCCTGAACTGGGACAAAAAGTCAAAATCTCAGAGTGTTTTGCAAAACCATACAGACTCAAAATATTTCATTTCAACCTTATTGAAACATTTTCTTTAGACAAGGTCAAATGTTTTGTTTCAAGTTTATCATTTTACATTATAATTTATAATCCTCAAAGTCAAAATGATAAGGCTAAATGAAACATTTTCATAATTTTCCCTGAAAAAAAATCTATACATTCCTTTTTCCATCAGCATTTTCCAATGGAAAACTCTTCCGTCAGACAATTTTTGACCAGCTCTGGTAAATAACTATTTAATGGATAAGGTGCCTGCAGATAGCACTCTGGAAAATGTAGCATTGTTCTGAGGTTTTGTAGAATCAGTTAGAGCTGCTGCTGCACGCTATAAATAGCTTCCTCAGTGCAGCTCTTTACAAAAAGCATACATCGCTATTGCCAATTCAAGAGGCCACAGACTTAATGGCAGTCACTACCTCTCCCATTTAGGAGGGAACTTCCATGTTCAGTAATATTTGCACAGCCATAGTGTTTTTAAATTGCGTATTAAATGTATTACCTACATATAATAGAACAGGAGACCTTATCTGCGGATGTTCTCTGAAACAAGTTGCAACATTTCATGAAATGGCATTTAATTTTTGCAAATAAGTAAATTACAGGGGAGGCAAATTGACCAGATCCTCAGCTGGTGTAAATCAGCAAAGGTTCATTGCCAAGCAAGACTCTGAATAAATTGGATTGAATGAAAACCAAAACCCCTAGCTTGGATTGGATTTCTTTGCCATTGCCTCAAAAACAGCGGACATGAGCTTTATTGAAGAAGAGGGGGAGACAAAGATTAAGTGTATAAATGTGTTCCAGTAGAAGTTTATGTATCTGCACATATGTTATTTCACCTACAACTACAGTTTATTTCACTTACAATAGTCAGGGATAAAGATGGAGAAGTGTGTAGAAAGTGAGAACTAAGAAGCGGCCTAGTATAACGGGCCCCAGCCTGAGGCCTGAGCCAAAGCAGCAGTTAAGCCCTGTTATTATGAAGCAAAGTTAGCAGGAATCAGAAATCACAAGAACAGAGCTGGCATTGCAGAAATGCACATTCCTAAAGAAATGTTAGACTCAGAACACACAAATATCCTGATACCAGGAATGGTACAAGCTCATTCCTCAAGACAAGGACATATTTTCACTTCAGAGGGGGCAGTAACAATACAATAGTGATGTTTTAATTGAACCACTCTGTACAAAGTAAAGGTGGTGTTTTGCAATGTCAGATGGTGGCAACGACACACATCAGAGAGGCAACATGAAACTTGTTTGTATTAGTGTATAAAAGAGGGTCTTAAAGGCAGTGTCTTTGTTTGGCCGAGAGAGAAACAGAAAGTCCCGCTGTTTACTGAGCCAGTCCGTTGCCACGGGCATACATGTATTAAGTGTACTTGAAGAACGGTAAACAGCGTCCCATATGTGCTACGTCAGCAATAAACCTTTGTTACTGAAACACACATATGGCCAAAAATACCACCCTTTGCTTTGTACAGAATGGTTCAATTAAAACATCACTATCATATTGGTATTTTAGCCTTGGAAGGGGCAGTATGCCCTTGTTATCTCTAAAAAATAAGCTTGTTCCATTCCTGGTATCAGGATGTTTGCATGTTCTGTGCCTAACATTTCTTTAGGAATGTGTATTTCTGCAATACCAGTTCTGTTCTTTTGATTGTTGATTTCTGCTAACTTTGCTTCATAACAACAGGGCTTAACTGTTGCCTCAGACCCTGGCCCATTATACTAGGTCTTGTGTCTTAGATTCTCATTTTCTACTACAATGTGTATATTAGGTAGGACCTACTTTGTTTTTTCTTTCTTGCTAGTGTTCTTAAATTGACCTAAAAGCAAAAGTTTTTATATCGCAACAAATGTTCTGTACTTCATTCAGTGCACTAAATGCCCCAACAACAACGAGTGAAACCAAACAATCATTATGCTTTTGAATTAACTGACACAGAAAAATGATAAAAGACAAAAACACCATATTACTCATGGGCAAACACTATTAAAAAAAAAAAAATCACTCCATATCCGACCTCTCTGTCGTCATCCTCAAAGGAAACCTGCACAACACTTTCAAAAGACAAACCTGAGAGCTTAAATTCATAAACTTTGCAAGACTCTAAAAATCATGGTCTTATTAAAAACCATTAGATGTACGGTCTATTACAACAATCTAACTCTATAATCCCCCTTTTTTTATCCTATGATTGCAGATGTGTTAACTGGCCACTTCTCTTTGAATGGTCTCTTGCAACGTATGTTAACTACCATGCCAAACAATTTGTTCCAGCTGTGTCTAGCCGTGACACTCTGGGTATGTCTACATAGTCATTAAAAACCTGTGGCTGGCCTGTGTCAGGTGACTCAGGCTTGCAGGGCTCAGGCTAAGGGACTGTTTAGTTACAGTGAAGACATTTGAGCTCAGGCTGCAGCCTGGGGTCTAGGATTCTGCAAGGTGAGAGAGTCCTGGAGTCTGGGTTGCAGACTGGACCCCAAAATCTACAGTTCAATTAAACAGCCCATTAGCCCAAGCCCTGTGAGCTGTGGGTTTTTAACTGCAGTGTAGACATTACCTAGAGTGGATCAGACCTCAGAGGGTATTAGGTCAGTATAACTATCTCACCCAGGGGTGTGAAAAAAATCCATGCCTCTGCACAATGCAGTTAAACCGATCTAACCACCTCTATAGACAGCGCTAGGTCATGCAAGAATTCTATCGACCTAGCTACCGCCTCTTGGGGAGATAGATTACCTACACCACCAGGAGAACCCCTCCCATCAGCATAGGTAGCATCTTCACTGAAGCGCAACAGCAGCACAGCAGCAGCACCACTATAGTGATTTATGTGTAGACAAGCCCTGAGTATCAAGAAGAGCTTTGTCTCTCTCACCAGAAGTTGCTCCAATAAAAGGTATTAGGTCACCTACCTTGTGTCTCTCACATCCAGGGACCAACTGAACTACAGTAACACTGCATACACTTAGTACATATGCCAGTTCCTGAACTGGATAAGCAGCACTGACTGAGTGGAGTACCTTTTAAGTGACCACTTTAGGAGGTATGCAATGTTGTGTAGCCACGTCGGTTCCAGGATATTAGGGAGAGAAGATGAGTGAGGTAATATCTTTTATTGGACCAACTTCTGTTGGTGAGAAAGACAAGTTCCGAGTTTACACAAAGCTCTTCTTCAGGTCTGTGAAACTTAATGTGCAACTAAATACAATGTGGAACAGATTCTTTAGCATAAGTAGTTAACACACATTTCAAGGGAATTCAAGGTGAAGTGGGCCGTTAACACACCCCAACAGAAGTTGGACCAATAATATAATCTTACCTCACTCTCCTTGTCCACAAGAAGGTAAGCATAAATGGCTGTCTAGCAGGAGTTGATGTTTAACTAAAGGTAGAACAAAATTGTACTTTAAGACCTTGGGGATATTTTCAAGTTCCTTCTTAGCAAGGAGATTGCCTATTGGAAAAGGCCCTTCGTGCCAGTTTCACTGCTAGTTAATTCTACGATAAAATTCTAATGAGAACTTTTGTTTTCTAACGCGTTAAAACCACCAGTCAATCCATAAAAGGAACCTTTCACCCTCTTTTCTCCATCCTTTCAGTCTCTTGAATGTTTGTGGGATAATAGCACTGTAACTACAATGACAGTACTGGAGCTATAAGCAGGGAAAAACATCTCACAATTTTAGCTTGCAAAGCAATGCAGAAGAGAACTCTGTAAATTTTGGAGCAGTTAAGTGTGTCTGCATAGCATGTTTCTGTAGCTCAGACATCAAGACTGATTGCTAGGAAGCAGACTGAACTGGAATAGTACTCTGAAGACTGACATGCAAATGAGCAAACACTGCAATTAAAATGCTTTTTGGGGTCTCAGTCTACATTTCCCCCTCTCCTCCTCCCCACTACACTTCGGTGATCAGTCACCCGGCAGTCTCTGGCC
Source organism: Emydura macquarii macquarii (assembly GCF_026122565.2). Lineage (NCBI taxonomy): Eukaryota > Metazoa > Chordata > Testudines > Chelidae > Emydura > Emydura macquarii. The sequence goes on from NW_027133667.1 coordinate 7,411,136, forward strand.
TCAGGTTCACCTCACATACTGTACATACACATACACACACAAAACCCCCTTTTCAAAATGAGATCATGATGCAGTAATAGAGTGTTCTGAAAATGCCCTTATGATTCATTAGACACACGGTCTACAGAGTTTTTGGGGACAGGCTGTTAGGGTTTGCTCTGGTTGTTTATTTAATTGTAAGTGCTCATTCTTTATTTTCAGCTGAATGGGACAGACAGACAATTCAGGCTCACAATGTAAGGGGACAGCCAGAGGGCTGACCGGACTTATTAGTAAGAGGACCAGAATCTTAAGGGCTGGTTTCACTAGAACTAATGATTGTGGTAAACAGTTCAGGGAAGCTCTATTTAAAGAGACACTCTCGGGCAGATGTAGGGCCAAATTTTCAACTCAATCTTCAGATGAACAGTTTTTTCCTCCCTATCAAAAAACTTCTAAGGAAAAAATCAAGGACACTTGGATGTTTCGGTGTCTGTTTGCACCCAGATATCAGGCTGTTAGACACACAAATGACAGTAACTACAGAGAGAGATAACTGGCACTTAGCCTCAGAATTAGATTTGCCTTAAAACATGTTATAACCTGGCTAAACACAATCTCTGGAATTACTCCATGACTTCTTCAGTCTGGAATTATTATATATTGTACTATGACCACTACTAGTCAGTGGTTTTGATCAACAATTTGTGCAGCCAGCCAGCTACACAGAGACAAGACTTAATCTAGCATTCTTCCTCCATGCCCAGCAAAATGGGGTCACTCAGTCCTCACCAGAAATGACCAAGCAAGAAGGAGTTCCAGAAATCCATCCCCAAGTCAGTTTAATACAATGACAGGCACTGGCACAATCCGAGAGAAACCATGTATTGGAGGGTCATGTAAGAAACCAGGTAAACAGAAGTTGTGCTATGTATAGGTAACAGTCTGGAAAAACAAGTGAGTCAGGGTGGAAGTCAAATGGATAAGGCTGCAAAGACCATTTAAGACCAAAAAAACAAAAAACAAACAGGAAAAGACCTAAGCCATCCGCTTTGTCTCTAGTATCCTGGGGTCAACACAGCTACAACTACATTGCAAACATAGGCCAAAGTAGTAAGCCATGTAGATAACAATATGAGTGGAGAGATGCATGACTAAGGCTTGATAAGAAAATGTGTCCCACTCAGGAAAACCATATTGTGTGAAATGCGGCATATGTGTAGCATGATAAGGATGAGGAGTTACCAGTTAGGCAACACAGGCCAAAACAAGAATGGTGCACAGACGATGTATGGGTTATATACATGCATAAGGCATACAAGGAGTGTGTCACAGAGCACTTGCTGCCATGCCCAGTCTCCTTTAAGAAGGTTTATTCTCTTACCACAGGTAGGTAAACAAACAGAAACCAGTCTTAACTCACTTCTTTCTCTCATGCTTTAGGGACACCCCACCCAGGGTCTAGTGCTTCCCAATTTTAATCAACTCTGCTCCCTTCCTGCAGCTTTAGCCCCTGGGTGGCTTCCCTAAGCACCTGGCTCTAGGGATGTCCCACAGGAGTTAGCTCTACTCCACAGTGGCATCCTTCCCCAGGCACAGCCTGTCCCAATCACTGTCTCGTCCAGCTCCTCGTGTCCTGCCCTCTGGCCACACTTTATAGGCCCAGGTGTAGCCCAGCCCCTTTGACTGGCTGAATGGGGCTCATCTGCTCGGACAGAGAAGAATTGGGCCTAGTTCTACTCAGAGACCAGCTCACCTGTGACAGAGTGCTGGTGACTGACCACTAGGAGAAACATTGCAGGATCTACATAGCCTAACCAGTATGGACCTAAACACTATCTATGCCTCACTAGCCTATCTTCTCGGTTTTGTTTTTTGATTACGATGGTGACATATTGTCCTAATTTTTTTCTAAATAAGGCTTAAATTGATTAAGCTTAATAACTGGGTATCAGACGTGCTTTTTGCCCAACAGCAGGGCCCATCCAAAGCAAAGGATCATCCCCATTAAGGCCGAGTGTGCTCCCATGTTGGTAGGATATGCTCCAGCCCAGCCCATGAGCCCTCTCCCTTCTCTAAACAAAGCCCATCCAAATGCATCTTTCCCATCTGGGTTGAAAACAGGAGACCAAAAATAAAGCTTTGCCTTCTAGGTATTAAAAGGAGTTCACAGACACACTCTTATCAATGCATTAAGATCTGTGCTGTAAAACAGTATGCAGCATTCTCCCTCTAAGTTCAAGACCACCTTCTAACCTTACTTGCTCTTCTTCTGGCATTTGTAAGGCAGCTGATTCCAAATACCCGATGGGCTCTAGGGTCTCTTGCTTCTTAGCCTGTTTACTCTTTCCTGCCTGCACTTCCACACACCAAAAAAAAGAGGTGCTAGAGTTTACCTCCATTTGGGGGAGCCCAGAGTCCCCCTGAAACCTCAGTGGGCAAAAAGGTCTGTCATAACATACCAGCATAAATATCTATTTTAATGTAGTTGGCAAAGAGACAGGAACATTAAACTAGCACCTTCACAAGAGAAATCTCTATAGAAACATTCCAGATTTTAAACCTTTACTCCTCAGCTGTCACTCTTCATCAGGTGATATGGACTCCGGCCAGACTAAAATTCAACTGTGTCATTACAATGAAATAGATATTGGTCATTTCAAAGTGACACTGGATTTTTTAAACATGTATTCTGATTTTCATCCATTTGGACATAATTTTGAGGCCAAGCACTAATTATTTGGAACCAAATTTTAAAGGTTTGTAGGTGCCCAATGATGCAGAAAAACCACTTAGCGGGTTTTTAAAATGAACTTAAGTACTGTCTGCATCTTTAGGCATATAAATATCTTTAAAAATTTGGCCCTTTGTGCTCAGAATTACAGCTGCTTGAAGGTGCACACAGACATTTAGGCAATCACTTTTCTAAAAATATCTGCACATTAATACCTTAGTCGCTTAATTTTAAAAAATAAAATAAATTAGTGTTAATATTTCAAGGAGAACACAGAAAAGATTTAATTAAATGAACACATCTTCTGCAAATGCAATTGAGATACTGTATTTCATTATATATATTCTTAGTATTGAATACAGATGTCCTTTTCCAACAAAGTGTTACAAATCACATCATCATCTGTTTGCTATGTAAGAGACGTTTTAAAATTTCAAAGATTCTTCTCCCTGCTTATGTAGTTTAAAGACACTTTAAATGGTAAACAAAAAACAGCAACTCAAAACTAGGGAAAGAAGCACCAAAGAAATAAAATCATCATAATTTTCCCATGACTATGGTTATGGAATAAGTCACACTGGGGGAAAACAACACACAAACTGCAGCTGAGTGCTTCAAATGCCCTCTGCCCTCTCCCTGGAGCTAGCTTACTGGTATTCTAAAAAAAACCCAAAACAAAACAAAAAAAAACCACACTGCATTGTTAGGAGGAGAAAATGCTAAACATTTCAAGCAGATACAATATTGACATTAAGTGCACTAAATAGCATTTTTCAGATGGGCAGTGTGGTTAGCATAAGTTAATCGTCATCCTTTAAAATGTTTACTCTCATCAGATTGCTCCTAAATGGTTAGCTACATATAAAACATATTTTTTCTGTGCTAGAAACAACAGGGTTATTGCATTTCTTCTTATACACAGCCAGACAAAAAAGGCTTTTTAGAAAAAGATGCTTACTGGAATAAGCTGTTGCTATGAAACAGAAGCTGTTTTATTTCTGTGCATAATCCTGTGACCCTCATTCTCAATAAGGCAGTATAATGACAGGACTAGAATAAACTGTGCTGTTGCAGGCTAAAGACTTACCTGGGTTTGTACTGTTACAGGCCCCAGTTCTCAACTGGCATAAATAAGCAAAGCTCTATTGAAGTTATTGATGGTGGGAGCCTCTAGCTCCAATACTAGGAGTAAATCAAGCCCCTTCTTAACTGTTAATTACCTGTTGAATGTTAATCACATAGGGCCTCTCCATGGGACACAGATGGGGCTGAAGGCTCTGGGAAACTAACTAGGCAAAGTTTTCAGGAAATCAGCTCCTCTGGTGATAGGCAAAAAGAGAAACCTCCCCACAGCAAAGAAACTGGGGATCTATGGAAACAGACAGTCTAAAAACAGGGCTCCTCTGCTCTCCCCTCACCAGCATAAATCTTTCAGCAGCAATGATGAAGTGGCAAAGCTCTTGGAAGCTTTCATCCCATTTATATCATATATCAATTAGCAGGTTTATTTCTCTGTCTCATGGATTTAAGCCAAATCTTCCAGCCCACTTTAGTACATTTGCACTTGTGCTTTATCTTACACTGAAGAAGTGGCTACTCATGCCTTCTGCAACATTACAGCATGGGGGAGATCATCAGTAAGTATGGAAGTGATATATCCCTCACTTAGGCAAAACTGCATTGAAGCTAATGGGAATGGGCAAAGTCTGGGGGACAAGGCACTATATGCTTAAAAAACACAACCACCAACTATTTTTTTCCATGTAAACAAAGAGTGTAAGGATATTAGAAATACCAAGTCAGGTCACAATGTTAATTTTAGTCAACGACACGGGGGTATGCCCCAGTTCTTGCACAGTACCACTGAATTTTTTAACAGGACCTCAATAACAAGGTCTCATTTGAGCGACATTAAACTCAATTGATCTACCGCAGGCCAATAAAGGGATCAGTTAAACCGAAGGTGTAACCTTCCCACTTTATATAAGTGCACTAGGCTAGTGACCATTGGAAACTGAAATTAAATTACTGCAGGCTCAGCAAGGTCTGGAATCACTGAGGGCAATGCAGTCCCTGGGGAGAGAGATTTCCTCATGCAGCACAACTCTTATCACACCGGTTAATTAAGAAACAACACTGACAAGTTACCAAGAAGAAATCCTGTACCCTCCTCCTTAGCTGAAGGGATGGAGATAAAGCACTCATAGTCAAGGGCACCTGAATGCCAGAGGAGAGAAGATTTAACCAAAAAGCTTGTTCATCTTCAGAGCACGCTGCAAAACTCATCTTCCACTCAGTCAAATAATTATTAGAGCTGGTTGGGAAATTTTTAATGGAAGCTTTTTGTTGGAAATTGCAAAGTTGTTGAAACTCGAAGTTTTCACAGCAATGTGTAAGTTCCTATAGACATTTTCAACAGGAAAGGTTTCTCAGCTTCAAGATGGAATTTCTGGTCAGCAAGAGCCTTCCCCCACCCCCTGCCCTCAAGAGCAGCCAGGCACTCCCATGGAGCATGAAAGACCCATGTTCAAGTCCCCAATCTCCCTGATTCAGAGGAGGGACTTAAACATGGGTCCCCCACAACCCAGGTGACTGACTTAGCCACTAAGGTCTAGAGTCAGGGCTTGTTTACACTTAAAAGGCTGCCAGGGCACAGCTGCCTGTAGCACTTCAGTGAAGATGCTCCCTACACAGACAGGAGAGCTTCTCTCCCTGAGAGGTGGTAGCTACATCAACAGGAGAAGCCCTCCGGTCGACTAGGAGTTAGATCAGTATAACTGTGTCACTCAGGAGTATGGGTTTTCCACACCCTGAGCAACATAATTATATGGACATAAGTTGCTACCGTAGACCAAGCCTAAGTCTCTCTTGTTGGAGTGGTTCCTCTCTGTATAAGTAATCAAATATTCATTGGGCCGGAGAGAAAGATAGAGACTGATTCTCTATTCCAGTGGTTATGAAATTCACTTGGGATGCAGGAATGGAACAATTCTAATAGGAGACCTTGAGAGAAACTAGCTTGCTGGTTAGGGAACTCAGATGGGTTGTACAAGACACAAGTTCAAGTCAGGGTCTGAATTAAGCAAGGCAAGGACTTGAACCTAGGTTTCCCACATTCCAGGTAAGTACCCTGACCTCTGTCGGGAGTCCCGCCAACACCTTTTCCCATTCAGCTTCCCAAGAGCTCATTTCAACTCCAGACTTCTTCATTCAGGTATTTTTACTTGACATACAGCAACCCTATGCTGATTTGATCAGGTACATCACAGATAGGAAATTACACAGAAATCCTCTCTCTTTATATACATTTACACATCTCATTGCATTTACTATACATTGTACTATACACTTTGGGATTGGTTTGGTTATTTTCTCCTCCTCATACAATCCTCATACATCACCTAGGGAGGTGGTGGAATCTCCATCCTTAGAGGTTTTTAAGCTGCGGCTTGACAAAGCCCTGGTTGGGATGATATAGCAGAGGTTAGTCCTGCTTTGAGCAGGGGGTTGGACTAGATGACCTCCTGAGGTCCCTTCCAACTCAAATATTCTATGATTCTATGATCATGCTCTGTCCATGTTTGACGTGCTCTTTACCTCATCTTTACATTCCCAATTTATCTTGTCCATTGTTATTTTGTTCTTTGTAAATGGTTCTCTGGGCGTTCCCTCCCCTTATCTTAGCTAGTTCAGACATTCTGTCTCTTAGCTCACTATCCATTTACCTATCTTAGATAGTACACGCATTCTGTTTTCAGCCTGCTGATCTATTTAGCTCCCTAATCTTATCTTCCAAGAAATGAGACCTCCCCCATATTTAATTACTCATGTCAAGCCTCTGGGGAGGTGTGTAAGAGGGTCTCTTTTTTTCTCTTTCTCTCACTTTTACTGAAAAACTTTGAAAGATCTCCATTTCATCTTGACACAAAATGGGAAAAAATTTTAAATCTCAAAAATTTTCATAAAATGGGAAAACCATTTCCCATCCAGCCCTTGTAATTATTAATCCTTGCAAATAAGACACACACTCACCCCAAGAAAGCATAGACAGATCAAACTTCACCTCATTGGTGGAAAGGGAACTATTTTTCGATGATGTAATGAAGCAGTTACAACATATTCTGTCATTTACACAACAAACCTCACTCTAAAGCCTGGACACTATGATTCTCTTTTTTTTTTTTTTAAGTCAGTGTCTAACTGAAACATCTGCATTGCAATTGATCCCCTCTCAACAATCACACAACACCATTCAGCCTGGTGAGAATAAAATATCACAAAAGAAGACTACCACCTGCAAATGTATATAGATTAAGGGAGGCCTAAAAGGATTGTTTTTAAAAGCATTCCATTTAGCCTTGTCATATTGTCTTCTTTTTGGTTTGAGCCACACTGCCAGTCCGGACAGACATACAGCATTGCCTAACTGGGTAAGATGGTGCCATATATAACACAGACAGCACACTCTATCCTTAACAGATGCTGACAACATCATCCAGTTTCCCAGGTTACAAATGGTGGCTTTGATTGAAGACAGAAGGTGTGGGTTTGGGCCCCAAGCTCCGAGCAGAGCTTCTAGTATAGGTTCTTTAGCCGGCTGCCCATGCTTGAATCTTTTTTTAACTAATGACTCTATGGTGGCAGAGCTGGGGAACATGTGGGAACATATACTGAAAAATTTAAAGTCCAAAGAAAATATATATCGTTACTTTAATCCTTGTATGAGCATATTAATAAATACTGTGTCTCTGTTGGGATATGATTTTGTTATGGAGGTTATGGGATTGCATAACTTTAAGAGATCTCTGTGACTTCTTCAGCTTCAGCTGTGCATCCCAGGATGGAGGGGGCCCGAAACTGTCAGTTGCCAGGGCTGTAATGGGAGCCCCACAGTTGTCAGTCCTCCCCTGTGGGGCTGAGGCTCCAGTCCCCTCCAGTGGTCAGCCCTCCCCCTCAGTTATTTTTAGTAAAAGACAGGTCATGGGCTTCCATGAATTTTTGTTTATTGCCCATGACCTGTCCATGACTTTTACTAAAAATAACCATGACAAATATTAACCTTAGTAATCAGTAACCTAACAGTCATCCTTTATTATATAAGCAGGAAACTAACATTAATTAAACTAATCATTATTAGAATTTGCAAAACTAGATGGACATTTTGATAATCCTCCTGAATGCACCTGTCACAGCGTGGTAGTTTCTATGATGGCTTGGATAAGACGCTGATATTTAGTTAAGCAATTTAAAAAGACATCAGCCATGATTAAATAAATACTCCGGCAAAGCATGCACCCAGGATTATGTTAGGGTCCTTTAATACACATCAGGTGAATGTCAAACTTTTGATGAGAACCGAAAGAAACCTAATTCCTGTTATGAATTAACAGTAAAATACATTTTATCTTCACTTCATGGGTTAAGACTGGCTTCAACTTTCAAACTGATGAGGTAGTAATTATAGAATCAGTGATTTCACAATAAATAAATATTCAATAATACTGTTGGAATGGAATCGATGGATATCACAAAATCAATCTGGAAGAACAATTTAGCTGAGCTAATGATCTAGAAATTCAGGTAATGAAAATTCAATCAATCCCTTTTCACAACCATCAACAATCCATTCCTGTATTGGCCACAGAATTGTCATATTTTAGGTATTCATTAAAATAATAACATCATAGTGAATAGCATATGCAGTAAGTAGTTGCACTGATCTTTTACCACTATATCAAAATTGGACTAGATATGAAGAATGACACTTCTATCTCTTGTAGATTGCTATATATATAGCATCAGATCCCCAGGTCTAGTCATGCTGTGCTCAGAGCAGGAACTCAGTTGAAGAGAAGCCATCTTTCTGCTTCTCTGATCCTCAGCTTGAACCGGCCCCTAAACCAAATTTAGAACAGCCTATGGACTGTTCTAAGTTACACCTGCTGGAGCAGTCTCCTAGAGACAGCTCTGCTGGCTGGTGATGTCACAGGATATCAAGTTCTGGCTCCGTCTACTCCTGGCCACACCCAGGAATGCCCTTTATACTTGGGGTAAGGAGCAGGTGATGTAGAGTAGCACTGGAGCAATGCAAGGGGATGAAGCTGTCGCCAGGATTTGGCCCACAAATTTTTCATCATCCTTAGAATAAAATTTCCCTATGGATTTTTTTCTTTTTGTAAGTAATATAAGTTGCCTTGGACAGGTTTCTGTCAATACCATCCAAAAGATGGTGTCATGCTGGGTAGATGTGGGGAGAGCATTTGTTATATTGTTTGACATCAATATGTCAAAATCATATTAATTCATGTGAGATATGCCATGTCAGGTACTGTTAGGAAGGTTATAATACGCTAAGTAAGATGATAATACTTATGCTCATGTGTAATGTGTGAAATGGAAGTTATAGATAGATTTGATATATCTGTATTTCAAATGGTGCTGCCTGAGTAACAACTCAAACAGGATGGCTGTAGAACAATAGCCTGCTTAATGACCCATTAAGACATTCCCAGGTGGAAGGGGCTCATGGAAAGAAGCCAGCATCACCTAATGAGTCACAGGACTTGCCCATGTCACTCTGGACTCCATTTTGGTTCCTGTAAAATTCCATGAGCAGCATGCCTGATAAGGCACCAGGACTGGCCCATGTGGCACTGGATTACATTTTAGTTCCTGTAAAACTCTACAGACCGCATGGCCAGGGCCAGAGGGTATATAAGGAAGAGGCCTTGGGAATCCATTTTGTCTTCAGTCACCAGTCTTCACCCAGGACTCAGCTTCAGGTACCAACTTACCTCTGGATCAGCTCATCTACAACTGAACTGAAGCTGTGAAACAAAGGACTGAGACCCACCCAGAAATTGGGTGCACACCAGAGAAACTATACAAGCCTGCAACTCCACAATTCTTCTAGAAACCTGATGTATATGGAATTTCAAATCATTTGTATGTATCTGATTGCTCTAATACTTTAAAATTTCTCTTATGGTTTATTTCTTTCTTTTACAATAAACCTTTAATTTTAGTTCCTAAAGGATTGGCTGGCAGCGTGGTATTTTAGGTAAGATCCAAACTTATACTGATCTGGAACTGTGGTTGACCCTTTGGGGTCAGAGGGAACCTATTCAGTAAAGAGCATAGAGTTTAAATAACTGGTCTCTTTACTGGACCAGTGCTGATTTGGGAGCCAGAAGCTGAAATGCAGTACAGGGGGCTGTGTGTATTTGTGTACTGGCTTCTGTGGAGATTCAGAAGCGCAGTTTGTGGCTGGTTGGGAAGTCTGGCTTCAGTGCCACCCACCAGTGCTGGGAGAATCTGCTCCCTTTTTACAGCCTGTCCTGACCTTGGCATTATCAGTTGGCTACCCTGGGCACAGGACGGGTCACAGAAAGCAATACATTGTAAAGACAAGATGACCAATTTTAGGAATATGGAATGCTAGCTACACAATTCACACTGGCACCATCTGGGAGTTTTGTAGGACTGGGTCACAGATCAACTCTCCCTAATGTTAAGGTGTGTTGAAGGGCTCAGCACTTGTCAAAAAAAGAACAGCACCTTTCAGGATTGGCCCTTAAACAGCAGCAACATTATTCACTCCATATAAAGGTTGAACTGTATGCAGAGTCAACAAGATCTGTTTTAGAGAGCAGTATTGCTAGGTCACACACACTAGGGAAAATGTTTCCCCGAGTAGTTAATGTAAAAAGCACTCGCAGCTGCTTTCTAGATTCTCACAATTTTTAAATTTGAATTACCACACTGAGGGAAGGAAAAAGGTAACAATGATTTTGATAGCTACTGCAACATTGAGCAAGGAGTACTGTTTTAATACTGAAAATTGTGCTCTCAAAAACCAATGCTGTGTAGTAGAATTCTGAGATCATGCAAATCAAAAAGTGCACTTAAGCACAAAACTAACTTTAGTACTATGGAGGACTCACTCCTGCACAGCATACATGCAGTGTTGTGTGTATTTTTTATTTTATTTTATTTTACTAATTACCCCGATTTCAAGGACGACATCAACAATAACAGTTTACATTAATGGGTCTTTGCATGGCTCCATAGACCAATTCGGGAAGAACAGCATTTACTGCATAACCATAGAGTCAACACAATCATCTGGTTATGTTGACTGAGCTGAATGTTCCATATATGGCACTGTGCTTCAAACTGCACAACACCGTTCTTCTCAAAATGCTGGCACTCAAACTGGATCTCAGACATATGAATCGCGGGTCACAAGAATTACAAGACCAGTCCATCTCAGTTGGACACAACTCAAATTAGGCTCAATACTGACTAACCAGCTTTTGGAAAATGTTCATGTTGGACTCCCAATCTTGCCATTTGATGCCTAGCAGTCATCGTAAGTGTCACAAATAGAAACTGTCAAGCTTTTTAACCTGCTGTTGATAACAGATCCATGTTTCACATTTGTAGAGCATAAGGACAACAGCATTATACATTTTGATTTTTGTCTCCAACCAGATTCCGTGTTACTTCCTGATTCAGTTATAAAAATGACCATATGTGGTGCTGGCTTTCTTAATCCAGGCATCCACTTTCTGATTAATTGTCACTTCATTGTTTAATATGATGTTGACATAAGTAAACTATTTGATGGCTTAGAGCATGGTACTTTCCACGCTTATTGATGGATCTGGGTAAAGTTGTTGCGGAGCTGGCTGGTACATAGCCCCAGTTTTCGTTCAGTTGATAGGAAGGTCAAAGTTACAAGCTGTCACAGCTAAGGGATTTGTAAGATCTTGTACTGCTGCTTCAGAGTGTGACACTAAATATCATTGGTGCAGAGTAGTTCCTGGATCAATGCTTCGATCAGCTTGGTATTCACATGTGGACGAGAGAGATTAAAAAGCTTACAAGTGCAAATGCATATAAAGATGTCTTTTGAAAAGCCATGGAGGGCTTTCTCTAGCATCTAAGCAAAGAATAGACCAAAAAGGCTAGACTCTTAACCCTGCTCATGATTGAAAATAGGTCTGTTAGATCACCATCAACACTAACTCTTCCAATCATGCCTTCATGGAATTGCCAAACAATTTAATAAATTTGCCTGGACATCCAAATTTAGTGAGCAATTTCCAGTCAATCCTATTGAAAAATTTGGTTACATTGAGAAACATGACATAAAAAGGTTGATGCTGTTCGCAACATTTTTCCTGTAATTATCGGATGATAAAAATCATATCAACAGTATACCACTGAGTATAAAAGCCACACTGTGACTCAGATAGAACTTCATCAATAATTTGGGCCAGAATCCAGTTCAAGAGAATCCATGCAAGAATCTTACTAGCCACAGCAAGCAAGAAGATGCTGTCGTAGTTATCACAGTTGCTCTTTGAGCCTTTGCACTTATATATACTGAAAATGTTGGCATGTTACAGCTGTTGCAGCATAATTTCTTGAAGCTAGACATGTGAGAAGAATTCAAAAAGCTTGTCAAGGAGAAGATTTCCTCTGTGTTTGAAAACTTCAGCTGGAATGGCATCAGGATCAAGAGATTTGTTATTTTTCATTCCTTGGACAGTGTTCAACACATCGGCTTGTGTCAGTAGATCTGCAAGTGTGTTGGATGTAGGCGGTTTGCAGATGTTATCCAGTAGCTCATCAGAGACACCAAACAGATAATTAAGTAATTCACTAAAGTGTGCATGCCACTGCCGGTGAATGGCAGTGCAATCTGTGATGAAAAATTCACCATCAACATTTGTTAGTGGTATCAAAGCAGATTGAGCAGGGCCGTACACAGCTTTGACCGCATCATAGAAGCCTTTGGAGTCATGTTTTTCAGCAAGGACCTGCAGTTCCATCCATTTTGTTGTGAGACCACATATTTTGCATTTGGCAGAATTTGCATTGGAGCATGCTTCAAGCTATTCTGTATCTGGCCTTTTTTTGACTCGGAAAATACATCAGCTAAGAGCATGTCATGCACTTGCCACTTGGCATCAAGAAGATTTGATATTTCAGGTTCATTATCATCGAATGAGTCAACATGATGGAGTTTCATATATACAATACAGTCCACAACAGTCTTATAAATTGTATCACACAGGGATACCCATTCAGCAAATATGGCATCACTAACTGAGTTTCCAAAATGGTAGATAACTGTGTTGAGAACTGTTTGGCAGTTGACTAATCTTTCAGCCAGACAACATTTAGTCACTTAACTGACTGGTTTTTATGTATTTTCAGCCAAATAAAAAGGGAATGCTTTGATCAAACAAGACAGTGGTCAGTCCAACAATCAGCTCTGCATAATATCTGTGCACATCTTATAGGTCCCACAGATTGATCAAAACATAGTCAATCAGATGCCAATGACATGAACGAGGGTACATCCAGGTCATCTTATATCTGTCGGGGAACCAGAAGATAATGTTTGTGATAACTAACTAATGCTCGACACATGTCATCAGCAAAAAGTAGTCCATTACTGTTCATCTTGCTGATAGCTTTTTTGCCAAGTATGCAACACCACACGGAATCATCATGGCCAACATGAGCATTAAAGTCACCTTGGACAATCAATTTGTCTTCACAGGAAGTCAGTTGCATCAGATCATTTAGTTCAGAGCAAAATTGCTCCTTCTCCTCATCAGTGTTAGTCATTGTCAGTTCCTGGCACTCATCAGTGAACCATTACATCCACCTTTCAGGGGCAGTCAGAGCTCCATCAGTCTTGGCATAAATGACAATAGGTAAGCTCTTTCAAACGAGAAACAAGATGCCTAATTTTTTAGCAGTGTACACTGCATGTAGACACTAGTTACTTTATGCCATTAAAGGGAAAAACTCAGTTCAATATTACTGAGCAAAAAATCGGAATTTCTATCCCATAGGAAATTCTGAAATTTCAACATTTGTTTTCGTCCCAAATTGGAGGATGATATACCACAGTCACATGGCTGCCAAAATGCACCGCATGGCTCAGTCAGAAGGGAGACTGAAGTGTAGTATGGAAGATGTAGTCCGGCCAGCAGGCCCAGCCCGAAGGAGCGAATGGGGACATGAAGCACCCAAACTACACTGAGTCTCTGCAGTACCTTAAGCAGTTTAATGTCAAACCAACTCAAAATAAATGCTTAGGTTCAGTTAAACAAACCAAAATTTTGCAACTTGGATTGAATTTACCTAAAATGAAATATTTTGTTTTGATTTTCCAGATAGAAAATCTGTATATTTATTTTAAAAAGTCTAAATTTTCCTAAAGAAAATCTTGATTTTGCAAACTGCATTTTCTCTCTCTCTCTCTCTCAAAAAAAAACAACCAACCACATTTTGATGGAAAACTTCCAACTAACTCTACTTGGGAACAATAGGTGGAGACTCATGAATGCAGAAGACAGAACTTCCACAGGAACTGGACCTAGACTATGGGAATCACTCTCACAAAACATAGTAACACACCTCTGAATCTTCAGAATTAAATGTAGAACTCATTTCTTCAACTTATCTTTGCATCAATACGTTTTTACACATGCATGCACCCTATAAACTCACCAAACTATTTCTCCTGTAGGGTAGAAAGAAAGAAAGACATTCTTATTTATTGCTCCTATTTTTAAGTTTGTAGGAGATGTTCAGCTATTACAGTGATGGTGGGCTACATAATAGTTGCTAGAATTCCCATAGCAACAACTTAGGTTATCATTACAATACCACACTAGTCTTCCTCACATAACCTGCCATAACTGCAAATTATACCTATTTACGGCCAAATCCTGTCCATCCTCTGTAGATAAGGAGGCCCTGTCTGCACCAGAATTAGTGTGACTCTGCTATGTAAAGGGAAGGAGTAGGAGTTAAGGAGCTTCTTATGTGCAGACCCTAGGTTCAGAGGGGCACTTTCCAGAGATGGGGGCTCGGGGCATTTGTTGCTGGGCAGAAATAAAGACCACAGCAATGGATGTGACACTAGTTTGATCCACTGATGACTGCACCTCATGTGTATGGGAGGTGGGAAGGGGCATCCCAGGTGCTGCACACTGCACTGCAACCCTAAGATTTCAGGAGCAGCCACAGGGCATCTCTGCTAATTCTTTGTGTCTCTGGAGGTGAAGGAAAGGACTCTGTCTATATCCCTCATCCCCAGTGGAGTTTCCGAGTGGTAAACCCAGCTTCTGCAGCTTGGAACTGGGGATATGATGTGCTCTTCAGAGTCAGGTAAAGAAAACTTATTTAATATTATCATTTTTTTAAACAACAAAAATGGTGACGAGTGAAATTTGCAGGGAAGCAGTGGTGGGGGTGAAAGGGATATTTAAAGAACAATGTTGCAGTTGTATGGGTTATTATTAATCATATTTGCTATGGCGGTATCTAAGGGCCAGCCAAGAATGGAATCCCATTGTGCTAGGCTGTGCAAACACGGAGTAGACGTCCCTGCCCCAAAGAGTTTACAATATAAACAGAGAAGACAGACAGGGTGGGGGAGGAGTAGAACACACAAGCAGAGTGAAAAACGGGATGTCAGCAAAGAGCATGAGTTCCATTATTTGGGGGTGGGGTTGGATGGGTCAAGTTTAGTTAAAAGGGAATAAACTAAGATTAACCCAGGGTGAAAGGGGGTGAGGAATATTAAGAAATAGGGCTTGCACTTCTCAGTGAACCAATAGCACATGAGATAGAGTGACAGATAAATCTGTTGGCTTTCACTGAAATTACTTAGATGCGCTTTTTCAAAATCACACCACAAGTATTTAACCCTGTTTTGTGTAGTGATTCAGCAAAAGTAATAATTATTAATAAGTAACAACAATAAGACACTATGCACTTATGGAGTGCATTTAATTCAGGATCTCAATGGCTGACTACTATTTGATTTTAGCATGGAATCTTGTCTACACAATTTTAGAAGATTTGGTCTGATTTAAAAACTCATTTGCTACGTAGCTCACTGTGCACTGGGGCTTCTAAACTGGATTTTATCAAGTGATTTAGTTCTTATTGTTGTAGGCCATGTCTACATTAGCGAGCTTACAGCGGCACAGCTGTACTGATGCAGCAGCGTTGCTGTCAGATCGCATGTGTAGCCGCTCTATGCACATGGAGAGAGCTCTCCCGTCAACATAATAAAACCACCTCATCGAGCTCTGTGCAAACTGCCGTTTATGCCAGCAAAATTTATGTCTGTCAGGGGTGTGTTTTTAGACATGGCCTTAGACTTAGGCTAAATTCAACTCTGATGTACTCCCTTTTTTGTCCTATGACTGCAGAAGTGTTAATGGGCCAATCCACTTGAACTGTCTCTTAGAATTCATGATTCTCTCAGCATCTTGTATACAACACTTAGGGCTTCTCTACACTACCACTTACTTCAATATAACTTACATCACTCAGGGATGTGGATAACGCACCCCTCTGAGTGATGTAAGTTACACTGACCTAAGTGGCAGTGTAGACACAGCGTTATGTCGGCAGGAGTGCTACCGTCTCTCGCGAAGGTGGAGTAATTAAGTCGATGGGAGAGTTCTCTCCCATTGGCTTACAGCATTGCACTGGATGCACTACAGCAGCACAGCTGCATCGGTGCAGCCGCATTGTTGTAGCGCTTCTAGTGTAGATTAGCCCTTAGGGACACGAAAGTATTGCTTGAGCTGGTCAAAAATTTTCATTGAAACTTTTTGATGAAAAATGGTTTTTGAAGTGGAAATTTTCATGAAAAAGTTTTCATCCAATTTTTTAAAATTTATTTTCAGCAACTGAAAACTGGTTTTTGTTTTTAGCCTAAAATTTGCACTTTTGGGAGTTTAAATTTTTGATATTGCAACAGAAAATTGAAAAACTTCAGCAATTTAAAAAAATATTTTCATCAAAAACATTTCAATATAATTTCTCAGCCAGGTCTAAGTACTAGATTATATACAGATACCACCTGAGAATTGTTTTCTGTTACAGAAAAGGAGGCGTGCTGAGTCATGGAGGAGATGGTCTGATGGTCACATTACCCATACCTCCACCAGATAATCTGTACATTGAAATGACACCCAGGCCACTGAGTGGTAAGAATTATCATAATACTGATGGACATGCTGTTCATATCCTCACAAGCTGAAGTACAGAACAGTAATGGTATCTATTTCAGGAGGTGATTACATGCATTAGACCAATAACGTGCTCAGTTGTGGAGATGCAGGAAAATTGACTATGATGCCCCTACAGTCAGTTAACTAATGTATTGGTCAGAGCAACTGTGTCATCCACTCCAGGGGGCAGTCAGACACATTCAGTGGTGATGTGGTCAGTTCTGGGGAAAGTGATTGCTGTGCTGATCCCACTGCTCATCACCTGCCAGTCGCTGATGAATACAACAGAGATGGCATCAACACCACAGGCAGTTCACCACCACCAGGAGCTGACGAACAGAGTTTTAAAAGGCATCCATTCTCAAGGGAGACCATATTAGCCTCCGCTGTCTTCAAACAAAAAAAGCGTGTTCTATAATTGGAGAGATGTTAACAGGTCACTTCACCTTGAATGATCCCTTGATAAAGGTGTTAACTACTTTTGCTTCACAATCTGTTCCCTCTTGTATTTAGCGGTGGCACCAAATACATTACCTTTCCCAGACTTGAAGAAGAGCTCTGTTTAAACTCAAAAGCTTGTTTCTCTCACCAAAAGAAGTTGGTCCAATAAAAGGTATTACCTCACCCACCTTGTCTCTCACAATGTAGACAAGGCACTTTAGTTTTATCTCAAGGTAAACTATGTGAGGTCAACTAAAGGCAGGAGGTATAGTGCTGATCCTGTTTTGTGTGAATGAAAACAAAACCATTGACTTAACCAGAGGGTGGTCACACTGCAAGTCAGTAAACCATTATCAGCAGGAAATATAAAGGCTTCAGGCAGGGGAAATGTTTGCATACAATCTCAGCCATTTAACAGAAGAAGAAGATAGATCGACAAACATCAAACCTACAAATGAACATATCAAAAGGAGTTTGAACAAGATACTGGAAATATGTTTGGGAGGGGACGTAAGAAGCTCTCATTCAATCTGGAATCTTTGGTATGAATTTTGAAATACTCCCCCAATTCCCCAATAAAAAAAGTTTATACAACACTTCAGGCTCCCTCCAGGATGAAATGTGCAATGTAAATACAAGTTATTCTTATTGCAATATTTTTTTTTAGAGCCTTGATTAAGAGAGGGCCATTTAGTGTATATCTACACTGCAATTAAAAACCCACGGCTGGCCTGTGCCAGCTGACTGGGGCTCATGGGGCTCAAGCTAAGGGGCTGTTTGATTGCAGTGTAGACATTCAGGCTCGGGCTGGAGACTAGGTTCTAGGACCCTGTGAGGTGGGAGGGTCCCAGAGTTCAAGCTGCACCCTGAGTCCAAACATCTACGCTGCAATCAAACAGCCCCTTAGCCCAAAACTTGTGAGCCCAATCAGCTGGCACGAGCCAGCCATGGGTATCTAATCGCAGTGTAGACATACCCTTAAAGACGATGGGCTTGTCTACACTTGAAATGCTGCAGTGGCACAGCAGCACTGAATGCTGGGAACAACTACACTTAATAAACTTAATAAAACTTAATAATAAATAAATAAATAAATAAATAAAACTTAATAATAAATAAATAATAAATTAATAAAACTTAATAAACTGATTTTTTCTCACATTGCTCAAATGCCAAACTATGTTGGACAATATCCTCAGCTGTTGTAAATGGGCATAGCTCTATTAAAACAGAGGGTCTGGAATACTGTATCAAAGTGAAGTAGGCCTGGTCTGCACTAGAAAATTAAGTTGGCTTAACTACGTTGCTCGGGGGTGTGAAAAATCCACACCCCTGAGTGGTGTAATTAAACCAACTTAACCGCTGTGTAGACAGAGCTACTGGCGGTCTAGGGAAGCTTGCCTGAGTCATGGCACAGTCCCAGGAAGGAAAGGTGTGGAATTCCTTAAGCAAGTGGAAGGAGTTGTGAGACTAGGGCAGTAGGAGAGCTGAGGGATAGACTCTCCCTGACGCAGAGGGAACTGTGAAACTGAAGCTACAAGGATGAACTTGAGCTGAAGCTGCCTGTCTCTCTGAACCTGCAGAAGAGGCTACTGCTGTCAAAAGTTGGTCTAGCACCTCAGCGAACTCTGGTTCCAGCTCCTTAGCCAGTGACTTCCACCAGTCTGGTGTTCTGACTTTCTTTAAAACTTGTCAGTGAACATGTACTACATAATATTATTTTTGTATTTAATTTAAATTTATTTAATAGATTATAGCAAATTTAGACCTTTAACATAGGTTGTCAACTTAAAATTGAATTTTAAATGGGTTTATTTTTAAACAAGAAACCTGTATTTAATTTAAATTAGAAAAAAAAAAATTTAAAAACATCTGATTCTTTTTTTTAAATAATTTGATCTATATCACTTGGTAAACTGGGTATAAGCAAGCAATATGCATTTTAATACAGCTAAATGTAAATGTATATATCTAGGAATGAAGAAGATAGGCTATACTTACAGAATTGGAGACTTTGTCCTGGGAAGCAATAATTGAAAAAGATCTGGGGGTCATGGTGGATAATCAGCAGAACATCTCTCCCAGTGCAACTCTGTGGCCAAAAGGACTAATTTGATTCTATGTATATATTCTTCTGTATTTGACACTGGTGCAACCACTCCGGTGTCCAGTTCCGGTGTCCGCAGTTCAAGAAGGATGGTGATAAATTCAAGATGGTTCAGAGAAAAGCCATGAGAATGATAAAGGATTGGAAAACATGCCTTATAGTAATAGAATCAAGGAACTCAATCTATTTATCTTAACAAAGAGAAGGTTAAGGGGTGACTTGATCATAGTTAATAACTGTCTACATAGGGAACAAAAATTTGATAATAGAATCTAGCAGACAAAAGGTATCACCAGATCGCCTAGTGGCTGAAAGTTGAAGCTAGACAAATTCAGACTGAAAATAAATTTTGCAAGTTTTTAATAGTAAGGGTAATTATTCATTGGAACAATTTACCAAGGGTTGTGATATATTCTCCATCACTGGAGATTCTGAAATCAGGATTAGATTTTTTTTAAAAGATATGCTCTAGTTCCGTGTTCTTCATTGCAAGGCCTTGGAGCCAGTGGCAGCTCTCATTTACCCTAAGTGCAGTTCCCAGGCCCTGCACTTTGGGGGCCCCCGCTCCAGACAGGGAGGATGGCTGCAGCCTGTCTCCTGGCTTCGTGCCAGGACCTGGCGGGAGCCGGGCAGTCATGTACCGACAGGGTCAGGCCCCCAGGCACTGGTCTGCGGGGGGGGGGGCGGCACCAGGCCTATCCTTCATGACGCGCAGCGGGGGCACGGGTGCAGCCAACCGCCCCTCAGAGCCTCCTGCGCCCCCCGCCCCTGCTGCGCATCGTGAAGGGCCATCCCGGCTCCCCCTCGCCCCCCAGTGGGTGAGGCCGCCTCATCTGAGCCGGTGCCAGGCTGTAGGGCTGGATCAGGAGAGGCAGGCACTGTGCGGTGGATAAGTGTGGGACGGCGGAGCCCAGCCACAGCCAGGCGCCATGCAGCGGTTAAGTGCAGGGGGGCGGTGGTGCACAGGAGGAGGCAAGAGGCTCTCACATTAAAGGCTTTTTGACAAAGTGGCTCCCACTTGAAAAATAGTGAAGATCACTGCTCTAGTTCATAAAGGAATTAATTCAGGGAAGTTCTATGGATTGTGTTATACAGCATGTTAGATTAGATGATCATAATAATCTCTTTTGTCCTCAGAATCTATGACTCTGCAGACCATCACATGAAGCCTTGTGATAAAAACATGAAGAGATTACATCATGTTTAAAAGGTTTTAATAGACATCAATTACCATCTCATAAGACCTCACAGATATGAAGCAATTAAAAATGTAACTGTTCCCTCTGAGGAGCAATTTAATGTGTTCAATATTCCCAGCACCTGACTGTCATAATCTTTGCAGTTCCTTTAATTTCATATATGATTTACCAGTAACCAGCATTGATACAGATAAACATTCTTATATATTGCAGGCAGAAATTCTGAAACAAAGTGTACCATCTAACATGCTTTTAATTGCACCTGTGTAGCCAACCCCCACTGAAGTCCATGGGGTCACAAATAGATAACTGAAAATGATATTTGGCTACCGATATATATTAAAGCCAGAGCCTGACCCTAATCAATATTTCTCTCAATGATATGGGGAACTGTAGCTACTCAAAAGGATTTAGGAACCAGTTTGGATAAGCAACTCAATATGTGTGCCCAGTGCAATGCTGTGTCAAAAATAGCTAACACAATCTTTGGAATGTGTAAACAGTGGAGTAGTGAGTAGCGGTAAGGAGGTGATTTTACCTCTGTACACAGCACTAGCGAGACTGATACTGGAACACTGTGTCCAGTTCCGGTGTCCATGTACTTAAAAGAATGTTGAAATATTTGAGAAGAGCCACAAAAAGTACTCTAGGGCTGGAAGAAAATGTCTGACAGTAAGAGAGTTAAAGAGTTCAACCTGAGTATTTTATCAGACAGAAGACCAAGATGTGACTTGATGTGACATCCACACTGACGGCGGCAAAGTCGCCGCCGTCAGATCGACCTATATGGATCGATTGAGCAGTCAGTGAAGATCCAGAAGTCGACGCTGTTAATCCACCCCCTTAAATGGCGTAGTTCCTGTCAGCACAGTGCAGTGAAGACGGCGTGCAGAAGGGAAGCACAGCAGTCAACGGGAGTTATGCAAGCTATTCTGTGTAGCTTGCATAACTCCCATCGACTGCCACCGAATCGCCGGGTAAGTGTAGACCAAGCCAGACAGAGTATAAGTACCCTCAGAAAGAGAAAATATCAAGCACTAAAGCACTCTTTAATCTAGCACAGAAAGACATAACAAGAGCCAATTGCTGAAATTTAAAGCCAGACAAATTCAAATTAGAAATAAAGCACAAATTTTTAACAATCAAGTGATTAACCACTGGAGAAAACTACCAAGGGAAGTGGTGGATTCTTCACCTCTTGATGTCTTCAGATCAAAACTGGATGCCTTTCTGGAAGACATGCTTTAGTCAAACACAAGTCACTGAGCTCAGTACAGGAATAATTGGGTGAAATTCAAAGGTTTTTGTTATGTTTTAACAGAAATGATAGTGACTTAGATACCTGGGACGAAACCAAGTCCCCACAGAAGTCAATTAGTGTTTTGCCATTCAATAGGCCCAGGATTTCATTCCTGATATTCAGTATTCCAAATTCACCTTAATAGACATTGTCCAAATGTTTTACTTTAATATTACATAATTGCAGGCTACATTTTTAAATGATAGACTTAAGTACTAATAAAATGTGTGGTACAGAATAGAGGTAAAAAGAAAAGCCCCCTTCTGAAAAAGTTCAACAGTAATCTGTAGTAATGTTCCAAAACATTACAGCTTACATTACTGATACTGCAGTGTTCCAGGCTATCACTGCAGAAACTTTTATTAAGTGCTAAATAAAAAAATTCAGTTTTGTTCAAGACAAAAAATAGGAACTATACAAGATTTAGCTTGAAACCATTTTTAATCAATTTTGTTTTCTTTCTGTTTCCAGCCTTAACTAAATCAACTGTACTGCTATAAAAATCTGTGAAGCTAAATGCAATATTTAATTTTCATTTGCTTTTAGATACCGAAAAATATTTAGTGCATATAAATAGCCTCTTATCTAAATGACACCATAAACTTTTCTGTTAATAAAATAATCTCTGAACATGAGCCAGATGTCTTGAAAGTCTAAACACCTACATGTGGTAAAATCTTTTTCACAAACCTATCACATAGACTTCAAGCAGGAGGGCCAATTCACTGGGAAAAGAAGAACCACTGAAAAAAGGAAACTGAGAAAAAGCATCAATGGGAAATGGAAATAACAATAGGCACACGGTTTACTGCTGTTTAGCTGAACACCAGGGACATAGTAAGTTAATTATAAATCCTCAGTACATCAGCTCCAGTGCATTACAATATTGCAAAAAGACATACTATGATAACTTCCTAAAATTAGATACAAGGACAACTGATAGTGGATCTGCATGTCAAAATTATCATTTTCCATTAAACAGAATTCTGAAGCAGTCATAGCAATTTAAGTACTTTCCCAAATTGATAAATTGAGATTTTATCTTTTAATACTAATCCCTGGGTATTAATATATATTTACAGTGTACAGACGAGGACTGTTCATTCAGTCGTCACATTATATAAAGTATAGTAAGAAAGACACCCTTGTTCCCTTTTTTATTTTTTTTTTGCACAATATCAGGGGATAATAAATTGCTGTCAATTCACTGATCTTTCCTTTCACCTTCTGGGACTTTGAATTTAAGAACATACAGTTGCCAATGCCCAAAAGAGATGGAATTGCAGAATTACAATTTTAATAATTTATGTAGCAAATCTGATGTGACCAAAGTGAAAACAGGTCAAGTTTCTGCTTACTTAAAGCCAACATCATAAAAGGCTTTCATATTTCTGCAAAGTAACACTTTTCAAAATCTAAATGCTAAGTGGGAAAATGCTTACAACACTCCCCATTTTTTGCAGTGAGCTTTACAGGTAGAGTGAGGGTCTGTTACCTAGTGGGCTTTGCAGGGAACTGAGAATAGGGGATGCAGTTCTATTTTTAGTCCTGTTACTAACTGCAGGGCTGTGACAGTCACCTACTTTGTGCCACAGCATCCACTAAGGGAACAAATGTTTAAGTCATACCACATTTGCATCCTTCTATGAGGAATATCCTGGTTTATAAATAGAAATAATTTGCATTTATACAAAAATAACTGGGTGTTGGCATGAATTCAAAGAGCAGCCTTCAATTGCTTTCTCCTCTTAGCAAAGAATCTGAGTAGATTTTCCTTTTTACACTTTAGTTTCACCATTAAAATCAGAGTGCTCTTGAGTAGATGTTTTACTGTTGTACACTTTGTATAAGATCTAATTCCATTTCTAAAGGCAAAAGCAAACCAATTACATTATTGTTACTGTTGGGAAGGTTATTAAAGAGGAAGGATGAAACATATCACCCAGTGAGACAGTATCTCAAGCAAGCCAAGAATATTGAACCAACTGAACACACTGACAAGAAGCCCTCCTTCTTTCAGAGCTGCCAAGAACCTATTACCTCAGTGCAACAACCCTCGCATATAGGGCTTGATCCTGCACCATGCAAGTCAATGAGAGTTTTTCTATTGATTTGAATGGGAGCAGGATCAAGCTCATAAAGATGAAAATATGTCGAGAGGTTTTTAAATGTATGACTATTGCATCAGAATTTTCTGCATCTTCAATATTTGGTGTTTGTCGTAAACACTTGATTTGAGAAACTTCAAAAGGATTCTGATTCAGGTGTAAAATTATTTTTTTCAAACATTCGCTTCGAGAGAAGAGTATTTTAGAATTTTGTTCACCAACTTGAGACTCAGCCTGCGATGTACAGGATCAGCCTCTCTATTCGTATTTTCAATTCACGTGGATAGGAAATGGGTAGT
Organism: Emydura macquarii macquarii; assembly: GCF_026122565.2. NCBI lineage: Eukaryota > Metazoa > Chordata > Testudines > Chelidae > Emydura > Emydura macquarii. The sequence goes on from NW_027133667.1 coordinate 7,435,363, forward strand.
ATCTCTTTACTTTGTAAACTCTCTAGTGGGCCTACTAGTCTCTCATTCCAAAAGCCAGCAGAACCCCAACAGAGTAGCACTTCATATATGTAGTTAGGCCATGTATGTTAGTACATAGTAACCATAATTATGTATAACCCAACCGTGACCACAGGGTTTCCTTGTTTTCTTAATGTCGAGTACGGAGCAAAGACCCAACAATAAGTAATAACAGTATCTTAAATTGATATAAAACTTTGCATCCTAAAGTATATTACGAATCCATATTCACAAAAGAATCCCTTCATTATTCAAATTCAACCAGCTCCAAAGAGAGAAAGCAACAGCTGTTTCAGGCCCTGATTCAGCATGAAGGGACTTAAGCACTTGTATAACTTTAAACACAATAGTAATCCTTTTGACTTGCTGAATCAGGGCCTAATACAGCACAGCAATACTATGTACTGGACTAAGTCAGGAAGTGAAAAATACCATACCTGACTGAAAATGCAGGGGAAATTTTGGTTACCCAAACTTCTATTTGACAAGAGCACCAGACTTAACTCATTTACTCTTGTGGAAAGGGCCATGGATGTTCAAATAATCACAAGGGCAAGACCTTTTTCTAATAGCTCATCTAAGAGTAGCATATTTTAGAGCAGTGCTGGCTCACTGTTTCAGTATTAATGCATACAGAAAAATGTCACCCACATCACTTCCTGTAGCTCTTACACGTTCCTTTGAAATTTACCACCACGTCTAACACTTGCATAAGCTGTGGGATCTGTCATGATTGTTGCCAAGATAATTTTCTCTTTCTCTTATCACATGAGCCAAGATCTCTCCTTTAAGGATTATTTTTCTTGCAAAAACTTTTTTTTGACATTGTGGGATTCCATGATCGTAGTCTCACTGTGACTCCATAGCACATTTGCTGAAGTTATCAATAGAAAGAGTTCCACGCCCCCTCCCTTTCCTTTTCCCCTCTCCCCCCCCCCCCCCAAGGAAAAAAAAAGAAGTAAGAATTAATCCTGAAAACTCACTCAGGGCTATGAAAGTCATGCTGGATTCTTACTTTCTCACACACCATCAATAATAGGGATTCTGCCAGCCAAATTATGCCCTCACTTATACTTGTGCAACCCCACTGAAGACTAGTGGGATTGCAGAAGTGAAACTAAAGGAATTATTTAGAGACCATGACGTTGCACAGGTGTAACTGAAGGCATAATTTTAGGAGTACCCATTGTTATACAAATTATTTCTTTTAGCAAGAATCATGAGATCTTTCAATAAATCCTAAAGTTTCACATGCAACATGTATCAGTGATTTCCCATCTATTCCTCTAATTTACTTATCTTTTCACTTTTTTTCTCACCATAGATAAATGTGGATGCGGGCATATGCAAACTTCAGGATTTATTGAAAAGCCTAGGTTTAAAATAGGATTTTGCTTGCTAGCAGCAATTTTATAACAAACACTACTGATGTAAACCTATACATAAGATCACCACTGGTATAGAATATGAAACATCTTGGACATTGGGGTGAAATTCAGAGTGCAGAGGACTTGCACAAGTATCTACTCACCATTTAAACTCCACATTCCAGATTTAAGTGGTCTGTAAGCCCAGTGTACTAGGGTAAATTTCACCATGTGTATATATATGGCATTCCATCGTATCTGATGATGACGTCGCACGATCTTGTGCATTCTCTTGTTGGTGTATAGTCCACATGTATATGTGTACAGTTGCTTCTGGATGCAACTTCCTACTGATGTCCAGAAGTGTTGGATGAAGCCAAATAGGAGTTTACAAGCAAGCATCAAGCTGGTTAGCTATTTCTGATCATGTTAAAAGTGGTATCATGACAAATCAATTCACATACACACAAACTGTATATGTTTTGGCACCAAGCGCCATTTCTTTACTTTTTGGAAGTGCCAAGGTAAAGGTCAGTACTCTAGAGATATATCAATTAAAAATGAGCTTCCCCATGATTACCCATGTGTACAAACGGAAATGCTATTTCAGTAGTTTGAGTTGGTCTTGACATGTTTATAATTTATAAACACTCAGGCTTCTTTAAACCTGGAAAATGATACCTACAAGTATAGAACACTAAGCAGATATTCATTATTTAGAAAGAAATGCCTTACTAAAGTGTCAGTATTGCAGATATAAAGTAGCTCTTTTTCGGTCTACAATAATTGATCACACTGTTTTGGGCTACATCCTCAGCTGATGTAAATCAGCATAGTTCCATCTACTTTGACAGAGGAAGAATAATTCATCCTGGTGAGGAATCTGGCCATATGTACAGTATGCTTCTGCCTGACAGCGGAAATAACATATACCTTTAGTTTTCTGTTAATTGATCATCCCCTTGTTTCATACATCATACAGCACTATCATCTATACATCTTATGATGGATGTAACATAAAAGAAAATATTTAGGAATCTTGCAATATGTTTAAATTCCATTAGCAAATCATTAAAAAAATATTTGGGGCAGAATTCTTGAAATATTTTCTTAATTTTCAATAATCCTATGGCCAAAATAGGGAACTTTTCTCAACATCAGTAATAGAAGATGAAAGTCACTTTCCAATTTGAAATTAGCCATTAACAGGGCACTTCTTATATATGCTCTGTCAAACTTTTCATGGTTCTGCTACTAAGAATCCTAGTGGAAAATTGCCTCCGATGAATATCAGATATCCATACAGGATTGACAGAGAAGAATGTTAGGCGAATAAACTAGGTCAGTGGTTCTCAAAGTGGGTCCACCAAGGGTTATGCAGAGTTCCATCCCTTGAGCCAGAGCTGAAACATTCCAGCGCTTTTGCTGCATGGTGGATACTGGCGGGGACATTCCAGTAATACTGGAAATGAAAGGGGTCCAAGACTTCTACTCAGATGCCAAAGGGTCCCTTGGGGAGAAAAGTTTGGGAATCACTGAATTAGATTTCCAACTGAAAGCGAAATACACAATATTACATTTAATTTAGGATATATTTCATCTCAGTTCATAACAAAAGAGTTTAAAACTTAGTGTCACAATGGCAATTATTGTGATCAGATACATATCAGCTGTCACTGAAAGCAATAAAACCTGCATATTTACTCAGTTGTCTGAGTATAACTCAGGTATATATATATAAGTCATGTCATATAACTCATTTCAATTCCTACTGTTGCATATGAGTTTGGTTTGCATCAGACAGATAAGCAGTATTTTTTTATGGAGAAAGGGATTGATGACATTATCTTAGATTGCACAGCCCTGTCTATACAAAGAAAAAAGGTATATTTTTAAAACATGTTAATTAACATGCTTTAACTAGCATATTTTAAAACTCTAGTGTAAGTAGGACACACTGTATTTTAAGACATGTTAACTGGCTATGTTGCAGACTAGGCTTCCTTCTAGTTTTCACCTTGACCAATTAACTTGTGTTAAAGTACAACTTGCCCTGTCTCCACTGGGTTTTAACACGTTAATTAAATCATGTCAGCTAATGCTTTTTTTAAAAAACACCTTTTAGTCTAGTCTAGATAAGCCATAAGGACCAAATCTGATGTCGTTACAATGCCTATCTCACCAACGCAAAACAGGGCTTGAACTAGTGTGATTTACTTTGGTATAGCTACACAGGATCAAGTCTCCCTAATGCAGGCAGGACCCTTAATCCGGAATAATTCCATTGAAACCTGACTCCCCTATTAAAATTAAGGAAGTAACTCTAGGTGGAGTTCAACAACAACAATAGATTTATTCTTTTTTTTTTTTCTTACCAAAGCACTTACAGATTGTAGGCCCATGCATCACACACTGACTTCAGCTGGAGTTCGGGACGCTCAGTCTTTCTGAAAACTAGGCCCTGCAGATTTGGAGACCACATCACCCACCAATCAAATGCAAATGATGCGTGGTCAAAATTCTGAACTTGCCAAATGCACAAGAGTGTTTTACAAGAAGAGGTGAATAACAATTCAATCAATTTGATACCACAAATAAAAGTGTACCACTGCCTCCATTTGGAGATCCCACAAAGGGAGGCAGAAAATGGTTACCCAGAATGTAATTTAGCAAAGTCACTGAGGCTAATAGTCCTATTACTCTTGTAAAAATTAGCTGGGATCATTTGATGACAACAATTGGTCTTACATCTCACAAAAGAAGCATGAATATAACAACTTTTCTGAGGCATGGTTCAGTACCAACTTGGGTTTTACTTCCAACATCTCCCATCAAAATAACTTCCTATTTTGTGAACAAAGTCCGGATAGTTGCTATTAGACTTATGAGATTTAGTGCTATTTAGGGCCAAATACTCTGCTGGTTTAATTTCATTGATTTCAGTGTAGTAGCAACCAGCAGATAATATGACATGTAATGTTATTACAAAGCCCAATATTATTATAAAAATTAAATTGAAAAATACTCATCAGACCTGCCCATGCGTAGTTCATGAGAATGGATTAAATCACTTCCTGAGCTAGTACTAATATCTGCGGGGGTGGAGGGGCATAAAATGCTTTAATAATAGAATGGTCCCCATTACTTCACTAGTGGCAGTGTTACAGCAACAACACTCTAGTCTACTTATTGTAGGTACCAGGGTGGCGTTAAAGGATGGATTAAAGCAAAGAAAGCTAAAGCCAGTTTTGAAGATTTAAAGGTGAGGAATCACTTCAATTTCTTCTTAACAAGTTATGGCTGATTGCAGTTCTGCTTGCATCACTCACTGGTAGTTAAACACAGCAAAACTCTGATCCAGTACAATATTCATGACATTCCAACTATGTTCATTTTCTTTATCATTTCACTAATTTTCAGCATCCTGGAAAGCTTTATATCTGCATGTACTGGATGCATAGTCCTGTTTTTACATCAGGAAATAATTTGGAGGACATGAAGGATATTTTTGGATGCTTTTTATTATTGATGTAAGGGTAAGTCCTGTCTACAAACCTCAGAAATACAATATATACAAATACAATATATGAGATCTGATTCTCATTTGCTCTGCATTTTGTGTTGTCATTTACACCAGTGCAAAATACAGAGAAATCTGAATTGGAGCATTTTATACTTACATTGCACTGGTGTAAGTGACAACACAAGTTAAGAGCAATGGAGAATCAGGGCCACGTATTTTAACTGGCTTTGGGTTTTTTTGCTCCTGAGAAGAACTAGTGATGGTTCAAAATAAAAATAATTGTTACTGGGAAATCCATTGATGGGCTAAGTTAATCAGAGAAGGGTGCCATTCTATAAAAGCTCAATACTGAAGCAAAATATACATAAATTCAATGAACCACCAGACAGTTTAGGCTCAAGAATTTCCAACTTTGTCAGCATAAAAAGAGCTAAAAGTTTGTGACTATTGCTTTTATTTTTATCATCCCTTTTGGGATCTCAAAGTTCAACATGTCATACTAAAAAAGCAACTGGCAGAAGTCAATGATCCCTAACCTAGTCTAGCCACAGAGGAGGCTCTATTATTATTTACTATTTTTTATTGCAATAGGGCCCACATCCCAATCATTGTGGTGGCCTCCCTGGGCTAGATTTAGTTCATTTATTTAGTAAGGGACAGTTCCCTGCCCTGGAAGACTTTCCAATCTAAATAGACAAGACATACAAAGAGTGGGAAGTCAAATGGTCTGGCTATACTGCTTTCAGACACAGGGTATGTCTATACTGCAGTCACGGGGGGTGTAAAGCACCCGACAACAAAGGCCTCAGCATGGGTTGTCTATGCCCACCTGGAACCCTGAATACTTAAGCAGCTAGCCTGTGCTGCAGCGTCAATACCTGAGCTTGCTAAATCAAAGCTAGCTCTGGCACTTTTATACAGGCAGCAATCACACCCCATCATTGCAGTATAGACATAACCAAAGAGAGGAAGTGACTTATCCAAAGTCAAACAGCGGATCAGTGATGGAGCTCCTGATTCCCAATCTAATGCCATATCCACAGGTCCTCAAAGACTCCCTTCATGTTCCATTGTAACCCTAACCATTGTAAACAGTTCAACAATAAGGACACGATCCTGGATGCTGTCGAATGCCTCTTGTGAGGCACTGGAACTGCAGAGGCTCGTGTCTTGCAGGATCAGAGATTAAATGTACATTTCTCAAATACCACAACTATAAAGAGCATCCCACACTGAGGAACTCCACACAGTAAACAATGCAAGCTAACTTTTTTTTAACACATAATGGTTACAACAATGGAAACTTTGTCGTGGGAGTGAGTATGAGATTAGATGGAGCCAGCAGAGAACAAGAAGCATGAAGCCTTGTTAATAGAAGAGCTGGTTGGAATACCCCCACTCCCCACCCCGCAACACACACACACACACACACAGAAAACTTAGACTTTATTTTTAAAAAAACAAAAACAAAAAAAACCCAACACTTCAAGTTTTTGGCCCAAATGATTTTTGACCACAAGTCAAATCTTTCTAGAGAAAGCACACAATTTTTGCAAAAAATTTCATTTAGTCACCTCCCAGCCCCCAATTTTCCAAAAAAAAAAACCAAAAACCAGTTTCAGTGGAAGAACTGTAACCAGCCCTAGTTAATAGCAAATGCCGATTTGTGAGGGTCCCGTTCACAGCAGAGAAGAGGAGGGTTTTGAGCTCTGTTTTGGAAACAGATCGAGAGAATGTGAGAAGGAAGGAGATGGGTAGACTGCTGCAAAAGTCTGGAATGGCGGCAAGAAAGGGTCAACTGCTAAAAGAAAAGAGGACAGAATGGAGGTCAGAAGTGGCAGAGCAGAAGGTACAAAATGGGGGAAGAGAGAGATGAGATCACACAGGTAGATGGGTGAAGAGGAAAGTAATTCTGTATTAGCTACAGACAGATGGGGAATCAGTGAAAGTTTTTTATGACTGTGCTGGTACTTCTAACAAACAAATGTTGACAGAGAAGGGATTAAGAGCCCAAAAATCTTTTTCGCAAGGTGAACTTTTCTTCAGCCAATTTTCATCCTGACCCTTCATTAAGTTTTCACAGTGCTACAGTGGAGGAAGGGCCGGGGTCTCTTGTGGTTAAGGCACTGGACTAAGATTCAAGAAGGTTCAATTCCTGACTCCTCCATAGACTTCCTGTGTGATCTTGGCGAAACTCTTTGACCTCCCTGTGCCTCAGGTCCCCATCTGTAAAATGGGGATAAATCTATTTCCTTTGCCTGTTTTCTCAAATGAGATGGTAAATTCATTGGGGCAGAGGCTGTCTCTCAGTTGTTTGGGCCATGTTGTGCTAGGCACTGTATAGTTTCAGTGCCTCTAGGTTCTACTTTAATACAAGGAAATAAGAATAATAACACAGTAAATACAGCCCACACTGTGGACAGCCCAATAGGTGAAATGAAATCTGGAGCTCCATACTGTACTTTAAAGCAGTGCAGCCAGCAAAATGAAAGCATCATAGCTACTACAAGTAAAAGACAGTGTTACGAATGACAGACTTGGGTATTATGCTGAGGTAGTTTCTTATTACCAGTGCAGTCCTCTTTGACCCTTTCACCTGTCAAACACGTAGCATGCCTTTTTTATCAGTGCTCCGTCTAGTGATTTTTATATCACCGCAGGCCCTTCCTGCTAAATCACCATACCAAGGGCAACCATTGTTCAGGCTGTGTGCATTAGCCATTGCTCTGGCAGCAACCAAGGTAAAAAACCTCTGGCTTTTCCTTTGCATCCCTAGCTGCTCCTGCTGCAGGCACTTGGGTATTCATAGTCTTCCTGTCACTTGCAGAGCTGCATTTCCATTCTTTACAGATAGCACACAGAATTGAATTGCAGTCTCTTAAAGGTTCTACAGATCAGATTTCTGACTATTTTCCAAGTAGTTACAGATAAAAATGTGATTACTTTCCACAAAAGAAGGCTGATAATCCACTTGAAGCAGAGGTTTCTTATTTTGAATAAGACAAAACTCCCATGGAAATACCAAAGAAAGGACTGGGGGGAGAAAATCTCCACAAAAGATCTCCTTGTGGATTTCCCACAAATCATTTTGGGATAGGATGCTGGGTCGCTTTTCCCCCACCCCACCTACTTCTTCTGGGTGGACTGAACAGGGGTTTGGTCCCACAAAACAAGCAGGTCCCAGGGAAGTGGCAAGAAAGCAAGAGTCATCGGTACGCAGGCCCTGTGCTAGCTCCGAGAACACTAATTTTCCTGGCATTTCAATTCCAAAGGGACTTCTCACTGCCAAGGTCTATCCTGCCCACTGCAATCCCAACAATCCTTTCCTGGCGGATCTGCACCAGTGAGGATTCCACACAAAACGGTCATGCAACATTAGCTTTTCCTATTAAACGCAGATAAATGATGTATGGACTCCGTAACAAGGCCCACCTCCTCATTTTACTTGCTCAGAGATTGGGGGTAGGGGGTTAATATCTACTATAAATGCAAATCACAAAAGCAACACAATATAGGAATGGCTGTAAAGGTAACCAGCTATAGCCCAGAGCATAATTGAAAAGTATTTTTCAAACACTGAGTGCCAATGGTCTGTTATGGATGGCATTTCATTTCCTGCCCTCTTGTATATTACTGAATCACTCTACTGTAGAGAAGAAGAGAAAAACCTGTCCATCTGCGTGATCTACAGTACTGCACTACAAATTAAATTTAGTACTACACATACCCACTGCATCCTTTCATGAAAAATGGTGTTATTTACCTGCCTAAAGTTGTGCTCTTAATCCTGTTTGTAGGCATCCAAATAAAACCAACCTATATTCCAAAGTGGGTGAGCAAATGAAGGCCACATTGACTTCAACAGAAGCTGGCATTTCTCAGCACCTCTAACAAGACAAAAACAGCTACTTCTGTTTAGATGACTAAAGACAGATTTTAGGAACCTTACTTTTAGACACTAAGGTTGGAAAACTTTGGCCTAAAACTTTAACGGGGACTTTATTGTATGTTCTGGAAATTTGAAAGGTCACCATTTAAAATCAAATCCAGCCAATTTCAGTTGCACAGGCGTAAATCTAGAGCAATAGCATCATCTCCAGTGGGGTTATTCCAAATTTACACCTACAGTATGCAACTGAGAATAGTACTTGGCCCTGTATTGAGCGAAGCAAAATTTAAAATTAAATTTAAAAATTTTTTTACCCAATGGACAACCCCTGGCCTCTAAATGCTAGAATAAGAAACTATCTAACACCTGATGAGTGCAAACCTTCAAAGTGCTAAACTCCTTCCAAGAGTTGCTGAGCGCTTTTACTTCCCCAGGAAGTCAGTGAAATTAGAGGGCGCACAGCACCTTGCAGCATCAGTCCCAAAGACAGTCAGTGCTGTTTGAGGACTAACCCATCAGAACTATTCCTAAGTAAAATAACTGTCCTTACTGTATATTATACAAAGAGGCAGGAATATTGGCGCCATATCTTTCTGACCTTATGCTTAAATTCAATTAATAAAAGAAAAAGAAGATGTCACTAGGAATTGTGGTTACCCCTACTTTGTTTTGTTTTGGTTTTTGGTGGGAAGAAACCAAAATTCACAATGTACAGCATTCATGTTCTGCTGAGACTGCTCTTGGCCAGTAAGTGGCGGGCATAAATTCAGCCACTGCAGTAGAATCTCGGCCCCACTGAAGTAAATAGGAGTTTTGCCATTGAATTCAATGGGGCCAAGTTTTCATCTTAGGTCGTCAGCTCATACCTACTACTGATGTGCAGTAAGGATGGTCCATTGTTAGAGATGCCATTCTTCTGGTGAGGTGTTAAAATGAAATCTTTTCTTCAGGACTCTATCCCAACACATTTTCAGAAAGATTAAGAGATAACCCAAATCTCCTGACCAATACATTCTCTCAAACTCAAGATTTAGTATCTAAAGCTGTGTATGTCTGTTACTGCTCAGTGCACAAACCTTTCAGGTTTACTCAGAACAATATAATTCTTTACTGCTTTGTAAAACACTGAGAAACCTTCAATGTGAGACAGAAAATGTCTTGTCTTTATTTATGCAAGATATCAATGATAAAATTATAATTCAATGATACCTTGAATTTTTAATAAATGAATAAAAGTGGGCATGAGTTTTTAAGTATCCCAGATTAAGCATGAGATTGGGAGCCAGAGTTCACTGGGTTCTATTTCCAAATGAACTAGTGAATTATTGCAAAGTCTGCTTCACCTGAGGCTTAGCTATAACAATTACTTGGTGGCAAGCTGGGGTGTGAATGCATGAGAGGTTGCCACGCGTCAGCAGGATCTACACAGACAATGAGTCTCGTGCAGACTATTCACATCCCAGCTTCCTACAAACTAATTGTTCACGTGGCCAGGTCCTATGTCACTTAACCTCTCTCTGCCTCAGTTTCCCCAGCTGTAGAAAGAGGTAATAAAACTTACGTATTTAATAGGAAAATGTAGCTAAACGTATTTTCCCTGCGCTCTCCCTCATCCAACCCAATTTTACAACTCTTCCAAGGTACTATTCCACAAAGGAGGATCAAGATAGTGATATTGCCACAGAGCAAAGCAGGCAAAAACCTACATAGTTTCGCTCTCAGCCTTTGGCAAGCCAAAGGTAACAATAGAGAATGTACCTAGCACTTATATGCCCCCATTCCAGTCATCATTGTATGTGTGCACAATATGGACGAACATAAGCCTAGTCTGTTTCAGAGGGACAACTCCCCATTTATACTAAGACACAAGTGTAAAGGGGCCTTAATGTAAGTGAGAATCTGGCCCAGAGTTTATACTGGATTGAAACTGACTAGACATCTTAGATGTGGAGCAGAGAACAAAGAAGGGGCAGATGAAGAATGTTGGAGGCCCAGTACAATCTGAGTTGCTTGACCACTATCCTACAGGCCTAGTATAGCTTCAGTTGCTTGCTTGGCTATTCTGACGCCTGTAGCATGACATCTTCCAGTTGGCAGAGACTGAATAACCTTATAGAAGTCTCAGTTTCTGCATACTACGGCACATAATAAGACAAAATACAGATACTGTATTGCTTTCAAAAACAACGAGAGTCCTGTAGCACTTTAAAGACTAACAAATTTAATTTCTGCAGGCATAAGTTTTTGTGGGTGGCAACCCACTTCGTCAGATGCATCAGAGGCATCTGACGAAGTGGGTTGCAGCCCAGGAGAGCTTAATGCCTGCAGAAATTAAATTTGTTAGTCTTTAAAGTGCTACAGGACTCTCATTGTTTTTGCTGTATACAGACTAACACGGCTACCCCTCTGGAACTTTTCACCATGTATTGCTTGCAGCTGCACATAGATAACAGTGATGGGAATAAGTTATCCTTGAATGTCTGGGGATACACTGTTTTATTGCCAAGGGGCATACTTTTACTCTGCCCCTCCTATCACCAGATGTTGTTTTGATGACCCCAAATATAATGGTGAGAATGGAATTAGTTAAGGGTGGAAACCCAATGTAGGTAATTAGCATATATGATAATGAGAGAGAGATAATTAGGTGAAGGTTGTTTATGGAAGGGTATAAGTAGTCACCACTTAGACAAAGGGGAGCACTCCATCAAAACCTGACTCTGCGGGAGGTGCTGCCGGTTGGACCAGAGGATCTACTGACTTCCTGGCGGGGCCCCTGAAGAAAGCCATTCCTGTATACAGCCTTCTGAGTAACTGCTTAGCTCTCCAGGCTTAGTGAGTATGATATATTGCAGTTAATTTTAGGCTTTGTATATAACTAGTATATTTATAGAAAACCTTGCACATTAAACCTTACTGATCTGCAAATCCGGCGTACCCTGTCTCACTGGTATCCACACTGATCACAAAGTGTCCAGAATCAACAAAGAAGAACAGAGAATGCTACAAAGGCAGGAGTCAAAAGCAATTTGGGAATGAAATGGTGGGGGAAACAAAATATTCCAAGTATTATCCTAGACAGGAACAAGAAGAGAGATGGAGAAAAAAGCATAAAGGAATGAACTAAATTCAGCCATGGTAGAACTCTATTAATGTCACTGGACTTTCACCAGGGATGGATTTATCCCAATATTTTTCATTTAGGGTGGAGATTGTATTGCTGTTTCTTTTGACTTCCAAATGTTAAGTTTGACAGTGAAAGAAACTCAGAAATAAAGCCTGCCTCTAAAAATATTTTAATCCGGTCCCTTTCCCCTCCCAAACATTGAAGAATGGATGAGGAGAGTCCGCAATTAGACAAAATATTAAAGACCTACTTCATGGGCTAGCTCTATCCATCTACCCTTGCCATGATGTATTTTTCACCTACTGAATGGTTCTAACTACTTCCCTCAGTAGCTAGTTCATGGTTCACAACTTTAACAGAACACAGAATTATTTGTATCTCCCTCATAATCCTCTGTTACTACTGGTGCAAATACTGTACCAACTTCTGGGAAAGGAGACAAAGGGAAGGAGCAGGCACTTACAATGTCATCCAATATCTATTCATCCTAAGTCAGTCCTAAATTCACATTTTTGTTTTATTGAGGTTAAAAAGAGATGAGAAAGGGAAAGGAGGAAAAGATGGGTATTCCACAAACAAAAGGCAATTCACCATAAATTAATTAACTTAAAAAACCCCAAACCTGCCATTAGAAACCAAACAGCTATCCAACCGAACAGAAGAATTTATGTAGAGCAATGTTGTAGGTAATTAAACATTACACCAATTTGCCTTGTAACAACAAAATATTGAGAGAAGTTCCATAGAAGAGGTGAGTTTGAAAGAGAGTCTTGCATTGCACCACTGCTCTTGGACACAGGAGAATCCAGAAACCAATGGAGAGTCCGTTTCACAATGTCCAAATGCTAAAGAAGAGTCTGATAGAAAAACAGGCTAGGAAATAGGATGCCGAAGAACACTGATAGAATCAGAGAATCTTAGAATATTAGAGTTGGAAGGGACCTCAAGAGGTCATCTAATCCAACCCCCTGCTCAAAACAGGACTAACCTCAGCTAAATCATCCCAGCCAGGGCTTTGTCAAGCCACAGCTTAAAAACCTCTAAAGATAGAGATTCCACCACCTCCCTAGGTAACCCATTCCAGTGCTTCACCACCCTCCTAGTGAAAAATGTTTTCCTAATATCCAACCTAGACCTCTCTCACTGCAACTTGAGACCATTGCTCCTTGAGACCATTGCTACCATTGAGAACAGCCTAGCTCCATCCTCCGTGGAACTCCCTTTCAGGTAGTTAAAGACTGCTATCAAATCCCCTCTCATTCTTCTCTTTTGCAGACTAAACAAGCCTAGTTCCCTCAGCCTCTCCTCATAAGTCTTGTGCTCCAGCCCCCCTAATCATTTTTGTTGGCCTGCACTGGACTGTCTCCAACTTGTCCACATCCTTTTTGTAGCGGGAGACCCAAAACTGGACACAATACTCCAAATACGGCCACACCAATGCCGAACAGAGGGGAATAATCACTTCCCTCGATCTGCTGGCAATGCTCCTACTAATGCAGCCCAATATGCTATTAGCCTTCTTGGCAACCAGGACACACTGCTGACTCATATCCAGCTTCCTATCCACTGTAACCCCCAGGTCCTTTCCTGCAGAACTGCTGCCTAGCTCGTTGGTCCCCAGACTGTAGCTGTGCATGGGATTCTTCCGTCCTAGATGCAGGACTCTGCACTTGTCCTTGTTGAACCTCATCAGATTTCCTTTGGCCCAATCCTCCAATTTGTCTAGGTCACTCTGTATCCTATCCCTACCTTCCAGGGTATCTACCACTCCCCCTAGCTTAGTGTCATCTGCAAACTTGCTGAGGGTGCAATCTACCCCATCCTTCAGATCATTAATGAAGATGTTGAACAAAACCAGCCCCAGAACCGACTCCCGGGACACTCTGCTTGTAACTGGCTGCCAGCTAGACATGGAGCCATTGATCACTACCCGTTGAGCCCAATGATCCAGCCAGCTCTCTATCCATTTTATGATCCATTCATCCAACCTATACTTCTTTAACTTGCTGATCAGAAGGATGTTTGTGTCCATGAGAAGTTGTTCAAGAAGTGTTTGTCCCTACCTAGACACTGCCAGAAATTAGGGGCATGTCTGCCCTGCAATTAAAAACCCCTGGCTGGCCCATACCAGTTAATTCAGGCTTCTGGGACCCAGGTTAATGGGCTTTTTAACTGTGATGTAGACGTTTGGGCTTGGGCTGGAGTCTGGGCTCCAGGACCTCAAGGTGGGAGGGTCCTAGAGCTCAGGCTGCAGCCTGAGCCCAAGTGTCTACACTACAATTAAACAGCTCCATTGCCTGAGCCCCATGAGCCCAAGTCAGCTGGCACAGGCCAGCGGTGGGTGTTTAACTACAGTGTAGACATACCCAGTGTGACTTTGAAATATTTTCCTCCAAATGTCAGTTGCATAGTGTAAACAAAAGCCAGCTAGGTGCTGATTTAACCTGTTTATCTGCTTTTGAGAATTTTCCTAATTTTATTCTGATAAATTTATACCAATTGTTACATTAGGCCAGAACTTCCACTTTTCCACCACAGCCTTGCCCTAGTCATACTTGCCAGAGAGCCCGATGGTCAGCTCTAAGTACAGCCAAATATCAGATTGCACACGCCACGTCCTAAAGAGGGCAAAACTGCAGAAAAGCAGTGAGACAGGAGAATGTTATTTCATAACAGATTCAAAGAAAAGACAGCAGACAAATGATATACAGTAGAACCTCAAAGATACGAACACCTCGGGAATGGAGGTTGTTCATAACTCTGAAATGTTTGTAATGCTGAACAAAACATTATGGCGCAGTACACTGCAGTCGGTGTCTTCCAGCTGAGGCTGAGAGAGATCTCTGCAACTGGCAGCACTGCCTGGTTTGTGAGTAGCTCTCTACCCTATTCCTGTTTTTTGTCTTTGGGCTGAACTGGGGGGTGCCTGCCCTGCACCCTTGGCACTACAAGCGCCAGCCTTTAGCCACCTCTCTCCAGGGTTCACTCTGCTCTGTACACTGCTTGCCACGCTCCAGAGGCAGCATGTGGCAGGGAGTTGTTGCCAGCCCGCTACCAGTGCCCCTCCCTCCCCTGTCCCTTGCACTCCCAGAAGTGCTGGCAGGACCCAGGAGTGCAGCCACAGGCAAAGCTTGGGCCATATCTGTGCAGGCTGTGGTCCTTTAAAACTCCTCCAGAGTGCAGCTGACTCCCACTCCAGTTCCAGACCAGGCTTTGGCTGCAACAGCAGCAGCACCTCTCCTCCTAGTCAGCAGCTCTCTGTGGCAGCTTCTTTCCAGGGTTTGGGCTCGGACTGAATTTGCAAGCTTATCCCCCTCCTGACGGGGAGGGGGTGGTCAAAACAGCTTCTCCCTCCCAGTGGGGTGGGATGGAAGGGGGTGAAACAGCACCCTTGGCTTACAGAAAACAGCGCAGACTCCGAGCTTTTTCTGCTCTGCATGCCAACTTTAAGATCCAATACAGGCACAGTTCTTTTTTTTCTCTTCCCCCTCCACTGCTGCCTGATTGCTTACTTCCAGTTTCACAGGGTGTTCGGTTGACCGACCAGTTTGTAACTCTGGTGTTCGTATATTTGAGGTTCTATTTTAAAATAATTCCAATATGAAGGGCCTAATTCCACACAGACTTAGACTTAAGTTTATTCAGCCATCCATAAACTTAATTCCCAAGTTTAAACAGGAAGTATTTAACTTAACAATAATAATGCATGTTTCACCCATTAACACCTTTATCAATCATTTCAGATTTGGAATTAATACAAGATTTCATTGAAAATCTATGGAAAATTAACCTTCAAATAACATATGGTACAAGTTCCCTCTCTTAATAGCATAGGAGTTAAAATCTGTATATTCAGAATCCCCTAAATTTACAGTATTTCTCAGAGGGAATTGAGCAAGGTAAAAATGGTTTAATTAAGGAAAAGGAAAACAAGTCATACTCTCACTGGATTTATTATAGCAGAGTGCCAACTCCACTATAAGGCTGTGTTTCTTTCTGCTTATAGGTCCACTACTGTAAGTGCTCTACAATACACATGCTTATTTGGACTGTTTTGAAATTTGCTGTGGCTCATGGGGATGTGGGGTAGAGTTTTGAGCAGGAGGTCCCCCTAAAATTTGAGCAGGAGGTCCCCTTCAAATCAACTGTTTACAAAATCACCTAGTTCTACCTTTTTCTGTGCACACGTAGGCCACAAATGATGTGTGATCCCTGACCAACAGAAACCGTGCTGCCGGAAGTCCCTATGCAGCTATGCAGGGAAAGCTGTGCTCTTACCGGTATAGCTTGATTCATTCATGGGGCATGGTCTTACTATCACTGGCAAACAGGGTGACCAGATGTCTCAATTTTATAGGGACAGCCCCAATATTTGGGTCTTTGTCTTATAACAGGCGCCTCTTCCCGCCCCACACACACACCCTATCCCAATTTTTCACACTTGCTATCCGGTCACCTTACCCACAAAGCTGAAAAGGGAATGGTGGGGGGGTAGGGTTGGAGCAGTGGGGGGATGCAGACTTTGCCCCTTTGGGCACTAATAAAAGACAACAACTTTTACTAGTGCCCACATTGCCCATTCTTGTTTGAAGCTGCCTCTCCCCCCACTCTTTTTGTCCCAGCTAGGCCAGGCACTGGGCATTAAGGGGAAGTGCATCCCATTCACAGCCCCTCTCAGGGCATTGGCGGAAGGTCAGAGTGTGAGCTGGGATCCAGGGGGGCCTGCCCCTCTCTAATCCCCCAAATGTGAACTGGGAACTAGGGACCTGCCAGTCTGGAAGTGTCTGTGGGTCCCATGCTGATGCCCGCTTCTCTGTGAGAAGAAGGGCTGAGAAGGGAGAATCAGGCTGTGCTGGACAGGCAGAAACAGGAGATGAGGAGATGATGCAGGGATCAGGCGCATTCTGTGGCAAGGCAATCATTGCCAAGGAGCCAGAGGCAGTGAAGGGGGAGAGCTGGGCTGTGGTAGATGGGGGTGCTTAGAAGATTAAACAACAAAAAATCCAAAACAATTAAATCTCAAATAAACGTGGTTAATGTGCCCTTCAAGGATGTGGAGAGTGGCTAAAGTGAAATTTCTGAAAACCAGGAAATACAAAATTAAGGTACACGCCACCTCCA
The DNA here is from genome assembly GCF_026122565.2 of Emydura macquarii macquarii. Taxonomy (NCBI): domain Eukaryota; kingdom Metazoa; phylum Chordata; order Testudines; family Chelidae; genus Emydura; species Emydura macquarii. The sequence continues at coordinate 7,452,429 of NW_027133667.1, forward strand.
CAATGCAACCTTAACTCGTCCCGCTTGGAGCCCAAGATGCCAGTAACATACATACTAGCCACTCTACCCCCACAGATGCCACAGAACGCTTTGTGAACTGAACACATGAGCACCAGAGGACAAAGTCTAACACCTTCTCTTAGGCTATGTCTACACTACTGCCTATGTCTAGGAATACTCCACCCCCCTGAGCAACATAAGTTACACCAACCTCAGCGCTCGTGTGCACAGCACTATGTCGGTGGCAGAGCTTCTCCTGCTGACATAGCTTATGCTGCTCACAGGGGTGGGTTTTTTATGCCAATGGGAGAGCTCTCTCCTGTTGGCAAAGAGCATCTTCATCACACGCACTGCAGCAGCGCAGCTGTACCGGTAGAGCTGTGCCACTGCAGCACTGGATGTGTAGATACGGCCTTAGCTAAGGTAAAACTGGTTTACATCAGTCATAGCAAACAGGAACTGTCTATACCCAAACACTCAGCCTGCTCCAAACAAACCAGCCCAGACTTTCATATGGTACCTCCCCTTCAACCTTGCCCAGAGGATTCCTTCTGAGACATTGCCTTCTCTTTCCCCTCACTAAACCCTGGGCATATGCCATAAATGCCTCCAGACTGCTGACAATCCCCGTAGCAAGAAGACACCCGTGTGCACCGCTACTGACACAAGCTACAAAATTCACACAGATATATGCTGGAATTCAAATGTGTGGAATGCTCTCAATGGCATGTTCTTTTATTCCTTCTCATATCTGCCTGTTATAGATTCATAGATTTTAAAGCCAGAAGGGAACATTAAATCACCTACTCTGACTTCCTGTAGATCACAGGACATAGAATTTCATCCAGTTACTACTGTACTGAACCTAATACCTTGCACATGTCTAAAGCATCTTCCAGAAGGGCATCAGTCTTGACATGAAGATTTTAAGCGGTGGTGAACCCACCACTTCTCTTGGTAGTTTGTTAAAGATTTGCACGCCATTACTGTCACATTCCCAGGAGCTCTTAAGAGCTCCAGGGGCAGATTTAATGTTACATTGTGGGGGAGGGTGGAAATATCTTAACTTTATATATTCTGGTTTTCAGAGGTTCCAGTTTCATCATTCTCTGCATTCTGAAAGGGCAGGAGGCACCACTGGGCAACCTTAATTCTGTGTTAAAGTTTTGGGGCATTTAATCCATCCACCCTTCACATGTTGTATTTACTACCTGTGCGGTATGGGAACAGATTGGGTTAATAGAATAATAGGTGACACCTACCTCCTTTTTAATTTTTCAGGTTCTGTGTACAACAGTAACTGATCACCAGTGAAGTAAGGGGCTGACACTCTCAGCCACAACCAGGATGCACCTAATGCAAGTCAGATGGCATTCCCCTTTCAATCTTACTGGTTTGTTTCCATCTTGGAATACATCTAGGGTCATCTACAGCAGAATGCCAAATGCCACACTGCCTCTTCTCTTCCAACTAGTCACTGATTAATGATGATTCCTCCTAAAAAAATATTTCATGTCATTTGTAAACAAGTCAGCTCACCAGCCAGCACACCCCCTCAGGGGTGAATGTGGTATAGCAGACTCTCCTCCTCTAGCGCCTTCTACCGGCAGCCACTTCAACCCTGCAGTGATCTGAGTCTTCTCGTGACTCAGTCCTCTGGCCCAGGACACATTTAGTCCCAACTCTTTTGAATTGGCCAAAGAGTCCAATAAACTAAGCTCAAATACATTTAACTCTTCACTCCTATCAGGGCTCATTCCTCCACAAATTCTTCATCCGTTTCCAGGCTCTGCAAAGTTGTCCTCCCACCCTTGGGCAGAGCAATGCCGTTCAGGGCTTTCTCTCTCTCTGGAGACCATGTCCAAATGCAAAAGTTCTTCTCCCCCTTGCATCAGGGTGTTCCTACATCACCTTTTCTAGTGGACTGGAAGGTGAACCCAGGCCCTCCCTCCATACTGGGTTCCAGTCTAGGGACCCTGTAGCAGACTTCCTCCTACCTTGGTCTTCCTTCAGGTCCTTTTCCACAGCCACTCCTTGGTCTTACCGTACCTCTGCCTCTCTCTGGCCCTTCTTTCACTCTCTAGCAACCACAGAGGGATTGCAGAGATCTTTCCCCGTCTTCCTGCAGCTGCCTCCTTATCTGGACTTCCCCCCTTTAGGTTCACCACCCCAGCTCCTTCCCCAGCTGGGCTTTTTCTTCAGTTAGGCCTGGCAACCTTCCTGATGCAATCTGGTGTTTTAATTGAGGTCTCTAGTGCCAGTGTAGGGTATATACCCCAGTCCACCATCCTGCTATATTAAATAATAAAAATGAATTCATACTAATATTGTATTATAAAAAGAAAAAAATGAAAAAGGGATTGCAAAAATTATTCTTACTGCAGGAATTCTCATTGCAAGTGCTAATATGTGAACATGCCAAAAGCCCAAACTCTATAAAAACACAGAATAGTTTCCAGAAAACACTTAAATGTTGACAGGTAGGCCCGTAGTTCAGAAAAATATTTTAAGGACATGCATAATTTTAAGCATTTGAATAATGCAACTGAATCCCTACTCACATGATTACAGGTATCCATGTGCTTAAGTACCTTGCTTACTTGAGGCCTAAAAGCAAGACATTACCACTGCAAGTCTAAAATTCAGTTATTATACATGAAATAGTGATAAAGAGAAATGTTATTTATAAGATGGAAAAAAATCGACAGAACTAAAATAGCTTTTACAATGGTAAAATTCATGGAAATCTGGCATACAGTTACAATACTATTCTGCCAATCCTCCCTTAAAACCTACAGCTATTACAACTGCATGTTACAACCTTCAAAGCAGTAAACTCAGCAAAACAGCATCTCTCTTTTCACCTTCCTACTTATTGGTCCAATTCTTGGAAAATATAAGGATAACAACTGATTGATTCCTCATTTCATCCCACTGAATGCTCTTAAACCTGGACGGCAGACATAATATAAAAACTACTTCACTTACTGGAAGTCAAATTTCCTATTTAGGTTATTGATTACAGCCTCACATCTCTTGTATCATGTACATCCTGACACCTCAAAACACCAAATTCATTGTTTAAAATATGGTCATGTAACTACTGAACAAGAAATTTCCAGGGCCACTACAGCAATTTGTATTTTAATGGTGGCACAGCATAAACCATATGTACAGAAATTAATATTTAATGTAATGCATTACAGTTGATTGCACTGCTACTCCCTACCATAGATTTACTTTCCCATCTCACTGACCCATAACACTGAAAAATAATTGATTCTTTCAAATTTGAGGCGTCATACTGCAGTCCTTATAGAAAATTCCCTTTGAAGTGATGAGAGGTTTGAATTGTAAGGACTGTAGGATTGGGCTTCATGGTATGTTTCCTGCATCCAATGGGGCATATCCAATAGGTAGGCAAAGTTTAAAGTGACAGGTCTGTCTGATCTATGATGAATGCAAATGCAGAATGTAAAGATATAATAATGAAATAATTCATTAATTGAGTGAATACTTGTTTCAGTACAAATCTAGACCCAAATTCTATCCCAGTGTGCAAATGACTTCAGAACAGGTCAAATATATAGTGGAAATGGCTTGAAACCCAACCCTTCTTTCCCTCCCCTACACACACCTCTCTTGTAGAAGCGAAATAATCTGTGCTGGGAGTGTTCACCTCTACCATTACCTAGTCAGGGGTCTTAGATGCCCACATGTGCAGCCCAGACCCCAGAATACCCTCTGCAGTGTTTTAGAAGACACAGAGAGGCCATTTTTCACAGGTTGTGGAGGGAGCCTGAATTGGGGCAACTGACATTAGCCCCACAACACTATTCTGTCTGTGCACACTGCTGTATAGGAACAGATTGGTTTAACAGCACGGTAGGGGACACCTTCCTCCTTTTAAAGTTTTCATTGTATTGTGCACGTCAGTAACTGACCCCCCAATGAATAAGGGTTCACATTATGGGCCACAATCAGGATGCAAGTCTGATGATGTTCTTCTTTCAATCTTACTGACTTATTTCCATTGTATATGTTACGGAGCACAAGATCTATAGCTACGCTCCAGCTTTCAATCAGTCTCTCAGAGGAACCCCTTTAGTGTGGCAGACCCCCAACGCGTCCCACTCTTCCTTCAGGGCAGGCCACGCCACCTCACCACCTCTTAGCCCAAGCATCTGGGCTCCAGTACTCCTTCTCTACACAGTGAGCTCTGCCCAGTGAGTCCCATTGAGATAGACTCCTGCTAGAGATTTGTGCACTCTTCAGGGACTAATGCACCTCAGCAAGTATTTGCAGGGACACCCAAGCAGCATTTTCAAAACACAGTAGGATTTATTAGCCAACTGGAACACAGCGTTGGAAGTTCTTAGGCTAGCATAGAGAAATATAAAGGTTAAACCACAGTCCATTCTGGTCAAGCCAGAACAATTCACCAGCCAAGCTGTAGAGAACTTCATTTAGGCTTCTGTCTTTCTCTGACCTCCTTAGTTGAAGGAGAGAACAGCCACATTCCTCCAGAACCATAAGCCCACACTTGTTCCTCTGATGGTCACATCTCAGTTCTCTGTTCCTGAGCTGGGGACTTGGTCGTGATTTCCTATGGGTCAATGTTTTGGTCATTGGGACTTTTTATTGTCTTGGGATTCTGCATTGATATAGGGTCACTTTCAGCAGGTTTCAGCCAGTTCCTTACCGATCCTATTCACTGCGGCCCACACAGCAAAGCAACACCCTCACCTCATGGCCTGCACTGCCCCAAGCACAGACATCACACTTTTCCTTCCAGTAGGTAACAATGCAAAGTGCAGAGGGAAACTGAGGATTCATATACATGTGACAGAAAATTCCCACTGTATCAGAGTATACATCTTGGCTTGTCAACAGCAGGACACCAGGAGTGTCTGTGGGTTTTCTGCCATGCACCTGTACAATCAAAATTCCTTTTACCAATTTGACTAGACCACCTTCAAGTGAATTCTAATTGCAAAATGTCAACAAATAGACATCACTTGCTTGCTTTGCACAGTTATGAATCTGATTCGTACTCAGGCCATGGTGTCAACGGGTATATTAAAAGATTAGATTAGAAAAGCAACTTAGAAAGACAGACAGATTTATGGGTTTGAACCCTGCCTTCACCTGTGGGCCTTACATGCAACAGAATCAGTGGTTCTTCTGCAGGGCGTGGGAGGAAGGGAAGAATTCTGGGAGCCTGTTGAGGGGGTTTAAATGCCCTGTACACCAGCATGTACAGTTCAGGGGAGGCTCCCTCCACCCCAGAATTGATATATGAACCAGAGAGGGCCAGGATTCTGGGACTAAATTAGCAACTGTGAAATGGTTTCACTGTCATTTCATGTCCAGGGAGCAGAAGGATTCTTCCCCTTCCTCCGTCAATGATTATCTCCTCTGCACAGCCTGGGGGTCCAGAGACAAGGATTTGGTTCTGTGGGCTCAATTCTGTGCTGATACGCACCCCATGCAATCCCACTGACTTCAGTGGGGTGTCAGAACAGAATTTATACTCACAGGTTTTCTGATGTCAGCAAATCTTGTCAGCATAGACAGCAGGGTCTGAATAATTGCTCGAGTTTAATTTTTCATATTTAATCTTTTTTTTTTTTGCATTAACCATTGCCCTTGTGATCATGCACAATCGTGTGTCCTCAGTACTTATTGCTCAGCATTGATGTACACAACTTTGAGAAGAGCATAGCCAGCTACAGTTACTTTTATTTCCTTTTTCCTATTAATTACATTTCATAATGGCACCTTAATTCTAGTTCCCTTTTACTGCTGGACCACTTTTACCATCTCAGCCCTCATGACAGTACAAGTTATCTATGCCAATTCCTGAAGCTGAGGCCAATGGTTTCACAACCTGAACCCACTGCACTGGCCCAGCGAGTTTTGGAGGAAAACATCAGCTCTCCCTTATATAAGAGCTCAGTAAGAGCATGTGTGAGCAATACAGCAAATCAGAAAAACATTTCTGATAATAAAATACTATTTCTGAAAACTGTCGTGGTCACTGGAACAAAGTGTTTAACTGATCACATTTACAGTAGGTAAAACAAAACCTTTATGTATATAAACAAATATTTACTAAAGTGCATACAACTTGTGTTCAAGCACATATGTAGATATTTTGTTTTTTTATAAGTTTGGGCAATAAATTACTGTTCTCAATGAGAAATATCTAGTTCAGGGTTTCTCACTGAATAGATCTTCCCTACATTTGATTATAAATGGTCATTCTTATAATTTTACAGAAGAAAAACACTACATTAATTTTTTAGAAAAGGTCATTCTTATATTTTCCCTCCTCTTCTTCAAACATTTACTTAATTACATCATTGTCATTTTTGTGTGTGAATTAATTTGCTCTGTCTTTATATACAAAGATGAGAACATTTTAAAATTTAGAGATTAGATAGGATAATATTGGATATGTAAACACACATGTGCATGCACACACCCTACCATAGGTGGAGTGTATGTGCACTGTATGAATCTTTATTATTTCTCTTAATGATAAATATAGGTAGCAGGATGACATCCAAAGGTTAGGCATAAATAAAAAGCTATGTGTAACACTCATAATTATACTTTCCGTGTTATACAAACTCAGTTGAAAGACACTCCAAAAATATGTATCAGATCAAATACTTCATCCTTTATGGATGAGCTAGAAGTTTAATTTTCGCTGATTAGCGTGACCTCATAACTATCTTGTGGCTGCTTTGCCCCGCCCGAATGATAGGCTGTACCCTAAATATATATAAATGACCCTGTGAGAAGGTCTCTCTCTTTACATGTTACAATATACTGTGTACATATCACCCAACATATTATATACTAAGATTGTCCAGCTTTCACCATGTGTTTCTTTTTAACCCACTTCCTAAATAAGGACCAACCAATTCAGGTATGACTGAAGTATTTCACAGTGCTGCAAATGTCTACTATTAGAAGTTGTGCTTCCCAGTTGCTCTCTTGCTACACAGATTAGGGCAATGCCTATATATCATTGGAATCTTAAGTAGCAATAGGTTTAAAACGTCATATAATCCACTCTTAAACTCGATGGTCATTGCTGATCCTTGAGTCCTGATATAAATCAGTCCTCCCCATCTCATGAATTCATGCCTCCAGGGTCCTTACACACATTCTCCACAAGGCCATTTTTGCTTCCCTGTCTGATCAATGGGTTCAGGTATATTAACCCAGAGAGCATCAGTAAGAAGAGATCCTGCGGCACCTTTCATTATTTCATTTTGTTTAGTGCAGGGGGTTTATTCAGGGGGCGTGGGGGAGGGTGGAGAGAAAAGCATCCGCGCACTCACCTCTCTCAGCTGCTCCAGCTCCTGTTTCAGGCAATCATAGTCAGCCTCCAGCTCGTCATATTGCTGCTTCAGGGTGAGTTTTTCCTCCAGCACCACCAGCCCATATTCAGCAGCCTGGATCTTCTCGTGGGTCGTTTCTGTGAGCTCCTTAGTCAGCCTTTCGATCTCCGTCTTATAGTGGTCCGCTGTCTTCAATACCTCTTCTGCGGCCATAGCCCTGGCGGGTGGAAGGATGGAGGGAAGAAGAGGGGGTGGCGGGTGGAAGGATGGATGGAAGGAAGGACGGATGGATGGAGAGGGGGATGGGAAGGAGGGGGGGGATGGCACTGTCCCTGGATGCTCCTGCCAGCAGCAGCAGCAGCAGCAGCTACTGAACTGAAGGCAGATGCAACATGGAGAGCCGAGCCGGGGAAGGAATCACAGAAAAGGCTGTAGCACCATTTGTCCTCCGGCTGCGTCTCTCCCTCTCCGTGGCCCTGTCAGCAGCCGCCCGGCATAGCGGGGGCAGCTGGGGGGGATTTTTTTGCTTATTCAGAGGCACCGACCCGCCATGTCTCCAGGGCAGCTTCACCGCAGTCTCGGAACTCGCCACCTGCTCCCGCTCTCCCCGCCGCCGCCGCCGCCGCTGCTGCCGGTGCAAAAAAAAAACAAAATGATGCAGTCTGGCTGCTGCCCGCCGGGAACCCGCCGGGAGGAGGAGGAGGAGAAAGCGGCGGGAGAGGCAGGCTGGGCTGAGGCGGGGGGGGGGGGGGGACAATTCTTACCGTAGCGCAGCACGAGAGACTCCAGCCCCCCCACCTCTGCCAGCGGCCGGGAGGAAGGAGGAGAGGCCGAATGAAGGCGAGAGGGCGGAGAAATGGGAAAGGGGCAGCGGTGTCGCCTCCCCCCCCTGAACCCCCCCGGGCAGTGGTGTTGGTGGCTGTCTCCACACAGGTTTGTTGCGAGGTATAGATGTGGCGCGCGCGCTCTCCTACCCCCTCCCCTGCCCCCCGCACACACCCACCCCTCAGGGTATTTTTAGGCAGGTGTGCAAAGGAGAGGAGCAGGAAACAATCCTCCTCTGCCTCCCCTCTGTGCATCTTCAGACCTGCAAAGCGGGTGTTAGAGGACACAGACCTCACACAGACTAAAATATATATATATATATATATTTTTCAGGGTAAGGCAACAACTCCCTCAGTACATGCACAAACTCCCTCAGTACATGTGCCCCAGACTCAGTCGTCCTCCTGCCCCATAACACGCAAACGCAGCCCTCCCATCCTCCCTGGGGTTAGGCCGAGATCTTCATGGGCGCAGGATTTGTACACCTTCCTCGGCAGCATCTGGTGCAGGCTCTACAGAACCGTCCCTAGGGTATGACAAATCGGGGCGACCGCCCCAAGACTTGCACTTTGGGGGGGCCCATAGCTGCGCACCGGGCACCTGGCTGCACACCGGGACCCACTGGGTGCAGCCTTCCCAGCTGGGAGAGAGAGGCCGGCGGCTGCCACTAGGGTCCTGGCTTTGTGCCAGGAGGCGGGTGACTGCAGGCTGTTAAGGGGGCCCTGCACCCTCTAGGGATGGCCCTGCTAGTTGGACTTTGAGCATGAGCCAATATGGCAAATCCTCTATTCCTAGGGGAGGCTTCAGTCTCTCCAGGCTCAATACAACTCTGTTCTAACCTTACTGAAGGTTGGGAAGTGCATTTATGTGGGTGGAAACGCTCATTAGTTTGAATAATTTAGCCACTCAGAATAAAGCACCCTTTTTCTCCTCCTCCTCCTCCTCGTAAGAAATGACCAGAGCCTGCCATGCGGCCTACACAATCCCGACCTTGTGACAGTGCCACCCAAAGTTTGGAATTCTCCAATTCATTGTTTAATAAATTGAAAAATCAGGGAGGTTATGACGACACACGGTACATTATGGATACACACTGACCTCTGTGCGCATCATGCCCACAGCATACATGTACTCTTAAAAGACTGTGTCCTGTGCTCATATTTCGAAGATGCTGTATATTTAGTAAGATCACCGGATGGTCATTTGGAAGTCTTACCTATACAAATGCACTATGTCTCTTGACAATGGAGAAGGACAGGGGAATGGTGATGTAATTCTAGCCCTTTTGCTTTTTGAGCATGTTTCTCTGATAGTTACAACACTGACTGTGCAGTTAAAAATAGAAGCTGAGATTCAGTCCAGTCCATTGCATGGACAAGAGCACAGCCTGTAGCTTTCACAGGCTGGTTATGGAATAACTGACTGGTCCTTCATTGGAGAAATATGTACATGGAATAGAAATTGGATTGTGGCTCTAATTTTCATGTGAAGTCAGTGCCAAAAACTAAGAACGGAGTCCTGATCCCTACTAAACCCTATTGGCATCAGGTTTTACTTAGAATCTTCTGTTTTCAAAATATTAAGAAAATTAGATTTACTAACTAGAATGTGATTTGTCTGAGAAAGAAAATATGTCTTTAAAACAAGGGACAACATAGTCCAGTGGACAGAGCACTGTGACCTGCTGTGTGGCTTTGGGCAAGTCATGTAATCTCTGTGCCTCAGAATCTCCATCTGAAAAATGAGATGCTTTTCTTCTTCTGTAAAATACTTTGAGGTGTATTGATGGACATAGAGCTCAGCATTATAATTCCAACATAATCCATCTGCTTAAAATACTAAAATTGTGTTTATTTCCTGCTGCCTTGAAGACAAAAATGAGCTAAATATGCAAAGCAATAGCTATTTTAAAAAAATACCAAACAAACAAAGGAGCATACCAAACACCAAATAAACAAACACAGCGAAGAAGCATACAAGTCAGTGAATGGCTTTTGCAAGTGATTAAACATCAAAACAAAAAGCCAGTTACTCCATGCTTGCTTCATCCAGCAACATTTTTTCGTAAAACAGAGTGAAAGAAAAAATAAACCAACAATAAAATGGGGAGAGGGTGAGGGCGGGAGGGAACACATCATTTCCTTGCCTTGATAGGGTTTGAAAGTTCTGTGTTGCTATTCTCTTCAACTTTCTATTGATGCCACCTTAGAAGCAAAGCTTACATGAATAATTGTTCAATAATAGATTGGAAAACAAACTGGTTAAGTTCAGAGCTAAAAAGATCAGAATGGAAATCAATGGATGCAACTGGATGTATAGGGCCAAATCCAGCCTTGGTCTAACGCCACTGAAATCAGTTTGTTCATTGTCTCATACAGAAGCCCAGCCTCACCACGTGCACAAACTCAAGTTGGGTACAGGAAGATGTGGTGCCTGACTGATTAAATTTTGCCATCTTGCTTTTATGTTCCCCCACAGTAGGTCAGGGAGAAATTTTTAAAACTGAGATTCCTAGCATAGGGTTGACACAGTCAATGTAGGGAGACTTTAGCTGCCCCTCTCCCCACCCCCCACCCTGTGTCCTTGATGTTGGGGGGAGGATGCAGCAGGAGAAACCAGGAGCGGGAGAGGTGGACGGAACTCCAGCTGTTCTGGACTGTGGAGCATCTCACTGGCAGTTAGGGGAAAGTTGTCCTAAATTAAAATTAATTCCTATGGCTGCTCTAAATTATTCTTGGGGTCATTTCACCCCCAGAATAGCCCATAATTTGCCACCATTATCCAGCCCTCTCCTAGACGGCCTCCTGGGCTGCATTTCCTGGGAGTTGCAGCATAGTGTCCCATTCTGGGGTGCAATCCAGACCCACGAAGTGTTGCGTCACCTCTTACCCTGTAACCCCAAGTACCTCACAATGCCTTGCCCCTGTGGCTCTCTGCCTGTGCTACCCACAGTCAACAACAAACATGCACTCTGTACTGAGCAGCCCTTGGTCCAATGGTTTGGACCCTGGAGCCTGCCTGCAATACCACAGATTTCCACTGGCTTCCACCAGCCTTGGTTAACAACAGGAAGGGTGACTCCACACTCTCCCAGCTCTGGATTTTGCCAAAACCAGGAGTTCTGACATGTCCAGGCCTGTCCTGGAACAATCAGAGGGATATTAAGATTCACTGCCCCCTTTAAGGTGTGAATATTCAACAGTTTGTTACTTTAACTGGCGTTGCCAAACTGTTCACTTCAAACACAGCGCAGGGTTGGTTTAAATTAAAATTAAACAAAACAAAAGCAGATCGGATTTTAAGTGACTTCAAGTATAAGTGATAAAATTAGAAGCTAGTTCCCAGCAAATAAAAGTGAAAAGAGGCATCTACAAGTCTAAAACTTTATCTAGCGTGGTTTGGTTCAAGGCTTTGTTGAATATGGCCTTGCTCACCCACCGTCTTCCAGCAAGATGGTGACTGATCTCTTTGGTCAGGATCTCTCCCAGAAGCCTAGACGTGCTGGTTTCTTTGTCTCTTTAGGTGAAGCAGATAACTTGGGGTTCTCTACTGCTTTCTTTTATAGTTCATTGAACCTTTGAAGTGGAGTCTTCTGAAGGTTACCCCTCGAAATAAAGTTTATCCAAGCAGCGACAAAGGCAACATGGAATCTGGTCATGAAGGCGGCTCCATGCTCTCTCCCCCTGCCCACTCGTGTTTGCTAAAATGCAAATGGTTTGGTTGCCTGCAATCTCCTCCCCCACTCTCTTTATAGTTCTGTTTATCTCAATTTACATATAAGTAGATAGGAAAGGTAACTATTAATTGTTACTCTTGCCTTGGATCAGCAGGTCAGATTCCCCAACCCTGATGGCTCACTGAATTATGCTCAGGTATTTTCTTCAGTTTCCCCAACCTTCAGGGCTCCCTGAGGAAAAACAAAAACAAAAAAACCTGTCAGTTCCACCAATCCATGGGAGCTCGCTGACTTAAGTTTTAAAAGGTTCAAAGAGAGTTAACAGGTTTTATGAGAGCACACCACGTCCGTCTGATACAGAGATCACACTTTATTAACCTATTGTATTACAATTGCTAAGCATAGATTAGAAAAATGATAATACAGCAGCAAAAGTTGTAGCACACCAAACCGGTGTTACAATCTCCAGATGAATCTTGATGGCCAGGCCAGGTTCTGTTCTGGAGGGGGTCTTCTGCTCTGTATTTTCCTTTAGTACAGGATGAGGTCGGCCTTTGGACTTCAGAGGGCTCTTTTTTCTTCTTCTCTTCGCAATCAGACTAGCCAATATTTATACGCCGTCTTTTCATTAACACTTGCAGTAGCAGGGGCAGCCAATTTCCTTATTTTAAGCAGGTGGTTGGAAAAGGGAAGGGAAGGAAGGAGACAGCACACCCTGGCCACATCCTGTGCTCCTGCTGCCTTGACATTTTGATGGTTCTAAAGTCACCCACAACTTGTCTAAGGTTATGTGGTTAAGGCTCATTGTTTAGGTGTCTGGAATACTTGTGGTTAATGTTTTTCAGGTATTTTTACTATTTTTCAAATACCCCAAAATGTAACTTTCCAGGTCCCCCAAAAGGTCATGCCATGCATCATGTCTGTTTACCATTTGTCTTATGCTTTCTGCTTGGCTGCTGGCAAAAGCTCCTAATGCCCCTCTACATAATAAGTGTAGGCCCTAGTTTGTGTTTTAGGATTTTTGATTTTTTATGAAACTATTTGTTTCCATCACTCACACGTGTTTCTGTCCAAATCTCTATTCTTTGTTAAATACATTACCTATTGTTTTACCATAATTGAACTCAAGTGCTGTGCGATACACATGAGCAATGGTAAGGTGAAACCAGTAAACTGGGGCACACTGTTCCTTTGGGAACAGAGGACCTGGGATTTCTGTGGGTATCCAGTGATCAGGGGCTGGACACCACAGAGGGACACTTTGAAGAGACTCAGGGATGCATCTACTGTCAATCTGCAGGGCAAAGGCAGGGCTGGTCTGTGACCAAGCGAAGAAAGCTTGCATGGCTGATTGTGTTAGGGAGCTAACACCCAACTAGCATGGGAAAAACTCCTCCATGCTGGAGGCAAGTGGCAACAAGGTGAATCTCTGCCACGAGAAGCATCACAGAAGAGCAGTTGATGCTGTAAATGTCATTCTGCTTACGGTGACTTTGCCAAAGAAGGTGTGGCAGCGTGAGCTGAAGGTACTCACATTCTAGATTTGTCTAATCTTTTCTGGAAATCCTCTCAACAACTGGATCCCCCTGGAATGAGACCCCCTCCCTCAAACTTATTGCCCATTAAAAATAAAATGTAAAGCTGCTGCAGGGAGGTGCAAATTAAGCACTGATTCTAGGCCACAGTTCTGGGGCAATCAGGTATTTACTTATTAGTCAAAGTGCATGGTCCTAAACATTCTGTGATTCTTTTAAATAATTTCATCGCACAAACATGTCATCTCATGTACTTTTATGCCCTGCCCAGATCTCTCTTTATGCTTTCTGCCTTTGACAGCTCAGAACACTTGTGCCTGCATCTTAAGAGTTAGCAGATCTGATGTAATTGCATTATTTCATCTTCACTTTTATTCTTTAGAGTTAGTTTCCTCTTGTGGTTTGATGATTTCAGCCAATCACCATCTAGAAGACTCGAACAATAATAATTAGTACTATTAGTGGGTTCTATAGTACCTCTTATATGAGGATCTCAAAGCACTTTACGGGCATTAAATAACATCCTATGAGGCTTATTATCATATCCGTTTTACATGTAGAAGTTGCACTTTACATGCCTTGCATATGGCACTATTATTTCCTATGCAGGAACAATAGATTCTGCACTGAAGTGCAGTTTTTTGTGGCAGCCAAGCATTCAAGGACTAGTAATAGGATATAACTCAAATCCAGCACGGGTCGGTATTATCAGAAGTCATTACCATTCAAAGGGTGTTCTGTGGCCTGTGTGAAATGAGCATTCAGTCTTAGTCCACATGCTAGTCATCACTGCAGTGTATGCAAGTGGTCCTGATTCTGCAAACCGTCCTAGATGGGCACACCTCTGTGCCCCATTAAGTCCCATTTGCTTCATAGGTGCAGGGATCCATCTGTACAGAGCCTCTTGCAGGATCAGGGCCACAACCCACAACTGCTAATGGGCATCATTTTAAGCAGGCTCAGCACAGTGGCCAAAGAACAAGTGTGCTCCGCCGAAACGGAGGGTTCGTGCTTTGAGATCTCAGTGGTGAGAAAGAGGCAGACAGACAAGCCTCTGACTGCAAAACTGTTTATTCAAGCCAGCAGCAATACAAGTCAGGCACTTACCACAATAAGGAAGGGGAAGCCCATCAGCCTTCCTATAAGTGAGTTGTGACCAGAGAACAAACCTGCCACGTAGCATCCGCTGAGACCTCTATGGATCTACGGAGAGCTTCGGGCAGGGCGGCACTCGGGGTCCCATATATATCCCATCCCCTAATTCTAGCAATAAGCTCATTGGTTACATCTCAGTCCACCTAGGGATTGGGCCTTAACGCTTGTTATTCCCTCTTCTATTGGCAGTTACCTAGGGACCAATCCTCAACAAGTGGCGGTTAGTTGTTTACTGCTAAAGCTGGCCCTTAGCTGGTTTAAACTGCTTCTGCGGTCAGCCTACTTCTGTTTTCATCCCGAGGGTATTTCCAGGCTCCGAGGGTATTTCCAACTCCCACGGCCTGGCCTCAGGAGGCCTATTGCTCATAAAGCCTGCTTTTGCTCCAGGACCTAACTATTGTTACTTATGCTAACTCAGGCCTAATCTTGCCACTCATGCTACCCTCGCGTCACAATATTCTTCCGCTCCTTACAATGGGGCTAAACTGTCCTCTCACCAGGAGATGCGGTTCCATGCAGATTGAAATTGAAGCAGACTGCAGGCCAGTGGAGGAAACAGACACTACCACAGCCTATGCCGAACAAGAGGATAAACAAGTGATTTCACACTCCCAAGCCAACAAGCCTGCACCTTCTTTGAGCACTAAATGTACACAACATGATCTTGCAGCGTGCCCGAAGTTCCCAGCCTACATAAAAAGCAGGAGAAAATATCATTCAAGAACATGCTTGAAAAGTGCAGCACAGTAGAAGTAGTCCTAGAATTTTATGTAAAAGAGTACCTAGGGAACTAAGAGAAACTTCAGACAAAAATTAATAAAAGGGAAATTATGTTATTTTGATGAGCATAGCTCTCATGACATAGAATATAAAATGGCAAAAAGGAAAGAGCAGGATAAAACTGAAGAGGTTAGCAGAAACTATGGAAAAGAAGAGCACATAGACTAGGCAAGAAGATTCATATGTAATGAGGAGATGGGGGAAATCATTACAATTATTTTCAGAAAAAAATTGCAAGGGAAAAAATATTACAATGACAAAGACGAAAAGCAGAAAGAATAATGGTGATGCCTGATGTAGAAAGAAAGAAAGAAAGAAAGCTAACTAACCCTTCAGTTTTAAACAATGTTGCTTTCAGCAAGCTTTGTGTTCACGGGGCCTGACACAGCTCCTCTGACGTCAGCTGAAGTCTTTTCACTGACTTCAATGGGCATAAGATCAGGCCCTAGGCTAGGAACAAATTCCATGTTCTACAAAGAACCCTATAATACAGAAAGAGCCCAAGGCAGCACAGAGGATCAGAAAGGATTTTTAATTATTTATTACTATTTTAAAGTCCTAGGGAATGTCTATGGGGGAGAAATTTTCTAACTAATTTCTAATTTTTTTAAGTTTTTAAACCATTTCATCTAAAACTATTAGAATCATAGCATGGACTCACTTTTCTTGAACCAGATTTACCACCAGGAAGAGGTGAAAGGGATGGAATTTGCTGCAGACCAATAAAGTCGGTATCCAGTACTCAAGTTTTGGCCAGTCAATGTCTTTGGAGTAAGAAGACATATAGAATTCATTCGCAGACAAAACACTTATTTCCCATGCCTCTTCTTGCATTGCTACACATGACCAGGAAAAGAAGCACGATCAGATGAGTCTTAAAAATCCATGAAACTAAAAAAGAAAAAGTAGACTGCATTTACAATTCCTTCAAAAGGAGCATTACTTTTTTCAATTTAGCAACCTCCTCATTTCCCCACTGCTTAATAACTACTTATTGAAAAATCTGGATTGATATTTAATCAGTTTCTTTTAATCTAACCAAAAATCCAGAATCTGTAGAATGCCTACCGCCAAAAAATTATTTGTTCTGTATAATTTAGTATTTGCTTGACTACAATTATCACAATTATAAATTGAACATCTACGTTTTAAAAACCTGTAAAGGCAGTGAGAGAGAAAGAAATGGCGATTTTCACAAATAATTAATTTGGTTACTAAATAAGGCACAATTTTTAACTGATTTTTTTTGAGAGAAGTAAGCTAACATGAGCGTATAAGCTTGATTGTAGGTTTCTCCCAAATGCATCCTGCTAAACAAACATTATTACAATGAATTCAGGATACTTATAATAAAGAAAATTATAGTATGTTTATATTAAGTGAATTTAGTGTTCAGGACAGGTGCAAGATTTCTGGGCATTATTCCATAAACTTGTGGCTCCTTCAATTTCTGTCATAACATTCAGTACAGAACATGTGGTGTTCATTTAGATATTTACAAAATAAAATGAGGGCTTACACAGAAGGCATGTGGGTCAACATGGCACATATTTTCCTCAGGCAAGAACGGTGCCATGGACACATTTGGAAGATTAAGGCCCCAATCTTGCAAAGACTGAGGCACGTTGTTAACTTCACACACAAGTAGTCCCATGGAAGTCAAGTGCCAGACTTAAGCACATAGCCATGTCTTTGCAGGACTGGGGCCTAATAGATGGTCTAATATATTGCAGAGAATCACAGACCTGGCAGAAATTTTATTTTTTTACTTTGAACTCTGGCTTACACAAGAACAGTAATTTAACAATGAACAACATTATTCAACACACATAGAAAAGGCTCAGAAAGATGAAACCCTTATTATGTAAACCTATTCCATGTGGTTTCAAGTGGTTTCTGTCAACCCAAGAGATAAAAGAATCATGAAGCAGGCCCCATGAAGTCATGAGATTAAATTTTGTTCATAATGTTTGGGTTGTTTTAATTTGCCTTCTTGTTTTTGAGCCTTCAGGGTAAATTTAGGTCACAATTTCAAGCCTTTCCCTGCAACCATGAGGTCTATACACTTATTTCTTTTTAATGAAAGCAGAAAATCTCACATAATCATACTTATCTATCTCCAGGACCCAGGGCTTTAAGTAAAATATCATCACAAGATTTGTGACAAAAATCATAAGATTTGGCAATACTTGATTGAATGCTTAGACTATCACAGAAAAGAAATGGATAGATTTGAGAAGGAGGTTATTTTAAAAGAATATGACCACTATGAGCAAGTGTAAAAAGATTTGTGTCACTAGGATAGCTTTGTAAGTACTAGCTAAATGCATCTAGCAGGGAAACAACAATAATATGGTTTAAGATTTTTTTTCCTAAAAGGGCTGAACCAGATACTGTCCTGCCATGGGCCTGAGCACCTCCTTTTATGTAAAATCCATGAGAAGGGAACACAGTTAACTGAAATGTCCACAAGGTGAGAGCCTCATGAGTTGTCTTTTCCTCCCATCAAGGGGTAGAGGTTTCTCAAAATGCTGCAGATAGTGCAGCTTGGGAAATCTATAGAGCATTAGCCACAAATACTGCTTCATAGTCCTTGGATGCTAAAGGTTCAAGGAACTCCTCATGGGGAAAAAAAGACAGGTCCCAAAGCATGATGTCCTTCACCTACCTCTGATTGGTCTGTGGTTGACTGGACAGCAAAGGAAAGCCTGAATCTTGGATTCACACACGAGGAAACAATTGTGTGTCACTGAGGCACTCCAGTTTTATCTCTACCCTTGCCGCTGCCTGATTTCCTACTGCTTTTGCTTGCCGCTCACAGAGAAGGGGCATCTGGCCTGTGTTCAGAGGCAATTGAACAGATGGGAAACATGCATCGAAGGCAAGATAGGCCTTGAGTGATGCAGGTCATATAGGTATCTAGATAGAGTTATAGGGGTTTGGACAGTCTGTTTCAAGTATTAGAATTCACTTTTCTTAATTAATAAAAAAGCAAAATGGTAACTGCTACATTTTAAGAGATTCGGCAATTAGCTACTTTATTGCAAGACACCAAAAAGGGGGAGAAGGGTTGATTTGCAAACTTGTCTCAGATTCTCTTTGCAAAGCTCTGTCAAACTAGAAACATGTTTTGAAAACGAATTTGCAGGACAAGTGATTTGAGGCAAGAGGAGGCATGTTACTTGAACCATCCTGGCAATTGGCTGGCATCCTTTCATTTCAGTCTATGGAAAGCTGGCGCATGCGCATCCCTTCAGGGTTATGCAGGTAAAAGCAATATTCTTGCCACTTTTCATTGCTTTAAAGTATCTTTAGTACTTCACATTCTCCAAGGATATTTGGCAGTTCATGTGTCTTATTGAATACACAAACATAATATTTTCACAATCTCTTTCACACTGAATGAATTTAGGTGGGGGGAAAATTGGTATGGAATGATGGCTTTGGCAATATGGCAATAACAACAAAAGAGACATGGCAGTATGGTGGGAGAAATGAGACAATATTTGTTATGTTCATTGCATACACACAGCAAAGTTAGATTAAAAACATAAATACTCTGTCTGGAAGGTTTCAATGTAACACTACTTTATTTGTTAAAATCCAGAATGATAACACAGGAACCCCGAAACAGAGAGAGATAAAGCAGGCTGCTCCCTAAACAGAGAAGCACAACTTACCCCATCTTTCTGTAGGCTGGATGGCTACAGACTGACTGCTGCTAGGCCCAGATTGCACACTTCCCCACAGAGCCCTCCAGCCTGCACGCAGGACCAGGAAAACCCCTGAGAATTTAAAGTGATAACATATTTTTAATACAGTTTTCAATATACCACAATACTGAAGAGGCCAGAGCTAAGAAGGAAGCATATCACAAGCACCAGAGAAACAGAAAGGATTAAAAAGAGTCTAACAGAGTGCAAAGGTGAATTAGTACTCCCCTTCCTGGCATGGTCTTTTGGGAAATGGCTGGTGGCCTGTAACCACTCCTCTCTTCACAAATTTCTTGGGAGATGGCCAGCTGGGCCCCTCTCCCTTCCTGAATCTCTGGGAGATCTGTCCAAGAAGTGCCCTGCTTCCCCCAACCACACAGGTAAGATTTTTATGGAAACAGGATGCTTGATAGCTACAATTCTGCAGCATCCCATGTGATTCAGTTTTTACCTCTGTCTCTTTCTCGAATGCAGACATCAGCGCTCAATGTCCAGGTTCCATAACCAGAGGCTGGTGGCTGTATCAAAGAGAGGCTAGGTGCTATATAGATAGGGAACCCTGAACAGAAATTCCAAGAGGAAAATGATTTAGGTGAGAGAACTTACAAAAAAATGTATATATATGACATTATACTCAGGAAAGCTGTTAGCAGCCTACATGTTACTGTTCAAAAATATTTTAAATGTCACGTATTGTATACTGTACAGGTGAAGAATGGATCAGAGTAAGTCAAAATGTATTAGCATATTAAATACATATTTTTGTTGTATTTATCCAAGGCAGCAATACTCAACTCATTTATCATCATAACCTTCCCAGCAGATTTCTTCCAGGGTTTGAGTAGTGAGTTGTCTGCTGCAATTTGCTAATAGCTTTCCTGTATATAAGTAGTTTTTCATCACTGAAATTCACTCTCTTGGTTTGGTTATCAGCGTCTTACTCAAGCCTCTGGGTCACTTTCTCTTTAATCTTTCGCTCTGCTGTGAAGCCAACTTTGTGATTTTAACTGTGCAACCCTAGGAATGCATTGATATAGAGCTGTTTTTTTATGGTGGGGGAGGATTGTTTGTTCTTGCACCCGGGGTTGTTTTCTTTCTCCCTTATTAAAGAAAAATAGAAGCATAAATTAAAAAATATTAAAAAGCAGGTGGAGAAAAAATAACAACCGGTGCCAGCTCATTTTGTGCATAAATCTGCTCCTATTGCATTCAATAGAGCCAAGATTTTCAAGACTGGATACTGACCAAAGGAGCCGGCTTGAGCTACTATACATTTATTCAGCTTGAGCCTGAACTCAAGCTCTATTCATTTGGAGTAGGCCATCAAATGGTTCGGTGACTTTTCATGTTGCTTCAGAGCAGCAGCTAAATTATGCCAGTAATTGTATATAGAAAGTGCAAGCAATGACATGGCGTTCTTGTCAAATATTTTGCAACCAAAACAGAACATTGTCAGTTGATTTTGAGTAAACTAGCCAACGCCAGTTCAGTTTCTTCACCATTCTAAAGCCCCCTTTTGCAATGTGATTTTGAGAAGTGTCGTTTCTGCTCATTTACTGGAAACGTCATATCCCCGGTTTTGCCTGGCCCGTTCAAAATTGTACTATTAATATCGGCAGAGTTTAGGGTTGCTGGCCATAAAGCAGGATCTGATGTATCAATTTGTGGTGTGCAATTTTTTTCATTACTGTTTCTTTCACCATGCAACACTAATTCTTCTTTATGGTTTCTTTCCTTTTCATGTAAACCAGATTTTTTTTTTTTGGTTATTACTCTCCTTTTTATGTGAGCCACATTTCTTCTTTATCATCATTCTCCTTTATGCCACAAAGAAAACTGGATGATTCTCCATCACTTTCCTCACATTTCCATTCCATATCTTCAGGTAAATCTGCTAATTCCTTAGTAATAGGACTTCCATCATTTATACTTCGCTCCTCAATTTCTTCTGCACTGGAATGATCGCTACTGTCTAAAGCCCAATCTATGTTGTTCCATTTCAGATATTTTCCCATCAGATTTGTCCCTTGCTGCAAACTAGATTGCAATTGATTTTTTCACTTCATATACTGAGCTCCTGAAAGCTTCTTCGGGGGCATCTTTTATTTTCTATGGGGGAAAACAGCCAGCAATAAGGAGAGCAAAAGTCTATGTTCTGCAGTCTTAGAAAGTTATCAAACATGAAATGTTAAGCATGGGAAGAGAAGTAATTATTTCTTTTATATTGTTGCATTCAATAGATATTGCTGGGTTGTCATTACATATGTCCTTTATTAGTCACTACTTACACTCTTCAAGTCTTAAAACACAAGTACACTTTCACAATAAAACAAGGTTCACAATATTGCAGCTTGGCTCCCACTTCACTTCAGTTTGTTCTTATATCTTGCTGACTGACTGAAAATGCCCTGCCCCTTATAAACCCGTGAGGGCATGGCTGACAACATTCTAGGAGGTTCGAGGAAAATGTGGTTCTCAGACAGTCTGGCAGGTTCCATGAGATTCTACAACGGTCCAGAACATTATAGGAGGTTAGTGAAAAATGAATCCACATACAGAACACTTGAAACATTTTACTTCAAAAATTCTATTTTCCCTTTTGTCACTAACAACAAAAACACCACCCACAGTCGGTGGCCCCTCAAGCCCAGCACCCAGTTGGCCACCTGCTCCTAAATCTGGCCCTGATCACTGACTTCTCTCTAGGATATTGAATACAGTTAGGATTTCTCATACAGAGTAATCCTATGTTTTATTGACTTCAAAAAAAACCTAAGGAAAAGGATGTCCTTTTGGTTTTATCGTCATTTTTTCCTAATCTTGTTAACATATTAACCAGCTCTATATTTATGCTAAGTATTCCCTAAATTAAGAATTACATTTAAATGAAAGCAATGCTTATGTACGAAAAAAATTAATGTTGCATTTTAGAGATAATGAGTTGCAGTACTTGCTGATGCACAAGGGAGATTAACTATATTATTCCTCGAAGCCAGCATGACATTTCAGAGTTTAAACCATTAAGATACCTTTCATGCTGATGCACAAGGGTAGCTGAATTACAAGAAAGCTAGTATAGGTTGTTAATATTTTAAATGAAGAGAGTAGTTCAAGTTGTTAGCTTTGTCAATAGAAGTTATATATTGATATATGTATCTCAGACACCAAAGCTATAGAGCTGGTTGGGAAACCAGAAATTTCATGTCAGAAAATTATGGGTTTCCTCAGAACAAATAGAAATTAAATGAAAAAAAATTTTGGTTGGAAAATAAACAATAATTTTAATTTAATTTCATCTTGAAATGTCATTTCAATTTGGTTTTCAGAAACCATAATATTTCATTTTGTTCTGATTTTCCCATCTGGAAATGAAAAATGCAATGGGGGAAATGTCAATTTTGATTAAACCAAACACTTTCTGATGGGAAAATTTGTTGATCAAAAATTTCAACCAGCTTTTCTTAGAGACACACATCAACACATATTTATTATTTAATGTGTTAATATATTTTGATTCAATATACCCTGATAGCGAATGGTTGGTGAGAAGGTTAAGATTGATACAATATAAGGGCCCAATTCTGCCAAATTTACTCGTATGACTAGTTATATTGACTTCAGTGGGAACTACTTACATGCACAAAATTAACCACATCCATAATTCTTTACAGAATTGGGGCCTCAAATGCATTGGTTAAGGCATTTTAATTAACCAATTTCTCATACCATATTTCTTATGTATTCATTGAACTTTCACTTGCCTAGCTAAAGAACAGACCAAACTTTCTTATATATTTGTGTTTTATTAATCAAAATTAAAATAAAAAATGAATAAGAAATTACAGAGGGTTAAAATAAAGGTGATTAAATAAAAGTGTTTACAAGGTTTATGACCCAAATTCAAGATAGCATGTTGAATATACTGGTGGCTAGTGAATAGGGCCCTGGACTGGGATTCAGGAGACCTGCGTTCTATTCCCAGTTCTGCCACTGGCCTGCTGGGTGACCTTGGGCAAGTCACTTTACCACCCTGCATCTCAATTTCCCCATCTGTAAAATGGGGATAATGATGCTTACCCACTTATAGAGGTCTGCCTCTATATAAGAGTTAGGTATTATCATTCAGAAAGTACTTAACACATGCTTAAGATCATTCCTGAATAGGGATGGACTTAAGCACATGCTTAACTGCTTTCCTGAACCGGGACCTATAGGAATCAATTTAACATGAAAAAAATTACCAAAGGGTAATAAATCAAATCACAATAAATAAGTTATCAGATAGTGGTAACCTTATTGTAATTCTGTACTACTCTAGGAAGATGATTTTTGTTTCAACACGGACCTCTGAATCTACAGTAAAGGTCCTTATCAAACTGCCATTCAAGCTCCATAACAATCAAAAGTTAGGGGAAATTAAAGTGGCCTGATTTTCAAAATATTATAAACATGTGGCCTCTTTAATGTGTCTCAAACTGAGCAACCAAGAAACGGAGGCACCTAAAATTATTAGTTACTGTTGAAAATTTGTGCTATGTTGTTTTACACATTGCTTGGTTTTCAAGTGTTTCTTTTCTTTTTCGCAATCCATACAATAAGTTTTTTTAAAAAATTAATTCCTAAATATATGTACATAACTTTCCAAAAAGGAGCAGATGGTTACTTTATAGTAAAAAAACATCATCAATAAACTGGCTATTAAAATTAATGGCAGGTGTGGTTTTCCATTTCTTACTGCATCTCTATTAAAGATATTATTCCATGATAGTTCGGAGCAGATAGAAAAAAAGCCCATATATACTTGAAGAATGAATTTGCTCCTGGCACTAATTCTTCGAACTTCTGCCTTTTTTCCTCTCCAAAATCATTGAATCATCATAGAAGATTAGAGTTGGAAGGGACCTAAGGAGGTCATCTAGTACAACCCCCTGCTCAAAGCAGGACTAACCTCAGCTAAATCATCCCAGCCAGGGCTTTGTCAAGCCACAGCTTAAAAACTTCTAAAGATGGAGATTCCACCACCTCCCTAGCTAACCCATTCTAGTGCTTCACCACCCTCCTAGTGAAAAACTTTTCCCTAATAGCCAACCTAGACCTCCCCCACTGCAACTTGAGACCACTGCTCATTGTTCTGTCATCTACTACTATTGACAATAGCTTAGCTCCATCCTCCCTGGAATCCCCTTTCAGGTAGTTAAAGGCTGCTATCAAATCTCCCCTCATTCTTCTCTTTTGCAGAGTAAACAAGCCTAGTTCCCTCAGCCTCTCCTCATAAGTCTTACGCTCCAGGCCCCTAATCATTTTTGTTGACCTCCGCTGGACTCTCTCCAACTTGTCCACATCCTTTTTGTAGTGGGGGGCCCAAAACTGGACACAATACTCCAAATGCGGCCTCACCAATGCTGAATAGAGGGGAATAATCACTTCCCTCGATCTGCTGGCAATGCTCCTACTAATGCAATATGCTATTAGCCTTTTTGGCAACCAAGGCACACTGCTGACTCATATCAGCTTTTTATCCACTGTAACCCCCAGGTCCTTTTCTGCAGAACTGCTGCCTAGCTCGTTGGTTCCCAGTCTGTAGCTGTGCATGGGATTCTTCCATCCTAGGTGCAGGACTCTGCACTTGTCCGTGTTGAACTTCATCAGATTTCCTTTGGCCCAATCTTCCAATTTGTCTAGGTCACTCTGTATCCTATCCCTATCTTCCAGGGTATCTACCACTCCCCCTAGCTTAGTGTCATCTGCAAACTTGCTGAGGGTGCAATCTACCCCATCCTCTAAATCATTAATGAAGATGTTGAACAAAACCAGCCCCAGGACTGACCTCGGGGGCACTCCGCTTGTTACTGGCTGCCAGCTAGACATCGAGCCATTGATCACTACCCGTTGAGCCTGATGATCTAGGAAGCTATCTATCCATTTTATAGTTCATTTATCCAACCCATACTTCTTTAACTTGCTGATAAGAATACTGTGGGAAACTGTATCAAAAGTTTTGCTAAAGTCAAGGTATATCACGTTCACCGCTTTCCCCACATGCATAGAGCCAGTCACCTCTTCATAAAAGACAATCAGGTTGGTCAGGCATGACTTGCCCTTGGTGAATCCACGTTGACTGTTCCTGATCACCTTCCTCTCTTCCAAGTGCCTTAAAATGGATTCCTGGAGGACTTGCTCAATGATTTTTCCAGGAATTGAGGTGAGGTTGACAGGTTTGTAGTTCCCTGGATCCTCTTTCTTCCCTTTCTTGAAGATGGACACTATATTTGCTTTTTTCCAATCATCAGGGACTTCCCCCAATTGCCACAAGTTTTCAAAGACAATAGCCAATGGCTCTGAAATCACATCAGCCAACTCCCTCAGCACCCTTGGATGCATTGCATCTGGCCCCATGGACTTGTGTATGGCCAATCTTTCTAAACCTGAACCTGTTCCTTCAGCACTGTACCTGCTGTTCTTCTTTCTTCCTTTTGTCAGGATCCTGAGCTCTACCATCTCATGGTCACTGCTGCCTAGCTTGCCACCCACTTCTACTTCCCCTACCAAATCTTCCGTTTGTGAGCAGCAGATCAAGAGGAGCACAGCCCATAGTTGGTTGCTCCTGCACTTGCACCAGAAAGTTGTCCGCAACACTCTCCAAAAACTTCCTGGATTGTCTGTAATCTGCTGTATTGCTCTTTCAGCAGATGTCAGGGTGATTGAAGTCCCCCATGAGAACCAGATCCTGTGAACTGGAAACTTTCCCTAGTTGACTGAAGAAAGCCTCATCTACCTCGTCCTCCTGGTCTGGTGGTCTATAACAGACACCCAGCACTACATCACCCTTATTGTTTTTGCTTCTAAGCTTAACCGAGACTCTCAACTGGCTTATCTCCAGTTTCATACTGGAGCTCAGAGCAATCATAGTGCTCTCTTACATACAGTTCAACTCCTCCACCCTTTCACCCCTGCCTGTCCTTCCTGAACAGCTTATACCCATCCATGACAGTGCTCCAGTTGTGTGAGTTACCCCACCAGGTCTCAGTTATTCCAGTCACATCATAGTTCCTTGACTGTGCCAGGACTTCCAATTCCTCCTGCTTGTTTCCCAGGTTTCTTGCGTTTGTGTATAGGCACTTGAGATAACTGGCTGATTGCCCTACTTTCTCAGTGCAATTCAGGAGGCCTCCCCTGAGGCACCCTCCTCCTTCTGCTTCCACCTGGTATCTAACTTCCCCATATATGTCATATATATCAACAGTTCTCAAGCTGCTTAAGTCTGGGTATACTCTCAGAGTGCAGATCTTCTGTCTGGCAGCCCCTCCTGAAAGTCGCCGCCTAGCCCCTAGAACCAACGCTGACCCCTCAAACGCCCTGTAACCGAATGCATCCCTGTATTCACACCTTACATATTATTGTAATAATCTTTGTACAAAATATGCCTTGTGAGGTATCATTTGAAAAGTAATAATTCACAGGTCAATAATGTATGTAGCAACATTATATGTAAAGTTATTAAAATTCCCCATGTATGTTGATTGCACATGTTCAAACCCATGTAGCCCAGATTAGGCAGGAGTGGTTAAGCAGGGCTATCTTAAACAAAGGAATGTGTGTTTACTTCAATTTACATATAAGTAGTAAACAAGGCCCTTGAGACAGCAAGAGGGGGACAAGACAAACCGGCATTTCAGCATACACGGGGAGAAAAAAGAGCATGGTGTCATCTTCTCTCCCCCCCCCCCGATTATGTTGCTTTCTTTACTGTTTGAATAAACTTTGCTTTGAGGGGAAATCCAAGGCAAAAGGGTGACTGGACTATAAAAGTTAGAGGCAAAACATCCCAATCTGTCTCTCTCTACTTCTCTCTCTTGTTCTTTCACCTAAGACGACAAAAGAACCAGCCCTTTGGACTTTGAGGGCAGATCTTGAGTTGAGAATTTGGTCAGCTATGTGTTAGGAACATGCGATAAGTATTTTACCTTGAACCACATCTAGTTTGTTAAGTCTTAGCTACTAGGAAGCATTTTATCTTGATTTCTCTTATAAGCATTTCTGATTTTAGTACCTTATACTTGTACTCACTTAAAATCTCTCTCATTGTACTTAAATAAACTTGTTTTATTATTTAATCAAAACTAATCCAATATTGAGTTTAAACTGAATTGTTTGATAATGCCAATTAAAATACCAAGCTGTTGAATATTGACCCCCTTATAGGGCAACATGCCTCTAATAGCTGGACTGTACAGGAGAGGGCTGGAGAGTGAAGAGTACACGTTTTTTGGGAAAATTCAGTGCTGGGAGTGTGTTGGGGGTCAATGTGCAAGTGATAACCACGGTGGACAGAAGCCAGAGTGTTGACTGGGGCGTGGCTGGTAGGCTGCAGCTATACATGAATACTTAGGATGTGACCTGCAGGCTGTTTGTGAGGGGCCCAGGTTGGGCACTACAGAAGCAAAGCATGGTGAGGCACCCAAGGTTCCAACGCAGGTGGTAACACAATCTTTCACTAATGTGGATTGCACCCTAGATTGTGATATTCCTGCAATAGTTTAAACACACCTTTTCTCAGATCTCCACCTGAAGGTGTGAGGCCTCTGGTTTAGTTCTTCAAGGGGCCACCTGGAAGGTGTAACACATGAAATGCACAGACACTGTGCACAGGATTCTGGCACACTACCGGTCTTTCTTTAAAAATATGAAAAATACACAGATTGATACAAAAATAATAATCCCCATATTCATTTCCCTGCCTCAGTTTCATCGCCACTCTAAAACAACCATTGGGCTGTGGCCAGAGAGCCAGCTGGGCCCCTCCAGCGTCCTTCAGCTGCAGAGCATGACTTGGGTTCTGAAACCTGGAGCCTTTTCTCCCCACTGTGCCTTCTCTGACCTTAGCCAGTCCATCCTCTTCCCCTCTCCTGCCCAAAATTTCTTGTCTGGCTCCTTGAATCTACCCTCCTCTTTTGTAACCTTTGTCCTGCTTGGGGAATTTCCACTCTTCAAACCCCCGTCCCCTACAGACAAGCTGAAGGAAATGGCTTCTCCAAACCCAGCCAACCTATCTATTGACTGGTTCAAGTACAGTCATAAAGTATTCTCCATTGTCTTTAGTCAAGTGTGTATGGCTACATCCTTGCCGGCAATGGTGGATACACATAGATGTAGAGGCATTACATGATACAGACATTTTATAACTTTATAATATCAACCAGAATTGAGAAGCTGTACAGACAGATTTCCCAAATTGTCACACAAGGGAAAGAGAAAAACAATAAATTACTAGGAGTTTATTTGAAATAGACCCTTTGAATGAGTTATGTTTTATAATATCTAGTCATTTTTTTTATTTTGCCCTACATGTATAAATTTGCCAGTTTGGGGCTTGAGCCTATACCCCTGAAGTCAAAGGAAGCTTTACCATTTGATCAAATGGGTGTAGGATCAGGTAATTAATTAGGAGGTAATGTTGGATGTGTGGTGTAAATTGTCCCTCAACACCAAGACCAGCAAGCAGAACTTTTGTAAGAGGGCAGGAAATCTTGGGTCATGGCAGTGTTCTCACCCCCCTGCCCTTGTTGCTCTTTTCCTTCTCTGTGCAACCTTGTTCTCATCTGTTCTCAAACCATTCAGAGATAAGGAAGAGGCATCAACTCATGCAAAAAAGAACTGGGGATAAAATGTAAGGACCTCTGTTTCCAGAGAAACCAAATTTTAGTAGATGGGTGAAATCCTGGCCCCAATGAAATCAATGGGAATTTTGCCATTAAATTCAATAGGGCCACAATTTCACACAAAGGCTTTTATTTTCTGCTGAATAACCATTGGGGCAGTGATATATATAAAAACTATACGGTCCATTTCCAATCCAGAGTGTGGCAAAAATGAAAATATTATTCCAAGTCAACTGATTTCAGAATTCAGTTGAGAAAATCATATGTCCAGTCACTAGAACTGTTGCAGCAGATATACAATTAATAAGCATTGAAGCTGCAAAGTCAAACCTACTACACTTTTCAGATCATATGTGAATGTGAAATCAAGGCATATCAGGGTGAGATAAGCAAAAAAATGGCCATAATAACAGTATTTAACTTACCTCACTAGCCACACCAAATATATAGTAGGAAATCTATCAGTGAGAGATCTGATCTTAAGGAAAGTTAATTACTGAGAGTCATCATGATAGATAGCTACTTTAAGGAATTATTACAAGGATAAAATCTATTTCTATAGCTAAAATAATAGACTATCCTACTTCAATGACTATCCAGCAGCTCTGGAGAAAATATCCTTTAAATTATACACCTGGGATTAATTATTTCAAACTATGCAACATGCAAATGTACCCAAGAAATGCATTCTTAATAATTCAGACATATACTGGTGATTCTTTGCATTATATCTGAAGTTTGCAACGTTTTCCATTCTGTAAAGACTATGCACTGTACATCATTTTTCTTTTTACATCTATAATAGAAAATTGAATCAAAACTATTATATATGAAGAAAGAGTTAATGATTATATAGTGGTCCTGACAGTACAATGGCTATTTAATTAGTATAGATGAGGAGGAAAGCATTTAAATGCACTTAATTCATTTCTCTGACTAAAGTGAAATATGGAAGTAGCTATTTAAAGAAACTGATTTTTCCCAGTGTTCAAGACTTATCAATAGATAGATTATGTAATTCCACTTGAGCTTGCAAGCAGGACAAATAGCTGTTTCAATATATTTTCAGGGGGGCTAATGCCATTTATGAATGATTTAGTAAAAATTCCAGTAGATTCTATTAGCCTCTTTCAGCTGGACTCTTATTGCCCTAATAGACCCAATAGCATGAGTAAACTAAGGCCACCTTACTTCTAAATGAGAGCATCTAAACAGGGGTTTCATGTGCTTTAACTAATGCTCTTTAAATTCAGACCCTTTGTTGATTTGCCTTAAGTATCCTGAGTATCACCTTATAGACAAGCCCTAATAGATCATTTGCATTGTTCCAAATCCTAATCACTGGAAGGAAATAGTGGGATCAGGTAGAATTTTTCAACTGAAATTTCCACTAGAATTACACCCCTTCTGCTTCCATAATACTTTCCAGTACAATAGAACATCCACATTTTCTCTTACAGTATGGTCCCTTGGAACCACCCCCACTCTGCAAAAGGGTTTTAAACCTAACAAATCCAGCAAATGGGGATGTCTCTGGCAGGGGAACCTCTGGGTGGCATAGATCCAGCAAATCCAGCTTTTTTTTTTGGCAGAAAGATTTCGATTTTTCCAATTATCCAGTAGGAAAATTATAATTAAATATTTTGTTTTGAATGGATTAAACTGAAATTGGAATATTTTGTTTTGTTAAACTGACCCAAAATGTGTTTTGAATCATTGCTTCATGGAGATGTAATTTGGGCCCCATTCTCTCCTATGGGCTTTGCTGCCTGGCTGGACTACTTCTCCATGTGCTCTTCCCTCTGACCAAGCCATACGTTACATCATGGGAGATGTAGTCTAACCAGGGAATCCTGCTCTAGGAGAGAATGGGGGCATCTGACTCCTGAACTACAACTCTCATGAGGCAATGCACCACAATAGGAAATTCAATTTAATATGAAACTGACTGGAAATAAATTATTGTGAGTCAGGTCAAGAAAAAATGAAACATTTTGATTTCAGGAATGTCCACATATTTTGTGTCGATCGAAAATGCTGGAAGATGTTGATGTTTACACATGAAATATTTTCACAGTATTTATTCTGTGAAAAGCTTTGATATTTCAACTCTTCATCCCAAAACAAATGTTGAAATATTGGAATTTTCCACATCTCTAGCAATTACGTGTAACCCTGAACTATGTCATATGACTTGGGCCAGATAATCATCATCAGGCTGGTGCCAGCACTTCTGTATATCATATTGTTATCACAGCTACCACCAGTGAGAAAATTTTTTCTGCATCTGCAAAGATGAAGAGATGATACAGGACTCACTTCCCTTTAAGAAAATTCTATGACACTCTACTTGGTTGAATAATAACTGGTTTTGTTTTTGCAAATTTAAGTCATTACTCTTTTCTTGTCTTTATGGTAGAGTGGCATAACATATTGTGTTGTTCCTGCAGCTTGAAAATACATGGCAATTTGTGTAAATGACAACACAGTTCTTTTTATTTAAATTCAGTGGGAACAGAATTAGGTGCAACACCTTACTTTGTATAAAAATTTTTAAAATAGTATTTATATTGATATTTATGTAATAAAGTATTGGAGGACCAAAAGAAAGTCAATTAAAAAAACCTCTAAAAATATCAATAGATGTATACTAATGAGGATAGGGGTTTCTGCTGAAAAGCATTTGTAAGTCTGTCTGGCAGAGATGTTTGTACACTATATTGTTAATCATTGTCTTTTAATTTAATTTGTACTGGATTTCCTTTCAAAGCCCAGTGTCATCAAATCCTCTATTGAGTTCTTCCACATTTCTCAGTAGGCCCATCTTAGCTGCCACACTGCAGCTGAGAAGGTTGTTGGTCTTTTATCCTTGGATCACATGCACTCTGTATGCAGAGCTTTTGTCTTCGTAAATTGTTTCTGTGGTGGATTGGCCCATGCAGTTCACTTGAGAACACCTACAGGTCTAGTCAGAGCTGTGTCAAAGTGATTTCAGCTCTGGGTTGATTGTAAGTCTCTTCTGAGATGACTTGTGATATCAGTTTCTAAGTCAATTTTAAAGTCAATAGTCTTGCCATGAATATTCAGTTTTATTCTCCAAGCAGATTCTGTGTTGTCACAAGTGATAGATCCCAGAAACAATGGCTCTGGAGTGTCGATAGTAAGAGTCAACTCTCTGACTGCTTTGGTGCAACAAATAGCTGCAAAATGTCCATATTCCATGCATGTATTACATTATGTGCCTCTGGCTGGACATGCATCGTCTCTTGGGATATGACTTTTTCCCACACCTTGGGCACGTATGCTGGAATTTGTCCCTCTTAGCTTGGGAGTTGTCTCTCCTTGCCTCAGGGGTCTTATAGTAATGACTTTTAGCACTCATGCTGCATCTGTTAACAGCCTCTAAGCTAATTTCTTGTTTTTCAAGTTTGGCAAGTTGCTCTTGGTTTTGCTGTCTCACGAGCTCAGACTGCTTTGCTATTTGAATAGCTGTGGCTAGGGTTAATTCTCTCTGCATTTGTAGCTGCTGTGAAAGGCTTTATCTGCTAACCCAATAACTAGCTTGTTGTTGATATTTTCATGTTTTGCATTCTCCAAAACAAAACTTTTCAGCCAATGTATGCAGATTCCTTATAAAACACATTCTATATTTTCCCTTGGTCCTTGAATTCTCTGGTGAAACCATGCTCTTTCATAAAATACATTTCTCTAAGTACAAAGTATGCATCAAACATAGCTAGAACTCTTTCATAGTCATCACTGTGACAGTCTTCAGTAAAGTCAAAGGATTTGAAGATATGCTCTGCTTGCTTCCCCAGACCATAAATTAAAGAAGATACCAGTATATCTCAGGTTTCTTTGTGGAGCTTGGTAGGAATGCAAAATCTTGCTTCCAGTCTGTCCATTCTGAAGATTTATCAAAGCTCAGGTTCTCTGGGCCATTGAAGAGTGGCGTGAGATCCTGCAATCTTTATTGCTTTGTTCTTTTGTTCTGTTTCTGTTCTTAGTTTACTTCTGACAATGTCATGTCATTCTGTACCAGAAATAAACTGGCCACAGAGGTTGCTTATACACACCAGATGTGTTCATCATAGCATCCTTTAATGCTTTGCCAGGCATGGCTAAGATTAGCTTAAATAAGGTATTTTACACATATTGCCACCTAGTAGCTGAACAGCATAATACAGTATAAGACATGATGCCTAACCCTGTTGTTTCATCCTCTCTCCTCAGTCTTCCTTTCTTCTTCTCCCAGTTCTCTTTGGAATTTTTTTTAAATTTCCATCCTCTTTTTCACTAACTTTACCTTTCCAAGTTGAACCTTGTAATAGCCTGAACCCCAAATTTCACTCCTTTTATAGAACTATGATCAATCTTGTACAAAGTATGCCTTGTGAAGTATCATTTAAAAACTCATAATTTGCTGACCATTATTGTCCTGGAAAATGTGTGTGGCAACGTTATATGTAAAGTTATAAGATTCTAATGTATGATGTTATGAAGACATATTCCAAATCTGGAAAGTAGTCCCAAACCAGTTCTCTTAGAGACAGAAGACTAGCCAACGCCTCAGCCAGGTGTCAAAAAAATCAAATGAACCACCATCTGGTTACATGGCCATTCTTTGGCAGGAAAAAGGATATGGGCAAAAATCTACATCTTGACAAAGAAACAGCTTGGGGTTCCATCCATGCAGAGTTGCTGTTTCCTGAGCTTCAGCTACAGATGATGCTCAAAAAAGAAAAAAATGTATAAGAATGGAGAGCAAACACCCCAAATCATCTCTCTCCCTTCCTCTCTACCCACAGCATCAACAACACTTGAGGAACAAAGAAAACATCACTGGACTGGGGAGAGATCCTGCCTGAAAGGAATTCAGCCAATAAGACTAATGGAATACGTGGTGAGAGAGACTTTTGCTTTGAAATCACTTAGCTTGGTAAATTAGACATTAGTTACATTTCCTTATGTATTTCCTTGCCACTGATTCACTAGATGAGGTGATTTGACAAGCAGAATCCATAAATTTCTCAGAGTATGAGACTCCAGGCAGTCTGAACCAAAAGGAGCCTTACAGAAAGAGCAGAAGACATCTTGGAAGAAAGAGGAATGAAGATGCACCATCACCATACAGCAGCCAGTATGCTCAGACTCTCAGCAGCCACCTTTGGAGAAGACTGGATCTGAGCCGGAAGGAAACCTGGAGCCACCTGTGGTAGGTAAGTGCACATGGGAATTAACTCTTTTCTCTTTCCCGGACAAGAAACTTATATTTACTTAATCTTAATGGAAAACTCCAGCTACCCAAGAAAAGAGAAAGGTGGCAACCTGCAATCCCTGGTCGACCATAGGGAGCCAGCAGAACTTAAGGAAATCACACTAACCCAACAAAAAAGATCCTAAAGGTTTGTGACATTACCCAGGTTCAGTCTAGACTGATGAATAGCTGTGTCCCCTCAGTTCTCCAACCGATGCCTTTTACACTGCTTTACTGTGAGAGCTACCATGCCTGATCTGCTCACACAGAGCCTCCACCATGTAAATTACTCCCAGTTATACTGTAGCCAGCCACTCTTGAATTACACTGCAGAGCAACACCAGAAAATTCCCAGTCCCAGAATTTCCCCCAAGCAATGTGTGTCTTGTACTGCCCCACTCCCTCCTGGACAATATAAGCTCACAACATTCTCTGGCAAGGAGTTCCACAGGTTGACTCTGCACTGTGATTTTAAGACAGAACAACTTGTATTAATTATTGAAAACAGAATTATGATGTTAAACAAGATATTATTAGGAACTGCTAACTAGTGTAAATACAAAGACAATCAGTAAAGCTAGAGTTAGAAGGCTGTCATGTCTTTCTGCAGTTGAAAGATATCTTTGACATGTTGATTTGAAATGTTGACAAATATTATTAACTCTTTTACAAAGTGACTGGAAAATACCACACATAGTTCTGATAGGAAAAGCATGGGTCTAGGAAAGAGGCTTGGAAAGGCAGATCCCTAAGTGTAACATGTATGGCACCATCCTGAACTGTGCAGATGGATGAGACTGCGGGATCATCCTCTGCTAAGAAATGTTTGAGTTACTATTATGGAAAACTTGAAGATACATTTGAAAAATCACAATGTAACAGCTGCAATTAATCAGCATGGATTAATGACATGTAAATCATGTCAGACAAATTGGCTGTATGAGTACGCCTTCATATTTTAAATTAATAAAACATCAATTTTTGAATTTAGCTGCAGAGTTCAGTGCCAGAGTGCTGAAGAAAGCAGAGACCCTGTTCATTTGGAATACTATGCTAGAGAAGTTTGTACATCATGCCTATTGCTGCAGTAAACAAATGTCTTACAATTTCTCCTATAATATATGCACCATAAGGATAATGTTTTCTCTCCCATCCTTCTGTTCATTTTACAGAAAGCTAAACTGAATATTACATTTAAATTTGGAGGTGGCCAGAGTCTCACTCACTTTGGTTTCATTAGACAGTTACTTCCACAGTTACAGAGCAGCTAGTGAGAAGGTTTCATCTTCCACAAAGTCCCAGCGTAGGGTTTAATATCATTACAGGAGACCATCCATGATTCTGAGAGATTTTCAGTTAATCTCATGAAGGGTCTTGAAGATTAAGACTGCAAGCTTGACTTCAACTTGATATAAAACAGAGATCCAGACTAAAGAACGGAATACTAGGCAGTATTTAAAGCACTCTGGCACCATTATAAGTGGAGATGGTTCACTTACCATGGTTGTCACTTGCCTGACACTTGTCACTATAGTATGCAGCGTTGTTGTAGCCATGTCGGTCCCAGGATGTTATATTTATATTTCATTTCAGTTGTTTATAATATCGCCAAACTTTAATTGTTCGGGCTAAAATTTTTCCTTGCTAGCTGTCTGATTGAGGATGAATTTTCTTTTTGTTTTTCAAAGAAAGATTCAGCAAAAATGCTTCAGCCACATCTGAGAAGATTAGGGAAAAATACAATATTTTGCTTATGTTTAAAAAAAACTCTTTCTAGTGTTCTGTTAAGAAGTTCTAGCATCTCCGGGCTTTGGAACAAGGCCTTGAAATTTGGTACAGAGTTTACCTTTGTGAGTCAAGGATGTGACTTCTGCTCTTCCAATGAAAAAAACCCACCCAAATCTGGCTAAGATAAAAGCCTCTGAAAAACATCGGCTACCATGTGCTCAGCGGAGATTTGTCAGAGTTTGGCAGCTAAATTGTCTAAAGATTCCATCTGCAGTGAGCATGCTCCATCCTAGGACTGCAGGGACTAAGCAAAACTTTCCCTTCAGTTGCTTCACTGGGCCCAGGAACTGAGAGCAAGGAAACAGTTTTGCCTGTATCCTTATTGCTGGCACCCAGGCAGCAAGGAAGAGGAAGCTGCCTGTCTTGAATGCAGAGGGGACAAAGAGGCATACTGGGGTGAAGAATGGGGGGCAGCATTGGGGGGGGCAGAGTGGGACAAGGA
This sequence comes from Emydura macquarii macquarii, assembly GCF_026122565.2. NCBI lineage: Eukaryota > Metazoa > Chordata > Testudines > Chelidae > Emydura > Emydura macquarii. Next base: position 7,488,614 of record NW_027133667.1, read on the forward strand.
GCCTAGGGGGAGGGTAGGACATTCGGAGGAATGTAAGGAAATACATAATGAACTGTTAGAAAAGTAGATATTATATAGTTAATTGCATTATAAGAAAATGAAAAAGGAAACTTTTCTGCTTTCTGTATGTGTCTTGTTAACACAGCTTCCAAAGGGTGTAAAAAATAAATAAATAAAATCAGATAGTTGGCTTGTGTCTTATCTACATTGATTCTTGATCTGTGTAAACAACAGGCAAAGTAAACCAAACAAATGTGTAATTCACTAGCCAGGTGGAGATCTTCCTAAGTAAGAGACTAGAGAGAATGGATACTGACTGAACAGAAGTAGTTAACCCAATCAGTAACTTCAAGGCCTTAAAAAAGCAAATAAGTAAGACTAAGACTGTTGTAAAAAATAACAGAAAACATGAAAGCAATAAAAAGACAGCTGGATTGAGTAAGAAGGGGTATAGCAGTGGCTAAAAAAAAAAGGAATTGATAAGGAGATGCATTTTTACTTATCCAATTAAAACTAAGGCTGTGTTTATACTGACGGCGGCAAATTCGCCACCACCAGATCAATCTTCCTGGATCGATTGAGCGGTCAGTTTAGACCCGCTCAATCGATCAGGAAATCGACTGAGTAAATCCACCCCCTCAAGAAGCATAGCGCTGCGTCGATGGGGGCGCAGCACAGTGCGAACAGCACGCAGAAGGGAAGCAGAGCAGTTGACGTGAGTTACACAAACTACTCTGCGTAGTTTGCGTAACTCCTGTCGACTGCCGCCAAATCGCGAGGTAAGTGTAAACCAGCCCTAATTGGTATCAGTTAAAAGGATTTTGAGGCAGTATTATGAAAATATATTTAGAATAGAATGTTTATAGATGACGTAGTTTTAATAAGCTATGCCTTTGTAATGTTATGAAACACAATATAAAGAAAGTGTTTAACAAATGGGGATGGAGCAATGCAGAACTCACACCTAATCAGACTAGCATTAATCTCATGACAGAAACAGCCTACCTAATTAATCATTACACTACCTTGTTCTGCTTTACTTATGCTTAAGGATAAAATGTTGTCACAATTATTTTTTTAAAAAGTTGCAGACAGATCGCGGGCAATAAACAAAAATTCATGGGAGCCCACAACCAGTCTTTTACTAAAAATACCAAGACGGGTGGAAGTTGGAGGGAGGCAGATGGAGCCTTGCAGCAGCAGGCAGGGGGAGTGACAGCCGGAGCCTCAGAGGGGGGACAGCTCTGGCTCCGGCTCTAGCCCCAGCCGAAGCTGCAGGGTAGGGGATCATAGCCCCAGTCCAAGCAGCAGGGAGGAGGGTGCACAGCCCCTGCGGCCACAGGGGCGCACTTCCCTGGCCATAGCAGAGCACAGCCCCAGCTGCAACCTTGGCCAAAGGGGTGGGTTGGGGGTGGGGTCGCAAAACTCCGGCTCCGGCCAGAGCCAGAGCCTGGCTGCTGACAGCTGAAGTAGAAGTAGTCACAGAGGTCGGATGAAATCACAGAATCCGTGACTTCCCTGACCTCCATGACTAAATTGTATCTTTACTTACGCTGTGTTTAGATAAGGCAATAAAATATAGTGCTAAAGTTTTCTTATTAAAACTTGAAGCTAGTTAAACTTTGTAATTATATGAACTGTGCAATTATATGAACTGTGCTTTTCACTCAATATTCTGGTATCTCTGGGCAGGCATGGGCCAGGCATATATTACAACATTCCTCCACTTTGGGATAGTGACTTAGCGCTGCAAAGATTGCGTAGTTGTAGATAGCCACATATCCATGATATTTTGTACATATCCAGATAGAGAAATAGGCTGAATAAGATGAAGACTACATTAAATAATACATAATCTCCCACAGAGGCAGAAATTTGTTTCTGACCACTGGAGACCTTGGGAAATGATGCAAAAAGTATTTGAGTGATATTTTAAATATCAAAAAAATTAAAGAATTGTGATGACTGGGATCTCTGTGTGTTGCCTTCGTTCCTATTGCTTTCTACACCCTTTTCCTGTTCATTGTTGGTGACAACTGGTTCATGGTTTTTACACATTTTGATTGACCACCTACCTGTGTGTCTTACTTTGATTTCCTTGTGTTTTTGGATTGCTGTTCTGGAATGCATCAGAGTGTAACAAGGATCCTGTAAGAAGGGATGGTGCATGGAGGTTTTATGTCTCACTGTACTACGTTTGCAAAACAAGTGAAAGCACGTGAAAGAATCTTGAAGATAGTTAAAGGCACAGAAAAAGGAGAGAATAAATTGTGGTGCTGAATTAGAGGGCAGCATGAAGGAGACAGCCACCCATGCCCAAATAGCAGCAATAGCTGCTGAAGCTGCCTTTCAAAAAGAAAGGAATTTAGATGTAGAAGTGGGGTTATTGTGGTCTCAGGGGGTGAGGCCCAAAAAGAAAATGAGGAAGTAAAAAGCAGAATTAAGCAAAATGTTACTGTAATGTAACAATTAAGAAACTCCCAGATAAATAACCACAAAATATGAACTGCGTATTAGCTATTTGGAGTAGTAAATAAAAGTTCAGAAGGGAATGCTATCAGTTCTGCAGTAATAACAGTTTTAGACAACAAGGCCAAATGTTTTTTTGTAGTGAACATCTCTAATAGGTTCTAATAATTTCCTCTCCACCCTAAATCTGCGTTCCAGTTTACAGGGGTCTAGGATATCTTTACTTGTTTGACGAGAAATTCCAGCTCACCAGCTATTTTTCATGAAAAGAGGAAGTTACTCACTTTGTGCAGTAACAATGGTTCTTCAAGATGTTTGCCTCCATGTAGGTGTATCTGCGTCCCTGTGCCTCTGATTGGAGATTACAGATAGCAGTGTCCATTCAGCCCACACATGCACTCTCCCTCCCTAACTAGCTCTGCATGGGAAAACCACCCTCTGTTTTTTGTCTATCACAGAGCCCCTTTGGAGAACTCCAAAACAGAGGGGAAGAAGGTGAGTTGCGGAGCACCCACAGGGACACACATCATTACTGCACAAGATGAGTAACTTCTTCCTCTTCTTTGAGCAGTGTCCCTAATGGAAGGTTGGGGCTTTAGAGTCTTGTATGTTATGGATGACAATACTCTGGCACTGAAGACAGCATCAGAAGCTAAGTCTCTAATGATTGCGTAGTATTCTGCGAAAGTATGAGGAGATGCCCAACTCGTTGCCCTATACATTTCTGAGATGGAAATATCTTTAAGGAAGATGACCAATGTGGAAACTGATCTTGTGGAATGCGTATGGATTCCAGATGGAGGTATCAAATTATGAGTATGATAACAATAGTTAATACAGTTTGAGACCCATTTGTAAAGTCTCTGAGCTGGTATCTCAGCACCTTTTGACCTGTCCACAGCTGAGAGGAAGAGCTTCAGAGATTTCCTGAAGACCTTTGTCCTGTCCAAATAAAAAAGCTCTCCTAAGCATGTGAAGTATAGCCTCCCTGTCATCACAGTGAGGCTTTGGGTAGAAGGTGGGAAGGTGAATAAGCTGGTTCATGTGGAAAGATGAAATCATCTTAGGGAGGAACTTTGGGTGTGGCCTCATGGGGACTTTGTGTCTTTAAAGAAAATAGTGAAGGGGGAGTGTGCATTAATGCCACCACTGGTGATGGCTACTAGGAATGCTGTCTTCCTGGGCAGATGCATAACAGAATAAGTGGCCATAGGTTCAAAGGGCAATCTAGTTAGGCTGTTTAGAACTAGATTCAAGTCCTACATTGGAGTGGGGTGCCTGGTTTGTAGGAAATAATTTCCAATGCCCTTAAGAAATCTCTTTGTTGTTGGATGGGCAAAAACTGAGTATCCATCTATCTGTTGCTGGAATGTACCTTGAGGGAGGTAAGAGATAGCCCCATCCTTTTGAGGCCAAACACGTAATCCAGCACAAAGGGGAGGGATGTGGAATCTTATCCATTTTTGCAGATAAGTGCATAAACTGCTGATTTTCTATTGTGTAATAACACTTCTTTCATCTCCTGAGAGCAGCAGCTCTCTATGTGTTGGAATCATGAAGGAGACAAGCCTTGAGCTGGAGGATCTGTAGGTTGGGATGGAGAGTTTGCCCATCGTTCTGGGAAAGAGTGGGCTGGAGAATTGGTGGATACATTGCTAGCTATGCCAGGTATAGGTATCACAGCTGCTCAGCCAGGTGGAAGCAAATCAGTGTAACTTTTGCGTTTTTTTCTCTCTTTATTTTCATCAGGACCTACGCCAGAAGGAAATGGAGGAAAGGCGTATAGAAGGCCTGTGTCCCATGGGAGAAGGAGTGTTTCTCAAGACTGACTCTGGCTTCCTTCCAAATAAATCAAGACTCTTCCAGTCTCCGTCATAAGGGCTGGATTTATTGTAATGCTGTCAGCCATGGAAATTTACAGTTTTCACAATGATGGATTTGGGTGGAGGGTATGAAAAAAGGAATTCCACATCCTTGGAGGGCACTTAGTACTTTTTATCCCTTTTTTCCATGTTGGTATGCTAGAGGCTGGTGTGTGCCAAATGACCTTAGCAGGCTCTAAAAGCACCTTGTTGACTGGGAGGGCTATTCTTGAGGAGGAGGTAGTGTGCAATATATGTCTAGTAGCTTGTGGTGGGGTCTCTTTCACCTCCTCAAGGGGAATTTGTAGTGTGTCTGCCAACCTTTTTGTTAGATCCTGAAACAGGTTAAAGTAGTCTGCCAGGGATGGTGGAGAGGGCATCACTGCCTTATCTGGGGAAGAAGATGAGATATTTGACATTGGTGTAGCCTCCTCTCCTGATCCAGTTTCCTGCTCCTCAAAATTTGCCTCTTGAGGTTCTGGGCTCTGGATACAGAAGCTGAGGGAGACCATCCCATGGATTCCTGGTGGGAGACATTAGACATCCGAGAAGTATGGTGCCTTCTCTGGCTGGTCAGTAGTTCAGTTTGAGAGCTGGCAGCCCTCTTTTTGAAGGCTTTATGAGGGGAGTCAGAAGACTTTCTCCTTGGCTCATCCTCCTTAAAAGTTGAAGGCTCTGGGGACAATCTTCACCATAGAGCGGATCCAGAGCCAGGGTCGGACACTGGTTTGAGAGCAGTCTCCCTGAGGAATCTATTCTTCAATTCCTGGTTCTTTTGGGATCTCGCCTTCAGTTGCTGGCAGAAGGTGCCAAAGTGAAAGGCCTTGTTAACCAAATTAATACAAGGAGATTTAAAATTAAATTCACAGCTGGCACAATTAGTAAAGCAGAAGGTAAGCTTCTTGGGACACACTGTGCGGCTCAAGGAAAGCTCCATGGAACAGCAAAAGGTAAAAGTAATTGTTTCTTTGCCACTGCCCACTTATGAAATTGCTTAAAACAATTTTTGGGAATTTCGGGGTTTTCCTGAGATTTTATACCAGGATATGCAGAAATAGAAACCCCATTATATGCTTTGCTTAAAAAAAGGCAGCAGTTGGGAGTAGAATCCACAATTAACTGAAGCAATTGGTAAAGTGAAGCAGGCACTGGCCTCGATGCCCATGTTAATCCAACCTAATTATTCACAAACATTTGTGTTGGAACTAGCTGCTGCTGTGGTGGCATGTTAGGTGTGTGCACGCCACGTGCACCGGTGCCAGAGATTTTCAAGTCAGTGGTATCCATAGGGTCAGCTCTAGCATCCCGTGGGGTTGCGCGCATATATGCCACTATAAAGAGGGCTGGCGGCCCACCCACCCTCTCAATTCCTTCTTGCCAGAAACACTGACAGAGGGATAGGAAGGTGAGACATGGAATGGACACAAGCAACACATCTTGAAGAACAGCAGTTACAAAAGGTTACTAACTGTTTTTTCTTCTTCAAGTGCTTGCTCATTTCCATTCCATGTTAGGTGACTCACAAGAGTGTCCTCTGAAGTGGGGTAGGAGCTCACAAACATGCTGATTGCAACACAGATATTCCACAGCTGGCATCATCACAGGCCTGTTGAGTGATGGCATACTGGGACGCAAAGGTATGGACTAATGACCATGTCACGGCCCTGCAGATGTTCTGGATTGGTACGTGTGCTAGGAACGCTGCTGCTGCTGCTGCTTGCACTCTTGTAGAATAAGCTGTCACCATAGCCGGCGGCGGGATCTTTGCCTGCTCATAGCAAGCTCAGATGCAGATGGTAATCCTGGATGAGATCTTCTGGGATGACACTAGGAGTCCTTTCACCCTGTCTGCCACAGCAATGAAAAGCTGTGTAGACTTGTGAAAGGGCTTAGTCCTTTCTATATAGAAGGCATGGGCTCATCTAACATCTAAAAAATGTAATCGCTTCTCCTCATCAGTGCTGTGAAGCTTTGGAAAGAAGACAGGCTGGAAAATGTCCTGGTTGTTATAGAACTGCAACACTACCTTCTTAACAAAGGTGAACCTTGTCTGTGAAGAGCACCATACAAGGGCGTTTTGAACTCAGCGCCTTGATTTTCGAAACTCTTCTGGCTGAAGTAATTGCCACAAGGAAGGCAACCTTCCATGAAAGTAGTAGTAAAGGACAAGACACCAGAGGCTCGAAGTGGGGGGTCACATAAGTCTTGACAGAACTAGATTCAGATCCCATGGGGGGATCAGGTTGCAAATCTGTGGGTAGAGCCTTTCTAAGCCCTTCAGGAACCTGATTGTCATCTCATATGAGAAGACTGATTTGCCCTGGATCAGCAGAAGGAAGGCCAAGATGGCTGCTAGGTGAACCTTGACTGACAACACACCCAGACCTTGATGCTTCAGGTTGGAGCACATAGTCCAAGATGGATTGCAGGGAAGACTGACATGGAGACAGGCTCCATTCAGAGGGTCAACAAGTGAAACACTTCTAATGCCAGGTATGTAGCCCTGGTGGAGGGTTCCCTGCTATCTAACAGACTTTATAGACCTGCTCAGAGCAGGCCTACTCCAAGGGGTTTTAGCCTTGCAGCAGCCACGCTGTCAAGTGCAAGGATGCAAGGTTCGGAGCAGCTGGCCGTGGTCTTCTGAAATCAAATCCGGACAGGTGGGAGCGCTTGTGCGGCTTCCACCACTAGATCTAGTAGCATGCTGAACCAATGCTGGTGAGGTCACGCTGGGGCCGTCATGATAACTTTCACCTTGTCCCTCTGGATCTTTAGGAGGACCTTGTGAACCAAGGGGATTAGTGAGAAGGCGTACAATAGGTCGTTTGTCCAGTGTAGGAGAAAAGCATTGGTGAGAGAGCTCTTGCTGAGCCTGTGCATTGAACAGAACCAATGGAATTTCCTGTTCAGTCTGGTGGTGAACAGATCTGCCTGGGGAATCCCCCACCTCTGGAAGATGACCCTGGCGACCTCCAAGTGAAGACACCACTGGTAGCAAGAGGCAAAGGATTTGCTGAGGTTATCTGCCAATACATTCTGATCCCCCAGGAGGTGTGAGGCCTCCAGGTGAATGGTATGCTTCACACAGGAGTTCCACAGTCAGAGGACCTCCTGACACAGGGCTGAGGAAGGGAAGGTTACATACTGTAACTGAAGGTTCTTCGATAGGTGTGGTCCCTATCTCGATTCCAGATGTGGGTGTGCATGCGCACCATACACCGGAGCCAGAACTGTTCAAAGTAGTCTCCGTCAACTCGCATGTGCACTGTGTGTTCACTACATGGGGTGTTCACTACGCCCCCTTACTGACAGAGACAGAGCCCGCAGCAGAGGGGACAGGGGTGGGATTGGAATCCAGATATGGCATAATGAGCTGTAAATGTGTGGACAGAGGATCATGTTGCAGCTTTACAAATCTTCTGTGAGGAGCGCATACATGGTGGCTTGTGCCCTGGTGGAGTGGGCTGTGATTTCCAGTGGTGGATCAACATTGACAATGGTGTAGCATTCTGAAAGGCAGAGTGAGATCCACTTGGAGATGCGCTGAGATGAGAGCATGCCCTTGAGTCTACTCTGCTATGGCAAGAAAAAGTCTGAGTGAAGCTTGAAAGACCCGGGTGCGGTGGTTATAAAAGCCCAGCACATGACACACATCAAGTGAATGCACGGCACGCTCCCTGTTGGAGGAACGTGGTTTTGGGTAGGTTGGGAAATGGATTACTTGGCTGAGGTGGGAGAGGCTACCTTTGTGAGAAACTTAGGCTGAAGTCTTAGGGAGATCTTATATTTGTGGAATATACGAAAGGGTGGGTCCACCATCATGGCTGCTAGTTCACTGACCCTATGGGTGGACATTAGCCACCAAGAAAATCACTTTCATATAGAGGTGGGTGATTGAGCAAGTAACCAGGGGGCTCGAAGGGCAATTTCATAGGTTGGAGAGGACAAGGCTGACGTCCCATGAAGGAGCAGGCTTCCTGATCTGAGGGAAGATGTTTAGAAGACCACATAGAAATCAAGCAGTAGTTGGATGGCTAAAAATATAGAAGCCTTCTACTTGCAGAAGGAAGGTGCTGAGTGCCACCAGGTGCATAGAGCAGTGGCGGAGACCTGAACTGTGGAGATGGGAGTAGACAATCTAGGATATATGGTATGGACACAGTATTAGTTGGGTAATGGTGATGAGATGTCCATTCCGTGAATCAACACCATTCAGCCTGATGGCAGGCTCTAGTAGTAGAACAGGCTCTAGTAGTGGAGCTTACTATGGATAAGCATGTTGTATACCAGTGTAAAACACGCTATGTCCATCTGCGAGCCCCATCCAAATATGAGGCCATGAGATGTAGTGGGTGTGGATTGGAGACCCAGAGGGGAAGATGGATTGGGGAGTAGATGGTGAAGGAGCTCCACAAAACTATATCGTCGGGGCAAGTAGGGGGCTATGCATATGAGGACTGCACAGTCCCTTCTCACTTTGTGGAGGACTTGTGGAAGGAGTGGGATGGGCAGAAAGGCATAACAAAGTCCCGGTGACCATGGGAGAAGAAACATCTCCTTGCGAGCCGAGGGCTCCCCTGGAGCAGAAGGGTAAGCTTGTGGTTGGCTGCTGTTGCAAATAGGTTCCATGTTGGTGTGCCCCATTGTTGGAAGATGCAGTGAAGAGTGGGGTCGTGGATCTCCCACTCATGATTTTGACGGAAGGAACGGCTGAGTGTTCCTGATAAGGTGTTCTCTGTGCCTGGTATGTGGATTGTGTGTAACATGATGATGTGCCATAGGCACCAGTTCCATAGTTGTATTGCCTTCCTGCATAAGTTTGGTGATTTGGCTCCTGCCCCCATTTGTTCATGTATACGCCTGCCGTCATGCTGTCCAAGAGCAGTTGCACATGTTTGGAGTAGACGAGGTGAAGAAGCACCTGGCAGGCATGTTGGACTGCTCATAGCTTCAGGATGTTGATGAGCATCCTTGTTTCTCTGGGTGTCCATAGGCCTTGCACCAAATGATCACCCATGTGAGCATCCCAGCCGACAAGTGAAGTGTCCATGGCAAGAATGGTCTCTGGCACAGGGGCTTGAAGGAGTTTCCTATCATAACTTTGGTCTCGCTACCCTACCAGGGAGGTTACTAGCATAGGTGGGAGGGTAATTCGTTTGTTCAGATGGTCCTTCTGTGGGTCACACACCAAGAGTAACCACAGTTGCAGGCATCTCATGTGGAGGCGTGCATGTGGGGTAACTGTGGTGCGCGTTGCCATGTGTCCCAGGAGTGAGAGGCAGTATTGGACATGTATGCGGGGGCAGTGCTGTAGGTGCAGAAGAGAGCTTTGGGTGTGGCAAATCCGTCCTTTGGCAGAAAGGCCCGGGCCGCTTGAAAGTTCAGGTAAGCCCCTATGAATGAGAGCTCTTTGGTGAGGACAAGAATGGACTTATATTCATTAATACAGACTCCCAGATTGCCAGCCACAGAGTGTTCGTAATGCATGGATGATGCTAAGAAGGCATTCACGTGATGGTGTTACCAGAGACCAATCGTCTAGATATGGAAATAGGGAGTGGCCCGGGCATCGCATCTGAGCTGCAACCACTGAGAAGACCTTTGTGAAGACCCAGGGCACTATGCCTATGCTGAACAGGAGAACCTGGAATTGGTAGTGAGAGTTTCAAACCATGAATTGGAGGAATCTGTGGTGGACAGTGATGATGTCCACATGGAAATATGTCTCTTTCAGCTTGAGAGCCGCGAACCAGGCTCCTGGGATCATTTTTTGTAGGGTGACCATCCGAAAGTGGAATTTGTGGATGTATCTGTTCAAGGCTCATAGATACAGGATAGGATGGAGATCCCCTCCTTTCTTTAGTTTAAGGAAATGAGGGGAGTAAAAGCCTTGACCCTGACAATGGTGTTGGACATTTTCTATGGCCCTTTTCATGAAGACTGTTCCTTTCCTTTCTTAGAAAGTTTAGATGAGGTAGATCTGTGGATCTGTTTGCAGGGGGAGGGGTGGCGAGGGAAGGCATGGAACTCTGTGATGTAGCCTTGATGTATAATGTCTAATACCCATCAATCAGTGGTAATCTTGCTCCAATCATGGGCAAATAGAGCAAGACCACCTCCAAATGTGATTGGTGAGGTCGGAGGAAGTATGAGGTAAGGTTTGCAGGTCTCCAATAAGGAGTCAGAAGGGCTGCCTCAAGCGTTGGTGAAAGGAAGATGTGGTAGAGGTGGAAGCGGAAGAAAAAAATCGGTCTTTGAGAATGCTGGCAGCAGCAAGGTTGTTCCTGTTCTCATGATGGATATGGTTCGTAGAACAGCCGGGTGGGATATTGGCATCAGAAAGCTGGTCTATTTTCATTGCGGGCCAGTGCTGGAGTAAATAAGCCTATTGAGCAGACTGTGGCACATTGAGTCCTTCAGTGAGTGGAGACTGATCCGTTTTATCACTGAATAACGTTACTCTCAAATGATAGGCCTTCCAAAGTCATTTGGACTTCCTTAGGAAAACCAGATGTAGACCCACTTTGGCCTTCGGGATTAGGAAAGAATGGGAACACAACTCCTGTCCTCTCGAGTCTTGGGGAACTTCCTCTATGGCCATCACCTGGAGGGCTTTGCACCTCCTGAAGGAGAAGCTGCTCATGAGAAGAGTCCTTGAAGAGGGAGGGGGATGGAGGTGGGATAGAAACAAACTGAAGGGTGTACTCTACTGCTATGCAACTGAATAACCATTGGTCTGATGTTATAGAAGACCATACCAGGAGGAAGGGTGAAAGGCCTAACAAAAACAAAATGGGGGATCGATCCTGGATTGAGGCTGGTAGGTTATACTTGGGTGTGCCTTCAAAAGGCCTGTTTATTCCCCTCTGGGATACTGGCTTGATCACAAATAGGACACTTGAGGTGGAATGCTGGGACTGACATGCTTGTAACCTTTTCCCTTTCTTTTGAAGGGTTTATGCCTGGCTAGCCCTGAAAATCTAGGAGGCTGCTGGGGCCTAAAAAGCTTCCTGGGGGCCTGGGGTGTATAAAGGCCCAGGGAACATAGGGTAGCCCTCGAATCTTTGAGGCCATACAGCTTGTGTCTGTCTGTTCTGAGAACAGAGAGGCTCTTTCAAAGGGGAGGTCTTACACCAATTGCTGGATGTCATGTGAGAAGCCTGACAACTGCAGCAAAGAGCAACACCCCATTGTGACAGCTGATGCCATTGTTCAAGATGCCGAGTCGGTCGCATACAAGGCTGCCTGAAGGGAGGCCCTGGACACCGACTTGCCCTCCTCCATAATAGCCACAAATTCCTGCCTCGACTCCTGAGGCAGAGAACCCTTGAATTTAGCCACAGAGCCCCACATGTTAAAGTTGTATCTCCTCAGCACTGCTTGCTGGTTGGAGAGATGAAGCTGCAGGCTGGCTGTCAAATAAATTTTCCTCTTGAACAAATCCAGTCTCTTAGCATCTTTATTTTTTTGGGGTGGCGCTCTTCTGACCCTGCCTCTCCTGTTCATCAGCAGCCAAAACCATCAGGGAGCCCCAGAGGGGAGTGCGAGTACATATATCCAAAGCCCTTAGCTGGGACATAATACTTCTTCTCGGCCCTTTTTCAAGTAAGGGGCAGAGAAGAAGGGATCTACCACAGCAACCTAACCAGCTTCAACACTCCTTTGTGAACTGGCAAGGCCACTTTGGAGGGGGCCACTGGCAGCCAAAATGTGAGATGGGGAGTCCATGGGTTCTTTAAGCTCCTCAGCCTCCAGCCCCATCATGATGTTAAATACTACAAAGATGCCAAGAACATCCCAAAATGTAGAGCATAATGAGTCCAGTCTGGTTGAAGCCTACAATTGATGATCTTGTGCAACTAATCCATGTATGTAGGCGTTTAAAGATATTTAAGATACAGCAGTGATGGGCTGATTGCTCAAATGATTTCCTATTGAAGGGTCACCCAAACTAAAACAAAAAAATACCATTCAGTGTTTAAGTATTCAGCTAAGGCAGGTGAACACCTTCAGATTTTCTGAAGCAGAACAAAGCCACATGATCAAGTTCTAAACAGGAAATGGGTACCATTACATATGTGAGATTAGAAAGGAACTTTTTCTGCATGAGGATGGGGTCAGAAAGGAGGTGGTAAGTTTCAGGGTAAAAAAACAAAAAACCCACACCAATAATTCCCAACAGTATCAAAAATTGTCCAAAGCCACCACTTCCCATAATTCAGCAGAGGTTGCACATCTTAATATGGAGAATTTAATATGTTATTAGGATAGTACACTCTCTCCTGCCATCCACCACTCAATCATTTGCAAAGCCCTTTTCTATTTTCACATATGGGAACGACAAGTTTAAAAATATATATACACATCTTTAGTACATAGTCCTGTAGAAATGGTAGTTGGACTGGTCTACTGGATAGCTCCTTGGTTGTTCTCATCAAAGTTCTCTCAGGAATACTGTTGGTGCCAATTCATCACCAACTCATCTATAGGCTTCTCCCCTGGTCAAAGTAAGAAAGAGAAAAAATGCCAAACAAAGAAAGTGATCCTGAATGTTTCTAAAGTCTATGAGCACCGATCTATTGCTCTGAGGCAGAAGCTCAGGACCAAATCCTACCCTCACAGTTACATCTATGCAACCCTTAATGGTGTCGGAGTTGCACACTAACTAAGGACATTCTCTAGTAGTATTTTGCAATGCACTTAAAATAGACTTTTTGAGCAATTTTAAGAAAAAGGATTTCACAGAGTTTTTGGTTTCCTTCAATATCCATTCAGCTCATTAAAATTCAATGAGCTACAATTAAATGCTATCAGTAAAACAGAAAAATACCAAAACATAATGCTCAAAATAAGTTCATTTAATATATGAAAATGGTTTTGTTAATTATCCACACTGGCTATATTTTCAGTATAAAGGTTTACACATATAAAAAACAAATGTCAAAAATTCTGAAAAAATACCATTAAATTCCAAATGCTGAACACTGAACAAAAGGCACAACAAAATAACTAACAATGAATATAATCCATATGTCACAGTGTGTAGTCTTAAACATTAGCTAATGTAGCTTAGAAACACAGAAAATCATTTTATTCACTTTAACCAGTGACTGATAGTTTAGACAACTAATTCAGCCTTCTTCGAATTCAACTACTGCTCCTTTTGTTTCAAGTATAAGGAAAGGAGGAGAAAGTTACCCTAAATTAGGGATGAAAAGCATCAGCTGATCATCAACTTGCAGTACGTTAAGATAAAGAATTACAGATTTATTTTCTAACAACTCTTATAAAGTTCAGTTTAGTAAAACTGGATAGCAGCATAAATACTTCATGTTACCCTTGTTCAGCATGCTCACGTTCAGATGCTTTGTTGCATAGTTCTACCGTGTGCCAAGTAAAAAAATACTAACATCTCACCCCCTCCCCCCAAATAAGAAAACCTTGTTAAAAACAGAACTAATTAGAATATCATAAATAGAAAATACTATGTAGTGCTTAGGAATTTACCCTTGATCCCTTTGCACTGGCCGTATTATTTCCATTGCCAGCAATGGAAAGTCTCATGAGGAGAGGAGATTTTCCAAAACCAGAAAGTAAAGCAGTTGATCTATTGATAAAACAACAATCTGGATGGTTTAATAAATGTTCTGAGACTTTGCTAGCTTTAATTAAAGTCTGTAGTTTAAAAAAGAAAAGAAAATTAAATAAAAATATTGTCCCTTATCAAATGTAACACTGACATTTTCAGCATAAGATCTTATTTGCTTAACAAAAACCGAATGTATCGTGAAGATCAGCAACACACAAATTTGGTACACAAAAATTTGTGTTATTTTATGACTAAAGTAGTCCTATTTTGAAGAGCTACTATCTAGGCTTCTGCTTCTTTTTGCCAGATACATTTTCCTGTAGATCTGAAACATCACTTTTGAGTCTTTGACTGGCACCTGAAGAGCCTCATTTCCTTCCAAGATTTGTATTGCTGCATCAAGTGGAATATTATCATCAACTGAAAGACAGATATGAAGTCAATTACACTGAAAGTCAGTATGGAGCATTCATCATTTACTTATAAATTTCAGCAAGCTAATGTTTTATCTTTTAAAATAAAGTGAAACACAAATGCAATATTTAAAAGTTCAGAATGAGCATTTTAAGTGCGTGGCACTGAAGACCATCCACAGTAAAAATGATTTCATTGCCTAATTTACTAAACAAACAAACAATCTAGCATTTAATTCCCTATACCCACCCCAACCATTTTTAATACTGAATTGTGACTCTTGCAAGAAGTGTGGACTAAAAGGCTTAGGCCTTGCCTACACTATGGAATTATAGCAAAATATTGCCACCGATGCTATGACTGGTTCAGCTGCACCAACTGGATCTCAAATGAAGCTTTAGTGGCCTCCATCATTACCATATTATTAGGGCAATAAAAATCTCCAGAAAGCACCAGAGCCATGTGTGCATTCAGGCTCCCATTGGTGCAGCCGAACAAGTGACAGCACCGGAGATAATATTTTACTAATATGTCTTAGTGTACATTAACAAATTTTGAAGCCAAGCAAACAGTATTTGATATTTATTCTAACATGAATAATCAAGTAATTTCACCTTGAGCTGTTCCTTCAGTTTTTCTTTGTTTCACTGGAATATAATTTAACCAATCTTCCTTTTTACTTTTGACTCCTGAAAATTAAAAAGATAAAAGAAATTAAATTGAAGGATAAATCTTACAATCACCACTAACTCTTACCACACAAGTCATAAGCACAAAGTCAGGCATAACAGAAGAGCCAGTAAAGTAAGTGTTTAGTCTCAAATTGTTCTATACAGCTTATTTATAGTTTATAGAAATCTAAAAGATTGGAATTTCTACAGTTATTTAACTTCAAAGAAGAACAATAAATCTTAACTATATGAATTTCACCCTCCCACCACCAAAAATAATATTAGGGTTCTGTGGTTTTAAAGCTCAATACTGGCAATAAACTGCTTTTGACTTTACATCACAGCATTCAACCTAAATGTTGCCTCATACGGTACACAAGACCACACATTATTGTTTACACTGTTTCATAAATCAGGAGAAAAATTTAAATTTATACTTCACCTGCCACAAGGGATGTGTCTCTTTCAGAGCAGTGTGAGATATCCAAACTCTCCCCATCAGTGGCTTTATTTCTGAACAGTATCTCTGGACACAATTTAAATTCAAGCATTTGTGGTCTGTGTAGTTTATCCTCTTCTGAAGGTGAGCCATCAGTTTTCCAGTCCTGGCTGTGCTGTGGAACTTTATTAGATTTGATATGCCATACAGGCTTAGGAGGTGATGTTTCTAGTTTTGTCAGACAAATGCTTTCCTGGGCAGTACGTATAAATGCAACTCTATTTAGATAATTTTTTTGTTGTTCCCTTTGAAGAGAAATTTTCAGTCGGTTAGTTCTTCTACTTAAATACTGTGGATTTTTTTCTGAATGTTTCTCTCTGTTGTGAGCATCCAGGTCTTTCTCTCTGCCAGAAAAGTAAGTTTTAGACTTTTTAGAAGGACGCCCTTTTTTTTTCTGTGGTATAGTGACAGAAATATGATTTGCTAAGAAGAAGTTTTTATATTTCCAGCCGTTTTCTTCCTTGGATGTTGCAGATTTCTCAAAGTTGGTCATATCAGTACTTTGTTTATTACACCCTGCACGTTCAAAGGTATTTGTTTCATGTTTGATTCTTTCATCTTCTAATTTTTGTTTTTTTGAGTCTCTCTTCCCAATCATATTTTCTTTCCGTTTTCGTCTATATAAATGTTCCTGTGAAGGTAAGACTTTTATAGATTTATGCGGAGAACATTCATACTTTCTTGAGCTTGCATTTGAAGATTTTATTCTGGCTCCATGATGATTATCCAACTTGTGTTTTATTTCTGTTGACAATTTTGTTTTCTCTTTAATTTCCACATTCTTGCTAAGTGTGTAATTATGTCTCTTAACTATGTGTGCTTCACCAGCATTTTGTTCAAGTTTTTTGTATTTTTTACGTTCTTCATATATTTTAGTTTGTTTGACCTCAATGGTTTCTGAAATTTTTGAATTGTGGACATGTGTCTTGGATTTCACAGCCAATCCTTCTGTTTGGGTTCGATCTTTTTCAAAAGATTCCATCTGACAGACTTCTTTTTTTTTAGTTGATATTATCAAGTGTTCTGCATTTGTATCATGGACCTTTCTTGAAGTTAATTCCTCCCTTGTGCATTTCTGAGAATCTTTTTCATTAGTCCAAACCTTTTTCCCTGAAGAGGGCGTTAATACATGGAGTTGCAACTCTTCCCTCCACTGGCCATTCATTCTTTTGAATTTATCATTTTCTCTTTTCTCAGAAGAATGAAAAGATCTGATTACTTCTTGGTGAGCTTTAGCTGATTTGTATTTGTTACTCATTTTGAGCTTAACATCTTTGTTTATTGTGGTTTGTGCACATCTATCTTTGTCCACTGTGGGAATACTTTTGCTTGTATCATGTAATTTGACAGGAAGCTGCAGGTTGTTTTCCATTGCACAGTTAGTCTCTGTTATGTGATCAGTTCTACTAGTCGTTTCCTGTCTCCCTTTAAAAGCAGTGTTTTCAGATTCTGAACACTGATTGCCTCCATTCTGTTTCTCTGAAGTAACATCCTCTCCAGATTTACATGAGCATCCTGGCACTGCGTATACTGCAGCTAACCAACCCATTAAACAACAATACGTAAATTTTTTCTCTCGTTTTGGGGCTGCGGTTTCCCCTGTGTTCTTTTCTCTCTCTGTGCTTAGATTCTGATCAGGCTGAATATGGCTTTCTGAATTTTCTCTCTCTGCTGAACTCATTTCCAACTCTTGATTTTCAGTGTTTTCCACCGTGACTTTGTTAGAGGACTGGTGATTATGTTCAGGGAACAGTTCTTTCATTTGTTCTGAATTTAGTATTGTGATTTTTATTTGGCTTATTGGGTCCTTGGGATCACAGCTTTTGCTACAAGTTTGAGTTTCTTTTCCAACTTGATTCTCTGTTGCTTCAATCACAGAATCTTCATTTTTAGTCAACTGTTTCATCAGTACATCTGCACACTCAATCCCATAAGGAAACTCTTTCAAAAGTTCAGTTAGCTGATCATTTAGAGAGGTTACAGGTACTGCTCTATTAACACTAGTCCCACTATCCACTGTATTTTCACCTTCACTAGATACACGTTCATGTGCGTTTTCTTCTTTTGCAGTAGAACAGACATCTGTTTCACCAATTATGTTAAATGATAGATCTTGTTTATTTCTGATCAACTCCTGGTTAACATCAGCAACAACTTTTTCTCCATTCCTGGAAACAATATTTTGCAGCATTTTTTGTCCTGAATTACAAATAGTTTTCAAAGTGTCTCCAAGTTTTTCTTCCTCAGAACTTCTTACATTTACATTATCCAAAATCTTATTTTTATTACACTGATCTGTATCACATGAAAACGTCTCTAAACTTGGTACTTCTAATGACTTTGTTGTGGAAACTGCTTTAGACAAAGTATTTTGCTGTGGCAGAAAACTCTCCCCTTCAAACACACGGGCTTTCATTTCAGATTCTCCTTTAGAAGTATCTAACAGTTGTTCTTTATGCTTAGTATTAGACATATTTTCTTCTAACAGGACACCATTTTTCTCTAATTGCATCAAAGGAACAGAACTGAACATATTCGCTATTTGGGAATTATAAGATGCATCACCTTCAACAAGTGAACATACACTGGAAATCTGTAACATAACATCTTCTGATACAATTGTTGTAGTGCCCCCTGGTTCTACAAAGTCCTCCCAATTTTTATTCTCTGTTAGGCCTTTGTGAGACACTGGATTTGAACCATTTGTGCTTGTTTTGGACAGAGAAGTTGTGTTTTGTAAACTGAGCTGCATATTAGTTTCTTTCTCTTCTTGTGCAAACTGATCAGCTTTCCTTTTGTTTACATCGTATGTGCAGTTTGAATTTACAGCATCTTTTACTATTTTGTTTCCATTAGCTGATTTGGTGTGTTGCATATCTGAATCCACTTTTTGTAGTGGAATACATTTATCTGATCGTAAGTAACTAGTTTCTATTATCCCTTTATTACTATTTGCCACTTCTGAAACATCTTTTTGTTTATGTTCTTGTAGACTACATACACTGCCTCCTTCAATCACTGGATAAATTATTCCAGCAGAAAACGTTGGATTTTTTTCTTGAGGTTCACTTGGAGTTGTCTCTTTAGAAAGTATTAAAGGAGAAACTACAGCAACTTGGGGTTCAAAACCCTTTATCAAGTTGGAGCCCAATG
This sequence comes from Emydura macquarii macquarii, assembly GCF_026122565.2. Classification (NCBI taxonomy): domain Eukaryota; kingdom Metazoa; phylum Chordata; order Testudines; family Chelidae; genus Emydura; species Emydura macquarii. The sequence continues at coordinate 7,507,271 of NW_027133667.1, forward strand.
TATCATGCTTTTGCCCAGCAGAAGGAATTGTAGAAGACAATGTTGTTTCATTTGTGCTTATTGTAACTTTATTTAGGTCACCTTTAGCTATTGTATTTTGGGTGTTTTCCAAGCTATGACATGTACTCCAATCATGAAATCCTTCATAAGATGATGAAATCAGATTTGAGTCTACACTTTTATTTGACTGACTGTTTTGAACATCCACAGATTCTGAAGGACACTTTCTCCACAAAGCAAGGCATGCTGCTAGCTCTTCCATAGAAGTACAGCTGTTCATTTTAGAAAATGAATTTCCATTAACAGCTGCTGGTGGTGGTGTATTCTCAACTACACCATTAGTTATACTTACTTCAGCTGTTTCTGAAGCCAGAGGATTTATAAAAGAAGTATTAAGTATCTTCTCATTGTTCAAAGTTTTGATGTTCTCAGTTAGCTGAGAACAAACTCCTTTAGTTTGTTGATCTAATTCAGGACATGCCGATATTGAACACTGGACTGTCTCAACAGCACCTTTTGCTTCTCTTTTGTTGGACAGTGAACTTCCTCCTGAGAGTGTTAAATCTGAAGTTGTTTTTTCATTCTGAAGGAGGCTAGACATTTTATCAGCAAGAGCACCAGACTTTTTTTCTTGCAAAATACCCATCCTATTTAGCACAGAGTGGAAAAGTGAGGCTTCCCCAGTGCTAACCGATATATTTTTTGGTAAGACTCTGTCTGAGCTACTAAATTTGGTAAGACCTGAAGTGTTTTCAGTGCATTTCAAGGTCTCTTGCGTAGGACCAGCAGGTGATGCATTCTTTGGGCCTAAGACTGAAGTTCTCTCAAGATCATTTAAATGAACTGGGAGTTTATCCTGACAGGCAACCAAAACAGAAGCAGAATTTCCTTGGTTAGTCTGATGACTATCTTGTCTAATCCTAGTCTTGTCTAATCCTTCACTGCCAGTATTGGTAATGTTTTTGTCCTTTCTTTCTTCAAGTGAAGATTGAAGAACTGGTAGTTGTTGACTCTTCATTCCTACTGTATCAGAGTGTGAAAATGTTTCAGTCTGATTGGCCACATGTGGAAAAGGTTTAAGGTTAATGTTTTGATTATATGGAGGAAGGTCAGAGGTCATTTTATTATGTTCTGAAGATGCCAAGAGTTTTTGTTTTATTAAAAAAACCCTTTCAAGTATTGCATATTTTTTTTTAATTTCCAACAGTTTTTGAGCTTCCACAGCCAGACTTTCTTTTGTTACTTTCAATCTACCATCTGTTAATGAAATAGTCTTAGAATTATTAAGCAAATCTGTTGGATCAGTAACTGGACTTTCTTGTACTGAAGCTATTTTATTCAGTGGCTCAGAAGGAACTGTTACAACTTCTTGCATGTTGTTAAAATACCTTTCTAAAACGTAAGTTGAAGGCTTAGCTGTTTCATTTAAAGGCTGATTTGATGTCACATTTCCACTTAAATTATATACATTTCCAGTTGTCTGACTGGTTTCTCCAGACTGTAGTTTCTGCCAGTGCTGCTGTACACCTTTAATGTGAGAAACATTACTTTGATCTGATGTAGGTTTCTGCTGGTTTTGGATATGTTCATTAGATATACTATGAACTACTTGTTGAAGACCTGTCAAAGATTGTGCTGCAGCTCTACAATCATAACTAGAAGGCATCATATAGGGTGAAGGATTTCCATTATGATCTTCAGAGCCAATTTGGGCAGATGCATATTGTTGCGATTGTACAGTTATTGCAGTGTTTGGACTTGATGAATGTGTACCCTGAAATGGAGTGCTTGGACAGTGTACTTGTTGCTGGACATGTTGGGTAGGCAAAGCAAAAGCCAAAGAGTTCGGCTGAGAATTTACACACTCATTTGATGACTGATTAATAGGTACTGTAGTACACTGTTGAGACGAGGCAGGCCCATTCAAGTTATATTGTTGTACCCATCCCACCGGAAGCTCCTTTGAAGATGTACTGCATGCTTGGTTACCTTGATAAAACATCATATTTCTTGTAAAATTAGGATGTGCTATTTGAGGCTGCATAAGATAGGCATTTGTGGTCATATACTGATTCTGTGGCTTCTGAGGTATATTCTGTACATTGTTACCAGCACTTGTTTGTGATGATGCAGTAGATATTCTTGACTGGGAAAAAACATGCATGTTGGAGACAGAGTTTGGCCAACGATTCAGAGTAGTCTCTACTGGCACATGTGTAGCCTGTTTAGGAACAAGCCTTGTTATTTGTACATGTGAAGTTGGATGCCTCTCAAACGAACGCTGCGAGGTAACAAAAACTCTACCAGATACAGATTCTTTGGGAAATGCTTGCTGCAACGTTTTATATCCTTCAGTATTTTGAAAAGGCAATGGATTTGTAACGGTGTTCATGTTGTTAGACTGCAGAAATATGATTTGATTACTTCCAGGATAAGTACAGGCATTCTGAGCAGAATAAGTGCTTGTCTGAGGGAAAGCACATACATTAGAAGATGTTTGAGAAAAATGAATTCCTTGACTTTTCAAACTATTTTGACACTGCAAGTTATTCTGATTATCAACATTTTGGGGTGGTCTTACATTCCAGTCCATTCTGTCTTGATGTTGCTTTTATTTCTGTTGAGTTTAAATTCAGAATTCTAGAAAGAAGTCAAAATATTAATTATATTTAAACCAATAAATGTTTTTATTCTGACTTTCAAAAATCCACTAACAGAACTGCTTGAATGAAATGAAGTTGCTAGATAAAACAACTTCACTTATGAGCCATAAATATGGACATCAAAAATCCCAAATTCTAAAAAATATATTAAAGTTCTTTCCCAGAATATGAAAAACAAAGCCACAGCATATGAATTTCTATTGAATGTATGAAGTGTCTTAGATCATCAGATAATTGTATTATCGCTCTACCTTATGTTTTAAAAATTTAATAAAGGATGTTTATATTTGTTTTCATTCATTTTTGCTTAAACAAGTAAATGTATGCAATAATTGGTTAAAATAAGCAATGAGTAAAAAGTTGAATGCAAACATTTACAAAGCATAATACCAACTCAACGACTAATAAAGCGTAAGGCACTTTTTATAAAGAGAGGCTTCACTTTGAAACGTCTGTGATATACAGAGAAGTGTACTTCCAAATATGACAAAAAGGAAAAGAAAATAATTTGTAGTTAAGAGATTTCTCCCTCAAAAGTGTGCATCCTATTTTTGCCAGTTCTATTTGAGATGTCATTTCCCCCTCCCTACAGTTAGAGCCAGTCGCATGTGAAGTCGTAAATTTCTATATCATCAGTTTGACACTCTTGGCTACATAATATAAATATGCCTCTTCCTTCCTTAATATTGTTTGGCAACATTCACTTATTCAATAGGCATAAGGGATGGAGTCAAGCACATAGATGATACCAAGAGAAAACCATGATTTTTAAAATTCACATATGATAAGAGCTCTGGTATACAAAATTTCTGTTTAACCTAGATATTTCAGATATCCAGCATCACACCATAAAGTTTCCTGAAAATCAGAGCATAAAACCTTATCCATTTGCTTTCCAGATCTGAAGTAACTACTGTATTGAGATCAAGCATTTGTATACATTTCAAGAAAGATGGCTAAATAATTTTAAAAAGTCTAAAATACTAATTTAAATACCAAGTTATAAGCCAATTGATACACTATACAAACTAATAAAAACTAAGCAGCTACAGTGGTGTCACACAAAAAATTCCTAACAAACAATAAGAGTAGAGCATCTCATAGTAATTGTCAATAGTAAGAAGAAACTGACTCACTAGGTCTCCTTCCCCTCTAAGGCCCATGTGCGCCCTCTTTAAGCCTAATTGGGAGAGAGCTGAGAAAGTGCACTGGCCTCTTTCCTCTTAGAGGGCCAGTGCCACCCTGTGGCAATGGAATTCTCTCTTTTTGGAGGGAGGAGAGCATTTATAATAAAAGGTCAGTTGGAATAAATAGACTAATCACTGCCACTCTGTAATTCAACATCTATTGTAAAAACAATTGTCTATCTTAAGTCCATCCAAGAGCCATTGTGCATGCCAGTCTACTGTAAAAAATGATTGCATCAGATCGCAGCTTCTAACTCACATTTGGTCCCCATCTTTGTTCAAAGTTGTATCTCCTTATTTTAGTGATGAAAACAAACCACTGTAATACTTACAAGAGTAAAAGCATTAGAATCAATATAGAAACAAAATTGCCCAAGTGACTCATGAGCCTAAATCACATTTTCAAAAGTCACAGGCTCCTAAGTTCCTAAACTAGGTTTACACTTGGAAGGCTTTGATGATATAGCTATACTGCCAATATGCTCCTAGCATGTGTGCAGCTGTGCTTTTGCCAGTACAACTGCATTCACAAATGAAAGCCTTTACCAGCACAACTATGTGTTTCATAAACTACGTCCACATACACACCCCATGGATCTAGCTATACTGGCAAAAATTTGTAGTGTAGACCTGGTCTATATCTCATTAAAAATCTATTGGATTTAGGTGCCCAATTGTGTAGGCCATTTCTCAAAGTGAGACTTAAGAATTTTTTTAAATATCTATCCTATATTCCCTTCATATGCATTGAAAGAATTGTTAGCAAGTTCAAACTGCAGTGCCAAAAACAAATCCACCAACTATGCAGCAACTATATTTATAACAAGTTAGTTGCATCGTACAGACTAATGTTCACTATCTTACCTGATTTGAAATAATTGTGTTATTTAGTGACAGGCAAAGGGAATCCAATTTATATTTCAAATCACAGGTGTCACCCACTTGCTGTACCTGGTAAAATTAAGAGTAGAAAGGTATTTATTTAAGGGTCTTGAAGTTGGCCTTTGATTTCTGCAGCTATTTTAAAATATTCACTGTATACTTGAGTACCCATTTTAAGGATTGAATTCTGTTGCGTAATTGGATTTAGTAAGACATACTGTCAAATAATCAACTCAGTTGAAGTTTTATTTAAGAAAGACAAAATCAATACTTAATACACTGCACTATACAGAACAGAAAGGAATAAAACATATATACCAATCTCCGGAGTGGAGAAGTTTGGCAGCTCATTTTACTTCTAATCAGCTCCCCAGAATTCAACCCTTTATATAGTGGTAGGGCAAAGAAAATCCTGTCATGCTTTGATTTTTATTTTGAATCAATAAGCCAAACGACATTTGTATCTAATTTATCATTACTGGGACCATCAATGGTCACAGTTAGCTCTTAATGAGTGGACAATCAATGCATTACTCAGTGGTTTGCTGTTATGTTGATTACAGAACATATTTGTTATAACAAATATTCCCTGTCCATGTTGTTAATTACCAGTAATTTATTAATAACAGTGTGCATTTATAAGCATCCTTTATCAATTACACAATCTTGTCCATTACAACACACATCTAGAGACATATTTTATTAGTTGCCAGGGGTCCATCCCTGGACATCTGAACTAAGTTAGCTAGGTGAGGGGGGGAAACCGATTGGATCATTAAGTACAGTCCAGCTATGACTACAGACATCCATTTGTCTAAAAACACTCTTTGGCATTCAAGGTTAGCTAAGAACACAAATGATTCTGGGATTTTTGGCCAAGAAATCATGAGTTTAGTATACAAAAAAAAAAATCAGAAGATTAATATTTACTAACAATGCAAACATCTGATGTCTGTTTCACAATAACCTTTAAAGGCATATTAGTCTCTCCCCTTAGTCCTTACTGTCCTACTTCGTTCCCAAGCAGCAGCAAAATCTGCAAGTAACTACATTCACTCCCTACTACTTTCACAGCCCATTACCATATAGGCACAATATAAACGCCTTAAAAGGAGAAAAAAGAGGTTACTTACCTGTAACTGTGGGTTCTTCAAGATGGGTGGTCCCTATCTGTATTCCACTGAGGGTTATGCATGCATACCATGCATCTGCAGTTGGAGAATCTGAAAATATTGTCTGTGGGTCTGTGTATGCACCCTGGCTCACCTCATGCTTCCGTCCAAGGCAATAAGGGGAGAGGCGGATGGACCATATCTTCAGTTCCTTCTCCACCATGAACTGACCAATCTGTAGCAGAGGGAAAGGTGGGCACAAAGTGGAACACAGACAAGGACGACACATCTTGAAGAATCTCCAGTTACAGGTAAGAAACCTTCCCCTCTTCAAGTGATCATCCCTATTGTATTTCACTGAGACCTGGTCTACACTTACCTCACGATTCGGCAGCAGTCGACGGGAGTTATGCAAATTATGCAGAGTAGCTTGTGTAACTCACGTCGACTGCTCTGCTTCCCTTCTGCACACTGTCTACACTGCGCTGCACCGACAGGAACAGCATTCCCGTCGATGCAGCGCTACGTTTCTTGAGGGGGTGGTTTTACTCAGTCGACTTCCTGATCGATTGAGTGGGTCTATACTGACCACTCAATCGATCCAGAAAGATTGATCTGGCGGCGGCAAATTTGCCGCCATCAGTATAGACATGGCCTGAGAGTGATTAAGAAGCAGTACCTAAATTGGAGAAGGGTGCAAGAATGAGTATGGAATGGTCATGCAGAGAAATGCCATGTTGAAGGAGGTATCCACCAATGAGTCCCGAACAAAGATGCATTACACAGCAAAGGCGTGCAGAGAACTTCACGAGGCTATTCTACATATGTCTGTCTACAACCAGCACATCCTGAAGGGAGGCCGTGGTCAAAGCCTGCGCTCTTGTGGAGTGAGCCCACACCACTGTAGGGGGATTTAAGCCTGACAGTTCGTAGCAGAGTTTAATGTAACCCAAAATCCATTTAGAGATTCTCTGGGCGGAGATGGTTTGTCCCCGGAGTCTCTCTGCTATTGCAACAAATAGTCTAGGGGACTTCCTAACTGATTTAGTTCTCTGCAGGTAGAAGGCCAGAGCTCGCCAGATGTTGAGGGAATGGATTAGACATTCCTTTGCAGATGTGTATGGTTTTGGGAAGAAAACAGTAAGTGAATGGCTTTCCTGCTGCTTGAGAGAATGTTTCACGCTTCTGATGAACATGCCTGTTCATGAGAAGATGCCCATCCAAATACCACACTTCGAGGTGAAGCATCTGCAGATAGGTATGTCTGATTCTGCCATTGCCTTGTGTCAGTAGCTTGGAGAAAAAACGCATGGGAATTGGTGGATGGGCGACACGCAGGAGGTTGGGAAACTAGAACTGTCTGGGTCACCCAGCGGTGATCAGGATGATTGTCACTCTGTCCTGTCTGATCTTGTGGAGCACTCGTGGCAGTAGTGGAAGAGGAGGGAAGGCATAGTTGATCTGGTCTAATCAGTGGAGTTTGAGAGCATTGCCTTGAAAATGAAGTCCAACACCCCCGCCGGAGCAATATGTGCTAAGTTTGTTGTTGACGGGGAAGGCCAAGAGGTCCCTGGTCAAGAGTTCCCTATTGGCTGAAGATGTCATGCACTAACAGCATCGCAGAGTTCCCACTTGTGGTCAATCACAAGCCATTTGCTGGGAGAGTCTGCGATCACATTCTGAGTTCTTGGGAGACAGGCCGCAGATAACAAGATCTGGTGGGTAATGCATCATTTCCAGAGGTTGACTGCCTCTGTACATACAATGGTGGATTTTGTGCCCCCTTGTTTGTTGATGTAACAAACAGTGGTGGCGTTGACCAACATAAGAATATGATGGGACTGGACAGATAGGAGAAATGCAATGCATGCTCTCCTTACTGCCCAGAGTTCCAGGATGTTGATATGCATCCTGGATTCCCAAGGAGTCCATATTCCCTGTGTCATGTGGTCTCCCACATGTGCTCCCCATTCTCTAAGGGATATGTCAGTGATGACTGCCCTCAGGAGGAGGGGAGAAAGGGGACTCTCACACAAACCCATCATGGGTCCATCCACCACTGGAAGACAGTACTGTGGGGGAGAACTGTCAGCATAAGGTCCATGGCATGGTGCGTGGGTGAGTAAACTCTCTGGAGTCACATCTGGAGGCACTGATGGTGCAGTCAAGAAAAAGCGGTGGTGTAGCAGCCCGAGGTCATAGGGGCAAGGAGGGATAAGCAAGTTCTGGCAAGGACAGAAGGACTGTTGACTTTGTGGGCTAGGATTTCCTGCAGAGTCTGGAACCTGCTCTTCGGCAGTTAAGCTTGTGCTGTGACTGATTTGATGGAGGCCTCTATAAAGTCTAGGCATTGTGTGGGGTCCATAGTTGATTTTTCTACGTTGATGCGGAGTCTGAGCAACCTGGAGATTGAAAGCTGAGCTTCCTCCTTGGACTGCACAACTAGAAGCCAGTCTTTGAGACAGGGGAATACAAGGACCCCCATAATGCCTGAGATAGGCTGCCATGAAGGAGAAAACCTTGGTGAAGACCCTGGGAGCAGTAATGAGTCCAAATGGCATAACCCTATATTGAAAATGCTCTGGGCCAGCTACGAACCTCAGGAACACTCTGTGGACCAGATGAATGTCTATATGAAAATAAGTGTCCTGCATTTGAAAAGCCATAAACCACATGCCTTCATCTAACGATGCTATGATTGCTGCTAATGTAACCATATGAAACTTGAGTTTGCGGATGAAGTGATTAAGACCGCGGAGCTCCAAAATTGGTCTCCATCTGCCTTTCTTTTCGGGTATCAGGAAAAACGTTGAATAGAACCCCGTCCTTTGAATTCTGGAAGAATCTGCTCAATCTCCCCTCTTTGTAGTAAGGGGTCCACCACTAGCATGAAGATGCTGTCATGACAGTGGTCCCTGAGGAGGATTCGGGGAGGAGACTGGATGAGGGAGTGTGATGAATTTGATTGTATAGCCATAGGGGACTGTATAGCCACAAGTAGTACCCACTTGTCCATTGTTATTGCATTCCCCAGCAGTAATAAGAGAGCTACAACCCCTGAAGGTGGGTGGGATGGTTGTATGGCTGCAGGCAAGGTGGTTGACAGCTCTCTAGGATTCCTCAGAAATCTCTCTTCTGTGCAGGCTGTATCTGGGAGGAGGAAGGTTGCAAGGATGCATCCAGAGGATGACATCTTTCAGTCTTTTGACACTTCCTTGGTGTTTCATAAGGCCTCTGATGGAAAAACCGGGATGTTCTGTAATGCTGTGAGCAGAAGAATTTATGCTTTGGTGCAGGTGTGTAAATACCCAAGGAACAAAGTATAGTTCTCAAAACCTTGAGTGTGTGGAAGGAGTCATCCATTTTCTGACTGGGAAAACCAGATGAATGGAACCATGACTCCCTCCTCATCCTATGCCCAGAGCCATAGAGCACAATGAGGTATCTGCCACATCCACCACTAATTGAAGCAATGTTCTTGCTACCTTCTCCTCTATTATTGCTTAGAAGTGGACTTGGTCCTGTTGTGGCAGTTTTTCATTGTGGTCCTCCAATTTGCTGTACTTCAGGAAATCGTATTTGACAAGTAATGCCTGATAATTCAATATCCTGAATTGAACACTGACTGAGGAGAAGACCTTGTGACCAAAAAGGTTCAGCACTTGCCTTCCCTGTCAGATGGAGTGGAGTGTGAGTGCTGGTGTCTAGCCTGTTCTGTCACTGTCTGGACCACAAGTGAATCGGGGGATGAGGGACAAAAGAAACTCAAGACTTCTTGGCTGGTACATAGTAGCATTTTTCTGCCCCCTTGAGGGTAGGCGAATATGTGACCAGCATATGCTAAACCATTCCAGCTGTCATTGATTGGCACAGCAACTCTACCTGGCACCGATGACTGAAATATGTTCATCAGCTTATGTTGAGTGTTTTGGATCTCCTCCAAGGGAACATGCAACTCTCCTCCCACTCTGCACAGAAGATCCTGGAATTGGCAATAGTCTTCAGGAAATGGGAGAGATGCCGAAGCCACTGCCACATCAGGTGAGGGCGATGGCAATCTCTCCTGCTCCGGACTGAGCAGCTTTTCTTCCAACATCAGTTCCGAGTGTCTACTCAAAAGGCATCAGAGATGGTGAAATAGGTGAAATTTCCCTGATGGAACAGATGGATGGGTATTGTGGCCAACAACCGAACAGGGCCAGCATGACTGATCCAAAGGATGTTGCGGTGGGCCCCATGGTGCAGAAAACCAGTGACTCTGGGGCAGCTGGAATGGAGGATACTGCCATGATTCAGAAGGTCTCTGCTGGTACTCGTACTGGTGGGAAGGGATAGACGGCCCCTGTCCCTCACCTGATTCTGCCAAAGACAAAAATTCTGAGACCTGTTCCATCGGCGGTACCATCAGAGCTAGTGGAAGAGTGTATACCGCTGGAGAAGTAGGCTATGGGGTGCCTGAGCTGTGCCCTGTGCAGGACGAAGTCTCCCTGGAAGCAGAGGGTCCCTGAAGAAATGGAGATGTTGGCTCTCCCACAGCAAACATTTCCTAGGGCTCTGGCACTTTTCCCAACCTCCCTGGTATCAAGGTACCCTTTACCACCCCCTTTACCATCTCAGACGAAACCATGAGACAAGCCAAGGGTGCATGCACGGACCAACAGACACCACTTCTTTCAAAATCTCAGCAGCATGCATAAACCCTCAGTGAAATACAACAGGAACCATCACTCGAAGAAGCATTTTCGCATCCAGCCATGTTAACTAGTGAGACTTGTGTGCACAGAACATAAACTTTCAGTTGTAACAGGAATAATGGCAAAAAATACAAAGAGAGCTACCTGTTGTACAATTCTATTCACTACTCATTCCTCTATCAAGTTGTGTGTAGACAGTTAACTAGTTTTTTTTGTTTTTTTTTTAGAAGAGGTTTTTTTTTTAGTAAGTAATGAAAAATAGGGGGAAGTTTCAGCTAATGCCTCGTTTCAGACTTTGTATCACATTTTTATGGAAAAAAACAAATGAGAAGTACACAGAAAATTCAAAGAGCATAAAAACTAATCTTGTACAAAGCTTCACACTGACTAGTCATCTCTTTTTACTGAAAAATAGGCATTTATATCCTATTTCAGAATACAACCATAAATGAGGCAGTCATTAGCAGATGCCCCCCAAATTTTATCCAATAGGAAAATCCAGGACACTTTTCCAGGTTGATTATAAATCTCCACAGAAAAGGACCTTAATAATTCAAGTTAACACTAAATCTATAAACAAACCAAAAAGTCTTCAGTGCCAAAAGGAAAAATTAATCCCATATTTAAGGCCACTAATATTTGGACTATTGCTCTATGCCAATTCACCAATACTTCCTTCCACAGTTTATGATTAAAGCCCTAGGAAATGAATACCAAATCTCAGCTGACATTTTATAAAGTAGTTCCTCAACGTTTTGAATACTCAATTTATATAGCCCTCCCTTCCCCCTACCCTTAATATAGTATACAAACATTTGCCAAGATCAAGGCTATTTTCAGCAAATTGAGGAACAATTCCTTTGTGTCACAATAATCTAAAAACTACACAATCTTATTAATCTCCTATAGTTTGAGAAGCAGTACTAACCAATCAGGTCATCACTTTAAAAGCAAGGGGGAAAATGTGAGGATATTTATGACCTAGTGGAGCTTCCAAACTTTAGTTCTTGTTGCACTCTTTCAGATCTTCAGTGTATGCTGTTATTGTTAAGTATAGAAAAAGCAAGGAGTATTGTTCAAGCTCTGCTGTGACACTAGCATTTTCTTTTCCTGTACAGGGTGAGTTCATACACTTCTGTCACAAATCTTATGTGTTGTCAGATTTTCTTCAAGTGACAATTTTAGTGCTCTCAAAATCCAGTCTCCAACACTGGGACAAGATGGATTGAACTATGTCAAATGATTCCAAAGTTTGGATTCTAACACTTTCCTGAAAATTGCAAATTCTCTAAAACTAAAATCCTTGTTAGCATTACTAAAAATTCTCTGACTTTCTTTTCCCAAACATAAATCATTTTGTTAATACAGCAGAATGTCCATTAGTAAACAAGCATACACTTGGCAGAATTTTCATAGAATTAATGTTCTGCACAGAATTTCATTTTTCCTGTAGAACTGGCTCAGCAGAGCTGCTGGCCACCGCTGGAACCCGCACAGCCTGGCCCCCCAGCTCACAAACAGAGGACAGTCCTGAGGGGAGGAGGAGTTGGAAGGTACCCAGCATCTGAAGCTCCCAGCATGCCCTTAACAGAGGCAGCGCAGACCGCAGCCCCGCAGTAAGCAGAGCGCCTGGACCAATGGGGATGAAGTCCATGCAGTGCTGCACGCTCTGGCTGTTTGCGCCTGTTCCTCATTCACCCAAGGACAAGGAGCAGACCTGGGACATGTGGTTGTGTTCATTTTCGCAAAATGATGAGGAAGGGCAGGGCTACACTGCGTACCCCGGCAGGACAGTAACAAAGCCGCATGGACCAGAACCTGATGCTGAGTTCGGGGTGCGGTGGGGAGGAGAGAGTTAAATCAAAGATATTTTAAGATTTTATGCTCTGCTGTTTATTGTTTGGTATGAGTAGCTTCCATTTTGTTAAGTAAGCTCCATTTTGTTGTTTTTCTGAACCTTGTACTATTGAATCTAGAAATTTTTTGATTAATTGCTTTTTGTGCATGGATAAGGAATGTATGTGTAAGGGGGAAAATTAGAGAAGAAAAGAGACACTAGCATAGAGTTGTTCTGAGAACAGGAAAAGGAGTGAAAGCACCAGCTGCAGTCGCATCCTGACCCTGAAGGTCGAAGAATGCAGACAGACGACCCAAAAGCATGCATCCACCCTGGGAAAGAAACGTAAGAGGTAAGAAAACAGTCAGGCTTGCAATTAGCCAAAAAGCGATTAACTGTGCTGGATGGATCTGGAGGTAGCCTGACGCAGCAAGACCCATGGACTTACATGAGAGCCAATTACTATAAATGATGGGGTGAGAACATGGAAACTTTGGGTTTCATTCTGCAGTCATCATCTTATCATCAGGAGCATCGGACTGCGACCGACAGCAGCCTGGCTCCTTCCTTGTGCCCAGCCTACCTGGCTCCTAGGTTGGTTCAAGCAACGCATAAAAAGGACTGGTATCTATATTATAACAACTTGCAGGACTTTTTGGGCATGAATGAATGTGTGAGTATATGAATGCAATAGCTTTTAAGATCTTATGTATTTGCGATAAACGCGACGTATTGCCTTGTCCCTGGAACAAGATCTCACTGATCATTTCTTTTACAAATATAACCAGGAGGGGGCTGGGGTGTTTGGGCTGGGGGTTCCACACAGCTCCGACCAGCACACACACCCCCAAAAATGCCCTTTTCCAGTATACTCACCCTCCAGCTCCCCCCAACTGTACCCCAATTGCAGCTCCCCCTGGCAGAATGCTCTATTTGGGAACTTGAAATATGGCAGCCCTACAGGGGCAGGGCAAAAAAAATGAGAATTGACTAAAAGACCGGAGGGGCAGAGTTCTCCCCGCAAGATGTGCCCAGCTGGCACATGTGACACTCCCAGACTGAGGCACCCAACAAAAGCATAAGAGAGAAACAGGAACTGGGTTGTTGTAGGGAGCTTTTTTAACTCTCTACTCCCGGGGGAACCATTTTTATCGTCTGTATTGTTACAGACATACTTGCTGACAGGTATAAATAAATAACCAAAATAACTGAAACTGGTGTGAGTATATGGTGTTATTTTTACAAATTAAATATGCCGATTTCTGTAGAATTTTACAATATTGTCTGCAGATTTTTTAATTTTTTAGAGCAGAATTTCTCTAGTGGTAATCATTATGATCCCCTAGCTTTAGTTAGCTTTCTAACAGCATTAAACAAGCAACCTTTATTTACAATAAGCAGAGTTTCACTTCCCTGTTCTCAGGACAGATCAATTCTTTATTAATTTAAAGATAAATAGGACAGCTAAAACATAACACTAAAACTAGTGAAAATCACACATTTTAACTCCTAGGACTTGGATTCCATCAGGATTAGCATTTATGCTTTTTGTTTGCTCCATGTGTTGAAGTTTTATTTCTCTTACTTGCATTACTACTATATTTCTCTTTTGGAGCTTTCACTAGACAGTTGTTCTTAAATACATTAGAATGTGATCAAGTGAACAATGTTGTTTAAACTTGTTTTGGTTAAGAAGAGATTGACTGTAGTGATACTCAGAACTGTTGTCTGAAGTCCTTATAGTTATATGCAAAAAAACTACATTAAAAGAACCCTATTAAAGTTGCAAAGTCAAGAACTCAGAGTAAAGAAATGTCAGAATTGCCAGTGCAACCTTGGCAGCTTTGTTTCCCCTTCATCTCTAGGCACCCCACTGGTTCCCAGTCACAATCTACTCATACTGCCAGTCTCAGTCTTCTTCACCTCCCAGCTCAGTTTGTCTCCCTGGCTCCCAGACCTACTCTTCTTGCTCAACCTGTCCCAGTCTCACCTCCTACCAACCTCCAGTCCCAGTCTCCATCCCAGGATTCTTGTCCCAATCTATTCCTCTGACCCTCTCCCACACATCCTACATCTGGCTCTTATCCCCTCGACATTTGAATCAGACAGTCTTCTTCTCCACATGTCCTGGGTGCTAGCAGTGGGAAACATGGGAGCACTGGAGAAACAAGCTTCCTGTTCTCATTTCCAGGGCCTGGCCTGACACCAGCCTGGGGTGGCTGCCATTACAGGGAAAGACTGTCTTCACCCTTGCAGCCTTAGGTTGAAGCATGCTCACTCACGCTGTAAGGATGACACATGCAGTCTGGTCACATGTAGGAGCTGCAAGAGGAAGAAGCATGCTCAGCTGCTCTGTGGGGATGTCACATCTATAGTCTGGTCAGCACTAGGAACTGAGAGAGTATAGTACATACTCAGTATTGCCAGAATCCTCAGAGATTTCAGGTGCAAAGCTCTAGCAAGTTTCCACTGAGCATGTGTGAACTGCAATATTTCAACAGCTTATAACTTGCCCAAAATTGAGTACATTTTGTCGAGGACAGCAAAAAAAAAAAAAAAAAAAAAATCATATCCTGGACACAAAGGCCACCTCCCTGCCAAGTCAAGTCCCTGCTCCAAAGCAGGATAGCTCTAGGACTTTCCAAAGAAAAGGTAACCAGAATTTTTTAACACTGAAAAATAAATTCTCTAGCCTCATTCTCAGAAACAGGTGAACTGTTTTCACTGAAGTCTTCCAAAGACATTCAGCTTGGAAAACCTTAATAGGAGGCAGTGCTACCTGCTCCACCTATAATGAAAACTTCCATAATCTTCGTGAGGTAGTTTGATATTATCCTCATTTTACAGAAGGAGAAGTTGAAACAGTGGCTTGCCCATCACTATCAAGGACAAATCAAATACCAGAATTAGAATTTATCAATTTCTGGCGCCCAGAACTGTGGTTTAGATTACAGCTCTGGTTTAGATCTTGAGAACATTTAGTTCAAGCCTAGCAGAAATAAGGTTTGAAGTTGATAAACTGCAAAAGAGTTAGTCTGAATTGGATCATACAGTAAGAATATGCAATAGGATGCTTTTTCACAATAATAGGAGGAAGGAGGTCTTGTGGTTGAGGCACAAGACAGGGAAACAAGAGATCTGATTTTGCTCCCAATTCTGATCAAGATGCTTACACTCTACCCTATAAGTGGAAATATTATTCCAGTGACAGTCAAAGGAATACAAAAGCCAAAATAAGATTTCTGTGGAAACAGTAAAATGCCAGATTTGAAAGAGCATTTTTTACATACATGAACCTGATTCTTCCCCCAAGAGAGTGTCCAGTTATATTTTGCAAGTTGGAAAATAAACTCACACATTGATCAAATTCACTATTAAATTGTGTAACAATGAGAACCACTTACTCTGATAGTATTCTGGACAGGAGGCTTCCCGTCTTCATATAACCTGCAAGGTAACAAAAATTATTAGACAATAGAAGCCAACAGAAGTTGAGAATAATAGCACCTAATCAAGAGGAATTTTAACTTTATTGCTTGTGCTTACCTCAAACTAGTCTGGGAGATTTTGTTTATGTTTTTTGTTTATAAAAGCAACATTTAGATGAGGTGATCCTCTTCTCTAGTTTACTATAGTATTCTCTAACTTGCAAATAAATTATCAGATTGTGGCTCTTCAAGATATCAAAAACAGACCATGTATTTTAACTGGTCTTTGATTTATTTACTTTAGTAGTGCTTTAGAGAACATGGTTATCTTTTTGGAAGATTACCACTTTATTTCATCACCATCATTGGTGTTCATTAACCCTATTTTGTATTTGCCTTTTCTCCTTTAAAACTAAACATCTAAACTTAACAGCTTCCCTGTTTTGAGGAAGGACGGGAAGGAAAGGGAATTTTGTCCTCTTATCCACGTCAACTTGGCCTACATAGAGTTCTGTTCCATCAGTTAGCAGATTAATTTGCTAGAGAGCTCAAGGGACCCATCTTCCTCCATAAGACCCAAGATTAGCCTCCTGCAAGTGCAGATTTAACACTGAATTAATGCATTTGGAATTTTCTACAGCTCCTGTGTGTCTTGCTTTCAGTTTCTCATCAGAAACTTCAGGCATTCTATCCAAGTGCTTTACATTAACAGAGCCTCATCCGTTCCTCATGTGACTCTTATACATCACAGCATGGTGCTATAACAACAAACTTCCTTAAGATCAAACCATGAAAATGTCTTGAACCTGTAAACTCAGAATCATTTATCCAGAATCATCCTTATTGGCCTGACCATACTACAGAAGTTAAAGGAAAATCATTCATGGTGCATAATTCTTAAGATTTATTTTCCATACTTTGGGGAAAGGGGAGAAGAGAAATTGGATGATGAAAATACAGTGTAAATCTATGGTTACCATGGAGCTGTATTTTCTGATAAATTGTTGAGACTTTTGGGGGGGGGGGGGTAGGGGGAGGGAGGGAGTACAAGACAGTGATCTGATTGGGAAAGTATGCATCTGCAAGATGTAAAATTGTAGTTGGAAAGAAATGTGACAATAAGAATTGTTGTAAATATGTAGGATATAAATATAGCTATATAAGTGAGTGATTTTTGGAACACAGTGAAACTGCGAGCCTCTTTCCCCAGACAGGGCAAAGCATTAACCCTTTCTGTATTGAATCGATCTATCCTTGCCTAATAAAACACAAGTTGAGATGAGTTATCTGATGTCTCATGGATCAATAATCTAAACTGAACTCTTACATTCCTTTTGTCAGACCATTTCTGAATTTGAAGAGCTTTACTAGTGGTTCACCTTCAGTTTGCTACCCATTGAAAATGAACAGCTTTTTTCAAGCAAAAGGAAACAGACTTCCTGTTTTGGCAGAGTCTAGCCGCTAGGGATATTTCAAGCTACCAGCAGCCTTATCTTTGCCTCAAATATCAAAATGTTCATAATTCTTTAAATTGGGAGTAATAAAATACTGTTATTGGAATTTTTAGTATTTTTTCCTTCCCACTAACAATCAAAATTTCTGTAATGTAATCATCACTCTCTAATAGAGATATTCTACAAGATTTAAAAAGATAAGCTGCTGCATCTCTTAAGCAAGAGGAACTACACAGAGTTTATCTAAACTTTTTTTGAGGTTACAGAACATACTTCAGAGACAAGCTGCAATGCCTGTAAAAACTATCAAACCACAGAATCCTAAAATGAAGAAAATCAAAGTAAAACTGGACCCATGTTGCTTATTGAAATAAATGACTCAATATCAGTTTTTTAAATTTTATTAGAACTAAAACTATTATTTTTATTAAGTTTTTTTTAGTTTTATTAAGTTTTATTAGTTTTATTAAGTTTATTAGAACTAAAACTAAGCAAATCTACTATTAACATTAAACCAAACTAAAAACAAGCATTGCAACTATCAAATCAAATAAATTAGTCTCAGTACTGGACTGAAGGTAAAAATCAAATCAAATTAATGCAAAAATTAGTTATTCATTCTAAGAATTAAAGATTCCAAGAAGATGTCTACCCATTTGCTTATAAATCCCAACTAAGGATTTACCAGACTCAATTAAATCTACAATTTGAATGGTTAAGCATCTTAATATGTGATGTCTGAATCACTACCACCTCAGGGCCAATTATAAAGCTTCCTTCTTAAGACTTCAGTCCCCCTGCTTCTCCAAGAGTTATCGTAAAAGAACACTTTTGATAAGCAGGAGTTTGACAATTCTTATTTACCGAATCTCTCAAGACTTTTAAACATAGACAGAACACACTTTAATGAATAATTTTGTGAGAAAGTATTTAAAGCTGTTTAATCCTGCAAAACACTTAAGGCCTTCCCTATGTAGTGTGAGGGACATGCATGAATTACAGCCACAGGTTTAAGCAAATAAAGCCTGTTTACCCACATGCATATAATTGAGTCAGGGTCCCTTTCAGCTGAGACGAAACGGCTGTACAGACACAAACAGTTTCATAGGAAAAGAATCCTTTATTCAGCTGAAGACTTGCAATAAGAGGATTGCAAGTCCCTCCTGTTTCTTTTATTCATGCTTATATAGCTTTTACCTAAAGGAGTGCCCCCCCCCCCCCGATATTAAAACCAGATGGTGCACATCTCCTGTTTCTCCCTAGTATTTTTGCTTACACTGCAGTTTTATATATATGTTCCTTCTTTTCTTTTGTTTCTCTGTTAAATTCTGCTTACAAAGGACATTCCTATCCTATAGCTTCATGACACTTTCATGTATAATATCCTATCGTTCACCACTCTCATGTTTCCAGCTAATGATTTCCACATGCATAATTTCCTTTACAGTAGGCTTTATGGCTATGCTTACACACATACATGTGTGCAGCCACACTTTGACATCCTACCCCCCCCCCCAAAAAAAAAAACAAAAAAACCACACCCACATAAGAAGGCTTGTACATCTGCCAATAATAAAAACAAAAAAAGGAAAAGAATAGATAAAAGGAGATTTCCCAACTCTTCATTCAGCGTTGAGTCTTTCGGACTCTCAGAGTAGAAGCTAAAACTGCAGACAAGGATCCAGGTGGTGATGTTCTGCTGGCACAGCACTTCTTACCAGCAGTTCTTCAGGTGCAGAGAGAGAATGGTTTAAAAGGTTGAAGTAGCGTGTTTGCGGACATCATAACTTCTTCTCTCCAAGGTCTTGGAGATTCTGAAATGTTAGTCTTCCTTCAGATGGCTTGTTGACCTGAAAAGTGAGGTTTCTCAACCTCACCCTTGATTATTAATAGTTTGTGAACTTTGCTTCCTCCACCTTGCATTGCCTTTCTCCTTGCTCTCTGGAAAGATCAGCTGTGAAACATACTGTGCAACTTGGTCCCATCAAGTTCAAAATTAGGTCACCCTTAGCAAGTGTTGTGTGTCTAAGTTAACAACTACTTGAGACAGTCAAACAGGCTCAATTGAAATTATTTAATCAAAGATTAACAGAGATTAGTACAGCACTATACAGAATACAGCAAGAGGAGATGCATTAATACCCCTGAAGTGACGAAGAGCTGGATCCGTCTCTCTTCTTCATGGCAACTGGTGGGAAGCACAGTTTCAGTCCCCAACTAAATTCCAAAACCAGTTTCATTATATAGGGTTTTTAAACAAAGACACCTCTCTTTGCCAAAAGAAAGAAACATATGTTCTGATATAATTTCTTATCCTCTCTCAGTTTACCTGATTTGTGTGTAAAGGCATTATTTACAGCTGAAAGGACTAACAATTCTTCAAGATAATATCTTTCAGTGGTTCTTTCTTCCCCCATAATCTTTCTTCCTTGTTTCCCTAATAGGAAAGATCTGTTGTAATAATTATTCCTCATCAGTTTCCCAGGTTTATATATGCTTTCATAAGCATTATGTATTATTTTAAGGGAATGGTTTCCAAGACTACCTCCTAGACTCTAAGATCAGAACGGACCATCATGATCATCTAGTCTGACCTCCTGCATGTTGCAGGCCACAGAACAAGGCTAAACAAGCCAAGCTCTTTGAGTCTCTTCTCATAAGATAGGTTTTCCATTCCTGAGACCATCCTAGTAGACCTTCTTCACACCTCTTCCATCTTGAATTCATCTTTCTTAAACATGGGAGACCAGAATTGCACATAGTTTTCCAGATGAGGTCTCACCAGTGCCTTGTATAAGGGTACTAACACTTCCCTGTCCCTACTGGAAATATGATGCATCTTGATGCATCCTAGGATTGCATTAGACTTTTTTCACAGCTGCATCACATTGATGGAATTTAATGGACATGAAGGATTATTCAATACAATTCCTGAATAGGGTTACTTACTTAAGAGCCAGTATTCTGGGCTTTAGAATTCAAACAAACATACTCTTCGTTAATATCATACAGGTTCTAAAGAAAGTTTATTTATAAATGAATGAAATATACAGAAAGAAAATGATTAAAGGGTTAATATTTACTAACAGGTACTGGGTACTAATACAAACATCAGTTTGTAAGAGCCTCACTTAAATGAGTGATACAAAAAAAATTGGTGTTATTTATACCTCAAAGACTGTAGGTTTATGACCTCCCAAATATATATTAATAAAAGAGAGGTGACCACTTCTAAGGAAGCTAGCTAGCATGGTATCATCTGGGTGAAGAGTCTTAAAATGACACTATCACCAATTTATGGACAAAAAAAAATATAAAAATGATATAAAAACGGCTGGTGGGGAAAAATTAGCAATAAAATATACTCACTAATTATTCATCAGCAAAATTCAAAGTTCAAACTTATGATCAATTCCACTATCTCCAGTTTCTCCTCCACTAATTTTAAAACCAGACCAGTGATCATGCCAACAAAACATTTACACAGTAAGCCTCTTATATTAGGTTATAGATCAAACAGCTTATCTTTTGGAATTTACATTGACAGAAAAAAATCCTTTTAAGCTTATCAGGATGAAACCCATTTGAAACACAGATTACTTAAATAATATTTTATCTGAGGTTTGTATATTCATACATGCTACTCTCCTCAAATCACTTCAGAATTAGTGATCCTTCATCCTCTCCGCTATTGCTATGAACAGTTGAGTAGATCTGCAGAATGGTCTGGTACTTTGTATGTAGAAAGTCAGGGCCCCCCTAAGAGGCACTACACTCCTCTCTACTTGCATGAGATTTAGGATAGAAGACTGAAAGGAAGATTCACAATTCCACTGAATCAAGCAGACCACCTTTGTGGGAACAATGGATGTAGCCATAACTGGACTTTGTCGTTGAAGAAGACCATATATGAGGGCTCCGATGTGAGGGCTCGGATCTCTGAGACTCTTCTAACCAAGGTGATGGCCACTAGGAAGGCCACTTCCCAAGAGAGGTGTAACAATGAGCATGTTACTGGTGGCTCAAATAGAAGCCTAGTAAGTTCTGACAGGATGAGGTTCAGGTCCCTGGGGGGAGGGGAAGGAGGGACAACGACGACCTATAACTTGGGGGTACACCCTCTCTATGCCTTTGAAAAAAACAGATCACCATCTTGTGTGAATCTTGGGGTGGAAGGCAAAAATGGCCACCCGGTGAATCTTGACTGAATAGAAGGCTTGACTGTTTCAGCAGTAGGAGGTACTCTAATATGAGCTGCAGGAAGGACTAGAGGGTGAAATTTGCGGTTGGGAGCATGAGCACTGGATCATTAGACACAATTAAACCATCTGTATGGCTTCCTGGATATGTGGACACACTTTCAAGAGGTCAGAATAAGAAGTCACACACAATCCATTATCCCATGTTTGAACTCAATAATGATTCCAGATTGTCAAACAGCAGGCTCAAATGGAATTATTTAAATCAAAGGTTATCAAAGATTAGTGCAGTGCTATACAGAATACAGAAAAAAACAAACACCTCTGATGTACGACAAAGAACGGGCTCCTGTCTCTCCCATTCTGTAAATGGTGGGATGCCAGCAGTTTGACACTCCCCCCCATCAATTTTCAAAACCTCAGTACTTTTATATGGTCTGAGACAACAAAACTGCTTTTGGAAGGAAAACTACTTTTCCATGATTAAATTCACCATATGTTATTCAACATTTTTGTTTTACCTCACTGCTTACGGAATTTCCTTTATGGTATCTTTAGGTTACATGACTGATAAATTAAGGAAATTCTACTCTGGTCATTATTACTGACAGCCGGGACAACCGGCGGCTCTCACTGAGTTAACATTTTTAACGGATCCCCATTTCATCATTTCAGAAAACATCTGCAGTAACAATTGCTCCTTTTCAGACACCCAGTCTTGCTTATATTTCTATAGACATAATAGTTTGAGTGAGGGCTCTTTCCTAGACATCTGTTTCCCCAGATTTGGGCCAGCCATAATTAAGTACAGTACAATATGCAATCATATGAAATTCCTAAATATAGATCACTCAGAGATTATAAACCAACACTTTGGCCTTATTGTTTATATACACTCTTTGCTAATACTATAAAGATTCTGGGAGAATAATTAATATGAAAATAAATTTAATATACAAAAAGGAAAAGAGCTAAAATGGCTAATATTTACTAAAAGGTACTAATACCATCAGCTGACAAGCTAAGGTGCAGCTGAAATATCAACAATTATAGATACAAGCATTATGACTTTGGTTCATTCACAAAGGATCATGGGAGTCTGGTTCAACTGCTAACACCAATGATCACTGAACAACCTAAAAGTCATCCTAGGTGTAGCACTCTTCCCTTTACATTGCTTCTTTTGTTGCTGCTTACAAGACTGTAAGTACCAAAAGGAAGGATAGGACAAGGTTGGTCCCACCTCTGATAACAGAAATACCACCACACTTGTTGATTCCTCATGAAGCTGTTTCAACCTTAAAGACGGAGTGGTAGATCGCAACTTTTATTCATTTCACCCCACCGCCACAGGTCCAGTCTTCACAATGCATGGTAAAGCAGCAACTCCATACTGGACTGGACTTTTGCAGACAGGTGATGATATGAGCAAGAGTATCAAGGAACAATCACAGGTGATACTGTTTTTCACTGGGTCAGATGCATTAACAAGGAGGACTTCAGGCCATGCCTGAAGACTGTCTGACTTTTGACAAAAACATCCTCTGCCAGTTACCTGGATCAGCTGCCCAAAAGATAATCTGGATTCATATTTTTTTTTACCTCTTTCTCTGTCAGGTCATTATTACTGGTGATAGAGACTCATTTTGTCTTTGATAGCAGACATGACTGAAGAGTTAGAAGCTCAGTGGACTAAAATGGCTTGATAACTGACCAGCTGTGGGCTCTCCAGCAAGTCACTTCACCTCTCAGTGCCTCCATTTCCTCTTCCATGCATTGTCTGTCTTGTTTATTTATACTGAAAGCTCTTTTAGAGGCAGCCATGGTCACTCACTATGTGTTTATATAGTGCCTCATGCAACTGGGCCATGATTTCAGTTGCAATCTTTACATGTTACCATAATACAAAATAAATTTTAAAACAAACAAAATCCTGCTGAGACATATGGTAGAGTCAGCTGCCTCTTTGGGTAACAGCTGCAGCCAATACTAATGTTTGCTAGGTGTCTTTGTGGATTACTTTTCGTTTGACTCCAGAGTGTTTAAAAAAAAAAAAAAAAAAAAAAAAAAAAAAAAGATTCTGTTTTGTATCTCCTAACAAAACACAACAGTTGTTGAAATTGCCTTTAAATGACTGTTGCTGATAGATGCAAAGATCTTGGAGCTTCCTGGTAACTGGGATTGGAGAAAGCCACATCATTCTCCAACGCTGACAGGAGAGCAGTACCACGGATGCTATCTGGAGGGTGGCCCATCACCAGAGCACAACACACTGACCTCATATCCCCACGGATTTCCCTACAGAAGGGCAATTTCCAGTTGCCCTGTTAGGGCAGCTTTCAAGGTACAAAGGTGATAAAACACAGCCTGATAATCTGGTCTTTTCTCTGCCATGCTTGTGTTCTCTCTCACACATGCTCACTTACAACCACCACTTTCCTCCCACCCACCCCCGCACCTATCTTCACTCCACTTCCTGTCACTGATCATGATGCATCTTTTTCTTCATTTTTTATATCTCTTCCCTTTTGTCTAACATTCTCCCTCTAAATTTACCTCCCTCTAAATTTGTTCTTTACCTCTCCTCCTCTCTTTTTCCTCCCGCTGCTCCCTCTATCACCAAATCTCACTCACTTTTGCCAGTATAATAATGTTGGTTAGGAATGTGATTCTTTACAATCTTATACCACCAAAAAGTCCTACAGAAGATGCAGTTAAACCAGCAAAAAGTCCTTTTGCCAGCAAAGCTTATTTTGTTTGGGTAACTGGTATTAAAAAAAAAAAAAAAAACCCACAACACAGCCCCACATACACCCACCCCTCTTGCCAGTATCAGCTGTGCCTCCACTACCAGAGTGTGCTGTACAGCTCTACCTTCCTAGATGACAAAGCTTCATTCTCTAACTTCTCACTATCAATCAACTTCACTTCTATCTTTCCCTCTCATCTACCCATTCAGTCACCTCTGCCTTCAAAGGTCAGTTCCTAGAGTTGCCACCTGCCCAGGTTATCCCAGGATCATCCCTTTTTTTAGGTAGCTGTCCTAGGAAATCTGTAAGGGTGCTCAGTGCCAGCTGTTTTATGGGCTCAGGATCATCCCAGATATCTTTTTTTATTTGTATGTCAGAGGTGGCAAACCTATGGAACTGCTCCAGCCCTATGGTAAAATGGGTAGTGGCTGTGGACTGCTCTGGTCCTTGGCTCCCTTCTAGACAAAACAATAGTAGTTCCTCAAGATACCATAGACTATGTACACGCTCACGGCAGCAAATTTGCCACCGTCAAAACAATCTATCTGGATCAATTGAGCAGCAGTGAAGACAGAGCCAAGCCTGCATTTGCCCCCCCCCACCCACCCACAGGTACAGACCCTCCCCCTCCCCAAGGCAGCTGGGGGGGGCGGTGCCAGGACCCTTCCTGCATGGGGGGGCATGAAGTGTGGAGGCGCAAATGTAGGCTTGGCCCCCCAGCACCGGAGACCCTCCATATGCCACTGAACCTTTATTTGAATCAAAATGCATATCTTGCTGTCAAAACATAAAAGCAATAACTAGGTACAGATAAGCAGAAAAAGACAATGGCCAGTTATCTTCTCCTGGGCTGTAGACAGGTCATGGCGGATTTCTCCCATGGCGCTTCAGCTACCCCTTACATTCTAGCATTTTTATACTTATCCAAATTATATAACCCTCACTTTCCTTCCATCAGCATCAAGCATTGCATATCTTAGATAACTCATACAATACATTATTTTACATATATTACAAAACTAATGTAGACAGCAAAAGCTCTCTCCTCTCTTATTTGTTTATTTCCACTGATAGATGGCCTGGTCAGCATGCACAACCTGTAGGGACTTAATGTAAGGACTTCCCTGTTTTTTGCTTAGTAACCCTTTGACAATACATTGGGTATATCCATTGTACTGAAAACTTCCTCTTATCTATAAAAAGACTCTTCTGATCTCAGTCACTGTTTAGTTTCTTCCCTTTTCTGTTTCACCATATTTGATATTTAATATGTTTTGGATTCTGGAAAGAGCTTTTCTTCAAAGACATGTGTAGGGTGCACAAGATTATTGTAATGTGAGGACAGCTTAGCATGGTAAGACTAGGCCCTAAAAATCGGAAGCAGGCTTGATGAACCAAAGTAGGCCTCCCGAGGCCCAGATTTGGAAACACCCGTTTGTGGAAGCTGGATAGTCCCTTGAGGAAGTAACCTCGAGGCTTGGAAATACCCTCGGGATGGAAACAGAAGTTAGTCCAACCGCAGAACCAGTTTAAACCAGCTAAGGGTCAGATTTAGCAGTAAACAGTTAAACACAGTTTATTGAGGACTGGTCCCTAGCTAACTGTCATTAGGAGTAAGAGTAACAAGTGTTAAGGCCCAACCCCTCAATGGATTGAGATGTAAACAATGAGTTTATTGCTAGGATTGGGAAAAGGGGTATATTAGGGACCCTCAGGTGCCGCCCTACCTGGAGGCTCTCCATGGAGGTACTAGCGGATGCCTGGGCAGCTTGGCTCCCTGGCTGCGACTCGTTTATTAGGGTGGAGAATGGGCCTTCCCATCCTCTTTGTGGTAAGCACCTGATTCCTAACTGTTAGCAGCTTGCTATAGTCTAAGATTTGTAACTCGTAACTTGAAGTGCTGCTTGAATAAACTGCTTGTGTGGGCACTTCCTCGTTCGGCTGCTCTTTTCTCACCACCGAGATCTCACATCATGAACCCTCCGTCTCGGCGGAGTACAACATCAGAATAAGTATCGCACTGAGATTTGAATAATTACTGAGTTAGCCAAGTGTAATGTTCAGTATCATATCTTGGTGGCGGGATGGAGCAAACGGACAAAATGATTTCAAAATTAGCTTATTTATTATGTAAGATAATGAAGAAAAAAAGTTACCGCAAACCTTTTGCAGTAGCACACCAGAAGTTTCAGCACAAGGCCCAATATAAGAAGTAAAATACAGGCACAAATCAACCATAAGGGTAAGGAGTAGATTATGACACATAGGAGTGGGCATCTTTACCCCTGGGCAGCCTCATTAATGTCGCAGCAGTGCCACAGAATTTTTAGTACTATTGCCCATACCAGAGACAGTATGAAGAGGCTACTATCCACATTAAAGGTAAGGAGTAACAATTTGCAGGTGGATATATGCATCTTATACCACGGGAAAGTGCCCACATTCATTATTATTATTGTTATTATCGTTGGCTGAGCAGCAGCAGCAACACTTAGTAAACAGTGAGGTGAACCATAAAGCAAAGAAACCCACCAAGAGGATACCCACAGCAATATACTCCTGGGGGGCCCATTAATCTAGGAGAGGTAGACCTATCTAAGCGGGAAGGAGGGCGCTTACCAATACAAGAACGAGGAGACCCATGTTTCGTTCTGATAAGCGAGTGGCGACCAGGGAACCGTCCTGCCCGAGGCATCCGCTAGCGCTTCCGCGGATCCACGGGAGTCTCTCGGGAGGAGGGGGCTACCAGACCTTCTTATACCTTTTTGCTATCACTGGGGTCGGTGACGTGCATCTCAATCTCTACAGGGATTGGGCCTTATCTTATGTTCCATTAGTCTATTGGTGGTTAATTAGGGACTTCTTGGAATAAAAAGTGACATTAGTTGTTTACTTCAAAAAAATTTAATCATAGTGCTGATACTGCTTAATTTATTGCTAAAACGGTGATTATTCCGCTGACCAAGCATCAGCAGGTTTATATTTTCATCTCAGGATTTTCCAGGCTCCATGGCACTTCCTCTTTTGGGCCAAGGCTTGTCAGAGAACAGTGTCTGGGTCCTGCTCCCGAAAGGCCTAACTCTTGTTATATTTGCTGTAAAAGCTTAGCATTGCCTTTAGGGCCTTGCTCTTGTCAAGCTAAGCTGATTTTGCGTTAAAGTCTTGCGCACCCTAACACTAGGCTATAAAAATTCTCTGTCACAACTGATTCTATTTTTAAAAAAACTGGTACAGTATCTATGTCAGGCCCATTCCAGTAAGGAATACATAGATACAAACATGGACAAGTTGGATTAACAGGTTCAGTTAAATACAATAGCACCTAGAAGCCCTAGCCATGGACCAGGACCACACTGTATCCAGCACTGTGCAAACTGCATAAAGACAGTCCCTGCCCCAGAGATCTTACAATGTAGGGGCTTGTCTTTACTGCAACAGTTATCCTGAGTTAATGCAATCTGAGCTAGCCTAACTCAAGTGAGAGCAACCACACTTCAACACACTAGAGTTACACAAAGTGATTTGGTTAGCAGCACACATTGATTGAATGAACAGCTGATGAGTTGTCCAAACAAGTTGTTGCAACCCCACTGAGTTAGTAGCTCAAGCATCACATCACTTGAGTTTTATTACTAAACATTAATCTTTTATGATTCTTTTGTACACTTCTTCTGGTATTTGCTGTGCTTGCCAAGTCACCTGACAGCAGCTTCATCAGCAAAGGCCACCATGAAGTCTAGTTAGTTGACACTCATTGACAACATGTGCCATTGACTGATGGAGGAGACGCTGACAAAGTTCGTCATTGTGAAGACCGAAGTATAGAGGTTGGCTGCACGTATTCTTTAGCCAGTTGGGAATTTGCTCAGCAGTATCCTAAGCTTACATGACAGATCAAATCCCAATGGTCAAATGGTTGGATCACTAACAAGGAAACCATTCCAAACATCTTCAGCCAACCACCCATCACATCATAGGGTTGCTGCTGACAGATTCCAATCTGACAATTGAGATCACAATGGACGCCTTGTGTAAGTCATGCTCTGGGGTGACTGAAGATGTCCATGTACCGAGGATTTGGACATAGCTCTTCCAACAGTTTGGCTGTTGACTCTCCACAATGAACGTGGAGGAGCTATGTTGCTCAGAACTGGTAGCCATGAAACAGGAATGGGGCACCAAGAGCCTGATGATGCGCATGATCAAGTTCAATTCGACTTTGAACAATTTACTGTGACATGAACGACACCTTACATGGCCACAATATTCTACAGAGGAACAGCACAGTGTTAGAGGCCATGTGTGAATGGTATACTAAACTGTCATGATTCTTTGGTCAAAGAACAGAATCCTTATTGTACAGCACTTTGTTTTAAACTGAGCTAGTGTGTGATTAATGATGAGGAACGTGTGTGCTCTACCCTGCTCTTTACCATAATCTTGCTGATTTAGTACAGATGCCCAAAAAGGGCCCTTAGCAAAGTAACAAAGGATGTCCGTTACTACAAACAAGTGAGGTAATAAACAAAACAATATGACTTACATGGGGTACTTATGATCTAACTATTTTCAGTGCTGGAGAAGAGATATTTTATTTATGAATAATCCACTGAGTTATTAACGCAAAAAACTGCTGCTACAGATGTTCTTAATAATAATAATATTATTATTGTGTTAGAAATCCCTGTAGCTCATCAATCATGTAAACTGCATGGAGAATTACTTTAAGGATCATTTCTAATCCTAATGCATAAATTCTAATGCATAAATACAGAGATTATACTTGGACTAGCAAGGCTAGCTTCAGCCTAGTTTGCTTGACATGACGGTAATGTTGCTTTAGGTATTAAGCACACTTATTGCTTGTTATTAAGCAAACCAGCTTACACAGCTGTAGCTGTACCGAACTTCAGAACCTGCATGAGTATAGTTACCGCTTCTTTTAATTCCTTACTTTGCAGGGTGGATTGATTTAAATCAAAGCAATTTAAATCACCAATTTAAATGTCCCAACTGAAATCAACTTTTCCATTTGTACTTCAGTTATTTTCTAAAGAAAAGGTTCATTCTCATTGGTTGATGTAACCATTAAAACATGAGTATTTGCAACTACAAAGAACCTTTATGCTAGATTTGATACTTTTTTTTTATATCTAGGATGGTACACCATAACTATACATATTTATTTAAGCAATTATATAGCTCAATATTCTCAGATACTTATTAATTGTACATTTTTAGTATGGTAGAAAAAGGTGAATGACATATTGCTTATTTATAATTAACGTTTTGCTCATGATTTCTGTCAAGTTGCATGCAGTAGGACAGTAACTGGAATTTAATAAAACACAAAACAGCATATAAAATTTGTATGAAACGATATAACCTTACGTTTATTTATCCCAAAACAGTTATCAAAAGACATTTCACGTTTACAACTAAATGATTTATTAAACAGAGGTATTAACTGTAGTGAATTAAAACTAATTATTTCAGGTCAGACTAGGAATATGTCTAAGTGAAAGTGGCTGGAGGTTCAGTTCCTATTCGTTTAAATCTGTCTTATTTTCAAAAGTCTCCTAAGTTACTTAGGCAGACCTACTATGCCAGATATGTAAAACTTGACCTCAAAAGTTAGAAAATCCTCTGCCTTTACATAGAAAAGCAGCCTTTAACTCAACATTTTTGAGTGAGGCTCATAGATTCAGCATATTTATTTAAAATGTTCTAAGAGATTATAATAAATTTAGGCCTTAACATATGGTGCAATAAATTCAAATTACATTTTAAACAGGTTTATTTTTTAAAAAGACAGTTACCTTGTATCTGTTGTTCTTCAAGATGTGTTGCTCATGTCCGATCCATTCTAGGTGTGTGCACGCCTTTGTGCACGGTTACCAGAATTTTTTTCCGCTTCAGCAGTACCCATAGGCTCTGGCACGCCCTGGAGTCCCGCGCACATGCCGCGGTATATGAGGCGCCACCAGCCCTACGCCCTTTCAGTTCCTTCTTGCCGTCAACTCCGACAGCGGAGACAAGGAGTCTTGTCTTCGAGTGCTTGCTCACGTCAATTCCATTCTAGGTGACTCACAAGCAATACTTTGGAGGTGGGCCCAGAGTTACAGATGAGCCGCCTGCAGCACCGCTCTGCTGAAGCCAGCATCTTCCTGTGCCTGCGGGACAATGGCATTATGGGCCATAAAGGTGTGCACCGATGACCATGTGGCAGCTCTACAGATGTCCTGCACCGGCACCTACGCCAGAAAGGCCTCCGAAGATGCTTGAGCTCTGGTGGAGTGGGCTGTAACAACACCCCGGCAGAAGCACCCTCACCTGCTCGTAACAAAATTTGATGCAGGAAGTTATTCAGGAGGAAATGCGCTGGGCGGAGACAGGTAAGCCTTTCATCCTATCTGCCACTGCGACAAAGAGTTGCATAGTGTTCCAGAACGACTTAGTGCATTCAATGTAGAATGTTAATGCTCTCCTAACATCCAGCATGTGACACTTCCGTTCTTCCTCCGAGCCATATGGCTTGGGAAAAAACATTGGGAGAAATATATCTTGGTTACAAGGAAATTGGGACACTACATTGGTCAGGAAAGCGGGATGAATCCGCAACTGGACCTTATCCTTTTAGAAGGTTATATATGGTGGCTCTGAGGTAAATGCCCTAATCTCAGAGACCCTTCTCACTGAGGTAATCGATACCAGGAAGGATATCTTCCAAGAGAGAAACAGTAAGACAGGTAGCTAGAGGCTCAAAGGGTTCGGAAGCCTGTGAGCCGTGAGAGAACTAGGTTCAAATCCCAAGGAGGCACCGGGTCATAGACCTGAGGGTAGAGTCTCTCTATTCCTTTCAGGAACCTAACCATCATTGGATGGGAAAAAACTGATCTCCCATTCAATGGAGAGTGAAAAGCTGAGATAGCTGCCAGGTGAACCTTCAGTGAGGCCAAAGCTAGGCCTTGCAGCTTGAGGTGCAATAAGTACTCCAGGATAGCCTGGATCAATGATAACTCGAATGGAATTCCATGGGCCGTTGCCCAGCAGGAGAACCACTTCCACTTGGCCAGGTAAGTGGCCTGAGTGGAAGGCTTTCTGCTACCCAGCAGAATTTGCTGAACTTGTGATGAATGGGCCCGCTCATCCGGGTTCAGCCATGGAGTCTCCACGCCGTCAGATGCAGGAAGTCCAGATCCAGGTACAGCAAGTGGCCTTGGTCCTGGGAGAGGAAATTGTGCCACCAAGTCAACTCCAGCAGGGAGCAACTGACAGTTTCAGCAGCATGCTGAACCAATGCTGGCATGGCCTCGCCGGCATGACCAGGATAATATTCACCCTGTCCCTCTTGATTCTCAGGAGGGCCCTGTGCAGCATGGGCAGAAATGCATCCATCAGAACCGCTTTCCACTGTAAGAGAAAGGCATCGGATATCGAGCTCTCCTCAAGGCTGCGGAGAGGACAGAACTGCAGGCACTTCTTGTTTCATCTGGACGCAAACAAGTCCACTTGGGGAAAGCCCCACCTCTGGAAGATCATAGCAGCCATCCTTGGGTAGAGTGACCAACCATGGCGGGGTAAAAAAGATCTGCTGAGGCTGTCTGCTGTGTCGTTCCTGGAGCCTGGCAGGTGAGAGGCTATCAGGTGAAAATTGTGGCTCACTGCCAGACATACTGGTTCCCTGCAGAGGGCTGAGGAGCAGGCCCCCCGGCCTGTTGATGTAGTACATGGCCGCGGTGTTGTCCATCAGCACCCACACTACCTTTCCGCAATGAAAGAAAGGAACATCCCGCAAGCCAGACGTATCGCCCGCAGCTCCCTTACATTTCTGTGCATGCCTTGCTCCTCCCACGATTAAACTCCCTGCGTGTTGAGGTTGGGGCTGATATGGGCTCCTCACCCCAAATCTGAAGTATCCGACACCAGCGTGACCGAGGGGACATGCTCCTCAAATGGCACACCCTGCAGCACCAAGCGAGGGTCCCGCTATTCAAATCGCTTAGTGGGAACATAGTACTTTTTCTCTGCCCTTTTTGATGTCGGGGCCACAGACGATGGCATCTGCCATCAGGCTTTTGCCACTTTAAGCACCCCCTCGTGCACAGGCAGGGAGACCCGTGCCAGAGCTGCCGCTGCCAGCATGTTAAAGAGGCTGTCCGAGGCCTCCTTGAGCTCCTCTGCCTCCAAACCTAAATTTGAGGCCACCTTCTTGAGGAGCTCTGGGCCCCAAAATCATCCAAGGGCACCAATGACCCCTGACACAACTACCTCGTCCAGGGAGGACAAGGACTGGACTGGCACAGAGGGCAGTGGCATCCCCTCCTGCTTCCGGGGGGCCACTGGCAACGTTCCCTCCCGAGGGTCCGAGCCCTCTTCTGAGGCTGACTCACACGCTTCCTCCAGGGTCACTGGTGCTGATTGTACACCAGAGGACCTGTATGAGAGAGGACTTGGAGCCACTGGGATTCCCCAAGGTCCCCAATATGGCCACTGTGCCCTGGGGCAAACCAGGAGCTGCAGGGTCAGGGACTTGCTCCTAAGCCCTTGTGGGATGGCGGTGCCCCGAACGGGTAGCAGGATGCCTAACCTCCCTTGTGGAGACTGACTCGTTGCCCAACGACCATGGGGGGGCAGCAGTTGGCTCCTCTGTGGTGCAGTGCCGTAGGGTGGAGGAGCGATGTCCCGACCCCCAGGTACCATGGTGCTCAGAAGACCATCGCCTCGGCATCGAGAAGCACGATGACAATGACCAGCAGTGCCACTCCTTTGAGCGACGCTAGGCTACCAGGGAACTGTGCTCCGAGGAAGTGGACCAGTGCCACATCAAAGATTGGTGCCTAGGGACCGATGACTTGTGGTGGCACTTTCACTTTGGTGATGCCTCCATCTCCAGCTACCGAGCTCTGTGCTGTTCTGGCACGGGCAAACTCTTCGGTGCCGGGGAGCAGGAACAGCACCACTCCCTTCTGGGGAGTGCCTGCGCGAAGACAAGCAGGATGGGTGCCGTCCTCCAGAGTGCCAAGCTCTCACTGCCCAAGACCATGATCACTGCCACAAGGTTGGCGACCATCTGTGGTGGCGATGCCGCACCAAGGAGCACTCCGGAGACTGGGAGTGACCTCTCAGGGACCAGTGCCACAACGTTGACTCCCTGCGCAGTGACCTGGCTCTCCGAGACGGGCGCCTCTATTCTGGGGAGCGGTGCAGCCGTTGCAGGGGACTCATCGCAAGCTTCCCCCTGGAGACTATAGTCCTCTCCTTCAACAGGACGTTGGGCCAAGGAGAAGGCGGCAATGGCAAGGCCCTCAAGTTTCTCGCCGCTTTGAATGTCTCTGGCATCGATGGCACCGCTAGTTGAAGAGGTCCCCTTCCACTCCCTGGAGTCGGGGGTGGCTCTCTTATCGGGGTCGCACCTCTAGGCAGCGATCCCCCGTCTTGCCGACCCTCAGAGGGCTACTCCGGGATGGGCCCCATGCTCGACCTCGCTTCCTTAAACTTTTTTGGTGCAGGGGAGCAGCCTCTCTCTCCACGCACTGTTTCTTCTGCTTCTTCCTCGATGGTGAAGAGAAGGAAGTCCAGTGCCACAGCAGGGCCAGTGCCAACTGGGCACTTAGCCCCAATGCCATACTCAGCACCGAGGTGGAGCGTGCCGGTTCAGAGGACAGTCTCAGTGCTACCTCCATCAGCAAGGACTTCAGGTGGATTTTCCTCTCCTTCTGAGTTCACAGCCTGAAAACCTTGCAGACCTTACACTTGTCCTTCCTATGAGCTTCCCTCAAGCACGTTAGACAACTGTCATGGTGGTCACTAAGAAAGAAGGGCTTGCCGCAGGAAACTCAGGGCTTGAAGCCCAGAGACCGGGACATGCCCCGCTCCCAGTCAGGAGACCCAGCCAGGACTATGCCCAATCTAACTAGCAACTATTAACAACTACTTAACTAACAGGAACTAAAAACACACGATTAACTAACTACTGAAGGAACTGTTAAGTACTCATGAAGCAAGCAGAGCAGTTCCAACAACCATCATAGGAGGAAAGAAGGAACTGAGGGGGCTAGGACTGGTGGCGCCTCATATACCGTGGCATATGTACGGGACTCCAGTGGGTGCCAGCCCTACAGGTACTGCTGAAGGGAAAAAAATTCCGGTAACAGTGCATGAAGGCACACACTCACCTAGAATGGAATTGACATGAGCAAGCACTCAAAGAAGAACTTATTTAAATAACAAGGAGCTGTTGAAGGAGAGAGAGGAGGTTAGTGCAGTCAAGGTTTGGGGGCATTGGGCTGATCTGTAGATTGATGGACATGGGAGTTAGGGGCAGCAGAAAGGTGGCGGTGGGAGTAAGGGGTGGTGGAGCAGTGGGGGGTGGAATGCTTTGGGATGGTGTGGAATGGGGAATAAAGGGAGGTTTTAAGAGGGGCTTTATTGGGGAAATGAAGCTGGGGGGATGGTGAGCAGTGGCAGGGGAAGGTTTGAGGACAGATGGAGGGTTTTAGCAGGGTCATGTATCGAGGTGTTTACTTAGGGAGATGGGAGTTAATGTGGCAAGACAAGTTTTTGTGTGGTCTGGATTTATTTGGGGGGATAGGATATGGGGGTGTTTATTTGGGGATGGCGTAGCAGGGAGATGGTCTGATTTAAGCAGCGACTTGAGGGAGTTGTTTGGGAGCTGGCAGTGTGACAGATGGCAATTTCCTGCAATGTCTTGGACAAAAAAATAAAATTAAACTGTATTGAATACTTTAGGAGTCCATTGTATTAAAAATGCAAATGTGTATGTATGATTGTAAGATTATATGGAAATTCTTTATGAGGAAGACAAGACTAAATGCAGTATCTGGGAAATATCGTGAACTTGAAAAGACTATGCTAAATAACGTAACAGACAACTGATCTTTTGAGACTCAGCCAATAAACCTTTTGTCCACTGATCTCCGGTTACATGAAGACAGTTCAAAGACCCATACTGGATTCTCTAGGGATCAATAGACAAAGAGAGGCCTTCTGAATAACTCACCTGTGTTTAAGCTACCGCAAAATCTTTGTTCTGCTCCACCAAATGGATAATTCCTCTGGCCCACAGAGGGCCCAACCCTTAGGGAAGGACTGGAAGAATTTTAGCCTACTGAAGCCCATAACACTGTGTTCTTGTTCTAGGCAAAGGGAGTTATGAACTAGAAACCACAAGACACCCCTTTATGGGGTTATGAAGAAGAATGCCCTACCAGAGCCCATGCTGCAATTTGAGTGATCTTTGGTAATCTTAGTGTGTGTATTAGGTTCTTTTATTATTTTAATGTTTTCTCTGTACTGCTTTTAACTTAAGAATAAAATATGCTTGCTTAGAAAGAACTGTGTAGCAATTTATAAAAGGGACAGTTATCACTGTGTACCGTCTATGACAAGAGAAGCAAAGCAGGCCTGCTTAGCCAGACTGTCTTTTGCTGGGGATATCACAGTATTGTCAGGGAACTGTGCAGCCTGGAAATGCCACAGACAGAAGGGCAAAAGATGTGGCTCTCCACCTCAGAAAGGCGATAGCTTGAAAGCTGGAAGCCAGACAGTGGGTGCCTTTGCTGGACCTGTTATATTAATTTAGATGGAATATATGGGCCAAAACATGTTCATATAATATAAACCAGACTATAAAGGGGGAATACAGGCAGAGTTGCCTTGAACTGCAACAGGCAGTTTGGGGATCTATGGCTAGGTTCGGTGGGGAGGGGCAAGGATCTGTATGGCAGTGCTGCAGGCTGCATCTGGCTGTGGCTGTGCCTAGCTTCCTCCTCCACAGTCCCTTCCCCATCTCCTCTCCTCCCCCTCACATCAGTCCCAACTCTACTCAAGGTACCGGGGAGGTGCAGACTTGCTGCCACCACACCAGGGATGGGACTGGCTTGCTGGGCACTGGCTGCTCTAAGGGCAGATCCACTGCCCGCAGAACTATGCTGAGGCCCTGCAGACTCAAATTGCTGCCACTGCCCACCACTGGGGATTCTGTTTGTCCTTCTGGTGGGCAGCAAGGCAGATTAGCACTAACCTGAGCCACCTCTAGCCCTAGCTACCCACCACCAATACCCTTCAGATCCCTCCAACTAGCAGCATTTCCCAAGGTAACTGAGCAACAAACAAAAGAACAGTCATATTTGGTGACACCAATGGTCGATATCTTGTCTCTAACAGTGACCAGTGCCAGATGCTTCAGTTTAAATAGTGTTTCTTGTCTCTAACAGTGACCAGTGCCAGATGCTTCAGTTTAAATGATAAGAACCCATCCCATCATTCACTCCCTGCGTCCAACAACTGGAGGTATAGGGACATCCGAAGAATGGGGTTGCATCCCTGACCATCTTGGCTAATAGCCATTTATGGACCCATACTCCATGAACTTCAGGGAGAAGCACAAGACTCAAAGGGAACCAGTGGGAGAGAGACGGGGGGAAATTCTAAATTGCTAAATCTTTGCTTCTTCCTGGATTTCAAGTACTGGAGCAACACACCAGACTGCTCCAGCATCACTACACCCCTGCTTAAAAGTTGTGCCAGGGCCTATAACCTAATTATATGGCAAGAAACAGGTGGATACAGATAGCCAATAAGACAATATTGGTCAGCATGATAAGCAGTGTCTCGGCACAACAGCAGCCTAACCTTTGTCAAGTGTTTTTGTAGCTATCACAGCAAAGCAGTTTAGAGAAAATATTTGAAAGAGAACAATGAAGTTGCTCTGCTGGTGTTTATGGGTAGCTCCTCCCACATGTGAGGCACAGCATAGGAGAAAGCATGACAGTGCCAGTCTGAAAAACTTAAAAAATGGGTGGATGGAGGCTGCCATTGAAAGCTGATTTGAAATGGAAGTCAACCTTTCAATACTGAATGAAAGATGATACGCAGAGTGGGGAGGGGATATACTGTGAAGGGAAGTAACGTATGTTTGATGTGACAGAAAGGGGGAACCAATGGAGGGATGCCAGGGGAAGATTCTGGGATCTGCATACTTGAGCTCATATAGGTAAGTTAATCACTCAGGACTCAGTCTGTACTGTGGTGAATGTGTATATATCACAGGCAAAGTCTGGAAATTAGTTAACAGAAGTAATACCGGGGAAGGAGTGAATAAGAGAGGGTAAAGCAGCCTGCTAGTGGTATGTTTGCAAGCTCATGGAGGTTAAAGTTATAAATGTGGGTTTTAGGTTTAGTTCTCTTATTAATATGAGGTCAAATAATCAGGCTCAACTGGAATATATTAATCAAAGATTATTAGTCAAAGATTAAAACAGCACAAGACAGAAAGGAAGGTTGCACATAACCAGCCAGTTGTGGGGAAGGGGAAGGACACAGGAGGGAAGGAAGCTAGCAGCGTTGTTCTGTTCCAACTAGCTCCCAGAATTACAACTCATTATAAAGTGTGCGTTTGCCCCTCCCCAAAAAAGACCTACTGACCTGTGGATTTCTTTTCATGGTGTCTCATATTACACATTCAGATTTAATAAGACATGATTGTCAAATAAATAGAACTTCAGCTGAGTTGGTTAAATAAGACAATCAATAAATCATATCATTATACAGAATTTAGAAACAAAGACATTCATTACCAATATGAGACTGGAGAAGTGTGGGTGGGCATCACACTTCACCAATTAACTCCCAAAAATTAATTCCTTACATACTAGTTTAGAACTAAGAAAATATTTTAAAGGCCGTTTTTCCCCCCCGTCCCCAGGGATTGTTACCCCCCAAAAAACAGGTTTTGGGGGGCCCCAGAATGGCCTATCTATTACCCCCCTTAATCTGTCCTTCCTACAGTCTGGGACTCCAGGGTAGTTAATGAAATACTTGAAGGACATGGATACAGCTTCCGATATGATTGACTCAGGCAGTATTCTTTCCAAAACAAAAGCACCTTTTTATTAATGCAATTAATAATCCCTAACACACTAATAACCTAAAAACCTAAATAAAACACAAACCACTTATTGTAAGCATAAAACCATTTTATACTGCAATAATGTACAATTCAAATGATTTTAAATGAATGCGCTCTGTAACAGATGGCCAGTCTGTTACAGATCACTGGCACATATGCATCTTTATTAACCTACACATATACACTAATACTATACTATAATTATCACTAGCAGGCTTACACTGTCCATCTATTTCTGCTGTGCCTCTCCCTCGCTGTCAGCTTCAGTCAACTATCAGCTCAGCTCCACTCTCTCCCAATTGTTTCAACTCTTCCTGTAGCTCCTGACCTCTCCATCCCAATCTTCTCCCGACTGCTCTCTCTGCTCCTGAGGCCTGGTCTACAGTGCCATGCTGGGTCGACGCGAGACATGCTAGTTATGTAATGTAACTAGCGTATCTCACATTGACGTACTTATGTCTACGCAGCGCAGCATCTTCACCACGCTACATCAATGGAAGAGCATCTCCCAGCGACCCTGCCTTGTGCCTTTTGGGGAGGTGGACTAATTCAGTCGACGGGAGAGCGCTCTCCCATAGACTGAATGGGTCTACACAGACCCACTCAATTGATGCCGCTGCATCAATGCCTGCCGCCGTGGCAGTATAGATGTGCCCTGAGAGTCTATTTTTATACTGTCAGCTATGAGATCCTTATTGCACATGCTCACTGCCAGTTCTTCACCTCAGAGTTATGATCAGCTGATCGTTCACAGACTTGGCTTTCTGCGAATGCATTACCTCAGTCATCTTGGCTTTCTGCCAGTTTTATGTTTTTTACTCATCTGAAGCTCATCCAACTTTTCTCCTATTTTTGCACTTCACAAGTTCATCAAATATCATGTGACCTGTGGCTTCCAGTTATTGTCTACCACCCACATTGCTGTTATGTGTCAAATCATTTGTCTTTACTACTTTTGCAACCTTTACCTACATTTTGCCCATGGCCTATTTTCAGTGGCCATGTGACTTGCAGTGTCCAACAGCAAGTTACCTGCAGCTTCTAATGGTACAGCAAAAATCAAAGCCAAGGACACAAAATGGAGTCTGAGAAATTTCTCTGGTGTAAGAATGGCCTTACTGAAATTCTCTCTCATGCTTTGACCGTATTTAAACTTGCCTTATCAATAAGCCAATGACATCTGTAACTATTTTTATCACTACTGAGACAATCTATGCCCATAATCAGCTCTTAATGACTTAGTTATTAATTGATACATTGATTACAGAACACTTTGTTATAACAAATATTCCCTGCCTATCTCGTCAATTACAGTGCACATTTATGACAACCACCATCTTTTGTTAATTAGTCCTTTCTGAGCCTCTGGACTATGTCAGTAAGGTCAGGATAATGAGACTGGATAATAAAGTACAGTCCTACTACTGATAACAGGCGTTCATCACACAGTAGCTCAGTTTAAAGTACAGCACTGTTTTAGACACACTTTGGCCAACACTGCAAGTATTCTGGGATTTTTGGCCAAAGAATCGTGAGTTTAATACACAAAAAGAGTTATAAAAGAATATTTACTAACACTGGTTTACATAACTGATAAGCTGAAAACACCTATTTCAGAGATAAGATCAGCAGGGACCACTGTGATCATCTAGTCTACCACCTCCTGTATAGCAGAGGCCCAAAAAACTTCCCCAAAGTAATTCCTAGGTCTCATCTTTTTAAAAGAAGATTCAAACTTGATCTCCATTACTGACAATTTTTAGAATCCACCACGATCTTTTGTAAACTGTTCCAATGATTAGTTACACTCACCATTAAAAACGTACCCCTATTTCCACTCTGATTGACTAGCTTCAACTTTCAGCCATTGGATCGTGTTATATCTGTCTCTGCTAGATTGAAGACTCCATTATTAAACATTTGTTCCCCCTGTAGATTCGCACAGAGTGTAATCAAGTCATCCCTTAACTTTCTCTTTGTTAAGATGAATCAACAGCTACTAGCCAAGATGGGCAGGGATACAATGCCAAGTTTGGGGTGGCCCTTCATCTCGGACTGTCAGAAGGTGAAGATAGGGGAGGATCACACCAACTGCCCTTTTCTGCACACTCTCCCTGAAGCTCTGGTATTGGCCACTGACAGAAGTAACACCAGGGAAAGAATAGGCTAGATCAACCATTGGCCTGACCCAGGTTCTTAGAAGTTCTTATAGTCTTAAATAGACTGAGGTCTTTGAGTCTATCACTATAAGGCATACTTCCTAATCCTTTTATCATTCTGACCGCTCTTTTCTGAACCCTCTTCAATTTATCAACACCCTTAATAAAATAATGGATTGTTCAATCATAAAATATAACTGTACCTAGATCATAATGACAAAACATCTGTTAAGAGTAGTTCCTGATAAACTAAAAGCATCTCTCAATACATCATTACTTTATCAATTACAGGAAACAGCTACTCCCTCTTCAATCACAAGTAACCCCTTTCAGGCCATGTGGACACATTTCCCAACAGTCAACAGGTCAAAGGACACACAATCTATCACTGATAACATCGCTAAGGTCAAGTAAAATTCAGCTTATTGACAACACAATAGGGTCAGCTAAAGTTCATCTTAAATATAAATAATTATATACAAGGCATGGTGAGACTCCTGTTCACATACAAAGAATCAAAGGGTTATGGTAGTCATAAGTTACTATGGTGAGGTTGTTGTTTTTTTAAAGTCATCCCATGAGGCTGGCTAGAGTGGAGAAGCCTGACGTTAGCTCAATGGCCCAAAAAGAACAAGGTTGAAAGGGCTGAACAACATAATTCCTAAGACTCGCAATCTTCAGCATTCCAATAGCTTTCCTCCTCGGCTTTTATGTGTAGCGAGAACTTCCAATAACATGAAAGTAAATTTATGGAGCAATGGTTTTAGTGATGCTGTTTTTGTATTTCCTTTTTCCACTGTATGCTTTGGCCTTGCAAGTAGCATAAAATATGCTCTCAGTGCACTTCAGAGAATTCCAGCTCAGCACATCTGAGATACTAACAATTGATGTCCACTATGATGAAAGCTTTCTTCTTCTTTAGTCTTACAGACAGATTTGGTAGTTCAGTCAAACCACTCAGCTTCTGGGTGTCCCTCCTAGCCAAGCTAGAATTTTATGTCCTCACAGGATAACCTCAGATGCGCATTAAAGGCTGTAGGCCAAATCACGTGAGCAAGTCCTGAATGGATCATAGTAATGAAGGATATATGGAGATTGGCATATGGCACGAAAAAACTGACAACTTTAACCATTAAGTGCTCTTTTTATTTCCTTACGCCACCAAAGTTACCATCTTGAATTGAACATGAAAACAACTTTATGTTTTTCCTTGTGTTCAAATTAATTCTAATCTGCACTCTATTCTATAAAGGTTCTTATGTCTTGCTCACCACCTTTGTATCTAAACAGTGTGACCTGATGTGGAACAGGAATCTGAACTAGGGTCTGCCTTGTGAGTGCCCTGGGCTATTGCAGGTCTTTCTAGATCTCTTGGGTTGAAGCTGTTCAAATTCATATAATAGCTAATGGTGTGTTAGAGTAAAAGTGATATCTCCAAGACAAAACATGGAAGTCAAGTTTTAGAAATAGTGAAAATCTCAACACCATCTATTCGGAAGATGCTATGCATGCTAAATAGAAAGCTTTTCATTGTGTACGTGAAATTATCAAACAATACTGTTAGTGATTTGAGTTACCTTGTACTCGTGCCAACCTTGACTGTGGAATCCAACTAACAGTTCAATTGTTGTAACCTATTCTTTGTATATGCAGAATATGTCAGAAGCAAGATGCAGGTTGTGCTGCTGTTTGTCATATAGGAACTGTGTGCTAGATAGAGTAAATGCAGATGTCTTTATGGGCTACTGGTATCTGGAAGGCTGTGTCCAAGCTCCGGTGTTGGAATCATGCAGTTTACTTTAACAAGTACCATTCAAATATCTATGCACTCACAAGTTCTGAATACCAGGAAGAGCAAAGTGCCATTATTTCCATCTATACACACAAACGCGCCCGCACTGTTTATTGTTTAAGCTAACAACTAATCACTGCGCTTCCCTCATCCCTACAGCTACCTCCCCGGAACACCGTAATGAACAACGGCGGATGGCCCCTGGGAAATTTATATCCTTTGTGCGATCCCAGGGAGCCCATTTGAGCAGCAGCAGCTCAGCACGGGCTGGCACAGTGATTGTTTTGGGGGCATGGCTGGAGCTCAGGCACCGTCCCTCGGCACCAGTTAGAGAGAGCCGAGAGGCGCCGCTCCCTCCCGAGGCCCAGAGACAAAGCCGCCGCCAGGCCAGCGGCAGGAGCCGGCCCCGAGAACCGAGCCCTGCTCGGATCAGCTTCTCACAGGAAACAGCGAGGCCGGCTCCAAACGCGCCCGGGCAGCAGCCCTCTACCCCGGTCCGCCCGGGGCTCCGCAAGGGCGCAGGGGGCCGCTCGCCCCTGCTGGGGGCCGGAGGTCTCTGGCGCAGGCTGATGACCCGCAGCTCCCTCCCCTCGCGGCGCAGCGGCCCAGCCCGGCCCGGGCCCCCGCCTACCGCTGGGTCAGCGGGACTGACGCCCCCCCCCCGCGCTGTTACCCCCCCGGCGGGGCGGGGGCTCCTCTTGCCCGAGCCCCCCCTCCTAAACCCGACCGCCGCCTCTCCCGCGCGTTGTTCCCCGGCCGGCCACCGCCGTGCAGGTACCTGAGCATGCAGCGGGCTCGGAGAGGCGGGGCGGGCGGGCGGTCGATCCCCGTGCAGCGCAAGCGGCGGAACGAGGCGCGGCCAGCGGAGTTGGGGGGAGAAGGTTGGCGAATCCGTTAGTCCCCCGCGGAGAGCGCGAGCCTCCGCTGCACGCGTTGCTCCGCCCGGCTGGCTCGCGCTACCCCAGAACGGCCGCTACCAACCAGCGTGGAGCGAGCGATGCTGTGTGTGTGTGTGTGAAAACCAAGTGCCCCCGCCCGTCCCCGCTACCTGAACTCGCCCGCCCTCGGGGCGGGGGAAGAAACGCTCGCCTCAGGGGGCAGCAAGCGGCGCGGCCCTAGCGCCCCCCGGATTCCAACCGCTCTCCGAATCCGACCCCCTCCCCCTTAGAGCTTACAGGCGTCAGGGCAGGGCACCCGCGCTCTGCGGCTTGCGGTGGGGTGCGCGCTGCTGCTTCACCCAAACCCCAATCTGGGCGGCTGCAGCCGCGATGTGGGGGGAGCTGCTGAGCCAAACTTGCGTGGCAACCAGGGAAGCGGCTTTTGCAAGGAATTGGAAAATGTTCAGCAAAGAGGGTCCCCTGCAATTGGCCAGTTTATCAATGGAAACAAAAAAGTGCAAGAAAAAAAGTAGGGGGAGTGGTTCCTTTCTCCTCCCCCATGGGGGGTCGGTGTGCTGAAAATTCACACATTTGCAATCAAAACCAAACTGGGATAGTGTCATTTATTTATTTATTGGGTAAACAAGGGGCAAAGGCACTCAGTCCAGATTAGAATCAGAGTGTCCACTCTGGGAGTTACACCAGGGTGGAGGATGAAGGAACCAGAGTCCCATAGTGCTTTGAGCTAGACCAAAGGGGAAGGGGGAAAAATACTGTCTGAAAAAGCAATTTCCCTATAAGGAATGGAAATATACTAAAAGATTGCACAATTAGTTTTCACTAGCGGATGTATAATAAGTGTACAGTGCTTTATTGCTGTAACTACAAGCATGATTGAATAAGGTGTTTGTGTAACTAATGTAAGAAGGTAGCTAGTACTAAATAAGTGAAATATATTATAAATGCTTTGTAGTTGTGCTAAATTGTATCAGTTTGGACTGCACTGAAGCTGGATGGTTGTAATCTCTCAATGTGCAGAAAGTTTAGCAGAACCTGTCAGAAATTAAGATGTAATGTGTTGTGCTAGGTACAGAGCCATACCAGAAAAGACAGGATAAGACAGATGATTTTGTTGATGCTTAACCAATACTCCCTTTATACTAAGCTACAACTAGTGTGGGATATCTTTACATTTTGCTGACTTCTAGAAAAACTATATTCAAAACAAGATAACCTGGTAAGAACTGGTTTGTAAATCATGGGTAATGCATGGAAAGTTCCATCAGTCATAAACATAGATAGGCTTGCATACTTTTGAAGCAGACCTACAATGTGAGGTATTATGCTGCAAACTCCTTCCTTGAGAGGATAAGAGATTTTTTTCATAGTGTGCTGTCTTGTCTTTGACTAATAAAGCTGACAGAGCCTGGGTTTTTTGACAT
This sequence comes from Emydura macquarii macquarii, assembly GCF_026122565.2. Lineage (NCBI taxonomy): Eukaryota > Metazoa > Chordata > Testudines > Chelidae > Emydura > Emydura macquarii. Next base: position 7,551,681 of record NW_027133667.1, read on the forward strand.
CTCATCAAAAATCTAAGTCAAACCCTAAAACAGTGTAACTAGAGTCTATATGGTATGATTATACCAGCAAAATGTCCTTGTGTGGACAAGTCCTTTGCACTATATTTGGATACCCAAGTAGGTACAGCAGCAAAAAAATGCTCTTTGCCATCTGCAGCTGGCCAAAAGATTATAGCTGATCTTAATAAATGCAGACCTGGCCCTAGTGATCCACACAAATGTGACATCTAGGCTGGATTATTTCAAGTCTCTGTAATAGGAAGCAAGTCCCCTGCCTTGAGGAAGCTCCAGCAGTCATCTACTCAGGAACAATGGTTACACATCATCCCTTCATGCCACTTTCTGTACACAATTCAAGATTGCTCTCCTGGTTTTCTGACCCCTAGATGGAATAATGGGTCCAAGTCTCCCCCTGCAACCAGGACCTCCCATATCAGCTGCATTCTGTTGTAACAATGTTATTGTTGACCAATAGAGGGAGGCTTGTGACTGTGGGAGATTGGAGCTGAACCAAAAACATGGAATTTTGTTGAATTCAGATCCTAATATAAAACATCTCACTTCAACCAGACTTTCCACAATAGTACTCTCATTCATTTCAAAACAGCAAAAACTCTAAGCTCTCTTGCCTTTAGTAACATCCTCATTTAATTTCACTAATTCTCAAGTCATCATAATGTCTTCCACTTTAGGCTGGATCTGAATTTTTAATATAAACAAAACAAATCATAAACAAGCAAAAAAGTGTGAAAGCCTTTTCCCCACCACCCCTCTCCTTTTTTCAGGGTCACGTTTAAAAGCAGATAGCTATAAAGAGACACATAGGCCTTGTCTTCACTGGAAAAAAGGCATGTTTTAATATGTTAGTTAACATGTTAAAATCCTAGCATAGACAAGTTGTATTTTTAACATGAGTTGGTGAGTTAAACCTGAGAACCCTCACTAAAGTTGCCCTTTACCACTAAAGAGTTAATACAAATCTATGCTAGGGATTAATGTGTTAGCTAACACATTAACACGCCTTTTTTTTTGTGTAGACATGGCCTAATTATGGTGTGTTCAAAGCTAATATAAATCAGCAGTTAAAATAACTGACTCCAAACAATTGACAAACCTGGACTCTGTCTTCCTGAGCAGCATCTGCTGAAAAAAAGAAAAAACAGATGGAAACAGTTGTCTCTGCTTCTGATTGTTGTTTATGGGCTGGATGAAGGAAGCAGAGCTCTGGGAATTCAACTGAGAAATCTGTATCAGAGGTTATTTGGATTACTGAGCTCTTAGTTTTATAGAGGCCAGAGAAAGCTTCTAAACTGGCCATGACATCCTAGGAGTGAACAAAGTTTCTTTCGCAGGAATGTAAACTACCTCAGCAGAGGCCATCTAATTGAGCACATCCTTTCATGTGTTATCTCAGAACACAGAATAAACTTCTCCCCTAATGATAAAAAAAATAGCAGAGTAGCATGGCTGTTAAGCAAAGCCATTGTTTCACATGTACCTCATGAAAACAAAGTACTAAAACCCCTACATCCTCCTCAATACATATTATCACTCAATACATATGGGAAGCGCACTGCCATCAAATACTGTAATGCAAATCAGTACGAGAGAAGCAGGACGCTTTTGCCTCACCTACAATGGGCATTTAATCAAGTTAGCTGAACTGATTCTAAATGGTTTGTTGGGATGGTACTAAATTACTATGAATTACTGTGGCTGACATGAATTTGGTAAACCTGGGCAAATCTAAATTTGCTAGAGGGTTCTGGAAGCAGGGTCTCTTAGCATTAGATAAGTGTATGGAAAATTACCGAGAGTGCTGAAATTGCACTTGGACATTGACATGAACTATGTACCATGAATGTTTAATCAGGGGTCCTGTGTGTATTGCTGCAGATCTGGAAGACCTATGGTCATGGTCAGTCAATGGCCAGTTCACCTAGTATACATGCAGAAGATATGTAAATGCTGGACTTGGAACTAACTGACTTGGTTCAACTAACCCTGTAGGACAGCACAACATCAGGGGCCCAAGTTGATGGATGAGAAAGTAAATGTCAGCCAGCCTGTAGTCTATACCAGTTGTCCCTCCCAAAACTGATGAAAAAAACAAGTTATGAAATGCTAACAGGGTATATTTTGGGAACATGTGATCCCTTTAAAAAAAAGAGTATAAGAATTGGGGAATAGCATACGTTTCACACACACGCACGCACACCAATTAACATCCAAAGAGGCTTGTAATGTAAGGTGGAAAAGCCCAGGGTAGCCAACACCCTGCTACAAGGGACTTTTGAGCCAGAGGGTTTCAGGGTAGCCAACACCTGCCCTGGGGAACTGTTGTACTATTGTACAGACCAAGAAGAAGAAAAGCGGCCTCCATCTAGAACTGGTACAGTAGCTACATCCGCTTTGTTTGCCTATCAGGATTCTGTGTAGGGCCAGCATAGTTACTGAGGGTTTATGCTTGGGGAATTGAGGCTTATTAGGAAGAAGTATTGTATAACATTTTGCTGCCTGTCTGTGATTCTTTCAAATAAACAGCTTTACATTAACAAAAATTGAATCAAGGTTTTCACTGACATTAATACTGTAAATTCTGCCAAGCTGTGGGCCAATAAAAGATCCAGCCCTTCATGTCTTACAAAAGGTTTAAGAGTTTTAACATGAATTGACTGAACAATTTAGTCTGGGCTACACTGCATTTATTTGTCTAAGGTATTTATCTGGTCCCCATCACTGTAGTATCTGAATACCTCACAATCTTTAATGTATGTATCCTCAATACCCCTGTGAGGTAGGTAAGTACTATTTTACAGATGGGGAACTCAGGCACAGAGAGGTTAGCTGACTTGTCCAAGGTCACACAGGAACTTGTGGTGGAGCAGGAACTTGAACCCAAGTTTTTGGCTAGCACCCAAACCAATGAATCATCCTCTCTCCCCTAATCCATCTTCTGTAAACCCACTATAATTTTTTTAAACCCAGGTTAGAACACATTCAGTTTAAAACACATAGTTAAAACATACTCATCTAAATCAAAGGCTCAATGTAGTCAAGATCTCAGGAAGGAGTGATCAAAGAAAGTATAGGAAAAAACAGAATTATAACCATGAAGAGTAAGATTAAAAGAGGAAACCAACTACAGAGAGGAAACTATAAAATATCAGTTTGGGGGAGTTAAGGAAATTATTGGCTCTAGTCTAGTTTATCAATCCAAGGGATTGATGACTCAGAGCCTTTCATCTTTAGATTGCCAGTTAATATATAACCTAGGGTAGTTAAAGAAAGCTGCTACCATATCATGTTTTGTGGCCTGTGTGCAATGAGTTTGGTGGTCTGAGTCCAGTTCTGTTTCACAGTAGTGAGTGTAGCACAATTTGGAATTTTTTTGGTACTTGTAGCCTCAGCGGATAAAGCAAGGATTAAATGGGCATGGAGAATTCACTATGCTCTTTCGATTAGAGGTGATTGCTACAACAGTTGCACACTGTGGGAAAATTTATGAGGATGCTACATGTGCTGTATCTGTTCTTCGGACAGAAAACTTCAGCCTTTAGATCTGACACGCTGATACATTTGCTGAATACTAAATTCACACACAAATAAAAAACTTCACAAAGTAAAGAAAATGAAAAGTAGCCTTACAAGGTGATTAGATTTAATTGTTTAACAACATTGCCCCAACTTTGATTTAAAAAAACAAAAACAAAAAAAAAAACCAACCATGTTTCCTGATAAGAGACTAGGGAAAAAATTCTCACAGGCTGAGCATACTCAGCAGAAGCCCTCAACTATGGAACTTCTTTCCATCAGAGATCAGGATGAGCCCCCATCTCACCCATTTTAAGAGATTCAGCACCAGACACATCTCTGTAGATCTTCCCTTTACCTGAGCTATAGTAGGTTGTCAATTTCCACCTGGTAGAAAATCACTAGGTATTAAAGCCATTTGGGATAACAATGAAAGGAGGGTAGGGTAGAGAATGTTTTTGCTTTTAGAGCAGAATCAGTGTGATCCTCATTTCATTATATGCCACACCTAGATACTAGAATGATTTCTATGCTAGAATGAATTAATTATATTAGATCATCAAAGAGATAAAAATGGAAACCTGATTTGAATGGGAACAAAAAGATGAATTTTCTACCATACTAGGAAAGAAGCAGGATAAAGCTTTTGAGACTGGCCACTTAAGACAAGAAGGGTAGAAACAGGCTAATTTATTATACAGTTCTCAGTACCTGTTGGGTGGAGCAGGTCTCCTAAATAAACATAGCTAACACTGAAAGCAATTAATCTGTCTGTTTCATTTGCAAGACTAGTTGCATTTAAAAGGGAACAATTTGCAACATTCAGCCATTCAGAAACCTGTCTCCAGCCAGACAATAGTGGGACCAAATGTGTTTACCCCCATCCCATCCAATACAACTCAACAAGATGTATCTTCATTGCCTGCAAAAACTATTTCAGGCAGCAAAGACAATATCAGCTATAGTTAAGGCACTTTAATTAAAACAATGGTTTTATATTTTTCTTTCCCTCTGGTTCCCCATCAGGCTTTTCACATACCTCAAAGTGAGGTTGTGCCATCTAAGGACCCAATCATGTCCATGTGCTTAATTTACTAATGTGAGCAATCCTATTCCTGGTAGCAAAAGTTAAGTATATGCATAAGGATTTATCTTCACCACAGAGTTAACCCCAGGCTCTTACTGGTGTTCCCTAACCTGGTTCCCATCCATGCACAAAAACCTCTCACCCAAGTATGTGGTGCTTTATTCCCTGAGCTAGCTGCCCTGTCTTTAGGTAGAGGCTAAAACCAGAGAGCTGCTTACACTTGGACTGATAACATGCCCACTTTCCAGTCTTGCAGGCCAGACCACTTGAGTGCTGATAGTCATCCAACACCTTCCCACAATTCCCCGTGTGCCCAGAAGAACAGTTAAGTTCTCCTACAATTTCACTGGGAAAGAATCATAGAACAGTTCAAGTCAAAACATCAAGAATCACAGGAGATGATCCCAGAAGTCCTATCACCTCACACAAGTGAGTACAGCCCACTGTAGACACATTTAAGAATGGCTTTGCAGTGTGATTGCTCACAGCTGAGCTAGGCCAAGCCAGGTGCTGATCACCTCCCTTTATCTTTCTTTGTTTCCCCAAATAGGAGAAATGTTAATCAGTTCTAAACATTTAGACTCTTATCCTGCAAAAATTCCTGGGAGTGGCCCCACTGGATAACTCGTGCTTGTATTTAAAACTATCCCTAACTGTTTGCAGGATTGGGCCTTATTAGTTTATATTAAACTCTAACCAGATAAGCCTTAGTCTCATCATCAATATGTAAAAAGGGGTCTATACCCTTAATATTTTACCACAATCTTAAGAGAAATCCTGAAGTGCAAACCTCACATGGGCTCGGAAAGGTTAAGGGAACCTGAAAGTGTTAGTCACCTCACTGATTACACCTGGGGAGGGTGTGGTCAGCGTGAAAAGGATGGATTTAAAAGAGAAGATAGGTGAGTTGAGAAAAAATATGGGGGAGTTCCTGCTCTCTGAAAAGCACCCTGAATGAAGGCTGAGAATCACATGGGAGAAAACTAGATAGACTGCTTCCAGCTAGGGTGAGCTGAAAGCCAGATGGGAAGCGGGAACCTTGATGAGAGTCAGCCAGCCTGACAAAGTGGGACTACAGCAGCACCAGAGAAGTGGAGTTGTTTGAGACAGAGGAGGTTATGATGCAGGGGGAAGACTATCACAGCTGAGGTGTGCCTGTGAGAATGAGGTGGCTAACCCCAATGGAAGATTCAGTTGTTGCTGTGCTTCTGTGGGAGATGTTAAAAGACTCTGGGGCCCCAGCAAGGAGCAGACCCCTGAATGTGACTTGTCTGGAGAGTCAGGCCATTCCTATGGCTGGAATAGGCCAAGGAACACAAGAGGGAAACAGAGGCACAGTTGGGTGTAGAGAAATATGGTGTTTAAGAAGGTATTGCCTTCAGTGGAGAGCGAGCAGCAACCAGAGAAAGGAGCAGGGCCCTTGCAATGAGAAGGAAAAGGAGCAGGGGTTCCATGGCACCTATGCCATGGAGACTAGTGAGAGAGTTCCATGTGGGAAACTGTTCGTTAAATTGGAGAATATGGGGATTAATATGAGACTTGAAAGGGGGAGTAAGAAATCCCTAAAAGGGAGACTATACTGGGTTTTGCTGAAAGGTGAACTCTCAAGCTGGAAAGAGGTTGTTACCCCAAAAACAGATATACAATATCTACTGCCCCCTCCTTTACCAAAGGTTCCCTCTAGACTAGCCCACCTATCTATATTCTGTTTCTATGAGGTAAAAGGGGTCCATTCCCTGATGAAATACTTGTTTACCAGGTGTTCCCCTTTTGTGAGCTCCCCAGAACAGCTTGGACCTGTTATGCCTGGAGGGCACAGATACAGCCCTCTGATAAAATGATTGACACACACGCAGTGTTCTTCCAAAACAAAGCGCCTCTTTATTTGTGCAGATAATAGCTTCTAATACAGTAGCAATCTGAACACAAATAATCTAATCACCAATCCCTTGAAGCATAAATACAAGTTAAAGTATCTCAAGTATAATGTCATACAGTTAGAATAGGGCTAAATGGCTGCATTCTGCAGTCACTGTCAGCACTTTTTATACAATCTAAACTTTATACATTAACACACACACACTTATTAATTCAGACACATACATGTATACTCACTAACAACTATTAAGCAGGCTTACTCTCTCTGCTGGCTTCTTTACTTCTGCTGTCTGGGTTCCTTCTGATCTGTCACAGCTGCTGCTGCTCATACTGTAGCTGCTGAGATTGCTGTCATGGCTTTTTATATTCTCTGTCTGATCCAGATCTCTGCTAGACTACCTAATGATCTCTTCTCTTGTACTGACCTTCTTCTCTTGTTCCTGACTTCTCAACCTTTGCCTGCTGACTGTCCTTTATACAGTTTTGCCAGCCACCAGACCCTTTCTGAGCATGCTTGCATTCTGATCATTCCAATCATTCTATTGGCTACTTTTCAACCCTTTCTTTATCCTCCAATCAGAATTGTTGGAACCATAACTGTCAATCATTGTGGTATTATGGTCTCTAACCTTTAGCCTCTATATTCACTCCATTTATGCTTAACTGACCTACTTAGGCAACCTTTAGCCCACATTCCTACTGAGCATGTTCCACTTTTTACTTGGATGCATGCCAACATTCCACACATACCAAACTATGAACAATTACCTCATCCTTATTGTATGTATCCAATTATCAGTTTATTTACCTTAGTGCTATGGTATGCTGTTAGCAATTTATTTCTTTGTTATTTCAACTAATGTTTTCCCTATTTTCAGCTAATGGTGGCAAAATAATGCTTTTGGTGCTGTGCTTAAGAAAAAATAGAATTGTTTTAAAATCTTCAGTATCTGTTACTAGTGGAGTTATTCAAGAATTTGTCTTGGAACCAGTCTTATTTACAATTTTCACTAGTGACCATGGCACAAAAAGTGTGAGTGTGCTAATAAAATTTGCAGATGACACAAAGTAGGGAGGTATTGCCAATACAAAGGAGGACCGGAATATCAAGCAAGAAGATCTGGACAAGCTTGAAAACTGGAGTAATAGAAATGGGATGAAATTTAATAGTTCAAAGTGCAAGATTATGCACTTGAGGCTAACAAGAAGAATTTTTGCTATCAGCTGGGGACTTATCAGTTGGAAGTGAGGGAGGAGGAGAAAGACTTGGGAGTATTGATTGGTCATAGGATGATTATGAGCTTTGATGCAGCAGTGAAAAAGACTAATGCAGTCCTAGGATGCATCTGGTAAGATATTTCCAGCAGAGAAAGTGAAGTATTAATACTGTTTATACAAGGCACTGATGAGACCTCATCTGAAATACTGTGTGCCGTTCTGGTCTCCCATATTTAAGAAAAATGAATTCAAACTGTAATATGTGCAGAGAAGGGCTACTAGGATGATCCAAGGAATGGAAAGCCCTCCTTATGAAAGGACACTCCAGGAACTTGGCTTGTTTAGCCTAACCAAGAGAAAGCTGAGAGGAGATATGATTGCTCTCTCTAAATACTTCAAAGGGATAAATACCAGGGAGAGAGAGGAGTTAAGTTAAGCAACAAAGTGGACATAAGAATAAATGGATATACACTGATCATCACAAATTTACACTTGAAATTAGACGAAGGTTTCTAACCATCAGAGGAGTGAAGTTCTGGTACAGGCTTCCACTGACAGCAGTCAGGGCAAAAAACCTAACTTGTTTCAAGACTGAACTTGATAAGTTTATGGAGGGGATGGAATAATGAGGCTGCCTACAATGGCCCGTAGCCAATCTGCGAGTGCTAGTAGCAAATATCTCTAGTGGCCGGTGATGAGACACTAGATGGGGAGGGCTCTGAGTTAGTACAACAAATTCTTTCCCAGATGTCTGGCTGGTGGGTCTTGCCCAAATGCTCAGGGTCTAATTGATAGCCATATTGGGGTCGGGAAGGAATTTTCCCCAAGTCAGACTGGCAAAACCCCTGGGGTATTTTGTCTTCCTCTGCAGCATGGGTCATGGGTCACTTGCAGGTTTAAACTAGTGTAAATGGTGAATTCTCTGTAACTTGAAGTCTTTAAACCATGATTTGAGGACTTCAGTAACTCAGAGTTCATGGGTCTATTACAGGAGTGGGTGGGTGAAGTTCTGTATCTTGCAATGTGCAGGACGTCAGATTAGATGATAATGATGGTCCCTTCTGGCCTTAAAGTCTAAGTGTGAGTTTGCCTATGGAAATTACATTGGGAAAAAGCTCCACTACATGACACCTGGAAGGTTTCCAATAGTTCCAATTTTTCCTAGTTAATTTTGTAACCAGATATTGCTCTGAATTTTTGAATTAGTGAAAAAAAAGGGTTGGAATAGTAGTTTCTGGTCTGGATATATACAAAAGGGTCTCATCTGCATATAACATCATTTTATGCTCCCTGGAACCAAGTTGTATGCTTCAGATATCTGGATAGCTATTGCCAGAGGCTCAAGAGCCAAATGAAAAGGTTATGGATAAAGTGGACACCCTTGCCGAGTGTTACACAAGGCTGGTATAAGCAATCAGTGGCCATTTATCAATGAGACATAGTAACACCTGATTTGCAGACTGATAATGCAATTTAATGAGAACAGTATCACTATAGCTAATACAATATTAATATAATACTATTACAATGTTATACCTGCAAAACCTATAGAGATAAGTTCTCACCCAATAGGCTGTGCACAGGAGTGTTCTTCGGGAAACTTTGTCAGATGGCTAGTCTGGCAGAATTCCTGCTGGATTCAGCTGGCAGAATGCACACCTGACACCCCAAGTATACTATTTTTATAGTCCATTTGTACACAACCACCATGGCTGGTACACAGCAGCTGACGACATCTCATGGCTATTCCTTATGGGTATTCCACATACTTTTCTTCTACTTATCTACGTCGGTCTTTAATTATTTACTATGATTTACATAATTATTTGATAGTATAAATAATTATCATAAAAACAAACAAAAGAACATTCTCTCTCAGACTAAAACTATTATGCTATCATATTACTCATGTTCAGACTCAAGGTTGCATTTCCTAAATGGTTTTTCCTTTTGATTTAGGCAGCTGGTTTGTGAGAATGTAAGTGGTTAATAGTTAAAAGGCTGCAGCCTACAGGCCACAAAATGTGGTCAGTGCTGCAGGACAAAACCAGGCCCACAGCCTACACCAAGTGCCCTGGAAGAGGCAGAAGGTATCGGAGGTCACATTGTTGGTTGTAAAGCAAGAGACTGGATGAGAATATAACAGTTGGATCCAGAAACTAAACAATTCCAAATACAAATTTTTGTAGGACATAAACATACACCTCCACCCAAGCCTTTACTGAATCTAAGGCTAATATAAGGCTTGTGGTTGGGGGTCATCGTATTTCACTGCTCCAATATCAATAAACTGTTAACATTTATCAGAGCCATGATGGCCTCTGGGAAAATCAACTTGATTTGGATGTACGATAGACCCCAAAAATCTTCTCTTATCTCATCACCAGAACTCTTGACAATATTTTGACATCACTATTAATAAATGAAGTTGGCCTACAATTGGAACATACTGTGGCATCTCTTCCTGATTATGAATAATTTATATTAGGGCTTCCCTCAACATAGCATATAGAATTTAGCAAGGAAACCATCTGCCCACTTTCATACTCTTAATTGCCTCAGTTAATTCATCCTCTGTTAGGGATGCATCAAGGTTTCTGTGCTAGGCTGCAGTAATTTGTGGTAATGTAATATTTTTGAAAATTGATCCAAAACATCTATGGAGGGATAAGTATCCAATTTATACAGATCTCTATAGAAATTAGAGAACTCCTGATAAATTTTGTACAACACCTAAATATATTAATCATGGATGGCCATGATTCTACATGCAGAGGGCTTTTGTCTTAGTATAGTAGAGTTAGTATGTCAGCAATTTGCCAGCTTTTTCACCAAATTCACAGAAGTCTTGCTTGAGTCAAAATAGGGTGAATGGAACCTGTGCTGAGTGCAGCTTATTGAGTTCATATCTACAATTAATCAAGGATGGCAGCAAATCTGGAGAATGGGCTGTGACATAAGACAAATCAGGCTCTTACTTTTTTCTCAAGAGCTGTCATATTTTCTTTCTTCTGGGCAGATGAAAAACTTTATTCTCCCCCTCAAGTAGGCCGTGAGTGTCTCCCCACAATAGCCAGCTAGAAGATGTTTAAGGTTCATTTGTCTCTAGGAATAGGAGACAATTTTCAATACAAAATTTGAAATGGGGATCTAATAAAAGTGAAGAATTAAATCTCCATCTACCTGGCTGCTTCTCACCTGAGTGTTGCTATATGAAGAATTCTAGAGGCATGATCAAAGACAGCAATTGCATTAATAGAGTCAGTTACAGAATAAGCCAAGTCCCTCAAGATCAAAAAGAAATCTGTATGGGAATAGGACCCATACACCTGAGAAAAATACAAACAGTCCCTACGTGTAGGCCCCAGCACTGTGATGTAGGCCAGAACTAGAGCAGGCCCAGACCATGGATACATATTTGAAGCTTAAGGGTTAATCCTCACACTGAGAGAATAAAACTAGGCATTATAGATAGGGATGTTCCGGACACATTGATTGTTTGTTCATGCCACCCCAAGCTGCACTATGATAATTGACTGTAGTGCACGCAAGAATATTGTGACACGAATGCAGTATAGTGGCCAGGGCTAGGCCTGAAGTTAGCATAAGTGACAGTAGCTAAGCCCAAAGTGGCCTAGCTATGAACCCGAGCTAAAAGTGGAAATAAGCTAACCGCAAAACCGGCTGAAAGCAGCTTGAAGGCAGTTAAAGTAGTAAACAACCTCTATATGTGGTAAAGATGTATGCATATACTATAAAAGGAATAGGAATCATGCATGATAGTGGGAGAGGGAAGTAATAGCTGATTGGTTATCTTCTGATCCGCTAACAGATTGGCTATTGACCTTTGTTTTTCCTTGCACTATTGGTGTGCTTTTGGCACCCAATCAGGATAAGGGAGTGGGCTTTATCAGGACTGGGGTAACACGCTGAAGTTGGAAGTCTCACAAGGCCTGTGGAGGATCCAGCAGGGGCTGCATGTTAGGTCCGCTTCTGGTGCGGCTCGCTTACAGGGAGAGATGGGCTTCCCCTCCCTAGTTGTAAGTATGACAGATTGTAAGTGCCTGAATTGCATTGCTTGCAGCTTAAATAAACAGCTTTTTGTAGGCACTGGCTTGTCCACCCACCTCCTTCTCACCACTGAGATCTCAAAGCACAAACCCTCCGTCTTGGCGGAGTACATTGACTGCTTGAATATATGAGTGGGAACATCCTGACTAAACATTTTATGATTTAACATTTCCTGCTGCTATTAAAATTTAATAGGGAAAGGCTGAAATGGACGGGTAGCAAGACACTCAGATTCTTTTATGAGGACTCTGAGATTGATGGGAAAGAATACCTCAGGTTGAATCAATGAATAGTTTTATTAATGATTACAAGCAACAAGACAATTGACAAGACTTCTTGCAAGCAAATAGTTATACAATTAACATTTACACTTATTCATTACTATTTATGGTACCTTATCTATTACCTATCCTTATCCTAAAAGCATTCTTTTTTAGCAATTGCCTAGGGGAGACGTGCTCCACAGATCTCAATTAAATCCCCCCGATTCCCTGAGTCCATAGACTCCTGAACTATCCGGATACTATACTCACGGCCAGACTCTGCCTCAACCTCTGGTCTGGGTCCTTGCTTCAAAACTCTCGTCCTCAACAGGTGGTCACTGGAGCTTGCAAGCTTCTTAGGGTTGGTGTCCGATAGACTCAAGAGTAGACACCCCCTCTTGAGCTGGGCTGCAGTCCACTGAACCTCTGTCTGCTCTGAGTATTTATTTACTTTTCCGACACTCTGTGGTCAAACATTTCACGTGGGTTTTGACTGTCTTGCAGAAGTCTGCCTAAGCGCATCCAGCGATCTGTGGGTGCTCACCTCCGGCAGATGAACTGTCGATGAGCACATCTTACGGTTGAACATATTTCTGTGGTTCCGGTTTAGCTCTACCTCTGGCAGATGGCCTGCGGTTGAGCGTATTCCTGGCATTACTTGTTGTAAGTTCCTTATACTATCTTGGCCTGTCGTAATTTTCCTATGCCGTGTGGTTAACTGTTATAAGTTCCCTGTGCACGTTGGTCAATTATATTTTGCTAGGCCTTGCATTTCATTAGGCCTGCTGTCCAATTTTAATGATATCACGCATTTATGATACATTGGGATTCTGTTTGTGAAGATCTTCGTATGAATGTTTGGGAATATCCTGAAATCTAATTGTGATAATTTACAAGTGAAGTAACGTGCCCAATGTGTATCAGGAATGTGGTTGATGTGTAAATCACAGGGCAATGAGAGGGCAAATAAGGGAGGGAGAGAAGATGCTTTTGTTTAAAGAACTTTTACAATCTAGATGGCCGAAGATCAAGATAACTCCAGAAAACAGGGGAGTTAACACCCAAGGACAGGAACAAGACAAAGTGTGAAACAGGAATGAAAGAACAATGGGAAAGCTGTCACACGATATCAAACGTAATTGACGATTACATCAAACAAGGAGACTATCTGACATGACAAAATCCATAGACCTGAATGGGGATGGATAAATATAAAAATGGGGTGAAGGAACCTGGACTTTGGGCTCGTTCTGCAAACCCCAAGGAGCATCGTGTCGCAGCCTCTTCGAAGTATGTCTCATGCAAAAGCTCTGTCTGCCTTTGCTTTCATAATGAATATGCTTTTTTCTTTTTAACTGGAGTGTTAAGACTCTACTTTCCAGGAAATAAAATTAAAATTCAGGACCATTTGGCTGTGGTAAGAATTATTTTTGTATATATAGTCCTACTAATGAAGGTGATGGAATGGTTGTGTCATTTGCTCTATTACATCCCATCCAACATCCCACACAAACACCCATGTCGGGGAGGGAGGGAGTCTATGGATGAAATGTCTCGGATGTTTATTCCACAGATTTTTGGATTACCTTGCCAAATGCTTGCTAAAAGGGTGCGCTATCAGTATAGGGCCGTAGACTGAACACAACCTAGTGGTTGTCAATCATGGTGTGTGACCTTTGTGGATCTGCACATGTGCAGAAGAGACTCCTGGCCTGAAGAGCATGCGTCTCAAAGTCCTGTTATAGTTACAATTCATGTGAAGGGTACGATCCTTACTCTGCCCAGCAGAGGTTCCTGATTTGTTAATCTGTTTACCTATCAATAACTCCCTCGTGTGCTTTATTGATTGGTCAATTGTCAATGTCAAAGAACTGATAACTGTAAGCCAGATAATATATATACTGTTATCTGCTAGCTAGGTTGCCCCACTGTGACTTTGCCTGACCAACACAGTTCCAGTGTTTATGATTTCATTGCTATAATAAAAGCTATTGTTTGAATACTTACCAAAAACTCTGGAATTGGATATCTTGAACCAGGCAGGTAACAGAAGGAACCCTCAAAGGAGCACTAGTGCCTGGGAAGGGGAAGGCCTACTAGTGCCCAATGCTTGCCAGACTTCCAGGGAAAGGGAGAGGGAAGAGCACTAAAAGATAAGTCAAAGCAAAAACATGAAAACTCATAAACATATATAACAACTTAATACCAAGCATAGTAGATCACAATGAAAAGGACACAATTATCAAATATTTAACACTATAAACTAAACTCCTCCATAAATTCTTGAGGGGTTGGGCCAGGCAGGCACACCAACCAAGCACTGTGCTCTGCAAATATCCATTCTTTAAATTATTACTACTATTATTTTAACAGGCATTCTACTTTTCCCATGTCACAAAGTACTAACCACATTGTAAGGAGATAGAAAGGGAACACACATTCCACAAATGTAATAGTTCTTAACCTCGTATCTCAAGGATATGCCTCTGTATTATCCCCTAATTTGTAATCTTTGAGTTGGCAAACTGAAAACACCAGAGTAATGATAATACAGCTTGGTGCACTAAGTGAGACATTGTATGTTGTGGAGATTATTTGCCCAGGGCCACATGCCCTCGCCCTCTTTTTAGTTTACAACCAAACAGTCACTTTCCCTTCCACATACTAAATAACCATACAGCTAGTGGGAGAAATCTAACTGCTCCCACAAACTGTAAATTACTGCACCAAAAAACGCAAACCCATTGAACATGTGACTCTTCTATATTAACTTTATGTTCATGCATTCAGTGTTTGAGCTTATAAAAAATGTGGGGGGGGAGGGACTGAAGTAGTTGGGGGCAGGGCATGGGCAGCTGGTGGACCCCCGTTGGGGAGGCTAGCCCATGGCCCCACCCCTTCCATCTGAGGCCACATTCCTCCATCCTCGCTGCCAGCCGGAGCTGCCCCCAAGCTGACTGAGTCCCCTACTATGGCTGGGGAAGAGCCCCACTCCAGTCAGCCCAAGTTGCCGCTGGCCCCAGCTCCAGGCAGCCTGAACACTGGCCAGCCAAGGCCCTCCTGAGCATGGCCCCAGCCACCCTGAGTCCCAGCCAGGCTCCTCCAGCATCCTGTGGCCCCAGCCACCCCGAGTCCCTGCTGGACGGCCCTAAGTCCCAGCCAGGCAGCCCTGGCTGCCCAGAGTCCCTGCCACATGTGGCATCAGTGCCAGGTGGCCCTGGCCATCCTGGAGCACTGGCTGGCCAGCCAGGTGCCACTGGCCACACCCAGTCCAGACCAATGGCTGGCCCACCCAGGCTCCGTTCCCACCTGTTTTGGGGGAGGCTGTGATTAAGGGCAGGAAAGACTGCTGCTGCAGTGCTGCCTGGGAGTGGGCCTGCCCTGCCTGGTCTGGGATGCAGCAGAAGGGGGCAGAGCACTGGGGCAGAGCATGGGTGGAGCCACACAGCTCTTTGGGAAGGCTAAGCCTTCCCCTGCCTATGACACTGGCCGCCCATGGGGGAGGAGGTTCCAAGGGGGTTCCAAGCAAGTGGGGATGGGGCAACAAGGAAATGAGACTGGGGAAATAGAGGGACAAAGGGAGATCATGGGGGGAGAGGAAGGCAGGGAACATAGAAAAAAGGGTCAAACAGGGGCAGGGTAGGAGGAAAGAAGTAGGAGATGATAGGGAGGGCAGGAATCACTGTGCCTGTAGATCAGCAACCCATAGGGGTCGTTTCCTTTGCTCTGTTGGCCCATAGGGAGTAAAACTACATTGCTCATTTCCTGTGTGGCTTTCCATGATGTCTTGAAGGAGAAGAGCCCTCTCTTGCATTTCCAGCACATGGGATGTCAGCTGCCGAGCTTTGAAGATCCCCAGCAATAAGGCATGGTGACACAGCAGGGTCTCCCAGTGGCACCACTTTTAAAAATTGGTATTAAAGCTGGCCTCACATTATTACAGAGCAACAGGGAGCTGCACTGCCCCCCTGGTGATCTCTCTGGTGTATGTCTTCACTGAGCTAACACACGGGCCTTGCATAATCACAAACAAATGGTTCATGATGATCAGTCCATTTAGGGATGTTGTCAAATATTTCATTAACTTCCCAGCACAAATACATGAGCAAAAGCACTTAATATTGCTAATACACAATTTAAATAAATCCTTTCCACAAGCAGTTCACCCCCATGTGGATGAGGTGTTCCCTTAACTTCCCTGCTAGGGTGCTTCATATTCAGCTATTTGATGAGAATTGATATACGTATCCCAAAACTTAATATAGTATAAGCATGGAGAAGAGAGAACCCCAATAAGTAAGTCAGTTAGGCCAGATCTACACTACAGACTTACATCAGAATAACTATGTTGCTCAGGCATGTGAAAAATCCACACCCCTGAGCGACAGTTAGAGCGACCTAACCCCTGTTGTAGGCAGCACTATGTTGGCAGAAGAGCTTCTCCTGTTGCAATAGCTACTGCCTCTCAGGGACATGGATTAACTATGCCATCTGGAGAAGCCCTCCCCATCAGTGTAGGAGCACCTTCACTAAGTGCTACAGTGGCACAGCTGCGTTGGTGCAGCGTTTTAAATGTAGACTTGCACTTATGAACTTAATCACAGTAACTGGATAAGGGCAAGTAGGGCAGACGTAACTGGGAAGTAAACTTGACATAAAACAGAACAGAAACTCAACTCACTGCAGACTATTTTAAAATGTTCTGCTTCTTGTGGCATTTTGGACAGATGCAGTTCCTCAACAACACTGTTGTGAAACTGAGCTGGAAAATGTATAAAATATTTGAGCCCCTGTTGCTTGGCAATTCCCTTTCTCTTCTAAAGGTTGCTCTCTCTTTAATCGCATCTTACGTAAATTAAAAAAATCATTATCTTGTTTTCATCACCCAAAACAGTTTCCCCCCCCCCATAAACTAGCTGAATTATTTTTTTCTTTTACACTAAATCTGAGAAATTTGACAATCAGTGCACACAATTTGGCATTTGAAGCTGGCTTAGGAGCCAGGGATTGATGTGCTCTCTCTAAATCAAATCAAAATTAAAATTATTCAGCAGGCACAGCACTTCTGAAAGGAGCTGGGGAACAAATTCTAGGGGGTTGTCTTTCTCTGCGCTTCTTCAGATATTCCTATACATCTCATATTATTGTGGCAAGATCTTCTCTAGAGGTCTGCCACCATAGATTGAAGAGCAGGTAAGATTGTGAGGCTTCTCTGCACCTGGGCAGAGAGCCTTTGTACCTGATCTTCCACCAATGATCTTCTCCCTTCTGCTTCATTCACCAGTCTTGTTAGCACTAGCAGAGAGGCCAGAGGAGTTAATCGAGGTAACAGTCAATTGTATTGTGGAGACAAAGTGGAGGAAGTAGTATCTTTTACTGGACCAACCTGTGTTGGTGAGAGTGACAAGCTTTCAAGCTTACACAGAGCTCTTCTTCAGGTATTGTGGCCATTGTGGTCTTGGTATTTACAGTGTCCACAGCAACTTTCTCCAGCACAGCCATCAGACACAGTACCCTGAGTGGTAGCTATCTTGTTCAGGGTTTGAAGGGCCTCTGTTCTCCTTGTTTTTCGGCTAATTGTAGAGTTCCCAGTAGATCAGACTTTGCCTTCTGACATTCCAAAGGTTTTGGGGTACCTGTTCCTTTATTGGGGAGGGTTGGTCAGGGACCTTGGATGGAAATGGATATTAGCAGATGGCTCTGGAGTTCATGGACATGCTCTTCCATGCTGCACAGTGCTCCCTGAAGTCCACCATAATTATTTTTAATAAAACAACAACTTTCTTTTAAAGTTTCACTGTTCAGTCATAGGCCCCGACCCTGCAAGCTGCACCATGCAGGCGGGTCCCTGTACATATATGCATTCTCACTGACATCAATGGGGCTCTGCATTGAGTGCAGGGGTTTAACTGAACAGAGCAGTTTACAGGATTGGGGCCTTAGCTAGGAGCTCCTCCAATGGAAGAGTTAGTCCAACCTGTCATGGTGGAATCATTCTTCTTCATATTGTTATTATTCAGCTGCTTTAGGGTTAGTAGCGAGCCAAAAAGCATATTTTTAAAAAATGGCACATGTATTGATTAAGGTAAGAAAAGGCATGTTTTTCTTTCTCAGCTAATTCAAACAAACGAAAGGATTTTCCTCATACTTTTATCAAAATAAGTCGCATCTGGTCTGAGGCAAAATAGGTCTAAAGGAGAAGTGGTAAGAAAGTTATGATGATGTGAAAACAGGTTACTCTGGAAGTCTGAATGTGTCCTTCACTGTGTGGACTAACCATTGAAAACAGAAAAGATACTATCTATATAGAGATGCACATACCTGTTGTGGCGAGGTGGGCCTGTTTGGCCCTGTGGGTCTGCACTCCTTACGGCTATGCCAGTGGTGTGGCTGGGTGGGAGTGGGGGGGGGCCTGGTCCCGCCCTCTACCCCAGGCCCCGACCCAGGGACCCTGAGAGGAGTAGCCTCAAACAACTTAGTCCAAGGGCTACTACCTTCCCTGGGTCGCTCATCTGTAGCACCTCCTGGCTTGTGGTCCTTCAGGCTCTTTGGGGCCGGTGTCCTCTGGTCTTGGTTGGACCGGCTCCTTCTTACCTCCCGTGGCTGGGTGCTCTCGTCACACCCACACTAGCTCCTCTACCGGCTCCACACCTTGCAGCAGCAGCTCAGCTCACTCCACACCTTGTAGCTGCACTGCGCTGCTACCCCCATCTGCCTGACTGGGAGGCTTTTAACTGCTGGGGCAAGCTCCTTGATTGGCCCCAGCTGGCCTGATTGGCTTAATTGTCCTGGAGTGGCCCCAGCTGGATCACCCAGGGAACAAGGATTTGCTAAGCCTGGGGCTGATATATATGCCTTCCAGCACCCTCCTATAGCCGTCAGGGCTGGCCCCGTCACACTATATTACACTTATAGAAGTACACATATGCCATCTTCAACTATGTAATAATTTTACACATGCTCCTAGCGAAGGTTGGACATTTTTCTGGATATGAAAAAGCTCCACATTTATATTAGGATGAACATTTAAAACAGATAATAAGCCTTTATACTTCAGATCATAGATCAACTACTAATTGACCAGGGTAAGGAAAAAACTTTGCTTATGGACAGGTTATTTCATAATGGTGATGGAGCTTCTTGCACCTTCTTCTGTGGTGTCTAGTACTGGTCATTGTGAGACACAGGATACTGGATTGGAATGACCACTGATCTCATCCAGAAAGTCAATTCCTATCTACAGTCAGGTCTATGCAAATTGGGAATGAGTTTCAGAATTCCTGAGAGGTGGCGGAGAGAGACAAAAGGATTGGCAACCTGGACAGCTAGATATGGTGGTTTGGCAGCTGGAGGCAGTAGCTACTGCAAGGACAATGTTGTTTGTTTCAGGGATAACGGTGTAAGAAAGTGAGGGTATAAAACAAACCTTAGTTTAAAAAGAAAATCCTACTTATCTGATTACTGTTCCAATCTCAAAGGGCAAAATGAAAATGATTGGTTAAGATGTGTTTATACAGTAAACCACTAACCACAAAAGAGGGAAACAAGATAAAGAAGGATTTTGAACTTGGAGTTATGGGAAGAAGTTTGGGAGAGACTCATGAAATCTCCACACCTGGCTTTGATATAAGAGATTTTTGAGCTGTTCTATTCTTGTTTCCTCTGCACAGCATTGTAAACATTGCTTTGCCACCCTCGACTGAAAATAGGGGAAGAACTAAAATAAAAATTTTAAATTGGTAAGAAATAGGGTGGCAAGAGCAGACCATAACTTTAAAATGCATAAATTAGCAACTGAATGCATACTAAAAGGATGAGGTAATTGTTTACAGTTTAATAGTTTGGTAATTTGGTATGTGTAAAATGTTGGCAAGAAGAGGGTTTACACAGCCAAGAAGAGTGACTTAGCAGTTTCACCTTAAAAAAAAAAAAGCCACAAATTAAGGAAAAATAAAGGGCTCCTCGGTGAACAACAAAACAGATAAAATTCTTTAATAACAGCTTTGTGAGATTATCTAAAACAAACACTGGTGTCTTGAGCATGACTGATTTGTTACAAGAGGTAGTCTAATAATGGTGTTTAAATCCACAATAAAAGTCTTTCAGCCATTCACTTATCATTGCTGTAAATAGTACTGATTTGAAAGATTAGGACTACCAATACCCAAATATTTTGCTAGTGAAACTAACTTTTTTATTTAAAAGAGGTAATAAAAACCAATATATCATCTTAGTAGTTAGATGCTGAACTGTTCAATACGTGGAGACTTCACAATCCAGGATCCATAACCATGCTGCTCTACGCAGGTTTTCAGCATATGTTTAGCTTCCTGATAGGATGCTGTCTTAATCTTTGCTTCATGATATGTACTAGCTTCAAGCAAATCATTTCGTTTTGCTTCCATCGTAAGCTGTTTGAAATGACTTAACATTGCAACCTTGCAAAGATGACTTGCCACTGAGGTGCCACTTTTGAATGGTGTAGGCCGCGGAAGATATTTGTGACGCGTTGGACAGAGGTAGGGGCTGGACGGGCCTGGTCAGAACCGGTTTGATAAGAGGCGCTGCTCAGCTTGGTAAACAGGCTGTGCAAGGCCGTGTGCATTTGTTTGTGGTGCCCAAAGAGGAGGAAAGTGAGGAAGCAAGGTCAGGTGCTGTAAATTAGCCAATGCTGGCTGTTCTCTAGAGAATGCTGTATAAAAGCTTGAAATGCAAATTGTGCAATGAGACTCGGCCATGAATCCACTTGGATTGCGTGGCAAAATCCCCCAGCAGCCCACTTCACAGCTCACACTAGAGTCTCCCATGGCTGTTTGGAGTGTAAGCTTGATTAAAGAAAAGTGTATCTACCTGGTGTGGGCGTGTTTTTATTCCTCACCTGGTATCCAGAACCTGCAGGCAGCTGTGAGCAGCAGTGCCTGGCATAACAAATGGTAAACTTTCAGTGATTTTTCCATTTAAACCATCCACAACTTCCAGTGAAGTATCCCCTTGGGACCAATTCACACTAAGAGATCTGTGTTCCAAATCTATCTGAATTGGATGTGTCAGACAGACAGGTGTGAACTGGTCATGCAAAGGTCACTCCAACACTGCAGGGAGGGGTCAGGCAGGCATGCTCAATCCAAAACTAGGGAAGGATCACCAAACCATAATAGAAACAGACCATAATACTAGGACTTGTTATGTAACAGCTTTGATTGACAGCCAAATTAGCAGTTTTGGTTAGTTATAATTATGGAACAATCAGAGAGGGTTTAAAGATGATCGGAAGAGAGTACGCTAATGTCAGGATTGGGAAACAAGCCAATCCAAGAACGTCTAGTGACTGGTAAAACGGAATAAAAGACAGGCAGTCAGCAGGCAAAAGTCAGTCAAGATAAGAAGTTATAGTGTAGGATATAAAATAGAAATAGGTTTAATGAATGTCTGTGTGTGGGATAATAAAGATGGGTGTCTGTGGTTTGTATGTCTATGTTATTAGGTGCAAAGTTTAGAGTTTAAGATTGCTGTCAGTGTCTTGCATACAGATCACTATGTGCAGAAAATAATCACTTAAGTCATTCCAACTGCATGACATTACTATATTGGGTACTTTACCTTGTATATCTGTGCTGTATTATGTACTAATGATTTGTATAACCTATGCAACTTATATTCAGTGCTTGAAAGGGATTTACATTCAATAGCTGAATTATTGCTGACCCAGTTATCAGTAATAATAAAATATTTTTGCTTTGGAAAAGTATAGCCTGTGTGTCAGTCCTTTGAATGGAAGGCTGTATCTGTGTCCTCCCAGGGGTGACCAGATCTAGACTGTTCTGAGGAATTTCCTGAAGGGCATAAAGAGAGCCTTGGTGAACCGCTGACAATTCAACTAGGGCAGGTTCCCTCCTTTCAACTTGCAGGAACAGATTAAAATTTTTAACATCTGGGGAACCTGGAAGTAAGCAATAGGAGGGCTACTTCTAGGATCCCTGATTCTATTCTTGGGAGAACAGCTTCAATACACAGGAGGTGGAAAATCAGCTAAATGAAGATATAGTAAGGTATAAAGAAACACCACAAGATAAGAGTAATGACAGCAAGAAGAAAGACAGTATAAGTATTGATTGGAGTAGTAGTCAGGCAGGTATTACAGCTAGTGAAAAGGACTATAGCTAATCTGGGTAGAAAATTGTATGAGGTGCAAGGGAAACAACTGAAATATTTGTATGCAAATTCAAGGAGTCTGGGCAATAAAATGGAGGAACTGGAAATTCTGGTGCATGATGTCAAACCAGATATTAGAGACTTTCCAGGAAAAAGGTGGAATAGCAGTCATGATGGAATACAGGTGTTGACCAAACTAAATGAGAACCCGCAACGCTTCTGTAAGCCGATGGCACGATCCAGCTGGGGCGTTGCGACCCTTCCTCAGGCCAAGGCTCTGAGGAAGGCCACAGTGCCTTCCTTTAAGGGAGTAAACAGTGCCCGTTTACAAGTCTTTAGCCCCGGCCCCCAGCGGAGCAGGCTTCCTTCCCAGTCTGTAGCCCTCCGGCCCTCTTGTAGGTCAGGGCTGATACAGGGTCTCTAGCCCCGGCCTTCCAACAGGCAAGCTAACAAGTGATCTGGTGCCCCCAGCCCTCCAGCAGGGTGGGGCAGGCAAGCAGTCTATAGCCCCAGGCCTTCCCACAGGCGGGGCTGGTAGAGCAATCTGGTGCCCCCCAGCCCTCAGGCAGGGCAGGGCAGGCAAGCAGTTTGCAGTCCCTGGCCCGCAAGTCAGGCAGAGCTGATTGGACAGTCAATAGCCCCTGGCCTTTCCACAGGCAGGGCTAGTAAAACAGTCTGGAGCTCCCGGCCTTGCAGGCAGGCGGGGCAAATAGAGCTCAGGATCCTCTGCCTCCTTGCTCAGAGGGCAGCACTCACTCCCAGGGTAGTTAGGGAAGGGGGACACAGGCCCACCCAACTCCACTGCCTTCCAGCCCAGGGCAGTATCAATGGCAAAGTCATTTGCCACTGAGTCAGCGGGGCTCTAGTCACAACATGCTGATGGGGTTTTAGCCCCTGACTAAGCCACTTGCTAGTCGGCTGTCCCTGGGCCACCCTGTCCCTGGGTACCTGTCAGTAGTAGTCTCCCTCCGAGTCACTGGGGCAGAAGGCAAGCAGCAGTCCCACAAGTCCTTCACCATTGACCGGTGGCAGGTCTGGAAACTCCTCAGTGTCATCAGCAGAGGGCAGGTCCTCCAGGTCACAGTGTCCCAGGGGTTCAGTCACTTCCAGGGGGTCCCTGACATCCAGCAGCTATTCCAGGTCAGGGCCGGCCTCAGGGGGTATTTCCCACCTAGGAGTCTCACGTTGCTTATTCCAGATACTAGAGCCTGGCAGCCCTCTCCAGTCGCTCGGGCCCGGCAATCTGGGCAGGTTTTGGACGCTCTGCTCAGTGTGGTGGTTGCTCCAAACAGCCACTGGGTCTGGATTAGGCCTAGGCCACAGCCTCCAGGAAGACACATCTGTCTCCAGCAACAGTTTCCCCCCTACTATGCTGCTAGGCCAGCCTTTTATAGTTCTCTTTCCTGCCTTGGCTCCGCCCCTCTGTTGCTGGGCAGTTTGGCCTGTAGGGCCCTGTTCTGCCCAGTAGGGGCGTCGCGACCCTTCCTCAGGCCCAGGCTCCGAGGAAGGCCACAGCGCCTTGCTACAACTTCATTACACTGTTTGACCAGTCTGGATCAGAGTGCTTTGCAATTGGACTATAGAGTAAACTGAATCAGTATACTTTGCAGCTAAGACAAAGACAAAATGGACAAATACAGCCAGTGAAACCACAGCACTGGTGTTGCACTGACAGCTAGTGTGTAAGAAAATAGAATTTTACTGAACCTGAGCTCTCACAAACAGAGCTACCTGAAGTCTGCAAACTTGATTTCTCACGATCAGAACTATTAATCAGGAATGTAAACTGATTTCTTATGGAATACCAGTTTGTGTGGATGGAATCTATTGGGAAATCATTTCTTATAGGTAAAAGATTTAAAGATATTGATTAAAATATGAGAATTATAGCAAGTGTAAGAATAAATGGAAAAGGGTGTTATGTAACCAAAATAAGGAAATAGGCAACAATGAATAAGTAAAGCATATTATATTTGAAGTCCTTTTATACATGTTAAATTCTCTTAACTTTATGATAGGTAAATACTTGACCTTTGTATGAACTCCTGCTTTGTGTCTATGCTGGAGAATGCAACGCTTAGATACCATTATACCTTGCTGATTTCTGAAATACTATGCCTGGAATGTTCAGAAACATGTTCTTGTGCATCTCTGTTTTTGTGTAATGTCAGTCGTCTGTGTGACTGTCAAAATGTAAAATATACGCCATGTGGAAACCTATGCCCCACATACCAGGGGTTGCAACTAGTGGTGCCATACTGTCTGTGAGAAACACGTCAAAAAAGCTAGGTAAGAAAGATGTATTAGGTAAAAGGATATAGGAAGTATTGTGAAACTCCTTCCAGTTAGGTACAAATACAGGAGTAAGCACAGAATTTTGATGCGGTTTGACTGCTCCAACTGCTGTTTTCCAGATGGATTGGTAATGTATCTATTTTTCCTTTCTGTATTATGCTGTACTAATCTTTGATTAATACTCTTGGATTAATAAAATTGATTAAGCCTAGCTATTTGACATCTCTGGAAACCCATAACACAGGTATTGAAGGGTATGTGCTCTTTAGCAGAGAGAGAAATAAAGGTAAAGGTGCGGGGGGCAGCATTGTACATCAACAACGTAATAAATTGTAAAGAAATAAGTGATTAGTATGGACAAAACAGAATACATTTGGGTAAAAATCACTTTGGGGAAGGATTGTAAGAGAGGTTCTTTTGGGATAGTGTTAGGGACCTGCTACAGACCCCCAGGGATGGACTCAGATATGGATGTAGGCCCAAAATAGATATCGTTAAATCCAAAAGGCACAGGTACTAAGGGACTTTGTCTGTAACATCCTGAGATTTTGTTTGTTAAACTATGGTTATATTTGTTTGAAACATCCTGCTAATAACACCTTGAGGTTCTGTTTATTAGACTTTGTTTATATTCTGTTTACATTTGTTTGGGAACATCCTGAGAGCTTTTGTTGAATGTAAATTGCCTGGTTAAGATCAAGAAGCATTTGTTGTTAGTATATCTTGTTAGTTGATGTAAGTGGAACCCATATTGATGTAAATTCCACCTTAGTATCTTTTCTTTCCTTTAAGAATGTACCTTTTGATTTTGTTTCAAGTTTGTATTACCTTTTGTTTTTCTTTGAAGTAGAAGTTAGTTAAGGAATGAATGTGATATGTGTGTGTGATGAAGGAATGAAAAGCCCTAAATCTCCACAGCAATAAAAGGGAGTGAAGATACTTTGTTTTAACAACTTTTTACAGCCCAGCTGGCCAAAGAATGCAAATAAGAGATAACCCTCAAGTACGGAAGGATCCACCCCAAGGACAGGAACAAAACATAGTGTAAAAGATAACAAAAGCAGTCATGGTTGCAACACAGATGGGTGATTGACGATCACACCAGGAAGCAAAAGCAGCATGACACAGCAAGACCTATAGATCCACTATAGACCTATATAGATGGACCTCTATAAAAATGGAGTGACGACATGGAGAGTTTGGGTTCATTCTGCAAACATCCAGGAGCCTCAGTTCTCGACTGACAAAGGCCCGGCTCTCTCTCGTGTTCAGTCTACCTGGCCAGTAGACTGGCACGGGCAACGATAGGCTGGTAATTATACTCCACCTGCAGAACTCTTCGGGTGTGTGTGAGTGTGTGTGTGAATGTAACAGCTTTCCAGAGTTTCAGTATTCACAATAAAGGTGGCGTATTGCCGTATCCCCTGAATAAGATCCTGCTAGTCTTTTCTTTTACAAGTATAACATGGATAGAAATTTGTTTAATATTCTTAGAGACATAAATATTACTCAGAATTGTCATAATGTGAGACTTTAACTTCCCAGATATAGATTGGAGAATAAATGCTACTAATGCTGGTAAGACCAAGTTATCCCTGGACATGACAGATGGCAGTTTTCTTCCTCAAATTGTCACTGAACCAACAAGAGCAGATGCAATTTTGGACTTGGTTTTGGTAAGTAGCAAGGACATCACTGGAGTCCCCATCATTAGAAGCATTTAAAAACAAGATGGACAAACACCTGTCAGGGATAGTTTAGGTGTGATTGGTACTGTCACAGTGCAGGAGGCTGAAATTGATGACTTGTCAAGGTCCCTTCCATTTTTATGATTCTATCCTAGAAGAGTTGGTCATAGGAAATAATCTGGAATCGAGTGATCACAAGTTGGTTCCATTTAAATAAAATGGAAGGATAATCAAAAACAGGTTGTCAGCTATGGTTTTTTATTTCAAATGGGCAGACTTTGGGAAATGAAGGAAATTAGTTAAAGAAGTCAGCTGGATTCAAGAGCTCAAGGCTTTAAATATGAAGGAAATTCTTTAAATCAAATATATAAAAACAATGAACATTTTGCAAGCAAAGGGAAAATACTTCTAGGGAAAGTATCCAGACCCAGCTGGATGAATAACTGTCTCAGACTGATTAATAGGAGTAAGCAGAGAGCCTATAGGTAATGGGCGGGAAAGGGACTGACTTGCAAAGAAAGCTGCATCTTGCAGGTTAGAAAATGTAGAAATAAAGTGAGAATTGCTAAAAGTTAAGATGAATTAGCTCTTGCCAAGGAAATTAAAATAAATAAGAGGATTTTTAGTTATATAAATAAAAAGAGAATAAGGAGGGATGAGGTTGGGCCATTGTGCAATGTAGATGGGGAGGAAATTAAAGAAAATCTGGGTATGGTGCAAAACAAAACAAATACTTTGCCTCAGTTTGCAATAAGAATGATAACCTGGAATATGGGCATGAAGGCCAGGCGGATGATGGAAGTTAGTATACAGATATGGAAATTCCACATCTGAGGTGGAAGAAAAATGTAATGAACTCAGATTGGAGGAGACAGGATAATTCCCATCCCAGAATACTGAATTGCTACATGAAATTGATAGTCTATAGGAAGTATTTTTAATAAATCTATTTGGGGTAGCACTGCATGATTAGAGCATAGCTAAAGTCAAAAAGGAAGAAAAAGTGATCCAGGCAATTACATACTTATTAGTATAACCTCAGTGTATGCAAGACTTTGGAACAAATTGTGAAGAAAAGAATAATTAAATTCATGAAGATAAATGGAAAAGGGCTTGTAATGAATAGAGGTTTACCAAAGGTAGATCATGGCAGATTAACCTGATTTCCTTCTTTGAAAAAATAACTGATTCTTTAGATAAGGGAAATGTGGTAGATCTAGTATACTTGGATGTCAATAAAGCTTTCAACATGGTACCACATGGGAAATTATTAGTTAAATTAAAGAAAACATGGATTAGTACAGGAATTGTAAAGTGGATAAGGCACAGACTAAAGGGGAACTATCAGATTAGACAGAGGTTAATAGTGGAGTTCCTCAAGGATAGGTCTTGGGACCAATCATTCAATATTTTTATTAATAATCTTGGAACAAAAGGTAGGAATGTGCTAATGAAGTTTGTTTATATGAAGTTGGGAGGTATAGTCAATACAGAGGAGGATTGGAATATTATAGAGGAGGATCTGGATGATCTTGCAGGCTGGAGTGACAGAAATGGCATGACAAAGTGTAAGCACTTAGGGTTTAATAAAAATTTCTGTTATAAGTTGGGGGTTCATCAGTTGGCAGCAACAGAGGAAGAGAGAGACCTGCATGTGTGGGTTGATCCCAGGATGACTATGAGCCACCAATGCGATGTGACTATGAAAAAGGCAAATGTGACAGAACACCCCAGGTATTGGGGAGCTAAAAATAGAGTTTTTATGAATTTCTGACCACAGGAAAATTAGTCCAACCAAAAGGATGTCATGGAAACAAATTGTCATACATAATGTTTGGGTACATAATTGGGGTTGTTAAAACAACACATAACAATAACAGGTACATGAGCTACATCAGCAGATATCTAACCACAAGAGGGCCATGAACTGACATATATGATAAAGCTGAGATCATTGATACACTAACCTAAAGGAGAAGGACACTCCAACATTAGTAAGGGGAGGAAATACAAATAAGAAAAAGGAGGAAAACCTCTACTGAATATACATCAAACATAGTGGCATCGGCATAACGTATTATAAAAGTTGCATCCCAGCCCTGGAGCAGTAGGAGAGAGAAATGTAGCCTTGGGAGATGCCAGAATGACGGCCACTGGTGATGAGGGGGAACACGATAGTGATGAAGAAGATGATAGCTAACATTTCAGGTTGTTCTGCAAGGGATGGTGTGAGTATATGGCTGTACAGCTGTACATTCTGTAATATCTCTATCTACCTCACTGATTTGGAGTATTTGGGACTGTGCTAAATATATTAATAAATTGTAAATATAAATATAAATTGTAAATAAATTGTACATGATCTTGGGATAAGAACTTGTCAACTCTCAAAGTGATATCTGGGAATTCTTAAGTAATCAATATAATTAATACATAATCTATAGATCAGGCTACACTGCAAATGGTTTCCCTGGATTGATAACAGATACGCCTTTCTGTTCTACTGATATTGTATGTTAACAATAAACTTGATTGAGCTTGGGCTAGTTGGTGTCTCATAAAATTAAATTATCATCAGTGTTAAGGCCTCAAACAGCAGGAATGTACATTGCAAACGCAGGAGGAGTGGAGGACAGACACAACTACAGTGTTTTCCCAGTGTGTTAGCGGGCAACCTGAATTACTGAAAAAAAGAAAGACAGCTAAAGATGTATATCCGAAATAAGGTATTTGATATTACCAGGAGTACTCCCAGGTGGCCAGCCCAGGACCTCAGTATTCTCCCTTGCAGGTGTCTTCAGCTTTTGGGAAGCAATGTGCTGAAGACGACATGCTGTTCTATCCCATTTCTGCTGGGTGGTTCAGTTTGGTTCCACTTCTTGGGAATGTTGGCTTGCACCAATCAGATGGTGACTGATGATAAAGGTATGAAAAGTCCAACTAACCATCCAATCAGAGAATGAGACATCACTTTTAAATTCTTGCATCTGGAGCTAGAATATTCCTGTCTCTTTGTGCAAAACATCTTGCCATACCATTTTGTGTAAGACAAGTTAAGCCACAATTGTTGGTACAATCATCTTGGGACATACATTGAACAACTGCTGGTTAGCTTTGGTCAGGAACTTAACTTCCGCTAGTTGCTTTCCATGGATCCCCCTTGCAATGCATCCGTTGGCATGATGTGTTTACTCAAGTTGCAGTTTCTCCATTAGCACTCTGTTAGCCTATGAATGTCCAGTTTAAAGTTCACTTAGGGCTAGTCTACACAGACAGCGAGAGATACTTGACATTCTTAGATTGCTGTACCATGGTGTCTTCACAGCGCTGTGTCGATGGGAGATGCCCTCCCATCTATGCTGCCTTCCGCCTTTCGGGGAAGTGGATTAACTGAGTTGACTGGAGAGCACTCTCTGATTGACTGAGCAGATCTACACAGACCTACTCAATCGATGCTGCTGCATCAATGCCTGCCGCTGCAGCAGTGTAGACATACCCATAGAGTTTGCTGGGATTCCCTCCAAGACCTTTCCACTCAGCTCATCCAGAACACTTTGTACATCTTTGGAAGAACGCTTCATCCAGTTCAACTCCAGCTAGTCATTCAGGTTACTTTATTAGGCATGTAACAGCTCTTTGTCAATGCTGGCCAGGCCCAGACTCAGGGGATTTAGGTATAGGGTGATGCCACAATTCCAATTCATGTTACACGCTGCACAGTTTACATACATCTTCCCTAGCTACCAATGTCTATACTTCTTGTATGCAAGGACCAATCGCTTTGCAGATTGCATAAGGACCAATTGCTTTGCAGATTGTACAAGGCAAGTTTATCAATTCAGGGTATTCTTGCCTACTTTGTTTACTATAAACATACCCACAATAATTAGTTTATTTAATTTCTGCCTCTTTTGTTTATTTATAAACGTATTCACAATAGTTAGTTGTTTCAGCAATTACTTGTTCAGGCTTGTTCAACAGTTACTTGTTCAGACTGTCTTTTTTTAACCTGGACCTGCTCATGTTAGCTATGTTAACTCTACAGAGTTTATACAAAATCCCTCCATATTTTTGACAATGTTTCATAGAGTATAGAATTGTAGGGTTAGAAGGGACCATAAGAGTCAGCTTATCTAATCCACTTTAAACTCATTTTAACAGTCCGTTATATAATCACAAAGTCACATCCAGAACTGTTGTTCTCCTACAAGCTGGAACAGCTGTAGACCCCAGCACTGTGAGGTAGGCCTGAACAAAAGCAGGCCCAAACCAGGGATACTATTTGAAACTTAAGGGTTAATCCTCAGACTGAGAAAGAGAACGAAACTAGGCATGGGCATTATAGATAAGGATGTTCCGGACACATTGATTGTTTGTTCATGATACCCCAGGCTCCACTATGATAATTGACTGCTTGTGAACATACGAGGGGGAACATCCTGCCTAAACATTTTGTGATTTAACATTTATGACACATTGGGGCCCTCCTTGTAAATATCTATGAATGAATGTTTGGGAACTTCCTGGAATCTAAGTGCAATAATTTACAAGTGAAGGAAAGTGCTCAATGCGTATCAGGAATGTGGTTGATGTATAAATTATGGGGCAGTGAGAGGACAAAGAAGATTTCTTATATTTTCTTTAATAGAATTGGTGTAGGTATAAGGATTTTATTATGTTAGTAAGTAAGTTTAAGACAATGTATTAATGTAATGAAATAAGAATGTAATGATTTTTAGTAAGTATGAATGAGGAATGAATGCAGTGTGAGTGTGCTGAGATAAGACGATTGCTGAGGTAATGCTCTCAGCCTTCGAAGGCAAGAGGGAGAGAAGATGAGATGTCTTTGTTTAAAGAACTTTTACAACCCAGATGGCGGAAGATCAAGATAACCCCGGAGGACAGAGGAGTTAACACCCAAGGACAAAGTGTGAAACAGGAATGAAGGAATGATGAGAAAGCTGTCACACTTATGACTTCAAACGTAATTGATGATTACATCAAACAAGGAAACTATCTGACACAACAGGATCCATAGACCCGATTGGGGATGGATTAATATAAAAATGGGAAGAAGAAACCTGGACTTTGGGCTCGTTCTGCATACCCCAAGGAGCATCGTGTTGTGACCGATAAGGGCCTGGCTCCAGTCTCATGCCTGAATTACCCATCCAGTGATTCAGCACGGGAAACAAGGAACTGGTATTTATATCCCTCCTGCAGAACTCTGTGTGCGTGTGTGTGTGTGTGTGTGTGAGAGAGAGAGAGTGTCTTTTAGGCAATTGCTTTTTGAAATGCTTTTCTTTTCTGTATTCATAATAAACGCAGCATACTGCCTTATCCTCTGAATAAGATCCTGCTGTTTATTTTATAAGTATAACACAGCTGTTTAAATCTTCCATTTATGTTCTCCTTATTTTAACAATGGTGGGAACTTTGTATGTATGGCTGAGCTGCATCTATACATTACTGATCAAACAGTTATATTTCTGATTATCCAACTCTGTGATTGTGTCCTTATAACACACTATTTAGTTTGGTTACCCTTTTATTTTAGTATCTCTTCTAGCATATGTGTATTTCACTAACTTGATAACGTAATCATTCTTGCCTGAAAATATTAGCCTTTCTACTTCACTTTATCACTGAACTAAAAGACATCAGTAAAAACTTGATCCCCTTTTCCTAACAGGATTGCCCATGAAATAAACCCAGTCTTTAAAGTTTACAATATTTTGCCCAAAGTTGCATACCCAGATGAGGTACTGTGACCCCAGGCAATGTCCCCAGAAGAGTCCCTGGTTCACGAAATTCATCCCTTACTTTTAATTTCTCGTATTGGTTAATATGTTTAATGCACGTATGCGTTAGAGAGAAATATCCAGAACGTTTCTATTGTTGTTGTTGTTTTGTTATTATTATTATTACTATTAGCTATAACACAGATGGTACAGCACTATTGTAGTTGCCATAGCTATGACTTTGACTGAATGGCGTATGACGTAACACACACACGAGATTCAGTATAAAGTGAAAATAGCATTATCAAAAAAGTGTAAATGCTGCTTTAACAACTGACTTCAAAAGGATTTTCCATATATATGACTTACTGGAAAAGAAACGTCTGTATTATGTTCAATATGCTAGTCAGTATTTTTCATTTCAAATGGAGGCAGGACATCTATAAAAACATGAAGGTACCACTAAATGTAAAGCTGCTCTTATAGCATGAGCTAGTTCAAATTCTGTTACCAATTTTTTCACAAAGTTGAGCCAACACAGAGTGAGTATGACTTTGCTTTGCAAGAAAGAATATATGCATATCCTAAAACAAACACAAACTTTGGTGACCTATACAGACATGGAAGAGAAAATTTGCACACCAAAGTAAAGACTAGCTTAAAAAGGGAAGTGAGGGGCCTGGGATGCCCTGTTCACATTGTGCATAACTGTGCCCAAATACAAGGGATACAATCCCAGCAGACATTGAGAGCATCCCAATTAAAATTTTTTGATATTTTCATATATTCACTGTTTGCATGGAAAGACTGAAAAGGTTGTGTACATGGAACAAGAATATCTGAATATACTGGGATACAGTAATGTCCGATGCCTGTTGATGTTACCTGCTTTAGAGAGGATCCTTCGGCTTTGAGTCATTGAAGTCATTTTCCTCGTAAGAGGAAAGTGCCCACTAATTCTTCACAAAATATTTGAAGAAGACCCATGTACCAAACTGGTTTACTTTTATCCATGCAAACATGACACTTTTTCGTGACACAATCAAATCGCTTGAGGGAGATGATTGCTGTGCAGCAGAGTCAGCCGATAGCTTCAACAATCTCAAAAAGAAGCTAGTTACAAATTATGAAGAAGACTTTATGCCTGTTTTAGTGAAAAAAACTACTTAGAGACTGTAGTATTCTGCTAAGGCGGAGGGTTCGAGAATCTCGGTGGCGCAGAGAAACAATCGGACAAAATAATACCAAGCAAAAGTTTATTATAAGAGAAAATAAGTGGTAAAAGTTACAAAAAGTCTTCCTCACAAGCTCTGCACAAAAGCCATATCACAATTATTCAAGCTGTTAAAAGGATAACGAGAGCACTATCCACTAGAAAGATAGAGAGGAACATTCGACAAATAGGAATGAACATTCTACACCAGAGGGAAATGCCCACAATTATTGGTATTATTTGAGCAACAGCAACACTTAGCAATTAAGAGAGCAAAAAGCAAGCCCACCAGGAGAATGCTTACCACGATGATTACCTGAGGGCCCATTAGTGGTGCGAATACAGACCGGGGGTCTTACTCTTACACCCCGACCTACTCATGCAGGGAAGAAGGCATTTACCAATACGAAGGCGAGGAGACCCATTCTTCGCCTTAGGAAGCGAGTGGCGACTGGGGAACCGACTGCCTGGGGCATCTGCTAGCGCCTCAGTGGATCCACGGAGAGTCTCAGGCAGGGAGGGGTCCCAGGGTCCTGTTAGTGAGTGATGTACATTTCAATCCCCATGGGGATTGGGCCTTAATCTTGTTTTCCATTAATCTACTTTTAATAACTAGGGGCTTTTTGCAATAAGGTGACATTAGTTGTTTATTACTAAAACTACCACTTTTATTGCTAAGATTGCTGACTTTATTGCTGAAACTAATACTTTTCTGCTGAATCTGTTAATTTTTTGCTAACCCTATGGTCAGCTGGTGTCTATATTCATCTCAAGGGTATTTCGAGACCTGAGGGTAGTTCCTCTATTTCCTTAGGGGCCTTCCAGAGGTCTGTTTCACGTCTAGTTCTTGAGAGGCCTAACTCGTGCTCATAAGCCTGTTGTGATTCTAGGGCTTGGCTCTTGCCATTCTAAGCTGACCACACGTTAAAATATTCTTGCACGCCCTTACAGAGACCTAGAAGAAATGGGGGTCCTAACATGTCAGTACTATATTTGTGTCAAGATCTTTCTTTGATACAACCATAAAATACATACGTGCATAGGGAAACCATACAGATGATTTTGAGAGATTTGAAGTGTCTGCTTTTAAAGAAAGGTCCTTTAAGATCCAAGCTTGAAGCAGCAGTCGAATTACTGCAGAAGAAATGCCGAACATGACAATTAACGAGAATGCACTATTTGATGAAGTAACTCTATTAAATGAGTTTGTGACATGGAAACTGTGTGAATGGAATGACACAACTACATCTATCACAGTATGTGGCAGATGGGATGAAGTAATCAAGCTTTTCAGGGAATCCTCAGTACCAAACACAAATATAAAAAACTGGCAGAACTGATCCTGTGTCTGCCTGGCAGTAATGCTTCAGCTGAGAGGGTGTTTTCTGTCATGAATAACTTGTGGACAGCAGAAAAATCCAGATACAAGGTAGAAACTGTGAAAGCCATTCTCATTGTTAGAACAAACTTCACTTTGCCATCTTGAGTTCTTCAAACTTAGCAAGAACATTAAAATTCTAAAACAGAAACACTCATCAGAGAAATACAGCTATTAATCCAGCAAGCTGCTCTAGTGCTGCCAACATATCAGGAATAATGGTGATTACAGTTTCTTGTGTGTGTCCAGGGGTGGGAATTTTCCATCTAGCGACATTTTGGGGGAACTGTGAAAAATAAAGAGGGATAATTTTTGTATTACTGTATATATAAACTGTATAAAACCATTTTGTTGTTTTATAATGTGCCATTAGCTGGCAAACATCAGTTCTGTTTATTCTCATTTAAATGATTGCACTCTTTATATCCACATTATCATTGACTGTGTGGCTGTAGCATGGTTGATGGAGATTAATCTCTACGTGGATTCCACTAGCAGAAGCAACAAAGTTGTCATGCTAGTCTTCTTGAAACGTGGTGATAACACAGCATTCATTGATGAATCTGTAAAAAAAAATAAATGGTGTTGGAAGTTTTTAGGGTGCGCAAGACTTTGTAACGCAGAATCAGCTTAGCTTGACAAGAGTGAGGCCCTGAAGGCAATGCTGAGCTTTTACAGCAAGTATAACAAGAGTTAGGCCTCTCGGGAGCAGAACCCAGACACTGGCCTCTGACAAGCCTTGGCCCAAAAGAGGAAGTGCCATGGGGCCTGGAAAATCCCGAGATGAAAATATAAACCTGCTGATGCTCGGTCAGCGGAATAATCACCGTTTTAGCAATAAATTAAGCAGTATCAGCACTATGATTAAATTCCTTTGAAGTAAACAACTAACGTTACCTTATTTCAAGAAGTCCCTAATTAACCACCAATAGACTAATGGAACATAAGATAAGGCCCAATCCCTGTAGGGATTGAGATGGACGTCACCTACCCCAGTGATAGCAAAAGGGTATAAGAAGGCCTAGGAGCCCCCTCCTCCTGAGACTCTCCATGGATCCGTGGAAGCGCTAGCGGATGCCTTGGGCAGAATGAAACTTGTGTCTCCTCGTTCTTGTATTGGTAAGCGCCCTCCTTCCCACTTACATAGGTCTACCTCTTTTAGATTAATGGGTCCCCAGGAGTATATTGCTGTAGGTATCCTCCTGGTGGGTTTCTTCTTTGCTTTGTGGTTCACCTCACTGTTTACTAAGTGTTGCTGCTGCTGCTGCTGCTCAGCCAACGATAATAACAATAATAATAACGAGTGTGGGCACTTTCCCGTGGTATAAGATGCATATATCCACCTGCAAATTGTTACTTCTTACCTTTTATGTGGATAGTAGCCTCTTCATACTTCTCCTGGTATGGGCAATAGTGCTAGAGATTCTGTGGCACTGCTGCGACATTGATGAGGCTGCCCAGGGGTAAAGATGCCCACTCCTATGTGTCATAACCTACTCCTTACCTTTATGGTTGATTGTGCCTGTATTTTACTTCTTGTATTTGGCCTTGTACTGGAACTTCTGGTGTACTATTGCAGAAGGTTACCGGTAACCTTTCTTTTTCACTATCTTACTTAATAAATAAGCTAATTTGGAAATCATTTTGTCCGTTTGCTCCGTCCCGCCACCGAAATATAATACTGAACATTACAGCAGTGGTGCAAAGAGATTCTTTAAATAGGCCATATGGACAGCGGGGTATGGAAAACTGACATTCCTGAACAGTGGTTTTGTATTGTTTGTAACCCGTGTGTGAATGTGCTTCTTCAGTGTGAACTCACATCTAAAAGGATTATATGCATATTTGTTTTGTATTTGTAGTGTATATGTGCAACTGTTAAAAGATAAGCTGCTAAAAATTGTTTACCTCGCTACATTCTGCAAATTACACTTTCAGTCTTGGCTACTTTGTTGTGCTTCCACCCCGTATCTCCGGATTTGGTTTACAAAATATAGTCACCTTACATTAGTCACTGACTACAATGGGAAATGCCTATCTGTTGGAAAGAGCTAGGTTGGGAAGGAGAGGGATTTGGTAGGTGGTCAGGTGGTAGTAAGAAGGTTTGGCAGGTTGAGGGGGTGGTTGTGCTGCTTGCTAAGGCTTTACAAGAAGATACTGCAGCAGGAAGAGGAACTGTGGTGATAAAGTTAAGTTGTTTTCGATAGTGGAGTTGATCAAACAATTGTAAATTACAATTCAGTAAACTTAATTGGCATGTCCAGGGATAGTGTTGCCATGTTAAAAACAGTACAGTCAAACATCTGTCTAGGTAGGGCTCTACAGTATCCATGGGTTTCTAGTACATTTCATATTTATGTGGTATCCTTATTCATTTACAATCCAGTAGTAAATTGTCAGATACTCTGAATCCGTTTCTACCATGTCTTCCACTTCTCCTGAGTCTATGAGCAGTATTTCTTCCTCAGATTTATATACGTAAGTCTAATCCACAAAAAAACATAAACAAAAGGAAAAGAAAGGGGGGGGGGGCAATTTGAATCGATTAATAGTATTACGGTGACATTCACACTGTTACCAGGGGTTCTCTCAATCCAAAGCTCTTGGTAACTGTACTCTTTGCGAGGCAGTGTCAGAAATAAATCAAAGGAAGACACAGCATGTCCTCTGATTAAAAGACTGACACAAACCAGTCTTTCATCCTTCTCAAGCACAGAATGATATGCAAAAGCTTAGGAGCACCCCGAGTCTATAGTTACATCCAGTCTCGAGTGGTTAAATGACAGGGTTCAGATGGTCAACCATCTGCCTGTCGCTGGGGTCTCAAGAGGTGTCCAGAAAGTCAAATCCAACTCACTCAGACCTGTTTACTCTTTTAATGCTAGGGTTACAATAACATCATTAGCATGTCAATTAAAAAAAAACATTAAGCAAGCAATTTTCCAGCCGTTAGCTATGCAGACATCAAAAATACCCAGACTTCCTGTTTTTCAAAACCACATACTTCAGCAGTCTGGAAAGAAAAAGCTCAACAGGATGGCAACATGGTCATGCTCAACTCTCGTGGTCACTCACCCTCTCTCTCCAGTTTGCCTAGTTATGCTAAGGTTGCTACAGAGGCCTTATAGCAGCTTGTGACAATAAGCATGATAATCAATATTTCAATTACTGGCACTGGTGCAGGCATTTGCTGGGCTAACAAAATCTCCCCCGACACTAGAACATGCTATGCAGTTGCAAAAATGGATCGTGACCTGGATATATTTCTGTTCATGCCTAACACAAAATTCATCTGCAAGTAATTTTCCATTATTTCTCTTAGCATATCCACTAAAAGCTTCATGGAAGTCTGACCTATGTGCTAACACAATTTAGCTTAAGTCATTTAGAAAGAAGTTTAAGCTTAGCCAAAATAACTCTGGTTTGCACCAATTTAACTAAACCAGTGCAAGTTTGCTTGTAGACAAGGCCTATTTCTTAACAAGACTCTGAAACCAAAGCAATTGAGAGAGGAAGGGGAAAATTTGACTGTTTTGAAGCTCTTGGGTATGTGTTTTTTAACAACTTTTTAACTCAAACTTTCAGCAAATACTTGGGAGAAAAATCCTTCTTTGGTTCAAACAGCCCCACCTGTTTAAACGATGGCTCAGAAAGCTCTCACTCTTTTTCTCCACTGCTGTGAGATGTTCCCCAACAAAAAGAGAACACAATATCTAATGAGCCATAAATCCAGGTCTTTACTAAGCTCTTATCTATACTACAGAGTTTTGTCGACGCAAGTTACTCCAAGACACTGGTGTATTTAAACCATTGTTACAAGTCCACACTATGTTCCTTGTGTCGGTGGAGTGCATCCACAATAGCAGCTCTTGCATCGACACAGAGAGCAGTGCACTGTGGGTAGCTATCCCACTGTGCAACTGGCCACAGGTGCTTGGGGAAGGGTTTTCAATGCCTCATCAGGAAGGCACAGCATCACATGATGGTTTCTCAATCTCATCATTCCATGCGCATCCTATTAGGTTTCCATCCACTTTTCAACTGCCCTAGTAATCTGCAACCTGGCCATCTCGGTCTGAAAGCGTGGATCCTGCACTGCTGCTCAGTATTGTACTGTGCATTATAAACACAAGGCTATTAAGAGGAGCCCAGTGGGGAACTATTTGGCTGAGTGATACCTTGAAAGAGCATTTTAACACTGAGCCACAGTAATGTGTGTTGCTGTAGTGTGCTGAGCCTGGCATTGTTCGTTTGCACCGTACTCTGAACCTTGTCATGATTGTGATGTGTGCCCGAAAAGTAACACATTTTAAATCACTTTTTAAAGTAGCACTTGTAATATGGCCAAATTGATATCGCTGAACACTAACACAAGAAGCCTACAGAAATAAGTGTGTGTGTGTGAGTGAGTGAGAGACAGACACAGTGTGTGTTGGGGAAGAGTGAGTGTGTTAGCACACTGTTTCTTTAAGTTCAGACAGCAGTCGGAAGCAACCAATCTTGAGGTAGAAGCTGGTACACAGACAGCTGGTGTCCCCCAGTCCCGCAAATTCAATTCAGCAGAGATGGTACACCAGAGTGGGGAGGGAAACACCCCAACACCAGCCCCCGGCTCCCTCCCTAGCTCTGCACAGCATATTTGCTGCCAGGAGCTGACAGGCTTAGCTGGGCAGCAGCTGTGTGAGCTCACCATGCTGAGCAATTTCAGAACTTCCTGGGGCTTTGAAAGGGGAGGAGCGCAAGCCTGTGTCGCTGGATGCAGGGCAGCAGAGTTCAAAACGGTGAGCAGAGCGGTCACGATGGGCAATGTGGGATAGCTCCTGGAAGCCAGCTGCAGCGACATAATGAACGCAGTGTCTACACCGACGCTGTATTGCTCTAACTTTGCCGCAAAACGCTCTATACCTTTTGCCAAGGTGGTTTTATTTTGTTGGCAAAGCAGGAGAGTTTTGTCAGCGGGAGGAGCATGTAGCGTGCACACCAAAAGCTGACTTTTGTCTACAAAACTCTGTAGCATAGACCAGACATAAGATCTTGATTTTCAGGGCATGTCTACATTAAAAACTTAAGCCAACCTATGTTAGGTTGACTTACAGCAACCATAGTAATTACTACAAGGTTCATGTCCACACTGCACACCTTTGGTCAGTGGTGTGCATCCTGACCAGGAGTGCTTGCACTGAGTTAAGAGGGGCAGAGTGTGGGACTAAGATCCCAGAGTCTTAGTCCATGCGCAGTTCCGCACCGGAAACCCAGCTTCCCCCACCCACCTCCCGGGCTCTTGGCTCTGTGTCTTGCCCAATCACCTAGGTTGCCATAGCAACAGAGCTTAGCTTGTTGCCGTAGCAATGAAGTTAGACAATTAGGTGATAGCTCAGCCAGTCCTGGCTGGTTTTAGTGTAGTTCAATAAAAACTTTTCATGGGTTTGCATCTCTCTGTGTTCCGTGCTGAGTTCTCTCTGAATACAAGTGCTTTCCAAGGATTTAACATAACAGGCTCCCTGCCAGGAGCCAAGCTGCTTCCCCTCTCCCCTGGGCTCTTGGCTCCCCACCGGGAGCATGGCAGCCATCAGGGCTCCGAGTGGGGAGTTGAGAACTCAGGGGGAGTCATGCCCCACTGAGGAGCTGGATTCTAGGGAGGGAGCAGGAAGCTGGGATCCTCAGTGCAGCCAGGTTCCTGGCAGGGGACAGGGAGCTTGGCATGCGGGTGGCAGTCCGGGTGGGAGTAGGGAGCCAGAAGCCTGGGGGGGGCAGCCAGGCTCTAGCTGAAGCCCCCTCCCTCCCCATGCAGAGCCATAAAATTGACAAGAATGATAGCCAACAGCCGATTCAAGTCATCCTCAACGTGTACACAAACACTGTGTCACCCTAACTACACCGACATAAGCCCTACGCCTCTTGTGGAGGTGGAGTTATGAGGTTGGGGTAGCAGGGCACGTACATCAGTGGGAGGATGGCTATCGTGTAGACACTGACATAATTAGGTTGACATGAGCTGCTTTATGTCAACCTAACTCTGTAATGTAGACCAGGGCTTGACATCTAGCACAGTTATGAAAAAAATTATGGGCCTAATAAAGACCCTGGATTTATGACTCATTACAACAATCTATAATCAACTAACACTCCTTTGTTCTACAACTATAAAGGCATTAATTGACCGCTTCACTTTGACTGGTTTCTTGCAAAATGTGTTAACTTCTTATCTGTTCCACAGCTGTGACACTCTAAGTATGTTTCCCAGACATGAAGCCCTGTGTAGTTCAAAAGCTAAGTATGTTTCCCAGACATGAAGCCCTGTGTAGTTCAAAAGCTCGTTCTTTCACTAACGAAAGTTGGTCCAGTAAAAGATATTACTTTACCCACTTTGTCTCTCTAATATCATGGGACCAACATGATTACAACAACACTGTGAACAAATTTCAAATTGTTCTTTTGACCACAGGTGATGGTTAATGTTTTTTACAGGTTGTTACACAAAATCAAATCAGTTGTCTATCTATGTTGGTATCCGGTCTCTCACAGTACCAGATACTTCCGAGGAAGGTAAAAGAATCTGTAACAGAAAGTACAGCATGCTGATAATGGAATCTTCTTTCTAATTCCAGGAGGTGAATTGTTAGTTTAATCTACTTTACTATTACAGTATTAATTACTTATATTACAGTAGTAACCCGAGACTGCAAGTTGAAATGGGGCCCAATTACACTAGGTAGACACTGTACAAACAGAGAGGTACACCCAGTCCTTGCCCTGAAGATTTTATAATCTGAGAAGAAAACTGACATACCAAAGGGTAAGGGAAAAACCAAAACAAATTGTTGTTTTTAACAACTGTTTATTCAAGAAGCTCTAATAACTTTTATAAATCATCATCATACACTTCTTGTTCAGAGAAGCATCGCACAATGAGATTCATCAAACTTTCCTGTTTGGCAGAGTATTGCCATTTTACAGGATGACCATCCTTACACCACCCATCACATATTTTTTTCTTGAGATTTTCTTGAGTAAAAATAGAATTTACTCATGTTGGCAAACCTAGGCAAGTTTAATAGTATTTTTAAAAAATTATCATGCATTTTTGTGGGTGCTTGCATTTTTGACTGAGTATTGAATAAATGGTAACCAAATATCCAAGTATCATTGTCCTCTGTCTATTTTACTGTGTGTATATGCATAAATATGCAGCTTTTTAATATACATGTGTATAATAGTTGAAGTTTTATTTAACATTCTGGCATTTGGTATCTGACCTCAGCTCTGACCCTCAGCTTCGATTCCTGGTTCAGAATCCCCCACATCCGGCTTCTGGTGGGGAGAGAGGAAGGACTCTGAGGCTTCGGCCAAGGGTACAGCCAGCTTCCTGCAGATGCCTGCTCCAAGAGTTGCTCTGAAGGAGCCAGGCAGGCTACACTGTCCCTATCTGCACCTCCCTCAGGGCAAGGAGTTGGAGCATCAGTAGTAGGATTCCTCTTTCACAGGCACAGGAGGGACCCAGCTCTGCCCTAATGGAGGCACTGAGAGTGGTGGCCTCAGAGATGGGTAAACGCTCATTCATGCAACTTTGCTGGGGGATTGTGGGTTTGGGAGCATAGTCCCATGGGGAAGGATGTGCTCATCTTTGCAGGACTGGAGATCAGATGAGGACCAGTGGCCTGCGCCAGGCATAGGAGGAAAGTCACAGGTCGAGCGGAGCAGCTGGGCAGGAATGAGGACCTTGGCCGGGACAGTTCATTCTGTAGATGGTGGTGAGTCTGCAGAGTGTGTCCTTCCTGATTGGAACCCAGAACCCCTCAGACAAGAGGTCCACAGGATGGATTTGGTGTCTGAGTTGGAGGATAGAGAGGGGCTGAGCCTCATAAAGGTGGATGATGATCATGAGGAGTGGGTGAGTACCCCTGGGCCTGCGCTTCACTCCCATGACCTTCCAAGAGTTCCACAGGCATCCTCAGAATGTGGAGTAGCCCTCAGAATGTAGCCCTCAAGCACTGACAGAGGGAATTGCTGGACTTGGTGTAATGGGGCAAGGTGGGCTTGCCCAGGTACCTCCTCCTTCGGATGTCCACTCTCCCCCAGAGATACGGGCTGACCTGACAAAATCATTGGCATTGGTGCATAGGTTGGGCTGCCTGCCTGATAAAGGTGAGCCCTCCTCAGACAAGGGGTAGCATTGTCACAAGTTTGGGGTGGGATTGATATCCTGCAAAGGAATACAGAGCAATTAGGGAAGGACTCTCCACCCCTACAATCACCAGGTGGCATCATTCCCAACATAACATGGGCAGGAGACACAACAGCTGATGTCCCTAGAGGTTATGTGGGATCCGGTTGTCCACTTGGGGATCCTCCGTCAAAAGGGGTTAAAGAAAAGATTTGGAAAGGGGAATTTGAGGATTTATTTACCTTGCTGTTCAGGGAAGAGCAGACAGAGGAAGGAGGGCAAAGAGCACAAAAACAAGGAGGACGAATGCCACAGACATAAGGTGCCTTAAATCGTTGAGAACTGGTCTGCAGCCTTTCACATTTATGCAAATATAATTTGTGTGAGGAACCCCAAGAGGTGTATTTCCTTGTTTAAATATGAAGATGTAACAGAGAGCTGGGCAGCAACCCCTTAGTCAGCCCTCTCTCATGCCAGCCCCAATTGAGAGAGGTAAATTGGAGCTGGCTAGGGACACCTGCACCTGATTGGTGCAGGGGAAACAGCTGTCCATCTAATTAGCCAGAGGGTATAAACAGGCACAGGTGAAGGAAGTAGGGGGAAAAGAAGAAGCCAGGGAATGGGAGGGGAGCGGAGCGGAGGCGAGGCGAGGCGAGGCGAGGCGAGGCGAGGCTCTAACTGCCAGTTTGTCTGCCTGCAGAAGCTCCTGAGACAGCTAGCCAAACTGTATGTGATAAGAAGGTGGTGGGACTGCACACTGTAAATAAACTGCACTGGACTAAACCAAAGGTCTTGGAGTCATTTGTGACAAAGAGGGTGGCTGAAGCAGAGGGGTGGCGGAAGACTTAATAGCAAGGGTTATGCTACGTGTGGGTGAGTAGCATGAGTGAGGTGTGACAGAGAATTTAGGCAGAGGGCAACAGAGGAGCATGATTTACCCTGGGGTAAAATAGACCAAGAACTTTGGCTGGAGTATGTGATTCTATATTGCCCCACTCAACTGGCATTCATAGACAATGGGTTGCCATTGCCAAAACTTCAGCTTCAAAATGCAGGTATAGAAGCCAATGTGTGCTCTGCATTCAACCATGGGAAATGTTTTTGTTCCCAGTGCAGGTACAAACACCTCTGTAGGAGGTGCAGGGGTCAGCATAGCACACATGTTATGGAGGGAAAGGGCTCTTCAAACAGGGCAGTGGGGAAGTGGGTATGCAAGGTCCCACTGCTTCAGGAGATCATAGAATCATAGAATATTAGGGTGGGAAGGGACCTCAGGAGGTTATCTAGTCCAACCCGCTGCTCAAAGCAGGAGATGCTAGATGGGAGGTAATAACCATGGAAAAGGCTCCTTCTCCAATTAAGATGCAGGTGTTACAGAACTTGTTATTTGACTACCCTAAGAAAACAGATGCTGCTTATTTATGGAATGGATTTTTGTCCAATTTTTCAAATCCCTTATGAAGGCAGGAGGTGCCACACCTGGGCAGAGAACTTGAAGTCTATTAAAGGCTTTGAGCATATATTAAGGGCAAAGCTCACCTCAGAGGTGGCAACAGGGAGAGTAGCAGGCCCTTTCTGATGTATTCTGTAAGGGAATAAGAATTATTAGCTTAAGGTACAGAAATAGGTAACAATGAAAAAGGAAGTTATGCATGAAAATGTCACGTAGCTAGAAAATAGAAATGT
Organism: Emydura macquarii macquarii; assembly: GCF_026122565.2. NCBI lineage: Eukaryota > Metazoa > Chordata > Testudines > Chelidae > Emydura > Emydura macquarii. The sequence continues at coordinate 7,596,049 of NW_027133667.1, forward strand.
CATGTAAGCAGAAAATAACAGGAAAGGAAGTATGTATAGGAATGTCATATAAGTAAAAATACCAGGAAGAAACAGGAAGTGTGCATTAGCTGGTTTAAAGATAAGGGTGCCCTACTCCCATATGTCTAGGGTATAAGTCTGCAGAGAAGAAGAAATCGGGGCTTACTCTCTTTGTAAGCCTTCAGCTGAATAAATGATTCTTTTCCTATGAACCTGTCTGTGTGTCTGTCCAGCCTTTTTCGTCTCAGCTGAATAGAACCCCGACTCAATTAAACTGCATGTGGGTATCCAGGCTTTTACCTGATTAAGCCTGTATCTGTAATTCATGCGTCCATAGTGATTCCCTAACAATTCCAATGTCAGATTTGTGCATATTTCCCCTAGATGTGGTACCAAAGAAGGTGAAGGGGGAATACAATCTGATCGAGGGGCGGGCACAGGAATTTAAATTTAGCTTTCAAAGGGGCACATTAAACACACACATATTATACACATTAAACTATATAAACACACACACACATCAAATGCATAGAAATAAACAGCAGTACACTCACCATTTCAATGCAAATCCATGCTCCGTGGAGCCATCTGAATAAACGTATCCATAGCCTCTTCTATGTTAACACTGTTGGCTAAGTCAGTCTCTACTGCAAGAATTAACAGATGCTGAAGATGAGCTTCCGTCAGCCTGCTGCGAAGTCTACTAATGATGTGTTTTTAGCACTAAAACGTATTTCTACAGTTGCTACTGTAGCAGTGTTGCCAAAAGCACCCTTAGGTCAAATACATCAGGATACAAAAGTACAGACCTTCATGAGTTCTAGAAAAGATATTGCACCGTCCAATTCCCGAGCATTTAAAATAGGTTCAATGTGATTGTAAGCGGGTGGCACAGCACGGCGGGTGCGTCACGACCCTTCCTCGGTCCCAGGCTCCGAGGAAGGCCCCAGCGCCTCTGCTAAGGGGAATAAGCAGTCTAGTGCCCCGGCTCTTAGGCAGGGCGGGCAAGTAAGCAGTCTAGGGCCCCGGCCCTCAGGCAGGGCGGGCAAGCTGTGGGTCCGCTCTCTGGAGCGGTAGGGAGGAGGAGGCTCTCCCGGGGTGGCTAGGGAAGGGGGACGCAGGCCCACCCGTCTCCACTGAGTCCCAGCCCAGGGCCCTAGCAGTGGCAAAGGCGTTTGCCACCGAGTCGACAGGGCTCCCGCCGCAACACACCAACTGGGTCCTTGCCCCTCACTCAGCCACTGTCTATGGCTGTCCCTGGGCCACTTCCTCCCCCTGGTCGCCCGGTACCTGTGTCTTCGTATCTCCCTCTGGGTCGCTGGGGACGGTGGTGAGCGGGTGGCCAGCAAGCCCCTCGCAATCGACGGGTGGCAGGTCCGGGAATACCTGAGGGTCATCGGTGAGGGGTAGCTCCTCCAGGTCGCAGGGTCCCCGGGGTTCCTTCGGTCGGGTAGGGCCAGTCCACATCGGTGGGTCCTCCATGACAGGCAGCTCTTCCAGGTCAGGGCTGGCCTCTGGGGGTTTCTCCCATCCAACGGGTGGGGGTAGCTTTTCCCAGTTTTGAGTGTCTAGCGGCCCTTCCCAGTCCACAGGGTCTGGGGGCCTTCTCCCATCCTCCAGGCCAGGCGGTCCTACTCGGTCCACAGGGTCGGGCAGCCCCCTCCAGTCACTCGGGCTGGGCAGGTCCGGCCAGGGTTGGAGGCTCCAATCGGCCAGGCGTCTCTGCCACACAGCCGCAGGGCCTGGATCAGGCCTAGGCTGCAGCCTCAGTGAAGACACGTCTGCCTCCTGCAGCAGCCATCTTCCAACTGAGCTGCTGGGCCTGTCTTTTATACTGTCAGCCCTAGGCCTGGCTTCACCCCTCTGCTTCTGGATGGCTGGGCCTGCAGGGGCTGGTTCCGTCCACTGGGGACAGAGCGACCCTTCTTCGGGCCTAGGCTCCGAGGAAGGCCACAACGCCTTGCTACAGTGCTGTACAAATAAATTGTACTGCATTTTAGGAACTCTGCACTGAAATTTTTCATTCAGTTTCACAAGTGCTTCTTTTCCTTTTGGTTTTTTTTTTAAACAGTTTTCAGGTTTTTTTGCAGTGAGATAGGACACGGCTTTGAGTATTACTGTACTTTTCTGATTAAATTGTCTGTCGATTTCACTTATTGTAGCATTGAATGGAAGGAAAAAGAAATCAACTTTATATTTTTCTACACTAAAGATTAAAAAAGGTAGGATTCTGTGTGACTCCTGTAAAAATTATCCAGAGTTTTTGCCAGTTGCCTTTTCCTGTAAGTTGGCATTTGCACATTCAGTTCAGTAGCCCGATGTTCAGCGCTTACAAAGTATTCATGGAACTTTTCATCTGTTCTCAGGTTTCACAAAACTTTTAAACAACTCTCTATTGCATTTACTGCACAGGCAAAATCAATGTTTTCCTACTGCAAGAAAGTGGTAGCATAATACATGCTGTTTAACACAGCCAAAATTACCAAAAGGTAGATTGTGAATTTGAAATCCATCTGTATCATAAGCTCCTTTGCTTCTCCTGACACACTTGCTTTTGGTAGCATTCTGCTGAATATTGATTAATGTTTCTCTAATAACAGAAAACTATTCATCTGTGACTTGCAAAGCTCAGCAATGTGAATCCCAGCAAATTTCGTGAAGAGGCTGAAGACTTCTCTCTTGACCAATTTTTTCATTGCCACTGACACGTGAAGTCCCTTCTGTCTGTCGTGGTGTCCTTCTGTATTTTTTTAAAGATGGTGCTGCGGTGACAGCTAGCATGGGATGAAGGTTCTGAACAAGTCCAAAAAAGTTCTTTGAAATGGTATTGGAGCTCACAGTATCAACCACAACCAAATTTAGACAATGTGCATAACAATGTGTGTAAGCAACACTTGGTTGTTTTTTCTGAACAAGAGTTTGTAATCCTGATACATGACCGCTTACATTTTTTGCCCCATCATAGCACTATCTTCAGAACTTGTCAGACAGGTTCATTTTAATACATATTTCTCTAAAATATGAAAAATTTCTTCAACTGCTGTACTTGTTGTATCTTTACGATTTACGATCCTCTCAATAATTTCAGTCACTACTGCTTACATACCGAAATGCAACTTGTTCCCTACCAGCAAAATCAAGAGTTTCATCTAGTATCACACTGATATAACTGGCAGTGGCTACTTCATTTCTGATCTTATTGTGTATAATGGTAGCTAACACAGAGATGTCATTTTGAGAATAGTTTGATAAGTAGGTGTACACGAGTCATTCTGTCTTGCACAAAGGAATCCCAGCAATTAAGATAATCAACAATCTCCAAGAAAAGCCCTCTAGTCCCCAAAGTTGCATGTTCATCATGTCCCCAAAGTGGTAAGCCAAGCTTCCACAATGTACGACACAGATCTAGCAGACATGTAATAGACTCCCCGTTTTTCTCATTTTCCATTTTTTTCTTTTTGGTGTTGTGCTTGCATTGCTTTGCTTAACATCAAATCCATGTGTAACTTTTCATATTTAAAATGGTTGATATGTTCAACTGCTGTTCTGTGCTTGCTAGTTTTTGCATGTGCTTTAATTTTTTCAGGACCCTTTTTCCAGTTGCAATAGCCAGATTATATCCAAGCAGGGCTTGTTAAATTTCATGAAAACAATCTACATGCGAAACAAAAGATTCTGTAATTTTTTTTTGGAATATTGAAGCCAAGAGTCTGCTTCTGGTATTTTATACCATACTGCATTAAATTATTATAATTTATTTCCAAACATTTGTTGGAGTTACCTAGTCAGCCCAGGCTGATGTGGCCCTTGCTTTACAATGCGCAATAGTTCTATTTCGTTATACGAATATGATGAGAATTACTGCTTATTATTAGAGAAACCTTCAGCTTCTGTAACATTGTTTCAGTCACTACATACTGAGTTTTCTCATTGCATCTGCTAGTTGAAGCACTGCCTTCTGATGAAATGTGTGTGAAGATCTTAGTTTTCTTCAATGGAAGATGAGGAAGGTCCAGACTCTTGATAATTAGATAGCTGAACATCAGATGTTGGTGACGTGTAAAGCACGAAGGATTTTTCCCCAAGGATCAGGTAGCACAGACAATACTGAAGAGGTTTTATTGACACACACAAATAACCATAGCTATGGGGAAGCCCAAGCAGCACAGCTTTGTGCTGGCTACTGGTGCTTCGTTTTGCTATCAGGTACAACAGACTTATATAGGATCACACTTACATCATGACTGTTGTTATAGATATTATTTCCAGATGCCGCACAATTTATGACCCCAGGAAGGGCAAATACCGTTCCCAGAGTCTATATGATTTATGACCTCAGAAAGGGCAAATACCACTTCCCAAAGCCACATGACCCTATGACCCCAGGATAGGTAAACACCATTCCCAGATGTCACATGGCGGGGGGGAGGTGGAGGCCCTGGTGCCAGGAAGTCTAGGACCTGGGGCAGGCATTTGACCTAGGGCATCCTATCAATATTTTCCTGATTCCACAGTTACATAGTATGTTTTAAATTCTATATCTATCCACTTGTGAATACATTCAAACTACTAGGGTTATACTTGATGGGGGGTGTAGGATGAAAGGGGAAGGGAAGGGGGGGGTCTTCACGGATAGGTGGTAAACTGACAAAAATACAAAAGGCAGTTGTGTGGCTCTTATAGATCTTAAGATTACTAGAACTAGAAATTGTCTTAAGCCTAACACTTGTTTTAAAAGAATTTTCTTATGTCCTTCATAGTGATTTTTTTCCCCTTTTTAAAAACACTGCTGTTTTTCTTCCCATTCTAGCACTACAGCTGAACTGTACCATTAATCGACCGCGAATACGCATGTCCTTAACATTATGGGCCAAACATGTGCAAACCAAGTACGCGCACATGCATCCATAACCTCATGTTATCTATGGGCAGTGTCTGAACAACTCCAGAACTCTGGCTCAAGCCAGCTGTGGGACTAACCGAGGACACCGTTGCTTTGTGGATTCAGCGACCCTATAAAGCCATCCTTTCAGAGTTCACAGAATTAGGCGGTGCAATATGTGGTGTCTTTGTCCCACCGTGGTTTGGCTCCCTCCTCTATTTCTGGCTGGCTAGGGGGGCTTTCCTGCTGGAGTAGGTTGGTGGATTTCCCAGACCCATGTGGCCATTTTATAGTGCAGAAACTTAGAAGGGTGGGCCAGGAAAGGTGGGTGCCGGAGGAATGACATAACACTGGAAACCCTGACAGGATTAATACAGGCTCTGCCATGGGTCTGCAACTGTGGGAAGGAGGTCATTTTATTTAAGGCGACATTTGTTGTTGTTGTCATCTTTTGGTACTTTTAGAGTGAGTGAGCCTATGGCAGCTGTGGACACATCCCAGAGAGTGTTAAATGTAACAGATATACAACTATCTGCAAGAGTGGTGGTCCTGCACTTAAGGTACTCAAAAACAGACCAGAAGGGAAAGAGGGCTTATGTGGTGTTGAAGGAATGTGCAGATGGGCGCTTGTGCCCTCTAAAGACTAAACATTTGGGGCCTGCAGCTGGGACTGCTCTTCATACACAGTGATGGCAGCTGCCTGACAAAGTACCAATTCAATGCAGTATTGAGAAAAACCGCTTCTGTGAGCTTAACCCCAAAATTTTTGGTACTCCTTCTTTCAGGATCGGGGAAGAGATGTCAGCGGCTGCAGGGGCTTTTGGCCCATGGCAGGTGCAAGGAATAGGATTGTCGAAGAAAACACAGTCTTCACTTCTGTTTGGGTGGGCAAGGAAAAGAACTTTATTACAAGGTAATTACCTGGGGCAACAGCTTCAGCTGAACTGAGCCCCTGATCTGCGTCGCGTGAGGGTTTTTATACAAACTTATTACAAAGTCATTGTTATACAGCAAAATGCATTAAGCATAACACAAAGAAGAAATAACGGTGAGTTGCACAAACAGCTGTACAAGGAACTTCCCGTATTTGGTTACAAAAGAAGGCATGCACATAGCTTATTGCTAAATTGGAAAAATACAACTTCAGTTAAGAAGAAAGTGGCAGTCAGTAGTTTGCTATCTCAGTCAGCTTCCATGAAAACTTCACCCAGCCTAGCTGACCACTCTTATCGGTCAGCACATTTCCTAACGTCCTCTCAGCCTTCAGCTACTTGCTCAAACTGCCTTTGTGACAAACTTCATGTTTCCACAGGATGCTGGAAATTGAAGTGTTACAGGACGGATGTCAGCAACAACGGATAGATGTCAGGGAACAGCAAAACATATTAACCCAATGTGCTTGTTTGGTTTCAGGAGCTACACAGAGCATATGCAATATCTGGATTTGTGGACACACTCTAGTGTCTTGGTCCCACCACAGGGCAGCCAGGAGGCAGCTGGATCTCAGCTAGGCATCAGGGCCAAAGCAGTTTGTAACCAGTGGTTCGGCAGAAGAGCCATATCAACTCATGTCACTTCTGCACTCACTGACAAGCAATGTGCACCCATCTCATGTCCTCGTTATTCACCTTGAGAAGAATAATTTCGGAGGCTGTACACCAGGTAATTTAAGGGATAGGATCCAGAGAGATGTTAGCTTAATTAGATAATCATGGCTAGAGGTGAGGCTAGTATGGTCGGAAATGCTTGCAAGACAAGTCTGGTGAAGAGCTGCAGACCCAACCTGTGTTGACAAGGCTAGAAAGAAAGATAACAAATACATCACCAGGATATTCCTGGATACAGGGGGTTCAGTGATACAGCATCAGGACATCTGTTACAGTCAGCCAGAAGTTTTCTGAGATGATGATATACATTGTCAGATACAGCAGCTGACATATGACTAACAGATGTGAGGGAATGGACTGGACAGGAATTGTGATACCAGGCAGCGTGGTTAGGTGGGGGAAGCGACCAAGCTAGTTGTGGGTGCCCCTATGGACAGTTTCCAGAGCATTTAAGAGAATAAAATGAAGGGTTCCCAGAGGTAAAAGACCTGGGATTTTGGTGATGGGTCTTGGCCTCATGTGATAGATTGAGACCTTGTGGCCCTCGTGGGCTGAGGTCCCCACCCTGCTGCACCCTCAGTCACCTCAGAGATAGCTGAGTGCTACGGGGTAGGCGTTGGGCTATGTGGTAAGGAGCCCTGTAATCCTGGCACCAGTTATGGGTTATATAGTAAGGAACCCTGGAACCCCCACACTGGAACCAATTAAATGCCTGGTATAGGAGAGTCTGGGTGATGGCTGGGTAGTCCCCTTCTCATGAGTTAGAAGTTTAATAAAAGTTACGGCCTGCCGCTTAATTCCATACATGTGTCTGTCCTCATTTTGCCGCTGTGTCCACATCAGTAGAGTTTAGCCAGAACTTCTGGCTAACACAGAAAAGATTCTGGGATGTTTGGCCCACAAATCATGAAAGTTTAAGGCTATGTCTACATTACCACTTTTGTCGGTATAACTTATGTCTCTCCAGGGGGTGAAAACACCCCCCGATAGGCATAAGTTACACCTACAGAAGCGCTGTTGTGGACAGTGCTATGTCTGTGGGAGAGCTTCTCCCACAAACATAGCGACTGCTGCTTGTTGGGGGTGTTTTAATTATGTCAACGGAAGAGCTCTCTCCCATTGGCATAGAGCAGCTATACAAGAGATCTTACAGCAGCGCAGCTGCATCGGTACAGCTGTGCCACGGTAAGCTCTCTAGTGTAGACATGGCCTAATATAGAAAAGAATCCTAAAGATTAATATCTACTAACACCATCATCATCCAGATGTAGTCAGAATGATAATTCACAACCCTGATTTAGGGTTCCTTCCCCAACAGCTCTTCAATATCAGCTTCTTTCAGGAGTAGTCTATACTTATCTTCAACACCCAAAAAACAGCCGGGTCAGTCAGTGATTATGCCACAAAAATAACTCAAAAGCAAAACTTTGAAATTGGTAAGAAAGTTGTAGCATTCTTTCATTGTAACAATCTTAACTGTAGCACAAAATTAGCAGTTTAAATAAATCATTGAAGCATTTTGCTGCAGCTATGTATGAGCTACCCCTAAGAATTGTATAAGCACATCAGATGCAGATTCCTTTTTTAACTGTAGGAGTAAAATAGAAATAGATGTAGATAGATTTTTCCTTTTATATTTTTAAGATTGTTCTAATAATGGTTATTGTTTAGAGTATAGTATTGTTTAATGAATTTCTTTATTGCTTGACATAAGCGGATTCTATCTTGTTAGTTTTCTGAAGTGAGTTCCACTTTGTTGTTTTTCTGAATCTGGTACTATTGAACCTACAAACATCTTGATTAATCACTTTTTGTGTCTGAGTGAGGATTGTGTGTTTAGGAAGTGAAGAGAGATGTCAGCCCAAACTGCCTCTGACAACAAAGAGGGGAGTTAAGACACCAGCTGTAACTATCATCCTGGCCCTGAAGGCTGAAGAATGCAGATGAACGACCCTGAAGTATGGAAGAATCTAGCCTAAGAATGGAATAAAGTGTAATATAAGAGGTTGAGAGGTCATGCTTGCAATTAGCTGGTGATTAACTACCATGCAGAATCTGGAGACAGCGTGACACAGCAAGAATCATAGAATCGCATGGGAACTAACTACTATAAAAGACGGGATGAAAACATGAAAACTTTGTGTTCATTCTGCAATCATTACGGCGCATTGGATCACAATCAACAGAGGCCTGGCTCCCATCCTCATGTTCACCTGGCTGGCCACTAGGCTGACTCGAGCAACGCACAGGACTGGTAATTATATTACACCAGCTGCAGAACGTTTGAGTGTGAATGGGCGTGTGAATGTGTGAAGGCAATAGCTTTTTAAGATTTTTGTATTTGCAATAGACATGGCGTATTGCCTTGTCCCCTGAACAAGATTCCGCAAGTCTTTTCTTTGTACAAGTATAACATATGTTCCTGCAGACATAGCCCCAGAGTTCTTGAACTTTTGAGTCTTTGGTTGGTCCCCTCAGAATAGGGGGACAGAAGAGTGGTTTTGAAAGGGCTTCTAGACCTTTCCTCACCTCTGGTGGCTGTGCCTTCAGTGTACCACAAAATGAATCGATTAAAGAAATGACTGAGGCCCTTCACCTGGGATATACCTGTACAGAAAGGCAAACTCAGAGGTCTGCTACTAGATGTCGCAATTGAAAAAACAGAATTAGAACTAGAAGAATCAACATTGGCACAAATGCAATAGTTGATTGAGCATCAGTAAAGCATCCATACTGCACACAAAAATCTTGACAACAGTTGGGTTCCTGGTGTGCAGAGACTACTGCCTATCAGGCTGACTAATATTATCTCAGTGTTTCCTTGTACTCTCCCATCTGTCTATATCCACCTATTATCAGGGCCCAAGCATAACTTTTTCGGGCCCAGCACAAACTTGTAACACAGGCCTCCTTCCACACACATACCACAATCCCTCATCCCATACATACAATCTCATGAGCCATGAAAAACGTTTGAATTCTGAAATTACTGTCACATAGTCTACATTTCTGAAAAATGCCCCCCTTTGCTATTTTTTTTAACATAACACCCAGCCTGAGAGTCCTACAAGTTTGCTGACTATTTTGTAACTTTTTGGTCATTATAAAGGTATTATATCCTGTCAATGTCTTGATTTTTTTATTCTAATGGACCAATGTGACTGCAAACATTTTATATTAGGCCAATTAACATTTACACTTATTCATTACTATTTATGGTACCTTATCTATTACCTATCCTTATCCTCCTTATCCTAAAAGCATTGTTTTTTAGCAATTACCTAGGGTAGATGTGATCCACAGATTTCAATTAAATCCCCCCGATTCCCTGAGTCCATAGACTGCTGAACTATCCGGATACTATACTCACGGCCAGACTCTGCCTCAACCTCTGGTTTGGGTCCTTGCTTCAAAACCCTCGTCCTCGACAGGTGGTCACTAGGATCTGGAGCTCGCAAGTTTCTTAGGGTTGGTGTCCTCTCGATAGACTCAAGAGTAGACACCCCCTCTTGAGCTGGGCTGCAGTCCACTGAACCCCCGTCTGCTCGGAGTATTTATTTACTTTTCCGACACTCTGTGGTCAAACATTTCACGTGGGTTTTGACTGTCTTGCAGAAGTCTGCCTAAGCGCATCCAGCGATCTGTGGGTGCTCACCTCTGGCAGATGAACTGTCGATGAGCACATCTTATGGTTGAACATATTTCTGTGGTTCCGGTTTAGCTCTACCTCTGGCAGATGGCCTGCGGTTGAGCGTATTCCTGGCATTACTTGTTGTAAGTTCCTTATACTACCTTGGTCTGTTGTAATTTTCCTATGCCATGTGGTTAACTGTTGTAAGTTCCCTGTGCACATTGGTCAATTATATTTTGCTGGGCCTTGCATTTTATCAGGCCTGCTGTCCAATTTCAATTATATCATGAAGAATTCTTCAACTCTGAACCACTTATATCTTGCTACGCTGCAGCTTCTACCTTTGCTGCCACACATGAAGTTACACTGGGACAGAAAATAAGATTTGCAAATGTCCTAATGTAGATAAGGCATCCATAACTTCAGGTGGAGTGTATGCTAATCTGCAGGTAGAATTTTCACTGATAGGGAGGGAGTTCCAAGTGTTAGGGCCAATGTGGTACAAGGGACAAAGAGAAGAGTGGGAGACTTCAGCTTCTGGGGGATTTCTCAGGCCCTGAAACCTACCTCTAAAATATTAGTACTTTTAGTGGTGCAACAGCTGCAGACCGATATGAAAGTCAAGTGACTTTGAATAGAAGAGGTATAGAGTTGGGTCCTAAGATACAAAGAAAAGAGAGCTTAAGCCCCACCATTGTCCAAATACACCCAAAGTATGGGGATATATTGTTTTTCTGATTTATATTTCCCTTGCCTAAGCCTGCTTTTCCTCCGATAACAAAACACTGGTCTCTCTATGACATTTGAAAAAACAAACTTTTTTTTTTCAAATGCTACAGAAAAAACAGTGCATTTTTCTTTCTAAGAAGAAAATCTGAGTCTTATTTTCCCCAATACAGGCAGATCTTGCACAAAGGAAGCTTGCAACAGAGAGCAGCTCCTTAAAACTGATTTCAATTCCACCAAAACTGTGGACTGATTTAGACACCGTGTTTGCACTGTTAGGGAATCACTACGGACGCATGAATTACAGATAGAGGCTTAATCAGGTAAAAGCCTGCATACCCACATGCAGTTTAATTGAGTCGGGGTCCTATTCAGCTGAGACGAAAAAGGCTGGACAGACACACAGACAGGTTCATAGGAAAAGAATCATGTATTCAGCTGAAGGCTTACAAAGAGAGTAAGCCCCAATTTCTTCTTCTCTGCAGACTTTTATACCCTAGACGTATGGGAATGGGGCACCCTTATCTTTAAACCAGCTAATGCACACTTCCTGTTTCTTCCTGGTATTTTTACTTATATGACATTCCTATACATACTTCCTTTCCTGTTATTTTCTGCTTACATGACATTTCTATTTTCTAGCTACGTGATATTTTCATGCATAACTTCCTTTTTCATTGTTACCTATCTCTATACCTTAAGCTAATAATTCTTATTCCCTTACATCACTGATTCAACTAAATTAATATAACAACCAAGTGTTTTGAAATTAGTGAACTCCCCTGGTGTGGATGCAGTTATAATGTTTTATGATTTACTTAAGTGTTTATATTGGTATAGATTGCATCAGTAAATTTAGTTAAATTGGTGCAAAAAGAGCCTGTAAAGCAGTCTTAACCCTCAGTGGTATCAGACTTGGAGGATGAGGAGAACAAAGTTGCCAAATCCCATGAGTTTCACAATATTTACTCTTTTTCTTGAAGCACCAGCTCCTGCAGTTAAGATTCTTAGCTTTCCTTTTTCTAAAAAAGCAAATTTCTAGACCTCATGATTGTGGAGAAAAGTGTGAAAATGTGACCTGCATGAACCTTAGAAATGAAGAAGACAAAAGAAACCCAGAACTATTTATTAGTTATTATGGAATCTCTGTCGCGTGGAAGTTTTTAGGAACAGGTGAGATCAGTGGTCCCCAAACTTTTTATGTCATATCTTACCCAGAATGTGATTTGTCCATGCCCCCGTGGGTGTGGCATTCAGGGCTGGCGCTGCAGTTGGAAGCAGGGCTGTGGCCAGGAGCCAGGGACCAAGGCCTGTGGCTGGGGCCAGGTTTGGGGCTGGGAACAGAGCCGTGGTTAGGGCCCGAGGCCAGGGGCGGGGCTGGGAGCAGAGCCACAGCCAGACTGGGAGCTGTGGCCTGAGGCTAGGCCTAGGAGCGAGGCCAAGGCTGGGGGCAGAGCAGAACTGGGGGCAAAGTGGGTCTGGGCGGCACTCCCTCCCCACCCCCCGTGGGGGCTGGCCTACGACCCCCCCGAACATTTCTCCATGCCCCCCTAGAGAAGCACGTCACAGTTTGGGAACCACTGGGTTAGATAGACACCTGTCAGGGATGATCCAGGTTTATTTGATCCTGCCTTAGCACAGGGGGGCTGGATATGATGACCTCGCAAGGTCCCTTCCAGAGCCACATTTCTATGACTTTGTTATTTCTACAAATCTCATTATTTCTAATCCAATCTCTTGATTTTGGGGGGCTTGTGAAGAGCAGGACGTTTTATTGGCCCACAGCTGGGCAGAACTTACAGTATTAGTGCCAGTGTAAACCCGGATTCCATTTTCTTTCATGCAAAGCTGTTTATCTGAAAGAATCACAGACAGGCAGCAAAAAGGTTATACAATGCTTTTCCCTAAAAAGCCTCAATTCCCCAAGCATAAATCCTTAGTAATTATGTTGGCCCTACACAGTATCCTGAATGACAAACAAAGTGGATGTAGCTACTGTACCAGTTCTAGATGGAGGCTGTTGGAGGCTCCGTACAATTTGAGTTGCTTGACCACTGTCCTACAGGCTTAGCATAGCTTCAGTTGCTTGGCTACTCTGACCCCTGTACGTGACATCTTCCAGTTGGCAGAGACTGAATTACCTTATAGATGTCTCAGTTTCTGCACACCACAGCACATAATAAGATAAAATACAGATACTGTATTGGTTGCAGCTGCACATAGATAACGGTGATGGGAACAACAAGTTATCCTTGAACGTCTGGGATACATTGTTTTATTGTCAAGGGGCATATTTTTACTCTGCCCCTCCTATCAACAGATGTTGTTTTGACGACCCCAATTATCATGGTGAGAATGGAATGTAGTTAAGGGTGGAAACCCAATGTAGGTAATTAGCATATATGATAATGAGAGAGAGATAATTAGGTGAAGGTTGTTTATGGAAGGGTATAAGTAGTCACCACTTAGACAAATGGGGGATGCTTCATCAACATCTGACTCTGTGGGAGGTGCTGCCGGTTGGACCAGAGGATCCACTGACTCCCTGGTGGGGCCCCTGAAGAAAGCCGTTCCTGTATTCAGCCTTCTGAGTAACTGCTTAGCTCTCCAGGCTTAGTGAGTATGATATATTGCAGTTAATTTTAGGCTTTGTATCTAACTAGTATATTTATAGAAAACCTTGCACATTAAACCTTATTGATCTGCAAATCGGGTGTACCGTGTCTCACTGGTATCCACACTGATCACAAAGTGTCCAGAATCAACAGAGGCCACTTTTCTTCCTCTTGAGCACTTGGTCTATTCAATGTTCCCCTCAGGGCAGGTGTTGGCTACCCTGAAACCCTCTGGCTCAAAAGTCCCTCTTAGCAGGGCTGCCCTGGGACTTTTTCAGCTTACAGCATCACAGGTGTCTTTAGATGTTAATTGGTAAGGATAAGATTATATCATGGAGGTCATGGAAATCACAGAATCCGTGACTTCCTGTGACCTCCGTAACATTTTTTGCTTCAGGTGGTGAACAGGGTGTGAGTCGCCGTGGGTGGCCCTTTGATCCTGGAGCCATTTCTGGGGCCATGGGGGAACTGGAGCTCCAAGCCACTGCGGAAAGTAGGGGCCTCCGCAGCTCCAAGCTGCCACCGCAGACAGCAGGCAGGCCCTCACAGCTCCAAGCCAGCGCTGTGCTGTGGGCAGCAGAGGGGACTTCAAAGCTCCAAGCCACAGCTGTGGTGGATGGGGGACCCAGCTGTAGGCCCCGCAGGGTGATGGAGTGCCCGCAGAACCAGAGCTCCCAGCCCTGGCCCCCAGCTCCCTGCCTCTACAAATGGGGACGGGGACCCTGCCCCACTGCTCTCATCCTGTCCCCCTCAGTCAGCCTTATTTTGTCATGGATAGTTATTTTTAGTAAAATTCAGGGAGAGGTCATGGCTTCCGTGAAGTTTTGTTTATTGTCAGTGACCTCTCCCTTACTTTTACTAATAATAGCAGTGACAAAATCCCGAGTGAGTTTCTGCAGGAAGTTTTTACTTATTTATTATGCAGGTTCCTGGGAGGTTGAGGAGGTATCTGCTACTCAATTTCCCCAGTCCCTTGGACTCCCCAAGGAGATTACTGATAAACCCGGGGTGGAGAGCACAAGCAGCAGGCGCCTTAGGTGAAGGGAAGGTGTGGAGGAGAGGAGGATATATATCTATCCTCCCATCCTCCTGGGCCCTTTTATATCGCTGGGCCCCTGGGCAATTGTCCCCATTCCCCCCATCAACAGTCCTGGTGTGTAGCATAGGCTATTCCCCAATACTTACACCCTTTTTTCAAAGGAGTCACATGTTCCCGAAATATGCCCTGTTAGCATTTCATAACTTGTTTTTCTGATTAATTTTGGGAGGGACAACAGGGATAGACTAAGCAAGGGCTGGCTGACATTTACTTTCTCATCAATCATTAACCTGGGCCCCGATGTTGTGCGGTCCTACAGGGTCAGTTGACCCAGGTCAGTTAGTTCCAAGTCCAACATTTACATGTCTTCTGCATGTGCATTGGTGAACTGGCCATTGACTGACCATGACCATAGGTCTTCCAGATCAGCACCAATACACACAGGACCCCAATTAAACATTCATGCACATAGTTCATGTCAGTGTCCAAGTGCAATTTCAGCACTCTCGGTAATTTTCCTTACACCCTGTCTAACGCTAAGAGACCCTGCTTTCAGAACTCTCTAACAAATTCAGACTTGCTATGCTTCACCACACTCATGTCAGCCACAGTCATTCAGTACCATTTGTAAAGGAAATTATGCATGTGGAAATCATTAGCTGGAAACATCAGAGTGGTGAACGATAAGAAAGGATATTATACATGAAAGTGTCATGAAGCTATAGGATAGGAATGTCCTTTGTAAGCAGAATTTAACAGAGAAACAAAAGAAATGAAGGAACATATATATAAAACTGCAGTGTAAGCAAAAATACTAGGGAGAAACAGGAGATGTGCACCATCTGGTTTTAATATCTGGGGGGAGGCCCACTCCTTTAGGTAAAAGGTATATACGCATGAATAAAAGAAACAGGAGGCACTTGCAATCCTCTTATTTTTTTGCTTCAGCTGGGAGAGAGGGGATGGGGGCAGCAAGATCTGACAGCCGGAGGGGGAACCCAGTGGCTCCCTGCCCCCATGGATAGGGAGAAATGGTGACCTGGAGCTTCAAGCCACAGTAAGCAGTGAGGGACCCCTGGAGCTTCCTGGTGCTGGCCATGGCCCCTGCAGCTCCCAGGCGCTGTGGGGGGCTGGAAAAGGTCCCTGGAGCTCTCAACTGCCGCTCAACCTCCCAGCCACCCCCGCAGTGGACAGGGAGTGGGGGGCAGATCTCTGGAGCTCCCAGCCACCACCATGGGAGAGAGAGAGCCCCCTGCAGCTCTGAGCTGCAGGCCCCACAGGGCAGTGTGGGGCCCCACAAACCCAGAGCTCTCAGCCCCAGCCCCCAGCTCCCTGCCTCTGCAAACAGGGGTGGAGACGAGAGACCCTGCCCCGCTGCTCTCATCCCCCCCAGACTGCCCCATTTTGCCATCCATCGCTATTTTTAGTAAAAGTCAGGGCCCGGTCACAACCTCTGTGAAGTTTTGTTTATTGCCTGTAACCTCTCCCCAGGTGCTACTGAAAATAACCGTGCAGGGCCACATTATCCATTAGGCACAATAGGCACAGTGCCTAGGGCCGACGAAACTTTCAGGGCCTACGACATTTTTTTTATATATATAATAGCTTAAAATCAAATTAGTTATTTCGGTCGGGGGGGCCTACAAAGGTCTTAAAACGGCCCTGTAACGGTGACAAAATCTTGACCTTGGCAATAGTGGCTGGAGCACCCTCTGTGGGTCTGAGTCTGCGCCCCCCCCCAGCCGCCCCAGGGCTCTGCGATCTTGAGAAACCTCTCTACCCTCCCTAGTCCTCCTCCTGCCCCGCCCTCCAGGGAAGAAGCAGCCCAGAGACAAGACTACATTTCCCATCATCCCTCAGGCCCCGTCAGGGGATCACTACAAACTCATCGCCCTCTGGAAAAATGATTGGGGCGCTGCGATTTCACAGCGAGGCAGGGACCGCACGGACGGCACCGCGCTTTGGGGCGTCTATAGTCAGCCAGCCAGAGGAGACGTGAGCAGCGGGGTTCGGGAGTGAAAAGGGCCCGGGCTTCGGCCCTGGGCGGCCTACGGAAATGGCAGATGGTCCCTGAGGCGAGAGGCGCGGCTGGGCTGGGCAGGGCAGAGCGGACGAGCGCGCGCGGCTGGCTAGGCCGTGAGTGATGAACGCCCCGGGAGGGGGCTGGGACGGGGCCTGCGGAGGCGTCCGGCTCCTCCTCGACCTGTGAGTGGCTCGGGGAGCGGGGACCCCCCCCCACTCGCGTTATACCCCCCCGAGCCCCTTGTCGCCCCCGCCTTATATCCCCACCGCTTATTGCCCTCCCGCGTGCGTCATGCCCCCGTCTCGTTATCACCCCGATCCCCTGCGTGTCCTGTCCTCCTGCCCCCCCCCCCCTTAACGCCCCCTGCCCCTTATTATCCCCCTGTTTATACCCCCCCCAGCCACTTAATGCCCCCTGCACATTATAATCTCCAGCCCGTAATGCTCCCTGGCATAACCAGATACATAACTACCCCAGCTCCTATTGCCCCCGCTCCCTGCACGTTATACCCCCCCCCCCCGGCCGTTATTGTCCTCTGCACATTATACACCCGCAGTCCATATTGCCTCCTGCATTTTATACCCCCCTTTTATTGCCCTCATCCCCTGACATATTATAACCGCCTCAGCTCCTTATGGCGCCCCCCCCCCCCCCCATTATATCCTCAGTCCCTTATTACCTTCTGCATGTTGTAACCCCCCCTTGCTCTTACTGCCCCAATCCCCTGCACGTTATTCCTCTCAGTCCCTTATTGCCTCTGGCCCCCTGTGCATTATTACCCCACCCCCCGTGTGCATTATTCCACCCTGCCCTTCATTGCCCCATCCTCTGTGCCCTTATATCTCCCCTAGCCCCTGATTGCCTTCACGTTATATTTTCTCTAGCCTCTTATTGCCCCCCGCCCCCCATGTTACATTTCTCAGCCCCTATTATCTCCTGTCTACCTAGCATTGTTCACACTGGAAATTAGGTTGGTTGAACTGCATTGCTCAGGGGTGTGGATTTTTCATACTCCTGAGTGACATAGTTATATCGACCTAGTTTCTGAGTGTAGACCAAGCCTTAGGGTATGTCTACACTGACAGCGGCAAAGTTGCTGCCATCAGATTGACCTATCTGGATCGACTGAGCGGTCAGTGAAGATCTGCTAAGTTGATTCAGAAGTCGACGCAGTAAAACCACCCCCTCAAGTGGCGCAGTGCAATGAAGCACAGAAGGGAAGTACAGCAGTCAACTGGAGTTATGCAAGCTACTCTGTGTAGCTTCCATAACTCCCGTCGACTGCCGCCGAATCGCCTGGTAAGTGTAGACCAAGGCTTAGTTGCACAACAAAATTTATCTAGTCATGCTCGTAGTGACAGCAATAAAACAATTTACATATTTTTGTTAATACTTCTGTTTGCAAGAGTCAATTGCACAGTCTTTCATACAATCCCATTTCTTAGATGGTAAAACTACTACTGCTGCATCAGTATTAAATCTAACTATAGTTTCACAAGCAGTAATTTTCCACTTCACCTTTGACCAACCCATAGAGCCTTATGGGACACCATTAATACTCCCCGTTGCTACCCTGCTTGTTACCCCCTCTGCCCACATAAATGTCCCCCCTTAAATCTCAACTATGATGCATAGTGGTAACCCTCTTTTCACCCCATCTTAATCTGTCCATCTGTTCTCCCCCACCTCCCATCTTTCTCTTTGGTGCTTGCATCCTGGTGGCCCAAAACTCTTTGAACCTCAGCTATGGCTGGTACTTATTGCTCAGTGGGGTTAAGATGATTTGAATAAATTTGGAAGGAAAAATTATATAAGAAATACATTAGCATAGCATCTTGCTGTTGCTCAATATGTTAGCATCCTTACCAGTTCAGCATACTGAACACTGGCCTACTCTAGAAAATTTTGCCAGTTCAGTAATGTTGCTTAGGGGTATGATTTTTTTTGTGTGGACATTTTTGTCCTGGTTAAAAGCCCTAGTGTAGGTGCAGTTATGCCACCAAAAAAGTGCTTTTGCTGGTATAGTGTATTTTGTTTGAGGGAACTGGTATAAGCAATACCCACAAAAGCATTCAAAAGAGTGCTTTTGTGGGTATAAGCTGTGTCCATGCTATGAGAGCTTGCTGGTTCAGCTCTTCCATCAAGCCTTGTCTAGTGTAGGCAAAGGCTTATATTTACCGCAGAAATTTAGGACACCCTGCCGATACCCTATCGGGGGCTCAAGACTTGACCTGGTTAATTTAGGCACCTCCACCCTTTTTCTATTGAGGGCTTGGGGTTTAAGGCACCTACCGTTACCCATGGGATTCAGAGAGAAACCCCATGGGGCTCAGGGCTTTACCGGTCTCGCAGGGTCTTTTCCCAGTGAAAGATCCTTACGCAGCTGTGTTTTAAATATGTTTATTAGCAACACACACAGGATACATATGCCGAGCGAATCTATTATGCTCACCATGTCCAATATACAGAAAAACTTCACTCGATGGCCGGTCAGGATCCATTCACCTGGGGATGCTGAGGATGCCATTGCACCTCACGATTGTGCCAGGGGGTAAGAGTTCTAGCAGCGTATGTTGAATTGCAGTCCAGCAATGGTTCCCAAAGAGCATTGTTTTCCATTTACATTATATAGGTAACATTAGCTACCTCCTTTAACTCTACTAAACCTATCACGTTATTCAATACCCCTAGGTAACAAAATTGAACCAATCACGCACTATGTTTCCTTCTCCTTGCTCAGGTATTTTTTACATTTTATCTCTTATGCACAAATTGTAACTTACTAATGACCTTTATTTGTGCAGATTGTTAGCATAAATTTGCTGGTCAGAGCTTATCTTATCTAATTTAACATTTGCTGGGTCTTTCTGTATCCTCCATAAACTTCCCAGTGCCTAGGTATCTCTACTTTACAACCCTTGGTGTTATAACTCTTGTTAGGGACATTGCTGAGAAGGGGGGACTTTATTAGCAGTGGAGTGTTTTTTTCTTAATTTCAATAGTGAAATCCTTGAGTTGCACCCAAGGCTGGTCATGGCTAGTTTATTAAGGGGGTGAGTTAAGTCCCAGGCCTACACTTAGGCTTGGTCTACACTACAGAGTTAGGTCGACATAAGGCAGCTAACTACGTCAGTGTCTACATTTTGCCCCCTACATGTTATAACTCCCCCACCCTTTAATTCCCCCTGCACTTTATATCCCCTGTCCCTTATAGCGCCTCCCATGTTATAGCCCTAGCCTCTTAAAACTATGACCTAACTGTATCAGTGTCTACACTACAGCCTTGCTCCCGCCAGTGTAAGTGCCCTACTGGACTGACCTATCTTCACCTTCACAAGAGGCATAGGGCTTATATCGGTGTAGTTAAGATGACTCAATGTCTGTGTAGACATTGTGTTCCTTACATTGGCTGTTGGCTGTCTTCTCAATTTCACAGCTCCATTGGAATTTGAAAAGAAAGCTAGGCTTCCAGTTCCCCAGTGGGGCTCTGCCGAGTCTCTGCTCCAAGCTGAGCTGCCACTTGGCTCCTGGCTTGAGATGCCATCCCAGCTCCCTGCTTCCCGCTGGGAGCCCTGCTGCCCCCTGGGTTTCCGGCTCCATGCTTCCCTCTGGGAGTAAGGCAGCTGACCAGACTCCAGGCGTGGATCTCCCCACCAGGATCTTGGTTCTGTGGGTGCAGATCTCCCCACTGGAGGCGAGAAGTCACGGGCGGTTTTCCCCTGTGTGGAGTGGGGACCCGAGAGCTGTGGGTGGGATAGCTGGGCTCCTGGCGTGAGCTGTATGAATCTGAGAACCCTGGTTCTCAGCCCCCCCCCCACTGTTCCCTTCAGTCGCTCCAGGGAAGGATGACCACCACAAACAGAAGGAAGGTAGTGTGGGTATCAGCCACCCAGTGATTACTGCTGTAGCCTGATTTTGGGTGTATTAGTTATTTAATAGGGTTATAGGCTCGCCAATTGATCTGATCAGAAGATAATGAGGTTCTTGTCCCTGAACCAGGCTCCAGAAGAGTTTTATAAGGACCCCGGGGTGCACAACAGGAAGATTCTTAGTGATAACCAAATTTCTATAATTTTATATGCTTTTATTAAGATAACAAAATGATAGACAAATGACTGATATCGAGAAAATGAACAATCAAATGGATAATGGATAATATGATCTTAATTTTAGAGACTTATATAGTAAATATATTTCTACGATATGCTTTGGATTAATATACTCACACCCTTCCCTGATGACCTGGTTGAGAGAGATGTCTGGTTCCTCAACTCTTGAGTAGAGGGGTGGAGTAGGCAATGCTCGAGAGCTAAGAACTAGAAGACTAAGACTAACACTACAAATAATACTAAATATAAATGAAGAAGAATTATCTTAACACTAACTAAAGAAACTTCAAGCAGGAGTAGCTGACGATCGATTGCCCCAAATAGCACGATCTGCCCCTTCTTATACCCCAAAAATATGGGTCCTCCTAAGACCAAACTTGGATTTACCACCCCCAAACTATTGGGGTACACATATTCTATAGGCTGGCAGGTTCGTGTGTATTAATGACATACCCACATCCTTTCCAGATGGTTCCAGATATTCTGTTAATCTCACCTTTGTTATTTCTGGCCCTTTGTGGGTTCTGTGGTGTACTTGTAAAGTTCTCTTGGGGCCTAACCTGTGATCCCTCTCCCCCCCCTCCCCGTTTTGATGCCTTCTGACTTATCTAGGGTAAAGGTCCCGAATATATGTGTGTGCTAACTGCATAGCTGTCATACAGGATGTGGCCTGTAAGGTACCTTGCATTACAGCAAAATATAAATTTATAACTCTATTATAATCAAACAATCATACTTAAATCTATAAGAAAAGATATATCTCTATATAAATGCAAGCAAGCAGGCTTGTCCTATGGGCTACACTGCAGTGTCTGTAAATCGACCTATTGTAGGTCGACTTAAGATCATAGTGTAGACATACCCTTAGTGTAGATATGCAGGCTATGTCAGTATAGACACTGACTAAAGTGGCAGGAAGGGTTCTCCCTTTGCTGTAGTACATCCATCTCCCTGAGAGGCAGCAGCTATGTTGATGGAAGAATTCTTCCTTCGGCCTAGCACTGTCTACATTGTGACTGTGATCGGCTTAATTTCATGGCTCTGGGGTATTGATTTTTTTCTTCATGCTGTGCCTAGAGCACCTGTGTTTCCTGCAACAGCCTAGATTGTTGATTCAGCAGACCTTGATCTTTGTTATAAAGAAAGACCACAAGCTAGACTTGGTGGTGAAGGCTTGGCCAGTTCTATTGTCAACAAAGCACCATCTCAGCACCTTGTATAGCGCAGTACGAGTATGCTAACACACGTATACTAGTGACAAGATATTAGTTCAATCAACATAGTGTTATACCTTAGGTTAATACAAAGCTGTCCCTCCTATTAATCTCCTGTTTGTATCAATGTACAAGTTATGTATTACGTTCCATATGTTATTAGTTACCATCCTTGTAACTCGTACCTGAACAAAATCTCCGTATCCATTTTCATGGTGGTTCTCAAACTTACTTGACTGCGCCCCCCTTCTTTGTGTCTGTAGTAGTTTGTGCCCTCTCTCTGGCCAGCAGCCACTGCTGTCTGGAAGCCCAGCTCTGAAGGCAGAGCAGAGAGTGTCGGCTGCTGGCTGGCTGCCCAGTTCTGAATGTGCACAGTATTTTTTGTGCTCCGCCCTCCAAAGCTTATCACACCCTCCCAGAATACATTCCATGCCTCCCAGTTTGAGAACCTCAGCCTTATCCTGTCATTCCATCCTTATCTTACAAGGCCTGTGTGTTCCTGTACCATCCTCTTAGGAATAAAAACAACGAGAGTTCTGTGGCACTTTAAAGACTAATAAATTTAATTTTTGTAGGTATAAGTTTTTGTGAGACTCCGCTCACTTTGTCAGATGCATAGGTAGAATGATACAGTAAATAGGAAACATAGATATACAAGTGCATAGAGAACAATGGGGGAGGTGGATGAAAGCTGGGTACTTGAGGGCTAATGACAGTCATTGAGTAGGAGGTGAGAATGGGTGAGCAAAGCAATTACCTCTTCCCTCAAGTTTGTTAGTCTTTAAATTTGTTAGTTCCTAAATTTGTTAGTCTTTAAAGTGCCACAGAGCTCTTGTTGTTTTTGCTGTATACAGACTAACATGGCTACCCCTCTGGAACTCTTAGGAATGTATTCATGTGGTTAGCTAGTACCTAGTGTTATTATTCTAACACTCCCTGTATGATACAGTACAACAAATTAAATATAGATTGAAATTGTAACATAATTAATGCAGTTTCAGATGTGTTTATCTGAATATGCAACATCTAGAAGGACTACTTAACGTGTGTGTATTTGATTGTGTATTCTCAAATTTTTGCAGCCTGTTTATGCAACTATCATATCAGAATAGATCCAACTTAAATCAGTGAGATTTGCTTGTATGCAGAGGATCTATAATGAAGCCTGGGATTTTTTGTTGACCAACTTTTTAAGAAAACAAGGAAATTAAGTGCAGGAAACTATATTAATTCAGCTTTGCAAAAGTCAATTTGCCCCCTTATTTTGTGCAAGAAAATATTTGTAATGGGAAGGTAAATGCCTTTATTATTATTATTATCATTATTATTATTTATTAATAAACTTTTGCCTTGGTTTAGGGAGTATGAGGAAATGTTAATGTCAGGGCTGGTCATTTTCATGAAATCTGAGTTAATGCAGTGTCATTAAGGTTTCTGTCCTGCAAACACTTACGCCCTGATCCTCCAGTGAGCTCTATCTGTATGTCTATACTACAAATAAAAACCTGCAGCAGACTGGGCCAGCTGACTTGGGCTTGGGCTAAGGGGCTGTTTAATTGCTGTGTAGACATTCAGGCTCCTGCTGGACCCCAGGCCCTAAGACTCTGCCAGATGGGAGTGTCCCAGAACTCAGACAGAAATGTGAGCTGGAATGTCTACATGTCAGTTAAACAGCTCTTTTACCCAAGCTCCATGTTTTTAACTGCTGTGTAGACATATCTTCCATGGGCAGATTCCTACAGCCATGGAACTTCTCAGGTGGGAGGGTCTGTCTGTGTGTGTGAAGCTCTTTGTAGGATCAAAACCTTAAAAAGGTGATTGTTTACTCATGTATTAATGAATCTGATGTAAGATGTGTGAGTTCATTAAAGTGAATTTCATAGCCTGAGAGCCATGGAGACTGAAGTCTTCTATGAACAGGGATGGGCAATAGCAGAGTAGTTATTTCCTCTCCATTGTTCTGCCTGTGTCCTTCACGCCTCATAAGGGTAACATTGTCTTTCACTGTTGATGGCCCATTGAATCACTGGTTTCTCTGCTGTGACTGCCAACAAGATTGTCAGTTAAGTGCCACATATGGTGGTGGTCTTTGTAATGTGGGCAATTATTCAATGGTAACCAGACTGTTATCACCACAAAACTATTAGAAGGTGACTTTTGATCACTACCACTAGCAACCTGGTCTTGATCACAGCTGGCTACTGTGAGGGACATGCATGAATTACAGCCACAGGTTTAAGCAAATAAAGCCTGTTTACCCACATGCATATAATTGAGTCAGGGTCCCTTTCAGCTAAGACGAAACGGCTGTACAGACACAAACAGTTTCATAGGAAAAGAATTCTTTATTCAGCTGAAGACTTGCAATAAGAGGATTGCAAGTGCCTCCTGTTTCTTTTATTCATGCATATATACCTTTTACCTAAAGGAGTGGCCCCCCCCAGATATTAAAACCAGATGGTGCACATCTCCTGTTTCTCCCTAGTATTTTTGCTTACACTGCAGTTTTATATATATATATATATGTTCCTTCTTTTCTTTTGTTTCTCTGTTAAATTCTGCTTACAAAGGACATTCCTATCCTATAGCTTCATGACACTTTCATGTATAATATCCTTTCTTATCGTTCACCACTCTCATGTTTCCAGCTAATGATTTCCACATGCATAATTTCCTTTACACTACCTAAGGAGGGAACACTGGTATTCCATTTCTAATTAGTTATCTAGCTGTTTGGAAAAAGGCAACAGAGTGTAGGGAGGAATGAATAGGGGGATAAAAATCAAGTACCTCTGAGTACTTTCTAATGCTGACTCTGATTCTGGCTTGCCCTGGGGCCTTGGGGAAGTCATCTACTCACACTTTTCCATTCTGTAGAATGGAGCTAATTATATTTACTTAACTCACAAAGGTTTTATGATGACTGTTTAATGTTTTCAGAGTCATTTAAAACTCTAAAGCACTAAGGGTGCTGAATATTATTTATGTTTGTACTCCTTTGGAGGGAATTAGATACAATGTACAAATAATAAAATGTTAAACTATGGGCCAGTAGATTCAATTTTAAAAGTTTTCAATATTCGTTTAGAAAAGGCTTCGAGGCTGAGGATTGGATTTTATCTGTGAAAAGTTCATTGAAATGTAAAGATGAAAAATACTATATAACAGCTAGGTATTATTATTACAGATTTTCTTTATTGGCTTTTGTGGAGAGAGAGACGTATTGATCATTGATAATCAATGAGCAATACTTTGTCAACAATCAATAACCAATAATTGGTGGGAATTTTAACTGTAATTGCATGTTTAGTGAACGGTTTTCTCTGCTGTTTGGATTTGTATAGTAATAACGGACCTTGGATAAGTTGCTTTGATTTATTAATCAAACCATTAGTAAAGACAGCTCAGACACAGAGAGAGATAGCGTTACCAACAGCTGTAGAAGACCTTCCCTGTAATTTCTGAAAGTCTGTGTGCGTGCATCCAGTCTGCTGATGGTCTTCCTTCCTCCATGATTTAGGAGACGTTATACCCTTGTTATTCTTATTGTGTATCATTCTGGTCCTTATCTATTTCCTCTTTCTGGTGCATATTCTTCTTAGGTTATTTCCAAGGTTCTCAGTCCCCCCTGCAAGTCACTTTCCCACTATCTCCAGTTCACACCAGGTGATTAGTGATTATGCCCTTTTTGGATAATTTCATCTGCCATACATCTTGTAGTTAGTACATTATAAAAATATATCTTAAAACAGCTTTCAAAGTAGGTTACTGCACAGTAAAATTCCATTTTTTGTTAGACATTTTTATCTGTACTGCAAAGCATTATGGACAAGCCTTGAAATCTTTGTTGCCTTATCTTAAGTGTCAACAGAAGTTATTATAATATTGCTTTTCAGTTTAAAGGGAATAAATGGTAGGACCACTGTCAATATTACTTAGAACTATTTGAGTGCTGAGTCATATATATATTTCCAAAGGGAGCTATTGAGAGAGGGAAATTTGGATAATACTGGATTTTAGTAATTCAACCCACCAGGGAAGAGAACACTTATTTGTGATTCATTAGCATGTTTGAACTTCTTAGCCCTACTTTTAAAAGACAACTGAGAACAGGATTTCCTCTTTGCTGCAGTTAGTAAATATTTTTTTCTTGTTGTTTCATGTCCTTGGGCACGTGTCCCGTGCAGCAATAATAAATGATACAATTGCACACAACTTTTATATTGCTCTTGCAAGGAACACTGATTACTTGTAAAAGACTGAGGATTGACTTGACAACAAATCTTGTGGGTAATGTTCACTGAATTTTGAAAATTATGTATTTAAATTTATCATTCTGCTTCGAAGGAATGTTTATTGTCCTTAGATATCATGTTCTGTGTCATGGGAGCTGGCCCTTTCCCGGGGCGTCTGGGATCAAACTACCTTTGACAGCTTCTGCTAAGGAGAATGAGCCAACCCAGATCCACCTGTGAGTAGTAAATTACCTAGGTGGCTGGACTGCAGTTATTTATTTAAAGAACACCAGGGACTTATGAGGGCTCAGGCAGGGAGCTCCAGAATACATAGAGAGGAAGCTCCTGATGAAAGGGACTTCTCAGTAGAGCTGGTTAGACAGCTTACCAGAAAAGGGACCCTAAAAGAGGTGTTCCTGGAAGAAGCAGGTTCCGAAAGGACTGTGAGTGGCAAAGCCCTAGAAAGGCTTAGTCCCAGCTAAAGGACCTTACCAGACAGTGACAAGAGGTCCAGATCACAGAAGAATCATACGTCGCTCCAGAGAATGACTGCAATGGTTTGAACACTGCAGGGACCTTGTGTCTAGTAACAGAACCCTTCTCTGGGTGGTGGCAGGAGGCCTGACTCTTGATTCGGAGTCCCAGTGGAGAGATGAGGAGCCTGGGCAGAGGAGACAGATGGACTTCAATGGAGAATACAGACTAATATTAACTTGCTGCTTCCTGCTAGGAGGCTGAGCTGAAGACTTGCTTGCCTGTCTATTGGGCCTTGGATTAAATAAACTACACCCCTGAAGTGATACTGTTCACTCTAGACAAGCCTTATTAGGCTGTGCTTTAGAAGTCTGGCTGGAGTGGTGCAATAAGAGTTGAGGGGAGAGAAGAACGGTTGACAAAAATGTAACGAGGGATGTTATAGCTTATCAGGTCATTGCAGTCGTAGAGAGTGTCCTAGGAAAGTTGAACAATACTGAGGGGAAAGGCTAATGTTTTTCTTCAGGAAGTTGGACTGGGACAGAATTTGGGATTCTAAAATCAGTAAAAATGGATGAACTTGAACAAAACGCACACACGCACACGTAATTTATCAACCTTGGTTGTTGCCATGTTTATTCCTGACCACTCCAAGTTTGTTTAGAAACAAAATATAGAAGGGGGGAGGAGGATCTAAGTATATGCCACATGTAGGTAATGTGTATCTAAAAAGCCACAAGTCTTATCTTACTGACCCTAACCACTGTTACAGGAAATTTCACACCAGTGGAGGTAACAGTAGGAAATTAGCAGGGAAGATACCTGAATTATTGCAACCTCTCCATACAGAGTAATAGCATCTTCATTCTTCATTAAGAAGTTTATGAAAACATGGCAATTACTGTATGTATTATTGTATCATAGCTCCCCTTACTCCAAAAGAGCAGAGCATTGGCTATCAAAGAGATGGGGAGAGAGAGAAATGAGATATAATAATGAAGTCATGGGAACAATATTCTCAGTGAAACTCCAAACTGTGTTTTTGTCTTTGGTGTTCCTCTTAGTTGAAGTAGAACATAACTATCCCTGTAAAACGCATCATCTAAAAAAACAAAGAAACTAGCATTTAGAAGGATAGAGCCTGAGGGAAGACCAGAAGTTTGAAGAATGTGGAGGATAAAATAAGGGGGTGATGTGCTGTCAATTTTTAACAAGGGTGAAGGAATATAGATAATGCAAGATGGAGCTTGATGTAAAAATAATAAGGTAGTTGTTAGGTAAAATTGGTTATAATTAGCTTTGCTACTCTTAGGCAAATTAAAGTTGTTTTTATAAGATTAAAAAGGGGTTTGTTTTTGTTAGTGAAAACCACAAAATAGGTTAAGGTAGCTGAAACCACTATAACAGGAAGGCTTGTAACCTCAGTGAGAGGATACACAAGTGGAACACTGATTCACACATAGGTAGAGAATATAAAAGGGAGATTTAAACAATGAGTTTTAGCTTAGAAGGCCCATTGAACAACCAAGATCATGGTGAATTTGTGCTGAATTTGTGCCAGGGCTTGGTAGTTCATAGCCCCAGCATCTGTAGGCTTGCCTCGTCAGTTATGAAAGTAAAAAAAAATTGTTTGAGTCCCAGTTTCATTACAAATGAAGCGCTGGACACCGGGATGATGTGCTAGGTCCACCTTCTAGCTCTGCTATAAGTAACAGTAAAATCTTATAGCCTGATCTTGTAATCTTGTATAGTAAAAATCTTAAATGAATCAAACTGTACCATAGAATCTCTATGGATAGAAATGTCATGCTTCAACAGCAGTAGGCATATGCTACCGACCACCTGATTGTGATGGTGATTGTGACATGCTGACAGAGATTAATTAGAGAGGCTACAAAAATAGAAGAATCAATAATAATGGGGGATTTCAGCTACCCCCATATTTACTAGCTGCATGTCAGCTCAGAACAGAATGCAGAAACACAATTTCTAGATGCCACAAATGACTGCTTCTTTGAGCAGCTAGTCCTGGAATCCACAAGAGGAAAGGCAATTCTTGATTTTAGTCCTAAGTGGAGCACAGGATCTGGTGCAAGAAGTGAATATAGTTGAACCGCTTGTTAATGTAAAGCAAGAAGGATTTTTTCTCAAGAATCAGGCAACACAGACAATACTGAAGAGGTTTATTTACGATATTGGGAAGTCTGAAAAATCAGCTTCAACTTTATGGTGTTACAAAGATCACTTATATACAGTTTTTATCACTTAAATAATTCATTTACATTCCTTTTATTTATTTACTTACAAATACAGACCTTGTTCTTCTCAGAAAGAATAGGAGTGATAAAGACAGAGACTGAACAGAATTTCTGACTATCCTTGTGGGGAGGGGGAGAGGGAGAAATGGGTGGAATCATTACAGATAAGAGAATACACTACAAGAGGGGGAGAGAAGTATGGAATGTGCTGTTCTCATGGAAAGGCAGCCTTGAGGTTTTGTTATGCATGCTTGTTAATTATTGTGGGTTTTGGTTTGGCTAAAAACTTCAGGTCTAACAATAATATCAACCATAATTTAATTCAATTTAACATCCTTGTTAGGGAGGAAATATCCAAGAAGCCCACCACAGTAGCATTTAGCTTCAAAAAGGGGAACTACACAAAAATGAGGAAGCTAGTTAAATGGAAATTAAAAGGGACAGTCACGGGTGAAATGCCTCCAAGCGGCATGGAAACTTTTAAAAAACAGCATAATAGAGGCAAAAACTAAATTTAAACTCCAAACCACAAAAAAAAAAAAAAACAGATGACCAAAAAATGCCACTATGGCTAAATAGAGTTTAAAGGTGGTTAGAGGCAAAAAGGCATCCTTTAAAAATTGGAAATCAAATCCTACAGAGTAAAATAGAGAGGAGCATAAACTCTGGCAAGTCAAGTGCAAAAGTATAGGTAGGCAGGCCAAAAAAGAATTTGAAGAGCAACTAACAAAAGCCACAAAAACTAATAGCAATTTTTTTTTAGTACATCAGAAGCAGGAAACCTGCCAACAGTCAGTGGGTCCAAAGGAGTACTCAAGGAACACAAGGCTGTTGCAGAGAAGCAAAATGACTTCTTTGCATTGGTTTTCACTGCAGAGGATGTGAGGGAGATAGGCTCAGAGGTGGGTTTCTTTTGAGGTGACAAATCTGAGGAACTGTCCCAGACTGAGGTGTCAATAGAGGAGATTTTAGAACAAATTGATAAATTAAACAATAAGTCACCAGAACCAGTTGGTATTCACCCCAGATTTCTGAAGGAACTCAGATATGAAATTGCAAAGCTAACAATTGTGTTATGTAACATATTGCTTAAATCAACCTCTCTACCAGATGACTGTAGGATAGCTAGTGTAAAGCCAATTTTTAAAAAAGGCTCCATAGGCGATCCTGGCAATTACAAGCCGGTAAGTCTGACTTCAATCCCAGGCAAACTGATTGAAACTATAGTAAAGAACAAAATTTTCAGACACACAGATGAACACAATATGTTGGGAAGAGTCAACATGGCTTTTGTAAAGGGAAATCATTCTTCACCAATCTGTTAGAGTTATTTGGCAGTGTTAAGAAACATGAACAAGAGTGATCCAGTAGATATAGTGTACTTTGATTTTCAGAAAGCCTTTGACAAGGTTCCTCACCAAAGGCTCTTAAGCAAAGTAGGCAGTCATATGGTAAGAGGGAAGGTCCTCTGTTGGATCAGTAACTGTTTAAAAGATAGGAAACAAAGGTAGGAATAAATGGTTAGTTTTCACAATGTAGAGAGGTAAATAATAGGGTCCCCCAAGGATCTGTACTAGGACCACCGCTGTTCAACTTTATTCATAAATGATGTGGAAAAAGGTGTAAACAGTGAGGTGGCAAAGTTTGCACACACAACAAAATTACTCAAGATAGCTAAGGCCAAAGCTGACTGCGAAGAGTTATAAATTGCTCTCATAAAACTGGGTCACTGGGCAACAAAATGGCAAAGGTCTATAAAATCAAGAATGGTGTGGAGAAAGTGAATAAGGAAGGGTTATTTTACTCCTTCACATAATACACAAGCCAAGGGTCACCTGATGAAATTAATAGACAGCAGGTTTAAGACGAACAAAAGGAAGTACTTCTTTACACAATACACAGTCAACCTGTGAACTCATTGCCAAAAGATGTTGTGTAGGCCAAAAACATTATTGGGTTCAAACAAGAATTAGATAAATTCATTGAGATTATGTCCATCAGATGGCCAGGTATGCAACCCCATGGTATGTGTGTCCCTAAGCCTCTGACTGTCAGAAGCTGGACCTGGACAACAGAGCATGGATCACTCAATAATTGCTCTGTTCTGTTCATTCCCTCTGAAGCATCTGGCATTTTCAGAAGACAGGATACTAGGCTAGATGGACCGTTGGTCAGACCCAGTATGACCATTTTTATGTTTATGTTCTTAACATGCCATTGCTTATAGTATTACAGAAACATCGTACTAGGGGGTTTATAGTTACGTTGAGTACAGTTTACAGGATGTATTGTCTTGATTAAAAAGTCGATCAGCCTTTGGGAAATAAAGGTGCTTTCAGTGAATTGTTGACTTATTGCCTTATTCTTAGAACCAGATCCAAAAATTCCACCAAAGGGTTACCCTGAAAATTTTTCAACTTATTTAAGTGATGTATATTATCTTTCTCAGGTAAGATTCTTTTTTCCCCACACCACCTCTGTTTAAAAATAAAATCCATCAGTTATGTTTTCTTCACCCTTCTAAAATCTGTCCATTCCATACTCTTCACAGATGCTAAATCAACCAGTCTTTCAACCCCCACCATTTCCCCCTCTTTCTCCCTTTCACCTGGTAAATAATGGATATTCCACCTGCTGCCTCCACTGCTGTTGGTAGGAGGTCTCGTGCAATGTTTGCAGGTGGCAGTGTAAGCAGGTGGGTGGTTTATTGGGTGCAGAAAAGGTCCCTTCTGTTGGTGGCCTGGATAGTTGGCTTCCTAGGGGAGCAGCAGCTGGTTTAGTCCCTTCTCTGAAGAAGACTGAAAACTCTTAACAAGCAGAATAGGCTATAGCATTTATGGGTCCCAGAAGCTGTTTTTGGCAACAAAAGGCTCAGAAGTGCCTTCTAGTTCGTGGGTGGTGATAACGGTTTAAAAAAACAAAAGAAAACTTTACAAAGACTGTAAACCATGCAAGCATCCAAGCTGGTAGTTTATTTGTTCAGATACTGGAGAATAAAATATTTAATTTGTAATATTTTGTCAATGGATATCAAATAATTAGTTTCATTAGTTACTACTGTATTATGTTCCAGTGGCTGGTGTTGCATGTCTGAGTTAATGACTCAAGATTGTTGAAATAACAGGTTCAATTGGAATTATTTAATTTGAGATTATTAATCAGAGATTAGTACTGTACTCTACAGAATACAGAAAGAATAGACACATTAACCACTCTGTGTTGTCAGACTGAGAGCTGAATGTGTGTCCATCCGGCATCTAGAAGTGGGACACAGTTTTCATTCCCCCAACTAAGTTTCCATACCAGTACTACTATATAGGGTTTCAGACAAAGGAAACCTCGTTGCCAAGAATATTCTCTCAGACATATCTGTTGTGATGTCATTTATATACATTCTCAGTTCACCTGATTTATGTGTGAAGGAATGATTATTTACAGCTAAGAAGACTAACACTTCTTCAAGATAATATCTCTCAGGGGGTCATTGTTACCCCACCATCATTCTTCCCTGTTGATTCTCCTACAGAAAACATCTGCTGCAACAATCATCCCTTATTAGTTTCCCAAGTGTATATATACTTATGTAAGCATTTTGTATATATGTTAAGGAGGTGGTTTCCAAGAAGTTGTATGGACATGAAGGCACCCAATATTGTTAAAATGCAACATAATGAATAAATTCCTGAATAGGGTTACTTATCAGTCAAGGACCAGTGCTCTGGGCCTTAGAATTCAGAAATACTTTTTGTTGAAGATAAAGTTTATAAAGAATAGTTAATATATAAATGAATCAAATATACAAAGAAAGAAAGAACTAAAAGCATTAGTATTTACTAACAGGTACTAACACTGGAGAACCAGGAACTCCTCCTAATAATACAAGGTTTGCCATCAGGTCACCACTTTTCTCCTTCCTCCTACGTCCCCACCATACTCTTGTGCCCCCACCTGTGGCTTTAGACAAGTTTGTGCTTCAAATTCTCATCTGTGAAATGGGGTAATGACTTTGACTTCATGGTATGCTATCATTATTGAGTTGATATGGTTGAAAATCTTTGTTGGAACAGTTTTGTTGCACAATGCTGATTGGACAGCAGCTAAACATTTTGTGGGAACATTGCTTTTGTCAGAATTTTAGACAGTAAATTGAGCTTTTGATAAGGTCAAAACAAGTATTTCAGAATATTTCATTTCATGAACAACTTTGAGATTTTGAATTTTTGGCTCAGTTGGGCAATACATGAAATTTCAAAATCTTAGAATTTCATGTGGGATGGTGTGCTCTGCCAAGATGGAGGGTTCATAATGTGAAATCTCGGTAGCAAGAAAAGAGCTTCAGGACGAAGAAATGCCCACACAGTTAGTTTTATTCAGGCTGCTAGTTGTCGTTACAATATTTTAAGCTGCTGGAAATCAGGCGCTTACCACAAAAAGAGCAGGGAAGCCCATCACCACCCTATAAGCAAGTTGCAACCAGGGAGCAGACCTGCCACATAGCATTCACTGGTACCTCTATAGAGAGCTTCGGGTAGGGCTGCACCCAGGGGTTCCATATATACCCTCTCCCCTAATCCTAGCAATAAGATCATTGGTTACATCTCAATCCATTTAGGGATTGGGTCTTAACGCTTGTTATTCCCTTTTCTATTGGCAGTTAGCTAGGGACCAATCCTCAACAAGCTGCGGTTAGTTGTTTACTGCTAAAGCTGGCCTTTAGTCAGTTTAAACTCGTTCTGCGGTCAGCCTACTTCTGTTTTCATCCCAAGGGTATTTCCAGCTCCAGGCCCTGAGGGTATTTCCTGGTATTTCTTGCCATGCTAAGCTGTCCTTGCATTACAATACTCTTGCGAGCTCTACAGATGGAAATTCCATTTTTTGGCCAGCTCTGTAAGTTAGGGGACTAAATTCACCCATGATTTGCAGTGGCATGCTGGTCCTGAGAGGAGTTATGGTGATGCAAGTTGTTTGCAACCCCTACTCTGCTTGGGGTCTGCAGGTCACCTACAGTCCAAGCAATGGGTGCTGCTAGCTCTGGAGGAGGGCATGGCCAAGATGCTCTGGAGATGTGCTAAATCTGCACATCCCTGCACAGCCTCTGCTGAAGAGGGATTCCTATAGGGCCTTGACTGCAATTTAAAATAACCTCTGGGAAAGTTGGTGTGCAAATGCTGTCTGAACTGTACCAGATGTGAAGCTCTCCCAGGGATGTAGGAGATGTTCTTGAAAGTCTCTCTCTCTGTGTGAATAATAAGGTTTCATACAGTTTCACGTACAGTTGGTCTGGAATAGCATCACTGAAGTATTAATTCCATCTGGACACCATTCCAAAAGTATCTGAACAAGCATCATCTGTTTGTTTTCTCTATATGGGGATTGTTTTAAGAGAATCTTCCAGAGGATCCATCTCATTTGGAGACTCTGACCTTGCTGCATGTTTGACCTAAACTTGTCTTTAAAAAGAGAGAGAAGAGGTCATGCCAAAATCTAGGAGCGTTCTGGAATTTAGAACCTATCTGGTTGAAGACTCTCTAGAGTTTTTCACACTTGTAGGATTAAAAACTCAAGTGTACATTTATTAATAAAGATTTATTACACATTTTTGGATTTGATTGTTCTTTGGTCCTTCTATTCTAAGTAAGTATTTACCTGTGTGAATGTATGGGATTATTAGCACCATTATCCTCATCCAGCATTATTTCATAGATGTTTCAAAAAGCAAAATACAGCTCTGCTCTGATTAAGACATGGATCTGGAACTCAAGGTAAGTTCATAAGCATTTGAGAAACCATAAATTTTAGAACAGTAAAACTGTCAAGTTTTGAAACTTGGGAGGTGGGAAACTATTTTGAAACTTGCAGGGGTGGAAAGGTGCCATGTGTAGGAAGCGGTGAATTTATAACAGAGAAAAGCATCTCAAACAAGACATGCTGATATTGTTACTAGTACAAATATGCACTACCATGTACTGCCTTTGGATTATGAACAACAAGTTGCAAAGACAGACTGTTTCTTCAGGCATGAATAATAATTCTGGGAAGTATACCCCTTCACCCTCCGACCTAATGGAAAAGTACTATATTGAGCAACATCTATTTTATTTTCAGGCCCTTAAGCATGCATTGCAGACTAGAGGTTTAAAAATATCTAACATAAAGACTGTACAGAGAGCCCCTTCAATGTTTTAAATTAATAATTGTATTTAATTCGGTGTAGTACCACTACATTGTGCCTCTGTGTGACTGTATTTTAACTTACATTTATTTCAGGTGCCTTCAGGGTTTGACAAAGAACATTTCCAGATATGTTGCAGATATTAAGCCTCTGCCTCCCAACATAAAAGATAAGCTGATAAAATTAATGAGTATACAAGGGCGGATAACTGATTCAAATATCAGTGAGGTAAGAACCCTTCTAAGTTCACTTCAGCCATCTCTTCACGTTCATGCCATTTTATTACACAGCTGAATATAAAATAATGAACTTTAACTAAATTATGTATACAGTTCAACAAGTGAGCCCAGGACCTCTTACTATGTAAACTTCCCCTCATTCCTACCTCCTAAAGCGATCTCTTGCTATTTCATGTCATGCCAAACCTTGATTGAAGGGCTGATTTTATCTGTCTGTAAAGCTCCATAAATGCCTACAACCCTGCATAAAAATAAAGAAGAATATGGACACAAGTCAGTGAAAAAGTTTTCTAGTTGACTTGTATATCATCCTGTTTTGGATCAGTTGTCCAGTCTACACACGTGAGTATAAGATGCTGTGTAATTTATGAAAGGACTCTGAAGCAGTAGCACTTTGTACATCATGTTGCCATCAGTTTCTAATAAAGCTGTCTGACTTACATAAATAAGTGTATAACATGCAAATTAATAGCCGTTGTAAACTCAATGACCTAATAGCTAAGCAGCATTTTTTAAAAACGTTCTGCAGAATATCTCTAGCAGGAATAGTGGATGATATGCCTGTTTGTCTGAGGCTGCTGCACGGAATGCTTCCTTTACAATCTGGCAGGATCAGCAGGTTGACTCTAAGGGCTTGTTCACACTGCCCCCGCGATTTGGCGGCAGTCAACGGGAGTTACGCAAACTGCGCAAAGTAGTTTGCGTAACTCAGGTCAACTGCTTCTGTGCGCTGTTTACACTGCGCTGAGCATTGGCTCAGCGTTACGCTACTTGAGGGGGTGGACTTATTGAGTCAACTTCCGGATCAATTGAGCGGGTCTCACTGACCACTCAATCGATCCTGAAAGATTGATCTAGCGGCAGCAAAAGTGTAAACATAGCCTAAGTGTTGGAGCCTGCACACTGCTGTTTCTTCTGGTAGCAATGGGAAAGCATTGTGACAGGAGCAGTTGCCAAAATAGGCTTCTACCAACAGGCATTTAAATAATGTAAGGTTCTCAGGAAAATATGAGATTCCTATAATCTTATATGGGGTTTAGGTCAATGATTTAGGATAAAATTCCATTAAATCCTGAGTTCTTTGAAGTGTTTTGATGAGGTGAGGGCTAGGAGTTCATTGGTTCAAACTTCTCTTATCCCAATTGCTCATTAATGCGTGTCTGTGTTCCAGAATGGAATTTATTAAAAACTTGGCCTTAGCTGTAAATTGGGATGTTTTGACATTTGAATCCTTTTATAACATCTCAGTCTCAAAGGGAGGCATAAGAATCATAGAAAACTGCAGGTTGACCTTGGTGAAATAGGAGGAATGAACAACTCCCAAATTCTTTCTCGCTTTGATCTGAGACCCATGCCAGGCTAATGCTAGCAGTTCCTGAAAGTCAAAATAATGAGACTGTGAGGCCAGGGGCAGCACACCAGAATTGTTTTGGAAAACTGAACAATAAAAATTTCACCTTCAACACACTACATTTCTTGAACTGTCATAAAAGTGTTTAAAATAAATAAATAAATAAAATTTTAAAAAATTGACTCAATTTTAATCTTATACATGTGGTTTCTTTTAACAAGCTTGCTGAATTGCTCTGAGCCATGTATTCGTCATTTTTGCGGTGAACAAACATTTCTAAGCAGCATAAGGGCTTTCTATAATTTTTTTCATATGTGAGTTGTGCATACATATGAGTAAAAGCAGTTTACAAAAACTCAAGCTCCCTCTTTTTTAATCCCATATTCTCCAACAGAGTGTCTCCTCCTTTTCATCTTTTCTTTTCTCATCTTTCTTAATCTATTTGTGACTTTCAACAGTTTATCACTACCTTCTCTTGGAATCTCTCTTCTCCTTGTACTTTCAGTACTCCTGTTCACTTCCTTCAGCAGTTCCTGTGTGTGACACCCTGTATCTGAAAACAATACCCCAAAACCCTCATATTCACTAATATCATATAATTATAATATGTTCTGTACAAAGTATGGCTTGTGTGGTATTATTTTAAAAGTCTTGATCTGCTAAACATTAAGATCCTGTTGGATTGTATGTGCTATCATAGCATGTGAAGTTATAAAATAGTGTTGTAAATGCTACTAGAACATGTGAGGTGGGAGCCACCTAAATCAACTTTTCAGGCACAATGATGAAGTAGCCAGATATGCTAATAGCCCGTCAAGGAAAGATTCCACTACCAGGAATTGTTTACAGTGAAGGCTTAACTGTAGCATGCACATTTGCAATGGGGTTGTTTGACCAATGGGAAGCAGCCGCCACATCACATGCATGGACTGTTCTAGCAAGCTGAAACAGACTATAAAAGGGGGAAGAGTGACATCAGAGCTTGGCTCAACGCCCCTACAGCTGCACACCTGAAGGGTTGTCTGGAAGACAAAAGGACTTTGAAAGGGGGGAGGGGAGTCGAGGCCCAGGCAGGGAAGGCAGCTTAGCCTGTGTTTTAGGAACTGCTTGCACCATCTCTCAGGGTGACGCATTGCTAATTCAAATCCTGTCAGTGTGTAGACACACTGTAGAATTTGGACTGCAATTTTATGTTTATTTCTTTTGGTAACTAGTTTTAATCTCTCTATACTTGCCACTTATAATCACTTAAATGCTATTTTTCTGTAATTAAGAAACTTGTTTTATGTTTTCTCTTAACCAGTGTGTTTTTGAGTGAAGTGTTGAGACAATTCAGCTCAGTAACAAAAGCTGGTGCACGTTCTGTCTGCTTTAAAGGAAGGGTGGATTGGACAATAAACTTCTCTGGTCAGGCTTTTGATTAGGGCTAGACAGTATAGTCCTGGGGTCCTGGACTGGGGAGCCAGCTGGAGTCTCTCAATGGCTGGGGAAAGCATTTATTGAACTGAGTTAGGTGTCTGGTGCCATCTGCTGTCGGGTTGAGTGATAACGGTCTGGAGAGGCTGTCTGTATGTCACCAGCGAGAGTATGGTGGAGAGCTCATTCCAAGCTAAATAGTTGATAAAGGTACTGTAGTGTTCGGTATTTTTATCTCAGTGGCAGGATGGAGCACACTGACAAAATGATTTCCGAAAGTACTTATTTATTACATGAGGTAGCGTAAGAAAGACAGAAGCGGAAGCCCTTCACCATACAGGAACAGGAGCTCCAGCACAAGTCTCGAAGTGAAATGTACAATGAAGATACAGTCAACCACAAGAATGTAAAGTAGCAACTTACAGATCTGCATGGGCATATTATACTAAAGGGAAGTGCCCATGCTTATGCATTGTTATTATTATCATGAGCTGAGCAACCGCAGCAGCAGCTGCAATTAGTGAACAGAGAAGTGAACCATAAAGCCAGGAAGAGACCCGCCAAGAGGATGCCTAATGCAATATACTCTTGGGGGGCCACTGATATAGTAGGAAGAGATCTATTTAAACGGGTAGAGGGGCGCTTACCAACGCAAGAACGAGGAGACCCATACTTCGTCCTGATAAGCGGGTGACGTCCGGGGAGCCGCCTTGACCGAGGCATCCGCTGTGGCTTCCACGGAGTCTCGGGGAGTCTCAGCTTGGGGAGACTCCCGGGGGACTGATATACTCCTTTTCCCCCCTCACCTTGCAGCAAGCCTTACCCAGTAATACATGACGTATATCTCAATCCCAGTAGGGATTGGACCTTAACACTTAGTTGCTATTAGTCTATTGGTAGTTAGTTGGGGACTTCCTGGAATAAGGTGACGTTAGTTGTTTACTTCAAAAAGAACTTAGCCATAGCCTCACTTCCCCTTTATTATTACTAAAATAGGAACCTTTTAGCTTTTCAAGCATTAACAAATGTCTGTGGTCGTCTCAGGATGCTCCAGACCCCAAGGCACTTCCTCCTCCGGCCTAAGGTCGGACAGAGGGCAGCGTTTGGGTTCTGCTCCTGAGAAGTCTTAACTCTTGCTTTTCTGGCTGCAGAAGCTTAGCATTGCTTTCAGGGCCTTGCTCTTGTCAAACTATACTGATTTCGCATTACAAAGTCTTGCGCGCCCTAACAGGTACCCAGCGGTTCCCCACTCCCAGGCTATACCCCAGGGGTTCTGCATTCAGAGACATACAGTCCATCCAAAATGTTGCTGCTGAATATCTTCTCCCACCACTCCAACAATGTCATTTATCCTTTCCCTTGTTCAGATCCTTTACTGGCTCTCCCATTATCTTCTACATTAAGTTTTGGCTTCTTGTCCTTGCATTTAAAACCCTACACAGCCTCATTCCTTTGTATTTTTCTATTCCATCTCTTTTCTCTCTGCTCTTCCTCAAGATTGACTAAAACTACCCTCATTGTATCATCCTTCTGCTCTTGATTTAATCCATTCTTCCATGTTGCTTCCTATGCTTGGAACAGTCTCCCATTTCATGTATGCTAATCTCTTCTTTCAATCCCGCCTTTTACAATATGCTTCTGTGAAGCCTTTTACTGTTGCTTTACAAAATAAAAATCTGTATTGCCTCAAGAGTTCATCTTCATTTAGTGTATTACATGTCTGAACTATTTCTGACTAGCTTAGACCATAAAATCCCTGAAGGGAAAAATGGATCGTGTCCCATACATTATATAGTGCTGAGCATGCTGATATTCAATAAATATTGCCTAGTAAAGCTCAGTGGAAAGCAAAAACTAAAAGAAAAAACCCCAGGAAATTAAAAGTCCATGACTAGGGAAGTTTTCTTTATTAGTGTGGTTAGCGTTTAGCATTTTTACTATATTGAGTATTCTTGAGTCCTACACAGTTTTTTCTCTTAAAAATCTTGATTATTTATAGGATTTACTGTATTGTTACAGAACTAGCAGCTTGCTGAGAACTCCATATCACTCTTTTTGGTTGTGTAGTACCTTCTGGTCCCAGACCCCATCATAGTTATTTTTTAAGGAAAACTAATGATTAAGGAGAAGTCATGATTTTGAATATATTGACAATATTTGGTTAAATTTAAACCTGCTTTACTTTAGGTATGAGTCAGAAATCTTACTGAGACAAGACTTTAATGTGAGTAACGTAAAAGATTGTTCATACTGCTTATGTACGAAGAGTAAAAAGTAAACAAAAATTGTTAGCAATTTGTTGACACATTTATTAAAGTTCATAAGTGCTAGAACTAGGGTTGAGAGGGGGTACTACCACACCCCATGCTTGAAGTGGTTTCCATTATATGCAGGGTTTACAGTTTGGTTCAATGGCTCTCAGCACTCCCACTGTAAAAACTGTTCCAGCACCCCTGTTAAAATATGAACTTGGTGGTGAAAGAGTCTTCAGGATCAGTCCACTTGATTGGATTTTTTAATTAATTAGTTAGCACAGTGGTTCCGAACCCATGGCCCGGGGTCCAAAAGTGGCCCGTGAGGGCTTTCAGAGTGGCCCCCCGCTCCCCTCCTACTGGCTGTGGAAGGGAGCTTGGGCCTAAGGACCAGGCGGAGCGCATTGCCGCAGGGCTACAAGACCAGTGCAGGCTCCTTGCTGAAGCCAAAGGGATGGGAGATCAGCACTCCCCTCCCCGTGGCTGTAGCAGGGAGCATAGCAAAGCGCTCTGCCTGGGTCCATAGGCGCTGGGATCCCTGCTTGAGCCAGAGGGAGGGGAGCACTGATCTCCCGCCCCTCTGGCTACAAGAGAGCCACTGCCTAGGGACCCCGGTGGAGTGCACAGGGCTACAGGACGCGTGCGTTTTCCCTGCTGCAGCCAGGGGGATGGGAGATCAGTGAGGAGAGAGGCAGCCTCCTCCCTGAACTCCTTCCATCTGGCTGCAGTGGATTGGGGGGCTGCTGGCAGAGACTGGGTTCAACAATGATACCTGAATTGTAACAATATATGTGGCCCTCGAGCCAAAAAGGTTGGGAACCACTGTGTTAGCACATAACCGAGGAAGTTAACACAGTCAGTGAGAAGCAATCCCACTGCAGGTGCCAGGCAGCTTGTGCTCTTTGTCTGCTTCTGTAGTTGGCTGAGAGCTTAACATGCTTATAGAGGAGCTGGGTACAGTTTCATCCATCAGTACTGCCTTTTTTTTTTAGTTATTATTTTCAGCACATTTTCCAATACATTTCTGATTACACAACCAGATATCTGTTGTTTACTTATCTTTTTGGTAAATCCATCAAATTTTGCTAATGTACACGCCTGTACTTCTTTTTTTAGTATGGTACGTTGCTAAAAGTACTTATTCCTTCTAACAGGCTAGCATTGTCTTGTCTTGTCTTAGCATGACTCCCAAAGCATCATGGGGAGGTGTGGCTCATGGGCAAGCTATAGGCCTTATAAAAGTCTGGTTCATACATCAAAAAAAATACAATAGTGGTGTGATTATAGGTGTTGAAATATAATGCCCAGTGCCCAGTTTAGCATGGTGTCTTACTTGTAAGGGGTATCTTGGCCATGTCTGGGGAGTTGAATTATGCTAATGTAATGCCAGAGTTATCATACATGTCTGTGCCTTATCACTACAGATTGAAGAAAGAATAAGTTGATGGAAAAGTCTTTTTCCACTTTTGAGTATTGGTCTGGATGACATCTCTGCATAGGTGTTAATTGTGTATGTGATGTGGACATTCCGATTGGAAGACCAGTATCTACTTCAATAGTAGTTCAGTCGGGGTGAAATTTAAAAAGGTGGTATATGTAGCTCTCCTCTTCACCCCCAATGAAGCTATGAGGTTAAAGTATCAGACCTTCCATTGCCTTGGATTTTATTTTTATAAGACCCCTGCTTGGGGACCCCACATGAAAGTCAACCTACAGTCTTGTGGGACTGAGGAGGCTTAGTTAATAAGGAATGCCTTTTGATCCCACAAACGTTAGCGGTTGTGTTTATTTCTGAATGCGTGTGAGTCTGCGTGTGAGAGATTGAGACAGCAAGATCAAATGGGGCCAAGTATTTTGAGATTT
The DNA here is from genome assembly GCF_026122565.2 of Emydura macquarii macquarii. NCBI lineage: Eukaryota > Metazoa > Chordata > Testudines > Chelidae > Emydura > Emydura macquarii. The sequence continues at coordinate 7,638,155 of NW_027133667.1, forward strand.
TATTGGCATTTGTTAGACAAAGGGACTTACCTGTTTGGGAGCCAAGGAGTGGGAACATTGTAGCTGGTTGTAATGGACTTTTGCCTGTGATTAGATTAATTTCTTATTAGAAGGACAAGAATTGATCATACATAGAAACTGAACTGCTCTCTAACCCCAGAAGGTAGCCTGTCGCCTCAGATGTTGCATATGCTCTGTAGAGAGGATTTCAGTCCCCAGGACTCTTAGCCTGGCACCTTTCAAAAGAATACTTTTGAAAATCATATGTAATCTCTAATGCAATAATCATAGATTAAAATGTGCACATTTATGGTACACCATGTATAGTTTGATGGAAATACTGTGTTTACATTACAGATATTGCACCCTGCAGTGGAGATGCTAGATCTTAGAGATTGTGATATATCAGATAGTGCCCTGCTGCAACTTTGCAACTGCAAGCAACTGAAAAAAATTAACTTAAATTCTTGTAAAGAAAACAGACTAGCCATCACTTCAGAAGGTATGTTGCCTGTACAGATGGAATTTGAATCTGCCTGCTATTTTCTTTCTTTTGTTAGGAGAGTTATAGTAAATTGTGAAAACAATTAGGGTAAATACAGTATTAAATATACAGACTTTGGTGAAGTCATTTTAATCAGTTATACACCAAGATATTACATTCCTCATGAATTTGTTTAATTTCATGTTTCTTGGTTAAAGTATATTCTTAGTAGAGCTGGTCGAAAAATTTTCAGAGGAATATTTCCATCAGAAAATGCAATTTTGTCAAAATCCAAATGTTTTGCAGAGAATGTCAATTTCTACAAAATTTTCAATAGGAAAATGTTGAACTGTTTTGTCTGTCATTTCATATCGATAATGTCAGAATGTTCAATTTTGATTTGATTTTTTTGTTTCGTTTAAACTTCTATTTTATCATTATGTTTATATTGCTGTGACATTATCAAAATGATTAAATATTTCCTAAAATTTTTTTAAATTTCTGTTTTTGCTGTGAATGTCAAAATGTCAACCTTTTATTATAATTAGAAATGAAAACAAATTTTGAAATGTCAGAATTTTCTGCAGAATAGAAATTCCATTTTCTGACCTTCTCTAATATTTAAAACAGTTTATAAACTGGTAGGGTGAAATTCTGGTTCCTCTGAAGTCAATGACAAAACCCCCATTGACTTCAATGGAGTCAAGATTTCACCTGTTGTATTAACCAAAACAGAATTTGAAAATAAATAAGAAATCACATGTGTTTACAGAAGTTTTAAAGGAATTAATTTAACACACCTGGTTAAAACTTATCAAGAAATTGCACATCAAATTGCAATATACCAAAGTCATTGCAAATTACAGAGTGTATACTGTCATGGCTAACTTTTTCCTTTGATACAGCAGATACTTTCTTTTGCCTATAGTCTCCCTCTGGTCCATCTGACAGAAAATCCAGAATCCATATTGCCTGTTTTTCAGTTTATTTAGAAAATTATGGTTGCCCCAAGATGCTGCCAGATAGGGTTATCAGCAGTTTCTCTAACCACTTGTTTTCTTGGATTTCAACTACAGAAGAATCTGGCATGCTCCACATGGTTTTGTTTTGAAAAGAGACTTTTATTAGAGGATAAAAGCTGTCCAGGTTGTCGTCGTCCTTTTAGGTTCTTTGCAGTCTGAATGCCAAGTATAAACCGTATAAGGTTTTATTGTTTTGTGTAAGTTACAAATGTATTACTTAAAATTTATGAACTTTAGCTCCGCAATTGATTTTGCATAATGGGTCCCTATGCGCGCCCCAATGTCTATTGCGGCTAACCCCTAACAAATAACATCACAATTTTGTACTGTGGGTGATGTATTGCAGGGTGCCCCTTTAACCATTAATCAGTAATCAATAAGTGATATTTTCCTGAGTTTGAATTCATTCAGTAATTAAAGAGACCTCAGATAACTGCGCTTGATTTAGTTGGTCAATGCATGACAGAAAAGTATACTGTACCAAAATCTGGAGGACCAAGCCTTGCAGCCGATGACTGTCTGATTTTGATACTGTCTGGTTCTGTTACATGCTTACAGCTTTGCATATTTGATAATGGGCTCTTCAGCCTAGCAGAGAAAGGTATAACATGGTCCAATGGCTGGAAACTGAAGCTAGACAAATTCAGACTGGAAATAAGGTGTAAGCTTTTACTAAGGATCGTGGTAGATTCTCTGTCACTGGCAATTTTTAAATCAAGATTGGATGTTTTCTAAAAGATACGCTCTAGGGGTTATTTTGGAGAAGGTCTATGGCCCGTGTTACACAGGAGGTCAGACTACATGCTCACAAAGGTCTCTTCTAGCTTTGGAATCTGAATGATATATCTACCTGAGCTGTTTTCATTCTCCTTTCTGCTTTTCCACATATAGATCATTTTTATTATATTTAGTAAAATTCCAGCTCTATGATTGGACATTTGTTTACTTGTGCCCTTTTGGGGGTCAAATCACATTTTTCTAACTCAAACATTGGTTAGTTGTTGTGGCTTGTACATTTCCTACAAAATTGCTTGCTAAAAACATTCTATTCCTTACCTAACAATTCTTACAAAAATATTGCCAAGATTATCATATCTTTCTCCGATAATTCTAGCAATCTAATGTTTTCCCCTCTTCTTAGCATGACTGCAGAGCATTATGAAAGTCTGGCTCTTAGGCAAGCTATAAAGCCTTCTGAGGGTCTGGCTTATAGGCGAGCAACTCCCAGAGACTGCTTCAGCCTTACACTACTAGGGCTATGCTTGTGAGGCATTCAAGTATACTATGTTTTTGATACATTAAGTCCTGAGCCTGCATCAGAATCTGATGGAACAGTCCTTTGCCCCTGTATGGGTTAAGTTTTTAATCACCAAAATTCAGACACTGGCTACTCGTAGTGGTGTTACCAATGTATGTGTGTCTGTATCCCAGTTTATCCCCAGCCCTTGGAACTGCTCCTTGGGATAAGAGGTAGTTGTCAGTTCAGCCACTCTACATGATACCAGGAACAGTGCCTTTCATAAGTGATATACATTATCTTTTAAGAAAGCCTTTTTGCCATTATTTAAAGTGCTTCTTTACACTGGAATTAGTGTGAAATGTAGTGGAGCTTGAAGTAAAAAAACCGTATTTTTTGTACTCTTTCATTTCTTCTGTTGAAATGTGGTCTGAACACAGACAAATAATGATCTTGTTGTAAACATTTGGTTTTCTCTCATCCAGTTGTATATTGCAAGACACATAGTTAACTATTGCAGGCCTAGCACAACAAAGGAAAACTTCGTTAATAACTAATTCATCTTAGCTGCTTCAGCCTATTTTAATTTTATGATTAATATGTAATGATTTGTATTGATTTTTAGAAAATTAAAGCATTCCTATATAGCTCACCATGGTAAGAGTATTTCACATTGTGTTACTTGTCTCAACATGGAGTTATTGACATCCCTATTTTCTGTAAACTGTGTATTGTTCCCTGACACTAAAAACAAAAAAAAATATTTGAGTATCAAGATCTGTGGAATGATACTTAATTAGAATGGAATTGTTGCTATTTGAGCAGCTTTCTTACATTTTTTCCCTCTTCTATATATGTAATAAGGACAGAGGTGAGTCCAAATTGAAAAAGAGTGGAACTTCTTAGGACAATCACAAATATGGCTCCAGACATATCCAAAGATTCACCTTAATTTTCTTTATAGCATAAGAGCCTCCCTCCTAAATGTGTTGAATATTTGACTGAGATATATGTTCGTGTGTCTGCAGATAATTGTATCCTAAGCCTTTTAACATCTGGCCTTCTTCATTAGCATATTAAATGCCTCTGTTACCTGCAATAAACTAGGTTTGTGAAGGCAGACAGACTATCAGGACGCAAACACTTTCTCTCAAGGCCAACTTTTTCTAAAAGACCGAGGATTGTTTTTTTCCCTTTTTGGTATCTAGAAATTTAGCACTTAGTAGGTTATTTTCTATTCTTTTCACATTTCTAATAGGTTAATTTTTGCAATTCACAAATCCAAAATAAGAAAAACAGGTTTCAGTTTTAATCTTCATTGTAATTATTTCTAAGTAAATTTTTATTTTAAAAAAAACCAGCTGTCTTAAGTTTGACATTACTCTTAAATACCTTGCAAATATTTTACAGCTGCAAACGTTAAGAAAGTTGGTACTGAAGTGAAATGTACTAGCAGCTTCACTTCAAACTATGTATTCTTTCTAATATTTCTTCTAACCCTATTACCTTCAAATTTTGAACCGTACATATTGAGATGTATATTTGCTCCTGCCTGTGCTGTATCAGATCTATGGCTAAATACCGGAATTCATTTTCTGAGCTCTCTAGACTGCACCTTTCATGAAAGCTAGATTATAACTATTTTGTAGGTGGTTTTTGTTTTGGGGGTTTTTTTCGTTCTCCAGAAGCTTTTTGATGTGGTGGTGAGGTGCTACATAGAAGTATTCTAAAGAAATATAAGCAAAACCATAAACTAAAATAAAATCAAGGTATTCCATACATAATCATTTGGTAGTTCTGAAAATTTCTTGTTTAGTGCTAATGAAAGGCCCAGTTCTTTTTTATTTAAGTTAATGGGAGCAGCACTGAGCCCAGAATTACTGTCTAAAAAAGAATGCTAAACACAAAATCCAACATGTGTTCTTGGTGAAGGTTTGTTTTTTTTGCTTCAAATATTTAATTATAATAAGAAAAGAAATAAACAGAATGAGTGAGTTTGTGTATATAGGTATACCTATTATATAATATAGATTTAGGCCCACCCCCATTGCTCACTTTTCTCCCCTCCCTCCCTCCCTCCCCTCCTTGCTTTCTGGATCATCTCCACCTCCCTGTTCTCCCTGCAGCTGGGTTCCTTCTGCTCCAGGCCAGGGCTGGGATGACAGCTGCTGCAGCCTGACAAGGAGCCTCCCTGCAGGTAGGAGGCAGCCCCGGCTGAGCAGGGACTGGCATGGGTTAATGTCCCACAGTAACCGGACTTTTGGTGTCTGGTCAGTACATCTGACTGGATAGTGCCAGGTGCCTTTTTTGACCAGACTTTCCGGTTGAAAATTGGGCACATGGCAACTGGACACAGAAGCCAAAACACGGACTGTCCGGGTAAAAACCAGATGGTTGGAAACCCTATATGGAATGACCCCCTGCTCAGAGAAGCAGCCTCGTTAAATAAAGTCTCTTCCCCTCAAATATACCAAGAAGTCTATTATCTACAGCCAGGCACTCAGATACCACAGAATCTGTTCCAAGCAGAAAGTCTGGGCTATACATTTTAACACACTTAAAACTGCCTTCACCGAACAAGGCCACACCACTAGACAGGTAGACTGCATCATGGAATAGATCACCAAATACCCCATGTGAACCTGCTTCAGTACGGAAATAAACCCCCCTCCAACCGCACACCCTTACTTGTCACCTACCACCCCACGCTGGAACCCAGACAGGGCATCCTTTAACCATTGCAGCCCATATTCGACGGGGACCGCAACCTGAAAGGAATCTTTCCTGAACCCTCTCTTCTGGCCTTCAAAAAAAATCCCCAGCCACTCCATGCTCATCATTAGAAGTCAGCTCCCTACAAACAAGGGAACACCAATCAAAGAGGCACTATACCCTGACAGAACAGATGCAAAACCTGTAAACTTATCTAACTATTCCCCCATCCTGCTGTCTTTTTTCCCCTTCTCCCCATGACCTCAGGGGTGTTAATGGGCAACTTCACCTTGAATGGTCCCTTGAAATATGTGTTAACTGCTTATGCTAATCAATCAGTTCCAACTTGTATTTAGCTTTGACGCTCTGAGTATGTTTCCCAGACCTGAAGAAGAGCTCTGTATAAGCTTAAAAGCTAGTCTCTTTCACCATCAGAAATTGGTCCAATAAAAGATATTATCTCACCCATTTTTTCTTTTTCCTCTTCAGTCAGGTTGTCAAATGTAGAATCTGCAGGTCTCCTAGGTGTGTGCTAAGGCAGGAGATTTTAGCCACCTACTCCTTAGACTAGTTTCTGCATAAATTCCATTCAAAGTCAAATGTCCTGCTGGTAGAAAACCCATTGTTCCAGTTGGGAAGAGTCATTTGGTGTTGATGGGTGTTAATGGCTTGCTCATTCTTAGCCCTCTTCAAAGCCACCATCCCCTGGCATGATCACACAGCATCCAAAATAGACTGACCCTGCCAACACCATGTGGCTGTCTTAACCCAAGATAGAGGTTACAGTCATGCAAAGTGGAGGTTACAGTCACGTAATAACATTCTCAAAACATGTTCCAGACAACCGCACCCCCCACAGCTGCCAGACTAGGCTAGTTGGCTTATGTTATATTCAGTGAAATCAGCAAGAAGATCTTTTGCACAGCCAGACTTTCTGTGATCATCTAAGGAGAGTGAATAGGGAAAAGCACTGGGGAAGATAGATAAAGAGGCAATATCATATTTTTCTGTCTTATTATCTATCCCTTGCCAAATGATTCCCAACATTGTTAGCTTTTTTGACTACCACGGTACATTGAGTGGATGTTTTCAGAGAACTATACCTAATGACTCCAAAAATCTTTCTTGAGAGAGAACCACTAATTAAGACCTCCCTCTTTTTATATGTACAGTTGGGATTGTGTTTTCCCATGTGCATTACTTTGCGTTTATCAACATTAAATTACATCTGCCTTTTTGTTGCCCAGTCACTCAGTTTTGTGAGAACCTGTTGTGACTCTTTGCAGTCTGCTTTGGACTTAACTCTCTTGAGTAGTTTTGTATTTTCTGCAGATTTTGCCACCTCACCATTTACCCCTTTTTCTAGATCATTTATGGATATGTTGAACAGTACTGGTCCCAGTACAGACCGCTGGGGGACACCACTATTCACCTCTCTCTATTCTGAAAACTGATAATTTATTTCATACCCTTTGTTTCCTATCTTTTAACCAGTTACTGATCCAGGAGAAGACTTTCCCTCTTATTACATGACTACTTATTTCGCTTAAGAGCCTTTGGTGAGGGACCTTGTTGAAGGCTTTCTAAAAATCTAAGTATACTATATCCACTGGATCACCCTTATCCACATGCTTGTGGATCCCCTCAAATAATTCTAGTAGATTGGTGAGGCATGATTTCCCTTTACAAAAACCATGTTGACTCTTCCCCAACAAATAGTGTTGATCTATGTGTCTGATAATTCTGTTCTTTACTATAGTTTCAACCAATTTGCCTGGTACTGAAGTTCGGCTTATCTTCCTATAATTGCTGGGATGGCATCTGGAGCCTTTTTTAAAAATTGGCCTTGCATTAGCTATCCTCCAGTCATTTGGTACAGAAGCTGATTTAAATGATAAGTTACATACCACAGTTGTTAATTCTGCAATTTCACATTTGAGTTCCTTCAGATATCATCTGTTCTTTGTGACTTATTACTGTTTTATTTATCACTTTGTTCCAAAACCTCCTCTAATGCTTCCTCAAGCTGGGACGGTTTCTCAGATTTGTTACCTAAAAAGAATGGCTCGGTTTGGGAATCTCCCTCACAGCCTCAGTCATGAAGACTGATGCAAAGAATTAATTTAGTTTCTCCTCAATGGCCTTATCTTCCTTGACTGCTACTTATGCATCTCGATTGTCCAGTAGACCCACTGGTTGTTTAGCAGGCTTCCTGCTTCTGATGTACTTAAAAATTGTTTTGCTGTTATTTCCTAAGTCTTTGCTAGCTGTTCTTCAAATTCTTTTTTGGCCTTCCTAATTATATTTTTACATTTCATTTGCAAGAGTTTATGCTCCTTTCTACTTTATTCAATAGGATTTAACTTCTATTTTTTAAAGGATTCCTTTTTGCTTCTATCTGCTTCTTTACTTTGTTAGTTTTAGCCATGGTGGCACTTTTTTGGTCCTCTCACTATGTTTTTTAATATGTGGTATGCATTTAAATTGAGCCTCTATCGTGTCTATAAAAACTTGCATGGATTTCACTTTTGGCACTGTACCTTTTAATTTCTGTTTAACTAATTTCCTTATTTTTGTGTAGTTCTCCTCTCTGAAATTAAATGCTATTGTAGTGGGCTGATTTCTTCCCAAAGTGTAGCACCTTACATTTGTCCTTGTTGAATTTAATTTTGTTGACTATAAACCAGTTCTCCAATTTGTCAAGAGTGCTCTGAATTTTAGTTTTGTCTTCCAAAGTGCTTGTAACCCTTCAGCTTTGTGTCATCTTCAAAACTGATCAGTATGCTCTCTATTCTTAAGTTCAGGTCATTAATAAAGATGCCAAATAACACCAGACCCAGAACAGATCTCTATGGACTCCATTTGAGACATCTTTCCAATATGACATCATTCTATTAATAGTTAGTCTGTTTTGCCATTGGTTAACCAATCATGTATCCACTTAATGGTAGTTCTACCAAGCCTGCATTTCTCCAGCTTACTTATGAGAAAGTCATGTGGGACTGTGTCAAAACCCTAGCTAAAGTCCAGGTATATTATGTCCACTGTATTCCCCATATCTACCAAACCAGTTACCTTGTCAAAGAAAGAAATCAAGCTGGTTTGGCATGTTTTGTTAGTAAATCCATGCTGGTTGCTCATGATCACCCCTACATCCTTCAGGTATTTGCAAATTGAATGTTTTATGCATTGCTCTACTAGCGTCCCAGGTATCAAGGTCAGGCTGACTGGTCTATAGTTCCCCAGCTCCTCCTTTTCCCCCTTTTTAAAGATGGGTACTACGTTAGCCCTTCTCCAGTCTTCCGGGACCTCTCCTGTCACCCATGAGTTTATAAATATTATTGCCAGTGGTGCCGAGATTTCTATAGCTAATTCCTTCAGCACCCTCTGGTGAATAGCATCAGGCCCTGCTGACTTGAATTCATTCAAATCTGATGTTAATGTCAAAGTTATTTTGTTCAATTGGGCTGGGTGAGAAAGGGGTGTGTGGGTGGACTCTAATTTTCTAATTTGTCATTATTTTTCCCTGTATAATTGCTTTTGCGGTATCCATGAGCGTTACATTGGGCCTACATTAGGCATGTTGTTGTTACCAATATAATTATGTGTTAGCTACCTTGAGCTCTTCTAATACTAAGGAATGCTGTCATAGTAGTCTATTAATCTCCTGCTTTTTTTTATTCTTGAGTGATCTGGAATAGATTGAGGTCCAAAAGGACCAAGGAAGGCATGTTCTGAAATACTCAGTATCACATTTGAGAACTACAAGGAGCAATCGACAAAACACATGTCCTGTCAGTAGTAAGAATGGCTTCTGTTGGAGTAAAAGGACTAGAGCAGTGAGAGACCCCCAAAAATAAATAAACCTCTTGAGACTCCTAGCTCATATGTACATTGGGATATTATACCTTCTATCCATGCATGAAAACGTAGCGTGTGTCACCCTTTATAATAAGTTTACCCAGAGAGCTGAAATTGCATGATCTAGCTAAAAAGGACAAGCTCCTTGGATGTCTAAAGCAGTGATATCAGCAATTTCACACACAATTAACAGAAACCAGCCCTCTGTGTCTGCTCTTAGCTACAAACTTAAACTGGACTTTTAAAATGCATCATCAGGGGAGATCTCCTCCATCCCCCACCCAGAGTGTTAGTTCTTTTGATACGCTTATTGAATTCCCCTAATTTTTAGGGAAACCAACTTGACCTGAGCCTTCTGAAAAGAAGAAGTTGTGCTTTGGGGAAAACCATATATCTTAGCTGGATATCTCAGCGCTACACAAGGTTGTTATCTCCAACTCTGTTTCCTGTTTTTCTTTGAGACTACAGTCAGTTTTCTCAGCCTAACCCCAACCACAAATATTGTAATATGTATTAACAACAAAAGAAAATATACCTATTAACCTTAGGAAAAATTGGCACTCCCCCAAGAAAAAGAAAAAACCTCTTTCATTTACAAACTAGTACATACCCACTGATTGATTTATACAGTGTAATTAATTTCAACAGCAGCCAAAGCATGGATTTGAAGGTACAAATTTGCTGAGTGTTTGAATTTAATAAGACACAACTTAGTGAACATATGAATCTAATAGCTCAGTTTAAATGTTATTTAAGTACAACAATCGAGCAACACTTAATACAGCACTATACATAATATAGACAGGAAACATACATTCCAATCTGAGGCTGGGAAAGTGATGGGTAGCTCACTTCACTAATAACTAAACTTCCCCAAACTCATCTCTTACTGAGTGATTTAGAAAAAAGAAAATCCTTTCTCATACTTGGATTTTATTTTGAATCAATAAAGACAGTAACATTATAACTAATTTATCAATACAGGGACCATCTGTGACCAAAGTTAGCTCTCAATGCTTTGACATTAATGGCTTACTGTTATGTTGATTACAGAACACATCTGCTATGCCAAATATTCCTGGTACTTTGATCAATTACTGATCTGATCAATTACAGTGCATTTATGAGTATCCCATATCAATTACACCATTTGTTCATTACAACTCCCATCTATAGTAACAGGCATCCCTTTATGTTACAAAATGCTTGTTTACAGAAAAGAGACAAAGAAAATAACCTATTGACTGTGGAACTCTTTACATAGCTGATAAGCTAAAGACTTCAGACATCCATTATTTTACATTTTATATTTTACAAAAATATCAGTAATCAAGTCATGATAGAAATAATCTACTAAAGTAAATCCTGATAAGCTAAAATGCTCTCTCCATAGATCATTATCTTATTTATCATAGAAAAAAACTGCCGCATGCTGGTTATCAGCAGTCCCTTTCTGGGCATATGGACGAGGTCAGCTAAAGTTCAGTTTAGGTTCAGCTTGAATACAAAGAATTATAAATACAAGGCATGCTGGGACTTTGGTTTATCTACAAAGAATAAAGAGGGTTATGGTAGTTTGGTTCATTTACTAACAAGTTAAATCAATATAAGAGAGCGTTCATACTCAAAAGTTGCAGTGGTTTAACTTAAACCAGCAGTTCTCAAATTGTGGGTCAGGACCCCAAAGAGAGTCATGACCCTGTTTTAATGGGGTCACCAGGGCTGGCTTTAGACTTGCTGGAGCTTGGGGCTGACCCTGAAGAGAGGCTCAAGCTTCAGCTTCAGCCCTGGGTTGCAGGGCTCAGGTTACAGCCCCCCCACCTGGGGCTGAAACTCTCTTTGGCTTTGGCTCCTCTCTCCTTCCTCCCCAGGATGGCAAGACTTGGGCTTAGTCTTTGGCCCCCAGCCTGAGATGATGGGGCTTGGGCTCAGGCTTCAGGCCCCCCACCTCAGGGTCATGTAGTAATGTTTGCTGTCCGACAGGGGTCACGGTGCAGTGAAGTTTGAGAACCGCTGAACTAAACTGATTTGCTAAACCAGTGCAACTTCTGGATTTTTCTATGTGTAGACCTGCCCTTAGCTAAACCAGTTTAAACCAGTTATCTCATTTAATTGCATCTATGTAGGGGGCTTGCAGAGATTTAACTAGATCAATTAAAAAATCAGTTCAGTTAAATCAGTGCAACTTTTTGAATGTAGACTAAGCCAAAAGCCCATACAGACACGAGGGAAAATAGGTAAAGCAACTGTAGGCAAAGTAATAAATTGGAAAAGCTCAGAAAAATATTCTCTAATATTTTGTGTTATTTGTAAAAAATAGTATGTAAAAAAAGCCCAGGCACAGTGTGACTTTTGAATTGGCAGTCTCACTTTTATAAAGAAGTGTTACCCAACAAGAGATTTTTGAAAGCTTATTTACATAAGAATGACTTACTTTATTTTTTCAACAGGAGTCACAGCTCTGGCCTTGTCCTGCCCTTATTTACGTGAAGCCTCATTTAAGAGATGCTGCAATGTAACAGACAACGGAGTTCTTGCTCTTGCACTCAATTGCCAACTTTTACAAATAGTTAACTTGGGCAGCTGTTCAGGCATCACCGATGCATCCCTGCATGCGCTAGGACAGAATTGCCGATTTCTACATAGCGTGGATTTTTCATCTACTCAGGTAATTAAAATGGCAACAGTAAAAATATAAATGACAGTGACATAAATAAAATGAAGGGGGACATTTTATTAACTGCATTTTTACTTAGCTGTGTTTTTTAGTAGGTTTTTAAGTTTCAAAACCCCAAAGGCACATTTAGTTCCAGCCACTACTTCCCAGTGAAATGGTATTAAACATGTTCTCTCTTTTGATAATATTAAAAAATGTTTTCTCCAAATATGAGTTACTAGTAACAATATCTACCATGGAGCACAGATACATTTTTTTCACTATTAGGTATCAAAGTATGTTTTATGCTGCTGTTCGTGTTACCCTGTGCTATAGAAATGTAATCTTACACCAGTTAATTAAATTCTTGTGGCTAGAAGAACTAATTGGCCTGTATGTGGGGATAACATGATGAATTGTGTGAGGCGTAGAACCAGTAAAAGCATAAGACAAACTGTAAACACCTGATAAATAATTTTTTGCTTCTCAAGGTTCAGTTACTTTTGAAAGAAAGAGTAGAGAGTGCAAAACAAAAGGTATAAGTGACTGTGTACTCTGAGTCATCTGCTATGTTTATGAATTATTAATAACGTGATTAAGCTGGGATTTTGGTCCTGTGAAGAAAAAAAAAATCAGATAACATTAGTAAGTGTCCTGGCATTTTATGTGCCATCTAAAAGTAATTTTTTGTTTATGTTCTTCATTTTTGAGAAATTGCTTATTGTTCTAAACTACACAATGCGTAGAGGAAGGCACTGCCTCAGACCCACAGAGTTGAGAGTCTAATTTAGACAGATCTCACAGTTCAAATGGTTCCTTTGATTTTTTTTTCCCCCCCTTCATGCAAAGGCTTGTGAAAGTAATATGTGTTAAGAGACAGGATCTAAAGGAGAGAGAGTACTTGACTGCTTCACAAGAAGGAGGAAATTTCCAATCAGAGGGGGCAGCATAGAAGAATGCATGAAAATCAGAGTGAGAGAAGGATATCAGAAGAATGGTTGGGGGGGGGAGGTGCTGTGGATGGACTTAGGGGAGAGAAATGGGGATCAGGAAGAAATAGAGCAGACCTGTATGCAGGAACAGTGGAGAGCAGAGATTCTCAAACAACAGTGGGTCTCAGCTTGCTTGGGCTACAGGGGAGGTGTTCATTCCCTGATTCCCAGCCCTTTGCCCTCTGCTGGAGCAAAGGAGGGAGAGCATTTCCTGGTGTGGCAGCCAGGCCAGTCCACTTAGTTTGATGAGCATGGCACAGCTGGCCAATCGGGGGGGAGGCAGATGGTCATGACACAAAAAGAATTGCCTGAAGGGAGGAGAAATGACCGTGCTGTCAAGGGACGGGGGAGTGAAACCTGCACTGGGGGCTGCCTCAGAGACCAGGGGGCGGAGAATGGTGACCTTTGACCCCTAATCTAAACTTAACTATAATTCATATGCAAGCACGCTTAAGATAATGGTAATAATAAAAGCTATAATGCACAAAACATTTTATTTTAATAGTCTTTGCATAACAAATCCAAAATAGCAGATTTGTAGGGATTTTTAGTCTAATGGCATTGGCTCATCAAGACCATTGGGGAATGTATTGACGCAAATACCTTATGTAAGTAGTCGGAACCCTAATTATGGACCCCCTGGAATACCAAATACAGACAGGGAGCTGAGACCTTACAGATATGGACATGAATGTGTGGGAGATGAAAGGAAAAGGTGTATAAAAGGATGTTTGCCTGATCTTCACTGGGCACAGTGGGCTGACCGGATGGTGTAAACTGGATCATTATATCCCACTCATGATGTATTCCACTGTCTATTTCCTTCTGTCTTTGTTTTCAGTGGTCTCTGGGAGTGTGTGTGCGTATGACAGTGCGAGGGCCTGTTGTGTTATATGCCTCTATTTCGTACAACTGGGTTAATACTCTTGTTTGTTAGGGTTTTAAATAGTCTTCATGTCTCTATTTATGTGATTCAGCAATCTCACGGGTAAAAGTTCGATGTAGCTGTCTTAGTAAAGGACCCGTTAGTGATGTGTGCAGTTTGCAGCCAAATTAATCAAAAGGCTATAGCAGCCTTCACAGGGAGGGGCTGCCTCAGAGCAAAGGTGTAGGAGGGGAAGCCTGCTCTGGCGGCTGCCTCAGAGAGGAAGGTGGAGGAGCTGCCTCAAATCAGTGAAGGGACAGCTGCCTCTGGGGGAAGGAGGGGAATATGAACACTTTCACATCTAAACAACAAGAGTTCTGTGGCACCTTAAAGACTAACACATTTATTTGGGCATAAGATTTCATGGGCGGAAATCCACTAGGCAAAGTGTGGGGGTTCTCGGTGTGTTTCTGATAGAGCAGGGGAGCAAGTCTGGAGAAAGAGAATGCGGAGGGGGAGAAGGGGCTGGGAGGAGGAAGAGACTCTGCCTGGGCACCCTGCTGCTTCAGGGAGAGCAGTGGATGGAGACATCTTGTGCTTTGGGGGAGAGAATCATTTGCTAGATCTGAATGAGAGGTGAAGGCAAGAAGCCTGCAGTAGTCTTGCAGCAAGTTGCCATGTGATTTCCATTCCAAGTGGAGGGTGGAAGTCTTGTTACATCCAGCTCGTATTATACAAGTCAGATTACTTTTACTCTAGTAGGCTGCTCACATCTAGGTTTGGAACTCATGAATTTCAGGTTGTGCTGTTTTAGTAAACTGGGGAGGCACAAATGGGTTTTTTTTGTTTGTTTGTTTTTCTTTAGCTTAAGAGAACCCCTGGCCATGGACCAGAGATTTGAAGGTTAGGGGAAGTCACTGAAGGATTTAAAATAGAAGAGTGACATAGTCTGGACCAGGAAAAGGAGAGATGCTTTTGCTGCAACATTTAGGCCTTGTCTACACTACAAAGATAAATCATAGAATCATAGAATATTAGAGTTGGAAGGGACCTCAGGAGGTCATCTAGTCCAACCCCCTGCTCAAAGCAGGACTAACTATGTAAGGTCGACTTACATCCACCGCATTAATTACTGTAGTGGCTGATGCCCACGCTACCTTCTTTGGGCCAGTGGTGCGCGTCCTCACCAGGAACACTTCCACCGACCTAAGAGGGGCAGTGTGGGGAGCTGAGAGCCCAATCTCTCAGCTCCGTTGGCAGCTCCCTGCCGGGAGTCCAACAGTCTCTCAGACTCCTGGCGGGCTTCTCCCTTCCCCTCCTTATTCCCCACCAGGAGCCAGGGGAAGCCGCCCGGGGCTTCTCCCTGCTTGAAGCCGAGGACAACTGGGCTCTAGCTGCCTGGCTTTGATAGCCAAACAGCCGATGTCAGGAACACAGTGTCTACACTAACATGCATCACTCTAGTTGCACTGACATAAGCCCTAAGCCCCTTGTTGAGGTGGTTTTATTATATCTGTGTAGCAGGGGAGTTACATCGGTGGGAGGAGCAGTTGTGTGTACATCTCCAATGTTTTGTCGACAAAAGCTGACTGGCACTGGTGAGACCTCATCTGGAATACTGTGTGCAATTCTGGTCTCCCATGTTTAAGAAAGATGAATTAAAACTGGAACAGTGCAGAGAGTGGCTACTAAGATGGTCTGAGGAATGGAAAACCTGCCTTATGAGAGGAGACTCAAAGAGCTTGGCTTGTTTAGTCTAGCCAAAAGAAGGCTGAGGGGAGATACGTTTGTTCTCTATAAATACATCAGAGGGATAAATATCAATGATGGAGAGGAGTTATTTAAGTTAAGCACCTGTAATCATGTGGGCAGTTGCCCTTCCCCTTTTGGGTTGGAGGGAGGCCACACCACCTCACTGTGGTATTGGGATCACGGCCTAGTCCCAGGGGAATTAGCTGACCAGGTGTCAGTGTCTTGACCAATTCAATGGAGCAGAATTCCAAATAGTCTATTGGCTTCGGCCCTTACGCAGGAGTAGGCCCTTTAAGGGGTCTGTAGGTTCCGGCCCTTTGGCAGGGGCAGAGCAAGTGGCAATCTATTGCAGGGGTTAGGTGGATGCAGGCCCACCTGACTCCATCATGACCCTGCCCAGGGCCCTAACAGTGGGGGAGTGTTCTGCCACTGGGTCAGCGGGGAATCCAGCTGTAACGCGCTCATCATGCCTCCGGTGGCATTATAGCCCAATAGGAGTTGGCTGCCCCCGGGCTACTTCCTCCCTCCCCTTGGGGTGTACCTGGGTCCACGAGAAGCCCTCGGTCTCCCTGGGGTAGGTGGGCAATGGCAGATTCCCTGGTAAGCAGGGCATCTCTGGGTTCAACAGCAAAGTCAGTAGCCTGGAGCGAGCAAGGTGCGTCTGTCTTCATCACTGTCTTGGCCCCAGCTGAGCTGGAGGCCCTGCCTTTTATACTGCCTATCCTGTCTACCCACTTCTGGTGGGAGGTGTGAGGTTGGTCTGGCTCCGCCAACCTGGGCATGGAGGGGATTCCTCCCCTTCTGGCTCAGAGGGAGGCCGTCTGCCTCACTGCAGCGCCAATGTGGACCCAAGAACAAAGGTATATAAACTGTCCATTGACAAGTTTAGGCTTGAAATTAGACAAAGGTTTCTAACCATCAGAGGAGTGAAGTTCTGGAACAGCCTTCCCAGGGGAGCGGTGGGTGCAAAAAAAACAAACTGGCTTCAAGACTGCTCTTGATAAGTTTATGGATAAGTTTATTGAGGGAATGGTTTTTGCCTTCCTCTGCAGCATGGGGCACGGGACACCTGCTGGTTTAAACTAGTGTAAGTGGTGGTGTAACTTGAAGACTTTAAGCATGATTTGAGGACTTCAGTAACTCAGCCAGCGGTTGTGGGTCCATTACAGGAATGGGTGGGTGAGGTTCTGTCACCTACAATTGTCAAGAGGTCAAACCAGATCATCACAATGGTCCCTGCTGACTTTAAAGTCTATTAGACATGGGCAGGCATTTTTACCACTGTCATCTAACCACGTTTGAACTGCTTCACAAGAAACAGACTTATACCTTTGCTAGGCCAGTGGTGGAAGAAATGCTGAATATTCTCAGTATAGATGCAGCCTTAACATTGTCCCTGGTTGGAGCACATTGCTGGTTGTTTCCGTCTTTGAGCAGGAAACCTGTATGTGCTGACTCCCCAGCACCCTTTTCTCAAAACATGAGGTTGAGCTACCCCAAAACACACACTTCCCATACTACTAAGATTGTCCCCACCCCCCATTTCCCAACCCAAGTTACCATAGTGAAGAAGTTTATTCTTCCAGCAAAACCAGGGAAGATTGGAGTTGACATTTATGAAATTTCTAAGATAAAAAACAAGTCGGAAAAGACTCTCGTTTTAAAAACAGAAATCTTTCAAGTCCTCTGTAAACATCATAAATAAATAATCAAAAAAGGCACAAGCTCAGTGAAGAACAAAATCCTTTGCAGGTCACTCTCAAGGGCCCAGGCATACTATATTATTAGTTTTTATAAGCTTCATGCTTTTGCTTTGCTGTCCCCTCAGAGGACTAAAGATATTCTTCAATCCTCATATTGTATATTTGCTGCCCACCGTGTTATACATTGTGGGTAAGATTTTTCAAGCCCTTGTGTGGGTGCATGTAAGGAGGGAGAGTATACAAAGACCATCCTCCCACCTACACGCAGCCTGAATGACAGACGGTCACAGTTGCAGTCCCTGCACTCGCTTGACAAGAGGAGGTGGGACAATCTTAAAGGATGGTTCAGGATGTAAAGTTCCCATGCATGTCATGCTACTGAGGCTCACGGAGACAGTTCCACCCAAACTCTGCATGGTGTTGGACATTTCTGAGTCCCTCCTATGCAGGTCATTGGCTAAAGTCCACAGTTTTGCCCTGTGTTATATTTTCTTTTTTCTGTTGGGGTGGCTCACATGAAGACTACATGCCCTTGTGCCAGATGTGCATGACTCTGCACTTGTCTTTGAACCTCATCAGATTTCTTTTGGCCCAATCCTCCAATTTGTCTAGGTCACTCTGTATCCTATCCCTACCTTCCAGGGTATCTATCACTCCCCCTAGCTTAGTGTCATCTGCAAACTTGCTGAGGGTGCAATCCACCCCATCCTCCAGATCATTAATAAAGATGTTAAACAAAACCGGCCTCAGGACCGACTCCTGGGGAACTCCGCTTGTGACCGGTTGCCAGCTAGACATGGAGCCATTGATCACTACTCGTTGAGCCCTATGCTCTAGCCAGTTCTCTATCCATTTTATAGTCCATTCATCCAACCCATACTTCTTCAACTTGCTGATAAGAATACTGTGGGAGACTGTATCAAAAGCTTTGCTAAAGTTAACTTTATATTTGTGTTGGTGTGTCTTCATTTCTTATTTTAATGTTTTGTATTAGTTTAATTGTATGGCAGTTTTCTGCCTGTTGATTTATGTTCCATATAAATGTTTCAAAGAAATAGTATCACACTTCAGAATCCAATGGCCAAATTCGGTGGTCTTTGCTATTTTCTCCCTCAGGCAAAACTTCCACTAAAAATATATTCTCATATTACAAATGCAGCTAAATGTCAGCTGAGCTAGATTTACTGTTTAAATGGCAAAACAGCTAGTTAAATTTGTAGATGTGCAAAGAAGAACAAATGCATAAGAGACACAGAATGTAAAGTTATTGAAGAATTCCATGGAAAAAGTTCATGGTGTTATTAATTGGGTTAAACCTTGTTTACATTTGGTGGGTGTAACCGCTGCACTTCCTTTAAGATAGTAGAAACAGGTCAGGTCCTTGATGACATAATAGCAGTCACTGCCCAAAACAGAGGCACATCCAAGGCCACTGAACAATGTAGGCATTGTTAGGTCTTGGGGCCTTGCTATGCATTGTTTGAGTGTGAAGAATGTGGATGAGACACAAGCAGAGAGGCACTCAGAAACAGAGGCAGTCCAAATGCAGCATGGAAAAAAACCCACTGTGTGACCCTGAGAGACGTGTGGAAGTGTGCTTTTGGATTGGATGCTGGCTAAATGAGGTTTGGGTCCATGAGCAAGGAAGCTCCCTCCTGTTGTTTGCTTCCTCTTGTGTTCAGGGAAACAGGACTTTGTACAGTTTTTGTCAATAAACAAAACTGCATTAAATAAGTAGCTGACTCCATCACCAGTGTCTCCTTCCAACAAAAACCTACAAGACCCCGTATTTTTGGCTAATCACTTGGTTGAAGGAAGGTGGGGTGGTAACATTAGGTTAATTGGGAATCAACAAAGCAAAATTTACCATCTTTATAAATGTATCTGTATCTAACTTCTGGTTTATGATGAAATATACAGTTTGATGAAATATACAAACCACTGGAAACTCATTCATGTGGTTCTTTTGGTTCATATTGTTATCAAAGCATTCTGATTTTAAAATGTCAAGTGTAGCCGATATAGTTTTGTGGGCTGTCTTTTTCCTCTGTATTGTATGGATAGATTAACTACATTGATTGAATGTACTACATTTTACTAGTTTCAAATTCGTATGAATGGTCTGAAGATTTACATTACAATACCTTTCTAGTAAACGTCTGTTTATCTGGTTATAAAGCACTACTTGGGCGTGTCTGCACTGGAGAAATTTTCTAACCAGTTCTAAAACTGATTAGAATCAGAGTGTACTCCTGGTTTTATGCAACTAAAGAAAGCCTGACCCATTTTAAAAGATGGTTGTATGCAGTGTTGTTGTAGCTGTGTTGGTTCCAGGATATTAGAGAGACAAGGTGGGTGAGGTAATATCTTTTATTGGATCAACTTCTGTTGGTGAAAGAGACAAGCTTTCAAGCCTAGAAGAGCTCTGCGTAGCTTGAAAGTTTGTCTCTCTAACAACAGACGTTGGTCCAATAAAAGATATTACCTCACCCACTTTGTCCATCCCAATTTAAAAGAGCCAGTTTCAAAACCACAGTGGGCCCAATTCACCTTTGGTGAAAATGTCAGTGAAGCTGTGCCTACTTATACTAGCAATGCATTTGGCTCTATTTTTTAAAAATGCGTTTTTTCCATTTGAATTTTATATATCGTTAAAGGCTAGCAGAAATAAAATATTAAGTAGAAGGAAGATTGCAAAGACTTACCTACACTACCCTTTTTCAGAAAATCTCCCTGTGGCACACCTCAACCATTAGTAAGAACAGGAGGAGTGCTAATTCAGACGAAGAATGGCATCTTTCAACGCCCTATCTAATGCTCGCATTGTTGCTATTTCTGGCAGAACTGCACTGGTGGCATTGCAATAGTTGATTTCTCAACAAAAAGCTAGTGTAGACACAGCCCGAATGTGGCAGTCATGGAGCAAGAATGTGCTACAACAGGACATTTTTATCTTCTAGATTTTAAACTAGTAAATAAAGCAAATATATATGTGTATGTATATATATATATATATATATATATATATATATATATATGTATAACTCTCCTGTGTCAGTTCAGAAGAGAAGAAATTACATTAGTGGCTTCCATGTAGTCTAAAGTACAGGGCATGTAAAAAGTGTGTAAGTTCAATAACTAGAAATACATTTTCCACTTCTCTGGGATTGGTTGCATTACCGCACTGCATGCCTCATAGCACCCTCTCTGGTTGTCCTTCCAAAATTACTGTTTTAAAAAAGATATGTACCTGCCATTCTTTAATCTTTAATACCAATAACAGAAATATTTTTTTCTAGGTTACTGATGACGGTGTCCTAGCACTAGTTAGTGGAATGTGTTCAAAGAATTTAAAGGTAACTCACTTAGCCTCTTCTAAGTACAAAGCAACATGAAAAGGAAGTATATTTGTACGTTTTTAAAATTCCAGAGGAAAAATCTTAAATATTATCAAGTTATGCACTGACATTTGCATGCACAATTACCATGATTGTGGGCATGAGTCAAGTATTAGGCAGCCTTCAAGTCACCAGCTTTTATGGAGAATTGTCCCTGGTACAAGGTTAGAGTGAAATGATACACTTAAGAGGAATCAACAGTGACAGGAGCCTTTGTTATGAGAATATTTAGGGAGGTTTTAGGCTGACATCTAGCATAACAACTGCTCCTGCCCATTGTTCCTAAAATAGATGTAGGTCATTTCTTGGCCAGAGGTTCTTAGGCTGCATGAGTACTGGTATCTTTCAGGTTGCTGGTACTTGCTCCAATTCCAGCAGCAGTTCTAGAAGATCCTCAACCAGTTGTTTTCAGAAGCTGCAGTCGGGTATTATTAAATTTTCCCCCTTTAGCAACAAGCATTAACGGCAATGCCTCCTGCTGCCACAATCAATCTGAATATAACAGCAAGGGAGAAGAGTCTTCTCCTTCCAAAAGCTATGCTTGCATTTAAAATGCTACAGCATCACGGCAACAGGAGAGGTTCTCCCATAGCTGTAGTTAATCCAACCCCTATAGGCAGCAGTTAGGTCGATGGAAAAATTCTTCCATCAACCTGGCACCGTCTGTGCCAGGGGTTGGGTTTGCATAGCTACGTCTCTCAGGGGTTGTGGATTTTTCACATCCTTGAGAGACTTAGCTGTGCTGATATAAATGTTCCTTGTAGACTAGCCCAAAGTGGAACAAAAAATTGTTCTTCAAGACTCAGGTCCTTTTTACAGTAGGATTTTTTATATCTGCGTAGCTGCAGTAAGGTAACTTTCATGTTTGGAGGGTTATATAGATATTGGCGGTCATATACAATGCAAAATATTAACAATATACAGGTAAGTGAAAACAATGCACGCAAAATCTCATTAATTTTATGAAGTTTAAACACCAAACATTCACATAAATTTAACAGCCTCTTTTGATTATCTGCTAATACACAAGTGAATTGGCCTGACTTCCAGCTGAGAGTGTCCGCACTACCACTGTTGTCGATATAGCTTACGTCACTCAGGAGTGTGGGTTTTTCCCCCCCCACACCGCTGAGTGACATAAGTTATAACAACAGAAGCGCTGGTGTGGACGGCGCTATATTGATGGGAGAGCTTCTCCTACCAACATAGTTACCACTGCTCGTTGGGGGTGGTTTAATTATGTCAATGGGAGAGCTCTCTCCTGTCGGCATAGAGCGGCTACATGAGAGATCTTGCTGTGGAGCAGCTGCATCGGTACAGCTGTGCCTTTGTGAGCTCTCTAGTGTAAACATGGCCTGAGCCTACAGTTTTGACCAGAGCTGACATCAGTGTCACAGAATACTTTACCAAACCAATCTAACAAGTGAAGAAGTGAGTGCAGCGCAATTCACTCCCAATTCAACTGTTCAAAACCCTATATAGGGAAAGAGTTTTGGGGCAAAGAAATTCTTTCACATCATAAATTTAACTGTGAGTTTTATCTTTGGTGTCTCAGTTTACTTAATTGATAAGTAAAAGATATAATAACTAATCCATTATTACCAAAATCATCCATGAAAACAATTGACTCTTATTGATTCATTTCTAAGTCAATGATTGATTATCCCATCAATTAGAAAACTCATGTGGATGATAGAGGAACCTTGTCAATCACAGCAAACATCTGTAGTAATAGGCAGCCTTGTTAATCAACAGTGTTTCATCAATCACAGAACATATGTAATGATAAACATTTTTTGTCAGTTAGCATTGTCCCTCTTTGTCCATCTGGACACAATTCTTCATAGGTCAGTAGATTCAGAGAATCAGATACTACTAATTCCTTTATTGACTACGTACATTTCTTCATTTCATTACTGTGACATTTTGGGGATCACCCAGATCAGTAAGCGGGTCTGTCACCACAACGTTCGGTGCTCTAATGCCGTGCTGCTATGTCACAGAGCCCTGACACCAGTATCCAGCCCACAAGCATAAAGGTCTCACACTGCCTTCCACCAGCCTAATTAGCCCTCGCAGGGTGACCTCAACAGCCCGTGCTGTCCTGAGTCTCCCTAAATCCATCCACCACAGGCTCTTAACTATCAGACACTTGATCTTTTCCCCTTTGATTAGTCACCCCCAAAGGCATGAAACCAGACTCCCAGACGCTAGCTTGCTTTGGCACACATGCTCTATACAGTTTGCACACCAGAGACCTGCTTGACATAAAAATAAACAATGTATTTAATAGAAAAAAAATCATAGATTAAAAAATGAAATAGCAAGGGAAGCAAACAGGTTATATAGAAAATAAACACACAAATGCAACTTCTGGCTTTACACTTTTAAATTAGATTAAAAATCCCTTTTCTAATAAAAGTTACCTATTGCCTTGGAACAGTTTTCCAGTGTACCTCCTAACTGTAGGGGAGATCCAGCGTTTCACAGACAGCTTCCAGCCTAAATGCTATCACTCAGCTTGTGGATACTCTTCTATTCAAACCCCTTCCATTTTTAATGGTTTGCAGGGTTTGTTTTATTTTTTCCTTCAGTCACTATAGATCCTCAAAGTGAGGAAAACTCCCTCCTTTCTTAGGCCTGGTCCTACACTAGGAATTTAAATAATATAGTGAAAAATCCACCCCCTGAGGAACATAGCTATACTGACCTAACCCCGGGTGTAGACAGCACTAGATCAATGGAAGAATTTTTCTGTTGACCTAGCTATCACCTCTTGGGAAGATGGATTACTTATGCCGATGTGAGACTCCCTCCCATCAGTGTAGGTAGTGTTTACATTGAAGCACTTCAGCAGTGCAGCTATACTGTGCTGCTTTAGCATTTTAAGTGAAAACATACCCTTAGTTTTCCAAGACTGGGGTTTTTCTTTTCAGTTTCAAGTTGTTTCAGTGTTTTCCCATTAACTTGAATATTAATTGTTTGTCTCTTCCTGGGTTGTACAATGCTTGGTCTCATCTGGTTGGACAGGCAGCCTCTCCCTGTCTGACTGCCTCACTATGAGGGGGGAACGTTGCAGCACAAATGATGAGCTCGGTTTTAAATATACACAAATACATAGCCTCAGTCTGTACACATCTCATAGTGACCATCAAGTTCAGAACATTACAAGTTTTCATACAAGACCTTGCTCAATACACTTCTATAGCACAATAATATAGAATGCAGTCAGTTGGTTGAGTTGCTCATTTTTAGAGTTTAAACCTTTTGTTCTCCTCTTGGGATGTCTGGACCCTGATTGTCACAGTTACCTACTAAGGTTCAACCTAAGCACCAAGAGCTTTTTAGTTTGATAGGTACAGAGCATCAGATTTGTAGATACAAAAGAGTTTGTTTTATACACACACAGGATTTTGTGTGTGTGTGTGTATATATGTGCATAAAAAGGGCTTCATTTTCATAGTTAATTTAGAGAGTTGGATATTTAACTTAATAATCACCATCTGTGTGGATTAATGAAATTAGAATAGTAAAAGAACATAAAAGTTGTGTTTTAGAAGTTCTAGATGTGGTTACCAGGTTTTTGCTCTCATAATAGGAGATCCACATGGAACGCTGTGTGACTCTGACAGATGTAGCTGTGGAAGCTGTTCTGACCTGCTGTCCGGAGATATACATTCTGCTGTTTCATGGATGCCCACTGATAACTGGTTAGTCAAGTCAAGCAGATAGCTAGCAAAGTGTTCACTCCAAAGTCAGTCCAAAATATGGCACAGGGAAATGTGTCTTTTTTTCTGTGCGGAAAGCACCTACCAAGTTGTGGATACTCCTGGAAACAAATAACAAATGATTGTTAATGATAGTGCTGTAAATAAACATGGGATTTTCCAAAACAGCAAGGCAAGGGTCCTGCCTCTAAGAACTGGCAATTGAACAGAGAAAAAACCAAGACACAACAGGTCAGGCATATGTGGGTGTGTCCGAATGTTCCTCTGTGCCCCCATTAGGAGGTGTGCACCCCACAGTCTGAGGACCTCTGGTGTAGACACAACATCGGTGGAGAGATTGCAAAAGAAATAGGTTTTAAAGTGCCGTTCTGCTCTGAAAATTTACTGTGTAAAATTAATAACTTATTTAAAAGGCTTTAATAGGTTTCTCTTTGATTTGTTGTAGCCTTGTTTCCAGTCTTGATATGGAGCTGAGACTATATATTGGTGTCAGTAGTGGTTGATATCCTCCTAGTGACTTTTAGGTCCTCAAGCAGGTCAGTGGCACAGGCGGGAATAGGAACTCGTTTTTTCTGATTGCCAGTCAAGTCCACTATCCACCTGACTATGCCATCTTCCATTTGTTCTTAGTTTTCAGAAGTGACCTGTCTGATTTGTCCATATAACAGTCACCTCACACAATAATTGGCTCTGTAGAAATTGGTAAATATATTGCACAGAACTGGATTCTGATTTTCACGCAGATGTAAATCAGGAGGAACTCCACTGAAGTCAGTGGAGTTATGCTAATGTGAGAAGAGATTCAGGCTGTTAGTATTCTAATATACAATATTTCTTATGTTCAGGAGGGCTGAGTTATAGCTGCTTTGGGAACCATAACTTTGCCTTTCCTGAGTCTTTTCTGATTATTAAAATTCCAGTTTTTAACTGTGCCTTAACATATAGTGGCTTTGCATTTGGTAAAACTAATATCAAGCGTAACTAATTAGCAAGCTATGAATAAACTCACTCATGTGGAAAAGATGATGCAAACAGGGGTGCAGTGGGGGGGCAGGCAATTCCCCTCCCCCCCATCCCCTGACTGGAGCTGGAAACTTGGCTCAGCGACACTTCTGTCATGACCAAGAACAGGTGGCTGAACCAAATCTGAGTATCACTGCAACCCCATGCACCTGCTCTCCCTCCTCCATATCCCGCCCATCACCACCTCTGCCATCTTTCCAGCACCCATGGGCATTGGGAACCCCCAGTCCTCAGAAGGGTAGGCAAATTGGATCTGGGCTTTTGACACTTCTTGGGGAAGTGGAGACGCAGGAGGAGGATGGAATCGGGCTCCCAGAACTGCCTTGCCTCTGCTGGGGATGGTGCTTTTCAGCCTGACTACCTCTCAGGGCTGGGTGTGGGGCAGGGAGAGCTCAGCCTGGAACTGCGTGTGGGAGCAGCAGGAGGGGAGTGTATGGAGCTAATTGCAGGGGGAGGGGAAAACACGACACTTGGGGCTGGGTGCAGAGTTGGGGAGGGAGAGCGCTGCCCCTCTTCCTTAGGAAAACTATAGTTGTGCTCCTGGATGCAAGTTTAAACTGTAATTCCAAATACGTGAAGTGAATTGAGTTGATGAAAAGATAGAAAAAAGCAGTTCTCTTTGGAGATTGGATGCAAAGTATCTTAACCCCCATTCAGGAAAGGACTTAACTAGATGCTTTAGTTTTAAACACCTTCTTAAGTGTTCTCGTTTATTGAGGCCTTAGTTAGGATTTACCCTTGAGGTGGTTCAGCTGGATTCAATTTTTAATTGTTTTGTTGGGCCTTTTATTTTCTTTTTGAGTTTCTACCTTAAAAATTAGAACGTGGTGCTCTTGTCTTAGTGTTATGTGATCTTCTGGTTGTCCTGGGATTGTCATTTTCTGTTGTACAGTGCCTGGAACAATGAGGTCCCCAGTCTGCTAGCACAATATAAATGTTACATAGCAATACAATGTTGGTCTTGGCCCTGGAATTACTTAGAACTTTAAACTTGGGGAAAAAAGCAAAAAATCTGTTCATCTTTTTTTATTAGTGCACTAGAAAAGCCTCTTAAGTAGGTGCTAAAATCAACATCTTTGCCTGTCATTCTGATCATGTCATTCCCCCCCCCCCCTACAAAATCTTCCACTGATTCCCCTTTTTCCTCTGCATCAAGCTCAAGCTTCTTGTATTTACTTTCAAAGCTCTTCCCAACTTTGCTCCTTACTGCTTATCCATAATTTTCTTTTATCTCTCTGCCTCCTCATCTCCACCACAGATGCTAGCCTGGTCTGCCCATTGGTTCATTCCTCCCATAACCATCTTTGCACCTTCTTCTGTGCTGCCACTTGTATATGGAACGCTATCCTTGAGTTGATCAGCAAGCCACTACCCTCTTCTCTTTCAAACCACCTCAAGACCCACTGCTTTTCTAATGCCTACCAAAAAAAGGCCAACTAGTACTGAATAGGGTGGGGGGTAGTTGAGTGTATTTATTAAATAATAAAAGAAAACAAAAAGCCTACCTTGGCAACAGCTGTCCTTGTAATCTAGTGTCTGGTTGCTTGATGGTGCTTTTTTATTATAGGTATAAAGAAGAAGCAGCACAATTTTGAACTATTAGAGATACAAAAGTATCTGAAATGTGATTTTTTTTTAAATTTTTTTTTTCAAATGTCCATTCCTGGAATATGGAGCAAACAAAACAAAACAAAAAATCCATCTTTTTCACTAATGACAAATGAAACAAAAATGAAGAAATTATTCCTGTATCTTGTACTACCAAATTATTTGGTTTTGCACAGCATTTCTATACATTATAAACCATTAATCATTTTTTTCTTGTGTTTTTTTTCAGATCGTTCCCGAGAAGCCTTGGAGCAATTAGTTGGACCAAACAAAATTAAGCAAGTGACATGGACTGTTTATTGATTTATATATAAAGTTCCCAGATGGTACAGCTTTTTCAGGAAACAACCATCTCTGGGGAACAGCTTTTTCTCTGGTAACCATTGTCTTTTGTAATATCAGATTCCTTCATTCTTTGTTTCCACTAGAGCTCTCTGTCAGCATCCAAGTCCTTTCATGTCCTAGATGTGTCTGTCAATGCCCTGTTAATTGATACTTCCTGTAATTAAAGCAATGTCTCTCTCTACGTCACAGGGCTGATAATCTTTTTGGGTGAAAAACACAGTCCACACCAATTTAACAAGTGTAATTCATTTTAAAGCTTTATTAAGAGAATTTTAGGATGGTATATTACCACCTTAATTATCGCACAAAACATATGCAGAACAGATAAAGCAGGAGAGGAGAGTGATCAGTTACCCAGTTCTAGGGCACAGGTGGGCTGTTTCTTTCATCACCAGGGCCGTACAAGTTTGGTCTTGTTGCTCCAATCATTAACAGTTCACCTCTTTTTATATGCTTACATAACTCCTACATCCTGCATGCCCATATCTAATCAGTCATTTCCTTTGGCCATATTTAATATATGTCATGCTCTCTCTCTCTACATATATATGCTTCATTTTATACAAAACACCTTTCTAAATGGTTCCTTCAAATCAATCACATGAAGCTCCTCA
The DNA here is from genome assembly GCF_026122565.2 of Emydura macquarii macquarii. Classification (NCBI taxonomy): domain Eukaryota; kingdom Metazoa; phylum Chordata; order Testudines; family Chelidae; genus Emydura; species Emydura macquarii. The sequence goes on from NW_027133667.1 coordinate 7,666,155, forward strand.
TGCATAATGAACATGTCATCTTACCCGTTCACCCTATTCAGATGTTCCCTGTTAATTTTAATTTCTGGTTTTCCGCCTTTGATGGTTTGGGTGCACAGTGGCTTGTTTTTCTCAAGCATCCTATTAATTTAAATTTATCAAGTATCCGTTTTTCTTTTCTTTTAGGCCACGTCTACACTAGCACTTACATCAGCAAATCTTTTGTTGCTCAGGGATGTGAAAAAACATCCCCCCCCCCCCCCCCCCCCCCCAAGCAACAAGTTTTGCTGGTGTAAAAGCTCACATGCAGAAAACGCTCTCCCGTCGACATAGCTGCCACTGCTTGTTGAACTAGTTTTATTATGTCAGCGGTAGCGCTCCCAGCAGCATGACGTGGCTACAGGAGCGCTCTTACAGTTATAAGCTTAAGTGTAGACAAGTCCTCAGTTAAGACACACTGAGATTTTAGAAGAAATGTTCTACTAAACAGATGTATGCTAATGTTAAACAACTCAATTTTCCACTCTTAATAAAGGTGACACAACTTAACATTATTATTACAAATTGTTCTTAAGCCTTGCTAAGGGGTTGGTTCACTTAACAATAGACCTTAACAATAGGCCCTTTGTCCTAATGGTCAGCAGATTCAGGCTTGGCCTTAACTCTTACTTAATATATGTAATTAATATGACCCTCTAATGTTTCGATTCTCCAACAAAATTTCATTAAGAAAATAGTTTAAAATGATTATTATTGGTATTATAGTAATGCCTGGGGGCCCCAGGTAAGAATCAGTAATGCCTGGCACCCCATTGTACTAGATATTGTACAGACATGGTAAAAACACTGTCCCTGCCCTAGAGAGCTTACCAGCCAATACTTAGCTTTATGCATATGTGGCTCCATTGGAAGTCCCAAGTATCAAGTTAAGCACATGCATAAGTGTTTGCAGGATTGGGACCTAAGTCTATGACTAGATGCAACAGATGGATAGAACAGGTAAAGAGAGGGGAGAGTAACAGTAAAACAAACATGTTCTGCATAATAAGCTGTAGTCTCACTTTACCACTTGTTTAGCTGTCATTTTCCACAGGCCCAGCTATGTTTACCTTCAAGTCTTATTCCTTAAGCCATTTTTCATGCTGCTCCTTTTGGCATTGATTTACCATCAGGAGTGTATTTGGATTTTTATAAACCCAAAAGCACAGCGCGTAGGCAGTTAAAAGTGAAGTTGTCTTCAGGACCTTAATGTGGTTTAAGAAACTTAAGAACTTTTCAAAACTATTCAGAACTATTTCAAAACTATCCAGACTAATAATGATGACCCAACAGGAAAATTCTGTATACTGGTAAATACTCAGTTCCCTTGGCTTTTACCTGTATTCATATGTGGAAGTGCTCACTTGGAAAGACTGAAGCAAATGCTGGGCTGCAGAGGTATAGCTGAGGTCAGAATTAGGACCAGTGGACCAAATACTTTGACTTACAGCCTGTACATTCTCCCGTCAGTGGGTACAAAGCAGCACAGCCTACGTTCCAATTTGCGTAACTGACTAAAGCTCCAGTAGTCCTTGAAAAAAACACAGAAATATGTTAGTGAATGCAGCGCTACACGTTAAATTTTTTTTTTACAAGTTTAATTCCAGAAATGCTTAATTATTTAAATTTTATTGTTCAAGGACTAGCTTGTTATCACACAATCCATCTGAGTTCCTCCATATTTTGGTGATCAGAATGCTGATTTCTCTCTCTGCTTCATTGGCCTCTTGCAATGGCGTGGAGTGCTGTATTGAGCCGTGTTGTACACTACATGTACATATTCTTTTGTATATTATTATTCGATATTGTTAATTTTTACCTAGTAAATGGTGGTAACTCAGTACTGTACAGAGTGTGTTTTAGTGCAGTACCCTGATGTTCTGTAATAGAGTTAGGAGCTAGTTAGGACTGGTAGCATCTGTGGATTGGTAACTATCAGAAGCACTTACTTAGTCAACACTAAGGGATATATTTATTTTTCAAAACCCAGCATTGTTACAAGTCAGGCTTATTTTAAACTCAAAGCTCAGCCCTAAGTAAAAGCAGCCTTCTAATTTTTCCAGAGTTCGGGTCAAACAGCATGAAAGTAAAAAATACACGTTGCATCCCAGTAATATGATATCAATATATTATAGCAGGGATGGCCAAACTGTGGCTTGTGAGCCACATGCAGTTCAAGCGCGGCTCACGGAGTCCCCTCTGCCCCCCCATTCTCCGCCTACCAGATTGGGGTGGGGAGCTCACAGCTTCTGCCCTGCAGCAGGATGGTGGGGCTAGAGCAGTGGTTCTTAACCTGGGTTCGATCGAACCCCAGGGGTTCGGTGAGTCAGTCTCAGGGGTTCGGTGGAGGTGTGTGTGTGTCCATTCCGTTCACCAGGGTTGCCAGGTGCATTAATATACTTTTGGCATTCACACAATACTTTTATGGCATTTTCAATGTTTCACCATAAGAAACTGAAGGATATTGACGAATATTTATGGCAAATTCTAAAATTTGTTGCGTAATTTATGGCAAAAAATGCCATACATGGCACGACCTGGCAGCCCTGCCATTCACCCCACTCGTATGATTCGTGACGTCACGCTCCGCACGGCCATCATTGGCTGCTCGCTTGGCCTTGATATCTGTGCTGCAGAGAACTTGGTCGCTCAGTAGTCGACTTGTGACTGTCGTGATTGTACATCATTTGTGATTTCCTTTTTAATATTCCAATCCCTTCGTACTATGTCGAGCAAAAAAAGAAAGTGGTCAGACGAATACGTACAATATGGATTCACGTGTATAACGGAATGTGATGGGAGTCAGCGTCCTCAATGCATGATTTGCAATGCCAAGTTGAGCAATTCTAGTCTAGCACCGGCAAAACTAAGGGAACACTTCCTAAAGCTGCATGGAAATGGGAAATACAAGAACACAACGCTTGCTGAATTCAAGGTGAAGAGAGCCAGATTCGATGAAAGGGCTACTCTGCCTGTTCTCGGCTTTGTACCCATCGACAAACCGATCTTAACAGCATCATACGAAGTTGCGTACCTGATCGCAAAGCAGGGAAAACCACACACCATTGGTGAAATACTCATAAAACCAGCTGCGTTGAAGATGGCGAATATCATGCTGGGAAAAGCTGCTGAAAATAAGTTGTCCCAAATTCCTCTTTCAAATGACACCATCAGCAGCAGAATAGATGACATGAGCAATGACATCTTGGCTCAAGTAGTTGCAGATCTGATATCAAGCCCAGCAAAATTCAGCCTCCAACTCGACGAGACCACCGATGTTTCCAGTCTAAGCCAGCTTGTTGTATTTGTGCGCTATGTGAAAGACGACATGATAAAGGAAGATTTTTTATTTTGTAAGCCTCTTACAACAACAACTAAGGCAGCTGACGTGAAGAAACTTGTGGATGACTTCTTCAGAGACAATGATCTTTCGTGGGATATGGTTTCTGCAATTTGTTCGGATGGAGCTCCAGCCATGCTGGGACGAAACTCTGGTTTTGGTGCGCTGGTGAAAGTCGATGCTCCACACATCATTGTTACGCACTGTGTTCTGCACAGGCATGCGTTGGCAACAAAAACCTTGCCTCCAAAACTGGCAGAAGTATTAAAAATTGTAGTGGAATGTGTGAACTATGTGCGAAATAGTGCTCTGAAGCATTGCATCTTCAAAGAGCTGTGTAATGAAATGGGCTCTGAATTCGAGGTACTTCTGTACCATTCTAACATTCAGTGGTTATCCCGGGGAAAGGTGCTGAATCGTGTTTTTGCCATGCATGTGGAATTAGCCCTGTTTTTGCGAGAGCACCAACATTGTCATGCAGATTGCTTCGAAAATTCTGAGTTCATTCTCATTTTGGCGTACATGGCCGATATCTTCGATGCTCTCAATCATCTCAATCAACAGATGCAGGGGGTGGAGTCAACATCATCGAAGCGGAAGAAAACCTGAAGGCTTTTCAAAAAAAGCTACCGTTATGGAAACGACGAACAGAGAATGATAACTTCGCAAACTTTCCCCTGCTAGACGACTGTGTAAGTAAGATCGAAGACGTGTCTGGAATCGGAGACATTTCTGTACCCGGGGAACTGAAGCAAGCAATTGCCATGCACTTAGATGAGCTCGCAAAGTCTCTCGACGGATACTTCCCCACCAGAGGGTCATATCCAGCATGGGTGAGACAGCCGCTCACGTTTAGTGTTGCGACAGCAGATGTCAATGATGAGTACCTCGACGAAATCATTGAACTTCAGCAGAGCCAGGTTCTACAGCAGCTCTTCAGAACAACAACGCTCTCAACGTTTTGGTGTCACCAAATCGTATCGTACCCTCTTATTTTAAGAAAGCCCTTGAGATACTCATACCGTTTGTTACAACATATCTTTGCGAGCAATCCTTTTCGAGGATGGTAGACATAAAAACGAAGAAAAGGAACAGACTTTGTTGTGAAAATGATATGAGAGTGGCACTTGCCAAGGTGAAGCCACGCATTTCTGAACTTGTCTCTGAAAGCCAACAGCAAAAGTCACATTGATTTGCAGTAAATATTCATTGAGTTATGTTTTTGTTTTTGTGTGACATTCATGTTTTGTTGGTTTTGTTCTTTGAACACAGTGATTTTATGTGCAACTGATGCATGGTTCATTTTGTGCATTAATAAAATATATATATCTATGTTTTGAATTTGAAAAAAAAAAAACATTTTATTTTTCCAACTATGAAGGGTTCGATGAATGCACGTATGAAACTTGCGGGGTTCAGTACCTCCAACAAGGTTAAGAACCACTGGGCTAGAGGATTCTGCCCAGTGGGGAGGGAGATCTTGGGGGGTCAGTAAGTTTGGCCACCCCTGTACGATAGTGTAATCACTGATCTCTGTTCCTGTGTTTGTTACACAGGTTATGGAAAACTGTGTTCAATTCAGTAACTTGCTTATATGTAACTGAGGGAACAGTTTTCAAACTTAGTTGCCTAAATCCCTGTTTATTCACCAAAATCAGCACTGAGGCCTTGACTAGAATGGGGATTTGCTCTAATGACAGCCATTGGCATAGCTGCATGGGTGTAAACCACTAGGGTAGGCAGGTAAAGCTGCTATTTGCACTAGTGCAGCTATACCCTTGGCTGAGCATTGATGGTTAAAATTGTGGCAAATTTCTACTCTAGCTAAGTCCTTTGACATCTAAATCTACATTTAGGGCCCTATAGGCACATATATGTACGTATCCAACTTTGAAAATTTGTTTCTTCCCATCTTTGGGCCTAGTGGTAGTTTTTATTGTCCTGCCATGTGGGATTCCTGGTATTTGGTCTGGGCACCAGACTCCCTGATGAGAAGGGGTGTGCAATAGTGTTGCCTTGCAGTACATCCTGTGTGACCGCTCCAGATTGCAGAACTGAGAGGCTCAGCAGTCATGAGAACCAGTAAAGCACAAGGATCAGTCTGCCTGTGCTTGCATAAAGCAGTGTGCCCCAGAAGAATGAGCAGCTACAGTGAGGCGCAGTAATTGCTGTGAAGCTGCTATTCTATCTGCTGTTGAGTCAGGGAAGAAGGCTGTAATATAGGACCCCAGGGTGGTAGTAAAAAGCCACCAAAGGTGGGTGCTCCTAAAAGCTTCAAAGAAAAGAGGAGCAATCTGCAAAGGGGGAAAAACCATTCCTTTCCAGGAAAAACAAGGAGAGTCCTGTAGCACCTTAAAGACTGACACAATCAGTCTGGGTCTGAATAGGGACTTGGAATGGTTATCTCATTACAAGAAGTAATTGTCACTGTTCACACATTCTCACCTCTTAATCAACGATTGTGAATAGGCCTCATCTACTCTAACTGAATTGACTGAATCTGACGAAGTGGGTTACAGCCCATGAAAGCTTATGCCTGCAGAAATTAAATTTGTTAGTCTTTGAAGTGCTACAGGACTCTCCTTCTTTTGAGTTGACTTTGTTAGCACTTGTCCTCCCCATTGTTGTTTCTTACCCTTGGACGGACGGACGGACGGACGGACACACACACACACTCTCCCCTCCCCTCCCCGATTTCCATTTCATGCATCTGACCAAGTGGGTTGCAGTCCACAAAAGCTTATGCCCCCAGGAATTTGTTAGTCTTTAAGGTGCTACAGGACTCCTGTTTTTGCTGTGTACAGGCTAACACAGTTACCCTTCTGGAACATTCCTTTCCAGGGAGACAGGAATGCTGCTAATCTCAGAATAGATTTGATTTGAAATTACTCACCATTCTTTGTTGTCTTAGTGGGCTATGGTGTCATGTTAAAGGAAGATGCAACTTACATTGTTTTAAATTTTGCATGTAGATCTATTATGGTCTTCTACCAACCACTTGTAGTGTGTTTAACTTAGTGGTATATTGTCAATTTGTACTGTCTATAAATGCCTGCACACTGAGATGAACAAAGGCTCCTTAAAGGACACCACCCTGTCCTTAAGATACTATTTTTTTGACAATTCAGTGCGTTTCATTCAAACATACATACTTCTGGAGCCCGATTCTGATCTCTCACCAGTTTTTTACCAGTGTAACTCCACTGACCATCAATGGATTTATTCTTGATTTAAATAAAACCAGACTCAGGCCCCTTGTGTGTACAAATGATGGTACTTTGTGGGGGGGACTTATGGGTGGACTTTGAGGTATAGGGGGCATTGCCCCCCCAAATTGCAGCTCGGTAGCCAGAGCGGGACAGCCCTGGGGACAGCGCCACACGCCCCCCTCATCTTCCTCTCTAGGCCCCGCCCCCAGGCCAGGCTGGAGGTGAAAGCCAGCCGGAGCTGGGCAGTGCAAGGCAGCTGCAGCTCTGGCTGGTGCCATGGAGCGCGTGGCCCGGGCACTCCCGTCTGCTGCTGGTGCCCGGGACTGCGGCTGCTTCTCCGCTCCCTGCCCCCTTTGACTGCTTGCAAAGCTGGTAAGCGCTGCCCAAGGTGGGGGAACCTGGTTTAGGGATTGGCAGAGCCATTGGGGAACAACGACCACGGGGGGGGTCCTTCCTGGCACCCAGTCCCTAGTTACCCCTGCCTGCACCCTGAGCGGTTTTCAAAATTTTTGAGCTGAGCCCCTCCCTTTGAGTTATAATTTTTGGTGGTGCAGGGCCTCCCTCTTCACGTCCCCCCCCTCCCCCGACAGGCTGGGTGGCCTGCTGAGGTGAATAAGGAGGTGGCGCTCCCTCCCCGGCCCTGCTGCACAGAGCTGGCCTGAGCTCCGCCAGGCCCTGCCCCACCCCACCCCCAAATATAAAAGTCAAACTATGCCTATGGGGGGAATGGTAAAATATCCTTCTGTCTGCAGTTATATGAAGATTTGGTTTAATTCTTCATAGTCTGTATTGTGTCTAGTTGTTACGTACAGTAAGTATTATTGGGTTACACACTTTGGAGAGGCGCACTGCAAAAAAAGTGTGTGGTGTTTTGAAAACTAAATCCTTCAAATTAGATGGCCTGGAGAGATTTAACATTTGCTTAAATCTGTTGACATCCTTGTATATCTCCAAGCAGTTCAGTATCATAGAAATGTAGGGCTGAAAAGGATCTTGAGAGGTCATCAAGTCCAGTCCCCAGTGTTGTGGCAGGACCACATAAACCTAGATCATCCCCGACAGGTGTTTGTCCAACCTGTTTTTAAAAACTCAAATGCTGGGGATTCCACACTCTCTCTTGGAAGCCTATTCCAGACCTTAAATACCCTTATAGTTAGAAAGTTTTCTCTAATATCTAATCTGAATCTCTCTTGCTGCAGATTAAGCCCATTACTTCTTGTCCTGCATTCAGTGGACATGTAGAACAATTGATCATTGTCCTCTTTATAACGGCCCTTAACATACTTGTAGACTGTCATCAGGTCCCTTCCGTGGAGATGCTGAAGACATCTAGAGTTATCAAGAAATGGTGTAGCCTACAAGGCTAACCTGTGGCTTGCTTTATAGGGTTAATTTGCTGGCTTGCTTTATTATGTTTTGCCTTCATTTACTGGTTTGCTGTTTGTTTTATTATATTTTGCTTGTATTTTTGTATTGAATTATTTTATCATGTTTAGCTTTAATGCAAGGAATTGTAGGATTACTTTAAGGAAGTTAGCATAAGTATGGTTAAGTAGGCTTGTAACATTTGGCACAGATAAATGGCCTGATCGTTACCCCTTTTAGATTTTGGAGAACTAGACATGTTTACCTAAGAAAGTCGGGACTTAACAATGACCACAGAGTACACCGCAGGAACGTGGATGGAACGACCAGAAACCAGTTCAGGCAAGAAGGAACAGGTTTTGAGAATGAGCTAATTGGCATTGATGTGTATGGATATGTGAGCCTAGAGAATAAGTGCACCCCAATATTATGTGGGTGAGAAAATTAGATTTGGGCGTGGAAAGTCTGGCACTAGCATGAATATTCAGGATTGTGCTCAGGCCCTATAAGAGGGCAAAACAACCACGTGGAAGCAGCTTTTTAGCTTTTTTTGTCTTTTTTAGCTTTTGGGTCTCTTAACTGTTTGTTGTTAACTTAGTTGCTCAGCATTTGACCCTTCATCTCTGTTATTCACTATCAATCTCTAGCTCTGAGGAACCTGGATCATCTGACTCAGTTGGCAAGGACAAGGCTGGTCCCTTGTCTCTCACTACCAGGTCCCCAAGGAAGGGTGTGAGTATGCTAATTGAGGTACCTTTTGAAAGGGATGATACCACAGGTACCCGAACTGTCCCATTCCCTTTTGGTTCTGTGGTTTGGCGCTTTGATGACCTTTTCATTTCTTTTAATAAAAGCCTCTAAGACTGTGTTTTGTCCTCAGCACGAGTGTTCTTGCCATACATCCCAAGCAAAGGTCCTTACAAAATATTTAACTTACTACATTTAATTCTGTGTATCCTGATTTCTGGGACAAGAATCTTATTATCTTTTGGTCAGATCAACTGGTGAGCCTATAACAATATATTGACCTCTAAAAATCAAACAACAGGGGCCAGACATGGTCCTGGAACCTGCCCCTTCATCCCTCACGAGAAATTTCTGCGTCTGCAGGATCTATGCAAGGCCACACTTGTGTGCTGACACAGTTATTCTGCTGACAAGAGAATTTACCATCTCATCCTTAAGAGGGAAAACATAACAAATACTTAGCAGTTGCAAAATTACCACTTTAAATTTAAATGCAAACCCAAGCAGCACTGCCTTAAAGGGTCAGATGTGGAAAGGCAGGCTCGGAAAAAGTTTCTAGAAAAGATTTTTCTAGGAAGAAGTGTCACACCAAGATACAATAAGTTTAAAAGGCAAAGTCTATAAAATGGTGTCTTGTCCAGTTTTAATGTCTGGCAGTGAGTGTTAGGCAACAAAGAAGAAAGAGGAATAAATGATCTATTCCACAGAAATGCGAATGTTGAGATGGATGATTGGGGTAAGCAAGAAAGACCATTTGAGGAATGTATATGTGAGACACATGCTCAAAGCAATATCCATAAATGAAAAAATGGAGGTGTGCAGGCTCAGTAGGTTTGGTCATGCAATATACAGATGTGACAACTACATGGGTGAGGGTCCAACAGATCAAGACTGAAGGGGGGGAAGCCAGAAGCCAACTCAAGAAGCAATGGTGGGGTGTCATGAACATTTGTTAGCTTGTGATATGATAAAGGATATGGCACTGAACAGAGCACTTTGGAGGGAGAGGACTTGTAAAGCAGGTCCCATTGGGTGGATTAATGCCTGGAAGAAGTAGTGATGTCCTGTCTAAAGCCACTTTACCACAGGCCAACTGGAGAATTCAGTTCATTTAAAAGAGGAACACAATTTACCAACACTCCCAAGATACAGTGCTCCCCTTTTTCTACTTTCACCCCACTCATAATGCAGAGGACAGCCGTCGCTGTGTAACAAGGCTGGTCTTCTCCCCAGCTGCTTTAGGATCCATGGCCATGCCCCCCATATCTTTTGTGGTAGTTTTATTGACCAAATTTAAACAAAAACCAAACAATTCCTCAGTTCACCCTGGGCTACAATCCCCAGGGGACTTTTCCCCTTTACCTTTCAGGCTTTCACTGCCTCCACTCCCACGCAACTTGGCTGTCCTGCTGCTGCTTCCTCGCTCTGACTCACCTGCTCTCTCGCTCTCAGGCCCAAGTGCCTTCTTTAAAGCCTAATATAGGCCAGCTGATGCAGCACAGATGCACTGGTCTTAAAGGGCTACTGTGACACACTTTTCAGAGGCCTGCAGAACGATTAACATGTACATCAACAGGACTAAGCTATTCTTATTCTTGTGCATACATCCTAGGTGCAGAGGCCAGGAAGCTCTCAAAAATGCTTATCTCCACCTGGATATGAAATTGCATAACTGAATTATACACAGGTAGGAGATTTAAGTCCCCCAGAGGAACTGCAGGCACATGCTGCTGGATAAAATTGTCACTTCTTGGGACAAAAAAATCCTCCCAACTGGCAAAGGAAATTTGTGAAGCAGCCAGATCGTCCAACACTCTTATCTTCACCAGACATTGAAAATTGGATTCTTATCAACTGGTGCAGCAGTGAGAAGAAACGTTCTGTGGTAAACCATTAAGCTGCATGACGCTACACTGAATTTCTATTATCTCGTCCCCATTTCTCTTGCTATTTTATTTGCTTACATCCCCTGCAGAAAGGTCAGTAGATGTGCGGACTCATGGGAGAAAAAGGAAATTTTGTCTTCATCAATTTTTCTTCTTCATAAAAGGCGCATCCATTAACCCCACCCTCCTTTCATATTTCAGGGCTATGTCATGGAGTTTTTCCAAAATCTGAATGAATTAGCCTGTATTTAATCACATCACTGTTTTAGTTATAGTCAATTCAGTTAATAATGCTAGTGATTTTAGCTCTGCCATACATCCTTGTGACCAGAAGGTGAAGGAGGGAAACCTAAGATCATGCTTGGCTGGCTCCTGCATGTGACAGCTCTGGCTGCCTCCAGAGAAGGGGCCAATGCATCAGGGCTGGATTTTCAGTGTCCATGAATTAGAAAAGCCTGTGAAAGCAATGTGACTCTGACTGAAAAAGAAGGCATTATATTGGAAATCTAATCAACATTTAATGACATGATCACAAACAATGAGGATAACATTTCTGTTGTATGTGCAAATGTGTGAAGGGTGAAAACTCTAATGCAGCCTTTGAACACACACACCTTAATTTCCATTGACTTCAATGGGGGGCGGGGGAGTCATCTGCATATCTGAGGGTGGAATTTGCCTGTAAGCCTTTTCCCAAACTATGGGCCAGATCCTTAGCTGGTGTGAATTGGTGCAGCTGTATTGACTTCAGTGGTGCTACAGCAGTTTGCACCAGCTGAGCATCTGCTCCATTTTTCAATGTTTCACTTTCATACATTAGAAACATAGAAAGGATTTCTTTTTTGAGAGATCATCCTTTTTCTAAATCCAGTTTTAGCAGCTTTTGGAGAAACAGAGATCAGGGCTGGTACCTCCAAACAATAGTTGAGATGTATCCATTGTTTTCTTGCCTACTGGTTTCAGGGAGTGAATATTCTACCACTTTGTGCAACTGACTGTGAATGCTGTGGCCTAAGAATTGAGGCCTCCCAGGATCCCCAATTAGCACTTTAGTTCCATGAGTCCTGATGCATTTCCTCAACCACTGATGAAGACTGTCTGCAAGTTGTTCATCATAAAACATATCCCCCAAAACAATAAGGTCCCAGTTGTCCAGCTCTGTATCAATGACGTTCTTAGTTATAATAGGGAAAGGAGTCACATTGTTCAGTTCACAGTTTAACACCATGGCCATTCCTGCAACTGAGAACAAGCAAAAAGTACATGAAAATTGATTTAGAATTCTATACTTAAATGTCCTAACTAGAGGTAAACTCTTCTAATATTTTCACAAATTCTTTGTTTGAATAAACTCTTAAATATCACTGGTATTCTACTAGGTATTTATATAGCCTTCATTAAGGTAGTAATTTAACACCTCCTAATCACTGATGGAGTCATACCATCCCTGTTAGGTATTATCCCAATTTTACAGATTGGAATTGAGGCACAGCACAGATGAAGTGATTTGCCCAAGGTCACACAGGAAATCTGTGACAGAGCCAAGAACTGAACCCACTAGTTTCAGTTCAGTGCCTTCACCACCAGACAATACTTCCTCTCTAGTCAACAAAGAATGCTAAGTAAATTAATAAGAATAAAACAAAGTAAAAATAAAACATTGAAATCACTATTAGCTAAATAATCAGAAAATAATTATTAAAACATGAAAACACGCAAAGGACAAATCATTCCTGGTGTAACTTCCCAGAAATCAATTACTCTAGTGACAAACACAGTATCTGTGGTTCATTCAAAAATCCATAAAATAAAGCTTATTAGTCTCTTTCCCTAAGTAAGGCAACTAAAAACACAGGATAATTTTAAAAACTGTGGGTGTGCAACCCCTTAGAAAATCAGGTCACAAAGTATGGTCACTGAAAATCAGGTCACTGAAATGTGCTGAAAGAGGGATACAGTGCATAAAAGTTAGGAATCAGGATCTAAATGCTCAAAAGTGACCAGGGCCCAAATTCAGAGGATGGGCGCTCAAGTCAGTCCTTTAAGATGTCTCACATTGGGCACACCAAAACTGAGACACCCAAAATCAGACACTTTGAAAATATAGGCCTTAAATTATAAAAATGTAGTCATACATTTCATATATTAAATGGGTTAATTTTTAAATTCCTTTAGAAGTTGTATGTGTTTGTGGAGTGGGGGAGGTGCATGTGTAATCTTGCTTTAACTTTATTTTCTTGATGATTAAATTATTTTTATTCCAAGTCCAAAGCACTGTAATCTAGCAGACTGAAGAACGGTATGGGGGAACACTCTGGTAGTCATAATCAGCAGAGTATATTAACTTGGATTATTTGGACAGACTTCAGAAAGGGAGATTGGGTTTCTTTGACCTAAGTATGAAAAGAACAGATTTGTTAAGGAGGAGACTTATCCCATCCTAGAGGTGATAAGATGTTTCAAAACAAAGAAAATGTTTAATTAGGATAATGTAGCGATAAAAATTTGCAGAGACTGTTTTCAATAGAAGTTGGAGAGAATAGATCTATTACTTTGACAAAATGTGTCAGCAAAGAGAGGCTCATAAATGCAAGTTAAGCTGCTGATTGAACTCTAGATGAAGTCATTTACCTGTAGCTTCTATGGGGTGCTCGCAAGCTTCATTGACAATAAGCCTGGCTGAATACCTTCGCCATTAAACTGAGTCTGTGGTTTTTCATGGGCAGGGCTAATGAGGTCCATCAATTCAGCTAGCTGCAGAAGCTGAGATGGCATCCAGAAGGGAAATCATACCAGCACCCTCGGTTTAATGGCGAAGGTACTCGGCCAGGTTTATAGTCAATGAAGCCCCCCATAGAAGCTACAGGTACACTAGGACACGTATGCTCGTTACAATGGACCAGCTCAGTTAATGGCAGGAGTTTCCATTATCCTCTTGGCCAGACAAAGATGCCCCCGCTGGGACCATCTTCTTATACCCTGATACAAACGAGTTTCACCTGGCATCTCTGATGTCGACTCTTGCTCCATACTTTGCCTCCAAATCAAGCACAACATCTTCATCCATCCTCCTGTCTCTACTATTTTAAGGTTGGGGTGTCTGTACTGTCTTTCATGATTGTGTTCATGCACTACTGCATCTTGGGCATCTTGTACTCCTCCATGTATTGTCTTGCTGTTCAGTGAGTACTTGAACTGTCTCCGAGGATTATGTTTCTGCAGTTACCATGTATATGGGGCATTGTGGAATGCTAGTACTTTAACAATACTGTATTTCTGCTACTGCTTAGAATCATAGAAGATTAGGGTTGGAAGGGACCTCAGGAGGTCATCTAGTCCCACCCCCTGCTCAAAGCAGGACCAACTGCTTCTTAAAAATGCCAGTGCGTTAACAATGCTGTGTTTCTGCTAAGTTCCTGTATCAGTCAGTGAACTTGTAAGCAGGCTAGCAGTTGCTGTTTCCTAAGGCCAGATGTTGGTTCAGGCCTCAGATCTTGCACCAGGTCCGGTGTTATTTTCTCTTACTGCTACAGGTGGTAGCAATGTGAAAAAATAATAGGTGTGTATGTAAAATTACTGTGCAGTCATAGTTCCTTTTGGCCAGAGAACTCCAAGGGCTTTACAAACATTAAGCCTCATGGCACCACTGTTATCCCTATTTTTACATCTGGGGAAACGGAGGCACAGAATAGTTAAGTGACTTGCTCAAGGTCAATGAACAAGTCACTGCTAGCTCTGGAAACAGAACCCAGTTCTCCTTCTGGTCCTACGATCTATCACTAGGCAGGCTTCCACCATAAATCCAGTTCCTAATGAGCTGGTGCCCACATCACAAAAACCACCACTAAAATTGGCAGGGTTGGCAGAGAGGCCAAGGCCTGAGCAGGCAGAGAGACTAAACTATCCATTTACCCCTGGAGAGTCTTCCGAAACCAGAAGACGTATTGCTAGGGACAGTATTTTAGGAAGTTTACTCTCCCATTCATTTCAATGGGCATAATCACAGAGTGAGGTACTCACTTAGTCATGTGAGTAAGGATGCCAGAATCTAGCCCTTAATTTTTGCCAAAGATGCTAGACTGATAGTGCTGTAAACTGAAGTACTGGGCAGGACCTCTGTAACTTTTTTGCTTCTTTGTAACTTTATTTGGAACCTGAATTTCTCTAAACAACTAAAAGAAATGCTACTCAGCGAGTGTGCTTGACAAATGTTTTTGTGCAGGACTTGGAAAGAAATGTCTTACTCGGGTCGATGTCATTAGCAAGGACCTGGGACGCACCGCTCATCACAGCAGCGATTGCTGTTGCTCCACATCCACTTCCAAGATCTAGTATTGATCCCATTCTGACAACATCCGGGTTATCTAAAATATACCTGAGTTTAAAATGAAAACTGTATGAGAGTCCATTTCATCGATGTAATGATGCATGGCATTAATTCAAAAGATATTCCATGTATGATGCATTTGCACACAGTCTCTCATGCAAACCAGCATGTCTGTGTTAATACCAAAAACCACCAGAGGATACGCACAGTGAGCCAATAGCAACAAACTACATCCTTCCTTTCAATCAGATCAGATCATTCTCTTGGTTTAAAACGTGTAATAAATGAGTTAACATTGGACGGGGGCTATGAAGCTCGACAGTAAAAGCAGGAAATGGAAAAACAGTAGTTGACAGTAGTTAAATTTAAGTTAAAACTATCAGTGCCAATATGAATATTTTAACAGCAGTGCCTGGATAGTTTGATGCAGCACTCAGCCTCTGAAGGATGTAAGTTCTATAACTGCAAAGCAACTGTTCACTCATGTCTTATCACATGATTTATCTGACAACTTGTAATAAGAGCTCTTTTTCTGGGTTTTAAAGAGCCAGGTATTCACACTTGACTGAAATACCACAGAGGAGTGACTGGAAAAATAAGAATACAATGAATGTGAGGCGACTATTTTAGGCACCATAACAGCCAGAACTCTCCTGCTGTGAAGAATCCGAAAATAATCCTGTCTACATACACCCCCACTCCCATATTTAGGATATTAGAAGCAATCTGGACATTGGTTAGGCCTTGCACACACTTAAAGATTTCATCAGCAGAGTTCTACCTTTTTCGATGGATACAGATGTGCGATTGTGAGTATGTTTGTCTCCTCCTGAAATAACCCTAATTAATTGTGAACTAAGTATTACCCTCGAAGTGACACTCGATGTAATTAAATACCCGGTATTATTTTTGTGGAAAATGCAGTCAGGGCCCAAGCATAATTTTTTCAAACCCAGTACAGACTTGTAACACAGGCCTCCTCCCACACATACCACAATTCCTCACCCCATACAAACAATCTCATGAGCCATGAAAATACTTTTCCTCATGGTAATGGGGGTTTCAGCCTGGTCCGGAGCCTCCAGGCCCCCTCATGTGCTGCCTGAGGGTAGTGTGGGGGCCTCTAGCCTCTGCCCTGAATGCAGTACTTTCCCATGCATCCAAATTCAGCCCTGGTGTAAAAACATGCTACTCTACTGATGTCAACAGATTTTAATTGATTTAACAGCCATCAGTTAGTCTATATATAGCATCTGCACAGACTTCATAGTCATCAGCAGAGATAGTGTTTGGTACCTTCTATTCCAAAGTAACAGGCTTCTACCATTTAAGCTACAGGAGAAGGTGTGTTAGGTGTGTTTGTACTAGGGCTTATGTACTCCTTGGCTGCAGTCACTAGAGAGCAATACGATTACAAGCAAATCTGATATCCTATGCAGCAGGGGGTGACAGTACATATTTACTCTAGTAGTGATCATTGTGTACTGTACCTGGACAAGGCTTGGCCTCCTGGCCAGTAGATTGCCCAGAAGGGGTCACCATAGGGCCACAAGTCAGCTCTTTCCTCCCAGAATCTGCAGCGAGGCGTTAGAAGTCGCAGTCGTATCTCTGGTGTGAGGTGCCCGCTGCTGCTGACTTCGGTGTTCTCCTCCAGAAATGCTCTCATCTCAGGATTCAGGAAGCTTCCTGAAGTCCTGTGGTAGCAGCATCTCCCTAACAAAGAGGTGCTTCTGACACTGTTCCTTGAAGCTCTTGTGAGGACATCCCTACTGCCAAAGCATATAAACCACTTCCAGCAGCAGAATACCATGCCTCCTCTTTGGTAAAATCCTTCCTGGTGTGAATTCAAAGCAGCTGCACTGGGAAGGCTTATCTTATAAGTGTGTGGGGAGAGGTGTTGGAAACCAATTCAGAAGGGGTTTCTGCTTGTAGCAACAATAGATGGCAATTCCTGAAAACGAGCAACATTGTATCAATGATAAAGGATTCATTTCAAGATTATAACAAGAGTTCTGTGGCACTTTAAAGACTAACAAATTTAATTTTAGCAGGCATAAGCTTTCGTGAGGCTCAGCTCACTTCGTCAGATGCAGAGGCAGAAATGAGAAACATAGGATCATCATATACATATACAAGTGCAAAGAGAACAGTGGTGGAGGTGGATGAAAGCTGGTCTTGAGGTCTGATGACAGTCATTGAGTAGGAGGTGAGAAGGGTGAGCAAAGCAATTTACCTCTTGTATTGAGAGTCATTACATGGGTAATTACAAGAGGTAATTGCTTTGCTCACCCATTCTCACCTCCTACTCAATGACTGTCATTAAACCTCTAGGAAAGGCAAATCGAGGGATGAAGACGCTTGGAGGATCATGGAGAAGGGGTTGGGAAGCAACAGTTCATGGGAAAACTCATTACTCTAGTTCTGTTATGGAGATAAAGTCAACCCAATAGGCTAAACCAGGGCTCTGCTAAAGTCCACGGCAAAACTTACTGACTTCAGTGGGACTAAGACGTGACCATAAGGAAACAAACATGCCCTAAGCATAAATTACACCACATACTGTTATTGCTAGACATGACATTTAGGTGGATTTGATTTCTAATTTTAACTTTAGGCCTTGGATGGTAACTGGTACAGGCATGTGAATTGTGCATTTCATTTTGAGGCTAAGTCTAGGCTACAAGCTATGCCAGTAAAAGTTATGTCAAGCAGGGGTGTGACTGACAGAGCTGTGCCAGCAAAAGTCCTAGTGTAGATATGGTTATATTGATAAAACTGTTTTTGCCAGCTTATTTTACTTGGAGGGTGTGGGCGGTGGGGACTGTGTCCACAGTAGGAACGCTTTACTGGTATAGTATACTGGTGTAGCTATACTAGCAATGTGTTTCTAGTGTACACTGGGACTAAGGCTTGGCTATCAATCTCACATTTTGGAGAAGGTACTCCCATAGGGAAGGAGAGAAGCAAAGAGGAAGTGGAGGACCCTGAGAGTGAATATTAAATTGCATCTTTGCGCAACTGCCTACAAAATCCTACTTTCAAACCTTATAACGCGGGCTTAAAAACTCATTCTGAAAAGGTTTGGGAAAGGCTATTTTTAATTGTGTTCTGATCTACAGTGCCTTTGGATACTTAAAATGAAATCCATTACAGTGGTGGTGGTGGCCGTTCAGGGGAATGAGCCATTAAAGTAATCAGATCAGGGAACTACACATGGGGAAGTGTCTCAAACACTTCCAATGACATACAATCTCAGTGGTTGAATTGACAGATCTGAAGGTTAAACACACACTTTTTTAGCATCTGCCTCCCTGCTCCCCACAGATAAACAAAAGCAGGATGTTCACACTTATTGCTTTCCAGTGCATGTTTAATATATGCAATTATGCACAGGCATCAGAGAGGCCAGAGGGTCTGAGAGCAGCCCACATTGTTATATGTGGCATGAACTTTGAAGTGGCTATAGAAATGCTAATTAAAGGTACAATGGTTGCTTTGAATTCCTTTAAGATATTTATAGTGCAGTGCTTCACTAATCTACTCTCCAGTGGTGGGTAAGAAGTATTCCCTGGCAGTAGGGGGCATTAAACCATCAATTTCTATGGACTTTAAGCTTTCAGTAAGACAAGAGCAGATTCTGCCTAACCCAAAGGGTTGTGAAGAGAATCAAACGTAAACCATTGTAGTGCTGTCTGCAGAGGGAGGGCTTCAGCACCTGTGTGGAGGCTCATAGCTTTATCAAGCAGTAGCAGAGTGTAATTAACAACACTGTAGGCAGCAGCAAAACTGTCATGAATCCAGTCCACTTCACTTTGCTTCCCGGTGGGACAGATATGAGCTATTCATAGAGAGGAGAAGGAGGATCCTAAAAAGGAGGCTGTGGACCCAATTCATTGATGCCCCTCAGTCACTTTACACCAGCTGTGCCAGCAAAACGTGGCCATGAAGCTGCCTTACTGTCCCCTATGGAATCTCCCCAGTGTAGAGGAAGTCCCTGGCAGGTGTAGCGTAGGCATTAATTGATCCAATGTACATCTAGGACATGATTATGCATTTCTGCTGCACACAGAATACTAACTGAGCCAAGGGGTGCCACTGAAATGCAGGACTGGGCTGTTAGTGCATCCTAGTGTATTCACATCATTTTTTGCCACTCTTATGCTTTGTTAATTTCTGATTAAGCAAACCAGGACAACAACAACAGAAATGATTCAGCTGTTTGCACTTAGCTCATATCTCTGCTAAAAATTCTTGCTGCCTTTGACATGGTTGGAAATGTAAAGTCTCTCTCTCCTCTAATTTTTTTCAGCTCAGCATAGTTTTGTAAAAATTGAACAGTTCCATCCCTGTCTTCACTGGCCACGGGAGCAGATGCAGTAACTCCGCTAGTAAAAACAGTCCTTGTTAGGAAGATGCTAACGGTGTGGTAGCGCTACTGCAGACAAGATTTTAACTTTTAATTTAGTAACATACCTCTGTTATTACTGTGATAGCTTAAACCTGGAGTCTCGATCTGCCAAGTGAATTTGTCCTTGTCCGATATTTTTTTGCAGCTTGTGTTGTTACTGTGGATAGCAAATGGCATATGCCTGGCTTCTATTTCCTGTTTCACGTGCACCAGCACAGTGAGATCATCAGGCTCGTGCCCTGCTCTGGAAGCTCCATGCATTCTTCTTCTCTTAAAGGGGGGCAGTGTTTGGTATGTTAGACCTGCCGCCTAATCTGCAGAGATGTCAGTGTAAAAGAAAAATCCTATGATGGCACCAAGACAGATCAGACAGGCTTCTTGCCATCTCTAAATTTCTTTGATTTTTTTTGAAGTTGGATTATGATTGCTTATAGGAATAGTCTGGTTAAAAATCACATTTAAAAAAAAGCCAAATGCCCTTTCTAATGTTAAAGACAGCAACCGAGATTACAAAATCAGAAACAATCCTTGTGGTCTAATTCATTACTTAACTGTTTGTTCACTCTGTGTGTATTGCTCAGCCAGGACAATGAAAATAAAGGAGTCGGTTTCATTTTCAGGTTCTCATGCCCTAGCACAAGGCTGCAATGACTCTGGGGTGCCAATGTTTTCCTGTTTGTTTGAGACTGCAATTCTCAAAATTCTATGGCCCTTCATATTTTTATTTTTCATTACACTAATAAAAATATTGCCCACAGCAGCGTTCTAATTGTTTTTTAGTTCTGAAGAACAAAACCAAACAAAACTAATTAGTGTGATAATTTATAGTTGATATGTTCCTATGGGGGGCAAAAAACCCCATCAATTAATAGTTATCAGTTATTTGGCAGAAATTCAAGATGTTAGATTAAAAATAAAGATAGAATTTGGCAACTGAAAACCATGTTATTTTGAGATTATTTTGCTATGTCAATTTTGGCTCCTAAAAAGTAATCCTAAAGATCTAATCCTGCACTCATTACAATGGAACTACTCACAGCGTGAAAACCTGGCCCCATCAAAGTTTAATAGGTTTTGATTTTTTGGAGGAGAGGGGGTTTACCATTGACTTCAGGCGGGCCCAGATTTCACCCACACTACATCAAATTTTAAGCATGTTCATGAGCCTTTACAAAATCAGGGCCTGAATCTTCAATAGCTGGTACAGGCTTCTGCCATATAATGCCATTGACTACAATGGGCGATATCCATCTAAATTCTATCAAACTCTGAAAGTGCAGTGGAAAGCGTTATCTAAATGAATGCATATGAAATATTTCATGGTTTAATGAGATTGTGTTTATTTTAAGAGTTTTTGTTATTATTATTACGTTGTGTTATAAGATATCTATATTAATCAGCACCAAATTGAATAAAATAGAACTTCCTTAAAAATATGACCATCCATCATACAGATATGAGATGAAACTTCTAGAATGGCCCTCATGTAATGATCTCTCTCTCAGATTAATGTTTTTTATCACACACCTGTCTCTCCTGATCTCTGAATAAATTAATGTATTTTATTTTGTGCCTGTTTTATAACAAAAAGATTTTGGAAAAACTCTCACAAACTAGGATAAACTACCCGTAAATTTAAAATTGTAAATAAAAGAAATTCAAATTGGAAATGAATTTACCTGGTATCTAATTTTAACAATAGTGAAATTCAGATCTTTTTTTTTCTTCCCTCACCCATGGGGCCCCTGTGAAATAAAGTTAACTCAGATCTAGAACAGGGTTCCCAGCCTTTTTGTAAAAGCAATGCCTTTCAAAGTGATTCACTGGCACCATCCCCTCAGCTTGCCCTCAGCAAACACATACTGTATATGTCCCTCAAACAAACTGATATTATGCTTCCCTCCCACAGATCCCCTCCGCTCTCCAACTCTGTCTATCTCCGCCACCAGGTCACCTTTATCTTCCCCACCTATCTCCAGCTTTCCATTGCCCCCACCAACACCTGTCTTCCCTAAAATACCCTCTATCGCCTCATCTGTTCTCTCCCCCAAGATCCTCTCGGTCTGCCCCCACCTCTCTCCACATCATAGCACTACCTTTACACTCTCAGACTGGGAAGAGAACAGTGTCAGGAATCCTGCTCTGCAGCAGCACAGCCAGTCTCCAGGCAACCTAATGAGCACAGCTGGACTGTAGTAGGCTGCCGGGTTGGCTACAACACATGACTGGTGGAAGGAGTCAGCAGATCAGCTCTTAAACCCAGCAGCAAGTTGGTTGGCAAATGCTCCTAGACTAGCATTTGGCCTTGTCTTAGTGCTTGTGGTAGACTCAGCCCTGCTCCTGCCTTGCCTCACTCCAGGTAAGCTGGCTCTGGTTCCTGACTTCTTACTCCCTGGGCTCCTATGCCTGGCTACTGACTCCTGCTCTAATCACTAGGCCCAATGACCACTCTTCCCACAAGGCACAACTGCTCACATCCCAGTCTCTGACAGGCAGCAGGCCAGGCATGTGGTGGAGCCTCCATTTACCAATCCCCTTGTGTGTTACCAGTAGGGTGGAGACTGCCTGAGTTTGGTGCTGCCTCCCTGGGTGGCAGATCTGCAGCCCCACAGGGAAGAATGGAAGAAGTGGTGGTGCTGCTGCACATCACAGCTCTCTGGAGGCTGAGACTTGCCTTTTTGCTACCTCCTTTGTCTCACCTGCACGGGCCTGCGTGCCTGCACGCACGCGCACACACACACACCAGGAAGGAACCTGCCCACCTGCAACCTCTCAAGCTTCCTGTCGATACGCTCAGCTGACAGGTTGGGTGGTGGTGGCCCACCTTATAAACTGAGTTGATGAGTACAAAAGCATAAGTCATTTGTTCTAGAATCCTTCTGACACACAATGTGAGATTTAGCAAACAGCCATTTAAAGTGGGTCTTGCTGGTCATTTGAAGCGACAACTCTAAATTCCAAAGTTCTTAAAAGTAAGGCTGGTAATTTCACAATGTCCTAAACCTAGATTTGTCTGAATCTCTTAGGTTAGGAGGCCATCTAGTGCTTAGCTGGCTTAGTACAATTAAAGTGTACATCTTGGCTGTGAAAGCTTCTTACAGAGCTGAGATTTACTTTCATTTAAACATGGATGGTCCTGGATATTTTGGCAGAATGTAGTATGTACTTACTGTGCCGCACCTCTATTGTGCCGTTAGTGAAGCACAAAGGCACTTCACCGTGGATGTGCTTGTACAGACAGATTTCAACTTGCAGATCTGCTACCAGATGTGGCAAGTGAAGAAACAGAGTAAAAATTAAAAGAACTAACCTTCACCTTAAAGCAAGATGTTTAGCCACACATTCAATATGATCTAAAAAATCCGTACAAGTGTCCGTATAGGGAATAATACCTTCCTACATGATACTAGTCATTCTACAGCTGAAAGGAAACTGCAGCATATTGTGTCCAAGCTGCTGAAGATGCTGCCTGAGAATGCAGGGAGAAATTTGACAAGGAGGTCTTTGCCATTTGCTCAAAAAGAATAAAATGGAAAGGATCAGACAACTTCTTGTCTGCAATCATCCTAAACTTCTGATGTGTGGCTGCTAAGCTTCTATTTGAACCTTGGTGAAACGTTTTAACATCTATCATGCTTCTGTAACACATGGTGGGAATTCAAAAATTCTTCCACAGTCACTATTATCCTGGTGGTTGAGGAAAAAGAGGATTGATGCCACAGCTTCACAATACTGTCTAGACCTTTCAGGAAGAATGTCTTGACATTTATTATTACTATTTATTAATTTAGGCTTCTGGTATGATATAAATAAAACACCCAACATTCTAGGCACCTTGCACACAAACTTTTAAAAATATATAAAAATCATAAGCTAACTAGCTGATGATCTCCAATGAAACTTCCCTACCCCATAAACACCAGCCCCCATCATATTTGCCCCACTTCAAAAGTTCAAGTAAATTGATCTGCCTTTCAGGATATGCTGAAAGGCATTAATCCTGGGAGCAAGGTGTGGAGTAGATTTCAAAACTGATAGACTCTCATTACCAGCCTCTTCTCACTTAAACTGAGAGACTTATTCTTGAGCAATTCTGCTGATCACAGTTGTGACAGTATTTGTATTCAACTAGCATAACAAAGCTGAAATTTGCACTAAGGATGAGGAGGACTCTGATCAAAACATAGCACAAACTTTGTACATCAAGGGACTGTACAAAGAGACACTACATTTGAAGTAGGTTTCAGAGGGATTTGCTGGATTACTGACTGATGAGGAAATCTAGCTCAAGCTAATTAACAACAAAGAAATGGAACCAGACAAGGAGAGAATATTTCATTCCTTCTCTTCTAGCATTTAACACTAAAGATCCAGTTTTGTATCTCAAATCTATATTTGCAAGAGAGGTTATCAGTTTATTGCATCACAATAGTAAAAAATGATAGGAGTAAAATCACAGGGGCAGAAAGGTTAATTGCAGAATGCTGGCAAATTAAAAAAAAAAAAAAAAGCTTGTACTATTATCCAGCCAGCTCAGAATCAGTTGATTGTGTTTTTATCATATTAGGATCAGTTCAAACTTCATCGCAGGCTAGATGCTGAAAGAAGAGTGAGTTTGCAAAACTGTACTGGTAGTTAAAGGCAAATACAAAAGAGCAGGAGATTTACCTAACTAGCTGGTAGACTGGGACTAGATTCTTATGTTCTTGTATTTTATTTACAAATTGCAAACTCCTCACTTTGTGTGTTTTTGAGGAATGAATATATCGACGCGGTGAACCACACAATATATGATTCGTTTTATTTCATTCTGAAGGGCTTTGTAAGTGTTCAGTATGTTTCACACACAGCTTTCCCCATCTTCCCCCCCCCCCCCCCAAGAAAATAACAAATGGGTGCTAATAGGCTGGGGACATTCACAATGACCCTTCTGTCTGAAAGTCTGAAGCAGCAGGGAGCGAGGGAATGTTTAGGATATGTCTACATTGCTAAAATCACACCTGTGGCAGGGTCTCAGAGCCCAGGTCTCTCAGGGCTCATGCTTCTGTGCTAAAAATAGCTGAGTAGATGTTGCAGAATAGTTAGAGCCTGGGTAGAGGCTGGGTTTCAAAACCCAAGTGGGAACGTCCACAAGGCTATTTTTAACACTGCAGTGTGAGCCTCCCATGCCCCATTCTGTAGAATGGGGCTCTCAGATATTGCTGCAGTTTTGGGGTGGGTTTTTTTTTTTTTTTTTGCAGTGTAGATGTACCCTCAGTGTGCATCAGCAGAACCTTATGGGCCAATTAGTGTACCACATGCTGATGTGCATTAGAACGTACCTGCCGTGCGCACTGCTGCACAACAGAGGTAGTGCTCTAAGGCACTTTGGAGCCTACACTTCACTGAAAGTCACTGGGATTTAGGCTGTTAAGCACTGAAGTCACTTTTTAAAATGGAATTTAGGTTCCTAAAGCACATGGGGGCTTTAGAACACTTTAGCTGCAGTCCCATTGGAACTTGTGGCAACTTGCCTGCATGACTCTTGCTTCCCCTTGGGCTGTCCATGGATAGACGAGGATACAGAAAATGATGGATCCAGGCAGCCAGCAAGCACATTGCTGGTCAGCCAGACATGGTGGCTCCTGTGTCCTCTGAAAGAGGCTGCATAACATACACCAACCTCTTCTAAGTGAATGTCTTGCAGCTGTGGATTCAGAGAACTCTCAGCTGCAACATGGGGCTGAGGCTGTCAAGGAGCAGCTGCAGACTGAGGCTCAGGCCACTTCCATGACATAGGGCTGCTTAGATTACTATGCTGAGAGATTTCACCAGGAGAGGGAGCCAGTCTAGTCTCCCGGGTCATTTGCAGAGGGTCTCCTTACATCAGGCTCACAATGGATGCAACCCGATGTATCCAGGAGTTGCAGGGGCATTTAGTGTCACAGCAGTCTGCGGGAAGCAGCTGTGGGGTAAATAGAGACGCTGCAACCCCCGCCCCTCCCCTATGAACACCAGTGCGCTAAACAAGAAAGCAGCCCCGGCTGGAGCAGCAATAGATGAATTGGAGAAATGGGGTCTGTAGGGCTAGGGCCTGAGCTTGGAGTTACTAGCAGAAGTGGCTACGGCCCTCTGCACAAGCCCTATAATGTCCTCAGGCCCTGTGTCGGCTCTGGAGCGGGGCTAAGGGTGGTGGGGAGAAGAGCCTGGGCAAAGAAGGAGGCCTTGCAGCTGAAGCTGAGTGACAGGAGGTGGCTAGTGCAGCATCATCCAGTGGCTCCTAGAGTACTGTACACACCAATGCTTCAGCAGCACAATCTGCTCACTCTGCCCCAGAAGGGGAAAGTGCTCCCTGCAAGGCCCCTGAGGAAGGGAGAGCCCACAGAGAATTGGGTGAAATTTAGTGTCCAGGGGAAGGGCACATCTCCACCTTCACCTCCACCTCTGCCTCCAATTGGACTTGCCACTTGGCTTCCCGTTTACAGATGGCTGAAACTGTGTGACCTTTAGACACGAAATCTTCACCATTTTTCAATCTGCTCCACTCCATGGTCTACCGCCAAGGGGTGCCCACAAGAGGGACAGCCTGGCACTAACCATCCATGGCCTACAGGCTCCCTTGACCACACATGAATCAGGCCACAAACTGGACTATACGAGCACCTTGTCTGCAGGAGCAGGCCACAACCCCCAAGGGGCCCGGGTTCCGTGGTACACCTGTCCATGAGCCTGGAGCAACGACTGCTTTCTAAGCCTTTGTGTTACAGATTTCCAGGTGTGCCTTGTACCTAGCAAGTTTTAAAATATTGTTGTTTCTCTCTCCTATTTCCAGACCGAACAGTGGCTCCAGCTGGCTCAGAAGGCAGATCGGGAGCCTGAAGCAGACTCCTGGCACATTTTTGTGCAAAAGGGCTCACGGGGTTTGGGTTCAAGTATGCTGTCCTTGGCTCCAGGAACATGGCAAGTACATCATGTTGTTTTTCCAAAGTTTTACCAATTCTGCACAAAAGCAGATTTACAGTACTTCATGACTGGCCTGTGTCAGAGAAATATGGGGAATTTTTCAGGGCCCTTCTAGCTACATAGGACCTGGCCACTCAGTGGTTGCACCTGACCAGTTGGTTTGACCTTCATATCACAGGCTGCCAGCTATTCTGACCCTTGCTGGGGCCTGAGGGCACAGAAAATGATGAAGGGTTAGGTCAGATGCAAGACAGGTGGCATCCAATCAAAACAGACTTACTAAGGGAAATAGTTCTTGTTCAAGTCAGCCAGTTCTCGCGTGAAGTGTCTCCTTTGTAGGGCTGTGTGCATTGTCACATTGCTGGAAGCCTTTGAGGGGGGCTGTATAGCGGTAGGTCCATGAGGCAGGGTTTATGCCCTGTCAGGGCTCTGCTCTGGACTAATTTCCAGTGGGGTCCAGAAAGCCCAGATTCTGATTACACTAGTCAAAAGATGATGGAATAGCTCCACAGTGCCACCAAGCCAGCCTGCATGGCAAATGCCTTGGAGCTTATTTTCAATTAAACCATTTTCTGGAAGTCTCACACTCTCACTCCTCCAAAAAAGAATTTAGCACCCATTACTCTAGGATGGGGCAGCTACCTCAGCCTCATTAGCAGGTCTCAGTGATGCACGTCCCATAAATCCGACGTTCACCTAGACTAGGGGGCATTTGACCTAAGCATAATACCTTATGTAGGTGCCTCACATGTTCCAGAAAATATCATCCCAGAAAAAACTCTCCAGTTCAAGCACGGATATGTAGTCACATACTGTTTTCTAGATAAAAACAAGCAACGGGAAGGAAGCAGGGGTCTCAGGGGAGATTTTGAATTGACACTCTACATCTTCAGATGTTTGCACTGGGAATATTAGATGTCACTGATGCACCATGTGAGCTTGCACTGTATCTACCCAGACTACAATGACTATTGGTAAAAACCAGCAAGGGACTGGAATCGGCATCCCGTGAGAAGGATTAAGTGGGAGGGTATTGAATGACCACCTCTATTCTCACAAGCTGTACCGGTGTGCCCCAGCCTTCTTCCCCAGCAAGCCACATGCCAGGAATCCAGTGGCTACTGGGAAATGAAGCTATGTGCATTTGAGCATGAGTGGAAAGTTTTGGCCCATAAGAACATTAGAGTATCTCAAGCTCTTCCATCCCGAATGGGTGCATTTGTCAAAGAGTGGTTTGGATTTGTTCAGCCTCAACCTTCATTCATGGTTTAAGGAATTCTTAGCAATTGATTTGGGAAGGAGCTGCCAAAGGATGCACTAGCAGTCTTCTGTTAGGTGTAAACCTTGCAGAAAGACCTAGTTATAGGTTTGGTTTACACTACAAAGTTAGGTCGATGTATGTTGCCTGGCTTTGACCTATATATGCATATGTCTACACTTAAATTGTCTCCGGCCAATATAAGCATCCTGTTACAGCAACACGGTAAAACCACCTCCCTGAACAGCGTAGAGCCATGGTCAACCTACTTTGGTCGACACAGTGTAAATGTAGACACAGACACTGCATGACCTGTATTGACTCTCAGAGTTCTTCAGCCATTATCCCACAACACCCCAGTCACTGCGACAATGACAGCTCTGCTCACAATGTTAAACTCCACTGCCTAGGGGTCACACTAACTAAAAGCCCACCCTCCCTCTTTAAAAATCCTACATGTTTTTGCAATGCCCTTTCCTGATTGCCCACCATGGTAAGCACACCTAGTAGCTCAGCCTTGTTGTGTGCAACTGCCCAGTCAACCATGCCAGCTCTATGCACTAGAGGAGCGCCTGCCTGGAGTAGACAGAAGGTATTGGATCTCCTGGCCTGTGGAGAGAAAAGGCAGTGCAGGCACAGCTATTGACCAGCTATAGATATCAATGAGCAGGTTGCACAGAGGATGCAGGAAAAGGGGTACAACAGGTATCCGCAGCAGTGCTGCATGATAGCAAAGGGATTTTGCAAGCAATACCACAAGGCAAGAGAAGGGCAACAAGAAATCTGGTGCTGAGCCACAGACCTGCCGCTTTTACAGTAAATTGCATCCCACACTTGGCAGTGATCCCACCAGCACCCCGCAGACCAGTGCAGATGCCTTCAAGGAGACCAAAACAGAGACCCTTTGCCTTGAACAGTGAGGAAAAGGACGAAGGGGGAAACATGGTGGGGGACTCCAGCCATGCTACAAACCAGGACCTGTCTGAAACTCTGCAGCATGTATGAGCCTGCTGATGAAGGGGAGGAGAGCTTGGTTAAGGATGTACATGCATTTTTCCTTACAACGTTATTTGCTTTTCCTTCCTCCCTCCCCCGAGCCTGGCCTGTCCCCAAATTTACAAGACAAAGGTATCAGCCTCGCCACTTTACTGATAAATTGCAAGAAACTAAGAAGCTAGGAATTACATTCAAAACAAATTATTGAACAGTACTAGGGCAGTCCAGTTACATGACCTGCATCATTTTGGTGTCCTGTGCTCAGATAGAGGTAGAACAAAAAAAGGAATCAGTATTTGCCTTTCATTCCCTTGGTGGGTGAGGCCACTAGGTCTAAGGAAGGAGAGGAGCACCTGCAGCGCTTTATTTATATGAACAGGGTTGTGCCTTTTATCCTCCTGAGACATCTCAATTCAACTTTCATGGAGCTACTCCGCTATCCTCTCCCAAAGGTTCCTAGGGATGCCTGCCTGATTTCTCATGCTGCAGGAGGACACTTTCCCATGCCACTTTCCCATGCCACTGGCACCACTGCAGAAAACAAGCTAGTGGCATGTGGGCCTGAGCAGCTTTGGAACACCAATAGCAGCTGGAATCTCTATGCTTTTGTGACCCCAAGGAGTGAGATAGCAGCCAAAATCACACTGCCTATGAACAATAGTGCCAGTATTCACTGTTATTGCCCCATACTCATAGCCATGAATTTCATAGCTTCATGCAGCAGAAATCCCCACCCATTCCCACCAAGCTGTATGCACCATGGTTGGAGCTGGAATGTGTTGCTGTGCTGAGATGCTCCAAAGCATTTTTTGTTTAAAGTACTTATGGGAATACAGGAAAGGAGTTTTGTAACTTACCTTTCCCTTCCCGCCGTGACTGTAAATCAAGTGACACATCTGTCTGTTTTTATCAGATGCTTCTTGCACAGTGGCTTGGAGTGGTGCTCCCTCCACACCCGCAGAATGCTTGACTCTGATGAGGAGGAGAAAGAAGAGGATGAGGGAGGACAAGTTCGGGGAGTTCCTATAACCAAGTGCTGCATCAGACTATGCACATAGGGGTTGGAGAACCAATACAATTAACAGCATGGAGAAAAACATGAAGGACAGGTAAAAGGCCTGAGAGTCCCAGCAGCACAAGGAGGGGGAAATGCACCAGGACATAATGGGTCCTCTCAGGCAGCACATCCAAATGCTGCAGACTATGTCTGACATACAGGTCAAAAATCCTAACATACCCACCCTTTGTAGTCCTTGGAGAACTCCATACTTGCTGCTCTCTACACCACCCACAGCATCACAGCTACATCCTTATCCCTACCACTCCATGCTGGCGGGGGTGGGGATGGGTGGCGGTGGAGGGGTGCAACAAGGAAAACCACAGCTTCACATACACGGAGCTGCGAAAACCACAGACTGGTGTACGTGTAGCCACAACAGACTACACTGAACTACCTTTTTGCTTAAGCAAATGAACATCAATATTTACTTTTTTCAATAGGAATTTTAGAAGTTCATGACATTATACGTGTTCATGACCTTGTACATGTTTGTTTGCACTTCGATTTTGTGCACTGAATTTTTGCACTCCAAATATCGTAATCAGCTCACAATAAATATTACAGAATGCATTGCAGCACCCAAGACATCAAACAGTACTTATCAATGCACACCAAGCACCACAGACCTCATAGCAGCAGGAAAATACCTAGCCATTTTATAAATATACTGCAAGCACCACGCAATTCAAGGCGGGAAAAAATCCAAATGACCTGGTATGAATGGCTATAGAACATGAATGGCTAACCTGATGGATGTTAAATTATTAGGCTACTGACCCACAAGTCATAGCTGTTATAGTAGAAGGGGGATGAGGTTGTCGAGTTTTTCTTGGAGTTTTTTCCTGGGTGAATTGTGGTGTGGGGTCTTCTTTGAGTTCTTAATAGAAGGTGAAGCGAGTTGTCAGTTAGCCTCGTTAATATAGTCATCATGAACCCACCCAAAGGACCTTTTACTTGCTTCCCAAGATACTCAAACAAGGGTACCCAGGCCGACTCATCATATTGGGCCATATTACTGAAGTAATATCAGGACTCATAAAAACCATCCTCAACTCAAACCACTCACCACACAATTGACTTCCTCCAGAAACTCCACAGCATTAATAACTTCCCTCAGAACACCATCCTTGTCACTATGGATGTCACTTTCCTATAAACCAACATCCCTCACAATGACAGCATAGCTACCTGCCTAAAATATTTACAAGACAATGGACAACACTCAGATATCCACCCCAAATACATCACCAAACTCATTCATTTCATCCTTATCCATACCAATTTTACATTCAACAACAAACATTTTGTCCAAACCATGGGAACAGCCTGGGGTACTAGGATGGTTCACCAGTATGCCAACCTCTTCATGGGCCATCTTGAGGAAGAATTTCTGGAAAAATACACCATGAAACTAATGTTATATCATAGATATATTGATGATATTTTCATCCTCTGGAAAGACGATGTAAATTCCTGCATAGATTTCCACCACAACTTCAACAATCACTGTCCATCCATAAAACTCTGGAACACTCCCACAATGGCATCAACTTCCTGGACATCATGATCACCTTCAACAATGGAATCCTACAGACAACTATACACAAGAAACCCACAGATCACAACACTTACCTTCACAGATCCAGTAACCACCCCAAAAACACCAAAAAATCTGTTAGCTACAGGCAATCAGATACCACAGAATATGCTCTGAGGAAAACGTCTAGGATACACACCTTAACACCACCTTCACCAAATAAAGACACTCCACCAGAGAAGTAGATCATATCGTTGAATGGGTCACCCAAATACCCCAAAAGAACCTGCTTCAATATGGAAAAAAAAAAAAAGCCATTGACTGCACACCCCTAGTTGTCACCTACCACCCCACACTGGAATGCATATGGAATATAATTGAACAATTACAACCCATATTCATTGGGGACCATATCCTGGGAGAAATCTTTCCTGAATGCTCTCTTCTGGCCTTCAAACAATCCTCAAACCTCGCCAAGCTCATCAGAAGCAAGCTTCCCACTGATCAGGACTCACCAACTCAAAGCAGCACCAGACCCTGCCATAACAAATACAAAGCCTGAAGACATATCTCCACTGCTATGATGATCAGTACTCCCCCCCCACCCCAATGCACCCGTCAAGATTCATGGGGCCTACTCTTGCCTACCACAACAGGTGGTATATCTCATTCTGTGCACTAAATGCCCCAACAACTACTATGTGGGGGAAACCAGACAAGCACTTCACTCTTGAATGAACATGCACAGAAAAATGATAAAAGACAAAAACATCATATCTCCAGTGGACAAACACTTTTCACAAAATAATCACTCCATATCTGACCTCTCAGGCCTGGTCCTCAAAAAAAACCCTGCAAAACACCTTCAAAAGACAAGCCGGGGAGTTTAAATTCATAACTTTGCTAGACATTAAAAGTCATGGTCTTAATAGAGACACTGGATTTATGACTTCTTACAACAATCTGTAACCCACTAACTCCCCCTTTTTTTGTCCTATGACTGCAGACGTGTTCAAGGCCATTTGACTGTGGATGGTCTCTTACAACATGTGAGAGACAAGATGGGTGAGGTAATATCTTTTATTGGACCCATTTCTGTTGGTAAGAGAGACAAGCTTTCAAATTTACACAGAGCTCTTCTTCATGTTTACAGGTGTGAACTGCCTAAGATGAACAATCTGTGACAGTTGAGTACCTTTCCTAGATCTGAAGAAGAGTTCTGTATAAACTCAAAACTTTGTCTCTTTCACCAACAGAAGTTGGTTCAATAAAAGATATTACTTTGTCTCTCTAATATCCAGAACCAACACAGCAACAACAACAACATTGCAAATAGTTGTGACAGTGCAGTTAAAATAGGACCTAGAGGCCCTAGAAACCTCTAATCAGCCAGGCTTATCTCTAGGTTTATAACAGTATTGTTACAGTGATGTGAACACGTGTTCACCAATTATGGAACACAGAATAAAGATCAGCCTTCTGCCATTTGATTAAAAATATCATGTTGGGTATTCATTCCAGTATGTTGTTCACAAATTTCTTTAATCTCTTTTTTGTGTATTTGCTATATATTCTGGGACTCCTTAGCAAACCTCTTGTGTTTTTGTAACTCTGCTGTGTTGCATTGTAATGTAGATGTCTGGCACTTCTCACTGAAATCAAAGTGCACCAGTGGAAAGCCTAGTCACAAATGCTGAAATCACACTTTAGTTCAATTTGCATTAAGACAGGAGGCATTAAGGTGGTCAACTTTTAAAAGTGTCTTAGTAGAATTCCTGTGTGACTCACTTACTTATTTTGTCCAAACTGCAATGATAATATGAGGCTGAATGCTGCTCCCACTAAAGTCAGTTCATGCAGGATTGTAATCCTTTTTGGGGATAGCAATATGGAAAAAAATGTTTTAACCAGGTTGGAACAACATGCCTTTACTCAGGTATACATGAAAGCTAGAATTCATTTTTTGTTTTTTTAAACCCAGTTATCCATACTGGGATCTTATGTTCAGGATCTTTTTCTCCTTGTTTCTGAAACAAGCTTTTGGTTCCTCAATTGAAGGGATCCACTTGCACACAAGATCTGATGGAAAGCTGTTCAATCTTGCAAGACTTAGATCTAAAACCAAGACGTGGGAGGTCTTTATCCAACACCTCTTCTTTGCTGGTGGAGCAGCAGTGACAACCCACACAGAAACTATCTCCAAAATCTCACGGACAGTTTTTCCAAAGCCTGCCAAGACTTCAGGCTTACTATAAGCTTAAAAAAGACAAACAACATACCAAGGACTTGAAGTAGTACCCTCCATCAACATCAATAATTATTAACTTGAAGTGGTGAATGATTTCACATAACTGGAGTCCTCTATTGCAGACAACCTTTCACTTGCAACAAAACTCAACATCTGCATCAGAAAAGCTGCCACAACAGCAACTAAACTGAGCAAGAGGGTATGGCAAAACAATAAGATGACAGAACTCACAAAGATCTGTGTGTATTGTGCATGTGTTATCAGTACACCTTTGTATGTGAGCGAGACATGGACCTTATACTCTCATCAGGAAAAAAGGCTCAATAGGTTTCATATGCATTGTCTTCATTTAATTTTTGATGGAGTCACCAACATGGAGGTGTTCAAGCGAGCCAGCATACCCAGCATGCAAACACTCCTTAAACAGAGATGCCTCTGCTGGCTTGGACATGTGTGCCAAATGAATGCTAGGCGCATCCCAAAGGACATCCTCTACCATGAATTGGCATCTGGAAAAAGACCTAAAGGATGCCCAAAATTGCATTTCAGGGATGTGTGCAAGCGAGACCTCAAAGAAATGGATGTGGCTATGGATAAGTGGGAAGAGCACACTCAGGACCATGGCCTTTGGAAACAAGAGCTCAATAAATGTCTCCAAAGCTATGAGAGGAAGCAGTCCAGCTTTGCAGAGGTGATAAGAGCTCACAGAAGGCAGAGCCCAAAGGGTCAAAACACCACCTTTAAATGTGACAAATGCGGCAGAGATTCTCTCTCTTGCGTGGGTCTCTTCAACCACAGCTGCGGCTGCCATAAAACCAATTGAACACATTTTTTACCTCTCAGGGCACATACCCATGGTCTCTCGAGACCGAAGGATGCCTACTACTATCCATGTGGGCTGGCCAAATTGTGTTAAACATTACTTTGGCCACAGCCAAATGTAAACAGTCTGCACTTAAACTTGGCTTAGAATACTCAGTCATTTTGATAGCAGGGATATGGCCATACTCTATTACCTCAATCAGCAAAAATATGCATGTATTTGTTCCTGTGTCACAAGATTTCTGACACATTACTGTGTTGGATCTTTCCCATGAAACAGATTTTATAACATCAATGCAAGGAATGTCCTGAGGCCTTGATGTCAGAGATGTAAATGGTTATCTGTTTCCACGCATACACCTATGGTACTATATGCTAGAAACAGGCCACAGGTAGTATACTGCTAACAGAAAACGTGTGATCAGTTTCTGTCCAGATAGTCAATGGAGATTCAATATCATAACTAAATTACCTTAGTGCATCTGAAATCCAGCAAGGAGATAGTTTTATCAGCATTCAGCAACGCTGAGGTGCACTATAGGGTCCACATTAGAATGAGTCAGCAATATCTGCCAACACCAGAGTTTAATTTCATGCCTAGTAAGAGGAATGTCTGCATCATGGTATAACAGCAGGGTTTGCTTTATTAATGACAGTGCTGTGCACTTACACCGCACTTTATCATCTGTAGATCTCAAAGCAGTTCCTCAAGATGGATAAGCGTCTTTATCTTCATTTTACAGATAGGAGTAAGAACAAAGAGTTTAATGGCCTGGTTTATGCGAGCTGAGTGTGCCCAGTATTTCTGAAAATCAGGCCTAAGTGACTTTGCAAAGGTCATACACATTGTCACACAGGGACAGAATCATCGCTGTGTGGGTGGTTTTCCTTGGTGCCCACAGAAATAATGACTCCATTGGTATCTTCCAATGCTGGTGATCTATCTAGTCCTTGTACTTGCAGAGAATTTGTCTCACTAGTGGTAGGAAAAGACTTTAAGTCTCCCGTGACTGAGTGCAGAATGATGTTTTACCCATCCTGGAATAGCACTTTGGTCTCCATGATTTGGGCACCAACTATATCAGAAAAGGCCGTAGGTCTTACATGGCTTCACTCTTGAGTCCACTGTGGTAAACCGGAGAGTCCACTCCACAGGCAGCGACAGGAATACAGGCAGGCATATCAAATTTCATTAATTCTCAGCACAAACAAAACCCAGACATACTACTGCAGTAGCACAGATCATCCTAACAGCAATCTCAGCTAAATAACATCATGCAAATATTACTGGATATTTACGAAATGAACAAAATGCAATGAGCTAAAACTGGAACTGATTTTTAAGAATTCATCAAACATGGAATAAGCCACAGAAACTATGGCCAGATCATTATAGTGTAGAGATGACCATGGTAAATTATAAAGAGAACAGTAATAATTTGTTAATGCATTATGTGTAACATTGCTATATGAATAATTACAAATTATGCCAGAGAAAAGCACTATGTTTCTGTTCAAGTTTAATCTTTTACAGATACGAGGCTGGTACTGAAGATAAGCCACTCACTTTATTAGTATTATAATTTGATTAGGTTAGAATATATGCCTGCAGTATCCGCTTTCTCAGTAATTGTGAATTGTGCTAGTGAAAAACCTATTAGTTTTGTGGTTTATGCCCATCAAATTGGCTTGTTCAGTTTTAAAACCCAAAGCATTCAAGCCTCTAATCTATTATTTTTAAAAAGTGTGTTTGCTTCATACAGTTAGCCAACTCTTTTTCTCTTGCTATTTAATTTGTCTCCTCCCACTTTTGCCTTTGTGTTTTTCTTCTTCATCCTTCCAAGCCTAGAATGATCTCACTCTGTCTTCAAATCCCGCCTTAAAACCAACCCACTTCTTTCAGCTAGCTCTCCAGTCAACTCCTACACTAATGTGATCTACTTAATTTTCTGATTGTCAAATCTAAAATTTGTTCTTTCAAGCTGTATACACATTTATTTGCATCTTATTTTCGGTTAGTGTTGTCCCTCCATCCCTTCCCTTATGGCACTATGTAAATATTTAGATACAAACAATAAAGACTTTCAATGGAAAATCTATGTGGCCTTGGCAGATGCTGAAAATTCTATTCAGGAAATTGTGGACCAATGTGAGAGATTCAAGAGCAGTGTATCACCAGGAACAGATGTCTTTCACTGAAGCATTCTGAAGCAAATAATGGGTGAGTCAGCAGAGTCACTGACAAGTATATGCAACATATCCTTACAACAAAACATTTTTTGAAACCTTTCTCTGAAGCATTAGCCACTGGCAGAAGGAGGATACAGGGCTTGATAGAGCAATAGTCTGATTCTTTATGGCAAACCCTAAGAGGAAAAACTGAAAAGCGGTGTTAGCATTTGACCTAGTTTAAAGTGACAGATTTTGAAAAGTAAGACTTAAGTAAGACTTACTGTGAGATTAAGGAAAGTGCAAGTAATGAAAGCAAGAAACTGTAGTAACTTGAAAATGCTGAGAATTACCCATTGCTAGCAGAAAACACAACTAACTGCCCAAAATCTTCCCCTCTGACTTCCCACAAATGAGAGAAACGGATAGTGGGACAGAGCTGTCACTACAAGGATGTGGATTAAGTGGGGAAGGGTTCCATGGCATACTGTGTTCTTCCCTGGGCCTGGTATGCCTTTCCCTTTGCGTACTGATTTATGCCCATGCAAAGTGGAGGTAAAATGCTACTAATGATTTGATTGTGTTGCATGGGCACTGTGCATAGGAATAAGTGACGACACATAGTGCAAGGCAATGGAGAGCCAGGCCCAGGGAAGAATACAGAAAAAAAAACAACTGGGCATAAACTGAATCTCCAGACCAGACATGGAAGTGAAAAAAACTGTTGCCACAAGATGTAAGGAAAAGGATCTGGGTATAATTAGTACTGTGCAACTTGCTAGCAGTGCTTGCTACTGTTGCTATTAAAAAGGCCCAGCAAGCAAATTTTGCTACTGCTCCTCATCAAAGATCTTCCAAAAAACTACAGACTCCTGTTAAGATCCAGGATAAAGAAAGATGAATAAATTGTGAAAGAAAGCAACTTGCTGTGTCTCAAAATAGACCAGTCTGGAGGGAAAGAATCAGACTGGATAAGAACAATTTACATGGAGGTATTTGGACAAGAAAAATCCTGCCCAGAGGGTCCCATATCATTACTTGCTAGTTCACAGACACTTGACACAGTGAAGTGCTTGTGAGGCAGTTAAATCTGCTAGGGTTACTGAGGATGAATTGAGTGATTTTGCAAGGGACAATGCTAGGCCTGGGGATTCCTCTTTATTAAAAGAAGACATGAATACAGAGGTGAAACTCAGAAGGCAATACCTGACTCTTCTATGGGAGCTATGCTTACAACAATGGGAGAGGTGGTGTGAAAGAGGGCTGACCCTAAAGGTAGATCAAGAAGGGTGATGGTGACAGAAACCTGCATGTGTCAAGAGAATGGGGTTGTTGGATATTAATACTTACAATCTAAAGGGTTATGTTTCACTCCTGTCTTAAAAAGTTATATTTATTATTATTGTGATTGAAACGTCTCTGTATATTAATGTGTATTTGAATAAAAATTATTGTCCTGTCTAGCAAATGGTTCAAACACACCCATACAAAATTGCCCGTTATATAAGTGGAAAGTCAGAACTGAAGCATTAAAACTTTTGAGTACTTCTTTTGGGAGAGATTTAATTCATATAGCCTTAAGTATCTTGTATTTACTGCTTTGTAGGAATACTATATCACACACTTATCTCCAGCATAGAAGCCTGCATCAAAAGAACAAGATAGTATTATCTTAATAAAAATAGTTTGGTTTGAATGGAAGTTAGGGCCTGAGTGAACTCTGGCATGTGATCTAGATCTGAATGGTCAAACAGAAGTAAGCTAATAAACCAAACTAAATAAAGTAACTTAGCTTTTGGTGAGATGTATGGAAAATAACTAGCTACCCAATTGACTCCTACTTTGAACTGGCATAGATCCTGATAAACTCAGCTCTGCAGTCAGAGAAATCATGAGCACACTGCAAATTTTAATTTTTTTCTGTTTATAGAAAAAATATTTGGTTTTGTTCCTATCTGTTGACAATACATCAATGAAAGTAGCTTAAAAGCAAAAATGGGTGCTGGAATGCCAGCCGTTAACATATAGCTTGGGCAGTGGGAGTAGATATTATGGTCATTAAAAAAGGCCACTGTAATTTTGGGCTCTTTTTGCAGAAACACTGCATCACATAGCAGGCAAGTATGGCTTTCTGCATTTCTCCCTCTCCATATGGCTCTGGTGCTATCACACCTGTAATACTGAGTTCTGTTCTACACACTTCATAATCAGACAGATTGCTAAACTCAAGGGAGTTCAGAAAAAAGCATAACAAATGATTAAATGGTTGTAGGAGATCATTTAAAAGGAAAGATTAAAATGTCTAAATGTAGATAGCTTTGCTAAGAGATAACTGACAGGGGACATAGTGGTGAACAAATAATTGAGAGGTATAAACACCAAGATGGGAGAATATTTTGGTACAAGGACCAAGAGTAATAATGGGATGAAATAAAGAAAGATAAAGTATATGTTGCATATTGAGAGAAACTTCCTGACAAATAGATTGATTCGATGGTGGAATAGTTGCCTAAGACACATGGTGGAAGCTCAACGTTTAGGATATTTTAAACTGGACACAATAAATCTCTAGAAAGTATATTATAGGAAGCAGTTCTGCCTGGGTAAAGAGGGGGGCATTTCACTATTGGATAATGAGTTCTTCAGTAGGTGTTTTCCATCTCTAATGTCTTTGAGTGCCAGATTCCATCATCCAAAGTAGGTGATCAGAACAACTGACCTCCCTAATACTTCAGCCATCATGTAATACTAAAATGAAGGGATTAAGGAAATGGGGAGAAAAACAGACTGAACTCATTCCTGGAACACGTCAGAATGACAAGCCACATTACCTTCAAAGCAAAATATAAAACACTTCTTAATTTTCTCTCTTCTGCAATCACAGCGCATGTAAACAAACAAAATTCCCTCCACCTAGATTCTATAGGCCAGATCCTCAGCAGCTGCAGTACTGAGGTAGCTCTATTGAAGTCAGTGGAGTTGCAGAGATTAAAACGGCGTTAGGATCTGTTGCTATGCAGTATTGCCAATCCCAAGCATTAAAAAAATGAGTCATGCTTTTTTAAAAAAAAAAAAAAAAGGCAAATGCTGATCTATTGAAGTCAATAGGAGTTTAAACAATCACATCAATGGAGCCAACATTTCATTCCATGCAATTGGCTTAGAAAAATCATGAGATTTTTAAAATTATATATATATATATATATATATATATATATATATATTTATTTATCCTTTATATTTGCCTTCTGGTTTTTGAGCCGTTGGGATTCACATGTTCAAGACGGTCTCCACAACCATCAGGTATAAAAACTTTTTAAAAGTATATATTTAAATGAAAGCTGAGCCTCTCACACAATCACAGGACGATAGGAACTGGGGTTTTAAGAAAAATATCAAATATCTCAATACTTATGACAAAACTGTGAAAATTGTCTCTTAAAATTTGTAAGGCATTCTAACACTTTAGCATCCTATAAAAACCTAGCTCAGAGAGAAATTAAATAAAAATGTATGTTAAAATAATATGTCATTAATAAACCTTCAAATTAATTTATTATCAGTGCAATCCCACAGAGGGGTGATCACCATTTTAAAA
Source organism: Emydura macquarii macquarii (assembly GCF_026122565.2). Taxonomy (NCBI): domain Eukaryota; kingdom Metazoa; phylum Chordata; order Testudines; family Chelidae; genus Emydura; species Emydura macquarii. The sequence goes on from NW_027133667.1 coordinate 7,706,085, forward strand.
TGCAGTCTTTTTTCAGGTGTACATGCATATACTAATTCTATTACATTCATAATGATTGCAACTTCATAATGAATTTTGTTTCTAAATTTCTACAAAACAAATCTTAAATAGACCTAGGTTAGCTCAATTTACAGCCATCATAATGGCTGATGTCCACACTATCCTCCTTCTGTCAGTGGTGCGTGTCCTCACCAAGAGTTCTTCTACCACTGAAGAGGGGCAGTGTGGGGAGCTCCCCGCCAGGAGCCCAGCTGCCCGCCTGGGCTACTCACCTTCCGATTCCCAGCCTGGAGCCACCCAAGGTTTCTCACCTCCAGAGGGGAGATCCGCACCCAGAGTCCGGCTGCCATGCTTCTAGCAGGGGACTGAGAGCCCTGGGGCAGCAGGCCTCTGAGTCAGGAGCCTTGGTGCAGCTGGGCTCCCTGCTGGGAGTGGGGAGCTGGGATCCTGGGAGGCAGCTTCCCTCTGGGGAGCCCAGGCAGCAGACAGAGCCAGGGTGACAACAGGGCTTGGAGTGAAAATCTGGCACCAGCCCTATTGGAGAGCCAGCTTTCTTGTCAGTTTCACAGCTCCAGGGGGAGAGGGAGCTGTGAAATGGACAAGACAGCCAACAGCAGATGTAAGGATTGTAGTTGTCTACACAAACACTTCTTTGTCCTAACTCCACCGACATAAGCCCTATGCCTCTCATGGAGGTGGAGTTATTATGTCGGTGTAGTAGGGCACTTACATGAGCGGGAGCAAGGCTGTAGTGCATGTAGGTCAACAGAAGCTGCCTTATGTACACCTCACTGTGTAGTGTAGACCAGGGCTCAGACCATGATTTTTAGTGTTCACAAAGTTATGAATATAAGCTATCAGGCTCATCTTTTAAAGTGTTGTGAAGGTTTCCTTTGAGGACAAGGACTGACAGGTCAGATATGGAGTGATCATATTGTGAAAAGAGTGTTTGCCCACAGCTTATATATTGGGGTTTTTTTTTGGTCTTTTATAATTTTCTTGTGTGAGTTCATTCGAGAGCATAGGGATTGTCTGGTTTCACCCACAGAGTTGCCATTGGGGCAGTTGATGCATGAAATGAGGTACACCACATATTGTGACAGTCATGGGTAGGACCCACAGATCTTGAACAGTGTGTTGTGGAGGGCACTGATCATTGTATCAGTGGAGATATGTCTGCAGGTTTTGCATCTGTTATGGCATGATCTGGTGCTGGTTTGAGTTGGTGTGTCCAAGTTTATAGGGTGCTTGCTTCTGATGATAAGCATGGTGAGATTGGGGAGGTTGTTTGAAGGCCAAGGGAGTGGGGTCAGGAAAGAGTTCTTTCGGGCTGTGATCCCCCCAAAAAGATATTACCTCACCCCCCTTGTCCCTCTACTATCCTGGGATCAACATGGCTATAACAACACTGCAAACCAGTGTTAATAGAGCAACATAGTCCTGAAGTGATTTTATGAAAGGACTGTGCAGTGTAGATTAATAGGTTTCTTAATTACGCCTTTGGCAATGACAGTAGTAAGGAGTGCGTTGTAGGTACTTCCAGAGATTGCCTCTTAGGAGGAGATGGTGAAGCAGCCATAGATTGCTAATGTTTTTGTGGCTCTCTTGCTTATATGTCTATGGGTGCCAAGTGAAGGATGATTGCTAGTTTAGCAGCCACCTTCTGATTTTTTACTGTCTGGTCAGAAATGTTTTTATATCCGTCACAGTTTTGAAAATTTACTTTAAAATTTCTATTTAATAGAATCCAAAATAATCTATTCCTTTTCCAGTTCTAACCAATATTACCCACTGTGTTCGGTCTTACATCTCAGAGTGTTTTTAGGCCATGTTGGGGCAGCTGTAACTATAGAGCTGTGCTACTGCAGCACCTCTGGTGAAGACACTCTATGCCAATCAGGTTTTCCCCATCCCTGCAGTTAATGGACCTAGAATTCTTCTTTTGACCTAGCACTGACTACACCTGTACCTAGATTGATCTAAATGTGAAGAGGATACCAGACCGTAGGCTCCTAAACCAGAGAGCTGCCTTTAAAAATGTGACCCACTATCTCGATTGGCTGAATGGGACAGCTGGCACCTCCCTAAGTGCATACTGAACACTGCATTGGCTGCGAAGGTGACTAGGATCGCCTTCCCCACCACGGGATCCTACCCTACCCTAGGCCTTTTCTAGGATGACAGCTGAGACTGTGGAGCACAATTGTGCAGCCAGAGGCGAGCTCCAGGGCTGTAAAACCAGGCAGTAAACTGGGCCTTGACCCACCCTGACGTTTCCACCACGATCCGGTTCGGACTGGAGTCCTACTGGGAGAGATCGCAGCTCCTCACGGGCCGCGCTGCTGTTGACCGGGACCTGCGCACGCCATCCAGCAGCAGGGGGCTACTGCACCGAGCAGAGAGAGCGGAGCGTGCCCGCGGGCTGCGGGGAGAGAGACTCTTCCGTGCGGTGATTTAAATGTCCCGCGGGGGGGGAGGGGCTGTAGCAGTCTTGCGCCCGCCCCTCCCCCTCTCTGTGACTGGCTGCGGCAGCAGACGCTCACCCCCGCCCCCTCCCCCGCCAACAGCGAGCCGAGCCGAGCTGAGCTGAGCTGACAGCGGCTCGCCGGGGCATTGCTTGCTACCTCCGCCTGGGTGGGCGCCCGGCGCTAACCCCCTCGGCTGCGCTGCCGTGTCTCGTGCCCGGCGGGCTCCTGCAGGAGCGCGAGCGCAGCAGCAACCGCCACCGCAACCGCCACCCGCGAGACCCTGCCGCCGGCAGCTGGGGATGGAGACGCCGTTGCTGTGACCAGCTGCAGCGGCAGCGCGAGAGCCCGGCCCGGTCCTGTCCCCCCCCCCCGCGCGCCGGGGGGAGCTAGCGCAGAGCGGCGGCGGCAGCAGCAGCAGCAGGGATGAGCGGGAGCGCTGCCCCCGGGCCCGGCTCGGCGCCCTGCCGCTTCGCTCACTACTTCGTGCTGTGCGGGACCGACGCGGACAGCGGGCTGGAGCCCGACGAGCTGGCCGGTAAGCGGCGGCGGGGGTGGTGCCCGGGCTGCGTTTCCCTGCCCACCTAATCCCTGCAACCTCCCGCCGTGTCCTCCCGGGCTGCACCTCCCCCCTTCACCCCTTTCTCTGCACCTCCCCGCGCCATGGCGGTGGCGTCTGTTTGCCTTCCCTGTCACTGCGATTTGTTCTCGGCGCCGGAGCGGCTGTGTGTGCACGCGAACGGGTTCAGCGCGGCTATCAATAGCCCGGCCAGAGCGGCGCACCCGGGGGCCGCCCGCTGTTGTCTCCGCACGGCAGGGCAGAGCAGAGCAGGCCTGGCTGGCGCTCTCCTGCCGGCGCATCCCGGGGCACAGGCTCTTCGGCGTCTCCTTGATGGCGTGCCTGGTCGGCTCGGCTCTCGGCTCCCGAGGGATGCGCTCATGCAGGGGGGAGAGGGTGGTAATTTCTTGTACTGCTAGAACTCTTCCCACCCACCCAAGGAGCCTGCTTCGCTCCAGCCACTAATTGCAGCGCCACAAACCGACTGGATGCGGAGCCCGATTGCATTCCCCGGGCTCTGGAAAGGCTTCCTCTGCCCATCCGCCCCACTTTCAGAGGCGCTGCTTTACAAGCTGCAGTGGCTAGGGCTGGCTATGTCATTGCGAGTAAGCAGATAACATTTCGATGTGCTGCTGGAAGCTGATTACCGCTTGGACTTTATCCCTGTATTTTACCGCATGTGCCTCGTACTTGGGAGATTGCTCTGAAGATGTAGCCATTCAGAAACGTACGCATTTAGCAGTAATTTGGGTTCAAAGAGCAGGAAAGCTACCTTTGTACCGTCTGGCACGATGAAACAGTGGGTTTCTGTTCCCTGCCCTGGTTCTCCCTCTTGAAGGTTTTGCATTTTTCACCCCTTAGTAGAAAGTCCAAAGTAAATTGTCTGTTTTGGAAGGTGGGAGCACACTGTATTTCATTGCAGGTCTGAGTTAGGAGGGGGTGAGGGAGGTAACTGATGGGAGGGGGTGTAACTGATATAGAGGGACACTGGGGACCACCTCTTCAGTTTTCCCTAGGTGGGTGAACCAGGAATCTTGCCAGCTGTTGCTGCAGTTGTATTTTAAGTCTTCCAAGCATTGGCTTCAAACAGAAAAAGACCCCCTTACACAGGTTTATGTTCCTCCTCCTGTATCAAAATGTTTTCTCTCCTCTTCTCCTTTGAGGGGTTAGAGTGGCGAGGAAAGTGGTTGGAAGTGTCCAGTGTGGAGGGTGGTCAAATTTTGTTAGAAACTGGTTATCTGTAACCACTTTAAATGCTGTGTCCATACTCAATTTGAAGGCTAGTGCAGAAAGGGTTAAAACCTGGGTGTTTTTTAAACAACAATATAAAAAGTCAGCATTTATTCCCTGCTGGTCAGTACATTATAAAGATACAATAGCTGTGCTTTATCCAGTGTGCTGAGACTCCCTTAGAAAGAGGTTGCAAATGTAAAAATAACTGAATGTTCTATCACATGTGACCTCTTCCCCTTTGTTCCCAATTTAAGTCTGGAATAAAATAAAAAAATCTAAGGGAATTGGAAGACTTGAATAGAATCATAAAATCTTGGTGGGAAGGGAGGTTGGAAGACTTAAAAAGGAAAATGGGTGAAATAAAGAACATTTTCTTTAATTATTCTGGCAGGATTTCCCTGAAAACTTTCACAGAATGCAGGAGGGAATGTCCTAGTGTATGTAAGTGACAAAATTTACTGGTGATTTCAAGAGACTGTAATTTCAACTTGCTGAAACAATAACTTTTTAACATTAAGTTGAATATCATGGGAAGTTAATAGAACACCCATTCAACTATGTTTCAGGATTGTACATTCAAATAAAGGCAGGTGAAATTTAGGGAACAAATAATTAGAAAGCTAAAACTCAATTTTTATAATGTAAAAAAAATAACAAAGCATGAAACCAACCACAGTTTTAAGGCTGAGGTTTAATTCCACAAAATTCAAGACATTTCAAACTAGAGCCCTGATTCTGCAAACAGTTATGTATGTGTGTAACTTGAGTACTCGTCTGAATAGTCCCCATTGACATCAGTGGGACTATATACATGAGTAAAGTTACACATGTATGTAAAGACTTGGAGGATCAGGGAGTAAGGTTGCTGTGGGAAGCTTAACTCTGCCTGATGGTAAGCATGCACTGCAGTAAGGATTTTCATTATATAACAGTCACGACATACTTCTTGACAATAATAAAGATCTTTTTTTTGGTATTTTTTAGTAAGACTGACACAATTTGAATTTAATTCTCCTGTCTAAAATGCATTTATCTAAGGTTCAAAAGAATTCCATTTGTTCCTTTGTATTAATGTAAATTGTGTAAATCATGTAATGAAAGAGCCTGTGCACCAGGCACACAGTTAAGGTTATGCTGGGAACTTCAATTTAGAATTTCTTGGCTTAAAGATGAGGCTTTAATTGCACACCCTTTAAGCTTTCTGCTTTTAATGTGTAGCTTTGCTTTCAGTTGCACATGTAAATTCGGCTAGTTTCAGTAGAAAACTCCTGGTGTATGTGGCATCTCACCACTGAAGGTGTACTAAATCTCTGACTTGCATAATACGACCTTTTGAGGTTTTAACACTTTAAACTTGTCATTTCTTATTCCTGTTTCTGAAAATAAACTGTTCTAAAGATAGTGTTAGCTAGCAAGTTATCACCTCAGGTATGAATTAGCTGACCTAAAATTTCTGCTTAAATTGTTTCACAGTATTAAGACAAAATGACGACTTCATGGGTGAGTGTAAATAATATATTAAAATATACTGTAATTTTTGATGTTTCATTTCATGCGTTAATTTAGTGTCTTCAGTTGACCAGTTCAAACACCAGTAGTCAGATATTCCCCCCCCCCCCCCCCCGGGAAGAATTGCCGTTGTCAGGTCAAGGGCAAGATGTATATAAATAATTGAAAATCTGAAGAACTTGTAGGGGACATATTAATATACTTTTTAAAATATTGTCTTTAGATCTCGTTAAAAAAGCATTAGAGTAACTCAAGTTTTAAAGTAGTCCAATTCCAGCAATATGGCTTGAGTATTTACATTACTGGTACATTACACATTTTGCTGTTCAATTTGCAAGTTAATATACTTTAATTCAGTAATTATGTTTACAGTAACACTGTAAAACATCCTGAGATATTTTTTTTTTTTTTTTTTTTTTTGCAAGCATATCATACTAAAACAAAATGATATGGCTAAGGAATCGATGTGCTGCTTATCATGCCAAACTTGTCTCACTGTTATGTTGACCTTCCTCTGCTTATTTGTTGCATCTGTTTTCTCTTGTCCTATACTTTGACTGTAAGCCTTTGGTGCAGTGACTGTCTAAAGACTATGTAAAGCGTCTAGCACAGTGTGTCCTGGATCCTTAACCTGGGCCTCTGAGTGCTACAACAATTTAAAAAAAAAAAAAAAAAAAAGTAAATGTTATTACATAAACTGATCAAGGTTCTTATTGGATCATTTACTTCTTACTATAAAGGTGTAATGAGATTCTGAAAGAATAGTAATAAGAATAATACATCTTATTGCATTAAAATAATGTAAATTACTCCTGACATTTTTAATTAGATTTATGGTATTGGAAAAATACTGCAAAGCCAGCAGTATGGACATTAGTTTGATTACATGTCTGGGCAACAGCAAAAGCTTCCTTCCTGGGTTATGATTTAATGGCAAGTGAAGTGGCTTGTTGGCTATTATGTGATGAGAGGGGGCCTGCACAGCAACTACTTTCCTCCTTGTTCATACAACATGAAAAATGGCCTGGGCTATAGTGTGAATTAGACATTAGCAGCTGCTAAGAAGATGGAAACAAATTAATCTATATCTGTATATATTGTCTTTTGTATCTTTATTAGGTGTCTGTCTGTGTTTTTTCTTTTTTTGTGGGGCGGGGGGAGAGAAATATTAATAATGAGCTTGTGTAGCTGTGAGAGGGTTCCCATCTCTGTATTAAAGATTGCAGTAAATCAGACTTCCAGGAAAAGGGTAGTTACTTGAGTGACAGAAAACCCTATCCCCAGTCCAGCAAAGTAATTAAGCATGTGCTTAACTTTAAGCAGGTAAATCCTATTGAAGTCACTCTTGATGTGCTGTGAAGCACATCTGTAAGTGCCTTGCTGAACTGTGGCCTTAATAGAACTGTCACAGTTGGGAACTCAAAATGTAAATCAGAAATTGGAAGAGGTTAGCTTTCTGTCAATAATACCATAATTTTTTTATCTAATGGATTTTGAACGGAAGTTATAACAATCCCCTGGCCCCATGGGATTCATTTGGGATCAGCAGTGAAGCACAGACACTTCACTACATCATGGGGCTTACTGATAAGCTGCCAAATGAGTAAGCATTCCAACATCGTCTGGAATTACATGACCTGTGTGTTCCTTTTAACTAAGGATAGCCTTTGTAGTACATATTGCCTACATTTAAATTTAGATTAGCCATTTTTGTGTTTGAATGATTTGTGTTTAATTTTTTGTGGAGACAACCTAATGCAACGTGCTTCATCTAGCATGTTTAAATGACTAGCTAAGGCAGGGTATATATAACTTGTGTGTGTATTTATTTGAAGGCTTTCTAGCTCTTGTTGCAGGCATATCAGTAACCAAATGGCATAAACCAGGTCGCTTAGGTTTCCTAATATCTTGTCAGGCTTTTATAGAAAATAAGCTCCAGCAATTGAGTGATTTATTTTGTAAACAATGAGTGTTTATAAACAAGCTGTCTTGTAAATTAAATTTGCCATCATAATGCAACAATATCTTACTTTGCTTAGTTGCTCTGTGCTGTCTTTAATGTTAGTTCAGCTTGAGTGCTTATTTATCAAATAGGAAATGGATCTAGTGCCATAATATCCTATTAATATTTTTATCCTTTGGGTAAATCATTGGCAATTTAACTCATTGAAAATGCCAGGTAATTAGAGACCTTTGATGTGTTGAATGCTGGAAGTGTTGTAATGTAGCATACATGTGATTTCAGGCCAAAAAACTACTTGGCACTATTACAAAACTGGTTTTGAGGATGGAAGAAAATCTCCTTTTATGGTGGGTGAGAAAATGGAGAAAGGATTCAAGCTTGTGCTGGAGCTTATACTTAGTTGGGATCAGAAGAGGAGCAATATGTTTGATGTGAGGTATCCTGAAGAGCATGAAAATTCAGTATTTGTTTTTGTGCCCTACTGAACTTTATACCAAATAGAATGAATGACAGCTTTCCTCCTACTTCCTGAGATGGACACAGTAAATTCAAGCTTGCTTCTTTCAGATAGATGCTAAAGCAACTATTAAACTGTCAGCCTCAGAATGACATGACTTTAAAATGTATCCATCCTAGTAAATATTGAGACTTGGCCCAGGGCATAAAAGGAAAGTCTCGATAATTCAAATTTTTTCATTCATTTCCTTAAATTTCATAAGTTAGTGGGGTTTTAAACTTTGCACCCTAACTGTAGTTAATTTGAAGATAACATTTATCCAAAATGTATTGTAACTAAATTTTTTTATACTTTACTACATAGTACTACAATGCATGTAGTGTTGTAGTAGCTGTGTCAGTCCCAGGATATTAAGAGTATCTCTTATTGGACCAGTTTCTGTTGGTGAGAGAGAGACACTTTTGAATTACACAGAGCTCTTCTTCAGGTCTGGGAAAGGTACTCAGAACGTCATAACTAAAACAAGATCGAAGAGATAGTTTAGCATAAGTAGTTTTAGAATATCTCTTCGATCTTGTTTTAGCTGTGATGCTGAGTATCTTTCCTACACCTGAATAAGAGCTCTGTGTAGTTCAAAAGTGTCTCTCTCTCTCTCCAGCAGAAGTTGGTCCAATAATATATATAACCTCACCCACCTTGTCTCTATAGTATCGCAATAAAACTTCAGAAACGTTCCTTTGTAAGCAAAAGAATAGATTTTAAGGTGAGATATTTTAGTAAGGAAACTGACTTCTTGCTAAGGACATGCTGGGGCTTCCATAATATAAAACTATGTACAAGAAAACATAGGGCAGTGTTTGTGTATGTGTCATATATAATATGGAAAATAGTGTTCCTGATGTGTTTTTAAAATCTCAGTTTTAGGTTTTTGTCAGTGTAGATGACAATTTCTTTTTTGATATTGGTCTACTTATGTGACCTGTCATTCCTTTAATTAAAGGGAATATGATGATGATCCTCACTTTCCTTTTCTTCTTGTGATAGTACTACAAATAAATAGTACATAAATGGGATAATGTATTTGATGTTCCCCTAAAACAGCGTTAAATTTGAGTAGATGATAGCAGTAATACCTTGTTCTATAACTTTAAAAAAATATTTTTAGCTACTAAATTAATCTCTTACGGGTGTGATAAGCAGATGCCCAGGCTCAATGAATTTAAGTGAAAATATTTGGGAATTAATGATTCTATCAAACTTAGAGACAGTGAAATAGAATAAAATTAATTTCAACCTAATCCACATTATGCAAGTAGCTTCCCACAAACTCCTTTCTTCAAAAACTACTTTTTCTAAGCAGCCTGTAGCCAGTAACTGTTTCCTGTATTATTGGGAGTGTCCTGTGTCAATGTATTCCTGGCATAACGTAGCATTTTATAACAAGAGTTAACAATCTCAATATCCTCTAATCCCGAGATTTTATATATCCTTTTTTTGATAATGAAACCAATGGCCAGTTTAAAGTGGAAATTTGGACAAGGCTCTTTCTCGCAAAATACAAAATCATAGAATTAGTATGTAATGGAAAGTCAGTGTACTGCTTTTATAACTTTCTGAACTTTCTAGGAAAAATCTTGATGCCAAAGGAAACAAGGCATCTTTTATACATACTTGTCAAAGTTCGTGACTATCAAGTAATCCAGCTACAATAATCTCTAATCCGGAGATTGATTTGCTAACTGATCACAACTGATGTCAATATTTGTTGTACTGTATTAACTTATTCTAACATAACACCGAGTTCCTTATTTTTAGTTATACATACTGTAGATGAACTCTTACTCTTTTGACTGACCATATTTTTATCTGAAATGGCTTTAATTTCTCTTGCCTATGAAAATAAATACTTTCTACAATTATAAATTAAAAAGGAAAGAAAAAAAAAAAAGCTTAAAGTAACCTAGAGTCATTCACACTGCATAAAAGAGAACCAATGTCCTTCTCACCTGTTAGGTTTCTTCTTCAGTTTTTACTTCACTCAACTCTGAAATGAATAAGGGTAGTGTCTTCATAGTCCAATTTAGTTCTTTGTTCTGATGCACTAGCATAATAGTGGAGTGTTTTGTGTATACAATCTCATAGAAGAACATGTAACTGACATCTTAAAAGTATACTGTCAAGTAGTACAGACCTGGAATATAGTTCACATGGGTGTGAGTTTGGGTGAGGGGGAGATGACTTGCAGCCATTCCCATCCCAGAATTAACAATAGTGTTTTCATAAATGTGTTTTATTTTTTTTTATTTTATTTTTTTTTTTTTACACTACCCTAGGATACTGAGGCCCTTGCTAGGATCCACCCAGAAATATAGATAGCTCTTGGATTGTTGTCAGGCTGAAAGAATAGTGAATGTTATGCTCAACCTGATATGTCTCTTTAATGTAACATTATTCAAGAGCTTGTTTACAAGGACTTTACTGCATTCCCCAAGGTCAGGTTCTCCTTGGCAGACATTTGGAAATAAGGATTCATCAGACATTTTCATAGCTGCCTTGTCATTAGTGATGTTCAGGTTGCGTACCAAATGAGTGAGCTGGTTGGAAAGAGATGTCGTCTCTTTACCGTGCATAGTAAAAACATCTGTCTTACGTCACCTCTTAATGTAAAACTAAATCTTTTTTTACATTAAATCCATGAGTAATAATGTCAGAATTTCAGTGCTGATACTTGAAGAGTGAATTTGAAAGAGTATTCCCTCGCTAACACAGAAGTTATTTAAAAATAAGCTTAAAGATCTTATAGGTCTGAAATGACCCTCATCTGAATGATGGTATAAAAAGTTAAGGTAACTTTTCATCAGAATATACTTGTTCTTGATGGATCTGCCCATTTAAAAAAAAAAAAAAAAAAGGGCATTTTTGACTACAAAAATAACCTTAAACTCCATATAAGAGATGCTTCTAAAAATAAAACAAGAACCAATATGACACTTTTCTAAAATTCATTGTGGGGAAGAAAAGGTTCATTCTCCTTAGAATATGTATGTATGCTTGATTACAGCTAACTAATAGCTTGCTTGTCTGTCTCTTTTCAAAATAAAATAAAATACAGCATTTAAATTCTAATGTGAGGTATCTAGTGCTAGTTAATCCAATTATTTAACAGGTTTTAGTTCAGCCATAAAATGCACCCTGCTTTCAGGCAATATACACAGTATTTTCAGGGCTTTTGTGCACTTTCACAGTGGGGAAGCCAGAATTCCTCTCTTCCCCCACCTCCACAGTTTTTCCCTAGTCACTGGGATCCTGTAAAAGAGAGACATGGGAGGAGGGGTGAGGGATTTAATCTGCAAACACATATAAGGCATAGTGACAGCCATTCTGTTGTTGGCAATGACCATTTTTTTCTTAATCTGCAGTGTCATGTGCAGTTGCTGCTTCAAATAATTTCACCTGCTAGTGACATACATTTCAGTATTATTGCATTATTTAAATAAAGCAGATATTTTGTGCCCATGAATAAGTATAGATGTGTAGATGTTTCCTTGCCAACTATGTATCTTAACTGGCCACTTATGTGATTGTTGGAATAGCCTATAGAAATCAGGCATGTAATTGTATATACATCTCTGGAATTTGGGCCTTCCAGCTATAAAATGCCTTGGGATTCTTATGAATGAAAGGTGTTACACAATAGGTGTAAATTGTTTATAGTAGAATTGTGAAGCAAAGCATTAATTAACTCCTACTCATCATATCAATGAAATAACTAAGTTATTATTTATAACTTGTTTAGGGAATCCGCTTTTAGTGTGTCCACTGAAAATCAGGAGACAGATGGAGCCTGCTGCAGTAGTGTATGGAGAAGACACATTGACTTCTTTTATTTATTAATGCCTGGGGCTTTTTGTTTTCCATCAGAAACTTAAATGATTTGCCAAATAAGAGCAGCATGTAATTGGGTAAATCCTTTGCTTTTAGTTGTCAGTAGGTTGCAAGAAAGGAGATGCTGCTCAATTATTTAATCATGTGATAGTATATTTTTCTCTGCTCTCTAACTGCCAATCTTTCCCCCCCCCCCCCCCCCATACTATGTGATAGCATTAAACAAACTGTGAAATGTTAGTTTTCAGAATTTTGTCCTGGAAATAACAACTTTATTAAAATAAGCAAATTGATTTATAACTCCTAGAGAAGCTAGGATTACAGCTAAGAATTATGAGTATAGCCATGAATCATTTTTATGAAGCTTTTTTGTTTTTCTGTGTGTTTTGCTTAGTTTTATACAGATTATTAATCTTTATAGATATTAACTCCCAGGACTGAGTCCTGAAACAGGGCAGAACTTTCAGAAACCATACAATACTGAGTAAAATGAGATGTTTATGTACAGATGGAAAATGAAAGGTTATTTAGAAGAAATACGGAAAAGTGAACATTTTTACAGATTATCAGGCATGTTGTTTGTATAATTGGTTCTCAGTGAATTTAAATGCTATGTCTACACCTAAAAAATCAGTCTTAAAATTTCTAATGGTGTATTCTTGTGTGGTTTACTTATTTCATTACATTGTTAAATATCAATCATTATTAAGAAGGGTTTAAATATCCATAATGCACTGCTTTTCATTTTGTAGCCTTTGACTGCAGTCTTTACAATTATGATTCAATTAAGTGTGTTTGTCTACAAAGAATTTAGTGATTGGCAACTGCTCAGCACAGATGGATTGTGCGATCAGCGTTTTCCACCCAAAGTAGTATTATCTTGGGATTGTCTGCTCTACTCTTTGTAGATATGTAGACTCTTTTTCAGGCTTTTATAGATGTGACAACAGATGTGATGCAACTTTTAATCCAAACAGGGACATTCAGATTTAATATTAGTTTTTAAACTGAGGAATGACTAGAATCTAAATATTTTGTCTAAGGAATGTTACTGAGCAGTCTTTTTTTTTTTTTTTTTTTTTTTTTTTTTAAATGTGGACATCTGTGTTGGGTGGGATAAATAAAACAAGTGTCTTATGTCCTATATATAAACAGAAAGTGCTTGAAGAATGCCTCATAAATCTTCATCTATTAGAATAATGACTTTTAAACCATATTGATCTTTAACCATACCACTGCAAGATATTAAGTACATATTTGATTGCTTGTTTTTGTCTTTTCCTTTTGAAGCTGCTAAGAAAAAAAAAGTGCAACATTGCTTTGTGTGTTAGGCTGTGAAATAGTTTTCTACTTTTGTATGTAATACAGGCCAGATGTCTCATAGAAATAATTTTCCTGACCTAGTCCAATCCACTCTTCTATGCTTTTGTTCTAACCAGCAGGTGAAAAAGAGCTGAACTTTCTGGTGAGGTTGCCCTAACTATGACCTCAGAAAGCTTAGTGCCGTGATTAGTTCAGCTTTTGTGCTGCCAGCAGGATCAAGAGTGAGCTGATATTTCAGTTGTTTTGAAGTCTGGATGTATGCAGATTTCTGTACCTCTTTCCATCAGAATTAATGCAGCTGATAGAGCTGGTATAGTCTTGGAGCAGAAAGAAAAGTACCAGTTCAGATCTCTTCTACAGATTGTTTTTGTGTTTCTAGGAATTGCCAGTTCTCTTGCAGATCCTTAATTACGAAATGGCTAAAATATGTCAGCTTGATATTTCCAACTGCTCCATAACATTGCAATTGTGATCATCAGTAATTCATCTTGGATTTCAGTAACTGGTAAATATTTTCTGTTCTAAATTCGACATCACTGATTTTGAAGGTATCCATTGTATTTGTACTTTGGATGGAACCAATACCAACGGGCTTTTAAACTAATAGAGGAATCCTTGTGTGGAAACTGAGTCATGGTAAATCTTAATAAACTCATTAGAGAAACTATTTCCAACTTCCATCTACTCGTATTGCAAGGGACTAACTAATCCAATTGGAAAACTAAGTCTAAACTTGAAACCAACCTTGATTTTAAAACTCTAGTGTCCTCAGCAGAAGCCACAAGTATTCTTCCTCACAACACTTTAAGGGCAAAACCTTTGTCTTGCTATGTGTCCTTAGTAACTTCAATGGGAGCCGCATAAGTATCTGAAATTACACGAAGTGTGTGTGTGTGGTTTTTTTTCTTTTTTGGGGCAGGGGAGGAAATGAAATTATTCTTGTGACTAAGGTCACAATCCTGGTATACTCACTTGGTAAATCAATAAAAGTGTTGCCCAAATCAGATGGCAGTATCAGGCCTAGTAGCTGATTTCTAAAATGTACTAATTGGGTTGTCTATCTTTCTCTTGGTGCTGATAACTCCTCATGCATAGGAGATGTTTACTGATGCATCATCAAAAGTGTTTGGAAATAATTTCCCTAGTGAGCTTATTAAGGTTTGCAATGACTCAGTTTCCTCACAAGCATTCCTTTATTAGTCTAAAGGCCATTTGGTGTTGGTTACATCCAAAATACAATTACAGGAATATACACTCTTATACTATATATTCTAGCAATAATACAGTTATAAGTATTTTGGCCAATAGTTTAACAGGATGAGGCCTGGGAGATACCTCCCTGGAGTCACACCTTGATGGGAAGATAAATCAGAGCTCTGGCAAACCCTTAAAAGCCTTGCCTTTTTATACACTATAATCAACAAGTATGTTCTTGCTGATTACTGGGCCTTAGATGAAGCATTTTTTATTATAATGTTTAATGTGTTTTAATGTTTAATATAAACAATTGTTTAATATATTAAACAAACCTACTGCAACTTGTACCCAATTAACCATGTGTTTTTAATTTTTATTACTTCAGGCCAAACATTTAAATAAGATAATGTTGATATTTCAACTTGTAGTAACCCTTTAACACAAATTCTTCCTTTTCATGATTTCACTCTTTTTAGTCGCTTCCTTTGGACATATTACTTGTGTGACCATCCAAAGTCAATTTAAAACCATAGTTCACCTAGGGCTCCTCTTCTAGGCTTATATTCCTACATCCAGTATGCTTGGTGCTTTGTAGATGCTGACAAGATTCCTTTCTTGTAGAATTGACAATCTTGGGTCCTGGTCACATAAGCAGATCCACTGAAATCAAATGGGGCTCCATGCTGGGTGCAAGAGTCTTCCTTTTCTGGATCTGCTTGCAGTGTCAGGGCCTAATGTGTACGGGCAAAGGGAACCGAAGGTGATGTGAACAAAGGTGGTTTTTGAATAGCTTATATATGGGTGCTCCACTTCAGGTGTGCATGTGGATCTTGAGCTCTTAATCGGAGATTTGCCATTAGCAGTGTCTGTTCAGCCCGCTCATGTGCTCTAAACAACCTCATGCCACCCTGTGAGGGAACATAGGGCTGCAGAGGCCAGCTGCCCTCAGTTTCTTCTCTACCACCTCAGCCTGAGACTGAACTCCAGTGTATCTGCCTCATGAGTGCTGTGGTGGTGGTGTTGGTTGTTGAGAGAGGTTTCAGGTTTTTCTCTCTACCCCTCTTTTCTCCCCTCCCCCCCCCCTTTTTTTTTTCTTTTTTCTGGGGAGCTTATTTGGCCTGGCTGGGCATACCTATCTCACCAGCTTTCAAACACTGCCTCTTTTGTCAGGAGGCTATCCTGATCAGCGACAGACACTCTTAAGTATATCACACTTTTAGGAGACATGGGACTCTTCTAAACAGTGAACCTTTCACCTGGCTCTAAAATTTAGAGCTCAGAAGAATTGGCTGACCAAACGGAAGCCGCTACTGCTGGATCGAAGGGACTGCTCTACTTCAGTCAGGTCAGGAAACCCACCCCACCTCCAGTACATCTATTTCGAGACAGATCCAGTGCCCCTTTGACTTTGACTCAGGTCTTGGCTCAGAAGGGGAAGATCTCAAAGGATTCAGGGAAGGATCCAGAAAAGAGGAGGTCAGTCTCCTACTACAGGGAGTCAGCTCCCCTGCTAGGTCTACGATGTTGGAGTCCTCAACCTCTTGACTCAGTACTGAAGAGGCAAAAGACTCTTTATCCAGTACCGGCGGAGCCTCAAAGCCCTTGGTCGAAACACAGCTGCAGCAGGGTCCCAGTACCATCTGCCTCCAGATCGGCACTGTCTATGTCAGATTTACCAATGCTGCCGTCCCATTTGGCTCCATTGGCACTGACAAAATTGAAGCACATACCTGGGGCCCCAGCACCTGTGTCAGCACCTAAATAAACAGTACTGCCCAAGTCAACTGCTGGCCCAGTTGGTGCTTCAGGAATGCTGTTACTCCAGGGACTTGTCAGTGTTTGAGCTGGAGGCCCCACTGCTTGTGGGTACTGAACAAACAAGACCCTGGTCTCTGGATTACCAGTGCTCCCCAGTACTTCAGGATTCTCCACCCTTTTCTAGTGGTATGCTCCTCTGCCCCCACCAGTGGAGGACATTGAATGTCTCTTTCATTCTCCTCAGTCAGTCTCCTCCTTATCAGTGTGGGGTTCCCCTCCTCATCATTTCAGGAATCCATACTTTGACAAAGACCCGCCCTCATCAGGGATGGTGTGATCAGTCATGGGTGCCACCCCTCTCCTGTATGGGTGTCCCCAGTGGATATACTGGGATCCTTGGGTGGCATATCAGCAGCAATTTGGCATTCCTCCAACTCCACTGCACCAGGAAACTAGGGTCACACAGTCTCCAACCCCCAACATGAGGAGATCTTTGAGGAACATGAGACTAGGGCAGACAAAGAGGCTAGCCCTCAAGTCCCCCTTTCACCTCTGGATGAGGCAGTCATGCATTCACCACCATTGATGGCCGATGGTTTTCATCAGTTCCAGGACCTTGTGAGGAGGCTGATTGACACCCTCTAGATTCCTCTTGAGGAGGTTAAAGACTCGCATCCCAAGCTCTTGGATGTTTCACAGACCTTGACACCCACCTAGGTTGCACTACCCATTAATGGAGCACTCCTTGGATTTAGCAAAGATTGTGTGGCAAACTCCTACCACCATATTGTCTACTTGTAAATGGGTACATAAGAAATATTATGGTCCCTTCAGGGAGTTGTGTGTTGGGAAAACAAAAGTTCTGATTCCCTGTGGGTGGATGCCCTAAATGAGTGGGGTAGACATACTTATTCCAAGTCTACTCCTTATGACAAGGACCAGAAAAGGTTAGAGCTTTTTTGGATGAAAAGCCTACTCACTTGTGACCCTCCAATTTTGGATCACAAACTATCTGGCAATCATGGCTAAGTATGACTACACAAATGACCACAAATTTGCATCTTTCTTGAACATCTTTCACAGGAGCATAGAAACCCTTTCCTTTTCCCGCACACAGATAAAAACATCGTTGAATCTGGTTGGGACAGTTCAAGGAAGATCTGTATTACAGGAAGGAGCTGTTTTCAGCTCCTGGGTCCTCTGGCACCTTGCACCTTCATGACCAAGCATGTAAGATTACACCTCCACTGTTTTCAGGACAGGTACAGGATGACCTAGTCCTCAACCAGGGACAGCTTGGACAAACGGGTTACAGTTCCCTTCCAGGTCAAGAACTCCCTGGATTGGTTGAAAGATCAATGAAATGTCTACATGACCATCTCTTTCTTTCACCCAGCTCCAATAATAACTGACAATGAGCGCATCACTATTAGGGTGGGGAGCACACTTCATCACACTAACAACTCAGGGCAGATGGCTATCTCGAGAAACTGGTCTCCATATCCACTTGTTGGAACCCAGGGCAGTCAGGAATGCCTGCCTTCAGGACCTACCCTGCATCAAGGGTAAGTCAATCAGAATCATGATGGAGAACGTGTGGCCCATATGTTCTATATCAACAAATGGGAGGAGCAAGATCCCCCTCCCTGTGCGCTGAAGCTATAAAATTATGGACCTGGTGTATAGCCCATCAGATTCAGTTCTCAGCCTTCTGCTTTCCCGGAGTCGAGAATGTCACAGCCAATATGCACAGCAGGTGCTTTTGCCAGGACTACAAATGGGAATTGGACTCTCAGATCTTTCATGGGGTATTCCAGAGGTAGGGACTTCCACAGGGACCTATTCACTGCATCCAGCAACAGGAAGTGCACCTTATTCTGCTCAAGAGGAGGCCTAGGTCACCTCTCTTGGAGAGATGACTTTCTCCTTTCTTGGATAAAAGGGCCTGTTCTACCCATTCCCCCCTACACCACTAATTCTAAGAGTGTTGAGGGAGATCAGGCAGGACAAGGACAAGGATTATCCTTGTAGTTCCAACCTGATTGAGGCAAATTTGGTATCTTTACCTGTGTGTCGACCTGGTGCTCAAGCTTCCAGCTGTGCCTCATCTCCTCTCCCAGGACACAAGTCATGTGCCTCACCCCAACCTAGGGGTCCTCCATCTCCAAGCATGGCTCCTAGATGGTTCACAGGATTAGAATCCACCTGCTCAACGGGAATACAAGAAGTAATACTAAGCAGTAGAAGGGAGTCAACTCGAATTTACTTACCTTCAGAAATGGAAGAGGTTCAATCACTGGTGTCACCGTCATCCCCTTGTGCCTGAATCTTCTCTGCTCTCAGGCATCTTGGATTATGTGCTGCTTTTTTTTTTTTTTTTTTATTAATATAAATATCCATTAGCTTTATTAAGGTTCATTTTGCTGCATTATATGCTTTTCATTCCCCACCGTGGGGGGGGGGGGGGGAGGGGAAGAGGAGGGTGGGTTCTGTTGTTTGTACACCCTATGTCCTTGAGATTTATTAAGGGTCTGGGACATTTTTACCCCCCCAGGTTAAGGATTATACTCTGACGTGGGATCTCACTTTAGATATCTTCATGGAACCTCCATTTGAACCTCTGGTGACCTGCTCCTTGCTTCACTTATCTATGAAGACAGCCTTTCTAGTAGTTTTCATGTCATCCTGCAGGGTTGGAGAAATTGTAGCCTTGGTGGCAGACCTCCCTCCTCTCCTTTCTCCCCCTCTCCCCCCCAAATGATATTTTTCAACAATGTCTCCCTGTGTCCGCATGCAAAGTTCTTACTGAGGGTTCTGTTGGATTTCCATCTTAACCAGTCTATTCATCTACTGATATTGTTTCCTAAACCATATAAATCTCGGCAGGAGATTTTCCTTCATATGTTAGATGTATGACTGGCATTGGCCTTTTATCTGGATAGGACCATGCAGTTTTGGAAATCACCTGGATGCCTTGTCCCCCATTGCAGAAAGATCGAAGGGATTCATGGGTTCAGTGTCTACCTTTTCTAAACACTATTCCTTGGTCCACACTGTCGGATCTGATGCAGTGCTTGGTTCTGCTGTATTGTCTTCCCACTTGGACCTGATTCCAAAGTCCCCTCCTCCCCTGAGGATATTGCTCAGGAGTCACCTGAAGTGGAGCATCCATAGGGATACTACTAGAAGGAAAAGCTTACTGATCTTGTGCAGTAAATGGGTTCCTCAAGATGTGTCTCCTCTTAGAGTGCTCCACTACCTGCGTCCTTCCCCTCTGCTTCAGACTGTTCAGGTTGGATCTTGGGATAGAGACGGAACTGAGAGTGATTCACCGGTACAGCCCTATGCACCCTTGGAGTGTGGCACAAGGTTGTATAGAGCACATGTGCAGGCCAAACAGACACTGCTAATGGAAAATCTCTGATTCAGGGCACGAGGCACATGTGCACCTGAAGTGGAACATCCGTAAGGAGACACATCTCAAAGAACCACAGTTATTGCATGAGGTGAGTAACTTTTTTCTGTTCTGGTTGGTTCTTGCATTATAATTTCCAGATGCTTTTCAGTATTATGTTCTTTTTAAAAAATTGTCTTAATTGTAGTCCTATGAGAGAGACGGAGAGTAGAAAGCGAGCTGAAAAGTGTTAGGAGAAATTTGAATGGTTTCCCCTAAGGGATGGTATGGGGGGAAACTGGCTCAGACTTAAATGAGATCTGAAGGATTCAATAAAGAGGGAGGAGATAGCTGAGTATATTTCATGGGCCAAGATGAAGCAGGGAACAAGAGCAGCTATACAGCTACAGGTGATGCTGTAGGCTTTATCTGATTCTGCGTCTAACTCAAACTCACTGGAAGCATTCAATAAGGTGAGGGAAGGCAGTACTGTGCACAGAGAGTAGGGTATGTATAAGAGTATACCCCTTAGTTTAAAAGAAGACATTTATTTTCAGATAAACTTGTTGTTGGAAAAACACTGCTCAAAACAATAAAATAAATGGTGGTAGAAATGCGTTGTGCCCTTTCCTTCAATAATCCCCAAACCAAAAGCACTTTCTTATAGTTTTAAATGTGGTCCCTAGAAAATCGGTTTTCTCTTGGAGTCTTAAAGGGTCATCTGTAAGAGTCAAAATGAATCTTTTAGCTATTCCTATTATATTGCTAAAAATGGATAAGCAGTTTTGAAATTTGGGTTATTTACTTTTCAAAACTAAACTGCGTTTCCTAGTAGAAAACATGAAAGTGAACGGCTAATTATTCGTTATATATTTTCTAAATAAATAGCAGTGTTCAGCAGAATGTTTGTTCATCTGTATTTGTTTACTGAGCCAGACTTACATTACAGCCTTTGAACATTTTAATCAAATTGTAGAACTGTAGGATATTGGTGATTCACATTTTTACTAATCCACATATTTCATAATCTGTACATCTCAAAATAGCAATCTGTTCCCCTTTTTCAGCAGACGAATGCAGTAATGAGCTCTCAAATTACTATGACTACATTTGTTTGTACAAAGGATAATATTTTGTCAATTGGCCTGGCACCAGTGGAACTTCATGCCCATGTGAGTGCCCATTGAAGCCAAGGGGACACTGTAAAAGGGTAAGGGTCTGCTCATGTGGTTCCAGTTGCAGGGACCGAGGCCTATATTGCTGAACAGGAACTGAGGTCTTATAAATTCAAGTTTAAATTATGCTTAATGGATAAACTAAATCCACGTAATTTGCCCAATCTGGTAAATTGCTGTGTTTGTACCAATATTCAGAGTAAATTTGTCAAGTTTATTTTCAAAATTTGCAGTAGATCTTAATTGCCAAGTGTTTCACTTACTAAAATACTTGTATGTGTATAATATTGAAAAACATTACATATATCTTTCTTTTGAGAACGTCACTAGCTGGCCAGCTGCATACTCTGTCTTGTCAAAGACATTAAGTTGTGGATGTAAGCAAAAAAAATGTTAGCTAACTCCTTTTTTAGATTATCCATGCCCTATTTACTTACTTGTCCCCAAGCATGGCTCAAATTGCCTCAGCATGAAACTAAGTTCCTTAAAATAGTCTCTTAAAATAGCCCCCTTTAAATCACTAGTTTGTAGCATATTTAAATTGTGCATCCTTTATCGGTGAAGTTTTGTATGGTGTTTTTTTTAATCCCATTTCTCCACCTGAAAATGATGTGCAGATTTCATCAGCTATGAAAGATTGAAATGATCAGTTGTCATTCATAGATATGTGGAATCCTGATGCTTTAGAGAAACAAATGAACTTTCCGGAGACTTTGTTTTGCAGAGTGGTTCCTTTATTTTTAAATTTTGTGTAATTTTCTGAAGTGTCTGATGCACTGAGGTAAAACAAGATCTATTTTTTATTAGAGAACTTTCACTGTATGTTCACTTAAATAGAAATTTCCTATCTAGGGATAATAGGTTTGTAGGACTACGACTATGTAGTTTATTCCACGTCATCAGTTTAACCATGCTGTTAAAACGGAAACTAAATCTTTCCTTCTGTCTTCAGCTGCAGTTTTAAATAGAGCATCATTGTCATGTGATGAGCATGAATATCAAAACATTTCAGGAGAAAAGAGTAACATGAACAGTTCCTGTACATTAAATATTTAAAAAGAAAACAAACTCAAGAGCACCCTACCATGCAGGCAGTTATAAACTGTTCAGATATACTGCTGTGTGGTAATAACATGAACATCCATGTTACGGATTTAGGAATTACACAGCACATAATTGTTCACTTGTTTTCAATTTTAATGGTGTATCTTTCATGCATCTAAAAGCTGCCATATGAAAGCTTATAAAAAAGGAACTGAAAAACACCTGAAACTGTAGAGAGAACTATTTGGCCTTAGCCAAACTAATTGTTAGTCTGCTTGCATGGAAACAGTCCATTATCTCTGCTTTCCAGTGTTCTGGTAGAAGAGTCATACATAGATTGTTTATTTAAAAGGTTTTACTCTTGCATGTCTAGTCCTTAGCTCCAGCATATCTCTATTTCACCTCCTCTGGTGCAAGCAAGTTATAAACTACAAAAGAGACGACAGTGAAGGGCAAACTGTGTTAATTAAATCTAACATTGTAATACAATAAAAATGTATTATACTGTTTGGATTCTTGAACACTTTCAGACCAATACACAATGGCCATGATTAATATGACTCGCTTGTACAGTCTTCATTTATGTAATGAATGAAGTTGAGTTGTCAGCCAGGTAATATAATAATGCAATGCTGTTATACAAGTGTCGAATTCACATTTGATTTACATGCCTCTAATTTCAGCTTCATTGTTACAGTTTTCTTATTAAGATTGATTTTTTTATGCTTAGGAAAACCAGTAGTGGGAGTTTAATTTCCAAATAAGATCTGTTCACTTGACTTTGGCCCAGGAGTCTGAAAAGGTTCAACCAGTTCCTTACTGTGAAATCAATGACACATTTCTTGTTTTTTGTTTTTTGTTTTTTAAAAATATGAAAGCCTTAATGATCTTGCCATTGGGTTGCTTCTGGCTTGGCTTATTCATGAGTATTAACTAGAAAGACACTCTTCTCCCCCCCCCTCCCCATTACAGATTAGTTTCCCTTTCTGTGATATTGTTGCAACCAGTACAGATGTTTGAGTATTCCCTTCCCTCACTCAAGTGGTAACATGTCCAGATAGAGCATTTTCATGCCAAGATTACGTTTGTTTCTTCATCCTGCTCCCCACTGGCAGGCTTCCATGTTCCTTCCTGTATTGTTGGAAGAAGCAATTAATGCCTTGAGATGAGGCACCATCTGCCCCCCCCCAGCCCCAGTTTAGTCTCAGCTGAGCCAGAAAAAGATGGGGAGAAAGTATTCCATTAGTTAATTTTCCCTGAAGCTATTTGTAATGAACCTTTTTACCAGATAAACTTGCTTCATATCAGTGCAGCTCTGCTGCAAATTTGGGGTGGGAGGGCATAGATTAGATGTATAAATGGGTGTAATATACTCTGTAGTACAAGGGGCCTTGCCTTACAGCTCTGGATGTGTATTATGGTTGACATACATTGTACAACTTGATTAAAGTCAGTGAGAGTTGCATAGGATGTAACCAGTTTTAAAGCTTCTTTCAAAATAGTGTATGATTCCAGACTGGCAGCTCCTGATTGTTCCAGTTTTGAGTTCATGATCTGCCTTGTAGTTTGGGAGTATAGAAAATCCTTCTCACCCCTTCCCATTAAATTTGACTCACTTGTCTGGTTTAGCATTGTTATAGAAATAAACATAATGGATTTGTTAGGGTCAGTGCTTCATAATGTGACCATTGACTTTGATGGGCCATAGGACCTAGTTTGTCACTCTCTAGACAAAGGATTTGTAGGTCTTGCAGGCTGCCATCTGTTTCTGGAAGCAAGTGTTTGCGCAGGAATGATGCAGTTTGCATGCAAAAAGTTTTTGCTTGAGATGTGGAGACAACTACTGAGCCTTTGTATTCAGGCTTTTCACTTCCACACTAAACGTTACGTTTTCCTAATCTATTAAGGGGGAGATTTTTTTTAAAGGCAAGTTGGGCATCCACCTCCACTGAATACTTTCTTAATGTACTGCTGAAGTATCTGAAATGTTTACCTTCAAAGGAAAAGGCGTAAAACACCTGAAAATATAATGTCAGATTAGAGTCTGTCTTGATGCTTTTGGTTTAGTTTAGGAGCAACAAATATTGATAGACTTGTGCAATTTTCAAAATAGAATTGTTTGAAATCCCAGAAGTTCTTCATCTACTTTTTGTAGTTCTAAGCCAAAAGTATGATATCTCTCTAGCGAGGTCCAGAGTTTGAATATATTGGGAGTTACCAAATGATGCTACTATAGTGTATTAAAAGTTCCGATTCACAGAATCTTGAAAATAAAGTTACTTTTAATTTTGGTGAGGTTATATTTAGAAGCAGAATGTATGATCAGTCAAGTTTCTTTTTTACCACCTTAGTCTCTCTGACGAATCATTCTCAAGTTCTGAGTTGTTGATTACAGGCTATACAAACAAAGCAAGTGTTACATGGTGTCTAGAAGCTCTGTAAGTGCAAAATCAGTTTGAGAAAGGATATGATTTAATTAGCCATGATTATTTTGCTTAAGTTGCAGCTTCTCAGAACGAAATGAGAAGGCATGAATCTTTCTAAGCAGGTTGCAGAGCTCCTGCTCAACTGTTTCTGGAGACGAGAAGAAATACTTGCTCTGGAGAGTAAGGTAGATATTTAAGGATAACTAGCTATGCCAGCTGAAGCAAGACAAAGCAGAGGACCGATTACACTGGCAAAATAACACCTCCAGGTATTACAAAATTCTAATTATAACTCAATGAGGGATGCACAGAATCTTCATTTCTGTTTATCAAAATGTGTAGACCATTGTGTTGCAGCTCTCTTTAGAAGCTGAACATATCACTGAAGTTTTACTGCCTTTTTCTTAAAATAATGAATTCTGAAAAATTAAGCTACTTGGTATATTTCACTATTTATTGTGTAATCTATTAATGTTGGGAAAATAAATGCGGATGTCCCCTGTTCGTTAGTTTGAATTTTTTTTAAATACACCAAACTCTCTTTCAACATCGTATGTTACAAAGAATTAGAAATGTGTAGTGCTTGAAAAAAATGCCAATAAGTGTTTTCTGTGTTCTTGGATAGCAGTTGGGAATAATGTGATCCAAATGGACATTTGGATGTGATCGATGTGGAAGTGAGCCTTTACAGTGACCCATATGTTGCGTCCTCTTTTTTTACAATTGGGTTTTGTCTTGTGTAAAACAAAAGAGCTTCTTGTACTCTTACCTAATTGCTTTTAAATCTCCTCCTGTTTGGATTACTTTCCTAAATTGACTTTGTACTGTAAAGACTTGTTAATAAAATGGCCTGTCTATATGTAAGGCTTAAATACACTAATAAGATGTATTTACAAATCCTTCATACTACATATAAATTTGGCTGCTAGTGGATTGCATTTCTTTGCACAGCTACGCTAGGTAATACAGAGCTGTGGTGCCTGGTCTGCATGGTGAGGAAAACTCTGAAGCCTAGGGTCACAGGGCTTTAAAAAAAGACTATACAGTGCATTTAATAAAGGCTCTGCAATTTATTCTTGCTCTCTCCAAATAGAGTCCTGCCAGAGGAGAATTTGCCTGTCAGCAGTGCTAAAACAAGGGTGCTCAGGCTCTGCACCTGCTCATCTCTAGTTCAGCCAGGGGCTGGCCTGATGGAACCATGTATCCAGGAACAGCTTTTAGGTCACCCTGGGGCAGAGAGGAGCTGAGCTGTGGCGGAGCTGAGGTCACAATTCAGCCTCATTTCAACTAGGGCATGGATGAGGAAGGAGCATGACCTTCAGTCCCCCTGTGCTAAAAACAGAGAGTAGCTCCCCCTCCTTTCCCTGGCTTGGCTGAATAGAGTTTCCCCTCTTCTTTGGCAGGTGTGATGAGAGCGTCTCCTTAGTTCAGCGTACTTAACCACTGGATGTGTGTCTGCAGACTTGTGTTTCATGTTTATTAGCTTGTGTGTTTCTTCCATGGTACAATAGGTAGGAGAAGGCATTCTGATGGTTAGAGGCCTTTGCAGCTCTGTGTGGCTCTGCTTACACCCCTAAGCTGTAGGTCTATACTTGCCTTTTCCTTCTGAAATTCTGCTCTTGTAACTCACTGTAATTGGATGGCAGCATTAGGAACCCAAGCTGGTTTGAGGTTGGAGATAGAGGCAAAAAGATACATTTGGGGGTGAATAAATGCCAGGGGGTGAAGGGAAGATAGTAAGGGAGATCTTAAAAAATACAGTTCTAACTTTCAAAACTGTTAACTATGCAATTTACTGTTTGTTGCAAGTGTAACCACAAACGTACAAACACGTGTTTGGGATGTTAGAGTACATGGTATGGTTTTAAAGTCACACTAGCTTCAGGGTGGCAGTTGAGTTTTATATGCTACCAATGAATTTAACTATCTTGTTAAAACTGTGTTTATAACTAAAAGAAAGTGTTTGTTTGGGGCTGAGTGAAGCATGCCCCTAAATTAAACTAAAGCCCTTAGTTCCTGCCAGAAACTTTTGTCTCTGTGACAATGGTTGGCAATTCAGCACACTCCTGCAAAACATTGTTTTCCATCTATCAGTTGGCCATAACTGGCAGAAAGCTGGTAAGGACTCTTTAGTCCCATTGCCCATCTAAACATCCTATTTTTGGCCCTTTTGCATTACCTTTTCTTAACAACCTTTCTCCTCCTCACCTCCCCATAACTTGGCATTCAGCCACTGTTCTCTGTGCATAATCACCTTCCTTCAAAGCACTGCAGGATACCCTAATTGGCTGCCCTCAAACTAAAACTTGGGGTTCCACATTTAACACTCAGAAGGACTTTATGTAACGCCTTTGTCATTTTAATCAGCACAGATATAACAATGATTAAGATTTTGTCATGAGTATTTTTAGTAAAAGTCACGGACAGATCACAATAAAAATTCACAGAAGCCTGTGACTTCAGTAGACTCTTTGCTGGACAATAAACTGACTGGCTTCCTGACACTTTCCCTAAGTCACAGAAGGAGGTGGCTTTGTGCCTGGGAACAATGTGAAGGTGTGGTACCTTTTCAGAACTGGATTATGTTGCACACCCTGACTCCAGCTGACTGACAATTACCTACCCCAGTAGTCTTTTCTGTTGGGTTTTATTGGATGTGAGCACAAATTGAGTGTTGACATTCATAACTGTCATGACTGAGGTTTTCATTGAGAAAGAAACTCAAGATCAGTTTTGGGGCACAGAAGAGGAAAAGTTGAATGCTTCTGAAAGGAGAGGCATTGTGGTCTGGAGGAATAAGCACATAGTTTGTGATCTAAAACCTGAGTTCTAATCCTAGTTTTTCCACTGACTTGTTTATGTGGCTTTTGCTGGATCACTTTTGCCCTCTACTAATAGTTGCTTGTGTGTGAAATGGGAATTCTTGCCCCTCTTGCAGGGATATCCTGAAGGTTAATAACGTAATAGTTGTATATTGCTTTGAAAGTGTTAAGTGCAATATGAATGTTAAATATTAAATATAAATAATTGTTATTTGCATGCCCAATAGACTATTTTTCTTTTTTGTTGATGTGTGCTTAAGTAAGGTACTTTGTGAGCCCTGAAGTAATGGAGAACATTGGGAACACTACCATGATGGTTACTGTTTCACACTATATTACCTATATTTATATGCAGGAAGCAACTTAGTCTGGGTCTATTCCAACTGGACCTATTAGGACCAGTGGACATAAGGAACTGACCAGTAAGGAGGAAGAGTAGCTACTTTTCTGCTTGATGAACATATCCTACATGATGGAGAGGAAAAGCATCAGTTTAATTCCAGGCCAGGAAGAAAGCTTCATTGATGTCTTTGCTAAGAATCCCAAATATGTATCTACCATGAGAAATGAACTAAATGTGACTGTTACCTAGAATAACTACTCCTATTCTACTTTAAAGGCTAATTGTTCATTTACTTTAATGTATTGTATTTCTCAGTGTCTGAAGGAGATTTTTGCACAGAAAGATTATATGTAGTGAAAGACTCGGGTAAAATTGAAAGGCTAAACTAAGCAGGAAGGTAGTGGGTCCATTTCTCATCTTTTTCTTATACCTCCTTTTTGCTTTAATTTTGTTTTGGGTCTGGGATTTCAAATCTGTTTCTATGCACACGATAATTTCCTTTGAGTAAAAGAGGGAAATTATTTAATTTAACTGGCCTACTCCTGCACTGCAAGTAATAATGTTTACTAGCCAGATTCTACTTGTGTGTGGCATTTATAATTCACTTGGTTATGTTAGGAAACTGAATCAAGACACTTCACTTTACAGCAATAAAATAGCTTTGCTTATTTAAAATAAAAAATCCTCAAAAGCTCTTCACTTGATAAAACTGAGATCTTAAATCACTGAACCCAATATATGTGTAAACTTTAAAACTGTAAAACTATTTCCTCTGTTGCTTACTTGCCAAGTCCAGAGTTAATGCCCTTTGGAGTTTTTGTGTTTTTTTTTTTTTTCTCCTGCATGGCTAATACCACTAATGCCTGAAGCATTAAAAAATGTAGCTTACTGATTCTTTTGTTCAACTGAAATTATAAAAAAAAAAAAAAAAAAAAAAAAATTGAGATGGAGAAGGAAACTTCAGGGCTCAAACTCAAGCTTTGTCAGGAAAAACTTTTCAGTTACCTTGTAAAATGCATGTTGCTATTTTTTAATCTTTCAAAGAGAGAGTTGGCAGTATATTTGGATTATTTGGAGTCTCTACATGTTGAACCAAATACAGATCAACCACCTTTTTGTAGAGTTGAACTAAAACTCAAATAACAGAGTCACATGGAAGATATAACTTCCCCCATGAAAATATGCAATTTCTCTGCTGGATTAGTGTTTACATTCTCAATCCTAGATTTACAATTTTCTGGTAATGCTAGCCAAAATACTTGTAGGTCATGCACCGTGGTATTAGTGATGGGAAAATTTAATACTTTCCTAAACCACAATTTTGAACAGAGGCACAATAATAGATGGGGACCCGATCCATTTATGGATGGGCAGGAGTATGTATATGTGATTCCCATCTGGATAAATGGGAACTGTACATGCATCTGTTGGGGGTCCGTAGGAAAAGGCTTGTTTTTTATAAGCAGTTAATTGAAGTGAATGGGATTTTGGAGATGAAGAATAAGAGTGGATGTATAAAGCTTCTCTTTTACCTTCATTACCATTTTTTAAAAGTATTTTCAGCTCCATATTCTTTGTTTTAAACTGGATAGGTGTGGAACTGGACATTTTAAAGTACATTATAAAATTGGACTACAGAATGGTATTGGAGAAATTAATAAGATTCAGTGCTTTTAAAACAAGTGTTTGCTAATCTAGGAAGTGAAGTCCAGTTAGTATATAGCAAGAGAAAAGGTACTCAAAGAATCTGGTCAGGGTATACTGTTACAGATGGATCAAATAGGACTGCTATACAGAATTTTCCAGAGCTCTGTCCTTATATTCCACTAAAGGTAACGGGACCCTAAAGACCGTATAATATTTTCAGATGTAATGAAGTTTCTGCGTGTTCTCAATAATGTATTGGCTGAGATATTCAAATGGGCTGAATATCCCAACTCCCTCTTATTTTCATCTGTTATTTATTTAGAAGCTCCAGTTAATAGTCTGGGGGCAGAGGGACGGGAAATTCAGGTGATTGTACTGGAGTGTACTTCTTCTCTAAAAGTCATGAAATCTGAGTAACAGGACACCTAACTGCAACATTCCCCGGTCAAATCTTGAGAAGATTAACACCTCTTTTAGAGGAAGTGGATTATAGAAGTCTGAATTTTGTCTGGGTTAGTGAAGAAACTTCACTGCAGTTTTTTTATTTTAGAATTGAATTCAGATGATAGTAAGTGGAATTTATGAAATTTTGCATTAGTCATAAATGAGGTACATATGGATTTGATACTGAGCAAATAGTGGTATATGGTTATTCTTGACTATTTTAATGGCCTCCTCGTATGCATAGGCTTACTCCATCGAAACCCTTAGATAACTTAATTTGTTTTAACAACGAGTATGGAGTAGGCCTCCACAGTCTGGATTTCCAGAGACCAGTTTTCTAAAAACCTTTCAGCACTTTTCACTTAAGTTCCTAAGAGTATGGACATGAATGGCCAGTTTCTTCACACTATTGTTCAGTTATTAGTCAAAAGTTCATGGATGGGTTTGTGGAACAAAAAGCATTTTCAGACGCTCATTTGGGTGCTGATTGTAAAATAAGATTTTGCGCCCAAGACGCTTTCTGTGTTGTTTAATCAGGTTTCTGTTCATGGTACTTCAATAACATTCTTACCTTTATTTCTTTTAATACAAGATAAACATGTCCATCTCTCTTCATGCTAGTAGGTGAGAAAGTAAGAAAAGGCAAATATGAAGTTGCTCTTGTCAAATCTTTCTAAGAGGATTTGTCTAGGTAGGTGTGGTATAAGGATTACCCCATATATTAATGCTACTTGACAGACTAATGGTAAATCTCTAGAGTAGACTGCAGTATACTTTAAATGGATGTAGAATTTCCATGTCTCAATAGTATAGTATGTTTTTGGTTAAAAAGTGTCTTGCCACAAACTTATTTTACAAAGGATTCATTTTCTGTTCTTATGAATGCACAAATTCTACTTGTTCAGTACTGTATATCACCAAAACGTGTAGTAAACTTGAGTTCAAGGGACTCACGGTAACCTTGTCTTTTAAATGAATAGATACTTTTTTGGCTGATGGCACAGTATGGCTTTTTCACTGCCACAGTGTTTGTGTTTGTGATGGCAGATCTCCACAGTGTGTTATGGTTTGTCAAGACAGGCCATTGTCAGACATAAAGGTGGTCTGCAGATAAGGCTATTTATGAGTTGCCTTGCTTGGTAACCTTAGCAAGGAAGATTGAATCAACCATTGCAATATCAATGTATTCTTATGAGTGTCGTGGTAGACCTCACATCAGTTTAGTGAGTGTAAATTATAATTGATTATAAAAAAAAATTATGGAACTTAGCCTTCCATTGGAGCTAGTCAGGAGTGGTCAGGCTAGTGGCTTGTGGGTATCAACAATTTTCAGCTAAATCAAAAAAAATAGATCTGTGGCTAGGGACTTTGATTTCAAAAGGGCTAACTTTAAAAAAAAAATTAAGGGAATTAGTTAGGGAAGTGGACTTTATTCATCGATCTAAAGGTGGAAGAGGTTTGGAATTACTTCAAGTCAGAGTTGCAGGAACTATCTGAAGCCTGCATCCCAAAGAAGGGGAAAAAATTCATAGGCAAGCGTGTTGTAGACCAAACTGGATGAGCAAGCACCTCAGACAGAGTATTAAGAGAGAGAAGAAAGCTTACAAGGAATGGAAGATGGGAGGGATGAGCAAGGAAAGCTACCTCTTGGATGTCAGAACATGTAGAGATGAAGTGAGAAATGCCAAAAAAGCCAAGCAGAGTTGGACCGTGCAAAAGGAATTAAAACCAATAGTAAAAGGTTCTACAGCCACATAAATAGGAAGAAAACAAAGAAAAAAGAAGTGGGACCACTAAGCACTGAGGATGGGAGGTTAAGGATAATCTAGGCATGGCCCAATATCTAAACAAATACTTGGCCTCAATTTTTAATGAGGCTAATTAAGAGTTTAGAGATAGTGGCAAGGGAGATAATGGGATGGAGGATATGGAGGTATAAATTACCACATCTGAGGTAGAAGCCAAACTTGAGCTGCTTAATGGAACTAAATTGGGA
Organism: Emydura macquarii macquarii; assembly: GCF_026122565.2. Lineage (NCBI taxonomy): Eukaryota > Metazoa > Chordata > Testudines > Chelidae > Emydura > Emydura macquarii. Next base: position 7,737,725 of record NW_027133667.1, read on the forward strand.
GGCCCAGATAATCTCCATCCAAGAATATTAAAGGAACTGGCATGTGAAATTGCAAGCCTATTAGCAAGGATTTTTAATGAATCTGTAAACTTAGGGATTGTACAGTATGACTAGAGAATTGCTAATATAGTTCCTACTTTTAAGGGGGGGGCGGAAATGTGATTCACGTAATTACAGGCCTGTTAGTTTGACTTCAGTAGTATGCAAGATCTTGGAAAAAATGTTGAAAGTGAAAGTAGTTAGACATCAAGGTTAACGGTAATTGGGACAAAATACAATATGGCTTTACAAAAGGTAGATCGTGCCAGACCAACCTGATCTCCTTTTTTGAGATAACAGATTTTTAGACAAAGGGAATGCAGTGGATCTAATTTACCTAGATTTCAGTAAGGCATTTTATATGGTTCCCCATGGGGAATTATTAGTTAAATTGGAAAAGATGGGGATTACTACGAAAATTGAAAGGTGGATAAAGAACTGGTTAAAGGGGAGACTACAATGGATCATACTGAAAGGTAAACTGCCAGGCTGGAGTGAGGTTACTAGTGGAGTTCCTCAGGGATCAGTCTTGGGACCAGTCCTATTTAACCTTTTTATTACTGACGTTGGCACAAAAAGTGGGAGTGTGCTAATAAAGTTTGCAGATGACACAAAGGTGTGAGGTACTGCCAATACAGAGAGAGACCAGGATATCGTACAACAAGATCTGGATGACCTTGTAAACTGGAGTAATAGAAATAGGATGAAATTTAATAATGGAAAGGGCAAGGTCATGCACCTAGGGACTAATAACAAGAACTTTTACTATAAGCTGGGGATGCATCAGTTGGAATTGACAGAGGAAGAGAAGGACCTGGGCATATTGGTTGATCACAGGATGACTATGAGCAGCCAGTGTGATGTGAAAAAAGCTAATGCGATCCTAAGATGCATCAGGCAAGGTATTTCCAGTTGAGATAGAGAGGTGTTCATACCATTATACAAGGCATTGGTCAGACCTCATCTGAAATACTGAATGCAGTTCTGGTCTCCCATCTTTAAGAAAGATGAATTCTAATTGGAACAGGTGCAGAGAAGAGCTACTATGATGATCCGAGGAATGGAAAACCTGCCTTATCAGAGGAGACTCAAAGAGCTTGGCTTGTTTAGCTTAACCCTAAGAAGACTGAGGGGAGATATGATTGTTCTCTATAACTACATCAGAGGGATAAATACCAGGGGGGGAGAGGAGTTAGGTAAATTCAGCACCAGTGTGACACAACAATAAATAGATATAAACTGGCCGTCAGGAAGTTTAGACTTGAAATTAGACAAAGTTTTCTAACCGTCAGAGGAAGAAGTTCTGGAACAGCCTTCCAAGGGAAGCAGTCGGGGCAAGAAACCTAGCTGGCTTCAAGAATGAGCTTGGTAAGTTTATGGAGGGGATGGGATAGCCTAATTTGGCAATTGACTGATCTTTGACTACTAGCGGTAAATATGCTCAATGGCTTGTGATGGGATGTTACATGGGGTGGGCTCTGAGTTACTACAGAGAATTCTTTCAGGGTGTCTGGCTGGTGAGTCTTGCCCACATGCTCCGGGTTTAGCTGATTGCCATATTTGGGGTCGGGAAGGAATATTCCCCCACGGCAGATTGGCATAGGTCCTGGGGGTTTTTCGCTTTTCTCTGTAGCATTGGGCATGGGTTACTTGCTAGTGGATTCTCTGTACCTTGAAGTCTTTAAATCATTATTTGAGGATTTCAGTAACTCAGTCTTAGGTTGGGGGTCTATTACAGGAGTTGGGTGGGTGAAGTTCTGTGGCCTGCGTTGTGCAGGAGGTCAGACTAGATGATCATGGTGGTCCCTTCTGACCTTATAGTCTATGAGCCTATATAGATTTTGGGAGCCCTGTATGGATTTTGACATTCTTCTGAAGGCTCAGGTTCAGAAATCAGTGAATGGATTTCTTTGTTCCATAAACGTAGTCTTTTTAAAATACATTGATTGATCACTTAACCTTTTTCAGAACCTCATCAGTATTTGAAAATGTACAAGCAGTTTCCATTTTGTCACAAACTGGGGCAATATGGGGGACATGATTTGGACCTCATGTTATGTGAGAACTGGCTCATCTGCTTTGGAACATCACCTTGACTGTGCCTGGCCAAAGCAGGGATGATATGCATTGGCCAAAAAACCATGACATGACTTGTGTTCTCAGAGACGTGAAAAACATCTTAAAATACTAATATATGTCACAGTTTGTATTTGTTTGTTGTGTGTTGTGTTATTGGGTTAGATGTGTTTAGTAGGCATAAGTAAATATTAGGCTATTAATTATATTTAGGTATTTCTCAGCGTCTCCAAACAATTAGGCCATGCCTCGGCTAGGAAAACAGTTGTTTTAAAAACCAGTCTTTGAACATAAATTTATACACTAATGTAGCTAGAGGTTTTTAACCCCATTTTAAAAACACATTTAGCTGGTCATGTTCAACGCACAGGCTTAGTATTTAGCAGTTTTCAAAGCATCTGCTTGAAAAAATGCAGTACTGCTTTCGTTAGGATTAGCTGTGAAAGGATGTAAATATATTCAAAACAATAGGGCAGGGTGGACTGATTTTAAATCAAGGTGATTTAAATCATGATTTAAATTGCCTTGATTTAAATCAAAGAGAAAATCATTGATTTAAATAAAATTTCCCACTGCTCCTTCTTCACATAGTTCTTAAACAATGGTGCAAATCTGATCACTAGAACATGTTAATTTACAACTCCATACAGCATTTTACAACATCTAGGAGGGTGTACTTTGTGTAATTTTAAAAATAATTTGATTTTTATTAATTTAAGAAATAGTACATAATACTCATTATCTGTGTCACGCTGCAGATGCAGCAGTACATTAGGAATGGTAAATCACACACAAAACACAGTAGCACTTATATTTTATTAAACTAAATCTTAAATGTTACATAAATGTTTCACATTTGCAATTGCAGCAGTCTCCTGAATTGCTGGCTGACGGCTGTCCTTAACTATTTTTTTTTTTAATTTTCAAATTTTATTAACTGTAACAGACAAGTCATCACAACACTGAATGTACGCTGTCCTTGAAACTTCCACAATTAGCTCTCATCTTCCCCAGTCTCACTGTCCTTTTTATTCATAGACTGAAACAGAAATACGAGTTTTCCTGCCTTTTCAACTCCCAGTCGATTTCTTAGCTTTGAGTGAATAATACCAGATGATGAAAATACTCTCTCTGTGTCTGCAGAAGAAGCTACTGCTGTGAAAAGTTGGCTTAGCAACTGAAGGAACTCTGTTTCAAGGTGCCTGCCTAATGATTTCCACCAATTCAGAAGAGTGACTTTGTTCAAAACATCACCAGTAAACATGCTTAAATGGTTCTGCTCAAGCCCTGAAAGGTATTATGATTAGCATAACTGAGGAGTTATTTTGAGATGCCCAAGCCATGGCAGCAGCATCTTCTTCAGAAGTTAGGCATCTACCTTTATATCTGGGGTCAAGAATGTTCGCAAGAAAATGAGGTGGAGTTAGTGCTTGATCCATTCACTTCTTTATTGCCTGCAGTTTAACTTTCTGCTGAGGTATTTCTTAATTCAACGTCTCTTGAAGTGCCTTCCAAATTTCAACAGCATCAGCAATGCAGCAACAGTTTCTCTGAAGTTTGTTTAAGGCTATGGATATAGGCTTCATTATACTGAGCATATCCTCTAACTCCTCTTTAATCCAATGTTAGATGCTTTGGATGAGATACTTGCATCTATTTTTGTCAGGTTCAGATTCCTTCTCATTTACTGAATGTAGCAACTTTCCACCAATGTCTGCTCTACCAGGTGGAGTGTAGCCAGGTCTTAAGGACTTAACCATGTCAATGAAGTGTTTATTGTTAACAATGCGAAAAGGAGAATTTGTGGTATAAATGAACTGAGCAGTCTTTTCATCTATGGTGTCTTGTTGCACTGCTTGCACTTGACGCTTTTCCTTTTTTACCCAGGAAAGGAATTTCTTCAAAATATTCCCAGATAGGGTCTCTCTTGCGCCCAGATGCTATGACAGCTTTCCTGTGGCAAACGTGTGGGGGAATATAGGAAGCTGTGTGTGTTCTGAATGTCTTCCCCTTTTCTTTCCACTCCACTGTTCCTTTCAACTCTGCCTCAGTCCTTTGTCTCTTTGTCTTTAAAAGAGTGTCTTAACCCAGCCCCACCACCACATAAGCACAGCATAACAACAATCCTATCCAGCCTGTGTCTTTCTTTGCACATGTGACTTTAGTCTGCTGAGAAACTGAAACGAACTGAAAGCCCAGAACTTTCAAGAAGCAAGAGCTGGTAGTTAGGCTGGGCAGATTAGAGCCATTACTTCATTTTTATGAGACTGTAAGTGTAGGTTTAGTATGTTTGTGATGAGATTTAATTGTAACAGTTATTTTTTAAATGAGAGAGAAATTTAGTATTTTATTGATGATTTAAAAAAAAAAAACCGACTTTTTTTTTCTTCTTTTTTAAATCATTGATTTTTATCCACCCTGCAATAGGGTAGTACAACTTGTTCATATGAAACAGTAGATGTTAAGCTAACTTCACACTGAATTCTCTATCATGAGTGCACCCATGCATTGTACAGGCCTGACTCTAAGAGGTGCGCGGTGCCTATTTCATCAATAAAGTCAATGGGAACCCTGGATATTCAGCACCACTGAAAAATCAGACTCAGTATGTGACCACAGCCAGCTAATATATTTTTAATTTTTTACAGGTGCCAGTCAAATATAAAGTTCAGCATTTTTTCCCCTGGCAAAAATCTGCACCATGAACTTGCTGTACTTTATTCCAAAGCACTCTATCAGAGAATACCAGAAGGAACTTGCTCTAATTTAACACAGTAACCCACTATCCCCCATTCCCTCAGATTTTCTCCCTATGCTGAGAAGTTAAGAACCTGCAGCAAAGGTATATGATTCTCCTCCTAAAATGGAGGAACATGACATCATGCTATTTTGGAGTTGTGTTTGAAATGGTACATCAGTTTCTCAACACATGATTAATCATGCCCCAAAAGCCAGAACCTTTCAAATATGATAGAGGACTTTAAGCCATGTAAAATATAAGCAGACTGCAGTGTAATGCAATCATTGCATTAATCAAAACTATCCTGCAATTTAGCATTAAAAAAAAGTTGAAACAAAATCTCCCAAAAGGTAATGTACTTTGCAGTAAGGATTTCAATGCCATTGGTGATGGCCCTGTCAATATTTTGTTCATTGGTGCATTAATTTTGTCTAACTTGCTTATTTCCTTTTGACTTAAAAAAAAAAAAAAAAAAAAAAAAAAAAAAAAAGCTTCTCTGCTTTTTTCCCCCACTACAGAGTCTCAACCCTGAGCTGGAGGACACTTGTATAAGGAGAGGATATCTCAGTCTGCATGTTGGTTTAGTGTTTGATCACCCTGTGGAGTTTTCTAGCAAAACTTTGAGGTGATTGCTTTTGGCAGGCTTGGATGGCCATATGGGAAAGCTTCCTGGGTTGGCCCCCCAAGACCCCTCTGAGCCGTGGTAGATTGAGCATAGATTCCATTTAATCTGTGGTTAGACATCCTGGCTAGCAGAAGGCCCAACAGAATTTAATCCGTAGTTGGGATGTGGGGGACCAACAACGGCATAGAGTGAGGTCAAAGGCACTGGAATTGGGATAGTCACTTTAACTTCCTCTCTATAGCACACACTCACTAGTAATTTCCCTCAGAACCATATTTTGATAACCTTCCATGCATGGTCTTCAGTGGGCAGTACTCATGCAGCAAACTGCTGCTAAACAGGCAAAAGAATATGGAAATCTTGCCTTTTGTGGGGATTGTAGTGAGTGTATTTGCAGGGCAGGGGAGGGGAGCAGAACGTGACTTGCTTAACTTTCTTTTATCTCCCTAAGTCACACAGTTCAATATGCTTACCTACAAAAAATGGTGTTCCAGCTTTGGAAGCTATCTGGCCATCTATCCTGGGTGGGACTTGCCTGATGTGGTACCTTAGGGTCCATCTACACAATAGCGGGGAGATGTAATTCCCAGGTTGGATAATCATGCATGCTAGCTTTGCTCGAGCTAGTGCCTAAAAATAGCCGTGTGGCTGTGGTGACACGGGCGGTGGCTTGGCCGGAGTACAATCCCAACCAGCCCTGGGTAAGCTGCTGCCTGTGCCACAGTGGCCACTCTACTATTTTAGGTGCTTTTGTGAGCAGAGCTGGGGCATGTATGTCAACCTGAGGTGGGAATTACACCTCCCACATTCTGTGTTGATGTATCCTTTTCAAATGACTGCTCTTCAGATTGCCTCACGTTCTGTGGCAAGGTCTAAGTACCCTTAGAGTAAGAATACATAATCTTTCTCCCTGAAATATCCGCAAGCTAGTACTTCTCTCCACTCCTTTCAAAATAAATACTTCAGTGTCCAATAGTGAAGTCTGTATGAGCTATTCCTGAGCCCGCGATAGCGAAATGACTGTAAGTAATAGTTGTGGCCTTCAGTACTAAGCTTGCTTATTGTCAAGGGGTTTTTGATATTTAGCGTACTGGAGATGATGCATACAACCTAAGTAGCATGTAAAAATAGCCTCTGGGGGAAAATATAGTGTATTCTGTTACTGGTTTGAATATGGAAGGCTACCTTCGGTTAAGTATGCTAACTGGAAATCAATGTAAGCACTCAATTGTGTATCATTTCATTTATATATTAAACCTTAGTAGTTTTGTGTATAAATCAAGGATAATGAGAAATTAAAGGGATTCAGCAGAAGAATCGTCTTTTGACACTTGCTGCTGATCAAGAAATGGCAAGTTGGTCAGGCTAGTTTTTAATAGTTCTAACTTCCTTATAGACTGAATAAGGCTACTTAAAAAGCCACAAGCTTAGCTAGTGCAAGAACAAAGAGGTGAAGGAATGGAGGGCAACAATATTTCAGGTAAAACTCTGCCCTTCAAATATCTATGCCCTGTTCCCTGGGATGAGTAGTTCTGTCAGATGACCAGGCCTAGTAGGGACAGCTGCTTTTCAGCTCTCAAGTGAGTAAAATTCTAAAGTTCAATTTTGTCCATTGCTTACCTCTGAATTCCAAAAACTGCCAACACAGCTAACTCAACATTCAAGGGAAGATATTGTACTCCGTCCTGATGGTTCTCCTTCTGACCCTGGCTAGATATACAGTGTTATAAAGCCCAGTTGAGCATGGTTAGACAGCATTTGTCTGACTGCTTGCGATGGATGTCGGCGGACAGTATTGCCTGCACAGCATTCTCCCCCAGAGCCTTTTTATCTTATTTCAGTTTTCAAATGACCTTTTGTGTGTATCCTCTTAACTTCACTGTAGAACTCCCTGTGTTTCAACGATTCACCATACTCTCCTTCCTGTCTTCTGACCCGTTTTCTGTCATGGCCCCTTGCTACTTTTTTCCAGTGGTGAGCCACGTTTTTTTTTCTCATTGTAGACAGATCTGTGAGATGATAGCCATAGCTTTTTGTATGTGGAGGGGGCAGTGATGGAGGATTAAGAACTGGGTAAAGCATTAAAAGTGCCAGTTAAAGGAATTCCACTGATTTAGTAGTCATTTAGCTGTTTACGTACTACATGACCTATTCAAGCATGACCTTTTTCATTACCACAGTATTGTCAGTGACACATTGGTACATGATGTAATCTTTATTGGAGGTTGTCAAAGACTTTATAAAATGATTAGGCTTCATGACATCTACAGTGATGGATCCTCATCTGACAGATAAATGAGCTCTGGCTCAGATTAAGGGCCTTTCCCAATGTCCCACTGTAAATCTGTGGTGGAACCAGTGCTCCCAGTTCCTTGGGTTAATCTCCTAGACCACGCTTCCTCTGTTACCTTTCATTAAAGGAATCCTGCACAAATTTGGTAGGCCTCCTCTGCATGTGGGGGATGGATTTCTTTCTTTGCATAATCTCTGGTCCATGACAGGAGTGTTCTCTTCAGTATTGATTTTGAAAGCCAAATTGTGCAGACCTTGCTCCATAGAGTACTCATTGAAATGAATCAGTCCCAGTACAGTCAATGGACTTTGTAAGGATCACCTTTTTTTGAGCAACGTCACAGTAGCAAATGTATGTGTTTGTGATAAAGGCCATGATTAAACAGGGTGGAGACCTGCCTGTCGTAATAAGAGTTGAAAATCAAGTTAACCATACCTTTTTTTTTTTTTTTTAAATATTGCTTACGTAAGGTAACTTATGGGAACACCTTGAAAATATCAGGTAACAAAACTATTTTACCTTATTTTTACTTATCTAGAGTACTGAAAACAGACTAGTTTCCATTGTTTCCTTTTTCCTTGGCACTAGCATAATGCTATGAAGTTTGGACTTTCAAATACTGTAGGTGAATATTTGTTTACATCAAAACAAAACCACCATTTTAAAATAAATCTTTTTTTAATTAACACTTGTCCAAAAAAGGTTGATTCGCTAAATTGCTTTAGGCTAATACTGCTGAACATCAGAGGGGTAGCCGTGTTAGTCTGTTTTAGCAAAACAATGAGAGTTCTGTGGCACCTTAAAGACTAACACATTTATTTGGGCGTAAGCTTTCCTGGGCAGATGCACTATATAATAATATTCCAATTAATTCAGATGTTTAACATGAAGATTTAATATGCAAACCTGAATGCTTGTGTCATTTACCATCTGTAAATATAGCAGCCATAGAGCTTTGTGCCAGTAAGGAGACTAGCCTATCAAAATAAGTGAGAAAATGTGCATATGCAACAGATGGAAAATAAGAGGTTAATTCATGGAACCATTAATGGAGTAATTTAATTGATTAGGCAAATAGAAGTTTATTTGAAAAACAAAACTCTTTTTTTTTTTTTTTAAGAAGTTAAATAAAGCTTGAAATGATAGTAAGGAATGGAACCAAAAAATGAAAACTCTTGTAGTTAGTTTTTTTTGAATTTCAGGATTTTGAAAGTCTTGGAATGAAGAAGCAAAGTAAAGCTGTATTTAACAGTTTAATATAGCAAAGTTTAAAATGTGTTCATTTACTTGGTAGCTGCCGTTTTGCCAGTGAAAAAGATTTAAATCTGAGGGAGAACTCTTAAAACATTCCAAAATGCCGAAGTAGTGCTTCACTGGTAACTTGTTATAAAGTTCAGCTGATGATGTCAAGAACTGAACCCGCCTAATGGTGCAACTAAGAACTGTCATGTTCCTCAGATCGGCTTGGGCAGCAAAGCTTATTTACTATTGGTATTTTAGTACTGCCTAGGGCCCTCGATCAGGGCCTCATTGTGCAAACACAGAAGAAAAGGAAAATCACTATCCCAAATTGCTGCTCTGAGCAAAACTTGACTAAAAACATTTAGATACAGGATAGGGGAAAATGTTCCTATTCATAAAGTATAAATCCAGTACTGAGAATAGGAAAAGTTATGAAGTAGTCAACAAAGCACTAAAAAATAAAAGGTCCTGACCACCTCCAGCTCTTACTGTTGAATGCAAATAGTTTTTCTCATGCTAGAGAGAGTGTTATCCTAGCAAAGCTCTGTAGAGCTTGCTTTGAGATAAATTTTATACTAATTGGCGGTAAACAATATTGGATTATTTTTAAGTGTACAGATGAATCTATTTATATAGGTGAATACAGAGCAATTATCTGTATTCTCCTAGCAGTCTGCATATACTGTAAAACTGTGAGTATTTGCTTTAAAGTAACTGCCATTACTGCTTATCTGTAATTTCTGAGAATGAAGTGAGTATTTCTAGAGGACAAGAAATAGCCTTTGCCTGCAGAGACTGTCTAGGGCAGGGGTGGGCAAACTTTTTGGCCTGAGGGTCACATATGGGTATAGAAACTGTATGGCAGACCATTAATGCTCCGGGAGTGGCTCCAGTGTGGGTGCTGCTGGGTCCACGTGGTGGGAGAAGGGCGGGGGGCGGGAGGGGGGGAAAGAGTAGCTGCCACGCTCCGGCCAGGGTGCTGCTGAGTCCATGTGGTGGGGGAAGGTGCAGGGCTGGGAGGGGGAGTAGCTGCTGACACGCCACACAGCTTGTTCTGCAACCTTTCTGCAGACCACTTGAATGGAGCTTGTGTACCACTGGTTGAGCTGAAGGGCCTGATGAAAAGCTCCAGATGGGCCATATGTGGCCCACGGGCTGTAGTTTGCCCACCCCTGGGCTAGGGACATGAACATGTGTCCACCTCTTTTGCATTACAGTACAAATGTATAGTATTTTTAAAAGCTGTTACTGGATAATCATATGTCAAGTCTCAAATATGCTTTCTAATGATTCTCACTGATTGCATTTAAAAATAGTACTATAAATTCCTGTTGCTTTTGCTTATTTTTACTTTAACGAGGAAGTGTTCCTATTTATAAAGTCCTATTTATGGGATGCACACCTTTCTCATTCATTTATTTTATTTAGTTTTAATTAGAAATGACTTAAGTTCCAGGCTCTTTCACTAATTCTTTATAAAATATTTGTAGATCAGAGTTGGATTCAGTTCTTTCATTTACTATCAGTTTAGTATATTTTCCTCCTTTTCTTCCATAAACTTGCTACATTCATATGTTGGTTTTTTTTACTTAATCTTAAAAAATAAACCCACACACCATTCTTTGCATAATTGCTTGGCATGCCTTTCTCTGTTCTGGAATATAGTCATCTTTAAATCTTTTATCCAATATAACTTTTAGGAGTAAGTGCTAAATAGGCTATGATAATTGAATGTAACCGTCATGTTACCAAAAATCTGCCGTGTTTCTGTTCTTGCTCTCTGCCCCTCTCTCTCCCTTTTGCAATATTTTGCCTACCAATTAAAGGGTAACCATGGGAGTTAACAATTTTCCTCTTAAAATAAGAACTCTGTACTGCTTACAGTTGTCTTCTTATCTCTTATATAAATTGTGGTTGTATTCTTAATCTATTATTGTGCCTAATTGTAGTAACCTATTGTGGGTTTGGTTTTGTTTTGTTGGTGAAATGGCTTGAATGGGATTTATTCCTTTCCAACTCACTTTTGTGGCAGTTGATAGGATAGTATGTTCCCTCCATAAATGTCTGCCTTCTGTGGTATAACTGGACTTCCTCCTAGTGCTGTAGGAGTGTTTGACCTATTATTAATGTTCTAACCCAAATGCAACCTCATAATTTAACCTACCAGAAGAAGTGAAGGCTCTTAAATTAGACTCTTTGTTACAGTTTCTATGGTTGTTAGAAGAAAAACCTACTAAATGCAAGCCAGAAAGGCACCAAAAAAAAGCCCTGCTCTGGTAACAATTGCTATCTTTATTGTAGCTTTACAGTTCCCAGTTACATTCCTTAGTTTTCTTTTTAAAATCTATTCTATTTAAGTGGGAGTCTGTGTTTCTGAAGATAAGCTGCTGCTACTTCTAGAAAATATTTTTAATGTTAGGATTTAAGTTTTACGAACCAAACTTAATAAGAGCTATGGAAACAAAGATTTTCTGGTGCTTTTTTGAATAGACATTTTCTCTAGCTGTCTCTATAAATCATAGTAGACTTGATTTACATAAAAACCAGTTCTCAATTTATGATTCAATAACAAAATTTGATTGAGAGTCATTTATCTTTTTAAGCTAGTGCAAACTGGTTTGCCATTAGTTCACATTTAAAAAAATTCCCTTTTAAAAATTAACCCATACTATACCCATATATAGTTTGTTGCTTGCATTGTCTAATGTTAATACTTAATTTTTAAATGTCAGTTCCTACCTCAGTGCACATTATCTGCTTGAAACTTGGCTTTTTGACTCTTCTCCTGGTTACTGGTAGACATTGCCCTCACCCGTGATGATAGAGGATTCTGAAGACACTCTTACAGATTTCAAAAGGAACAGAATGCAACCAGGCATCTATAAATAATGGTAGTGAGGGGAAAAATTAAAATGAAGTATTTTTTTCCTTAGTTGCTCTGTGGATATGGAGGAAAGAGTGGTTTCCTCCCAGTGGTTAAGTCATTAGCATGGGATGTGGGAGACTCAGGTTCAGGTTCCTGCTCTGCCACAGACTTCCCACCTTGTGCAAGTCACTTAGCTTCTATGTATCTCAGTTCCCCATCAGTAAAATGGGGATGATGATGCTTCCTTATCTCACAGGGGTCCTGGAGAGGAGATGGGTACTGTTGGGATAAAAAGACTGCCCACTGAAACATCATAAAATGATGTCACTACAGCCAAGTCAATCAAAGAATCCATAAACATAGGTCTAAGAACAGATCAGAAAAGGGTCCAATCTTCTGACTGGGTGGGAAGAGAACAGATACTGGATCATCATAGAGGAGCAAAGAAAATAAAATCATTCATTGTATAACATACACTTTCTTTTTGTGATTTGAGTCATGAGTAGATAATATGAATAAGCACATGGTAAGAATTTTAAAGCAGAAGAAAGGAAAAAAACATTGTGTAACATTGTTATAATGTGGTGATATTTGGGTGTGGGGGGAGAATGTACTACAAACTGTGTGTAGGATTTGTTTCCTATCCTTCATTAAACTAATGCTAGAAGTAATAAAAAAAAATGGCAGCAGACTTCATTTTAAACTGCCAGTAGTCCTTGTTTCTATTGTGTTTAATAGGCAAAGAATATGTAGATCCAGGAGCATAAAAAATAACAATAAATAGCCAATGGGCAAAAACCTCTCCATGAACCAAGCAATGGAATTGGCCAGACCTGCATCAAAATGATGTTGAATTTGTCACTAAATATGCTGGGGGGAGAGGGGGTAACACACTGCTGTTTCTGCATTCAGTAACACAAGTCTTGATACATAAACATAATGCGCTAAGTGGTTTAAGACAAATCTATTTCAGTGCCTATTTAACAAAGAGATGCCAGATCCTTAAGCAAACTTCTGGTCCTGTATTTAATTTGAGATATATGCTGTGCATAATAACTTCTTGGCAGAAGTGAATTTCAAATGCCAGGGTAGTAAATAATTCCATAGCAACGAATTCACTGTAGAGTCAAATGTTTAATTGTAGCTGACTACTAGATTAGTAACTGGGATTGGCTTCTTTCCACCTCCCTCCTCTTCTATTTTTAATCTACAACCTGAAAGGTTATTGCTGTTCATTTTGAGATGCTTACAATCTTCCCCAGTACTTGATTTTATTTCACTTATAAATTTATTATGTCTTGGATGTAAAGTTAAAGATTTTCTCAGTGGCAACCACACAAATTAGTTTGCAAACTTAGAATTTAACTGTAAACTTAGAGTAAATTTCTCTCTCTATACAGATGCATACATGCTCACTCTGATTTGCTCTGTTTCCATACCTGAAGTTGTGGCTTCAGATTTTTGTCATGTTTTTAACAACAATTGTTTGCAGTTAAGGTCTCTTCTGCCATTCCAGACTGCCTTAAGCAGTTGCTGGGTCATTCTGCCCTGTCAGTGCTCCTAATTTGGTGCCTCCAAAGCTGACTTCACATGTCAGTTTTCTTTGCTTCATAGCACCATGCAGCGGTTCAGGGAAAAAGTGAAAAATACCTCAACTCTTCTCCTCGCTGCCAAGATGTAAATCTAGGCCAGCACTATCCTCAAGTAAGCAAGCAAAGAGAGTTCTGCCAAGCTCCCAGTATCAAAATTTCCAGTCATATCTTGTTAGACTATGAATAAATGAACCCCCAAGTACCCATCAGACCCATACAGTTGCATTGACAAGCCCTTGTCCTGTCCTCTACATTGGATAACTCCATCAAAGCATGACACTCCTTCATCCTTGGCAGACACCCAAAGACTGGAGGGTTGAAGTGAAAAATATTAGTTGTCTCCGGAGACCAGGTGGGGTGAGGTAATATTTTTTATTGGAGCAACTTCTGTTGGTGAAAGAGACTAGCTTTTGGGCTACATGGAGATCTTCAGGATCTTGCATCAGAGATCAGTGGATAAGACTATATCCTTGATCCCTCATTTACTCGTTCAAGATGCATTTGACTCAGCTCCTTAATTTATTGGAAGATTCTACTGATAGTGGCCGAAGAAGCATTGATCTGTCCTGGTAGGATGGACTCAGTCATCTTGAGAAAGGGATCTCTCCCTTCAGGATGTAGGCTGGATAATCAGAACCACAGTGCATCCTTATTCAGTTTGGCTACGATATTTGATAAACCCACCAGAGGTGTATGTGGTTCATGTCAGTGTGGCATGCTTTCCTTAATTTAAAGTCGTTCCTAAAGAGCAGAGCAGTAGTTGTATATCTAAATAAGAACTTCACTCTGCTTTTGTGGCACTGACATTACTAACGTGAGCAAGTTTGATCTTTCAGCCATCCAGGTGCTCCACCTATTGGGAAACCTGAATCGCAGAGCCAGTTGACTGAGCAAGGAAGGACATCATTTTAAAAAGAAAAGATTCCAAAATGTTCATGGGTTTAAGAACATGGAACATAATGGGTTTGTTATATACAAAGCATCAAAAGATTTGTAGCCATTAATGAAGTAATGGGAATGTTTAACTGGTGCATTTGTTTTACAGGCCTAAAAGATCTCGATACATAGGTTTTTGTTTTTTTTTCTTTCCCCTTCTGTTTACTTAGAGAAGCTTGCACCACCATCATGGCAAAATCCCAAAGGGATATGGCATGCTTGCATACTGAACACCCCCGGATCAATCTCTGACAAGGTGCTTAAGATAGTCTGGCTATATATTCAGTTTATGTACATCACTGGCAATCTTAACACAGCACCTAAGTTTTTGGTGCTCATGTGTTTGCTGGTCATGTAGCAGCATTCCTTGGAAAACAAGCTTTGGAATTGGTTGGTCTTCCATTCTAGTAATATGTCCATACCAAGAAAGCTGCCAAAACCAAATCAGTGCTGAAGGAAGGAGTTGCTGGGTTTGGCTTCTAATATCCTCATTTCTGATCTTGCCCTGCTACTTGTTATGGAATGAATGATGAAGACAAGAAGAATTAAAAAAAAAAAAAAAAAAAAAAAAAAAAAAAAAAGATTATGCCAGTATTCTTCAGCTTTCCTCATTGCCCATGTTTCGCTTCCATACAGTAGAGCTGGCATTACTGTGGTTCTGTAGAGCTACAGCTTCATAGCAATCTTGATATCACAACATCCTCAGAGACCACAGATGGGTCTTAAACGTGGCAGCAGATGCTGCTATATGAGTGGCCACATCCATCCAGACAGGTTAATACTGAGCTGGCTGTAATCTAGAGCTGGAGTGTGCTTCATGGTAATGGCTAGGAATTTAGTTTTATCTGGATTAATAAGCAGACCAGTGCATGCTGCTTCTTGCCCAACCAGATCAGCCGTCAGCTGCAGCAGTTCACCAAACTGAGCCAACAAGACAATGTCATCAGCATATGGCATTCAGCTCAACAGCACTAATATCTTTCTCCTCAAGCTTATCCATCAGCTAATCAGTGCTGATACTGAACAACGATGATGACCGAATCCAGCTTTGCTGAAGTGCTGTGGAGATAGGAAACCATGCTCTGTATCTGCCATTGACTCAGACGTGGCTTTTGTTAATTACAGAACTGTACTAGCAGTGACCTTGTCATCCCAGTGACAATGAGTCACCTCATCAGATCCCACGAACTTGCTTGATCCATCAAATCAAAGGCCTGACAGAATTCTATATCAAATGCTGGGTGCAGCTTATTAAATGCAATCATCTTCTCAAAAAGCTAACTCAAGGTAAAGATGTGGCTGACAGTGGAACTGCCAAGTCTAAAGTTGCACTGAGTATCCTGGCCTTCGCCACAAAATGTATCATAGATATGAGACAGTAACACAGAGGCAAAGACTTTTTTTTTGCCCTGGAACCAGCAATAGTGTAATACCTCTAAATAGTTGCTCCATTAAACTTTATCACCTTTTTTTTAACAGAAACAGACAAATCTCTTCTTCAGTCATTGGGAATGATATTAATACACCAGACAATTTGGAAGAGCCACAGTACAACAATACTCACCTGTCCTCAGCAGCTCAAGGGTGATGTCACAAATCCCATGTACCTTCCCAGACTTCAACTTTTGGACTACGATCCAGATCTCTTGGTTGAAGAAAGGTGGCTGTAGTAGAACTTCCTGCACCTCTTCAAATGAAAGAGGTGTACTACATGTGATGGACTGTTGAGGAGCATCCTGATCTTCCCATCAATGCAATTGATCCTGCAGACTGATTGCTGCTATCCCTGTTCTTTTGTGGTCAAGTTGGTACCATCTTTCCCCACAAACACTGCAGTGTTGAATAGATGTTGCAGAGGAGGTGTCTGGCAGTAGCTGCCTGTGTTAACCACCAGGATTCCTTATCTATCTTATGCAATGACTTGATGTTGCAAAGTTGAACGTGTTCAGCCTTTGCTTTTTGCTCTTGGCAAATGTGTTTTTGAAGACTCAAAATGCAGCCTCAGGTTTTTCTTAGCTTCGACTGCTGAGAGCATCTCCTCACTGATCCATAGATGACCTTTGAAGGGCTGAGGCTGCAGTACTGAGCTGGCAGCAGTCAACACTGATGACCTAAAACAATGCCATTCCTTATTGGATGACAGAGGGAGTGAGACTTCAGTCTCTAATGCTTTGGTGGCTTTAAGCATTTCAGAACAAAAAAAAAAAATCTGATAGCTTGTTTGTAATAGGAACTTTTGGCGGAATCAAACTAACCGTGGCTCATTAATTGGCTGTCCATCACTTGGCAGACTTTGTGTATGAGGGAAGCCTATAAACTTGAAAGACTTTGTTCAGATTCCCTTTTTTCATAGATTCCAAGGCCAGAAGGGACCACCACTATGCTCATCTATGCTGACCGCCAACATAACACAGATCATAGGACTTACCTGAAAGTCCGCTTTGAACTAGAGCATATTTTAGAAGAACATCCAATCTTGATGTAAAAATTGCGAGAGATGGAGAATTCAGCCTTGTTAAATTGTTTCAATGGCTAATTGCCCTCAATATTAAAAAATCTGTGCCATATTTCCAATATGTTTGACTAGCTTCACCTTCCAGCCATTAGATCTTGTTATATCTTTGTCTGTCTGATAAACTGAAGAGCCCATAAACTGAAGAGCCCTTCTAAAGCAAATACACACATTACCAGTTTGAACTTTGTTTCTGTTTGCACATAAGCGTAATCAAGTAATGATCACTTGTACTTAAGCTACCGCTAATTTTAATTTATAGCTGAAGCTGACAACTTTTGCTTAGTGTAATTTCACCTGTGCTAGGAAAGTTTGTTATACTGTCACCTGGAATTTGTTCCATGTTTCTTTTAAGATCTACGGATTCAATATGGGTGTCTTTTTTGTTGTGACCTTTGCCAAGGAGTGTGTTTGTTAATAGTCCCTCCAGAGCAGGCTTAGTTTGTGATTTCTACCCAGGATTTCATTTGGCATTGCTGCCTAGAGTCTAGGTGTCTGTATTGAAAGATGGGGTAAAAGAGAAGAAACGTATCTTAATCTGAGTCTTCTGAATTGCTTCTAATTTGTTCCACCAGTGTAAACTGCCATGTTTTGGGTTATAACCAGCGTTTTTGTTTTTTGTAGGGTTCTGTTGGGTTGGCTGATAAAATTGTTATACTTGTTGTTGCTAAATGAATATTTGTATGAGTGTGTGGTGTATGCACATGTGGGAGAGGGAGTCCCTGGAGCACTAAATCTTACTGGTTTGTATGCCTACACACCTGTAGCGGAGAGTTTGGCTTATTATTGAAAGAAAACAAACCTGTGAGTGTAAGGCTAGACTTCCTCTTCTAAAGGTTTTTCCTCAATTATTGGAAAGTGGAAAACCTCCTTTATGATAGCACCATTGGGCTTAGAGTAAAATATTTAAAAAATTTAATTTAAGTTTAAGTGTGTATAGAGGTGTAAAATGTATGTATATAACCTCAGGCAGGGAAAGTATCTCATATTTGGTGCGTGGCTGTTCTTTAGGTTTGCAGTGTTTTTAGATATGGAGATGTGGCCCAAGACCAGCTCCTCCAGTATATTGAATTTAATGGACAAGTTCTTCAATAAAGCCCCTCTTCTCTGCTTAAATCAAAAGTCAGTTTCTGCTGTAACTGATTGGGAGGTAGCCATATTTCTTGTGACTGGCTGAGTTTCAACTCTGCATAATTTGCTACAGTGAAATGAGTGCGAGAGGAGGATGAGAATCTCAAACCTTTTGTCTATAAACAGTTTGCCTAGCTGGTGAAGTATGCATTATCTCTCTAACCCCAGGAAAACTTCAAGTTTCCTACTAGAGAAGAGAATATACTGCTAATAGCCTGTTTGGATTCAATAGTTCTTTCTGAGGGGCAGGAGATAACAAAACCGTCTGTAGGAATCCAGCATTTTGCATTAGGTGAATTTTTTTCCTGTTTGGTAAGTTAGTTGCAGAACAAACATTTTACAATTATAGAGCAAACTCTTAAATATTACCTTCATAGCATGGGATACAGATATTATAAGTAGGATTAATAATATATGCAGCATCCTGTAAGCATTCCATCAAGTCTAAACATGGTCTTATACAACTACTATCTATTTTAACTATAGTAACCCAATGGTAAGCCAGACTGGTTTCTAGCTATGCATTTGTCAGTGTTCAGTGAGACCCAGGACCTTGGCATGAGTTGGTACCTGGTCTGCCATTGTCACATTTGAGGGTCACTTGAAGTAGTTTGGTCAATGAGAGAGAGATAACAAAGTTCATGATTGATTGATTGATTAAACAAATATTGAACAATTTTCTACCTCCTCTGCAGTCTGATGTACAAATTGGCTAATTTTCTGTGCAAGTTAACTCTTCTTCCCTGAATTGTTTTCAAGAGCGCTGGGGGAGAGGGGGGGAATCTGGGAGCTGGAAGAGTGAGGAAATGAGTGCTGCAAAGAGCAGAAGAAGGGGAATAGGAGGAAAAACAGATTGAGAAGAAGCAGGTTCTCGGCTGGAGGAAACAGACATGGTGTTTTGGGGTGGTGGGAGAAGAGGTGAGCCTGCTGGAGAACAAGGGAATGGTTGGTGGCAAAAAGGGCCAGAGGGGTGTTTGTGATGAAAGGACTCGGTGATTTGAGCATCAACACTCTTTTGAGCTGCTTTCAACATGATGGATTGGAACTAAAATACTCCTTAGTGTTGCATCTGTTCAAGCATGCTACAGACTTTAGTTGAAGATAATTAAAAGGTCATATGGTCTGGCTGTCTCATCCAGTTGTGGAATCCTGACGCATTAATTGGCCCAACAGAACTATAAACTGTTCATGTCATTCCAGCATATGACTTGGGAAACCTGAAGAATTTTGCCTATTTGGACATCAGTCAGTTTCTCTGAAGAGTACACCAAGTTAGGAAATGGTAGCAGTAGGAAACACACATGGCTTTGGAATTCTTATATATCAACAATATTAGCTATGGAGTGGGGGAGGTGTGTGTTTCATTATGGGGATTACGGGTTTTAAGTTGTGGAGCACTTCAGCTTTGGAAGGGCTAAAGAGAAATGCAACAGAATCTTCCATGTGATATATGCTGCAGGAGGCTGGGTAACCGCCAGCATTTCTAAAGATAACCTTGCTCAAGCAATTTGGGTGTGCACAAGTGGATGCATATGGTAAAGACTGACTACATTCGAATGCAGTAGTGCTTGAGGAATACGATTGTAATATCTCAGATCAAAAGATCTGTGCATTGTTTCACAATTCAAATAACTCTTCTACCCCAAAGGCAATATTTCATGCAGCTATAACCCTTTTCAGAGCAGAGTCTGTATTTTAAAAAAAAACTAAATATTTTACCACATTTGATTCAACAGCATGTAGCTATTTAGGCAAGTACATGGCCCCCATTATGTATCTGAGTGTCTCACAATCATTAGTGGCTTTTATCTTCTCAACATCCCTCTGAGGCACAGAGTAGATTAAGTGACTTGCCCAAGGTTACCTAATAAAGCCATGTCTAAATTACAAATGTTAGTTGGCGGAGCTTATGTCGGCGCAACACTGCTGTAATAAGTATGTCCCTTGTGCGAATGCATACTTGGCTGCTTGCGTTGGTGCTGCACGTACTCACCAGAAATGCTTGTGTTGATGCAGAGTGCAGCGCACTATGCGGGGCACATACAAGTTTTGCAGGGTTGCTGGGAGCAAGGGATCAAATTCCTGCAGCCAATAATGCCATTCCTATCCCATAACTTTTGTCCTTTTTTTTTTTTTTTTTTTTTTTTTTTTAAATCCCACAAACCTGTGTGGCATATGTCACACTCTGGCAGAAGCGTGGAGCCCACACAGCTCTACATTATTGTCATGGACATTGAAAATACAGGATTTTCTCCCGTATTTGTAGAGCCATAGAAAGTACAACATAATAGGGGATCATGACCATTTCTTTGAGAGCAGATTGCTAAGGGATATAGCAAAAACAATTCCAGGTTGTGTGTGACATTCACAGAGTAGCTGCAGATGGTATAGTGCTGCTTCTGGGCCTGAGAAATGAGCAATGACTGGTGGGATCACCTCAAAATGCAGGTTTGGGATGACGAATGGTGGCTGCAGAACTTTTGGATGTAAAAGGCCACATTCCTTGATCTATATGCTAAGCTCACGCCAGACCTCCAGCTCATAGACATCAGAATGAGAGCTGCATTGACAGTGGAGAAGCAAGTGGTGGTTGCACTGTAGAAGCTTGCAGTGCTGTATTATTGCTGATCAGTGGGAGATCATTTTGGAGTTGCAAAAACGACACTGAAGGCAGCGGTCATGCAAGCTTATAGGGCTATTGATTGTATCCTGCTGTGCTGGAATGTGACTCCAATGGTTAAGAAATAGTGGATGGATTTGCAGTGATGGGGTTCCCGAACTGTGGTGAGGCAATAAATGGTGCACACATTCCCTTTTTTGGCACCAGCCCACCTTGCCACAGAGTAAGTCAATAGAAAAGGTTACCTTTCTATGTTTATGCAAGCATTGAGTGGATCACCAGGGATGCTTCACAGATATCAGTGTGGCTGGTCAGGGAAGGTGCATGACGCTCTCTAAGAACACGGGACTATTCAGGAAGCTGCAAATAGAGACTTTTTTCCTCAACTGACAGATCATCCTTGATGATGAAGTGCCACTAGACAGACAGGAAAGATTCAATTACCAATTAAGCAAATGCAGAATGACAGTTGAATGTGCTTTCGGCAGATTGAAGAGATGCTGGCAGTGTTTACTTGCTTAGATCTCAGTGAGAAATGTATCCCAATGCTTATAGCTGCCTGTTGTGTCCTGCATAACATGTGATGCAGAGGAGGGAAAAGTTGCTGCCAGAAGGAATGGGGAGGTGAAGCAGCTGTTTGCTGACTTTGAACAGCCAGAGGCAGGGACTATTAGAAGACCTCAACACAGAGCTATGCGGCTGAGGGAAGCCTCGAAAAGACTTCTTTAATGGTCAGCCACAGTAATGTGGTGTGGTGAACTGCGCTCTATCTGGCCCTGAAGTTTTGGAGGTGGTTAGGAATTGTGTAGTGCTCGGTGTACATTTTATGAATATCCTAATCCTTCTATGAACTGTACTGGGCTTACTGCACACTTGTAATGAATACACATTTTTCTGTTGTCCTCTTTGCGGTAGGAGCAATGTGCAATTTGAGTAGTGCTGGGCATTCTGCAGTGTATGTTATAAAGTAATGAATTGATTTTCTCAAAAAAAAAATTTGCATACAAACATTTCTATTCCTATTCCGTCCCCTACCTCTTATAACCCAACTCACATGCAGTGCCTGGCACGAAGAACAATTATGTTACAGTGGAATGGTGTTCCTGCTCATGTTTCAGAACCGTTACAGGGTGGAGTTTGTAACGGGGCTGGCAAGAGAAATCACAGACAGCATTTCTGTTCCAAATTCAGAGAGAGAACCTTTGACTCCTGTCCAATAGATTGACACCCCCCGTTTCTTGTAGATGGGGTCTGAGAGAGTTCACATTTTCCAGTCAGACACAAAATCTCCAATTTCCTGACTTGTTTTTCCAGCACTTAATAACCTTCATATTGTCACTGTAGCAATTTAGTCAGAAACTGAGTCAAACCAGCAAAAACTATCACAGCTCCTGGATGCAAATCTCTGAAATTGTATGAGGTGCACAGCAGGAATAAGGCCTAGATCATTTCCACCCAAGTGAATCACCACAATGTCAGATGGATCACAATCCCTTAAATCACTGGTTAGATGCTGCAAAGAGGGCAAAACATGATTCCAACACGGGCCACCTCTCTCCACCTAATCAGCCTGTAGTCAGCAATGCCCATGCCATGGTGTACTCCTTGCTCTCCCTCAGACTTGTGTAACCTTGTGATCCAGGAATTGCTGAGGACCCACTTGTTGGCAACCCTACGGGACACAGTTCATTTCCCTCAACAGGTAGGGAACCTGCCCTGTCAAATATCCACACTGTGTGTCTTTGGAAACACCACATTTAATCTGTTCTGAGATCAGGAAGTAGCCACTTCCTGGTGCCGCTCCCCCCCCCCCCTTCGGGCTAGTAAAATACAGATTTTTCTCAAACAACCAAGGCAAGCTTGCCTACTACTGTCTTCATTGCTCGCTTCCTCTGCAGCTGCAACTCCTCTTCCTGTCCATCATCCCCAGCCTCCCCCCACTCTTCTGTCTCCTCCACGCTGATGCAACAAAATTTAACTGTTTTGTTGTATTCACTGTTAATCACCCAATAAAATAAAACCCATTATATTGTAACAGACAACTTGTTGCAAGCCGCGTGAGTTATGCCATCTTTACTGCACAGGTGTACAAAGCGTCAGACTAGAAATAGCCATGATGGGGTGTTCACTGGCGCAGTAGTAAACATTTCCTTGAACTATCCACGCAAGCATAGTCGTTGCACATAAACCCTCACGTTTTTCGTTATCTGTACATGTGTACTGTAATCCCTCCAGACTACACACTATGCAAGCAAAGTAAATATTCTTAAATATCGTCCTCAGTTTGAGTCTCCTAAAGATTTATTGGGTGCTGTGCACTGCATTGGGGAAAACTTGACAGATTGAGACCATTTTTGACTCACATTACATCAGTAGTTTGATCCCTAGAGCTACACAAAACCCCCCCCTAAAAAACATCCTCTTCTGGAAACTTTTAAAAATGGCTGTTTTGTTCAGCGCTTTTATCTCTGTTACCCCTCTTTGAAATGACCCAAATGTAACTGTACTCTGCATCTGACTGTGGCGTAACAAATTGTAAAGGAATCAGATTAAGTATATTGAATTTAGAGGATTTAGGAATGTTGATATTTAAACAGAAGTCGTGATGATATCTTGGGTCTTAAATTTTGATGGGTCCCTTCAATTATGAATAACTCATTCTTTCTCATCCTCCTTCACTCCCTCATCTTTAAAATGTTTTTAGTAAACATCTTGAATTCTTCAAAAATATCTGAGCAAAAGAAGCAATTAATCAAATATCATATTAAATAAATCTTGCATTTTTTTCCAATCGTGATTGTTCAGTTCTTTTTCTTTGAGCTGTCCCAGCGCTTGCTGATGCTATGACCTCCTGTGCTCCATTGACTTGGAGTAGTAGGCTCTAGTCAGCCTGCAGGGTAAAATATTGTGAAGTCTGTCTGTCTCCTCAAAAATGTGTACTTTCATAGAGTTTGTTGCACAGTTTTGTGTATTAATGTTCTGATAGATCTCTGGATAAAATACAGATGGGTGTGTCTCTATACTTGTGTGGAATACCCTCTGACACTAGGGCAGTGGTCCCCAAATTTTTGGGGTCATGCCTTTCCTTACCTGGTTTCTCTCTTCTTTCCTCCTCCTCCTCCTACACACACACACACCCCAAGAGCCACAGTTGGGAGCCAGGAGCAGGGCTAAAGTCAGGGGCCGGGATCTGGGGCCTCAGCTATGCCTGGGGCTGGTGTGGGGGTTGAAGCTGCAGCTGCAGGGCCTGGGGCTAGGAATGGGGCTGTGAACAGGAGTGGGTCATGGCCAGGAGTGGGGACTCAGCGCAGGATGTTGCCGGAAGCGGGGCCCAGGGCTGCAGCTGGGAGTTGAGGCTGGGGCTGCAGCTGTGGGGCAGGGTTGGAACACAGATGAGGGCAGACTGGGGCTGGGTGGTGCTTCCTCTCCACCCCCATGGGGGCTGACCCAGGCCCCGCTGTGCCCCCCCCGAAGGTTCTTCTGCACCCCAGTAGGGGAGCACACCCCATAGTTTGGGGACTCTGTACTCGGATGCTGGGTGACAGTATAAAGTGCTGTGCTAGATGCTTTCTTAGACTGGTGCCAGCCTGTAACTTTCAGCAATATTTATAGTGGAAGGAGAGGGAATCACCAGATTAGAGCATGCTTATGGCGTTATGGGAGCCTGTGATGCATGGTGGAACAACAGCCGAACCTATAAAAAGAAGAGGAAAAGGAAAATAGTATGCTTGAAGTAAATCAAATGATGCATGTCACACTCTTGCTTTGATAACTGAGGGCAGTTCACACAACTGATGCTGGGTTGGTGGGTTTTTGTTACTTACATTTGCAAGTCCTCTTTAAATAATTCAGGAAATCAGGGGTGCATGCAAGGGGGGACAAGCAGGGGCACAGGCCTCCTCAATCGGTGGCATAGAACTTATCTGGGGTAGAAAGAGTGAGCTCCTCCAGTCCAGGTCTGTGGGGGTTGGGGTGGGGGGAAAGCCATCTCCTCCAGCTGCAGGGGGCACAGAAAGTGCCCCTCCTAAAGCAGCCAAATTTTTATTCCTGTGCACACCACTGCAGGAAATATAATTGTTCCTACTTGAGGGTGCATTTGAAACAAAGCTTTAGACCAGGCATTTTGTACTGCTTATCCTAGGCCTATGGTTTATTTCAAGCCTAAAATGGTTTCTTCCTCGCACCATGTCCTATCTCACACCTTTAGACTAAGCTGGTGTAGCTGATTTTCAGAATTTGTTTTTATCTTTCTGTCTCATGCTGTGCTAATTTAGCCTCATCTTGGTAAATAAGAAAATGGTTTTCATTGGACAGATTTTGAGCTGAAGTGACTGCAGCTGTCGTCTGGCCTGTGTGCAAACCAATTTTGTTTATTCTTTTTCCTGGCAGGGAGCCTACACCAGAATTGTGTCAGGACTAATCAGCATTAAACCAATGTCAGGATAGCTGCAGAAAGCTGCCCTGCAGCAAGACAATAGCAACAAGGCTTTTCAGAAAGGATTAGTATGAACACTGCCTCGGCTGCAGCTGTGTAAAATCTCTGAAGTATTTCACTCATGACTCATTGTTAGGGATCCCTAGCTTGCCACAGAAATGTGGCTACATAGTGGCTAATACACTAAGAATTCCAGCATGATTTATGAAAGGAGATCGGAGGGGATGAGAGAAATGCTGCAAGGCTCATAAAATACAGAGCTACTATTTTGAAACTTGGAGCACTGGGTTTTTTCCTCTTGGGGAGGGACATCAGTTCCTGGTGTCTGACCAAGGGATGTTACTTGTAATGATTATGCTAATCTTGTACTGGGTAGAAATGCCAACCAGCTTGTATCAAAAGCTTTGACTCAAAGGTTCTGCTGTCACTCCTGAACTACTTGGATCTTGCTCTACTAGTTGAGTTACTAAAACACACTTGGGCTTCTCCCTGACTTTGGTTGGCGGGGAGGGTTGCTTTAATAAGGGCCAAATTTACAAGAGCCCAGGTCCCATTTTAGGCAGAAAAATGGGTGACCAAACTGTCAAAAGCAAAAGGCATATAAACAAAGAGTAACTTTTTCAGTTACTTCTGCTGGGTCAAGTTCCAGTTCAGAGTGAAAAGAGACAGTCTCGAGAGTGATTGATTGTTTCAGCAGCCTATTTCTCAAGGCCTCTCAATCAAAAGTTAGCTTTAGTGAATCTGTCTCCACTATGCAGAAGGCTACAGGCATGGCTCATTCTGGACCCTGACTCCTATTGCAGATGGATAGCACCTGACACTAAGACTTTCCTTCTCCCCACACAGAACAAGTTCTTTACAAGGCCTGAACTGCAAAGTGAAAATGGTAGATCCAGTACAGGATATAGACTTCTTTCCAGTGGCTTCTTGTGCTGGCAAAGTCCCTTCCCACTAGAGTAAATAATTGCACACTTCCCTTGGCCCCTGTGGCACTGGGTACTTGTGTGAGAGTAGTGGTTTTTTTAAAAAAAAAAAAAAAAGGGTGGGGGTTGTGGCTAGTTACAGCCCAAATTGGGACCTTCAAGAGTGACATGCCTAATGTGTTGATAGGCTTAGGCCATGTCTATGCTACAGGCTCTACAGTGGCATGACTATGGCACAGTAGCTATGCTGCTGTAGCACCATAGTTCAGACTTCCTGCAGTGACCAAAGGGATTTTTCTGACGACGTAGATAATCTGCCTTCCCTAGTGGCTGTAGCTAGGCTGATGGAAAAATTCTTCCATCAATCTAGCCATCTCTACGTGGGGGGTGGGGTATGAGGTTGACCACTACCGTAGCCACGTTGACGTAACTTTTCAGGCATTCAAGATTACTTTGTGGTGTTATGCATATTCACCTGCAGTATTATGCATATTTATTATGCCCAGGAGCTCCCTGAATTATCCTGAAACTGATGGCAACAGCTGACCATTTACGTAAGGCAGGCATGACCTTGTACCTTAACTGAACAATTAAAAGTTTGAGGATTGTCCCTGTGGGAAGTGCAGGATGCAGTTAAATGGGTACTGGAATTATTTCATTCTTTATCTGGCCTAGTGGTGAACTTGGCTTCAGTCTCCCACCTGGAATTTGTTGAAACAGATTCTGTTACAACAGAGCAGAGAACAGACTCGCTTGTCCCTGGTGAAAGTGGCAAAGATCAGTCACTATGCTGTCATTCCAATCCCAGCAATGCAGTATAGACTGAGGGTTTCACGTGCTGACTGCTGATACCCTGCCTTGGGCTTATATTCTGGGCTCGCTTCCATTCCTCAGTCTCCGTTTTATAATGCTTTGTAGAGTCTATCTATCAAGCATTAGCCAAGCCCTTTTTCATTCCTTTCCCTATTCTAGACTCCATGCTTGGTGATTAGTGGAGACATGCCTGTTTAAAAGGGATCCTTGTGCATAGTGAACACCCATGCCGGTTGGGTGTGTGTGTGGTTCATTTAAGGTGAGGAATGATGCAGGGAATGGGTCCTTTTTTTGTTTGAGGAGAGAGACATATTAATGTCCTACAGGTCAGGGCTGTGAGGAAAGGGCTAGACAACATGATGGTAATATCACCTTAGCTTCTTAGTCGTATATTCTGCCACAGCTTCCGCAGTTACAGGTCCCATTGTCACCAGTGTAAATGAGTCAGTAATGGTTCTCTAATTTGACACACGAATAAAGCTAACTGTGAACATATATCTACTTTTTTTCCTCAGAGGATACAGTGGAAAGTGGAGTAATCTACATATGCTGCTCTAGTTTGTGTTGGGTATCAATTATTCAACACAGAAAGAGAAGGCTCTCCAGGAAAATTTGATCTAATGCTGCTCATCTGTCTTAATTGAATTCCACACTTGGTTTCTTGTATGCGTATACAGCTCACACAGCATCAGTGGAGGAAAAAAAACAAAAAGCATATCTTGGTCCTGTAAAATCTTGTAGTGTAAAAGACTTTCAAGAATTAAAGTGTGCGTGCATGCGTATACCTATATTTTAAAAAGAAGGTGCTGTGGAAAAAGCTTTCTGTCATACTTTTTTTTACTTACAATATTATTAGCATACAGCATTTACATTTTCTTTGCTCTACTAATGTTACTTAATCCTCATTTCCCCCACCCCATTAGGAAGGAAACTAAGTAATAGTTTCCCAGTTTCTCAGAGGGGGAAAACTGTACAGTAGTTCAGTGACTTGCCTGAGGCCATACAATATGCATTGGTAAAGCCAGGTTCAGAATTTGGCAGTTTTGGTATCTTAGTCCCTCAATTAATCCCTTATACTTGTATGGTCTCATTTTAATGTTTCTCAAATTTATATGTTATCACTGTAGCTCAGCCACACCCACTAAGGTTAAGGTTGCAGAAGTTTTTCGGGGAGGCTGTACAGTTTCTTCCCTCTTTCCATTTTATTAGTCACTGGGGCAGATCGTTTTTAGAAGCTATTGGTATTTTTAAATGGATATACTATCTTTAAAATATATTTTAGGCACCATATTTCTGTTAGTCTTACTTTTCAGTCTCTTTGTTCTTTGAATACATTTCTGACACAACGTATTTACTGAACTAGGACTGCGTAGGTTACAGTACTCTGACCCTGATCTGGCTAAAAAAAGCACTATTTCCAAATTATTTAATCAATGGAGGATTAAGGTGGGAGGGAAGGCAGTTGTCTTTAAATGAGCTCACATGTTGTAAGAAATGCTTTTGGTTTGTTAGTTGGATGTGGGGTTGTGATTTTAAGTGCTTTTCAAAGCAAAGACTAAAGGTTTGAAGTAAAACAAAAGCTTTTTAGAGGAAATGTTATTTGGTAAGTGGTTTCTCAGTTGCCTTTTTTTTTTTTTTTTTTTTTTTTTTTTTTTTTTTAAAAAGGCAAATCACCTGAGTTTAATCAATCTCCCTGAACTTTGAGGATATATCTTCAATGCAGAGTTAGGGCAGGTCTGTACTTAAAATGCTGCATCGGTGCAGCTGCATTGCTTAACTGAAGTTGCTCCTAGGCCAATCAGGAGAGTTTCTCTTGTCAGTATAGTTAATCCACCTCCATGAGAGGCAGTAGCTATGTTGATGGGAGAAGCTTTCCCACTGAAATAGCTCTGCCTAAACCAGTGGTTAGGTTGGTGTAACTGTCACTCAGGGATGTGTATTTTCCCACCCCTGAGCGATGTATTTATACTGAGATAATTCTATAATGTAAACCTGGCCTTAGTCTGGGTGATCTGTATCTGGGCCTGAGCATCCAGGTTAGCCTAGTCCAGGTCTGAGTGGCCACCCTGTCAAGCACTACCAGGGTTGACTGTGTCGTCACTGGTGCCAAACTCACCTGTTTGTGATGCTATGACTTCTGGGGGCACATCCCTGTTACATTCACAGTGCACACAGAGAAACTAAACTAAAATCATAAATATTCTTGCTAGATGGTTGGAACATAAACACTGCTTTTATTTCTTTGAATTCAGAACAAAAGCACATAAGTAGAGATGCAGCCAGAATTTTTCTAAGGAGGGTGCCCAAGTTATCTGCCAAGTAGCAGAGGCACATGTATGTCCTCACTGAGTTGCCATTGCTCCTTTTGGAGCCGGCCCGGAAGCAGAAGAGGAGAAGGAGGCAACATGAGAAGATGGTGGCCTGGGTTTCTGGGAAGTGGAGAGCCAGGTCTGGGGTGGTACTGAGGTCTGGAACCCTAGGAGGAGCTGCTGCCACCACTCTAGGTCATGCTGGTTGCTGACAGGCTCCAGCTTCAAACTCCACTTCTTTCCCCATCTCAAAGGACTGGCCCTGGGTGAGAGAGAGTGGCTGGGACAACTCTTCTCTCCCCTCCCCTGTCCTCCCCCTGGAGACACCTGTAGTCTATGGCCAGGGGGTTTGTAATGGTGGTGGGGCTGGCCCCCCTCTTCTTGTGCCCCTGCACACAAGAATAACAAAACAGATAAAGACAACAGGCTGCTCCCTAAGGCAGCAAGGCACAATTCACCCCCCCCCCCTTTTCCATTCTCATCACCCACTTTACTACAGAGGCCCTAACAACATGACTGCAACCATGACTAGGAACCTCTTCTTCTCTCCTGACCCCACCATACACCGAGTGGTTAGCTTGCAATTTCAATACAGTCCTCAGCAACTCTTAATTCCATGGTGTTTTATGCTTCAGTAAACAGCTGCTCCGTGATTCTTTCCCAGTGAATTGTGGGAGCACTCCTCCATTCTGCTCACATGGAGGGAATTGTGGGGAGGCATTGGAGGACTGTTGACACTTGAGAGAGTTATTCTGCCCCCTCACTATGAAATTGGCAGGTTATCAGCCTGAGGGAAAGCAGCAGCCAGGCTCTAACCAACACCATGCTGTGGCAACTAGCCTGGGTTGGAAGCACTACTTCACTTAGGATAGAGAGAGGTTCTTGTGTGTGCACATACCATGACCTTATAAAGGGCAAAGCTGCAAGAGTATGTGTCCTAGTCTCCTTATTGTTTGGTTACCAAGCACCAGTGGCAATGGCAGAGAGTGGGATGGCATATTAATTTAGGAAATCAGATTACTGAAATTAAGCAACTCAGGTTGTTCCTCTACAAAAAGTAGTGATGAATGGAAAATCCAGCATTTTGGGGGTTAAAATGTACATATACAGTTCTTGGTTCTTAACTGGTGGGAGGATTGTGAATTTAAAGCCTAAAAGGGAACACTCCTTCTAGCTCTTAACAAGCAACCTCGTTCAAAATGTTTTTAAAAATGTTTTACTCCGAAGCATAACTCTTTTTGGTTCAGAAGTAATAGTTTAGAATTTAGAGATCTAAAGCTATCAAGCCTCTTGAATTTTGTAGCTACAAGTCTTCACTTATGTAAGGGCTCAGATTTCTTCAGTATCATATGCACATGTATATCCTTTTTGATTTTGAAGTGGGAATTCAACTCCTGGTATGCACTCTCCCAAATTTGTAAAGGCGTCTGACAATAGCCTGCTCTCATGATGTTTTTCCATTTATCTGAGTAGCCCGTGGTATCTTACTCTGTAACAATTTACGGTAAGCTGATGTTTAGTGTGTCCCCTTGCAGTCTTTTTGCCAAAGCTGTTAGCCACCAAATAAGGGATGGACTTGTTCTCCATATCTTTCAGTCCTTTTGTCAGCTAGCCAGTTTGACTGCTTGTTTGTCTTAAATACAACAGTGGAGTTGCGGATCTCAATAATCACACAGCTGTGTGTCTGTTACAGTTGCTGTCACTGACAAATGTTTGTCTGAGATTTGCCTTTGATGTGTCTTTAAAAAAAACAAAAGGGGAAATCCCTGTGTAAGTATCTATATACAGAGTATATTCACTTCCTCTTTTTACAATTTAGAAACCTACGCAGGTGTTTGCCATTTTTCCCTTTTGTGTTGAGGTAAGCTGATGTATATTGGGGACCTTTTGGTTCCTTTGTATATTGCAGAATAATGAATAATACAACACCAAAAAAAAATGTTAATGACGTACTGTTTCTCTGCCGAGTGTTGTTATAAATTAGAAGCCAATTGGTTGTAGAAGCACCTTTACTTTGCTTAATGTCTTCTCTTACGACTTTCAAAAGCTTGAAGAATCTTGATTAAGTGGCAAGGGTAATTTCCTTGACTCATGGAAATGTTCTATTACAGTGACTGTCTTTTTGGAGGGATGTGTGTGTTTACATGTGCATGTAAGATATCCTACAAAAGTGGAAATGAACTAATTTCTGAGAAGGAGTACAAAAGAATAACACAAATATGTAGGACCAAAATCAAAAGGGTAAGGCACAAAATGAGTTACATCTAGCTTAAAGACACAAAAGGCAATAACAAAAGGTTCTTCAAATACATTAGGAGCAAGAGAAAGACAAAAGAAAGTGTAGCCTCTCTACTCAGGGGGGAAAGAAAGCTAATAACTGCTGACCTCAAGAAGACTGAGGTGCTAATGTTTGTTCTGCTCCAGTCTTCACTGAAAAGATTAATAGTGACTAGGTACTCAACATAAGTAATATTAATAACAAGAGAGAAGGAATGCAAGCCAAAATAGGGAAAGAGCAGGTTAAAGAATATTCAGATAAGTCAGATGTAATCAAGTCGGCAGGGTCTGATGAAATTCATCCTAGGGTACTTAAAGAACTAGTGGAAGCAATCTCAGAACTATTAGCAATTATCTTTGAGAACTCCTGGAGGATGAGTAGAACTAGAGAAAGACAAAGATAGTACCTGCCTTTAAAAAGGGGAACAAAGACAACCTGGGGAATTACAGACCAGTCAGCCTAACTTGGATTCCTGGATAGATACTCAAACGAAGTAGGTTGCTTACAAATAGATTGTTTAATAGAGGATAATAGAGTTGTAAGTAATGTCCAGAATGGATTAGTCAAGAACAAATAGTCCCTTTCAGCTTTAAAGTCTACGAGTCTATCATGATTATATAGTGTGACCTCATGCACATTGCAGGACACAGAACCTCACCCACCCACTCCTTAATAGGCCCATAACCTATTAAAGGTACAGAGAATCCACCATTTACTCTAGTTCAAATGAGCAAGTGACCTGTACCCCACGCTACAGAGAAAGGTGAAAGTCCCCCGGGTCTCTGCCAGTTTGACCTGGGGGAAAATTCCTTCCTGACCCCCCAAATATAGCGATCAGTTAGACCCTGAGCACATGGACAAGACCTATCAGCCAGACACCTGGGAAAGAATTCTCTGTAGTAACTTGGAGCCCTCCCCATCCAGTGACCCATCTTTTATGAGGTCTTCACTGCTTACCAATACCAAATTTAAAATAGGATAACCTCTTGTTGAGTTGGTGACTATTTGGTGAAGAAATCGGTCAGCTCTCAGATCCAGAAATATCTGAGCCCTGCATTATTAGTAGCACTTTTTCTTCAGTCTATATCTAAGAAATGAGTCTCCCATAATCACACAATGCCCAGTATTATTATTTAGGGTATTATCTCTAGCAGACCCCAAGCACTATCCCAGTGCAGCCTCTGTTACCTGTCCTCCCCAAAGTAATTTTGACCCAAATAGAGTCCATTTTACCCATTCCATCACTTCTCCTTTCTTTACAGTGTACCTCATCATTAATATACAATACTACTCCACCATCTTTGTACCAACTTTCCTCTTGTTGTCCATCTTCCTACCCTCTGTTGTTGTTTTCTACATTGTTGTATCCTCTTTTACTTATTTTCCTCCTGCTCAATATTAGAAGCAGGAATGGAGACTACATGAGCATCTTCCAACTGTTTCCCTGCATTCTTAGTTTAAAGCTCTTTTAATCAGTTGGGCCATCCTCTACCCAAAAAGTCCTATTCGCTTCTCTCCTCCCTAATCAGATGGAGTCCATCCAGTGAGAACAGTCCTCTGTCAGTGAAAGCCTCCCAGTGATCAAACATCCCAAAGTCCTCCAAACATCCAAAGCACCATTGCCTGAACCATTAGTTGATCATCATAATCTGGTGTTGCCTTTGCTCTCCCCTTCTAGGGACAGGTAGAATCCCATTGAAGATCACCTGAGCCTCATTTCTTTAAGCATCTTTCCCCACCTGGCGTAGTCTTCCTTGATGTGTCCCAGAAAGAATCTAGCAGTATCACTTGTTCTCACATGAAAGGCAATCAGTGGATTCTTTCCTGCTCCCATTGGGATCCTCTTCAGCCTCCGTTCCACATCCTGTATTTTAGCTCCCGGCAGACAGGATACTTCTATTCTCTGGATTGACTCTGGTGACAGGCCTGTCTTTTTTTCTTAGGAGGAAGTCCCCAGTCACACAGACCTGCCTCTTCCTGGTGTTGATGCAATTTTCCAGCCTTTTGCCTCCTGTACTTTTGTTCTCACATGCAATCCTCTGTGAATCATCCTCTATCCTGCTGGGGGTCTGACTTTGGCTATCTCCTTTGTCTCTTCCCCTCCTCTTGCAGGAGTAGCTACACTTTTTTTCCTTGCACTGTCACCTTCTGCCTGCCTCTTCTTCATTTTCCAACTTGGAGAACCTGTTCCTCAGCTCTATTTGCCTTTCACTAGCTGGTCTTTTCCTCTGCCTTGTTCTTGTATTCACATGCTTCTGCTTGCCACTTCCTTCGTCTAGCAGTCTACCCTCACAGTTCTTTGGTCCAGCATGCATCTGTAAAGTCTTGCAGTTTCCCTTCAGCCTACTCTCTCCTTCCCTCCATCATCCACTCAAAGCCCTTTTGAAACTTTCTCATTGTTTCTAGCTGCGTCACCAAACATGGGATCTTCTCTTCCCATCAGATCTATCAGGTGGCACTTCACACAAACATGGCACCTTTCAGATGCCCTCTCTAGAATAACATACTTCCTGCAGCTTCCACATCAAATCATCTTCATTGTCTCTTCCGTGACTTGGGTCACTGCTGCCTCTGTAGCTGTCTTGGCCTTCCCTCTTAACCACCCCTGCTCCATTTTCAGCTCTGTTTGCTGATTCCTGTGCTGCTAGTTGGCTGCCTTTATCGGCCTGCTGATTAGGGAATCCCTGCCGTCTAATCAAGGTTCAGCTGTGATCAAAATCTGCTTCTGTCACAACACGCTGCCCCCATCACACTGTGCAAACTGAAAACAAACCAGCAAACACACTCTCAATAACTCACTCGCTGCCCCTGAAGAACAGGGACTTCCCTCCCTTCTTTTGCAACGGATTTCTGTTCAGACTTCCCTGTGTTCATTTTTGTGTGTGTGTTTATAATAATAAATTGAAGGAGAGTGCGAGGGATGCAAACTGGAGAGAGGAGCCTCTCCCCTCCCCCCCCCTTTTGCCCCCCTCCACTCCCAGCCGCGGGATGTGTGCATATGTTACACACCTAAATACGGGGGTGGGGGGAGGGAGGGGCTGGTTTCATTTGTTCCTCTCCCTAGTGTATGCCCCTCAGTTCCCCTTGGTTCTTTGCAGAAATACGGGGTATTTGTGTAGCTGCTACCGTCAACTCACTTGTCAGCCAGCAGTGGCCCTCTGTTCCCAGCAGGAGCTGTTGCTGGTTCTCTGAAATCCAGGGTCTAAATGTGCGCCAGAAACACATACACAGTTGCTAGGGGAAAATGCTTTCCTTAGCTACTAAACCTTGGAGCTCAGTGGGGCATTGCAAGGTCTCCTGTAGCTGGGCTTTGCCAAGGTAAAGGCCTGTCTGACATGGTGCAGGTCTTTGCATGGGCCGTAGGAAACTCAATCTGTTGTTTTTTCCTAGTAGCCAGCCTTTTAAGAGGGCTTCTATTGCACCTGACTAGGCATCGCCTTCTCAGATTTACAGTAGATTGTGATAGTTGGTTCAGCTTTGACTACCAAGCTCTTTTATGTAGAAATGCTGGCCAAGACTTTCAAATGACTAGTGATTTTCAGTGATTCAGTTTTAGGGTGTCCAATTTGAAACTTCAAGAGGCTTGATTTTTCAAGGTACAAGTACTTCCTCTCCCTCTCTTGCCCATGCCGGTCAGAGAGTCAATATAAAGAATGATAGGTACTAACGAGAAATTTAAGTATCTGGTCTTTGTTAACATGCTGCACATTTTCTTCCAAATATGTTTATATCCTTATGATATGATAAAGAAGCTGCTGAATGCTGTACCAATCCATCATACTGAAAATGTATTTCATGCTGTATAAAGAAGGGTTGGAAAAATGTCCGTCTTCTGTTGAGTAGTGAATCTGATAGCTAAGGGCCAGATTTTGATACCCCTCACTCCTGCTCTTTGATATCTGTTCTCCAATACACTTCAGTGGGACTTCACATGGTGAAAGGCGTGCCGTTCAATGACAAGTAATTGTATCAGAATCTGCTCCTGAGTTTGTGTACGTTTAGGCTAGAGAGACATGAACAGGAGGTTGGGCTAAATGTGGATTAAAGATGGGCATGGACTAAGGAAAACACTGAAGAACAAGTTTAAATGCCATTGGTAAAATCAGAGTGCTTTTCTAAAGTGGAGCCTAAAACAACAATCAGCATCTCTTTTGTGGACTTATCAAATATGTAAAGAATGTGATGCTAAATCCTTTATAGTACAATATGCAACTACTTAAAAATAGAGTGGGATGCTGAAAGATGTCAGGAGAATGTATTCAATGAAGCTTAAGTTATAAATTCACTTAAATCTATCACTCAAACTCTGCTTTTCAAGCTAGTACAGATTCTTCTCTTTTTGTTTCAAGGATTCAAAATGCTCATTAGCTTAAGCACAGGAGAACTACAAAGAATAAATGAGCAGAACTTTTTTTGTTGCTGGTTGTTGACTAGGACAGACTGAAGACCTGTGTCTAGATGCTGCCTGTAAGTAATGGGAAGCTGTGGATTTGGAATCCCATACTTGGAAAGCTGTTTCCTGGAACAGAAATCCAACTTGGCAGCAAAAGGGAAATATCTTAGAACTCCATGCGTTTGTTGCAGAGAAAAATGGATGCCTGAGACTAAGATAATGACTGTTCCCCATATCTAGAATAGTGAAAAGCCCAGTTTTACACCGGTTATAATACTACTTCCTGCTGACTAATCTAAGCCTTTTGGATAAACTGTCCCTGGAATACATTCATGTAACAGTGCTGTACTCTTCAGCAATGAAGCTGAATAAGGGGAAATATTTAAAATATATATTCTGCAGCTAGCTGTCCAAATGTAATAGTTAATCTATATTAAAACGATTTTACATAGAGTGGAAGTTCTTAATTCACTGGACATATTATGAATGATTTAAACCATATATAATAATCTTTATTACCTGATTGCAAAGATCAAATATATATATCTAAAACCATATAAGCCACAGTATTTTTGGTGACATGGAGTTCACTCAGATTATTGAGCAGTTTAAATAGATTTGATCTATTTCACATATGTTTTCTGATGTAGTAAGAAGTCTTTGTTGATCTGTTGGCATCTGGGAGTGTAGCTATATTAAGAAACTGACACTGTTGATATTGTATAATGTTACTCTGCTGACAGATAGTGGTTATATTTTAATCAGGTCAAAAAGAGTGGGTGATGGGTAAACCGAATTGCTTGGGTCAGATTTCTTAGCCATTTTTTTTTTTTACCCTTAGAACTATAGAACATTTACTTTTAACAAAAACTGTGCTGTTTTTAAAAGGATTTTAAAAAAATGTTAGGTTTTGTTACGATGGTGGTAAACTATAGGTTCATACCTTAATCTTTTCTGTTTAATGTATATTGACAGTTACTATACAGTGTTGTTTTCTAGCTGCACACTTATTTCTCTATTATTAGTAGCCCTCTGAGATTTATGTCTTAGTACAGGGAATTGCATAATTTGTGTAGTTGCTTAACCATATGGTTATATAACTCTCTCTAGTTATACACTCCAGTATAAATGTATCCACAGCACATCAGGCTGTCCCAATGTATTACCATTGCCCATGTTATCCTATGTAATTCCATTCTTCTTGCTATCTGCTCCAACTGAGGATAAGGCAGGCTCAACTACCAAGATGTTTAAATATGGCTAATTTCCTTATGCACACAGGGTATGATTTTTAACAGTGCTTAAGTGGGAAGTTTTGATGGTGGCAACCAATCAATGTAGATACTTGTAGAGTTACTGTGGTTATTAGTGAATAGTGATTACACTTCTTTGATTAACCAAGAGAGCTTGCAGCACTGGGAATTTCATAACTGAGAGCTGAGTGCAGTTATGTGTCTACTTGGACAGCCTCCTTGTGCACTTACTGAAGAGACCATTCTTTTCCAGAGTAACCCAGTTTTTGGAAGAAGCCTTTTTCCCCCAGATAGAATCTACTGCCACTAAAGAAGGGAAACTGGTGGGTGCATGGACCATGCACTTTTTCATAGCTGGTGGTCTCATTTAATTTTTTTCTTCCTGTCTGACCCTAGGAAATCCACAGGGAGCAGTTTATTTCTTAAGTCCCCTATTTAATAATTAGATTCTAAAGGAATTTTTAAAAATTATTTTTTAGGTGGCTCAAAACATGGGACTGAAATTATTTAAAGTTTCTGGAGAAGAAAGCCATTGCTTTGCAGGTTGAAAGAGTAACCAATATGCTATAACTGATGGAGAGAATTAGAGCCCAATGCGTCACTGTCAACCAAAGGAACAAGACGTTTTCTCCTAAAAACCCGAAATTCCATTATAGATCTCTTTGTTAAAATTACTTCTCTCAGTCATTTGCGGCGAAATGTCTTTAAAAGTGATAGACATTAGAAGAAGTGGTCATTCATGGGTTCGCTAAGTTCCTGGTGCCATAGACAATTGACTAACAAGGAAGGGCAGTAGTGCAAATCTATTTTAATTCACTTTTTGGAGCCAGTTGAATTGTCTGGTAATTCAGTGCCATAATGAAAATTCATATTTCGGTTTTGTAGATTTGAGTTGCAGTTCATTTATCTCGTGCCCTAGCACATCATAATCTGTGTGCTCATCTGATTGTATTTCTGGAGTTGCGTATTTTTTACCTGGGGTAGGCTACTTTTTCTTTAAAGATTTTGCAAATATTTTTCTATGGAAGGGTAACAAAACATCTGCTGGGAGAGAGAACACTTCAATTAGACAGGTTGTAACTGAACTTTCAAATAATTCAATGTATGCCAGTGTCCATTGGATACCTGAGGTGGAAAGAGGTTGAGTGCTTCTTCTTTTAGCTCATAAACTGTATGATCAATGTTCAAAATCACCATTGCAAATTGTGCCATAAATCTGAAATTTATTTCTCTAAATCCTCGCTAGTTAGAGGCACTTATTAAAAACTGCTGTATTAGAAGACTTAGATGATAAATAAGAACAATTTTTAGTGCCCGTTCTTACTGATGGAAGACACTACATAGTATTGGGACTGTAGCAAGATTGCCAATGTAACGTATTTAAGTGAGGCTATCCGTTCAGTATGATCCCTGTCATATGATTGCTTTTTCTAAAATTTGCCAGGGGCTTTGTTCAAGTATTAGTCTCTTCCTTTAGAAGTTACCGTATCATTTCATTATAAACTTTGTATTAACTCTTCTGTTGCTAATCTTGACAAGTCTTCACCTCTCTGTTAATGTGTTTACCAGCTACACGCTAACATAGGAATATATATTTTAGTATTCAGTACCATGTGCTTTGCTCTTTGGCAGCAGTGGGGAAAGAGAAGGGCTGGGAAGGAATGTCTTCTTCTACTTCACGTTTTTCTGAGTTTTGTGTATCTTTTTGTTTGTTCATACATGCTTTTTGTTTCTGTTATGTTATATAGTCTTATACCAGTGGCTAGAAGCAGATCTCCATGGCAAGAGCTCAGATACTGCAAACAAAACCTCAGGTAAACAGGGGGGTTAAAAACCAAAACTCCAGGCCCTCTGTGCCTTTTTTTTTCATATTCTCCAACTTTTAACTTCCCTTGAATCAACTCAAATTAAGGATCAGAATTAAATATTGCACGTTTAATCTACAACTTAATTTGAATCAATATCTATTAAATTTTATTCTTTCTTTCTTCAAAGCTCTCTTGGCAGATATGCTTCTTTCTTAGAAGAAAAACTTAATTTTCCCTAAAGTCTAGTGATTGGAAAGTCCTTCCATGTCTGCTTAGTGACCAAATCTAAACACTTTTATGTGAAGTTACTATATCAATGGATACATTCTCACAAACTTCAGCTGTACCTAATATGCAGGTATAAAGCTATATTTTCAGGTGCTGTCTAGGTTCCCTCCAATTCCTGCTACAGAAGCTTATATGGGGTTTTTTAGATCTACATTGAAAAATGTGCCTCATTGGATTGCAGGAAATAGCATATTTGAGGTTAACAATTAAAAACTCTCCAGGCGGATTGATAGGGCATCTGACTCTCCAAAGAGTCTCTGATTTGCTTGTACTCACTTAAATCTAATGTTCACAT
The DNA here is from genome assembly GCF_026122565.2 of Emydura macquarii macquarii. Lineage (NCBI taxonomy): Eukaryota > Metazoa > Chordata > Testudines > Chelidae > Emydura > Emydura macquarii. The sequence continues at coordinate 7,777,192 of NW_027133667.1, forward strand.
ATTTCTATTGAACATTGGAGGGCATATGTTGCACTGGATATTCAACTGCACCTACACACACATTCATTGTATATTTTAAATTTTATTTTTCATCTGCTGTGGCCCCATCTAGAACAACTACAAAGCAATAGCCTCATGGTAACAAGAGTATGTGGTGGAAAAGGTGTGTGAGTATTCTTCCTGAATATTGCATGGTTTATAGCATGTCCCTAGATATACTGCTAAGAGGCTATGCACTGCTGTTTTCCAACTACATCCACTCATTTCTGAAACCCAGCAGTTAACAGCACAGTTGGTTCTTTTTCAACCATTACTCTTCCCTGCTCCCTCCCTCTGTTAGACACTCTGTGCACTTACATCTCATGTAATGTGATACAATTGTCCAGTAGATTTTGGTTCTAAAGTTAGTGTACTGGGAGATAGCAGGATCATTAGGAAAATGCTGCACCAATTTAATTAGAAATGACAGCTAACAAAAAAGGTTGTCAGCATGGTGTGCAGTACTGTAGCTCTCTCTCTAAAGGAGTTAGAAGATGTTTTTATTTCAGTAGTCACGTTTCAGAATTTGTAATCAACTACACATAGTTAAAATTCCTCAGGCAACAGGGTGTGGGATGAGAGGGCTTTGCCAGTTTAATATTCATCTGTGCATGCCCTCTCTAGCTATGGTATCTACTATTGAAATGTGTATGTTTAAAATCTCAGGATGTCTAATTTTAGTTTCTGAGCAGTCAGTCCAGAAATGAGACTAATCATGGATGAATGTCTAAGAACTTTTGAGCATTTACCCAAGTAATTTTATCTTGCACTCTAAATGGACAATAATACTTCTTCATGTAACAGCTTCATGGAGTCTACTTAACATTCTAAAATTAGCACAGTTTCACTTTATTTAGCAGAAGTGTTCCTCACCTAGCCCACTCACTTGTAAATCTGAATTAAACGACATTTAGCAGAAATTTTTAAAAATTTAATTAGCATTTTAAGCTAAAATTTGCAGCATTATAATTTCATTATAAGTATCACTAAGTATAATTAAGTATCCATTTACGGTAGGACTTAATCTGACCTATTATCATTGATTAAAATATGAGAGATATAAATATTACTCTGACTTACTAACCAAGTAGTTCAAGAGCTTAATTTAGAGACAGCTTGCTAACCTTACACTGAATAGCGCCTTAGTCTGTGAGTTTGAAGTAAATGGAATCTGTGTTTGAATACCATGCAAGTAATAGCATCAGTGTCTGGCCCCTAGTGATCAGCAGCTGGATTCCATTTTACAAGTGAAGTCAGATTCAAATATAGTGCATTCTGCTAATTATAGTTTGGAATCTCAGAAGCTAACTTCTCTAAAATTTGCATACTAATTAGATTAAATCATCATTCACTTAGTGCCTGAAAATACTGTCAAGTTAAGATCTCTCTCCATTCTGGATGTGACTCAGCAGCTGAATTCGCCAGTTGTGGGAGTTCATATCCTAAAGAGCATTTGCATTTGGGTGCTGATCCCTTTATGTTTGCCAAGAAGGTTCTGCCTACTGTGACTTACCTTCCCGTTTTCTTTCCAGAGTGGATTTGGTTAGACTGTCTTTCTGATTCTGTCATAACATTTTGGTGGGAGTCCTTTCTGGGTGATGACATTTCACCCTCACGATGAAGAGCTCTTTTAGAAGGCACAACCCCAGACATGCTTCTGCTGTGCCTTTCTCAGCTTAATTGAAGTTACTTATAAATTTCCTTATTACATGTTCACAATCTCTGGCGCTCCAGAACAGCCTTTTGCGGAGGGTGCGATGTTCTACGCTCTGTCTTGCAATTGATCAATCCATGAAAATGATTTTGGTGTGGCTTCTTGGCTGCTTCCTTCTGTCTTCCAATTGCTGGCAAGGAAAACTGTGTGGTTTTTTTGGTTTTGTTTTAAATAATGCTATTCTAATAAATTGTAAGCCCTGCAGACTTTCTGTAAAGGTAAGTTATCCGTGCCATCCATCTTCCTAGGTCATATGGCCTAAATGTCTTCAGTTTTCTAGTGTGGCTCTCTCTGGCTTAAGTGCTGAATGTTGCAGTTTTGGACTCAGGCAATGCTGCTGTAAGCATTGGCCAAAAGAGGGTTTGATAGTGAAGCTAGGTCTCTGTACAATTGACCCATCTTTTATTGGATAAAGACCAGAGCTCAGATCTCTCTAGTAGAGAGTGCCTGAGGGAAATTAATACTACACTACATTCTGTATTTGTCAGATGCCTTTAAGTAAGTAAATAGACACCTGTGAAATGCTTTGATAAACTTAGATATAAGGTGCTTCAGAAGTGCTGTGTGTTGCTCTTTGCTCCGGGACTGGCAAATGTCAACGTATCAATGGTTACTTACCGTGAACTTCTCAGCTACAGAATTTGGAGGTATGTAGCTTCTAGCGCAGAGTGGATCTTCTAGAAATAGATTCAGCTCTGGCTGTGTTAATGAAATGGTTAGCCATGCCTTTTCTTGTATGTGACAGATTCAATAGACTTAGCAGCAGGATGCTTTTGAGTTACTACTCAGAATCCAAGGAATGTGGTTCTGCAAGATTCAGTGGAGATTAAAGCCTTCAGTTCCTGTAGCAGGGATCCGGGAAACACTGTTGCAGTGCAGAGGATGGGCTGAAACTGGTCAATATCAGAAAGGACCATTTTGAGGAAAAAGCAATACTGGCTGTGTCCATAACTTGTATGTTTGAGCATCTGTTTCATGTGGCTTCTGTTTTCACATATTTTGCTGCCCATCTTCTAAAGGCTTGCTCAGCCATGTGGGTCAAGAGTCTCTAATTCATTCTGTTTATGGCTAATTTCCTTCATAAAAATGTTTTATACTTGATCTCTACTACAGGAAACACTCTATTAAATGTTAAATGAGTATTTCAGAAGATACAGGGACTGACCTTCAAAGGTGCTGAAGACCCATAGTTCCCATTTTAGCTCAGTGGAGTCAGTGGAAACTGTAGGTGTCCAGTACCTCTGAAAATCAGGTCCAAAGGTTTTTGTATTAAATTAGCATCATAATATGGCCTGTATCTTCTGAACTGGGATTTCCAAATCATTCAGTATGTTCCAGGAATGAAATGTAGATGCCTTGATTGTAAGTTAGTGTGACCACATACTTAATACAACTAAACAAGCTTCTATATATTCAGAAGTTGGTTCCTCCCAGGTGTTACTGCTATTTGTGAGCCCAAAAGTCTCTCTCAGCTGGAATTTAATGCAACAGGAAGCTGCAAAACACAGCTGCTAGTGGAAAACTGCAATGCCTCTGTTCTCCAGCTGCCCTAACTAACAAGATGACCCAATAATGGCAGTGGACCCTCTCCTTTCAATTGACAGAGGAGCGAAATACTGAACACCCATTCCTTACCAGTAAAAGGAAAGCTGTAATACAAGATTTGCACAAATTAGGATTGAACTCAAGTTCACGAACAGCTCCTGTGACTCCCTGATCCCTGGATTAGTTATTCTGCAAGTGATGTTTTCCCTGCGGTTCTTTTCTGTTTCTGAATGGAGACCTTTTCCCATGGGTTACTTTTTCTAAACTTTTCTCCCAGTTTTCACTCCCTGTTTAGTCTCTATAAAATGAAGCCACATGACTGGATGCAGCACCACCTCTGCTGGAGGTATTTAGTGCATTGGACAGATGGGATGAAGGGACCTGGAGTGGCTACAGATGTAAAACTTTTACATTTTTCATTCTCAAGTAGTTACTGTCAAATGTACGATTAAATCTTGGAGAGATTAGGACTCCAGCATACAATAATCTCCTGTTGGCAACCCCTCTTAGCTTGTTGTTACCTGCAGACTTTATAAGCATACTTTCTACCCATTAGCCAAGTCATTTAATGAAAATATTGAATAGCACCATACCCATGACTCAGCCTCGCAGAATACTACTATATGCACCCTCCCAGTTTGACGTTGAACCATTGATAACTATTCTTTAAGCACATTTTTCAACCAGTTGTGCCACCCGCCTTATAGTAATTTGATCTAGACCACATTTCCATAGCTCCCTTATGAGAATGTCATGTGGAACTTTGAAAATAAGGTACCACAATATGGATTTAGGAGCTCAACGCTGTAGGCTTTTAGCTTTTAAAATCTTCACAAGCTATTACTAAAAATGAGGAACATTTTGTAAGAATTGAAAATGTTTTTATCTGGGAAATCTCGATCGTTTTCTGAATTAAACAATCAATAAACAAATTATCGGACTGCTGGTCTGTTAAACATACTTACTTAATGAATTAGTCTTTTGAGTCAAAAAGTAAGGGGTTTGTGGCATTAGACCCTTTGACCTGATGTCAAGAGTTGGAGACCACTGTAGTGGTACTGTAATTCATAGAGCTAAACAAATCTCATTTATATGGAATTTTGTTGCTTACACAATAGCTTTCCCTGATGCTCTGCTATAACTCCATTGACAATTGTAGCTTGAGGCACTTATTTTATTTGTTGGCTGTTCATTTGGCGAGATTTTACTAATTTACTAGCGGTTTAACTTCAGTCTTGGTAGTCATACATAGGGAAACTATGGCAAAATCTGTCTGTGAAGTTTGACACACAGATAATAAAGGTTTGATCTTTGTGTGTGACTTGTGTGATGGTAGGAAAAATCCTCCTAATCGATCCCTGAATAATTTTTTTCAGTACCCTGGAAGTGCACACACTTTTGTCAATTAGAAGAGGAACTCAAGTGAAATTGTTCTTTTAGTTCTTTAGTAACAGCTAACAGGTCTTATTAAAACAGCTGTAAGGATTGTAGGTTTAATTGTCTTGAGATTTTTCTTCAGTGAACTCAAGTAGTAATTCTAAAAACTCTCTAACACAAGGTGAATTCAAGGCAATAAAAACTAAGTTATGTATTATGTTTGCATGTTCTCTTTTTTTTCCTTGTAATACAAGGCTTGATCCAAGGTAATGAAGGTAAGGTGTTAGTCTCCCATTCACAATCCCACTTCTGCTTCTCTTTTAAGGAAGTGAACCTATTAAAGTGAAAATGCACTGTACTTTTTCCATAACTGTGACATTTTCCATAACTGTGACATTTATCATTTGTGACAAGCTATTGCTTCCTAATGTTTTACAGGAGAGAATTTTGACCAGAGCCCCTTAAGAAGAACTTTCAAGTCCAAAGTTCTGGCACACTATCCTCAGAATATAGAGTGGAACCCTTTTGATCAAGATGCAGTAAACATGGTATGTATGCTAACTCTTTCTTCACAACCTCTTTGTTTCTTGATGACTATATTTAACTCTAGAACAGCCCTCTCCTTTATTAGAACAGCGCTGATCCTGTGGAGAATAGGAAAGTCATGGAATCATAAAATTTGGAAGCCAAAACCAAGTAAGGATAATAGGAACCTGCCAGAGTTTGTGCTCCTTCAGTGTAAACGTATAATAAATAATGCTGGCCAAGAAATCATTTGAGAAACAACTTGCTAAAGATACAGAAACTAACAGTGAGAATGTTTTACGTACATCAGAAGCAGGAAGCCTGCCAAACAGGCAGTGGGGCCTGTAGATGGAGCACTCAGGGAAATTGAAGAGAAACTAAATGAGATTTGTTTCTTTGTTTTCCATTGGTCTTCACTGCAGAGGATGTGGGGAAGATGCCCCAAAAGAATATCTCTGATGTTGGTAACAAATCTGAAGTACTGTCCCACACTGATGTGTCACCAGAAGAGGTTTAGAACCAATTGATAAATTAAACAGTCATAAGTCACCAGGACACAATAGTATTCTGAGTGTTCTGAAGAAACTCAAATACGAAATTGCAGAATAACTAACGGTGGATCTAATCTGTTGCTGAAACAACCCTCTGTTTCCGGAGACGAGAAAGTGGCTAAAGTAACACCAATTTTTAAAAAGGGCTCCAGAGGCAATCTGGAGACTGGTGAGCCTAACTTCAGTACTGGGCAAATTGGCAGAAATTGTAGTAAAGAACAAAATGATCAGATGCATTAGGTAAACATGATTTGTTGGGGAAGAATCAGCATAGCTTTTGTAAAGGAAAATCATGCCTCATCAGTTCTTTGCAGGGGACAACAAACGTGGACAAGGGTGATCCAGTTAATAGCGTATCTGGATTTTTGGAAAGCTTTTGACAAGCATCTTCACCAAAGGGTCCTAAAGAAAGTAAATAGTCATGGGAAAAGAGGGAAAGTCCTCTTGGATCAGTAATACCTTAAAAGATAGAAAACAAAGGGTAGGAATAAATGGTCAGTTTTCAGAATGGAAAAAATTAAATAGTAGGTTTCTCAAGAATCTGTACTGGAACCAGTGCTGTCCAACATTTGGAAAAGGAAGTAAACAGTCAAGTATCAGTTTGCAGATGATACAAAATTATTGAAAATAGCCAAGTCCAAAGCTGCCTGCAAAGAGTTACAAAGGGATATCACAAAAGTGGGTGACTGAGCAACAAAATGGCAGATGAAACTCAACATGCCCAGGGTGACCCTAAACCTCTGACTGCCAGAAGCCAGGAGGGGAAGACTGGTGAATCACTCTAATTGCCCTGTTCTGCACATTCCCCCTGAAGCTCTGGTATCGGCCACTGTCTGAGACAGGATACTGGGCTAAATGGATCATTGGTCTGACCCAGTATGACAGGTCTTATGTTCTTGTTGATCTACAGTGCTTTAATACTTACATTGGGACTGGATGGGCTCATTAAGTATACAAGTTGAAATGCTGTGGAGGAAGATTTCAAAAATCTATTGAAAATTTCTGTAGAAACGAGTGAAATAGAACTATTGAGAGAGAGAGAGAGAGAGATACTAAGTTAAACTAGTATCCAAGATGATTAATATGTGATGAAACTAGTCTGCCCTACAGTGTAGTGAACTGTCAGAAGGAGACTTCTTCATCCATATTACGTATTAGCAGGAGAAAAAAATCTTAGAGAAATGATTTAACGTAATAAAAATGACTGGCTTTCCAGATGGACTCATGCAAATATTACTTCATTTAAAAAAAAAGTTAAGGAGCAAATTCTTGATAAAGGAGAGAAATATAGTGAAATGGCATATGTCAACCAAGCAGAAGGGAAGAATCCTTCCTAAAACGCTGTAATGTAAGAGTGTTGCAGCCAATAGAATGTGAGAATTCTTAATGGCAACTTTACCACACATGTGAGTATACATTCTCTGTATACATATCTCAAGACTAACTGTTCTGTGGCAAGTTAGAAGCTTCAATGAGAGGAGTTTGATTGCTCTGATTCTTTCCATTGCAAATAGGAAAATAGAACCTCCTAATTCAACACTCAAAGTTCATTTTTTCCTGAGACTACCTGAAAGATTGAGGGATCTTCGGAAATTCCCCAAATAATTTGATACTCCAAGTGTTACCGGGGGTTCTGCCAACCCAAAGCTCATGGTAACGTTACTTTGTGCGAGGTGGTGTCAGGAAATAAGTCAAATGGAGACATAGCCGTCCAACTGATAGATGGACTGGTAGAAACAGCATAACGTAACAGTGCTCTTATTACAAAGCCATGCTTTACCTAGGCTCAAGCACCACCCGAGTGTGCTCTTACTTTGAAGGTATGCTTTTACCTAGGCTCAAGCACAACACGAGAGGGTTCTTACTTTAACGGTATACTTTTACTTAGGCTTAAGCACTTACACACGTCCACAACAAGTTAGTAAAAACACCTCAACCCTTAATTACCGAAGTCTAGGGCAGCTTTCGGGTGGGAACAGTGACTACTTTCCGATTGGCCAGATCTTCCAGCTGTCATTATAGGATCCAAAAAATTCTCTCATCCACCCACTACTACTACTCACTCAATCACTAGAACTGAGTCCAAACAGAGATTCCCCCCGCTATTTATCCTTGTTAGCAGACAATAACACATCAAGGAACAAGAAAAAAAAACTTCAAAAGCTAGACCTAAGGTTACCAGAGTGCTTAATTAGTGAGATTTGTTCTGACAGAATTTGTATATCTTGAGCCTGGGACAAGCATCTCCCACAGGGTGTGCATAAATAAGCTTATTGGTGTTTTCCTGAAACACAGATCCCAGCTCGTCCGCCAGAGAATCAGGGAGGGAGAGCAGGGTCAGGCAAAGGTTGATAAGGGGCTCCCCTCCCCTTCTGGCTTAGTCATGCCAAGGCTGCACAGGCCTGCTGAAAGACCTTTCAATTTTGGCTGCTCTTAGCAACAAGTATGATACGCTATCATGTGTTCCTTGGCCCTTTTACTGGTCTGTTCAAAATCTCCCTCTACACAAGGACCTCTCCGTGATGATCCAGGCTCTGTAAGATGCAATTGGTACAGACTTCATATAAAAATTGGCTTTGATAAGAGCTAGGAGTTTTTGTTTTTATTTGAAGATGCTTTTCCTTCTGTTTTAAAAATATTCACATTCCACTAAAGAAAAAGCAGGTCCATATTTCCTAGCCAAATTCGATTAAATTGCTGACAATCTCTGGCTTCCTTCTGGTTTTCCAGATTTGCCCAGTCCATTTTCTTCTGGAACAAGCAAAGGTATGGTCTTTTTTGGGCAGCAGTATTTTCCCTTAATATAATTGTCTTAATTCCCCGTCAGAAAAATGCAGTCAGGAGGTAAGCAGCTAAAAAATGCTGAATCATCATATGGTTTAAAACAAATAAAATAAAAATCCCAAGACAATTGTTCATGGCCCACTTCAGGAGATAAATCGCCTTCTACAGTTCTTCTAGTTCACTCAAACCTATTTTAGAGCTGAATGTGAATTCTTTTCTTCAAGGGCCTTCCTTTAAGATTTAGACTCTGCTTTGTGATCCATATGGTAAACTGGGTGAATGTATGCTATTGACGTGCAGGGCACTTGCTTGAATATCCCCAGGCATGAAGACCACAGCATGTTTAAGGCTTTTCTTTTTGGATGAGTGCCAGCACTTGGCCCCCCATCCCTTTTGGTTTAACTATGGGGTTCTGCAACTCAGTAGTTCCCAGGTGAGCTCTTCCCTCTTCACCTCATTGCCAGCCTTCCAGTCCTCTCTCCTTTATCTTCTCCTCCCTTTCCTCCAATCCAATTTCAGGCCTAATAATATGTGCAGTCTGTTTGCCTGTGTGTTGCATCTACTGAGTTGAAGTGTTGGCATACTTGTGCTCTAAGGAGTGCAGAAGTTTAATAGGTGTTGATTGTGGGGGAAGATACCCTACTGGAGGATTGCAGGGAGAGAAGTGTGGGCAGGGTCATATAAAGGTAATCTAACCCCACTGTCTGCAGTGCAGAAACCCAGTTTTCAGAATTAGTTTGGAGCAAACTAATTTAGTAAAAGTTAATTATTGAATTTAGTCTCCGTAATATGCATCTCTTAACATGTGAAATAGGGATTTTATTCTTACTTTAACAGAGAAGTTCAATGCAAGTGTAGCAACAGACCCACTATTAACACTTCAATAACAGAAGTACAAAGCTTTTGAATTAATATGTGGCTGCTGTTCAAAACAGCTTGAGCTGCAATTTCATGGTTTATGTAAGGAAAGCATATCAATTGAATTAAATCCTTTTATTGACTCCGGGCCATTTATTACCCTCTGCATTAACTTTTACAGCAACATATAAAAACTGGTCTGGATGTTGCATACGATTGCTAACTGGATGTGAAATCTGGCTTCTAAGCCATTGATCTGAAACCAGTAGCAGCTGAAACCAGTTGTCATCTGTCTGTTCAGTGGTCATTCAATGTGAGCTGATGTTGATTAGGAATGGATGTGGCTACACTTATAAAATTACCCTGTTTACCTGTTCCAACATGAGATGTGATTACTCCTGGTCAAGGTGAGACATTGCAGGGAAGTCTGCATTGTCATTCTATAGTAAGTTCTGTGTTGCGGATAGATACAGATCCTTAACAGCGCACCACGCCAACCCTCTCTAACACCTTTCGCTCTTCTCTTTGAAGGTTCCTTTCCTTTTTTTACACCTTCCAATTTAAAAGGAAGTTTTAGTCCTTGTTTTATGTTCAAAACAATCTATACATATTTTTAATTTGGTTACATGCTATATCATGATTTAAACATGATTTGCAAAATTGTTCCTACTATTTTGTATCACGTGACTAATGGTATTCCTAACAAATATCTTTAAAATGCCTTGAGTCATTGTTCTAGGTACATTTCAAAGAAGTACTTTTGTGTAATAGAATTATTGTAAAATAACTTGTTGACTGATAAATCACAAACTAGGTTTACATTGAATTCCTCCCCCTCACCCAGTCAAAATAATATTTTACTGTTTAGGCAAGAAAATAAACTTCTCCTGTATAAGCTTTTTTATTAATGGCTTACTGTCAGTTATTTACGCAATTTAATTTTTTAAATTAAAGGTAGTAAGAAGCATGTAACTTCAAGAACTCTGAATTTTGGTTTTGATGGTATATGATTTTTTTTGTGTGTGCCCATTTTCAATGTATGCTTCAGCAAACTAAGCAAGTGATATCTCATTGAAAGTAAAAACTGAAGACTTTTCTGTGATGCCTAAATACATGTGATGAAGAGGCTATTCATTATTAAGAATAATTATGTGAAATGGTGCTGCTGACTTGGTAAAATAAAACCAAGTCCAAAAGGGTCTTTCTTTAAGCAACAGTTTTTGGGTATGAGGACAGACTGTGCATTCTCAAATTTATTTTAAGAGTACAGCTTTTTATCTAAGCTGCTAATAAGTTAGAATAATTGACATCTATACAATTTGATTTTTTTTATTTCCTGATTTGCTCATGGAAGCAAAACATACAAAATCTTAAATTATTCCAGATTAGGTACTGATGTGATTTTTTTTTTCTTACGCAGCTATGTATGCCTAAAGGGCTATCTTTCAGGACCCAGACTGACAACAGAGACCCGCAGTTCCACTCATTTATAATTACCAGAGAAGATGGTTCTCGTACTTACGGATTTGTGCTCACTTTCTACGAGGAGGTCACAAGCAAGCAAATCTGCACAGCCATGCAAACGCTTTATCAAATGCACAATGCAGAGCAATACAGCAGTGTCTATGCCTCATCTTCTTGCAGCATGGACTCCCTGGCAAGCAGTATTGATGAAGGAGATGCCACTTCCCTGGCCAAGCTCCAGCAGTACAACTCATATGACATCAGCAAAGACACATTATATGTCTCCAAGTGTATATGTCTCATCACTCCTTTGCCCTTCATGCAGGCCTGCAAGAAGTTCCTTATCCAGCTTTACAAGGCGGTTACCTCTCAGCAACCCCCACCTTTACCATTGGAGAGCTATATCCATAACATTCTTTATGAAGTGCCCCTTCCACCCCCAGGGAGGTCACTCAAGTTCTATGGGGTTTATGAGCCTATCGTTTGCCAGAGACCCGGACCCAGTGAACTTCCACTGTCTGATTACCCTCTTCGAGAAGCCTTTGAACTGCTGGGGTTGGAAAACCTTGTCCAGGTTTTTACATGTGTTCTCCTGGAGATGCAGATTCTTCTGTATTCACAAGGTAGGCTGTCTTTCTGGATGTAAGTTGCTGATCCAATGAGACAATTTTGGGGCTGAGGCTTCTGTGATTTCAGGGGTTTAGTGAGACACGGTATAATAAAAAGAAACAAGGCTTTGCTAGTGAAAAGGCTGATGTTTGCTCTAGGCATTCTAGGTGTCGTTTGTTTAATTATGCATCATATTTATCACTCATGACAGCAAGTGACAGAATTGACTTAATTGTCATCTTTAAACTGCCCTTGACCATCTTGCAAGACAGCACAAAACTAATCCTCCCTTCTGCAAGAAATTACTGCATTAGGTTTTATGTCTTGAACAAAAGACTCGCATTTTCTTTTTCAAGTTCATCAGCCTACCAGGTGTTGAATGATCCAGATTGTCAAAAGTGATGTGACAAATTTGATTAAGACATTGACCATTTTAACCTTTGAGGTCAAGCGCTGAAATTCATGGGGGAGTTGTAAGTAGAAATGAAGTTGTCTCCTTTATGGTCTTACTGGCATTTGGAAGTAATTATATTCATAAGGATGCAGTTGGTGGCTTCTGCAATCAAAGGGCTGCTGCAGGTTAGATATGTTGGCAAAGTGCTGGAGAGGCATCTTGCACAGATCCTGTCTGCATTGTAATGTTTTAATGAGCTTTTGGGCGTTAGGTTTGTGAAAAGAAGGTACAACATTTCCTATTGACAGTACAAGTCCTCTGATACAGGTTTTGGTAATATCTAGTTCAGTGCGCAGGTTATGAGGCTTAATGCTGGCGTTAGCATGGAAACTTCCAGAGAAACATTGCTTCTTGTATACTACAGGGCTGCTGACTAGGGCCCAGATTTACAAAGAGATTTAGGTGCTATGATGCAGATAGGTGCATAGTGTCATTTACTTTCAATGGGAATTAGGTGCCTCACTTGCTTTTGGATGATTTTGTAAATTGCACTGTGTGCCTATTTGCAAACGTAGGCACCTAAAAATACCTTTGTAGATCTGGCCCTAAATTAAAATACTTTGGGGAGAAGAGAATTTGGGGCAGGCTTTCAAATGAGGATGAATAAAGTTGGGCATCTAAATGCTGACTATCCACAACTCCCACTAAAATAAATGGGAACTCCAAGTGAGCAGCCCCTCTGAAAATTGGGCCATGTTTTGAGGGCTGGTTTTTTTGCTGGGGAGGAGGGGCGAAGGCAAGAGGCTGCTTAAATATAGATGCTGAACTTCACACCTCAGGTCTGAAAATGCTGCCCTTGTCATACACAAAGTGAAAGTTAATAAACATTATATACTGACACCATTGACAAAACAGTTTTAAGTATACAAAAATGGGAAAAATGACAGTCACCTTAAATAGTTTGAAAAGATGAAATTCAAAGAATATTTAATTTTCTGATAGAGCAATTTTTTTAAATAGTATCTCCGGCTCTCTTTATTCGGGGTACAACCAAGAACACCACCACCACTAACCACACACAGGCCAAAGCTCCTTCCCCATCTGTCTCTGCACATGCCTAACTGCTGCCTCTTCAGTTTTGGCTTTGCTGCTGCCTTTACTAAACATATTGCAGAAAGTGGGGAAGACCGTGTATATAAGTTACTTGCACATCAGTCTCTGAGAATGATGCAACAGAAGTGACATGGTTGTTATGTAAAGTGCTATCAAAGACAAAAAGCGCACCCTGGAAAACAAGGGAATTTTTCTCTAATCTTTTAGTGTTAATAGCTGGTACATCATTTTTTCAGTAGGAAATGTGATAGAATTAGAACTGTTAACAGTTTTTTCACAGGAAATTTTGAAGTACTTTTATCCCCAAAATAACTTGCAATGAATGTTTTGGTTCTCTGCCCCCCTTCCCGCCATTCCCTCCACCAGCAAAGTCTGAGACATCCTTGACCCAACTTTGTTTGCTTTGTCAAGAATTATCTGTATTAGACAATATGGTATGTATGGGGGGAGGGAGCGGGTAGAAACTTGTGCAGTAGGTGGTATTTGACAAATGACGTGATTACGTAATCTATTGAATCATAATTCACATTCCTGAAGGCGCAGCGTTGAGCCTTGTGTGCACTTCAATTTTGGCATGTTTGACTTTTGAGTGTTTGCTTAACTGCACAACCTTAACTTTTTCTAATATAGTTTTTTCATATTTCCAAGAGTTTTTTTTAAAAAGAAAATGAGGATTTCTTTCTATTTAACTGAAGACCACTGAACCTCTATTGCACTAAGCTTTTGAGATGTAGTGGAGAAAGCCCTCCTTCAGTAAACGCCTCTGCGGCTTTTACCTTGAAAGAAGCTCGTGCCTTGTTGGGTGTGTCTTCTTACAAAATAAGCAGTTAAAGGTGAGGGTTCATGCAGACCTGTGCACTTCCCTATGCTTTTCATTGTGCAAATAAGTTAAGCCACACTGCGTGCATATGCATGGCTTTCTTTTATCTGCAAATTTTCTAAGCTAAGGCAGAGAATTCAGTGCCATATATACTTCATGTGCACAGGGTGCAATTATCAACAGGACATGACTGTCAACTCAAAACCAACTTTCACTGGAATGCTGAAATGTGTTTCTCAAGGGAGGTTATTGATATATCAGAAAGTACTTTTCTGCCCCAACCATTTTAGCAATAAAAGCTGTTGCTATATATCTTAAAAACAAACTGACTTTTTTCCCTCCTACCATCCTCATATTCCAAAATGTCTGAACCATTTTTTTGTTAAAACTTGTCAACTTGAGCCCGAGAAAGGAGCTTTGGACGGTTGTTATGTTTATAATGAACCTGCTAGTTCATTACTGAGCACTGTAATCCCCCAATTCATCTAAACAGCAGACGATGCCATTACCTCCTGAGTGCAGGAAAGGGAAGAAGCACAAACTGAAGTCCGAAGGGCCCAGGGTCAGAAGAGAACAGGAGCTGCAGGCGGAGAAGGCACTGGCAGCAGCATGGGAGCTGGCTGCAGAAAGAAGGTCTGTTAGCTGGCAGTCGGGAAGGCAGGACTGGAGGGCCCAAGACCCAACCAGAGGTGCACTCCGATATCTGTGGCAGGAGGCCAGAGGGTTTAACAGAACATTTAATTTTATATTGGACACAAAAAAATGAAATTCAAAGAAGTTGAGACCTGATATATCAGCTTAACCATCTTAGAAACAAGTACAGTTCCATGTTAACTATCATGCTCCTCTTCTGTTATCCTCAGAATCTAGACTTAAACACATGTGAAGGGTAGGGCACCGGTTGTAACAATGTCATTTGCTATTCCCAGGCACTTCGAGCCATTATGAACGAAGCAACTCACATGGATTCAGGTTAGGGCTTTCTGGATGTTGCGATTAACCCTTCTAGCTGGCTCAGTGTTGCCAAACCCAACCATTTAAAAATCATAAGTAAGATCCACCAAAACCATGAGACATAACGTAATTTTTATGTGCCTTCTGTTTCACCCTTTACATTATGCTTGTCACATTTTTAAGCTGTCCTCCACAACCCTGAGGACTAGAAACTTGGTTTAAAAAAAAAAATGTAAAGCTGAGATTCTTACATGTTCACATGCCTTCAGGAGCTGGGGCTTTAAGAAACGCATCAAATATCACAAGAGTTGAAAAAAAATTGAGTTGGCAATACCGATTTAACTATTTTAGATACTGAACTAGAGACACTGAGTAAAGTATATAGTTAACACTTAATTTTTTTTATTATAAAGTACTTTCTGCAGACTTTTTCTTATTTAAAACAGACTTATTGCTGTAGATTCTCTGTACTTTAGTGAATCGGATTTGTCTCAAGACTTTTATTTTTACTTTCTCTTGTGACTACAGAGAGGCAATAGTATTGTGAATGTATGGGTCTCCAACTGTTTTCAAGTTAATAACATTCTGTGATAGTTGCTATAATTTCCCAGGGATCAGTAACAAAATGTTGGCATGACATCTCTGCTGGAGAGAGATGAATTAAATTGTGGGCCCTGCAGAAACCTAGGCAATCCATTTTGTATGTTTGCCTTCCAAGGGATTTAAACATGAGAACATGTGGACAAAACAGATTAACTGTTTTTAGCTCAGGCTGTTTCTGCTTACTGTAATTTTGAACATTTCCCAAGTTGTTTTTAGAAGGATTTGAATAATTGCTTCTCAAAGATTGAAATATTTTTGTATATTTTTTTAAACTTAGGGAAATAATTATGAAGAATAAACTGTGTGTGTATAACTGTGGCCTGAAAGGGATCTTAGTTCTTAGTATTTTAGCTCTTAAATTCCACATATATTAATATTGTGCAAGCGACTTCCATGAAAACCAGTCCATTTAGGATACAGGTCTTAGTCCTATCCAAGAAAATACTATTTTCCTTTCTTTTTAAAAAACAATGAAGAAATTTCACTAAAATAACTGACACACTGTAACTTGCAAGGTAAAACAAATTGAACATCAGACACATTCGTATAAAATATTTATCTCTGCACCTTCATTGCCCTGTATGTTACCAAATACATCTTATTAAAAAATGTTCCTCATAAATATATATTGGAAACTATTGAGGAACTTGTAATGGTTAATGAGAACTGAGGTGGCAGAAATGTTTGACAGTTCTATTGAGTGCCAATATTAAAATATACTTCATGGTTCAGCAGTTATAGGATAATTCACGTGATCAACATTTTGTCTTTTTTTAAAGGGAGAGGAAAAAATGGACAGTGTTTTCTCAAACCCTCTTTGTTTTTAAACTCATTATGTAAAAACAATTTTCTCTTGTTTTTTGAAAATAAACATGCCCAACCTCTCAGACTAAGTTGTCCTACATTTTAGGAAGTGAAGGAGCTTGCCATCATTAGGCTGTGTTAGAAGGATCTACTTCACCACCCCTTGCCTTCTTCTCATTCCTCCCTTATGTTTTCCCATCAGAAAAGCATAATTTCTTTTTACTAGTTGTCAGCTTCTCAACCTGTGTCATTAAATGTGCAGATATGGCAATCACTGAGTAAATATTATGAAAGCTAAAAATGAGCCAAGCGAACTTGTTGCATAACAACATTGCTGGGGAAATGCTATATTTCAGGAAATCTGTGATTTATTTTTTTCTCTTCACTTCTTACCCAGTATCTGGATGACATATTTGGAAGGAAGGTAGCACCTTCAACGTTGGTAGTGAGGGCACAGCCCACACACTCTTCGTTCTACTGCACTGTTTACCTGTCAGTCTGCTCAGCAAAAAATTACAACCATCACCTTGACCAGAGGCAAGGTGTTCTGTCATTTCTGTTAGCCTGAGGAAAAAATAGGAATCTGGCCATGTTGTTAGCACATGTCTTCACACAGCAGATAAAGCCCCCAAACTCCATGACGTTTGTTAGCTTGACACGGACTTTTGCCCAACTCTAGAGCAGTGTTTCTCACCAATCAATCCGTGGACCAGCACCAGTTTGTGGCAGCCTTCTTGCCAGTCCTTGAGACTTCCCTGACATTGAATATTAATATTTAAAATATAAAGATTTTTGGACTTGCATTGTACATGGTTGTATTCATTCAGTTATTTCTGAACCATTCAAAAATATTGCATGGTGCTCATATGCAAAGCAAGTTTGCATGCACTTGTTGGAAGGAAGTAGTTAACAGAAAGCGGTGAGAAAAATTTAAGTTCTAATAAAACTTTTACTTAGCTAAATCAGACAATGTCATTATCCGTTATTTTGGGACCCACATAAATTACTGATACTCTGCTTTGGTTCTTGTTAAATGAATGAGACGTTATTAATTTAGCTATATCTAAATAATCCTTTCACCCATCAATGAAGAACAGTCACATCTGAGAGAGAACCCAGCAAGTTGCATTTATTTTTGTCTTGTACTGCCTCCAGCAGCACAGAATCACTGGGCTAGTGGCATTGGTTCAGCGCTGACTCTGAGGAAAGAGTGACTTTTAATGGATGACAAACACTGCCTGCAGCAACCCTGGGTTTTAGGTGAAAGTCTCTCTCTTTGACACTTCTTGGGTGGGGCGGGGGTTACAGGGCTGTGAGGCACCTTGCTGCTATCTGCCCTTAGTCTGAAGAAGCCTTGTGTGGCCTGCCAGGTCAGCTCCTGGCACCACCAGCCAAAGGCAGCACAACCACCCCCCTTTTCAGCCTGCCCAGGTTCCCCTGTCCTTTGTGCCAATTAGCAATAGCGAAGAACACTATTCTGTCACTGATTCCGGGACTACTTCTGGGGCAGGGCTGGAGCAGCTTTCAGCCCTGGGGCTTCCACCCCAAAGCGGTGGCCAGGGTTGGATCAGCCTCTCTGGGACACTGTTTTGTCTCCTTTTTCCTCTCCTGCACCACGGCCCTGTATTTTTAGTAAAAGTCAGGGACAGTTTGCAGGCTTCTGTGATTTTTTTGTTGTTGTTGTTGTCCATGACCTGTCCCCGACTTTTACAAAAAATACCCGTGACAGAATCGTAACCTTAGCGATGGGCACTCAGAGTTCTCCAAGCAACCCCCTGAGGTGTCCAGTCCCAGAAATTAGTGTTACCAGACACATGGTTCCAAGTACAGCTTGTAGTTCTTACTACAACTTACTAGTAGTGACATCACAGCTTAGTAGTTACCTTTAGACCCCAGCTCCACTTGAAACATGGCACTTAGATTTGTTTCTAGCAAAAATAAGAACATGTTTATTGAACAAAGCTTTGATATTCTAGTGGTAAAAAAGAGAAGCATTGGAAACAAAGCGTTACAGATAAAACAAAATCAAAAGATACTTTCTAGAGTCTAAACATAACTAACAAGACTCCCTCTTATCAAATAAGATACTCTTCACAGTGGTTTTCAAGCAGAATGGCTGAAAGCGTCCTTTCATGAGATCAAGCCTGCTGGCACCTTGTCTCCTCCCCTAGATGAAAGATGCCGGGGCATCTCCCTGAACCCGTAGATGTATTAGGACCAGTCCTTTGCTGTTCACCTGTAAACAGGGGTCATTCCCCTGCTGTTCACCTCTTCTTGTTAATTTCTTCTCCTAAAGTCCCTGCAGTCTCTTCATCGGCATTTGATTCAGTGTGCAAATAGACTTTCATTGTAAGACACACACTACGTCATGGTCAGCTAGTATAAGTGTCTCCTTCCTATTTGATGGAACCTGTCCTAAGGCACGTTCCTGCTGGGGGACCTGCCTTTAACATCAAGACCTGAAGAATGTAATTTCCAATCTGTACATATCTCCCCACGTGTTATCCACATGTACATTTTGCAACGATTGTGGTGACCAGCATGACACAGGCGTTTTGTAGAGGCCTTATATGACACTCCGTGAACTAGTCTGTAAATACCATACCCAGAGGATCCCGTAGCCCTTATGTAACCTAGTGCCCTCTGCCAGTTGGCATCAAGAAGTCCTTTGGTCATATTAAGTTCCAAAGGCCTAATCCTGTTTACTTTGAAATCTGATAAGATCAAAGCCTGAGGGATCATCTGGTACAGCTAGTACATCAGCAGCTGCTATACTTGACAGACAGACAAAACCAAAACCCCAAACGTCACCCATCTGAGGGTGGGGATTTTCAAAAGTGTCTAAAGTCAATGGGAGTTGGGTGCCTCAACCCCTCCCCCTTGGACACTTTTTGAAAATCCCACCCTAAAATCTTGTGCTATATAATCTGTTTGTGACACAAACATAGATTTACTGTCTTTAGGTTCCCAAAAGGAGCATGCTGAGGAGGGCTACAGTGGGGGGGGGGAGCTGAAGGGTGTGCATGCATGCATGTTTAGGGGAGTGCTGGTGGAGGTACCTGTGGCCTTCCTGTCACAGTGGAAGGGCGGCTGGCGCAGGCCCAGGATGCAGTGCCAGCCTGTCAGTCAGTGCCTGCCTGCCTTTCCCCCTCCCCGGGGCTGGGACCCGGGTGGGCAGGATGGCTGCAACGGAGGGACCAATCCCAATGCAGAGCTAGCTGTTCTTGAGCTGCAATGTCTGTTTTGCAACAATCCTGGACATTCCCTCTTAGTTGAAAAATCTGCCCGGACAGAGGACGAAGGATCAAAAAAAAGAAAATGCCCGGGAAAACCAGGACATATGGTAACTCCACAAGCATACGTGCCATGTATCTCTTTTCCCACCCCCCCTGCAGGATGAACATTGGGGATCAAAAAACACTAGGCCATTCAGACCGTTCTTGTAAGTGCTGCTTGTGACTTCATGCATTGCTCCCATGAGTACCTGACCCAAGTTCACATTCAAGAGTGAAATATTCATTTTTATTCTCAAGCATGTTCATTGTACTCATCTCCTCTAACCCATTTCTTTCTTGTTACAGGGAGAACAGCTGTTGTACAGTAGTTAAAGCTAACACTTTGACTGAAAATGTATTATATGGAAAAGCTATTAATTACAGAAAAACATACAGCATTGATTGTGATTTGTGTCTCTGTGCCCCCTCTGGGAAGAAATTGGAGACGCTTACACAGTGAGACTGGGCAGCTGCCGGGGGATGGGGTGGGTGTGGGGGGGGGGGGGGAATTCCTCCACCAGGATCCACAATAGTTCAGAAGTCCTCCTGTCCTCTGCACTGTTTTGGAATATTATTCAGGAAGAATTGGTGGCCTTGAAGACTGGAGTAATAGAAATTGGATGAAATGTAATAGTACACAGTGCAAGTTCATGCGCTTAAGGATGAATAATAAGGATTTCTGCTGTAAGATGAGGGATTTCCTCTTGAAAGGGAAAGAAGAAAAGAGAATTGTGAGTTGATCTCAGGATGACTGAGCACCTGTGTGATGCGGCTGCAAAAAAGGCAAATGTGATTGTAGGCTGTAATAGATAAGTTATTTCCAGTAGAGGTAGAAAAGCATTAATGCCACTGTACATGACAAGACCTCATCTGGGATATGTGCACAGTTCTGGTCACCCTTGTTCAAGGAAAAAAATTCAGAATGGAACAGGTACAGAGAAGGGCTACTAGGAAGATCCAGGGAATGGAGAGCCTATTTTATGAGAGGAAACTAAAAGAGCTTGGCTTGCTTCGGCCTTGATTTTGTTAGACTGGAGGGGATAAGATTGCACTCAGACATTGGGGCTAAACTCCAGAGAGAAAGAGAGAATATCTGTTTGTGCTAAAGGACATGATCAAATGGGTAGAAGCTGCCATGAATAAACATAATCTGAAATTTAGAAGGTTTCTAACCATCAGAGGAGTGAGGTTCTGGAACAGCCTCCCAGTAGGCACTCTGGAGACACACAACCTAATTTTTAAGACTGAGTTTATTAAATTTATGAATGGGATTGTATGATGGAGTTGCCCATGATGGGGTTGGGAGCTGAGGTTGGGAGCCTTGGGAATCAATTTCAGTTCATGTCATGTGTTCCTAAAATCTCATGCTTTAGGGCTTCAGCCAGTCACTTATAGTGGGTCAGGACATAATTCTCATACTCCTAACATATTCAGGGGGGTTTTGTGTCTTTCCTCTGAATCCTCAGAGATGGCCACAGCTGGAGACCAGATTCTGTATGGGGTTGGCTGGTGCGCTGAAGTGGTACTGAGAATTCTTGCTGAGGTGTTTAGGTGGTGAGACTTGCTCAGGATCTAAACTGATCGCCATATGTGGGTTGGGAAGGAATTGTTCCTAAAGTCAGATTGGCAGATTTTTGCCTTCCTCTGCCTTCCTTCCTCTGCACAGGTCACTTGCTTGGATCATCTGTGTATATCTCACTAAATCAATTCCTTGCTATTGCTGTGGCCTCTATCACTGGTGCACCTTGGTCCCTCTTACTCTCTGCCTGTGGCACAAAACAGCTTATTCTCAGAGGAGTGGAATGCTTTGGTTTAACTAAAGTCATTGGGCTCAATATAAAGGTTTCTGGGTGAAATGTAATGGCCTACATTGATAATGATATACAGGAGGGCAGACTAGATGATCTGGTGGTCCCTTCTAGCCTTAAACTACCTGACTTTTGTGGTGTATTAGAAATATCACTTCTAATTGTGTGAACATTCTGCTGGTTATGATGCTTCATGGAAATTTTGAAGTCATGAAGTAGCACACTTTACATTACGGTGCAATATTTCACCCCACAAGTTTTTGTGCATTAAATTGTACATCATACATAAGAAACTTCATGAGTAATCCATAAACTGCAGTTCTGTTCACTTGTGATATCCTTTGAGTGTTTTTGGATGGCTAATGTATTTGCAAGAAATGGGACTGCAATGTGAATGCTTGTTAAGCCAAAAAACCCTCCCTCAAATTAACTAACTTTTAAAAATTGGTGAATACTGTTTAGCTACTCAACACTTAACGTTGGAGTAGGAGAGTAAAAGGTAAAGTTACATTACTTCATGAATGACTTAATAGGCAGGGACAACATTTGACAAACTGGCAGATGGCACTTAGACTAATCATACTCTATGCCAGTGATGGTAAGATAAATCAAGGGTGCTATGACAATTTAATTGTACAATATATCTTTGTCAGGCTGTGTCTGGAGTGGCTCACAACTGTAAGTGCCTATCTCAGGGCAGAATGTAAGACAACAAGGGCAGACACCCCAAATTGGGGGTATGTTCTATAATTAGATTTCACCAAGCCAATAACAAATAGGAACTCCTGGTTCACTCTAACAGCCTTACCATGGACTCTCCAGTCTATCTTGCCCACCCATGCAAAAACTGAATTTTGTGATAAAAGGTCACTTAAACCTAAAATCACACCTCATCCAGTTTCTCCCAGTCCCAAGAGACCAGTCACTTACCCCTGATCAATTGGTACTTTGGATCTTGCATCGAAGAAAACCCTGGCAGCCAATTCTATAATAAACCACCTATAGGCTTATTAGCTAAGAAAAAAAGGAATGAGAGTGATTGATTGAGAGGTTAAAGCAGGTAAAATATATGTACAGATGAGTCACAGTCTATAATTCCAAATCCGCCAGTTTCCCAAAAGTCTCTTAGGGCTACCCAAAATAACTCTGGGGATCTCTATCTTCTCATTCAGTTATTCTGCCCTGTTAGAATCCAAACAACCCAGAGATGAAGGATCTTCGTTTGAATCCATTTGTATATCTTCTGATAGAAGACAAGCTGACAGTGTCTCTACCCATATGAGTCTTTCCTTTGATGACATGAGTGAGGAATGTTTTTAGCCTTTTGATCTCCGACCTTCATGCCTAATGGCCACTTGCTTTGAAATTAGCATATTCTGTTAGTCCTTAAGTCCTTGGTTAACATTTCACAAGGTTTCTTTCATGGGTTATTTAGTCAGAGTATACACATTGTGAATTTTTGCTGTTACATTTTAACAGGAACAGATAAGTGAAAACAATGCAAGTAACATTCCACTAGTTTTCATGAAGTTTAAACATCTGAATACACACTTACACATTTAACACTTTGATCTCTTGTAACACACAAGGGAATTAACCCGTGTCCCTGATCTGACTTGGTCTGCTGGTGTCACAATCATACCCAGGGAAAGTTAGAGGACTTGTCTTAATTGAAATAGTTACCTTAATTTAATACACCTGAGTTGCTAGCTGGAGTGGATGAATGGCCACATTGCAAAAGAGTACCAAAGCTTTATAGAGTGATTTGATTAGCAACTGATGAGTGTGATATCTTCTCTATTTTACTAGCTTGAGCTCTAGCGCTTCAATCCCCTCCCAACCCTCGTGGGCAAGTTAAACTGAAGCATAAAGCACAATTAACGTTAGAGACTTGTGTGGCTAGGAGTCAGGTTAGGGGCAAAACTCAAGGTATAGCGCAAGCTAATGACGACGTGAAGACAAGCCCAGAGTCAGGCTTGGACCGGAGTGATGTCCTGCCTACCTACGGACAGTCAGTGGGACTTCAGAAGAGGTTCTACCCATTACTGTGAGATGTGAAAATTCTTTTTTCTGTGAAGGAGAGAGGAGATAAGAAATGAACTGAGTCTTTGGCACAAATCTGAGGCTGGTGGCAACAGGCTTTGTTAACAATTCACTTTAAAAGTGTTTTGTTTTTGTTTTTTTTAGTTGCCTGCTGTGTTTCCTCATAAGACATCATGATTCTGAATTAAATTTTGTGACGTGCTTCATGTTCTATAGAATTTTCCTTGTGAGACTTACAAAGAATTATTAATTTGGAAGTTGCTGTAATCTGGGAGAGAAGCAGTTCAGTTTTGTTCAGCATACTTTGATGGCTCTCATGGCCATTTGCCTATATTTGGTAACGGACAATTTGCAGGTGAAGATTTGCCGCAAACGATTTGATACCAATGTATGCTCTTTACTACATTGTGCAGCTTAGACTGTCCCATTTATATAATGAATATTGGTTGCACTGAATTAATCTTTTGTCTGAATATTTAAGAAAAAAAGTAACTTGCTATGAAAGTTTAAATGGTTATCTGTTTTATTTTTAAAATGTGGTCGTGGATTGGTGACTTAATGAAATTTTACTTGAATTCGTGCACATATGTTTATAATGGACAGTAACGGGACACAGGAATAAACTATCTACTCTGACTTATGAATTTGGAAAAGGAACAGAGTGTAGGGATGTTACATGCACAGAATGTTTTTATGAAATTTTAATTTTTGTTTTATCCCTTAGGATTTTACTTTTAAAACAGTTGATGGTCTGAGTTAGCACCTGGAAACTACTGTTAATGCGTGGTCTAGATTTCTCTCTCGGAAAATGCGGTTGTGAGTGGAAAAAGGATCTGACAGCCATTTTTCCTTACTGTTCATTCCTTTTTACTCATGTGTCCTGCAAAAAGATTATGCTGTTACTGAACTGGACCAAGTGATTTTTTCCCCCCCTTTCTGTACTATTATGAGCAGCTTAGGTATTCTTTTAGTGAACTGGTTTTGATTCAAGTCATGGTAGAACAGATCTAGATAAAATCCCCACTTTCTGTGTGCAATAATTTCTTACTGGGATAATACTTTTAAAGAGAGTGTATTTTAAAAATGTTGCAGTAAAGAGTGTGGATTATTTAAAATCAAATCTGTAATATTGCAAAATGTACTTGAGGTTGCAGAATTGTTTTATAGCTCCCATCTGCACAAAACTGATTTCAGTTCTTAAAGCCAAGAGATACTTGAATGCCTTTTTCTTTCTCTTTAGATTATCAGCGTCTGATGACAGTAGCAGAGGGGATCACCACACTGCTGTTCCCGTTTCAGTGGCAACATGTATATGTTCCTATCCTTCCTGCCTCTCTCTTGCATTTTCTTGATGCTCCTGTCCCTTACTTGATGGGCCTTCAGTCCAAAGAGGGAACTGACCGTTCCAAACTGGAACTTCCTCAAGAGGTAAATATTGCATGCAGTTGTCAACCTTTGTGTTTTACTAACCCAGCTGAAAATATTTAATCATTATTCGCTTGAGTCCCCAGTGGAAAGCTGCCACATCATAAACTCCCCAAAATAACTTTGGCACAGGTAAGTCTCTGCTTAGGGGAGACTCTAGCTGGAATCTTGCAGGACAAAACTGAGATGATATGGAAAGCCTGCACAAGTGCTAGTCCATGTGGGCCTGACTTCAACAACTGCTGTTAATTCTTTTAACTACCAAATTCTTCTATTGTCTTTGCTCCTCCAGAGAGACAGACTTACTAAAGTAACAAGTCAGTGAATATGATAGAAAAGGGTGTTCCGACAATTTCTTCTCTACCAGCTTGTGGGTATGGAGAGAGTATGGAAAAGGACTCTTGTATCTCTGAAGCTCAGAAGGTTCTGATCATCTCTGCGTCACGTGCCTTCCCCACCATTATAACTCTTTGTCAAGGTCACAATCCTGGTTGGGATTCCATTTGGGGACAATCTACTGGAATTGATGCAAAGGTTGCTATTAAGTGATACAAGGCTTTTATGTGCAATTCCACCCACAAGATGGAATATGCTAGCTGTCTCTGTGCTCCCAGACCCTACCTGCTCCTGGATAAGCTTTTGGGAATTGAGGCTGGGTCTGCCACTAGACCACCAGCCTGGCCTTAAATTACTTATATTTAAAGTTGTATACATTTTTATTTCTATTTAGTTATATTTAAAGTGGTATACATATTTAGCTAAGGTCTCTGCATGAGTGCATGTCTGAGTACTTTTAAAATATTCAAGTGAATTTAGTAACTGTTAGACGTGCTGAGATTACTGCTCTAAGGTGTCTCTAGTCTATGCAATACATTGTGGAAAGTGAAAGCTTATCCCCACGGTGCCCTATCAGTATGCCTTCCAGCAGTGGAAAGATAGGTGAGTCTCAGCACTTGCTCAGTCCTCTGTGGCATCTGTGATACTGCTGGCTACTGAGTTTTTCATTGATAATTATGTTAGGGATGGAGTGTCAGAGTAAAAATTGGGCTGAGACCACTAAATTCATTTCAAGTAGGCCACTGGACATCCATTGTAATTGTAATGGCTTTGGGTTAATACCAGCCTGAGCTGTAGTCAAGATCGTGATCTAGAACTTCAGGTGAAATGGCAGTAGGTTAAAGAGCCTGTTGTCTGAAGAGTCACTATGCATTATGTGGATTTTGCCTTTACAATAAGTACATTTTTAGAAAGGCTTGTTTGCATTGCTGTAACACCTAGACACCACAGTGCCACTGTGCCAGACATGTGACAGAGATGGTCCCATAAGTGTTTGAGGGATATGGACTGTTACTTTAGAACAGCAGTAAGAAGCCCGACAGGATTGGGGCTGGGGAGTGTTCTAGGTAGAAATTCTGCACTGAACAAGAGGCAGAGAAAAATGCTGGTTTATAATAAAGGTCCTTTTTCTGAATTAGGAGGACTTTGATTCTTTACCATTGTCACGTGACAGTAAGGTTGTTGTTCATAAGTCTTCTCTTGAATGAAGTGTCCGAACCATGTGCAATTTGCTGTGTTTTAAACATGAAGCAGTTACCTAGCCATGCTTTTCAATAAGGCTATATTAATAATATTATGCGCTTTAGTTACCAGATAAAAATTAAGAAAATTACATCTTAATGTAGTAGCCTGATAATACTAATGGTGTGCCAAGTTAAATGTCTCCAATATACGGAGTAATATTTGGGAGGAAAAACTAACTGTTAATCAGCTTAATATTTGGAAATGCCAGCAGTTATAAAAGACATCTGGTGCCAAAAATAGACTGTGAACAAAACAGATGTAGAGCTATTTCTTTTAGTTTTTTCTAAATATGTACCATATATTTTGGGGAAGTACTATATCAAAGTGTATTTTATTTTTAATGCTTTTATTATGATCTCCCATTCTGTATACCAGCAATGGTTAATCTTGTTTGAAAAATGGTTATAGTACATGGTTGATACAGAATGTCATAGCAATTATGCACGGTAGAGTGGGAAAACCTTGAATTTAATAGGGAAGATTTTGAATCTGGACTTTGGGCAGATTAAAAAAAACCCCAGCAACCAGAAAATCCTCTAGCACATGAAATATTGTTCTCTTTAGCATTCCTTTATTGTTCAGGCCAAGGGCCAGCTTTTCAAGTGCTTGGTCTAAATATAAACCATTTGTGTGTTAGAGATAAAATTCTAACAACTGGCCATCATGCCTTCTTAAGGTTACTAATCTCCCTGCATTTACTTTGTCAGATGTTTTTTGAAGAGGAAAGTGAACAGGACACCTTAGGGGTTTTCTGAACCCGGATCTCATTTTAAAATATTGTAAATGGTATGCAGAGCTGAAATTAAGAAGTCTTTGAAATGAAATATTGATAGATAAGAGTCTTTGAGCTAAGAGCGTAGAAAGAATTATACTACTTCAAGTCATTAACCATTTCATAAATATATATGTTAAGAAAAGCAGATTGCTTTATACTGAGCAATAATTTTATTTGAATGTGTTCCAGCTTTATTATGGAAAATCATGATAATGATGTACTATTTTAATCAGTGAATTTTAATATCACAGGAAGGAACTATGTGAAATGTAATTAATGTCGGAAATGGCTTTGAAATAAATGTTATGTCAGAAAATTATAGGGGTTTGGTTTTGTTTGTTTTTATTTTTGGGATTTTGTTGTTGTATTGAATGTTGTCCTGCTGAAAATTAACTTTTTCAAAAAAGGAGGAGAAATATTAATTTCTTTTAACCTGGTCTGGGGATTAGCGTACAATAATACATGATATAATTTGTTAGAAATGGAGTGGATATTTAGAATGCACTAGAGAAACAGAAGGAATTATGGTAACCAATTAAATATCAGTTCAAAGTCTCATAAGGAGGTATTTCTGTTGCTCTGTGAAGATGTAGATCTCTTTGTTCTGTAGATTTATGTCAGGCTGGAACATTTTAGAGCACAGTACCCTTGAAAAACTGATTTGTTTTAGCACTTGCTTTATTCAGCACAGTGAATTCACAGGCAGTGGATTTCAGATGCAAGCTGCAGTTCAGGAGAAGAAAATCAGTTACTGTTTTCATCCTGCTGTAATTCCTTAGGGCGCGCTTGCAGTGTAACTAATTTATATGTAGGGTTTTCTCCCTATGAAGCTTACAAAATGAAGTGTCTACTAGAGTAGACAGATAACTGCACAGTTTTAAGATCCATGGTCCAAGATCATCCCTGTGTTTTAAAAGCTGTGAGGGGAAATTGAAAAACTCCATGAGGAAATCCTCATGGAAGTTTCCCTGCATGACCCACAGGGGGTCAAGTTTTGTCCCTCAGTAGGAATGCTGCCATCAAATATGGCACATCCTTGAGGGTCCACATGAAGGCTCTGTTACTCCCCCATTGTGGCTCTGATCCCAGCAGGATTCTGTCCCCACCCTCACTTCTTGGTAGCGTAGCTACAGAGGCTCTCCAGGGCAAAGCAGCTGCCAGGGAAAATCCTCAGGGAAGTTATTACTGCCTGGAGCTATGTTGACTCTTTTATGGCTAACGTTCATGTGGGCAGAGAGACCATTGTGTATCCCCCTCTTTCATAGATCCTATTGGGAGGGCCCAGTTTTGGGGTGGGGATGCCCCTGTACCACTGACTCCCCAAACCCTTGTCTACATAGAAGACTGTTCTCACCCCCACCCCACATGGATTTAAGGAGGTGCAGTCTACACCATTGATTTATAAAGTCACCATTTTTTTTCAAGGATTGCCATCAGTTAGTCCATAGATTTATTTCAGTAAAACCATATGCTTGTGGACTGCCTAAGTAACTTTCCTGTATGGCTGGCTGTTCTTATCTAGCACTAAAACCCAATGAATATAGTAAGAATGGACGTCGCCAGCTGGGAAGGAGGAAGGGAGGGGGAGAGAGAGATTTTCATGACAGTTCAGTTTTGAAACTTAATTACTTGATTTTATATTTTACACAAGGGCTCTTGCTATGTGTTTTTGTTTGTTTGTTTTGTTCATTTAAAAAACGAATTTGGGAAATACCAACGAAGATCTGGGATTATTTTCTAGAGCTTGAGAATAAATTCAGTACCATTTTCAAAAATGTATATGTAATTTTGTTTTATCTTTTTCAGGCTAACTTGTGCTTTGTGGATATTGATAACCATTTCATAGAGCTGCCCGAGGAGCTCCCACAGTTCCCGAACAAACTGGAGTTTATTCAGGAAATCTCTGAGGTTCTCCTTCAGTTTGGAATCCCTCCTGAGGGTAACCTGCACTGTAGTGAGAGTGCCATCAAACTCAAGAATCTTGTTCTTAATGACTTGGTCAATGACAAGAAGAACGGGAACATACCCAGCAACACCATCAACATGTATGAGTTGCTGAAAGGCAATGAAACGATTGCCCGTCTGCATGCTCTAGCAAAGAGGACAGGAGTAACGGTAGAAAAAATGACCATCACAGCTCCTATGGCAGAGAAGGAAAGGGACGTAAAACTGCAGTGTGAAGAAGAGGAACTGAGGGACTATAAACTAAATGTGCAGCTTCGTGAGATCTTTGCCAATCGCTTCACTCAGATGTTCGCAGATTATGAGGCCTTTGTCATTCAAGCCTCACAGGATATGGAGTCATGGTTGACAAACAGGGAACAGATGCAAAACTTTGACAAAGTAAAAATAACCAGAAGCCTTACGGTTTTAGCTGACTCCTAATGGGTGAAATAGTTACATTTTATTTATGTATTCATCACTCATTCACTCCACTAAGAATCCTGTGCCTTTCGATAGACAAGGCCAGAACCTCAGTTAGCATAAATCGGCATAATTTCATTGAAGCCAGTGAAGCTAAGCAAATTTACACTAATTGGTGGTTAAGCAGTTGAAGGAGCATTATCTGTGACTTTGTTCAAAGCATAGTGGTATAAAAGCACTCTTATATTGTGGAAATGGGTGTATTCGGGAAATTTAAAATATAAATCCATTTATAGTGGCTCCTTCTTTTTTTAAAAAAGTTTGCTTTCCATCCAGGTTTCCTTTTTTCTTACTTGGCCATGCAGTGAAACTTACAATTTTTTCTCTGCAACATCAAACTATGGAAAGAGATGTGGTGTCAGAAGCCTAGCATTGTGACTTTGTGATATAGAAGAATGAAAAGTAGGCTGTGACCTGTTTGGGTGGGGCTGATGAAAATCTGAAATGTTAGTGAAAGAAACATAAAATAACTAGTCACAACTTTATTTTAGAGTGGCTTTTCAAAGTAAGCAATAGTGCTCCTATAGAATCAACTTTGTTTTTATATCCAAATCCTCCACTAAGTATGACAGTAGAAGGATTAACATCAAAGAAAAAACTAAAAGATGATTTTGTCAGGTTTGACAAAAGGTAGAAATGCTGCCTCTAATAAGTTATTTAGTTTACCAGTATTTGTCACAAGGGTAGCCTGTTCCATTCAAAAAACAAGAAACAAAACAAAAAATCCGACTTGTTTTATTAGGATCATTTCTCTAGCATTTCTACAGATACTGTCCATTTCTGTGGATTGTCAAGTTAAGACTGTCAAACCTGAGTAGAGGATTTAGCCATGCAGCTCAATTTTAATGGGGGTTGTGTAATTACTCTAGTCAGGTTTAAAAATCTCACCCTCAGTGTCTTCTCTTTCCTTACAACCTGAGATTGCATAAATGCATCCAGGAGCTTCACCTAACCTTTATCCATATATCACACAGTGGTTTCCTTGCCTCTAGTAGAAGCTAATAGTATGTGAATGCTAATTAGCTTTGTAAAATGTGCACTGACAGGAAGACAAAGGGAACCTCCAATTTCCAAACAGTGGTGACTTGGTAGTGGTCCATAGGGGGATGAGATGTCATGTAGTGCAGGCTCTTCCTGTTTCCAGCTGCTAAATTGCGCTATAAGCTAAACAGTACACTAAATGCTTCTCCACACAAGTAATTGCTGTTGCTATCACAAGGTGTCAGGGTCCACCCTGTGAGCATGTCTGGGAACCCTCAGACTACATGAACTAATCCGTCTTTTCTATCTCTGTTTTATAGCATGGGAGGAGTTTGTTTAATTGGTGTCAAGGCAAAATAAGGGTATGGCACTAATTAACTATCACTTTTATTGCAGGCTTCTTTTCTGTCGGACCAGCCTGAACCCTACCTGCCATTTCTCTCACACTTCATTGAAACCCAGATGTTTGCAACCTTCATAGATAATAAGATTATGTCCCAGTGGGAAGAGAAGGACCCTTTTCTGCGGGTATTTGACTCCAGAATTGAGAAAATTAGACTATATAATGTCAGGGCTCCTGCACTGCGGACATCTATTTACCAGAAATGCAGCACTTTAAGAGAAGCAGGTATGTCGAGAGCTGTCAATGCTCAACTTCAATAGTAAAAAGCATGGGTAGAATGGGGACCATGAATACCTTAAACAAATTTAATTCTCAGCCGTTTGAGAGAGATGAGACTTATTGACGTGAAAACAGTACTTAGTATTATCGCTGTTTTTTAAACACTACACTTTTTTTAAACACTAAATGTGTAAGGAGAGTAAGCCTGTGCCAACTCCTACTCCCCTTTCCCCCGACTCTTTTTAATTAAATAGTCTAATTTTAGAATGAGTTTCGGATTTTTGTGATCCCTGTCTCTCTTCCCGGCTTCAAACAACAGTTGTTGGTGCTGCTTTGATAAGCTAAGGGGCAGCAACTCTTGGGAACAGTATCAGGTAGAAAGGCTGAGTTCCTGGGCCTAGGTCTTTTGATAGCATTCCCTCTCCATCTTTTCTCATAAGGAGCCAACTTTTGACAGACTGGATCACAAATTCTGTTTCTGAATGCGGTGAGGGGGACAAGGATGAAATGAGGAGATGTTAACAGAAACAGTTGTGAATGTTGCTCCAGTGATGTAGTATTACTCCACAATGTGCAGTATACTGGAGGCTTTTTTTTTTTTCCTAAATTTATTTTACGTTCACAGGACACATTTTCAAAGTCCTGCACAAGGATTTAGCTATGCAGCACCTGTTGTTTGTGGAAGTTAAGCAGCTAAATTCTACCATCTCACTTAAGAAATGTATCCCTAAAGCTATTAGGATACGTGATAAATTAACTTGGCTAGAGAAATTTCTTTCAAATGCGTTTTTTATTTATATAAAGCTTTTTTAATTTTTGCTAAAAACTCAGCATAGTCCTGAGAACAGAAGAACAGTGGGAATGTTCTTATTAGATTAAAACCTGTTCTAATTTGCAGGTCGACGATCTATCCAACGGCTTATTTCAGTTGATATTGTGGCACCAGAACCTCACATTCTGTATCGTGAAAGGCAGCAAGTTGATAGTAATAACAAGTCTCCTTCACGTTTATCGGTCACATAAACGCAAACCCAGCACCTATCACTTGTTTCTCTAACCAGCTATTTCTGGAAGCCTCAGAGCAGGCATTTAATCTTCTATTCTTGTGCCTTCTAGTATTTTGTGCTATTAGCAATAAAAAACGCTAAGACTAAGTGAAAATTAATAGTAAAAAAACCCATCGTTTCTAATAACAAAATGCCAAAAGATCCGCTCACTTTCCATTACAAATCTGTAAAGTAGGATAAAGGTAATTGGTTGTGTTCTTCACGAAATAGTCTGACACGGCTCTGGTTTCTCCATCTTGCATATTTGTTCATCGTGACAATCATTAAAGGCTAAAAAAAAAGCCATTTACTTTAGTGTGTAGGTTGTGAAGAGCTTAGTGTGACCAGATGTCCTGATATTAGGAGCTTTTGTCCGCCTTCCCCCACTCAACCCCCGTCCCGATTTTTCACACTTGCTTTTCTGAATCAATAAGTTTAACTGATTTGGAATTTTTGGTTCCATTTTGATGGAGACTTGGGATGAAATCCTGACCCTCTTGAAGTCAGTGGAAAAACTCCCATTGACTTAAGTGGGGCCGAGATTTCACCCTTCATTTTCTGGTGAGTCTTTCTGCCCCCCAATCATAGCCACGATGGCTCCCAGTTTTTCTTTATATTCCCCACTCTTCAGGCCTCTCAGTAGTCAGCAACTTCCCGTAATCCTTATGAGGACTAGATAGGACTCCGTTCAGAACTGATTATCTGTGATAGTTTATTTAGATTCAGGAGAATGACTGTATAATCAGAGGACATTTCCAAGACCAGAGTATGACCTCCCAAGGAAATAGACTGAGCCCTGGTCTACATTTACCTGGAGATTCGGTGGCAGTCGATAGGAGTTACGCAAACTATGCAGAGTAGCTTGCGTAACTCACGTCGACTGCTCTGCTTCCCTTCCGTGCGCTGTCTACACTGTGCTTCCCGTCGATGCAAAGCTACGCTACTTGAGGGGGTGGTTTACCAGCATTGACTTCCTGATCGATTGAGCGGATCTACAGTGACCGCTCAATCGATCCAGAAAGATTGATCTAGCGGCAGCGAATTTGCTGCCGTCAGTATAGACATGGACTGAGAATACAACCCAGATCTCTGGTGTAATACCACAAAGCACCACTATCCTTCAGATGACTGAGCTATTTTAGAATACAAAATTTTAAAGAGAAAAAGGATTAAATTCTTTTTCTCAATAACAACAACAAAGTGGTTTATCCCTCAGAAATATATTTTTGTTACTATTAGTCTGCACTAAATGCCTGTTTGCTTGCTTTTTGTCCGTAGTAGTTTTCCTAGATCTAAAGAATTATTGTAATAGACCTATCCATGTATTAATAACTGTTAGTGTGACACTAAAAAATGAAATAACAGCACAAATGTTTCCTCATTTTCATAAATGAAGCATTTGAGAGATGTTCTTGTGATCACACTGTACTTCTGCCTTCCCCTCCCACCACTCCTCTACAGCAAATCTTTCTTTTGAGCAGAGTCAGCTGGGAGAGGTGTGTGGGGGGAAGGAAAATGTCTCTAATTTAGTGGTGAAGAGGGAACTCCTGAAGATGCATGCAAATCCCTCTCCACAGTTTACTGCTTTCTGTAACTAAAATGATTGATTAATTGATTGTAGAACTTGCAGAAAATCAGAGCATGGTTATGTTCCTCATTGTGATATATCCTTTAGATTAGGACATTAAAGTAGTTATTCATGTATGCATATATTTTGCAGCCCAATCAATTGAACAGCGGCTAATGAAGATTGATCACACTGCCATCCACCCACACTTACTTGATATGAAGATCGGTCAAGGCAAATATGAACAAGGGTTCTTCCCAAAGTTGCAATCAGATGTGCTGGCAACAGGACCTACCAATAACAAGTAAGCCCCCTTATTATTTCCTGGACTTCTGAAGATGTTTTACTATTCAGGTTTTTCTTATGATTGACTGATTCTGTGGACAGAAGCCAGAAGTTATGGGTATTTCTACCCAATCCAGTGAAATGGAGGCAGCTTTTGCTGTTTCTATCTTCTTCTAAGTGGTAACTTTTGTGTTCACTGCTAGCTGATTTTATGGTGTCTTTTTAAGCTCTGGCTAATTCTAGTTTTTGAGACGGTTATTCAGTGGCCATTTTTCTTTGATTCAGCCATATCATGTATTTACCGTGTCCACCACACACTTGATATTTAGTTTTGTCCTTGATTTAATATAAATTAAAACGTTACTTCCACCACCAGTCAGAACTTTGACTACATACAAGTCTTAGCATTTAATGTATATTAATTTCTAAGGGAAGCTAAAGGTCACGAGAAGAAATCGGTGATCAGCCAAATTAAGGAGTTTAAGTATATCTGGAACAAAAGAAATCCTAATAATGATATTGGTCCATAACTAGATGGAAATGGTAGAATTGTCAATAATAATGCAGAAAATGTAGAAATGTTTAATAAATATTTCTGTTCTCCATTTGGGAAAAAGCCAGATTTTGTATTTATAGCATAGGATAATGGTGATGAAATACTTTCCATTCCAACAGTAACTCAGAAGGATGCTAAAAACAGCTGCTGAAGTTAGATATTTTTAAATCAGCAGGTCCAGATAACTTGCGTCCAAGAGTTTTTTTTTTTTTAAAAAAAGCTGGCAGGGGAGAATACTAGACCATTAATGTTGATATTTTTCGATAAGTCTTGGAACACTGAAGGGAACTTCAGGACGACTAGAATAAAGCTAATGGGGTGTCAATATTTTAAAAAGGATAAATAAATAGTATGACACAGGCAATTAAAATATTTGTCAGCCTGACTGAGATCCTGGACAAAACAATGAGATGGCTGATACAGAACCGATTAACAAAGAATTAAGAAGGTAATATAATTGCCAGTTAACAGAGGTTTATCAAAATTAGATATTCTCAGACTAATTTACTTTCTTTTGAGAGATTACAAATTTGGTTGATAAAGGTAATGGTATTTACATAATAGACTTCTGTAAGACATTTGACTTGGTACTGCACAACATTTTGATTGACACTAGAATGCTCAGTCTACGTGGCACGCATCAAACGGATTAAAAATGGATAGCGGATGAGTCTAAAAATATAACTGTGGGGGAATCATCAGTGAATGGATGTGTTTCTAGTGAGATCCTAGAGTACTTGATCCTAAGATATTTAACATTTTTATCAATAACCTGGAAGAAAACGTTAAAATAATCACTGATAAAAATGGTAGATGGCCCAAAGACTGGGGGAGTGGTAAATAGTATAGAAGATAGGTCACTAATAAAAGTTGATATTACTTTTGTATTTGGCACTGCTGTGACCACGACTGGAATACAGTTTCCAGTTCTAGTGTCCACAATTGAAGGAGAAATTGGAGAGAATTCAGAGAAGAGCCACAGGAATGATTAAAGGATTGGAAAAATTGCCTTTATAGGGAAAGACTCAAGGAGCTCAATCTATTTAACTTATCAAACAGAAGGTTAATGGGTGACTTAGTCAACCTATAAGTACCTACATAAGGGCTTGTCAATATTTAAAGTGCTGCAGTGCTCCAGTGAAGGCCCTACCCATGCTGATGGGAAGGATTCTTCCATATGAGTAAGTAATCCCTCTCCACAAGATGTGGCAGCTAGCTTAATGGAAGAATCCCATTGACCTAGTGCTGTCTACACCAGGGGTTTAGGTCAGTTTAACAGCATCACTCAGGGTTTTGGATTTTTCACACTCCTGAGCAACGTAGTTATAACAGCCTAATTTCCTAGTGTAGACCAGGCCTCAGGAATGGATCTATGCTAAGAGAAGACTCTACAATTTAGCAGATAAAGTAAAACAATTGCTGGAAGTTGAAGCTAGACAAATTCACACTAGAAATAAGGTGCAAATTTTTAATAATGATGGTAATAAACTTCAGGAACAACTTATCAAGGGTTGTAATGGACAGTCAATCCCTGGAAACGTCTTAAATCAAAATTAGTTGTTTTCCCAAAAGATAGGCATCTAGTTCAATCACAGCTATTAGATCTGAAGCAGAAATTAATTCAAGAAAGCTGCCAGACCACAAAAGAGCTTCGCTTCCAGAAGAGAAAAGAGCATGCTTTTATGTGAACCTAAACCTAAGCAAGAAGATAGGAACTAATGTATCGAAGAATTTCTGGACTTGACATTTGTACTGCTACAACAGTTTGTTTATGTGGGACACAGAATCAGCATATAAATTATCGTAAAGCCTTATCTACTCACAAACTTGCACTGGTTTAACGAAGGGTGTTCTGGATTTAGTTAAACTGGTGCAAGTTTGTACTCTTGTTTGGGTTTGAGTGGCTTATTTCAAAGATTAATGCAGTTTTAAAAAAACACACAAACAAACAAACCACAAAGCTAAATTGAAATGAGCCTCTCTCAAACACAAACAAGTGTGTCAACATGCAACTTTAATCAGTGTAACTAAACCAGTTTAAAAATAACCTTTAAGTTGAATGGGTACAAATTTGCTTTCAGACAAGATCTAAGGCTTGGTCTATGCTGAAAAATCATATCTTCATCACTATGTCCATCAAGGGTGTGAAAAAGCACACTCATGACTGACATAAATATGACGACAAAATCCCCATTATAAAGGGATCTGTGTCAATGGAAATATTCCTCCTATAGCTAACATTGTTTGGGGAGGTAGTGTTCCTACACTGACAGAAAAGCTCCAGTCAACATATGCTGTATCTTCCTTTGCTTTGGTTAGTAAGAATAGTATTGAAGTTTGTCGCTAATGTATTTTTCTTCGAGTGCTTGCTCATGGTAATTCCAAATAGGTGTATGCGTGCTGTGTTCACAGTTGCTGGAAGGTTTTCCTGTAAGGGTATCCGTAGTATTGGCCCTAGAACCCCACTGGAGTCGCGTCTTCATGGCACCATATATAGGGCCATGACTGACGGGACACTTGCTGACATCCAAAACAACGGGACATAAGGGTTTTGAGTGGAGTGGAACCCCGCATCGAGCCACTCAACTGCCGTACCCTCAACTGCAATACCATCGACCCCTGCCACAGGGTCCGTGCCTTTGGACTCCCCATCCAGGGAGATCCGCAAGGAGGACCTACACCTCTCTTCTCACACCAGAGGCTTTTGAAGCGGCCAGGGAGCTGATAGAGAGCATGGCACCGTTGTCCTCTCCCAGATGCGAGCGTGCTCCGGAGACCAGATCACCGATGCCGAAAAAGTACCCGGTGCCATCCAAAGGAAAGCCGGCCCTGATGCCACAGTTGTCATCTCCCCAGCACCGCTCCCGTGCATTATCAGGAACCACACTGCCCTGGTCCCCACGAAGGGAGTTGTCAGGCTCCAACTCTGAAGCGGAGTCCTACTCCTCTAGAAGAAGCCAGCACCAGTCAGAGGTGACACCAGAGGATTGAAGCTGGTCAGCCCTTCCCCATGCCTTGGCAAATACCAGCTGAGTGGCTCTTTTGGACCCCCTGGCTCAGGCTCACCAGGCTCAGGATTTGCAATCGGGAGGGTCACTATCGCTTGCTTCTGGGAGCAGACATCACCCACCTCAATCGGGTGATGTGCTACTGTATGGTACTGGAACAAGCTCCAAGTTTGAGGAACTGGCACTGTGGGACCCTCTGGGAGCAGAAGGTCAAGAGTCTGTCCCAGTCAGAGCATCGTCATCTCTGTCCCCAGATGAAGCTGTAGTGGGGTCCTCAGCAGCACCAATTGCAGAAGACAGCAGGGCTCATCAGGAGCTCCTGAGGAGAGTGGTGCAGAATTTGGGGCTCCAGATTGAGGAGGTCTCAGACAACGCAGACCCTATGGTAGATGTTCTAGACCTTGTGGGCCCATCCAGGATAGCACTGCCACTAATAAAGACCATTCATGATACAACGAAGTCACTATGGCAGACTCCTGCTTCTCTGCCTCCAACTGCAAAGAGGTAGAGAGAAAATATTTTTGTACCCTTCAAGGACCACGAATATCTGTACACTCACCTCCGCACTATGGTTGCTCGTAGTTGCAGCGACCAATGAGCGTGAGAGACAAGGTCAGCAACGTCCCACGCCAAAGGTAGAAAGTGTATTCTACTGAGGGGCTTCAACTCCGTGTCGTGACCCAGCAGGTGGTCACCCCAGTGTAGAGTTTCTCCACTTCACAGTGTGGAAGCTCCATGCCTGACCCCTCTGGAACTAGAGTGCTCAGAAACAGTCAGAGATCCTCCTCAGCAGCAGAAAACCTTTGACCAGGGCCACTTACCTAGCAAAGTGGAAGAAGTTCTCCATTTGGTCAATGCAGAAGGGTACTGCACCCGCGCTTTCATCAACACCTTTCATCTTGGAGTATCTGTTACATCTCAAACAACGGGCTGTCATTGTCATCAATCAAGGTCCACCTGGCTGCAATCTCGGCACTTCATCCCTGGGTTGCAGAGCATTCGCGCTTTGCCAACCCCAGGGTGGAGAGCTTTTTGGGGGTTTTTTTGTTTTTTTTTAAAGGTCTAGAACAGTTATACCCTCAAACATGTAAGCCGATTCCCCAATGGGATCTCAACTTTGTACTGTCAAAATTAATGGGTCCTCCGTTTGAAGCTCTAGCAACATGCTTGCTTCTCTCTCTGTCCTGGAAGGTAGCCTTTCTAGTAGCCATAACTTCAGCCAGGAGAGTCTTAGAACTTAGGGCCCTCATTTCTGAGCCTCCTTATAGGGTTTTCTTCAAAGACAAGGTTCAGCTGCGCCATCACCCAACTTTCCTTCTGACGATAGTTTCACAGTTTCACTCAAACCAAGACATATTCCTTTCGGTTTTTTACCCAAAGCCACATGCCAAACAGCCGAAAGCAGAGGCTGCATTCTCTGAACATTAGATGGGCTTTAGCTTTTTATATTGAGAGGACTAAAACCTTGAGAAAAACAGTGCAGCTCTTTGTAGCAGTTCAGACAGGATGAAAGGCCTTTGGTTATCATCACAAAGAATCTGTTCATGGATCATGTCGTGTATCAGGACACGTTATGACTTCGCGAAAATACCAGCCCCAGCGCTGACAGCTCACTCCACAAGGGCCCAGGCGTCCTCGGCAGTGTTCCTTGCTCAGATCCCAATCCAAGATATTTGTAGAGCCATGATGTGGTCGTCTGTTCACACCTTTGCGGCACAGTATGCTGTTACTCAGCAAGCCAGAGACGATGCTGCATTTGGTAGAGTGGTACTTCAATCTGCAGGTCATTCATCTATGGATCTGCTTGGGAGTCACCTTGGAATCAAGATGAGCAAGCATTTGAAGAAAAAACGGTTACTAACCTTCCCTAACTGTTTGTTTTTTCAGGGAAGTTTTTATAGTATCTTCCTTCCTTCCTGCCCCCCATCCTGAAGGAGACAATTGACTGTTTTGTTCTTGAATCAAAAATATTTTGTAAGAGGTCTTTTACATTTAATTCAGAGTTTTGAAATACTTTCATAGAAGACTATTTTATTCAGCCTTTCTGAAAGAGAATTGTTTAAGTCTTCTCTGTGATTCGGGTGTCATATGATTTCTGTTTGAGATTTATGTAAGGCATTTATCTCCCCTTTTTTTCCTATAAACACTGAGGTTTTTTTGTAGTTCACAAGTATTCACCATCTTAGCTGAGAAGGTCATAGTGTGAAGCATACTGGTGTGATTGTCCCTTATGGGAAGGATTGATCTTGAAGTAGGATGTTTATGTTCTTTGCTTTTACTCTTCTTTCATTTGAAAAGAAAACTTCCAAGTTTATTTTAAGAAATCCATAACAAGCTAGTGGCTACTAGCTATCCAAACTCCTCTACCTATATCGACTGGAATAAAACAGAGGCCAAATTTATAGAAAAGTCCAATTAATTTTGATACTCATTGAAATCAAACCATATGCAAGATGATAGTGTAAATTTTGAAACTAGAAAAGCAGTATTATCCCATGAACTAAATGTATTTAAATGTTGCCTTCAATAGTTGTTTTTTAGCAAAGACATCTGCAAAAGGATCCATTGTCAGTGGAATCTAGAAAATTGGCCCAGAGTCCACTAAGTGACTTTTCAGAGGTCTCGCAGCAAGTAGATATCAATCTGGACTAGAACCTAAGTCTCTTAAACCTTTGTTCCAACCAGTAGATTAACATTATGTAGTCAGTTGGTCAGTCATTCTCATATACTCTACCTTCCCTATGTGAACATGTAACATTTTTCTGTTTTAAGATCTAGCAGGTTTTACAGCCTTCCTGGGACTTCTAAAGTTTACCATCTTTCTAGTAATCATATGATAAAGGAATCCTAGTAACAGAAAACAAAGCTATATAAATGTTTCATGGTTCTTGATTAGTCTCTTGTTAAATTAAAGTGAATCAAATATGTTCACAGTGCAAAGTAAAACAATTTAATAAGCCTTTTAAAACATTTTCAGTCTTAATTGATTATGTTATAACTCTGTAACCTGAAGCTTGATAAATGAGATTAAATATTGCCGAGGAAAACATTGTATATAGAGGATGGGAATATAGGAGCATCAAAACAATTTGCAGAATGAGCAGTGAGTGCCTACAAAGAATAACTGAATGGATTTTTGCCCCAGAGGCCTTCTATACCTGCCCCCTTTTCCCCAAAGAGGTTAGTCATTGAGAAATTTTTTGTATACATGTTAATTGTTGTTCCTCCTCTCTACATGTTTGGCCTGATTTCTCCTCTCTCCTTCTCCCATCTCTCTAATTCTCTTATCTCCACACGTTCTTTCCTCATTGGTCTCTGGTCTAGTTTTTCTTCCTGGCTTCTTTCTGACTCCTTTCTTTCCCCCCAGTTGCTTTTTTGTTCAACCCTATCACTGCTACTGCAACCACTTCCTGCAGACTTCATGCTCCTATCCCTGCCTCCTATTTTCTATATTACTCTGTGTGCCACTTTTGTAAGAATCCTAGACAGAGGTGTGTGATCCAGCAATTTGAGCACAGGCCTGGGAATCGGGATTGTTCGTGTAATGGTATCAGCTTTGCCATAGTCTTACAAACCTCAATTTCACTGCCTTTAAAATAGGAATACCACTTTCTTACTCATCTCACTGGGGTACTGAGGATTAGTTAATGGTTGTAAAGAAAATGTGAAGTGCTACATAAGTACAAAGTTTTATCCTTTGCCTAGTTTCTGTTCAGTGAATGGTCTTCATTCTGGTTTTCTTAAACTGAGTTTTGGAAGCCTATTGATACAGGAACCATAGGTTCTGTATATCACTGAGTGCTCAAGAAATATTAATGTTTTCTTGACTTCACTTTCCACATGTTACCAGCCACTTTAAGGCTGGTTGCTTTTTATAAGGCCTTTTAAAATGACAACCTAAGCAGCTGTACTATCACTTTGCATAGAATGGTGCATCTTTGCACTGCATCTAAGTAAAAGGCAGTGATGATCTATCAGCCTGAAATGCAAATTTTGTATAAACCCATGCAAATAATAAATGAACCCATTTTTTTCTATTTGAAGCGTAATTGGTAACCATTTATTTTAGATGTTTGTTGTTACCTGATAAGGCAGAGCAGTGACAAGAGTAACAGGAATACTGTATTTCAATGTTGTGTTCCTACAGTGTCTCACAGCGCCTATTATGTCTATGCTCTGTATGTGGTGTTTGTCACCTTACAGACAAAGATCCCTGCCTTAAGGAGTTTGCAGTTCAAACACCTGTGGAATTGTCATCACTTCCTGCAGCACTAGATGGTTTTATGTCATTCCTCCAAATCACTTCCATTTATATTAGCTGAAAAGATTACAGTGCAAAATGGAATGTCTGCAAGTTGTTTTTACTTAGCTTTTACTCCATATTCGCTGTTT
Organism: Emydura macquarii macquarii; assembly: GCF_026122565.2. Classification (NCBI taxonomy): domain Eukaryota; kingdom Metazoa; phylum Chordata; order Testudines; family Chelidae; genus Emydura; species Emydura macquarii. Next base: position 7,819,134 of record NW_027133667.1, read on the forward strand.
AAAAGATCTCCTGTTACCATCAAGGTGTCTCTTTCCTTCTTTCCTTCCTTCCTTCCCCCTCTCCCCTGGTCTGCCCTGTAACAAACCTCCTTCCCATTATTCTCTCCTGTAGACATCTGCTACAGAAATCTAGTACAGAGCACAACTCATGCCCCAGATTGTCACCAAAGCAGTATATTGCAAGGTACTGATCTTGGTTTTGACCTTCTATTTAAACTGTTCAGTGCCACTTCAATTTGGCAGCCACTAGAGCTTTTGTTGGGTGTTACTCTAATTCTACGCAGAAGTATATAAAACTGAGCAGATCAGTTGCGGGATTATTTTTGTGTACATTGCACACATGCTGTTTATCTTCTCTTCGCCATGCCTCCATTTGCTCTGAAGATGTAAAAAATCACCTTGCTAGTTAATAAATGCAAAAGTTGGAGAATCTGATTGATGGTCACCCACTTATGGCATAATAATTCTGGCTACAAAAGATCAAGCTATTTCATGCACTCTCCTGAGAATGTTTAAAGCATATGTAACTTGTGGGTAAAAGGTACACTGCCAAGGTTTGTAGCAATCTAAAAAGCAATCTACCTTGGCAGCTACTCTGTGTGAAAGGGCTTATCTTCTATGTTATAGGTGAATGTATTTCTTGTCTCCTTCTCCTCTGTGTTCTCAATGTGTCCATCTTACTTACTGGTGGTGATGGGTAGTGTTGTTAAATGAACATGTAACCTATTAAGTTAGCATTAAATGCCACTGTCATGTTCTTGTACCCTACCCATATATCGTACATGCTGTAGCATGTGCCCTAACAATAAATAGTAAATGGCTGCCACACACTCCCTTCCCCCTTATATCTGTCGGAAAGGAAAAATATGCCAGCCTGCAGAGTACGAAAGTTTAGTCCTTGTATTATGAGACAGCTGTCTAAATATATTGATTTTAGGCCTATCCACCTTGACATTGACTTTCATGCGATTTTGTTATAGAAATTAAACACCTCAGATATGTTATCTTTAAAAATGGACATGGTTAATCCCTTTCCCTCCATGTGCATGCACACATCCCTACCTAAAACTAGTTTAAAGTATTGAAGAGTAGTGTATTTACTTTCTGCCTGCCAGGACTCTCTTGTCTATAGGCTTCTTTTCAGGGGCTTGCTCATACGATTCCTTTCTCTGGCTCCTCCTCTGAAATAATTGGGCCACAGGAGTACTTCCTTCAGGAATGCTCTGGCAATGAGGTGACAGGAGCATACCAAGGTGACTTGTTGTTCCCTGCTCACATTTACCACCAGTTCCAGGGCACTCCACAGGGCAGTCCTGTTGCTGCTGCTCCTCAGAACTAACAAGAATCATATTAGCAGTGGCATTTTCTTCCTTCTGAGGAAAAAATGATATATCACTCATAGATGCATTGACCTCATACGTTCTGTATACATGGAGAGAGAAATTAATTTTAAATCTGATCTCTACCATTAAATATTAAAACAGCTTAATCTCCTGTTTGTCCTTCACAAAATGTTCCAATCTCCCCCAAGAGATTCAAAGTCTCAGTGGCATGCTCTTACTCTTTCTCCTCACCCCCCGCCCCATTAGTCATCCAGCTAGCATGAGTCTGCATAGCAGTGTAGCTGCGGTAACATGGTAATGGCAGCAGAGACACAGCTAAGCCGTGCCAAGTACATGCCCTCTGGTTTGCACGGCCCAGGCGTGCTTCTGCTGCCAACGCTGCAGCACTTTCATGGCTATTTAGACTGTCACTCGCTTGATGAGAGTTAGCATTAGTATGTGCACAGCAGAAGGGGAATCTCACCCCTAGCTTGTAGTATAAACATAGCCTTAGTTGCTCCCTCAGCTCAAGTATGCAGCATCTTGACCAGTTCATGATGATCCAATAATTGCACAAAATAAATATGAGTACATGCAGGTGGAGGGGGAACCAAAGCTGTATCCGGAGTTCAGACTACATATTGAAAATTAAGTGGGGCTAAAAAGCAAAGCCAGATACTGACCGGAAGTAAAAATTTATTTCCATCCTATTTTGTTTCTTGAGGTTTTTTTCTATATCTTTATTTGCTGGAGATTTTCAAAGTGTAAAATTGCCATTAGTTATGTAAGGAAACACAGGCTTTAGTTTTGAAAAATGGTGGTGACTTACTAAAATCACAAGATTGTATATTTTAAGATTTCTGGGAAGGTGTAAAGACGCTTGTGTCACTAACGTATTCCTTTGAGAAAAGAGTTAGCACTGGCTTCTCATCATTCTATCATTAGCTCAAATCCAGTCCATGACTGGAGCGATGGAAAACCATGACCATTTTGCAGGTGTTGGAGGACCTTCCCATTGTTAGTGCTCTGGTGTCAGTCACAGAAAGCACCATTACTGTTGGGAGACAAGGTGAGTAAGGGAATATCTTTTATTGGGCCAGCTTCTGTTGGTGGGAGGCACAAGCGTGTGATTCGGATGAAGACATCCCTTAGGGGACTATCTGTTAATGGAGATTTTCTATCCTAGTAAGGAGGAGGATGAAAGATAAAATACTGGTAGACCTGATGAGAAACAGTCAAATGAAAAAAGATCCCCATTCAATTACATTACATAATGGCAGACAGTTAAAAAGTGACCGTTTCTTCAAGTGCTTATTTACAGATGTAAAAGTCTAAATAGTAAGAGGGTGAACTTGAGTGCCTTATATTTAATGAGGATATTGATATAATAGGCATCACAGAAACTTGGTGGAATGAGGATAATCAATGGGACCAGTAATACCAGGGTACAAAATATATCAGAAGGACAAAATAGGTTGTACTGGTGGGAGAGTGGCACTGTATGTGAAAGAAACATAGAGTCAAATGAAGTAAAAACCTTAAACAAACCAAACTACCACAGAATCTCTATGGATAGTAATTCCATGCATGCATGCATGCATGCATACTGATGTGGCAGCATTAGGGAAAGGGGGAAACTTAGTTTTTCTGCCTGTGCTGTATCTAGTTTATGTATAAACAGAACCTCAATTCTCCAGGATTTGTCAATCTGGCACCTTTCATGAATTCTAAAATCTAAAATGAGATTTTGGGCTTGTATATTTGGTGAAATTTACAAGAATGACTAGTATGGAATAAACTATTCCACAATAGCCATTCCAGACATTCTAATTATTCCAAAAAACTGACTTTTATTCTGGAAGTGTGTTCATGTGAGCAGCTGTTCTGGAATGGCTACTGCGGGATAGCTTATTCCACACTAACTATTCTGGACAATTTCTCATGTAGACCAGCTCTTACTCATATGCATTTCTTTAATGCAGGGATAGTCAATAGGTGAGCTATGGCCCAAATCTGGATCACCAGTTGCTTTTGAACGGACCACAAAATACTTGTATTTACTTATCATTGTTCTTATTTTTGTTTTCTCTGGAATCTGGATCTTGATTATACCTTGACCAAGAAATTTGGACTTTGACAAAAAATAATTGACTACCCCGCCTTAAAGTTCAATGCTCCATTAAGGGAAATTTAGTGGGGTGGGGAGTGGTTCGTGTAAATCTCTTATTATTTTCATTTAGACTGCAAGAGGAAAGTGTGTGGAGATGACTTAGTAAAGTCTATCTTTACAGCGAGAAAGCCAGAAGCTTGAAATCTTAAAATAACTATAGCTTTAAAATGCAGAGAAAACAATCTGTAAAAACCTAAAGTTCCTACTTGATTTTAAGGCTTTCTTTTGCATGCTAAGTGTGTCTGCAATAGTTGCTTGCCTAGGGCCAGGTCTACACTTACCTGGAAATTTGGCGGCAGTCGACAGGAGTTACGCAAGCTACGCAGAGTAGCTTGTGTAACTTTCATCGACTTTGTAACTCCTCTTCTACGTGACATCTTCACTGCGCTGTGCTGACAGGAAATGTGTTCCCATCGACGCAGCACTACACCACTTGAAGGGGTGGTTTTAATGTGTCGACTTCCGGATCGATTGAGGGGGTCTTCAATGACCGCTCAATCGATCTGGATAGATCGTTGCCGCCATCAGTGAAGACATACCCTAGATAGTTGAGTCCAATGATGTTCAGATGGAATTACCAAGCTGTCAGTAAAAAGGCTTGGCAAATGCTTCTCTAGACAACTATGGATTTCAAATCTTATGAGCCATGAAGAACATAACTTGAAAATTATATTGCTGTACAGAGTGGTTTTAAGTACTGTATATTTCAACTCTTCTGGTTAAATAGTAAGGACTTAGTTTCAAAAAGAGCTGTTGCACTCTGTTTTCTGCTTTGATGTTATTGACTCCCTGTCCTTGGTTGAACTTTCTTAGCCTTTTAATTTTGGTTAATCTGTTCAAAGTGTAAAGGTTTGTAAAATGCATGAAACACATTAGTTATGAGATAATATTGATTTATTGTCAGTGAAAATGTTCAACATATTTGCTGGCCAGAAATACATTTAGGAAGTTACCCATAAAGTATAGAAGCATTTTTTTTTTTTTTTTGGTCTTAAATGAGTGTTTTTCTTTAGCATTTAAAGAAAAATAATTCATTATCTCCCTACTCTTCCCCTCTCCACCCCCACCCAAAAAGGATAGAATATACTGATTTTAAAACTGGTATACACTGGGTTAAAAACTAGCTGTATCTGCCTGAGTGTAAAAATGTGAAGAATGGTTTCAACCTGAGATTTTCATTTAATAGTATTATTAAATTATATATTTTCTTTACACACAGAAGGGTGTGTTTTCAATGACTGACTTTTAATAGCTGCCTTATCTGGCAGAATGTTTAATCCACATTTATAAATTTGATGCAGTAATCACCTTTTTTTCCCAGCCAAACAAGATTGTTTCAAAGATTTGAAACAAACAAGAATTGTATGGTACCATGAGAAAACTGCACATCTACTTGGAGTGTTATCTCTTCAGGGCAGGGGCTATCTTTTTGTTCTGTATTTTGTACAGTTCCTAGCACAGTAGAGCCTGGCCATTGCCCATGACCAGGACTCCTTAGCACTATTGCAATACAAATTAATGATGTTTCAAAGAGAGAAACTAGTGTCGTGGAAAAGAATCACACTGCTACATTTTAGAGTTGAATCGGGTGCAGCTTTAATTGTGACACACACAATCACATAACCATAGCTATGGGGAATACTATAGCCATAGGGAAAACCCAGGTGGCGATAGGGAAGTCAAGCAGCATGTCTGGATGCTGGGCAAATGTACTTCGCCTGGCTACCAGATACAAAAGACTTATATAGGGGTTGCGTAGATTCATTTACATGTTGATCGTATAGTGGAATTTGATTAACAGTTTATCCTTAACAGGAAAGACAATCACAGTGCACAGTGGGGCACACCAGGCGCCCTCACAGGAAAGCCCAATGAGTCACTTGAGTATACAATGTAGTTTTCAGGGTCTCTGGCTAACACCCGAAGATGGGTGGTTACACAATATCTGTTCAAATGCTAATTTGTATGGAGTGAGTTTCTATGGGGCCGGTAAGACAAAGGGGGACAGGTACTGGTACTTATCGAAACAGGTGAAGTCTGTTCACAGACTTCAATAAGGCTTAAGGCTCATAACAGAGAACTTGCATCTGGGGTGTGGTTCAGAGACCTCTTGTGGGATTTTAGCATCTTTATCATAATTTCAGTTGAGGCATTCTGTTAATGGTTTAGCCTGGGGCTTCTATTTCTGTTTCAGGCTACAACTTCAGGCCAGGCCTTCTATGACCAGTTTCAGACCAGGCATTCTATTAATCAATTTTATGATTAATTTTTGGATTCCACACTAGTCACTGGTTTCCTCTAGGCCTGCAACAGACCTTGAAGTAAAGAATTCTTTTACAGTGGTCCTCTTCCTCTGGAATCTTTAAGGCTACACAGTTTCCAACAGTGCTGGATAGCTACTTTTTAGATGGGAAAATTCCACTGGATAAAAATAAAAACATAAAAGTACAATTTTCCCAGACTCTAAAAATCTGAAGTAAAGATATACCTAGTATGTACAATTGTAAATATTTGGTGTAAAATTCATCAAGTTAAATATCTTTGTTCATATTCTTGGTACTGCTGGTTCCAAGAAGAAATCTCACAATCAAATATTGGAGAGCCCAGAAGTCTCACTGCTGCAAGCCATTTAACTTAAAATATTTGTGATAACACAGAATGGGGCATTCTAGCATGACTTTAGTGAAACCGGAAGTACCAAGAAGATTTACAAAGTAGAGGGAAAGATTTTTAAAGAGGTTAATTGAAATGTATTACCATGTGTGAATCCCATCCCCAGCAGCACAAAAATTGGGATTTAACTGTTTTATGTTTGCTTTGCAACTCCTCTCTCCAGGAATTAAATCAGAAAATACTGATGCATGTTTTTTACCAGTGTTTGGATAGTGCAATTATCTAGACCTAAATTTTGCTGATGGGAATTGTAAAAGATATAGCACCTGTATGGCGTAATTATGGGTTTTAGCCACAGCCCTGATTGCTGGGGGGAGAAGGGGAGGCGGGGGCGGGGGGGAGTGGGAGAGGCAGTTTGAAGTCACCGCCTTCTCCCCTGAGAGTTCTAGGAAGATCTTGAGATGCATAGCCAGAGGGGTAGCCGGGTTAGTCTGTATACAGCAAAAACATCAAGAGTCCTGAAGCACCTTAAAGACTAACAAATTTCTGCGGGCATAAGCTTTTGTGGGCTGCAACCCACATTGCATTTGACGAAGTGGGTTGCAGCCATGAAACTTATACCTGCAGAAATGTATTAGTCTTTAAGGTGCTACAGGACTCTTGATGTTTTTTGAAATGCATAGTACATCTCTGGCCAGCCATGCTGTCCTGTGTGGAAATGAGGCCATGGCCCGTCGTCCTTGCTGCCTTTTGAGGCTACTGGGACTTTCCGAGGCACTAGGAGGAAGCAATCCCTGCACTCTCCTTATCGCAGAGACTGCCATTGTTGATAGCTCCTGCATTAAAAGTTCATGGCGGGGGATAAGAGGAGTTGCAAGGAGCTTTCTCATCCTCTGTATGTGGCTCAGAGGGAGCAGGAAGGCTTCCCTGTGCCTTCTACAGTTTCCCACCTATACCCTATTGTGAACATGAGCAGGGACTAGTCACAATATGGTCTGTTATTTGGGACTGGCCCAAATTATACTATTATACAGGCATAGAAGTCCATGCCTCCAGCTTCCAACTCAAGTTCTTCTAAAGTGTAGCAATGGCATGTTTCTGAGCTGGAATGGCTAACCAATACATTTAGAGACACAAGAAGAGTTTTTGACAGTCCGACTCTATTCTCTCCCTGGGCGTTGGAGCATCCAAAGATGGTGAACATGGATGGGCTTAACAACATCTTTTGCCTAGGCTTTCCCACATAGTACCTTCATGCCCATAAAGAGAAGTCATTATTAGTACATTGTTTAGTCATATTCCGCAGAGGTGGGTGCCGTAGATGAGTAAATAGACATCTTGAAAATGAATTTCCTTGTGGATTTAAATGCATGTGTTTAAAATAGATTAGCCTGTGAAGAATCATAAAATGTAGACTTGGAAAAGGGATTTTGGAAAGTCATCTAGTCCACCTTTCCCCAAATGCCCCCCCTACTGAGGCAGGACCAAGTTTGCCTATTCCATCTCTGAAAGGAGTTTATCTAACCTGTTCAAAAAACCCTGCAATGATGGGGATTCCACAACCTCCCTTGGTAACTTTATCCCAGTGTTTAACTATCTTCTTGGTTGAATTTTTTCCTAATATCTAACCTAAATTTACCTTTTCTCCAGACTTAACATGCCCAGTTTTTTTAACCTTTCCTCATAGGTCACGTTTTCTAAACCTTTTATCATTTTTTTTATTGCTCTCCTCTGGACTGTCTCCAATTTGTCCACATCTTTCTTGAAGTGTGGTGCCCGAACCAGAACATATGCCTCCAGCTAAGGCCTCACCAGAGCTCAGTAAAGCAGGACATTTATTTCTCATATCTTATATATGACACTCCAGTTTTAAAAAGCAAAACACAACAGAATATTAGCCTTTTTCGCAACTGCATTACATTGTTGGCTAATATTCAACTTGCGGTCTTCTATAATCCCTAGATCCTGCTCTGAGCTACTGTTGCCTCTCTCTCACCAACAGAAGTTGGTCCAATAAAAGATAGTACTTCACCCAACTTATCTCTTGTACTATTGCCTTATCAGTTGCTCCCCATTTTGAATTTGCATTTAATTTTTCCTTCCAAAGTGTAGTACTTTACCTTTGTCTTTATTGAATTTAATTTTATTGATTTCAGACTAAATCTTCAATTTAGCAAAGTTATTTTGAGTTCTAATCCAGTCTTCCAGTGTGCTTGCAATCTCTCCCAGCTTGGTGTCATTCACAAATTTTATAAGCATACTCTCCACAAAATTTATCCATGTCATTAGTGAATAGTATTGGTACTCAGGACAGACCCTTGCAGACCCCACTAGATATGCCCTCCCAGTTTGACAGTAATCATTGGTAACTATTCTTTAAGTATGGTCTTTGAACCAGTTGTGCACCCATTTTATAATAATTGCATCTGGACCACATTTCCCTAGTTTGGGTATGAGAATGTCATGTGGGACGGTGTCAGAAGCTTTACTAAACTTCAGATAAATCACACTTACTGCTTACCCCCTCCTCCCTCCCCACCATCTACTATGCCAGTCACCCTGTTAAAGTAGGAAATTAGTTTGGTTTGGCATGATTTGTTCTTGACAAATCCATGTTGGCTATTACTTTGCTTATAAATTGATTTTTTTTAAAATATTTTGTTCAAGTATCTTTCCAGGTATCGAAGTTAAGCTGTCTGGTCTGTAAATCTTTGGGTCCTCTTTGTTTCTCTTTTTAATGTTAGGTGCTATGTCTGCCCTTCACCTGTCCTCTGAGACCTCACCCATCCTCCATGAGTTCTCGAAGATAATCGCTAATGATTTCAGGATTACTTCAGCTAGTTCCTTAAGTACCCATAGTGAAATTTTTCAGGCCCTGCCAACTTGAATACATCTAACTTTTTTTTCTAAATATCTTGAACTTGTCTTGTCCATATTTTGGCTTATGTTCTTTCCCCTTGTTGTTAATATTGTGTTAAGCATCCAGGCACAACTAGCGTGTTTAGTGAAGATAGAAGCAAAATAAACATTATTTCTTTTTCCCTTAGATTTTCTTCCCATGGGACTTTAACAAACTCAAAAAAATAGTAGATAAAACCTGTTCTTTCATAGTCTATTGTCCTTATGCTACTTTTACTCCTTCCTTTCCTTAGGATCATTAAACCTATCGTTTCATGGGATTTATACCACAATTACATCATAATTTTGCATAATTTTTTTGGTTAAGGTAAATAAATACTATTTCAGCATGCTCTGATTTATATATCCTAATCTGTACACTGTCATCAACCAGTCAGTAGAAACTTGTGATATGTTATGAGAGACCCTAGCAAGCATTTGGCATCCTGTTGGTGCTGGCTGGTTCCTCCTCTCATCTGCCATGACGCCTTACCTTTAGCGATGTCACAAATTCATCAACACTAATGCTTACTGTAATTCACAAATTTGTATGCAGTTGTGCTGCTTGAAATATATAATTCCTTAAGACTTACTGCAACTACTGACAAAAGCTTTCTCTTCCGATTTCTCTTATTACATCATTTCAGTCGATGGGCCAGTCGAAGTGCTACAGCACAGCGCAGAAAAGATCGCCTTAGACAACATTCAGAGCATATTGGACTGGACAATGATTTAAGGGAGGTAGGTAATATCTGCAGGCACCAGGGGGTCTTAAATAAAAAAAGTAGGCTTAATCAGATGGTATTTTGCTGCCTCTAGCAATGTTTTTTGGTCCCATAAAGTTTTAATTCACCTTTGTGACCATTAAATGATGTACATCTCAGACATTTATACATAGTATGTAATTTTAAGATACTCAGAATTGGGTTCATGTTCTTGCAGAGATTTTGTATTTTCTAAGATGAAGAACTATAAAGTAGTGCGTAGATTGTTTAGACTATTATTGTAGCTGAAAATTCATGAACACAAATATTGCAAAATGCAAATGAAAGAGGGGGAGCTCAGACTTGATATTTTTCACAAATTTTTCCATCTTATAACGAATCAATTAAAAGCTTTAAAATACTAAACTCTGTGGCTCTGCATTATAATAAAACAGACCCTTTGCTATAAACAGCCTTTTGCTGATATAGACCCCAGTCCTACAACTGAATTTATGTAGGTAGACCTCTTTATTTGTGTGGATGGAATTGGCAGATTTTGGCCAATAAAAAGTATTTGAGTTTTTCAGAGCTTTTATGGTAACACTGACCACTTGAAGAGAAAAAGGAGGAGGTTTTGTTGTAAGGGTTCTCTTTTGTGTTGCATAGATTAGTAACTTTGAAAGGGAAGTGTTTGGCATTTTTTAATTTGTATCCAAAGCTTGGAAACTCCCACCCATGTTATAGACGTCAATTACTTGTGTGTGTTTTCCTATCTCTTCAGTTTCTCCTTTTCATTGTTTAAAAAAAACATTTTCTGCCATATTTTCACTGTTTATAGTCCTTGTGCTATTTTTACCATTAGCGCAAAAAAACCCCAAAACCCATCAAACCTTTATGCTGTTTTGCCATTGGCATTACTGAATAAACTTGACTAATATTGCCGTTTGAAATTAAAATATAAGTAAAACCGAATTCTTCAATCATAACTTTAAACATTGTTTCATTGAAACAAAGCAAAACAGCCTTTATAAACGTTTGTTGCTGTTTTTGTTAATGTGACTTTGTAAATATAGTTCTAAACATTGCCTTGTGTATATTTCAACATAACCCTTTCAGTCCTTCGTCATGTATTTTTAATTTTTTCTTTCTTTTTGTTATTGTGGATCATATGCATGCTTGTTTTGCTTTGTCTCTTCTCTTTTTGGCTTTTCTGCCATTGGTATATCTGCCTCCTCTTAGCCATCGGAGGAGCTTTTGATTCGTCAGAACTCAATGGCATTCTGGGAGTGGGATCAGGGGCCACCCCCTCCTGCACGACCTCCTAAAAAATCCTCCTCTGAATGCTGCCTGGTATGTTTTTGCTGAAAGCTGATTTGAGAGACTAGAATAAGGAATCTCTGTCTTCAACATCACTTGAATCTCTCCTTTTTGTAGCACATAGGCACACTCCTGTAGTTGTTGAAGTGTGGTGATAGTCAGAAAAGTAACACTGAAAATGAAGTTCTGGGGTTTCATTTTAACCCTTCAGCTAAGTTTACCCTCCTAAAGCTATTTCTTCTTGCTATGACTGTCCTCTAAGCTTAGGATCTCAAATTCAAGCTGTGTCCTTCTGGGCTCGCGTTATGCCACCAGTAAAAATTCTGCAGTGAAAGCTAAGGCAGCGATGGTAGTTGGTTGATACTGACGCACAGGCAGAACAGAATCCAGCTTGTTCTTTTTGTAGCACACTTCCTCTTCTGTAGAACTTGCAGGACCAATAAAGTTAACAGGACTATAGGTGTTTGTCAGTATAATATGTCGTGACTTGATGACATGTCAGGGAATTAAGTAAGACTGTCTAAATTTTTTCACTCTTCGGACTATGACCGCACTTTGATCTATTTTCTGTATCCCTTTCCCTTTAGAGAGAAGTTATATCTATCACTGTTAGCTATTCCCTTTTCACTGTTTTCATAATATTTATTGTTTTGACACTAATTAGATGGAATAACTATTGTGAGGCTACTAGTCGTTGAACAAAATACTTTCGTTTCAGTAGCAACTTCATTATTGCCTAAAACAACTTTTTAATGTTTTTATTCTTTTCTCCTTTCACATCTTACTTATGCATAAGTTGTTTTGGGTTTAACTTGAGATAATAACCAGACATACTTGCTCATCCCCTACCAAATCTATTGAATGGGCTGTGACTGATTTGTCCAAATTTTGCATTCTGCCATGATCTTCCACCATTTTTTTCATGCTCAAGAAATTTTGGTCAACTTACAGCAACGTAAGTTTGGATTTTGTTTTCATTAGACAAACTACTTTAAAATGATCTTCTCTCCAGACAGGGAAGGTCTGAAAGTGTGACAGAGACAGCATGCTCAGTTCTTGTTTGCATTGTCTAGCTCAGTGTTCTCAGCCCACGGCCTGTGGGCCTCTTGCACCCAATCAGCACACAGCTGCGGCCCATGTGACATCCGCAGGGCCATACTGGGAGTACACATATTGTGTAGAAGCAGCCCACATAACACAGAGAGAGCTGCAGATGTGGCCCACAATAGTAAATAGATTCATCTAGCTCAACAGTAAACCCTGCAGCCCAATTAAACAGCAGCATTGTATATCTCTGAGAGAAGTGCCATCCAGTCCTTTCTGTGGGGCCTTAAGTGCAGACAGAATTAAGTGGATGAAAACAAGTAGGAATTCTCAAGTCTTGTATGGGTGTAGGAGTCAACACCTACCCATAGGGTGAGACAGTTCATTACAATATGGGGACATGAACATCATATTTTTAAACTGCTGTATTCAACAACATTGAAATAGACTATCAATTGCGTCATCAGACATATTTTTAAGTACTTGTCTTTTTAACAAAATTTTATTTAAAAAATGGATGCCTAAAGTTAGGATCTTAACTCCACTTTTAAGCACCTACCATATGTGGTCTAATTTTTAGAAGTGCACATAGCATTCACTGGTGTGAATAGGTGTTCAGCACTTCTGAATGTCATACCACAGATTTAAATGACCTATAGGCACCAACGTTTTAAAAACCTTGGCCTTATACAGTTTAGTGAGTATCCACTTTTTGTCTGTACTTTGCATTAATGCCATTTTCCAAAATGAATCTAATAATTCAGTTTTGTTTAAAACAAGTGTAAGAAATAAAAAAAACTCTCACCAGGGATTAAGAAAGCTTATTGTCAGGAAGCTTGTTTCTCACCTTTTTTCCAAAGCCAAAATTCACTGAAATCAGAGTCCCTCTTCCTTCCCCTTCCCACATGCTTGTTTTTCTAGTTTCTTTCAAAAGTATTTTTCATTCAATTTCATGCTATGTTCTTCAGATTATTGGTTTTTCATACCTTTTACTAGTGAAAATCAAACAACAATGGAAAGAATTTTTAATGCAGGTTTGGACTTTTATGCTGACTGAAGGTATTGTCATTTTGGCTAACTCTGTGCTACTAGCTAACACAGTTCACTGGCTAGTTCTGTTTGACTGTTTTGGTTGCATATGCATATACCACCAGAGTATCTTTCTCCTTCCCCTCCCCTGTTTGTGTTGGCCTATGGGGTACTTCTCCACTCCTATGCTTAAAGCTTCAGATAAATCACTACAGTGCATAGATTTACACGCTCTGAATCCTTTTTATCTCACTGCTTGTCTGTTCATGGTTAAGGAAGTCAGGGAATCTCTGTCATGTCATATTTATGCTAATTTTGTTTGTTTTAGAAATACATGCAGGAGGCAAGGAGTTTGGGGAAAAATTTAAGGCAACCCAAACTCTCAGACCTTTCTCCAGCTGTAATTGCTCAGACAAACTGGAAATTTGTGGAAGGGTTATTGAAAGAATGTCGCATGAAGGTAACTTTTTTTTTTTTTTTTTTAATGTATGTTTTCTACCATTATATAAGCAGAATGAAAATGTCTTTGTGGAGGAGTTGCAGGAAAGTTCCATAACAACCAAACTCCCATTGGCTTCATTGGTAGCTATCTCCCTTGAGATCTTACAGAATCAGCCCCTGAGCTGGTCTCCTTGTATGTCAGAGATAGTTACCGGACAGAGGCCCTTTTTTCTTGGTATGTCCAGCTGCTAAATTGTATTAAAAGAGAGAATAAATACATTGCTCTTCCATGGATACAGTTGTTGTAGTTGTAGAGATTTTATGGGATCGGGAATAGGAGAGAAGAGAGAGTCTGTATGATCATGAAACAGGAGAGAAGGTGTCCAAATAAACTCTATTAAAATGTGATCCATACAGTGACCAGGTTTTGGGAGTCTCTATCAAAGAGGAGTAGTCAACAGAGAGTAGTTACCTTTGTGTATGCTACCCATGAAGTCCCTGTTATTAAAATAGAGCACATCTTCTGTGAACACTAGAAAAGCCCTCCTGTGTAGGTAAAGAAACATAATATGTTGACATCCTAATTTATATTTGCATCAGACGTAGTTTATGTAGTATCAAATTCCTTTTAAAATACATTATTTAGAAACTTCGTATCTAAAATTAATATTCTTTTGAATATAGACATTTTCTAATCAGAATTGATGTTTCAGTGGCCAGAATTCAAGGGACATGAGTTGATTTTAAACCAGTAGATGCACTCATGAAAGTTTACTAATCTGTAGATTTCACAGTTTGCTGGATGACACACTCTGTAAATCTTGCTGTTTTGTAGACTAAACGTATGCTGGTAGAGAAGATGGGCCGTGAAGCAGTAGAGCTGGGACATGGAGAAGCCAACATAACAGGTCTGGAGGAAAATACATTGATTGCTAGTCTTTGTGACCTATTGGAAAGGATCTGGAGCCATGGTCTGCTAGTCAAGCAGGTTGGTAACTTGAAATTTGGTAAGGAAAAAGCATGCATACACAGTACCATTTAGCACATATTAAAAGTATTTCCTGTAATCCATCCCTTTAAACCACTTCTTGGCTATATCATTTCTAAATAGACATGAGTGTATCTAAACATTTCAGGCACAGCTACTCACTTCCTAAAATGTTTGTGAGACTTTCAAGAGAAGCCTTTCCACAAATTGTAGTAATGACAAAATAGTTTTTTTTCTATCCTTCGGAAGGGTGGAGGACTAGGGAGGGAACGCTGAGGAGAGAAACAAGGGGTACGGGAAAACCTACATGATCACAGGAAATTACTTGTTCAGTGAGGTTTTCTGTTTTCTCAGTTCCGTTCTTGAGGAGCAAAGAATTGAAGCAGGAACCCAATGTGACTTCCTGGGATCCACTAAATCACCAGGCTCTAATCCAATATCAAGCTTTTTTCATTTGGCTCCTTTCTCGTTTATTTTAAACTTGTCCTATATGTTCTATTTTCAGGGGAAATCCGCTTTGTGGTCCCATTTACTTCAGTACCAGGAAAGGGAAGAGAAGCAAGAACATATGGCAGAGTCTCCAGGTGAATATTCAGCAATTTGCTCTCCATTTATAGTCTTTCAGGTGTAACAGTAAGCAATCTTGGTTCTGGTCGGACTAAGGCCTCAGCGCTTTGTGGTGGACTTTATTTTGTATTACCAGTATCTCAGTGATACTGACATCACACTTGTAATTTGAGTTCTTTCAAACTCTTTAGATCTCTGCTCTAAACAGATGGATTCTTTTCCTCGATGGCATACCTAATACCACTTTCAGGAAAATCACGGGATATGGCATTTTGCTTAGTCTGCTACATTTCAATTCTGACTAAGCATTAAGTAGAGTATGAAAAGGCAGTATGTTTTCTGAAGTATTTCATAGAAATGTAGGGCTGGAAGGCACCTTGAGAGGTCAAGTCCAGCCCCTTCCACTGAGGCAGGTCCAAATACACCTAGACCATCCCTGACAATGATATGGGGCGTTTAGTAAATACTAGACTATATTACAATGCACCAAACTTCAATTGCATCTAGTTCGGTTTCTTGAAGGCATGAGACCCAAGCTGAGGCAGCCAATATTCTTCTGTCAGTGAGAAAGACCTGTCATATAGCATTGTTCAAATAACAACACAAATGAGTACATCTGTTTATCGTCTATAAAATATTTAGAAGTTTTAAATCTTTTTTGCACAGTCATTAAAACGGTTGAAACTTCAGTGCAAACATTCAAGCTGTTTTCTTGGCATCCATAACCTGCTGATTACCCCTTTCTAACTTGAAGATTGTTTATACTGAATATGTTCAGAGGTCAGACTTTGCTCTTCTAGAATCATCAGGCTGTAATGAAACTTACTGGCCAAAAGCATACCAGATATATAACTGAGCTTTGAACTGATTTTTATAGACTATTTCCAGAAATGTAAATTTTCTCAGCGAGAAGTAATGCACAAGAATCTCTTTGAAATCTAGGTATATGAGGGCATGTAACTAGGAACATTAATCTGGCCTCTAGTGTCTAATGGAATTATTTTTTATAAATTTGGTATTCATGCCTATTAATTGAGATCATTGTTCTTCAAACACCGAGGTTGGAATTCCATGGCATATGTATTCACAGGCCAATATGAGCAATCTCAGGCTGGGAGGGAGTGAAGCGAACGCTACATTCTTCAGTAGTTATGTATAACTGATCCTCACTCATTGGGCCAGGCTCCCAATTCGTGCCTAGTGTGAATCCCCTTTTGGTTTGGCATTCTAAAGCCATTAAACTACCTCGCTGATGTGTAATATATGCCGCTTTTGGTATGGCATTGAGCTCCTGTGCATTGCTGCTGTTTCTCAGCTTTGTTTCTGTAAGCCTTTGAGCTGAATTAGATGGTTGTCTTCCTGAGTTTCCTCCGGTTTTTGTATTTCCAGTTTACTAACTCTTAATATATAAACATTGCTAATTCAGGATTGTGTTTTGGACCGACATAAGGTATTTCACAAAATTCATTGCAGTTATAGTGGCATTTTTACGCCAAATGAGTGTGTGTGATCGTTCTCCCTTTCCCTGCTATTGGCTAACCAAAGATAGCACTTTGGAAAGAATTCAAGATTTTCTCAATGTCCCCATTCAAAGTTCCTACTGAAATCCCAACAGTAGGATTTGAAGGAACTCAGAGCGGCCCAGGCCCCAAGTATATAAATCTATGGATAAACTGATCTCTGATTCATTAAAGTTTTGTAATAAGCCTCTGTGACCATGAGCATGTCGTCATGCATTGCAAGCCCCAGAATTAAAACAAGGTCCAACTTGTGGCCTGCAAGATGATTCCATTTGGCCCTCTAACTTGCATGGGGGATGCCATTTTGTAGAACAAAATAGTGTCCTCTGCACAGTATGGCCATTGCACACACTGTACAAGTGCGGTCACTCTGCGTGAAGGACATCATTTAGTGGAACATTACTAAAAAGCGTGCAAGTGTAAAATTGAATACATAAGGTTTTAAGGGGGACTTGCCATGATGTAATGGATGTAAGAAAGGGAATATCTCTCTTTTGCATGGCTCAGTGATTTAATAATTATTAATGAGACATCATGCCTTTGTACCTTTCTAGCAGATGATAAAATTATGTGCGCTGTAGATGATTGATTAGCATAGCTTCTTGAGGTTTGTATCCTGATGCCATGCATCTACTAAAATTTCACACATCCAAATAAAATCTATTAGATTATAACTATAGGGAAACATATGCTGAGTTCATGTGTTGAATTAATTTAGTGCATTTCTGCAGGGAGAACTTAAGAAGGCATGCAAGTGTAGAATTCAATCATCTGATATACCAGACCTAGTGGTGCAAACTCTTCATCAGGATGGGAAAATTATATCTGTAATGTGTTGCATACCTTACTAAAAATGTCACCACATGCCACTGTCCATGACTAATGAACAGCCACCAAGCAATCTGACTGGCGCACATAAATTCCAGAGTGCAAAATATGTAACGACAATGTAGTCAGATTATAAAACTAGAGTGCAGAAATGCTTGACAGTCTTAATATGTAAAATGCTAGTTTTATTTCCGGTACATTTATCAAGTGCCTTTCAGTAAAAATAGCTTTATCAAGTGTCAAATCCTTATGGAACAGATTTGCCTACATGTATTTCATATGCAAAGAAGGAGGCATTTGATGAATCAATGTAATCTCCAAATTAGCCCTGTATTAACTAAAGGAGAAAGGAACCTAGATAATATATTAATGTGGAAGCAGACAAACTGGAAAACTCTTTCCCTGGCAATGTTCCTGAAACTGCACATAACTGTTGCAGTTCTCGATGTTTTATGATTTGTTCTACAGATGTGTAGGTGAATGCACTACAAACAAGTTACTGGGTTTTTTAAAAATTTTATATATTTTTTTTCTATACAGTTGCCCTTGGACCAGAAAGAAGGAAGTCTGACACAGGAATTACATTACCTACACTGAGGGTCTCACTTATCCATGATATGAGGTACAGAATTTGAATCTTAAAACATTTGTTATGGTTTTAATAAGGAGCATTACACAGATTCCCACTAACACAAATACTTTGGATTTATTCAGGTTGAGTAGAATTCATCATTATTCTGTTTAAAGACCGCATACTCTAATCTATGAGGTTTACCCCTTAATAGGTTTTATAAAACCTTTAGTTTTGCATGCTGCCTTGATTTATTTTAGCTAAAAAGTCATGGAAAGAGAATTTGTACACACAATAAACTTTGGAATTTTTTATTGCTGATATAATACTTCTAGTAGCAAAAATATTTTAATTTTAAATAGAGCTGCTGAATTACCTGGTGTGACTTTGTATTTGTTGAAACAGGAAAACATATGTTGGCCAAGGAAAAACAGAAAAATTAGAATCCAGATGGACATAAAAATCTGCCAACAATGTCTGAGCTATATTAATATCTAAATGGGTATTTAATCAAAAAATTGCTATTCAAATGGTAATAGGTCCTTGAAAACATATCAAGCAAGCACACATTTTGATGATTTCTCTGAGTGAAATATTGTTCCTGAAATGACAAATTCATCACTAAGGTTAGAGTAAAAAAATACAGAGAACTCTATAACAGCATCTGCTGTGTTTTTTGAGATGCAAAATATAACAATTATAAGACAAATGTCTTATTACAAAATTAATCAGCTGATGCATGCTAACAGTAGTAGTAGTAATTTTCTATTTTACATAACGTTTTACATACTGATGGCCGAGAGGAACTTAAAACTATGTTAAATTATTTGAGGGCTTGGATGACTCTGGGGATCAGTAATGGGATTTAAGACTTTTCACTGCTGGGTCACTAGGTCAATTTCAATTCGGGTTGGTAATGATCCATAGTTGTAACCATCTAATGAAAATTAGTCTCAGTCCCCTCCCCAGTGAGCAAAATAATGCCATTACTGCTAACAACTAGCAACCTTGTTAATGTTGTATTCAGAAAGGCCAAGGGTTGAATCAGCCACAGAGACTTCACTACCATCTCAAGTGTGGAGGTGGTCCTTCAAGACTAGAGTTCAGTCACACTGACATAGACCATGTGGAGGTATAACTGAGCAGCTTCCATGCTTGCTGTCTACACTGCTCCGTGAAGAAAGGGCTTCAGTCTCCAGGGCTCTCAAGCCAGCATCTTTCACAAAAGCAGAGTTTACATACGCTGTGTTTGTGTACATATTGGGCATGAACACTTAAACAATAGTCTCAACTCCGGAGGGATCCCCTCTGCAGATGAGAAGGTAGTGCTGTCTCCATGGCTCGTTCAGTCTTTGGCTTCTCTGAAGACACTATTAACAAAGTTGCTAATTACTCCTATTTGTGGTGGTGGTTTTTGTGATGTGGTCATCTGTCAGTGGGATGAGGATGGAGACCAAATAACTGTTTATACACGAATATACAAGGCATGTGCTTTTTTTTTTTTTTTTTTTTTTTAAACACCTAAACCTGTTTAGCTGTTGTGGCTTTTTGTGGGGGGCAGGGCGGAGATTCTTATGTTACTGCCTATGTTGGTGACTTTTTTAATTGCTCAGTGGATTAATTATTTATTTTTTACCTGTGGAGATGGAGTCAAAGTAAATGCCTAGTAATGAGGGGTTTCGTCACTTTAAACTAATAGGGGATAGTTCTGACCAAATATGTGAATTACCAAGATTATAAAGAAAGGATTCTTTCCAACAAAAAGCAGTTGGTTCTGACATGACTTATCAGATGTTGCTCTGAGGTCTCAGTTGCTACTTGTACATTCTTTAAAAGAATCACAAGGTGGTGGTGCTGGCCTGTTCATTTATTTTAGAATCCTACTTCCTGCAGATTACTGTCTCTCCAGTTCCTTGCTTAGAAGAAAGTCGTAAAAGGTAGTTCAGTTTGTGTGTTGGACTATTGGCCTTAAAACTGTCCCTTTTCCTCTAAAAGGCTTGCTGATTGACTGATCTTTGGTAGTTCAATTGCTCTTCTAAATCGTCAGCAAGTCCTGAAATAAGCCCAACAGCGGCTACCATGGATCTTTTATGTTGCTGAAAGAACTTTAAATCCATGCCACTGGTGTTTATATAATGATATAAACTGACTTTGTGGGACAACTGTCAAGCAATTGTGTTTGACATGGTGTTTATCAATTGTAAGGTGAGGTGAGGTCCATTTTGCAATAACTCCAGTTTAAAAACCAGTCAAGAGGTAACTCTAAACAACTTACAGCCTTGTATAAATTGGAGACTTTAGGGGGAGAAGAAAAAAAAAAAAGAGGTTCAGCTACTGACAACAAAAAGCCCTTCCTGGTCTAGATTGAGATGTGTTGGCAGCGCTTTGCATCATGAGTACCAGATGTACTCATGCATTTTGGGGGAAAAGGAAGGAAACTTAGGGTGTTTAGAAATTGAAGTGGAGATGACATAATATAAAGACATCCAGATAGCACTTAAAAACTGAAAGATTGACTTAATTTACTGTATTACAGTACTCCCAGGGGATCTCACTCAGGTGATAAAGTTTGAAAACCTAGGGGATAAGAAGGCCTGGAGGTAGAAGTGACTCTGTCAGGCAGTTCTTCCTAAGGGCATGTTTTCACTAGAGGTGTTAGGGATTGCTCTGATATACTGCCAGTTCACACCAACCTTCTGATGTTTCAGCTGACTTCAGTAGGAGTGTTGGTGTCAGAAAAGTACAATAGCAAAGAGGATAAAAAGATGACATGATGATGTCTTTCCTGAAGGGCTGCCATCAATTTACAGATAGGGGAAGAAAACCAAAGTGTTTTGCAAAGTATTTCCCTGTCCATATAAAAGATGTAGTGGAGTGTTAGCTAATTGCATTTATCTGGCAAAAACATAGTAGTACATAAGAGCGGCCATACTGGGTCAGACTAATTATCCATCTAGCTCAATATCCTGTCCACCGACAGTGGCCAACGACAGGTGCTTCAGAGGGAATGAACAGAACAGGTAACCATCGAGCATTCCCATCTTATGACAAACAGAGGCTAGGGACACTTCAGAGCATGGTTTTGCATTCTAGCCCATCCTGGCTAATAGCCATTCATGGACCTATCCTCCATGAGCTTATCTAGTTCTTTTTGGAACCTTGTTATAATCTTGGCCTTCACAATATCCTCTGGCAAAGAGTTCCACAGGTTGACTGTGCGTTGTGTGAAGAAATACTTCCTTTTGTTTGTCTTAAACCTGCTGCCTATTAATTTCATTTGGTGACACCTATTTTTTGTGTTTACAAAATAACTTCCGTATTTACTTTCTCCACACCAGTCATGATTTTATAGACCACTTTCATATCCCCCCTTAGTCATCTCTTTTCCAACCTGAAAAGTCCCAGTTTTATTAATCTTTCCTCATATGGAAGCTGGGATTAGGGAATACCCCTAATCGTTCTGGTTGCCCTTTTCTGTATCTTTTCCAATTCCAATATATCTTTTCTGAGATGAGGCAAACAGATCTGCTCGCAGTATTCAAGATGTGAGCATACCATGGATTTATAAAGAGGCAATAAAATATTTTTTGTCTTATTATCTTTCCCTTTCCTAATGATTCCCAACATTCTGTTAGCTTTCTTGGCTGCTGCTGCACATTGAGTGGGTGTTTTCAGAAAACTATCCACAGTGACTCCACGATCTTTCTTGAGTGGTAACAGCTCATTTAGACCCCGTCATTTTATATGTATAGTTGGGATTATGTTTTCCCATGCGCATTACTTTGCATTTATCAACACTGAATTTCATCTACCATTTTTTTGCCCCGTTCACCGCGTTGTGTGAGATCCCTTTGTAACACTTCGCAGTCTGCTTTGAATTTAACTCTCTCGAGTAGTTTTGTATGATCTGCAAATTTTGACACCACTGTTTACCCCTTTTTCCAGCTCACTTATGAATATGTTGAACAACACTGATCCCAGTACAGACTGCTGGGGGACACACCACTATTTACCTCTCTCCATTCTGAAAACTGATCATTTATTCCTACCCTTTGTTTCCTATCTTTTAACCAGTTCGTGATCCAGGAGAGGACTTGCCCTGTTATCCCATGACCACTGACTTTGCTTAAGAGCCTTTGGTGAGCAATCTTGTCAAAGGCTTTCTGGAAATCTAAATACACTGGATCACTGTTGTCCACATGCTTGTTGACCCCTTCAAAGAATTCTAGTAGATCGGTGAGGCATGATTTCCCTTTATAAAAGCCATGTTGGAAGTCCTAACAGCTAGCTGTCAGAATCTGATTTAAAAAAAGAGATTGCTTCACAAAGTGCTTACCAGCTCCAGACCAGGGTTCTCTACAGTGATTCAACTGGTACAAGTCAGTGCTGAAAGAGGGAAGCAGTGAATGTAGTAATAAAGGACAAGAATATGTATGCGATTATAATATACTTCTGCGCACAGGCAGGGAGTTATTGACTTGTAAAAACTTGGTACACTTAGACTTGATCTATGCTAGCAATTGATGTTGATATAACTAGATTGCTCAGGGGGATAGAAAATCCACACTCCTGAGTGACACAGTTACGCCAACCTACATCCCGCTGTAGACAGCGCTATGTTGACAAGAGGGCTTCTCCAGTCGACATACCTACCGCCTCTGGAGGAGATGGAGTACCTATGCTGACAGAGAAGCCCTCCCATTGGTGGAGGTAGTGTCTTCACTAAGCAGCCTCTGCTTAGGAAATTTTCTTTAACAAGTTTTTTCTAGAGGTTTTCAGTTTATTGAGTTTTGCATCCTGTCATGGAAAAGAATCACACAGCTACATTTTAGAGTTGGATCGGGTGCAGCTTTAATTGTGACACACACAATCACGTAACCATAGCTATGGGAATACTATAGCCATAGGGAAAACCCAGGTGGCGATAGGGAAGTCAAGCAGCATGTCTGGATGCTGGGCAAATGTACTTCGCCTGGCTACCAGATACAAAAGACTTCTATAGGGGTTGCTTAGGTTCATTTACATGTTGATCATATAGTGGAATTTGATTAACAGTTTATCCTTAACAGGAAAGACAATCACAATGCACAGTGGGGCACACCAGACGCCCTCACAGGAAAGCCCAATGAGTCACTTGAGTATACAATGTAGTTGTCAGGGACTCTGGCTAACACCCGAAGATGGGTGGTTACATAATACCTGTTCAAATGCTAATTTGTATGGAGTGAGTTTCTATGGGGCCGGTAAGACAAAGGGGGGCAGGTACTGGTACTTATCGAAACAGGTGAAGTCTGTTCACAGACTTCAAAAGGCTTAAGGCTTATAACAGAGAACTTGCATTTGGGGTGTGGTTCAGAGACCTCTTGTGGGATTTTAGCATCTTTATCATAATTTCAGTTGAGGCATTCTGTTAATGGTTTAGCCTGGGGCTTCTATTTCTGTTTCAGGCTACAACTTCAGACCAGGCCTTCTATGACCAGTTTCAGACCAGGCATTCTATTAATCAATTTTATGATTAATTCTTTGATTCCACAAGCCACATGGCATTATTATTATTTGGTGGTTGTTGTATTGTGGCAGCATCTAGAGGCCCAAGCTCTGTTATGCTAGACACTGTACAAACATAACACAGTACAGTCCTTTCCATGAAGAGTTTACAACCCAGATTGTGGGAGGGGTGTTTAGGGGGCAGAATATAAAGTAATAATGAGACCATGCTAGTCAGCACAATAAGCAGCAGTTGCAGCATGACTTCATCAAACAGTGTTTTGGAGTAACTGTTGTCAAATTTCCTAACATGGGGCATTTTGCAGAGCACGTGGGGCCTTCAGTGTTATGTGAGTTAGAAAGCAGGTCTTAACAAAGCTTACATAAAGGTATGGAACATTGTGAATTGCATGTGCACTTAACACATGAATTGAGTAAAAATTAACAAGTTAGCAGCCACTTCTTCCATACACTGAAAACCGTTATTCATTTTTCCTAGTATTTTGTTTTTAAAGGCTACAGTCTGCCGTGGCAGTCTTTTCCTATTCTAAAGATGTGTGTATTGTAGGATTTTTAGCATTTTTTCCAAGTTGGAACATGGGAAATTTTTGTTAAAATTTTTTAACAAACTGTTCAGAATAGCTCTGCTTTCTTACAAACTGGATGTGTGGAAAATCTACTAGGCTTGATTATCATTTAAGCAAGGCCCTTTTTACACCTCTCTGGGAAGTGTGAAGGAGCCTTAGAGTAAATGTCTGGGAAAACTAACACTTTTAGATACCATCTGCACTGGTGAAAACTATTTTTGTTGGAGGACTCTGTTATAACACAGTAGTCACATGACATGGTTTTAACACGGGTAGGTTTAACAGTGTAGATAGGACCAAGTCATATGTTAAGTGTTCCTTGCACATATCAAATCGCTGTTGACTTTGTCTATTATCAGCCTCTTTCTTAAATTTCCCATCATTGCTTCCGCCAGTGGTAGCAACAATAGGAATGTAAGTGGCAACTGGCATTTTAATCACGGTTCATTTAGACCTGCTTTTAGAGACTATATCATAGTTTAGGAGTGCAGATGGTAGCTTCCGAGACATACCACATTTGAGTTAACACTATCAAGGGAGCTGCTGTTGCATGACTGGCTTTCCCAATGTGACTCTTTTTCTTTTCTTTTATTTTGGACCTTTAGTCTCTGTGCTATAGATTAGTGTTAGCCAGAACAGTGTTTCAACATGATTTTCCCCTTCTCCCTTTCCTCCCCCAGCAAAGTGCTAACTCCGTTCCTCTGGTCAGGGTATACAGGGCCAATGCACAGTATAAACAGTTATAAATGGGTTTGCAAAACTGTGCAATAGACTTCCTAATAAGTTTTAAAACCATTTAAAAAAACTTCTCTTAACAAGATTTGGCCCCATCTCTATGCTAACTTTTAAAGAAACAGTTTTGAAAACAGCTTTTTTTATATTTGCTGACCACCATGTCAACTCTGTTTTACTTAGTTTTGGTAGGACTTCTTCTCTAATTTGGGGTAAGGGGTGGGCCATGTATCTTGCATATCTTGCAAGCAGTGTTAATTTCCAGGGATATTTCAGATTAAATTCAAGTTCTGAAACGTATTAGATGCTGTCATTTTAAGTGGGCAGGATTTTGTGATTTTTTTTAAATGTATTTATTTATTTTGTCCTGTTTCCTTCCCCCCCTCCCATTTCAGGCATATTCAGAACATGAGTGAGATAAAGACTGATGTGGGTCGAGCTCGAGGCTGGATCAGACTGTCTCTTGAAAAGAAGCTTTTGTCTCAGCACCTTAAGCAGCTTCTCTCTAACCAAGCACTCGCTAAGTAAGAGTAACTTACTGTTCTTAAAGCTTCCTTTTCACAGTATCCCAGTTAAGGTTCTAAGGTTGCCCTGTGAACTGTCTGCCTCTGCAGCTGGTGTGGAACTGGAACTAGCTAGCACCAATCAGAGAAAAGGTGTTTCCACTGTCACTACATGGCCATGGGTCAGGCTACTTCCTGGCACCCTCTATCAAGACCCTGTTAATTTGTGGATTGCTGAGGACCAAATACCACCCAATATTAGACGACTGAAGGGCACCACTTGCAGATCCTAAGCAAAGATCCCCAATCAGAATACAGGGAGGGAGAGGACATCACACACTCCACAAAAGGGAAAGTTTGAGGAAAGCCTGAAGGATGAGAGGCTGTGGGTTGGCTGTATCTTTGAATAGCTTTAGTCATGTCCACTGATGTTAGCAGACTTAAGAGCTGTCCTTAGCCTGTTCGGTTTTAGTTAGAAACAAACTGCCCCAGTGCATTTACAAATGCTGACATATCAGACTTCACACACATGCCAACTTACAGCCTGTGATTAAAATAGTTTGAAAAAGGAAGGGAGGAGCTCAGGGTACCAGCTGCAAAAGGGGAAGAATCCCCTCTGCTCCCCCTCCCCTTTACTAACCCTTCGGGCAGCATAAACACAATATGCATAAAAAAATTGGAGTTGGTGCATATCACCATTGGGAGCATCTGCCTTTGTACAGCAGTGTTATTTACTGATGTTAAAGACATACAGTTAGTGCTTTAGCTCGTGTAAATCAACATCGCTGCATTGACTTCAGTGGATTTCTGCCAGTTTACACCAGTGGCCAACCTGGCCCAAAATGTTTCCTGTATATGTAGGTTAGCCCTTAGTTTGGTGTCCTGAGTTTCGTGGGCCTTTTAACGTTGGTTTAGTGTCTTTGGTTTTTAAAGTGACAGCAATATTTTTGTTTCTCACAGGAAACTTTACAAGCGTTATGCTTTCCTACGCTGCGAGGAAGAACGAGAGCAATTCCTCTATCACCTTCTTTCGCTCAATGCTGTGGATTACTTCTGCTTCACAAGTGTCTTCACCACAATCAGTGAGTTGGAGACTCAAACTTTGTCTTGAATGGAAAGGATAGTCACTGTCATGGTGACAGAGGAGGGATCCCGAGACAACACTCCTGCATGATCAGTGTAGCTGGGCTCTTATCAAGAAGCCTGCATTCGTGGCTACTGAGATCACCACCTCTGCTGAGTGCGCAGTCACGTGAGAGTGCTTTGGTTATGACAGACTGGGATAGTGGAGGAGGGTAGCATTCAGATAATATTACAGCACTTAAGTGTCCTAGTACAATTTTCATATGTCATAATTACATAGACTTTCATCTTTTTTTACTCAGAAAAGTCCTCCACATCTCAAGGCCCCCCATATTTTTCCACTATACATACAGTGTGGCCACCATCCTTCTGGCCTCTGAGAAACAGAACTCCGTGGGGCCTGTTAACAGCACACTTTGAAGGATCAGGCACTTTGTGTGTACGTAGGTGTACGCTATGTACCGTTGCCCCTTTTGAACCAAGCAACTGGTCAAAGTTTGGGGCCTTGGGGATGTTCTAATTGAAAGTAGAAATTGGTGATAGCCAGGTATTTCTTTGATGCAGTTTTGGCTATTGACGGGGAGTGTTTGAAGCCCTGTCTCTCTGAATTCAGAAGGAACCAAGAACAAAAGGAACAGTTTCTTAGTTTACATCCCCCAAGCCTTTGTAGCCAACACCAGTCCCAAAAGTTCTCTTTAGCTGTTTCCAGGATCACACTGTGCTTAAAGGCTCCTGCTTAGCTTTTCTTGCAGATTTTCTTCTGCTTCTCTCTTTATTTTTGTCTGTCATCTTGGTTTCTGTGTGATCGCTCACTCCCGAACCCACTTACACAAAGCAATACTTAGCCCAAAAACACTTGGGGTAGGTGTACATACGTGTGCGCGCGCACACACATACATACACACACACACACCACCCTTTTGTCTTGAGTTGGGTTTACGTTAATAGTTATGTTAACTGAAGGGTGAGTTCACACCTGTTCGCCACAATGGGCTTTTAACCCACCAAGCTGGTTCAACGTTTTCATTGACACAAGCCGCATGTGCAGTTCTGCAGCACCTCTGCAGGCCCCATAAAGAATCAAAATGGCATCCTCTGCACGGTGTGGCCTCGCATGCATTTTACATAGAAGGTCACTCCGTGTGCTGGAAGCCATTTTGTAAAGCAAGTCTGCTTTTGGGGGCCAGATGCTATTGTCCCTTTGGCTGCCCTGTGGAACCAGTAACCTTCCCCTTCTCTCTCCACGTCCCTGCTCACATGACTGAAAGGTTTCTTTGTTTCCCCTCTTCCTCCTCTCCTACATACTTGAGGAGTGACAGTCGGCCAAAACCTAGACATGACCTTGTTTTCCCCTCCCTCACAGTGGGGAGCACCACCACTAGGCTGTGGTGTTGACCTTGGTCTCTTTATTTTCACGTTCTTATTTGTTTAGGAGGTGAAGTAAAGTGAGTCTTACTTAGTCATTGAAGTATGGGCTCGTCATTGAATTTTTCCTCCTCTTCAGCTTTAATTAAGGAAATGAGTGATTACAAATAGTGAATTGTCCAAGAGTGCATGGAAGTTTTTCCTACTGTCTTGTTCTCTATCTTGGTTTTTGGGGCATCAGTGTTGGCAACTTACTACTGTGGGATGAAAGAGTGAGTCTGTGGCATTGTGTGTACAATATTGAGATGCTGCATCCAGAAGTAAAAAAAAGAATGATTTCCTTAATCAAAAGAAAAAGCTGGTTTGCAAAACATCAGGAAAGCAACTCTGGCAATACAAACGGGTGTGATTCCACATTGTCCAGTGCTAGTTGAGATGGGTGGCCAGCTCTATTTTTCTCATTCAACTTGCATTAAGCATCAAGGCATGTTGAGATTCCCATCGATTTTAAGTGGTGCTGAGAGAATAGTGCCACTGTAGACTGAGACTCTGCTCCATAATATTTCAACTCAGGCAGAGGACAAAAACTCCAAATCTGTGTCTTCAGTCTGACAACTCAGTAAACACAGCTTTGGCAGTATTCTGATACCTGGGAGTATAATGATGTGTTTGAATTATAATGCCCCGCTTTTAAAATGGGGATAGGATGAAGCAGGCATTTTCTAAAGTGATTTATTGCACTGAACTGGTTTTACTGCAGGGTGACTGTTCCTAGTTTCATTGTGGTGCAACAGCAACACCTAGTGGCTATTCAGATCAATCACAAATATATTGCTTATGCACATTTAAGGGAACGCCTTGCCCCATCTCATTCTCTGGCTTTAAATGTGGGAGACTCTCTCCGTTTTATACTGGGGTCCATTTTCATAGTTTCTGATTCATTGGTTTATGCATCATGCAACTGTTGGCAAATTTTCCTTTGAGTATATTAACTCCAAATGTTGCAGGAGAACAGCAAAACATCTAAAGGACATTGTTAAAATTTGAAGGGCAAAATATTCCTTGTCTTTTCTCAATGTGCAGAACTATGAGACCATTTTGTTTGCAGTGGCAGAGACTTAAGAAATTGGTACTTGAGGCTGCTCTGATAGATGAGTGATAATTGGTGCCTGTGTTGAAATCATCCAAAAGTTGCTATGCAAATCAGCTTTATTTTAACATATTATTTTTCTGTTTATAACTGAGTTCTGTCTAGACTTGAAATGGTTTTATGATTTCTTTTATAATGAGTGTTTTCATAATTTGGTGCAAATACTATGTGCAGGACACATTTTCTTTTTAGAATGGTCTCATTCACAGTAGATATTGAAAAGCATTTGAGATACAAGCACAAGAGCCAAGTCCCAATTATAATATATTGTGTAAAGCACATTTTTTTAAAATGCAGTTGTTTTGATTGGTTTTTTTTCCCTCATTTTAGTGATTCCGTACAGGACTGTGATAATCCCTATCAAAAAGCTCAGCAATGCAATCACCACATCAAACCCATGGATTTGTGTTTCGGGAGAACTAGGAGATACAGGAGTAATGCAGATTCCTAAAAATCTTCTAGAAATGACATTTGAGGTGAGTGTGCTCTCGTCTTTTTCAGTACTCAGTATTGAGCACTACCACCAAGAAACATTTATTTTGCTAATTTTTCTTCTGTGTTCAGAGCCCAATCTCTTTAAATTGCATCTGAGTGTCCAAGGTCACTGTACATTTAAAAAAAAAAAAAGAGAGAAAATTAGTGCTTATAAAGTTACTGTCCTCACTGATGGACAGAATATGTCACTCCTCTTCTTCACTGGGTTTCATTTACCTACCATGTGTAGTTCATACTTTTTGTCCTCACCTTAACTGCTCTGTACAACTCACCTCAGCTTACATCATCCCTAATCACATTTCTTACTGTTCCCTGCTTTCCCTTTGCTCTGCCAGTGACAACTGCCCTACTATGCCTCTTGCCTCTATGCTGCCCTTCTGCTCGAGTTCCCTTGCTGGATACTCAAAAGGCTGTTGGGAGGGGATCAAAATGCTAAATCTTATGCTCTGCCTCAGCAGGCTAAGGGCACAAAATTTTAGCACTTCAGGCATGTACTATAAGCATGCAATTCAGTCGTACACTTTGGGTCTGGCACTCCTCTTTGGCAGTGGGAACGCCACAGTCCAGTTGGCTAGATCCTGAAACTAGCATCATTTCCCAAGCCTGCCAGCAGTTCTTCTACGTCCCCTGGAATCTCACAGACAGTGAGAGTCTGCTGGTTTACCTTCTACCTCTTCAGGGTACATGACAATGAAAGCCAGCAGAGAACATGAGAATGGCCATACTGGATCAGACCAATGGTCCATATAGCCCAGTATCCTGTCTTCTGACAGTGGATAATGCCACATGCTTCAGAAGGAATGAATAGAACAGGTAATCAAGTGATCCATCCCATCCGCCAATCCCAGCCTCTCGCAAACAGCAATCCCTGCCTATCCTGGCTAATAACCATTCATGGACCTATCCTCCATGAGCTTACTTAGTTCTTTTTGGAACCTTGTTATAATCTTGGCCTTCATAATATCCTCTGGTAAAGAGTCCACAGGTTAACTGTGCATTGTGTGAAGAAATACTTCCTTTTATTTGTTTTAAACCTGCTGCCTATTAATTTCATTTGGTGACATCTATTTTTTGTGTTATGAGAAGGAGTAAATAACACTTCCTTATTTACTTTCTCCACATCAGTCATGATTTTATAGACCTCTATACTATCCCCCCTTAGTCGTCTCTTTTCCAAGCTGAAAAGTTCGTCTTACTAATCTCTCCTCATATGGAAGCTGTTCCACACCCCTAATAATTTTTATTGCCCTTTTCTGTACCTTTTCCAATCCCAGTATATCTTTTTTGAGATGGAATTACCAGATCTGCACACAGTATTCAGGATGTGGGTGTACCATGGATTTATAAAGTGGCAATATGATATTTTCTGTCTTCTTATCTCTCCCTTATTAGCTAATGATTCCCAACATTTTTAGCTTTTTTGACTGCCGCTGCACATTGAGTGGATGTTTTCAGAGAACTATCCACAGTGACTCCAAGATCTTTCTTGAGTGGTAACAGTTCATTTGGACTTCATCATTTTGTATGTATTGTTGGGATTAAGTTTTCCGTTGTGCATCACTTTGCATTTATCAACATTGAATTTCATCTGCCATTTTGTTGCCCATTCACCCAATTTTGTGGAATCCCTCTGTAGCTCTTCACAGTCTGCTGTGGACTTGATACAAAACTATTCAAGATAGTTATCTGCAAATTTTGCTACCTCACTGTTTACCCCTTTTTCCAGATCATTTATGAATATGTTGAATAGTACTGGTCCCAGTATAGACCCCTGGGGGACACTACTATTTACCTCTCTCCATTCTGAAAACTCACTATTTATTCCTAACCTTTGTTTCCTATCTTTCAACCAGTGAGTGATCCAGGAAAGGACTTGCCTTCTTATCCCATGACCGCTTACTTTGCTTAAGAGCCTTTGGTAAGCAACCTTGTCAAAGGCTTTCTGAAAATCTAAATACATTGTATCCACTGGATCACTCTTGTCCACATGCTTGTTGACCCCCTCAAAAAATTCTAGTAGATTGGTGAGGCATGATTTTCCTTTACAAAAGCCGTGTTGAGTCTTCCCCAACAAATCATGTTCATCTATGGGTTTGATAATTCTGTTCTTTACCATAGTTTCAAATAATTTGCCTGGTTACTGAAGTTAGGCTTACCATCCTGTAATTGCCAGGATTGCCTCTGGAACCTTTTTATAAAATTGGCATCACATTTGCTATTCTCCAGTCATCTGGTACAGAAGCTGATTTAAATAATAGGTTACATACCACAATTAGTATTTCTGAAGGAACTCAAATGCGAAATTTCAGAACTCTTGGGTGGCTACCATCTGGTCCTGATGACTTATTACTGCTTAATTTATCAGTTTGTTCCAAAATCTGTTCTCTAATGACACCTCAGTCTGGGACAGTTTCTGAGATTTATCACTTATAAAGAATAGCTCAGGTTTGGGAATCTCAATCACATGCTCATCCATGAAGACCAATGTGAAGAATTCATTTAGTTTCTCCACAATAACTCTATCTTCGTTGAGTGCTCCCTTAGCATCTCGATAATCTGGTGGCCCCACTGGTTGTTTAGCAGGTTTCCTGCTTCTGATGCACTTAAATTTTTTTTTTGAGTTTTTGATTAGCTGTTCTTCAAATTCTCTTTTGGCCTTCCTAATTATATTTTTACACTTCATTTGCCAGAGTTTATGCACCTTTCTATTTTCCTCAATAGGATTTAACTTGCACTTTCTAAAATATGCCTTTTTGCCTCTGACTGCTTCTTTTACTTTGTTTAGCCACACACAGCGTGTGCACAGGACTCTAAAAAACCACTGCTTTTCTTTTAATTACATGAGAAATACACATTTATACAACATAATACACACTGATATATATATCTTTGCTTCTGGTTCCTCACCACTCCGGAGAGTTCTTTGGACTTGGGCAGAGTTGTCTAAGGTGTCTAATCTTTCCCCTGAAGTTCATGACCAAATCATGAGTCTTTCCAGCCCAGCTGGCATTCCCTGACATTGTTAAACCAACCCCCCTTCTAAGAAAGCCTGTCCATCTCTTCCCCTCTCCTCCTAAAGCTTCCTGTTTCTCCAAAAGCCTTCTCCTCTTTCTGCCTTCTGTGAATCTTTTTTCAAACCTTATTTTGTCACCTCTGTCTCTTTGCTCTGTTTGAGGATTTTCCACACTCTCCACTTCCCCCTTCTTAGAGACAAGTTGGGGAAAGTAGCTTCTCCCAGTTCCAGCCAACCTCCTTAACATGCCTGTTGTTAAGTTGAGAGCAGAGTCAGTACAGTTAATGACCCATCATTGTCCCTGTTCTGGTACATGCGTGCTGCACCCCAATATCAGCAAGCGGTGGATTCCACATACACATAGGGTATTTCTACACTGCAGCTGGATGTGTTCCAGTTTAGAATGTGTTCCAGGTTAGGAATCCATGCTTCATAAAGCAAATGAAATTAAAAATAGTGAATTAGATGACCCACAATAATTTATCTTTAAAACTGAATAAAACCTGTTTCTTTCATTTGCAGTGCCAGAATTTAGGAAAGCTAACAACTGTTCAGATTGGTCATGACAACTCAGGGTTATTAGCCAAGTGGCTGGTAGACTGTGTTATGGTGAGAAATGAAATCACAGGACACACATACAAGTAAGCAACACATTTTAAAGTTTCTAACTTTTAAATCTGAAATCCAAAAACCCCTAAAGATCTCTGATGTCCTTTTTGGGTGTGCGGAACTATGATGCAGACAGGTGACTCGACTTAGACTTCAGAGATGGAGAGTTTCAGATTGAAATTTGCAAGGTTTCAGAAACTACAACTCAAGGTGAAGAATCTGATTAGAAATACTAGGGGAGGCTTTAAAGTATGAGATTTTATTAGTCTGCTGAGACAGGACAGACTGCATATTTTTCAAGTGCTTATCATCACTGCATCTAATAGCAAAATTGAGGGGCTTATGTCTATCCAGCACAGCTGTACCTTAAAAAAAAATCAATTTTTATTCCCAATGGTAGTTTTATTTTAGGTAAATCTTTGTAATGGAAGTATGGACAGCTGGTTTAAAAATGGTAGATGGCCAAAAAAAGCCAGTAAATATCTGACTATTTGAATAAGAATACAGAAGTGTAGCTTTCAAGAAAATGACAGTTCTTCAAATGGTTGCAAATGTGTATTCCACTCAGGCATGCACGTGCCCAGCGAACCGAAGCCAGAGAACTTTGCTTTGGAGTACCCATGGAGGAAGGGGGGCACTTGTGCCTTCTGGCCCTTGTAGCCCTTCCATGGCTATATAAGGTTGACACCACCTGACACCCTTCAGTTCCTTCTCCCCATCCACAGCTTGAATTGGAGCATTCCATGTAGCGTCTCACCCCATGTTCTTTATCAGTGTTTGTATTTTTTCCTGTAAATAGTTCTGTTGAGTGGTACCTTAGGATTTAGTTTAGCTTAATCTATTTAGTAGAGTTTTAGCCCAGGATGATGCCTTCCCTGGGTTCTAAACATTGTCCATCAGTGGTGTTAATATCCCTACCAGTGACCCCCACAGCCAATGTTTATTGTGCCTTGGTGAAGGGCATGCTACTTAAAGGTGCTTTGTCTGTAAGTTGCTTAAGAAGAGAATATAGGTGGCAAGGGACTTGTGTTTGAAGACAGCACTTTATAGAGAAAGCCATGAGACCCACTTCAGCTCTGGAGACCCCCGCAGATCATCAGGCCCTCCAGAGAGTGCCTGAGCCAGAACGGACAGGGGCTCCGTGTCCAGACTCAGATTCTTCACCCAGGAAGAAAAAGGTTCATTCTCCTTCCTCTGGTATTCTGAGGAAAATGGACAGGGGCAGCTCCAGCCTTCAGAGAGATTCATCCCCCCTGTCTAGCAGGAGTGTGGACCGATACCCTGAGTGTTTTGGTATGTATGATAAAGCTGGGCCTTCAACCCACTCTCCAGTACCAATAGCTGATCAACTAGACTCTGTACCATCAACTCTGGTACCACTCGAGAGGTCTCTGCTGAGTCTGGCACAGATGACAGTGGTGTTCATACCAGCAGTCTCCACACCACTGATGTGCCTGTCTGTCCTGACTCACCACTTATTCAAGAACACTTGACTGTGGTGGCTTCATCTTTGGTGTCCTCAGCATCTCCTGGTTTGGTGACCGATTTATCATTGTCATCACCATCCTCTGCACCTCTACATACCCAGGGTCCTGGGTTATAATCTGCTTTCTGTTCAGTACCTAGGGTCTGCTGGCACAGATGCTATCTTCAGTACCGATGACAATTCCAGCACAGTGTACATCTGCAGGTCCAGTTCCCACTTCGCCTTCAATACCAATGCCCACTGTAGCACCAAGTGTGATGCCTTTACCAATACTCAGAGTGCTTTTGACTATACCATAGTTGGTGCCAATGAGGCTGGTGTGTTGGACTGCAGAGTGGCTCCTAGATTTACTGCCAGGCTACTTGGAAGGGTCTTCAGGATCAAGTGTGGAAACATCTCCTAGACAGTGCTACCGTGCCTCAGTCCTCATCTCTGGTACCAGAGGACTTTAAATCCTATCAAGACTTCCTGAGACAGATGGCATCTCCATTGGATATTCTGCCTGAGTTTGTTCAAGAGAACACCCATAAGTTAGCATTCTTCAATCCTTAGCTCCTAGGGAAGTGGCTCTCCCTATAAATGAAGCAATATTGGATCCTACCAAATCTCTGTGGAATACCCCAGCATCTATAACACCCACAGCTTAGCTTACTGGCCAGATATTATGTCCCCATGGAAGGATTCGAATGTTTCCCATCCAGCTCCTAATTGCCTGATTGTGACTGCAGCAAATGAGAGAATATGGCAGAGGAGGTAGAAACATTTCTTAACATAGTCTAAATGTTAGATTTGATGCGGAGAAAAGTGTATTCAACCTCCTCATTACAAACGCACATTGGCAACCAACAAGCATTATTGTGTATATGTGATTGTAAAGTGGGACATGATGTCCAAATTTACAGATAAGTTTTTACCAGAATCATCCAGGGAAGCGTTTTAAAGCATTGATTGCAGAGGGCCGTTTGGTAGCCGAGATGTCTTTACAGTCAGCACTGGATGTGGTGGATGCTTCATCCAGACTTATGGTTGCAACTGTGATGATAAGGTACTCATGGCTACAGAACTCCAGCATAGCTCCTGAAGTTCAACAGACAGAGGACTTACCATTTGATGATCACTTTTGTTTTCTGAGAAAACTGACAACTTTACGTTATTTTAAGGACTCCCAAGCTACTCGACAGTCTTTGGGATTTACACACACAGGCCACAAAAAGACTTAATTTTGCAGGTCAGCAACAACACCAGCAATGTTGCTCTCAGCAATAATTTTCACAGTTGTCCTACCCTGCTAGCAAGACTTCCCCAGAAAGGACTTAAGTCACAGAGGAGATGAGCTTCTGGGACTAGTTTTACCCAATCAGCCCATCTTATTTATCTTTGGGCAGGCAGCTTATTGGACTTTCATATCAAGAGCCGCATACCAGCTGTGAACATTTCAAACCCATCTCTGTTTGGAAACACGCTGTCTTGCTTCTACAGTGCTTGAGAAACAGCTACTATGGACAGATGAGTCCTAAGCACTGTGGGATTGGGTTATGCCATAGAATTTCTATCCATTTCCCCAGCTTGCTACCCAACGAACCACTACTACTTCAGCAGATCCAAATTTATTTGCTCTGGAAGCTATAGAGTAGACTCCTCCTCTTCAGTGGGGAAAGGTATTCTACTCCTGGTTCTTCCTGATTCCCCCCACAAGTCCAAGGAAAGTGTGAAACTGATCCCAATCTCCATCGTCTTGACAAATTACATCAAGTATGTTAAATTCCATATGATTACCCTGCTACCATTCTAATTGAATCACAACTAGTGGTTTGTTGCTCTCAATCTTCAGGACACCTATTTCCATGTGCCGATTTTCCCTGGTCAATTCTATCTGTATGCTCTTCTCCCGTTTAGCCTGTCATCAGTCCCTCATGTCATTACCAAATGCATGACAGTAGAAGCGGCCTGTCTCAGAAGGAAGGAAACCAATGTCTTCCTGTACTTAGATGATGGCCTAGTGAAAGGTATATCCGAAGAACAAGTCTTCAGTCATGTCCAGTTCACTCTGGACATCTTCAATTGACGGGTTGATTTTGAACAAAGCAAAGTTGGCATTGACTCCAAAAATCAAGTTCATTGGGATCATATTGAACTCTACAAATTCGAGGACCTTCCTCCCACATGAGCAATTCCAGATAACTTGGCACCTTTTGGCTGTATCCTTCAACCATGAAATTGTGGGACATGTGGCTGCCTGTGCTTATGTGGTTCAGCATGTGAGATTCTTTGTCCTCTCCAGTCATAGCTGAAGTTGGCCTATCACCCAAGTTGCCAGTCAGAGGACCAGTTTGTCCAAGTGCCTCCACAGATACTGGACTCTCTACAGTGGTGAGCAGAACAGAATAATGTATGACAGGGTGTTCTTTTCCCATCCTCCACCAGCCAGAACTATAGTCATATATGCCTCCATAATAGGTTGGGGAGCACATCTAGAGACGTAAAATGTTATGGGTTTGTGGTTAGAGCAGGAAGCCTCATATCATATCAAAGTACAGGAGCTTTGCGCCATTTACTATGGAGTGGATCAGGAAACAGCAGTTCACATACTCATTAACAATATCACTGCAGTGTATAATGTGAACAAGCAGGGAGGAGCCTGCTCTTACCGGCATTGTCGGGAAGCACTCAAGTTATGGCACTTATGCATCGAGGAAGACATCATACCCACAGTGGAACGTTTACCAGGCTCTCAAAATCAGTCAGCCAATCATCTCAACAGGATTTTCTCCAGCAATGAGCGGTCTCTGAAGAGCAGCATGGTGATGTCCATTTTCAGGGAATGGGACATCCCATTGGTTGACTTTTTTTTAGCAATGAATGACAAGTCCCATCATCATTTTTGTTCCCAAGTGGGACTCAGTCCAGTGCCTCTAACCGATGCCTTCCTTCTGAACTGGAGCACAGATCTGATGTATGCCTTTCCCCTCCCTCTCATCTTATCCTCAAACTGAAGTTGGACCATGCCAAACTAATACTTATTGTGCCTGCTTGGCCAAGACAATGTTGGTTCTCCGACCTTCTCAAGCTGTGTGCCCTTCCAAATCTCTTCCTCTCTTTCACGTCCTGCCGACTCAGCACCATGTCCATGTTGTTCATCCCACACTAAGCAATCCACACCTCACAGTGTAGAGGGTACATGGCTAGATGAGGAGGAAGGGCAATGATTGGAAAGAGTTCATAAAAGCCTGCTTAAGGATAGAAAACCATCTACTAGATCTACTTATTTGGCTAAATGGCGCATTTTTCAGTTTGGACAATATCTAAGGGAATTCAATCCATGTCAATTTGTGTTCAGGACATTTTGGATTATCTGTTATATTTGAAGTGCTTGGGTCTTTGAGGGGTCACTCTGCAGCAATCTCATCATTCTGTCCTCTGATCCAAAGAAAATAGTTAACTCAAACTCCATGGTAGCAAGATTTCTAAAAGGTATTGTCTGCCTGCTTCCACCTTTGAAAGCAATAGTCTCTTTGTGGGACCGTGATACTGAGCTGGTCACCCTCACCCATTCTACATTTGAACTGAGAGCAACCTGCTTGTCTGTCTATCTGCTCCCTGTCGCTCTGCTCCACTCCCAAAAGACAGCCGTTCTTGTGTGTCTAGCAAAGTCAGCAGTGATGTTTCAGTATTGGACATTTGAGGGCTACGTGATCTTCTGTTTATACTTTTACCACACATTATGCTATTACCGCAGCATCTAGGTCAGATGCAAACTTTGGGAAGACAGTGCTGTGGTCACTGTTTAAGTAAACTCTAAGCCCCACCACCTACTGGAATTGCTTGTGTGTCACCTGAATAAATCACTGCAACCACTCAAAGAAAAAAGGATGGTTATTTACCTATACTGTAACTGTTCTTTGAGATGTGGGTGCAGACATGTATTCCATTTTCTGCCTTCCATCCCCACTGCTTCAGAGTCTCCAGCGTAGGAATCTGGTGCAAAATAACTGAGTGGGGTCAGGGTGGTGCCGTCCTTACATAGCCATGGGAGGGATTATGGGTGTCAGAGGGTGTGAGTGCCACCCTGATGGATACTGCTGAATTTCTCTGGCTTCGGTGTGCTGGGTGCACAACCACCTGAGTGGAATACACATCTGCTGCACCCATGTCTTGAAGAAAAACGGTTACAAGGCCAGTAAGTAACTGTCTTTTTTGTTGGATCTTTTCATCTGCAGTTGTGGCTTTACATGCTTTCATTTTATATATGCAGATACCTAAAAAAAGCCCTATTAAATCCTTTTGTATAACACTTTTGTCTTCTACTGTCTAGTGCTTTCATAAAAGCTTGAAGATTATTTCCTTTTGATTTGGCAAATGTGGATTTTTTTGTTTTGTTTTGTTTTTAATGGCACTAAAGTTAACTTTGCTGTGTCTTAATTACTTTTTGCAGTCAAACATGGATGGTTAGTGCAGCTCTGAGAAAAGGGATGGCTTGGTGCTGCACAATCAACAAGGAGAGGTCTCACTTTTTCTAAGACAGACACTTTTTCCATTTCATAGAAATAGAGGGGTTTGGTTTTTTAAGTGGCAGTTTTTGACTCTGGAGATTATTTCCTACCAAATAATAATGTTTAGGTAGGTCATAGCTGAGCCTGAACTACTTATGTCCCTTAGCTTTGAATTCAAGTTAGAATGTTCAGCTAGCTGAAACTCTTGGTACCACAGGTTCCCGTGCGGGCGATGGCTGGGGAAGGGAGTGGATGATGGCAGTCTGGAGCGAATTCTTATTGGAGAACTAATAACTTCAACGTCGGAGGAAGATCTTGGGAAGCAGTGTCGTACCCCACCTCAACAGAAATCCCCAACCACAGCTCGCAGACTGAGTATCACCTCCCTCACAGGAAAAAATACAAGTAAGCCCAGGCCATTTCCCACAGTGGTAAAGTGGTGGTAGTGATTACTGGAAAATAAAGGCAGGATTGTAACCTCTAAGTCTAGTCTGAAGGAGCCTTGGCTTTGCCTCTAATTTGCTCTGTGACGTCGGGCAAATTATTTATTCCTCCTGAATTTCCCCATCTATCAAATGGGGATGATAACCTCTCACTAGGAGCACAGAGTTTTGAGGTTTATTGTAAAGTGCTGAGTAGTAAGTATTTTTATTTTTTTTTCAGTTACCAGCATCTGTTTCTCTCCAGGCAAAATATAATCTGAAGAGAGCAGCATGAAACCAGTGCTGCTTTCCATGAGTGTGGTTCTGTCTACGCACATGTTCAGAGCATTTCCTGAGGGGTGGGAACCACAAAACTCAGTGATTCAATTGCCTCTCAGGCCACATGAGGCAAGACATGTGAATGCATGTGGAAGCCCATCAGTACTTCTTAAAAGCAAAAACACTGAATTGTGTTACATTGAAAATTTGGAAAAGAACTCTGAGAATGATTCAAGGTCTGGAATGTGTTAGTGAGAAATTTAAGAAGCTCTATCTATTTAGCTTATCAGAAAGAATGTTAATGAATGACTTGATGACATCCTGTAAGTACCTACCTGGGAAGAAAATTTCTGATAGTAGAGCGCACTGATCTAGGAGATAAAGACATAATGAGATCCAGTGGCTGAAAACTGGAGTTAGACAAATTCAGACCATAGAGATTTTTTTTTTTTAAAGTGAGGTTAACTAACCATTGGATCAACACACCAAGGGATGCTGTGGAGTCTGTCACTTTGAAGTTTTTAACTCTAGATTGGATGCCTTTTTAAAATATATGTTCTAGTTCAGTAAGAAGTTATGGGCTTGATGCAGGAATTACTGGGTGAAATTCTTTGGCCTGAATTATACAGACAGTCAATTTAGGTGATCCTAACTGGTCCCTTCTGGCCTAAAAACTGTGAAGCACTCTTAGCAGTAAAAGAGTGCTGTGCGTATGTGTGATGGACAGAGTTTCATTAGCTGAAATAAATAATTTATAAAGGCAAGGCCTCGGCCTGTGCAGTTTGTCTGGCAATTAATTTGGTTAGTTTTGATGTTATTCCTTGGTCACTTATAACTGGGGTTCATATATTTGCTCAACACAAATAATTTCATGAGTTCTCCCTGTATTAAAGATAGAATGTTTCCTCCAGTTTGAACCAAGTCTGTTATGGTGTGTGAATTTGATTAATGTGCACTGTCTTAATGTTGTCCTATTCAGTGACTGTGCTTTCCATTAATTTACAGAACCTAATGCAGGGCAAATCCAAGAGGGAATTGGGGAAGCTGTGAACAATATTGTGAAACATTTTCACAAGCCAGAGAAAGAGGTACTCTCTATTTAGCGTTAAATATACTGTATTTAGAAGAGAAAATGCATGTAAATCTTTGATCCCCATTTCCTGGTTATAAAATGTACTAGTAACCAATGTTAAACTTGGGCTTTGAAGCTTATTATACAGGAACAAGGCAAGTTATACTTAAGAACAGTATCTTTTGTTCCATAGAGGGGGAGCCTTACCATTCTACTATGTGGTGAAAATGGCCTGGTTGCCGCACTGGAGCAGGTCTTCCACCATGGATTCAAGTCAGCTCGGATTTTCCACAAGAACGTATTCATTTGGGATTTCATAGGTAATCTGTTGTGTTGTGTTGGGATGTGTGGGATGAGAAGGGATTAGAGAGAAATGTCTACAGTGTGCATACCTTAGATTTTAATAAGCTTGAGCTCCATTCAGTTCCTCCAGGACAAACTAGGTTGGTTATTAGGAAAAACATTTTCACTAGGAGGGTGGTGAAGCTCTGGAAGAGGTTACCTAGGGAAGTGGTTGAATCTCCATCCTTGGGGGTTTTAAGGCCTGGCTTGACAAAGCCCTGGCTGGGGTGATTTAGTTGGAGTTGGCTTTGAGCCAGGGGGTTGGACTAGATGACCTCCTGAGATCCCTTTCAACCCTAATCTTCTATGATTCAATGGAACTTTAAGTCTCTTGAGGTAACCTTATGTGAGTGTTTGTTTACGTGCAGTTGTGCTCTGTGTTGTAAAAATACAAATACAGTCCCTGCCCTGAGTGCCATTCAATCTAAAAGACAGGCAGAGATGGGATGAAGTGCTCTGGAAAACC
This sequence comes from Emydura macquarii macquarii, assembly GCF_026122565.2. NCBI lineage: Eukaryota > Metazoa > Chordata > Testudines > Chelidae > Emydura > Emydura macquarii. Next base: position 7,860,727 of record NW_027133667.1, read on the forward strand.
CAGGTCAGGTGTTAACTTGGGACAATAACATTTTTTTTTTTTTTTTTTTTTTTTTTTAAGTTTGTCCTCAGTACATACATAACATTGGGGTGGAGTGGAGAGGGCTTTTAACTTACATGCATTAATGTATTTTAGCCTTGTAGAAAAAAGTGGGTATTTTGGGAGGAGTTTGAGGGGAATGGCTGATTGGGAGGTTACCCAAGCGGAGGGGGCAGCAGAGAAGAAAGCACAATGAAGGGAGTTGAGGAAGGAAATATTGTGAATGAGGCCAGTGTTTTTTGGCAGATTCCAGTCCATGAGGGGTGGGATGGGATATTTTAAAGTTGATATAGTGGGTAAGGGTGAACTAGTGGAGAAGTTTGAGGGCGGGAGAGTGATCTGGCCTGCTCAGGAAAGGATGAAGATTTTAGTGGCAGCTTTCCTGACTGAATGGAGAGGAGCAATATGTGGCAATTGGGGAGGCAATAGTGGAGTCACTTCTAGTAATCAAGGGAGGGGAAGACACAGGTGTCAAAAAGCAAAGAAAGGAAAGGTTATTTTTTCTGAATGTATGAGGAGAGAGAAAAAGTAGCCAAAGATGACCCAAGAATGCAAGTCTGAGCCACAGCAAAGATGATTGTACACAGCAGTAATAAAAGGCAGGTGTAGGGAGGGCTTGCTGGGAAAAACAAGGAAGAATTACATACTGTGATTCCAGAGCTACTGTTAGGCAGCAAAAGATGGGAAGAAGGTGACAAGGAGGAAATATACAGGTGCAGCCTGTGACTAGAAATAACCTTCCACTGCTGGAAATGGGTTCAGGTTCTGATTCAAATGAAATCAAATCCGATTTTGTCCATGTCATAAAAACTGCTATAGGTTTGGCAGTCTCTTCTCAGGAGACAGCCAGCACATGAAATGACAGAGGATTCTGCTTCTGAGATTGAGGCTTATTGATGCAGATATATTTGTAGGGGTAGCTTGCATGCCACTTACCAGAACTGTATTTTCGTAAGCGCTAATTCACTAAAATACTTTTATAAGGAAAGAAGGAAGTTCTCTGGCAGTTTCACAAGATTCAAATGCAGTAAATGAGGTGATTGGAAATATCGATTAGAGAATAGTCTTATTCCCTGGATGTTGTACAGTAATATCTGTTGGTCCACACTGCTCGGCCTTTGGGTCTCAGGAATATATTTTAAGAGAATAAATAAGTTAAAGCTTTTAGCCCAAGGTTAGATCTCACTCAGGAAATCTATAATGAACAGCTAATGACATTTGCAAAATGGAAATGATTAAACTATTTATAGGCCTTTTTATGATGCTAATCACTGAACTAATGCATGATGCTAATTATTTAAGTTACAGTATATAGTGATCATATTTGCCAACAGTCACCACATAGTTTCTGAGATTACCTCGCTTCCCCCTATATTTAGAGAGGATATAGCTATATAGTAACTGTGAGGTAGCCTTTGGCACAAGCTGACTTTTTTTAATGGCTTTGCATAATTGTAAAGGGCTGAGAGTGCTTCAGAGTGTTTTGTGTTAATTGTGACATGGTTTTACTTTCCCTCCCTAGAGAAAGCTGTCGCTTATTTTGAAACCACTGACCAGATTGGGGACAATGAAGAGGATGTGCTGCTTCAGAGATCATCTTGCAAAACATTCTGTCACTATGTAAATGCAGTCAGCATTGCACCAAGGAACATCGGGAAGGATGGCAAATTCCAAATCCTGGTTTGCCTGGGGACTAGGTACATATCAGCAATCTTCACCATGATGTTCCCTTGCACTGGAATATTCGGTTGAATGTCATTGTGTCAGTCTCATTGGACACTTTAATTTACCTGCTTGAAATATCTTGGCCATATAACTTGGCCAGCTCATACTTTTAATAAATGTCCTTAAGAGCAGAAGAGAAATTTAAATAAGATATGTATTACTCCTGATGATTAGTGTATAAATTTCTGTAAGTCACTCTTTTCTGTTTTAATGAAATTCAGGTAATACAAGGAAATTGAGCGTGCAATCTTCCTCTCTAAGTGATATTTTACACAAAGTACAGGACTTAAGAGTTCAGGGTGCCCTCAAAAGAGGAATCAGTCCACTTCTTCCTCCCCCAGCTCCCTTTCTAAAAACACCAATGAAGACAGCACATGGCTATTTCTGTCTTTGCAAAACCTTTTGGGAAGAAAATCTGCCCTTCCTAATAGGATTTTTGTGTACTTCTATAGATAATTTTCCTTTTTCTCTTCCTTTGTCTTACGTATCTAGATATTTTTATTTTTAAAATTGCATTACACCAGTATAGAGTTCCTGAACTTTTCTTTCCTAGTTACTTGCCTGTGAATTAAACTGAATCCTTCCCCATGGCATTAATCTGACTTCCCGGCTCTCTTCCCTGCCTCTCCCAAAATTAAAATCATTATGCTACCTACAGTCTGGTCAGGGATTTATACTAAAGTAGGCTCTAGACGTTTTCTATTTTTTTTCCCCATTGACTCAAGTACAACAGTATACTCCTGTTTCTCTAAATAAAAATGGGGAAGTAGTAAAACAAATGAATTTGTACTGAAAACTGGGGTAGGACATCTCTTACTACATGCTTGTGCAACAGCTAGAACAATGTGGTACTCATCTGATTGTGCCTGTAGATGCCACTGCATATAAATAATAATAATAATAATATAAACAGGATTACAATTAAGTGGGGAGCTTTTGGGAGCAAATGACACACGTCACATGTGCAAAAATGGATAATGTGTTTTGGGGTGTGTTAAGGGCGACTTTCAGATTAAGTTCTTTGGTACAGCAGTGGCTCTCAGCCTTTCCAGACTACTGTTCCCCCTTTCAGGAGTCTAATTTGTCTTGCGTACCCCCAAGTTTCACCTCACTTAAAAAGTACTTGCTTACAAAATCAGACATAAAAATACAAAAGTGTCACAGCACCCTATTACTGAAAAATTGCTTACTTTCTCATTTTTATCATATAATTATAAAATAAATCAATTGGAATATAAATATTGTACTCACGTTTCAGTGAATAGTATATAGAGCAGTATAAACAAGTTATGGTCTGTGTGAAATTTTAGTTTGTACTGACTTGGCCAGTGCTTTTTATGTAGCCTGTTGTAAAATTAAGTAAATATCTAAATGAGGTGGTGTACCCTCTGGAAGACCTTTGCATACCCTCAGGGGTATGTATACCCCTGGTTGAGAACCACTGCTGCACAGCATATTACATTTAATTCCATTCTTCTCTCTGTAGGGATCACTTGTTTCCTCAGTGGATTCCATTACTAGCAGAATGTCCTGCCATTACAAGGATGTATGAGGAGAACGCCCTTCTGCGGGACCGCATGACAGTGAATTCCCTCATCAGAGTCCTACAGACATTACAAGATTTCAACATCATCCTAGAAGGTTCACTCATTAAAGGAGTGGATGTTTAGCATGGCTTTGATGAGAACTTCATTATTTCTCTGCTAAGCGAGCAAACAAAAATTGGGGACCTGTTAGAACTTGAATGCTGCGGTAGTGCATCACTGTAAAACAAAGCAGCCTGTTATCGGGTGGGAGTGGGAGACCCCGTTTACACCAGATTCAGGACTCTCCTAAAGCTGCAGACAAGCTAAAATGCGGTATTGTAGTTTAGTTTGTTTGAAACAGAATAAAATAGAGTATTTTCATGTGTTAGATGTGTGTAAATATGCTATCTTCTTTAAGAAATTATATTACTCTTACATTTTTCTTAGACTGAACGTTATTGTGCTGAAAATAAGTAGCCTAAAACTGGGGGACAACTGGGGAGGGGAGGGGCAGGATGTGTTGCTACTTGATAGCAAGGAAGAAGCCAGTCAATGTGTAAATACAGTGCAAACTCAGCAGGGCTTTTTTCAGATATTGCAGAGGAGCGCAGCAAGTATCAGTATGTAGCCATTGCTATCATCTCATTCTCGGAAATGTTGTGAATGTATACTGTTTACTCTACTGTACATGGATTCCCTTATTTTATGTTTTAAAGAGCCAAGCCTTTCCATGCATAATTAGCTGTGAGTCGTCCTATTTAAGATATTTTGTGTAATTTTCATCAATCAGCAGAAGATGAGATGTATATCATGTGTTTAAACACTGGACCTGAGGAATTGTTGAGCCTCCAAGAGAACCCGCCAGGATCTGATGCATATTTTTTTTTAAAAAAAGAAAATGGTACAGCACCAGGCTATATTTGGGAATGTCAACAGCTTGATTTGTCGTTTTGTCCCTCTTCTGTCTGGATTTTGTTCAGATGGGGGTGTTTTTTTTTCTTTCAGCTTTTGTACTGTGGATGACGTATTTCGGGAGGTTGTTTCTGCTTTTATAGGTTTCTTGAAGAATTTGGTTCAGAAGATGAACCAAGCTCTTGCTGTTTTTGAGAAGCATATAGTACTGTAGAGCCACAAACACTGTCTTTGCTGTGCCACAGAACTATTTCAACCAGTTTTGAAATACTGGCAAGTTACTAGTCTTCCTTTATCCTGGAGAGTAAGTGTTCCTGGGTGGCACAGGGTCACTTTGGTTTTGAATAATTCAGCTATAGAAAAGAAGGGAGGCACGGGGAATTGATATCAAGGCTTTTGTCTCATACTGTTTCAAACTAATAATGTGTTAGAGAAACAAAAATGTCAAAGGCACAGAACTTAGAGAAACTGGGAGCTACTGAAGTACCACGTGCTAAAATAAAACAAGATTATTTAAAGTCAATTGGGCGATAGCATGCAGCAAATATGAGATGTGTTATTCAATTTTCCTTTCTCTGAGATTAGATTTATGCAAAGCGGGGGACATGTTAATTTACAGCCATTATTAATTAGCCTTTGGAGATGGGTTCAAAATCCTTTTGTTTGTTTCACTGGTTTAATCAATTTGATCACAATTTATTCTTCAGTGGATGCCTGGGGACATCACACAGCTTGTTATAATTAGCAGTCTTTGCTTGGGAGAGGCCCTTTGCTAAAGTAACAGATTATATTGTAGGTCAGAACTGCAGTGCATTATAAAAGATTTTGGCTGAATGTTGGATATTGTTTTTTGTTATATCTGGAAAGCTAGTGAACCTCGAATAAATAAATATAATGAGGAGAGAAACAAGATCCAGGGAAGGAAAGGGGCTTAGGAATAAAGTCTTTCTTTCCTGCTTATATGTTGTCACCTTCATAACAGTATTAGAAAATTCACATTTTAGTCACTCCCAACTTGTAGTCAAGATTTAATATATCCAGTGAGCTATGGTGAGGGAGGATGAGTGTAGTGTTCCTTCAAAGTATTTCAAAAAGATTAAGAATAAGGGCAGATTGAGGGAAGGGGAGGCAAAATGAAAATTAGATCATACAAAAGTATTAAGTGTTGATAGAAGGAAGATGGCACCAACTTTTGGGCATGATGGCAGTGTAAATTGCTGTGCAGGATACCTGCAACTGAAGGATTCACTTTACAGGCTGGTGAAGCTCATGAATGTGGTGGTGGTGGTATGCTCTCTCTTCTTGTAAGCTAGTAATACGTTTCCAGTCTGCTACTGCCCTCCAGTTGGGCAGTTCTTGTAATAGCATTCATTTTCATGTCAGGAAGGAAGTCCCTCCCCATACCTCCTGGATAGATGAAAAGCAGTCAGATGGCATCCGTGTAGATGAAAGGGTTGTAGGGTGTAAATAGAAAAATGCTGACCAAAAGTAAAGAAACCTAGGAAGATACAAGGATCTCATCTGATCTATGTAAGTCTATGCTCAGCTTCCAATACCTGAATGTTTCTATGCAAAACCACCACTCTATTGACACACTATTCAGATTGCTATCCTCAACACCTGAGGTTATCATGGGAGGCACGGGAGGTTGTATTGCTTAGTGATTAAGGGACAGCTTTTACCAAATTAAAGCTTTTCAGAATCCCATGAATCTGCTCCTGCTTGAATTGACCAATACCATCACTATTGGACTTGTGGAGAACTGATTGGGGGACTATGAACAGTGCAGTGGGTTTGTACCAAAAGCCTATGTCTGTACATGGTCTCTGAATTAACCGTTACATCTTTAGAAGGGGGAATTTTGGGATTGCCAAGCCACTCCAGTTAAAGTCAAAAGGAGATGTGGCCAACAATTGAAAATACATCCCTAAAACCTGACTTTTTGAATTAATTATAAACTAAGTATCAGAAACCCTATAGCACTGTTGTGTGATACTAAGAGCTTTGCAAATTTTAATTTTCATTATTTGGAAATCAACAATTTTATATCCAATAATTAGTGTTACTATTCCCTCCCACCTGACCTCCCAGTCTTCTAAATGATCTTCATTACACCATGAAAATGATCCATTTTGTCACTGATGTGTTGGTTTTTTGCATGTGAATTACATTTCCTTTCCAACGTAGTCTGCATCCTGATAGTTGTGCTATGAATTTTCTAAATACTTATGGCTGATGAAAGAAGGTAGCCATGACACTGGGCCACAAGGAAGTTAAGTGGAAAATATATGTGGGTTAGGCTAGAAATTAAAATGGCGGCATCCTTAAAGGTCAAGCACAGAGGGCAAGGAGTGTTCATAGTATGAAGGGAGAAGGACTTCTTAAAGGTAGTGTTTTTTTAATCTAAAGAATAAATTAAAACTTGACACATTTAAAACTTTACATATGGATTTTCCCTTATCAACTAGATGTAAAAACCCATGGTATTTAACTTTACTACATAACTTCACATGGAATATGCTAACTTATGGGACACATTTATTTTGTCAAGTTTCACACCACATGAATGATATGGGAAGAATATTATGTGTAAAATTCCCTTATATGCAATAAGACACTGTAGGTGCCCTGAGATATTTGAAACATGAGGCACAGCTGAGTACTTCTAATCCCTAATACACTAGTTACTTGACATCCTTAGGAGTATGGTTCTTTGTAACAAAATTTTATTCTTTCATGGGTTTTTTTAGTAGATTGCTTTGATAGTTGGAAACTGAGTATTTTTTCTGTGAGGTCAACAGAAATCATGGTAGCCTTTTAGAATGGTAAGAAGCTAATTAGGATTCATTTAAGCTAACACAATTTATACTTCAGTATTAAAGCACCTTCATTGGTTGAGACATGGAACCTTAGGAAAGACCAAAGCCCTTTGGGGCTGACTTTTACAAAGTAAACTCTTTAACCAAATTTTGCCTGTTTCTAATGTCTGAGTTCTGCATAGCATTATTATACTAACTTTGAGTATACTAACTTGAAAGAGTCAGAAAATCAAATTCATCAAGGAATCTCTATATAAAACATGTATTTATAATTCTCTAAATCTAACTGGATTCCATTGTGTTCAGTGAAAAATCTGTTTGTTCTGAACTCACATCTGTAATTAGTTTCTTTGTTCAAAATGATCTCTTTAAAATAATTGTGAGAAGGCATATTTAAGAAATTTCTGTCTTTCAGTCAAATGAAGGTGTGAAATATTCTATATCACACTTGAAATGTACAAATGTGCCCTGTATAGTTTAAAAAAAAACTGTGTGTCTCCATAGCAAGTTTATTATTATTATTATTATTGTCTTTACATAATTACTAACTCAATCAGAACTGGATTATTTTCAGGAAGAAATTAGTAAAAAGTATTGTTATATCAAGCACTTTAACATATCATAAACTGACATGAGTTTTTCAGGTTTTGAAGTACATTTAAATACAGCTTTTCATGCTATGTTCTTTACAAATAAAACTCTGAAAATAATAATTTGTCATTTTTCTCCTTGCGGAATAGCAACCAAAAGATGCATGTCAGAAGTTAATGAGCTAATTGAAAACTGGAATATAGGTTCTGTTGATAGGACTGGTTGAATATAACAATTCTATTGATATCTTTCGGTGACATTGTAGAGAGGAGCTCATGAGTATTGTGTGCAGGTATTCTCCTTGATATTTAGCTCCCCCAAGCACCAAAGTGTGACTGTGACCTTCGTTTTCAATGCTTATGCTGAAATGTTTTGCTGATCAGAGGAGAGAACCTTGATCATGGTGAAATTTAAATTTTAGAACAAGAAAGGGTGGGTTATGTAATATTGTTTTATTGGACCAACTTTTGTTGATGAAAGACAACCTTTCAGGCTACACAGCTCTTCTTCACGTCATCTTAGAATAAGGGCATTTTCTAGATTGCCAGATAACTGACCGCCTTGGGTTGTGTTTCCCCTTCACATCTAGCATCTGACTCTCTTTTTTTGGATAATGGGATGCACTTTGACTGGCAATGTCCTAGCGCTCATGTTTCATTCCCTCTGGAGCGGGGCTGCTCAAATGCTTTGATCCAAATGTCAAAAAATCTGAAGCTGACAAAGTGCCACATATCATCTAGCTCCATCAGATGTTTTATATAAAGAATGCAGTATAAGAGAGAGATTGACATAGAAAAGGAAACAATGAGAAGCACTATAGAAAAAAGATGCAAAATAGTAGTAACAAAATGGTTCTCCTTCATTTTTAATTTAAAAGAAAAAAAATTAGGTTTGGATTTTCAAAAGCATTCAATGTTGGCCTAGCCCTGCTTCTGCTGAAATAAATGACAAAGCTATCTTTGACTTCAGTTAGTGAATTCTGGGCAGTTTTGAAAATTGCACCCTTAAAATACACCTAACAATGTCTGTTTAAAAAAAACAAACAAAGAAACCTTTGGCATTGGAAACGAAGAAATAAACCCAGTATTTCTAACTCCCACAGTTTTTTCACAACTTGAGCAAATTTGGGATTTTTCTTGCCTGTCTCAAGAAAACATAATGAAAGGCTGCCAACTTGTGAATTTTACCTTACTCAAAATGGCCACCATCTATTACTGTCAATGGGGTTGAAACCGGCAGCCCTACCCCCAGGCAAAATGGCTGCCATACTGTGATTCAGGCGACTATAGAGCATGTGGGTTGTGAGGAGCAGCAGAGACATTGCGAAATACATGGGAGAATGAGGGCAACAGGCATAGGGGGTGGGAGTGGTTCCAAGAGCTCTGTAGAAGACTCTCGGCTGAGGACACAGACCTGCCCTGATACTGAGCACTGCCTCCCGTGTGGTCCTAGAGCAGAGAGCAATGAAGAGGAAAGTTAGAGAACAGCTACTGTTGGGTCTGAGGCCCAAGCCCCAGTAATAACATTTCTCTTCTTCTGCTTTGAACTTCTCTACTTGGGATCTAGGCAGAGAAGCCCCAAAGGACCAGTGAGATTGGAGAGGGGGTGCTGCTGGTCTGGGAAAGGGGAGAACCCCAAGGCCGATGGGAGATGGGAAGTCAAGTCAGTAGTAGGGGAACTGCTGGCCGTTTCCCATCTTTGGGGTAAAGACAGGGTAAGTGGAGTTTCCCTTGGAGCAGCCAGGGAGAGGCATACATTAAAGATTGACTTTTCAACCTGAAATTCCCTCTCACACATTGCCAAAAGAATAGAGTGGAGTTAAAACGTCAAAGGACAGATTAAAAGTGTCAAACTTGTGGTTTGCAAGGCCAGTTGCGTGATTTTTTTCAGATCAGAGTTGTGATTTTTTTTGATCTCTTGAGGCTGGCAAAACTGCAAACCTAATGAAAGGTGGAAACTCTCACTAGGGATCATTTTTGTGAAAATCCTCATCAAGACATTTGTTGAGATTCAATGTTCATGTCAACATGTGCTGTATCTTCTACGCCTGTAAGATCCCACGAGGCAAATTTCAGTAGCAGTGACCATATGTAATGCTGTTTTCGTACCATATGTATGTCTATAACCGGATTGTGAGAGACCACGGACTGCAAAAAGAGTACAAATGCAGCTGAAGCTGTTCTGATGCCATGCTTTGTGACCTTCCTCAAAAATGAGGGAGGAAAGAATAAGCAGTAGTTGGTGAAACTGTGTAGCAGCAAGAATTTTTTGTTTTGTTTTAAACTAGGAGCATCAATGCCATCTGTTCAAGGCCAGCAGCAACATTATCTTCCTTGTGGGAGATGGTAACAATCCTCACCAGTAACTGAGACCAAGAATAAGCCTTTGCCATCTATGAGGGATAAGTATCCAGATCAGATAGTGTAACACAACTCCTCAAACACAGCATATTTTGTTTTAAGTAAAGCAAGGCTCAACCCAACTGATAAGATAATGCAGCCTTCCTCAGATCACAGCCCATGCTGCCATCCACGCATGCCCAGAGCCGATCAATATTTTCAGCAAAGTAGGTGCTCTGTAAGAAACTCATTCTGGTAAGAGCTAGTGCAACAGACAGATTGTTTTCCAGCAGTTGGAATAATTGTACTGAATCAGACTTTGCGAGGAGAGAGGAAAAGCACTTTTTCTCCAGCTGTCACCACCACATCATAAAAACATTAAGTTGTCTCCACTGCAGCTGCTCTGACTCAATGTGAGTTTTTCAGCATCAGCACTTTGGCCTCCTCCCTCACCACTTCATCAGTCACTGATGAGCGAGTTTGATCTGAGAGGATGATGAGAAGAGAACAGATACTTGTGCCCCAATCTGCCACTCAGTGGTGGTTCCACTGAGCCACCAACAAAGCTGACCAGTGGCTGAAGAGGATAATCCTTCACAAAGGTCTGGCAACCAGTAGGTCTGTCCATATGCTGCGGCACGCCATTAAAGAATAGCTTCTCCACTGCAACAAAAACTGGGAGAGGGAGGCTCGAAGAAAATGTGGTGCTCACACTATGACAGAGGTATTTTCCCTTTCCAGGTCCATCCCAAATAAAGACCTGAAATGTACCCAGGGGCTTTTGGCTTAAAAACCCTCACAACAGCATTGTATTTGTCATGGTGGCCTTGAAGTTTCAAGTGATACGTGTAAGTTATTCTTGACACAAATCTTAAAATCATCCTGCAAATGTTACTATGATGATTTTCACGTACAGCATGCTTTCTCAACGTGCTTTACACATACTATTAAATGATGCTTCCAAACGGTCCAGAATTTTCTTGATGGTATTATCAACTTTTCACATAACTTTTCTGTGCCACAACGGCCTGATAAGACTTGCATAAATCACTTGTTCCAGGGGGTAGGAATAGAACCCAAATTCCTGCTTCTTTACCTTAACTAGAAGACCATTGTCCCCTTCCCAATCTGGACCCATCCTTGCCTTTCCTCCTGTGATCCATTCAGTCTGAAGTGTGACAAGAATTCCAAGTTAAAGTCAATGAATCTCAGAACATAAAGGAATGGTCTATACACCAAGATTCCTGATTTTAACTTTATCTGGACTTAGACTAAATAAATGAACATGTTGGAATGAGTACTATACCCAAGTTTCATTTACAAAATGCAAACGGGAAGAATGTGCTACAGATTAGTTTCTGAGGTGTTTAAATAGCTGCCACAGAGTACCTGCTCTACAAATAAAAGGTTATAAAGGCAAACGAAATTAGTAATTGAAGAGAAAATCATCCAGTGATTTGTACTTCTTAGTTACAGAGCCAGCCAGAAAATTTGACAAACCACCCTACACTCAAAATATTCAGTGTCCACTTCTCACATATTCCCACAACCAGCAGACCAAGTCTAAATAAATTAACCTCCAAGCAAAAGTCTTTGCCAAACTATTACCCAGATGTTAGGTTGCATAATCTGCATTCTCCTTGTTTCTAAGAGCCCAAGACAGTCACACACAGGAACCCAGAGCTACCCTCTCATTGCTAGAAATGGTCAGTTAGATCTGGGATGCTGCTGGTAGCTTACCCTCATGTTGCCTATGCTGTGTCTGTTCTGAGGATAGAAGAGTGTTTTTAGTGCTGTCAATCAGGTTGTTTGTCACAAACATCAAGGCTGGGGTTTTCAAAGGAACCTATGGGCATTAGATGCCCAATTTCCCTAAAACCCCTGGCCTAAATTCTCTCATAAGATCATAGTGGTCAACAGGTCAGTTTTTCTTTAAATGCAAAAACTGACAAGTCTCAAACTGCGTGTTTAAATAGTTTACGCCAGTCTCCAACAACTTGTGATGTCTGGTGAACTCTTGTTATTGTAAGAGCACAAAGTGATGTGAATTTTGTTGTTCTTTCCTAACAAAAGGCTCAAAAATAAAAAGTATGTGAAGTGCCAATTGGAAGGGAGTGTGCCTCCATTAAGTTTCACAGGTAGGATGCGGCTATAGTCATGAATAGAAGTTACTCTTAGTAGACATGCAGTTATTGGTTCATATCCATTTCAAATACACATACCTTCTGACCTTTGGGAAAGTCTTCTGGATGCAAACTTTGTGGCTTGAGCTCATATCTTTTACTATTCCATGGTTGATATTCATTATGTATTGGTATCTCCCTTATCCACCCCAGTATAAAGGGAATCTGCAATTTACTGAATGTGTTTTGCATTCAGGGTTCAGACGTGACAAATCTGAGAGGAAGGACGGTCTTGTGGTAAAGGTGCTGTGGGACTCAGGTGATCTAGGTTCAATTCCTGAATCTGTTAACTTCCTGTGTGCCCTTGGGCAAGCCTCTTAGACCCAGATCTTCAAAGGTATTGAGGTGCCAAACTCCCATTGAAATCAGTAGGAGTTAGGGGCCTAAATATCTTTTGAGGTTCTGGGCCTTCCTCTCTCTGTTCTCCATCTATACGAGAGGGATGATAATTCTTCCTTTTTGCCACCCTGTGTGTGTGTCTATTTAGATTGTAAGCTCTTCAAATCAAGAGCTGTCTCTTACTAGGTGTTTGAACAGATCCATCAAACAATGGGGCTCCGAGCTTGGTTGGGCTTCTAGGTGCCACAGTGATCCAAATAATCTCTAAGAAGCCTAATACTTGGTTAATTTAGTTAAGTTGCTCAGTGCTATGGTGATTAGCACCATGGGCATGCCTGTAAATAACACACACCTGGCTGCTGCATTTGACATCATCTGAGCACTGGGGGAGGGTGACATTATGTTGGCAACATCACTGGGAGTAGGGAGAGAAAAAAGACACTGCCACTAGAGACTATAGGTAGGCCTCTGCTCCTTGGTTTTGTGGTTACTGGGCAGGGGCCTTCTAGGAGAGCAGGGACTCTAAAGTCCCCCCAGAAGACTTGCCGCTGGAAGGGAGCCCACAGCATGGGGGTGTGGAGACAGGCCAATAGGACCTGATGTTCCTGGAGCAGTTCCCCTGCTAGGGTAGAGATGATAGGGACGCAGGCAGGCAGCCAAGCCGAGCCAGACCCCTTGCCCTCCTCCTTGGTTGGTTGGTGGCTTTTCCAAGAATGATGTGGGTGCCTCTCTTGCTGTATGCCACAATTTTAGTTTGATCCTCCCTTCCCTTTGCCCCAAAACATCTGCCCAGCTAGTAAAGCAAATCTGTCATCAGTGACATACACTGTTGGTTGTGTGCTCTGTGCAGAGCATAGTCTCTCTGCTAGTGGAGCATCTTCTGTAACACTCAGAACACCCACAGTATAACTGAGGTTCCTTTTCCTTGCAAGAAACTAAAATTCCTTTTAAAATGCATTGCATTGTCATGCCAAACTCTGATCATCCCAGGATGGGAGTGAGTGCTGATCTAGCAGAAGTGCTATAGACTCTGTAGTAAGTTCCTGGGGTCCCACAGGACAGTCACATTTTTTGTCTCCTCACCCCATACCCTCTGAGAAATGTTCTCACCTGAATGAACTTTGCCGGCTTTGCAAGTTTGCAGCTTTTGAACTATTATTCTGCATTGAAATACATGTGTTGTGTTCTAAATCAAACCATACAATATAAAACCAGCAGCTTGACGTTAGATTTGTGGTTATTGGTTTGCTTGAGATCCAGACATGCTGCAGATGGGCTGTGGTTCCTGACTGTATAAATAGCACCAAATTGGAGACAGTGGGTGTGGTTTATAGAACAATTTTTCTCTCTAAGCAAAATGATTTTTAAATTAATTTGAAAACTGCATTTGGTTAACTAAAACAACCAAGGAGCCTCTTTGCACTTACAATATTCCTACCCACCTTTCAAGTTTTTAAAGGTGAGATATATCTTGTATATGATGGGAACATGATAGAATTGGTAGAAACTTTCAGACTGGTAAAATCTCAGTTCATCCACTGGGTGCACATTTATAGAGGTGAATTTCCGCATAAGTGCAAATTAGTGTTAAATACTGGCAATGATAGATGTGATAACAGTTCTATGCTCAGTCATTTATATTTAATTGGGTGCAGAATTGCAGATGAGAGACGGACTTGCAATAGGTGAACTGTGGATGGTCTCTCACATGATGTAGAGCCTGGAAGCAGATGCAGGCACGTTCTGGCTTCCAGATGACGTATAGAATCTAGTACATGTCCTACAAGCTGCAGACACAGTTTAACCCACCTTGGGGGGTGAAATCTTGGCTCCATTGAAGTCAATGGGAGTTTTGCCATGGATTTAAATGGGGCCAAGACTCCACCCTAGGAATTTAAAAACAGATGCTCACATAGACATGTAAAAATTAGCATGTTTGCCAATCTATCAGGTTGGGTAAAGGAAGAACAATCTCTGTTGTTACGTAACTGTGATATAATGATTACTGTTGCAATCTGCAATGTATGACATTGATTAAGACAATCAGACCCTTCGGGCACAAGAATTTACAATGCTTATAGCCTGTTTCAGGATATATATATCCTGAGCACTCTTCTCCATCCTCCTTTTCTATTCTCTCCTCCCACTGTGTGATGTTATCGTGTGATAGTAGATTCATGTGGGTTACATTCATGCCACTTGACCTATAAAAGATCTGAGATTAATTTTCCTTAGTTTCACCTGGAGAAAGAATTCCAGACTCATTTGCTTAGCTGCCTTTAAAGACAGATTTGCAGTCCTGTAATAGCGTGGTTGGAACTTGCAAAATAGGAGTTAAAAGTGAACTCTGATAGATTCAGAGCATGGATTCTCAATCTGCAGGTCATGACCACCCTCCCTTTCCATTACGGTTAAATGAGAGGGAAGTCCTGGCTAGATGAGAAGGGGATCCCAGAAGGATCCCAGTAAGGAAAAAATTTGAGAACCTGTGTTCTAGAGGGTGTGGATTCAAACCCATCAGGGAAAGGGCTAGGAGTTTGAGGAGTCAATTTGGGTGTGTTCCTCAACCCACTCCCACAGCTGACTGTGCAGGAAGTGCTGCTATTTAGCCCCCAGGTGCTACAAGTTGTATTTGCATTTGGACTTTGGTTGAAAGAAGCTTTCATTTTACATTAAAGACTAAATCAGGTTGTGATGGAACACAGCTATTGTACTTACCCAATTCACTATTAACATGTTGTCATAAACTGATGTTAAGGGACACCTGGCTATAAAAATGAGGAGCTATATGTGGCACTTTCACATCCTTCCATCTTACCCTCTTTGCTGACATAGTTCAGTGCTCTGACCGCTAATGCCTCTGTGCATTAGAATAGGCATTGATGGATCTTGTGTTGTGGTCTTCTAATAAGATAAAATAAAAAGTACTTTTGACCCCTTTAGTTGCCTCCCTAACACCTGTCTACATTCCACCACCCAGGAAGGAATTGTGTTAAGACTGTAGATGGAACCCTAGATGTAAAGCCAGACTTGGCTGTCAGGTGGAGTCTGTTCTGAGAGCCTCTCGTAGTGTCTCACCATCTCTTGTACCAGAGTTGCTCTTCCTTGATGAAAAGGACGTTTGATTCATCTCCAGACAACAGGGGATTCAACTGACTTGCAACCTCCTACTAAATGGGGCTTAGGAAGGTGGAATTAGAGGGAAGCTAATGAAGCTCCTGTCTATGGTGGTGGGATGATCCGTCCTCTGAGCAGATAGGTCCATTGAAACTATGTTCCCAGAGGATGCTTTCTGCATACAAGAAACAGTAGCACCCTGGGTAGCAGTCCCAGAGGAGTGTAGGCAAAATACTTACTTCTAGGAGATTGATAGACACTAACATCCCACCAATTAATATCCCCTTCTAAAGAGAGAGAGAGAGAGAGAGAAATCTCTCTTCAGGCTTTAGTTACTTAACCTGGTGAGAGATCAGGCATACTACAGGGACGGCTTGATTTTAATTCTTCCATATAACTCTTATTTTGTTGGGTTTTTTCCCCTAACAAATAGTTGGGTTCCAAGCATAACGTATTTTCCTACAAGGGGTTGTAATATTTTTTCAGGGTTTTAGTTACATTAACAATAGATACCTGGTCAGAAATTTCTTGATATTGGTAGCTGTTCTGTTTGGGTCTATGCAGTCCCTGGTGCCTCACTTGCCTTGTTTAATAACAAAAATAAAAACACTTTAGCTAAATCGGAATATTTCAGTAACATATTGTAGTATAAAGGTAAGCAGGTCAAAGCAATGTTACAAAATTTCACGTTACAAATGAGTGGATATGAGAAGTATAATGAAAGCTGCACTTCCTTAATGAAAGTGTTTACAAGCAGTGAACAAACAAAGGTGCGTCTAATTAAAAATGTAGACCATGGCACAAAGACAGAGGACAAGGGTAAACAAATGGCAGAGACCATATTTGTTTGCACTAAGCATGGAGGCAATCAAAGTACAATGTAAAGGTGTTCAGCCCCAGGGGTGCGGTATCAAAATAATAAAAACAACCATTTTGCAAAAGTATGTTGCTCTTAGCACAGATTGTGAAGAAATGAAGATGCAGAATACATGCATGCACATAAACCTATCAGATAAAGCTTTGAGGATATTGAAATTGAGTTATTTCTTGGGCCTTTGACTGAAGTTGACAAAGCTGGGTTCTGTAACAGATTGGTGTGTGATGCAAAATAAATGAACAAAAGGTGAATTTTGAAATAGATACTGGAACTGTGTGCAACATAATGACAGCCAGCAAATACAGAGATTAGTGATTGCCCAATGTTAACATTGAAAACTAAACATGTTTCACAGAGCAGGCACAAAACTAAGCCATGTGGCAAAGCCAGCAAGTGGAGCTACTTCATTTATTCATACTCTGGTAGAGATTTTCCATAATTGGTGCGGCTTTGATTCTATCCTAAGTGCTGTAGTATAATTCTGTTCGCAGTGTTATAGCTGTGTTGGTGGGTGTGATAATATCTTGTATTGTTCCAATTTCTGTTGGTGAAAGAAAGGAGCTTTTGAACTATACGCACCTGAAGAACATCTGTGTAGTTCAAAAGCTTATTGCTTTCACCAACGGAAGTTGGTCCAATAAAAGAGATTACCTCACCTATCTCCCTATAATATAATTCTCTCATTTAGGGGCTCAGTCCTGCAAAGTTCTGAGAACTCCTGCCTGATCGAGCAAGGACAGTGAGGAAATCCCTTGAAGCCAATGTGACACACATCTCTCTCTCTCTCTCTCTCTCTCTCTCTCTCTGTGTGTGTTTGTGTGTGTGTGTGTGTGTGTGTGTGTATATATATATATAAAAAGTTAAGCATGTGCTTAAGTATGTTGCTGGATCACACAGAGTGCTCCAAGCTTTGCAGGATAAATGGAAATCATGCTGGAATTGATAAGACTTGTTTCAGCCTTCATAAATTTGCATAAAAACAGATTATGGCCCATCATAAAAGTTAAAAGTTAACCACCCTGCCCCGTTCTTCTCCGAGTATCTGTCCCTATGAGTGCTCCACCACAGCATGTGTGCATGCCCATGCACTCTGCCGGAGACTTAAATACCAGTGTCTAAGGTCTGCACCTTGGCAGCGCAGTGGCTTTGTGCCCACAGGAGAGGGCATATAAAGAGGCATGACCCTGCCAGTGCTCCTGCTCCTTGTCAACCACATGTGGCTTGAGATGGAGCACCTTTGGTGTCCCTACATCCGAGCTATTTTCCTGCCTGTCTTTATTTACTCTGTTTTGTTGTTTTTTTCTTAGCCATAGTACAACTTTGTTTGGGGTGATTCCCCCCTCCAAATTTCTTGTCCCCTTAGCCTTTGTACTCTACAGCACTGCCCTGGGTTATGCCTAAAACTCCAGAGTTAAATCCTCCCAGACCTGCCCACAGTAGCAATGGGCACTCCAGCTGTCTCAGAGAATCTCATATCCTGTCCAAGTGCACGGGGTCTAAAGGCAGGTCCCACAAGGATAGAGAGGTTAGACTGAAGTGCCTCCTGATGGAACACTCCTTAGCTCCATCGAGATGCAACTCTCTCTCCCTTTACATCAGCTTCAACCTCTCAGGCTGTACCAGTGACTTCCAAAGCGCCGGGGCTGGTTCCAAAGATAAGGCCCTCTGAAAGAAGAAAGCTCCACTCGCCTACATGCAGTTCTCGTCACTCCATCTCAAAGAAAAAAAGTTAGAATCGGAAATGGTACAGAGAAGGGCAACACAAACGATTAGGGGGTTGAAACAGCTTCCATATGAGGAGAGATTAAAAAGATGGGGCTGTTCTGCTTAGAAAAGAAAGTGATTAGGGATGTGTTCTTTATCCCTTCACAAGAAATAGGGGCCATCCAGTGAAATGAATAGGTAAAACAAACATAAGGAAGTACATCATCACACAGAGCACACTCAACCTGTGGAACTCCTTCCCAGGGGATTTTGTGATGGCCAGAATATAAATGGGTTAAACAAGAATTAGATAAGTTCTTAGAAGATAGGTCCATCAGTGGCTATTAGCCAAGATGGTCAGGGATACAACCCCACGCTCTGTATGTTCCTAAACCTTTGACTGCCAAAAGCTGGGACTGGATAACGGGGGATGGATCTTTCACTAATTGCCCTTTTCTCTTTATTCCTTCTGAAGCATTTGGCATTGCCACAGTCAGAAGACTGAATACTGGGCTAGACTGACCATTGGTCTGACCCAATATGGCTGTTCTTATGAGATCTCACATCCCACAATGAGTACAACCAAGGCTCTGGCTGACCAGTACCAAGGCTTCCATAGTGCCTAAGACCTCGCAGTCAGAGAAGTCTTCAACTAAGTAGCACCGAGCATATATGGTGAGTTATATGGGCCCGTGGTGCCCGTGCTCCACCATTAATCAGGAACATGGACCCGGCTCCACCAATATCTCTGATGCTGGGGGGGCCAGCCATGGAGCCTTTAGTGGTACTCGGCCGTGCAGAGGCAAAGTGCAGCAGTCCCCAGGGTGGCCAGGCCATTCTGCCCCCCTCCCTGGACACATTCACAGTGGCTGGCCAGGAGCCGCTCTGGTGCCAGCTCTGCCCCGAAGTAGCGTGGAGGCTGTCCCCCCTCCCAGACCTACCCTTTCCCCATGGGCCTGGCCAGTGCCCTCCCCAGGGGCTTACAAGACAGGTGTGGGGGGTGGGACTTGGACCCCTTCTGGGTATCACCTAAAATTATACAAACCTGGGGCACAGGGCACCAAGAGGCACCTTCCTCAGGACCATCTGACCCCTCTAAGCACTGAGATGCCTCTAAGATCAGGGATTCCAAGTAGGGCACTTGTATCAACATCCTCTCAGAGCTACAGAGACTGTGCAGTCCCATCCCTGGCTCCCTCCCTGGTACCATATAGGGATGTGTAAATTAGTTTGCTTAAAAATCCGTTAAAATGTTCTAAAAATAGAACCTTTAAACGTGTGGGGGAGGGCGTGCTGGGCTCGGCTCCTCACTGCCAAGTGAGAACTGCTTAGCTGTGGCTCCCTCCTCCCTGCCCCCATGTGCAGAGTCGAGGCTGGGCAGCTCTCACTCACAGGAAACTGAGCCCAGTTGTGGCTGAGCCCCCTTCCCCCATGCTGAGCTCTGCGCCTCCCCGTGAGCAAGAGCTGCCCAGCTGCCCTTCCTCATGGGGAACCGAGCTCAGCTGCTGCTCCTCTCCCTGCCCAGTTTAAACGGTAATCAGCTGTTTAAAACGTTTAAATAGCCAATTACCATTTAAATGGTTAAGCTTTTATATCCCTAGTACCATCCTCCTCTGGACATCAACACTCTGGGCACAGAGACATCAGCTTGTCAGCCTCTTCGGTACCTCATGAAGCTCTGCAACCATCCCCGTCCGGGTCCCCGCTGTCATAGCACTTCAGATTTCTTTCGCCCAAAGAAGTCCGTATCTCAGAGAAACTGGAGTCTCTTCTCCTGAGGGAAACTATGAGAACTTATTCCCTTGTCCAGCTCAGTAGTTGGTGACTGATCCCTTACTCAGAAGAGCAGGACTAGATCTGCCACCTCTGGCACCAGCACTGGTACCAATGCTTGAAGCCCCTTTCATTCAAGGTGGGGGAAAAGACATCTTCAGACTCTGAGGTTTCCATACAGGGCTCTGTCTCAGCACTGTACCCTCCCATACCTCTACGGACGTACCCTGAGGAGGATTTTGCAGAGTCCAGCAGATGTCCCAGGATTCCTGGGCACACATCCCCTGGGTCTGTGACAGAGTGCTGGACACCAACAGCTGAGCAAGTGCTCTCTGGTTTCTTAAACACGGATTAGTTCCTCCTAGGATGGACCTGATGGGGCTAGATTAGTGGATTAGAATGATTTGAGGGGAGACTTAATGGGCCAATGTGCTTGTTAAACAGGATGTGTAAGAAGGCACAGAAAGGAAATGCAGGGAGGGGAGAGGCAAGCTAGCAGAGTCAGAACCAGGAAGGCTCTCTGGGCAGAGAGATCACTTCCCTATCCTCTCCTTGGCAGGGAACTGAGGAGAAACTGAAACTGTAAATAATTATAGTGTATGAAGCAACAAGGGAATAGCAAATATAAATGAATTGCACTGGGGTATTTAACAACTAAAGGTCTCCGAGCCTGTGTAGGCAGAGCAGAAAACAGGAACGGGATGTTACCCTGTCACAGGGACCCCACCCCTATCTGCCTCCACAGTAAGCCTACTGGAACCTCTGGGTACCTTATGGCAACCAATTTTATAGGGTACCAACCAATAAGAAATAACAGGAACACCGGTCGGCACTGTGACAACAATCATCACCAAAAGATCACTAGCCCAGTACTGCATGTTTCACTGGTACCTGAGGAGACCCATAAGGCGCAAAAACCACCAAATAGCAAATGGCCACATCCATCACCCAAGTCCTCCTCATTCCCGCTGAGACAGTGATACAACCACCACTCTCTTATGTGGATGACTTTAAGACCTTCCAGGATTTAATGAACGCATTTAGCAGAATCTCCTCAGGTTCCACTGGAGGACGTCCAGGAGTCTCAATGTTTCCTGGTGAACATTTTACATATCACCCCCAAGGTAAGAAAGTCCTACCCATCAATGAGGCGCAGTTGTCACCAGCACATGCTTTATGACAGACATCTGCCACTATTCCACCTACTTGCAGAAAGGCAGATAATAAATATTACATTCTGGCCAAGGGAATGGAGTATTTCTTATCTCATCCCAGCTCCAACTCCCTGGTGATAGAAGTTGTCAGTGAAAGAAATCATCAAGCCATCTCCAGTTTCTCTCCTTCTGAGAAGACGAAAACACCTAGATTTCCTGGGTAGGAAAAGCTGTTTGTCGGCTGCTCTTCAATTCTGAGTCACAAACAACCAGGTCTTGATGGCAAAATACGATTTTAACAACTATTCAAAGTTTACTCATTTTACTGAACTGTCACAAGACAAAAGGGAACAACTTCAGCCCCTCATTTTGAAGCCCTCAGTTGATTGACGCTGCCCACATGGCTTCACAGTACTTACCAGCTAAAGTAGTTATGTAGCGAGCATCCTGGCTCAAATCTTCTGGGGCAAAACACTGTAGAAGGCTCTCCTTTGACGGGTCTAAGTTCTTCATTGGTGACAGACTCCTCACTCCACCCACTTAAGGACTCGAGGGCAACACTGCAGTCACTTGTAATGTGTCCCAGCAACCGTCAAACTAGACCTACAGAGGAGCCCCCTAGAAGGAGGTCCAGACCCCAGAAAAGGGGAACAATTGCCTCCACAACCTCTCAACCTGCTCCCTCCTCTAAGTGAATACTCCAGATATCAACAATGGTAAGTGCAATTCTTTTCAGGATAAGCCTTTCAAATAATTTGTACATGCAGCTTAGCAAAGAGATGGGGCAGTAAACTTGTTGCAAGTTGAAGGTCTTCCTTGGGTTTTGGCAAATCTGTAACTTTTTCTCTGTGCCAGATCTTCTAATTTTACTCTCCTGGGTTAGGGTTAGGATAAAAAGATAGCTATTGTCTGCTAGTTTTTCTCAGGTTCTTCAGGAATTCAGGGAAGAAGTTATTGAGCCCACGGGCTTTACCCTATTTTCAGTGTTTCGATTGCTCTTTCTATTTCATCCATGGAAAAAGGTTGGAAGTCTTCAGTTTCAGATTTGCACTGTTTGCACAGCTCCAGGAAGGAGCTGCCAACTTATGTCCCTGGTGGGAGGTGAAACCAAGGTCAAATAAAGGCTGGCCCACGGGAAAGCCGGAACCTCCACAAATGGTAGATAGTCATGGCAGTTAGCATAAGGGTTGGACACGAGAGTGAATCAGTGAATGGTATGGAGCCTGAACATGTACAGCTGTTCTTGAGCAGTGGCCATAGGCAGACTGGCTGAATCTCACAAAGCCAGCTCAGATGCTGTTTTGGAGGTAGCTGGGTGTGTGCATGGGGGGCGGGGGAGATTTCTCATGGGGCCCAACATCAGGGGACACAGGCAGGTGTGGAGAGCCTACTCACAGGACCCACGCAAGGGAAGAGTCCGAGGTAAGGGACAGGGTGGTCTTCACCTCCTGGAGCACACAGTAGTTTGTGCCTAGGGACTGCGTTGCGGTGATTCAGCTGTCAGGAACAAGGGAGATTGATCTATGTTTAAGGCCGAACGCTTGGATGGAGAGATTCTGAAAGAGACCCCAGAACAGCCTGTCACTCAGTGGCTAGAACAGCGAGAGGTAGGAGGCTCCTTTTCAAATCCCCCTCTCCTCAACAGGCAGAGGGGAGAATTGAACCAGCATCTCCCGGAGCCTGGGTGAGTGCTCTAAACACTGGGCTGAGGTTTATAGGAGAAGCCCCCTCCTCCCCACCTGTGTTATGTGTGGAGGTAAACTAAACTGTTTCTTGCCTGTCTCCAGGAAAGGCATACCTGGCTGTGGACTGCAAGCAGAGTTAGTTGCTGGGGTAGATATCAGCGCTGAACTCCATGAGAGGGACATGGACGCACCTCTGTCATCAGCATCTCTCATTGGCTAGTTAAGGCAGCTCCCTGCCTAGCATGGTGCCTTCTGTGACTCTCATTCTCAGGTGACTATTTCTCCCCGTTTGTTGTATAGGGTGCCAAGGCCCTTGACTCAGGCTACGTGCATCCTCAAGGCACCTAGAAATTAGCTGTTGCAATGCCTTTAAACTTCCTTTGTACATCCACTTTAATTAAATAACGGAATGTTAATTGGGCAGTGAAAGTCACTCTATAGTCCAGTGGCTAGAGCACGCTTACTTGAAAGGTGGGAGACCTCTGCTTAAATCCCTTCTCATCAGGCAGAATGGGGAACTGAGTGCAGGTGTCCCCATGTCCTGGGTGAGTGCTCTAACCTCTGGGCTACAAGTTATAAGGAAGGCTTCCCCCCCCCCCATTTGTGTGGAGTTGGGCATTCTCTGAGCATGCCCATTGCACTGGGCCCTGCAGACAAGGCAGGCGGGGGTCTGGGGATTGCACTGGGGTTTAGGCATGAGAGAGGTATCCAGGTGCGTGGAGTGAGACAGCAGCGCACATGTGCAGAGGCAGACACTTAGGTGCCTAAGGGACTTGTAGAGCAAAAATTGAGGTGCCTACAGGGTTAGGCGGCAGCCAAGGGAGGGTAGTGTGGATCTCAGTGGTGCCTAAAACTGGGCCTTAGGTGCCTGAAACTACATCCCTTTGTGGATCTGGCCCATAGTCTCTAAAGGATTTTGTTTTCAGTGATGCATGACTGTGTGCACAGACAAACTAATTCAGAGTCAAGTGCACTTTGGGAGCCTATTATCCACACTGTGTAAAAGAGGGTTTAAGGTGCTGCTGCCTTAAAGAACGGCACATATAAAAGCCTTCCTGGTTTCCAAGCTTCCTGTGAACAGTTGCATATATTTCAATCTGCAGCAGAATGCATTTATAAGAGTTTCAATTTGGCCCACATCTATGTTCATTTGAGATCTGTGAGCCTGGAATTTATGCAATACCCTTATCTATGGACGAGCACAGCCTCAGCCATGCATGAGCATCTGGCACTGTATGCATGGATGTCAGGTGAGCACAGAAGCGTGTGTATGTGTGTGCGCACTCGTGAAAACGTGCACCTTCATGTTTTAAAACAACTTGACATTTTAGAAATATAGGATTTGCCACACTAGATCAGACCCAGGGTCAGTCTAGTCCAGTATCCTGTCTCTGACAGTGGCCAGCACCAGCTGCCTCAGAGCAAGGTGTTAGAAACCCTGCAACAGGCAGATGTAAAATAATCTGCTCCCCATGAACATCTCATCCTGATCCATAATAGTCAGAGATGTGGCTTAAGCCCTGAAGCCGGAGGTTTTATCCCCTCCCGACATTTGTTAGCATTAATTATTATAATTGGGTATTCCTATCATCCACATAGATATTAAATTCCTCTTTGAATCATGCTAAGTTCTTGATCTCAACGACAGCCCATGCAGTGGACAGGGCCAGCTGAAGCAAATCTGGTGCTTCCTGTGACGCCATTGAATTTGCCTTCCTCACCCATTGCGACAATGGAACTTGAGCATAAATAGCACACTAGCACTTCAAGCTGGAAGTTGGACTGCTGTCTGAACCAGCCCTAAGTATTTGTCTCCTGCTCTGAGAGGTCATTCAGTCTCACTCAACTCCTGCAGGGAATTGTTTTGACAGTGCACCTAAAATAGTTCTTCAAAAAACACAGTCGACCACATGTAAAAAAATAAGTTCAGGAAATCTGTCTTTACAGGACCAGCACGCTATTCTGTAAATAGCAATTATTTTGGTTTCTTGCTGTTAAAAGAATTCAGTGGTCAAAAAAAGGTCTGGGGTGACCAGTCTAGAGACTATAGTCCTCCACCTGTGTCCACAGGGTCCTTGCTCCTTGAGGCTGCCAGAAAAGGGTGCCAATTGATGTAGTTAGTGTTGCATGCTACCATGCTGGAAATATCTTGAACCTAATGTATGGCTGCTTACAATGACTGGCCCAACGGGGCTCCTGGATTTCCTACATTGTTAGGACTTCAAGGTGAATGTTCTGCTAAGAGCTATACTTTCCCTTTAAGCCAAAAAGGTTCACTACAATTTTTTTTCATGAAAAAAATCTCATCAAATTTCAAAAATTGGAATGTTACTCACCTAAAGACACCCACTTGAGAATGCCCTAGTATATATAATTTCTGAGTCCAGATTCACTCTTGCTCTATGTTTGTTGGAAGTCAGCAAAGAGCATGTCACTATTTATGAGATTATCAACATATTTTCACTGATAACAAGAACAAAACAAAGCAAAATAGTTATTCCAAATTCCTAATACAAAGCCCACTGTTTGACATCCGGAAACTTGAACTACTGACCCTAAGCATGCTAAGGTCCCTTAATAGATATGAGGACAACACGACAGATATTATGCAACCTGGTTTATATGGTCAGCCTTTCGCAACCTGCACTGGCTCAGTGCTCATTCCACAGAACTGGGAATAAATAGCCTGGTTAATGACCAGAAAACCAGCACAAACTGGGATGAGTCTTCCAGAAATACTGTAACTAAATGTGTGCCTTTCCTTCAGATGTGATATATAACATGGGTGCTTTTACGGAATGGGTTAACTAGTGCCTGGCTATTAACCCTTTCTTCCAGATCCATGTTCTGTAAGATGCCCTTTATTGACTGTCAGTTATAATTGCTGTTAAGCAACAACCTATGCCTATTCAGCAAAGCACTTAAGCATGTGCTTAACTTTAAGTGCTTTGCTGAACAAGGATGGACGTAAATGGTTTGCTTAATTGGTATCTCTGTGGTTATACCCAGACTAGATTGGGGGTTGCTGGCCATCCTGCAGGATGGTAGTGCAATCAAACCACCCAAGTGATTAGGAAGGAGTTCTCTCCGCCCTCCATCCACAGGGCACTGATTTCTAAGCAGTGGAGCCCTGGAAAGCTCTTTTCTTTTCCTCACACTGTGCCCACACCCATCCTCTGAGTGAGGCACTCTTCAGGAGAGGGGGTGTGGAATGAAAGAATAAACTGTCGCTCAGCTTCTCCATGTAGTTCAGAAACTTAACAAGTAGTGTGCTGAGAGGAGGGTGGGAGAGAGAGCTGTTAGCACTTCGTTTTTGCTCTGTGGGCTTGGGGGCGGGGATGGCGGTGCTGTTTTCAGGGCTGCTAAATTACCTCATAGTATCATCTCCTTTCACTGCTCACCTACCAGCTGCTCTCTAGTTCAGTGCAGCAAACGTAGGGGGAAGATGGGGGGGCTGCACAGAGTGAGCAGGGAATGGGGAGCGGGGCTTTTCTGATCAGGAGTGTGAGGAAGGGGAAAGAAATTCCAAGGATCAAGTATCTGGTTCTCAAATGATCCCAGCAGAAGACATTCTGACGTGTCTCACAACTCTTGTCATATCATGCTCTTTGTCTGAAATCTTATGCCAGCAAAGAAGCATTTTAGATTTTATTTCCTTGCAGTTGGAAGACAAAAGTCTAAGTCATCTTAGGTGGAGAACCCTACATCTAGGTTCCTAGATTGTTGGACTAAATTTTCAGAACTTCTTTATTTGCTAGAAGAGAGATTGACAGGCTGAGAGAGCAGATCTCCTTAATAACATCTTCAAAATGTCTTAACTTAAATCCTTATAGAATAGTCTTATTGACTTTAATAGGAATGAAAGCAATAGCATTCTGGAGAAATGAATAGATTTTTAGAGAAACTACTCCAAAGACCTATGGAATGTACTGGAGATGGGCCGCCTTTCTAGGGAAATTTTTAACAATTTCATAGAAGTTAATTAGAGAATTATATCCCTGCTGTAGAATCTTAAAGGTTGATTTAAAAATGCTACCAAAACATTATCTTCAATTAAATTCCACAGACCTTTTTGGTCAGTGTGAGTGTGCTACCTTTTTCATACTGTGAAACAAATTAAGGGTCCCATCCTGCTGGTGCTTGTTTTTAGGTGTAGTGCTTACTACTCATTATTAACCAAAGGAAAGCCTGTGCTGTCACATGCATGTAATTTGTACAGTCACGTGAAGTGACATGAGAACTTAAAAACTGGATGGTAACAGACTCCAAATCCCGGTGATGAATAAACCTGGTGTTGTTCTAAACAAAAAGACCTCTCTGCCATGCTTGTAGGTGTTTCCATTGTTTCATGCTGACTCAACAGACATTGTAGGCTTCAGAGTGACACACAGACAGACTGACAGTCCTGGGATCTTATTATATAGATTATTTGTATAGCTGTAGCACCTAGGGGCCCTAGTCAGAGACCAGGAATTAATTGTGCTAGGTGCTGTACAAATGCAGAACAAAAAGACAGTCTCTGCCACGAGAGGCTCCCGATCTAAGTGTGAGACAAAAGACTACAGGTGACTATAGACAGTCGTGGGAGTACAAGTAAACGAGATGACATTGGACAGTATGGTAGGCAGTCTATGCGCACTATCAATTTAAATATTGTCAAGTTTTTTGTAGGCATCATGGAAGCAGAGTTTTGAAGAGGGATTTGAAGGTTGCTTGGCAGATGTTTATGGGGGGCAGCATGGGAGAAAGCACTAAGGTGTTTGAAAATTGTAATGAATGGGCAGCGGAGGCTGGTATCATGGGGCTAATGGGAAGTGAATATTGACGGCACAATAGGGAATTAGCAAGAGTTTGAAGGTGTAGGCTCTGTGTTCTTAGTTGTACACACACAGCTAATTGCTGCATTATCCAATCTGTGCAAAGGAAGGGTCACATTTCTTCAGCTGAAAATATATAATTTTCTGAATGTTCGGTGTACCTAAGTACCTGGTCCTGCAATAGTTCTCAACACGAACACCCAGTGCTTCTGTGAGTAAGGCCTGTAGAAGTGATCCCTTAATATATATTTTCCCAATTAATTACACCTGTGCCCAAGACTAACTTTATTTCTTCTTCCGAGTTTTAGGTCACCCATCACTTCTTCCTAAAGGAGCCCCAGTTTATTTCTGAATCTATTGAATGATCATTTAACTAATAAAGCAAAGCTTTAAATGACTGATTTTATAAACAGCATTTTACAACAAAATCTTCAGACAGTAACAGCTTCAGATTTTGATTCTGACAGCTGCTCTTCACCTAACACATATAGCCCACTTGTGTTTGTCTATTCTTTAATATCAAACTATATGGGACAAGATCAAATGTCTCGCTACCATAATGCCTTGCTTTTCCCTCCTCTGTGATAATGTTAGACAGGCCCCTTCCTTCCATCATAGTATTCATGTCATACATCTTCTGTTTTAAAGAAAAAAAAAAAAAAAGTGGTTGGTTCTATTATTGTAACATTGGCACATTTTAGTCTCCCAACCAAAACAGTAATTAAGTCCCCTACACAGCAAAGCCCTTAATCACATGCTTAATTGAATCACATGAGTCGTCCCCTTGGTTCTAACAGGACTCCTCACATACTTCAAGCAATAGGAAGGGAGCTGCAAGGAGCAGCCAATAGGAGCCAGGCAGCCCATATAAGTAGAGCTGCAAGGAGGACTAGCTGCTTGTAGGCTGAAGACAGCTAGCACCTGGGACAGAACAGTGCTGAAGGCTGGGGCCATGGGAGACTCTAGGTTGGCTGCAGGAATTTGCAGGCTGAGGCTCTGGAATAAGGGTGAAGAGGGTGCTGGGGCCACAGGGAGAAGTATGGAGAAATTGGAGGGTATGCGGCAAGTGGCTACCATCTACAGGATCCCTAGGCCAGGACCCAGAGTAGTGGAGGGGCTCAGATTCCCCTCCCCCCCCATTCCCACAGGGAAAGTGGCTGGATAACTGGTTGCAATAGCCAGTGAAGCTAGTGGCTACACAGCAGACTGCAGTTTCCCCCTGGAAAAGTGGGGAGATCAGAGTGTGACATGGCCAGAAGGCTGTGTCAGTGAGGAAAACGGCTGGGTCCTAGGAGCGATGCAGGTCCCAGAGAAGAAGTGACAATGATGAGGCACCACGAACAGGGGGTGCGCAGGGGATCAGAGCTAAGCTTCAAAACGGCCAGCAGGAGGCGCCAGAGTGGTGTGTTCACCCCATCACAAACTGAAAATCATATTTATGATTTTATGAAACCCTAGTTGTATTTAGGATTGGGATGGCGCTAGGATCTTTGCAAAACTGACTTTTGCCTGTAGTACTAGTGATAAATCAAGACTATGAATTGTTTTTGTTGTGTTCTGGATTTTTCAAATTTAACTCCCTGCTACTTTATTCCTTTGGCCTTGTAATTATGTCAAGGCATTCCTCCCCTTCCCCCCCCCCCATTCCCTAGCACTCAATGGGCCAACTTCTCCTTTCCAATATATAAAGGCAATTGCCATTGAAGTCAATTGAAAAGATCATGACAATGCTTGTAGAGTTTGTTCCTCTCATTGGATACTCCTAAACTACCACTGCTGAGGATGATTTTCACCCCTGCAATCAGGGTACTTCAGAAAGGAAATCATGTTGCCTTGGGGATGCATGAGATTGTATCAAATAATTGCTATTGTCAGAGCACGTTCACAAGGGATGATAACCATGCATCCCCATTACAAAAGCTTTATTCTTTTCCATTCATGCAAATTACTCAGTGAATCTCAATGCTTGTTACCCATTATCCCTCCTGGTTTTGTTTGGTTTGCCCACCTATTAGGTCTGGCCTTTAATTTAAGAGTAGATCCCACTCACATAAGTTAAGTACATGGGTAAATGTTGGAGGAATCTGGATGTACAACTGTGAGCTCTTTGGCTCACACAATTCATCAGTTGCCTCTTCAGTCAGTGTTCTGTCATGAGGCTTCAGTTTAGGTCTAGGCTAATATTTAAAATAACACGACTTACATACAGCATGGGGAGGGTGGACAGACTCCTGCGATGATGTCAGGAACACAAGTACTGTTTTCCTTGGCGGTGCTAAGGAGTTAGCAAGCAGGCAACATTGAAAACTCAAAGTGCCACCCTAGGCATTGGTTAGTAGTGCCATGTCCTCAGCAAACATCCCAGGGAAGATGGGGACACCTTAAAAATCAGACTTTTTTTTTTTTAAAGTTTAACTTTGAATTTGTCATTTGAGCTTTTGTGGCTAGAAATTGTTTTCCTTCTAGGGAGGCCAGAGCTGCTAATTATACAATGGCCAAAGTAATACCGTGGTAAAGTTTGAATCCTTCCTAAGTTACTCCATTAACTTTTAAAGCACTTTCTTTAAATGAAGGCTTTAATTGCTTTATTATGTTTTGGGGTTTGTCTATCGCCCTTTTCTAGGCTTAACTTTTAAGTTTTTCAGACATGTTTCTGGTTGGAGGAGTTAGGGCTTGGTTTGTGTGATGAGGCTAAAGGGACATAATAAAAGCTGTTGGGCTTTGGTTTGGTTTGGTTTGGTTTGTAGGTGACTGAAGATCCCACCATCTAATCAACTTTGCTTCTTCTAGTCTTGTGAAAAGGCAAGTGATTTGAAATGCACAACGATTTCGCTCCTGAGGATTTTGTTTATTTCATTCCCCTGTTGGCTCCTAGGAACTGAGCAAGCAGTGCACTGAGTAGCTCTGATAAGTACTGGAAGTACTTAGTCCAGGTGGTTGGCCAAAAGACACGTCATCATGGGGGTTCTCAGAGTCAGAGAGAGGGAAAAGGAGGGAAATGCCAAAATAATCTCTCTCCTCAAAATTAACTTCATTAAAAAAATGGAGTAGGCAGAGTGGAAAGATATAGTAATATGTAAATATTATGCAAATACTATGAAAGTAAATATATTATTGCCCCAGCTTTATTGCTGATTGGTCACCCTATTGAGCAGTTATTTTTAGTGTATTGCAACTCACATGTAAAAAGCTGGTAGATTCCACAGTCCTTCTTCCCCTCAACCAAGTAGAAATTTAAATTCTTTAAGGGTACATTTGACACTTGAATGTCCCTTTTAAGTTTAATGATTGTGAACTAGGTTTGGAATTAAATGTATAGAATAAAAGGGCACTGACATGATATATTGGCCATTAAAAAAATTCATGCTTCTTGATAAATAACCCCTTAGAAGCCTAAAATTGAAATCTCCTTACTAAAAATGTTCCCTTCCCTTATGATCAAGTTGTTTTGTTATTGTAGGGTTGCATTTGTTTTTTATGGGGGAAATGACATAGCATTATCAGGACTTTGTAAATGTATGTAGAAAAGAAGACAGGCCATTGTACTGATGTAAAGAAGAATGCAAATACAAATAAGAATTTTAGGTCTTTCCAGTATCTCTTTGGAGGCATAATCCTGCTCTCATTTAAATGAAATGTTGCCATTGTCATCAACATAAGCAGGGGTAAGCCCCAATTCAACAGAACACTTAAGCATACCCTTAACTTTAAGCATGTGCTTAAATGATTTGCTAAATTGACGCTCAATTAAAATTATATTTAAAAGGTCACTGGCAGGTTAAAAAATTTTTTTACATCCTCATTTCTTCACTCGTGCTGTTAATACTTTATATCATTAAAGGAAATAAATTTAAAAAATTACTTTTCACATTTTTGAAGTTTGTGTACTTCATCTTGGACAACAAAAGTCCCTTTGACTTTTGGATCTAGTTGCTCTTATTCTTGGTTCCTATGCACTGTAACACAATTCTGCAGTGTTTGAGTTGAAAATATTGGAGGAGAATATTTAAATCCAAACTAAAAATGGCTTTGTAACTTTAGGTTTTGTTAAAACAAAACTAACTCGTGAGCCTAAATTACATGCATATATTTTTGTAATATTCATTATGTGTCAGGATGCCTACAGCTTGGTATAGGATTTTTTCATTATTTAAATCAAATAAACAAAAACAAACTAAATAAAACATTCAGTATTAGGAACTGATACAAGGGTAGGATTTTAAGGGAGTAGCTTATAGTTGTATGTCTACTTTTACGCAATCATGATGCAGAGTGGTATGTGCTTGTCACTCTGTGTATGGCATGTAGATCTTTCTGACATAATAGCTATTTTACAAATGAAATCTATTTCAACATAACTTCGCAGATGTCATAACAGGGGCAGCTACTCCTGAGCTGTGCTAACAATGAATGAGGAAGATTGCAAACAAGGGAGTTTTTAAATCTGTCTCATTTTAAATGTGAAATTGTTTTAGCTGTATTATTATTTTAAAAAAAACCCATTAAAATGAGTCACATATGCAAAAGTCTTTCCTCCTTCTCCCCCAAAGGGCATAATCTTTCACCAATGAATTTGTGAGTTTTATCACTGGGGTCAGTGGTGCATAATCAGTCAAACGAATGAGAGACTTGAGAGAGAAAACCTCAGTATATTTTGCAAAAGACAAAATTAGGAATAAACATCAATACTGTGCTTTTAATGGCAAAACCTGCGCATGTCACATTTTTTTTTTAATTTTTAAAAAGAGGAAAAAACATAGGACAAAATATGTAAATGTAGTAGTAGTTTGCCCTGAGAAACTGAGAAGTCATGCTATAGCCATAGAAAATACAAAGGTCACAAATATATAAATGAAAATGAGGAAGTAATTTAAAACAAAATATCTATTATTTTACAAAAAAAACTTTAAAACACAATTTATGAATAGTTTAAATCTAATAAAAACTCCACACTCCTGGGCTATGGCTAAGCTCTTAAGCACTATGATACAAATCATAACAACAACTGGACATACGTGTAGTAAAAGTCATGGAGGAATGGAATCCCTTCATGGAATCTGGCTTTAGTGGTGGGCTGACCTGGGCAACAAAGACCATGGCTTTTTATGGAAGCCAAACTTATAAACTCCCAAGAGTTTTTAACCATGGAAGTTGGGGCTACGACAAACATATTGCCAGACCTAATTAACTCTGACTTTTGGCATGAGATTTTGGCATGTGGAGACTTTCTCAAAATGGTCTCCAAATTGGGACTTTTGGTAGTGGTGCTGAGGTTACAGGTGCTGTGCAGATGACACAGGTGTGGCAAATGTGAAATAGATAAAGCAGAGGTTCCCACAGCAGAGAATCAACTGATCACATGCTGCTGGCTCCTCCTCCTTACAGTAGAGTATTTACATAACTATTATTACTTTCTTGTAAGCCATTTCATGTAATAATTTCTGTGTTTAAAATGTGGTCTATTGTGTGCAAAAGTTCCGGAACCGTGCCCAGAGGTACAAGTAGGCATCTTGCTATCCTGTCTAGCCAGGCCCAAAGGGGACCCATCTCACTATTGTCTCTTGAAAGAAAGGGGGGGAGGGAAGTGGGGGGGAGGGAAGCAGGTATTTTAGACCAAAGTTCTGACATTGTCCATTCTTTTTCAAATGAAAGTGAGCAGACTGGGAGCAGCAGGCCATGGAGTAGTAGGAGTAGTGGAGGCTGGTTCCTCAAGGGGAAAATCTCAGGCTTTTCAGTTTCCCATTGTAGGCAGGTAGCCACAAAGCCTCCGTGATCCCAAGTATCTCGCTTGAAGGATGCAAGCAAAATCCTCCCCCACAGGCAGTGAGATTCCTTTACAAAATAATAATAATAATAAAAAAACCCCCCACGGACTGACTCGTGAGCGAGACTGACATTGGGCAGAAGGACTCGTAAGCAACTTGCAAAGGGAAGATTTGCAAGCAACAGCAGCGACCGTTCCCCACCCCGGGTGCTGAACGCACAGCGCCAGCAGCAGAGCACCACTCATTGTTGTGATTCCATTTGCTACAATCTCCTCCTACTCCATTGAGCGGGGGGTGGGGAGGGGGTTGTTTGTGTTAAGTCATCGCCACCGTCACAATGGGCAGCGGCGCCTCCTCCTCCCAGGCTTCCCGCGCGGCCCTTTCTCCCTTAAAAGGACAATGGGGCGCGCATGCAAAAGAACTCGATTGAGTAGAATCGAGCCGTGGGAACGACGCTTGCGCAGAGAGAGGGGGAGGAAAGCGAGCTATGCAAATGAGAATCGAATTGACTCTAGCACGGCAGCGGTTGCATGCAGCGGACACGGGAACTACACAACGACGGCGACGTTGCGCACTCCGCAGAGGACTGGGGGCCAGCTCGTTGCACGCACCGCACCACGCTATTGATTTGTCGGCGGCTGCAGTTCAGAGGCAAGTGACTTCATTTATTTTTCTCTGCTTGTGAATTTTTTTTTACACCCAAAAGTGATCCACCCCTTCGGCGTCAGGTTTTTCTGTGACCCGGCCGCCGTTCGGGTGGCTAAAACAAGT
This sequence comes from Emydura macquarii macquarii, assembly GCF_026122565.2. Taxonomy (NCBI): domain Eukaryota; kingdom Metazoa; phylum Chordata; order Testudines; family Chelidae; genus Emydura; species Emydura macquarii. Next base: position 7,894,863 of record NW_027133667.1, read on the forward strand.
TGTTTTGGGAGGCTGCCTTTTGTTTCAGGGAAAGCACTTTCCTGTCCGAAATAGTTCTGAGCGGTGCTGTGCGCGGCGTCGAGTGACCTTGTTTTAAACGATAACTTGGGGTCTGATTTGCAGAACGAGCATGGTAGGGGAAATGCCGCTTGCATTGTTCCAGTTCTAGCTGCAAACTGGGACTTTCCTGAAAGTGAAATCAGAACGCTCCCTTCAGAGCGAGAGGAGCTAATTCCTGAAGCACAGCACAAGAAAAGTGATCCCAGGAAACGCTGATGGTTAGAGAAAGTAAACCGTGTTCCCAGTGCAGGGTGTTATCTGGAAAAATCGGTGGAAGGGTCCTTCTTCCAGGAGCTCAGGGGGAGTGCATCAAACCGTCGCTGAGTGAATGTTTTGAGCGGCTCTTGTCTTGTTCTGTGTGAGGAGGTGGAAGCTAGAAAACGCACTGTTCTTTCCAGTTTGTAGGATCAAGTTAAGTGGTTTTTGGTTTATTTTTGTAGGGATTTGTGTTTTTTGGGGGGGAGGGGGATAGAAGTGGGGCTGAGATTAGCGTGGCCCGTTGTTGGTGCTGCCTCCCAGGTCCGTTGCGGCCCGTTTACTGTGTGCACGCGGTTTGGCGTTCTTTGCTCAGCTTGGGCGAGAGATGCGGATGTGATAAATGAGCGAGCGAGAGAACCCGGACGCCTAAAGCGCTCGGGATTCCAGAGCCCGCTTGTGCTTCGGAACGGTCCCGAGAGGAACGTTCCATTGGCGAACGTTCTCCTGGGCCGTTTACACTGATGTTACCAATTATACACCTGTAGCTTTGTTCTGAGCGCACAGAAGTTGTTGCGTCGTGAGTGGCAGGGGGGGCAATCACTGCTGTGTTAATGGACGTTTTCTCTTTTGGGGTGTGCGTGCGTGAGGGAAATGGGGAAATGGTTCTCTTTGACTTGTTGGCTCGTGTTTTAGAAGGGCTCTCGGATTCAACACTCGAGTGACCCGACATGGAAAGATTGCACACACACAATCTGACATGACACGTGCTAGGAGGTGCGCAGGGTTACAGGCTTGCTTTAGTTTTTAACCTTGTCTATTGCAAATACTTTTTGTTATCGATCAGACGCGTCCTGTTGTTCGCGTCAGGACAGTGTGACTGGATGGTGATGGCGTCTTGCCACTTTCGAAGCAGAGTGCGAGTGGAAGTAACTCCTTGTCTTGTCTCCTCTTTATAGTTCAAACGTTTCCATGTAGAACACCCCGAAGCTTGAACTTTTAGTTCAAGTCTCCGTTTCGTGGGGATTTGTTCTTTCTGGTAGACCAGGAATCTTTCCAGTTAGCCTGGTCTTTAAATCTCTTAATGCTTTTTGCAAGGCATATCCTTGGTGCTGCACGTAGGCAAAACCAGGCTGAAGGGAAAACAAAGGGCTTGCATGTGCTGCAGGCTGTGCTGGCTCTACAACTGTGTCTGCGATCCAGTCTGCTCACCGAAACACGGATTGGGATTAAAGAACCGGGGCTGGCGGGGGCGGTAGGAGGGGAATCGATGCGACGGGCTTCGTGTCTTGGGGAAGTTTTGAGCTTGGCTTTTTGTTTCTGGGAGACTTTGGGGGAAGTTAAAGTTTAGGTGCGCACACGCTCCTGCGAGGTTACCATGCAGTGCGCATGGAGGAGGAGGAGGAGGAGGAGGCGGCGTGTTTGTGTGTCTGAAGCGCGCAGGAGGAAGCTCCTCTCACTTTTCTGGGTCTAAAGTGCAGATTCTTCAAAGCCTGGACTTGCCGCTGCGCCGGTGCCGATCGTTGCTGGGGCCGGATGAGGACTTTTGAAAGGGGTTCTTCGCACTCTTTCCTGGGCGGTGGGCATGTGTTTATGGGAGGTCCGTGGATTTCCCTTTGAAGTCGAACTGTTGCCATGTTTGAATTACGTCAGGGTAAAGCCACGAGGAGCCAGCAGCAGCAGCTCCCTGTAGGATGAGGTGAATGAAGGGCCCTGTTGGACACCACGAGCTCGGGGTGTGTGTGTGTGTGTGTGTGTCCGGAGGGGGGGGTGCATATTCAGGAAGGGCTGCTGCTGATCTAGATTGGGGGGGGGGGGGGTCCGTTCTCGCCCCTTTTGTTCTTGGAGATAACGCTGTGGACGGAGTAACTTTCACTCGGGATCTTCTTGGCTGGTGGGTGCAATTTTGCCCGCTGCCTTCACGCATCTTTTCCCTGCCGAGGACACAGCCGCTAATGCACCTTTCCGGCTACCGTGCAGCCTGTGCCATGGAGGATCTCCGCCAAGTAGCGTGAGAGAGGAAAGTGTGTGGCTGAGCCGTGCGTGTGGTTAGCTTCGGGAAATCAGTGCCGCTGACACTGACCCCGGTTTCTCTCCACATAGATTATAGCCAGCACGCAGGAGATTAGGAGCTTGCTCGTGGAAATGTCCCTTTCCCCAAACAGCTGTGCCATCGCAGTCCCCCCCGCCCCCCACTCCCTGATTCCAAACCGTCTTAGTCCTGGGTGAGTGAAGACTTTCTTTAAAACATAATTTAAGGCTAGTTACATTGCATCTATCGACCTTGGCTGATAAAGAGCTCAAAGGTTTGGGCTGTCTGTTAAATATCCTGCAAACGTTGCTGGGGTCTGATTGTTGTTTCAGTGCTTGCCTGTAGGCACTCTTCTGTGCTCCTCATGGCTCCTGCATTACATTTTTGCCCCAGTCCTGAACAATTATGAACAGTGCCTTTCCCCTGTTCAATGGCAAGCTTTAGGCATTTTCTCGGAGACCTCGTGACAATGACTGTGTTTTGCAACCTGCTCTGAAAAACAGTTGTTTTCCCATAGCACACCTCCAGCACACTGGATATTCTCCTTTTTTAAATGGTCTTGTTAACCAAGTTCCTCTTCATATGGTAAACTAGGCACGTGTGTGTGTCCGTCCGTCCGTCCATCCGTCCCAATGCGTGTTGTCTACCTGATCATCATGGCCTCTTTGAAAAGTAGGTCGTCCTTGCTGGGGTGGGTGGTCTTTGTTCCAGCAGGCAGTTCTTTTTGTGAGCTGCCATGCACTGGTGCTGAATGTCCTTTTTTTCCCCTCCCTCTACCCAAGTTTCTTTCACCTTAGCTTTAGTTCCTCCATGGCTGAGACACGGCTCAAAGACAAAACTTTGGTGCCTGGATGTTCCTTTTGGTATTGGTACCAGGCAGGCTGCAGGTTAAACATCTGCAGCGAAATGCTGCTTCACTGAAATCAGTGGGAGGTCTGCCATTGACAATCAGGACTGAAATCCTACTTCCACTGAAGAATTTTGTTTGCTTGTTTGTTTGGGTTTTTTGGGGTGGGAACTGTTAATTTTTGAGGGCTAAATCATCTTCCAAGTATGTGATTCAATACTCTGCGTTAACTGGTGGTGTTGGTTCAGTAACTATGTAGTTTATCATTTTGCCACCAATGTTTTCTATCCTCAGATTTGGAGCTTCTCTTTACTGAAAGGGTTTTTTAGGCAGAAAAATAACCGTAGAACTCCTTTTTTGTGATACCCCACTTTGCATTATCATGCTCATTACAAACACCTGTTTTTCTAGGATTTACTAGTTTAGTTGTGTGTTTAAAAGCTAAAACAGAACTTCTTAATTTTTTTGGTATTTTTAAAGTATGTTAATAACTTGAAAAGCGGGGTAGCGTTTCCAGACAAACAAACAAACCCATAACATTTGGCATAAATTTCTGTCTTCTTAGTATACTTGTCCCCAGTTGTATTTCTGAAGGGATTTCTCTCATGGCTGTTCCTGTTTACTTTTTTGCTGTACCATCTAGTTCAGCACAGTGTAGGGAACACTGGAAGTTAGCAGTGACTAAATCTTGAATTCCTTCTGTATCCAAAGCTCCCACTGACTGTCTCTCTCTCTCTAGGGGAATGTTTTGTTGTTGTTGCCCCTACACATTTTCCCCTTTAAACCTAAATTTTCCTCTATGGATTGGTAGTCCTCTGGGTCCAAACTACATGAGCATTACGAATGCAAGTGAAGAAAACTCTCTAGTTTCTCTTATGTAACATAGTATGGAAAGCCGTTGGTCCATAGCATGATCTAATTGCTTTGAGGATTTTAAACAGTGTAAACCAGCTGAAAAATGAAGTGTTGGAAGATAATAGTTGTATATGCTTTATTGCATTTCATAAGCCGGCTGAAGTATGCAGTGTGAGTGGTCTGATCTTAGATTTGTATGTTTGTTTTCCGTTAATAGAATGTGTCTTTCCAATAGTTTTTAGGTGGAATTACAATAAACAGTGTGGGGGGAGAACCATTAAATGTTATGAGGCCAAAACTTTCAAAATTGCTCAGGGGAAGATTTTCAAGAGCTTAGCCTCCACACTTTTGGGGCCAAAGAGTATACTAAAAACTATACATTCAGAATATTTTTTTCTTTGAGTGCTAGGGAGCCTTCTGTTTATCCATACACCAGGCACAGCGCAAGCAGTGGCAGTGCTGCTGTATATGACCCCCCTCCTGAGTTCTCCCTTTGAAAAGTGGGAGGCTGTATGTGAAGCATGTGCAGGGACATTGTGATCTGTGCATAGCTAGAGCTACTGTGCAGATCTTACAGGTTTTTAAAATAGTCAGAGCGGATTTCATGAGATCCAGAGTACATTGGGTGCATGAGGTTTCTGATTAATTTCACTAATATTGGCAGGCTTTGGGGCCGGATCCAAAGCCTATGGGAGTAAATGGGAGTCGTGTGTCTCTCTTCCTCCTCCCCCCTCCCTCCAACACTTCTGTAAACACTGGATCAAGTCCTTGGCATGTAGATAGGCCCTGATCTTCCTCTCATTAAAGTCTATGCCAAAACTGCCATTGAAGTCAGTGGTGCAGGATAGGCCTAAGGTGACAAATGATGGAATTTTCAAAGGCCCCGAAAGATGTTAGACACCCCGCTCCCACTGAAAGTCTGTGGGACTTGTGCTCTGAAGTATCTCTGTCGCTTCTGAAAATCCCCCCAAAATGTTAGTTGGTAGATGATTGTCACATGAGAGCCTAACACAGAGAGGTCCCTAAATTATGGGGCACACTCTCGGAGGTGGGGGGAGGAGCTTTGGGGGGGAACATGGTGGGGCCTGAGCCAGCCCCCACAGGGGTGGGGAGGAAGCGTCACCTGGGCCAGCTCCCTGGTTGCAGCCTCATGATGCTGAGCAGTTCTCCCTCTGTCGCCAAACTGTTAGCAGGCAGACAAAGGAGTGGGTTCCCATGTGCTATGTAATCATTCATTTTTATCAACACTTTGTGACTTAACACATGGTTACACTGGATGAGAGTTATAGTTACTAATATCAACAGTTTCCTTTACGTCTGAAGCAACAGTTAGTAGTGATGCTTTTTCGCTGTGCAAAAGCAGGTGCCAGAAGAAACCGTAAGTGTGTGGTTGGAAGAGGTGGTTTGAAAATTGAGGGGATAACCGGAATGGAGGGGCAGAGCTCCATTTCATAACTCTAAAACTGGCTCTGGCATAGGAGATTACCAGATAATATGCTAGTGTATGAGCTATCAGTCCAAAGTCCAAGCAGAAAAAGAATGAGTAAGATTACTCAATTGAAAAGGATACAGTTGTATCATAAGTAAAGCACTCTACACTTTTTAACACAACTTAAAAAAAAAAAACTTCACTGAGCTGCAGTCCCCTCTCAAGTGTACTGCTCCTGCAACAATAGCCGTGAGATATTTAATAAGTGCTCACGACACTAACTTTTAAATCTCATGCAAAAGACTGCACCTCAGAAAGCACATGGCCCCAAACACCCTGCTGAGCCATTGGTTCATTACTGACTCAGATGAGCTTCACTAACTGAATCACCAGCACCACTCATATAGTGCCTCGTGGTTTTTCTTGAGGGCCTCTCATGTGAGGGTTGACTGGACCTGACCCTGGTTAGGTTGTAGGAGGTGATAAGATCATGGTTCAAGTTAGAACCACAGCAGATGGAACACACTTCCCCTCTCTCTCCGCCCCCTGCAATAAACATTTTTCTTCTGAAAACCCTGTTCTTTGCTTTGCACAGCCCACTTTAGCTTTCCTGTAGTGTTAACATTTTACAAAAGAACCAAAGTGATGTAGGCACTCAGTTACATTTTCAAATCTGCCTAAATAATTTTAAGTGCCAGTGTCCTATTGAAAATCAATGGGCTGGAGATGCTTAAGTGACTTTTTTGAAAATTTTACCCATAATAGTTTTGACGCAGCCAGTACATTACAGGTGGCTTAACCATAGTAAAGCAATGTCAACCATTCTAATTTCATAAGGGGGCCATTGGTTCCTGCCAGCTATAGCTGGTCCATTTTAAGGTTTCATTGAGTTCAGTGAAACGTCAAGAGCACAGCAGTTGTTGCAGTGGACTAGTGGCATAGGAGTTAGCCTACATCTTCTTGGAGGAAAAAACGTTCCTGGAGATCTAATTTAATTGTTCTAACTTTTCTTGGGCCTCTGATCATCAGGTATAACGCTTACAGGGTGAAGTTTCATTATAAAGTGTGTATACAGTACTGACTGCAGGATACACTTGAAATGTTTCTTGAACTTTCCACCAACATGTGTTGTGGGTTTTTGTTTTTTGGGGTTGTGGGGTGTGGGGCAGCTATTAGAAGAATTGATCTTGTATATGGAGTTTCAAGGTTACACTCTTCAGATCCTAGTCCTTTCATTTTGCAGTGGAACACTTTTACACTGGTATCTCTCCTAGTGTTAAGATTAAACTAACATTTTTAGTTGACACTCATTTTCTTGTTTGTTTCCTTGGAACCTTTCTGCTTCAGACACATTACTATACAACTTTATTTTAACTTTACCATGTTTAACCTTTAAAACTGTAACCAAATTTGAACTTTACAACACTGCAGTGAAGGTCTCCTTTTGGGTGACATACCTTTTTGGGGTGAGGGATTTCTTTATCAAATACTCAAAGGCAGATCCTCAGCTGGTGGAAATGGATACAACTCCATTGATTTCAATTGAACGATACCAGTTGACTCCAGTCCCAGTGGAAATATACCAATTTACAGGGAGAAGCCCAAAGTATTTACTAGCTAGACAGGCTACACAGCTCATGGCATCACAGGCTGCTTTGGAAGAAGTCATTGTCTTCGTATGCAGGTGTGCATTCCAGAGCTTATGATCTTTATTTCACTGTCTCCTATTTTTTTAAATTTTTTTTAAATACTGTTGGCTATTTTCTGCTTTATCCGAGTGCTGTAAAAATCAGCATTGTGAGATTTTGTTGACAGGAACAATCTGCATCAATATGTCTGGGCCAGATCCTCATTTTGTGTCAACCAGCATGACTCCACTGACTTCAGTGCAGCTATGCTGCTTTACACCAGCTAAGAATCTAGACCATTGTTTTGGGCCAGAGGAAGAAATCAGGTTAAATAGCGTGGTTCCTTCTTACTCCTCTCTGCCCTTCCAAGTGAAGGATTTGGATTGTGCAAAGGGTGAAGGAGTTCAGGGCTGGATCAGGGAGGCAGGAATAGAGCAGGTGCTGAGTGTTTGGAATGCCATCCCTTTGCTTTTCAGATAAGCTGCTTTCTTTGTGAAACAGCCAAGGAATATTTCTCTGCAAGGGTCACAAATTTCAGGCAAGTGTTTCTTTTTCTTTGTTTGAATATAAATGGAATTATATGTCTTTGAGTTCGTCTTTTCTATTTTGAAGGTCTTTCCCTTCAACTTCGGTGGTCAGGAAAAATGTAGAAGGCGTCTGGAAAGGCAAAAGAAAATAGCCACCCTTTCCTGTTTGTTCGATTGGTTGCTTTCTAAAAACAATAAATCCTTGAAAGTTAGCTCCTCCTTCCCTAGGAAAGATTAGAGTTCAGGATTTATTTCCAAGTTGAGGATTTCATGCGTACCTAACACAGAGCAAGCATGTCTCTGTATTCCTGCTTCTCATGCAGATGTTAGTTGCCACATCAAATTTTGCAGAGGGATCTCTGATCCCCCAATTCTTGTCCTGACAGATCCATAAAAGAGGAAGATAAACTTTGTGTGTGGTGTAGGCTAGCTTGTGCCCAGCCCTGTATAGATGTACAAGGCGTCTTTTCTCCACTCTCCCATACCTTATGGGCTGGCCCCAGATTAGTCCTGAGATATATTTTCTTATATAGGTGCCTATTACCTGCCCCCACCACCTTCCCTGATTTTTCACATTTGCTGTCTGGTCACCTTACCCCAGATTTATTGGGGAGGAGAGGCTCTGCTTTCTGAAAGTATTTCTGAGGATGTTCTTCTTCTGCAAAGGGGTAGGGCAAGGGCCTCCCCCATTAAGATGTCAGAATTGCAGAGGAGCGTGCACCCTGCAGCCTTTCAGATTATGGCCAAGTAATTGCTGAGCAAGAATTCAAGTGGATGAGCAGGGGGAATAGCAACTCCATCTTCTCTGCTAGAAGCAGAGGGGAAAATTCCCATCGCTCCCCCTCTCCTTTGTGACTGATACAGTGAGAGCTTATCACACCTGCTTCCATCTACTTCAGCCACTGCTACTGAAGCACAAGTGTGCTCCTCCAGAGATCCAGGAGGGATCTTGTTTTGCCTAAGTCAGAATTCCTTGTTGCACAGAATCTCCTTCTGACTCCAGTGTGGCTCGTAATTTAAAAGATGCAAGCTGATATGTAAGTGTATTTAAATATAATGGTGCAAATACATCAGTTTTTACCAGCTGAGGATCTCCTTTACATTCAGGGGAGCTACACACATTTACAGCAGCTGAGTATGTGTCTAGTATAGATACGTTTCAGGTCTGCACTTTCAAGGCCAGATTCTCAGCCAGTGTAGATGCTGGGCTGATTTGCACTAGCTGAAGATCTAATCCAAGGTTTCTAATTTGGGACCTTAAGATACAAAACTTTACAAGTTAAATCTTTTAAGGGCCTAGTTATGGTGTCTTTAAGCAAGCCGAACTCCCATAGGAACTTGGCGTCAGCAATGACTCCAGGAATGAGTGGGCTTAGTATGGAAAAGCAGACACTGCTTTTAAAGATAGCCATGCTGGTGAACACCTTTAGACTCTGTGATCTATATTCGCTATTAAACTCATCAGCTGACAGTATGTTTAGAGTATAGTGTTCAAATGGCAACTGGGTGGATTAAATGTGACTCTGCCCTGACGCCTTCCATTTATAACACTGCATTTGGACACAGTTGTCAAAGAGAAATCTGTTATACTTGTGGTTTCTCTAGTAACTTTTTCTCAAGTCAGGAATGACGTAGGGTGATACTGTTGCTGTCCATTCATCAGTTGGGAAACAGATGGCACTAGTTTTCCTGCTAGTGAAATTTGGCACTGAAAGACTGTGCCTGTGAGAATGGAATCAAGAATACCACAACAGAATATTTACGATAAATATCTGACGCCAATCCTTGTTTAAGTATTAATTGGTTATAAAATAATGTATTATAAAATGGTGATTCTTGTCCCACTACAGTATAAATACATGGTAATAGCTGAGACCTCCCCTTTAGGGTCATAATTTTCTAGAGACTCAAGGTTACAAATGTCCCCAGGTGAGCAATCAAGACAAGTTCCATACCCTGCCTCTCCTATGGAGATCAAGGTGTTTGTTACATGGGTTATTAGGTTCACCAGTGGTATAAAAATACCAGCAACTAGCACCAGACTTTCTAAAGTAAAGCACCACACTACAGGCTCAACAGTGAGTTGCCATAAACAAAACCTAAAATAACTGTCTGGTTGTTACAAATTCCCAAATGAATATGATCACTGACAATCTCAAAAGGCTTGTTAAATACAGTACTACTGAGAGACTGGCTCTTTTGAAAGGGGCACATTGAATAGTAACAAAATATATTCTGCATGTCTTCTTATATATAACTCCTTAGTGCCCGGAGTCATTTTTTTTCCATGTGCATCCTGTTAATCAGGGGAGACTAACTTGACCATGCTTGGCTATGTATAATGCCCATTAGCTCTCTATTATCATAGTGAGAAGACAAATTAAATCTTTATTTGTTTGTCTTGCTTCCCTTCTTAGCTTCCTGACTCAAGTTTCATGGAACCAGATTTTCCTCCCTTCTTTGCCAGAAATTACCCAGTATTTCAACTGGCTAAATGCCACTGGAGATTTATTTGTGCAAGAGCAGAGAAGTAGTTTTGAGTTTAACCAACCTTTGACAAGTCAATCAGGAGGTCACTGGCCAGAACACTTGCTCAATTTGCCACAGGCCTTAATCCAGTAAAGCTGTTCTGGATGGTGGAGGGCCTTCTTGCCGTGAGTCTGTGTGGCTCATGGGTGGTAGGGCAGGATTTTGGGGAACCTCTGCTGGAGATGTACACATCCGTGAATCACAGAGCCCAGTTCCATGGGAGCTCCTGTGCCACATAAGCACACCAGAATTCGAGAGCAGGGCTGATGGATCAGCTGCTTCTGTTCTTCCTACACAGAAGTGAGTGGCTCAAAGCCAAGTCTAGCCATGAGGCTAGAGTGCTGGCCATAAAATGGCCTGGGGTGGGAAGAGAGGACAGTGAGGACTATGCCTTTCTTCTAACCCCAGAGAAATTACTGGGCATGCCTGCTTGGGCTGTGAGCAGAAACCAAGGTTTGTTCCTTAGGCAATTTTAGGCTGCCTCCTTGCAGAGTCAAGAAAGTGGTGCTTTAGAAGTCACATTTGAGTACTTACCTCTGTGAGCGTAAGGGCTTGAAACTTCATTTTTGTTGAAAATGAATGCTTGGGTTCTATAGGATCTGATGATGAAGCCTCTGAAACATGTCCAGGAAAGTTGTCCCCTCACCATTGGTGAATGGGAAGTGGTTTTGTCAACCCAGCTCTTCAGAGACTCTGTTTTCTGTCTTCCTATGTGTTTGTACAGCACCTAGCACAATGGAGACCTGTGTCTGATTGGGGGCATTGGGTTCTACTGCAGTAGAAATAATTAACTGGATTAATGAACTACACCAAAATATAAATATTTTTGTTCTCTTTTAAGCTGCGAAAGTATCAGTTCCTGTTTAGATGGTTTGTGTGAGAGTATTACCATGACTGTGATTTATATAGGGCTCCAAATCCTGGTATTCTCCATTGGGGTGTGGGAGTGATGTTGGTTATCTGTAACCCTGCTGTGATGTCCTCCTTCAAAACCTTAAGAGCTAATCTGGTGCTGGAACTATTTACAGTAGGGTGGAATTCACCTCTCTAGAAGACTAACATGAGACCTAGGCTGACAGTTCACAGCTCTTCAGCGTCATCTGTTAATTTCCCTGGCTTCCCCCAAATCTTCTGGTTTTGATGGAGTCTGACAATGTAATCACCTGGTCTCTTGGTTCGATTTATTTTTTGTTTAAAAAAAAAAAAATTAAATCTCACTCCTTATCTAAATTGTCACCTTCTTTTCCCCTTGGTTCTATACAGTGACATCTGTTGCAGCTGAGTTCTTGCCTGTTTGAAGCTTCCTTCTACTAAGCAGCCATTCCTTTTTCTGTGTATTAGGCTGCTTGTCCTTGATGATAAGCAGCAGAGGACAAGCCTTGCTCTCTAAACAGAGTTGTATAAGCCAAAGTTGCAACATTATCTATCTAAAAGAAAACTCTTTTTGGAACGGTACTTCTGCATTTCTGACGTAGACTAGTTACAGTTTTTGTATGGCTTGTAAAAACTTGTTTTGTGTTAAGGCCCTGAGCCAACTAATAGCTTAAGCACGTGTGTAACTTTGAGCACTGGAATCCGGCTACTCAAGGGTTTAAAGTCATCCATGCATGTTCTAAAGTGCTTTGCCAGATCAGGGCCTAGGCACAGTCTGTTCTGGAAACTAACGGGGGATGAGGGCAACAGCATCTTGGGATGCACCTTTTTATTGTTTACCAGGGACTCCAAGAATTAAGCTTACACCTAAAACGTTGTTTTCTAACTGGAAGCCAACAAATACCTCCATTGCACATTACCTGCCACCATAGTATAATTCATTTGGGTCAGGTGAGGATAACTGGTAATGATATGTGAGCTGGAGAGATCACACGAGATGCCTTTGCAGAGCTGGCAGCTAGGGAAAACTTTTTTTTTTTTTTTTTTAATTTTTACTTTGTAAACTGAATAAATTTGATGTGGAGTCATTGAGAGTCAGTAAACACAGTACTCCCCCTCTCCCCCCAATACCATTTCTAGAGTGGCTTGTCAGAGTTGAATAAGGCTTTACCTTGTCATGTGGTTGCCTGGGTTTGCTTCATGCCCTCAACTTTGGGCCACAGGAGATGTCAGCAATTTGTGCACTTGGAAAGTGCAAGGTCATGCACCTAGAGACTAATAAGAAGAACTTTTGCTATAAGCTGGGGATGCATCAGTTGGAAGTGATACAGGAAAAGAAGGACCTGGGCGTATTGGTTGATCACAGAATGACTGAGCCGCCAATGTGATGTGGCTATGAAAAAAGCTAATGCGGTCCTAGGATGAATCAGGCGAGGTATTTCCAATAGAGAGAGAGAGAGAGGTGTTTAGTGCCGTTATACAAGGCATTGGTCAGACCTCATCTGGAATACTGAATGCAGTTCTGGTCTCTGTCTTTAAGGAAGATGAATTCAAACTGAAACAGGTGCAGAGAAGGGCTACTAGGATGAGCCGAGGAATGGAGAACCTCCTTATCAGAGGAGACTGAAAGAGCTTGGCTTGTTTAGCCTAACCAAAAGAAGGCTGAGGGGAGATATGATTGCTCTGTATAAATACATCAGAGGGATAAATACCAGGGAGGGAGAGGAGTTATGTAAATTCAGCACCAGTGTGACACAAGAACAAATGGATATAAACTGGCCATCAGGAAGTTTAGACTTGAAATTAGACAAAGTTTTCTAACCGTCAGAGGAAGAAGTTCTGGAACAAGCTTCCAAGAGGAGCAGTGGGGTCAAAAAACATAGCTGGCTTCAAGAATGAGCTTGATAAGTTTATGGAGGGGATTGTATGCTGGGACTGCCTAATTTGGCAATTAACTGAGCTTTGACTACTAGCGGTAAATTACGCCCAATGGCCTGTGAAGGGATGTTAGATGAGGTGGGCTCTGAGTTATTACAGAGAATTCTTTTTCAGGGTGTCTGGCTGGTGAGTCTTGCCCACATGCTCAGGATTTAGCTGATCGTCATATCTGAGGTCGGGAAGGCATAGGCCCTTGTGGGTTTTCACCTTCCTCTGTAGCATTGGGCATGGGTCACTTGCTAGTGGATTCTCTGTACCTTGAAGTCTTTAAATCATTATTTGAGAACTTCAGGAACTCAGTCTTGGGTTGGGAGTCTATTACAGGAGTTGGGTGAAGTTCTGTGGCCTGCATCGTGCGGCAGATCAGACTAGATGATCATAATGGTGCCTTCTGACCTTATAGTCTGAGTAAGCATATTCTAAACACCTGTCCTCCTAAGAGGCACTGTGAAATAGTGACTGTGCATAATTTAGTAATTCCCCCACTTGTTGCCTGTTCTGTGATGTAATATTAGTTTACAAAGTCGCACATGAGGCTACTCCAGGGGTGGGCAAATTTTTTGGCCTGAGGGCCACATCTGGGTATAGAAATTGTATGGCAGGCCATGTGGTGGGGGAGAAGGAACAGGGAGGGGTGGGGGTGGCTGCTATGCTCCTGCCAGCCCAGCTGGAGGGCCTGATGAAAGGCTCAGGTAGGCCATATGCGGCCTGCGGGCTATAGTTTGCCCATCCCTGGGCTACTCCTTCCTTTAAATTATCCTTGAGCTGTCTCTTAAAGTGATGATGATAGTTTCTGCTTGTTCAACAGGCTACTACAGCAAAGAAGAAAAGATGTTTGGTTTCCATAAACCAAAGATGTACCGGAGTATAGAGGGCTGCTGTATCTGCAGAGCAAAGTCTTCCAGCTCTCGTTTCACTGACAGCAAACGTTACGAAAAAGACTTCCAGAATTGCTTTGGGTGAGATCCTCTTCTGCTCTTCCAAATTGGATTTACATTTTAGTTTGGTGGTAACTTTTCATGCTTAGACAGAAATCATCAGCCTCACCAAAAGAGGTGTACTAGAGGCACTAACCAGGATCAGGTCTGGTGAAGGCTTCAGTTCCTCATACCTTTGCTATGAGGGGGCAGGCAACGTGGTGCCAAATCCGCAGTTGGTGTAAATCAGCAAATCTCCATTGACTTCAGAAGATCTCAACTGAGGAGCTGGTCCATGCTGTCTGGTTCTCTGTTGCAAAGTACTATCAAATTGGAATGGAAACGCTTTGCATTCACTTTTCCCAAGTGTATAAAAAAAGTGGAGAGGCCAGGCCCATGGAATTGTTCTGAGAGTCGTGAAACCTTAGATAGCTAAATAAATGTTTAGCAGGGAGGGGGGAGTAAAAGTCCAAACAGGTTTTGTAAGTAGCCCGTCATTGTTCCAGATAATCCAATCAGTCTATGGGAATGTTATTGTCTTTCAGTGGAGGGAGGAAACTACCATTTTAATGGTCAGTTTTCCAGCCCAGTGTGGTGTAAAATAAGCCTGAAAGAATTTTCTTTGCACTGGAAATTAGGGGAAGCTTCAAAGTGCCTGTGAGGAACTTTGCATAATTTAGAAGTAATTAATTTAACTGTAGATTTAACCACTCCTTTAGCATTTTGGAACTAGTTTACAAGAACGTTGAAACTTTTTCAATCTTGCTTTCCCTCATCAAATTATCAAGGAAGCGAATTCCTGCTTGGCAGCTCCTAATGATTTCTTTTATTATATTTAAGACTTGTTTTTGTTTTAGTGATTTACTTTGTAATTAGCCATAGCAAATAGAATCTCTCTCCTTGCACTAACTTTCCATACAAGTGTGTTTTATTCTGGAGAAATGTCCACTTTGTCATATTTCTCTGACTTCCCCTTCTCTTTAGCCATCATGAAATTTTAGGCCCCAGACCTGCAAAGATTTATGTCTGTGATTTAATTTTACACAGGAGTAGTCTCATTGGCAACAATGGCACTACTCACCTGTTCGAAGTTACTCACTTGAGTGAGTCTTTGAAGGATCAGGCCTCTATTTTGCTTTTCCTTGTATTTTTCTTTGTCTAGAAGTGATTTCCTCAGGAATCTTTTTATAGTGATTTCTGCTGACCACTGTCTTTTAAATGTAAAGCCGCTTCAGACCTGCATGCTTGTTTGTTGCTGGCCTACGCTAAAGGAAGGCTGTGTCATGATCCACTGGTTTTTTATTTAAACTGGCGTTTTGAAGTTTGCAATGTGCTTTTGTTTTTATGCTTTCTTCAGTATGTTTGGCAAGGTAGAACCTGCAGTCTTACCCTTGTACATCAGACACAGAATGGCTTATCTAATCCAGACACGTCATTCTCCTGTACAGTATTTCAGGGTCCTCTACTTAAATGTCCCAAAAAAATTCCATAATCTGTCCCCTTCTTTAAATTTTTTTGGAGTAATTAAACTGTAGAGGAAATCTTTTTAACAAGCTTACAGAAAACAAACAAGTGCAGCCTTCGTGCCAATGTTTTATAAGTTCTTGGGCTGTGCAAAGAGCTATTCACGGAGCACCTACAGAGTGCAGCAGGAGTACAGCGCATGGAATTTCCTACAGGATCTGAGCTTTCACTTGAATTATATGAAACACTTAAGAACCAAATGGAGTGTGTATCAGCTCAACTAGGATTACTTCAAAATGAACTTTAGAGGGTTGAGGTTTGTTCAAATACAGTTAGGCCAAGATTCTCTATAGTGGTGAGCACATTTCTGTGGCTTAATTACTTTTAAGGTGCCTCAAGTTGGACACTCAAAAAAAAAAAAAAGTGAGGCCCCAAAAATCACTATTTACTTTAGAAAATCTTGGCCTGAGAATCAGTTGTCTCTGTCTTTATGCTAATTGCTTTGGTTACAAGAGGCTAAATAATAAACAGGGTCTTCTCTTGTCAGGCTCCACGAAGCCCGCTCAGGAGACATCTGCAATGCGTGTGTCCTTTTGGTGAAAAGATGGAAAAAACTGCCAGCAGGATCAAAAAAAAACTGGAATCACGTTAGTTGGCTATTTTTTCTTCCCCCATTCCCTTTTGTAATTCATATTCCCCTTCAGTCCATTCTACTAAAGACACGCAATTGTTTTCCCTCCACTCCTCTGCACCTGCAAAAGCTGCTCTGAACTTTCTGTGGTGTGGCTATTCCCTGCCTTTAACTGGCTTTTGTGTGCCAGATACAAGTGATTGTTGGAGACAGTTCTCTTTTAAACCCCTCATTTTCACATGCTCATAAATTTCTCGAAAATTCTCTCTTGAGACTAAAACATTCCAGATGTGGTCTTAGCCCAAAGATAAATTCTTTTTTTTTTTTTTTTTTTTTTTTTGGAAAGTTTGAACAAGCAAGGTGACTTGCTTAAGTAACATATAAATCAGCTTGAGTCAGTCAAATAATTAAAATGGCTGTGTCACACAGTCATTCCCACTCTCTAATTTGATATATTAATCTGTTCTGGTGGGGGTTGGAAAGAGAGCCAGTTTTTTATGTCTTTCCAGGAGTGATATTGACAGTAACAAGGGAGCTAAACCTACCGCTGTTCATTGCTTGGGGCTTGCCTAAACACAGAAGTTAGTGTAAATTGATTTAAAAACCAGTGCAAACCCACTGTGGACACTCTTCTGTTGGTTTAAACTGGCCTAAATTACAGGTGCGAGCTAAACTGAAGCTTTTTTCGGACACAAGAAAGTTGCACAGGTTTAACTAAAACTGGTACTTTAAACAATTTACTTTCTCATGTAGACTAGGCCTGATATAAGCCAAGTTGAAATGAGTGTGTAAGAGTGTCACCACACTAAGTTGCACAGGTGAACTAAATTGGTTTAAAAACGCAACTTTAATTAGACCAGAGCAGCTTTGTGTGCAGATCAGGCCTGTGTAATGATACAGAATTGTGGGCAAAGGGAATTAAATGTATCCACTGTGTCTTTCAGGTGGTGGATGCAAGGGCTGGACCCAGTCTTAAAACAACACTGAAACCAAAGAAAATGAAAACTCTTTCTGGAAGCAGAATAAAGAGCAATCAAATCAGCAAACTGCAAAAGGAATTCAAACGGCACAGTAAGTAGACAGAGATTTAGGAAAGCAATTTCTTGCCAAAGTAGCTAATTGTTAATTGGCCTAATTGGATACTGTCCAATGCAGTCAATCTTTTAATGAGAAAATATATATTTATGTAACCTCTTCACCCTTGCATTGTTCGTGAGGGGGAGGTGATGTACATCTGAGCTGGGTGACTCAGAGTGGGGGAGTGTCAAGGAAGGTTTCAGATGTCGGAAGACAAGTTGGGTTGAAGGAGAAAAGCACTTTTATTCTAAGCCCCTGATTTCAGTGATTTGAAACTGTCTCAGAAACTAACTTCTTGGGCAGAAATTTCATAGAAGCTAGATTAAGTAATCACATTTTTGGGACATTTAAAATTACACTACACAAAACACTAAAGGAAGGATGGACTTCAGCCACTTCTAGGCAACAGCCTGTGATATCACCTTTTGTGCTATTCGCTGCACAGACACAGTCTGAAACAACCCTTGCTGCAAAGACCTGGCAGTCCAAGGCCCAAATTGTGCAAACTTTGCACCTAACTTTGCACACTGTGTGTAGTCTCACCGATGAGCAGAGGTCTTTGCAGGATCAGAGTCCAAATGGATAAGAGATACACGGTGATGGAAAGGAAGTATTATCCCCATTTTACAGATGTGGATATTGAGGCACAGAGGGTGAAATCCTGGCCCTATGAGAAGTCAGTTTTGCCACTGACTTCAGTGGGGTCTGGATTTTGCCCAGGGAGATTGAAGTGATTTACCCAAGGTCACACCAGAAGTGTGTGGCAGATCTGGGAACTGAATCCAGAGCCTCCTGAGTCCCATTCCAGTGTCTTACCCAAGATCATCCTTCCTCTTCATGAAACATTTCCAAAACGTTGACAAACGATCATCTCTGAAACTTTGAAAGTGCCAACAGTGAGTAGCAATTGTCAGCTTTTTTAATATTCTCACTGGCCATAAAAGTGCTTTTTGTATCAGACTTTTCCCTGGGCTGTGGTGGGAGGGAAGGAGGGAAGAAAGCAGCTAGTTGCACACAATGTATTCTTCTGGTTTGTTTTTCTGTAGACTCTGATGCCCACAGTACCACCTCAAGTGCCTCCCCAGCTCAGTCTCCCTGTTATAGTAACCAGTCTGATGACGGCTCTGACACCGAGATGAGCCCTGGGTCCAGCAGAACACCAGTCTTCTCCTTTTTAGATCTCACATACTGGAAAAGGTAATAAGCAACCAAATACATCTGTGCAGCTAGCAATTCATCTTAATTACAAGGCTTTCTGTTCTGCTTCCTCAGCAATTAAATAGCATTCGCAAACAGCTGGTGACAAACATGACATTTAAGGATTTGGCATAAGTAATTTAACAGTACAGAAAGTATGAATTTGGACTTGGAGAGAAATAATTGTTTTGCCTTTTATTTTAAGGTTGGTTTCCACGTACCTAATGTCAGATGCAGTCAGTTCATTATATCTGGTTAACAGACATTTTATAACTGACCCATGGTCATGGTCAGAAGAAACTTGGGGGCTGGAGCAATTGTAGGATTTTTTGCCAAGTTGCAGAGATTTTTATGCTTCTGTTAGACATTGTAAATGCAGTGATCCTTGTTCATCTACTCCGCAAATTCAAATGGCTCTGACTTCATTGCTTCTAAATTGGCCTTTTACAGGTATGTTTAGTCAAATAGTTCAGCAAAGAAGCGTGTGTGTGTATCTGTGTAGCTATTTCATGTAGCAAAGTGGTAAACCTACACTTAAGCTGAGATTTATTTTAAGCAGGCGAACAGATTTCAACACTTTTGATTTTGTTTTTGTGCTTGCGATTTTTGTTTTGGGGCTTTTTTTCTGTCATGTCGGAAGGAAACTTCCCCAAGAACTGAAATGGGTCTGAATCTTTTATGTATCATATAAATGCTTATCACCTTGATATCCAAATGGCCCTGGAGGTTGTAAACTATAGCATCCTGGTCATATTAAATTTAACTTCTTGTGTTTCTGGAATTTATTTGTATGTGGGTATGTTTATATATAAAATTGTATCTGTATCTCTCTTCCTACCCCACCCCTTGCTCCCCAGGCAAAAAGTTTGCTGTGGAATTATTTACAAAGGGCGTTTTGGGGAAGTCCTTATAGACACTCATCTCTTCAAACCTTGCTGTAGCAATAAGAAGTCAGCGACTGAGAAGCCTGAACAACAGGGACCCCAATCTCCAGCCATCTCCAACCAAGAAGAATGGTGACTTCCTTGGCTAACTGCAGGAAGGTGTATACGGAGCCTCTTATTGTCTGGAAAATGCTAGAAAGTGACCCTCTGTTCACTTTGGACACCTGCGATGCTGCCAAAAGACTATTCCTTAGAACTGTTTTGTGTTTTACTGCTACATTTCCACAAACTCTGAAGCTAGTTTGTATCTTTTCAGAAAGACTGTACATAATATTTAAGATGCTATGGAACACTTAGCAAAGCTGAATGCTGCTGCGAGGTTGTCTTTTAAGTTTTGGGTTTTTTTAATCTTTCCCCTACCCATCCCTTACGTGAATGAACTTAAGGATGGGCTTTGTTGTATAATAAAGTGTATGTAGTTAATGTTTCTGTACTGAGAGAAGCAGTGGTTGTGTCAGGCATTTTTTAAGTTGATAATTTTCTCTGAGGGACAGAAAAAAGTTATTTCATTTGATATATGTGATTCAGTGACATGGACTTACACATCATAGTTTTTAAGTCAACTCTTTACGATATTTTCATTATGTATATTTTAAGAGGTATGGAGAGCTAAACCTTACTACTGACATTTTAATATAGTTTCATCCATTCCTGTATGGCAAGGCCAGGTAATTGCAGACACCAGTAGTGCAAGTTGTTCTAGTGCAAGAAGGACTCAAACGTTAAACGTTCAAGAGTGGAGAGGGAAAA
This sequence comes from Emydura macquarii macquarii, assembly GCF_026122565.2. Taxonomy (NCBI): domain Eukaryota; kingdom Metazoa; phylum Chordata; order Testudines; family Chelidae; genus Emydura; species Emydura macquarii. Next base: position 7,914,756 of record NW_027133667.1, read on the forward strand.
TACTCTCTCTGTCTTAGGCCTGGTCTACACTCACGGCGAAATTCAGCAGCAGTAGCTCTAAGTAGCTTGCGTATCTCCTGTCGACTTCCTACATTCTAATTAGCGTGGTGTCTCCACTATGCTGTGCCGATGGAAAATGCCCTCCCATTGACGCAGTGTTACTCTTTTTGCAGGGGTGGGTTCGTTGAGTCGACTTCCGGATCGATTGAGCGGGTCTCCACTGCCGCTCAATCAATCCCAAAGAATCGATCTTGCGGCACCGAATGTGCCACCGTGAGTGAAGACATACCTTTAGACACCTTCCTAGTTCCTCCTTAGCTAAGAACTGAATACAGGTGATCAGTAATTACAACCCAAAAGCAAACACTGGAGTTTGTGCAGCATTGGCATGTGGTTAGATTGAGAGATGGACCATGGAGGCTGCCTGGGTCCAGATTAGGTGCGGGTTCAGGGTTGCAATTGTTGAATTCTCACAGGATGATCTCATACGTTTTCTGCTATTTCAAATTGTTGGGATTGCAAAAGAAATCTATTTTTGTTCTGATGCAACTGAAATATAACCAGATAATAGGCCTGTTCCTGGTTTTGAACATGACCTAGAACCAAAACCATAGTATGCAGGGGCCAGATTCCGGTCCACGGAGTTGAAACACAACAGTCCAAGCAAGAAATTCAGTGGGGTTCAGATTCAAGATTCCTGTTTTGAAACCCGTACCCTTCAGTTCTTATGAACTTTATGCATGTTTTTACTGCAATCCCAGGATGGGATTGCAGGTCATGTAGAGATACCCAGGCTAGCTTTTAATCCAGCTAGCTTGGGTACCAGAGCAGTGAAGCTGTGGCAGCGTGACTCCATTGTGGGATGTCCACCTGAGTAATTACCCAGAGTCCTGAGCACCCTTGTATAGCCCATATTACTGTGGCTTCACTGCTATTGGTTCACAAGCTAACTAGATCAAAGCTAGTTGGGCGTGTACATGAGCTGCAGTCACACAGTCATTGTAGTCTAGACATCCCTGTTACACAAACAAAAAAGCAAAACGTCCGTGCACACTGGACCTATTGTGAATTCTGTAAGTGCTGTTAAAAATGACGCCATCCAAAATAGAGGCAGCTGTGTGTGTGCGTTGTTGCAAAACAAAGGGTTAACATTTCTTACGCACGTTCCTGGTAACACGTGTGTGCTGCGGATTGTGGCATTCTTTTATGCTCCAGCTTTGTCTTTATGGTAACAACAGCTTCCTCAAAGAGTGTGCTGCAGTTTTAGCTCCTGGTTGCTTCATGTTACCTTTATTAAGATTTAACTTACACAGTGTGGGAAGAGGACTTGTTTTTGATCTTTGGAGATATTCTGCAGTGGACTGCTATAAACTCAGCTTTCTTCTGTCTGTGTCTGTACTATTACGTTTTTTTGGTGGGAAGGGCGAGGGTTGGTTTGCAGAGTGGATTTCAGTTCAAGCTCATTTTTCTGAAAGGCAAACATTCAGAGGATGAAAATAGAGTTACGGAAAGATATTCAGGATTAAATATAAAACTCCCTCACCCTCAAAGCAGGTGGTTAGCGTTTGGGTTTTTTTTTTGTTTCTTCCCTTCTATTAAGTAAATAAAACTTAGTGGGATGTTAGGGGAAATGGAGATTTGTGTTTAGTGCCCCCTCATTCTTTGTTTTTGTTTTTTCGTAAATACATTAACTAAATTCTAAATGTAGGCTAAAACTACATAGTATACCTTCACCTGCGATCAAATGGATAGCTAGAATGGCTATTTTGCTAGGTCTGTTGTCTCCAAAGACTCATGCAAGAATCCCAGCCATCTGTATCTATACACCCACTTACATCTGAGTTAGTGTCAATGATTTTCTATACTTGTGGCTGCAGTACTGGGAGTAGGATGTGCTATAATGCGGATCATCTCTACTTCTGTATTTATTTATTTATTGCTAGACTTCAACCATAGACTGCTTCCCCTCCTCCCTCCCATCTCTTCCTTTCCCTGTAGTCATGCAAGATGAATTGTCTGTAGTCATGCACTTTGTATTAATGTATTAGAAATGGAACCTGTTTTGTACTTTTTATACTGTCCATACACTTGTAATCCAAACTTTTTTTTACTAGGGTAATGAATAAATTTAGACTTATTTAGAAAAATAAGCATTTTTCTCCTCTGGATTTTTTTTTTTTGAACTCTGCCCTGTAATGAGATTTCCTGACATAGTGCATGGTTCATTTTAAGCAAGTGTACCAAAGAAGAGACGGAAAGATAATTCTCTGCTCTGAAACCAGGAAATTTATTGAATTTTGGAAGAAAAGCAGGGCTGGGAAAGGATGCAGTGTCTAGACAGATACAGTTGGCTTAGTGCTTAATTGGCAGAACTTCCCTTCAGGCGCGTGTTTGTATTTAGTAGGAATCCCTGTGCTGGAAACTGGTGAAGCTGATGCTTTTGAGTTTCACTTCCTCGCATTCTTGCAAAATGTGATCTGTATTGCTCACCAGGACTCAGCTGAAACCACGTTAAAGGTTTGAAGCAAAGGCCCAGATCCCCAAAGGTATTTACATTGATTTCAATGGGCATTAGTCACCTAAGTACTGTCGAGGATCTGGACCTAATCTGATTGCAAAGCTTTTGAAACCTGGAATGTGATGTTCACCTGTTGTGTGGGAGGAGAATTTGGAGCAGACCCTTAGTTGGTACGAATCAGCATGGCCCTATTTTCTTCAATGGAATTACATTGACTTACTCCAGCTGTGAGTCTGGCCATTTATGTCTTACGGAAAAAGAGAAAAATGCACATAGGTGAACGTGGAAGTCATGTGAGTGAAAATTCTTTGGACTTTGGTATCCCTGCGTATTTCCAAGGAGATGAAGACCCTTGGGGCATATACTTGTCAATTTCTGAAAGGAATAAGTTGACTACCTAAGTAATTCCTATTATCTGTATTGTCTAATTTAGAATTGGTAGACAAAGGGCCCAGATGCTTTCCATCATTCCCACCCCTCAGGAATTGACAAATGTGAATTCTTTTAATTTTTTCTAAGGTGCTACTGCTGCAATGTTGTAACCTTAAATTCTGTATAATCTCAAGCTCCTGAGATGGTCACTCTAGTGAATGTTCTGTTGTGTACTACTAGGAAGCAGATCATCTAGTTGAGGTGTGTTTGGGCAAAAGAAAAAGCCATTTCAGTGAGAAAATTGGAGAGAGAAGACTGCAATAAAGACAAAATGCCAAAGCTGGCGTTTGGGATGAAAGGTGAAGGAGGGAGACTGCATGCAAGACAAGATTTCTTGTTAAAAGCCCTGGAGAAGGGCTGAACAGTTACAGCTATCGCAATACAAATGGAAATCCTATTAAAACACTATCCAATAGAATGGTTACACACACACAAAAAGAACACCCCAGAAACCCAAAAACACTCTTTCAGGAAGTGTTTTCAAGCCCTTTTTTTGAATGCATAATGGTTGACTAAGATATGTTAAAGGGGAGAGAGTTCCAGACCTAAAAGACCTTGCTTCTTACAAAATAAGGCCCTACCTCATGGCAGATGTCTGTATGGGGGTATTAATTAGTAGTGAGATGTAAACCAATAATAGTATTAACACCCAGCTCTTACTGAGCACTTTTCCTCAGTAGCTCTCAAAATGCTTTTCAAAGGAGGGCATATCAATTATTCCCCTTTTACAGAAGGGCAAACTGAGACAGTGAGAGGTGAAATGACTTGGTCCCACATCACCCAACAGCCCAGTGGCAGAATCGGGCATAGAATCCAGGTCTCCTGAGTCTGTCCACCCACTAGGCTGCACTGCCAGTGAGGGGAAAAAAAAAGGACAAATACATTTTTGTATAATAATGCACACAGGGCTAGTTATTCCGGTTTGTATGCTGTAAAGATGTATATAATTTTTAAGATGCTAGCTACAGCACTGAGCCTGGAGCATGCTTTCAGATTAAAATGCATTTATCATGGTGCAGTCCCATCCCCATACACTGGATATGCCATATTAAAACACTTCTACTCAGAAGTGCTTTAAAATCCTATTTCAGTATGCATTAGGAAATGAGTTGAAGGCTTAATATAAATTGTCCCCATAGTAAATTGATCACTGTATTAAGTGGATCTAAAATTTGCCACTGATAGGGAAGTATCTTGCTCAATATAGTACAGTGCCTCTTGGAGTAGCTTTTATTTTATATTACAGTTGACATCCTTGAGTTCTTCTGATGCTATAAAGCTAGATACACTAGGTAAATCTATTCTTTGCATGGTTGTATAAAGAGCAGACATCGACATGAGGGGAAATAGCCTGATTATATAAAGCAGTTGCATTCTTACAAATGTTTAATATAAATGTACAGTGTGAGGTTAACATTTGATAGTGAATTTTTTAATACAATATATTTAATTTTGGAGTTTACTTTGGGAAAACATTTTTTTAAAAAGTACCAGCTGGCTGCCATTAATAACGGACAACTCAGAAAATCACCACTCATTAGCAGTGAGTGAACGTTTGTGGCTGAAACTTTTATTCACCTCAAAATGCAGGTTTGGGTCAATCAAAACATTTCAGAAACTCATGTTGAATTCACTAGATTGTTTAAGCTGAAAAACAAAACCCCAAAAACAAATCTGAAAAAATCTAAATGTTTTGGTTTAGGCATTTTAAAAACATTTGGTTTTTCAGTTCAAAACAACTTTTTGTTTTGAAATTCATTACAATTTTATCTTTTAAAAAAAAAAAAAAATCACAACAATTTTTAATTTTGAAAAGTGTTTCAGGTCAACCCAAATTATTTTTTAATTTTTTGGAAGTGCCAGCAACCATAAAAATCAGTTATTTTCACAGCTCTATTTTTCACCCCCTTTCTCTTAGGCTATATCTACACTAGCACTTTTGTTGGTCAGGGGTGTGAAAAAAACACACCCTGACTGACATAAGTTTCACTGACAAAAAAAAATCGGTGTGGACAGTGCTGTGTCAGCGGCAGACTCACTCTCCTGCTGACATAGCTAGTGCCACTCATTGGGGTGGTTTAATTATGCCGGGGGGGAGCTTTCTCCCGTTGGCAAAGAGCGACTACACGGGAGACCTTACAGCAGTACAGCTATGCTGCTGTGAGGCCTGTAGTGTAGACATAGGGTATATTTACACTGCAGAGTGAAGTCGATTTACTGTAAATTGACTTTCATCCGCCGAATTGTAGAAGTTGCGGAAGTGTGACCACACCACACTCCTTGCATTGGGCTCTTGCATCCCCATTCGCCATGCTTGGGTTGACGTTCAAAGCAGTGCACCATGGGTAGCTATCTCACAGTGCAACTAGCCGCAGAGGCTTTTGGAAAGCTTGTCGTCCTCCCATGATGCAATGTGTTTCCTCCCCCTCCCTACTTGTCCCGAATAAACTGCAAACACTTTTTCGTGCTGTTTTCTATGTCATGCTGTTGCTGGACCGGCATGGAGCTCTCTCAGCTCTGTACTATCGTGAGCATCACAAATACCTCACAGCTTATCTGCAGTATTTTCAAAGGTGAGAGAGGAGCTGCAGCATGGAAAATAGTGATGTTACAGAGGCTGCCCTGCTACAAGCCATAGAGCAAAACAATTCCCGTTTGCTGCAGGCTGTCATGCATCATCTTCAGTCCGTGGAGCGCCAGTTCTGGTCCGAGGAAACAAGCACAGACTGGTGGGATCGCATCGTTAAGAAGGTGTGGGATGATGAGCAGTGGCTGCAGAACTTTCATATGCGAAAGGCCACTTTGAACTTTGCGCGGAGCTGTCCCTAGCCCTGAAGCATGTGAATCCTCTCTTGAGACCAGCTCTGACAGTGAAGAAGCAAGTGGCCATTGCTCTGTGGAAGCTAGCAATGCCAGACTGCTACCAGTCAGTTGGGAATCAATTCGGAGTCAGTAAATCCACCATGGGAGCTGCTGTGATGCAAGTGTGCGGGGCCATTAATAGACTTCTGCTACAAAGGGTAGTGACGTTGGGAAACATGCAGGACATAGTGGACGGGTTTGTTGCAATGGGGTTCCAAAACTGTGGAGGGGCCATAGATGGCACGCATATCCCTATCCTAGCACCTGATCACCTTGCCACAGAGTACATAAACTGGAAGGGATACTTCTCAATGGTGTTGCAGGCCCTTGTGGATCACAAGGGACATTTCACTGACATCAATGTGGGGTGGTCAGGAAAGGTGCATGACACATGCCTCTTTAGGAACTCGGGTCTGTTCAATAAGATGCAGGCAGGCACTTTCTTCCCTGACCAAAAAATAAATAATGGGGCTGTTGAAATGCCAATAGTGATCCTGGGGGATCCTGCCTACCCCTGGCTCCCTTGGCTAATGGAGCCCTACACGGGCATCTGGACAACGAGAAGGAACATTTCAATCACAGGCTCAGCATGTGCAGAATGGTGGTGGAATATGTTTTTGGGTGTTTAAAGGCCAGACGGAGATGTCTACTCACTAGGCTTGACACCAATGAATAGAACATCCCTTCGGTTATCTCTGCATGCCGTGTGCGCCATAATTTGTGTGAAACAAAGGTGAAAAACTCCCCCAGGATTGGGCCGTGGAGGCTGATAGGTTGGCTGCAAATTTTAAGCAGCCAGATTCCAGCGCTATGCTCAAAGCCAACTGCGGAGCGCTTTGCCTACAGGAAACATTGAAAAAACGGTTTTGCAACCGAAGTAATGTATGTCTCTGCTATGCCTCTCTCTTTCCCATCCTCCCCACATACACACCAGCAGCCCCCTTCCCTTCTTTCCCTGCCCAAGCTATAAATGAATAAAGGCAGCTGTTTTTTAAAACTGCAAAGTTTTATTTGTTGACCCGTTTCAATGGGGGGAAAGGACGATAACGTTGTAAAGTGTCACTGTGCAAGCAACTATGGATGCGTGCAGTTCTCAAAGGGGCTGTCGCCCCAACCAATGTGGAATGCAGCACATAGTGCACCCTGCTCAGCCGCCTCCTAGAGCACTTGGGGGTGGGAGCTGATAAAGTAGTAGGCGGTGGAGCATTTTGGAAGGGCTGCAGAGGGAGTCTGTCCTGATGCTACTCTTCCTGAAGCTCTACCAGACGCCTCAGCGTGTCAGACTGATCCCACATAATACGCAACATCTCCTGTTGCATATCATACTCCTGCTCCTGTGCTGATCTTCTGTGTTCCATGTTCATGTCTAGTTTTTCAGACAAGGACATATTCCAGGCTCTGAGCTCTGTGTCAGCAGCCGCAGAGGCGTTCTTTAGTGCGCTAAACATGTCATCCTGTGTCTTTTTCTTTCTGCTTCCTAATCTGGGAAAGTCTTTCAGCAGGAGTTCTGCAAGGTGGGCTGAAAGCTGAAGTGTTGACTGTAAGAAAAGCAAAACTTAAAGTTGCCATTGTTAGCTAACCCAAAATAGTAGAAGAAATGTTACAATGTAAAAAGAACTCCCCTTCATGTTCACAAGGCTAACACAGGCCCGCATTCCAATCTGTAAGTAGCAGATGGGTCAGAGTGGCGTTCCAGACATGGTAAGCAAGGGGCCTTTGCATCCCTTATGGAGTGGTTTAATTCGCATTAAAATCCAAAATCCACATTTGAGCAAGGAGAGGGATCACCAGGCTCCCCTGTAACATCCCAAAGGACCAGTTTGGGAGGAGATGGGCAAAACAGACACTGCGGGTGAAGTGTAGCAGCAGAAAACATAGGGCAACCAGTGTCCCGACCCGTAACACCCATAGCAACGAAACCAGAATGAGGAATTGTCTTGGGAGGTGACAGGGCCACCGGCCATGGCAGAGGAATGACACGGAGTGACTGTATTGGTAAGGTATTTTAAACTTGTACCATCTTCCCTAGGTGACCATGTGTGATATCAGTCTTCTGAGGGTAATGCAGGTGGAAAAGGAAGATTTACTGCAAGCATCGGGGTACAGGCCTGGCCCTTATGCTGCTATGCTGTGTTCTGCGATGCCTGCTCATTTAATAGCAGAGTGGCGGGGTAAAGTCTCCTACTATGGCAGAAGAAATAAGGCTGCCCTCTCCAGAAACCTTCTTCAAAGGTTAACAGATTACCTACATGAAAGTTTCCTTGAGATATCCACAGAGGATTCTTGGAGCATACCTCTGCACATAAATAAGCTGAAATTTGGAAACACCCAGGAAGCCCATCCCTTCAAAAACACGAACTCCTTTTAAGAAGCTGGACTGGGGACATAACCACAAAAAGATTTGCCCCACACACTCACCAGATGTGCCTTCCCCTGCATCTCGATCAGTCCCGCTGTCCTGTGTGTGGCTGGACTGCTCTGGAGTAATGAACAGGTCCTGGCTCTCAGGGAGAATGGATACCCTGCTCTCCTGCACCCTGCTCTCCTCATCCTCATCCGCCTCATCCACAGAGTCCTCCTAATTTGTTCTGGATTGGGATTCTGCAGAGGTATCGACGCTACATGGTGGCATAGTGGTGGGGTCATCACCGAGACTCGCATGCAGCTCTTCGTGAAAGCGGCATGTTTTGAGCGAGGAACCAGAATGGCTGTTAGCTTCCCTAGTTTTCTGATAAGTCTGCCTCAGCTCTTTGATCTTAACGCGGCACTGCTGTGCGTCCCTGTTGTGCCCCCTCTCCAACATACTGCATGATATCTCGTAGATGTCTATATTTCTTTTGCTGGCTCGGAGCTGAGCCAGAGCAGACTCTTCACCCCACAGACCAATGAGATCCAACACCTCTGGTCAACTCCATGCAGGAGCGCTTTTGGGCCGGGCAGTCGCCGTGAGCGGTTCTGTTACAAAGCTCTCTTCATGCTTTCCAAACTGGAAATGGTCATTCAAAATTTCCCAGGGCTTGAGGAGCGGAATATATTTCCTGTTTATGTGGCCATGGTACAGCAGAGCGCAAATGTCCAGAGCGGTAACAGAGCATTACGGGATACCTCCTGGAGGCCAATGCCATCGAGGTGGTTTTATTAGGTTGACTTTTACCGCAATTTAGATCAGCGGAACTTACGTGCCAGTGGAGATGCATACTTTAGGGGGTCAACATAAGCGGCATTACATCTACCTCCGTTGCCAGTGTAGACCAGTTCATAGCCTTATTCTTCTGTGCTATAATAGCTGTGTTGGGATGCAGTGGAGATACCTATCTTTAGCCTTGAATGCTGAATAAAAATGGCCAAGCAGCTGATTTACTCATTTACATTAAGGACCCTTTACGCTCTCCTACCAGTACATTTACACCCAGTTTAAGCCCCCTCTACGCTATTAGCACAGTGTAAATGAGAATCTGTTCCTGTCCGCACCTCTACATCAAAGCTGAGTAGAGAAATGGCAGAACCTACTGCTGGAATTTGATCCGTAGGCTTGGAAAGTTATAGGCAATGTTTTTTTTTAAACAAAGCACTCACTCTCTTGACAGGCTTTTCACAGGGAATCAAACATTTTTGGATGTTGAGGCATTGTCAAAAGGAATGCAATTATTACTGATTTTCAAGTAGCTGGAGGTAGCCTTATACTGGATAAAACTATAGCATGGATGGAAAAGATAAAAATGTTTGTATCAGAGGGTATTTCAGAACATATTTAAGCAAACTACAGGTTGCCAAATAATTGAGACACAAGGGAGGAGTAATAACCTCCCAACATGAATGGATGCTCTTTATGCCACCAATAATTTTCTCCCTGTGAAAAATAATTACAAATTCACTATGGCCTAATAGTGTCACTCATTTTCATAGCTTTTAAGTCCAGAAGGGACATTATGATCAGCCAGCTGAGGTGATTTCAGAGCCGTTGGCTATTATCTTTGAAAGCTCGTGGGAACAGGGGGAGGTCCCTGACGACTGGAAAAAAGCAAATATAGTGCCCATCTTCAAAAAAGGGAGGAAAGAGGATCCAGGGAACTACAGACCGGTCAGCCTCACCTCAATCCCTGGAAAAATCATGGAGCAGGTCCTTAAGGAATCCATTTTAAGGCACTTGGAGGAGAGGAAGGTGATCAGGAACAGTCAACATGGATTCACTAAGGGAAAGTCATGCCTGACCAACCTGATTGCTTTCTATGATGAGGTGACTGGCTCTGTGGATGTAGGGAAGGCGGTGGATGTGATATACCTTAACTTTAGCAAAGCTTTTGATACTGTCTCACACAGTATTCTTATCAGCAAGTTAAAGAAGTATGGGTTGGATGAATGGACTATAAAATGGATAGAGAACTGGCTAGAGCATAGGGCTCAACGAGTAGTGATCAATGGCTCCATGTCTAGCTGGCAACCGGTCACAAGCGGAGTGCCCCAGGGGTCGGTCCTGGGGCCGGTTTTGTTCAACATCTTTATTAATGATCTGGAGGATGGGGTAGATTGCACCCTCAGCAAGTTTGCGGACGACACTAAGCTGGGGGGAGTGGTAGATACCCTGGAGGGTAGGGATAGGATACAGAGTGACCTAAACAAACTGGAGGATTGGGCCAAAAGAAATCTAATGAGGTTCAACAAGGACAAGTGCAGAGTCCTCCACTTAGGAAGGAAGAATCCCATGCACAGCTATAGACTGGGGACCGACGAGCTGGGCAGCAGCTCTGCAGAAAAGGACCTGGGGGTAACGGTGGATAAAAAGCTGGATATGAGTCAGCAGTGTGCCCTGGTTGTCAAGAAGGCTAATGGCATATTGGGCTGCATTAGGAGGGGCATTGCCAGCAGGTCACGGGAAGTGATTATTCCCCTCTATTCGGCATTGGTGAGGCCGCATTTAGAATATTGTGTCCAGTTTTGGGCCCCCCACTACAAAAAGGATGTGGACAAGTTGGAGAGAGTGCAGCGGAGGGCAACCAAAATGATTAGGGGGCTGGAGCACAGGACTTATGAGGAGAGGCTGAGGGAACTGGGCTTGTTTAGTCTGCAAAAGAGAAGAGTGAGGGGGATTTGATAGCGGTCTTTAACTACCTGAAAGGGGGTTCCAGGGAGGATGGGGCTAGGCTGTTCTCGGTGGTGGCAGATGACCGAACAAGGAGCAACGGTCTCAAGTTGCAGGGCGGGAGGTCTAAGTTGGACATTAGGAAAAAGTTTTTTACTAGGAGGGTGGTGAAGCATTGGAATGGGTTACCTAGGGAGGTGGTGGAATCTCCATCCTTAGAGGTTTTTAAGGTGAGACTTGACAAAGCCCTGGTTGGGATGATATAGCTGAGGTTAGTCCTGCTTTGAGCAGGGGGTTGGACTAGATGACCTCCTGAGGTCCCTTCCAACTCTAATATTCTATGATTCTATGATTCTATGATCAGCTGCATCACACAGCCCATAGAACTTCACCCAGTAGTTTCTGCATCAAGCCTAGAATTTATGGGAACTTTGTTTTATCAATTACAGTAAATCAGTCCTCTAATGTGTAATTCTCTGGTGTCAAGGTATAGATGTTCTCAATAGTTATGAAAAGTAAGTGGGTTCATAAACTACTTGCTTGGTTGGGAGGGAAATTGACAACTTCATTGTATCAGCAGTAAATTGGGTGGCTGATGAACAAAAGTGTGTGTGTATGTGTGTGCATGTGTGAGAGGAAGAGGGCTTTAACGATGTACTATTTATATCTAGTAATGTATTTTCACTGAATATCCACCCACTCATGAACATCAGACTGCCATCAACTGGTTAAGGCTGCAGTTCTGCTAATGATCACAAGGTGGTGCTGTTCTCCTAGGAGCCCTAAAATTCACCAGGACTTTTTTATTTTTCTCTTCTAATTTCTGCAAATTTTCCCAAGTGATTTCCATCAAGGTTATTTTTCCAGTAAAAGAAAATGGCATGAAAAGTTGAAATCAGGGTTTCTCAAACTATTAATTCCTTCATGGAGAGTTAAAAAAAAAATAGGCTTCCTCTGATGCAACACTTGAACACAGGACACTGACATACCCTGACCTCCCAAGAGAGACAAATGACATATTTTGGAAATATATTTGAACCATGTGGTCAGGACAACCTGTTAATAGCTCTTTCTAGGTTACGACTCATTTCCAATCAGGACTTTGAAAAAGCTGCGTCATCTGGTGAATATTACTCTATACTTCAGTATATATTACTCACTCAGTACTCTATACTTCACTTTCAATAGACAGTTCTGCTTCTGAGCCTGTGAGAAATAAACCTTTTTTTCTGCCTGTCTTTTTCCTGGACTTGCCTCTCAAAAAAGCAGATTAAGCAACATTGTATTAGAGAGCAGATATTGCAAATGACCCACATTTTACAATCAGAACTTACTGCCCTTGGGAGACACTCCAAAATGTGAAAATGGAGTCAATGCTTACCACTCATGGCGTGATCTTGCTTAGCATTGGGCCTGTAAGAAGATGCCCTAGGTGAGATGAGATGGTATTCTCAATCTACTTTCTGATGAAGAGACGTGTACATACGTTGTTACACCAGGTTGACAGGCGCAACAGAGGAGCTAAGGATTAAAAGGCCATGGAGATTTAACTACCCTTCACATCGAACAAGTTCTCCTAGCACCAGGCGACAGACAATGCTTGGGTCTGATTCATGGCTCCCTTTGACCAGAGTAAATCAGGAATGACTTCACCAATGCCAGTGAAGTTACACCAGTGTAAAGCTGGTAGATGTGAGTGAAGAATCAGGTTGACTATATTTGGTCTGTGGCTAGAGAGGACTTCAGTATCCCACAATGTCAGTGGGGTACCTTTTAGAATAAGCCTTACATTCATACTTAAACTAACACAATCTCCCACTGTATCTTATTTTCTTCCTAGCAGAAAACTCTTTAACTCAGATACAAAGAGTATTTGCCAGGATCTGGGCACTCCCTCAAGTGTTACTTTCTCTTGAAGTTATTGAACCTGCTCAGCACTTCACTTGAGGCAGAGAATTTGGGAGGGTCACTGAGAATCTGATTACCATGCAAAACAGTTCCTTTCTCTGTCCTTCTGCTTCATTGCAAACCAGACCTGCAGCTGGGAGGGCTGCATAACCGTAGATTACCCAAGAAAGAGCACAAGATGGAAAATCAGCTTTCTGTGTTGCATCAGTATGTAGTCATCTCAAAGTTACACACTTGCCTGCTATTAGTGTTTAAGAGTTGACTGTCCTCAGAGCTATAGGGGAGACTGTTTCTGCCCCCCATTATCTTACCTATGCTTCAGCTTGTAGTGAAATTATTTTTCTGTTCAGCTTTTTTCATTCTGCTTAATTATCAGTATTTATTAGTTGTACTATTGTAGCACCTCGGCGCCCTAGTCATGGATCAGGACCCTATTGTACAGACACAGAACATGGACCAGGACTCCGTTGTGCAGACACAGAACAAAAGGATAGTCCCCGTCCTAAACAGTTTACTGTCTAAGACAAAAGAGGGCTACAACTGCTTTCTGTGTCTGGACTGTCACTGGGGTATGGCTTCATGCCTAGTGAGAGACAGGGCATAGCTAGTGGAGAGCAAAGCAAATCTGGAAATTGCACTGCTCAGCTCGGGGATTAATCACAATTAGCTGACGTGATGCTGAGCACCATGAGACCTGGTGTGGGCATTGACCACTCAGATATGCTTAGCATCACGTCATCTAATTCAACTGTTCACAAGTGTTCAAACGGAGTAGCATATTTTAGTGCATACCAGACCTTAGAACTCTCCGCTTGTGTCAGCCTGGAGCAGCAACTTGCTGCACCCATTTAAAGGGTACAGCATATTCCTTCTGAAGAGCCAACCAGCACTGCTAGTCAGTGTGCATGGAGGCAGAGCCATGGTTCCACCTGCTCCCCTCCCCACTCTGTCATCTTTTCAGATCTGCTTCCCCAGGCCCTGATCCCAGAGAGCATCCCCATAAAGTAAAGTGCTTTTCTGAATAAGTTTGGATATATGCATGTGCTTAAGTGTCTTCTCAAATCAGAGCCAAAGGGATTATAAATTGGGGGGTGGGGAGGTTCACCAACCAGAAGATGGAAATAAAGCACCAAGTCTCTCTTAAGGCTCTTTCCTCAAGTTGTGTTCATTATCCATCAATCATTTTTTAAAACCCCAATCAACTGAAAAACACAGGGCAATAATTCCCAGAGGCTCCCCCTGCCACTTTAGACACCCTGGAAAAGAAAGGCCACACCCTTCTCCTTTGAGCTGTCTTCCCATTACTTTTGTATGTCTGCCTGTAAGCCACGTGACCAGCCTGCACCTGTTAATCCTTTATAGGTTGCAGTGCCCTTACCTTGTTACCCGGAGTAACTTGATAGTGATCTCCCTCACTCCCCTGAACCCACGAGTTGTGATGGTGATCAGCCATTACCCAAGATGCTCAAGAGGTGGGGGGATTTGCTACTCTCTTTCACTCCCACTTATTGCATGGCCATTTAAGGGCTAATTATAGGCTAACTCTTAATGTGTGTGTGAAATCCAGAGATAACGCTGCAAAAATGCAAAGGGTTATTTTAGTTTAATGAAAATGGGAGGGCCAGGGGCATTAGTATAAAATAATAATGTCATATTTTTAGAGAGTGTTGTCATATAAAATTCCATGTACAGCATCAAATCATCTCCCCCAGGTGCTTTACATTGCATTAGCAGAGCAGGTCAAAAGTGAGAATGCAGAAGCATTATTATTATAGTGGTGCCCCATAGCACCACATTAATTAAGGGGCCTTTCAGTGTTTCTATATAAACACCTATATTCAGATTTTATAATTCAGCTGTAAAATTCACCTCCTGGCTGATACTGGGCACTTAAGGTCTCAGACTATTAGCATTTACGTCAATCAGTTCTTTGGTTCAAGTAGAATGTTAAAAATATCCCCGTATTTTCTGTTTTAAAACACTGTTTAAAAGATCTTTAAAATGCCAAATGGTTCTGAGAATGTAGTAATGTGTGAACTATTCAGTTTTTCTGAGTTAAATGCAAATAGAACAGCCAAGATATTTGAGTTTGAAAATGGTTATAGTGAAAGGAATCAAATATGTTTTGCTTTGTTTGTTACTGCTCCAGTATTTAAAAAATAATGTCTTTGCTGATAAAGAGTCAGATCCTGACAGATGCTGAGGTCCTTTGGCTTCCTCTCATTTTAAATGGGTTAAAGGCCTCTTGACCCAGGGATATTCCTGGGGCCCCATAGGGCTGCTTAACCCTAGCACAAAGGAGCCATTGAGCAACCACGAATCAAGCTCACTAAGAGGAAAGGCTATTCAGCCCAGGGTGAAGCATGGCTAGGTAATGCTCCATTGCCAACTCACGGTGCATACTCTCATTGATTTGAAAACCTTAACCCTTTCGCTAAGCCCTTCTGTTACCTCCTTCTAAAACACACGTCATACAGTGCTTGCAAATTACCAAGGGAGTCAGGATTGTGGTGAACTTCTACCATGCAGTGCAGAAACTAAGCATTTATTTCAGCTGTTTTTTCGGCTTATGGGCAAGACCAGCCTGAATTTGGCTGTTGGGTTTATTAACAAAAAGTGAGGAGTTTAAAAAAAAAAGAACAAGGAAGTGATTGTGTTAGTAACGCCATGTATAGGCCAACGTTCTCAGGTACGCTAGGCTTGTTTACACAGCTCTGGATGTAAATTTCATGTACACTCACTTTAAGGACTCTGCACATTGCCAGAGTGGTATAAAGAACCTTTAGCGTAACTGAAAATCAGGCCCAGAGCGACTTTATTGCTGAAAGGCAATCATTACAGATAAACTGGAAACAGTAAAGCATCTTAAAATAGGCCGTTGTTTTATATATTGGCCCAATCCTGCATTGCTTGACCACAATGGGACTTTTGGTTGTGCAAGTAATAAAGGATCAAACCCCAGAATAAAATATGGCTTTACTTGTATGCACCCCCCTCCCCCCCAAGCTCCTCAGCTGGTAGAAACCGGTCTAGTTCTATTGCAATCAATGCCAATTTGCACCAGCTGAGGATCTGGCCCACTGAGTGTAACTGAAGAGATTGAAAGAGACATTGCTGCCAGTAAGAACTTTTAGACGCAAACAAAGCTTAGTGATCGATACTCATGCCTGTGTTTTCTAATTCCTACTAGAGAGCTGTATAGTGATATTAGCACTGTATGCATGTTCATGGTAACACAGACCCATGTCCTTTTTGTTCTGTCATGGCCATGGTGCAACGTCGCAAAAGCAGCATTCCATTTGGCAGGCCTCTACTGTACAGTAAATAAGAAACCGTCTGTGACACAGTGGACCATTGGTGATTCAATAGTCGATGTCAGCAATTCTTGTCAGGCCTGATATACTCCCTACACCTAACACACTGTTGTTGTGATGTATAAACTGGCATGTAATATATCACTGGCAAACTCATAATTCACTGATCATTAATATACTTACATGATGTAGGTACTGGGTGTGTACTAAAATTATGTCCTTAAAATATGTGCAAGCAATGCATGAGCACTGTGACATGCTGTGTCTCAAAGCAACCCCCCATAGTCTCCACTGTCATATAATGATATGATTTGTACAAAGTATGCCTTGTGAGGTATCATTTTAAAAGTCTTGATCTGTTGAACATTAATATCCTGGTTGGAGTATATGTGCTACCATGAAGTTTTGCGATGTGTGTGCTACTGAAAGAGGTTGTGAGGTAAGAAACACCTACAACCAGCTTTTCAGGTACAACAATGGAGTAGCCAGATAATGCTGATGGCCCATTAATAGGAATCCTCTCTCCTGATGGCCATCCCAAACAACTTCACAGAGGAAGCATGTACACAATGGCGACTGCTTGACCAATGGGCGTCCCTGTCCCCGTCCCCATCCCCCCCCCCCCGTCCCCCCCCATCACATACATCAAACTTTCCCAAGCTGGAAGAAGCTATAAAAGAGGGAGCGTGAGGTCACCATTTGTCTTCACTTCCGCACAACTCAACACCTATGGAAGACAAAGGACTTTGAATGGGGGCGGAGGACCCAAGCTGCACAGCAGATGTAGCCAGTGTATCAAGAATCTGTAGCCTGCTTGCATCATCTGTCAGGGTGAGCCATTGCTCGATTTAAATCCTCTTTAGTGTATAAGAATTTAGATTGCGAAGTTATTTTTATTTCTTTGGTAATGATCCCTGATCTTTTATAATCTTATAATCACTTACAAATCTATCTTTCTGTAGTTAATAAATCTGTTTTACAATTTTATCTAAAACAGTGTGTCTTGGTTGGAGTATTTGGGAAATCTCAGCTCAGTGGACAAGGGCTTGTGCATAACTTCTCCATACCGAGGGAGGGGTGGGTTAGATAATGAGTTTACTCTGGGCAGATTTTGACCAGAGCAAGACTGTATAATTCTGGGGTGCAGTGCATAAAAGCTGAGGGGGAATTGGCTGTTGCTTCCAGCTATTGTTGGTTCATGAGTGGCCAGGGAAAGCCTTCATGCTTAGTTGTGTGTGTGTGTGTGTGTGTGTGTGTGCCTGCCTGTAAATGCCTGTGAGAGTACTATATCTGCTTAGAGGGTTGTAGCTTGCTGACAGTATCACAGAGCCAGAAGCTACCCAGGTAAACATTCCTGCTTTGTAGCGGTGTGGGGCTCGACCTGCTGTTACGCTGGGTGATAACAGAGCCTGGAGTGGTCTGCTGTTTATCGCCAGCAAGGTATTGTTGAGAGTCAGCCCAGGTTGGAAGGTTAAGGGGGCACAGCGGTTCCACAGTTTCCGAGGGGAACCCGTCACAAGCACAGTCTGCCGTAGGCAAAGGAATGTGTGTTTGTTTGTAGGACCAGCCTGGTCATCAGGCAGAGCCAATGAAGGCACACGTGTATAAAAGGTAAACAACATCATCAACTTAGTTAATGAAGGAGAAAAAACTTTTTAATTATAAAGACGGGGTCAGAACCTCAAGTCATAAGTAATTGAATCAAACTCATATACAATATTACTGTAGTATAAAAATCTATGAAGTAAGGGTTTTTCTGAAAGCTAATGACACACTGATGATTAATATTGTGAAATGTATGTATTAACACTATCTGAGAAAATATCGATCAGTCAGTGATGTTATGCTTTGAAGTCTGTGACCAAACACAGGGAGAAACAGGTTTTCTCTCATGGAGGAGGGAAGGCAGCTATTTACCTGTCTCCAAGCAAGGTGTGACCAAAAACAACAGAAGCCCAATTTACATATGAATCAGCAGGGGGATGGGAAGACCACAGGCAGGGAAGAACAGTGTGAGGCCATCCTGAGTCTGAGAACAAAAGAGTGAGTTTGGGATGATATAAGGAGAAAGAAGAAGCCATCTTGGGATCCATGGACAGCCTGAAGGGGACCGATCTCTTGCAAACTGAGAAAGATTGGTCCTTCAGCCATGGGAGCTGAAGTCTCTGAGAATGGCATATAAGTAAAAAACCTGCTTAGGCAAAGGTCTTTCACCTAGGAAGACAGAGAAATCAGCACCTTGTACTTCTGTGGAAGTCAACTGTTCCCAAATCTTCCTTGAAACGAGGCTGTAGCTTGTTGAATTAATTCTTAACCTCTAGAAAGTGTATTTTTATGTCCTTTTGTTAATAAAACTTTGTTTTATTTTTATTTAATGCAACTTAATGCTGTGTTTGAATTGAAAGGATTGTTAACCCCAGTTAAAGTGGTACACTACTTTTTCTCTTTAAAGGAGCAAGAAACCTTATTACCTCCCTGAGTGTTTCAGGAGAGGGCTAGATGGCTTGAGGGCAGACAGTTTGGGGGAAATTTCGGACTGGGGGTGTGTTGGGGTCACCCTGCAAATAGTAACCAAGGCTGGTGAAGACCAGGGTAGAGCTGTTGTGGTGTTGGCAATCTGTTGGGGTCAGAGTGCTAAAAGAAGGCTGCACCGCACACACACTCAGGGAATTGCATGCTCGTCTGTTGGCTGGCTGTGTCTGAGATGTAAGCCACAGCAGCAGAGCATTTAAGGCAGCCAGAGTTACACGCGAGATGGTGCTACACCCCCCCTCACTGATCTGGGTTGCACCCCAAAACTTTACACAGTCTCAAAGCCACATAAAGCTAGGGCTGCTTGGGGAGGGGGCAGAAGCATCAGTTTGCCTTGGGTGCCCTTTTTGAGAGGGCCCCCAGAATGATAGAGGAGCGGAGGGGCCAAATTTGTGTGAGGCATGGTGACCTGGCACATGGGGTGGCAGCTGCCATTGATAATAAGGGGAGCAACTTGTCCACCCAGACCAGGCCCAGATCCCACCGCTACTGCCACTGGCCTAATCACCATAGGCCCAAGGTGACCTGCCAGGCTGAGAGCTCGGCAGTAAGAGCTGGGTCATAGGTACTGCTCCCACTGGCAACAGGGCCAGAGCTCCAGGATATGCAGGATCAGGACCAGCCTCTTGGCCCCATACAGGTCCCCCTGGCCTGCAAGGAGAGCAGTGACACATAGGCCTGTGTCTTCTATGACCGCCCGCCTCCCCCCAATCGCCTCCTCTCTTTCTATCATCTCTGTGGTAATTTTTTCACAGAGTAGGGTTGGGTTTTGCCCCAGGGCCCCAAAAATCTTTGTGCAGTCCTGCAAAAATATGTTTTATATGTCAGCCAGCTTTCTTAGCAGTTGGCAAAGAGAGATGTCAGACATACTCCTGCTGCCAGTTCTATCCTCTGACATTTCACTTATGAAACGATGCCTGATATGTATGCCCAACGGGGACTGTGAATTAAGCAACTAAAATGTATGCCGTGTTCTTTATGGGCTCAACCATGAGTCCTTTCTTCACATTGCTGAGTTCTTACTCTCACAAGGAGTCCCACTGACTCCATCTATATAAATGCTCACTGAAATGAGTTGAGGTGGCTCAACTGGGCACCAAGCATCCATTTACACTAGAAAAATGACCTGTTGCTGACAGTGGTTTCCTCTGGGCTCCCCGCCCCCCAACTAGTGTGGAACACAGACCTGGTCTTCACTGTGTCTTGGGAACAGTGATAAAAACAGTTTTCCACCCTGTCTATATTCATAGCCATTTTCAGCACCACTTCGGGGAGATGTTAGGGGTTACCAGATGCTAACAATCAAATAGAACAACGTCAGTAGATGGGGACCTTGTTGCTAGAGCATATTATTGAGCGTTGGGAAGCTCATGGACTCGCCCTAATCTGATCAGAGCCAGTGGCCTATTTTGTGATTTTTACCAATCTCCTTGTGTTTCACATCAACACATCTGGATCTGGAGATAGCTGTGGGAGCCTGCAGGAATCATGCTTGCTGGGATCGGCGGGCAAAAGACATTCATGTGGATGTCCTCCGCCTCCTACAAACCCCTCCAAGATTCAGATCCTGGCCAAGCATGCTGTCCAGCCTGTAACCTTCAAAAAGAGTCCCTGTACTTTGCATCTAAATAGAGTTTGTGCATAGAATATAGAAGTAGGTTTACTTGGCAGACTTTTAATGTTCTATAGCACTCCAAACTCTGCTCAATGATACAAATATATCAAGTTTAGTCCACTGTCACTGAATGATACAGCTATTTGATTGATGACTTTTTACATCTAATCTAACTAAATAGGGAAATTGATTGAACAACCCAACGCTAATAATACAGCTATATTTTGTACAGAACTGGTAATCACTCTATATGCCTGATAAAACATATTAGTGTCTGAGCTGCAGAATTGTTAGCAAAGGTGAGGGGATCGAGCTGAGGTGAAACTAATCTGTCACTAATGACCTCTAGTGAGGTTTGCTTTTAACTGCAAGACCTATTTGGAAATATTTGAAGAGAAAAGCTAAGCAAACTACTTTCAAAAGATCTATTTAATAAAAATAGTAAAGAATAACTTTTCATTAGTGATGTTTAAAAAAAAGGCAGATGACTGGTTTTGAATGTACTTCCCTTTTTATTTCAGACTCCTCAAAACCACTACGATCTGGATCTCTGGATGCACCTTATTTCTGTGGCACCACAACTGTCCTAGCACCCTTCTGGAAGCCGTCAGTGTGTTTTTTTTTTAAACCTACTATTTTATATCCTAAAGGGGCATCATATTTTACCATCTTCTCTTATTTTGGAGTGAGATAAATAAATCAGAGGCATAGGAGCCTACATTGTTGTTAGTATCTGTTATTTCCAAAATGAGGACATAATAGAGGTTTTAATATTTAGAAATTTAGAAATAATCATAGACAGAAGTCTAGATACTTTAGAAAGAATAACTGAATCCATAAGAATCACACCGTGCTCTAGTTACACTAAATAGCTGTATCCTCTTATCATGTTGTTCTGCTCCTGCACCAAATCTTCATGCAAGTACAGTATCAGCTACTGGACACAGTCAATCCATAGAGATTTCAGATGGTGAAGATGGCTGATCCAGAGGGGGAATGAAAATCCACTTCGATCCCACAGACAAATGTTTTGAATGCTGGGATCACAATGATATGCCCGTGGGTGGACTGCCAAGTCTAGTGGGACCACATCATCTTGGAAACTGAGGGTGGTACCCAGTGGCTGCAGAATTTCAGAATGAGGAAGCAGACCTTCAGGGAGCTGTGTGAGAGCTTGCACCAACCCTCCAGCACCAGACCATTTGTTGCCACCATAGCAGAAGCAGGTGGCTATTGCCCTTTGAAAGCTGGTGACACCTGACAGCTACCATTCAGTTGCAAACCAGTTTGGAGTTGGGAAGTCAACTACTGGTGGGTGGTGGTGGTGGTTCAGGTTTGCAAGCCTATCAATACTGAGATCTACCCATGGGTGGATGCCATAACCCAGGTCCCTGAAATTATAGCTGGATTTCAGAGGATGGGATTTCTGACCTGTGCAGAGGCCATCTACAGAACACACAAACCTATACTTTGCTCACTGAAAGGGGCCAATGAATATGTGAACTGCAAAGATTCACTGGTTCTCCAAGGTTTAGTGGACCACGGGGATTGGATCATCAACACACACATACCACTGCAGCCAGATGGAAGAATGAGCTCCTCCTCTCTGATCTCCCATCCCCCTGGCTGCAGCAGGGAAACCGCACATGTCCTGTAGCCCCGTGCGCTCCACCTGGGTCCCTAGGCAGTGGCTCCCTTCTGCAGCCAGGGCGATGGGAGATCAGTGCTCTGCTCCCTCTGACTTCAGCAGGGACCCCAGCACCTATGGACCCAGGCGGAGCGCTTTGCCGTGCTCCCTGCCACAGCCAGGGGGAGGAGAGCACTGATCTCCCATCCCCCTGGCTGCAGCAAGGAGCCTGTAACGGTCTTGTAGCCCTGCAGAAACGTGCTCCGCCTGGGTCTTTAGGCAGTGGTTCCCTTCTGCAGCCAGTAGGAGAGGAGCAGTGGGCCACTTTGAAAGACCCCCGTGAACCACTTTTGGCCCATGGGCCACGGGTTGGGAACCACTGATTTATATTATTGATATCAATAGTGAAAAATTACAATGAATCTTAAAAAATATGCTATTGGAAAAGCTATAATTTTCTAAGTATAATAATATTGTTTATATGTATGCATCAGTTTTGTCTGATGAGTTCTTAATATGTATGATTCTTGATATGAGTTCTTAATATTCATTGGCATTTCAAGCCTGTGCTGTGTTTCTCGGTGGCACCCCCAGACAGGATGGCAGCAGCACTAAACCTGCTTAATGGTCCATCCAGGGAACGCAAATGTACAATGAACCCAGTGAAAGAACCCAGGGGCTACATCTTATGAGTCATCAGGATATGTAGGAACATGCTTATGGACAGGGGACTCTGAGGCTTTTCCATGCCATGTGCTGTGTGGCTGCATTTGGGACAAAGGAAGTATAAACCTCATGGCTGAAACTATAAAATGCAGCTGCATCATCTCCATCTTGTCTTCATTCTTGCTTCCTACCTCTGGATCAGCTCATCTACAACTAAGGCTGTGAAACAAAGGACTGAGACACAGCCAGGTACTGGATGTACTCCAGAGGAACTGTACAAGCCTGCAAACTCCAATACTGGAGAGAATCTGATATATATGGACATTGAAGTCATTTGTATGTATTTGATTGCTTTGATCATTTAACATCTCTCATCTTGTTTCTTTTCTCTTATAATAAACCTTTCGTTTTAGTTACTAAAGGATTGACTGGCAGCGTGGTATTTTGGGTAAGATCCAAATTTATATTTGGGTAAGATCTGATAATGTGGTTGACCTTTTTGGGATCAGGAGTTATATTGGCATAATACCCATGTGGACATTCTTAACCTGGTGTAAATGGCTTTTTTTTTTATTTAACTTAATCTCCTTCCCAAGAGACATAAGAAACCAAAAAAAAAAAAAAAAAAAAAAAAAGGCACTCATGCTGGAATAAGAGTCTTCTCTTTGTGTGTGTATATATTTGGGGGGAATAGTTATATGGTTAGTTATATAGTTATAACAAAATCAATTCAGATTAACATTTTAGGTTATATGAAAAAAACTTCCCTGTGTAGATAAGGCCCTATTAGTACAAATGAGCATTAGGCTCTAAAAGTCCCAGACTACTATTATGCATAATGCTGATGTCAGAGTGATGCCTTGAAATGGTGAAATCCCACCTCCACCCTCCACACCCCAGTGGAGGGTGGACTAAGAAGCAGAACAGCAGCTAGAAGGGACTGCACTGAGAACAGTAAAGTAAGTGATGGCTTTCTGCTGAAGTTACAGGGACAATTTTGATAACAGGAGACTGGACTGGATCTTATGGATCCAGAGGCTCTTGTGTGTTGGTACAATTAAATTGAAGAACTTTGTTACATTAAATTATTTAATGTTTATTGAATTATGTAATGATTGTGACAGAAATCCAACAGGGATCTGATTGGATGACAGGATGAGAGAACAATCTTGGCATTAGCATGGATTAATTCTATATTACATCTTAACTCGTGCTCCATCTTTCCTCCGTACTTTGTTTGTTATGACTAATTTTAAAGTTAGTAAGGACGTAATGCTGCATACACATACTACTCTGTGTAATAATTCAGCAGGACTACTCAGGGTAGTAAATTATGTGCTCAGCATTGTGTTTGCAGGATCAGACCTCTTTCAAACAACACTACAAAATATACATCATAAGATAACATATTTACAAACATCTTAATGTGCAATAACTAAAATTAACAGTTTATCAATAAGGACTGTGGGTGAGGTAAAAGGGATGAAAGGATTATGTAGCGCTGGGGAACTGGCTGAATCCCTGATTTGTTAAGGTCCAAAATTTTTATCCTTTGTGTTTTTTAAAATATTTTCTTGTGTTCACTGACTCCACCGAAATACACGTTCAATCCTAGCTCTTTTTTAATCAAGTTGTTTTTGTGGGTATAAATATCATTTTTGTGTATTAAGCCACTCATGAAGATTGTTACTTACTGAGCAGACACAAGTAAAAATTTGATTTTGGTTTTCGGCATTGTTATTCTGATACTTTTCATGATCCCTAAATCTACTTACAAATTTTAATTACTTTAGACCACTTGCCCCAACAAAATTTCTTTCTTAAACAATATATTCATTTTCTCTTTAATCTGTTCTAGTATCTAGATAACAATAGGAATTTTAAAACTATTCAATGTGCAATATGTTTATATGGTAATAATAAACATCCACTGATTAAAGGTACTTAAACTAAATTAAATGAGTGCAACCAAATAAACAATTTGCCTACAACTTATGCAATTTTTAAGCATGCACGTTAGTGCAATGTTCTCTATTAGCTATTTAGAAATCACTGTCATAACTTTTATTGTTACAATAATTTCAATCAACCCCATAATTTTAAAAAACATTGCTTTTAAGATCTCTGTTATGTGCAAATTGACAAATGTCTCCTCCACTTAAAAATGGTTTTTACGTTTTACCATCAGCATCATAAATCGTTCCACAGGTCTAAGAATAACAAGTTCAACACCCTTTCCCCATCCCAATACCCTATCTGAATCCTACACATTTCAGACTGTGCAGTAGTTTAATGAAATAAATAAGTAGATAGTCCTAAATACTAATGAGGAGTAGCATAGATGAAAAACTGTTTGATTCAGTTATTTTCCCATATGGACAATGGACATAAGGATGGTGAATAGAAAGGGAGACAACACAAAATTAATCAACAACTGATAGAAAATATAGGTTAACATTGCTATCTGATCCATGTGATACAATATACTATACATTCTGCTTTCCCTACATGTGGGAAAATCCTTTTGATAAGCAGGGGAATTCAATACAGTTAGGGAGAGAAAATAACGAAGTAAAGCTCCACCATATGCATATTGCTCTTAGAGGCCACAACTCAGCAAGATAATTAAGCATGAGTTTATCTTGCAGTATGTGAGTAGATTGAAGTCAGTGGAACTACTCGTGCACTTAAAGTTAGGCAAGTGCTTAAGCAGCTTGCTGAATCGGGGTCATAATAGCCATTTAAAATGTGATCTGCAAAGCAACCTACTGGTATTTCTTCTTGATCTACCAATGAAGAGAGTATACACAGTGAGAAAAACAACAAGCGACACATTTTTTGGTGGCTGTAATACTAATATAGCACAAACCTGGAAAGAGATTAATGCCATGAATGTAAACATGCAGGTCCAACGGGGATGTACAGGGTGTAATTCAGATTAGAATGTGGCCTATGATCATCTGTTCTTTTCCACATGACTCTGATCCTCCGATTTGCACCAATAGTAGTTGTGGGCAAGTTGTCAAGGAGAGAGAAGACCCTATGGCAGTGGTTCCCAACCTGTGGCCCGCTGCTCCTCTCCTGTTGGCTGCAGAAGGGAGTCACTGCCTAAGGACTCAGGCAGAGTGCTGCCGTGGGGCTATAAGACCAGTGCAGGCTCCTTGCTACAGCCAGGAGGATGGGAGATCAGCGCTCTCCCCCTGGCTGCAGCAGGGAGCACGGCAAAGCACGTTGCCTGGATCCATAGGCGCTGAGATCCCTGCTGGAGCCAGAGGGAGGGGAACACTGGTCTCCTGTCCCCCTGGTTGCAGAAGGGAGCCACTGCCCAAGGACCCAGGTGGAGTGCACGGGGCTACAGGGCATGTGTAGTTTTCCTGCTGCAGCCAGGGGGACGGGAGATCAGTGAAGAGAGCTCATCCTTCCTTCTGGCTGCAGTGGCTTGGGGGGGGGGGGGGGAGGAAGGGAGGGGGAGGCTGCTGGCAGAGACTGGTGGCCCTTCAGGGTTGTAAAAATGATATCTGTGGCCCTTGAGCCAAAACCACATGGGAACCACTGCCATGATATGGTGGAGCTTAGGAAGTTCTTGCTCTAGAGAAACTTCCTCAGGAAAAAAAAATGATGTCAAAATTACTCCCTCTCATCAAATATTAGAGCAACATCACCCCACGAACATCTCAGTGTCACATCAGTTTGGAACTCTGCTTCTGTGGTGTTCTGTAGTTCCAGTTGACAAAATGGACATTCTATTCACATTCCTCGTCTTCTGAGTGTTCAGAGGAACAGCTGCTTGGAGAGTTGGGGATGTGGCCAATCAATTTGCTCAGGCACCATCTATTCTGCTTTGCATGTGTCAGGCATCACAGAACTGTTCCCAAGATGAGACAGAGCAAAGGAATTTCTGCAGACTAAGAAAGAAGTGCACAGGGGAACCCAATGAGGCATGTATAGCTATAAAGCCGCAGACTGAGTATCACTTCCCTACACAATCAGACACTTGTAAACCTTTCACACACACTTCTTAGTTTGTTTGTTCAGTTCCTTTGTTATCAGCAGCTGTGGAATGATGTTCTTGCATTACAACAATAAAAACTCAAAATCTGAAAAAAAAATTGTGCTTTATAGCCAGCAAAACTGCTAGCAAGTGGAATGTTTCTAAGGGAAGACAAAGAATATAAAAGGAGTGGCAGGCTAAATGATTATATCTTAAATAGCAATAAGCAAAGCTGATTGGTTGTCATAGCAAAAAATGCAAAAGCCATCATTTTTAGTTACCCCCCAACAAAGGAAATACCATTAATATGTGATGAGTTATAAAGGCCCTATAAATAATAAGGTTTTGGCATGAATCCATGCAAGAAAATAAGTATGAAGGTAAAAATAGTAAATTCTTCCAACTGAAACTATTGTGCCTTGGCATTGTAAAACAAAGAACAAGAGAGACAGTTTCAGGCCTAGGTAATGCACACTGAATTTGGAAGCTTAGAAATCTTTAACTCAGAATATCTCCTTCTTCATAAAACAGGTCCTAATTTCCAAGGTTTTTGAGCCCTGATTCAGCAAAGCACTCAAGCCTAAACTTAGCATTAAATATGTGAGAGTTCTACTCACTGTCTGTGGATGAAATCCTGACCCCATTGAAGTCAATGGCAAACTTCTCATTGACTTCAATGGAAACAAGATTTTACCACATAGGACTACTCATGTGCTTAAAGGTAAGCATGTGGGTAAGTGTTTTGGGGTCAGGAACTTATTTTTTCAGATGGGCTGAGCTCTCTGTTTCCATTGACGTCAGTGGGAGCTGTGTGTTGCTCAGCTCTTCTGACAACGGGCTCTTAATCACTACCATATTTGCCTACATAGTCTGTTGTGACAATGCTCCCTCATTAAAGCACTTCTAAAAAAACCTCTGCCGGGAAAGGAATCATATGAAAGAAAATTCTCGTCTATTTTTTTTAAGGTATATTAAACAACCTTTTGTTTTGGACACTCTAGATAGTTTTTAAATGAAAAATGGCTTCACATGTGGTTAGTTTTGGTTTTTGGTGATAAATACATCTGCTCACACTGAGATTTTAGCTTTTAATGTAAATGAAGATTGATTTTCATGCTTTTAACATTTTTTTGAAAAAACTTTCAAAGCCCTTGTGGGGCCATTTGGGAGTATCTCTTTCTCCCTTCTCTTCTTAGGGTTAGTGTGTGGGTTTTGCAGGAGTTTATTATGGGCCTGATCCTCTAAGTACTAAACACACTTGACTTCTGTTAACTTTGTCCAGCCCTCTCCTGGACAGTAAAACGAGGCCATAATTGTAAGGGAATAATATGCACATAACTTGTCACCCTAAATGGGTTTACCCAGACACTTCACCTTGAACACACTGGATTAGATAAAACAAGTTTATTAACTACAAAAGAGAGAGATTTTAAGTACAAGTAATGAGGCACAGAAGTCAGAAATGGATACCAAAAAATAAAGATAAGACTTTACTAAGGCTTTCACTCAGCTGCTTCAAGTTGAGGGAATGATTAAGTACTCAGCTAGGTCAGGGCCTACAACAGCCGCCTGTGGGACCAAGTGCAATCCACACCTCTTGTGGCTTCTGAATGCAATGAAATTCCAGCTCTTGTACTCCACTTGTAAAGCATCAGTTTAAAACTCAAAGTTCTTAATCAAAATATTTCATTGCGAGCTTGCTTTCTGTGGCAAAATCAACTAATACTATAAGAAAAAAATCAGATGAGTTTCTACTCAATAAAGAGACGTTATAAGAGAGAGCCTGTGAACTACCGCTCCCAACAGATGCTGTCAGGAAATGAAAACAGGAGCTGGGGGAAGGAAGACAATTAAAATAATGTCCAATATTTCATTGATTTAAATAACTCGGAAAATATTAAGAACTGAGTTCTGCTTTCAGGTATTGCAGGTACTCAGATCCCATTCACTCCACTGGGAGTTTTATGTATTGAGGGGCTGAATGAAGCCCTAACAATTTAGAATTGTATTAGTATTATTTTTATTCATGATAATCTATTTAAATGAATTTTTTTAAAAGACATCTTGAAACTAAGTAACAATTTCATTACAACTGTGTTTTTCTTAGACCAAGCATTAATGGAAAGTTGAGATATTCCTCGACTAAAAATAGAAAGCCCATCATATTTTGATTCCTACAAGAAGTCTTTGGTGGTCTTAAGAAACATAGGCCCTGATCCTACAAACACACGCATATGCTTAACTTCATGGGACTACACACATGCATAAAGTTAAGCATTAATGTTTTTAGGATCAAGACCATAGATATCTGTGATCCTATGAAGTAGCTTAATTTGATCTGCATCACATCTGACGTTCTCTGTTCCAACTATACCAAATTCAGCACTCTGGGAATGTCTTGCTAATTTCTTCCACTCTTGCTTCCAGTAATATTGATTCAACTAGATAAGAGGATGGATTGAAAAAGGGGAGTGGAAGGATTGGTTTGGGGGCTTTTAAAAATCTCTCTGTACAGAGACTGGGAAAAACATGAGATGAGGGGACAAATAAAATATTTTCAGTGCAATGATAAAATAAAGGTCAGAATATGACTTCATTATTTTAAAAGCTTAAATGGTTGAAAGCAAGCAGGTAGATGAATGATAATTCTGAGGCTCTGTTCAGGAGAGGAGTGTTGTCCTTAAAGTACAGTAAAACATTACAACCTCAAAGGACTCACATTAACTGTGCATGGTCAGATACACCAAAACTCCATACATTTCATCACAGTTGTCAAAGAACTCAAGAGGACTCTGTTTTATTGTTTTGCCTATGACCAGCAGCTTACTCACTGGTCCTTTATTTTAGATTCACATTTATCTCTGTCCCACATAAATATAGTGCTATTTCATGTGTATTGTTATAAATTATTTACATTAGAAATATAGATTAATGAAACAGAGATTATAGAAGATGCTCTAATATAAAAAGCCTGCATTCTTCAAGCTTTCTACACTAATAATTTTGCTTTTTCTCCCTCCCAGATTAAATCTCCCATTAGGACTTTGTGAGGTCGCAAGATCTGACAGTGTATTCAGTTAAATACCTACTCTGTAAAGGAAACCTATTTAAGATAGTGACATATCACACTTTGCACCTGGAATCGCTTGAATATTCATTAAGGCCCTGACCTTGCAAACACTTTTGCATGCAAATTAGTTTACATGCATGAATAGTCTCATGTGCATAAGATTACTCAAATGTGCAGTGTTTGCAGGCGTGCAGGGATCTGTAACTGTGATAACACAACATTTCAGATAGCGCTGTGTCATGTTTTGTTTGTCATCTTATGGAGATGGAAAAAAACCCTGTTGAGTGGATTCTCAATCTGGGAGTCACAAGCAGATCCAGGGCATTGCAACCACCCTCCCTTTCTGTGTAGTTAGATGGGGTGGGGGAATTCTGGATTTTTTTCTGTTGTAACATTGCATGATAGTATTCATGGACTGCAGAGATGACTGAGGGATGGCCTGAAAGCCCCATTGTTAAAATGAATCATAACTGAGTCTGAGAAGGTGGCTGGGACCTCAATTAGTTTTAAGGGGGGACACAAGCCAGGATATTTTTTCCAGGTCCATGTGAAGACCCTTGAAGATCAAACCTGAGTGGGTGGCAATAAAAAGGAAAATAGCTGTGACAGCCTTTTTTTGAGAGTTATTAAAATTCTGTCAGCTTCTTTGGAGGAGCTAGAGTAGTGCCTGGTCCTAGGATGCAAGCCATGGCAGCATCTAGTTGGTCCTAATCCTTACAAGACAATATCTTGCCAAGTGGCCAGGGAAAGTGATCTCAGTTGTCACAGTGGAAGGTTTCTTTGACTTTCACATTCTTTGGGCTGTGCTTTAGGAGTTTCCACACCCATGGCCATGAGGATACGGAAAGTCCAGAATGGGAGATACTGGGGGATCATCTACAGGGACCAGTTCCACAGGGGGATCAGGATTGTGAATCTGGTTGTGTAGAAGAGCATTTGAACGCTGACTATCCTCCTTAAATCTGACTTTCAGAGGGAAGAGAGATGTTTAGGTGAGGGCTGCATTGGGGAAGATGGATAAAATGGGGTCCATCCAGTGCCACTACTCCCCTGCCTTCACAGTCTCTTCATTTCAGCTTTACTCCACACCTGCCCTCCTACTCCTACTCTCTCCTCTCCTCTTCTGCTTCTCCCACTCTTTTCCCTTTTCTTTCCATCTAGTTGATACACTCCTAACTAAACACACCCATAAATAAATAAATTAAATAAATAAATCATGCTTCTACTATGCCCTTTTTGCCATAATATTGTTCACACTGCTTGTGTATTCTACTCCTCCCCCCATCTTGTGTCTGTCTTGTCTATTTAGATTGGAAGCACCTTGGGGCAGGGACCATTTACTATTCTGTGTTTGTACAGTGCCCTGCACAGTAGGGCCCCATTCTTGGCTGGCTCTTAGGTACTGCCATAACAGACATGATTAATAATAATGAGGCCCAAAGAGAAGGAACCCTGAAGTTTAGGGACATAATAGCTAAAACTGCTTTAATGGAGGTCTCCAGATAGCCCTGAGAGAGAAAGGGGGAAGCAGCGGTAGCCCCATGAAAGGGGAGAAGGAAGGAGAGTCCACATATAGGGGGACCAGGCCCACAAGGATTATGGAATGGAGGATATAACACTGATCTAGCTACTGGGAAAACACTGCTGCAGAGGTCCAGATGTGAGGGAGAGACAGCTGCAGCCACTGAAGAAGAGAATGGCAGAAGAGACACAATGGGGGCTCTGGAGGGGCCCAGGACAATTGAAGAGGATGTCAGTAGAACAATGGAAGCCAGTAGGGCTATACAGGTTGAGAAAGCAGGAGAATCAGCTGGGGAATGAAGAAAGCAAACTAGGCTGTGGCTACTGATGGCCCAGTGCAACCAAGAAGAAATCCCATGTGCAGTGATTGCAGGAGCCTGTTAGGGAGCCATGGAAGCTGGAAATAGTAAAGAAGATAGATATCAGAGAGGAAAGAGGGGCTGCCAGAGCGGGTCTTTCCGCAGTCAGAAGAGGAACTGTGGCGCAAACTCAGTCTCAAGCACTCCTGTGTCTGGGGATACTGCTATAAAGCATTGGAAGTGGAGGCAGGGAGATGCTGTAGTGTAGATAGTCTGGGAAGTGAGACAGGCTTTCTCATCTTCTCTTGTTCTTTATCTTTTTGTTTCATTGTTGTACTTTGTCCTTCTTTATTTTCTTTTTTTTTCTGTAGGAAATTTTTGTTTTAAACTGTGAGATGAGCAGTGAGCAAGGTGAGCTCCACACCAAGCGATAAGCGTCTGTGGTAGTGGCACCACCTTGCGGTCTGGGAACCCGAATGCTTCCACTCCACTGGGTTCTGATCCAGGGGCTCTCATGAGCACCATAAAACAGGCGCCTGCTACCTCTCTTCCTACTGTTTTGCCTTCCTTTCCCTCCTCCTCCTGGACACATTATAGCTTGCAGTTGTCCTTAGCAATCTGGTCTATGGAGCTCAGAAAGTTAGAGGGTCCCAGTTCTGTGCAGCAGACACTTCTCCTGGTGTAGTCCCTTTGCAGCAGTGAGTGCATGCCTGCCTCTCTCCACCCACCATGCTTGTGCTGAAGAGACTTCCCTTTAAGTCCCTCTTCCAATTGGAGCATGCTCAACAGACTGTTGGGGCAGGGCTTCTCAGGCCCAGAGTTGTTCCTGCACCCTTAACTCCCCAGTATGGGGGTTTATCCTCCTGTCACATGGGGACAGCAGAAAGACTGAAACAAAGGCTCCATGCTTCTGAGCAGAAAGAGAAAAACTGAAGAAGGACAGGGGGTAGAAGCAAACATACATCAATTGGCCAAGGTCTCACAATTCTGCCTCCTTGCTTTCCAACAGGTGGCAGTATAATGCTGACTGTCTTGCCTCTTCTGTGATAGGATGGAAGAAGTGGGATGACAGTACTTACCATACCTGCCTCACTGCAGTTTTGTAAGCAAAATTTGGCTAATGGCTGTATGGCATTTTGAACACATGAAGCACTAACATTGTTATTAGTACTAAACTCTTCAGGGTAGGAACTGTGCTTCTTTCATATTTTGGAAGAACCGAGCACAGTTTGGGCACTATCAAAACTAAATAATATAATTAATAATAAATAAAGATTTGATGTGAAAAGAAATCAGTTGGTTTATGTTGTTGCTTCATTAAATAAAATGGGCAGTTTATTATCTAATTACACATTAGATGTAATT
This sequence comes from Emydura macquarii macquarii, assembly GCF_026122565.2. Lineage (NCBI taxonomy): Eukaryota > Metazoa > Chordata > Testudines > Chelidae > Emydura > Emydura macquarii. The sequence goes on from NW_027133667.1 coordinate 7,947,556, forward strand.
AATGTTAAAAGAACAATAGGGGTGCAAAGTCAAGCACTCCGAAATTAGGAAACACCAGAATTAAGATTGCCCATACAACCATAATTTGTCCCCATGTGCGTATTCATTCTGATACAGTCTTTAATTGGGTAATCACATCCTAATCTTCCACAGGACTCCTTCTTCATTCACTGCACAGGATGAATGGTGCTCACTGAATAACCAATTATTCAATATTTTGGTTTCTCCTTACTGTTCAATGGGTGATCCCAGGTCTTATTTACCACACACTAGTCAAACCCTGCTCTAAATACAAAACTATTAATTTCTTGATGGATTTTTCTATAGTGCTTATCATTATAGCAATCAAATACTTCACAAACATTAATTAATTTATTTTCACAATATCCCTGTGAGGTGAGGGGGGTGCTATTATCCCTATTTTATACATGGGGGACTGAGGCACTGAGAGATTAAGATCAAAAGAGTCCACTAATTTGAGGTGCCTAATCTGAGATGCCTATGTCCTGACTTTTCAGAATATGTTAAATTGCATACCAATTTATGTGTTCAAAGCACAGGTCCCATTAACTTCAATGCAACTCGGAGCGCTCAGCACTTGTGCAGCTCAGACCACAGAGTCTCAGGCTGGGCAACTTGAAAATGAGGAACACAATTAGTGACCACCTCTGATAAATTTGGTTTAAGGAACTTGCCAAGCATCATACAGAAACTGTGTTATAGGTAGGGATAAAACCACTCCCCCAGGGCAGCATTCAACTGCCTTAAACATGAGACCATCTTTTGTCTTCCTGAAATGCCCTATCTCCAAGCCTTCCAATTTCTGCAATTAATGAGGCAGAAGTCATACAGACAACAGCCTCCTTCACTATACAACCCTGCTCAGCCCCAGAGCAGGTCTATGCCATGCACTGAATGAGGCAGGGGTCCTGTGGGAAAATAAAATGAGATCATGTAATTTAAAGCTGTATAATAATGCATATGCACCAGAGAGCCGAATAAGATTGGTTGCACAAACAATCTTACTTCTGGCATTTCCTATTTTTTGAGTGCTTGACTTTACAACCATAATGTTCTTTTAACTTAGTTTTTTGTGTGTAATTTTTCCAGGTTTTTAAAAAGCAAACTGAAAAAACAGATATTCCATCATGCAGCATCATAGTGACTCTCCCATGGTTCATCAGTAGGGTTGGAACCTTTAGATCCACAGCATAGATCTCTGGCACTTGATATAATGGAGGAACTGACATACTAGGTTGTCATATCATGTGGGAACTGGCCATCACAAGACTTTGAGATACAGGATATTTGCTGATAGCAGAGTAATGGTGAGATTTAGGAATCTTGGGCTGGACTCCAGGTTCTGGAAGGGAATATTTTCTAGTGGTCACAAGCCCTCTGCCCTTGTCCCCCCAAAGCCTGACCCCTTTTGCTTTTGTCTCATCCAGATTGTCCCTGTTCTTGTTCTGTCTCTTCTTCCCATCCTCCATATCCTTGTCCCAGTTCCAGTCTTCAGCCCCCAGGCTCCTCATTCCAGTTCCCAGGCAACATACCTGCCTGATTACAATTCCCAGCTTCAAAGCTTTGAAGTGCTAGAGTTTCTCAGCAAAACAGACGGAAGTTTGTTTTTTTTTAAATGGACAGAACAATGCATTCGTTTCCTTAATCTTGTTCTTGGAAATGGCTGCACCATTTTTGCTGAAACTTTCAAAAACATTCAATCTGAGGCAGACACCTGGCATGGAAAATTTCACCTCAAATGGTTAAACTTTGATAAAGTTTTAAACAACTGAAAATACATACATATATATGACCTACAGCAGTTCCATTTTTGCCATGGGGCTTCATTCTGACCTGGATGAATCTCTCCTGGGTAGGAAAGCAATTTAGCTACCATTGGAAATGGGCACGAAGCAAAATCCCAAATTCAAAGGCCCCTAAAGCATAACTTTGTTCCTGTTCCCATCACTATAATAGGCTGAACTTGTATAGAAAGGGCACACCCATTTCATATTTGAAATATTTCACATTTTGAACCTATATAGAATAGAGTTGGGGTATATGTCCTAATCTCCCAACATATATTGCTCACGCACATGGACTGTGTTATAAAGGAAGGAGCCACTTGGACTCACACAGGAGACACGAGTCCTGTTCATTGCATGACATTCAATTGTTACTTTTCTTCCCCATGGAGGAAGCCAGGCAGCTAAGGTCCCTTCCTGCACTGCACAGTCCCTCTGTCCTTGATACTCTGCTGAGGGGGCTGCCAGGTGAAGGGCCAAGGGTGCTGATTTGTGCAGTACTGGGCAGCAGGCTGAGACTCACCCAACTCATTACGCCCAGCCCCCACCAGAAGGCAGGGAGCAGAGCCACAGAGCCAGATGCTATAGCCCCGCCCCCTCAGAAGATGCAGATGAATGAAAGTGGTGGGAGCCAATCCCCTCCCGCTGACCCCTCCCCAATAACGGTCCCCCCACCTCCGGTCACGTGGGAGGGGCTGGGCGGGCGCGTGGTAGGGGCCGGAGAGGCGGGGCCGATGGGCGGGCTAGAGGAGCAGGCGATTGGAAGGCGGGCGGTGACCTCACATGAAGGCTCCGCCCCGTCCCTCGCGCCCTCCTCCCCCGGCCGGCGGGGCGGGCGGAGGGTATATAAGGGGGGAGGCGGCGGCAGGGCTGCCCGGAGGCTGTTCGGCTAGTGAGGTGAAGGGAGCGGGCGGGGCGGGGCGGGCAGGGCAGGGCAGGGCAGTGAGTGACTCCCTCCCTCGTGACTGGGCCGGCCCCGGCGGTGACGCAGCTGCGTCCTCCTCACTCAGCCCGGCGGCGGCGCTGCAGCTGCATCCCGGAGCCCGCTGCAGCGGCCGGTGCCTGGCGCTATGGGTGGGGGCAGCGGCAGCATCTTCCCCCCCTTTCCCCCCCCGGCGCCGGGCAGCCCCTCCCCCCCAAGGCCCCGCCGTGGCTGTGCTGGGCTCCGCCGCGGGGGAGGGGAGGCGAGGCCGGGGCTCCTCCGCTCTCCGGCCCGCAGCCGGGCGTTAGATGTCCGGGCGGAGGGGGCAGGGGTGCGGCGGCGCCGGGCATCCTGCAGCGGTTCCTTGCGCCCACGTTCCTTTCCAGGGGAAGGGGGCAGTCGTGGGAGCTTCCCGTGTGTTTGTGGGGGGGCGGCCTCTCCTTCCCTTCTAGCGGGGTAGGGTGGGTGTGATGAGCCCAGTGCGGGGGATGGGGGGGGGGGGGCAGCCTGCCCTTTAAACTGACCCTCCTTAGCGTCCCGCTGACGACAGACGCCTGGACAATTGCAAGTTTCCTCCTCAGCCCTGTAGTTGATCCTGTGGTGCTCCGTGTCAGCTGGTACTTTGCACCCCTCCTTCCCAGCGCCTCTGTTGCAGGTGGCTTGAGAAGGGCGTGCGAAGGGGAGGGGGGGGGGTTCTGTTTTCCCTTTCAATTCCGTGTGGGGGTGACCCGGGAGCTGGTTCCCTAGCACGGCTTGGCCTGGCAGTGACAGGCAAAGTTAAGAATGAGCGTGATCAGTCATTGCTGAAGACATGTAGGTGGAGAATCTTGTCTAGAAATTCCAGCTGCTTTCAAAGTTCAATCTCTTCCTTTCCCCCTGAGTTCTGTTCTTGTCACATCCTAAAGGTAGTCTTGGGCTGGGGATCTAGGCTGAGTCTTTCTCAAGGATGTTGCTGCTGCTGTAGCTGAGTGTCTGGCTAAAGCTTTTTTACTAAGCAACTCTTCTGTCTCTAATCAGTTGAATTTTAAAATGTTTTATCAAAATGTTTTCTTGGGCTGCTTATAAGGTCATGAAGGATAAGGGGAGAACCGCATCAAACCTCTTTAATTGGAGTTGGGAGGGAGGAGACTGTATCCTCAGTTACACCAGTTAAATGCATGTTGGGGTTGAAGGGTGGGAGTGGAATCTGCAGTTGCTTACTTGCAGTTTTTTTCCCCCCGGTGGGTGAGGTGTGCAGGGAACTAGCCTAATTACACATGGACACTTGTTTCTGGAATCATCCCCCTGTGCTGCCTAATACTGCCTATGTGAAGGATTTCTATTGTCTGGTTGGGTGGGAAACTTATGCAATGTAAAGTTTTCCCTGGTTTGAAATTCCTGTTTCTGATATTCTCAATAGGTGAGGGGAAAAAAAGATGGGGAAGATCCTATACTGATTTTCATCTGGGTCTTCATTTTCTGTTTTAAGGTTTTATTAGTGTAAATACTTATTAATACAAATGCTGTGGTTCTAGGAAAGGGAAATAGAGCTAAACAAACCATTTTCTTTGCAGGCCCATCCGTTTCAATGGTGCAGCTTTCCCAATCCCCTTTCCGTGGCCCGTTGCCTTCAGACTGCTCGGAAGGGGGGGAGGAGGACAAGAGCATGAAGCCGACCAAGCAGCAGGTGACCCCAGGACAACCTGGAGAGAATCAGCCTCCCATGAGCCCACTGCAGTCTGCTCTGAACTGTGCTGCCTCTCCTTCTCAAGCATATGAAACTTACATTGATAATGGACTTATCTGCCTCAAACACAAGATCAGGAACATTGAGAAAAAAAAGGTAACATTTCTTTGCTGTGCTGAAGAAATTGATACTTCAAATATTAAGTTCAAGTTACAGCTCATCAATAGTAAATTTTAAATCCTGCTATAAATCTATTTTTATATCTGGGACGCCTATAGAGTACATACCTAATGGGTTTGCTGCAGCTAGTGTAAAATGACCAATAAAAGCAGTTCATATTCAGCAGCAGCCCTCAATAAGGGGTCCTTTGGCATTTCATCAGAGTAATACATAGCATAGCTGATTTTTGTACATTTTGACTTTTGTTCAGATACCTTTGAAAAGAGGAATCAGGTGAGTTGTGTTTAAAATTGTACGCGTTCGTAACATTACTGTCTCAAATAGGGAAGTAGAGAAACTGCATGGAGATGTAGATGGTTGATAAGTTAACTTGAAACCTCATTATCAGTTTTCTGCAGCAGTTGGTTTTGCAGTACAGTTGCTGTAGTTTTCAAAGTTTGAATAGTGTGCAAAACAGTTGAACTAGTTAAAATCTAATCCATAATCAGACTCATGGAAAACTTTGTATTCTACTTGTATTGATCACATGCATCTAATATTAAGATCCACTGATGCATGTAAAAGTACAAATTAATAAAATTGCTTCCTCTGACTCATAAGTATGAGGTCATATTAAATATGTATTGCTCTTCACTTTTTATGGACTTTGAGGCTTGGATTTCTCGGGTATGTGGAATATTGCAAGAAATGATTGTTTTCCACTGCCATTTTGATTTTAAGCATTTTGAAAGCTCTAGTGAAAAGCTTAGCAGTCTGTTAAGGAGCTGTCACTCTGAAGGACTATATCGAGCTGCACTTTTTGTGGCTTAATATAGGTGAATGTCAGGCAAATCTTAAATTAGGAATTCAGACAACTGGATAATTGACAGCATTGCAATTGAAATGTTTGTTATGGTTGAAATGCCACTTGCATTCTCAAGGGGTTTTCACTTGTAATTTTCAAACATTTGGGAAGAATTTTCTTGTTTCATCAATCAGGATGCATTTTCTAAAGTTCCATGAAAATCATCTTGTTTGTTTAGCATCAGAGTTCAAACTATTACTATTTTTGTGCTCTAAAATACCATTTTTACCTGTATTTGGCTGAGATATGGGGATATGCACAGTTCATGCATTACAGTGGCTTAGTGCCCTTCTGTTGGCGGTTTTCCTCCTCTAGCTTTAATTCTTTAAAGCAATTCTATATACTGTACATTGGTATTCCATCTGCACAAATAAAATTTTTTAACCTCGTTTCCCTGGCATCCTTGATTCTTCTATTGCTTATGCATTATAGTAGGGCCCCTCATAGTCATGCAAAAATCAGTATAAATTACTACTCAAAAATAGTTGAAAGAGGATGCATTCTTTTCTTTAGTTTCTTATGCTCATAGTTTTGGTACATGTAAGTAATTAACACTTATTTGCCTGCATACAATCAATTCATTACTGTGGTTCACTGCTGAATTTCTTGACTTGTACAATGCTTAACTTTGCAAAACTCTTCTAATTTATTAAACTGCATGTATGTATTAAGGCTAGTGAACAACAGAGTCTTTGTAGCTTTTAGTATATAATTTATTAATCAGGGACTTAGCAGAAATAATGTGTAGTCCCTGCACTGAATACCTTTCTAATCTAAACTAGATAGACATGTAATCATGAGGTAGGAAAGGGAAGGATGAAGATTATAAAAGATAAGATTCGAAGTATACTGCATATATAACCTTGAAAGATCCTTGGTTTTTGGTCTGAGAATAAGGTAGTCAGAATAGGAGTATATATTGGAATGTAATTTAGCTATGGAGAGCTAGACAGAAGTGACCCTCTAAAAAGAGAGGTTTGAAGGAGTTGGAGCACCTATGTTATACATAAGGGAAGCTTGTTAAAGGCCTAGGGGGGAATATGAAAGACATGGCAGTGCAAGTGAGACAAAGGAGGCAGCAAGGCAAGAAGAGATGACAGATCATAAGTCATAAAATACATAGTAGGTAGTAATGGCTTAAATGTAGGCAGCATTGTATAGTGCCTTGAAAAACATTTGAATGTAATGGGGAAAAATGGACAGAACCAATCAAATTATTTTTAGCTGCAGCACATCAACTTAAGACCAAGATATACATGGAAAAGCTGAATTTCTCTTTCCATGCTGTATGCATGATCTGTATATAACAAATAATCTTTTCTCCGTAGCTCAAACTTGAAGACTACAGGGATCGCCTGAAGAAGGGAGAAGCCCTCAATCAGGACCAGTTGGTGAGTTTGCTCACTTTTCTTGGTAAACAGTTTTGTGTAGGGTAAAGTTTGAAAGCTTCAGCAACTTCAGCCTCATCTCCAACACGTTTGAAGAATCCTACTGGAGAACTGTTAGCAATGCTAGCTTCATAAAAGTTGCACCAAGCAGCATCTGAAAGCTCATATAATGGTATTCACAAAGCAAAATGAAATAGGTGGCTTGTGCTAGAGAAGCTGAAAAATGACAGTTTGGTTGCCCTAAAGTTTATCCTGTTTTACCTTTCAAATTGGGTATTGAGGTAAACCAAGATGGTTCCAGAGCAGGTGCCAAGTTCCATTTCTTTAAGCACATGCTGTCCAGATGTCACTAAGCATCTGCTATGCTTTCAACCTCTCATCTGCAGTTGTAATCTTTGGAGGTGGTATCCATGTAGGGTTTTTCACATTGGGAAATTACATCACTTTAAAACAGAACCCTCTGTTGTGGTAACTAACATAAACATGGCATAGCACTTCATGTAGACAGGGATAGTGATGTTAACCATGACCCAACTGACTTTAACACTAGACTTAAATTAACGCTAGCCATGACCAGCTAAGGTAATCCTAATGCCTTGTTTTCTTAACTCTTCAAGGTTGTGTTCTAACATGCTAAACTTAAATGTAGACCAGTGCTCTGAGGCAGCAAAGCATTCTTGAGGCAGTCCATGTAGCCTTGCAGAAGAATTATCCCAAGGTGGCCTAATGGTCAGGAGCAGAGTTATGGGTGGCTGCACCAGTGTGATCAGTGAATATCCTCCATTGGCAGAGATGAGTCCAGATGGCGCCTTCGTTGATGCAACTGGACTCTTGTGGTGTCATGGCAATTACATTCCTTTTATATAGGAAGTCAGCTAAATTACTAGTCTAATGGAGAACATAGATACTGCTGGAAAGGGAAATTGGATACAATTAGTAGCAGGCTGAGAAGTACAACCTAGGTATATATATATTTTTAATTGTCTCGTGTTAAATGCTGTTTTTCTGATCAAAATGGGTGCAGCCTGCTGACATGTAGAATGTCATATCAAAAGTGACGCTAAGAAATGTAATAGGAACACTGCTTGTTAGGGGTGACACAGTTCAGGAAACTTGTCTCTTTCTAACCCTCTTTATTCTAAAAACACTAGAAATGAAATAGGTGAAATTTTATTGTCTGAAGTGAAAAGTAGACCTTTTACTCCTATCCTATTATCCTTGGAGTTGTGCAGGCCAGAGTCTGCTGTTAATAATGTAAGATCACAGTTGCTCCTCAGTTTCCAGAGTTGAAGCTATTGAACAGGACTGTGCTCTTGAGGAACAGCTTCTACTCTTCCTACTTCCTTCTTTAGGATTCAGTATTCAAACCACGTTTTGAAGGTGGTCCTGGAAACTGTTTTAAAGTGGGGAGAGGGGTGTCTAGATAGAAAACTTAGGCTGTGGAATAAAAGGAGACATACAATGCTCCTAGCTAGATACTATGGTAAAGTTGCTAATATGTAAATACTTCCCTTGCATTATTTGCAACTTGCACATTGCAGCACTGAATCTGAAAATGACTAGACAAGTGATGCTAGAACCACTGACTTTAACTTTTTTCATCTGAGATTCAAAAAAGTGATGTCAGCATTTTAAAAGCTACACTGGTAACCTAATGTTAGAAGTGTTTTTTCTTAACCCTTTCAGTAATTTAAAAGTGAGAATTTTAAAAAATCAGGATCTCACTATAGGTCATTGATAGACAACTAAAAACCAGAGGACTAATATGACTCAAATGTTGGGAAAGCCTATGTTAAATGTGACGAGCATTTTGTGTAACAAGCTTTAACCAACAGTATAATCTTCGATATTAAAGGTAAAAAGCTGTCCTAACCAAACCCATGCTAACTTACCCTTTCAGGGAAAGCTTTCTCTCCCCTGCAGCAATGAGGATTCAGAGAAGTTCACATTTGTGAGCTTTTAGTATTTATGAAAATTCCATCCAAATACTGCATGTGATGAGCACTCCCCTTTCATCCTGGCTACTTCACCTCTGAAGGAGAGAAGCTTCACCCCGATATTGTATCCCCTAACAGATCAATCAGGTTCACTTAAGGATCAGTCTTGCTCCTCACTCTGAACAAGTGTGTGCATGTGATAATCAGCTTGCTTTACCAGGGACTGTTACTTTCAAACTAATCTCTTCTGTTGTTCATGGGCCAAGTCTGTCAGATTTCTGGAATGAAACATCATTTAATATGAAACTATCTTGGGAAGACGGAACCCTAATTTGTAGGAAAAATTCAGTCCAGGTGGTGGCCCATAGCTCCCTATGGATCAAGGGGTCGGTATGTGGTTACCTGTACCTTAACTGCTTTATGGGCAGTGCTGCCTCTCTAGCTCTTTAAATGTGATCTTCATATTTAAGAGCTAATCTAGTTTTCAGAAGATCTCAAATGCTAGCTCTCAGTATATTACACAAAGTATCAATGTGAAACTTATTTTTCTAAGGACTTTTGTTAGTATGATTACTTGGTAAAGAGGATGAGGAGCCATTTATTGACTACAAACTAGCCTAAAGTACTGTAAGTCATTCAGTCTGGTGTCTTGTATGCTTTTTCATGACTAGGCTCCTATGTGCTATGGTAATACAAATAATAAATACAAGATTGAAATGTTAATCATATTTAAGTTATTGTGCAATTTATAATATTTGTATCACTCTTGCTTAGGGCTAATGTCTTTGGATGTGCCCCTAATCTATTAGATTAGGGCAGGAGGTTAAATTTACATTGCAACTTCTACGAATACGTTCAAATTCCACTATTTGTTTGGAGATTAGTCATGGTGGAAGAGGCTAGTTTCAGAACAAACTTTCTCAAACTTGAGTTCAAGATCTCTACTTCATGCTGAGTGGAAACCAAGAATTGGGTATTTGCTTGGGGGACTCCTTGCTGTCCATATGAAAGCACTACAGTGTTTGCAGTAGTAACATCCTTTTTGGAAAGATTAAGTGATTAAAGAGCCACTTAAAATCCAGTTTTTCTCATTGGAAACTGTCTATTGAATATAAGAGCATGACATCAATATAATATGATCCAATTTGGCATTTTGGGGCCTGGTCTCAAGTTTCTTGCCTTAAGTGGAGTGATTAGAATTAAACACAGTTGGTCACGTACAGTGACATCATTAAAACATTATATGGAAAAATAAAAATTGAAGCTAAAGTGAAATCTCCCAGATAATTGATCTGTGCTTTATTTTAAATTGCTGAACATAATTAAACTGATGCCTAAAAGGAAAAGACTGCTTACTTTTATGCAAGTATAATTGATAACTATATACTAGCTCTTCCTGGTTCTAAATGCTTCTTTAACTTGGTAAGTATCTGATCCAAATCTAACCAACAGTTTTTTAGTCCGCTACATATCTTCCTGGAGTCGTTAACCGAACTCTGAGATTGTAAAGAATACAAAGAAATCAACCTCCTAGTTGAGGTGCTCTGGCTGCATTGACTTGACAGCATCCCTTCAATCAAACTTTAAAACTTCACGTTACATACTACAAATAGTCTGGACTAATTGCTTTCACTCTGACTCCCATGTAATATCTATATTAAATATTATAGCATTTTGCAACACTGTAGGAATTATTATCTTCAAAGTGCATATGAAACTTGAGAATTCATACTTTTAAGGTTACTGTAAACAAGTTTCATGAAACATAGACTTGGGCGTTCAACAGCCAGACATGTATCTTAAGGGAATAATTCAGAGAAGCTCTGTTATCAAGTCTTGAGAATGAGAACTAAACTTTGGTTAGAGGTGTTAGAGAAGCAGATAGGAATTCCTTTTCCAGATGTGACTTCTATGAGTAGACTAATTTCCAAAAGGATTCTGCTAATGTGAAGCTAGCTATATTGTACACCTTTTTAAAGGAACATAAACTTGATTTAATCAGCATCTGTGGTTATAAAATTGCTTTTGTCTTGATGTATTTTCTGTCCCTGTTGCTCTGACACCTACATAAACTAAAGGAAAAGCTGAATAATATAAATTTATGATAGTGTCCAAGCTTCCCGATCAGGATAAGGCAGCATTGCACTAAGCATCCAATTAACCTGTATGAAGGGACAGTCCCTGCCCTGGAGAGTTTACAGTTTAAGAATATGCAGAATTGGTGAAAGTGTCTATACAGAGGTCAACCCAAAATATTAGTTTCTCCCTAACCTCAGGTATAGTAATCTTGGGTGTTACATGTCATAATAGGAACTATTTTCAGTTGAAGTGACTTAAGATAATATTCCTTATAAACAAAATTGAGCATGTAATAAGTTGTATAATTTAGCCTGAGTACTAACAGTTGAAATAAAGTTTACTGTAAGAATTCTTAGGATTTAGCTACACATTACACATATATGATAAATGCACCACTAGTTTGAAATCTGCCTATTGCAGGAGGCAGTGGAGAAATATGATGAAGTGTTACACAACTTGGAGTTTGCCAAGGAGCTTCAAAAGACTTTTTCTGGACTTAGCCAAGATGTAAGTAAAACCTACACTTTTGTGCTCTAAACGTCTGTTAAGTGATCAAAGATCAGAAGCTTTGTGTAACCATGTATCTAAGGTGCTAATCTAAAAAGAGGGAGCTGGTAGTCATGACTTGCCGGTAGTAATTTTCTAGAATGCAAAGCTAGTATTTCTAGCTTTTTAATTTTGATTTTATGGCTAGCTGACATTGAGGCTATCCTGTTCTACATCTTAATCTAAGAACTGTAATTGTAAAGCTCAAATTTTTTCTGAAGGGGTGAAAATGTGTTCAAGGTATAGGATCACTTTAGACATTTGCACTTACTGTAGCTAGAATGTGAAGGCCAGTGATTTAAGAGTCTAGTCTCATAAAACCACTACTCAAATGCCTTGTATCCAGAGTGCAGTCAACTTTAGATGACTCCAGGTTCAAGTGAACAAATCAATTTGTACAATAGCTAACCTTTTAGTCAGTCTGAGTTTCAGGACTGAACTCTCAATTCTTAGCGAACCATGTGCAGAAGTTCTCTGCAGAAGCTAGATTATACTTAATCTGTTTGCAAAAGGCAAAGAACTCCGTTTCTGTTCCTGCCAGTTGACTTGGCTTCAAGCACAAAATAAACGAATGGAAAAGTGGTGGAAGTATTGGGTATGAAGAACCAAAAACAGTAATGCAAAATTACCCAGGATTTGGGGCTCATATGCAATTCTCACATTCTAGAACTGGGGATGTTACTCACTTTACAAAGGCTTTGCCCATTAAGTGAGACTTTGTGAGGTTGTCTTGAGTAGAAGTTAGCCTATAGTTATAGCAAACATTCTCCTCTTCAAAAGTTTTAATCCAGAGCTATGGGATAAAATCCTACACTTTGCAGTGCAGTGACGGACCAGCTCCCTGCCTTATTTGGGATATGACAGGTTCCATAAAACAGGTCCTGTTGTTGTTGGCTAGAATCTAAGCAGTTCTAGAGAAGTCTTTCCTTTTTCATTTCTGTATCAGTTTTAGGTACAATTTTGTTCTTTCTCACTAGCCTAAGGACTACAGTGAATGGTAACCAGTTACTCTAGAAACAGTCTTTTAACCCACTGAGTCCTGGAAGTTGCAGTGCCACCACTTATAGGTATATGGGTTCTTATAGCTGTTAGTTTCATAAGCTTCTGGATGTAACTGTTACTCATCTGTGTATTACTCAAATATAACTTGTGCTTCTTTTTAGGCCAAAGAGGGCAATTGGCATTAAGTGAAGGGTTAGAAACTGAGGGCCAGATTTACAAAGGTAGTTAGGCATCTAAAGATGCAGATAAGTGCTTACTGGGTTTTAAGAAGTGCCTAAATGGGTTAGGTGCTTTTGTAAATCCCCCTAAACCCTTATCCGCACCTTTAGGTGCGTAACTACCTTTGTAAATTTGGCCCTCAGTTTCTAATTTGCAGTCCAGTACCCAATCAGTTCATAGCCTGTGTAGTGGGCCAACTCACTCTTGTGTTCTAACAGCTGCTGAAAGCACAGAAGAAAGCTCAAAGACGGGAGACTGTAATGAAGCTTGAAGCAGAGAAGAAAAAGCTGCGTACAATATTGCAAGTCCAGTATGTGCTGCAGAATTTCACTCAAGAGCATGTTCAGAAAGACTTCAAAGGTGGCTTGAACGGTGCAATATATTTGCCTTCTAAAGAACTAGACTACCTCATTAGATTTGCAAAACTGACATGTGCAGAAAGAAATGGGAGCCTAAGGTAGGTTTTTTCTGGCTAATCAGTCTTCTATATCTGTCATAATAGAGAACAGCTCTCAAACTCTAATATTTTAAGGCACAAGTGTCTCAAAATAAAATATATAGCATGTTCTTAAAAAAAACCATGTAAACACAACAATTTATTAGAACAGCAATTTAGGATCTGGCACATACTAGAAGAGGTAATTCAGCTATTTGCACATGTGCAATCAATTTATCTGTGTGCCCAGTGCATAGTGGTCAAACTTTTTCCCTCAGTAGTACTTGTTGGGCAGCTTGAACTCCCCCTGCTGCCACATGCCACTGCATGCAAGTATAAAGGGCAGAGCTGCCCTTATCCCCCCTCAATTTCTTCTTTCTTGTGGTTGGTTGGAACCCTGCTAAATACCAATAGTTTGTTCTCTCTCTCTTTCAGCTTTTGTGTATAATAGTATGTATAATATAGTCAGTCAGTCTAATGATTAGTCTGGTTAGTATAGTTTTGTTTTTAAAAAAAAAACAAAACACTTTTCTGTTTTTCCCATATCCTGGCTTCTTCTGCATACAGTACTGAGGTATGCCCTCATGTCTGATTCAAGCTTTCTTGCTCGAGGCCTGTGCCAGTGAGGTGACCCACACAATAGCTGCCTGAAGTGCTTGGGTGAGGCACACCAGACCAGTGACAGATTTTCAGGGAAATCAAGCCTAGCATGAGGGAGGCTAGGCTGAAATTCTTCTGAGGAAGGCAGTGCTCAGGCCACCATTGGAGTTGTCCTGGTTTGATTCTGGGCTGAGTGCTGCGAGTTCCATGAGAAGCATGTATCCAGCTTTAGCTGGATCTCAGCATTGATCTCCTTTGCTCTACTGAGGAAGAAATAGAAGATTTCCAAAGAAGCCCTAGCCACAGGAATGTCTCCACTCTGTCTGCTAAGAGGGACAAGGAGTTGAGTAGAGTGCACCTGAAACCTAAGCACTGCTCCTCTAAACTGGTGCCTAAGTCGGCACAGTTAGCTCCAGAGCTGCAAAGAGCACCGTCAAGCCCCATGCCAGAACCAGTACTGTTACCTTCAACATTGCAGAAGACTGTCTCAGTGCTGTCTGCTCTAGAGGTGTTTGGGTGGCAAAGAATCTGCTCTGCTGTTCAGTGCTGGTGTCCATCACCACAGGAGTTGGATCCCTCAGCACCATTACCCCATCCGGTACTGGAAATTCAACTTCTGATGCTGCAGCAGCCTGCTTCCCATACAGGCAGCCCTTCGAGTACTACCCGAGGGGAAACGTAATGATGGTGATGCTCCTCCCATCACCAGGTTTTCAGCACCAGTCCTTGTCACAAACTATATTAGTCCCTCCATAGTCAGAGGAAGGGGAGTCTTCCTCATCAGACTCAGAGGTGAGATGGTGTATCTTACAAATCCAAAGCAGGACCTTCTGATCTGATTCCCTCTCCCAGCCTACCACTATGACCTGTCAATGGGAACTGCCATGGGAATGTGGATAGGCCAATAGGGTCTGGCCCTGTACCAGTGGCTGTTTTGGAAGACTTGAGGATTCTCCTGGCTTCCCGATCTTCCCCTCACTGTGTAATCAGTGCTGTCATCTAGAAGGGTGAAGTCTGTGCACCAGGTGGCTCAATTTTCAGAGTCCGGTAGCAAGCCTGATACTGAGCATCAAGAACAGGTCCTAGAGCCAGAGCAACAGCTGGAAGAAGAGACTACTCCTTTCAGTCATAGCTTCATCTGGAGAGGGTGAAGAGGAAGAAGTTTCATTGGGGCAACTTCTCCTCATCCTGATAAAGTTTATCAGGAGTTGTTGAAGAGTCTTCAGACTTGGGTGTGCAGGTCAGGGAGTCCTTAGATCACCTGGCTGACATTTTATCATCTGTGGGTCACTCCATGGTGGCTCTGCCAATTAATAAGGCAATACTAGAGCCTATAAAGGCTCTATGGCAGACTGTTTTCATTACCTCCCCCCTCAAAAAGGCAGGAAGAAAATACTGTGAACTCTTCCAAGGTTTTAAGTATCTCTGTACTCACCCATCATAGGGCTTATTAGCCATGACAGCTGCTAATGGGAGAGTGTGAGTGACAAGGGCACCAGGCTGCCACCCCCACATAAGGCTGGATTTTTTTTGGCAGAAAGATTTCTCTGATGGGGTTTGCAGCTGTGTATTACTAACCAACAGGCTCTGCTGGGATGGTATGATTTTAATTTATGGGGCTCCTTGGAGAAGTTCAGAGAGCAGCTGCTGGAAGAGGGCTCCTGTATAGCATTCTCCATGGTCAGGGAGGTAGACAAGTGACAAGAACATAACTGTAGGTAGGGCTGGATGCAGCGGACTCAGCAGCTAGAACCATGGCTTTTGCAGTTGCTAAATGAAGATAATCTGGTTGCAGTCTTCTGGTCTTCCCTCTGAAGTCCAGAATACTATTCAGGATGTACGATTTGAGGGTCCTTCTCTAGTCTCAGGCCATATGGACAGCAAGCTCCATGGGCTTAAGGACTCTAGAGCCACTTTCAAGTCCTTAGATTTGTGCACAGCTGCCCTGGTCAGAGAGAACTGTCAGCCCCAGCAGATGCACTGGTATTCTGCTTGACCTTCTTGACAGGACTTGGGCATCAGTCTTCTCCTTCTGCTGCTTTGGCTCCAGCTCTAGTCCCTTTAAGACACCCGGGAAGTACAAAGCAGTCACTTTGATGGGCTGGTCGAGGTCACCATAACAGTTTCCATCTCTCCAGATCCAATTTCCCACACCTTCATAAACTGTCCCACTTCTACAATACTTGATCCCAAATTATTCGACACAGTGGGTCTTGAGCACTGTGGAGGTGGGATATACTCTCCAGTTCGCTTCTCTCCCCACCATACCCATCCCTCTCCAGGGACCACTCTCATGAGGTGCTACTACACCTCTTGAATGAGGATCTCCTTCAATTGAGAGCCATAGAATGTATTCCATGTGGTTCCATTATTTCCTAATCACAATGATAATGTCGGGGGAATGTTTCAGACCAATATGACCTTTGTCAACTCAACAGGTTCTTGAAAAATTCTGCATGGTCATCCTAACTTCTACTATTTCCATCCTGGAGACTGATTAGCCCGCAACTTAAAGGATGCCTACTTCCATGTGGCAATCAAGCACACAGGAAGTATCTCTGATTTCTGGTAAATCAAAATAATTACCAGCTCACTGTGCTACTTTTTGGCCTGTCAGCAGCACCCAGGGTCTTTACAGAAGTTATGGCAGTAGTAGCTGCATTCCTCTGAAGATCATGAATTCAGGTTTACTCCTACTTGGAGGACTAGCTTGTCAAGGGCTGTTCCCAACTGCAGGTACAGAGCAGTGTAGTCCTGAACCAGTCAATGTTCACTGCCCTGGGATTATTAATGTAGAAAAACCTCTCCTTTCCCTGGTTCAGAGGATAGAGTTTATAGAGGCTATACTAGATTCTTTAAAAGCTAGGGCCTTTTTCTGACTCCAGGTTCCAGGCAATCAATCAATTATTGTAGGTTTGAAGCTCACCCACTCACGACTGTCTGAGGCGTCTGGGATATATAGCGCCTTACATCTACGTGGTTCAATACACCAGACTGTGCTTCAGAACTTCGATGCCAACCAACGCTGCAATCTACTTACCAAGCTACCATCACCTAGACTCTGGTAAGGGCACTCTCACCACATCCTCACTTCCCTGGATTGCCTGGATTTGTTCACCAGTGCGTGTGCCTACGTTCCATTTGCCTGCCTGCAACTGATGCTCACGCTAGCAACAGATGCATCTGGTCTAGGATGGAGAGCCTACCTTTGTTCTCTACAGATGCAGGATCAGTGGTCCTCAAAGACTTTGCTTTACACATTAATGTCAGAACAAAGCTTTCAGGCTGATATACCAAATATTTCAATCACAGATCAGGGAAGCAGCCTGCTAATCCTTTCAAACCTTCTACCTCAACAAGCAGAGGGGAGCCTGCTCTTCTCCACTCTGTCAGAAGGTGACTCTACTCTGGGAACTCTGTATTGCCAACTCAGATCTAGAAGCATCTTACCTGCTGGAGGTACAAAACAATATAGCAGACTGCCTGAGCAGATCATTTGAGTCACCACAAGTGGTCACATGCAGATGTGGCTAGACACATCTTCCAGTACTGGGGATTTTCCCAAGTAGACCTGTTTGTCACAATGTCAGAAGTTCTGTTCTCTAGGGGGTCACAGCCTGGGTTCCATAACTGATGTCTTTTACTGCCATGGTCTGGCAGGCTCCTCTATGCTTTTCTATCAACCCCACTCATTCACAGGGTATTACTAAAACAGGACCAGGCCAGAGTCAGACTTTTAACTCCAGCAATTGCCCATCACAGTGGTTCTTTACACTCTTGGCACTGTCAGTGAAACCTCCAATTTTGCTTCCCCTAGACTTGTAGCTAATCTCCCAAGATCATGGTCTCCCACTCCACCTGGACCTACAGCCCCTTCATTAAACTCCATGGAGGCTCCATAGCTAGATAATAGAGAGCAGTCTTGCTCTGAAGTGGTTCAAGAAGTTCTGCTTAATAGAATAATAGAAATGTAGAGTGGAAGGGATCGCAATAGTCTGAATCAAGACTAAACATTATCTAGACCAGTGTTTCTCAATGACCAGTCTGTGGCTCAGTGACTGTCCCTTGAGATCTCCCAGACAGTTTAGGAAGGCAGCAAGCCCTGGTATCAAAAAGGTTACACTGATCTGGACTGTCCTTGAAAGGTTTGTCTAGTCCAGGGGTGGCCAACCAGTGAGAGACAAAGCCGCAGTTACCTTGCCCTCAGGCAGCGTGTCAATTTCACTCCCCCTCCTCTCTCTAGCCTTCAACAGTTAGCACTGATCTGTCAATTTTGACAGCAGCTTGTCAATTTCACTCCCCCTCTTCTCCCCAGCTCAGCATTTGTCTGAGCAAAGAGCCACATGCAGCTCTTGTTGGCTACCTGTTCTCTGCTGCATCTATCTATGAAAGTGGCAGTTTTGATGGCCATTATCACAGCTGTATGTGTGCACATGTCCATTCCATGAACTGCCCTCCTATCCCTCTACTTCGGAGTTCCGGCAAGGACCTGAGGGAAAGCGACGGCTGGCTTTGCCCATTATACCTGTACTTAATGGTGTGGTAGCAGGGGGAGCTTGAGCCGTCCAACAGGTATGGCTGATAGGAAAAAGTTTCTAATGGCTGGGCACGGACACCCAGAGTGGAATGGACATGTGTGACCAATCTTGGAGAACAAGTTACTCCACAGGGCTCAAATGTTGAAGTGGGCAAATGGCTGAGGAGATGCATGCATTCTGATCCCCCGCGGTGCAAGTTATTTGTGACTGGTCCTGCTACAACACTCTTCAGTCTGTCCAGCCTCTGACAGTACAATGAAGTGCCAATATTGAGTGCTTTCCACTGTAATACTTTCACCAAGCAGGCCAGGTGGCAGTTATGAGTGGCACTTCTGCCCCATCCTTCAGGAAGAAGGGAATGATGCTCTCTTCTGCATTCATGAAATGAGGAAGTAGATCATTGTTCTGTGAAGCCCAAAGGGGAATTAAAACTACTAATCTTGGGCCTCTATACTTGGTATCAGCATTTGGTTATCAGCTGCAAATGCAAGCAGTAGGCTAAAGAATGTGATTGCTGCTTTGGCATTAAAATCACTAATCCAGGTACTAAAATGTCATAAACCTTGGTGTATATAAAGGCCACAAAGCTATTTCTGGCCTCTTTTATTCACTGGTTAGAGCTCTGACCTATACTGATAACATGCCACTTCAATCCATTATGGCCCCCCTACTTATTTGGCTGACCTTAGCACTAATACTACCTATGCAGTTTTGTAGGGGCACAGTCCTTATTGTAATGTACAGCTGGAAGTGATGCTACTCTTGCTGCTGCTTACTAAAATAGCAAGTTCACCAAAAAATCTTGCTGACCAAAATGTGCAGTCTTTGTTTAGGCTATTGAATTCTGTAAGCATTTCATTATACAATGAATACTTTCACAATTCATTTTTGAAATTGTCTTTTAACAAAAGACACAACTTATTCTATGGCTTTTCATACTAATTTGTTTACCTTTAATGTGGTGCTGGGTATATATTGATTTTTTTAACAGTAACTGTCTTGAAAATTGTAATTGTATATAGTAATCGGACTCTTGTATGTTAGTGTCAGACAAAACCAATGAATTGATTAGCACTAACATAGCTAGTTTTATTGCATTATGTTCTCAATGTTTCCTTTTGAATGTTTTGTATCTTATTAAAGTATGGGCTAGACAATGAAGTAGGGAGAAAATATCTTAATTTTTATAACCTGCCTAAAATGACTTTGTTCATATAGAACTCAAGTGGGCTGGCCACTAGTCCATAAAACGTACCTTATAGGTATAATTAAATCTGCAACAATATTTAGGTTAAAGCAACTGCTTATCACAAACACTTCAGTATGTGTTCCACATCTTGAATTTACAGAACACGTACTCATCTGGTCAAACTGCTAAATATTGAATGAAACAACTATTTGTCCTCGAGTCTCGTCAAGTGGATTATAGAGGTTTCATACTGTGGACCAGTAGTGGCAAAGCATTAAATTAAAATGTCTGAGAACAATATCAAGGGTCCCAAAACCACAAACAGACATGCTTAGAATTATGTCCAACTTTATAACACTGTACTAACTGAAGAATTCACTGAAATAAGGAACACTGTTAGTGTGGGTGCTGTCCTAGGTAAATGATGCATAGTACCACTTGTGGAGTTTTTAATTTAAAAAGGCAGCAATGGTGATCATGTTAATAGAATGGCACTGACTTTAATCCTAGTCCTAAAGAAAAGAGAGAGCTGCTGAAGACTACAAATTATCATAGGCAGGAAAAATTAATGGTTAAGAAATGTTTCTCTGGTCTGTTTTAACTTTTCCTTTTTGGTTTCAAGTGTTGAAGACCAGATGGAGCAATCATCACTCTACTTCTGGGATCTTTTAGAAGGCAGTGAGAAAGCTGTGGTTGGAACAACTTGTAAGTTTTTGTCTATATGGGGAGGAGATAAATAACATGAATTCTAATTTATTCAGTGTTACATTATAGGTTAACCCAGGAATATACTTAGCATCTTACACTTGCAAAATGCCATACAAATGAGCATACTTGAAGGTCTCATAGTTAGTTCTGTGCATATTTCCCTGAAATGCTTCATTTTAAAGGATTGAAATGGATAATGCTTAGCTTTGTTTTGACTTAATCTGCATATAAGGGTAGGGCCAGTTAATACAAAACAATAGCATGCTTTCCACTCGAAGAGGACCACTTTCTCCGTACTAATGGTTTAGAAGCTGTGGGTTGTATGCATGCTGGTCTTATTCTAGAATATTATGCAATAGCCATGCATCAACTCTGAACTACTAATTTAGAAGCAGTAGAATGAAACCCTTCTGTCTGATAACCTTTGCATTTTTATTGCAAAGGAGATTGGCGCACTGATCAGTGAATTAATTCTGGAACCCTAATGTCAAACTT
This sequence comes from Emydura macquarii macquarii, assembly GCF_026122565.2. Lineage (NCBI taxonomy): Eukaryota > Metazoa > Chordata > Testudines > Chelidae > Emydura > Emydura macquarii. The sequence goes on from NW_027133667.1 coordinate 7,968,110, forward strand.
TTCTGGACTGTGTATAATAGAGCAATACACAATGCATTTCCACTGGCTCCAACAGTGCCTTGGTGAAGATCCTCTGCTGAACACTTACAGCATAGGGGGTCCACAGATAAGGAGAGGAACTTAATGTTGTATCAAAGTAAATTTTAGCCATTCCCTTCCTTGTCAAAATACATTAGAACATGCTGTACCTGATATCAGCACCTTCATAAATGCCGTTTCATCTGAGGTCTGGAAATTCCTCAATCTCCAAATGCATTCAAAGTGCAAAATCTAATTGAGTGATTGCATAGTCCAACTGATGCCGGAGCATTTTCTCTAGTGGTACCCATAGGGCTGGCCACGTATGTTACCTGCTTTTCTTCATGCCTGGAGTCAAGGGTAGAAAGGGTGGAGTTGCCCTCTTCTCATTCAGTTTCTTCTTACTGTTGGTCAGAGCATGTTGCTGTACTTAAGCATCTTAAGTACTTGTGCCTTTAAGTTTGTATATAATTGGTATATAATTATATATAGTAGTACTTATTTTTCATTCAGTGTGACATTTGGTTATTTTTATTTCAGTCCAGTATCTTTTTTTAATTCTCAAATTTAGATGGGGTATCAGACTCATTCTAGAATTTCAGATACAGAAAAAGTTGAAGTTCCATTTGTATTTCCTTGTCAGTTATCCTTGCTTTAGATCTGGGAGACTGGCATCCTGTAAGTTAAAGGGCAACATTCCAGTTTTCCTGAGGCAATTACCTGGGGCACAGAAGATTTCTAAAGTTCATTGTAGAAGATCATTACCAGTTCAAAGTACTCTCCTTCAGGCTATTGTTGGCACCCAAGGTTTTCATGTAGTGCATGGTGGTAGTGGCATCTTACCTCTGGGGTTGGGACAGCCCAGTATATCTGTACTTGAATGATTGGTTGAAATGGGACTGCTCCAGTCAGCAAGTGGAGAGCAGCATTCATCAAATCCTCCATCTGTTCAGCTGCTTAGGCCTGATAATCAACAGGGAAATAGTTTTTGGCACAGTCCTAGACTGTACTTGAGTCAGAGCATACCTACCCCAAACTAGGTTTTTGACTATCCAAGATTCTTTTGTGGCTACTTCTCGAAGGTTGCGCATCACGGTAGGGAACTGCTTCAGGCTCTTAGGGAACATAGTTGCTTGTATGTATGTGATACATGTCCGACTCCATCTCTGGTGTATGTGGATGTGGCTAGGGTGGGTCTGCCACCCACAGGTATATCACCTGGACAAGTTAGTATTCATCCCAGGCAGTGTGATGTCGTCCCTGGATTGGTGGATGAATCAGGACGGGGGAGGAGAGGAGAGGGCCATTCTCACTTTCTTCCTTCTGTGATTTCAGAAGCAGATGCTTCTGCTGTGGGATGGATAGCATATGTGGGGGAGCTTTAACCTCAGGACATGGTCCATTCATGAGGCCACACATGTTCACGAACTGCATGCAATATTCCAAATGTCATCAATTCCTACTGTGTTCATGGCAAGGCCATAAATATGCTCACAGAAAACAAACACCACAGCTGTTTTAGGTAAACAAGGAGGGGGTACCAGGTTAGAAGACTGCCTCTTGACACAGGTTAAGATGTGGAATTTCTGCATATAATTCTTAAGGCTTCACAAGTTCCAGGCATTCAGAGTTGCCTGGCAGACTGACTAAGCAGATTTCTCAGTCTAGATCATGAGTGGTCTATCAAGCTGAGAAAGTTAAGGTCTTTTTTGAATGGGGTGGAATTTCTATGGTGAATCTGTTTGCAAAAGAGCAGTACAGGAAATGCCTCCACTTCTGTTGAGTGGTCCAAAGTCAGGCTCCCATCTCAGATGCTTACCTGTTTCCATGGAATAATCTTTTCTATGCTTACCCATGGATACCTCTTATACCACTCTGGGAATTAAAACTCAAACAGGACTGAGGCAGGAGGATCCTCAGAGCCCCAGCCTGGGAGAAACAATCCTGTTACTTGAGTGTGCACCAAGGTTCCGTTACTTCTGCTGCTACTTGGGGATTTGATCACCCAGAATCATGATTAGGTGTTGCATCTGAACCTCCAAGTGCTTTAGTTCATGACTGGTTTCTCTCTGGCTAATCCCAGAAGAGGCGCACTGTTCAGCAGCAGTCCAGAATATTTCTGCACAACAGTAGAAAACCTTCCGCAAGAGCCACTTAAGTTAGTAAGTGGAAGTGTCTCTATCTGGGTGGCTTGCCACAATGTGTCCTACAGTCCAGAAAATTTTGGACTAAGTCTGGCAGTCAGTTCAGTCAAGGTGCATTTGGCTTCAGTTTCTGCATTTCACCCTTGCATTGCTGGAAGGACTGTTTCCACTGATTCCCATGGCAACCAGATTCCAGTTTAGGCCTCACCCCAAGTTCATAGACAAAGTTTTGTCTGACTTCCCTCTCAGTCAATATAGCTCTGGCTTTTTAATCCAAATAGGAAACAGAGCTGAGAAGAAATCTGAAAGAGTTGTGGAGAGAATAACTCGTACTGAGTTACCCCTTTTTTTAAATGGGTTACCAGCCACATTTCCCTGTCTTGTGCTGCTAAATATCTAACTGCTCCTGAAAAATTCAACACATTGATCTAGAGCATATTCAGCATTTATTGCATTTATGGGAAATGTTCCTATTGACACTTACAGGATAGCAACCTGGTCCTCTGTGTGTACCTTTGCTAGACATTTATGTAATTATGACTGCATCAAAGGTCAATGTGAATGTAGGGAAAGTGGCCCTATAGTAATAGTTCAGATGAGGCTAGGAGCCCCAGCTACATCAAAAACCTCTTGGAGTCCCTTACAGTAGAATGGACATCTGCAATTACTTGAAGAAAGTTACCTTCTCAAAGAAAAAAACTTACTAGATGTTATATGCCCATTCCACAGCTCACCCTTTGACACTTTCGAGTGTCTAGAACCGTAAGTCACTTGGTTCCTGCTCTGCCTCAGAGCAATTTGCCGATGCTAAATTGCTTCTGATTGGCTATGTGAAACTCCAGTCATAGCCAGCCAAACAAACTTTTCAGGACTCTGCCAGCCTTTACATGGCTTGCAAATAACACTTGGAGCACTGCATTCTCCCCCCTCCTCCACCCCTGTTGAAGAGTTGTCCTACAATATACATCTCATCACTGCACACACCCAAATTTTCATGTCTGCTGTTTCCAAAGAGATGGTATACATACCAGCTGGGAAGCTCAGCTGAGGATTCACATTACTTTAATATATTGCGCTGAGACAAACTTGTAGTAAAACAAGAATAAGTTTATTAATAAAGAACAGATTCAAGTGATACTGAGCAAGGATAATAGAAACAGAAAATGGTTACAAATAATACAAGTACAACATGCTTTCTAGTGATAAAATTTTACAGGCTACAATCCTAGTCTGAATCAGCTTCTCACCAAAAGCCTCCTCAGTGTCACATGCCCTCAGACAGGATTCAGTTTTCATAGATACAAAAAGCGCTGCTCTTTATGCTCCGAGGCTTGGTCTACACTTACCCCGGTGATTCGGCGGCAGTCAACGGGAGTTATGCAAACTATGCAGAAAACTTGCATAACTCCCGTCGACTACTGTTTCTCATCTGCGTGCTGTCTTCACTGCATTGCGCCACTTGTGAGGGTGGATTAATAGCATCAACTTCTGGTTCGACTGAGCGGGTCTTCACTGACTGCTCAGTCGATCCAGGTAAGTTGATCTGACGGCGGCGACTTTGCTGCTGTCAATGTAGACATAGCCTCAGTGATAATCAATCTCTTTTCTTCATCCTCTTATAGTCCAGGAAACCTTTGAAATGTATTCTTTTGAAATATACCACCAGATAAAGTTTTCCCTTGCTGTTTGTTCTTTGGGATGCAGATGCCATATTGTCTACGCTGTTCTCATTATCCTTCTGTTGACTCAATATGCAAATATAATTCTCATTCAATGGCTAACCCTGTTTCATTTGCATTCAAGACTTGGACAGAAGGGCAAGTCAATATTTCTTTGCCTGGGAAACCCTTATTAACGCTGTCTGGTTCACACACTTTTAGTATACAAATACTACTTACTTATACATGCATCTCAGTGATCATGACCTGCATGATAGCTTTTTGTTTTATCTTGCATGACATTGCCATTCACAAGCTAGTGAGAATCCTCTGTTAGTGTGCATTTTGGGGCTCTTAGGGTCACACCCTTCACCACTGCATTGTAGTTTCACTGAAATTCAGTGTGAAGGAATTGAAGAAGGGATGGGGTGGCTCCACCTTTTATACACTCAGTTCCAGACACTGAGGAATTCCTGTTTCTACTTTGGTTTCATGAGTTCCTCCTTCCTCACTTGGTGGTTCTTTGAGTAGGTGCAAAATTAGTTTAAAAAACTTACTATCTCTAATCTCAAACACCTGCCCTTGCTTGTGCCTTTTGACTTTCCCACAATCTCTCAAAACCACTGCTACCCAAGTTTTCCTTCTCCTTTGTTCTTGTTGCTGTTCCTGACCTTTTCTACCTTTGCTTACTATATTGTAATCGTTATGCTTTTTTCTAGTAAATAGTTAACATCTTTTTCACCTGTAAGGCAGACCTTGCGTATCTGTTTATTTAAAGCCTAATAACTTTCTACCCATTTTAATCTTTCTTCCTGAAGTTTGCTCAGTCTCCGTTAATCATATAGTCCTAGACCAGGTGCAAGCTGGATTTTGATCTTCCTATAGCCCGGTAGGCTCTTGCATAGTTAACATTTTTGAAGCTGGCAGCTCCTCTTCTTCATTCTCGCTGACATCTGTTGACACTAGAGCACAGAATCCTTTTGGACTGTTCCATTATGCAGATTTCTTTGGCTTTCCTGTCAGTTTTACTCTTATTTCATCACTTGTCTGACTCCTGTGCACTAAGACCCCTCCCCCCCATGAGGTTCAGTTATTTGGCTCTTCTGTGTTCTTGGTTACTCTTGGCACATAACCTCAGATAATGTATTGTTATGTAGATGCATCTAATTGATTCAAGGACTCCTTGATGCCAACTAGCAGAGAGCACAGGAGTACATAGGGGTTCATAGATTACCTGGGTTGCCCAAAAGGGATTATGTAAGATCTCTGCTGAAAGCTCATTATGCTGGTCATCATAATTACAAGATAACATCACATATCTTGTGTCTTTATGTATTTATACTGAAATTATATTCTCTAGGCCTTATAGTTAAAGGCAGGCTACTTTTGAGTGACTTATCTTCAGACAAACTTCTCTAGGCAGGAGACTCCTCTCCCTGGGGGAACATTATGTAGCAGAGGTCTCAAAATAAGTCTATTAGCATATCAAGTCAAATGTTAATGAAGAGTTTGTGGAGACTTCGGAAGAAAATTACCAGGAAGAGGTAAGCAGAGAGGAGGGGTGGGGAGGACTCGGTTTTGCAGGTGAAGATCAAAAGGTCTAGTGTGGTATATTCAGGGTGCAGATTCACCCCCAGGTATCCTTCAGTCTGAGGGTAAGCTGCTAGCGGGCTTGATTTTATGAAAGGGGATCTTGGCTAACCTAGCTGAAAATACTGGGGAAAGGCCTTGGGGTAATCAATGCTGTAGGAAGTAGGAATGTCTTGCGAGTTAGTTTAAACTCAGGACTTTAAACTTATCAAGCTGGTGTGTACTATTTCTTTGGGAGTAGTGAATCTGTGAGTGTGTTCAGTGACACAGGACCTGGGCAGTTCAGAGGGATGTCCAATGATTGGTATGCCTGTTAATCTGTACAGAGTGAGGCCGACGGAGGCCTGAAAGGTAGTGTTTATGCTGCCAGAGGCTGGTGGAGTCAGGGAGCTGATCCACAGCAGGCACAGACGAGACTTCATTATGACGTGCCTCACAACCTTGTGTACCCCTGTGAAGCATCATACAAATGCCACACGTTTGACAAGGGTGTGTCTATACTGATGGCGGCAAAGTCGCTGCCATCAGATCGACTTACCTGGATCAATTGAGCAGTCATTGTAGACCTGCTCAATCGATCAGGAAGTAGACACTGGTAATCCAACTCAAGTGGTGTAGCGCTGCGTCAATGGGAAGACCGTTACCGTCAGCACAGTGCAGTGAAGGCGGTGCACAGAAATCGACGGGAGTTACTCTGAATAGCTTGCGTAACTCCTGTCGACTGCTGCCGAATTTCCAGGTAAGTGTAGACCAGGGCCAAGAAGCTTTCTCAGCTTCATCTAAACTAGGGAGAGACTCACTCTTGAGTGCTCCTTTTGACTGTACAATCCCCAGCTCCTCCTTGGAACTCATTTGCCTCCTGTCCATTACCACTGACTCTGAGCTTTCCTTATGACAACTTGCCTCTTGCCACTTCCACAGTGTTGGCTGTGTATGGTATTGCCGTAGGCCCAACTCTTCTGAAACCCTTTTTCATACTTGTCTGCCTCTTGCCTTGAAGTCTGTCCTCTACTCTAGTTTTTGTCAAATTCTGCTGTCTCCTTTCTGAGACAAAAAATCAATCTAATACACATCTTCATACCCTGTTGGAACGTTCCTTCATGATCCTGTTAACATTTGTCTTGACTTCTAAAAACTTCAGCCTAATATACCTGGTCTCTTCTCTTTGCTAGTTTTTTCTTGTCCATTACTTACCTTCACTTCTCACTCAATCTTATCACTACTAGACTTGCAGAGAGATTGTCACCTGCTACAGTATCTAAAACATCCTAATAAATTACATTGTTTTGAATACCATCTGAAAATATCTTTTACCTAGATGTAATTTCTCTGACTCAGTAATAGATTACAATTTGGTGCAATTTGTGGTAACTTGTCTAAAATGCTATACAAAAAGTTTTGCCTTTGGGTTGGGTTAAACATTTCAGTTTAAATATAAAGAAGCATCCAAGGACACGTCTTCAGACTACCACGTGAACATTTTTAACCGCCAACTTGCGCATCACCACATTATATTTTTTTACTCTTCAGATAAACATATAAAGGAACTGTTATCCAAACTCTTAAACTCCGGATATTTTGAAAACATTCCTGTGCCTCGCAACATACAAGTAAAAAAGGAATTTGAAGAGGAAGTAATGAGAAAATCTGAAAGAACAAGACAGTTGCCAAAAGGAGAGTCTGTCAAAGAACCAGGTTGAGTATATATTTCTAGGTGTAATTCCTGATTCTTAAGATAAACTTCTCAAAGAATTGAGCATTCAGAGGTCTCAAATAGCTTGGTTTTATGAACTTAATCATACTGCAAGCATGCAGAAGCTTAAACCAGTGATTTTTTTCTAGACAATGCTACAACTAATTCCACTGGACGATAGTAACTAAAATAAACCCTACAAAACTTGCAACAGTATGTTGGTTTGAAGACCATATAACACAAGTAAAGAAATGGTTTTACTGTTACTAGTATTGCCTTGGATCAAAAATTCAGTTTAATCTATTTTTAACATCTAGCATATGCTGTCTGTGCATTTGGCTACTTCGTTGAAGCTGTGGAAAATGCCTGTTGTAGTAAATGTCACTTGAGTGCACTACGTCAGTGCTTGGGTTTAGATATTGCAAGGGAATGTTTTTTTCCGAATCTTCAACTTGCACTTCTGTTTCAGATTTTTACAAAACCGAAGTTTGGCACAATCTAAACTTCAAGTCACTTCACATAGAACATAAATTATGAATGTCTTAAATCCTCCAGATCAGCAATTGATATTACTTTTAACTAATACATTGTCATATCAGTGGGTTTCTTAAAAGGGACTTTGTTGGGGTACTGAAATGTTTCATGCTTATCTTATTAATTATCTGAAGCAAATTAATATAATCGTTCTTCCTAGAACCCCTTATGAAGCTCATGCAGTCTGAGATACAGCCACAGGAGGTAAGATACTGAATTATTTTAACTATTTGATAGAATACATTTAATAATGTGGGTGGTAAGTTAATTCTGTTATTATAGAAGTCTTGAAACTAAGTGTACAAAAATTGTGAAAGGCTAGTAAGAAGCAGTTTTTGGTAAACTGCTTCTTGTCCTGCAAAAGTTTAGCCAAGATCTTAGAACAGAGAACCAAACAATGGTCTAGATGTGCTGCCTCCAAAGTAGAAAAATAAAAAACTTAAAGCTCTTTTAGTCTTAATCCAAAGGAACATTAATATTCAAGGAATATATAGGGGTAGAATGTAACAAGTGTCTTTGCTAGGGTTTGGAACTGGGCAGGAATGGCTTAATACTTTTGTTGACCTTCTGGAGCATTTTCATAAATTCAGTGGAAAAAACCACAGCATCGGATTGTGCAGGTTCAGATACATATATCTTTATTCCTGTTTCCAAAAGATGGATTCTCTAGTACTGCTGCATCAGACAATGCACAACTACAAATAAAGCAGTTCTCTAAAGTTATGCTCATAACTTCTATGCTATCTAGATTTAACACTATGGCAGAGTTAAGGATGGTGTTCTGGCTTTGTCAAACTAAAGTAGGGTTCTGTAGATAATGGCTTGGCTATATTGTTAATTTGCTTCAGAGTTTGGCTTAACAGGCCGTAGATCACAAATGTCCTTAAATCTGCTTCAGAACTACTAGGCTACTTGTATATTTTAGTGGGCAACATCATAAAGTAGAAACTTTTTTGATACTTAATCCTGAAAAGGGGACCTTTCTAGCCATTTAAATCAAGCAACTGGAAATATCAAAGCTTATACAGTCTTGTATCCCAACCCCCCAAACATCCCACTAAAGGAAGTACAGCAAATATAGCAGATTTTTTTTATAGTATACTAAAACTGTCTTCTAGACTTTGCCCAGGCAGCTTAGACTTTCAATTCTGTGCTGTAGCTGGTTAGGTAGGCAGAACAGTCATAGGTAGACATATCTTTGTCACTTCCAGATTTTTACTCTCCTGTAGGCCTACAGTAGCATAGATACTGTAAACTGGAAGTAGCCTGCAGAGATTGTTGAACTTCCTGGTTCTATGAGCAGGAAGGCACTGAGACTAGTTCTGGTGATTGAAATATATTGTCGCTATGATCTGAACTTCCAGTAAAGAGGAAGAGCTAGTTTATCATGAATTTTCATGAGGTCAGTGTGACATTCCCCTCTGCAATCTGGACTGGTGCATAGCTGTCACCACAGTCCCTCACTTCTGGGGCCCATCTTGCACTTGCTCTGCTTTGTGAACACCGTGGCCGCGCCCGCGCTGCCCCCCCCCCCCCCCCCCCCCCCCCACTCCTGGGTCAGCCCATGCACAGCCTGCTTCAAGCAAGCAGTTTTTAATTTAGTGAGTGCTTCTGGGCAGCCACTCATGGGATTATGCAATAGAATGACCCCAGCAAACACCCCTGTCCCAGATGCAACCCTAGGAACTTCCATCTTGCAATGTTCAGTACTGTCCACTGAACCTTGCAAGCACATAATAGTTCATCATTTTATCAAAGAAATTGATATGCACCAGTTTTGTCACTTTAAATGAAATCTCTCCATACACCTAAGCCACATGCACTGCATTAGATAAAACAAAGTACAGAAAGATTAAATAAGACAGGAATATAAATCCAATTTGATCAGGATGAAATAAAAACAAATTGCATTCTAAACTAAGCTTAATACTTTCAGTAACCTTACAAAGTTAGATAATGCTCACCATAGGCTGGCTGATTCCTTCAGCCAGGTCCTCCCCCTGTGGACAGTCTTTCAATTGCTTGATGTTTTGTAGATGGAAGAGAGCAAAATGTCTCCTCTTTTAACGTGCTCCTTCACCACCCCCTGGGGTCAAGTGACAGACTTGGCAGGGCTTCCTTTCCTTGAGTTAGATGAGTCTCATTATCAATGCTTAGGCAGGCTAGTCCATTGTTCCTGGAAGAGCTGGGTTGTTTTATGCATGCCTTAATGAGGCGTGAACTACTTCACTGCTTTTGGAGGGTTTCACTTTGATCTGTCTCGAGCCATAACGCACACATTTGGGAATATTACATAGCAGAGCTTCATAACAATACATATGACATTGCTACAAACATACTACTATAACAGTAATGTTCAGTTTTTGGAATGCCCATGACATACACCTTGACATATTTTCCATTAAGAAACACACAATCACAGCATAAGGATATACATGGGGTGCCGTATGTCAGTCAGATAAGCCAAAAGAGATCCTTAATTTTCTTACTCTTTAATGGAAGAAATAGTGTTTGTACTAGAACATCAAAGTGTTCTAGGTGCTATACAGAATGAGGTCAATACCCTGCAGAAATGACAACTGAATTTTAGACATGGCATGGTTGTGGTTAACAAATAAAGAAGCCATTGAGTGAGGAAAGACCAGGATAAGAGTAGTAAGATTATGTTTACTCCAATTTGGGCATGTTTCTAGATGTTTGTGTTCAATTCTGTTTCATTGTGATACTCCTCTGTAACATGATGGAAAAAGTTCACAATTCAATTCAGTGTCCACAGTATTATAGGATAAACAATGTCTCTTTAGGCATAGAAATAAAGCCATTCTTAAACTGACTCCTGTATTTTGGTGAGGTCACTTACTTACATACAGAGTTTTTCCCCCTAACTTACAAACTGAGCTAAACTGTGGTAGCAATATTTTCTTGGGAGCCACTAAACTTCTTTGGTCTCTGTAGTTTCTCAACAGACACTATTTGCCTGAAGCAGAATGCTCGATCAAGAACCCAGAAGAATGCAAACCTTGGGAAGCAGAGTTCACTAGAAAACAAGAACCTCCCAAATCCTGGGAAATGCTTGTTGATCTAGAACAGGAACAGAAGAAGCAGAAGCAGGAATCTCTAAAGCCTTGGGAGTCTTGCATTAGGCAGCAGGAACAGAAGAAGCAGGAATCTCCAAAGCTCTGGGAAGCTCATCTTAGGGAAGAGGCGGTACAGAAGCAGGAATCTTCAAAGCCTTGGGAAATTAGTGTTAGGGAGGAAAAGCCGAAAAAGCAGGAGACTGCAAAACCTTGGGTAACGCATATTAGGGAGGAGCAGGATTCCCCAAAACCTTGGGCAACAAGAGTTCAGGAAGAGCAGAATCAAAAGAAGCAAGAATCGCCTAGACCTTGGGCAACAAGAGTTGGGGAAGAGCAGAATCAAAGGAAGCAGGAATCTCCAAGACCTTGGGTAACCCAAACTAGGGAGGAGGCAGAACAAAAGAAGCAGGAACCTCCGAAGTCCTGGGACACGCGTGTTAGGGAGGAGGCAGAACAAAAGAAGCAGGAACCTGTGAAGTCCTGGGACACCCGTGTTAGGGAGGAGGCAGAACAAAAGAAGCAGGAACCTCCGAAGTCCTGGGACACGCGAGTTAGGGAGGAGGCAGAACAAAAGAAGCAGGAACCTGTGAAGTCCTGGGACACGCGTGTTAGGGAGGAGGCAGAACAAAAGAAGCAGGAACCTCCGAAGTCCTGGGACACGCGTGTTAGGGAGGAGGCAGAACAAAAGAAGCAGGAACCTCCGAAGTCCTGGGACACGCGTGTTAGGGAGGAGGCAGAACAAAAGAAGCAGGAACCTGTGAAGTCCTGGGACACCCGTGTTAGGGAGGAGGCAGAACAAAAGAAGCAGGAACCTCCGTAGTCCTGGGACACGCGTGTTAGGGAGGAGGCAGAACAAAAGAAGCAGAAGTCCTGGGACACGCGTGTTAGGGAGGAGGCAGAACAAAAGAAGCAGGAACCTGAAGTCCTGGGACACGCGTGTTAGGGAGGAGGCAGAACAAAAGAAGCAGGAACCTGTGAAGTCCTGGGACACCCGTGTTAGGGAGGAGGCAGAACAAAAGAAGCAGGAACCTCCGAAGTCCTGGGACACGCGTGTTAGGGAGGAGGCAGAAAAAAAGAAGCAGGAACCTCCAAAAGCTTGGGAAATATCTAACCGACAGCAGACTGCATCGTCGCAGCAGTTACAGAATACTCCAAAGTCCTGGGGAGCTGCTAGTCTTGGGCCAAAGGAGCAGATTGGGCCCAAGAAGTTTGATGTGGAACCCAAAGATGTGAGTTGGCAGATGTAGTATTCACTGTTCTTAAGCTTATTATAAGGTTAGTATTTCAGACTAAAGCAATACAGTAGTCAGAGGATTTGTAAGAGTTGCACTGTGGATTTCTGTACTCCGATTTCCATGTCACTCCTGGTTGGGGTAAGTCAGATTTAAAGTGACAGTATTGCAAAACTCTGTATCTGGAAAGCAAAATGCCCTCCTTACTACTTGTATCAACCCCAGTAATACTGCAATTGGGCCTCAAATGAAATTTTTTTGCATGAGGCAGAATAGAATTAATTTAGCTCTTCTGCAGCTGATAGGTCCGTAAATATCCACTTCAGTTAACGTAAGCAGGTGTGACTCACTCAGACCAGGATCAAATACCTTTAGTAAAGGACTATGTACAAATAGCACTTAAGTAATAAATTTAGGCATTTAACTAAAATAGCATTTAAATCTATGAATATTTTTATTTGATCTAGAAGTTAACCAGCTAAACTGATCCTTTAGCTTATGCATTACTGGAAATGCATACTTAACCACTGTTATGGAATGTTTTGGAAACTCTTAAAGTGGTTTGGTTTAGTAATATAGAAAATGCAAGGTATTGCAGAATCCAACAATATGCCAGTTTAATTTTACGTTTCTTCTCACTCTTCCACAACTGTGTACACAAGTAGCTAATTTTAACAGCATGGATAAATTGATCTATGGTAAATAGATCAGTATCTGGAGATGCATGCTTCCAAAGTGATAGGTAGGCTTGATCTAAAGTTTAGCAAGACAATAGATGGGAAATCAAGAGCCACTGAAGTGGCTTTTCACAGATATTGTTCAACTCTACTTTTTTTTAAAGCTACCATGTTTCAATAAATGACTAGATTAGATGGACAGTATCAATGTAAGGTGGCACATTATTGAAAAGTGGATATTCTTGTATCTAGAGACGGGACCGCAGACAGAAGCATGAATCTGAAGTGAAACAAGTGGGTAACGTAAAACAGTGGGTGATTTTAAAAAAAGGGAGTAAGGTTATTTAGCAAAGCTTGTACATGTATAGTTGGTCTTTGTAAATACTTCACTCTAGTATATTCTAAATTTGCATGCTTCCACTGATTATTGCTAGTGTGGGAGGGGAAAGTTGGCTTTTTAATGACATGCTAGTAAACTTTCTAAACTTAATGTCTCTAGTCTTCATAGCTGTGTGCATAACTTGACATTGTACTAAAAATTAGGTTTACTAGAGCAACGTAGCCACTATAAAGTACTCAATGTTCTTAGCATTTTAAGATGTGTTTCAACTTCTAGTGTCTGTTTAGTTTCTAAAGCTTATGTTTGAGGTGCTTCCTAATGAGATGGCCTCTTATTTTATATAGGATGAAAAAACAGATGGATTAAGTGGTGGCTATAGCTTTGATGCTGTAAGAAAAAAGGAGGTTCTGCAATCAGCTGGAGAGAATTTTAAACTACCTAGGAGTCTTCAAAGCAGTGTACAGGTGGGCTAGTCAGTCAGATCAAACTAAAATGATACTCTTGGAGAGACTCAAGCATGCACTATCACTTGGATGTATAGGTGCACCTACTACTATGTACTGACTGCTCTTGCAGTAGTACTGCAGCATCACGCCATCAAATCTAAAAACATGTTTAGAAAAGGCATCATGCAGTATGTGAGATGCTAAATAGTGCGGTACCTTCAAAGTAGTCTAGTTTGTAGATGTCCTCATCTCTTCTAGTTTGAAGTGCTGGGGGATCACAAGCAGTGAATATTCTGGGTTATCTTTCAGACCATGTGAATTGTCATCTACTTGGTATGCATAACTGTGCTGTATGATCATGCATTCAAATATTTTTAAATGTGTGCAGTTATGTGCAATATCAAATATACTATTCCACTGTGAGTGTAGTTTTTATAGATCTGTAAGTCAAGACTGAAATAGTGGATGGTACACTTTCTTGTGCTATGAATTATGTATGACCTGGCATAGATGCTCTAACAGTTGAAGAAATATATTAAACTAACACAACTTTAGTTGCATGTAGCTTCATCTTTGAAGTCTTTTTCATAGAATGGAGGAAGTCCATATGAAATGCCAGGTGGCTTTAACCAGACTTAGTTTGGTCACAGCTTTGACTGCAGGAAAACTCTTGTGCCATACATTCTTTTGTACTAGAACATCCTAGTTCTGTAAAACTTGAACTAAAATAGCTTACCCTCTCAGTGGGCAAAAACTTGTTACTATAGACTAGCATCCTGATTTCAAAAGTGCTGAGCAACTGCAGCTCTAAATCACTTCAACTTCACTGCTCAGTGCTTTTGAAAAGCAGGCCCAAAGTCTTGTGGTTGTTCTTAAACTTGAATGTTACAGGAACTTGACTTCCAGCATTACACTAACACTGAAGTTACTGTAAATAAGATTGAACAAACATCTGAAAATAGATAATACAATGAAATCCCTTGGTAGTATACTATGTGCACACACTACTTTGTAGGCTTGACATAGATTCACTTAAATCCATCAAAGCAACACTGTTATCTGAGAGCTTTTGTTGGCAGGGAGTTTAAGGGTATGTCTATACTGACGGCGGCAAAGTCACCGTGGTCAATCAATCCATCTGGATCGATGGAGTGGTCAGTGAAGACCCGCTCAATCGATCCAGAAGTCGATGCTGTTAAACCACCCCCTCAAGTGGCATAGCGGTTCCCATTGGCACAGTGCACAGGGAAGGGAAGCACAGCAGTCGACAGGAGTTACGCAAGCTACTGTGTAGCTTGCGTAATTCCCGTCGACTGCCGCCGAATCGCCAGGTCAGTGCAGACCAGGGCTAAAGGCTATAAAGAACTACTCATTTTATTAAAAAGAACTGAAATTATGGAGTTGAGGTTGTTATATCAAGAGTGGAAGGGAAGAGTCTCACCCTTGCTAATGTGGTGGGTATATAAAATTATTACCTTCTGGAGCTGTATGTTGAAGAGAAGAAAAGGTAACTTTAATTCTGAAGTCCTCCATTCACTTTTGGGCTCTCTTGTACGCTGCAGTTATGCTTAGATTTTTGCATCTGATATGTAAAAGCTTGGAAAGCCCTCTTTAGCCAAGTCTGTACAACATAAATAAGCAGAAAATAGTCCTTTTTGAAAGTGTTTGTCAGGAGTGATGGAGAAATCTATGTACACAGATGGATAAGAGGGGATGATTGAGTAGAGCTGCAGGTGAACAAAAGTGGATGGAAGTAATATCTAGAGAGGGTGGGGAGGGAGAAGTGAGTGTTTTTAAAAAAAAAAAAAAAAAAAAAAAAAAACCCCAAAAATTCCCTAAGCTGTGAGAAGGTTAACAATAGTCTTGGTTGGACTCCACACAGGAATGACTCCATGCCCCAACCCTGTGCTCCACTAATACAAATGCTAGCTGAGAAGCCAACACATACATAGAGCTGCTGAGTGAGACCATCCCATCTGGTTCCAGAGTCAGAATCCCTCCCTATTATGTTGCCATTGCACTACAGAAGTCACAGTAATGCTCACTTGATTGAAGATGAGCAAACTAAAGTTTTTTGTTCCTGCATAACTTGAACTGAAATTGATCTACATATAAGTGTACCATATGTTTAATTGGCATAATACATTTATAAAACTGAAGTAATGTGGCTGCTCTTCTTCACCTCTTGAAGGTGCAGCTGTTTAACTACACAAACTAAAGAGAGGAAAAAGTGCCTTTGGAATCTCATGGAAGAATATAGCATGATTCACTTTCACTGTTCCCCACTTACATGACTTCTGTCCTTTTTCTAACTCTTCCCCTTGTGAGATTACCAGGGCAATAAAATAAACATGCAGAACTCCACAAGAACACACTCTAAACCAGAGTTGGCATTCATGTATGAAACATGTAACGGGACTGCTTGCAGAAGGTACAGAGTAACATTAAAATAAAACTGCGAAGCTTTGGACATTTAGTCAAACTTTATGGTGGTCATTACTAATGACTTGCATGCCTGTAGACTCTCCAGTAGTCCTCCATTTGTCACCTGATATCTTCCATCCAGTGTAATTGGAAGCAGGCCTACTTTCTTTTTGTCATATTTTCCATCAAACACATCTTTCAGTAGGTCTACTAGGTCATCCAGTCACTCAGTGCTAATACAGGATTGTTTCCTCGTGTACTGTTTAGTTTTAAAAGCTCCCAAACGAACGGGTTCTGCTATTTAAGCAATCTGTTCTTTCAACTGAAATGTTCCCCTTTCCAATTCTTGGAATGATTCCCATTGTGGGGGAACAACCTCTCTATGGATCTGGGAACAAGCCAGAATGGATTCTGTGGATTGGTTTGAGTATATGACAAAGCTAAAAGACCAACTAAAGTCTGAAATGATCTATAAAAAGCTGCATTCAAAATCCCTTTTCTTGAGGTCTGGGGTGTATATGTATTTCATGCCCAACTCCAGCAAACTTGTGCTAATGCAACATTTTTGTAGGAAATGCCACACTTGAAGCTTCAGACTGTAAAGAGCAAGTTTTTGAGATCTTAGTGCCAAGCAACCTTGCTTGTAGCTTTACCTACTATAGCTGCTGATTCTTTAAAAAAATCATGCAATGCCACCTCCCAAAATGGGCATGTACTCAATGCTGCCTTACCCATGACTCTGATTAGCTATAGGAGGGAGGTATACTTCTGAATTTTTGAGAATTGTGCAGCTTAGTTTTAAAAACACAATTATGTTGGCAATTAAACCTAAACTTGGATAGGAAGGTGTTTAGCTGGAGCTAGTATTAGAAGCTGAGTGTTACTGGTTTGGCTGAATAAATGCACCTAATTTTGTCTTGAACAAAGTATTGCGTAGGTGAAGAAACATGAAGTGAATTAATGCCATGAGCTTAATCCGGTGACTACAATAAACTGATTTCTGAAGTGAACGAAGTGTGACAACTTATACATCCAGTTTCATTCAGGAAATGCCAATAACACCAGTTTAGCACTTCCTATTCTGTGGTATTTGATTCTTAAACATCTGCTCTTGTGAAGACACTTGTCAGGCTACTTACTACAGGCTTTTCTTCTGCATCAGTTTTATATCCTCTCTCATCCTAATGTTAGGTGCCTAAACCTGGACATCAGTCAGCTGCAGAATTTTGCTCTACTTCTACTCTTCCAAAGGATCCTATACTAAGGAGGGAAAAACTGCAGGATCTGATGACTCAGATACAAGGGACTTACAACTTCATGCAGGTATGTGTACAGGGCTCAGGTCCCCATTGTGCCAGTGGTAATGCTGTAGGAAATTTGTAACTTATTTTATTACTAGAGTGGAGCTAGCTAGTATTGACTAAATTAATGAAAGTTTAGCAGATTACTAGAATATTTTACTTCTATGATCTTTTTTGATCTGAACAATCCTAATTTTTCCTATTTTATGAATTTGGTAATCTTTCTAAGGAATCCATCCTGGATGTTGATAAAGCTTCAAGTCTAATTGGTTCATCACAACCACCTTCAGTAACTCCATCAGGTAGTCCTGTAGGTAGGTAAACTCTTAAACAGAGTCTGAGTTCTTGAAGTTGGATGGCGCAATGTTTCACTTGCACGGTGCATCACCAATAGCTGTAATGGACAATTTCCTCAGTCGAATCTGACCATCTCATTCATAATGTCTAAATCTAATCCATAACATTTGATTAAATAGCTAACAGACTTTTAGTCACTTCCACAACCGTGTAGCTTGATACAGCAGCACTTAAATTTGTGACAGTTGTCCTGCAACCTGACACATGGTCAAGTTCTTATGGCCTAGCACTTTGACCTTTCATCTAGGATTCAGTCCTTCAGATTGTACTTCTGTACCTATCAACATATACAGTTTTATAATATAACTGTAACAAACTATGGAACCCATATACACAACTGTTGCTCTAGAGGCAATAGGTAATACTGGACTGTCACTAGTTATGTTGGTGCAGGCCTTTGTAAGGATCTATTAAGGTTTTAAAACAGTCCTGTTGCTATTCAAATGTATGAAGAAATTGTTACAAAACAGGGAAAAGTCAATAATGGCTATTGTGGAATGAAAGAAAATCTAAATGTTCTTTCATCTACCGCTGTTCAAATTGAGTAAATTTTTTTGAATCATTCGTTGTCTTAAGTCTTTCTGTTGCTGAAGACTGCTCTGAATGATCTCTAACTTCACAAAATTAATCTACACTTCCTAAATGTGAGTGACTAAGTTTAGGTATTTTATTCAGCTTTCTAATATGCTTACTGTGTGATGTGTAGTAAGGGCTGTGCAGCTATGCGAACTTAAGATTTTTTTAAAAAAAATCTCATCTTTGAATTTATGCTGAAAAGCTGTAGTTTAACTTTAAGGCAGATGTATGTTGCTTGACTAATCCTTATTCTTACTTTTACAAAGCTTCTAAAGAACAAAAACTGTCGAGTCAGAATGATTTTCTTCAACAGCCACCACAGGTAAACTTAAAATAAGAGTACTGCTCTAAAGAAATAGATGACTGATTTTTAATATATGTATTGTGCCTACAGAAATAACTAAAGAATTGTATATGGAAAACATGCCAAAATACTGCTATTGTGAAACAGACCAAATAAAATTAGTAAGCTTATTTTTATAAGCTCTTCAAAGCTAACTCCCACCAGATATATAGCTCACATATTTCAGGCTTTATATTGAAAAAAGCTTTGTATGCCGTCTTAAGTTCAGCGTAATAGAAGACAAGTGAAAATAACATTTTTATAAGCTGCTTCACAGTATAGAAGATGTATTTGGATTTAGCCTTCAATTGCTAGCACAACCACTAGAGTAGTATCTCTTATTGGACCAACTTCTGTTTGTGGAAGAGACAAGCTTTTGAGCTCCACGGAACTCTTCAGTTCTGGAAAGAGTAACCAGAGTGCCACAGCTAAATATGAGGCAGAACATAGTTAAACATAAAGGGTTATAAAAGTTGCAAGAAACCACTTAAAATGAAGTGAGTATTTAACACCTGCAATCACAGGGCCAAGGAATGTTAGTAGCTTATGAATTGTAATGAGCCATGGAACCAGTGTCTGAGACCGTGACTTAGTTCCTGGCAGAGTTAGGAATTTAAGTTCACAACACCTTCAGGAGATGAGCCTGGGTAGTTTTCCCTATGAAGATGAGGACTGATAAGTCAGATATGGAGTGATCACTTTGACAAGTGTTGACCCACATGTGATAGGGTGTTCTTGTCTTGTCACTTTTCTGGGTGAGTTCATGTGTGTGTAGTGATTGTCTGTCTGGTTTCACCCACATAGTTGTTGAGGCATTTGATGGGCTGGATGAGATACATAGAGGTACCTGTTGTGAATAGAAATGTGTAGGGCCTGCATTAATCTAGGCAATATACAAAAATCAAGACAATTGTTTTGCATTGCCTACCTTAAATTTGTAATAGCCAGGAGATGCAATTGACCTTGACCTGTCAGTGTGCCTGTTGCAATATTTTCTGAAGAGTATACAAGCATTATTCTCCAGTAACTGTATAAGGAAGTAATTTTTGTTTCACTCATTGTCATTTCAGACCACTAGCACTTAAGTTTTTTAAATAAAACTGTTCAAGAGGCTCAGCTAATATATTTAAAAGCAAATCTAAAAGCAACTTGTAAAAAAAAAAAAAAAAAAAAAAAAAAAAAAAGGATCAATTTTCAAAAATAATACTGGATGGCAAGCATCATGCTTAGAGCAATATCTAGATGTAAGGAATCCTATATAATGGCCTATAGGCAGACATAACTTAATAAAATTCCAAACATTAGCATAAAACCAGAGCTCATTTCTAAAGTAAGTGTCCACTGCCAGAAGGCTTTTCAGAACTACTAGGTTTGAGCACTGTTACCTCCCATCAACTTTATCTGAAGTAATTTCTCTTCCTACCAGGCTGCTGCTTCTCCCATGACCTTGCATGGCTCAAATACTTCCTTAGCATCTGCTGATCACACTCTTTCTGGTTCTGAAACTGATGATCTTATGACACCACAGGTAAAATATCAAGGCCACATTGACACTTCCCACTTGTGAGCCGTCATTATGTTCCATTTGATAACTATGTCCTTGCAGAAAGCATTTGGTGGGGTCTTATTTAGAGCCATTCATTCCTCTCAACTGTTTAGAGGTACTGCTGTTGAGTAAACAAGACTGCTTTCCCTCCTTATGTATTATGTCCTGATTCCAGGAACCAAACAAGTCTCCATATAGAAATGCAGAATTTCTAAGCTATTACACTGTCTGTTTTAAGGGAGTTTAGCATAACACTAACACACATACTATTGTGCAAATGTGTTAAGTGCTTGCTTGTATTGATTCTATTCTAGGTGTGTGCGTGCTCATGTGCACAGTCACTGGAATTTTTTTCCTTGTTGGGCCAGCCAGCTATGGGTTCTCCATCCAGGGCACTGAGCCTGCTGAGGAGCCACCCTTGATTCCGGGGAGCAGACGGGGGCCCTGCCAGCTTATGGCACCATCAATGCTGGAGGCATTTCAAGCAGCGAGAGACTTGATAGCCCTCCCCTTACCTCCCACAACTAGACTTTCCTCAGTGCCGGGAAAAAGGAAAGCACCAATATCAATAGGGAAGCCTGCGATGGGCCCCACACAGTAGTTACATCGCTCCCCTGAGCCATGCTGGAGCTTGGTATCACTGTGGCCCCAGTGTCCAGTGTGGAGAAGGTCTCCTCCTTCTTGGCACCAGTTCCCAAGATCGTACTCCCGGTCCCTGGCACCAAGGCGGCTCAGCAGCACTGATCCTGGCCTCCTTGGAACTGGTCCTCAGCACAGGTCCCAGAGCTCCAGTCTGACACCTTGCTCTCCAGCATTGCGCCACTCAGCACACCATTGGTGCTCCCCAGAACATCATGGGACCTGGGATTCCAGGCACTGGGCCTCCTTCCCACAGCATCGTACCTCAGCACCACAGGATAGCTGGATGGAGGAGATGTTAGCCCCTCCACGGTCTCTGGGAGAGGAATCCTACTCCTCAAGCAATGACAGGGAACCCATGGCCCGAACCAGCCAGTGTCAACCATCAAAGGCACAAGAGCTGCGTTCAGGCCCTTCAGTATCAGGTTGGCCCCAGGGTCAGTGGCCAGTATAATGGCCGTTTTGGAACCTGTGTGGTTCCTCATGGCACCAGGGTCCTACTCTTACTGGTCATAGGGACAACGCTCAGCGGTACCTGTGGGCCTGGAGGAGGCTCAGGATGAGGCATCAGATGTGGGCACTGAGCCTGAGGAGCAGGCAACTACATCAGGCCCCTTGCAGGAGGAGGAGATATCACCACCTCCCCCAATGCTGCCATAATATTCTTCATCCCTGGTTGAGGCAGTAACCTCAGGACCTTCAGTCCTGTTGAATGATTTTCAAACCCACCAAGAGCTCCTCAAGAAGGTGGCCTCCAATCTGGGCTTAGTCAGGGGAGCTCAAGGAAACCACGGACAGCCTCTTAGATGTGCTGGCAGTTTCAGCGCTGGCCTGGGTCATACTGCCAGTACACAAGAGTGCTCAGTGGTCATGGCCCTGTGGCAAACATCTTCTCTGCCACCAACATCCAAAAGGGCTGAAAAGAAATACTGTGTCCTGGCCAAGGGATTTGAGTATCTATTCACACACCCTCCCCTGGGATCTCTAGGGGTGGCAGCTGCTAATGAGCAGGATAGACAGTCAGATGAGCTCGATCCCATAAATAAACTCCAAAAAGTTAGATTTGTTTGGAAGGAAGATTTGACAGCCAGCCTCCAATTTAGAATAGCCAATCAGCAGGCATTGCTGGGAAGGTACAATTATAATATCTGGGACTCCCTTAAAAAATTTGGAGATGTGCTGCCACAGGAGCAGGCACAGGACTTTGCCACCATCTTGGAGGAGGGCATGGCTAGGCTGCCCTGCAGGCAGCATTGGATGTGGCTGACTTGGTGGCAAGGTCTATGGCCTTTGCCATTTCTGTGAGCAGGTGCTCATGACTGCAATCAGGTCTATCCCAGGAAGTGCAACAGTCCATTCAAGACGTTCTGTTTGGTGGTGGTGTACTCTTTTTGGATCAGACCAACTCTAGACTCCAGGAGCTAAAAGATTCAAGAACCCTGTTAGGCCTATACACGACACAGGTCTTGAGACAATAGTTTTGTCCTCCTCAGCAGCAGCAGCTTAGGTTTCAGGCTCCATGTTTCAGCCCCTAAAGGAGGACGGATAAGGACAGGGCTTCAAAAGACATCACTGCCCTGACCTACTAGTCTGCTCCCCACGTGGTGTCATCTTGGTGCTCAAGTGGGCAACACCAGTCATTTCTGAGGGTGCGTCCAAGGATGGCGTTCCAATCTTTTTCTGGGATCCATCTTCCCAGTTATTCCTGAACTGCCTTGCCCCCTTACTTCCTGCATGGGCCTGGATTACAGTGGATCATTGGGTCCTCAGCCTCTGTTCACTGGGCTACACCTTACAGTTCTCTTCGCCTCCCACTACCCCCACCCTCTCCCTTTCCCTTTTCAAGGACCACTCTCACAAGCAAGTTCAGGAGGTGAAAAACCTTCTCCAGGTGGGGGCTGTGGAGGAAGTTCCCATGGACGTGAGGGGGAAAGGTGTTTGCTCCCAAACTTCCTCATCCCCAAGGCAAAAGGGTGCCTCAGACCCATCCTAAACCTGCAATATCTCTGAACTGGTTTCAAACAGAACAGGGCAACTGCAGCCAATCTCTTTAAATGGAGGTTTTCTAAAGACCCACATTAAGCTAACTTCATCTGATGTGTGCCCACTGACTTATTTTGATGATGCGCTACCAGCTCTCCACCTGGCTGATGAAATGGCTGGGCACATTGTGCGTGCGCTTATAAGTTTTAAGCTGTAATTCAGAATTAGGGGTCAGCAAGTATTACTATTTTGGCGTAAGGAAATAGTTTTAAAACTACCTTGTCAATTCTGGTTAGCGTTTGCCTAGTTCGACAGGGCCTTTACTCGTGCATTTCTTCAAAGATGCACAAACTTACTTATCAGGATGGGTAAATGATTTTGCCTGCTGATAAACTTGCTGAAGAGCTATGACAAAAATAGTCTAAATCACACACACAAACTACCTTAAAGAACATTAAGGTTGCAAAGTCAAGCATTCAAGATGGGAAATTGCAATTAAGGCTGCCTGGGCACCATACCTTAATTTGAAACACCTCCCTTCCCCCTGTGCATGTGATTAAAGAGCATACTATAGTATGTAATCACATACTTTTTTTTATGGGACTCCAGCTCTGAAGAGAATAATTTTTATCATGGGTATTTCCATGGTCCTCATCACTACAGTATCTGGTGCTTCACAAATTAATGAACTTGCCTCACAGGGGTGAGCTGAGGATAAGGGAATAGTATCCCTATTTTATAGATAAGGATCTGATGCACAGTGTAAAATCAGAAGTATCCACTAATTTTGTGTGCCCAATTTGAGACATCTAGGACCTGATTTTTCAGTGTACTTAGCATTATATAGCCCCTATGTTCAAAGCACAGCTCCCATCAACTTCAGTTGCAGCTGTGAGTGCTCAGCAGCTCTACAAATCAGTCCCCTTGGTCTCAGTTCAGGCCTACAGAAAATGAGGAACACATGTGACCTTGTGGAAAGCTTGTTGAATTATTTGTCCAGCATTACATAACTCTGGAAGAGGCAGGGCTAGAACCCAGTTCCCTAGGGCAGCATTCAACTGACTTAACCATCAGACCATCCTTTCTCTTTCTGCAATCCGATGTTCTCATTCACTACACAACTTCTAACAACCGAGGCAAGGGTCCTAAAGACTATAGTCTTCACTACACAGCCCTGATTCATCCCCATAGTGGAGTGTGTTCAGTGTCTTTGATTCATGTACAGTCTGGATTAACAGGTAGGAGCTGTGAGGGTGCACAGCATGCTCAGTGAGAATGGAATCTTTGGCGATCTTAGCTGTTAAACTGTGAAGTCTTGACTGAACGTGTGTAAACTGATCTTTCAGAGCCTTATAACTTGGCCCAATTTGGATGGATTTTCACAAGAACAGCAAAAGATACATTCCTGACAGGCCACCCTTGCCAGATTTCATGTTGCTGCTTCAAAGAATGGGGATGCTATAACTTAATCATAAGAATGTTTAACATTGCAAAATGTTTTTCCCTCTATTCTGTTAACTGCTGAACAATTTTGGCTGAAACCTTCCAAACTATTCAGCCTACCATGGAAAACTTCAGCCTAAATGGTTGGTTTGGCTCTACCTATATTTAAGGATAACTTTGGGACTTCTATATTAAATTTAGCATAGGATTCAATATTTGAAATTTTCATGTGTTAAACAAGCTGTGTGCATCTTCCATGCTACACATAGTTTTGTAAAAGATTTAGGTCCAAATAAACACAGTAGATCCAAAGTGAATATATTAACTGTGTTTTATTACTATAACTCCTTTTTAACTCTAAACTTCCCTATTTCTGCAACATTCTACTGGTTATTAAGCTACATCTGTCAAGGTTTTTGTCCTTTCAGACATCAGAACCAGTTTCTCAAGACACTGACAATTATACTTCATCTCAGCCACTTTATCCGACAAGCCCATGCATCTCTGAGCCAGTAATATCCAGAAAGATCGAAATTGCCCAGGTGAGTTAATTGTATGTGAAGGGCAGTAAATCTCTGCTTATAAACTTAACTTGAATAACTCATTCAAAATTAATAATGTAAATCTGAGTGACTAAATGCTTTGGGTCTAAATTAGGCTTTCAGTTTTATTTAATATGTTAAATACCTGGTCTCCCTAGTGTAGCTCAGATAGCTGGAAGCCTTCCTTTTTGTTAACCTTCTGCTTAGGGTGAGCGGAAAGACTAATTTTAACTATCTACAGTGCTCTGGTATGCTACCAAAGCATTTTTCTGCACTGATCGTAGCACCCTTCATTTTAGCATTAGAGGGGACAAGTCTAGAGTTTAATGTACTTGCACACAGTGCTGAATTGACTGAGTAAACTGTTGCAGCACTATAGTACTGACCACTTTGATAAATAAACATTTGAACTTCCTTGTGGAGGGGGAAGGGCGGGGGAAGTCATAATACCTATATAGTCTCTGGGATCAAGGAACTACTTTCTACGTTTTGAGGCATACTTTGATTTTTATACAATAGCATGCCCTTCCTAATATGATATTTCAGTTGTGGAAAAAGCTGTCTATATTCATGTTGTAGTTCCCGTTTGTATGAAATCATGATGGGTGGTATATGTTTAGTCCATGGACATTCTTTCATTTAGTCAACAGACTGAGTAGATGTACTGATTGCTAAGGATGCACAGCAAGATTTGAAAGTGTAAGCAGAAGCTATTCTGTTGCTTTGCTATGTCCAAATATCACCATCCTGCAGAAACTGCTGACTTTTGACCTTCTAGGCTTTAGAACAAATTAACTTGTGTTACTGCCTAATAACTATCAAGTGATCTCTCATTACATTTTTATTCCTCCCTCAGGCAATTATTCCCCTGCCAAGTGAGCCACAGTCACCACTGCCTACTTCAAACACCTCCATGTCGCCAATACCACAAGGACAAACCTTTCCATCTCCTCCAGCAAGCAGCAGTTCTGTTACCATAAATGCAGCTCCCTTTCAGTCTATGCAGACTGTAAGTACATCTCTTGTAGAGGTTAAACAGGAAAGCATTCATGACAAAAATACTTACTAATTACTTCAGCCTCAAAGCTATTAAATGCACTGTCCAGATTTCAGTGCAAAACTTGATAGCACATACTAGAACTAAAGACCTGTCAATATCAAAAGTCTACTCTTAAATTTTGGCTGTTCCTATCTTTCTTTTTATGCTTCATTAGTAGGATATCTCCATGAACTGAAAAGCTCTGCTGCAGCCATTGTGTAGGTCAAAATCAAACACTACACCTTGTTAATGGTCAAATTTTATTTATAATAGGTCAACAATTGCAAGTGACTGAATTCCTAGTATACTAATTTGCTAGTCTAATCTGCTAATAAATCTCAATTCTATTTTGTCAGGACCTTCGGTTTGTAAACTTCAAAACTTTTGAGAAGTGCTAGATGGGCCTTGGAGCCAATTAACTTCTGAAACTACCAGTGGGGGTTGCTACATAGCAAAATAAGGCATTGTTTTCAATTCATGAGGCTGGCATGTTCTCTAAGATTAAAACCTGAATTTCTGACCAACCCAGATGGTAGTGGTTTTATAGTTCACTGAGTTATGTCTAGCCATGCCTAAAGATTAGGGATTTGGCCCCGTTTTCAGCTTATTAGGAGTCTAGTCTGACTCTGTTGCTGGGAAAGGCAGATGGAACTAAACCATATGAGGGGGAGGAAAACTGGAGATCACTGTTGAAAGGCATGCTTCTTCAAATGATTGTTCACATGGATTCCTCTCTTCGTGTGCATGTGAGAGATCGCATTCTCTCAGCCTGAAGTGTTGGTTGGGGCTGTGTCCTAGATGTCCTTGTGATCCTTAGTCCAAGGGCATAAAGGGTGGAGAAGGCCCAACCATCCTTCAGTTCCTCCTTACCACCCATGGCTGTGGTACAGAACCCTTGCCATTTCGTCATCCTGCATCATGCTAGTGTTAGTTGTGCTGGTAGTCTCTTGCCCATTGGCAAAAAAACCTCCGAAAACCTGTCAATACTCTTAGGCTAGAGACTCCCTGCCCCACATAGGCTCTAGCCACATGTCAGAAACAAAATCCTGGGATCAAAATTTGCCCATTGTCTGGAGCTTTAGATGCTGCTTAATGACGAGGTGCCTTTTTTTGCCTAGAGGAGGATTGTATTCTTGTACCATGGCCTTTTCTAAACCACTTCAGTGCTGGAGAGGTCTGCCTAAAATTATTCTTGCTGGCTCACTCTATGCAAGCCTTCTCAAATACCAAAAGGAAGGCTGTAGCTAGATATTGCTCCTACATCACTCCTTCCCTTCATCCCTCATTGAAGTACGGTAGGGAGTCCTCTTCTACCACATGCTTCCAGCTCCCTCCCCCTTTGGGTAGCACAGTGGGAACTGAGTTGGGATTCAGGGGAGGACAGTCAGCAGGAAACTTTTTTGGGCTAATTGCAAAAATCACTCCTGGTATCCCTCTTGTGCTCTATCCCAGTATATCTATATGAGCACTGGATGCCCTTGTGTACAACTATAGTCATGGAAGTCTACATTTTTCTGCCCCTTCCAGGGTTCAATCCCTCTCCTGAAAAAGGCAGTATAGATCAACCCAGCTAGGTCAGCTAGAACAGCCTCCGATTCTGGGAAGGCAATGAGAAGATCCTCCTAGCTTCTTTCCTCACAATTTCCAGGGAGGTCCAAATTACAATTGAGGATCTTCCCTTTGAGGGTAAATGAGCTTTTCAGTTCCGAAATGAATGAAGTCCTCCATTCAATGAAGGACTCCAGGGTGACGCTGTATTCTTTGGAACTGCATTACAACCTGAAGCAGGAAATAAGACCAGTCTTCCTTCAGGCAGCATCCCCATGCCCATTATTATCAGCCTCAGGACTTCAGAGCCACTGAAAGAGAAGCATGAGAACCTTAAACACTTTGTGTAGCCTGAATTCTGGTGCCCAAGATTGACTCATCAATGAGATGGCTTTAGATTTCACATTACTTTATCCTCCTGAACTAGTGTTTGGTTTTTGGTGGCTGGGAATCTCTGCCATCCCAACAACTTGTGGAATTAGAGGAGATCTATAAGATAGAAATAATAGCCTTGTTGCTTTTCCTCTGGATTATTATATGCCTTATTTGCAAATGATAGATCATTAGAAATAGAAATCATTAAATTATCCCAGGCCAAAAAGTTCAGATTGCGTAATTTCAATGTATAGTGACAGAACTCCATATAGATGGCAAAGTGGCTTGCTTTCTCATACAGACAACATAGCTTGAATTATTAAGGCAAGCCGTCTCCCATTTCATAGTGTCACTGTAACATACGATAGATAGCTACCTTACTTGTATGTGATTTGCAGTTAAAGGTTGAAGCGCAAGTGCTTGCCTGATCTGGTACTGTTTTGAATTTCTTGGCTCACTGAAGGTAACAAAGGTCCTTGTGTAGTGTTCAACTACTTTACAAGACAGTAGTAATGTTTCCACTACTGGTATTGCTAAAGACTAAACAAACCTTCCTTTTGAGATGCTGAATTTGTCCGTGAATTATTCTTAAGACACTCCCAAAACTCTTTTCTAGGATTGACACTAAGCATCCCACAGCTTGCGTTGTGGCAGCTTTCCTGAAAGTCTCTTCTGAGGCTGTCCTTTTCTGAACTGCCTCTGCTTGGTTAGTGTATATCTGTAGTGAAAATGAAAGCAGAAAAGCTCTATGCATGTGGCTAGCTGCACAGAACCCGTTTCCCAACTGAAAATTCTCTAACTCATCTGAATCCCAGTGTGATGTTCAGAATCCTAGTAGTCAAACTATTCACTGAAGTTTGTACTAGATCTCTGGATCAGGATTTGGATTTCAGTGAGTTTGGTAAAACAAGGCTATTGCCAGCAGTAACTAAACATTACAGTAAGAACATTAAAAATTAATATCTGGTGTTTGAAGGAGGTGAGAGGTTTTTTTTGGGGGGGTTGGGTAAGGCACTGAACTAGGGCTTGGAGATCTGAGCAGAAGTCAAGGCTGACAGACTATGCCCTTGGGGGGTTAGTCACTGCTTCCAGTTCCTGCATCTAAAATGGGGTTAGCTGTTCCACACTTTGACTGAAGAGACAAACCTGATATTCTTCAGGGCATGAACTCTCTCCCACTATGGGATGTGTAGAGGGTTTAGCACAGCTAAGCCCTGAACTCAGTTGGAGTCTTTAGATGGTACTGCAGTACAAATGGTGAGGTATTAATCAACACTTAAGCTTTTGCTTAAATAAAACATGCTTTTTTTTTTTTCCAGGTATTTAAGGTGAATGCACCTTTGCCTCCACGTAAAGAGCAGGAAATAAAAGATGACTCCTCATACCCTACAGGATATAACCAGAGTTTTTCTACAGCAAGTACACAAACTCCTCCTCAATGCCAATTACAGTCCACTCATGTTGCAGAGCAAAATGCTCTTTCACAAGAAACATTGCCAACAGGTGAGAGATTCTTTGTACATGGTTGTAATCTTTAAAGTACACTCCAGTCTGAAGAGTGGTGATCCGCCTGACACTTCAGTCCATTCATCTGCTCCTGAACCTTTACTGCTTTTAGTCCAGTTATTCCCTGCAGGGATAATAGAGATAAAATGGAGTGAGGTTTGGATTTTATTCAGTTAAACCCGTGCGGCTGATAGTGTAGTAACTTAAGTATTGCTGCCATTAATAACATATCTAGATTGTTCTTACTGTGTGAAGAGTACCCAGCCTGACTTTCGATCCCAATTGGAGTTTGCAGGACTAGCGGTCTGAAACTAGTTATCTGTAAACGAAGCAAATTTGCTCAAATTAAGTAAGAGCAAATTATTACTTGGACAATCACTTACAGTAGAATTGCACTTCAAGGTGACTGGTTTATTCAGTGTCTGCTGAAATGTACTATTTTTAAACATGAATTTTAAATTACGAACATGGTGAAAAGGGCTGCTCTAAAGAGTGCATGCGCATATACACACACACTGGTTGCAGATGCAATTTGATCTTTGCACAGTTGTGTGTAACTGACGGAGACTTCCCAGTAGGCAAATTTAGTCACCAAGAAGTGGTGTTTATTTGCACTACACAAAGATTTAATTTGGTGCTGTAGTGGTGAGCTGTTTCAGTTAGGACCATTCTGTCTGGAATCTCCAGTATTAGCTGTCTGTGGCAGTATTTGTTTCTAACTTTGAAATATGATTTCCATCTACCCTCAATCCCCTGAGAATTTGCATTAAGAAAAGCCTGTGTCTGCAGGATTAAACTTGTTTTTTTCAATGTTCTGTTTTTGAAAAAAACTAGTTAGTTTTGGCTTTTGTAGCATGCTTGTTTGGGGAATTCTTCTACATAACTCATAGCTGGAAAGGTCCTGGGAACAGAGGTAGTGGCAGTAAGTGAGGGGAGAGCTATTTTGTTTGCACTGAACTTCCATGGCTTCAAAAGGATTTGAGCTAGGGGAATTTATCACTGTCCCATGCTGGAAGCAGAGCTGGATTAACTCTTGTGGGCCTGGGGCTATTAGATTTTTGTGGGGCCCCAGTAACAAGTCTCTTTCCTAATTTAAAACAAAATGATCACAATTATGGCATCCAGGCTATTAACGCTATACTAAACTTGTCTTTTAATTAACATAAAGCCATTCTGTGGTTACATTTCAGTTTTAAAACATGTAGAACAGAGGGTTGGCAACTTATGGCACACGTGCCCAAATGGGGCACACAAGATTTTGAGCGGCACTCTCACTCACGCTGGGTTCATGTCACGTGGGAGGAAGGGACGAGAGGCAGCTGCACACTGCTGCTTGGGGATGGGAACGGCTCCTCGCCAGGGCATTGGGCCCACGTCATGTGGGAGAGGGGTGGGGATTTATTTTTGCAGGGCCCCCCTTAGCCCGAGGTCCTGGGCTGCAGCCCCTAAAGCCCGTGTTAATTCAGGCCTGGCTGGAAGTGCAAGACCGAAGGGTGACAATTGTGTGCTAACACTGGAAAAAGTAGTTGCGGGTAAATTCTTCCTCAGGCATTGTTTCAGTTTTTGGTTCTGGATTCCATTCTCTTAGGAATGAACTGTTAAATGTTAGTATACTCAAGTACTAGAGCAATCCTTTTTTTCCTTAGTTTACATATGCTTTGTGTATAGAGACTGTAATTTAGTCCTTACTTAATTTAAACCACACGAAGTTAGCTAGCAATGATAATGCCACTTGCTACAGGTCAGTGAGGACCAAATACTGCACATATAGCCTGATGATATTAGAGGAGGTAAACAGGAAAGCCTAACCACTCCTAACTTAAATGTTACCTTTGTCACCATTTTCATGGATCTGAAATTTAGAAGATACATGGATTAAACAAAATACTTGATACCCAATGTGAAAACTTTGTAATTTGTTACTGAAAAAGCCCCCGATAATGTTAAGATTTTATATCTCCGTGGAGATAACAGTACCACAATTCTCTGTATTCTATGTTTAAGGAGCGATTTAAGAGGGAGGTTCTTAGTACATGGTAGGATGTTCTTGCAAGCCCCAGTTCAGACTGAGGCAAATTTGAGCTGAAAGATTTTTAAAATTCAGATGTAACCAGAAGCATCACTAAGTTCAAAGGCAAATCAGGAGCCTGTTGCATATGAAATTGACACTGCTGTCTTGTCAGTTATAAATAAGTAATTCAAACTCTGAACTCAGATAAGCATATGCAGTTGCCTTTTGCCTCTAAGATACTATGTGCAACCAATGGCAGACCTTTGTTCTTTAACTTATCTGAGTCAGGGATTGCACAACCTATCAATCTTTTCTGTTTTAACAAGTAGAAATGTTAACACATTTCTTTGTTTATACAAAAAACAAAAAGAGCATATATCAAGGCTCAAGACACTCCTGCTATATATTACAAAATAAAATTAATGAGCATAAATCCCCCATAAATCTGATTGTCTTTAGAAGCCCACTTCCACAGTAATGTGAGAGCCAAGAAAACTTATTCTGGAGTTGAGAATGTTCTACTACTAGCCCTACTTAAATCTAAGGAATCCAATGCTTCTGTTGATTGTAGCTGGCAGAATAACATGAGACAAAGTAGTTTCAAGTAGCAATATCCCCAGCTATTTAGGGCTTGACAGGTGGAACCAACCTAAATTCAAGCGAGAAACCAATAGGAGACTTGTGCGGTTCATGGGACATTGGTGTCATATACTGCCACTGAGAAATACCACTTAATAGGTCAGCCACCACTTTATTCACTAGCTTAAGTTTCTGGATTGATTCATAGTGTAGTCCTCTGTAGAGCACCTCCAAATAATGCAGTGTGGAGGTGACAAAGGTATGGACCACTGTACCAAGGGAAACCTCTTAAATGAATCTAATCAGGCACAATGATGAGCATTCCTGGGTACTACGATATTGGGGTTGTTGGATTCCCCAGATGTGAAGATGAAGGTTTTGTTCCCAGCAAGTTACTAATCAAAGGAGCTTGGGCTCACCATATGACTGTCTCCACTAATCTTAGCAGCATCACATCATTTTCACCTGGACTGAACATCAGCCAACTAGCTCTCATTTATGCACCAAAAGTATTTGTGGTGTACTGTGGCTGCTGGACTCAGTATGTTAGGTTTACTATTTTAGTTATCCCATGACCTAACTGGAAGACAGTGCTGGCTTAAAACAATGAATAAACTCTTAAATGCACAGACTCAATTTGTAAGGGCTTGTCACAGGAGACGTGTATAGCAATCCACTCTGTGAACAGACGTGGATTGAATCTGTACTCTGGGTTCAACCAGATTCTTCTGGGAAGTAGGAGACTTGATAGTGGTACTTGTATGTAACAATCTTCTGTCTTGTGCATCCGTTCTGTTCAGTGGTGAAAGCTATGGTTCAACATTCTGTAGGGCTAATGGGAGGAACATTATTACTTTATATTTTTAGTGCAGGAAATAAGAGCTGTAAAATATACAGGATTTAGAGCTTCACTCAAACATAATTTCAATGTTGAAATAATGTATAGGTATAGTAATTCACTGAGCTGGCTGTCTAATCTTCTTTTTAATTGTTTCCTTTGTCTTAAACAGTTAATTATCAACCCGATGGAGCTGTTCCTGTAAGCAATGGTAGCCTGGCCTTTTATCCAGCACAGACTAATGTTTTTCCCAGACCGACTACGCCTTATCTCAATAGTCGTGGATCTGTTAGAGGATCTGCCAGAGGTGGGAGATCACTGACCAATTCATATCGCTCCCCTGGTGGATACAAAGGTATACTTCCAATTGCTTCATCAACTCCTGCCTCTGAAAGGGTCAGTTCCAGCTGTAGTAGAGGATATAGCTCTAGAACCAGATACTTTTAGCTTTTCGGGTTATTGCACAATAGCAATGAAATTAGGAAAGTGCAATATACCATATAAAACATAACACGCCTATAACAATAATACTATAAAATGCTAGAGAGGGTGGAAGAGGCTTGCAGGAGGGCTCAACTGCCTGTGCTCCAACAGGCATGAGTTCACTCCTTAACTTTTCTGCCCTGGACCCCTCTTGACCTCTCTGAACTAGTAAACAGGATTACTGGATTACTTTGAAGTGGGGTAGGGGAGAGCTGGAAGGATCTTGGGGACCAGTTTTGGCCTATGGGCTGTATGTTTAACAACTCTGCTATGGAGTGTGGTACTATAGTTTGTGATTAGATGGACTTTATTCAGTCTCTCATAGTATAAATGGGTTACACTTCATCAATTTCAATTTATTTGGGACTCTGAATCCTTATTTTCTATGAAGCAACCTCATTAGTTGCTGGTACTGCTTTGGTTTTCCTGATACTAGTAGCTTACTATGCTTAATGTGTAGTTTAGTGTTCACTTTATAACTACAACTGGCCTCATATAGCATTACCTAAAATGTATAAACTGTCACCAGCATGTGTTTACAGTAATTCTTCACTTTGCTTTAAAGCCCAGATGCTGGATTTTGCCAATGTCCTTCAGTCTTTGCAGATTTAAGTCCTGCATCTTATGCAAGTGCAACAACTGTCACTTTTGCGGGAGAGCATAAATACCGTTCAAATTGGAATGCACTCTCTGGTGTCTGGGCGCTATTTTCTTAAGTTCAGAAACTGTCATTAATGTAATTGTCTCTGAGGTTCTTGCAGACCTACAATGTTCAGAATAAATGAGTTCTAATAAAATGCTGTTAATGAATTATAATTGAGACCTCAATGGTTATGCCATGCTTTTGAACTCAACAGAGTTGTTCTGAAATACAGAATAAATTGTGTGTGCATGCACACATTTTATAAATTGTTTTTAAAAGTTGATGCTGATAGCACCTAAAGGGAAACTCTTATTTGAATGTAGGTAACATAAACTGACTGTGGCATTTTAATTTTATATTTTGAGCAGGTTTTGATGCTTATAGAGGATCACCTTCAATACCTAATGGCAACTATGGTCAGATGCAGTTTCCTAGTAGAGATTACCCTGGGATGCAATATTCTCAAAGGGTAAAGACTTATTTTTCTTTCTTGTAGCTTCATGTGTCCTGCGTTTTGCAGGAAGGTAACTTTTAATGCCTCGTCTTAAGGTTTGTCTACAAACTAGAAAGTGGGAGTTCAAATTTCATAATACAAGAATTTGGTACAATACACAATGCTATTTAAGTTTATTCTTGCTTTGGATAACTTTTCTGCTAAATGCTTTGTAAAAAAAAATTCTGATCTCTACATACTAATCTTGGCTGACAACTAGGTTTGGATCTCAGGCTTGCCTTCTGACAAAGCACAGACAAGCCCAGCGCAACCAGGATGTTGTAATGGAGGCATTCTTTCAGAACCTCTTTCAGTTTAATTTTAGACGTGAGGAGAGTATAGATTGAATTAGTCTCTTCTCCTAGCAGGTTAGAAAGATTGGATGTTCATGCTGATGCTGTTGGCAATAGAAAACTGACACATCTATTATGCCATCCTCTGCTTGTTTGAACATCCTTCAGGGAAAAACAAAATTGCTTGTTTGCATTTTTCAGAAGGTTGCATTAGACAACCACTATGCTCATCTACCACAGGCTTCTATTGTCATTGTGCCCTACATATAGGAGGCACTTAAGAAAACAATATGGTTTGGGTTGTAGGACAGTTATCTTCCTTCCGGTTTGACTAGAATGGTATCTTTCCTTGCCTCTTACTAAAATAACCTAGAGGAGAGCAAGTTGACTGAAGTTCAGAGTGGGTAGGGCTGGTGGATTTAAAACATGCACCTGCTCCCTGTGTTGGAAGATGTCTACCCCTAGCATTGTCGTCTTTGGATCCTGAGTTCCTGTGGGCACCAGTAGCCACGTACTCTCTACCCACAGCTATTGAGATTCTTCTTGGGAACAGAATGCCAAATTATTATGCCTTGTTACCCTGAGATGGGATTATGGTAATGTGCTATACCAGGGGCTACCATTTACTTACTGGTCATCTTAAATAGTGTTACTCAGAGCTGTGTTCAAATATAACTAGTTTTTGACTTATTTCCATTTGCAGTTCAGTGTATTGACTTTAAATCTCCACATAGTTTGGGTTCTGGCTACATTGGGCACTGATCCAGCTCATGTCTGGAATGCTCAGGCTAACATGTGAGGGGGTTCTACTCTGAAGCTTAAGGAGCTGAAGGTGAATGGTGTTAGGCAGGAGGATCCTCTGCTGTGAAATTTGCCCCTCTTCACTAGGTCAACAGAGCTTGTATTAAGTTTCAGAAGCACAGCAGGCTATATTGAATGGCTGTAGTTTTCACAAATAGGAAGTTGATCTGTCAGTTGTCTTACAATTTCTTTCCATATGTCCAGAGGCTATAATCGTGCATAGTTGTACATAAAAAATAAAAGATCCCTAAGCATATACTGATACAAAGTAAGTGTACCTAGAGTTAATTGTGCTACAGAAGGCTAACTTTCTAGCTGGTAGTCTCATTCTTAATATAGTTAGGAGTATTAACTAATCTGATACTTTCGTTCATTCTAGGATGTTAATTACCAGCAGTGCTATAAACGAGGAGGAGTAAGTGGTGGTCCTCGAGCAAACTCAAGAGGTAAGGCTAACATGATGTCCCCAGCCATGTGCATAAAATGTTGAAATGCAATTCTGTTCTGAATAGGAATCCTAAAAGAGGCATAAGGTCACAAATATAACTTAGATCAAACTTCCGCTGCTCACAAGTATAAATCACTGAGTGAGCACTAACCTTTGTCTGGGCTCTCCAGTCTAGCAGTGTCCTCCCTGTCTAACAAATCACTGCAAGTACTAAAGATTGTTATTAGAACAGGTCAATAATTCTGACAGATCTAATGGTCTCCCATAGCCCCAAGTCTGCAGTGTGAACAGAAGTAGAAAAATCTTCAATAAGATGAATAGAAATATACATAGGGTGCCAATTTTGCATCATGTATCTGATACTAATCCTACCACTTATGTCTGTTGGCCAGCTAAATATATATAACCAATTGTACTATTTTAGCACCTATCTGAAGGTAAGCTCTCTGGCAAATACGGATCCCAAAAACTTGGGCAGGTTTACTTATATGGGAAATAGCTTACAATGTGAAGTTGTCGTCATATGCTGAATCTAAAATAACTTCTCTCCAGGTTGGAATATAAAATGATGAACAAATAGATTTTGAAACTTAATCTTACTGAACCTGAAAGCTATCTTTTTTTGGGTACTGATAGCATATTTATCAAAAAAAAATTACAGGTTAAAACATTATTGGGGGGAATAAGTCTGCTGTGTGTGCGAAAGAGCGGTGCTTTTATTGCTGGGTGTGGAATGAGTGAGGAAATTAGTTAAGATTTTTCTCTGCAGCCAAGTGTTTAAAAACAAACATTTTTGGTTTTGAAAGCTAGTTTTACAGTGTCAGCAACTTTAAGGATTTCATGATCAGATCATTAGTACTAAAGTTCTTCTGTTTTAGGTTACAGACAAGAAAATAGACAGGAAGAAAATTGTTCATCAGGTAGAACTCGAGGTAGAACTCGTGATAGAGAGTACTTCAGAAGAAGGGAATTGAGGAAAGCAGATGACAAAATAAAAGAAGCGGAGAGTCTAAAAACAATCTTGTAGCAGAGGACTGAGACAGATACTACTTCAGTTAGTGTTACCAATTAAGTTGATATAACTTTAGTTTTTCTATACTAAACAAACATTTTAAGGTCTCTGTAGGAAAAACAACTTACAGTGAACATTTGAGGTGACTTATGTCTTAAAAAAAAAACCCCACTAGTATTACGTTCATATCATGTTCTATCAGTGTACTTCATCTTAAGACTTTCTGGCATTTGAATTAACAGTTAATGTAGTTTTTACTTTTTTTGGTGGGGTGCAGAAAGTCACTTGAAAATGGTTCAATTTCATTCCTTATTTGTCTAGAGTAAGCCATCAGGACACAGTAGGACTGACTTCAGATTATCAGACTAAATTAACTTTCATACCTCCTCTTGAAATCTGAAAGGTTTGTTATTAAAACCTTAATTCTCTAACTAATCACCTTCAGGCCTTGAGCTAATCAGTAAAAATAAACATTCCCTACTCTGAGAATCTTCAACAGTTGGTGTACACAACTTTGGTGTTAAACCTACGTGGCAAATAGTTCAGCTAATGCTGAATTTATAGCTACTGCCATATATTTAGGGTATGGAGGAAGAAGAGCAAGCAAGGAACAGTCTTCTGTTGAGCAAGATGAGGAGATAGTTTTGACAGTGAATAAAGTTGTTTGTTTTCCACAAAGCTCCTTTGACTATTTATTGTAGTAATTGCAGTACACTTATTTGTAGAGTGAACCTGCATGCAAAAAAAAAAAACCCCATAAACTTTTTTCGGGTCTTAACCTTAAACCTGCACTTTAAGAATTATCCTTCTGTCCAATTTTAAGAATCATTTACCATTGCTAATGATCTTTAACAGCAGGATGGAGTGATTCTTCTCAGGTGAGCAGTCCAGAACGAGACAATGAAACCTTTAACAGTGGGGACTCTGGGCAGGGAGACTCCCGCAGCATGACCCCTGTTGATATGCCAGTGACGAGCCAAGCTGCCACCTTACTACCAGTGCACGTTTATCCCCTCCCGCAGCAGATGAGAGTTGCCTTTTCTGCTGCTAGAACATCTAACTTGGCTCCTGGAACTCTAGATCAGCCCATCGTGTTTGACCTTCTGCTGAATAACCTTGGAGAAACTTTTGATATTCAGCTTGGTAGGTTTAATTGTCCAGTGAATGGCACCTATGTCTTCATCTTCCACATGCTGAAGCTGGCTGTGAATGTTCCACTGTATGTAAACCTTATGAAGAATGAAGAAGTCCTAGTGTCCGCATATGCCAATGATGGGGCTCCAGACCATGAAACAGCTAGTAACCATGCTGTCCTACAGCTTTTTCAAGGGGATCAGATCTGGTTACGTCTGCATCGGGGCGCCATCTATGGAAGTAGCTGGAAATACTCTACCTTTTCAGGGTACCTCCTGTATCAAGACTGAAATCCAGTGTAATGTTTACAAAAAAGCTTCTCCAAACAAATTGGTGGAGGGGGGGAAACTAGCACTTAATACCGATTTCATAGAAATATGGTTCCATTCTCTGGGAAATGGTGGTCGGGGTTTGCAAGGTGAAATCCTGGATTGATTTACTGAATCAGCACTAATTTGGCACTTTATCAATTGTGATGTTGCCTTGCTAGTACAGCTGTGAATGTATATTGTTTGCACTTATCCTTTAACTGTATTAATGTCCAGCTTACTACACTACTGATATAATTGCCTCAAGTATGGGCTATTCACAATGCCTTGTTGTGCCTCAATTAAACAAGTTAATATGCATTTTAGTATTAATCTTGATAGTGTTTTTTTATTGCTACAACTCTGTCCAGAAATCTGGTCCACTAGCTTGTGGTGAGGTGTATATTGCATTTTTAATCATGAAAATTGGTCTTCACCCTCAATTTTAGGAAACTGGTTGAATTGTTGAATCTTTTAGATGGAAAAGACAATTAGCTCATTGCTTCTTCCCTCTGACAGTGCTGCATATTCTTCAGAGCTCTCTTTTCCAGTGCTAAATGAATCCAAGTAATGGCTTGCATGTTACTGTTGTTAACTTCTAGATCTTTCGTTAAGAAAGTGCTTCTGATTTCAGTCTGAATGTTTGATTTTTCTTACATTTCTTATTTTAGATGTTCCGGGTAATCTAGTTATCTCTGTACATTTTTCCTTGGATGGTCACTTCAACCTCTTTAGTCATCACATAGCCAGTTAATACACTTTATGGTCTTAATTTTAAAGCAATTCCTCCAGACCCCCTAATTTTTTCTGTATATTCCTTTCATTCTGATATTGCTGGTATTGAAACTAGTATTTTAAGTGCTGTACAGAGGGTGTAAAACTCTACTGTGGTGTACATAACCCAAGATCACACTTGATGAAGAAAGGCCAAACATGCTGTGAATTCAAACTGTTGACTGTCCCAAAGTCTCAATTTGGAAAAATTGCTTTGAAATCTTGCCAAATGGACCTTTTTTCAGTTTACACTTTCTATCCAAACTGCAAGGTATCTCTACATAGCTCAGGATTTCAATCACATTATTTAAATCTGCAAATCTCAAACTCCCTCTTTAGTAGTTTGCTTAAGTTAATTGGGTCTCACTTATGAACTGCTGCAGGGATAAAACTGCTCTTCAGTGTAATATTGCCACATCAAAGTTCTTCAACCAGTGTTCCATCTGTGGTGGCTGCTCATGTCAAGTCAATTGGAGTATTTAAGTACAGTTTTAAGGCCCTGGAATACAATACTTAAAGTACAATGTAAAATGTCATACATGGAACCACAGAATGTCTCAATTACTTAGTACAGTATTTCTCCAAAGAAGGGAGGAGGGTCATATGCAAAGATGTCAGATCATGAGACTTCAGTTAGAACAGCTTATTTCTAGTTCTAGCTAGTAGCCATGACTCAACTGAGGTAATTAGAACATGCATCTTGATGTGTATTTCTAAGTTCTACAGTTGATGAGCAAGGAAAGCAACTCAGTTGCCCTACTTTTTTATTGGCTCTGCAACAATAAAATGTAAGTTCAGTAAGCAACTAGAACACAGAATAGAACTGATCTAAAGGAAAATGTTGCCACTTCAGTCAGTCTTGATTACCTAATTTAGAGTACATTTGTACTCTATCAAACTACACAGCCTTAATCTGCTTATCATGTAATTCTGTCCAAACTCTGGGATTTCATGACCAGAAGGGATTAGGGTCTAACCTGTAGAACACGTGCCATATAACTTCCCTTAGACAATTGCTGTTCAAACTAGTGTGCCTTTTTAGAAATCTTGTCTTGACTTTAAAGTTGTCCAGTGATGGTAAATTGTTCCAGTGGTTAATTTACACCTTATTCTCAGCTGAATTTGTCTAGTTTCATCTTCAATCTAGCAGACAAGATCTAATGTCTGGAAGAGCCCATTATCAAATATTTGTTCCCTGTGTAGCTACTTTCAGACTGATCTTCATCCCTTAACCTTCACTCAAGTTAAACCAAGTTGTCTGGCAAGCTTTCTATAAAGATGCTGCATGTCCATTGTTCTCTTATCCCCTAAGAGTATAGATTTTTCTCAATCATTCAATTGTACTACGGTTAGTTACCAAATATTACTTTTTGGAAACTTATATTTGCTGCTTGTAATCCTCTGACTTCTCCCCACTTTTCTATGGCTCTTCAAAAATTGCCCATAGTTCAGTGAATTTCCTAATTTCCCTAACCTTGGTATGCCAATTATCTAAAACTGCTTTGTGAATACCCGTTTGTTAGTTGGTTAGTGAG
The DNA here is from genome assembly GCF_026122565.2 of Emydura macquarii macquarii. NCBI lineage: Eukaryota > Metazoa > Chordata > Testudines > Chelidae > Emydura > Emydura macquarii. Next base: position 8,008,493 of record NW_027133667.1, read on the forward strand.
TTAGAGATGATAGTCCCATTGAGGATGTTCACTCAGCAACAGGGAATGCCCTGGTCTCTAGGCTTCAAACTCTCATTTCTGATGCTTTGGAGCTGGGGTCGGGACCCAATTTCAACAATCTCAGCACACAGGGATTCTGGACGCAGGAGAATCACTCTGTCCACATAAATGTCAGGAAGCTTAGGGTGATACTCTTGGCTTGTCAGGTGTTCCTGCCTTACCTGGCTGGCAAGGTAGTCAAAATTGATGGCCAGTACCACCATGTTTTACATCAACAAGCAAGCAGGTGCTCAGTCATAGCCTCTTGGCACAGGGGTGATCTGCTTATGAGACTTCAGCATGCAGAATGCCATCCACATTGTAGCTTCACATCTCTTGGGCACCAGGAATGCGCTAGGGGACCTACTCAGCTGGGCCTTTGTCTTGTCATGAGTGGTCATGCCACACAGGTTTTCAGCATGATTTTCCGAAGGTGGAAACTTACCTAAGTGGAACTGTTCAGGTCCAGACAGAACAGAAAGTGCCACAAGTTTTGTTTCAACCACAGACTTGCCAGAGGCTCTGTCTAATGCCTTCCTGCTCTCCTGGGCAGGGATACTATTGTATGCCTTCCCGCCAGTATCACTGGTCTACAGGGTCCTGTTGAAGATCAAGCAGGACAGGGCAAATTGGATACTGATGCCTTGGTATGGCTGCAATGGCACTAGTGTGGCATCCAGCTGGAACTCCCAGCAGCAACCCTCCTGGAACTGCTGTTTTGGCCATACCTGCTCTCCTAGCACCACAGTAATCTGTTGCATCTGGACTTAGCCATGCTGTCAGGTGCAGGGCTGCTGCTGCATGCAGAGGAGCAGGCGTGCCCATCTAAGACATCTACAGAGCTGCCACATGGTCTTCAGTTCATACTTTTTTTGCATCCTCTTACACTATCATCCAGCAGGCTTGCGATGATGCCAGCTTCAGTAAAGCAGTGTTGCAGGCAGCACATCCATGAACTCCAAGCCCACCTCCAGGGCTACTGCTGCAACTCAACCATTCTTCTAGATCTGGCTACTCCTTCCCTTTCATTGGGAAATCATCATCACATTTTGGGGGTCATGGAACACACCAGTGGATGGGGGGGGGCCTAGAGATTGTAACTGGCTTTATAATTTCCATACTACACCTATCCCCCCCCAATGTACTGTCACTTCTCAGGGGCCCCTCCTGTGAGGTTTCTCAACTAGGAAGTGGACTCATTCCTTTATATTTGAGTACAGATGTGCCTCTAGCTTATAAAAGGAAACATTTTATATTCCAAGTATTTCCTTATACCCCAAAAAGAAGGGAAGTTGGAGTATTCTGAGGTCCAGGCTAGATTTCAACAGTCATTCACAATTTGAGATTGAGGGTGGTTACATTAGTCTCAATAATAGTCATTAGATCTAAGAGTTTGGCAGTCCAGTTTGCAGCCATCACTCTGCAGGATGCTTATTTCCACATCGATCTTTCATTCAAGAAATTCCTCCAGTACAAAGTTCTGCCCACTTACCCAGCTACAGCACAAAGGTATTAACAAAACACGTGGTCACATCTTTGAGATAACAGGGATCAATCACAGTATATCCATATCTGGATGACTGGCTTGTCAGGGCAAAATCTCAGGGAAGTTCAGAACACTCTCCACACTGTTCTCTAGCCAAAGCTCTTTGACTAAAGAGTCCATTGCGATAACTACCCAATAGCTAGTTTATAAAAGCAATATGTGTATTTTGTTCATGCAAATCTCTTTACTTCAGCTGGTTTCATAAATGAGTTAAGGTTCTGCCTTAAATTACTAGGTCCCATGGCCTATTGTAGCTTCATGCCACTGCATCTACATTCCCTGCAAGCCTGTTTGAGGATTATTTAGGCCCTAAACTAATACAGTTTAGACATGATCCTAACAATTCTGCAGAAGGGTGTCTCCTCTGAACTGGTGAAGAAGCGAGGTGCATTACGTGTAGAAATCCCCCTTCTCTCCACCCCTCCCACCAAGAACTACTGTGCAGCACTGGTGGGCTGGGAGCTCATTTTTTGTCACCTAGCACAAGGTAAATGGATTACACAGCCGTGCTTGGGAACTTAGGGCAGTTTGTAATGCATGCATTCAGTTTCTACACATGATTCAAGGCTAAACTACCGCGCTTATGACACCCATTGGCTATGTTTTTTACATAAACAGACAAGAAGCAAGATCCTCTCTTCTGTGCAGGAACGTGGTACAGCTCTAGAATTAATTGCTCTAAGCATGATGTTTTATGCACCAATCTGCCAGCTCGCTAGAACTCATTTAGCACACAACCTAAGCAGCTAGTACTTGAGAGATCAGAAAAGGGAGATTCATTAGTTCAGTGGTTCAATCCATCTTCCACATGTGGGAATGTCCAGCACTGAAGGGGTTTGCTACACCAGAATAAAGTCAATCTTTTTTCTGATCCAAAAGAGGATAAGCCAGGGTTCCTTGTAGAAGAGTTCCTTGCTCTGTGGTCATGAACACAGGTCTTGGTCTTTCTACCAATTCCTTTTGTGCCTGAGTGGTAAGAAAGATCAAACAAGATGAAGCAAAGATGATCCTTGTAGCTCTAGCATAGCCAAAGCAATTTTGTTTTCCAGAGCTTGTATGCCTGTCTGCCCATCCTCAGATTCCCTTGCCTCTAATACTGGTCTACTTGCAGAACAAGGGAGAACTCCATCACCCTGATCAGTGTGCTTTTCCTCTGACCTTTTTTTTGGTGGATATCCGTTTAGAAAGTACTCATCAGAGATGCAAGATATCCTACTCAACAGCAGGAAGGCTTTCACTAGTGGAGAAAATTCCTGTCTTGGTGTTCACATTGTGAACTTACACCTTCATGAGTCAGTTTGGTGAGAGGAGATGACATACAGATATTAGAGCTCTGGCCTTTCACTCAGCTCTCTGAGGGGCCACCTTGCTGCAATTAGTGCTTTCTGGTTGGAAAAAATGGAGGCTTTCATGATAGACCCCCCCTTAGTCTTGTATCTGGACAAGATATCTATTAAATCACATTCAAAACTTTGACCCAAAGTTGTCTGTGTTTCATTAAACCAGGATAGTCATTTGCCATTTGTCTTCTAAAACATACACTAATTATAATGATGCTAGATAACGTACACTGGTCGAAGGACCCTCATCCTTTATCTTCAAAGAATGAAGCCTTTCTTTCATTCTCTCAGTGAAGGAAATGTACTCCTATGTCCACGCAAACACTATTGAAATGGGTTTCAGGATGTATTAAATCATATGATGATTGATGGAAGTAGTTCCACCAACTAATGTTAGGGCTTATTCAGCGGAGGCTCAGGCAACCTTGGTGGTGTCACTGAGAAACGTCCTCATAATTGACATCTGTACAGCTGTCGTGGCATTCCACGCACCTTTTCTTCTGATATGCACTGAGGGGCTTCTAGAGCAGATGCCTCTGGTAGAATAGTTTTTCAGTCTCTGGTACGTAGGACTATGAGCACCCATCACTATACTTGAATCGCTGCATGGGAGTCTTGTATGGACAATCGTTCAAAGAAAAAGTATACACCTATACAGTAATTGGAGTTCTTCAAGATGTTCATATGTGTATTCCACAACTTGTCCTCCTTCCCCTTTGCTTTGAAGCCCCATTTCGCGTCCCATTACACTATCACTTAGCAGGACCGGGATGATGCCAGCTTCGGTAGAGCAGTATTACATATGCCGCTTCCTTAAATTCCGAGCCCACCTACTGATTGTGAGTCCCCTAGCATGGAATACACATGAGCAAGCACTTGAAGAAAAGACAGTTTACTTACATTTTTAACTGTTATTCTGTGAGATGTGTTGCTCATATTCATTCCATGGCCCAACACCCGTCCCCACCATCGGAGTTGATGGCAAGAAGGAACTGAGGGGGTGTAGGGACAGCAGCACCTCATGTACTGTGGCTCTGGAGCCAGTCTACAGCTACCACTAAGGCAAGAAAGTCTCAGAGAGCCCTGCATACACCTTGCATGGACGGGACGTGAGCAACACATCTTGAAGAACAACAGTTACGAAAGGTCAGTAACTGTCTTTTTCTGAAAGGCAGAGACAGAAGTAGATAAAGTTCTGAATTCCAGGACACAGAAAAAGTTGCTTTCTTCCTCCCATCCTGGGAAGGGCCAGGGCCTGCTGAGCAACCTATGAAGTCCAAAGCCCTTTTAGGGCACTACATCAAGTAGGCTACTGGACTGAAAGCATAGTGGATTGATTTAAATCCAAGTGGAAAGATCAGATTATAATCAGCTTTTCCACTATTACTTCAATTATACACTAAAGAAAGGTGCATTGGTTGATATAACTAAATTGTATCTGTACACTAGATGTGGTACATCTTTGCTGGGTAGGAGGGCACACATATATATTTCGGCAATTACCTATCTTAATATTTTCAGATGCTTATTAATTGTACATTTTGAGTATGTAAGAAAATGGTGAATGATATATTGCTTTTTGCTCATGTCGTGTCAAGTTGCAGTGGAATGGTAACTGGAATATGATTAAACACACCACAGTATATACAATTTATTTTTATTACAGAAAACCTTAAATATTTTCAGTACATAAACTTTTCTTATCAAAACATGTTTCACGTGTACAACTAAATGATTTGTTAAACAGAGGGATGAGCTGTAGACAGTGAAGTAGAGCTGGAATAATCAGTTTGCCTGGGAAAATTTTCAAATATGCTTAAGTGAAAGTGACTAGAGCTGCCTTGGGTTAGCTGACTCCCTTGTTCTTTATAAATACATCAGAGGGATACATATCAGGCACGGAGAGGAGTTATTTAAGTTCAGCACCAATGTGGACACACAAACTAATGGATACAAACTGGCCATCAACAAGTTTAGGCTTGAAATTAGGCGAAGGTTTCTAACCACCCGAGGAGTGAAGCTCTGGAACAGGCTTCCAAGGGGAGCAGTGGGGGCAAAAACCTAACTGGCTTCAAGACTGAGCTTGATAAATTTATGGAGGGGATGGTATGATGAGACTGCCTACAAGGGGATATAACTGAGCTGTGACACTAGATCGGTGTGATATTCCTCAAGGTGCAACCTCAACTGCTCGCTCTCCTTAGCTCTCCAGCCTGGGATGCCTTTTACACTGTTTTACTGTCAGAACAGCACCCTGCTCTGCTTATTCAGAGCCACGAGCATGTAAAGTCACTCCTACCAGAGTACACAAATGCTCTCCCCGCCATCCATCAATAGATACAGGGTGACACCCACATAACCTTCAGTCCCAGTCTTGCCCTCTAGACATGTGCATCTTGTACTGTTCAGTAGTCCACTGGACTGTACAAACTTGTAATTAGTTTGTCATTCCAACAGTGGGTAATGAATTTGCATCAGCCTTGTTGTCTCAAATGGAGGTTTCCCAAACACTTCAATCAACTATACTAGCTTAGATAAAACAGTAACACATGTTTATTAACTAGAGAAAGATAGATTGTAAGTGATGTACAAGTGATAAGGCATAAAAAAGTCAGGGGGGTTAGAAAAGAAATAAAAAGATAAACACACAAGCTAATTCCTAAACTTTACCAAGGCTAATACATTTAAAAGCAAAAATGTTTCTTTCACCCAAAAACTTTCAGCCTTTACTGGCTGGAAAACCTCCAGGCCAGCAGCATTCCACCCACCCACTCCGCTCTTTCAAGTGATCTTGCTGCTATGAGTAGAGAAGATGAGTTCACTATCTCTTATTTTATATCCTCCTCCTCTCTTTGAGGATTACGCACTCCCCCCCACCCCCCCGGGACTGTAGACAAAACAGTCTCCTGTGTACATGAGATTCGAAACGTCTTTCAGGAGAATTGTAAATTTCTTTATTTACAGTCTCCCTTCTGGTGAATGGTTGCTTCAGCAGTTAATAAACTATTAACCTTGTGGTCGGTCCTTTGTCTCAGAGGAGCGAGGCTGTGGGCATTCCCCAGAATTACAACTTATTTCAGTAACAAATATATAGTAAAATCTCATAGCTCCATATACAATGTTAATACACATAACAGGACGATGTTCAGTAGATCATGAGTTTTCAAATGATATCTCACAAGGCGTACTTTGTACACAATATAGCACAACCATATAAAAGTGGTGAACATGGGACACAGGATGCCTGATGGGCTATGGGGGGCGGGTAGAGTCATAAATATTCATAATATGAGAACTGAACCAAGAAGAACTCAAGTAGAGAGAAGCTATAAAGTAGGAGTAGGAACTACCCAGGTAGACTCAGTGGATGATCTGGATGAGATACATAATGATGTCTTTTAAATTCACTGTCTTAGTAGCAGCATTCTTTCATTCTGCCGGTACTTCTTTAAGTCCTGTTGTCTGTAGGTCCTAGTGTGTGATATGGCCATTCTCTATAAAGAGTGCAAACCAAGAACTCTCCTTTTTCATAACTGTTGAGATCCCCTGAGACCCTCTTTCTCAAAACTCAGTTGGATTCCACAATTCTTTGCTCAAGTACCTTTATTTAGCATACAGCCACATTATGCCCAAGCTGCCTAAACTCCAGCCCCTGTGCTTGATGAATCCAAAGTCCCACAGCAAAACTTTTCCTTATATACATCATTACTAACACCTGCATTCCTGACTACATGTTGCACCACACACTAATGGTTTAGGAGCCAATCCCCGTATGGCATGCTTTGTCCATGTGTATTCATGTATAACCTGATCTCTGCATTCTAGGTTTATCTTCTCCATTGTCCCTAGTAGCAGCATGTTCCTGCTTATCTTAGCTAGACTGACTTCAATCTAATGCTTGTTACACCCTTATTTACAACTTAGTCTTCCATTCACCTTCTCAGTCATACCTACTGAGAAATGAAGTCTTGTTTATATCAAGTTAGGCCTATGGTAAGTTGATGCTGTGGAGTCTATTTTGGTATATTAGGCAGCCCAGATTTGCAACAGAAGGACACTTCTTTTCGTACAGTGGAACTACCCTCAGACTCCATCTCCTGCTGTTTAGTTGATGCAGGGGCATAAATAGGCCCCAAGACCCAGTAAAAGAAAGCAGCGCATTGAGACCTCAACAAGTGCTCTAAGAAAGAAGCAGAAGGGAAACCATAATGAAACCATGCCCTGGTCATTCTAGCTAGTAAGCCAAACAGATTGCAGTTTCACAGCAGGAGCAAAAGAGCAAGGGTGATAGTCGTGGCTATGTAAGAAAGGATGTTTTCCAGTGGGGGTATGCCAGCAAACTTCTTAAGACTGCTGGACTACAGCAAGAGGTGGGAGTAGTGAATCATGGTTTGGCAAAACTAAGGCCCTTGTACGTGGATAGAGATGTAGCTTTCCTTTTCACTAAAACTAAAAGCCATAGCTGCCAAATTGATAACATTTCCCAAGAGAGAATATAATGAAGCAGTAAAATGAAATCATCCCTGAAATGGAAACTTTAGAACTATGTAAAACAGGTGAGAAACTCCACCAAAAGCAGAGAAACTCTCCCGTGGGTTTGGGCTGAAAAGGGGGACTTAGGTGGTGGTAGGAATCTAATTGTTTGTATATATGAAGTGCTGCTTACAGAACAGTGAAAATGGGAAGGGCTGTAATATTCTGTAGTGAACAAAATAAAAGGCGGGATGGTCCAAGCTTGTAGCCGGGAGGTGTGGCCTCCCTCGGAGATTGACGGTGAGGGAGAGCCATACCCCCTCTGGGGGGTGGAACCTGGAAGTATACCCCCACCTGACTGGAAGCAGAAAGGCAGGACAGGAAGTATAAAAGGCCAGCCTTCCAGCTTAGTGAGGGGAAGGTGGTTGAGGGAGAAGGATGTCTCTCCCTTGGGGCTGGGACCAGAGTGGTACCTTGAAGAGAGGCTGCTAGAGCTGCCAATTGCCTGGGGCCCTACTGGAGCTACCTGAACCAGAGGAGACCCTCGCACCTTATGGCCTGGAGGAGCTACCTGAGCTGCAAACCCCGTGAGCCAGAGGAGACTCCTGCGACCTAAAGGAGCTGCCCTCCCGCATATGACTCTGAAGAGTTCCCGGACCTGCTATCGAGCAAGGAGGCTGAGGGATTCTGGAACTTCTCTCAGGCAGAATATCCTGAGGAAACGGGGAGTGACTCAGGGGACAAGGAATTCTAGGGAAAGGGGGGAAGGAAGGAGCCCAGGGGAGCCAGACACCGTCCGGCTGCGTTATGGCCTGTAGTAGAGTCAGTGGGTTTTGGCTGGAGCCCCGCTGACCCCGTGACGGGACAACCTGCTGCTGCCTGGGCTAGGATGCAGTGGAGTTGGGTGGGCTTGCGTCCCCCTTCCTACCTTGACCTAGGGGTAATCGCCCTGCTGAGGGCTAGAGACTATTTCCCTCCTGCCTGCCTCACCCTGCCTAAGGGTCGGGGCTCTGAACTGCTTACTCGCCCTACAGGGGGCTAGAGACTGCTTCCCTTTAGGCAGGGCGGGCCAAGCAAAGGGCTGGCCTTGAACTGTTTGCTCGCACTACTGAGGGCAAGACAATTCCCCCCTTTTGATAGAACTCCCCACAGGACACAGGCGCTGGGAGATGTGGCCTCCCTCAGCGATCGATGGTGAGGAAGGGCTGCCAGCCTCGTCCACAATAGGGGACCTTTACAAAGCTATTATGTCTCCCTTTCTTTATTTAAAAAAAAAAAATAAAATGATTTTTTTTTTCCCCTGACACAAGATTCCTGGGTTGGAAAAGAAAACACAGCTTCTGCCTCTCACGGAGGTGGCATAATTATGCCAACAGGAGAGTGTTCTTCTATCAGCATTCAGTGTCTTCACCTTACGTGCTACAGTGGCATGGCTGCCATTGGCGCACGTGTGCCAGTGTAGCACTTCTAGAGTAGACCTGTCCTTACTGACCAAACTGTTTAGGTCAGGACCCCTCTCCCAGAGTCCAGTGGCTGCTTCCTTTGTCTCTTCAAGTGCAATGAATGTGATGGGCAGAGAGCGAGAGAGAAGGGTGTCTGTCCCTTCTTTTTATAGTCCTGCCCTCCCTCCCTCCCCTGCGAAAAGCATTTCCAGCTGGGAGCAAGGCACCAAGCAGTCTGTGTGGAAGGAAACTCCATCTGTTGCTTTCCTAAGATGTAGATTTTTGCTTCTGCTTTCCTGCCAAAGAATGGCCACTTAGCAGGTAATGGTCCATCAGACTTTTTTTCCACTTGGCTGAGACATCAGTTTGCCCTTTGTCTCTGAGGAACTGGTTTGGTCACTCTGCACACTTCTCTGGAAAACCTACTTTGTCATGATTTCAGCTTTTGTCTATAACATCACATATAACACTGCTACGGGCATTTTACCATATTAGTGATCGTATTTCTGTTTCAGTCTATTTCTGTTTCAGTCTATGAATAAAAAATGACAGGGGGAGTGGGGAAGATGAGAGCTAGTTGTGGAAGTTTTAAGGAGAGGGTACATTTAGTGTTGTGATAATTTTAGAGTTAATAAAATTTGAAAATTTAAAAAAAAAAGAGCTTAAGGACAGCTGTCAGCCAGCAACTCAGGAGACTGCTGCAATTGCAAAAGTGAAACATTTATGTAACATCTAAGATTTAGTTTAATAAAATATAAGTGCTATTTTTTGTGTGATTTAGTTCTTACTATTCCTAATGTACTGCTGCAGCTTGACCCAGGTAATGAGTATTCTGTACTATATCTTAGCTTGATTTTTATTAAATTATCTAAAAATTACAAAGTATACCCTCCTAGATGTTGTAAAATGCTGTATTGAGTTGTAAATTAACATATTTTAATGATCAGTTGCACCAGTGTTTAAGAAATATGTGAAGTATTTCAGTGGGAAACTTGATTTAAATCAATGATTTTTCTCTGGGGGATTTAAGCCTTGATTTAAATCAATCCACCCTGATGAGAATTTTTTTTTTTTTTTTTGACCAGTTACAGAGCTGTTAGAAAAATACAGACATTCTGACCCCCAAAAGGAGCACTGCTTTAGTGTAAATTTTTGTGAAAATTATATCCTATTTTTCATCCCGCTCTTGTGCCATCCAAGCTTCTGGAAAGTATACTTTAGCTTTTCTAAAAGATCTCATATCAAACCATTCATAAAAAGAGCTCAGTGGAAGCACATGCAACATCTGTGCCTACAATATATGACCAGATGCTAGAGGGAGAGATCATACAGTGGTTTTACTCACTGTGGATTGTTGAGTCCACAGTTTCACAGCTGCTGCATTGGGTTCTGGTTTTAATTAAAAATATTAAGTGTTTCTCTTCAACTGTAGTTTTTCTCTGCCATTTTTACAAAGACAAGGTGTAATGTGGAGTTCTGTTTGTCACTTATTGATTTCTGTATTTTAGGTACTCAATTTACAAGTAAACAAAAACGTTTTTTCTAAATGCCAATTCAGCTAATGTTGTTTTAGCAGGGTTGGCTCTGCAGATCTTAACACAAATAAAAAGCAATAACAACCTATTTTTCTTGCTAAAGTCAGCAGCTATGACTGAATATGCAGAGGAGAGAATAAGGAGGAAAATTTAAGTGCTTTTTTAAATAGACCCACCCTTGGAACTGAAGATTATAACTGCTGCAGTATATCTGTCTGAGCCTGGAACCAGCCTGTAACTCTCAAAAGAAAAATATATGACCTGCTCCTACTAGCTTCAGTTGATAGTGTTAACATGGAAACCTACCCCGTGACAATCTAAATATTATTGGGGTGCTTACTAATGTTCAGTGAATGGCCACAATTTACCGTGTACTCTAAAAATATGAGGCAGGGACAATCTACTTAACTGTTGCATAGTTTTATTGTAAAAATCTGTATGAACAGCTGACTGGTGTCTCATTTTGGCATCACAAGAGGATAGAAGCAGGCACAATTCCATCTACTTTCCCATCCCTTCCCTTCCTCTGGCCCTTGGTTAGATATGCGAGCTTATCAGAATTGTCTCTTTGGTCCTGGACCCCCTGCGATTTGCATATATTGCATCTAGGATAAACATTGGGCATTGCATTTGTGGTATCTGCTGATGAAAAGTGCTACTATACAAGAACTGTGTATTATTAGGTCTTACCCTCACTCTTTTACAGAAAGGACAAAGTAGAGCCGCCAATCTTGGCTTCTGAGGCGGGGCATACTTTTCAGAGAGAGCATCCCTGCTCCATTAGCAGAGTAAGCAGCGGAGGCAGTTTGAAGAGAGGACTCTGTTTGCTGCAACCAGTTTACACCCCTCCCGCGCAGATCTATCAGCTGGGAGTGGGGCAAGGATCTAAAAGCTTCTGTGGGAGGGGACAAAACCACCTGACCCCTCCACCTGTAAAATGCTCTGCCCTCCCTTCCTAAACAGCTGCCGGGAATAGCCTTTCTCCCCCACCCAGGACAAAGGGGGAGGGCGCACGTGTGCCTATACTCCCCCACCCCAAAAAGACACATTGCCCTGGGGGAGGTGCATATCTCCATCCCTCCATCCGCTAAAGAAAAACTCCAGCTGGGTAGCGAGGAGGGGCATCTGTCACTCCCGGCTCCAAGCAGCAATGACAGGGCCAGCTGTGCGGGGAGGGCCGCCAAGAAGACAAGTTTCCGTACCACAGCATGGCCGCCCCCATCGGGCCGCGGCGTGGGTGCTGTGGGCAGCCGCCGTAAAGCAGCTCCGCCATGCCACTGCACTACTGTCCCTTTCCGTACAACAGTATGGTGGCCTCCAGTCCTCTCCCGCCGCCGCCGGCAGCAAGGAGCCGTAAAGCAGCAGCTCCCGTTGTCCGACGCCTAGTAGCTGGCTGGTCGTCGCGCGCAGTGGCGCGCAGCAGCAGCAGCACCGGTCGGGCCGGTGTGTGAATGGCCGCGGCGCGCGCTGGTGACTGCGGGGCGGCGACGCGCTGCCTCCTGGCGGGGGGAACATGGATCCCAACAGAATCATCCAGGCCCTCAAGGGCACCATCGACCCCAAGCTGCGCATCGCGGCCGAGAACGAGCTCAATCAGGTGAGGGGGAGGGGGGGCGGCGCCCGGGGCCGGCACCGAGACCGAGCGCCAGGCCCTACCGCCGGCGCCTGGTCCCTCTCACTCGCCGAGACGGGGGCGCCCGGGCCAGAGCCCAAGGGCGCGAGGGAGATTCCCGGCGGAGCGGAGCGGGGGGGCAGTCTCCGTTCTGACCTGCGCGCCCCCAGGCTGCCCGGCCCGGCCCGACTCGTCTTCCCTCCCCTCGCGCTGCCCGCCGGTGGTGGCTCCTCGTCTGCGGGGTGTGTGGGGGGGGTTCTTCTCTCCCCCCCCCCCCCAACCACAGCCCAGCCAGAGCGCGTGGGGTGTGTGTGTGTGTGTGTGTGTGTGATGGGCATTTGAAATGCGGGGGGGGGGCGGTAATATTAAAATGTGGCCACCTTCTTTTCCAAAGTCCGTGTTTATTTAAAAAGCAGAAAAACAAACGCATCAGGGCAGGTTTCATGCTTCTTTGAAAAACATCCCATGGGACCACAGCTACAGTCACACACCGCTTGCTGTCTGTTTGGCCGGGTTGGAGCAAATGAATGATTGCCTGGATTCCTGGATCCTGTTCCTGACTCTGCCATTGACTTGTTGCACATGAGTGTTAGGAAGCTTAAAGAAAGTTTTGAAGGTTGTTAGGGTCATCAGGTGAAAGATGTGATCACTGCATGTTACTAGTAATGCATTCAGGACTCTGGTTCAGTTTCAAGATTGCAGGGGTACTTAACAATATTTTTAAAGCATGAATTTTTTTAAAGACAGATGACAAGATGGGGGGGGGGGGGGGTTAAAAAGTGATTCCTAGAATTAAAAGAAATTTGTAATATTTTTGGATGTCTCCTGTTCCTCCAGTGAGTGAGCATTATGGATTTAACTGACATGTATCAGGTTATCTTGTTGTGACATGCTAATGCAAACAGCATTGGCTTTGACACTAATCCCGGAATGAATGGAACAAAAGTGTTACCTGAAGAATGAAAAGTGGAGATAATCATCAGACATTCATTTTGGCCCTTAGAATTCTGAAACATTTCAGTGTTAACGTCTGGAGCAAGGCTTCAAAGTTTGTCTGTCAAACTTTAGTAAACCCTATGACAATATATGGCTGTCCAATGACCTGGAATTACAGATCTTCATATCTCAGAATCCAGATGTTGATTTATATCATATGCCAGCAATTACAATACCGAGAATACACCTCTTTTGGTGACTAAGGGCTTGTCTAAACACAAAAGTTTTACCACCTCATATTGGATTATTATATATAGTTAAAGCAGCACAACTCTTAGTGTGGACAGTTATATTGGTATAAAGTTGCTTATACCATGTGACCCGTACATGCCTCAGGTAGCTCATCTGAAAATGCTAAGGTCAGGGCAGGCTGCTAAAAGGAGAGCAGATTCTCCCAAAACTGGTGGCTGACACTGAAGTTAGATTCACCAGCCAGTCACAAACAATGCTCCTGATTCCCCATACTGGTTATCAAGAAGCCCCCAAAAAGAAATACACAGCCCCCTTTATTGCATTTCAGTCTCTGGCTCCCAATCAGCAACTAAGTCCAGTAAAGAGAAAAGTTATTTAAAAAACTCCACTTTACCAAAATGTTCTGATCCCAAAGTGGTCAGCCACATTACCAGATCAATATTGGTTTGGATCTTACCCAAAATATCACATTGCCAGTCAATCCTTTAGTATCTAAAACTAAAGGTTTATTATAAAAGGAAAGAAACAAATAAGATGTTAAATGATCAAAGCAATCAGATACATCCAAATGATTTTAAAGTCCATATATATCAAGTTCTTAGCAGAATTGTGGCATTTGCAGGCTTGTACGGTTCCTTTGGTGTACGTCTAGTACCTGGATGGGTCTCAGTCCTTTTTTCACAGCTTCAGTTGTAGATGAGTTGATCCAGAGGCAGGAAGCAGGAATGAAGACAACAAGATGGAGATGAGATGAGAGATGGTGCAGCAGCCTTTTATAGTTTCTGCCATGTGGTTTGTTTCAAACACAAGCCCACTGCACATATAAGTGGAAAAGCACTTGGAGTTCCGTGTTCACAGGCATGTCTCCACATGTCCTGATTATTTCTGGGTGTAGCCCCTTCTCCCTGAGCAGTTATGTAGCTGAGGGCCCCTTCGTTGGCCCTCAGTCCGGCTGGACAGTGCTGAGGCTAATCTGTTGGGGGCGTCACCCAGTAGCACAACACAAGTTCTGGGTTTGTCTACACAGCTGCTTATGCCAGCAAAACTTTTGTCGCTCAGGGGTGTGAAAAAAACACCCCACTGAGCGACATAAGTTTTTCCAGCATAAGCATTAGTGTAGCTGCGTTATGTCAGTAGGAGAGAGTTTCTCCCACAGACATAATAAAGACATCTAAACAAGGGGCAGTAACTACGTTGGCAGGCGAGCTCTCCCGCCGACATAGTGCTGTTTACACTAGCGCTTATGCCGGCAAAATTTATGTCGCTCCTCGGCGTGTTTTTTTCACACCCCTGAGCAGCATACATTTTGCCGACATAAGTGCCAGTGTAGACAAGCCCTTAGATGCAGATTATCACTCCTATCCATCCGAGCTATTCCAGTATTGCTGGGTCCACACTAGAGGTAGTACTGGTATGACTATTTCAGTAAAAAAATCACACCCTTAGTTGAAATAGTTTTACTGGTACAAAAACTGTTTGTTGACCAGGCCGAAGGCACTTTTAATGAAACCAGCAACCTTTTTATGTGTGTAATTATTTGATTAAAAAGAAAAGTAAATAAAACTAATAGTTCACACACTGTTTTAAACAGGGTTTTTTCATTTAAGAACATTCTGTTAATCCTCTCTAGAATCTCTTCTTCCTCTTCTGCCTCCCAAAAGCCTTTTTCTGGTGAAGAGATCCTGAGGCATTTCTCTTGCGTCTTATCACCAACCTTCCTTCAATTAGCCAGCAGTGGTTTGTGGAGATTGATGCATGGCACTCCTGACTTCAAGGGCAGAATATGCTGCCTTCCCAGAGATTCCAGGCCCTAGATCTAGAGATAGAAGGATGGAGTTTTGGGACCCAATACATTACAATCTCACAACAACTACTTGACTTGCACACATTTATTTTTCAGAACTTTAACAGATAAATGGGTGTTAACTTGTAAATAGATTACAGTGTTTCTACAGAGGCTTGCTGAATTTTTACATCTGTGGAGAACTGATGAAGAGAATACTTTTTGTCTTGGCACATCCACTTTTGAGATCTCAAATTACTTTACAAACATTAATTAAGCCTCCCTGCACAAAGCAGGTTAGAATCAGACCATTTTACAGATGAATAAACTGAGGACCAGAAAATTAAGTGATTTGGAAAATGTGTTGCAGTAACAGAACTATGAATTGAACCTACAGTAGGAGTCTTGATTCAACTTTAACTGATGAAGAATTGTGCGGCTGAACAGAGAGCTAATGATTTCTCTCCATTATCTCTTTGAATCCAGCCCAGCGGATCACATGTAACACAAATTATATTTGTTTTCGAACTTAGCTAGTGAGTCATTCATGATGCAACTAGCTTTTCTTTATATAAATCTCTGTTTTGATGCTCCTGTCCCATATTCTCAAAAAGAAATCCTTTCTCTGAAATTTTCTGTGTTTGAGGGCTCTTCTGAGCCTTACTGTAAACCAGCCCTCTCAGGATAGTGTCAAGATGAAAATCCTCACCTGGTTTGCTGAAAAACGTGGTGAAAAACAAATAAACTGATCTTTCTGCTCAGAGTTGGCAAAAGTGATGCCAGTTTGGGCATAATGGAGCATATCAGAGACCAATGATCTTGATTCTTTGAGTCCATATCAGTCTCCAGAACCTCTTGCATATTTGTTGTGTTTCTGGCTGTTACTGCTATGGCATCATGTCAGATAGGCAAGTTTATCTTATGGAAATGATAGATCAAGGCTTCGGACCACAAGAAAGAGACCTTACTGTGTATTTCTGAGCAGTGGAATGAGGTACAGTCCAAGAAATGATGTAGTATAGTTGTTTCATTTTTAGTTAAAGTTCTTACCTTTCAGGTAGGAAAGCCATAGAGTTGCCAAATATAAGCTGGCTGGAGAGTATTGGTAAAGACCTTCAGAGAAGGTGAAAGAAAGAGAGCTGCCATCATGCAAACCCTGGGAAAGAGTTGTCTTTTAAATATCAAATGTCTGGAGCTGAGAGGGAAGAGATCATAACTGACTAAGAACTAGAAATGTTTATGAGACTGAAAAGTCACTGAACCATGCAGAGTCCCCTATTCCTCACACAGGAAGACCCCGATTGAATGGTGGCAGTATAATGCTATCAGATTTTCACATTTTTTAATCTGACATGCTTTGCTGAGAAGTTCACTTAGCAGTGTTTCCATTTAGAAGTTCTTCAGATGTGCTGATAATGCAGTGTCTGAACAGTTCCCAGAAAATACACAAAAATGTGAAATGTAATCTGTCTGCACTTAATTTTAATTATATATTGTTCCTACACTAGGTTTTCCGGATTTTAACTTTTCTCTTGTTGTTATAAATTTAGTCCAACAGTTATACTGCATATAACAAAAGCATTTGTCAAATATATGTTAATGTAATTTAAACGATTTACTGATTTAAAATGGAATGTGGTAGCATTTCTGTTAAACTATGAAGTATTTTTCAAGAAATGCTATGTATGAAGCAAATTAATATGCATTTGACTTTTTTAGGGTAAGTTTAAATAATTCAGACATTTCTGCAGAGGTTCCTATTAGTAGTAGTCAGATTTATCTAAGTATTTAATATCCCATAATGTCCAAAAAAGAGCCTTTGACACATCACTAACACCACCCACTTGCCTATATTTACTTAATTTTTATAAATAATTATTTAAGGTGCTGGATTGGGTGATTTTGACAGAAGTGAACTTCCATTTAAACTTCATGGGGAAAGTCTCAGAACCGTATTGTAACTCTCTCAATAAAATAGCCGTCATAATTTTCTTACAAATTTGGCAATGCAATATTTTAATTGTTTTTTTTTTTTTTTTTTAAACCAAAACATTATTTTAATTATGGGTTGTTTTGTATAAATTTCAGTCATACAAGATCATAAATTTTGCTCCCAGTCTACTACAAATCATAGTTTCGGATCAAGTTGAATTTCCAGTACGTCAAGCAGGTGAGTTAAATTCTTGTTTCATTTTCTTTCTGTTGTAAAAAGCCAATAAGATATTAAAAGAAAGTAGTGAGCTATTGTCATGTCATTTAAAATTGATTCGGGTTTGGCCTTTGAATTAAAATAGGTCAGTGAAGGAGCCTTAATAACTAGATGATTCACTTTCCTATGTGGCGGTGAAATCTGGCTATGACATACTTGAAAGCCAAACCCTCCCCCTTACTTTTCTATGTTAGTTTGATTGCCCTACCTTTCTGGGCAAAAACTGGATATATGGGAGGGCATGAGGAGCTCAGATTTTTTGCTAAGAGGTGGAGCCCCCATGAAGAGGGTATTTGAAGGACAGGGGGATCTTACCTGAATGGGTCCATCGCTGTTTTGAATCCTTACCTTCGAGAAATGGAAGTCCTTGTTAACGTAGACGGAGTCAATGCTAGATACTTACAGGCCCTTCCGCAAAAACAGATCTCAAGAAAGTTCACTTAGACAATAAGTTACAGATGTATAGCAAGAAGAGCTTGATAAGGTTTTTCATTCACAGCTCTCTTTTTATCATATGAAAGAGCATTTCCCATAGAAAGTGAAGGGTGGTGGGTTTTTTTCTTCACAAATTCAGTTAAAAAGACCAGTTAATCCCCAGAGTGCATTGGGGCATGCTGACGTATGCTGTTCATCTTTCTGGTCTGTATATTCTAGATAATCCAACGGTGAATAGCATTGTTAGGACCAGGCTAGGGTAAAGGGAGACACTTAATTCAGGATCCATTTTAGTAAAATAGACTCTAATTTGTGAGAACAAAACAAATTCATGTGTGGATCATATTTTAGTATTTTTTTTGGTGGGGAATGGAAGGTGATAAATGGAAAGGCAATACATTTATAACAAATTGCTAAATCAATAGAATGCTAAAATGCTACAGTTGCTACGAGAGCAAGAATTTATACAAAATCACAATCCATGTAGAAAGGAGATGTCCTGGTGTGACCTCGATGTGTTAAGCTATTATATTGGTTGTTTTTGTCCTGTTTTTGTCTCTATACTCTGATCTGTTTGAAAAGCAAGTTTTTTAATTTCTTGAAGTCCACTTGACCCTTGAACATGTTTTGCACATAAACTACAGCATTTGGATAATACTCTTTAATCTGTCAAAATTGAGAAAAATATTCTACTCGAACATGTCTGATTCATGCTTTAAAATCCTAATCAGGAATTAGCTAAAAGGAAAAGTGTGAGAAGATTAACATTCTAAAGGTTTATTAACTTTCTGCTAATGTTATGTCATAGTTTTAGTGTTTCTGAGAGAATTGTTACAAGCATTCTTTAGAAGTAAGTGATATTTTCTGTTAAGGATTACTAGGTACTACTTTTTAATGACCTTTCATGTGAGGTGATAGGGAACATCGCTATAGAATCACAGATAATTTTAATGATGAGATAAGGCTTGGGAAAGTTACAATGGACCTTTTTGCTGGAATAAAAGGTACGCTGTCTGCCAGTTTGATACTTGGCATTTCCACCTAGTAGAAAGTACTGACCATGCATACAGTTATGGTTTATTTTAAGTCAGCCCTGCAAAACTCTACTTACTGAGAGTGAGTAGATTGTTTTAAAGTTGAGTAAAATGTTGTAATTTCCATTCATGATAATTATGGCAAATGACAGATAAGTAGGTTTTGTGCCTAGACTGGTAAATTGTTGAAACAGTTTTTCAAAGCTGGTTGTAATAAAGAATACTGTCCAGTAAGGGCTGGTTGAAATACTCCTATATTGTGTTTAGGACCAAGTATTTGACCCTGCTGTTTCTAGTGATGAAAAGTTTGGGTGTATCGACTAAGCTTTCCCATATACCATAGTCGACTAAGCTCTCTCATCATCAACAACTTATGCTAAACCATCTGTTTTGATCTTGTATTACTTAGTTGTGATACTCTTAGTACCTTTCCCAGACATGAAGAAGAGCTCTGTGTAGCTTGAAAGCTGCTCTCTCTCACCAGAGAAAGTTGGTCCAAAAAAGATATTACCTCACTCACCTTGTCTCTCTGATATTTGCTAAAGGACAGACATTCAGTAGTTCTCAGCCTTCTGCCCTCTTGTTGTTCAGCATCACTTTTTACCATCTTCAGTTATAATCCACATTGAATGGTGGGGACTTTGCTACAGAGCTGAATTTAAGCAATCCTTTCCATGCTGCTATGTTAGGATTTTTTCTATAACTTAGCTGCCATTTACCTGAAGAACATGGTGACACAGTACTGGCCGGATCGGGAACCACCACCAGGAGAAGCAGTATTTCCATTCAACATTCATGAAAACGATCGCCAGCAGATTCGTGATAACATTGTGGAAGGAATTATTCGGTCTCCTGACTTAGTGAGGTACATTATACTGTGCATATGTCAACTAAGGGCCTGATTTTCAGAGGTGCTCAGCACCCACAACTCCCTTTATTTCTCTCTCATTAGATTGGACTGTTTTTAACTTGCAAGTGTCTTCCGTTTGCAATGAGAGAGTTACTACAAAGCGTAGAAATTTTAAAGCAATTCCTGAAACTTGGTTTAGTCACTTTGTTTATTTTACTAAATCAGAGCAGATTGATGCCTGGGGCTGTCCTGGTAATTATCTCAGGCAGCCACTGAACTTCAACTCCAGATAAATATGATTTACATCATAGCCTGAAAATATATTTTTCTGCAAAGTCCTTTACTCAGCTGCTTTCATTACTTTTATACATGTTGGAAGAACTTATTTCCATTAATGTTTTCAGTACCAACGTTTTACAGACCGTAGGAAAGCTAGGATACGTTGCTCTACTTTTGAGGACAGTGGTCTAATTCATAGGGTTGCTACCAGCTATGACTGTTCAGTGGCCTAAGTAAAATGAGTTTGATAGTATGCATCAGGTTTCGAGTGGACAGGTATCTTTGTTTAAATAAACAAAAACAAATCCCCTTCCTTCACAAATGCCAATAGATACTTTTCTGGTGAGACTACCAACAAGGAAGCTAAGGGATTGAATGGCCTCAGTGACTGAATAGTGTTACAGACACTTCGAGTCTCATGTGTGAACTTTGAGACTCTCACATTTGAACCGTGTCTGTTTCACTCATACTTACATCTGAAATCTCACTGAATGGAGCTGGGGATTGGGAGCAGGAGCCCATGTGCTGAGTAACAATGCCACTCAAATATGGTCTGGCCTCCCCTCCATTGTGCCAGCAGGGAAGGGTCTCCACCATTACACCACCCAGATCTGGAGTTGTGTGGGGTGGAGTCAGAGCCTGTTTTGATGGGGAAGCAGCAGCTTCACTAAAAGACTGCCGCCATCAGAAACCCAACTTAATCTTTCAAAATAACTTTTTCTGGGGCTGTGACCCCCTTGTGTTTCTGTGATGTTGCATTAGTATTCAGAAAGCCACATGCATTATAACTTTGCCAACTTGAGATCTCTGGTGCTGGTGATTAGAATATCTATTGAAAGTGGTGATCTCTCCAGACCAAGGTTGTAGCACAGTCTAGCCTTTACTGTTACTGTTTTTAATGGCTAAATAGAGGCCTACAGTTTCCCATGCCATCATTCCAGAACCACTGTTACAACTAAGTTTATCTGAAAAGCACAAAAAAGTTCAGGCCCCTTTTAACGGGTGAAATGTTCAAATATTTTAATGTTGACCAAAATAATCATGTCTGAAAACTGGTTGTTTAAAACCTTATAGGAAGCAATCTCCTAGGGAAATGCTTTTAACTTGCATAAAGTAGAGATGTTCTGTCAGTGGCGAGTAGAAATTTGGTGATTTGCTAGAAGGGTAAAAAGAACCAAGGCCAAACAAACTTTATTATAACTAGAGCAGTGCTGTGGAGGTTGTCACCTTCTGCTTGCCAGAGCAATGGTGGGAGGCTGCAGATACAGAAAGATGGCAATGTGAAGCACGAACTGCAAAGGGATGAGAGGGAGGGGGAAATTGAAGCAAGGCTAAAATGATTGAGAGACCTTTATTGAATAAGGTTGACATCCCTCCATTGACTGACTGTATGGAGAACTGCAGAGAGGAAACATAATAGAAAAGTAGGAAAAGAGAAAATATTTTTGCAGACTTTTTTCAATCCTTGGCAGAGCCAAGCGCATTGTTTGTTAGATGGGAAATCATAGGGAAATCATAATTTGGGGAGGAAACTTCAGGCTGGATCACACACAAGACAGTTTCATGTTATAAAAATTTGCAAGCTTACATTTTTGTTGCTGCTTTTAACTTCATGAATACTTAAACAACACAAAACCTACAGATTAATTTTCAAGGGGTAGTGCTAGTAGGTTTCATAAACAAATTGTGTATATGTAACACTTTGGTAGATGTGGAGAGTGAGGAGGATGGGAGAAAAAGCAGCTAAAAAGCCTGGAGTTGAATAAACAGTGAGTTCCGTTAACACTAACTTCGAACATTTTTTTGTTCTTCCTTTCTTATCTCCTGACCCTCTCTCCCAAACTCTTCCAGTGTTCTCAAAGTATGTATAACCCAGTACATTGTATTTATTAAATAATGAGAGTTCAGTAACAGGCCTTCAATATAAACTGTTCTCTGTTAACATATTTAACTTCTTATAACATATTGCTTTTTCCTCCTCTTTTAGGGCCCAGTTGACAATGTGCCTCCGTGCTATCATTAAGCATGACTTTCCTGGCCATTGGACAGCAGTAGTAGACAAGATAGGCTATTACTTGCAGTCTCAGAACAGTGGGAGCTGGCTTGGCAGCTTGCTATGTTTGTATCAGCTGGTGAAAACTTATGAGTAAGTGGATTTCCATCAGTAGAATAGAAAATGTTCAGTGTTGTTATCTCAGCTGATTTCTTTACTTGGAATGTAAGAGCCTGAAAGAGTTGACGATTCTGTAGGGAATTCAGGTGAAGGATGGGAATTTCTGATTGCCAGATGCTTTCTTTCTTGCATGTAAATGAGAACTATTTATCATATCTATATTGACAGCAAATTGAGAGCAGAAAATACAGCAGCAATCAGAATTTTAGGGTATGTCAATGCTGAAAAGAAAAACCCACGATGCTGAGTCTCAGAGCCTGGGTCAATTGGCTTGGGCTGCAGGGCTAAAGTAGCCATGTAGATTTTTCCCACTCAGGCTCTGAATCCCAGTGGGGACGCAAAAGGTTTCATAGCTCAGGCTCAAGCCTGAACTATATCTGCACTGCTATTTTTAGCCCCCTGAGCCCCAGTCAGTTGACCCAGGCTCTGAGCCTTGTTACTATGGGTTTTTCTTTGCAGTGTAGTTAAATCCTTAGTGATTTTTTTTTCAATCCAGCTTTTTTTCTTGAGGTTCTTCCTTGGATATTTTACATGAGTAGAACTATTTGTGAATAATTATATTAAAGGTATGTAACAACTTTGTTCTGAGGATCCCAAAATACTTTATGCATCACACACAGAAATCATGGTAGGGCCCACAACATATCCAAACACAGGAAAACATCGTCTCTATTCCAAAGCGTGTACGGTCTAATCAGACAAGCAATATATGAAGAGCAGGGGAGAGGGATTCTTTCAACTCTCTGTTGTGTCATTGAATGCAGTCTACTTGGGTCAAAAATTATAGCCAGGTAACTAATTGTTACACAATAGTGTGGTGGTGAGAGAAGGAAACTGAGTCACTACCACAATCTGTATATTAACATGAAATGCCAGGGATATTTGGGGCCAGCCAGAACTTACCTGACATTGGATTGCAAAGTACAGTAAATACATTTTGAACCTGTTTCATAAGGCAGGACCTGAAACATTTCTTTTTTCTTTTTTTAAGCTGGATAACTCATTCATTTGTACAACTTGCCTTCCCTTAGACTGAGCTCATGGAAGTGCTGGATGGGGGGAGGAAGAGGAAGTATGAAAAGAGAATCTGGGAGTAATATCAATACACATAACATCCAGTGCCTAACAATCTGTCACCATGTGGGCCTATGCCAAGATAAAGTCTTAAAATCTTTTGTCCCCATTTCTTATGTAGGGATGTTTATGATCAACCCATGCTCTTTCATGTAGAGGAGTCTCTTGCAGTGGAGCCATGTTTGTCTAAGTTGGCCTGTCCTTTCTTGTTTCTAAAAGAGCTGGGTTGTGTAAAATAGGAGAACTTGCGGGTGGGTAGGCAAAATAGCTTTGGATTGTAAGATTGCTCAACTGATCTGTCAGCCACAAGTCTTAGTGAGCAGTAATAGCCTTGCTCAGTATGGAATCCATGAGGACTTAGAAAGTGGTGAAGTGTAAAGTTAAGTCTAAAACTGAAACTACCTGGGAGGAGAAAGAATACTCCGTTTTCCTTGACATCCAACCTTTGTAACTATTCAGGGCCCTGGCTGTG
Organism: Emydura macquarii macquarii; assembly: GCF_026122565.2. Lineage (NCBI taxonomy): Eukaryota > Metazoa > Chordata > Testudines > Chelidae > Emydura > Emydura macquarii. Next base: position 8,031,977 of record NW_027133667.1, read on the forward strand.
TAAGCCACACAGATAGCAATTTGCACAGATGTACCGTGACACTTAAAATTTCTCTGGAGTTGATGCCTTTTTACAGTGTTTTCAGGCCCCTGCCTAGAACTGAGAGAGTGATTAATTCTTGGCCACTGCCAAAATGTGGAAGTCTGCATTGGAGGCTGAAGAACCACATCATACTTATTCTTCGAGAAGGGGTACACCCATCTGATGGGCCTTAGTTATTGTAGTGCCTTTGTAGACATTTGGAAAAACAGCTATAATTCACTGGATAACAGGATAAACTTATTTTTAGCTGCTCTTCCAAGGAAAAAGCTGGATCGTGAATATATCATCTGCTTGGTGTGTTGTGTTGTTATCCAACTCTCTATGTACCCTGGTCCTGAAATGCCAAACACTCGCTACTCCCTCTGAAATCATCTGGAGCCACAGGCATGTGGCGTCACTGAAAATTAGTTTCACTCTTTATAAAATTCTTTGACCAGTTATTTACATTTATAAATATAAAATATAAATATAAATTTTAAAAAAGAACCCAAAAGCCTAGCCAACCAAAGGCGCTTTCGCTCCTTGTTGAAAGCTATTCACTTATTTATTGAGCACCAGCAGTGAGCTTGGCACTACAGGATCATATAAAAAGTCATAGTTTCTGTTCCAGTAAGCTTACAATCTAGTCGCAAGAAAAATATTATTTGTATTATTGTAGCAACCAGGAACCCTAGTCAAAAGGCAGGACTCCATTGTGCTAGTTGCTGTACAAACAGCTATCATAAAGGTGTTCCGTATCCCAAGGAGCTTACCATCTAAGTAAGATTAGTCCTCCCAGTAGTGGCATTAATGTTTACTTAGCTATAACGTTGACATTTTTCCATCTGCTGGTAGAAGGGTTTGCATGCACTGTGTGGGCTGTCAGATGAGGCTGGAGGAGGGGAGAAATGAATAAACACTGCGCTCATAAATGTCAGGGTTGTTTTTTTTTTTTTTTTTAAAGGTAGAATAATTGGAATTTGGGGAGGAAATAGGCATTAGAATTGGAACACTCAGACCCTTGATATCTATGTTTATCCTCTTCTGCAGGTACAAGAAAGCAGAAGAGCGAGATCCTCTCATAGCAGCAATGCAAATATTCTTGCCGCGGATTCAGCAGCAGATGATCCAGCTTCTTCCTGATAACTCCCATTACTCTGTACTGCTTCAGAAACAGATCTTAAAAATCTTCTATGCACTTGTGCAGGTAGGCTTCTCTGCACAGAGAGTGATCTGAAATTGTAGATTGCTGGGGACAATAACCCACTTATACATACACATCCCCCTTTTCAAAAGCCAGCTAGCTAAAGTACTGCTGAGTCTATACATGTAGATAATTAACCAGCTAGCAATTCAGAACAATAAAATGCATTGCACTTACCTAAAATGCTATTCCACCATGCTCAGAGCTCCCCAAAAGCTTTAGCACATACAGTCTTTACAACGTGCCCTAAAGGTTAATTGATTCAAGCCATTGTGGATAAAGGGGAAGGAGCAAGTCACAGGGCTTGTCTAGACAAATAGTTAGTGAATAGCAAACTGGAGTGTAAATCTGCCTCTCACTAGCCTGCCACATGCTAACTGGCTATGTGGACCCTGCTGCCACGCACTAAGTTTTTCGTCCAGATGTGTGTTGCACATGTCCATTCCACTCTTGGTGTCTGTGTGCCCAGCATACAGCCTTCAGAAAATTTTCCCCTTAGAGGTATCTGTCCAGGCAGCTCGAGCACTCTCTGCTGTTGCACGACATCATGCAGTTATAAAGGGCAGAGGGTGTTAGAGCCACCCTCCCTCATTTCCTTCTTAGCACCCATGATAGTCGTTGGAGCTGTTTTCTATTGATTTGGCAACATCTGTCAGCCTTTGTGTAGCTGTAAATAGTTTTAGAAGTTTTCAGTAGTTTAAAATAAATGTGTTGCTGTTTCCCATTTGGGGTGCTGTGGCCGGTTCGGGAGTATGTCCCTGTCACAAGGCTTCAAGGTCTGTGCTTTCTGCACAAAATCCATACTCTTCAGCGATCTGCATGACTCTTGTCTTCAGTGCCTGGGCAAGACTCACTTAAAGGACTGGTGCCAATTTTTTGTGGATTTCAAGCTCAGGACAAAGGAGAACAGGGAAGCTAGGATGAAGTTCCTGCTAGTGCAAGAGGCACTAAGATCACCCTCAAATCACCCTCAGCTATCCCAGTCTGAATTGATACCGAGTGCTGCAGCTTCAGAAGCATGCCTTTGAGACTGTCCAAGTCCTGGCAATGGTCTCTCTCTCTGGTGCCCAGGAAGAGGCATAAGCCTTCCAAAGAGGCATCAAGTTGAGGAAGATCTCCACCCTCCAAGCCAGCTAAGCAGGGGGTAAAGAAGTCAAGCAGAGTGAATTCCAGTTGAAAGTACTCCTCCTCCAAGTATGTGGCAGTAACGGCTCCCCTTGACTTCAGTGGCATCGCAGCGGTCAGAGATGCTCTTGGTGTTGGCTATGCCAGAGGGGTTTGCTGCAGTAAGAGACCTAAGTCTGTTGGTATCGTTGTGTCTCCAGTGATACAGGAAATAGCTCTCCCGTGACATCAGATAGCCTGAAACTGACTCTTGTGGTGTGTCATTCGGTACTGCACCTCTCTTTTGCTTACAAATCAGCCTACCTCCTGGTACGGTTGGTGGGGAAGCTGGCAATGATGGCATCTCTTCAGTAGTTGGGATCTCTGCACTGTTCTCTGGTGCAGACAGGATCGGCCCTTCCATGGTTGGCAGAAGGAGAGTTCTCCTCTTTGGATTCTGAAGCTGGATCATATGTCTTGCCTTCTCACCCCTAAACGCTACCACCACCCATGGTTCCTTTGGGATCCTGCCTCAGGACTTGCAGTGGGAATGTGTCCAGGAGGCCCTTGGGGCCCAGCCCCCTATCAGCTGTCTTTTTGGAACCTCTGGGGGTCTTCTCCAGCCTTCAGGTCATCCCCATACCCTTCCTATTCGTTGTCTTCATCCAGACGATGTGAATTGTGGCACTGAGTTGAACCTTTTCCTGTGTCCGATATTGGGCCCGATACCAAACAGCCAGAAAAGACTCCTGAAGTGCCTACAGAACAACCTGCAGAAGAAGTTCAGCTGTATCCTGAGTTGACTTCATCCTCGTCCTCTCTGAATGAGGTGGCTTCCTCTGGGACAACATCATCACCTCCTGAAGAGTATAAGGCATATGAGAAGTTACTAAAGATGGTGGCTTTGGACCTGGACATTCAGGTCAAGGAGTTCAGGAAGCCCCTCAATGATATTTGTCTATAGCAGGTCCATGTTGAGTGGCTCTGCCAATCAATGAGGATATTTTGGAGCCTAAAAAGTCCCTGTTACAGACCCCCATCATCATTGCCTCCTGCATCAAAGCATGCAGAGTGCAAATATTATGTGCCCTCCTAGGGATTTGACTCCCATCCTCCTTCAGGGTTGCTAGTGGTTGCAGCCACTAATGATGGAATGCCAGGGTCCTCAAGCTGCCATCACCGAATTCAAAGATGCAAAGAAACTGGATTGGTGTGGTAGAAAACCCTGTTTGACTGGGGGAGGGGAGGGGGTTGTTGCAGCTTAGAATTGCCAACCAACAGGACCTGTTGGGACATCTCAGGTTTTAGTTCCACAAGTCAAGGGGAAGGGCCTACCAGTTCTCACAGACAACACAGTGGCAATGTTTTACCTCAGTAGACAGGGAAGGAGCCCATTCTTTTTTACTCTGCCAAGAGACAGCTTGACTTTGGGAGTTCTGCATTGCCAACTTGGGAGACCTCAAAGCATTTTACCTTCCACAGGTGTAGAATGATCTTGCAGAGCACCTCAGCAGATCATTTGAGTCACCACAAGTGGTTTCTTCACCGGGATGTGGCCAGACACATCTTCCAATGCTGGGGATCTCCCCAAGTGGACCAGTTCACCACAAGAACTAAGAAAATGTCAGCAATTCTGTTCCCTGCAAAGTGACAGCCAAGGTTCCCTGATGGACATGTTTTTGCTTCCCTGGTCAAGCAGGCTACTCTATGGTTTCCTGCCAATACTGCTTATTCACACAGTGTTGCTGAAAATCAGATGGGACCAGGTCAGAGTCATTCTCTTAACTCCAGTGTGGGCCTGCCAACGCTGGTTCTCTGCTCTCCTGGATCTGTCAATGAATCCTCGGATTTCCATTGGACTTTGACCTAATTTCCCCAAGATGATGGTAGACTGCTCCACCTGAACCTACAAGCTCTTCATTTAACTCTATGGATGCCATGGTTAGAGGATAAAGAAGAGTCTTGTTTGGAAAAGGTATAGAATGCCTTGCTAAACAGTTGAAAGCAATCTACTATGTCTACTTAATTTTCTAAGTGGAGGTGTTTTTCCATTGGTCATACCATTTCGGGATTTCACCTTCCTGTTCCACAATCCAGCACATTCTAGAATACCTATTGTACTTGAAACACAGATGGTTGGCTGTTAGCTGCTAGGTGCACCTTGATTGACCTATTTCTGTGTTCCAACCTAAGATGGATAATCAGTCTTTTTTTCCTAATATGTCAGTGAGGTTTCTCAAAGGCCTGGACAAGCTGTATCCTCAGGTGCATCATCCTATTCCCCATGGGACCTGAACTTAATGTTATCAAGGCTTATGGGTCCTCTGTTTGAGCCTTTGGCTACTTGTTGTCTACTAAATCTATCAATGAAGGTGGCATTTTTGATCGCCATCACCTCTGCTAGAAGAGTAGGAGGGCTGTGTGTGCTAATGTCTGGGGCTCCCTATACAATCTTCTTTAAGGGCAGGGTTTACCTTCATCATCTCTGAGGTTTGTCCCAAAGGTGGTGTCCATGCTCCTTGTCAACCAGCCAGTTTACTTACTACTGTTCTGCCAAAAGCCACATTTGAACAGGGAAGAGGAACATTTGCACACCCTACACCTCAGAAGAACACTGGTGTTCTACCTTGATAGATCTATCCTCTCAACTGTTCATGGAGATAGTGGACAAAATGAAAAATCAATCCCTACTCAAAGAACTTCTTCTCGGATAGCCTCATGTAACAACGTGCTATGATCTGGCTAATATCACACCACCAAATAGGATCACAGCTCATTTGACCTTGACAGCTTTTCTGGTGAATGTTCTGATTCTGGACATTTGTAGAGCAGCAACCTGGCTCTCGGTGCGCGTTTGTTTCCCATTATGCCATTAATCAGGACTCGAGACAATGCTAGAGTTGGATGGGTTGTCCTCCAGTACTTATTAAGATAAACTGTGATCCCACCTCCTCTTTCATGGTGGAATGCACATGTCCAATCCCTTGGCAAAGAAAGAACGGTTACTAATCTGTTCCATAACTCTTGTTCTTTTGAGATGCGTTGCACATATCCATTCCATGACCCGTCGTCCTACCACTCAGTATCAGAATTCTGTCAAGAAGCAACTGAAGGGGGCAGGAGTAATCTGCGCTTTTATATCTGCATGAAATGTCATGCACAGCAGAGGGCACTCGAACCACCCAGATGGATACTGCTGCGGGAAAGTTTCCAGTGGCCATGCTTTGGGTTCACAGACACTAAGAGAGGAATGGACATGTGTAACTCTTCTCGAAGAACTACAGTTACGGAACAGGTTATTAACCATTAGTTTTCGTAATGTGCTTTTCTGTTTGTGATGGGTTATTGGATGTCATCATTTTAGGCCTCATCAGGACAATGGGTGGTGCTGACGTGGAAATATGTTATAAGCTTGGTGAAACCTGGCTATGGGTTCAGTTAAAATCTCATTGAAATTGATGTGTGCGCACGCCCTTCACTTAAGATAGTTGAGAGACAGTTAAGGGGCCATGTCTAAAACAAAGCCTAATAGAGCCTGCCCAAGATTTTTGGATTTTGCTGAGTATTGTTTTGGGTAGGAGAGGTGGGGGGTCTGTGTGTGCGTGAGTGAGAGAGAGAGGTTTTTGGGTCAGGGGTGTAGGTGCTCTGAGCAAAAGAGGCTGTTTCCTGCTATTTGATTCCTTTTGCATTCAGAAACACAGGACTTCGTACATTCTTTGTAAATAAACAAAACTGCATCAAAGAGGAAATACCAGGCTATCACCAAATTCTCCTGCTAACTGGAACAACCTACTATATCCCAAATTTTTGGCTAGCCACTTGGCTGAAAAGGCTTAATGCTCAAAGTGCACTAGAGAATTTTTACTGCATGGCAGCAGGCTCCATGTAGCCGTTATTGTGCAGCAGGCTAGTGAGAGGTAGATTTTTTTTTTTCACCCCAAATTGCTGAGCATAAACAGTTCATCTGGCCAAACCCATAGTCAAGAGGCTCTCACAGAGAATGTCTTGTCCTCAACCCTTGCTTATCTACGAAGGAGGATCTAACTTGAGTGCCTCAGCTGATTGCAGCAAAACAACACACTTATCTTGGAAATGTCAGTTAAGAGACATGATCCCTGCCACTTCCTCCAGTTGCTTTCTCCAGCATACCATCACCCATAGTTTTGTCTGGATGGAGCCATAAATAGCTTGCAAGTTGCTCTCATTTATGTGCCAGTCTCAGATATTGTTTGAGGCACTTGACTGCATCTTCCAGCTCATAAAACAGAGAGAGAAAACCAGGTTTCCTCCATGTATTGAAAATACTGCATGTTAATTGGTAGGCAGCTTATCTTACATTTCTCACTCCGTTCACTGCTACTTTAGAATCAATAGTATTTTAGCTTGATTAACCACTTATCTTTTAATTAGTTTATTTTATTGGCTTGATATGTTTTCCCTTACATTTTTTTCAGTCAGCATTGGAGGTGTAAATTTGCAAGTTTGCACCACAATAAATAAATTTGTTTAAAGACAAGCTACGGTTTCCTAGAGAAGTTTAAATAATGTAGAAATGCCTTATGTTCCTTTGAAGAAAATTAACTTAATTCATCTTTATGTTTTCTTCTTCCCTGTTTCAGTATGCGTTGCCACTTCAACTGGTGAATAACCAGACCATGACTCAATGGATGGAGATTTTCCGTACTATCGTCGATAGAAATGTGCCTGCTGTAAGGTTTACTTTACTAGAGGGAGACTGACATTGATTTCTTTAGGGTGGGAGAATGGAGATGGTCCACGTAGAGAGATTATTGAATTAATCTCTAAAGATGCCATCTCGCCAGGAGTCTCACTCTTAGGGCTGGTATCTCTGATACAAGTCATACAGGCAACTTGTGTAGTGCTTAAGATTTTTGACTGTTTGAGCTAGCTGTACAATATATACTCCAACTTCGGGTACTTCAGAGACTCCCAAACATTTTAACCCTTTTGTTTCAGAAACAGGAAGCAGAAGCTCACCACAAACATATAGACATGTAATGTCCTCTCCATGAACATATAGTAAACACACACAACCTGTATCTATTCCTCCACTCCATCCTTTTTCCTCATAAAAGACAAATAACTCCAAAGGAACGGAGGGCGGGTTTAAAAACAATGCCAACAGGATGAACCCATATAATTTAGACTCTCAAATTCTGAAAGAAGATGGGTGAGTAAAAATAAGCTATCTAAAATAAGTTCAGAGAAGCAGAATTGTTAGGTATGTAATCCTGCCTTCTGTAAAAATACCTTCTGCACAAAATTCTCATTCCTGGAGATTAAGTAACACAAAGAACGCCCGAGGGGAAAATAACACCAAGAAACCCTGAAACAGGTATGAAATAAGGCAAATACGAGCAAGGAATCAGGAATGGTTAAGAAATTTGAGACACTCACATTAGGGACATCCTGAGGAAACACATTCCCACAAAGGGTTTGGGCTCTCATGTCTTGGAAGCAGAATCATAGCTCTGTGAGATTGAGGCTGGAAACCTGCCAAGAGACTGAATAGAAGCAATAGTTTAGTGTGTGGCCATTTTGTCAATATACCTATATACATAACTGAGTAACCTGAGCCAAGCAGTGATAGGTAATTCTGGAATTAGATTGTATTTCAATGCATACACATATGGATGCACCGTTAGGGGTGCTTGTACAACCTTAACTTTGGCATTTCCTAACTTCTGATTGCTTCCATCCACAATCTTATTCTCTTAATATCTTTTGTATGAATATATGTACATGTAATTATCTTATATTCTATATAATGTGAGAGTTCAAACATAAATACAGTAAATGCAACTTTTTCATTTTCAACATAATAGTACATTTAACAATGGCATCCTACAAAAAAAATCTGATATATTATTCCTGTAGCTAACACAATCACTATTAATAAAATCGAAACTTTACTGCATGGATGTGAATTTTTATTAATCCATTCAGTCTTTAAATTTAATTTTTGTATACTTTGGCTGATTTTATTTATTTATTTGTAGGAGACGTTACAGATTGATGAAGATGATAGGCCAGAGCTGGTGTGGTGGAAATGTAAGAAGTGGGCATTGCATATCGTAGCTCGTCTTTTTGAACGGTAATACAGTGATGTAAAAACTGATGTGTCATAAAAATGTTAATTTTTACTTCGGTTTCTCTCTTGTGGATATTGTTATGAAGAATATATATCCTATATTCATACTGCACAGGCACTGTACATTTATGATGTATGTATGTGCAGGTATTCTGAGAGAGAATATACTAGTGGTAAAAGCAGGAGACAGGGAATCCAGATTTCTGGATTCTGATCTTGACTGTCATTCATATGATTATGTGACCACCTCGGACAAATAATGGAATGTCTCTGTTTCTCAGTATGCCCATCTTTGAAACTGAGCTTAATACTTACCTCACCGGAGCATTGCAATCTTAATTGTTTGTGAACTGCTTAGATGAAAACCACTGTAGAAACGTAAATGATTTATTTCTAGTTCTTGTTTGACTCTTCCTAGGAACTTTTAAGAACAATTTTTTTGCCTTGTCTTTTGCCTGGTGGAATGATGACCAAGGTTTTATTTTTCAGAAGTTTTTCTTCACATTCAGCATATAACTTGCAGATTTTTTTAATAATTAGTGACATTTTTAGGATGACTTAGACTTGAAAAAAGAGATTCCTAGATATATATTTACATGGATATTAGCATCTTTAATCCTGAAGATTCTCGAACATTTTACAGACTATTGCATACAATTTTTCACGCAACACAAGGAAAGACAGGAAAATCTCTGGCCAAGGACTCCAGGGGAAAAATATGCCATAGCATCTTTGTCCAGTAGATCAGACAATACCTCTAATTTAAGGTTTTATCCAAAAAACTGATTGACAATAATTTACCTGGCCCTCAATTTTGATTTGGAAAGATAAAGCTCTAAGCCGACCCTGCTGGGATTTGAACTTTTAGTTCCAAGGAAGTAGGATGTTCAAAACTGATTTTTTTTTTTTTTTAAACTATTAAGACATCTGCTCTGGGTAACGTGGTGATTAATGTTTACCAAAATTAAGGTAGTTCCATAAAATCCTGAAAGACGTTTTGAAACTAGAAACTCAAGAGTTAGGGTTCTTTGTGGAAGCCTAACCTTTCCTATCCCTGTCCACCATCTTTCTTTTATCAGGGTTAGTTAAAATCATGAATATTAGAGCACTTAGAAACTTTTCACATCAACTAAACATTTAAAATAGAATATATTTTAAAAATGTGATGGCTCTTGTTTCTCCTCCTTGAGAAATGAACAGACATTTTGATCTGCATGCTATTATTTTAAACTTCTATTTCCATTAGATTATTTCATCTGACACTCTGTAAGCATAACACTATTGTTACCCTATTTAGTTAAGGGTGTGGTGACATTTTTGAGGAACCTTGGGTTGGCCGGGGCTGAGATTGCTTTGAGGGGGGTGCCCAAAGAGGTGGTGTGAGCCAGTGCTTTGCCATCAGAATCTTTCATGAATACAACTAATAGTTTGTTACAGTAAGTCAAAGTCATGCTCTGAATATGGCAAAAGGCAAAATTCACAAATTTATAAGTTTTTTTTAATTTAAAAAACTCATAGGTTGCATTGTTTTAAGCAAAATATGCTTTTCCAATAAAACTGTTAAAAACCATGTAACTGATTAAAACTGCTGTTTTACTGCCTATTAGTACAATCCTAAATGAGGATCTGTCATCATGTGACAAACCGGTATTTTTAATTTGAATTCCTGCTCTCCTAGGCTCCAGTACAGTCAGGTTTTACTTGCTAGTTCTCAATGCTACCAGCAAAATTCATTCAACTTTTCACCACTGTATCCACCTGCCCACACTTAAATTCTGAAATATCAAAGCACTGATATTTAAAAAAAAAGAAACACCATGGAATTCATATGTCCCCTGACAAAAACGCAACTTTAGTTATTGGCTACAACATTGTGCTTTGTACATAGGTAAGAAAAAAAGGGGACATGGATCATAATGTGGAATATAATGACCTAGAATGATGTTTGTGGAAAGAGAGTACTTGGTGCATATATGTCTGGTGAAAGAGAAGTTTGGCTTTGATGGCTTTTGTATGTTTGCAAGCTTAATCAAGGACCATGTTCTCCTGGTAAACAGAAAACTTGGCTTCAAAAGTGTAAATACCTGTTTCCTCTTTTTGTTTCAAGGTATGGAAGTCCTGGAAATGTAACAAAAGAATATTTTGAATTTTCAGAGTTCTTCTTAAAAACCTATGCTGTGGGAATCCAACAGGTAAAGATGATGTTTCTTGTTTCTCACTTAGGATAACTTCTGTGGAACAACCATGTTATCGTCCTGTAGCGTCTTCATATAAGACATAGGAATCCATTCAGACCTTTTAAAGAAACAACAAAGAACTGGTCAAATACACATCATAATCAATGAGAAATGGCTTGGAACTTCTGTTAGTAATGATATTTCCATCTTGGGAAAAATAATCCAAATTGCAGTGATCCAAAAGGAGAGAGAAATCAGAAAATTGGCAATGTTGCACCAAAAAAAACCAAAAAAAAAACCAAACCAAAGGTGATAGGCAGGAGATGCCAGTAAAAAGACTGATGTTATTTGGGGCTGGTTACATAGAGACATCACAGCAAAGAAGGTCTTGTTTCCAGGTCACGCTTCCTATGTGGTTCTGCTGCAACTAACCCTGGAATACCGAGATTCTGTTCTGGATGTGTCATACCAGAAAGACATAGCTAGATTGGAGGCTTCCATGCTTCCAGCTCACCTTCAGCCCTCCAGGCAAAAGTACAGGGAGTTCACAGCCTGGGAGCTTCAGCTCACAGCTCCTCAGCAACCTGACCTTCTAGGGGTCTGCATCTTCAGTGCTACTTGCCAGGCAGACTGCCTCGGGAGCCAGGACTGCCTTTCCTTTCATAGAGAACTTCAAAAGATTTAGTCTAAATCAGAAGGAAACCAAATAGTCAAATCTCTGTGAAACATAATTGCCTTTCTCTGCACAAAAAAGGTTGAGATGAAATATGCGTAATCTTGGCTAGCGAGAGGGCATGATAATTCTATGTAAATTTGAAAGGGCTAAACATCAAAGAAGATAAATTATTTCAGAGGTACAAGTGGCACAATTAGAAATAATGGATGAAACTGAAAGAGAAAGTGTCCTATCACTTTAAATACTTAAAACTTAGACTCAATAAAAGACTAGGAAAAGTACCTTAGGGAACAATTTACCTTCTAAGGCAAATGGACTAGTTGATCTGCATAGGTCTCTTCTGTTTCTAGCTTTTAAGTTCGATTCACCACGCTTCTCAAATGTATTGAGTGCTGTAGTGAAATCAGATTGCTAAGTATTCATTATCTATTTATTGCTTGTTAAGTGCTGACAGTGTGTTAGCTGTAAGAGATACAGACAATCCCTGCCCCAAAGAGCACATAGTAGAGAAGACAAAGATAAGACCTAGCTCCCAGGGAGCCCCAGAGGAAGGTATACATTCAGGAAATATGCTACAGTGCATTTACTAGCCTTCTATGAAGAATTATTATGAAACAAAACTGTCCTTTTGAAAATAAATGACCAGATAATATTTTGTGATTCACCTACTTGCCAGTTCTCCACATTTGTTAACTCATAACAGGTCTCCTGTGACTAGTCCAAATTAGTGACCTATTGTAAATATTTTCTTGTTTCTGTGTATAGTGAGCCTCCTATTTATAGAGGAATACTGTAGAATGAAAGGTCCCAGTTGTTGCAGTGGATTGCTGCTCTAATCAAAGAGAATGATTGTGATCTTATGGTTGTAGCAGGCAGCTGTTAAGACTCCTGCCCCTCTTCCCAGCTTTGCCATAAAATTGTTGCAACTTTAGTAAAGTCACTTAGAGTTCAGTTTTTAAATTTGGATTCCCCAATATTTGGCACCTAAAATTCATTTTAGGCACCTAAATCTTGTTTATAAATTTAGGTCCTACCTTTAGGTACCTAAGTTTGAACATATAGCCCTTAATTTCTGTGCCTTACTTTTCCCCACCTGTAGAAATGATGATACAACTTATTCCACTGAGTGCCGAGGCTTATTTAAGCCCCAATCCTGCAAACATTTATGCATGTGTTGACTCTTACTACTGTTAGTAATTCTGTTGTGGGAGTATTCCTAGTAGTAAAGTTAAGCACATGTGTAAAGGTTTGTAGGCTCATAACTTCAATGTTTAAATTATTACTGATGTTTGGATAAAGGCATTATAGAAGTGATTGATACATGAGCTTCTACTTGAAATTGACCTGTCGAAATGTCTTCACTATAGAAGGGTTGCTTTGTATGCTGAAGTCTTCACGCTTCATTAAAAATAAATAAATAAATTTACTATTCCCTTAGGTTCTCTTAAAAATCTTAGACCAGTACAGGCAAAAAGAATATGTTGCTCCTCGTGTCCTTCAGCAAATCTTAAACTATCTGAATCAAGGGGTCAGTCATTCTGTAACTTGGAAGCAGATGAAGCCACACATACAGGTCAGTGCAAGAACACGGTTATAAACATTTAAATATCATCATTGCCATGAGCTGGAGTTGAGACTTCTGCTGTTATAAAGGGGCTTGGAGAATCTCTCACACTGCAGTCAATCTGGAAAAAAGTTTGCACAGAAATTACTTTTTTGTTATTTTGTTGTTCTATTTATCTTTTGTCATTGCAGATATTTGTATTTGACTACGAGTTTTGTCCCTTCCAGAACAGCTTTTTTATTTTGCTTGATGCTTTAATGAAGTCATAATCTTATGTTTTTGATTACTGAGTCTTTTGCCTTTGCGTATGATACCTGAAAAGATACTGGAACAAACAATCCGTTTGTAAGCACCTAGAGGATAATTGGGTTATAAGGAATAGCCAGCATGGATCTGTCAAGTACAAATCATGCCACACTAACCTAATTTCCTTTTTTGACAATGTTACTAGCCTAATAGATGGGAGCAAGGGAGTAAGCTGTAGATGTGATATATCTTGATTTTAGTAAAGCTTTCAGCTATCCCACATGACATTCTCATAAGCAAACTGTACTCAGAGAGTAATCATCAGTAGTTCTCAGTCAAATTAGGAGAGCGTATCTAGTGGGGTGCCTGCAGGGGTCACTCCAGTACTAGTCAGTATTTTCATTGATGACTTAGATAATGGAGTGGAGAGTATGCTTGTCGAATTTGCAAATAACATCAACCTGTCCCACATGACATTCATAAGCAAACTAGGGAAATATAATCTAGATGAAATTACTGTGAGGTGGGTGCACAACTGGTTAAAAGACTGTACTCAGAGAGTAATCATCAGTGGTTCTCAGTCAAATTAGGAGAGCATATCTAGTGGGGTGCCTGCAGGGGTCACATCAACCTGGGAGGAGTTGCAAAACACGTTGGAGTACAGGATTAGAATTTAAAAGGATCTTGACAAATTTGAGAATTGGTCTGAAATATGGCTTTCAAACAATTAAAAAAAATGCAAGATTGAAAAAAATAGTTGTGATTAATTGCAGTTTTAATCTCACTATTAAACAATAATAGAATATCCATTTAAATTTATAAATATTTTTGGATGTTTTTCTACTTTTTCAAATATATTGATTTCAATTACAATGCAGAATACAAAGTGTAGAATGCTAATTTTTTATTACAAATATTTACACTGTAAAAAACAAAACAAAACAATCTACAAGTCAAAGCATGAAGGGGGATATGAATGTTTTGCATATCTGGCATATAAATACCTTCCAATACTGGCTACAACGGTGCCATGCAAATGTCTGTTCTCATTTTCAGGTGACATTGTAAATAAGAAGCGGGCAGCATTATCTCCCGTAAATGTAAACAAACTTGTTTGTCTTAGCGATTGGCTGAACAAGAAGTAGGACTGAGTGGATTTGTAGGTTCTAAAGCTCAACATTGTTTTGTTTTTGAGTGCAGTTATGTGAAAAAAACAACTCTATATTTGCAAGTTGCACTTTTACAGTAAAGAGATTGCACTATAGTACTTGTATGAGGTGAATTAAAAATACTGTTTCTTTTGTTTACCTTTTTTCCAATGCAAATATTTGTAATAAAAACAAAGTGAGCACTGTATTCTATGTTGTAATTTAAATCACTATATTTGAAAATGTAGAAAAATATCCAAAATATTTATAATAAATTTAAATTGGTATTCTATTATTGTTTAACAGTGCAATTAGAACTGTGATTAATCATGACTAATTTTTTTAATCGAGTGAATTTGTTTTGAGTTAATTGCTTGACTTAACTGCAATTAATTGTCAGCCCTAGTCTGAAATCAATAGGATGAAATTCAAATAAAGACTAGTGCAAAATATTTCACTTAGGAAGGAAAAATCAAATGCACAGCTACAAAATTGGGAACAACTGTCAAAACAGTAGTACTGCTGAAAAAGATCTGGGGGTTATAGTGGATCACAAATTTGATATTAGCCTTTTCACAACTGAATCAGATTGTTGGCTCATATTCTTCTGTACATGAAGGTGTATTAACGGGAGTGTCGTATGTAAGGCATGGGAGGTAATTGTCCCAATTGGCACTGGTGAGGCCTCAGTACTGTGTTCAGTTCTAGGCACCATGCTTCAAGGAAGATGGGAACAAATTGGAGGGAGTCCAGAGGAGAGCAACAAAAGTGATAAAAATGTAGAAAGCCTGATCTAGGTGGAAAGATTAAAAAAACTGGGCATGTTTAGTCTTGAGTAAAGAAGACTGAGAGGGAGTCTAGGGCTACATTTACACTGATGGCAGCAAAATCGCTGCCGCCAGATCGATCTTTCAGGATCGATTGAGCGGTCAGTGAGACCCGCTCAATCTATCAGGAAGTCAACTGAGTAAGTCCACCCCCTCAAGTAGCGTAGCGCTGAGCGGCTCAGCACAGTGTAAACAGCGCACAGAAGCAGTCAACGTGAGTTATGCAAATTAGTTTGCGTAACTCCCATCGACTGCCGCCGAATTTCCAGGTAAGTGTAAACTAGTCCTCTGTCTTCACACTTGCTAAGGGCTGTTATAAACAGGATGGTGGCAATTGTTCTCCATGCCCACTGAAGGTAGGATAAATAGTAATGGACTTAATCCGCAGCAAGGGAGATTTAGGTTCGATATTAGGAAAAAGTTCTAACTAAAAGAATAATTAAACTCTGGAATAGCTTTGAAGGGAGGTTATGGAATCTCCATTGTTGGAGGTTTTTAAGAACAGGTTAGACAAACACCTGTCAGGGATGGTCTAGGTTTACTTGGGTGTCAGTGCATGGGGCTAGGCTTGATGACTTCTTGAGATCCCTTCCAGTCTTGTATTTCTACGATTTTATGATTGTAACTCTAGAAATTCAAAATTGACTGCACTGTAAAATAAAGCAAGACAAGACATATTGTGAGGGCCCTTGTTTAACCATTTCTTTTGTAATTAGAACATGTAGGAACAACTAAAGAAAATGATTTTCATCTCCATATTTTGTTTTCCTATTGTAAAGGTCCCATGTTTAATTAACTTATCAGAAGATAAATCCCATGTGTGTTAGGAAGCTGAGGGGAGAAAGTAAAAAATATACTTTCATCTTAGTGCCACATTGTGAAATTCTTGCAGAATGATATGTTCTGCTATTATTAGATGTGCCCTGCAGTATATTCTTTGTGTTGCACTGGAGTATGGTGGAGTAAAACTCATTGCTTCTTTCTGAGTCCTTTGAAAAACAAGATGTGTGTATTGTAAGACTATCCCAGTGAGTAAAAATAATTTGAGGACTACTTAAATTAATCGTACTTGTGTATGTAAAGGTACAATGTTTTGTTGTGGGGGGGGAAGTATACTTGAAATAAGTTTTCTGTGCACTTGAACATATTTGATTTCTCTGCTCTTAGAGTATATCTGAAGAAGTGATTTTCTCCTTAATGTGTTATAAAGATGAGGATGAAGAGCTGTGGCAAGAGGATCCATATGAGTACATTCGCATGAAATTTGGTAAATATTTGTGCTTAGTGTTTGCTCTCTGTTTTCGCTGTAATTGTGCATTATTGGTCCCAGTAGTTCCAAAACTGTATTTGCCATTATGCCACTGTAGCTGTATCTTCACCAGAGTTCAAGGGAGACACTAAAAGTGAGATGGATTGTTCTATAAAGCCTACTCTGCAATTATAAGTTTGAGTAAGCTAGTTTTGTCCATTTAAATAATGTGCTATATTTATAAGATCGGCACTAAAAAGGTTGCTTACTCACTTCAGATAAAGCTTGATTGTTCACTTTATTCTTGCCCTTCCTCCCTTGCTACTTGGGAGCCTAACACATGTTTTCTTAGGTTCCCCCATTTTACTTACTTCAAATGCACCTTTAAGGCTCTGTACTGAATCACTGTTATGCTTAGACATAAGACCCTACTGTTAAGCAGTGCAGCTCTAGTTGACCAAAGGGGGACTGCCATACTCCCTCCCTGTTGAAGGTGGGTACATTTTGAGTGCCACTTATTTTTATTAAACATTTCTTTAAATAATTAGAAATACGCATTCTCTCAAAAAACAAATGTGAGAATTAAAGTATAAATTGCATTGTGCCGTATTATGAGTCCCTTACTCCTCTTTCAGGAGTAATCCTACTGGAGAATAGGTTTCTTTTAATAGTATAGGAAATCTTGCTGGAAAAGTTGCCACAACTAAGAATCACAGAGGTAATTACGATTTAAAACAAAAAACCTGGTTGACTTTTGGCTAGCATTTATAAAAAAAATGTCCTTTAGGTTTTTCTTGGGATATAGAAAATAAAACCTAGAAAGACATGATATGGAAAAATAAGGCATCATTAAGATATTCAGGGAGCAAAAGTGTAACCAAGACTTCAGCATCTGAATCCAATTTTTCATGTATGAGCATTTAGTTTTTTTCTTTTACAGGCAAAACAGTTAGACTTTGCATTTTCCATTTGTAAAAGGAAAAAAGAATGAAGTTTAGGGAGAAATACTTAGGTTTGGGAACTCAGTTCTGATGATATATTTAATATGCTGCATCTGTTATGACTGACTTTGGAGATATCAGGAAAAATAGAAATTGCCTTCTTATTTTTAGACCTTGTTCATTATCCCATCTGTTATCTGATGTTGCAAAAAATGAAGGGAACACTTCAAATTCATGTAGCCATATTTTGCAAAATAGGCAAAATTTTATAGGGTGTACAATACACTTGCTGCGTGTTTAGGGGAAGATTAGTTACAATCAAGGATGTAAAAAAATTCAGCTGTTTCAGTTCTTTGGCATAGCCATAGATGCAAGAATACCCTAAATCCAAATACATTTAGATTTAATGAAGTTTTTTATAAGGTCTACTTTTTCTTCTAGTGAAATCAAACTATAATGGACTTCCCTGATATACACATGGTACTGCAGCATTTTGATGCTGTTACTGTAAATGCCACCATTAAAAATTTTGCTGCCATTTACTACACTGTGATATCTTACATACGACAGAAAAAATACATCTCCCAAAATTGACAAAATAAACACTGGTGAAAGGTGACCTTGACTCAGTTGTCTTAGTTCATAGGATGAGGAAGACCATGAATCAATAATGTTTTTTTGCCAGCCTGGTTCTGTGACATCCATCCACAGCTCTTACTCTACTATACTGGAAAACGATCTCTGAGAATTTTATTATTTAATTGTACTCAGTGACTGAAAACACTTTCTTTAAACGTTAGATGTGTTTGAGGATTATGCATCCCCTACAACCGCAGCCCAGAATCTCCTCTACACTGCAGCAAAGAAGCGAAAAGAGGTACTGAATTATTATTGTTAAAAATTAGTCTTTCTTTAAAGGGACATCTGTCTATCTCAAATGGTTCTGTATTCTTCTCAGGCCTTGAAGAATCTACGCTCCACTGGATGAGTGTTATCAACTTCTCTGTCATCAAAACTTCAATTTCTATTTTTAAATTGAATTTCTAGCCATTGGTTGCAAGGATTAACCTTCCAGATGTGAACTGAGTGTGAACAGATGCAGTAATATCTTCCCAAGTCTTCAGGCAGACAGCCCCAAAGTCTCTGGGGCTCGAGCTTCCCACGTTCCAACAAAAGGAGAAATGGACCTGATTCACATTAGTTTTCACTGTTGCTATTTAGAATCCTGTGGGCAGCCATGAAACTGACAAGAATCAGATTGGTTTCAGACTGCTGTTTCTTGAGAAAGCTGTGGGCAGGAGCAGCAGAAACAGTCATGAGAACTACTCACTGGGGAGGCAGAGCCTAGAAAGGTTGGGCGTTGGATAAAGTAGCACAGACTCCTATACTCCGTCAGTGTGCAGCAGCCAGAAAAGCTCTTGGGTGGCAAGAGAGAATATTTCTTCCTACCAGCAGCCAGAACTGAGGAATTCAAATGTATTATTTACCTACTAGCCAGAGGCTAATATGTCAGACTGTTCTTGGTGCTTGCTCAGAGATAGCACTTTGGTAGGAATCCGAACATCCTCCCCTTTCCCAGCAGCGGGGGGGGGGAGGTTGATTTCTCACCTGACTGTTGCCTCTGAACAGCAAGGGTGTCCCCCTATTTTCATATCGATCTTTGGCTAATAGGTGTACTCTTTTTGGTTATGATAGTAACATTCTCAACATTGTGTGAGGGGTGGGGATAGGAGGGGTTAAAGAAGGGTGGATAGAAGAGAGCTTGATGGTATATTAGAAAAAAATTGCAATATTTAGAAAGTTGGTGAGAGAAGTAACAATTTATGTAGGAGAGGGTAAGGAACACAGTGTATGGAAAAAGACACTGAAGACAGCCAGGAAAGGATAGACCATGAATTTTAATGAGGGAAGGGGGAAAAAGATCAAAACATTGAATGAAACCTGGAAAGGACAGATGCTATGAGGAAAGCAGGAGAGATGGAGTAAGTTGCATTTTACAGTGTGTTAAGTTGATTGGCAGTGATGTTAACAGTGGTGCATGATAAACAGGATATGATTATTTTTATTCTCTTTAATGGCAAGGTTTATGATTTTGTGGGGTGTAACAGGACAGATACTTTCCATCCTGGTCTTTCAGGCTGATAGGTCTCTGAATAAATTTTTTAAGCCCTGGTTATCTTTCTAGAGTAGTTGGCTGGAAATGGATATGAAACTTCCCTTTCCTTAAAACCAATTTTTAAAAATTAACCTTTTAAGGCAACGTTAAGACTGAAAGCTATAAACACAAATCAAGAAATTCAAATGTTAAGCATCTCAGAGACCGGTATACTTTTCCATGTTGACAGATGCATTTTTCATTGTTAGTTAATTTTTTTAATATATATCTTAATAATATAGTCAAGCAAAAATCTTCACCAAGCTGCAGTTAGGGCTGTAAATATCTGTCAATTAGGTAGAGAAAAAGCCTTTAAGGTAGTGTTGTGTTTTTTCTCAGAGAACAGACATTATCCTGAAAAGTCTGTTTAGGTTAGACTGCAAAAATCAAGAATTAAAAAGTGTAAAGATGCACAGTTAAGGGTAGTCATGCAGCTTTGTCTGTGCCCTTGTTCTGACCTACCTTTTTGTGCAAGATGAAACAATTTGAGTTTTTGATATATACGTCAATGTGCACTTCTGCTTTGAGAAGTGACTGTAAGAATGGCACCTTCCTGTGGACCTGCTCACTTTGTGTATTCAGAACTCTCTCTTCTGATTTTAGTGACTTGAAGTACATAGATAAGATGGAGTGAGCTAGATTTGATTCCTTCATTTGCATGTTTGTTAGAATTATTTACTAAATTCTGAACAGCTGAAAGGGGAGGGATAGCAAAACTTTAAATGAGGACCTATCTTTTCTGTAGAACTTCCATTATTTCTGGTGACATGTGAGAAGGAAAGAAGCCAGCCTGGCCCTGAATGCCTAAGGTGACTTTGCAGAGCTAGTAGTTTAGAACAAATTAACTATGTTTGATATGGAAGTCATTTGAGACACAATAAACGTGACGTATCAGGCTGCCATTTCTAGAGTAACTTTTCAGAGTAGAACTAAGCCTGCAGTTCCAAACACTTAAAAATCTACTTTACTTGTATAGATTGATCTTTTCCCTCACCAGCCACAACATGATTCCTTGCCTGCTGCCATCCCCATTGTGACAGTCTGCATTGGGGTCTTTATTACATGAAGTCTGCAAAGCATATATAATGTATGCGAAACCATATTAAATAAATGATTCTGCCAAGAGACCTTTCCAAGTCTTCTCAGACACAAATCCTTGTCAAGATCAATAGATTGGTTTTAATCTGGAGTTTCTAGGCCAAGCTGTTCTGGAATTCATATAAGATGAGTCAGAAAAGAAGTTAGAAAGAAATTTAATAAGTGAGATTACTGCACTGTTTGAACCCCTGTCTCTCCAAAACACTTCTTCTAATTTGCTTCAAGGTTTCCAAAAAATTGTACCTTACTTATGATTACTAATGTGAAATTTCAGGCAGATGCATCTGACTTTGACAAATTTGAGGGCTGTGATTAAAAAGAGAAATATAACGGGGCTTTCCACATTAACTGGAAAGAGACTGCCATGTTCCCATAATACTTTATGGACTATGTGGGCTAGTTCGCAGTGATGTTATATGAAAGCTTTAAACTCTTGAGTTTTCAAACTTTAAAAGAGAGATGCTAATAAACAAATTTGATTTTAATAGTGCAGTGACACCACATACAGCTTATCCTCCATTTTCTGTTTGTGTCTTACTATGTTTAGGTATTACCGAAGATGATGGCATTTTGCTATCAGATCCTCACAGAACCAAACATTGACCCTAGGAAGAAAGACGGAGCATTGCACGTGATGGGATCTCTAGCAGATATTTTACTGAAGGTAAATAGATGAGGGCACATAATATGTATATGCTCGCAATCAGTTATCAGCTCTCCTTTCTAATTTAAAATAATAATTTTTAAAGTGTGGCAAGCCCTGAAGCACACTTGTGAAGTGATTTTTTTTCTGTAAAATACCAATCTCAAGTCCTTCTTTAAAAAAAAAAAAATAAGTAAAATTACTTCAACCACTTCTTTCTCTTTCCATTTTACACCCACCCCTTTCTCTGGCTACCTGCCTTGTTACAGAACAGTTCCTCATGCTCTCCAGCAATACTGATGAAATAGGACCATGTTACAAAACATGTTCCAACAACAACTGGAACTTTGGACACACTGATTAGCATAACACTTGTGCACAGCAAAATGCAGCTCCATGGTCTGGTGCATTTTCTGGTTCTGTAAAAAATGTTTAAAGTGTTCCAGCTATAAGTTGTTTAGCCTGCCAGCCTCCCGTCCTTCTATATGTGCCTCTCACTCCCATGTCACGTATTAATGGGATAGAATTAATTCATATGAAGGCAAAGAATGGTTTTATCTGTCTAGCATTAGAAACTTAAAATGGGTTACTGAATAATACAGTATATCCAAAAGTAAAGTGTTCTGGAACTTAATTTTTGGGGTTTTTTTTTTTTTCGACAGAAGAATGTATTCAAGGATCAAATGGAGCTGATGCTACAGAATCACGTATTTCCATTGTTCATGTCTAACCTGGGGTATCTCAGAGCTAGAGTAAGTTCACCAAAGTTTATAGACTGCAATATTTGTCTGATTCTTTTCTTTACAGGTTTATATTATTCTAAATAACAGACTGAAATGGAGCAGTTCCCCCACAATAATATATTTCCCAGCAACTCCATTTTACAGAAACTTTTTCAGCATTTTGATCTGAAATGATATGCAAGTAAAACTTATTTATGAAGTTTGATATTCTAGGTGATCCATGTCTGTATGGCCCACTTTCAACTCACTGTTTTGATCAAATTGGGAAAATTGAGCATTGGATATGTGATCTGTGGCCGTCATTGTATGATCATTATATCCAGTTTTGTGTGCCACACTTTTAAGAAAGACGTGGGTAAATTGGAAAGAGTCTAGAAGAGAGCAACAAAAATAAGAAAAGGTTTAAAATACCTGGCCTATGAGGATAGGTTAAGTATTGGGCATGTGTAGTCATGAGAAGAGATGTCTGAGGAGGGACCTGACAATTCTTCAAATATGTTTAGCACTGTTATAAAGACCAGTTGTTCTCTTTGTCTACTGAAGATAGGACAAGAAATAATGGGTTTAATCTGCAGCATGGAGATTTAGGTTTTTTAATTAGGAAAAGCTTTCTAACTATAAGGATAGTTAAGAATTGGAATAGGTTACCAAGGGAGGTTATGGAATCTCTGTCATTGGAGGATTTTAAGAATAGGTTGGTCTTGGCATACTTGGTCCTGCCTCAGCAGAGGGTGATGGACTAGATGACCTCTTGAGGTCCCTTCCAGCCCTTCTTTTCTATGGTTCTAAACCCAAATCCAGTTTTCAGAGAGCAGTTAATGCCACTTTGAGGATTGGCTGAGCTTAATCCCTAAACTATTCTCCTCTTGGCCCACCTCAATCAGTAATAAGTTATTCATTTTCCTGCTAATTTTATATCTCATTGCTTAGAGTCATAGTCTTTTAAAATAAATCCCAAGATTTCTTGTTCCTGATAGAAGTTTAGTATAACAGTTATTTTTATATATTGAATCTATAGAAGTGTGGGGAAAGGCGTGGAAGAATCACTTTAGTGTGAAACTTGCAGAGTATGTGTTATTGCATGTATATTCTCTAAATGTGCAAACAAAGGAGCAACAATTGCAAACAGAACTGTCAGCATGTAACTACAATTCTTTAAAGAATGCCATAACTGCAATAGCTCCTTACTTGCTTTCTTCTCTTTCGGCAGTCCTGCTGGATTCTTCATTCATTCAGCACTTTAAAATTCCACAACGAACTCAACCTAAGGAATGCAGTAGAGTTGACAAAAAAGAGCTTGATTGATGACAAGGAAATGCCTGTCAAAGTAGAAGCTGCCATAGCTCTTCAGGCATTAATAAGCAATCAGGAGCAGGGTATGTTACAGTGGTTCATTATTTTCCTTGCATAAATGACATGTTGCTATAATTTGCTGTGGATATATCCAAACAGTTCTTGCATTTAGAGATATAGATCATTGGAACACTTAGTCACATTTAGACACATTCATTTACTCATTAGTTACTATGTACATCATGGAATGTTGGCTTCAGATTTTTCTGACAGGTCTCTGAACAAATGAAAACTGAATCAACACGATTTATTTACCAAACTGAATGGAATCTTATTTTAACTTTGAATTGAATTGAAACAATGGGTATGTTTTGGGCCAGATACTAGGTATGCATGTCTCCCATAGAAGTAGATCTTTTCTGTGGACAGAATTGTAAGTGGTGGGTGATGTATGAGTATATAAACTATTTAATATGTTTGCAACTAAAAAGTACAATCTGTTCGACTGACTCAACTTTTATTTGAAATGAATTGTTGTGAGAGTTTTTGCATAAGGGAACAGTAAGGGCTCTGATAACTGAGACAGATGGTATGATTTTTATGAAAAATTGATTTTTCCTAGTTTTTTTTTTTTTTGTCATCTTATTAGCCAAGGAATATGTGAAACCATATGTCAGGCCTGTTATGCAGGAGCTGTTACACATCGTTAGAGAGACTGAAAACGATGATCTTACGAATGTTATCCAGAAGATGATCTGTGAGTACAATCAGGAAGTAGCTACCATCGCTGTTGACATGACACAACACCTGGTAAGAAATAGTAGAACAATATTGTAGGCCTAGTTATAGGCCTAGCTTATCAAACATTGTTGCAAGCTTTGTTTGAAATGAGCCTTTTTTTTTTTTTTAAGGACACTGTCAGGATTAAAATCATAATTTAAAAAAAATTCCCATCTGTATTGCTTACAACACCTTTGATTATTTAAAACAAAGAATCTTTAAAATTTGCTTTGCTTTTCACAGTTTATTCTGTTTCCTTTTGCATTTCAGTTTGGATGAGGAAAATAGATCAGTCATTTAGTTTGGTGTGTTTCAATTTTAGTCTTTCACTCTCTGCCTATTCATGCATTAGAATGATGGCATCAAATTCTGGTCTGCGTACACTGCATGTGTTAGCTCCAGCATAAGCTATTTTCACTGATGTTTTTAAAAATACTTTATTGAAAACCTATCTATCAATAGTAACTTTTTAAAATCCCTGCTTTTTCCCCCAAAATGTAAATTTGGGAGTGAAACTACCTGACAGTTTCTCTTCAAAAAATTAATCCTGAAAAGTACAGCGGTTTTGGCTGTTTTGATAGCTGTTGCTGTTCTAAACAAGCCAGGATAGTAGCTTTGATTATTTAACTTTTTTTAAGTGACTTGCCACTGATAGGTTTATCAGAAGAGGGAGGAGAATGTTTTTCAACTTCCTAAACTTACCCAGTTCCTTTATCGAAATATCAGGCGTACTTTTCACTGCTGGTGACTTCATCACAGACGTTTTAATAATTTGAGGACGGTGCAGCCACTTCATTATTGGTCAAAGAGGAATCCCTCTTGTTCCTACAAGGCAAGTTTGAAGTATGAGTTGCCTCTAGAAGATTTGGTGTTTGCTTTTTTTTAATTTTTATTTTTAAGGCTGAGATATTTGGTAAAGTTCTTCAGAGTGAAGAATATGAGGAAGTGGAGGACAAAACCGTGATGGCGATGGGCATCTTACACACCATTGACACTATTCTAACTGTTGTGGAAGATCACAAAGAGGTGAGATTACTCTCAATTATACATCTAGTCCTCCTTTCTTTTATTCATCACAACATGCTATTTTATTTATATATTAAATTGCTTGAGTTGAAAAGAGCATGTAATAGTTATATAACTTGTATATAGCATACAACTAGGTCCAAAAAAGGTCAGTTGACTTGCCCCAATGTCACACAGTCATTTGGTAGTTCTGAGCTCAGCTGGCATGACAGCACAAAGATGTTTTGTCCTAGATCAGTGGTTTTCAAACTGGGGTACACGAGCTCTCATCAGGGTGTATGCGAGAAAAATCCTGTAATGGCAGACATGCATTTTATTTAGTACAGAGGTTTTCAAACCGTGGGTACGCCCCCCTAAGGGGGGCACAGAGGAACATTGGGAGGCCCAGCCATGCACAGCAGGGCTCAGAGAGGGGGCTCCACCTTCAGACTCAGCTCGCGCCAGCCCCCCCCCTTTGAGTTATAATTTTTGGTTGCGCCCCCTCACCCTCCCAAAAAAACCACAGACAGGCTGGGTGGCCCGCTGAGGTACTCCTTCCCTGAGCTCTGCTGTATGGGTCTGGCCTGAGCCATCTGGTGTCACCACTCGCCCCCTGAACATTCTTCCACACTCCCTTAGGTGGGCGCACCCTCACAGTTTTGAAAACTTCTAGAAGCTGTTGCCTAAATGAAAGGCAGAAATCTGAGGGGGCACGTGATCCCCTATGCATTGCCTCTGCCTACCTCAGATGGGGGTGTGCGGTAGACTATTTAGAAAGGGGTACACAGTCTAGAAAGTTTGAAAACCACTGTCCTTAACCATGCTGCTTCCTTGGTTATACAAGTTCTTATCACAACTATTAAAAGTGATTAATCTAAAAAATATATTTACTTAATATCAATCTGACAAGAAATGTCTGAAAAGATTTTATTGGTGACCCCTGCATTTCGTCTAGGATTTCAAATCTAGGATTTCTTCAGTTTTTCATAAAAGCTCTTTTTCCCTCTTTTAAGAAATAGAATGGAATCTAGTATCCAAAATGTGCTTTAGCACTGGTAGCCTGAAATACTGTTCTTTGGGGTTTGTTCAGCTTTTAGTCTAGTGGGCATCTGTGTTAGTCTTTTTGTGAGAACTTAAAAGCTCACTGCTTTTATAGTGTGCAGCACAAGATAATGTTTAACATTTATCTCAGGATCTCACAGCACTTCTCTGTCTTCTTTTACACATCTATGAACAATACAATATACTGCCTTTTTATGGAAATAGACTATGGCAAGATTTGAAAAAGAACCTAAAATTAGACTCCTAAATCCATGTTTAGACATCTAAAGAAGTGGCCTAAAGAACTCCATTGGCCTACTTATGCTTCCGTTTTACAGCTTGTGCTATGCTTAAGAGGTTTGCTAGATTGGGGGCAGAGTACTCTGCACATTGCAGAAGTGAGCTCTGAATGAATGTCACTGTTAATAAAATTAAATATCCATGTTTGCTGGGTTTTATGTAGGCTTCTAATGTGGACCTACACTTCTCTTTTGTGACTCTGAGTGTTTTCACTTCCTAAATACAGTCTACCTGCCCAACTTAGCTAATCACAGTAAAACCTCATTCCAGCAAATGGCTCCTTTTTCTCCAGCCCTAACACAATCATTACTGTCTTCTGGGAAGTTCTATACTGGACGCAAGCAGGAACATTGCTTTTTTTTTTCTTTCCCTCCCCTTGTTTTTTTTCCTCTCACCCCACTCCTTTTCTTCCATCATCAGCCCCACAAGGTTTTTGTGCAGCGGTCTCTCCTCAGACCCTTTAGATGCAGCTGCTGGAGCAAGGGGGGTGCTCTTCCAGTGTGACAGAGCCCTCAGCTAGTGTATGCATAGCAACCATTTGTTGGGAAATATTAAAATGATGATCAATCTGTAGTAAACAGTTCTAAAAGAGATTTTTGGGGAAACTAATTTTTAAAATAGGTGGGTACTTACAACTCACTGTGTCCCTGTAACATTGTTATGATGGTTGAAAGCATTTAAAGCAGGATGGAAACTCTTTTCCTTTAAGAACTGCTTAGTCAAACTGAATAAGTCAAGTGGATGGATCAAGTTACTCTGATTCTAGCTTTTTAAATAAACCTTCTTATTTTTATTTCAGATAACTCAACAGTTGGAGAGCATTTGTTTACAGATCATTGGCCTCGTTTTGCAGAAACACGTAATAGGTATATGCAGAAGCTGACTTTTTGAAGTATCTAGTTTGTTTTATGTGGCAGAAAAAAGTTACTAATGCAATATTCTTAAATCTAACAGAGGAAATATTGCTGTCTTCCTGCTGAGTACTTTGTCAGTGACTTCAGCTTAGGCTTGAATGAGCCACTTCTCTCAGGACTAAAGGAAGTTCATTTTTAGTTCTGATTTGTGTATCTTGATCTCTTATTTTCATGCCACTAGAATTACTGTAGTAAATTACATTAACTTTCATTGTCTACTGTGTATTGGAGCACTGAAAAGCACTAAATGCAGTTCCCTATGAAATTTTAATTTGATTTGAAATTAAGGGGAGGTGACCTTTTGATTACATTCACTCTCTTACCAGTTTCCTATATTAAAAAGCTTCGGAGTGTTATGGCAAAGCCTGTAAATTAAAGCAAAGGCTGAGTTGATGGGAAAAAAAGTGCAAAAAATGTTTTAGAAACAATTCTGCAATACACTGGTAATGCATTTTTTTTCAGTGCTTATAAGCAACTAAATACAATGTGATGCCTTTTTTTTTTTTTTTTAATTTTTCAGTCCATATTCTTCCATCTCTTACTATATAACATTTTACCTTTCCAAAGCTAGCTGCTCGTTGCTGTATGGCCTGAGGGCATGTGTTTGAGAGATTATGGTATTTGCAAGCAAAACTTCTCTTTTACAGACCTCTACCTCAAATTTTCTTCTCTTCAGAGTTTTATGAAGAAATTCTCTCCTTGGCATACAGCTTGACGTGCCAGATGATTTCCCCTCAAATGTGGCAGCTTTTAGGTGTTCTATATGAAGTTTTCCAGCAGGATTGCTTTGAATACTTTGCAGGTATGACTGTTCCTGAGCTGTAGTGCATTGTAATTGTTTGCAGATGCAGCTTCAAAAAGCTGTCTTACAAAGTTAATTACTTTTAGTCTGCATTAGTCAAAAGAGCACATGTACTTGGGCCTTGCTGTGAACACTACTGTACAACACAGTGAGCTAATGCCATTGTTCTTTGCTTGGCGAAACTTGGCCAAATAACTCAGTTTTACAAATTGTAGAAGGTCCAGAGCTCAAAGGAAAATCCTAAAAATTACGAAACTATCATACATTCGCTAAAATGTAGTTAGGTCTATTCTAATTCTTTTTCACTTTCTGCATTTTTAAACCCTATCCTGCAAAGGTGTCTGCTAGCACAGATGTATGCAGAATCTTTGGGGCTCCTGTCATGCTCAGGGATCTAAACTAATAGATCCCAATGCAATGTCAGGACCTTAATGGTTAGAGCTTTGGGGTGTTGCTTTTAAGTAAAACCTTTTCTTCTTTTTTTAGATATGATGCCTCTCATGCACAATTATGTGACCATTGACACTGATACTTTACTGTCTAATCCAAAACATTTAGAAATCATTTACACTATGTGTAAAAAGGTAAGACTTTTATTCCTTGTCATAGTCCTCATCCCTGATGTTTGAGCATCAGATAATCAAAATAAGAGTGACCAAACCTTGCCAGTTGGTGGTGGTTTATTGGTCAAAGTGAAATAAGCCTTAGCTCAGTTCCCAGTAGACACATCACAGAAACCACTTCCATTGTAACTGATAACCTCATCAGAGAGGCCACAGATTAAATGGACATGGAAATTGAATTCCCCCTTTCATCCTTGAAGCACATGAATAGACCATTGTGGAAGATACTTGCCAATTTGTTGCTCATGTTGCACCTGTTCTGTGGAAAACAGGACTTCACTTTGCCAGGCTGTTGACCTGCTTTACTCACCAAAACTGAAATCACATGGTAGAAAATACCAATTATCAAGGATACTCAAAATAATAACTTTTAAAATAAAGTTTTCCTCAAGAAAGGAACAAGCACTGAAACAACATCATGGAAAATTGTTAATATTTGTAAAGAATTATATGGATTTTGCAAACTCTAATGTCCCAGTGTGAATCATCTAGTCTTGTTTGTACCACTTCAACATGGTTTCTTTTATATACGTCTCTCCACGTGCATGTACATGGGCACTCTAAGTGCATGTGTGTATGTGTATTTCCACAGCAGATTGCATACAGTGTTATTGGGCTGAATTATCATTCTTGTTGTTAGGTATTAACTGGAGATGCAGGAGAAGATGCAGAGTGTCATGCAGCCAAACTTTTAGAAGTAATTGTTCTTCAGTGCAAAGGACGGGGTATTGACCAGGTAATGTATTACAAACAGCTTTTCACTTTTTATAGATTTGATGCTGTGTGTACACGTCTATATAAATGCAACCAGACTCATGGAGGTTAGTAGATGAAAAATGTGGGAAATGAGATGTTCTAAATGGAATTGTCCTCCAACACACTGACTATGCAAAGCATGTAAACTAGTTCAAGAGAGTTTTGGATTTGTTTCTGGTGGAGGAGATTAAAGGACATGGCATCTTGGAAAAGCAAGAAAATGGGATTTAAGCTGAACAATAAAGGAATGGTACCTTGGGTAGGATTCTCTTTCTGTTTCCTAAAATTTTTCCTCATTGCACTGCTTGTTTTGAATTGAATGAGAAATGTGAATACATTGCTATGATTTAGAATTTAATCATGCAAGTCAAACTACTAGCGTTGTTTCCCACAGCAACATGAACTCAGATTTTTTTCTTATTAGTGCTGTATTTTGAATTGCTGTGTATGCTACAAAATGTATGACTTAATCCAGCCATACTGCAAATAGAATGGTTGCTGTGATTACCATAACTACACATTTCCTGGATCTTTGTATATACCTTTTCAATTGCTATCTGGATTACTCCATTTTTCACATTAAGGGCTGAATTCTTGTTCCTGTGTAAAGCCTCACCTCTGCACTGAAAGAACAGATTGTGTCCATTTGTTCCTGACTCTGTAAATTTACTGGATAATGCTGGAGTTAATTTCATTGAAATTGGTAGAATTCCAGTCATGTAAAACTAGAGTAATTAAAGGGAAAATTTTGCCCAGGAATCTTTTTTTTTTTTTAAATGAGAAATCTGAAAGGGATGGAATTAAATCATATAAATTTTCATTGAAATTAATGCATAAAAACACCACATCTGTGTTAATGAAATGATTTTGCATTGAAATAAAAACCTCCTCACGTGCTCACAAACATTCAACCACATTCCCAAATACACACTTGGGATATTCCTGCACCTTCTGATATAGGGAGCTATTTTTTTCCAAATCCAGACATAACAAAGGTGCACAATGCAAATATCTGAATAACTATACTTTTTGCAGATTTCGATAAGACGTTTTTCACCATATTTAGTTACAATTTGGAAGAATATATATTTCTTAATAAGAAATATATATATGCCTAGTGTAGCTTTAAAACTAAGATGTTTTTGATTTAGCTCAGGACAGGAATTTTTTTTAGCTGTTTACCAAAGCTTGAAAATGCCTTTTATCCACACTAAAACAAATCCTACCAAATTTCCCCAAAATATTTACCTTTGTGTTGAGACTAGCCATAACTTTTAGTCCAATGGTAATTGTTTCAGAAAGCTTTATAAGCTTGAAAACAGAATCTTAAGATGAATGTACACTTTTGCTTTTTTATTGGGAAATGAATATACTGTACTACTATGAGCTATAAGATGGCAAAATTTCAGTTTACTCTTTGTGTTCAGAAGGTTTGAGACTGATAAATGTTTTTAAACTGTTGTGCAAACTGGCAATATTTTTAACATTTAATTTTTTCCTCCCTCCTAACTATGTCCCCAGTGTATCCCACTATTTGTAGAAGCTGTGCTAGAGCGATTAACTCGAGGAGTTAAAACAAGTGAGCTTCGTACCATGTGTCTTCAGGTTGCCATAGCTGCCCTTTACTACAATCCTGACCTACTTCTGCACACGTTAGAGAACATCAGATTTCCACACAACTCTGAGCCCATCACAGTGCAGTTCATAAACCAATGGATGAATGACACAGATTGTTTTCTTGGGCAAGTATTAAGTTTTTTTTCTCAAACTCCTTGTTCATCATTTCTTTGAAGTAGACTTCTGATCTTGCTTTGAATCGCTAGTCACAATGATCCTAGAAATTAAATTCCAAAGCTAAATTTAAACATTATCCACACCAACAAAATCTGAGTTCTGTAGTGCAGTTAAAGTTGTCTTGAATGTATTAAGTTTTTCTTTTTGATTACATGCTGAGTATCCTGTATAGCAAGCATAAGATGGCATTCAGCACTTAATCAGTTTTAGACTCTCAGGTTCTCTGAGGTTATAGAATATCTGCCTCTCCATGAGATGGCCTAGTATGCACTGTACTGGGAATCTCAATCATTGAAGTATAGAGCCAGCCCGCAGGGTTTTAGGGAAATGGTTGGGTTTTTTCCTAAATTTCCTCAATTTGAAAAAGGGCTAAATGTAGTGAGTTTAAAAAAATAAACAAACCCACCTCCAACCAAAAAAATCTTCCACTCTGTTCCCAGCCATGTTCTTCCCCTGCCTTCCCCCCCCAGAAAAAGCCTGGCTCCACAGTTGACATTGCCAACATAGTGCGTTCTGGAGCATTTCAACGAGACGTAGGTATCTACAGTCATTGGTGACCCAAAAAGCCAAAAAAGTCTGACATCTGTTACATGCTGAATGCCTTGTGCCCTTCATTCAGGACATTTAGCACATAATATTTTTGAAAGATGGTTTTTTCTAAAGTTGTGCAAGCAGTGGTTTGTATGGTGCTGTTTGTTTTTCTCAGGCAGTTATTTGCTAAAATGTTGGGCAGCATCTAACCATGCAGGTCATTCTGATCCAAGATTGGAGATGTAACTAGCTTTTTGAGCCAATTAATTACAGTAGCATAGTAAAGGCTTAGTACTATATATAGTCTAATGTAGTAAAAATACTTAGTTTTAGGATCTCACACCCATTTTTTCTCCTTTACTTATACTTTTCCCCCAAAGTATTGCTTTGACCCTCCCTCCTAAATGAAACCCATTAACACAGTGTAGAGCTACAGCAGAGAATGTGTACGTTATGGCTGCAGTGGTTGAGTTGGTGCAGGGTGTTGGGACAGATAACACAAATACCATTTTAATTAACACAATGCATATTGTCTTTGGGTTACTTTGGTAGAGGCAGGTGGGGCATAACCAGAAAACCGCTGAAAGGTAAAGTGTCTCATGACATGCAGGACTCTTGAAAGGCATATACTACATGTGTAGAGTAGGTAGCTTTATCTCTCTCTGCCTCCTCTTTACTTTTTAAAATGTATTACTTAGAGGACACAGTTGGGAAGGGTAGCAGTTAGTAGGCTTCAGCAAAGTGGGGAGACCCAACATTTTTCTCAGAGGTTTTGGTGGAGTTCCAGGTCTTGTGTGCATTCTGCCAGTTGGACCAGCACTATCAGCATAGCAATGTGGCAGAGAGGCCAGTTGCTGCGGTATATTTTGGCTGTAGCCAAGTGTCCAATAGAACATCTCATCTTAGTATTGTCTCTTAAGTGATGGTTTAGTAAGAATTGGTTGAATAAAGTAATGTAGCTTGAAATAAATGTGCCGTCTGTCCCTTACAAAGGTTACTTGAACTGATGATTTAAAAGTAGGGAGGGTATTTTGCGATGATGTTTGCAATCTCATATTAAGGAGTCCATATACATTTTTTATAACATGTACATAGACAGACATACAGAAGCGTATATCTGGAAAGTTGAGAATCTCTTCTGTCCAATAGTATAAAGCTCCAGTTTTTTGCTGTGCTGGATTACAAAGTATTGGGGCTGAAGCCTGTCACTAGTCTAAAGCCTTGAATACCAAGGGGGGAGGGATGGACCGTGAAGTCCCTACTTGAAAAAAGAAAAAAAAGATAAAAATGTCTCTTGTTTGTCCACCTGGATCCCATTTCTGGTTTGCACATGTCTTGTGTACATGTAATTGGGTTCTTCTGGCCAGCAGTGTCCATTGTGGTCACAGCAGCACCCTGGATGTCTCCCTCCTCTTCCTTACCCAAAGGCATAAAGGGCAGACCAGTGCTAATCATCCCTCTGTTCCTTTTAACAACGGCTCGTGCTAGGTCTCCTTCTCTTGTGCACTATGCAACTTAAATCTCTTTGGTATATAGAGTTAGTATATTAGTCTAGATAACATAATTGTTAGTTTTTCTGATTATTTTTATGCCTGTTTGCTTAAAAAAACCCAAAGCATGACATGTTAATGTTAAAGATTTCCACAGAACTGGATTTAGCTTCTGTGGTTGAAGCAAAGTCTCTGGGGTTTGAAACTTGCCCCTCCTTGTGATGCTCTTACTCCACACAAGGATGGTCATATGAAATGCCTTTTGCTTGGGGAAGGGTGTAGCTCAGTAGATGTTTTAATTTTGTCATTCCTTTTTCAAAAGAATTCAGAAGGCAAAAGAGCCTTAAACTCCTCCTCCTGAAGCATTCAATGAGAACTTCTTTAGAATTGGAGGAGAAAGACTCTAACAGTCCTGAACAAGCTTTCATCCTTGAGTGCTCCTATTCGCCATGCTGGGCATGTCTACACTGATGGCAGCAAAGTTGCCACCATCAGATCAACTTATCTGGATCGACTGAGCGGTCAGTGTAGACCTGCTCAATCTATCAGGAAGTCAACTTACCGAAACCACCTCCTCAA
Source organism: Emydura macquarii macquarii (assembly GCF_026122565.2). Classification (NCBI taxonomy): domain Eukaryota; kingdom Metazoa; phylum Chordata; order Testudines; family Chelidae; genus Emydura; species Emydura macquarii. The sequence continues at coordinate 8,065,793 of NW_027133667.1, forward strand.
GTGGCGCAGTGCAGTGAAGATACCGCCCAGAACAGAAGTACAGCAGTCAACAGGAGTTACGCAAGCTACTCTGCGTAGCTTGCGTAACTCCCGTCGACTGCCGCCAAATCGCCGGGTAAGTGTAGACCAAGCCTGAGATTCTAAGTCCTCAAAGGCTTATCTCCCTCAGGAAAGATTCCAGACCACAGTGGACCTTGTCAGCCAGCTGCAGGCTCATTCGAAGACATTAGTAAGATCATGGCTCCTGTTTTGGGTCTCATTACTTTCTATGCCTACGTGTTGTAGTTTGCCATTCAGCTATGCTTCATGCAAAGATGGTTGAAATCAGTGTAGTTGATTTTGCTGTTTGCTAAGCAGACATCACAGGGACGTGCAGGTGACGATCTCACAAGAAGTCATGTCCTCATGAAACTGAAGGAAAGACCCATTACAGGTGTGCAAGAGTGAACCCTTCTCCCCTCTGCCAACCAAGACTCTGGTAACAAATGCTTTCACTCAAGGATGAGCAGCTTATTTAGAGCACCTACAGACACGGGGCACATGGTCTCAGCAAGAAGCTCATCTGTGCGTAAGTATTCTGGAACTCAGAGCCATCTGCCTGGTGTGCAAAGCATTCCTTTCCTCACTTCCGGGATCTGCAGTCCAAATGCTGACAGACAACACCACAGACAGGGTGGAGCAAGTCATCTCCTCTCTGTCAGAAGCTGTTCGGCTTTGGACTTGCCATATTACTGTAAAGGAGGTAACTGTTCTGTTAGGTTTATTTAAAAATATAATGACTCTTTGGAGCTATTCAGAGACTTAGAATGCTAGAAATAGTCCTGGGGTGTGAGATGGATTAGACTGCCCTGTATAGATGATGCATAAATGCAGTGTTATCCCCTGGATATTGCACAATTGTGGGTCCATATCTGTACATGTATAATATGCCTTGTTTGGATTGTTTCAAGTAGACTGAAATATATATTGTGTTTGTTATTTAAGATTTAACTAGAGTAAGGGGGTGAGGAGACCTGTAAAACCCTATGTGCTTGTATTATTTGTCATCTTTTCCTTGATGGCCTGAAATTTGAACGAGCCATTTGTGCATGATCATTGTATACTCTTACTAGTAAAGGTTCTTCTACAGAAACTAAAATGAAAAGGAAAACTTAATTTTGATTTGAAAATGAGAGAACTTGATAGCTGAATTCTCTAAAAGCTGAGTAAGAAGGCTTATTTGATGAATAGGAATCAATTGACTTCAAAAGAGCCAGGATTTCACCTGCAATTTTTTAAAAACTGATTATTTGTATTGAGTTAAGCACAAGATTTGATATAAGAAATTAGGACGGGTCCAAACTCTGTAATCTAAAGGAAATGGCTAATTATTGCAGCACAGAAAGAAAACGCATTGATGTGACTGAAAGAAAATTGATTCTTACCACAAAAGGGGCAGCTAATTAGTATACGACAGTCTTGTTGATTTGCCTTTGAATTACCAGGGATTCAATTTAAAGTAGAAAAGATCCTTTAGCTCCTTCTGTCTATTACTGAAATAAGCTTTTGTGGGCTACAGAGGGGCTTGCCGGTTATGAAGACTGTACAAAGCTTGTTAAAAATAGACTTGCCTTGTGGTGGTGGAGTTGGTGCTTCCACTTGGGAAGCAGTCTGGATCCTTAGCACTGCAGGCTGAAAGTGCTGTTGAGGTAGCAAAAAAAGTACGTGTGGTGGGAAGAGTGTTTTACATTGCTGAGCACCTGTCTCAGGATCACCACTAGCGATACCACAGGGAATTGTCCAGGTCGCCTCATGCAGAAGGAAGGGTTGCTTCAGTGCTGGGCCCATGGTGGGAAGAGAATAGAAGAACGCTGGAACATCCTTTCCCACTATAAAAAAGTCCTATTTGGTTTGTTAAATCTTTTTGGTACTTGATACAGCCTGAGCATAATAGACTGCTGAGCAAGATGATAGCTAGTTCTGCTATTCATCTGCATCTGACAAGCAGAAGAAGCAGTTTTTCCTCTGTCTCAAGTTCACTAATATTGGCCTGGTGCCTGAATTTCAACTATCCTTCTGGGACCTCTCTCACCACAATATATTTCAAGAGCACACGTTTGTTCTTTCAGCTGCTCATTTAAATGCTTGAAAGCATAGGGCGAGAAATATTCTATATTTGTGAAGCTATTTGGGTTAGCTCCTAAGAATAAATCCATTTTAAGTGGTAATACTTGAGTCCTCTATTCTCCTTTACTGTCCAAGAAGGGGAATTTACTAAGAAGCAGCACTAATTACTATGGCTGCTTGGCTTTTTGCAGTGTTCCATTTTTTTCTCTCTGGTCTTACAAGTATTCATCCTGGTGATCTCCCTGTAGTTGTGCTTTGCACATATACAGCACTGTTAATCTAACAATATCAAGGGGGTTTACAAATATCAATCCTTACAACATTGTCCTGTTAAAAATGGTGATGGGTAATAAGCCTGCTTTAGTGATGGGTAAACTGAGGCACTGAGCAGTTAATATTTTCCCCCCAGGTTGCATTGCTGAAAATGGGATTCCTGAATTCAGTCACCTTCCTGGTTTCAGTTCCTAGCCTACCTTTCCTTTTTTACTTGGAGTGTGTGTGTTTGCGGGGGGAGGGAATGAAATCCTAAAAGTTAGAGACAGAGGATATCCTTCATTGCTGGTTGCAGTTAGTACATTTCTCAAGGCAATAAATTAGGGAGATGGCAAACACCATGCGGGCAAAACACATAGTTTGATATGCTGGTTGACTGCTTTCCCTTGGATGGACTATTGTAGTCAGAATGCTGTGCTTGCTCTTTTTAAGTAATTTATTGTTATCGCCTACCATTCAAAAAAGGGAAGTGCTTTGCTAAGCCCTAATGGGACTAACATATGAAGAGGCCTAATGAAATCCCTAAAAGTCCCGGTCCTGTGTAAGCCATTATTTATTACATCTTTGTAACCATTTGTTTTGCTTGATGCCTGTCTCACATCTGGTTGAGTGCCCCGTGTTGGCCACTCACCAGACTGCTCTAAGGGGAGTCCCAGTCTCTGGATCCCTGGGTGTTTTAAGCCTCCTGGAGTCTGGACCGAATTCAATCACTGCCCCCAATCTTTATCTAGTGCCCACTCCTGAGAGCTGGAACCCAGAGTCCAGCTGTCTAGCCCCTGGGCTCAGTGCTGACTGCTCTAGCTCCTTTGGTAGCTTAAATACACTATAACTTAAAGGTTTGTGGTGGGGGGGTTGATCAAATGTATTAACCCAGGAGTGTTAGAGATCAGTCAGCACAAATACAGAAAGATCAGGGTTAAATACTTACCCCTCCATCAATCTGGGGATATGACCAGCAGCATGGACTGTTCTGGAAATATAACTCACTGCTGAGTAGTATACATGCCTTAGGCTGTTACCATGAATGCAAACTCCTGAAAATTAGTTTGCATCGTTCTTACCCTAATATTTCCATTGCCATACAATCTGCACTTGCTGTCCAAGATTGCTGAAAATTTATGCCTAATTTCTAGCAACAATTATATTGGTTGCTTATTATTGTCAGAAACCTCAGCAAAATACTACTTTCACTGTGTGCTCCAAGAACAAAAGCGTACACATAGTTTTAATATATTTCAGTATGCTGTGAATAGTGGTTCACTTTAGCATAAGTATGGATTCTATTAAAGAGGTATAATATTAGCTAAATAATTTTGGTAACACCCTTTCCCAGAACTCCACCTAAAAGTGTAAACCTGGTAACTCTCCATAGGGCAACCTGGAAGGTGTAGCACATAACCCATGCAGACTTTGCACAGGACTTGAACACAGCATTGCTCTTTGATTGCAGGAGAATTACATAGATGTACACAAAAGCAATAAACCCAATACTCATTTCCCTTCACTCTGGATCACCTTTTCTTTGGCGAACCATCGGTATTCAGGTTGGCAAGGTTTTTCCCCCTGGCTCATCCAGCTCCTGCAGCTGTTTCCCTCATCTTTAGCTAGTGAAAATTGCCAAAAAGAGCAAAAAGATCTTTCAAGACCTTCCAGTCCTCTGTCAGATGACTCCTGCGTCAGCCTGCTCAGATGATCATAGAAACTTACAGGTGACTTTGTTGCTGTCATGACCCATGATAAACTGTTTTCCTGCTTGGGAGCCAGTCTGTGGTTGAAAACTATTTAATTTCAACAGAGGAGCACTTCAAGGCAATGACCCTCTTATTAAGCCTTTGCGACTACTCCTGTTGGAATTTCGGTTCAACATGGAGGCAAATGGACAATAGAGAAAGCAAAATACTGCACATTCAAAATGGAGATTTCAGCTTGGTAAAGATACAGACAGAGAATTTATATATTGTGCGGACAGATTGCTGAATCATCACAATGCCCACTACGACTTAATACCGTGGTATGTTTGACCTTTGAGTAGGAATAAAATTTATAGAGGGTTTTTTTATGGATAAATCTGGCTGGCTCCTTGTAAGTTTTATTGTGGACTTTGCTATTACAGTATTGGTTTAAATGTGCATCGTGTTAGTTTACCCAGCCTCTCAAGCGTTGACCCCTCCTTCTAGTTCTAAGAAATACTAACTCTGTAACAAAAGTGTCTCCCAAGAACGTTTGTTCTCTTATATGCCATAACTTGGCCCCACCATATGAGCAGCACAGCCATAATGATAGTATGGAAAATGGCCTGTTTGCTTCCAGTTGGAAACATCTTAAGATGATCAGACAACTAAAAGGGATTTCTACCCTTTTCATCTTTTCCTCTTTCCCACCGCTCTTACATTAGTTAGCAGTAACATTCTGGAGTGAATCCAGAAAACCGGATCAGACTGCTATGTTGCATGGAGGAGCAAGGGAATGAGAACCTGCCAGCCAGGTTGGCAGAACATCTTTTAATGTAACTCAGGGAAAATTCTCTTTCCTGTAGAATATTTCTTGTCCTATTTGGAGGTCTGCACAAAAGCTGTCAGTAACTGAGAATTTTTAAAAAGCAGAGTTCCTTTTATAGCAAAATGCCGTATTGTCAAAAAACAGTTGAACAGTGTTTCTAGTATTGAGATATCCAGTAATCTAAGTGTAGATTAAAGAGTGTCAGACAGTAAATAAGGATTACCTCTGCCCTGATGGTGGTTGTGATGCTTTTGCTTAAGCAGCTCAAAAGCACTTTTTAAAAAAACTGTGATTGCATGATAAGCTCTTATCTAATTTCCTGCATATTGTCAATATTATGGATCTTTCAGCTACTATTTTCCAACCATCTCCCTCCCATGGAATATCTTTGGATTATTTTTCCCCAGGTGTATTAGTTTGCATTTTTCCTGATTGGATCTCCTAGTCCATTATTCTGGTGCCTTTGAATTATTTCTTTCATCTCATTGATATTTGCAACAACTCTCAATTAAATTTAATCTACAAATTTAATGCCCAATTTAGCCACTCTTCTAGACTGTTTAAATAAAACCAGCCCCTGTGGCACTCCATCAGATCCTCTTCTTTTCTCCCCCCCCCCCCCCTCCCTGAAATTCAGTATATTACTGTTTGCCATTGCTCTTTGCTTATGGTCCTTTTCATCAGTTTTCAATCCACATGACAGTTCTCCTATTTAAACCAATTCAAATTGATTTTCCAGTCCAGTTTGTAATGATGTCGTGTGTCAAATGCTTTACTGAAGGTCAAATAAATTACATCATTAACCATGTTTATTTAGCATTACATTTCTTTGTATTTGGAATCTCAATCAACAGCTCTTGGAAGTTAGCCAGTGCATGATAGGTGATCAACCAGTTATTACAAGCAGTACTTGCTAATGGGAATTTTGCATTTTGAAACCTAGGGGAATAATATATTTTGGAGCTGTTGCTTAGTACTCTAACGGTATTCCTGAGTCGTCTGTGGCCTATACAAAGGGACCTGTTTCTCATGTGACATATTTGTATTGTTTTAGGCTTCATGACAGAAAGATGTGTATAATAGGACTGAGCATCCTAATGGAATTGCAAAACCGACCTCCTGCTGTAGATGCTGTGGCTGCCCAGATTGTTCCTTCAATCTTGCTCCTGTTTCTGGGATTAAAACAAGTGTGTGCTACGCGGGAACTTACAGAACATGAAGACCATGCTAAAGATGAAAAACATGATGCAGAAGATAATGGTAAAATCTCCTGTTTCTACATTGTGGATTTGCCTGTATTAAATTTTAAAAGTTCCTGTAGCAGAGGCCTCCTCTCAATTTATCAGGCAAAAAGGAAAAAAAAATCCAGAGAATTTGCTGCATTGGGGAGTCTATTACAGAGCATTTATGACAGATTATTGTATTATCTGTATATGTCTAATTTGCTATATCATAGAAAGCCATTATAAGCTCTAATACTTAAGATGGGTACATATGAAATGCATTTAACAAGTGCAAATTTCAAACATGATTGTAATTAAATTGAATTACCTCTGCTTATTGAGCACAAGAATGCAGTACAGTCGCATAATAATTTCAGTAGTCACATGCCGCTCAGATCTCTGCACTGTGCTTTGCCTAAAACCCCCAGTCCCACCCCCTTACAAATTGCTGTCCACATGCCTGGAGCAGATGTGACCAATTCCACTCATTTCATCCAGCTGACAAAAGAAAAACTTGAAATGCTGTTTTTAGCCCCACTTATATTCTTGAAAATATTTTTTAGATATTTTGGCATAGTAACTTGTGAGACATTGATTAAATCAGAAATAGCAGTGTTTGGAACTTTGCTTTGGGGTTTGTTGGTTCAGGGTTTGATTCTGTTTCATAAATAGGAAGCTGAGTTAAACAACTAAGGGAAGTTGTTTTAAGTGTGTGCAGTTAAGAGAGTGCTCTGAAAGTTGGTAGGCAATAAATTTGACAAAAGTCTTTTCACTGTATGGTATCTGAAGTCCACATAAGTCTTTATTTGCTGTATTTCATTAAAAAGCAAAATGACAGGCTATGTATATTAATTTAAAAGAGAAACCTTGCTATTTTTCTCCTACAGCAGTCTTATACTCACAAACTAATTGGGTACATGTGAGAACAGATTTCAGTTTCACACTTCCAAGGTGTTATTAGAAACAGAGCATAACAGTGTTCTGAAGTGTGTGAAATATTTTGATGACTTCCTTTTTTCATGTCTTCAAGTTTTTAAAAAAAAAACCTGGCCAAAAACTTATGTATACATGTTATGTCCCTTAATATTTTTAATTAATGAAAGCATATGATGTTTTGTTTTTTAAATGTTGATATGTTTGCAGAAGAGATCCCAAGTGATGAAGAAGAGACAAATGAAGTGGGTCAGGCAATGCAGGAGAATCATGGAGGAGGTGGTTGTGGAGGAGGAGATGAAGATGAGGAGGATGACGATGATGACTGGGATGAAGATGCCTTGGAAGAAACTGCTCTAGAAGGATTTAGCACTCCTCTTGATCTTGAAGATGGTGTAGATGAGTATCAGTTTTTTACACAAGCACTGTTAAGTACGTACATGCCTGTAGGCATAATTATTTAATATGATAGTTTAGAGACACTTATGCTAATAATTGTTTAAAACCCTTGTCTGTGGTGTTGGTAACCTCTTATACTATTGAAACTGAAAAATAACCTGAGATTTTATTTGTATGTTTTCTTCACTATTTATGCTGACTTATTTTAGGTTGGATTTTTTGAAAATTTCCCCCTTTCTACTAACGAGTTTCACTTTTTATTTCTCCTGTTCTAACATAACCATGAAATCTTTGGCTAGCATGCACTCAGAGATGCATCTAAAGCAGAACAAGTGTTCTAATTGAAAGGGTCCTGAAATCATTTCTGTTCATACTGTCCCTATTGCAACTTTTCAAACAACCTAAATTTTAGGGCCTAAACTACTTCAGTGTCTTTTGAATGGTCAAATAGAAATATTTGTCATTTTCAAAATGGTTAAAAACCTAAAAGAAAAATCATTTTTCTCCAATCCAGAAGTGAAATTGAACATGTCTGTGAATATTGGGCACACTTTGAAACATCATTAAGTCCCTGTTTCAGGAAAGCGCTTAAGCACATCCTTAATTTTGAGCTCCTCAAACCCCAGTCCCTTTTGGAAATAGGCCACCCTCATCTATGTTCTGAGAAGCTGACAGGGATTCTAAGCCAGTGTTGAGGTGTAAGGTCTGTGATTTTAACCACATCCCTAGATCTTTTTTTAATCTTTGTGTCTTTCTCATCGTGTCATTCTGGAAATAGTCTTAAAACACAGGCTGAAAATCACTTTGCATCCACTCCTTGTTTTGACAGCGGTTCAGATCCGGGATGCTGCCTGGTACCACTCACTGACAGCACCGCTCAGTGATGATCAGAAGAAACAACTACAGGAAATTTACACATTAGCAGAACACCGGCGAAGTGTTGCAGGTCAGTCATTTCTCTGGGGCCATTTTATGTATTGTGGGGACTCGGGGCTGTTTTTTATGTGTTGTAGGGAACAGAATATAGCTCTGTAACAATTATATAGGGTGCAGTGGGCAAGCATGAATCCCTGTGCAGTCCTTGAGCTAGGTCTTAGATGAGGCTTGAGGAGCATAAGTGGTGCATAGGGCCTTGTGCAGTGTCTACACTGAGGTGAATTTCACTTAGAAATTAGCATTGCCTCTAATTTGTAGACTCTTATCTGGCAGACATGGTTGTTTAAATAGGGTCTGAGCTAGATTTTCAGATTGATATTTCACGTAGAGTAGATATAAGATATTACGTGGCTGACAACCATTCATTTGATCAAAACTATTATAGATCATTGTGTGTTTAACAGCTGTTTACATTTTTTACCACTAAAATTACTTTTCACAGTAAATATAAGCTTATAAATATTTAAAAAGAGGCTTGTATGGGTGGAAATAAGTTTGTTAAACGAAGGAACATGCAGAACAATGTCATGTACTATTATTTCATAATAATCTCTCAATTTGCCCTAAAGAGGGGTTCTGAGAAAAAAATCGAATCTGCTGTCATTTATTACTGCCATGGCAAGTCTGAGAATGAAGTCTTGGTCAACAGAGTTTGTTCCACAAGCTTTCTATTCTACACAGATCAGACACAATTGTTCTCCATGCTTTTATCCCTTTTCTTTCCCTTCTTTGAATTCTAGAGACTAAGACGATAGAACAACAAAGTGGCTACACATTTGACAACAAAGGACTGATCACATCATTTAACTTTGGTGGAAATGGTCCTGGAGGCAATTGAAGAAGAAACTGAAAAGGACTCTGGGAAGGGTTTCATCATTACATTTTATTGTAAAGCAGTCATGACTTCTGAGAACATGGGGGAGGGTAATCTGATGCTCGAGAAGGTTTTCCCCTGGGATACAGCAGTGTGTTTTCCCCACCAGACTGCTCTTTCTAACCAGCTACTGTAATGTTCAAATTCTTGTGGTGTCTTTATAATTTGATGGACTGAAAAGAAAAAGTACGCCCTCAAGGAAACTGAATGACTGGGAGGGGCTAGATTGAATCTAGTTGAGTTGCACTTCTCAGGTTTTTGCTGTGCAGAATTGATGAATTCATATGGATAACAGTGCCTTCTGTTGTACATGGATTATCTGAACAAATGTATTTGAGTGCATTGTACATTTTTAAGTGTAAGGATACTTCTAGATACACTGTAAGCCTTGGTTCCATGTTTTCCTGCTATCTATTTTTTACTACTTGACTTAGTTGTTTGTCAATTGCATATACATTTGCTGGTTTCAAAAACATCATCTCAGCTTCCCTCCTTGGTGTAGACTTTTTATATGTTGGGTATTGTCTTTTGGAATTGTAAAGTATACTCTGGGGTTATTAAGAGCTCTTATCTAAAAGCAGACTTTTCCCTTGATGCAATGGTCATCTCTGTCCATGTCCTTGAGATCTCTCCATTAAGTGACAACCAACTTGAGTTGTAATGGCACTCATACTCTGGCAGGTTCCGATCGAAACAGACACTAATAACAAATAATTTCCATCTCCACAAGTGTGTGAGTGATCAATCTATGGCCCTTGGAAGTAAATGTTCTACATGACAGCTTGTCACCTTTCTTGCTGAATACTGGGTTTTATTTTGGGACCCGGTAAATTTTTTTCCTTTGATTCATTATCCAGTTATAGTACTGAAAAACTGGGATCCAAAACATTTTAGAGCAATAATTTACCTTAATGCAGGTGAAAGAAGCTCCAAATCTTACTCTTGTAGGTTTGTACTTCTGCTCTGCATTCTGTTTGACTCCTCCCCCGTGTTGTAATTTAGTCATGTTTAATTTTTCCTAAATTTTAAAAGGTCAGTCTCTTATACTCCAATATATGTCCAATATATTCAAACACCTAATTGTATATGTGTTCAGATAGTGAAACTTGTCTTAAGCAGACAACCAACTAAATACTGATTTGCACAGAAACCCCTCTTCTGTAACTTAAGGGGATAACAAAGACATAGTGGAAATGATGGGGTTACGTTAACATGGTTAAGCATTTTAAAATGAGGATTGAAGATAGAATCTTTATTCCATGTTTCATGGGTTTTTTTGTGTATGATCACTTGTTCAGGTCTTGAAAGTGTTTACTAGACAACTGTTAACCCTAGACTGACATGAAAGATGAAAAGCCCTTTGTCTGGAGTGGTACCCTATTGAAAAGCCCAACCGCTCCTTCCTTCTCCATCACCTCTTCAACTACTGCAAAGGGGGAAGGTACTGTCCTTGGATCCTGCTCAGGGCCCTCCTCTTTTATTCTAACCTCTGACCATCTATGCACAACGCATGCCACAGAACTTCACCCACCCACTCCTCTAATAGATCCCTGCCTAAGACGGAGTTACTGAAGTCCTCAAATAATAATTTAAAGACTTCAAGGTACAGAGAATACACAGCTGTTTTAGTCCTCCTACCTACTGCTGTGGGCATTGTATGTCTACAACTTTACCCCTCCCTCAGCCTCGGTGATCAGCAGCCTTCTCTGCCACTGCTTAAAGATTTTTTCAAAGCAGCCCCGGAGTGAAATTGACTTCGTTCTTATTACTTTGTCACTTCTGCTATTCAAAACCCTGGGTGAAGCTGTGAAAAACTATCATGTCTCTTAGATTTGCTTTCAGTCTGCTAAAGCCTGAGAAAGCGTTGAACATTTTAAAATTCAGACCCCGGTGCCTTTGCTAATAAAGTGACTGGTGGTTTTGGATGTCCAACATGAAACCGTTGAAAGAGGTTTGATTAGCAGAGGGCGGGTGCACAGTACTTTTTGAAAATCAGGCCCCAAAGTCATTGGTCAGTTTTGAAGATTTAGGCCTGGAGATATCCATCTAGAGCAGAGGTTTCCAAAGTCGGGTGCAGGGAGCAAAGCGGGGCCCAGGCCAGCCCCCGCAGGGAGGGAGTGCCCACCCAGCCCTGCTCTGCTCCCAGCTCCACTCCATCCCTGCCCCCAGCTCCTGGCCCTGGCTCCCCAGCCACAGTTCCAGCCCTGGGCCTCACTCTTGACCACGGCTGTTTAGGGGGGCACAGGCAGATTACATTAGACATGGAGGGGGGGAGGATGTGACTTTAAGAGTTGGGGGACCAGTGATCTAGAGTGTTAGGGAGACAACACCATATCACTTTACCTTCAGTTCACAGCTGGGTTTCTTTACAACCATAAAAGCTAGAAACTTCTTCACAGTTCTAAACAAAAATTATTCAGAAGTTGGTGGCACTGATTCCTCTACACACACTTGGCAATGAAAGCTTCCTTTTTTGCCATTGGGCGTCTGGCAAATGGACTTTTTAAGCCATATTCATTTATGTAGAAAATGTTAGATTGTCAGTGGGGTTTCCTTCAAAGCCTCTTTTCTCTCTCTTCCCACCAGAACTAAGAAGCAGAAAGGATTTTTTTTTCTTCCACTAATGAAGGTAATTGCGTAATCACAAGGTAGTTTTCAGGCGTTAACACGTTCAAGCAGAATTCTCCCATTGTATAGCGGTATCATTGTGTCCACCCCTCTGAGTCATGGTTGTTCCCTGACTCTGCTGCTTGTATAATTTTCCAAGTGAACTGCCAAGGAAATTTCATCCAGATGTTTCTTACAATGGGTTTGAATTGCTATGTGATATCTCACAGTTGTGGCCAAAAGGGAGATTTTAAGGGATTGTGCCTAAAAGGGTTAATAGCCTTCCCCTTCGCAGGAGATTGAGTAAATGTTTCTACTGGCAAAAAAACAAACACAAATTTATACCATTTTTGAAAATACATTCAATTAAAGAAATAGTCCAAGGTTTATTGGGCTCCAGACTCCCCTTTTACATGTGGTTCTCTTTTAATGTGATAAATATGCATTCATACACCATGATAATAGGTAAGGGATTGTTGGGATTTCTTCTTGACATGTGTTCAGCTTCTCCGACATTTAGTACAAATACACATTACTGTCTAGCTTCGCAGCCAGGATAATTATGGAATGTCAGATACCAGCAGCATTGAACTGGGCAAATCCTAGATGCCCTTGGAAACCTAAAAATTTATGAACGTATTGTCAACTAAAACAAAGGTTGATAACAGTAACCTTTACTGCTGTATGCCAGCATGAAGTGTGGAGGTGACTGTATGGGTGCTTAAGTATGAAATTAGACTTGTGTAGATTATAATTATAGCAAGTATTAACTTATGTGGTCAAACATCTTTTTTCAGATAAAATTAACTGGTTCTGGGTGTTACATTTCAAATGTTGTTTTGTCATTCTTAAATTTTTGATGATTCGTATTTTTCTTTTGGCTTCCTTTTTTTGCTCTGGCTGTTTCTTTCTTTGAAGGTGGAAGAGCAGTCTGTTTTTACAACAAAGCAAACTCTAAAACCAGAATGACTAGCTCCAGGAAGGAAGCAGAGTACCAAAGTGAAGAAAACGTGTACAGTGGATTAAAATTGACATTTGGGACAGTCTGGGTCATATTATGTAATAATTTAGGTCAAATAATCTGGGTCAAATTGCTTTGGGACAGTCTGGGTCAAAATATGCAAACCATGTTCTGCAGAGTGTCACGGTAAGATTCTTCGCTTCAGTTGGAAAAGGGTGTTCTGGAGTGGGGGTTGTGAAGAGGTATGGAAATAAGTGGTTTATTACCTTAGAATCTGCCCGTTGTCCATGTGGAGAAACTCTCCATGAGTTTGTCTGATCACATCACACGTTAGTAGACAAGAGGAGCCTTTGGAACTGTAGGATTTTTGAGCCCCCAACATAGGAGTCAAGGTTCCTGTTAGCTTGCTGAGTTGAGCCCTGCATCATACAGAGTGAACAGCAATGAGTGTTCTCTTGGTTCCAGAATATTTTCTAGTCTGATTTTTTCCTCCATCAGACCTGCTTCAGAGAGTATTCAAAATAGCGGGAAAGTTAAAGAAGGCTTAAAAGAAAACAATGTAAGTGCTGCTTGGCTTAAAGTTATGCAACCTGCTCTGACCAGGTGTGTGTCTCTAGTGCCAAACCTCTCAATTTGCATGCACAACTGCCACAACGATATCCAACCCCCTCTGCTTTGAATACAGCTGGAGAGGAGCAGCCCTTCTGTAGTTAGTCCATGACACAGATAGGTTCCAGGAACCTCTCAATCGTGTTTTGGAGATGTGACTCCTCTTGTATTTTTTTCTGAAAGCTGAGGCAAGAGTGCAGTTAGAAATCAGGATAGGGAGAGTCCTGATTGTGAAAGAAGCCTATCTTGCCAGATGTAGAGTTCACATAGATGAATGGTCGATGCCCAGAACTTGATCTTTAGCAGAAAGAAAGAAAAACTTACAGCTTCTAGTTACAGTTCTGTGCTATTTCTTGTTAATGTGATCCAGTTTTGTGGTCAGCTCCCCATGTCTCTCTGCTTCTTCAGTCATTCTTATTCCAGAAGGCTTTGTTGCTCTTCAGGAGGGTAGAAATCATATTTCCCCATCCCAGCAAAGCACATAAAGAACACAGCTTCCATAACAGCTGTTTAAGCAGAAAAACACTTTATACAGGTGGAGACAACACTCTCTCCTTGAAGCGTGTATGTGATCCAAGTAGGTGGAGTGTACCCATTTACAACAACAGCAAAGGTCCTGAGACCCTAGTCCAGAAAGAGATCAGAAAGCCTTAGAATACATAAGCTGGTTCAGTTGCCTGCTTTTTATTTTTATATATATCTCTATCTCCTCTAGTGCTATTACTCGTGACAACAAAGTACATTATAAAGGAAGGTGGAGCTAAAATAAGTCTCTTGCATTGGACTGGCAGACACATCCCTGGTCCATGGATCTAATCAGGATGCTCTCTGCAGACATATTTATATGCCTTTTAAGACTAGATCTGTTAAGCCAATGTGCGGTCTCCAGATGTCAGGAGCCTGAATATGACATCCTGACGAGTGAGAGATCAAGTCAAAACTTGGCAATCTGTTGGGACATGCTCCTCACACTGGTCCTGAGGGCTGAATTAGGCCAAGTGGGTTCAATCAAGCAATTAGGCTACACATGGGGGATATTTAAGCTGGAGGAAGCTAATTAGAAGAAGTCTACCTTCTACAAAAGGGAAGGGGTGGGGGCTTCTACAAAGCTAGGAGGCTAGCAACAGTGAAGGAAGCCTGCAGTCCCCCTCCCTGAGGTGAGGGAGAAGAGGCCTGGTAGGAAGGAGTCTAGGGGTGACAGCAGTAAGGTGGTGGAGATGCACACCTTAACTGTTGACTGTAGGGTGCTGCACCGGAACCCAGAGTAGAAGGTGGGCCTGGGCTCCCCTGCCAACCACTGCAGAGTGGTACTGTTTTGGGGCAGCGAACAGGAAGATTGCATAAGTCACTGTTGGAGAGACACCAGACTTTGAAAGACTTCCCGCCTGGGGAGGAGAACCCATTTTGTGATCTGGCCAGAGGGCTGAGTCAAGAAAAGGCTGCAGCAGTTCGTGGAGTGAGAGAGCAGCTGCAGACAGAGAGAGAGAGAGACAGATGCAGGAAGCAGAGCTAATCCTCAGAACACCCAGGAGGAGGTGCCATCTGCAGTGAGTAGAGACCCGCCCCACCCCTGGTGACACACCGTCTACCAGGTAATAGATGTGACTCTTCCCTCATAGCCATTTAACAAACTTACTCTAGAATGTAGCTGAGTTATTTGCACTAGTGATCACAAAGGGTGTTCAATCCTGTTGTGTCCTTTCTTCAAGATTGTCTGTGGGTGTCTTCAGTAGGTGTCCTTAACAATATGTAGAGCTCCAAGGACCACAGCCAACTGGCAAGCCATTACCTGACAGGTTTTTGGGAACAACACTTCAGAAAATCACACATGGAATTTGAATTTGTGGTGGTATGAGCATTGAGAGTGCCCATTTGAACTAATGAGATCCATTTCTCTGTATGTTTGAGCATATGCACCATTTTTAATTTTGGTTAGCTCTGCTAAATCTGTAACCAAGGAACAATTATGTGCATTTATCCAAGATAAGGGTGTTCTAAGACCCATGACCGAATCCTAAAGCAAGTTCTAAGTTTGTTGCACTGCTGAGAACCCAAAGAGTATTGTGCTAGAGCATGAGAACAAGACAGTGAAATTGGTTAGCCAATTTATTGTCCATGCTGAGGGAAGTGAAAAAGAACTAATTGTACAACAGATGGTAAATATTTTAAAAAATATATTGAATCTGTTGAGTAACAGAAGTGAGGGATTCTTTGAAACATGAATTTGATACTGTTTTGATTTTCAGTTAATACTTCAGAGCCCAATTTTTCTTCCCTTACTCAAGTGCAGCAGAATCTTTATTAGATACACAGACCCCATTGATTTCAGTAGGATTTCTCACCAAGTAGGGTATTATTTTAATAATAGCATTTCATTTTATATATGTGTACAAGTTTCTTGTTGTGTTGTAACTGCACAATTGTAATGACACACTAAGCTAGTGTTAATTTCCCACACCTTTTCCTCTTAGAAATGGAAAATAATGAGAAGGGGCAGCCAGGGTGTTATGAAATGGAAAGGTGCATAGGCAAATTATTTTTACAGAACAGAAAAACAATGAACTCTGAAGCAAATACAAAACAAGATAAATATATGAAGTGTGGGAAAGAAATGAATGTAAAATTGTATAAACTGGACTTGATTCTTTTTGGAGATTCTTTTCCAATTATTATTGGAATGTTTGGGGGGTTTTTTTCATTGCCAAACAACATGTGAAAATTTACTTTGGATTCTCTGTATTTAAAAATATTCTTGACCTAAAGTGCTTGAAAATAAAGCCTGGCTTGAAAAGTGATGCCCCACAGATTTTTATTGCACATTACTATAGATATGGCCTCAGTTCTGCAATGATTCTAAAGAGAGACAGCACCAAGCCGTGCTAGTAGATCATATTGCAGGATTGGGATCTCTAAAAAGATGCACACAGCCTGAAATGTTAAGGAGTTGGATTGTTCATTCTTGAATGATAAACATGGAGAAATTACAAGCGGAACCTTTTCCAGTGATGCCAAATAACACACAACTTTGCTTGTGTACTGAGACTACTAGTTCATCCAATTTGTTCCCCATAATCCTTGCATTTGTGTGATCAGGTTCCTCCACTGATTTCCCTCTTCTTGCTCCTATGACCCTATTGTCATTTTCCATTTCCCTCCAACTTCCAGCTGTCTGTCAAGGTGACCTTTTTTCAGACTTACCAGTGGGCTTTTGTCACCTGCCTCCTTTGAACCTGGTTTAGAGCCCAACTCACTCGCTTGGCTAGTCGCTGGTTGAAGACGCTCTTCCCTTTCTTTGTCAAACGTACAGCCCATCTCCTCCCAGCAGTCCTCCCTCATGAAATGATATGCTCCTAGTACAATCTTTTGGTGGGATTGAAATGAACCTGATGATGTGGCACTGTTGTGAATGCTTTCCACGTGGGTGGGCAGTATGGGAGAGTAGAGCTTCGGATGGCCCATTACATTGCCTATATCCAGTATGCTAATGAGCCTTATAGCTTCTTTGGAAGAGCTAGCCAACATGCTGGATCAATTATGAGGTCCATATGTTTTGATTGTCTAATAATTGCAGCAGACTTACAACGACTCGACTCTTCTCTTGCAGTGGTAACCAAATTGCTTTCTTGTCACCTTCTGCACAGCGTCAAGATGAATACTAGAATACTGAAATCCAGTTAGCCAGTGTTTGATCTTAAATTAAATTCTGCCTCCAAAGTCCTAAAATGTGAGCCATTTAGAGGCCAGTTTTCTATTGCAGTTGAATCAAGCAATCTCTATAATCTATCAAGGAGTTTCCAATGATTGGGGAGGGAAGGAGTTAGAGAGAGTGTGAGATCTAAACAGTGTATTTTATGTGCGCTTTATCTGCACTCTCTTGGGCACCTGGCAAGTTACCAATATTGCACTTGATGTTGCAGAGCTTGGGCTCCTTGTATGTGTGTGCTTTTAAAATTATCCTTAATTATATGGATGATCAGTCAAGAATTTCAGGTTTAAAAAATGATCAACTCCTCTCTGAATTTTTCACAGTAGTAAATGAGTAATGGATTTCCCTCCCCAGTTCTTCTAAGATGTTTTTCTAATGGCTTGTAAGGCCATGTATCAACAGTTTTTTATAAACCCCAGTAGCTAATTGAATCGATAATGGGTGCCCACAATTTCAAACCTTTCCCCGTGTATTTAGTGCTCTGACATGAATGTATTGCTTTCTTATGATACTCTTTATATAATTGGCTTGATCTTGCAATGGACCGCATGTAGATGGGCTCCTGTGGGGAGCACCATGTTTGACGTTATAGGGCCTGTACTGGCACAGGGACCTACTCACTGTATTGGGGCCATAGTCTGTACTTCTGTGCCTGCTCTCAGACCTGGCTCTCAAAGAGTTCTGTATTCATGGAGCAAAGTGAAACTTGTGTCCCATTGTCCTCCCAGCCCAAGCACCTGCATTGTGACGTTTAGTAACACAAACCCTCCAACAACAATCAAAGCAGCAGCATGGTGTATGTGTGGCTGTGTATTGAAGAGAGCCAGTATCACCATTAACCTTTGTGGCTGAGGCAGCTCAGTAATCTGACAGCATGAAACGATTAAATGGAGATACGTTAGTCAGTTCTGCAGCACGTTAAGGATCATGATTTCCTGAGCTCAGTCAAAGAATCAAAGCAGTCAAGTTACCAAACAGAATAGTCTGTGGTATGTCACTAATTCTTGAAACATTTGCAGTTATAGTCACCGCAGGGCCCTTCTATTACAATGTGTATTTCACAAAGTCCATGGGGGTGGGGGAGGGAAACACTACTTATCTTGAGGAAGATAGGGTCATGGCTTTGCCTTGGCGGCTCAGTAAGGGTATTTCCACTTGCATGAGAAGAGAAGTGTAGAAGTTTGCTGAAAGATGCTGTACATTGGTCCTGGGGGAAGAATGAAGGCAGGAAAGCAGCAAGAGGGGGTTGCTGATTCACCTCCGCAAGTTGGAGAGGGCTGAAGGGAGGAGAGCAGCAGACAGGCTTACCCACTGACATCAGTTTGCTGAAAAGTCAGCGTGAGAGGGCTGAGGGCCAGAGGAACAGTGGAAGGGCTTGCCTTCTGGCCTGGCTGAAATGAGATGGTAACGGAACAGACGGAATGATGAGTGGTCCCCTGGTGCGGACAAAACCCCAGCAGAGAGGCTGGGGCGTCCCCACTAGGATGACTGAGGATACACACCAGGTAGAAGGGCTGGGCTGGCTTTGATGGTGGAAGAACAGGAAAGGACTGAAGAAGAGCACAGGTGTGACGGAAGATGCTAGTGTGTGCTATGTGCAATGCTGAGGGACTAGATGCTCTGGGAATGATAAATGGACTGTTTTGAGACTTTCCTTACGCATTGTCTGCACTGTTTTTGTAACAAAGCAGCCCCAGTGAGTGGGATTATTGAGCACAAAAGCCTGTTGTGGAGTCTTTTAGCCCTGGTCTTCACAGACCTGGTGATTTGGCGGCAGTCGACGGGAGTTACGCAAGCTACGCAGAGTGACTGCGTCCCATCAACTGCTGTGCTTCCCTTCTGCGCGGTGTCTTCACTGCACTGCGCTACTTGAGGGGGTGGTTTTACTCAGTCGACTTCCTGATCGATTGAGTGGGTCTACACTGACCACTCAATCGATCCAGAAGGATCCATCTGGCGGCGGCGACTTTGCTGTCAGTATAGACATAGCCTTAGAGGCCGGAGAGGAGAAGTAGGATGGTAACCCCAACATTAAGGTGCCCAGCTGCAAGGGAGCAGTTGGGGATGAGGGAGAATCATGCACAAAAAGATATTTCTTTAATGTTTAATAACAGTATTTATAAAACATCTTTTCTTAATTCAATTATTTCTGAGGTTGCTGATCTCATAATTGTGACTTTCCACTGAGGACGGAGGGTTCCTAAACGTTCCCCCTCAGACTCTCCAAATATGTATTTACAACAATAACTTTCAAAACACAGGCCCAATCCAGCCATGTCATGGAATAAAGGAGCCCCCCTGGGTTGCCAAAACCCATTGTAGCAGAGTGGGAGATACGCCATTCCCTAGGGTAGCCTAAATTCGTGTAGTTATTTCCTCCCCTCGGCTATGAATGGATGTTTATCATTGGTCTGTGGGTGTCTCTAATGACATGATCGGTGTTTCTGCTACCAATAAAATAAACACAATGAAAAACAACTGCTGTGGGGAGATTGAAATAGCAGCTCTTTGTGGTTATGAATATAGCCAAACCTACCCTTCAGTTATAGGTGGGTGGGGAAGAGCCTTGTGTTCACGTTTCCGTGTTTCCCATCTGGTTTGACGAGTAGTGTTTCTTCTCTAACTTTGGCACCCACTATGCAACTATAGCACGTGTGTCATTCAGACACAGGAATATCTCTGTATTTAACTGGGTCTTGGGCTTCTGTTTATTGTAAACATGGACATTTTCCCATTAATCATTTCAATTCTGCCACACCAATCCCTGAAGTTTCACCCCTCCCTTCTTCCTGCCCCCACACATCTCCAGGGGATAGCCACAGATCAACACTTCATGAAATACTGAATTAGGAGAAGTTGGGGAGAGCTTATAGATTTTTCTTCTGATGATTTTAACCGTAGAACAGCGTTATGGAACTTTTCTATTCCCTTGCATCATGTTTTGTGTACTAATTTGCAAATGAGATTGGTACTGGGCTTTTGAGAGATTCTTCAGTGTTAGGTTCAGTGTTGCAGGCCCTCGTTCAGAATACATTTAAATATGTGCGGCATTTAGCATGTGCTTAAGTGCTGTTCTTCTTCGAGTGCTTGCTCATGTCCATTCCACTATAGGTGTGTGCACGCCTCCGCGCATGGTTCCCGGAACTTTTTTCCCCTTAGCAGATCCTGTAGGGCCAACTCCGGCGCTCCCTGGAGCCCCACACACATGCCGCGGTATGTGAGATGCTGCTGGCCCTACACTCCCTCAATTCCTTCTTTCCGCCTGTGATGATTGCTGGAACTAGCCTTGCTCTCAGCAAGTACTATTCCCCTTGTTTGAACTGGTTTGTTATTCTAAGTTAGTTTTCGTTAGTTAAATGTGTTAAGAGTAGTTAGAGATAAGGCAAGACCCTGAGGGGACCTAGAGCAGCCGGGCTATGCCCCAGTCCCCGGGATTCAAGCCGTGTGTCTCCTGCGGGAAGGCCTTCCCGCTCAGCGACCCCAACGACCGCTGCCTTAAGTGCTTGGGGGAAGCGCACAGAAAAGAAAAATGTAAGATCTGCAGGGCTTTTAAACCAAGGACCCAAAAGGACTGAGAAATCCAGTTGAAAGCCCTGCTGATGGAGGCAGTGCTCCGCCTGGTGTCTGACATGCCCCACCCCACCTCGGCACCAAGCATGACCTCAGTGCATAGTGCACCGCCGGCACCGGCCTCGACTCGGCACTGCGCAAATTGCCGGCACCGGCCTCGACTCAGCACTGCGCAAATTGCCGGCACCGAAGAGGAAGAAGCAGCATGCAGAGCACTGACACTCCCCTGCGCTGTTGGTATGGGCAGGGTTGAGCATGGAGATGCACCAGACCCGGCCTGTTGAGTGTTCTCTGGTGCCTGCATTTCTGGTCATGGAACCTCCCCCGAATCCTGGGAGTGGGAGAGTGCCCCTGCCGATGCCGTCACCAGAGGCTTTTTAGGCGGCAAGAGCCTTGTTGGCCTTGCCTACGCCACCTCTGCCCCCCCTTCCGCCAAGGGAGAAAGGGCCGATGTCACGGGGGAAACCCGTGTTGGGTCCCCCTGAATGGTGGTGGAGATCGCCGGTATGGGGAGGAAGATCTCCTGCCAGACGGTCTCCAAGGGTAGAGCAGAGCTGCTCCCCCAGCAGTCGCTCCAGGTCGGTGTCGTTGAGCCGGCCTGCTCCGGCACAGGACATGGAGTCTCCCTATTGGCGCCAACGCCGATCCCCAGCACTGGAGACAGTGCATTCCAGGAGGCAGCACCGGTCAAGGTCTGCCAGGAGGCAGTCGGACAGCTCTTGCTCCAGATCCCCTGCACCGAGGAGTTCGCCCGCACCGAGGCGGCGCAGAACCCAGTCACTGTCGGAGGACCCAGCACCGCACAGTTCACGACACGGAACCCAGTCGCTGGAGTCCAGCTCGGCACCGAGGAATTCGGAGTGGCACCGACCTCGGTCACTGAAGGTGTCTGCAGGACCGCAATGCAAGCAGCACCGGAAATCTTCGGTACCAAGACGACACTTCGGTACCTCTAGCTCTTCGGTGCACACCTCCATTCATCGGCACCGCTCGTGGTGACAGAGGCGTCGAGAGGGCAGTCCCCGACACAGAAGGGCACCCAGGACCGAGGACTTACACGGCACTGCTGGTCCAGTGACTTGAGGTCATCAGGAGAGCCGACGCCCCCACAAACTGTCAGAGCCTGTGGCGCAGTCAGCCCTGGGTTGGCCTCAGGGTCAATGGATGCAACAATGGACTTATTGGGCTACATGGGGTATCTAGTTGGAGCCAGGACCCCAATCCATCCTGTCATCGGGGGTGCAGTCCATGCCTCTGGCACAGGAGAAGGCCCATAGGCACCACTCCTTGGATGAGGAGTCGGACCCCGTGGAGGGACCCTCAACGGGTGCAGCCCTTTGCCAGGAGGGGCACACCCACAGGATGCACCTCGGCAGTCCCCCAAGCCCTTCTTCTGAATCTTTCCTAGCTACTAGTTTTGGAATGTCAGTAAAACATACCTTTAAGTATGGGGAGAAAGGTAGAAAGGAGCATCACTCTTCTCAGAAGTGCAAGGACAGATTCCCTTCAGCTGATCGGGTCAAGAAGAGGCTGAAACTGCTTCATAAATCCTGCTTTAAGGGGAGTTCATAGCCCCAAACCAAAAGGTACTTATGTAGTCCTCGGGGGCATGGCACTGACTTTCAATACTGTCTCTGTCTCAGGCACTAAATATAACTACCTTCAGTGCCAAGCCTCTGGTATCATCATCTCATTCAATACCAGGCACCTCAATGCCGCCTACCTCTGCACTGGCTGCCACTCCAGTCACAGTCAACAGCTGCACCGCTTAGTTCAGCACCATCGTTCTCCATGCTGGGATCACAAGCAGTACTGCGGAGCCTCCATTTTACAATGGAGCTTGCGTCACGTAGTGCTGAAAACCTCTTTTGCCGCACCAATTGCTACTGCTTTGTTGGCATCCAATGAATGTCTTGGCACTAAATATGAATGTTCTTCAAGATTTGTTCTCCATATGTATATGTATATTCCATGACCTGTTCTCCATTCCCAGTAGAGGTCTCTAACATCTGGATTCTGTATTGAGGAACTGATGAATGGCTGGGCTTGCTCCAGGCGTGTGTGCGGTTCTCAACAGATACCACTGGCCAAAAGATTGATCTCCCGTGCATGGGACACGTGCAAACCAAGAGTGGAATATTATAGACACTACATGTCAAAGAACCATCATTGCCGCAAGGTCAGTACTAATTTTTTCCTTTTAATTCAAAGCCGAGCAGTAGCTTGGTTTGCTGGTGGTGACCAGTTGTTGTTTGTTTGTTTTTTTAAATGACATGACTGAATACATTTTTAAAGTGGAGATTGCGGGACACTGTTTAGTTATAATGTGCATCAGACTGACTACACATCTAGGGATTGGTTTATTCTTCAGGTTTTTAATTTTTGCTGACTCAGATAGCCAAATTAAACTTTCATAATATGACTAGGATAAGCACACGTGAATAATCCTAATCTGGCAGGCACTATAAAATCTTCCTCTATGCTATCCTGCCAGTGCACCTCTTTCTTGACCTGCAACAATCTTTGCAATTCTAGTCCTTGATCTTTTACTCAGAGGCTGACCGCTGCATCAGATGCTCTCCCACGGGATGCTGGTTTGATGCTGTACAGAAATGAGGACTAAGCAGACCACTAAAACTCCATTTCATATTTGAACCGAGTTAGGATTGGAACCCGGGATGACACACTGTGTTGTGCCTCTAAGGGCTTTTCTACACTAAAGCTGGAAGGTGTAAATTCTAGATCGAGTGATGTACCTGCGCTAGGCCTGGTCCAGGGCCATATTAACAGATGGGCCTATGTGGTGTCAGCAACCAGGATGTGAGAGGTCTGGCCTAGAAATCAGAGCTGGATCTTGGCCAACAGCTTAGAGTCAGAGCCAAGGATCAGAGCTGGAGTCAGAAGTCTGAGCCAGAGCCAGGGGTTGGAGCCTGACTCAGGAGTTGGTATCAGGAGCCAAGGGTTGGAGCTGGAATAAGAAGTCGGCCAAGGGAACAAGGGAGGAGCAAAGCTGGGAAGAAGGCAGGCACAGGAGCGATCACAGTTGCAGTCATAAGCATTGAGCAGCCAGTGACCTGCTGCTGCTGGGCTTAAGAGCACACTTGCTGGTTCCCTTTGGCTAATCAATCAGGTCAGCCAAGTGGGCGGTTCTGCTGTATTCCGTCTGTGTTCATTAGTCTGTCATCCGCATGCCGATTTAATTCCGAATGGCAGTATTGGAGAGAGGCTCTTATAAAGCTTTCAAGTGCTCGTGGGCTTGGCTACTCTAGCCAAGATGAAGCATTAGGATCAAAAAGCAATGGAAAGTATTTGGGGATTTTGGGGCTGTCATCACAGTTTGATCCATTTCTGGCTAACCACCTGGCTAAATTCTGACTGAAGGGGAAAGGTAAGCCCTCCTACTTGTCCTCAACTGTGTGTGACAAAATCATTGAAATAATGGGAAAGAACATGAAAAATACCATAGCAAGGAGAATTACAGCAAGCTGAGTGTTCCTCTGTTATTGTTGGCTCAATGCCAGAGGTAGGATGTAGACTAACTCATGTTCATCTTCTGATTTCTCACTTCAAAGGGGCAAATAATTGAGTGATTCCTTGGGTTTGTCACTTTAAGAATTGTTTAGGTGCAAACCCGGCGAAAGTGATGCTGGCTATGATAAATAACCTAGGTTTGCATGTGTCTAACTACTGTGGACAATCATCTGATGACGCTAGTAATATGTAGGGTGACCAGATAGCAAGTGTGGAAAAACTAGGACAGGGAGTGGAGGGTAATAGGCACCTATGCAAGACAAAGTCCCGACTATCGGGGTTGTCCCTATAAAATCAGGACATCTGGTCACCCTAGTAATATGGCTTATTGTTACAATGGTCTGCAGGCCCATCTATCATAGAAAAACCCACTAATACAGTGTGTCACCGCGCTGCACATTCCCTACATTTATTTAGAATCAACAGTGTTAACAGTTGCTCAGATGCAGTCATTGTGGGGGCGTTTGTGTAGTGACTACTCTTTCTGCTCTGCATCAACATATCCTTGACTTTCTGAAACCTGTTAGATACATGATGGTGGAGTTGTGCTGATTCTACCGAGGCACTGCGTCAAAATTATAATAGCATTCGATGAGTCTTGGAAGAGCTGTCCAAAGATACAAATCAGGCTCCCTGACACTCCTTTAAATGCAGCTTCTCTTCAAAAGAATTTGGAACAATTGGAGACAGCTTGATGGCACACTTTTGGAACCCTCTGCTTCATCAGTTCAAACTGACCACCATCCAGTTACAGAAAACGGACATAAGTCTAAGTACTGCTGTTAATTTACTGCGTTTACTGGAAATATTTGTTACAATGTTGTGTGACCAGTTTGAGAATTTGCATTCAGTGCAAAGAAAATGTGCAGCACTACTTCTTAATAGTGTCAATGTGAGTTTCATCAGCTTTATTTAAAAAAAAAGTTTCGAGATGAGTCTGAATTCAGAGTCAGTACTTGAAAGAAGGTATCAATTTTGCATTGAAACATTCTTTTGTCAGACTTGGCAAACTTGCAGCTTGGCTAAATCACTGACTGAATGCTGACAACGTTCTGGACGAGCTCTTTGGAGTCCCATTTAAATGGAGTTTGCTGGATGTCAATGAAGTTCACACATGTGCAGCAGAACTTGCTGCTGTTTATCCTCAAGACTTGGACTAGCTTCATTTCTTTGCAAAAAATGAGAGCGCATGTGCCCTGCATCAGATGCTTCTGCATAGTTGTCTTCAGTCTACATTTCCTAATGTTGACAATGTCCTACAAATTTTCACCATCCACCCCAGCACTAACTGTCAAGGAGAGCAGTCGTTTCTGAAGATGGCTTAGGATGATAAATAACTGGGATCCACAATGCAGAAAAGTCCCTTGAATTCTTTGTCCATCATAGCAGTAGAATCAGAGTTGATCCAAGAAATGAACTTTAATGACCTAATCACTGACTTGACTTTGCTTAAAGCTAGGAAGA
The DNA here is from genome assembly GCF_026122565.2 of Emydura macquarii macquarii. Taxonomy (NCBI): domain Eukaryota; kingdom Metazoa; phylum Chordata; order Testudines; family Chelidae; genus Emydura; species Emydura macquarii. Next base: position 8,091,484 of record NW_027133667.1, read on the forward strand.
AAACAGTTGCATAAAAACGGTATTAATGGCTCTGTATTGCTTTTACATTCAGAAAAATGCCCATAGCAATGGTACAGTAGAACCCCAGAGTTAAGAGCTGACTGGTCAACCACACACCTCATTTGGAACTGGAAGTACACAATCAGGCAGTTGCAGAGACCAAAAAAAAAACAAACCAAACAAAACAAATACAGTGCAGAAGTGTGTTACATGTAAACTACTAAAAAAAAGAAAGGGGAGGGGGGAAATTGTTTCTCTGTTTCTTTCATTTAAATTAAGAAGGTTAAAAGCAGCATTTTTCTTCTGCATAGTAAAGTTTCAAATCTGTATTAAGTCAATTTTCAGTAGTAAAATTTTGAAAGAACAACCATAATGTTTATTCAAAGTTACGAAGATTTCAGAGTTACGAACCATCTCTATTCCTGAGGTGTTTGTAACTCTGAGGTTATTCTGCATTTGTGTCTAATAGTCACCTGTCAGACACACCACTTCCTGCATTAGGTTAACTATTGTGTAGATTTGTTACCGTATGTTGTGGTTATTTGTGTTTAAAATGAATTGCTGTATGTCTGCAGCTATTGTTTGCTGTTATGTCTTTGTCAAAACCAAAAATTAATATCTTGGTAATTTAGCTTAAAAACTTGAAGAATAAGCCTAATTATAATTTGGCCTGTTTGTGGAACAGTGTGTTAATGTGAAGTTTATATGAAATATCAGGGGGTGTAATAATATATCCTAGGACTAGAAGGGACCTCGAGAAGTCGTCTAGTCCAGTCCCCTACACTCAAGGCAGAACTAAGTATTCTCTAGCTCAGGGTGGCCAAACTTACTGACTCTCTAAGCCACATACAACAGTCTTCAGACGTTTGAGAGCTGGGGTGAGCCTGCTGGGCCTTAAGGCTTCTGCCCCGCGGGAGGCACCTGCCAGGGCTTGGGGCTACTGCACCATGGGGTACATCTGCTGAAGCCCCGAGCCCCCAGAGGTGCCTCCCCTGGGGCAGAAGCCCTGAGACCCTCTCCACTCCCTGCAGTGCTGAAGCCCCAGCAGGCTTCTCTGAGGGGCAGAAGCCCTGAGCCCTGGCAGGTGCCTCCTGCAGGCCAGAAGCCCCTAGCCCCACCAGCCTGCCATGGGGCTGAAGCCCCAACTCTCCACCCTAGTCATGGGTGCCAGGTAATGTAGGTGGGGGAAGGCTTAGCCTTCCCAAAGAGCCAGGTGTGGCCCTGCCCCCTCTGCAATAGAAGCTTTCTGGGTGCCGCTGGAGCGGCTGGGGCTGCTGCTTCAGGGCTGTTGGGGCCACTGGCGGGCCCTGGGGCCATGTTCTGGTGAGGTTCTGCTCCGTACAACACCCTCCCTGGGCAGCCCTATGGTCTGCTGAGCTTCCTGGAATCTCCACAGTGCTGCACGCAATCATCTCTGCCCTGCCCTATCCCTGCCACCCTCAGCCCCATCCCCAACACCCCCCCATCCTTAGAGGACAGCCTTATGGCTGTCTTCCATAGGCCTTCACCTTATCTTCCTGACAGATAAGGGGCTTTTTAGAGCTCCTTTATTCTGTTCCAGACATTTTACCTGTTATCCAGGGGCCAGAATGGGGGGTGAGAATCCCTTCCCAGGTCTCCAGATGTGTAGATCTAAGACACTCTGCCACCTTGTCCTCTAGCCGCTCCCATTAACTTTAAATTGTGCTTCTCTAAGATTTTCAGAGGCAAGCAGTTCACTGCAGCCCCCAGGGCTGATTCTCTGCAATATTTCTTTCATCTCTCCCGGCATGCAGACACCTCGCTCTTCACTCTCCTCTCCAAAGATGTTAAATCACCCAACTCTTCAATTTTTGTAAACAGATTGATTCTTTCACTGCTTTGTGCACAGAAACCTCCCTAGGAAGGTAGAGTAGCTAAGAGGCTAGCGTTACCTTTGAATTATAAATAACCATGTCTGAGACCAAACAGTGGTAGCTGGCATGCTGAATAAAAGACAAGCTCCATTGCAAACTATGCTACTAAATGTCAATCCAGAAATAAATCTATAAATCCAACTAAAAATAGGTCTGATGGTTTTATGTTTGAACACACCAGCTCCAAGTGCTACACATAAGAAAAGAATAAACATGGTGGGTGGCATAATTTGTTACTTTTTTTTATATCCCGAACATATGCTTTTAGCAATCAGGACCTCATAAATTCCAGCGCTGTGCTTGTCAGTATTATTTTGGCTTCCCAACAAGGGCCTTTCTGCTGCGCTGGCCTCATGCCACAGCTATCATCTTGCCTCCATTGATGTCTGCAGGTCTTAGGGGCCACAAAAATATGACTTTAACAACATAGCTATAGAAATGAAAGACCAGGCTTCACACGTAGAAATAACGAAGCGAGGTTACTTAGTTTCAGACTGACCTTTTTAATTATGATCCCCTTCCCAAATCACACTTTCCCTCATTTATGCCCTCTGCCTCGAACTGTGGCAATACTCTCATTCAATCCAAAAATCTTAGTCTTTTGCAGCCTATGCTGCAGGATTCTGACCTTCTGGGAAGCCTCCCCATTGCTGATCAGACATTAAATGATCATTAAAGGGTCTGTCTGGGGGAGAAGCGTGGGAGCCCCAGAAAGCTACAGGAGCACTTGGCAACATGATCTGATTGCACTGATGTCTTCAGAACTTAAGTCTAGTTCCACTTCACATGCCCTACTGGAGCAGGATGCTGATTCGCTGCTCTGGCACAAATCCAGCCTTACCTTTTGTAAGAGAGGGAAACCACTGTGCAGTTAGAACACTGTTGGGGAAATGAGCCTAGAACACCATGTTTGTGCACCTTCTTTTGGGACAGGGGAAGTGCTATCATTTTTCCTCCTTATTTATGCATCCAACCCATAAATCTTGGTCTCTCCAACACACACAGAGCTACCATCTGCCAAAACCTCTCAGTGACCATTCCCTGTGGACTGGGATCTGATGTCTTTTGAGCCTATATGGAGACCATCGTCTCCTCCTTTATGACCTCCAACCTTTCCCTATTCAGGCCTCACATCACCAGGAGTATTGCTAGCCTCAGAACGGGATAACTTAGTAAAAACTCCCTTTGGAATTAATTTACTGTGCCCAATTAGCCAGCAGAATCACTTGATGTACATGAGGTTTCCCTTCTCCTGGGAGCAGAGTGCACTCTATAGTTTTATGAAGGATTTTTGCCCTGTATTGAAAATTACAAGGTTACCTGTTTGCAGTGAGTCAATGGTAGATTGTGATTATAAAATTTCATTGGTGACAGGGAAGCATGGGAAAAGTCAGGTACACTCAGCAAATGCGGGTATCTCCAGTAACTTCAGTGGAATTTCATGGGGGATAAATTAGAATGATTCCTCTTAAGAAAACACAGGCAGAATTTTATAATATTTTAAGGTGGCAAACACTTTGACTAATATTGCACTATACAGTATAACACTGTTCAGTTATTCATAACCATTTCAGAAAATCTCATTTCCAGACAAAACTTTTCCAACACAAAGATGAATCTTTTCTGAAATATTGGAAAAAAATTCAAAATTAAGCTATGTTAAGCCAGGAAGGGCAAAATATTTCTATTTATTTAGATTGCAAGTTCCTTGAGGCAGGAACCTTTTATTTATACTTGTTAGTAAAGTGCCTAGCATATTCTATAAAAAATAATTCAGCAAGGCTTCTTGTGCATGTCACTCATACTGCTAAACATTAAGGGTTAGAGTTTTAAAGTTGAACACATGAGAAAATGAGTGCATATTTTATATTAAAATCCTACTCTAAAAATTAATGTGTCTAGTTCTCGCTGAGAAGCAGTCATTTGATAATGATGGTATTTAAAAAATAAATAAAATTAGCTTTTGTGCATGAGCAGTTAAAATACCCAATTGCTATTGCTTTTAGCTGGATTATTGCCAGCAGCACTAGTTTTGAAAAGAGGTGTTTTGTTTTCCCCCCATTAGTGGCGAACATCAAGACCAATAGCATTCTGCAAAAATCAAAATAACATGACTCAAGAGTCCCAAAAGTGGGTGCTTTGTGTACATAAGAATCCTGCAGTTCATAGTAACCTAAAAAAGTAGGCCTGGAAGGGACCTCATGATGTTATCTAGTCCATCCCTCAGAGTTGAGTTATGGATTCTGCTTTGTATATTTTTCTTTTATTTCCTTTTAAGGCAAAAGCCAGTTCATTTTAAATTTAAAAACATTTAGGATAATAAGAATCAGTGTTACTTAAGAAATTAACCCATTCACATTACACACAAACACATAGTATTTGGATTACTAGTTTTGCTGATATATGGACACTTTAGAGTACAGCATATATAATGTGGGTGAGTTTCCATTTCTATGAGAACTTTAGCTTCTGTACTTGTCTTTATGCATATAATACTTCTCTATATTTTAAATATATATGCCCAAGCAACCTGAGTTTGGGCCCCTTGTGCGTATGCATTATGATACAGTCTTTAATTACCCGATCACTACTATTTTTTCTACAGAACCCTTTCTCATTTTTTCTACAGAACCCTTTCTCAGTGTATAGGATGGATGGTGCTCATTGAATGGGTAGCTATCCAATATTTAATTTCATCCACATTTTTCAATGTGTATCATGCATGATTTACTGCACACCATCCAAAGAGTGCACTGAAAACATGGGCTTTTCCTCAGAGGCTTTTTATGGCATTTCTCATTGTAGCATCTGATTGTTTCACAAACATTAATGAATTTATCTTTACAATATACCTGGTAGGGGAGGTGGTCTCAATATCCCCATTTCGGAGATGATGAAATGAGGTACAGAGAGATTAAGGCCAAAAATATCAACTAATTTTGGGTGTACGGCTGGAGAAGTCTAGTGTTTGATTATTAAAGTAGTTAGCATTTGTATAGCACATTGTATGTCCAAAGCGAGCTTCAATAGACTTTAGTTGCAGTGTGGGGCAATTCTTTAAATCAGGTTCCACATGTCTTAAATTGGGTAGCTAGAATATACTGTGGCCACTAGCGGCAAGTTTTTTTTAAGTGACTTGCCCAGTATCACATAGGATCTCTGTGAAAGTCAGTGATAGAATCCAGTTCTCTAGGGCAGCATTCAACTGCCTTAACCATGAGACTGTTCTTTCTCTTCCTGCAGTCCCTTGCCTCATTCCCTACACACCTTCCAACTTCCTCAACAAATGAGGCAAGACAATTTATTCACTACATACCCTGACTTGTTCCTTGAGCACCATCAGCCCAGTACCAAGGGGAGCAAAAAACCCAACCTACTTCAAGACTGAGCTTGATAAATGTATGGAGGGGATGGTATGATGAGACTGCCTACAATGGCATGTAGCAGATCTTTGACTACTATTAGCAAATATCTCCAATGGTCAGTGGTGGGACACTAGATGGGGAAGGCTCTGAATTAGTACAGAGAATTCTTTTCTACGTGTCCGGCTGTTGGGTCTTGCTGAAATGCTCAGGGTCCAACGACTGCCATATTTGGAGTTGGAAAGGAATTTTCCCCCAGGTCAGATTGGCAGAGACCCTGGAGGCATGTCACATTCCACTGCAGCATAGAGCATGGTTGGTGGTTTATACTAGTGTAAATGGTAGATCCGTTGTAGCTTAAAGTCTTTAAACCATGATGTGAGGACTTCAGTAATTCAGCCAGCGGTGCTGGGTCTATTACAGAAGTGGATGGATGGATGGGATTCTGTGACCTGCAATGTGCAGGAGGTCAGACTAGATGGTCATGATGGTCCCTTGTGGCTTTAGAGTTTGAGTCTAAAATGTATTTCCCATTGCAATGATGTACTGATGGCACGTCTAACTTAGTGGGACACAGCTATTGACTTTTCATTAATTCTCTCCTATTAGAAGAGGTAGCAGTACAACGAAGAGAGGAAGCAGCATCTGCTTTTCATTCCCCTGTAAAGGTAGACAGGGGGAGGAAGGGGCAGGCGGGAGCATACGGAGCAGTTTATGTACACCGGGATGTCCCTGGAATCCTCCTGAGAGATCTTGATGGAACTTTCATGAAGGTTCTCTGCAACTCTCTGCCGAAGGTTTCTAGGGATGGCAGCCTCATTTCTTCCTCAGCAGTAGGACACTTTCCCATGCCAGTCAGTGTTAACTTTGACAAGCACCATTGCAGTACACAGGCTAGCGGCATATGGTCCTGGGCACTTTTAGGACGCCAGCAGAAGCTGTGCTTTCTGTGCCTTTGTTACCCTCAGGAGTAAAAAGTCAGCTATAACCACCACCTGTGAAAATGGTGCCAGTATTCAGAGCCAGTGTCTTATGCTTCTAGTTTAATGCAACCGATCAATTCCCTCCTCATTTCCCTTATCCCTGGTGGGTCGTACTCACCGTGGCTGGTGCTGTGGGTGGTGCAATGCTTATGCACTCCGAAGCAAAAGTGTCAATAAGCATATCTTGCTTAAAACTTTAGGGGAGCAAGGGAAGGGAGTTCTGAACTTTAACTTTTGCTTCCTTTACTGACCATACTGCCAATGGTACCTCTGTGTTTTATCTGTAGCTGCCACTCTGGGGGTTCCCCCTCCACATCAGCACAATGCGTAAGCCAGATGAGGAGGAGAAAGAAGAGGACTGGGGATGATATGTTCAGTGAGATCCTGCCGGCCAGTGCTGCATCAGACTGTGAGCAGAGGACCTGGAATGTCAATATTTCAGACCGTGTGTAGCAGGAGAGAGGCCCCCAGGAGTCCCAGCAAGAAAAGGAGAAAGCAATGCCCCAGGACATAGTGGGGATTCTCTGGCAGCAAACACAGATACTGCAGCCTCTTGTGGACCTACAGGTTCAACAGTCACGGGCTTGCCTCCCTTGCAGTTCATGGAGAACTCCATTTTTGCACCTCCACACACCATGTGCCTTCAGCTTTCCATTTACATCCAGCGACACGTCGCAACTTCCACACCATGGGGCAGTAAGGACCACAACATACACTGACCTGTTGCTCATGGATCCATGGTTGCTCTACATGATCTAAAATGGATATGAATGTTCTTTCCTCTGCTAAATTCTGTTCCATTCATTTATTAAGTTTTTGATGTATTCGGTTTTAAACTGTACAGATTTTTTTTTTTTGCCTTGGTTTTGTCACTCAATAAAATTACATTTTTGAGAAAATGTTTCATCTTTATTAGTTCACAATAAATGCTGCAGGGTGTCTAGCGGTACCGAATGCACCCACTTATTGCTGCACAGTGTGGCAGAACTCATAGGATCAGTGAAAGTGTAATAATCACAGATGTACAGCAAGCATTGCAAAATGAATAGGTGCATTGACAGCATTATATTCATAGACATACACCAAGCACCACAGAATTCCTAACAGGCCTCAAACTGCACTGGGGCTCACTGCTAACATGCTCTTTCAAGGTCTCCCTCAGCCATATAGTTCTGCGTTGAGCTCTTCTAATGGCCCTTGTGTCTGGCTGGCTAAACTCCGCAGACAGCCACTCCACCTCAACCCCACTAGCAACTTTCCTCCTTTGCCTCACAGATATTATAGCAGCAGGGTGGGAGCTCCAGTCTTGTGAGTAAATAACACCATCATCCCTTCAATCTATCAAAGTCACATTCAACTGTCATTCTGCACTTGCTGAACTAATAGTTTAATCTTTCATTGGTGCCGTAGAGATGTGCGGTGGATGGTGGTGAGTTGCACACTGGGGTTACCCATGATGCACCGCACTATGCATTTGAACAACCTCTTCTGGTGAGTGTACACAGTGCCTACATAAGCAACCAAACATGCATGTGCACGAGGGATATTTTAACTGCCGCAACTGTTATCTTGAAGTAACTGGTAGTGGGCGAAGTTGGTAGGGTAGACATGGCCTCAGTTAACCATGGTGTGATCTGGTTCTCATTTTTCAGAATGTGTGCTTTGGTGGTTTTGAGCATAATAGTTTTTATTTCATTACAAAATTCATTTGGATTATTCCTCTCTTTCACCTGTACCAATGGCTGAAACCCATTCAGGACAGAAGTTATATAATTTGTATTGATTCTGGGTAAGTCCAAATGCAGTGGACCTGTCAAGTGTATATTTTAAAATTTTAATTTTAAGTTTGAGGCTTATCAGCTGATGGTTTGAGCCACAGTCTGCATTCAGGGAAGTCTTTGTCCACTACACACTCAGTCTCTAGAGAATTGCTGTATCATTATCTAGTTGATTGGGTTCTTTGTCATAGAGGCGTTGATCATGTACTTGACTACCCAAAAACTTTAGATACTGTGCAACATGATTTTCTTTGAAGGATACTGGCAAACATGGGGGTTCCAAAACATCTCACAGAACTCATTGAAAGTCTCTACCACAGGAGCAGACCATGGTGTGAACAGCAGTAGGCAACAGTGATTGGTGTTCCACTGAGCAGGGTGCAAAAGAAGGATGTGTTTTTGTCCCCAAGCCACTTTAACATATACACAGAATATGAGAAAAGCCATGGAAGGTTTTGACAAAGTGAAAGGAGCTGGAATCTCCATTGGTGGACACCTCTTAACTGACCTCAGCTATGCTGATAAGACACTTTTCGCTACAACCACTGCTGCAATAAAACAAATGTTGGAATCTGTAAAAACGGTGACTAATATGGACTGCTCCTGAATACAATGAAACCAAACATTGGCATATAGAGCTCTCTGGGGATACAGCATGCTCAGTGCAGATGGAATCTTTAAGGAATAATGATACCAGCTCTAACAAATCACCGCTGAGCATGTCTGAACTGCAATTTTCATAAATAATAAATGTAATATAAATTAGCTAAATTTGGACAGATATTCATGGAGGCAGCAAAAGGTACATTTGTAGTACCAGGGCAACCCTCTTGCAAAATTCCAGAGCCTTGCTTCAAAGCATGGAAGCACTACAGCTTCTCAATGAAACAGTTGCAAGACTTTATTAACAGGAAAAAATATATTTCATCCATAACCTCATTCTTGAAAATGCCTGGACTAAATACAAAATTTTATTTTGCTGAAACTTCCCAAAATATTTAGTCTGAGGCAGACATTGGGCATGGAAAATTTCAGCCCAAACAATTAAATTGGAAAAGGTATAAGCAACTGAAAACAAAGTATTAAAATTAGGCTTGGCAGATTTTAATTTTAATTTTTTTAAAAATTATACCACATACTATTGAAATTTTTTTTAAGCTTTTTTTTGTTTTCTCAAGTTAAATTTTCACAGTGGTGCAAAACTATGAGTGTTCGGACAGTCATTATTTAATGATCATAGACAGATTTAAAAAATTAAAGCTTTATAAAACAAATTGTCAACATCACATGTCAAAATATACAAAGTAAATATCCTCAAGTCAGATTCTAAGTCCTCAAGCAGCATTTGTCTGTCTTTGCATATCGGTAAGTTTTGGTTCTTATTGATGGAAATATTTTTTGTCAGGTTGTATGGCTACAGTGAAAGCAATGTTTACTGACATTTACGAATAAAAATTGAATCCTTCCAAACCTAATTACAATGGAAAATGTTAGGCATCCTTAATTATAATTGTTGCTAGCAGATCTGCCTACATTAGTGTGTGTAGTGTAGTGTATCCTCTCCCCAGATTTATGCTAGTATAACTCCATTGAAATCAATGGAATTACAACAGTAAGTACAACGGTCTAACTCTGATGCAACATGGTGGAGAATCAGGCCCCGTGTGTATGTGTATCGATCTATTCTGTGTGTGTGTGTGTGTGTGTGTGTGTGTGTATAAATAAGACTAGTGGTGAACTGAGAAAACAAGCTGCTTGTGCATCATGTAAAAATGGCTTCTATATTGTGTGTAATACTTTCCAGAGAGAAACATGGTGGCAGATTTGTCAGAAACTCTGACTAGAATGAAGCTGCTGATCTAAATAACTCGTCATCCTGAAGCTGAACCAAAACCAAGGAATCCCAACGGGCATGGGACACGGCACCGTTACTTTTTATTTCTTACTATATTCAGATGTTGGTTGTGTTTACAATTAGTCCTAGCAGACAGACTCTATTAGCACTGCCAAAGCTGATCATCTAATCACCAAATCCGTTCAGATTACTGAGAACAATCTGGAATTTTACTTCAGTCTGGGATAAATTGACATTCTTCACCATTAGCTCATCTTTCAGTTTCTGCATCTGCGTGAGGCTCTCAGTCTGTTTTACTGGGCCCCAGTCTTTCTCTTGTATCCTTGCAGGTGGCTCTCGTGTGAAGCCCCAATGACTCCACATAGGTGTGGGTAGCACCATGTGGATCCAATTGCAGGTTTGAAGCCTTGATATGCTCCAGACCCAGTGCAGCCACTCATGTAATTTAAGCAAGGACTTTCTCATAGGGGCAGCTGCTTCTTCCTAATGAAAGAAGCATGGTGTGGGGGGAGAGCCTAACAAGATAGCTTTTCTTGTGCTGATTCTTTATGGTGAGTTTGGCTATTTTGTCACCCAAGGGATGTAGCGCAGGCCAGTCCACCGAGAACTCAACTCCTGACACCACTGGCTCAGATGCTGTGTGGATAAGAGAGAGGGGAGAGTCCTGGCCCAGGATGAGGAGAGGGAAACGAGAGGGGGCCAGAATGTCATTCCTCCCAGGAGGGAGAGGGTAATGACCAGAATTCCTCTCTTCGCTACTAACCCCCCAAGAACTATCTGAATTGGTGCCACTGGTCTAAAAGAGAGTTTATTTGCATTTACAATTCTAAGATGACTTAGGCCTCGTAGCCAGACTTACTATCAGTTAGTTCGTGTCCTAATTGCTGAGAGTTTAAGAGCCCACCCTATTAGGCCTTCCACAGCAGGCTTAGATAATGTTTCCATTGCAGAGATTTGCAAAGCTGCCCTTTGGAGTTGTTCTTGTGTGTGTTTACACTAATATTCTTGGCATTTGATATCTCTTCCAGCACTAGTTTCAGATTCTGGGTCATTACTTAAGTAGTTCTCCTCAGTCCCCTTCCTGAGTGGTTTGCACTGCTGGCTGATCCTTCCCAAGCGCAAGTGGAGGATCTGCAGAAGCAATTATCAAAGGAGAATGGATTACTTAGTAACTGTAATTCTTCCTGTATGTTGCCTCTACAAACTTCCCCTCCCCCCTCATTTCTTTGGAGTCCTCCTATGAATATTTAGAATTAGTGGAAAAAGCTGGCAGCAGTGAAGGCCTTTTTTATTGCTTTGGATTCAGATTCTCCCATCCAGGAGGAGTGCTTGTGTGGCCCCAGCAGGCACTGCTATTCTAGATGGTTAGGAGTCCTTCAGGACTGTGGGCTTTTGCAGAGGCAATATATGCCACGAAATACAATTCCTAGTACATAACCTTTCTCTTTCTCTTTCGCAGAATGACTTTTTTTCCTCAGTTTTGGTCTTAGAAGCAGCAGCTCTTCAAACTTATGGTTGTTTTTAAATAAACTGTGTCATTTATTGCTGCTTCTCTTTCAGTGTTTGCCTTCCTCTGCCTCCTCTTTTTTCTCCTCCTGTCCCTGTGCTGTAGAATGTCAATAAATGAGGCAGCCACTTGCTTCAGCAGACCTGAAATCTCATTAGAGATGGAATTCTCCTACAATTCCCAGACCATAAAGCAGGAGAAATTGCTTTTTGGCAGTATACAGTGTAAACCCATAAGTGAAACACTCTTTATTAACCAGGAAGCAGTTTATGTTCTGCCATTGGGTGCAAGACCAGTCTCTGTTGGCTTGTGATTCTGAACTTCGTAGGCTTGAGTGGATTTGGAATTGGGCAGAATGTAGTTTCCCATCCCTAGTACTTACCCTTGGAGACTCTTGTAACTGAGTTCGCTCCAGCTCACTGTTCTTATTCCACTGTTTTTTTTCTTTCCCTTCTAGCTTTTATTTTTAGCACCGCTCTTTAGGAGGCTGGAGGTCAATTAACCTTGGCCAAGCCATGGCCAATATCCTTCACTGTTGTATACCCCTTCCTTCCAATAGTGAACTTGGCTATGATCAGCCAAGACAGATCTGCTCTTGAGTCCCAACCCAAAATCTATTGAAATCAGTGGAAAAATATTCATTGATCTTTTTAATGAGCATTGGAAATTGAACTCTTGGTCTCTAGGTTTACTGAGGACCAACCTGGAGGCCACCCTTTTTCAGGTGAGGACCATCATCTGTTGAACAACTCTCCAGTTAATGACAGTGGGAGTCCCTTTTTAACTGTCCTTAGTGCCTTTATTTGAGATGGCCTATTTTTGACTGTTTGGTGCTCTGTTTTTTGTTTCTTTTGCCTTCTGGTCCTTTTTACATCATCCTCTTTTCTGAAGAGTTGGGAATTGATCCCTCTGGGATGGGAAGATGATATTATTCTTAGTCATTGTTTTTCCTCATTTTCTTTGCAGTCTTTGAGTTTTTCCTAACTCTCTCTGAGTCTCTCTGGCCATGTACTTGAACTGGTTGGGTCTGTTACATTGATTTATAATGTTTTATACCTTAGTTTTATTGCTCAGTGCTTAAATATGCTGTGATAGGTTTCCTGAATGGAATAAAAGTTTCTGCTGTGTGGAAAGGAAAGAATGCAGGAAGAAGACGCAGACATTATTATCTGCATAGTTCATGGACAGACGCCATTTTTCTCCCTCTCATTTAGAGTCAAAGGAGATTAGAATCGACATGACTAAGAACACGGTATCATTTTCCCCTTATGTCTCACTAGCTACTTCTTGGCCATTGTCCTTTTATTTTGATCAGTAAGCCACTTTGAAGAGAAAATGTATGGGTTCTCTCTGTGAATGAATTTATGTGTAGGAGAGCAATGGAGACTCAGTCCCTTTATTGTTGGATTTTATTTTAAGATGCCCCTTCATTGCCCCCCTTTCTTCCCACATTATCTTAACGTCTGAGGTTGGGCTAAGGTCATGGGAAAATGTATCACTTTCCCCAAACTAGATGTGTCTAATGCTCTGGTCTACTTGTAATGCTCCATCTTGATCCCTGGTATCATGGAGGGAGAGATTTCAAAGTCGGGGGGCAGTACCTTCACACTAATAGTCCTTGCTAATTCTTCTTATAGGAATTCTGTGGCCTCTGTCTGCATAAGGAGGATCGTCCTTTATATTCAACTTCATGGAGTAGTCAATAATCTTACTTATGAAGGAAAGCGGGGTATACTGTATCAGCAGGGGTGCTTAGCAAGCAGATATTCAGCCCTAATATCATAGAATCATAGAATCATAGAATATTAGAGTTGGAAGGGACCTCAGGAGGTCATCTAGTCCAACCCCCTGCTCAAAGCAGGACTAACCTCTGCTATATCATCCCAACCAGGGCTTATGCTCTACTCAATATTATTGTAAACAGAGCTTGGCCATTAGATTAATGCTTAAATCTTTTATATTGCTGGTTTCAATCGCTTTCTTCCGTGATCTTCGTTTCTAAGCCCTTCACCTGCCCATCATATTTCTCTCTCTGTAATAATTTATCATTATTCATTATTATTTATACAGCAGTGTGGTTGTGCATGGCACTTTACAAAGCAATATTCCTGACGCAAAACACCTGCAGTCTAAGTGTAGGCCTTCATCCTGCAAAGACTTAAGCATGTACTTAACTTAAACACTGTGGGTGCAATCTTGACCTCACTGAAGTCAGTGGCAAAACTGCCATTGACTTTGGCAGTCAGGATTTCATCCCTTGAGTAGTTCCATTTATTTCAATGGGAACTATCCACTGTGTGTAAAGTTGGGTATGTATGTAACTCTTTGCAGGATCATGGCCTTTAGACGTGATACATCCCCTTTCTGCTGTAGCCAGTGCTCAATACATGGTCCATGTTCAATAAATCCATCACCTACAAAACTTTACAAATGCAGTGCTTCACCAAAGCCCGTTTCTCTGAAAGTGAAGGAGAACACAGTACAGGCAGCTGAAAAAAACAACACTAAGAACTGTTAGGAATGTTAGTATTTGTTCTCATGATTAGAGCCCTGCAAATTCATGGCTACCCGCTTTATATCTGTGGATATCTGACATCTGCAGAAGCGGTTGTATTGTTTACCATCTTTGTGGATCGGATGCAGATCCAAATTTTTTTTTATTCATGCAGGTCTCTAGCTCAGCAGTGGTTCTTAACCAGGGGCCAGAGGCCTGTGGTTTCAGGGGGTCCACCTTCGGGCATGAAGCCCTGATCCCTGGTGAACCCGGCAGGCTGAAGCTCTGAGCTTTGGTGCCTTTGGTGCGGCTAAAACCTGGAGCCTGCTGGGGGGTAGTGCTGGGGTTCAGGGCTTCAGCCCAATGGGGGGTGCTGGGTGCCTGGTTGAGAAGCGCTGCTCTACAGTGTGCTGGTATGGGATGCAGATACATATAAAAGCTGGAGTGCAGATCGCTGGCTGGATACAATTTATTTACCACGGATGTGGATTGGATACGGATCCAAATTTTTGTATCCAGGCAGAGCTCTACTTATGATGCCTCCAGAACAACTGGAGCAATGATGCATAGAACATCAGGTCACTTGTGTCAGCTGCAGTTCAGCGTTGTGCAATATGTGAATGGTTATGGTGCAGGCAAGTCTCATAGAAGTGGACAGCTAAACAGCAATATTATTAATCTGTATATTTTAACTGGATCCCTGGGTGCAAGCTATTTGAATGCTGTATGTACTGTATCTTTCAAGTAATTTCAGTTAAAAGATTAATTTTAATGTTAATTTTCCCACTTGCGTATCTAAAGATGAGTACAGAGCTCTGCAAAATAGGTCTCAATTAATTTGAATCAGAGACCAACATAAATATCAATTTAAAGCTGACCCTTCTAAAGTGACCAGATGTCCCGATGTTATAGGGACAGTCCCAATATTTGGGGCTTTTTCTTATATAGACACATATTCCCCCAACACCCATCCTGATTTTTCACACTTTCTATCTGGTCACCCTGAGCCCTTCTCATTATCATCTGATGCTTTTGAAGTGAAGAGAAAGAGTTGTCTTCCGTTTTTAAAGAAGAGCTTCTTAGATCCACTCACAGAATGGGACCCTTTTTTAGATGAGAAACATGTTTGTAAAGATATAATGTTTGTTCCACTTTCTCAACCCCTGAACTGCTGTCCAATTTGTCTGCTGTTTCATTTTCCTTTTGGCATTTTGTTTGATACTCTATTCCAGCATAGAGCTCCTTGGAGCAATCCCATTATTTCCAAACATTAAGATTTACTTGCATTTTATTTAATGTAATGAGGCTAAATAATGCAATACCAAATTAAACTCCAGTGATTCAAACTGGGACTGAGGACTCCTGGGATTCTATTCCTGGTTGTCAGTGATTTCCTACATGGCCATTAGCCAAGTCACTTAACCCATCTGTGCCTCAGTTGACTCAGATGTCAAAAGAGCATAAAAATGTCTCTCGTCATGTTTGTGAATAGAGTTGGTTAGAATTTTTTTGTTATTATTTCCTGCAGAAAGTTTTGACTATCTGGGGGATAAAAAGTCTGAAAAAATTCAGGAAAACCCCCAGAATTTTTTGGCCAATAACTGTTGGCTGAAAACTGAAAAAAGTATTTGAAAATGCTACTGTGGTGCCTCAGGGGAGCTGTAGTTCAGTTGCTTTATGTCACTGTTCTCCTCTATGAGCTGGACTTCCTGGCTGAACTACATCTCCCATGTTGCACCATGTTCTCCGTCTCGTTGAGCTACCACAGTGCATCATAGGAGATGTAGTTCAGATGAGGACCCAGCTGAGAGTATCAGGCACCCAAACTACAACTCCCATGAGACTCTCTGGTGGCATTTTCAGATCACTGTTTTTTGGCAGATGGCTGAAAACTTTTCCATTTTCAGGTGTTCAATTTTTCAACAAAAGTTGAAATCTGCCAAATGCAGACACTCTAATAAACAAATCAGTTTAGTCAAAATGTCTATCTTTCATTGAGCAATTTTGATGGACATTTTTTGATCAGCGTTAGTTGAGGCCCAGTTAAATGCTTTGAGGCAGCTCCAGCCAAAAGTGCAAGCAGTGAGTTGGGGCCTTCTAGCCCCTAACCATTGATCCTCCATCGAGCCCAGAGGGACATGCATCAGGCATCTGATCCAACAAACTGCCCTCTGCCCCCCGATCATACAACAGAGCAGTACTAGCCAGGATGAGCTTACAGGGGCTGGACTTTGGAAAACTCTAGGCCCTGAGCTACTTTGCCATAGCAGCCAACACCAGCTAGAACTGAGGGTGGATAAATCAGGACCTTCCAGCCCCGCCACGCTCCATCAAGGGACCTTCACAGCCTGACCTTTCCTGCGGCCGCACAACTACATGCTACATCTTACTCAGGGCTTCTGGCAAAGCTACAGGTTAGCCTCAGTTGACTCCAAACTTAAGGAAAAGTTGGTTTTGTGCCCACGAACTAGGTTATTTTGTTATTTGTTTTGTGGTAGCACCTACAGTGTGCTAGGCACTGCCATAACATATAAAGAGATACAGACCCTGTCCCAAAGAGCTCACAAGTGGAAGAGACAAATGATGAAGGAAGGGAGAAGACTAAAGCACTACATTTAAATAAATATCAACTATTGCCAGTTGAACCTCTACTGAGCTAATGAGCTAATTTATTGCCAGCATCAAGGTGGAACTGGAATTCGAGGAGGGATATGAAGAAGGAGAGGGTAGTAATCTTACTAATCACATGAGGGAAAGGGGCAAGATGGAAGATGATGCAGAGACATTTGCTGGGAAGACAAAAGTTGGCATCACTGGCAAGATGAGGGATACATAATGACCCAAGAGTGAATAAGTAGGAATGGGCAGAGTTTTTAAGGGCTTTGAAGGTGAAGGCACGAAGGGTGAACTTGACCAGGTTAAAAATGGGGAGCTAAAGGAAGGATTCAAAATTCAGGGAATATGATCAGGGTGCCAGGCAAAGAAGGTTATCTGAGCAGCTAAGAAAAACAATGGCTGCCCAGTAAAGAAGGCTAATAGCTGAAGGATACAGATTTTATTGCAGAAATGTATAGCAAAAGAATGTCATGCCAGACATGATTTGTGCAAAGGATCTGGGCAGAATCCCAGTTCAGAATAGCTTTTTATAAATGAGGCAGCTTACATATTGTCTGTCCAATTAGTAAAGGGAAATTTGAGTATATGCTGCAGTATGTGGATACTGGCAGCCACTTGGGGGTGAATTTGTGTGTGTGTTTATGTATATGTGTAAATAAAATATTGGCAAATGAGGGAGAAAACTGCCTTGGCTCATAACTATTTCTCCACCTGGTTTTCTCTGTTGATTGATTACAAAAGGTCCAGGAATGAAGTGTTGTCCCGTTGAACAGCTGTCCTGCTTTTGATGCCTTTATGTGATTGGATCTTCATCGGTATTCATAAAGACTGGAGAGAGAACAAATTCCAATAAACAGAGGCCGCTGAATGGCTCGGTGTCAACATTCAGACTGGTACAAGGCCAGTTCATTTGCCATTTGGAGTCACACTTGACACTTGAAAATCTGCACTGCCACTGAAGTATGTAATTCCATACTTAGACTGGGAGAGGTGGCAGGAATGCCAATGGCTGGAGGGATTCAGATGAGCTGCTGTGATCAATCTTACCATCTCAAAACAAAAGCAGAAGAAACTCTAGACACCTTGGTTTGGCTTGTTTAGCCTAACCAAAAGAAGGCTGAGGGGAGATATGATTGCTCTCTATAAATAAGTCAGAGGGATAAATACCAGGGAGGGAGAGGAGTTATTTAAATTAAGTGCCAATGTGGACACAAAAACAAATAGATATAAACTGGCCAGCAACAAGTTTAGATCTGAAATTAGGTGAAGGTTTTTAACCATCAGAGGAGTGAAGTTCTGGAACAGTAGATGGGGAGGGCTCTGAGTTACTACAGAGAATTCTTTCCCAGGTAGTTGCCTGGTGGCTTTGCCACATCCTCAAGGTCTCACTAATCAGTATGTTTGCGATCGGGAAGGAATTTTCCCCCAGGTCAGAGTGGCTGAGACTGGGGATTTTTCGCCTTTGTTTGCAGCATGGGGCACGGGTCACGTGCAGGTTTAAACTAGTGTAAATGGTGGATTTGCTGTAGCCTGAAGTCTTGAAATCGTGATTTGAGGATTTCAGTAACTCAGCCAGAGGGGATTGGTGTATTACAGGAATGGGTGGGTGAGGTTCTGTGGCCTGCAATGTGCAGGAGGTCAGACTAGATGATCATGATGGTCCCTTCTGACGTTAAAGTCTATGAGACACTTCTCAGAGTTGGCATGGTTGCAGGGTATTGGTATATGTTGGAAACAGCATTGCTGTGAATAGCATCCTGGTATGTCTGGGTCCCTGGGGGGTGGTTATGTGAATGTAATGCTTTTGCAAAATGCTAGCTTGACAACACTGATTGTCATTTACACTAAGGCCCATTTACATCGTTCTGGCTCCATAAAGTGGCCTTATAGTTGGTATAAATTACATTATATTTACTCCTACTTTAAGGCCTGATTTTGTTCCCAGAATGATGTAAATGGGCCTTAGTGCAAATGAGAAGTGCTGAAGTCCTATTTTCAAAAACAGCTAAGTCACACAGGCTCTATCAATGGGATTTAGGTTTTTAAGTGACTTAGGCCCTTTTGAAAAGGGATTTAGGCTCTTAAATCACTTTGGTACTTTTGAAAATTTTATTCCAGGTCCTTAAGTCTTCTGTTCACCACCATGGCAGTTATGGCAATGAAAGCTGCAGTGCCAGTTTCCTTTACACAGGCCTTGTCATTGTACATGTGTTGATTTGGAGTGACTGCCTTTAGGAGTGAGGTTAGGTTCCATTGTCTATATAGTCCTTAGCCGTTCTGCTGACTGCCAACAGGGGTGGCATTGGTGGTGGTGGATTTTGTGTTGTGAGCATCTATTTATGAACAGCTGGGTTGAGACCACCAACTCATCTCACACAGACTATCACACGGTCACCAGACATTGGTGACCCCTGATCACTATTGCAAATCAGTAAGAGTTCCATTCATACCACCCTCAGATGGAACTGTAAGACTCATCTTTTCAACCGAGCATTCACCAGATAACCAGACCAGAAGTAAACATTGCACTACATTCCAAGGTAAAACCCATGATTATGCCGAGAGCAGGAGAGAGAATTGACAATTCTCAATGTTTTATATTCAAAAGCAGTATTGAATGCTCTCCAGCCATGTTGCTAGGATGGACAAAAACACCCCAACACACCATGCTGTCAAACTCTCTATTGATAACAAAGGGGTGCATGCCCTGGGGCCACCCCAGAGATTGGTGGATTCGCAGGATTGAGACAGATCTGGGAACTTCCCTACACAACATCAGCTGCAATGTCATCAAATGTGGTCACTCTGGCTGGTGCAACGGTTCTTAGTAGACTATGCATGTTTGAGGATGATGAATATTTCTGTAATCCACATACAGTGAGAAGGTACAGTGATGACAGGGGCATTAGATGAATAAACAGCACCTAGCTGGATTCAAGCCACTAACAGGTTCTGTAAGGTACTGCTAATATCCTAAGCAATCCAATTCCCTTTAGTTCAATATTCTATCAGAATAAACTTTTACATTTCCATAAATGCAGAGAGACAAATGGAAATGAAAAGCAAAAAGGAAGAATGGATGAATTTGCTGTATTTTCTTAACCAGAGCCGTGTGCTGCTCAGCAGTCTCATTTTGCAGGGGTGTGTGAAAGCTTCCCCCTTCCCTCCTTTCAATTTGAATACGGTTTACCTCTTTCTCTCAATGCCTCAAGCCCAAGGCTTGCTTAGAGTTTGGGATTTAAAGTGAAACTGAATCAAAGCCAATGAGTTTTACCAAATTTCACCGTGTAAATGTGATGTAATCAATCACAAACTGTCCCAAGTTCATTCAAAAACCTAGCAAACATTTCTGTGAACCTTATTTATGTTTTAAAATTTGTAAGAATACCTGAAACCAGGTGCTTTCCATGGGCTTGTAGTTAGTTGTCAACACAGCTTTATTTTTATGGGGCCTCTTGTATCATTTTGTGAAGAATGCTACACATCTTGTAAGGCCAGGTGCCCCCAGACAAATAGGAAGGGGATACCAGAAATTGCTCTTCTTCTGTAAGGGCCTGATCTAGTTCCCACTGAAATCTATGGGAGTCTTTCCGCTGATTTCAGTAAAGTTGGATGGTGCCTGTACAAAGGGTAGCGATCTGGTGTTATAATGATGATGATAAATTAGTTATGGGCTTAAATCAGGAACCACTTCATGAAATTCTGAGGCCTGTGTTATGCAGGAAGTCAGGCTAGATGATCATAATGGCCCCTTTTGGTCTTAAGCTCTACGCATCTATGAAAAACCCAGATATATAGCTAGCCACATTTTTCAGATCAAGAAGTGGAATGACTTGTTTCAAAGTGGTTCATGAGTGTGCAGAGAAACAGCACTTCTGCTTTAGGTTTTTATTCCTAAATAACCAATGTACAGATCCTGAATTTTATTTTATGCTGGAAAAAATGTACCAGTCATGAATACATTGCCACAAATTTTTTAAAAATTGCAAAAATAAAGGGAAAAGGGGGGAGAAAATTTTGTATTTTTTATAGAAAAATAGATGATATTTCTTAAATATTTTTATAAATGTAGCCCCAGCTGTGTAGGCAATAATTACATGCCTGATCTTTTTGCTTTTACCAAGAATGATTGGTTTACTGGTCAGCTGAAATGCTAGTATAATATAAAATGAAAGACAAATTAATTTTTTCATGATTGGCCTAATTAAAATAGTATTCTTGTTGCTTGTGGCTTACGTTCTTTTCTTCCTGTAATTATTTTCAGTTACTAGCTATGTGGCTTCCCAGCAAGTGGAGTTCAGAGGAGGAAGGACAGTAGGGGTAGGAGAAAAATCTGCTAAGGATATATCTGAAAGCAACATATTTAAACCTTGATCTTAATTGCCTTTGCAAGAAATTCAGCACCAAAAACTTGCAGTCATTAAAGGTGGGCAACCTTCCTGGTGCGGAATTCCTTGCCTTTTAAAACACATTACAATAATTATTCCATCTTCTGCCAGTACAATGACTCTGCAGGAAGCCAGTCTGGAAAGTGCAAACCAGAGTTTTGTGGTGGTGGTTAGGTTTCAACTATGTCATTGTTTTTTATATTACTTGCAGTGATAAATCTTAATGTCCACAAGGGATATACCATAATAGCAAAATACCATTAAAGACTATGGTGCATTTTATGAGGAGTCCCAATGATCTCTTGTAATATTGTCATATAATCTCAGTTTGCCCATTTATTAACTCATAGTTTTCCATCTATGACATCCAATGAGAACTGAGCAGAATCTTTAATTTGATTGTACTAATCTTAGTGAACTCATCACTAACATGTTGAAAAAAATAAATCACCAGTATAAAGCTATGCAAAAATAAAGTATTATTTCAGAGCCACAGTGAAAACCACATAATAACTGCTAATTAAAATGTAATGGTCTCCATTTTAGAAGGAAAGGAGTTCTGTCTGCCTTCGTATATCACTCTCTGTTTGTCTATATTTATTTATTTATTTTATCTGTTCTTTAGCATTACTGAACAGGGGCTTTTTTTGTCTGGTATGAGATAATTTGAGAAGAAATGGCAGCTTCAATGCCTATGGGTGTTCTAAATGAGATGTGTTCGTGCAATAAAAAGAGTAACACAAAGGGACAAATTGTGAAATGAAAAGCATTAGTAGGAAAGTCAAAGTTTGTGATGTTGCTGACGAAATCCAAGAAGCAGTTTCACTGGTTCGGACACATACGGAGGAGGGACTAAGAGAACTGGTGAAGATAGCATGGCAGGAGAAGGTGGTAGGAAAGAGACCCCAAGAAAAGCCAAGGAAGTGATGGATGGATTGCATCCAAGAAGATGGTAAGCGGGTGGATTTTAGTACAGCCTCCGACAGACAAAGATGGGTGGTGGTTGCATGATAACCCAATCCAAGCTGATGGGATGAGAGGAAGAAAACAAGGTACATGGATAAAATACTAGCAGCTGTAAGTGCTGTTCACTTGGCCAAATATTACATGGCATGTTTCAGAATGACCCAGATGATGTGATTCTCCTTGGAGCTGTATTCAGTGTAATTGTTAGTTTTCGTTTTTCCCATGGCTTTTAGTGGAAAAATGCAGATATCTTATCATGCCTTCAAAACAGGAGCCATTTTACCAATGCAGAGAAAGTCACTTTAAAAAGCAGATTCAGAAGATAAGTGGAAATGAATGGAACCCTGCTCCATTCCTTTATAATCTTTGAATACAGTATTGGTTTACGATTGAATGATGATTAAATAGCCATTTGCACGTTACACATTAAAACTGGGTACATACAAGGCCCAACCTGCTTCTTCTGTTTGTTTTTCTTTATTTACCTGGATGAGCTGTGCATATATGGTACCTTATTCCTGACGTGCAATATTAAAACTGGACACTAGAGAGCTCCTTGTACCAAATACATGTCAGCAGTGTGAGGACAGAATCCTTGAGAGGTACATTTCAAATATTCCTCTTTCATGTAAATAGCCAAAAGGGCTTTACTTTTTAAATTATTTTTATATAAGAAAAATTAATATTCTGGGGAAAAGCCACAATTTTATGGTGAGATGAATAGTTTCAAGTGTGAGAAAACGCTGCAGTTTTGCAAGAGTCGTAATCTGAGAAGTCATTATACAATTTGAGAAATCAGATGTGAGGAAATCAATTTGAGGAAATCAAACGCACTGTGGCTGCCAGTCTGGAAATTATCATTAGGTTTGATTTGAGTAATATATATACACATACACTGTGATTTATTATTCTATGTTTATACACATATATGGAGTCACGTGCATACTCTTGTGCTCTCAATGTGTTTGTCTAAATTGTCAGGTTATAGCTATACACGCAGGATGAATTCTAAATAGCTTCCCTGCAGTCACTTTGCTGATAACCCCTAAGCCTTACAACACATAAGCTATTGCTAAACATTACTCTATCAGCAACTGATATAACAAGATGAATACTGGGCCTAATTTTTCAGTTGCTGTGTTTGCACTAATAATTCATCCAGCTGCTTCTAGATGATCAATCATTTATATAAAAACCAAACAAGATCTCCTACACTGTCACCATAAGGGCATTAATATCGGCTTCTCAAACAAGGGTACGTGCACCAGTTCTGTTGCTAGATGCTTTAGGGTTTTAACTGGCTAGTCTTCTCATTCAGGGATCGTATTTTAGGGCTTGTCTGTGGATATCATGTCTTGTGGCCCACAGCAAGAGGAAAGGTATAAAGATTATCCCCACCCTTCCTTCTTGTGCCCCTGCACTGAGACCAGTCACAAAGACTGAGAGAGTCTAGCATTGCTAGAAACCACAGATTGGTTGGGAAGAGCCATAGCCCCGCTCTCCTCCTGTACCATCTAGGGAAGCATGCTGCCTCCAGTGAAAGGGTGTAACAGCGGCTGCTGCTGAATGCACTCCCAGCAGTACTGTGCCTGCCTCTGGCACAGTGCCTCCAGAGTTAGTCACTGGGGCCGCATGCCTGTCGGCCTGTACACGCAAACTCCGACCTCCCCCAATGTGGACTGTGACTTAACAGCCTCAAAGGAATTCATAATGGATAACTTCTGTGGTGTGCACAGGGCTGTACCGCTCCAGTTCCGTTGTGTATGCTCAGAAGAAGGATGGCCTTGTGGGTCAGGGAAAAGAAATCTGGTTTCTGTTCTTGGCTATGTCACAGATTTCCTTAATATCTCTGTGCCTCAGGTCCCCATCAATAAAATGCAGATGATAATCCTTCCTTTCTCCTATCCTTTATCTGTGATGTCCATTTAGACTGTAAGCTTTTAGAGGCAAGGGGATTCTGTCTTATTATGTGCAGGGATAATGTCTAGCACTATGGGCTCTGATATCAGTGGGAATCTCTATGTACTTTAGCAATACCCTTATTATTATTATTATTATTATTAATTGTAAGACTGGGCTTAGAGCACCTCAAGTTCCACTGTAGGTTAGTATGTGCACAGTTGAATAAGAAGCAACAGGGACTGATTGATACAGCTCATGTCTTAGTCTGGTGAACTGGCATAGTTGCATGAAAATGTTGAGAATCATTAATTTATACTGTTATTCCAGTATCTAAGTGACACTTTCAGCTGGATGGATCTGTTCTTCATGAATTTCGATGTGACAAAAAAAAAATCTGAGTTTGCTACTATGATTCAATCCGGACAAAGCATATCAATCTGAAAGTATTTAGATGTGTCTCTGCATGGATCTATAGTATGATGGTTGTGTAAAGCAGTGTTTCTCAACCTTTTAAGTAGCAAGTACCCCCTAACTTCTGAGAATTTTAATAAGTACCCCAACACTCAATTTTCCACTCTGAGAAATACAATCTTTTCCCCCTTTACCGCTGGATGACTATTTCTCGTAAAGCAGGAGAGTTCTGAGTTCTGCAATGCTGTGTGGCTGTGGCAGATCACAAAACCCCTGCTGTTTCTCCCCTCCTTCCTTCCCCCCTTCCTCCATATAGGAGCAAAGGTCAACGCCAGTCAACCACTATGGCCTGATGGCGGGATCTTGTGGTGGTCTTCTAACACAAGCGGGAACTTGTGAGGTGTGAGCAGGCACCAGCGGCCTACCAGAATGGATAGCAGCGCTCCCCATGGCTGTCCCTAGGGGGGGTGCGGGCCTGGGGCAAATCACATCGTATGGGCCCCTCTTAAGATTTTTATACTGGTAAAATCTGGGTCTGTCATAGTTGTCAGTTTCACTGCTCAGCTAGAGCAGTGAAATTGACAAGTAAAGCTGCAGGGTAGAGCTGGGCTCCAGGACTGGGCAAGCCGCTGGGCTCTCTGCCTGGCTTTCTGGGCACCAGACTTTGAGCCAGGGAGGGGAGCTACCACTTGGGCAAGTTGCGGGCGGCTGCAGCCTGGCTGCCAGCCCAGGAGGTGGGCGACTGCCACCCAATCTGAGCTGGGGCAGAGGAGGCTTCTGTGCAGGCTGGGACCTGGGGATGTGGGCAGGTGGCAGGCAGCTGCTGCCCATCTTCAAGCCAGGGCATGAGAAGCTGTCTCTCAGTTCAGCAAGCCCAGCGCGCAAGGTTCAGGAGGTTGCTGCCGGGCTCCCACCTCGGAGCTGGGACCAGGTGGGACGTGGGCAACTGCTGCCCGGCTTCCCAAAAAGCCGGCAGCTGCCGCACAGCTTCCCGGGACTGGGACTGCTGCTGTCTGCCTCCCAGCTAGGAGGTGGGATCGGGTGGGAAGCCAGTGGCTGCCGCTCGCCTCCCCCAAAAGCCGGCGGCTGCTGCCTGCCTTCCAGTTGGGAGCTGGGACCGAGCGGGCAGCTGCCGCCTGGCTTCCCCAGAAGTTGGCGGCTGCCACCCGCCTCCCTTCACTGGGTTTTTCGCCGCGTACCCCTGCCTGTGTCTCGCGTACCCCCAGGGGCACGTGTACCGCAGGTTGAGAAACTATGGTGCAAAGAGCCGTGCTCTAGGTGAGTTTTATCTGGAAAGCCAGAGAAATAACATTTTGAGTTTCGAAGAAGCTTTTTTTTAGGGTAGTCTGGATACAATGAATGACAGTGAGAGGAAATATTATTACATTACCTCCTCCTTACTGGGGGTTGGTCTACACTATGCCGTTAGGTCAATGTAAGACAGTGTCTACACTATGGCCTTCCTCCCGCCGATGTAAGTGCCCTGTCACATCAACATCATAACTCCATCTCCACGAGAGGCGTAAAGCCCCTGTAGTTAGGGTGACACCGTGTCTGTGTAGACACTGTCTTGCTTACATTGGCTGTGGGCTGTCTTGTCAATTTCATGGCAGGACCTGTGAAATTGACAAGAAAGCTGGGCAGCTACAGCTCAGCTGCTCCCGGCTCCTCTGGAGAGCTGGGTGGCTGGACCCTTCTCAAGCCTGGGCGCGGGGGGTGGGGGGAGCAGTCAGGGCAGCTGGACTCTGCTCCCCAGGGGTGAGATGGGCCCAGTCAGCTTTCCTCCTACTCCTGGTGGGGAACAGAGAGGCAAGAAGCCCTAGCTGGGGTAGCCCACTGGGAGCCTGTGGGGCAGCTGGGCTCCTGGCAGGGAGCTGCCAGTGGAGCTGAGAGACCGGGCTCTCCACTGCCCACTTTGCCCCTCTTAGGTCGGTCGAAACGCTTCTGGTGAGCATGCGCACCAGTGACTCAAGGAGGGCAGTGTGGACACGCACCACCGCAGTAATTACTGAGGTGGCTGTAAGTCGATTTAATATAGGTCAACTCACCTTTCTAATGTAGACATACCCTACATTTTCAAATGGCACAATAACAGCTGAAAGCCCAACAATGATGACAGGCTTTGTTTTCTTCAACCCACAGTTCTTTGAGAACATATCATGGGAAGATACAGAGCAACTTCCAGCAGGGAAAAGCTCAGTGCCGCTCCACTTGGATTAGTTTGGGGGTGGAGGGGGGGAGAGGAGGTGGAGCCCTTTTTAATTCACCTGAAATAGCTGCTTCTTATATATCATCAGAGTCCCTGTTTGAGCCTTGACTGTGTCAATATGCAGCTTGTGTGCATTCACACACACAGCAAGTCAGCTGAGTGGTAATCGTCAACTTTCTTCCTAAACGATCTTGTGCTATCTCTTCCACTTTGCACATGGCGGTTCTCTTAATGATAGAAATGGCAACAAAATTCAGTGTTAATTCAATAAACTACAGCATTCAGAATGTTAACAACATCTCACAATGTGCTGGAGATAGGGCTAATGTGTCTTTTATAAAACCTGGGCTTTTCCTAGAAGCAAGAGCTTGGAAAATTTCAGTTTTATTGTTTCCAGCCACTGGTGGTTCATATTACCCCTGGACAAATCTGGAAAGCTATCATCATCCATCCATCAGTTAGTTTTACAGCACGATAACAGTCTGAGATGTTAGAAGCAATTTAAACACACTGAAAATTTTAACAGAATTCTCTAAGCCAAGTCTCAAAACGCCTGCTGAAGGGAATGGTACGAAGCCCCCAGAAAGGCAACGTGGGAGAAATATGCACTGGAGAAAATGGATCACAAGATTTTTACAAAGGAAATTAAAACACAACTCCTGTCAAGTCACTTTACGTAAGCCATTAGTTTTACATCAACATTTGAGACTATGTGACAGACCGAAGAATTAAAATGCTAGCTGGGGCAGTGGTCTAGTTTGTTTTTGTTCCCTTGCTAACTACATTTCAGTTCAAATGTCTAGAGAGTAAATCGTTTGGAAAGTATCCAAGGCCTTAACATATGAATAACTCTTTCTGGAAACTACATACATAAATATAATAGCACTGCCCATTTAGCTGACACATGTAGTTATTTCAGTCAGAAGGAGCCAGGGAGTCTTCTGACCCTCTCTTCTCCCCCCGTTCCCGCCCCCCCCCCCCCCCCAAAAGCCAAAACCTGGCTATTGCTTTATTTCTTTGATCCATGGACTATTCTTTCCACCAAGACATAATCCACTAACTAATAACAGTTTATGGACTGGTCGTGAACATAAACTGTCTCAGTGACATGAATACAAACTCAGCAGCTCAGTTTACTACAATTTAGAATGGATTAATTTCCAGTAGCAGACACCAGCTTCATGCCATGAAGACTAACCCAGACTCGGATTTCATGGTTCTAGCAATGGTCAGACTTCCTACATATGGAGTTAACTAGAAATGGACCCATCCTGCAAAGCTCAGATCTGGATCGGAACTTCCTTAAAAATTGAGGCTGTTTTGAACTGGTTTTTGTTAAATCCATCTCTAGCATTAACACACATGAAATCATTTGAGAGCGACCCTGTTTTATTCTGTAAAGGTTCTTATGCTGCGCTCATCACCGTTGTATCCAAACAACTTTCGATAGTGCATCAAGTGTCATTGTTAACATCTGTCATGTGTGATTCATTCTTTCTCTCATCCTCTCCCAGCAGAGAATTGTGTGCAGTGGAGTGTTTGTTTGGAAGAGTTATTTTATTTTTCTGTGTACTTGTTGCATTGTTTTTCTATTAGAGAAGGCGGGTCAAAGAGATGCACCTTGCAATTTGGATGGAAGGTGGTGAGGTTTGTGTTGGTCCTTAGTTTGTGTGGGGAATTCATTCCACAGTCTGGGTGATCTCAAGAATGCTCTGTCTCATGCACACAGATGAGCTTTACCCTTGGGGTAGAAAGTTTTGTTGTGCCTGAGGAGTGGAGCTGTTGACCATGGTCCTTATCCTGAAGCTTTAGATGGTCTTTTAGGTATCCTGGGCCCAGGCCATTGAACGCCTTGAAGATAAGGATTAATACCTTGCCCTTGATTTGACTTTCTGTGGGAAGCCAATGTAGAGAACAGAGAAAGGGTCTGATGTGCTCGTGGTAGCTGGTGTTGTGAAGGAAATGTGTTGCAGTGTTCTGTACTAATTGGAGTTTCCTAAGCACTAATGGCTTCATGCCCAGGCATGTTGCTTTGCTATATCCCAAATGGGAGGTAACGCAGGTGTGCATAACCGACACCAGCTCTTCATCTACCAGGATGGGATGGTGTCTCCTAGTCGATCAGAGATGGTAGAAAGTGTTATTAACAGATGCTGTTACATGAGAGCTTAGTGTCAATGAGGAACCTAGGAGCACTCCTAGGTCAGCTATGGGCTGAACTGATCATTTGTGTTCTTTAGTTCTCCAGAGATCTTCCAGGTCCCCACCCTAACAAGTTGTGTGTGACCTGAGGATGTTTCAAGTGAACCTTGACTGATTTTTGGTTTTGGGCAGTAGTCATATGAAGTTTTATGGACCTGAAACCCAACAAATCTTACTAATTTGAGGTTTGATGTGTTTGAACTCAGAATGAAATTCAGAGGTTGTGAACTCTTACAGACTGAAACTGGGGAAAAAATGGATTGGAAGCAGATAGGAAATGAAGTGGGGTGAGATACCTGAATGGATGAGGATTAGGCAAAGTAAATGTTGGGAGACTGACCAACTTCTCTAGTGATTGTGTCTCCAAGTCCAGGAAAAAGCTTGGTCACTCAGTCCCTATTAACAGGTAGAACTCAAAATGCTGAACTCATAAGCATGCACTCAGTCCTGGATAAAAAATTGTGAAAGTCCTTATGCATCTCCGGGTACATGGACGCCACAAAAACCCAAACCAAACCATGGCAGAAAGTCTTGGAACCCAGGTCAACTGACTTGGGCTCGCTGGGCTTGGACGCATTTAAATAGCAGTGTAGATGTTTGGGCTCAGGCTGGAGCTTGGGCTCCAAGAGCCTCTTTCTTCCCCAAGTTTCAGAGCCTGGGTTCCACCCTAAGCCTGAAAGTCCACACTTCTATTTTTTGCCCTGCAGTGTGAGTCTGAGTCAGTTGACCCAGACTCTGAGACTCGTTGCTGTGGTTTTGTTTTTTGGGTTTTTTTGTTTTGTTTTTGTTTTTTTGCTGTGTAGAAGTACCCTCTCAGGCCAAATGAGGGCTTGTCCATACTAGGATCCAAGGTTATAAACTAGAGTTAGTCAATGCTATTTCTAGCTCTAGCACACACAGGGCAAATTGTATTATAATATGTGTTTTCTGGTTGAGGATAAAGCCTAGGTAAGTATGAATAAGCCCTGAAGGGCCAGCATCCTTGATGCCAGCATCATTGAACGGCGGAGGGAGCCCTACCTATCTTGGCTCAGGAAGAAAGAGGGTCACTATGATGTGGGGCCTGTGGGACCAGAGTAGAGAGACAAGAGAAAATTGTAGGGCTCTCAGAAACACCCTAATCTCCTCCTTCCACTCCCACACACGCTAATTCACTGAACTGGAAAACATTTTGCTTAATAAAATTGATTTCTTATATGTTGCCATTTTCATTTTGGCCCAATGTGCAACTTCCCAAATAAATTACATGCACAACTGCATACAATGAGTGGGTTGCAGTTTTGATATGCTATAGTTGTTTGACCTTAGATGCTGTGTGAAGAGCTTTATTGCTTTAATTTTAACTGATGTATTGGCTACAAGCAAATCTCTCAATCACTTTGTGAAAACAAGCGGCAGCACATGGTAATGTTTGCAGAGGCAAAGCAGACACAAGGAACAGCTCTCCAACTAATGTAGCATTGGAACTGGGTTCAGCTGTTGTAACTGTGCTTGAAAACTTCTTTTTAAAATCTTTGTTTTAGCTGTGATTGATATACTCTGTGCATGTTGGTGTCAGAGGACTTGCAACAAGGATCATATGGTGAAGCAAAGTGCTATATCCATGGAGGCAGGCTGATCTGGTGTCGTACCTGGGATATTTGTGCAACAGAAACAGTAGAGACTGAGAGTTGTAAAGTAAGAGCATGTCTGCTTGCAAAAATAAAAGCCCCCCCAAAAAAATCTGAAAAGAAATATGCCATGTTCCTTGCTCAGAAGCTTTTATGGAAGTTTCACCTTACTCATATTGCAATGATTCTATGTAGCTTATTCTGCACTATAGGTTTTTTAGTATGTTACTAAAATTTACTCCAGCTGTTATTAATCAGAGATGCAAATAACTTTATTATACTGAGAAGTGTATGGTAGAAAAACTTGACTGCATTTGCTGCGGATTTTTCGTTAATAATTTTAAGACATATAGACAAATACATATATTTAAACTTGCATCATATATATTAAATTTGCATCATTGATAGTTGATTGAGAGATATATTTTACCTTGATAACATTGTCCTTCCTTGATAACCAGAGAATAACTGTACACCATATCTGGAGGTTTCAGTTCAATAGCAGCTACCGATGACACAAGGACTTTTGTGTAATTCAAAGCAACTTCTGGAGAGAGAACTGTTACCAAATTCCAGATCAAAGATGCCTGCACAACAAAATTGACTAAGTCCGAGTTGGAATAGATTGGGGTTTTTGCCTCCCTGCTTAATTCAAGGTAACATTTACCAGGGGACACTTGTGTTTGGGGAAAGTATATCCTGCTCTGAAGTGTAAATATCAAAGGAAGTTAAAATGTTCCAGATCCAGTCTTCAGCTGAAAAAAAAGTTTCCTGGTGTCTCAAAAACTCAGATTCTTTTTGAGAATTTAATTGCTAATATTCTCAAAAAAAATGAGCGTTTCAACCACCTATTAGATATTGATCAAATGTGGAATGTGCTTTACCTCAACCAAAACTCTTTTTTACTGTGCTTTTGACAAAATGTCTTTAGCAGTCCAAGATCTGACAAAGTAAATTTGTTCTTGGACAAACATGTAAGGGGCATATTTTCAAAAGCACAAAAGTCAGTGAGAAATCTAACTCTCATTGACTTTTAGTAATAATTAGGCACCTAATTACTATTTGTATTTTTTCATTATTATCTAGGAATTATGTCTCCTGAGGATTACAAGATCAGAGAAACAGTCACAAGGTTACTGATGCTGAGAAGGTTTTTTCCCCCCCTTTTGTAATTTTGCTGGTACTTGGCAGCAACTGAAAGAAACCAAGAAAGTATGAACTTTCACACATCTTGAAATAGATTTTGACAAAGAAAAACCTTCTGTGGCTTACACAGACCTAGCCACAATCCTGGCTGATGACAAAAAAGGATCATGACTAGGGTTCCTTTAGCCCAGTCCAATGAAACATTTAATTGAGAAGGACAGCTATGTTCTGTCCCTTATTCAGGGTTCTTGCTAACTCCACAGTCTAAGTCCTGGTCAGCTACAAAGATGAAATTGGCCCTGATCTACTTAGTTGAGCTGGAGAATACAGGGTGCTGCACTCAGTGTCTTTCCATGTCTCTTCCAATGTAAATAAGAGGTGCACAGGAGAACCCGAGTAAAGGCAAAACCTTAAAATTCAGGTCCAAGTTTCAGCCTTTCTCCATCATATCAGCTAATGGTTGAGGGGGTCTGGAGGCTAGCTGTTTAAAACTTTGTTTAACCATTCTACAATGCTGCATGATCTACTAATCAGTCAAGAGATTACACACGGGAGACATATAAGGCCTGATGCCATTGAAGTGAATTGCAAAATACCCAATGACTTAAACTGGAACAGAAATAAATGGAACCATTAGTTTATGTAAAAAATCAATTCAGTGCAAAAGTATTTTTTCCAGACATCGAGAACCCATAGTCAAGTTTACACGTGCACATGCACACACCTAGAAATGATGCATTGTCAATCCCAAATATATACACTGATCATTTAAAAACCATTTTTCACTTCTTTTGAAAGTATAAATTAAGTATAATCATAGGGTAATTATTAACTTTTTTCTTTTAATTTACCACATTTTTATGCTTTAACTGAAGTCAAGGGGGAAAATATTCTGTGGAACTTAACATTTAAATCATAAACCAAGTTGCTGTTTCTGTCTCTTTGAGCTGCTGCTATCTTCAGACAGTGTAAGATCAATGAAGTGCTTGATTTCAAAATGTATGGTGCCTTGTAGGTGCTTCCTTATGTTTTGCTCTGCTTGGCGGCTACCACTTCCTATTTAAGCAGTAATGAGCTCTGCTCAATTAGTAAAGCAAATTTTGATCGTTGCATGCAATGAGTTCCAAGGACTCAGCACTCTTAACACTCACTTATTGATTTAACATTATTTTAAATGTACCTGGATGAAACTTATTCAAACACAGGTAAACAGACAGTCAAGTAGCTGTAGTGCTTAAGTTATATACATAATTCTGTAATTCAAGTACACTTTTTGAGAAGTAATTTAGCTTTAAATTTCACAAGTCATTGCATGGATAACTATATATAAAATACATCTATAAAAGGTTTCATACTTAACAATTTATAACTGGTGTTAGATGTTGTGACAGAATACAACCCTGCGTTCACACCCTACTCACTATTGTAATAATCTTTGCCCAAGGTATGCCTTCTGAGGTATCATTTGAACTCATGACTTGCTGATCAGTAATATCATGGTAAAGTACACATATGTAAAGTTATGAACATAAGCTGAAATCATGAGTGAAGTATGTTTCCCAGGTAAGTCTGGGAAGTGGTTAAACCAGTTTCTCAAAGACAAAGGGCAAGCTGATGACCCAGCCAGGTGTCAACAAGACTGATGGGTCATTACCTAACAAGTGGCCATTCTTTGGCAAGAAAAGGGGGCAGGGACAAAGATCTGCCCCTGCATCTTAGCAAAGAAACAGCATGAAGTCTCTTTCTTGCAGCAGACTGTCCATCTCCTTGTTCTCAGCTGGAAATGCTTTTCAAAGAGGAACTAAAAAACCATAAAAAGGAGGGAGGGATAAACACATCACGTCACACCCCGCCCCCGGTATCCCACCTAAGACGACAAAGGAAAATAGCCATTGGACTTTGGGGAAAGGGATCTTAACCTAAAGAGTTTGGTTAGTATTGCATGGGGTGAGAAACTGCTTTAAATCTATTGTAGTTTGTTAAATTAGGCACTTGAAAGCATCTTATCTTTGCTTTATTTATTTATTTATTTTTGGTAACCATTTCTGACTTTTATGCCTCATTATTTCTACTCACTTAAAATCTCTCTCTGTCTAGTTAATAAACTTGTTTTATTGTTTCATCTAATGTAGTGTGTTTGTGTCTGGGTAACTTCATTTATCATGATACACTGGTGTATATTATTCCTTCAAAGGAATAACAAACATAATATTTCTGGACTGTCTGGGAGAAGGCTGGACAGTGCAGAACATACATTTCTGGAGGAAAGTCTGGGATTGGGAGTGTGTTGGGGTCACCCTGTAGTAGTAATCAAAGCTGGTGAGAGCCAAGGTGTGGCTGGCAGACTGTAGTAACCTGGGCACCCCAGGTTACAGCACAGGGGTGACACAGCCACTCACTGGTCTGGACAGTACCCTGGTATATCACAGATGTACATTCCTCTGCTCTATGAAATCTCCTGCTTTATTGACAGACATTTGGGATTTTGAGAAATAGGCAGACTCTTCAGTTCAAGATGTCATGAAGATTATAGACTTGTTGTAATGCTTGTGGGTGCATGGACTGAAAGAGAGAGAGAGTTAGTTGAATGATGTGCCTATTTTCCAAGAGGTCTTCCTTTGTGGCTGACTCCTTAGTTAACCCATTGCTCCAGGAGTTATTTAAGAGAAGAAAATGAAGGTTTATGACAAGATGGGGCTATTTTATTCAGAGCTAAGGAGTACTGCTTACTCTGATTTGACAAGGTTCTTTTACAGGAGACTGTAGGTATCTTTTATGAATCCGAATTTAAGAATCCAATCAGAAAACAGGACAGAGCATACCGGGGGAGAGGAGGGAGACAGAAGGGGTGGTTCCCCTTTGGAAGTTCCCAATTTTCATGTTCTATGCATGTCGCTTGTGGGTGTTTTCAGATTCCAGAATTAATAGTTGTTCTGACCATTTGGTTTGAGAACCACACCTGTTTCTCTTTATTTGGTACATTTATCTTGCATGTAGAGCAGTTGTCCATAATGAGACACTGGGAGTGCTTACCAAAAGGTCCTTTATACCTTGAATAAGACAGATTTAATCAGTTCTGACTTTGTCACAGTTCCTATAAGGATTTGTTCTTTTGATTGCACATGTGGGGGCCCAGTGTCCATACCAGAAGTTCACTTGACTTTGGGATAACAAAGGAAAGGAGAACAATTTTGTGAGGATCAGAGCTCTATTTGCCTAATGGTTAATCTAGTTGTTGTTATCAAATTGATTTGTTGATTATATGGTGGTGTAGGTTTATGCAAGTGTATGGGGAGCATATAAATTAATATTTTAAACTATATTAACTATACTGTGTAGCAACAACTACAATTTTTTTTGTAGTGTGTGATATCTAGTATATGTTACTGTTATGGTGCATTGGCAATAATCTCCTAATTTGTTATTTTGAACTTTGCATGTTTTAAGTTTCATTAGACAAATTTAAGATAGATTGGAAGGTGTGAATTCTGAGGGATGATAATGAATGGTGTATGATTGTATGGCAGTGGTAAACTGGCAGAATTCCTTAACTATTCTTTCTGGACTTTAACTTTTTTAAGTTGTAGATTTTTTTTATTATAAAGTAAATTAGGGTTTTTTAGTGTTAAACTGGTCTCCACTGAAACACACTTTCAGCCTTAACTCTTTTAAACAATATTTTTGTAAATGTTCCTATTTGTTTCTTAATAGGTGTCAAAAGTTTACCTCTGTTAACTGTGGTGTAAAAAGTCCCAAATCCATTTTTAGCACCTCAGTAAATAGTTTCCTAAGATACTGAACACTCATTGATTTCAATAGCCCAACACCTCTGACCATTTGGCCATTTCTACTTAAATGCTGACATATGGATTTAGGAGCCTAACTTTAGGTACCCAGTCTCAAAAGTTTTGATCATAATAAATACCAACAATCCATAGTAGACAAACAGGCTGGGTTGCTGTCAGGAGCTCCAGGGAGCTTTTGTTTAAAATTTCACCACCAGATCGAAGGGAAGATGTGGATGATGCCCCTGTTTCTGATGGTGTTTTTCTCTCTTCTGGATGGAGTTAGAGTCAACTACTATTATTTCCCAGGCTCATAAAAATACTTTTTTGCATTTGGAATACACCAGTGAGAAAAAGTGTCGGGCAACAGCAGCTGTACCAGCACTCTGATCATTGTATCACCAATTAAATCACCCAGGAGTAAACCTGACAGGCAAAACTCTGTCTAATTGACAGATTGGAATGGTCTGGGGAGAGTTAAAGTGCTAATTAGCCCATTAGCTCAGGGAGTAGAAGACAATACAGGAAGGAAGTGGAAGAAGTGGGCTTTGAGAGCCGGAGCCCAGACAGATCTTGGAGGGAGAGATCTCCTATCCTTGGTCTAAGGGGCTGAGGAATTATGTGTTGTTGTAGCTAAGGTACTGCACAATGGGGTATAGGTGATGGGGAACACAGTAAATAAACCAAATGTGGTGTTTTACAAGCAGAGTGTCTCCAAGTGGACTATGTGCACAGAATATGACTGGAGCAGAGGGTGCACCATGTTACATGAGAGTTCCTGTCCGGGGTCTTGCCTTGATCCATGCAGAGGGAGAACCTCCCAGGGAGGGAGCGGTGTGGATTGGGCAGCCTGGATGATGGCAGAGACCCTGCAATGGTTGATGGAACAATAAAAGGCGACACAGGAGACCTTGCATAGCTTCCAGCAGTCACACGGGCATCACACAAATCTGGAGAGGCAGGTGTCCCTCACCAGGCAGGTGGAGTAGCCAAAGAGTCTGCAAGACTTTACACAAGAGCAATCAAATGTGCAGCAGCAAGTACTATAAAGGGTGGTGAGTCTCGTGGCAGGAAATGTCAACTGGACCTCTGTAAGATGGGCCCTGCAGACAAGCCCAGTGTGTTCCTGGGCACTTTTGAGAGGGTGGCTGCGAGTGCAGGCTGGGATGGGAACTGGGGTCCTGTGGCTGGCCCCCCTATTTGACTGGGGAAGCCCAAGTAGCCTACATGGCTCTAAATGAAAAGCAGGCACAGGACTACAGGGTGTTGAAGGTGGGTATCCTGGATCAGTCCATGGGCAGACTCTAGGCATGGCCTCCCCCTCAAACTGCAGCACCAAAACCAGAGCGGACCCAGGCCCAGGGGCAGCTCTACAGCCTGCGGCCTGCCTCTCCAGGCCCTGCCCTCAGGCCAGGTTGGAGGCAGAAGCTGACCGGAGCTGGGCAGTACAAGGCAGCTGCAGCTCTGGCTGGGGCACTCCCCCATCTTCTGTCAGTGCCTGGGGCTGCAGCTGCTTCTCAGCTCCCAACCTCCTTTGACTACTCGCGAAGCTGGTAAGAGCTGCCCGGGCGGGGAGACCCGGCTCTGGGACTGGCAAAGGCATTGGGGAGCAGCACACTGTGGGGAGGGACCCCTCCCAGCACACAGCTCCTACCTACCCACCTCCCTGCACATAGCCCCTATCTACCCATCTCCCTGCACATAGCCCCTACCTTCTCCCTGCCTGCACCCTGAGTGGTTTTCAAACTTTTTGAGCTGAGACCCTTCCTCTGGGTTATAATTGTGCATCCTTCCTCCCCCCCCCTCCAACCCAGACAGACTGGGTGGCCTGCTGAGATGAGTCAGGAGGTGGAGGTGGTGCTCCTTCCCCGGGCATTGCTGGGCCTCGCCTCTCCAAAAAAATATAAGTCAAACTATGCCGATGGGTGAGTCTATCTACTGAAAAATATTGACAGATGTCCCAAGCCCCAAGATGGATTGGGGGGTCTGTGGCCTCAGGCATTCACCCAAAGCTGAATGCCTGGGCTACCTGTTGGCTGAGACTGGGCACCCAAACTGGGGGGGTTGATTTTTGGAGCAGTTCCTGTGGAGCCTCCCTGAGAACATCTGAGTATGGGTCAGGTGGCATCAGTCAGGTACCTGAGATGGAACAGTTACATTGACAGTGGTGTTTGTAGAGGCAGACCTCCCCTGGAAAGATGACCACCCATTGAGGGGATCAGATCAGGGGAAGAAGTCTGGGGAACCCATCACTGGGAAAGGTGTAGAAAAGAAGAGTGAAGAACCCACAGGATCTCCAACATCATACCATTAACTGTTACCAGTGAGGGTGTCAGGGATGGGTGAAAAGAGACTGCCCATACATGGAGTGCAGTTTCGCTGAGTTCTATGGTTGGGCCAGGACTCATGGGAAGGAGAAAGAAAAGAAACTGTCTACCGTTTCTGCATAGTGGAGAGTAAGTGTCAAAGGGACCTAGTAGACATGGCCTCTGCTTGTTCTCTGGTCCGGTGGGAGTTGGTAAAACCCCATTGGATGCTTCCATGAGCAAGCTTGAAATGAGTGTGTCCATAGGGATAAAAAGCACTTCCCTATGGCAGAGGTACCCCTGGAGATGTGGGAGATGATCACTTGGAAATGGGTGGGATAGTGGGTAGATTACCCTGGCCTGTTGGGTTGGACACTACCTGGAGACCCTTGCCATTGGGAGGATAAGCTGGTAGGGGAGGAGGCCCAGATGAGGAAAAATACACTCTCAGTGGGAGGAAATGATACCCCTGTGGAAAGGAAGGGATGATCCAGACATAGATGCCTCTAGACAAGAAGACACAAGCTGAGATGAAAGGGAAGAAAAGAGGGTTCCCCAAGAGACTGAGGGGGAGAGGAAGGAAAACATGGTGGAAGGTGTAGCCACTGCTAAACAAGAGAATGCAAACTAAGATATAAGGAGAGACACACACAAGACTCAGAGGGAGAGGAAGGAAAACAAGGTAAGGTGTGGCAGGGTGGGTAAAAATAACTGGAGTTCATTAATGGGGGTTGGGAACTCCCCCATCCCACCCATGCACTGGTATATCAGGGGAAAAAGCTCAGGTGCAGTTCAGAAGTTAGGAAAAACAGGAACCCTGAGTAATCAGGAGCATGGGGGGGGGAGACTCCAGCCCTACCACAAGACAGAAGGGATGAGAGTAGGGAAACTGGTCCACAGAGTACCCAGGACGTAAGGACCTGTGGCCTGAAACAAGATTGTGGGGGGCAACCTCTACACACTACATGTGATTTCTGCATGGGGGAAATGGTCTTGGATGATCATCCTCAAGGCAGAGTAAGAACCCCACAAGGAAGCACCTCTGGTAAGAGAAGGAGCTCATAGGGTAAGAAAAATAATTTTGCCAGGAAATGGGAAAAGGTGTGTGACAGAATGCTGGGTAACAGCAGCTGTACCAGCACTCTGATCACTGTACCATCAATTAAACTGCCCTGGAGTAAACTTGATGGGCAAAGCTGAGTCTAATTGATAGGTTAGACTGGACGGGGAAGAGTTAATGTGTTAATTAGTCCATAACTTAGGGAATAGAAGACAACACAA
This sequence comes from Emydura macquarii macquarii, assembly GCF_026122565.2. NCBI lineage: Eukaryota > Metazoa > Chordata > Testudines > Chelidae > Emydura > Emydura macquarii. Next base: position 8,130,180 of record NW_027133667.1, read on the forward strand.
GAAAGGGGGGGAGGGTCAAGGGAAGGATTTGAGAGCCAGAGGCAAGAGAGATCATGGAGTGAGAGATCTCCTACCACTGGTCTGAGGGGCTGAGGACTGATGTTATTGTAGCTAAGGTGCTGCACAATGGTGTAAAGCTGATGGTGCAACACTGTAAACAAACCACATGTGGTATTTACGAGCAGAGGCTGCAAATGGTCTGTGTGCACAGAGGACACAGAAATGGAGGGAGCACCCTGTCACAACCAGATGGCACCAAGTGTCAAGTATTAGTGCAGAAATAAATAAATGAATCCTGCAGGAGAGTAGTTCTGGACAGCTGGGTAAGATCTCTTCTTTATTTCTCCTCCACACACACACACTCACTTCAAATTATACAGATTGTATGCTGTGCTATAGTCCATATGTTTTTCAGTAACAACATAAATATGTCCATTGTGTGCATTTAATTTAACTTTGTTTGCCACATGGTGTTGCTTGATTGTTTGGTGATAGGAAAGGTGCTTTTGGTTAAATGGGAAAACCAATTAATAAATTCCTTAGTCTTTTGCCTCTCCCCCCGCCCCCCTGTGTGCACATACATCACTGTCTCAGAGGCTAAGTGGTATAATTTTAATAAGACCCATATCTTAAAATATTGTCTCATCACTGGTCTACTGAAAGAGTGCCTACAGGCCTATATGATGACCATTTAAAAAAATACAGCAGGGGTGTTTTTAGATGATTTTGAAATAGAAGACAGTTTCTCAATAGAGGTGGCTTTAGGACAAATGATAAATTAAATTGTAATAAGTCACTAGGACAAGATGGCACTCACCCAAGAGTTCTAAAGGAACTCAAATATGAAATTACATACCACAGTTAGTAGTTCTGCAACCTGTACCTGATGCCTGGAGGATAGCCAATGTAATGCTGATTTTAAGAGCAGCGCCGGAGGCTATTCTGGCAATTACAGGCCCGTAAGCTTAACTTCATTCCCAGGCAAATTGGTAGAAACTATAGTAAATAACAGAATTAGCAGAGACATAAACACAATAGGTTGGGGAAGAATCAACACAGCTTTTGTAAAGGGAAATCATGCCTCACCAATCTACTAGAATTCTGTGGGGGTGTCCAAAACACATGAACAAGGGTGATCCAGTTGATAAAGTGTACACAGATGTTCAGAAAGCCTTTCACAAGGTCCCACACCAAAGGCTATTCAGGAAAGTAAGTCATGGGATAAGTAATTGGTTAAAATATAGGAAACAAAGGGTAGGAACAAATGCTCAGTTTTCACAATGGAGAGGTAAATAGCAGGATCCCACAAGGATCTGTACAACATATTCATAAACTATCTGGAAAAGGGTAAACAGTAAGATGGCAAAGTCAGCAGATGATACAAAATTACTCAAGATAGTTAAGCACAAAGCTGACTGAAAAGAATTACAAAAGGATCTACAAAAGTGGGTGACTGGGCAACAAATGGCAGATGAAATTCAGTGTTGGTAAAAGCAAAGTAATGCACATTGGAAAACATAATCCCAATTATACATACAAAATGATGGGGTCTAAATTAGCTGTTACCAGTCAAGAAGAGGTCTTGGGGTTAGCATGGATCATTCTTTTAAAACATTGGCTCAATGCGCAGCAGCAGTCAATGAAGCTAACAATGTCAGGAACCCTTAAAAAAGGGATAGGTAAGACAGAAAATATCATTATGTTGCTCTATAAATTCATGATATACCTACACCTTGAATGCTGTGTGTAGTGCTGGTCGCCTCACCTCAAAAAATATATATCAGAACTGGAAAAAGTGTAGAGAAGAACAACAAAAATGATTAAGGGCATGGAACAGCTTCCATGTAAGGAGAGATTAAAAACACTGGGACTGTTCATCTTAGACAGAGATGACTATGTGGGGAGGGGAATATAGAGTTCTATAAAATCATGAATGGTGTGGAGAAAGTGAATGAGAAAGTATGATTCACCCCCTCACATATCACAAGACCCATGGGTCACCCAATGAAATTAATGGGGAGCAGATTTAAAACACACATAAGGAAGTATTACTTAACACAAAACACATTCAACCTGTGGAACTTGTTGCCATCGGATGTTGTGAAGGCCAAAAGTATAACTGGGTTCAACAAAGAATTAGATAAGTTCATGGAGGATAGATCCATCAATGGCTACTAGACAGGATGGTCAGGGATGCACCCCCTGTTTTGGGTGTCCCTAAACCTCCAACTTCAGAAGCTGGGACTGAACAGTGGGATGGACCACTCAATAATTGCCCTGTTCTGTTCATTCCCTGTGAAGCATCTGGTACTGTCTACTGCTGGAAGACTGGATACTGGGCTAAATGGACCATTAGTCTGACCCAATATGGCCATTCTTATATTCAGAGGGAGGGGCTGAAGCAATGTTTAGCGAAAGCAGGTTTCATATGCTAGAAGCCACCACAATAGAAGCTCATTCATCTGCCAAGAAAAGAAACTATGGCGGAATTCCTTAAAAAGCCATGCCTCAGTTTCCCCATCAGTAAAATGGGGGAATGAAAGGAAGGTGCTGCGCCGCACTGTTTAGGAAGCTCTAGCCTTATCTCCCTCCCCACACAAGGCAGGTGCGGGGGAAGCTGCTCCTTTTCCGTGGCAGGCTGCTGCTGCTCCCCTCCACCCCCTCCAAGCGGGGTGCAGTGAGCAGCCGAGCCCGGGGCTTCTCCCGCCTCTAGCCCCCCCCCGGAGAACAAACTCAGGTGCGCGCCTGTGGGGAGCGCAGCAAGGAGCATGCGTGCTGGGACAGGGGGGCGGAGGGACGGCGCGGGGAGGAGGCGGTGGCGGCGGCGGCTGTTTATTTGCAGCTGGGCAGGCGGAGTGGCGGCAGAGCTCGAGCGGCCAGCAGCGGCTCGGGGCTCGTGCCTGCCCCGGGGAACATGTTCGCGCCGCTGCCTGCCCGCGCGCGGCAGGAGGAGGAGGAGGAGGATGCCCCGCGCCCGCGAGGAGCCAGCCCGGTAGGATGGTGACAGCCTTCGCCAGCGGCAGGAGCCGGGACCGAGCGCTGCTGCTGCTGCAGCCGCCGCCGCCTCCTTCCCCTCCTCTCGTTGCAGCCCGGCCTGGCTCCGGCAGCTGCCGGGCGGCGGCGGCGGCGCTGCTGCTGGCCGGGCTGGGCGCCCTGTGCTACGGCAACTCCCTGCGGGGCGAGTTCGTGCACGACGACGTGTGGGCGATCGTCAACAACCCGGACGTGCGGGCGGCGGCCCCCTTCGCCGCCCTCTTCGCCAACGACTTCTGGGGCAAGGGCATGGCCGAGAACACCAGCCACAAGTCCTACCGCCCGCTCTGCGTCCTCACCTTCAAGTGAGTGCCCCGGCCCGCCGCCGGCTGCCACCCGCCGGGCTCCGGGCAGCGGGGGAGCCCTCGCCCCGCTCACCGCCGGCCCCCGGGGCTCACCCTGCGGCGTGGAGAACTTGTTGGGGTGGGACGGAGCGCGCGCGGCTGCCTCAGCCCTGGGAGGCCCGCGGGGGTGGGATGGGAGGAGGCGGGTTAGCCGGGCAGCTGCCTCTGGAGCCGTAGGGTCCCCCCCGGGTGCACCCAGCTGGCGAGGTGTGTGTGTGTGTGTGTGTGAGGGGGGAGGACCTGTGGGTGATGGAGGAGGAGGAGGAAGAAGAAAAGGGCGTTTCGGTGCCTCCCGGCTGCGCCCCGCAGCCTGGCCAAAGCCGAGGGTGCGGGCCGAGCCGCCCCGTGGAGCAGAGGGCTGAGGCGGGGTTAACCCGTGGGGGAGCCGGGCTGAGGGGAAGGCGCGAGGACTCGTGCCGACCCCGGGAGAAGGGGCCCGAGCTCCAGGCGGGGACTCGCGGGCTGCCTTCCCTGGGGCACCCGGGCCGGCTGGGCGAGGTGCGCCGCTGCCTCGGGATGTGCAGCCCGCGTGCGTCCGGGGCTCCGGTTTCTCCAGTGCCCCGGGGAAGGGCAGAAACTCCGGGTGAGGCGGGCATCGCGTTGCTGGGCTGGAGCGGGAGGCTGCTGTGCTGGGGCGAGTCGGTGTCTCGGAGAGCAGGGCAGCTTTCGCGGGAGCCGAGTCAGGGCTTCTTGGCAGGTGCCCCAGCTCTGCGGCTTGCTGGTGCTGCAGCAGCCGCCCGCACACCCCCGCCGCTTAGTTTCGGCTTAGTGGCTTTTTGGCCGTTTAATCAGAAGAGAATAAAAACCTCTTTAGATGAGCGCGTCGCCTCTGCGATGAGCCTTCAAATGTTCGGGTTCCTAGTCCGCTTCCGCTCTGAAAAAATCCAAACTCCAGTGTCCCTTTAACATCTCCTCATCTGCGGTAAGGAAAGGGACATCCCATTTCACTGCTGGTCACTTTCAGTTGCTCTTCTGAGAGGAATATATTAGGAACATTAATTAATTAAAAAAAAAAGTTTACTTAAAGGGTCTGCTTTAAATATAACCCATTTCTTCCTGTCTGCCTGGCAGCTTTTTCTCATGTCAGTCACTGAATTCAGACTCGGACAGCCCCTTCTGCATTAGATGGCCCTTGTACATCACATGCAGAATTAACAGGGAATGTTTTCTGGTGGCAAAAGATGGACAGACAACACGTTGGGCAGCAGCAAAGTAACTGACCCTTGTGTCCCACTAATCTGGAAGGGAAATCGTCTCTGCCCTCCTCCCCCCCCCCCCCCTTTTTTTTTTTTTTTAAAGGGATAGCAGATAGTGTTAGTTTCAATGCCTTGCCCTTCTGGTTCTTATTCCTTTTTTAACTGTTTTGATAAAATCCTGGATAATATAAAATATTTATAGTATATTGTAATACATAAAAAACATTTTAAAATTGAGGGTCATGAAGTATCTGTATTGCTCTGAGAAGACTTATGGGTCACACTTTAAGGTTATGTTTATAAATAATTAATAGATTTATATGGACTTACGGACATATGTAGTATGTGTTGTAGATGACTATAAGCACATCAGTGGAAGATGGTATATGTGGTTTTAAGCAATTTATTGGTCTGTTTGACCCTAACAATTAACCATTTATTTAATCATTTATAAAAACTGCATAAACTATTTGAAAATGAGACCCATTAATAAATACAAAATGTCTTATTTTTATTTGTATCAAGCCGGCAGAGACCTAGGTGTGTTACAGGACAGTCTGAAGACAAGAATGCTGCCTTGAAGAGGCAGTGGCTTTGCACAGGCTAATTTCTACATGGAGCCTCTCTCTCGGTGTTGGTGCCAGGATCAGCATGCATGGATCTGATTGTAGGATATGGCCTAAATCAGTGGTTCCCAACCCGTGGCCCGCAGGGTCTTTCAAAGTGGCCCACTGCTCCCCTTCTGCTGGCTGCAGAAGGGAGCTGCTGCTTAAGGACCCAGGAGGAGCGTGTTGCCATATGGCTACAAGACAGATAAAAGTTTCTTGCTGCAGCCAAGGGGACGGGAGATCAGCGCTCCCCTCCTCTGGGTGTAGCAGGGAGCATGGCAAAGTGCTTCGCCTGGGACCACAGGTGCTGGGGTCCCTGCTGGAGCAAGAGGGAGCAGAGCACTGATCTCCCATCTCCCTGGCTGCAGAAGGGAGCCACTGCTTAGGCACCCAGGTGGAGCACACAGGGCTACAGGATGCATATGGTTTCCTTGTTGCAGCCAGGGGGACAGGAGATCAGCAAGGAGGGAGTCAGCCTCCTCGCTAAACTCCTTCCGTCTGGCTGCTGGTGGGGACTGGTGGCCCTTCAGGGTTATACAAATATCTGGCCCTCGAGTCAAAAAGGTTGGGATCCACTGGCCTAAATTATGCAAGTTAATTTGTGAAGTGCTTTTGAACTTTAACAAACTAGCTGAAATTAAATGTTTCGGTATACATCTTTTTGTCTTTGAATCTGAACCAACATTTGCGTAGACTGTTTGTTTGATTTCATCCTAAACATGTTTAATTATTCTTGATTCACCTGGGCAGATAATCCTCTTGACAATTACTGGGACTAGTTTTGTTTGCAGGATTTGATCCTAAAGTATATTCATTTCTAAGTGTTTACCTGTACAATCTTAATTTGGGGCCATAACCTGACCCCATTGATCAGTAACTTGGCTGGGTGTTGGATAGGGAAGGAATCATTTGACTTCTCTGACCTGGCTGCTAATTCAGCTCAGGGGCCACAGTAGCCTCTGTGGGACCTTTGTGTTTTTTCTCACCGTTACTAGCAGTGGAGGAGAAGGAGGCTGATAGGATCTCAACAGAGGTGCATCATCAGGCCCTACTTCATGCATAGGGGACTCTCTCTGAGTTGTACTTCACTCCAGATGTGGATTGCATGCTCCCTGCATGAACATCCAGTTTCCCCCTTGCTTACAGAACATCACTGTGAAAGAGGCGCACTTTCCCTTTGGAGGAAGGGATGGATTTACCCTATTGGCAGTAAAATGCTTAAAAGAAATGGACCTCTTTAGCAAAATTGAAATGAAAATAGCTTCCTAATACTCTTTCCAGAGATTAGGGCATCCACTTAGTGTTCTTAAGGAAATTATACATTGTGTGTATTTGCAGATCAGATTGAAGATGGAATGTAATGGCTGAGCTACCCATTCAGTCACACTATTTTGTCTAAATGAAGATCAAGGGTTTTTAACAGCAGCAAGACCTTGTGTGAGGCACCATTCATTATCCTTCTCTGGAGTAAAGTTATAATTCCAACCATGGAATTTGTTTTGTTCTATGCACATAGTTCAGCGGCCCTATGGATTTTGGGATATAGTATAGCAAGAATCAAAATAAATCCTTTGGGATTATAACTGCAACTCTCATTGTAATAGAATAAAGTGTCCTTTTTTATGTCTCTTATTCATCCTTTAATGGCCATGCCCTTTTTGTAACTGTGAAGTCAAGAGAAATGATTCTGGATGCCTTGTAGACTTTGAATTGACACTGAAATGACGTCTATGATAGTGACTACCATGTTCCGAAAATATTTAGATTGAAAAAGAGCCTTCCCCCTGTGCATTAAAAGAATTCTAAGGGGACAGTCCTTAATACAGTGGACTAAAGTGTTAGAGCCAAGCAGTTAAAAACTTCAAACAAGTTATTTGACTTAATTCACACTATAGAAGAAAGACTAAGACAGATTTTAAAATAAAAACCTTTAATTTCAGCATACAGTTAAGGTGCAGATTAATAAATACATGCCGTGGATATAATTTATTCTGTGTATGTTCTCAATATGAACAGTGAGCAAAGTTAAATGGCCTATGTTACTAGACCCCGAGCTAAAAGTAAAATATTCACACTGTGGGTGCTTTTTTTGTGTATCTGGAAATCATCAACAACAAAAACAAACAACCCACTCTCTTCCTTCTCTCCCCCCCCCCCCCCCCGGCCAAAAAAAACAAACAAACAAACCCTATTCTGAAAGTAAATTCTTGGATTTAAAAAAAAAAAAAAAAAGTTTGCTTAGTATATTTGATCTTCTACAATTCACTCTCTCCCTGTCTTGCCTGCCTTAAAAAAACAAACAAATCAGTAAAACTGGCTACTTCACAAAATATTTTTCTGTACTTCAGTAACTTGTTTAAAGATGCAGAATTCTTGCTCTGGCAAGAGTTGGAAGTGAGAGTTAGAGCTTTTATTTAGTCCTTAGAAAAGGAATAATTTGTGGTGTCCAGTGCTAACCTTTAAGGTTAATTAAAACGTGATTCTAATCTGAAAAGTGATTGCTTTTTAAATAAAGAGGGGCAGAAAGACTTTTAGGAGAGCAGTGTTTGTTTGTTTGTCAGTAATTTCCATATAAAATGTTTTCAAGTAAAAGTGTGCGTATGTATGTATTTCCTAACAGCCAGTCCTTCAATTCATCCAGGGCTTGTATATTTAAACGGGGTGCTTTCTATTATGCCCTCAGTGGCACGTGGGCTACCCTCTTGCTTCCCATGGATTTGCACAATGTTCCAGATTTGGAACTTAGTAAACAATGCTGTTGATGCATAAGACACAATAAAATCCTCCTCTCACTCTCTTAACTGTGTTTGTTTTGCAAAGCTTGTAACCAAAAAACAGTAAAACTTCTTCTTGTCACTCAAATGGCGTGTGACGGAGACAGCAAATCTGTGGAGTAAAACGTACTATTTCGATATATTTGTTAGAGTAGAACTGCTCTTTAAGGAGCAACGCTAAGAGGCTTGGAAAGAAGTCTCTTCTAAAGTTAGCAATAACAAAAAAACAAGTTCTTCGAGTGCTTGCTCATGTCCGTTCCACTATAGGTGTGTGTGTATGCCTCTGTGCATGGTTACCTGGAACCTTTTTCCCCCCGGAGCCCCGCGCACATGCCACGATATATGAGGCGCTGCTGGCCCTACGCCCCCTCAGTTCCTTCTTTCCGCCCATGATGGTTGCTGGAACTAGCCTTGCTCGCAGCAAGTACTATTCCTCTTGTTTGATATTCTAAGTTAGTTTTAGTTAAGTATAGTTAGAGATAAGGCAAGTTCCTGCGGGGGCTTAGAGCAGCCAGTCCATGCCCTGGTCTCTGGGCTTCAAGCCATGTGCCTCCTGGGGGAAGGCCTTCCCACTCAGTGACCCCCCACGACTGCTGCCTTAAATGCTTGGGGGAAGCCCACATGAAAGAAAAATGTAAGATCTGTAGGGCTGTTAAACGGAGGACTCCGAAGGATCGAGAGATCCGGTTGAAAGTCCTGTTGATGGAGGCAGCGCTCTGCCCGGTGTCCGAATCAGCCTACTCCACCTCGGCAGAGAGCGTGACCTCGGTGCAGAGTGCACTGCCGGCACCGGCCTCCAGTCGGCACCGCGCAACATCACCGGCACCCAAGAGGAAGAAGCAGAGCGCGGACAATCCCCTGTGCCGTCGGTATAGGTAGGGTCAAGCACGGAGATGCCCCGGCCTGTCGAGTGTTCTCCAGTGCCTGCATCTCCGGTCAGGGAGCCTCCCCTGACTCCTGGGAGTGGGAGAGTGCCTCTGCTGATGCCGTTGACACTGGAGGCTTTTCAGGTGGCAAGAGCCTTGTTGGCCTTGCCTATGCCACCTCCGCACCCCCCCTCCGCTGAGGGAGAAGGGGCTGGTATCACACAGGAAACCTGCGTTGGGTCCCCCTGAATGGTGGTGGAGATTCCCAGTACAGGGAGGAAGATCTCCCACCGGGCGGTCTCAGAGGGTAGAGCAGAGCTGCTCCCCCAGCAGTCGCTCCAGGTCGGCGTTGGCGCGCTGACGTGCTCCGGCACAGGATGTGGAGTCTCCCTCTCGGCGCTGACATTGATCCCCAGCACCAGAGGCAGCGCATGCCAGGAGGCGGCACCAGTCGAGTCCTGCTAGGCGATGCTCGGACAGCTCCTGTTCCAGATCCCTGGCACCGAGAAGTCCGCCCGCACCGAGGCAGCGCAGAACTCTGTCGCTGTCGGAGGAGTCCACGGCGCAGAACTTGGTCGCTGGAGTCTGTCTCAGCACCGAGGAGTTTGGAGCGGCGCCAACCTCGGTCACTGAAGGTGTCTGCAGGGCCGCAAGGCAAGCGGCAGCGGAAATCGTCGGAACCAAGATGTTCCGATACCTCTAGCTCTTCGGAGAGCACCTCCATTCGTTGGCACTGCTTGCGGCGACGGAGGCAGTCCTCATCGTCCTCCAGGTCGGAGGCATCGAGAGGGCAGTTCCCGGCTTGGAAGGCTGCCCAGGACCGAGGACGTACATGGCACTGCCGGTCCATTGGCTCAGGGTCTCCCAGGGGGGAGAGTTGTCAGAAGAGCTGACGCCTCCACAAACCATCACAGCCTGTGGTGCAGTCAGCCCCGGGTTGGCCCCAGGGTCAATGGCCGCAGCAATGGCCTTATTGGGCCCCATGGGGTATCCAGCTGGGGCCGGGGCCCCAATCCACTGTCATCGGGGGTGCAGTCCGGGCCTCCAGCACACGAGAAGGCCCACAGACACCACTCCTCGGACCAGGAGTCGGACTCCATGGAGGGACCCTCTAACGGGTGCAACCGTTCGCCAGGAGGGGACGCATCCGCAGGACGTGCCATGGCAGTCCTCTTCCTCCTCACTGGATGAGGCAGTCTCCTGGGACCACTCGGCACCACTGGAGGATTTCAGGGTGCACCAGTAGCTGCTCAAAAGGGTGGTCTCCAACGTGGGGCTGGAGGTGAAGGAGTTAGAAGAGGCCGAAGATAGCCTCTTTAATGGGCTGGTGGCGGCTGTCCCAGCAAGAGTGGCCCTCCCAGTCCACGAAAGGCTCCTTAAGATTGTAAAGGCCCTGTGGCAAACCCTTCCTCGGTTGCCCCTACGTCAAAGGTGGCTGAGAAAAAATATGTCCCAGCCGAAGGGTTTGGGTACTTGTTCACTCACCCTGCCCCGGGAACCCTGGTGGTAGACGCGGCTAACCAGTGAGACAGGCAAGGTCAGCCAGGGTCCACTCCCAAGAACAAGGACAATAAGAAGATGGACTTGTTTGGGGGAGAGGTTTATTCCACGGCAAGCCTGCAGTTCAGGATTGCCAACCATCAGGCCCTCCTAGGCAGATATAATTTCAACCTGTGGGACTCCCTCAGGCGGTTTGCTGAGGCCCTGCCCCAGGATCAGGCTTAAGACTTTAGCATCACCGTGGAGGAAGGAACCACGGTAGCTAGGGCAGTGCTCCATGTCCTGTGACGCTGCTGACTCGGTGGGCAGTGCCATAGCCTCCGCCATCTGTATGAGAAGGTGCTCATAGCTGCAATCCTCGGGCCTGTCCCAGGAGGTGCAGTAGTCTATTCAGGACCTCCCCTTTGATGGATCGGCCCTATTCTCCGACCAGACCGATGCGAAGTTGCACAGTCTGAAGGACTCCAGGGCCTCGCTTCGCTCCCTGGGCCTGTACACGCCCCAGTTTTCCAGGTGTCAGTCACGGCCCCAGGCGCAGCAGTAGCCAAGCCTTCCGCCCAGGCCTTTTCAACCCTATAGGGATAGGAACAAGGGGTTTAGAAGGAGGAAACCGGCCCCTCAGCCCATCCTCAGCTCCTCAGCAATCCCCAAGGCGAAGGGGAGTCAGACCAATATTAGACCTGCATCACCTAAACAAACATGTCAAATGACTCAGGTTTCTCATGGTCTCCCTAGCCTCCATAATTCCTTCCTTGGATCCAGGAGACTGGTATGCCACCCTCGACCTCACTTGCTCCACATGAAGCAGGCTGGGACTGCTCATAAATGAGCAGAAGTCCACATTAACAGCAGTGCAACGCATATAATTCATTGGGGCCACCCTGGACGCTTCCCAGGCCAGAGCCTTCCTGCCTCAGCCACGTTTCAAGGCGATGATCTCTATCATCTCCCAACTGCACCGATGCCCCACAACAACAGCCATGCACTGCCTATAGCTGTTAGGCCACATGGTAGCCTGCACATATGTAGTGAGACTAGCGCGCCTGAGGCTCAGACTGCTTCAGGCATGGTTGGCCGCGGTATATGGGCCGTGCAGACACCCATTGGACCGGGTGGTCACAGTTTCCCCACCTGTCTTAGCCTTCCTAAACTGGTGGCAGATTCCCAGGGCAGTGATGAAGGGCATTCCATTCAAGAAACTGGTCCCGTCGGTCACCCTAATTTTCGATGCTTCGGACGTAGGATGGGGAGCCCACATCAGCGCTAACTTGGGCACTCAGGGGCTCTGGTTGGGGGAGGAGAGATGCCTGCACATCAACGTGAAGGAGCTGAGGGCCATTCGCCTAGCATGTAAGGTGTTTCTCCGATTCCAGACAGGCAGAGCAGTGCAGGTGCTGACGGACAACACCGCAGCCATTTTTTACATACACAGGCAGGGGGGAGTGCGCGCCTCAGTCCTCTGCGAGGAAGCTATCCTTCTGTGGGACTTTGCCGTGAGGCACGATTTCCATTTGACTGCCTCTCACCTCCCGGAAGTGAGGAACGACAAGGTGGATCGCCTCAGCATGTCGTTTCTACTGTGCCACGACTGCTCGTTGCACCCAGAGTGATGGTTATGATCTTCCAGAAGTGGGGTGTTCCCCAATTAGACCTATTCACATCAGCCTGGAACACGAAGTGTCTGAGGTTCTGCTTGCCCCTGGGTTGTGAGACTGGCTCAATTTCCTACACATTCCTCATGGACTGGACAGGGGCCCTCATGTATGTGTTCCCGCCCATTCCGCTCGTACCCAAGGTCCTGCTGAAAATAAAGAGGGACAGGACGAACATTATACTCATCGCTCCAGCCTGGCCGAGACAGCACTGGTTCAGCATGCTGCTGGACCTTTTGATCGCCCCACTACTGGAGCTCCCGAGGCAGCACAACCTTCTATCCCAGGACCACGGTCGCCTTTTGCACCCGGACCTGGACTCCCTGCACCTCACGACCTGGAGGCTCTGTGGCTGACGGAGGGGGAAAGAGCCTGCTTGGTGCAGGTCCAGCAAGTCCTGCTCTGCAGCAGGAAACCTTCCACACAGGTCGGGTATCGGGCTAAGTGGAGGCCATTTACGTGTTGGGCAGAGTCCCAGGGTATTCCGCCCAGTCTCTTGCCTATACTGGTGATCCTGGAGTACTTGCTCCAGCTAAAGCTCCAGGGTCTGGCGCTGGCCTCATTGAAGGTTCACCTGGCGGCCATTTTGGCCTTTTATCAGCCGCTAGAGGGGAGATCGCTGTTCTCCCACCCCATGTCGGTTAGGTTCCTCAAGGGGGTGGAGAGGCTTTATCCGCAGGTCCATGGCCCTGTGCCTCCCTGGGATCTCAACCTGGTCCTCTCGAGGCTCACGGGGGGGGGGCCCTTTGAACCCATGGCTTCATGCCCTCTGCTCCTGCTTTCCTGGAATGTAGCGTTCCTGGTGGCCATTATCTCAGCCAGGAGGGTCTCCGAGATCAGGGCCTTGACCTTGGAGCCCCCTTATACAGTATTCTATAAGGACAAGGTCCAGCTGAGGCTGCATCTGGCCTTCATACCCAATGTGGTTTCCAAATTTCATTGTAACCAAGATGTCTTTCTCCCCGTGTTTTTTCCCAAACCTCACGGCTCAGAGAAGATGACATTTGCTGGACATGAGATGAGCCCTGGCCTTCTATATCGAGCGTACAAAGCCGTTCCGGAAATCGACGCAGCTGTTAGTTGCAGTGGCCGAACGGATGAAAGGCTCACATGTCTCCACCCAGCGCATCTCCTCGTGGATTTACATCATGCATCAAGTTCTGCTATGAGCAGGTGAAGGTGCTGCTTCCGGGAACCATCACAGCGCACTCAACCAGGGCTCAAGCCTCATCTATGGCCTTCGTGAAGAGAGTGCTCTTGCAGGACATCTGCAGAGCTGCCACCTGGTCATTGGTGCATACCTTCACGTCCCACTATGCTATCGTCCAGCAGGCGAGAGAGGACGCGGGATTCGGCAGAGCCGTGCTGAAGGCAGCTCACTGGTAACTCCTACCCACCTCCAAAGGTATTGCTTGTTAGTCCCCTATAGTGGAATGGACACGAGCAAGCACTCGAAGAAGAAAAAAAGGTTACTTACCAATAACTGCTGTTCTTTGAGACGTGTTGCTCATATCCATTCCACAACCCACCCCCTGTCCAGCCCTACAGGATCTGCTAAGGGGGAAAAAGTTCTGGGTAACCATGCCCAGAGGCATGCACACACCTATAGTGGAATGGACATGAGCAACCCATCTCGAAGAACATCAGTTACTGGTAAATAACCTTGTTTTTCAAGGGACTTAAAATAGGGTAACATCTGTTTATAACTTTGGTTTGGTGAACACCGCCTATAAGGAGAAAGAAGGCCTGCCCTAAATCTGTTTGAGATCCCATCAAACCAATGACGGGCCCACCCTCTGAGATGGTGGAGAGGGCCACAGAACTCAGAAGTCGACAGATTATGCAGGACAAAAGATTAAAAAAAGGCATGGGGAGATGTGGGTCACGGTCAAAAAAGGGGTTTAGAGAGGGATACTGAGTAGAGTCCCAAAAAACACCTATTTTTCTTAGAAGGAGTTAGCGGGACTCTTCTCAGATGCATGAAGGGAACAGAAAAAGGCCCTGCAACTACAAACAACCCCCTGTCCACTTCCTCCTGCTGGCCATCTTGGCTAATGCCAGGAGTAGATGGACAAGAAAGTCACAGGACTTTATGGGTTAACGGGTGAAGAGATAGACAGCCTTGGAGACTGAAGTTCTGTCCCCACAGAACTAGTATTTAAAAAAGGCAGTAGTGCATGCTTCCTTCACACCAGCATGATTTTACCATGGTTTGGTGTGATCACTTCCTTAAGTGGAAGAGTAGTTAAATCTTTGCTCATTCATTCACCTGTGTTCTTTCTGCTGAAATGCACCAACAAAAAGGTTAGTAGTGGCAGCTTTTGGGACATGCGCACTTGGGAGTTAGACTGAGGACATCAGCTCTTTTCACAAAGATCACTGTCCTGCCGTCAGCAACAGCTAGGAAGGTGTGTTCCAAGGCCCACTGACGTCAATGAAAAGATTCCCATTGACAATTGCCTTTGGATCAGACCTTTAGCAACTATGAACCCAACCCCAGGGTTAGATTTAAAGATTTAAACAAACAGCCAATAGGTAAGATGTTCAGTAATCCATTATCAGTCCCCCAAACTGTCCAGGCACCTACAGGTAAACCCTTTTGATTTCCAGTTGGGTGGGTGGAGACAGTGGCAGAGGGTCAAGGTTAGGGAGTTAAAAACTAAATAAAATCAAAATGGAGTCCCCAGATTTGATTTGATTTTGCTTTACTTTTGTAACAACACCACCCAATAACACAGAGATCTGTAATTTTTAAGCCTAAAGTCTCAGGTTCCCAGATATGCCTTGCTATACAACCATTTCATAGCAGTGATACTACATTTAGGGTCATGTCAGTGTTCTCTTTACACATCCTGCTTCAGATGTTTTTAACTTGACTGTAAAAATCACTCTGTACTGAAACTTAGGATACATGACTTAAAACTGATGCACATTTTAAACTATTGTTCACCAGATACATACATGTTTAAAAGTGAACCAGAGTGGAATGCTTATCTTTTAGTAGCGGGTATTTGGTGCTGTCTTTGTTTTGATGCTTTTTCTGTTTAGCTTTATTTTTCAAGTGTTTTATCTGACCTCCCTGTCGTTCCATTCCTTTCATATCAATTTCACCCTTTATTTCCCTCTTCCTTCCTTCCTTTAAAAGGTTGAGCTTTGGACCAACCTGTCCTCCAGCTGGAGAAACCCTGTCAATGCTTTCTGAGTACATTTAAAATGAGTTACGATTGCTGCTGTGATTGTCTAAGGACATTTCTCTGCATTTGACTTCCTGTATTTTGGATTGTTGTGTGAGGGCTTTTTTATTTTTGTTTGTCTGGCTCTCACTTGTTAGACTCCCACCACTAGTCTGCGACTGGAAATCAGAGATGAAAGATTATGTAATAAATTATTTCAAATTCAATTAAAAATTCTTATCCATCTAGTTCAAAATCCACCCTTGATCATGCAGAGTAACTCTAGTGTATTCTTTACTATTGCTGGCTAATGTCTGATCAATGTGACTGTGTCCTGGAATATGTTTTGATCCTGGTCCTCTTTCAAGTTAGTTGACAAGTAGTCTGATGGGGCTGGAAAGCCTCTATTTTTGGAAAACTCTCTACCACTGCGAACGTTATTTCCACCCATTGTGATCTGTCCTGAAAGGTAGAGAGCCTGGTGTTTAACAGCTTTGTTAAACTTGAATGTCCACTGTCATTTGTTGTAGTTTTGACCTTTATTTAAGCATAATTTTAGAGAGAGACACTAATGATGTGTGCTACCCTCTTCTGCATTGCTCAACACCTCTGTCAAGTGTTCTTTTGGATTGTCAATTTGTATGTTGCCACAATGGGTCAATTTTTTTAATTTCTAGGTCACTATGCGGAGTCAAAGTTTGAAACCATGTGAATGGTGGTTGCTTTAGTTTGGTGAATATCAAAACAGTCCAGATTTTCTGATGTTTTGCCTGTAATGACTCAGAAATATTTGCACATTCATATATCTGTCCTGATGAACCATATCTTTATAGCCTAATAGTAACTTCTGTTCTCCTTCCCTAAAACAAAGCAGAGGTGAAAGAGTGGCCAGATGTCCTGATTTTATAGGGACAGTCCTGATATTTGGGGCTTGGCCTTATATAACCCCCCCCACTGTCTTGATTTTTCACACTTGCGATCTGGTCACCCTATGTGAAGGGGAAGGTGTTGTTTCCATTAGAATACACACTTCGCTACCATGCACCAGACAGGTACTGGTTACGTTTGGAGCGGATTAGTGTGGCTGCTTCCAGTTATAGAAGAATGAAAATGAGGTGATGAAGAAGCCATTTGGGGCTTACACTCTAAGCAGAGTAGTACTAAAAATTCCTATTACAGATATAATTTTTCTAGTGTAGAACACTCTATCTCAGTGGTTCTCAAATGGTGTTCCGCGGAACCCTAGGGTTCCATGGGCTGAGCAGAAGGGTTCCGCGACGAAACTGTACCGTGCCGCTGAATGTGAGAAAAATCCGGTGCCGCCGAGCAGCTGCTCGCGTGCCGCCGAGCAGCTGCTCGCGTGCCGCCGAATCAAGCAAACACCGCACCGCCGAAAAGAGGAAGATTTCCTTGACTTTTTGGCGGACGGTATGGCATGGTCGCGCAAGGGTTCCGAGGGTATGGCATGGTCGCGCAAGGGTTCCGTGGGTGGAAAGAAATAGAGCAGTGTTTCTCAATCTGCCAGCAGTAGTGCAATTGCATCTGTGCTAGCCGCTGTGTAAAGGCTAGTGCAGGTAGGGCCTGGGCATTTTTTGTTTACTATGGGTTTTTGAGGCATGCTGGTAGAGAATATTTGAACTGTCTATTTAGCATTTTAACAGTTGTTAGAACTGGTGCAGCTGGACCACTGTTGGAATACAGGTGCATGTTTTCCTGGCATATGGTAGAGGTACTCTTAGTTTGCTAAAAGCAAGCTCCACTCTATAGTGTAGGGAAGTCTTGCACCGGCATACCGAATTGGCCATTTTCAGATGAAAATGTAAAGAAAAGGGAAAACCAGAAGCGACTTAATTGCTCAGTTGGCATAATCAATTACATTAATTTGTACGAATATATAAAAACGTGCTCTAAATCTTCATCTCTCCAACAAAATTTTAATGAGGCTTGAGATCCTATAACTGAGAATTTTTAAGTATTATTTGCTGTAACAAATTATCATCATTATGCCATGCGTTTCTACTTCATACAGTGTTTGTATTTTTGCAGTCTGTTGAAAATAATAAAACAGATTAAACTAAACACAAGCTGCCCAGGGAAAATAACAAGGTCCATAAAAACACGCTCTCCAATTATGGTTTACTATATCTTTAAATCATGAGAGTTTAAAAAAAAAAAAAAGAAGAAAAAAGAAAAGGTTGAGTGGGTTTTTGTGTGTGTCTAAATGGATGACAAGCACTATATAAGTGCCAAGTGTTTATATATAACATAACCAGCTTTGAGTTTTAAAAATAGAATTTGTTTGAGATCAGTCACTCTCATGTCATGGTTCCAAGTCGTTCGATGTCAGAAAAAGATAATCTGTTGAATTTCTATTTCACTTTGCAATGTTTCATAGAGATCAAGTCTGAACACTGAGCTCAAAAGTTCTGAATAAGTTGATGACTATGCAGATTTTTCTCTTTTTCCCCATGACGGAAGATGAACAGTAGGATTCATGTGCCTTCAGCATTTTGCATGGGAAAGAATGACCCTTTCCTGAGGTTAGATTGTTCTCTCATCTATTCAGGTGGACAGAAGCAGAAGGTCCATCCTACACCACACACACACTAACATGGTGAGCTGTAATTTACAAGGCTCACTTACTTTTTAAAGGACCCTTTATCATATATCTCCAAACCAAAGGGATATACGTCCTTTAATGTTGTTCTTGAACAGATTTTATTACGCTAACAAATCAAGGAATTTCAAAATTAAATGCCTCCCCTTTTTCTTTTCCTTCTGTGCAAGGGTTTGGAAATGGTGCCTGAGCAGCGTGTGTGTCTATGAACTATATGTGCTGCAATACTTAGACATAAAGGGATGAGCTGAAGTCAGAGTCTGTGTCAGTGTGGAATTATCCTGGAGCCCAGATCTCCTTGGTGGGGGAGTACCCACACTGGAGTTCCTACTCTCGAATTTTCCAGTGAATTCTCTCATTAGGGGGAGGGTGGGTGGTGTTGGCCATTTTTCCCCATAAAGGATTATAGCAGTTACACCACCTCCTCATACTTGTGGTTACTCTTTCCCCTTCCAACCCTCCTCCCCCAAATCTCCCCGAGGCCCTTCGTTCTTGTACTGCTGTTCACCAGTATCTGGATGGCATAACCCCCCGCCTGACAGTGGTCCTTGAATCGCCTCTTCCGTGAGGAGTGGTGCATGGGTATATTTCCAAATTGCAGAAGGGATAGCAGTCTTTTTAGCTGCAATTCTGCTTCCCATTTAATTGAATAATAAAATACCCATTGACACCAGTGGTGAAGGCTCAAGGCCTATGTCGCCAGTAACTTCCACTGGCTTCTTTTATGTGCCTCTTCAAGAGGGGAGAAGAATCTATCCGAGCTTTGGCAGGTGAGCTGCCTCACTCCAGATCCACAGGGACAGGTGGTCACAGACATTGTATACAGGGTCTTGCGCAGGGTGGGAGGGACGATACCATCGAGGTGGTCTCTTTTGTGTACCCTCTTTCCAGGTGTGCACCGCTCTGCATGAGGCAGCAGCCTGGTGGACCCTCGTTTTTTATCATAAATTTTCATAGAGGTTCTGTCCAGCTAAACAGCCTAATCTGAAACGGAGTATTTTCCTTTGGTAGTCGTTGTGTAATGCCTGTCCCCTTCCTTGGAGTGGAGTCACTTACTCCATCCAGTTTGTCATCATTGGAATGCCATTAGGGGACACCTTCCTTAGCTGACAAAGAGGAAAAATTGATAGGTCTGGTTGGCCCAAAGACACAGATTCCTTATCTGAGTTCCATTACAGAGCTCAGCCAAGGACAAGACAGTGCTGGAGATGTTTCTAGATACATCTAAAAGACGTGCTTTTTAGCTCAACCAGAGAAGATATGGTCTTGATGCAGGAATTATACTGGGTGAGGTTCTCGGTCTGTGATGTGCAGAATGGTCAGGCTAATGGATCATAATAGTCTTTCCTAGCCTAAAAAAAAAATCTATGAAAGTATGACATTAAATCAAAGATTTCTCAGTTGAAGGCTAGTCTACAACTGGCTAAGTCAGAGAAACCCTCACACTGCTACTGTTGATTGGGGGTTCCAGATGCTGCTTTCCATTAAGCTGGATTTGAAGAGTCCCTAATTTTGAAGGACTACAAGGATCTGTCTTTTGTTTTAATCCTCTTCTTCTCCCCCCCGTCCTCCCCCGCCCACCCATTTGTTGAGCTGTGTACAGTGGAGACACAATAGTATAGTAATGCCAGAAATGGAGAGGACTGGCTCCGGGTTAGGGCATGGTGGTTTGGGAGGGGAGGTGCTTTCGTCAACTTCCTATTCTTCCCCCTGCTGCTCTGCAGCACTCTGCTGTGGAGTTTTTTGGCTTTACACAGGAGGCTGCCCTTTCCCTTGGACAGGTGACCCTATTGTGTAGCCTTGTGAAGCTTGGAAGGCCATGGATGGATTTTAGCTGATTTTGAAGTGCTGTGTTTGTGCACATATACCGTGTATAACAATCACAACCACTATCAATGTTTCGAAAGATTTCTTTTGGGATTATTTCAGGACAAAAGAATGCTTCCTTCACCGTTTGGCCTAATTTGTTATGACAACTTAGCAGAAATGAAACACCTGCACATTTTCACATTTAACGTTCATGGACCACCAGAGATGATAGATTATACATAATACATGCGCGTGTGCGCACACGCGTGTTCCTACTTAAATGTTACAGTTTAATGAAAGGTTTATTCTAGTAGTGTTTGAAAAAGAAAAGGGAGAGCCAAACTATTAAGTTACTGCTTTTCCATATGTAGCAGCTAGTCTAAATAAACAACATCAGGTAAATCTCGCCTATTGTAGGCCAGTCATGCTTGGCCCTTCGCTGGGCCTTCAGTGGATTGGATACAAGGAGTGTTCCCTCCCCAGCGTGTGCTCTGCCTAATGGTCAGGCACTGGTCTACAGTCCTTGCATTGAGGGGAGTGCAAAGATTGCATTACATACTCCCTTGTGGGCACATGGCTCCCACCACCAGCACTGTTTCATAGAGTGGGAGTGATACCTGGTGGAAAAAGGGGGGAGACAAATGTCTCCCATGAAGTGATGCAAAGCAATCAGGGAGATTTCAAGAAAAGTAACACTCTACAATAGAACGTTCCCTTGAGATAGTGCCCTTACTCTGCTCTGTGCATTGCAAATATCGTTTAGCCCTGTGAGAGCATGATGCTACTGTATATTTTAGACCGAAATTTGGTTTGAGTGTATTGTTTACTCTACATTTTTCTCATTTTGTGATGTTGGGAATGGGGGTGGGAGGGCAGTTTGTACCACAGGCAGAGTTCAGGGCTGACGTGTCTCACAGGGGAGGAAATAAGGTCTTATTCAAGAGTTCTTGATCATTCGCGTGAATTGAAGACCTGTCAAAATATAGCAGCATAAAGCATTACTTCAAAATCAAGGGCTAGGTTATGCCAAAGCTGTATTTTTCCCCAAACAGCTTTAGCTCACTGGTTACCTCCAAAGTGTCCCTTTTGGGAACAAAAATAAGGCTCCTTCCTATTAAGGTTAGATTGAGCTGTCAAAATGCAGCCTAGGGTAGATAAAGTTCGATCAGTTGTAAGCGGTGCATGTAGAGAGTCTGTTTATAAAAAATGTATGTTGTCTGGGCTTCACAGACATGCCATTCTCAGTTGATTTAGAAAAACTGAGGTGTTTACATAGTAACAAATCAAGGGCACTGCTATCAATCCATGTAAACCATGGGGGAACTGTAGTCTGACTCTTAGTAAAAGTGGATACAGGGATTGTTGCTCCTTAACGTGTGGTGTGGTTTAGTCTACATGCAAAATACTTGAACTGATTTTATTGGGGGGGTGTTTCATTGGTTTTAACATTTTAATTCCAACTCCTTTCTTGTTGTACATAGCGGCTAGATCAGTGTTATCAACCTTTTTGATACCAGGGACAGGGTTGCTGCCTTCCTAAACTGTCCGGGAGATCTCTGGGGCAGGTGCCGTGGACTGGTCATTGAGAAACACTGATATAGAAGACATAACCAAATGGACAAATACGATTAATTTTAATGAATTTGATTCTATTTTCAACTGTATGTAAGACAAATCCTGTTAACTGTTAAACAAATTGGCAGTAAGTGCAGTGAGGAGACAAGTTTATGAATATCTTGTGAAAAGAAATTATCTTAGCAGTTAGTCGCTATATCCTTTTGTGGATGCCACAAATAACGAGCGGTGCTGTTGCCTCATTAGGAGAGATCCTGATGGGATAGCAACCAAGGTGGTCAAAGCACGTTCTGCAAAAATGGTTTCTGATGGCACCGTGGTTCTTGTTGCATCTGTATTCCTGGTGTAGACCCTGATTGAGCAAAGCACATAAATGCAGGCTTAAAGTTAAACACATGAGTATTCCTGTTTGACTTCAGTGATATTACTTGCGTGATTTAAAGTAAAACATGAAACTTTGCTGAATCATGGCCTTAACTGGCCACAAGTGAAGATATCAATCAGTTTTTCAAAAAGTCAATCTTAATGGATAATTATCCATATCATAAAACTACCACATAGCTTAGACTGCTGTGGAAAGTGCCAATGTTGAAAGGGCACAAATGTCACAGCTTTCAGGTTGAAGTGCGTGATTGGCCCAGGGGGATGTATGTAAAGCACCTATCTGAGAAGTCTGTGGTGTTAGCCTCTTACTTCATGTGCCATGAAACTTGCCAAATTCGGCCACACATTTTAAAAGGCAGTAGAGGGAGGAGGCTGCAGCAGTGAGTGGTTTCTTTTTATCAAAATTAGCCAGATGTTCTGAGCAATTTTACCTTAATTAATTTAACAGCCTGTACTCTAACTTATGTATTTTGTCTGGTTTTAAAGTGTGTGAATGATGTTCTGCCATTGCAGGGAATCCATGGCCTAAGTATATTTATTATGGTTGTTTTTGTTTTGTTACAGGCTAAACATACTGTTGGCTGGTATGAACCCATTCTATTTCCATGCAGTGAACGTTATTTTACACTGTCTAGTGACTCTTGTTCTGATGTATACTTGTGACAAAGCAGTATTCAAAGACGGCCGACTGGCTTTTGTCACTGCTCTCTTCTTTGCTGTGCATCCCATTCACAGTGAGGCTGTAAGTATATATGTAAAACTGAGATAGTAGCTAAAAGAAATAGATGTTTATACTTCTTTAAAATAACAAACCTTTAAATAATACAAAACGTACCATTTGCTGTGACTCAGTATGGTATTTGCTTTGACCTATTAGAAACTATGGATATTTTTTTTATCTTAGGGGGGGAAAAGCTTTGAGTAAACTTCATGGCCAAGTTGCAGTATATTAGCTTATGTTGCTTTTCTACTAATTATAGGAAAATGCAAGACATCAAAATCTATAGAGACCTGGTTTTAAAATGACCACTGTTTTAATTCCCATGTAGTTAAAATGGATGGATGTTTTCTTTCAGATGAGGCTGTAGTTTCTTCTGTTTCCAGGTAGACTACAAGCATATGTCTAGTTAAGATACCGTATTCTGTAATGAACTATTGTAAACTAATGAGAGTGAAATGACTGCCAGTGCTGAGAATGTCTGAGGAGAGATTGCCTTTTATAACAAAAAAGCCATGAGCTTTACAGATCCTTCCCGTGTTGTCTCCATGAACTAATCAGCCAGGCTCCTTTAAATAATGCTGCTTTATAATATAAGTGAAGTTGTGACCCATCCGTGCCTAGGGTAGCCCACCTGAAAATGCCAAGGTTAGGGTAGGCTGCAAAAAGAGTAGATTCTCCCAGAACTGGTGGGTAACGCTGAAGTTAGATTCCACAAGCAGTCACAAACAGTGCTCTTGATGTCCCACAATGGTTATCATGAAGCTACAACAAGAAATATACAGCCTCTTTTATTGCATTTCAGTCTCGGCTCCCAATCAGCAACTAGGTCCAGAAAAGAGAGAGGTTATTTAAACTCTATTCCCTTTAGAAAAATGTTCTCCTGGTTTTCTCTCTCTCCTGCCCTCCCCCCCATTGCCAAATCAATTCAAGTTTGGATCTTACCCCAAATACCACGCTGCCAGCCAATCCTTTAGTAACTAAGATAAAAGGTTTATTATAAAAGGAAAGAAACAAATAAGAAGAGAGATGTTACATGGTCAAAGCAATCATGTACATACAAATGACTTCCGAGTCTATATATATCAGATTCTCAGCAGAATTGTGGAGTTTGCAGGTTTGTACAGTTCCTCTAGTGTACATCTAGTACCTGGATGCATCTCGGTCCTTTTGTTTCATGGTTTCAGTTGCAGATTAATTGATCCATAGGTAGGAAGCAGGAATGAAGACCAGATGGAGATGATGCAGCTCCCTTTGCCATGGAAAAGCCCAGAGTTCCCTGTCCATAGGCATGTTCCTACATGTCCTGATGACTCATGAGGTGTAAGCCCTGGGATCTTTCACTGGATTCATTGTACATTTGAGTTCCCTTGATGGGCAATTAAGCAGGCTTGGTGCTGCTGCCATCCTGCCTGGGGTTGTCATCCAGAAACACAACACAAGTTTGAAATACAAATACGCCATACATATTTAGTTTTGTATTTAAGTTCTGACACATACATATAAACGTGCTTATCAATCTTAGCGAATAATGAATTTTCCATTGGTACCTTGCATGGCATATCCTATACGATGTTTATTGGAATTCTGTAAAAATTGGTATTAGTAATATTATAAATGGTCGTTCCTAATTCACACCATGTCACAGAGGTGTTAGAGGAGGCAGGCTTTGAATTTATTTTTGTCTAGATCAGAATTTGGGGAGTTACTTTAAATCAAATGCCAAAGCTCTGAAGATAATTTATGTAATCTTAAAATAGCAAACACTTCAAAGAGTCTTTAATTTCCTTTATTTGCAGTTTCTGAATCTTTATGAAGTGGATTGCTGAAATATTTTGTAATGTGAATAATTATAAAGAAACTTGCCAGTTAGTTTGGAAAAACTCTCATACATACCAAGTTTGCAGTTGCAGTGTATTATCTTGTCTGAACTGATTATTAAATAACCTTTGGGTAATAAGCTTTCTGATAATGTAGGAGTGACTCTATTAGTCTTTGGGGTGGATTCTTATCTAAAAATCAGTTCTCACAGTAATCATTTTCTTTATTAAACATCTCAGTTTAGTGAATCAGGCATACATTTTTCATTTTGATCCCTATTTTTTCATAAAAATCCAACCACAATTATGTTCTTATTTTCTGTGCCACTTACATAAATGCTTTTAGGAAGAATTTAGCTTAGTTTTTTTTGAGTCTGTATAGTGTTATATTACACGCAATAACTTAATTACTGTATACCTATATTAGTAAAATACCAAAATGCCTACTCATTAGGATGTCTGGATGTAGGGAAGAGGAGAAAGACAGAAGGAAAAGAGGGGGAAAAAGCCCATAAAGCAAAGGTAATTGGTATGGATCATTGAAACAGTCTCTGAAGGGTTTTTTTAAGTGAAATTTTCATGTCTTTCTTTTTTCCCCCTTCTTAGGTAACAGGTATTGTAGGCAGAGCGGATGTCTTGGCTTGTCTACTATTTCTGTTGGCTTTTCTCTCCTATAATAGGTATGGACCTTTAATATTAAGTGTTTTGAGTTATTCAGAGACATGAGCTTTTTGGGGGAAGGAATCCATATAAAATCCAATTTATTTTATTTAAAACTGACAAAGCAACTCCTCTCAGCACATGCTGTTTTTTAAGTCACTCATTCTGTGTGTAAAAGTGCTTTTGGACTTTTCTTTTAGACATGCTCCCAACTTGCGGTGATAGTAATAAATAAATATATAGCCAGTTGCTGCAAACCCTTACATGATTGTATCAATGAAACGAATGGGAGTCACCTGACTGTGTTTGCAGCACTGGGCCTGTGGTTGAGAATATTTTGATGTTTTTAAAATTATGGAAATGAACTTGGAAAATGTTCAATGAATAAATATGAAAATACTTTACATTGAAATCTCTATATCAAATCTGTTTTGCAGGAGTGTGGATCAGCTTTATGTTGGGGAACATTTCCCTCCCACTGCCTCTCCATTCTTCTTGCTGCTTAGTTTATTTCTTGGGACCTGTGCAATGCTGGTGAAAGAAACTGGAGTCACTGTGTTTGGTGTGTGCTTGGTTTATGACTTGCTTTTCCTGTCCTACAATAGACTTAGACCGTAAGTAATCACTTATATTCAAACTTTTTATGTGCATAATATATAAAAATTATATACAGTATGATGGGTGAAATTCTGTCCCTATTGAAGTCACTGAGAAACTCCCATTGACTCCAGTAGAGCTAAGATTTCATCGTATATTTTATTTTATGTTTTGCCTGGTACTGTTGCTGGATGGGTAGGACAGATCACACTAGTAGAAGGTAAAGAAATGATCTCCAAAAACAAACAACTCAGTTATAGCTAACTTGAAAGGGGTTGATTTTTCACTTTTGTGTGAATTTTGACTGGTAGTATCAAAGTTTTAAAAAGTAATTGGCTTAATTTCTGCAGTAGCAGCACACTAAAACTCGGTAATTGTTTGTGTCGAAGTTATGTTTGATGCCCGTTTTAGTAATAAAATCCGATTTGATCATTCATTTCTTAATGTTTTATTTGTAACGTGAATGATGCTTAAATTGGAACTCTTATGAGCCCTCAAGCAATATCTTTAAATGTTTTCTGTTTTCCCCTCTGTAAATCTCAATTTGTTAAATATGGAAATATTTTAAAATCTGTTTTTGGGTGACTTGAGAATTCAACAGCTATCAACACTTAATTAAGAAAAATCAAATCCATTCAAGCTGATTTATCACCATCTTTATTCTGCCAGAAGTTATATGGCTTCTTATGGTGTTAGTGCCTATCAAAAAGTGAAGAACTTAACAGGTAGAACCTGTTGCGTCCATCTCTCCTCCAAACATTGTGTGTTTACATTTTCTACATCCCTGTCCCCTCTCTCATATTTTCTTTCCATTGACTTTAATGGGACTTGGATGAGGCCCTATGAAAAAATCCTTCCCCCCCCACAATTCGTATCAATCAGTAGTAAGCTATTATACATCACTAGGGTATTTCTTCCATCTTGATTCTAATACATAACTTGACAAACGGTGTGCCAGTGGCAAGTTATGGGCTTCTTTGGGGTTGGCAATTGGAATGCGTGTAGTGCCTACATCTACAGTGCATCATGTGGAGTTGCAGGAGCTGTGTGGCTAAGGATGGCAGAAATCTTTAATTATTCAGGGGAAAACTCATACACTTATTTTCTATTCCTCTTTTCCTTGGGTTCATATTCCAGCAGTCTCTAAACATTTTGTTTCCTTGCCTCAGAGACACTAAATAACAGTCACACCTGGGCCAGCGACCTTACAAGAATGAGGGACTCTGTGGCCCAGGTGTGATACATTTTAATATTCATTCTAATTTAGTGTAGCAGGTTATGGTGCTCAAAATTTTGTTTGTGTTTGCTTGATTTTAAGGGGTGGGAGAGAACCTGCAGCTAAATGCAGCTGAGACTTTCACGCACCCACTGTTTGTTTGAACCAGACCTTTTTTTCTTTAACAAGGAAGCTGCCACAAAGGATAATTGTCTAATGAAATATACTGCGTAATTTTTCACTCCTCATCGCTGTCACTGCTGTAAGACCTCTTGAGGTCTGTAAGAAAGATTAGTACTAATAATATCCTGTGAGGTTCTTG
The DNA here is from genome assembly GCF_026122565.2 of Emydura macquarii macquarii. Lineage (NCBI taxonomy): Eukaryota > Metazoa > Chordata > Testudines > Chelidae > Emydura > Emydura macquarii. The sequence continues at coordinate 8,157,044 of NW_027133667.1, forward strand.
TATATGTTTGTAATACTGTAGTTTGTATGATAACTAAGAATCTATTTATCCTACCCTCCATAATGCCCAGTAGCAGTGAAGTAAATGCCAGATCTTTGCATGTTAACCGAAGGAATTGTATTGTATTAAGATAGCAGTTTGGGATAACTTTCTAATCTCCCTCTTTTAATGAAGTAAACATGAAACAAAAGAACCATCTCTTAAAAGGCCTCTTTTCCCCTTCCCACCCCATCTTCCCTTTTTGTGCTTCTCAATTCAATGAGTAATTAGGAGCAATGGAGGGGTGCATCAGAGGTTCGCACGGCAGCCTGTGGCTTCTCCATCTGCTTCGCTGCAGATTCCTCCGTCCAGCAGGGAGAATGGGAAGCACCGGTTTGCTCACAAAGGGACCTGGAACTCATGCCATCCTGCATCACCTGAAGAGCAACGGAGCAGCAGCCTTTCTATCTCAAACAAAGCTGTGCGGGCTATTCTTAGGTACTATATGCCACAAATGGTTCTAATTTCATTTTTTCCCCCCAACAGGGTTGTTTTATGTCTTTGTGTGTTGTTTTTTTTATGACAAGAATTGCTTTTAGTTTCTTCAGGCTTTTTTATACCAAAAAAATCTTGTAATTTTTGAGTGAGAGAAAACTGTAAATGAATACAGTTCTGCTTAAGAAGAAACAACATTTTACAGCGGAGAAGAATAGGTATTTTTAGAGAAGACCAGGCATTGGAGGGGGGGCTTTACCTCCCTTCCCTTCTCCCTCCCTCCCCACCACACACACAACTTATCTGGTGGGATGTGGTGCTTCTTTGTGTTTATCTTACCCTTCCGGAGGAAGAAAGGGTGTATGATCTTGGTTTGAAATTGGATAGGGGAGGCACACACACTTTTACCTCTACAATCTGGGGGTGAGTACAGTGCAGAGTTCAGAGAAAAGCTGTCATATATAAAAAACCAAAATATTAATTGCTAAATTTTGCTCTGCCTTGTGCTCAAGGATTAGATTATATGTAGACTTGGAAGAATTCTATTTTTATTTTTTATATGCTCAAGAATAGAATGAGATTTATTTGCAAGCATTTAAAAAATTTAAATGTTCACAATTTCAGGAAATTATGAGTGGCCTTTGAGTGGCAGTTAGTCAGTAAGCGGGGATAGCAAGGTGCAACTCAACGTCCTCTCTCAAATATTTGTGTGTCACTTTCTAAATGTCCTCATCTCTAATAGCATCTGGAAGCTTCTTTAATGGCTTCTCTTCCTTAGTAGGATACTGATACAGCCTGGCCGTAATTATTTTCTAATGTTATTACATGCTGCATTACTGGCTTTAAGAAGAATGCAGATGAGGTATTGTAGTAATTTTATTTGCGGGCGTAAGGAACACCAAAGCTGAAATTCTCAATAAATAGAGAGCCCATCAGCGGTTTACGTTTAAAGGAGTCTTTTTTTTTTTTTTCCTGAATACGATTGTTTGAAGTGCGTGTTTTCCCAGACGGAACAGATGACGACTCTTGCAGTACCTTCTAATTGCAGCCTGTCTAAGGCAGAATGCCTCTTTTAAAAGTCTGCTATAAAAATGTAGCTGCTTTTAGAAGCAGCCTATTGTGATTCTTTTTTAATCGCAAAATATTCAATGTGTTTTAAAATAAAAGGAAAAAATAATTAGCAATGGATGCTTTTTTAAACAAAAGAGAACATTTTCAAAAGAGCCGAAGTGACCTAGCCATGTGCATTCCATCATAAGTCAAAGGGAAATAGGTTGGTTTTGAAATAGTACCCAAAGGCTTGCAACACAGGTAAGGCTTTTTGGTAGTACTTAGACCAGCAAGGGCCAGCCAGACTCTTCCAGCAGAAGTCCCTACATCAGAACATATGCCACCTACAGTCCTTTTGGCAGCTTGTGTGCAAGCAATATTTCATAATTGTGAAATGGCCCAAGAAATCGGGATATTAACGTCTGGTTGTCAGCAATGTGTTAATCATGTCAGCAGGACTCATTAATTGTATAGTCCACAACTATGTTTATATTTATTTGCAAATTTCATTTCTTAATAGCAATAAGAAACGTGTGTGTGTGTGTGTGTGTGTGTGTGTGTGTGTGTGTGTGTGTGTGAGAGAGAGAGAGAGAGAGAGGGGAAAGGAAACAGGAGGAGGGGAAGTATTGTCAGCTGACCTGACCAGACGCTCTTGGCTTTTGATCTTGTGCCCTGTTATAACACACACAGCCAGCTGTAATTATCCAAAAATACTCTGCCTGGGTTACGAGAGTGTTTGTTTTATTATTTGAAGGGGGTAGGTAGGGGTGTGTGTGTGTGCGCACGCGCGCACATGCGCTGTGGTAGTGCTCAGATACCCCAATCAGAATCAGGAATCCCTATGGCTAACGACTGAGAGAGCCACAATCTCTCCCACAAAGAGCCTACGATAAATAAATTAATTAAATGTATTTTTCCATTTGCTTGACGCTACAGATGGAAAGGACTAAAGCTGCATTCAACAAATATGTTTTAAAAAAATGTTCCTTTCCTCCCCGCTGTCTAGGCTTTCTAGCTTACACTGAGAGGCATTATGATAGAGCTCCAACTAGCATATCTGGACTTCTGGGAGGAAGATACATTTTAAAATTTTTATATGGAATGCCCCTGTAATCCTTTCCTACTTGGAGAATTCAGTTCAAATATATTCTGTTCACATTACAAAATTGTAGGTCACTGTTTAAATTGTACCCTGCTCTGATCCAGATTATCAATTGGTGTAAATTGATTTAGCTCCTCTGAAGTCAGTAGAGCTTTACTGACTTTCTCTGGTTGAGGATCTGACCCTCTGACCCAACACACTCAGCCACTTGACTGATTCACTTGGAGGAGGAAGCTTGTGTACCTGAAATTAAATAATTGATAGTGTTGTGTGAAGGACAATAACAGAATGAAGATGAATTATTAAAGCAGTCTTGCAACAAGTATCCTAGTGTGATACACTGAGAATGTGAAACCCTGACGACTAGGAGACCCGTAATAATGGGTTGGGGCGGAGGTCCTATGTGGCCCATATCTTGGAGGGAGTGTTGTGAAGTCACTACTGGCTTTTATGAGTTTCGCTATCCTAAACAAGCTGGAAATTCTCTCTCCTAGCCCTTCTGTTACTAAACAGTTGGCTACCACTGGCAACTGATCTGTGTTTAGGACAGAACTGATCCCATACAGAAGTTTCTGAAGCCTGGAAGAGAGGATACTGTTCATGGTGCCTCTAGTAGGGCATCCCTTATTAGCCAGTTCATTAAGCAGCATTGACATTTTTTCTTGTGTTGTGTCAATATCCACTGTAAATACAGGCTGTTATATGCAAATCATTAACATGACAGACCATGGTATCTCTGTGTCACTAATCCATAGGGTAAATGGTCCCACATACTAGAGAACTTCTAGGATGCGGGTTAATACAGAGTCCTGATGGTCTACCTTGACAATCTGAATTTGCCTGTGGTTTTTTGTTTTAGGGGGGTTGAGGATTTGGTAATCTTGCATTTATGGAAAATAATCCTTCCTTGTTTCAAGTGGAAATGCGCTTGATTCTAGTTTTGCTTAGCATTGATCTTTCATGTCACAAAACCACAAAATAAATTAGTGCAGTTGGCCGGTCTCTGCTATTTCTGATTTGGTCATCTCTAGAGAAGAGGAGTTGCAGGAAAATAGAACTGTGAAGAAGACTCCAGGATTTTTTGCTGAAGATAAAGGTAAATGGTGCCCAAGTGCCAACTGCTTTAAGGGATAGAGAATGGTAGTGGTGGGAAACAGCCTACAAAATTGGATTATCAATGTAGGTTTTTTGCTGCATCCCAAAAAATCTTGAACTGCTAGTAAGCACAGGTGACCATGCTGTTTTAAGATATGGCAGGCTGATGGGTTGCCCAAATACACAGTCCAATATCTTGGCTTGGGACTTCCACTCTCTGTCCTCTTTTCTTTTTTTGGGTGTGTCCATCTCTTTGTCTATATTTCCTACTCTGTCCGATACTATGATGAAAGCCACCAATATAGATTTATTTCTTCTTTATCCCTCTCCTCTGTTTTGGCCCATTTCTCTTATCTTCTCTTTCCTCTTTTTTTTTTTTTTTTTTTTTTTTTTATTCGCTGTGTTCTGTCTGTTTTTTCTCTTTTGTTTCAACTTCTCTTGAACTCCCACTCCCTCCCTCCAGCTTTATATTCTCCCCAAAAACATCCTTTTTGCAACATCGCCCCCTTCCATATGGGGGAAGCCTCCATTTTTCTCTCTCCCTGCAGAGGCAACTGCAAAAGGCAAGCTGTGTTACTGCTGCAGAGGGAATCTGTCCAGCATGCTAATTAGCATCAGATTTTCCCCCAGCTGCCCCTTTTGAGTTTTAAAGTGTTTCTGTGCATAATGAATCAAGCTCTTATATGCATAACCATTTTTAACAGAAAAAGAGGTGTAATTGGGTGACCCTTCCAGCTTTCCTTTTTAGACAGTTGTGCGTAAAGCTCTCAGGAGCCAAAGCACAGTTTTGACCATTAGGATGGCCAGTTGCCTGCTGCTCATGGTACAGCCAGCCTGAGGCTGAAAGCCTGATAGGGTGTATTTGTGTGATAGATCCATTATGCCTGAGAACTTTGGGAGAATGCACTGGAGGGATCAATGCAAACTATTATGATTCAATATATCCTAATGTTTTCTTATGATTCCCCCATTCCCCTAATACATCTGTACACACCCACTCAGAGCTTTCCCCTTCCACATCACTCTGATACATTACGTGAATAAGAGGCTGGTTTGCTCCAGACACCAGTGATATTCATCAGGTGTCCTCCATGAGCAGTTTGGTATACTAAGGGTTTTGATTCTCTGTTGCCTTGCGCATTTTTATACATTTACACCAGTGCAAAGTGAGTTTAAAATGTTGCTAAAGCAGGATAACATTTTACATCCACTTTGCACTGACTATGCACTGGATTAAATCACTGAACCGAATTCAAGGCAAGGAGGGTCAGACTCTTTGTGTTTACTGTTTCTCCCCACTTCTGCATGGTGCTCTGTACAACTTGGGATGTCTGTATTTAGGATTTGCTAAATACTTGGTAATGCAGAGCTGAAGATCATAGTAGTGTTGTTTACTCATGAGTTTCTAATGTTGCTGCTGAGCCTGGCCAGGCTTCCTATCCTATCAGGAGACTAAGAATTATCTAGATGTGTTTATCATAAAGCTTATTGGAAATGTCTTTGGTGCTTTGTGACTACATAAATGGAGCCATGTGGAAGAGAGAGAGAGAAATTTTTTCAGTAGAACCCTTTTGTGCTTTCATTCAAAATGAGCAATACTGCCTTTCTCCAAAGTTTTTAAAAGGTTTAAAACTTGTCTCAACCTAAAGGGTCTTCTTTGGTAATCTAGCCCTTGCTCCAAATTCTGGGTTCATCCAGGGTAGCATAAAGGTATATTTGTTGCTGTAATGAGTGTGATGTTAATGAGATATAATACAAGACTAGATCAATTTATCCAACACCTGATTGTCTGAAGTCTGTCTGCCAATGACAGTGAAAAATAAATGTGCCACCATATCCCCAAAGCCATAACCTCTCCAGTTTAAAGAGACGCTGTCAGTTATTAATCACATTGAAAAATGTTTATCTATTACTGCTACATGTAAGAACTAATAAGATTACTATAACTCATAGGTTCTCAGTCTGTGGTCCATGAACCTCTAGTGGTCTGTGTAGAGCTGGCCAGTCACATGGTACTGGCCTTCCTCTTCCTTGTTTCCAGTTGCTAAATCCCATTAAAAAGCAGCTAAAATATACATGAAATACTTCTCCATATAAGCAATTTTTCTTTGGTCACCATAGGTACATTACATGGCCATGAATAGGGAAGTGTCCAGGAGATAGTCTATTAAGATGTTATCTACACTATGGAAAACATTGAAAATCCCTCTTAATTTTTTCCTCAAATCTTTTTAAATTTTAATTTTGTGCCTTTTGACAGCACATTGCATATAGCCAGTTCCATTGATTCTCCTATATAGTCAGTACTCTGGTTTGTATGGGTCTTTCACACAAAAACAGGGAGGAAAAGGTGTTTTTCACAATTTAAAAAAACAAAAACAAAACAAAAACAAAAAACCCCACAAACATTGTCAAGGGGAATTGGGCATAGATGTGGCATCTGAAAATGTTAATTCACTTTTCAAAATGGGCTAGGTTTCTAGTTGGTGATGGGCCTTTAATGGAAAAATACAGTTTTGCACTGCTTATTGTGTACTATAATTCAGTGGTTCTCAACCTTTCCGGACTACTGTACCCTTTCAGGAGGCTGATTTGTCTTGTGTACCCCAAGTTCCACCTCACTTTAAAAACTACTAGCTTACAAAACCAGATGTAAAAATGTAAGTGTCATAGCACACTAGTACTGAAAAATTGCTTGCTTTCTCATTTTTACCATATAATAAAATAAATCAATTGGAATATAAATATTGTACTTACATTTCAGTGTATAGAATATAGAGCAGTATAAACAAGTCATTGTATGAAATTTTAGTTTGTACTGACTTCGCTAGTGCTTTTCATTTAGCCTGTTGTATAACTAGGCAAATATCTAGATGTACCCCCAGAAGACCTGCGTACCCTCAGGGGTGCACATATACCCCTGGTTGAGAACCACTGCTGTAGTTAACAGAAAGTGGATTGATGTTACGCTTAATAATAACTTTATCATGTATATTACTGCTAGAGCCGACTGAAAAACGCTGAAGAATTTTAGTGGTGACAGTTATGGGCATAAATATCATTATCAATAACTAGAGCTAGCTATGTAACTTTTCATTTGCTCCTCTCCCACTGTCTCAGTGAGTCTCAAACTTATTTGATCACTCCCCACTTCTTTGTGTCTATAAGAGTTTGTGCTCCCTTCGCTCCCAGGTGCCTAGCCAGCAGGCGCTGCTCTCCAGTCAGCCAGCTCTGAAGGCAGAGCAGAGAATGGCAGCTGCTGGCTGGTTGCCCAGCTCTGAAGGTAGCACTGCCGCCAGCAGCAGTGCAGAAGTCAGAGTGGAAATACCATACCATGTCACCCTTACTGCTGCGCTGTTGCTGCTGCTGTTGCTGCTGGTGGTGCTGCCTTCAGATCTGGGCAGCTGAAGCATGGTGGCTGCTGGCTGGGAGTCCAGAGGTGCAGGAGCTATGAACCTCTAGGTTTGGCAATTCATAGCCCTGGAACCTCTGGGCTCCCAGCCAGTAGCTGCCAGGCTCCAGCTGCCCAGCTCTGAAGGCAGTGCTGTTGCCAGCTGCAGTGCAGAAGTACAGCTGCCCTTACTTCTGCTAGCTTTCAGAGCTAGGTGCCTTGGCTAGCAGTTGCCACTCTCTGGCTGTCCAGCCAGTGCTTAATTTGTGCTGGGGCTTGCTGTGGCTGAGCTCTGGCACCTCTTTTTCATACAAACTAAGCACAGGTGGGAGGCCGTGCGCTCCGGGGCCGATGGAGAGGGGGTGCCTGGGGAGCCCGTAGGGGCCAGAAGTGATGGAGGTTTGGGAACCTTTGAACTATCTAATGAATGTGTGGGGTGCAGTTTTGTGTTTATTTGGGGTGAATAATTATTTAGCTAATCTGCATGGAAATTCTTTGTTTTGTTATACTTTAGTGCAAAGTTTTGAGGTAGTAGCATGAGACTTTTATCCATCTTGATATATATCTTCTAATATATATATCTATATCTCTTGATGTATATCTTCTAAACTCATTCTGGTTGAGTAAGAGCTAGAACATTGTCATTTAATTTATGACAGCGTAGCCCCATCTCTCTCTCTGTAATATATAGGAGTAGCAACACAGTATTAATTCCTTTTGCAGTATACTGACCCATTTCAAGATCCACATAGATAGTTAGTTAAGAATAAACTAAATATTGATTAGATTGTGTTGTAGTTGTTGTGCTTTCTTTTTAATTCACGCTTTTGTTTAATTGAATCCTTTGAAAGCTTAAAACTGAAATCTGTTTCCTAACAGAAAATGGTGAGCTCCTGATTTGGGGGGTGGGAGGGGCGGTGTATAATATAGCTGATCATAGGACTTGGGCTCTTAAGTGCTTTTTGAAAATTTTAATCTGGGTTCATATTTGATAGGGTTCTTTCAAGGAGCACTCTTAGGTCCTGGTGTTTGGTGATTCTGTGGATGGAACTCTTCCTTTTAAAATCAACACTAGGCCAATGTCCAGTGTGTTCTTCAGGAGCATTGTGTTGCCATTCCCCTCCCCAAAAGATGACAGTGATTTTATTTGATTTAGGATAAGACAGAAAGTGTCCATTTAGAGTTGCTGAATGTGTATTTTAGCTCACTTCTCAGTGTTATAGGATACAGGAACAAAAAGACTGGTCCAGATTCAATTAAGTCAATATGGTTACTCCAGGGATGAATTTGGCCTGATAAATAAACCATCATCTGTCTTCTTGTTCCCTCTTGCTGTACCATGTAAGCAAATTGCAAACAGGCTTTAATGTATTGTGTATACCAGGCAGTATTAGTTTGGACTGCTGACTGATACATGATCAAGAAAAGTATGATGGGGTCATACTGTATCTTCCTTATAGCCCAGTGAAGCTCACAGATCCTGTTTCAATTCAAAGAAATGCCAATCTCAGCGTGCAGCAAGGAGGGAGAGGGAAACTGTTGTGTGTTTTGTCTTGCCTAAGTTACCGTAGCAACAGAGCTTAGCTTGTTGCCATGGAAATAGTTAGACTATTAGGGGATAGCTCAGCCAGTCCTGGCTGGGTTTAGTGTTTGTTCAATAAAGACGTTCACTGTGTTGCATCTCTCTGTGATCCTGTGCTGATTTCTCTCTCTGAATACAAGCAATTAAAAGGAATTCAACATAACAAAAGTGGCAACGGAGGATGGGATCAACCTGTGCTGCACCGACAAAAAAAGTAAGTCAGTGTAAGGAAAAAAACCTTTTTGCTGTTTTGGGGGCTGAGCTGTTTACATTGACCATTCAAAATAAAACAGGCACTGCTTTGTTCTGACGGAAGTGAAGCAGACAGAAACAAAGCAGTGTTAGCGAATGGAAATCACCAGCAATTGTTTGAATGATCCCAACACATGTGAATAAAAGACACTAAAAGACAAGAGAAAGAAAGGGGGGGGGAAGAAGACGGGCAGCAATGGCTATCTTTACAGGGCCCCTGGGACCTTTTGTTGAGACTCGAGAATTGGAACTCATATACTGAGCGTTTTCAGATTTTTGTTGTTGCAAATGAAATTACAGATGCAAAGAAGGTGCCCATTTTCTTAAGTGTTGTAGGAGCTAAAACCTACACTTTATCGCGCAGCTTAGTGCACCCTGATAAGCCAGAGACAAAATGTTACAGTGACATTGTGAAAATCCTGGAGGCACATTTTTCTCCAAAACTGCAGAGAGATTTAGGTTCCACAAAAGGAATCCAGAAGAAGGTGAAACAATTGTGCAATTTGTAGCAGCTCTGAAGAAGCTTGCTGAGCACTATGAATTTAATGTTTTAAATGACACCCTACTTGATAGGTTAGTGTGTGGTCTGCACAATGAAGCAATACAGAAGTGCCTATTGACATAGGCCCAGCTCACCTGGCAGAAGGCCATTGAAATTGCAATCTCTATGGAGCTGGTGGCAAAGGAAGCCCAACAGCTAAGTGCAGTGAACAGAGTGCATAAGGTGTCACAAGAACTTATCCACCAGACAGTGGGGAGCTGGGAATGTTACCGCTGTGGGAAGACAGGTCACCATGCATCGGAATGCTGGTGTAAAGACCTAGTGTGTCAACAGTGTGGCAAAAGGGGATACATTGAGTGTGCCTGCAAACGAAAGAAGAGTCAAACAGAATAGGCAAACCAGAGAAAAAGAAGCCTGCTCCCTGGCGGACCAAAAAGAAAAATCTGCACACAGTAGAGCAGACTCAGGATGATCAAAGTGATACCCAGTCAGAAGAACTGCCACTCCATGTCTTGTTCATGGCAGTTGACTTACATGAATACTGGGTAACCCTGCCGTTGGAAGGTAAACCTGTACGCATGGAACTGGACACCAGTGCAGCAGTTTCGCTGGTCTCAGACACTGTGTATAAGGAGAAGCTAAAGCATCTCCCGCTTAAGTTAACAAAAAATTGTTCTGAAGATGTACACTGGAGAAGCTGTAGCCATGCTGGGCACTACTGATGTTAAGGTGGAGCTCAATGAACAGACTGCTAAATTGCCACTCTTTGTGGTGGAAGGCAATTACCCAGCCTTAATGGGAAGGTCATGGCTTAGGAAGATCCAGCTGAAATGGGCAGAAGTGCACAGGATGGCTAAAGAAGAAACAGGCCTGACAGCTGTATTAAAGAAACATGCTGCTGTTTTTGGAGAGGACTTGGGAAGTATGAAGGGGATCACTGTGAAATTGAACATTTTAAGCCTGACATTCAACCAAAATGTCCAAAAGCCAGAACTGTGCCATATGCCATCAGGCCAAAAGTTGAACCAGACCTGCAGTGCCTGGTCAAAAATGGAGTCCTAGTACCAGTTACCCACTGCCAATGGGCAACCCCAATCGTTCCAGTATTGAAGAAAGATGGCTCCATTTGGATTTATGGGGATTTTAAGGTCACTGTTAACCCGGTGTTTGTGTGCAGAGCGTTACCCTCTTCCCCGCATCGATGACCTCTTTGGTGGCTTGGCTGGTGGACAAAAGTTCAGCAAGATTGATCTGAGTCAGGTGTATTTGCAGATGCACGTCAATGAGGAGACCCAAGAGCTATTGACTGTTGTGACACACAAAGGGCTGTACCGATACTGTCGCTTGCCCTTCGGAATAGCGTCTACTCCAGCTTTATTCCAGAGGACTATGGACCAGATCTTGAGTGGTTTGCCAGGAGTCCAGTGCTATTTTGATGACATCTTGGTCACTGGCAAGAATGAGGAGAATCCCCTTAAGAACTTGGAGGCTGCCCTACAAAGACTGGAAGAGCACGGCCTATGAGTCCGCAAAGACCAATGTGAATTCTTCCATCCCTCTGTTGAATATTTGGGACATATCCTAGATGCTACTGGCCTTCATAAGGCTTCTGCAATAGTCAAAGTTATTGTGGAAGCTCCACCTCCTCAAAACGTAAGCCAACTTCACTCTTTTTAGGGCTATTGAATGTTTATGGAAAGTTTATTCCACAGTTAGCAACACTACTAAAACCTCTATATGAACTCCTTGGCCAGAACAAGGGCTGGAAGTGGACTGAAACCTGTGATGTTGCATTTAACAAGGCTAAACACACATTGCTAAGTTCGAAGGTTCTGACTCATTTTGGTCCATCCTTACCTCTATAGTTGGTGTGTGATGCCTCCCTTTATGGAGTGGGAGCAGTCATGTCACACATTATGCCTTCGGAAGAGGAGAGACCCATTGCTTTTGTCTCACACACCTTAAGCAAAGCAGAAACTAAGGCTGTGTTCAGACGGATGGCGGTGATTATCAATCTTGATCGATTGAGCGGTCAGTGAGACCTGATCAATTGATCAGGAAGTCGACTGAGTAAGTCCACGCCCTCAAGTAGTGTAGCGCTGAGCTGTTCCCGTTTGGCTCAGCTCAGTGAGAACAGCGCGCAGAAGGGAAGCAGAGCAGTCGATGTCAGTTACGCAAACTATTCTGTGTAGTTTGCGTAACTCCCGTCGACTGCTGCTGAATCGCGCGGTAAGTGTGAACCAGCCCTAACTGTGCCCAAATCAAACGTGAAGCACTGGGAATCCTTTTCAGAATTTGGAAATTTCACCAGTACCTGTTTGGATGGAAGTTCACACTTCTCACCGACCATCGACCTCTAACATCAATTTTTGGACCACACACAGGCATTCCACCATTGGCTGCTAGTCATATGCAACAATGGGCATTGTTGCTTTCTGCACACACACATGAGATCAAACATCGGAAATCCATTCTGCACTGCAATGCAGATGGTATCTCAAGACTGCCTTTAGCAGTTAAACATCAAGATTGTTTGTCAGTGTTGCAATTTAGAGCTGTGAGAATAGCTGATTTTTCAGTTTGCTGGCAATTCCAAAAAATTGGGGGGGGGAAATGGTTGAGACTGACCCAAAACCAAGACTTTTCTGAATTTTTAATGAATTGAAAAAGTCGGGAAAATTTTTTTGTTTCAGGTTGAACAAAATGAAACATTTTATTTTCAGGCATTTTTTACCTTGAGATAGGAAACTGCTCCTTGCAATTTTTTTTATGTCAGAGGGCAATTTTATAGCAATCTGCAGATTAGAATGTCTGTTATGTTTTAGCACAAACAGATGGACCATAAAATAGCCCCTATTGATCAATGAATGGTGATTATGAAAGTGTTTAGAATACAATTACTGCTACGCTTCCTTTATGTAAAGCTATATCTATTTTGTCGTTCCCCCGCCCCCCCCTCCACACACACACACACACACACACAGATTCCACTGAGTTAAATGGGAGCAAACGGGATTTGGTTGTTTTAGTTTACATGAAGAGATGCATTATACACTATTTTTATTTAAAATTATCATTTTTTAAAGTAGCCAGCATACAACTAAAAAGAAAAAAACGAGTGTATGAACAACAATGCTAACATCTACCTTCCCCATTGTTGTTCCGTGTGTGTGTGTGTGTGTGTGTGTGTGTGTTTTATTTATATATATATATATATATATATATATATATATATATCCCCTATCTGATTTCTGTTTCTTGCATCTGATGAAGTGGGTTGCAGCCCACGAAAGCTTATGCCTGCAGAAAATAAATTTTGTTAGTCTTTCAACTGCTACAGGACTCTCGTTGTTTTTGCTGTATACAGACTAACACAGCTACCCCTCTGGAACATTTTACAGCAGTCGTTTTCCATTTCCCAAAACCAACTTCCCTATCAAATTTTTCATGCTTAGAGTTTTCTGCACTGAAATAGGTCAATCTGATAAAGCTTTTGATTCAGTCATTGGCCATCTTTTTCTGTAAAGACAGCTGACTTTATAGTCCATGTGAATCAAATTGTAGGAGTGAGGTCTGCCTCAGTAACTGATTTATGTCCTAACACAGGATGTTTTATATAAGAAAATAAAAGTGAAGAAACAACATAGATGTTGACCCTGCCAAATACTTAAAAACACTCATAACTCTGCTCCCCTGAATGGTTTCACTGAAGGCAATAGGATTATTTTTGAACCAAGTTTTGCATGTGTTAAGTGCTTTGCAGCAGCAGGTCCATAGTGTATGATGGCTGCTGTTCCTTTTAGCCCACTATCCATAAACTTACATGGGGCTTGGGGACAGCTGTGTAGAAGTAAATTGTGGCTCTGTCCTATGCTTGGTTTCAACAAGTTTATGCATTCTGTTGGACATGGAGTTGCTATGTAATCATCTAAGACTACTGAGATAACTTTATGAAGACTGTATATGACCTGATCAGTGAGGTGATGTTATTGTATGAATGCACTGCTCCAGTTTAATAGGGGGCTGCTGAAAAACAAGAAGGAAAGCATCATAATGGATCTAGATAAGAACCTCCGAGTAATTACAGAACAATTCCCTATTTCCAGGCTCCAGCCCAAAGTGTTTTGCCAGGATAGGAGCCTAGCGCTCAAAAGACCATTCAACAATTAAAAAGCCACTCCTAAGGAGAGACAATTGTCAAGGGCTGTCCAGGTGGGACAGACTGACACAGAGAGAGGCTCTGCAGAGAGAGTCTGAGTCTCCCTTCACCAAATTCAGGGAATGGTAAGCCTCAGGGAGAGGCAAGGGTACGTATACATTGGTGTATTGTTTTGAGATCTGTTTTCTTCTAGATGGTTTGGTTCTAAATAAATAATACTTTGCTTAACAAAGGCTGTTTGGTTACTGTTTACCGCTTTCATTGCTCCCAGAGGGAACAGAACTGCAGGCACTGAAGACAAGCAGGCCTGCTTAGGTAATCACAGTTGATTGTAGGGGATTGCAGACCTGTATCCTTTCTGGGGGGGGAACACCTGATTCCACCCCAAGAGAGGTGGTGGCTTGAGGCCTGAGACCAGAGGGGGATGCTCTCCGAGACCAGGAGAGGTCAGAAGTGCAGCTAGCCTTGAAACCCTAACATGTTTCCCTGGTTGTGTTATGTAATCCTCTTACAGTGACTATGTTACAATGTCACTGCTCTTTCCATTTTAGTGATTGCTGAGGGTTTGCCTACATGGAGATACAGTGGATAGCAAACTGGGGTGTAAATCTATAGTGCAGTAGCTTGCTGCATGCTAACTGGCGGCAGGGCAGCCCTGCTACCACTCATTAAGTTCTGCGCTTTGACCTATTGCTGTTTGGAACTTTTAGGGTGAAATAGCAGAGTCCACATGGTGACTTAGTACACTGGTGATTTATACCCCAGCTTGCCATGCACTTAGGCTCTGAGTCAGGTCCAATCTCCCTCAGTGAGAGGCATCATAGAGCTTGAATTTGACTTCCAATTTTGACCTTCTCTAAACTTGCTATTTTGGAATGGTTTTCCCCATGCGAATCTCTTCTCTGACACTGGCTATTGACACTTGCACCTGATCTGTCTTTTTATTGTCAATATTCAGGAAGGGATGATGCACTAAGAATAATATGACTCTAGTTCTAGTTCTTTGCCCTTCAGAAAATGGTGTCTGTTTTTATCCTTGTTATGCTGTGACAATAGAAAGGATTGAGCATTACCATAGTCTAGAAAGACGAGATGAAGGATGTTCTTAAGGTTATAATGTAGGATTGGGACTCCGGAGAACTGGACTCAATTGCTGGTTCTGCCACAGATCTTTGTGTCACCTTGGGCAAGTCACTTAATCTCTTTATACCTCTGTCCACGTTCTATAAAGTGGGGATAATATAATTTCTTCCTCCCACCATTTGTCTTTATATATATAAATTAAAAAAAAAAGACTGCTCCTGCCCTGAAGAATATGGCCTTTACTATGTGAATTTACAGTATGCAGCACACCAGGTATCAATCTTTTGTTGGGGCCTCGAGGTGCTACTTCAGTACAAATATTAAATAATGAGGTAGTAATTGTTTGCTAATTAAAGTTTGGCAAAAATAATACTTGTGTGGAAACCTAGATAAGCAATTTTTTTTTGTCAGCATCACTTATACATTAATCATATTCGTGCCAATTAAACACAAAACTACATTAAAAGAATACTATTAAAGTTGCAAAGGCAGCAATCAAAAGTTAGGAAATGCCAGAAATAAGGTTTCAGTACAACCTTAATTGGGTCCTCTTGTGTGTATACATTATTGTACAATCTTAACTACACAGTCACATGCTATTTATTCCACAGGACCCCTGCCTCATTTAGTGCATAAAATGTATGATGCTCACTTAATGAGCAGCTATTCAGTAGTCTGATTTCACCCCTGTCCTCCCCCCATTTTTTATTTTGCGGCCCCAGGCCTACTTTCAGACTTTGCTCTGAAGACAGGAGTATTAATTTCCTCCTGAAGTTTTTTATGCACTGCCACCCTTAATTCCAGTATTTCCTAACTATTGAATGCTTAACTTTGCAACTTTAATAATGCTTTTTTTAATGCGTGTTTTTGTGTGATTTCCTAGCTTTTTAAAAAGCAAACTGAAAAAACAGAAATTCCGCCTTGTGGCATTATATTGACACCCCCATGGTTCTTTTTCAGGCTTGGAATCTTTAGAGCCACAGCATGCACCTCTGCCATTTGCACTTTGCAGTAAGTTGTCATATAGTATGTGAACCAGTGCTAGGTGGGATGACACACACACTTTACTAGTGGGTTTCACAGGTATAAAGTTGGGGGAATGGTGAGACTTAGGAGTCTTGGCTTCTATTCCAGGCTCTGGAGGGGAGTGTTCTGTAGTGGACACAGACTATTCTGCCCTGTCCTATTCTTGTCTCTTCCCCACACAATGAATCTTCATCCCACTCCCATTCTCCTCACTTAGCCAGTCTTACTCTCCACTTCTCAGGCTTGTTCATTTCAGTCTTAGTTGCCTTGACCAGCAAGTCCTAGTCTCATCCCTCCAGACTTCCCACGCTCTGTCTCCTTGCCCAGACAGCCCTCGTCTTCCATCTCTGCTCCTCCACTGATTTGTTTCTCTTCACCCTCCTGGTCTCCAGTCATCTTTCAACCTCCCCCAGCTCTTTGGCTTGGCAAAGAGTCTGAAACAGTCTCAATTCTTCTCCTGAACTTGGTTTATCATCAATCTGTCTTCTGTCTCCCTGCCCCACTGGTTCCTAGTCTCAGCCATTCCCAATCTCTCCCCTTGTTCTTCATCTGATGTGTGTCTCGCACCCTGGTTTCATTCCGAGTTTGTATGGTCCTTGTATGGTCAGCCCCAATCTTAGCTTTCCCACTCCCATTCCCTCCCCAAGCTCTTTGTCCTAAGCTATTTCTCCAGGCCAGGTTCTTGTCCCTTCTTGCCCCAGTCTGTCCAGGGGTGCTGGAACAACTTTTATTGCGGCGGGTGCTGAGAGCCATTGAACCAAACTGTAAACCCTGTATATGATGGAAACCACTTCAAGCCAGGGGGTGCAGTAGCACTTCCTCACGTCCCACCGTACCCTTAGTTCCAGCACCTCAGATCAGAGATACAATTATAGGGGAAAAGGCATATGATAAGTCTCCTACTGAATCAGGGCCTTAGTAAAGATCTTACAATCTGAGGCTTGATTCTCCACTCTAATACACTGTGTTTATGTTGCTGTAACATAAGTAGGGTATAAAAACTGGTTTAACAGTAGAGAAATCAGGGGCACAGTTTTTCTGTGCCCTTAAGAAATGGGAGCTATATCTGTATAACTGTTTAAAAAGAAACCAGTATAACCACAGTCATTTCATTCTCTTATTTGCTATTTTTAATACTGGCAGTTTATTTTAATTAGAAACAGAGCAGGTCAATCCTGCCCTAAGCATGAAAATAATGATGATAAATAACATCAACATTCAAAATCTGTTGCTGATGGAATTGCCTCTTCTGCTGCTGCTGCTGCTCTTGGCCATGCATTTGCTCAAGCAGCTTAAAATAATTGCCCATTTGGATTTGCATTCACGAACACAATTGGCCTATTTGCATGCACAAACCCAAGAACTTGTGCATGCAAATGTTGCAACATAAGAAATTCAGTGAATTGCGACTCTCCATTACTATGTCATTTGAGTTGGCTTTTAGGATAATCATTTTATTTCTATTTGCAGAGACTAAAACATCTTAATTTTTTTTTTTCAGGAAGAGGTGGAAAGTAAATAATATACTCATTGGTCACTTTTGTGTGACAGGCTGCAGAAGCCCTGTTGTTTTCCAGTAAGCAGCAAGTGATCTCACCAGTTATGTCTCACAGAGGTGTACATGCCAGAATAACAGGGCAGGACTGGGTTTATTACTTTAGATACCTGTTGATGGTTCATTAAGCTTAAATTTTTTCAGCTAACTTTTAAAATATCAATACACTCTAAGAAATGAAATCTAGGGAAAAGCCTCAGGTTGAACAAAATGGTGTGAGGAGGCAAAGGTAGTCAAGTATAGGGAATTTTTTCTTTCCCCCTCTTGAAGGATGTTGATTATTTAGGGTAAAATTCACTCCTGTCCAGAGGAACAATACGAGACCAGTACGCCACTGAAGTCTCACTTAAACCCTTGAGTTGCAGGTGTGTACTGTGCAAAAGTCTGTTACTAACAGAAAGTCTCCAACTTGCAAGTGCGGTCTGTGTGTTCTGATGTTGATTTGTGAGAGGCTGTGTTTATTCCATCCTCTTCACAGCACTGCATGCCTTTTCACTGTCCATGGCAGTCTCATTAAATTGATATGGAAATAGGTTCAATGTCCATTTTCCTTCGGTTTTCCTGAAAATACTGGAATCTAGTGTCAAGGAATTGATGTCTGAGAATATAAATGCCTGAATAGCACGGACAGGGTAGTTATCTTTGAGTGAACTGGTAAGTTTTCTGATGGGGGATTAAAGTAAAAATTGGAGAGTACTGTCCCCATCCTTCAGAAAATAAAGACCCAACAGTGATAAGTGGCACCTAAATTATTATGGGTGTTACATTTCTGTTTCTATTCATGTTGTCCAACTTTGCCCTTCCATGCTTGTCTCTTAGCCACCTTGTTGTTAAAGCTTTGGGACACATGGGAAAAACATTCACCGCTCTTACTAGGGGAAGAATCCAGGTATAGCGTCCCACCTCATTGATGACTGCTGTTTGTTTAATACCTCCCTTGTGTGCCTAATAGCCATAGGTGTGTTTCAGGTGAAGGAGGAAGGACTCTGGGGGCTAAGCAGCATAGATTTGGGTTTCTTTTGGATGATTGAAGTGATCAGTCTTTCAAAAACCAGAAGGGCATCAATTTAATCAACCATGTCTTTAGACAGATGGCTGGAGTCACATGACACGCAATACTTAGGGTTTTACTGTAATGCAGACTTGAAATATATTTCACAAAGGCAAAATCTACTAATGTGTAATGCCTCTCATCTTTTCTGTATGTTTTTTTACAAGGTACGCAGATCTCCCTTTTGCTATACATTTAATTTGCATCTTGATTTAAGGAGGAAGAACAGTAAATCTAATCTCAGGTCTCTAATTCAGTTGCCCCGATAGCCTCTTCCAACTAATACATTAAAAACCTTAAACTTATGCAATCTTTGAAAACGTTGGAAGACAAATTTAACTTTCAATAGCAGACACTTGAAATGAAGCTTTTGAGATTGTAAATGTCCAGAAGGCTGTAGTGCAGAGGAGAACCTGGTAAATGCGTTCCACATTCCCAAACATCTGCATGGAACTTCAGATAATGGGCCCAAGTGAGCCTTGAAAGACATTTGGGCTCATGCTGTTGGAACACTACTATCAATTGTTTGCTTTCCAAGTTTGACAAGTCCAAGTCTCCTAGCATCTGGCAGCACTTTGCTTTGCCTTATGAATTCTCATTATCTGTCACAACTGATCACCGGACAACTTAGAAAAAGCCTTGTATTAAAATAGGTTGTAATTAATTTTTAACCTCCCCTTTTAATGCTAGGCTTAACTGTTTCAGAAAAGCAGAATTACTTGCCAACTGAACAACACACAGTTCCCTCTGTATAAAGCTTCCATTATAAGGTCATTTTATGATGTTTGCTATAGAGCCTCCATTCTGTGGCTGTGCGCTTAAAATCATCTAAAACCTCTCCTTTTGTGACCTGTTAATGCCTTGTCTTTGCAAATCAGCTGTGGAATATTAAACGTAGAATGTATTCTCTAATGAAAGGGGATTGTCTGTTAGTTGCTTTAGTACAGAATATATGAAAAAACAATTTTTTCTGTTCTTTAAAAGATGCCAACAAACCTCTCAGGCATTCCTTTTGGAAAGGGAACATAAGGAGGAGATCTGTCTATTTTCTTGTTCGTTTTTATATTTTATTTTTTTTAACAAGGAGCATAGAACACAGGGAGAGAATAATTATCAGCCAGTGGGGAACAAAATGTTGGCATTTTTTTCTTTCATTCAGTTTTGCTTTGATCAGGCAACACCACTACATATACTGTACTTGCCAAACTATGCAAGGAATTTCTGTAAAGACAGAGTTGCTCTTAAATTATGTCCTATGGTTCCCTTACCATATTTTGACACTGTTTGATTTTAATTGCATTTAACAGTAATCTCTGCCTAGTCTGTGCATGGTGGTGGTTTATATCCCTGCTGTGCCCAGTGATATGTTTGGAATTATGTGAAGTAGAGTTGTTTCTTCTGTGTTTTGTTAACAAGTTCAATTCACTGTTGTTGTCTACCCCACCCCCTTCCCAATCCCTCTTTCAGTGCTAATTGCAAGTCATATAGACTCTTCTATGAGATCAATAGGGGTAAAGAGCAAATTTTATTTGATATTAGGACAGGGGATTTTCATATTTAGAAAGCTTTTTATCTGGCTTGTGATGTCATAAATGGCTGTCAGTGCCAGTCTTTCTGTTCAGTTATAGATTAGCAGTTTTTCTATCCTTGGCTCTGATGACTTCCTGTGGATTCCCCACCACACAGAAACACAAGCTGTGTCTCCTTCCTAGCTGCGCAGAGTACTGAAGTCCATATCTACTGCACATACAAACCCCTGCCTTTGCTTAGACAGATCAGATAATTGCACACTCAGACTTGCATTTGCTTAGGCATCTGGTCTAGTGGCATGCATGAACATAGCAATTTTTGCATGCCACTGCTGCCGTAGAGGGCTCTTTCAAAAAGATTTTCCTCTGTTGGTCATCGAATTGGCATTTTGGATAATCATTTTAATTCATGATTCGTCTCTTTCCTTTGCAATAAGATATGACGATTTAAATATTTTCACATACACATAACAGGCCAGATCGTTAACTGGTATATGGTGGCATAATTCCATTATCTGCTATCTTTCATTTCATTTTCAGTGGAGCTAGGCCAGTTTTACACCGTTTGAGCATTTGCCTGGCCTTTTTTTGATCCTGAATGCAAGTATGCTCTGTCCAGGTATAAATGAGATGAAGTAAAAACTGGATGAATGGGAGGGAGCGGTTATTTGTATTTTTTGCTAGGTGAGTGCTGGCTTTGGCTGAAGAATGCCATTTGGACTGGCTTGCCTCAGCTGCAGGGTGGGAACTAGAATCAAGAAGCTGACCCACCTTGCAATATGCAAGGCTGATAGTCGAGCCAAAGAGAACCACTGAGCTGATGTTGTATCTGGTGCCGCTTGGCTTCTAAACAAATAAATGGATAAGGATTCTACACACTTCTTAAATAGTCACTTTGGTGGTTAGCATTCCAGGGGCGAGGCAGTCTGTTAGCTTAACAAGTCCCCGACCAGTAAAGATGGAGTCCGGAGGCTTGTCCCCACTGTTTCATTAGGTTGCTGCTCTTCCCCTGCCACATGCCACCATCTTCGTTCACAAAAGCAGCTATGATTGCTGTAGTCATCTTGTGCTCTCTCCATCATACTATCATAGAATCATAGAATATTAGAGTTGGAAGGGACCTCAGGAGGTCATCTAGTCCAACCCCCTGCTCAAAGCAAGACTAACCTCAGCTATATCATCCCAGCCAGGGCTTTGTCAAGCCTCAGCTTAAAAACCTCTAAAGATGGAGATTGCACCACCTCTCTAGGTAACCCATTCCAGTGCTTCACCACCCTCCTAGTGAAAAACCTTTCCTAATGTCCAACCTAGACCTCCCGCCCTGCAACTTGAGACCGTTGCTCCTTGTTCTGTCATCTGCCACCACGGAGAACAGCCTAGTCCCATCCTCCCTGGAACCCCCTTTCAGGTAGTTAAAGGCTGCTATCAAATTCCCCCTCATTCTTCTCTTTTGCAGACTAAACAAGCCCAGTTCCCTCAGCCTCTCCTCATAAGTCCTGTGCTCCAGCCCCCTAATCATTTTTGTTGCCCTCCGCTGCACTCTCTCCAACTTGTCCACATCCTTTTTGTAGTGGGGGCCCCAAAACTGGACACTATACTAAATGCAGCCTCACCAGTGCCGAATAGAGAGGAATAATCACTACCCGTGACCTGCTGGCAATACCCCTCCTAATGCAGCCCAATATGCTATTAGCCTTCTTGACAACCAGGGCACGCTGCTGACTCATATCCAGGTTTTTATCCACTGTTACCCCCAGGTCCTTTTCTGCAGAGCTGCTGCCTAGCTCGTTGGTCCCCAGTCTATAGCTGTGCATGGGATTCCTCCTTCCTAGGTGGAGGACTCTGCACTTTTCTTTGTTGAACCTCATTAGATTTCTTTTGGCCCAATCCTCCAGTTTGTTTAGGTCACTCTGTATCCTATCCCTACCTTCCATGGTATCTACCACTCCCCCCAGCTTTGTGTCATCCGCAAACTTGCTGAGGGTGCAATCTACCCCATCCTCCAGATCATTAATGAAGCTGTTGAACAAAACCGGCCCCAGGACCGACCCCTGGGGCACTCCGCTTGTGACCGGTTGCCAGCTAGACATGGAGCCATTGATCACTACTTGTTGAGCCCTATACTCTAGCCAGTTCTCTATCCATTTTATAGTCCATTCATCCAACCCATACTACTTTAACTTGCTGATAAGAATACTGTGAGAGACAGTATCAAAAGCTTTGCTAAAGTCAAGGTATATCACATCCACCGCCTTCCCTACATCCACAGAGCCAGTCACCTCATCATAGAAAGCAATCAGGTTGGTCAGGCATGACTTTCCCTTGGTGAATCCGTGTTGACTGTTCCTGATCACCTTCCTCTCTTCCAAGTGCCTTAAAATGGATTCCTTAAGGACCTGCTCTATGATTTTTCCAGGGATTGAAGTGAGGCTGACCGGTCTGTAGTTCCCTGGATCCTCTTTCCTCCCTTTTTTGAAGATGGGCACTATATTTGCTTTTTTCCGGTCCTCAGGGACCTCCCCCTGTTGCCACGAGCTTTCAAAGATAATAGCCAATGGCTCTGAAATCACATCAGCCAACTCCCTCAGCACCCTCGGGTGCATTGCATCCCGCCCCATGGACTTGTGTATGTCTAATACTTCTAAATAGTCTTGGACCTGTTCCTTCAGCACTGCGGGATGTTCGCCTCCTTCCCATTCTGTGCCACTCAGTACAGTAGTCTGGGAGCTGATCTTGTCTATGAAGACAGAGGCAAAAAAGGCATTGAGTACCTCAGCTTTCTCCATATCCTCCGTCACTAGGTTGCCTCCCTCATTCTCTAAGGGGCCCACACTTTCCCTAATCTTCCTCTTGTTGGCAACATATCTGTAGAAACCCTTCTTGTTCCCCTTCATGTCCCTTGCTAGCTGCAACTCCAATTGTTCTTTGGCCTTCCTGATTTCATTCCTGCATGTTCGAGCAGTATTTTTATAATCCTCCCTAGTCATCTGACCAAGCTTGATGATGGGGTCCTATAAGTAGCGGAGTATCAAACACTTTTGTGAATGTATTTCTCCTCAGACCATGTCTGTAAGATAGGAAAATGTTGTTATCCCCATTTACAGACCAAGAACTGAAGCATAGAGATACCAAGGGATTTGTGCACAATTACACAGGAGCTCTGTCCTGGAGCAGGGATTTCAACTCAAATTTCCAAGTCCTAGCTAGTGCGTTTAACCACTGGACCATCCTTCCTTAGGACCTCAGAAGAGGCATTGACTGCAATATTTCTCCCTAAACAGCTGCTAGAAGTGCGAAAACCCAGTGCATACTGCATCTTTCCCAAGAAGCTAAGAGCTTTCACACGCCTCATATTATAGCACCTGGTCCAGACAACCCAAGCCATGATAATCTCTTACTCCTTCCTTATCCCAAGCCTTTCATATAATAGTTGGTTACATTATTTACTGTGATCTGACTTGATCCTTCCACTCCAGAAAACACAACTTTTCAGTGTGAATAGTTAAAAGAGCAGTGTTTTCTTCCTTTAACTACACATTTAGGTACCTTTTTTTATTAAAAGGAAAAAAAAAGTTCCCATGTAGCATCCTAGCATTCAGAAATATATGGGAGATGTTTTTCTCTGTATGAAAATTGTATTTTTAAAATAATCCAGTGATACTTTGTATCTTTCTTTACCTTTTAGAAATCCATTTTATTATAATTCTGATGGCTGTAAAATGCTATAATCTGGGAGCCTGGAAATGCCAGACTCTAATAAGAACCCTGAGCCACTCGAGACCACATGAGCAGCTTTCTAATAATAAAGAAAAATTTAATGCTGCAGCATCCGGTCTCCGTAATGTAGTCAATGATGAGGTGTGAATACAGAATATGGCAGTTTTCTGAGCTTACTGATCCATAAACAAGATTATTGCCTAACGGTCCTTCCGCTTTCTGTCATTATTACATGATGATGTTCGACCTTAAGTTAAAAATGACTCCATTTTAAAGTTTAACCACAGCAGATCTTTAGCAAGCAAGCTGCTACTTTTTAATCCATTTGAAAAAAGTTTAATACTCCATGTGTAAGTTACTTAAGGAGGGGGGGGAGGTAGAAATCTTTTGGGATCCCCACTCCCTCTATTTTAAAGACCTTCCTTCGTGCTAACCTTACCCCGGGGTAAGGAGAAGTAGACATGGCTCTTTACAGAGCCCATCAACACTTACTCTGTCAGCCAGGTGGAGATGGATGAAGAAGCCACATAACAAAGAACATTCACAGTGCTCCAGCCTCTCCTCTGCCAACTTAAGGAGCAAGGGACTGAGGTTGGTACGTGAATACTGGTTCCCCAGTGCTGCAGTGTCACTAAATCTTCACCAGTCTGGCCTTTTCTTATTGAATGAAAGGGACCTGACCTGGACTATCAGTGCAAATGTATCATGTTGCTTTGGAAGCTGAGGGCTATGAAAGGCTACAGATACTTTCAATCTTTTTCACTACTACTAGAACTGTCTCAGATACCATACTTTTTAAATCAAGATGGGACCATTATGATCATCCTCCATAAAACCTCACCCAATAACTTCTGTAATCAGACCATAACTCCCATTTGAGCTGTCGCATATAAAAAGACATCCACTCTCGATTTAAAGATTTCAAATGATGGAGAGTCCACCACATCCCTTGATAAGTTGTTCCAATGGTTAATTACCCTCATTAAAAATTTTGTATCTTATTTCTAGTATGAATTTGTCTAGCCTCAGTTTCCAATTATTGGATCCCATGCTTTTTTCTTCTAGATTAAAGAGCTGTCTACTATCAGCTTCCCGACATCTCTTCCCGACATAGGTACTTGTAGACAGTGATCAAGTAAACTCTGAATCTTCTCTTAGATAAACTAAATGGATTGAAATTCTTAAATCTCTCTCAATAAGGCATGGTTTCCAGACATCAAATTATTCTTGTATCGCTCTTTTTTTTTTTTTTTTTTTTTTTTTTTTTTGAACTCTTGCCAATTTGTCAACATCCTTTTGAAGTGTGGACCCAAGAAGTGCACACAATATTCCAATAATGGTCTCACCAATGCTGTATAAAGGGGTAATATCACTTCCCTATTCCTATTTGATATTTTCTTGCTTATGCATCTAAGAATCATGCATACAGCATTACATTAGGAATTTATGTTCAGCTGGTAATTTACCATGACACCAAAGTCCTTTTCACAGTCCTTGTGTTCCAGGATATTGTCTCCCATCCTGTAAGGCTGGTGTGACCTACATTCTTTCTTCCTTGATGTATGACTCTGCATTTTACAGAGTTAAAATGCATGCCATTCAGACAAGTCCACCTTAACAAGGGATCCAAGTAGGACTATATAACTGATCTGTCCCCCTCGTTATTTAACACTCCAATTTTTGTGTTATCTGCACATTTTACTAATAATGGTTTCATATTTTCTTCCTGATCATTAATGAAGATACTGCATAACATTAGGCTGAAAACAGACCCCTTCAGGACCTGACTAAAACTTTAGGAGGATGATGATTCCCCATTTACAATTACTTTTTTTGAGATCTATCAGTTAACCAGTGTTTAATCCACTTAATAGGGTCTAAATTAGTTTTTTAATAGGGCTATCTTTTTTTATCATAAGAATGTAGTTCTGGACCATATCACTACACAGTAAAATGCAATTACTTTTTACATTGCAGGTTTCCTACATGGTAAAGGTAAACACTTCACAGTAAAACAAAGTGAACATTTAAAGTCAAATTAGTTCCTAGATTGCAGACTCCCTTGCGGCAAGAATTGTCTTCCTATGTGCGCAAGTCCCAATCCTGATTAGAAATAATAGTAAAATATGGGGAAATTTGAGAAGGCAGAATCTAGTTCTCAAAGATGCTGTTTAGATAGAACACTATCCCTATTCTTATGAATGCTGTCATGAAGTCTTTAATGATCACAAGTATTCAGAGCCTTGATTTGATTTTTCATTTGAAAGACTGCACAGTCCCCAGCATAGTGCTTCCTAGCATCCTACTTGGCCCTCGTTCATTAAAACAGAGCCTGAGAAGATGGGGTGAAAAAGTCCTGCTAGATCATCTAGTCCATTTCCTTTCCAATATAGGATTGTTCCCTTCAGTACATTTTCATCAGCCTAGTTTTAAAAGCAACAACAGATGTGGCTTGGTAGCTTATATTTCACATTGTAATATATCTCATTATCAGGAAGTGCTGTCTCAGAGGAGAGAAGGTCCTATATTGAATCACCAACAGCAATAACTAGAATATCTAAGTGGTCCTTGGGAGTCTCCCATCCAAATATTGACTTAACCTTGCTTAGTTTGTGAGCTCTTACTGGATCATAGCATAAGGAAGTATGTCTGTGGTTTTAGTTACAGCTTTAATTAAGTTTTTTAGTGTATTTTGGGACATCCTGGGCCAGATCCTCAGCTGGCGTAACTCAATTGAGGCTGATTTACATCAGCTAAGGATCTGGCCCAATAAGCAGACTACTTTTGTCAGCAGCATAATCTTTCATATAACAGGTTTCACTTAAATTCATTTCATTTTATATTACCTCCTCATAAACCCCTTACAAATTTGAAGTGCAACTTGCAAAACTGAGAAGAGCAATTGTTCCATTACCAAACAACAAAGTGTACTTGTTTGTGGAAAGAATTATAAACCCAAGTATGATAAAGTGCAGTGAGAATCTCACAATAATTGCAGAAGTAGTACTTTTGCCTTGTAAATTGATATTTAATTTTACTGCTAATACCTTGTTTAAAAAGGTAGGGCAAGAAAACCCATTTGTTTGTCTTTAAGAGTTAATTTTAATCTGTGTGCTTTTTACAGTTGAGGTAGATATTCAGCACCGTAAGCCACAAAAACTTTGCCATCACCACCACTCAAAGTGGGGTATCATTGGTTCCTGCTTTTATTTTAATCTGGTTATATCATCAACTGTCAGTCCTGCTTGGGGCACGGAGCAGACTTTGGGGAAGGTGGTGATTCAGGTAAGTCCAGGGTTTTTAGTTTACTGTATAATCTACCTCCCCATAACTTACTGTTGAATAGGGTCAAAATTTTCAAAAGTCCAATGATTTGGAACGACTCGAGTTTTTTGTTTTAAGTTTTGTGTTCAACTTCACACACACAGTGCCTGATTTTCAGAGGTGCCGAGTGTCAGCAGCTCCCATTAAAGCTATTATAGAGTTGTGGGTGCTCAGCACCTCTGAAAACTAGGCCCTAGATCAGGGGTGTCAAACATCCGGCCCATGGGCCGGATACAGTCCACCAACCTTTTTGGTCCGGCCCCTGGCAGCAGTGCACACTGCTGCGATATTTCTCGGTGTTGTATTCTCTGGCGGCGTCGTGCGAAGCTGCCAGAGAGTACGATGCTACGCGATCTCGCGGCAGCATGCGCCACCACCAGAGAGCACGCCGCCGCCAGAGAGCACGCCGCCGCCAGAGAGCACGCCGCCATGAGATCTGTGTACTCTGGTGGCAGCGCGTGGAGTGTTGTGTGCACGAGACACAGCGCTCCAAAAGGTGGGAGAGTACTATAATTCTTATATCATTGATTCTTTTAATTGTAAAATAGTAGTAGTTGTAGAAGTGAATTTACTGCAGTTTTTATATCGCTGATATCTAGCAAATAAAATATAATACTACATAAAAATGGTTGTGCCTAGTATTTCGATTTATGGGATGTATGGCCCACTTGAAGTACACTTAATTCAAATCTGGCCTGCCATAGCAAATGAGTTTGACACCCCTGCCCTAGATATCTTAACTTGGGCACCTAAAAATTGAAGTGCCCCAAAATAGTGGATTCTTCTGAACTTTTGAGGCTCATTTTAATGCTCTTTGAGCAGGACTTACCTGATGATCATGATCCGGCTCTAGCAGAGTTCCACATTTACAGGGACACATCATCATGATGCATTGCAACAGAGCAGGGAGTAGACTCTCAGCTGGTGTGAATTTGTCATAGTTCCACTGAAGTCAGTGCAGCTGTGACCCCCCCAGGAGACAGTCACCTGCAAAATTAATGGAGAAAGGAAGGATAATACTTAGGTTTTAGTTATTCATGATCTGGAAACTCCCCCTTCCCATCCACCCTGCTTAGTCTGATTGGGGGCATTCAGCAGAGAGAGGCTGATATCAATGGAATTTTTTATTTCTTAACTTTTTAAATTGATTCTTTGATTTTTATATTGTTAAACATTGATGTAAAACTTGTTTTTCAGTGCGTTTGAGATGTATTCTCTTCATCAGCTCATGTGATGGGAGTTTGTGCGTGTACAAGAGAGATTTATACTGTCCAAATTATTAACTATTCAGAAAATAAGCTGCAGTGGTGACTTTTAAGAGCGTGTGCATCTCTTTCTGTCTCATTCTTTTATTTCGGGTGTGTGTACATAAACATGCTCTTGGTAAGAAAATCAAGCCATATGTAAAGCTTGAACCAGAATCTAGCAGTAAGTCTTCATGTGATAATTTCTCACATATTTTATTGTAAAAATAAATAGTTCAGTGACTGAGCATGGCAATTCTCTAATATTCTTGTTACCAATTAATTAAAGGCCAGACTGCATCTCATTTAAGAAGGGCTGAGTCTCTCAACAGAAGTTTTTTTACAGTTTGCCAGCAGGAAGAGTATTGTTTGAAGAATTTTTGCTTTTTTTGCCAAATCCCATGAGAATTTCAGCATCTCCAGTAACTTTTATGCTTTGCCTTCTGTCCCAGAGCCTTTATAGAAAGCAGCGAAGACCGGAATCTAAAATACCAGCAATTATATTATATAGCAGTTAAAAATGCAGTACCAGTTTCCCTGTTCAATGTATTTATTTAAGTTTTATCAATAGATTTCTCCAGTGAAGTAGAGGTATTTAAGGAGTCTAGGGCCAGATTCTACTGTCTCACACCAGTGCAAAAACAGCGTGAGACCAGAATAAGGCCTCTAACCTCTAAAATTCCAAGATTTTCCTCAACTATTTTGTGTTTTCAAGTCAAGAACTTACTTGCTTTTGCTCCCTTTTCTCTTCTAATCCTCAGAGGTATTTATTCACACAATGTCAAACCTTTCAGAGATTACAATTCTCCTTTTCATCAGAGTGCTGTGGGCTTGGCTTTGCTTTGCTTATTCATAGAATGCTTTTAATCCATTGCCTCAAAGACTTGATATTGGTGTGAAAGTGACTTGCTTTGTAGGTAGAGTATAGAAATTACAGTTGGAAAAGGCTATTGGATCATCATCTTCTTCCTCTCCCCCCGTGGAATGAAACAGCATGGTGAAGACAGACTTATATGAAGTCAACTAGGTTCTGTGCCTGGGCCCAGCATGAATTATAAGGATCTTGCTGTTTTGCTAACATCTTGCAGAATTTTTACAATATCTGGCAAAATGGTGTAGACCTTCACCATCCCTTTCACCTTTTGGGATGTGTAGGGAAGGTCCTCTTGATTCCTGCCAGAATTCTGCAAATCCTTTCACTCCTCGCTGCTCTGTACTCTGCCATTTTCGAGGTCCTGCACTGTGGCTATTGTTCTTTCAGCTGAGGGTATGTCTACACTGCAATTAAAAAGCCATGGCTGACCCATGCCAGCTGACTTGGGCTTGCAGGGCTTGGGCTTGCAGGGCTGTTTAATTGGGATGTTGACATTTGGGCTCGGGATATAATGGATATAACTGAGTTTAAAAAGAATAAGAATGTCCTCTCTAAATTTTAGTGCTTTGTCTTTTACTTTTTAGCCTTGCCACTTGATTTGTCTCAAAAGTTCACCTTGATAGGATATGCTTTTTGTGCTGATACTTAGCAGAAATTAAATTGGCAGCATATTTCTCTGTTTTCCTATTCCTAAACCCAATAAACAAAAGGATGTATATTTGTGAATGATATCCCCAATTTAAAGAAATGTTCTCAAAGGATTATAAGAAATTAATACATATAGACTGTATTACAAATAGCATTTTAAGAGCTCCATAGCTATTGCCTTCACTTTCCTACAATTTCGTGGGACTCCATGCTGCAGGTGGAAATAACTATGCTAGCATAAATGGAAGTACAAATGAAACACCACGCTAATGAGGTACAGCAATTAGTAACAGCTTTGTTTAGGGTGAGGCTAGTGGTATGCTTCTTAATTGCTTTGATGTGGTGCTAAAGTAGAAGTGCTGAAGGAGGCACAAAATTGGGAGATCTGGCTCCAAGTTCCCTGCTTTAAGGAGTTGACTGTCTAATCCTGAAAAACGTCACACAGCAGAAGCATTGTGTTGGTGGTTATAGCATGGAATGAGAGTTGGAACTTACTGGGTTTTGTTCCTAACTTGGCTACTGATTTTGGGTGAGTTTCTGAACCTCATTTTGTTCTTTTTTTTCCCCTTGTGTATAAAATTGGGATAAGTACTTGCCTATCTCTCATTGGTGTTTGAGGCTTGTGTCATGTTTTTGTAAAATGTTAAGATCCTTGGATGGAGGGCACTATAAAAGTGCACACTTTATTATTATTTTTTATAGTGATCCAATCTCCTAAGGCAAAGGCTTATGCCCCATAGAGTCTACAAAAATCAGAGCATAATAGATTTGACATAAAAGTATTTAATGGGGCAAGAGGTTGTTTTTTTTTCCCTCCTCAACAAAAAGTACTTTTCTGTGAAACCTGTAATCTGAGGCTCTAGATCCATAACCATATCACTTTAATAAAGGGGGTGTTTTCCCCTAGAGTTGAGAACCATCCAAATCACTATTGAAATCCTGAGAACCATCCTCATTTTAGCACGGCCTTTGCTCCCACCCAACCCCAGCTCTGGTAGCCTCACAGGTTATGTCAGCACTGTAGTTAGACACCCGGGTGTGAACATTTGGGCTCACACTGGAGCTCAGGTTCTAGGAGCCTGCGAGGTGGGAATGTCCCACAGCACAGGCTGCAGTACAAGCTGGAATGTCTGCACCACAGTTAAACAGCCCCTTAGCCTGAGCCTCGTGTGCTCATGTCGGCTGGCACAGGCCAGCCACGGGTTCTTAACTGCAGAGTAGACATGCCCACAGTATGGTTTTCAGTTTTATGGATGAGGGCTGGAAAGAAGTGTTCTCTGAAACTTGTCAACCCTGTTCCTGCGCTGGCCAGAAGTCATCCTCCTTAAGTAATCAAAGGCAGTCCCTCCACAGGGCTAGCATGATGCCTCTGAGAGGGGAAAAGATGCAAAAGTTGACCCCAGTATCACATGAGAGTACATGGCTGGACATCTAGACTAGCCCCTTTATCTTTTTTTCTCACAAATATGTTACTGTTTTGTAAACAGTCCTTCCAATCAAAGATTCCACCACTATGGTGAGTATATAATCAATTGTTGTACCAAAATTAGAAAACACCAGTTTTGTGATTTAAAAAACAAACAAACCTGGATTTGCAAAAAGGGTTGAATTGCACAGCTGGTGAGCGATTGGAATGTCCTGAAATTTCAAAAAACAGAGGCTGCTTCAATTCCACAGTCGACAAATAACCTTGATAGTGTGAGAGTGCCGGACGACACAGCAATGTCACTACAGTAGGGGGAAAAAGTCAATAGTTATCTATTGGTGCAAGGTACTGCAATATTAATCATCTTACAAATTTTGTGCAAATTAATGTACAGACAAATAGATTTTGAAGAAATGCTGTCTGTTGTGGTGGTTCAAATTTTTTTTTCCCAAAAACTTTTCATTTATCTAGTTAAGTTTTTGTTCACTACCTGAGTCTTTTTGACTTGAATCAATTTTTAGGTGCAGAGCTGCTGCCTACGAAATACATTGATGCAAGAAAGCAAAAACATTAGAGGTCAGATCCTCAACTGTTGTCAGTTAGCATAGGTCCATTGACACTAATTAGGGCTCTGCTCCCAGATGCCTATATATTTGCTGCAAAAAACTGGCTGTGAAGCAGCAGAGAGATTCCTGTGTCCATGACTCATCTAGTGAAAGTTTTTGAAGATGTGGGAAAGCATTATATTTCAGTTAAATAAAATGTACATTTATGTTGGTAAAGGTTCACACTACCAAACCAAATCACTAGCAAAGTATTTTGAGGAAATTTGCATCATAGATTCTCCCTCCCCACTCCCATCATTGATGCCACTGTGAAATTATTCTGTGTTGGGCAGATAGATATCTTACTATGAATTTATTGATAGAGTGGATGAAATCTGTCCGGAGGCCAGGTTGTTGACATCCCTGCTGCAACATCTGATGATGGTGTGAGTCCACAGAGATCCATCCGATGATTAGCTTTTGCTGCTTGGTTATACGTTAAGGGATACTGAGAAATGCCTATCTCAAAATTTTTGTCTTTGTTCAGTGTTGATTATACAGAAATGAGTGTCCTAATGAAATTCCATAGCTGGGACCTCTCTTCCCATGCTTAGGTTGCTCAGTATAGCAATGCCTCATGAGCAGTATCTTTTTTTAATTCAACATCATCGCAATTTTTGTTATTTGGGCTCCTGCTAGTGTAGATGATTGATGCATGGCTTCATTTGAGTGAGGCACATGGGCAGTCACAAAGTAGGGGCAAAAGCTGCTGCTGCTGCCAGGCTGCTAATCTTCTTCTTGCACAGATCACCAGGCAGTGGTTGGAGGCTTAGTTCTGCCCCCCTTCAGTGTGCCAACTAGCACATGAGATCTGTCCAACAGGGAAGTAATCGGTGTCAACTGGAGAACTCTAGTGTAGGTTACTTCCCTCTGATCCCAGAACAAGGGGGAAAAGGGACTAGACTGTATGGTTCAGAGTTGTGGTCTGCTTCTTGCTCTGCTTCCGAGTCAGCGCAGCTATGTGCTGCCCTTCACTGGGGCTGGATTGTAAGGTTACAATCCAGCCCTAGATGGTGAAATAGAAATTTATTTTTTCTTTTTTAGCCAAGCTGCTGAAACTCCTCATCTCCCTCAGAGGAATCAGGGCAGAGCCAGAGCTGAGACAAATGAAACCAAGCATAATTATATCCCAAGACCACAGAATTTAAGAACATGAGAATGGCCATACTGGGTCAGAGCAGTGGTCCATCTAGCCCAGTAGCCAGTCTTCTGCAATGGCCAATGTCAGATGCTTCAGTGGGAATGAATAGAACTGGGCAATTATCAAAAGAAATTATCCAAAAAAAAAAAAAAGGCGACCCATCCCCTGTTGTCCAGTCCCAGTATCTGGCCATCAGAAGCTTAGGAACACCCAAAGATTGGTGTTTCATCCCCGTCTGTCTTCACCATTGATGGATCTATCCTCTATCAACTTATCTAATGCTTTTTTGAATGCAGTTATAGTTTTGGCATTCAAAGCATTACCTGACAATGACTTCCACAGATTGACTATGCATTGCATGAAGAAGTACTGCCTTTATTTGTTCTAAACCTGCTGCTTATTAATTCCAATGGGTGACCCCTGGTTCTTTTGTTATGTGAAGAGGTAAATAACACTTCCTTATTCACTTTCCCTGTATCACTCATGATTTTATAGACCTCTGTCATATCCTCCCTTAGTTGTCTCTTTTTCAGGCTGAATAGTCCCAGTCTTTTTAATCTCTCCTCATATGAAAGCTGTTCCATACCCTTAGTTGTTTTTGTTGCCCTTCTCTGTAAGTTTCCCATTTCTATTATTTTTTGATAGGGTAACCAGAACTGCACGCAGTTTTCAAGGTGTGGGCACAAAATGGATTTATATAGTGACATTATGACAGTTACTGTCTTATCTATTCCTTTCCTAATGGTTCCTAACATTCTTTTAGCATTTTTAACTGCTCCTGCACATTGAGTGGGTGTTTTCAAAGAACTATCCACAATGACTCCAAGATTTCTAGCTGTTACCACTCAAAATGTATATCCCCATCGCTTTGTATGTATATTTGGGATTGTTTTCCAGTGTGCATTACTTTGCATTTATCAACATTGAATTTCATTTGCCATTTTGTTGCCCAGTCACCCAGTTCTGTGAGATCCCTTTGTAACTCTTTACAGTCTGCTTTGGTCTTAGCTTTCTTGAGTAAATTTGTATCATCTGCAAACTCTGTCACCTCATGGTTTACCTCTTTTTCCAGATCATTTACGAATACGTTGAACAACACTGGTTCCAGTACAGATCCTTGGGGGACACCACTATTTACCTCTCTCCATTCTGAATATTGACCATTTATTCCTCCCTTTGTTTTCTCTTTTAACGAGTTGCTGATCCATGAGAGGACCTTCTCTCTTATCCCATGACTGCTTAGTTTGCTTAAGAGCCTTTGGTGAAGAACCTTGTCAAAGGCTTTCTGAAAATTCAACTACGGTATATCCCATGGATCATCCTTGTCCACATGCTTGTTGACCCCCTCAAAGAATTCTAGTAGCTTCGAGAAGCATGATTTCCCTTTTTACAAAAGCCGGACTGTTCCCTAACTTATTGGGTTCATCTACGTGTCTGATAATTCTGTTTGTTACTATTGTTCCAACCAATTTGCCTGATACTGGTACCAGCCTATAATTGCCAGGATCGCCTCTGGAGTCTTTATTAAAAATTGTCATCCCATTAGCTATCCTCCAGTCATCTGGTACAGAAGCTGATTTAATTGGTAGGTTACATAACACACTTCCCAAACCCTCTAAAGACCTGATTCAGGAAAGCACTTCAGTATATGAGAATGAGAATACTTCCCTGAATTGGGACCTAAATGAGCAAATTATGCCTTCAGTGTCCAAGTTACATGACTCCTAAAATAGACTTTGTATTCATATATTTTAATTAGTGCTTAATTACGGATGCAATAAAATACCATCTCCAAAGATAATGTGTTTGGGAATAAACTGGGATTTCTACTTCATACATTGCAGGCATTAATGGCTAGACCTTCAGGATTCCTCCGCCACCCCCACTGTGTGGGTAGTGCTGGTAAGAAAACCAAAGCATTTTAAAGGGCTGCAAGAGCCTCCAACTGCTACAGTTCTCTCTTAATTGCTTCCCTCCAAGCTTGTAAAACTGGTTCTCTCCAGTTTTCTTCCAGCCTCTTTCATTGCAGATTGAAAAAATAAAGGTCTCCCAGGGCTGTATGCTTCCCAACTCCCAGAGATGGATTGGATCAGTTTGCCTCAGAATGTTTCAAAGCCTCCATCCTAATGCTGGAGACACTAACTCTGCATGCTGTCAGAGAACTGTTTTTAAAGGGCTATCAAGAAATGGAGACTTCTGGATCTGATCAGGTTATTAAAATAAGATCACTAGAGGTGGAAAAGTTGTGGATTACTAGACTATGAGAGGTGCCATTCAATTTGGCAGATTCTTTTTATCTGGTGGCTCGTTAAAGGTTTTAAGCTTGTGTAGAGGATTTGCAGTTAGTTAATATTCCCTGAGGCATGTTCACCATCGTTTTTCTTTTGGCATCTGGCAACAATTCAAAGAACACTTTGAGTCTGTGGGCTTTCTGTGGACTTTGTTAAAGGTGCTTCAACCGTGCCCTTTCCATTCTATCTCTGGATTATCCATTTAAAAACAAATTCAAGAGAAGTAAGATTTGAGAATGCCAGAGGGCTGTAGACTTGCTCAGTAAATTGCCCTGCACAAGCTTGGTTTCTCTGTAGGAAACTTCTGTCTGAGCAGCAGCCACTTAGGTGGGTTTTCACTCTACCTACTATTTCACTGTTTTTTGGAAAGTAGCGTTTGTTAGCCCCGGCACTGAGGACACTTTATCAGCAAGCTGTGTAACTTTCTTTTAGAAGCTGCCGGAACTGAACAAGAGCAGCTTCTAAAACTGTTTAATTTAGTAACTGTCTTTACCATAAAAACCTCCGGAGGAGGTGGACTGCCTAGACATAACAGAAATTGCCATTGTTTTTTTAAGTCATTCCTCATTTAAAGCAACAGGGGTTAATAATTTAAAATTGATTGAAACCCCAGTTTATATATATATATATATATATGAAGGTGTATGGTGGTCCTTTTCTAAAATGGAAGTTGCCATTCTTTAACGAGTGAGATTTGCTGTAAGTGGTACAGGACTCTACTACATTGTCTGATTGTGGTGTCCAGACCCACCATTGTATGTACGGTCCACTACCTTGCATACCATTGCCTTCCAAAAGTTCCAGCTGGTATTGCTGTTGCTTCTACCAAAGTTTGGACATTATCTGAAATGCTGGCATTTTCTGGTGAGTATGCAGTAATCACCGCTTTTACTGATGTGTCATTTTTGGTGATCATGCTTGTTGGACTACTAAATAGAGAGGGAAATTTTTCTTAATTTGTACATTTTAAAAAACATTTTTCATTCCACAAGTTTTGAAGGGAAAATTATTTTTGTTTTTGTTGAAAAATTTTCCTCTACCCACTCACACCCCCTTTTTCTATTTTGCCACTGAAAAAACAAAAACAAAAAACCAAGAACCAAATGTTTTGTGGATTTGTTGGAACCAAACTCAGAACATTGTGAATTTTTTTTCATTTTTCCAAAAACATTTCTGATCTTGAAGAAAGACCTTTTTGTATAAACAAATGTTATTTTGAAAAATGTTGACCAAGTTGGTAAACAAGCAGCCCATATTAACAATTACTTGTTGAATTATGTTTTGAAATGTCTCTACTTTCTCCCCAAAGCTCAGGTTGCTATAATTTATTTTTGTTTGGCTCGTGCGTATATTGGATCCTTTTTTGTTTAATTGCATTTAAACTGCTATAGGATATATAACTGGCACTTGGACTACGCAAGGCTTTATTTTTTCCAGGATTTTAATGGAATAGCAACTCAGATCACTACTTTGCAGTTGTAACACTTCATCAATAACTCCACAGCTGTCTGTTTCCAGTCCTAGTTGGACGTGTAACCTACTGTGGTTGACCTTTGTTATTCAGCCTGCAAGGGCCCATAAAATTGCAGCTCTTTGATTATGAAGAAAGCTGCTCACAAACTGCATGAAAGGATATGCACAAATGCACTTTGTAGTTAACAAGTTATTGCCAGCCCATTTATTTAATACTAGCATCAAAAATGGCTAAGTACAAATATTTAAATCATTGATCTATTTATTTTTTTTAAATGGGTCTGTCTTTTATGTAAAATTTAGTAGGAATTTGTGCAATGCATTTGGATCTCACTTTTTAGCCTGTTATACAGTGGGCACAATGTAGAACCCTGTTTCCAGGGATGCCTTTACAACTAAATGTAATAGCAACAAGTGCAATTTTTTTTAAATGACTGAATTGAATTGCTATGAAACTGAGGGACAAATAGTAGTGGCTGGAGTAGAGTTATGAGGACAAGCATTCTACAAATGTCATTCACCTATTTCTGCCAATCTGCCTCAAACCAGATTGGCAACATTCTTTCTAATGCTTGGTCTCTGCAAAAGAGAGCCTGCCAGTTATGCAAAGTTGCTTGCTTATGTGGAAGAATGTTTGCTAAGATGAGTCCAAGCTCCTCTATCTGTGATCTTCCTGTAAACGGTTTGGTGTCTTCACAGGATCCCCAACAGCAGGGGTAGTCAATTATTTTTTGTAAAGATCCAAATTTCTTCATCAAGGTATAGTCAGACTCCAGAGAAACATTTTTCACACCGCAATCACAATAATGAAAATAAGAAGTAAATAAAAAGATTTCGGGGTCCGTTCAAAAGCGTCTGGCAGTCTGGATTTGGCCCATGGCCAGCTTATTGACTACCCCAAACTGTTACTAAAACCCCAAACCAGAAAATCATCTTTACAATTTGTATGACTTCAAAATTGTG
Source organism: Emydura macquarii macquarii (assembly GCF_026122565.2). Classification (NCBI taxonomy): domain Eukaryota; kingdom Metazoa; phylum Chordata; order Testudines; family Chelidae; genus Emydura; species Emydura macquarii. The sequence continues at coordinate 8,194,601 of NW_027133667.1, forward strand.
TGATAAGGTTTTGTGGGGCTAGCCGTGCAGGCTCCATCACGTGTGTCGTGCTTTTAAATGTCAGAATTCAAATCCAGATGTGCTGAGGTGAAAGACTACCTTGACGAGCCACTGGCTTTCCTCCCTGTTGTCTAGGCCAAGAATCAATCTGAGATCATGAACAATAACTTTTTTAATCACATGTCTGTTCAATAATATGTAGATTCAAAATGACTTAAAGGAACATTTCAAAAAGATCTTATTCTCAGACAATATTGGAGCATTTGTGGCTTTGCTTCTCTGACTGTAGATGAGACTGAATTGCGGTCAAAACAGTATAATGTATAATTATTTTGAGGGTTTTTTAATTTAACCAAGTCTTTTAATTATTCTCTTATTCTCTGTTGTCTTCACTATCTATTTAGGTGACTATATGAGAGAATGGCTATATAAATAAAATCCTCTGAAGCGAGCTTCTCTAATCTTTTACCCGTCATTGCCGTTTCTAATTTGTAACGTTAAAAGTTACCTTATCATAATGAAACTGTGATGGAAGAACTGGTGCACTTTTAAATCCGAGAACTTGGGGATCAGTGGTTGGAAATGTATTGTTTGGTTCTTTATGCCAAAGGTAACAGCACAAGTAGAACTGACTTAAAGTGCTGCTGGTAAAAAGCCAGTTTTTGGATTGTTGTTTTTTCCAGCCCAGTTGTTACTGTGTCTCAGTGTCACATTGGTGCAGGGCTGTATTTTATTGTAAGTATAGAAAAGCTGCAATGAAAAGATATGATCTCTTGACCAAGAAAGAATAATTAACGCTTCCCAGATTGCTAACCGAGTTGTCTGTCATTTCAAAGAGAATAAGACATGATTGAGACTCTGTTAAAAATATCACGGTATTTCCAAACAAGGAAAGAGGAAACTTGTTGCCATTTATTTTTGTATTTAGATATTGCTGTGGAGTATCCACAGGCTGCTTCATTTAACCTGAGCAGAAGCAAGGGATCTAGGAGCACATTAGATCAGAATGTCAGATTAGGATATTTCCGGAGAGGAAGTAACTTTTCCTGATGGGTTTAACATTATTGGCATTCATGTAACTGCTTTTGAATTGACTTATAAGTGGGTATTATTTTGATAAAGGAAATGCTTGTGGAAAACAGGCAGGGCCTCCATTTTAAACAATACAAGTGAATGTGGGGGCCAACTACTGCTGTGTGTTGGTCATGTTTTGCAGTCATGTCTGGAGCCAAACAATGTGATTTCACTCTCCACCCCCTCAATGTAAATCTGATGACATCCTTTGAATAAAGGAATAGGGTATATTTTATTTGACTTAAACATTGTTCAGGAGAATTTACACAAACTTTTCTGCTTTTCTCATTGGATTGTTCTTTGTTTTGGTTTTTTTTTTTTAAATAAAAAAATGATTATTACTATTTTATCAACTCTGAGTAGGCACGGCTATGGCAGCAGCTGGAGCATTGTGTCCCGTTCTGGGCACACTTCTGGAAAGATGTGGACAAATGGGAGAAAGTCCAGACAGGAGAGCAACAAAAATTATTAAAGGCCTAGAAAACATGAGCTATGAGGAAAGATTGGAAAAAAAAACTGGATTTGTATAGCCTGGAGAAGAGATGATGGGGGGTGGGGGGCAGGGACCTTGCTGTCTTCAAGTACAAAAAAGGTAGTTATAAAAGAGGAGGGTGATAAATTGTTCTCCTTAACCACCGAGGACAGGAAAAGAAGTAATGGGTTTAAATTGCAGCAAGGGGGATTTAAGTTAGACATTAGGAAAAACTTCCTAACTGTCAGGGTTGTTAAGCACTGAAACAAATTACCTAGGGAGGTTGTGGAATCTCCTTCATTGGAGGCTTTTAAGAACAGGTTAGACAAAACACCTGCCAGGAATGGCCTAGGTGATATTTAGTCCTACCTCAGTGCAGGGGACTGAACTAGCTGACCTGTCTAGATCCCTTCCTGTCTTACATTTCTATGAAAATGCGCTGGCTGCTGTACAGATGTATTTGTTCAGTGCCTAGCACAGTGGGGTCTCATTCTTGGTTGGGACCTATGGCTGCTACTGTAAAACAAATAGCAAAAATAATAATATATAATATAGAAAGACATAGTCCTGCCCTGCAGAGCTTGCCATCTACAAAGAAAAAGGAGAGAAGGGGATGCAATAGACAAATTAATGCACAGCTCCTCCTCTACCTAACTGTTGCTTGTTGTTTTGTTTATGGCCACTATTTTTATTTTTTCTTGTTTTCAATCCCTGCCTGGTTTTTTTTGGTTTTGTTTTGTTTTTTTAAATTATGCCTGTTACCAACTTTGAATTGTTAAGTAAATTTTAACTCTTGCCTATTAAACTTTGTGAATTTCACTTCACACCCACGCCCCTCCCTCTCACTGTCTGCCCAGGAAGCCCAGTCTACCTACTGCCCTGTGATAACTGCTCCTATCTCCACCCTGCCCAGCCAAACAAGCGATTCAGACTCAGGCTTGGTCTATAGTATAGCGTTAGGTTGACCTAAAGCAGTTTGATCTAATTATACTGCAGCCTCGCTTCCACTGATGTAAGTACCGTGCTACATCGACATCATAACTCCACCTCCACAAGAGGCATACGGCTTGTGTCAGTGTAGTTAGGGCGACGCAGTGTCCCTGTACGCACTCTGGGTTACTTACATTGGCTGTTCTTGTCAATTTCATGGTTCCCTAAGTAAGCCGGATGGCTGGAGGGCTCTGACTCTAGCCTGGCTGCCCCTAGGCTCCCTGCTGGACTGCTGCCCAGGCTTCCTGCTTCAAGCTGGGCTGCATCCTGGGCTCCAGGCTCCCTGTTCCCCACAGCGAGCCCCCGTCCTGTACCACTGTTCTAAGGCTCCCTGCTCCCCACCAGGAGTACTGCAGCCGCCCAGCAGGGAGTGGGGAGCTGAGAACCTGGGGGGAAGGGGCAGCCATGCTTCTGGGGGGGAATGGAGAGCCAAGAGCTGAGAGCGAGGGCAGCCGGGAGCCTTGGGGCAGCCCCCTGCGGGGAGACGGGAGCGGCGTGCAGAGCTGAGAGCTGGTGGCAGTTCTCCGGATGAGAATGTGCACCACCGACAGAAGAAGGACATGAAAAGCTGCAGTAATTTCTGCGGTGGCTTTAGGTCAATCTAACATAGGTAGACTTAAGTTTTTAGTGTAGACATGCCCTCAGTGGAGGGGCAGTGGGCTGAATTTATCTCTGTGCCAGAGCTGAACTTCCTGCAATGTTCAGGAAGTTCAGTGGGTGGACGGGGATATGCACAGTTTGCACATCAGGATTAATGCACACCGACAGAAAGGACTTTTATGGGGGAAGCTGTAGAATAACCACTGTGGTTAGACATTTTAAAAATAGCCTCTCCGCTCATGAATTGCTAGTGTAGTAAGAGTATATTTCCTGGTCACGCACAGCGCTATCATTATTGTGAAAGGAAATTGAGGTAGGTGCCACTGAGAGGCAACTATCCAACTAAATATTTACAAACAAGATAAATAGTACTACAGATGTCTGGGCTTGCAGCATCGTTTTCTGTTTTCATAAAGTACTTTTATGTCACGAAGTATAGTGACTGAATCAAACCATTGGACCGTGTTCTGCCCTATTTTATGCACAGGCAACCCCAAGTGCTTAAAAGCAAGTAGTCGGTATTTGGTAAATAAAAAGTGATTTTTGGTATTTTTTTCCTATCTCTATCTCAAGCCCAAATATGCAAAGCTTTTTAAAAAATGTATATAGAGAAACTTCAGATTGTTTCAGTGTAGAGGGAAGGGAAAAATCCCCTCAATAGTCTGAGATGGCATAATAAAGCTACCAAAATCAGAGGCTGTGAAAGCTTCAGTGTGTTTAGAATTGGCCCCCGTGCACAGTATAAGAGAGGAAAGATATACTGGTATAAACAGGAAATAATACCTTAAACCTCTGTTAGCACTGAACCATCCAGGATATAAATTGAGTGCCACAAAAGAATGGGATATATTTCAACAGCCTGATTATTCCTATGGACAAATACACGGTGCTGCGTGGGCAGCATGTCTCTTGCATGCAGAACCATTTTTGGTAGGGATTGCGAGAACAGTAACCTATTCCATCAATACGCATGTCCAACGAAGGAAGGATTCTCACAATCTAATCCATGGGTAGGAGAAGGGAGTGTGTGTGTGCACGCACACATCACGAACTGCTAGAAATAGCAGGAGGCAGATGAGGCCATGCAGATCTCTGTCCTACTAAACATAGGGAGTCTCCTCAGAAAAAAGAATTGCCAGCTTCCTCGGAGGTTGAGCGTACTATTTGCTGACACCAGCAGAGGGACTTGTGGGACTCCTGAGTTCCTCCAGGTTCTGGAAGGAATTGGGCATTAGTGGGTATAGAGTAGACCCTTCTTCCCCTATCTCTGTCCCACTCTGTTCCTGTTTTTGTACTCCTATCCCACCCCACCCTCTCTGGCTTCTCCCCTCTGTTCCTCTCCTACACCGAACTCCCTGGACTCTGCTTTCTGCCCATCCCTCCAGCTCCTGCTCCTAAACAACCCACTCCATCACTTGGATACTACCCCTTCTGCTCCTCCCCCTTCTCTCCCCAGTAATTTCTCAGCTCTCTGTGCTCCAGTCTGGTAACTTCCTCCATCTCCATGCTGCCTGGGTGCCGGCAGGGGAACATTGAGAGCATGGGAGACCATCCCCCTGCTCCCCGTTTCTGTGCCTAGCACCACAGTGGCCCTGGGTAGCAAGAAGCAGAAATTGCAGTGAAAGTTCTGCTCAGCCCCCCAGACCCTTGCGGAGCATGCTCACTGCACATGGAATCTTTGGAGGATTTAGCGGCCACACTCTTAAGTCTCTACTGAGCACGTGTGAACTGAGATTTTTGTCAGAGGCTTATAACTTGACCAAATGTATGTGAATTTTCTTGGAAACTGCAAAAGGCACATCCCTAAGACCAGGGCAACTCCCTTGCCAAATTTCAAGTCTCTTCTCCAAAAACTGGACGTACTGGAGAGTGTCTCAGCCAACAAGGGCTAAGAATATTTTTCAGCATGGGCAACACGATGTATTTCTCCCTAATCTATTCTTGGAAATGGCTGCACAGTTTTAGCTGAAATTTAAAAAAAAAATCAAACAAAAATTCAGCTGGAGACAGACATCCGACATGGAAAATTTCAACCCAAATGATTAAAGTTTGGCAAAGTTATAAGCAACTGAAAACAAGGATTTATTATGGAAAGTCAGACAGCCTTAACTATAGGCATCCCTACCTGCGCCACCTATAATACACACATTTAAAATGCTTTAAGAGCCCTTAATTGTCCTGTGACAAGGGATCACCAGTCCATAATGGATGCTAGTAGATTTCCTCTCTGGGGTGGAGTGTGTGTGTCTGTGTGTGTGGGGGGGGGGGGGGGAGATAAAGGCAGGGCAATGTTAATTTGCAGTCACTCTGCTTGGTTTCCTCAGATCTCGTAGAAGTCAGGCATGCTTAGATAGAGGTTTATTTTTCCTCTAAATCCTGTTTCTTGTCTACTCATCATGTCTATGAAATGTCTGGTATGAAGGGAACTTCTTAGTCATCCTCTGCATATCTCCGGCCTGTATCTCTTTCTATCTTTTCCCCCTTTCACATTTTCTTCCCTAACCCTTCTTCCACACATGCCCTGAGGGCCTTTGCAAGAAATGGAGTTTATACAAAATAACATAGAATGGCCATCATGCGGGGGTGGAAAGTCTCTGTGTTGCATGTGGCAATGCAGTTATGTGTTCAGACCTCATTAGAGAGCTGTTTTGGATGTCTATTTGCTGTTAGCTGTTAACACAGGTTCAAAGTTGAGCTTAATGGGAGTAGCTGGAGGGGAGTGAGTCTGTATAGTGCTGAAGAGCAGTCTATTGGTAGGAGGGTATTTCCAGGTAAGTTAGGCACTAGTGGCTTGATTTGCAGAGGTTCTGAGAACCCGCAAATCTCTCAGATGCTATTGGGAATTAGAGGTGCTCAGTATCTTTGTATATCAGGACACATTTCGTTTTCATGTTTGTTTGTTTTGTTTGTTTGTTTTTAAATCCTGCAAATAAGCCTCCCAAAAAATCTAATATTAAATACAAATGTTTTCAAAAATTAGAAAAAAATCAATGATAAGTTTTCCAACATAAAAGGTTCTCTTTCAGCATTTACATCCCAAAGATTGCATTAGTGAATGAGAGTCTGCAGCAGAAGTAACATTTTCTGTTTAGCTGACAAGTTTCATTTTGCAAGCTGGGGTAAGATGCAGTCCTGATTTTCAGAAAGTGCTAAGCACCCATCCTCTGAAAATCAGGGCTTTTTAAAGGGTCCCACAATGAGGATCCAAGAACTGAGGCACTCAGAATCATTAGTAACTTCTGAAAATTGAGGTCTACTTGTTAGTTAGACAGCTGAGTAAAATAATTGTGAATTTTTAAAAGCTGACCATGTCCCTTTAAATCGCCAACAATGACTTTTCTGTGTATCTGCCTGTGTGTGGGGGGGGGGGGGCGGTGATGGCTAGGGTTTAACAGTCTCCAGAGAGGTGAGGAGGAGGTATACACATATGTGCTGCAAGGAATGTCAATCCTAAAGAGGAAAGCAGGGGGCCTATTCACCCCCCTCCCTTACCCTCCCCCCCCACACACTAAATTTGTAGCTGTGATTGATATTTTATTTCCCAGCACTGACAGGTATTTTAAGTGAGTTGAAAACCCTCAGGCGTCTGGAATATATTTGTTTATTTTTCAGTTGCACTCTGTGTCTGTGTTTGGTTCTTGTTTTCTCACTGGAGTGTCATTTACTGCCTATTCCATAATGGCTCTCTTCATAAAGGGAAAAATAAGCCAGGCTAGGGTGCAAAGATACTTCCTGAATACAAAATACAGTTGGCTGAGTAGATTGATGAAGATGTGAGTAGGTAGAAAATCAGACAATGTTTTTTACTGAAGGAATATTGACCATCCCCTCAAGAATACTCTGCATTTTGAAAGGATTTGTCACTGGCCATAAACTTCCCGTCCATTTCCTAATAATGCTCTTATTTTGCTCTTTAGTATGTGGGTTTTCATAGTGTTGTAGATTGTTTTGCCTCCCCCGCAAGTGGGTTGGAGGTGGGTTTGGTTTGACAGAGAGGATGTGGGAATGGAAATGGAAACTGTGTTCTTTGGGGGATGGAGCCGCCTCTCTACAGCTCTAGAAGAATAAGGCACTAAAGGGGTGTGTGTGTGTGTGGGGGGGGGGTGGCAATGTGTTCTCACCTCATTCCTTCTGAGGCCCCTGATGTTACGGTACTTATTTAACTGTTGTATTTCTGCAGTGTCCAAGATGCCTTGGTGTGTGGAAGGTAGGCAGGAGAGAGGAGTTCATATTTTTATACAGAAAATGATTACTTTACAGATTTGGGCTGATCCTCAACTGATGTCAGTTGTCATAGTGCCATGGCGATATGGGGTGCCTCGAATTTTAACGGAAAAGAAAAAAGATGTTTGTTTCTTAGAAGTTTTGTTTTGATTAACACAGAGTCCATCTGGTACCAGCAATGTTTACATTGCTGTAAACTGCACGGTATTGAGTTTTACTAGACCACCTACCCTGCTGCTTTCAATTACAAAATCTCTGAATGTTGTGATGATGTAATTGATTTTGGGATGAGCTATACTTTTCAGGAAGCCAAAGATGCCAGATATCTGTCTCTGTCTCTCTTTGAACTTTGTGAGAGAAATCCTCGCATTATTAAGCATTTTTAGATGTATTGTGTGTTTTTGATTATGGTTGCTTCGAAGAATATTCCTTTCAGGCTTGTAAAAGATAGCAAGTAGCTAGTTACACAGTGGATTTTGCTTTGTGGGAAAGTTGGCACGAAGGGAAGTGGAACCTCCTTTTTCCAAATGTTCTTTTTCTCACACTTGGTTAGCAGAGCTGACGTTCTGGATTTCCTGCTCTAATTTGCTGCGTTCATTAAAATAAGTGAGATCCACATCTTGAAATGCTTACTGTATTGTTATGAAGAGGAAGCTAACGTTCTATGAGATAATTCTTTTCATTGCACCGAGCTACCGGCAATGTACCGTTTTCTTCTCTGTGTCCCACTCCGACTCCAGTATGGAGTGTGCCTGAGCCCTGGGGATCAGTGTTCTTCTGCATATGTGGATGGAGCTGATGGCAGAGAGTGAGCCTTCTGAACAGAGAGGTACCTTACAGTGTGTCTATGCTGCAGTTAAAAACCCACAGCTGGTCTGTGGCCCGCTGACTTGGGCTTACAGGGCTCTGGCTAAGGAGCTGTTTAATTGTGGCGTAGACGTCCAGGCTTAGACTGGAGCCTCGGAGTCCAGGCTCTTGGATCCTGTGAGATGGATGGCTCCCAGAGGTGGGACTGCAGCCTGAGCCTGAACCTCCACACTGCAATTAAACAGCCTCTTAGCCCAAGTCACCTGACTTCAGCCTGCCCTGATGCTTAATTGTGCAGTGTAGACATACCCTTAGATGCTTGACAGAGCTGTGTTGCTTGCAATTCTGATCTGTGACTGACTCAGTTCTGATCTGTGACTGACTCCGTATAAAAGGCAGTTGTTTTTATATAGGTGCAAAACAATGAAACCTGCACAAGTACAAAAAAGTTGCATATATTACTTTGAATGTCCTGGTTAGCTTACAAAATAAAAAGGATCAGCAACTAAAAAACAAACAGAACAAGCAAGCTACACTAGAAAAACAAAACCTGATCCAGGTTGTGTCCGTAAGCTGGAATTTTACCTTGCCTATGTTGCTAGTTGTGTATGAATTCTGTTTAGAAAACGCACTTTCCCTGCTCTAGCTGCAGCTCAGTGGAAATTGAGACTGGAGCGCTGAATTGTCCTTTGCCCACATTGGCCACAAGTAAGATGTCGTCTTAGTCTTCCTGAGACAAGTAATACCACCCATAAGACATCTGGAATGGTTCTGGCAAAGCAACATTCTGATGAGCTGAGTTACCCATATGGTTACCCAGGGGTTTGTATTTCATATATGCCTCCTCTCTAGCTTGGATGGATTGGACAGCTGGCTCAGCAAGCAGAGAGCATGATGTTATCTCTCATGGTTTCCACGTGGATTTCATAGCACAAGCTCTTTGTACGTCAGAAAAATATATTTCCTAATTGAATCTCCATGGAAAGGAAATTTCTCTGCCTCAGTTGTGAAATGCCAAAAATATTTGGAGAAGAGATTATATGAAATTCAGAAGCTCTTGAACTCCTTTGGGTTTGCCTATCCCCAGTTGTCCCTTTCTTCCCTTCTGCTGCAACCTTGCGTGATGATATATAAATCTGCTCTGTGGATTATAGTGCTGACAACAACTAGGCTCAACACACAGATTTCTTTTCTTTGGGTGTGTTACTGCTGAACAACTTAAATGCTGTGTGAAGGCACATCAGGAAGAAGGGGTTTAGTAAAGTGTCATCACAAGACCTTCTGTGGTGGGCGAGGCCTCTCATAGCTTGTGGGGCACTTGTAATTAATTCCTGCTTTTAAACAAAGTGATGTATTGACACAACACTGGATACAATATTTATGATTGCGCTTGGCATGATGAAGATGGGGATGAGAGTGTGGGTTGTAGAATGCATTTTAATTGTACATGTTCCAGGCCAAAATGTCAAAATCAATAAGCTTAAAAAGTATGTGGGATATCTTGAAAGGAGAAGGAAGGAGCTTTAAACCATTAATACTGAATAGAAGTATGATTTGGGCCCTCCAGCATAGGACAGGTCAGGCACTTTTTATTTTCTTCCATCTTACTATGATCATCTTAAAACACATCTGGAATATTATAGAATTGGACAGACTAATCCTTTCAAAATAAGTTGAATAATTGTTTTGCTGTACAGACTTCTTTTCCATACTGTGTGTCTTGGAACATCCACCACTGGAAAGGGACCAATTATCAAAGACAACTGTCACCTTCCTTGAAATTTCAGGATCTAGTTCCTTTTTAAAATATTTATCCTTGGCTTAGACCATGACTGAGAGGAAACAGATGGATGGTAGTGGTGGCTGGTTGATTGCACCTCAAGACCTTGATCAGGACCATATTGTACTAGGCACTGAACAAACAACACAAAAACAGCTCTTGCCCCAGACAGCTCAGTCTAAGATGAGGATATAATTTTCTTATTTTTAATTAGTATATTGTTTCTGAGGCTGTGTCTACAGTACGGACGCTACAGTGGCACAGCTACAGCGCTGCAGCTGTGCTGCTGTAGAGTTATAGTGTAGACACTTTCCACGGCCTTTCTGTCACTGCAGGTAATCCACCTCTCCAAGCAGCAGTAGCTAGGCCAATAGAAGAATTCTTCCGTCAGCTTAGCTACTGCTACATGAATTTTTCACACCTGAGTCCTATAGCTATATCAACTTAACTTTTAAGTATAGAGCATGCCTAATAGTTGCTACAATCTGGAGCAAGCATAGTATAGATGAAATCTTTGGAGATCAGAAGATTTTGTCAGACTCTAAATAGTATCTAATGAGCATGTGCCAACTGTGATTTTTTTTTTTTTTTTCTTCAAAGGCTTATAACTTGGTGAAATTTGGGTGGATTTTCATGGGGACAACAAAAGGCACATGCCTGACATAAAGGCCACCTTTTTTGCCATATTTTTAAGTCCCTGATTCAGGGTCTGGGAATGCCTGAGCATTTTGGAGAAAAAGTGACCAGAATTTTTAAATGGATAAAACGATGTATTTTTCTTTAGTTTTTATTCTCTGAAACAGATGAACTATTTTGGCTGAAATTTCCTGGAAAAATAGCAGTCTGAAGCAGACACTGGGGATGGAAAATTTCAACCTGAATGGTTAAATTTTGCCAAAGTTATAAGCAAGTGTAGATGGGCTCTTATAATGGGAAGTTTTAGGCAACCTTAATAGCAGCCTGTGCTACCAACCCCATCTATAATAATATAAACAAAATAACAGCCAGCCACTTTTGTTGCTTACCAAAAATCATAAGAGGTTTGAATTTCATGATGAGACATTCCAATAGGCACAAAAGTCCAGAGCTTGATCCAAAGCCCACTAAAGTCAGTGGGAGTCTTTCACTTGGCTTCAGCCACAGTGAAAATTTGAAGGTCAATCTGACGTTTCATGAAGTATAAAACCTGAAGACTAGTCCAAGCTTCCTTGTTTTGGAAAGTTGGGACCTGATTAAAATCATTGGGAGTCCCAAAAACTTTTCACCTTCCAGGATTGGGGCCTTGAAGACCAGTGTGACATTTGAGTCACATTTATAAATAAGAAGATAAGGGCCTGAGGTTGTTCAACTTTCTCTACAGTACATAGCTCAGATTACTATGTTTTAGTGAAGGCACTTATGGAAGGTTTTATAAAGAGTGCATTTTCTAGAGTGCATCCAGATGCACTCACTTTTCTTTGTTGTTAAACTCTAATTGCTTCTCATTCAGGTTTTGGGTCTGCTGCTTTTGTCAGCAGTGAACGTTTTTCTTCATATTTCAAAGGTGCCCAGCATCACTAATTTCCTGCTACGAAACAGTTGAATAAAGAGCCACTAATTAAGATTCTTTTTTTTTTTTTTTAGGAAGTGTTTTGACCTCATTTTTGCTGTGACTTTAAGGGATAAAAGTAGTTAGAGAATCTTATGTGTTGAGTGATTAGGAGAGGAAATCAAAAATAAATTTCTATACTAGATATTCACTAGGAAAAAAGTGTGATTCTTTCCTTGCATGGAGTGCTGACTTGAATACAAGCATTGTGACCCATTTCATAATCTTCATAGATTGTACAAATTTAGTATCCCAATGCAGGTGAGTTTTGCTGATTGTGAATAGCAGATGGGACACCTTCAAATGTTTTATAGTTCTTAATTTGTTTTTTATTTGTTTTTAACACTTTCTTAAAAAAGCTCCAAGATAACATTTCTTCTATTTTCTCCAAGTTAAAAATATTCTCCGCCTCCTACATACTTATCCCCTTCAGCAATCTTCTCAGATGTTTTACTTCCTCAGAAAAATGAAAAATTTGTAGGGTTCTATATAAGCATATATTTAGTTACTCTAATGTCATAGTGACAGTCATGAATTACTTTAAAATGGTTATTAGAATTTGGAGAACACTTCTTTACTATATTAGAATAATTTTGAAAGATCAAGTTTTTGAGCTTATAATGCTTCACACTAAGCCTTTAATTTTGCCTGCCTGCTGAGCAAGGAGGATTTCACAGACAACTTCAGAACAAAGGGCATCTTGTACATTTGACTCATTGCAATTAATAATCATAACAATCTAGTCAAGTGAATTGTAATGGAAGTGGAGTGTATGAAGTCTACTTAAAACGAGAGATGCTTTAAAGAAGCTCAATTCTTCCTGATCATGCCTCCATCTCTAGTGTTTGAGCACAGAATTGGAGTAAGGAGCATCTGCGTTTTAATCATGGCCTGATACAGACTTCTTTGCTGGGCAAGGCACACATGACACATGGAGTTTTGTGAACATTAAGTGGTTGATGGTTGTAAATAGAGCTGGTTGGGGGGGAAATTGTGGTAATCGTTGCAAATTTTTTTATTTGAAATTTTGTTAGTATTTTAAAAATAAAATGTTGACTAATTCTAGTTAGAAAATGCTTTGAAAATGGAAAATGATACAATATATAATATAGATAATGATAGACTATAGAAATAGGATAGTTAGAGCATTGTGTGAGTGATTTTTTTTTTTCAGTGCAAAAAACAAGCTACCTTCCAATAAGTATTTAAAGTGTTTGTTCTTTTACATTTCAGCTACCTAACTGCAAGTAACAACCAGAATTTCTTGTGTTCTGCAAGACCATTTTTGAAGAGGGCTGCCTTGGTAATAAGTTATGTAAGTATGCGTGATTTTTAAAATGTGGCAGTGTACAGCTAAATAATATTAACATTAATGTTGCTGAATAATATCACTAACAGAACTAGAAAGCTGGAATTGCAGCTGAAATTCTATTTTAAGTGGTTTGACTATATAGTATTAACTCTCAGTTAATCTTGAAAGATAGTCCAAGAAAATTTCAACTGGACAATTAGATGAAAATGCTTTTTTCCATCTCAAATTCTCTCAGTTTTTATTGGTTGTCATTTAAAAATCGACATTTGAAAATATCCCCCAGTTACATCCTTTTCTAAATAGAGGACAAATATACAGTGTAAAAGATGCCACTGTGGGTTAGCCAGCAAATGCTGACTTTTCAATGGCAGTCACTGTAAGTGTAATGAATGAACCTCCTCTCCAGAAGATAGGTGACCACACTGCTCCAGCCAGCAGGACAGGTAATAAGAAGAAATCAAAAGGTTGCTCATTTTAGAGCCCTAATCCCCTGTTGTCCCCTACAGGCCCGCTTCTGTTTCCCTTACCTGGAGCAGTACCTAATGACATAAGTAATCCTTTTGAAACCAGCTCAAGAGTAAATCAGTGGAACTGCTTGCAGAGTGAGGTACCACTCAGCATAAGAATGGGTATTGGCACATTCATACTCGCAAACATTGTCTCTGTTTTGAGAAGGCTTGATATCCCATCCAGTCCAAGGTAGTAGTACACACTTACATTGTGGGAAGACAGTCTGACAGAAAAGGGTGGAAAACTATCCAGATACATCCTTTTCTGTATACTCCTAATGTGATTTGTTTTCTAGTTGATGTTCAGGGATTAACACCCTACTAGGCCACTAAGGCTAATAGGAATTGATTCCATAACTGCCCTGGGAATTGATTGGACATTAAGCCCTAATTTGTGTTGATTTCCCTGCAGTGTTTGCTAAATATTAAAGATCTATCTTTAAACAAAAATTAAGTGTCTGCATTTTAAAGATCTGGATTTCCATGTATGGTATAATGTTGCTAAAATAGAGGTAACCTTCTCAATAGAAGTTGTTCTTCTCTGAAGGTGATTCTTGTTTTATATTTCCGTCTCTGGATAATGGGAGCTTCCATGCCAATGTTTTCAGAACAGGACAATCCAGCTTCATTCTCACCTTACTTACTTACAAGGTACCGTACCAATAACTGCACAAACTTATTAACTATACGTAGTTTTCTTGAACTAAAATGTTTTAGTCAGAGAATAAACAATCTTTGTTTTGTTGGTTAACTTCTACACACAAATGCATTTCCTTATTGCTCTCCCAGGATTAGAAAACAGTTGGCATTATTTGAATCACTGATGCATGCAACAATGCCTGTGGGAACTATGCTGTGTATTATGCTTTTTTGTTTAAACCAATGAATTTATCTTTATAAGGATGAGGTTTGTAGTCTAGTGGTTTGAGCACGGTACTGGGAGTCCAGAAATCCCAGCTCTGAAACTAACTTTTTCTGTGATGTGCGGCAAATCACTTCACCTTTTTGTCTCAGATGCAATTTCTGTAAAATAGGAATAATGATACTTATTAACTCCTTTGGAGTGCTAACAAGCAATTAGCACTTTGAAGGTGTAAGACAAGATGGGGTGCCAAGTATTATTTCTTTGTATCTTACAAAAATACATCTCTGAGTGGGCCTGGCTGCTAGCAATTAATAACAAATAATGATCTGAAACTTGCAATTTATGTTAGCAGAAGGCTTTGGTTTTTTATCATTAGAGTCGGTGAAATAACATAAAGTAGCTAATATTGCAGCAATGATCTTTCATTGCCCCCACAGTCAAACCAAGACTGGGGTGTTGTCACTTTCCACAACCTAAGTTAGGCCAGGTCAATGCTTGGATTTGAGGTCACACTGGAGCTTCAGGAAGTATTTTTAGTTATGCAGTAAGTGATGCTCTTTCCTCTGAGTCAGACCAAACCAGTGCCCCAGGATGATGATAGGAAGCTGATTTGTATTCGGAGGCTTTGATTTAATTGTTAAATCAAAGAACACTTCTGGCTTGATAATGCAGGAAGGGTCATAGGTATGGGGATGTTGTTTTCAAGAGAGGATTTGAAAATAACAGAGAGGTTTTTGTTTCAATGTCCCCAATTGGTTCCAAATGAAAGGGGCAGCAGTCCTGTTTGATACCATGTTCCTGAAGTGCCGATTTGTTGTTTTTAAAGACTAAGGCTCAAACACAAATGAGACTACCAGACTGAGATCAAGAAGCTGTTGTTCAACATCTGGAGCAAAATTGAACTGGATCTCGTTTGAGAAACTACTTTAATAATGTGCTTCCTATTACCAGCAATAATAAAATTGCTTCCAGGGAACATGCTAGCTAATCTGGAATGTTCTAAATTGTTACCTATGATACATGTTTAGAATTTACCTTAAAGTATCTGATAGTAACAGATTTCTTATATTATAATATAAAAGACCTCGCTGTTTGTTCCTCTATTTAACGTATTTGTCCTAAGAGTAAGGTCATATGCTATATAAACCAACCTGGTATGATGCCAGTTATTTATTATTCTGTGACTAAAATGTTTTATTGTATTTGCAATTAACATTTTACATTTTTGTAATGATTGGGATAGCTTTTAAAAGAAGAACTAATTTATATTTGGGATAAGAGTGAATATTTACTTGATAATAGCACAGGATTTTTTTTTTTTTTTTTTTTTTTGTGTGTGTAGCTTTTTCTGAAAGCACTAATTGATAGCACTGCAGACTGAGCTCCTCTTTATCTGAAGGACAGGTGCGGTACAGAGGGCAGGCCGAGCTTCCCTGTGCTGTTCTGCTGATATGTCAGCCCTGACTTGGAGTAACTATCTTTAATAGGACAGAAGAGTTTTTATTGTCAAGGGCCTGTTCTGTTCTTAATGTATGCTGTAGCTGTCAACAAGGGTACCAGTTGTAAACATGTTTTGTTTGTAGAGTTGTGTAAGAACCAGAATTTCATTCCCATGGAAAATGTTGTGTTTGATTCCCTTTCCCCCCACCCCTTTCTCTCCTCTTCTAAATCAGAAATGCAAAAATTTCTGTGGGGTGTAAATTTTTGAAAGTTTTGGAAGAACAAAAATGAAGTTTTTGAAAATTTCTAGATTGGCAGCCTGGTTGGGGAGCCTATCAGTCACAACCCCAGGAGCCCAAAGTGCCAGCCAGCCGGTGTGCTTTTTCCACCTCAAGTTTTGATGCAATCGACACATTCTCATTCAATTCCTTTGAAGCAGTGTTTTCCAATGGAAAATTTCCATCAGAAATTTTTTGACCAGATCTAGACTTTTTTGTAACGTAGTCCACTCAGAGCGGGACATAGACCATAAACTGATTTCACCAGAGCCTAATATTTATGGTGTCAACTGGTATGGCTTTTCCAGCCTTCAGCAGCACAAGCAAGTGCATTAACCTAAGTTAAAAATAGGTTTCCACAATTCTTAACCATCAGAACTAGATGCATCCTGTATCCATGGCAATTTGAAATCTTTTATAAATGAATCAGTTGTGTGTTCAACCTCCTAATAAAGCTGCTGCAATTCTGTTGCGTGTGCAAGAGTACAAACAAGTAGTTCAAAGGTCAGATGGGTCACAATGGGTTTGTCTATGTGGTAACCTACTGCTCAGCAAACCAGGGTGGGAATCTACAGCACCCCAGCTTGCCGCCCTCTAACGACATGTGAAGCCTGCTACAGTGCAGGGAAAATCCTGGAGTGTGCTTTAAAGTAGTATGCCCAGATGTCCAGAAACACTCTTTTTTAAAACTCTGTACCTGGTCATTTCTTTAAACATTATCTTCAATAAAAATTTTTACTCTAAGCCAGTGTTTCTCAATTAAATTTAGCCACGGAACCCTTTTGAACTCGATAAATAATTGCGGAACCCCCCAAACTCTTAACAGTATTTTTACATATGGGGCCATAAGCAAATTATATACAAACAACTAGGTCAGCGTTTCTCAATTAAATTACACTTACACTCGATACCCTCCGCCGAAAAATCCGGGACATCTTCCCTTTTTTGGCGGCGCGGAGAGCAGCTGCTCTTGGAACCCTAACAGTGTTCCCATGGAACCCCAGGGTTCCGCGGAACACCAATTGAGAAACACTGCTCTAAGCAACACTCTGGGTCTTTTGCTGCACTGTATCACTGTCCACATGGGACGTTACTGTGCAGCAAGCTGGTGCGCTGTAGAGTCTCACCCTGGCTTGCCACGTAGTAACTTGCTGTGTAGACAAGCCCTGTGAGTGCTTTAATGGGCAGACCCTGCTGTGCAGTACTGTTTTCTAGTGGCACCAAAAGAATTTAAATTTGCTGTGAGACCTGCAGCATACTCCATTATGATGCCTGTTGCTCTAACAATGGCCTCTAGTAGGGATAATGATAGAATAGGCCTGTTCTGTCATCTAGTCAGTCTTTCAGCCAAAGCAGAAAATAAAAGGTACAGGAAATCCTACTCTTTTTGAAGACTCACTAGAGATGGGAAATATGACTGTTTGTATCCCATACAAGGAACTCTAGTCTAATGAACCACTGGTTATAAAGTTAATACTGTAAACACAAGGTTCAAGTCACTGCAAGTTGCTGTCACAAGATTTGCTATGGATAAGCAACTACAGCGCAGTGAACCTCAACCGAGCCTCTGTAACAACATGCTTAATGGGATTAGGATGAAATGGAGGAAAGATGTAATTATAAAGGTTCTGAGAGCTACAAAGCTCGATGTAAATATTTTATTGAAGTGCAGTTAGAGTATTAGCAGGGGCATTCAACAGTAGGCTTGTCATGCTTCAGACGTTTCGCACAATGTTTCTTTAGTCTGCTGTTCTTGAGGGAAAATATTGAATCCTCTGAATAAAGATGAGTACATACTGTATTACTAACACCTTGTTAAGACTGTGGAAAAATAGCCAATGTACAGTATGTCTCACAGATGGTGTAAGAGACAGACAGATAATAGATTGCAACCTTACCAGTAAGTTAGAAATAAAAATATTTTACAAAATAAGTATCTCTTCAAGTATAACTTTGTATTAACCATTGCTGGCATTGGCTGTCAGATAGCCTCAGATCCATCTGTTGGGGCTGTGAATGAGACCTAACTATGTCTTTTAACTTCACCGTTTAAACAGCTAATGACTGCTTTGATAGATGGCATTTTTTATGTAGCCAAACTGTTCTCTTTGTACTTTGGCTTTTTTGTGTGTGTTAAGTGTTTCAATAAGTAAGGTATGAGAATTCAATACAGTGGAAATTCAGAAACCCGAATAAACACTCATCTGCTAAAGTTTACTTTTTACACTTCATTTGGATTTATGATTGTTTTCTAAGTGATGCATTTAATTGTGACTGTTTGGGGCTTCAAAGGGGATACAGCTATTTGAGCTCAAGGGGCAAACCTCTGCTAGGGAAGCAGATTACTGCATCAGCTAGGTCTGGCAAGGCAAATCAATTGCAACAGCCCCTGTGGGATTTGCACTAGACCCTGGGCTAGTAAATCAATATTAAAATCAATCTCTGCAATGTACCACCCTGTTAATTAGCCATCCAAAGCATTCTGAATCTTGCACATGCTTTCTGAGTTTAGGAGCTCTTGCTGCTTTGTCAGTGTTTCATTTTATCTGCATTTCAGTGTAATATGTACAGTAGACTTTTGATTTTGGTGCTCACTTTTGGATATGGTAGGAAAATAGAGACAGCAAGAAGTTCTGGCTTGCTAACATGGGGACCGCCCAGTCGATACATTAAATTTTAAAATATATTTTCATTTTTAAAAGATGGGGGGAACCCCTCAAGGTAAAATTACAAAGCAGAGGTCTCTCCTGAAGTAGGAGCCTGTCTACCCCATGCCAGAGAGTTGAGCATTTCTCTTACTTAATCTTACATGGTTTAATGAACAGACCTGGTAGATGTTGCTATCCTGAAATATTGGTTGTTAACAGGCATTTATAATAGGGCTGTGGAGCCAATTACAAACACAGCTTGTGAAACAGAATAGCCTGTGAATGCAAATAACGGGGATGCCAAAGACAGCTTTGGGAGAAGAGGCACGGTTTAAACATTAGCATCAGACATTTATTTCTCTCAGCCATGTGTATTTCATTTTTAAAATCCATTGCTAACACAGGGTTGGAGAAAGTAGCTTGACCCTTTGAGGCAAAGAGCTAGTATCTTTTTTGTATTTATTCCACTTTCTGCTGGTGTTGGGTAGGGGAACGATCAGACTGTTTCTCTGGGTTCAGATGGACTTTTTAAACCATTTTAGAATTTCTATCTCAGCTGATTTCCAAGATCTTTCTCTCTCTCTTTTTTTAAACTTCCTGGGGCGCAGTGATTTTATATGTCAGCCATTGCCCAGGTGACTTACCATTTTCCCTCAACTTCAAACCTTGGTTGAAGCCCTGGTGTGTGGCCACCAACCTGTTAGATTGTCTGAAGGTGCCCTTTGGAATCCATTGCTGCCATTCTTTAGCTAGGGAAAGGGACCAGATTTGAACACAAAGCGCTCAGGGACTTACAGATATGGGGAGAACAAGATCAGTCTCGGGTTTTTCATATTGCAACATTATCAGGATGATTCCTCCCCCCCCCCTCCAATGTCCCGACCCCCACTCAGTTTTTACTGGCAGATCTATCTGTTTGAATGTCTCATTTCAATGTGCCTTGTTATTAAAAATCTGATATTTCAACTACTTAGCAGCAAGGTTTAGCAGGAGACTCAGAAGCAGACCTGCTAGGTTAAGGAATAGAAAGATCAGTATAGTTTATACAGCATCCTTCCCCACAATCGTGCCTTGTGGGAGATGCATCTTACTATTCAGCAAGCTACAGCTGCTTGTATAGCTCTGTATTTCAGTACTCTGTGTACCCAGCACTATATTGATAGGCAGCTTTTTTTCCAGTTGTAACAGCTCTGTAATGACAAAAGGGAATGGAGCCATTATATTTTTTGCAGTTGAGAGGGCTTTTTTCCCCCTCCATTAATGTGTATACTCACGTTTGGATCTGGTCTCCTACTGATGATGTGAAGTTGGGCTTTGTGAGAGAGAGATCATTTTACTTGTTTAAACAAATATGATTTTATGTGATTTTACTCTACATACACAGAATGCATGGGGTAGAGAGAGAACATATTATGTTATGATTATCTAAAGGAAATGCTTCAGGTTGACAAGATACAAGTAAATTCCTGTGGAAGATATGATTGGACTGATAAGCTGCTTGAGATATGTGCCCTAGTGGATATGCAAATAAATACGACTCAAATACAATACCCTTAAATAACATCACCTGGTTATAATTGCAGCAGCATGTGTTTTACAACATCCTCATGAAGTGGCTCATCATCCACACTTGATTTAGGGCTTTGCAAACAGTGAAAAGAGCCTAGAGCTGAAATCAGTTCAGCTGTTAATACATGAGTGAGAAACTCTTCTCCTAATAAAGGACATCAATGAATTCTTGTCAGCATTAAAACCCGCTTGAGTACCAGGCAAAGCACATGGGTTATTTAAACAAGGGAGTAATGAGCCACAGGGTTCTCTGGAATAGCAGCAACCCTCCTCTAGGCTTCTGTTTTCTACACCTTCCCTCACAGCCTCTTATCTTTTCTTTCCCTGACCCCAGGTTAATCTGAGCTGATATAAAAATAAAAACATTTATTTATTTCCTGTGTTCCAGACTTTGCCTGCTTTTAGTGCCCTTTAAGAGACCATTTCTCCCCCAACCCATGAGCTAAAATTTAGGTATAAAGGATACTTCTGTTCCCAGGTACCCATGCCCAGCAGCTTCTGGGAGCCTTAACAAAACTCACGCATAGGATTGACTTGTGCCACATGACAATGTCCCAGTTTGTTTGGGAGCTGGAGTGGGGGAATAGGCTGCACAATCCTGTGTGACAAAAAGAAGGGGGTCATACCCTGCCTTCTTCCCAGGCCTTTGGTGGGGATGTGCTCTGAGGGTGCCTGGAGGGAGCAATCTTTGCGCTTTCCAACTGCAGGCAAGGGGATGGCCTGTGGCCCTTATGCACCCCCATGCAATGGTGGGCGGCCACAGGGATGGGGACAACGCCACTCGGAAACATGCCTGAATAAACTTCCGAGAGGAGCCAAGTCAGAGGGGGAGAAATGAACAATAATTTACAAACAGAACAAATCCTGAGCCTAGCCCTGAGGGTGTCTTTGGGTGTCCTTTTGCACATGGAGGGGAGAACACTGAAGTGCAGCAGGCTTTTAGCAGAGAAAGCTTCTTTACAATGTTGCCAGTTTTATCATGGCTGGTGATATTTGGTGTTTTTCTTAAAGCCACAGCCCCTGGAACATGTGATTAGGCAAGAAGATCAGCCTGCCTTTTTTTTAAGTGAAAGTCGTTGTAGAGAAAAGCATGAAAACTTGAACCCTTGAGGCTCAAAAACCAGAAGGCATTTAAAAAGAACACGTTTATATAATATTTAATTCTCATAGTTTTTAGCTAGTCTCATAATTTTGTGGGGGGAGCGGACTCACAATTTCTGTATGGTTGGCGTCGGCAGTACTAAGATTGTGACACTTCCATTCTAATCATTCTCAATTACTGCCTGCGGCAACAGACAATCCATCAAGTATTTATGTCCTATATTGTTTATGGGTTTAAACAGTGGCCTAAAATAACACTCTGCACTAAAGGCAATCCGTTCAGATAGCAGAATCATGTTCCTGTTTTCTGCAACAGATGCAATAAATGTTGTGCCAAATGAAGCACATGACTATAAATCTAGAGGATTTGAAAGTGTGGGTCACCATGACAACATCTAGGAGCTAAAGAAAGCTTGCAACTTCTGAATATATCAGAGACTGTGTGACTGGGAAAGCCACATTGGACAAATACTGAAACTTGGATTTCCATGTTTTCAGTGTGCAATTAAAAAATAATGTCCACTGTAATGCAAACACAGTTAACTGGCTTGGTAGGGGTGCGGTGGGAGGGACATGTCAATTGACAGTAAGTAATGCCAATTAAGAGGCAGATTCCTCCAGTTGTCTCCTCACCATGACCAGTTACCCTATGTTATCTGGGCTGGAAAGCAGCAGGCTTGACAGAGAGAAATGTTTTTAGCACTGTATTCCCCTCCTTGAAATTCCAGCAGAATTGAGTAGTAATACAGAAAAGATGACTAATTTCAAATGTAATTTATTTTCAGTCATCTAATAAAAAGGAAATACTTAAGTTGCTGACCATAGCTAGTCCCCTAAAATGTAATTAGCCCTTGGAATAATTCCATGAAGTTTCATCTCTGTTTAAAATTGCAAATTATTTCTATCCTAGGTCAGCTTTTGAAATAATGTTTTTGGAAGGTTATGCCTGCATTGAACACTCTCTTTACTCAAGCATTCTAGGTAAGAGATGCATTGCTGGATTTACAAGAAATCGTGTGTGCATCTGAATGCAGCTCCTCCCCACCCCCTCTATTTAAGTAATGGAAGCAACAAAAAAAAAAAAAATCAAAATAAGTTCAAGAGATTTATATTTTAACTAAAACTTGTAGCATATTTAGTCTCTACATTTGTATAAAATGTGCAGGTTCATACATTGTAAAAGTTGTTTGCTTAACATAACAGAGAACGTTAAACCACTCCTTTCTATCTGTGATAATTTTCTCACCTCATTCGTCTGTCTGCAAGCATTGAAGAAAAGTTTTGAATGCTACATTGCTCTTACAGAGACAATTCCTCTCAGTCTGAGATATCACATCTGTAGTAAAGACGATAAAACAGCTATCTACTATTTATGGAAAACATAAATCTTTTAGGCCTGGATACACTGCAGGGTTTCATAACACATTTTTTGCAAAAACTGTTTACATTTTCCAATTTTGACAGAAAAATTGAACCCCCCTCCCTCCCAAATTTTTTAGATGCACAGCTGATAGGAGAACATTCAAGATTACCAAAATTGAAAGACTCAAAATTGTTGGTGGTAAGAAACATAACTAGTAGAATTTTTACAATTCAAAAAGGCCGGCTGCAAAATCAGAGTTTTTTCTGTTTTGCTAGTCTGAGATGTGTGGTGCATGCTTTCTCAGGTAAGTTTAGTGAGTGCTCTCAGGACTGACAGCCGGCGAAATGGGCAAGGGTTCTGTATGCAGTCGTACAGAGATACGCACCAGCCAATTATGTATAGTACATAACATCTTTTGTAGGATTTAAAGTAGTTCACTCCTGTTGGCAGACTGCATTTAAGGGACTTGAGTGTTTCTATACCTAAATGTAATAACTGCTTTGAGCAGGGGATTGGACTAGGTGACCTCCTGAGGTCCCTGCCAACCCTCAACTTCTATGATTCTATGAATTGTCTGTCTACTTGAGTAATCTGCCTCCAGAGGTGAACTGTGCCTGATGTTTATGAGGAATGCAAAAACACTCCAGTGGGGAGGGAAACAGGTCCATTCACAACCCTTCATCATCATGCCGACCTAACTTTCCAGCGGAGCCTACTGCTTTGTTACACTTGCCTATATATCTATCTGGAATTCCTTTTAAATCACACTAACCTGACTCAATTTGCTGTAATATCAAATTCCACGTGTTTGTTACATGCTGCATAAAGCTTTATCAGCTTTTGTATTAGGGAGAGCGGGTGTAGAAGACCAACCTGTCTGTCCTCTAAACCCTTCAGTGTTTTGCTCGTCTGTATCAAGTCTTCTCTCTTTCCCCCTCTCTCTTGAAGCTAAATAGTCTAAGCATGATGAGGCTTCAGACTTGTGTGGTCATTAGATGTATCTTCTATGTGGGATGACAGTTGAGATGCTCATTGAACATACCAATACACAAGATGCACTAAGGGCCTTTTGATTAACTCAGATCACTCATCCTCTGAAAATTTAAGACCTTTCAAGTTGGATATCCAAAATTACTAGTCGCTTTTGAAAAATCTTAGCCACATTTGTAACAATATTACAGCCTGAAACTGCTTACTGAGTGATGTGTTAATGGTTTTCATTTGGAAATACTGTCAGTCATGCCATACCATGTTGCGAGCTTGTGGGATTGTATAACACAAATGCTGATCAAGGCTGAGCTATGTCACCTTGTGAACTGGTGAATCTCTGAAAAACCCCTGTGTGCCATGGGAAGTGATTGTGCTGGCTTACAAGGGCATTCTTCCTTTACAGGGAGTACTGAGCCAGTGGCCCTACATGATGATGAGTATAGAGCTGATTTGAAAATTTTTATTCAAAACTTTTTTTAGATGAAAAACTATTTCTCTTACTTTTTTTCCTATGTGGGGAAAAGATTCCCCTTCCTTGTTCTCTTTTTCCTTTTCTTACCCTTTACAATGGCAAAATGAAAAGGGGGGAAAACCAAATGGAAAACCTAAAAATTGTGGGATTTACTATTTATATATCAAAATTGGGGGGGAAATTTTTGCAAAAAAAAATATCCTGCAAATGTAATTTTTCCCATGAAACATCCTTATGACTTTTTGATCAGCTCTGGTGTTTTGATCAGCTGGGCAGGTGTTGTATGCGGCTTGAGATGGTGTCTTTTGGATGAGAAGTAAAATCAAAATCCCAACCACTTGTGGGTATTTTTTTTTTTTTTTTTTTTTTTTTTAAGTTTCACATAAGGTTTGTTGTTCTCTGGTGTCTTGGCCAAATTCCCATATGGGTAATTCTATACTGCCTGCCTAAAGTCATTGTTAGATACAGTGTCTTGCATCTTGTGTCCTAAATACTGGGTAGTGTTCTGCATACTACTGAGTAACTACTCTGTTTTCACACTAAGTGGTGAATGAAATGATCCTTTATGTGTTTGTACATCTCTTGGGAGTCCTTTGGAATCACTTTAATAAATCTGTGAGGTACCAGAGTGTGATATATAAAAACCGAGGCACAGATGAACAAGTGCTATCCTGTATAAATTATTATTTATATGCAAGTCTCTGTGCTTTCTGGTTCTGTATATTATTTGTCCTTTTCTTTTTTTAAACCAATGAAAGTTTTATAGTCTAAGAATTTCACAGTTCCTCCTCAATGGGTTTTGTGAGCACTGAACCAATTTCAGCAGCTCACAGAGAAATGTATTTAAACTCTTTTCTGTAAACGTGGTTTGAGGGAGCAGCTTTCAGGTTTGCAAATAGGTAGGTGCCAAGTCTACAGTCCTGTTCAAATCTATGGAAGCCTTCACATGTCCCAGAGGGTTGCATGTTTCCCATGCCCCCACCTTCCAATCCCCTCTGCATTACAAAAGCCAAATAACTAAGTTAGAAGTATCTCTCCCCCCTCCACTTTTGCAGCCTCCCTCATGCCAACTGCTCATGCCCCCGCCCCCCTATGATGGGAATCCGAATCGCCAGGTTCCAACCTTGGTCTGGGCTTGCCCCTTGTGCCAGGGAGCAGGGGGTCTGATGTAGGAGCGGCCATAGCAGCTCTACATAGCCCATTAATTCCTCTGCACCCGGGGAATCTTCAAATAGCTAGTTTAGCCAGAATTAGGGCTGCTTTGTATCGCAGGGTTCATGCAATACTACCATAAGAGACTGGTTGGTTGGTCTCTCTCTTGTATATACGTATGTAATTTTAATTTTTGATTACTTTTTTTGTAAGAATAAAATGTTACCTAGAATTAAAGCAGGTAAAAAAATAATAAATCACCTCAAAATATAATGTTCAAATAATATATGCAGAACAGTCAAGTCACTCAAAAGTTGATGTATAATTCTCATATAGCGAGCATTGGTTTAAAGTTTTATAATATTTATAAATAACATGTTGAAATTTATATTTATAAAATGGTGTCTTACTGTCTTCATATATTTTTATTTTGTCGCCAGTATAATGGACAACTATATTTGGATCAGTGTGAACTCACTTTGCTCTCAACATAAGAAGAAACTTGCATGGAATCAAGAAACATTCTAAGTATTGTATTTCTATTTCATCTTACAGATTTCTGACTTATTCCTACCTCCTGGCCTTCAATGCCTGGCTTCTACTAGCACCAATTACTCTGTGCTATGACTGGCAGGTCGGGAGTATTCCTTTAATTGAGTCGATATGGGATGTGAGGAATTTAGCTACAGTTCTCCTGGTGGTGGTGATGATATTACTCAGCCTACATTGCATAACAGCATTCAAGGTAATTAAAACAAACAAACAAAAAAAGTACACTAAAATCATATCAATTCTTTGTTATTTTTGTTACCTAATCTTTGAGGAAATGACCAATAAAAAACAACAGAATTGAGGGTTGGTTTTTTTTCCCCTAACAGAATGGAGAGTAAGAGGAAAAATACTTCCCCATAACTCTCACAGGAAAATCCCCAAGACTAAATTCTGCCATTGGATATATGCATGCAGCTCCCATTCATTCGGTCTGAGTCCAGAATTTAGCCAGAAATCTTGTATTAAATTATTATTAATGATCCAAAGCCCATTAAAGTCAATTGAAAAACTTTCATTGATTTCCATGAGCTTTGAACATGACCTAAGGGTCCAATCTAATTGCTGTTAATCAATGGGAACTTTGCTGTTGGCTTCAGGTGTACTAGCTTTTGAGGGTTAAGTTGATGGTTTTTATCTGTACCTCTATACCAACTAAAACATAAATATGGGATACGGTAAGAGGGAGACAATGGGATGTAGTAAGTTGAAAATGATGTAGAAATCATTATTTAGCACAAATGACATATTGTTTAAAAAGAAGTTGGTCCAGTAAAAGATATTACCTCATCCCTGTCTCTCTAGTATCTTGGGATCATCATGACCAAAATCATAATGCAGACAATGTTATTTAAATCTACTTTCATGTCTCAGTATTGCAGATACAACTCTACTTGCATTGCAGACATGTAAATGAGATTATACAGGATTTGTGTGGGGACAGAGAATCAATATATGTCTAAAATAAGTGGCATCCCCAGTAATAAGGGACTGTTATGACTGGTTAAATAATATCTTGTGCTACAGGTGAGAATAAAGAATTACCTAGGGGATTGATAATTTTTAAGAGTTCCTAAGGAGTATAGATAACTAAGCTGAAAAACCATTTTATGGTAACAGACAGCCTTTTAATACCTGAATTATGCCAAAAAGTGTAGGTCACACTCAGACTGCCTCCACGCCCAAAGTTCTGTATGTGTTCTTGATAGGAGGATAAAAATGACAAAGATTTTTGGATTGTTGAGTGATTAGTTTGGATTCTTTTCAAGGTCAGCTGATGCCATATGGAAAACCACTCTATTTACAGATGCTGTAGTTCTGCCTACAGTCATATGTCTTCTGTATTTGTCTTGCTCTTATTTTTTATTGCTAGCTACTTTGATGTAAAATCAGAATCTTTGCAGAGGATTTTCAAAAGAGCTCTGCTTTGATCTAGCTCTGCTCCAGTTGAAGTAAAAAAATTCCCATTTGCTCAACACTGAGTACTTCTGAAATCCCACCACTCTTTTTTCCTTGAGATTTCACTAGCCTCTTTTCTTTTACCAGTTGTCAAAATTAGGGTTGTGTTCAATGCAGTAATTTCATTTCCCAGGAGTTTGCTTGTTTGCGACTTTGAGATCATATAGTTAGTTCCCTCCCAAGCCATTTTTGGTTGGAGATCCTGGCTCAGACGAACACCAAAACACACAATAAAATGCATCCCAAACTATCTGGTTTCATGTCCAACCCATATTAAACCATAAATGTCAGGGTTTTGACATGGAACCATAATCAGCCTAGGTTTACCGGCTTTACAGCAAACCTGTCCTGAATTTGGAGTTAGTAATGAATCCTGGATTAAGCGGAGGTACAAGTGAATTTGTTTTATTGTGACTGTTTCACACAGTTCTAGTCATCATTAGAAAGGGCTGAAATATTCTGAAGTTCAGTGAGGAAAAAAGGATTTTTTTGGTAAACAATTTCCCCATTTTTTACTAGCTTTTTGCAATAATTTGCATCATTACCTGCTGTGGAGAGGATTATGATGTCCCAAGCAGTAAAAGTTAAGGTGGGGAACAAACAATAGGAACATATTAATTTTGTAGAAATAAATTATTCTGTTTTCATTTGTATGTTACTATTAAAAAAGGCAGAGAGGGGGAAGGAGTACAGAGAACATGACTTGCAGGCATAATTTCTTTTTATTATGCTACTTTTAAAAAAAAAATTACATATCTAAATGAGAAATCAGTGGCTTTTTAAGATGATGCAGCTCACTTGTAAAGGTAAATACTATTGTTCTACCAGATAAATAGCAGGCTGTCCTGACTAGTTTGCCTACGCTATTTAGCATGAAGCATATCAAGTTATTTCACATTGAATCAAATGTTCTGCTTTCTTTTTTAAATAATTCCATGAATTCACAGTTTAATTATCTGTTGCCCTTTCTCCTCTTCCCATAACACAGTATAACCTAGAAGTGATAGTTTACAATTTTGCTAAGGAATGGTTTTAACATTAATAAGGCAAGAATTACATATATGCTCTATTAATGTCTAGAGAGACAAGGTGGGGGAGGTAATATGTTTATTGGGTCAATTTCTGTTGGTGAAAGATACAAGCATTCAAACTTACAGAGAGCTCTTCAGGTCTCTTTGTAAGCTCAAAGTTTTGTCATTTTCACCAACAGAAGTTTGCCAAATAAAAGATATTGCCTCATCCACCTTGTCTGTTTAATATCTTGGGACCAACATGTCTACAACAACGCTGCAAGCTATTCTTCTTCGAGTAGTGTCCCTGTGGGTGCTCCACTCTAGGTCCTGGTGTGTCCTTGCATCCTCGATCGGAGATTTTTTTTCACCAGCAGTGCTCATCCGGGTTGCGCAAGTGCAATCCGCATCTCGCGGCGCCATTGGCGCCCTTTTTGGCACGCACAATCTTGACACCCTCAGTTCCTTCTCAAACATCCATGGTCCAAGACGGAGCTTCCAGCAGTTCCTCAGAGCTTGATAGAGAATCTCTCAACTTTACTTTTTTTAAACCAAATTTAGTCAGTTGTCACTAGTTATAGTTACCACAGTTTATTTATAAAAAAAAACAAAAAAACCCAAAAACACCTCAATACTTATTTTTCCCTTAGGCTAGGTTAGTTCTTTCCCTTCCTCAGGACAGTACGACATGTCAGGCTCGCCCAGCTTCAAGCGCTGCACCTCCTATGGAGACGCGATGCCAGTGTCCGATGGGCACGCAGAGTGCATTAGATGTCTTGGTGAAGGACACATTTCTCTAAAATGTCCTCACTGTAGAAACCTTAAAGCCAGAGCCAGGCATGATAGGGATCTTCACCTGAAGCTCATTCTGATGGAGAAATCTCTCGGACCTGCTTTGGACCCTGGACATAGTAAACACTTGTCGCAGGAAAGCTCTAGCAGGAAGAGACCCTCCAGAAAAAAACACAGGAAAAAAACACAGGCTCTCTCCTGTTAAGGAAAAAAGACTCAATATCAAAGAGGCCGCATATTCCTCTGGTACAATGACTCCTGAGCTACAAAGTGACCCTCATAGCCCCGTATTGGAGCCAAGAGTCAAGTCTCACCATCCCTACTTGGAAACAATGCTGTCGAAATCAATGGCCCGTAGGGCAGCGAAACCTGCCACTAGCTCGGCACTGACAAAACCCCCGGCGCCAACAAATACTACGGAGCCAAAATCCACCAGCACCATTGCATCGGTTCCAATAACATATCCAGTACCGTTGGCTCCGGCAACGTATCTGGCACCACACAAGAATGGCAAAATTTAGTTCTCTGGGATATGTTTGATAAAAGGGAGCAATATCAATCATGTATAAAGGAGGGTCAGTTAGTTGCTAGGATGGCATTACAGGCCTCCCTTGACATTGCCAATACCATGGCCAGGACAGATGCAGCCACGGTAGTCATGCGCAGATCATCATGGCTTCATTCTGCAGAGTTACCTAAGCAGCTGCAATCCACGATCGAAGATCTGCCATTTGACAAGGTGAAGAAAACAGATGAAGTGATGCATACAGTGAAATATTCTTGGGCCACACTCCGTACCCTCGGGATATACACACGTGCGACAAAAAGAAAACCATTTAGGTACCAATCTTACAAATCCAGATATCAGCATCAATCACAGTACAGATGACACGATCCATCAGGTAATAGACAAAGACCTCAGCAACGCAGACAATCAAATCAGCAGCCGTCAACATCTCAGGCTGCTCCATTGAAGCCTCAATTTTGAGGTTTTGGTTGAGGGACTGTTCGACCTCCCCCAAATTCCAGAGCTGGAAATGATACCAAATACCGTTATTTTTTATCATTGAATACGCCCGTTTTATCAAGCTTGGGCAAACATCTCCACAAAGGAGTCTTGGAGATTATCCACTCAGGATATACTATCCCCTTCATCTCCAAACCTACTACCCAACTTCCTTCCCCGTCCCTCTTCAGGGACCCCTCTCACGAGCATCTATTACAACAGGAGGTCGATTGCCTGTTGCAGGCAGGTGTCATACAACATGTCCCACCTCAGCACAAGGGTAGAGGATTTTATTCTCATTATTTCCTGACCCAAAAGAAGAACAGAGGTTGGAAACAGATTTTTAGACCTCAGGAGGTTGAACAAGTTCATACAGGTACAAAAATTCAAGATAGTCACTTTGGCTACTATAATACCCTGCTAGGCTGGGGAGCACATCTACAAGAACATACCATATAGGACAAGTGGTCCACAGAGGAAACAAGTCTCCATGTAAATGTACTGGAACTACATGTCATCCGCAACACGTGTTCCCACTTCCTTCCTATAATAAGAAACAAATCCTTAAAAATCATGATGGATTATATCACATGCATGTTCCACACCAACCGACGAGGGGCACGATCCAACTCTCAATGCACGGAAGCAATAAAACTGGAATTGGTGTATACACCACAACATGGATATATCAGCCTCCTACTTACCCGGGGGTCAGAACATCACCGCAGACATTCTAAGCAGGCACTTTGGCAGCAACTACAAATGGGAGTTGCACAAGGGAGTCCTGAGAAAAGTATTCCAACTATGGGGTTACCCCAAAATTGACTTATTTGCCACAGCACAGAACTGCAAATGCCGTCACTACTGCTCAAGAGCGGGATTAGGGAACACATCAATGGGGGACACGTTTCTTCTAGACTTGAATGTGTAACTATTCTATGCTTTCCCACCCCTACTGCTGATATCCAGAACTCTGCACAAAATATGCAAGGACAAAGCAAGAGTAATATTGATAGCTCCACTGTGGCCCAGGCAAACGTGGTTCACTTCCCTGATACAAATGCCAGCATGCAAACCTGTTTCACTTCCACTTCTCCGCGATCTCCTATCTCAGGACAGTGGCTGTATTCTTCATCCAGACTTAAAGAAACTACATCTGACAGCCTGGTTCCTAATTGGTTCCGACACACAGAACTACAATGTTCAGAATCAGTAAAACACATATTGCTAAATAGTAGGAAACCTGCCACAAGAAAGACTTACCTGCAAAAATGGCACGGGTTTTCCACATAGTGCCACACAAAACAGATCTCCGCCATCGATGCACAAATCCCAGCTATTCTTGACTATCTTCTCAACCTGAAGGAGACCGGACTATCGGTCCGTTCTCTTAAGGTACACCTAGCAGCCATTAGCACTTTCTACAAATAGACAACAAATTAATCTTTACACACACTCTATAGTGAAATGTTTTATCACAGGTATGCCGAACATATACCCAGACATTCGCCCTCCCACGATACCATGGGATCTCAACCTAGTGCTCAAAATCATCATTAAACCACCTTTCGAGCTGCTAGCACCTGCTCCCTACCATATATGTCTATGAAGGTGTAGTTTCTAGTCACCATTACATCGGCACAACTGGTAGGGGAACTTGGGGCACTCATGGTACATCCGCCGTATACAATCTTTCACAAAGACAAGATGTCCCTTAGACCCCACCCCAAGTTTATCCCCAAGGTTGCGTCATCTTTTCATATAAGTCAACCTATTCACTTACCTATGTTTTACCCAAAACCTCTCAACAGTGTGCAAGAAGCGACCCTCCACACATTGGACGTTAGACGAGCTATAGCTTTCTATCTAGAAAGAACAAAGGCATTTAGGAAATCACCCAAATTGTTTATATCACTGGCAGATCACTCCAAAGGGAAGGCTATCTCCAAACAAAGGGTGTCTAAGTGGATTTCAGGATGCATTCACTCCTGTTACGCACAAGCAGGTGTATCACCACTGCAACGAATCAGAACACATTCCACCAAGGTGGTCTCCACATCCATAGCTTTTTTGCACAATGTCCCAATTATAGAAATATGTAAAGCAGCCACCTGGGCATCGGCTCACATGTTCACGAAGCATTACATTATCGACCAAGCTTCAAGGGCTGATACAGCAATTGGACTATCCGTATTCTCTTCTATTCAACCTAAGATCTCTGAGGCTCCCGCCTCCTAATCAGGGCACTGCTTGAGAGTCACCTAGAGTGGAGCACCCACAGGGACACTACGTGAAGAAGTGAGGTTACTCACCTTGTGCAGTAACTGAGGTTCTTCAATATGTGTGTCCCTGTGGGTGCTCCACTACCCACTCTCCTCCCCTCTACTTCGGAGTTTATACATATGGCTTCATGGTAGAAAAGGAACAGAGGGTGGCGCCACGCAACCCAAACGAGCACTGCTGGTGAAAAAATCTCCGATCGAGGACGTGCCAAGACCTAGAGTGGAGCACCCACGGGGACACATCTCGAAGAATTTCAGGTCCTGCACAAAGTGAGTAACCGTCTCTTCTCTATCACATGTGCAAGCACACAAACACACTCCGGTAGCATTTTCTCTTCTGTGGTACTAAGAATAGGAAATCTTATGTGCAAATGACTGTGGCAAAGTCAAAGACTTTTGCACAGTAAATGCTGAATTTTGTTTTCCGTGGTGGCGGTGGTGGAGTGCATGCCCACATGGCACGCACACGCATAGGATTATAGAATAAATTATGTGGACTGTAATTACAGAATGCATGTGTTGGATTGATGGCTTTGTTGCCACTGAATTTTAAACCAGACTAATTTGTTGTTGATGCTTGTGATTAGGGTAATCACACTGTTGCAATGTATGTGCAATGCTGATAGAGGACATTTAAGACATGAAGGTTGATTGTTCCATTTAATTTTATGAATGCTCTATATTTATACCCCAGAAGGAGCATAAGAGTGATAGCTCTGAGGTTTCTTCTCACTAGTTTTGCATATGCCATGCTTGGAACAGGGCCACATATTTCACTGGAGAGAGATTTACAGTGGAAACTGCACAAATTGGAAAGGCAGCTGTCCAGTTTTTGATTGTTTAGTAGAATTAGTGTCACTGCTACTTTGTCTTTCCCTTTGCTTCTGTTGTCTTCAGCTTTGCTACTCTCCTTGTATAACAAGAAAATGCATCAGTAAACGCTGCTTCCTACTCTTTAGTAGCCTTGATTATGTGAGTTCACAGAAGGTTGTCTGTTTCCTGTGCATCTGTAACTTACTGTGACTCTGTTACAGGTCACACGTTGAACATCGTTCCCCATTCTGGAAAGCATACTGTCTAGGCCTCCAAGGACAGAAAAAGCTGCACTACCTAAATAAGATTTACCACTCCAACTATACCTTTCATATCTGCAGGCACATTTTTCAGTTGCCGCAATCTTTC
Source organism: Emydura macquarii macquarii (assembly GCF_026122565.2). Taxonomy (NCBI): domain Eukaryota; kingdom Metazoa; phylum Chordata; order Testudines; family Chelidae; genus Emydura; species Emydura macquarii. The sequence continues at coordinate 8,228,114 of NW_027133667.1, forward strand.
CCGTTACTCAGCTGCTAATGACTGTAGCAAATAATGCTTGACAGGGCTTAAGAAGAGCCTTGTCTCCTGTAGTACTTCTGGATTCCCCTGTGCTCTTAGTGACAAAGGACTCAGATACAATCTTAGACCAAGGTTTTCAATGATTTGGGGTGCCTCAGTTTAGGGGTGCCCAATCTGAGACTGCTTAATGAGGCCTTGTTTTCAGAAGGCAGGAGGTCCACTTTTTCTGAAAATCAGGCTCCTTTCTGGAGTCTCAAACTGGATGCTGCAAATTGAGGCCAAGATTTTCCGTAGTGACTAGCAAACTCCAGTCCCCCATGTGGAAGTGTCCTGAGTGGCTATTAGAGAGAAGAACTTTCCATACACAACCAGATTAAGTAAAAAAAGGTATTAAAACTGATTTAGATCTGTGTATATGGGAAGGAAAGGAGAGGCGGAGGGGAAGGGTAGAGAGGCAGGAAACCCTCTTGTTAAGCCCTAAATTTTATATAAAACTTAATTAAAGGAGACAGGGGCAGGAATAGAACACTGTAAACCCAACCTTAGCAACAAAGAAAGGAACTGGTATATTTTCCAGACTTGGGGCTAGATGGATTACAAGAGTGTCACTGAAAATAATGACCGTTTTAAATTCCGGCTACCAACTAAATAAGTTAAAAGTATCTACTGTCCCTCTAAAGCTAGAAATAGTAGCAAAAGCAACTGCTTACAGTACCTGGCTTTCCATGCTGAAGGAGACACTTCCTGCTGAGACAGTGGGGAGAAATGATGCTTGGCATACTGTCAGGGCGACAGCATTTTCATTGGCATATCACAGTTATTCAGTGAGCACGAAAGGAAAACCCTTTACATGGTTGATCTGCCACTCTCCTTGGCATTTTTAGGCCATTGTATTATTAGTAGTATGATTAAATTGCAGCTTGTCTTCTATTTGTAGCTGTAAGATCTGCAGAGCACGCAGTGGGTCAGATGCCATGCCGCTCATGCAGGCAAAATTCTTGTGTGCTTAGCCTGCATAAAGTCTAGAATTTGGCCTATGCTGGTGTGGGGGAAGAACTCTGTGTCTGTGTGTGTGTGTGTGTGTGTGTGTGTGTGTGTGTGTGTGGGGCGGGGGCAGGGAGAATCATTCACACCAAAATTAATGTGGACAGCACAATCACAAAAATGAGGATATCCTATCTGAAAAAGTTGAAGGTCATTTTAGGATGAATTTAAGGTGCTTTGTGACTGACTTTATTCCCTCTGAATAAACCCTTTATTACCACTGAACTCTCCTTGGCATTTGTACTCACAATTGACATTGACCAAAGCACCTTCTGGCAGTTTCTGCTGCAAATAAGTATAAGGTGCTATAAATACTAGCTAAACCTACTTTTTTTTGTGTCTGGCTGAGAAGGAAGCATTATTTGTTTTTAAGACCTACAAATCTCTAGTGGTCTGTGGGTTGTTTTTAGAGTATTTGCCTTGCTGCCATATGTAATATAGCTACATATGATGCAGGAGAGCTGGATGCTTTTCAGATTATAATCACTATATGTAATTAAGGCAAAGTATTATCATCGAACCATTCTATTATATATAGTTGTCCACTGGCTTTTTCTTAAAATAGAGCTGTTTCTCACATTTCTGTATGTATGTTCCTTAGTTCTGGCAAGATACTTAATACAGAATTATTTGTTTCTTGCTGTAGACTGAATGATTTTTGCCCTTTACAGAGTGGCTTATATGTAGGGAGAAAAGCCATGGAGATTCCTCAGTGATCCCACAAACTATGCATTCCCTGGCTGTAAATGTTGAATAACTTCCTATTTTATATTTGTTTATATAGTTTTCACTAGCACTTGTTGAGTGTATTCTATTGTGCTCTTTATCTTAGTCTGCAAGTTTGAGGCCTTTGCATGGTTTCCCATGCTTGGCATCTCATTAGTAAATCACTGTGTATGGACCTTTCTCAGAGCAATTACCTTTTTAAAATATCCTATAATACTAACAGCACAGTCTTTGAAAGTATGTCTAGCAAAATTCTTCTGCCCTAACCCCCCAGAACAATGCTTGTTCCCAAATGCTTCAAAGACACTGCAAGGTGAATAAGGCTATTTATCTATCACATATATTTGAATAGCTGGAAACCACAGTCATTTTCATAAAAGGTCCATTTAAAACAAATCCTGCTTTTATTTTCCTGAGGACCCACATGAATTCCTAACACCACAGCTAAGGTTAGTACTGATGTTCTTCATGGTTAGCAATGAGGTTTTCTGTGCCTCATTAGATGTTAACGTTTGCTTCAGGGAGGGAGCAATAAGCCAGATAGACCCTGCTTAGCTGAAACTGAAGGAAGGGGAAGAAAAAAGTATTTGGAGGAACTCTGCATGTTTTGCTGGTTGACTTTTAGGAGCATGGAAATCTGAAGCCTGATCAGCTAAGTATCATTGCTCTTGATGGAAAATGCCATAGAACCCTTCCTGAGATTATGGATATGTCAACCAGAAAATGCAAGCAAAAGAAAAAAATGACTGCAATCTCTCTGTATGCAGCTGCCAACCTGGTAAAAATCATTCTGTTCATGTTCTTTTTTTCTTGGTGGTCGTTTTAGTTGAAAGGCAAAGCAGGTTTGACGTGCTAAGTAGGTGCAGCCCAAACTGAAGTACTTCTCATATATATGAAAATTAACAGAATACTCAGCATCTCACAGCGCACAATCCTCAATTCCTGTGGGATTTTTTCATGCATGTAAATAGTTTTGGCATTTCCACCTTTTTTTTTTTTTTTTTTTTTTTTTCACTGAAGAATTATGTTTTTAGGGCTCTCCTCTTTTTTTATTAACCTGGAGGGGGAAAAAAGGAGACTGTCAAGGGCCAGATAAAATGAGTGGGAATACTACTTTTGACCTCTGTGAGCTTTGGATCAGGGCATGAAATGAATAAGGCAGATGTCTTGATGATTGATTAAGAAATGTCTCCAGGCCATAGAGTAACTGTTTCCCGTTTTGAGTTGGTTTTCAATATACAGTGTGGTTTCAAGGTCTGTCCCATTATTTGTATTAGGATCCCCTTCTCAGTTGTTTAGGAGGGAAATAATTTAATCCTATATTGAGAACAAGAGTCACTTGTCCAAACCAGATTACCTGTATATGTACAATAAGCACTGACTAGGCTAAATTGTATCTTTCTTCATATACTTTAGCAACTTAGGGTCTGAACAAAAAAAAATTCATAAAGGTCAAATACATTTATAAATTCCTGGAGCCAATTTGTCTTTCCTATTTCCTTTCAGAATGCTCCAGGTCTATTTAAAGGATGCACACCCTCCTGCATCCTGTTCAGAGAAGGCTATAAAGTGTGCAACTAGAGGATCTGGGGTTGAGGCAGATAAAATGAACCAATGGCTTCTGAGAGCCGCTGGAAGACTTAATAATGAAGACTCAGATGTGATTGATTTCCCTGAGTTTGAATGTGCCTTTATAGTTAGCTATAAGAAAACGCATTTGGCTGTGTAAAAATAGAAGGGAAGCTGATAGATACAGCCTATTGAAAAGAAAACAACAATTAATATTAAAATGTAAATAATATAAGCCTCAGTAAGTTAAATTTCTGTCTCTGTGTTGGGTCATTGACTTGTAAATGCTTGGTCTCCTGTTTTTGTTCCATGTTGAAGAGCCTGACTCTCAGAGGGGCTATGCATCCACATCTCCCATTTACTTCAGTAGCAGTTGTAGTTTCTTGGCACTTCTGAAAATTAGACCCTGGTTTCCATTATGGTGCATTAATCCCCCTTTCTTAAAGCAGAAAGTGAATAGCAATAGACTAATTCCCATTGGCCGAGATCAGTGTTAAAAGATTTCCTGAGGGGTGCTCCCTAGTCAGGTAGCCATTGATACTGGATCAGTTCTTGCCTTGTGTGTGTATTTGTTCTGCTAAAGAACAGGGAAGTAGTTTTTCGGTGCTGCTGAATGCTAGGAACAGGGACGGACAACACTAGGCAGTTAAAGTGCACCGAATAGCAACTGTAAAAACACAACTGTGTGGCTGCAGACTTCTGGCTTCTCAGTGACTCCATGTCAGATGTGCCTGCTTTTAGTCAATAACAAATTGAAGGTTTTTTTAATTCTTAGAAGGGAGATATATCCAGGATGATGCTAGTGACTTGCTGAACCCAGGTCTGGTGTTTGAAGGGCACTGTTACTTCTCATCCGAAGAGCAAACAGCGTTCCTGACTGGTTGTGGAGATTACTTTCCGTAAGAGTAGGGCTGTTAGAACTTGACTACGACTCCAAGCTTAACTTGGGCAACTACATTTTGCCTATCAAAAATTTCACGTGAAGTTTCAATTGATTGTACTATTTTCTTTATTTCCTGACCTTTACTGTTGTTGCAAGCTGGTAAATCCCCACTATGTTCCACCCCTGAGGTGGCTGTAGTTCAGTGGCAGCTAAAGTGATTCTTCTCTGTCCCTGAGATGTTTGCCATCCCATCTCTTGGCACCAAAGGAAGGGCAATAGCTGGCACAAGAAGTCAGTACTCTGCAGAGAAATGAATCTCCAGAAGAAATCTCTGGCTGCTTTGTGTTCACTTTGCACCACTTATGTGTGAATTTCAAGTGAATTTAGCAGACTGGAGAATCCAGCTCCTTTATCTTCACTGTTGCACATGGAAAGTGCAGTTAGATATTTGCAAATCCTGACCCCTTGCAGTATGTAATGTGATGAATGTTAAGGAATGTGATGTTGACGGTGACCTGTTATAGGCCTGGTAAATAGTGAAGCTAAAGATGGTTGAGAACTGTGATGAGCAACCAGTATCATAAGCATATATGAAGTGTTCTTCTGAGTTTGTATGTGGTTTAGAGGTTTGAACACACGCATTGGTGCCAAGAATAAACTGCAGTGTTGTAATCTTGTCTCTGACTGATTCCTTTTGTGGTCTACAGCAAGTCACTTAACCTCTCTGTACCTTACTCTCCTCATCGATAGATTATTTACTTACTTCCCAGGATTGTAAGCACTTTGAAGATGAATAGCATTTATTGCTATTATACAGTCATGTGTGTCCATTCTCCTTGTGAAATTCTCTGTGCCTGGAGTCAGATGTTTGAAGCATGTAATCTCTTTGGCTGCAACAGGCCATCTGAGACTCATTGACAGAGAATGATTCGTGTCTTTGTTAAGAAGGCACCCCTTAATCTACTGAGCTGCTAGTTCAAAAGGAGGAGAGATGACTCTTGTTTTGTCCCTATAATAGAGTGAAAAGAAAGGCAGATCGATTTAAGAGCCACAGGCATATCTTGAGTTTCAAATAAGCAAACATGGGTAAACAACTCACGAAATGTTCTAAGAAAGAAAGGAATACCTCTTGGAGTTGCTAACCAGCCGCTCTCTTATTGCCAACTCTTTCTGGGCACATGCAGCGAGGGATTCTAAAGAGCTTTCTCAGAGGGAAGGGTGGGGACCTTCAAAGTACAATACTTTATGCCAGGACACAGATTCATTGTGCTATGTCTCATGACAGGTAGGTCAAACTTAGTTTAGAAACACCCTATACTTTTCCTCTGAGGTCTCGCTTTTAGAAAAGTATTGTGATTTAATAAGAAATAGTAAACACACTCTTTATAGCTCAGGAATCTGAGGATAGAGAGTATGTCCTTCTGGAAATTCAGTCTCAGTAGTAAACCTAACCGCATCTGCCCCTTCCTCTTCTATTTTTTTTAAATTGCCAAGCTAGCAATTTACTAAACATATTACTCCTTTCACATATTTTGGCCTTGGAAAGAGTCATAGAATTCTCTGCAATTTTGTTTGATATAGTGTGACTAATTCTTGTATTGCCTATTGGAAAAGAGCTAAAATCTTTCAGAGCTTTGCTAAGAGAGTGAATCTTTGCAGATTTTTAAATCCTTATTTATTGATTTTAGGTTTGAGTAAAGGAGACCAAACTTTCAAGTAGCAATAATAGGTAAATATGTGACTAGTACCAAAAAAAAATTGCTTAGGATAAATGAAATTACTCTCATGCAAAGAAAATCTAGGTTGTTGTCAACAAACCAGAGAGTACTGAGGTTTATTTAAAGGTGTCTTCCATGCAGAGAAAGTCCTTTGGAGTGCATAGGAAGTCCTTATTATATTTCCAAAAGGATGAAATATCTTTATCCAGAGAGAAAGAACTAGCTCTTGCTAGAAAGAACAAAGTGATCGATGCAGCCCAAAGTTTGCATTTTAAGAAAACAGGAAAAATACAGAATCATATATTGGCCCTTTCCAAAGCTTCAAATACTGCTTTAGTAGTGACGTACCGAGGGGGGCCCAGTCTGCCGGGGGGGAGGGAGGGGCACTGGGCCGGCCCTTCACCATGCGCAGGAGGTTGGGGATGCAGGAGGCCCTGAGGGGCGCCCCTCACTGCCTCCGCTCACCCGCGCGTTGTGAAGGGACTGCCCATTCCTCCTCCCCAGGCTTGGGGGGCTGTGGGGCTGCAGTGGGAGAGGCGGGCGCCATGCAGCGAGCAAGTACGGGGAAGAGGGAGGTGGCGGAGCCAAGCCTGTATTTGCACACCCCCTCCCCCCCACCCGGTAGGTACAGACCCTCCCTTCCTGGAGCAGCTGGGGGGGTGGCACCAGGACCCCTCCTGCCCTGCATGGGAGGCGTGGGTGAGGCTTGGGAGGGGGTGTGGGGGGGGCAAATGTAGGCTTGGCCCCGGGATGCTGAAGGCCCTTGGTACGCCACTATGCTCTAGAGATGTGGGTGAAGCTGTTAGTTCCAGCAATCCAGCTGTCCCTAAGTTGGCCCATGCCACCAGAGTAATAAAAACTGTCTAAACAAACCATCAGGCAAATAAATAGTCTAGATATCTGAAATATCCCAACTCAAGAAATGCAACAAATGCCTTGTTCTTTTGAAATTCATTATGTTATGTCTTAAGAACTGTTCTTGAAGTAAGGTCCCTCTGTCCTCACTTTCTAAAGATCTGCAGTGCTGGTTTCTGAATCCTCAGACTCATTTCTGTCTTCGGTTGTTGATTTACCAATAAATCTGGAATCCTGTCCTGATGTAGAGAGGATAATAGTTGGGCATGCTAAATAAACTTGCTTGGAAAAGAGAGAGAGGCTAAAATTCTGGCCCTGTTGAAGTCAGCATGAGTTTTCCAGTTAACTTCAGTGGGGCCAGTATACCAGCCATAGTACGTAAGCTCCTTTCATGTTCTTTAGCTATTTATTGTGTTTCTTTTCTTTTCTCCTTTATTTTCCCTTAAGAGAATTTTAGTGTTCATTAAAGTTCGGGACAGAAGATGTCTGTGCTTTAAGATGGACCAAGTACAGCCAGGCAATTAGTCCTGTTCTCAACCCCCTCAAAGCTGACACACTTCAAAAGACTTGCAGCCGCACCAAGTATTCCTATATTTGCCCATCTCTGTTCTAGACAGGACCATCGCATCAAAATTTGGACCCTGATTCAGGATTTGAACCAAAGTTTTCAAAAGTGAAACCCATTAGGCCAGCTGAAACCATCCACTGAGACTCATCCCTCTGTTTTTGTTTTCTTTTTTTAAATTAGAGCCATGCTGACAGAGGTAAAAATGTTCTTTGGTTCCTCTGTGGGAAAAGTAAAGTGATTCATTACTGCCTATGGGATATTATTTCGCAAAACTAGGGTAGAACAAGTGAGTAGAAGAGTTTACAAGAGTCTTGACCTGAAGTGTTTTGCCTTGTAAAGGGAGAGTTCAGATGGAATCAAATAACATTGATTCTAATACTTTCAGACCTAAAGACCTTCAGGAACCATCTCTCAATGAACTCTTCAGCCTGAGATGACTTCCTTAAAAAAGGGCACTGTGGCAGCTGTCAAATATTATTTATATTAGAAATAAAAAATATCATGGTGCTCCCACGATATGGAGGAAAGTGTCACAGGGCTCTTTTCCACATGTGCTGTGCCCCTCTGTGATGCTAGTGCAGTAGGTGTTTCTGCCACTGTTTGTGAGCTGTGCCAGAGAGCTTGAATGAACCCGGCTCCATGGCACCTGTTTAGCGTGGCAATACTTTATATACAGCGAGGGGTGGAGATTAGATTCCCCACTTCAGGCTAACCAGTTCATGTATTTTACCCTTTTCTGTTCAATGTACATTTGATTTATTTGTTTTCTTCTTACTGCGGTTTGAATGGAATTTGGGTGTTCTTGTAACTTGTTACACCATGTTCTTACAATGTATCCCTTTTTTTCCCCCTCACCTCTGTGGACTGATCTCAGTCTCGGCTCTGTGAACAGTACATTTTACTTTGCTGCAGTGGCTGCAAAGTAAATTCATAATGTGTTGTGGGCCCTATGCACAGTTCTTGCAGGATGGTGGCGGTGTCTCTAAGTGTATAAAAAAGAGGGTAAGGTGACTGTGCACTTGAGTCTTTAGAGAGTATTTTTACAGCTAGGCCAGGGATGTGAGTTGTACTCTATTTCCCTTCAGTTTCCTCCTATCTGAAAGTGGGCAAAGTTACTTCACCTCTCTGTGCCTTATCTGTTTAATGGGTATAACAAGATTTCCCTTCCCATCAATAAAGTGAACCTTAATTCAATGGTTCTCAAACATTTTTCATAACCGAAAAATCTTGATGGAGAGGTTCTCCTGGACCGCTTTCCATCCTGTGGACAATTGCACAGGCCACTTCCCCTCCCATTTGTGATTGTACAACATCCTTGTGGCATTTGATACTGGTTGGCATTTTTCAAACAAAAAGTTTTATAGTTAATAAATGGACTTTTTTATAATACAAAAAACTTTACGAAAAATTTTCTTAAAAAAACATAGTGACGTACTGCTTTCTCTTGCATTTGTGATAAGAAAAATTATATAAATCAGACTCCTCATCTTCGTGTTGGTTGCTTATTTAGACAGTGTTGAAATTTTTTCTTCCTTTTAAGTGTCTTTTCTTCCTTTTGCATTGCACAACTCATGCTAATGCTGTGGGGATTCTTTCTTCAGAGATTGCTCACCAACTTTGCTAAGTATGGTAACTGCAAATTTCATGGATCTAAATTTTTGGTAGAAGGTAGAGTCTGTGGGACAGGTAATCAGTCTCTCTGTTGTGCGTGATGTGGTTTTTACTTCTACTTGCCAGTATTGTTGTGTATGGGAGCTTGGGCACGTAACATAAGGAACCATAGAGGTCAGTTTATTTGTAGCACTGCCAGTGTTATACACTCAGTGAACATACTTATTATGCACATGTGATTAAATCCAGCAATTACTGTTATGCTATGGGCCAATGTCTGTTACACTAGTGCAATGCTAAAGCGGATTGCACTAGTGTAATTGAGAGCAGAATTTGGCCTTAGGTCTTTTGCTAGGCTGCATACTGCTATGTCTTCTTTGATATTTCCATTTGTAGATCCCTTCACTTAAAGCTTTGTAAGGCAATTAGGCACTCCAGCACTGAGAAATCAACCCAAATGACTAGAAAAGCCAAAAAGATTAAGTGACTCAATTTGCATCTGCCTTCAAATGTTAGAATTCATTTTGAGAGGTCTAGCTCTATCTCATTTAGGCATGGTGCATCAATGACTGAGTAAGGCATTGATTAGGGCAGTGGTTTTCAACCAGGGATACATGTACCCCTAGGGGTACGCAGAGATCTTCAAGGGGGTACATCAACTCATCTAGATATTTGCCTAGTTTTACAACAGGCTACATGAAAAGCCCTAGCAAAGTAAATACAAACTAAAATTTCATGCAGATAATGACTTGTTAATACTGTTCTATGTACTATACACTGAAATGTAAATACAATATTTATATTCCAGTTGATTTATTTTATAATTATATGGTGAAATGATATTACAAGCAATTTTTCAGTAATACAGTGCTGTGTCACTTCTGTATTTTTATGTCTGATTTTGTAAGTGAGTAATTTTTAAGTGAGGTGAAACGTGGGGGTATGCAAGATACATCAGACCCCGAAAGTGGTACAATAGTCTGGAAAAGGAGAGAGCCACTGAGCTAGGCTATTGTTGGCCAGCACAAGAAAGCACAAATGACTAGGCTGGGAGATTTAACAATCTAAATGTTGTTCTTTCATCTAAGGAAACCTAACTGCTCAGCATTTAAATACTGAGTTTGATTAACTTAATTTGATCTTTAATGAGCAACAGCAGACATTACAAACTGATTCATCCACTTGGACTGGAGTGAGTAGAGATGTAATTAGCCTTTATCTGTAAAGGCTATGGTTCCTCCAGGTCAGGATTGAAGTCTTTGCCTATGCAGTTTGGGGATACACAGAGTAGCTGTGCAAATCACAATTGTTTTGACAAAATCCCGTGTGACAACTTCATTTCTCCTCACACAGTAAGCAAACATTAAAAACAGCAATGTGAACCAAAGACATTAATATTAATGTACATAATGCCTCAGATGTTGAATACTGTATTGGACATAAGTATGTTGAGTGATAAAGTATAATATACATTTTAGATATTTTCTCCAGAGGGTTATTAATGTGCAGCTTTTGGTTCATTTTCTTTATACAGAACATCACTGATTTAGCTGCTGCATCTTAATTTTAAAGACTTAAGACTGGACACAGATGTGTGTGTATTTGTACACCCACACTATTTTCTCTCTCTCTCACACACACAATACAGTTGCAGATGGTAACTATTTGAGGTAATTTACATGCAGTCTAAAATATCCATGTACAGTAAAACTGATCTCAGAAAAGTTGCCAATATGGCAATATGTTGAGGAACTGCAGTATGGAATAATTCCTATTTTCAGCGTAGCACGTTGATCAAGCATTAATCTGATTCATTTATTTCATGAATAAGGATCTGAAAATGAAAGAGGGACAACTTAATGTTGATTTGAAGTTGGGTTTCTTTTTAATTCACATGCATTTAACTATTGTGTTGTTGCAGAAATTGGAACATAGAGAAGTTTTAGTTGGCTTGTTGTTCCTGGTTTTCCCATTTATCCCAGCCAGCAACCTCTTCTTCAGGGTGGGGTTTGTGGTGGCAGAGCGAGTCCTTTACATGCCGAGGTAATTACTGCAATTGAATTCCTTTATAATGAGGCCTTCTTGCCCATTTTGTCAAAGCAGGTAAGATATTTAATTTTTTTTGCCTATTACTGTGATTCAGGCTTTTTTTTTCTCTCTCTCTCTTTTAATCCAAGCACTATATGCCTTTGAATTTTTGAGCAGCAACATCAGAAAATCTGCAGTCTATCAAGAGCAGGCTACTTGGCAGAATCAAAGCTAGTTGCATTCTATTGTTATGGTTTTTTTAATGTGGTTGAAAGCATCTGTATACAGGGAAGCGGTGAGCTGTTTCTTGTACATTGTCCTTTCGCGTTCGTACAAATCTTGCTGTTTCACTAAGTGACATTGTCAACTTAAATTGTCCATGTTCTCTAATTTAAGCACAGTATTTATAGAGTTAATTATTTGATTATTACTATTTATCTACTTCTAATGTGGTAATAGTCAGAGGGTCCATTGTGCTAGATTCAGTACAATCACAAAGAAAGACAAGGTCCCTCTCCTAAGAAGTTGACAATCCAAGTCTCCGATTCTGCAGGTGGACTGCTTTGCCCACACATAGTGCATGGACAATGGGACAATCAGTTGCAGGATCAAGCCTGTGAAAGACTTTACAGTGTAGTTGGTGGGAGTGGGGAAAGACTACCACACCTCCCTGAACTGTAACGCTCTAAAGTTCACCCTTGTTTCTATCCAGATACCATTACATTCTGGACTGACCAGTGTCTTAGGGGTTCTGGTGCTTCTTGCTGCTCTTACCAGCAGCATAGTTTTGAACTGCTCCTTGTATCGCCATCAGAGCCAGACCTGAGACTGAAACCGGAGGAGAGGCCAGGTGCAATTGGTGATTACCTGCTTGATCCAGCCATAAATATAATTACATTGTTATATCAATGTAGCCATATGTTTAAATTCAGAGAGGTCAGTTCTGCCATCAGGTGCATACGCAGCCCTCATTATCTTTAGTGGCAATTGAACTTGCAGAGCTAATGGCTCTAAACTTCACCCTACATTGCTGTATGCTGCCTGAAATAACTGACTTTATTCCCGCTCGTTTTTGAAACTAGATTGCTGAAAAAGCAAACTAAAATGGAATACCTGGACAAATGTTCTCTAGAGTCCTGATCCTGCAAAGGCTCATGTGCTTACTTAATTTTATATATATATTAGTAGTCCCAGGGACTTCAATAAGCCTAGTTTCTGGTTTTTGCAAGACTGGGACCTGTATCTATAGCTTTACATAGCTGAAATGTATCCCTGCCTCATATTATATCAATTTGTTTTATGGGTTAAATCCCGCTCATCTTATTCACACAAGTAACCCCCGTAAATTCGATGAGACTGTTCATGTGAGTAAGGTGAATGAGATTTGATCCTCTTAAGTTATTCTGGGAATCATCACCCCAGTTGGCGAGTCTTGTTACTGTGCATCATTTTAAATTAATTTAAAAATTGGTGTAAGGAAAAAATGGAGAAACGCATGAAAGCTGTTTAAAATCGAAACTGAGAAACAGCCATCCTAGCTTCTAACACACTCTCTTGCTATTTTGTCTGTGGAAAGAAGAATGGTTTGGAGTGCTGCAGATGCAAGCATCTAGCTCTTTGCCAGATGAGATTACTAATATCATGACGTGCCTTTGAAAGTGGGTGATAATGAAGGAGAAAAACGGGCAATGCTCCAGGAGGACTTTGTGGAAGGAATATTCAATACATTTAACGTGTGCAGAGGAACACTGCTTATATAGTGCTCTTCATCCTTGTATGGGCTTTACAAACATACAGCCTGTGAAATAGGTAATTATAGTGACTTTCTTTTTTAGGAGGTGATACTGAGGCAGAGAGGTTAAGTGGTAAACCCTAAAAGTGAGTGTGTCAGAGTCCCTGGGTCCTATTCTGTTTTCAGACCATTAGACCAATCATTTCCTCATTTAAAACCTTTTTTTACCCCCAAGTTGGCAGGCAACTGAACTGAACTTTAAAATGAAAAACTAACATGGCAGTTAATTCTCATGTCAGAGAGAGAATGGACAGCTCTGACTCTGTCATCAGGTTCTTTGTAGGAGAAGGAGGGATGCTAAAAAATTATATAGACAGTGTTGAGAACTAAATTTACTGCTTGCAAAGTTACTGAATGCTAATGAGTGTGCTCGTGCGCCGTCTCTCTCTATCTCTGTTTAAAACAGATTGGGTGCAGGAGTGTTAGCCTTCCATGAGCATTCATAACTGTTGCAAGGCAAAAGTGACATCTCTTCCCTCTCTCCCTGCACTCGAGGAACTTGGCACTTAATATTGAGGATATAAGAGCGAGAAGGGCAATGTTCTTTATTTAGAACATTCTTTTGCAGCTGTTTCATAGCTTGCATCTTGCCAAATGCAATATGCCTTTCTTGAGTTTTGCTCTATTTTTATTTAAACATCAATTACTAAATTGGAATATTTCACCATACTTGAAAGATATTTTTGGGGTGAGAGCTGATTTTGTGTGTGGAAAACACATTGATGACTGTATTATTCTTGGTTATATTTAAAGGTGCTCTTCTGCCTCCTTTTGAAATGGAAGGCTTTTATAAATATTTGTATGTATGTCACAGCTGTGCACATTGTAATCTGTGGATCACATCCTGAACTCCTTACTCAGTTTTATTCAGTCCTTACGTGGGCAAAATTTCCAGTGTAGTGAATAAAGACCTGAGGATTTAGGTAAAAGGTATGTAAACAAAAAGGAAATGTTTTCTGCTTTTTACTGTCACTTTAATTTAATTTGACTTAGACCTTTTGATCATGCAGTAGTTGTAAGGCTTGACTCTACGTTCCAGAACTTTGTGCACATCTTGAAAAGCCTGAAAAAAATTCAAAAATATTAAAAAATAATTTTCACAGGGAAAAAATAATTTCCCAACCAGCTGTAAACATAAGTGGAGATGTAAACTCGGCATTGGAAGAGATTGAGGTAGAATAGAATTCATAGACAGATTTTTTTAAAAAAGCTCAGCCCTCGTTTAGGCACCAAAATAAGTGGCCCCATTCTCAGAAGATTCAGGACATTGAATGCTGACCTCTTTTGGAAATCTGGACCTATCTGCAGGTGCTGGCCACTTGAAAATCTGGTCTACTTAGTGCAAAACATCACAGTTGCTTTTAAAATAAAAAGAACAGTTAATCTTATTGTTCCTAGTCGAGAAGAACCTAACTGAACATAATCTGGAACTTTTGCATCTGACTCTGCAATTGCTCCTCAATGGAACAATTGGACACACAAGGTGTGACCATGAGCATCTCTGATGCAGTGCTAAACACTCTGATCTCCCACTGACTGTAATGGGAGTTGGGGTTCTGGACCTTCCAGGACTGGAGCCTTATTGTATGAGCAATTTCTCTGGTTTGCTCTACTTTTTTTCCACAACTGCCATTTCAGTGGCTCCTGGCAGTGGGTGGGTGGGTGGGTTGGTTGGTTTATTTATTTGTTTATTTAACACGTTCATTTTCTAATTTGCTTCCAGATTTTTAGAGAACTGCCCTGCTAAAAACAATAGTCAACCACCTCAGCCTGCTAAGTGAATGCAAGTTTCCAGATAAAGTGCCTGTGTGCTACATATTAATATGTTTAAACTCCAAAAGCAATACATTATTCTTCCTAGCTAATGTAATTCTGTCACTGCCTACTTTTGCCAGCCGTGAGAACCTTTCCAGTTTAACAGTCCATGGATTTTGCAACCATGACGACAAAAAGAAAGATGAAATTAAATGAAAGTATTGAAAGTTGCACTTATTTATTGCAGAAAGTGTTATATGATCAATGAAAGGTCAGTCAGGTCACCACTGGTTTCTGTGAATGTGCTTTGCTTTGAAACATATTTGCAGAAGTTTAAGTGATGGAACTTCTATTAGAAGTAAACCAGTCAGGAGGAATGCAGATGATAAGACAGGACAGGAAGCCGACTTTTATATCAAAGGGAGAAGTCCTGTGACCTGATGCAGCAATTACAATAACAGTGGCTTGCTGCCTTGTGCAGTAAGGAGTGGAGGCTGGTATATAACAGTCCTGCATGCAGATTTTGATTACATCACTGATTCAGTACATTCCCCAGGCAACCTTTGGTGGTGGGGTCCTATGGTTCGCAAGATGAAAATGAAAGCTTCTTTCCAGTGGTTGAACCCCAGCAGAATTAGTGCCACCTGACGTCCACTATGCGTCCCTCCACTGACTCTACCGCCTTAGGCCCAGTGGGGAGTAAACTCTACCCCCTTGTCCCTGCAGTGGTGAATCAAGACTCTGGCTTCTCTGTTGTTATAAACATGAGGCTATCTGTTAGAGAGCAGCACTCTGCCATGCAGATTGCATAATTCTGCCAGACCCTGTGCACCACTGTTAGCCATATGTTTTGTTCAGTGAGTCAGAAGTACATCATGATAAGTTGTAAGATCAATACTTGTAAACATCTGTCACCTTACTAGATTTCTAAATAGGAATTTGTAATAGGAATTTGTTCAGTATCTAGACAAAATTGTCTGTTTCTCAAAAGGATCCATCTGTTTGTATTCAGCCTCTTCATAAAAATTCATACAAGACCAAGCATCCTGTGAAATTTTTGTTTTTACACGCTGTACTTTAAACAACAAAACAGCAAACTGCTGCCTATCCTCGCTAAGGTGTCCATTTCACTTAGTATAGCTCCATCCATTATTGACATTTGCAATATACTAATTCAAAAAGAAACTGATGCATGTTATGGTAATGAAGTCTCTGCAGTTTTGGAGGAAAGTAAGTTCTCTTCAGAATTATTCAGGGTCACAAGCTCATGAAAAAGCAATCATCTGAAGATAGGATTTTATAATGCACCTGCCTTCAGCATTATTCTCTTCCGGTATTCATTTTTCACTGGATGTAATGTTATGCATTTACACTCTCCTCTACCACCCCTTTTTTAAACTTGTGTGTCAACCAAGCTTGAGAATCTGAATAGAAGATTCTTCTTCTCCCTCTCCTTCCCCACAAATTAGTCAAATCCTGGTCCTAATGAAATCAGTGACAAAATTCCCATTAACGTCAATGAGTGGGGCCAGAGTTTCACCCAATGGATTCAATAAAGGAGTTAACCATTTCAGTGCCTAAAGTGAAGCAAACACTTGAGTCTTTGCTGGGTCAGAGTAATCTGTGTGTATTCCCAACTGTATCTGTTTAATTTATTAAAAAACATTTTTAATGCTTTTTTTTTGCTCCTGTTAGCTGTATGGAGCTGACAAAATTAAGAGGCAGTGAACTGGATTTTATTCCTTGTGATTCATCAATCAACTTGATTACTAGGGCCAGTCAGATACACCTCTCTATACCCTGTGAAGGCAGTGGCATTGCACAGGTGTCACTGGCAGCAGGTAATCTGGAGATTGGCCAGATCCTCAACTTGTCTCAATTGGTATATCTCCATTGACTTTAATGGAGCAAGGCTAACCTCTCCAGGATTTCAGCTGAGTCAGTGATCTGGAGGAATAAGCACAGGGTTGGGATTTTGGTGGTCCTGATTTCTAATCCAGGCTCTGCCAGTGACTCTGTATGTAGCCTGAGGCAAGTCACCCCAGCTTCCTTTCGCATTTTCCTCATCTGTAAGGTGTTGATAGTACTTACCCATCTACTTCTAAAGGGTGTTGTGAGTATTAATTAGTTCACATCTGTACAGTGCTTTGGAGGAATAAGGTGCTATAAAATGCTAAATATTGTAAGCATACAAACTTTCAGATGTAGATCCAGACTCAATCTCCTAAATTTTGGGGGTTTGCCCATTACTATTAAACATTCTACAGAGAAATCAAAATAACACAAACAAGAAATGATGAGATGCTAGTGCCAGATATTTTGGTGAAAGCCAATAAAAATGTAGGAATAAGAGCCAAGTAATTTTGCAAAGCTGAAAAAGATTAACTCATGGCGCTTTTGGTCTAGACTGCAGTCCTAGCTGCTTTAAATGAATATGAAACACGCCTTTGAAAAACACACATTGCATTTTGGCCACATGCAAATAGTTTCAGGGAAAAGCTGAATTTACTGTGATTACTGCCACTTGCATGTTAACTTTAATGATAAAGACAGAAAGCTTTTTTATTGTTGTTGTTGTGATAAATTAAGTTAAAGAAACAAATCTTTAAAAAATTTACCATGATCAAGGATTATTTTTTAAGTAAAATAATTTGAAGGTCCGAATTACTTGTGACAAACTTAGGGGAGGTGGGAAAAAAAATCAAATAAAAAAAAAAAGGTGTAATTTAATAGAAATAATTCCCTCAGCCAAATAGATTGGAATTTTTATTGTAAAGGAATATGCTCCCTGAAGGAAAAGTTCTATAAAATTTAATATAGAATAATCTCTTTTATAGCTTTTTGAAAATTTTACATTAAAATATTATTCCTATTATAGAATTCTACAAGATGGTTCTAAAAAAAAAAAACTATAGAAAAAGATAATTACCTATTAAATTATGTAATATTTTAGAGTGATTTCTATGACACCCTGTTGATTTAATCTTCTGTAGAACTTTTTCTTTACAATGTTAAACAATAAACACATAACTCTTTCCTTCCGAAACTATCTGTAATAAAGTCATTAAAAATACCATGTTATCTGGAAGCACTTCAGATAGGAATCTGCTCAAAATGAAAGCTTGGAATCAAAAAGTGTAATGAAGTCAACCTGTACAGTACATTACTTTTATGGTTACAGGAAGGGAGAGAAGGAAAGTGGACTCAAATGTTAAACAATCATTGAATGATTAGCTGAATCACTTATTTCAAAGTTAACGTATTTTCTGTCAAAGAAAATAGTTCTTGAGCTCCTTAAACTTTATCTAGTTGCCTTATATTGTGAATAGAGAACCAGATTCTTAGCTGATGTATATTGGCCTAGCTCAAAAACCTGACCCAGTGCATTTGGGGTCCCTTAGATGTAATCTGATATAAGAAATCAGTTTTCATTTAGCAATAAAGACCAATTATGGCATCAATCACCTGCTCATAAGGTCCCTTTTCAAATTAGGTCTATCCTGCCAGAGTTTGGGACTCTGTTGTTGTACCTGAGTTCTTACTCTGGGACTGCTCTGGTTGGCTTCTTGGGAGTTTTGCAATTTACATTAGTTTAGGGGCAGGATCAGTCTTTGAGTAATGTTTAAATTAAAAGATAAATATGCTGCTAATTGTTATGGGGAAGGAGTAATTACTGCATTTTATGGCAACATTTCTGGGATGGGGAGGCTAGGTTCCCTTGTATGGGATATACATTTTATGCTAAATATTGTATCTTTCCTGTATGTTGTTCTGTCCTCTAAAACTCCCTATTAACCAAAATTTTATGGAAAATTTTTGGTTAAAATACACCTATAGTGATGGTGAACTACACAATCAGAGCAAATTTTTTTTCTTTTCCCCAAAGCTGTGCTACTGTAGAAGCACCACTGTGAGTGATCTGGAAGAGAATTCTGGCCATTTATTTCTGACATAGCATCCAACTTGCTCTCAGAATTCCTGTGTTCAAGCTCAGCCCAAATATGTTTGCTTTTGTTAAGGCTAATCACTACAGGATGGTCAGGAATTTTTTGATGAAATGTTTTTAGTCAGAAAATGTTGATTTGTCACAGGCATAACTCTTTGTGGAAACATACTGGCTTCGAAATTTAATGAGTGAGGGAGGATTCTCATATCCAGGATGGAATTTCAGGGGGTGGAAGAGAGAGACACACACACACAAACACACACACAGAGAATAGTCAAGTGGTTAGGACAGCTGGGATGTAGGAGACCCTGATTCAGAGCAGGGACTTGAACCTGGTTGTCCTATGTCCCAGGTGAGTGCTGTAACCACCAGGCTATTTACTCTACTGAGGTGGGTCTCTTTCTCACATGTTGTTTGTGGAAAAAATTCAAAAGGTCACAGTTTTGGCCTGATGGGAAATGAAAACAAATTTTAAAACCTCAAAATTTTTCATGAAATGGAACTCAAGTTTTTCCAGCCAGACCTTCTGCTCATGACAATTCAGCAGCCCGGGCATGGTCTATATTAAAAATGTTGATTGATATAGCAACATTGCTCGGGGTGGTGAAAAATTGACACCCCTGAGTGCCATATCTGTGCCAACCTAACTGCAATGTAGACACAGCTAAGTTGATGGAAAAATGCACCTGTCAACCTACCTACCGCTACTCAAGGAGCAGGGAACGGCTGAGGAGTTCCTACAGCCACGGAAAGCCCCCCTTCGTCACAGTAGGATGTCTATGCCCTGGGGTTACAGTGGCATAGCTACAGTGCTGCAGCAGCCCCCGTAGTACAGACACACTCCCAGTCGGGTATTTTCAGAGCCTCTCTAGCAGAGGGAATCCATTCTTGGGGCTTGTTTACACTTAAAATGCTGCAGCTGCACCACTGCAGCGTTCACTGTAGACTCTACCTACGCCAATGGGAGGGGTTCTCCTGTTGGCATAGGTAATCCACCTCCCTGAGAGGCGATAGCTAGGTTGACGGAAGAATTCTGACTGGGGCTTTGATCAGTATAGCTAAGTTTTTTCAGGGGTGTGGATTTTTCACATCCCTGAGAGAAGTGGCTATACCGATGTAAAATCCTAGTGTAGACCAGGCCTTGAAGTGCTTCTGTTTCCCAGTGGTTCCTCCTTCTGTGTCTGAATCAATGCATACTGAAGGAGAAGTAGTTCAAAAGGCATGTCAAGCCCTCTTTCTTCAATCAATTACTTCTCATTAGAAAAGTGTTAATACAACTGTTTCTTAATAGTGAATAACTGATTTTATAGGCTCCCCCTCTCCACCCCCAGCAGCTGTGCCTGTGAGCAAAGTGTTTTAAATCACTTTGCTCTTCCTGTCAGTGTGTGGTAGATAGTGTCAATTCAGGCTATAAAACTATTTGAAATAGCAAAGAGATTTTTTTCAAGGACAGAATTGGTGGCTCAAATGCAGGTTTGATGTCTCAAGTCTATTAGGCCCTGATCCAGCAAAGCACTTTAAGTCTTTGACTGGTCTCCTTAATTTCAATGGAACCACTCAAAGAGTCTGTCTGCATTGCAAAGAAAAACCTGCAGCGCCGAGTCTTAGAACCCGGGTCAATTGACTCGGGTTCGAAGGGTGCTGTCTCCAGACTAAAATTAGCAGTGTGTAGATGTTTTTGCTCAGACTGGAGCCAGGGCTCCGTGATCCTTGCTAGATTTCAGAGTCCAGGCTCCAGGCAGAGCAGGAACATCTGCGCTGCTGTTTATAGCCCTGCAGTCTGGGCTCAGGGATTTTATGCCATTAATTTTTCTTTGCAGTGTAAGCATACCCATGCAGGCTTTAGGTTAAACCCATGCTAGTGCTTCCCTGGATTTGGGACCTTATTCATTCAGGCTTGACAGGCATGCACCCCATGTATTTAAAATAAAATATAATGCACGTGTACAGCACCTCAATGCATGTTACAGGTGCTTAATAAAATAGTTTAATAAAACGGCAATAATCTCAAATAACTAGGAAATCTGAAAACGTGTTGCCTAGCAAGGAATATGTGCAGCAGAGGCTTGGTCTGCGCTGCCAGCGGATTTCGGTGGCAGTTGACGGGAGATGCGCAAGCTACTCTATATGTAGCTTGTGTATCTCCCGTCGACTTCCTAACTTCTGCTTACCGCAGCATCCTCACTGCACTGTGCTGATTGGAAATGCCCTCTGGTCAATACAGCGTTACTTTTTTTGTGGGGGTGGATTAATGGTGTCGACTTCTGGATTGATAGAGCGGGTCTGTACTGCCACTCAATCGATCCCACAGAATCGATCCTGCACTGCCGATAATGCTGCCGGCAGTAGAGACAAACCTTTTGGAAACTTTTTATAAGTGTTAAAAAGCAGAGAATTGTACATGTTCATGTTGTCACTCCATACTGACCTCAGACTCCATCCTCTCAATGCTTTTCTCACCACTCCCTGAAGGCTAGCAAAATAAAAATGTGTGGTTAATTGATGTGATGCACGAAGGGGTTAAACTTATTTTGGAGTAGCTTCAAAGTAAGGTTTAATAGAACAAAAGGGAGTCATCTTAAATAAGTGCTGACAATCAACAAGACTAGTAGCCGCAGAAAAATCCTCCTGGGTGAAATGTCAAAGTCAACTGCATTTTTTGTTCTCAGTATGTTTTTGAGATAATCCTTTTGTTCTGTTTATAGACATTATACCGATCCAGTAGCCCTCACATGTCCTGGCATACTGTTTTCAGATGGAACTTTTCCTACTTGATATGTATGGGTCAAAATTCTTATCTCAGTTCCACTGGCTTACATCTGGAGTAACTCTCTTGAAGTCAGCGGATTTACTCTAGATTTACTCCATCTGTAATTTTAGATTAGAATCCATTGGGGCGCGGGGGAAAAACCACAAAGATTTTAGATCCTGATAATTCTTACAATTTGTTGAGGGGGGAGGGGTCGTCATCTTTCGCAGATAGTTTCTTCCTCTCAGTTTACAATCCAACCTCTACTGGTTAAAAATTTACCAGTACTTACTGTTCAGAAAGGTCACTGCAAAGCATCACAAGTTGTCCGCTCAATGATAAAGGCTAGGACTTGCCTACGCCCTACCCCAAGTTTTTTCTGTGTCCCAAATAGTTCTAATATTAATGGAACTGCATTTGATCAGTTTGCAGAGACTAATAGAAGTGTATTATCTTATTATTTATTAAATACCTAGCTCTTATATAGTGCTTTAGATCAGTAGATCTCAGTGTGCTCTACAAAGGAGGTAACTTTTGCAAGGTACTCACAAATGTGCAGCTTGCTATAAACTGAATGTAATGACAATCTTATGTTGAGGTGGGGCACTAACTAACTACACTGTCTCAAAGGAAGCAACGTAATCAAGAAACCAACGCAACAAAACCACTCCCCACTGGTGCAATGTGATTCAGCAAATAAAGGAAAAATGTTTAAAATATTTTCATTAATAGCTTTGGCGTCTGAAATTTAGACAGTGGTTAAAGAAAAGACTGAATTATTAGGTGTAATTACTGAGCACTGAAAAAGTATGCTGCAAATATTACATATCTGCACTCTGGCTCTTCTTTAAACACTGCAATTTGTCTGTTACACCCTGGGAAATGTGGCCTTCACGTCATCTCATTCCTCTCTTGTTTGTGCCTCACTACAGTGCACTTTTTCACAAGGGAGGTGGTGTTAACAAATTGCGGAAGTGATAGAAAAATACATTCATCCCACAACCCCTTTGAGTTAATTCTGCCAAAATCACATGTAAATGGGGCACAAAGGTTGCCCACTAAGTGTAGCCCTGACTTTGTTATAATTCAGGACATTCCTAAGATATCACTTTTGTACAGCAAGAGACCACAACACCTGGAGTCATGAAACTGTCAACATGTTGGTGCATGTGCCAAATAGGAAGCTTGTTACCCTCCTGCCGGGCTGAGGAATCTGTGTAGCCTCTGGTTCTCCCATAATGAAACCGGGTGGGTGGGGGAGAGAATGGGTTAACTGTAGTGCAAACATTGTTTTTGATATAGCTGTGTGCACAGTTTCTAGAAGTTTGTTTGTTTGTTTTTTAATGGAGACAAATAACCAGATCACTAATAATAGTCCCCGCTCTCCAACTGCTTCACCATTAACATCTGGCAATGGGAAATGTAACTTAAGGAGGGATGTGAAAAAGGCTATAGATAGTGGGTTTAAGGATTAGGGAGGCAGGGATGTTTTACATATAGAGAGTTGCATGCGAGAAAACAAGTGCTTATGGCGAGAATGGATATGTGAGTGTTCAAAGGCATTTCATACTCATTGCTCTGTAAAAGAACCTGGAGTTAGAAACTTTAAATCGAAACCCCTGAAATAAGCAATACTGGGTATGAAATAACCACGAAGAAAAGCTGTACAATGAGATGTGATTGTAGCAGGCAGCTCTAGTGAAAAGTCTGTGACAGATGAGCTCCCATTATCTTTTCTCCAGCTCAGTTTTTTTTTTGGTGAACAGAGACAGAACATTATTGTCTGCAGTTTTATGTCTAACTCTTATGAATTTTTTAATATAAAAGCCTTTACTAAATAAATGCTCTGTTTCAAATTCTTTTTTTGGATACACTTCATAATAGAGGTACATTAATTACAGTGTAGTAACGGAATAGTCCTAGTTTGTCACTTACAGTTGGCACTAATTTGTTTAACTGAAAGTTGTACCTAAAGCCTGCATTACTTAGTATTTCCTGTACTGTACCTGTACTGTCAGACTTACTATTTGTATTATTTTGTAGAATCCTAGTACGTAGCTCCATGGTTGTCATTCTGTAATTACTATGAAGTTATATTTTGTGATATATGCATTTATTACAAAAAGACGTTAAATTATATGGGTGAATTTGATTTATAGTGTAGCTTTGAATTACCTTCCCAGTGCATTCTCATGGAGTTGCAAGGATTTTCAAGTAGATAATTCAGAGTCCTGATGAAAGTTCAATGTATGTCTCTGGAACTCCCTATCTAGTGATTAAGGCACTTGACTGGGGCTCAGAAGACTTGGTTTCTAGTCCCAGCTCTGCCACTGGCCTGCTAGATGACCTTGGGCAAGTCATGTTCCCTCCCTGTGCCTCAGTCTCCCCATCTGTAAAACAAAAATAATGATACTGACCGCCCTTGTAATGCACTTTGAGATCTATGAATGAAAAGCACTATGTAAGAGCTAGGTGGTGGTATAATGTAACTACCCTTGGAGTTCCCTTAGATGTGTACTTTTGAAATGAACCCTTATTTATTGTGTGTAACTACCATGAATCTTAATCAAAAGGGTGGTGTTTTTTTGTTTTTTTTTTAAAGCCTCTTCCCTGCAGCTGTATAAACTATAATACCACTGTATCTGTATTTGGCACAAAGCATCCTGAATACTGCTGGTGAGAACAAGAGTATATCAGAAATTCTCAACAGCTGGGAACTGTGTCCATTCCGCTTTGCCCCTCCTGTAAATATGAGCTAGCTGAACTGTCTGAATATTTTCTAAAAGTTTCTATATCTTGTTCTCTGGGCACATGCACTATGCTGTTTGGAGAAGGGTGCGTGCCTAAAAGTGCGAAGGTGAAAGGATCTTCTGATGCTGCTTTGTGATAAAGAAATTCAACTAACTAATGTTCACATCAAATAGGTAATTCCAACGGCCGGATTAAACTGCTGAAAGATAATATATCAATCAGTGGAAACTGCAGGGTTTTTTTTATGAGTTTCTTGTTGGCCTGATTACTGAGATTAACTTTTCAGAGACTTTAAAATGGAGTCCAGTCACTATATGGACTGGAAGTTTTGGCTCAATTGATGCTCCAAATATTCACTTGTAGCTGCAGATGTCTTTTTGCAATTAATGCAAACAAATAATGTCAATTCAATAAATATAGTGCAAAAAGTTTATGGAAAATGCAACTAGAAAAGTAACAATAATGTATTGCAACAAATTAAAAGCATAAAATAAGCATTCAAATCCACCCTTGAAAAGGATAGGTATTACAAAAAATGTTATACTTGAATGCCTATATTACAGCTGGCATTTGTTTCATTTGTATTTCTTTTGCAGTGCTCGCACAGGGCTAATGCAGTGCTCAGATTTTGTGTTTGGGGGAGTGTGTTTTTTCTTTCCCTCGGTTTTTAACAAAAATGTTGCATTGTGAATTTCAATGCTAAATTTTCTGTTACTTAAATTCTTTTGCCAGCATTTTTCATTTTTTAAGGAAATGTTTGACATTAAAAAGGCGATTTGAGATGATTTCTTTGTAATTTTATTTCAGAAGTGAATTTTTGAAAACTTTTTTTTTTTTTTTCCCCATTCCAGTTGCTAACAGTCTGATCCTGAAGACTTTATTACTGTCAATGCTACAGGTTAAATTACACCTGGCTACCTTGCACTTGTCCGTTCTGAGAGACAGTTAAAGAAAGCATCTTTCCAGCTTGTTATATGGAAGGGACGGTAACGATGATTACAAGCCATGCTGAAGTCTCCATTCAGGAACGTAGTTAGGTTCATATCTATGCAGCAAGGCTCGAATCCTGCAGACAGTGTGTACACATGCTTAATCTTAACCCGCCCGAGTTAATACCACTGAGTCCAAAATTCAATTTAAGCATGTGTCTAAGTGTTGGCAGCGCCAAGGTAAATTGGAATGATCATGTTGTTACTGCATCCTTAGCCACTGTTATGTTTGTAGTGTAGACCAGCCTGCGGTCATGTTAATGGGATTATTCACAGGAGTAAGCATTAATCATATGACATGGGGCCTTTCTATACTATAAGCTCTAGCAGTGTAAATTGGCATAGTTAGGAGTATCTGTGTTTCCAGAGGGTTTTTTGTTTGTACCCATGCCTGCAACACTGTTCCATAACAGTAATCCAGGGATAAATTGGTGGGGAGAGGGAAGCAAGGGGAGAAAACGCTTGTATCTTCTGAGTGCCACTGAGGCAAACTTGCTTCATCCAGAAATCAAGCTTCACCACCCATTGGAGACACACTGATGAGAGCAGAGGGGGCCTTTCACGTCCAGCAAAAAGCAGAGCTCCGTTAGCACAGCCCCCTTGGGCGTTCAAGCCCCATTAAAAGGAAACTAAGTCAACGAATCCAGCAGAGCTCTTACATGTTACCCAAATCCCTTAGAGTGGGAGTCAAGTCCATGGAGCTCAGCAGATCACATGTAGTCCTGTTTAGGGTATCTGCACAGTGTATGGTGCCTGGCCTCTCAAGAGGGCAGAGCTTGAAAAATCTGAAATGAAACATATTAAGAATTCCTCAGAAACCTGCCTATCCATTCTGATGTATATATTGATGTGCGCCATCCTATTTCTTCCACTGGGATTACAAGGGGAGAAATTTTTAGTTGATTTCCCTTCGCACAAAGCAGTTTGAAAGGGAAGCTCTTTTCCTCTTAGGCGTTCTAGGCCCAATCCATGTGGGCATGTGAGCTTGCTCTCTCTGCTGGCTGGAAAACAGGAAGGGGAGAATTCTCAGAGCTGTAGTTCTCCTGGTAAACCTACATACCTGTGATGGTTGAGAACGAGGATGTGGTAGCTACTGGGAACAGCTTTACTTCCCTCTATGGATAAACTATAACTACAGTTCCAGACAGGGGTGCTGGGACAATTTGTAGAGTGGGGGTGCTGAGAGCCATCGAACCAAACTGCAAACCCTGGATATGATGAAAACCATGTCAAACTAGGGGGTGGTGCTGCCGCACCCCCAGCACCTATGGTTCCAGAATACTCTACTTCGTTTTCTCTTCTGGGAAAGCTACATGGGTTTGGACAGATTATAGGTCTTCATTATTAAATTATTTCTTTTCATATGTTGTGTTACATATGCAGGTCCATGAATGTATGTAGGAAATTGAATGGTTTCCTGAAACTTCCATGTAATTACCAGGACATTAAAAAAGCAATTAAAGATTCTCCATTCCCAGCTCAGAAATATGTATCATCATAGAATCTAATTGCATATTTAAGTACTTGAATCAGTTTGGTATGACACAGGAATAAGGGTTTACTTGAAAATAGGGAGCTACTTGACAGTTACTTACACAAATCCATGTAAGTACACAGGAAAGTGAACCTGAAAACTCCATGTAATTCTATGAGACAGCAGTGGGAAGGCAATTCAGGTATCATAAACTATGCAATTAAACTTCCGATTCTCGGATTTTGTAGTAAATACATGTATCAGAAATATATCTTCATAGTTGTTACATTCGTGTTACCATTGTGTTAGTGCACCATGATTCTTTAAAAAAAAAAAAAAAAAAAATTGTAATTACATGTAACAAATGAGAACTGTACTATAAATCCAGTGTAGCCACACTGCAGTTAATATATGTGCATGAAATGTAATTCACTTCTCTACTTGTGCAATTAGCATTTTTTTAGCAAATCTAAGTATTATGGGACCAGTTATTATCACTATTTGTGTTATGGCAGCGTGAAGAGGCTGCACTCAAGATTGGGGCCCTATCATGCTGCGCACTATACAAACACAGAGAGACAGTCCTTGCCTCCAGATTCTGCAACCCTTACACTGAATAACACCTTATTTAGTCCGATTCTTACAGAGTAAGATACTGTTTAGTGTGAGTAAAGGTGTTTGTTAGAATGGGCCTTATATGTATCATTGTTCTCAATTTCAACCATAATGTAGTATCATTATTGTTACAGCACTGTTACGATATAAATCACATTATATGTTTGTAATTTATTTAAGATTTTAGAACAATAATTAAAATTAAATCCCTACAGGTAAAAGAGAAATAATCTGTGCACAGGACCTACAAACTGTGAACTCCTTACTTCTAATCTTGCAGTGGCCTGGGATAAATTACTCAATCTCTCTTGTTCAATTTCTCCATCTATAAAATGGACATGAGAAATGCCACCTAGCAGAGGTGTTTTGAAAATGCATTAGTTTGTGAAGTTGTAATCTGCTGTATTACTGCTAAATATTACTATTATTATGTTACACTTTCTTAGATTTTGGTCAAGGAAAAAATCCCTGTCTTTCACATATAGCACAATGTACACATAAGTACCACTATATTTATAGTAGATGGGTGTGTAATTTAGAGCTTGTCAGCTCACAGAAGCTGTAAATTGATTTGGGGCCTGGGGTGGGGAAAGGGTTTGAATTTGTTTCCCTGAAAAAATGAAGTTGGCTTAAAAGCTTTTATTGTGCAAGAGATAAAAAAGCTGAAATAATCTTGAACACAAACTATAATACTGGAAATAGCAACTTTTCCCCCCTCTTCTTTGTTTTTCCAGTATGGGGTACTGTATCCTTTTTGTCCATGGTTTAAAAAAGCTCTGTACCTGGTTAAATAGATGGGGAGCCACTGCGATGACCCTCGGCGCTTTGCTGCTGCTGCTGCTGTTCTCTTGGAAAACGGTGAAACAGAATGAAATCTGGTTGTCAAGAGAATCCCTTTTCAGGTATGATCAGCATTGGAAAATTCTTGCTATATCTCTATCTTTAAATTTATTTTTAAAGAAACAAGAAATACATGACATGTTATTGTTACATGAAACACGATAATCTTTATTAAGTAAAAGGAGTAATTCTGTTATTACTGTATTATTATTTATGTTGTGGCTTACCATTTTAACATAGGGCCATAGAGGTGCATGCTCTCTTTTTTTATAGAGAGAAGGAAGACAAGATGCCTGCCCTGAGGATCTTGTAGTTCAGATTACACATTTTAAACATCATAATATGTGTTTAAAAGAGAGGGATGGGGAAAGGAATTTTACATAAGACAAACATAAATAGCAGTATTTTAATAATGAAATTTATTACCCACAAAAAAAAGTCAAAGCAGGTTTTGTGGGGCAGGTTTAAATCTTTCCTTGCAGCATCATAACCCAAACTGAATTATGCTAAAGCAGGGGGTCTCTACGAGGTCTGGAAGGTATGTGCATCCTGACACCTTTTTTCAGTTATGAGGTTGCAGTATGGAAGATATTGAGAACCACTGTGCTATGGTGTGAGAACCAGAAGGTGAAACTGCCTGGAAATAAAGTGACATGAACTCTTCAAGCTGAGTGAAATGCAAAATGTAAACAAGAAGCTTGGTGAGATGGCAATGTGATCTTTAATATTCTCTCTGGTTAAGTAGGCTACATTTCTATTAGTAACACAGGTAAAGAATATGTCCTTGTGGGAGGTTCTTTTTTTGTTTTTTGTTAGTCTGGGTAGCAGGACTGTGGTAGTCCGCTGACTTGAGGGAATACACATTGGATTCTCAAAAGGAGACTCAAGGGCTTTGTAAATGATAAAAGGAAGAAAATGACTTAATTATTTTTAACCTAATTTCTGAAGCAGTTGTGCAAACACTGATACCAACAGCATATTTGCATATGAACAAACTTTGATTTTGACAGTATAACTATTTTTAGACGTTTTAGTTAAAATAAACAACAAAATCTTTGACTCAGTGATAATTAATGCTCTGCCTTTGTTAAAAATACTACTATATTCTATAGTTGTGGTCCAAATCATGGTAGTGACACCATTGGAAAGAGGTAGAATGTATTTTGTCAACATTTTTTATAATGGTAGAAACTAAATGCCATGAAGTGTCAAAGACTTAAGGTTTCACTGGTTCTACTTGACTGCTGTTTGCCAGTCAGTCTCCTTTACAGCTTCATTTATGTATTTTTGTGTTGAAACAGACCAGTTTGATTTTAGTTTTGTTAGCAAACATATTAAATTTACTTCCTGCTGCTTTTTCAGCAATTGTCTAGTTGTGAGGTCATCATGGGATTGCAGGTGATTTGTACATCAGTTGTTTAACTTGATTTTCTAAGCTATTCACCAGAGCAAAATTTCATTCTCATTCTTAAAGGGGACGACATTACCGCTAAACCTTTTATCTCTGCCTTTAAATCAATACCATGCTATAGAAGCAGATAGAGCTCTGTTAGAGGGATGTTTTTGAAAGATCTGGAATAGGAGTTGCTTCAGTATAACACAGTTCATTGCCTATCTCCTAAAACATGTTTACTACTTAAACAATTAAAACCATGGTGATCAGATCCTTGGCTCAGATACCAATTCATTTTAAGCACTGGTTTTCAGTCCAAACCTTCCAGGGTTAATGCCACCAATTCAAAAGAGAGCCTTGGCCTTGCAGTTTGGAAGACTCCCTTCCTTTCGAAGGGGGAGGAGACTGTGATTACTTGTTTGGTGTTTCATAAAATCACCTGGTATCAGCTGCATGGGAGATGGATTCATGAGATATTGCTGACTGGATAGACAGTTATTTCCTCTCTCCCACCTCCCCCCTTATCTGGAAAACAAAAAACTCATGGACTATTTCATATGCAGAATTAATGGGCTGAATTCATTCTGAGTTTAACTGGATGGGACTCATTGGGGTTACATCAGCAGTGAATTTAGCCCGTCATCTATTCAAGCCTCACAATCTTCCCATTTGTTTGAAATATTTACTCATAGAACACTTGCAACCGTCCTATTATGATGCTCTCAGCAGCACAAAGACTTGTGTTTTTATATGGTCGCTCTTCAGAACTGCACGGTTCCAATCGGCTAAGTAGACAGTGGTGCGCCTGGCATCTGCACTCCTTTGAGTGGAAATGTAAGCACGATCTTCAGCTTTTCCTTCAGTGTGATCACATGAGTATGATCGTATGTGCAGAGATGGAGAAGCACAGCCAACCTTGATTTGGTTGCCAAAGGAGACCATCCATTGGCAGCATTTGGAAGAGGAAAAGAAAAGCACAAGAACTTAGGATAATGGGGTCCTGGCCCCATAGTACTACCTTCTCAAAGAAAATGCTGTTTTAGTAGTCTGAGAAGGTGGGAGATCAGGTCTTCAGCCTCCTAAGTTCTTGTGATTTATGTTGCCTCTTTCCCTTGCTCTTAGTGGCCTGGAGAGCAGGCTTGGTTCCTCTTCCTCTGTTGAGTCTGCAGACCAGCATAAGAGGGTAGGCCCATTATTCAGTGAGGGGAGGGGGAACCATTACAGAAAATGTGGAAATGGAAGAAGTGTCAAATGACTTTTTTTTGTTTCAGTTTTCACCAAAAAAGTTAGTAGTAATTGGACATCTAACATAGTGAATGCCATTGAAAATGAGTTAGGATCAGAGGCTAAAAAAGTGGAAGCACAAGTTAAAAATTACGTAGACAAGATAGGTGTCTTCAAGTCACCAGGGTCTGATGAAACACATCCTAGAATACTCAAGAAGCTGACTAAGGAGATATGAGCCATTAGTGATTATCTTTTACCAAAAAAAAAAAAAAGTCATGGAAGACAGGAGAGATTCCAGAGGATTGGAAAAGGGCAAATATAGTGCTAATCAGCATGGATTCACCAAGGGCAAGTCATGTCTGACCAGCCTGATTGCCTTCCATGATGAGATGACTGGCTCTGTGGATGTGGGGAATGTGGTGGATGTGATATACCTTGACTTTAGCAAAGCCTTTGATATGGTCTCCCACAGTATTCTTGTTGGCAAGTTAAAGAAGTATGGGTTGGATGAATGGACTATAAAATGGACAGAAAGGTGGCTATATCAGCGGGCTCAATGGATAGCAATCAATGGCTCGATATCTAGTTGGCAGCCTGTAACAACGGAATGCCTCAGGGGTCGGTGCTGGGGCCAGTTTTGTTCAACATCTTCATAAATGATCTGGAAGATGGGGTGGCTTGCACCCTCAGCAAGTTTGCAGATGACACTAAGTTGGGGGGAATAGTAGGACACTGGAGGGCAGTGATAGGATACAGAATGACTTAGACAAATTAGAGGATTGGGCCAAAAGAAATCTGATAAAGTTCAACAAGGACAAGTGAAGAATCCTGCACTTAGGACAGAAGAATCCCATGCACTGCTAAAGGCTGGGGACCAACTGGCTAGGAATCAGTTATGCAGAAAAGAACCTGTGGGTTACAGTGGACAAGTAGCTGGATGAGAGTCAACAGTGTGCCCCTGTTGCCAAGAAGGCTAACGGCATATTGGGCTGCATCAGTAAGAGCATTGTCAGCAGATCAAGGGAAGTGATTGTTCCCCTCTATTCGGCACTGGTGAGGCCCCATTTGGAGTACTGTGTCCAGGTTTGGGTCCTCCACTACAGAAAGGATGTGAACAAATTGGAGAGAATCCAGCAGAGGGCAACGAAAATGATTAGGGGGCTGGAGCACATGACTTATGAGGAGAGGCTGAGGGAACAAGGTTTGTTTAGTCTGCAGAAGAGAAGAATGGGGGGGGGAGGATTTGATAGCAGCCTTTAACTACCTGAAAGGGGGTTCCAGGAAGGATGGATCTAGGCTGTTCTCAGTGGTGGCAGATGACAGAACAAGGAGCAATGGTCTCAAGTTGCAGTGGGGGAGGTCTAGGTTGAATATTAGGAAAAAGTTTTTCACTAGGAGGGTGGTGAAGCACTGGAAAGGGTTACCTATGAAGGTGGTGGAATCTCCATCCTTAGAGGTTTTTAAGTTGCAGCTTGACAAAGCCCTGGCTGGGATGGTTTAGTTGGGGTTGGTTCTGCTTTGAGCATGGGGTTGGACTAGATGACCTCCTGAGGTCCCTTCCAACCCTAATCTTCTATGATTCTATACAAAAGAGGAATAAGGACAACCTGGGTTATTACAGACCAGTCATCTTAACTTCAGTACCTGGAAAGATAATGGAACAAATAATGAAGCAATCAATTTGCAAACACCTAGAAGATAAGAAGGTGATAAGTAACAGACAGCATGGTAACAAGCCTTGTAGATAGGGGGAAGTGGTAGATGTGGTATATCTTGACTTTAGTACGACTTTTGATACTGTCTCACATGACCTTTGCATAAACAAACTAGGGAGGTACACCCTAGATGGAGCTACTATAAGGTGGATGCATAACTGGTTGGAAAACCGTTTCCAGAAAGTAGTTAGAAGTAAATCACAGTCAAGCTGGAAGGGCATATCAAGTGGGGTCCTGCAGGGATCAGTTCTGGATCCAGTTCTGTTCAGTATCTTCATCAATGATTTAGATAATGGCATAGAGAGTAAACTTACAAAGTTTGTGGATGATACCAAGCTGGGAGGGGTTGGAAGTGCTTTGGAGGATAGGATTAAAATTCAAAATGATCTGGACAAACTGGAGAAATGATCTGAAGTAAATAGGATGAAATTCAATAAGGACAAATGCAAAGTACTCCACTTAGGAAGGAGCAATCAGTTGCACGCATACACAATGGGAAATGACTGCCTAGGAAGGAGTACTGCAGAGAGGGGTCATAGTGGATTACAAGCTGAAACTGAGTCAACAGTGTAACACAGTTGCAAAACAAAGCAAATATCATTTTGGAATATATTAGCAGGAGTGTTGTAAACTAGACAAGAGAAGTAGTTCTTCCTCTCTACTCCGCACTGATTAGACCTCAACTGGAGTATTGTGTCCAGTTCTGGATGCCACATTTCAGGAAAGATGTGGACAAATTGGAGCAAGTCCAGAGAAGAGCAACAAAAATGTTTAAAGGTCTAGAAAACATGAACTCTGAGGGAAGATTGAAAAAATTGGGTTTGTTTAGTCTGGAGAAGAGAAGACAATTTTCAAGTACATAAAAGGTTGTTATGAGGAGGGGGGAGGTAAATTGTTCTTATTAACCTTTGAGGATAGGGCAAGAAGCAATGGGCTCAAATTGCAGTAAGGGCAGTTTAGGTTGGACATTAGGAAAAACTTTCTATTGTCAGTAGTTAAGCATTGAAATAATGGCCTAGGAATGTTGTGGAATCTCCATCATTTGAGATTTTTAAGAGCAGGTTAGACAAATACCTGTTGGGGATGGTCTAGATAATACTTAGTCCTGCCATGAGTGCAGGTGATTGGACTAGATGACCTCTCAAGGTCCCTTCTAGTCCTACAATTCTATAATAAGCAAGCCCTAAAGCAGGTTTGTTTGAGACAGAAAATTCTCCCCCTACCAGTATTCCTCTGTCATGTCCCTTCATGCTGCAGGTGGCCATCTTATGGGGGCTACTCTAGAACTGGAGGTTTTATAGCTGCTCCCTGGTACTGGGATGCTGGAGGGATATCTTTGTGCTGAAGCTTAATGAAGAGGGGTAATCAATAGCATTAATGGGAAGAGGCCTCTTTTTAGGGGAATGGGACTCTGGGATAAGAGTTTGGATTAGGCTTTAGGGCACAGGAGGTGAGAAGGAGAAAGGTGTATTGACAGGGAAATTCTGTATGGGGAGAAAGAGGGGAGAGGAGTCCTGTCTGGGATGGGTGGAGGGGAGACTGTAAATAAAGAAAGAGGAGAAAAGGGAGGGAGGAGTAACAGAGGATGAATGCAGGGAGAACAGCAATAAGCTGAGAGGGACAAAACGGTGGGAGGAAATGGGGAACAACTGGGAAAAATGAGAGGAACAAGGAATGAAGGAGAATAGCATAATGCAAACTTATACACAGGAAAGAGAAAAGTCAGCTGATTTGGTAGATTGTGTTTTGTATTTCACATGCACATTTGAGGGGGAGCGGGTGTCTTTAATACAATATCTGTTCTACATTCTCCTTTCTCCTATTTCAGTTTTTGATTAATTGTTGCTTCTTTCCATCTCATTTTGTCTCTAACATCTACTTTTCATTCCCCTCTCTCTTACCCTTGAATGGACTGTGGTTCTTTGGTGATTTTAGCCATTGGGTGAGACCTGCTCTGTTACACAGATTTCCCTAACCTAGACAAGATGCACTTGAATGTACAACATTTTGATGGGCTGGCTTCTTTCAGTGCACCTGCCTCGTAGTGCAGGGTCATGCTAAAGGCATTTTTCTCCTCTTGGATTGTTCAAGCAACTTTTGTCCATTCCCAACTCTTCTCAGGTTCTGCTTTATTTAAAATAACAAACATTCAACATTAAAGTTTTCAAGTTCATGCAAAAGTCCACACAAACAAAGGTTTTTCTCCCTCCTCCTAAGCCTTCCGGCCTGGGACCCTTCCAGCTTTGGCAGGCCACTTCTGGGTCCTACCTGGCTGGAGTCTCAGTCCCGACTCACTGCTAGAGCCTGCTCATATTGAACAGTCTCTACTGCACTGTCCCCTTCTCACTGTAGCCTCTTTATAGGGCAATCACCAGGATGTCTTCCAGGTGTGACTCATCCTGTAATCATGGTTGGCTAGCCCCAGCTCTCCAGCCCTGAAGAGGTCAGCCGACCTTTTGCAAATATGGTACCAATTAACTACATTGCACTCATTTTTATCATATACTTAGGGTGAAATTCACCCTTGTGCACTCAGCAACGCAAGGCTCAGGCATTGTTTGTGCTGGCAGTGTCTGCACAGAGATGAACATTACCCACTGGGACCATGTCTGGAATCACAAATATTACAATGTTAGGAAAGTGAGAAGATATACCACCTAAAGGTGAGGTGGCTATGTCCCAAAATGCACTCTCAGCTCAGGTATTAATTAACCTTGTGGTTTGCAGCTTTCAACACAAAAGATCAAGGATTGATGGATGCCCCTATATGAGTCAGAAGAGCTGATTGGGTCAAGAGGGGTCTGGAGTCTGCTCTTCTTTGGAGGGTAGTGCAGCAATCAAGCTACCAAGTGCTCCATTGAGTTCTAGAAAGTATTTCCACATCACCCGCAACTCGGGGGCAGTGCCTTAAATTGCAGGTCTATACTGAAAAATAATTGTGTAAAAATGGCACTTTCTTACCCAGCAAATTTGTTTCCCGAGTCAGTTATTTGAATCTGTAAATTAGTTTAGTGAGTTTGAAAAAAAAAAAAAAAAAAAAGAGGAGGAGGAAGAGGAAACAGCAATTACTGCTTTTTACTCCTGTTAATTCTACGAAGAGTGAGATGGATGCTTATTACATTTGTGAATCACATATATTACGTTCCAAGCATTTACTCTTGTGAAAATCAATATAAAGCAATGGGGATCGGTCTGCACATGTGTCACTGAGGGAATAATTTGCCCTTGAGATCCTTTATTAGTGGTGATGATCCACAAAGCAGAAAGAACCTAGCACAGCTTGCCTCCCAGAGCCCAGGTTGGGTGTGCAGGGCTGGCAGAAGGAAATCCTTTTGCTTGCAAACTGAGCACAACTGTTGTGGGAATCACTGAAAGCCAATAAACCTGGTGCCCCAGAGAGACTGAGTTATAAGAGTAGAACCTGCACTTTAGGACATAATGATATGAGGTGATTTCCAAGCATTTGCTGAGTAGGATTTGGCTGATGATGACATTTGAAGTTGGGAGTGCCTATGCTAGTTAACAGTGTGTTGTATCTCACCATTATGACTTGTAGATGTTCATTTTTACCTCAGAGAGGCAATGTGTGCAAAATGGTTTGCATATGCTTATCTTTCGTTTATGACAGTTAAAGGTGCCACTGTAGTCAGTAGGGAAGAAAATCCTCCTGAGAGGTGACTCTCATGCTCAGTGGATCTGTTTCTTTCTGGAGTTGGCTTGGTGACAATAAATTCTCAGAAGGAAAAAAAGAGTGTGTGTTTGGAAATGCATATTGGAACAATGTATGTGCAGTGGTGGGAGGAGTGCCTGGTGGGAAATAGAAATGGAAAAACATTGTGTGCTGATTTGTTATTTATACTCCACCCTTTTCCACTTGGCTTTGGTTATGCACATTATTGTTTCCTCTTTCAGTTAGAGAACAGTGCCCTGATCTAATCAAGAACCATGCTTCGGAAGTGTTAAACCTAGGGGCTGATCCTGCAAGTACCTGATGTAGTGTGTGTTCCTGAGGCATTCAATGAAGCTACTCTTGCTGTGTCATAAACATTTGCAGGATCAGCCCACCAGTTCATATATGAGAAGAATAAATAGATCAACAAGAATTTTTGGTTAAGAACAGAGGAATAAAGAACAAAAAAAAAAGCACCAATTCAAATTCTATCCTTCCTTCCTATCCAACACACACACAAATATACGGTACAGGCAGAATGTTTATCTAGGGAGGTCTTAATAAATGGAAACATAGTGATTGATTAATTCTACTTGAAGGGAAACTGTCAAAAGAAAAATAGCATTTAAAAAAATCCTGTCTCACTAATAAAACTGGTTCATTAGAACAAAAATATTTTTAAATATGTAATGTACTTTTCACCCCTTCCTTACTTTGCTTTTTTTGGGCAGTTCAACAACAATAGTGAGATCAACAACTCATTACAGTTAGGCCACTGAATAGCTCTGAGATGGTAACAATTTTGAGTCGCTACATATGTTTTCACATAAAATGTAGTCATTGATGTAATGATACAATTTCCATATAAAAATTAACATCCCAGTAATGCCCAGAAGGTTGTAAGTGAGTAGTTTATAGCTCCCAAGACCAATGGAAATTATTGCAGCCGTAGCATTCACACACAGCTTGCTGCTGGTGTATAATATCTTTGTAAAATCTAATATAGAGAACCATTCTCTTAAGAATAGCATCAATTAACTGATTTAATTCAACAATTAGTCACAGAATGACTTGTGCTGTAGTGCCTCCCAATAAGTAATTTAGAAAAACCTTATGGTTAGGAAACCAAACACAGTGATAATTTTTAACTCGTGTAGCAAAGCACAGATCTGTTGTGCTGAACACTAAATTAGGATGGATAAACCTATGGAAGGGTTCCTACCATGCATGCACGTCTGTCTGCCTTTTCTCACCTACCCAGCCATCTGCTCTGTGAGGCCTTTGCACATGCTGATGATGTATTGCCTCATCCTCATTCCCACCCAGGTGCAGTATGCTTCCTTCCCCTTCTTCTCCAGGCATCCTATGAGACATCTACATCTACTCCTCTCCCAATCCTATCCTTGTCTAATCCCATTGCCTTTTAAGTTGGTG
This sequence comes from Emydura macquarii macquarii, assembly GCF_026122565.2. Taxonomy (NCBI): domain Eukaryota; kingdom Metazoa; phylum Chordata; order Testudines; family Chelidae; genus Emydura; species Emydura macquarii. The sequence goes on from NW_027133667.1 coordinate 8,265,466, forward strand.
TGGGTCTCAGAAGTAGTTCTCTAGTCTCTCAGGTGGACCAAGAGTTGATTTCCTCTTTGGAAACCTAATACGTCAGCATGGTCTAAGATTTGAAATGAGGAACAAGACAGATTCTGGCAGAAATGTTGGAAATGTGCTGATCTCTGCAGTTGCTTACTGTAGATAGGAGGGTTTGATCTGGTGGATGGGAAGAAGGAATCAGCAGTCAACCAAGTGTACCTTTAACCAAACTGTGTGGGGGGAAAAAAATAGGGCTGAGGCTTGAGCCAGTTCTTATTCTGTGTGACATGAACCAATTCGCCCATTTCTACTCCTAATAACCTTTAGAGATCCTCTGGATGCTGTGTTTCTCTGTTTAATGTAGCAACAAGAGAGTGCCTAAGTCTCTAACTCCTTGTAGGAGAAATGCTCTATGATGCATCTTCTTCTTGTTATTGCTTTCAGTGTCCAGTATCATTACAGCATTTCTCTTAAGTCACGTAGTTTTTTTTGCACTCTGATGTAAATCAAGACAACAACCAGCTGCTGAGTCATGCATTTTAATGATTTAGCAATGGGTGGGCATTTTTTTTGGTATTTGTCTCTCTGTGGTTCTAAATGATGATTCCAATCGTTCATCTCCTTCTCAGGCCAGGTACCCTCCACTCAGTTTTTCTGCTGTTTATGAATGCTAGTGTGACCCACTGTGCAGTGTGCATCATGTATCCCCCTCTAGTGGTTGATCCAGACAGAATACCTACCTACTGCTGCTTCCAGCTAATGGACTTAGGTCAAGATTTTTAAAAAGTGACCTAGTAATTTTGGTGCCTCGGTCTTTGGGTGCCCAACTTGGGATGCCTTGCAGTGGCCTGATTTTTCAAAAGGCGCTAAGTGCCTGCCCTTTGCAAATCAGGGCCCTTAAGATGCTGTAAACTGGGCACTCAAAAATTGACACACCCAAAACCACTAGTCATTTTTAACAATTTAAGCATTAGTCCTTCAGCTCCAGTGGCAGAGGTCTTTGGTGCTGGAAACCCCATGTATAATCCCTGGTGATGGCCTGTGATGAGGGTGGTTACATCTACACATTAATGTCTATATAGCACTGTGATGATTTGAAGCTCTGAATCTGTGGGTACCTGTCTGAATATTTTAAGTTAACATCTTTCCATTTTTGTGTCCCATTTGTAGCTCAGGTGTGCAGACTCTACCCCATAATGCAAAGGTACACTACAACTATGCCAATTTTCTGAAAGACCAGGGTCGTAACAGCGAAGCTATCTATCACTACAAAACCGCCCTCAAGTAAGTTCCTTGAAACAACTATTAAGGCTGCTTATTTAAACCTTCCGCTTCTGCCACATGAAGTGTTGTTGTGTTTTCTCTTTCCCTAACAATAGACTGCTCCCCGGTGGCAGCTGAGGTTTAAGTTGACTCAGTATTTCTATGTCATTAAATGAATTCAGCTTCCTTTCCACTGTGTGTGTAAGTATATGGGATTCAAAAGTTTCCATAGCTACACATCAAGCAGTGCGGTGTTATTTACTCAGTTTAATGCACACTGGTGAATAGGAGGGAGTTACCCTAAGTGTATTTACAGGTTCTCAGGCCATTTATGTTAGTAAATTATTAAAGGTGCATGTCTGGAAAAATACCAAGTCTGTAACCACCAAAGTAGAGTAATGATCATATTTAACACTTATGTACAGCTTTACATCCTCAAAGCAATATACCAACACTGACTATTAATTTATCCTCAGAACATCCCTGCCTGGTAGGTGGGTAAATAATATCCCAATTTTACAGATGGAGAAACTAAAACAACAAGATGAGTTGACTTGCTCACAGCCACATAGTAAATTTGTATCAGAGCCAGGATTATAACCCAGGGCTTCATGGCTCCCAATCCCACACTTACTCCTACAGACCATGCTGCCCCTCTGCATAGGTGCAGCAGCACCATTATAGCCAAGGTTGCATCACAACTTCTGATTAAAGATTGGCCTTTCTACATCCTCTAAAATGGACATGTGTGATGTGCCTCAGCGTTGGAGCCGGGCCATGGGTGGCCAGACCTACTAGTCAGATCAAGAGTCAGCAGTAATGAGACAGGAGTCAAGAGTCAGCTGGGTCAGGATACCAAGAGGTGAGAAATAGCAGACAAGCTGGAGATCAGAGCCACGAGTCAGATGCCGGGACTCAAGCCAGAGAAGCAGGAGCAGGTAGCAGGAAATGGGAGGGGGAACAGGAGCAGGAAGCAGCTCACGGCACACAGTCCAGAGTAGAGTGGTGCCTGGCAGTTCAGATAGGTTCCTGTTCCTGCTGCCGGCTTAAGTAGGGTGAGCAGGCCAATCAGCCGCTCTGGGATTCTGCCAATCAGACCTGGGGGGGGGGGCGGAGCCTCACATGGGGGCTGGGCTTTGTGGGTCCCAGGTAAACTATTGTCAGCAGGCTGCCAGATGGAGGGCTGGAGCGTGGCTGCTCCCATGAACTCTGTGGGCCTGAATTTGAGACCTGTGGGTTAAGACCCTCAGAAGGGTGAAGGATAGATAGGGTTATTGAGCCAAATTTGGGGTCATTTGAGCTAGATGTTGAGGAAATATGCCACCCCTTCCCCATATAGCCAATTGACCCTCTCTCTGCGCTCGCCCCAACATAAATGTGCTCCTGCAGTGTGGTTAAAGTAGAAAGTGACTTCTTGCAAACAGGCCCTTCTGCCTGATCCCATGGACACTGATAATGTAGGCAGTTGCAGGAAGTGAACATAACCATAGGGCTGCAGGTCCTAGCACAGGGGTCCAGGCTTCTTTCCTTTGCCTTTACAGCACTGTGTCTAGCAATGGCAGCACCTGCAGCCTGGCCCCACAGCTCAATGAACGGGCGTGCGTACAGCACGTAGCCTCCTTCTGAGTTGTGGAAATGGGGAAGGGGAGCCTCTCCCTAGAGGCATGAACACAAGAAAAAGTACAGCAATAAAAGACAGAGGAAAAATATAAAGCAAAACCCAAAGATACCAACAACAAAAAAATTCCTCCAGAGAGGAAAAAGAGACAAACAGAAAAAGAGAAAAGCTGGACAGAAAAGAGGGGTGGGAATGCCATGTTAGGGCATAGCTTGGTGGAAGGGAACATGCACAAAGAGCAGGTGTAATCCCTTGCAAACTAGGCATTCTGACAGAAAAATGGCTGGGAACTTTTTCTTATTGAACTGCAGCTTGCTTAGACCCTAAGTGTGAGGGAAGGACAGAAATTACTTCTGTCCAGTTAGATTGCCTCTGGCCAACTAAGGAATAATATTGATGGCTCTGAAACAGAGCACCATCCAGTCTTGGTTAGTTGGAGGGATGGTGTTTGCTGCCACCTGCCATGTCTGGAAAATGGATGTGAGAGGCTTTGATTCTTGGATAAAAATTTGGAAATGGGCAGGGATACTGAGGATATCACAGGTTTTGTTTGTTTAAAAAAAAATGTATTAGCAGATGCTATCCATTTGTAAAAGTGAATTTACTAGTACCCACGGCAGCTTAGCCACAACCTCCTCTCCATGTTGACACTGCCACTAATGCAGGCGTCTGCTTGTGTATTACTCAGAGTTTGTAGTATTTGCTGACAATAGATTTTGCTCCACTGTGTTTCTAGCTCGGCAGCACCCATTTATCATAATTATAGTGCTGTGTTCTGCTCTGCAGTATTGCAATTATACAGGAGGCTATTTTAGAATCGATTGCAGACCATGTTTATTAAACTTTAGTAGATATGTAGCCTGTGATGATGAAGATGATGATGATGTCTATAGAGCATAAGCATACTTAGTGCTTGTGACATGTAAAAGACTGGATTTTGAAAGGAGCTTGGCACCTTAGAAAATCAAGCCACAGAGGTCCACCCTGAGGAGTTAATGTTCGAACCTTGCTAAATAAGATACATAGGAAAACAAATGTTGTCTAGTGCTTGGAGCCCAAACTAAGAGTTGGGACTCCTAGGTTCTGCTTCTGACTTTGCCACTGACTAGATGTGTGACCTTGATCAAATAATTCAATGTCTCCGTGCGTCAGTTTTCCACATCTGTAAAATGGGGATATTAATATTTTTCTATATAGTACCACTCCTACTCCATTTCTCAGTCCATCTTCTCTCTCCTCTTTTTTCCATGTTGTCTCTTCTGCCCCAGTCCCCCCTTTCTGTATGTCACAGAATGTTGGGGCCTATATACTAAAATATAAAGTAATGTAGGTAAAAAATTGTAAATAGACTTCCACCAAGAATGCCATACTATAAATTCTGCACAATCACCCCCAGTTGTGAAAAGTCCTGAGTCAATAGGTAAGCCTTGCACCAGGCACTGAAGGTCAAAAAATTCCAGCTCTGTTGAACCAGTGGGAAAGGTAAGTAGATAACAGGTAGTGGGTGCAACATAAGGACCTAGATACATACCATAGATAAGAGCAAATTCGAGCACCAGCCTTCCTTCACTGAGTGTAATTTGCTACCCAATGTTCCAGTGTAAGGAATGCTAGCAAAAGCACCCGAGTTGCTCTCAACTGTGCACCAGCTCTTTCTCGCAGTGTGACTGTAATGCTATAGATACCGGGGTGAATTCTCTATTGGTGTAAGTTATTGGAGTCCCATGGAGGCCAATGAAATTCTGACAATTTACATCAACAGAGAATTTGGACCATTAATGTTATATTTGGCAATCTAGTGGTAATTCACTGTACTGCCACATATGGATCTAGGATTATCTACTAATCTTGGTCTCTTGTTCCTTGGGGTGGAACCACTATACTCATCTCTGGGGGAGGAGGGAAGTAATTTACACCACTTTAAAATAATCTCCCTTAAGAGCAGCATTGAGCGGTTCAGAAGGGAGCCTCATTGAAACACCCTCCACTAGAAGGGAAGGTTGCTATACCACAGAGTCTGTGAAAGTAGGATGTAGGAGGTTTAAATGAGAAGAATTAGAGAGGCTCTCATAAGACTTCAGTGACACTCCCAAAATTACAGAAGAGGTCCTAGGAGACTAGTGGTAAAACAGTATGCTACCATATAAAGAAGGCGAGATCAGCAATCTTGGTTCCTTGTTCCGATGTCAGCTATGGTTGGGAGCACTGCCAAGGCCACGTATGCAGCTTCCTGTCGGTAGGAAAAAAGCCTTGTCTCGCCGTGCAGCAGCCTTTTGGTGTACGGAACAATGTTGATGACCCATTGATCATTTTAGCTTGCTTTCAAAGCTTATTCCAAATTGGATTGATGTAATTTTTTATTGTATTTTTAATGAATACGAGATTAAGTATAAGAATTTGCTAACCAAAAATTATCATGATTTCACTGTACTTGGATGTCTTAACCACTCACAGAATTGCTATTAATAAATAATAACTCACAACACCTTTCAGCCAATGTTAAATTACTGTGCGACATTTTAGTTAAGTATCATAACACCCCTGTGAGATGAGCAATATTATAACTGTTGTGCAGACGAATAGATTAAGGGAAACCTGGGTCACACAGTAAATCGATGGTAGTCAGGACTAGGTCTCAAGAATGGAAACTGTCAGTGCTTTAATCATTTTTTTACATTGCTATTTTTAAGGGTACTCAGTGGATGAGATCCTCTGTTGGCATAAATTTGTGTTGCTCCATTGATTTCAATGTAACTAAACGATGACTCAGAAGAATGTGTTTTCTGATAGCAAACCCGCAGGGCAATATATTTCCCAAGGACAGCAGTCCCATCGACCACCCTTAAATGAATGTTTATGTTCAAAATGGTGGCAGATCACCCTTTAAAAATTTCATTTTATACACTCAGTGTGGAGGACCCAGTCATACAATGTTCTGGTTTATCTTAGCTTTGTAAATTAGTATGCAGCCTAATTATATACTGTGTAATGGCAGGGGAACATGAAAACTGAGAACAAATGTAAAAATATAGAGGAACATGATAGCTCAACTGTGTGTGCATAAGTGTGCAAAAGTCTTTCCTTTATGTCAGGTTCAGAAATGAAAATTAATTCTAACTTGGAAGCACAGCCCTTTGGGGATGCACACTGAAATATATACAAACCAGATTTCATGAACAGTTGGTGTTCTGGAATTGTAGTAATGGGTTATAAACTTTTTAGCTAACCTGTAATTGAATAGTAAAAACATCACAGTAATAGACCTCTTTGGTAGTTTGCCAGTCATGCTGTAGTGGCCCCAGAAGAAACTTGTTGCTTCGCAAAATAAAAACTGAAGGCCATAAAAATACTGTATAGTAACAGGGTGGGAAAGGTTACCCCTTAATGCTGCTCTAAATACTTGCTGCTGTTGTGGATTTTCTACTTCTGCTAGTTGTGCTTGAGAACCCCTATTGCCAAGATCAAAAAATGTTAGTCTTACATGAAATAAAACTTGTCTTATCATCTGCATGAGAAAATATCAGGTCACTCAGTTTCATGCTGATGTGATGAATATTTACAATGTGCTAATGAATACTTCTTGTTGTTCTTGCTGTTGAGTTTTGGTTTTTTCCTCCTTCTTCCTAAGCCCTGTGTTGCTGATGAGACCATTTTATTATTCATCAGGAATGAATGTAAGCTGATGTGCGTGGATGAAGATAGCAGTTTTTAAAAAGTCAATTCCAGCAAAGTAGTATTATCGCTTTAATAACCATTCTGGCAACAAAAGAAAAATGCAAACCTGAAAAATTGTGGAAATTCAAAACTAAACTTTCACAGTGGCCTCATCCCATCCTCTATATTTCCATGGTTAAAATTGTGGACACAAGTTTTTAGGCATGCAGTTTTTGTTGGCTGAATTTTGCCTTCCCCGAATCTTGGGTTTGTCTGTACCAACACATTAGTGTTAAGTAGTTGTCATATAATTAGATGCTTTGCTTGATTTGGTTGTACAAATTACATTTTGTGCAGCCCAAGCTAAGTTCTGAGGTAGGCAAAAAATTTGGCACCCAAAATTGAACACCAACATTTTGGGGTATTCAGATGTGGAGGCTGTCTCTGAAATTTGGTCCTTACACTTTTTCAACAGAGCATAGTACATTGTTGTTTTCAAATTAAGTTACAAACACAGGAGAGAGTTACCTTTGTATCAGAGATGATACAATGATTAGCAAAGGGCCAAAAATTATTTATTTATAACTGAATGCATTATTTATAACTGATTTTTGATGCTGGGTGAATACTCACAAAGATGAAATGGGGAAGGCAAGAGAGAGGGGGACAGAGATCATATTAGAAGGCATAGGGAGTTAGGCATTCTGAAGCAATCTAGAGCTACTCTCCAAGGTGCTACTGTTTCCCATGGGAAATGTGGACAAAGATATGAGTTGACTCTTATTTCCAAACTGAATTTGAATTTTATATATATGAACAGTATATGAATACTTAATATTGCATTATATAATATCAAATACCAAATATATTTATATTATATGTGTGTGTGTGTATGTATACACACACACACACACACACACACACACACACATAATATAAAATAAAATATTTGGTATTTGATATTATATAATGCAATATTAAATATTCATGTCTATATCTATATACATATACTGTGTGTGTGTGTGTGTGTGTGTGTGTGTGTGTGTGTGTGTGTATACACACCTGTTGCTTCACAAAATAAAAAGTGAAGGCCAGTTCCCCTAGGACTTAGGGAGAAGGAGCTGCTCTGAACATCTGCCCCAGGGGGAAGAGATCCTGGTGAAGGAAAGGCTAGGAGGCAAACACACTAGTTTACTGTATGGAAATACTAGTATTTCAGGGGAAGAAGAGTCTGGACCTTGCAGAACACAAGTGCAGTCACTTAGGGCTTTGTTCACATAATGGAAGCTTCAGTGGAAATACTGGCTTGCATTACCATGACATGTCATGAGATCTTGCAGGAGAAAGTGTCACACAAAGGGAACATAGGTATATGTGCCGTATCCCCATTTCTTGCTGCCTCATGTTGAGAAAAAGCTCAGCCATAAAATCATTTGTAATAGGTTGGAAATTAAACAGTCACACCACTCTATTCCCTCCCCTACTTAAAAATAAAACCCTAGTGAGTATTAATGAGACTGTTTGGTTTTTTGCTAAACTTTCCCACACTCTGCCCACTGACTTTTTATATATTTTAAATCAACAGTATCATATCATCTGCAATTTATTTCTGGAAAGAATTATAATACCAACACCATTTGTTAGCCTGTTTTTACAAGTCAGAATTTTCTCTGCTGCTGTACTGTGATTACCGTGGTTGAATTCACTCCTGATGCTTTGAGTGTCCTTATGACACTCAGAGTAGGCACTTCAGGTGATCCCAATAGTTTGGAGTTTGATGAAGCCATATTTGGAAAGACTAAACTAATAGACTGCATTAGTAAATGTAGGTAACTTTTTAATCTCTGAGATGTTTAAGTAGACATCTTTTTCTGTTTATTTTAAAAACAAAGTTTTGGCAAATGAATCTTAAGGGTGTCTATAATAACATTTGCTGGCTGAAAAAGGATGTCTGGTGAAAACCTATATCATAGACTTAATGGATGTCTCAATAAAGTGCAATGAAGTGTTAGGCACATTGCTTTAACTACAGTAATTTATTTTAAAATCTGTTTTGTGTAAAGCATGTAATACAGTATATCCCACCCCCACTTTCTTGCTCGGCCTCATACTGGCCAAGTATCAAGCTACACCATAATTTTATTTATTCAAAGCAAAGGGATACACATGGGACCATGAACAACAACAAAAAACTAACATGCACTCAATAGCATTGACCTTGACAGTCACTAGATGCTTCCACCCAGAGATACAGACATACATACAGCACGCTTTTAAAAAAATCTATACTCACATGCAGGATCCTTCATAGTAGGAGGAAGCCTTGGTTCCAGGAAGATCCTTCTGGAGGGCCTTGTAAGGAGATATGTGGCGTTGCAAACAACTCGGCTGTGGCAAGGCCAATCTGGTACCAGAATGACCTGTAGTCACTGCTGTATTGATTTTATTCTCAGTAGCGTAAGCACTGAGTCTTAATACGTAGAGTTGTTTAAAGACCCTTCCATTTCCCTGAAGTCTTATAAACTATCTGTCTGTCTCTCACTCTCTTTCTTTGCAATAATTTGATTTTAAATATGAGATGTAGACAATGGGGAATAAGAGAATTGTTGAAATATGGGGCTGAAAGGGACCGTGAGAGATCATCTAGTCCATCTCCCTGCAGTGAGGCAGGACCAAGTATATCCAGGCCATCCCTGACAGGTGTTTGTCAAGCTGCTCTTAAAAACCTCCAGTGATGGTGATTGATTCCATACCCTCCCTTGGAAACCTATTCCACTATTCAGTTACCTTTATGGTTAGAAAATTTTTCCTAATATATAATCTAAATCTCCCTTGCTGCAGACTAAGCCAATTGCTTCTTGTCCTACCTTCAGTGAATATGGAGAACAATTGATCCCCGTCCTCTTTATAATAACCCTTACCATATTTGAAGACTGTTACCAGGTCCCCCCTCTGTCATTTTTTCTCAAGACTAAACATGCCCCGTTTTTTTAACCTTTCCTCATAGGTCAGGTTTTCTAAACCTTTCATCATTTTTGTTGCTGTCTTCTGGACTGTCCCCATTTTATCCACATCTTTCTTAAAGTGTGGTGCCCAGAACTAGAGACAGTGCCTCAGCTGAGGCTTCACCAGTGCTGAGTAGAGCGGGACACTTACTTCCTGTGTCCTACATATGACACTCCTGTTAATGCACTCCCAGAATAATATTAGCTTTTTTTACATCTGGATCACATTGTTGGCTCGTATTCAATTTCTAATCCACTATAACCCCCAGAACCTTTTCAGCAGTTAACTAACGAGTTATTCTCTGTTTTGTATGTGTGCATTTGATTTTTCCTTCCCACGTGTAGAAGTTGTCTTTATTTCATCCTGTTGATTCTCCAATTTATCAAGGTCCTCTTGAATTCTAATCCTGTTTTCCAAATTGCTTACAACCCCTCCCAGCTTGGTGTCATCCACAGATTTTGTAAGTATACTCTCCATTCCATTAGCCAAGTCATTAATGAAAATTTTAAATGGTGCTGGAAGCAAAAGAGACCCCTCCGGGCTCCGCTGGATGTGTCCTTTTATCTTGACAGCAAACCATTGAAGACTACTATTTGAGTACAGTCTTTTAATCTGTTGTAAGTAACTTCATAATTACTTAAAGTAATTTTATCTAGACCACATTTCCCTAGTTTGTTTATGAGAATGTCACGTGGGATTTCGTCAAAAGCCTTAGTGAAATCAAGATAAATCATGTCTACAGCTTCCCCACTATCCACTAGGCAAATAGTCCTGTCAAAGAAGGAAATGAGGTTGATTTGACATGATTTGTTTTTGACAAATCTATGTTGGCTACTATTTATCACTCTGTTTTCCTCTAGGTGCTTACACATGAATTGTTTAATAATTTGTTCCAGTATCTTTCTAAGTGTTGAAGGTATGCTGACTGATCCATAATTCCCTGGGTTCTCTTTGCTCCTCTTTTTAAAGAAAGGTAGTATCTTGGTCCTTCTTCAGACCTCTGGAATCTCACCTATCCTCCATGAGTTCTTGAAGATTATTGCTAGTGGACAACAATTATTTTGGAAAGACTCAAGTTCAGTTATGATTTTGTGTTTACGTGCTTTTCCGTTGCTCCCCACAACCACACTTTTCTCCTCAACAATCCATGACACTTCCCCGCTTTACCTTTTGGTAAAGTCTTTTGGGTTGTTTCCAGAAAAGTCTTTGAGTGGACCACTCCTCCTTCAGGAGTCCCTAGGTGGCTATGGCTTCATACTGTATCATCACAGAAGATGTTTGCTTCCTCCAATCTTACCCAGGCTCTTCTAGGGACTACAGAAGAATTGCTTCCTGTCCAGCTTTTGTCCTGTGAGGGCATGGGCTCATGACTTTCTGAACACTGTTGGCAGTATTGAGCAGATACTTGGTCCAATCAGCAACCCTGGCTATTTTCAGGTTAAGGTTAGGATCTCATGGAAATGTATGCATCTTACAGTAAGCCCCAGGGCTACTCTGAAATATTTTAACTTATGCTAAGGACGGGGGAGGATCCCAGACAGCCCCAGAATATGGAAAGATGCATAAGTGGCTTGTCTTTCTGCCCTCATTCTTCATCTTCTGTTCTAGCACTAACTGTAGGTTGTTCAGAACAGATAGACAGGACCACTTGTCTGTCAGACCACTTGTCTGTCAAATTAAGCCAATTCTCTATGTGTACAGACTTCCTACCCATTGGGCTTGTTTGGTGTAAGAGTTGGACCAGTGCTGGATAGGTTGGATGCCCACCTGAACGTCACAGAGATGAAGAGTGGACACAGAATAACTGACAGGATAGGAATGTGGATGAGACTACACTATGTTCTAACCAAAGTTACAAAACTTTGCTACAGCCCAGATCTTTACAGGACCTCATCACACAGTCATGTGAGTTTCATAACATGACAGACATGATTTGGTCCTGTCTTCACAGGCAAGATGTACGACTTTTGTTAAATAGTCCCCAGTAATTTGACTGTGTAGCTGAGCCTATAATGTCCTGCACTTTGCATTCTTACAGTTTTCTTGGATTATGTAGTGATACCTAAACTGTTCTTTGACTGTATTAGTCAAATATATCATGGCTACATAGCCTTTTGTTAGAGCTCAATGTTTTAAAAGTTTTATATGGATTCTTCTTGAGCTGTAATTGAGTGAGCTCTTATCAAAAATGCATTTTAATTAATGTAATGGATTACTTGTTTAAAAAGGGAGCTGGGATGCTGCTAGGATTTTCAGTGGGACAGTGTAATGTGTATGAATGGTGGTTGTTCATGTGCAAATGAGAGGACCTGAAGAACTGTTCCTATTATAGCACGTGCATAATAGTTCAGCATCACTGGGAACTTAGAATTTAGCCAGTTGGTTTTTATTTTTAGCCTCAATCCTATGGTTGACATAAAATTCCTTTTTTTATCTCCTCCATACTCAGTCTGCAAGTTCTTTTTCCCCAGAATTTTCTTAGAATGTCATGAAAATTCATAAAGCAAAATAGGGTTTAGCATAGTGCAAACTTGTTTGTGTAATTTAATGCTCTTGGAGATGCTTTTCGTGGATGCTAAGCTTGAAGAATCATGCTGCTTCTGTCTGCTTTAGATTAAATATATTTTGCTTCTCTTCTTCTCTTTTCTTTCTTTTTGGGGGAGACATTCCCCTGGGTATTGGGGTGCAGTATGGCTGTTCTGCGCTGTGCCTCTGGCAAGTTATGCCGATAAAAGTGGTATAGCCAGACATGAATGGATCACCCCAAGAAAAGAAGAATTTTCTGGTGGCTAGGAGCCAGTGTAGAGATGCCTACACTACCCCTACTTCCTGCTGCTGGCATAGCAGAACATGGTGGGAAAAAAAGGCAGCACGGCCAGGCCTTCTCTACACCTCACTGATCCCTGGCTACCATGTTGGCACTTTATTAAATGTAATATAGTAGCACCTAGAGGTCCCAACTGAGATCAGCATTCCATTGTATGGAACGCTGTACAATACACAGAGACAATCCCTGACCTGAGGAGACTTACACTCTAAATAGAGAGACAAAAGGTGGGAGTAAGATGAGGAACCAAGGCACAGAGTAATGACTTGTCCAAGGTCACACAGGAAATCGGTGGTAGTTGAACAAAGGTCTCCAGTGGCTGAGTCCAGCTCCTTACCTACAAAAGCCATCTTTCCTTGGAGCTACCCACAGCTGGTGTAACTTAACCTGAAAGCAGACTAGCACCTAGCTTATGATCAGGCGAGCGGACAGGCCACCTTTGCACACACAGCTGTTGAGGTGTGCTGTGTGCTACTTGGCTGCAGGAAAGGATCTGACGGATTTGTCTTCAGATTTAATACAGCCACTGAAAAGGATTATGGAAGGAATTTCCAAAGAAGCCTAAGTGTATTAGACACTCACTGAATGTCCATGTGGTTTGGGTGCCTAAGTCTGTTAGACTTCTTTTAGAATACCGGTCTGCAGTGATTTTTTTTTTTTTTAAAGAAAAGCTGGAAGGATCTAGATTTGGAAAACCATTAATGTGCTGTGGTTAAAGAGACAAAGATTCCTCTTAATATATCACTGTATGCCTTTGTCCTTTACAAAAATATTAAAATATTCCTACAGAAAAATTTGGAAGAGGTCCTGATCCTGTGAGCTGCAAACCTTTGTGCCCATATGGAGTCTGTTCCATATTGGTCTTAGGTCATATAGACCATCTCCTTACCAGAGCAGGATTGTTCCCTGTAGTACCATTACACCTCGGATTCTGTCAAGTGTAGTTTTAAATCAATCTGCCTCACAGTTTTATCAAGAAATTACTTAGATGCATGGAAGTGAATGTGATGTAATACTAAAATGGGTTTGAAATAATATGCTGATGTGTGTACGTATAAATGTATAATGTGAAAATTTGGCATGAATGAATTATTAATGTAACATTCTTACTTTTGTTGGCACACTGATATCATTAAAATATTAATGAATGTATGGGGTAAGGGGGTAAGAATGTCCGAAAAGACTTGCCATCCTGCCAGCAAATGTTTTTGCTTATTTAACTAGGGCCTAATTTTACTACACTAAATCACATCGAAGTCAGTGGTACTCCTGCCACTCTTCCTTGTGCTGCGTATTGACTTCAAGGACGGCTGTTATGTGTGGACTGGAAGAATTCAATCCAATGAACTGGGAAAGCAGCTACAAAGGGGCATCCTGCAAACCTAAGGGATGACCTGTCACAGGCTGTCCCTTCAACTCTTTTTGCATCAGTTTCCCCATCCCTAAACAAGGGATAATAGTACTTTCTCATCTCACAGGGGTGTTGTAGTGATCAATTAATTGTGACTGTTTTGAATATGAAAAGTTCTATACAAGTGTTTAGTTTTGCTAAGTTTCTCAGTCAAAAGATGCATATAAAACAGAGCACCCCAGAATTAGCCAAGGAAATTGGTTGCTGATTTTCCCCCACTGGCTATCCTCCTAGATGGCTGAGTCTGAAATCCACTGAAATATTGTTTGTGACAACACAAATAGGCTTCACAGAATCACCAGTGCTCTGGAGGCACCTTCTGTGGGCTCATTAGGTCCATCTCTGCCAACAATTTAAAATGTTTTCAAGAAATAATTTGTGTAAATAAGTTGTTAAATGAAAAAGCACGAGGACTCGAGGTGCCCCAGTGGGTTTTCTGTCAGCTCAGAAGGGTGGGACAGGGCGAGTGGGGTTGTTTTCAGTTAGATACTGAAAGGAAAGGAGGGAACCCTGGGTCTCCACAGGGCTGTCGGCATGTGCCTCTGAAGAAAGCAGAGGTGGCTAGAGCTGAAGCTGAAAGGCACTTGCCTCAGTAGTTGGGGCCACTGATCTCTGGAAGAGGCTCTGCTGTGCTAGAGCAGTCCCCTGCTGCCACAGCCTTGGGGGCTGGGACATTGTGTGGGGCTGAACGTATCTGACAGGTCTCTTTGTCATACTTGAGGCCAGTGGCAGCTGTGCAGATCAGTGAGACCCTTGTGCTTCCACTGCCTTTCCATCCCCCTAGCTGCCTTTAACTGATTGTCTGTTTCCTTCGGCAATTGTGCCTTTTGCTTTCTGCCCTTTCAGGCAGCCATGGAAAAATATAAAGAACTTGGTAAAAGGGGGTAGGGAGTTGTCAAGCTAATGCCCTTTTCCCCCTTTAATACCTTTAGTGCCAGACCAGGAGCCCTTTAAATGCAGTACCATGAACAGGACTTGTCATTTGTTTAAGTGATTTCCCAATATTTGAATTAAAAGTATTAACATTCTTGGTGGATTATAGATTATATACATGACAACAAATTCCCTTTTCTCCCTTCCCTGTCAGAACTGTCTTTTACCCCAGAAATAACGGAGCCATTGAACATTTTTTTTTTAACTAACGTGCTAGTCATCGGTATTTAAAGATTGAAAATCTGTTTGCATTTTATGCTCTGCATCTTCTGTGTGAAACTAGAAATCTCTGGTCTGTGCCTCTCAATGAGGCTTTTGTTCAACTGTATTGGAGGGAATATTGCTAGCCTAAAAGAACAGGAGGATAATTACTAACTGGAATATAACAGTGTATACCTGTAATAGTTAAGGCACGACTGCTTAAATTTATTCTGAGAATTGCAGCAGCAGCACCAGAGAAGTTACCTGAATTATTCAGTTTGCTATGAGAAAACATCTCCCTTGTTTTTTCTTCAGAAATCAAAGCCCAATCTTATTTAAAGTACACTTTTATGGGGGAGGTTTTAAGTGAATTGTGCTGTTTCAGGACTTCTGCTGTAATTGCCAACAAAAGCAGATTCTTAAAGAAAATACTTAGGGTTTCTAGAAGAAGGGAAAAATTGATTTTTCACATGAACTGCTTGTTGTAGGGAGACGTTTAATGAAATTCAGCTTTCTTTCATAAATAATGCAGCATTTGCATTTGATTATGTGAAGCCTAGAGGAATTTCTACCTAATCAGATACATAGCAAAAGGGATATTGCTTGCAGACTGTTACCATTACCAATGATGTACGTGGGGGTGGAGGGGTCCATCCAGATGGAAGGCTCTGTTTCATAAAAGAAGCTATAGGACAATGTGTAAATCTGAACAATTGACTCTCTGTGTCTCACTGTCACAGCTATTCATCTGTATTCTATGCATTATTATCATCAATACCGTGGCGCTTAGAGGCCCCAGATGAGATTGAGGCCCCATTGCTCTATCTAGCACCATACAAACAAGGGTGCTGGAACAATTTTTATAGTGGGGGTGCTGAGAGCCCTTGAGCAAAACTGTAAACCCTGTATGTGATGGAAACCATTTCAAGACAGGAGGTGCAGCAGCACCCCTAGTTCCAACACCTATGCGTACAGGGGATGAGACAGTCCATTCCATGAAGAGCTTACATTCTAAACAAGGCAGACAGACAGACAGAATGCCACTGGCCTACATTTTGAAAATCTTTTTTTTTTTTTTTTTAAGATGCAAAATTTGCAGGTGCCTCAGTTTAATTTAAAAAACAAATAAACAAAAAACATAAACAAAACAAAAAAACCCAGCCAGAATCCTTTTGTACATGCTAATGATCTGCAAACTTTGTGGGAATGATTTTTAGATTCCTTTAATCAATTAAGCCATGATGTGTAACCTGAGTGCAAGCTTATTGTGTTCTGTCAATCTAGCTTAGGGCTATGTTCTATTGTCTGTTTTACCCCTCTGAAGTTTATATTGACAGCAATGGGGTTCACGCACAGAAGGCAGATGGACTGGGGCCACTATCCCCGTAGGGCCTGATCATGTCCTTCCCCTCCTTGAACCTTATTGTACTGAGTAGCATTTTACTCTTTGACTTCAATGGCACTACTTGCAGAGTGAGGAACTCAACATAAATAGAGTGGCAGGATCAGAGGCTTTCTGATGAACACCATGTCATCTCACGACATGTCTGTTTTTCTCTGCTACCTCCTCTCCCAATACTTGTTTGGATGTGTGTGACCGCTATTGTTCTCGATTTCTGGTAAAACTGCAAAATGTCTTCAACAAAAGTGCTTTAAATTTAGGACCAAATCCTCAGCTGGTATAAATTGGTAAAGCTCCATTGACTTTAATGGGGCTAAATCAATTTACACTGGCTCAGGAGCTGGCCCTTAGGGTATATTTTTTGTAAAGGGCAATATGGCCATAAGTAAATCTAAAGCACATGTAGTACAGCATAGAATAGCTGGAAGATGTCTGCATGCTGTAATTTACTTCATTTGATGACAGAGGCTTTAATGCAGAGTTCAAGCCCTTTATTTATGGAGCTGCTGGTAGGAGTTACACAGTTTAAGCATGAAACCAGCTCTGTATTTTCAACTTGAGTTTTCATTCCCCTCTAAATTTGCCTAAAAAATTCCCTTGGGGCTAAAATTCCATGTGAACACTCCTAGGCCAGAGGAGAATTTATTTCTCAAAGTTTAAGGAGAAAAATGCTAGTTAAAGGGCAGTAAAATGTTAATATATTTCTGACTTTTTCAATAATTATCTTAAGTACTTTTCCTCACTCATAACTCAAATACAGCTTGGTGTCAGATGTTAAAACTGCCTCATTCTTTGTGAGTACTGACATAGAGTAATGCATAGTTTTGATTTAAAGCAGAAATAGGAAAAAAAAATTGACCCAGAAAGTCCCTGATCCTTTTTCTAATTAAATCAATGGCCAAATTTCCATGGACGTCTATGGAAACAAAACTGAACTCCAAGTTGTCTGTCTGTCTGGTGGCTAGACTGAGCCTTATCCCAGAGCCCTGAGTATGGCGTGGCAACATAGCTGTGCCATCCCTGAAGCAGCCCAAGAAAACTGCTGTGACTTCATTCGTCCCCTGCTGCCCCATTGTTCCTGGTGCGAGGAATTCCCTACAGCATCTACCCACCTTGTGTCCATTTATTTCTGCTGGCCAGTGCATTGGGGATGGAATCAAGACTTTGCTCTATCCCCACCCACTCCCTGCCCACCTACTCCTGAGATGGAAGTAGCATATCTGTTGGCGCCTGCCCTTCTTCCCACACCGAGGGCCGCTCTGGGCTGGTTGTGCAGGGAGATGGTGGGCTTCTGTGCCTCAGTGAAGCTATGTTCAGGCCAGCCACAAGTTGGTCCTTCATGTGTAAACTCTTTGTTTATATGTTAAAAGAGCCATTAGGGGGAAATGCCACCTGAATGACAGGTAAAATATTTGTATTGTTGGTGAATGGTGATACCAGTGGAATATTTAGCTGTGCAAGACACGGCTCATACATCCACAAACTGGCAAGTAAACTTCTGCAACTGAGGAGTTGCAGCAAGCCAAATCCTTTCATGGATGAACATGAGCTGCTGAGCAGTGCATGAGGAATGTTGACAGAATACTTGGCCATCAGTTATAGTACAGTGGCAGTTACGTGTATTTACCCTTCACCGGCATGATAGACTAAGTTTTTAAAATGTACATGGTTGCATCCAGGAAGTACTTAGAGATCAGTTACACAGTTGTTAGTACCTGTACATTAGGGATTGTGGTCGACGAATAACATTATTTTGAGCCACAGATCATGCTTATTCATAGAAAGTTACCTGTGTTTTCCACCAGAACCGTGTCCGTAGATGTCTGAGTACCCTCATATCTTTCCAGGTCTTCCCACAAAGAGGCCCCTTGCCAGAACTGTTTATATGTCACAGACCCAGAAAGAGATTGGCATAAAACTAGAATGTAAAATCAGTAACAAAATACAAAATTATTACTGGTTCTTTAGAACAGAAAATCCCAAGGCTGTCATCATGGGAAAACATGGGGTGAAAAATAGGGAAATTCCCCGATAAAGTTGTAAATTTTGTTAGGGTTCTAGTTATCTTAGGCACTCATGTGGTCCCCATTACTATAGTATCTGAGCACCTCAATCTTTAATGTATTCATCTTCACAGCACTCTTGTGAAGAAGGAGGATAGTATTGCCCCTGTTTTACAGATGGGGAACTCAGTCACAAAGAGACTAAGCACCTTGCCCAAGGTCATGTTGGAATTCTGTGGTGGAACTGAGCTTTGGACCTGGGTCCGAGGCCAGCATCCTCACCATTGGACCAGCTTTCCTCCTTAGGGTTCATAATAAGATTACCCTATATCCGGGTTTTCCCAGATATGACTTCTTTTTTGGTCTTCTGGTCTCTGTTCAGGAGGATTCTTTAAATATGAACAAATATCTGTGATTTTGAGCTGGGTGGCCACCCAGCTCTGAATGAAGTAACACCGCCACCAGCAACGCAGAAGTAAAGGGTGGCCTGGGGTATTGCTATATGTGCTCTCCTTCCGCTCTCTCCGGCGGTATCCTCTCTTTAGGAACTTGAAATATGGTAACCCTAGTTCTTCGAGTGCTTGCTCATGTCAGTTCCAAGTAGGTATGTGCATGCCATGTGCACAATCGCTGGAAGGTTTTTTCCCTAGCTGTACCCATCAGGTTGGTGCAGGTGCCCCCTGGAGTCACACCTCCATGTATATAGGGCCCTGCCAACCCACTGCCTCTTCAGTTCTTTCTTACCACCCATGACGGTCATTGGAGTTGTGTCTCTTCTCTTGCTTCCATAAGCGTTCCCCTAGTGGTCTCTCTTGTTGAAGTGGTCAATAGTTAGATTAGAGTTAATTTGTTAGTATTTTAGTTGTTTCTATTTGCCCTCCCTCCCCCTGCCCCCATTACCTTTCCCCCTACTTGGGAATTGGGGCGTGCCTCGGTCCCAAGCATTCAAACCATGCGGGACCTGCCATAAACCTGTGCCAAGGGGTGATCCCCACAAATCCTGCTTGAAGTGCCTGGGGGAATCCCACCAGACAGAACACTGTAGGATTTGCAGGGGATTCCATCCTAGGACCAAGAAAGAGAGGAACGTTAGGCTGAAACATTTCATGGAGGCAGCACTTTGTCCCCAACCGCCAGGCCAGTCAGACCCAGCACTAGCACCTCAGTGCCTCGGGGAGTCTGTGGCACCAAGGAAGGACTCAGCACCAAGAGACCCTTGGCACCGCTGTTCCCCAGCACTGAAGTCAACCCGGCACCACTCCCACTTACTGGTGCTGCCCAAGAGGTATAAGAGAACTGACAGAGGGCATTCACCCACGGTGAGAACAGCGGGAGAGAGTGCTAATGGGGCACATCTGGGGCACCCGGCACCTACCTCACCAGAGGCGGCACCGTCGACTCGGGTCCGCAGAGGGGTCCATCGAGTCTGGAGTCCCCCAGAAGAGAGAATCAGGTAGAAGAGTTGGATCTCCCTTCCACCCCGACACGTTTGAGGTAACTAGAGACCTGATAGCCATGATGGCACAGCGGTCCCCCTGCCAGACCAGAGTGAGCACCCGACCCAAGATCTCTGGCACCACATCAAAGCGCGGTGCCATCTAGAGGCAAACCAGCCATGATGCAGCACCATTCGCCTTCTCAATGGCACTGCACTCCGGCAATATCTCCACGCTCGGAGTCACAGTCATCGGACTCAGAAGTGGAGTCATATTTCTCTAAACGTGGCCGGCACCAGTTGGAGCGGCGCCGCTACAGGCAGGAGAAGGGTCAACCCTCTCTCATGGGACGTTGGCCAATCTAGTGGCAGGTGTCCATGCAATGGCCCTTTTGGACCCCATGGGCATACCACCAGTCCCAGGGGTCCTACTCTAGAAGTTCCCAGTCCTTCACCTCAAAAGGACGCGTTCCCCTTCCACATATCACTGTGCAGCACTAAGGTGGGCGCTGAGGTTGGCGCCGAGGCATGCACAGAGGGCGGTGCAGGGATCGGCACCAGGGCCAACCGTGGCACCGAACATGGGAACCCCACGCAAGGAGAGACCCATGACCTAGAAGGTCAGGAGGGCTGGGTATCACTAGAAACATCGTCGTCGTCCTCCCCCAACGAGGTAGTGGAAGGAACTTCTATTGTTCCACCCTCCATGGAAAACAGGGCTCATCAGGAGCAGTTACAGAGAGTGGCCCAGAACCTAGGGCTCTGGGCAGAAGAGGTGATGGAGGCAGTAGAGCCCATGGTGGACACTTTAACACCAGAAAGCCCCTCAAAAGTGGCATTGTCTTTCATAAAGACCATCCAGGCTACTACCAAAACTCTGGCAGATGCCTGCCTTTATCTCCCCTACAGCTAAGGGGATAAAAATAAAATGCTTCGCACCCTCAAAGGAGCATGAGTACCTCTTCACTCACCCACATCCAGCATCGCTGGTGGTAGTAGCTGCGAATGAGAAGGATGTTGGGCCTTGCTGCCCCCACCTCTCTAAGTCCAAGCACTCAAAGAAACTGGACCTCTTCAGCAGAAAGGTCTACTCCAACGGGGAGTTCCAGCTTCGTATTGAAAACCAGCAAGCGACCTTGCACCAGTATAATTTCATCTCCTGGGACACCATGTCGAAGTTCAAGGAATTGCTCCCAGCTGACTCCAGATCAGTGCTCGCAGCAGTTGTTAGAGAAGGGCAAGGCAGTGGCAAGGATCTTACAGTCCTCCCTGGATGTGGTGGACTCGGCTGCTCGAACCATGTCATCTGCAGTTGCCATGAGGAGGAGTTCATGGCTTCAGTTGTTGAGCCTCCCTCCAGAGGTTGAGCAAACAATACAGGACTTGCCCTTTGAAGGCTTGTGGTTATTTTTGGAGCAGACGGATTCTGAACTCCACAGCCTGAAAGATTCAAGAACAACATTGAAGTTCTTGGGCCTTCATATGCCAGCCCTTCAGAGAAAACACTTTAAGGCCCAACCTCCCCCAGGTTTTACCCTACGCACCCTGACCAGGTCTACTCTAGAAAACAGGACAGGAATAACAGCTTAGGACACCTCAGCCCCTATCCAACCAAGGCAGGGTTGGGCGAGGCAGTCTTCCGGCTCCAAGCAAGCATTTTGAGGGCGCGCCCAAGTGCAATACACCAGGCCAGATCCTTCTCCCTGCTTCTTGAACCGTGTATTCCATTTCTGTCGGGCGTGGACCCAGATAACCTCAGACTGATGGGTGCTACACATGATAGAATTGGGGTATTCTCTCCAGTTCTGTTCCTCCCATTCCCCGTCTCCGTCCCTCTTCAGTGATTCCTCTCACAAGCAGCTTCTTATACAGGAGGTGCAAGTGCTTCTAAGGGCAGGAGCAACAGAGGAATTTCCTCAGGATTAAGGGGAAACAGGAAATATCAGGAGTAGAACCCAACGCCAAAGGCGGTCTCAGTCCCATTCTCAACCTGTGAGACTTCATCAAATTCATGAAGAAACTGAAATTTCCCATGGTATCTTTGGCTGCCATCATTCCCTCCCTGGATCCGGGGGATTGGTACGCCGCCCTTGACTCAAAGGTCGTGTACTTTCATACATCAGTAATCCCTTCCCACAGAAGGTTTCTCAGGTTCGTGGTAAACCACACCCATTATCAATTTACAGTCCTTCCCTTCAGCCTATCAGCGGTCCCTCACGTGTTTACCAAGTGCATGGCAGTCGTCACTGCCTTCCTGAGGAGACAGGTGCAGGTGTTCCCATATCTAGATGACTAGCTTGTCAAGGGCCGCACCAGGGAGCAGGTACAGGCACATGTGACCCTGATACATTTGGCATTTGGCAGATTGGTTCTACTGCTGAACGTCCCTAAGTCAACCCTATCCCCTCCCCAGAGGATAGAGTTTATAGGAGCTGTCTTAGACTCAGCTCAGGCCTGAGTCTCGCTTCCAGGCCATTTGCTCCATCATAGAGGACTTCCTACCATGACGACGCACAGCTGCTTGAAGCTGCTCGGTCACCTGGCCACATGCACATACGTGGTTCAGACTGCAAGGCTGCAACTCAGACCTCTCCAGGCTTGGCTGGCATCGGCATACCGACCAACCAGAGACAATCTGAACAAGAGAGGTTTTGTTCCCCCTTCGGTTATCGATTCCCTCCTGTGGTGGCTCAATCCTCAATCAGTATGCGCAGGAGTGCCCTTCTCTAGCCCTCTATGTCTCTAGTCACAGACACCTCAGCGTTGGGATGGGGAGTGCATTTAGGGAGCCTTGGGACTCAAGGCCTATGGTCCTGAGCAGAGCTCTCGCTTCACATCAGTGTCAGGGAGCAGTTGGCTTACCCTGCCAAACCTTCCAATCCCATCGGGAAGGCAGATGCGTTTCAGTCATGACAGACAACACAACAGCGATATTTTATATAAAACAGATGGTGGGGCACACTCTTGTCCCCTATGCCACCAAGCCCTCAAGTTGTGGGATTTTGGCGTAGCTCGCTCCATACACCTAGAGGCATCCCACAACAAGCTGGCGGACCATCTCAACAGGTCCCTCTGCAACCATGAGTGGTCTGTTCACCCGGACATCACGGACAGCATCTTCCAGCAGAGGGGAGTTCCCTAGATAGATCTGTTCATGACAAGACTCAACAGGGAGTATCAGCAGTTTTGCTTGTTTCTGAACCACAGCCCAGGCATGATTGTGGATGCGTTCCTCCTTCCCTGGGAAGACCACCTGCTCTGTGCATTACCGCCTTTCCTGCTCGTTCACAAGGTCCTGCTCACAGTCAGGAGGGAGAGAACATCTGTCATAGCCCCACCCTGGCCCATACAGCACTAGTACACAATGCTACTGGAATTGCTGGTGGCTGCTCCGACTGTCCTGCCATTGGTGCCAGACCTAATCACCCAGGACCATGGCCGCCTCCAGCATCACAACCTCGAGTCTCTCCACCTCACAGCGTGGAAGCTGCATGGCTAAACTCCACAGAGTTGGCATGCTCGGAGCCTATTAGAGAGGTCCTCCTTGGCAGCAGGAAACCATCCACCAGAGCTACATACCTGACTAAGTGGAAAAGATTTTCGATTTGGGCAATGCAGAAGGACACCTCTCCGATGCAAGCAGCAATACTCTCCATCATGGACTATTTGGTGCACTTGAAGCAGCTAGGTTTGGCAGTGCCGTTCCTAAAAGTTCACCTAGCAGTGATCTCTGGATTCCATTCGGGGTGGATGGTCGATCAGTCTTTGCTAATCTGATGGTGACCCATTTTCTCAAGGGCCTGGACAGGCTATACCCCCAAGCTCGCCATCCAATACCGGCATGGGACCTTAACCCAGTGCTCTCTAGGTTAATGGTGCCCCACTTTGATCCCTTAGCAACATGCTCACTCCTCTATCTCTCATGGAAGGTGGCGTTCCTGGTTGCAATAACCTCAGCCAGGAGGGTGTCTGAGATCAAGGCCCTGACATCTGGGCCTCCATACACCATTTTTCATAAGGACAAGGTCCTGTTGAGGCCTCATCCAGCCTTTCTCCCTAAGGTGGTATCTCAGTTCCATACAAGTCAGGACATTTTCCTCTGTGTTCTACCCCACATGCCAATAGCAGGGAACGAAGTCTCCACTCCCTAGATGTCAGGTGGGCACTGGCTTTCTACATCGCAAGGACAAAACCGTTTCGTAAATCAAACCAACTCTTTATCGCAATAGTGGACAAGGTGAAGGGTCTCCGGGTGTCATCCCAAAGAATTTCATCGTTGCTCACATACTGCATTGGGACTTGCTATGATCTGGCAAAGGAACCAGTCCCGGCATTCAATGAGAGTTCAGGCCTTCTCAGCAGCAATCCTGGCACACGTCTCTACACAGGAGATTTGCAGGACCACAACATGGTTGTCGATCCATGTGTTCACCTCGCATTATGCCATCGCTCTACGGGCTAGGGACGATGCAGCATTTGGAAGGGAGTGCTTCTATCAGCAATCTAGTGTGCTCCGACCCCTCCTCCTACAGTCAGCTTGGGAGTCAGCTAATAGGAATTGACATGAGCAAGCACTCGAAGAGAAAAAGGTTACCTACCTTTTCGTAACTGTTGCTCTTCGAGATGTGTTGCTCATGTCCATTCCAAGACCCACCTGCCTTTCCCTATGTTGGAGCCAGCCAGCAAGAAGGAACGGAAGTGTTGGTGGGGCCCTAAACAGGGCGCCATGGACGCGTGACTCCAGAGGCTCCTGCACTGACCCGACAGGTACTACTAGGGGAAAAACCTTCTGACTGTGCAAGCGGTGTACACACACCTACTTGGAATGGACATGAGCAACACATCTCGAAGAACAATAGTTATGAAAGGTAAGTAACTGTTTTTTAAAATAAATTATTCCCCACTAGCAAAATCAACTGTGCGATGTTTAAACTAAACTTCAGTTTAGCTGGACTAAAGCTCCAAAATCAGATTCTTGAGTTGAGGCAAGAGGATGAGAGGACGTAGGCAGAGAAAGCAGTCAGAGGTAGGAGGCTAAAGAGAAGAAAAGACAACTATCTTGAAACACTTGGGAGCACTCAGCACTGTGCCTAGCACAGTAGGGTCCTGACATTGATTGGGGCCGCTGGGTGTTACTGTAATGTGTTTTTCATCATCATAAATTTACACCATCATCATCCCTCTCCAGGAACCTGCATTTCAGATCCCACTTTTGACCACTTTCATTTCTCACTTTTTCGGAAAACAAACAAACCAAAATACCGACTTAAGAACTCAGTTTTGATTGAAAGTTGAGATTGTTGTTGGACCACAAACTGCTGCTGAATTCAGTGGAATTACACACCAGATGAATTTGGCCTGTTACGCAATAATATTGCAACACAAAAGGGCTGAGTTGAGGTTCTATTTTGAACAGTTAATTTTTTATCATTCAGTTTATATATTAACTAGAAGTTAAGGAGAATTCATAGGCAACCATAAAAGTGCATTTCCAAAGTTGGATCATTTTTTTTTGTCTGGATAATGTTCCTTCTACAGCTGATTTTGTAAACAGGAAATAATTTATCCATCTAATGAAATTTTTTGTTTTGAAATTGAGATTGTCCCTGAGTTTTATTTCAACTTTTATTGATGAAAATGGAAAAATGTTAGAAAGTTATTTGGTTTTTGATGAAAAAAATTGAAAAAAAAATCAGAAATGAAAGTTTGATTCCTATGGTAATTTCCATTTTGATTACAAAAAACATTTTTTGTCAATTAAAAAAAATTCAAATGAAAAATTTTGACCAGCTGTAACCACTCTATCTTTTGCTAGGAGGGCAAGCTATGTAATAAACCTTCTCCTTCACCCCAACAGCCAGGAGATCTGTAAAAACAGGTCTGATTTGCATTTTTCCTTGGAGACTGAGCACATTCCCTCACCCTCCCCTTCTTTAGAGCTACTATGTATGGTGTTTTTGCCCCAAGACTCCCAATTCTTTCTCAGCTCTCATCAGGAACCGCTGTGGGGGAAGAGAATACATCAGCATTGTTCAGAGGTTTATTTTCACTTACTGAAAAGAAAATAACTGCAATAGCCTAGTCTGGTGTTGGGAGGAGAGAGTATTAAAGCTGATAGCTTTGTTTGTCAGTATCTGAATGATTATGATTTGAAATGTCCACTTTCCCAGATTGTATCCTCGTCATGCAAGTGCCCTGAACAACCTCGGCACTTTGACCAAAGACTTGGTGGTGGCAAAGGAATACTACCGAAAAGCTCTTCAATTAAACCCTCAGCATAATCGAGCTCTCTTCAATCTTGGAAATCTGCTCAAGTAAGTTGAACATTGAGGTCAAACGGCTTCAATAACATTAAAATACTCCCCTCTTCTTCCCCCTGCTGCCCTGTTACATCAGCAGACTGACTACCCAGTGGTAATAAAAAGTGACATTAAATTCTCACTGGCAGGCAGGGCCTCTTAGTGTTGGGGGGGGGAGTTGGTTTTTGGTTCTGATGTGCTATTTGTTTTTTTGCTAGCTGTGAATGTACTTTTCGGAAATACATGTTATTTTGGCTCAGAGAGCCTTGCAAAGAAACTAACCAAAGAAAGTTAGTGATATTAGGCCAGATCCTCATCTCTGTTAAGATGCCTTTACACCAACCTGCTGGCATAGAGGTGCTTGAAAGCTAGTGTCTCCGTGCATGGGCAGGCTTCCTCTGGTGACGCAGAGCAACAATAGTGATCCATATGTCATTCAAGCCCCCCACCACCATCCTTGTGGTCAGCAAGTTGCAGGGGACATGACTGTTGAGAAGAGAGCATGGCTGGGACATCCTTGGCTGCTAGGGCAGCTCAGTAGAGCTATAGGCAGCTTGTAAAACTTAATATAGCCTTTAGGCTGCTCTAAATTGCACCAGGAACTGGGGGTCCAGAATCAAGGGAGCAAAGTTGTATTAAGGACATTTTTTCCTCCCACCTGCTGAGTTGCACCAAATGCTCGACAGCCACAGCTCAAAGTCTGGTGTGTTGTTTTTTACATTAGATAATAAGCTAGGAACAAAGAAGCCAACACTACAAACTTTTGCTAATGTCAGTTAATGCTAATGTCCGTTATGGGTGTGATTTTTTTTTTTTTTTTTTTTTTTGGTATTAACAACATTTCTATACCAGCAAAAGCTCTAATGTAGCTGTTGTTTGTACCAGAAGAAAAGTGCTTTTGCCAGTATAGCTTATATCACTTGGGGAAACAGTATAAACTATATGGCAAAAGCATTATTTTTTCTCCCATTTAAGTTGTGTGTCTACAGTATGAAGATTTGCCAGTGTAACTGTACCAGCAAACCTTTTCTAGTGTTGACTTGGCCTTAATATTGGATTGGTTACAAAACAACATTGTCTTGATAAACATATTTTAGCTGTACTGTTCTAAATGTTGCTTTGAATGTGACTCAATAACAAAAGGTTACTTCAGTTCTGCTTTGTACAGGGTGCACATTAATGGTAATGGAGAATGCACCATGATAACCTTACCAGTCAATGCTGTTGTTCTGGACTGATGTATGGAGAACAAGTCATTCCTGAGAACTAAAAGAGTAGGTCAATATTTTATAAAATCATGGAAAACAGACTTTGTGCAAAAGGCAAAAAGAGTTCTTGCATTATTCGTTACAGTTGGCTGAAGTGCTCCTGAGTGTCTACGATCCCCAAGTGGCGAGGACCATTACTAGCTGTCCCAACATAGAGAAGCCCTAATCAGTATCTAAGATCAAGGGGGTGCATAAAGCCACATTTGCCCCCCTACTTTCAGGTGCCCTAAGCCAGCCCATTATCTCCCATGTCCTGACCAAGTTCTAACATAGGTAATTGTTTTTACTGTGGTTTCAGTTATGGAAGTTGTTTCTCACGTCCCCTCTTAAAAAACATTGCATGGTGAGGCTCTTAAACAGGTGCTGTGTTCCATCCCAAAGGTAGCTGCTTTTCAGCAGTGACTGTGTGAGTTCTGTAAAGTGCTTTTGAATCCTTCAGGTTAAGAAGTGCTATGAAAAGACAATTATTACTAAGACCACAGTGCTATAGAGATACTACAGCCTGTAATTAACTTGAACGTAAAGATACAGAGCCTGATTCTCTGCTGCCTTGCATTAAGTGTAGACATTTAAATCTGTGCAAAGCAGGGATAAAACTCTGCCACTGGTGTAGTGGAGAACTCAGATTTGATAATATTTTCTGCCCACTTTGCACAATTATCAATGATTACACCAGGGAAAATCAGTGGAGAACCAGCCCTGCAATACTTAAAACATGTCCGTTAATAGTATGATTTACACTAGGACATTTGAAAAATGGTTCTGTGGGAAGTCAGAGTCAAATTCTGCAGAGTTCCTTACGCTGAAATCTACTTCTTTTGGAGGAAGCTTGCTGTGCACTTCATTAGATTTCACTAATGCTGGAGTTTTGAAAAGAGGGAACTTCAGTATTTTGGAGGGATGAATTTGCTGTTAACATGTGGGAATCTGTCTCCCCTTCCCCTTTGGAAATAACCTATCTATCCAAACAGCTGTTCCTAGAGTTCCTAGAGTAAATTTGTTTTGGAACCTGCAACATGGAATCTTTTGGTTTTTTCATGGTAGTCCCATTTAAAAAAACTTTCCATTTTCCGTTTTGGCCACAGTAATGACGGCAATGGGCCCGAAGATGAATTTTCACAGGAAGCACTGCATGATAACAATACGTTAATGAGGCCCTGCCTTTGTTTACGTACTCTAAAAGAAATTTGAATGTTATAATTTTCTTGCCTTATATAAATGTCAGACAGAAGCTAGTTAAATTGTGCAAACAGCTTTCTCAGTTTAAAAAAAAAAAGCAACCACTTATAGACTCACCTACAATGAAAAATCATGTTCTTACCGTTTCATCGCCCATGATTATTGTGGCTGAAAATGCCTCTCCTTCTGGGTTTAATATTTCTTTTAAAGTTCTGCATCATGTAAATATTTGACTCTTGTCTGTAGATTCAGAAATGGTGAGATTTAACTTGAAAAATCAGATTAATATGGATTATTTTTACCAGAATTTCTCACACATACGTGTGCACACACAACCTCAGTTTGTTGCTGCAGAAAGAATAGGAGAGAATGTCATCTTTGCTGTATCCCATCAAATGTAAGGGTATGTAACAGGCAGTACAGCCCTTCTGTCTAATACAAACTTTCGTACTCTCTGCACTGTAAGTATGTTATGGCTACACTTTCAAAGAGAAGATGAAATGCCTAGAGGCATGTTAACTGAAATCTAGTGTTTATTCCCAGGTCAGACGACACAGTATATAGAGGAGCACATCGGATGTCTAATACAGTTATTGCAATGATTTAGCCCAGGTTTACCAAGACCACCTACCCGGAAGAGAGAGAAATGTCAGTCTGCCCTCTCTTCTGAACTTTTCAGATTCAGACTGTGGGCCATAGGTGTGAATGTGCTGAAATAGCCCCAGGTGTTTGTCTAAGGGGGGCAGAGGTTATCATGGAAAATATAAATTCATCAGAAACTTTGCAATATTAAAATCTTTTGGAGATGAAAACATTTCCTGTTCCCACCAAACAACCAAACAGAATACTGCTATGTTTCAGAGACATCAGTCTGGGGTTTGGGTAGGGTCTCTGATTGGTGCACCTTGCTGATATCATAACCATGCTTCTTGAACCAAGTCATATATATTCCTCGTTGGCCACAGTATTGTACATAGCTACATTTTTGTAAAAGGGGTAAAACTATTTTAAAACTGGAGACAGGAGAATTCTATATTGTAGATGGATCCCAGAGGAGTAAGTTGTCCATATCCATTTTAACACATCCATCCAATTTGTTGAGATATTTATTCACAGATGAACATAGCTAGATGCAGTAGATGTCTTTTGGTTATTATGTTAAAACAAGAGCCTTTCTCCCAGCCTTTGGTAGCTATCCAGGTAGAAGTTAAAAGATTCCATGGCACTTTTGCTGATGAGAAGAGGATAACCCCTGTGGCTTGGCAGATATATTTTCTTCTGAGGAAAATCAGTTACTCAATTAAGGTTGTGTGTAAGCCCTTACTGAGTGCACAATAGATCCTGTGTTTGTGCAGTCATTGTTCTACCAGTATCTAATGCTTTGCTTTATAAAGTCACTTGGGATATTTTGAAAGTAAAAAGTGCTATAGAAAACCAAATCCTATGCTGTTCTTTTCTTTGCAGGTGAAATTTATCCCAGTGTAGAGACCTCACAAGGCCCTATGAATCAGTTAAGATCCATATTATGGGTTTAAGTGGTACCTAGGCCTGTGTGTAGCATTGAAGGTGTTCATTCATCTGGCTTTTGCTGTGAAAAATAACAAATTCATAGAAAATAAGCATATCAAAAAATTCTCCCTTTGCACCACCCAGTCTGAGTTTAAACAAACCATTTTTAAAATGAAAAAACCCTCTACTGCTTCAATCCCGAAAGATGCTGAGCACTTTGGCCCTGTTCCAGGAAAGCATTTCAACACATCATTAACTTTCTACTCATGTGCTTAAAGTTAAGCATGTGTTTAAAGCCAGAGCAATCTGCATCTTGCAGGGCTGAGCCCTATTAGAGGTTGTTGACCTTGCTTACATATCAAATATTTTAATATAATTCAGTCTGTCACAACAAAAAGATTCTGTAATCTTTTCCTCCTCCCCTTTAAGGAGACACATCGTTCTGAGATCAAACAACAAAGGCATAAGAAAAAAAGAGTAATTAAGAGTGCATGCTTGCGGTCAATGGGGACTTTTACTGCTGTCGAGTGGATCACTTAATCCTTTTATTTCTGTATCTGGCATTTCCTACATTTGTGCCAAACCGCTGATACCTTTACAATACAGTCATCTGTTTTCAATTTATATAAATGTGTCACGAAATTCCAGCCAAAGAATCCAAAAGTTTTATAAATTGGCAAAGTACCTAGTCTTTAATTAGTAGGGGGGAAAGTGGTTCTTTATTTGTTTTTGCTCATTAGATCGAGTACCACTGGAAGAAGGAAAAGACTAACCCAACTGTTTTTACTTAACTTAATGCATAGGGAAAATACTCTTTCAGTTATATAACTAGAAAGGGGAAAAAAATCTGCAAAGCCACAAATATTATCAGCTGAAATTTGCACCTTATAAACAAGATCTGGTTTCTTGGCCATGTCGCCCAGATGAAAACCAAGGCTAGGGCTGCAAGCTTTTCACATATTTTCCGTGTTTGAGTCCTTTGTTCCTTTTCAAAGAAAGCTTGGCTCAGTTCAAATGAACATCCATAGTCACCCAGGGAAGCCGCTCCCTTTTCCAAGGCGAGAAATACAGTAAACCCTTCCACTGCAACTGGAGCTCAGCCCGGAGGCTTTCCGTAACCGTCTTTGGCCAGGCCCTTCCTAGGAGCAGAGTCAGGGACTCTCCCCAGCCCAGCGGTCATCAAGAGGCTTGGGAATGGGGTTAGTGATACTGGGCAGTCAAAAACATGAAAACATATTCCACTTACAAGGCGTACATTGTTTGTTTAATTAAATCATGACGCTGTGTGTATAGAACACATTTTCATGTGATCTCAAAGCACAAATAGCGTTAAGTTTGTAAAGCCCTGATGGAGTATATAAGTTTTATTATTCCCCTTTTGTGGAGGGCTGAAACAGAGGTGGAAAAAGCTTTCCATAAGCCAGTGTTTCTCAACCTTTTAAGTAGCAAGAACCCTCTAACTTCTGAAAATTTTAATAAGTACCCCAACAGTCAATTTTCCACTCTGAGAAATAAAATCTTTTTCCCCTTTATCGCTGGATGACTATTTCTCGTAAAGCAGGAGAGTTCTGAGTTCTGCAATGCTGTGTGGCTGTGGCAGATCACAAACCCCCTGCTGTTTCTCCCCTCCTTCCTCCTCCCCTTCCTTCGTATAGGAGCAAAGGTCAACGCCAGCCAATCACTATGGCCTGATGGTGGGGTCACGTGGTGTTCTCACACAGGCAGGAACTTGTGAGGTGTGAGCAGGCACTAGTGGCCCACCAGAATGGATAGCAGCGCTCCCCATGGCCGTCCCTAGGGGGATGCGGGCCTGGGACAAATCACACTGTGTGGGCCCCTCTTAAGATTTTTATACTGATAAAATCTGGGGTTGTCTTAGTTGTCAATTTCACTGCTCAGCTAGAGCAGTGAAAGTGACAAGTAAACCTGTGGGTAGAGCCTGGCTCCAGGACTGGGCAAGCTGCTGGGCTCTCTGCCTGGCTTTGTGGGCACCAGGCTTTGAGTCGGGGAGGGGAGATACCACCTGCTCCGAGCTGGAGCGGAGGAGGCTTCCATGCAGGCTGGGACCTGGGGATGTGGGCAGGCGGCAGGCAGCTGCTGCCCATCTTCAAGCCAGAGCGCGGGATGCTGTCTCTTGGCTCAGAGCTGGGACACAGTTGGCAGCCACCCAGCTGCGAGCCCAGCTGGCAAGGTGTAGGAGGCTGCTGCTGGGCTCCCACCTGGGAGCTGGGACTGGGTAGGATGTGGGCGGCTGCTACCTGGCTTCCCAAAAAGCCAGCGGCTGCCACACAAGCCGGCGGCTGCCTCCTGGTGTCCCAAGAAGCCAGCGGCTGCTGCCTGGTGTCCCAGCTAGGAGGTGGGACCAGGCGGGAAGCCAGTGGCTGCCACCCACCTCCCTTCACTGGTTTTTTTTGCTGCGTATCCCATGCCTGTGTCTCGTGTATCCCCAGGGGTACGCGTACCACAGATTAAGAAACTGTGCCATAAGCAGCCTATTCCAAGGTCATTCAATGCGTCCGTGACAGAAATGGAAATAGATCCCAAGAGTCCTGACTAGCAGACCACTGTTCTAAACCCTACACATTTCTTCCGATAAGACAAGTGACTTTCTAATGGCTTCTGTGGGAGAATCCCATGTAGTGCATTGTGCTCTGATGAAGTTGTCGTTAGCTTGGCTTTGACTTATGTCTAACTCATGGCCAGGGTTCTGCTGGATGATTCAGAGTTTCATAGATTTGTCCTCTTTCTTCATAGACTTCAGAATTAAAGACAAATATGGCTGGAGCTCCATAATTTTATAAACCATTATGTTTGTACTTTTGCAAGCTGAGAACATGGCATGTACTGATGATTGTGGAGTCAGGATGAAATGTTTTCGTGCCGTGTATAGTACTACAGAGCTGGCTATGTGCATTACTGCTTATCTGTTTTGCCTTCATCTGAAGCATCAGAAGCCACCACTGTTGCCAGAATACCACAGTAATGGAGCCAAAGGTCTGATCCATTAAGGAAAATCCTGTTGGCGCCAAACTTCCTTATATGAGAATAACCCGCATAAGGGAGAGTTGAAACGCTCAGAATTTCCGTGAATTTTTTTGTCAGTAGTGAGCAGATTTCCTGCTCCCACAGAAGAAACCAGAGGTTTGGTTCCCTTAACCTAAAGATCTCAAGAGGTTTTACATGAGGTGAAGTATCTGCATGGATTCCTCTTGCATCCCTTCTGCCACATGGCCTCACTGGCTTATTGGCCCTTACAGAGCTGATTCCTGAAGAATAAAAGTTGTTTCTCATTGCTTCCCCATTCATGGCTGGACCTAGAACCTTCCCTGGCCACCCCACCTAAAGAGAGAAGGCAGTTTTATACCATGGAAGGGGAAACTGCACAAATTAAAGCATCATGCGGTATTAAGTTGTACTGATTTACTCCACACCTGTCAAAGGGGGAATAACCAGGGGAGCTCAGCCAGCCCCCATGCCCCTCCCTGCCAACTCCAGACCTGGAATGCTGCAGAACTGCCAGTGAAGGGCTGCTGCAGATATGAGGCCCGACATTTCCATTTCTTAAAAGGATTCTCTTATTTCTTCTCAAATCACTCGGAGAGTTTCCTGGTAGGTTTGTCCAGGTTGGTGCCAGCAGTTACTGTGAAAACAGGCCCCATCCACCTTCTCTCACCCTGTCCCACCAAAAAGAGAGAGAGAGGTGCTATAGATGAAGAAGAATCTTTGTGTTAAACTTGTATGTTTCCCAGCAAGCTATAGAAATCCATATGAGGAATCTGTGGGTGCCGAGGTACAAAATGTACCATGTATCTGATAACTTCAGTTCTTCACTTCTCCTCCTCCTGCTGACAGAGACACTCTGGAATTCTCTGTTGCCTCAGGAGATTCTGGTTATAGAGTCTGTGGATAGAAAGCCAAAATTAATTATTTAGTCTTTGATGAAAAGAAAAAGACACGGACTTTCAAATCTCTTTAAAGTATTTAATCAATAGGTGACCTAAACACGTTGTTTAAAAGAACTTTGTTTCTTTTATGACTTGCAGGTCCCAGGGGAAGAAAGAGGAAGCTGTGTTCTTATTGAGAGATTCCATTAAATATGGTCCAGAGTTTGCAGATGCTTACTCAAGCCTTGCTTCCTTGTTGGCTGAACAGGTAACTAGTAACATTTAGACTTGGATAGCTCATTTCTTCTATGCATGATGCATTGATGTGACCTTTTGGTATGCCCAGTTCTCATCTGAGTACACTTAAAAACTCTCTTACCAATACATAGGAATGGCCATTCTGGGTCAGACCAATGGTCCATCCAGCCCAGCAGCCAGTCTTCTGACAGTGGCCAATGCCAGATGCTTCAGAGGGAATGAACAGAACAGGGCAATTTCAAGTGATTGGTCTGTCCCAGCTTCTGGCAGTTGGAGGTTTAGGGATATCCAGAGCATGGGGTTGCATCCCTGAGTTATCTCATCCCTATCATACATCTATTTAAAAAAAAAAAAAAAAGTAATTCTGTGGCTATCTGGATATATGGCAGCCTGGTGTATTCTAGAATTAATGGCTTCACTTTAGCAATCGCACTCTGGGATAGTAATTAGACTGAGCTGATTTGAGGTTATGTTAGTACATTGTGAACTTTTAATGTAATTTGGAAGCTTTTCAAGTTACTGGAGCTATAAAGAATCATGATCTATTACATAGTGCACCTAGAGTGTGATGATAGGCAAACTACATAATAATACATTACATACAAAAAACCCTGTGTTTAACAGAACATTTTTAAGGTTGCAAAGTCAAGCACTCAAAAGTCAAGCACTCAACCTTAATTCGATCCCCCTTCTTCATCTGCATTATGATTCATTCTTTAATTACATGATCACATACTGTTTTTAAACAAGACCCCTGCCTCACTCAGTGCACAAGGTGGATAGTCCCCTCTTAATGAGCAGCTATTCAGTGGTTTGTTTTTTTTTCAACGTGTGGTCTTAGGCCTTATTTATTGCACACTGTTCAAGCTCCATTCTGAAATAAAAATTATTAATTTCCTTCTGAGCTTTCCTACTGCGCTCATTGCTATAGTATCTGAGTGTTTCACAAATGTTATTTAATTTTTTTTTTTCAAAATACTCCTGTGACATGAGTGGGTTTTATCCCCATTTTACAACTGGGGAGCTGAGGCACAAAGAGATTAAGGTCAAAAGTATCCATGAATTTTGGGGGCTGAATTTGAGACATCCAGGACCTGATTTTTTCAGAGAACGTGGAATCAAATAGCATTTTATACATTCAAAGCACAGCTCCCATTGACTTCACTTGCAATTGCGAGCGCTCAGCGCTTCTGAATATCAGATCCCAGAATCTTAAGTTGGGCACTCTGAAAATGAGAACACGCAATTAGTGCCCACCTGGGAAAAGTTAGGTTTCAGTGACTTTAGCATCACACATGAACTCTGTGGCAGAGACACACACAGCAGCATTTCCCACAGCAGCATTCAACTGCCTTAACCATGAGACTGTTCTTTCTCTTCCTGCAGTCCCCTGCCTCATTCACTACACACCTTCCAACTTCTGCAACAAATAAGGCAAGAGTCCTACAGACAACAATTTCCTTCTCTGTACAGTCCTGATTCATATTCAGAGCAGGTCCATCCTGTACACTGAATAAGGCAAGGTTCCAGTGGAAAAAGTAGTTTGTGACCATGCAATTAAAGATGGTATCATACCTTTCCCACCCCCAGTCCCTTGTCCAGCCATTCACAATTTCTCCCCAGCACCCACCAGCACCTTGTCCCGTCTCTTTGCCCAGCTAGTTTCAGTTCACCTTCTCTAGGCTCCTCTCTGATCTGTCTCTTCCCCCTACCTCAAGTCTCCAGTGGCCCCCCACCCCGATTCCCCATCCTCACTCATTTCCTGTCCCAGTCTCCTCCCCTGGGCTCCTCTCCCATCTCCTCTCCATGCTTCCCTCTTGCCCCCGGTTTCCTCGCCAGCTCTGTCTTCCAGTCTCTTTGCCTAGTCAGCCCTAACTCTGTCCCCCCACACACACACACCCAGCTTCTCTTCAGATTTGTCTCCCCTCCCTCCGTTTCATTTCTCCTGCCCCACTGGTTCCCAGTTCTAGTCCCTCCACCAGCTCCTTTTCTGATTCCAGTCCTTCTCTCCCTCCCTCCCCCTCATTTTTTCCTCCCTTTCTCCCAGTGCTGGTCTCTGAGGTCAGACTAGATGATCCAGTGGTCCCTCCTAGCATTAAAAACCATGAATCTAAGAATCCCCCCATCCTGGCCTGGTTCCCAGTCTCCACGCACACACCAGCTCCCAGCCCCTACCTTCTTGCCCAGCCACTCACCCCTCACCCCACAGCTCCCAATCCCAGTTGTTCCCCTCACCCCAGCAGCCTCCAGTTCCAGTCATGTCTCCTCCAGGCTCCTTGACCCAATCATCTCCATCCACATCCCTCCCCCAGGATTGGCTCTTGTCCTCTCTGCTTTTGAATCAGGCAAATTCCTCCTCCAGGCTACCTGAGGGTGTCACTGAGAGCACAGGAGAAACAAGCTCTCTTCTCTCAGTTCCAGTGCCCAGCCTCAACTTTTTCTCAGAGCGGCCCAGAGCTACAAATACAAAGAAAGTCCTACTCAGCCCTCTACAGCCCCACACTGGAGCATGTTCTGAGCATGTGAAAACTCAGAGGCTTATAATTTGGACAAATTTGGGAGGATTTTCTTAAGCACAGCTCAAGGCACATCTCTGATACCAAGGCAACCCCCTGCCAAATTTCAAGTCCCTGCCGCAAAACATGTGGGTGCTAGAGCTTTTAGAAGAAAAGACCATCTAAATTTTTAACGTGAGCCAAA
This sequence comes from Emydura macquarii macquarii, assembly GCF_026122565.2. Taxonomy (NCBI): domain Eukaryota; kingdom Metazoa; phylum Chordata; order Testudines; family Chelidae; genus Emydura; species Emydura macquarii. The sequence goes on from NW_027133667.1 coordinate 8,302,316, forward strand.
CAATGTATTTTTCACTAGGCATGTTCTTAAAAACATCTGAACCGTTTTTGGCTGAAATTTTCCAAAAAGATTCCTCTTTAGGCAGACATCCAGCATGAAAAAGTTCAGCACAAAGGGTTAAGATTTGGCAAAGTTAACAGCAAATAAAAACAGGGCCTTAAAATGAGACGTATCCGGCAGTTTTAATAGGTGCTGCTACCAGCCTTGCCTATAATAAATATCAGTTGCTAAAATGTATTTTGTTTTATTTTCTTCTCTTTCCCTCTAGGGGTGAGAGTAAAATGTTACCAGATCTGTGCAGGTTAGATGAAAATCTTTAGGATATCTGATATGATAGGAATTTTAAGGCATGGCCTTTGGCTTTCCATCAGCTATATATTTGCATATACAAACACATACAGTGTGTGTGTTGCATTGAAACTGTGTTTTGAGTAAGTCCTGCAATGGAAGAAACTACCAAGAGTAAATAAAATGAATACTTCTTGATGGCAGTTGGTTTTAATACTAATTAGTTTTCAATAATTAGAAGTACTGGTCAAAAGATTGTCAGGACAATCAAACAATATAGTATTGTAAGGCCATATGTCCAAAGGAAATGTCCTTAGCTGTAGTTCCCTTGCCTTAAAAATGCTAACTCCACTAATAATCTATCTACTCCACACGTATGGTTTGTCCATCCTCTTATGGGTTGACTAAGTGGGGAAAAAAAAGATGGTCTACTCTATACAGTTTCCCCAGATGGTAACAACTTCCTTTATCTTTTTAACACCTCCAATTTCAAGCCACACTAGATTAATAGTTGACTCTGCAGCCCTTATAGTTTGTACCACTTACACAAACAGTCCTGTTGACTTCCATGGGACTTCCATGGGACCACTCATGCAAGTAAGTGCTATTCCACAAGATTAAGGGCTGCAGAGTCAGACCCTAAATGTGCAAAGCTCCTTGAGGAATACATTACAGGAAATTCTGCCAGCATTGGCCTGATGATAAATGTGTTGGGAAGGAGAAATTAGATCTCATTTTTCAGTTTGTCTGATTTCTTTCATTTTAAAGAAATGCATCATTTGTAGTTCTTGAAAGGAATTAAATTCATGGCCTTTGTTCTTTCTATTTGGAGCATAATTTGAAGCACACTCTTTTCATTGTTGGATACTTTTAACATGCACAACATGCAAAACTTATCCCAGTAACATAAATTTTTTAAAATCAAACTGTGTGTAGCTGTGGGGGAGGGAGTGTTACAAGAATTTTATCTTTCACATGTCTGAAAAGGGGATTGGAGTTGCTAGAAATTGCACACTTAATTAGCTCTCATGACGTGGCCATGCTTATGATAAACTGTCGTTTCTGAGGCTGTGTATGATTGCTAAAGAAGGAGAAAGCAAGTGAAAATGACACAATGAGACAGCATCTTGATTGCCTTGGTCCTACACAGTATGTTTCCCAGTAATTTAAGAGCTATGAATCTGAAATAGGGCTTAAAGTTCCTTTGCTACTGCAGTTGTAAAAGATGCTTTTAGGAAGAAAGTCTCATGCTCAAAGGAATTAGCCTGTAATTCAGTGACTACTAGTCCCTCAAAGGGTGATTTTCAAACCAGAACAGACTCAGAGAGAACACTTATACAACACACAGTTTCTCTAGCGTGCTTTCTATGTTCCCTTTGCTGTTTATAAAGATATTGGTGCCTTTAAGTAAGGCTGCCCCACTCATTGGGAGCCCAACCTCTCCCTCTGTTTGATCACAGTTGCAGTGCGTTGTTTGTGCCACAATAATACGTTGCCATGGAAATGGTTGTGATATCAGAAATTCACCATTTGTTGTTTAATTCCAATCTCTCACCAATTTTACAGTGTTGCAACTTTATTGCCTTAACTGGAGTTTGTCCTGATATTACAGTGTTGCCAACTCTCACAGTTGTATCCTGAGAGTCATGATATTTGGTGTTTTATCTTCATACTTCAGCTTCAGGAGTCAAGTTATTTTGTGAGAATCTCAGCTTTTATTTTTTGTAAAAGGAAATTTCTAGCCCTTGTGGTTGCAGGGAAAAGCCGGAAAATGTGACCTAAATGCATCCTACATGCTCAGAAGGCAAATGAAAAGCTCCCAGAATTTTTTTTTTTTAAATCTCATAAAAATCTTGACAATTTATAAGTCATCTCCTGAGTTTTGGGGGCCTGACTCATGATTTTTTGAAGGCTTGGGGTTGGCAATATTGAGTGCACTTAGGACAATCAGGCTCCTGTAACTGTTTAGAAGAAGATAGGCTGAGTGAGAGTAAATTCTGAATAATGCCCGGGACATACCTTTCCAGATTTCTGGTCAGGATTTTGGAACTGCCAAAAAGATCTCACCAGAGACTGTGCAATAAACCCAGCATCGCTGGGACAGGACTCTGTGAGATGTCAATGCTTTATGGATACCTGTGCAGTACAGACATAACAACAGCTCATAGTCATATATGTCATTGAGTTTGAATGCTTTGATTTGAGACCCCATTATTCCAGCATAACAACTGCTTCTTGGTTTAAACGCAGCTTGTATGATCAGTAAACTCAACAAGGAAAACTTTTTCCCTTCAAAAAGAAAAACAAAGTTATAGTCAGCTGAGACAAAAAACAAACACGTAGTTTTGAAGCTAGACCTGGTCTGTACTAGAAAATTAGGTGGGTTTAGCTATGTCAGTCAGGGATATGAAAAATCCACACCCCTGAGTGGTGATGTTAAACTGACCTAAGTTCCTGTGTAGACAGCACTAGGTTGACAGCTGAATTGCCAGTTTGGGGAAGTGGGTTACCTAAAAGACAGGAGAACCACTCCCATTGGCGTAGGTTGTGTCTACACTGAAGTGCTATACTGGTGCAGCTACAGCATGTAGCTGTGCTGCTGTAGCATTTTAAGTGTAGACAAACCCTGACACAGGGATTTTCTCAGGCAGTTGCCCATTGTTTTAGTTAAGAATTCATTATGCTAATTGTACTCCTTCTTTTCCCTTGTGGAATACAAGGTGGTGTCAATTCCATATGGGGATATGCAAACTGTCCAAACAAAATATTTTTAAAGAATGTTTCCATGTGTTATCAGACCCTATCTTTTCTGCTGGCTGACCTTTATCATGTAAATGTGAAGGCACTTAACCATGTCAGTCATTTGCTTTCAAGTCATGTTTTAAAATGCCATTAATTTCAGCCTCTCATTTCTGAAATGAAATATGAAGAGAAGAGCTGGCTCATTTAAAAAAAAAAAAAAAATTAAGGGGCCATATTCTGCTCTCAGTTACACTGCTCTAGATCCAGAGTAAGTTCAGTGAATGAGCTCTGGGATTCACTGTGTAACAGCTGAGAGCAGAACTTGAACATGTGTTCAGAAGCAAAAGCATTCTTGTCCATTCAAAGAATTAGGAAATTCTTGTGTAAGAAGCTACTACAGCCAACATTTTTCAGTGCCCAACTTGGTGCCCTACCGGGGCCTAATTACAAAAAGTCCTGTGCAACCAAATTCAGGCCCCTTTATGGTGTGCCAAGTGGGGCACCCAAAATGGCTGGTCACTTTTGAATATCTTGGTTTATAGATCCTTGTAATAAAGCAGCATCAGTCATTTGCGCAAAAAAAAAAAAAAAAAAAAAAGATTGGGACTAAGGTGCAGTGAATTAATGGCCTTTTGCCATTTTAAATTTAGGTTCAAGTCCTGGCTGTGAAAATCCCTCTTGGTGGTCTCAGCTTCTTCCCCATCCCATCTCACAAGGTTACCAAACAGCTGGCCTCAGTTGGGAGTCTCAGGAAGAGGCCCTGTTCTGTCTTTGGAGGGTTGTTCCATCCAGATCATTAAGGTGCAGGAATTCCTCAGCAACAGAGCTGGGTGGTAGAAATTTGCACAGCATCTGCTTGCACCATGTTTGGTCCTGACCATTAAATACCTTTCACTAGCATTCAATGATACCACCCACAGCAAATGTATGAACTGAGAGAGAAAGGGGGAGAGAAAAAACAGTAATTCTTTAACACTCTTATGGATGAGCAAGCAGGTAGTTACTTCATACCAGCTGGACTGTGGTAAGTGGGAAACCTTATTAATTACTGCTTGATCAGAATTAAAGACCTTATTCTCATCACAGTGTCTGGCTACATACTCATGAAATTCACAGTAGCTAGAATGTAGGTTATAGAGTGCCTTTTGTATGCTGGGTGTCCCTAGGTGCATTACAAAGCAAAGAACTATAGCTTGATTTTCCAGAAGTGCTGAGCACCCACAGATTCCATTGAAATCTATGGGGAGCTGCAAATGCTCCATCAGGTCATTTGATACTGGTAACGTAGTGCAGGGTGTGCAGACAGAATAGCAGCATGCCTTCAACAATAACTTATAGCAGCCTGAGGTTTTGTCTACGGTACAGTATAGCAGCACAGCTACAGTGCTGTCGTTGGGCCACTGTAGTGCAGACACTTTCTGTGTCGATGGAAAGAGTTTTTTAGTTGAGGTCATTAATCCAGCTCTCCTAGAGACAGTAGCTAGGTTGATGAAAGAATTATTCTATCAACCTAGTTGCATCTACAGTGGGAGTTAGATTGACCTAATGACGTCACACAGGGTGTGAAATGTTTCACAGCATTGAGCGATGTAGCTAGAGCAACTTCAGTTTTAGATGTTGACCGTGCCTTAGACCAGTGATACTCAGACTGCAGCTCGTGAGCCACAAGTGGCTCTTTAATGTGGCTCTTGTGGCTCTTTGCAGCACGTGATATTAAAACACGTGGATTTATTTATTAACCAATCAGGATACTTTTACTAGCCTATTAACCGATTATCCACTTGCACTAAGTTATTAACTTATTTGCTGTGAGAATGATATTGTATATATAAACCTCGATGTTTCCCCTCTCATATTGTTTAAATATGAATAGTACTGTAGTAAATTAAACCATGAATTCACACAACTGTGGCTGCTAATGTTGATCACTGATTTGGCTCTTGAACCACTGAGCTCTAAGTATCACTGCCTTAGACACTGGAACCAATTTTATTCAACAACCTACACCAGGATAACCACTCAGGACTGGAGCAGAGCAAGTTTTTGGCAACATTTACCAACAATTATTACCACTGTTGTGAATGTCTGGGGAAGTGGAGGTAATTGCTAGGACCCTTGTAAGGTAACAGTTGGCAAATGCTGACTCTGTGGATGAAATCCTGGCCCCATTGAAGTCAATGGCAAAACTCCCATTGACTTAAATGGGGGCCAAGAGTTAACCCTATGTGCACAACTCACTGCACATTGAGGTGAGACTACATGGGCTGCTGAAATTCTGTTATGATGATAAGGCATTTCCATGAAATATCTGTATGCAGCCAATAGTAACAAATCTGGTATTACCACTAACAACAAATCTTCCTCTGTTTAAGGAACAATTTAAAGAAGCCAAGGAGGTTTATCAGGCTGGGATAGAGAATTGTCCAGAGAGCTCTGATCTGCACAATAACTATGGTGTTTTCTTAGTTGATACCGGTAAGTGAGATGAAGCTAGGAGATTTATGTTGCTGGCTTATTTGCTTTGTTGAGGGGGTCTGGTTTATTTAGTTTGTTTGTTTATTTTTTAAAGATTGTCCAGAGCAGAGGATGGACTCTCTTTCCTTGTAGTTTGTAAAACTCCAAGTCGATAAATACAGACTGTCCCTGCTTTTTGGAGACTGACCACAGTGATGAGGTTTGGAAAGCTTTGTAAGAAATGCTAATACCGTACAGCAGTGATTTTCAGTGTGGGTGTTACGTACCGCATTTGTTTCACCATACCAGTGCCTGCAGCGCTATTCTCAAGGATGAGCATCACACAGTGGCCTGCTTGCCGACAGTGTGGTGATTTCCCCAGCAGCACATGACCACTTAAAACTAACGCGAGACAGACAGACACCCATGTCACTTTTGTGACTTTGCTCAGTGACAAAGTTGCTCTTTGGCTAGAAGAAGCTGAATGCCACTGCTGTAAAATGAACAAAAGCTTTAAAAATAAAATCATTTGGCAAAAGAAAAAATTAGGCTGCTCTGGGGAGAATGGATTTCTCAGCAGATTGGTAATGGGATACAGAGCCTTTCACTTCTGTGCTATTGGTTCAAATTCAACTTCCGTGGCCCCTGGTCAGTTCCTGGCATCCACATAATAAAAACCACCACCACAACTGGCACCTTTTATTGACTGTTTTAGAAGCAAGGCCAAGTTTTAACAGACACAGAAAATTAAACTACCTTCTCACTACTAGAGGTGGTCCTTGCAGAACAGGGTTGAGACACTGATGAAGTACTGCAGACTAAGCTTGCATTGCTGAGACTCATTCTGTGCTTCAGGCCAATGCTGTTTTCACATCTCAAAGTAAAATAGGGGCAGGCTCAGTTAATACCTGGAAGGGAGTCCTTTGAAAGCCAAGATCTGGCAAGAAGAGGTATTAGTGATTGTGTAGGTGGCGCTCTTCCCTCTGAGTTAGTACTGATCCCTTACCCTACCCTGATGTCAGTGCGCACTGTGCTGCTGCCAGTGTAAAACAAAAGTGCTGAGTATCTGGGGTCATGAAAGAAATCATGGGATTAAGTGCAGAAGCAGAGATTTTAACCTGGCAAAATTCAAACTTCCCTTCCAGGCCTAAACCGTTGTGTGAAGCTGCTAAGATGCCCTATTCCAGCCTGCAGATTCCATTTCAATTTAGTATGAATCAGTTTCTCTTTGCACTTGTTCATTCTGCAAGGGGAAAAAGTAACTTGTCCCGGTTTTGTTCCCACAGTTTCCCCACCCACACAATTAAAAAAAACCAAACAAAAAAACCCCCTGAATTTTGAAACTTGAAATGTGAAAAGTCCTGTTGAGGATGTGACCGAGTCTGAAGAAAACTGGACAATAAAGTTACAAACGTTTGAAAAATGGCTACTACGCTGTGCCGTGGAAAATGGTATTAAGTCACAGAACGTGTCTTCACTGAGAGTTAATTTGAGCAATCTACACTGAAGTATACTCCTCTCCAGTTAGCCTAGCTTGAGTGAGAGTGGCCAGGTTGCAAAATAACACTCGAGCTACACAGAGTGATTGGATTAGCAGCTGATGAGTTGTGCTAACTTGAGCTCTCACCTATCTCCTTCTCCAGCCAGCCAATTCAAATCAGAAGCACCACCGCAGTCAAGCCATAGGTTTTTGTGGCTATGTCTACACTACAGAACTTACAGTGGCACAGCAGTGTAGCTGCTCTATGCTGACGGGAGAGATCTGTCCCGCCAGCACAATTAAACTACCCCCAACGAGCAGTGGTAGCTTTTTTCACATCCCTGACCAACAAAAGTTTTACTGACAAAAGTGTTAGTGTAGACATAGCCTGTGTGTGGATGGGACTTGAGTTAGGGGCACACTAGAGTTAAAACTCCAGTTATCTCTGCAGTGAAGACAAGCCCTCAGTTGACACAGCTATAATAAAATGCATTACTTCCACCTGCTTAAGTGTGTACCTAATACATAGGCATCCGTTGGCCTGGAAGACAAGTTCACTCAACTGTGGCTTAAGTGCTTATGCACCTGTAAACATTCAAGCACTTTAAAGAAGGAGTCTTCTAAAGCGTTCATCTGCTCATCAGTGGGGGCAGAGTTATGCCAAGGCTGAGCACTTTAGAAAATTCTACCCTAAAGGGTTATGTCCTCGTCCAGCTTTGAGGCTTTATGTTTATGATTCTCACTATGGATTTCTCTCTTGCTTCCTTTAAAAATTCAAGGAAATAGAACAGAAAAAAAGTGTTGTTAAACTTTTACATTGTACAGACAGTCAAAAAAAAAGGCAGGATATACTTAAAGTTTTAGGTTCTAGCCCTGTTGCACACGTGTACTGTTTTTTATTGCTGTTTTTCCTGGCTAAAAATATGGTTTAATATATTGCTGCTCACTGTGAAATGGTTTGTCATAAAACATGAAGGGTCAAGTCTTCAGCAGATGTGAATAGACATAGCTCCAGCTATGATGATTTACACCAGCTGAGGAACTGGCCCAAGATGTGCAACATAGCTGAGTTAATATCCACTGAAGCTTTCACATTTGCATTGCGGGGATGTTGCTGATTTCAGCCTTGTGTATACTTATTTTGTAGTTAATATTCAGAGTGTGTGTGCATAGAGCCCTGTGAGATCCTTCAGTACGAAAGGTTATATGTAAAATTACTAGTCCTGGGGAGTGAATTTGTATTTATAATAATCTGGTACCTTTCTTCAGCACAAAATGAACTTCAGCATTTTTTTAAACACAAGGCACAGAAGAATGATTATAGTTTTTCAAGTTATTTACACAATCGTTTGTTTTGTATTTGTGTCTGATATCAAGGGTTTCAGAATCTCCTTTGTCATTTCATGTGCAGATAGGTAAAATGCAGTGACACAGTGCCACCCAATGGTTCCTTTGAAACATAGAAATCTTGATTATATTCTACAAAACAGGCATTTTCTACCAATAAATTCTAAACCATGGAAATAACTACAGCAGGGTGGGAATTAGTGGTCTATTGGAGTCTGCCTCAGGTGCCTTTTTGAGTCTTTGGATGCAGAGGCTGCGCATGCCCTCAGCCACCCAAGAAAAGGGAATCAGTAGCCTACCATTGTTGCAAAGTGCAGGGTAGACTATTGCTATTTGTGTATGGCTGCTGGATTTGAATCTTTTTTTCTAAATACTAAAAATCCATGTTTCTCCCATGTATCCTTCACAACAATAATTGTGAGTGGCAAGAAGCGATAACACTGTAGGGGAAGGACTGAAATATCCTTTTACTAAGTTTTGTCTATATCTGTTGTCAAATTAGTTTTTAGTTACTATTTTTCTTTTCCAGATTACCTGAATTTGAGAGACTGCTTCTCTCTGTTCCCATTCCATAGCCCAGCTATCCTTTCAGCTGCAGCTTGTAACCCAGTGGCTACTTGCTGCTCCCACTTTCTATCAGAAAAAAACTCATTTCCCTCAGCTCCAGCTGCAGTAGCAAAATTCATTTTAAAACCGAAGTTGTTTGTCCTGTCTCCATTTGTGTGCAGCCTCTGTCCATTACATCTGAGTAAATTTGTGCCTAAAGTTAGGGTCCTAAATCTCATTTTTCCCTAAATCTTTTGTTTGAATGGCAATTCTCCTTTGTGCATAATTTCAAGAGGAGATGAGACGGGATTTCTCTCTCGTGATAGTTCCCACCTTCTGAGTATACTGAATACTCATGCAAGGAGTATTTTGCAACTGATGATGATTATTGTAAAGAATCAGAAGCCTGATTTAGTACCTTTCGCTTTGCAGGGACTCCTGAGAAAGCAGTGTCCCACTACCAGCAGGCCATCTGGCTCAGCCCAAACCATTATGTGGCCATGGTGAACCTGGGCAGGCTTTACCGCTCTTTGGGGCAGAACAAAGAGGCTGAAGCTTGGTACAAACGGTAAGTAATTGAAATGGAATGAAATTTAATAGCACAAAGTGTTGGTGTGCTTAGGGACTAACAACAAGACTTTTTCATATAAGCTGGGGACGTATCAGTTGGAAGCAAGAGAGGAGGAGAAGGGCCTAGGTGTACTGGATCACAGGATGACTCTGTGCTGCCAATGTGATGTGGCCGTGAAAAAGGCTAATGCAAACCTCGGATGCATCAGGCGAGAGATTTCCAGTAGAGATAGGGAAGTGTTATTGAGATAATACAGGACACTGGTGAGACCGCATCTGGAATACTGTGTGCAGTTCTGATACCCCATGTTTATGAAAGATGAATTCAAACTGGAGCAGGTGCAGAGAAATGCTACGAGGATGATCAGAAGACTAGAGAACCCACATTACAAGAGGAGACTTGAGGAGCTTGGTTTGTGGAGCCTAACCAAACCAAGGCTGAGGGGAGATATGATTGCTCTCTATAAATACATCAGAGGGATAAACACCAGGGATGGAGAGGAGTTATTTAAAATGAGGGTCAATGTTGGCACAAGAACGAATGGCTATAAACTGACCATCAATAAGTTTATGCCTGAAATTAGATGGCTTTTAACCATCGTGGGAGTCAGGTTCTAGAGCAGCCTTCCAAGGGGAGTAGTGAGGGAAAAAAACCTAACTTGTTTTAAGACTAAGCTTCATAAGTTAATGAAGGGGATGATATCATGAGACTGCCTACAATGGCATGTGGCCCATCCATGACTGCTATTAGCAAATATCTCCAATGGCAGGAGGTGGGACACTATAGGGGGAAGGCTCTGAGTTACCATAGAGAATTCTTTCCCAGGTGTCTGGTTGGCTTAGGGTCTAACTGGCTGCCATATTTGGGATCTGGAAGGAATTTTCCCCAGGTCAGATTGGCAGAGACCCTGGGAAGTTTTCACCCTCGTCATGGGTCACTTGCTGGTTTGAACTGGAGTAAATGGTGGATTCCCTGCAACTTGAAGTCTTTAAATCATGATTTGAGGAGGCCAGTAACTCAGACAGAGGTAATGGGTCTGTTACAGGAGCGGGTGAGGTCCTGTGGCCCACAATGTGCAGGAGGTCAGACTAGATGAACATGATGGTCCCTTCTGGCCTTAAAGTCTAAGGGTTCACCTACACTGTGATAAAAGCCCCGCAGTATGGTCCCAGTTGGCTCGAGTCAAGGGACTTGGGCTGCGGAGCTATAAAATTGCAGTGCCGATGTTTGGGCGTGGGCGGGAGTGCGGGCTCTGGCACCCCAGGAAAGTCTCAGACCCTGGGCTCCCCAAGCAAGATACACTGCTAGTTTTAGACCCGCAGCCTGAGCTTTGTGAGCCTGAGCCAGCTAACCTAGGCTCCGAGACTTGGTGCCCCAGGTGTTTTACTGCATTGTAGATGTACCCTGTGAGTCCGTGATTCAGGACGGGAGGCTGACTCCTCACTCGTCCCCACCCACATCCAGTCTTTGTTACAAGACCTTACGAAGATGCGTTAGCATTTTAATCTTCCAGTGCAGCGTTGGTTCTTTTTCACTCCATCCTTCGGGGTGGCGGGTTTACCATTGTGGCTGTGTCTGGCTGGTGTCTGAGAATGCACGGAGCTGTATGATTCAGTTGACAATCGCCTGGCCTGGCCTGTTCAGCAAGTGCCTTGCTAAGCTCCTCTTGAGCCCAGCCCCAGGACCTCTCCTGCTACTTTCAGCTGCAGGGGTGTTACTGTTTACTGATAACAGCCAGAAACCTCTGGGCTCCTAAAGTGTTAATGCCGTTCGCATGGCATTAAAGCGTGCCAGGGAGGCAGTGTCATGTTTGTATTCGAGTACCAATTGCCATGCAATCCTGAGCCAAGACCTACACCCCCTGCAATTCAGGCCCTCTTCAGGCAACCTCCTGTTCTGCAGAAGAGCATTGCACTGTATGCTGAACAAACAGACTCTTTGGGGTTTGCCTCCCAGTGGGCGAGAGAGGATGGACTTTCTTTTGCCTCCTCATTGGAACCACCTCCCTTTTCTTCAGCTCCTGCATTGCCACCCTCATCTCACAGCTGCAGATTTCCATTCCCCTTAGAGCCCGTCCCTTCTGCTCCTTAACAGGCCAGCGGGATTGCTGGTGGGGGCATTCCCTTCTCCCATCAGGGACTATGAATGCCGCCTCCAAAGCTCTTCCCTTCTGGGCTGGCTTGGAGCAAAAGGTCAGGATAGGATCAAGCCTCAAGCTGTGGTTTGGCAGTGCAGAGCGCTAACCTTTCCAAGGCAGACCCCACAGCAAATCACACTCTTGTCTTACACTGTGGTCCCAGCGTCAGCTGAAGGCCTTTCATTCTTCCCAACTTGTAGAGCACTGAAAGTCTTGCGGAAAGCTGAAATTCTGTCCCCGCTTGGAGCTCTGTACTACAACACGGGGCGGTATGAGGAAGCTTTACGGGTTTATAGGGAAGCGGCAGCACTGCAGCCTTCAAACAAGGAGATTCGACTGGCACTGGTAAGTGTATGACTGGAACATGTGTACCAGGGTTTTATGCAGAAGAGAATTGCTGGGCTAGTATTTATAAATACTGGCTCTCTGTCCATGGGGACTATAATGACTCTGTGAGCTTTCCCTAGAGCAGCGAACTTAGCAAGTCTTGGTTTTCATTTTGCCCTCCCACTTTTATGAGGAAAGGGGTCTTCCTCATACATGTCAAAGCCCAGAAAATTGCCCTCCCACTTCTTTTCTTCTCACACCATTAGGCCCATATTGTAGCCACCACCCCTCTAGCTGAGGAGGACCAGAAGTGACTTGCCCCAAAGCCAGCCAGGCCTGTGTCTTGTTGGCTGGAGGGGTTATTATTGAGCAAAGCCCAGTCAGTCATTCTTTCTTCAAGGTGCTGCTGCACCATTGCTTGTTAGCACTCCCAGCCCCTGCCTTCCAGAGAGTGGGATGCCAGGACTAGAAGCTGGGTCCCGTGCAAGGCAGTACGGAGCACTACAGCTGGGCCACTGTACTGACTCTGCTCTTTCCAGCCAAGCAGGCTAACCTAAGCTTTCACAGCTCTTTTGACAACAGTGTTTGATAAGAGAGGGGTGTCATAAAAAGGAATGAAAACTCTTTACTATTGATCTCTAGGCACAGGTTTTAGCAATGATGGGACAAACAAAGGAAGCTGAAAAAATGACCAACCGTATTGTGACAGAGGAGGTCGAGTGCCTAGAATGCTACCGCCTTTTATCAGCAATCTACAGCAAGCAGGAGCATTACACAAAGGTACAGTGGGCTCTGTGTGTTCCTGACATGCACACAATCAAAGGCTTGGGATAAATTTTAATCTCTGTGCAGTCAAAGGCTAGATCCTGTCCTGAGATGTGTATAGCAAGGGGCATTTAGCCACATCAGTGACTGATACAGTTTGTGCAGGCACGATAGCTGGATTGCTTTATCTGATGATTCTGTTCATCCAGGTCAGTGGTTCTCAACCTGTGGTCCGCAGATCCCTAGGAATCTGCAGACTATGGCTAAGCGGCCTGCGAACGGTTGTTGTTACCATGGAACAGCGGTTTTTAACCTCTGGTCCCCAGACCCCTGGGGGTCCACAGACTATGGCTAAGATTTCCAGTGGTCCACACCTCTATTCAAAACTTTTTAGGGGTTCACAATTGAAAAAGGGTTGAAAATCACTGATCTAGATAATAGGATTGAAGGCCAAAAGCTTGATTTCTCCCCCCTTCTTTTCCCGAGGTGTTGAGTACTCCGTTCCTATTGACTCCAGCTGAAGGGGACTTGTCAGCACCTCTGAAAATCAGCCTGTGAGGTGCTAGAATTTCAGTTTCTGAATGTGGTAAAGGTCTAGGAGCAAACAGAAATTTGGGGAGCAGGGTGGTGATGCTGTGTATTGCTCAGTGGCGTATATACTCACATACCACGGTGATAGGCACAGTAGAAGAACCTGGATAGAATAGAATATAGTGTCCTCTCTCTTTTTCTGCAGGCCCTTGAAGCTATAGATAAAGCTCTGCAGCTCAAACCAAAGGATCCAAAAGTCATATCGGAGCTCTTTTTTACTAAAGGAAATCAGCTAAGAGAACAAAACCTTCTTGACAAGGCTTTTGAGGTACAACAAGTAACAGCTCTAAAGCACGTGGATATGTTTATAGTTAAAGAACTGAGCTTACTAGCTGTAATTATTTCTCTGTGGAGAGCATACATGGTGCTTGTTCACATATTTAGCTCACCATATAGTAGAGCTGGGACTATGGAAAGGTAGTATCAAGTCCATAGTTAAAGTTGCAGTAGGGTTCTCTCCACCTCCTTTCCTTTTTTAAATAGTCACACGCAAAAAATCTCCCTCCAATTTGGTAGGTTAGCTGTGGACCCAAGGTATGCTCTGTAGCTATTAGAGATCAGTTTAAGTCAGGAATCATAAGGTTTAACATCCTGTCTGTCCAAATTTTCTGTTCTAATTAATTAGAACTCTGAGTATTCTTGTTATCCATATAAATGTCCAGATGTTCTTTGAATCCTCCTAAATTGACACCCCAAGAATAGAGGTGTTCAACAGAGTCCAAAAATTATTTTAGTGATTTCCCTCCTCTCTCTCACACATCTGTAGAAGCAAAATAAAGGGGTGGGTCAGAGCTACCTAAGATAGTTAAGTCTGCACACGGGTATCCATGTTGTAAGAAAGATTGCAGCCATTCAAATGTTAAAACCTTGCCAATGTTCTCTCCCTCCCCGCACATACGTGCTGATGTGGAGTTATAGAGATGCTTTTCTCGTAAGAGGCACATATTGTTTGCAGAAAGTAGTTATAAAGTGCAGAGCATCCCTGCAAATCAAGATCAGCAGAAGATAATGCACTGTCCTAGAAACTGCCTTGTTTCTCTGCAGGAATCTGCAGACAATGCAAATTCCCCCAGATAGGCCCTTCAGGGAAATGGTCGCTTCGTTTGTCTCCACTTAAGACACTGAAACTCAGCACACATTTTGTATGTAAGAAAAATCAAGAAAGAAGACAACAGTCTTTTAAAGGGATTGGTGGGGGAAGTCATTTTTCCCCTAATGTGGTTTTTAGTCAGGGGCACAAGCATCTTAACCTGAAGACATTTCATATTTACTTAGAGCTATAAAGTGTCTGTGGAGCTGAACCCAGATCAAGCTCAGGCCTGGATGAACATGGGAGGGATTGAGCATATCAAGGTAGGAATAATCTCTTGCTTTCTTGCGGGCTGTCAAGTGTTCTGTTCTTCAGAATATAAGGTTGAGCTTGCCTTCAGGCAGCTAAGAAGTGCATGTTCAGTGTATCTTTTGTGTCCCCCTCTGTGTCTGATCCACAGAGGATGCAAGTCTGTTATAGTCCCAGCTAGAGATCCTGCATCTAACTCAAATTGTAGAGATTTGTGCGTTTCTCTCTGGAAATCCCTAGTTCAATCCTTGGTGCTTGATCGAAATGTCGGTCGTCACACAAGTATTCAGTCAATCTAGACACGACAGAGAGGGGGCCCTGGAGTGAGCAATACATCAGAAGGAAAAGCAGCAGCAATATGGAACCCTGAAGGATTTCCTCCCTTAAGAGAAAGGTTGATAGTTCAAGCAGTGGGGGGGGGGGGAAGATTGTGAGCATGGTCCATCTTTTAAAAGCAGTGCTTCTTCCCCAGCAAAGCTACGATTAGCTCCTAATCTACAATGTTTGTTTTTAAACTGTTGGATAAGTATTCCCAGTGTATGCAGTTGAGAGTCAGCCCTTTAAATTCCTCTTTACCTAATCCATTTGACGATGGTGTCTAATGCGTAATACTGACAGCACCAGTTGATGGAAATATGGTGACAGACGTGGTATTATATTTCTGTGATTACTGTAGCATAATTATTCTGAATGTCCTAAAGATATTAGTTTAACTCGTATTAAACATCTCTTCTGCTTGAACACGACAACTTTGTTTAAATCTGCTTCTTGCCAGGTCTCCGCTGATCTAATTTAAGCACAGAGCAGGTTCTTCAGAAACACCAGCTGACCAATTTAACAATGAGCGGAGTGTTGTTGTTTCTAAAACTGTCAAACACACCTTATAAATTGCCTTCTCCATCCATTGGGAATCTCCGACAATGCTGTTTCAGAGTCAAAGAATATGAATGACACTTTTTTTCACCCTTTACAGGGAGACTACGTCACTGCACGCAGCTATTACGAGAAAGCTTTACAGCTGGTTCCAAACAGCAAGCTGCTGAAGGAGAATCTGGCTAAACTGGATCGCTTGGAGAAACGATTGCAGGAAGTCCAGGACAAAGATCAGACATAGACAGAGGGGTGGAGCTTTGTGCTCCTTGCAGAAGAAAGAGAGGTGGAAGCCCATTGGCAGAAGTGACCCGGAAGGAGCTGTGATGTGACTCAGAATTAAGGAGGGCAAATTTGGGGCGCACATTTGTGCATCACCAAAGTTGCCGGAGGCCCATCATTTCTGTAGGGTATGCTGAAGAATGAGTGGAAAACCCCTGTTTTTAATCAAGATTTATGTTTGGGTTGGATGCATATCACTACCATTTGTGCTGTAACTGGGAGACACATCTTTGCTGTCCTGGTCTCTCACTTCCCAGGCTGGATGGGCTGTAGAGGCAACGTTATCATCCACTGTGGCAAGGGATGGAGCAGTGCCTCTTGTTAGTCAACATTGACCCATCTAACCCACTTATTAATGGACTCTAAAGCAAGCCCCATAAAGTCCTCCTCAGCCAGGATGATGGTGACAATGATCAGCAGAGAGCGTCAAAGGTCATTACAGGGTTAAAGCTATGGGAAATGGTGACCATTTTTAGGGCTCCAACAGTGACTTGAAAATGACCCCAAGGAAAGGGAGAATTATGTCTGGACATGGCTGTCTCTAAAAGTAATGCTTCTGTGACTAGGGCAGCTAGTCCTTTGAGGAAAAACCTCAGTTGACTGTTTTACTCTGACAATAATCATTCGGATTCATGATATCACAAAATTGTCAGAAATCACATAATATTTTTGTCCAATCAGGATTATTATTTCTGTGAAAAATTGGAACTATCCAATGGAAATGTGGAATTCTTAAATGACTCCAACTCCCTCCTCCCCCCCACAAAAAAAATCTATATTTTTAAATACTGAGTGGGAAGGCAAGTTGGCTTCAGAATTTAGGCATTTATTTTTTAGTGTTATTTATTTTTAACTTATAATAAAATGTTTAATATATTTTTCTCTGTTTATAAGAGTCGGGCAACCTACTTCACAACTGGCAATGTGGCTTGTGATTGTTGCTTTTATTGCATAAAGTTAGAAAATACGGCAACACAGGGTTGTGTTTGAATAATTTTCCCTGCTGATATTTTTAAAGCAATTTGATATTGAACCAAATTCTCATTACAGCCGTACCAAGCCCATTGACTTGTTGGGATGCACCAGTTCAGCTCAGATGAGAGTTTGATCTGTTATCATTAGTAGAGATACTTGAGAAGATTAGATGGGGCAGTGCAGCGATGTCCTGCCCTTTCACTCTGGACAGTGGCTCATCTCACAACTTTACGGTTTTCATCTTAGCCCCCATTATGAAACCATCCTACAGTTTGTTTCAGCCTGATTGCCATGTCCTTGCTGAAGAGAAGCCCAGGGCCAGGAATTAATAGTTAGGGGGTGGTTCAAGTTGAGACTGAAGTGCATTGATGCAGCTCTGTCAGGGAAAGTTTGCATGGTAATGGCCTAGGGCTTTAACCAGTGCTAGCAGTGTGTCTCTGTCCTGAGCTCTAGATGCACTCAGAAGTAAGTTAAAGAAGTCTCCATAAATAAATGCACAACAACATTGTCACCTGATTCTGCTTCTCTGCTTAATTTAAGGGGTTTCATTTCTAATTGCCACTCTTTGTTGGTAAAATCACAGACATAAAGTAAGAGTCTAGAAGTCAACAGTGTCCCATCCAAGCACAGGAGGGTTCTGTTCAGTGCCCAGCGGATGCTGAAGATTATTAATTTGGCTTCTGCACGTAGCCAGGTGATTCTCCAGAAGCTCTGTTGAGCAGTGGGGCTGTCCAGGGCATGCCTCTAACAGCGGGATGGTGGGACTGATGGAGACTGTGCATTCCTGTCCTTCTCTCTCCTAATCATCTTCATTTATACAGAGAACAGTTCAAACCAGGCCCAAGTAAACTGCAAGTGTGAGTCCGGATTGGCATTTGGGGACCTTTTCACAGCTGGCAAAATAATAGGTTATTTCCCTCCTATCTCCTCTACCTGTATGCTTGCCTATACTTGTCTTTTAGAACTTGGAGACAGATCAGCAGCAGTTCTCTTGTCCACTCATCCTTGGAGGATTCCACTCCCCAACCTGGTGATGGCTGTAGACTCACTTAGCATGAGACTGCTGTGTCTCCCCCGAGATCTCTTCCACTCCGTTCCCCAAGAATTCAGTCCGACTCCAGTCTCATCACTGGCGTTCCTTTATTTGGCAGCAAAGCTATGCTGAGTTGATCAGAATCAAGCGTAGGGGGTGAGTATAGGACATATTACACATCCAAAGTTCCATAGCCAGCCTCCCCCTTTATAGACATTTACTATACATTGCATCACACATTTGGGGATTCACTTGGTCACTTTGCAGGAATCATGGCCATGCATGACTGACTCTTTACCTCATCTTATGTTCCAGGCTTATCTTGTCCATTGCATATGGCTCCCTGGGTGTTCCCCCTTATCTTAGCTAGTACAGACATTCTGCTTCTAGCCTGCTGATCCTTGTACCTCCCTAATCCTGTCTCCCAAGAAATGAGGCCTCCCCCATGTCCAGTTACTCATGTCAAGCCAGGTCTACAGTGACGAGGTGGATTCCTAGTGAAATGGTTATTCCGAGGCTGTTTGTGTCAGGCTTTCCCCAACACAGCGAAGGAGTTGCCACACTCCCTGACTTAGTGCTGTCATAGGGCAGTCAACATTTTTGGTACAAAGTCAGAATTGGCCTCCCTGGGTGTCTGGCTGGGAAAGCCCTGTGGAAGGCTATGCAGGCAAAACCAGTGCTAAAGTGATCTCTGAGACCTGCCAGTTCTCCAACAGTAGAATTTTAGTTAGTTCAGAACAAAGTTTCAGAGCTCAGACAACTTGCATCTATCCCTAAAAGCTCAGACCCCTTTAAAGCATGGGGAGAATACCATTTAGTGAGAACCACAGGTTTTCCATCGCTACATACCATGGAGAGAGTGATGCCATTATAGTGGAAGTGTGTGAAAGGGTTGAAGATGAGGCATCATTCAGGTGAAGCTCTCCCCTTTTGTCCTGCAGAACCTAATTTCTTGGCACCAGCACCAAGGTTTCCCATTAGAAGTGTAATTTTTCAAAGCAGAGCATGGGGATTAACACACTCAATTCCCCTTTGAGCTAAATCATGCCCCGATCCTGCAAAGGAGCAGATGCTTATGCCCACACTTGAAGTCAGTGGGGCTCAGGGTGGGTGGCAAGGGTCTGCTGTGTGGCTCACTTTGTAGGACTGAGGCCTTAGTGCCCAGGTCTGTGAGGTGGTTGGTGTTGTCTGTTAACTCTCATTGAGACTAAGGGGAGTGCAGAGCATCTCAGAGGAAAGGCCCTTTTCACATGGCACGCTAGGGTCTTGAGTGAGAAGGATACTATTGAATGGTATCACATACTACACATCGGCAGAGCTATTGTTTGTAAAGACGCTTGTATCAATGCTGCAAGAGCTTTCCTAGGTGTATTTTCCGTAGCCCACCAGCACTTTGACACTGAGCCAAAGACGGTTGAGAATGCAGGCAGGAAGGCATTAGGGGCAGGGGAGGAATCTTTTGTTTTTAAAACTTGTATAAAATATAAACTTAGCCTCTGAAGAGTAAGTTAGACAAATAAAAAAGATTTATTCTCCATGTCCCACACATGTGTGGCTTTAGAATGTGGCCAATGATATTTTTCAAATGGAAAAAAAAAAAAGTTGTATTTTTTTAAACAATACTTTGAGAGGGGAAGGGTGTGTGTTTAACTTCGACTGAAAGCTTTGTGTGTCCTTTCTGACTGATCTAATAGGAGGGTTGTGTCATTCTCATGAGAGCATTCAATCAAGGCCATCCCATCCTGCTAAAACTTGTACTTACCTGAAATCTATTCTATATTTATATGTCCCTTGCTGATCCAGGAAAAGATACCAGCCCTGGCTAGTAGGAGACATGCAATACTGTTACAATGCTAGCTTCTCAGATGGGCAACCCAGGGAAACCAGCCCAGCATGAGGTGGTTAGTTAAGTGTGGTCAGAGGGCTTATTATATTGTCATCTCTGCCTGCTGTCTTCAGTCTGGTACATTTCTGTTGCCTGCCAATGCACAAGAATGCTGCTCTTATACATTTGGCTGGCAACATGTTGCTATGCAAAGTGGTTTAATCCCATCCTATTCACAGCAATGAAAGGCCGTGTTGCCTCTTGTGAAACAGGTTTAAGGCAGCCTTTGGGAGAGGAGAGGGAGAGTTCATTTAAATAATCCCTCTTTCCCTAATCAGCACTTTATGGCCCAACCCATGCCAAATAATAATGTAGAAACTGTATATCCTGCATCCTGGCAGAGTTCTTGAGGAATTGACTAAAGCCCTGATGTAGCAAAGCAATTAAGCATGTGCGTAGCTTTAAGACCACGGGTAATCCCATTGGCTTCAATGGGACTACTTCCATCCTAAAATGCTTCGCTGGATCACACCGTTCATCTCGTGAAAGGCTTACTGTAGGTAAGGAACAATAATGGCCCAATAATATGCAATAGGTTACCTCAGCCAAAAGGAAATTTTACTGTGAAGATAAATAGAGCAAGATAAGCTGTGATGAAATGGATCTTATTGGAATTAATGTTATAGGAAACATTCTCTCCCTTTGGTTTTATGTAGGTCATAAAATAAACTATGAATACTTTGGTTTCTGCCTCCTGCAGCATGCTTAGTATGAATTATGAATGCATATTTGCTGAAAACCTGAACAAGTGCTGCTTTGTGTTTTCCCTGTATGGAGTGACATTATCTAAACACACCTCTACAGATGCACATTGGCTTAATCCAAAATTGAGAATTAACCCAGAGCTGGAAAGAGGACTTTTGTGCTAACTATACATGTCCATTTCAAATGGCAAACTAAAAAGCTGTCATTCTGTTTTGTTGGGGGGCAGGGGGTTGGTTGTCTTTTCTCACCAGAATAATAATCTGAACTAATGAATCTTTTGGAAGTTTGGTTGGGGTTTTTTTTTTTTTTTTCACATCTTGTCTATTTAAAGTCCAACACTCTTTGTCCCTCCCTTACTTCCGTCTCTCACAAGAAAAGATTTAGGAAGGACACTTCTATATTTTGCTTGGACATTTGGGGCTAGATTTTCATAAAAATGTGTATGCAAATCATTTTGGTCAAGCAGCATGTATCCGCATCAGAGAAAATGGCCTTCATTTCAGACTGAAATAGACCCCAAAGAAGGGGGGAGGGGACATGGACTCCCACACAAGGTCATGCCCGCTCTCATGCATCTAGAATTCAACGTTCAGAGATTCTGAGCATCTACAACTCTACCTAAAATCAACAGGAACTGTGGCTGCTCAGCATCTTTGAAAATCAGGCCAATATTGCATAAACTTTTTCTTGTGATTTAAGACATGCAGGTTTTAGTTACTAGCTCATACTTAGAGCTGTTAATTATTTGCTCCATAAGCCCCTGGTTCAGCAAAACACTTAGTGCATGCTTCAATTCTATGGAAGCCAATGTTTGTTTGCACCTGCTTGAAATTTCTGTGTGTTTAATTTATTGCACACCCCATTCCTGCTTATCGCATGTGAAAATGACACACACTCTTTTGAAAGTCTAGCCCTAAGGGATTTTTGCTTTATGGAGACTCATGCAAGAGTTTTATAATGTAGGAGTTTGCTTTCATGTACATTTAAATGGAGCAGCAAAAAGAAAAATTGCTTGGTCTACAATAGTGTTTTAATGTGTCAAAGCTGCGTAAGGTGATCTCTATAACTTTGTGCAAAACTTCCTTGCCATGTTTATACTGACTTGCTGAAAACTTCTTTCTTCTGGGAAATTTGCCCTCTGTGAAAGTTACAGCTTCTACAAATTTATTGTCTGAAGTGGGTGTCATGCTGCTTTCTCCCTGCTATCATGTGGGAGTTATTTCCATTGGCTGTTGTCCATATAGTTCTTATTTTCTGTACATCTGTTTGTATCAATTATGCATATCTTATTTTTTTTAAAACCCACACATTAGAACTGTTTAAAAATTAAATTCACACTTTTAAGCAGCTGGATATATGTCACTGGTACAGTATTTTGAAAAACCTTTGCTTTTTCATTGTGGGATAAATTTTTGCCTAATGGAGTTATGATAGGAGAAGTCTTTCCAAAAGAAAATGTATCTAAATGTCTATTTTGTATAAAAGTGAGAAAACAAACTACTGTGTCTGGTTTTGTTCCATCAGATGT
This sequence comes from Emydura macquarii macquarii, assembly GCF_026122565.2. Lineage (NCBI taxonomy): Eukaryota > Metazoa > Chordata > Testudines > Chelidae > Emydura > Emydura macquarii. The sequence goes on from NW_027133667.1 coordinate 8,324,181, forward strand.
GGGGTTTGCCTATGCCCTACAGTAAACCACCAATGGATTCTTCTTAGGACACTGATCTACCCCCTCACTCTGAGGCCTTGTCTACACTAGAAAAATAAATCAACCTAACATGTCCACGCTACCCTCTGTGGGCGGGTGGAGTGTGTCCTCACCAGGAACACTTCCACCAACCTAAAAGGGGCAGTGTGGGGAGCTGAGAACCTGGTCTCCATCTACTCCCCGCAGGTCTCTCAGCTACCTGCCAGTACCCCCACAGGTTCCTGGGTTCCCGGTGGACTGCCCCCTCCCTCACTTCCAGTTCCCTGTTGAGAGCCAGCCCTGTGCTTCTCTCCTCCCTGTTTTCCAACTGTGGAAAGCTACCTGGGGCTTACCCCCACCCCATTCCCAGGGGGAAGCCCTGTGGGCAATCTTGTTGATTTCATGGCTCAGCTGTGAAATTGACAAGGCTGCCCCAGGTCCTAGCAGGGGAGTGTGAGAGAGAAGCTGCCTGGGGCTTCTCCCCTCCCTGTTCCCCACCAGGAGCTGGGGGAAGCTGCACAGGGTTTCTCTGTTCCCTGCTCTCCCCGCTGGGAATGGGATCCAGCAGCCCGGGCTTCTCACCCCGCTCCCAGTTTGGAGTGGAGACCAACCCCGGAGGGAGGCTTCACGGTTTTGTCGGCAAAAAAAACCTCTCTAGTGTAGACCAGCCCTCACTGAGCAGCACCTTTCTGCACAAATAGTACCTTTAACTTCAGTGGGCCTGCTGCCAGAGGAGTGTGCTGTTCAGGATAAGCATCAGAATCTGGTTTTGCTATTTATTATAGTCCAGACAACAATCAAAGGCTGCAGGTGGGAAACGGCAACAGCTGGTATGTACTTAAGCAACATCATCAACAATTAATCTGTACCCATTACCACAGTGATAAGTTATAGGTATTAGGAGAGACCCTGAGGAAATGTATCCGATGGGTTGAGAGTTACGGAGTAGAAAGACAAAGAGATGGAGGAGGGAAAAACAGGCAAGAGAATCTCATCTCATCTAAATTTCCTTCCTGAGGTGGTTAGCTCTTCAGGGCCGTGATCATGCCATTGCATAGCTATGTTTGTAGAGCACCTAGCAGAACAGGGCCCAGTTGCTAATCAGCACCTCTGGGCACTATCACAATACAGAGAAGAGGAGGCATCTTTACTGAAAGTCTATTTCCAGTCAGCACGAAACTCTAAAGCCATGTGCACAATCTCTGGTGTGTTCTACTCTCATGTGTGTGAATCCCCTTAAGCTTGAGAAGGAATGTGCATGTGCATCATGAAGGCAAAATGTACCCCTTCACCTTCTTCGGGCCCTAGCTGGAAAGCTGGTAATGGAGCTGGTTGGCTAAACCACTCAAGAGGTCAAAATAGTGTGTGTATAGATGTTCCTGTCACATTGCACAACACTCAACTTCACAGGACACATGGCCCAGATCAGCCCAAGTGGATCCATGCGTGGCTTTCCCCCTTTAGCATAGGAGTGTCTTCCCTCTGTTGTCTCATGAGGGTCTGAGGCTCCATAGACTTCACATGGCAAAACCAGTGTGAGAAGAGGTTGAACAGGGCGCAGTACTCTCTTCTGTTCCCAGACTTCTGTCTGGAAGTCCAAGCAGCTCAGAGCTGCTGCTTCACCTCCCTTTGTGTCCCCTTCATGGCTAACACAGAGCAGTCACAGATGAACCCAGCCTGTGCTATTGCTGCTCCTGCTCTTACCATATCACCAGAGGTGGAAGTGATTGGGTGGGAATAGCACTAGAGCAATCCCCTCTCTTGTCAGGATTGTTCCTGTCTCTTTACGCAGATCTTCTGGGCTCAGGGACATGGCCTCTAAAATCTACACCCCCTTAGCTCCCACCAAAGGGGATGCTTCCAGGTAAAACTCCACAATAGTAACTTCTGAGGATTTTCCCCACAATGTTTTAACTCCATGTGCAAGTCTAATTATATAATCCTCCCTTTGCTGAGTAGCAGCAGATGTTGGGGCCTTGCAGATTGACTTCCTGCTGGAGAAATTAGTGATGTGGAGTCTGGATATATTTTTAATGCAACTTGTTTATTTGACATGAGTTGCATCAATTCTGAAACAGAGGTGGTCACAGACTGCATGCACACCCACCCCTCTTTCAAGACTCAGCCCAAACATGAATGCCTAGTTCCCAGAGAACAACTCTGTCCCAAGAATTGGCTCTACTTAGAGAGTAAAGCAGAGTGTGAAACTCCCTTGTTGCTTGCCATATCCCACCTAAGAAAAAAATGACATGACAAAACTAACAGTTCAAGCATTTCCTCAACAACTGTACACTGATCACAGGCTAAGGAACCTGTAGACACACATATAACAGCATCTCCTAACTCCTCCCATAGTTATTGGGCCACTTCCCCTCATGTTGAAGTAGCATTTTACTCTCTGTGTACTCTGGCAAAATCAAGCATACCACTTAACAGGAGGAGTGGGAGGGGTAGCAGAATCCAGCCCGGTTAGAGCAGGATATATTTTCTTTGTCCTTTAAATGCCTATTGTAAGGCAGATGAGTATTTCAAAGCCCCCTATTTTGGCAGTTGCTCTCTGTAAAGGTGCCTCAGGACATAAAATAGGGGAGCCGAAGGCTTCTGGGGTAGGTAAGCCAATGGTAGGGAGGCACTCATTATTTCTAGATAATGAGCTGTGTGCCTGTATATGGACTAGTCCACGCTAAATTACAGATTTACTACTCACAACTGTGCACAGATTATATCTGAATCCCAGGGCACTGCTCAGTTAGCACTGTTGTTTGTTGCTGTCCCAGAGCTATTACCCAAAAAGAAGAATTGACTTGCCACACCTCCACAATATATTTTTTCTTTCCACATACACTGTTGCTTAAAGGCATGAAATTATTAGTTTTGCAACGATAGTTCTTCTGAGATGGGTAAATAAAATACAGCGTTTATTTCCATAGTCTGCGAAATTGACTGAGACTCTGAGATAATAGTTCCTGTATAGAAATGATAGAACTACCTACCAGAATCTCCCCAGCGCTGGGTATGATGGGATCCAAACCATGCCTGCTCTTGATTTATTTAAAAAAAAGAATCAAAGCCAGCTCTAGCACTCTCTCTCCCTTTCTCTTCCAAAGCAATGCATTTTTAATCTGCAGTTACAAAGGGGGTGACAAGAATGGGATTTTCAAACAAGGAAACAGCTGAGTGTAAATCTGAAAGACTGAAATGAATTAGGCACCATAAACCTGAAAATGGCCTAGGATGGACACTGAATCAACTTTCTGACTGCAAGTTGGGGCAGGGGGTGTCAATGTCACACTGTAGGGTTGAGAAGGGCGTTGTCTCAGCTTGGCCAAGCTGTTAATAAAACCCGTGTTCACTATTACAACATTAAACAGGTCTGGGTTTTATGTTATCACTGGCTTCCTGCCACTAAAACAACCACCAGTCCAAATCATCTATTACAGTTTTTAATCAAAGATAAGAACTAGATTTAAAGCATGTGAAATATAAAGTATTAAGTAAGGTTTGCATTTTAACACTATCCCCTATTCCCTTTAGCTATGTAGTGTCTAACAGGGGACGACCCTCTTGTTGGACAGGTTTTCTTCGATGGTATTAACTATGTTCGTTAGTGTACAGTTCTTGTATTACCTGGCCTGCTGGATAATAGGGGGATAGAAAAAGTGAGTTTAGCTGGCCTGAAGCTGATGTGGTTATTGCAGCCTCTTTTATTTAAGGCAAACACTCCCAAGGGGAGGGAAAAGGAAAGCAAAATTAGAAAATGCAGCTTCTGTCTCTTGTGCTGACTTTCACCTTCAGCCTCACTGCTGGAGACACACAGGCTCAGCACACAATCCTACCAGCCACTGCAGACCTGGCAGGCTTTGATCAATACTAGGCTGTTTAAGGCATTACCTTTAAATGCCTTTCTGGTCACAGGCTCACAGCTGTGCTTCAAAGGTTGTCTTGGCCAGGTAAGTCAGACTCTTATTAGACAGAAGAACAGCGATAGGAAGGAGAAGACGTAAGGTGGCGAAGGAAAACAACATAAGAGGCGACATAATGACCTTTGGCTCACATCCGGAGTGTTAGTCAGGATTTGGCCAAAGTCAGTGGACATGGTGATATTATCTGGCTCCCTCTCGCTGGCCTGGTCTGGTCAGGCTGCCTTTCAGGATCACAGTAATGAAGGCCTCATGGTGTCATGGTGGTTCCTGGTGTCCCAGGAGACAGTGCATGTGCAGCCATTATGGCAAAGCTTGCTTCTTCCAGCCCACGTGTCCCACTGAGCCCAGTTAGTGACACTTGGATCATTAATGTCCAAGAAGGGAGGGGAGACCCTCATCCCATTCAAAGGAACCAATCAAAATACGTTTTTGCTGACTTCAACGCTAAACATTTCTTCCCATTTCTAGAACCGTTCAGCTGATTTATCATGCCAACCGATGCCTTTACCAGGAGCCTTGAAGATCCCTTAGCACAAGTTCTTCCAACTTAAACAATCTAGCTTGTGCCAGTCTGATTCTTGCCAACTTTTGATGACTTTCATCAACAAATACATGGAAAGCTGAGTTGGCTTTTTGTTACCTTAACCACCGCAGGGCAGAGACCTCTGTACAACAATAACAGACAGACAGTTGTACACATAAAATTATAGGTTCAGATCTTCAGCAGGTGTAAAGTGGCATAGCTCCATTGGCTTATTATCAGACTGGCAGGAGGTTACTAGTGGAGTTCCTCGGTGATCAGTCTAGGATCCACTCGTACTCAATGTTTTTGTTAATGACCTTGGCACAGAAATGTCTCTCATTTGCTTGCTGTGTGACTCTGGCAAGGCATTTACACTCTGACCCTCAGAAGTATTTAGGCTCCTCTCTTCCAGTGAAATCAATGGGTTCCAAAGGGAGTTAGGAGCCTAAATACCTTTGAGGAGCTGGACTTTAAACTCTCTGGTGGTGATGGTGTTTCTACAGCAGCAGCACATAGAGAGCACAGCTGTGTCAGGCTAGGTGTTGCATGGACACATAACGGTGCCTGCTCTCCAGAGTGTGCTCACTGCCTTCATTTCCCCTGTAAAATGCAGCTAATTATGCCCACCTTTATACAACCTTGAATAATTCTCAGCTGAAAGCTGTTCAACACCATCAGCAGAGCTGGGGTTTAAAACTGCCCATAAAGATCTTAAATTGAACAGATACATTGTGTAAAAAGTTTAGTTTAAAAAAAACAAACAAAAAAACATTTCCTGTTCTCCCAGAAGAGTGGGCTAAACCCACCATGACTCCTTCAGACCTCCCATGTAGAGGTGAGTAAAGGATGCAACCTTCTCAGAAACTGCCACACCCCAGCTGTACATCACTGCCCCACATCCCTTCCAGCTGGCGCAGATGGTGGCTAACATCATAAGAGGGGATTAAGACCCACTCTTATTGAAGTTCTAGGAGTTAAATTATTTCTCAGTCAGCTGATTAGTATGACAAGGTAAAGAATGAGTGTATTCCAAAATATTAAGGCTAGAGCTGGTGGTGATAACGATGAGGAGGACAAGGAGGACAGATGCAGAAAACAGTCACTACCTCTTACAATACAATCTCTGTAGAGTGAGGTAGACCCTACAGGATTATTCTGATACTGCTGAATCCATGTGGGGTCATATATTCAATGGGGCTCCCCGGGAGACCCGATGAAGAAGGGAAATGGGAGCTTGACGTGGAAGGAAAAGGACAGGCCTGAGAGAGGAGGGTGAGAGAGAAGGACAGGCCTGAGAGAGAAGAGTGAAGACAGGTGAGAGAGAAGGACAGGCCTGAGGGAGAAGGGTGGAGTCTAGATAGAAATTTGATTGGGGCCTTCTCTACAGGTGGCTGATTTGCAGCCCTGCGTCTCCAGCTGCTGGGATTGATTCACCCCCCCCTCATCTACTAAGGAATCCTGGCCTTGGAGCTGCAGCTGTAGGCAGGTTTGGTCTTTTTATAGCAGCAGTGAAAAGCAAAGTAGTGTAGCGGGGAAAGACTAGTTCTGTTAGACTCTCTTGTTCTATCACCTTCCTGCCCCCTTTTTTTTTGGTTTTTGCTGGATGGGGGTTGCAGGTTAGCTTTGGGGTAATCTCATATAGCCATGGAAGCACCTGGGCAATGTTTCTTGTTTGTTTTTCTCTTCACTCAATGTGGTAAGTGAGTCCACCTTGTTCTTGATCAGGAAACCAGAGCCTGTAGGAAGGGTGCTGGGCTAGGAAGTGGCTTGCTCTGGAGACTGTGCTAGCATTCTCCTTCAGTTCCTACATGAGGTCATAATGGAGTTCAAGAACTTTGGAGGGTTACTTCCTCAGTCTAGAGAAGAGGCAAAATCCCCAAGCTCCTCTGCATGGACCAAGTTATGTTTCAAAACAGTCTTTTGCCATGTGACTTTACAACTGTTGAGTCAAGTTTCAAATCAATGGTTCTGATTGACCTGGTCTGAGACGAGTGAGAAACTTGGTCCTTTGTGTTTTAAAGAGCAGGAAGCTCGAAGCTCTTCCAAATGTCAGCCCGTGAAGTAGACCCCACTTAAAAATCCCCTCTGGGTGGCTTGTTTCATAAATGTTCTCTCTACCCTGCTCCCTATGTTTGTGTCTCTTGGTGGCTGATAGCAGTGATGAAATGTAGCTAAGTATAAGAGGAGCATGCTGTATACTATTTGTCTCTTTACACATCAGGGGAGTCAGGGGCTGATCTCCATATGCAATAGTTAACACTACCTGGCGAAATCTTGCATAATCAATTACATAAACTGCTGTAACTTGAGTAGGAATAGCTGTTACTCCTTCCCTGTAGGACTTATCTGCTACAGCAACCCCTTTCCCCCCCCAGGCTGAACCTTTCTTGAGGAAAGATCCACAGTCAAAATGAACTGTAATAAGGCTTTTCAGATGTGTACGACCTAATAGGCTGAGTCTACTAAATTCACTTAAACTGGTGACTTAAGAACGTTCCAAACAAGCTGTGGCTCAGAGCAACGTCCCCCTGCTGATATTGTTTGTGTTCGTAAAGCTGTCCTATGTGTTCTTTTATTAATTAAAATACTAATGAATCTTTCTGTTCACTGGCCACTGAAGACTTTAACTAGATTATAGGGGATGTTTCTTCCCAGAAATTCTTAAGGGGGAGAGGGGCAAAATGGTGCATTTTAGAAGCCCAGTAAATTCTCCAGAGCTGAGGATGTAAGGAAGGTAACATTGTGCAGGGGCATCATGGCCCTCAGAGCAACTTATAAATGTTTTTCACATGAAGATCACAATAAACAGGCTGGGAAGGATTAGATTTTTATCAGTAAATGTCAATTTCACTGTAAACACACAAATGATGAGAAAATGTCCATCAATAATTTCAACTTACAGCTTTGCAAAAGGAAAAAAATGCTCTTTGAGAATGCATTAGTTTGACTTATGGATATTTACTTTGTATATTTGGACATGAGATGATGAGAGTGGTTTTTAATGGTTATAAAGCTTTATTTTTGAACCCGATGACTACCCTCCTCATATAATTATCTGACTCCCCTGATTGAATTTGGGAAATTGTGGAAAAACTTAAAAATAAAAAACAGATGTTATCAATTTATCTACTGAAATAATAATAATAAATTCTGCCAAGTCTAACAATAAAATGGTGGGTGGAAATGATGTAACTAACTGTCAGAGAACTAACTCTACTAGATTTCTGTTATTCCTTCCACTCCACTATGTTGCTTGCTGTTCCTCCCTTGTTAGCATTGCCTCTATCCCTGCCTAGATAAATGGTCATCTCCCACGAAAGCCTGTTTAATTTCCTGGTTTACAACAGTACTGACATGTTGCTAAGGCAATAGTGGCCTTAGGCATGCACATCCAGGAGTCCCTTGTCCGTACGTTCAACCTACCAACCATGGATCTGGCCCACTCAGAAGACTTTGACAGCTTTTGCCTGTTTGTGAGCTTTCTAGGTCCATTCAGTGCCTGTAGGCTAGTGGTGGAAAGAAGCAGAAAATATTTTTCTGAGGACTCCTTGGTAACACAACTCAGTTTAAAAGCAGGGAGAAAATATTTGCTATGCTCTGGGAGGTATGGATGGGGACCCCAGCTTGCTTTGCTGTAGAAAAGATTTGAAGTGTAAGTTCTGTGGCAATGAAAGTGTCTCCTGAAGAGGTGCTGACTTCCAACTATTTACCATCCTAGTCCCAATTCCATGCAACAAGTTCTCCATGCGGCTCACCACAAAAGTCCTAGATGAGGAAATGTGGGGTTTAACTTGGTTTGAACGCATACAAAGCTTTCTAAAACCTCAGTGTCATGATCCTGTGTTTCTGATGCCACTGCTGATTAGCCAAATTAAATAACGAGAAAACAAACCCCCTTCAGGTCTGTGTGGAACCAAGGTAAATGGGGATCTCAATGAGTGACGTTCATTGAAATTGCAGGGCAATGTTAGGGCTGAAAGAGTAGAGAACCTGTTCCATAGCATCTGCTTGTGAAAGAGCCTATAGCGTTTAGTAATTAGACTCTTCTGACCAGATTCTGGTCTCTGTTGGACTAGTATTGATTGGGAATGACTTCCAAGGAGTTACTTCAGGCTTATGCCAGTGTAAATAAGATCAGAATCCAGCTCTTGCTGTACGTATAAGCACAAAACTGTGGAAAGCTGGCATTCTGTATAGGTTAGATTGAACGACTATCCAGTACTTTTAGGTTTCACTTTGTGTGTTCCATTTGTAGTGTTGGTGGGGAGATTCCACCTATCAAGGATTCCAATGGGAAGTGCATTAACCTGGAACTAATGATCTAATGTTTACAGCCTGTTCAGGTTCAGGAACAGACCAGTTGAGTGGTGCAGAAGAATTGCTGTCCTCCCTTCAGGGGAGGAGCCAGAAGGCTGAAGATCGATCTGTCTCTAAATCAGCTAGCCTGGGCATACAGGATCCTGGTAAGAGGAGTTACAGTTTGGTAGCTCTTTTCTTTGTATCTCCATATGCATGAGTGATTGTAAAGATTGCTGTTGAATGTAATTAATAACGTGCTGCAATTGATAAGATGAAGAAGGATTTCTTCGTGCCCCAGCATGTCTTCTGCCAGGTCTATGAAATGAGAATATTTTCTGCTGGATGAGAATGGGGGTTTTTGTTTTTTTTTCAGAACACATAAATGAGATTGCAACAGATTTATTCTGAACTGCATGTCTTATTACAATGTCTAAAACTAAATCAGACACAACTGTCCCCAGCTGGCCACAATCATATTTTCCGTCTGTTTGTTCCTAAAGTTTCATTTGAGAGGCGATTGTACCTTTGATTCAGGGAATGTGGTGTCTCCTTGGACTGCTTGTCAACTTCAAGCAAAAGATTGCATGCTGAGCCTATTCAAGTCAGCCAATGAGAAATGATCTTTCATAACTGACTCTAGTTGGCCCCTCTGTGTATTGCAACAGGAGGCGTTTTTAAACTTGAAAGTAGTAAATACTGATTCAAATTAAATGTTTAACATTGCTGAACCCTCGTGGGTCCTGACAAAATAGATTATTAAACAGGCCAGCACTATATCCCATGGCACTTGTTAGGTAACTTTGCAAGTGCAAATAACATTTGATCAGTAATGGTTTTATCATCTTTCTTCTTCAGCTGCTGAGTGAATGAATAGCTTTGATAGATTTGATGGAAGATGAATGAACTATTCAGCCCCATCATCACTCTAAAGACCAATTGACTTCAATCTCGCACACATTCTGGTCTGTTCTCTAGACACACCGTTCCTGTGTACTCGATGTATTCTCCACCTGAGCTCACTTCATTTTGAAAGTCAAATTTATTATAAGGCTTTGTAGTCTGGTACTTAATCATTCCATCCCAGTATTGGCCACTGGGGGTTCTGTTAAAGGTTGATTACAAAATTAGCTCGGTCTTATTGAGACCTTTGAGGCTCAATACTTGAACATATCAATGCTCTGTCAGAACATAACATTTTCCTTTCTGTCTTTGGTGTAGGAATGAAATGTGGAATTCGTCCCATTGACTCAGAGAACCAGAAGAGCTTTCTGCAGTCTGGATTCTTTTCTAGAATTGTTGGAGGCAGAAATTCAGTGGCTGGTGGACAACCCTGGCAGGTCTGTGACAGGAATACAGTAATTTCCTCTTGAGGGAGATGTGAACTTTTTTTCAAGGCAGACAGTAACTGAGGAGATGCCTTCGTTCAATAAGGAGCCTAAAACCCAAACTGACTCAAATGCCCTTTCCTGACAAATCTTAATTTAAGGTCCCCTTTTCCCCTTAATCTCTGAAACTACTAAAGTACAAGTTTTTGCAGTTTTGAGGACCAAAATTAGAGGGTGTAAATTGTCACTGAATCCAGTAGTGCTATGCTGATTTACACCAGATGAAGATGTAGTCCTTAGTGTTTAATGTACATGGTATTTTTACGTTTGTGCTTTTTGGGGACCAGGTCACACCTTTCACAAGGGATTTGGATGTAATCCATGGGGTGGCTTAGTTTGAGGGGTTTTTCCACTATAACTCTGGGGTTACGTCTGACTTTTAGGGAATGAATTCCAAACTGTTATGCTTTTTAACGTGTAAAAATTGTCCTGTCCGCAGGAGGAATCTGCTCACCTTTTAATAACAGTATTGCATACTGGCCTTCTGTTGGCTGTAAGAGTCTTAACATTCATCCATCACTGCTTCATAGCAGCCCAAAATGCTACATTAGCTGTATTTGTGGTGGAAGAATTCTTGCCCGACTGCCTAAAGAAGAACCAATTAGACAAGTCTCACTTCACAGACTTAAGTCCATGTAATAAAAGGATTCTGTGACTGTTACCAGACTTTCATTTAGAAGTAAATTGTCAATTTTTGACAGTCGGTGTATGCAACATTACTGCTTCCTATTACTATGGTCCTATCTTCACTCCATGAAACAGTTTCTGGTGATATATAACAGTAAAGTCAGAACCAAAACACTGTCTCCAGGCACTTCTGCATTTCAGGGAATTCCAGGGTTCTATCCTCACTTTGCTGCTTCAGCTCTTTCCAAACATCAGTGGAATTAGGACTAGCTGCCAAGGCTGAGTCCACAGTTTAGACAACATTTCTCTGGATACCAGTCATCTGGGACAACCTGTCCAGGAATGAGGGCATTCAGAACCTCCTTTTTTGACCACCTCTATCTGTCGTGATCAGGAGGAGGGCGGAGAACTTCCTCGGATCTTTGACATTTTAGATGTTCTTTTGGAGGGAAGTATTAGCTTCATCTGAAATGTGTGTGTGACTTTTTTTTTTTTTAAGGTCTCTCTCAAGTTGGGTCGTTTCCACTTCTGTGGTGGCAGTTTAATACAAGAAGATGTGGTTGTAACCGCAGCTCATTGCGTATTCAACCTGGAGCAGTAAGTTAGACAATACTGGTTTTGTTTTAACCTTTTAAGTTATTTCGTTAAAGCCCCTGTCTATTCATGAGGAAAGCTCCGGAACGTTAGTGTGTGCTGCTTCCTGCTTGGAGAAGCAAATGGCATTAGAATATCTGAGCTAGCACAGTGTTGAGTTACACTTGTGTTCTCTTCATGGAGCATTGGTGTCTAATCATTGTTTTTTTCCAACTCTTCCATTCTGCAGGCCACTTCAGGAGCTATAGATCATAGTGGCTCTTCTCTCCTCCCAAAACCATAGCTGCTCACTACTTGGTTCTCACAATATTTCTCTTCATGGACCATCAAGAAAGGTTCCCTGATTACTGTGGTTCACAGATCGCAATTTAAAAACTTCACCATTCTCTATGTGGATTAAATAGTAGTAAAGCTCATAATGACTAGTAATCTGACCTTGCTAGCTGAGTCTTGTACTTTGAGTGAATGTACTGTATGTCCAAAGAAGGAATAGCTTTTTCTGAGTGAAATATCCCAATGTGGGTTTGGTGGTCTGAGTCCACTTTGTATCACTAGAACCACCATAGTTTAGCAATCTTCTTGGCTTGCAATTAAGGGCATGTCTACGGCTACACTGAGGGCGGCAAATTCGCCGCCATCAGATCGATTTCTCTGGATCGACTGAGCGGTCAGTGAAGACCCGCTCAGTCGATCCAGAAATCGACGTATTAAGACCACCTTCACAAGTGGCGTAGCGCTGCATTCCCGTCGGCGCAGTGCAGTGAAGACGGTGCGCAGAAGAGGAGCGTAGAAGTCGATGGGAGTTAAGCAAGTTTTTTGCATAGCTTGTGTAACTCCTGTTGACTGCCGCTGAATCTCAGAGGTAAGTGTAGACCAGAGGTACATGTATAGTGCTGCAGTGGCCCAGCTGTACCAATACAGAGAGCTCTCCCATCACCATAAAAAAATAAACAAACCAACCCACCCCCATGAGTGGCATAAGTTATGACAGTGGGAGAAGCTCTCCCGCCAACAGAGCACTGTGCGCATTAGCAAGCGTCGGTATCTTATGTTGCTTGGGGGGGCGGAGGGGAGAATATTCACACCCCTGAGTGACATGTTATACCAACATAAGTGGTGGTGTAGACATAGTGTCAGATTGAATGACCTTACTACTCTTAGCTAATTATACTACCTAGCTCTCATATAGTGCTTTGAATCCATAGAACTCAAAGTGCTTTACAAAGGAGAGAAATATCCATCTCTCCATATATTGATGGGAATCAGAGGTACGGGGGGGGGCAAGTTGGTAGGAGTCTTTCCATTCACTGCAGTGAGAATTGCATCAGATTCGTCTTTCTCAATAGATATGAGAACTGAGGGCAGTAGAAACATTCAATAGCTGAACCTATTGTGGACTCACCTACTGCTCCAAATCTTCTCCTCTGGGTGCCTTCTTCTCCCAAACATAATGAATTAAAAACAAGCAGGGAATTTTTTTCCAAGGGCCCTAAAGGACTTAGGCACTCAGCTCCCACTGATTTGAGGTCCCTTGGGCTTCTTTAAAGATCCTCCCCTAAAGGCTGAGGGTGCAAGCAGAGTCCAGGCCAAAGCTAACTTGTCCTTGTATTACTGAGCGGGAGGTATAACACACAGCCTGTCAATTAAGCAATAAAATCATACAACAGTATTCTAGTACTCTGACCCAGAGGCATGGCAGCCCCTTATGGCATGTGGCCAAGTGGAAGTAGCATAGCTGGAAAAAGCCTGCTATTGAAGGCTAGCTTCAGCACTTAGCAGGGAAGGATGCGGTAAGGTCACATGTCGAACTTCCCAGTAATTAGAGAATTGCTTGTACACAGCTCTTTCTTACAGGAAATTATCTGCCTTGGCTCCATAGGCAACAGGCTGAAGTGTGTTGGCAAACCTCTCCCTCATTAACCTTGCCCTTCGTTTGTCAGGTCAGTAGCGAAGAATCTCATTGTGACTGTTGGAGAACACAACCTTAGAAAGGTGGATGAGCAAGAACAGAACATCCCTGTCTCGCAAATCATTGTTAACCCTGACTTCAACAGACTTAGCTACATGCATTCTGATATCGCTTTGCTGCGTCTGAAATATCGAGTAAAGTACGGTAAGGGCAGAGACTGAGTGAAAGTGCTTCAGAGTGGGTCCTTCACTATATCTAACCTGCTAGTTTAGGGCAACCTTTTATTCTCCTATCTCTCTATAATGTTCTTTTGAGCATATAAAACACACCCAACTGGTAGTGTCTTTACTCCTACCCTAGTAGGTCATCCATGCTAAATTCAGTCTAGTCTTGTCCAATTAATTGTCCTGAAAAATTGTCCCTGAGGTCAGGTGTTTGTTCTGGGGCATCTCATGTTTTCTTCATATTACTAATTACTGATTAGTGACCATAAAAAGTCAAATTGTCTTCTGGTTGTAGTAATTCTATTTTCTTTACCTCTTGGAAATTTCTATCCTCAGCTTGCTCCTTTTGCTTCATTCAGTACCATAGGGGTCTATTACAGGAGCGGGTGGATGAGATTCTGTGGCCAGAAGTCAGACTAGATTGGGTGGCCAAACTGTGGCTTGCGAGGCCCATGCAGCTTGTACAGTTAAAATGTGGCTCATGGAGCCCCCACACCACCATTCTCCACCTACCAGACTCCGAGCACCAGCAGGTGCCTCCCCAGCTCTCGAACTTCTGCTCTGCGCCTCCCCACAATCCTCCTTCTCCTGTCTTTGTCTAGTCTTGTTCTTGCTTCTTAAGTTTCACTTGAATATGGTTGGCCAAAATATTTAAATTTGTTTTCTCTAAAACAATGTGATCTCCCAAGATTACCTCAATTTGCAGGTGATTGACTTGGGTTATTTTTAGCCATTTGATTGAGTTGCTTTGGAAAAATATCTAGTTTAAAGGTGCTGGAAGACCTTGATTCTTTTTATTCACATAAAAAGGATGTTGTTGCTTTTATCTGGTTTGTGCAGAGAAACAGCCCGGAGTCCATGTACTCACATGTGTGTGCACTTTCCTCCTTAGGGCACAGGGTTCAGGCAATTTGCCTTCCCCACAAAGATGATACATTTGAGGCCGGGACTCTTTGTGTTGCTAGTGGCTGGGGCAGAGTGTCTGAGGGTAAGTAAAATGTCAGGTTCTTATGATGACAACCTTGATATGTGGGCAATGAGATAAAGAAAAGGGAGCCGCCTTGTTCCTGCAACAGAAATGTAACGCTGGCCAAATGGAAAAGCAAATCAGCGGTTCTGTTTTGCTGACTTATTTTAAACACACAATGGAATCACCTGGACCTTACTTAACGTTCTTTGGACGGCATGTGTGCAAGTTATTAAGGTTGCAAAGTCAAGCGCTGAAATTAAGTAATGCCAGAATTGTTTGCCTGGGCAGAGCATCATAAAGCCCTTCATATGCTCAAAGCTCCGCTCCCACTGCCTTCAGCTGCAGTACAAGAGAATCAGGCTTTCTCCTCTCAATTCCAGTGCCCAGGGTACCCAGTTCTAGGGGTGGGTCAGTGAGTGAGTGAGGCCGTCCTCCTGCGTGCCAACTACCCGGGGGCTCTGTACCAGTGTGCTGCTTTGCTCTTTTCTGCTCCATTTTCCTTGGTTGGCTTTTGGGTGGACTGAGGGGGGACTCTGCTGCTACTCAAAATGAAATCATGGTGGTTAGGACGTGACTACAGATTTGCAGCGTAACTTCCTGCTCTGTGCAGCATAGAGGGTGGTTGTGACATGTCTGATGTTGCCTGTTTCCTTTCTCCTGCAGCTGGCGAACTATCTAACATTCTACAGGAGGTGGAGCTCCCCATCATTGATAGTGGAACCTGCAGTGTCCTGTTGCAGTCAATGAATCTGCCTCCAGTATCAAGCTCCATGCTGTGCGCTGGTTTTCCTGATGGCGGGAAGGATGCTTGCAAGGTAGAGGCCTCATTCAGCAGGGTCTTCCTGTGTAATGAGTTCCGCAAATGGAGGCGGATTCCAACCCTTCCCACCAGTAACTCCTGTATTCTTGCTTACCAGCAAGGCAGCATGCTCTAAAGAGGGGGTGGAGGAGGAGAAAGGAAAGGAATTGAATCTCCTCCAATACTGCTTGTTCATTGCTAATGAACTGAGGCCTTAAAAAGAGCTTCAGGCTAATGAAGGCCTTGTTTGTCCTAGCCTTCTGGGGGAAATCTCCCACTGGTAGGAGTGCTGCTATAGAGAAGGAACTGGTGTGTTTAATCACCCTTCCATCTAGGCCTGGCTGAATGGAGTTAAATGACATGGTGAATGATGTGCCTGAGCCCTGTCTAGGCTGCTGTTGCTACCACTGGTGAAACTGCATAGATGGGAGCGCAGTGGTGGTGGGTGGCTACAGGAGACAGCCTAGGGGGTACATGACACCACTCTATTGGGAGGGAGGAGGCTGAAATGAGTTCTTGCCTTCTCTTTAGGCTTTAAAAAAATAACTTGGTGTTTTTGATTTCTCTTGTGCTGCCCCCGCCCCTCATGCCTATAAAAGTGTTGGTAGCTGTGTCCATCAGAACACCAGCCCTTCTCGTGCTTTCTCTGATAGTGGGGTGCTTCTACTGCCAGGAGACACAGAGGTTCTCTTCTACCCCTGTGCTGCTGTTGCGGGAGGGAAAGGTGCAGTCAGCTCACTGAGGTACTGCTGCAGTGTGAACATGAACATCTTAGCTGTTTCCACCCCCTTCGCTCTAACAGAAGTGTAGTGACACTGAACCTTTCCATCAATTTTTCAAAGAGCTGCAACTTCTACTCTGGGAGGTGAAACAATGAAGTGATTCAGTGAATCTGTATTATCACATTTGAACAAAGATCTGCTTTTTTTTCCCCCTCTCTTCTCCCCCAACCCATGCCGGGCAAGGGGGATTCTGGAGGTCCCTTTGTGTGTAGAAGAACCAGTGGCATCTGGACTCTGGCTGGCATCACATCATGGGGAGTTGGCTGTGCAAGAGGCTGGGATGCCCTTCAGAGAAGCATCCAGGATAGGGGTTCCCCAGGCATCTTCTCCAATGTAGCTGAACTGCTGGACTTCATTACCCAGAATATTATCCCTGGTGGGCACATTTACAATGCTCTTTTCCTGCTCGTTTATCATGAGGGTCTAGAAGTTACCTGCCATTGTCCTCCACAGTTAGGCTATTGGGTGCTTCCATCAAAGTGCATGCGATATGCAGTACTGATTTTTAAAGCTGGAAACAAAAATTAAACCAGTACTGCCACTTCTCTTGGAACTGTATCTGTCTCTGGGGCTCCCTGCTGTAATGCTTTGAGGGAAGCTTTGGTCCACACGCCGCACTAAACAGAATGTTGAGGGTCAATCAGACTAGCATTTCTGGGTGAATGTGGCTTTGTTTACTTTGAGAAGCACTTCTCTGGCCTAGGAAACTTGTCCGGTTCTAATAAAACACATCGTCAAGTCCTTGTCAACTAGGGATCTATAAATTGCTATAGTAAAATCCCCAAAATGGTCCCCACTACTGATTTGGAGCAATTAAGACTTTAAACACCCACACATGGAGCAGGTCTGTAGAATAAGCATGGCTTTTTTAGTCTATTAAACTATACTTTTAACGCTATAAACAGATCTATGAACTCCCTGCAGCCCAGCCACATGTTCATCCATACACTTAAAACTGCAGTTCAAATAGAACCTATTGAATAGATGGCATCATTTTTGTGTCAGCAGTCAAAGTTTTTGACCTACACTTCATCTATGCTATTACTGATTTGCCACAATACCTTGTTTGGGCTGATACCCTCAAAAAAGGAAGAACTAGTCTGAAACCATGCAGTACCTCTTAATCTGGAATAATAAATGAGGTAGAAATGGAATAAAAAATGTTCACATGAACGGATGTCTGCAACTCAAACTGAGCAGAGTTAAGTCCTGACCTATAGAAACAATATTAATAAAATAGTGCGTTTAAATTCTCAGCTGGAATAAATCTGTGTAGCACCATTGACTTTGATTCACACCCGTGAAGGATTTCGATTAATTTAGAAGTAGGATTCTAAGGGCAGGCCCACACTTAAAATGCTGCATCGGCACTGATGCGCTGCTATAGTAAAGATGCTTCTATGCCATCAGGAAAGCTTCTCCTGATGGCATAGTAAATCCAGTTCTCCAAGATGCAGGAGCTATGTCGATGGGAGAAGCTCTTCCGCCGACATAGTGCTGTTTGCACCAGGGGTTAGACTGGTATACCTGTGTGGATTTTTCAATACAAGTCTCTAGTGAAGACCTGGCCTGAGAAGAATGTGTGGTTAACGCTTGAAACCCTCTACAGGTCTCTTTCAAGCACTGTGTGTGGGTTAATCAAATGGCTGTGCTAACTATAGGTCTGCCTTTCCTAAACAACACTAGTGTCAATTTTATTTTATATATTGCTCTTCTCATTTTTGGTTGCAGCACCAGATCGCCTCCTCCCACACTTTCCTGAAGGATGCAGCTCCCATGGAATGCTGGTCTTTGGAGAAAGTGGCCACATTCAGTATCCCCACCCCCATGAGGGTAACTACCTTGATAACAGGTATTCACTGTAGGTAATCAAAAACATTTGCTCATCTCTAAAGGGCAACTTTTCAAAGGGCATTTTGTTTGTGTCTGTAAGGCCAGAAGGGATGATATCTCTTCTGAACTCCTACATCACTCTGGCCATAAGACTTCAGCCTGAAAATAAATGAATTCTTACACCTGACTTAGTCATTGAACGTGATCCAAATCAATAATTTGTGGCTGAACTTGTATGTGTCAATTTAAAAACTTAGTATAGAGAGTTCAACATTTCTGTAGTGATGTTTGCTTGTTTGGGGTTGGTACTGGGCAATAATAGTTATCCAGAAGTAACATGTTAGGATGAGGAACACCACTTTTTTTAGTCCAGTTTGTATATGAACTATGCTTATAAAATTGATATACTTGGATTAACCCCAATTAGCTTAATGTTAAAATGCTTAAACAGTGTTAGTGTCAGGTTCTGAAACCTTTAAATATTTAGGACTTTCAGTGGGAACAGGTCCATCCCTTCATCTCTTCTGAAGATGCTTGAGAGCAGGAGATGTGCCAAAAGAAACCTCTAGATGAGATGAGCCCTATTGCAGATACTATGGGCCTGGCCTAACAAAGAGGCTCCATTTTGTCTCACTGTAGCTGGTGCCTGTGGGCTTGTCCACACTAGAATGAAAGGGTGTTTGTTTCAAAATGTGTGAACATGTGTTAAAACTCCAACTTGCCAGAATGCCAGATCTATACTGTTCTTGGGTCAGACAACGTGCTGAAATATAAATTGTTCTGTGTTTTGCTGGCGTTTTGTTTGCTAACAGATATTAAAGAATCATCTTTTGTCCTGAAGTGAACATGCCCTATGGGTCCCTGTGAGTTTTAGCTGTGGCTGCATGGAAGTTGTGCATCGAATCAGCCAGATTCAATGCCAGAATGATTATTGACTTAGTTGGAGTCACATTGTGCATGAAATTGGCCCAGTGAGCCCAGTCACTGGGGAAAGTTAATGGTTAAGTTCTTGGTAATACTGGCCAGAATCTGGCAAATGCTTTTGTGCGTGAGAATATTTGACTGGCTTCCTCTCTTGCCAATAATTACCTGGGGAAATAATTAGTTTGGCAGCATAGACTGATTCAAAGTGTTTCAGCGCAAAGGAGAGGACTGACACTTACCGCTTGCAGTAAAGCACTTTGTGTTGCATTACGAGCACTATAAAAACCCAGCGTGTGTTTCTTATTACTCTTTCGCTGAAGCTGGTGACATCCTTGATCTGGCTGTGATTTGGCGATGACAGTTAGATAATTGATATAGGGTCATAAATACACACACACCTTGTAGAAGGCATGGCTTAAACATTATCCATCCATAGATGGGGAAGGCGTATTGCCAAACCCGTGAATTTACCTAGGTTAGTGTTGTGGCAACACACCTGGAGCAAGCTTACAGGGTTTTAAGAAAACTCTTGTGCACTTAAAGTTGAGGCCACACCAAGTTGAAGTGGGTGACTAGTTAAAGATGCAGGGCAGAGTGAAGAAGGAAAGTGACAGTTCTGGGCAGACGCTAAACTCCTCACTGATGAAGCATAAACTACTTGCTTTATGACCACGTGCTCTGTCCTTGGTGTCTTAATCTCCCTCTGGTACTCCAGCACCTCCCTCACCCCCTAGAGGTGCTTGGGAAGGATGAGTGCAGTAACATGCATTTCGCTCTAGCCCTGGCTCTGTTCTCTGACTTAATTGTTTCTTTGTTTCAAGCCTGTGCATGTGGAATATAATTGTGCCAGAAGATAAGATCATATTGATTCAGTTCACCAGATTAGACATAGAGAGCCAAATCACATGTGACCATGACTACGTGTCCTTCTATTCGAGCAAGAGAGAGCGAATAGGTATGTGGAATGTCTCGTTTCAATACTTGGCGTGGCGGGCAATCAGCAATATGAATTGGGAGCATTGGTGGTGTTAAAGCCCTTTCATGCCTTATAGTTACAAATCAAGGAACCTTTCATTGTCATCTGCCCTAGCACTGAAGCTGTCAAAGCACAGCTAAGTAAGGAGGTTGGGGGGGAAAGGTAGATAGTCATGTCCTCTGACTATGGTCTGAAAACTGTCTCTTTAAAAATGTCATGTTGCTTCACTGTGTCTTCAAACCCCTATTTCTGCCTTTGTTTTTTATACAAGTTTTTATTTCTTCTAGCCCCATTTACCTGAAGTGTCCTCTGCTTGGTCTCCTATTAACAAAACTGCCAGCCAGTTTCTGATGCTGTAGTCTTTATTGGAGGATAGTCTGTGGCAATGGTATAAAGCAGAACAAGCCAGATAAAGACCTAATTTTGACTAGCTGAAAAATCTTGTTTACTCAAACTTTTTATGTATACAGCACAATAAATGTCTGTTGCTTTATGGATAAATAATGACAGGGTACTTTTCCCTTATAGTCTAAATTTATTATCTATTCTTGATACTGTTGCTAAGGAATAAATATTTCATGTGACTATTTGTTCCTTCTATACGCTACTGGCACATAGCCACTAGTACTATTTACTGTCCCACCATTCAACCGTGAGATGAATTGCCAATGTGGTGGTTTTGGACGCAGCTCTATCTCCCAATATTTTACCTTATGGGCAACTGAAACTGATGCTAGAATAGTCTTCTCAGAGTCTGTACTGGAATACGTTACTTTCCAGTACTGTGTACAAGTCAATGAATCTGAAACTGAAAGCTGTCTAACGAAGTATATGTGTGCTCTATCATCCTAAAAAATGAGTCTAACCTTTTCCCTGTAGGTAAAATCTGTGGGGATGTGTTACCAGCCCCCCTGCTGATAGACTCCAACCGAGCAATAGTTACACTCGTTTCTGATGGAAGCAACACTGGCAGTGGTTTTGAATTCACCTTCACCGCTATACATAAGGAATCTGAAGCAGGTAACTTCATACATACCACTTGTATATACTTCTCTTCCACCTGACTCCCCCCCCCCCCAAAAAAAAACAAAAACAAAAAAACCCATCCCTGGGGTGTGTGGTGGTGGCTTTTTTTTTTTTTTTTTTAAAAAAAATCTTAGTTATTAAATCTGATTTTTTTTAAATCTAATGTTATAGGTTCAGGTTGTGGAAGTGTTGCAGTGCTGGTGGAAGAAGGAAAGATTGATACTGCTAATTACCCTGGCTTGTATCCCAGTAACATGAAATGCCACTGGTTCATTGAAGCCCCAGTAGAGCATGTCATAAAGGTAATGAAGGGAGATGCCCCTCTTAAACCTCTGCCCTTAACTGCTCAGGGAAGCAATTCTATAAAACCCTGCTAGAAACATCCACAGTACACAAGCTTGTACGTTGTATGGTTTTCAGGTTAGGCTTCTTGCAGAGCATATTTTAACTGATTAGATGGTGCCTATAGCCTTTTATGAACTGGCATACTGAGCTGCTGCTGCTCTTGGTGCTTGAAGCTGGTTGGTACCAGCCTTTTCCAAGATACAGTTACACTAATGGGAAAGAGGGTGCAAGTTTTCAGTAGGTCTGGGAAGGGAACCTGATAACCTGCCCTCCTTGCTCTCTCTCCAGTCCCCCTCTTCCACAAGAGTGTTAAACACCCAAAATGGCACTGTGCTAAGCAAGCAGTAGTTGGGACCATCATATGTGGTGATCGGTCACTTCCAGCATCCCATTTTGCTGTTGCGGTTTGGCACCCACCCTTCCTGTAGTCATTGCAATTGCCCCAGCTAAAGGGGAGATTACCTGTTGGACTAACCTCACACAAAGATACAATGCAGTCATTTCATTTTTGTTGTCCAATGCAATGTCTTTCCTCTGCTGCCGCCTTGTAAAAGTGAAGAGTCATTAAACCTAAGTGCATGCGGGTTTGTTGCTCATGGGCTCATCTCGCAAAAAATGCTCACACTTCTGTAATCTGCTGTTTGTATTAAGACATCAGTTACTTTTTCCTCTTCACCCACATGTTTTTATACAGGCAATGCTATTGTTGCTGCTGAGTGTTTCAGAATCAAAATGGCAGCCAACTGTGGTTTGGATTCTTAAAGGGTCATCATCCAATGTGACAGTTTTCGAGTAAGAATGTAGGCTTGGATTTAAAAACTTCAAAAAATGATGATGATTTCGACTTAAACCCACCTCTGTGGTTTAGCCTCTGTAAGCTCTTCAGCTTTTTGCTCATCATAGAAAGCAACACCTGGCCAGAAACAGACAAGCTGAGGTCCGCTACATGGTGGATCCACTAAAAAGTACTCAAAGTAAACAGTGAACTTTGATTTAGAGTCCATGTGTCATTTAACCTTATTTTGGAGTGCACTAGTTACAGGATTAAGGCTCTTTAAATGTTTGTCCAATCTTGATAATGACTAAGACTCAGTTAAATTTCGAGTTAACATTTTGTTTATAAACAGGGTAAAAAAAAAGATCCTTTTTTTTTTTTTTCTTGTTTTGTTTTTTCTTTGTCTTCTCTTTCCAGCTGGAGTTCGAAGACTTTGCTGTTGAATTCAGTGAGGGCTGCATCTATGATGCAGTTGTCATTTACAGTGACCCGGAAGATGAGCACCGACTGGGTAACCATGAATTGTTTCAGTCTCGCACTTAGGATCCTTTACAGAAATGACTTAATTAGCTTGCTGCCAAAAGAATACATTCTGCACTAATGACACTTAAACGTCACAATTAAACCACTTTAGTCAGGAAATGCAAAATGAAGCTTCCGACAGCCACCTTAACTCCTCCTCCTTGCACTTTACATTACAGTAGGGTGTTCCGATGCCACAGTGGTTCCCAAACCCTGGTCCATGGAGTTCTTCCTGGTGGACTGCAGAGAGCTGACTGGTGGTTTGGGTTTAATCCTGAAAGGTGCAAAGCACTGAAGTATATGCTCTAGTGCTTTGCTGGATGGGGACAGGGTGCTTGGCACCTTGCAGTCCATGATGCTGGTTCTCCACTTTGTTTCCAGCTGCTTTGTTGCCTTAAAAGAAGGTAACAATTGAGGCTGATCAGGGAAACTTTGACAGACCCATATTCTGCTGAACTATGCAGGTCCGACAAAATTAAAACACCCATGGAAATCTAGCCAATTTTTCTGGACTTTGTTTCATAACAAAATCCGGGGAGAAAGAGAACCTACCTGTACTGAAATGAAACCTTTTTGTTTAGAATCTTTATTTTATATTTTATATTCCAAAAAATTCTAAAAGTGTAAATCAAAATCATAGAATCATAGAGTTGGAAGGGACCTCAGGAGATCATCTAGTCCAACCCCCTGCTCAGAGCAGGACTAACCTCAGCTAAATAATCCCAGCGAGGGTTTTGTCAAGCTGCAGGTTAAAAACCTCTAAGGATGGAGATTCCACCACCTTCCTAGGTAACCTATTCCAGTGCTTCACCACCCTCCTAGTGAAAAACTTTTTCCTAATGTCCAACCTAGACCTCCCTGCCCTGCAACTTGAGAACATTGCTCCTTGTTCTGTCATCTGCCACCACTGAGAACAGCCTAGCTCCATCCTCCCTGGAACCCACTTTCAGGTAGTTAAAGGCTGCTATCAAATCCCCCCTCATTCTTCTCTTCAGTAGACTGAACAAGCCTAGTTCCTTCAGCCTCTCCTCATAAGTCTTGTGCTCCAGACCCCTAATCATTTTTGTTGCCCTCCGCTGGACTCTCTCTAACTTCTCCACATCCTTGTTGTAGTGGGGAGCCCAAAACTGGACACAGTACTCCAAATGCGGCCTCACCAATGCCGAATAGAGGGGAGTGATCACTTCCCATGATCTGCTGGCAATGCTCCTACTAATGAAGCCCAATATGCTATTAGCCTTCTTGGCAACCAGGGCACACTGCTGACTCATATCCAGCTTCTTATCCACCGTAACCCCCAGGTCCTTTTCTGCAGAACTGCTGCCTAGCTCGTCGGTCCCCAGTCTGTAGCTGTGCATGGGATTCTTCCATCTAGGTGCAGGACTCTGCACTTGTCCTAGTTGAACCTCATCAGATTTCTTTCGGCACAATCCTCCAGTTTGTTTAGTTTGTTTATATCTCCTGCTGAGAGATGAAGTGGGTGAGGTGATATCCTTTATTGGACCAGCTTCTTGGATCTAGCTTTCAAGCTACACAAGTTCTTCACATAGACAGCTTCTCTTTCACCAACTGAAGTCGATCCAATAAAAGATACAACCCCCCCCCCCCATCTTATCTCCCCACTATCCTGGAAGCAGCACGGCTGCAACAATATTGTGATCATTTCACCCTTAAATTTTCAATTCAGAATTCTTGTTTGAGAATTTTGAAATGTTGAGGTTTTGTTCAAAATAGAAATGAAGCTAGACTTCAAAATCTCAATCCTTTTGAGAAATGAAACTTTTCTCTCCATGCAGCGCTAGTTAGAACACAGTTCACTGAATCCTGTTTCCATTTTGAAAAAGAAAAATAATTCTACGCAAAGTGGGAGAGACACTACAGAATTTCAGGGCAATTTTTGGACTGCAGACTTGTACTAGTCTCAAGGAGGATGGAGGGAAACTAGCACAATGGGAGGATGTTTAGTGTGGAGGAATGAGACACAAGCCAGGAGGCAAGAAATTCTGAATTATGATCCTGGCTTTGCCACTTGGCTTTGGGCAAGCCAATTCTCTTCTGTTTTTCCTGATCTGCAACCTGCTGGCTGTCCTATTTCACATGTTTTTAATGTGATATATACATTTAAAAATAAATATTAGCATTAGAGTGGGCCAGAAAACAGAAGTTCGCTACCACAACAAATTTTGAAGTCTTGAAAATGTTTTCATTCTGAATCAGGACAAAATGTCAGATTGAAATAAATGTCAAGGGAGATATATTCTATTTTTTTATTCCATTTTGGGAGAACCAAAATAGAACTTTTCAGCTTTTGTCCCCAGGTTGCCAGTCTCCTCCTACAGTGATCCTGGCTGCTCCAGGAGCTCTCATTTAGATTTTCCTGCAGAAAATCCAGAATTTCCAGTAAAATTTCCCATACAAAATTTTTTAATTTTCTTGTAGAAATGGCATGTTCTGCTGGAATATCTTTCAGTGGAAAATTTCCAACCAGCTCTAATTAACAGCCAGATTCTATAAAGACTGGTTGCTTTATATAGGCACAGAGAAAGAAGGTGAGCAGCTGGTTCTGCTCCAGGACTTCAAAATGGTGTCTGACGTGTGTGCTAGTTTAAAAGGCATCGAGTGCACCTCGTATATGGATGGCACATGCAGGTCTTATAAGAGGCTCCTTTGGTGGGAGGCACTTATGCAGCAGCAAACTTTGTTTTTTGTTAGTTTAGTTCCCATGGTGGGAAAACTAGGACACAATCACTTTTTGAGCAAAGTGAAAATTACAAATCCCTGTTTGGTTTTTCCTCCTGTGGATGTAGCTTAGCAAAGCTGGAAGTGAATTTAAAGTGATGTTCTGAACTTTAAAAACTTGGGGGGGTCTTGTTTTTTCTTACAGCCAATCTGTGTGGGTTCTCAACCCCCGGCCCAATTCTGAGCCCTGGCAATGACATGTTGATACATTTTGAAAGTGATGGGGAGAACAACTTCAGGGGATTTAAAGCCAGATTCACCTTTGTTCCTTCAGGTTGGTAGAAAGACCTTTGTTATGCGCAGCAATGTCTGTTCTTATTTTTGAAATAATCCCCTTTTCACTATGCCAGGGCAGTGCAAGATGGAACAGCTTCTACTGGCAGAATTCAGTCCGTTCAACAATGGAAATGAATCTGAATTCCCACATTGAGAATACTGATAGGACTATGACTCTTGTTTGTTGCCTGAAACTGGCAGACTCTGTGGCATTCTGAAATACTTCTAGAAGCATTCCATCCAGGGACTGCTGTCCCATCACCCCCATGTTCCCTCGCCCGCTCCTGTAACAGTCCCCTGAATAACTACGTTCCTTTCTGCCTTTGCTCTCTTGTATGCCAGGTGCTAACATATAGGAGTCAAATAATATTCCTCCTACAGGACTGGGGTGCTGGAGGGAGGAAGTGGAGTTATGACTTCTGCTTTGAGAGTTAACTATAGTTTCCATTTATTCTGTCTTTTGCAGAAGAAGCTGAAACAGAACTTGCAGAACCAACTGTTCTACAAACATCCACTCCAAAAAATATCCCTTTAGGTAAGCTGGTAACAAAACCATTGTAATGGGCTGTGTCAGTAGTTCTTCCTGTCTTATAGCCAGAGGATCCTTTGGAAATAGACTTAGGCAGTGATGTAGATGAACATGGGATATAGGATTTCAAGGTCGGGATTTAAGGTATATATGGTAAGGAGGTATAAAGCATACTGCGCTGAAGAATTAGAGGAAATGCCCATATAACGTCCAGTGGTTGTGCCCAAGCAGTGCCCCATTATCTAGTTTAATTCTTTCTAACATGGATTGGGGGAGGGAAAGCTTGGAATTGTGGCACATTTATAGGATGGGAGAAAGATACAGTACTATGATCTATGTCTGGGTTTCATTTCTTCTTTGAGGTGTAATATGGAACCTCTCTCCAGGATTCAACTTCTCAAGCTTGCATTTCTTCTGGTCAAAATAAGTTACAACACCCAGATGCTACCCCCTACAAAGGGAGCTGTTTGTTCTGCCTCTTTGGTCTGTCTCTGCTTTGTGGTCTTAGTTGCAAATGAAACTAATGTGATAGATGTAAAGGAAGAAACAGTCCTGTAAGTCAGTGTGTCACTCATTAGCCTTCTGGCTGTTGTGTTGCAGATGTCTGCGGCTTTGCCCCGTTTAGTCCCCAGTGGCTGTTCAGACGTGTTGTCGGGGGAGAAGAAGCATGTCCCCATTGCTGGCCTTGGCAGGCAGGCTTGCAATTTCTGGGTGACCACCAGTGTGGTGGTGTGGTCATCAGTCCAACATGGGTACTCACAGCAGCCCACTGTGTACAGTCGTGAGTAAATCTGTCTGGCAAATGCTTCCCTGTGTTTCTACATGCACAAATACATCGTCCAAAAAGCCGTATGTCCCCTCCTCTAGGATAGAGAAACAGTGCTGAAAAGTGCCCACACGCCCACTTACAGAGCTCTCTTTTGCTTGTTTCCAAGGCTGTTATTTTAGCCTTTTCCTTTGGACAATGTTGACTCCGTTTGTGTGTGTGGGGGGGGAAGTCGCATGAAATTTGACTTGGTCATCATCCGTGTACGTGCAATGTGCCCAGCCATTTAATGACATCAGCATGAGCCAGGTGCCAAGCCAAAGCTTGCCGTTTAAATAGGTCCAGCAGTCACTCAGCAGTGATTTGCAACATAGTCTGAAGTTGGTCGCAGCTGCATCACTGGTCACTGGAAAAAACTCCATTTAAAAAGAGTGGCCGTACAGTTGCCCTGTCCTGTTCGAAACCAGGTCAGAGATGACCACGGGTGCCTTGGCAGTTCAGAACCTGGTGGACAGATGGGTGGGTCAGTGATGAGAGAGTGATTAACGACTGTCATCCTCACCACTCATTGCGCCAAGAAGATTCCACTGTCCTGTCCTGTGGTGGCATAAATGACCATAAACGGCATCTAGAGGCTGGGCGACCTGGTGGGTGGTCGAAGAGGTTTGCATACAATGACAGGCCACTATTCTCACGGATCTTAGCCAGCAGCATGACAGGCCTTCTCACAGCGAATATGGCCCACTGCTATGCTGCTAAATATCGGTAGCCATGGCAACAGAATTGCCCATGAAGTCCGGGTAACAACAACCATATCTTTGTTAAGGTCTACGTCAACCAGCCTCGTGTGAGATGAGCGACACCAGACAGGAGTCTGAATAGTTGAATAGCAGAGGGCAAGGGCTGATTATCTTAGCATCCGGATACTTGCATCCCAGGTTGAGCTGGCTAATTTTCTCAGCAGGTTGTTCCGAGTGCTGACTCTGGCTGCCACCTTCCTCAAGTGGTTGCGGTAGCTAATGATCAATCCAATGTCACACCAAGGTAAACTGGGCTTGGATCATGCTACAGGCGTTGGCCGCTGAGGAAGATGTTTAACTCGTGGCATTCACTTGTATTATGCAGATGGAATACACTAGAAATGGTCTTAGAAAAGCTCGACTGCAGGTGCCATTGACTACAGTATTCTGCCATGAGCGTCATATCTTCATTCAAGCTACCAGGCTCAGTCCTTAAAAACTGACAAGTCTTGAAAGAAGATATGAAGCTCATGGTGTATTTCAACAGCTTCCACTTGTAGAAGACTTTGTCACAGCAAAACTCTGACTCATCAGTCCCGGGGATAGGTGATTAGTTAAACTGCCACTGAAGACCAAGCCAACGGTGCTCAGTATGCTGAATAAGGAATATGTAAGGATGATTATGCACAGATTCAATGCCGTTCTTTCCATTTTACAGAACAAACAAACCACTCCATTGGACTGTCATTGT
Source organism: Emydura macquarii macquarii (assembly GCF_026122565.2). Classification (NCBI taxonomy): domain Eukaryota; kingdom Metazoa; phylum Chordata; order Testudines; family Chelidae; genus Emydura; species Emydura macquarii. The sequence goes on from NW_027133667.1 coordinate 8,352,436, forward strand.
GGGAGACCATGATAGAACCCTGAAGGAGTCAACAGAACAGGTAGAGACTAAGCAAAACAATCTAAAATGTGGATTGTGTTGATGCCTCTTCCCTGCTTTTTGTTATAGATCAGTGTGCACTAGATAAAACCCAGTGCTAACAAATCAGATGAAATCTCCAAAGAGAGGAGGGTGTCTTGGGTGAGGAAGGGAAAGAGGATTTGAAACAAAATAGTCTGTGGTCTTTCACAGGAAATTTAACCCATGGTGATACCTTTTATGGCTTTCTCTTGTTAGTATCTCTTATTTGTTTTCTTTTTTTTTTTTTTTCTTTGACTCTAGTAGATGGCAAAATAAAAGCCTTAGTGCTTTCAGCATCTTGCTGCCTTAGGCCATGTCTACATTAGCACTTATGTCAGTAAAACTTCTGTTGCTCAGGGGTGTGAAAAAACATACCTCTTGAGCGACATAAGTTTTGTCAGCATAAGCGCTCGTGTGCACGGCGCTGTTTCAGTGGGAGACGCTCTCCACTGACATAACTACTGCCACTCATTGAGCTGATTTTATTATGTCAACAGGAGAGCTCTCTCCATCTGCATAACACAGTTACATGAATACTCTTACAGTAGCACAGCTGTTGCAGTACAGCTGTGCCGCTGCAAGCTTGTAAGTGTTGACATGGCCTGAGTGTTGGACAATATATCTCCCCACAGAATCACTTGTTGACCAATGCCTTTCTATGCATGAAATGGAGTCAAGGGGGGGGAAAGCACAGGGGTAGTTCGTATTGGTCTTCTGCAAAAACTTATCAGCTTAGATTTGCAAAATGAAATACAATCCCCACTCCTAAATTCAGGGGATTTTAATATGATCTCTTCCATTTTTGGGTCCATCTGTAACCAAGGGTTGGGAGTTATGCGTAACTGACCTCCAGAGTCCTGAAACTTCCCTGTCTTAATCTGTTTTGTCTCTTCTTTAGCATGACACCAATTTGTCCCTCTTCCAAAGTATATTTTGAAAATAGACCTTAAAGGGAGATGGGTTCAGTTGTATCTTCCCTAGTCCAACCTCTTTCATCTCATCATTTTGCTTTATTAATGTTTGATCTTGTTTGGTACAGGTGAGAAGGGTGAAAACTATTTTGGTACACCCTGACTTTGATATAGTGAGCTATGATTCTGATATTGCACTGATCCAATTGGATGTCCCTCTGGAGTATAACACTGTTGTGAGGCCAATATGTTTGCCCAACAGCACAGAACCATTATCTTCCTCTGTTCTGTGCACCATGACTGGATGGGGGAGCACCCAAGAAGGTATGTATTCTGTTCTTCTCTTAATGGGCAAATAAGATGGGAATGCCTGTGAAGATTCTCTCTGACCTGCATCTCTTAGTATCATTGTAAGGTGTGCTGAGCACTGTGCTGGGTGGGGAGTAGGTGGAAAGATCCACAGCTTTTCCTGTACCCAGGTGAGTCTAGCATTTGGGAGCTTTCTGCTATCACTGGGTTTGCAAATAGATACATTTCTTCCATGTTTATGGGCTGGCTGATTTGCAGTTGTCTAGATCTGATTAGACTGTCCAAGCTGGCAGGCCTAACAGTTGCTCTTAATTAAATCTCCCATGATTTTTGCTTTTATGTTCTGGGTCTTACTTTCTGATTCATAAGGGGTGGGGAAATTGCGTTTAACTGAAGACGTTTTAAAAGCCTCACAAACCATCGAAGGGTTATATGATCAGAGCACTGAGGAGAGGCTCATAAACAAGAGGTGTGTTCATGCAGAGAGAAAATTTGCATAGGCTGGGGAGATGATGGCTAAAATGTTAACTTTTTCCAGCTGGAGCTGTGTTTGAGACCAGTTGCTGGACAAAGCCAAATTGAGCATCTATTTCTGCTCTGAATTGACTGTACTGTTGGCAAAGGGGATCCTACACAGTCTGACATGCCTACAGGCACCAGCCTGCATCATTACATGGCAGCAGTGACCCAATAGTATAGCATAACCAGAGGGGTCAGACAACCTGGAGGAAAGTCCAGTTCTCCTACTCAGCAGCCTGGTTGGGTCAGAATTGTTGCTCTTAGCATGGGGATATGGTGAAATGTGTGGTGTGTTTGTTTTTTTTAAAGCAGAATTTTCTTTCTGTTGGTTTGCATCCCCAGTTTTACATTCCCAGAAGGCTCTTTAGCCCTGCAAACAATTTACAATGTGATAAATATTCCTCTGCCAATTTTGCTCTCCAGCAGACGGGAACCTTGCTAGTCGACTACAGCAGACACAAGTCCCCATACTTGAGAGTGAAGTCTGTGAGAGAAATTACTATTTTAATCACCCCGGAGGGATCACAGCTAGGATGTTTTGTGCTGGTTTTGCTTCTTCTGGAGGTCAGGATTCCTGCCAGGTGAGTTGCTACTAAATGCAAGTACCATTTGAAGATGGGTCTTGGTGATTGTTTTCTGCTGTATGTTAATGTGGTAGAATGCATTGGGAAAACTCCAGTAGACCAAATCCTACAAGGCACCCTCCTACTCCCCCCAATAACTGTCTATAGCTGGAATGGGCAATGCATAGAGTCTCAAAAGAACAATAAACATAAATAGTCCAAACTAGAAATGAATGTAAAACCTGGAGCTGGAGAAGCTTAGTGACAAAAACAACCATTGATGTATTTTGGATTTTAGCCGTAAGTGTGAGCAAGTCTGAATAAATCTGGGTGTTGGGATGTTCTTCCTTTCACATTTCCTGAATGCTATCCTCTATTCCAGTGCAATATTCTAGCTCTAACATGCTGGAAACCCATCTCAGGCCTAATATAGATTACAGAAACAACGAATATTTATAACAGTGCTTGGCATTTTTATAATGCTTCAGATGATCAAAGCACTGTGCAGATGCTAATACATCAATCCTCACAGCCGCCTCATGGACAGTACTTACTCATCTGCCTTACAGTAGAGAAAAGTTTGTTTCCTCATTTGTTAAAAGCCACCCAGCGAATAGGCGGCAGAGCCAGATTAGAACACTGGGTCTCACTTTTTATATTCGTTTAATACCTGTTCTAGAGCACATCAGGTCAATCGGTTGCTTATAATCTTCCATAACACCTATTATATCTATATCACGTGACATCTAGTCATCTTTATTAACCCTTGATAAACTAGTAGCTGAAGGCCTGTGCTGTTGCATAGGTATGGCAGTTGAGCCAAGTAATCTGTCTGTGCAGTCTCCCTCACATAACCAATGAAATTGATGCATGCAAATTAGCTGTAGAGAAACAGTGGTCATTGGTTGTTACCTATATCACAGTGGTCTAGAAGTTGCCGCTACACAGGTGTCATTCGTAAGGTCAGAATGGCTGTCAATTTTTTTAAGTTCAGTAACAGACTGCAAAACCCAGTGCTGATTGAACCTGATGGTATTCGAAAGAAAAAGAACTACAGCCGTCATTGTAGCTGTTTTTCATCAGATTCTACAGGCTGTCACAAGATTCTAGGTTTGAGTAATCTTGTTATACAGATTATAAATGGAATCTTCATATAAAATGTGGCTGGATTTAGTAGAACACACTACCTTACAAACAATATAATTTGTTGAATTAGCCATCCCAGTCCATGATTAAGAAACCAGAAGCATGAGCTGGGACCCCTCAGTTCTCCTATTCAAACTTTTCCTCTTAGCTGTGGCCTGTGACCGCTCTTCCCCTTCCTCTGCTCTTCACTTCTGTGGCTAAGAGTGTAGAAGACAAATGAGTGCAGGAAGTTTCTACTAATATTCTAAGGGGTCCTTCTTCTGCTTGTGTGTTTTCAGGGTGATTCTGGTGGCCCCTTGGTTTGCCATGATGAAAAAGAGCCATTTATTCTTTATGGCATCATCAGCTGGGGTGTTGGTTGTGCCAGGCCAAAGAAACCAGGGGTTTATACAAGGGTGAGGGTCTTCCTGGATTGGATCAAATCCACAATAAGAGGTAAATATGTTCTTGTTTCTAAGCAGTGCATATCCCAAAGAAAGAGCTTGCTGAAAGTATTCAAAGTATTTTGAGTAGAGCTGATAGAAAAATACCATTAGTTTTCACAGGAAATGTGGGAGAAAATAGACAAGTGTTTTGGTTGACATTTCCTGTAACTTTTTTTTTGTTTTTCCTGACACCCCATACTTCACGAAAACTGTAAAAACATTGGCTTAAAAAATATTTACAGAACTTTTTGGCGTAAATATTTTGCTGGCTCTAAATCAAATGATCTTTTTTCAACAAACATTTCTTGTTTTGGGATGAAAATTTTTCTATCAACCCAATTTTGGAGATGCAGAACTTCCGGGATAAAGGTACAAAATGAAATACAATGCGCCCCAGTATACACCAATATCAAACTCTAGACAAGTGCATTTTGAACACTTCAGAGTATGTGCTATAGAAAGAATAGTCAACAACACAGCTCACTAGACAGTGACTAAATTACAGTATGTTCCTCTCAAAGGAAGTGGAGCATGTTCTTTACAGTGCAAAGAACACTTAGAGGTGAAAGAGAGAATGTCTTAAGGCAGTGTGTGTGGGTTCAGCCATGGTTTCCTATTTGGTATCCTCACAAATTGCCAGGCCTGTGGAATTGGGATGTCTTCCTAACTGAAACAGAGCAAACAACTTCTTTCTTCCCCAGAGCAAGGGATATTACCATTCTATATCTTGAGTTAATTCATCAGGATGCAAAACAAAAACCTACTTTGGTTAGCAGGAAAAATCCTTTGATACCACAGCTGTGTGTGACTCAACACACACATTGCTTTTATGTATAGATATATTTTAAAAATTGTCTGCCAGCAGAAATGCAGTGGTAGCAAATGCACCTCTGTTCCCCATCCTGATTTCTAATATAAGGGGTTAAAACTATTCACTTGGTGGCCTGCTTCGGAGAGCAGTCGTCATCCAGTGCTGTCTCATCGAATAAGTAAGATTTTTAGACCTGTCGTTAACTCTAATGAGGAAGAAACAAATTTCAGCATAGGCAGGGACTTGGCGTGAGCCTTCTGACAACTGTCACTACTAACTCAGGATTGTTCACTGTGGTTCATGCTGCTAGCTGTTGTCAATCAGCTCCCACAGATCTCTTCCACATTGGTAGATCTAGTATCGATGGTGGTTGGCCATTAGCTTTCTCTAGATTGCTTTTTCACGAGTTGACCCTAAGATAATCAGTCTCAGGAATGGAAGTGCACAGATCTTTACCTGTTTATCAGTTTCTATGGTGGAGGTTTTACTATCGCTCGCTCATATCCACTTCTGCCTCTGTATAGATGGCTTCATCTGAAAGGTTTAGCATTCCATTATCACTTCATGAGCAAGGCTATGGTCAATCAGACTGTTCATGGGATGTCTTAATCCTGTGTATGGGTACTGTCTGGCTTCCCACAAAGCTGTGTTTCTACAGATTATACATAGCCCAGGACATTCTTTAGTCAACTGTCTTAGTAATAGGCATGTTGTACCTCTCTCTACAGAGATTGAACCGAGTGCGCTGCTGGTCAGTAGTAATGGACATGAAACCTTAACACAGCAGCCAATGAAACTGCCTACGAAGCTAACAGGAGCTGCCCATGGACAAGGTAAACCCTCTCTTGCAGCTACCTTCGGTTAATAGTGCTGCTTTTCTGTCTATCTGGTATGCCCGGTATCCTGTGGAAGGTGGTGGGCTAAGATTCAGTTGGGTAATACTGTACAGGGCGCCAAGCTATACAAACGTTGCCAAAGTTCTTAGAGGCCAAAACCTTTGTAATTACCATGGACTTCTTGGAACTGCCTGGTGACGAGAAATCCTAGGTGTGACCCCGGCCGTGCCTAGGGTAGCCACCTGAAAATGCCAAGGGCAGGGCAGGCTGCCAAAGGAGAGCAGGTTCTCCCAACACTGGTGGATGACACTGAAGTCAGACTTCCCAACCAGCCACAAACAATGCTTCTGATTCCCCACATTGGTTATCAAGAAGCCAAAACAAAAATATACACAGCCCACTTTACTGCATTTCAGTCTCTGGCTCCCAATCAGCCACTAGGCCCAGTAAAGAGACCAGTTATTTAAAACTCTTTGCTCTTTACCCAAAAAGGTTCTTCTGACCCCAAAGGGTCAGCCACAGTACCAGATCAATAGAAGTTCAGATCTTACCCAAAACACCACGCTGCCAGCCAATTCTTTAGTAACTAAAACTAAAGGTTCATTATAAAAGGAAAGAAATTATAAGAGAAGTGTTAAATGATTAAAGCAATCGGACACATACAAATTGATTTGAAAGTCCATATATATCAGGTTTCTAATAGAATTGTGGAGTTTGCAGGCTTGTATTGTCCCTCTGGAGTACATCCAGCACCTGGATGGGTCTCAGTCCTTTGTTTCACAGCTTCAGTTGTAGATGAGTTGATCCAGAGGTAGGTGAAGATTGAATGACTGAAGACAAAATGGATGTGGTGCAGCTGCCTTTTATGTCCCTTGGCCTTTGCCATGCTGCTTGAGGAAATTTCCACAAATAAGATGGAGTCCATGGTCACATGAGTAAGTCTTGGTGACTCATCAGGTGTATGCCCTGGCTTCTCTCCCTTGGCCCATTGTACCTCTGAAATTCCTTAATGGGCATTAAGCAGGCTAGTGCTGCAGCCACCCTGTCTGGGGTGTCACCCAGAAACACAGAACAAGTTGAAATACAGATACATCCAACATATCCATAACTTCCAATACCCATATAACACATGAATATAAACATCTTACTTATCACATTATAGCCTTTCTAACGGTATCTGACACGGCATATCTCATATGAATTATTATGATTTTGACATAGTGATGTTAAATAATATCACAAATGGCTCCCCTAATCCAGCCAGCATCACAATAGGGTGAGATACAAATAATCCTCTTTTAACCCTCATCCTAGTACAGACAAGCTAAGGGAATCTATATTTGTACAAGTCTAAGCTGGGGGCAACAAACACGACTCATTTGTTTGTTTTTTGAATTCCATCAGCCACAAGCTATTTTCCTCAGTGGCCTTTTTCTTGTGGCCCTCTCTCCTCCCCTCTCTTCCTCCTCCTCCCCCCTCCCCCCCCCCCCACAAAAAACAAACAAACAACAAAACCCTTCTTGCTGTTTGTAGGGTGTGGCAATGTAAGGAAAACTATTTTTACCCACTTGATAACAGCCACCATCTTGTGCCCTTCCCAGCCCCATGCTACTAGCATAACTGCCAGTCAGAAAACAATTTCCTTTTAATCTGATCTGAAAAGTAAGTGATACCACTGGGACTAACACTTGGCACTCCTGAGTCAGCAAGAATTTCAGAGAGGCCCGTTGTAGTTTAAAATATTTTGGCTCCAAATACAGTCCCATTTATACATGATGCAAAATGCCCTTTTAGCACCGTCTGCTTTCAGAATGTTGTATTGAATAAACCTTGGACCGCTTTCTTTGGGGGTCAGGGGAGTGCTTTAAAACGCCACCTGTCAGGACTCTGTACTTGGAGAAGGAGACCATGGGGAATGTTTTGCTATATTTTTGTAGGGGATGGAGTGGATGAGAGCAGACACAAGAACATTGGTCTCTTACCAACCTGTCCAGCCCTGGGCAACAGGCTCAGTGAGTTATTGAATGTTCTTTGGGAAAACAAATATCCCTTTCCCTGTTTAGAAAGCACACAGATAAGGGCACAAGAAAAAAAGCTGTGTTGGCTTGTGCTTCATGCACAGAGAGGAGAAATCAAATTCAGCATTTCCCAAATGGAAAAAGACCAAATTAAATGAAGTCAGTGCTGATGTTGCTATGCTGATGTTGCTATGTTGGTAACTGATGCTCTCTGTATGGAAGAGGTACAGCACGGTCAGCAACTGTGAGAGCATCCCCAGCCACCACCACTGTCCTGGAGCCACCATTCTGTAGGGATATTTCAGTCTCTATGGCCATTCAAATCCCTGACCTTTGCTGAAACTATCACTGAATGGGTACCAGTTAGCACTTTTAGAAGAACATATGTGCCCTTATCTGTGTGCTTTCTAAACAGGGAAAGGGTTATTTGTTTCCCCAAAGAACATTCAATAACTCACTGAGCCTGTTGCCCAAGGCTGGACAGGTTGGTAAGAGACCAGTGTCAGATAAAGAATGAATCACACTGGAAAATTGTCAGATCAATTAATATGTGAATACTTAAGCTGGATAGCTTTAAATTTCTCCCCGTTGTATGCCCAGTTCACCCGGGCAGCTGTCTTCGGTCATTGGCTGTTAGCAAATCCAGACTCTCTTGGTCTCCTTTCTTAAAGGTCTGGAAGGCTAGGCGCACAGTCACTTTTGGGATATTGCCCATCTTCCTTCCGGTAGCTGGATTTCTGGAGCTTCCTGCAAAGCCTCGTGCTTGCCTTTCAGCACTGAACAAATTTGAAAACTCGTCCTTTTGTCTGTATCCGAGTATTTCACGTACCTCATTCCAGGCACTAGAGACCTGGGGAATGATTAAATGATGAACTATAAAATATCTTTAATTAGGGAGAAGCAAAGATTTTTTTGGCCCTCTGTTACACCTATGCATTTCCACTGGCTTCAGAGGACTGCACAAATGTAAGGCAAGTTCTTGCTCTGTCAGAGAAGAAAGTTACTAGAGAAACATTCAGTGCCCTGGGTCTCAACGTTCCAGTGATGCCTAGAAGACTGAAGCAGTAACGTGAAGTACTAGCAAGCTGTTTCCCATTGGCCATATTGTCCTCTTCAGATGTCTGATCTAAAACATAACTAATGGGATTTATAGAGCGATAAAAGCTTTTCTCAGTGCTTCTGTGACCAGCATGTGTTCTTCTGTGCAGAATGTCCATCGGAAGTGGACTTAAAAGAGCCCAGAGGTTTCTTCTCATCCCCTTGCTCATCAGGCTACGTGGGAAGCTTGACGTGCTCTTGGGTGCTCAGAATGTCCCCTAGAGGCATGGCAAAGCTCACAGTAAAGCATCTGTCAATACCAGCATCCCCGAACTGCAAAGTGGCGCTCCTAGGGATATATGAAGAGAGCCAAAGAGGAAGAAAAGTAGTAGGTAATCAATCCTCTAACTGAAACTTTTCAGCACTCTTGAGTTCTCATCTGTGCAATGATCTCTTTCCAAAGCTGGCTGCTGTCCAGAGAGTGATTGGGCCATACTGTAGGCTGAATTCACTTTAAGCTAAATTTTAAGGCCAGGTTCTCTACTGGCTGTATGCTTGGCTTAGTTCCACTGAAGTCAGTGCATCAGTTTAAACCAGCAGAGAGTCAGGCCCTTAATCTAGCTGTATATATGGCAAGGGAGCGTGTGTGGAAATCATGGTGTAGTATTTGCCGGGTTACTATAGATTAGACTTTACGGCCTAAATCCCTGTTTCTCAACTTTTTTAGGGGATGTTTTTCTTATCTGAAGTAAAAATATTTTACAATCCCCCTTACATTTCTTACAAAAGTGAAACAACTGTATCAATGGTGGTAATAGGGTTATATAATTAGGGCTTCTGATTTTAGTTTGTAACTGATCAATCACCCTTGATTTAAAAACAAAAAAAAAAAATCCCCACTGATTTCATTATTCAATAAACATGGGAAATGGCTACTTGTATCTAAGGGTTTGTCTATATGGAGTAGCAGTGCAGACTATAGGGGTTTGATGTGTGTTAATTATCCATGTAGACCCGCTGGTGTACACTAAAGGTTTCCTAGTGCACTGTAACGTAGTGCTGTTTGAGACAGTATTATGTTAAAATGCACAAGGGAACGTTGCAGAGACCAGTTGTTACCATGAATACTAGTGTAATGAGTAAGATGTCTACACTACAGATTACTTCGGTATAATTTTACGTTGGTCAGGTATGTGAGTAATCCACACCCCTGGGCAATATAAATTACCCACCTGGGCACTGGTGTGGACAGCACTACGTAGGTGGGAAACTTCTCCCGCTGACCTAGCTACCACTTCTCGTGGAGGCAGCAGTTATTAATCTGACAGGAGACCTCTCTTCCATTGGCTTAGAGTGTCTTCTCCGGAAGTGCTACAGTGGCGCGCTGCATCAGTGCAGCTACACTGCTGTAGTGCAGACATAGTACATTATATGCATTAGGCTGTTACCTTTTTTGACCCAAGCAACTAGCCAAAAATCTGAGGTCTAAAAGGCTGTTCCAGTTAGAAGTAGAAATTGATTGAGTCTGGTCTCTATATGTGTGGGGGGTAGAGGGAAGGAGGTGGGTCGTTTTTTGTACAAAGTCCTGTGCCTCTGAATACAGAGGGACTCCAAATAGTAGGGAACAGCAAAGCACCAAGAGCACTCTTTTTTTAGCCTGCACCCTGATGCAAAAACATCCCCAGGTTTTTTCCAGGGTCAGCCACTGTGCTTTCAGCTGGTCCTTCAGGTGGTCTTCCCCTCTGTGTGTTGTCTTGTGATCTTCCTTCCCCCACTTAACCAAAACAAAACTCGGCTAAAAATCCCTAGATGGGTTCTCACGCACCTTCTTGTCTTAATCTTGTTAATAGCTGGGTGAGTTCATGATTTCAATGGGATTTTAATTGAACCCATAACAAGGTTTCACCCAGCTCATAACACATTACTCATTACATTATATAAAGAGAGATCCCTAAGAAACCTATTTTTGGCATCTACATAACTCAAAATACTCTCTCTCCTCCCCCATTAATAGAGCCCCAAAAGCAGAAGACAGAAACATATTGAAGTGCTTGTTTTGAGAGAGTGACAAGTGTAAGGAGGTGTGGGGATGGGAGAGGCAAACTTTCTTTACTTTAGATTTTAACAGTTTTCAGTGCCTTATGATCCCACAATTCTCTTGCAACCCTCTGGACCCCCTGGGGGAGAGCAACTGATCTACATAAACAAATGAGCTAATATTGTGCCTATACTTAAAATCTACAGAAAGTATAGAGTAGGGCTGGAGAGGGAGGGTCAAAAAGAAAGCAAAGGTGCCAGCTTCAACACCGTCTTACTGATTTTGGTGCAAAGATTTAGAAACAGATTCATAGACTTAAATGCCAGAAGGGACCATCATGATCATCCTGCGCGTTGCAGGCCACAGAACCCCCCACCCCACTGCTATAGCTCAGGGACACAACATTCCATGCATCCGTAAATAAAACCGAACTGGAGCTGCTATGTGGGATGGGAAAATCAGGGTAAGAACCTTGGAACTCCCTGTGTGGAGATGGGTGGGTGAATGGCTTTTTTTTTCTCTATTTAAAAGCTCTGTGCTGGTGGTGGTGGGTGGGGGTGAGGGGTCAGGAAGAAGCCCGTGACTAGCAAGCAGTGTGCTCCCATTGCTGTTTGAATGCCAGCTCCATCCCCAAGGAGCCGCTTTAGTTCTCTCCTGCCCATGCCGTATGTGCTATGAGTAGGACAGGAAGTGGAGTGCTAATTGTAAGTGTTTCAGGAGAGGGCTTGGTGTTCAAGCAGCAGGCTGAAGCTGGGGGAAATCAAAGCCTTTCTAATTGGTTAAAACAAAACAATGCCCCCACACAGACTGACCGACAACTTCTGTTCCTGAGGAAAAGGAGGGGCTAAAAGCCCCAAGGAGGAAATAGTGGTAGTTACCAGTTGATGTAATTAATCATAACAGAACAAGGAGTGCAGGGAAATTGACCTGAGATCGGGGAATTTTCTATTGTCCTTGAAACCTGCAGTTCCCTTGGCAGTCAGCATTGACCATTCACGTTCATTGTAAACAATGCTCCACTGCTGATATGCCTGAAATAAAAGCTATTTTCAGACTTCTCTCCAGCTTCTTGCATTGAGCAGACAGAGCTGAGACATTCCTCTAGCCCCATGTGCATTTATGCTGGAAAGCTGGAGACAAGGGAAATCAAACAATTGGGAATGAGAGGATCCAAACAGGATGGAGTGCAAAGGGGGTTCTGAAAACAGTTTCAGATTCAGAGGCCCACATAATGGGTGTCCCTCAGTAGAAGCCCACATTTTAATCCAAACTAGCCCTCTGGATGGCAAGTGAACAGTTCATCTGCTGTCAACAATCTGTGGGATGTAGGGTGACCGTTCTGTTTACCACCTTGTTCTTAAGTTATTGCATAATAATGGAGTTCTACTCTATACGTAAGCTTGGAAGGATTCGGTTATCAGTAAATATTTTTTATTGTGTTTTTTACTGAGTATACACAAACTGACAAAGCATTTCCACCAATTTACAGATAGGCAAAGTAAGAGAAATGGCACTTGAGAGCTTTAGTTTGAGTTAAGGATATTTACTTTGAATGTTTTGATGAGATGTTGACAATTTTTTGTTTTAATGGTGTTAATAGAGCTTTAACTCTATGAATTTCAAAATCTGTCAGTAATCTGACCTCTCTAATTTCCTGCAACTGTGAATTTTAATTGATAAAAAAATAAAAAAGCTTTAAAAAACCATATCAAATTATTTTTGAAAATCCATATAGTCAGCAGAACTTGTTTTTATAGATTTTTTTTTTCATAAAGACCTTGAAGAATACAAACAGATAAATGACTTACATCTTGCATATATTTCCAAATACTGCATATATTAGGCTTTATTTCTTCTTCCCCTTAGTCTGTCAACTTCCCCAGAAACAGCTGTGTGTGAATTTTGTAACTAGCGTATGCAGCTGAAAGTTGCACTTACAGGATTTTTCTCCAGAGAGCAGTTTATAATATTTCTCCTTTTGCTTGGGTTGTTTCTCTCCTAGCTGAACTATGTGGTGTCCTGCAGTCCCCTATGACCTTCCTGAGTCCTGGCCCTGTGGTGAAAGTGGTATTCCATTCTCTTACCCTTGGTGTCTTTGGCATGGAGTACATGGTGTTCAGAGTCCAAGGTATGGTAAGGTGACACACCCACCACTGAAGAAAGTGAAATGGCTGGTAGAGAATGAGCTGAATCATTTGACCTCAAATTCCTACTCAACTATAAATATTCAGGAATCTGCTTGCTTCCAGAAGGCAGTGGGATAGATATAGAATAGGGGACTCTCTTCTGGAGAAACCAACCGAGTTCTTATTGAGCACCAAAATAGAGTTCTCATTTTACTGAGTCAGGCTACATGGCACATTAGAAAAACACAACACAAAGAAAGCTGGAATGACACAAAAATGGGCTTTGATATTTCTTTTTACAGAGAACTTAAACAACAAGCAGAAATGTCTTGGGTAATGGAAAATAATCACTATTGGTATCAAATTAGTTTATCGTCCAACTGTTTTTCTGGAGTAATTTTTAATTTTAAAATGAGCCATTTTAATTTTCAGCTTTCTCTAGATGGACTTTAACCTATGGTCAGAACACCTATAGAAACTTCTAGAAGCACCCATATGGTATTGTCTTTGCCATTGGTGGGAGTCTATTTAAAAGACCATAGCAAAGTGAATCTCAAATTTTACATCCAATCTCTTTCTAGGGCCAAAGATTGGAAAGGCAGTGAAAAACCCAAAGGATGTGAACCAAGAATTGTCACGCTGCAGAGATATCATCCGCACAGACCAGGAAGGGTTGATCCAGTCACCAGGGTATCCCCATGGCTATCCTAACACCACCAGGTGAGAGTGTGAGCTTCTCTTTAATCCCATTTCTTGGACCTCTTAAACGAGGTTCTGCAAAACTCTGGATACTCTGGGATGAAATAATGACGTTTCCACATTGGACTTCTGTTTTTCAAAAAGTGTGTAATGAAACAGAATAGGTTCCACAGAAGGCAATTGTGGAACCTGTCAGCTTCTCACATGGAGGCATGGTGATCATGTTGCTGTACCTTTTCTAACCATTAATGGCCATATTCTGGTGAAATCGTTCATCGTGTTGTCAGATGGAGTGCTGAAAGGGACTTTCTCTCCTCACCCCCCAGCCCCAGCATAGGATAACTCAGTTAGGGCACTCTTGATCTGTTTTTCCTCCTTTTATTCACAAACCTTTTTGTAAGGCTCCTTGAGTTCCTAGCACTTTCTTCTCCCAGCTTTTCCAGCTGAGAGAGTGGGGGTAGGGATGGCTGCTCAGTGAAGTGCTAGTTAGGCAGCAAGGAAGCCTCAGTGGCATTGGTCCATCTTGTTTCTTAACCAGTGTCCTTATTTTATGTATGTTCTCTTCCATAAATTGGCTGAGAGTTCATTTTAGAAATTATGAATCGTATACCAGAAATGGATTCAAACCAACATACCACCCTGGATTAGAATCTCCACTTTGGTGCCTGGGATTCACTTTGTTGTTTAAAACAGGCTCTAAAATTCTTTTCCTTTCCTCCATCCTGATTCTAGTAACAATCCCTTGGAAATGTGAACCCATTGTAGGGTGCACGTGACTGGGTGCTAATGAGTGTTCTGAATTTATTTTTCTTTGCTCTTGCCCTGCAGCTGCCATTGGCGAATTGTGGCCCCATTAAAATCCATCGTTCGTCTTGATTTCCTGGCTTTCTGGACTGAGAAGACTCTGTCTGATTGCCACGGGCAACTGATGGTGTATGAAGGATTTGGGCCAAGCAAGGAGTTGATAGGTGCAAGATTTGTTTGTGGGAGTGGAACAGGAAGAGGGAAAAATTTCAGTTTTCTTAGCATTGGGCAATTTGCCACTTGAAAAGAGGAATTCCAATTTTGTTTCTATTTTTACTGACTTTATGGGAGGGTCTACTGACTAGTTCATCATTTCCCTTTCTAGGAAACCCCCTTTCTATAGTTCTATTGTAGTGGAATGCATATTAGTGAAACCACCAATTTCATCTCTATTCCTGGATAAATTTGCTTTAGAGGCAGGTGTCAGTCACTAAATTGTTGGCCATTCAATCCACATTAGCATGTGGAGTGCTTCCTATGATGCTTCTCTCAACACTGCTATGCACAACAGGAAGCAAGTGACAATTGAACTGGAAATAAATTACAGCAGATACGATTATGGGACCCTTAAAATCTTCTCAAACAGTTCTGGCCTACAGGGTATTGAAGTGGTTCATTCTCCAATGAATGTGATGCCCTGTGATCTCCATTGGTCTCCACATAACATGTCTTGTATGAAAACCGTGAAACAACAAAATAACTTCCAAAGATACTGTTTCCTCCCTTCAGTATAACCCTGACAGTCCAAACAGTTAAATGGAAGGGTAACTAAAATCTCATTAGTGCCATAGAGCATCTGAACTGTGTGTGAGATTATAGGGTTGATTAATTTTCAGCCATCAGAGAAGTCTGTCTGAAGACATTATCTTTCCCAACTCAACCGCCACACCCTAGTGCCTTTCATGGTTACAGTAAATATGTTTTTACCTTTTGTGTGTGTGTTTGTTTTTTAGTCAATGTGCACTTTCTCTGTTGTGAGAGGGCACTCTTGGTTATAAGAGGAGTGTACAATAATAACCTTTTGGAATTCTGCTGTGTCTTAGTACTGGTCTATGCTATAAACTTGTCTGTATAACTGCGTCACTTGGGTGTGGAAAATCCACACCCCTGAGTGATGTAGTTGTACCAACCTAACCCCTAGAGTAGATAGCGCTATGGTGATGGGAGGGCTCCTCCCATTGACCTAGCTACTGCCTCTCAGGGAGGTGGAGCGCCCATGTTGATGGGAGATGCTCTCCCATTGGCATAGTGCTTAGTGAAGACACTATCTATCTCTGCATAACTGCACCAGTGCAGCTCCAGCTCTGAAAGTGTAGACAAACCCTTAGTCTGTTAATCAAAGTCGAATGAACTCAAGTGGCTCAACAGACTGAGGTTTCATTTCTCACTGATACATGAGGGATTTATACAGGTATAGTTCATGGCTTCATTTTTTTGAGGTGCTATATAACAGGTTTTGGTAAAATTGCATTGTGTCTCTCATGGTTACCTGCTCGACTCCTACTATCTGGCAGGTAACTTCTGTGGTGAAATTTCACTCCATCCTTTAAAGTCTGATGGTCCAGTGGTGACGCTGACCTTCACTTCCAGTGCTGAAGTGGCTACAAAAGGATTTGTTCTGACCTACTCTTTCCATGATATACAACTTGGTAAGTTGGTTACAGTTTTGATTTTGAGTGGGGGCAGAGTATAAAGGAAGGTGATGTAAGAGAAAGATACATAGCAGGAGAGTCTCATGACCATTTATTAAAAGCAAACAAAAACCTAAAGAAGACACTTGAAGATGTAAAGTGATACAATAAAAATATAGGCTCCCTAAACATATCTATCCCAGAGAAGATGACTGAGAGTCAGAAATCTGGCTCCAACCCAGTCTCTAGCTATTAACTAGGTATTCAAGCAAGGCATCAAACTGCTGCATCTTTTCCCCTCTGTGAAAATAAGGTCACTAATTAACAACCTAATGTATCTTCAAGTGACCCAATCCCCACACATTATGCTCTGCTCAAACGACTAACCTCTACCACCAAACCTCCTTATTGACTAATTTCATTCTTTTTCCCTTGTGCATTGAACTCCCTTCCTGAACTAGTATGTAAATTCAAAGCTTTTCTCCTTCAAACATCCCCCTCCCCCCAAGACCTACTTCTGCTGTACTTACAAGAAACCAGTTAACTAATACAGCAGTTAAGGTTAATTTTTAAAAATGATAAAAAATAAAAACATTTGGTTGGCTTGTTCACCCTTTACACCACCCATCACCTTTCTCTTGTATCCCCAGACTGGAAGCTCTTTGGGGCAGGGACTGTAATCTTTGTGAAGATAACACCTCCCACTCTGGGGGTGCTGCTGACACACTAGAAAGTAACTTTTGATACCCTTGGATCAAAGGCATCGTAGATGTGAAAGACATCTTCTGTTTTTTCACAAAAGCAAATCACTTTGTGTCCATATCAACTTAATCCATCAATTCTCCTCTCCCCCTCTCCCCCAAGTTATGTCACGTAACAAAATGCTCCGCTTTTTTGTAACAGGTATAGCAAATATAAATATTTTATACTCTCCATTCTGGTAAATGAGTTTATCCTTGTAAATGATAACTTTATCACATCTACATAATGTCTCTTTTTTTAATATTACATATGTGGCGATCATACAGATCTTACTGTAAATATAGGGAAAGCTACCTGTCCCAGTGTCGGCGTATGGTTCTTCGCTCCTAATCATTCAAGAGTTTGTACCCACCTGAGGCTTTCAGAGTCTCTAGTTTATTTGTAGGTGAGTTTAACCGTTCACAATAAGCATGGCAACTCTTTTCCATTTTAGATTCTGCATTAGGAAAATTGAAAGCTGCTGACAAAGGTAAGATCAGTTTTAGTTCTCTATGATGGCTGTGCGGGAAGGGGAAAAGCAAACTGTCACACCATAAATAGCTTTTCTGTCTTCTGCATTTTGGTTGGGGGAGGGGCTCTGCCATGGTGAACTTTTAAACCAGAATGTAGCCAATAATATAACCAGTTTAGTGCCTTAATGGTTGCCCTTCATTCGGTCTGGGTGCTGCTTCTATGGTTCTGTTCCTTTAATATCAGCCGCCTGCTGCTTTGTTTCTGTTCCTGCATTTGTGAGCTGCCACAATGGACCAGATAAGTGAATTGGCAGCTGAAACATAAAGGAACTCTTAGCCTCAACTCCTTCAGATTTTGAGGGGTGGGAAATGAAACCTATCTGTTTTTTCCCCCCCATGTGCTAGCATCCTAGAGTTCTAGCTAAATTGGCCAGGCTGTCATTTCATTTGTAACATATCTGGACGAAAACACACTTTTTTTAAAGCTTGAAAACGTGAAGCCTAGTGCAACATCCAGTTTTTCCAGACCCTTCCCCATGCCATTCCCAATAGTTGCAGTTCTCTCCCCGTCACTGCCTTTCCAAATGTGGACTATCAGACCCATGCTGCACCTTAATCTAAATGTGTGTGATGCCAAATTACTAATGGTGCAGAAACTGAAAGTGATGTACTTTCACAAACGAAATGTAGAAGCAAAGGGACTCTGGACTCTGCAGTAATTAAAGAATAAAATTTATTTTAAAAATAAGTAAATTCCAGCTGTGTCACCTGCTCTACTAAATAAAATACCAATGGATGTATGAATCCAATCTAATTAGAAATGTTACTCTTTTGCTAAATTGTACTGTAGTTGGCTCTCAGATAGCTTGGCCTTTTGGATCTTCCCAGTGGTCAACACGCTTCTCAATCTGTGGCCGCCTTTTCCTTTTCCTCCTCCTAGAATAGCTCTTCTATGTTAAAAGCACCTACTGAGGACACTATGCCGAGTAGTGTGGAGAACTACCTTTGCTGTGCAGATAGATCTTAGTGTCAAAAGGAGGTTTGCTCAAGCAGAAGCCAATAGAATTTAAGTTCCACTCTTAAGTCTGCTTCGCTTTTGTTTAGAAAATCATGGGGGATCAGGATTTTTCCAGAGCTGGGTGGAGGGGGGGAAATTGGATGGAACAGTTTTACTCCACACCCCACACTCCCAAAAAAGCAGATTCAGGTTGACTGAGACCTCTTGCATCTTGTGTAGAATTAAGTGAATTGCTTTAGCGGGGGGAAAAAAATTAACAAAATGCTTTGGGGTTTTTTTTCTTGACTATTTAAAATGACTTCATTTTGAATTTTAGCTCAATTTTATTTTTGAAATGCTAAACTCAAATTTAAAACATTTCCTTTCGGGTCTAACAATGCTTCCTTTAATGCAAAAGAAGAACCCACTCCCCACCCTCCCCCAGTTCTGCCAATAAAAAAAAAATCAGTTATTTGTACAGATCTAGCTTTTTTAGACTGTTTTTAATGGATGTTAGGGAAGAGATTCCTGTCAGGGCAAAATCTCAACTACTGAAACTCTCGTTCTTTTCTTTAAGGGTGTCCAGTCTTGGATCTAATTCCAGTTGGATCAGCTGAGATAACATCTCCCAATTACCCCAATACTTATCCCAACATGCTGAACTGCACCTGGACGGTTTATTCCACTTCAGGAAATAGGTTGAAAGCTGTGATCAAAGACTTTGTAACAGAGAATGCAAGAGACTGCTTATGGGACTCTTTGAGCATCTATGATGGACCAAATCCCCAATCAAGGCTGATGGGTAGGTTGATCTTTATCTCTCCTGCACTGTCTCCTCATACAGAAAGGGAAGTTGGCCAGCATACGATGTGTGGACCATCTGTCTGTCTATGTGGGAAACTTAAAAAAGGTGAGGGAGAGGGAAACCCTGAATTACTGGAGGTTTTCCAAAGTAATGAGACTGCTTCTGGCATAGTTCTACAGTGGGGATTAGGGTGGACTCTGGAGACTTCTGTCTAGAAATACTTGTGGGTGTAACCATAAGAGGGAGCCACTGTCTCATACTTTCTCTCTCTCTCTTTCCACCGCTCCTTTTCTCAATCTTGTGCCTCTTGTCACCTGATGCCCTATTCTATACACGCATCTGATCTAATGTGTAGTTCATGGACTGATAAGTTTTGAATAGTGACGGTAGTCTTATTGTTTCTGTATAAACAGAGTCAGATTGTTTAGAAATGTAAGAGTCTGTTCTTGAATATGGCTTTTTTTCTTCTTCTGGGTCTTTGACAGAGGACCCCTAAAGGCTGAAGCTGTTAGCTTGATGATTAAGGAAATACTGAGTATTATTACACACAACCCACTCAGACATATGGGGGACTTTGTCAAAGGTTTTCCTCAGATGATTTACAAATGAATGGACTAGGAAAACTGCCCAGAACACCTCACAACTGAATATTTTTGGGAGAAGAAAAATATTTTCACCGTCTTCAGGAAGGATCTTAAAATACTGCTGTATATAAAGTATTATCCCACAAACTGTAGCAATAGACTTAACCGGGAGCTCACAGTCACCAGGCAGGTCATTTAAGATCCTAGCAGCTGGCAAAAGAGCTATAACTAGACTCCTGCCCCAGGAGTCTTCATTGTTCATTAAAATGGTTTGATGGGTTTTATTTTCAAAAGCGTGGCTGCCCTAGAAATAAGTTGAGCACAATTTGACAGGCCAATCTCCTTTGTCACTGTGTAAGTGCTCACTTCTTTGTAATTTGCAGCTAGTTTATGTGGCCAAAAGAAGGCTCTGAGCCTGTTATCAAGCAGCAGCTACCTGACTCTGCGTTTCAGGACTGATAGGTCCGTGGGGAACAGAGGCTTTAAAATTCTGTTTGAAGAGGTGAATCGATGGCCAGCACAGAAGAGCAGGAGTGGAATAGAACTCGAAAGTAAATGTAAGTAATGCTATATAGGTCTTTCACCCATCCAGTCCAAATAGCCGCCTTGTGTCTAAATAGCAGTAGAGGTCTCAAGCAGGGGAAATTAGAAGTGCATCTCAGCAGACCTGTATGCATATCTCCTGAAGGAATGCATTCGAGGATGACTTGATGGACATTGTGGATTTGGTTGTTAATTGCACCACTCCGTTTTGTTGCTGGGTGTGGATTTTCATGCCTGTGCATAATTCCAGTCATGGGTGGGTCAAATAGCAATATTCTTATGAATTAATGGACAAGGGCAGAACACTGGATCCTAGCTTAGCAGTGGGAGAATGTGGCTAATATGACAAGCTAGACTGTTTTAGGTTGCTGACCTTCACACAAAGGCTTAACTGAAAGAATCATTATCTAGATGCTGTCTGCACCCACAGGAAACCAATAAACTCTTCCGTGTCTGCTTATTTCTCTGAGAGCCCATCCAACAGTTTTTACTAAAGGGTTGGGTCCTCTCTGATGCCTCTGGAAGCAGGCCAGAGGTGATTTTCACAAGGCTGTGGTTCCCAAAGGCCGGTTCCCTGTGCAGTGTTCCAAGATATCTTCCAGAGAGACCCAAAAAAGGCTCTGAGGCACCTTGTTCGTTACTGTACTTGATAACTTCCTGCACTAAGCTAGTTCTGCCAGTGAAAACAACTTTATGGAAAAGGAATTTTTCAATTGACTCTTTCCCTTCAATTTCTCACAGGTCCACCCACTAAGCTAATGGCTTCCGAGGAATGTAAATATTCATTTAAAATTTCAGCTATCTCTTCCCCTTCCTGCAGTAAACACGTGGTGGGAAATTAATGGTGTGGCAAGCAAATGATTCACACAGTTTTTCAGGCTATGACCTCTTATTTCCACCAGATGTACTTGGGGATCTTGGTATTCCTTCTGTTTGAGAACATGTCTGGTATTTCACTGCCTGGATTTTTATGCACATTAGCTTTGTCAAGCTATGACCAATAAAATATGGCTAACAAAATGAAACTAATTCCAGACACATGTGGCGTTCCAGTGGTGGATCCATTTCCAGTGGACAAGTCTGAGATGAATGCAAAAGCAGTCAGAGAAGAGCCAGGCAAGCCACGGGTGGTTGGTGGCAGCCCAGCACCTCAAATGTCCTGGCCCTGGCTGGTCAGTCTACAGTATGAGAATGAGCACTTCTGTGGAGGCTCTCTGATTGCTGAGAAGTGGGTCCTAACAGCTGGACACTGTAACTTCAGGTGGGCAGACTTTAACACTTAACACAATAGCACAGTGGAATGTGCTAGCCTGCAGACCTTAGCAGCCTCTAAATTATGTTGCTCCGTGACAAGCAAAACAACTTCACCACTTCTTGCTTCACAACTGTCCCAAAAGTGTATATTTATCTCCTCTTCCTCCTCCCTGCTGCTACAGCCCTTCTGAAAAGCCCCAGACACATTCCACTCCTCCTCAAAACGTACAATTGCCAGGGATCTTACATCAGGGCACTTGGTGGATATGGATGTTTAATTCATCTTGGGTACTGGGTGACCAGTGTAATCACACCCACTATCTGTGGAAAATATCTTCCTAAAATAACTTCTACTGACACTTATAGGTCCACACACAGGTTTGCTTCTACACACAGTAGAACCTCAGAGTTATGAATACCTCAGGAATGGCTGTTGTTCGTAATGCTGAAATGTTCATAATTCTGAACAAAACAGTTTCAAAAGCTTACAACTGAACATTTACAGTTTTGAAACTTTACTATGCAGAAGAAAAATGCTGCTTTCCCTCTTTATAGTAGTTTGTTTAACACAATACTGTACTGTTTTATGTTTGTGTTTGTGTTTGTGTTTGTGTTTGTGTTTGTGTTTGTGTTTGTGTTTGTGTTTGTGTTTGTGTTTGTGTTTGTGTTTTGTGTGTGTTTTTTGTGTGTGTGTTGTGGGGTTTTTTTGGTCTCTGCTGCTGCCAGAATGTGGTGTTTGGTTCCAAATGAGGTGTTTGGGTGACCGGTCAGTTTGTAACTCTGGGGTTCATAACTCTGAGGTTCTACTGTACCAATAGTATGGCTTACTTTACCAATGGCTAGCCTAGTGCGGTGCCTCTACCAGCCCAAGTCAGAGTACAAGTAGTGTTAATTATTAACTTGTAGTTATGCCTTAGTATCTTTTAACTATGCACTGTTGGTGAGATTATGGCAGTTGCACCAGAGTTTCATACAAAAGTGATGACTGAATTGTCTGCCGCTGCTTTGTAACAGAGAGACCTGCAGAATGATTCTTGAATTCTTGAATCCTGAATAGGTTTGGCACACTTGTATGGCCTGAATCTCTTAATGTCAAGGTAAACTTCAGCAAAACTAGAATCCTGTTCCTGCTATGATGATTAGTATCACTAAAAATGAGTTCTGTGAATATTTAAGTCACATGAGCAGTAGTGTAAACATTTTTGGAAACTGCAGGTTGAGCTGTCCATTTTAACATTATACTAACTTCTGATTGTTTTGGGTGGGATTTTCAAAAGAATCTGTGTGACTTAGTAGCATAAGGCCCACTGAAAACCAATCAGACTTGGGCTTTGAAGTCTCACAAGTGCTTTTCAGAATCTCATCATCTTAAGTAGAATTGTGCCAGTTTTGTATGTGGTGGTTTTGTTTTCTTAACTGACAATGTGTATTTTTTTCCTTGACCAGTGCTCAGACAGACAGGATAGTTCTGGGGAAAACTTATCTGTTGCCAAATATAAAAGGCAACAGTGCTGTCCAGGTGAAAGCTGTGCACACACACACTAACTTCAGTGGATTTCCTTCCAGCAATGATCTGACTCTCTTGGAACTGGAGAAACCTATCAAACTAGGTATTAGCTGGAGTCCAGTTTTTGTACTACAACTCTAACTGTGTTTAAGTCTGTAGTGCAGGATTAGCACTCTTCATTGAAAAGGTTCTGATCCAAGACATGATGTCTGATAAATATTTGTCATAATCTAACACAGTGGTGTCCCAATGGCTACTGAGGAGAACACAAATACCTGGATAAACTTTCTAGGGAGGCTGATCCAAAGCCCAGGGAATTCAGTGGAAAGATTCCTGTTGACTTCAAAGGGCTTTGCATCAGGTCCAGTCTGCAGTGACCTTAGGTAGCTGGTCCTATCTTTAGGATATCAGAGTACAAACAGGAGGACATAATCTCTCTGTTTTCCCCAACCCCATGTCTCCAATTGTTGTACCCATGGATGCTAAATTTAGAAGAACCAAGAGTACAAGGCCCCTACTTTTTCTCACTGCATAAAGATGTGTGTGTATAACTCTCTGGCATGGACAGGCTCATCTACCTCTTTGTTTGAAACAATATACTTTGCTTCAAACACAAAGTATTTTGTTCGACAGAACAAGTTAGCAGTGTCCAGAATTTAAAGGAACAGTGTTTCTTTATCATCCGCACCCTCTACCAAATATCATCTTAGCTGTGTACGTAGACAAAATATCCATCCATGGTTAAATTTAGATTAATTAATGAGTAGGCCTATTTAACATTTTTATTTTATTTTTGGAGCAATGGTACAGTTTGGTCAACATTTGTGGAATGGAAATGGTGCCCGCTAATACTGAACTTTGAGGGAGTGAACCCCAGACACCAGTGTATACCCTCTTTGTGTGCTGTTGCTAATGCAGACCAAGCACCTCTTTCCCTCAATCCATCCAACACTGTGCAATTAGGGGGACATCAGTAAAATGCTCCAATTGGTGAAGGTTTTTTGTGACTTGATTGCATGGCAGGATTAATTGTGCCTGACTTTAGGAGTGCGCACTTCCTTGAGTTCTGCAGGAAGCCTGACGGACACGAAGTCTCAAACTTGATTTCTCCATGTGTTTTGGATGTCTTCCTTCCTCCCTCCCACCCCTTCATGGGACAAAGTAAAGTGAATTCATACCTAGTCATCCTGTGGTATGGCCACTAGGAGGGCAGGGACTTAAATACTGTGAGAGAACCAGATTTCATGTAATTGTGACCCTTTAAAATGGTTTTCTCAGGCATTCAAACAGTCAGGGGGTGAGGGAGGATCTAAACAATACTAGAGTCCATGTGTTGCTCTGATTTGTTTCGTGGAGTACTGGGTTGTTTGGGTTTTGGGAGAAGTGGTGAGTAGGAGAAAGGGGGAGAAAAGGGGGTTATGAAAGCTGGAGATGGCTTAAATAAGAAAAGGGAAGCTATACCAGATATTGACATGATTATTCCCTTCTACCCAGGAGACTCTATATCAATAATATGCTTACCAGATCGAGATGAGGAGATAAACACTGATGCAAGATGCTTAACAGCAGGATGGGGAGCAACAGAATCAGGTAGTAAGTACATCTTTCTTTGTCTAATATGAAAGAAAACCAATGAAGTATAGAGCTTTGTGAGAGCTTAGTTGCTCGTTGCTGGCTGTACGTAGTTCACTTTTTGTTTCCAGTATTGTTCCAGATGTGTGACACATTTTCCAAACAGAAAGGAAGACACAATGCCTGTCCCAAAAAGCTCAGACTTCTATAAGATAAAACAAAAACATACGGTAGGGAAAGGGTAACAACCAACTTTAGTGTGCTGAGACAACTCTGATCTCCTTGATTCTTATCAATTGGTATGTTGGTTGTGTTAGATGATCTCCACTTGGGGGTGGAGGAGCTGGTTTTAGACCCCTAATTATTCTTGAATAATACAATAGGACCAGGAAATTTTGTTTAGGTTTTTTGGGTTTTTTACTGACTTTTTCCTGGCAAGCATTTATTAACACTCTCCCAGTGTCATATTGGCCCACTACATGAACGTGTAACTTCACTAAAGGAGAGTGGGGCTCTGTCCACCTTCAGCAGCTGGTCAGCATAGTGCTTGAACTTAGTCCAGGCTTTAGCTCAGTGAACCTCAGCCATGGTTTTCTCTCTGAGTTCGGGGTTCAAACCCTGCTGATGACACAGGTGCAGTGAATTACACCTGCCTGTGTGAGGTGGATTCTCATTTTCTGAAGATTAACATGGAAACTCATTCCATGCAATGTGTTGAAAGTGCACATGAAATGAGGCAAAGCTCTTAAAATTATATGCCAAGGGAAATCCTCTCTGCAATACTAATCCCTAAATTGTGTAGTGTTGAGAGAGGTGCCTTGAATGGCTGAAGAGGTTAAAAGATAACTGATGTGGTATACTTCTTAAATATGTAACCTTTTGTCGTCCTACCTCAAGTGCATGTCTCTATGCATTACTTTTATTTTTATCTAGAGGATGAATACTCCATCAGGCTGCAGCAGACAAATATACCTCTCCTCTCCAATGAGGCCTGCATGAGCTACTGGGGGCAGGATATTAAAAATACCAACATTTGTGGTGGAGCTGCCGGGGCGACTGCTTGCTCGGTATGTACCAGGGGAAGCGGGGAATAGGAATCTTTCTTTCAAGTCTATGACTGGTGTCAAAAATGGAGCTGTACGCAATGGGCTCTTAAGCACTGCAGTACTACCACTAATACATCACTAAAGTCAGAGTTTGAAACAGAACCCTTGTATCTCAGCTGATCTAAATATTTGTAAGCTGATTAAAGAACTCTTTTGACTCTTAAGTAACTTTTCCCCCCCTTCTTGCAGGGAGATTCTGGAGGGCCACTGATATGCGTGATAAATGGGCAGTACAGGCTGATTGGCGTTGTAAGCTGGGGTAGTGACAATTGCCATCCAGAGTCACCAACGATTTATACCAGAATTTCTGCCTACAGGGACTGGATTTCCTCAGTCACTAATGGAGAAGTGTGATTTGCTGAACTGAACTCTTAGTTATTCCTTTTTAAATGGGGAGGAACATATGAAATGTACATGGCAAAAACAAACAATAAATATGGCAGTATTTGTCACGTATCCTGATTCTTTCCACTTCTTAAAAGTGACTGTGCTAGAGCGCCGTCTCAGCTGTTTTCTTCTAATGGCAATTCGAACACTTTTGCAACTCTAGCATGAAAAATGTATCTCCCAATAGGTGTATGGACATGTAAGGAGAGAGGTGCATTCATGGGTAGGGTTGCTGTTAGTAGGGCCAAATTCTCTGCTGGTCTAAATTAGTGCAGCTCTATTGAAGTCAATAGAGCTGAATTAAGTTACCAACAAAATGTTTGTTTATAAATGTATATATGTTTAACTTGGCAATGCTCAGCCACTGTTCCCCTGACCACCCCAAGAACTCTGAGATCCACTATTCCCAAAAGAACAGTACAGGCCAGCTTGTTAGATTCAACTCAGGATCACCACTGTACTTAACACACTGCACTTAGTCTTTTCTCCCTCACTTTATGTATAAATAACAGTTTATTATCAAAGAACAGACATTGAAGCAATAGAGAATGAAAATATTGGAAAACAAGAGTTATGTATAAAACAAAATCCTAACCTGCTTTCTAGAGCCTAAACTTGACTAACAAGGCATTCCCTATCTCCTCCAGGATAGCTTACCTCAAGTCCTTTTTCCCAGCATTCTCAGCCAACCTGGTTGAAATCTCTTTTTTCATAAGACCAAGCCCTGCGGGTGGCTTGTCCTCACAGACTGAAGTTATACCTGGAGGTTCATCTGGACCCCAGCTATAGTTTCAAGAGTTCTCTTTAGGAGTCAGACAGTGGATAACTCCTACTGTTTCTGTGTTTCCTCCAGCCCCCCCAGTCTCTTGATTAGCATTTTGCTCAGACTGTAAATTGGCATCCATTGTGGACCATACACTGCAGCCAATTTATCCATGTAACCTGGGGGTCACCAATTTTATCTAGATAATTGAGAGGACAGGAGCCATTCAACAATGGGGGGGCCTCCCAAGCAGCTGGGGGCAGAGCTGGCCCTAAATCAAATGGCACTCCGGGTGAGGAGTGTCTTTGGCATTCCCCCCCAATTGTCAAACTTTTGAAGACCTTATTTATTACTGCATTTGTAGCTCATTTCACAACTTACACTTTTCCAGTCTTAAAACACAAGTACACTTTCACAATTCCACAATAAAACAAGGTTCACAATAGTGCAGTTGGGCTCTCACTTCACTTCAGTTGGGTCTTATATCTCCCTGAGTGACTGGTGATGCCCTGTCCCTTATATACTTGTGTGGGCATGGCTGACAAGGTTCTAGGAGGTTCACGGAAAATGTAATTCTCAAAGTCTGGAATGTTCCACGAGAGTCTACGAAGGTCCAGAACATTCTAGGAGGCTAGTGAAAAATGAATCCACATATGGAATACTTAGAATGGTTGAAGTAAAATATTTCATTTTTTCCTTTTGTTAGTATCAAAAATAGCACCCTGAGCCTGATGCACCATGAGCCCAGTGCCTGGGTCACGTGCACCTGAATCCAGCCCTGGCTGGGGGCAGCTCCTCTTCCTCCTCCCAGTCTTGGCCGGCGGGTCTCTGCTTTGCCCTGCTCATTCATTCCCATGACACTAGGGCTGCAGAGGGCTCCTAGGGCCGCTGCAGTGCTAGTGGCACCTGATGCCTGTGGGCCCAAGGTGCAGGAAAGGCTGCAGTCCTGGTGGGGCAGAGCAGAGACCTTGCCAGGGCTCTCTGCTTTGCCCCACGCCTTGCACCTGCAGGGGTCTCGTGTCACCAGCCCTGAAGCAGAGCAGGGAGCTCTCTGCAGCCCCGCTCTCACCCCTGGGACAGAGGGGATGCAGAGAGCTCCCAGTGCTTCCACAGGAGCTGTTCAGCAGCAGGGTGCCCTCCTCTGCCACGGGAGTCCTGCTTCTGTGGGGGAAATGGGGTCTCTGCTCCATAATCTGAGCCTCTGCATTATCCGAATCCCTTTAGTCTTTCCCACACCTTCCAGGAGTATGTGGATCACCTTTTGGTCACCAGCCTTAACTCTGATCTATAGAATGTAATTGTTAGGATAGATACATAACTTTTCATATTTTCTGTACATACATCTTGCAATGATTCTGATGACCAGTGTGACACAGGCTTTTATTAGAGACCTCACATGACATTCTTTGGCAAACTAGTATATAGATATCATCCGATCCAGGGCATTCCTATAACCATAACATATCTCTGTGCCCTCTGCCAACTGGCGTCAAGTGATCCTTGGGTCACAGTCTTCAGCAGTATAAATACTGTAGCATGCATCTCACTTATAATCCGGCATTATTTCCCAATATGTTTAGACTTGTTATCTCAATTTTAACGTGTGACGTTTTAAAATATTTTGAGATGCCAAACAAGCGATTTTTTTTTTAAATTGCAACTCAGAAAAACTGATAGAGGAGGGACACCCATCAACAGCCTATACTTACAGAGGCAGCTACACGTGAAGTAAGGAAAATTGTTCCTTTTAATTTAAGCATAGTTATTTATGTTGATGTATTTTCTGATGGTTTTGAAGTTTAAAAAAAAAAAGTTCTTAATGTAGCAAAGAAACATTTCCTTCTTTCAGCAAAGTAAACTACAAAACTTGTATTCCTGGCTATGTAGCCTGTAAGCCTACCATAGTTTTCATATATAAATGAATGTTGGTTTTAGAACCTGCTATTACAGGTACTGATGAGCTATGGCTGGAGTGTAAATCCAGCATTAACTAGGATGGAGCGACCAACCCACCCTATACGCCTTCTAGGGGTTTATGTCACACCCAATGACTGCAATTTAAGTTGACATACCTGAGCTAGCTAATCTAGTTACCTCAGCTCCTAGAGCATTGAAGACATGGTAACATGCACTTCAGCATCGGCTATTCACACAGATGATTACCTGGGATTCCTGGTGGCTTTGTAGAGCTCATCTTGAAGCACACTCTATTGGAGCTTCACTGGGCCTGGACCAAACTGGCTAGGTTAAAGCTATGTTAGGTCATTTCAAGTTAGTCACACCCTGTGGCTGCTGTGTAAACATATCCTTAACTATAGGTGCATTAGTATTAGATCACAGCTGTGGCGATAAAACGGGGGCCAAGTGTTGAAACCAATTACTTTAATCTAGTAGAAGTAAAAGGGGAGATAATGAAGAAACATCTTGACCAGCCATTACAGGATAAAGGTGCCAAGAAAAGGAAGGAAAAGCACGGCCAGGGAAGCTGGTGATCATGTCCTGTCCCTTCCCAGTCACTCATTATTATTCATGTGAAGATGATGTAAATGAAAATGTTGCAGAAGGTGAACCTCCTCAGTCCAATGAGGAACTGGAATGCAAGTCAGAATGTGGTGAACCTGCTGCTGCTCCTGGTCTTGTCACCCAGGAACTCCCACTTTAGTTGCTATGGTGGGTGGTGCAGACTCCTCTGGCAGCTGGGGGGAATCAGCTGTCACAAGTATACCGGTGTATGAGGTGCCGCTCTATGGCTGCTTTTTAACCTTTAAAGGTGGGAGGTGATGGGTGGATCTGCTCCATTTACCAGGGAGTCTAGTGTCCTCTCATAAACACCTTATAGTGGGGAGGAAAGGACCCAGGGTGACTAAGAAAGAATTACTTTGGCAGGAAAGGATCTGTGAAGGAAAAGGAGCCTGAGGTCTCTAAATACAAGCTTCGCCAAGGAGTCAATAAAAGACAGCAGCTCGCACTCCTGTTTGCACAAAATTTTCAAGTGTAAGAGACCCAGTGATGATCACTTGCATTGGAAGGGAGGCGAGTTAATTTTTCTTTCACTGTGGCATAGACCTGCCCTTGGATCCATAATCCCATGACTTTAAATAAAGTCCTTCTGAATGTTTTCACTAGCTATGACATAGCCAGCTCTGCTTGGCCAGTACTGAGCTCAGACACCTTCTTGGCTGCTACCAGTAGCTGAAGTTTGAGGACATGAGACTCCCAGGGTTGAGAGAAACTTCTTAGAAAAACCTCTCCCCGGGAAGAACTCATTCTTCCCTCCCCAGCCCCAGAAGGAGCTCACTCTTCCCCTGCCACCATGTCTCCAGGGCTGGAGGAGTTCTGCACCCTAGGCAATTACTGGTTGGTGGGCCATGTCCCCACTTGCCCCCCCTGCCCCGTTGCATGCCCATCCAGGACCTGTTCCGTTTAATGTTCCAGGTGGCTTCCTGTGAGTGTGTAGCTACCACTTATTTATATTATAAGGCAAAGGCCTTACAGGAAAGAGTTCTTTTTTTTAAGACTCAAAATACTACATAGACCGAAAAATAACAGATCAATATGTTTCTTTTAAACAAGTTATGTGGAAAATACATTATTCTTTCTTACTAGCCAGGACCTGAGTTCAGGACTCTAGACTTTACAATAGCTGATGACATTACAGCTAAGGAAGGGTAAGGAACAGTAGCTACACAAGTGATCAGAGCTGTTGAGCCCCCCACCCCTTTCATTGAATTCAGTGGATGTAAAATCTTACCATGGTGTAAGAGGAGAGAATTCTGACTTTCACTCAAAATGCACTTTTGAAAACTGGAACTGCTTATTAATTGACTGGTCACTATATTCTCATTTAATGGGACAAAGGTTTTGTGGTATATTTTACCAGTTTCTGAACTCTGTGCCCAAATTCTATTTTATAGGTTGTTCACACCTCTATCGCCTCACTTTTCATAGCATTCTCTTGAGTTTTAATTCGATCTTGGGACTGTTTCAAATCATTCCAAATGGGTGAGCAATTTTGCTGAAAATGAAGTATAAATACGGATGTGGTGTTTCTCAGATACAACTCTTGGTTTGTTAGCTTCATTCAAAAGAGAAGTTGCACAGAGAATAGCCTTTAGTTCAGCCCTGAACTTGGCAAGTGTCTCTTAAAAATATTTAACATGGCTAGGAAGAGAGGAAGTGTGTGTGTGTGTGTGTGTGTGTGTGTGTGTGTACGTACACACATGCAAGGTCTATTCTGTATTTTAAATATGCTCTAATGGCTCATTTAGAGTTTTAAATAAGCTACACATATATGAACACTCTGTCCTCCAACTCCTATGCCCCATACGATTGCTTTTAGTGCTGGCTCTGGTCCTGGTATGTAATCCAAGATTCAAGGGGAGGATAGTGGTAGGCATTGCAGGTAATGAAGAGGCATGTAGGCTGTGGTTTGTGCTTATAGAATTCTATCCTGGTCTGTGACACAGCCAGTCCACACCTGGAAAAGGAGGACCGGATCTTGTGTGAATGTTTTATGATTGTCTCTGCTCTAGACAGAAAGAAGCCTAATATGGATCCTTCTACCACTTGCTGGTGGCTGGTGTCTAGGACTGGAACCTGACTGGTGACTTTGTTCCTTGTGAGCTGCTGTTTATCGGAAAGACTGCCTTCCCGGTGCTGGTGAACCCTCAGGGCAGGTCCTGATTGCCTCCTGTCAGCATGGATGAGCCGGTAGTGATGGTAGCTCATGAGGGATATCTGGGGAAGCCCAAGATGGCTCCGTTTCTTCAAAATGCTGTCAGCTGGCTCCGTATCTCCCCATGAGCAATGATGGGTGTCCACAACAACTTGAGATCTCTCCTGGAGATTCTCTGTAGGTCTGGCCCTGCTCTCGGGTTACTTCCTCCCTCGGGGTTTGTGTAGACGCCTGTGATGATACACAGATGAGGGATCTGATCCAGTATTTGAAGAAAGGTGGGGCTTGCTCATGAAGGGTCAGGCTCGGCATTGGTTCTATGAGCACAGCCCAGGGAAAGAGTTATTTGATTTCTATGTGGCTGGCCTGTACTTCACAGCCACATATGGTGTGAAGGGGAACTTCAACATCTCAGGAACGGTGCCAGTGACTCCTTTAATCACTCCATGAGTTTCAGAACCATTCTACACATGTTTAAGTGAAAAGTACTGTAAAATATTATGTAGTCTCTACATAGTTAAGGTGGCAATCTGCTTCCATTATAAAAACCTCTTTTAACATCCCTATAACTTCAATAGGGAAGATCTATTTGGCCTGAAACATACTTCACACGCTCTGAAGGCAAAATAAAATACAAGGATTCCAGTTTGAAGGATATTGGCGAAACTTTTTTTTTAATTACAA
The DNA here is from genome assembly GCF_026122565.2 of Emydura macquarii macquarii. Taxonomy (NCBI): domain Eukaryota; kingdom Metazoa; phylum Chordata; order Testudines; family Chelidae; genus Emydura; species Emydura macquarii. The sequence continues at coordinate 8,384,461 of NW_027133667.1, forward strand.
GTCATAAAAAATTACCTTGTTTTGAGTTTACTTTTCACCTCTAGCTCAAAAATAGCTTGTTAGTGCTATATTTGTGTTAGTCCTATCTTTATTTTATGTCCTAGGGCTATATTTGGGGGAGGGAAATACATTGCAATTACACAAAGTTGTACATTTTTGATGGGCTGATATAGGGTCCAGTCCTGCTCCCACTGATTTTTGCTGTTTACTGCAATGACAGTAAGATTGGTCACCATGAGCTTTATTTTCAGAGGACTTCTGAAAAATAGGTTGAAGGGGTGTATGTGGGGGGGTTGGCGGGGGGGAGAGCAGGTTAAGTAGTTGCATCTTACAGCACATAAGGAATCTTCCACAGCTGACAGCTAATATAGATCTTCCTTTAGCACAAGTGGTAGAAGCATTTTGTTTCTTGTAGCAGTAGGACCAAGGTTTGAGTTCAGGCTCTGTGTGGTTTATTAACTGACACATGAGAGTCTCTCAATAGCCAAGCTTCTGACTGAGGTCCCATTCCATGGCTGATATCTATCCCTAGTGTAACTGAGGCCAAGAAGATCCATGAGTTTGTGGCAGAGGGAGGGGGCCCTACTGATCGGAGGTCAGGCTTGGTGGTGGGCTTACCAAAATAGTGACCAGAACGCTATCGCTGTGTATCCTGGCAACAAAATCCTCAACCGGTTTGGGATCAGCATCTTGGGGAAATACATGCAGGAAGATAAATACCCAGTATTATGACCGGACGAGGAATGTTACCACTTCCGCAGGGTGCTCTCTCAATTCCAGCAGCACCTAGCCAAGAAAGGAAATCCAGCCCCCGCTGAAGGGCTGGGTCCAGAAACTGGGGCAGGACTGCATGGAATTCCTCCGAATCCCAGTCAGTGACACCCTTATATATTCCTCACTCCACCGTATCCTGTACAAGATATGGGATCCCACCTGTGTGCAAGGAATGCCCAGTCCAGAATAGCTCCAAGGAGGGCAGTGCTCCTGTGTTTAGCTACAGAGCTGTTGCAAGTCATGCCAGACTATGCTAGGCTAGCAGTCTGAACTCCCCACTGTCCTTCCTATCACCGTGGAAGTCAATGGCACAAACATAGGTGAAAGAAGTCGTCTGTTCACTACCACTTCACGGGGTATCATCTGAAGAACATGCAAAAGAATAGCATTGCTTTCCATAAGCCTGATGAGACCACACCTAGGATATTGCTTGGTGTTCATAGAATAATAAGTTATAAGTCACTCTAATGCCCTGGGACTTACATGACTATAACTATTCTGCATATGACATTCCAGTCAGTTAGTTACCCCTGTGCAGTCTCCCAGGATAGGGAATGAGGAGGCAAAAGTGTCACCAAGGGACTAATTTGGCTCTCAGGATCTTTATTACTGGGGGTGAGGCCCGTGGTGAGAAGGTCAGAGGCTCTCAGAGGTCAAGAGGAGATTGTGGGGCTGTGAGATCTCGCTACGTTTAAAGATATACACAGGGCCTATTTTTTAGAGCGCCATTTTTCAAAGTAGAGAAACACACTTTGAAACAACAGTCTGGTAGAAAAAACATGCAGGCACTTTCCTTTTAACTTTTCTCTGTCTCAGTCACATTCTTGATGTACTGATATGACGACTGAGCTAGTTTCTCTAAAAATACACTGAGAAAGAAAGGGCCAAAAAAGTCAGAGGAAAAGCTCAATAGTCAAAGATGTTAGGAAATCAGTGCATCTGGGATCAGGCGGGCCTTGTGGTTATTGCACAAGGCAGGGAGTCAGGGCAGAGTCCTGGCTTTCCTCAGCTTTGCTGCAGACGTTCTGTGAGTTCTGAGGCAAATTACTTAATTTATGGGTGGCTTGGATTTTCTTATCTTTAAAATGAAGATAGGAAAATATTATCTCCCAGGGCCCAGGGTGCTGTGAGGATTATTTCATTGCTGGCTACAAGATGTGATAAGATACATGGATGGAAGTTGCTAGGGAAGAGTAAATGGTGGTTTTTAAATTTCTTAGCACAGGGCATACTGGAGATAATAGAATGTCATAATCCATGTGTTTTGGGGGTCTGTTTGTTTTTTTGTTTGTTTTTAACCCCTCTTCTTTGAGGCTACATTAAAGCAGACTCTAGGGCACAGAGACAGAACAGTGAGATCTAGACTGATTCCTTATGCTTCCAGGTACAGACTGGGTGCCACTCAGATGATCTCAGAGAAGCAGAGGAGCTAAGACGTGCTCCTGGGGTGACATGCAAGCACTGCATTGAAGATCAGGAGATGTCTATCTCCTCTTTCTGCGGTGCCCTCATTTATATCGTAGTGCCAGAGGAAGCCAGTTGGGTAACGTGCCTATCACTGTGAAAGGGGCTATGCAGGCTCCTTTCTTCCGGCTTGATAAGTAGACTGATAAATGCACTGCACCGCTTTCTTTAGCCACTGTTGCTACAGCTCCTGATTTTTGAAGACAAACAAAAGCATACCTCTAAGTATCCATAACTCAACTTGGAACAGTTCTCAGTCAGCTGTTCAATACTTGCAAGCGCTTTTTTTCTCATCTTTCACCCTCTGCTGCCACCAAGTGGCTGTATCATGTTGTTCATTTATATTCATTTCGAGGAAGGATACTCTCCTTTTTCTTCCTAGTCCTTTGTGTGTTACTTTCAGCCTTGTTCTTTGTCAGTCAGAATGTATATTTTTGGCCCATTGCCCTTAGTTTTTGTTAGCCTAGCAGTTGTTCTAAAAGAATTCATGAAGCAAAAACCTTAGCCTTGAGTATTTAGACAAAGGGTGCAAGGACTATATAACAACAGTATTGTTAAATTTTCCTTCAGAGTAAATTGCTAGAGGTGTCCTCTACAGGAGGGGAAGAGGATTTACCATTTTCCCTCCCCTGAAGTCATGACTATAATTCCCTTCCCACTTCACTGTTGCTGTTGTCTTTACATAGAAGATGTTCAAATACAGAAATGAGCACCAGGCTAAAATCCTAAAACAGATCTTCATGTTTTCTTTGCTTTTTTGACTTGCATGGAAGACCTAAGCAGTGGTTTTTACTGAGCTGTCTACAGTGACAGACAGGTCTTTTTTTTTTTTCTCAGTGGCCACAACCAATTTAAAACCCATCAAAACGATTACAATTTTCATAGTATTTTGCATAGGATATATGAATTGAAGAACATAAATGAATCCATGGGGGGGATGTGCAATATAGACATGTTGATATTGCTCTAGGAGATCTTACTTTTGAAGTTCCTGATTTAGAATTCAGCTATACCTTTTTTGGTTTGTTCGAAGTGATGTACTGTGCTGTAGATGTTTGCATTTGATCTAGTTGCCACATTGCTAGAGGAGAGACCTCTAATCACCGGTGACTGACCAGCATCTGTCACTATCCTGCTCTATGGGGGGAACTAGCTACCAAGAACCTCATCTTGACCATGCCTCCTGACAGCATTTGCCATAGAGAGAATCCAGAGCCTTTGCTGACCTTCTGGGAGCAGATAATGGCAACTGTAACTAAGCTGGCTCCAGCACCGCAAAAGTTTCCTCAGCCAGAAAGGATCGTAGCAGATGTTCAGATCTCATTTGGTGAGTATATCCTATTGTCATAAAAGGCTACTGAGTAGTGCAAACAACTGAGTTGGAGGCTAGGAGCCAGGACCTCTTACATTCCAGTCTTCCACTATGTAGGTTTGGGGCAAGTCATTCAAACTCTATATGAATCCTAAGGTTCCTGTGGGCTTCCTCTGGTTGTTCTTCCGACTAAAAGACAAGGCCAGTAGAATTTGTCATTGTTGCTCATTCTCATAGACACTATGTAAATCAGGTTTGTTTCTAGAGTGCATCTCCCACCCACCCGAGCACTTAGGGAGCTGGGTATAATATGGCCGTTATAGCAGGAATAAGGGGGAGAGGAGAGAGAACATATAGGGGAAATCAAGACAGTATCTTAGATGTCTCTATACTAATGTGAGAAGTATGGGGAATAAGCAGGAAGAACTTGAAATGCTGGTTAACAAACACACCTCTGACATAGTTGGCATCACAGATACACATGACTGGAATATTGGAATAGAAGGGTACAGCATGCTCCGGAAGGACAGGCAGGGAAAAAAGGGAGGAGGTGTTGCCTTATATATTAAAAATGTATTGGACTAAGGCTGAGATGGAAATAGGATATAGAATTGTTGAAAGTCTTTGGATAAGAATAAGAGGCGTAAAAAACAAGGGTGATGTCATGGTAAGGGTCTACTATAGATGATGCTTTTTTTAAACAACTAACAAAATAATCCAAAGCAAAGGACTTGGTGGTGATGGGAGACTTCGACGACTCAGACATCTGTTGGGAAAATAACATGGCAGGGCACAGATTATCCAACAACTTCTTGGAATGTATTGGAGACAATTTTTTATTTGAGGGTTGAAAAAGCTACTAGGAGAGAGGCTGTTCTAGATTTGATTTTGACAAATATGGGGAAACTGGTTGAGAATTTGAAAGTGGAAGGCAGCTTGGTTGAAAGTGATCATGAAAGGGTAGAGTTCATGATCCTAAGGAAAGGTAGGAGGAAAAACAGCACAATAAAGATAATGGATTTCAAGAAGGCAGATTTCAGCAAATTTATGGAGTTGGTAGGTAAAATCCTATGAGAAGCAAGTCTATGGGGAAAAACGGTTCAAGAGAGTTGGTAGTTTTTCAAAGAAACATTATTAAGGTCATGAGCACACTAGCCCACTGTGTAGGAAAGATAGGAAGTATGTCAAGAGACCACCCTGGCTTAACCAGGAAATCTTCAATGATCTGAAACTTGAATCCTACAAAAAGTGGAAACTTGGTCAAATTACAAAGGATGAATATAAACACATACCACAAGTATGTAGGGACAAAATTAGAAAGGCCAAGACACAAAACGAGATTAAACTAGCTAGAGATATAAAGGGTAACAAGAAAGCATTCTAGAAATACATTAGAAACAAGAGGAAGACCAAGAACAGGGTAGGCCCATTACTCAATGAAAGGGGGAAAAACAATTACAGAAAATGTAGAAGTGGCAGAAGTACTAAATGACTTTTGTTTGTTTTCACCAAAAAGGTTAATAGCGATTGGATGTCTAACATAGTGAATGCCAGTGAAAATGAGGTAGGATCAGAGGCTAAAATAGTGAAAGACCAAGTTAAAAATTCCTTACACAAGTTAGATGTCTTCAAGTCACCAGGTCCTGATGAAATACATCCTAGAATACTCAAGAAGCTGACTGAGGAGATAGCTGAGCCATTGGTTTGAAAAGTCATGTAAGACGGGAGAGATTCCAGAGGACTGGTAAAGGGGCAAATATAGTACCCATCTATAAAAAATGGACAACCCGGGGAAGTACAGACCAGTCAGCTTAATTTCAGTACCCGGAAAGATTAATGGAGCAAATAATTAAGCAATCAATTTGAAAACACCTAGAAGATAAGAAGTTAACTAACAGTCGGCATGGATTTGTTAAAAACAAATCGTGTCAAATCAACCTGATTGTTACCCTGTCAAAGAAAGCTAACCTGTGGATAGGGGGCAAGCAGTAGATGTGGTATATCTTGACTTTAGTAAAGCTTTTGATACTTTCTTGCATGACCTTCTCATAAATAAACTAGGGAAGTACAACCTAGATGGAGCTACCATAAGGTGGGGGCATAATTGGTTAGAAATGGTTCACAGTCAAGCTGGAAGGGCATCTTGAGTGGGGTCCCTCAGGGATCAGTTCTGGGTCCAGTTCTGTTCAATATCTTCTTCAATGACTTAGATAATGACATAGAGAGCACACTTATAAAGTTTGCAGATGATACCAAGATGGGAGAGGTGGCAAGTGCTTTGCAGGATAGGATTAAAATTTAAAATGATCTGGACAAACTGAAGAAATGGGCTGAAGGAAATAGGATGAAATTCAATAAGGACAAATGCAAAGTACTCCACTGAAGAAGGAACAATCAGTTGCACACACACAAAATGGGAAATGACTGCTCAGGAAGGCGTATTGCAGAAAGGGATCTGGGGATCATAGTGGATCACAAGCTAAATATGAGTCAACAGTGTGACACTGTTGCAAAAAAAGCAAACCTCATTCTGGGATGTATTAGCAGCAGTGTTGCAAGCAAGATATGAGAATTAGTTCTTCTGCTCTACTCTGCATTGATTAGGCCTCAACCTGAGTATTGTGTCAAGTGCACCATTTCAGGAAAGATGTGGATAAATTGGAGCAAGTCCAAAGAGGAGCAACAAAAATGATTAAAGGTCTAGAAAACATGACCTATGAGGGAAAATTGAAAACATTTGGCTTGTTTAGTCTGGAGAAGAGAAGACTGAGGGACATAACAGTTTTCAAGTCCATAAAAGGTTGTTACAAGGAAGAGGGAGAAAAATTGTTATCCTTAACCTCTGAGAATAGGACAAGAAACAATGGGCTCAAATTGACAAACACCTGACAGGGATGGTCTATATAATACTTAATCCTGCCATGAATGCAGGGGATCGGACTAAATGATCCCTCCAGGTCCCTTCCAGTCCTACAATTCTATGATAAGCAAGCTGTAAAGCAGGTATGTTTAAGATAATAAAGTCTCTCCCTGCCAGAACTCCTCTGTTATCTTCCTTCATGCTGCTGGTGGCCATCTTATGGAGGTGGAGGCTACTCTGGAACTGCAGGTTTAATAGCTGCCTCCTGGTGCTGGAGGGATATCTTTGTGCTGAGGCTAAGTGAGAAGGGGTACCCAATAGGATGAACAGAGAGAGCATCTTTTTAGGGGAATGGGACTCTGGGATAATGATCCCGATAGACACTGAACTTCAATTGGAGCAGGAGCAGGCATATGAGCTGGAATTGATCACTGGTAATTCAGCAAATGCTAAAGGGGTCACAGTTTTTGAAGTTACTGCTTTCTAGTTCTCCTTGAGCAGGAAATCCTTTAACAAAGACATGGAAAATATCCTAAATTTCTATAAATTGGTAGAGCCCATTAATTTCTTCCCTTATTTCCTGTTAACTACAATGCTGCTTTTTTATTCATTTCTTTTGTATTTGCTCGGATGGTTCTGGGATTTTTTTTGAAGACAGATGTATAATGTCAATCTTTTATTGTAGACCTGTTTCAAGTGAAGGTTTTTAAAAACATATATGTAATGTAAGGATGAATCAGAGTATGAGCTAAACGTGACCTAATAGTACTTTAACTGCTTAGGGAAAAAGTGGAACCCGGAAGACTAGGGGCATTTTATATGGGAAAATTGAGGGGACACCTCCATCAGAGGGCTTCAGTGTATGGTTACATGTTTGCCCTGGAAAGAGGACATGTGCAAACAGGGAAACGGTGACCCTGCCTTAACACTTTTACGGAAGGAAAAGCATTGCATGCTCATGACTCCTGCACAGAGATAAGATGCAACTGAAAAGAAGCAGTGAGAAGTGGGCTAGGGTTGTGGCTGAGAACAGAGCAACTTAAGAGAGGGGCAGCAGCGGTGTAGGCTCTGTGACGGCATTTGAGTGGGAGGGTTACTGAAGGAAAATTATGGGTTTTGTGCCTCTGCCAGTATCCTGGGGCAGATGCTCAGCTGTTGTAAACTGGACTAGAAAGACATTACAAGGGTTGAGTTCCCTTATGATGATGGCAGCTTGGAAGTAACTGACATAAAAGGAGCCAGGCAGGAGAATATGATAAATCTATGTGAAACTTCTAGTCTGGGTGGTATTTTAAATTTTGTGTTTTGTTAGCATTACAATATAATAAGATCAAAATTGCAATGAATGCCCCTAGAAGTTACATCAGGGCCTACCATTATCTGCAGTCTCTGCATTTTACAGGCGGACCAGATCATTTCTTATTGCCCATAAACCAGGGAATTTAATTTGGTTCTTGAAGTCTCAGTAAAATTAAATGGTGGAGCAAACTACTTGGTGTCTGAATGAAGGAGGAGGCACTGTATACTCAGTCTTCCAACTGGCACAAAGTTTTAATTCATTTTAATAACCCTCTAGAACTGCAGAGAAAACACCAAATGTTTAATTATCATTCATTTTTCAAACAAACAAGGACATTTAACAAACAAAATTGATCATAAAATACGCTGAACATCTACTTACAAAAAGGAAAAAAAAAGAAATCAACCCCCCCCTGAATGGTGATACAGTATAACAAAGTGAGATGGGTAGATTAGCTCAGAGGAGACTGACTAGTCCCTAGCACCCAGGAAGTTTTGGTAACATACGTTTTTTTGTGGCTCAAACACGAGTGCTAGTGCAAGAAGATCTGAGGCTTCCAAGTTGGGAAGAAGGATGTAAGAGGCTTATCTGAAGTTCTAACCTGCATTTCCATTGCTGCTGCAACTTTCACTGATTTTGTGTCCTGCACTCCATGGATGCTCAAAATTAGTAATAATATAAGTTTTCAAGCTATGAAACTTTAACAATTTTAAGTCTTGGGGAGAAAATGGCCACAATGGTCTAAAATAGAAGCCCAGAATTAACCCCCTAAATCCACATTTAGGCATTTGCCTGACTTTCACAATCTTGGCCAACTTTTTTAAAAAAAAATTTAGTGAAAATACAACCATCCATAATAGTCATATTATTATCCTGTACTGAACAACTGTTAGCACACTGCCCATTTGGTGAGAGGGGAGGAGACCCTCTGGAAACCAAATGGACATGTTTTCCATTTTAGACGTGTTCTTAAATAGCGCTCACTGTGCATCCCTCTGGGATGTGTTGTAGCACATTTTGTAGGGATCATGGTAGGAAGGGGATGGTGGTAGGGGAAAGGATGGTGTGCTGCACTTTGGAAGGGTTGGGAGTCCTGATAAGTGAAGCTGTATATTCATAGTGAGCATTAATTGCCCCTCTTCCTTGTGCCATCCATCAGTCATCTAGCACCACAGGGTCAGATAAGAGTTTGTAGCTAATCAGGAAGTATGGATAGCACTGGTAGCTGTTGAAGATCACATAAATATTGGGACTGGTCACATTATCTACACACGAATCATAGCATTCCCTACCACACTCTCTCTGTGGAGGCTGGCAGTAATGCTTTTTCCCACGTGTAGATTTGCCAATCAATACCTTGGCCAAGAATATGTAGCGCAGCCCACCCTTTCCTGCCTGGGCATGGCGGTCAGCCTGTTCCGCACTCTCCGTAAAATAGCAACCTCTGCCATACCTATGTGATCCTGAGAGGTGAGTGTCAAACTTTATCCGGCAGGTGAACCCCAGGCGTTTGACTGAGGTGCTGTGGAAGAGGTGCTTCTCTAGCCGCAGTTTCTCTTCTGCAGAGAGTCCCTGTGACATTAAATCCTTCTGGCTGAGAAGGGAGCAAAGGAGAAACGAGTGTGGTTAGCTACTGACCTATGGGGAAATGTTAACTAGGGATCTAATCCCATCTCTATGCTGTGTGTACATCTCAATATATAGAAAACAAGTTGTAGGCTAAACTCTTCTCTTCAATAATCTGGTGCTAAAGTTCAAACATCTAATCGATCAGTCTGGGAAATGGAAGTGGGGCTATCGAGGTTCATGGAGTTGCTAGATGTCTAGCCCTCCAAGTCTAGGGTGATAAGCACAATTGTATACTGCATGTGTAAGAGTAGGAATGATGCTCATGCATTTGCAGTTTTAATTCCTGTACTTCTGTCTGCACCAATAACTCACCATTCATTTAGTTTGACCATCTCACTTATCCCCACCTTCACACAGTGAGCTTCAGCTTTATCCTGAACCTGAATAACATTTGTGACTCATTGTGTCTCTGTTTCTGAGTACCATGGTAGTGGTGACAGAGAGGCAGAGTTAATGTTGTTTAGGTAACCTTAATTGTGCATTTGTGCACTCTAACCCTCTTTTTAAAGAATAATCAAACCACAGTTGGAGGCTGCCAGTTTAAATCTTGTATTTGAATGTAGCTACTGACATTGTGCTAGTGCATGGTTCAGATGTTGGAAAGATGAAACCTGGCACTAGTACCACGTGCTGCAGATGCACACCCTGGGACCCTGTGATTCACAGTCCTTGTTTATGTGTGAAGCCCTGAGATTCACAGTCCTTGTTTGTGTCCAAACCATAGTGGTCAAACAGGTCTTTCTTCCACCCTCTGAATACAGCAGGATCTGCACCTTGAGGCATATAGCACCAGGATTCATTCATCCATCATCCTACTATTGCGGGATCCACACACTAGCACATTCGCAATGAGATACAGATTTCCAGTTTGCAAAGGACTCATGTTTCTGCATCCCAGGCAATGAGAAACACAATCTGTACCTCCATTCTGATCTAACCTTCTCTCTGGGACCCTGTTTGGAACAGCATCAATTTTACCTGCAGTATTTTTGCCAGAGAAAATCATTCCGTATCCTGTGAAGTGAGATGAGAAGAACCTTGTCCTCTGAGAGAGACTTGTGAAAGAGGGTGTGAATGGTGCGGTATGCTGCTTCTGATGGCAACACCTCCTCCTGTGCAAATGGGAGGCTGCCTTCTGGGCACTTGATCCAGTAGGCAGGATATGGGCCACTATAACCATCTGTTGGATGTTCTCCAGGGATGTTGGAAGTGGGCGGATAATACATTTCTGAGGGGCTGCTTGGAATTGTCCTAAAGTGGGAATAAGACAGAATTTACTTCATCCTAGCACCACTTAAATGCCATTATTGATGGTATCACCTGTGGTGTTCCTTACCACAGCTGTGGCAGCATCTGGAGAGGTGAGCGATAAGTGGGCCGGAGCTGGATAGTATGGGTGTTTCCTGTATTGTGGTTGTGTATTAGATGGTGCTTGAAGTCCATGGTGTAGATGTGGTCTCGCAGCTGAAAGACGTGCTCTTGTGTGCAGTTTTCAAAAGCAGCAAGGAAATCGCACGAGAGGGGCTAAGAGGGGAGAGAAAGGGAGAGCTGCAGTTGCAGTAGCTTGAAGAAGGCTAGTCACTTCCATAATGCATGTTGCCACCCCCTAATGGTGCTCGACCCCACCCTGGAGCAACCAATCTCTTGGCACTAAAAGGAATTCCAAATCCATGTTCATTCAGTCCCTTCCTTCACCACCATACACAGACAGATCCTCAAAATGGATCTATATTCTGAAGACCCACCTCCACAAACACACCCAACAAGGGTGATCTGAGTCCTTTTTTTTTTTTTACCTCCTCATATTTCTTCCAGATACTGCCATCCTCCCAGTATACTGTCCACTCAGTGGGGAAGTATGGGTTCTTCTCTGGATGACTGGTGTTGGACAGCCGACGTATATTACTGAAGGGCCCATGGTGACCTATTTTCAGCATACTCATGTTGACTTTCCCAGATAACCCCTTCCTAGGAAAGAAGAAAAATTGCTCATCTGTAACTGGAATTCTGAGAACAGGTTCAGTACAGACCCCCATTTTGGGGTGCTCCTGTGCAACAAGCCTGGAAGCCTCTAGGATGTTCTGCCTATTGAGGACTCCATCGAGAGCAAAATTCTCTCTCCTCACCCCCAACTTCTCCATTCTCAGTTCCTTCCACTCTCTCAGGCTCTGAAGAAGTGGGGATGGAGGGTGAGTGGTGTAAAGCTCTACTCCAGTTACAGGTGAGTAGCTGTTTTTTCTTCAGGTATTGTCAGTACAGAGCCTTACAATTGGGAGATTCACAAGCAAAGAGGTAGGGATGAGAATAATCTAATTAATAACTGCAAAACTGCTCTCCTGGCCTGGAGCCCACGGACAGGCTGAGCTCCTGGTAACAGGTCTATAGATTTCCACTAGAGGAACTTTCTGAAGGCATACTGTAGAGTTCTGTGAACTTGATGGAATGTATCCTAACACTTCAGGAACTGGGATACCTGCGAATCCAGGACCTGTTTCAATACAGGCTTAGTCTACTTCAAGCATTTGGAGGAGATAACTTGTGACTTAACTGTCACCATAAACCACAAATAATCTAGGGATTTATGAAGAGGAATGTTTCTAACTTGCTCCTTTCTTTTTCTGGGAGGAACTTCTTCCCTATTCAGTCACAAATAGGATCTTCAACCACTAAGAACTCAGGGCTGTTTCAGGAAGGACTCTACTTCATGCCACAGCTCTCCTTTATTTCTGCCTACTGAAAGAGTGTGCTATCTAAACTGTAGGAAACGCACAACAATTGACAAACAATCCAACTTTTAGAATAATGTGATCAGTTAACTTTAGGACTGAATTGTAGCTTTGTACAAGCTACACTCAGACATGTTCAAATCTGGAGGCCAAAAACTATGCCTCTGGTTATGCTAGTAGACTATCAGGATGGGTCACTTTGGGAGAGATGTTACTTCTCAAAAAGAAATGCTCAGGTAAGCAGTGTTCCTTTCTGATTCCTAACATTGGCCCACTCTGTGCTGAAAGATGAGTAGCCAGTGGTAAAAGCACAAATATAGAGATGGAAGAACAGAAATGAAGAAAATGACCGAGACTGCAAGTTCTCTCCCCATAACATAAAATCGTGAAATAATTTATTTGAGAACCACCTCATGCAGCACCTTCCTGCCCAAGAATGCCTCCATGGGGAATAAGAAATCAACTTTATAGGACCTGATGAAGATACGTAAGAAGGCTGCCCTTCTGCTCTGCATATTTCTTCTGCTGAGCAATCTCATTTTCAAATGTGCTTTGACACCTTCAGGCTTCCATGATGCAGGTTCTGATCCATCTGGCTACAAAAGATTTGGAAGCGTTTAGGCCTAGGCACTTGGGAAGACAGTAAGGAGATCACGAGCCCTATTAATCTCCTAAGTCAGACCTTTTTATTTAGACCTTACGTGCCCTGTGCCCATAAAGGTTATGCCACAGTTTTACCATAGCGTGCTTGGGGTTTGGGCATACAGATGACAACACAGTGTCCTAGGAGCTGTGGAAACCGGAGTTAACCTTGAGTATGAATTAGTCTGGTAGACAGAGGAGTACGTTTATCTTTTATGGAAGACACAGTGTGGATCCCAGATACAAAGTGAGTAAACTATCAAGTGAAAGGACTTTCAGATCTGTTGCATTTGGCAACTGGAAGTCACTGAGGGGGTGGGGAGTGTGGGAGGGGAAGAGGTGGCACATCTCCTTGTATAACCACACATACAGCATTCTGTGGCTTGGTGCAAAGTCCTCACAGCTCTGAACTGTCAGAATTGTCTCTCCCGCCTTGATGTGACGTGTACTGGCTCAGCCCAAGGGTGGGCTGAACTGGCAATTGAAGGAAAAATGTAGTTCTTAGTGATTCCTGCTGGGAAATACCATCAGTGGCGGAGCTGTGAGCTCCCTATGTAGCCAGCACCACTATGTATCCAATGGTTTTCCGTTCTGGAAGAAGCCAGGAAGAGGGAATTGTGAAGCTCAAGAGGAAACGAGTACTATTATTTTCAAATGTAAATCCCTACATGCTTATACCACCTTCTGTTGGGAGAGTGCAGCATCGCTGCTGCTAGCCTGTTTTCTCTGACAAAAGTATTTACCAATCTAACCACAGAAGGAATCCGGTTCCTTGAGGGGCATAACTGAAGCAGTCAAGAGATCTACTCTGGTAGCCAGAGACTGTCTGCTGTGGTGGCAGAAAATGAAGACTAGAAATGTAGCTCTGTTTCTTTCTAAAGGATAATATGGGGAGGATCCACAGTGACAGACAAGTGTTGTCCTCACAGGAAGTAACGTGTGGCGCCACTGCAGAGCTTCTGCCAGGCTGCACGTGTGCACGACACGCATGCTGACAGAAATCTGACAGCAATCATATTTGACTGGCTATTCTATTAGTTGTCCATGCGTGTGTACCTATGCAGATCTTTGTTGTTTAAATAGTCTTAAACACTTAAATCACAAGCACTCATGTAAGCAACCACTGGACTGTTTTGGTTTTTTTTAATCAGGCCTGCTACACAGCTGTTGTATCCCCCAGGAAAGCCAGAGTGAAGTAATGGTGCTCTCCCTATGGAATCAGTAAAAACAACGAGAGTTCTGGGGCACTTTAAAGACTAACAAATTTAATATTTGCAGACATAAGCTTTCGAGAGACTTCAGCTCTCTTCTTCAGATGCAGTAATACAGAAAATATTGCCTATTTGTTAGTCTTTAAAGTGCCCCAGAACTCTCGTTGTTTTTGCTGTATACAGACTAACATGGCTACCCCTCTGGAACTATTCTATATGGAATCAGTGTTTCCACAGCCAGGAGATTAGGATTGGAGTTTCTCATCACTTACTTGTCAATCAGTTTAACCTGCACTCTCTCAATGTCACTGTACAGCTTCTCCAGATGTCGCTGAGCCGAGTCGTTCACGCTCTGCCAAACCTGGCTATCTTTCCACTTTATCTGCCAATGGTAGGGATAGCGAGTGTGGTGGAGCTCACAGATAGACCCATGAGGGCAATTCCCCAAAAGAAAGTGATCACAGATCTGGATTCCCTCTCTCTGATGAGTGTGGAATTGGATTTCTGTCTCACTCTTTGGCCACTTTGGAAATTTTCCTTGGTTACACAAACCAATTACTTTTGAGCTGCGCCTGCGCTTTATGGGCACACGGGACAGGCCGAGGGGATGTGAATTTTCAGAAGCTGACATTGAGGCCAGAGAGGAAGCAGACCTTGGTCTTTTGAAGGAACATGATTCCTGGAAGAAAAGGAGAGAGTGCAACTTAGGGACAAGATGCAGATCTACCTTGGATAGAGAGCCCTGTGAACTAGCTCCTGCCTTACATGTATTCTATCCCAATGGGATGTGCCACTTCTGGGTTTCACACTCACTGCACCACCATTAGGATACTATTCCCCTCAGCTTCACTTCTCAAAACACATTCATTGCCCCCCTCCCCCGCCCCATTAGAATCCTTGCTCTTCTGGGGTTCATCCCCCTATGGCATATACAAACACTGCTCCCCTAGTTTACTCTCCTGAGATTTACCCTACCCATGAACGCTTTCCCCTACAAGACCCGGACCCTGCAGATATCTTTGCCTGCCTGAGGTTGAGAGAGGAATGTAGTTTCCCATGCCAGACCTGGAAACAATGGCTTTGTCAGTCCACATGCCCTGTAAAGACTCCCAATAACATATTACGACCCCTGCGGCCTGGCTGGAGCAAAGGGAATAGTGACTGATTCTAATATGGGGATCATGCTGAGGACAGTCCTTATAGAATTCTAAAGTTTCTAATTGCAGAATTTGTTTCTGCTTCACCTCAAAGCTCATCTGAGACAGACTGACCATTTCCCTCCCACCCCCCAGTAGTTAGTGCTAGGAAGGACCTTCCCAAACACCTTCTGTGTCTTTGGCCATGAAGATTCCAACACATAAGCCCAGAGGAGCTTAGAATTTTGGAACGCCCTCTGCTCCCCCAGTCACTACTGAGGTTTCTGCCCTCAGTTCTCTTCTCTTCTGCCTCTCCACCCTCCCTCTCAAGTGGCACTGAGCTCTGATTGCTCCAACTAGCCGCTCTACTTTGATGACGGGCATTTTGACTCTTCATTTCTGATTTTTCTCCCACCTATCCAGACCTGCAACTTGGCCTGTCTGACTTCTCCTATGTCATTTTAAGATTAACCATGACCAAAACCGAACTCTTCATCTTCCTTCCCAAACACTCCCCACTAGCTTCTCTCACTGTTGACAATACCACATCCCCTCTTCATTCAACCTAGGGTTAACTTTAGCTGCCTCTTTTTTCTCCCCACACACCCAATCCACGTCCAGATCTTGCCTCTTCTTCTGCTTTGACATATCTAAGATGTGTCCTCCTCTACCTCTGTCTCCAGTATCAGCTAGGCCTTCCTCGTGTCCCATCTTGATGTCTCCAACATCTGTCTTGACTATAGCAATCTCTCTCTGGCTTCCCTAACACCCACATTGCCCCCACTCAGTCCCTGGGAAATTCTGATGCTGCTGCTAAAATAATCTTCCTGATCTATTGCTCTGAGCAAGTCTCCCCCCCTGGTTGTTTGAATACTACCAGTGGTTCCCGCTCAGCCACTGCACAAAATCTAAATTTCTTGCTACTGTCTTCCCAGATCCCTTCCCTACTTATCTGCCCTTGTCAGGATCATGGTCTAAGTATTTTAACAATAATTTCCCTTTTGGTTTCATTCTTAAATTCCCTAGGATTTTTTTTCCTATAAGGGTTGACATGCCATAGAGAGAACAGGAACTTTGGATCCATGAACAAGACCCAGAACTTCAGCGCCATGTGGCCCAGTGCACAACTGGCAAATGCAAAATCAAAAAGGGAATCACGGTGAGTAAAAGCGAGATCAAAAAGGCTATTTCAGAGTTAGTGTAGCAGGGTGAATTTTTGGCTGAGAGTATCAGTCTGGAACCAGAGAACCAGATGCACAGCTCCAGCGGGCAATATGGCTGTGCCATGACAGAGAAGAACTGACTGAGAAGATTTTGGAGGGAGTGAGTTACTGGCAGCTGGAAAACACATGGGAGTGTACACTCCATTTCCAGTAACCTATGAGGCCAAAATTCTGGGTGCTATGAGAATCCTCAGCTAACTCTCACTAGGAATTCAAGACCCAAGGTTCTTAGGTGATACCTTTTTAAGTAATTATTAAATAAGAGACATTTGAATAGCAAATACCTCCCTTCATTTCCAGGTAGTGGGGGGGATTTGTGTAACATGGACCCAATATTAATGCTGGAAAGAGTTGAAGTAGAGCTTGGGCATTCTGCTGCATATGCATTCCCAGGGATTATAGGGCAGGAATCAGGGAAGGAAGGTGTGTTGGGGAGTAGGCTGGTGATCTGCTTAAATCACAGGACGAGGATTCACAATACCCGAGTTATAGCTGTCCCACCTGCGACAGTAGCTGAGCTTCTCAACTGGAAGGAGCTGTGCAAAGGGCCAAGTATTTTTCCTGTACTGTATGTCAGAGAGAAGCCTTGTGGGGAGTGCCTATTAGGGTGACTGAGGTTCCTTGTGTGCATACGGAGAGCAGAGGACTGAATAACTAATTATTTTCATCATTCAGTGCTAGATTCCTCTCCTTGCAATCAGCAAATCTCAGGCTGTTGAGCCTGCACCCATTTTTCCCTTTCTGGGCACCTGAAGAGTGGGTGACCACAGTGCAAAAGTGAAGGACCAAGCCAACTGCCTGGGTTGCAAAACGAATGTATTTCTGTACTGGAAGGGATTTCCTGCTACTCTTCCCCACTCCCTAGCTAGCCCTTCACACACACACCCCATCAGAATAAATGCATTATTTGGGAAGAGGTACGCAGCTTTAAAATGTTTGAAAACCGCTGGAGTGAAGGATGGAAGTGTAGGAAAAGGTTTATTTACCCTTCACCTCCCCTGACTGCTTTCTACCAGCCTCTCTCATTTTAATCTTGCTGCCCTGCTCTGAACCTTACCTTATTCCCTGTCTCTTCTCCTATATCTATACGTTCTCCTCCTCCTCCCTTTTCTGTTGTTTTCCCTTTTTCATGCTTTTTTTCTCGCTTCCGTTTCTTTTTCTCCCTTTGTCCTTCGCTCATAGCGGACGTGGGTTTCAGCCTTGCAGCCTCCTGTGTCAAAGGCAGATAGTCATACTCCATGCTGGAGTTGTTCTTAGTGCTGGGCCTGCCTTCAAGCAGCTGCCCTCATCCTTGCGTACTCTGATCCCCCAGGAGGAACTAGCTTACAGGTACACACACACACACACACGCTCACTCTGCTCCTACAATAGGAGCCCATTCACCTGGACTTCACACCCCAGGACCATACTTCTCCCTTAGTGGAATCACCTGTTTATTAATTATAAATAATTATCAATCCTAAATAAGCCTAGGGTGGTTAGTCAACGAGATGCCCCCTTCTGAGCTTTACACCCACACCTCTACCTTTGCACAATACTCAGAGAGAGCCTGTTTTCTTTAGGCTTCATTCTTTCAAGAAAAACACCCACACCCATACATGTTTGGTCCATGTCTATACTAGAAATCTTATAGAAAAATCCCCACTGGAACCAGTGGTAGCCCCTGTAGAAGCTCTAGCATAGAAGAAGTTCCTGCTCCCAGTGCTGTTCTTTTTCTGTCTTAGACCTGGTCTACACTGCTGGCAAAATTTGGTGGCAGTCAATGGGAGATACGCAAGCTACATAGAGTAGCTTGCGTATCGCCTGTCAACTTCTTAAATTCTAATTAGCGCAGCATCCCCACTACACTGCGCTGACGGGAAACGCCCTCCCATCGACACAGCATTAATCTTTTTGCGAGCGTGGATTTATTCAGTTGACTTCTGGATCGATTGAGCGGGTCTCCATTGCCGCTTAATCGATCCTGCAAAATCGATCCTGCACTGCTGACAATGCCACCTGCAATGTAAACATACCCCTAGTGTTAAATTCTACTTTTCTTTTTCAACGTCTAAAAGGTCTGCTCTCCTTCAGGCTAGGTCTTGGGCTGCAGGTGACAGCCTCAGACCCATCTGCACTGTTCCAGCCCAGGGAACATGGAGCGAGCATGTAACCAGATTTTGAAAACGAGATGCCGAGTGCAAGGGAGTGTGTGGCCATGTCTATACTACAGAGTTAGGTCACCAGATCTGCTCAATTGATGCCACTGCAGTGATGGCTGTGGTGCCAATGGGGCAGCTGTAGTGAGGACAAGTCCACATTGTCCATGTAGACCAGGAGTTCTCAAACTGGGGGTCGGGATCCCGCAAGAGATCACGAGGCTATTATGGGGGGTCATGAGCTGTCAGCCCCCATGCATGGCTGACAGTCACAGCCCTCCAGAGCTGGGTGGCTGGAGAGCAGCAACTGCTGGCCGGGTCCTCTGAAGACAGCGTCGCCCCTAGCAGCAGCACAGAAGTAAGGGTGGCAGGGCATGGCGGGGAGATGGGGCGTCATTTTTTTTTTTTTGGGAGGGGGGATCATAACAGCCTGAAATATTTTCAAAGGAGGTCCCAGGAAAAAAAAGTTAGAGAACCCCTGATGTAGACGCTGCGGGTTACTTAACATCGGCTGTTGGCTGGCATTCAAGAAAGAATTGGGTTTTTTTTTATTATATCAGACTCAGGACGAGGCACTTAGGCTGACAATCTGGTTATCAAATCCCTGCTCACCTTCGAGCTAGTGCTCCTATTTCCGTGGCCCAGGATGCTTTCCACATATTCAGAGACAGAGAACAGACTTGGAAGTGAGAAACCCAGGACGCTCATATGGGAGTGCAGGAAGTCGGCAAGAGTGTTTGAATGCAGGCATGTTACTGGATGAGTAGCTGTACCTTAGCCCACAGCAGCCTTTGTCCTCACAGAACATGTGACAGTAAAGCAGTGGAGGAGAATAGGACCATACACACACACACATACACACACACACCTTCTATCTGTTCCCAGTCTTCTGAGGCCCTGCTTCCTTTTTCTTTCTCTCTCTCCACTGTCCCTTTCGTTGCAACCTGCCTCATTTTTTGCTGTACTCGCCCCCATCTCTAGCCTCTCTCCTTCATCTTTCCTTGCATTTTTTGTATTTCTCCATCTACAGTGGCTCGCCCCCTCCCATGACCCCCCAAATTTCTTTCTTTCACTTTCTTTGTGGCAGAGTAGGAAACTGGATTTGGGCCTGTGGAAGGAAGGCGACGCCTGGAAGAAGAAGAGCTACAGCAGTTTAATACTGAGGCGTGCACTGATTTCAAATGGAGAACTTGGGCCTTCAATTTTCCACTAGTTTTGCATGCACTGGTTGCCTAAGTAGACTTGCTACTTTAGCGAAGACACTGCTCCCCAGAGGGAGCTCAACCCACTCTTATCCACACAAACACACACAACTCTAATCACACCATAACTCAGCACTGGTAAAGTTTCACAGGTATGTTAGAGACGGTCTATTAATGAAAGCTTGTGAAGCTGGCAGAGCAGGTGCCAGCTCTTGCCAAGACTTTAGGCCTCAGCTAAGCACGTGGGAGAGTTTTCTGTGTCTCTCAGGGTGCAGCTAACAACCTTCTTCCCACCACAGTGTTCCCTCTCTGGGCCTCTGCAGAGAGGTGGAGCTGTGTAACAGATTTTGAAAGTGAGTAACCAGGATCCTGCCATAGGAGTGCAGATAGTCTGTGGTGTGTCTGTGCATGCAAAAGTATTTCTGGAGGGGAGGGGCTCCAGCTCCTTCCCCTTCTTTGGGGAAGAAAAAAATAAGGGAATAATTCAATATTCACCCCTCCACCTCTACTGTATTGTTTCTCCCCGTTCTAATCTTCTCATGCCCGGGGTGTCTTCATTTTGCCAACACATGCCCTCTTCCTCTTCTGTGAATCCTACCTCTTTTTTTTTGTCTGACTCTCGTCTCTGTGCATCTCCTCCCCCTTCATTTTCTTGTCTTCTCCATTTTCTCCGCTTCAGCTCTGGGCAGTGTTTCTTTTTCTCATTTTGTGCCACGTCCAGAACAGAACTGGATATCAACCTCTTGGAGGAGTCCAGCTCCTGGAAGAAGGAGACATGATGATACTTAATAGCAAAACGCAGAGCTGCCATAAGTGCAGGGGGCTGGGCTCCACATCCTGCCACAGCACAGTACATGCCAGTCTTCCACATTCCCTTCACTGTTTTCTGCTAGTCTGGTTTCTCCCACACCCTACTCCTTATAATCGCTATATCCCACTGTCCTTTCTGTGAATCGTTAATAATAAAGTAAGCAATAGTCCCACCTCTCCCGCCACACTTACACACACAGCCCATATAGTACACGGTCTACTTGGTCATCACTCCCTCATACACATCTCCTTTGATGGAACAAATCCCATTAGGAGTTGCACTTACACATAGGCAGAGGACTCCCTGAATAAACACTGCCTCTCTTAGGTTTCATCTCTCCACGCAACCCCAACATTTACACTGCTCTCTGTTTTCTTAGGCCTAACTTTTCCAACATGCGCTTCTGCTATAACCATACCCCACCTGGCACAGCCTCGATTATCAGTAGGACCCTAATAATGTGCATCTACCCTACTGGCCATCACCACCTCCACTCTCAGCATGCACAAACTCGTAACTTGTCAGACCTTGTCAGAGACGTCATCCCTGGGCTTCAACTGCTCCCCAAGCGTATACACTTAATCTCCAATGAGACCTAACCCTGCAGGTTGCCTCCCACCAGGGACCCAGTTTATCTTTGGGTTTAATCTCCCACCCTGCTCCAAATATAACCTCAGTTCTTGCTGCTGCTGCTGCTTCCTCTGCTTTTGACTCTAGACCATTTTTGTCACTTGCCCCAGTATTTTCTGGTCTCCATTTCACTTCGTTCATTGCATAGAGGGAAAATAGACTCAGGCCTTTTGAACAAAGGTGTCTCCTGTTACAAGGGAAGAGGGACCAAAGTTTAATGACACATGCAGCAGCTCAGAATGTAAGGCCCAGGCTTAATTTCGTCCCATGTTCTGTCCACACTTCTGCCCCAGTGGGAGCTCAACCCACTCTGACCCACACACATGCAGTTGTCCATCAACTACCCAGTAAGACTACAACCTTGCACTGGAGAGATCCCAGGAGAGAGAGGAGTCTGCATTACTAAGCATTTGTAAAGTGTGTCCAGAATCTCCAATGGAGGGCGCTATTAACTCACAAAATCGTATGTCAGACTGAACATGGGAAGGGCAAATTAAGTTTATGGAGACTTGTATCTGGGGAGTGCTGTGGTTGGACAGAAGGAGACGTAACCTTTAATCATTTTAATTGTTCTTTGTTTGTTAGAATTTCATTTCATTTTTTTAATTTTAAGTGGAAAAGTTTCTACTTTCACTTGGGAGAGTCTCCTGCCTATTTCTCTCTAGTAGACAATGACAGCTTCATTCCCACCATGCCATTAAGTCACTTAAGTCAAATTCTCTGCTTCTCTTTGGGAGAGTCTCCTGCCTGTGTCTCCCAGGATGCAGGTATCATTGCCACCACACTGTGCATCTGCAGGGAGAGTGGGGACAAATTTTGAAAGTGAGAAAGCAGCACAGGACATTGACAGTGTGCATGCAGGAATGTGGCAGAGGGGTGAGCTGCTCATCCTTTCCCCTCTTCACTAATTTCCCAGCCACACCTCTTGATCTAAAACAGGACTACATTACAGTAAAAGAACTAGAGGGAGAAATCCATATTTATCCCCTCTGCTTCTCTTTTATTCTTTCTCCCAGTTCTAAATCTGTTTGTATCCTGGCCCCTTTTGACTTCACTTACCCCTCCCTTCCCCCTTCTGTGAATCCTACCTCATTTCTCCCATCATCTGCTCCTTCTGTCTCTTGACTCTGTAGGTGTCCTCCTCCCTTGCTTTGTGTTCCTAATTGTTTGTGCTTCTGCTTTCCCTCCTGTTTCTTTCTGTCGCTTTGTCCTTTGCTCAGAGGGGAAGTGGTTTTCAGCCATGCCGGGGAAAGCAACTCCTGGCAGAAGGAGGGCGTGTGAGAAACGAAGAGTGCAGATGTGTGCAGGTAAGTGTGCTGGGAGGTCCAGGCTCTAGCTACGTCCAGGCCTGATTCTGCTTCTGCCTCTAGGTTGTTTTTGTCACTTCCCTCTGTATGTTCTGCTCTTCTCCAGTTCCTGTGTTTTTTCTTTTTCTTTTGTTTCTTTTCCTGACTTGGTCCGTTGCTGGGAGGGAGAGTGGATTCAGGCCTTTTGAAGGAAGAAAACTTCTGGCAAAAAGAGACGCACTGAAATGTAATGATGAGACATGGAGCAGCTCTGAATGCAGAGCCTAGGACTTCACTTCTCCTCTAGCCCTGTATACGCTGGTCCCTGAGTAGGACCAGTAAGTGTGTAGTAAGCATGATTGCCCATACCTCTCACATAATCAGCCTACTTGGTCTGGATTCCCCATTACCTCATTGTATGTTACACCAGGCCCTGGGCTTCCTCTCCTCACAACAACACTACTTTTCCACCCCCCTATGGAGTCACATCTCTCTGCCTCAAAGGAGAGGCAAATTCATTTCTATTATTAGTTTTGCTGCTTATTTATTTCTAGTAGTGTCTACAATGTGCTAGGTGCTTTCCAACTCTAGAAAGACCACACCTGTTCCCAGCAGCTTATTGACCAAGGACAGACAGAGAAAGGTCAGGGAAAGAGGCCATCAACTAAGGCTAGTGGCTTAGACAGCTGGGGCTGGTTTGGTATTCTTTTTCATGCCTTTTCTGCAGGAAGTGGAGAGCATCTTTTGAGTAGTTAGCCTGAGTAAGGCCAACAGGTTCTTGAACTGCACAGATCTACGCAGCCCACAAACACCTTTCATGGAGAGAAGGGATAGAAATCCTTATCTACCCTTCCGCATTGCCTCCGGTGTTTTTTCCCAGCTCCTGTTCATTGCAATGTTTCATCTCCCACCCTGCTCTGACTAAAACCTCATTTCTTACTGCTGTTGGTGCTGTGTCTTCGGCTTCTGTTTCCTCATCATCTTCCCCAGCATTTTCCATTTTCCATTTCCTCTTTTTTTTCTTTTTTTCACTTTGCCAGTTGCTAAGAGGTGAAATAGATGCAGCTCTTTTGACGGAAGGTGACTCCTGGCAAAAAGCAAGAGCCTGAAATTAAAAATGATGTGACATGGAGCAGCTCAGGCTGAAGGGGTCTGGGACTGGCTTCTTCTCCAGCCCTGCACACACTGCTCTCTGAGTTGGCTCTCTCTCTCCACTTTCTCCCCCAGCAAGGGTGCTGCCTCTGTAATAGGAGCTTACACTACTCTAACTCATGCACACACAATTACTTGATGACACCACAGCCCTGCACTGGAGGGAGCCCAGGGATAAATCTGAGGTTACATTAACGAATTCTTGGTTTGTAATAACCTCCCTCATTTTCCCTTTTGCTTATTGGGCACTCGTGGAAAAGTTGTAACCATAGCTTGAAAATAACAAGGGGCACTTGCCATAAGGGTTGAGGGAGAGGGAGTGTATGGGTATGTTGGGGGTTCCACCCTACAACCACATCAACTTGGCTAAGTTCTGTGTTAAAACTCCCCACCCGGTGCTGGATATTACTTTAATCCTTGCTGCTGCTGCTGCTGCTTCTGTCTCTAGTAGAGCAGGTTCGTCACCTTCCTCTGTATGTTCTGATCTTCTGCATTTCTTGTGTTTTTTCTTTTTCCTTTGTTTCTTTTCCTCACTTTGTCCATTGCCAAGGGTGAATCTGGATTCAGGCCTTTTAAAGGAAGATGACTCCTGGCAAAAACACACTGACATTTAATGATGAGACACGAAGCAGCCCAAAACGTAGGACCCCAGATTTTCTTCTCCTTCAGCTCTGCGTACAGTACAGCGCTCTCCTAGCAGGTCCTGACTCATTTGGAGTTTGTTTTCCATTACCCTACTGTATAGTACACTTGGTTCTGGGCTTCTCCTGGCCTGCTTGTTCAGTTTCTTCCATAATGGGACCTTGCTCTCTCAAGATGCAGATGCAGCTACAGTGCAGAGTACAATGGGATCCTGATCCATGATTTGGACCTCTACACACTGAGATACAGAATCTATTATTCTTTATTATTTATAAGTGAGAAACCAGGACATCTGCCCCAGGAATGAAGGAAGTTTGTAGTGTTTACACATGGAGCATTTTGGGGTGTAGGGATGTGATGATTCCTGATCTTTTCCTTCCCTCACTAAATTCTTTGCACCCCCCTCACTCCCTTACATTTGGATGAAAAAGCAGGGACATATTACAGTGCTGGATTTGTAAAGTTAAAAAAAGGAGCATATTTATCCGTGTTTCTGTTTTCCTGTTCCTTTTTTTTTTTTAAATCCTCTCAGACCCTTAACCTTTTCATCTTCCTCTCCCCTACGTACAATCAGCCTCTTCTATGAATTCTACTCATTTTTTCCTACTGGCTGTAGACCCTGCTCTGGTCCGTCTGTCACACTGGCTGCATTGGAGGGGAGCATTTATGATATTGTTTGACATCAGTATGTCAGAATCATAATAATTCATGTGAGAAATGCCATGTCAGGTACTGTTAGAAAGGCTATAATGTGCTAAGTAAGATGAGGATGTTTATGTTCATGTGTTATATGTATAATGGAAGTTATAGATATGTTTGGTATATCAGTATTTCAAACTATGCTGTCTGAGTGGCATCTCAGACAGGATGGCTGCAGAACAATAGCCTGCTTAATGGCCCATTAAGACATTCCCAGGTGCAAGGGGCCCAGGGGGAGAAGCCAGGGATATACCTGATGAGTCACCAGGACTTGCCCATGTGACTCTGGACTCCATTTTGGTTCCTGTGAAATTCCACAAGCAGCATGGCAGAGGCCAGAGGATATATAAGGCAGAAGCCTTGGAATCCATTTTGTCATCAATCCTGTTCAGCTTCAGCCACCTATCTACCTCTGGATCAAGTCATCTGCAACTGAAGCTGTGAAACAAAGGACTGAGACCCATCCAGGTACTGGATATGCACCAGAGGGACTATACAAGCCTGCGAACGCCACAATTCTTCTAGAAACCTGATGTATATGGACTTTCAAGTTATTTGTATGTATCTGATTGCTTTAATCCTTTAACATTTCTCTTATGGTTTATTCCTTTCTTTTTATAATAAACCTTTAGTTTTAGTTACTAAAGGATTGGCTGGCAGCGTGGTATTTTGGGTAAGATCTGAACTTATATTGACCTGGTACTCTGGCTGACCCTTTGGGGTCAGAGAGAACCTTTTTCTGCAGCCTACCCTGACCTTGGCATTTTCAGGTGGCTACCCTGGGCATGGAAGGGTCACACCGTCTCCTTCATTTTCTATGCTCAGTGACTTGTGCTTCTGATTTCTAGAGCTTGTCCCCACTGCATTCAGTTCAGGCAGCTTCCTCCTTCTTCTTGTCTGGGCATCAGCAGGAAGGACACAGGAGAGGGAGGCTTGCGGTTCCTGCACCCAGACCTGGCATGGCTCAGAGCCACTGAGAACTACAATTTTGCAGGGAAAGTCTTGCTGAGCTCTGATCTGGAGCATGCTCAGTGTGGCTGCAATCTTAGGGCATTAAGCTACAAAACTCTAGAAAGTGTCTACTGAGTATATGCACAGTGGGATTTCTTTTTTTCCTCCAAAAGGCTTGTAACATGGCCAAATTTGAGGGGATTTTCACAGGGACAGCAAAAGGTATATCTCTGACATAGACCATATCCCCTGCCAAATTTCAAGTCCCTGCTCCAAAGCATGGGAGCACTAGAGTTCCTCAAATAAAAGGTCCACAGAATATTATAACATGGGCAAAACAACATATTTTTCCCTAGTCTTGTTCTCAGAAATCTGTTTTGGTTGAAATTTGCCAAAAATATAATCAGCTTGAGACAGATGCCTGGTATGTAAAATATCAGTCCAAAGGGTTAAAGTTGGGCAAAATTATAAGCAACTAAAAATAATCTCATAATAGGAAATATTGGGCAACCTTAATAATAGGTAGTGCTGCCAGCATCAGCTATGCTGTGTATAATTTGACTCCAGAACTGGCGTTTTGGCAGATAAAAGTTGTTTTGGTTGCTTAGTGGGGGCACTTTTTGTATATTTGGCTTTAATGCATGATAAATTCCATTTTTACTCTGAAACAAAATCTCAGGACTCTGTGAGCTAGTTTTCCTTCGTATCACTCTCTGGATGAAGGCAACCCCCTCATTCCTACCTCCACCCTTGTTTCCCTGTGGACACAGAGAGAATGTGGCCATAATCTGAAAGTGGCAAACTGGGATACCTGCCACAGGGATGTAGGGAAAATACGATTCATCTCCCTCCCCTTCCCTGAATATATTACCTCATTTCCTGCTTTTCCTGCTGCTGCTGACTCTGCTTCTTCTCTTTCTGTCTCTAGACAAACATCTTCCCTTTCCCCTGCATTTAATGGTTTTCTCCATTTCCCCTGTTTTTTCTTTTTCTCTTGTTTCTTTTCCTCACTTTGTTCATTGCTGAGAAGAAAACTGAATTCAGGCCTTTTGGAGGAAGGTGACTCCTGGCAGAGGGATAGCTTCTGAAATGTAATAATGAGGCACAGAGCGGCACAGAATGTAGGACACGGGATTTCAATTCTTCCCTTCTCCCTTTTCAGAATAAATACTGTAAATGCAGAGGTGACAGAAGAAAGTGTGTGCCCCTCAGCTTCTCTTTGTGTTTTCTCCCAGTCTAGTTTCCCTTTTCCTAAACCTAGGCCTAGTTCTTTTCTGTCTTAATGCTCTTATGAATCCTACCTCATTTCTTGCTCCTCTTCCTTCTGTCTCTGGACTCTCTTTTCCTTCTCTCTGTTCACTGTTTAGTGTCTGAAAAATCAGGATAAACTTTTTCTCTTGTTTCTTTATCACCCCTTGTCCTTTGCTCAGAGAAGTGGATTTTAACCTTTTGAAGGAAGACTTCTCCTAGGAGAAGAAGAGATGGTGATACTTAATAATGATGGTTTTGGTGCTCTGAAGGCTGGGTCATGGGCTTCAATGAGAAACTCTCTGTGTGGGCTTCACTGCAAAACACACCGCTCTTCCCCTTGCCAGGGTCTCGTCCCCCAAGCACCCACATTGACTGCACCTTCCCCCACCAATGGGGTCTCCCACACCTTGGTTTCATTCCTTCAGTGGCCACTGTGCTCCCCTGCGCCTTACTCTGTTTTTCAGGGCTTCCCTCCCAAGACACACTGCTGCTCCCCCAAAACAAGAGCTTTCCTCTCAGTCCCCACTGCATCCCCCACAATCACTGTGGCCCCATGAGCACCCACCCCTGCCCTGGAGAGAGCTGCCCCGCTTGCTTTCTGTGGGCCACCGCTCTGCCTCCCCTAAGAGACCTGATCCCAAACTCATACCATTGGGTCCAGCTGGGGAGTCGCACAGTGACCAGCCCAAGGTTGTGTCTCCCCTCCCTGCCATTGGGGTAAACACCACAAATCCTCGTGGCAGTTGAACAGTCCTGCCCGACATTCCAGGCCCCACAGACGTATTCCATGCATCCCCCCCTCCCTCCCCCGCCCAGCTCCGGAAGGGCTGTTGCATATTGGTTTGGCCTATTGGGTGCCCTGCCCCAAACCCTTTCTTCATACGCATGCCGGTGTAACTTTGAACTGTAAATGTTCCCAATGAGTATGAAATTGTTAAAGCTAAGGATGCAACAAACCACACTTTGTTTTGTGATTCAAGTCTCTCGGTTAGTTACAGACAATTTAATTTAGGAGCGGGCCCTGGATGACCCTTGATTGACCCAAACCAAATGATCCAATCGAACCAATGATTGAACCAAACATTATTCAAAAGAAAAACGATTCGTTAAGCAAACAGGCCTACAATTACCATTTACACAAGTACTACAATTATACACCACTTCAAAAATGACACAGTGAATCAATGGGTGATCAATCCGCTGACAACAGAATGAAGTATAAAATTACAAGCCTCTAACCTAATTGCATCCTTCTGGTGTTAATTGGAAATCTCCCACATTTTAGCTAGGCTTCTCCTGTTATAATCTATTATAATACTAATCAACATTAAACCTACCTATTAACATATTCACATTTTTGCCACCTCTTTATTGGCTCTTTATATTACACATTATTTAAATTAACATCTGCACCAATGTCCTTCCCTTGCTATCAATATAGATAGCATTTTAATAAAACATTTCAAATTCTCAAAAACACTCATTAAAAACCTTGCTAGAAGCAGTGATAACTCAAACATAGATGCAATATGATCATGGGTAAAGTCTTTGCTAGCTTCAATTTTCTCATCTCACTGTCTCCAATTTATCTCTAACTTTTACTCACATTAACAAACTCAATGTCCCGTATGCCTCTGTGCTTAGCCTAACTTAGACTAGACCGAAGTCTAATTTCCACTTACACTTTAACATATTTCTACTTATCAAAATCAAGCAACCCTTCTAACAGGATATATCAGGGATTCACTTGAAAGGCAGATAGTCAATCTAAGAGACAGTCCAAAAAGTCCTTCAGCTATCCTGCTTGCCCAAAGTGATCCCCCACTTTTCCTGGGCTTCACCCCCTCACTTACATTCTACTTACAATAGGGACTTTTGCTTTCCTCATCCCCCACACACCAGTCCCCAATGAGCCCTTCCACTAGTCTGCATGACCACAGAACATATTAATCCCCAATGCAAACTTTCACTTTCTCTTAAACTTCACTCCTCATCACACAGTCTCCCCAATGGTAACTGCCACCCCACCCCACCTGCCCCGAGCTTAGACAGTACAAGCAAAGTGCCCTAAAAGATGGAATACAGCCCCATTTTCTGAGCCAAAGTTGTTACCATTTTTCCAACTGTCCTTCCAAGAAGATCTTTTACTCCAATCTGTTTCACTAGATTTACTGGATATGACCAGTGTATCTGGAGTTTAGTTTTAGCCATGAGAAAATTTAAGTTCACTAAAAGACATCCAGGTGGAGAACTTAGAGAGGTAGGCTGAGATGTAGGACTGGATGGAGGCAGAGGAACCAGAAGTGTTAAAGAAATATAGTGAAGCATAAAGCTAGTAGTGGAACACTCTAGCAAGGCGCTGTAGCCTTCCTTGGAGCCTGGGCCTGAGGACCAGCTGCAATCCCCCTGCTGGGCAGATCAAGGCACTGCAAACCCCCCCCCCCCCTGCTGGGCAGAACAAGGCTCTGCAGGCCGAATACCCCAGGAGAAAAGGGGCGGACCCAGGACAGGAGAGGCCAGTATAAAAGGCCGGCCTAGCAGCTCAGTCAGGGGGAAGCTGTGGCTGGAGGTAGATGTGGCTCTCCAGAGGCTGTGGTCTAGGCTTGACCCAGGTCCTGTGGCTGTTTGGAGCAACCGCCCTGCTGAGTGAAGCCTCCAAAGCCTGCCCAGATTGCCGGGCCCGAGTGACTGGGTAGGGCCACTGGGCCCTAGTAGCTGGGAGTAGCTATCTGAGCCCGTTGGTTGGGAGAAACCCCGAGGCTGGCCCTGACCTGAAGGAGCTGCCTGACGTGGAGGACTCGCAGGAGTGGACTGGACTGGAGGAACCTCTGGGACCCTGTGACCTGGAGGAACTGCCCTCTGCTGATGACCTGGAGGAATTTCTGGACCTGCCACCGGTCAATGGTGAGGGACTTGCAGGATGCCCGCTCACTGTCTACCCCAGCGATTCGGCGGGAGACACTTGGATGCAGGTACCCACGGACTGGGTGGGAGGAAGTAGCCCAGGGACAGCCGACTAAAGAGTGGCTGAGTGTGTGGCCAGACCAGTCAGCATGTTGTGGCTGGATCCCCGCTGACTCAGTGGCAAAATGCTTTGCCACTTATAGGGCCCTGGGCTGGGATGCAGGGGAGTTGGGTGGGCCTGTGTCCCCCCTCCCTGCTTCCCTAACTACCCTGGGAGTGCTTGGCTTCTCTGAGCGCCCGGAGGATACCAAGCTCTACCAGCCCCGCTTGCCACTAAGGCTGGGGGCTTTAGACCACTTTGCCTGCCCCTCCTGCTTGAGGGCTAGGGGCTGTAGACTGCTTCACCTGCCCTGCCCAGTCTGAGTGCTGGGGGCAATAGACCGCTTGACCACCCCGCTTGTTGGAAGGCCGGGGCTATTGACCCCTTATCAGCCCTGCCCTATGGGAGGGCCAGAGGGCTACAGACTGTGGAGGAGGCCCGCCCCGCTGGGGGCTGAGGCTAAAGACTGGTAATTGGCCCTGCTTATTCCCCTAGACTAAGGCGTTGTGACCTTCCTCAGAGCCTGGGCCCAAGAAAGGGTTGTGACGCCCCTGCTGGACCGTGCCACCAGCCTACAAACTTTTATGAGACCATAAGATCACCTAGATTAAGGGCAAAGAGGGAGAAGTGGAGTGATCCACTGACAGAGTCCTAAGGCACCTTCACAGAAGGTGGGAAAGGGGAGGAAGAGGGCTGACCAAAAAAACAAGGCACTGAAGAAATGATAGAACAGTAGGAAGATAACCAAGAAAGGATGGCATCACAAAAGCCAGGGGCGCACAAGATTCTATAAGGATGTGAATGATGGTGTCAAAAGTAGTCAAGAGGACAAGGAGAATGACAACAGTCTAGACATCTCTGAGTTCTGTGTGGCCACATGTCAAGAATAGTTTTGATGGAGCAGACAGGGTGGAAGCCAGATGAGAGGGACTCAGGCTGGAGTTGGAGGAGGGGAGCTTGAGGAAATGATTGTAGATGGGGCAAACACTGAGTTTAGAGGTAAAAGTTATGAAGGTATGTGGAGTGGGAGGCGAGGTCAAGGGTGGGATTTTTTTTTAGGATTGGAATGATAACGGCAGGCTTGGATTGTGAAGGGAAGTAGCCAGATGCAGGTGAAAAGTGTAGGCAAAAGGTGAGAGAGAGTAGGGGAGGGATGGTCAAGAGGCAGGAGTAGACATGGTTCCCACAAATGAACCATCTTCTTCTGCAGTTCACTTTCTAACATATGAATTTCCCCTGCAGGGGGACAACACCTCTTCTTGACATCACTGACAACAAACCAGTATGCTCCCCAAAGTGGAACTTACAAAGATGATCTTGTATTTCACCCTCTCATATCACATTCCACTTTAAATCCCCACTTCTAAAAACTTTGCCATATGGGGGTGCCTGACAGTTACTTGCTGCTCACATACTGCATGTTCATTGATCATTTCAGAGTCAGGACAAGGCTCTGTTTCCTTGTCTATGTACCTGAGGGCAGTTAAAGTGTTATCACAAATCCTCACAAATATTCCAGTTTCTCACCCAACTTCTGCATGGTTGTAAAGGGCACTTTGCATACCATAATTCTGGCCAGTGAATTTTAGTTAATTTTAAATAATAAACTAATTGTTCTCTTGCCACTTGTACATAATTATATCAATCAAACATGAATAATAGCACAAGATTATGAGACCCTAGTGACCAATATGATCCTCAAACACAAACATTTATCACTGATCCCTTCATGAATCTTCCTGCTGGATTTCACCTAATCCACATAGAGCTGGCCCAATATGACTCCCCTCTCCTGAACTTTATTCCCCTGCAAAACGGAACCTAAAGTGACCTCCTTCTTGAGCTTCACACCTTTAAATACTGATATTCTGTTGCATACTGTTACACCAGAGGGATCTTCTTCACTTGGGCTTCTCCTCTCAAGATGTGCATTGCTCTCCCATTGGAAGGTCCCTTTGTCCTGGGATTCTTCACATCTACACCAGTACAGTGGGCATTTTGGGTCTTGTTGGGGCAGGACTGTAGCATTACTTTGTTCTGGAGATTGCCTGTCTATTGCAAAGGTCATAGGAGCCATGGCACCTGAGACAAAATTAGAACTAATCTAAGTTGTGCCAGGAGTTGTACCAACTCCCAGCAGCCAAAGGACAAGATCGACCCAAGATGCCTCCCCATAGTCCACATACCAGGCTCTGCACCAGCCTCAAGATGAGTCAGATTCAGGCCTGGTCTACACTACAAACTTAGGTCGACGGAAGTTATTTTATGTCACCTAATAATGTATGTGTCCACACTACCAGCTCCCTTCCGCCGACCTAACCCGCCTGTAATGTCGACTTAACTCCACCTTCACGAAAGGCATAATGCTTAAATCTATGCTGTGGTATCTGGCTGCTCAAAATCAGCTGCCAACCTATCTGCCACCAAGCCCCACCCCTGTGGGAATTTCTCTCCCTTTGCCTCACAGATATTATGGAGCACACAGAATGCAGTGATAACAATGGGGATGTTGCTTTCACTGCGGTCTAACCTAGTAAGCAAACTGTGCCAGTGACCTTTTAAATGGCCAAAGGCACCTTCAGCCACCATTCTGCACTTGCTCAATCTATTGTTGAACCACTTCTTACTGCTGTCCAGGGGGCCAGTGTACGGCTTCATGATCCACAGAAGCAAGGGATGGGCTGGGTCTTCCAGGATCACTATCGGCATTTCAATATCGTAAGTGGTTATTTTGCAATCTGGAAAGAAAGTCCCTGATTGCAGCCTTCTGAGCACACCTGTGTTCCTAAAGGTGCACGATGCGTGCACCTTTCCTGACCATCCACACTGATGTCAGTGAAATGCCTCCTGTAATCCACCAGCGCTTGCAACACCACTGAAAAGTATCCCTTTCAGTTTATGTAGTCTTTGGTAAGGTGGTCTGGTGCCACGATAGGGATGGGGTGCCATCTATCGCCCTACTGCAGTTACAGATCTCCATTGCAGAAAAACCATCCACTGTGTCCTGCACATTGCCCAGAGTCAATACCCTTCTTAGCAGAAGTTGATTAATGATCCTGCATGCTTAGATCACAACAGCTCCCAAGGTGGATTTACCAACTTTGAATTGATTCCGCACTGACCGGTAGCAGTCCACAGAACGATTGCCACTTGTTTCTCCACTGTCAGAGCAGGTCTCATTTTAGTGTTGCTAAACTTTAGGGCTGGAGAAAGCATTGCATAAATTTCCTGTAAAGTAGCCTTCCGCATTTGAAAATTCTGCAGCCACTGCTTGTCATCCCATAGCTGCATAAGGATGTGATTCCACCAGTCAGTGCTTGTTTCCCGGGACCAGAAAGGGTACTGCACCATGTTCAGCTACTGCACGACTCCCAGAAGTAACCGGAAATTGTTTTGTTCTATTACTGGCAGCAGGGCTGCTTGAATTACATCACAATGTTCCACGCGATGGCTCCTGTCTCAGCTCTCGAAATATTGCAGGATAAGGCGTGAGCTGTTTGTAATGCTCACAATAAGAGTGCACAGCTGAGCGGGGTCTATGCTCCTCAAGCTATGTCATATGTGCGGCTAAACCAGGCTTTTGGAAAAAAGGCATGAAAAGTAGGGGTTGTTTGTCGTTTGATATCAGGGGAGGAAGGAAGGGCAGAAACTACATCACGGCTGAAACCATGTTCCCATTCCCCACTGCGACAATGTTTTGGACCCAGGAGGCTTTCCGAGCCCTTCTCAAACCCCTACTCTCTCTGGCTCACCTGAATACCACCCACCCCCCGGCCTTTGCTTGAACCAGAAACCAAAAGCAATGAAAAGGCAGTGGGAGAGACACCTAAACCCGTCCAAACAAGGGTGAGAGGATTAAGGCAACTCCTCTAGCCTCATCTACATCAAAGATGTTAAAAGGAGGCATCTTGATTAGCACATTGAATGGAAAACTGAAGCCTCATCTACATTGAAGATGGAACAAGAATTAGCAAGAATTAGAACAGAGAACCAAGCTCTAAAGCAGGGACTGCACTGAACTCTGGGATTGGCAAAGCAGGGACGCACTGCATGATGGGAGATCTCTGCTCCTAATGTTAATGAACCCACCCCTGCACACACCCAGCTCTGCAGTTATCAGACCATTCTAGTTATTGATCTCCAAAACACTGAATCTGGCTGGTTGCATTGTGAGCTCCCTGGAAGTAACACTGCCCATAGCTAGGAATGATCAGCTCCTATTGTCCAGCATAAAGAAAACCACTCTGGAATACTCCCTTGAGTCATTGTCTACCCATAAACAAACCCAGTGTTCTCCCTTGAACCATTGTTTCTTCCCTACAGAAACCCTACCCAAGTTCAAACCTCTGGTTCTGATGCCTGGATCCAAAAGCTGCATCAGCTCCACTGGGACTTCCCCTTTTCCTGACTGAGCATGTTGGGGGCTCTACCTGTCTCAAGCGCACCGCACCCTTACCTGAACAGCCTGTCTCCTGGGAACCTTTGAGCTGCACGGACTAGTGAGACCCCCTCTACCCACCCCTTCCCCCAACACACTCTCTCTTTTAGTCCAGGTATAACTTTCTACTTTTGTAATCAAACCTGGGATAGCTTTCTCCAATACCCCAACTGTAATTGTGTAGTATTGTAAGCATTTGATAGTTTATTGCCAGGTATATAAAACATATGATACTAATAGTAATACCATACAAGGAGAGAAAAACAAACTGTTATAATCAAGCTGGTTGCCAGTCTCTCTCTCCGAACTTCATTTACTCCTTTGTGTTCTTGGCTTCCCTATCTTGCTCTGCAGCAACGCTTCTTTTACCTAAGCCAAAGATCCCTGGAGTGCCCAAAAATCCTGTGGGGTTTGCTCATCAAGGGGGGTTACTGCTAGAACAATTGTAGAGTCAGGGGGGAGGCAGCTGAGAAGTGCTTCTCTGCCTAGCCTACAGAGTCCAGGGTCATAAAAGGGTGGCAGCTGAAAGTGCTGTTTGACCCAGCCTGATTGAGTCCAGGGGCAAATAACGGTGGCAGCTGAAAAGTGCTGTTTGGACCCAGCCCGCTCAGAAGTGCGGTGCGGTGCGGTGCAAAGGGGCATAAGGGTGGCCACTGAAAGTGCTGTGTCACCCAGCCTGCTGAGTTCAGGGACATATAAGGGGTCAGCTGAGAGTGCTGATAGCCTGGTCCGCTCAGACGCACCCGGTTAATCTAGAATGTGTGTGTGTGTATATGTGGGGGGGTTTATTTGAATCTGGGGCTGGAGGAACCCAGCCCTGAAAACCTTAGGTCCTGCAGGATAACTCCATTGGGAAGGGACTTGTAGCTATCTGAACACACAAGTAACACAAGCAGCACATTAACAGAATCACACACACTCTTCCAGGACAGTAACCCTAATAAATGAGCATACCCCAAGGTGACGAGCAAATCTGGTAACACTGGCTGGGGGTGATGACGTGGGAGGCGATTCTTAATTTGAGCCTACCTCAAAATCATGATTTCCCTCTGTTCCAATGTCTTCTGCAGTGATCAGTGCTTGTTTGAATTAAGCCACCAGCAACTTGAAGTGCCCTGATGCGGACTGACTCATTTTCTTCTTTCACCCCCTCCGTCTTCCAGTCATTCCCCTTTTTCCTTTCTAAGGACCAGGCCATCTGTGAACTCCATTGCAGCTAGTGACTGGGAGTGCTGTACAAAGATAAATGGGAGTTTCATAGGTGCTCTAAAGCACATAGGGCTCTCTTTATCTGGACTGAATTAGGGGAACATAGTGAGCTGTGTCTTTGTGATTCGTGTACTCCTTTTGAACATTTGCAATTACAGCCATGTGCTTTCACCTGTTGTAGGGAGTGGGTTTCCAAAGTTCTGCCAGAACTGTGGCTCAGTCACTCTTCTAGATTGTATATAAAAGAAAACTTCAGCTAAACTATGCCCAAGAATGCATCGCATCTGTGGTAGCATGATTTAAATATTGTCTGGCAGCCAAAGACCACCTTCCCACAGCCATCATAGAAACTCTGTGTGGATTAGCTATTAACAGTGCAGGTCTTGCATAATAACAAGAAAAGAGTCTGATGTGTTTAATGCTACTGTCTCTTTGTTTGAGGAGACCCGGTGAATGCATGAGAGAGGAGAGGGAATGGAGCTATTACCAGCCTTTGTGGATGATGCAGGCAACCTTTAATAGCATTCTGGTAGGTGTCACCCATCTCTGGCTGAAGCTGTGCTGTGGTGCACAGAGGGCTGTGGTACATGGGGCATATTTATTTTTAGCGCTGGTCAGAAATTTCCCAACAAAACATGGTTTTGTTGAAAAATGCTGATTTATCAAATCTGAATTGTTTTGTGCAAAGCGTTTGCCTTCAGTGAATTTTCATCTAAAAGCAGTCAAGGTTCTGTTGGAAACCTTCCAGAGTCTGTCACTCTGGGCTTCCAGGGTCCACCGTTCAGAAGCAGCCCTGGGAACCAGCTACGCTGGGAGTCTGGAAGCCCTGGGTTCCCTGGCCTCAAGGCAGTCTGCATGATGGGTCAGCCATAGAGCCAGGGACACTGGAAGCCCATCCTATGACTTCCAGGCTCCTGGCTGTATGGCAGGGAGCCCTGAAAGGCACCATGGTTTCCAGGCTCCTAGCTCCATGGCAGGGAGGCTCAGAGACCTGAAAGCTCTGGCTAGAAACAGGTCTCCCAGGGCTTTCAAGACTGAAAGACTCCTGGCTCTATGGCAGGGAGATTGAAAGTCCTGAGAGCTCCAGCCCTGCCTCACGCCTATAGCAGTCGTGAAACTGACAAGCATGTCAGTTTCAGTCTGTGGCTACTGGGGTTCAGGGAGCCTATTTTGTTTTGGAAACACCGTGTCAATGTTTCTGAAACTAATTTTTTTTAAAGTGCCAGGTCACAGGAAATTTTGCCAGGTCACAGAAAATTAAAAAAAAAAAATCAGTTTTGATCCAATTTGGAATGAAACCAAATTTCAAAATATCAAAATTTTCCACGAGCTGGAAATCCTGAGTTTTGGCCAGCTCTATTTATTTATGCTGTCAATTACAAGTGGCATTTCTAAAAGTAGCTTGCTCAGCTGGCTCGGAAATACTGCCTGAAACTGTTCTATTGTATTCTGTGTAGGTTCTAAACAGAACGCATCTGTCACCACATCTGTCACTCTGGTATCTGAGCGCCTGTCGATCATTGAGTTAAGTACAAAGCTGGAATTTCAACATGGCTGACGAGAGCTCTCGCATGTCTGTCCCATCTCATTGTCTGTGCATTGCAGTGCTCTGGCAGTGACAGAAAAGGGCAGTCATGTATATGGCTTGATGATGAGCCCTGACTTTAATACGAGCTGGGAACATTGTATCCCCACATAGCAGGAAATGCCACCAGAAACTCCTCTCCTGATTTACCACTATCTGACAACACAAAAGCCTTCAAAAGCCTGAGAAGAGAGAGCGGATTCCCCTTAAATTCACTCCCCTCACCATTCTTTCACTGGTTCCTCTTCCCTCCCTTTCTTTTCCCCTTCATCCACATACTCCCTCCCACCACAGCCCCCGCTTAGTCACTCTTTCACTTTCTTCCATCCCTCACCACTGCTGGAAAGAGTCAGAAAGCAGGGGTGTCAGAGGAGCAGATGCTGCACTGAGGGTCGGGGGAGACGGAGGAAACGTGGAGGAAGAAGAGGTGGCTCCCATGGTTCTGTGCTGGTTTGAGGCTGAAGTGTCAGGCAGAGTCCTATACATACAGAGCCTCTGATGCTTTTCCTCTGGGTGCAGAATTCAAACAGTGGGATTTATTTTTTAAATAGTGCTTGATTATTTTGACAGAGGCAGTTCTCAGCTGTTGGGGCCTGAGCCTATTGACTAGAAGGAGGCGCTAAGATGGTAGGGGCTGCAGAAAAGGCGCCCGCGTTGCACGGCAGGACAGGCTGTGGAGGGCAGCAGCATGTGATGAAGCTGCTGAGCAGCACCTTCAACCCTGGGCTCCCCTTGCTCCCAGGCCAGGAGTGAGCCTGAGGGATCATATTCCAGCAACTCCCCTTCCCCCAGACACACCTGGCCAATGAGAGCATGTAGGCGGAAACTCTTCTAAAAGGG
Source organism: Emydura macquarii macquarii (assembly GCF_026122565.2). Lineage (NCBI taxonomy): Eukaryota > Metazoa > Chordata > Testudines > Chelidae > Emydura > Emydura macquarii. Next base: position 8,422,576 of record NW_027133667.1, read on the forward strand.
GCTGCTGTGGCTGGGCGGGGTCTTTCTTGAGGATCCGGCTGGCCTGCGGCAGGTAAGAACCACAGCTGGGATTTCCCTGGGGACAGGGGTGCTGGAACAACTTGTATAATGGGGGTGCTGAGAGCCATTGAACCAAACTAAACCCTGCATATGATGGAAACCACGTCAAGCCAGGGGTGTGACAGCACCCCTAGTTCCGGCACCTATGCAGGGGAAGGGAGGGAGACATAAGCTCTGCAGACCAGAGAAAGACCATCTGGCAGCCTGTGAGCTGGCGCTGCAGGGAGGCTGTAAGCAGCTGTTGGTGGCAGGGAGCAGTAGCCGGGGCCAGGTCTGAGCAGGACCCACAGGAGCAGAGGCAGCCGGCTGCTGCAGCCAAGACTCCCCTCCTCTGTGTTCTGAGCTGGGATGAGCCTTGGAGGGACCTTTCTCACTTGCCCTGCCCCCCCTTTCTCCTAGTCCCTGTGCAGGAGGCTTCTCCAGCATTTGCTCCACTTGCATGTTCTTCCCTTCAGGCTCTCTTCCACCCTTTCAGCTCCCCACTTCCCGCTGGCCCCTGGGCTCCTGCCTTGTTCCTCCCAGTCAGTCCCTGCTTCTCTGTCCACTCCAGTTGCCTTCAGCATTCCCTCTCCCATAACCCCCATGCCTTGCCTGCCTGGATCCCTACCTCCTGTCCAGCACCTACTCGTTATTTCTCATGCTCCACTTCCCTTCTGCCCCTTGGCAACAGTTCTCCTCCCTCCCCGCCCCCTCTGACCTGGTTGCCTTCCCCTTCTGTCTACCTGGCGTTCATATCTGATCCCCAGTCTTCACTTTCCTGATGATGCCAACGATGAAAGGACAAGGGAGGAGAGTTAGGACTCCACTTCGGGTCTATGTTTTAGTGGCAGCTTAGGAACGTGGGGGGTCAAATGCTCTGTGACCACCAGGCGGAACAGCCCTCAGCCGCAACACGCCAGCTACTCTGCCTTCCAGCGTGTTAGCCTGCATCTTCATGAGGCTTTTTAATCATGTTAACGTAATCGAAAAGCAAGTGCTTTTTGCCGACCAAGACACACTCTAGGGATGGAGATCACCAGGCAGACCCCAATCGAGGCCTGGTCTACAAACGTAAGGCAGCTTACATGGGCGTAGCTTTCCCACCGACAGAGCGCTGTGCACACAGACGCTTATGTCAGTGAAACTTATGTCACCCGAGGGTGGAATATTCACACCCCGGAGCAACGTAAGCTTTGCTGAGATAGGCGGTAGTGCAGACACAGCCTTAATTTTGTGTATGGACTTGTCCCAAGGCTTGTATGTGTTTCCCTCTCGTGGTTTCCCTACTAACCTCCTACCTTCGGTGTTATTTTGGGGTGGGGAAAGGTGTTATCTCATGGTTTTCTGCTCCCTTGGAGGGGGCTGAACAGGATTCCCTGGGGCTGTGGAGAAGCCCCCATCACCCTCTGGTAGGCGGGGAGAGCTGGATGGGAGAATATAGAGAGGGGCAGCTGCTCTTAGGGCTTGGACATGTGGTTCAGGAGCAGCTGAAGCTCCTTTACTCAAGGTCACTGGTAGACCTGGGACATGCACCCAGATCTCCCAGGCCCATGTGCCTTGACCACGGGACCAGCTGAGTGATTTACAAGCCATCCTGAAAGGGACACGGTGGAGCCCCAAAATTGGGTCCCTGTGCTTGAGCCATTTTCCTGGCTACGGGTGCACAAAGCCAAGAGGGGGGAGAAAATCCCCCAGGGGCCCGCTCGGGGCCCAGTGAGCAGAAAGAGAGCAAAGCAGCCTGTGCCTTCCCGCCCGGGGAAGTGAGGGTTAAAACCAAAGAGCCGGTGCTGGAGCGAGGACTAGAAAGTCCTGCCCGGGGGGACTCGGCGCTCAGCTGGCACGTCCGTTCCATTCCGTGCAGCAGGCAGCCGCCCGCCGTGCGCATGGCACCTGGCGGCGCAGTGTCCCTGCTGCCGCCCGCCCTCCGCTACCCGGTTGGCGTTCGCCCGGAGCGCCCCGCTCCTGCGGCTTCCCCCAGCCTGCCACACGGGTGAGCCGGAGAGGGGGGCACTGGAATGCGGGGCGAGAAATCACTGCCTGTAGGAAGTGACAGCAACAAAGAGGGAGCCTGGACTGGGGCACTGGCGTGGCACTCAGGGAAGGAGAACAAACCAGGGCCCCTCATCCCGAAGGCAGCCAGCTCAGGGAGTGCGGGGCTTGCCTTTGCAGGATTTCTCCTCTCCGGTCAGCTGAGGGACAGCATGGGAGAGAGAGATGGGGGGGATGTGTGTGTCTGCGGATTTCTCCTCGCCCAGCATGTGGGGATCCCTCCCTGCCCAGGCTGGTGAGTTCAGGCACAGCCGGATGATCTTTAGCAAAGCTGGTTACACCCAGGATTTCAGAAAAACGTGGCAGGGAGTTTGGGGAAGATTGGAGACTGCGGTTTAGCTAAAGGGTGGTGGATCGGGGATTTAAGATTACATTTGGAGGTGAAGGATGATGGGAAATGGCTGTGGTTACAGGAAGCGCGTTATGGGGATGCAAGTACACTTTTTGCAATAGCAAACTTGATTTTTTTTTACAAAAGAAATAAACTGGAAAACAAAAATCCTCCCAAACAATTAAAAACTATTCTGAAAGTCTAAATAAATGGTGGAACTAATCAGAAACAATAAGCTGTCACCAGATCAAAATAAAAAAGGGGAAAGTGAGAATTTACATAACTTAGGGCTTGTTTAAACACAAAGGTTGTGTCCTTTTAACTATATCCCTATCGTTTTAAAGTGGTACAACCCCCCTAATGTGGACATAGTTATATTGGTATAAAAGTGCTTATCTGGGTATAGCTTATTCCATTATTGGAAGGCAGGATAGATAGAAGTTGAGTTGTTTTAAATTAAAAAATGTTTTTGTTTAAATTACATATATTTTTGTTTTTTAAAATAAACCTGTTTATAATTAAATATGAAAATTATGACAAGCTATGTTAAGGCCTACATTTATCATAGAATAGAATCATAGAGTATTAGGGTTGCCAGGGACCTCAGGAGGTCATCTAGTCCATAGTTTCTCAACCTGTGGTATGTGTACCCCTTGGGGTATGCGAGACACAGGCAGGGGGTACCCAGGGAAAAACAGAGTGAAGGGGAGGTGGGCGGCAGTCGCCTGCTTCCTGCCAGGTCCAAGCTCCGAGCTGGGAGGCGGATGGCAGCCCCCAGCTTCTAGGGAAGGCGGGCGGCAGCCCCCTGCTTCCTGCCGGGTCCCAGCTCCCCGGCTTGAAGACAGGCGGCAGTCACCTGCCCACATCCCTGGGCTCCAGCTGGCGTGGGAGCCTCCTCTGCCCCAGCTCGGATTGGGTGGCAGTTGCCCACCTCCTGGGCTGGCAGCCAGGTGGCAGCGGCCTGAAACTTACCCAGGTGGCAGCCCCCCTCCCTGGCTCAAGGCCCAGTGCACAGAAAACTTGTCAATTTCACTGCTCTAGCTGAGCAGTGAAATTGACAACTATGACAGCCCCAGATTTCACCAGTTGCCCTCTTTTCCTGTCTCTCTCGCTCTCTCTCTCACTCGCTCTCCTTCCCTGTCTCTCTCACCCCTTCCTTCTCCTACATCTATGGCAAAAAATTTGGTGCGGCGCTTTATATTCCCCAGCATTGACATGCCGCTCAAAGCCTCCTAGCTTTGGCCAACATTACTCTAGCCCAGGTACATACTTGAGTTATGCAGCCCTGATATAACGGTGGTAACCCTACCCACACTAGATCTGACATCTGTCATATCACGGCCTTATATACTCAGCCCTTTTTCCAACATATGACTCACATTAGTCTGCAAATATAAAATCCTGTGGAAAATTGAGTGTTGAGGTACTTATTAAAATTTTCAGAAGTTAGGGGGTACTTGCTACTTAAGAGGTTGAGAAACACTGATCTAGTCCAACCCCCTGCTCAAAGCAGGGCCAACCCCAACTAAATCATCCCAGCCAGGGCTTTGTCAAGTCAGGCCTTAAAAACCTCTAAGGATGGAGATTCCACCATCTCCCTAGGTAAACCATTCCAGTGCTTCACCACCCGCCTAGGGAAAAAGTTTTTCCTAATATCCAACCTAGATCTCCCTCCACTGCAATTCGAGACCATTGCTCCTTGGTCTGTCATCTGCCACCACTGAGAACAGCCTAGATCCATCCTCCCTGGAACCCCTCTTCCGGTAGTTGAAGGCCACTATGAAATCTTCCCCCCGCCCCTTCTCTTCTGTAGACTAAATAAGTCTATTTCATTCAACCCATACTTCTTTAACTTGCTGATAAGAATACTGTGGGAGACCATATCAAAAGCTCTGCTAAAGTCAAGATATATCACGTCCACCGCTTTCCCCACATCCACAGAGCCAGTCAACATGGAAGGCAATCATGTTGGTCAGGCATGACTTGCCCTTGGTGAATCCATGTTAACTGTTCCTGATCACTTTCCTCTCTTCCAAATGCCTCAAAATGGATTTGTTGAGGACCTGCTCCATGATTTTTCCAGGGATTGAGTTGAGGTCGACCGATCTGTAGTTCCCTAAATCCTCCTCCTTCCCTTTTTTGAAGATGGACACTAGCTATATTTGCCTTTTTCCAGTCATCCGGGACCTCCCTCAATTGCCACGAGTTTTCAAAGATAATGGCCAATGGCTTTGCAATCACATCAGCCAACTCCCTCAGCACCCTTGGATGCATTGCATCCGGCCCCTGGATTTGTGTATGTCCAGCTTTTTTAAATAGTCCTGAATCTGTTCTTTCAGCACTAAGGGCTGCTCACCTCCTCCCCATTCTCTGCTGCCCAGTGCAGTAGTCTGGGAGTTGTCCTTGTCCGTGAAGACAGACTCGAGGCAAAAAAAGCATTGAGTTCTTCGTCTTTTTCCACATCATCTGTCACCAGACTGCCTCCCCCGTTTTGTAAGGGACCCACACTTTCCCTGACCTTCTATTTACTAACATACCTGTAGAAATCCTTCTTGTTACTCTTCATGTCCCTTGCTAGCTGCAACTTCAGTTATGTTTTGGCTTTCCTGATTTCACTCCTGCATGCTCGAGCAGTAGTTTTGTACTCCTCCCTAGTCATCTGTCCAAGCTTCCACTTCTTGTAAGATTCCTTTTTGTGTTTAAGCTCACCGAAGATTTCTTTGTTAAGCCAAGCTGGTCGCCTGACGTATTTGCTAGTCTTTCTGCACATCAGGTAAGTTTATAGCTAAACTTGCTATAAACTAACTAAATAAATAAAAGTAAATGTGCTGCATCAGAAGCTATCCTCAAATTTGAATGAGTTAAAGGGTGCTGCTTTTTTAATGATATTCAGGAGCAGGAGGCAATATGTCTAACTTTCGAGGTCAGCTCAAGTTTGATAAATATGTAACAAAGTCCTGTACTGCATTAAGTAAGAACCTATATTATTTTCCGTTTTTGCAATGCAATGAATGTTCATGTTCACATTTTTCCAAATGTAAGTACTTCAGGCTTTTTCTTTGTTCAGAAAAAGCTTTTCCTTCAATTACTTTTGGTTTCAGTTTAGCTAGCAGGTGTGGAGAGAATATTTTCTTCATTTGGACTAGTTCATTCAAAGTTGAGAAACTGTTTGGGAGTTGAAAAGTAGGAAAGCTGCGTTCCTCTTCCAAGCGATGAATACAAACCAGATGGGAGAATGCTAAAAACATGAATGCTACTGGGACACTTCTTTCAAAGGTTTTTAGGCACCTAAAGATGCAGATAAGTGCTTAGTGGGGTTTTCAAACATGTCTAAGCAGGTGGTTATTATTGTTATTTTATTTGGCGCTGGTGAAACACAAAACAAAAAGATGCCCCTTGCCCTGAGTAACTTACTAGTCAGCATGGCAGGCCATGATCTAAGCACATGAGTGGCCTAGCCATTATCAAGTTTCTTTGTAGGCATCACAGCAAAGGAGAGCATTGAAGGATGCTTCAGACCTCCAGGACACTCAGTTAAGAGCACCAAAGAAGTGCTGGACGCAGGGGCTGGGACAGGTAATAGCTTGCCTCGAGGCAGACCACCAGTTCAATATCAATGAAAGTTAGGAACCTAGTCTGGTTAGGCACTTTTGAAATTCCTCTAGGCATCTAAATACCTTGTAAAATCTGGCCCACGATGACCAAAAGCAATTGGTCAATTCAGTAATTACCCTTAATACTTCCCGTGTTGAACAATTCAGTTAATTTTAAATGCAAAACATGTTTTGATAAACTTACTTTTGTTCTTATGTATCCAGTACTTTTAAGGTAGTTCTATTTACCTTATAAAGAAAACTTTAAAAAGCTGACTTTGTACATTTTTAGCTGAATTCCAATCTTCATCCAAATGCAGCTTGACTCAAATCCCAAGAAAAAAAAATCATCTAGCAAATAATAAATGCATCATTCTCCATTTTCTAACATAAGATTTAAAAAATAATCTGAATAAATGTATGTTGAATTATAGGCTTGCTTAAATAAATATGTATCGCTGTAGTGTTATCCTCCTGGTTAGCAAAAATAAGTGCTAAATTTAGCATAAAGGCTGTTCTACTGGTTGCAAATCAACATGTTCTAATGGTTTGAGAGAATGAATCTTTCTTTAGGAATATAACTAAAAGTACAAATGCAAAACAAGATTAAAATCAATTATTTAAATTGAAGCTTCCTGCTTGCTATTTTTAAATCATGATTAAAACTGGTGCTTCCAATCATTTTGATTTCAATCAAGCATTCTGTGTGTGGGGGAATAAGGCACTTTTTGTACCAGTGTAACTGTGCCCACACTAAGGATTGTATGGTATAACTATATTGGTAAAAATCACACCCCTAACTGACACTGGGGCAGGAAGGGTTGAGCATGGCAGGCTGAAATAACACCAAATCAACCTTTGAGGACATGTGTAAAGGTATACAAATGGTAATTAGGGCCATTCATTGTAAATAGCTAAATCTTTGAGGTTAAATCTTAAGATTTAAGATTGTTAACATTTGTTTAAGATTAAGATTTTAAGATTGTTAAGTGTTTGGAAGTAAATATATGTCTGTGATTACATATAATCTTGCTAGTGATTATTGATGTAACCAAATAGTTCCTATCTGTCATTATATTCTGTTAATCAAAAATCAAAGGAAGATATTAACATTTAGATGGAACTTGAATGTAACAGAACTATTGTTTTTATTTCTCTTTGAAGTTTAAGTAATAAATATCTGTGAATGGTTGTAGATTGCCAATTATCTTGTGCTAATGTAGCTAGTCACCCGTGTGCACAGGATATAGGAGATGATACTTCAAAGCCACAAGTAATCAACCATTAATTGTTCAAGGAGGTACCTGCTGTGAAGAAGATATCAATAAACCTACCAGGGATCTATATGGCCCCAATTCTGTCATTTTAGACCTGCTTGGATTCCATCAGGGGGAATTCAAGTCGTAAGGCTAAGATCTCCGGGAATGCTCTGGATTATCCTGCTAATTCTCATGAGAGAACACTCTATAATTGGACTACCTTTTGGACTAATTCTAAAAGAACTTTTACAACCCAGGAATTTGTCATCTTTTTTGTGAAACAGACCGAAGAACTTTATTTTCATCTCTGTGTGTATAATGATCTTTTAACCATTACTTTTTCCTTTTTACAAAATAAACATTAGTTTAGTTTAAAAGTATTTGCTATAATCTCCAACATATTTGACTTAGCTGTCTGTTTGAGAGCCTAAGGCTGGATTGTTTCAAGGGAACTGCGTTTTTGATTTCTAAGTGACCAGAAACTGTTTGTTGCTGGCTTGGTGAATCTAATTTTTGGACTTAACCAACCAGTTTATGGGAATTGCCTGTCCCATTCTTTGCAGTTCTCACTAACAGAACAATCTCAGTGTGGCTCCCCTAGGGGCCAATGTCACAGTTATATTGATACAAAATCTCTGTGTAGACCAGACATTACACTTATACAAATATACAATCTGAGAAGAGACTATGTTAAGTGACAACAACTATCATGGAACTGTAAAGAAGATACATCAGCCATGCCCGCTAACGTATTTTGGGGGTTTTAAATTTTACTTTGCATCCTTTTCCTCCATTCTCTCTTAGTGTTTCAGTTATATCAGTTGTAGTCTGTTTGAGCAAAAAGCTATCTTATGATTTGTCTGCAGATCCCCATAGCTCACTTGGTCAGTAGATGAAAAAAAAAGGGTGGCAGCTAGTGGATATAGGGTGGTTTAAGGGGAGTCTGGCAGTTTGCAGGAAGTACAGTTGAGGGGGTGAGGGAGGTGCGATGGTTATGAGAAGGTGTCTTGTGGCAAATGAAAAGGTTTGAGAGGAAGGGGCTGTTGGAAGGAACACATTTAGGAGTAAGTGAAGTTCTGACAGGTGCAAATTGAGGGGAAGTGAATCACTGAGGTGGAAGATGTGGAGATTAATGAGATTGGGTGTAGGGTGAAATAAGGGGGATAATGTCATGACAGACTTACACAGGCTTCTGAAAAGAGCTGCTGCTGGCCCTTTATATGTCAGAAGCTGGGAGGCTGATCCTCATAGCCAGACCTGTGTTGAACGTGACTGGCAATGGCAATTGGACTGGACTGTAATGCAATAGAAGCCGCCATTTCTCTGAAATCAGAGCTGCCCATCAGTGAGAGAAGAGTAAAAAGCAGGAAACATCCCTTTGTTGAAGGACACAGTAGACTTGGGCCCAGATCTACCAAGAGATTTATGTGCAGTAGGTCCCAGATTTAGGCACATCTCTGATCCACAAAACCTTGTTAGGCTGCCACTTAACTGTGTTGTCATCTGAACTCACCCTATGGCTAAATGTTTACTGTAAAGGTTTCCTAAGTTTCTGACTCTGAGGATGTGCACAACTGTTCTCTGTAGGTATCAGGATGCTAAGCTCCTGCAGGATTCTCAAACCAGGGCAAGTCAGCACCAATGTGGACACAAGAACAAATGGATATAAACTGGCCATGAGGAAGTTTAGACTTGAAATTAGATGAGGGTTTCTAACCATCAGAGAAGTGAAGTTCTGAAACAGCCTTCCAAGGGGAGCAGTGGGGGAAAAAAACCTAGCTGGCTTCAAGACTGAGTTTGATAAGTTTATGGAGGGGATGGTATGATGGCACTACCTAATTTGGCAATTAACTGATATTTGACTACTTTGGTATTTGGTAAATATGCCCAATGGCCTGTGATGGGATGTTCGATGGGGTGGGTTCTGAGTTACTACAGAGAATTCCTTCTGGGTGTCTGACTGGTGCGTTTTGCCCACATGCTCAGGTTTTAGCTATCGCCATATTTGGAATCGGGAAGGAATTTTCCCCCAGGGCAGATTGGCAGAGGCCCTGGGGTTTTTTCACCTTCCTCAGTAGCAGAGGCATGGGTCACTTGCTGGTGGATTCTCTGTACCTTGAAATCTTTAAACCATGATTTGAGGATTTCAGTAACTCAGTCGTAGGTTAGGGGTCTATTTCAGGAGTGGATGGGTGAGATTCTGTGGCCTGCATTGTGCAGGAGGTTAGACTAGATGGTCGTAATGATTCCTTCTGACCTTAAAGTTTATGAGATGTTTCCCCGCCTATCTCATCTGCAGGACTCAATCTGTTAGAACGTGCTCAGAGCACACCTTACTAACTGGGGCTCATTCAAAATCAAGGAAGAGGAGATGCTGTCTCCCTTCTAATTTTTAGCCCCGTGGTTGGGGCTTTCACCTGGGGTGTGGGTGACCCCTCATTCAATTCCTCTTGCCTGCTGGGGAGATAGGATTTGAACAGGGGTGTCCAGTGAAGAGAGTGCCCCTAACCACTGAGCTATGCTGATGTAGGGAATTTTCTCTCTCTCCTGTTGAATCTGTTCCACTGTAGATAAATAATTAAAGAGCCATGGGCATGTGGGGCCTTGAACCCAGGTAGCTCTGCCCGGTAGGTGGGTGCCCTAATCACAAGGCTGTAGGGTCATTCACAAACACATGCCCTTGCTCTGGGTCGGTGACTATTTAAGCATTTAATCCAAAGTGGAACAGCTTTAACAGGACAGACTGAAAGAGCGCCCACATTGGACTATCCCATAGCTCCTCTCCTGAGAGGTGGGAGACCTCTGTTCTTTCTCCCCATTAGGCAGAGAGGGATATTGACCCTGAGTCTTTGATGACCTGGGGAAGTGCTCTAACCACTGGGCTAAAAGTTATAAGGCTGCTGCTGTCTCCTCCTCCCCACCCTAGTGTTTCTTGCAAGAACAAGCTTAGGTACCTGACGCCAGGTGACGGGTTCATGGCTGTGGACCACAAGTGGAGAGAGATGGCTTTCTGCAGCTTGGACTTAGATGCCTAACTGAGAAGGGTGGGGCTTAGGTGCCCCTCTCAACAGTATCTCCAATAAACTAACTTAGACGGCTCCCTGCCTCCATGCTGGCTTTTGTAAGGATCCCATTTTTAGGCACTTATCTCTCCCCATTCATTATACAGGGAGCCTAGGCACCTAACTCAGGCTTTATGGGTCCCAGTGATTTTCAAGGCACCTAAAAGTTAGGGATTGCAAAACCTAAGTACGTGTGCTGATCTGGTGGGTAGTTTTTAAATCTACTTCTCTAGAAGTTTGGTTTGGATCCTACAAACGGGTGGGAGTGATGGGAAGAGAGAACCGTGTGAGACAGGAGAAGTGAGCTGAGCTGAGAGCTGGTGTCAGACAGAAATGCTTTGCACAGAGTCAGGCGCTCTTCTCTACAGCCTGTGTGTGGCTAATGAAGTGCAGGAGTTGGGTTTTCATCTGGTTTTGGCCTCTGGCCTCTCCCATTTCCTCCTTAGACACTTTGCTATTGTTTTATAGCAATAGCTGTCCAGATGTGTGCTGAGCAGGGATGTGTAAAAGACAGGTCCCTGCCCTGAAGATCTCTCGGTCCTGCACTGCCAGTCAACAGGAGCTCTGTCACTGATCTCAGTGTGTGCAGGGTCAGACTTCTGGGTGCCTGGGCTGCCAAAGAAGCTACAAGGATGGACCCTGATGCCTATGCAGAGTCACAACTAAGTTAGTAGGACTCCACCTAGACACAACGGTCTCGCTGTACAGATTCCTTGCAGAACTGGGGCTACAATGTTCTCACTTGTCAGTCTTGTGAATTGTATCATTCCCCAGAAAGGGGACAGGTCAGGAAAAACAGACTCACAGTGATAAGACTTAAGATTAGGCACCGTTTTCCTCTGTGTGTGGCTTTTGGGCATATTTTTCCCTCGTCAGGTATGTTGTTGAGGTTCATGACCCCTGTTTTCTTTCCCAGGACCAGAATTTTTGACTGCTAGGGGTAAAGTGACCTCTTAGATGGAACAAGGATAAGAACCATGTGTTTTGGATCTCCAGGGCCCTGAGAAAATGGAGTGCCTGAGAGGCCCCTGTACGGGTGAGAACTATTTTTAAATTAATTCAAATAATGAATTAGCCAGTTTTAAAGGTGGAATTTGAACACCTGTCTTTTGACTCCTATTTTGAAAGATTTGGTCAATATTTTATTTGCACCACATACTTTCTTTTTATTATGGAGGCTTTGTAGCAGACCCCCAGCTAATGTGTGGTTTCCACTTACAGTGAAGTTCAAATCCCTTATAAAACATAAAATCTCACCATAGTCATGACCCGTTATACCACTTGAATCAGAATAAGCCTTGAATTTTCAATATACTTTCCATACTCTAAAAATGCTCAATTTGAAAAAAATTGAAACCACTTTAAAATCCCTGACATTGTAATTTTTTAAAAAGCGTTCTTAGATTTTGGTTGGATTCTTCCATTGATCTAGCTACCTCCTCTAGAGGGGTGGATTTACTACAGAGATGGAAAATCACCTTCCATCACTGTAGTAAATGTCTGCACTACAATGGCATAGCTGCAGCGCTGTAGCTGTGCTGTGGTAGCGCTTGTAGTGTGTAAACATACCCTTAAGCATCGTGGTTTACTTGTAACACCCGCTTTACCCCTCTCTGAGATTACCTTTCTTCTGAGCACAGGGAATGAGTGTTGTCCGGATTCTCTTTTTATTTCACTAGATGACGTGATTGCGAGAGAAAACGAAGAGGAGAACTCTCAGCTGAGGCTAGACACAGGAAAGAAACCAGACATGAACACAGGCCCCATTAACTATCGGAGGCCACGTGGGAGAGAAAATCACTATCCATGTACAGAATGTAGGAAGAGCTTCAGCGTTCATTCGGCACTGATCAAACACCAGAGAATCCACACCGGAGAGAAACCCTATCAGTGCAGTGAATGCGGGAAAAGCTTCAGTGTGAGCTCAACGCTGGTTACTCATCAGAGGATCCATACGGGGGAGAGGCCCTACAAATGCATGCAATGTGGGAAGAGCTTCAATCAGAGCTCACACCTTACTCAGCATCAGAAGATCCACAAGGGAGAGAAACCATGTACATGTACTGAATCTGGGGAAGGTTTTACTGACAGTTCAACGTGCGTGAAACATCCAGGACTGCATGCCGGAGCGGGGCCCTATAAGTGCGCCGAATGTGGGAAAAGCTTCAATCGGAGCTCAACGCTCTATAACCACAACAGGATCCACACGGGAGAGAAACGCTACAAATGTGAGCAGTGTGGGAAAAGCTTCAGCGTGAGCTCCAATCTTATCAGGCACCAGAAAATCCACACGGAACAGAGACCCTACAAGTGTCTTGAATGCAGGAAGCGCTTCAGCCTGAGCGCAGATCTGGCAGAGCATCAGAGGCTTCACCTGGGAGAGAAACCCCACAAATGTCCTGAGTGCGAGAAAAGCTTTGATCAGGAGTCGCAGCTCCTGAAGCATCGGAGAGTTCACGCCGGAGAAAACTCGTATGAATGCGTGGAGTGTGGGAAGAGCTTTAGTAGGAAGGGGAACCTCATGAGACACCAGGAGATCCACACCGGAGACAAACCCTACCAGTGTAATGAATGTGGGAAAAGCTTCAGTCGGAGTTCGTCGCTCATGCAGCATCAGCGGGTCCACACTGGAGAGAAACCCTACAGCTGCATGGAATGTGGCAAGAACTTCAGCTTTAGCTCCCAGCTCACCACCCACCAGCGGATCCACACAGGGGAGCGGCCCTACAACTGTAACGAGTGTGGGAAAAGCTTTGTGGATAGCTCGGGTCTCATTCAGCACCGGAGAATTCACACGGGGGAGAAACCCTACCAATGCGCTGAGTGTGGGAAGAGCTTCCGGCAGAACTCGGTGCTGATTCAGCACCGGAGGACCCACACCGGCGACAAGCCCTTCGAGTGTGGGGAGTGTGGGGAACGTTTCAGCCAGAGCTCCACTCTGATCACCCACCAAAGGATTCACACCGGGGAGCGGCCCTACCACTGCGGCGAGTGTGGGAAGAGCTTCAGCGAGAGCTCGCACCTCACGCAACACAGGAGAATCCACACGGGGGACAAGCCCTACAAATGCGGCGAGTGTGGGAAAAGTTTCATTCAGAGCTCGCAGCTCACCACCCACCAGCGGATCCACACGGGAGACAAACCCTACCAGTGCCACACCTGCGGGAAGAGCTTCAGTGACAGCTCGGCCCTCACCCAGCATCAGAGGGTCCACACAGGGGAGCGACCGTACCGCTGCACGGAGTGCGGGCGGAGCTTCAGCCAGAGCTCAGCCCTAGTGCAGCACTGGAGGATCCACACTGGAGATAAGCCCTACGAGTGCACCGAGTGCGGGAAAACTTTCAGCCAGAGTGCGGGGCTCACTCAGCACCGGAGCACTCATGCGGAAGAGAGACGCTGAGGCAGGGATCCATGTGCCACGTGGCGCTCTATGCTCACGCTGTCAGGAGTGGCTCCTAGCTGTGCTGACTGATGCAACAAAGTGGAAGCCGTGCTGCAGTGTTAACGGGTCGTGAAACTATTGACTCACAATCAACCTCTTCGTTAACATCCTCTTGAAAATGCATCAAGCACACAGTGATGCCGAGAAAGCTAACCCTTCTCTCGCAACTGGCCTCCGAACAGAAGAGAACGTTATTATAACATTTTATGCCGCATCTTAGGGGAAGGAAGCAAGAGCTTCTTTGCAGCCTGGTTGCCAGCTTACCCCTCCTCTGGGGCTGCAAAGCTCGGGGAGTGGGAGCAGTCTCAGAAGTGGCTGAAGCTCTGTCTGAAGGCATACGGGGTGGGGGGGGGGGGGACAGGAGGGAGGAGAAGGGGAGACTGCAAGAGAGACTTCTGCAGGAGTTAGGCCATTGTATCAGGTAGAGGAAATGCCATCCAATCCGTTCAGCAGCACATAAGCCGAGCACCAGTCCTCCTGAGCGTAGGAACTCTGCATTATAGTTGCCTCTCCCATCTGTGCAGCTCCCAGCTGGTGCAGCAGGGAAACACCCCACCAGAGGTCTCTCCTCTGCACCTAAAACGTTCATGGATCAGGGTGGATGTCAACCACTTCCTTCTGGCTCTCCCACAAGGCTTTGCTTTATTCACTTCTGCCCCCTTACCTGAAAGAGGGGGTTGGTCTTTTCCTTGCTGTCCTGAATCACAAAGCATTCCCCATTCGGTGCGTCCCACCCTCCTTGATCAGGGAGCAGTGTGGGAAAAGATACAAGAAATTCCCTGAACTTCCCCTTACAGGGGAGACCCAATAACACCGAGATCTGGAGAAGGAAGGCAAAATGGTAGGTGGCCATGCTGAGCTGGAGGATGGCAGGAGGATATCCATTTTGTTGGGTGCATGCAATGCAAACACAAAGGTATGTGTTATCCTGGTAAAAAGAGAAATGATGTGGCAATTTGCAAGCTTAGATACCACAGGAAGGATTATGGCACAAAGGCCTATCTAGATCATGTCCTCAGCTCAGCACTAGGAACACTGTTCATAATAGCCTGATTGAGCTTTGCCCTTCCCTTCTCAGCCTTTGACTGAGCGGTGGGCTTTTATCTTGGCAGCAGCTGGTGCTGCATGAAGAACTCCTGTTTCATGTGCCAGTGACATTTGAGGAGGTGGCCATCTCTTTCACCTAGGAGGAGTGGGCTCTTCTAAACAAAAGGCAGAGGAAGCGCTAAGGGCATCTGTATTATTAGCCATCAGAGAACCTACATGTACTGAATGTGGGGACATTTCAGTGACAGCTCAAATTTCGTACATCAGAGAATCTACTGTGGTACAGCAACCCCCCTTGGTCTTGCAGAATGGCAACAGTTTCCTTTTGCAGTGGGGCCTACGGTAACTCTGCCCCAACCTGGACAAGTCTTTTGTCTTTTCCCCTCGGCCCCTGTCTCACAGAGCGTTTGGTGCAGGCCTTATTTCAGGCCTGTGGAGTGTCCGTCAACCCCACGGGGAGGTGGGGTAGTCACAGTCCGTGTATATAACCCAGGGCCCAGGGAGGTACCTTTCTGTGGTTCCTTCACAGGGCTGTAGAGATGGTGGTAAAGCCCTGGAAGATCAGAGGCACATCGGTTCTTCCTGCAGACTAGGGCTGGGTTTTTTCCGTCTCTGCTCCTCTGGCTGTGGAGAAGCACTACCTCCTAGTGTGTGTGTGGGGGAGAGGGGGTGTCTCTCCTCCTGCCGCCACATGCCTTCTGGCAGCTCCTTTCTCTCCTTCTCTTTCTGCCATTCCCCCCGCCCTTTAGGGGAGGCAGGGTTTAAGTAGATCTGGAGTAGCCTTTAATTGGATCCAGGTGTCTCTAATTGACCTGCAGTAACCTCTCCTCTGCCTCCAGGGAAAAGGGCCTTTAGCAGTCTAGGGCTCACATACCGGACCTGGTATACCCCTTTGTAGCCATCTCGCCTTACTTTACCACATATCCTCCCACCTGCTCAACACCATGGGGTTGGGCTACTTGGGTCGAACAGCTGTGCACCCGTGACAGGCCGTCTGCATTGCCATGTTTGGCCCCTGCTCTATGTTGTATATGGAAGTGGAACGGCTGTAATGCCAGGAACCATTGCGTCACCCGTGCATTCCTGTCCTTGTTGTGATGCATCCACTTCAGGGGGGCACGGTCTGTAACCAGAGTAAACTTCCGCCCAATTAGGTAATACTGGAGGGTTTCCATGGCCCATTTCACCGCTAGGCATTCCCTCTCTACTCTCACGTACTGTTGTTCCCAGAGCAGGAGTTTCCTGCTGAGGAATGAGACTGGGTGTTCTTCGTCCCCCAGCATCTGTGATAGTACGGCACCCAACCCGACCTCCAAGGCATCTGTCTGTAAGATGAACTCTTTCTTGAAATCTGGGGTTATCAGTACTGGACCATGACAGAGGGCAGTTTTCAAGTCTGTGAAGGCTTCCTCTGCCAAGCTGGACCACTTCACTATGTCGGGGCTGCGGGCTTTTATCAGATCCATCAGTGGGTAGGCACGGGTGGCAAAGTGAGGAATGTACCTCCTGTAGTACCAGCTATCCCCAAGAACGCCCGGACCTGCTTCTTCCAGATTGGCCGGGGCCAGCTTCATATTGCCTCTTGTTCAGCTGGGGCTTCACCATACCCCTCCCCACAATGTATCCAAGGTACTTGGCCTCTGCCAGCCCAATTGCACATTTGGGAGGGTTCACCATGAGACCTGCTTTCCTCAGGATATCTAACACCGCCTCCACTTTTTCTAGGTGGGTATCCCAGTCTGGGCTATGTATCACCACGTCGTCGAGATAAGCAGCAGCATACTTTGCATGGGGATGTAACAGTTTATCCATGAGCCGCTGCAAGGTGGCGGGGGCTCCGTGTAGTCCAGAAGGGAGGACGGTATACTGATATAGTCCTTCTGGCATAGGAAAGGCGGTCTTCTCTTTGCCAATAACCTTTGCCAATAACCTTTGGTCAGGTCCAGAGTGGACAAAAATCTTGCTTTCCCCAACTGGTCGATTAGCTCATCGATCCGAGGTATAGGGTAAGCATCAAACCGGGACACCTCGTTTAGTTTCTGGAAGTCGTTACAGAACCTCATGCTGCCATCCAGTTTGGGTACCAGAACGATCGGACTGAACCACTGACTATGGGACTCCTCAATGACTCCCAGTTCCAGCATCCTCTTGACCTCAGCCTTAATTTCCTCTCTTCGCCTCTGGGATCTGATATGGTTTGATGTTCACTTTTATCCCAGAGTTGGTGATGATGTGGTGAAGTGCCTCAGTGGTTCCATTGAGAACACATCCCGGTTTCTTTCTATCATCTCCATGACTTCAGCCCATTGGGCCGGGGTCAAGTCGGGGGATATTCTCACCTCTCCCTGAGTTTTGTCTTCCTGGGGCGGTGTGTCTAGAGCAACAGCACAAGTGTCCCGGTCTTGCCAGGGCTTCAGCAGGTTGACATGATAGATTTCTTCTGGTTTTCGGTGGTCAGGTTGTCGCACCTTATAGTCAACATCCCCAACAGCCTCTACTATTTTGTACAGTCCCTGGCACCTGGCTAGGAGCTTGCTTTCCGGTGTGGGCACCAACACCATTACCCGATCGCTGGTCTGGAATCTCCGGACCCTTGCCTGGCGATTGTAGTAGGTCTGTTGGGCCTCCTGGGCCTTCTTGAGGTGTTCCAACACAATAGGAGTGACTCGGGCATTCCTGTCCCACATCTGTATCACATGTTCAATAACGTTTCGCCCCTGGAGGGGCTGCTCTTCCCAATCTTCCTTGACGATGTCCAATAATCCGCGGGGGTGGCTACCGTATAGCAATTCAAAGGGGGAGAACCCCATGGATGTCTGGGGAACTTCCCTGATTGCGAACATCAGATAGGGTAGTAAGGCGTTCCAATCCTTACCATCCCGGCTCACCACCTTCCTCACCATACTTTTCAGGGTTCTGTTGAATTGTTCGAGGAGGCCATCCATCTGAGGATAATAAACTGATGTTCGTAAGTTCTGGACACGGAGCAGCGTGCACATCTCTTTCATCAGTTTGGACACAAAGGGGATCCCTTGGTCCATCAGAATCTCTTTTGGTATTCCTACCTTAGAGAAGATTTGCAGCATCTCTTTCGCTATTGCTTTGGATGTTGTATTACGGAGTGGTATGACTTCAGGGTATGAGGTAGCATAGTCTAGGACCACGAGCACGTATTGGTGGCCCCAGGCCGACTTTTCCAGTGGCCTTTCAAATCCATGGCGATCTCTCAAATAGGACCTCAATAATTGGCAGGGACACAAGTGGGGCCCGTAAGTGTGGCCGAGGGCTGTGGAGTTGGCACTCGGGACAGGAGGTACAATACCGGCGAGCTTCCGCATAGACCCCAGGCCAGAAGAATCTCCGCAGGATCCGATCCAGCGTCTTGTCTATCCCCAGATGCACTCCAAACAAACGACTATGTGCTAGGTCTAGCACCGCCCTCTGGTGCCATCGTGGTACCAGGAGTTGCTGCACTTCTTCCTCTCGCACTCGGGATACCTGGTACAATAAGTCTCTTCTGATCACAAGGTATGGCCCAGGGCCCTTGGTCTTTCCTTCCACGGAGACACCATTTACTTCCACCACTTCCTTCCTAATATTGGCATACAGCGGATCATTGGCTTGGTCTTGGGCAAAGTTCCCGAGGATGGGCCCAATGTCCTCAATTTCAAGAGGGCCAACTTCCGGCTCTTCGCTTGGCTGGGCCCCATCAGGACTAGGTCCAGCCCCCAGCTAGTCAATATCTGGGGTGGCCCCCCTGATGGCTGGATGAGATCACCTCCCAACTAGGGCGGCCTTTTGGTTCTGGGTCAAGATCCTGGTCCCCAGCTGTTTGTCAGCTCTCCTCTCCCACCACGTCTTCTGCCATTTCTCCGTGACGGGGAACAGGTCTTGGGCGAATTCAGCAAACACTGGGAGAGGACAACCTATGGAGGCCTCACAACTGATTTCGGGGTCACTTGGAGTCTCCCACAGGGAGTAGGCACCCAAACCCTGGGAAGTCCCAGCCTATGAGAACTGGGTAGGGAAGTTTTGGGACGACGCCCGCTGTTACCTTGTAGTATGCCCTTGAATTGCGATATGGACCGGAGTAGTCAGATAAAAATTGACCGTGCCGTGCACACAGGTTATCCTGGTGCATTTAGCCCAGGACAGCTGGTCCTGGCCCACCAGTTTTCCCGAGACCAGAGTAACAGCGCTCCCAGAGTTCACTAGTGCAGTGGTCTCTCTATGCTGTTCATCTTGACTGGTCTGGTGTACCTATGTGTGGTCTCTGCCACCCCCACCAGATAGATCAGGCTGAAGGGACCTGCAAGCTCACCCAGCCCGCGTTGCATGGGTTCCTCTTCATTTGGGCATTGGGCGGCTATGTGCTCTAGCTCCCCACAAGCGTAGCACCTGTACCCTAGTCAGGACAGCCCCCTATTCTTTAGGCTGCCAGGTTTCAGGACACAACCCTCCCCCCTGGGCTCCCTAAATCCCTTCGCAGACTCAGGTCACTCTCCAGCCTCCCTTCCCCCCAGCATGGGTTGGCCCGATGCCTCAGGAATCCGAGCCTTTGGAGCGTGGACTAACCTCTTGTTCCAGCGCCCTTCTTCCCTGGCAGTCCGCGAAAGTTCTTTGGCCAACAACTGTCTCTCGATGAGGGCAACCAAGTCATCATATGAGGAGGGGTCATTTTGAGGAGGGGTCACCCCCGCAGGCCCCTCATGAACCTGTCCAGGACGAGGATCTCGGTAATCCAATCTGCGCTGTGGACTTCCGGGTGCAGCCATTTCTGGGCCAGGTGAATCCGGTCGAAGAGCTGGGACCTCTGTGCCCGGCCCTCCTGGTACCTTCACTCGTGGAACCTCTGGCCCTTGTGGCTGCCATCACTCCAGACCTTGCGAGGATTTCTGCCTTCAGCTGAGGGTAATCTGAGGCAGCCTCAGCTGTCAAGTCATAGTAGGCCTTCTGGGCCTCCCCATACAGGAATGGGGCAAGAATGCTGGCCCATTGATCTTGGGACCAGGCCTCCCGCAGGGCTGTTCTCTCGAAGGCGAGCAGGTACGCCTCCACATCATCGTCTATGATCATCTTCTATAGGAAGCTGTTGGCCCTTAGGGGGCACGACCCCTCGTGGCTATAGGTCAGGGCTTTCCGCTGGCCCATTATCTCCTGTAGGGTGGTTCGGTCCTGAGCTGCCCGACTGATCAATAGCTGGTTTATCTCCTGTTGTAATCGCACTGACTCTTGCTGGCAGCCATCTGGACCCACGTAGCCTCTTGTTGGACCGCCGTGGCCCGCACCAGGGCTCTCACAACATCATCCATTTTGGGGCTGGTTTACCTTGCCCCAGGGTGGTTCTCCACACTTGTGGCTGATTCCACTCATGACACCACTTGTGGTACAGCAACCCCCCTTGGTCTCCTTTTGCAGTGGGGCCTGAGGTAACTGCCCCAACCTGGACAAGTCTTTTGTCTTTTCCCCTCAGCCCCTGTCTCACGGAGCGTTTGGTGCAGGCCTTATTTCAGGCCTGTGGAGTGTCCTTCAACCCCACGGGGGGGTGGGTCGTCCTAGTCAGTGTATATAACCTAGGGCCCAGGGAGGTACCTTTCTGTGGCTCCTTCACAAGGCTGCAGAGGTGGTGGTAAATCCCTGGAAGATCAGAGGCACATTGGTCCTTCCTGCAGGCTGGGGCCGGGGTTTTTCCGTCTCAGCTTCTCTGGCTGCGGAGAAGCACTACCTCCTAGTCTTGGGGAGTCTCGCCTCCTGCCGCCACACACCTTCTGGCAGCTCCTTTCTCTCCTTCTCTTTTCCCCCCTGCCCTTTAGGGGAGGCAGGGTTTAAGTAGATCTGGAGTAACCCTTAATTGGGTCCAGGGGTCTCTAATTGACCTGCAGTAACCTCTCCTCTGCCTCCAGGGGAAAGGGCCTTTAGCAGTCTAGGGCTCACATACCGGACCTGGTATACCCCTTTGTAGCCATCTCGCCTTACTTTACCACACTACATAGATGGCAAACCCTAGTGTAAATGGACAAAGCATATGTGGGGAAAATTTTCTATCATAGCAAAGTCCTTTTATCTGACTTACAGAATGATGGGTCCCACGGTCACTGTGTTGTACAGGAGCCAATAGCCAATATGAGTACACTGGCAGATAGGTGGGTTTCCTGCAGTGTTATATCTAAAACTCAAATAAAATAATAAACTCTAATTTTGAAACATCCATTTTTTTGTCATTTCTAAAGCAGGATACAGCCTGCAGCTCTGAAATGTGGACAAATCACTGTAAGAATACTGGAAGCTTTCCATCCCCTAGCTTCCATTCATTTTCTTTCACAATGGCTTTAAGCAGTTCGCATGACAGGGTGGTGCACTACTTAAACTTGGAAATGACTCTGGACATGTATGTTTTAACATAAGAATGGGCTTACTGAGTCAGCCCAGTGGTCCATCTAGCCCAGTATCCTGTCTTCCAACAGTGGCCAATGCCAGGTGCTACAGGAGGAATGACAGAACAGGTAATCATCGAGTGATCCCTCCCCTGTTGCCCATTCGCAGCTTCTGGCAAACAGGGTAGGGACACTTCAGAGCATGGTTTTGCATCCCTGCGCATCCTGGCTAATAGCCATTTAGGGACCTATCCTCCATGAACTTATCTAGTTCTTTTTGGAACCCTGTTATAGTCTTGGCCTTCACAACATCCTCTGGAAAGGAGTTCCATAGGTTGGCTGTGCATTGTGTGAAGAAATACGTCCTTTTGTTTATTTTAAACTTGCTGCCTATTAATTTCGTTTGGTGACCCCTAGTTCTTATGTTATGAGAAGGAGTAAATAACACTTTCTTATTTATTTTCTCCACACCAGTCATGATTTTATAGACCTCTATCAAATCCTCCCTTAGTTGTCTCTTTTCCAAGCTGAAAAGTCCTAGTCTTATTAATCTCTCCTCATATGGAAGCTCTTCCATACCCCTAATAATTTTTTTCCCCCTTTTCTGTAGGTTTACCTATTCCAATATATCTTTTTTGATATGGGGGTGACCAGATTTACATATAGTATTCAAGATGTGTGCGTACCATGGATTTATAGCAGCGATTCCCAACTTTTTCAACCTCCAAACATTTTGCGGACCACCACATGCTACTAGTTTTATTTGAAATTGTACATTTCCTTGGTGAGGATGTTACTATTTTTCTTTTCCATGGACTCCCTGTAATAGCCTTGTGGACCACCAGGGATCTGTGGACCACAGAGTTTGGGGGACCTATCAGCTGTTCTTACACATAAAGAAGCAGAAAAGGTACAAATCTACTTTTCTTGTCTAAACTCTGAACTTCTAATACCTGTTGTTTTAGAACTACAGTACAGTGTTGTAAGTCTTTTTAGTACATACTAACTTTAATTCCAGTTTAACAGAGATTTTGTGTGTGTGTGATGAACACTATACTGTTTTCAATAACTTAACCCTTTTCTCATCAGTAAAGTTGGGAGGAAGGGAGTTACAGGACATGGTTCAAGGTAGCATTAAAAGTAACAGTAGATTGAGGGGTAAAGTGGTTGAGGAAAATGCACTTTTTGTTATCTGTCTTTTTTGGCCACAGATGGCTGGACATGCAAAGTGAAAAGTTAATGAACACACATAAGCCTCTGCAGAAAGTGAATATCTGACACCTGTCAGGAATAGTCTAATTATTATGTAGTCCTGCCTTGAGTGCAGGGGACTGGATAGATGACGCCTGGAGGTCCCCTCCAGGCCTATGCTTCTATGATCTCAGAGTGGTGTCAGAAGGAAGAAGCAGAGGTTTTTTGCTTGTACCAGTGTTGGATCCCCAATGGAAAAGACCCTTGACTGTCATGATCAGCTGTAACTGCTGCAAACAGTGGGATAGGAGATCTTTCCTAAACACACCTCAAAGCAGACTAAATTAAACTATTATAAGAGGGGTTGTGGATGTTTGCTACCACTAGGGACTTGGTTACTGAGAATCTTGGATTGTCTCTTGCCAGATGGAAGGTGAAATCTATTTACTAGGCAGTAAGATTATTTAGGTCAGGTCAGGTTAGAATTGAGAACCTGCTACCACTGTGGTCATAAGTAATACAACCTGTATTGGTCAACGCCGAGTGCTGGGTGACAGTTAATTGCCCTCAGGAAGTGCGAACAGCTTCAGGTGGATGAGTGCCTGAGGAGGGTAGTGGAACCCCTTATGGAGGAAATACCATCAAAAGGTGGATGAGCAATTCACTTAGTGTATTTGCCAATAGCATCCACACAGGACAGATTGGGCCTTTCAGCCATGGCTGATAACTAATCTAGGAGTGGAGCCCCGAAGACAGGCAGATGGAAGGTCTCCTCTACACTGGTAACTTCTGCAGCATAGCTACTTACAAATGCATCGACTTCTGTTCTCCCATTGGTCTAAATCAGTGAAGCCGAGAGGCAGACACTGACACATGGGCAAAGCAGCACCTCCATATTAATTGCCCAGGCTATTGCAGCCATGTTACATGGAGAGGACACTCCAGCCTTGCTGGCAGCATGAATATAACATGGAAGGAGGCAATTGGAAAAAATAAGAAACTAAGAATTTTCCAGCTTGGAAGCTGGAGTGTTATGACCATGTGCCCAGTATTGACAGACGATGACGACCTACAATACACAAGAACAATTGGTGCCATCTTCTCCATCAGGGCATCAAAATCCATGACAGGAGCTGGCTCCTACAGCTAGAAGAGAAAAAAACTTGTAGGAAGCAAGCAGCTCCCAACCAAGACACACACATTTGCAATAACAGCCAAAGATTATGCAAATCTTGGATTGGACTATTTAATCATATGAGACATTGCAAACCATCTGCATCATAGGCTGCAATTTTCACCCTTCTCTCGCAGACGAAAGGATGCCAATCAATCAGTAGGGTTAGCAGGTATAAAAATAAAAGCTCATATAGTGGTGGAATGATGAAGAACTTGAAGGTAAGGAGTGGGACAATTTTTTGACACACTTCTACTATTTCTGTCTTCACTTAAGCTTGTCTCTTTGTCACACTAAGAATATACATAAAAGAGACTTGCTGCACTGGGTTTCTAATGGTGCATCCTCCGATAAAATGGTGTGATTGAATCAGTCAGAAAGCATGAATTTAAGGACATTATTGAACCTCCAGTATCCAGATGAACAATAAGATGCATTGCCTGCCAGTATTTATTTTGGATGTGAAGGTTGAAATTTTCAAAGTAGTGTTAAAATAATGGAAGACATTTTGATAAATCCAACACAGCTGTGGAAATCTCAAGTTGATGTTCTATTTTAAGACCAAAGCCTACAGTCAGGCACAAGAAACCCATTGGACTTTCCCTAGGTGGAGAAACAGAACAACTCACCCTTCCCATCACTCCAGGTCTTCGCTGCCTCCCCCGGCCCCACATCCATCCTCCCATCATTCCTGGCCCCCTCTGCCTCCTCCCCACTCCCCCCATCCAGGGCTCAGTTTGTCCTGGGGTTTGTTGAGAAAAGTGATATTAACAAATATGCAAGTATTACTGTTCAGAGCAGACTTACTAGCTAGCTGGGAGGCTGTGAAAAGTGATTCTTGTATGTTTGTTAATATCACTATCACTTTTCACAGCCTCCCACCTAGCTAGTAAGTGTGCTATGAAAAGTGATACTAACAAACATACAAATATCACTTTTCATAGCGCGCACACACACACACAAAACAACAATCAAAATACACAAATTACAATTATTTGGATATGTATAAGTGCATATTTATTTGTTTTCCCTAACGTTAATTAAGTATTTTAGGAAAGTGTCAGCGCGGCCATGAAAAATTTGTCGTGAGAACCTCTGCTTTGGCCGGGCCTCTGACAGGAGAAATATGAGATTATGCTCTCTCTCTGCAAAGTTCTTTCCCCCGACTTATAAGAAGCTTTGTGTGTCTCAAGCCTCTGGATCTACTCATGTTTCCTCTCGGTCAATCTGATTTCCTTGGGATCAGCAACAATGTCCAATCCAATATTGTCTGCCTGTGTGCTTAGGTGGTCGCTCTCTTTGTTCCCATCTCCAGGAGGAGGCAGATGCCTCTCCAGTTGCGAAAGGAAGAGTTTTGGGGGCTGATGAGTTTAAGGCCATGTCTAGAAAACAAATTTGTCAGTCACACCTACGCCAGCATACAGCTGTCGCCACAGCAATTTTGCTAAGAAAGAAGGGCTGTTGAATCCTTTTTAATGGTGGAGGTGACCGGGGGAATTAGAAAGCAAGTGACCTAGTTACACTTGCTTCTCTGTTCCAGAGGGGTAGCCGTGTTAGTCTGTATACAGCAAAAACAATGAGAGTTCTATGGCACTTTAAAGACTAACAAATTTAATTTCAGCAGGCATAAGCTTTCGTGAGCCTCAGCTCACTTCTTCAGATGCTGCATCTCACTAAAGCTTATGCCTGCTGAAATTAAATTTGTTAGTCTTTAAAGTGCCAGAGAACTCTTGTTGTTTTTGCTTCCCTGGGTGTCTGAAAGTTCCCTCTTCCTGAATCACCAGATGACGCATGTCACACAGCACTTGTCATGTGACCGTGACTGGGGTCTTGCAATTTCCTGCTGCTGTAACTTACTAGTCACTTTTCCTACTATATCTAGGCAAGCAAGTCGGTTCGGTCACGGCTGTTGGGCAGCTGAGGACAAGCGCGCTCAGGGCCTTGGGTAGGTATACAATACAGACATAGCGTCCAGCCTTTCTTTAACCTCGGCTTCATGAGCCTTTGCACTTGACTGCTTTGTCTCGGGTAGTTGTAAATTTGCAGAAGGCACCTGTTGCACAGACAGGCACCTATAGGAACTGTTATGTATGGTTGGTGCTGCGAAGTTAATTGCCTGGCTGCGCTAATCCCTGCATCGCTGGTTTAATGTAGAACGGTAATTGCTGCGGTTTCTCCTGGCACAAAAAGACATGTTTCAAAGCTGGGCTGCAGTCAATTGCGGCTGCAGAGCGCGCGCTGGCGGCGTTATTATTGTCGTGGGGGAGGAAAGGAAAGCCTGCTGGGGACGGGGAGTTAGAAACTGCGTGAGCCCAGCTTTGTGCTGCTGGAGCACTGCAAGCAGCCATGCCTGTAGCAGCTGGGCCCCCCCAGAAGAAATGCAGCAGCGATTGGGCGCTCAGAAAACCTTAGATCCGGAGGAGAGTGGAACAGCCCGGTGGCAGAGACTTTGAGGCAGTGAAGCTCAGGCAACGTAGCTAGTTATCGTGTGAAGTTATTGCTGTACCGGCCGTTTAATTAGTCTTTACCGGGGCTGTAAACAATGGTCAGCAATACAAATAAGGGGACACGAAAAGCGGGCGGAGCAGAGAGAACTTTGGCACTCAAACGAGAGAGAGAGAGAGAGGAGCTGTTCAGTTCAGTTCAGTGTCGCCTCCAGGTAATCATTGCCCGTGCTTAGCAGCAGCAGCAGCTTCCTCCAGCTGCCAGGGTCTCGCTAAAGGAGGGCAGGGCCCCTGTTACAAGTTTGTACCGGGCCTGAAGACATTGTGCTTGGGCCCTGCTTTAAAGCAAAGATCTTGTTGCCGTTTCTGGTTGCCAGGGGGTGCACACGTGACACGTGGGGACTTTGTCATTCAAGTCCATGGGCAGGGACGTGCTGCAGAAAAAAAACCCCCACTGGCGATTGTGCTGAATTCTCCTCGAGGTGCCTGGCTGTTTCTCCAAGCTGCGTCTCCTTGACGCAGTGCCAGTTGCGGGCAGGAATTCAGCCAGCAGTGGGATTTGTGCAGGGGCTACCAGGGGTTTAGCCAAGCAGGAAAGAGAAATAAACCCGCTTTCCTTCTGTCTGGGCAGTTAATGATTAAAACCATAGAGCCGGCAAATCCTCCAGCTGGTAGAGGGGACCGAAAAGCCCTGCAAAGGGGGAGGGGAATTATTGAATAATGAACTGAAGACACGCGCCCTTCCTCTTCCCAATCCCTTCCCGGCGGCTGCGGGGGCTGCTGCTGCTGTGCGCGCGCTGTCAGTCGGCTCGGAACCCAGCGCGTGCGGTGCTGGGGGCGCACGTGGGCCCTGGGCGCGCGGCCTCGGCGCTGCTAGCCGCGGTGAGTGAGTGTGTGTGTGTGTGTGTTGGGGGAGGGGGGTGCGGGCAGAGCCCCGGCGGACAAGGCGCGATGCCAAAAAACCGCTGCCTCTGGGAACTGCCTGCAGCGAAGGGGGAACTTGAAGCACGGGAGCGACGGCTCAGAAAGCAAAGAGAAGCCGGGCGGGACACCAGGCTCCCCCGCTCGCCAGCTGAGCGCGCCGGGATCGCTCGCTGCAAGCGCAGCTGCGGTGCAAGAAGGTCACCCCGCCAGCGTGGAAGAGAGTGCGGAGAACTGGGGCGTAGGGGTGCTAGCAGCTGGGCTACAGCAGGGAGCGGGTGTAGAGGGAGGCGGCTGAAAGGATATTAAGGGTTCGGGGGGCGGGAAGAGGAGACTGGGGGAATATCGGTCATTGGGGTGGTATGGAAGCTTGTTTTACTAAAAGCAAACACCTACAAATACAGCTGCAGAAACAGTGAAACTACCCAGCGGCCGGCCAGCCACTCAGCATGACAAGGGATGTGTATTACAGGCTTTGCAAGGAAAAGTTAGGGCATGGACATGGAAAGAAACAACTATCCTTTTTGAATGTAAAAAAGCAGGTTAGATGGCAGCAACCGTGGTGCTGAAACTTACAACGCACCAGCCATGACTATTGATCTGGTTTGTTATGCTAGATCCTTAGCCCCATGGCCCACCTGTATGTTTGCCTGCTCAGTTTTTAGGCTTCTTGGTCCAGCGTGCACTGAGGAAGCTTCCCCCCATTGATAAGCAGGCTTAAAATCTGTTCACTTAAACCGATTCTGGAACTGGCTGGGGCTAGGATGAAGATCAAACTTACAGGCAACTTGTGCCATTACTTCTGAACTGGCTAAAAGTGATTCAGGCCACCTGAAGGCCTGCAGTGGAATCCTGCCCCTTTGAAGTCAAAGGAAGACTTGCTGTTAATTTCAATTCAGTGGTGGGAGGGAGGAGGGCATGATGGGGGGTGAGGGGGGCATCTGTGGGGAGGTACAAGGAGGCTTCCTGAGAACACCTCACTGCTATTTGGCTCCTTGCTTCCAGAGTACACTCCGAACCAATTCAAAGCAGATTCAGGAAGCCATAACTGGCTCCTTGACAGCTTCATCTCTGCCACTTGCAAATGTCTTCATACAATTATACTTACAGATCGGTCCTATGTTTACAAAAGGAACATAGCACCATTTCTAGCCACTGTAGCAAAAGATCTTCTGAGATGGATTCAAATATTTATCTCCCGTCATGGACACATGGGACCACTTATTGAAATCAATATTAGTCCTTCGTTTTTTACACCTTCTTTTGCAGAAATAGATCACAAAATACAGACACCATCCTTCTAGGAGAGGAAATCCCCTAAATCAGAAATTACCCTGGAGGGCAAGACCTTCCTGATCTTAGATTGCGTCCTTTGTGCAACGGGAAGTCTCATTTTTTTAGAAGGAAAAATCTGACGTGTTTGGCTCTGAATGGAAACACTTACACTTGTAGATGAAAGGCCTGGCTTCCTGCTAAGGTGTTTACTGAATCACACACAAAGCCCTTCCCATCTGTGCAGACCACAGAATTATTTTTGGGGCAGGATACAAACCCAAATAGGCAGTATGAATCACTTTCTCCACCTCCCTTCTGGGAATGGAGACCTCCCATTTTCAAGAATGACACAATAGCAAAATTATTCAGATGAAAAAGGCCAGGAAAACCTTCACTTAGAACACTTGTTTCCAAAGGGAAACTTTTTGTCCGGTTGAATCCTTGGTCATCCCATTTCAGCTGATGGGATTCACCCTCCTGCAAACCCTAAATAGACAGGCATTCCCTCGTCATTCCGACACCTTGGCTACAGGAAACACAGGAAACCTTAAAGGGACTTCACATATCTAGTATCTTGAGCTACTCCTCTCCCCTTCCCCCCCCCCCCCCCACACTGATTGTTCCAGGAAAGTCTCATATGTAAGGTCCCCTCAAAGGTCAGCTAACACTGAAGCTTGCACATCAAACTCCTCTTTTATATAATCCAGATAGGGTGGCTTCCTGGCTGCTCCTTCCCTGCTGCCTATTTTTTTCTCTCTCCTGAACTGTTTCTGTGGCTGTTGGCTTAGCCTCCTGCTGCATGTCTGCATGGTTCAGTGCCATCAGCAGCTTCAGGGAAGTGGCCTGTAATTCTTGCTCTCCTGCTGTCTTCAGCTTGGCCAGCAGCACCTGCATTGCCTGCATCAGGTGCTGCACGTTGTGGTCCTGTAGTCTCAGGAAGAGGTCTTCCAGGTCGCGGGTAGGCAAATGGGACTCTTGGGGGCTGGAAAGCTCTCCTTGCTGCTGGCCACTCTTAGCCTTCTTTCTGATCTGGTTGATGGGGGAGTTTCCTGGCATGCTGCGTGGTTTGGGTGGGCTCTGAGAGAAGATTAGGAGTACTCCTGTGTCAGAGTTGGATTGGGGTGAAGTTGGTGGGAGGATATCCTTGACAGAAGCTGGTCCTGTACCAGAAGGAGGTGGGGGTCCTATGGTGGTGGCGGTGGAAGACTGGGGAGAGGGCTTTGTTGGGGGAAAGAAGCTGTCACTGGCAGTGACATCTTCATTGAAGGTTCGTGTCCTACCAGACTTGCTTTGGGTTTCTTCTGGGCACACAATCCTCTGTGGAAGAGCAGAGATACACCAGTGGGAGGCAAAAAAGCACAGGGACCCTGTACCCGTTCTTCTTTCAGGTGTGTGGGGTCACCACTTGCTACACAAATATACATTTCCCAGTCTCAACATTTAGAGCTTTCTCATAGGACAGGCAAAGAAATCTCTCCCTGACTCCTTTCCCTGTCGTGTGTCTCCCACCATAGTTCTCTGTACGACTCTCTTCCTACTTTCCTCCCCTTCCTTCTCTCACATGCTCCCTCTCTTAGTTTCCTCCTCATGTTCTGTTCTTCCCACAATTCTTTATCATCCTTCTCCCTTCATCCGCCCCACCCTCCACTCTCTTTGAGTGTTACCTACCATTTCCTATGTCTGTGCTCCCCCAATGCATTCTCCAGTACCAGTTTCATCCGGAAACAGTTCAGACTCACCTTAACAAAATACTTTTTCATAGTACAGCGGTAAAAAGTAAATGTACAAAAGTCTGGGAAGATGGGCATTTCTGGCAGGTCTGAGCATACAGGTCCTAAAGAGAAAGAAAGAATGAAACAAACTTATTAATAAACTCCAGTATTGGACCGTCACTTCCCCTAACCCTCAATGATAAACCCCAGTACCAAGTGGTCCCCATCTGCCAGTGGAAAAACACCAATGCCATCCAGTTACCTCCCAAAGTTTGAGTGATTAAAAACCCAGCACTGGCTGGTCATTTTCCTGACCCACAGTGATTTAAAATAAAAACAAGACTAGATTGTAAAAACATAAGAATGGCCAAACTGGGTCAGCCCAAAGGTCCAGCTAATCCACTATCCTGTCTTCCAACAGTGGCCAATGCCAGATGCTTCAGAGGGAATGAACAGAACAGGGTGATTATTGAGTGATCCATCCCCTGTCATCCTGTCCAAGATTCTGGCACTCAGAAGTTTAGAGACACCCAGAGCATATGCTTGCATCCCTAACTATCTTGGCTGATAGCCATTGATGGACCTATCCTCCATGATGTATCAAATTCTTTTTTGAATCCAGTTATTATTTTGGCCTTCACAGCATCCCCTAGCAGTGAGTTCCACAGATTTACTGTGCACTGTGTGAAGAAGTACTTACTTATGTTTGTTTTAAACCTGCGGCCTATTAATTTCATTGGATGACCCATGGTTCTTGTGTTTGTGAAGGGGTAAATAACATTTCCTTATTCATTTTCTCCACACCACTTATGATTTTATAGAGCGCCATCATATCTCCCCTGAGCTGACTCTTCTAAGCTGAATGGTCCCAGTCTTTTTAATCTTTCCTCATATGGAAGTTGCTCCATACACCTAGTCACTTTTGTTGCCCTTCTCTGTACTTTTTCCATTTATAATATATAATTTTTTGAGATGGAGAGACCAGAACTGCACTCAGGATTCAAGGTGTGGGTGTACCATGGATTTATGTAGTGGCATTATGATATTTCCTGTCATCTATCCCTTTCATAATGGTTCCTAACATGGTCAGCTTTTTTGACTGCTGTTGCACATTGAACAGATGTTTTCAGAGAACTAGCCACATTGACTCCAAGATTTCGCCTGGTAACAGCTAATTTAGACCCTGTCATTTTGTGTGTATATTTGGGATTGTTTTCCAATGTGCAATACTTGGCACTTATCAACATTGAATTTCATCTGTCATTTTGTTGCCCAATCACCCAGTTTTTGTGAGATTCCTTTGTAAAATAGCTGGGGACTTAACAATCTTGAGTAATATTTTATTGTCTGCGCTTTGCCACCTCACTGTTTACCCTCATTTCCAGATAATTTATAATATATTGAACAGCACTGGTCCCAGTACATATCCTTGGGGGATCCTGCTATTTACCTCTCTCCACTGTGAAAACTGACCATTTTTTCCTACCCTTTGTTTCCTGTCTTTTAACCACTTACTGATCCATGAGAAGATCTTCCCTCTTATCCCATGACTACTTACTTTGCTTAACCACCTTTCGTGTGGGACCTTCTCAAAGGCTTTCTGAAAGTCCACGTTCACTATATCTACTTTCACACCCTCAAAGAATTCTAGTAGACTGGTGAGGCATGATTTCTCTTCCTACAAAAGCCGTATTGATTCTTCCCCAATATATCATGTTTATCTATGTGTCCGATAAGTCTGTTCTTTACTATAGTTTCAACCAATTTGTCTGGTACTGAAGTCTCATTGATTATCATTGTTCCCCCAAGTTTCTGTGGTGCCTATTATATCAATAGTCTCATTTAATACCAGGCACTCAAGTTCACCCATCTTAGTATTTAGATTTATATTTATTTACATGCACTTATTAAAATTTGTCAATATTTAGTTGTCTCCCTTTATGTGATGTAGTTGAATGAGACTATTTCTTTTCAGTTCCTACCTGTAATTTATCAACTTCTATCCTCTTCTCTTTACTAGGATATAGAGTACCCCTTTAATAAATCCTCCCCAAGTGAGGAGTCTGTTTGAACCATGTGCTCCTCTGCACCCGTCAGTTTTCCCCCAGCCTTTAGTTTAAAAATCCCTCTGTGGCCTTTTTAATTTTATGTGCCAGCAGTCTGCTTCTTTTTTAGTTTAGCTAGAGCCCATCCTTCCTATATAGACTTCTCCTACCCCAAAAGGTTCTCCAGTTATTAATAAACTTAAATCCCTTTCTGTGAACACCATAATTTCATCCGTGAAGTGTGCCTTGCCTTCTCTAGTATAACTATATTATAATATCTTCTCTAGTATAACTATAATATAATAATAAATATAATATTGGAGAAGGTAAGGCATGCTTCTTCAAACTTGCCTTGTCTAATATTATCACATAGTAACATGTAGATAAAAACATTCAAAACCTCTACCAAAACAAAACTCTCCACTACACACACACACTTCCCCTGGGGAGGGAAGGAGAAAGAACAAATAACCCCTATCAGCAGATGGATCCCACAGCATCAGCAGATGATAAACTGTGGCACCTAAGGACTCCTTCCCATCTCTCATCGATCATTCCCAGTGCCAAATGGTCCAAGACCCCGGCCCTCCTGCTTTTGGATGCTGTTGTCAGCTTTACCTTGAGGGATGACTCCATGGTTTTCGTATTGGTCCAGTCTCTGGATCAAGGGATTCTGGCAGCCGTACAAGGCACGAATGAAGCAGGTGGCGCTGGCTCGGTAAGGGACATGAAGAGGTTTGAAGAATTGATCATACTCTGGCTCTGAGAGTGGCATTCCAGTTAGCAATGGGACCTCATCCTGAAAGTTGGCAGCAGAACACCACGTTGAGTGTACTGCAAAAAAGGAGGAGGAAGTGAAGTGCTGCAGATGATAGACATTGGGGAAAGAATTGCAGGGCTGTAGTTGTGGGTATAACCCTTCTCTTGGGTATGGGGTCCAGAATTATGGAAGTGACAATTTCTTGAAAACATGGTGCAGAACTGTAGGGTGACCTCCTGACCTGACCCTCTTGAAAATAGGATTTAGAACTGTGGTGGGAACCTCATGTCTATGCGAGTGACCTCTTCTCTTGTGAATAGAGTCCTGAATTATGAGGGAGACCTCTTATCACCTCTCCTGGGAATGATGGCTGGAATAATGGTTGTGACTCCATATTCTGGGACTGGGGACCTGAATTATGCTGTTAACCCTTCCCTGGGAAGGGTATTGTCTTCTTTCAATAATTTGTTCTATAAATCCTCACTCTTGGCAAATGGGTCCAGAACCTTCTAGAAAGTAGCGATGGTTGGATTTTTATGCATGCTCTGTCAGTGATTTAACCATTCAATAAACTTATAAAAAGCCTGTAGATTGCACACACACAGAGAGACTGCTTTTTAAGAATATTATTAAGGTTGCAAAGTCAAGCACCCAAAAGTTAGGAAATGCCAGAATTAAGGATACAGGTGCACTAACTTTCTGGTGCTTGACTTTGCAATCTTAATAATGTTTTTGTATGTGATTTCCTAGGTTTTTAAAAAAGCAACGTGAAGAAACAAACCTTGTCATGTGGCATCATATTGACATCCATGTGGTTCATCATCAGGGTTGGCACTTTTAGACCCACCACACAGACCTCTGACATGAGCTAATATTGCAATGGATGGAAGTTTGTCATCCTCTGTGTGGACCAGGACTAAAGAGATTTGAGATGCATGCTTTGCCATGGGGTTTCACAGAGACTTGCTGACAGCAGAGGAATAATGAGACTCAGCAATCTTGGGTTCCATTCCAGGCTGTACAGGGGACTATGTTCTAGTGGCCACCATCTCTTCTGCCTATTTCTCCCAAGATTGACCCCTTCTGCCCCTTTTCTTCCAACCTGTCCCTGTCTTGACTCTTTTCCCACCCCCAACTCCTTGTCCCAGCTCCATTCTCATTGCTCAGTCAGCCCTAGTCTCTGCGTCTGGGCTTGCTGTTGAATCCCAGTCTCCCCACCTCGTCTCTCCCATGCCTCTCCCATTCCCAAGTAGTCCAATGCTCAGCTCCTCCAATCTGAGTGTTCCCCACTCCATTCCAGCCAACTAGCTCCTGCTCCTCCCCCTGTTTCCCCATACAGCTCCCAGTCCCATTCTCCTTGGCCCACTAGTCCCAACCTCCTGCTCCCAGTCCCAGTCTCTGCTCAGACAATCCCAGTTTATCTTCTCCCTGTTTCCAGACTGTCTCACTACACTCCTTGTCATAAACTACTCCTTTTCCTTTCTTGTGGGCTGACCTTTGTCCAGTCTGCATTCTAATCAGATGGCTTCATCTTCTGCATGGCCTGGGCATCTGTGGGCGGGGTGTGTGAGTGGGAGACAGACAGACAGACAGACAGACAGACACACACACATTCCAAGGAAAGTTTGCTGGCCTGTGAGGCAATGGAGCATGCTCAGTGGGAATGGTGCCTACACCATCTGGTTAACACTAGGAGCTGTGAGAGACTTGAGCATATTCCGTGAAAACAGAATCTTTGGAGATTTTAGCTGTTAAAATCCAAGGAGTCTCTGCCAAGCATTTGTGAATGGATTTTTTTCAGAGGTTTTAAACGTGGCTGTATTTGAGTGGATTACCACAGGGATGGCAAAGGTACATCCCTGATACAAAAGCCAATGCCTTTCAAGACTGCTTCAAAGCATGGGAGTACTAGAACTTTCCAAAGAAAAGGCCACCAGAACAATGTATTTATTCCCTGATCTTATCAGAAATGGCTGAAGCGCTTTGGCTGAAATTTTCCAAAAAATGTTCAGGCTGAGGCAGGCCTCCAGCATCGAACATTTCAGCTAAAATCATGAAAGTCTGGCAAAGTTATAAGCAGCTGGAAACAGGGTCTTGTAATGAGAAGTGTCAGGCCCTGCCTACACAGACTCTCTAGTTCAACCACCTGCCGTTCTTTTTCTTCTGCTGTAGGATACTGTTCTAATTGCTGTGGCTATACCTTTCCAACTCTCTGGTCCACTTTCAGGCTACTGCCCGGAGTTCAATTCTTTTATATAGGAGAACTGGCAAAAACAAATTTTGTCTGACCCTAATCCCTTCCGTGTTGGTTAATGTGGCAGACTGGGAAAAAAGCCAGGCTTCAAGTATTTCTCTAGATGTGGCTATAAGGTGTGTGTTCAGAGTCCACAAGTGGACAGGTTAAAGCATTTGGAAGAAAGGGACTGAAGGAGGCGATGCTCTGTGTATCCAAGATTTAAATGTGGAGAATTACAGTTACTGGTATGTAAACCCGTCCCTCCTTCCTACTTCTGAGGTGCCCGAGGCTCCTGATTTGCAATGAGCAAGGATGGGGAACAGGAGACTCTCCTGTCCCCTCTCACAAGTCAATTTCAGGGATGGATGATGATGATGATGAGAAGTTTCCCTACTCACCAGAAACAATCAAGAAGGCCCATGCTGCTCTCTGACATCTCATCTTCCTTGTATGTGGGTGGAGGTGAGAGCAAGTTTGAAGGAGGAACCGTGGGAGGTGTTAAATAACATGAAGGGAGGTCTGGGGTTTTTTTTGCTTGTCCCTCACTTTGTTCCTTTTTCCTGCTGCTGCTTTTACCTGAGGTGGGACCGTAGGAGAAGGCAGGGAACTCTTTGAGCAGGGTTATTGCTGCAGATAAGTTCACAATAGCAACTCAGTGACATCACAAACTCTGTGACATCACTAACTCTATCTCCTCTCCCCTTTGCCAATGAATTGTTTTGCTTCTCTGTCTTTTTTCTCCCTCACTCCCTCTTTGCTCTGCATCTCTTTATCTTTCTTTTATGACTGCTGGCACTATGTTATTGTAGAGCCTTCCATGAAGCCACTGGCTTGTTTGGCTTGATAGTGCTGAGCTGCCCATCCTGGCTTGTGTTGCATGATTTCTTATAAGCACATCTATGTACTGGTTAGTTATTGTACAGTCGCTAACCTTTTCTCTGGCCCAATTAATTTTTAATTATTCAGTTATTTAATTAAAGTGGAACAAGTTCACTAGGAGAGATTGAAGGAGACATACATTAGACTATCCTGAAATGCAGTGGTTAGGGCACTCACCTGAGAGGTGCCTGTTCAAATTCAATCTCATCAGGCAGAGGGGGGACTTGAACTGATGGCCTTCCACATTCTGGATGAGTGTGCTGACCCTTGGGCTGATGGCTACAAGGGGGATGTAGTTGCTTTCTGTGACGTGAGATGGCCTGAGAGCACGCTTACTGGATCGGGCAGATGAATGCTTATCTTTCTGGAGCTCAGGCAGAAGATAGATATGTAGATGCCTAGAGCGGGGCAACAATGCACATGCCCTTATACATGCCTAGGGAGCTTTTACTACAAAAAAGTAAGTGTCGAGCAAGTTTAGGTGCCTACAGGTTTAGACAGTAGCCAAGCGGGAGTTTCGTGGATCACAGTAGTGTCTAAAAATGGGATTTAAGCAACTAAATACCTCTGTGGATACCATTCTAATGCATGATCCTGAGGTTCTTCTGCCCATTCAAAAAGAATCAGTCTAAAATTAAATTAAATTCCATGCATTTTTTTAATTTTAATGCTCTGAATGTTGGAAAGAGGAAATACCCAAAATTGTGGTGGTTTTTCACTCCCACAATATTTTTTTTAATGTTTTTATTCTGCAGCCTTGTGATCCATTCCTTGCTTAAGAACTGCGCACCAAAATCTCAATGTTCATTTGAAACATTTCTATCCCTGATGGTCATAAAGAAAACCTTGAAAATTAGTATAGTAAATTCACCGTTTTCTTCCTAAGTCTGCAGACAGCATGAAACAATAGCTGAAGGGTTTGAATTGCCACAGTTACCTCAGATTGTTAACTCTAACCATTTGAATGGTAAATTAAAGGTGAACAATGTTAACAATTCCATTGTGACTTGTTTAAGCAGAAACAGCTAGATAATGTGTTTATTCCACATTCCAAAATTTCTTCCCAAGTGGGAACGTTATATCAATATAAACAATAAAGGGACTAATGTACTAATTGTGTTGTTCATTTTCATATTTAATTAATAAAATAATTGGTGGCTTTTTATATGAAGCTGCTACAGAATTTCTCATCTGCTGTGCCAGTGTTACAGAAAAAAATTAGGTCCAACTTGCTGCAGAATACATGGGACTTTGTTTATTGTAATTTGGAAAGAAGGTCCAGCCCCTGAAGTGAGGGATAAAAGATGGTCTACCCAGGGAAAAAAGCCCATTAGAACTCTGGTTCTCCACCAGATAAGCAGAAGAGGACTGAAGGAGGAGAACCTAGGTTACCACACTTCTCCACTGTCCCCTGCAAAACCTGCTAAGATTTTGGAGGAAAGGCAAGTGATGGACTTTGTCCTCTTGAGTATGTCTATTCCACATTGTAGGCTTGGGGCATGTTGTGACACATGGTGTTGTCCAAATCTTGAACACGCCCTCATGCATGTGTTGAACCTGTGCTTGGCTGGGGGTATGGAGTAAAACATACGTTGAGCTTTGAGCTGTGGTCCTACCTGCCCACTTTGCAATGTGGAGGTATCAAAAGTATGTGTTGCTGAGCAAGTGTTTCAACAGAATATCCTTCAAAATATAGGCTGCACACCCATCCTCTTGTCAGTTTCACCTCACTCCCTCTGTGTGTTCCTCATCCCTCTTCCTGCATACTCTGTAGGGGAAAATGTTGGGGGTCTTGAGCTCTGGGATTAAAATGTTGGGAAATCTTGTGGGAAATTATTGCAGGTTTTTTTGTTTTTGTTTTTTGGGGCTTCCTCTCTCACATGCACCGGGAATTATTCATGTCTTGTTTCTCTTTCTATTCCAGCAGGTGATAGAGTCGTGAGTAAAATTAGAAAGACAGTCATCATCAGGAAGGTCCTGAGAAAATGAAAACACGTAGCGCTCTGTCAAGAAGATACAAAGGGAATATTTCCCAGAGTTCTGACCAAATAGAAGCTTGTGAGAGTCAGGAGAAGTCAGCAAATGAAATCAGACAATCTCCTGAGAAGAGACAGAGAAAATCCACTTCCCATGAAATGAGGGGCAGGAAACTTGAAGAAGATGATGATGATGATGATCACACTGAACATAAACCTAATACATCAGATTGTGAGAATGACTCTATTTTGAGCCCATGCCTTGTTGAGCAACAGACAGCCCAAATGGAAGAGAAACCCTATCAATGTTCTGAATGTGGGAAAAGCTTCAGTCGAAACGCCTACCTTACTCAGCATCAGAGAATTCATGTGGCAGAGAAACCCTTTGGTTGTAGTGAATGTTCGAAAAGCTTCACTCGGAATTCAGACCTGATTAAACACCAGCGAATCCACACAGGAGAGAAGCCTTATCAATGCAATGAGTGTGAGAAAACCTTTAGTCAGCGGTCAAATGTTATCAGACACCAGAGAACCCACACAGGCGAAAAACACTACAAATGTAAAGAATGCGGGAAGAGCTTCAGTCAGAATTCACACCTCATCGTACACCAAAGAAGCCATAAGGGCGAGAAGCCCTACAATTGTACTAGATGTGAGAAAAGCTTCAGCGATCGCTCATCGCTTATTATACACAGGAGAGTCCACACAGGAGAGAAACCCCATCAATGTAAAGAATGTGGGAAAAGGTTCCGTGACAGCTCAGCCATCATCCGACACCAGCGAATCCACACGGGAGAGAAACCCTACAAATGTGGCGATTGCGGAAAGAGCTTCCGACAGAGCTCATCACTTATTACCCATAGAAGAACCCACACAGGAGAAAAGCCCTACAAATGTTCAGTGTGTGATAAAAGCTTCAGTCAGAGCTCAGCACTGGCAACCCATCAACGAATCCACACAGGAGAAAATCCCTATCGCTGTTCTGAATGTGGGAAAACCCGTAATGATCGCGCTGCAATTATTTCACATCATCATGTCCACACAGAAGGAAAACCTTACAAGTGTGCTGAATGTGGAGAAAGCTTTCGACGGAGCTCAGCACTTAATGTGCATCTGAGAATCCACAGAGGAGAGAGACCCTATAAATGTGAAGAATGTGGGAGAAGCTTCAGACAGAGCTCAGCTCTGGATGTGCATTCACGAATCCACACAGGAGCAAAACCGTATAAATGTGGTGAATGTGGGAAAAATTTTAGACAGAGCTCGGCACTTAAAGTGCACTTGAGAATCCACACAGGAAAGAAACCCTATAAATGTATTGCATGTAGGAAAAGTGTCAGTTTACATTCACATCCAGTATATCATTAGAGTGGCCATATGGCCACCCTGCCACCTCAGTGAAAGCGTCTGGACCCCTAAGCTCCAGCACGATGCTCAGACCAGGGGAAGATGGCTGCTCCTCTTCCTCCTCCTATCTTTCCTGCAGAGCCCAATCCAGTTGGTATGTTTTGAGCACGCCTAGTAGCTTGGGCTATACTCAGAATCCTGCCAGAGGAGGAGGAGCTTCCTCCCCTATAATTTTTAGTTATTGATTAAAGCACTTACCAGGAGCAAGTGGAACAGCTTCAGCATGAGAGACTGAGGGAGCCCCACATCAGAATATCCCATAGCCCAGTGGTTTGGATATATTCTTGAGAGGTAGGAGACCCATGTTCAAATACCTTCTTCCCTTCAGGTAGAGGAGGCGGATTGAATTGGGCATGAGTGTTGGGAAATAGAGTGGAAGGGATCTGGCTGTTGGACTGATCATTCTGATATCAGGGAAGGGTGGTTGATGCTAGAAAATTGGGGTATTGTGGAAAGGATAAGTGAATTACTGGTGGGGAGCTGAGTGCTGGTGGGGTGGGTTGTTTTAAGGATTGCGGGGAGGAGGTGTAATGTGGATCTGAGGGATGGGGTGTTGGGTGCTGGATAATTTGGGGATTGGAAGTGGGGATGTGCTGTGGAATAGAAAAGGAAGGTGTTTTAGATTTTATTTTATTTTTTACGTATAAGAAGGTTAAAATAATAATTTCCAGATTGGTTCTGAGCCAGAGCTTCAGTTTATTAAAAACTGTAACCAGTCCTGGGGATGTCTCTCTTCTTGAACTACGATTGGCACAGTAATGTGTTTTTTGGTGATTCTTTCATTTGTTCCCATTGAACATAAATCAGTAACTTCACCAGGTTTTAGACAAGGGATTTGGGCTCTTTCCTTTCTTTGATCTGAAAGATTTGGAGCTGGTCCTCTGTCTGTCTCTTTTCTTCCTCTTTCCCAGAGATTTATTCAGTTCAAAGAACTCTTACATCCATAGGCAAAATTCAGGGGACATAAATTCAAGTCATCGAGAAGTGAAGTTGCTGCTCCCAAAGAGGATGGCTGCATGAACACTTTCACAGAGAGTGCTGTCCATCTTTTGCTCCTGGCAGCATCTCCAGAATTTGTCTCCTCTCATTGAAACACCGTTAGCATGTAGAGTGAGAGACAACAAAACCCGAGCAATAATGTAACCACCTCATTTAAACAAAACAAAAGAAACTTTTGGATGTCTTGGCTAGATCCATTTCACATTATGGGTTCCCAATGCCTAGACACAATTTCCTGTTTTCTAGTGTTTTTTGTAGTAGAGCACTTTTGTTTCTTCAAGTTGTTGATGGTAAAATATGTCTAACGTGAAGCACTGCATAATTGCTAGCAATTATAATTACTTTTATTATTATGTTAATGTTTCCATATTACTTAAAACTTCCTCTCCATATTGTATATTATTATTATTATTGTTGCATTTATTACTGTCAACAGTGTTTCCTTATTAAATAAAACCTCTTTTCTCCCTCTTGTCCCATCTTCTGTTCTTGAGTGTATTTCAGGTGGGGTGAAATCTTGGCCCCATTAGGGTCAATGGCAAAACTCAGACTGATTTCAGGAGCCAGGACTTCACCCATGGAGTGTTTCATTAGGAGACACATAATAGTCCTGTTTTGAGGAGGTTTTATTTCTGTGGCATGGGAGAGTCAGTTGCTTGGAGAGGTCAAGAATGTGCTGAATTCTGCCTTGTATGTAGTTTTATACATGAATGATATGTCACCATATCTGAACAAAGAGGTAACAAAACCAGAAATGTCTAAAGCAAGGCAATGGAAGAATCAGAGGAGATTTCCATATGAAAAGAGGTTTAAAGGTCCTGGGCTGTTAAGTTTGAGGAGAAGAGTAAGAGAGAATACAATAGAATTTTATAAAATTTGAGGGCTCCCACTTACTTTGTCCCTTAATACAAGAACAAGGGAGCATTCAATGAAATTAAAATGTAGCACATTTAAAATGGATACAGTTATTTTTATGGCAATGTATAATCTGGCATTCATGGCTAAAGAATAACCATTGCATCACAGAGCAGAGTAACCGTAAAAATAAAAAAAAAGTGTGTGTGGGGGGGTGGGGGGGGAGATTTAGGCATTTGTGAGTGAAAACAGCATTTCGGAGGATAGAAACCAGCCGGTGCACGAAAAAAATCTTCCTCCATGGTATGCTATTGCTAAGACCCTACTTAACTTGCGACATTGCGGAAATTGCAGATTCCGATTGTTAGGGTTCCACTGCAGTTTTGGAGCCCTGCCGTACGTGGAGCTGTCAGTGGGAGCCCCTGCCACCCCAGGATTGAGAGTGGGAGCCACCGCAGGCAGCCCTGGGCAGCCGACAGTGGAAAGCCTTGGAAAAGTAATAATGGACTCTATTACTGCAAATAATAAGATCCATTATTATTTTTCCGCAATTTACCATGGCTTGTCCACAACTCAGCCAGAAATTTTTGACAATCATCCTGCGGTTCAAATAAGGCCTTAGCTATTGCACAACTAGATGGATTGGATGTGTTTGACCTTCTTCTTGAGCATCTGGCATTAGCCACTATTGGAATTGAGATATCAGACTAGACTGGTCTGTTCAACAGCCTGGTCTGTTCTAATGCTCCTTGTGACTGAGAGGAGATAGAAATTGGGATACTTTATTAGTATGTTTACTTGGCCCAAGGAAGTGAGCCTCCCAGCCTGAGTCAACAGACTTGGGCTAGCAGGGTATGCACTGGTGCTCTTAAAAATAGCTCTGTAAACAGTACTTTGAAATGACAGCTTGGGCTCTGAAGCCTGGGAAGGGTGAGTGGGCTTCACAGCCCCCTCTACATAGCTAGCTTAAGTCTGTTGAGTGGGCTGGGAGGCTCATTTTTGTGGAGTTTGGAGATATACCCTTTGAATATGTCTACACTGCAGTATAAGCCCATGCCTGCACCCAGGTTCAAGCCTAACCCCGCCTTGCATCTACACTGCAATTGCACTAACCCCAGGCTCAGATCCAAGGTCCCAGGACCCTGAGGGCTGGAGAGTCCGAGCTTGAGTTAAGCTGGGAGCTAGGGTCTGAGCCCTATTGCTTTGCAATGTAGATGCAGCCCTGCTTGACTCAGGTCTTGGGAATCAGTTGGAAGTATCCCATAATTCCATGGGACAACTTCCTTGGTCGTCTTTATCTCAACAATCTGCAATCCATTCTACTGAAAGCGGAAGTCACCCGCCCTGTGCGAACAACAGCAGTTCAGGGCTTCGTTACCCCAATCTCTTCTGATCACCTATCTGCCAGCACACTGTCAGAGAGCTTCCTGGGTTTGCAACGGGGAGCGAATCAATGGAAGTGCTGAGTGGACAGTAAAGTTTTCCCACAGTACACCATGGTCCTAGAGCAAGAGTGGCCATGTTTTAGGGGGGAGGCGCTAGGGACTTAGGGATATAGTTACTTTGACTTGGGTCTGTGCACAACTGTGCGGATGCCAGAACCCTAGGTTTGAGTGGCTCTCGGAATCTGACTGACTAATACAGTCTGTGCTGCCTGCTGTTTTCAAAGTATTTCCCTAACTGCTATCCGAAATCCTTCCTCGGCCTACATGGTCACAGAACGGATGGAAACTATACAAAAAAACAAAACAAAAAACCTTACTCCTAAACCATGATTAATCTGAAAAAAAACCCTTCCCCATCCAGGATTAAACAACTGTACCAGAAACAAATGTTGGATCCTTAAATTCGTTTGTCCCTTTTCTCCCCCCCCACCCCCCAACCTTTATTCACATAGTTTGATTTTTCTCATTTAATTTCCTCTTTCTTCTGATAATGTCCCCCTTTTTTCCTAGTGTTTTTCCTCTCTCCCTTTTATTGTCCTCTTTTCAGCCTATTCCATTTAATTTCTTTTCCCCTCCCTTTCCCTCAATCTTGCCAGCTCTTCTCCAGTTCCCCCCACTCCAACTCATACCTTCTTCCTCTTCCCTTTCCATTAAGGTGCCCTCTTTCCCCAGTTTGCATTAGCAGAGGGATTTGATCAGTATTTTCCCCAGGAATTTAAGTTGAGGTGGGAGGTGTTTGAATTTACATGGGGGTGAGACTATGAGGGCGAAGGTGGGCTGTATGGTACTATAGTAAAAACTGAAAAATTAAATTACATTTAAACTCATGTTTTTAAATCATCACGCAAATTAAAGTTGACTACTCAAGCCTTCTATGAAGCACTGTATCTACATCCTTCTTTGTTTTATGTTGTAATTTTGCACAACTCTGTTTATGAACTTCTTGAATGCAGCATGTTCATCTTTGATGGCGTTTTGTGTGTCCGGTACGTCCAGTCCTTCAACTGATATGCTCATTAGTTCATTCACGTGAGCAGGCAGAAGGCAACTTCTATCAGAACACAAATTTCTATTCGATGACCAAAAAACACTCTGACCAAAAAGAACAGCTGTAGCTGTTGTGACTGGGAGTAGCAAGAGATGAATTCCTATTTCTTTCATCCCAGGAAACAAAGCACAAAGATCAGGTTGAACGACTAATGATTATTAAAAAAAAAAAAAATTGAAGTCACATCTTCATTCGTTCATTATATGACATTCCACTATGTTCAATTCTCTATTCTATCCTAATCACATGGCAGCCTCATTACTGGTAGTGCCTCACTCCACTCACCTGGTGGTGTTTTATAAGACGGGCATCTGTAAAAGCTACTTAGAAGTTCAGTGGAATCCAGAAGTTGCTGTTGTAGATTTGTAAGAATCAAGTCTGTGTACTTTTTCAGCTGGTTTAACAAACACTTCTTGTCCTCTTCACTTAAGGATTCAATATAAGTGCCTTCATTAGTAAACTTCTGGCCTGAAGTCTTTGCTTCTTCCAGTATATTTTCAATGGATATCTCTCTGATTTATCCTAGTGTAGCATCTATTGCTGGACAAAGATCTACTACTGTTGTAGCAGATGGCTGGATGGCATTGTTTAATGACTCAAGTGGTTTCAACAGTAGACTTACAAGAGAGAAAATGATGATCATTTTTCTTTGAACATAGTAGACAAAGTAGTCCACTATCCTCACTATTTATATCCATCCTATCTTGGTAGGTACTTTCCAAAGTCAGTAATAATGGTTGCAGTAATTTTAAGGCAACAGCCAAAGCTTGCTCATGAGAAAGTCAGTAGGATTCCCCAGGTTGGACTAATTTGAACTTCAGTTCCAGAGCATCTTCTATTTTTTTCCAAACGATCAGTCTTTTTGGATTCTTGTTGAAAAGAGTATAATGAAGACATTAAGTTTATGAATGTTAATGTCTTTTGATGATTCT
The DNA here is from genome assembly GCF_026122565.2 of Emydura macquarii macquarii. NCBI lineage: Eukaryota > Metazoa > Chordata > Testudines > Chelidae > Emydura > Emydura macquarii. The sequence goes on from NW_027133667.1 coordinate 8,467,071, forward strand.
GCAGCTCTAGTGCTAGTTGAGTAGTTCATAGTATTGTAGGACTGGAAAGGACCTTGAGAGAGCTTCTAATTCGGTCATCTGCACTCAAGGTAGTATTATCTAAGTATTATCTAAACCAGTATTTCTCAATTTCATTCCCACCCCGGAACCTTTGCACGCCCCTGCCATACCCAAGGAACCCTTGCGCCCCCATGCCATGCCCTCCGCCAAAAAGTCAAGAAAATCTTGCTCTTTTCGGCGGCGCGGCCCCATCAGCTGTTTGGCCGCGTGCGAGCAGCTGAGCGGTGGCTCCATCAGCTGTTCAGCGGCGCGCGAACAGCTGTTCGGCGGCACCGATTTTTGTTAATTTCGGCGGTGCGGTTCCGCTTCTTCGCGGAACCCTTCAACTAAGGGTTCCGCGGAACATCATTTGAGAAACACTGATCTAAACCATCCCTGACAGGTGATTATCTAACATATTAAAAACTTCCAATGACGGAGATTCCTCCCTAGGCTGAGACCAGGGAAGCCATGGGCCTGTGAGCTGGGACATGGGCTGCTGGAAGCCAGGACTGGGCAAACGGGCAGCTTGCAAGCCCAGCTCCTGGGTACGAGCTGGGAAATGGTTGGCTAGAGCCTGGCTCCGAGCTGGGATCGCGCAAGCCACAAACTGCTGCAGGCCCTGGCGGCTGATTCCTGGTCCCAATTGGAACAGGCAATCATGTTAATTTCACAACTCAACTGGGAGGAGGCAAGAAGTCTGGCAGCTTCTCCATCTATTGAGCTGTGCAATTGACATGGCTGCACATTCTGGCAGAGAGGGAGGAATGGAGAAAACCCACATGGTTTCCCCCAGCTCCCAGCAGGGAAAAGACCCTGGCTGCTACCCCCAGCTTCCGGCTGGGACCATGGAGTGGGGGCAGCCCACAGGGAGCCCGGGAACCTGTGGACTCCCAGCAGGGAGCTGAGAGATGGGGCTCTTAGCTCCCTACACTGCCTCTTAGGTCAGTGGACATGCTCCTGGTGAGAATGCACTGCACCAACCCAAGGTCAGTGTGGACATCAGCAGTGGCTGTAAATTGACCTATATTAGGTCGACTTATTTTTTAAGTGTAGACAAGACCTTATAGACCAGTTAGATTAACTTCAGTATCTTGAAAAATAATGGAGCAAATAAGGAAGCAATCGATTTGCAAACATCTAGAAAATAAGGTGATAACAGTCAGCATGGATTTGTCAAGAATAAATCTCATCAAACCAACCAACCAGCTATCTTTGACAAGACAACAAGCCTTATGGATGGGGGAATCAGCAGATGTAGTGTGTTTTGACTTTAGTAAGGCTTTTGATACTGTCTTGCATGACTTTCTCATAAACAACTAGGGAAATACAAGTTAGATGGAGCAACTATAAGGTAGACACCTAACTGTTTGGAAAACCATACCCAGAGTGTAGTTATCAGTGGTTCACAGTCAACCTGGAAGGGCGTATCAAGTGGGATCGCTCAGGGATCAGTTCTAGGTCCACTTCTGTTCAACAGCTTCATCAGCGATTTAGAAAAGGGCATAGCCCTACAGTTAAAGTTTGCAGACCACACCCAGCGGGGAAGGGTGGCAAGTGCTTGGGAGGCTAGGATTAAAATTCAGAATGATCTGGACAAACTGGAGAAATGGCCTGAAGTAAATAGGACAAAATTCAAGAAGGACAAACGCAAAGCACTCCAGGTAGGAACCAGCAGAGAACAGGATGAGAGGTCCTGGAGGAGGAGCGGGGGGGAATTCAGGGGAAGGGTGTAGGGAAATCCCTGGCTTGGCTGCCTGCTGCTCTGTCCGTCAACCTAAGCAAGGCTGCAGGCAGCGAGTGGCCCCGTTCGTGCTGGGCTGCTGCCCTGGCCTGGCCCCGCTCGCTAGCTGCCCAAGCGGCAGCGCAGCCGGAGGGAGGCTCCTCTCCTCTCTGGTGGCAGAGCCCGGGCTCAGCACGGCAGGGAGAGGGACCCACGCGCCCTAGGAGCGGCCTGCCCCTGCCGGCGGGAGCCTGACCTATGCACAGCGGCACACGGCCGGCGCGCGCGCGAGGCTGCCCAGTGCGGCGCGCGGCTCTACCGCCCGCGCTGAGAAGCGGGCCGGGGGGGGGAGGGAGCACCGCTACCAGCGATACTTCGTCCGCTCCAGCCGCCGGGCCAGCAGCGCCCATAGCGCCGCGCGGTACCGCAGTCCCTCGGCTCGCGCGTGCGCGGGGCGGCGCTTCCGGCGTCTGACATCGGCGCCGCTGTGTGTGACGTAACGTGACGCGTGGTGGCTTGGGCGCTTGGTTTGAAGTGGGGGCGGTGACGGAGTCGTCGCGCGGGACTTGGGACGGGTCTGGCGCGGTCCCTGAGCGCGGGGCGGCAGGATGGAGTCTGGGCGGGGCACGGAGGTGGACAACGGGGCTGGTGCAGCGCGCTGCTGAGGGGCGGGGGCGCCGGTGCTGGGGGCCGGGCTCTGGGGGGGCTGGCAGAGGGGCTGCAGTCTGGGGGCTGGCAGAGGGGCTGGGGGCTCAGTCTCAGGGTCGGGCTCTGGGGGGGCTGGCAGAGGGGCTGCAGTCTGGGGGCTGGCAGAGAGGTCGGGGGGAGGGGGCTGCAGGCTTGGGGCTGGCAGAAGTAAGGGGAGGCATGAAGCGCTGGGGCCGCGCACTCCCGTTGAACGTGTTTTCCATGCCAGGAGGCGGCTGGTGCCGGTCAGGGGAAGGGCACTGGCAGAGTTACTTTCCCGTTCCCTTACACCCCCTACTCCATCCAAGAGGATTTCATGGCAGAGCTGTACGGTGTTCTGGAGGCTGGCAAGGTCGGGATCTTTGAGAGCCCCACAGGGACGGTAAGGGAGAGCGGAGTGTGGCGGAGCCTGCCCTGCATTTGGTTGTTGAAGAGACCGTAGTTCACAAACAGGATCGCCACTGAAGGTTGCTTCAGTATCCTTTTCTATCCTGTTCAGATCCAGAACTGTTGAGTTGTCAGGGAGTCGAGAGCTGATGACAGCCACCTTTTGGCTTATAATTGTTATGGAGAAAAGAGGCAAAGAGAAATATGAGAAACACGCTGGCAATCAAAAGGTTCTGCCAAATAGGTCATCAGCTATATAGCAGAGCAAACTTCAAGTTATACTTTTGCTAGTAATATGATATAGTATGTAAAAAGTGCCAGGCAGTGGAAATTTGTTACATATGAAAAAGAATAAATCACCCTGTATGGAGGCAATAATCTCTGTCTGTGTGCCAGTGATAGGGTCATACCTGTAGTACAGTAGTGCATATACTACAGTAGTGCATATGTGTGCCGCAATACCAGGAAGATATGGCATTTAAAGAGGATCAAAAATTAACTAGGGGCAGAAGGGACTGACTTAAGAGGGAAGTGTAAAAGCATTAAAAATGAAATGTGCCTTTTATATATACTATAATTATGATTGTATTATTCTCATTATTGCAAATACTACTGAGCCACATCTCTGGGGCTGTAGTCTAGCAGTTGGGCGATTGCCTCTTATGGAAATCCTGCTTGTGAAACTTGTATTAATACATTTAGTTTTGAATCTGTGTCACTTCTTGTGGGTTTTTTGTGATTAATTTTTTTAACTGATTTTCATAAAGAATGAAAATGAAAAGTACAAAAAAGGTAAATGACTTGCATATGTTTCTGAATACCCCGTTCTTCACGGGATATCCAGTAGAATTTATGCAATTAGGTAATCATACAACTTGTCAAAACTGCAGACCAGACAATACAAAACAATGCAACACTATATAGACATAACATGTTAGGGTGCAGGTAGCAATAGTAAAATAGAAGAACATGAATAGGAGGAGGGAAGAAGATAATGGGGTGAGGGAAAAAGTGGAGGAGTTAAGTGGAATGAAGGTCTGGCATTCTTTGAGTTCTCTCAAGGTTTTTTTTTATCCAAATATTTCTAGAAACAGGGTCCAGATTTCTTCAGTCATATAATTGCTCTCTCTGGTGATAAGTTATTCTTTCTATGGCTGCTAACTCAGAAAGGTCTGAGTACCACTGCTCTATTGTAGGCGTAAGCGTATTCTTCCGTTTTTGTAAAATCATGCACCTGGTGATCGTTGCAGCCCTCAAGATCCAAAGTCTTTGTAGCAGAGTTAACACAGCTTAGCATGTAAATAAGGAAGGATATCATTTTTGGTTGAGGTTTGGCTGTTGAAGTTGAGCCCTGTTTTAACTCGTGTCCACCTCTGTCCACAGCTTCCTGACTGTCCCATAGCAAATGCATCAGGGTTCCTATGTCTTTGTTACAATACCAGCAATCAGAGGATAAGGCCTTTATCTTAGGCAACCTATGTGGCATCCATTACTTTTTCAATAAAATCTTTTGTTGTTTCAAGCATAGCCTGAGATCCACGGAGGCATTTTTAACATAACAAAATATGCTTTGCTATTGGGATTCTTTTAAGGGCTGTGATAACTCCCCTTTTCAGACTGTATTTTTAGGTATTTTTGTTCTTTTTTATTTGCAGGGAAAATCCTTGAGTCTTATCTGTGGAGCACTCTCTTGGCTCAGAGATTTTGAAGAGAAAAAAAAGCAGGAGGAGGCCCACCTCCTTGCAGATGAACGTAATGGACATGACAAGCAACAACAGCCTTCTTCATGTAGCACAGAGGCCTCAGACTGCCAGGGCTCAACAGGGGAGCTAGACTGGATCACTGAGTTTGTGCAGAAAAAGGAAGAGCGGGACATGGTGGACAGACTAAAGGTCAAGAAATGCTACTTATAGTTGGGATCAATAGCAGTCTGTGATGAACACAATGGACGGCATAGTGGGAACAGAGAACTTTGTAAAGTGAAATGTTTTGTCTGCTAAGCACTTGTAGCTGACAGGATCTAAACGATACTTTAATTCTTGTTTCTGAGGACGATAGCAAGTGTCCCAGTTATACAAATAATCAAAAGAATGTTAGGCAGGACATGCAGCTATTTACATGTTCTATAACTTTCTGCTGTATTTCTGGAGAACATCTTCTCAATGAGCTGGAACAATGGCACCTGAGAGACATTCAGCTCCAGTGGTTAAGCCATTAGCTGGATGTTCTGGTGTGACTATCTGCAGTGAAACAAGATTGGCACATAATGGCCATAAACTGGTTTCAAAGGTAATCCCACATTAAAGTGAATGGGAGGATTCCCAAACCCTCTCTGCATCAATGCCTTGTTGTGTTACTAGATGCCATAGATTAATGGTCACATGGCTCTTCACTGCCAGAAAGACCAGAAGCTATCTGTGTGTGAGGGAGAACAAAAGCATAGGGTCTAGACAAACATCTAAACCAGCAGACATCCCCCAGTCATCAGAATTCACTGATTCTGGAGGTGCCTTAGCCGTCTGCTATATGACTAGCTGTTGATTGCTGGCAGTTGGAAGTGTAAGAGTATGTCTGTACAGCAAAAACTGTGCATAGATTAGTTTACCCAAGATAGCTTGACTCCAGCTAACGAAAGCAAGGTACAGGCTTCAGCAAGAGTAGAACAAGCGCAGCATGGACCCTAGGTACATACTCGATTTGCTAGTCCGCTCTGAATCCTGTGCTGCCCTGTCTTCACTGTCCGCTAGCTAGATTAAAGCTAGTTTAGATAGGCTAGCCCGAGCACAGCTTTTGCTGTGTAGACGTACCCTCAGGTGTTCCCTTCCTTTCTGAATAGGAACTGATTTGGAAGCACTTGGAATTTTGAGTGCTGAAATGAACTGTGTCCAATGTGTCATGAATGTGATTCATGCAACAGAAATGTGGCTTGCTTGTTTAATCTTTAATAAAGAAAAGTACTTTAAAAGAGAGAGGATGAGATATATATCTAGTTGAAGGTGTTACCATAATATAAGGTTACCACATCCTTAGGGGGTATGGCAAATACCAGCGACGGATGCAGGGAGGAAAGATTTTTTAAAATATTTTTAATTTTTAATCAATTTTTCCAAATACAACAAATATACCAAAATACCAGATTCATCATAATACACAAAATAAATGAAGTGGGTTAGGATAAAGGGAGGGGAAGCAACAGATCTGTCTTCAGAGTCCATGTTAATAGTAGACCTCTAAAAAGTCAGCCCAGGTTGCTTTGAATTTTTCAGGCATTCCCTTTTCTATGGAATGCCAACTCACAAGCTGTTCAGGAGGAAGGATTTGTGTTTTGGTGATCTTGAGGCAGGAGTGTGTGTTTCACCCAACGGTACACCTGAAGAGGAATACTGTTTGAGTTCTAATACTAAATTAGTAAATTAATCTATACATAATCTTCATTTTAGGAAGAGCAAATCAGGAGGAAGAAGCGAGAGGATCGTCTTGAGAAAATTCGCCATAATGTGCAACTAAAATATGCATCTAAAAGAAAGGTGAGTTAACCCAGAGAACAGAGGAGTTTCTATACTAGAGGTTCAGGTCCTGCTAACTGCTTGTTCATATGTGTGCCTTTACTTTCATGAATACTCCCATTGAAGTCATTAGGACTACTTATATGCTTAAGCGCAAGATTGGGGCGTTAAGTCTTGAACTGTGAGTCACAAGTTTCTGTTTGAGTTTGTTTTGGAACTCTCAAGATATGGGTGTGAAATGTGATTTAGGTGTATGGAATATTTCCTGTGATTGCATTTGTATGCCTGGAGAGGGAGAAGGTGAGGGCATGCTTCGGTGGACAACAGTCCCTTCCATTGTCATCCTGTGTGTCTATGTCTAGTGTTTTAAAACAGCTTTGTTATTTCGTTTCTTTGAAAATTCGCTGAAAATAGTACAAATGTGTTGGAGATATATTTCTGTGCACTTATTCTGGGTGCCTGAGCAGGCAATTCTGTGTTCAATTATCTACTAGGAAAATATTATGCTATTATATAAATTGTTGGCATGCCTTCACCTGGAATATGTATTCAATTCTGGTCACACTGTCTCAAAGGATACAGCTGAAATAAAAAGGGTGCAGAGATAAATGACAACAAAAGTAATTAGATATAATGAAAAATTTCCATGTGAGGAGAAACTGAAAAAAATGGAACTGTTTAGTTCAGAGAAGAGACAAAAAACAATAAGGTGAAGGTATATGAAATAAAGAAAAGGTGAATCAGCTACTGATTGCCCTATTTCATAACACAAGAACAAGGGGGCATTTAATGAAACTGAAAGGTGATTAATGTAAAACTGATACCCCCCCTCCTTTTTTTTTTCTTTTTTTTTTTACAGAGCATGAAATTAACCCATGGAACTTACTTCCATAAGATATTATTGATGATGATTTTAGTAGAATCCCAAAAAGTTGTTAGATAATTATAGGATTAAGAACATCTCAATGTCTTGCTTCAGGATACAAACCAACCACTATTGGTTGGCAATTAGCAATTTGGGGCTAGAAGAAAAGTCCCCTATGGACAGGTTCTTCTATATGATCTATTACATGTTTTTTTGAATCATCTTGTACTGGCCCGTCAGACAGGATACTGGACTAGATGGACCACTGGTCTGATCTGGTATGTTGGTTCCTTATGGGCAGTTCTGCACATAAGTACTTGCTTTTGTACATCTGTTCACTGCACAAGCACATCTGTATTGTCTTTTTTGTACTGACTGCATCCTTTGGTGCTGAGCAGTTCCAGGGACTGTTCTCCCCAACAGAACAGAGAGGTACATGGTGGTGGCTGAATCCAGTTCCCTCCCTTATGTAGGAGACCGTGCTGCCCTCTGAATAGTCTGTTGTACATACTGATGCTCTCTGTCTTTGAGTGAATGGTAATTATTTGTGCTAATTTCAGAGGCTTGAAGATGATGAGACAGAGCGCCTGCTGCAGCTCAGTAAGGAGATCTTGTCAACGGAGTTAGGGTCAGATGTTCTAGAGCAGCTGGATCACGGTGAGGAGGAGCTGATCCTTGCCGAATATGAGAGTGATGAGGAGAAGAAAGTGACATCTGGGTAAGGGTTGAGAGTGGGTGATTCCTTGCCAGGTACTTGCTTCTTGTATCACATAAGGTAGTGATGATGTGGGGAGTTTCTGGTTTGCTGGTTCCTGGGGTTCTCTTGTGGAAACACAGGCATTCTTCCTTTTAGACCTAACTGTATCTCTCAGTCACATACATCTGGAGTTTCTCCCCTATTTTGGCCTTGGAAGGCAGATTCTGTATTTCCATGAAATAACATGAACCCCCAAAGGCTTTTGTTCGGCTGGATCAGTTCCATACTGACAGTACTGTGACTTGAACTCTGATCTGAAGAAGTGCATCTTACTTGGAATTTGTAGAGGCATCCTCTCTTCATCTAGACCTGTTTCTGCACATAAACTCTCTGAGTGCATTGTAAATGACTTGAGTTCAAATTCCATACATCAGAGAAGCAAAATACTCCTCAGAGTGTTAGTAAAAGCTGTTAATCCTGCAGGGTAGTACTGACAGCTTTTGATGCTCTATTTAAACAGAAGACATGAAATATTTAAGCACACTCAACCTCTGCATAAAATCTGCACGCACACGCACACACACAGTTGTTCCTTTGGCATCTGGATTTCTGCTTAAACCATGTGTTGCCAGGAGAAACAAAACACATTTAAAATCTGATTTACCAGTAAGTATCATAAATATTTATATAGCACCGTCCATCTCAATAAATCCAAAGCACATATTAAACTACATATAAATGGAATTGCTTTACCAAGCACTAAAATACATTCATGTCTGGGGTATGTGGTGGCAACCAGATGGAGCATATGTTGTTATGCAGTAGGGTGGGGTGGGGGTGATTTTGGTCAAGGACACTAGGGCAAATATGTATTTGCCCCAAAATACCATTGGTTCTTTACTGAACACAGAGAGCAGATAATACCTCAGTTTCATCCTAAAGGCTCAAACACGTGGTAAGCTGCATCAAATTTCAAAGGTGTGTTTCAAACATAATGCCTGCACCACTCTGCCATGCACTTTGGTTTACTTTAGCACTTTTTGGTGAAGCTCTTCTATTAGATTTTTGGCTCTCCTGACCTCTGTCCCTGCTTTTTGTGCATACGTACGTGTCTGGGGTTTCATTTCAACTAGTGAACTGAGGAATATTGTGGAACTGACTAGCAGGGGCCTGGAGCTCACAAGAGCCAGTAAATCCCAGTAGAGTCTATAAGGTGCCTAGTAAAGAGGATGACAAAGAATGTTCAGGTTAATACTGGAGACATACATGCTAAAAAGTGCATTTTTGAACCCTGATTGCTGTTCATCAGATTTATGGGCCACTTCTAGAAATCTGACTTTAACACAGCTTATGGTTCAGGAGACTGAGGATTTTCCTGGGCTGATGCTTTCTCATGGGTGAGGATTGTACATGAGACAAACCTTTTGGAGAGCTGCTGAAAGAAAACCATTTTGTTTTCCCCACCCCCACAGTTTGGATGAAGATGATGATGATGATTTGGAGGAGGAGCATGTGACCAAGGTAAGATGTGGAGGGGCATATAATGTTTCCCCTTTACAATATATGTAAAAGAAGAATTAAAGATTCCTTAGAGCTACAGTGTGATATGGCACAGTGGGATCTAGGACCCAGGAGATCTAGATTACTTTTCAGCCTGTCAAAAGCAGCTTTGTAGATGCCACTAAACTGCTAAGGGTATCCCTGCCACCATCTCCTTTTGAATTATACTGGCTGTTTAGGGAGCTCGCTCTGCTGCGATCACTAAGATTTTCTCCCTGAAGTCACTATAAACACACACCACGGGAAATAGCCATTTATTACTTTCAAGAGCTATTGCTTGCTTGCCTCTTGGTTCTCTAGTGCTTGGACTAGTGGAGCATACTGCTGTGCCCTCTGCAGAGTATCTCTGAAACTTGGGAGAAATGGCAAGAATCTCTTACAATTTATCTTAGCAGGTTTTTTTCCCCCTCTGCTTTATTCCTGTTAATAAGAAGCTGTACTACAATCTGCTGGCCACTGACAAGGTTCAGCCTTTGAAAGACACTCCTGATACACAAGGCAGGAAATGCTTTACTAAATATCCCAGCACGTTGTGGGGGTTATTTGGAAACTGGTCACACATTGATCCCTTGATTAGATTGGGGGAGACAGATGTCACCCTTATCATCTTTCACTGTTGGGCCATGTTGTAGGTAGCTTGCCACCAGCATGCCCCCAGGCATCGGGGTGTGACATCATCGTGAGTCTGCTTCTAGTCACTTGCCAGCTGTCAGGTGCACTCCTCACAGTTGGGATGCTAGTTCCCAGAGGCTCAACTCTCCAGCTGAGTCACACAGTGCCTTACTTCTATCAGGATAGTCAGCAGAGTCAGACAAAGGATAGTCCTATGTACTCTCACGGGGTCTCCAGGCCTCTCATGAGTCTGTCTCAAGGTCCTTACTGTCCAGGTTTTGAGGGTCTTTTCCATCCAGATTCTTTCATGGCAGGGTAGGCAGGCAGCCCTTTGCATGCCCTAGGACCTAGGAGCCCAGGACCCCCCTTGCCACCAAATTTCTGTGGCAGGCAGCTATGCTCTGCACCCAAATGTGCTGTGCTGCGCTGCTGCTTCCCTGAATTAGTTCCTACCAGTCCACTTTCTCCCAATGGGCAAAGTAAAGGCATTAAACAATATAAATCGAAGGTAAATCTCAGACCTTCTGCGTGTCAAGAGTCCCTTTTCTCAGCATGTATAGTAAAGTCACCACAGGCTGAGGTCCCAGGCATCTGATCTTCCTCAGTGCTCCTTCCCAGGAGCTAAAAGTCGATCTATTCACCTTGCTGGCTGCTGCTACTGAGTTGGTCTGGTCTCCTTTTGAGCTCCTCCTGCAACCCATACTTTGCCAGTGTGGCATAGTGGGGGCTGCCTAGGCCCAAAGTAGCTGCTTAACCCCTTCCTTTCCAGGGTGGGGTTTGTACACCCTGTCACATGCCTTTTGCCCAAGGTGCCATCAAAACCATTCTCTGAAGATTGGTAGTGCTTCTGCTGGTCATTCTTTTGAATGTGATGATGGCTTGAGTTTAGCTTTGCTACTTGACTGGGTTTTCCTGTAGTGTCCCTATTGTAGGAATCAGCTAAAATAAACACACAAACATTAGGTGTAAGGCAAGAGGGGAAGGGCTATCCTGTCATGTTTTTTTTTGAACGTTGAACATCCTTCATGCCCCTGAACATGCGCCCCACCATGTATTTGTGATGGCTCTTGGGTGAAATGCATTTTGGTGGGTTGCTCTTGGGGGAAGGGAGTGTGTGATCTACGCGAGTTCCTCTAGCCTCCCTTTTCTTTTTCATCACAGATTTACTACTGCAGCCGCACACACTCCCAGCTGGCTCAGTTTGTGCACGAAGTTCAGAAGAGCCCTTTTGGCGAGGAGATACGGCTGGTGTCACTAGGGTCCAGGCAGGTATGCAGCACTCCCAGGTGCTTCTCAGGGGAACTGAAATGCTGTCTTACAAATATAACAGTCCTTTTTGAAATCCCAGGAGATGTGTGTGGGCGACAGCCATGTCACTAATAAACACCTAGTTAAAATATTTGGGACTTACTTCCTCAGATGCCCAAGTTTTGCTCATCTGAAAGTGATGTTAGCAATGCATGGGCTTAGTTTAGGGTGCCAAAATTGGAGCAGACACTAGCTACCCTAATCTCTTTAACTGGGCATTGTGTGGTGCCTTCAGCCCCACTATGAGCTTGGTGTGACAACCTGCTGGGGTTCCCAGAACTGTTACCGCTTAGCCTCGGCAAGTGTGAGTTTTGCAGCTGCTGCTAAGCAGTGTCAGCTCCCAGACATGCCAGCTTTTCTACCTCCCCAGCAAACTCTTTAGGACTTTGCAGTCCAAACCTTGCCTAGCAGGTAACAATCAATGAACCCCAATTCCCAAGTTCTTCAGAGACGTCTTTCTCAGCAGTGCTCGGCCTTTCTTGCTGTAGCATCCACATACCCGTGTCCAGTTTGCTGTTCCTTTCAAGAGACAGCACAGAGCAGCTTACTAACTTAACTGGGGTTGACAAACCTGCCTTTTCAGTGAAAGCACTGAGTTGGTTTATGATAAAAATAAAACAAATTTATTAACAAAAGGGCATGGGGCTATGTGATATATATATGGAATAAGGAAAGAAATGATTACAAACACTTCTAAGACTCAAACTTAATTCCAGCAAGTTACAGTCATTGCCTGTGTAGGTTTCTCACCTATACTTAGTTTCAAGAGACTTCAACTCCCTTAGCTGAAGGATCCACCACCATTCTGTGACTTCAAGAGCTCTGGCCGCTTTAGCCCCTCAAGTGAGGGATGCCAGAATGGCTTTTTCTCTCTGTGCTCATATACAAAGTTTTGTCTTTGCTTTCAAAGTCAGGAAGACCTTTTTGGGGCTCAGCTTGCTGTGTCTGCCAGGGAACTGATGCCATGTTCATGTTTGCAGTCTCCTTCCCCTCTTGAGTTAGTAAAGTGACTATCTCCTCACTCACGTGTTGATGGCTTTGGTTACCTTTTATGTAAATGTACTTTCATTGTCTCTCTTTGCTCAGTTTACATTGGAGGCTCATTAAAGCAGCCAGCATCACATTCCTTTGTCTACAGTGGGGTGACTTAAGCTTTATCTGCCAAACTCCTCTTAAGAACATATTTCCAGCACATATTTATAACTTATCATATATCACCTGTACATACACCACACATCATTAATGACCAGTGTGTTACTAGTTTGCATATGATCCCTTATATGACGCTTCCTAGCAACAGATTATGACAACAGTGTGTTAGGTGTAGTGAGTACGTCAGGCCTGACAAAAGTTGCTGACACAGTATAATGAACCAACGATGACCTCTGTGTCACACTTGGGTCAAGTGCTGAAACCTGTAATCTCCATGGATGAACCTCTGTATTAAAAATTAGAGCACCCAGGGGCCGTGTCTGGCCCATGAACTATACTTGGCCACCCTTGACTTATGTTCAAGAGCCTTGCTTTCCTCTTCTACTTTGGGGACATCACAGACACCCAAAGTGTTAGAAAGCAGTTCTTTGCTCTGTTTTGGTATTACTGCTGATGCTGGCATAAATAGGAGAAGCACAGAACTGCGGATGCTGCTGTAGAACATCTTTGGGGCACCTTTTCTTGTCTGCTTGCTGGTTTATAAACTTTGTGGTGTTGTACAGGAGATTTTATCATTTTGGTAACTCGTTCCTGAGTAAAGCAAAGAATACATACTTGGCAGCATCCCATGTACTGTAGAAGATCTTTCTTTTTCCAGGGCTAGGCTTAGACTGACTGTTATAAAAGAAATTATACCATTTAAAAAAAGAAAGTGAGAGCACATAACAGCCCTTTTCTAAACAGCTTCTCTCATTCTGTTTCTCTCTAAGAACCTCTGTGTGAACGAGGAGGTGCGCCGCTTGGGGGCTGTCCAGCTCATCAATGACCGCTGTATGGAAATGCAAAAGAACAAACATGGTATGAGCATCTCCTAACCGGGACTACTGGGAAAGCAACTGCAACTGCTACTATAATCTGTGTGAACACATGTCCAATTCAATGCACTTTGGCTGGCTGCTGATACAGTAGCCTATAGCGGGTACAAGGGGCTTTCTTCAAATGCTGCTGTTTCCCACGTGGTTAGTGGGGCTTGTCTCTCTGATCCAGTGCGGCTGTGTCTTAGGGATGTTTATTTCAAAGGGAGAGGGTGCCATCTCCAGCTGGACTTTGGAGCTTGGTGAACTGACAAGTGGGGGCCCAGACTGATGCTTCAGCGAGTGGAAGGTTATATTGTAGATACGGAAAAGAGTTGTCAAGTGGTTAGAATAGGGGACTAGAAGTCAGGAGATCTGTTTCTAGATCTGTTCCCAGCTCTGCCACTGAAGACAATCCTTCCCTAAAGTACCAGCCACTAGGATGCTCACTCTTCAGCTCCCTAGTGTCAGACTGGCAAGAATTCCCTGAGCTCTTTGGCCTTATAAGGTTGGTGGCGGTAGGGTAGATTGTGAGCTAGAGTTCCCGCTTACATCATGAGCACACCCTGACTTTACCAGCTGCACTTGGAATGTTCCAGTTGGATTTTTCTTGACCATGATTGGCGGTGGAGCTCACTGCATAAGCCACACTTTTAATAACAGCTGCTCCAGCTCTTCCCTTGTGTTACTCAAAGCCATTAAGTTTCTTTTAAAAACTCAGCCCAGCCTTCCAGTCAGGTCCAGTAGTTTTTTCAGTGAAGTTTTTGGTCTGAGTTTCTTTGGTTATCTTCACTCACCCACTCCATCTTCCCTTGGAGTTTTGTGGTTATCTTTATTGACATGGGGCCATATTTTCAAAAGCACCTAAGTGACTGAGGAGGCCAAGTCCCATTGAAACTCAGTATGACTCAGGTGCTTTTGAAAGCATTGCCCTCAGCGAGGCGCTTTGCATCTTGCTTTTTATTTTGAAGAATATTCAGGAAACTTTAGCTTGTGTAATTGGAACTGACTGGAATGTTCCAAGGGCACTCGATATCATGGTGATGGGCTTTGTATGGGGACCTGAATGGAATAGAATAGATAAGCAAAGTGGTTAAGCTCAGGGGATAATGTGTGGCAGCTTGTAAGGGGCCTGGCTTGCACTGCTCCCTGCTACTACTGCCCTTAAGAGTAAAAAACCTTTAAGAGCTTGGGGAGTTCTGGTGAGAGACTGGTGGGAGCTTAGACTCCAGGAGGGAGAATCCTGCGGGAATGGTATCTTTAGAGAAGCAGAACTAGTCAGGGACTTTTCTTTCCCTACCTCACAAGGATGTTGAGATTTTTTGAGACACTTGTGCTCATGGAGTGCTTTGAATCTGTCACTGCAATTGGAAGGACGTTACATGCAAGATCCTTGTGTTTTGTACTCCCTACTAGTATTAGAGGAAATCAGAATGATCCCAAGAATGAGCATTTTTACAGCCTGCTGTTGAAGCCGTTTTAGTTCTGATAGTATCAGAAGCTGCACAATGGTGGTGGAGTGAGAAAAGAGGAAAAAATTCCAAGTAGCTAAATCTTGTGACGGTAAAAGCAGGATCCACTGGAGATGGTACTACGTACAAGTCTTAATTCTCTATTCAGTGTTTACATAGTACAGTGCTGGGCACGGTAGATGCAATAGGCTGGTGGTGGATGGTCAGGAGGCAGATGTGTTGCAAAACCTACTTTGAGATCCATGGATGAAAGGTGCAGTAAAGATACCAAGTAATTGTTTTGACTCTTGTGAATGTTGCTCATACTCACAGTTCCTTTCTGCCTCCTGTCTTTAGGGAAGAAGAGTGAGGGAGAAGATTCAGAGGGGAAGAAAAGGCGTGTGAGCCGGGCTGTCTGTCCATTTTACTCCTATGAGCAAATGCAGTTTCTCCGGGACGAGGTTCTAGTCAAGGTGAAAGATATTGAGCAGCTGGTGACCTTGGGCAAGGAGACTAAAGCCTGTCCATATTATGGGAGTCGCTATGCCATTCCTGCTGCCCAGGTGAGAGGCTAGGGTTGTTGGTAAGGAATAGCTCCCTGGCATCTGAAAATAAACTGACTTGCCTATTCTCTCTAATGCTGTATTCCTCAGGTTTTCTGCTGACTGTGTCCACCAAGAACTGGAAAGTTGAGTGTTTGACACATCAGCAAAACTAGATCTGATCGAAAAATGGAAATTCCATTTTGTAGGAAATTCCAATATTTCAGCCTTTTGTTTCAATTTCAATTGGGGATGAAAAGGCAAAATATTGAAACTCGCCTTGGAATGAAAAGTTCCAAAAGATGTGGAAATATCTAATGGCTTTTGTTTCACTGTTTGTGATGGAAATGAATGGTTTCAACATTCCTGAAATGAAACATTTTGTTTCAGTTTGTTGAACAAAAATGAAACATTTCTGGTTATTTCTGCTTTATTCTCTGGCTGCCTGGGTTGCCATGGTGCCTCATGAAAGTTGTAGTTCAGATGCTGTGCACTCCAATTCTCCAGTATGGATCAGGACTACATCTTTCATGTTTCACCTTGTTTCTGGGATACCTATCATGCACATGGCAGCTTGGCTAAGAGAGATGGTGGTATGTCATGGGAGATGCAGTCTGGCTGGGGAGCCCAGCCCATGAGGAAAAGGGGGCATGAGGCACACAAAGTCCATCTCCCTTGGTGCACAGTGGTGACTGAAGCTGATGTTGGGATTAATGTTAAACTGACACAAAATGAAACATTTCGTTTACATTTTCCTGATGGAAAATTTGAAAAATTTCAGCAAAACTGACACATTTCATGGAAATGCACAAACCACACTTTCCATTGAAGAAACGCTTTGATGGCAAATTCCCAACCAGCTCTAACCAAAAGGTGGAGCTAAGAATCCTTTTTTGGATGAGTGAGAGAGGAGGAGAATGGCTCGAGCCGGGATTGGAGATCTATGGCACTATTTCATTGTGATGGCGTGCAGTTCATTTACTCTCTATGTGCCAGTTCACTCATTTGTAAAATAGTTCTAACCCAACTACCTTACCAGGGACTTCGTGAGGCTTACTTAATGCTTGTAAGACATGTTGAGGTACTTGGATTAAAGGTGACATGTAAATGCAAAGTGATATTCGCTGGTGCCAACCGTGACACGCTAGGAGAATCTGAGCGATTTCCATTGCTCTCTTTCTTATCTGTCAGAAGAATTTCTCTGTGACCATTTAATAACATGAGAATTTGTGAAAGGCCTTCATCTGTGATTTCCTTGCTAAAATCATGTTTTTACTGTAACTACTTTGGGAGAAACGCCCATCCAGTGGATAGAACATGGGACAGGCAGTTGGAAGACCCGGCATCTGCCACCAACTCAGTTGTATGATCATGAACAAGTCCTCTAGCCTCTTTCTACCTCTGTTTCTCATCCACAGCAAAAGGGAGTAATATTACTTACCCGCCTTTGGGAAGCCCTTTGAGATCTATGTTTGGAAAGTGCTTGTAAGTGCCCAGTATCCCTACTATTGAAATAGTCAGGTCATTAATGCTCGGGTTTCTCCTGCAGCTGGTGGTGTTGCCCTATCAGATGCTCCTGCATGAATCTACCAGGTGTGCTTCTGGGATCAAACTGAAGGATCAGGTGGTGATTATTGATGAGGCCCACAATCTGATAGATACTATAACCTGCATCCACAGCGCCGAAGTCAGTGGCTCTCAGGTGAGTCGGGCTGGAAATCACTGCTCTGTTAACCACTCTTGTGTTTTGTATCTAGCTAATTGCCAACGGTAGTGGAACCCAGCATTTATGGAGTCCTTAATACCAGCTCTGTTTCTATTATAGCTGTGCTGTGCCCACTCCCAGCTGCTGCAGTACATGGAACGATACAGGTGAGGATCCCAGAGAGAAACAGCCCCATAGCTGCAAGCAGTGGAGATACCAGAGCTTATTTCTCTTTCTCTTATCTGCAGGGCCTTGTCCTGCTTTTCCCATGTGGAAGACTATTTGCACTAATGCTCTCTCAGCTGAAAGGAGAGTGCTAATTTACTAGTTCTGTTTTAGAACCCTTGGAAGCCTGGTTCCAAGGGTTGGTATTAGACTGCGAGGGTGACATTTTAACATCTGTGACTTTTTCTCATTCTCTTAAATTCTTTCCCAGTTTCTCCCTCTTTCTACTTCTGCAGCCACATGCTATGCCATAAGCTCCAGTTTTTCACATCTCTCACAGGCTTTGACCCTTTGTATGCCAGCTGCCTTCGTGGCTGAAATAGAGTGGATTCTGGTGACCTCCTGGGCAGAAGTTGTATACAGTATATCAGCCCTATCCAAAGCTTGCATCAGGCTTATCAGCTCTGCGGTGATTGATTATTGCATATAAGGCTAATAATGCTGTATTTGTCTAGCACCTAGCACAATGGGGCCTAAATCCTGATTGGACTTGGGGCACTACTGCAAAATATAAATAAATTAATCATAACCAATGTGAGAGGAGAAAATCAGTGCCAGAAACTGTCATTGCTGGGTAGTGATTCTGGCATCTCTGAACACTTGACTAGGGCTTTTTGGGGTTTATCCCTTGCACACAACCAGGAAGGGTGAGTCCAAGAGAAATCAGAGTCTTGGTTCTCATCTCCTCATGATGAAGAAATGGAATTGAGCTGATCAGCTTTATTTGTGTTTGGAACTTAGGAACATGTGTGTGGTCTAGTCCCTGTGTACCATACATTCTGGTGTCTAATACCATCAATTATTTCATAGGAAACGTCTGAAGGCAAAAAACCTGATGTACATTAAACAGATTCTGTATTTGCTGGAGAGGTTTGTGTCCATACTAGGAGGTAAGAAAGCTTCCACTTCCATTGATGCCCCTAAGACTCTGAACTAGCTGGTACTTCCTCAGAGTGTACTTGCCTCCTCCTCTCTCCCTGTGGATTTTGTGAACTAGCTTTTGTTTATATCCTAGCTCAGTTACCTGGTAACTTTATTTGTCGACCTGCTCTGCAATTTGGGGATGTTGCATGTTGGATCCACCTGAAGCTTGCCTCCTCTTTCATTAAAAGGAGCCAACAGGTCATGCTGCAGGTCACCGGGGAAAGAGGGTTTTGGTTTTTTTTTTTCCATGTATTTCCAACAATTTCTCAGATCTGATTTTGAGAGATGGGGGAATTAAGGGTGCTAAGTTACTAAAATGGCAAATAGATACTAAGTGATGAGCTTGGCTTAAGAACCTGACTAGAATAGAATCGCTGTACTAGTAATCAGTGAAGCATTTTGCCTTGGCAGACTCTTAACCATAAAGTGAATTTCTCTTTTTGAATATTGCCTTTTATTCTGCTATGATTCTAGACCCTTTGAAGGTAACCTGGCTCTTTGTTTTACTTGTCCACTAGGCATCAGATGTGCCTTGAGGGGAACCTATGCCTTCTGTAAAGATCCCTTCATTATCACTAATAGGAAGATGCAATTTGACACTTTCTCTCTCCCCTCCCCCCACTTTCTCCTCTTCTCTCCTGTGCTCCATTCTTTTTTCTTTTCTTCCTCCCCCCGCCTTCCTCTTAAATACTTCCATCAGGAAATGCAGTGTGTGCAACTTCAGGATTTAGGCTACAGAATTGTGAGGTGTGAGATGGTGTTAAATACCACAAATAGAAAACAGTCAGAGGCAACAACTAACCTTGTTTTGTCTGCTGGTGGCTTGAGATAGAACTGTCCCCCTTCACCTGTCTGTCTGTGCACATTGCAGCTCTCTGGCGTTGTCTACAAAGGTCACTTAGTGCCTGGGTGAGAAGGTGCTTTGCACTCCTTTAATCTCTGCAGCATGATGTATACTGTGTTAGTGTTTCTATGCACTTACCCACCTGCTAACTCCTGTACAAAAGTAATGTAAGCATCAGCTTGCAGGGATGCTACAGAGCATTTGTCCTATACTGTGGAAATATCCTACAGATGAAAAGAAAGAAACCAGCAGTAAAAGCTAATGTTTTGACTGTAGAGCCACTTCCTAACCAGACAGTTAATTCCAGGGTGCTGTCTTTGTGCTAGAGTTGCATTCCCCCTTAATTCAAGTGTGTTGCTTACGTTTTGACAAACCCACTGTGAATCCTGCTGCCTTGAATTTTTTGATGTTTTGCAGGAAATATAAATCAAAATCCAAACACTCAGAGCATTTCCCAAGCAGGTAAGATGTGCAGCTGAATGCTTCAGGTGCCTAGAACAATGTACAGCTCAGCAGGCAAGGGAGATAGATGTTGATGGGGTGAGGGTCTGTGGGCCCAGCAAGTAATACATTTTTCTCTTCTCTCAGGGACAGAACTAAAATCCATCAATGACTTTCTGTTTCAGAGTCAGATTGACAACATCAACCTCTTCAAGGTAACGTGAGGATTGTCTTCTGCAAGGGCAAAGAGGGGTAAAGTGGCTTGCTGGGGGTCACACAGGAAGCCTGTAGCAGAACTTTGAATAAAACCCAGATGTCCTGACTTGGTCCTATGCTTTGACCACAACGCCAGCCTACCTCCTGCCAGCTTCTCTCTATTTCCCCAGCTGGTGTTGCAAGTTATTTTTTTATGTTGGACATGGCAGAATGCTAAAGCTGTGTGTGCCTGGGGAGTACGGTTTCAGGGCATGGCAACAACACACATGGGTGCAGGTAGGCTGTCTGTGTGGGAAGCAAGGTTAGGTATGTGAGGCTTGTGACACTCTCCTCCGTGTGCTCAGAAGTGTAAACCAGAGAGAGCTTTGCTGAGGCTTAGGGCTTGTCTACACTTTCCTCGGAGATTTGGCAGCAGTCGACCGGAGTTACGCAAACTACGCAAAAAAACTTGCGTAACTCCCGTCAACTTCTGTGCTTCTGTTCTGTGCGCCATCTTCACTGCACTGTGCTGACGGGAACCATGCTCCAGTCGACGCAGCACTACGCCACTTGAGAAGGTGGCCTTAATACATCGATATCTGGATCGACTGAACGGGTCTTCACTGACCTCTGTCGATCCAGATAAGTCGATCTGGCGGCGGTGAATTTGCTGCCGTCAGTGAAGACATAGCCTTAGTGTGTCAGCTCCCTGCCACGCCATTTCCCTCAGCCACACCAGCAAGCGCCTCGAGACTCTGCCAATCTTGACCTTGCTTTGTAGGTAGCATTCGATGCACCCCAGTTCCCCAGAGACGTGCCTGCACCATCCAGTCCCTCTCACTGGGCACTCACAGAATATTAAGTCTGCTGTCTCCAAAGACGCCAGCCTGTTGGCTCACTGAGGACGCTCTTCCCCTTAATACACAGCACTGAGGTGGCTCCATAATAAACAAGAATAAGTTTATTAATAATGAACACAAATTTAAATGATACTAAGCAAGAGAAAAAGAGGCCAATATGGTCATGAGTAAAAATACGCTTTCTAGTATCTAAAGCTCAACAGTTTGCAATCCTGGTCTCAGGCAATTTCTCACCTACAGTTCTCTGCATCTTCAGCCCACAAGGTTGAAGAATCCACCTTTCACAGATTCCAAGAGTACCAGCCTTTTGTCCCTTAAGTGATGGATAACGAAGGGTTCTCTCCCTTTCTTTTTATAGTCCATAAACCCTTGACATGGATTCTTCTGAAGTGTATCCCCAGATAAAGTTCTGCTCCCCTGCTGTTTGTCTCTTCCTCTTGACTTCCCATCCCCCAGTTGACTTGTATGGAAATGTAACGTCCATTGTCTCCGACCTTACCTTACTCAATTTACGTTGGAGACCCAGCCAAACGACATTCCTTTTTCTAAGGCAGGCTTGTTTATCAAGTCTGCCCCCAAAAGATATTTTAGGAACACATTTCCAGCACACGTACACACATCATGCAATAATATTAATGACCAGCGTGTTACCAGTTTTTACATGATACCTCACAAGCTAAATACTCTGACAGCAGTGCGTTGGGTGTGCCCTTTACCAGTTGGCATACAGGATCTCTAGGTGTGTTGAGGAGGAAGGCTGTTTAATATGGTATTTAAATAAGAACACACATTGTGGAACCTAGCAAGTGATTTAGCTGCAGTTGCAATGAAGTACAGCTCACATTAAGCCATTAATATTACACTGTGTGCTTCTCTCCCTTCATCACTATTGGAGCAGAGACGGGGGAGAGGAAGGGATGTGGAGAGGGTAGTAGTCTAGCAGAGGGGTGCTGCAGGATGAGAAATGGGATTCTGAGTATTAACCTGCGCTCTGTCATCCTCCTGCAGGTTCAGCGTTACTGTGAGAAAAGTCTGATCAGCAGGAAGGTATTGTCCTTACTTCTCCTTAACCAACATGCCAGGACAGTCAGCCCTGTCTAGCTCAAGTACAAGGGGCAGCCTGGCATTTGAAGGGGAGGAAGCATAGCCGCTGGGTGTATGGCTATAAGCCTTCCTGCTTTCCTCTGCACGCTCACTATGCGTTCCTCTGATTTACAAAATAGCCCCTGCAAACATCCCCATCTGTGCTGGGTGTTTCATGTCCACAGTGTCTGGTAGCTGGTGAGTACTGGAACACTAAACCAGCACTAGTTCTGCGCTCCCTTTTCTGGGACTCTGAAAACATGCCACCCCTGGAAGCTGCCTCGTGTAAAAGAGGCGAGCACCAGCAGCCTGTTTATTTTGATTCGAGGGTGGGAAGAAGCTCTGGCTAGAAGAACTGAGAAACACTGAGCCATGCCAGGTTGTCTGGCTTCTGGAACACGTTATGTAGAACGTGCAGTGAGGCCTCTGTATATGACGTGCTGGCAGTGCGTTTGTATCCGGTGTATATCCGGCTATGTCTTACTTCTGATCTTTCTGGCTTGGCAGATTTTTGGGTTCGTAGAGAGATATGGAGCCACCTCTGTTGTAAAGACCAACAAGGAAAACCAGAAGATGACTGGGCTGCAGAACTTCCTTCACACCCTGCAGGAGCCTGACAAAGAAGGTGAGTTCAGATGCAGGGTAAAGAGGAGGCGGAAATGAAGCTGTGGAGCTCGCATCTACATGGAACAAAGGGGAAGATGAACTTGGCTTCAGAGCTGTCTCCAGGGGAGGGAGACACTAGCTGCAGCAGCTGCCTTAGAAAAGCTAGTGACGCAAGGGAGGCGTAGGCCATGAGGAAGATGAAGTGTGGGTTCCCTACTCTTCCGATTCTGTTTGCCATAGTGAGTGCTATTTGTCTGGAAAGATTTGTTCCTTTCTTCAGGGAAGTGGCATCTGATCCATAGCACACACCTTAGGCTACATCTGTGCTATGGGGACTCTAGCTGCCTAGCTACAGCATTGTGGCTATACTAGCAGAACCCTCCAGTGTAGCTGTAGCGTGTGGCAATGGAAGAGGTTTTCTGTCTCTGTCAGAACGCCACCGCCTGGAGCAACAGGAACTAGGCTGATGGAAGCATTCTTCCATCCAGAGAGCTGCATGTACACTGGGGGCTAAGGTGTCAGAGCTGTGGTGCTCTGTAGTGTGGGTTTTTCACATCCCTGAATGTCATTGCCTCTTCAGCCTATATTTTAAGTGTAGACCCGGCTTAGCTTTTGCATTCTTGCTCCTCTGGGAAAGGCACCTGAGCTCTGACTGGGTGATTTCCCCCCGCCTTCTTTTGACCTGCAGCTGCTGTTCAGTGCCCTCCTGTGGAGGCTGAGGATGGCCAGCCCAAGATGGCCTCTCCTCTGATGCAGATTGAAGGATTTCTCTCTGCTCTCACCAATGCAAACCAAGATGGGAGAGTCATCCTCAACCGGCAAGGTACTGGAGTGAAGAACACTCAGAGACTCAAGCAGAGCAGCTTTAAAGCCACTGGGTAGTACCTAGACACCTCACTGATGGGAGACGTAGAAATGCAAGTATAATAAGATTGTAATCTTTAGATTTGTAGCCTGATCTATAGATTATATTGATTACTTAAGAATCCCCAGTTATCACTTTGAGGGTTGACAGGTTCTTGTCCCAAGAGCCGGCCCAGTATTATTCAAATTATTACACAGTTGGGAACCCCGATGTGCACAGTTACAACACTCACACTATAGGAACTCTTCTATATTTACAAATAGTTTATTAAGACATTTAGCACAGTCACAAACACCCCAACTCAGTAAGGTAGGTAGAGGTATTACAGAATGTAGGTCTGCACATCCATACACTCACACCATCCCTTACAGAACAACCTGAAATGTTAGCCATCATCTTCCTCATCACCATCACCTTCCCCTTCATCACCAGTGGCCGTCGCTCTAGCACCTCCCCAGGAATACATCTCTTTCTCCTACCTCCCTAAGGCTGGGCTGTAATTTTTATAATACGATATGCTGATGCCACTATGTTTGGTGCACATTCAGTAGGGGATTTTCCTCTTTTCCTTATTTGTATTTTCTCACCTTAATGTTGGAGTGTCCTTCTCTTATAGGTTCGCATATCATTGATCTCAACTTATTATCATACACATCAATTTATTACCATGGCCCTTTTATGGTTAGGTATTTGCAGATGTACCTGTTATGTACATCAATTTGTTGCCATGACACTCTTGTGGTTGGATCATGTACCTGTGGTTAGATATTCTTCTTAAAAACATTATTTTCAGCTCCCCAGTTTTAGGGTTTTTCTTTGGGCCATTTATCTGTTCAAAGTTCATAGGCCTCAAGCATTATGCTAACTTGCTGAAGCTAATGTCTTACAATATACTGGCCTTTAGGTTCCTTGCATTACTGATTAATATAATGGCAAGCTAACTCTGTGGGCTACAGATTACATCGTAAGAGACAGGGCTGTCTCTTGCTATGCCGTGCAGAGTATATATGGCACTTAACACCATAGGGTCCTGCCGGATTGGGGCCTGAGAGCAACATAAATAATTACTAAAGAGCCCAGCAGGAATGTGTGACCTCTGTTGGAAGGGCCTCATTCCCTCATTCCCAGAGACAGGCAGGTATCCATCTTAAATCATTTTGTTTCATTTTAACTTTAAGTAGGACTCTCCAAACACCCAGTGATGAATCTGGCGCTCAAGCTGCAGTTGATTTATAAGGTCAGAGGGGTAGAACATTTTACTTGGCAGAAAGAACTCAGTCTCCAAGTCTCAACATCTTGACACTGAAGCTGGACATCCAAACGATTTTGATGGGTCCTGCAGCACTCTGTTCCTGCTGTGAATGTGGGATTTCCCCTCACAAGGTGGTCTGCTGATAATCATGGATGTTCCACTAATGTGTGCGTCTGTCTGTCTGTCTTCGTTACCCAGGCACCATAGCACAGAGCAGCCTCAAATTTCTCTTGCTGAACCCAGCTGTACATTTTGCCAAGGTGCTGAAGGAATGTCGTGCTGTGATCATCGCAGGAGGAACCATGCAGCCGGTGAGGGAGCAAGATTGCTTCTTTAAGCTCCAATTGGTGTATCTGGCTCCTTCGGCCAATCCACGGCCAGCAGTGAGAGGAGATGGATATTTGATGTCATTGGGATACTGTAAAATACACTAATGAATCATTGAGCAACACTAGAGCCATGTGTTCCGACCTCATTTGATCATGTTTTTCCACACTGCTCCCATTGCAGTGATCAGACTGGGAACAAGGACAGGCTTTTCCATCCTCCCAGCTGTGGAGAAAAGTTGGCCATCAATTTGCAGGTTAGCATGAGTCCTAGGGACTTAATGCTGTGCCTGTCCTTCATTTATTGCTCCTCTCAGCAGCAAAAGAAAAGTGCTGTAGGCATCAAGCAAGATCCTCCTATGTCCCATCTGTCCATTCCCCACGAGGTAGCTGCAGCCATAGCAATTCCTGGTTGTACCAGCATTCCCAAGCCCCCCTCTCCCTGACACACTATTTGACCTGCTAGGGATGGATATGTTAATACTTCCTTTGCTGCACCTCCTGCGTGGGAGGAAGATCGTTTTATTCACCCTAAACGCTTTCAGACATCTTAACTCCTCGCAGTGGTTTCTCCATTAGACGTCTCATCCTGTCTGAATGCCTGGCTGTGCAAACCTCTTGGTGAAAGGGCTTAACGTTGCACAAAGGCAGGATGCTCTTGGCCAAGTCTCCCAGCCCTGAAAACACCTAATTGCTCTTTGAGTTATGTACAGCACATTCCTGTTTCCCTCCTGGTGTACAGCTGCAGTGAGCAGGGGAGTTCTGTTAGATCACAGTTCATGCCAGATACTCCAGTTAGCGAACTTAATTTTACTGAAACTCAGTAGTTTCCATTGGGTGAGTGTAAGCCAGGAGCATGGTCAGACTGGAGAAGAGGGAGTGATTCCCATGCTGCAGCTCTCTGTTGTTGAAGCCATGTGGAGGGGCAAGGGACTAAAGACTCTCGGGGAATGTCTACAGTGCAGTTAAACACCTGCAGCTGAGGCCAGCTGACTTGAGCTTGTGGGGCTCAGACTAGAGGTTGTTTTATTGCTGTGTAGACATTTGGCCTAAGGCTGGAGCTCGGGCTCTAGGACCCGGCAAAGTGGGAGGATCCCAGAGCTCATGCTGCACCAACGTCCATGCCACAATTAAATAGCTCTGCAGCTGAGCTGCAGGTGTCTAATTGCAGCACAGACATACCCCAAGGGTCCCTAACGTACTGCTTGATGTCTGAAGTGTCCTATTTTGCTGCTGTGGAGACTAATAAAGGAAGGGAGGGTGCTGGATATAGGGCCTCTGTATCTGGTAAAACGGTGATTATCCTCTGGGAAAGACACACACATACACCACACGAGCCACGTTGTTGTCATAGTTCTGCTCTTGGCATGAGCCTGGAATCGTGGCATCCTAGCATGATGGACTTCCGTGCAAGAGCCCCAGTGGCTGCAGTGATCCTGTGAGACGTGTTCCCTGTGCGCTGCAAGGGCAACACAAGGAGACTGCGTTGTACCCTGCTATCTGGATCCTCCTCAGGGAACGTATTCAGTCTGGTGCCAGTAAATGGCAAGGCAGGGGAATGGAAGAGGTGTGCTATGGTACTAGGAGATGGGCCCCTGATCCAAGAGGCAGACCCAGGCTTGGGAATCTAGGCTGAATGCTCGCTCAGAGCTGTGGATGGCTTTCTCTAAAAAGAGCATTGCGCAGGGAGAATGAAGCTGTTGGACCACAGGGTGGCGCTCCTGCTCTGTGCCTACTAGCACGGGCGGTAGGAAACAGTGGAGGTGGCTGGCTGCTGCTGCAGCATCACATGCCTTGTGGATTCTCTGCTTTCCTACTAGAAACAAATGGTTCCCCTGCCCTGCAGAGGGTCCCGCCTAAGTACTTGGAGAAACCTTAATTACGGCGTGTGATGGTGCAGCTATGCTGGCTGTAGAATTTACATGCCAATCAACCCCACATCGCTGGGCACAGCTGTGGTTTCAGGCCAGAGCTGCACCTACGGTATTTCTGCATCCGTTCATCCCTCTCTGCGCCCTTGTCTCTCTGGGTTCTACACCTGCACGAAGTACCCAGCGCATCTCTTCCCTCTGTCCTTTTTCCCAGTCCATTGGCCTGGCTCCTCTGTCCTTTCACCTGGTCCTCCCACCCATGTACTGACTGCAGCCCTTCCCTCTCTTCTGATGAGAGCACTTGGGCTCTGCTGATTCTTCTTGGCTCCTGGTTTGTAGGTGTCCGATTTCCGAGAGCAGTTGCTGTCGTGTGTTGTCGGTGCTGACAGGGTGGTGGAGTTCTCCTGTGGTAAGTGTTGGTGGAGGGGAGCTGGTAACAGACTCTCTCTCTAGCTGGGCCCTGAGTTTGGCTGTATCCGTGTTCAGGCGGGTGCCACTGACTTTGTTTGCCGGCTCTTTCCAGTGACATCTTGCCTGGAAATTGTCTTGCAGCGCAGGGGAGCCAGGTTCCCTTTCACCTCTGGCTGAGTAGGAGGCAGTGATCTTGTTCCTCTGCTCCTGAGAGAATGGGCAGGGAATGATTTGAACCAGGTTAAGGCCGATGTTATCCGTGAAAAGACATCGAAGGGCTTGTGCTAAAGCTGCCCCCAGATCAAGAGAAATCAATTTGTACCTGCGCTGCTACATGCATGTGTTGCAGGGGCCTTCCACTGTGAGCTTGCTTTGCTTGAACATCTGTGACTTTTATTCCATCTGCTTGTTTGTCATCAGGTCATGTGATTCCTCCAGAGAACATTTTACCCATAATCCTCTGCAGTGGTCCATCCAATCAGCAGCTAGAGTTCACCTATCAGAAGAGAGACCTTCCTCAGATGGTGAGCACATCTATTTCATTCTTAAGCTATGTGGTCTGATGGTTCAGGGGCAACTTTTGTGTGCAGAGCGGGGGATCCTGGTGGGCTCCAAGGTGGGAAAGATAAGTCCACTGGGTTGTGCAGATTGGCAGGAGAGTGGCCCAGTTCTGGAGGGGCTCGGAGGCAGACATAACGGGGGTGGACTGCTTTTTGTTAAACCATTTTAAGTGAGTTTAGTGCTAGTGAAACGTGGTGACTTGACAGGTCTGGAGAGCAAAGTGTACGTACAGCACTGGTGGTGGCAGTGAAAGCTTCCCCATCCTCCTTTGCCTTTTGAGGGGCCCCTAGGAGTGCGACATTAGTCCTGTGGCCCATTCAATCGTTAGCTGAGCCTGCTAACTGAACTGCCAGCTAGCTCTCTCCATCCTTCCAGGTGTATGGATGCCTGTTCAGTAGGAAATGAACTGAGACCTCCTAGCTCATTTCCCAGAAGCATCGAGCAACTATTGCTTTACAATGACTCTTGAGACTATGGCTTAGCTGGGGAGGCCAAGGAGTGAAAGGTGTATCATGTTTATTCCCAGGCCCCAGAGTCACCCAGTCCCTCTAGGAACTGTTGGTGAGCTAGCACACCTTCATGGTTTTAACTGTGTGGAAGTGGCCACATGGGTGTCCTAAGACTTATCAGTGGGAGGCATCTGTCTTCTGGAGAGGGCAGCAGAACTAGACTGGTGTTTGCTGGGGCGTTCCACAACACTGATATGGCCTTTCTTCTCTTACAGATGGATGAGTTGGGCCGAATCCTTAGTAACCTGTGCAATGTGGTCCCTGGGGGCGTGGTGTGCTTCTTTCCCTCCTATGAGTACGAGAAGCAGGTGTACGCGCACTGGGAGAGGATGGGACTGCTCACCCGCTTGGCAACTAAGAAGAAGGTAATTGTGCAACTGAGGACGGTTGGTATTTTAAATGGAGGTATAAAAAGCCCAACAATTATCGGCACATTACAGGCCACGTCTCACGCGCGCGCTCTCTCTCTCTCTCTCTCCCTGAATTGTTCTTATATCGTGCACAGCGGAGCGGAGAGGATGTTTATCTAGCCAGTCTCTCCAGTAATGAATAAATGATACTTCCTGCGCAGCTGATCGCTGAGTTGGGATCTAAATTAGATTAAATGCTGTTACATGACTCCTGTAAGTGTAAAGACAGTCTTCATCCTCAGTAGCCAGCCTACAACGCTCTCTGATTCCCTTGCTGTGAGCGGCAGGTTATTAAGTTCTTACAGAGGATTTGATTTCCCCAGACTTGGCTGCACATCCCCTGCCCAGGGAATGGTGTGATTGACTAAGGCTCAGCTATAGGCTGCCAGTTACACATAAGCTTTCAGCTCACTGTGGCTCTATTGGGAGGATGAGTGGATCTTCTGGTTAAAACACAGGGCTGAGAATCAAGAAAGCGGCATTCTGTTCTTGACTGTGGCACAGTGTCACTGTGTGACCTTGGTCAAGTCACTTGATCTGGCTGCCACTTCGGTAAAATGGGGATGATGATGGTTGCCTACATCACAAGGTTTAATGTTTTAGCATGGCACAAAGGGTGTGTAATCAGGAGTAATGGAATGAAACCGAGCAGAAGAAAAAAGGCAGGATGTCAGGAAAACTTTCTGAACCATGGACTCTGATAAGCTTCCCCCAAGGGACGTTTTTGGAAGCTTTATTGCTTGTGCGGTTTAACACTGGCCTGAACAATGCTCAGGAGGCTAGATTATGGGAGTCAAACCTGTACTGCTCCCCAGGAGCTTAGTTGGCAAGTAACCTCACCTTTCTATACCTCTGCTTCCCCATCCACTGTGTCTATTTCAATTATAATCTCTCTTGGGCAGAGATTCCAGGCTCTTCCAAGGTTTGTACAGCACATCAGCACAATGGGGCCCCATTCACACTTGAGGCCTCCAAGTGAGACTAATAGAAATGATCGTACTAGTGCTGGAGATCTTTTCCAGCTTTGGTGTTTGTTACCCTCGTGCTACACTGTTCAGGCAGCTTTATCTAAATTCCCAGATCTTCACTCCCCCTTTGTCCTCTTACATGGATATTTCTTTCCACTCTTCAGACATCTGGGAGCAAGAACCTATGAAGGAAACCCTGGTTAATGTCTCTCAAACTGGAAATGGCCCCAAAGTTACTCGTGGGCAGCACTGCGCGTGGATTTGCTAGGTGCCGCAGGTGCTGAGCAGAGTAATATTAGGATGAGCCTGCAGTGCTTATCCAGGGTGCGTGGGGGGCCATCAGTTAGAGATCAATGGTACCATGACCCTAGACCCTCCTCTCTGTGTTGTTTTTGCAATGGCACATGATTAAAAACTACCTGTTAATCCGTTTGCATCTTTCTGCTGGGACTTACGCTTTGTGCCTGTGACAGATATTTCAGGAACCCAAGAGAGCAAACCAGGTGGAGCAGGTGCTGGCAGAGTACACCAAGTGCATAAAGGTAAGCGGGGTTGGCAGGTTGCTGGACATTTCATGCCCCATCACGCCAGCGCGTGTTTCTAAAGCAGGTGATGTGGGTGGTTAATGGGCTCTGGCCGACACAGACCGTGCACTGTGCTGCAATGCACAGTCGTTTCCACAGCTCCGGTTTCTCATGAGTCATTGGGGGTTCTTTTGTGCAGCGCTGCAGCCAGCTGGGCGGCCAGATGACGGGGGCCCTGCTCTTTTCTGTCGTTGGAGGGAAAATGAGTGAAGGAATCAATTTCTCTGATGACCTGGGAAGGTAAGAAATATTTGGTTCGCTGCTCATCTAGTAAGGTGGTATGGTAACACAGCGCTGTGCTGATGGGGTTGCTGGCTCTCCCCAGTTATGCCGTGGGGGAGTCTGGTTAGGAGTTAGGTGGGAGAACTGCAAGTAAACCTGAGTGTGTGTAGGAAGTGGTGGTGTGATTGAGTCAATGTGCCCATCATGGTATCAGGAAGCACGGTGAGCCTGATGGTGCCTTTCAGACACACCCAAGCACTGTGGTCCTGAAATATCCTGCAGTGCTTTTCACAGGATAATGCTGTGGGGCCTGCTGTACTGGATAAATCCCTTTTCTGGCTCCCTGAATTCCCCCTGCAGTGTTCAGTGCGGTATTTGCCTGTCCAATACCACTCTGCGTTCCTGTTGCCTTCCATGCTGGAGTTGGCTGTGTTGCAGTGACAAGCCTTTCTAATACAGTCTAGTCTATCAGTTTGTTTGTGAGGTGCTCTGGGATGAGATAACTCTGTGCATGCGCGTGCGTTCATTCGCTCTCCTCTTTCCATTTCCAGGTGTGTTGTTATGGTGGGCATGCCTTACCCAAACATCAAATCCCCAGAACTCCAGGAGAAAATGGCATATCTTGACAAAACAATGGTAGGGCATTCGGGTGCTTCCTCTATTTCAGCTACTTCACTTATTGTTCTTTCCCTGTCAAATTCCCTCTGAGAACTAAACACTGGGCTCTTTCTGGGTCTTTGCCCATGTTTCCTGTGCCTGGGTCAGTCACTCTGGGCAGATGAGATTGCTTTGACTCTGTGCTTGAGCCCCTCTGAGGGTAGCAAATGGGCTCCACGGAGCTAGAGCCAGGCAGAGTTGTGCAGGAACAACCCGGCTGGGAGTTGCTGAAGGAGAAGGTGGACTTTTTGCAATATTATTCTGGCAGCTTCTCTTGTCTAAAGAGAACTGCATTGCAGGGTCACTGTCCTCTTTCTAACTCACTCAGTGCATCCTGCTCACTGCCTGGCACAGACCCTGGTCCATTCAGCTCTGAAACCTCGGGGGTTTGTCAGTAGGGCTACCTTCCTCCTTCAGCTGCGCTTGCTGCTGGTTAGTTTTGAATGCTCACTCCCTTCTTATGTTCTTGTTAATGTCCTCTCTGAGGAGCCCGATCCTGTGCCTGATCACACTTCAGCTGCGTGGCCCATGGTGTGACTGAGCTCCCTGCTCCTTGAAGTGGCCTTTGAGGTCCCTTCTTTATTACAAGTGCCTGAGGCCTTGCCTGGCAGCACGGGTCCCTAGGCCAGTGAGTCAGCAGCAGGGGCGAAGCACACATTACCCTCCCAGTGCCTGCTTTCTGCACTACAGAGCTATAATTCCTACTTTGAGCTGCATATGCCTTTTACTCGGTCTTATTTCTCTCCTCCAGCCAAGAACTGCTGGCCAGGCACCTAGCAGAAGGCTGATTGAAAATCTATGCATGAAAGCAGTAAACCAGTCAATAGGTAAGACTTCATCTTTCATAGGGCTGGATGGAAGAAGTATGGAGAGAGCAGTTATGGTAGCTAGGGTCAAGGAACAGGCAGAGAAGCAGTTGTGGCAGACTGGGATGGGGGGAGCAGCATAGGGAGAGGTTTCTTTTAGGTGAGATAAGGTGTTGGGAAGAAGAGTCATGGCATGTGTAGCCCATGTGGTAGGAGGTCCAGCAGACTTGCAAGTTACCTGCTAGTGGGTTCAAGCTATTGTATCAGAGCTTGGTGAAGTGGCATTGCTGCTGTAGTGTGCATGTCAGAATAGGGTCTAGGGGGGATAGAAGAAAGTGACAAAACTGAGGTTTCCCTTTCTGGTGGTCTGTGCAGGGAGAGCAATTCGCCATCAGAAGGACTTCGCTAGCATCCTGCTCTTAGATCACAGGTATGCACGCCCCTCCATCTTCAACAAATTACCCCAGTGGATCAAGGAAAGAACAGAGATCAAACCTGCCTTTGGACTAGCATTTGCAGTATTAAAGAAGGTCAGTACCCTTTCAGGTCTCTTCAGTAGCCAACTCTTCTATGTCCTACTTCCCCTTATACACATCCTGTAACTGCCCCCCTTCATCCCATCCCCCGCTCACAGGCCCCTACGAATGAACACTGTCACATGATTTCTTCTCTACCTAGTTCCATCAAGAGAAGAGGTCAGAAGCTTCCTGAGGGAGATGGAAGAGCATCTTGCTGGTGAATGGTACAAGGGAGCTGAATCAAAGTGGAGCCTCCTGCAATTGCTGTCCCTGACTACTGCACCAGAAGATTTTTTTCCAAGACTTTGCCATTGTAAATGTGGCTGCTGGGCTGGCCCCTGAAACAAGTACCCTGGTGCTCAGGATGGGACTGGGTCTGGGGGAAGATCTGAACCCTTCTAGGGCTGGCCTCTCCACTTTCGCACAAAGGGTACCTTGCTTGGCTTTTGTTACTGTGCCCCTTTTGTTCTGTTTTTCAGCTAGGGATGGGTTATGACTTTGTGTCCTCTTGGTACAGTGAAGTATTAAAAGCAAGTTAATGGTCCAGCTGTGCTGCTGATTCTTTCCAGGACCCCCTTTCCCCTCCTGCATTTGCTAAAATTCTGAGCAAGTGGCCACTGACTGCAAATGCCTTCTGAAGCACTGGTCAGATGCTAGCTTGGCCCTGTCAAAAGTTCATTTACTGAATCTTGGATGAATGGCACAGTCCCAGCCTTGTGTTAAAGACTAGTTCGTGAGCTTATTGGAAAGCTGGGAGGCTTTTCCTGACATGGTATAAAAGTGCTTTGTGCCTGCAGCACTTCACCCAGAGGTTGTGGTTAGTGAGCTTAAATAAATACACAACCAAGCCATCCACGTGTCATTTAAGCACAAGTACAGCAGGCTGTGTAAGCATTCTCCAGCGGAGGATACTGCTAGTCCTCTCCCTGCTGTCCTTTAAGCTAAGACTGTTAAGCTTTGCACAGCCCCCAGCATGTATCACTATTCCAGGCGGGGAAAAATGAGCCTCTTGCTTCACTTTACTCACCTAGCCATAAAACGGTGCAGCCCGTCTTTCCTTGCCTTTCGCTTACGTACTTGCTGTGCATGTGTTTCAACTTGACAGGACAGCAGCCTTCTGCTGGGGCTTATCTTTATCACTCCCTCAAACTACATTGCAAATCCTTTTGCTAGTAGGGGCACATAGCATGGTGCTACACTGAAACCTTCCCCCTCCCCCAGCACTGATTACTTTTTGCCAGCTTGTAGCTCATGAAAGCCAGTCCCTGCTTGGAAAGCCATTAATGATGCTCTCTAGATTTGGGCATGGGACTAATGCCCATTTCTGTATGCTCCTACACACAAACTTAATATTCTAGTGTAGCCAAATGGTGCCTGCAGAGTTGACCACATCACAGCTGTGGGGCCTTAAATCCCCCCTCCCGCCTTTGAAGCTACTAGAGGGTATCTCCTTGTTAGAGACTTTTGAGCAAGGGCCTAGTTCTACCCCCCTGCCCTCCAGCTTCCCTACTGAGGCGTGACAGACTGGAAGTTGTAGGCTTTCAAAGTCTCTAGTGCACATAACTGGACCAAATGTAGCTTCTACACACTTACGTTCTCTCACATTTCCATTCTCCCCCCAGGCAGCCCCAACCTCGGGACAGCTGGGTCTCTCCTGCTAGAGCCTGGTAATGAAGAGCACTCCTCTTGTAAAGAAGAAGGCTGGAGGGTCCTCACTCCTTTATTGAGTGAGGTACAGTACAGTTTCCATAGATGCCATTCATACCTAATTTCTGGAGCTCTCAGAGCTAATGTCATATGAGGGAGGCTGCCAGAAACTCAGACCCACTGTGCCGTTGTGCACCTTTGGCAAGAATTTCTGCTGAGGAGCGGACAGCTGTTAGCGCTGCCCTGGCTGTTGTTCGTGGTCACAGCAGGTAGCCAGGCTAGTTCTGATCCTCCATGAGCTGCCCGCTAGCTATTATCGTGTAAGCGTGAGCAGAAGCATGTGAAATTAAATGCACTCTTTGTGGTGGGGAAGGTAAAGAGAGCAGAAGTAATGTTTGGTGATAACTATACTCAACAATGGGTAGAGACTAGCTGGAACAGTAGGCACTAAGAGAAAGTGAGGGGGGGTCACTGCTAGGCCTGTTATTGCCAAGAGCTGGTCCATTTCTGAGGGGCTTAGCTCAGCCGTGCTGGGTTCATGGTTAGCCAACAGGAAACCAAGCCCAGGCCTGAGGCACAATCCCGTTTATGATTCCCAGTCATCTTCATCTTCTTCCCCAGGGGGTTGTTGTGGGGGTGGCAGGGGTGGTATTGTGTCCGACATGCGGGCAAAGGCACCGGTTTGTGTACCAGGCGGATCAGCACTCCCTGGAGCTGCAGGTCCCTTGCCTGAAATGCCTAGGGGAGGAAAAGCAGGTGAGTGAGTGAGGCCTAGGAACTAGAATGGAAAGGCAGCAGCTAGCCCTGCACCTGTGTGAAATGCTGCCCCATCATCTGAGCCACCCAGGCAGGTGGAATCTCAAATCAGATTAGCACTGCCATGCAGGGGGACCCACCACTGGTGGGAAAGGGATTCATTAGCTAAACTCCACTTCAGCACTTCTAGCTGACAGAGAGGGGAGGGCAGGGACCAGAACCAGCTCTGACTACAAGCAGGGGAGGAGGCAGCCCCTGGGTGAGACAGGGCAGGGAGAGAGGTGCTGGCCTGGTAACTACAGCCAACCTTGGCATTAGGCTAAGACAAACTAGCCCTGACAGCACAGAGTGGACAAAATGCTTCCCCCTCGGTGAGGTGCTCCAAGCCCTCTGTGCCATGTGCAAGGAGCGGTGCCCCCTGCAGAGAGCAGGCCTGGGGAGCTTCCCCTGAGAGTATTCAAAACACCCAACTCAGCCTGCCTCAGCAAATGACCAGGTCTCTGCCGAGGGAAGCCAGCAAAGCTCCCCCCCACTCCAGCATGTCCCACAGCAGCCCCTCCCCTGGGCAATCACGGCAGTGAGCCAGCAGCAGCAGCAGTTGCACACAGGTAAGTTCTCCTCTGCTCTGCAAGGAGATCACCAGGTCTGGTCCATAAAGGCAGCGGGTGCCTCCCCCAGCAGCATGGAAGCATCAGCCAAATGACATGCCCGGCTGGCCAAAAGCTTCCTCCCTTCCTACTGCTGCAAGCTGTGGCAGTGAGGCAAGGGAACGTGCCCCTTTCAGGTCACTTTAGAGGCAAGGAGCAGCCCCCCCATGGGGATGGTACCTTTGCGCCTCAGAAGCAGCTTGTTGAAGAGGTCAGACATCAAGTCTCCGCCCTGTCCTGTGGTTATCGCTGAAATAGAGGAAAGCCCACAGATCAGGTGACAGATCAAATGCCCCTGCTCCCAATGCCCAGACTAGTACTAAGGGCGAGTTATTAACTGAGGACCCAGCTTCAACACAGGGTCAGGACACACTGGGAGGAAAGGGGATTGGTCCCACCCTGGTCTACACGACCCACTGACCCAGCATAGCGCACCGTGCGGCAGGGTACATTTGTGCTGTATTGGCAGAGCTGCCGGCGGGTTCAGGATTGAATAGCAGGATATGCTGAAGGCTAGGACTCTGGCAGAGGTTGTATTGGGACCCTGCCCCTAACTAGTGTCTCCCTTGGGGATTAAATCAATAATTGACCCCTCCCACCCTTGCACCATATAGCCAACATTACCCTCACCCATTATGCATAGATTTCAGCTCACCAGCCGAGGCCTGCCTGAGAAAAACAGCCCAATCGTGACCCAGGACTTCCAATGTCACAATTTCCTCTCCAGAGGCAGGTGGCCCTGAACTACCTTTGAAATGTTTCCATCTCTACAAGTTCATGTGGAACATTTTAATCTCCACCCTCGAGAGGGGAGAAGGCCCAAGGCAGAGTGCTAATGCACTTCTGGCACCTAGCCGTTATCGAGTTCAGCCAACCACAAACCATGTTACATGTGAGGAGAGAAGAAATCCCTCTGCTTTAAGGCTTCGGTGCAGTGTTGGGGACTTGCCATGTTTGGTTTTACCCCAGGTATTTATGAGACTCCTGCACCTTGGTACCTAAGCATATCTAGCTCAGAAGGGGGAGTGAGGATAACTACTGATGACGAGAGCGCCCTGGGCACCTTGTTCTTGCTCCTTCTGCTTCTTCTTCTCCAGCTTCCTCTCCTTAACGCTTCGGAGGTTGGCCTTCCCAATGCCACCTGCTTGACGGATGGACTCCAGGAGAGTGGCCCGGCCAGTTGAAGGGTTCACAACTTCCTTGGGAGCCCCCTGGAGTGGAGCTGCAGGGATACAGAAAGGAACAGACACCATCTGATGTGTCAGCAATTGAAAATTAACACTGGGCAAAATCTATGCGCTGCTGCTTTAGCTAAATCTCAGCCTCCCTGGGTGTGAAACCTGAGAGACTGAAGAGCTCTGGCATCTCAGCACTTGCCTTTTCCAAGTCTCTGTGAGATGAGAAGCTGTGTGTACAGTGCCGGGGAGCCTCTGTTTAAAATAAAGCAGTTAGAACTGGGGGCTATGCAGGGTGCTGCCAGGTGAAGGGCTTTCGGCTAGAATCCCTCCTCTCATTCCCATATTCTGTCCCTTGATCCCACTCTGGGAAGAAGCCATCTCACACTGTTCTGCAGGGAGGCCTCTGCCCTACATAGGAACAGCGCTCTGCCCTGCCTGGTTAGCAACACAGGGATTGCCAGAATGGATCAGACCAGTCCATCAAATCTAGGGTCCCCATCTCCAACAGTGGCCAGTACCAGAGGCTTCAGGGGAAGGAGCAAGGTATCCCCAAAATAATTCAACCATATCGTAGTCTGAAAGCAGAAACACTGCTTCTTCCCTGGGTTTGGGGGCAGTTTTTCTGCGCTGCTCCTGTTTTAAGACATTCACTTCTTTGTGGGACCAAGAGAAAATAGCCCAGATCCTGTCAAAGGGACACTTAGGGTTCTTGTGAAAAATGTATCAAACTAAAGCCATTAGAAAGGACAATGAAGCTCTTTAAGCTATTTAATTCTATTAAATTAAGTCAGGATTAGTTTATAAAGCATTTCCACCCAAAACACGGCTGCATCTTGCTAGTGCATAAGAACTTGCATTGGAAATTCCCTAGAAAGTCAATATTATCAACAACAGTCAAACTGATTAGTTTTACTGCCATTGCCCATGAGGAGAGACATGCAGAAAGGGGACAGAAGAGCAAGTGAAAAGAATGGAAATATCTGTCATTCTCCTTTCCTAACTACGCAGAAGTTGTTAGTAACACATGGTAGAAGGGTGCATATCATAGTGTCCACCTGGGTCCCTAGGCATGGCTCCCTTCTGCAGCCAGGGAGATGGGAGATCAGTGCTTCCCTCCCTCTGGCTCCAGCAGACCCTAGCACCTATGGACCCAGGCAGAGCACTTTGCCGTGCTCCCTGCTACAGCCAGAGGGAGGGGAGCACTGATCTCCCATCCCCTGGGCTGCAGCAAGGAGCCTGCACTGGTCTCGTAGCCTCACGGAAATGTGTTCCTCCTGGGTCCTTAGGCAGCGGCTCCCTTCTGCAGCCAGTGGGAGGGGAGCCACGGGCCACTTTTGGCCCCCAGGCCACAGGTTGGGAACCACAGATCTTGATAATCATGCGAGCATCCATGATTGCCAACGGGGATCTAGTCTCTGCAGCCTACTCTTGTTACCAAGGTCGACTCAGCCTGCTCTCCCAGGGCTGTTTGTTCAAGTCAATGGGCTGCACTCACAGCTCCCCGTCAGCAGATTGAGGAGCTGAAGGGTTCAGCACCGGGGGGGGAAGCAGCCACCATTCCACTGAGTTTTCAGCATTGCTTGTAAGGGGAGAAGAGCCTTTGGAAAAGCTGTGCCCACGCCTGGGGGTTACCATTGCCACGGGAAAAGCTGGCCCAGGGAAAGGGGTGGGGCCGAGTCGCTAGCTTAGATCTAACAAGCCACAGCAAAAACTCAATCCTTACCTGCAGGCATTGCACCGCTGCTCTCCCTGCTCGCCGCCGGTTCAGAAAGGGGGGCAGGCTGGGGCAAAGGAGGGGGTGGGGGTGCTGTCACTGGCATCGCTGGGGGTGGGGGTGGTGGAGGTGGGGGCGGCGGCACGAGCCCTCCATCTTGTAGATCTGAAAGGTCACAGGGAGGAGTGTGAAGAGTCGCCCAGGAACATTAACCGCTAAGTCACTGTCCCCCCCCGCACAGGAAGACCACTAACGACCCCCAGCACTCAGTGCGGACGAAAGGGGCAGCATTAGCCCTGCTGTTACAGAGGGGGATCGAAACAGGGAGCAAGACCCCACAGCCAGCCCAGGGCATCAGGGGGCTCTTCCCCGGTTTGCCGTGTGCAGTCAGGACAGCACAAACTAGCAGTTTCTCATCACGCCACGGCTGACATCGGCTGCCAGCAAAATACAAGGGCCTGCAATCTCCCCAGTGCTTCCCAGCAGTGCAGGAGGGAGGGGCTGCCGTTTGTGCAGCTGGCTGTGCAGCAAAAGGCAGGAGACGCACTCCGTCTGTATGGGGAAAGGCACCAGGTTTGGCCCAAGCAGGTGAAGTTGGACATGAAAGTCCAGGACTCTTTGATCCTGACGGGCCTCTAACAAGGGACTTTCTTGGGTCCTCAGCTGGGTTCACGGATGAGTCAGTGCTAGGAAGGAACAGTCACAATCCCTGTCTCCGGGGCCTGTTGCGGGCACGTTTGCAGATGCAAACAATTATTTGCTCACAATTCCTTTCTGTCTAGTTCCTTGTTTATCCATCTCTGCCTTGTCCTAGTGGTCTTCCCCCCACCCGCCCAGAGGAGCCGGCACAGAGGGAGTGGAAATACCTGGCCTGAAGTGCTCCGCGGACTCTGTGTTGAAGGTAGGTAGCTCTGGGATAGTGCTGCTGGGTGCCGAGGGGGCAATGCCAGGCCCCAGGTCTGCACTGTACATGAGATCGGCAGCGATGCCAGGCAGGTCTGGCAGGTAGGATGGCACGTCTATCTCAGGCACCTGACCCAGATCTGGTACGTAGAAGTAATTTTCAGCTACCTGAGAGACAAAAATACACTGGGTAATAGCTGGGCGTCTAGAGCCTGTTTTCCCTTAGACAAGGCAGTACCAGATAGAAGGGACGCAGCCTGTAGCTGGTGGCCTGTGAGCTGCCATCAGCTCTCCAGGTGGCTCTCACTAAAGGTACATCTACGCTGCAATAAAAGATCCTTGGCAGCGAGTCTCAAAGTTTGTGGGGCTTGGGCTGCAGGGCTAAGAATAGCAATGTAGACGTTCGGGCTCCAGCTAGAGCCTGGGCTCTGAACTCCCTTCTCGCTGCCGCCCCTTCCCCCGCCACCACACACACCCCAAGTTTCGGAGCACCAACGTCTACACTGCTGTTTTTAGCCCTGCAGCCCAATCCCCGCAAACCCGAGTCACTTGACCTGGGCTCTGAGACTCAGTGCCACGGGTTTTCCTTTGCAGGGTAGACGTGCCCTTCGTGGCAGATCCTCAGCAGACTGCAGAGGTACGTAATCAGTTCACATGGCTGGAGCCTGCATTCTGGGATACAAGCGTACCTGGGGTTATTCCAGTGTAGAATGTGCGTGCTAAAGGCAACCCGCAGAGGGGCAAAAAGTGGACTTGTGCTCGTTCTTGCTCCTTTCTGGTGGAGCAGGCCCTGAAGGGTGTGTGTGTTCGGTCAAAGGGTGATTTACAGCCGAGATTCTGGTCCTGTTCAGGCTAGAAGGTGACTGACAACTGGCGAGCTAATGAAACGATGGCATTGCAAGATCTAAGTGAAGCTGAGCTGTTCGGAAGGCAAAGGGTTTGTATTCAGCTATGCTGTTTATTTTGCTTACACTCAGACCCCAGTGACTAAGGTGTATTTTAGCTAAAGGAAGTCCGAGCTGAGGATTTAACACTGCCACCTCTTTGATTCTGGTCTCAAGAGCTCACAATAAATCTCCCAGAAATCTGGGCTTTACGTTCCTTTTTCTTTATGGTAAAAACCTGAGCAGGAAAGAGTTAACACACACTGCCTGGCCTCCTTTATAGCCCCCCAAAGGGCACAACTTAATTTTTACCATTTCCTTTGCAGGTTCCCTAAGATGCCAGGAGAGCGGGATTCAAACTCCAGCCCATCTGCAGAGGGACAGCCCACTGCAGACTCGCTGCCCTCTCAGCGGCAGAAGAGACCCTTTCGTTGCCTCTTTTCCCTCCCATTCCCCGACACTGGAGACAAGAGCAGCTCTGTGCCACCATCACATGGCACTTCTGTTTACTGTCAACTGGCGTGGGCTGCTCTCCAGAGCTGGACTGGTCTCCACGCTAGGGCTGAGCACAGCCCCGCTCAGGAGCTCGCCCCCCACGACGGGATAAAGAACTCATCTAGATTGGTTCCAGGGCATTATCTGAAATCCCTGACAATGCACTCACCTCCAGCTAATGGGCTGCTCCTTCCATCAGCCCTGTCTCCTACTGTGCCATGGGCACTTCATATTGAAGAGATAATAGTCCTGTCAGGCGTTTCCAATGGGGGGAAATGCAGGGCATTTGAATGAGTGTTCATTTTTTAAGAGCCTAGCGCTCTTTTGGCATCGCGCTGCACCCACGTTCCATCTGAGGCTGGGGGAAACTGTTCCTCCTAACACCTTCCCCACGGGACCAGAAAGAGGGACTCGGAATAGCTGCGGCTTCTCTCCAGCTCAAATAAAATCTCCATTTCACCACATGCCTGCCAAAAATCCCCTTCTCAGGCTACGAGCAGGCCGGGGCAGGAGGGAAAGCTGCGATATCGGAGGGAGCCAGCCCTGGGCCACAGGAGGCCACATCAGCAGTGTCACTACCCGACCCTCCAAATCTAGATCGAACCTGGGGAAACACAACCCTCAGGTGTAGACGTCTCACTGCATCCACCAAGCCCAGCAAGGACTTACACACAGACCCCAGTGAGGTTCCGAAGGCCGGTGAAATGCCCCTCTGCCCACCAGGAACTGGCCCACCGCCCAAGCTCTGCCCACTGGGCCATTCCCCTGCCAACTCCCCTCTAGGAGGTGAGCATTGCTCTGCAGCACAGCGCCCCTTCGCTGAGCAAGCAGAGCCCCACCCACTGCTGCATCTCACCTGCCGATCCAGCTGCCCCCTTTTGGTGATAGAGAGAGGTGCATCAAAGAGCTTCTCCTCAGTCTCTGTTCCCAGAGTCACATGGGTCTTGGTCACCGCTCCCGCCAGAGGATCCAGGAAGACATACTTCTTATACCTGGGGATGGAGCAAAGCTCAGTGATTCCAGCTCAGGAGGAAGAGCCAGGGAAAGGTTCTTCAGCCAGAGGATGGGACCAGGCTTTAGGGGGTGATGAAACAGCTTCTTGATGTCCCAGATCTAATACCAGTCCCAGTCAAAACCACCTCCACGTAGCTACATCACTTCCATGTTCTAGTCCACCTCTCCCACAGGTTTGTCCCTCTCCCTTCTTCACCGCCACAGCCAGGAGCTGGGATTTTCCCCATCCTGACCTCACACTCAGAGGCGAACCTGAACATCTGTCACTACCATCTGAATTCCATCAAGCTTCTCTCCCCCTCCCCCCACACACCATGTTATGGGGACAACAGTTACACTATGGTCTAGAGCCGGACACCGGTCTCTGCTGGAAGCATGGCATGAGGGAGAGGAAGAAAGTCAGAAATGAGAACATCACGAGTCCAAGGAGGAGAGAGGGAATTACTGCCCAAATCAGATGAAAGATCAAGGAGAATAAGCACCAAGGGGACATCCTCAGATTTGGCCAGGAGAAGACATCCTCGGCAAGCACTGTTCCACCCAGTGAGATCAGGAGAACCAAGACTGGCAAGGGACTGAGTCAGAGAGGAAGTTGAAGTGGTGGGAGAGAAGAGACTGCTCAACAAGCTTGGAGGCGAAGAGGTGGAGGGGGATGTGGCAGTAGCTGGATAAGCAAATGAGACAGAGGGAAGGCCAGAGAATAACAGAGCAAATATTCAGGTGGCGGGCAAGCAATGATGGGGGAAGGAGAGGTACCAGGGGTAGCTGGGTCCAGGGGCACGTGCTGGGTCAGAAGTTGACAGCAACACACACCTATGACTCAGAGCTGGGTGAGGAAGGAGGGATGTTGGGTGGGGGCTGCAATTCTGGGGGAGTAACTCCACCAGCCCCCTACTGCGAAAGCATGTCCCCAGATAAGGTGGCAGCCCAGGGTGGGGAAGCAGAAGCAGGTGGGAGGACAGGCACTGGCAGCAGAGCTGCTCTGACACTCACAGGTTCTCGGTGGTGTTGAAGAGCAGCAGGGAGCTAAGGGAGCTGATGTTCCTGGGAAGGCTGCCAAGACCTTCTTCCGCATCCTCCTCCTGATGAACTTTTGTGCTCACACACACTGGGAAGTACTTTAGCTTCTCCTGCAGTGAAATAAACAGGTGGCAATACATGGGCAATGCGTGGCATCTCGGTTGACCCTCTCCATTATGCGCACGCTACTATTGCTGCTTTAGGTAGCCACTCTGCTAGGTTACCCTCATCCACACGAGAGAGGACGCCAGCTCTGTGTCCAGCAACGGACAAGGTCACGTTTCAGAAGAGAAGCCTCAGCAGTGTGTTTTAGAGGTTGTACACAAACCACCCGGACATGCATTTCCGTGGACTGAGCCCCACAGCCCTTCCCTTAGCCTACACCAGTCTGTACAATGCCTCCTGCTGAGAGGGGCTGGGATTGGAGTGATTGGGCGTGGCCGCACAGCCAGCACTCCTACACCAGTATCTACAGTGCCTCCCTCTGGGACTGACCAGTCAATTCTTCCACCTTCAACACTCCTGCTATAGCCCTGGCCCTGCCCGTGGTGGGAGGAGAGAAAGGAAAACATGCTGGCACCAGCTAAAAGGGCAGGCGGGGGAGGGAGAGTGTGAGCGCCAGATGGGTTTACAAAGCCCAGGGGATTTGCAGGACTTTTCAACTCCAGTGAACCAAAATTTCTTCTCTCAGCTC
Source organism: Emydura macquarii macquarii (assembly GCF_026122565.2). NCBI lineage: Eukaryota > Metazoa > Chordata > Testudines > Chelidae > Emydura > Emydura macquarii. The sequence continues at coordinate 8,510,249 of NW_027133667.1, forward strand.
TATAGCTTCATGCATAATGTATAGAGACCTCCCTTTAGAAAGGGAGTTATTTCATCTGAAGAACTGCTCAACTTTTAAAGAACATGGGAATTGGCATCCTACATCAGACTAGCCTGGCAGCAGCCAACGCCCGATGCTTTAGGAAAGATGTACAACCTCCATAATGTACTTAGCTGTACTGTACTATACATAGACTCAGAGGGTAAGGCCAGACGGGACTACCAGATCATCTAGTGTGACCTCCTGTCTATTACACCCCACACCACGGGGAAGGATATTGCTTCCTGTGCTCAGTTGCTGACCAGCTTAAGAGGCCACACGTCTACTGGACTGAACACAGGACTTGGAACAAGGAACTTGTGTTTCGCATCTGCCTCTGGCTCAACCCTTGGGCAGTTCACTTAACACCCCCCCCCCCCGGGGTCAGTTCCTCCTAGGTGTAAAATGGGCATAGCCCTTGTCTCACAGGGATGAAGTGCCAAATCCTCAAACCAGGCGTGATTGGTACATTAATCAGGTCAATTAGCCAGAATCGTATTTTCACCGGTCGCATGTTTAAAGTGACCACAGCCGTGTGGCCTTGGACATTAGCAGCAAATAAAAAAAAACGTCATAAATTGTTCTTTAGTGACTGTACAAGTGGAGATTCAACGGAGATTCAGAAATAAGGTTCCATTTGATCATTAATATTCATTTCCTAATGTTTAATTCTTAAGCATCATGGAATATTGACATCTTCGCTAGAACTGCTCGCACGCACGCACTAAGCCCCCAAGCAATGTATTTTTTAAAACTTTCTCTTTGTAAATTTCAATTAGCACTGGAAGTGTGTGTGTCGCTTTTTAGGTGGAGTGAGAAATCAGCCATTACTCACATTTACTTATTAAAAAGTCTAATCCTTCTAAGGCATTTATAAAAAGTACTAAGCATGACTATTACTCTGAAGTATGAGGCTTTATATAGTCCTTGTAATTTCTGTGCTACTGAAAGTAACTGCAAATGACGTTCTTATACAATGATCTAATCCTGTTCTGATATTCATACTTTCTGCCTCAGTAACATCCTGCCACTGTCAGTTCCATAGGTGAAACCACATCATAACTTTTTTTTCTTCTCGTAACCATTTTAAAAGGACTGATCCTGAAATATGCTCAGCATACTCAACTCGCTAAAATCAGCGGGAGTCTAGCAACACTTAGCAAAACAGGCAGCTCAGGACTTGGCAGGATCAGGGCCCTAAATTTGCTGTCTTTCAATTTACTCTTTCTAAATAGCTAACAGTTCACATATATTAACCCATGACAGAACTTCATCTTTCAGCCTCCAGTTACCGAGTTTCATTAATACCTTCTCTTGTGACAGGCTTGAGAGAGTCTAAATAAGTTACATACAAAAACATACATTAAAAGAACATTATTTCGATTGCAAATTCAAGCACTTGAAAGTTAGGAAATGCCAGATTCATGGTTGTCTGTGCAACCTTAATGGGCCTCCCTGTGTGCTCACGCTGTGCTCTGAATGACGCAGGGTCCTGTTGAAAGATAGAATGTGCTCATGCAATTAAAGACTATAGCAGGGGTGGCCAAGCTGTGGCTCTTTTACAGTTAAAGTCTGGCTCGCGGAGGCTCCTATGGCCCCTCACACCCATTCTCTGCCTAGCAGACTGGGGTGGGGAGCTCGGAGCTTCTGCCCTGCGGCAGGGTGGTGGGGCTAGAGGATTCTGACCAGCGGGGAGGGGGATTCAGTAAGTTTGGCCACCCCTTAACTATAGCATACATATGCACTAGGGGGCTGAATTAAGCTGGTACAGGCAACCACGGTTCTAGCATTTCCACTATCCGCTTGTTAAATCTTTAAAACAAAGCACATTTATGCTTTCTCCCATGCTGCCCATGTGCTTTGTGGGTGCCCCCGGAAACATCTGCAAAGCTACCTCATTGTCCACCTTCAAGTCCCTCCTTAAAACTCTCCTTCGCACACCAGCAGCTTAACCGTTACGTTTTCTGTAAGCGTCACAGCAAAAACCACTGTCTGTCGTGCTGACCAGTACTGTCTCATTGGGTCCTTGTCCTCTCTCAGCGGTCAGTATCCCTCTCTTGTCTCATACTTTGATTGTCAGCTCCTTGGGGACCAGCCTGTCTTTGTGTTCGGTGTTTGTACAGCACCTAGTACAGTGGGGTCCTGCTCCATGACTGAGGTTCCTAGCGGTTACAGGAACACAAATAATAAATCATTTTGGCGAAAGTGACGGCAGCAAAAGCCACCTGGGGCTTTCCTGCCATACAGTGGATATAAAGGCCTCTGGTTCCTCAGCCCAGTCAGTGAAGGCCCGGCCAGCTGCTCTCAGAACTTAAAAGCACAGTAGTGGGCCTCGTCAGACATGACAATGGGCAAAAAGGCCACCGCTGAAAGCCTGGAATAACTGAGGAGGGCATAAATACAAACATGAGACTTTCCTCTGTCATGTCTCATTATTCTGAAGAGCCTCAGTTTTTCTCCCCAGCTGCAAACAGCCGCAAGACGGGCACCTGGAACAAGCTCAGCTCTCCAACTATACTGCGTCTTACACAATGTACCAGCTGCCACTTCGCCCAGACTCCTCCTGTCACTAATAAACCACAGCCACCTGGCAACACAGCGCCCACCCCCCGGCCAGCACTCCAGGGAGCTTCAACAGGAGGCGGCTAGATGAGACCAGGGATGGGACTAGCTGGCAAAGTCAGGCCCTGAGCCGGGTGAGTGAGTAGATACAGCAAGGCAGAAGGGTCAGGATATGTGGGGGGGCCCACGAGTCACAAAGGAGGGTTCACGGGCTGGTAATTGGAGGTAGCTCAATGCAGGGGACGAAGGCCAGTGAGGCAGGATAGCAGCAATGTGTGTGTGTACGTGGGGTTGGTCCTGGAAAGCAAGGGAAGGAATTAGAAAGGTGCAGTGTAGGAAAGAGGGGGCAGAGAGGCAGCTCAGAGTAGGGAAAAAGGATGGCACTGCAGACGGCTGTGAGGGGGGCAGTGGAAAAAAGAGGGCAGACTCTGACAGAGCTACCATGGCAGCTGGAATAGACGTACAGCGTACATGGACATAAATCCTTGGCATTAGGTGGTTAGTGCCGATTGCCAGTAGGATGTCCTGTTCCCAGGCCGGAGAAGTACTGCTCCTCCCCTGACAAAGAGCAGGTTTCGCGTGGGGACACATACTAGCAGCTGCCCTTTTGGCTCTGGAAGCGAGGGAGGAAGAAAGTCTTGCGTGTCCTTACGGAGACACAGCTCCTCAGCAGGCTCTGACCTCTAGCCGGCAGGATTCAAAGCCATCTCCGCCCCTTAGCCATCGGCCATGGCAAGGGAAGCAGAAGCCCAGCTCAGATGTGCCCTCAGCTTCCTGCCCAGCCAGCAGCTCCACTTCCCTAGGAAGTCCTGAGGACTGGTTGAAATATTCATGCTGCTGTGCTGGGAGAGGCTTCAATTCCTTTTAAGCTCAGGAAAGTTTATATCACTGAATTATTCAGGGATAGCTTTATTTTTGGGCTGAGACACATGAGGAAGAGAAGAAAGAGGAAAGCAGGGGGAGGAGAAGAGCAGGCAGGCCATGCGCCTGGTTTTAAACCAGAGTCCTGCTTTTCCAAGGTTCCCCGCCTCCCCCATCTGGGACAGAGCTTTGTCCGGTATTGAACGGGGGCACCATAATGAAGAGAGTGCCACCCCACCCCACTAGTCTGACCTCACAAGCATGGGAGCTCATACTGGTGGCGACAGCATGCTCCTCAGAATGGTGTCTCCGTGGGGTGAGGACACACGGAAGGGAGCGGGGTCACGCCGGTGGATTCCCATGTGTGCTGGAATGTCCCGTATTCTGGGAATGTGTGAGCGGCCACCCTAGGAAGGGAGTTGCCGGGCTAATCCCTCCCCTGAGTGGAACTGCACTCGTTACAATTCCCAGCATCATGCATTAGCCACCTCGGAGAGCAGCAGAGAATTAATCTTCATCTCCTTGGGGTTTTTGAGCTCTGACAGCTTCACAACCTCTACACCACCTTCTTGATGACCCCACAGGCCCCACACTCAGACTGCCCTCCCCTCACCACCACAGAATCATCAGCGCTGAAGGGAATGGCATGGGCATCGTGGGTCATTGGCCAGTAGCTAAGCTTAGCCTTTAATAGCACCACTGGTTACAGACACTATCGCCACTACTTGTATTATGGGAGTAGACAGAGGCCACAGCTGACGTAGAGATTCTCCTTGTGCTAGGTGCTGTACCAACAGAGAGAAAGAGTCCTTGCCCTGAAGAGCTTACAGTCTCAATAGACCAGCATGAGAGGGGAGGTACAAAGCGGGGAAGGGACTTACCCAAGGTCACCCAGCAGGTCTGTGGCAGAACTGGGGGGGAAAAAACAAGTCTCTTCATCCCAACCAAATGCCCTAGTCACTGGACCATGCTGCCACCTTACGAGAGGAGACCTCTCCCCGCCCTTTCTCCTTCACACACACACTCACATATATGCACTTCCCTCTTTTCCCTCACACAATTACTGTGCAATAAACAACTTTGATCTGACAAACTGGTCCTGAAAGGTCCCCCGATCTCCCAGACCATCAACCCACACAGATCCCAATCACCCTGGCTCCCTCCTGCCTGACGTCACACCACAAAACACCCTCATGAGAATCGGCAGCTGCTGCCAATGCCACTGCAGGAAACAATCAGGTTGCTCCAATCATATAAGAAAATGGAAACTTAGGTTGCAAAGTGAGTGGATGTGGCCTGCACTAAAGAGCTCCGGAGACAGGAGAGAGCAACCAGCAGTCTCCCGTGCAGAACACACCCTGCCAGTAGCCACAACTGAGCGACCAGGAAAGTCTTCCACGGGCACAATCCCCACGAGTTCCACAAGCTTTTAAGCACACGCTCCCATGTGTCTTGTCAAGTCAGGTAGAAAACAGACCAGACCCTCTGCCTATGCCCATCCCCAAAAGGGCCGGTTCCTTCCGCTCATATACCTTCAGCTCCTAGCAACTCGGTCCCCTCCTACCCTCCCCTGCTTGCCACTGCATACCCACTCACCTGGGAGGCCTATCCCCTCAACTCCCTTACCTGCAGGGATTTCTCGTCCAGCGGTCTGTGCTTGCTCTGAATCTTGTGCCTCGGACGTTTGTGTGTGGCTGGATCCTCTGCACCAGCGAAAATGGAGCTGTACTCTTGCAGCCGCTCTGGGGCAGGGTACTTAGCACTGGAAAACACCTGCCAGGAGAAAGAAAGAAACTAAAACCACCAACAGCAGAGCAATCCTGCATCCCGGAAACAATCAACACAATAGAGCGGAGGGAGGGGCAATGGAACAGCAAAGAGGACACAGGCTGTGCCATGGGTGGCCAAGAGCTGCCAACTGGCATGGGTAGCCTTGTTTTCCAGCTACAGGACCCCAGGGTTATCTGCATGGGCCAGCAGGAGGCAGCCATGTGTGTACCGGTTCTCTACAGCATCATCAGTGACAGAACTTTCTATAGGTATAGGACAGAGCACTGAGAAGGCACAGGGGAGAAAGCTGCCCTGGCTTCCAGAGATTGGAAGGCAAATGGCAGAGTCAGATGCTTGATCCAGTGAGGACAGGAGAGGGATTGCCCACACAATTGTATTTGGATCACAGGATTAGCAGAACTTGAACACGGGATGCTACAACAGCAGCTCCCAACTGGATGGACAAAGCGTAAGGGGCTAAAGATGGTTTGGCGCAGGGGGAAGATGCAACTCTTACTAACAAGAGTGTGTCCTAAATTCCTCAGCAAAATGGGATTTTCAGAGAGCAAGGGGCATGGAGGTGGAGGGGGTGTCAGTCTCTATAGAGACTCCTTCCTATTCAAGGCCAGAAATACGTATTGTTCCTGAGTCTGAGAAAAGAGGGAGGTCATGTAAGGAAGGGAATTCAAATGATAATTCTCATCCAGAGGCCAAACCTACCAAGACTGAGGGACTGGAGAACCCGTGTGTGTCGGACTGCCTGTACTGCCAGTGGATTCACATCAACTAGCAAGTGAGGGGGCAGAGACCCAGGGGGTGGTTGCACAGCCTACAAAGGCTCACTGTGAGAAGCATCCACTACCTTAATCGCCTTCTTGCTGCCCTTTATCTTCTCAATCTTAGCCTGCGCAAGTGTGACTCTCTCTCCGATTGCTTGCAGCTGCATCCGGCTGGTCTCCACCCTCTGGGAGATTCTGAGAGGCAAACACATTCCCCGCTCGGTAAGAATCCAGGATCCAGAGACTCTTCTGCAAAAGCAAGTACCCCCAAGTGCCCCTGCCAAAGGGGGAAGGATATGGCTCCTGGCAGACTGCACTTTGTGGCAGGGTAAGTTTCGTGCTGGTGAAATATGCTGTCCCAACAGCCCTAGAGATTTAAGTCCTCCATTTTTCTGCCAACAGATATAGCAAGGGCAGCCCTCCCCCTCACTGTCTCAGTGCTGACCCAAATGGAGAAAAAGCTAGGGGTAAGCAGGAACAACCAACCTGGGGAATGCTAAGCTCTTCAGAGACTGCAATCAAGAGGTCCAGTTGGTACCTACCGCTGAGTTGTTTTTTATTATTAAAACCCTTTAATAAAAAGGAACGCAGCATGGCATAGTGGCTAGAGCACTGGACTGGGACTCTGGAAACATGGATGCTGGTGCCAACTCTGCCACTGGCCTGCTGCGTAACCTTGGGAAAATCACTTCCCCCCACTCTGGGCTTCAGTTTCCCCATCCGTAAAATGGGGATAATGATACCGGCCTCCTTTGGCGTAACTGTACCACCACCTAGCCCTTTCAGTGCTTTTCATTAGGTCCTTTCAAAAGCGTTACAAAGGAAATCAGTATCAAAGTGCTCAGAGATCTACAGATGAAAAGAGCTAGGTACTATTTATTGTTATTAGTTATTTGTTAAGCACCAGAGTGCTCAGCACTATACAACACACAAGTGATAAGGTTCCTGTCCCAAAGATCTTACAATAGGACATGGTCACCTGGCCACTAGGAATGGGACTGAGACCATCATTTTAATTCAGACTGGCAATTTCTAGGACTGTGTAGTGGCTTTTTGGCATCTGCCCTGTGGCCAGATTCATCTTTTTCCCGACCCCCTCCCTCTGCCAAGTGGTTCCAGATAATGTATATGCTGATGGCTTCTCTGAGTAGTTCTCTGTCGCTCTGTTCAGTATTCATTACCTAACATTTGTCGTCACTGAATTCCATCTGTCATAGTGTTACCCAACTGCCTAGCTTTGTTACGTCCTTCAAAAGCTCCTGCTATCCTCTCTAGTCTTTACTATCTTCAACATTTGTATCACCAGCAAATTTTGCTACTTCACTGTTCACGTCTTTCAGATCCTTACAAAGAGTATCGATTAACACCGTCCCTAGCAGGGATCCTGGGGGCACCTAACTATTAACCTCCTTTGGTGCTGAAAATTGCCTATTTGTTTCTGCTTTGCTTTCCTCTCTCACCAGCCTAAAATCCATGATGCAACTTTATCTTTCATCCGTGACTCTTTAGTTTCCTTAACAGCCTCCTGAGAGGGACTTTGTCAAAGGCTTTTTGGAAGTTCAAATATAATGTATTGATTCTCCTTGAGCCACTATTCAGTTAGCTCCCGCACAGAATCCTGATAGCCTGAAGAGAGTCAGCTTTCTCAGAGACGCTGTCCTGATTTGTCTGTTTGGAGTGTCCCTGTCTGTGTGCAGAGCGAACGGCTGCCGAGCTCACGTTTAAGACCCACAGTAGCAGTCTCTTCTCTTCACACTTGACCATCTCCCTCACTCCATCTACCTCTTCATTCACTCACCTTCCTCCCACTTCTCCTCATCACCTCCTTTCCATCACTCACTCCCCCTTGCTCTCCTATCCCACAAATGTACATTTAAGTTCCTTCCACCATTGCCTGCAGCTATGAGAAGAGGTGCCCCCGAGCACTGCCATGGCGTGGGAAGCAACTGGGGAAGAAGGGGAAGCCCTACGGCGTCCTCCTCCTGCTTGTCAATAGCGCTGAAAGCAGTCAAGGGAAAGGGAGCCCTGTGGTTAAGGTGGTGGATTTGGATTCCGACTCCAGAGACCTGAGTTCAATACCTGCTCGGTCAAACGCTCCTGGTGTGGCCTAAGACGTGTCTGTGTTCTCTGTTCCCCACCTGTAGAATGGGGATGATAGCACTTCCTTACCTCATCGAGTTGTTGCAAGGATAACTACATTAAAGACTGTGAGGGGCTCAGATACCACAGTGATGAGAGCCATATAATGGCAGAGATGGTGAGAGCCGTGGAGTGCCAGCTTCTACCTTCTCCTCTGGCAGCACTAGCTGGCAACTCCATGGGATGCCTGCACAAGCGCATGGCTTAGACAGAGACCCCTGGTCATCAGACAGGAATGATTTATTGTCTCCACAATCTGGGCTGGATTCTAGAAGGCCTGGAGTTGACTTTATCCCACTACCAATCCCATGGGACAGTGAGCTCCCCAGCTTTTCATTGCTTTTAAAACGTTTAGATGGTGGCAAGCAGGTTCTTTCCTCAAAGATTTGAGTTTTACAGACACTGATTTTCTACCTTGCCATGTTTGATTCCCATCGCTCTGTTTCCTTCCCTAGCCTGCACCCCAGCATCATGAAAGTAATACAGCTCAAAGAAGTACAAAGAAGTTAGTCTGTCACCATTTATTAGTGGCCAAGTAAACCACGTGTGACTAATAAAATGAATATTGCACACACAGTGGTCAGGGAGAAGGGAAGAGAGAAAAGAAGAAAGCACCTCTCAGCCCTGGCACTTTAGAAGCCCTACTTATATAGGAATCACTGAAATGTAAACACTTCTAGATGGAATATGTATGGCAGCTGGTGCACAACTTACCATGACAACTAGGACAGGTAGTGAAGATGAAAACTACATCCAAAGGAAACGTGGAGTTTTGTTTTTAAGAACACTGATCACAAGTTACCAGGGCCTGTGTCTCAAATCCCATCTAGACAGACAGCACCTTGAGACAGCAAGCCCTCCCCTAGGGACGTTGTTAAATATCAACTCAGATTTAACAGTACGCTGTACTGAATCAGTGACATTCCCTGAAGCATTTTTCATTTTCCTTTGTGATCTCCCATCCCAGGATTTACCAGGCCTAATCCTGCTGAGTTTGGCAGATCTGACAAAAGTTTAGCCTGCGGTGTTATGGCTACAGGCATCTATCACAGGAGCAGTGCATACAATCCTTAGGAATTAATCTATTTGTTGCTGACCAAAGTAAGTAGAAAAAATGAATAAATCACCTCAATCCGATAATCCAGTCAATTCCCATCGCACGTGTGGGGACCTAGAAGTTACACTGCACTACAATGTTCAGAACTGAAATGGCAAGTTACACTGATATATACATAAGTTTAAAGAAAACTCAGTATTCTCCCTAAGTATTGTACTGTACAGAGATTCACTGAAACACACACATAAGAGTAAGACTCCTATTAAACAGCTCTATGGATGCTTCAACCTTTCTATAGCCGTGAACAGGAGCTGTGAAAAGGCAGGTGATTTGATGGCCAACAACAGGAGAGTTGTTGCCATGTATTTAAAATAGTGGGGTAAGTGTAAGTGTTTATTTAAAGGTCGATGGGGGTGTGGGGTTGGTACATGTAAATAAAATGCACGACCTGAATCCTGAACAGCAGACAAAGCTATTATATTCATATTTAAACAGATTGTGGTGATCTTATTAGCCGTTGCTGTTGGTTAACTAGCTTGCTTTCAGCACTCTTTTCTGCTGGAGAAGCTTCCTTTCTTGGTTTTAATGTGACTTTGGAGTTCTAGAGAGGAGAAGGCTGGCAGCAAGATCTGCCCCCCCCCCCTCCCCCTCATGAAGCCTGCACGTACAGGACAAGGAGGAACAGTGTCTGAGCGGGGCATTGACCACATTACCCATATTTGAGTACAGAGTTCAGAACCAGAGTAACCATCCTCCCACACTCAGAAAAGTGTCCTTGGGCGAGGTACTACAGGTTTCTGTAACGGACTATTTTTAAATTCATATTTAAAATCCAGGTGGGTTTTAAACCCTGCTTTTCAACTGCTACAGCTTCACTATCTAGACCACTCCACATTCAAAGCCCTCCATCTATCTAGCACAGATCTCATCTGTTCCTACGCCCAACTCGCTCCTCTAAGCTCCTCTCCATCAGAGGTGAACCCCTTGCTCCTGCTATGCCAGATGATGAATACTTCATCCCATCTCACCTATTCCCCATCACTTTTAAAACCCACCTCTTCTATGCTGCCTACAGCCAGTGAGTCAACAGTCAGTTTCTCCACAGCAGCACTTCCTGGCACTTCATCCACTTATATCCTTACTGGGATATCCTCAACAGTCGGCTCTTAGGATTGCAACTCCTTCTTCATACATCCCACTCCAACGGGGAAAGGATTTGAAGCATCAGGCAGCAGTCACTGCTACAGGCAGGACATTAGACTTGATGGATCAATTATCTAATCCAGCAGTGGCAAAAATCCTACATTCCTATGAAAGTGTCTCCAGACAGGACAATCATAAACCAACAGTCCCTGAAGCCAAAGCCCAGGTGGGATTTATATGGGACTAGACAGGACCAGAAATGGACCAGACGTGAAGGAAGGTGCTTCGAAAAAGCACATCCCAATGCCAGCTTTTGAACTAGAAAGGCTACGAAAGCAGGACAGAGGACTTTCAAGACACACGCTTGGTAATGCAGCCTGAGGAAAAACTGTATTAGGCTAACTACACGTGGGATGGGTCAAGGCAAGAAAGGGTGATTTATAATCAATCATGAGGTCCTGGGCAGATTCAAATGGGTAATGGGTCACCCAAAGATAGGAAGAGGGACCAGAAATAGGGGAAAAGGTTAGACAAATACAGAGGATTATCAGAAATGCAGAGAGAGGCTGTGAATAGATCTCCCTGGAATACCAAGCAACTCCAATTTCATGTACAAAAGTAAGCGCTCAGCCAAGGAGAAAGAACATTACAGAGTGGAATGAGAAATGAGGGCGCACAGGAAGATAAAGCAGCTGAAGTATTAAATGACTTTTCCCTAAAAATGTACTATACATACAATGGACAAGCCTGCCTCTGGCTTCCTGTCAGCTCCAGTCCTGGGCCCTCACATTAAGTGTCTTCATGGAGGGGAGAGGGAGACTAGTAGAGTTATGCCAATTGGCTACATGCACTTGTCAGGTTAGCGCGACAAGCCCTTGGCTTTTTTCAAAGTTCCAACATTTAACAAAAGTTTTTGTAAGGTAACAAAATGGGAAGGCCCTGCTTAAATTAACCTTCACAGTGGGAGGGAAGGTTAGAGGCAGTAGCTCCTGGTTCAGTGCATCCTGAATTTTATAATAGCTGCAGGACTCTGGGTGAATAGAGAGTGTTAGCCAGAGCAAAGAGGGGAGCACTACAGGACCCGGGGGAGGATGTGACTAGAACAAAATGCTGCTGCCGTGGCCAGTACACAGTACTGTAAATGGGATTTTGTCTTAACACTGTGCCCAAGGCACCCCCCTGGAGCGAGGATCCCCATTCTGAAGTGTCAGCACCTTCCCTTCATGGAAGACTCCAGGGAGGTGCTCATTTGGAAAGGTGTGGGGGCAGTTTGCAGGGGTGATTGAGCAGCTCCACTGGAAAGGTTGTGGGATACAGATGGGGAGCACATCCTTGCTGCGAACTTCAAAGGCAGGGTGATCTGATGTCCTGATTTTATAGGGTCAATCCTGATACTTGGCTTTTTCTTATATAGGCACCTATTACCCCCACTGTCCCAGTTTTTCACACTTGCCATCAAGTCACCCTATGCAAAGGGCATATGATGTGGACGGCAGACTGAAGTTTAGCTTAGCATAGTAGATTGGCTTGAGCGAGCTCAGCATTTAGGGATTGAAGTGTGCTTTACCACAGCCTTAATACATCTGGGTGTTGGGTAGGATGCCCTTTTACAGATTGGTAAATGAGCATAGAGAGATTAAGCACCCCACATCAGGCAGTAACCCATGGCAGAGTCACGAATATATTCTAGGACACCTGACAAACAATCCCGTGCTCTAACCACTAATCACTCTGCCACACAAGCCAGCATTTCCTCACAACAGAGGAGGAATGAGCAAGAGAAAAAAGCTGCAAAGACATTTACAATTTATGGTTGCTCAGGGAAGCATTTAGAGTCCATTAAAAATGCCTCAAAAGTTTGAAAGGCAGTGAATAAAAGCATTTTTTCACCAGAAAGCCAAATAAGGTAAATCACTCAGTTAAAGGGGGAAAAAAATCAGCTTGTTTGCCTTCTGCTCTCTTTCTCCTTCATATTTAAGTAGCTTTTTTAGAGTCTTATTTCATGTCTGAGTAAATGTAATCAGAAACTGTCATGTAGCACCATCCTTGACAGAACGAAATCCCAAGTGAGATAACATAATCAGCATTCCTTCCTCCAGTAAGGGGGTTGGTTATTATCCTAATTAATGTTTATCACACTTTGATTACTGCTTGTGCCTGATTTGCAGGTGTCTTAAGTGTTAGCATATAGTCCCATTTCTCTAGATGCCAAACTGCCTTTCAGAGCTCATGCAGATCAGAATCGTCAGGTTCCATGCATCATGATCTTGTGCGCATTACATTCCGCAGGGCATGTTTTCACACTCAAAAATCGTTTCCTTTTGCCTTTGAATTTTTCATTTCACAGAGAGTGTTCCCACCACAGTGAATTAAGGCTAACTGAGACTCCAGGTTACCAGGATTTTTTCCTATCTCCACCCCCATGTTCCAGTCCCTCACCAAGGATCTTCCCCTTTCAGGTCTCAACGTCCCCAGAGCAGAAGCTGTAAATTTACAGTTGCAATCAGGGTTCCAGTGGTCTTTCCCAATACACCCTGGGGAGAAATTCCTTTCCAGTCTCAAATTTGACAGTTTAATCCTGTGCTGTCTGAATCCTTGGTTAAGCACTTTAAGGCTAGCCTACGTTAAGATTAACATTTCTCATCAGTGGTAGCCACAGTGTTAAGCACTAGTGTAGAGAGGCCCCCAGTGTTTGAATAACAACTAGCATACCCCTTGGAGCTGCATCCAGTGCTAACAACAGAGGGAAATCTAGTGCAGAGAGAGCCTAGGAAGGGCTATTTCATGGCTGGAGCCCCAGGAGTTTAATTCCCAGCTCTGCTACAGACTTTCTCTATGACTTTAGGCACGTGGTTCTTTTCTGCAGTCCCCCCCCTCCGTAAAAAGGGATAATATTTACCTCACAGGTGTGTTAGACTAAAGTCATTAACACTTTTAGATCTTCCAGTTGAAAGACACCAGACTTGATGGGCCAATTGTCCGATCCAGTTTGTGCGAATCTTATGATCTCATGACCGATTACTACTACTTATGGATAGCACTCAAGGGCCCCATTGTGCCAGCTGCTGTACTAACGGCAAAAGTTTCCATGCAAGTACAAAAATAAAACAGATAACCAGACATAAGTAGCGTTCAAGGACTAGCCATTCCACTCCCCCAACCCCCAAATTCTAGTACGTGGAATCATCTTCTCCCTCTGAGAGAAGTCCACATGCTGATCACCCGCCAAGGAAAAAGGCCTCTATGTATGTAATCTAATAATGATTTGAATGTTATTGCTTTTTCATCCCAGGATCTCAAAGCAACTCCCAAACATTAAATAAGCCTCAATGCCTGTGACACAAACGGGCAGAGTTACATGTCCCCAGTTTAAAAGCCAGTCTGTGGTAGCAATAGAACCCCAGGAATCCTGATTCCCAGGTCTTTTTTCTAGCCACTATTTAACTTGACCTTTCTTTTTGTTAAATTCCCATGGCTGACCAGGTGTTTTCCAGCTGCAGCTTACATGTAATGGTCTGACTAAATCTCAGACATCCCCTCCCCCCCCCCCATTCTTTTTTAAAGAACTTCTGCACTGCAGTGCCTGCCCCCGTCTCTTCTATAAGCTGTAATAACTTCTTTTCCAGACTAAATTATAGTAAATAAATAGAATAATAAGGTGGGACACACCTACAACAACACTGCATACAGTAAATAAATAGTTCCAGAGGGGTAGCCGTGTTAGTCTGTATACAGCAAAAACAACAAGAGTTCTGTAGCACTTTACAGACTAAAGCTTATTATGCCTGCTGAAATTAAATTTGTTAGTCTTTAAATTGCTACAGAACTCTCATGTTTTTGCAGTAAATAAATAGTAAGATCTTATATAGGCTTAAGCTTATTCATCCCCTTCAGATGTCCTTGAGGTGTGGTCTCACCAGTGAACTTCTTTGCTTTATTTATAGTATTCTCTCATGCTTTGATGGAGTGTGGGATCAAACAGCATTCTCTTTGCATGTTATTGATAAGCTGAACCTCTCAGTCACTTTGCCTGTCAATATATTTATCAGAAAATGGTCCTGGCATGAACACTAATGCACCTATTTCTAGGTGCACAAAAACCAAGCCACTAATTTAAATGCCAGCCTTCATAAAAACACGGATCTGTTTATAACTGAAGTTGGGCTTGCCTCCTCCTGAATAAGCCAAGTGAGAGAAGGGGCCTGCCATCGCAAAGCCACTTGTGCCAGAAGCACAGAGCTTCTGACCTGTCCTGTATAAGTGAAGCACTAGCAGACAGTTGCACTGGAGTAGCACAGGCTCTCTTCTCCCACTTGTTTCTGTCCCCTTTCAACTTGCACCTTCTAATGAGGGCCAGTGATTTTGTGCTTTTTCCCCCCAGTTTGGAAAGTGGGCTGTCTGGGCTTTTAAAGAGTTGCCCATCATCACAGTATCCAAGTCCTTGTTCTTCCTGGTGACATGTTCACTTCTTTCTACATGTTTGCTGTAGTCATTAACCCCTCTCACAATTCATTTTATCAATCCAAATCTCTCTCTACTCCTCCCTTCCCTACCACTGTTGTTAGAAGTTTTTCTGACATTCTCTAGCTGCTTCTGTTCTGATGCCAAAGATCTTCATCACCATCCTGTGATCACTACAGCTAATTAGTTCTTAAACTTAAAGATCCCTCAGCATTTTTTCCAGGATTAGTAGATCCAGCAGCACCAGAAAATATCCTTTTCCAGTAACAGAAAGCCCCTACTTGACAGGTTACCAGTTCTTCCCTGCTGCCAGTTTATTACTGGCTCTAAAAAAAAGCCCCTTGACTGACACCTTCCTTTTCTCATCTGTGCTTCTAATTTCAGCGCCCAGTTCTATCTCAAAAGGTTCACGCTAGTACCAAAGGCTTGGTAACAAGCCTACTTGGGCACAAGAATTTTTCCAACTTTTCCATGTTGCAAATGAACATTCCTTCAGATAAGCTCAGCTTCCACCCTCCAGCTGTGACCCCATACCTCCCCTGAGGAGACGACCGTGCTTGCTTACACACTTGGGGGTTTATGTTTAGTTGCCAAAGAAAAACCTTTGACACCCCGTGGAGAACATGGGAAATTTCTGCATTATTTTTATGAAAAAATGTGACTTTCCCCTCACTCACTTTTGTATCGTTACCTCCTGGGAATGAACTATGAATTATTAAGACTAAAGCAGTTCATGGTCCTCCCGTGACCCAGCTGGAGAACGGCTATAGACTGGCAATCTTATCTCCCTCAGTGTACCACCGTTTGAATAAATCTGCCCCAAGTAATAACTTCCTTAAAATGAAGGGGTATTGCAGACAAATCAGTAAGAATGGCATCCGGGGACTCCATCTTTCTTGCATTTCCTTGATACCTGCTCAGACTTGCTCAGTGCACAGACACTTAGAAAAACGTATCACCCCCACAAATGCAACCTGGGGTCTGACAGCCAAGCTGACTTCTCTCCTTATGGCACATCACCATCGATAACAAGGGTTCTGCTGGACAAATTATGCCCAGTAACAGCGATCCAACCCCACAGGTAGATAATGCAGTAGGCACAAGTATAACTGAGGGCATGATTTGGCCTGCAAAGTCTTTTGCAGAAAGAAAGAATCTAGCTCGATTGTCAATGATCAGAATGACTTTTTACAAGGCTAGAAAAACATCTAAAAATCAGCAGTTTGATATGGAATCAGCAAGAAAAGCTCCGAAAAATGCCATATTTAAAGAGTTACTTTTCAGAGGGGGGGGAAAAAAAAAACTTTGGAAAAAAAATTCACTCCTTGGATCCATGGAGTGAACACAGGACCTGGTGCTTCCTACAGAACTTATGTTTGGTGCTGAGATACTAGGGTGATAGGTGCCTCATAAATAGCTTAGATAATCAAAAAGGCATCATTCCACGGCTATGCAACCTCACCATAGCACTATTACTGACTGAATGCTAGCCGTACAGCATTACACCCTCTTTCCTACAAACCCTCTCCTACGGATGTGGAGTCCTTGTGTGCTTCTCATAGACTCTAAGGTCAGAAGGGACCGATATGATCATCTAGCATGCCCTCCTGCACAATGCAGTTCTCATCCAAATCAAGAGGCTCCTCTTAACCAGCTGTTGAGCAGAACCAAAGTATTAGCTCCAGAACCAAAGTTCCAGAACCAAAGTATTAGCAATAAAGACCCAATTTGTTTAAAAGGTGCTTTAATTCAGATGACAAGATCTCTGTTCTTGGATAAATTAAGAAAGGCTGTTGCCCTAGGAGATTCAAACTCCCACTTAGTCTCCTACTTAAAGAGCAGGGGGTGGAGTGCTCTAATACCCCTTACATCTAAATAATCCCACACGCCCAAAAACTGTTTCCATTCTCTGCCCCTACCCCACCTCCAATCCCACAGGATGGTATATTTCCTCCATGAAACAAATCCTCCTTTTTCTCTCAATACACAGGGTTTCTTCATGAAATATGATTTCTCCTTCGTTACTCTTTGTAAATGGAGTTTTCCTCATTTCAGGAGTGTTTGCTAACTCCAGAAATAGAGGTTTTTGCTGACATGAAGATTGCATTTACACTCTGAGATCTCAATCCTAATGAATTTCAGACAAAGCGGACTGACAGTACTACATTTGGTCAAAGAAAAAGGACCATAAAGAGAGAACTTAATCTGGCACCCAAGTGTGAAGAGCAGACCTTCCCCCCATTTATATTGATGGGAGTCTGCAATACACATTTCCATCCATTCAATGTTATTTTCCAGACAGTTTCCTCCACACTAAATACCTGATGAAAGTCATGCCTATAAAATGAAGTGATTTCTCTGCATCTTCTCCTTTCAGGGCTGACTGAGTAGAAGAAACTCAGCCATAGGAAGAGAAAGGGACTCAAGCCTGTGTGATGGAAACTGGCTGGGAAGGTAAAGCTATCACATTGTATTAGAAAACAGTGACACTAGAAGGACAGGGAGAGTTGTGGCCAGTTCAGACAACGCTGCCAAACCTGCAGGCTAAGTCCTTTATTTTTGGGGATGGGAGGTGGGAGAAAGAGCGTCCCCTGTCACCAGGGACAGGTTGAAACGAGAGAGATTTTTTTTCCCTCTGCTTGAGTGCCACGTGACGTGGAGTACAAGTTGCTTCATGGTGACAGATGTGAGAGTGATAACTGGAGCCACTTCGAGGAAAAAACTGGATGTTTCCCCTAGCTGGCTGTCCCTTGATTGTCTGTGCCTTGTCGTGGCAGGAGAGCTTGCAGGCTCTAATGATCCCCCGAGTCTGTGTCAGCAGGGGCTTTTTTGCTCCTGGTAGGTTCAACCATGGCGGATTGGTCTGTGGGGGGAGGGGCCACACAAAAACACACACCTTGGTCCTCCAGGTTGAGGGTTAGGCACAGGTCTAATCACCCTCTTCTGTAAAAAAAAAAAAACAAAATGTGTTGCAGAAACAGCAGCGGAGAAATCAACCATTACTGGGTGTGATGGCCTTCCGGAGTCAACAAGCCGTATGACTGCCAATGGTGAAAGCCAAAAGGAAGCCACTGGCATGAAGACTGAAGTGCTCAACACCAAGACAAAGACCAAACTTGTTTTTTGGACTGTGCAGACAATGTTCGAAACAGGGAAGTTAGCTCAGGTCACAGCAAAGCTGAGACACTAAAGTTACACATCCTGGGTAGATGGACAGGATCAGAAAGATTAACAACAATCTTGGGAGAAACTCTGCTGTATTGTGGACGGGATGCTGAACAACATTATGAGGGCATTGCAATCTTCTGAAGAAGGGAGTGGAACGGTTCCTGCTTGAGTGGAAGCTCATCAGCAGCAGACTTATGAGAGTAGACTGAAAGGGCAACACAATAACATCACTCTGATTCAGTGCTGTGCTCTGACAAATGATAGTGATGAAGAAGCAAAGGACAAATTCTATCTTACATTACAGGAGGAGTTGGAGAGAGTACCATACCACGACTTAACTATCATCATGGGAGACCTGAATGCTAAGGTCGGTGAAGATAACAGATAATGACAGAGCAATGAGAAGACATGGGTGAGGCACTATGAATGAAAACGGAGAGAGGCT
The DNA here is from genome assembly GCF_026122565.2 of Emydura macquarii macquarii. Classification (NCBI taxonomy): domain Eukaryota; kingdom Metazoa; phylum Chordata; order Testudines; family Chelidae; genus Emydura; species Emydura macquarii. The sequence continues at coordinate 8,528,673 of NW_027133667.1, forward strand.
GTTGATCTCTTCAGTATGAACGATCTAGTGACTAGATCTAGATTCTAGTCATTGATGGAACTCTATTTCAACATCATGAAATTCACAAGCTGACATGGTGTTCTCCAAATGGCAGAGATAAGAACCAGATTGATCATATAATGATTAATGGTAAATGGCAATGCTCATTGACAGAAGTGAAAGTGAGAAGGGAGCAGATGTTTTTAGTGATCACCACCTTGTGACAGCCTCCATCAAGCTAAAACTGAGAAGTGTGGGTCATTATTCTGCAGTTAAAGAGGAGGTTTCAGGCACTTGCAGATCTTGATGAAGAGGAGGGGAACCCAGATGAGGAGATCAACAAGAAGTGGGACAAAGTAACCTCAATTTATAAACAGATTAGTGAACCCGGTCTAGAATACAGGCATAAGAGAAAGACAGGAATGGATTATACCCAGCACATGGAACACCACAGAAACCAGACGAGCCCTGAAGAAAAGTTTTAGACACAAAAGCTCAAAGGCTAAAGGACATATACCATAAGTAGTATAGGAAGGCACATTGGGAGGTTCAATGCCTTGTGAGAGCGGATAAATTACATTATATTGATAATCTGGCAGTACAAGCAAAGGATACAGCTGTCTGTGAACAAGGAACCATCTAGAAAAATGACGCAGCTTATTAGTGGTAAATGGCAGACACCAACAAACACTCTTATCAAGGACAAATGAGGCCACCTACTGACAACAGAAAAAGAACAAGAAATGCGTTGGATAGATTATTTTAAAGAATTGCTGAACAGGGAGCCACCTAAAGAGGAAGCAAACATTCAGGAGGCAGAAGAAGATCTTGATATTAACATAGATACCCCAACAAAGGAAGTGATCATTCAAATCATTACATCTTTAAAAAATGGGAAAGCTCCTGGCAAAGATAACTTGAATGCAGAATTGTTCAAAATTAATCCTGAGTTAGCAGCATCTATCCTGGCCCCTCTATTTACATCACTTTGGGAAAAGGAAAAAGTGTCAAATGAGTGGACCAATGGGGTTTTAGTGAAGATCCCAAAGAAAGGAGCTCTCAGTGATCATAACTGGCGTGGTATTACATTTTTATCTGTACCAAGTAAGGTATTGTGTAAGATCACAGTCCAGTGTCTATCAGAGGCAGTTGATCAGCTTGCTCTTTTCTGAGAACACTGTTTTCAGAAAGGGCATGGATGCACAGATCAGATTTTGCTCTATAAAATATAACAGAACAATGCTTAGAATGCAACGACTTTTACATAAATTTCATAGGCTTTGAGAAGTCGTTTGACAGCATTCACAGGCTCAGCTTATGGAATTCCTCTTTATATAATTAACATCATTAAAAGTTTCTATTCCAACTTTACATGTAGTGTTGGTCACAGTGAGATCGGTTTTGAAGTCAAAACAGGAGTAACAGCAGGGGTGTGTTATGTCTGCAATCCTCTTTAACACTGCCATTGCCTGGGTAATACAGCATACAATAGAAGACAAGCCAAGAGATATTAGATGGGCACCCTTCTTATCCCTTGAAGACCTGGACTTCGCAGGTGATCTTGCTCTCTCATCACATACACATCACCACATACAAGACAAAACAACCCAACTCAACATATTCAGCCAGCAAATTGGACTGAAAATCAACCACAATAAGGCAGATACCATGACTTTTAATATTGCCTCACCATCACCAGTATGGATAGAGGATTACGTTCTTACTAATGTAGAAACGTTCACATATTTGGGCAGTACCATCAGCCAGCATGTTGGAACAAGTCAGGATATTCGAAACAGAATCACTGAAGTCAGGAACATCTTTAGGAGCTTAAATACAGTCTAGAAATCATCAAAATATAACACCAAAACTAAACTCAAGATTTATCAGAGTTGTGTACTTTCAACACTACTTTATAGAGCAGAATGCTGAGGAATGGCAAAGTATGACATGTCTAAGCTGTCTTCCTTTGATACAACTTGCCTCAGAAAAATCCTCCGTATCCTTTGGCTAAGAACAATCTCAAATCAAGATGTATTCATGCAGAGTAGCCAAGAAGATATGTGCACCATCATTTCCAGAAGGCATTGGAAATGGATTGGCCATGTGTTTCGGCTGGAATTTGATTCCATCACCAGAACAGCAATAAGATGGACACCTGAAAGCAAGCGAAAACAAGACTGTCTGAAGACAACATGGCAAAGAGCTGTGGAAACTGAGCTGAAAAACTGGGGCACAGCTTGGGAACCACTGAAAGACTTGCCAGAAACAGACAGGAGTGAAGGAGCTACGTTGCTGCCTTAAACACCAGAGGCGTAATGGGAGACTAACTAACTAACTTCCCCTAGCTGGGGAAACAGGAAATCTCCATCCACTATTCCCCTAGCACTCTCCAGAGCTATCCCCTATTTCTGGAATACTCTTGATTGCCTCACCTTCCACACCATGGGACTGGAGCTCCTCCACCACATAGCTGTTAGGAGCAGTTTGAAGCAGGTAATGGGCTGAAAGAAGGGAAGATTCCAAATGACTTTGGATTGAGAGCACAGTTTGCAGAAGGCATCAAACTTCGCTTGAACTGCTCATTGTTAAAGTTATGAAGAGAGTGGAGGATTGGGAGTGGTTTTGAGGGTAAGAGAGCACATATGTGGAAGGAGGCAGAGAGTAGTTGCAGGGTGGATTTGGTCAGGAGAGTAAGCAGAAGTTCATCTCTTCACTGTTCCTGTCAGAGGGTGCTATCATACCATGTGGCATTTCAGAAACAGTCACTCTGGGCCTGGTCTACACTTAAAAGTTAGGTTGACATAGCTACAGTGTCAGGGGTATGAATTTTTCATACTTCCTGAGCACCATATAAGTTGCCAACCCTCCAGGATAAATTTCTGGAGACTCAAGGACAAAGATTTAATTAAAGATTGCATCATGTGATGAAACCTCCATGAATACGTCCAACCAAAATTGGCAACCCTAGCAACGCAGCTATGTTGACCCTCCCAGTTGAGATGTGGCTAGGTTGATGGCAGAATGTTACCATCAACCTAGCTACCGCCCCTTAGAGAGGTGGATTACCTACAGTAACGGAAAAACCCCTTCCACCACTACAGGAGGCGTCTACACTATAGTGATACAGTGGCACAGCTACAGCACCATAGCAGTGCCCATAGCACAGACATGGACCTCCTCATAGCAAGGTAGTAAGACAGCACCTTTTCCCAGTGGCAACATCTTGTGTTCCAGAAACTAAACTTTCAGAGGGAAAAAAATGTGAACAAGTAACAGATGCAGTAATGTCTGCCTGAGTCTGCAGAAACCTGGAAACAACGGCTCTGAGAAGCGTGAATTGCCTCATGCATCTCAGTAGAGTGCTCGCTCAAAAGCCGGTAATTTGTGTGAATGTTTACACTCAATACTTTTACTGCTGATCAAAGCAATGGAGAGGATGACCACAGTATAAAGAGTGGGATCTAATTTTGGCATCATGGGTGTACTACACCTATATACTTCAGTTCTAGGCACCATAAGGATTAAAATACGGCAAGCAGTCAACTAGTGGCCAGTTGGATTCATCTCTTAAATCCCTTTCAATTTAGCCACTGCATTTTCTCTCAACTTGACCACTCACTAAGCTCACCTAAGGTGAAATAGGTATTATCAGTCAGGAGCATTATTTCCTACCTCCATCTCCTCTATCAGCAGTTTTACCATATGCCTCTTTCATCCCTTCTATTAGAAACTTGGTTTGAATCTGGAACAAACTTTCATTCCGTCTATACAATCATCTGTTTTGACTCAAGATCCCTGGCCAATAGGCAAGATAGCCACTGCACGTGTCATCTGCAGTGTTAAATCTCAGCTGTTTAAAATGTTTAGAAAGGTTTTGCTAAGCCAGAGTGGGCGAGAGGTGGCAGAAGTTAATTTTAGCCTATAGACATGCAAAATGGTTATTGAAAGAAAACAAAGACTGAAGTCAAAGAAACCATGTGAACTGAATTTGATTGGACTAAATTAATTTTTGATTAGTGGTTTTCCAGGGGGTTGCCACAGAATCTTTAACATGAGAGATAGTGTTCATATATTGACTATCAGAAACTTAATTTTAAGTGTGGAAAGGCTGCCACCGATGCCTTGGGACACATCTTTTCTGGGAAGCACTTGGCAACTTGATTCAGAAAGCAGGCTTCACCACCACCATATAAATCAGCATCACCACGGTAACTGCTCCCATATACTGAGACCTAACAGATATACTATCACACTGTTGGGCCTTTCTTTTCCCCACAAACCTGAAACATCATGACCAGATGAAATGAGAAGAGGGAATCAATCACCACTTCCCTAGCCACGTCCCAAGTAACTCCTGACCATAGGAGTTACTATGGTTACTATTATTCTCTTTCTAGCGTGTCAATTTTTACTACTATCTTTATTCCTCCACCTCCAGCCTTCTCTTTAATGAGTCTGACAAATCCAGCCTTGTAACACTTCTCTATGACCATTCTGCATCAAACTGAAAATGGTTCATGAGGCGGGTGAACTCTGATTTCCACAGACAAGCCAGAACAAGAATCAGAGAACGTTTTCCAGAGAAAAGGTAGGAAAGCCAGGGTCCAAGAGTGACTAATTGGATCACATGGTGCAATTCAGTTGCTGGAAGACCACAAGCAACTAGAGACAGAAGTACATCTTCCTATCCCTTTTCTATTCTTTTCTTTCACCCTTACACACCTTTGCAGGAGTCTGTCTAGTCTTAAAGAGTCAGGATCAGACTTCAACAGCAGAACTGGAAAGCTGCCATCTAAAATGGACTTTTCCTCCATCAAGACATTTGATGCAATTTGAAAGACTTTCAAAAAAGGGTTTAAAAAAATAAAAAGATATTCCAAGGTTGTACAATGCCCTTCCGTATGGTGCTTTTTGTAAAATATGTTATGTTTTGATCACTCTTCCTTGTTCTCAGTGCAAATTTCAATACATGGATACAAGTGCAGAGAAAATTTTCCTGAGCATTCCACCAAGTGTCACTGGGAAGCAGGGGAAATTCTTTTTAAAATTAATCAACCCTGAGACCGATGGTTGTTGTGGAAGGTTTCTTTCCCCCTTTAACTGTCCTAAAGCACAATGCAGAAGGTAAGTGTTAGCTTCTTAAACACTCTAAGAGAGTTTAGCCTGACTACACACGAAGCTCATTTTATTTTTAGTGACTGAGCAAACAGCTAAAACTTTATCATGTTTCCCATTGCACTCTTGGATAGAATCTTTAGCAGCCAGGATACAAGGTTGTCTCTCCCCTGATACAAGATCAAACATTAAGTAGGAATCCTTTCCCACCCACTATAAGGATGCTTTTGTAGGTACTACGAAGTAATTTCTCATGTTTTGCCACACACCTTGCATTAACACTGATGCTTTTAATTAGTCTTTAAAATGTACCTTTCTTCACCTGTGGTAGACCTGTGAGTTTAAATCTGTTTATATGAGTGCTTCAATCATTTCTTTAAATTGCATATTCTGTGCTATACTTCAGACCCTGTTAGCATAAAAGAAGGCTACAGCTTTCTAATCAAGTTCAAGTCTTTGCCTTTAAATCACTTATAGCATAACAGATTGATTTTTTTTTTTGAGGGGGGCGGGGAGAGATGGGGTTCAAGGACAAAGACTGCTCCTGAATATTAAAGAGTTGCTAGAAGATCTGGAACAAGGATTTAAGTAATCATGGCTACATTTCAATGACAATGATATCAAAAGTATCTCAACTGCAGGATTAAACTCTACGTTCCGATCTTTTATTTCAAGAGAAATATAGATTTTCTGTCCTTTTGGAGGTGAGCATGAATCCTGCATTGCTAATTCTTGACCATGTTTACGTTTTTATTTAAAGGAATTATCTGTTATAATTACTTAATTCCATTCAATCGCTTGTATCCTACCATTTCCTTCAATTTTAATCTATGACAGCCCTAGCTGAGCTCCCTCTGTGGACAGTCACCAGGCTACTGAATTGGACCCAGACTTTAGATCCCACTTATTTTAACGCCTATTGGTTCAGAGCAGCATCCAGACACTGTCTCTTAGTCTGGTCTCTCTGGCACATGGATGCCGTTTTACATCCCCTTCTAGGTAATGTGGGAGCCTGCAGTCCAGCCATTCTAGGCCCCTAGACCAGTGCTGATTCCCCCCAAATCTCCCAAATAGCTTAAGCGTGCCCTTCCCAGAATTCCACCCTCATTGGTACTTTGATTTACAATGTAACTCTTAGGGTATGTGTAAGCTACAGCCAGCCACCACAGCAGCACAGCTAGGGCATTGCAACTGTCCAACTGTAGCATCATAGCTTAGCCTTAGAAGGTTCTAGAGCGATGGAAGGAGTTTTTCCATTGATGCAGTAATCTGCCTCTCTGAGACACATTAGCTAGGTCGATGGAAAATGCTTCCATCGACCTAGCTATATCTATACCAGGGATTACATCAACCTAACTACATAAACTCAGGGTGCAAAATTTTTCACAGCCCTGAAAAGTGTAGCTAGGTAGATCTAATTTTTAAGTGTAGACCAGGCCTAAGGATTTTGTGACAGATGAAACAAGGGAACACACAGACTGTATGTGTCTGGTTTAGAAGATCCTTTACTCTACCCATAGACAAAGCACAGATTTACAGATCCAGGCAAAAATAACAAGTGCCTCAAGCAAAACCCTTCCCTCAGGTATCCTCACCACTCAGAGCCTTTGGGATTTTGGTTAATATATTTTTGGGGTCCCAGGACCCTCCTGCATCACACTCCTCCTGCTCAGACTTCCTGTTCCTGGCAATAGACGGCTGGTGAGAAAGCCCCCAGTTTTAAATAGAATGCCTCTTAAATAGAATTGGGGCATTGATGATGTCCTCGGGTGGATCCATCTGAATAAAAAACCATTAAAGTTGACTACTCTTGATGGTTCTCCTATTGTTAGTCCCTCTGCTAGGCGTAAGGATTTCTCCTACCAGCACCTGGATGTCCCAGCTCAAGATGAAGGGGACAGTGCGAAAGCGAAAGGCACAGTACAGTATGAAGTCAAAATGGCTTTCACAAAACAGAATGAATTTGCAGACTGATATAGACATATACTAAACTGTCACATGGAGTCAACAAGATTCAATGGCAAAAATTTTCATTAATGCAGAGTTAAAGGTTGCTTGGTGGTACGTCACCCCCTGGCAGAATGCTGAGTTGAGCAAAACACAAACTTTTGAAAATCAGAAAAAATGTACAATGAAGGTTGCCCATGAAATCTTAACTCTGCCCTTTTTCATCAATGCCCCGGTATGCCCTGTTCACACACACACACACACACCTTACCTCTGCTAATCTCACAGTTGCTGAAATGTACAAGCTTTTCACCTCCTTTCACTCTGACCCATAGGATTCCATCTAACACTATTAAAAGATAAGAGGGAGGGGGGAAAAAAAAAAAAAGGCTGCCCTGCCACCCCATCCTCTTCAAACAATGCTTCAATATGCTCACACTCTCACTGACCTCTGGCACTATAGATTCAGGAGGTTCCAGATCCTGGTGTACACTCTCACACTTAAACTCCCCAGAAATAACTCCACACATACAATTTAAGAACCACTTCCCAGCCTTTTACAGCTCCCTTACACTTACTTACAGGATACCATCTCAACCTACACTTCCACTTAATTATTAAAGTATTAGAACCCTCTCATATTCCACCTCACTGCGGAAAATATCATTTGCAATAAAAGCTCTATGCCTTGCTACTGACTTAACCTATACAATTCTGCACAGAATGATGCATATGGCATCCTGAAGGTACACATGTACTTCTTCCCTTTCCTCACGAGTGTGGAAAACAGATCTCGTCATATCATAATCACAACTGTATCACACACCTCAAAATAATCCACAGATCTCTTTCTCACACAGCTGCATCTACCACACTCACTTTACCTGGAGTGCATGCAGATACTAAATGGTTAGACTGCTCACTACTGACAATGCCCTTTGTAATAAAACCCATGTGCCCTGCTATTATATAACATACACACTGAAATGGCGCATATTGTCTCCTGAAAGTATACATGCAGCTATACCCTTTACTTACACACAGTGGAGGGTACAAAACATACCTCCTATCATAATCACAGCTGTCACACACCTCAAAGTAATCCACATATTCCTCGTATCACACACACTGTTATGAAGCAAGCCCTGCTACTGCCTCCACCATTTAGAGTAGGTACACCTAACATACTGACTGCATCTGCAGTGTATGCAAATAATTCCCGTTGGCTATTGCCAGCTCCAGGCGAACAGAGGAAAAGTGACATAGGCAACCTTCCCCCTTCCTTTAATAGTGTTAGATGGAATCCTGTGAGTGAGACCAAATGGATTGTAAAAGAAGGTGAAGAGCTTGTGCATTTCACCAAGCGTGGGGCTGGCAGAGTAAAAGTGTGTATGCTGGAGCGCGACTGAAAATGGGCAGAGTTAAGGTTGCATAGGCAACCTTAACTATGCATTTCCTGGTTTTCAGAAGTTTGCAATTTGCTCAACTAAGTGTTCTGCAAGGGGATGATATCCCACCAGGCAACTCTAACTCTGTGTTAATGTAGTATTTTGCCACTGAATTTCCTACTTGGTTTTAAACTGAAAAAGATATGTTGTTGGTAGGAGTTAGCAATCATTTTTTGCAGTTGTGGATATCACATCCTGCAATTTGCATACTGAACCAGACACCCCGCTCCCTCCTTATTAGTTGGGCCTCCCCAGCCGTGCTATGGCACACCTCCCCAGCCATCCCCCTGACCCATTCCCCAACTGTTCCCTCTCTCCAATCTCATCCCTTCCCCACTATTGTACCCAGGCACCCCCCATTGCAAGGAGGGAACTCATCTCCCTGAAGTCCTCACTTACTGGTATACAAACGTATCTATTGCCACTGCTTCCTTCCTCCTATAATCCAACTCACATGCAGTGCCTGGAGTGAAAGACAATTATATTGCAGTGGAATGGTGTTTCTGGTCGTGTTTCAGAATGGTTGGAGAGTGGGGTTTGTGGCAGAGCCAGCAAGAGAAATCAGACAGCGTTTCTGTTCCAAACAATTGACAGTTTTATGTTTGAGAGAAAGATCCTCTGACCCTGGTCCAATAGATATATCCCATCTACAAGAACGGGGAATATCAAAGCTTGTAATGTGTCTATGCCATACAGTACACATTTTCCAGTCAGCCATGAACCCTCCAATTTCCTGATTAATGTTTTTCCAACACTTATTAATAGATTTCATACTGTCACTGTAGCAATTAGTCAGATGCTTAGCCAAATCAGAGAAAATGATTGCAGCTCTTGGACACAAATCTCTGACGCCGTCCAAATTTACTCTCAAACATTGCATGAGGTGCATAGTAGGAATAAGGCCTAGATCATCTCCACCCGAGTGAATCACTACAATGTCCGGTAGATCACAACCTCGTAAGTCCTCAGTTAAGTGCTGCAGAGTGGGCAAAATATGACCCCAACACAGGCCACTCACTCCATCCAAATCAACCTGTAGTCGGCGATCCCCATGTCATGGTGCACTCCTTTTTGTCCCACAAACTTCTGCAATTTTGTGATCCAGGAATCACCCAGAACCCACATGTTGGCAACCCCGTGTGTTCCCTCAGCAGTCAAGGAACCTGCGCTGTCAATTCCAACCCTCTGCATTGTGTCTCTTTGGAGACACCACATTAACCTGCCCCAAGATCAGGAAGTAGCCACCTGCCCCCATGCAGGGGCTAGTAAAATACAGACTTTTCCTCAAACAACCAATCCAGTGCTTGCCTACCATCCATCCTCTTTTTCCAACCCCTCTCCATCCCTGTGCCCTCCTCCTCCTCTGCCATAGCCCTCCATCTCCTCTCTACCTGATGTAACAAAAATGTTGGTTAGACCAGAGCTGACTATTCTGCTGTGATTACAGAAAGCCTCCCCATAAAATACAAACACTTATAGCAGAAACAACCTCTAGCAAGCAACATGAGTTCCTAAATCTTTATTGCACAGACATACAAAGGTTTGGACTAGAGACATCAGCGGCAGGGCGTTCAGATGGGACAATGGCATCAGCACATTCTCTTGAACTACCCAAGCAGGCATAAAGCAGCTGCACAGAAACCCTCTCACTGTTTTCCTCTTTACTGGCGCATGCACTCGGTAATCCTTCCTGATACACATTGCGCTAGCAAAGACGTCACCATGTTCTAAAATACCATTCCACTACTAATGCAGTAGTCATCCCTACTCTTCGTTATGGGTGGGAGACATGGGTGACATACAGAAGCCATCTTAAGCTTCTGGAGTGGCCTTAGGAACATTCTCCATGTCAGATGGCAAGACCGTCGCACCAATGCCAGCATTCTCTCTGTAGCTATCACCACCAGTGTGGAGGCAAAGATTATGAAACATCAACTTCGCTGGGCTGATCGTGGTGTGCGAACAGCTGATGCTCGCCTTCCGAAGCTAGTCCTCTTTTCTCAACATAGTCATGGTAAGAGGACCCATGGGGGACAAAGGAAATGCTACAAGGATACCCCGAAAGTATATCTTAAGAAGGGAGACATTGCCCCACAAATTGGGAAGAGCCGGCTGGCAAGAGAATGCAATGGCGTCGCATCATCCATCAAGTCTCAGCCCGTTTTGAAGAGAATCCCCTTGCTCAAGACAGAGAAGGAAGGAAAGGATACAGCATCCTGGACAGCAGTTGTGCTCTCTCCAAGCAACCATTTGTCACATACGTGGAAAAACCTGTAGGGCATGGATTAGATTCCTCAGCCACCTGAAGTCCAATCAGTGACTTTTCCCCCTGGCAGACATCATTCGCGTATCAAGGGATAGCCAACGAAATACCATTCACAATTTGGGTCTCACAAAAACGTAGTGGGTGCCCTGCACTACCTTGGATAAAAAGTGACCAGCTGAGACCATTCTGACCCACAGTAATACCGATGTCCAGTACTGTTTTTAAAAAAAGAAGACACTTAGGAATTTTGAAAATTTGCTGGGGGGGGGGGGAGGTGATTATATCTCAGAGCCTTGGCTCAAATTACCCCAAATGTGGGTCACAAACCCCACTCTGCATTCCCATGGGGCATAGCAAATTTCAAGAAAATCCATGCAAGCATGTGGACTTTAGAGCACATAGAAGTGCTGTCCTTCAAACAAGAAGGATAGAGGGACGATGGAGGGAAAGGGCTCCTTCTGCATATCCATCTGCAGCACAGGAGGCTGGGAAAGATGTGAAGTGGCCCATTCACTGCAATGTGATGCTCTCAGCTGTTTGAAAGCACCCCTGGAGATGAATACAGTCTGAAATCCCAGGTGAACTGCTCTATTCATCTCAATGGGTGTTTCTCCCCCACAGTGCTTTAGAACCTATGATATACATGAAGTATGGCCATTCTCAGCTCCCCGCCAAAGGGACAGGACATCCCCAGATCCTAGCTCAAAGCTAGGGGCCAGGGAAGGGGCCGCACCACTGTAATAAATTCTTAGACAGATGTTTGGCGATTAGTAAACACTATCACTATACTACTGACCAGCAGCTTCCATATTTCCTACAGTTACAATGAGAAAAACACCTCATGCATTCAAAAGCAAAGACTAAGACAACATATACACCAGAAGCAGTACAGCGGCACAGCTGCACCACTGTAGCGCTTCTGGCAAAGACATTTTAAGCCAACGGGAGAAAACTCTCCTGTTAGCTTGAGCTTAATTATTCCACCTCCCACAAGCGGCGGTAGCGATATCGGTGGGAGAAGCTCTCCCACCAGCATAGCACTGTCCACATCAGAGCTTAAGTCGGTGTAACTTACCTTACTCAGGGGTGTGGATTATTTACATCTCTAAGCGACATAAATTATATTGAAGTAAGTACTGGTGTAGACATAGCCTAAAACTAAGATGTTAGCCATCTTTATACATCAGATGCTCTTCCCACCCTGCAGAAATCAACCAAATCCCCTAGCAGTTCACATCTCCACCCATTCTCCTCTTCAACATTCAATGACAGTTGAATGCACCCACTAGCTACTCCCCGTCTCCCCAGTCACCAATTATGCCACCCATTCTACATCCTCCCTAGGTTTGCAGGCTGTTTTGTATCATTCTTTCCTAATAAGACTAAAAAGAACTTTAATGTTTCCACCACCTCCCTTTTAACATTAAAATAAAGTTCTTGACAGATTGAAATAACAGCCTAAAGTTTCCAGTACATAAAAACCCTTTCACATATATTTCATTTTTTTGAAATTATAATTCTTTATGGGAAAAAATTCTCATGCTTCTCAAAACCCTGATCCATACAAATAGGGAGGGAATAAGGAATTTCAAACAGAGACCTCCTTGGCTTTGTTTGTAAGTGTTAAACTTTTCTTCTGTGTATGTATTTAATAAATGTTAGAGTTTCTTGTTGGGACTGGATGATTTACAACAGACACACGGTATGGAAACTCCAGACCAAAATTAACGTAAACGTTGTGGCAGTAAAGACCCAAATAAGAGAACATAAAAGCCAAAACATCCTAAAATCCCTATCTGATTCGCTACACATTCTCCTACAGTAACAAGTCTGCAGTATATGCCCCAGATCAGGGAGCAGTTTGAATAGTGAATATGTGTAACACAGGAGTTTAAGTAGCTCTACAAAAAAATTTAACTCCCCCCCCCCCCCCCCCCAAAACAAACAAACAAACAAACAAACAAAACCATTAGCAGGAAACCAAGAAACTCCATAACTTGAAAGATGAGCTAGCTCCTCAAAGAGACGTCCCAGCCAGCCAGAGCCCATCAGAGAAGCAATGAAAGGTGCCAGTCAGATGAACCGCATCTCTAATAGAATCTGAGTGGCAGAAACCATGACAGAGGATTCCAATCCAAGAATCCAATCCAATTCCAATCCAAGACCCCACAGAAGACAGTAATTAGGAAAAGAGAAGAGAGCCCATTACTAATCAAGTGTTCGAGGCAGTCAGTCTGGTTACTGAGGAGAGTATTAAAAGCACTCTTTGGATGCCCAAGAGTTAGACATCTGACATTCCTAGATTGGTAAGAATCTGAAGACCTATAAGGACTTATGCTTTTAAAAAAGAAGTGGGAGGGAGGAGGGGAAACCTCTCTTCATCATATATTGTAAACCAGGGGTGGTCAGTAGGCGGACCATGGGCCAAATCCAGACCACCAGCTAAATCCAGACTGCCAAATGCTTTTGAACGGACCCTGAAATCTTTTTATTTAATTATCATTATTGTTATTTTTATTATTATTTTCTTCTCTACAGTCTGGACCTTGACAAAAAAAAAAATAAAAAAAATTGTCTACCCTGCTCTAAATTGTTTAGTCCTGACAGAGCAATGAATACTGCCTCTATTCTAGTTTCCACAGTGGGCTAATTACATGAACTCTCCCCTAGCTGATGCAGAACAGAATAAAACTTCCATCAAACTGGCATGTGGTCCTGATAATTATAGCTTCAGCCTCTCATTGGATCTTCCTACAGCAGCAGACCCACCAATACTGGCATCAAGAGGACAGGAATCACCCTGAAAAGGACTGGAGCATTAGTAAGACTGGTAACAGAATACAGAAACTGACAGCTCGTTCAGAGGTCTATGACAAGTGAACTTGCTGGTCCCAGTTCAGGGCCTACCTTCTATATCAAACACAACCAGCACACCTGAGTTTGATGTATTCTATTTGAGGCAGCCCTAGATGGGTCTCACGCCTGGTATACACGACAAAGTTAGGTCAGTGTAAGTCACCTTGCATCGACTTAGTTGTGCATGTGTCGAACACTTAAATGTGTCTCACTGATGTAGGCACCCCCTTGCGGCAACGCAGTACCACCACATCACTGAGGGTAGCAACAAAATTGCTAAGATCTGAATCAGTCATGAAGGCCAAGCTTCCTACTCATTCCCTAGAGATGGTGCCTCTTGGTCACAGTCCAAACACAGCACAGATCAGATATTGTTGCTGCAGCATACGCTGCACTTGTTCTGAAGACAGGAGGACATTCTCCAGGACTGCCAAACACCTTTCACTAGCATTAAACTAACCATAAAATTTTTCTGGTTGTTATCTGTGAATGGGAGAACTTCAGGTCTTGACCACAGATCACCCCATCCCCACATTCCTTTGGCCTTTTACAGACTAGTCAGCCTGAGAAATGGCCCTGTCACGACCACCACCACCACCAGTAGTTCACCAGAGTCAAGGCCAAGGACAGCCCATTTGCAAAGGAGAAAACTGGCACAGATTTTCTGCATTTGTTACATATGCTGGATGGATAAGTGCCCCCAAGAGGAAGATCACCCCTCTCATTCAAAAGGTAGATGTTTAAAACAGAAGAAATCCACACCTGGCATTCAAGTTAAAATTCAAAGCAGACACAGAGCACAGAACAAGAGAAGGGGTGGGGAAAGACTCAGACCTTCTTCCACTCCACCTCAGACAGTTATACAGGTTCCCTTGCCACTCCTGGAAGTGCAGTACCAAGTAATCTGCTACTACAAAGTGGCATCCAAACTTCTGTCTCTCTCACACCACAAATGTAAGGAGCTGGACACACTCAGCTGAACCTGCTATATTGGACAAGTTTCTCTCCCTCCACCCAGTGAGCTGGCGTTCTGCGGTTCAGCACAGGCAGCTCCTCCTGATAAGGCTGCTCCTTCCTGGACACGGGAGATATAGCTGCCTTATCTCAGGGAAGAGAAGAGGCCACTTTCTGCTAAGTGGCAACATTCTCACCTTGAAAGCTTCTCCCTTGATTGGCACTGAACACCGAAGGTTGTGGAACTTTTAATCAGACGCCTGCATAATTACTAAATCATTATTAATGATAACGGAGAGCAGAGACCTCAGAAGAAAGGCAAAGCAAACAAAGGGGCCGATGAAGTCTCCTCTGTTGGTGGAAAAAATTGGTAATTAAAAGTCATGTGCGCAGTGAAGAGTGAAGGAGCGGTGTCACAGTCAGTGTTCAGGCCTTGCCAGTGACTCGCATGCTAAGAAGCAGGCTCCCCTCCCCAGGGAAATTATAGGGCATTACCTCACAAAGCAGCAAGTACAGAAATGAAAGAACAGCTCCTGTTCAACTGAGAGCTTTATTCCTGCAAAGAATAAGGATTTCAGACAGGAACTCCACCCCCCCACCTATTGGGGGGTCCCACAAAACCTCCCCTCCATATGTCTCCGGCCCCTCCAGAGCTCCCTCAAACCTCCCCAACCCCTTAGAGTGCCCACAATGCAAGGAATAAGAGAACAAAGCCTCAGGTCTACCCATCTCAGCCTGTATGTCAGTGATTCAACTGCTCGCCTGGAGCAATCCCTGCACCCAGGACTCTTGCTAAACAATTGGATGGTACGGCAGACATTTTATATTGATAACTTAATCATCCTATCACCCTCTCAGGATGAGCCGTCTACACCAGCTAAAGACATGCTCCTAGCACTGAGGCTGAACCTGGCCTAGGAAATACCAAATTCATGGTCTTCCAGGGAAGACAAGCAAAGCCAGCTTTATAGATCGAAGAGACCTCACAACCTGAATTAGTCATGCTTAGACCGCAGAATAAATCAGAGGAGTTTCAGGCTGGCTATAAAATCCAATCTGAGAAAGGACTGGTGAGCTGTACCTAAACCATAAAAAATATACTAGACAAATATAACCTCACTAAACACACTGGAAGAACTATTTGACAGAAAAATTCAACTCATCTGGGACCAAAGACTAGGACTTAACTGCAAACTACACTGAATTCCTCCACAGTAAATCCTGCAAATGAACTACGGGGACAGAGGCGCTTATCTAACAATAGCTGCAGAACAGAACAAAGGCAACTGCCTCTGCTGAGCAATATACAAGAAAGATACTGAACTGCTGATACCATTTCAAGCAGCAGTTAAAGACCAAAATTAGACATTTGATGAAAGCATACAAACTACACTATGCAGCATCACTCCCCGGCGTCAGCAAATCACACCCAAACCCACAATACAGACGATGGTATTAAAAAACAAGTAATGCTAGAGACTCTAGACCCAACCTTTAAATACACAACATCCTGGTAAGAAACAAACACGGAAGTTGAATTTCTAAACAGGATCTTCATTCTGGCAGCTCACGATACCAGAGTGATACACACAAAACACAGGCAGACACTCAAATACAGTCTCAGCTCTCACAGTGTACACACTTGGAGATGCAAGACACTAGAAACCTAGGGAGGAATCATACTGCAACCAACATGGCTGGAGTAGAGATCAAATCCAAGACATCTTCTACTCCACTGCTCAAACTACAAAGAACAAGAAAAGCCACTACAAAGCATTGTAAATGGTAAGTTTTCTCATTTAAAAGTGAAAAAAGAAGCTGAGCGTAACTGTGGCAGAAATAGCACTGCAGTATGTGGCAACCTGCCACGGAGTTAAAAAATGAGCACTACCATATTGCTGCATGCTAAAAGCAGCCCCATTACAGGCAACTATTTGCTCATATTTATGAATATTCATAAAAAAAACCAAATATTCATATTTGCTCAAACGTATTCAACTTTGACCAAACCTGAATTCAGTACATTTATGCTGGTGTACATCTGGCCCTCCCTGTCCCCTTTAGGAACTCCAGTGGTGCTCCAAGGCCGCTTCGCTACCACAGTCTTATTGCAGCATTTGGTTTTCTCCTGCTTGGCACCCAGCATCAATCCCAGTTCCCTATGTGACAGCAACATACCTGTTGAAGATATCACTAGACACTTTCTGCAAATACTGAAGTGCATCTGCAATCTGATGAATAGCCTCTTCCCTGCGCAAGTCGGGTTGGATCAGAGGGACAGAGTAAGACTGCCCTTCCAAGAAGTGCTTCTGGGTCACTGTCACCATTGTGCCTGTGGGAGAGAGAGTGAATAGGTGACTGCAGCATATGCAACTCCATTCATCACAGCCTTTATCCCAGGAACCTGATACCTTACTCTTCCACTTGACTTCAGCAGACACAAATGAGAACACCCAGAAACTGCGAAGGACAGGGCAAGCTAAGCACATCCTAGAACAGCCCCCTCTAGAAATCTGCAACAATTTCTTTCACATAACTAGCCAAAGCCACAGTGCAGTGGAGATGCTTGGATGCTGCTCAGGACAAGGACTGTATCTTTGGTCTAAGTTTTGTACAGCACTCAGCAAATCAGTGCACAAAGTAAATATGATGAAAACAAAGCATCACATTCAGAACATAAAATCATTTTATCCTCAGACTGTGGAAGAATATAACAGAAGCAGCAGCTCCCATCCCCAGACAGACCCCAGATCTGTACGTTTCAGAGACACTCAGTCCTAGGAGTGAAACTTAAAATGTTTCAGCTCACGTTTATACCACAAGAAATGTGGTCCGTTCTCCCCTTCCAAGTACCAGAGGAGTCATGTAGTTATTGCACAAACCCATCCTCTTCCCCGATTAGATTACGTATGAGCCTCCCATTCTAGGACTTGGGACTGAGACCAAAAAGGAAGTTCATACTCTGGTGATGCATCGACTCTTTCCCAGCATCTATATTGGAAAAACTCTACATATTTTACATTCCTTTCCCGCACAAAGCCTGGACATTCAGGGCAACTTTTCTGTTGCATTAAGCACAAGCAGTCGAGGAGAGTCAAAATTCTCATCAAGGATGTGTATGACTATGAGGCCAATGTCATCACAGAATCACTTTCACACCTCTACCCTAAAGTCAGTATCACGTACCAGCCTGAAGTTTCCCTAAATGCCCTCATGCCAACTGTGGTAGTGTCGCCCTGAATTGCTCCTGAAGTTTCCCAAAGCGTCTGCCTTGGTTCACAGTACAAGAAAAAGTGCCAGGAGTCAGAGGGAGGGAGTCACTAAAGAAACCAGCTTCTCTGGGGACGTTGAAAACGTAAGTCAGTATACTCATTACTATTATTGGGGAGGTAGTATGGTCTAATGGAGACAGCACTAGGGGTCAGGAGACCTGGATCTCAGTTCTGCCATCAGCCTGTTTTGTGACCTTGGCCAAATCACTTCACCTGTGCCTGTTTCCAGCTTCCTTCCTTCGTGTGTCTTGTCTATTTAGATTGTAATGAACCTGAGACAAGAATGGTCTCTTACTGTGTTTGTGTAGCACCCAGCACAAGGGGGCTCAGACTGTGGTCAGGACCATAATACAAGAATTAATTCTTTAAAATGCAAAAAGAGGCTAATGTGGGACAAAAATTAAGCTTTATTAGAAAGAAGACAATAAAAAAGCCCTTAGCCTTTGTGCTCCCTCTCCTGATACCAGGAGATGTTACAATTTTCACACAATCTTCTTCAGAGCTCTTATTCTGGGCAAAGTACACTCTCGGGACCACACACACTGCTGCTATTGGGAATGTCCCGCAATTTGCTCCTGGAGCCTATTTCAGAGGGCATGTGTTAAGTGGTGCAAGCACCATGTCAGTAGAGTCTATTTACATGGTAATTTACATGGCAAGAGCCTGAAGAGACAGAGCAATTTAGAAGAGGATGTAAAGAGATATAAATTACAATGATCTCTGCACACCTCTCAAATAATTTTTCAGCTTCACAACACCAGTTGCACCAAATTACCCTCTCCTACAGCGACTTCTTGATGTGTAAATTACATGTCAACTCTGAATTTGTTCCCTCAGATCCAAGATTTCCCACCACAACATGGTAAGGAAAAACTTTCTATACATTCTGTGAAGTCACTTTCCACATTCCTGTACGCAAATCTGACTGTGGGGAAAGTGTTACTAAAAGAAGTGGGGAACATAGGTGTCTCCCCTGAGTCGATGGCTGGTTAATTTGCTAACAAAACCCAGATTAAGTCCAGCCATCAAAACTGCAGACCGCTCTACAAGAGCAAGACTTCACGCATCACTGGCAGAGCTATTAGCCAAGTTCTGAATCCAGAACCTTTACTGCTGATGACATTTGAAGCAGAAGAACACTGATTCTCAGACTTCCAACCAAACCTATTCTGCAGACGGACAGGAAATTATTTCGATTGATAAGACTAGCAATTTTGATATGGAATTATCAGAGGAGTAATAAGTCTAACCACAAGATGACATTTTTCAATTACTTTATGGACCATAACTCAGCTTGAACTCTTATGCTTCCACAATTGTTCTACTTTGTCAGCCAAACAGTAAAGTGACAGACTGACACCCAGAGATATAAAAGGACCAAGCCACCTTATCTTTGTGGGGCAAGAAGCCCAAGCAGACAGTACTAACAAGAATTAGGAAAACCTAACATCTGATTTGTTCAGAGCTGTATAAAATTAGTTGATTGTGTCAGTCCACTTCCCAACTGAAAAGTGTCAACACAAAAAAGCTAATATTACAAGTAGCATCAACTTGTTGGCACTCAGAAGCCATGGAGGCTACTGTCTAGCTCCCATCACCCCATTCCAGGAGAAGCAGATCAGCAGGACAATGTGTGAAAAGCCTGTACTGCCAATGTCCATGCTGTCCCAGTTTCGCAGCTAGACAACTTTAGTTTCCTTGGCTCTCAACACAACACCTTTCACCAGGACCTGATTAAAATATATAATTATAAAAACAAGACTTTGAGGGAAGCATTGCCAAATAGTCATAGACATGATCACTTATATGCAAGATAACAAATTAAAGCTTTACAAAGAGAAGGAGAAATGGACGAAGGACCTTGAAAGGAATGGACTTGGAATGCCAACATGAAAAGGTTTGTTAAAATGCCTTTTGGCTACTCCCTGTGACTAAAGCAAGGAGAGAGAGTAGCAAGCTCTCTGAATGATGCAGGTGGGGTCTACCACAGCTCTGGCAAGAGTGATGCTTGTTCTACACAGCTGTTTAGGTCTTTAGGAGAGGCCCAGCACTCCCTAACCTATGGCAAACCTGTGTCCTCACTCACTTCTGAGACCAGAACACAAGACAAGCAGGAGAGTTGAGCACAGCTGCAGGCACCGTCCCAGCCTACCCTCCTCCGGCACATTCAGAAAGGGAGAAGCAGAACTTTGCAGGTATTATCCTATCCCAGAGCCAAGCAGCAGAGCAAATTGAAGTGCCATTGGTTAGGAAAACCTAGAACTTCCTTACATGGCTCAACTGGTGCCTAGACCTCACAGAGCCTCCATGCCAGAGGCCAGTGGAGCCTTTCATACATGTACAATGTGAATTATTGCCAGTGTAGCGGTGGGCAGATTCTAGTGTCAACCCAGAAAACATTAGAAATAGTGCTAGCATTTCCTAGGAGTTCTCAATGCCGGGGATTATGACCGCTTTACTCTTGCACGGGTGGAGCACTTAGACACTACAGTTATATAGGTGGCCATATAAAGCCCTAAAATAGAATGTTTGCTCATGTAAAGGTTTGAATTGGTACTGGTCTGATCTGCCACATACTTGCAGCCTGAGGGAACAGAAGCAGGTCTGTTCCTTGCAGCCAAAGCAGTGCTGGTCTCAGGAGCAGCAGAGCCTAGGCGCTCTACCCAATTATTGTTCAATTCGGTCTTCTGCCATCCGCAAGCTCTCAGCCTTTGCTTTTTGGTAACCAAGTCTAAGCTGTGCTCCAAAGTTAGATATGAATCCCAAGGACCTTATTAGGTGAGGAAGAGAAGTAGATCTTTGCTACCTGATGGGACCTGACTATAAGCATCTGGTTTGGATTGGGCCAGGTATAAAAATGTGACAGTCTGAGGTTCAGGCTGGGGAGTCTCTCATCACCTTTTCCTGCCTGGGGGGTCATTGTGATGGCAGCTGTGTACCCCTCCCCTGCCAGCGACCGCCACCTCACTATGCGGCGCACACTGTGGAGCGAGTACGGTGCCGAGTCGCAGTGCCTCTCACTCTGCTGCACTCACCGCACAGCACAGCACAGCACAGCAAGGCAATGGCAGCAGCAGCTGGCAGGAGTGGGCCATGCAGCTGCTGAGGCACCGACCCCACAGGCAAGAGGAGACTAGGGATGAACTGCGGGCATTGAGAGTAGGAAGCTCCCGCCAGGACATGGCCTGAGGACGAGGCAGTGGTACTGAGACAGGGTTAGGGGAGCAGGCCAGGGACAGGGGAACCAGCCATCCTGTGGGAGCATGGTGCAGGGCCAGGATGGGGAGCAGGCCATGAGAGAGGCAGCAGAGCCAGGGGTAAGTAACTCCAGTGGCCACATGGAGGAAACAAAGTAAATGGAGTCCAGGCCAGCATTTAGACCCTTGCAACCCAATCCAAACCAGACTACATGAGTTTGGTCAGGTGTGAAAACAATCTGACGGACTCAGGTCAGGTTCGGATTGGCTGTGGTGTAGTTAGTTCATGATGGGCTTTAAATTTAGGCCTGAGCAGACCTCTAAAGAAATGAGTTCTTTCCTGGCATACTACATATTTGTTACTGAAGTTACTCCAATCTGAAGTTTTGACCAAAACATCTGAACTCATGAATATTCAAGGCGGCATTTTTGCCTTGAATCCTCTGCATGAGACAAGGTGGGTGAAGTAATATCTTTCATTGGTCCAACATCTGTTGGTGAGAGAGAGAAGCTTTTGAGCTACCCAGAGCTCTTCTTCAGGTCCTATGGCTACACCCCCACTGCATACAGCTTGTCAATGCCATTTGCACTCCATCTGGTCTCCCTTTTCAGCTCCAGGCTCCATGCCAGCAGGACTGGGGGGAACAATAACTGCTGGCGAAGCACAAATTGTCTTCTGGTCAGGAGAGGGGAATGGCTGCCACCCAAGAGGCCTAGACCGGCGCAGGAAACATTAAGCAGCCCAGAATTTTTAGCCATTTGGAGCCAGCAGTAGTTACACGGCCCACTCCCAGCAGCCAAGTGAGTCTATCAAGCCCCTACGGAACAACATTCATGGGCGTTTTGACATTGGCAAATTAATGTGTATTCCTTAAAAGGTAGCAACTGCTTCCGAAATTGCTGTTATACTAAACTCTTTTTACTCTATGGTGGATTATTGTTCCTGTCATGTGTTGGTGTCAGTTGGAAGGGCTGAAATTTGATTCCAAAGCCAGATAACTAACCTTGGTGGGAGTGCAGGATGGATTCCCATGACCCACAGGTGATAGACAAGAGGTTTGCCCTGCTCTCTTTACTAAGCCAACTTTTCCTCTGTTTGTGTAAAGTTTCATTTGGATCGTAGAAGGGAGGGGAAAGCACTCCAGTAAGTCAGAGGATGAAAATAGTCTATTTATACCTTTGTTAATTAACCATGTTCTACAATGTTATTAAGCAGCAATCAGAGATGCAGATGTTACTGATTTGATTGGGAAGAGGTGCACTGTGCTGAATATTAAGGAACTCTGCCCCTATAAATAGGTTTAATCACCATCTGAAGGCTGGAAGGAAGTGATGAAAAGAGCATTAATAAGATTGTAATTAGGCCCTGCAGCAGGCTGCATTCCACCATAGCTCTCATGGTACCCAAGACTTCTCGAATAGCAGCTCATGAGCCCATAATCCAAGAGAGACAGATTTGATTTAGGTCTCAAGATCGCAGGTTGCCTACTTCAGGCACAAAAACCCACACAGCGTCTTCTCCATCTTTGGAGGGACTCTCTGGCCAGAGAGACGCTGCAAGGAGACAGAGCCCTATGAAAAGGAAAGCGGGTGAAATTAGCTTCTCAGCTCCTCTGTCAGACCCTGCAGCAGGCAAGTTTTCTGCCAGGGACTAACTCCAACTCTACCCACTTTGCCCACTCTCACAGGGAGCTAATTAAACAGGGCTGCCAGAGCTCCCCAGCCACACAGACCCTGGCAAATAAGGCAGACAGCTGAAGAGCTTTAGAGGATGTTGTTATATGCTTCTGCGTGGGTAGGGGAAATACCAGCCCAACTACATGCCACAGAAGGAACCTAGCCACAAGTGCAGGATCTACATCACCCCATTTCTCTGAAAATATAGCATCTCTGAAACAAGACAGCCGATCACTTCTTCCAACCCACAGGGCAATCATTTTCTGCTATAGTCCTCAGCTCTCGTCTTCTGCTTAATGATCTTGCCCTTCCCCATCACCAGCACAGTTCCCTCCACCCAAATCCTACCAGTATCCCATTTCCTCAGTCCCACCAGATCTTCCCTGCATTTTCCCCAATACAAAAATTCAAGCATACCACAGTACTTTTCCCCGCCTGCAAACCCCTGTATTGCCAGGGCTCAATAGATGATATTTAACAGAGTCAGCTATTCAGTCTAGTCATGCCAAATCCATTAGACCCAACAGGCGAGCTTTGTATATGCAGCAGCAAAGGGGAGGCTCGTGCTTCCTGTAGACAGTATGGCAGCAGCTCAGTTATCCCGGAGATAACGCACATAGCACTAGTAAGGGGGAACTTTTTCAATACTTCCAATGTTAGTTAGCAGGAATATGGTGGCTTGCATAGAAGGCACTGTCCTATTCTGTCCGCAGCTTTTTGCTGCCCTGGAAATCAATAACCTAGAAAATAAACTGCAGGTTGGACTGCTTTTTGGCAGAGGTTAATCTCGGAGAGGTGTCAGAGTGGTGGTTATTAACAGAAGAAATTGCTTTCAAGTGGTAAAAACTATTCCCTTCAAACTCTCACAGCATGGCCACAGGATACAGCATATCATTCTGCCTCCGAGCAGCTTTCCTCAGACACAATTCTACTCCTCTTCTCCTGCCCGCTATCTTTAATCTTCTGAAAGTGCCTGCCTTGCTCTTTCAGGTTTATCTTAGTACAATTTCTCCCAGCTGTGTTCTTCACCGCCTCCCCTACAACTGAGGGCTAGTCTACACTTAAAATGTACAGCAGCACATTTACTGCCGCTGTAAGAGTGCTTGTGTAGCCATGTTATGTCAGCAGGAGAGCGTCTCCTGCCAACACAGCGCTGTCCACACAAGCGCTTATGCCGGCAAAATTTATGTCATTCAGGGGTGTGCTTTTTTCACACCCCTCAGTGCCAACATTTGCCAGCATAAGCACTAGTGTAGACAAGGCCTCAGATAGAGTGAGCACTGTCTGCAGTTACCCAATATTACCACAGTCCAGCAAGCAGACTGCAGAGTAGTTCCCTAGAGATAATCTGCTTGCCATAGATTTCTGGGAGCCAAGAAGTCAGAGCAGCAATTTTTATCTGAAGGAATGAAGATTAACTCAGTAGAATGGTGTTTCAAGCTAAGGAGAAATGAAGACAAGGCTAGCAGTCCAAGCTTCTTCTGGCGGTGCATGCACAGGCATTTTTCTGCCAGGACCTCCTTAGAAACTATGAAGGCGCAGCCATGTCACGAGAACAGGGCTTGGAAAAAACTCATTTACTTCCCACTAGCAAGTGGGAAGCTTTCCTGAGTGATCTTGAGCTCCTTCATTATCAATTCAGTGCAATTTAAGGTTGTTTATTTACTGATTACATTCCTGACCCTCATGGGTGTTTAGAGAGCACTCCAAACCTGAAGTGAATGTAACTCAATGCAGTGTTCTTCTGAGTCTCCAGACAGTTCCAGTAAATCTATTGCTGCTCATAATTTTGCCAGAGTGAAACTAAAACACTAGCTAGACCAGTGCCTCTCAACCGTACCTGACTATTGTACCCCTTTCAGGAGTCTGATTTGTCTTGTGTACCCCAAGTTTCACCTCACTTAAAAACTACTAGCTTACAAAATCAGACATAAAAATACAACAGTGTCACAGCATACAATTATTGAAAAATTGCTTATTTTCTCATTTTTACCATATAATTATAAAATAAATCAATTGGAATATAAACATTGTGCTTATATTTCAGTGTAAACAAGTTGTTATCTGTATGAAATTTTAGTCTGTACTGACTTTACTAGTGCTTTTATGTAAAACTAGGCAAATATTTAGATGAGTCGATGTACCCCCTGAAAGACCTTTGCATACCCCTGGTTGAGAACCACAGATATAGACAGTTTAATGGCTGCTTTTTTAAAATCTTATGGGCATCAATGAAAGCGACAAGAATCATGTCAATTTCATTTTGCCACTTAGGAAACTTGGCTGTTGACGTGCTTGTGCTGTTGCCTCTGGACATAGAATCATAGAAGATAAGGACTAGAAGGGACCTCAGGAGGTCATCTAGTCCAACCCCCTGCTAAAAGCAGGGCCAATTCCAATGAAATCATCCCACAACCGGTAGCTAGTAGTAGACAAAGTTAGTAGTTCCCCACCCTACTCTCTCCTCCATTTCATATTTGCCTCTGGATAGGAAGTAATTGTTTTAAAGCCCTGCATGAGAGCAACATTAGGACTCTTGTAAGTGAAGGACCATATCATACAGTGCTCCTTGAGACTCAGAAATAGGGACAGCATTCTCTGCTCAGCATCTTTCCTGATTGTACACTGACCTGTAGGCAATTTCCATTTCTGAGATTTGTTCTTAGATGATGGGGAGAAACTTTGGCACCCCTAACGTCACCAAAGCTGTGACAACCCAGAGCTGACAAACCATCCCAGGTTTGTTAGGGCAAGGGGCACAGGGCTCACTCCAGAACCAACCCTCCTATACATATAAAGGAAACTTGGTTGGAGAAAAGAAAATGGGCGGGAGGGGAGGGGAAATTTCACAGCTTGTAAAACAAAATTCTTGTTCCTTCCCCTTTCCACGTTTTGAATTTTAACCAAAATTTTGAAATTTGACCAATTTTAATTGGCTTAATATTAAGTCTCTCTCCCTCGTTATCAGGACAATGTTTGATAGAGCAAATTCATAAAGCACCAAAAGGACACTATCATTGGTATCACAGAACACAAATTTCCAACCCCAAAACATGGTGGGAAAGTCAGGACACCTATTCCTGTACTTCTGACAGAAACACTGTAGCAGCTGTTGCTAAAGTTCCAATTTAAGCCAGTCCAGTGTCCTAGAAATTGCTACTTTACACCATCATGAAAAGCTCTCCACATTAGAGCCTAGCCCCTGGACAAGCATGAGCCGGAAATAGCTCTCTAATTCACAGAGTGCTTCTCTCATGGATCACAGAAATGTAGGACTGGGACCTCAACAGGTCATCGAGTCCAGTCCCCTGCACTGAGATAGGACCAAGTATCTTCTAGACCATCCCTCACAGGTGTTTGCCCTAACTGTTCTTAAAGACAGCCAATGACGGTGATTTTAGAGCCTTCCTAGGTAATTTCTTCCAGTGCTAAACTATCTTCACAGGAATTATTTTCTTAATGTCTAACCTAAATCTCCCTTGCTGCAACTTAAGCCTATTACTACTTGTCCTGTCCTCAGTGGTTAAGGAGAACACTTTATCACCCTTCTCTTTTTAACAATCTTTTATGTACTTGAAGACTTGTGTGTCCTCCTCCCCCTGCCCTCCCTCAGTCTTCTCTTCTCCAGACAAAACTAACCCATTTTTTTCAATCTTTCCTCATAGGGCATGTTTTCTAGACCTTTAATCAATTTTGTTGCTCTCCTCTGGACTTTCTCCAATTTGTGCACATTTTTCCCCAAGTGGGGCACCCAGAACTGGACACAGTGCTCTAGTTGAGGCCTTATCAGTGCTGAGTAAAGTGAAAGAATTACTTCTTGATCTCATGTTTTACTTAAAAACATTCCTGCTAATGCAGCCCAGAATGATGTTTACTTTTTTTGCAACAGTATTACATTGTTGACTCAGATTTCCTTTGT
Source organism: Emydura macquarii macquarii (assembly GCF_026122565.2). Taxonomy (NCBI): domain Eukaryota; kingdom Metazoa; phylum Chordata; order Testudines; family Chelidae; genus Emydura; species Emydura macquarii. The sequence continues at coordinate 8,555,327 of NW_027133667.1, forward strand.
GATCCACTATAACCCCAAATCCTTTTCTGCAGTACTCCTTCCTAGGCAGTCATTTCCCATTTTGTATTTGTGCCATTGACTTTTCCTTCCCAAGTGGAGTACTTTGCATTTGTCCATACTGAATTTCATCCTATTTATTTCAGACCATTTATCCAGTTTGCCAAGATCATTTTGAATTTTTATCCTATCCTCCAAAGTGCTTGCAACCCTGCCAGTTTGGTAACATCCACAAACTTTATAAGTGTGCTCTCTATGCCATTATCCAAATCATTGATGAAGACATTGAATATAATTGAACACAGGAAAGATCCCTGCAGGACTCCACTCAGCATGCCCTTCCAGCTTGATTGCAAATAATTGATAACTACTCTAAGTACACTTTTACAACCAGTGGTGCACCCACCTTATAGTAGGTTAATCTAAGCAATATTTCCCTAGTTTCGTCATGAGAAGGCCATGTGAGACAGTATCAAAATATTTATTAAAGTCAAGATATATCACATCTATTGCTTCCCCCTCCCCATCCCCAAGGCTTGTTGCCCCAAAGACTTTTATAATAAAAGGAGCAGAAATAACTGGCAAAGAAGAAACCCTAATGTTAAAAAATGTGAGCTCCCCACTTGAATTTTAAACTATATGGAGCACCAGTCAGACCAGTGTCCTGTGGGACAGTTGCATTTGCCTCTCAAGGAGCACACCTTTTACCTGGAAGTAATGCTCTTGAGTCATTAGGGATGTAATAGTTTTATGCCATGAGGTTCCATCTTATTCTCCCCCAAGGGGATGGGGAGAATTGTTTCATCCAGTCAAATGTTAAGATGTTTCAAGTAAAAGAGCTCCTAGGATTTCCCTCTGAATACCTGCAACCTCTCCCCAAAGATCTTACAGAGAGAGTGTATAAAGGGTTGATCCCCATACTCCTCACACAATTGTCCTGCAATGTTTCTGAAGTCAGTCTCTTCTCCCATGACTTATTTTCCCCACATCATTTAAATTGATCCTTAAGTGATGACAAGACACTTGCAGCTGTAGAAAGGACTTTGTCTGTGATACTAGATTGAGGAAGAGCACAAATAAACAGGGCCCAATATGCTCAGAAACAGACTTCCTTTATTTTCTGTTCCTATACAAAAAGCTCAAATTGGTTATGCTTGGAAGCAGCAAGGCAGAGAGCAGACCACATCTGTAGTCCTGCCAAAGGCTTTGGAGCAGCAGTAGAGCAGAACAGATTTGATGTGACTAGGGAAATTGGTCGACAAATGTAAAGTAACACAAAAGAGCCAACGCAATCAATCAATGGAAATAAGAAGCCAACGGGAACAAATTAGTGCAGGCAACAGGGTTTGAAATAGGATCTACATTCCTCAGGAAACTGCCAGGCACACGAAGAGGAAGCAAGGAAGAAATAAAGAATTCTGGGATACAGCAAGAAAAAAAGCCTGAGGAAATTCCAGTGACATCACAAGATCCTGCGATCAGCCTCATGGAATGGTCTGCTGAGTGTGTGTCACTGAAGAGGAGATATTGCAGAAATAGCAGCAGATGATACAAGAAAGCAGAATAAAAAAAAATCATCCTCATGAATGCCAGGTACAAGCCTCAGAGACAGTCAACATCCAGTGTAGCCTGGATTAAAAGGGTAGGTAAAGGATTTAACAGAATGTGCAGAACAATCAAAGGATTATTGCCATTCCTGAGACATATTTATGTCCCCAATCCAGCAGAGATGGTGAGTCAGGGAGTGCACTTCAGTGACTCTTACTTCTACATGGAAGTGATGCTAACAGGTAAAAGGGTATGAGGCTAAGGCTACAGGGATTTGCAGTGAAATAATGCGAGGTCACTCCTGGGGAAACAGGGTTTGGAGGGAGAATGTTGCACCAAGGGAGAACAAGCTTCAGGGTCTCCATTCAGTGGCCAGCACTATAAACTTTTCATTTTCAATCCCTGACCCCTCCTAGCGCAGCAACAGAGAGCAAAGCCTATTCAGATAGTACCACTGACATTACAGTTACATGATTCTTTTGGTGGAATGAGTGAGAGATCTTTAAAGATGAGCATTCACCAGCCTTCTCTCTCATCTATAGACCTTACATACTTCAGTTCAAACTGTGGTCAGGTCTCATCATCTCATGTCTCAATTAGTGCAATATCCTTTTCTCTGGCCTTGACAAATGCAGTCTTGCCCCTGTGATATCCGTTCACAATGCTGCTGCAAAGGATCGAAGTGATGGGCTAGGAAATTGAACATGTCACCCCTCTTTGCATCATCCTTTCACTGGCTCCCTCCTCTCTATCATATCAAACATAAGCTACCTGTCTTCACTTTCAAAACCTCATGACCTACCACCACCCAACCCATCATTTCTCATTCCGTAGCAAAAGACCAGCTTCCACCCCAATTTGTCCATGATACCAGCCTCTGTCACCCACGTGTTAAATTATAAAACAAGCACCTTCATGCTTTTTCCCATGCTGCCCCACAGGCTTGGGAGGAGCCCTCCATAAACATCCTCAAAACTCAGTCATTTTATCCTTCTTGAAATACCTCCTTAAAACTCTGCTTTGCCATGAGACCTACAAAACACTTGACAACTAGGCTGCTGGTGGACAAAGACCATTGCCTGTCACACTGCCAAATGCTGTCTAATTGTTTCCTTGTGTTCTCCCAATTGCCCATAAACATCGGTTGTATCATCTTGTAAGCTCTTTGGGGCAGGGACTGTTTTTGTTCTGTGTTTGAGGTTCTGGACCATGCCTGGGATTCCTAGATACTATGATAATACAAATAAATAAGAAGAAAAGCACCACATTTGAGCCAGAAACACTGGCAGACTGGTGGGAAAGTGGGCTGGGTGTTTCTGTCTTGACAAAGCAGTCCCAGGAAACATAAGGGTTTAATAATGTTGCCATTTCAACTCTTCCCACTTTCAAAATGAGACAAGTTCATCAACCAAATATAATTAAACAAACACATCAAGGAACCCCAGGCATCACTCCCAAATCATGACAGCCTAACCAAAGCAGAAAGGGAAGTGGCACAATAGCACAAGACTCAAAGGGAAAAGCAGAAAATCTCCTAAGGGATACACCAAAGTAAGTTTGCTTCCAAACCTTGCCTCAGGCAGAGAAAGTGGTATCTGTTCTGTTCCCAAGTAATCTCAGTAATCTTGGAAGACTGGATGTCTCAGAAGACAGGCTCCATTATATATTTCCATTCACCTTTAAGTCATCTGTTCTGGGAGAAGACTGCAACCCATTTCCAGTGATGGCTCCTGAGTGGCCTAAGTGAAGTAAATATTATCTGTGCCTACCGTTTCTGATGTGGCCTCAATAACAATCTTTTTCACAGCATTTATTATACCTGTCAGCAGCCTCTCTCAGAATACACAGATATGTAATACCACTGCAATAGCATTACTGTTGGCTGACTCATTCTTTATTTTGAAGAACAGAAGAATTTCATTACAATGAATGCATTTATCACAATAGCATATGTTTATTTTGAAAACATTACCAATGCAGTTTTTATTTGACAAATAATTGCATCTTCCCAGTGCAAGAGAGGCATGTATTTTAGTCAATGGTTAGTAATATTACTTTAAGCATACCAATGCACAATTTAAATCCAAAATGTGTACTTTTAAAAAACAGAGCTCTCTCTTGAACACTTAGAAATGGATTCTAATGTATAGTGGAAATACAAATCTTACACAGGCTGGTGGATTTCTTTGCATTAGTTGCTGGTTCAACGGCATCAGCAACTACTTGATATTCAGATGAATACATGTTTTAAGAAGATTATTCATCACAATTTTACTGCAAATTATCAGCTGAAGTCCTGGGTAACGAACTGACTGAATCAGCTCACAAATTAACTCCTTCCTTGCCTATTGCAGCTTTTGCCTGCAGAGTGCATACCTCACTATGTACTTCAAATGGTAGCACTTCTTTCTCCATCAGTAAGGCTAACTAAAGCAGGGACTTTCCTAAGTGTACACAAATTACATCACAATGAGTACGCCCCAGCTTTCCTCATTCAGAGATTCTAGAAATTCTCCATGCACCACATACAAACTGCAGCTCAAAGTCTTATAGTACTGCACTGCTATAGTATAGTATAGTTTAACACTGCAGAGTTTGAACAATATAGTCCACAGCTCACCTGCAGAGATCAGAATAAGAGCTGGAACAAAGCCTGTTCCAGACTTGTCTTCCCTTTAAAACAGACACCATTATACATCAGTATGAATCTCATATCATGAGATCAAGCCCCTTTCCAAGACTTAAATTGGTCACAGATGTGCCAAATCTGTCATTGCTAAGAGGCATTGCATTTGTTTGCAACACATTTTAAACCTCAGAGTGGTTCTTTAATACATTTATAATGTCCTGTCAGCAGCTATTTACTTGCCTCGGACATGACTCAGAGAACTTTTTTTTAAATAGCTCTGTGACTCCAAGTGATTCAGTCCACATTAAGCCCTGCCTCCTCCCCCAAGTAAGCTTTATTTCCGTGAATGAGATGGTGGTGCCTATGATTCTGGGAAGAGGCCAAAAATCTTCTAATGCAGTGGTACCTAACACAAGCTCCATTTGAGGTACTTATTCAGATTCAGATTCTGTAGAATGCAAACTCTTTCCTTTTTAAAGTGAATTTCTAGCTTTTAGGGTTGTGAAGAGAGCCTTTCAAATGTAACCCAAGCATTAACTGATACAAAACAGAAGCAATGTTGCCTTCCTGGATCTGCAACAGCCTGAAGCAACTCAGAGAGGTAAGCATTCCCAGTAATGTCATGCTAGCTCTCAGACTTCATTAATCATATTTCCAAAAGTTACCCGATTTGTGCATGCAAATCTGCACAAAGCATGCACAAATCGGGTAAGTGCCAAATTACCAAATAATCAAAGGACCACAAAATAATCATAATAATGGCAGCCCTAAAAGTGTCTGGCATACTTGTAAATGTATACGTGCACACGCACACACACGAGCGTGCATGCTTTGCCACTGAGCAATGAGGAACAGAACAGTAATGCCTACAAGTCGGAGTTCTGTTATTACAAAATGGTCATTCTCCCCTTGATCTGTGTATAAACCCCTGGAGCTGCTGGAGATCGACTACGCACCAAGGGTAATAATCCGTGCACCTACTGCTGTAGGGCCAGCTCAGGAACCGTAATTAACTGTATGTTTAAGCCATTCCCCCAGAATGAGCACGGCCGCCCCTGACTTTAGTGCTACATGACCAGTGCCCCCTGCAGCAGGTGCCCCCCCCAGCAAGTCACATGCAGACACCCAGAGGTCCTACCCGTACGACCCGCTGAGCGGTCCTCTCTACGCCTCCCCCACCCTCCCAGCCCTGGCTCCCCACACAAGCCTCAGGGCGCATCAGGCCAGCACAGGGTGGAGCTGGTGAGACACCCAGCCCCTCCCGGCCGCCGTACCCCAGAGACCCCCGGGCGCGCGCGCGCCGCCGCAGGGTGAGCCAGACACCGAGGTCCCCACAGCCCCATCCCCGCGAGGACCATCTAACGCCCCACCCACCCCCAAACCGCTCACCTGCCGCGAGCGGGACACGCCCCCTGCTCACCCCAGCAGCAGCAACCGCTCCCCTCCGACCCTCATTCACTTCCGCCCCTACCCTGGATCACTTCCGGCCCCGCTGGAACACCACTTCCGCCCGTACCCTGCCCTCCTCCTCGCGTTAGGTAGGTCCTAGTGCCCGCCTAACCTCGGCGGCGGCAGCAGCAGGGTGACTGAGAGGCCAGCTGCTTCCCTGGCCTGCGCCGGGCGGGACAGGCTGGGGTGGGGGGCAGCGGGACGTGGGGCAGCAGCCAGAGCTGACATGGGGAGAGGGGTCCGGGGGGGCGATTGTCCTGGAGCCGGGCTCCAATAAACGCTAATGCGAATAAAGGGGCTTGGGAACAGCAAACGATGTACCCGGGCCCCAGATGTCTCTGCAGAGACCTGGCAGCAGCGGTGCGGGGAGGAGCGGGGCAGAGGGGGCCCAGGGCTCATGCACGGCCGCCCTGCCCCTTCCCCCCACCCGTGCGAGCAGGGGCAGCAGCAGCAGCACACGGTGTCAGTGCCCTGGTTCCATGCTCCCCAGCCACCACCTGTCCCAGCTAGAACACGCTTCTTCCACAGCTTGGGGGGTGCTGCCGCTGCGTGTCTCCACACAGGGGTTCTCAGCCGCCACCGGAGCGTGACCCCATCTCACAACAAAGTACTTCGGGGCCTCCGTCTCTGATCTAGCCCTAAAGAAAGGGAAGCTGGTCACATTCCCCCTGGACCTAGTCCTGACCCTTAGGCTGAGAATTCATGACTTAAAAGAAGGTCCCCAAAAAAACATTCCACTGTCTACTCAGCCTCTGTTTCCAGCTGCCTTTCTGCTTCTGTTTTTCTCAGGTTTGGGGAATGGGGAACATTTGATTCTCTCCAGTGCTTATTTGAAGAGCTGGGCAATTAAATACTGTGGGGTTTTTGTTTTTTTTAAATGGTGACTATTTGCTGAAATTGTTTTAATGAATTTTCCTTAGTTCTGCTTATGCCCCTCTTGTGTTCTCTTTCTGCAAACACCCAGGCAATCAACTTTACCAGCACAAATATTAATCAAACCCAAAATTTAATTGTGCATGTACAAGTCATCAGGCCAAAGATATATGCATACTCATATACTTCATGCTCAAGTATCAGAAACAATTAATGGGGTCTTATCTGATCAGTTACAACTTAACATGAGGTGAATAGCAAATAGGAAGTAATGAATGCTCACAGAACTATTTGTAATTGATACATAGAGTTAAAAAACAGAGCTAAAAATGTAGGCAAATAATTCAAACTGAATACATTTGAGGAAATCAGGATCTGCTCATGCATATTCATATTCAACAAGCAGGGGAAAATGCTAAATTCATTACATAAATTACCAGTTGCAAATTATTCACTTGGCTCTACTCATTTGTTGGGGGATCCAGCGTTATGAACACTTGTTGCAGATTGAGGCAGAGGGTGATATCAAACTGGTTGGAATTCTAAAGCAAATTAGCAGCGACATGAGGTTTTGGGAGTTCACAAGGAGAGTAAAGCACACTGCTGACCCTTGTGAAGTCTTTTAATGAGAGGACCAGATCATCAAGTTGTTTAGCATTTAAAGTGTACCATTAAGACAAGGAGGTAGAAATAAGGTGAAAATCTCTGTAAGAAGAGGAAGTTATGAGGAATATAAAGCCCGCCACCAATACAACACTAAGAATGAAAGCAATAAGACCTAGCTGAGTCTGAGTAAGGAGCCTGTGTGGGTGTCAGGACCTGTCAAACAGAATATGGGAAAGGATGTAGAAGCAGCAATCCAATCTATTCTGATCCATTTTATTTATATACTGCCTGATGGAAAGCCCTTCAAGTGCTTTGCAATTACTCAGATAAAAATCCAATTCAATACACTCAAAAAATTCAAATTAAATGCGAGAGGAGGTGGGTGCAGGGCTGGGGCAGCCCCACTGAGAATGACAGAAGAAAGGCAGTCAGAGTTACTGCAGGCAGACGGCAGACAGAAATAACAGAACTAGGCAGATAAAAAGAAGACTCTCAGAGCCCCAGTAAGGCACTGGGCGGAAAGGGAGAAAAATTAGACAGCAGGAGAGCAACAAGAATGGACTGGGCCCCAGCTAAGAACTGGTAGCAGGATGGCAGTGAAACTGGCCAGAGTCCCAGTAAGAAAGTGGTTGCACGTGAGAAGTAATATACTGAACTCCAGTAAGGCCTTGTCATATACCAAACACATAGACCAAAAAACCTTTCCCCTGTCGATAAGGCCTAAGGAAATGGAAGATGTGATTGGACTAAAGAATTAAAAAATAATAATCTTGAGGCAAATTAGAAAAGCAGCTGATTTACTGTGTGTTTAATTAAACTACCTAAGCAAGCTGGCAGGGCTAGCCTCTGGCTTACTTCTCGTCTCCACCCACACAGATATTGAGTGACAATAATACACTCAGCCAGTGACACAGAATAAAAATCTATCCAGAACAATTTTCATTGGCTGATTAGTGCTCCTGAGGACAGGACCCTCTTACACAGCATGTATGGCGAGCTGATTGATGCCCATGAGTGGGTTATTCTCCTTCCCAATGCTCTTCATTGGCAAGTTTCAGTAAACAAAACCAAATCAGACAGTAGAGCTTTTCTTCCCCTGCTTTAGAGAATACCGCCCACTGTTGTACAAGTCAGGGAAGATGTAGGGAGTCCCGCCTCCCTATGCAATCAACAAAACATGATCTCTCTACAGGGTACAAGGAGATGGGCCCAGCGAATGTGCCAAACCATTCATCTTTAAAGGGGCACTGTCTGCAGGTCATAAGGGTTTATCTAGGCTGGTCTGTCACTCAGCTACTGAACATGTTGACATCAGCAGCACACATTAGCAGGCAACAGCAGAAAAAGGCTGGCACACTCCTTGATCAGGGGAGCTTAGATAGCACATAACAGTGCATTGCAACTTTCCACTTTCAGCCATTGTGCCCTGCAGCGAAAGGGTGGTTATAGGACCTCTCCCTCTGTCCTCATGCCATGTGAGGTTTCTTGAAGTAAGGGCAAGATTTTGGCCTTAGTCTATTTAACAGACAAAACTAGATGATTTCACTGACTCTTCCTGTTGTCCTGATGCTTTGCATACTATGCCACAAACAAACTTCACTCCGCCCAAGTGTCTGATCTGGAGCAGTTCAGGGCACTTTAAAATCTTTTCATCCATGCGATATTTGCAAAACAGTGGAGGTGTACCCACTGAAATGCTCCTCCCACGGATGTAACTGCCCTGCTATACCAACATAATAAAACCAACTCAAAGGGAGATGTAGGGCTTATGTGGGTGTAAACAGGGCAACGCACTGTCAGTGTAGACACTGCATTCCTTACATCTGCTTTTGGCTGTCATTGGAGTCATGAAATTGACAAGGAAGCTGGGCAGCTAGAGCCAAGCTGCCACCCTGCTCCCCCAGCTCCTGGTGGGGGAACTGGAAGGGAAGGAGCCCTAGGTGGCTTCCCCTGGCTCCAGGTGATCAGGGAAGGGAGAAGCCCTGGGCAGCTTCCCCCTGATCCTGGCGGGCAACGGCAGAGAGGGGTTGCTGGGCTGTTACAACTTCCATTATTTATTAATCTTAGGGGGCATTTATAAATCTTGACTAGGTTTGTTTTCTTTCCAACATTTTATCAAAAACTGATTGTAGACATCAGACAAATTAGTGCAATGGTGAAAGAATGGAGCAATAAAGGTTGCTGTCACTGCAAACTTTAACCCAAAAAGGAAACTCTTCCTGACACTTTTAATAGGGCATCAACATGGAAGTTAAGAGACCTAAGTTCTAGTCTTGGCTCTGCCAGTGACTCACTGTGACTTAGGCAAGTCATTTAGCTTCTCTGTTCTGCTGATACTTACTTACTTAATGTTGCTTGAAATCTGCAGATTAAAAGAGCTATGTTGGAGCTGCTCACAGAAATGTGAAGTTTTGATGATATTTTGTTGTTGATGTTTTGAATTGTGACCAAAACATTGAGTTAACCCTTTCCTGTCATCCAACTTTTCAACCAGCTTTACAGCAGTGACATTTTTCTTTTAAACTTTTAATTTCACAAGAAAAATGGGGGATGGAATTTTCATGACCATTGCATCCTCTATTTTCAAAGAGCTCTTTTAAATATTCATATATTAATACATGAATCATATATCTTTAGAGATTTTTCACAGTATTTTCTCAGTTTCTTATATTAGCTTACATTTTTTTAATTTACATTTTAATATTTCTAGACAAATATAAGTCACTGTCTGATTCATATTTAGAGGATCTCTGATTATCTCTAGAAGACTAATAAAAAAGAGAAACAGGAAAAGAGATGTTATTCTATACATTACAGATTACAGTTGCAAATAAGTAGAGAGTGATAAAGATTTTATAATAAAGTATACACTAAATATAATTATATACTAGTAAACCACATTTTTAGGACAGCCTGTTTCCAGAGAGAATAATGAGGAAAAAAGAAAACAAGCTATAGGTGTTAATTGCTATTTTAACCACAAGCATCATCAACTATGGCTTGATCCTGAACCATTGAAGTACATGGAATTTTTGCCAGTGACTTCAATGGGCACATTTTAGAAAAATTAAATATTAGGCAAAGAAGTTTGCACCCAAAATCGTTTTCATAGAAATCTCTTTCATGCAGAGATAATTTTAGCCTTTAGACAATTTTTCACAGTTTCAGTTACAAACCCAAATCAAATCAAATCAAAATTCCCTGTGGGTGAAGGTCACCCCTGTGCAAAGAACTTGATCCAAAACTCATTGAATTCAGTAGAAAACTCCCATTGACTTCAGTGGGCTCTGAATCAGGCCCTAAAGCTCTATTTTGAGGCTTTACGTGGGAGTTCAGTGGTGCTGGCCCTATGCACAGGGATAATTTTTACCCATTAAAAAGAACCAGAAACACTCCTGAATTTGGGGCAAGTTTGGATGTGAACCTAGATCCAAACTTTCCAGCTTTGGCCCATCTTTAGTAAACATTAAAGATTTGATTTCAGATCTGTACAGGCATTTTCTTGAATTTCCTTTTAGAAAGAAGCTAGGCTTTGCCCAGCAATACCAAGCAGTTTTGATTTGCATTCCCCTCTTGCCTGTTTTGCTACTGGGAGAAGCTGCTGAGCTGGAGTCCTAGAGTCAACTCACATCCTGCTCTTCTCTGCCTAAAAATGCCTTGGGGCTCTTTTGCCGACCTTTACAACAAGACGTGATGAGTGTGTCAGTGTGCAGAGCGTGGTACTGGTACTCAAAGGCTGAGCTTTCCAGCATCGTGGATGTGGACTAGGTACATAGATGGCTAGGACAGCTAAGTCAAAGAGAATTAGGACTCAGAAGCTGCAAGAACTGATTTATGAGGGAAGAGTCAGAAAACTAACTAGCTTAGCTAGAAAACTGCTGGGTTTTGGAGAGGAATAAGAGCCTTTTAAAAGCACTTGAAGGATATGAACACAAAGGGAGAGGAATTATTTTGGATGGGCCAAAGGGACTAACAAGGAGTTACAGAATGAAAGCACGCAAAGGAAAATGTAAGGGCTCCATCAAGAACATTTTCTACTACTGAGATTAGTGTACAGCCCGACCAATCTCCAAAGGGATGTGGTGGTAGCCCATCTCTCATCTCATTGTCTAAGTCCTGGGGTTTATTTTTGGCTCTGCCACTGATTAGCTGTGTAAACTTGGGCAAGTCATTTCACTCCTCTCTGCCTCCGTTACCCCCGCTTGTTAAATGACGGTGACAATGCCCCACAGGCTTAACTGATTTATGATTGGCACTATATAAAGTAAACTGAATTTTTGCATAACTTGTAATATTGTCACCTTTTGATTGAAGGTAAAAATTTCAAAACTGCTTATGGGACTTAGACACTTAAGTCACACTGAAGGTCAGTAGAACTTTGGTTCCTAAGTACCTAAGTCCTTTTGAAAATGGGACTTGTGTGCCTAAATCACTAAAGCACTTTTGAAAATTTTACCCTAATGCAATAAAGATGGCAGGTCAGCATGTGCTCTGAAAATGGAAAACATCAGTTCTTGTAAAAAACAGAAAAGAAAATGATGTTCTGAACACATGGCTATTTAGGTATGATCTGCAATGGAGAAAAAAAAAGGTATAGCAATTTAGAGCAAGAAAGTGAATTGCTAGATCTGAATCGTGCTGTTGGTGATATCCCACAATAGGTTTAAAACATGTGAGCTAAACAGAGGAAATCAACCCTTCTTTGTCACCACAGATCTTAACTAGATGAAATTCACCCTGTGCAGAAATTTGCCGGCACAACACCTAGGTTTCATTTGTGTCCTCAAAACAGAGCTTTTGTGGATCTGTGCTGACCGGGTGCACAGGGGTGAATTTCACCCTTGATGAGGCAGATCTTTTAAACCCCCTTTTAGAGATCCATATTGTGAATCTGAGGGGATTTAGCCCTAAGCAAGCAGTAAGGTGTAGTTAGTAGCACAAATATAAATATAAATATCTTTGGTAAGAGCAATGGAAGCAGTTAGTGAAACTGGAAAGAAGTTGTGCATGTGTAATAAGCATGCCCTTAGGCATCAAATTGTTCATCAGGCTACCATCAGATTTCCAAAACATTCAAGGGGAAATAACTGTACTTTGATCATGGCCTCCACCGCTCATTAATATATGGGTACAACTCTTCCCATGTGAGTCATTGTTTGTATTGTGTAAACAGATGGTAACAGCTTCTTTCCACTTTCATTCAAATACTGAAGAGTTGCAGTAACCAGAAAGAACATTAGCACCTGGCAAAAGCTGATTTTTACTGATGTCAAGGGAGAAATGTTAATTACCTTAAAATAGTATAGTGGGCACTTGGTAGTACCTGCTAGTGGTTAAGATTGCAGAACAGTTTCTGCTCATAACTTTCTGAAACTTTCATCTTTGGGGCTGGAATCACACCTTTCAATCTGTCACATGAGAGGCACTGTATGACAAAGACCTAAAATGAGGGATAGCGAAAAATGATTCACACAGGAAATTTACAATGCTGAGGGATTTCTTCCTTTGGTGTGTGTAACTCTTTCTGTGGCTACATTTCTATGGATCCTTATTTCTGATGTACATAATTTTCAACAATAAAATTGATGAGACATCAAATTTGTGTGGAACATAGACAACTTTGTAATTAAAATAGAAATAAGTGATAGGCAGGATTAAAAATCTGGGCCCTCACCTTGCAAGGAATTGAGCATCCACAGCTCACATTGGACCTTTTGTCTATGTGTCCTATTAATAGGACAAAAAACAGTCTCTCTGTTTCTGTCTCTCTCATTTAATTTGCTAAGCATGATGATCCCTATGACATTGCTAGGATTTATATTGGCAGATTTGGCAGACACTTCGTATTTACTTAGACTGGAGGCTAGAGAGAAATCCCAAATTCAGAGTCTACCAATAAGCTATTTGTTATCTAAACAAGCATTTGTGACTAGTGGATCTGACATAGATAAGGGATGTTTATTATTATAGTTATGCTTATTGGGCATGATTTACTTTGGTCTATATTGTTTTAGACTGTTTTCATTTTCTATAGTTCATTTGTTTTATTGTTTGTATATATTTTGTCTTGGTTGGATGTGTCTTGCCTTTTTTTTTTTTTTTTTTGAGTGCTGATCTCTGTAAAAATGCAGCACACAGGACGTTTACAAAAACAAAGAGAATATTTCCAGAATCATTTCAAAATCCAATCTACCCCTCAGTAATTTGTGTATGAAATGGTGTACAAAGCAATGCAGACAGGGAGCTTTTAAATAAATCATAACTACTGGCACATACAAATGCCATGGCTGCAACAGATGCCTGGTCCAAAGCCTATTGAATGGGCACTGGATGATCAGGCCCACCTGAGGTGCATAACTGGTTACTTACGCAGTTGCATCTCTGAACAGATGATTCCCATTCTCCTGCCTCAAGCCTTGCCCAATGGGTATTGACCTTTCACTTAGGTGTGCAGTGCTTTCTTTGTTCTTCAGTGCCACGGGCTGAAAATGTTCAGCGTGTATAGGTGTGAATTTGAGTGCACAAATTCCCATGTCACATGTGCGAGATGGCCTATACCTTTGGAAAAATTTTGCCTGCAGAGTTTTCCCTATACAGGTGGTTCTGGAAAAAGATCTTAGGGTTGAAACCTGGGTCAAATCCTGCTCTCCTTACCCATGCAAGCATTCCCATTGATTTAAGTGGCATAATTTGCATGAATAAAGTGACAGGGCTTGGACAATGCTGACTAACTTTGATCTTGAGCCTGAAAGATGCTGAAGCACCTCCTGCAATGTGCCTAGTCCTCTCAGTTGCTTGGAAGCACTCAACGCTCTGCGAGATTGGGACCTACACACTCCATTTTTAGTAGGTTCATTTAAAAGAACTTTTTGCTGTATTATTTGTAATTCACTGCAGTAGTCCTCTATGATTCCTCTTTGTCTCAAATACTCTCTTGCACCTTGCCATGAAAACCATATTGTATGTTTCATTTCTTCCCTTCCTGTTTTCTTTTTGATTTAGTGGTATGCATGTCCTCTTTCAACTAAATAGTGCTGAAGGATGCTCAGAAGATTTGGACACACTCATATAGCAGCAGCTGCTATCGTGTCTTGGGTCTTTCAGCAGACTTTGTGGGGATGTTGAAGCATCAAGCTTTCTACAAAGCTGCAGACCTAGAGTACCTCAGTTATGCCAACTCTGTTGCCCGGCAGTGAAACGTGCGTGCTGAGGAAGGCTGAAGAACACCTCATTGACATTTTCGATTCTCGTGGTCTTCGTCAGATGCTCCATATGAAATGCCAGAACGAGGTCAGAAATGGAGCTAGTCATAGTTGAACAACTCAACACTTCTATCACCACTGGTTCGGTTTCGGCAGACGTCTTGGTGCGGACATGGTGTCAAGATAGAAGACCAACAAATTGCAAAGTGTTTTTACCAAGGAATGCTGCTACATGGCTGGTCATCATGTGCTCACCAACAGCTTTGGTGGCATGATAAGATTGCCAATGATGGATATAAACTAAATATACATCCAGATCACCTTAAGGACCTAGCTAATGATCAACCCAGGTAATGCTTTGTCTGTAAGGAGGGTACATCCCTTTGGGATTTGCCATGATGATACCCCATGTCACTCTGTTATGGTTGCTAAAATGGCCTCCATGCAGATTCTAAGGATTAGAATTCCTCCATTTTTTAGTTTTGGGTCTTTCTGGCTAGCTTTCTCACCATTTCGAATCCCCCCCTTTCTAAAGTTTAATGTCCCAGTGCTAGATTTGATGCAATCGGTACCTTTGGAGAAGGGAATTTAAATACCTTGTGGTCGCTATTACTCAGTGGCTCAACTATAAGTCCTGGCCCTGCAACTGGACCTTTTTAGGTGGACCCCTGACCCAAGCAAAGCCTCACTGAAGTCAATCAATCATTCTTTTTTATTCTAGCATTAGAAACTAGAGTCTACTGTAAGCTACAGCCTGCCACCATCTGATCTGGCCCTGCAGTTTAGAGTCTCGCCTTCCAAAATGGAGGATAACCTTTGGTTTCTGCAGCGACACCCCATGTCCACAATGACAGCTGCTCCACACATGGGGATCTGCACAGATAGAGATCCCTCCCTGGTGGATCCAATGGCAGGATCTGGTCCTTAGTTACTTCTTGAACCATCTCGTGTATGTGCGTTCCTCAAGAGAAAATCAAGAACCATTTTTTTGCTTCACACTGTTGTTTTTGCTTCACAATCAGTCGAATGAAACTTTCTAAACATACAAATGAAGACTGAAATATAAAGAATAATGAGCCTTTGTGCACAAGTAGCCTTGTTCACACACAAATATAGGTATTCGTATGAACGCAAACATTAATCTGAGCAACAGCCTTATCCCATTAATGTTCGCAAACAGTGAATAATGAAGAGTATGAATAGGACTGAGCACCACAGCTGTTCAAAATTAGAATGAATGTTCATAGACAGTGTGCTTGCACTGCATGGCCAGCTCTAATAATGTCTGAGCCTTGATTCCTAAATCTTGAGAGTTGCCTCTAAATAAGAGAAGAGCCATAAAAATGATTTTGAGGGCTGTAGAAAATGCCTTACAGTGAGAGACTTAAACAGCTCAATCTGCTTAGCTGATCAAAAAGACGATCAAGAGGGGATTTGATCATGGCGTTAAGTACTTTCGTGAGGAGAAAAAACCAGATACAACAGGGCTCTTTAATTGAGCCGAGGAAGGTATAACAAGGACTAGTGGCTGGAAGCTGAAGCCAGACAAATTCCAACTGGAAAGGCGGCACAATTTTTTAACAACGAGGGTGATTAACCCCTGGAACAAACTGCCAAGGTAAGTGGTCGATTCTCCATTTCTCGATATCTTCAAATCAAGACCGGGTTCCTTTCTGGCACATATGCTTTGGTCAAACACAAATTATGCTTAGTCAAACATAAGTTATTAGGTTCAATGCAGGGGTAACTGGTGAAATTTAATGACCCGTGATATACAGGAAGCCAGACTAGATAATCTAATGGCCCCTTCTGGCCTTAACCTCCATGAAAAGTCAATATCTGCTTATGCCATTTTAAAAATGGGTAAACTGAAGCAGGAAATAGGCTATGTCTACACTCCAATAGAAGGCCCCCAACACCAGAGCCTAGGTTAACTGACTTTGGGCTAAAGGGCTAAAAATAGCAGT
The DNA here is from genome assembly GCF_026122565.2 of Emydura macquarii macquarii. Taxonomy (NCBI): domain Eukaryota; kingdom Metazoa; phylum Chordata; order Testudines; family Chelidae; genus Emydura; species Emydura macquarii. The sequence continues at coordinate 8,571,598 of NW_027133667.1, forward strand.
GGAGATGTTCAGGCTCAGGTTGGAGCCTCAACTGTGAAACCCTAGGAGGGGTGAGTGTCTCAGAGCCCAGGCTCCAGCCAGAGCCTGAACATCTGCACTGCTATTTTTAGCCCTGCAGCCCAGGCTCTGAGACTTGGTGCCTGTCCTGAGGTACCAGACTGAAGGGGGAAAAAAGGGGGGGGGGGAACTCGCCTTTGTGCTCAAGGCAGAGAGGCTTAGCAGCCAGAGTCACTAAAGCTGCTCTTGTTCACAGGGTGTGAGGCCTAATGCCAGAGTCAGTAATGTTGGGCCATGCCACCCAGTGTCTACCATCTCAGGAAGTATCACCCAAAATTCCCAATATTAGACCATGGTGCCTAATTCCTTGGGCAGTCACTGCTACTCGTAGTGGATGCAGGATGGGTCAGGAGACCTGCGCTCCCCCCTCCACTGGGTCCTGACCCAGGGCCCTGTAGAACAAGTGGTCCCCGTTTCAGGTTCTGGTTCCGATTTCATTAAACGCGTTCCTTGGGCTGCTTCCTACCTGGGAGTGCAGCTCTGGTGGTCCTCTCAGGGCAGTGGCCACCTGTCTCCTTCTGTCTCTGCAGTTGCTGGGTCCTGTAGTAGATTCAGCGGGTTTGGCCTTCACTGTTTGGAGCTCATCGTTCATGTTCATGCGCATGCGCATGTGCACGTGCTCTTCTCCTCAGTCAGCCCAGCCTGAGCTGAGTTGCTTCCTTTTATACCCTGTCTCCAGCTGGAGCATGCCCAACAGGGATAAGGGGGTGTGGCCTCTAAGGCCCACGGGAAGTGATTAACCCTCTCTAAGCCAATGCAGTGTTGATACACTCCATCACAGTGCCAAAGGTTTTTTATTGCAGTGTGCACATACCCTATGTGATTTGTCCAAGGTCACAGAGCAAACCATTGACTCCCACTGACTCCAGTGGGCTTTGAATCAGATTCTAATAGGGCCATGAACCATCCCCATGTGTCCTGGTTCACATTCCCTTGCTTTAACCATTCAATAGCATACTCTGTAATCCTACCTACAGTCTTTAAAATGAAATCTGCAATAAGGTGGACTCATACTTGACAGGACTGTTTAATTGTTAATTCATACTGATATCCCAAAATCAAAAGCAAGGGGAAATGATCTTGTTTAATAAATCAAACATAAGGATCTGAGATGTGCTAAGTACACATATTTTAGTTCAGTCAGCTAAGCTGATATATAAATATTTTAAAACATCTACTCATCAGGAAAGGTACAAATTCCATATTGTATCATTAAATGAGATGTGTACTTTTCACTCTTTTTTTAATTCTTGACTCTATTTGATCTCTGCTATTGAAGCCTTGCAATATTTACAGCAAATTAAAAGGCAGCAAGGCCCCTCTTTAGAATGTACTTTTCCTTTTAATGTCACAAAATGTTACCTTGTCTCCTGCCTCTTTCACTGGAATAAAGCTGTTCTCACTTAATCAATTAATTCCACATAGCAAAAGCCACTCAGAGACATTTTCTTCAGAGGAGCTAGTCAGCCTCTTTGTTCGGAGATGACAGTTGTGCAGATTTTTGTGACAACAGCAGTAAAATCAAAAAGCAGACCATGGGTCTAATCCTTCCAATCTTATTCAGCCAAGTAGCCCCACTGAATTCAATGATAATATTCAGGTGTGCAAGGGTTGTGGGATCCCACTCTATATGAACACGATGCATGAAAATAAAAATGTATGAGGAACTAAATGTAACAATACTACATCTCAGGGCCTGCTAAAAAAAAAAAAAAAAAAAGCCTGTTGACTTCGATCAGGCCGTAAGTGAACAATTCTGAGTGAAAGAATCCTTCGTTAGATGTATACCCTTTTTCTGTTCATGTATTATGCATGAGTACATTGTGATTTTCTTGAATATCTATTTGATATTTGAATAGCTATTTGAAATTATTCATCTAATTCCTGCAAGAAATTTTTGGTCTGTAAGCTGTTTGCAAGCAATTTATTGCGAGTAGCTGTTAGAGCATCTGCTAACTTGCAATGGGGGATGAATCAGCCCCTGGATTCCCCCAAGAGTATGGATGGGAGATGGAAATGTTGCATAATGGCCCCTGCCAAACAGAGCTCGGGTGCATTTGAGGAGCCAGCCCATTGTGTCTATTTATGTAATTTGTGCTATTGTCCTTTATGCCTCCATCCCATGTATTGAATGAAGTAGGGTCCTGTGGACAATCACAATATGTGATTGTATTGTTAAATACCCCTCCATATGCAAAAGGAGGTTGAATTAAGGTTGCACAGACAACAGTAAATCTAGCATTTCCTAACTTTCAGGTTATGGACTTTGGAACCAAAATAACGTTCTTTTAATGCAGAGTTTTGGTATGTTATTTCCTAAGATGTGAGTGGTTTGGTTTGGTTTAGGAAAAAGGTAAAAATAAATCCCATTTTGTCCAACTGTAACAACTTCCCTATTATGCATCATCAGCAATGTTTGAACTGCAGCACAGAGTGCTACCACCTGAGCAATCAGAACTGGCAGCAGGAAGAAAGCTATTATCCTGTGGGGGGAAATTGGCCACTGGGCGAGGAATGGTTAAGGGGATCCTAGCCTGGCCCTCTCTCTCTCTCTGTTCTCCTCAGAAGGCGGGAGCTCCTGCCCTATGTCGTGCTCCAAGAAGAGAAGATGGGTTGCTAGGGCCATGTACTGAGCTTGGGGAGTGACCAAACCTAACCCGGGGTCTACACATACACTCTCTCTCTCTCTCTCTAGCTTCAAGGACATGTTGGAGGTGCTGGATCAGCTGTGGTGATTCAGGTGCCCTCTAACATTTCAGCCACATATTGTAGTTCTTTAGAATCATCAGTCAGAAAAACCATTTGTGGTTGATTAATATTTCCTTGAAAACTGGACACCAGAGCCAGTTTTAGTACTTTTAGGTGGACTTGCAAAATGCATTTTTACAACACACACCCACCCAGGTTGCAAAGGGTTCCTCTCCACCAGGAGTACGCCACTATGCATGGAACTGGCCTGAGAATTTAAAATAGCCTGGCTTTTTCTCCATTGGATAAGCGACCCACAACCAATCTCTCCCTAGTCTCTCTCCTACTGGGGAAAAGGCAGATATTATATATAATATATTTATCTATATATATATCCCTGCCCCTTTCCCAGCATGTGTTATTACCAGTCTACAATTTCCATTGATCCCTGTGGACTACATTCCCCAGAATGCCCTTGTTCAGGACTGAACCAGGACTGAGGTGGTACTGGATCAGTAGTCTTCCTTAAAGGGCGTAGGACACCTTGTACAGTTAGCAAGATGGCTCTTTGATATACCCTGTCAAACTTAACTAAGCCTTTACAACTCCACCTTTCCCTAATTATCAGCTTGTGTCTTGTATCACATTCCCCTACACCCAATCCCACTGCTTTGCCAATGTACCATGTGCCTGCTTCTCCACAATCCTTTTTGCACATTCTTCTGCACTAGGAGGTTTTATGTGCATTCTGGTGAATTTTAGGATCTGTAAGGCACAAACTAGCATGTCCTACTTAATAGATGTGGAAACTGAGGTGTAGAGAAGATAAGATCAATATTTTCAAATGTGGATGTAAGAATTCAGCACCTAAAACCATACCGAGACACCTAAATAAAATTGGCTTGTTTCTTTTTGAAAACAATGGGATCTGCACCAGCTCAGGATCTCTGGATTTAGGTGCTTATTTTAGGCATCCAAATTAGAAAATGTGGGCCTACCGGTATGCAGCATGACAAAAGCCATAGAGGTAGTCAGTGTCAGTGGTGGGATTAATCCTTTGCTGTCAATCTCCTTGTTTAGGTCCTGATCCAATGCCCCAGGGAGTTCAAAGGAGTCTTAATACTGATTTCAGTGGGCATTAGATCAGGCCATTAGTCTACCAGCCAATGCTGCCTCTATTGTTATTGCGCTGCCCTACCTTGTGGCCAGAGGTCATCTTGGTTTGGCTCAACTATCACAAGTATTTGGATGGTAGGGAGCTTGTGGTAGCCCTAGTGCCATTAGTGGTAGGCTGGGTGATCTTGTTCTTGGCAGCTATGAACTGATTTGTGGTCTTCCCAAAAATCAAAGAGCTTATGGGTTGTGGATTTTTGGATCCCAAAAGCCATCCCTAATTGGCTGTGAGAGGACTGATTTAGAAGGAAGCAGTGACAGGTTCCTTTCCTGGTGATCTGTTTGCATCGGTTTACATTTTCAAGGCTATCTGCACAAGGATCATCCTTCATCATAATTGAAACTGAGATTTTTCTTGACATGTCTAGGTTCCCCAGTAAGGGAGGCCATGGACATGGGCTTTGCTGGACTGCCAAGCTAGATGGGTGCAGTTCAGCTCTGAAATGTGAAGATAAAAATGGTTCTAATTCTACAAGTCTGCGCCAGTGTGTATTTAGTCATATCTACTAACTGGGGTGAGTGAAATAAGATTTTACTGCGTTTTACTCCTGTTAGCCAAAATAGTGATGGGAGAGAGAGCTGGTTTCTTTTCCTTCTTGTGCATCAAGAGAATTCTTTATGGGGTCACACAGGTGTCACTTGTGTCACACTTAGGGCGGGCCTGCAGACTCTTTATTATCGGTGATGATGATGATGGTGATCATGATGCATGAGAAGGAAAAAGCCCAGCTTATCTCTCAGATCCCAGGTGGAATTTGTAGGTTGTAGTCAGACAAAAAAATGCTATTTCTTGTGAAATTAACACATCTGATATGAGAATTGAGAGCCAATAAGCAGGGAATCCCCATCATGTTATTTTTACAGAGCTTCTTTTCCCAGAGTAGAGCTGCACTTTCTGTCTCACTTTATTCTTAAATAGTAAAAGAAGAGGAAATGTTCAGGGGAACCACCAATTCCTAAGGAGGAATTATTTCTAGTGGATTCTTCTAACATCTATTGTCCTTGTTAACTCCTTCCCCAGGTACATGTTAAGTCCTGCCTCCTGCATGTTAACTGGGGAAGTGAAAAGCCAGAGTGTTATCGACAGAATCAGACAACATCCACCAAAATTATTCAATTCACTTTTTAGAAAGAAAAAAAATTCCTGCGTCATTATGGAAGAAAGCAGTAGAGCTAGACATCCCATTCAAGGAGGGTGGGAGAAAGAAACTGTGATGAGAACATGAAGAGAGCAGGCCCTGACCCAAGGGGTTGGGTGTTTGAGTTCTGTGGGGTCTCTATGACGGAACTGCTGGCTTCTGCCATTCTTCCCCCTCTTTTGTGCCAGGACTTTAGGATGTTGGGATGGAGAAAGAGAAGGGGATTGAGCTGCAAAGTAACTTTCTCTGAAGCCATTAAAAGGAAGGCTGGAGCCTCGGGCAGATTTCCTCTGAGAACAAAGACCCAGGCAGCTCTCTCAGTGAGAGGAGGGAAAGGGGAGCCATGGGTGAAGAGGGCTTTCTCTCCTTGCTCACCTTTCCTTCCTCTCCCTTCTCCAGCCAGCGGCAGGTTTACAATGGGTGCCAGTGGTGCCATGGCCCCGGGCACACTCTCAGAAGTGGCCCCACCTCACTCCACCTGCGTTCCACCCTGATACCCAGCCCCTGCTCAGCCTCTTTCCCCCACCCCATTTCTGCTTGGCCTGCTGTGCGGGGAAGAAGAGGGGCACTGTCCTTCTCTGGCTGCGCCTGCCCCCTGGCACACTAAGCCCCTGTCCCTGGCAGCTGGGCCCAGGCAGGGAGCGGAAGGGACAGGACCAGCCATTTCTCACCCCATTAGCCGCTCTGGGTTGCTGCTCTGTACAGTGCAGCGGCTGTCTGTGAGAGCCCAGCTGGGGAGGTGGTGGTGGCAGGCTACCCTCTTTCCTCTGTGGCACATTTCTGGGTTGTTCAGCCCATCCCAGGCAGCCAGGTTGGGTGGGGGAGTGGTCCGCCACCACCATGTCCCCAGCTGGGCTTATTGCAGGCAGTGACCCTGAATGGCCACCTTCAGCCGACATGAGAAGTGGCTCCATCCTCCCTCCTTGGCTCCCTGCCCAGGCCTGGCTGCCAGAGGGAGCGGCTGAGCGATCTGGAAATGTGCTGGGGGAGAGGCACACAGGACAGTGGCGTACCGTGGGTCTCCAGCACCCAGGGGCCATACTTACTTTGGCGCCCCCCTCCTGGCAGTGCCCTGCAGGATGGGGGTTTGTGGGCCCATGTCCCACTCTCCCCCAGTCCTCCACCATCGGTGGCAGCGACCCATGAGGGGGTGTCTGTGGGCCCATGTCCCACTTTCCCCCACTCCCCTGACATCAGCGGCAGCAACAGCATGGACAGCGCCCCACAGGCGGGAGTGTCTGTGGGCCCGTTTCCCGCTCTCCCCCCGCTGTGGGGACAGCGGGGGCTGCCCAGCGGTGGTGGTGGGGGGCCCATGACAGGCTCTGGTCCTGGTGGCTCCCTCCTTGCGCCCAGTGCAGGGGCGGAGGAGCCGGGAGTACACCCTGGCTGCCTGTGACGGGGTGGGCCAACTCCTCCAAGGAGGGCCTGGCCGGTGCCCCACCCCAGGCCGGCGCCTGAGGGCATGGTCCCTCCTGCCCCTTCTTCAGTACACCACTGACACAGGAGAAGGACAGAGCCCCCCTACAGATAACTCTGGTGGGGTGGGAAGAGGCAGTGGCTCTGGGCTGGATGCAAGAAGGGGAGTCACTGGGGAAGTAGGTATTGGCTCCACACCGCCCTGGAGGGATCCTGTCCGCCTCCCCCGCACCCGGAGCGCTTGACCCTGGTCCCTGCTTCATTCAGGGACTGACCTGCCTGCCCTATTGTGTTCTTGCCCTCGGCCCCTCTAAAAGAATTAATGTTTTGAAATGTAGATGTTTGTATGAATCAGCAAAGCTAGTCCTGAGCTGATGACACCTTGTATGCCCAAGGGTGCTGACCTTCACACCTTAATACATTTTTTTCCCCAATCTTCTGGCAGATTATAGTATTATAGATGGGCCAATGAGTCTGTTTGAAAACATTGTTGTGCTTGCATAGCAATTTATGTAACTCAGATTGCAAGGAAGAGCAAACATAAACACAACCCATTAAAGGCTCATGTCAGGAATAACCCTAGTAAATTCAGAATGCTGCAGTTTCAGCTAGCATTATCTGAATTTTTTTAACCTGTGCCAGCTTTCTTAAACAGCTCATTTCCTCTTGCAGAACTGGGACTCAATTTGACCCAAATGCAGATTGGAATTGCCACAGTGAATTCATAAAGGAACTCTTTGTCTCAGTCATTCCATTTTTGTATCTTAAAGATTCCTTTTATATAGCTAGCACAATATGCAACCTGGCACAATGCTGAGCTATTCTGACTTCTCTCAATATTTTCAGAATTAGCAGATTCCAAAATAGATGAAGGCAACCCACTCCCCCCCAAAAAACCCACCCTCTGTAGTGCAGTGAGAAGAGCATTAGACATGACTTTTCTATTGTTGTTACTGGAAGTTGTGTCTTTTATCCTCCATGCAGATACTGAAGTCTCAAGAATTTTAATTCTAATCCTGTTCTGGTATATTTACAAAATATATCTTTGTTTTATAATTTTACTATTATGTAGAGTTTGTTACCATGTCCAGTTACATCACATAATGGCAGACCACTAAAAAGTTACAATTTTTTAAAGTGCTTATATACAAATGCTAGAAGTCTAACTATTAAGATGGGTGAACTTGAATGCCTCATATCAAAGAGGAAATTGATATAATAGGCATCGCAGACACTTGGTAGAATGAGGATAATCAATGGGACACAGTAATACCAGGATACAAAATATATCGGAAAGACAGAATAGGTCGTCCTGGTATGGGAATGGTACTATATGTGAAAGAAAGCATAGAGTCAAATGAAGTAAAAATCTTGAATGAATCAAACTGTACCATACAATCTGTATGGTTAGTAATTCCATGCTTGAATAATAAGAATATAGCAATAGGAATATACTACCGACCACCTGACCAGGATGGAGACAGTGACTGTGAAATGCTAAGAGAGATCAGAGAAGTGATAAAAATAAAAAACTCAGTAATAATGGGGGACTTCAACTATTCCCATATTGACTGGGTACATGTCACCTCAGGACAGGATGAAGAGATAAAGTTTCTTGACACCTTAATGACTGCTTCTTGGAGCAGCTAGTCCTGGAACCTACAAGAAGAGAGGCAATTCTTGATTTAATCCTAAAGTGGAGCACAGGACCTGGCTCAAGAGGTTAATATAGCTGAACCGCTGGGTAATAGTGACCATAACATAATAAAATTTAAAATCCCTGTGGGGAGGAAACACCAAAGCAGCCCACCCTGGTAGCATTTAATTTCAGAAAGGGGAATTACACAAAAATGAGGAAGTTAGTTAAACAGAATAAAAGTTACAGTGCCAAAAGCGAAATCCCTACAAGCTGTATGGAAACTTTTTAAAGACACCATAATAAAATGTATACCCTAAATTAAAAAACATAATAAGAGGACCAAGAAAGTGATACCATGGCTAACCAACAAAGTAAAAGAAGTAGTTAGAGGCAAGAAGACATCCTTTAAAAAGTGGAAGTTAAATCTGATTGAGGAAAATAGAAAGGAACATAAACTCTGGCAAGTGAAGTGTAAAAATATAATTAGGAAGGCCAAAAAAGAATTTGAAGAACAGCTAGCCAAAGACTCAAAGAGTAACAGAAAAAAAGTACATCAAAAGCAAGAAGCCGACTAAACAACCAGTGGGGCACTAGACGATTGAGATTCTAAAGGAGCACTCAAGGAAGATAAGGCTATTGCGGAGAAACAAAATGAATTATTTGCATCAGTCTTCACAGCTGAGGATGTGAGGGGGATTTCCAAACCTGAACCATTCTTTTTAGGTGGCAAATCAGAGGAACTGTCTCAGATTGAGGTGTCATTAAAGGAGGTTTTGGAACAAATTGACCAATTAAACAGTAATAAATCACCAGGACCAGATGGTATTCACTTAAGAGTTCTGAAAGAACTCAAATGTGAAATTGCAGAACTACTAACTGTGGTATGCAGTCTATCATTTAAATCAGTTTCAGTACCAGATGACTGGAGAATAGCTAATGTGACACCAATTTTTTTAAAAGGCTCCAGAGGCGATTCTAGCAATTATAGGCTGGTATGTCTAACTTCAGTACCGGGAAAATTGGTTGAAACTATAGTAAAGAACAGAATTATCGGAAAAGATTAACACAATTTGTTGGGGAAGAGTCAACATGTTTTATATAAAGGGAAATCATGCCTCACTAATCTACTAGAATTCTTTGAGGGTCAACAAGCATGTGGACAAGGGTGAGCCAGTGGATATAGTGTACTTAGAGTTTCAGAAAGCCTTAGACAAGATTCCTCACCAAAGGCTGGTAAGCAAAGTAAGTGGTCATGGGATAAGAGGGCAAGTCCTCTCCTGGATCACTCACTGGTTAAAAGATAGGAAATAAAGGGCAGGAATAAATGGTCAGTTTTCAGAATGGAGCAAGGTAAATAGTGGTATCTCCCAGGAGTCTGTACTGGGACCAGTACTGTTCAAAATATTCATAAATGGTCTGGAAAAAGGGGTAAACAGTGAGGTGGCAAAATTTGCAGATGATACAAAACTACTCAAGATAGTTGTCCAAAGCAGACTGCGAAGGGTTACAAAGGGATCTCACACAACTGGGTGACAGGGCAACAAAATGGTAGATGACATTCAACGTTGATAAATGCAGAGTAATGCACTTTGGAAAACATAATCTCAACTATACATATAAAATGATGGGGTCTAAATTAACTGTTACCACTCAAGAAAGCGATCTTGGAGTCTTTGTGGATAATTCTCTAAAAACATCCACTCAAGGTACAGCAGCAATCAAAAAAGCTAACAGAATGTTGGAATAATTAGGAACGGGATAAATAATCAGACAGAAAATAACATATTGCCTCTTTATAAATCCATGGTACACCCATATCTTGAATACTGCATGCAGATCTGGTGGCCCTATCTCAAAAAAGATATATTGGAAGTGGAAAAGGTTCAGAAAAGGGCAACAAAAATTATTAAGGGGAGATTAATAAGACTGGGATTTTTCAGCTTTGAAGAGACAACTAAGGAGTGATATGGCAGAGGTTTATAAAATCATGACGGGTGTGGAGAAAGTAAAACTAGGGCCCACCAAATTAAATTAATAGGCAGAAGGTTTTAAATGAACAAAAGGAAGTATTTCTTCACCCAATGCACAGTCAACCTGTGGAACTCCTTACCAGATGATGTTGTGAAGACCAAAACTATAAAGGGGTTCAAAAAGAACTAGATACGTTCATGGAGGATTGGTCCATCAATGGCTATTAGCCAGGATGGGCAGGGATTGCTGTTTGCTACAAGCTGGGAATGGGCAGTGGGATGGATCACTTGATGATTACCTGTTCTGTTCATTCCCTTTGACGCACCTGGCATTGGCCACTGTTCGAAGACAGGATACCGGGTTAGATGGATGATTGGTCTGACTTGGCCTGGCTGTTCTTACCTCTTTGATTTTTGAATGCCAAGTAAATGAACCACTACTCTTATTTTTCAAATGAAGACATCATTTAGAAATAACTGTAGTTCAGGTCTGGCGTTAGAAAGTGTCGTGTCACCGAGGGGTCAAAAATTGTATGGGGCTATGAAGGCCCAAACGAGGCTCTTTTTCTGGGGGGCAGTTTCAGGCGTGTTTATGTCTGCATTTCCGCCAGTGGCCCACATGGTTAAGTTTTCTTGTTTGTCAGGAAGGAAGTATAGGGAGGGAGCGAGGCAAAGCATGCAGTGACTTCCTTCACTCTGCTTACAGCCCTGGGCTGGGGGGAGGAGGTGAAGGGGATGAAGGGACAGGGGAGGCGGGAGACCAGCGAGCAGCCTCTTCTCCTCATCTCCCTTCCCTGGGCACTGCCTTGCAGCCCCTTTCCCAGCTCTCTCCCTCTGCTTGGCTGGGCTCCCCTCCCTAGCCCCGCCCACTCCCGGCTACCTGGGCGGGCCCGGAGCAGGGGGCGGGCCCCGGGCCCTCTCTCCCCGCCTCCCTCAGCCGGCTCATGCCTGACGCGAGCTAGGGGGCAGCGGCTAGCGCCAGCCGCCCTCGCTGGCAGCGGGTGTGTGTGTGTGTGTGCGTGCGTGCGCGCGCGGGGGGCGCCTGGCCGGGGTCCGTGCAGCCGGCCGGAGGGGCCCGGGCCCGGGGCATGGAGAGCCTGCTGGAGAACCCGGTGCGCGCCGTGCTCTACCTGAAGGAGCTCACCGCCATCGTGCAGAACCAGCAGAGCCTCATCCATACTCAGCGCCAGCGCATCGACGAGCTGGAGCGGCGCCTGGACGAGCTCAGCACCGAGAACCGCAGCCTCCGCCAGCAGCAGCCGCCGGCTCCCGCCGCCGAGTCCCCGCCGGCTCCCCCCGCCGCGCCGGGCCAGCAGCAGCCCCAGCCGGAGCCGCTTCAGCACCCCCAACAGCTCCCGCCGCCGCCGCCGCTCCCGAGCAGGCAGGCGCAGCCGGGCCCCAGCGGTGGCGGCCGGGCTCCCGCTCACCAGCATCCCCCGCTCCAGCCCCATCAGCACCCCCCGGGGGAAGACAGCAGGCAGAGGGGCTGCTGCACCGCCCTCCTCCAGCACAAACCCCCCCAGGCCATCGGCAAAGGCGTCCTGAGCAGGAGAGCGGAGTAAGTGGAGGGGGACCCGGGGGGAAGGGGGAGACGAATGACTCTTTCCAGGCCGGGCGCCAAGTCCCGGGGATCTGGGCTCGAACCCGCCGTCCCCCTGCAATGAACAATGCGGGGAATCCCCGCCTAGCTGCGCGCTCGAACCCGAGCAATGCAGGGGGCAAAGAGGAGCGAGGCTGCTGCTGCTGCTTCCGAGGGGCATCGTCCTCCACCTGCCCCCGAATTGCTTCGTGGTCTTGTTTGCGCGCGTGGGGCTGGGAGAACACAACCCACTCGGGGCGCACACGCCAGCGTCGTGCTCTCCGGGTGGTGTCTGGCAAGAAATTAAGAAGTCTGGGATCAAAGCTGATCTCAGTGTAGGCAAGGCAGGGAAGGGGGCTTTGCAAAGGCCAGTAGCCCTGGGCCAGGTTCTGTTTTCATCAGGGTTGTGCAGCTGGCAGCTGAAAAAATCATCCCTGTCTGACCGAGATGGGATTTTCTCACCAGTAGGGATGGCTTAGCGTATTACACATCACGATTGTGGGTCTACAGAGACATAAATGCTATACAGTTATGATATTTAGGATGCCCACGTCAGTTATCTGGGTTTATAGCTTTTTTTCAGAGGGGTATCCAGCTTTTTCAGCTTTTTACATCCAGGTATGTTCAGCTTTTTAAAGGGGGAAAGTATATTTTGCTGGCCTTTCCTCTTTAAGAGAGACAGCATGAATACTATTACTGAATGCTAATAATACTCTGTGTGTGTGTGTGCATGTAGAGATAGATCGGATATAAGGACTAGCTATCCAGCACTGAAAGAGAATAATACTGGAGAGTTATGGTTTTCTGGTTTATGTATCCTGTAAGTCCCATCCTCTCACCAGCTTGTAATTACAACCAAGCTAAATATCTGATCTGCTGTTTCTTAGGTGGGTTGGAAATGATAGTCTTTTTGGTCAAAAGCCAGAGTAAGTGAAATTAGGAAGAGAAGAAAGAGAAGGTAGATTCTTTAAGATTCTAGAGGATAAGAGAAAGAAGCTCACATTGGTGGTAAAAACAGAGCTGTATCTCTCATCTAGATTAAAGTGTATGCCTTTCTTCCTGGTGTTGTTGAAGAAAATGAGGTCCTCTTCAGCACCACTTCTGAGCCCAGCTCATGTTCTTTTTCTCTTATTTGCTCTTTTCAGAAAAGGAACCCTTCTGTGCTGTGTTTGTTTTGAATGCAGAAGGGCAGCTAGAAACATGAGGCTTTATTCTTAGCTGGTGTAAATGGAGCGTCAGTGATTTACACCAGCTGAAGATCTGGCCCATGACTGAGTGGGAAGCAATGCAGAAATGACAAAGTAATTTATACAGCACCTTATATGAACAATATACTTGCCATATCAGAAGCCCCGAAAAGATTATAATCTGCGGGCTCAATCCTGCAAACCCTACTTGCTGAGATCAATGGCACTGCTCATGGTAGTAAGCACTATGCTAGATAATAAACTCCAGGAACGGGCCCTTATTTACTATGCATTGTAAGAAGCTATAAAAACACATAAGAGCTAATTCTGATCTCCCTTACTGTAAATTCAGAATAAATTCAATGGAGTTACACCACTGTGAAACCCATGTAAGTGAATGTAGAATCAAGCTCATTGTTTTTAAACAGTGAGCAGTGAAGCCAATATTAGGAACACAACATTGGCAAGGTTTTCCTTTCATCTGAATATAGTTTCTCACATATGTCATTAGACAGACTGAAGAGTCAGTTTCAATGCACAAGTCTGAATCTCTCTCTCTTTTATAAGCCTTTCATTTTTGGGGTTTGTTTTGGGGGAAAAAACTTGTGAAATTCTTATTATTTCATATCAAAATGCACAAGCAGAGGAGCATTAAGGACACTACTGATCTCTGATACATACACAATGATTTGTGGAAAAATCAGGACTGCTGCCGGGGATAACATAACAATCCCTGAAGCTCTCTTCACTCAGGAGGATCAAAATAACTTGCTTCTATTTCCTCCTATAGCATAGGCAAACCAAAATCTTTGTATAAAAATAAATGCATGAGATTGAAAAAGGTCTAAACTCCTCACTTCGGCAGGTTCATTGTCTTTTATTGATTAGATTCACTGGGCTTCACCCTCTCTTATCTGCAAGTGCTAGAGGGAAATCAAAGAAACAGCAAAATCTAATCTAAAGGCAACTTGAACGTGGAGGATCTTTCACCTCCTTTTGACAGGGTGCCTAATATTCACTAAGATCCAATCTGCCAATTTAAGAGTTGCATTTGGACTTCTATGCAACAATAGGGGAAATTTGATTCAGAAGACATAGTGTGTGGAGAGGACCCTATATTCCCCACTCTTCCAAGCATTGTGCTGCCATATTATACATGCTGAAATCCAATGTTCTCTTAAATTCCCCCTCGCTCCCCCAGTCTTCTGACTAGGCCTGTAAGAACTGAATAATAAGCAGGAGAGAAAATGGCCTCTCCAAATGGAACAGAAATGAGATCTTGTAGGAATGTGATGGATGAAAGAAGGGCTTAAAGTGATTTCAAGGAAGTACCAGGTTTGTTATTGCCCAGCAATAGAATTCCATCAGTTTATCACAAAAACTGAGGGGCCCAGACAGCTGGTTTAAATAATTTTATAATGCTCCCTTCTACCTCAGAGATAACCCAGAGGTCTTTCTTATTTTGGGCCGGGGTTGAAATCCCTTGTGACCCAGCTCACCGTGAATGGAGGTGAACAGCCAAGCTTTTAGACAAGTGACTATCTATCTTCACCAGCCTGTCTTTTTCTCAAGGGGCCTGCAGAAAAACACAGGCCCTTTGTTTTTAATAAAGTTTAGGATAATTCATTTTATCATTTTTCTTCTCAACAGTAAAAAAACCCAAACCCCTACATTTGAAATAAAAAAAATCTATGTGTTCCAAATCCTTCTTTGGAAAGGGGGGAATTCATCAGGTATGCAGAGGATAGTTAATTGCTGCTGCGTGTCAGCAAGGACAGTAATGCAGAGCTCACCTATGAAAGAGGAGGGAGGGGAAAAGATTTACATAGATATTTCTCAGCAGGAATTAGGCTGATTATTATTCTGTGACATATATCTCTTTCTACCTAGGAATCTATTGCATAAGTGCCTCAATTACTGCTTTAAAAACAAAAAATAAGGTCAGTCATTCTGGAATGCGTTGCCGCAGAAATACAAGTTCCCAAATTAACATGCCTTACATCACCCTCTTGTCTTAAGAGACCATTCCAGAGTATCCCCCAATGTACTGGGTATAATTCCCCCACCCTAGCTTTATCAGAAGAACAACCTTCATTGCTAGTCCCTGGAGACGCTTCATTGTATGTACCAGAGGATTCTATCAGGAATGAATTTGGTTCTCTTCTAAGTGGGTCAAATCCTGCAGTCCCCACACAAGTGAAATTCCCTCAGTGGGAGCTGTGCCTGAATAAGGACTAAAGAGTTTGGTCCTATGTGCATAGGTGGCAAAGTCCTTTGTGCTATAAAGAATAATAACAGATTTTGATACAAATACTTTGAACATCTATAGAACCTTCCATCCAAAGATCTCAGTGAGGTTTCCAAATATTAATCTGAGGCAGGGAAGTATTATTTTCCTTGTTTTACTTATGGTGAAGCAAAGGCACAGAAACATTAAGTAACTTATCCAGCATCACAAACGACGCATGTGACACAGCCCAGAACAGAACCCAGTTCTGTTGAATCTCAGCTCTTTGTTTGGACCACAAGATCATCTCTCCTGCAAGAAGGATCTCATGGTACAAGTTTTACAAAACCATTCCCAATGGTTTATAAACTATTTGGATTTGCACTGGGCTGAAACCAGTTTTATTTTATTTTTTGTTGGTTTGTTTCAGATCGGTAGTTTTCCCTTACCCTGTAATACAGAAGGCATGATTTGAGAGAGCTAGATGTTACAGTAACTTAGTCTTTGCTATGGACTGAGGCCATTTGCTATATTTTTTGTTTAATTTTAAAAGCCCAATTATGTAACTTTAAAATGAAGCTATTGCATATGCGGAGGTGCTGTTTTCCATAATTTTTCTTTTTAACTATGCATTAATGTTCTATTCTATGGATTATCTCCAGGGTAAAGGCATTAGACAAAATCCCACTGATTTCAATTAAGAGTTCCTGTAAATATTATGGGTTTGCTATTACTATTAACATATTTTGCCATATTTGCGCATTGCACCAGTAAAAACAATAAGAATACTGCAGTGATCTTGCATTCCTTGAACACCCCAGATCCCCACGGATTTCATTTTTGGGTGCACTAACCGTCTCGGGGCTTGACTACATTGGGGTTTTAGCCACTAGTTTAGCTGCACTGGTATTGCCTCAGTGCAAACTCTATAGTAGTTTTGTAAGAAGTGCCCTGCAGCGGTGTGGCTCACCCTGGCTTCAGATGGTAGAGGTTTGCATTAATGGCTAAAGCCCCAATGCAGACAAGCCCACAGATGTTTTAAGAACAACATTTAATTTGACTAAATAGCCCAAGAGGGAGGAAAATTAAAATAAACTATTTGCAGCTATATCCCATTTTAAGGTATATCCATAGTGGTTCCAAAACACTACAGTATGATATGAATTGAATGATCATGTAAAATCTGCATCAGTGTCTGGTAATGATGCCATGTATAATCCCAGACAAAGGGATAGGAATTAATGGCTGATAACAATACCATGAGAAATACCAGCTACAGGGACAAAGAATCCATGCCCAGGAACAATACCATATGAAATCCTAGCTGCAAGAATAGAGTTTGAATGCCTAGTAATGATGCCATGAGCAATCCCAGCCACAGAGACAGCACCTGAACTTGTGGAATTGATGCTATACAAAACCCTTGCCAGAGCAACAGTGTCATTGCCTGGAAAGAAATCCCAGTGGCAGGACTGGGCATTAGTACTTTAGTAATGCTAGCACATGACAGAGTATCCGTGCCTCCGTGGGAAGTGCCAGCCAGGGAGTCGGGGGTATGTCTGCACTGCAATTAAATATTCATGCCTGGCCCATGCCAGCTGACATGGGCTTGTGGGGCTCAGGCTAAGGGGTTATTTAATTGCGGTGTAGATGTCGGGGCTCAGGCTGAAGCCTGAGCTCTGGGATCCTCCCACTTTGCAGGGTCCTGGAGCTCGACGGCTATCCTGCAGCTAAACAGCTGCAAGCCTAAGCCCCGTGAGCCGGGGTCAGCTGGCATGTGCCAGCCACAGGTTTTTAACTGCAGTGTAGACATACCCAGGGAAGCAACTACAAGTAATGACTCTATATGAAATCCTGCCCAGGGGGACAGCTAGTCAGTGCCTAGAAATGAAGTCAAAGGAAACCCCAGTAAGGAGGACAATGTATCTGTGCCTGTTACAGTGATGTACTGACCTATGGACAGGGGAGGCCATGGCCCAAGGTACAGTACATACCAGGCAACATCCAATGGTCAAATAAAGAGGGGCAAAGGATGCAGACATGCTTTGACTATTTTGGTTTGGATTTCACTCAGCTGCATGTTTTCTCACAGCCAGTTGGATGCTCTCTGATCACGTGGATAGTGTGCTCAGTGCCTTCCTGCATCTATCTGAACTTTTTGTTGGTTTGGCCCTTTTGGTGTCACTTCCCCATGCAGACCCAGGGTTAGGGGCACATTTTCTTTACTTTCCATCTTTAGGAGGAGTGGACTCATAGGGCAATATTTTGAGTGTCATCCCACAGCAACCAAAAGGCTTAATTCCTTATTGCTTGGGAATGGTGAAAGTGAACGGGTGAATGTGTCTATTCACAAAACCATTGGGAATTCGTGCTAGAAAGACAGTGTCTCAGTGACCAGTAATGAGCCACACAAAATACCAGCCAGAAGATCAGGATATCAATTCCTGCTAATGGTGTTGCACAAAATACTGACCAGAAGGCCAAGGTCCAGCTAACAGAACCATGGATAATGTTGGCCTGAAGGACATTGCATCAATGACTGCTTATGGTACTGTGTAAATTCCAGCCAGAAGCACAATACATCAATGCCAGGTATTGGTACCATTTGGTCAGCCACTCCATTCATGTAACCCTCTTTGCTGTACCTGTGCATTGAAGCAAATGTGGTATGGAAGGTCACTCACTCTGCTGAGATTCCTACTCTAGTAGTTGGCACAAATAACTGATATTCCAGTGTTCAGGTTTTTTGAGAGTTAAAATCAGCTTCATTAGCCTTCATTCTCTCTCTCTCTCTCTCTCTCACACACACATACTCTTTATAAATAATTGTATTTGTATAATATCAATCTTTGTTTATACAACTTAGAGATACAGTTTATGGATGCATGTGAGATGGTATTTACATTATGCAAACACTACATGTTTTCATATGCTCTGTGTGCAAAGTTATCTGAGCTATTGATCGGAGTCAGTCAGAGCACTCAGAAATGTATTCCTAGCCTGGCACCATGCCAGCTCATGAGACCATCATCTAGGCGGGGTTGCTCTTTTATTAATTTCAGTTTCTTTCTAGTGGTTCAGAACTACATGGACATATGTGCGCATGCACGCACACGCACACACACACAAGATTGCAATGACTTTCACACCTTGCCTATCCAGATCCTGCTCCTTTGATTGTATTTGCCTACCATGAAATCCTAGTGTGAAAGAAAGTCTGAAAAGAACTCTGCTGTCTATCTATCTTAATCTTTCTGCTTCTTGTTTAGTTTGCTTTTCATGTTTTATTATTTGTCTCTGTTTTGCCTGTTATTTTCTGTGTGTCTCCTTAGCTGTGTTGCTCTCTCTCTCTTTGCTTCTGTGTTCAGCTATGGTTTATTTCTCTCTCTCTATCTGTGGTAAGAAACCTTATGTGATTTCCCCCTTAGAAAAAACACTATAGAAAGTCAGAAATGTGCTTTGTGCAACAGATGGGAAAATATTTAATCTGTTATAAAATTACCAGTCACCTGTGATCCATGGCTGTAGAAGACTATGAAGAACAATAAGCAAAAGGGGAAGGAATCACTTATGAAGTCATATTAAAATGAGCCTGAAATGGGGGTGGGGGAGGGTTCCTCCAATTTCTTTCATACGAACTCTGGAAAATATTTATTTTTTCTCCAAAAAGATCTGTATCCTAACACAAGCTATGTTTATAGCATTCTAGATATGGTTTTGTTGTTTGCTCAGCTAAATCCTGGATAGGAAGATGTGAATATTGGCTATTGGCTTTATTCTGCGGCGTGGCTCAGTTTGGGAGGCAATGTGGTCAGCAACCAGGTACTGGACTGGTAATCAAGAGATCTAGGTTTATTCCCAGTTCTGCCAATGACCTACTTTGGAAACAAATCACTTCACCTATTTATGGGTATAATTACACTTCTTTTCCTCTGTAAAGCACTTGAAGACCTAGAGATGAAAAACACTAGATAAGAGCTAAGTATTCTTAAAAGCTCCAGTAAAGGAAGCAGCATAAATGTATTGTTAATTAGTAAGGTAATTGTGTGTGTGCATGAGTGGGCATGCATCCACGTGTGTGAGAATGTGTTTGAATGTACATTAGTGTTTGTTTAAGACCAAGATCAAAGTGACACAATATTTAGTTTCTATTTTTAGACAGAAAAGCAGATCTACAGCTGGTATAAAACAGCACAGCTTCATCGACTTGAATGGAACTAGGCCAGTTTACACCAGCTGAGGATCTGCCCCAGATTGTGTGTGTGCACACGTGTGTGTATTCACATACACAAACATACCCGCATACATTGGTTTCAATGACATTTTCTCTTGAGTGCTGACAATAGCAATGGATAGCAATGCATCACAGAAATAACAGTGAACAATGAAAAAGCCATTAAGCAACATTTTGATTCTTTGTGTAATAGGTTTGTAACATTTTTATGGTATTATAATTTAGGGCTGTAGGAGGTTTGTTTCTGTAGGCTCATAAAAACTTATTTTTTCGCACATTTGGTAATACCTTTATGTTCTTTACCTAGTGTGTGTGAACCATTTTTCTGGTGCATATTCAGATATTATTGTTATAGCTTTTGCGGGTAGCAAAATCTAAGATAATGTTCATTGCTTATCCCCTGTTTTCACATATCTTTATAACTTTCTTAGGTGAGACTGAAATGTTCCATGATTGGTCTCGTTGGAGAGGGACATTTTTTTTGGAAGTTTGAGGAAAAAAGCCCTTTATCTGATTTTGAGAAGAAAAAGGGACAACACCCACCGCCACCCGAAAAAATTTTCTATATAAATTAAAAAAAGATTTTTTGTTTTACTTGCTTATCAGTAACTCAAAATGGCTGAATAACATCCTCCAAATCTGAAGACGTCTCAGGGGGCTGATTCTCTATGCAGAATAGTCTCCTAGCCAGGTCTTGAAAACAGTAAGTTATAAACAGTTGGAAAATTGCTTCTGAGGAGGCTCAGTGAGCATCTAAGGAAGAATTTAACAGCCAAATGGAGCTCCTTCTTCCCCGTGGCTTCACATAGGAGGCTGGGGGAGCTTCTCTCCTTGACTAGGGACCTAGCAGGGGTGTTGCTTATCATCTTTATGAGGCAGATTATAAACGTATCTCACTGAAACACTGAGAACGAAAAACTGCTTTATTTTCAAGGACAGGAGAAAACTGTAGGCATGAAAACATTGCAGATTTTAGGTTCTCTTGCAGCATTAGGGCCGTGATGCATTTCAGGATTTATTTATTTTTTAAAATATTTTTGTTTTTCAAGTTCTGAGCTTTCCCGTAGAAAAGATGTTACTATCTAGTTCTGCTGCTTTCTGTCCCTGTGGAGTCCTTTAGCAGGTGCACCTTCAAAGTGGCTCACATTATCCTGCTCAAATGGGATAGTCCTCATGGTACCTTCTCAGATAAGCCTTATGGGTAAATGTGGGTTTGGTCCTGCGGGGCAAGAGGAACCCATTCCCATTACATTTATTCCAATACAGGGCCCATCTCCATTTTTTTTTTTCAGATTTATCCTTCTTTCTCCTGTAATTATGGAACCAAATCTGGTTTCCTCTTTTATTTCTTCTGCCCCCATCATAGGAGACTACTTCTGTCTCTGCTGAGCTCCATAGGCAGTTCAGATGCTTCTCAACTGTTTTTGAGTTCCATTGCTTGATTTTTAATTTGCAAATCCAGTTCCAGTTGGACATCAATAAATTGCCTATATCCCTCTTCCCCATAGTGATGGTGTATCTGGATTTCTCTCTAATTTATCCTGCGTGTCCATGCTGATATCCAGATATGCCGGATCTCTAACCTTCCTCTGAACCTGCAAAGGACCCGAGGAATTTCTTTTCTTCTCTTTTTCCTTTGTTGCACTCTACCCAGTTCACATTCTCAGCTGTCCCCATTCCACATACTAAAGGCTTGTCTACCCTGAGGGATTTTGCATTAGTGTAGCTACTCTAACGCAACCCCTTAGTGTAGACATATTGCACTAAGGTAAAGTGTGGCTTGTACCAGCACCATAACTCTGAGGGCAAAATTCTGTTTCACTCCAGTATAAATCTGGAATGACTTCAATAAAGTGCATAGCTGTTTCTGACATCAGACTGTGGCTCTGTGTTCTTTGTGGGACTAAAATCTGCAGCATTATCAGAGCTGGTCAATTCAAGTTAGTTGCTAATTTACCAACCTCTCTGTACATCTTCTCAACCAGTCACTTAAGATGTCAGTCAATTGTTCTCAAGATTTTCCCAAGAATTCTTCTGCACTACTCAAGAAGGAATGGTTTGGTCTCTCCCTCTGAGCCCCCTACGGAGCTGCATTGTCATCTGCTGGCTCTTCATTTCTGCTAAGATAGGAGCTATGGTTTCCCTCTTTATACAAGCTGGACTCAGAGACACCTACCACATCACACTTGCTCACTTTGGAAATATTATCCCACCTTTATATTCCTAGTTGTCATGGCTTCCACATGGCTAGGAAGTTCAGGAATTCAGGTTATTATTATTTATTACTTGCATTGTAGTAGCACCTAGGAGCACAATCAGAATCCTATTGTGCTAGGAGGTGAAAATGAGTTGACACAGTATCCTAATCTAATATATTGATCAGCATACATGCATTTGAACAGGGATGTGTGTTAGCTCTTTTAGGGCAAGGACCATCTTTTTGTTTTATGCATGTACAGTGCCTAGCACTGTATCGATGGCGATCACAAACTGCAGTTTATGACTCATCAGCATAGCACACCAACACTACAGAAAAATCAGCATGCTTCATCCAGACAGCTTTTCTGCAGCTGCTTCTCTTAAAAATTGTATGAAAGCTCCCAGTCCTAAAGCCAGTCCTTCCCCATTTCAAGGTGTTTTTTGCAATACTAAAAGGAAGCCAATGTCGATGTAGGAAGCAATGGCACTCTCTCTTACAGACCACTGCATTACTCCAGCTTTATAGCAGGGTAACTCCATCAGTGGCATACAACTGGAGTATCAGAGTGGTGAATCAGGGCTAGGATCTCTAAAATCTTGCCTAGACTGGGAGAAAAGATTTATATTTAAAATGTGTTTTAACTAACACATTTTAAAATGCTAGAGTAGACAGGAAAAGCTGTATTTTAACCTGTGTTAGCTGAATAAGGTGAACCGTAGGCTCTGACCCTAGGCCTAGAGTGGGCGAGGGAGAAGTGGGGGATGAGGAAAATGGGGCACAGAGAACCCCTGGCCTAGGGGGACGAGGGAATGCAGGCTTCACTTAGGGACTGGCAGGCCATGGCTCAACAGTCTCCAAAGTCCTTGGATGGCCCTGCTGGGCAGTCCGTGGGCCTGGCGGCCAAATTACAGTCTGTTGTTCCCAGTGCTCCCTGGGTTCTCCCAGCCAGCTGCATGGTGGGGAAGGTAGAGAGACCCAGGCCCTCACTCTCCATTGGCTCTCAGGGACCAAGGGGGAAGGAGTGTCTCAGTCTCCTCTTGCTAATAGGCCAGACCAGCTTCTCCTGGGCCACTTCCTATCTCCCTGCTCACTCTTCAGCAATCTGCCCCTCCCTAGCAGAGAGTTCCCAATCAGGCTCAGCATTTCGAGTAGCCTGCTTGCTTCTCAGTGCCCAGTTATTCTCCCAGGGGAGGGAAAAGGGTCAGGCTCTTGGCCTCCTAGTTGGGTCTGACCCACAGTCCAGACCCTTCTCCTATAGATCGCTCTGTCCCAGAAGCTGCCAACTGGCTTCCTCCCAGCAGGCTATTTGCTTGCTTGACTGTCAGAATCCCCTTGAAAGCAGGTCCTCCATTTGGAGCATACGCTGCAGCTACTGAGGGGCAGTGGCCTCTTGGCTCCTTCACACTCTTAGCCTTAGTGTGGGGTCTGTAAACCCCATCACAGAGACAGGGATGGGGACAGATGCAGCCCCTGGCATTGAGCAGGGGTGGGTAGAATAGGGAGCCCCTGCTATAGGAGGAGAGGAGGAGAATGGAGGCACAGAGAGCCCCTTCCAAGTGGTCTGGTGTGGGGGAATGCAGGGCTGTAGTATGAAGCAGAATGAGGGACCTCAGTATGGTGGGAATGAGGGTGCATACACTGCCGGAGCGTTGTGTAGTAGCGGGGAGAATGGAAGGGCACACAGCGCTCCGTGGAATGGGCGAAATGGAGGACGTACAGAACCCCAGGCATGAGGGAAGAAAGGGGGGTTGCAGGGAGTCCCCAGAATAGAGGGGGTTGGGAGGGTAGCACATGGGGAGCTTGTGGCAGGTAAGAGAGGATGTTTGCTGCCCCTGGTATGTGCAGTGAGCTTGGCCTACAGAAGCAATGAAATGTGTGACCTTCCAGTTTCTTTACATTTGTAACCTTCATAATACATTAAATAGTTGCTAGGTGTTTCTTCTTTTTCTTAATTGAATTTAGTTTTACTGGGGTTTCTTAGGTAACCACCACTGTGAAAAGTTAGATAATTAACAACACACATTTAACATGAAGGCTTAACTGGTACTGGCTCTGCCATTAGCTTCTCCCACTAACCAACAAAGCCTCCAATTAAGGGGGGAGCACACTTGTATATGCCTACTGCATTTCAGCAGATCATACCACCTCAGGCTGGGAACATGTCAGATCTCATAGACTAATCCATTTTGGCTTGATCAGGGTATATATCCGAGAGATGTTCAAGAAAAACCCAGAGTGTTGGGGGAGTGAAAATTCTGTTGTTGGCATTCCTTTCTGAATCAGTATTGAACCAAGATGCTGTCTTTCCAACGTGACATAGAACAGAGACCCTAAGCAATTGCAGCCCTTCCCGTGACACCTATTTGGAGAGCAGGAGTGTTAGCTCTGGTGCCCTGTTCAAATTCCAATAGGGACAGGCACTGTTACCCTGTTGTAATTATATTCCCCTGCAGTTTGAACTTGGTAAAAATGCATCCGATTCCTCACTGCCTTGCCTCTTGTGGAGTCACTTATACTTATGTGAAATGAGTGCAAAATGGGTGTGAAATGCTACCAAATCAGCAGAAAAGCATTTTACAACACGTTTGCACAGGGTTAAATGACAAAACAAGGCACAAAGCAGTGAAGAATCAGGCCATTGTTAAACTGTAACATTGCTGTGGGTTGTTACTCACTTGTCATGTTTCACACCAGAGGTGGCTGTATGTGTACTGTATTATCTTTTATGAAGTGCTTTGGGATCCTTCAGGAGTAAAAGCACTAGACAAATTCAGACATTAGAAATAAGGTGTGACATATTAACAGTGATGGTAATTAACCAGTGGAACAATTTATGAAGGGCATGGCAGATTTTCCATCAGTGGCAATTTTTTAATCAAGATTGAATGTTTTTCTAAAAGATACACCCTAGAAATAATTTTGTGGAAGTTCTATCGCCTGCGTTATACAAGCGATCAAACTAGAAGTCTATGAATCAATTAGTGCACACATGTACTCATATTTAAATATCCTGGCAAGTATTTGAACTTTTCCTCCAGCATCCCTCAACATGACAACCAAGGTCCATGAGATGAGAGAAGGACCTAGCTGAGGACAATACACAAAAGAATTACAAAAAGCTTCCAATGTTATATGATTAATTTCTATAGTATGAAGAACATTGAGCCAAATCCTGAAGTCCTGACTCACTCCCTGAGTGGATTAATGTTAGTAGGATTTTTGCCTAAATGAGGATGTTAGAATTTGGCCCAAAGATCATAGCATCCGTTCATGACTGATCATTTCTGATGTCAATCAGATACAACAAAGAAAGGATTGGTGTGGAGTGGATGTAAATTTGGGTTTAAAAGGAGGGTATACAATTTTAGGTATAAAGCAGCATACTTTTTTGTACTTCAGGACTATGAATACATGTTATACATATGTCCAGCAGGATTTACTGATTGCAGCCAGGGCTTGCACTAAAGAGCACGGAACTTCACTGAATAAGAGTTGGAATAATGATGGCCTGATTTGTTACCTATGACAGTGAGCCAACAGGAGGTCAAAGGAGACAATGTGTAGCAGGATGGGAATAGCTTAAAGTCACATCAGCTCTGCTGTTTCAATCTGGCCTGACTGGAGATAGCCTGGCTAGAGCATGCAACACACTGAAATCATTTTTCTTGCACGAGTAAAAGGGAAAGCCCCCCACAGAGTTAGACGCTGCGAGAGAGTTACAGAAGCAGAAAGTAATTATCACAGCAGTGCATGTGAACAAGTTGACAGTCCGCATTCTCCAATAGCCACAGCCTGGCGAGCTTCAGTTCCTCCTTAGCCACAGGGATGCACCCAAAATCAAATGCAAAGCCATGCAATGAATGACTGCCTCCATCCCCTCTCCTTGGTACAAGCACACCAGCACATGCAGCATTGAGTCACGCACGCAATCTCAAAGAATTGCATCGTCGCATCCTTCCCTGCCTTAGTCAAGGAGAGATCTTGTGTGACTGATATGCATGGCTTATCGGATTCTGGATTGCGGTTTGCATTTCCAGTAATAAGTAGAACACGCCACCTCCTGCCTCTCCTGTTTATGATATAGCATTGATGCTGTGACACATTTTATTAGCTCAGCGTGATTAGCCGTGAACTGTTATTTACCCCTTGGACGGGGGCTCTTCTCATAACCTGCCATTCTCATAGAGCTAATGCCATCTCTGCCAGGTTTTTCATTACGTGCCGGGTGCATGGGCAGGTCCCACGGCTCTTACATAAACCTGTGCCATATTCTCTCTATCTCACATGGGAGAGATGTGTGTTATGGAAATTCCTCTGCAACTTAATTAAAAGCCTTTTCACACAGGCAGGAATTCATTCAGTGGGGATTTCCTTGCTCTGGCATGGTCTCAGTAATAGCAAGGGTGGCAAGGAAGAGCTTTGGAATGGGAACAAGAAGCCATCTTCACATTCACTTTGAGTTGTAAAGTGTGCCTTGGATATTGCTAGAGTCTTTTTCTTTCTCTCAGCATTGACCCTGTGAAGTACTGCATGTCCTCAACTCTCCCGTCGCAAGAGGAGGCCTCACAGGTTTGGGCCCTCACATCTATCCTTCATTAGCTAGTGTCACTAATGCTTTCTTTCATTTGCTATGGTTTTGGACTTTCTCAGGTGGACAACAGCTTGAGTAGCCACTGGCATTGCTGGTGGCATCTGACAGCCAAGCAACAGAAAGGGGGCCAGTTTCCCAAGACATCTCCATTCTTATTTGCCCTTTATTTAAAAAGGCACTGGTAAAAAACAGGAAGCTTGCAGCCCTTCCAGCGGCAGAGGCAGTCGCAAACAGACTGTTCATTATAAGCTAAATGCTGTGCTGCCCACATTGTCTTGGTGACAGAAGTGAGCATGGTGGCAGTGGCATGTACACTATCCCGGCTCTATTGTGAGGCGCTTGCAGCACAATTTAGGACAACACATTCATTTTTCATAGAGAATTCCATTGCCATAGCCCAGATGGATTCCTGTGGAAAGGCTGGGAGTGTAAAGTTGAGCAGGAATATGGATGTGTGTCTGTGTAAAGTCAGGCATACCTGCGTGTGGGACATTAGTCACACATGAGTGTACGTTAGTGTGTGTACATGTGTGCAAATGGGAGGGTAAAGTCCTCTGACTGTGTATGGAGGGTATAAAATCTTGTGTATGAGAGGCACATGAAAGTACGCACACGCCCACATATGTACATCCGTACGAGTGAGCAGATTTAGACATATAGGCTAAATGTGCTTCACATCACAAATACCTGAGCTTCACATCAGAATGATCACGGGATTTAGAAACACATTGAATTAACAAGCCAACAACAGTAAGAAAAAGCAGATGGGGAATGCCCCATCTCACAAAATGGATTTTAAAAGGGCTAACATTTCACTGACTTGTTAAAATATGTCATTACTAATCCATCAAAATCAACACCGTGCCCTGCTTACAGATCTTTGCTACAAAATTACCAGACTCAGGAATCGCTATTGAGAGAGCTTCTCAGAGAGTCTCAGAAGAAGCTTTACTATAAAAACAGGCATCCTGCTATGTGGCATGAACTCTCCTTTTGAACAGGCAGCCTATGGTAGAAGGGGAGGATTGGATTTTAGCTTTCACGTGTGATTGTCATGGGCAGGGGATGGCACAGAATGTAAAATACTGACTAGCGTGTATGTCAACAACTTCCCTCTACTGGATGGAAACAGCACTGTGCAACTGCATGTCCCAGAATCTATACTAACTGCTTGTGGAGATTCTCCTTTAGCTTCAATGGTAGGGATCTCTGGAGCAAGAGGATCTAGTTCCATTCCCTACCACTCCAGTGAAGTTCTGGTGTGCTATATAATGACCCATTTGAAATCCTAAGCAGCCACATATTTGTTTGAATATAAGCCTTAAAGAAGCATTCAGATCATGCACTGGAGATGGTGTTAACACAGTAATGGTGTGTGTGTAACCCATTTAAAATGAAAGTGGGGCATGCTTTGTTTATCTCCAGCAGTCATCTCTCTCACTGCTCCCATTACCCTCTGATAGCTAGAGAGAGCTTTGGGGTACAGTAAATTCATGCATTAGCTATTCACTTCTACAGGCCTCATTGAGCGTCTGCCTTGAGTTTGAACCAAAGAGACTTTGGGAATCTCGGTCTGTTCCCTGGTGAGTATTTCTGTACATTGCAAACAAAGTCTAGCAGGACTGGAAGTCTGTGCTCCAATGCTCCAAGAAATCCAGAATCGAATTAGCAAGGTAGCATTGCAGGACAGCACTGAGATGAACTCAGAGTTTTGAATGTGGGGGTTTTGTTTTGTTTTTTGGGGGAGGGGCGGGGGGCACCAAAACAGGAAGAGAAAGTGCTGAAAGTCAGGACTGAGATGCATTGGTAATGCTGTGTGGAGAACCAAGACTGGAATGGCACAGGCCAGGATTCTGATATGTTGGCAGAATTGCGTGGGTGACCAGGATGGGACTAGCATAGCATGGTGCATTAGCAGGATTCTGGTGCATTGGCAGAGCTGCAGGGTAGCTCAGGATTAGATTATCTGAAGTGCTACAGGTAGAAGTTGGCAGAACGGCATGTGGGAAGCTTGCTTGTGCTCTGCCTGGCTCTAGCTAGTGCTTAATCTTTCACTTTCCTAAGCACCAAAATCCATATAAATTATAAAAAAAAAATTTCCCAAATGCATCAGAAAAGGCTTTTTAGCTTCATATATACGAACTTGGATAAAAGAGAACTTGGTATGAATCTGGAAAAGTGACATCTCAATTTTATTCTGCCCATCAGGATGAGGAGTGTGGGCTGCTTACTAGTTACTGACCTTCTCCCTTCCCCCTCCCTCCACCCCTTTTAATATTTGCTTATCCAGGGAGCTGCTTTCCATCCAGCAATACAGTCTGTTCTTTGTCTTCTCAGCCTGATGGTTTCTGGTAGCACCGAGTTAGAATAGGTTCATCCACTAGATAATCTAGTTAATACCAAATTCATCTACCAAGGATATTTCTGGCCTATTTCCCAAGATTGGAATGCTGCTTAATGGGACCGTGCCCATGCACCTGTAATATTCCTAGCTTCTATTCACCTACTTTAAACTGACACAGAATCCACTCACCCCTGTAATTACAGGCAATTGCTCCATCGATCCCCAGCTCACAATTACACTGGTGGAGGGATCTTAGCAATTCTATGCGTAGCTGGACACAGGCCAGAAATATTTTTGGTAGGAAGACCAATTGTCACTCTGCCACACTGGATTGCTGGGTATAAATTCATTTCTTTATCAGAGGCTGTTGTGCTTTGAAAAATCCACTTGGATTTTCTTAGCCAGGCTTAATTTTTATTAATTAGTAAAGGTTTTCAAGGAAGGCTGGATTAAACCAGCCTCCAAACAGCAGTCAAACCAAACTCCAAGCCAGATTTTATGCAGAATTAACTGAAAACAGCCACACTTGGGCTGATTCTCTTCTCACTTACTCCTAGAGGAAATCAGGATTTAATCCCATGAAGTTACTGCATCTGATTCAATGGAAGTCAATAAATCTGATTTCACATAAATTGGTGTCAGTGAGAGGAGGGCAAGGCCCTTGGTTTTCTAACGGACCCTGGCAACAGACACAGGTTTAAACAAACTTTTAGTTGCTGGATGAACAGTTAATAATAGGAGGGAAGGCATTTGGTAGTGAACAGTCTATATTGCTGACCATTGGCAGAGTCCCAGGTACCACAAAATATTTCCCTGTCAGAACCTACCATCCTTCCAAGGCAGCTTGTTCAGACGTCAGTCCTAGCCTGCTTCCAGACTCCAATCCAGCTTCTCTCAGACCTGTCCTCCAACCAGTCCCCAACCACCTGGGCCCTTCCCTTTGTAGACCCTCTGGTGGGTGGGGCCAAATAGACTCACAGCAGCACATTAACCCTTGCAGCTCCCCGTGGGGTTTGTAAATCCCAACATAGTGGCATAGCTGTCATCCATCAGCCGTGTTTTGGCACTACCAGTGAATTGGCACAGCAGCAGTTTCTACCAAATGGGCAGAGTCTGCTGCCATAGAGGCTGTTCTACAAAACATTGTCCATTTAGAAACTCAGCCCCATTCCAATTTCCATTATGAACAGGCTTAAAGTGAATTGTGAAGCAACTTTAAAAAAGCTCTGCTGTTTGGTGCTCCTGTCTGGTGTGTAAATACTACTGCTGCTTCCCCCTCCTGCCCTCACACCCCAAGGGTTTTTTATTTTCTTCTGCTTGTTTTCTGCATTACAAACATCAAGTCTTCACTTCCCACAATTTCCTGGAGCATTCTGGTAAAAGCATTGGAGAATCTGATTAGTGATGTCACACCTGAAGTGCAGCTCCCCCCACTGAAAGGATGAGATCATTTTACACAGCAGGGGGTGACTCGCAGCCTCGGGTGATATCTTTATTCAGGGCCTCTAAAAATAAAAAGCTGTCAAGATCCTTCAGCAAAGGGCGTAATGAGGAGCTGATATTTCTAATAAAAACAAGCAGGTGGTGGTGGAGGGAAGAGACCATTTTTAAGAGAAAACACTGAGCCAGTCTGTATACATCCTAAACAAGCAAAAGAGAAAACATTTATTTTGCTACGTATTTCACCTTCTGGGCTAGACTGTGATATCCTTACTCATGTTAGTGCTTTATGCCATAAGTGTTCCCATTTAAATCACTAGGAATATTCACAGAGAATGATAGTACAATCTGGATTTGCAGTTGGACCCAGCAGAGAAAGAAAGTATGTGAGAAAGAGACACACACAGAAAGACAATGTGAGAGCACTTGTGCACTAGTACATGTGATTTTTTTAGTATGCTTAATCAGTTCTCTTCATTCTGCCCTCTCCTTTAAAAGACTGAGAGTCTAGAAAGAGCCTGCCAGGCTTTCTAAGATGAGATAATAAAGAGAACATTGATGCAAGAACTTGTTAAGACAAATGAGTTTCTGCAGAATGATTTATGTTGGTGAATTCATGTAAAGGATCCAATAATCTCTCCAGCCCTGGCACTGTCCATTAGCAATTTTTTTCATGAAGGGAGTTAAATAGAAGGCTGTCTGGGCTCAGCTCTCTCCCTCAGAAGGTTGGGTTAATTAAAAACAAAAACAACAACCGAAAATGGGAGCTGAGATGCCAAGCTGGTAATTAATCTCTAGTCACTGATCAGATCTGCTGCATCTCCAAGATGGGCAGCCTTTCAGGAGCCACAAAGCCTCCTGTAGACGAAGCTCAGCGCTTGCATGATGTCATTTGGGTACCGAAACGTGCCATTCTTGGGCCAGATGGTATCAGGGAATTACCTTCCAAGGGTGTTGAGCTCTTAGTTCTTTGATGCCAGCGCAGCATTGTTTTCTGGCGATCCCAGGGTGATGTGGAGAGTTTCTGTTCTCAGATGTGCTGGGATTATTTGGTTTCAGAGGTTCACAATTACCTGATGTCCTATTCTATTTTTATACCTTCCCTGGACATCACTGGAATATCAAGCAGAGGACCTTTTGGATCAAACTCCAGACACGTTCTAATTTGAAATCTAAAACCTTCTACACTTCCCTATTGCCTTTTGTCCTTCACCTGTCCTCTGTCCCCTTCCATTATTAACAATTCCCTTGTTATCTTCTCTCTGTCACTGGGGTGCTTCTTGCTAATTCTTGGGATGGTGCAAGGGCATCCCCAGTTTATTCAGCTATCAGGACAGAATATGAAACATCCAGAGCACATGAAAACCCTTCATTTCTCTCTCTTGGGCACTCTCCTTTTCATTCTCTCACTTCCCTCACCCTTTGTCCCTTGCTTTTTATTCCCCTGGCTCCCCTGTCAGTCTGTCTTCCAGATCCCCTTTTCCCTATCTCTTAGCACAGTGCATGGCCAGCAAGGCCAAAAGATTTTAAATTTGTCTAAGGCCAACCACCCTCTGAAGGGTAAATGAAAAAGCAGTTCCTATTCTGGTTCCAGTACCATGCCAAAGCTGCCATGGATTCCAGAGCTACTGCAGGCTAAAGGTGGATTGAGCAGGTGGAATATAGTGGAGATGTCTCCCACTTCTGTCCTGGCCAATGGAACTCCAAATACCTCCACCATATAAAGACACCAAAGATTGGAATCATGGGATGAAAAAATATTATTGACTGCTTTAGATTGTAAGACCTTCAGGGAAGAGAGAGTGGCAAAGGTTTTCAAAAAAAGGTGCCTGCTCCTAAATTCATACTTAGGCACCCAAATGAGTCTGTTCATCTGTTCTGGGTGCTCAGCACTTGCCAGTTAGGTAGAGACCAAAATGTGGATGTAGGGGCCCATTCTGAGAATAGATTGGCCTTCTTTGCCTGCACAGTGCCTGACACACTTTGGATCACTTTGATTTGTATTATTCTTTGCTTTGAGTGCTTTGTATAGCGCTCAAACACCCATCGCTCCTTCTCTGCTTGCCAGCTTCTCAGTTTCACCTTCCGCCCAGCACGGTGTTTTAGTTGCCAGAAGCCGGGAAGGAGCTATTTTAGTTACTGAAATCCTTCCAGAAGTTTTGGATATCAGATCTTGGTTATTGGGGAATGGGGTGGACCAAACTATTATCTTCTCCTCTGAAGAAGCAGAAAGATACAATCCTATGACTACCGGGGCTGTGGGTAGGAATGCCCAAATCTAAGAAAACCCCAGCCCAAGTGTAGAATTTCCCCCATTCTTTTTGGCCAGGGCTGGATTGTCTCTCAGAACCAGTTGGCATAGCGTGAGGCTGTAAGTGTGAGTGCAACGTTAGCCGTTTCCTCTGTGTCTCAGTGGTTCTATTATTTAATTTCCTAAGGAACAGAACAATAAATTCTTCCTGTTCATCTTATGAAGGCCTCTTGATTGGTTGGTTGGTTTTTTTGGGAATGTGTGCTGTCTGCTCGGAGGTGTTTTGTATCCACCCTTCAGTTCGATTCGATCAAAACCAATTGCTCCTGGATATTAATTACAGGGGCTACAAATAAAATCCTTCCTACAGAGTCGGGCCTCAGGGCCCTTTAGCACAGGGAGAGAGGTGGTTAGGGCAGAGATGAGATGAGTAACGTGCAATGAGCAAGGCGAGTCCATGGCAGAGACTGCTCCCTGGGCCCCCCAAGCTTCAAACCAGCAAATCCCTAACCAGGGGTTAGAGTGGTAGTCGCTGGGGCCCAGGAGCAGTCTCTGCCACAGACTCGTCGTGCCTTCCTTGGTCACTCATTGCTTCTCTGCCTTTACCAACCTCCTCCTTGTACTGAGGGAACATGGGGCCCAGCTCTGCAGCGCTGATGTCTCAAAGGTCCATTGTCCTGTGGCCCTTTTCCTCATGTGCATTATCCTATGTGGTGCCCATCTCCATGGATCAGCTACCAAAGACCCAATAAGATCACAGTGAAGTGCATTCTGTTCCCCCTGTGTATCACTGCTGCCAGGTACCATTCTTTGTTCTGTAAGACCCTGACTCCCCCACCTGCTGGTGGGCTTGGATGTGCACAGCCTGGGAGCTGATAAAGTGCAATCCTGTTCAGCTCTCATTAGTCACCACTACTAGTGCCTTAATGTTTATCAGAGGGGCCAAGAGAACCTGACATTCATACCCTGCACTAAGACTGTAGTACAAGTGGCTAAAAAAATACTTATTCCACCACCTCTTTAACTCATGTTTATGAGAGACATTTTTCCTCAGTAGAAACATAATCTTTGAGAGTCACAGAGAGAGTTCAGAGGATATTTAATTGGATACAATTTGTTTAAGCCTACAAAGTGGGGTGGGGATTAACTTTCCCTAATTTGGGTTATTATTATTATGCATCACAATTAAAAGGTGTGATGATTGGGTTAACAATAGACCATCCAAACACTGGATAAAACTGGAACAAAACTGGAGCCCAAATATGCTATTCATAGTAATTGTTGGATTAAAAAGAAATGTAGGTCACCAAAAATAAAAAATCCCCCATTCATCCAGACCACCTGGACAACTTTGGACAATCTCTTAAAATTCCTGTCACTGAGGCCCTTTTCCATGGTTACTTTACTTTCATTAATAATCAGGAATTTATCCCTAGGAAATATCAAAGTGACAGCGCTTGTAGGAAAGAGCTGAGATTACTTAATTTGGCCAGCTGTTGCTGAGTCCTGATTTGAAATCATACCAAGAAATATGTGATAATGGAAATAATATAAAGATCACGTATTTTCAATATTTATAAAACAAACATTTTATTGTGAGATCTGGATACATGATGGCTCTATCTAGATCTTTAACCACATTTGAGGAGTTAACCCAGGAGCAAGCTGAAACAAAAGGTTTAATTTTCTAAGATATATGCAATTTTTAGTCAAAGAAGGTGTTGATAAGAAAAAAACCGAGCTGAAAAGATGGAAGAGAGATTTGGACAAAGAAATTAATCTGGATGAGTGGGTCTCTAAATAGGAAAGGGGATATATATCTTCAATTTGTGTATCTCATAAAGAAACATTTTATAATTTACTATATAAATGGCATTTGATTCCAATTAAGATCTATCATATTTTTGTTATTAGGGAGGCACTTTGTTGGAGGGATTGCAGGAATAGGGAACAGCCTGGAAACAACTATCACATGTGCAAGTAATTACATAGTTTTGGAAGGAAATTGTTAAAGAGTGTCATCTTATGACAAAATACTGGCTTCCTCCACTGACTTGTTTAATGCTCTAGTAAACTATCTACATTTTAAACAGAACACCAAATTCATTTTTTTTATTGTTCAGAAGACTTTGTATCGCACACTATTGGAAAAATGTGACTCCTCCTGTGAAACTGTGGTACAGTGAAATATTGACTGTCTTTGTAATGGAAAAAACTTTCACACTAAGTATGTACAGAAGAGAAGCACCGGAAAGAGGATGGGAGTTTAGAAGTTTGGTCACCCTTTTTAGCATACTCAGAAGAGGAGGGCTCCCCAGCCAGTAAGCCAGAATCGTTAGCCAGGTTATTAACCTGATCCTGATTAAGTAATAAGTAAGGTACAGTGTAGTATGTTAATGTCTTATTGTAACTTTGCCTTAATAACAAGTTAAAGAAAAGAAATGATAGCCATGGAGATGGAATTCCCCTTGCACCCTGGATAAAAGATAGTACTTTCTTCCAAGATAAATGATTAATGATAATTACATTTATAAACCCCGCCTTACATCTGAACAACCCCCAAAATACTTTTCAGTGACTGTGATCACTCACCCACCACTGAAATGACTACCTCTGGGGTAAAACACTGAAGCTTCTTTGGGCAAGCAATACTACACAACAGTAAGTTGGGGAACTGAAGACTAAACTCCGCCAACTGAAACTGCAATGCAAGAGCAGAACAGAGCCCGATCCTCAGCTGGGTACGTTGACTTCCGTGGAGCTAGGCAGAATTACAGCAACCGGGATCTAGCTTAATATAATTACCCAAGGTAGAATGTGACTAAAACAATCAGTCTTGCAAAAAGTAAATAAATAAATAAATCCTACTGGGGTCTTTAATGACTGCAAGTGGCTAGTCCCTTGGCTTTATATCTTGTCTGAAAGAGCATCTCCAGCAGCATAGTGACTTCTAGCACCATTCCAGGGCACTGGCTCAATACAGACTCTGAGGGAAGAGTGCCATCTACTGCAGCACCAACCTAACTTTTCCGGTCTCCCATCTAAATACTGACCAATGCTGACCCACTTAGCTAATAAGATATGATGTGATCACAGCCTGCAGTAGCACAGCTGCAGGTCATTGCACAGTGCTCCTGTTTCATCTCAGTGAAGTAAATCTAGTGACTGTAATGAAAACCTGTCACATTCTGTTTGCACTGGAGTCACCCTGAATTTGACTGTCATAGATCACTTTCCCCTGGATACAGGGTGCTGTGTTTAGAGGGGGAAGGGCAGTACCTGACCATTGCAGGCTGTGGATACACGACAGACCCAGCATGTATGCATGCACGCACCCACTTGTTGCAAAAATAAATATTTCCACCTGACTGAAACAGACTGGATGAGCCTCAATTTGCACCTGCTCTTCTCAGACTTTCCTCTTTTCTTGTGTTGTGGCCTTGATTTTTCCACTGCATGCAGAATCAAACCTGAGCTAACCCTCAAAGGACCCCCCTGCTCCAGCTATCCCCTGGTCACACACCACAAGATGGAGCTGTGAAAAGCCAGGTGAAGAAACAGTTTCCCCTTCAAATTCTGCATCCAGATAAACTGAAGGAACTAAATGTGAAACACATACACATACACCCCCTCAAAAATATAAAAATTAAAAAAAAAAAAAAAATCTAAAGGAATCAAGACCTCCTGTCCATTAAGCAGATTTATAGAGTCTAAAAGGAATGGGAATGAGTTCACATCAAGTAGGTCTCTGGGGACTGAAAGAATGTCTGTCCATCATCACCTGCTAAAGCATTTCTTCTGAGACAGCAGAATCAGTTTAAATCAGTCAAGCTTCAAGGATAGCTGTCTTCTCACTCTCATCATATCTCCGCAGTCATGAGGAGTCTCATAGCGTGATCTTGAGTGCATCTTGTGCCAGTATCCCAAAAGTAAGAGTGGAGTGATTGTTCAATTCCTACCCAGCTGGAAGGGATAGGCTTGTGGTCTAAGCATCTGATTTCAAACCCTTATATTCCCTTAGGCACAGGAACAAGGGATGCTTCCAAGGCAGAAAGAGGGAGTCCTGGGCAGTTTACTGGGGTGGGCGGGAGCATCTCTCAGCTGAGACCTTATGGCCTGATCTCCTGTCTGTACTGAATGGACATTAAGACTAAGATTCCCAAAGCTGCCTAAATGATTCAGATGCCCAGTTTCCATTAAAATTAATGTGTACTGAGCATTCAGATCCTTCTAGCAGGTCTGAACATCTCAGCCTAAATGATTTTATGGCGTATTTTATAAGAATAGGTGTTTGCCCAGGTGCTCCTGGCCTAAAATTTCTTCTCCTGTCACAGCTGTGCAGTGTGTTGACTACCAACCTCCCACCCCAGAGGTGACTGTATTTCAATGGCGGGAAATTACGTATCACACAATACATGAAGCACTCTGGTATGAAAGGAATTGTAAGAAATGTAATTTATTATTCTTGTTATAAACAGCCGCTCTGCCCTTCTCAGCATATTAATTAGCAGTAAGCACTACACAGAGCCAGGATCTCCAGCATTCTTTCCTGAGTGCTGCCCAGCCAACCTCCTTACACAGAATGGGAGATAAAAGAATTTAGTTCAGTCGGTTTATTTTGATCCTTTTTACATCTCCAGCAGTCAGGCTTTTGACACTTTCCTGGTGTGAAAGCGATTGCATACGTGACCACGTCACCACTGCCTCGTGGGAAAAGAAATGTCACGTTCCACCAGCTCTGTGGGTCTGAAGTCATCTTCTCACTGCACTGTGACTGGAGACACAGTCTCACTAGCTTGTGTGGTGCTACATGGCACATCCTCACTGGTGCCCCTGGATTGTATTGAGTCGTTTTGCAGAAGGGTTGTGAACTTGTGTTATATCAAGTTATTTTCAGTCACGTTAGATCAGGCTGAGCCACATGATCAGATGGGAGTGAAAGACACTGCATTAAAGTTATTTAAATGGAATTACATCACCAGAATGAATTTGGCCACTGGGTTGAGTAGAAGTGGATTGTGTTGAATTAGTTTTTGTTGTGGTCAGTTAAGCAGAGGTTCAGTGGAAGAGAAGCCACTCATACACAGAACACTCATACAAAGATCTTATTCAAACAGTAGAAACACAAGGGCTTCTCACAGGCCCTGTTTCTCATTGTACCAAGGTGAAAACGGTTCCCATAAGCATTCCCATAAGCTGGTTGAAAAATGATAATTATTTGTTTTGCAGGCAGTTTAAAACCTGTAAAACAAATTGTCATGATAATTTGTTTTTCAACAAAAAAATGAATCTTAATTTTTTTTTTCAGTTTATGCAACATTTTTGGTTTCTGGAAAATTTTGACCCAAATGAAATTTTCTGTGAAAGTTTTCATTTCAGTCAGACAGCCATTATTTGTTTAAAAATGGTTTCAACGCATTTTTTTTTACCAGCTCCATTTAAACACAGAGCCTGACCCCACTGACTTCAGTAGGAGCTGTGGTTGCTCAGCACCTCTGGGGATCAAGCTGTCAACTAGAGAGAGATTCAGAAAAATCTTCCTATGAACCCCACCTCACAGCAGACTGAGGGATCTTCCTGATCATTAGAACTGCTCCAAAAAGACGATGCATTTTCCCATGAGAAAGATTAGCTGACATTTCAAATTTACAGAAAAAAAAGACCAGCTCCCCTGTGAGTCCCAAGCAGCAAAATCAGTCTGCCTTGGGTGACAACGTTAACTTTCCCTTTTCAATCACTGCAAAAGGGTCTATTCAGTAGCATGGTGATTAGTCCTTCCCAACCATTCATGGCTGATGGTAACCATATATCAGTTTCATTGTGTTGAACCCTTTTCTGCTCATGTCACATCTAGTTATATTAGAGTTTACTCATCCGCTGAAGTGACGGGAGACTCCATCATCACTAATAATTATATTCTAATTAGTGTACATTAAACAAAATAAAATACACAACTGGAACTAGCTGGTTTTTCTGTTGGCAGTCTCAGCGGAGAAGTCCAGGTCTGTTTGACCCTTGGAAATGAACTCCCCTCTCACCTCTACAAACCAAGGCTGAGGCATATTAGCAGGGCAGTGCAGAAGAGAAGCTTGCATGGCTGCTGCCCATGCCATAGTCATTCTGTGGGTAAGAGGACTTCAGCCTCCAGGGCTCCCAGTTTGCAGCACTGAGACAATTACAGGGAAGAGTAAGTCACATGATGTAGGGCTGTGCTTTGGTTGCCTGTACTATTTGATATGGTGAGAGTGTCTCTCCAGTGCTTGTCTGAGGCTTTGCTGATATGATTAGTTGTTCCTGCAGGCTGGCTGTTTTAGGTTTCCATTTCGTCAGATCTCAGTTTTACGTTCCCATGTCTGCTGTAGATATTAGTGACAATCAGTTAGTGAAAGGTATCATTTTCTTGCTTGTTCGGGGTATGTTGTGACAGGCAGTTAAAAAAAAACAACCCAAAAACCCAGTGGAATTTTTTCTCTTTTTCACTGCACTTTCTACCTCCTGAAATGCCTTCAGCGTACAGATTCAATGGAAGCAGATGACTCAAGAGAATTTCACTAGACCGTTAAAGTATGCTTTGGATGAAAAGACCATTGAGTGAAAGGGCAGCCTTTTTTATCTTCCCTTGAAATAGTCCTGAGCATTCGGTATTCCCCTTCTGTCTGATTTTCTTCCTCCTTATGTGGTTTTGTCTCCCCACCCCCCCCCCCTTTTTTTTGGTATGTTCACACCGATATGTGCATTATTTTTTGCTGCATGGCAGCAGACCGGTTCCAGAGCTTGTAGATCTCCAGTGACAGCTACTGGTGATTTCTCCTTCAGTTCAAGTGGGAGAGATTTCATCAGACAGTCCACACCACTATTACTATTGTATGTACTGTATTGTAGTACTGTGTACTATTTAACTAAGGATTCCTGTGTCCACATGTACACTGCTGCAGATCTGTCACATCCTCTGGCATCAATTTTAATAAAGGTTATTGATTATTTAGCATGCTGACAAATAAGGGGAAGCTCCCTTTGTAACAGTGTGTCCTGATGTCTGAAATGATGGCCTGGAAAAAGAGGAAGAGGCATGTTTAGACTACTGTAACCTTACAGCTATTGGCATTGATGGAGGAGCGCAGGTCAGATCAATTCCTGTTCCTTTTATTTGTCAGGGATGTGGGTCTTTTCTCTCCATCTCATTGTGTGTTGAGTTCAGTATTTGTAACTGTAGGACTTCTTTGCTCAGCCTGGTTTACACTGCTCACTATATCCTTTGGTGCAGAAAGACCCTGTCCGTTAGCTCTCATTTCCTATTCTAGGGAAGGGATATATAAGGTCTATACCACTGGCTAAGGAAGCACATGTGCAATTTACTGGATTTTGATAGCCAGAATGTCAGACATGCTCCAGTGCGTAGCACCATCTATTGGCTGCAGCCTACAAATGATATAAATCCTACTACTACTACAACACCTAATGCAAGTTTTCCTTTAGCTCAAGAGATAGGCCTGTCTTTTCAGAGCCAAAGCTCCTGGGTTCTTTCCCCACTGTGTGCAGGAACAGCTGTGGGATGTGTAGAATATTTATAGATGCTGCTCTCTTCCCAGTGGTGATTGCTGTCCTTTGCGCCAGCCCAGCTTGAAATACAAATGAGCGAGGGAAGAGTAGAATTGTTGTGGGAGGGATCCATGCTTCTTGCCTTGTGCTGTTGGGAGGAGATTCAAATTTGTGCTCCTTGAGTCTGCTAATCTGACCAGGATTAATCCTGGGGGGTCTGAACGAGATAAAGTAAATCTGTCTCTTCTTTCTCAGATTCCTCCATTTAAACACACAACAATTTCTTTCTTCCCAAGTCTTGTCAGGAGTTTGGGAGGGTAGGGGGCGGAAGATGCAGAGCTGGAGCTGACAGCTGGAGGCAGCGTAACATGTATCAACAAACAGGAACATCTTTTCCCTCACTCTGTGCTGGTTTCTTTGTCCCATCTGAAAGTGATCTCTTTGGCTCCTGTTCAATATGATGTGAAGTGTCCATTTATTCCTCAGCAGCAATTTGAGCCCATGAAGAGACAGAAAGTTTGTTCTAATGCTTAAAGAATGGAGATGAAGAGTAAGGAGTCCAGGGCTTCATGCCATAGACTGCTCATTGTGAGACCTTGGACAAGTCATATAATCGCTCTTTACCTCAGTTTCCCTAGCTGTAACCGGAGGATACCACTATTTCCCTCCTTCCCAGACTGTACGAGGCTTTGTTAATTAATATATGTAAAGATCTTGGAGACTGCTGCAGCTGAAAGACTTGCAATTTTGCTGCAAGGGCACTTGGATACCTGGACAAGTTTGACAACATGTTGTGGAATGGAGAAAATAAGTGATTGAATTTTCATTGTAGGGTATACTTTCACATAGAACATTTTTAAAGGTTTACATTATTATGTATTGCTAGTTTTTATTGCAAGTTTATTTGCGTTTATACCATAGTCACACACCCAAAATCAAAATAACCCAACAACTGTGAGATCTAATGCTGAGCCTGAACTACCTGATTGGAACAACCCTGAACTCTGGGCAAGGTCAGATCCAGATCTGAACTTTATGACTTGAACCCCTGATTTGAGAGCCTCAGATGAAAGGATTGATGATAATAATAATCCAAGTATTTTGGCTGGTATTCCCCCTCTGGCAGGCTTAGGTATGAATGGTTTGAGGTGTGAGTGCTATTCTTTGTTTAATGAAGGGCAAGCAAGGACTTGAGAAAAAAATAATA
The DNA here is from genome assembly GCF_026122565.2 of Emydura macquarii macquarii. Taxonomy (NCBI): domain Eukaryota; kingdom Metazoa; phylum Chordata; order Testudines; family Chelidae; genus Emydura; species Emydura macquarii. The sequence goes on from NW_027133667.1 coordinate 8,612,479, forward strand.
TAAGAGGACAGGCTGAGGGGCTCAAAAGCCCAATTCAATCAGACTTACAACCAGGCATAGGGATTACTTCCATGAGCAGTCCCGTTAGCGTCAATGGGACTTCCCACAGCAACAGGCTTTCCGCTGGGTAGAAAGAATGTTTGAAGGAATTAGGCCCTTGATTTGTTTAGCCTAGAAAAGCTTTAGAGAGGCACCATAGCTGTCTAGAAGTGTCTGAGGGGAATAACAGTGATGAGAGCTAGGGTGTGTTGTGCTGGACATTCATGCTATGACATGGAATAAGATTAAAGTTGAAAAGTGATTGATTTAGATTTAGATTTTGTTTGTGTGTGAGGAAAACATGTTGAGAGTGAGGCCATCCTGAGTCTGATGAGGATAGGTTGCCTAATGAGGAATTTATTCAGGGAGAAAATAGTGAGGAGCAGAGGCCTCTTTCATCCAGCAGGCAAAGGCATAACAAGATCCAGTGGCTGGTAGGGAAAGTTAGAAAAATTCAGATGGGAAATAAGATGAATGTTTTTAAGCACTGAAGGCAATTAACCATTGGAACAGCTTGCTGAGGGAAGTGGTAAATGCATCATCAATCAGGATTGGATGTCTTTCTAGGAGATGTGCTCCAGTTCAGGCAAAAGTTATTAGGGTGAATGGTGGACTCGGGGGTTAAATTCTATGGCTTGTATCATGTAAGAGGTCGGGCCTTAACATCTATGGCACACTCAGGAGAGACTTTTCAAGAAAAGGAGTAAGATAATAAACTGCTTCTCCTTCCCCTTCAAAAGGAATTTAGTGCTGGTGAAAAAAATCAGATTGGACAGCCAAGGAGACTGAAGTTAGCTATTTATCCCCCAAAAAAGCATAGCATAGGAAGTGGCAGTGCAGACTTCCACAGACTGCCTCACCAAATCAGCTTCAACCTTAACCTGAAGGGAGCACTTCTGGAAGGGGTAGGATTCATCGCAGCACCACCACCACTAGCACCACTTTCGCAGTTTTATAGCATCTTGCACGTGAGGATCCCAAGGTGCTTTAAAAATATTAATAAATTAAGCCTCACAGAAGCTGTGCAAGATTCACTCATTGACCTACCTCTGTGGAGTGACGAGACCGAATTAGAAAACTCCACCCACAACTCAGCTGTAGTACATCTGGTGAAGACGCCCTTAGCTATTGGGAGAGGACTCTCTCGTCGGCTTAATAACTCCACCTCTGCAAGAGGTGGTAGCTGTGTCATCGAGAGAAGCTATCTCATTGACATAGTGCTGTCTACATGAGGGGATTAGGTCAATATAACTGTGTCACTCAAGGGTGTGTATTTTTCACATCCCTGAGCGATGTAGTTATACCATAGTAAATATGTAGTGTAGACCTAAATCTCAGGCTCTGCCCAATCACAATATCAGAATAAGATGGTAGAACAGTAGATTGTTCAGAGTCTCATAGTAAGATCATTCAGACTTAACCCCCCCATTGAGATAGGTGGAGAAGTTCACACCTCTTGCTATTGCTTCAGGCTTCCTGCAGACATAATTACTAGTTACATTCAGTTTACATTTTGAAGATTATTTTTCCAACCAAAAGGGCTAGAAACTTGGGTCAAAAGTTTTGAAAGTGGGTGCCTAGAAACAGGTATTTAAATCCATATTTAGATAGCTGATAATGTGGGTTAGGCAATCAGCACCTCTGAAGATCAGGCCATTGATTTGGTGCCTAAAATAGGCACCTGCTTTTGAAAGTTTTGCTCACAATTAACAAAAACCTTTAGATTCAGGATCACAAGATGGGAATCACCAAGGAAAGTGCTGGCATGATGTGAGGAACCACTGTGAACTGGCCCAATTCTACCCTGCAAGTAGATCTGTATAGAGTGCCAATAAAATGTCATTTTCCATGATATGGAAACCAAGTTGAGACTAATTCGTTTCACAAGGATCCTTAATACTTGATGCAGATGGTTTGAAATGATCCAAGATATCCTTTGAATACTCAAGGGGATTACCTCACTGGAAATTGAACCAGGCCCTAGATGAAGTCCTTGGAAAGTTGGAGAAGGCCTTTACTGAATATCATCTAGGTTCCATTTTAACCCTTTGTTCTTAGTCCTCTGGCTGTTTCTTTTATTTGTGCTGGATAAAATGTGAAAGTTTGTGATAATTTATTAGTATTGTGGCAGTCTGTCATAGCTCCTGGGCATTCTCTGGCTTCCTCATGGTACTGGGAGAGACTAGATGTCACTAATGCAGATAGTCTTATGAGGTCTGTTTTTCTGGCTGTGTAGGAATTAAATCTTGGAAATGTGCATGTTATCAACTATAACACAGTTTGTTTTTATTAAGCTTATTCTGCCTTAACCATTGTTTGTCATGGAAATATTTTTCTTAAGTGTCGAACTGCCATCTGTAGGTGAGATCCACACAAGCAAAGAAAACATTATGTCATTCCAAACATTACTGGCTTCATATACCTTTTTCTGCCTGGTATTTTGGTAGTGGCTATGGTGAATTTTCAATTTTGTGAGATTGAGATATGGATACCAGTAGATAGGCGTCTTTCATTCCTTAGAATGAAGAATGGAACAGAACAGGTGAGTGTTCCCATACATTGCTTTGAGGATATCTTTGCACAGGTTTTCCATAAATCAGTGGATATCTCAATTTTCTCCAGAACATTTCCAGTCATAGTCTACTTATGTGGAATCTTCTAGTAAAATTACCTTTTGTTGGAATCCCTGATCCAGCTTTAAAAAAAAAAAAAAAAAAAAAAAAGTTGATTAGTGGATTGCTGGAGTCATTACTGTGGCATCTGAGAAGGTCTCTAATTAACAGAGCCAGGTGAATAATTTTAAACATACTCTATAATAATTTGAGAAATATTATAAAATTCATTGAATGTTATTCATGACTACATTCATGGGATTCACTCTGTAGCTGAGTGAATAAAAATACATTATGAACTTATTTTAATAGATTATTAAATTAATGTTATAGCTAGCTCGATTAAGTAAGGACAGAATCCTGCTCCCACTCAAGTCAATGATAAAGTCCCCATTAGCTTCAGTGACAGAAGATGAATTACTAAATCCCTAAGGAAGACTCCAACCTGGGCATAAATTGGGCAAACTCAACTGAAGTCAGCAGATTTAAACTTCAGCTGTATTTAGCCCTAGATGTCTATTCAGAACAGTCCCTTCTTAGAACCCCTGTACTACATGGGTGTGTTGTTCTTAAAATTAATGCAAGGAGAGCTTGTGTTAAACAAGTCAGTTTTTATCTTTAACTGTACATCCATCTAAACGCATCCATACCTAAACCTGCAACAGGCAGATTTCTGTTCTAAAGGTATTCTAAGCCTGGCTTTCTATGTCAAGGGTAACTCACCACCCACATCCCTTCATAATAGCAACTACATCTGGTACATCTGTCTTTAGCAGTCTCCACCATTGGTTGAAGCAGCAGATGCCCTCAGAGGAGCACCTTCAATCCTCTTCTCTAGCTGACTATTACATAATACATTGCCATTTGACAAAGACAGTAATAATACAGAAACTTCTCTTAAGGTCTTTGAAAAGATCATTTTATTATATTATTATTATTATTATTATAAGTGCAACCTAACCATCAGGCTCCAGTCTTTAAAATGCAGCCTGTTCCATGCTTGAACTGGGTTAACTGGTTCCTGAAACTACTACATACCAATATTTTTGCCAACACAGAACTTAAAATGAAGAGTCTCTCCCTTCCCAGTCTTTAAATCTTGGGTGGGGGGAGTATTATTTTTTTGGAGAGGGGGTCAGCAAAGATGATGCTATAATATCCTGAGAATATCCCTTGCAGATTCCTGACTGCATCCAAAGAAGACACTGTCCACAGAGAATCCATCGTAAGTTTTACAGTGAGCTGAGTCCGTGCTGGGACAGGACTTTGGGAGATTAGTCAGTACTGTGTGAATATTGTGTGTACTCACTGTGTGAATACTGTGTGAATACTCATGAAGTGCAGACATGATCCGTAATGCTTATAGTTAAGGCCCCAATAGCTAATGCTGAGATACACGAGTTAAGAAGCTCCCAGTACCTGGAACATAACAGACACTAGGAGTGAAGTTGAGAGGGACTTAAAGGAGCTGTGTTCATTTACTCTGGATAAAAGAAGAGGGGACCTTTGAGGTGACTGACAGAGATTTTCACCATGCTGAGAATGATTGATAAAGTTGGTCAAATACATTCTGCATACTGGTCAGGGGATTAAAAAATAGAAATAGAACCCATAAAGATAGGGAAGTAGGAAAACATCAAGTATTTTGGCAGAACCAACCTATACAAGTAGAATAAGACAAATGACCAAAATGCTGCCTATCAGGCAGTTATTCTACCATTTGTTAGACAGAGATCACAGACAGCCGATGAGTCAATGAGAGAAAGAGAGAACCATTAAATGCAGGAGTGGGAGCAAGTAATGGCACATACCTTTCTACGGAAACACTGCTCACCCCTGCAAGTTCTCCGAGTGGGAATCCTGCAGTCTTTCCCTCCCCAATGGCTATTCCTGCAAGGAGAGTGTTGGTGTGTGGAAGGCTCTGCAATCTGCCGTCTTCTTACAGGCCACTCTTGGGTGGGAGGGGAGAATGCTGAAGCCTCTTCCCTGCTCCTTTCCCACTCAAAGAGGAAAGGGCCTTTGGGGCTTCCCTGAGCCAGAAAGTTTGGCAGCTGCACTGAGGGATTCCACAGCCACACAAATACCAGCTGTCATTAATGGAAAACAATTTTTCATCCAGTAAAAATAGCTCCTTCATCTGTGCATGCTCCTTCGTCATGCAGTTTCACACAATGTGCCATCACCTCAGGAAGTACTCTTCACTCTTCCCCCAACCCAGGGCAACATGGTGGGTTTTTCCCCCTGTTGCAGTCATGTCTGCAGTGACTATTAACACCCCCAACCTCTGACCTGCTTTGAAATAGGTTGTTGGGGTTTTTTTTAAACATGGCAGATATCACAGAAAAATCCCTATGGGGCCCTCCTGCTGGCCCCCCATAAAGCAATCCCTAGGCTGCTCATCAGGGGTTGCCTTGGCCCCCAGCACTCCAGGATTGGGGGGAGGTGGAAAGGTGGGTTCAAGTGAATCCAAGTTTGGCACAGTTGAAGATCTGACCCATTATTACTAAACTCGTCTCTCAAAGATCTCTACATAGTAACTAAAGCAACTCGCTTTACAGACAGGGATTTAACAACAAATAGCACCAATAAAAGAATTAAAAATTCTAAAACCCACTCAGACAGTATCTCTTTCAAATATGCAGAATAGACAAAATACCAATAGTGTGGTATGGCATCGACTCTAGTGACACCAGCACAGGTCCTAACCACATCAGCCACACCATAAGGGGCTCATTCACCTGCACATCTATTAATGTTACATATGCCATCATGTGCCAGCAATGCCCCTCTGCCATGCACATTGGCCAAACTGGACTGTCACTACGCAAAAGAATAAATGGACACAAATCAGACATAAAAAATGGTAACATCCATAAACCAGTCGGAGAGCGCTTCACTCTCCCAGGACACTCTGTAGCTGACTTGAAAGTTGCTATACTTCTACCAAAAAACATCAAAAACAGAATTCAAAGAGAAACTGCAGAATTGGAACTCATATGCAAACTTGACACAATCAAACTGGGTCTGAATAGGGACTTGGAATGGTTATCTCAGTACAAGAAGTAATTGTCACTGTTCACACATTCTAACCTCCTAATCAATGGTTATGAATAGGCCTCAACTACTCTAACTGAATGGACTTTGCTCATATCTAACTTCCCCATTGTTGTTCCTTACCTTTAGATGTATATATATACCTCGTCTCTGATTTCTATTCCTTACATCTGACAAAGTGGGTTACAGCCCACGAAAGCTTATGCCTGCAGAAATTAAATTTGATAGTGCTACAGGACTCTCTTTGTTTTTAAGTAGAATGGGTCGCTTCGGACAAGATTCCATTGATGGAGCAAAGGTAGGGCAAAGCCCAGGACTGAAGGAAAACTGAGTTCCCTCCAGGGCAGAACTGAGGTCCCATTGGTGGAGCAGCACATAGGAAGCATATGACTAAGTGACCATGAAAACAGAATGCTCCCTCTTAGCCTAGGAGAAAGGGTATTTAATCTTCATGGCATATTAAACAAGCCCTGTTTTATCTCCATGAAAAAAATCCAGTGATGCTAATGAAAGCCTGTCACAGTCGGTTTGCTTTGGAGTCACCCTAAGACTGACTGTGTCATTAGTACCTTCCCCCTGGACATAGGGAGCTGCGTTTCAAAAGGGAATGACAGAAATTGACCCTTGCAACCTGATAGTGTGATAATTGCTGTCCTGTTCTGTACCTGTGCTCAGAGAATAGGAGAGAGATGTCTTTCCTTTCCAATGCAGAATTGCAACTCTGCACGTCTCTGTACATGATATTTGTTTAATTAAAAGCTTTGTTAGTGGTAAGTCCTTTTCCCTATTTGGGCCTGAGGTTCCCCCTTTTAATACCTTTGCAGAGCTCTGGGATCTCCTTACTGCTACAGTAAGTCCTTTATATAGAACAGCAGGTCTGAGCAGAGTGCAACTCCCTCATGGCTTCAGAGGTTAGTCCAGACTCTAGCACCAAATACATCTGTTTCACATCTCCAGTAATCAAGGTTTCAGCAACTCCTAGTGTGAAAGCCAACTGCAGCCAACTGCTGTCACCTACTCTTGGGAAGGGAAATGTCATCATGTGCCAGCTCAGAAGGTTTGGAGCCATCACTGAGGTAGCTTCACAGCTGAAATGTGAAGGCAGAACTAGCAGTGCCAGCCTGTGTGGAGCCACATGGCATCAGCTGACATCTCAGTCCTGTCAGTGCTAGAGGGCTTCCCAAACTGTGCCAGAGCCTGTTACTCAACTTATTAACCCAATCTGTTTCTCCTCTATCCTGCCAAACCAAGGAGTACATTTAGAAAGAGGTACTTTTCCTCAGTCCGGAAGGCCGCAACGGATCGCTGTGGGAGGATCACGGATGCAGACATAGAATGGCCAGGCGAAGTGTATGATACAAGGGTTTTCACTAATTGGACTTATGAGGAGCAGGGCGAGGAATTATTGATTCCTCACAGGTTCCTTTAGACTAGTGGTTCTCAACTGTTTGTCATTTGCGGACCCCTACAAAATTTCGAATGGAGGTGTGGACCCCTTTGGAAATCTTTGACATAGTCTGTGGATCCCCAGCGGTCTCTGGACCACAGGTTGAAAACCACCACTTTAGACAGTGTTGAATCACTGTTTGCAGGGTTACATCTTGCCAGGTTATGTTCAGCCACTCTGAGTTGCGTTGTATTGAACCACACTAATGCAGGCAAGCAGGTACAGAGAGCGTCCGGCTCCCACCTCACCAGGGACAGGTTGATATTACTAGAGTTTGATGTTTACTGCCTCTGCCCCAGCACCGCATGATGTGTACCACTAGCTGCTTTGTGCCAAGAGCCTTGAGTCTCACTCCTAGCTAGTTAATCTGATGTCTGTTATCCATAGCGTGACAGTCACTGTAGTATTCTGGTGCCTAGTTAGGGCATATGGCAGGTTTTTCCCTCTCCTCATTTAACAGGAAGCCTCCACCTACTATTCCCTGAATGTGCACGCACGCACGCACACCCATCCACCCTCCCTCCCTTTATCCAGCTGAAATACTTACACATAGTTGGCATAAGCAATTTGAAGCCTGTTGCAGAAACTGGGAGGAAGTTGCACACTGAATCAGGGGTCCTGCAGCTAGGGATCCAGACAAGTGGCTTCGCAGAGGGGGGCTCATCTTAAAGCAGCCTTCTCCCTGTGCTAGCTTGCACCAAGTCACATTGTGTTGTTTAGTTTAAGTGCAAAATGGGCAACTGCATTTATACATTGAACACCGTGGAATCCTCAGCAAGTGACTCTTGAGACTAGAGTAAAAACTCTCCTAGGTGTGTCAGCAAGAGTGGGAGCCAGATCACCTGCTTAAAAATGACTGCAGGCCTGATTTACTGCTGTGTTACTCCAGTGTCTCCTACACAGAAATCACTGGGATTACAATGCCATGAAACTGGTGTTATGGTCAACAGAGAACCCAATTCTGATCTCACAGCATTGTAAATCAAGTGTGAGTTACATTGCTGAAGGATAGATTTGAGTGAGTTTCTAGAAAGTGTTCAAAGTTGTTGGTTCTGGATTTTTCCATGTCTTTTGGATTAAGGAGTTAAAAACTAGCCATAGAAATGACCAACCATCAGAAACAAACTAATCAAAATTTAAAAATTAAATCTTACCTTCTGTACATGTAACATAAACACCTTCTCCATATCTGATGCAAACACTGATATTCAAAATATGAAATAATTTATTTTTGGTGAGAAGGACCCAAATTTTATATCTCACAATCTCAGTAGTTAGGAAAAGGCTGCCAATTCCACCAATATAAATCTTAGCGTTTTCATGGGGTTTCATTGTACATATTAGAGAAAAGCGGGAAGAGAAGATGGAGTTTTTCCCTATGCTAATAAAATATCCAGGCAGAGAGTTAGTTTTGGATCCTTTTAGGAGGACCAACTATTCAGAGGTATAAAGCTGAGAAACTATAATTAATATATGAAGAAATAAAAGAGGATTTGGAGGATGTTCATCAGCATAATTAAAAATGAGCTATTACCTGTTACTAATTAATCATAGTTACAAAACTATTGTTTGAACAAAAAAGAAAAGGAACTTTAGATCAGTTTACCTAGTGAAAGATAGCACAGGTAGGAAGAGGAGTTTATTTCAATGAAAAAGAGTGCCTTGATCAGCATGGAATTGAAACAAATAAATGTTCCCTATATTTTTCGAAAGTCAGATGACATTAAGTGTGTTTGAACTTTTCTACTGAGTAGTTTTTAATCAAATAATGACCTTTTGGGAAAAAAGTGGTGCATTACTGTTTTACATTAAGTTTTATTATTATAGCTTTCTATTTACAGAAAATCTGGCTTTCAGTTAAAGAATTTCAATAACTGATTTGATAAATATATTTTTAAAAAATGAAACAATAGGTCTGTTTCAAACCCTCAAAATTAGAAACTGCTTTGCAAAATTAAGACTTTGTGATTAATTTTGTATTACATTTTCATAAAGAAACAATAAAAGATACAAAAAGGTAAATAATTTACAGCTTGTAACTTTCAGATTTTTTTTAAAGACGTATTTTTATCACTGGTAGGTGACATGTGGCATGTGCAACTGTGGGTGAAGTAAAGGAGCAATGATATGCAAGGCCCCAAACTGTTCACATGGAACACTAATTACTATGTTACATGAGAATGAGATGTGTAAATTAGGCCTACAAGACCATTAATCTTCAAACTTCCCACTATCCACTGCCATTGATGTGGTCCCACCAATGTTAGCAATAGTCTAACACCTGCTTTAAGCTGCACTAAAGGACACTGTGGTTATAACTGCCATGGCGGGTCTACACTAGCTGCTATATCTGTTGGAAAATGTAAACAACATTGGTGAGCACACACACACCTGATGTGTGGAAAACTGAAATGCAAGGTTTCTTCACATTGCACTGTGTCTTATCATTTGTGTATGTGTATGAGGGTGCAAAACCAGTTAGCAGAAACCTCCCCCTTCATATTTCATGTTCATTAACAAGATGGATGGTGAAAATGTGATCCAAATTTCATGTTTGTACTCTGTGCCAAAGTGTGACTCAAGACAATTCAGTACAGGGGCAACGGGATCTCAGCACGCTCTCAGAGGAGAGCCATGGTGCTTTGTGGAGTCACCCCTGTTTACTCTGCCTCCTCCTCATTCCTCTTTCCCTGGCCCAATCTCTCTAACTCTCATTCCTTCTGCCCTTTTCCTTCTTCATCTCTTTTCTTCCTTCCTCTTCTTCTGTCTCCCTTCACTCCAGTATAAATGCTGTCCTTCCCCTCATTAGTGCTGCAGGTCATTGAGGCTGTTGAAAGCTGACTTACACAAGGTGTCTTCTCACAGCCAAGAATTCATTTCACCCAGAAGCTGGTTATATACGCCTGGTCACTGCCTGAGAATTGCTAAGTGAGCAACACCATCTTGATACAAGCATCTTCATGCAGTTCTTGCCATGCTCTGGAATGGATTCTCAGAGGCAGAAGAGAAGGTTGTAGAGACTGACTGTTGCTGGATAAATACATCTCTACACTGGAGAATCAATGAACGTGGGGACCAGCAGAATCCAGCAGGATTTCCCCCCTAAAACTAAGGTCCTCTTTATCAATGGAAGAGGTTTCAACAGGGCAAGCTTCTCTCACCCATGTGCCACAAGCCTGACTTGGGCTGGAACTCTGAGGGTGACAGTAGAGTTCCTTCTCCAAGTCTATTGAATTCTGCTTATTGACATAACAGTCATAGAAGCTTTTGTAGCATGGATGCTTGTTCACAAGTAAGTGGTCTGAGATCCCCACTTCTTGACACGTAGACCTAACTGCAATTGCTACATGCTGTGGATCAACCCAGCCCTGTCCCTACTGTTTTGTTTCTTGTTGGTGTGGTGCATTATGGGGCATGTAGTCCAGCCAGGGGCTAGAGGACCCTGAAACTAAAACCGTCATGAGGCATGGCACCAACTCAGGCATTCACGTGAATTCAACATTAATCGTTTAGATTGATCCATCAGGAAAATCAAATTTTGGTGGAATTCTCTTTTCCCATGGCAGGGATTTTGACAAAACCCTAGTTTCTGATGGGGAGTGTTTTCCTTGAAGTTTTTCAGCCTGCTGTATTGAGAATCAATGGGGGCAGGATAGAGGTTAACCCTGGATCCACTGAAAACTGGGAGCCTGCAGAGTCTTCCTCTTCTCTACCCTCCCCATCTGTCTTGAAAGAGACACCCTAGTCCCCATCATGCTCTTCTCCTAATGGAATTCTTGATCTCCTCTCCTCCTCCCAGCCACAGATTCTTCAGACCATCAAGCCAGGATCCTAGTCTCCTTCAAGTCACCATTGAGATTTTGAGCCCTCATTGAGGGGAGAATAGGCTCTCTTCTTCTATTGGTATGAGCAGGTATTGTGCCCATCAGGGCTGGAACTATCTCCTGGGTTTGCAAAGGCAGCTCTTCTGCCACCATTCTGATGCCAGAAGATGACTTTACTCTCTCTCCGACTCCCCATCCTCCCAGGCACCTACAGGAATGCTGGTTGTTTCCCCTGCTCTCTCTCCCTATCCCCATTCTTTCCAGCGCGTAGGAAGAATCTTGGCAGTCAGTCCAGCCTCTCCTTACGGGACAACTAATCTTTTTGTTAAACCTACAAGTGTTTCTGGGAAACAGGACAGGCTTGTCAGCAGCAATTTTCACTCTGAAGAAAACAAATCTGCAGGCGACATCTCTTCAGCTTGCCCCAGCGTCTTGTTCCTGCTCCTGTCGCTGCTGCCCGGAGTTGAGGTCCTTGAGGAGAGAGATGGCAGCATCACTGACATCCTGCCTGACAGGAACCACCTGTCCCATCTCTGTCTCCATTTACTGTACACATCCACAAGGAAGGAACGGACTCGATCCCCACTGGCTGCAGAGAATGCAATGCATACGCACTACAGGGGTGCACGCTCACACAGCATGCTGGACCTCAGGTACCTGTTCACTAGTTCTCCATCACACACTTCTCCGATCCTCAACTCATTCTCACTCCAGGACACTGACTTGCACACTTTTTCGTGATCCTCTTCTCCTTCATACTCCTGCTGGTGCAAAATACACACATTTATTCTCAAACCTACACACGCCTCTCTCAGCCATCCCCACCTCACCACACTTGTCTCTGAGAGTTTCTCAGGATTTACAAGCAGATGTGAGAGAGGGGAGCGTTTTGGCACAGACATGGGTTGTAGCCAATTTAAGAAGAAAGGAAGAGCATAGGTAGCCACACAGCCAATATCACTTTCAGCCTCTGCTGTTGGAGAGGAAGGACTGGCTTAACCCATCATGCTTGAAACACTTCCTCACGCTGGAACCAATAGGTCAGACTAAATCAGCTTTGGCTCAGATCCCCTCCCCAACATAGGAAGTTCCATTTCCCTAGTTGGATTTTTCAGATCAAATCTTTCCAAACTGAAGCTTAGAAATTTGCACTAGGATCAAGTCACAACACCACCTTTTGGGCACTGTTGGCTCCCACGCCAGATATTGGTGCAAGGGCATGGAACTTTTTGTTACACGTGTAAAGTATTCTGGGATGACAGGTGCTATAAATATGTGAAATATCAATGTATTCTAGTTCAATGGGACACAGTGTACCGGGGGCAGCTGTTTTAGTGGGACATCTTCCAGGAAACTGATTTAGCACTAATGATAGTGAATGGTAACAATTATTGCTGAACTGAAAAGCTATTGACACAAGATAAATTTATGCTGAGTAACTGCTTGATGATTTCACGGGTGCTAGATAGGTGTCAGATTCTGAGCTCTGATCTCTTGATATCCACGTTGCCAAATAAAGGCTAGAGAGAATATTTTCTTCATTATTCAACAGGCCTTCAAGAGAGGTTGGTTTCCAGAGGCACCAACAAAATTAGTTCCTGATTCTGGAATATACTCTGTTTTCATTGTTTGACAGGCAGGTAGAGCTTCAAAGCACTGAAGACCGTTGCTCTTAGTGATTTTCTTCTTCCCTGCCTCTTTTATTTGGGGGATAAACCTAGGATGTGCCATAGAGAGATGCCAAAAAGAATTTTAACCATGCAAGTGAGCAAATGTAAGAGCTATAGTTACATGCACAACATTTTCTGTATCCCCTTGAACATATGCATTGTTATTATTAGTATTACAATGATACCTAGAAATTTTAATCAGGATAATTCCAGAGGGGTAGCCACATGTTAGCCTGTATACAGCAAAAACAACGAGAGTTCTGTAGCACTTTAAAGACTAACACATTTAATTTCAGCAGGCATAAGCTTTCGCGGGCTTCAGCCCACTTCCTCAGATGCAGTTGGTAGAAATAGGAAGATCAGGCTGTTGTGGAGAAGCTAAATGAATTCTTTGCATCGGTCTTCACCGCAGAGGATGTGAGGGAGATTCCCACACCTGAGTCATGCTTTTTAGGTGACAAATCTGCAGAACTGTCCTAGATTGAGGTGTCATTAGACATGGTTTTGGAACAAATTGATAAATTAAACAGTAATAAGTCACCAGGACAAGATGATATTCACCCAAGAATTTCTAAAGGAACTCAAATATAAAATTGAAGAACTGTGTATGTAACTGATTGCTTATATCAGTCTCTGTAGCAGATGACTGGAGGACAGTTACTGTAACACTGATTTTTAAAAGAGACTTCAGACATGATCCTGGCAATTACAGGCCGGTAAGCCTACCTTCAGTACCAGGCAAACTGGTTGAAACTATAGTAGTGAACAGAATTGTCAGACACATAGATGAACATGATTTGTTGGGGAGGAGTCAACACAGCTTTTGTAAAGGGAAATTGTGCCTCACCAATCTATTAGAATTTTTTGAGGGGGTCAACAAATTTGGACAAGGATCATCCAGTGGATATAGTGTACCTGAACTTTCAGAAAGTCTTTGACAAGGTCCCTCATCAAAGGCTCGTAAGCAAAGTAATCAGTCATGGGATAAAAGGGAAGATCCTCTCCTGGATCAGTAACTGGTTAAAAGACAGGAAACAAAGGATAGAAATAAATGATTAGTTTCCACAGTGGAGGGATGGAAATAGCAGGGCCCCCCAAGAATCTGTAATGGGACCACTGCTGTTCAACATATGCATAAAAAATCTGGGAAAAGGGGTAAAAAGTGAGGTGGCAAAGTTTGAAGACGATACAAAATTACTAGAGCTGTCAATTAATCACAGTTAATGCATGCGATTAATGCAAAACGAATTATTTAGATTAAAAAATAGTTGCAATTAATTGCAGTTTTAATCACAATGTTAAACAATAGGATACCAATTTAAATTTATTATAAATATTTTTTATAAACAAAAGAAATATTTTTCAGTTCACCTCATACAAGTCCACTCAGTCCTACTTCTTGTTCAGCCAATCATTAAGACAAACAAGTTTGTTTATATTTATGGGAGATAATGCTGTCTGCTTATTTATAATGTCACCTGAAAGTGAGAACTGGCGTTTGCATAACACTGTTACAGCCAGTGTTGCAAGGTACTTACATACCAGATATGCTAAACATTTTAATACCCCTTAATGCTTTGACTCATGGGCTCCAAAGCTTTACATTGTTTTGTGTTTGAGTTATGTAAAAAATAAATAAAAATCTTCATTTGTAAGTTGCACTTTCACAATAAAGAGATTGCACTACAGTACTTGTATGAGATGAATTGAAAAATACTATTTTATCTTTTTTACAGTGCAGATATTTGTAATAAAAATAATATAAAGTAAGCACTGTTACTTCATATTTTGTGTTGTAATTTCCAATGTATTGGAAAATGTAGAAAAATATCCAGAAGTATTTATAATAAATTTAAATGGTATTCTGTTATTGTTTAACAGTGTGATTAAAACTATGATTAATCGTGACTGTATTTTTTAATCTCATGATTAATTGTGATTAATATTTTGAATTGTTTGACAGCCCTAAAAGTTACTCAAGATAATTAAGTCCAAAACAGATTGTGAAGAGTTACAAAGGGATCTCACAAAACTAGGTGATTAGGCAAAATAATGGCAGATGAAATTCAATGTTGATAAATGCAAAGTAAGGCATATTGGAAAACATAATCCAACTATGCACACAAAATGATGGGATCTAAATTAGCTGTTATCACTCAAGAAAGATCTTGGGGTCATTGTGGATAGTTCTCTGAAAACATCCATTCAAAAAAGCTAAACAGAATGTTGGGAACCAATAGGAAATGATAGATAAGACAGTAAATGTAATAATGCCACTATATGAATCGATGGTATACCCACACCTTGAATACTGCATGCAGTTCTGGTCACCCCATCTCAAAAAAGATATATTAGAAATGGAAAAGATACAGAGAAGGACAAAAAAAGTCATTGGGGTATGGAACAGCTTCCATATGAAGAAAGATTAAAAAGACTGAGTCTATCTGACTTGGAAAAGAGACGACTAAGGGGGAATATGATAGAGGTCTATAAAACCATGAATGATGTGGAGAAAGTGTTATTTACCCCTTCACAAAACACAAGATCCAGGGGTCACCCAATGAAATTAATAGACAGCAGGTTTAAAACAAAGATAAGGAAGTACTTCTACACACAACATAAGTTAACCTGTGGAACATACCAGAGGATGTTCTGAAGCCAAGACACACACACATAAAAGCTAGTCCTGCACATCTACTAGTCCACAACAAGACCAATAATTGAGAAATACAGAGTTTATGGAAGAGAGATAGGTAGCTGTTCAAGAATTTGAAGTGATCCTCACATTTCCCAGACACTGTCCGGTTTACCTCAAAGTTTTTTAAAACAAATTCTGCTGTGACATAAGTTCACACCTGTAAAATTTCAGGCAGACCAGGGGTCAGAAATGGTCTTATAATAGGAGACAAGACTAAGGCCTTGTCTACACTAGCACTTATGTCGGCAAAACTTTTGTTTTGCGCAAGAGTGTGAAAGAAAGCATGTGCCACTCTTTTAGGTGGTTTGAGTATGTTGGCGGGAGAGCTCTCCCCCGTCAACATAACATGGCTACACAAGCGCTCTTAGTTTTAAATGTAGACTAGCCCTAATTAGAGACTAGTATTTCTCCACAGCTACATTAGTAAAAGTGACTTTCAGTTGTACTGCTCTGGACGGCCAGGAAAATGGGATACTGTGATTGGTGTTTCAGAAGATTGAATTACTGAACAGCTCCCCTGCTCAATTCTGCAGCGTTTAAGGAGGACAATGGCCACTAAAATCTAATCCAAGATGAATTCAGTTTCCTCTGCCTCTCTCTGCCTTTAATCTTCCCTCGAAGTCCACAGCTCTCTTTGACTCCATCTGTTCTCATGGCAGCAGTCCCAGGGAAGTGCAAAATAGAGAGACACACCAAGCAACAGAAGAAGCTGGAAAAGCAGAGATTTCTGGCAGTGCAAACAATGACTTTTGATCATAATCGCTGCTATTTCTCCGAAAACAAAGTTTTAAAGGAAACCAGGGGATTTAGGAAAGCTATTGCAAATTTCCAGCAGTGAGTTTCTGTGCTACCCCTCCCTTCCTAGTATTTGACTCCAGTCTATTTGGAAGTGAACATGGTCACACAGGAGAGTCTTGCCTAGTGTAAAGGAAATCAAATCAAGAGGCAATCAAATAGGGACTAGAGATATGTCTACGCTGCAGACAAAAACAAAACAAAAACCCACACCCATGGCAGCAAGTCTCAAAGCCCAGGTCAACTGACTTGGGCTTGCATTATGGGGCTAACAGTAGCAATATAGATGTTCCAACCCAGGTTTCAGAGCCCAACTTGAGCCCAAGCAGGAATGTCTTCATTGCTATTCTGAGTCCCATAATGCAAGCCCCAGGTGCCCGAGTCAGTTGACCCAGGCTCTGAGACTTGCTGCTTCAGGAGTTGTTGTTTTTTTTGGCAGCACACTAGGTTCAGGGGATGATAAAGAGTGACAAGGCCTCTCATCTCTAAGTTACTGGTTCAAATGCAGCCAATACCAGGGAATTGTTACTGTATTAGAACCCGTGTTTAAAGCAGGGTTGGTGTCTTATAGAATTGCCCATTTCAGGCAGTTGCTACCCTTATCCTCAGTACAGAGCAGAGGCCATCTTGCAGTGCTACAGTGCGCTGACCAAACTGCATCCTGGAACTGGTAGTCTGCCCTGGCCTCACCTCCAAACTGAGCTGTTTCTGCTCCTAGCTCCTTTTTGGGCACCCCTGATTTGAAAGGAAGAACCAGAGAGATCATCGTTAGGTGATTTATTGGTTGTGCACACCAAAGAGTGTTGGTCTTCAGAAGAAGAGCAGTGCTGATAGAAATTAGAGAGGTTAGAACTGTGCCCATCTATGCAGTTGAAAAGCATGTACCTGCCATTTGCCAGTATATCCTTTGTCGTGTATGTGACCATTATGATTTTGTTTTTTCTGCACATCACTTGTAAGTTTCCAAGGAGGCCATGTCGGTCTGAGCAGCTGCTGTTGTGTGAGGCAGAGATGATGCAGCATGTTACAGAGAGACACACACTGTGCCTTCTCATGGAGGCTAACTTGTGTTCTCTCTTGTTTTGGTATTTCCCTTAAGCTACAATAAGAATTACCCAGGCTGAAAGATTGCAACTCCTCTTTGTCTATGGGAAGAGGAAAGCCCTTTGTGCAAGCTGTGCAGTTGTTCAACGAAAGCTTATGGTTGAAGATTAGCGAGGGTCCAGGCCGGCTGTTTGGTGGCCTATGCACTATTGCTAAACGTAGTGATTTTATCACTACTTGAGCAATTTTGGGGTGGTTTTGTCTCATGAAAACATGATAAAGGGATGCCAACGCATGAATTTCCCCCAGTTCAAAATGGCCACTGTCCATTACTGTCGATGGGGATGAAGCCAGCAAGATGGCTGCTATACAGTATCTGTATGTGGAAGTGAGGCTGCCCTGAATAAAGCTGGCTACCACCTCCCTACTGTTTTCAGCAAGACTGAAGCCCTGCCCACAGGGAAAATGGCTGCCACTTAACGGACTGGGGTGGAGCAGAGACAGATTTAGGGGTTGCAGGGGAATAGGAGGCAAGGCGATGCAAGGGCAGGAGGAAGGCTGAGGGGGACACAGAGGTCAGTGATGAGAGTGGGAGATGGAGGGGAGAGAATAGCAGCTCCGCCACTCTGGGGGCAGGGTTGAGACACAGTGTTAGGGCACCGTTGGGAAACCATGTGTTGACTCTGCCCATGGAGAGCTGTACTACGGAGGCTTTCAGTTTCCATGGCTGTCGTCTCAGGCACCTTCTATCAACACTAAATTCCCTTTAGAAAATGAGAAATTGGGTAGTTTGGGAAGCGTAGCGTCAGACCACTCCCTCTGACGTAAGATTGGGCTAGTGTCTCCAGAAGGACCTTGCTAGCCCAGCCCAATCGTCTATTGGTTCCAGGAAGCTGGAAAAGGGCCAGCTCTCAAGCTGACTAAACAGTTTCATAGTGACCAAAAGAGACGAAGCTTGCACTGATCAGGAGGGATTTGCTTATGGCTGGACAGTTCATTTAGAGATACAGTTGTCATGGCTGCAAGGGCTGCTCGGAGAATGCCTCGTTCTTGTGAGAAGTGATGCTAAAGTCATTCCGACTGAAGTTGGTTCCTTAAAGAGAAACGAGACGCTGATTTGTTTTAGTGACATGTGCGTCGTGGCTGGGCAGAGCACGGCTTGCCCCTACATATGGGCCACGTCTATGCTTGGAGCTGGGGGTGTCATTCTCAGCTCACGTAGATGTACTGGCATGAGGTTGAGCTCTGGTTGCATACCCAGGGGAGCTGAGTGGGGATGTACTCGGGGTAACTAGTCCAAGCTGCCACCAATGCTACCCCAGCTATATTGCTGAAGCTAGCGCAGGTACATCTTTTCTGTCTCTCTTTTTCTTCTCTTCATTATTAATATTATCTGAAAGGTTCATCTGATGATGGAGTAGGCGCAGGACAGACTAGAACAGTAATAGTCAGACTGAGGCTCGTGAGCTGCAAGTGGCTCTTTAATGTGTCTCCTGTGGCATTTTGCAGCACGTGGTATTAAAACGCTGTGTGTTTTAATTATTAACCAGTCTAAGTTATTAACCAATCGGGATCATTTTACTATGTTACCAGCCAATTGTAGTTGATAAAATAATATACTTGGTCAGTCGTTTTGCTGCAAGAATAATACATATATATGAAACAATTCACACTACTGGGGCTATTTTGGGTAATATTGATTGCTAATTTGGCTCCTGAACCATTGAAATCTGAGTATCACTGGTCTAGAGTATACTAGAGAGCGTTTAGGGAAGGAATCAGGATGAGAATGACAAGATGGGGGAGCTCTGGTATATATGTGAGTTTGCTTGAATCTAGAATGCAGTGTAATCCTGCAACTGCTCAGTTGCATCAGTCAAAAGACAGCACGGGTATTTTACAGACAAGCCAGACTGACAGGTCCCTGCCCCCTGAAAAGCTTAAATTAGACACAGTACTGCAAGGACCAGCAATGAATAAGGGTTGTAGAGGAAACAGAATGGGAGATGGGGGGTTACAGCAATGGAAGGTTGGGAGATCAATTTAATGGGGCACAAAAACACATTATGTTATTTCATTTTATAGTGCATATGTTACAATGAGGGGACAGAGGATAAGGGGAGAGTTGAGTGAGGTAAAGCAAACTCTCTTTCCCCTTCTCATCCTGGGTATCTTATTTTTAAACAGCTGTCACTTCTGAGACCATTTTGAAAATTCACACTGGAAGTAAATAAAGGAAGCAACAGAGCTGAAAGGTTAGATAAAGCTAGTTGGGAAGGTCAGTGAGAGGTAGTAGGGAGCAGGAAGTACGACGGTTGCTGTCTCCATGGATTGGCCATCCTCATGGCTGTGTCTATCAACTTTTCAAAGAGAAAAGGAGTGTGAACTTGACTCATCTCACAGGGAGGAGGAGGTGTGGCAGAGCCTGGGGAGAACATTTCAGACCCATTCCCATCCAAAGCCAAGAATCTTTTCCGTTGTTGTTGCTGGGCTAGAATTAGGCAAAATCTGATTAAATCACAGAGTCAACAGATTCTCGGCTGGTGTAAACCAATGTAGCTCCATTGACTTGGGGCTAGGACCATTTACATCTGTTAAGTATCAACAGCCCTCCATCTCCCTTGTTTTCTGACCTGTTCTTTCCATTTTCTTTTCTCCACTTTTTCTTCTCTCTCTCAATTTGTCTTTTGTTCACTCTTTTGGTATCTTTGGGCAAAAATTTCAAATGTGGCCACTGATTTTGAGTGCCACTCTTTTCTTTGAGGTTCATATCTTGAGTAACCTGCAAGGGGTATAATTTTCAGAGGTGTTGAGTGCCTGCAGTTCCTGTTGCCTTCAGATGGGGTTTTGTCAGTGCTCAACATTTCAGAGAACCAGACCTTAGAAAATGCCTCCAGATGGGCCCCAAAAACCAGAAGCACCCAAAAGCAGTGGTCACTTTTGAAAATCTTGATCCAGATATTCTCCCCTCAGACAAATTCCATCTTCTAAACCTGTCCCTGAACACATCACTCCTTTTTCAAGCTGTTTTTCTTTTTGGATTTGGTCTCTCTTTTTATCTTCTTTGTTTCATTCTCTTCCTGTCCTCCATTCCCCTCTCTATCTGAGCTGGTTCTCTCTCCTTTCCTCCTCCACTCCAGTCTCCTCAAGTTGGGCTCTGAAGCAGGGAAGCTGCCCCTCCAAAGCAAGCCACGAGTATGTTTTGCGAGGCGAGTGGGAGGCAGAAGCAGTTAATGGGGCGCTCTCTCCAAGTGCCAATGAGATGACAGCCCTGTTGGTTGAAATAGAAAACAACATAGGGAGGAATGGGGGAGGGATCTGAATGGGCTTCAGAATGGACCCATTTTTTTCTCCAAAAAATTCTTGACTTTTTAAAAATTAAATCAGTATTGCAACAGCATCCAAGCTAACAAAACATTTCATTCCACATTAACCAAAACTAAAATAAATAAAAAAATTGAAAAACATCAGCTGTATTTCATTACACTTTTTTTTCCTATAAAAGGCCATTTTTTGACAAAGGAAGCTTTTCCTTTGAAACATTTTGCCTCACTCTACACAGCACGATGCTAGTGGCAAGGCATGGGTGGGAGGGGAGGTGGCTGCTCCCTCCTGTCCTCCTGATCCGAAGGAGGTATGTTATAATCTGAATTTTCCTGCAGCTGTAAAGGGCCACCATCACTCAACAGCTGCAATGCCCAGGAATAGACTTGGACAGAACAGTGTCCCATGAGCTTGTCAAAGACTGAGCTGAACTTTTACCTGCCACTGTTTCTCTTCTCTTACAGGAATGAAACCGTTTTACACCAGTTCTGCTGCCCAGCAGCTGATGCAGAGCAGAAGCCTTCATCTCTGGACTCCTCACCAAGGTGGGAGATTACTGTCACCATGGGCTTCTCCTTTCCATCCCTCTCCTCCTCTCTCGCTGCCCCGTCCCTCCCTGCCACCAACACACATCCCACATTCGGCTGTCGTTCACCCCCCATCTCTCCTATAAATGTGCCCCCAACGCTGCTCTTCCTCACACACACACACCCCTTGCTCTTCTCTCCTAGATACACTACCCTGTACATTACAATCACACACACACACCCCTCAGTCTACACACACACACACACACACACACACACACACACACACACACACACACACACCCCTCCCTCCCTCCCACCCATTGGTCTCACTCTCTCTTTCTCACACTCACACCTCCCACCAGGGTATAGGGCTTAAGCTGGTTTCACAGAAATGCCAACAATGAAATTTCATAACAAATGTTACCTGTGGGACAGCTTGTTTAAATACAGTTTCAGACAGTGGTTCCCAATTGTTTTAGCTCGAGGGCCACAGATACCATTTTTACAATCCTGAAGGGCCACCAGTCTCCGCCAGAAGCCCCCTGTAGCCAGACGGAAGGAGTTCAGGGAGGAGGCTGCCTCCTCGATGATCTTCCATCCCTCTGGCTGCAGCAGGGAAACTGAATCCATCCTGTAGCCCTGTGCGCTCCACCTGGTTCCCTAGGCGGTGACTGCCTTCTGCAGCCAGGGAGACTGGAGATCAGTGCTCCCCTCCCTATGGCTCCAGCAGGCACCCCTGCGCCTATGGACCCAGGCGGAGCGCTTTGCTGTGCTCCCTGCTACAGCCAGGGGGAGGGGAGCGCTGATCTTCCATCCCCTTGGCTGCAGCAAGGAGCCTGCAGTGGTCTCGTAGCCCCACAGAAACACGCTCTACCTAGGTCCTTAAGTAGTGGCTCCCTTCTGCAGCCAGTGGGAGAGGACCTGTGGGCCACTTTGAAAGCCCCCGCAGGCCATGGGTTGGGAACCACTAATTTAAGCTATTGCAGTGTGTGTTGCCAGGTGAGATGGTCTGAATTTTCCAGTGAAGGGTGACTCTAATGGTATCCGTCTGCATACAAGTTAGCATGGCATGGGCCCACATTGACCACACAGTTGAGATTGATGCAACCCTCCCTGACTGGCCAGCCAGCAATGCACAAACTGAATCTGTCCCTACTGCATAGGTCCCTGCTACACTTCCATTGCCAGGTACATCGTGTCCTGAAAACGCAGGCAGTGTGCTAGGAAATGCCCTAGGGTGGGTCTGGCCAATGCTGTTTGCCACCGGAAAGGGCAGCTTTTGACATGACTGTTTTTCTCTCTCTCCGATGGGATGGGATCTCATCTGACAGATGTCTGTCTATTTTAGCTGACTCTGAAAGTCTGGGTGTCCCAGTCCACTGAGTCTTGCCCTCCCCCCCTCTCTCTCACTCACACACTCACATCCCTTAGGTACCATGGTGACAGGAGTCTCAGAAATACCTGGGTTAGCAAAGATGCTGAGATAGATAGAGCCTCCACTCTTCATGTTCTCTCTCACCCTCACCCAGTTCCCTCTCACTCATACCCTCCCATCTGTCTGTCTTACATAGACACATGCTCATTGTTCTCTCACCTTCTCATTCACCGACTTTTGGCAGCTAGGGGGTTTGGTTTTTTTAGAGATTTATATACCATTGATGGAGTCTTTCATCTGCCTTTGACATTAACACCAGAAACCAGCGTTCTGGGGAATGGCTCCAAGCGGTGTGGGGCAGGTGAGTTGCTCTGGCAGGGCGGAGCGCTGCAATATGCTGCTTCTCTTGATTTGTCCTGCTCACTGGAACCGTCTCTGCATTCTGATCACCAGGCAATGAAAAGTTTGAGAACTGGACAGCTGTAAAGAGAACAAATGGGCATGTGCATCCTGGGGATCTGTGGGGTTCTGCTGGACTGAGGGAGGGGTTCCCGCCTGCCCTTTAGTAGCCACGACTAACTGTGGAAGAAAGGCAGGGATAATCCTCTCTGCTGATATGGCCTTGAGTGCTGAGGGCCTGAGCTTGGGGTGGGCTGTTGAAGCCTTGAGTGGAATCTAGGGCCAAACTTCAATGAGCGTGGTAGGGGGATGCAAGCACGATGAGGAAGTTACGTCTGTGGAGATTGCTGTTATAGAGACAGTTGGGCCTCTTCCCTGCAGCTTTGAAAAGATAAAACTATGGGTCACGTGCCTTGTTTGGCCTGACTGAGATCCCTTTTAGCCTTGGCTTTCAATATCCACAACCCTGGCCTGCCCTGCCCTCTTTGGGCCCTGCCCCCTTTCTGCCCCCACCCTACTCCACCTCATTTCTAATTTGTTTGTGTTTTTTCTGGCTTAGTTTTAGTCCTTTGTGGATACGTCTGCACTGCAATAAAAGACCCGCAGCACGGCCTTGGCTGGCCCGGGTCAGCTGACTTGGGCTCAGGTTGTGGGGCTATAAAATTGCCATACAGGTGTTTGGGCTTGGGATACAGCCCAGGCTTTGGGACCCTCCCACCTCACAGGGTTTCAGAACCCGAGCTCCAGCCTGAGCCCAAATATCTACACGACATTGTTATAGTCCCGCTGCCCAGGCCCTGCAAATCTGAGTCAGCTGACCCAGGCCAGCCGTGGGTATTTATTGCAGTGTAGATCCTGTGTGTCCCTGGCCTACATGGCTTAGTCACTCCCCGCAGGTCTTAAACTCTAAGGTTACCTGCTGTGTCCCTAACCCCACAGCCCTTCCCATTAACCCACCACCTCCCTTCCCTGTAGGCAAAGACTCACAAGCCACTGACGCCCAGAACGTCCTGGACTCTTGGTTTGTAGGAATGCTGGGGAAGCACGGAATTCCTGCCTCCAGGTCTGCGAGGTGAATGGAGGCATAAGAAATGATTTTGTAATAATCTGTTTGAGTGTCTTAGTACTTGTCATGTTGAAGCCCGCACTTAAGTCCAACCCATAGAGGTTGGCTCTAGATCAGCATACAAACTTCCCCAAAGAACTTTGCAGCTTGGGTTCCTGGTGAAGCCCTTCTATACAGCCGTCTACCTGTTTGTCTCATGTCACTGACCCTGCCTGGCTCAGCTCATCATGGTCTGCCTGCTACTCGGTCTCCCTCCTTCCTTCTTATGGAGACAGTCTCCCTCTCACCTCTGGTGCTTCAGCGCTCTGCAACTTCCTCATGGCTTGGCCATGACGCTGAAGAAGCATATTCCCTGGAAAGATGATAAAGTGCTGGAAGGTTCCCATGCGGACTGTGGCATTGCTAAACCAGTGACACAAAGGCGGGAGGAATGACTCTGCTTTATGGGCAATCCAAGTTTGGGTCCTGAGCTCAGTGTCTTACCCCTCCCCACCCCCTGCCTGCAATGTGCTCATCCAGCCCATGAAGATGAGAAAGCACCTCATGTCACTGTCATCATGTGCTCTCCTCCCTTAGCTGACCTACAGAGCAGCAGTGATGGGCTCCTCCCTTAGCTGACCTACGGAGCAGCAGTGATGGGCTCCTCCCTTAGCTGACCTACAGAGCAGCAGTGATGGGCTCTGGAACTCCATAGCTAGAAGGCGGATGGGTTTCCATGACTCAGAACCTTGAGGATGATGGAAAGGAAGTAAATGGAAAGGAAAATAGGTGGTGGGATCTTATAGGGACCTTGCTTCCCCACCCCAAAATAATAAAGCATGGCCCCACACCTTTTCCTCCATGAGAGAAGCTTGTGTGGGGACGATAAGGTGATTTGAACCTCTCCAGCTACATAGGGGCCAGAAACAGATGCACACTTGTCCCCTTTTCAGTGAGCAATCCTTAAATGTAGACTGTGTCTCAGTGTCTGTATCACATGACAATGCGGTCCGAACAGTGTGGTGCGGTTGTCTATTAGATAACCCAGGTTGGGTTTTTTCTTTTTGTCCAAGAGCAGATGACATTTCCCTAAATGAGATCAATCCTGTCAGAATTGATGCTGCTAATAACCATCAGCCATCTAGTTTTAATTAGAGTTTGCTTCATTAATGACTTGACTCCTCTCTGCGTAGCCTATTAAATAATGTACTTGCAGCTCATTTACACAAACCCCCAAACTGCAGGGCTGAGCTGCAATCCTTTAATTAAACAGCCTGGCTGATCCCTGCCGCTGCCTCGGCTCATCAGTCTAAGCCGATTAAAGAAAAGAGGGACTAAAAGAGCATAAACAGGGAAGTGACTCTTGTCTCTTCAAGGAACTGGGAGACTCCCATGGCGGTTAGGCCATTGACTTCTCTCCTATAAGGATCCTAGCCTCAGTCCACACTACCACATGGCAGGACCTACAGAAGTGGCAAGGCTCTTATTCCAGTGGGAAGGGTTACAAGCCAAGGGCATCACCAGCACATGGGGACTGTGGAAACCGTCCTGTTTTCCTGGGACACAAGGGAAATACCAGATGGGTGGCTGGGGATGGGGTAGTGGGAGGGTAACACTAGCCAGTCAGCAAAGAAGATGAAGGTGAGACCAGGCACCAAGAACAAAGGGAGACATGGCACCAGGCAGTCAGAACAAGGGCAGGGTGGCCGGAGGTACCAGCAGGTATTCAGTAGCAGGATGGGGTAGCAGGAGGGTGACTTCAGATCCCCACAACAAGTGGAGGGTGGCAAGAGAGTGACACTGGGCAATGAGTACTGGGATAAAACAGCAGGAGGGCAGTATATGGCAGCAGCAAAGGACCAGGAAGCAGCTGTCCTTGTGTGTTTTGCAGTGATGTTTGTTGTCTGTTGTCATGGTGTGGTTTCCCCTCTCCTCTCTTCTGCAAAGCGGACTTTCTCTGTTGCCCATCCATCAGGAAAGGCTTAGAAATGCCGCTGGGTGGGAACTGATTGAGGGCAGGTCTGTGTCCAACTCCTCAGCAGAAACCAACTCAATGAGACACTTTCAGTTGCTCCTGCTCTTCCTCATCAGATTCACAAGCAAAACGGAGTCTCTGGAGGGCTGCGGCTCCCTGTGCATCTAGATGCAACAGCCCACCTTGCCTTCTGACTGGGTGCTGTGCTAAGGATCACCAGGACCGGCTTTGAAGACCAAAGAAGCACTCACAGTGCTGGTGCTGGCAGATGGATCTGTACTTTGAGGCTGTGCCTGGGATACCCAGTTCCAGTGTACAGAGTCACAGTCATAGGAGTAGCACCAGTAGTCAGCCTGACATTGTGGGGCTGTGCTAAGGACATCCAGATCCAGGTTACAGAGTAAAGGATTAGACTGCAGTTTAGATTATAGGGCAGGGACCATCTTTTGTTCTGTGTCTATGCAGCACCTAGCACAAAGGGGTCCTGGTCCATGCTGGGGTTGCTAGGCACTACTGCAACACACATAATAAACAACAGCGATGTTGAAGGAAACTTCATGGGGAAATATAGGCTGGCAACTCAGCCCAGCAGGGGCGTCATGACCCTTCCTCGGGCCCAGGCTCCAAGGAAGGTCACAGCACCTTGCTCTGAGGAAAAAAGCTAGCAGGTTTTAAGAGTCTTTAGCCCCAGGCAGGGCAGGGAGTCTGCAGCCCCCAGCCCAGCAGAGGCAGAGCAGACAAGGAGTCTCTAGTCCCAAAGCTCAGTATCATCCAGGGCAGCAGGTTTAGAGAAGACCAGCACTCCCGGGGTGGCTAGGGAAGGGGGAGAAGGGGACACAGATCCACCCAACTCCACTGCATCCCAGCCCAAGGCCCTATCTGTGGCAAGGGGCTCTGCCACTGGGTCAGCGGGGCTCCAGCTGCAACGCACTGACACTGGTGCAACCACTAGCTCTGCTAAACTGTAGTCAGCTGCCCTGGGCTACTTCCTCCCACCCTGAACCCAGGTACCTGGAACCAGGTGTCTTCCTCTGAGTCACTGGGGTAGATGGCTAGCAGGAGTCCCATTAGTCCCTCACCAGTGGCTGGCAGCAGGTCTAGGAACTCCTCAGGGTCATCAGCGGATGGCAGCTCCTCCAGGTCCCAGGGGGTCCTCCGGCACACCAGGCTCAGGCAGCTCCAGCAGGTCCCAGGCAAAGGGCAGATCCTCTAGGTCAGGGCCGGCATTGGGGGGTCTCTCTGAGTCAGCAGCCTTCGGTAGCTCTTCCCCACCACTAGGGCCCAGTAGCCCTTCCCAGTCACTAGAGCCCAGTAGCTCTGGCAGGCCTTGGAGACTCTGATCCATGGAGGGTTTGCTCAGCACCACCACGGGGCCTGAGTCAAGCCCAGGCCACAGCCACAGGCGCAGTACATCCTTCTCTGTCAGCAGCTTCCACCTGACTGAGCTGCTAGGCCTGTCTTTTATACCTCCTCTTATTGTCCAGGCCCCGCCCCTCTACTCCCAGGGAATTTGGCCTGCAGTGTCCTGATCTGCCCAGTAGGGGCGTTGTGACCCTTTCTCGGGCCCAGGCTCTGAGGAAGGCCCCAGTGCCGCCTTCTGGGTAGCGTCCGCTGGCTCCCTTGACACCTTCCGGGGGCAGTGGGTGCTATCTGGGGTTCTCTGCTCAGTGTCCCTTTCTAGTTCCCTTCATTTAAACTTGTGACCCCCACACCCCTTCCTGAATTTTTTCATTAGTTGTCTCCCATAATCAGTTGTATCCTGGGCTCAGTGACTCCTCCCCTTAGGCTGGAGGAGGGGCCTTTAGCAGTGGGTGGGCTTGCGCCTGCCCACTTCCCAGGTTACAAATAGTACAGGGAGACACAAGTTGCCAGCCCCTCCATCAGGCTGGGCCTGCACCAGGGATAGCCACAGCCAGGCCCCAGAGCACTGGAGAAGGCACTGACAACCTGCCCTGCTCTTTTTCTGAGTGCTGCTTAAACTCTGATTTGACCAAAGCTTATAATTTCATGAGGTGACTGCTCTTTTTGTGCTGGCTTCTGCTGTTAACAGCAGAACTTCATTCTCGGGATTTGAATAGCCCAGTAATTGCATCCCCGCTTATCCCAGTCTCACATAGTGGAGTCTGGCATCCCAGACAATGACCTTAAAATGTGTTCAGCAGCAACCCGTCTCTAATGGAATTACATACCATTTGCCTTTGTGAGAGGTAATGGGACTGAGATGAGAAAGATTTGTTTCTATTACAGTAACGAGAGGAAATGCTGGAATCACAATTGGAGGGAACAACGTGTTCATTCAATTGCTTTTCCCGGGCTTTTTGGAGGCTGTCTTGGGCCTCCCCGCAGTGCTGCAGAGCAAATCAGCAAAAAAAGCAGCTGCACCAGTGATGGGAAAAGTTCTACAAAATATGTTAAGAAACTCAGGTGGAATTGCTGTAGCAATGAACTTTGGGTTTGTGCTTGAGACAGGAGCAACCCTATCCCTAACAAGAATGGATGGGAATGCACATATCATTATGTGAGTGGGAGAGGTTGGGAGCCAGCTGGGTTTATGGACAAGGCAGGCGATTCCCACTGTCTGTGGGGTTACAGGGAAAGGGCATGGGATCTGAGTTGGTTTTGGAAGGGAGAGAGACAGTGGGATGTAAGCTGTCTCATTGGGGCAGGGAGGGGCTGGGATCTGAACTGTCTATGGGAAGGGTATGGGAGCTGTGCCTATGGGATCTACATGTATTACTTTCCTTCTGAGATTTAATTTTCCTTGTAAAAAGTGCTGCTCAGATCAGAAATTGAAACATGACCACTGCAACTAGCAAGTGCTTACTTCACAATTACAAAGCAATTAAATTCTAACTCAATACAGTTTAGATCTCAAACAGCTGCAGATTCGTTTCTAAAGCGCCTGCCAGATTAGTCACTGCCACAGCCTGGCCACTGCCTGGAATCTCAGCACCAATTACTAGTGAAGAAATGTGTAATCGATTCTCCTGAGCCCATGGTCTTATCTCCAGGATAGCTTCTCTTGCAGCTATGGTAAAATTCCTTCTTGCCATGTCTCTGAATTGCTAAGTGTTTAACATACGTTCATGGAAGGTGGAAGCGATACATGTGCATGGCATCCTGTAGCCATGTGCAGAAGGATAACAAGTGGATGGATAGATTCTGGACAAGATCCTTTCAAATGCCTCAAGGTCTCAGGCCTCTGGCCAGCAGAAACGGCTTCTCACGCAGCAATACACTCCTCAAGTCTGCCTGAGCAGAGTTGGCAATGAGAAGGTGTCTTGGTCAGCAAAAAGAGGATGAAAGCTACTTTATTCCTGGCTCCTTAATTCTGACTTCCCTTTATCCTGGAAGGTAGTTTGTCTTCACCTCTTTCTGTGTCTTCACCTGACCTGTCTATTTCTGTTGTGCTTGTGTTACTTCCCTTCAGTGGAAGAAACAGACTTCTGCAAACTTGGAAGGGCATTAACACAAGAGAAGTGTGAATGCTCACTGCAGAGTTGTCTCAGTAGCATGCCCCCTACCTGCCCTCACACGATTATATACCAAGGCCCCTTTCATTATTCCATCTTACTTTATTTTGCAAAATCCACCCATCACTTTGTCTCTGAGCCGTCTTAGGTTTTGCCTCAGTCACTTGAAATTGCCTCCCAGAATTCCACAAGACTCCAGCACCTCTAATTTGGACTGGATGTGTGTTGCTCTCTAAGGCTGGAGGTCTATAGGAATTGAATCATTCCCTGGGCCAGCCATCCTGCACTCTATGCCCCACTGAGGCGCCTTTCTACAAGACTTTGGAGCCGGAAAGGGAATGATGAAGATTCTGAATATGTTTTTAATTGGCCCAAATCCATCCCAGATGTAACTCCACTGAAGTTGACTGGGTTACACCAGGGTTTATTTTGGACCATTATGTTTATATTTGTGAAAGGCCAACTGATGCCTTATAGAAAACGCTGTAACAGTATATTATGTAGAAAGAATTCTGCCAGCTTTCTGGCTGACATGACTGATAATAGGGTATGGAGCCTGGCAACTTGTGGTCACTGACTGCACGCAGCTTGGGTTTGCTCTGAATGATGGCTATTATCCTCTAGTGGCTGTTCTCTAGCCTGTGTGATGGTGGTTGCAGTCTGTAATCTAGGGGATCTACTGCCCACCCACAAATCAGCATCACAACTGTCACTAATTGGCCCCCTTGCTGGCTGTGTCAACAGGGAATTCCGAGATTGCATGGACGGTGGAGACTGAACATCTGCCTAATTCTTAGAGTTTGGCCTCTCCTGGTCAGGGTTGAAGCACATTAGCAGGGCAACGCAGAGAAAGCTTTTGCTGCCACTGTCCATATTGTACCAGACCCGGGGATTGGGAACATCAGCATATGAGGCTTTTCATCTGGCTCATTTCCCCACAACTAAATATATGCACATTCGCTAAGAGGAGAAGTTTCAGCAACAATTCTGCTTCACAAGCACATATTATTTGCACTCTTTTCTCCTCATTTCTTTCCCTTATTGAGGTCACCAGCATGAAGAGAGGATTTTTGTTTCTGAGCAGCTCATCTATTTCTTATTTTTTCCTCCCTATAGACCTAATAATCTTCTGTTTGAGGCATAGCAATTGCTGCTGTGGGGATGCCACAAACGAAGAGGGTTGGGTCTGCAGAGTTCAGCTGTAAATCAAAACATTCTCCAGACTCAGTGATGCCTGGGGTTTGGTTTCAGCCTATTACAGAGACATGGGCCAGGTGTGATATCTCGATCCAGCTCTGAACTCACCCAGAATTTGGGAGTGTTCAGATACTGGCTTTTGAATTTGCTTAGTGGAGAGAAAGACAGAGATTGGCCATAATATTCTGATCATATCATAGTCCAGATCTGGACCATTCCAAAAGTTTGGGCTTGCTGTAAGCCAGGATTGCAGTTTGCACCCATCTCTACAAACATAGGATGATAATGATTATACCAGAGAGGGTGAAAGGCAGCAGGAGCAGGTAAACTCCTAAGGAACAGAGACCCTGCTTTAATACTGATGTTCTTAATAATAAAGGGTTTGAACCAGACAGCTGCTGAGTATCTGTAATGCCCATTGACTTCAGTCGGCATGGCAGGCATTCTGCAGCTCACAGATGCAGGCCCAAAGATTCAGGAGGGGAGAGGGAGGAAGGAAGTGAAGATTCAAGGCACGTATGGGAACATTTGGGATTATCAAACATAGTAGGAATTATTTCTATAAAGAACAATTTTAACATCATTTTCCACTAGACACCAACGGCTCTTTGGAATTTCCTCCAGGGCCGTGGTTCCCAACCTTTTTGGTTCGAGGGTCACAAACATCATTTTTACAATCCTGAAGGGCCACCAGTCTATCAACTCATAAAAATGTTTTGACATATACACCATTAAGGACTACAAATCACTACATATTTAAAGTATGACTAGATGACCTCCTGAGGTCCCTTCCAACTCTAATATTCTATGATTCTAAACATTTTAATGCTACTGTGCTCATGTTTACATTCACTATTTTACATCTACAAATTACTCACAGTATGTCACACACTCCTAGACAAAGCACTCGTGTAGATGAGTGACTGTCATTAAACACACAAGCACATGGCCTGGCAGCTAAGTCATGGTGGGTGACCTGCTAAGTGCAGGCCAAACCGGAAGGCACTGATTTATAGAGTCTTGCCCCTCGTCAAGAATGGTGGGTCCTGGCTGCTCCGCCAGCAGCTTCCTCCCCCACCAGTGCGGCCAGACGGATTGAGTTCACTGCATGCATCCAGTAGCCCCGTGTGTTCCATCTGGGTCCCTAGGCAGTGGCTCCCTTCTGCAGCCAGGGGGATGGGAGAACAGTGCTCCTCTCCGAGGGACCCCAGCACCTATGGACCCAAGCAGAATGCATTGCCATGTTCCCTGCTATAGCCAGGGGAAGGGGAGCACTGATCTCCCATCCCCTTGGCTGCAGCCAAGAGCCTGCATCAGTCTTCTAGCCCTGTGGCAACGCACTCTGTCTGGGTCCTTAG
This sequence comes from Emydura macquarii macquarii, assembly GCF_026122565.2. NCBI lineage: Eukaryota > Metazoa > Chordata > Testudines > Chelidae > Emydura > Emydura macquarii. The sequence goes on from NW_027133667.1 coordinate 8,644,338, forward strand.
GTGGCGGCTGTCTTCTGCCACCAGTAGGAGGAGAGTCATGGGCCACTTTCAAAGACCACGCGGACCACTTTTGGCCCCCAGGCCACAGGTTGGGAACCACTGGTCTAGGGAATTATTGTCATTCTTTAGGAAATTCTGCTGAAAATAGGAGGTGAAAGTAGGAGCTGCTCACTTTGGAGGCAGCAACAGAAACAGCAAGTGTGCTCTAAACACAAAACCACAGTAGCTCTATTTGTTAATGGGGATTTGGTGGGAATGAATGGTTGACTCAAGCCCATAAGGGGGCAAGCTTCCCGCTCCTGCATCCCAGCAGCAGGTGCAGCCATTTCCTTCCAGCTTGCCTAAGGAATCAACTCCCATCCTTCAGGGGAAGGGAAGGAATTGCAAAACTACTGGGCATTTGAGCAGAAGCAAATAATCTCTGGCAGCAACTGGAGTTCTACTTGTCACATCCTTCTGTAGGTTTGCCCTCCATCCACTCCTTCCAGCAGGAAGAAGGCAGGAGACAGGGTCCCAAGGAAACCAGACCTAAGCTGTAGATTCTGAAAGATACTCATCAGACAATGTGGGTGTTTTGTGGCCAGCTCACTCTGAGATCCCGAGGCTGCTACACAACAGCTCCATGGCTTGGCATTTTATCCCACTCTACCTTTCCTGCTCTTCTTTTCCCCATGTTTACTCTGTTGCATATTCAGGTCCTGCGATAGGGAAACCCAGACACAGAGGGGGCACCCTGATATTCTCCTGCAAGGAAGAGAGTTTGGTGTCTATTGTGTTCATGATGGTGGCAATGACACTGGGAGAGGATCAGACACAGCTGAATCCCAGTTTTGTGTAACTTCCATGTTCTCCTTCCATAGGCTGCAGGGATGCCCTTAGCGCAATGGTTCATGGTTATAACATTGGAAGAGGATGCTGGGCAACTCAGTCCTGGTTTGGGGGTGACCTTGGTGTTCTCCATCATCGTATTGCAGCTGATCCTCTTGAGCTGCAAGGGGCAGCTCACCTTCTTCTGTTTATAACATGAGGAGCCCTGGGAACTCAGTCCTGGTGTGGAAGTGTCCTTGGGATTTTCCTGCCCTGTATCAGTGTTAAACCCTGCAGTGTCTCAGTGCTCACTGTTCTGTCTGTTCCTCTGTGAGAGAATACCTGGCAGGTGAATCATTGCCATAAAAGAAGTGATGAGAGCTTTGGAAGTAGCTGCTCAAACTCCTCCACGTATGGCGTTGAAGTGCTAGGTTGGGATGGTGGAGACATGGAGTTTGATGGTGCTAAAGACAGAGGTCCCCTGGGTCTGACTTTGCACCGGAGTTACTTGGTGGACTTCCAGGGAGTTATTACTGATTTACATTAGGGCAGACAGAGGCAAAGAGAAACAGAGAGATGAAGAACCATATCCAGGTCTGGAACTTGTCAAGGGTCTCGCCGCTCCACTTTGCTCATTTTCTCCCAGAGATCATACGCGTATGCCCGGACAGTTTCACCAGGCTCCTATTTTCTCGCAAAGAACTCCTTTAATTGGATTCCAATAGGTACCTTGTCTCCATACACTTCTAAGAGGAGTTCAAACACTTTTTCCACATTTGCTTTGTCTGTGCCATGAACTTTACTGTGCCTTGGCCTGGCCTTTAAGGTGTTCCTCAATGAAGTCCACATGATATGCTTCAGGTACTTGTAGTACATGCATAGCCGACTTCGCAGACTTGATCCATTCCTCTCCTGTAACGTCTCCTGGTCTAGTCGGGAAGCCGCTGAATTTCTGCGACCTTCTGCTCCCGTGGGACACGTGGGACATAAATGGTAGGAGGTTTCTCAGCTTCTGCTTTCTGTTGGTCTAAAACTGCCTTAGCCAGCGATAAGGCTTCTCTCTGTTCATCTCTGGCTCGTTGTAATGCCTCAGCTTGGTCTGAAAATCTGCGTTGGAGTTCAGTAAACTGGGCCCATAATTCTTCAATTCCAGCCATGGTAGGGCTCTCAAACAGACCCGGACCATGCTACCAGAACTCAACCAGTTAACCAATGAGGTGGATCCTATGGATAGGATCCTGTTCGTGACGCCAATTATGTAAGCGGGGGAATGGGCCTGCTATTGTGGGAAACTTTCCTTGCTTATACACTACCCTGGTAGAGTTGGCTAGCAAAAGGATCTGAGTCCCTGCTCCCATTCTCTTTACCCAGAGGCCCACCTGACCTCTATGGCTCCCCTCCCACTCTCCTGTGTGGTGGGGTCCCTGTAACCCTGACAAGGCTGGGCCCTGGATTCCTGGGGCTCAACGCCCAATCTTGCTGTGGTCCCTTAGGGCAGGGGCTAGGGTGTCCCCACTCCGGGATACTAACTCTGCACTGGGCGCTTCCCTGACCCACTGATCATTGCATACAATGCAAAGCAATACAATTTATTACACAAACAGCAATCAAAAATCAAATAAAAAATAAGAAAAGAGGAGAAAGGTTAAAGGAAAACACCCAACCCGGGGCACCATAAACAGTGTTTCTGGGGTAAGGGAGGTTCACAGTCTGTGTCACACGTCGCAGGCCCACTGTCCAGGCCCTGGCTACGCTGCAGGGATGCAGAGAGTCAGACACTTGCTCTGGCAGTAGCCACACACTCCTAGGGTACCCCTCGCTCTCCCCAGCTGCTCACCGCACCCGGCTCCAGACAGCTCCGAAGTTCGGCTCTGCTTAGCTCGGCTCTCTGGGATGTCCCTCTGGCTCTGCTGCTGTGAGCCAGCTCAGCTCAGCTCAGCTCCCTGGGCTCCTTCTCTGGCCTCCGCACCCAGCTTCAGCCCCAGCTCCTGCTTCGCTTTGCTTCAGTGCAGCTGCGCTCTGCTCTGCTCGGCTCGGCTCTCTGGGATGCCCCTCTGGTTCTGCTGCTGTGGTTCAGCTCAGCTCAACTTTCTGTGCTCCTCTTCTGGCCTCCCAGCTGCAGGCTGCTTTGTCCTTAGCTCAACCCGCTCTGCCCAGGCATGCCCAGGCAGGCAGCTCCATCTCACATGGAGGGCGGGGCTCCCCCCACCTTCCTGGCTCCCTCATTGGCCTGCCCGCCCTGTCAATCAGGCTGACCTGAGTTGGCCTCTCCCACTGGCCCTGGGGGCTGTGTCTGCTTCAGGGTCCCGCTTACTCCAGAGATGCCAACCAAAACGACCCACTAAGTTTCAGTAAGGGGCTAATAGACCCTTTACATGTAAGAGGAGATAAAAAGCTCACACCTGACAGCCTAAAAGGGGAGCACACCACAGGGCACCTAAGAGCTGTCTCTTCAGTCTCTTTAAAGAGCCAGCAGAAAGCTTTGCCACTCAGAATTGCCTTCTGACACCATGTCAGCCTGTGAGCAGCAGGTGAGCATGGAGACTACCCACTTGTCTCTGGCAATGAGCACCCAGTCCAGAGAGAAGATTTGCAAAGGCACAAATGGGAGTTCAAATTCAGTAGGATTGGGGCACCCAACTCCCTTCGAAAATCCCCAGCCATAGTAGCCAAACGATTCCCACTATGAAACGTGCTGCTGGAGTGGAGGAAGCTGGTTATGATGGGATAAAGGCGGCAGTGAGCAGAGTCTTGTGAGCAGCATGGAAAGGAGGAGGATGGAGATCTCACAAGCAATTACCGTATCGAGATGGTGAGAGGAGCACATGCTGCTGGGGCTCCTTCTTAACTCAAGTCAGTACACTCACTGGGCTCTCAGAGCGTATAAGCTATATTTACAAACTCTTGCCACTCCTTTCCTGGGCACCGTAAACGTTTACTTTGCATTATGCACTTTGCTGAAATGTTTGATGCCACTGGCACAGAGGTGATGAAGAGGATAGGGATTGGAGTAACTTGGATCAAGCTGGGGATGACTAGAGACACCAAGTCAGTAGGCAAAGATGAAACTGATGAGGTTTCTAGTGGGGATAATGAGATGGGGTGGAGGAGATGATGTTTAAATGGAGGCCAATGAGATAATATTTTACATATACTCTCTCTCTCTCCACACACACACACACACACACACACACACACACACACACACACACACACACACACACACACACACACACACACAGAGAGCACCTTTCATCCCAAAGCACTTTACTAACCAGCCTATAGATACATGTATTAATATTGAAATGCAGCTGCCTCGGATGTGGCGCACAAGAGCCAGTAGCATGCTGCACAAGAACAAGGGGATGTTTAGCTCAGATATCGGGGTAGATTCTTAGATCCTGTCTACCCAATGGCCAAATTTTTCAAACCTGAAGGTATAAAATTAGGCTACTACAGCCACAGTTAGGTACCTAAATAAAATGGCCCCGATTTGCAGAAATGCAGACGCCCACAAGTCTCACTGAAGTCCGTAGGAGCTAGATTGGTCTGCACTCATGTGCCTATGGCCACATTTACTTAGGGGCTCACATTGGGCCCTCGGCTGGAAATGCTTGCCGGTAACTTTTAACTGAATTTGTTGCCAACTAGTGAGGTGGTTTTCTATAGGTAAGAAGTGTGTCCACATGCCACATGGACAGCTGTGTTAGTCACTGTGGCAGCAGCCATGTGTCACCCTTGCCAGTGGCCTAGGATGGCAGACTGTGACCTTCCTGTAAAAATGCTTATGTTAGGTGGTTATTTTGATGTGTAGATGGCACCCCCACATCTGTGCCTGCCTGTCTGACTGGGTTGACTGATCCTCCTCCCTTCCATATCTCTGTGGGGTTAGACATCCTGGAGAACATTGCCTCATGTGTTGCTGTTGCTGCTTTATGTACATGTCATCTGGGCACTCTGGTCCTATGGGGCAGCTGCCTGGAATTTCCCAGAAAGCACTAATATTACCACAGACTGATAGGTGTGCATGCACAAAAATGGTTGGCACATGACTCTATTGTGAAAAATGTTGCTATGTGGACACAACTCAACAGGATTGGATGGGCATGTTAAGAACTGGTTTCAAAAACATAGTTGTACTTACAGGGCAAAGATCCTCCACTGGTGAAGATCAGCAAATCTCCATGGAGCTATGCCAATTTACACTGGCTGCAAATCTGATCCTTAGTGTATAAGTGCCATTGGATCTTTGCTGTCAGTATAAAATCCTGTCTTTTTATGATCTCATCTGCAAGATCCCTATACAACAAACTGCAAAATGGGATTGATTTATCTGTCTCAGAAAGACAGAAGACTGAGGTTACATTGAATGTGTAGGCCCAGAAACTCTAGATATGACAAACTAGAGGTATAGGCTACTGAGCCATCTCTTCCACCTTCTAGTGAAGAGAAATGGAAGAGAGGATAAAGACTCAGTGAAGGGCAGTGACCTAGAAGGGATAAAAAGTGTGTAGAAGGCAAAGCTAGGTGATGCTAGGTCGGATGTTGCCAGGACACATATGGTTGTGAGGAAGGAGAATAGGGCATTGCTCCCGCTGCCCAGGCTGGTGATGATGATAATGATGAAGAAGTTGAGGTGGGGAAACTCTAATCTGAAAGCTTCTATCTTGGTCTCTTTGTACAATGGGCCAAACCAAAACGCTGGGTCTGAACTCTCTGGAACTTTGGGTAAGTTCAGCTCCGGATCTGAACTTCAGCCCTCAGGCAGGTCGATGGTGACTGGGATTCGTTTGCTGGGAATACTGAATTGAGATCACATTGCTGCTGCTGTTGTTGGTGCTTGATCTGCCTTCTCCTGAGGCTAACAGAGGACAGTTCATTGCTGGGGAGTGCTGTCATAACGGCCTGGACAATGCTGCATTGACTAGGGAGGATGAAATATGTGAGGCCAGAAACAAAGCCGATGTCTGTTACTATCTCTGAAACTTGAGGTGCGTTCCTTCATTGCCTTGTGGGTGGTTCTCTAAGAGGGATACCATAGTCTCTGGGAGGCCAGCATCAATATCAAATCTTAGCCCAACAGGCTGAAAAGGGTGCAGGCCCACAAGATGATTCCTGCTGTGCTGTACCCTCCACGTGGAAGTGCACAGCTCTGCAGAAACCAACAGTCATTCCAGGACCAAGTCTCTCTGATCCAAATTGTGGGTAGCTGAAATTTGGGGGAACTAAAGTGTTCCTTCTCTGCGCAGGCCCCACTGCCTCCCCGCCCTAAACTCATCTTATCTTAACAGTGAAATTCTGTCTTCTGCTTGATAGCATCGGCAGGCTTTTGTCAGCAAATTCGGTGATGTTCAAACCTGCCTTGGGGACAAGGAGCTGAGAGATCTGAGTCGAAGTGGCAGAAAGACTGCTGCCGAGAAGCCAAGTTTCCCTTTCCCGGGGCGCTGAGCAGGCAGTTACACTAATGCAGGCTGCCATCTGTTTTTTCCTCCTTAAAAGGTCGTGTTTACCAAACATTGCAGAGGCAAGAGGGGTCTGGGGTTAAAGTAAAAGTAATTAAACCCCGCAGAGAATGAGATGCCCTACTCCTCAATGTCCACTTGGTGTTTTTCACACCTCATTGCTATGTGCAGGTGGCGTGCGAGATGTAGCCACGCATTATCTACTCTGCAGTGACAAGCCGCAGGATCTCCTCCTGCATCCAACCCACAAAGACAGGGCGGAAATGCAGAGACTGTGACATCCAGGGCATAGACAGAGTGGGTAGCTGAAAGAGAGGCTGCGGTTCCACAGGCTGAGCCCCATGTTCCAGGGCTGATGAAGTAGGAGTCATTGATGGAAGAAGGAAAGAGGAGAGAGAAACTATCCAGCTGTGATCCAGAAATACCACTGAACAGACATAAGAACCTCAATGAAAATCCCTGAGTAATGACACATGTGACATATTGCCACCCACGTGTGACATATTCCCACATGCTAACATTCAGACACACACGTGACCTACTCCCACGATCCGTTTAGTTTCTAAGGAAGAGCCACCTCCCTGAGGCTGGTGGTTTTGCAAATCTTTCGAACTATTCATCGGGTTTATTAATCTAGCCTGAGCTGTGAACTTTTTACATGTCCTATTTCATGGGGAATTCAAATCTGTTTGGAAAAAAGGGACACTTGTGTTCTGTGTACGGGAGAGAAGAAATCCACAGAAGATAGGCTGGCACAAGCGAGTGGACTCTACAGCAGATGGATACTGGTCCAAATTCAGAGGGCATCTAAGGGAGACTAGTAGGAGTCTAAAGCTGGATCTGTACTGGAGTTTCAGTGAGTGATGTAGCAGCACTGGTACATACCCTAGTGTAAAGATGATACTATGGTAATGGCCAGTAGTATAAAACCCTAAGATAAACAGACAGGTGATTTACACTGGTGCAGTGTAGTTTGCACCTGTGATTTTACCCTGGTTTTTATGTTCACAGCATAGACACAAAGAAGTTAGATAAAAACATACATACCTTTGCTGGAAGGTTGCAATGTAACACTACTTTATTACTTAAAATTCAGAACAATAACACACAAGAACCCAGAAAGAGAGAGAGAGAAAAGAGGCTACTCCCTAAAACAGAGAGACTCAACTCACCCCACCTTGCTTCAAGCTGGCTCTTTCCAGACTGGCTGTCTGCTGACTGACTCAGAGGACCCAGACCACCTGGCTTTCCTTAGAGCCCTCTAGGTTGCAAGCAGGACCAGGAAATCCTTCACACTTGAAATGATAGCATATCATTTTTAACCAGTTTCCAATATTCCACAGTTTTAAGACAGTATAATTTGCACCACCGCAACAGCGGCTTTGCCTGACTATGCTAGGGGTTTGCATTGATTCAGCTACACAAATGGCTGAAATCCCAGCGTAGAGAAGGACTAAGTTGCTGTCACTTAAACCTTCTTTCACACACACTTCCACCACCTATTCTCACATCAATTCCCTCTAAGTGCAAAGCTGGCACAAGAGGAGACTCGGTGTCGAAGTGCCAATTCAGGGTGAGTGTAAATTACATTTTGGTTAAATGGCTGTGAGATCAGAATCAGAGAGTTCTGTTTCTCTGATTCAACCATTGGCTGTTGAATGGTATAAAAGAATGTGGATAAGACTCAGCCCCCCCGCAAAAACAACACTGCCCAGTATAAGTAGTAGAAATCCAAAGAGAAAAATCAGGGCCAAACTCAGCAGAGACATAGGCAGTGGTGTAAATTTCATATCCAAGTGGTCAGATAATGGGAGCAAGTGGTAATGTGATGTAATATGCATTGATTTAACTTTCACTGGATGTATAAGACAGACTTACACGCCAAGAGGGCAGAATGAGGAGAAGCAGTAAAAGCTATTAACAGAGGAAAGTGAGTCTAAGAAACCACCAACTTAACGTGCATCCCCACCCCATTACTGCATCATCCCCAACACCCTGGGATAAAATTCAGCCTTGGCATAAGCAAGTGCAACCCCCATTGGACCAAATGCATGAGTGGGTGCAGCCCCCATTAACTTCAGCTCAAACTTGGTTCACACAGTTGGAAGGGTTCAGCATCTGTGTCTGGATCAGGAACTAGATCTAAATTTTGGCAATAGTCTCTTTAATACAGACCAAATCCAAATCCTGAACATACTTCATACTTGGTGATGCTTGAAACCAGATCCATATACAAATGTTGTTGATTAAAGGCCTGATTCTCCACTGCCTTTCACATCATTTACACCAGTGCAAAATGACTACAAATCATTACCATTCTGACCAAGGAGCATTTTATACCTACTTTGAAATGGTGTAAATCTCTGCTCAAGGTGCAGGGTAATAGAGAATTAGGCTTGGAGCCTCTACTAAAAACTGCTGAGTAATTTTTCCAATGCAGAATGGCAACAGCTGTGGTCCATCTCACTGGTGGCTGTAGTTTGGACTGAGAAGTGGTTCCTACATACTATATGGAGATTCCAGTGTTAGCAGGGACGCATATAAGAAAGGGCATCTAATTTGGCATCTGGGTGCTCAGGCAGGCAATTAGCATAGGTTCACATTTAGAAGATTATCTTTGCAACCATAAGGACTAGAAACTTGCTTTAAAAATAACAAAAGCTTAGATTTTGGAGCACTGTTCCATGGTAATGGCATGGATTGTGTGACAGCTTCAGAATCGCATAATACATTGTGCCCAGTTTAAGTTCAATTTTCAGTTCCAAACTACAGATCCTGGGTGCCCTAACTTGGGCAAGCTGGGATCCCACGGGATGAGAGGCACCACATAAAGTTATTATGTTCTCCAGCTATATAATATATATCACAAAGACCCCTTCTGATAATGGTTAAGTGATACGGCCCAGTTTAATCTATTTTAAAGGACATGAAATGTAATTATTTCAAATATATTTGCTGTATGTTTAAATATATTTTACAGGTATGTGCTATAGATTTTTGTAAAATATATCTAACAAATAAAGAGAGATTCTGATCTTAGTTGTCTTGCTGTAAACTAGGAATAATTCCCACTGGTGTAAAACTAGTGTGAGAAGAGAATCAGACTCCATTAACTTGAAGGGGGTTATGTAGATGTAAATGAGATCAGAATTTGGCTCCTATTTTTGTCTCTGCTGGAGGATAATATCTAAGAAAGCTAAAAATCTGTTGGCATGGGAAATAATAGTAACCTGCCAAGAGGATGAATCCTTGCCTAACTAGTTGGCTTTTCGTCCTACATCATTGTCAGTATTCTCTGGGATAAGTGTGCTGCTGAGTCACCCCAGAATCCCAGTTTACAAACTCCTTAGTAGGAATTCTGCTGAGCTCAGACTCCCAATACTCCATCTCAGCACATTAGCAGTCCCTGAACCCTGAAAAAAAAACCCTCATAATATTGTCACCAAATTCTGTCTGAGCCATTTTTCACTGAGTTTTGATCAACACATTCACCATATGCCAGGGATGTCCTCAGGGAAGACTGAGATAGAATAAACTGAAAAGGCACTTGGACCATGCTCAACTCAGCTGTTGTTTTCAGGGGAGAAATTGGGGGCAGGAAAAAGTGCTGATGTGTCTTAAGAGAGACAATAGATTCTTGCAGACGGAGGATCCATGTTCCCAACTCTTGGGTCTTGCTAGCAACATTTGTGCAGCTTATGGCACTTTCTAAAAGTTTTCATTCTGCAGTCTTTGAAGGCTTTGAAATCTTACACACACCTCAAACCATAATAGTATTGAATATTTACAGCACTTCAAAGCTCTGTATAGATAGTAACTAATCAAACCTCATAACAGCTCATCCAGTTGCGTTAGTGGAGCAACATGAAGCCATAAAAAGAAGAGCATTCTGACTGTTTCTCTCCATCATTCCATCCTACCCAGTCAACTATGTAGTGCGTATCTATTTCTAGGGCTCTCTTTGGCCTTAGCCATTTGTTTGCTATTAATTTATTGTAGGAAAGCTAAGGCAAAGAGTTGGGTCTTGCACTTTGACCTACAGTGAGTTATGTAGCCATGGGATGCTGGTTGAGAAGGCTTAGTCTCCAACTCTAACAGGCCTAACTCTTGTGAAGAGCTGCATTGTTCCGGCGATGAGTAGGTCTCATGGAAAAGTCCTGGCCCTGGAGCAATGGTGGTCACTCACTTGCCTTGTAATCAGTTCTTTGAGATCTTTGAAGATTAGCACCATTGCCTTGAACTGGATCTGGTTTTCAACAAGGAGCCAGGGTAGTATCTGGAGTGCCCAGGTGATGTGCTCCCACCTACTGTATCTTATCTGCATTTGAATATATTTCAGGATTTGCATGTTTCTTCCCAAGTAATAGGGCATCACAATGATCATCTCTGGTGGTCATGAAAACATGGATCACCATGGCCAGGTCTATAGCTGTCAGTATTAGGCACAGTCTCCTGGCTAGCTGCAAATGGAAGAAGATATTTCTATCAACAATGGCTATTTGGGTCTCTAGAATGAGTGAGGAGTGCAAGAGGACCTTGAAGCAGTGTGCCATTTTAACAATCTGAGAACTAAACAGAAATGGAAGTTGTTCCAGCACACAGACAACACAGTGCATGCCACAACATTGTCCTGGCAATTGCATATAAACCTGAAGGGCAAGAGCCACCTGGGATGTGTCTGGTGTGCATTTCCATTGTGGGGATTTGGTAGTCACTAACCTGCATTTATCATTTCCCAATTCCTGCTTTCCATTGGACTGTTAGTAGCACGAGAGAAAAGGAAGCCTTAAAAAAAAACCCAAAATACCTAAGTAGTCTGCCTTTTCCTCTGTCACCTGCCTCCAGTCCTCTCTCTGTTTTTCCTCTTTGCAGAAATATAGAAAATCTTCAAGGAAAACATAGGTATTCCTCCACATACAGAAGCTAAAGCCTGGAGGCCTCATTTATTTATGCAGCACATTGACAGGAAAGTTTATTAGTGTATCAGTGGGGTAGTTCCAAATGAGACTGTTGCACCATCCTCCCCTCTCCAAACAGACAGCCAAATTCAATTCCAAATGCTAGAACACTGATGTTCCTGCTTAGGACCAGGCAATAGTGTTTAATCTAAATGACCGGAGTCAGGTTTTCTATAGCCAACACTTCATCAACAATCTTAATTCTAAGCCAGCTTTAACAATTGACTTCTGTCTACAACAGTGGATACATGGTGAGCAGAATAATAACAGGCAGGAGCTATTTGAAACATTAAGCAGCTGTCTTCTCTACAACAACCATATTCTGTTAGTAGTAACCAACAGAGCTAGATCATAAATGTCACATAGGAGCATCCAGAAATAACGAAACAGCCGAACTGATTGAATTAGTTTTATATCTGGATGTAAGTGATCGTGCTTTTACCAAATGGATCCCAAAGCACTTTACCTAACTGATTGTACACACCACATAAGATCCCTCTGCCCACAATGCAATAACAGCATGGCGTGAAATGCAGATCTTGTTAATAGTGCATAACCATTTTACCCAGCACTTTAGAACAGCAAGTGAAGAATTCTGCTTACAATTGAAATGATAGGGGTAATTTAGGGATGCAGAACATAATTAACTTAGTTGGAATTTGGCCAGGACACTGGGCTTCACATCTAGCCTCTACGCGGAATTTTTAATGATTACAAGGCAGTTAGAAAATGTGTATTTTTGTCTCATCAAAGAAACAGTACATTCAACAGCTCTGTACCCTGTAGCACCACAGGCACTGGTTCCTTACTGACTTTGGGAACAGGACCACCAGCTGAATCATCTAACAAGAACACCACTTCCTGCAGCAGTTCCAGAGGTCTCCCATCTAGTACTGTCTGACCCTAGCCCATTTGTCTTAGGAAGAGAGAAGATCATACCTTGAGATAGCATGCCTGCAGGTGAGACTGTTTAGAAAGCTCTCTGGAAAGCACTCTTCTTTTTCACAGGCTTGAAACACTTTCTGGGTGAAATTCCAGTCTGCAGGCAGTCAGATCTCAAGGATAGGGGCTAAGGATCAAGAACAGCATAGAAGATGTTAGTTTATTTTACATTTCTATATCTGTTTGAATCATTAGAGGTGTGTTAGGTTTCTCATGTGGGGATTTAATCTGTTTCCACTGAGGAAGGACTGGGAATAGCCCCCCACCTCCATGTAATTACTTTACAGGGAACTTTTACATGGGAGCAAACTGAAAGAAAAGAACATTGTAGCAGGAGCAGCTGGAACTGTAATGCTCCAGATGATGTTGCATAACATGCTTTATCCCAGCCCCATTTTCTATTGCTCCTACCTCTCTGAAGCTGACATAGTGAGCTGAAATTCCCCAGCCTTCGTCTCTTGCCTAAAGGTGGAGTACAGTTTTTTTAACATCTGAGCAAAAACAGTTCAGCCTTTTTCCCATGAGGAATGTAGCAAAAGATACTACACTCACTGTAGAAGGAATGTTTGCAACCATTTTCTGAACAGCTCAACAACCAGCACAGTAGGGGGTTGAAAAGCTTATATTTAGCATGGAAACAGCTCTCACTGAGAAATGCCTTTGAGTGCTCCACTGAAATTTGGTTTTGATTTGACCGAGCTATGACCCTTAGAAAATTTCATGCTGCACATGCACATTACATCTTGCATGGGAGTTTTCATTGAACTCAAAACGTGTGCCACTAAAAGCATGGGCAGGTGTGGCTAGCCAAGGCTCTGATCCTGCAAAGGCTTCGCATGTGCTTAACTTTACGCACAGTCTGTGGCACACATTGAAATCAATGGTGCTTCTCACGTACGTCCAGTTAAAAATGTGCATGAGTTTTTGCAGGTGCAAGCCTTTAATTGTGTACTGAGAAGTGTGCCGAAAGTATAATGACGTTAAAGAGGGCTGCTAAAAACCTTGGGTCTGAGCCAACACTCACTTGCTCACTGAAGGCAGCAGGAATCCTTCCATTCAATTTGAGATCAGGTCTTTTGTAAGCTTAGCAAGTGGGAGCCTCAGACCTGACTCATTGAGGCTGTTGTGCAGCTCCAGGAGAGAGCTCTCTCCTCTGGTTCTCCTACAGGGGGAAGGATAGGGTGTTCTTCTGGTGTCTAGCCAAATTGTTCCCTCGTGAAATTTTTACACTGTTGCCAATTAGTAGCATGCCAGCAGAGCAGTGAAGGCCTGGAAAGTGATGTTCCCTCTGTTTCCCACTCCTTTTCATTGTCTTTTAACCAAGCAACCAACCAAAAACACCTCTAGGAAATTCCACACAAATAAGCTACATTATCAGACCAATAATTTTCAAGTTGTTTTGGTAAGCACTCAAAGTCAGTTCAAGTCGCACCCATGGTCTTAACGCTGCACATTTGTGATGCAGTTAATTGGTTTATTTTGATTTATACAAACAAGCGCCTAGCCATGGCAATGTTGACTTTAAAAATAGATGGATGATGTACTATTCCCTCAACTATCCCCAACAAATAAGTAGCTGAGCCAAACATAGTATCTAGTAGCTCTGTGCATTGCTCTTGCACACAGATTCCAGACTTTGCCAGAGACTGTGAGAGCCATTCCTTTGAAAAGTACCTAATAAACCAAATGTATGCAATATACTACAGATTAAGTATAACCATCTAGAGTAATAATCCCTGATTTTACAAACACTTACACACATGCTTAACTTTACTACCATAGATAGTCCTGTTGAAATCAGTGGGGTTGCTCATGGTATTAAAGGTTAACACATGCGTGGTCTTTGCAGGATCAGGGCCACAATGAATATTTTCTGGCACCCAGCGGCCAGCAATGCTCTCAGGGAAGTCAGCGTTCTAGTCAAATGTCTAGGCTCTGAACAGCCCAAGAGGAAGTCCGCACCTCAGTGACCTTGATTTAGGTATGTGCTTAAATGACCTGCTAAATCGCTAAGTGAGCTCTCAGTGAAGTAAATGGGACATAGACTTCAGTGGGAACAGGATTAAACCCATGGTCACTTGGTCCTCCCTAGAATTGTACAGTGAAAAAGACTACACTGCTGGACAAAAAGAAAATGGATAGTACATGGCTGCTGATAAAATTACTAAAATATACACCAGAAGGGAAGAAAAGTTACCATATAACAAGTCTGACATGAAAGATACCCTGGACCTATATGAGGATTCAAATGCCAGAGGTACTCAAGAATCAAATCAAACAGTAGAATACACTACACATGCACAACTATGGGTGTTGAGAAAATGGTATTCCAGGGCCAGTTTCTGATCTCAGTTAAATCAGAATAATTCCATTGAAGTCAATGGTGTTACAGCATATTCACTTCAGTGCAACAGAGGTCAGAATGTGATCAGGTTGGTCTGTGCATTCGTGTATATCGTGAGCACCTCCATTGTGGTCAGTGGAACGACACCAATGTAGTACTGAAGAGGAGACTCAGACTCAGTAATTCAGAAAGTTCCCTTGAGGATGAAAGTCTCTGTTTGATTTCAGAAAACACTTAGCAAGCGAGGTTAGCAACTGAATTCCCAGCATCTCTAGAGTACCAGACGCACACAGACACCATACTATCCAACAGCATCTTTCAGCTGCCTTAGAATGCATTGTTAATGGGCACTGGTTTTATACCATTATCCCTTTGCCCAGAAGATGTAGCTGTGAGGGAAGAAGGGTGTGATCCTTTCACCATTGGGAACAGTCAGTGCAGGATTTTGCTCTGTGAGCCAGGACAGAAAGGTTTCCTTTATGGAAACCCTGGAGGTCACTTGCTAATGATTTGTTCTATACGTTTATTTGAGTGTTTCTGGATGCCAGGGCTGCCAGAGTGCCTTACTGCTTCCTTTTGTCCTGTGACTCTGGCAGTGAAGTCAGTGGCTGCTCCATGAGATTCAGCGACCTGTGTTTCATTTCCCTTGTGCCCTTAAAAACTCCAGGGGGAAGTTCCTGGACCCTTGGGATCCAGTCTCCATAATTAAATGGGACCCCAAATGTAGCTGTCAGTCAGTGAGTAAGCAGTAGGCACATAAGTGATTGCTCTTGGCTGACCACCTGTTGCTAGGACAAGATCCAGGAAAGAGGAGATGCATCCTGATCCCTTGACATCCTCCTCAGCCCCTGAGGTTATACCACAGCATGATCTGATGAGGCAGACTGCCACTCTGGCTTGGATGGTGTGTGTGGCGCACCCTACTGGCTCTCTGGGCGGAAGGGGCCAGTGTTTTTGCTGGGTCAAAGTACTGTCTTGATCCACTCCCTGCTCCCACCCTGCAGCCCAGGCTCCCTGGACATTTGACATGAAGATCAGTTAATGAGGGTAGAGAATCCAAAAACCAAATAAAAAAAGCGAAACGTTGCGTTTTGTTCACAGTGACGATTCCTGCGGTTCCACCAGCAAGAAACCCGGGTGTGAAACGGAGGATCCGAAGGAGGCCGGCAGACACAGTGGCCAGGAAGGCAGGTCCGACACCCTGATGCTAAAAGCCCAGCATGCAGAGCGGCAGGAGGAGCAGGCAGCGGGGTGCTCCCCTCTGGTGCAGAAGCCCAGCCTCCACCACACGGGTTCCCCAGTGAGAGCGCAGCGCAGCAAAGGGACGGCCACGTGTTCCCATGCGGCTGCCTCCGATTATGAGCTCTCTCTTGACCTAAAGAATAAACAGGTACAGCAGCTTCCTCCTCAGGCTATGGGAGAGGGGGACGGGGCGGGCGGGGCCACATTCATGGCACGGTGGGCCATTTCTCTGTGCAAACGTGCTAGCTTCGTTTCTGCAACCACACTGTGCCCTCCTCATAGAGCAGGCCTGGCCCCTACATTGCGCAGGGACCGTGGAGGAAGGAACGCGTGAGGGCCTCATCCAGCTTCCTTGGGCCTGTCCATGACATCACCTTGCTTAGACCCCTGTGGCTCTGCTGCCCCCTCTCAACCGTTTTCCACAGTCCAGAATGAACCCAGCTACTCAAATCTGACTGTAGCTTTAGAGAGAGCTTGCAGAGCCTCCCCCATCACCCCCCTCCTCCCCCCGAAATGTCTGCTTGTGAGCACATGCTGTCTAGAGGCATCCCAGAGGAGCAGTGTCTCTTCAAAGTTCAGGGGGAAAAGCTATGCACTGGGAAGCGCTGAGAGCATGAGGGTATGCTTTATCCAAAGGAGCTTCCACAGCTCTGTTCTGCCTTCACACAGACCCTTTGACTGTATGCTCTTTGGGACAGGGACTATCTTTATTTGTGCCCAGCACATTGTCAGAGTATCACTAACAACAGGAGCAATGTGGTGATGGATGCTCTAGAGATAGGCCGACTTACCGGACTGAGAGAAGACGACTCTCACAAATCAGCAGCCTTTTCATCTTCGCCCACGGCGCTAGCCTAGCTCCAGAGTTCAGTCCAGTCACATCTAGCTGCATCTCCCCATGTTCCTCTCAGCAAGGGATGCTGGGGTGCCCCCTCATAGCCGATGAGAAGAAACTTTGCCCCTCGCACGCACTGTGTCGCTGCTGATTAAAACACAGCAGAGTTGCTATTAAAAAAAGCCTCACTCTAAGAGGCGTGTTTCTGTCCTGTTTGTGGGAAGCAGCTCTAATGGAGGCTGCTTCATACACAGGCCCTGCAGACCAGGGGACTGGGAGGCTAAACAAGCTTCAGTGACACATTCTGCTCGGATTATGCTCAGTGGTAGAAGGATGATTTTTTAAGCAGTGATGGCTGAATTATTTCAGCTTCAGAAGCAATTGCAGGGGGACCTTTCTCCCTCTCCTCCCAGGAGCCGTTTAGAAAATGAAAGGCAAATCTGAGCAGGTTCACACCCCAGGAGCTGCTGCGGGGAGTTCTTCCTTCCGGATCACACAAGACGCTTCTGGTGCCCCAAAGCAGAGAGGTCCAATTAGTGACCCACCCAAATACTGAGCAGGAAAAAGGACTTGGGGTCTATAGGTTTATGTGTCTTTATGGAGAGCTGTACATACAACTCTAGGTGGTCAGATGTCTTCTTTCACAGTGGGCAAGGGAAAGGGAGATGGTAACTAACAAGCTTCACCACCAAATGTGACATATACTTATGGTGGGCCAGGTCCTCAGCTTGTGTAGATTGGCATAGCCCTGTTCAAGTCATGAAGCTTCACTGCTTTATACCAGTTGATCATCTGGCCCATGATTTCTTAAATCTAAACCCATTTAGAATCTAAATCCATGGGCTCCCCAAACACTGCTTTTCGAGCATCGCCCAAACCTGCCCTGGAAGGATCTGAGACAGTGGGGGAGTTTATCCCCATGTTTATTCAATTCTGGTTCCTCCCAGTACTGACCTTCCATGGACCTTGAGCCTGCCATAGGCAGAATCACCCTTCCCATGGCAAGGCAGGTTGCAGTAACCATGTTCATTCCGTTCCTGGCTTTTCATAATGGACCCTAGACCTACCCTGGAGGAGGCGCTTGTCCGAGAGTGAGGAGGATATCAGTTTAGGCCAGATTTGGCCACTCACACTGCATAGTGCCTCACTCCATGAGTAGTCCCACTAATTTAAATGAGACTACCTCTCCACTAAGGTACTATACAGTGCAAGTACAGGTGTCAGAACCTCAGGGTTTGATTTCCCCACACTGCCACAACAGTCCACTTAATCATAGCACCTTAATACTCTGCTTTAGTTTTGTTAAAGTAGTTACTTCAAAATGATGGAAGAGGGTGCCTCACAGTGCCTCTTAAGCCATATTTAGTTTTTGGGAGATGATTGCGTATAATTTACAAAGGAAAATACCCACTGGCTGCATAACACCCCCGTTGGAGAGGTAGGAGATGGTGCATGTCCAGGATATAAATGAGAGCACCTGCAGCAGCACCGCGCCTCCTAACACCATGCTGGTGTGTTGGTGGATGGATCGTGAGCAGAGACGGGGCACAGCTCTCTCTAACAGGAGATGGAGCATGCCAGGTTATTAAGGGCAGCAGCAAGCCCCTTAAGACCACAGTGGGACGTTGGATGATGTGGTTCGCTCAGGTGCTGAAGGACAGTATGGACAGGAAGGACCCATCAGCTGGCTTTGCACTGTGTTGGGAAATGGAACATGTCTAAAGTATGAAGGGCAACATCTTCACTAGCACACCACCCCCTTTAATGCTGCACCGGGCGATGGCAGATGTATATGAAGGACAGCCCCATCATCACGGGGCCCCTTAATACAAAGCTGTTCCATTAATTGTGAAGGGCTGGAGTGCTTAGTAGGAAAGGGTATGGGAGTGGGGGATGAGGGAGAACTTTAGTGGAAAAGGCACTTTTTTTTTTTTTTTTTTAAACGTCAGACATTACATCAGAGGCCGTCACTGCTCCTGATTCTCCTTTCACTACCACTGTTGTGAATAGGGAGTAACTCCCTGGATCCCAGTGGGGAAAACCAGTATAAGTGATACCAGCATCAAGTCCATTGCTTCTGGAGAACTGGTGTATTTGTGTCTGTGTAAACATGCTGGGGGTAACGCAGCCACAGGATTGTATCTCAAATGCATTGCCCTCCAGGCCGGGCACTGGGGTTTGCCTGGGGCTGGGCTTGTAAAAACTCCGTCTCTGCACAATCCCTCCTGGCAAAAGAGATTTCCCAGTTGTTTTTGACTCAGCCACAGGGTCTGAATTGCCAGGACTGGGTATTTGCGTTGAGGCCCAGAAACACATTAAGCTAATTATTCTTTTAAATTCCTCTTTCTGCTTTTCAATTCCTTTGGCGCTGGCTGCCGGATCGCTCCCCAGAGAAGAGTAGTTCTAAGTAGGCAATTACTCGTGATTCACAGGCTTTATGAGAAGTGAGAGAATGCCAATCATGTCTGCTCTTTCTCACCTCCCAAATGGCAAGAGAAGGTTCCTCCAGCAAGCCAGACATACAGCTCCTGCTGCCGTACAGCACTAATGGATGCCCTTTCCCCCTCGCTAGAGGAGGCAAATGGACCAGTGGCTGTGTCAGATCCTTAAATCGGGTCAGTGGCAAATGCAAACACCACAGACTTCAGGAAATTATCGAGCTGCATGCGCCTGAGAGGGGGGGAGAGAGAGGAAGAGATTTAGTCCAACTGAAGTGGAATGGCACTATGGCCCAGTGGGCAAAGTGCTGCAGTGGGGGTCAGGAGACCTGGACTATGTTCCTGGCTCTGCTACTCAAGTCACATGTCCTTGGGTAAGTCTCTGTGTCTCAGTTTCCCCCTCTGCAAAAGGTGGATCATGATACTGACCTTCCTTTATAAAGCCCTTTGGGCTCCTTGGATAGAAAGTTCTGTAAAAGTGCTAAGTATTCTGATAGTTTGGCATGTGTCTGAGAGCTCTTAGCAGGGCCTTTAGGAAGCAGCATAGATTGAGAATACTCTTTGGCCTTAATTTCCGTATCTATTGGCTTGTACGGGTTTATGGCGTGCCAGTCATTGCAGTATCTGGCTGCCAATGGCTTTGGCCCATTCTTTTAAACTCTTAAATGGCTCCTGCCTCTCCCACTGAGAACCAATGCCATCAAACTCTGTCTTTCAGAAACTGACCTCTGCTTGGGAGGAATGTGCCTTTTCTTTCAGATCAGCAGTTACATCTCATCCTGGCCTCTAATAAGAATGGAGCAAATGAGTTTTACACTTCCCGTATGGCTGTCATCTTCTTGGAAACCTTGCATAATTACCAGGCTGCTGCTTCCCCAGGTTCTGCTGGGTTTTGTACCTTATTATTATCCCTTCTCACTCAAGGCTGCTTCCCCCACTCCCTGCCACCCCTCCCTCCCAACATGACTAGCCTCGTTGTTGATTTACCGGGCCGCCGTACCCAGGACTCTCAGTCAGGTCCAAATCACAGCTGGTGCACGGACTGTGACTGCAAAGGTTAGCGGATTAATGTGCATATATTTAAATGAGCCTTGGTTACGAAGGCAGGTGGGGAAGGGATAGATCCTAATTGCTCACGGAGGTGGGGGGCTGTGGGAGGGGAATGGGATTGGATCTGTTTATGAGGAGACTGTCCCACACCCCTTCTCATGCTCTGAATATGTGGAAAGGGAAAGTCCTGATCGTATGCTGAGATTTAAGTGTGGTGGGGCAATGGGGTGAGCCCAGGGTGTGATAAGACTTGGAGAGCGTCTCCTCCTTGCCCCCAACCCTCTGCTTTTCCCTGCACCTCAGGGCCAGCCCCAAAAACCCCAGGGACAAACAGAGGCCTTGTTCATTGACTAAGACTGTTGACAAATCCAATTGTCATTACAGCTGGCTCAACAAGCTCTTCATGGGGATAAATGGCCTGGATGCACCTTGACCTTGATTCTGCAGGGCCTTGGCTTACATGGTGAGGCACTGGCTGTGCAAAGCTGATGTGTCCTAGGGCGAGTCTGAGCAAGGGCTCAGGGCTAGATCCTCCACTGCCCTGCACCCGGGGCAGTTATTTACACTTCTGATCTGGCAGGATTTGGCCCCCACATTCACTGGTGTAAATGACAGTCCAAGGCAATGGAGAATCTAGCCCTATAGGTAGGCACTAGGCGCAGTTCTCTGCATAAAATAATCCAGGGCTCTGGGCACCCCACAATACAGGCTCTGCCCCTGCACTGTGGCCCCACCTCCTGCTTGGAGTGTCATGGGCTCCGTTCCCCTGGCCAGGGGCAGCAGCAGGATCCTCCATCCCCGGGAGTCCAGTAGGGACCGCATGCTCTCTCTCCTTCCTGGAGAGGTGAGGTAATTGGGACCCCAGTACTTATCCCAGCAGCTGGAGTGTATCTGTATGGGTGGGGCCTGGGCCCATAGCATTCTGCAGTTGCCATGCACAGAGTCATCTCCTGGGTGGCATCAACAAATGCTCCCCTCACCCCCAGAGCAGTGGATCTTGGAATTAACAGCTTACTGAGTTGCATGGGGCAATTCCAGGCTCTCTGCGAATGCAGGCAGGCACTCAGTTCACTTTCTGAAAGTTAGCTTCGCAGCTGTGAGGTACAGAAACCTACTGAAAAGAAAAGAAAGCTGAGATCCTGATGCAATCCCATGACTCCAACAGGAGCTGGGACCCTAGATACAGGCGTAGTGTGCCTGTGCCTGAGTCTGGTCCTGTCTGTCTCAAGGCCTTTGCATACCCACTCCTTTACTCTTGAGACCATGGGATCAGAAAGGCACGCAGTGGGGGTGGACAGAGGGTGTGTCTGAGAATGGGTCTGTCCTCAGTATATAAGGCATTTAGCCATGTGCTCCCCTCAATCCTGTTAATAAGCAGAAGTAACTTGGTGGTCATGCAGCAGCTCACTCGTTAATGCAGGATTGATTGAGCCGTTCTCTGTGCTCCTTGTTCTGCTCCTCGTTTTATACATTGCATTTTCTCTCTCTCGTGTGCGCACACCCCGCTCTGTACCTGCACTGTGCAGAATAAAGTCCTTTATCAGACCCAGGCGTATGGGGGACGGGCGGGGGGGGGGGGGGGTGTGTCTGCCAGGTTCAGTAGTTTAGCCACAGTCTCAATTGGGAAAATTATGCTTCCTTCAGCATCATCATCCATCATCTTCATTGTCCCTCCTCCCCCCTTCCCACACCTGCACATTGTCCTCTACTGATCACTCATCGGGACTGAGGCTGGGGTGATGTATGAAGCAGACAGACAGCATCCTCCTCTGGCACATGTTTTGGGCTTCACTTGCAGAGCAAAAATGAAGTGGGGACTGGGAAAAGGAAACAGCATTTGGGTTCATGTGGGAAACTGGCCAGACTTTGGCACAGAAACAACCATAATGAGGTGTCCAGAGTAGGCCTGATGGCCGTTTTGCTCTGGCTAATATTGTGATGTCTCCTCTGTGTGTGTGTGATTAGCAGCTCCGGAGGTACTTCATAGTCTACATTTATTCTTAATAACCTTTCTCATCCTTTAAAATTAAAGTTTCTCACCTTTCAGACCAGTTTTCTTTTGCTTCCTGAGTTGTTTTCATTTGGATGGGTGGTTGATAGCTGAAAAACACAAAGTGCACTGGGATGAAGAGTGGAGCTTAGATAGGGGAGTGATCCTGAGAGATGTGGAGTGCCTCTTGTCAGACGCGGAGCAACCTCAAGGCCCACTGACTTCCGGGGAAGTTGAGGACACTCATTTACAGGATTGTTTTCATATTTTTTAATCTGAACCCTAGTTTAACAGTTAAAAGTTCTTAGCTTTTTCTTGTTCTCAGCGATTCCCCCCATCTCTAGAGGCACTGTGGTGAGGGAGCTGAGGGACGTAGAAGTGTTGATGGAGGTCTGGGAGATGGGCTTGTGCTGGCCCTCTCAGAGTGCTGCTGGATGGAGGGTCGCACTGCTGGAGTGCTGTACTTGCATTGACAAGACTCTAGTCTGAAGAATTTCACGGGCTAGTGTCCCACTGTCAGGACATGACTGCACTGCAGTTCACAGTGCCAGTGTCTCAGCTGGCTTTGCCAGGCCACTGCCGTGAGGAAGCTCACGCTGCAGGTAGGCCAGAGGGCATTTCCAAGGCACAGTTTTGAGGAAGTCCACACTGTCCTTGCTCAAGCAGGCATGGCCAGGTCACTGCTGTGAGGAACCTCATTCTGTTGAAATCCCAAAAGATATCCCCAGAGCACCGCAGTGTGGGAAAAAGGCTAATGGAATATTAGAAGTCCCACTGAGTGTCATTACTAACTAATCCATGCATTAACTGGAGGCATGGAAAGCCTTCAAAAGTCAATTAAAAATCTTGTTTGTGTGTGTGTGTGTGTTTCAGATTGAAATGCTAGAGCACAAATACGGAGGGCACCTGGTCTCTCGTAGGGCAGCCTGCACCATCCAGACTGCCTTCCGTCAGTACCAACTCAGCAAAAACTTTGAGAAGATCCGGAACTCCCTGCTAGAGAGCCGCATGCCCCGCCGAATCTCCCTAAGGAAAGTCCGGGTCCAGAACTCTGAAAGCTTCTCTGCTGAGAAAGCCCTGGTGGAAGGGTACAACTTTGTGGGCATCCCCTTGGTGAGGTCCCCATCCTTGCCAGTCACCATCAGCGGGGCACTGACTGAATTGGAGGACTCTTTCACGGAGCAGGTTCAGTCCCTGGCCAAATCCATTGATGATGCCCTTAGTACATGGAGCCTGAAGACCATGTGTTCCCTTCAAGATGGCAGCTCATACCAGATCAGAGAGACCTTCAGCGCCAGCTCAATGCAGCCGAACCAGGACTTGGAAGCTGAACTGAAGGAGCAAGAGAAGGAGGAGGGGCTGTTGCCAGATACTCTGCCCAAGAGCAGCAGCACTCTCATGATGGCCTTCCGGGATGTTACAGTCCAGATCGACAACAAGAATATCTCGGTCTCATCGTCTACCTCGGTGTCCATGGCGAACTGTCTCAGCAGCAGTGCCCAGGCCGGGCTCCCTCAAGCTGCTAAAATTGAAGAAAGCCCAGGGGATGGGGAAAAGGAAGACAAAAAGACCCAGGCTGCCCTGGAAGGGCTGCCTGACTCGAGGGTCCTCCAGAACAGTCACAGTTTCACTGAGGTGAACGTTAACACCAATGGTTTGGGGGAAGGGGCGATGGAGCAAGGAGAAATGATGATGCAGAAACTCCAGTTTGATTCTAACAATGAGACTGGGCAGAGCAAAGGCTCCGAGTCTGAAAATGCAGACAACTCAGAGCAGCTGAGCAGCAGCAGCACCTCCACGTCAGCCAAGTCGGCCTCGGAGGTATCTTCTAAGGAAGCGCTGCAGGCCATGATTCTGAGCCTCCCGCGGTACCACTGTGAGAATCCAGCCAGCTGCAAATCTCCCACACTTTCCACAGACACCATGAGGAAGCGACTCTACCGCATTGGGCTGAACCTCTTTAACATGTAAGTAGTTAATGGGACTAAATCCTTTAATCTCTCGCGGCTTTCTCCATTAATAAGGCTATAAAAGGCTATTTGGCTAGAGTCATTTCTAATTGTAACTCTTCTATGTTCCAAGGTGCAACCACCTTGTGCAACTCAGGTCCCCAGTTTACTGGGCAGGGCCTTTGGTTCTCAGGCTGCTGTCCTGATACTCCACTATAGCTGGGGAGAGAACCTAAAACCCCATGGTTACTATCCAGAGTGCTGAAAATTGAATCCTGGCCATTGTCCAGAGGAGGAGATTGTCCAGCTGGGGATGGGACGTGGGCTCCCCTCATTAGTGACAACGGGGCACTCTTTGGCGGAGGCGGGGAGGGGGTTGTCCCCAAGCCCTGGTTACTCACTGTGAGGCTTTTCTGAATGAGAACTGAACCCAGACCATGTGTTTAGAGTGCCGAGAGCTTAGCTGGCTGCTGTTTTCCTTTCACTAGTTTGGGGAGAAATTTTCACCTGACAGACCCAGTTTAGTCATCAGAACCCATTGCACAGCTAAGAACAATGTCCTGTGAAAAAAAGCTGTTGGTGTGAAACCAAAGGCAGAGCAGCCTCGAGATTAGAGTCTGAAGAGGTCATGTGGATGGTCACATACCTTGGATTTGCAGAAGGAGACTGAAGCTCTCTGAGGAACTTTGGGTTTGCTCATTGCCTCTAACTGAGACTCTTTTGACTGCAGCAAGCCCTGGGAAATACAATTCTTTGCCCTTTCACAATTTGAGCATGTCACTCTTCGCTTTGAAATTCATTCCAGTCCCTGCATGGGGACGTTAGCAGAATGGTTTCTCACGAGAGCTTAGGCTGCATAGTAGGGGGAAATTTAGTACACACACGTTGAGATGGGCCTTTTTATGAGAACACACAATCCTGGATAGATGTTTTACACAAACGGGAGAGTGATGCACGTGGATGGGATATGTGAATTATGAAGTCAGTGGTTTGAGGACAGAGGGATCTTGGTGAGTGCTTTGTACAGATGGACTGAGCGCATGCACAGATCTTTTTAGATGTTTACCAGATAGTAAAACACCCATCCAGGTGCCCTAAGCCTCAGAGACAGATTTGGGGCACACACAGCTCTGGGTAGACATTTTACCTAAGATGGGAATGGAACATGGGCAGGGCTGAACATGTTCTATCAGAGAGAAGCCCGGGGTGTCCTCAGGTGTGGCTAGCTGTCGTGTGGAGACTGGAACATAGAGAGGATGGACACCAGAGGTGGATTTGGGACACAAAGGTCTGGTTATGTAGGAGACAGGTTCAGGTCTGCCCAGATGTTTTACAGAGACAGGCCTCAGGCTTGTTTGGGTCCGAATGGGTGTTTTATTGGAGATGGACTCAGTGCTCAACTCTGTGCAAGGTAAATGTTTAAATATTCTCAGACATGCCTGGCAACAGTTCCTGCACCAATCTCTCTTTGTTTGGCTCCAATTCTGTACATAGCTGACATGAGCACTGAGCGGATGGTAAAGCAGGGTGTGAGTGTTTTTCCCCTGCTACTCCTGCAGTCACTTTGACTCATGCACATATGATGAATCAGCAGCTTCTTGACTGCTTTGGTCTTCTTTCACTCACTGACCCAGGCTCTTTGGTCTCTGTACGACTGGAATCATGTCAGAATTCAGAACCACATTCTCCTGTCCATGTCTTCCACTCTCTTGTGACCAGTCTCTTGCCTGTCACCTGTTAGGGTCAGTTTTCTCAGAAAGACATTTAGCTGGGCAGGGGAAAGATGCCACCGTGCCAGTCCTGGAGAGAGAAGTCTTCTGTTTATCCCCAGCACTTGTGCAGCAAGGGCAGCAGTAGGACAAACTACTTCTGCAGAGACCCATGAATGTGCCCCAAAAGGGACCTTGTCTAGCGCTGAGAAGGAAGTTCTGGCCATGTAGCCCATTCAGTCCTTGGCCTCCCTACGGAGGCTTCCATCAAAGATAGCATTCGATTGGTTATGTTGGTGTGGACACCTGTCCACTAGAAACTAGACTGAGACCAGCAAACCCGTTTCATATAGTGCCACCAACCAGTATCGATTTTGGGCACTGCTGCCCTAACTGAGAAGTGAAAGGATCCATGTTTTATCAGCAATCTCCCTCTGCTATTTAGTCCTCTTCTGAGTTTTCAGCAAGAGATAATCTGGATTAGAACCAGCCCCTGGGAATGCATTGATTGCAGTTATGCTGCGGCACTTTACCCAGCCCACACTCCACAGTGGGGTGAGGGGTGGGGGTGGAATTCCTGAACCAGAGAGTACATTATAATTCAGCGTTGCTGTAATAACTGTCTGCACATGGGCAGCTAACTGTGTAGGTGGAAGGAAAGCCAGCAGGACTGCAGGAATCCCACAGCACCTACTGGCCATGCTTAGCTTCCCAGGAACAGAGGAAAATGCCAGAGGCCAAATTCAGAAGTGATGTAAGTAGTGATGTAAGACCCATAACTTGGATAAAATAAATGAATGTAAGTCGCACAGAGCACAGTACTCGGTTTTATGGCATTCAGTCATTGTGCTACTTGAGAGTGATTTACACCTAGTGGGTATTTTCTGGGAAACAAGTTCTGCCCCTGGCAAAAGCAGGTGGAAAGCTCCTTTTCGACAATGGGCGTTTGGAGCACGTACATCATATTATCTACTAGTTGCAGCCAAGGGAGTGTTGGGAATGGTGCAGCGTAAATTAAAGGGGGGCTGAGAGGGGCTGCTTTATTTTACATCTTCCTGTTTGTTACTTTTTCTGCACCATCCTTCCCTAACCCGTACGTCCATCCCTAGGGCACGAGAGTTACATTCACAGGCCGCATTCAGCTTTTAGGTACACTGGGGTAAATCCAAAGTAAGCTCATTGGCTTCAGTGGAGTTACTCTGGAATCACACCAGTAGCTGAGATCGGCTCCTGGCATTTGGGCATCATGTAGTCCTCTGGTGAGAATGCCCCAGAAGTGCATTTGCAGGTGCTCTTTCCAAACCCTTTCACTGCTGAATCTGAATTCAGCACACACACAAACCCTTACGATGCTTGTGTTTTGTAGCGTTCGTCACACTGTCTCTTCTAGGTGGCATACGAGTCTCGTGGGGTAGCATGGCAAGTGCATTTTGCCCCATGTACCTGGGTGTTAAGTAGTGCTTAATGGGTTAAGTGAGCCTGGGTTTTTCACTGGGGTATTTGATCGAATGCCCATGTGCATACTGAATGGGCAGAGTTGCTGTTTTTCCACTAGGATTATCACTTCGTTAATTATGAATGTATTCTGTTCATGCCATTCTGTGGTATTGGCTATATTTCTGGTACATGTACTCCAGGATGTCCCAGGGGGTCTCCTACAGGGACCGGTGCACTCTCTGGAATGCTGTTCCATCCTGGGTACGGATGAGTTGTTTGCTGAGTCCCTAATCCCCCAGTAGATCTGAGGGGTAGGAGTCAGGGAGGAATCAAGCACTCATGTGCTACAGTGTACTGTGCTGTTTCCCCCAGGAAGCTACTTGTGCAAATTCATTCATTAAGCCTTTTGCAAAGTTCCCCAACGCCTGGGCTAATGACAGAAATGGGAGACTCCTTCCTTCCTCACGAGGAAGCACCCACCACCCGGGATCAGAGAACCACGAGGAATTTGGAAATCATGGCCGTGTTTGCTGATTCCCCTGTGTATCCGACTGACAGCAAAAGCGCTCTCTGTTAACGTGCATCAAAACTGACAGTCTGCCAGAGGGGCAGGGGAGTAGGGACGAAAGAGATACATGCAAACCTCCAGTATGCTCCTGTGTGCCAGATACAGACATGCACACTCACACACACAGAGGGCCACACAGCCACACAAACACAGGTACTCACAGGGACACACAGAAACACCTACACCCAGAGGACACACCCAAACACACATGGGGGACACACTCATAGACTCTCAGGTCAGAAGGGACCAATCTGGTCATCTAGCCTGACCTCCTGTACAACACAGGCCACAGAACCTCACCCACCCACTCCAGTCAACCAGCTTTGCCCCCACCTTACCGTAATTTCCTCTAGCCCACATTTCCTTAGTTTGCTTATGACAATGTCATGTGGGATTGCGTCAAAAGTCTTGCTACAATCAAGACATATGTCTACTGCTTTCCCCCATCCAGTAGGTCAGCAGCCCTCTCAAAGAAGGAAATCTGGTTGGTTTGATATGATTTGTTCTTGACAAATCCATGCTGGCTATTCCTTAGGACCCTATTATACGCTAGGTGCTTTCAAATCAATTGATGAATAATTTGTTCAGTATCTTTCCAGGTATTGAAGTTAAGCTGACCCAACATGGCACTCAAATAGACTGCCCTCCACCTAGCATGTACAATTTTGTTGAAGTTCTCCCCCCATAATCTTGTCCCTGTAAAATGGGACAAAATTTTTTTTTAAAAATAAAGGTACCAACCCAGCTTTGTCTTCAAAAGCAACAACATCTAGCTGCATTTATTCTAGAACATCTTTAATTTCTGGATGAGAGGACACACTCCTACTAAGAACAGAAAAGAGACTGCATATATTTGCATGCAGAAACACACACGATCTCAGGGGTGCTCGTGCACACTGAGACACATGCAGAGGTGCACACAAACAACTCACTTTCAGGCTTGCAAACACTTGCAGAAACGTGCACACTTGCCGGGGTGCACACAGACAACTCTCAGAGAGCTCCCTATGCACCCCGAGAGACACAAACACACTGACACGCAGAAGCACACGCACAGAGCTGCTCCGGGGTGGGGGCTGCAGGGAAGATTATGGCCCACTTAGTCTGTATCCTCATCACTAGGTTCTCAGTGCACTCGCAGTCCCTATAAAGGGCCCACTATGAGTAGTCAAGGCTGCCCTAGGGGGGGAAGACATCATCTGGACAGGTACCAGGAGTGCTTCTGTCATTGTGAGCAGAGCCATTCTTACCTGTGACATGGCAGGGACCGGGTGAGGCTTCTCCCCTGCTGGAGAACCAGGCTGGATGGATCCCCTGCTGGCTCTGCCCCTGCCCCACCACCAGGCCAATTACTAGCATGCGCTGTTAATGGGAGGAATATGGGCGAGGACTCCCCCAGGGTAAATTCCTTCCCCTTGCTATGAAATGTGAGAAGAGCCAAAGGCAACAGCACCCTGAAGGGGGTGTCCAGATCACCATCTCTGCCCTTCTCTTCCAGAAATCCAGACAAAGGGATCCAGTTCCTGATCTCTCGGGGCTTCATCCCAGACACACCCATCGGGGTGGCCCATTTCCTGCTCCAGCGCAAGGGCCTCAGCCGCCAGATGATCGGGGAGTTCCTGGGCAACAGCAAGAAACAGTTCAACAGGGACGTCCTGGAGTAAGTGCGGAGACCCCTCCACTCTCCCCCAAACTGCCCTCCCCTTCTGAGTGAGCGTGCCCTGCTTCCTCCTTCTGAGAGTGCCCCCTGCCCTCCCTACTCTGAGGGAATGTGTCCCCCCCCGAGTGAGCATGACTGCTCCTCTCCCCCCATCACCAGCGAGTGTGCGCCACCTTCTCCTTGCCCTGTCCCCTGACACACACACTTTTCTGCATCATGAGGGGCTGCTGCGGCTCCATTTTCTTTGGTGCTGGCCCTTGGGGCTGTTGCAGCAGCTGTTCTGGCCTTTCAGCCTCTCTGTCCCCAGAACCCCATCGCGCCAGCAAGGATTAACGCAATAACCCCAGGCCTGACTATGGGCTCACGCCGGTGTGACTCAGCCGTCAGAAGTGCGGGAGTCACTGGATCTATATCAGTGTAAAACTGGGGTGAGCAAGAGGAACATCAGGCCCCAGGGCTTCCTTGGGTGCTAGTTAGCGATCCTGTGGCCCTCTGTGGTAAGTGATGGGGGAACAAAAGGAGGAGAAACATTGCCTTGTGGTTATGAGACCGGGTGGGGAGTCAGCACAGCTGGTTGTTCCATTCCTGGCTCTCTCACTGTCCTGTGACTTTCAGCAAGTTGCTCAACCGCTCGGCTCTTTCATCTGGAAAACGGGGATAATAAATATGGGAGCCAAATCTGTTGGTGTGTGTGAAGCACTCTGAGGTCCCTGCTTCAAAGACACGCAGGTAGCGGATTGTTATTACCGTTGTAATCCCAGAGGCTGGCCAACAGTCCCCTTTCAACAGTGCCCATGGGCAGAGGTGCTCTCTCCCCACAGTTGCCTCCAGCGCTGTTTCTGTTGGTTTCCCCAGCCTGCTAGGCCAGGCTCAGGCTCCCTTCTGCTCCGCTTCGGCTGCTGCCCTTGGTGGGTTGTTCTGCTAGGTTTCTCTCCCGGTTCCTTCCTGGGCCTGCAAGTCATGTGGCTCTCAGACCACACTTGCCCCTTCCATCAGCCCTGTGCTTCAGGCTGGAAACTGCTAATAGCTTTTTTCAAGCCACACGTGCTTCCCCAGCACCTGCCTCCAACCATCCCTGCCCTTCTCCCCACCATGGTCTGCAGGGCCATCGCCCACCTGCTGACTCCTTACTTTGCGCCTTGGTGGCCTTAGAATAGTAGGAAGGGGAATGGGGAAAGTGGGAGTCTTACCTGATCTTCTGGCCCTGGTCTGAGAGGGCAGGCGTTCATCCAAGACCGGCTTCTCAATGGGTCCCAGGCTGTGAGACTGACCTGCGCTTCCTTTGCCGCCCGGCCCTGAAAGACCTATTGCTCTTCAGATCACTCGTGAAGGGCAGGGGCCCCTGTCGGGTTCTCCCACCAGTGAAAGAAGTGGAACAGCTGCGGCTTGCACTCTGACTCAGCACCGCTCTCGGGCCACGGCACATGACACTGCAGGTGACAGAGCCAAACTCGCCTGAAAATCAGGGCAGCAAGAGCAGGGAGGGTTTGAGCCAGTATGTCTGCTCAGCCCTGCCCCTACTTCAGTAACGGCCACCTCCGGGAATACCAGAGCTACGTCTGCCTGTCTGCTCTCTCAGGGCCTGATCCTGTGAGGTAATCACTAAAAAAGATCACTCAGAGAAGCTCAGCATGGGCCCTTTGCCATATTTCCGTTAGCGAGTGTTGTAGCATTCGGCTAGATCTTTCTTTCCATAGGGATGGAAGGTTTATACTAAATATCTTGTTATAAATCAGAGGTGGGAACTGAAACTGGAACGCACCCCCTCCCCCATTCTCCTGAATATGGACACTCACATTTCACAATTAGGGCCTGTAATGAACAGAGCTGAACTGGAAACCCAAATCCTACCCCTGCCTCGCCCCCTCCCATCACTTTGGGGAAGGAAGGGATGTCAAATCAGGAGCCAGACTGGGATCCAGATTTCAAGCCCCCTCTCTGCCATAAATGTCATGCTGTATATCGGGGCTATTTTATTGCCAGAGGTGCCTGACCATGTATCCTGCCCTTCTTTTTCATATACTGCGAGTGTATTGATCCAGCCGTAATTGAGACACATGGTCCCCCAAATCATTTCATGTTGAGCACCACAATTAAAAGTAATTGCCTTTTTCTCCAGCAGGCAATGTGTGGGCTGCATCTTTAGATAGAGCCTCTGTCAAAGTCCAGGCCCACTCTCAGCACCGCAGTAGGTGGATAATTTCTTGTTAGCTCTAGGTTGTGCATCAGTCCCCCACTGACAATATTCTCGTCTGTCTCTTGGGTAAACAAATGATGTGCTAGGATCCAGTAAGAAAGATTCCTACCGTGGAGGCAGGGCCGTACATCCCTGTGCAAATACACAGTAGGTGCCATGTCATTATTATACAGCACTCTGTGCATTTCAGTAGAGCTGTGAGTGCATGTGCGTCCTGATATGTTAATGTACCCAGACACCAGCCTCGTTAGACCTGGCACCTCCAAAGAACTTTTCAGCCATAGGTCTGAAAGCATTTCACAAAGGGGAAGGAGAATCATTAGGTCCATTTTACAGCTGGACAGAGAAGTCTTGCCCAAGATCATTCACTTGGCCTGATTGCTCTTTCATTAGTGTAAATCAGCAGCATTTCCCTCCAAATCAATAGTTAAACTGGTGTAAATTAGAGAAGAATTGGGCCCATTGAACCTATGGCAGAAGCTGCCTCCGATGTCTTAGTCCCATGCCCTGTCCACACTGAATGTATTAACATATCAACGTTAGAGCACCAGGGTCTTAGCATGTGAATGCACCAGTCCCATCATCAGAGTAGTGTGTTCATATGTTATTGTATTAGCCTATGTGCATTGCTTGGTGCGGTTAATGTCTACAGCCCAGCAGATGTGCTCTATCTGGGGGGCACGTTGCTGCCAGCAGCACTAGCGCCCTCTCGCCTGCTTGCAGCTGCACAAGTAGCCACATTATCACAAGTGCTTGGGCGGCAGCAGTGTGCACCCCAGATAGAGCATGTCTGGGTGGGTGATAAACCCATGCAGTCACCATGACTGAGTGCGCGGTGGTGACGTCTGAACCTACAAATTATGCACGCGAGTCTGAGAATCCTGCCTTCTATTCTTGCAAAGTCATTTAAATTATTTATGAGATTTACTGTGTTAATTTAGCTGCAGTTTAATATGAGCAGCAACAGAAAACTCATGTTGGAAATGTGAGCTGTAAGCATTGTTCCTATCACAGCCAGGTTAAATTAAGCACACCAAATTAATAAATAATAGGACAGCCTTTAAAACAGCTGTGAAAGTCTCCTGCCTCCCTCCTGCACTCGAGTGCTGAGCAGCATGGCCCAGGTCTCACACTCCTGGCTCAGCATTGAAATCTTTTCTCAGGAGACTCCCGTTAGCTTCCAGGGGTATTTTGGGCTATTAAAGCCCTCCGCTCTGGCAGATGGGTAAGCGACCTGCCATCTGTTTCTTTTGTCATTTAACAGAGTTAATAATTGCACCAATATTTTTTGCACCATCCTTTAAAAACGTGTCCTCTTTAATGTGTGCCTAGTGAGTGTTTGTGGATGTAGACAACAGGGATGGACCATGCCGATTACAATATATGTTAAATATACAGGAATGTAAAGATCTTTCACTAGCACAAGATTTGGCCAGTTTGGTAAATTATTCCCTCCCACCCCACAAATCAGGATTGCCAAGCCCCTGCAAGCCTGGAAGTTATACTCTCCCTTCCACCCATCCTCCTACCCTCCCCCTCTCTCTCCTATCTAATTTCATCTCACCTAATAAAATCAACAGTTGTCAGTACGATAGCTGGGTAACTCTGTGGTATCTGAACACATTATAGTTTGTATTTTCAAAAATGCCGAATGACATAAGACCACGAGTTCCTTTTGAATGTCAAGAGGATTGCACTCCTCAGGGCTCATCTATACAAGAGAGTTTACCAGCATGTTGTGCACTTTTGAAAATCCCCTCCTGTTCCTTCATTCCCTTCTCAGCTAAATAAGACCTGCTGGTGCAAGAACCCGCCCTTCGCCTGAAGAAGGCCAGCACATCTCCCACTGGATCCTATTCCCAGTCAGCCAAACAGAGTTAGTAGACAGCCAGTTGTGACACAATCTCTTCCACCCTCACAGAGCCAGCCCAGAGTATGAGGGTCTAGTCCAGTGGTTCCCAACTCGTGGCCCAGGGGCAAAAAGTGGCTCACGGGGTCTTTCAAAGTGGCCCGCTGCTGCCCTCCCACTGGCTGCAGAAAGGAGCTGCTGCCTATGGACCTAGGCAGAGCATGTTGCCATGGGGCTACAAGACCAGTGCAATAAGAGATCAGCACTCCCTTCCCCCTGGCTGTAGCAGGGAGCACACCAAAGAGCTCCACCTGGGTCCCTACACACTGGGGGCCCTGCTGGAGCCATAGGGAGGGGAGCACTGATCTCCCGTCCCCCTGGCTGCAGAAGGGAACCACGCCTACGGACCCTGGTGCAGCGCATGGGGCTACAGGATGTGTGTGGTTTCCCTGCTGCAGCCAGGGGGACAGGAGATCAGCGAGGATTCCTTCTGTCTGGATGAAGTGGGGGGGGAGGGTCTGCTGGTGGAGACTAGTGGCCCTTCATGGATGTAAAAATGGTAACTGTGGTTGGGAACCACTTGTCTAGAGCTACAGTCCCAGCCTGTGTGGCCAATGGACCACTGACAGTATTTTGTAATATGAGCAATGTTATCATTCTTGCTTTTTTTCTTTTTCTTCAGCCATTATTTCTGCTGTGCTTTCTTAGTCGGATGCTTGCTTGCTTTTGTTCTCATTCATTTATTTATTCTTTCATGCTCTCTCTCTCTCTTTAGTACTTTCTGTCTTGCCTTTGTTGACATTCATCCTTTCGTGCTGTCCTTTTGTTTGCCCTCATTCATTTTTTCATGCACTCTTTCTTCCGTTCCCCTGTTGTCGTCTCAGGAATTTCATACATCCCTGGTTCATTCACGAGCCAGTTCATGTGACCCGTGCCATGAATGAAGTTGGCAGTGCTGCTGGGATGGGTTGCTTGTGCTCTGGCTCACAGGATCCCGGGAAGGTCAGAACGGCTGTCCTGATGCATTTGTTCCCAAAGGAGGAGTTATTTTGAACATAGGAGACTTTATGGTGAATGGGGGCAGGTCACTGCTAGAATACGAGCACTGGGTTTGTTCTGACGCATTCTCCTTGCGGGCATGCTGGTCTCCTCGCTGTCAGACACATGTTGCCTTCTCTTTCTCTAATGGGTAGCGAGGCAGAGAGGCGCTCCTCTTGGGAGATGGAAATTCACAGCCAGCAGCATGAGGAGGCAGCTCTCTGTAGGAAGCCAGTTCACCCATTAAACTGTCCTTGGTTTGGCATTGGAGGCTTCACGGCCACCCCCAGGAAACCACACTCTCCAAGGAGTTAGCTTTCCCTGTGGAGGGACCCCAGGAGATTTTCATTACAAGAGGATTTGAGCAGGGGCTGGATTTGAGGGGTGATACCATGGATTTAGTTCATCTAGAGAATGATAATGAGGGGACGGGAAGAGTCATTTGCTGCCGCCTGCTTATGTGCAATGTACATGGTGAGATCTGAGTTATGCAGGAGGGAGCTGTGCGTGCCACTGCCTCTCTAGTGAGAGCCAGGTGTGCAGTACAGCTTTGGGAGGGGGTGGAGACCTGTACACAACACAGAGCACACGTGCACTGCCCAGCTTCTGCTCCAGCTAGGACGCCCAGGAAAGGAAGCTTGTACAACGACCTTTTACGTGGCACAGACTCTCTCACGTTAAGAGGTGCGTAGGCCTGGCAGAGCACCCCTCAAGTAAGCACAGCCCATGCACGTATTTGCAGGAATCCCCCTCACCCTCCATTGTGTGAGGAGAGTGGTCCGCAATGGGGCATCTGTTCTGTGCAAAAAGGACTGTATGCACAATGCAGCTTCTCACACGGGAAAGGGGCTGGTGGAGCCTCTTGTAAGGTACACAAGCTGGCAGGCTGTGCCATGCACTTCTCACACCAGGAGGGCTGGCGTATACGAAGTAGCATCGCCCTTCCATGCACACAGCAGCCACTTGGGCCTGGGAGGGCTGGCATGCGTGGCACAGCCTCTTTTGCGCCAGGAGAGCAGTATGCGCAGTGCAGTCTTATCCCGCGCAGTGCAGCCTCCCTCCTGTGAGTTGAGCTCTTCTCTTCCAGTTTGCCCTGAAGTTCTGTTTCTTTTTTGAGGGGGCGGGGGAGGGATAATGTTATTTATTAATATCTTTGAGTCTTGTGGTTTTAGGAGTTTCCACCTGCCTGCCTCTCCTCTGCTCCCTCCCTGAGCCTGGGCTGTGAGTTCATTACAGACGCTTTTAGCTGCAGCCCAGCTCCCGCTGCATTGTCACCTGAGCGGAGAAGCTTGAAAATAGGTCATTGTGCTTGGCTGAGCTGATTCGAGCCCCACACGGTACAGCTGCTTCTTGCCTTCTCAGAACTCTTTCACCACAAGTCTCCATTGCCATGATTAGTCCTGCGCTAAATGCCTCACGGCACAATCATCACTGGCATGATGCCTCTACATACGTTTCGCTATCAGTGAGCACTGTGCCTCGGGGCATGCTACCTGTGGGCATGAGGCCCAAGAGACGCAGCCAGGAATGTAATAACAGTGAAAAATTATCCCACTGGGTGCCCACAGGCCCCGGATCCCATCCCTAGGGAATGCCAGTGGGATCCCACATCCCAGCCTGCTGAGAATGCCTTGAATCAAAATATCGATCCTCATGTTTGAGACACGCAACTATCAAGTTAAATGCTCACGTCTGCATGCGGCAGTGACCAATCTCCCGAAGTCCTGTCCCAATGTGCACTGGACTCACTGCAAATCTGGATGGTCTCTTAGAACAGTCTTTCATCACTTGTTCTACAGTGCTGGTCGGTCAGAAATTTGGAGGCGACCTGCTCAGGCAGTTACACCTTCCTCTGCTTCCCCACGTCTCAGTCCATCTGATTGCACTGTCATAGCCATCTCTGAGGTTCAGTGGCGCTTGAATGGAAAAATGAGCAAGCCTTCAGTTATGGCACGTGGGAGAGCTGCGTGATCCTTGACGTGGATGCAGGGACCCACCCTTGTTCAGCCTCCTCCCCGTCTTACTTCTGTTAGTGCAGCCAGCTGTGGGGAGAGGCAGTTTCATTGGGTTGGAGGCTGAGCTGCCTTTGCACCTAGGCCCTGGAGGCTAATGAGGTTGTGTCACTTTTGCAGTGATTGTGGCTAGTGACCCACTGGCCTAGGCAGTCCAAGCTCAGCTTCCACAGTCCTGCATCTTTTGGAAAGAAGTGAACCTCCTTGCTGGAGTTTCATGAAAAATACTATAGAGTTGAGTGCCAGTGAACAAGCACCTGGATGCTACACTTGGTACTTTATAAAGACTGTGCAGAACTTTTTAAATGCCGCGGGAACCTAAGTAAATCTGCCAGGCACATTGAGTGCAAGCCCAGTAGAACTGGGTAAACGAGACTTTGTCACTCGTTTGCCATTTCTGCTAGCTCCGTATTTCCCCAAGTGTGGGGCACACTCTAGGCGTGGGGCAAAGGTCTATATGGGGGCTGCACAGACAGGCCTCTCAGCTGGCCTCCAGAGTCTCAGCTTTCATTTTATGGAGAAAAAAGCAAGTCTGCAAGGGTTACAGCTGTGAAGAAAACCTTCTAAACATGAAGTGAGTGTAAGAAAGGAGAGGAAGTGTCACATTATGAAGTGTGTAAAGCAGCCTTTCCCAAAGTGTGCGGAGAAGGGGTGTGAAGGAATAGCCAGTAGGGAGCAAGAGAGGTACAAATTATGATGTGTAACTAACCCCAACATAGTGGAGTTGCAAGGCCAGGTAGGTGCTGTTGGTCTCACGTACCTGAAGCAGGGCTCAGCTTTCACCAGTTTGGAGCCAACGTAGGAAGGAAGTAGGCAGATTTGGGTGTTTCTTTCCCAGCATCCATCCCATAGACAGTGGTAGCAGAGTCTTCATTGGGGCTCGGAGCAGGGAAACAACACACTGGAAGAGCCTTTTTATTTTCAAACATTATATCTGCAAAGGTGGCTGCTGCCATGAACCCGCTAATGATTAACCAGAGGAAAACTTCTCCCACTGTCAAAGCTAAATGGCAAGCAGCAGGATGCCAGGATGCAGCCCCTAGGGACACAGGAGTGCAAGTGTTAGAAAAATAAAAATGACAAAAGGAAGCGTGACTGGAAGAGGGGAATTCTCTGTGGTTATGTTTACACTGCACCCATACCAGCTGACTTGGGTTCTCGGGCCTCCAGCTAAGAGGGTGTTTAACTGAGCTGTAGACATTTGGGCTCAGCTCCAGCCTGAGCTCTGGGACCCTCCCACTTCACAGGGTCCTAGAGCCCTGGCTTCAGCCTGAGCCCAAATGTCTACACCTCAGTTAAACAACCCCTTAGCCTGAGCCCCATAAGCTAGAGTCAGCTAGTATGGGCCAGCCACAGGTTTTTAATTGCAGTCTAGACATTCTTTCTGCTTCCCTAAACCATTGCTGATTGTTTCTGCGATCCGTCGCCTGAAGGAAAACAGACCCCCTCAGGAGACCAGCCCCATTGCTTTTCTCCCTCTGTTTTCTACCAGGTATTCCTTTCCTCTGCATATGTGTATTTTATGCAGACAAAGAGTCCAGATGTCTTATTCAGGACATTGTAGGAACCTGGGCCCCAGATCCAGAAGACATGTAGGTAAAGAATCACAGCCTTGTATCCAGAAGCACTGTAGGTGGAGAACCATGGGCCAGTGACAGGAGACTTATATGTAGGGAAGATTAATTTTGCCAAGTGCAAAATGCACTTCTCTTCTGATGAATACTTGCTAGGATTTCCTCGTCGTTCTCATCAAACCAATCCTGATGGCGGCGAGTGGAGTATCCAATTGATTCAGCACATGCCTTATGAATAATGGTCTTGAATGCCTCCCAGTGTGTTTGGATGTCATTGATGTTCTGAGGTAGATCAGTGAGTCTCTCAGTGAGGTGTTGCTGAAGAGTCTCGTGACTAGCATGATTTTGAAGTGCCTTGATGTTAAATCTCTTCCGCATTCCTTTCGGGTGTTTATGGAGTTGTGATGCAAGGCGCATGTTCATGATTGATCTGACTAAATGATGGTCTGTCCAGCAATCATCCGTACCTCTCATGGCTAGTATAATATGGACATCAGTAAGATCACAGGCTCTGACGATGACATAGGCAAGAAGATGTCAGTGTTCAGAATGTGGATGTTTCCAAGTGGTCTTATATTTGTCCTTCTGTCTAAAGACAGTATTTGTGGTAAGCAAATCATGCTCCACACATTTGCTGAGGATAAAAATGCCATTAGAATTGACATTCCCCACCCCTGATTTCCCAATGGTGCCTCTCCAGAGTTTGAGGTCTCGCCCAAATCTTGCATTGAAGTCACCCATGAGAATAAGCTTGTCTTCCTTGGCTGTGGCAGTCAGGATTGCATCAAGAGCACAGTAGAACTGCTCCTTGTTGTCTTCATCATTGAGTGTGGGGGTATACACACTGATGACTATGGCATAGGGGTTGTCGCTATGCTTAAAATGAAGCGTCATGAGACGTTCATTAATACCCACAGAGAGTTCTAAAAGCTGGCTACCAATCTTATTCTTGATGACAAAAATCAACCCCAGGAATACACCTCTCTTCAGATGACCTTCCTTTCCAAAAGAAGGTATAGGCACTTCCGTCTTCATTCATTTAGCCTTCATCTGCCCAGTGGGGCTCATTTATGGAAACAATTTCAATGTAATACCTTGCAAGTTCTCTAGCTATTATGGCAGTTCTTCTTTCAGGACAGTCACTGTTCAGCGAATCCCTGAGAGTGAGAACATTCCAAGTGGTGAACTTCATTACTTTGCTTCGTATGTTCTGACTGTAGGTAGAGTGATCCCACTGGACATGTCCATCCAGCCGGGTGGGCGGGAGTGGGGGGGGGGAAGAGGGAGGAATATGGGGAGTTGAGACAGCCTATGTTTAGGGCAACTTTTCTAGTCCCTTCCCTATTCAGGGTGAGCAGAGGGGATCCTGAAAAGGAGTGCTCAATCATGTCCATAGCTGCTGAATTGTGCTTCTATCTCACAAGTCCAAGCAGAAGATGACCAACACATGGTTGCCTTCTGTGTGCAGATTTGTGACTAGGGAGGCCCAGAGGTCACTGCTGCTGTCCCCACCAACACTCATCCATCACCACAAGGCTTTGTTAGTAGAAGATGTTAAGATCCTTGGCAGAATCCTACGGATGAAATCTTTTAATGTGGGGGAGCTGGTGTGCAAGCAGCAAACTCACAAAACTCGACAGGAAGGGGCCATGAATTTGGTGGCAGGGAAGTCTGAGACAACTGGAAGTCTCTGTGCTGCTGCATCCCTCATCTGCCTTCCGCAGAGAACTAGCAGGTCCTCAAGTATGCCTGTTCTGCTGTTGGGGTCTGAACCTTCTAACCAGCAAAAGTGAGAGACTTACCATCAGCTTAAAGCTGTAGTTCAAAAGAGGTTGCATGATGTCAAAAATCAGTGGTGGCAAGCGAAAGCCATGGAGGTCCAGAGCTTCGCTGATCAACATGACATGAAAAGCTTTTTTCAAGCAATAAAGGCCATTTATGGGCCAAGTTCAAATGGCACAACCCCTGTGCAATCCCTAGACAGCTCCACCCTTCTTAAGGACAATGTAGCCCTCAAGCAATGCTAAAAGGAGCACGTTGAGACTCTATTGAACTGCGAATATGAAGTCTC
Source organism: Emydura macquarii macquarii (assembly GCF_026122565.2). Taxonomy (NCBI): domain Eukaryota; kingdom Metazoa; phylum Chordata; order Testudines; family Chelidae; genus Emydura; species Emydura macquarii. The sequence goes on from NW_027133667.1 coordinate 8,684,470, forward strand.
AGCTGCCACCATTGAGTCCATTCCTCAACATCCAGTAATAGAACCTCTTGCTGACCCCCTCTCTTCTGAAGAAGTTTGGCATGCCATCACTCAGACTATGAGTAACAAGGCGCCAGGTCCAGATGGCATCCCTTGGAGGTCTTTTAAAATTGGTGGAATAGCACTTCTGCAAAAACTTCATCAACAACTTCTTGTTAAGATTTGGGTTAATGAGAAAATTCCACCTGACCTAAAGAACACCAATATTGTGACCATTTTTAAGAAAGGGGACAAGTCAGTGTGTGGGAATTATCGAGGCATTGCCCTCTTCTCCATTGCTGGGAAGATCCTAGCTCACATCCTTTTGAATTGTCTCCTCCCTCTTGCCAAAGACACCCTTCCGGAATCCCAATGTGGCTTCAGACCATCTCGGGGCACCATCAACATGATTTTTGTTGCACAACAGATCCAAGAGAAGTGTAGAGAACAACACCAGCCATGGTTTATGGCATTTATTGATCTAACTAATGCCTTTGATTCCATCAGTTGTGAAGTGTTATGGAAGGTGCTGTCTAGGTTCAGTCATCCATTGAAGTTCATTCACTTTTTCAGACTACTCCATGATGGGATGACCACCATCATCCACTATAATGGATTGGAGACAGACCCAGTCACCATCCATACTGGTGACAAGCAGGGATGGGTTATTACCCCAACCCTTTTTTCCATCTATCTTGTCTTCTTTTTTTTTTTTGACTGGATTTTTATTCGTGACCATCTTTCTTCTGGAATTGAGATTGAGTATCACATGGATGGCCAGCTCTTTAACCTGCAGGGTCTTCATTATAAAACTGAGGTCACCAGGATTGTTATTACTGACCTTCAATATGCTGATGATTGTGCTATCCTTGCTCACACTGAAGCTGACTTGCAATCTACCCTAGATCTTTTCTCAAGCACTTATCATAGCCTGTGACTCTCCCTCAACATTGGGAAGACTATGGTGCTCCACCAGCTTACTCCATCATTCATTGCCTCCCTTCTCTCCCCTGGAAAATGATGAGCATTTCCCTTACCTTGGTAGCCACCTCTCCCAGACAGCCAACCTTGATGGGGAACTCGAACATAGAATCTGTTGTGCCAGCGTATCCTTCGGAAAGTTGCTTCATCCTGTCTTTATTGACAGAGATCTGCAGATGGGAAATAAGATCCTGGTCTACAATGCAGTGGTCACCCCACTGTACTTTATGGGTGCGAGACATGGGTGACATACTGAAGCCATCTTAAGCATTTGGAATGGTACAAACAGCGCTGCCTTAGGAAGATTCTCTATGTCAGATGGCAAGACCGTTGCACCAATGCCAGCATTGTCTCTGTAGCTAACATCACCAGTGTTGAGACAAAGACTATGAAACATCAATTTTGCTGGGTTGGCCATTGTGTATGGATGACTGATAAGCAAGTCCTCTTTTCTCAATTTAGTCATGGTAAGAGGACCCACAAAGGACAGATGAAATGCTACAAGAACACTTTGAAAGTATATCTTAAGAAGGGAGACATTGACCCCGCACGAATTGGGAAGAGCTGGCTGGCAATAGACTGCAATGGCGTTGCATCATACATCAAGCCTCAGCTCATTTTGAAGAGAATTCCCTTGCTCAAGAGGCTGAGAAATGGCAGAAGAGGAAGGAAAGTGTAGAGCATTTCAGCCAGTAGTTGTGCTCTCTCCAAGTAACTACCTTTCACATATGCAGAAAAACTTGTAGCGCACGGATTGGACTGAGCCATCTTAAATCTCATCAATGACTTTTCCTCTGGCAGACATCATCCTCGTATCGAGGGGTAGCTGATGATGATATGTAGGGAACCCCCTAAACAATAGCCAGTAGAGTAATAGAGAGAGGATCCAGCTAGTGTATCCAGTAGAGATAATGGGAGAGAAGATGGCTCCCTTATTCAGCAGGATACCAGAGCAGAAAACCTGGAGTCACTGAAACAGCCCAGCAAGTATATCTGAGGAAGAATGACAGAAAATGGGAAAGCACTGGCCAAGGGAGATGGATGGATGCTGGGTGCAAGGAGAGAGGGATGAATAAGTTGGAGAAAAGATTGAGGGATTGAATAAGTGCGGGATACATGGTGATGTGTTGGAGACAGTTAAGTGGGGAGCTGAGACTGGGAAGATGGAAAGACAGACATTTGTCAGATGAGTGAGGGATGGATGTGTGGGTAAATAGGGGATGGATTGGTGGGAGAGTGGTGAGATGGACAAGAAGCTGGATATGAGTCAACAGTATGCCGTAATTGCCAAGAAAGCTAACGGCATATTGGGATGCATTAGTAGGAGCATTGCCAGCAGATCGAGGGAAGTGATTCCCCTCTATTCGGCACTGGTGAGGCTACATTTGGAGTATTGTGTCCAGTTTTGGGCCTCCCACTACAGAAAGGATGTGGACAAATTGGAGAGAGTCCAGAGGAGGGCAACAAAAATGATTAGGGGGGCTGGAGCACATGACTTATGAGGAGAGGCTGAGGGAACTAGGCTTGTTTAGTCTGCAGAAGAGAAGAATGAGGGGGGATTTGATAGCAGCCTTTAACTACCTGAAAGGGGGGTCCAGGGAGGATGGAGCTAGGCTGTTCTCAGTGGTAGTAGATGACAGAACTAGGAACAATGGTCTCAAGTTGCAGTGGGGGAGGTCTAGGTTGCATATTAGGAAAAACTTTTTCCCTAGGAGGGTGGTGAAACACTGGAATGGCTTACCTAGGGAGATGGTGGAATCTCCATCCTTAGAGGTTTTTAAGGTGCGACTTGACAAAGCCCTGGCTGGGATGATTTAGTTGGGGTTGGCCCTGCTTTGAGCAGGGGGTTGGACTAGATGACTTCCTGAGGTCCCTTCCAACCCTAATCTTCTATGATTCTATGGACAGATGTTTGTTCATTGAATCAGGCATGGATGAACTGGGGAAGGATGGATGAGGGGAAAGAATGAAAAATGCATTGGGGGTGTATGGATGGCCAAGTGTGAGTGAAGGCTGACATGGGTGGGAGAGTGATAAGGAAGGAGGTAGTATAGAAAGATGGGGGATGGAATTGATGGTATGATGCTAATGGTTGGGTATTGGGCTCAATGGTGTTTTATGGTTTCCTGGAGGATGGAAAAGGTAGGGGAGGTGAGGGATGGAATGGATGGGGATGAGATGGATATGTGATGTTTAGAGGTGGTATGGATGGGGTGGGAATGGACGGGTGGTTGATGCGGGAGTGGATGGATGCTGAATGTGAGGTAAAGAGGCAGGACACGTTAAAATAGTGTATTTAAGTGGTATTTAAGGGAATAAGCAAGAAGAATGTTACACAGCCATGGTCTTTTGTGAAGTTTCAGTATGCCAACCTCCCAGTCTCCTATTTCCTACCAGCCAGATCAGATCATTAAAGAGAGAGAGTTACTGCAATGGTAAATGAACACTATAGACCTATGCCCCGACAGGTGGGGCATGAGTGAGGAGGTGTGAGGAAGGTACAGTGGCAAGGGGAATGGATGCATGAATGAATGGTGATAGATGTGCATGCAGGGACAACTGGGTGAATTGCTGGTGTATAAGGGAGGAACGGATGAGCGGACAGGTTGTGGATGGATTCGGGGGGTGAATAGACTGAGGAGTGGCAGAGAGTGAATCTGCTGGGTCAGTGCAGGGGTCAGTGTGTGAGCAATGGCCAGATGACAGGAAATAAATGAAGTAAAGACATGGACTTTCATAGGAACTACTCACCTGCTGCAGAATCCATAGGAAGCTCTTTTGCCATCACTTTCATGTCCCTCTGCGCCCTGTAAGGCAGGTGTTAGTGGTTCTTACAGTGAATTTGTGCAGTTCTCTTTGTGACTCTCAGCCTGGGTATGTGGCATAAGGAGCCAACCCCTGTTTCCCGTCAGAGAGGGTGTTATTTGTAGGCTTGGGGGCTGAAGAAGTTTGTGTTCCTCACCCCTTAGCTGTGTCGTGGACGAGATGGACTTCTCAGGCATGGAGCTGGATGAAGCTTTGCGGAAATTCCAAGCCCACATCCGTGTGCAGGGAGAGGCTCAGAAGGTGGAGCGGCTCATCGAGGCCTTCAGGTAGGAGAGCTGTCGCTGCAGTGCTGCCGCCGCCCTACTGGCTGTGAGACACCGACTGCTTACACTGAGAAAATAGGAGCTGGGATGTGGGGGTGGTAGGAAATAAGCAACAGTAAAGGCGTGACTGGAGCGAGAGTGTTTTTGCAGTGTTGTAGCCGTGTTGGTCCCAAAATATTAACCTCTGCTGGTGAGAGAGACGGGCTTTCAAGCCATGTAGCGCTCTTCTTCAGTCTGGGAAAGGCATTCAGTGTCACAGCTAAATACAAGGTGGAACCGATCGTTTAGCATAAGGAGCTAACACATGTTGCAAGAGACATTCGAGGTGTGATGGGCAGTTAACACTTCTGCAGCTGTAGGATAAAGGAGAGAGAATGACAGAGATAAACCTTCCTTTGAAGGAAGGGTAAATCCCGAGGCAGGCTAAAGGGTAAATCCCCTCTGTCCTGTCTGTCTCTCACGGGAGCTCAGTGGCATTCATAGTGCAAACCAGGAAATCCCTTGGAGGACTGATGCAGTTACAGGTTTCTAAAACTGGGTCCAGGAGTGAGATGGTGTCTTATATGGCTGTGCAGGGTGGAGAGCACACAAGGAACCTCCCAGCCCCTTGGCCCTGCATGAGCGACCCACACACGGAGCAGCCATAACTGCACTCCCTGCATGCATAGGAACACAGGGACTGCTCCCTCAGTGCGTACCTGTGGGGACTGTGCCCCAAAAGAGGGAAGTAGGAGGCGGGCCCAGGACCCCCCCCCCCACTCCCGCACCAGCCACACTTAGGGGAGCAGGGCACACCAGCCTGTGGAGCCCCTCTGGGACACAGTTGCTCCCTGAGCTCCCCAGGGGCCAATAGGGCTGATGCTTAGATGGCACAGTTTGCCCTGGGTGGGTAAGTTGTGCCTTGGGAGAACAGCCAGATACGCCCAGTGTGTGCGAGGAAGGTAGGAGTGGTTGCAAAGGAGTGATTTGCTCCTTCCTGTTGAGCTCCAGTGGAGGGGGAGCAGTCTGAGCCACGTTCATTGCACATCTAGGGTAGAGTAGCCTTTGATTTCCACTCTGGGGTCCCCATGATTTGCCTGTGCATCCCTCCCACTACAGCCAGCGGTACTGTATGTGTAACCCAGATGTGGTCCAGCAGTTCCATAACCCGGACACTATTTTCATCCTGGCCTTCGCGATCATCCTCCTCAACACAGACATGTACAGCCCCAACATCAAACCTGACAGGAAGATGATGCTGGAGGACTTCATCCGGAACCTGAGAGGTGAGGGAGCTGCCCCAGGTAGGCATAACGCCTGCCATTCCAAACTCTGTGCGCGCTAGGGCTAAAGTCAAAGGCAAACCGAGGCTTCTGTAACCTGTACTGCTGCTCTCTGTGAATCAGAGTGGCAGAAGCTTGAGATGGAAAAGACCTGTTAGCGCCTACCTAGCCCATCACCTGGTGGATCAGTGCAGAATTTCCTCTACAGTACATTCTCCAGCAATATGTCCAGCCCACTTATAAAGGACTCAAGGGATGATGTTTCCACCACTTTTTCATGAGAGATATTTATACAGTTTAATAGATTTCACTGTTCAGAAGTTCTCTCTGATATTCAAATTTTCCTTTCCTTGATTTCATCCTAGTTACATCCTATTGGATCTCCCGGAACGTGTTCTTTCCCTTCATGCTGCTTCAAATATTTGGACAAGATTTCCTGATAGCCTAAATCTTCCCTTCCTAAATTCTGTGCTATTCCCTCTAACTGTGCATCATTTGGACCATTTGAAATCAGCCCTTTCCTCTTCGCTATCCACACATGCATTCCGTTATCTTGGGTCTCACTTTAGTTGTCATCTAACCAAGATCCACATATACATCACCTCTTACTCTTGTATTATATACATACTAGGCTGTGGGGCAATCTCTGAAGGGAAGTGGTTGAATCCCCACCCTTGGGGATGCTTAAAAGTCGACCAGATGAAGCAACTAGTAAAAGTACAATTGAGCATGATCCTGCATTAGCACAGGAATGAGCTGGAGTTCCTAATAGGTCTGTGCCATCTCTAATGTCTATGATTATATGAAATCAATACAGGGTTTATTGCTGAGTGACCCTAGATATATAAATATAAAAAAGTGTGACGATAGAATGCCAAGGAACACATGGAAAGAAGCCAGCATGGAAAGCGGTGGAATAATGAAAGCCTTTACATTATCCTGATAGATGTCTGTCCTTTCTGCAGATGCGTAAGGTACATTATATCAGCAGAGAAGGCAGTATATTATATCAAGAGTTTATTGCTGCCTCCCCATCTTTCCCACACCACCTAGACACATAATGTAAAGAAGGCAATCGGTGCATGCTGGGGACTGTTGGCTCCTTCCTTTCTCTCTGCCTAGCCTGCTCTGTGCTTTGTAGGAGTGGATGATGGTGCTGACATTCCTCGGGAGCTGGTGGTGGGGATCTATGAGAGGATCCAACAGAAAGAGCTCAAATCCAATGAGGATCATGTGACCTATGTCACCAAAGTGGAGAAATCCATAGTAGGGATGAAAACGGTGAGTTCTTAACCTCTGCTCCACTCTTCTCACCTCTACTGCCCTCACTCCTGCAATCTCCTGTCTTCTCCACCTTTGCCCCTCCTTCCGTTGCAGTTGCATCCTTATGCTTTGCCTTCTCCATTCACTTCTTTTCTGTAACCCCTTCTTTATCTCCCCCTCCACTACCTTCTGTCCTTTAACATTTGCTCCCTTTTCTTGGATTCCCTTCTTTCTTGCAATCTCATTCCTTCGTAATTGTTTTGGCGCTCTTTAGCCAGAATTTGGCTTAGCTGCTGCACTAATCCTCTGGCCAAGAGCCTTATCACAGGCCCTGCCTGCTGACAGCTCAAAGACAGCTCTGCAATGCTTCAGGCTCTCTCAGGTTTTGTGAGGACCCAGGAAACAAAAGTAAAAGTCTGATAGAAAGCGATCTCGGCCAGCTCTCTAATGAGCTCCTTGAGGCGTGCAAGAGTTAAGAGAACCCCAATGGTTTCCTTGGCAGAGATTGATGAGTAATGCAAAACCACACTATTAACCTGAACTGTGTGAAATAATCTCCAGAGGGCCAGAAAGTTACACACCCGCAGCTGGGGTGATCGCGGGATGCTGAAGAGGGTAAGCAGCCACCCACACAATCCCTGCAAGCTAGATGTGTGGCGATACGATTCAATAATAACAGGAGGGATTCCAGTTACTGCCTGCCCCGCCACTCCATCGGGTTCCTCAGAGTTAAAGGGCGCTGGCCAGTTTCTTGCTATAGCAAGCGGGCAAAGTGATGGTGAAGCGAAGGATCCAGGTGGGCAGAGCTGGTCCATGCTACTGCTCTAAGGCCACATGAGGGTTTGAGCGGCAGGTGACGCAGAATCGTTTGGGAGTGGGGGTGGGCGATGAGGACATTTCCCCACTTAATTTCTCTCTCTTGGTCCTTGTAGGTTCTGTCTGTGCCCCATCGCCGGCTGGTCTGCTGCAGCCGCCTTTACGAGGTGACGGATGTGAACAAAGTGCAGAAGCAGGCTTCTCACCAGAGGGAAGTGTTCCTCTTCAACGACCTGCTAGTGGTGAGTGTGCTCTGGGATTTTAGGCATGAGAGCGATGCCAAAGAAGGAGCAGAGCAAGAGCAAGCTTTTCTGGGGATGTTGTGAAGGGCAAAAGTATAACTGGGTTCAAAAACGAACTGGATAACTTGATGGAGGACAGGTCCATGAAGGCCTATTAGCCACGGTGCTCAGAGATGCAACCCCAAGTTCTGGGTGTCCTTAAACCTTTGATTACCAGAAGCTGGGACTGGACAACAGGAGATGGATCACTCGATAATTGCCCTGAGGTGTTTATTCCCTCTGAAGCACTTGGCACTGGCCACTGATGTGAGACAGGATACGGGCTAGATGGGCCATTGGTCTGACTCAGCATGGCTGTTCTGATGTTAAAGGAGCTTCTGCATCCAGAGAGGCATACTGCCCAAACGGTAGAGCAGGAAGGGATACAGGCTGCCGGCAGAACTAGGCCATGTCATCCCCCCAGTCTCACATCATAAGAAGAGGCCATGGCCTCCCCCCTGGTAAAATAGCAAGGCAATGGCACCCAAAGGCACCCCTTCAAAAAGCCATGTCCCATGATGGTTCTGTGTCCCACAACAATCTTGAACAAGCAAAGCAAGGTCACTACTTTCCACAGTAACTCCATTCTTGTCACCTCTCAGTGAAGGTCAGTTCTTTATCGGTCAGTGCAGTGGCAGGCAGAGCTCCCCTGCTGTCTAAATCCTTCCTAATGGACACTGCCAACCCACTGCCGCGTTCAGTGTAGATTCTGTACACAGATGTCCATGGCAGTTTAAAAACACATCCCCTGTCCCCCGGGAGCTTGCAATCTTAATTTAGGCAGACATCAGGCAAACACTGAACAGTCAGGAGCAAGATTGGGAGCAGACAGTGTGGGAAAAAAGTTCAGCACTAGAAAACTAATGGTAAGACATGAATTTGAAGGAGTAATTTGAAGGTGGATTGGGAAGAGGGTTATTCCAATATTGGCTCAGGCTGTGCCTGTGCCTTGCATCTGTACATAAGGGGGAAAGGCTCCTTGTACGGTCACCACGCAGGCGCTTGAGTTTAGGGACTGCTCCCTGCTAGTGTCTCCTGGGGCAGGGAGGATATGCAAGGCAATGGGCAGATGTGCAGGAGAGAGAATGTGCTACCCTCTTCTAAGAGGCAGTGCAGCATGCGTACACTTACCTTGCCCCCCGGGCGTTCTGGAAGGCATGTTGTCTATGACACCCTCAATGCTAGCCTGTGCCTTAAATGGCAAACTCTGGCCCACAAGGGCTGGAGTGAATGTAGGTTTGCTTGCAAAGTTGCAAGTGGGAGAGTGTCAAAGAGACAACGTCTAAGGAGCGAGAGCTGTAGGATCCAGGGCTTTGTCTCTTTAGAAATTGTGAAGGATTGTTGTAAGTGCAGCATGCAGCGCGGTATGACAGGGAAATCGCTAGACAAAAAGCCCATCGGTTACCATTAGTCACTCTGATGCTGTGTTAACAGAGCTTTTCTGGAGTGCACTCTAAGCATTGTGCATGGTTCTTGCCTCATTCTTTCCAGTGCCCTTAGCTGCTGATGTATTTCTCTCTTTGACAGATCCTCAAGCTTTGCCCCAAGAAGAAAAGCTCCTCAACCTACACATTTTGCAAGTCAGTTGGCCTGCTGGGGATGCAGTTCCATCTCTTTGAGAATGAATGTAAGTCTGCTCTGGACTGGCACACTGGAGGGGATTGGCAGGGGGGCCTGGAGGGGAGGTCCCTGCAGCACCAAAGAGGCTTTGGCTGGAAAGGTTTCCAGCAGTGAGGATTTGCGCATGTTGCCCAAACTGAGGGCGGAATTATTACTGCATGGGGAGAGTGGGTTGGGGAGAAGTTGCTCCTACCCTCTATCCCTGAGCACAAGAGGGGAATGGCTCACTCTGCGGCAGAAGGGGGTGCAGCCGGCTGAACTGGTGATATGGCCAGGGCCACGCACATAGCCAGCACCAGATGGAGACAGTACCAGTTGGAGCGCACTCTTAGCAAGGGTCCCCCCCCCCCCCTCCCCACAGGTATCACGCCTCCAGCTCTGCCTTCCACACCACTGTTGTTCAAGCACTACGCCTCCTCCCATCGCACCAGAGGCGATGAGACACAAAACAGGGCTGTTGGAACGGCACCCACAAAAGCGCGGCACGGGGCCAAACCTTGTCAGCTTGACCTTGATGGTCTGGGCATGGAGCCATTATTTATCATTCTTTAGGCTGGTTCTGTGGAGGAGGCGTGCCAGAAACGCTCAGTGGAACTGAAGGGGCAGGGTTCAGAGCAGGATGAGATGGCAGTCTTTGCACAAGCTGCTGCTGTTACTGGTGGGTACTTATGGACGCATGTGCGGAGTACGCCATGGAGAAGGGAGCTGCTAATAATACTTAGCCTGGGCAGAGCCCTTTCCATCCTCAGCGCTCTCTGCAGACTGGCTGTTTCACCCCCACAACACCCCTGCGAGACTGATACGGGCACTTTGACTTACATCCCCATTGTACAGCTAGGATGGTTGAGGCTGAGAGGTGAATGGCACCGAGGGGTGTGGCTGTCAGAGCTGGGGTTAGAGTTTAGTAGGGTTGTTATTATTAATATGTTTGCTATGGTAGTGCCTAAGGACCAACCAAGAGTGAGTCCTCATCATGCTAGGCTGGGCAAACATGGAGCAGACAGTCCCTGCCCCAAAGAACTTACAATCTAAATAGACAAGACGGACAGAGAGTGGGGGAAGGGATATACCACACAAGCGGAGCGAACAGTGGGATGGTGGAAAAGGGCACGTCTGTGCCACCATTATTTATTCATTTGGGTGGATTTAGTCAGGCGGAGGATCAGCTAAATGGAAAAAGGAAGGGAGGTTGATGGGGACAGAGAAGAAGAGGGCAAGTGGGGCAGATGCAGAGTGAAACTGAGGCGAAGAGACCTTGAGGGAGCGGTAGGGTTGGCACAAACAGCTACTCAGCACAGGGCAGAGAAAGTCCAGGTAAAACTAGAAAATTCTCAATGTCTGAAGGTTCTTGCTTTGACTGCTTCTGCAGCTGTCCCTACTGGCTGGAGTCTCTGGCTGATTCCTCCCTGCATCCACTTAGTTCTCAGAACACTGGCCGTCAACTCTCTCTGCTTTTTTTTTTACTCCCTTTGCCTCTCGTCTGTCACGTTTCCTGCTATGCCTTCTGCTGGGTGGGAAGGAAATGAGTCTCTCTGGGTTAGGGTGGCCACTCACACATTCCCAGAACACCAGACAGGAGTGGCGTGACCCCACCCTGGCCAGCATGATCTCACACACACCATGCAGGAGTGCAAGACTGCAAGCTCACACCAGCAGAGGCAGAGCGGCGTGCTCGTCAAAATGGCATCCCTTGTCCAGTACTGGACAAAACCACGTCCAGTTTTGTCTCAGTCCCAGATGGGGGACAAACCAACCAAAAATAGGATTGGCCAGTTTAAAACCAGATGAATGGCATATGTCTCCTTGGGTCCTGTTTCCCGCAGTTCTCCCTGCACAGTGGAATCACCTCCCAATCTAGGTGGTGCCCATTGCTGGCTTGGACAGAGAGCAGTCTATGACCCATGTATAACCATGTCTCCTTCTCTGCCAGGCCTCCTGCTGGCTTAGACAGGGACCTAGAGTGAATTCCTGGCCCCACGGTAGTCAGTGGCAGTTTTGCAGTTGACTTCAGTGGTGCCAGGATTTGTTCTGTCCCCTGCTGGGTGAAAGACAGATTTGTTGCCTGAATGTAAATCCTTTTCTCCTATTCAAACCAAGGGCCCTACAGTCATATCGGTTCTGAAAGTTTCCAGAACACATGGCGCATATCAGAAGCATTACAGTTGTTATTCTCAGTGCTGGAGCGTCCTGCACGCTGTGCTGGTATTTAGTGGAATTATTGCAGTGGTGTGTCATTGCTGGAGGTTGCTGACCTCTGCCTTGTACTGCAGTATTTGTGCTTGCACGGTATTGTGCAAAGTTCCCTTTTGCTGTGCTGTAATCTAGCAGAGGAGATGCAATCATGTGGTGGTGACCAGTTATATAGTACAGTCTGTAACTGCAAAGAAGGTGTGACAGTTGTGGTTTGGTGCTGCAGGTGACAGGTCCTCTGCTGCACTTTCAGACAATCACCTGTACAATCACAGCTCCTACACTATAGGACAGCATAGGATCTGTGACCTGAACAGTGCAGGTTCCCAGATGCTGCACTGTGATATAGTCCGATGGTGCACTGCGTCCTTCCATCAGTGCAAGAGCTTCTTGAATGTTGTGCTGCAGTGGAAATGATGCAGCCACATCTCAAGCGAGGGCTGGTGCTGTTAGGTCTCGGCTTTTCATTCTGTCAATGTGTTTACATGTCTTGTTCTCAGATTACCCCCATGGCGTCACCCTGGTAACTCCAGTTTCGGGCTCAGACAAGAAACAGGTACTGCACTTCTGTGCTCTGGGTTCAGAGGAAATGCAGAAATTTGTGGAAGATCTAAAAGAGTCAATAGCAGAGGTGATGGAGCTAGAACAGATACGAATTGAATGTAAGGCTTCCAGCGTGATCCAGACTCCATGCAGTCATACTGTATGTATGTCCATGTGTGTGGGGGGGCTGAAGATCCCTTCCGTGGGGGGTGCATGTTGGAATATGTATGTGATTGTCCCTATGTATGTTCATATGCAGAAATGATCTGTGAGTACCTGGGAAGATTCTGTATATATGAACTGGTATAAACAACACGTTCTGATAACCTTCATCATGTTGCATCATTTTACTCCATGAGCAGCAGCATGGCCCAGCAGGCAGGTACTGGACTGGGAGTTAAGTGAGCTGGGTTCTGTTCCCAGTTTGCTGGTGACCTTGGGCCAGTCACTTCTCCTCCGTCTGTGTTTTGCTGGGTGAAATTCGATGGCCTGTGCTCTTCAGGTCAGATTAGATCAGGAGGGTCTCTGCTGGCTTTATAATCTATGAATGGATGAATATTCCCATTGGAGTCAACGGTATGGCTCATGGAGTAAGGCGCTACTCACTGTGAATGTGGGTGTCAGAGTCTGTCCCAGCGTGGGTGTTTATGTGCAGACGCATACACAGCATCGCTAATTCCTGTTTCTCTCCTGTCTTCCTTTGCCTCTCTGTCTCTTCCTGTTTGTACATCTGCTCTTCTGGCTGGCTTTCTCTTCCGTTTCTTTGTCTCACCTTCACTCTGCTCCCTGTCTCTCCCCATTCACTTGTATCCTTCTGACTCTCAGGGGAACTGGAGAAGCAGCAGGGGGCAAAGACTCTTACGTTAAAGACCAATGGGGCTCAGACGGAACCGCAGTCCAAGCAACCATCTCCGACAGGTTAGAGGTGACTCTCCTTTGGGGGCTGGCGGCGCAGCTGTCACCCAGACCCTCACACAAGTATTTGCACTGACTCCAGTGGGAGTGCACGCTCGCTCAGCCCCGTGAGTAAGGGCTGGGCCCTTGGCAAAGAGTGGAAGTGAGCTGGGCAGAAGTGCTCAGCAGGTACCACAGAAAATTCTTTAAAAGCCTCTTTGATGGCCACCCCAATTACAGAATAGCCATAGAGAACCCACTGATGGGGAAAGGCGACCGACCAAAGTCCTCTGTTTATCCCCAGAATGGACACAGCATGGGCAATTGCACTGTAAGCCCTTCTCACACCCTCCTACCAACCTGCCTCCTCCACCACCTCTAGGTACACAGGCTTTGTGTTCATTCATTCTCTGCCAGGACTGCCAATTAACGCCAGATACAGCAGTGATTTGGGTACCAGGCCACAAGAAAGCGAGCTGGGATCAGCAGCTCATTTCAGCTACACCCCTAAGTTATCATCACATGGTAACAACAATCAGTGGCCATCAATGTGGGCTGAGGTTGAACCAGCAGCCGAGAGGCTCTGTAGCCCCTCACCAGTCCCCTGAGCTACCACATCCTCAGGCTGTGTCATGAGGTATCGGTCTCATCACTGACAGGTCTGTTTTATTTCAAAGGCAAGAAGGAGTTGGGGGAGAAGGTCTCAGATAGCACAGTGGAGGTAAGTAGCGCACAGAGCAGCTGAGGTAAGTAATTCTCTCTCACTTCAGCTCTTCTCACATTCTCTGTTGTTTCTTTTCTCAGGTTTTAATCAATGCCTCCCCAGCCAGACTGACAATTTTACCAATTTCCAGAGATACAATTAAAAGTTACTGCTAGGACGGGTAATACAACTTTCAAATCCAAACTAAACTTCAAAGCATTTTCAATCCGTTTTTATAATTGCAACATCCTTCATGGACCAAGCTCCCAAATGCCATAGACTAACCCACGCTGCTACTTAAAGGAAGACTAAGAACTCAGCTAAAGACTGCCTTGACAGGCCACTGACATTGCTAACGCCATGCAGTCACCAGTGCAAACTCACCTGCAATAAGCTTCCCTGCAAAACTGGCCCCAAAGCTTCGCCTTCCTATGCTGGGAACTCCTTTGTCCTGTTTGCACATATTTCTGCAGGGACCTTCAGCTCCTAGCAGATTTGCCTTCCTATCCAGAGAGCTCTGTTGCCTCCCAGATGTCTATTCTCCCAGCATAGCTCTGTCACCAAATGTCTTAGTTGTCTGAACTTGGCCTTTCCCAGGGCAGCTCTATCCCCCTGCAGATACCTCTTGCCATAGGGTACTCCACCCCCCTGCAGTTATCAGTTCTCTTGGAGGGAAAAGGAAGCTGCATTTCTCTGCAGACCTCTCCATTTCCCTGCAGATGTCCATTTCCTGAGGGAGAGTCCTTTCACTCCTCAGCTTCCAGTTTCCACTGGGAATGATGTTTCCCATTGCCTCATTGAGGTCTGGTGCCACTCGTCATCATGTCCTGCAGACGTTCTTTCCTAGGGGAGGCTCCATCACCTCAAAGATACCTGTTCCCGAGGGCAGCTCAGTTACCCTGAAGCTTGCCAGTCCCAACGAGAACTCCATTCCTTGTAGACACTGGTTCCCAGTGGGTAGTGCCAGCAGCCGGCAGCCATACATTGCAGCAGGGCAGCTCCACCATCCCCCACACACCTGTTCTCAGGTGGAAGCACCATCGACCTGCAGACACTTTTTCCTGGGTCGGAATTCTGTCACCCTCAAGTGACCCAGTTCTGGAGGCAGTCTCATTTCCACTCAGCCACTCTATGCCCTGGCGGAGCCCAGCTACCCCCCATTTCCCCGGGGGGGAGCTTTGCTACCTCCAGCCAGCCATTGGCAGAGGGAGCTGTGCTATCAGTCCACCCCCGTGAGGGAGTCTTGTGTCCTCCCCACCACTCAGTCCCTGGGGATCTCCACCACCCGGCAGACACCCTTGGGCAGGGAGAGCTCTGCCATCACCCAGTCCTCCCGGGGAATCCTACTCACTCCCTCTTGCCCTGCAGCCACCCACTTCTGGGAGCTGGCCCATTGCCCTGCAGATCCCTGGGCCCTTAGGGAGCGCCATGACATTTGGGCTCCCTCTCCATTTTCACTCTGAAATCAGTGGATGCCCATACACGGGTGACTCTCATCAGGTCCATGGAGAGCTCCAAAGCCTCTCTTCCTTTTCCCTCTTCCTTCTGATCGCCCAGTAATTTGCCTCAGCTGAAGAGCATCTCCATTTTCTCCGAGATTATCTAATCTGCTGCCATTTCATCATGACTTTCTTTTATCATTGTACCAGCTAGATGGGTAATTTTTTTTTTTTAACTCATTTCCTTTCACTTACAAACCATCAAACGGATCAGCGGGAACCGCAGTTTGCTGGAATATGTCAGATTTCTGCTTTTTTCCTTTGTAAACAGTTTGGCAAGTCATGTTGTGCCCCTTCCCGCTCAGGGAGATGGGGTGCTGGGACGGGCTCGAGTCTTGCTCTGAGCCTCTGCCAATGTAATTTTGCAGAACCGTACAACCTTGATTATCTGAAACTCTGCTAACCAACCCACGCGCCCTTCTGCCTGGAGCAAAGACACGGCCTCCAAGGTCAATTCATTACAATGAGAATTCTCAGAACCCTCCACTATCAGAACTCATTCACACGCCGTCGCAGGAGGTTTGGATAATCAAAGTTTGCATTGCATTTGGCGAGGCCGACCCTGCCTTTAATGTGAGGGAGACAACAAGGCACCTTAGTTCTAGCAGGGATGGGGCAGGGGAGGTAGCTGTTGCGGGTGGGAGGGAGATGCGACAGGAGATCGGGCTTGGGGTGGGTTATGGTCTCTGCGAGTGAGAGATTGTGGGGCTCAGGGTAGCCAGGAGTAGCAGATGGGAAAAAGTCTTGTAACATTTAATGCTTCTTTGACTGTTTCTAAACTAGGTGTCAATTCACAACAGGCTTCAAACGTACCAGCACAACTCCGTCCTGGGGCCCGAGAGTGGAATGCAGGCCAGCACGCGTCCTAACATGCCACGAGAGAGGCTGGAGACAGCATTGGTATCCTCATATCCCGCCTCGGCAGGGACACTTGTACAGTGCCAGCAGATTGTCAAAGTCATTGTCTTGGACAAGCCGTGCCTCGCTCGTATGGAGCCGGCCCTCAACCAGACTCTGACCCGCTACGTCTCCTCCGATTCCTGCAGCTCTACCCCCTTGCGCAGTGCAGGCAGCGGGCTCCAAGGGACCCCAGTGAAAATCATCCATCAGCCCCCACTTCCGCCTCCGCCGCCACCCTACAACCACCCACACCAGTACTGCCCCCCCAGCTCACTGCTTCATAGGCGTAGGTATTCCAGTGGCTCACTCAGTCTAGTGTAGCCACCCCACCAGCACCACCCCACAGCACAGATTTTCCCTGGGACCCTTTCTGTCTACAAAGAGATCTAGTTTGGGATTTATTTTTTAGTAAAAGAGAAGGAAAAAAAAAAAACCTGAACAGACCTAAGTCCGCCCCATCTCCCCTGAGATGATGGCAATTGTGATGAGCCATCCACCTTTCACTCCAACTCACGCCTCCCCCATGGGCCCCACCATAGTTCTTTGCCACCCTGCTCCCAGCAAGCTTGCTGGTTCTCTGCTTTGTTTGCTCTGTGTCTTCAGTTTGCTATTTCAGCCCTTCTTTCTCCTCTCCACCCTCTCCTCCACCTCACCTTTTCCCTGCCACAGATTTTATCACATGAATCTTCGCCACGCTCTGACAGGAACAGACTCACCGTTCAGGGCACCGACACTGGGTAGATCACGGGTGGGGAGGGAAGGAGCTGCTGTCCCCAACACTGCTGCCGCCGCCACTGCTACGTGCTAAGCTGGAGCTGAGAATTTGTGAGACTCATCACATGCTTCCTCCTCACCACCCTTTGGTATCTTCTCCTTTCCCAGCAGCCAGTTCCAAGAGAGAGCGAGCAGGAGAAAGAGAGACTGTCCTAGGCAGCGGTAGAACGCAATGATGGCCTCACTTTGACCACCAAAACTCTTTCTGTTGTTAAATTGAGACACTATACTACGAGAGCGCTGCTGAGACCCGGCAGAACTCATCACATGTAAATACACCTGTATGGTAGCGTGTGCTCACCGCATGCCGAGGAAAGGAAACGCCAAACTGTTCTGGCGGAGCAGAGGGGAGAGATTAGACTCCACAACCTTCCTGGGGTGGCTACTTTCCCAAAGAGCTAGTACTGTCTGGACCCCTGGCGCGTGTGAATGCATACGCGCACATACACAGGGTGGGCTTTTCTGGCACAAAGGAATATGTTCCCCCCTTCCTCATCATAACGCCCACTTTCTCTCCCAGCTGATTTTGTGTTTCCTTCCCACCGGAGTTTGTGCTCTTGAGAAAAAGCCAAATGTTAAGTTCACCTCGTGGGATGGACAATTCCTTCCCTCCGTCCTTTCCTTTCAGTGTTGCACAGAAAGAGCTGTTTGGAGGTCACCCTCCTGATGGCCCCCCGGGAGCCCTGTTTTAAACATGGCCTTTTGCTTGGATATTCTGTTGCCCCCGCTTAGATCTCCCTGTTGGGAATGTGGCCCTGTCCTCACATTCCCATCCCTTGCACACGCAGGGATGCTAGGCCCTCCCAGCTTCCCTCCCCACCAAGCCAACCTTCCACGTGGGGAGAAGAGACGCTCCAGCGGGAGGAGATGACAGCTCAGCTGCTCTCACTTATCTGCGGCACTGACGTGCAGGAAGCCGGCATTAAAATGGGCTAGGGCTGTATTTTTAGAAAAAAAATCTCCATGAATTGGGGAGGAGCAGGTATTAATTAGCTTAAAGGCTTTGGTTTTGCTCGTTCTTATCTCCCTGCAAGGTTTAAGCAGAGCAACTTTAGAATTTGAAAATAGGGCAGAACACGGTTTAGGGCCTTATTTTAGATTTAAAAAAAAAAAAATGCAAGAGACGATTTTCCTCTCCACGTGAAATTCAGACACGGGCGTCGGGTGCTGGCTGGTGACGCAGCAGTTTTAGTGTCGGCGGGGAGGGGGGTTGTGGAGAACAATGCTCAATTCATCAGAGAAGGTCGTGTCGAGTCAGATACAGGGCGGCTTTTACCCCAGTTGACTGCAAGCCTCACCTTTCCTGGCCTGTACAGCCTGTATTCACGTCCCATTGACGTCAGTGGGGCAATTCGCAGCAGCGAAGGCTGGGATCTGCCCGGCGCTGCACGTCGGGCGGTCCCGCATCCTTTCCCATGTCAGTGGGCTCTGCTGTGATCTCAGTTTGAAGGACTCATGCTCAGCCAGAGTTTGAATGAGATGAAGAAGCTTCTGGATTAGGGTCATGAAGGAAACACTCTCTGGGATGCAAGCCTGACTCCCAGCCAAGGGTTGGGGGGGAGGGGGAGACACTTTGTATTTGGCTGGGGTACCCAGGGCAGTGCCTAGGATAGGCAAAAAAGCCTGGTAACAAGCCCAGCACTTGAGTCTCTCTGTCCCTCTCCCCCGCATTTGGAACACCCCCCCCCCTCGTTTCAGAGACTGCCCTGCATACACAGCCATGTTGAGGCTTCTTTCTTGGTTTGTTTTTCCATCTGAAGCAGGCCATAAAGCCTCTGCTTTCATACGTAATGCCAAATACAGATCACAAGGAAACAAGCAGGCACCACACAGAGGCTGCTAAGGATGAGCCCCCCCAGGTTGGGGGCAAGCCGGGGGCAGCTGGTAAGGGCCCAGGATTAGAAAGCTCGCGCCCCTGAGAAACTGCCCCTTAGCTTTTGTGGGACCAGCTTCAAGGCCTGCTCCTACACAGCGCTGAGCTGCCACTGCAGCCAGTGGGAGTCGAGGTTGCTCAGCACCTTATGGGATTAGACCCATAAAAAGGCTCTTTCCCTCCAGTTCAGCACCTCGCACAATTTGCACTCCACGTTACATGGCCTGACTTCCAGTTCTCCGCTCCCCCAACGGGATCTGAAATGCCAACTGGCTAGCAGGCCGTCTGACTTTGCAGGGAGGCTTAGTTGAGCCCTTCCCTCCTAGTGCTAGTCAGGATCTCATTTGACCGGGCCTTCGCTTGCTGGGAAATGCTACAGGTGGAATTTGCCAGCTGAGTGACATTTTATTTTTCCCCACCGCTGATGTGGAGGTGACAGCCTCTAAGCCTCCCTGGCACTTTTCTTCCTTCTCAAGGCTTGTTCTGTCATCCTTGAAGGAAGGCTGATTTTTCCCAGCGTTCATTAAGCCCATGAAGGTGTGTGTGTGTGTGTTTTTAAATAAATAAAGTAGAGTTTACTTGACATTTAACACAAAGTGACAACAGAAACCTTAAAGTATTTGATGAAATAATTGTTTTAGATAAAATATTTATAACAATGTGAAGTTCCTAGAAGGGAGATTTGCATTATTAATAATTGATGGGTGAAGTTAAGATGACATAACAAGCAGGAAGCTTTCCTGAGTCCCCGTCCCCTTAACACTGGATAAGAGACTCCTCGGTGCATAGACTTTAAGGCCAGAAGGGACCATCACCTCACAGGCCACAGACCCTCACCCACCCAGGCCTGCAATAGGCCTGTCATCTCTGGCTGAGTTGCAGAAATCTTCAAATCGTGATTTAAAGACTTGAAGTTACAGGGAACCCAGAAGCAAGCTAACAGTAGTGCTAGGATTACCAATAGACGAGGTGAAGGGTGCAATGGTCAGGGAGCTCCACTTCCCTGACCTACCAAAGATTGCTTCCAGCATGAAGATTTGGTCAGGGAAGCAAATGTAGCAAATCACATACCATGTGGTCTGCCACTGCTGTCTTCTGGGCGGCTGGACCTGCAGCCTCTTTCCGTAAAGATTAATTGGAAAGGGTTATTTGGGTTATTCCAGGATTTTCCTTTAGCAGAAGGGGTTGCTCTAAAAATCTACTGTGTAGCTGAGCCCTCTGGGACTGTGACCAGAGACCCTTTGCTGATTTTCCTTTGGGTTCGTCTAAGAGAGTTACAAGCACTTTAAAATGTGTATACACGCCATCTGGCCTATTGTACTCCCGTCCCGCATTACTCCCCACCCACGGCTGGGCATACACACACGCATGCACTCAGTACATTTATAATTCTGCAAGTAGACATCTCTGCACATAACCTGATCACTGGTAGGGTGCTGTTAGAGAGATTGAACAAGCATTTTAGCAAAAGGTCTGGTGTAAAGCAAACAACAATCCACCCCTTGCTGTGAGAAACATGGCCCAAAGAAAATCACCAACCCACACACAATGGTTTTTCTGACTGTGACACTGGCAGGGGATTTTTGGATTGTGAGATCAGGTTGGAACCTGCTGCAGACATCAGATAAACCAAACTGAAGTGGCGACTTGCTGCTGCATTCTGATCATCACACATTAAACAAACACAGTATTGTACAGTAATGGTCCAACACACAAGGAGTAAAAACCTCCTCTGAGTTAAGTAAAGTGTAAGGAACTCTGTAGCTTTACATCAGCCCATAATATGGCTCTGTGGTCCTGATTCTTCGCATACACCTCTTTAAATTAGTAGCAACTCCAGTGACTTTGGTGTTTACCCCAGGGCAACACTGCTTTCAGAGATAGAGTGAGGAGAATCAGGCCCAACAGATACAAGAGAGTTACTACAGTACTTTGGGCCATGGCTGTTGGCTTCTGCAGTATTTTTTAATATGGATTTTCATATATCCCAGAAGGAATTCCAGAGCGTTCATTGTTACCCTTTATGTGATTGGTCAGCAAATGGAATCGAACTGATTCAAAAATCCCCTTATTGAAAAACTTGACAACTTTCTGCAGTGTTTGAGGGCTATTGCTCTGCAATACTTGAGGATTTTTTTAGAAGGCTCAAGCTGGAATTATTGTGATGTTTTGGGGGCTTCTTAAACCAAATCCAATCCTGGATGCCACGAGCTGCTGCTTGGGAGAATCTCTGCTTTGAAATGGGGAATGCAAATCAGATGTCTTGGCTGAGTCAGCTTATGCTGCTCTAGCTGCCCGTGCTAGGGCAGGAGCCCAGGGCTGTCAAAAGCATTGCTTGGGGTCTATTTGTAATTCTTTTACGGCTCTAGCCCATTTTTCTCCTAACAGGTATTCAACAGCCATGCCTGGGATAGCAGCTTTTATGACGTCCGGGTCTCATTCTTCCACCACTCGGCACACCCCATCTGAATGTTTCTTTTAAAAAAAAAAAAAAAAGCAAAACCAAATGTTACCTATGTGTAGGCTTTTGAGAGCACCTGTCTGTCTGTATCTCTTTCCTGCTGTAAATATCCTTCTGAGCAGCTTCCTTTGGGAACAGTGGTGTGGTCACACCTAGCAGAGAATCCAAATGGCTAATATTTTGTAACAAAAATAGATCAGAAGTATTTTATCTGTTCAATTCATAGAGTTTTAGAAATTATATTGAGATATGTCACTTATGCATTCATGTCTTCTTTGCCTCAGTCAATTCATTGTGTCCTGAGGCCCCTTTGTGCGCGCGGGTTGGATGGGCGAGATACAGTGGACCTGATTTGGAGAGGGGCTGAGCAGCTTCAGCTCCCATTGATGTTAACAGGAGCTGACGGTGCTCAGTCTCTCTGAGGATCAGGCCCAACGGCAGCTAGGAAGAAATGGTTCTCATCAGAGAGAAGCCAATTCATTACAAGTTTGCCCCCATGGTGTGGTAGAGTGGACAGGAATGCAGAGCCTCCCTCTCATTCCACTGGACCACTGCAGAGCTGGTGGGAATTCATCGGGGTACTTAGTCACCTTTGGGGGAGGAGGCTTGCGCACACATGCAAACAGCGTGCAAATGTGTGCACACAGCAAATGTGTTCACATGCTGCATTTGCAAACACGTATTGTGTACATGCAGGCTATAGATAAACTCATGCACATGGACATAGGCACATACAGTAGGACCTCAGAGTTACGAACTGACCAGTCAGCCACACACGTCATTTGGAACTGGAAGTACCCGCTCAGGCAGCAGAGACAGTTACAGTACTGTGTTAAACATAAACTACTAACAAAATAAAGGGAAAGTTTTTAAAAAAAGATTTGACAATGGAAGGAAACTGTTTCTGTGCTGGTTTCATTTTAATTAAGAGGCTTAAAAGCAGGATTTTTCTTCTGCATAGTCAAGTTGCAAAGCTGTATTAAATCAATGGTCAGTTGTAAACTTTTGAAAGGACAACCAGAATGTTCAGAGTTGCGAACATTTCAGAGTTGCGAACATCCTCCATTCCTGAGGTGTTGGTAACTCTGAGGTTCGACTCTACTGTACATAAAAGACTCACAGCAAACAGGTTGTACATGCAAGGACACATTGCAAATACTGTATGTGTGCATATACTGAACATACAAATAAATATATGCTGTACAAAACCAAACACACTGCACATGCAATCATACAATGCCCGAACATTGCACCTGTGCTGTGGTCTCATCACATCTCTGAAGCTAAGCATACACAAATCTGGTTAATATTTGGATAGGAGGTGTAAAAGGGAACACTGCTCTTCCTATGCCAAACATATATACACGCATATTTATATGAAAGCATAACACTAATGTCAGTGAAACGGTCCTATGTAAAACTCTGCACGGCCATGGGAGAACAGACCTCATCATGCATGTAGAAAAACAGGTACACACAGACTGAGATCTCTTCCCTGATTAGGGTGACCAGATAGCAAGTGTGAAAAATCAAGATAGGGTGACGAGTAACAGGCACCTGTATTAGACAAAGTTCTGAATATCAGGACTGTCCCTATCAGATTGGAACATCTGGTCACCCTATCCCTGATGGATGCATGGAGCACCCCCATATCCTTATGGAATAAATTCTAACCCATGCCAGGAGGTTTCGATTGCACCTGATGAAAAAGCTTTCTACATGGTGCAAATCCTTTGCTGACTACAAAGCATTCCACACACATCCAGACCCCTGGCAGAGAGCTTGTGCAGATAAAAATCCCCTTTCAGCTTAAGACAAAGACAGAGAAGGACTCGGAGGGTCACGTTCACGTTCATGTGCAGCAAATATATGTTATCTGGAGATATTGATGCATATCAGCCCATCCCACGCTAATTCACTTTCGATGATGTCCTTAAACAGGAGCTTATCTGGAGAAGATCTTTCTGCCTGATGTTTACATCACACAAATGACTGTAAAGAGGAAAGCAATAAAAAAAGATTGTATGCGATACGCTCACATGCTACTCCCACCCTGCTTTGACGCACATAAATTCATTATGATTAACTATTGTGATGCCCAAAGGCTGGCCTTGTCGTGCCAGGCGCTGTACATACACAGAATCAATCCCTGCCTGAAGAGCTTACATGCTAAAAGGCACATACCCCAGGCTAGCTACGTGTATAGATTATATAACACTCATTAGAGCTGGTCAAAAGATACCAATCAATTTTCACAGGAAATTTTGAAACATGTTAATCGGTTAGAAACGTGAAGACTGTGCTTAAAGTTAAGCAAGTGCTTAAACCCGGGGCTATAGTTTGCGGCCCCCTCAACGAACGCCACAGAGTTGGCGCCTCTGAACTCCTCTCCGTTCATGGTTTTTCTGGGGAGAAACATTCATCCAAAGACCAAAAGTGCATCAGTGTAGACACACCCTGCGCCTGTAGGTTCTCCCGGCAGCATAGGTAATCCACCTCCCCAAGAGGCAGCAGCTAAGGCAATGAAAGGATTCTTCCATCAACCTAGCACTGTCTACAGGGGCAGGGGCTAGATGAGCATAGCTACATCTCTCAGGGGATAGATCGTTCACACCTCTGAGAGACGCAGCTATGCCGCTGTAATTTCCCACTGCAGCCCAGCCCAGAGAGGGCTGAGGTTTGGGTCCCAGGAAAGCTACACAGCTGTGCAGCTCTTACTCCACTAACGGGAGGGGCCCAAGGAACAAAACCTATCCTGTCCCATTCTATTGTCAGTGGACTTCATCAAGCAGATACTGACTATAGTCCCTCTGTGAAAGGATTGTGCCTGGTCAATTGCAGGCGTGCTCTCCCCTAGAAGGCTACTATGGGCCCAGTTCCCCTCAATAACAACACCAATGTTAAGCCAGAGTTACTCTGCTAAAAATCCATTGAATTACGCTGGTGCAAGTGAGAATAGAATCAGGCTCTGTATTGCCTTGGAGATGCAAGTACCACACCCTCGCAAACGGCCCCGGGATACAGCCTTGTTATAAAGTCACAACAACAGTCCGTGGCCCAGATCCTGCTAGTCTTTGGTAGTGCCAGTGGGACTCACTGAAGTCAAGTGGACTGCTCAGGAGTGAGAGCTGCAGAAGTGGGCCCCTGGCTTGTGGACTGGACTCTGATCTCAGTTACACAGGTGTGAATCCAAAGCAACTCTACTGCAGTCAACAGAGCAACTGGTGTAACTGGGACCAGCCTCTGACCTAGTGTCTGGACTGTCCATATAAATCTGTACACCCACATCTCTGTACACTGCAGCTCCCTTAAGGGGTCTAGTGACAATGCAAATGATCTGGTTAACAGACCCACCCCCCAACCTCAGGCCAGAAATACAGCTAGGTATATCCCACTGTTTCTTAACACAGACCATTGTGGTAGCACCTCCTCTCTCTCAGTAGGCCCCCATTTGCCCTTTTTTTTTTGGCCTTTCTTTTCCCTTAAACATTTACCTTTTAATTTTCATTCATCTTGCAGGATTTAGGTACCAACTTACTCCCATTCAAGTCAGCAGATTATTCCAGCTAATGTGAGTCATTCAGGACAATAGTGAGACTCAGTTTTTATGCAGCTCTTTGAAAATATTGATGCTAGATTCCATGTGTGACATTATTTCATGCAACACTGTACTATAGCGTTACGGTTTGACAGAATAGCACACTGCAACGGCTGCTAACACCCATCAGTCATTCAGCTGTGGTAAATTCCTACACCAACAGACCTTATCTTTTAAACCTCTAGTTCTGCAGGAGGGAAAAGCCAATGAATAACACTGAGCTCCCGAAAAAAATAAAAATAAAAATAAAAATACACCCCCCCGCTCTCCCCACATTTGCTCTGCAGAAAAGAGGAAATTTAAAGGACCAGGACTGTAGATACGACAGTAGATGGGCATTCTGAGATAGATTAGAGTTAGAGGTAGAGAGAGAGACTCATATTGATATACAATTCACACTTTTCTACCCTTTACTGCTATGCTGGTCTTTTTTTCTCAGTATCTTTCAACTCTTCATCTCAAATCTTCAGCTGACAAAGCTTCAAACTCGGTGGGAAAAGACAGTCTGACAAACCAAGCCCCACCCAGCATCAGTGACAGGAATAGCTCTCACTCCCATGGGAACTCGTTAGTGCCCAGGGGGCTTCCCAGCCATACTTCTGTACATTCACAATACAGAAGTTTCCATGTACCGCTTGGCTGATGGGACTCTTAACATCCCTGAAATAACAAGAGACATGATAACAGAAGAACTCACCTGCCACTTGCTGTGAAAGATTTAACAGGATTTAAAATATTCCATTCCCTGTGGTTCCAGTCCTTTGCTTTCTCAATAGCTCTCTTGGATAAGTAGCTTCAGTCCAGCAGGACTCATAGACTTTCAGGTCAGAAGGGACCATCATGACCTCCTGCTCATGCAGGCCACAGAACCTCACCCCCCGCAATCCTGTAATAGGCCCTTAACCTCTGGCTGAGTTACTGAAGTCCTGAAATCATGGCTGATGAGTGAAGCATGGTGGGCATTGGATAGATCATAGCGGCCAACATTTGGTGATAAAATTACACTAACTGCCTAAGGCACTTCCTGATTGTTCAGGGGCATCCAGCACCTCCCAAAAAATGCAAGCACCAATTAATTAATTCTGCATGCACCTCCAGACCCACATCAGTTCATTTTGCCAAGTCGTCCTGAAAGCGACTAAGCGGCTGAAATTCCCACTGGGCCAAATCCTGCAAGATGGTGAGCACCACCTACAAGACACTGCACAGAGCATTCTCAAATGCCACTGACTTCAGTGGGAGATGACTTCAGGTCCTTCGCACTACACAGTCAGACTTGCTGACACCAAGTGGGAGTAGCAATGTCACAGCATGTGCTCTGCACCCCTCAGGAGTTGGCGAGTAGTGAATATCCACACTGCCCGAGTGGCTCTCCCTATATCCACACCGATGAGATGTTTGTATCCTTGCACACTGCCTAGGCGCTTATACCTACGCACATAGCGGGCTGGTGCGTGCAGTTTGTTGGTTTGAGAACACAAGACCTTTCGCCTCATTCTTTTCCGCTCACTGCAAGGCCCTGATGTGTTCAAATGACGTTGAAAAAAAATATCCATGTAGCCAATGGCTGCGTTCCAAAACATGAAGAAACACAAAACAGTTTCCATTCTAATCCTATATTCTTATGTTTATAACTTTGTGAAATACTCTCTAGGGGGAGGGAGGAAATTACCAAACTTGCACTCTTCTGGAAAGTCAATTAAAAAAAAAAAAGTTTGAGCAAAATAATTTTGAATTATAGGCAAGTGGGGAAAATATTTTCCCAATGTAAATAACTAATAATAATAATAAATGTAATCACTGATTTTTGTACAGGGCTACAGCCAAAACAGCTGAAGCCTGAAACTTGAAATATAACAGGCTCATAATACTCAGTGAGGTGAGGAAGTGGGGTAACAAAACATGATCAGAATTTACTATTGAGCATGCTCGATGGGTATCTGCTAAGATTTAAACAGAGCCTAATGAAGTTCTGACCATTCTCTGATTTTGTGCCTCTTTTTTCTGGCCAGGCCAAAAGGCTCTGGCAGGATAAGAACTGCTGCTGGGACGATTTGGTTTAGTGTAGATTGTAAACATCTGAGTGAAAGACACACAACAGAGTCCGCCAAAAAACTGCCTAATATTCAAACAAGTAGGAAAGCACAAGAATGTGGAAAACGAAACAAACCCCAGATCCTGCAATTTTAGGGGCTCTCCACGATTTTTGCTGCATTCTACAGCATTCTGCAACTTCTAAACTCTTCATTTTAAAAAGTTTTCCCCATTTTCCTTTCTGAGGATACAGCCATCACAATGAAAGCAAGTGTGCTGCTGCCCTGACAGTGTTGGCTTGCAGAAAACTAACAGCAGCACTAGCCAAGGTAAGAACTCATTCCCAACCTCAGTCCAAAACTCACACTGGGTTAGGAACATCACAGTCCACTTAGGACCATTTCCGTGCCAACATTATCAAGCCCAAAGAATTTTGATCTTATAAACAAACCACCAAAACCCCATCCAGGAAACATAATTCAAAACAGAGTGTTAATGTAATGTTAAAAATAACAGAGCCAGGAAGTGCAAGGTTCCATCACCAGGGGCGAGTTGGCCATGCTGCACATCTGGGACTCAAGCCTCAATAGAGTCAATCCAGCTGCGCCAATTCACAACAGCTGAGGATTTGGTCAGGATGCAGAATTTGCTCTTCTTGTTTTTCAGGTTCATTGACTTTAACAGACCAACAAACAACACATTGCACCAGCTGAGGAGCTGGTCAGTCATTTGTCAATGTGTACAATAAAACATCTTGAATGTGCAGCACAGCTGAGTGAATATACCTTTTGGCGCCTTAACCTTTTACAGGTCCTGAATCATTAAAACAGTGCATCGCCACAGGAGGGATTTTCTCCATTTAATGGGCTTCAATTTCCTCTTACTTACATGATTTACACTGGTGTAACGTCATAGACTCCAGTGGAGTTAAGGCTGATTTACACCGCCATCAGCAAGAGGAGAATCAAGCTTAATAAATATCCTGGGCTTGTCGCCTTTCATGTATACTGGTTTTACACTGGTGTAACTCCACTGATTTCAGCTGAGCCATCTGATTTATACCATTGTAAGCAAGATCAGAACTAGGTGCATGGTATCAGTAAATCTTTCTTAGGGCCAGATCCTCAGATATTGTAAACTGGCATAGCTCTGAAGCCAATGGAGCTGTGTCAGATTTACAAGAGCTGAGGATGGGGCCCATGGGCTCCTGCATTAGGCAATGTACTTTTCATCTCAAACATTGCTGCTGCTGCTTCATCCCCTTTTCTTGGTTTTTGCCCTACTAAGGACCATATGATTCTGGAAAAATGATATTCCTTTCCATAAGGAGACAAGCCTGGATGTGAAACTCACCCATCTGACCCTGCTCACAGAAATCCATCCTCTGGCAGGCACAGTGAAAAGGACAACTCACCCTGCAGCTTCAGACATGTGGCCAGGAAGGAAACATGCAAAAGAAAACAAAGCAGGGCCAAGAGCCCTTAATAAATAGATTGTTCAGAGAGAAAACCCAGGCCATCTGTCAACTTGCCCAAGTAACAAGTGCTGGCATAATAATTAGCAGAGGGAAATGGATTAGAGATGCCAGTTAAAAATAGCAGTGCTTTAACATTTCATACTGGTTTGTTATGTACACGGTGAAAAATTCTGAATAA
This sequence comes from Emydura macquarii macquarii, assembly GCF_026122565.2. Classification (NCBI taxonomy): domain Eukaryota; kingdom Metazoa; phylum Chordata; order Testudines; family Chelidae; genus Emydura; species Emydura macquarii. Next base: position 8,712,924 of record NW_027133667.1, read on the forward strand.
AGGAAGATACAATTATCTCTCCAAGGCAAATTCTGCCAGCTGTGACACCCATGAAAGCTTATTATGTCAATGACGCTGCAGGAGTTTTTTGAGGTGGGTAGAATTTGGCCCTCAGGAACAATTCCTGTCTGTGGAGCTCTGATAGCCCCACATATCTGTTCTTTGGCGTAGATCAGCAGAAGGCTGAGAGTATGGCCCTGATTCTGATCTCACTGGCAGCCGTGCAAATCAGGAGTAACTCCATCAAGATCAACGGTGACACGCCAAGGCCCTGTGAACGCTATAGTGACATTACTTCCTTTTCAAAAAGCACTTGAAACAGTCACGTCTTTTAAGAGCACCCACTACTGAGAGACTTCCATCCCCTGCGACAGCCAGGCACCATGGTAAAGCTTAAAAGGTTCGGTTGCCCAAGACAGCAGACCTGGCCAATCAAAGACTGCAGAGGTGGGTCTGAACAAGTCAGTTGCTGGGAGAGGATAGCATCTATGAGGAAATTAGGGGTTACAACCAAGATTCGTGTTTAAAAAAAAAAAAAGCTGTTTTTGAGCTCTGCACAGAAAACCTCAGTGGCGTCGTTCTCACAGGACAACAGTGACTTTCGAGCAGCGACAGACGGGTGTTGTAATAGCTACAACACTATTCCGTCACTGGTGTCCTAGCCGTGACAGAGGCAGCGTAGCAACGACGGAGGCGCTGTGGCAGTGACATTCTGCCAGTGACAGAGGTGGTATAGCAACGGCACCACCTCTGATTGTCTATTTTTGCCTGAACTTTTTGTAAGGTCCTGGCAAGGAGCTCCCTCTGCCTTCCAAACCAGGACTTTGGAGCAAACAAAATGGAAACTATGCGCCCCAGGAAATCCATTGCAGGTTTCACACTGAGCTTGGTGCAGGCTGGAAGAGGACTGCGTACATGGCCAGACAGTGCCGGCATGATGGAAAAAATGCTCTTGGTTAGGGACCTCATTGTCAAGTCTCAGTGCCTTGATTTAAGGGCTCCCAGTAATCCTGGTGATAACACAGCCCAAACCCTACAGTTTTGTCCCAAACTAACGAAGTTCCATTGTGGGTAACTACGGATTCCACAGTGATGCCATGCTACGTCCCGGCCATAGGGGTGACATTCCTGTCTATTCGATAGGCTTCAGCAAGGCCTTTTAGCATTACTCAAAAGTTGGTTTTTGTTTCAGTGTTAAATGGCTATGGCCTCCCTGTGACAAGGAGGGAAGAGAATGAATGTGTCATTTACCTCTCAAGGGGCTGGAGGGCCCATTCAATCCGAAATATACTCAGAATGCACTAAAATAGGGAGGTATTGAGGGTATTATTCTTAATGAACTACCTCAGTATAATCCATCAGTCGATGCATCAGCTGTTTCAATGTGAGCTGTGGCTGCCCATATCCGGCACTTACTCAGGGTGCGTGCTATGTACTAAATATACACATCTGGTACAGCGTGACCTGTGGCTACCCACATCTGGCACTTAGGGGGTATGCTATGTACCAAACATACATGTCTGGCAGGGTGTGAGTGTGAACCTTGCATACTCATCTGTCAAGGTGAATCCCACGTACACAGGAGCTGGGGTAGGAGCTGTGACGTCCCCGTCCCTTGGTGCTGGGGTGTGAGCTGCGAACCCTACCCATAGCTGTTAAGGCATGCTGTGAAGAGCACATATTCAGCTCGTAGGGGGCAAGCCGCGAAGAGCACCGACATAGCAGTTAGGGTATGAGCAAAACTACATATTCAGCGCTGCTTGCCTGTGAACATCACGTGTACGTGCGAATGGCGCGTATGCTGCTGCTACGAAGACGCTGCTTTCCCTGTGAGCACATCATTGTCACTGTTGCAATGTGACTGCTCACACACCGCTGATCTGCTCCAGTTGTGCTACTCTAACCGGGCTGGTCAAAGCTGGGCTGTTACTGTCTGAACATCGTCACTGCTGCACGGCCTCCATCAGTGCCAGTCTGCCACTGCCAGGACACCTCTGCTAATGCACTGCCAGGGCAGCGACGCTGGCGCACTGCTCTCGCTGTTACTGGGAACATCACTGGCACTGTCATCCGGCACTGCTAAGAAGCCACTGTGCGCCAGGGAGAACATCAGCACGGAGGTTTTCTATGCAGCGCTCAAAAGCAGCTTTGTTTTAAAATGCAAATCTCAGATTATAAACCCTAATCTCCTCACCGAGGTCCAGGCAGGGCACAGACATAGTGACGAACATGTCTTCTCTCTCTCTGTCACATGCACACACACAAGTACATTTCTAAAACAAACCGAGCTGTTTCTCCTATTTCTCCTTTCCTGGGAAGAAAGCAACAAAGAGCAACTGTTCTTGCTGGTTCCATTTTTTGACATGCTCCAATACTCTGGTGACGGGAGCCATAGAGACACCACAACAGGCAAAGAGAGAGGATTTCCTCCCAACCTTCACTACGGGCAGAGGGCAATTATCCTTTTAACCCCTGAGTACAGGCCAGGGACACACATGGAAAGCCCGCCGCCTCTTTCATGAGGTGAAGAGGATTTCATAGGCTGAAATTAGAGACATAAGGAGCCGGTTAGAGTGCGTAGTGCTCATCCCACACATACCTTTTCCAGCCCCAGCCAAGGGAGGATTATTCCTTACGTGTGTTTGTAAAGTGTCCAATTTAGTTTTAAATAAGTAATTGGGCTTCAACCACTTTCCTTGGGAAACTGTTCCCCGGTCTAATAGCACTCATGGTTAGCAAACTTCTCCTTTCTCACCTCCCGCCCATGGATTCTTGCCATAGCTTTTGCACCAACCTAAAGAATTCCCACCCCGCTGAGGATAAACCCACTTCAAAGATTTACAAATTGTTGTGATGTCCAATCTGAGCTGTCGATTCGTCAAACTCTGTACACCCCCATTTCCTGGTCCAGCTAACTTACACTAGGCTCAGTGGTGGGGATGGGGGGGAGGGGATGATAAAGATAGTTTTTATAGCCTTTAAAGCCAGAAAGGACCATCATGCTTATCTAGTCTGACCTCCTGCACATGGCAGGACACAGAACCTGGCCAACCCACTCCTGTAACCTCTGGCTGAGTTACCTCCTCCATTACCTCTGGCTGAGTTCCTGAAGTCCTCAAATCATGATTTAAAGACTTCAAGTTACAGAGCATCCACCATTTACACTAGGTGCAACCCGCAAGTGACCTGTGCCCCACGCTGCAGAGGAAGGCGAATAAATCACCTGGGTCTCTGTCAATCTGAGCTGAGGGAAAATTCCTTCCTGACCCCAGATATGGTGATCAGTTAGACCCTGAGCATGTGGGCAAGACCCACCAGCCAGACACCTGGGAAAAAATTCCCTGTAGTAACTCAGAGCCCTCCCCAACTAGGGTCCCATCACCAGCCTTTGGTGGTATTTCCTGCTAGCAGTCACAGATCAACTTAATCCCCTTTGCACTCCCTCGTGGCTGGAGCATAAATGATGGTAGCAGTGGGGAGCTATTTCTGCAAATCTTCCCAGAAGGCCTAGGAGCAAATAGGGTTCTGTCCACCAGAGGCTTTTCACATGTGGGGTGGTTGTGCAAATGGCTACACTACAGCCATCAGCCTTCTGGGGACTTTGACCCCTCCCTTCTCAGGCCAGGCTGGGCAGGCCTTTAGCCATAGCCAGCCAGTTCAGGCAGGGGCCAGCTAAACTGAATGATTTGGAGCTGAAAAAGCTCCTTCAATTCTCCTGCCAGCATCCTTAGTCGCTAAAACAGAACGTGAGGCAGAAGCAGCGATTTGCATGGCTGTGCAATGTGACTGCCTGATAAACTCTCGGAGGCATCTTCTGCCGCCATCAGGAGCCACTCTGCTCCTGGCCCCGCACTACTTCTCCCACCTCCTCTCCCGCTCACTGAGATGCTGCTGCTGAGATAAATATTCATGGGGCGGAAACCAGAGAGGAAAAATCCAGGGAGGCCCTGCTGCTGCTTACACCCCTCAGCCCAGCCATGGAGAAGGAGATGCCAGTCAGGCACTGACATACTGTTGGGGGGAGCAGAGAAGGGGTTGCATCCCAACAGCACTCTTCGTGCACGTGCGTATGTGTCTGCAGGGCTTTGCTTCTTCTTGCGCTGGCGTTGGAGCAAGGTTGAGTTCATCCTCTGTGAGAAGCTCCAGTTCCTTCGAGCTGCAAATGCGTCCGAGTTATTTTTAAAGGCGCGTCAGCTTCTGCGTGTGCAGCGAGAGGGATGCACAAATGAAAGAGGCAGCAGCAATTTGGTAGGGCTCTGCTGGCACGGAGCCCAGGTTGTGTGAAATGCTGCCTGTGAAGTGCAGGAGAGAGCGGTGGAGGGGAAAGCACACTTGCTCCTGGGCCTGGGCTTCTGGGTCCAGGAACCTGAGTAACGACAGAAAACAAAGGGCCATGGAGAGCTAGAATTCCCTCCATGGCCTGGGTGTAGGGCTGGGATGTGGGACAGGCCAGGACAGTCTCTGCCCTGCCTGTCCAGCCAATGCTCCATACTACAGCTAGGCAAAATTTTTCGACCAACACTTTTTTCATCTAAAAACACAGGCTTAGCCTCACAAACATTTTGCAAATTTGTGTCGATTTTGCCCGGTTGTTTCAGTTTAAAGAAGAAGAAGAATCGCAATGACACAGTTTGAATTTTTTGCTTCCAAAGGACGTTGGATAGAAATCTCCTTTAACTTTATTTTTAGAAGTAAAAATAATTTTTAAAAAGCTCAAAATCAAAACGAAGCGTTTCATTTCGGGCAGGTCAAAATATTTAGCTCAAACCCAAATTATTTTTTGTTTAGATTCGCCAAGAATTTTTTTTAAAATTGTTTTTGATTCGACCCCAAACCCTGCCCCTCTCCCCCCAATTTTCCAGAATTGCCAGAGAACTGAAAAATCCATTATTCACCCAGTTCTCCCCCCCCATGCCCCTGGCCTGAGCTGCCATTGCCTCTCATCCCTCCCACCATGTCCCTGGCTGCTCCTTGGCCCTGTGACCACAATACTCCCAGTCATAACAATGAGGTTAGCCCTGTGACATGGATCCTGGACACTACCTCCCAGCCCTGCTGCTTTTGATTGCACACACCCCCTTGTCACACAGCCCTCGCCAGCCCGGTACCAAAACCAGCCCTACAGCGGTGGGAGTCTGTAGTAAGAATCAACAACGCTGGGAAATAGAGGCAGTAATAAATGTAGCCTGTGGGTCCAGTAGACTCTGCACAGCTGGGGGTCATGCTGCATGGTGGTGGCAGCTTTTCGCATTATTGGCTAGTGGCTGAGGCGCAGCCTCAGGAGGCCTGGGGTCTAGTTCCAGCTCTGCTGCTGGACTTACTGGCCGTCCTCTGCAGCATCACTTTTCCAGTCGGTGCCTGTTTCCCCATCCGTAAAATGGGGCTAGTGATATTGACCTTTGAGCCCCTCAGATGGAAAAGTGCCCTGTTATTATTTAACAAGTCAATACCTTGGCCGTAAATAGGTTACAGAGATTCCGGCAGGTCCACACTTCCGCCAGCATAGCTACGTTGCTCAAGGGTGTTAAGAGGTGTGATCCCTGACTGATCTGACTGTGGGGCAAAAAGCCCCCGGCATAGACACAGCTAGACTAGCAAGAGTGGGCTTTCACCAGCATAGATTGTTTTAATTGGGTGGGGGGGGGGGAGGAGGAGGAAGAGGGGCAGGAATTAGCTATACCATTTTGCCAATATAAATTGCATCCACACTGGGACCACTTTGCCAGTATGGTTTATTGGCAAAGCTCTGCTGGCCACACCATCCTTTGGAAGGCCACACCAACCAAGTGTGAAAATACCAACCATGTACTAAACTCAGCTGGGGATACTCCAGACACGGACAGTTCTTGGCTGACAGGATACCACGGACGATGGCTGCCTAGCAGAACCCTTGGCTTTCTTGTTCAGTTCTGGTTCCATCTTGACTATTGAGACCAGGTTCAGTTCTTCTGCCACAGGCCATCTGCTGCTTGCTACGAACAGGTCATCATGGCAGATATGGTCAAGTGCTCATCTTCTCAGACCCCTGCACCACGGACATCTGGTCTCTGGCTTTTGTGAAACACTCAGCAGGACCCATCTGTCTGGGACGTTTTTATAAATCCTCTTTGGCTCAAGTCAGTTTCCCCTCAAACAAGTGTAAGCAGGGGGTGAATGGACTCTCCCCTGCCCATCTGGTACTTGCATGAGCACACCCACCCTGCTTAGCTGCTCAGCATGATGGGATTGCTTTGCTCAAACGATCCCTTTGGCTGGTGTTGGGTTACAAATCACGTTAGTGTTAAATGCAGGGGGAATGAAATGTTGTTCCCCTTATTTTATGAGCAAAGGGCAGCAGAAGTGAGCTTAGCCTGTTCCGATTGAAGGGTCTCTATCATTTGAACTGAACTTGCTAAGCAAGGGGGGTGGGGGAGGTCAGATGCCAGAGGCCAAGAAGGTTGATAGGGGATGGAGACAGGAATTCTTGTGTGGAGGTTGGGGCGCTGCGTAATAGCCCCAGGGATAGTTTTATCTCCCGCTCCCACTGTTCAAAGACAGAGCTAGTTAAGATTCCATTAGGTGTCTTCTGTTTTGTGAGGTGCTCACTAGAGCTGAACTCATCTACTGTGGGATAGCGCTCCTGCCCAGCTTCTTTGGTGGTTCAGTGGTAGAGTTCTCGCCTGCCACGCGGGAGGCCTGGGTTCCACGTTGGCTGGGTTCTGTGCACCCTGTTCTTTGTACTACTGGCCCACGGTATTGTGTGAGCATGGAGGTGAGCAGCCCGGCATGGCTACAGGGGCACATTATGCCTACTCAACACAAGGCTGTGATGGAGGCACTGCAGAGCCACGCTGCCACAAGGGAGGAGTACAATGCTTCCTATACCTCCTGGGGAGGAGAGCCATCATTGCCCACCCCTTGGGAAGGTGCACTGTATGCTCCGGCCTATGGCTGAGTGGGCCATGGCCCTGCCCCTTCGGAATGGACTTGTGCCCATGACAACATGAGCAAGGAGCAATCCCTCTGTCACTGAGTGTGTCTCTGGATCAGTAAAGTTACTCTTCCATTGCACATCAGGCAGTGGGGGAGGGGTCACTTGGGAGCACCTCAACGCATTCTGCCTATCATTTATTTAGCACATTTGGTTTCCATGGGCAACTTCAGTATCTGCGAACACAGCTCAGACACACAGCTCCACGTGGACATCATTGTACAATCTGTCTTGAGGGCAGGATAGCCATGTCGTGTAGGCTGGGTCTGGCCTCCAGTCCCAGCATTTGCTACCACCGAGCTAGGGCTAAGATTAACACGCCCACCATCTGAGTGAAGTAAGAGCAGCACCGATGGTACCAGCACCAGAAATCAAGGCAGACAGGCCGGGATGCTATGGTACAAGCACACACCACAAGGGCCAGGCCTCCTTCACTGTGCAGAGAGGCACCCTGCTTAACTGCCAGTCTGACTTGCGGGTGAGCGGCGCTCCTGGGCCTATGGGCCTGTTCTCAAGATGGCAGCCATTTAAATCTGATTGGAACCGGAGAGTGGGCGAAAGGCAAGAAGGGAATCTGGATGCTGAGGTTCAGTAGTATGTTACTCAGCAAGGCTTTCTGAAACTGGAACACCAGCTTTCCAATACATTCCTTACTTTGTATGCATGAGGTTCATCGTTCATGAGGGATCATAACTTCAAATGGCCCCTGGCTCCCAGGAGCAGACAAAACTATAGGCCATTTGACAGACAGACCAGGATGCGTTCAGCACCCAGACAACAGGAGCCAATCCACTTCTGACTGGAAGTCATCATCCAAGCCTCTGATGGCTGCAAGATCTACACACACGTGCATTAGCACCAGGAATAATTCTCCCTGTTTCTCAGTGCTATAGGATCCACTTATTAGAGGCCTAATTCTGGGCTTCAAATTCCCAGTCTCTGAGTGCTAGAGGTGTCAATACCAGTAGACTAACCAGAGTTCACACTGCTGCCGTAGGATCCAGTGCCAAGGAGTAAGGAATGAATTCTGCAGTGTGATGGACATTGTCCAAATCTCTCACCCTCTCAGAGATGGCTCCTCAGACTCTTTCTCACATGGAGGCCTGGAGGAGCCATATATAGTAATTCTTTCTCTCTATATATACACATAATTTGTCCGAATACCTTGTCGGTTGATATGAAATACCTATGGCGCACACAACATGCATGGCTATGATTTCACATCACACACAAGATGCACACTGAGACCTTTCCAAACACGTCTTTTAATACAGATTTCGAGTACTATAGACTACATCACAGTCCTGCAATAGTCTAGCCAAAGCCTACAGCATCTAGGTTCATGCCATGCAGCTTTTGTACCTTGTAAATGTTACATACATTTTATACAATCAGTGCCATATGTTGGGATGAAAAGATGAGAACATACTTGTGGGACAGCTTTCCACTCCTTGGGGGAGGGGGGGTTGTGCCCCCTTTCTTGGAGAAAGCTGTACTTGTGCAGCTTTCTGCCCATCCCCAACTCTGCACGCTGCTGCTGAGACCCAGGCAGCAATGGACTTTGCTTTAATTTTTTGCAATCCTCAGGAGAATGAGGATTTCAGAGAGGATTTGCTCACAGATCTCTCAATAGCGTCTTAGAATTTCAATTAGGTGACGGGGGGAGCTGGCAGGTGCTGGGGAGCACTGAGGTCAGAGAAAACGCATTAGCTTGTAGGTAAGGCAAGCAAGCGGGAAGGAGGTGCTGCCTGCTTGTTTGTTACGTGCTCTAAGGAATAAGGGAGGAGTTCCCACAACCCGTCCCATAGAAGTGTCCTCTCCTGTGGCCCAAAGGTTAGGAGGGACTAGTTTCAATCAAAAGCAGATCCCAACTGCAACTAAACTCCACAGAAACCTATTACACTGGCACCAGAAACTGGAAAGTAAAAGTGGATGAGCAAAAAGTGGATGAGCAAAAAGGGCCTAAGACCAGGACAAGAGTGGTGCATGAGTTGTATTTCCAAGACATATCGGGCTGAGATCAATCCTTGGGGTGTCATCACTCCTGGCTCTAAACTAGACAGGCAACCTGTGTTAGGTGGAGGTGGGGAGTAGTACTACATACAGTATAAAAGACAATAACAATGATCGAAAAAGAAACTCTGGCTAAGGAGGTCAGTCTATAAACCCGAACGTGTACGAGGAACAAATTCCAGATGGTAAGACTACAAACGCAACCGTGATTGTTGGTAAATGCTGAAAGGTGCAAGATCAGGAAGGGCAACCAAAGCACATCCAGAATAGTGATAGCAAGTGACTCCAACAACCATAAGAGAAACCGGGGCAACATGGTTTGGAGAAACAATTTTTTGGTAGCATCAGAAATGTGTTGCTTGGAATAACTCATTCTGGAGCATGCCAGGGGAAAAGCTATTTTTAATTACTTCTAAGTTAGACACTGGAGTTGGTTTTGACACGTAAGGCCAGATGCTGCAAAATGCTGAGCACTTCCAAGGGGTGCTGAGCACAGGCAACTTCCACTGGGAGATGAGGGGCTCTCTGCAACTCTCAGGAGTGCCCCGCAGTGCCTTTGCAGAACTGGACCCTTGGCTTGATTGAGCCACTGATTAGCAGTGTGTGTGTGTGGAAAGAAAGGAGACAAGGCAGGAGGGGTGGGCGGAGGGGAAGTGGAATGATCACAACTGCAGCTAAACTCCACAGCTGCCTATTACACTGGCACCAGAAGATTAAAAGCAAAAATGGATGAGCAGAAAGTGCCAATCTTAGGACAAAAGCTGCACATAAGTGGTATTTCTGGGACATGGCGGGAAGTGGAAGTAAGAGAATAGGAGGAAAGGAGAGTGAGAGAGAGAAATCAAGAGGAGAGAAAGAGAGGGTCAGAGTTCAGGTTTTGCAGTGATGAGGCCACAAAAGGGGGAGGAAAGAAAAGAGAGGAGAGAGAGAAAAGCTTATGAGCAAAAGGAAGAGGCAGATAAGGCAAGAGGAACAGAGAAGAGAAGGAACAGGGAGAAAAGAAGGAAAGTGAACAAGTGATTAAATCTCATTGAATATATTTTATGAATTGCCTATATGCAGAAACTCACCGGCTGGTCCAGTGCTGGTGCATTTGAAATGATGTTATGGACATTCCACATGCAATACTGCAAATCAGAGAAGTGTTACATGTTTGTGTTACCAGAACCAGACAATAGAAGTGGCAATTTTCACATTTCTTCAGCTATCAGGGGTTTTTGTCCTTGGGATCCCTCCCCTGACCTCGGCTCCAGAAGAACATATGTAATTACAACCTTTCAAAAGCCACTCTTGTGATAACTGCTGAAATTCACTCCAGTTGAAGAGGGCCAACAAGCAAGCACAAGTAAGCATTTTCAGAAATAGTTCATGCTGTTGGATGCCTCCATTTGTGACTTGAAGCATCCTAAAATAGCCAGATTTCCAGAGAGTGAGTGCTCAGCACTTCCTCAAAAATCAGGCCCCTTTGAAGTCTTAAGTTGGCCACCCAAGAATTGAGGTACCCAAAATCACTAGTTACCCTTGAAAATCATGGCCTATATTTTGAGGGCTTAAGTGGGTCTTAAGTGACGCACAGATCCAAGTGCTGGCCCTCTGTGCAGATGTCAGTTTCACACAAGCAAAAGCAAGTTTTAGATTCATTGGACTTAAAACAAAAAAAACCCAACCAACCTTGCAAATTGTGTCATAAGAGCAGGACAAGGTGGAAACACTGGAGGAAGTGGGTGTGGGGTGATCCCTGACCCAAGTGTTGGGATTACTGCCTAACAATATTGCAGGACATAGGAGCTACTCTTCCATCAGACCTTGGCATGAAAGACAGAGGGCGATTCCACTAGTAGAATGTAAATTGTATGGGCTAATCCATGGAGAAAGTGCTGGGTGCAGGAGGGAGCAGATCCACTGGGAGGGCAGAAGGCAGGGGCTGCTCTGTGGGCTTTGGGTCTGCAGATTGCACTATAGGGAGAGCGCAGGGAAGAGGATCTGCTCCATAAACAAAGTGTAACATGGGGGCTGCTCCAACGGCAGAATACAGAGCACAGGTGTGTGTGTGTGTGTGAGGAGGGGCAGGGAGTTTTGACCCCATTCCCTTCCCTCAAACACCATCTAAGGGAACCATCTAATGCCATGCCGGGATGTAGTGGGATGGAGTAAATCCAAGCCCAAAACCTCTAGCTAGATCAGGACATTCTGACCCCATTCCCTTCCCTGCCCACTTCAGGATCTTGCCTGAGCCCTTCCCACAAGATACCTGTTCCCTTTTCAGACTCTGTGAACTGATTTACTCTCCACTGAAAGTGGGTTTGAAAGTCAGCAGAGCTGCCATCCCTGGTGAAACTCGTTACATGGTCACTGGTGCATAGCTAAGAAAGAGACAACTCCAATTCGTACGGTTATAGACGTCACTCTTCAGACACACCGGAAGGTGTCCCCACAGGAGGGTCATTTTGGGGCTGTCACTGGTGGAGCAGTGCTCTTACACCTGACTGGGCTCCTATCTGCTGGTCATATAATGTTGGGGTCTTAGGTGCATTAGAGCACTAGGGCAAGTGAAAATAACAGCTTCCAGGCCGTATCTGGCTGAAGTCACAAACCACCTGCTCTGAAATGACTTTGTAACCTAGAAATATGGCTTCAGTGCCAGTTCTTACTTTCCTCTGGAGCTCTCACCTCTCCTCCAACATCATCTACAACACCACAGTGCCCTCCGTGCCGTGCTGGGGGACTACAGGATAAGATATGTCTGGGTCAGTGCCTAGGAGAGGATGAAGGGTGGTACCTCCAGCAACATACACCCCGTTGGTACCATGATGACGTTTTAGAGAATAGATAGTAGATATGGCACATACAGCACCGTCGGACACCACAAAACACCATGCCAGGGTATGTAGGGATGGAGCATGTCCACATTATCAGGAGGTCTCCTCCACTAGTACAAGAGAACCTTATATCTAAGGCTCTGTATAAGTGACTTCTAATAACAATAATAATAATGCCATGTTAGTGGCTGAAGAACAGCAGCATAGCACCCCTAATGCCTTTCTTGACAACTGGGGGGTATCCAGTAGCCACCAATAATCTCTATTCCTGTTTGGTGCATCCATTATATAGCACCATAGGACTATTTTATTCATGAAAGTTGTTTTATGCTAAATCAATTGATAATCATCTGAAATTTGAATCCATAGCCAAAATGCAGCTGGTTTTATGCTATGACAGCCTTGCTGTTCATTAGAGGGTGCTTGGTAGACTTCTGTATAGAAGAGGGGCTGAAAAATGCATCGAACAAGAGTCACTGAGAAGTTATTGTTGTTCAGAAAATACTATCTCTGGTCAGCAGAAGACTAGGGCCTGGAACATTCTTTTCGGCCACTGTGGATTGGGATCATGAATTACGAAGACAGTCACTGCACATTGTCCTTATGGAGGTTAAAACAGAGTCTCGATCAACTGGGGTGGGAGGAAGTGCCATGAAAGGGCTCCTCTGTTAGGACCTTCCCATGAAACCAACGGTGGAGTTGGGGACACACAAGCAGTGCCAGAGGAGGTCAAAGGGCAATGGCATGAGCAGCTACAGAGCAGGATGAAGAGGTTCTGCCCTCTGCCTAGACAGCAGCATCAGAGACTCTCCCATTCAGTGAGGTCTTCGGTTTTAGTCCATTGTTCTGAACATTCGCCTCTTGCGTGGGCTGAGTCATCTGCTGAAAACGCTGTCCAGGAACAAACAAAGATTACAGGAAGGACACAAGTACACAGGGAAAAACTAGGAGACACTTCCACCACCACCACCACCATCACCTCCCCACTTGGTGTGTGGCTGATGCTCAAGATCACCACCCCCCTTTGCAATTTGAAGAGATGTCCCTAGTTACAGCCAAAGGGCTACCATGGGGATAGTGAACACTGAAGGTGGCTAGGACAATTGCTCCAGATTGGCAATTGCCTCCATTTGGCAGTGGAATTGATTCCCCTTCGCTCTTCTCTTATACACAGTGCTTTGTTCTGAATTACAGAGATGACCGTTGAAAAGTAAGATAATAGTTACCACACAGTAGCACCAGAGGGGTAGCCGTGTTAGTCTGGACACAGCAAAAACAACGAGAGTCCTGTAGCACCTTAAAGACTAACAAATTTCTGCGGGCATAAGCTTTCGTGGGCTACAACCCACTTCATCAGATGCATGAAGTGGAAACCACAGATAGGAGGTGTATATATGTTTAGAGAGGCTCTCCTGCCATTCATGTGCTTCTTTCTTACATTCATGCTCAGTAGGATCAAAATGGCTTATAATCTTTCCTGTCTCTCCAAAGCACTTTATTCTGCATTGACATCTAATTTCCCTCCAGCGTCAGCTCGGCTCTGTTACAAACTAATCCTCTCTCTCTCTTTCACACACACTCTCCCCATCTCCCTACTGCCACCTGCTGTTCCCTGCGAGACAAGTGTGATGGCTCAGAGAGGCCGGGGGCCTGGGTGTGCGTGTTGGCTGCCTCTGATAAAAATGACATTCCACTGAGCGGGCAGAACGGTCAATGCACGCGAGGAAGCAGAGTCAGAGAGAGCGAGTGAAGGGAGGGAATGGCAGATAGAGGCCCATGGCACGGTTGTTTTTTTTTTCTAATTCCCATTGTCTGACATTGCCAGTATGCACCGGATGCTGAGAGAGCGCGCTTTGAGCAACAGAATAGAACAGCATTCCATGGGCCTGCAAGAAAGGGATTCAAAGGAAATGTGGACAGTTGCTTGGACACCAGGTGGGATCTCATGTTACAAAGGGAATCAGAGGCTCAACTACAGGGATGTGATATCCTTCATCGCTTGGAATAGTACATGTGACCCTGTTGGAGTCAGCGGAACTCCCTGGGCAGCTGGATGCTACTCGGAGTGAGTCAGGGCACCACAGCATGATCCGGCTCCCAGTGAAGTCAAGAGAATGCTGTCAGCAGCGTCCATGGGAATAAGATCGGAACCAGACACAAGGAGGAACTGATGCCCAGGTTCGGAGGCAAGAAGGCATTTCCTCCCATAGCACATACATTACCAGGGAAGGGTGTGGGGGAAGGGAGCACTGTGGAGCACTGAGCAAGGATCATCAGTTAGGATTAGAGATGCGTCGGAGCTGCAATATTTGGATCCAGATCTGGATTTCAAACCTCGGATCCTCGGTTTTAATTCAGGTGGTTTTCTTTAGTCAGGATCAAGTGGATACATCCCATTCTCCATGCAATCAGTTGCAAAGGAGAGGGGCCATTTGTTTAACTTACTCATTACCTCCCCTATTTATCTTCTGGGTTTCCTTATTTATTGGCCATACATAAACTCCCATTTAAGTCTCTTAGCACTGCTGGCTTGACCCCACAAACTGACTCCTAGCTCAGCTGCAGGAACCCTCACACACTGATCTAGACCCAGTGAAAGGAACCCCAAACTGACCTAAAATGAATAACAAGAACCTCCAACCAGACGTGAGATTCAAAACTGACACAACGTCAGCAGCAGAGACCTCCCAAGTTAATATATGTCTAAATGCAGGAAACTGCAATGAAGTCAGATCGCATGGCAGGCACTCCAGATATGAGCTGGGCTCAGAGAGAGGAAACCTAAAATTGATCGTGGGCAACAACTGGAGTCAAGATAGGTCAGTCTATGTATTATCCAAAATGTGGGCTTCCTATGTTCTCAACATACTGCATGGAGTGCAGAGTTTGGCTGTGCCCTCAGACACACACAGCGGTGGGGAGGTGAAGTCATAGGTAAGCAGCACCACATTGATTTGTTCTGCCTGTGCAATGCAGGAGATGGTGTCAACATGGAGATTTGGGGCACAACTTTCTGAAGACCGAACGTAAACATTGCAAATGAGATCGTAACAGTAATTACTAGATAGCTCTGCATGATACGCAGAGAACCACAGTTCACTGCTCCCTAAGGGCCTGATCCAGTGCCCTACCTGTCTAACACAATGGAGACACCTGAGTGAGTACAGAATGTGGTGCCAATAGGAGGAACAAAAGGCTGGGTTTATGCATGAGCCCCCACAATCCTTAAGGTCACCAGAACTCCAGAGAGCTCTAAAATTGGGCTGCAGTGGGGATTGCTCGCTTTAATTCTCAACATGATGTGCAGCCTATTGAGATCAATAGAGAGAAGGGTAACACTGTGGAACTGCCTTTGACTGAATTTCTGCTTCTGACCCAAAGGAAAATAATATTATGGTGAGATCAATATTGGTGCAGCGTTGGGACCGCTCTCTCTCTCTCACTTTCTCTCATTTTTAAAGTGAATTGAATGCTGGTGAAAGCTATGAGACTGACAGCCCTTTTTATCCATGAGACAGCCAGCTCCAGTGCAAAACTCCCTGACCAATAGGCCTTGGCTCTGAGCTAGTTCAGACGTCATGCTTATTCAGTGCCTGGCCTCTCTGCTGAGATTGCCAGTTAGTGACATTCACAATTAGAGCTCTGCGGGAACCGGAATTTCCACAATTTCAAAAATACGCTTTCGTTCCAAACTGGAACAAAACAGAATTTAGAAATTTCCCATGAAACAAGATGGATGAAAAGTTTTTGTTCTAGGACAGTCAAAAACATTTCCTTTCAGTTTTGACTTTTTTTACAAATATATTTTTTATAATATAAAATAAAAATGCAAAGTTGTTTTGAAATGAGAAAGTATAATGTTCCGTTCTGAAATTGTCAAACCAGAATGTTCTGACCTTATCAAACCGCATTATTTCAATTCCTTTTTTTCAAAACAAAATTTTGTCAGAACCAGCATGTTCCCTTGGAAAGTTTTATTTCTGACAGAACAGCCTTTTCCAATGGAGAAACATTCTGTTGGAAGATTTTCAGCCATCTCCCCATGTAACAGGGACGTGATGACGTGGACAGCAGTCTGCTAGGAATGGGAATAAGATTCCACCGACTTGTTTCACATACGACACCAAACAGGAAGGAGACGGTAACAATTTTTGGAGACTGCTGACCTGTGAGGGATTGTAGCCAATGTCCGAGAGGGAGGTGGCACTTATTTCTTTACTCCAATCCCCTATCCATTTGCCCCCTGTAAAGAAGGTCTTTCCATTGGTTTATATGGAATGTGCTGTGCTGGAGGTAGCAGAAAGCTTAAGGAGCAGAATTGAAGAGTGCAGAAGGTGTTGGGGGATGAGGAGGGAGTATCTGGAAAGCCTTGATTTACAAAGGCCACAGGAGTCACTGTCATGACACAGGGACTGTGTGAAGTGGGCTGCCGGTGGGAAATGCCCCCTGGACAGATAATTGAGCAGAGACAGAAGTTGCTGAGTTGCTCTTACCTGCCTGATGGTCCCCTCTGAGATGAAGAAGTAGTACAGCATATATCCTGGAATCAGCACCATGGAAGATAGAGCCATAAGCCAGCCAATACCCTGCCCCCATGGGGGATAGACATATTTGCCCAAACTCAGAGGGGTCATTTCAACAACACTGAAGATGAAAACACCCTGCGGAAACAGAACCAGTGGTCACAGCATAGCATGGCAGAAGTGGGAACATTCATTAACTTTGTCCTTCATTCGAGAGTACCCTAAATTCTTGCTGTGAGTTATAGTCAATAATCTGCATCAGTCCCAACAGCTCCTCCTCCAAAAGCCAGGGCTCCCGCACCGGTCCCAACAGCGCCTCCTCCAAAAGCCAGGGCTCCCGCACCAGTCCCAACAGCCAAAACTGCCACACCATTCCCAACAGCTCCCACCTTCCCTCAGCCAGGGCTCCTGCACCACTTCCAGCTGCTCCCTAGATGAGTCTCTAATCTATTCATTCCACCAGACATTGTTTCTACCCCATTCCTACAGCAATTCTGGTCGAGAGGGGCTGAGAATGCAATAGTAATGATTTCCTCATGGTCAGTGCCCCTCAACTCCCCTGCCCTGATCACTGCACTTAACCTCTCCCTTCTGCTGCACCCTGCACTCCTGTACCATTTCCTAAACAGTTTCCTCTGAGCTGATTCTCAGGAGCTAGGAACTTCCCTCACTAGCATTCCTGCGGCAATCCCAAGAGCGCCTCCTGCGGGGAGAGGAAGGACTGGAGAAGGGGAGCACAGCTGAGAGCTCATTGGTGCCAATTCTATTGTATCCAACAACTCCTCCTGCTGGGGGAGGCTGGAGCTAGAGTGGCCGAGAGCTTTCTCCACAGCCAGCAATGATTTGTAAAGTAATAAATCAGCAGTTTAGCTTCTGGCATATCAAACACAGGAGTAAAATATTACTAATGGCATGTTCTCAGCCAAGCTACCCCCTCTTTTCTGAGAGTCTGTTGCAGGGATTCAGGTAGGAGAATAAAAGAGGTTCTCCATATTTCTTTTCCTTCCAGTCACCTTGACTCGTCTTAGGACCAACTTGCATTTAACGCCAGATCTGGATTTGGATATAAATTACCTAGATTAAAAATCTAGTGCTTCCCGCACCCACAGAATTATCCCAGCGAGCTGGCCCTTCTAGATCAGCCTCTCTAAACAGTTGCTTTGTTCTCACCATGCAGACGAGGGGAGTGAAAAAGACCCAGCAGAGCTTCCACCAGCTGCAAGGTTTGTAGCCAATCATCTCTTCAATGTTCTTGTAAAATCTGTTCACACCTACAGTGAGAAATGTGTGTTAACAGGATCAATGATATCTCAGCATCATTCTCATCAGCTCTGTCCAGTGACCCAGGATAGGCCAAGAACAGGAGGAGGAGGACAATGTGAGGTCAGAGAGGAAAGCAGGGATTTAAGGTCAGTGTGGAGAAGTGTAACACCCACTCCACAGGGAAAAAACAGGCCATTGGCAGATACTGGTCTGGATCTTAATGGGGTCTTGGATAATTTTATGACTGCAAAGAACATCTACAGCTTCCCAAGCTAAGACAATGATAGTAATCAAGTAGCAAAGTAATCGAGTAGCAAAGTAATCAAGTAGCAAAGGTCTAGATCATAAGATAGAGATCTTATCATAAGATAGAGGTCATAGATTAACCTCATAGGGTCAAGAAGGAATCCCCCAATACCCCAGCATTGCACCATTGGATGGGCAAGTTATTGAAGATGCTGGTCTCCCTCTGAAGCATCAGGAATTGGCCACTGCCAGGAGACCAGGGCAGAAGGGAGACTCAGCAGTCAGATTTGGCCTAACTAATTCTAAGTTCGTATCATACCCCTGAGAAATCCAAATCTAGAGACCTGTGCCTATGTCAGTTTGCATGGGAATCTCTGTGACTGGGTGCTCATCTGAGCGGCAGTCTGAGGAAGCACAATGAATCTCTCCCCAGGGATTTTCAAAAGCTTTCAGCCAGTGTCGGCCCAACGCTATAGTCAACTGTCGATCTCCCACCGACTTAAATGACTAGTACTTAGGGCTTTTGAAAATGGCACCCTCTGTGCCTGTAGACAAGAAGCAATGAGACAAGGTGGATTGCACTTACCATAACACCAGGAAATTGAGATGGTCTCAAAGAAGACGAGGAAGAGAAGACACATGCCGCTGGCTGAATAATAATCAAACAGCTTGAAGACATAAATGCCACCCTGAGGAGACAAAGCCACGGGATGAGTACAGCCTGGGTATGGAGCTGAGGATTAATATCCTCAATACTTTTATCTAATCATTCTGCCTTCGTATGTTAATTTCCTTAGCCTATGGAAGCCACCAGAGATGCATCATTTTGTTATAATCTAATTCCTGCCATTTTAACAGATGAGCCCAGGGATGTGGCCAAGGAGTGAGTGTTCAGGCCTGGCTGAGGGTGGGGAGAGAAGCAGGATTCTCACCTGTCGTGTAAGGTGAAGCCACTTTGTAAAATGAATCCATTCTGTCTCTCCTGCTGAACTTCAGATGCCTCTGCAGATGTTCCCCGTTCTGTGACTCAGCCGGCATGAAGTCACAACGTGGGAAGTCCACACACTGGCCTCCGTGTCACTGAGCTGGGCTCTGAAGTCCACACCCTAGGCCTCACTGCCATACCTCCAGCATTCATATTTCTGCATTAGCTCACTCACTGGGGCATGTAAACATGGAGTCTGGGCCTTAGGGTCACTGGCCTGGAGTTCCACCAGCTTGGGTGACCAGCTAGCAAGTGTGAAAAATCAGGACACTTTTTGGGGAGAGTGGGGGGGGGGGGAGAAGAGGGGATATAGTTGCCTAGATAAGACAAAGCTCTTAATATCAGGACAGTCTCGATAATATCAGGATGTCTGGTCACCTTACCACCAGCTCAACTGATCTGCTTTTTTTTAGGTTTATCTCAGTCCTCTGCTTAGAACATGTGTCATACTCCAGGGAATAAGCCTTCCCTGCAAGCGACGGGCAGTGAGAGCTGACAGGATGGGCAGAGCCCAGAGCAGCAGCAGCCCTAGTGTCTTTCGTAGACAATGGCCTTTCCCCTATGCTTCACCTGCTGCTGTTATATAAGGAGGTGGATAGAAAAGCGCCAGGGACAGGACAGGAGCTGGGAGCGAGTAGTTAGAGGCACCTGGGTGATGTTGGAGAATCCGATAATGTAGGAGATAAGACAGACCACAGCAATGAAGAGCTTCTTCCTGGTTCTCAGGAGATAGGGATACTCGTCCAGCAGAGCTGTGATGAACCCCTCCACAGTGCAGAACTGCAGGAGGAAACACACACACAAATACATCCCCATCCACTGCATTCCCTTGGAACACTTCCTCCTCGTCCCCCCACTCCCCAGTGTAGTGCCGCTTCCCTCCCCTCTGGAGCACACAACACCTCTCAGCCTGGATTTGTGTCACTTCGTCTATCTCTGTGGCCGACTGCTGCTTCCCTGCTGCCTGGAAGCGGTGGATGACCTCACCTACACCTCATTTCCCATGAGAGCTCTAGCATGTAGTAATGATGTGGAAAAGCCACCACACACGTTTGTGTGTCAAAATCTGTTCCTTCCTCTTGGATGCAGGTGTTCCCACAGGTAGCTGGATAATGATGGGTGTTGGAAGTGAGGGGGAGGGTGGCTGAGAGAGAAGACTGGATATGCCAAGTCACAGGGGAGAAAGTGGAGGAAAATCGAGAAGGGCATAGGAATGGGAAAACCACCGAGTGCGGGAAGATATGGGTGTGGAAAGCTGAGGGTAAATGGAAAGAGTATCAGGGAAAGGGAACTGGAAGTCACTTCAGATTAAGAGGGGTGTATGGGAAGTCCCTTTGGTATGGGAGGATGGGGAAGTGGGCACAGGAAGTCACTGGAGTAGATGTGCATGCGGGAAGTCACAGGGGACCGGGCAGAGGCATTGTGTGAGGAGCGGAGGAGGGGGGGAAGGAAGACTGAAGCAGTAAATACAGGCGGGACGTACACCTCGTCACATCCTAACCAGAACACATGGAACACACCGGAAGAAATGGCCACATTGTGTGAGGCTGCTAGTGCGAGCCCCATAACATGGCCACTTGTTTTATGGCATTTATTAACACATCGGATCTAAGCTCTCAAGCAGAAGCATGGTCTAGTGGCTTGAGCACTGGGCTAGGAATTGAGAAGCCCCAAGGTCTAATCTTGACACTGACTTACGGTGTGACCTTGGGCAAGTCATGAAGGCTAAAATTTTCAAACCTGGGTGCCTAAAGTTAGACACCCAAACAGAACATTTAGGCAGCTAAATAAAGTTGCCTGATTTATAGCAGTGCGAGCACCTGCAGCTCCCACTGACCAATGGGAGCCGTGAGTATTCAGTCACCGTCAATAGCAGGCCATTGCAGTGTTTCCTACGCTTAGGTTGTGCGTGTGCTGAGACCACTGCCTATTGTGCTGCCCAGTAGTGTCTCCTTGTTTTCTTGTACTCCCCCCATCTGCTTGTATCCAGCTGTTATTTCTTCTTGTGTAATCAGATTATAAACTCTTTGGGGCAGGGACATCTTGTTTTGAGTTAGTGCAGCACCTAGCACAATGGGATCCTCAAGTCCATGACTGGGGCTCCCAGGTGCAAAGATAATACAAATAATAATATTGTCATTGTTCTGCGTTCTTTTTTTCTTTCTTTCTTTCTCTTTACAGTTGGTTTTATATGTTTTCTGAAATGTTTCATTTTTCTCAGTATATTGTGTATCTTCATTATTCCTGTCACTTTTCTAGTAGAGGCGTCTGCCCTTCACCCCAACCTGACTGTGGTGATCCTGTTTTTTCCCTACGGTTTTTATTTTCATTCCTTTTCCTCTACCACCTTTTTTCCCCCCTTTCCAGGGTCTGGTCACTCCATCGGTTGTGGGGCAGGAGAATTAGTATAATATTGATTCGCTGACAGGCTGACACCTCACACTGATTAGCAAGAAAGTTTTTCCACAGACCAGGGTTCTGCTATCCCCACGACAGGGTACAAAGAACCTTTATTGGCTTCAGTGAGAGCTACTTGCATCATGCAGCAGAAGGACAGAGCCCAAAGGGAATTTAATTGCAGAAAAACAGCTGTTCAGCAGACAGGCTTGTGACTGGGTGTTTCTGCTCTGCAGGACTCTGATCCCATCAGCGAGAAATGCTCAGGAATAACCTGTAAGAGATGGCATCACATGGGACACACACTGGCTTGGAGTCACAAAGCTCCACTAACTCCCCCGCTGGAGCAAATGCCTGACCTGGAAACTGGTTGTTTAAAAGAATCATTAGCATATTATGCAAAAGGGTCTAGACACAAGAGAACTAAACCCGAGAGACAGAGTGAAAACAAGTGTGCATGTGTGTAGCAACGTGTGCCACTGCAGCTGTGAATAAGAATTTGCAACGTCCCTTGCAGCACAAAGAGACATGATTTAGTTGTAGTAAATATACAAAGGATTCTTTACTGAGGCTACTGGATACAGACAGACCCTGTTATTCCCCCTGACTCTCCAGCCTAGTATACACTTACCCGGAAATTCGGCAGCAGCGGACGGGAGTTACGCAAGCTACGCGGAGTAGCTTGCATAAAGCCAGTCGACTTGAACCTAACTTCCCTTTAGCGTGCCGTCTCCACTGCGCTGTGCTGACGGGAAATGCGGTCCCGTCAACAGAGCACTACGCCTTTTGAGGAAGTGGTTTAATTGAATCGACTTCCGCATTGATTGAGCAGGTCTTCACTTCCGCTCGATCGAACTGAAGGTGGCGAATTTGCTGCCGTCAGTGTGTGCATCCAGCTGCGTGTGCTGCCTAGTGCCACCAAAAGCAGTTCTCTTGAAGCCCAGGCTGAATCCCTTCTCTGTCCTCCCTACACAGACCCCGAGTTAGGGCCTGATTCAGCAAAGTTCTTAAATACATTCAGAACTTTTAGCACATGCTTAAGGGCTTTGTTGAACAGGGATGGACTGAAGCATATGTTGAAAATTAAGCATAACTCTTCAACCTTAGCTTCCTTCCCAAACTTGGATGTTCCTCTAGAACCAGCTCTGTCCTCTCTCCTGGGAACCACTCCCACCTCCCTTCTACTCCAGGTGCAATAATGAACTGCACCTGCCACAATGAGCCAGCAGAACATCAGTAGCTTTTTGAAGGGTTCTAACACCTGTTAAGGGTATGGTTTGACACAGGAGCCTTACCACCTTGCTATACCTGTCCTGGACTGGGCTGCTGTCTCTCCTGTAGAATATGTTGGCTGTGCACAACCAATATTTTATGAAAACAGGGGACCCTAATTTTCAAAACCAACAGCCTGAAGTACGTGTGCACTTGCACACTTGCAGTTGTGCGCTCAGTTTTCGTAACACATGCAGATCAGGAGCCTGTGTATACTAATGACTAGCCAGGCACCTACCTACCTATTTGCATGCACAGTTATTACTGCATGTGCAAATGTAGGCATATTTTTTGCATGCAGAAACCAGCAGCATGGGTTACACACTATAGGTGTAAATCATATATAGAATAAGTACATCTCCAGTATGCAGACAGAAACCCTCAACATTTATTTATCTGTATTTTTCTAACTACTTGTTTTGCTTTTGATGCCGCATGCACCCCTCCGGGCACTGACATCCCCCAAAGAGCTCTCTGCCCTCTGAGACTGACAATCATACGGGACAGCAAGACATTCATGTGATATTTGACGAGCAAATGCATCAGTAATTCTACACAGTGCTTAGGAGACTTATTGCCATGTATCGGACTACTTACGAGAACAGAATGAATGATCCATAAAGAAGAATTATTTCAGTGAATTTAGCTACTTTGGGAACATTTACTCATTATTTGAGACGTTTTGCCAAATAATATCTGCAATACGTCCTGTGTGAGCATTCAATATGTGAAACTCCAGCAGGGTTGATTAGATTTGATTAGGACACAAGGTGTGACAGTTTGGGGAATATGTCTGTGTCTATTTATTAATTCCACATGGTTTTATGAACGCTATTTGTAATTGCAACCAGTTTGTAATCGTAGATCACATCATCCATTTTGCAGCATTTCGTAGTGGAGAGGCTATGTAGGGGTGAGGGCAGGGAAGGAGGAAGATGTGGCAGAGCAATCAACAGCCATGAACACAGATAGAATTTTCTCTGATCACACAACAGGGTTTCTGTCAGCGGGGCCTTTGGCTTTGAATGGACTCTTTTCACAGAAATTTGTCTGGGGAGAAGAGGGAGCTAGAATCTATCCCCCCATCTAATCTAGTCTTTTTTAAAGGTAGCTGCTTTCTAAGCCAAGGAAGCCAATTCATCGCCAGAAAAAGGAGACAAGGGGGAAAGAGTGGAGGAAGGAGGGACTTTACCTCCCTTAAGGCCTTGACCCAAACCCAGGACTCTCAGAGAAAACTCTCTTGTGCTTTTTAAGAGTAAGGGGTGTGGGGGTTGTGTTTAAGAAGTCCCTTTGCTAAGCTTGTGTTTCCTTGTTTTACTGCCATGTTTCCCTGAAGAGGTTAACTAGAAACCAGAGCTCCCACCACCAGATGGTGTCTGCATAGAACTTGTCTAAGGCCTGGTTTACACTTCAAATTTAGATCAACATAGCTACTGTGCTCAGGGGTGTGAAAAATCCACACCTCTGAGCACCATAGCTATGCCAACCTCACCCCGATGCAGGCGCAACTAGGTTGATAGAATTCTTTCATCAGCCTAGCTACCGCTGTGCAGGGAGGTGGCTTACCTACAGCAACAGAAAAACCCCTTCTGTTGCTGTAGGAAACAACTACAACATGGCTACTATCTCACTACCTGGACCCAGGGCTAGGAAGCATGAAGGATTCAGTGATCCGATCCCATCACAATGGGCTGGTGTCCCTCCAGACAGTGGGACTAGACCAGGCCATGACACAAGGTTTCCTACAAATAGTGGGCTTTCTTCTTCACTGCTCCATATGCACAGAATGCGTGTCCTGAATTAACTGGGAAAGACACTACCATCATCCCCTTCCAAACCCACTGCTTCTGTAAGCCTCTCAAGGAGTCACCCAGTGTCTGGTGATTCAGGTAGGTCACGCAGGAATCGCTGGTTTTATTTAATTGGATAAAGTCAGCTGACTTGCCTGTGTCTGTAGTATACCAGTACAATACGGCCAGGAGTCTTACTGGAGCCTGTAGGTGCTACTGCAGTACAAATAAATCCCAGTGCTATGTGTGTCCTTTGACTGCATGAGTGGTATCTCTTGGAATCAGGTTTCCTAGCTGAATGCTCACCATTACTATTTCCAAATTCACCTTCTATAAATATTCTCTAGTATTTACTTAAAATTTCCCTTGTACATGAACATTCCAGTCAGCAAACTCGTACACCAGACACCAAACAAATAAGGGGCATTGGAGAAGCAGCAGGAGCCAATAGATGGGAAACTGGCCCAAGACTCAAGAGACCTGGAATTTATTCCCAGCTCTGCCATTCACCTGCTGGGTGACACTTCATCTCCCTGTACTTCCATTTCCCCTCACATCTACTTTCTGTCTTGTCTATTTGGATTGTAAAATCTACAGAGCAAGGACTGTTTTGTTGGGTTTTTGCATTTGCACATGCTAAGCACAACAAAGGCCTGATCACGGTTGGGTTCTCTCAGGACTACCCTAAGGCAAATGATGATGAACAGAACAGGAGGAGATTCAGGTCTTTAAACATGTGCACATTCATAGATTTGAGGTATTCACCCAGGTCTGCTGTTTACCCAGAAATGGCTTTTTTCAGGCACCTGAGCTTGCCTAATGCTGCATTCCCATCCCAGTTCAGCGTGTTCTCTTTGTGCTGAGGAGAACGCGAGCTCTCTGTCTTGTTACCGACCCCAACCAGAAGAGAGTTTTTACGGAATTAATAGGTAGGCTACCTGGCTATTTTGGTACGCAAGTTATCAAAAATTATGTAAGTGATCATGTGCAAAATACATAAGTACCATCCGGTCCCTTCTTTTTTGGTGTGTGGGGGTTGGGATCTTCTAGTACACCCTAATATTTTCCCCTCTGCTTCCCACTCCAGTGGCCTCACAGGATTTTCATGGAGAGCCATGATTCATATTCCTATGACAGGAAAGAGGTCTGGATGTAGCTCCTCCGGAACCTGGCCGCCAGCACCAGCCAGACACTGTGCTTGCTCCTCCATGAAATTATCAGCCGCTTTTATCCAGGGTGCTTGAGAAGCCAAGAAAACTTTCCCAGCCGTTAGGGTTGTTTCTTTTTTACTAGAGATGGGGCTGAAGCGAAACACTGAACACTCCCAAATTCTGGAAGAGTTCATAACCAAATCCTTGCTCTGTACTTCTGCCCTATCACTGTTCTTTTTTGAAATGTGGCATCTTAGCATTGCACCAGCACATTGTGATGCAATTGATTCTTCACACATCACATAGACCTGCTCTTCCCCAGGCTCAGGACTACAGTGCTTCTGAAACATGGAATTTACATCCCAAATTGGGGACGACAAACTGAAAAAGCGAAACTTTTCACAGAATAGGAGACTATGGTGCATGATGGGATATGTAGTCTCCCCAAGGAATCGAGCCCATATAGAGGAGAATGAAAGCATAAGATACCTAAACTACAACTCCCATGAGGCACCATGGCAGCTCAGGTGGATGCAAATTAACATCTGCATTTTTCACTGGAATGAAAAAGAACTTTCAAAGGAGACGGACAGGAAAATGGTGGTCACACTTTTTAAGACTGCCTTGTTTTGCTGGTACACAGAATATTGATCATTACTATTACCATTATTGATTTATACCACGGTACTGATTAGAGGTGCCAGGCAGTGATCAGGCCCCATTGTGCTCGGCGCTGTACACACACAGAATAAAAAGATGGTTCCTGTCCCCTACAGCTTACAGGGCCAGAGCTCATCAGCAAATGGGCAATCACCCCACAAATGACTTATTATATGGCTGTGACTGAAAGTCTATAGGAGATCAGCCACAAAAGATTTGCTATAGGAATGGGACTTATTAAGGCGAGACGGGAGGTCACCCCACATACAGCTGGTTATATGGACAAGGTTCATCGGGGGTACAGGAGATCACCCCACAAAAAATCTGCCCAGAATAGAAGGACTCATTGTTTAGTGTGAGAAATCACCCTATACAGGACTGACCATAGACAGATAGACAATTATCATCCGGGGCTGCTCTTATCTAACCATAACTTTACTTCTTACCCCACTTTCCCCCGTGTGTTGTCTCACCTGGCTGTCGAGGCCTAACATCATTAACATGGAAAAGAAGAGAATTGACCAGAGAGGGGACATGGGCAGCTGCGTGACGACCTGTGGGTAGGCGAGGAAAGCCAGTCCTGGACCTAACAGAATGAAAATATAGTTTAGGTTTGTAAAATTGAAGAGTATATGTTTGTAAAGCACTGTAACGACACGACATGTCAGAGCTCAGTGCAACTATTAAACCAAGAGATGGTGACAGCCAAAACTTGCCAATATTTTAATATGGGCTCCATGAAAATCTGCCCCATAGAATCAGAGTTGGAAGGGACCTCAGGAAGTCATCTAATCCAATCACCTGCTCAAAGCAGGACTAACCTCAGCTAAATTAGCAAAATAGGCCCCCTTGGCCTATGCTGCATAGAGGAGGGATGGGACACTTGAGAAGCCATTTATTCCCCCCAACCAATTTAAACAAAAATGCCATCTTGTTACCATAATCAATGAGAGATCAAATGTTTTGCTAGAAATGTTTATACTTCGTTATTGACACATATCCTGAGAATTAGAGTTGGTTGAACATTTTCAAACAGGACTTTTTTTCTGTCCAAAAATGCCATTTTGTCAAAATTGAAACTCTCTGGGGGAATGTGTCGATTTCAATGACATTTAGTTCTGGGGGGGAAATTGAAAAAACCCTTTTTGATAAGGTTGAAAATGGAATTCAGAACAAAAATGTCAGAATTTCCCACAAAAAAAAAGAAAATTTTGAGTTTTAACCAGATCTAGTGAGAATACTGATAATATCAGAGCATAGAGACTATGTGGGAAAACTCTAACAAAAGGCTAAGACCACAATCAGCCTCCTTAAATGCAGTGATCCTGAGCAATAGACAAATCTAGGTGTACAACAACAGCAACACACCTCAAAATTTCCTGTGTTAGGAATCTGAATGGAAAGATCACCTGAGTATATGAGGAATAAGCTTCCCAAATCATTCTGGGACCTGTGCCATTCCTAGCATCTGTTCATCTTGGCAGAGAGTTTGCCAAATGGCTTATTCCTAATCTCCTGAGCCATCCAGTCCCACAAAACTCTGCAGCATCTCAGGGAATTGAATTACACACTTCAGCCCCAGTCAGGAAAGCTTGGTGAGCACAGCATGCTGATTGAATGCTAACAACTAATATTACATTCTGAAAATTTGAAATCTGTTTTCTTTTTTGGGTGATTTTCATTCACTTCTTGGGCCAGAAAGTCGTGAAAACTGGCTTTGCTGCATAGAAGTCAATGAAGGCTCTGGTCTCATAAGTTTAACAGAATTAGTTATGCATGATATAGAAAAATTCTCCTCCAAAATTGGCTTTATTTTCCTCTCTTTTGCACCACTGTAACTCCATTTAGATTCAATGGAGTGACAAAGGGTCTGAATTTGCAGTGTTAGGGTAGGAGGAGAAACAGAGACTAGAGAGGTGAAGTGACTTGCCCAAGGTCACTTAGTAGGTCAGTAGCAGAGCTGGGAATAAAACCCAGCTTTCCTGAATCCCATGGCAGTGCCCTACCCACTGGATCACAGTGCTTGTCTGAACACTACACATGCAACGTTTTCTTACCTGAAGATGCCAGCTCAGAGATTGACTTCTTGGTGATGTGACTCATGAAGCCAACAATGGAGAAAATAACAAATCCTGCAAATATGCTGGTGGTGGAATTTATGCAGCAGACAATGATTGAGTCTCTGGAAAAGGCAAACACAGACGTGAAACAACCTTATGCATTTCTGGTCCAGTCGGCTAATCAGAACAGGACAAGGGTTAGGGGATGAGGTGATGATGAAAATGAGGCCTGAGGAGGCACGGACAGGTGAGAGTGGGAGGTGAAGATCAGAGGTGGAGTGGGTAACTTAGTGATGTCCTGTGGCCAGAAGACATTCAGATATGAAGACCAGAGGTGAGGCCTGGGTTGCATGTTGGTGAATTACAGACTGTACAGCATCAGATACTATGGGCCAGATTGCAAACCCCTTACACGGGTGAGTAATTACTCACAATAGTAGTCTCAGTGACTGCAACAGGAATACCCCAGTGACTAAACGCTTACCAATGTCACTCAGGACTTCACACTTGCCTCTGTGTGTCTTTCTGCTTGTAGAGGCACTTGAAGAATACTGACCTGTATACATTGTTATGGAAAGTGTTATAGCTTCCCAGAGCTATCAGAGATCCCAGCCCCAGTCCGTAGGAGAAAAAGATCTGTGTGGCTGCATCCATCCAGACCTGCAAAGGAAGAACAGGCTGGGACTCAGTATGCCATAGCACTGTCAGGTACGTCCTGTGTAATCCAGTCTCTCCATCTAGGTTTCTCTATCTTCTTTGAACAGTAGCTTATTGTGTCTATAGCATTTAGCTGTGGAAGTGCTGCAGGTGGGACAGTCAAAATGTTGATTTTTATGAGGCTTTAAGTAAAAGATTCCACTGACATGCTCCAGAGATGAATGTCAATGTCCTGATAAACTGGCCTATGATTCCCTGTGCAGTAATGACTCCTACGGCAGTTAGCTGGGACAGAAGGGCCTGCTGCAATGTGACTCCCATGGTGTTTGCACAGCTCCTGCCGCAGCTAAAGGGAATAAAATCAGTGCTGGAGATGGGCCCAAATTAGTATGTTCCCCTCCTGCTCTCAAGCACTCCCATGTTTTGGGGGAAGTTGCACCCAAATCTAAACTCTGCAACTCAGGCTCTGCTCCTGTCTGGCACGAATGAAGAGAGAACTTCAAACGATTTCCAATTTGGGTTCACTTCACATAAGCACCTAAAAAGTTGGCTGCTTCTCCAAACTAACCAGAGCTTCTTGAGCCAGCAAAGCAGGACTGGAAATCTCATGAGAATAGGCTTTCACACTTGATTTTTGCTACTTCCTCCTTCCAGTGGGGCCAGAAATGCCAGGAGAACAACTTTTCTCCCCATATTTCAGCACTTCGGAGTCAGCCAGAACTCAGAAGCACAGACACAGGTGGAGATGAAAAGTAATGGAAGAAAAAGAAAATTATTAAGGGCCAGATTGTACCTTTAAGACACTAGCCTGTGTTGTGGGGGTGGGGGGGAGGGGTGTTAATCCCAGGTGGAGCTCAGGGAGACAGTTGCCTCATGGAAGCATAATGCCTCCTGCAGCAATCTTGTACTCGGGGGAAATGCACATGCTGCACTTCCATATGGCAGGGTGAAATATGCACTTCCCTCCAAGGCAAGCCAGCAATACAAATGAAGGGAAGTGGTGGGGGAGGGGAGGGTACAGCCTTTGTTTCTCCTTGCTCTTTTTGGGGTTGCTAGTCCCAGAGGGTTCTAGCAGAGAACAGTCCTTGTGCTTGGGAGACGAACAATAATAATACCTAGCTCTGATAAAGTGTTTTTCATCAGCCACAAGAAGGGGAAATCTCCTTGTGCCCTCCCCAACTTACAAACACACCAAGAGCCAGCTGCAGCCTGGCTCTAAATGAACAGCCCAGTATCTTTAAAATATTTGGGTTCAGGTTTTGATTCCAGAAATGGGCAAAGACTGGGGGGCTGAGATTGTATCTTAATTATTCTGAACCACTTTCTCCACCTCACAATGCAAAGAGAAGAGAAGGGGTTTGCGGAATTTACAGCTCATGTTTTATTACAAGTCTTGCCATGTCTGGTGTGTTTTCTTAAAGCCCCAGCTCCTGAAGTCAGCTGATTACATGAGAATCTCTGTTTTATTTTTTTTTTAAGTGAAGTTTCTAGCCTGCATAGTTGCAGAGACAAGCTTGAAAATATGGCCTGGCTCAAAACCCAGGGGGCCAATAAAAAAAAGAACACAGAAGGCATATATATTGCATGATGTTTAAACCAATCTTATAATTTTTACTTGTGGTTTTAGAAGACTAGGGGGTTAGCAATATACTGTTACAGTGCAGTGGTTCCTACAGAGAAGGACCATTGGAAACTCCTGACAATCAGGGCTATTCAGTTGCCACCATTTATGCAAGGCCAGCAACCTCACAGATCTCTAAAGAATTGTTACTCTCTAACAGAGAGAAACTTTGCCTTCTCAAGCATCTCTGCTTCACTGGGCTTACCCATTGTGCTCCCCCTGAGTAAGGCAACAGTACATGGCTATCACGTGCAATATAAACACTTCCACCTAAAATAACAGCTGGGTCTAATGCTGAACTCATACCTATATCTAGCATTGCAGGTATGGATAATATAGACTTCCATTGCCTCCCCTCCCTAGTATTGCACTATTCAACCCAAATAGCTAGTCCTAGAAAAATCAGTGTAATGGACCATCCGCACCACTTTTACGTCAGAAGGGGCAGATCTGTAGTTGGTGTAAAGCAGCATTGCTCCATTGATAATATTACAGGACTTCAATGGAGCACCACTGATCTACACTAGCTGAGGATCTGGCCCGGTTTTGTCTATGACTGTAAAGACTGTGGTTACTCGTATTCTATGACTCGAAGATGGGGAGGTTTTTTGATGATGAGAGAATCTTGGAATGTTCAAAGTGCCAAGGAACGTTAACACGGTGATGTAAAAAGCTTTAAACATTGGGGTACCAACCTCAGACTTAGAGAGTTTGCTGAAGTCTGGTGTGATGTAAAAGAGTATTCCGTCCTTGGCTCCCGGTAGAGTGACTCCACGGAAGAAAAGAATAATTAACATGAAGTAAGGGTAGGTGGCTGAGAAATATACAACCTGAGAGAGACAGAAAGGGAGATGTTAGTTTATATAATGAGACACTAACAGTCACAGCTATAGCAGTGATTTGATTCTCCTGACTTCAGTGGGTTTATTCCTGATTTGCATTGGTGTAAGTGAGAAGAGAATTGTGCTCTAGGTGTGTTAGTTCTTCCTACTAAGATGGATAATTAGGGAAGGAGATGGTCTCCATGAAGTTTAAATTGAGGGATAATGGCTCTTTTGTAAGAAACTGGTATGTTTCTTGAATATTCTGTGTTATGTTTCTCTCCAAGTAATATTTCTGAATATCGGCGGTTTCTTCTACTAACAATATGTGAGGATTTACTGATCACAGAAATATTAGGCCAAATCAGTGCCTGGACTAACTTCACAGAAAGCAGTGGAATTGCACAAGTGATTCAT
Organism: Emydura macquarii macquarii; assembly: GCF_026122565.2. NCBI lineage: Eukaryota > Metazoa > Chordata > Testudines > Chelidae > Emydura > Emydura macquarii. Next base: position 8,744,589 of record NW_027133667.1, read on the forward strand.
TTGGTCCAAAGAAGTCAGAGATGTAACCAATTTAAGTAATCTCTCCCTTATTTTCTAGTGATCTGCCTAGTCATTCTTTATTTAAATAATTAAAGTAATGTAAATTAGCTCGAAGGTGCCTTCCCCCACTTTTCTTGGAGACCAGTTCACAACCTAAGAAAGCTTACTGTGAAGCATCTTTTTCTGATATTCAGTCTAAATTACTTTTTCTTAATGTCATCCCATTCTTCCAAGTTATACCCTATATAATATATCCCAGCAGCACCATTTTACCAAACTAAGCGATTTCTCAGATGTTTCTTTTTTATGATGCTTGCCTGTAATGTTGTACACTAGGAAATAGCTACACGTTTCTGTTTCAATGGTTACCGTCAAAAGCTGAAGTGTGAGGTGAAAAGAGACCAGGGATTCTGGATGCTCAATTTCTGATCCCTTAAAAGGACCTGAGTTTCAGAGAGAGAGTGTTCAGGTAGGGCCCAGGCCACTTTACAGGCATGCCATTTCAGATTGGGAGGGGGCAACTTTAACTGTGATTCCAGGGGCTATTTAGGCATATGAAAACTCTAGGGTTTGGGGTTTTTTTTTCCAGATAATAATTTAGAAATTAACTGACAGGAGCGCTGTGTCCAGTTCCTACGTAAAGCAAGAAAAAAAATATACAAACACCAATTAAAGCCATATTGTAAATTTAGATGTAAATGTAGAACAATCAGGAGATAATACAGCAAGATATTCCCAATCCCAATCCTTGAGGTATCAGTTTTGGAGCCTTAACATGGATACCAGAAACACAAGTTTGTTCCTTTGTACGCTATCTTTAGTAGTGATAAATAAAAATAAATAAAATCGGCATACCCCTGCAAGTGTTGTTTTCTAAATGTAACTAAGAGGAGAATTTGACCTTGTAATGCAGCTGACAGGTCTGAAGCAACACTGTGCACCTACTTAGTGCAAAAGTAGATGTAGATGTTAATTGCAAACAGGAATGTCCAATTATGACAACTTGTTTGAGTGTGCTTTTTAAAAAAAAAATATGTAGGGACATTTAAATAGCTTTAAAGTTAATGTATCGCCCTCTGTAAATGGCACCCCTGTTTACAGTGTTTCAAGTTAGGCTTTCAGTCATTTTTGAAAAGCTTCGCTTAAGTCCTTCAAAAAGTCTGAAAGTTCGACATTCAGCCCTGAGATTCCATGGGTAAGAAATATTCTCTGTGCTTAGAATACTGCAAGAACAGTGGCAATTTTCACCTCGGTGAAAGGTAAATGTCAAGAATTTCATGGCACCCACTGCACTTCTTCCTTGAAACACGGTAAACCCTAATTACGGGCACTCAAACAAAATTGAATCTGGAGGACATTGCAGCATGAAAGAAGAGTACAGTAATAAAAGGCAAGACTGTATCGCCTGATTATTACAACATACCTTTCCAGTCCACTCGACTCCTTTCCAGATGGAGAAATAGACCAGAACCCACGCTAAAGCGAGAGTGCCTGCTAGAGGCCAGCGGATGTTACCTGGCTCTCCCAGGCCACCAGAGATCTGGTGCATGTTCCTCCTGCAGACAAAAGACATGGAGTTAGAAATAAGTCTGATCTACAGAGACCGAATGATTTGAGTTCCAGACACAGGCAGAAGGAACAAAGGGTTGGGGCAAGCCCAGACATGGGCAAAGGACACGAAGGTCTGAATGAATATGAGATATAGTTTGAGGGACTGAAGGAAGCAGGCTGGATGATGGGAGGTTTTGACCCTCCTCGCTCTGTCTGCATGTCTAACTGCACATGAACTGGACATTTAGCAGGAATGCCCCCTCTGGAGACAGTGACACCCATTCAGCATGGACTGATGAACAAACTTCACGCCTCCAACAGAGACTTCCAAAGCAACTCTCCAATGGATGAACAAGAAGGCCCCCATGAACTGATGAGATGGTCCCTGAAGTGGTGAAACCTGACTTAGGCTGGAGACGTACTCCCAGAACTCGGTCACAGCGCTGGTCAGGTTGGTGGTATCATTGAGGGAGTAGTTGGAAAAGCATCTCTCTGTGTTCCAGGCATTGCCACAGCTTTGCCAAGGCAGATCCTAATGGGAAGAGGGGGGAAGGGTAAAGTTAGGGAAGCATGGCTCAGCTCTGTTCTCGAAATGCTCTCTTGTGGGAATCACTTATCCCTGCTTCATGACCCTGTTATGATTTAGGACATACTTAGCTATTAAGCTGCTCCTGTCTCCATTTGAATGAAATAGTCACATTCTAACAATAAGCTATTCTGTGGGGTGTGGTGAGGGAATTTGAAGACTTCCTTTAGGGTCGTTGGCGTGGCGGCTGTGGAAACACAAGGCTGGGTGGGTGAGTGAATTCTGGGAACATGAGTCTGGATGCGGGTGGGGGAGTGGGGGAATGTAAGGATGTTCTGGGGGGCTGTGTAAACATCCGGCTGAGTGGGTGAAGAAACTAGGCACATGAGGCTAGCTGGGCAGGGTGACTGTTGGAACATGAGGCTGTCTGAGGTGTGGGGGAGAGAACATGGAAACACAGCGATAGGTAGGTGAAGTCATGAGGACTTGGCAAAAGGGGTTTGTAGAAGTGCAAGGAGGCACCAAGTAGGGGGTGGGACTGTGGGAACGTGAAGCCACATTGGTGTGGGGAATGTGGGTGACTGTACGGAATGTGAAAATGCATTTTTGGGTGGCAGAATGGATCTATAGAATATGAGGACTGCAGGGAATATCAGAACATGCTAAAGAGACTGTGCGGAACATATAGACACATGGGGGGCTGGGAGAGCTCAAGGATGTGATAGGGGAACTGTGGGGAATATGAGGGGTGGAGATCCCAAAGTCGTACTGTGGAGGTTGGGGATTTCAAGGATGGGACACTGGACTGTTGGGAAAGGATGTAATGGGTAGGGAAAGGAGGACTGGGCCAAGGAGGTGTAACATGAGGGTGTGCTGGGGTCCTGTGGCGGATCATGAGGAGAATACTAAGATGCACCTGAGAGAACTGTGAGGAATGTGAAGAGGTATTGTGATGTAGTGTGGGGCAGGCGAGTATGTCTTGGGGGAGCTTTGGGGAATAGGCGGATTCACCCGAGTGCGACTGTGGGGAATGCAAGGATGCACGAGTGTCTGTGTATTGGGAACATGAGGGTGCACCAGTGGGGAGTGTAGAAGGAATGCCAGGGTGTGCCTGGGGAACGGTGAGGTATATGAGGTCATGCTGGGGAAGGCCAGGATATGCTAGGTGGACTGCAGAGAATGTGAAGGTGTGATGGAGAGGGCTCTGTAGGCATCACAAAGATGTGATGGAAGGAGGACTACTGGACATATGAGCCTATGCCAAAATAAGATAAGGACCAGGTAAAATATTTATGCATAATCACTACAACGTAATAGTCTAGGCCACTAAACGTAAAATGGGCCTGATCCCGACAGCACCGTAGTCAACAGGATTAGTCTTTCCATGGGCCTCCTGGGCTTTAGATCAGGCCCTGTATAAGGAAAAGCAGAATTCTGAGCCCATATAAAGTATTCAGATTAAGTGTCACAGGGACCGAGTCTTTGTTCCAAATGGCTGAGACAGGCTTAAAGGATCCCAAAGAAATTTTGCACATAGCTCCTAGTGCAATATATGGGCAGGTATAAGGTCTGGAATGTGCGTGATGAGTCTGAACACTGACACAAAATGTCCTGTAAAATTATCTGACCTGTAAATTTATCTGACTTTTAGAAAATTATCGGTTTTGCTGTATTGAAAAGTGCTTTATTCACCTTTTGCTCTATATAACTCCTGGCTAAGGAACAGCATGTTCAGTGTAATTTAAAAAGAAGTATGTTTTTTGGAGATTGGCTAACTGACATGTATTAAAATGAAAAATGTGCTGTGGAAGAACCCAAACTCCGGGGTCCTTACTTACACGTCCGTTGCCCAGAGGATAGTCCAAATAAGCCAGACAGCAGTTTAGCAAGGTCAAGAGTTTATTCTTTACATAAAGAAGGTGGTCCCTATATGCTAGGGGTGACCTTAAACATACATTTCTAAAAGCTTTTATAGCCTTGCACAAACAAGTCTATTTACGTCACAGTTTCCATGGCAATACATACTAAAAACGACTTATCTAGGAATAGTTTGGCCTAGTACTTTTCAACTGTCCCTATCTAAGTTGCAAGGTCATCCTCCGCATTCCGTACCTGCCGGCACCCAGACCCCATAACTATCTTGTTACTGCTAAACAGTTTGAGGCTAAACATCTACTAGAAAGACACACTCCATGTCAGGTTTTTGCAGCCATTCCTACAGAGCAGTTCTCATAAGGAACAGACTCCATCTTCTTTTCCCTCCACAGTGCATACACGCACACCTTTTATCTTCTTTGTGGATGGAAATGGTGCTGAGTTAGTGAGTTTTGGTGCCCTGATATGTGGACACCCATCTTGAGGCACTTGAAAGGGGGCTGAATGTCAGAGGTCAGGAGCTCAGCAGCCAGACTTGCTAGTCACTTTCCAGAATATTGGCTCAAGTACGACATGTCATTTTCCTTGAAATAATGCCAGGCTCTGACGAGGGCAATACCAAAACCTTAATAAAATGGTATTACCTGCTTAAATAGTAAGTAATTAAAACTGCTTGTCACTAATTAATAGCTATTAATTAAAGCATGCACTTTCATGTTGCTATTCATTCTTAGATCTCAGAAGTTCATTGGTTGAGGAATATCGTATTTATAGTAATTGTAGCTCTTGGTTAGCCTCACCCATAATTAACGATTTGGATTTATTGAACAAAAAATAAACATATGGTTTGAGTTTGAAATATCATTTCTACCTCAATTTATATGATTAAAAAGCCAAATTATTTTGCACTTGAAAAGTCAGGACTAAGGCCGCAATTCAGCAAAGCATTTCAGTGGGTGCTCATGTCCATCCCTATTCAGCAAAGCACTTAAACACCCACTTAGGTGCCATTACAAATAGGGTGAGCAAAGTGAAAATGGGACACCTTGCGGGATGGGGGACTCGACCCCCCCATCCACCGTGCAGGGCTGGCCCAAGCCCGGCCCCCTCTCCCGTGCAGGACAGACCTGAGCCACTTGCCCTGTTGCCCGGGACTGGGACTGACAGCCCGCGCCCCGCCACCCAGCATTGCCGCTCCCCCCCCCAACTGTTCCTCTGCACCCCACACAAGGGGGTGCGCACCCCTCACACGGGGGTGCGCACCCCTTTTTTTTTTTTTTTTTTTTTTTGCAAAACTGGGCATGTATCCCATGTGCACTTGCCAGCTCATGATCAACTGGCCAGAGCAAACGGGACAAACGCCCAGTTTTGACAAAAAAAGTCGGGACATCGGGGACAGGGCTTAAAAAGGGGACTGTCCCGGCCAAAATGGGACGTGTGGTCACCCTGATTACGAATAATGAATGTTGAGCATGTACTTACTGACCTGGTGCACTGGGGGACATCTACATGGCATGGAGTCTCAGAGCCTGGCTCAACTGACTTTAGCAGGGCTAAAAATTGCGGTGTAGACATTTGGACTCAGGCTGGAAGCTGGGTTCAGAGACCACACAAGGCAGAAGGGTCGCGGAGCCCGGGCTCCTGCCCAAGCCCAAACATCTACACTGCAATTTTATAGGTCCACAGCCATAGCCAAAGTCAGCTGACCAAGGGCAGCCACCTGGCTGTGCCGCGGGTCTTTTATTGCAGGTAGATGCACCCTTAATGGGCCATATTCCTTCCTGCTTTTAATCTATTCACTTCAGTGAAGCTATCCCAGGGAGGAATATTGCCATGTAGGACTATGATTAAGGAAGTTCTGATGTGGCGGGGGATTGGGTGATATTTACTTATTTATGTTCCACTTTCTCTTACTCTAGAGATGGGCCTGAGTTGCAAAATCCAGAGGGGGATCTGGATTCAGATTTAACACCCCCTCGACCCAAATTTTGGGGATGCTGCAGGCTGAGATTTTGATTCAGACCCATCTCCACTTAATTTAAATAAACTGATAATGTAGCTATGATAACTGTGAACTCCTTGAATCAAATCACTGATACTCTGCATTGAGGCATTTAACTATCAGCTTTATTGGTCATGTCTGCCCTGCCTGGAGGTATAGGCGGCACTGACTAAACTCCCAAAGTCCTGTCCTAGGATATTGTGGGCTCAGGGTGAAAGCTGGAGTGCATTCTTTGGGTGGAAACTCTTCTTTTGTTGTTGCAAAGACCTGGTCAGGAAAAATGTAGGGGATCTACCTAGCCCACAACAACTGACACTTGTACAAATCCCTAGTGAGGGGTTAAGAGAGAACAACAACAATCACTGTGGGTGTTTGGAAGGCATTGGAGACTACGGACCTCTGGTTTGGGAGTGCTAAACAATAAGAACATCTTGACTAATGGCTTCACGGATGCCTGAAAATATAATCAAATAAAAACTTAAACTGGACTGAACTATGGTATGTACAGCATTTCAGCAGGTGTGTCTAAACTAAACGGAATCCCACAGGAACAATGGAACTAGTTATCTTTCTGTCTATGGATTGCTAAGGGCTCTCTTCTCAGCCATTAGATTGATAAGAATGGTTCTTCTTCGAGTGATTGCTCATGTCCATTCCATTATAGGTGAGTGCATGTCACCGTGCACGGTTCCTGGAACTTTTTTCCCCTTAGCAGATCCCGTAGGGCCAGCTCTGGTGCCCCCTGGAGCCCTGCGCACATGCTGCGGTATATAAGGCACAGCCGGCCCTACTCCCCCTCAGTCCCTTCTTTCCAGCCGTGACAGTTGCTGGAACTAGCCTTGCTCTTTGCAAGTACCATTCCCCATTGTTTGGGCTCTTTGTTATTCGAAGTACTTTGGTTAGTTTTAAGTAGTTGTTAAGTGTTGTTAAGTGTAGTTAGATAAGAAGTCCCCGCGGGACTTAGAGTAGCCAGGCCATGCTCTGGTCACCTGGATTTAAGCCGTGTGCCCCCTGTGGGAAGGCTTTCCTGCTCAGCGACCCCCAAGATCGGTGCCTTAAGTGCTTGGGGGAAGAGCACAGGAAAGACAAGTGTAAGATCTGCAGGGCTTTTAAACCGCGGACTCAGAAGGACCGAGAGATCCGGTTAAAAGCCCTGCTCATGGAGGCAGCGCTCTGCCCAGCGTCTGAGCTGTCCTGCTCAACCTCGGTACCGAGCGTCTCCTTGGTGCAGAGCGCACTGCCAGCACCAGACTCGACTTGGCACCAAGCAACATCCGCGGTGCCGAAAAAGAAGAGACAGTGCGCGGAGCGCGGATACTCCCCTGCACCGTCGGTATGGGCAGGATTGAGTGCGGAGATGCACTGGCCACGGCCCGTCGAGTCTTCTCTGGTGCCCGCATCTCCAAGCAGCAAGCCTCCCCCAAATCCTGGAAGTGGGAAAGTGCCCCTGCCAACGCCGTCAACACCAGAGGCTTTTCAGGCGGCAAGAGTCTTGTTGGCCTTGCCCATGCCACCTCCACCCCGCTCTACCCCCCCGCCGAGGGAGAAGGGGCCGGTGTCCTGGGGCAAGCTCGCGTTGGGTCCCCTCAAAGGGCAGTGGAGATCCCCGGCACAGGGAGGAAGATCTCCCGACAGATGGGCACCAGGGGTAGAGTGAGGACACTCCCCAGCAGTCACTCCAGGTCAGTGTCGTCGAGCCGTCCTGCTTCGACTCGGGATGTGGAGTCTCCCTCTCGGCGCCGATGTCGGTCCCTGGCACCGGAGGCAGCGCAGGCCAAGAGGCAGCACCGGTAGAGGTCCGCTAGGCAGCGCTCAGGCAGCTCCTGCTCTGCATCCCCAGCACCGATGAGTTCGCCTGCACCAAGGCGGCGCGGAACCTGGTCACCGTCGGAGGACTTGGCACCGAGGGGTTCACCCGCACCGAGGCGGCGCAGAACCCAGTCGGCACACGAACACCCTGCATTGAGCAGTCCCCGACGCGGAACCTGGTCGCCGGAGTCAGGCTCGGCACTGTGGAGTTCGGAGCAGTGCCGATCTCGATCACCAAAGGGTAAGCGACACTGCAAGTCATCGGTGCTGAGACGACACTCCGGTACCTCGAGATCCTCGGAGCATACCTCTACTCACAGGCACCGTTCGCGGCAATGGAGGTGGTCCTCGTTGTCCTCCAGGTTGGAGGCATTGAAAGGATGGTCCCCGGCACCGGACGGCACCCGGGACCAAGGCCGTGCACGACACCGCAGGTCTAGTGGCTCCGTGTCCCACAGGGGGGACAGTCGTTAGGACAGCCTACGCCCCCCACAAGGCACCACAGCCGGCGGCGCAGTCAGCCCCAGCTTGGCCCCAGGGTCAATGGCCACAGCAATAGCTGCAGCAATAGCCTTATTGGGCCCCATGGGGCATCCAGATGGGACAGGGGCCACAATCCATCCTGTCAGCTGGGATTCAGTCCTTGCCTCCGGCTCAGGAGAAGGCCCATAGACATCACTCCTCGGACGAGGAGTTGGACCCCATGGAGGGGCCCTCTATGGGTGCATCCCTTCGTCAGGTGAGGGAACACCCACAGGATGCACCTCGGCAGTCCTCTTCCTCCTCACTGGATGAGGCAGTCTCCAGGGACCATATGGCGCCACTGGAGAATTTCAGGGTGCACCAGAAACTGCTCAAGAGGGTGGCCTCTAACTTGGGGCTGGAGGTGAAGGACTTAGAGGAGGCCGATGACACCCTCTTCAATGTGCTGGCGGTGGCTGCCCCAGCAAGGGTGGCCTTACCAGTCCATGATAGGGTCCTCAGAATTGTAAAGGCCCTGTGGCAAACCCCTTCCTTGGTCGCCCCTACATCAAAGGTGGCCAAGAAAAAGTATTATGTCCCAGCTGAAGGGTTCGAGTATTTGTTCTCTCACCCAGCCCTGGGAACCCTGGTGGTAGACGCAGCCAACCAGCGGGACAGGCAAGGTCAGCCAGGTTCCACTCCCAAGAACAAAGACAGCAAAAAGCTGGATTTGTTTGGGAGAAAAATGTATTCAATGGCAGCCCTGCAGTTCAGGATTGCCAACCATCAGGCTCTCCTAGGGAGATACAATTTTAACTTGTGGGACTCCCTCAGGTGGTTTGCTGAGACCCTGCCCCAGGATCAGGCCACAGACCTTACCACCATCCTGGATGAAGGAATCATGGCGGCTAGGGCAGCGCTCCAGATATCCAGTGACACTGCTGACTTGGCGGGTAGGGCCATAGCTTCCGCCATTGCTATGAAAAGGTGCTCATGGCTCCAATCCTCGGGGCTGTTCCAGGACGTGCAGCAATCAATTCAGGACCTTCCCTTCGATGGGTCGGCCCTATTCTCCGATCAGACCAATGCAAAGGTGAATGGTCTGAAGGACTCCAGGGACACGCTTCGCTCCCTGGGCCTATACACGCCCCAGGCTTCCAAGCAGTAGTTCTGGCCCCAGGTGCAGCAGCAGCAAAGGCCTCCATCTAGGGCCAGTGTTTCTTAACCTAGGGTTTTAGAGGGGTAGCAAGTGCAGAGCTGGTATTGGGGGTGGCAAGAAAGGCAATTGCCTGGAGCCACAGGGGCGCCATGAAACTAAGTTACATGCCTCAGCCCCGTGGGGGTGGGACTCAGGCTTCAGGGGTACAGTAGTTTGGAAAGGTTAAGAACCACTGATCTAGGCCCTTTCAACCCTATAGAAATAGGGACAGGAATAGGGGGTTCAGAAGTAGAAATCAACCCCCCAGCTCATCCTCAGCCCCCCAACAGGGGCCTCCCAGGGGGCCGGACAAGAGTTAAATAGTTTGCACCTACCCCACCCAACAATCCTCTCTCTACGTCCCTCTTCAGGGATTCCTCTCACTTCAGGTGTCTATCCTCCCCAGCCACAGGTGTTTCTCTGTTTCACGGTGGCTGGCTCCCACTACAAGTTCACAGCCCTGCCCTTTGGCCTACCCGCTGGAGGCGGACTCCCCGAGCAATGATGAAAGGTGTTCCGTTTGAGGAACTGGTCCAGTTGGCCACCCTAATTTCTGATGCTTCCGATGTAGGATGGGGAGCCCGCACCAGCGCCAACCCAGCCAATCAGGGGCTCTGGTCGGGGGAGGAGAGGCTCTTGCACAGCAACAGGAAGGAGATGAGAGCCATTCGCCTAGCGTATAAGGTGTCCCTCCTATTCCCGACAGCCAGAGTGGTGCAGGTGCTGACAGACAACACCGCAGCCATGGTTTACATAGACAGGCAGGAGGGAGAGCACCCTTTGGCCCTCTGAAAGGACTCCTGGGAGTGAGGAACGATGAGGCAGATAGCCTCAGCAAGTCATTCCTACCCCGCCACAACTGGCCGTTGTACCCGGAGGTGGTGGCAATGATCTTCCAGAAGGGGGGCGTTCCCCAACGGGACCTATTCGCGTTGGCCTGGAATGCAAGATGTCCAAGGTTCTGTTCGCTCCGGGGTCGCGTGACTAGGTTGATTTCCGACACATTCCTCATGAACTGTTGCACCCAGACCTGGACCCCCTGCACTCCATGGCCTGGAGATCCTGTTGCTGGCGGAGGGAGAGAGAGCCTGCTCAGTGCAGGCCCAACAACTCCTGCTTGGCAGCAGGAAACCTTCTACACAGGTCGTGTATTGGGCTAAGTGGAAACGGTTTACCTCTTAGGCGGAGTCTGGGGCAGTCTGCCCAGCCTATCGCCTTAACAGGCGACCCTGGAGTACCTGCTCCAGCTAAAGCTCCAGGGTCTAGCGCTGGCCTCGCTGAAGGGTCACCTGATGGCCATTTTGGCCTTCCATCAGCAGCTAGAGGGGAGACCACTGTTCTCCCACCCAATGTCGGTCAGGTTCCTCAAGGGGGTGGAGAGGCTTTATCCACAGGTCTGTGAACCGGGTCCTCCCTGGGATCTGAACCAGGTCCTCTCGAGACGCACGGGGTCCCCCTTTGAACCCATGGCTTCATCCCCCTGCTCATGCCTTCAGGGAAGGCAGCCTTCCTGGTGGCCATTACCTCAGCTAGGAGGGTCTCCGAGATTAGAGCCTTGCCTTGGAGCCCCCTTATACAGTATTCTATAAGGATAAGGTGCAGTTGAGGCCACACCCAGCCTTCCTGCCCAAGGTGGTTTCCCAGTTTCATTGTAACCAAGATAATTTTCTCCTCGTGTTTTTCCCAAACCGCACAGTTCGGAGTAGGAGAGGAGATGGCATCTCCTCACGGATTACATCATGCATCAAGTTCTGCGACCAGCAGGCAAGGGTGTCCCTTCCAGGAACCATCACAGCGCACTCAACCAGAACTCAAGCGCCATCGCCCAGCAGGCGACAGAGGACGTGGGATTCGGCAGAGCTGTGCTCAGGGAAGCTCACTACCCACCTCCAAGGTATTGCTTGTTAGTCACCTATAGTGGAATGCACATGAGCAATCACTTGAAGAAGAAAACAAGGTTACTTACCAGTAACTGATGTTCTTTGAGATGTGTTGCTCATGTCCATTCCACATCCCACCCCCGTTCCTGCTGCCAGAGTTGGCAGAAAGAAGGGACTGACGGGGCGTAGGGCCAGCAGTGCTTCATATACCGCGGCATGCACACGGGACTCCAGGGGGCACCAGAGCCGACCCTATGGGATCTGCTAAAGGGAAAAAAGTTCCGGGAACCGTGCATGGTGGCGTGCACTCACCTATAATGGAATGGATATGAGCAACACATCTCGAAGAACATCAGTTACTGGTAAGTAACCTTGTTTTCACTTGTAAAGCAATGTACTTCAGACTGAGGGCTCAGTTCTGATCTCATATACATTGGCACAACACCCCGATTGAGGAAAGCATCCCATTGAAGTCAACTGGACTTAAGCACATGTTCTAAGTTGTATGCTTAAATGCTGTCCTATGTAGGGGAGAGGGGTAAGCACATGCGTAAGCACGTTTCCACTGGAATCAATGGAGTGAGAGCATTGTAAATGGGCTCTAATTAAGTTCCCAACCAAGCCCATGGTAATGAGACAATCCTAGAAGAAGCCATTTTTGGAACACAGCTATTACAGTGACTGGAGCTCTGTGAACATGATAAACCGAAAGGAGAATTTAAAAGGACACGGGGCAGAGGGACAGATTTCCAAGATTTGTAAAGAGAACGTAGCCCCTAAATGAAAAATACTAGCACACAGTAATGCAAAACAGTTGATGTCATAGGAAGTCTCAGCGAAGGATCTAACAGCAACATTAAGTGAGCCCCTTTGCACAATCTATAGGTTATGTGTTGTAGATTTTCTGGCATGAACGGTAAGTAATACGTTAAAACATAAGTAATATGTTCACAAGAGAAACAGGAACAGCAAAAAGTACACAGAGCCAATGAAGGTTTATAGAAATGTCTGACACTCACCGCGGTGAAAGAGTTGAAGAGATAGTACAGGGCCCAGGCAATGATGACAATGTAATAGATATTCAGCCAGAATGAGAGAACCACAGCAGCCAAGCCCACGCCTAGGAGAGAAGAAACGGAGCAAGCTCAACACAAGCCAGCCACAGTCTATGGAGCTGTACTGAGCTGATGGATACAAGCCTCCTGTGATGAAGTGGGGACAGCAAGCTGGGAAGAGTCTGCACAGAGGAGATGCGAAGGTGTGCACACCTACGAAAAGTGAATCGTCTCAGAGATATTGAGACGTGACAGTGCACCATGCCCTCAAGTTCACTGATCAGCTAGTGAAGGCTTGTTCGGATGTCATGCCTCTCCCCCATGTTTCGTAGATTGAATGCTGTTGTCTTTCAATATCCTACTGGCAGAATTGCATGTGTGGCGCTCTAGAAAAACCAAAGAGCAGGAACCAGCTCTGTCTCCACCTGCTCCTGTAGTTGAATGAGCCTCTCTTAATAAAAAACACTTCTTATTTTTCTAATTCACCGCTAGCCTCTAACATGCTGTTACTGCAAACACAACAACAACAGTTTTACACCCAACTGGTAGAGAGCCAACCTTCTAGCGTACTTAGAACAGGGTTCCGCTGGTGCAGAGCAGCGCAGTCCTCACCACCAACTTACTGCAGCCTGTATTAAGTTCAGTACTGATGTGCCAAGTCGCTCAGTTCAGTCTTTGGCCTCCATCAAGGCAGTGTTATCTACCTGAGTGTGTTGTCACCATGAAAGGTCATTCCAACAGAGATCAGGGATGTTATTGATGCCTAGACACCATAGTGAAGGGGACCCTACAAATACCAGAGATCAGATATAACAGTCTCCAGGGACTCACCACCCATTCTCCAAAGGCTTGTGTCCCAGTCACCGAGGAGTTGCTTCCCATTTCAATAAATGGTTTTAGCTCTAAAGCTAGATACATGGCATCAGCATCATGGATTTACAGTACAGTACCTTTGAACATGGGCGCTAATTTCCAGACCCCCAATCCGCCAACAGAGGTATACTGGCCAAGAGCTGTCTCCAGCAGGAACAGAGGAATCCCAGCAAACACTAGCGTCAGAAAATAGGGAATCAAGAAGGCCCCTGAAAGAACAAAGAGCTGTTAGCAGCGCGTTCCGTAAGGTCTCATCACCGCAAGACTGTTTGGGACACTGGCCACCTTTTCTCCCCAAGAAATGTAAAGTTCAGCTCGCAGTTACTGCACAAGTCCCAGGGCTCCCACTGCAGGCCCAATGATCTGTTCCAGCCCCAGTTCTCAAGCTAAGATGCCACCCCCAGCTTTGGTCCCTCTGTTTGATGGTGACAAGGGTGCTCAGTGCTGGCTGTTAAATTACTATATGGACTGTATCTTTCTCTGTCACGTCTTCTTCCTCACATCCTCATCACCCTCTGCCCCAGTAATCATGCGCCTAGCTGACTTATCAATCTAGATATTTATACCACACTCTTCAGTGTGATATCTGAACCCAAGTCAAGAAACCAGGAACAGGAGCTGGTAGTTCATGGGTGGTTTGTTTGCTCTTCCCCCTCCTTGCTCCCCCTACCAGTCCAGCAGCAGGCAGGAGGGCTTGGCATTTGGGAAAGTGAAGACCAAAAGGTGGTTCTTGCAGGTGGACCCACAGGCAGTGAGAGCTAAGGCCATTTGGGATTTCCTGCAGAAGGCTGTTATGAAGCCATAGGATGGCTGCTGAGAAAGCTCAGACTCCGGCTTTGGCAGGTCTAATGCACGCCGAAGAGAGGTCCCTTGCTGCTGAGGAAGGGTGCTGTCACAGAGGGTCCTGATTGTGGAGGGACAGGTGGTCGCTCAGCTACCTCAGACCCAGCCCCCTTTGCTCTGAAGATTTGCACCCTGACTTTGAACGGGCACATTGTTTAATGGGGAGGGAGGGACATGACTGAAGCACTGCAGTGATACACTCCCACGTTCCAGGGTCACTTAGCAGAGGCTTGCTGCATTCTGGACTAGCTGGGTTTTTTGTCCGCTGTCCCCTCCCCGGCAGAATGTGCATGTTCATTCTCAGGTATAAGGTTCTGCAATAATCAAGCCTGGACATCATGAAATCAGGGATCATCGTGGCTGGGTCCATATCTGACAGTGTCGGGCTCCATCAAACCACTAGGATGGCCCTGCAGAAACGCATCACATCAGTCAGGCCTGCTGACGCAGTGGATAAACAGCTGAGGCCCAGTGGGAGCTGAAGAGACAGCTGAGCCCCACGGGGGGAAGTTGGCTTCAAGCCCCTTTGTGTGGGTCTATGGCAGTGACTCAGGCACATAAGTTGGCAGCAGGTGGCAGGGGGGCAGGGTCAGTGTGCCCTGGGCAAGCAGCTTGATGGCTGTGAGCTGGAACTCCCAGCTGGCAATAAGCACCGGCTTTCACATTCAGCAACATCTTGGTATAAAAAACCCCCCTCCAACACTGTCATAGAAACGTGCCAATCAGCACTGCTTAGTATTCTAGTGTGCAGTGGGCTCCCGCAAGCCAGAAATCAGATTCAAACCCTCAAATCATTTTGGGAAAGGTCAGATACAATCTCCGAGGCTATTATTATTTATTCATCTTGTGGTAGATTCTAGACATGCACCAATCGTGATCGGGGCCCTATCAGGCGAGGTGCTCTACACACCGATAACGAAAAGTGGTCCGTGCCCTACAGAGCTTACATCCCTCGCTCTGTGATGGGCTGACCTAGGCCAGCAGATACAAACATCCCTCGGATCAGAGGGAAATTCAAATTCGGGCCCACTTCTTGATCTGAGCCCTGCAGCTCAGGCCTGTCTCTAGTTCCATAGCCACTCTGGTGGGGTAGCTGAGGAAGACCTCTATAATCAGGCGCTTATGGTATAGGCAGGCCATTTGCCCCGTTTTCAGCCAGACCTTCCGGTGTTTGTCTGATTTGTCCCCTGTCCAGTGCTGATATAAAACCAGTGTCACACACAGAGGACACCATTTTGCAGAGCACGCTTCTCCGCCCCCCGGTGTGTGAGGTCACACAGGCTGGGGCAGGGTTAGACAGGCAGGGGTGGAGACAACCAAGGGCATGTCCTGTATTTGGGGGGTGCCTCAGTGGCCACCTGATTATAACATTCTGGGAGGAAAAACCCTGGGCTGAAATGATGTGGAGAAATGTTGGTAAAATTCAGCGTGCTCATTTTTAGTTAAGAGCGCAAAAACAGGGATGGTTGTACAGCTCTGGCATTTGGGCGGGGGGGGAGACTCAGGAGATCTGGGTTCTGTTCCAATGGGATCTTGGCTAAGTCAGTCTCTTGGGGATGACAGTAATCTTTCCCTACTCCCTCGCTTTGTTTGCCTGGTCTATTTAGGTGTAGCTCTTTGGAACAGGCACCGGGCGTGTATCACACCTACCACAATGCAGCCCCCGTCTTGTTTGAAGCCTCCGCGTATGAATGTGATACAAACAAATACCACTAATAATTAATCATTAGAATGTCGAGTGATTAAGTTGCCAGAATACAGAAGCACCGTATGTTTTTGCTTGTAGCCTCAATCAAGATCGAATGCCAGTCATAAGCAGTTAAAGAAACATTCACCATCAGGTGTGCATGGTCAAAATGTCTCATTAGATCATTTTTTAAGGACCTACTGAACTCCATTCAGTGTTAAGCGTATGTCTATGCTACGAGCACTACAGCAGCACAGCTGTGGCTCGGCACTACAGTGCGGTAGTGTAGACACTTGCTCCCACTACAGAAGGGGTTCTTCTATTGCTGCAGTAAAGCCACCTCCTCCAGAAGCAGTAGCTAGGTCAATGGAACCTCTGTCAACCTAGCTGTGCCTACAGTGGGGGTGAGGTCGACAGAACTACCTTCCCCGGGGCTATTGAGTGAAGTAGCTGGGTCAACCTAAGCTTTAGGTGTCGACCAGGCCTAATGTAGATCCTGTAAAATCCCCTGGACGTCAGAGAGATTGCCTGAGGTTATAAATCAGCACAGAAGCTAGCATGTTATTCATGAAGGGGGAAATTCCACTCCGTGCAGAGGGCCAGCCAAAGCCAATGGACCACTGACAGGTAAGTCCCACTCTAAGCATTGCGTGGGGCATAGGCCCTGCGCTGGGTCACTGCACATGGTATGAATTTCACCCTCATGATAGCCCTGATGATAATTCAGATTCAATCAACTGGGGATGGATCCGATATGACAACAGTAAGTGAGACAACAATATTGTCAGTCAGTTCAATCTGCCTGTGCGTAATGGAAGCTGCCCACACAACTTTGCTTTCAACAATACACGTGCAGATATATAATTGGAGTTCCACCCACTGTCTGCTCAGCGACGTCTCAGTCTAGGCGGGGGAGACGTCGCCTACCTGGTTCTGAGTCAGCTGCTGTCTGATCTTCCCTCTCTACTTTAAATTGGCTCTGAGCAGTGCTTTATGTGTCACTTCGCCTGCTTATTTTCAGACGTCAGCAGCCTCCACTGCTGCTCACTGTTGCAGGCTGCAGGAACAGTTATGCCTGTTGGCAACCAGATGGATGGCGAAGAGAGGAGTGACTGATGTAGACTGCAATGAATGGTCCTGCAGGGACCGGCAGCATGGGACCTTAAAAGTACGACAGGCACAGTGCACTATTTTACATTTCCTTTCTTATGGCAAAGAGCAGATTTGTGAGATTCATCCAACATTTTCTGAACATCCTGCTGGATCGCTCTGTGTCCCTGCCCCTGCTGTGTTACAGATCACGGTAGTGCTGTATTTGTACTACGGACAATAGGACTTTGCGTTTTCATCGTAGGGGCTCAGCAGGTTTGCTAGGAATTATGTTAGCCTCATAACACCCCTGATCATTATCTCCAATATACGAAGAAATAGTTACACTGAGGAGCTGTGACTTGTCTGAGCTCATGCACCCATGGTGTGGTAGAATCAGCAATAAAAACCACCTCTCCTGTCTCTCTGTACTATGCCTGCACTATAAAACCATTATTCCTTATGTATTGACGTAAGAAAACAGGAACTGTCATATCAGCAGGTATAGACACCCGGGCCACCTCGCCTGGTCCCCTGTCTCCACCAGTAGTCAGCTCCTGATACTTCAGAGGAAGCTGTAAAACCCACATAGTGCATCTAACTGTGTATGGTTAGATATTACGAAGAACTTTCTAACTATAAGGATAGTTGAGCACTGGAATAAGCTTCCAGGGGAGGTTGTGGAATCCCCGTCTTTGGAGGTTTTTAAGAACAGGTTAGACAAACACTTGTCAGGGATGGTTCTGCCTCAGTGCAAGGGGTTGCACTAGATGACCTCTCGAAGTCCCTTCCAGCCTGACATTTCTATGATTCTATAATCTGCTGCGGTGGAATTTCATGGCCAGAGTATTGTCTAGTGGTTAGTCTAGGGGATGGCGTCAGGACACCTGTGATCAGTTGGACACGTCTCTTTTCCCAAAGAGCAAATAGATCAGACAAAGAAAGGTGATATCAGCCATGGGACAATAATCTAGTAAGGAAGGGATGGGAGAGATTGTTCACAAGGAGGACAAGCAGTTCAGAGAGGAAGGGAGTTTTTAGGAGGAATGTAAAGGAGAGAGAAAAGAAGCTTGCTGGCCTGGGGGGAAGGTTTTTCAAGCAGAGGGGGCAGCATGACTGGGAGAACAAGATGGACTGGGAGAAGTGACAAGATGGGGGAAGGAAGCAGGAGGAAATGTGAGCCTAGTCACAGCTGGGGCTGAGATTATTTGTACTGTTGGAGGTGAGGCTAAGGAGTTTGAACTGAACACGGCAAGGGATGGGACGCCAGTGAGACAATTCGAGGAGGTGAGTTGCACAGATGAAGCAGTGAGAGAGGAAGGTGACTTGAGCAGCAAAGCTTTGAAAAATGGTGGAGAAGTGAGAGATGGGGAGGGAGGAGAGGACTACAGAAATTGAGGCCATCTAGGTACTTCTATGACCACCATCACTGGAATATTTTAGTGTCTCACAATCACTGATGGATTTTATCCCTGTGAGCTAGGGGAGTACAAATATCCCCAGTTTACAGAGAGGGAACTGAGGCACAGAGTCGATTATGTGACTTGCCAAAGTCACAGAAGTTTGTGGCTGAGCAGGGAATTGAATCCAGGTCCCTTGATTCCTAGACCAGTGCTCTGCTTCCATTAGACCATCTCTCCCACAGACTTCAATCGATAACCAAGGGGAAGACAAGGGATTTAGCTAGAGGGCAGTGAGGAAAAGCTGGATTTTGGTAGAATTAAGGTGTAAAAAGTGAAAGAACACTGGATACATGGAGAGAAGAGTTCTATTTTTAGCAGTGCCACAGAATTCCTGAGTGACCTTTATCAAGTCACTTAACCTCACTGTACCTCAGTTTCTTCATCTGTAAAATGGGGATAGTAAATACTAACTTCTCTCACAGCTGTGTTCTGAGGCTTAACTCATTCAAGCCCATATGATTCATCCATGAGTGAAAGGCACTACTGTATGGATATGCAAAGCATTATTATGATTTCTTCCTGACTTCACCTGGCAATCGTCTTATGCTGACTCAGTCTATCTGATGTGATAAACCATGAGTACACTGAAGACAGGAGGGGTGGGGAAAGAATCAGCTAGACTGCAAACTAATTTCAAAGCACTAGCTGCACCCTGGGTGGAGGCTGGTATAAAGGAAAAGCATGCATTTAGCATTCTACACTCACCTCCTCCGTTCTTGCCACAGAGATAGGGGAACCGCCAGACATTGCCCAGCCCAATGGCGTAGCCTACGCAGGACAGCAGGAAGTCAAATTTGCCCTTCCAAGAACCTCTGTCTGGGAGCTCCTTCGTCTTCTTGGCGCTCCCATCTCCTCGAACGATTGGCTCCAATTCCTCAACGGTTGCTTGCTTCACCTCAGAGGGTGAATTCAGCTCCACAGACGTGTTGTCAATCTTTCCCATCGCTGCTCACATTTACCGCATGGGTTGGAAGGGCAGAAATGATGCTTTCAGCCCCAACTGCTCTTGGATTGAATGGGACTGGTGAGCTGGACAAAGCCCCTGCTGATACCTCTGAGGAGAAAGTAGAGGGAGAAGTTGTTCTTAGCCCAGAACAGTGGGATGGGGATATAGGTCTATGTGCCATGTCCTCCTCCTGAACTCTCCTGGACTGACTCGCTGAGTAGCCTTCGGCAAGTCATATAAACTTCTCTGCCCCCGTTCCCCACGCATAAAGTAGAGATGATGCTGCCCTACCGCACAGATATGCTGTGAGGAGTAGTGTGTGTGAAGGACTCTGACGATGCAAAGTGCAAAGTACAGGCTCAGCATTACCGTTATTAATAGGAAAAGGCATGATGACAGCATATCCTGTATCCCCCTCATCTCGCAGGCCTCTGTCCCTCCCCACTACCACCACTGTCAATGTTTACAGAACTAGAAAAGCCCTAGGATGAGAGTCCATGCAGAAATTCAAAATGAATCCAGTTAATGACTTACCCGGGGTGACACAGTCATAATGGGTCCTAGGGCAAAAACCTACCAAAGGACTCTGAGCTTACACGTCTACAAATGGAGCAGTAATGCTGGGTACGTGTGTGCCTGATGATGTCACACCTTCATCCCTCGGGTTACAATGTGACAGACAGCACAGCATATTCTGAGACTGATTCACATGGATATGTCGTTGGCGCCGCCAAAAAATGTTCCGGTTGTATCAGGGTAAGCCCAGGCAACGGAGTGTATTCCTGCACCCCAGAGATGAGTGTAGCACAAAACATAACTGCTCACACTGGAAGGTGTTATTGCACCTGGGAGAGGAGGGTGGGTGCATCACACTCACCTTGGAATGTATTATTGCACCTAAGGTGAGTTTACGAATAATTGCGCATCCTGGTGTAGATCATTGCACCTGAGGTGTGGGCATGCCGTAACATCACCATGCCACCTGACACATGTGCATGACCCCACCATGTGTATTATTATACTTGAGGTATCTGTCTAGCACAGCGTAACGTCTCGCTTTTCAATGCTTCATTTCACCCAAGTCATGTGCGACAGCGTAACAGTGCCTCATGAGTATGCAGGAAGTTGGAGCAAGTAAGATGAACATATCACAAACAATTCCCTGCTGTGACTTGTACTATATCAATACATGCATTTAGCTTAACCCATAGCTTAGACCCTGATCCAACAAAGCACTTAAACACATGCTTAACATTAAGTGCATGAGTAATCCCATTGACTTCATTACCCATGTGCTTTGCTGGATTGAGACCACAGAGCCGGATGCTTCTCCCATTAAAGTCAATGGCATTGAAATTCACCCTGTGCTGAGGGCCAGCATGGGGCCGAGGCACCACTTAAGTCCCTCTGAAGCCCTCAATAGAAGGCAGAAGAGCCTGATCCAAAACTCTTTGAAGAGTCCCATTGACCTGAGGCCCTAAGTAGGACATAAGCCATGCTTTGGCCTTTTGTTGGCACCCTGCACCAGGGTGAATTTCACCCTGCGCTAAGGGGAGCTTGTATTATGCACAGTGGTGCCATCCTTCCAATTCTCCAGAGAGATTTGTTGAAGCAACAAAATTTGCAAATAAAAAAAAACAAAAATAGAGCAAGTATGAGAATACAAAATAACGCAGTGAAGAGTTGGCAGTGTCCAATGGGTAAGGCTGGCCTGGGGCAAGTCATTTACCCTCTCAGTCTCGGTTTGGAGAGATAATAATGCCCATTTGCCTCACTGTGAGTATTCATTAGGGAACAACTGCAAAGTGCTTTGAACATAATGCAACTAACAATACATGCTAAGAGGTATTATTGGGTCCTAGCAACTACAGTGAATGGCATCCTATTAAATACAATAGATAGATTTTCTTCTGCCATAGAAGCTGACAACCAAGGTAGAAAAATTATAGTGATGATGAAAGGAAATGGGATGGACAAGAAAATAGCTATAATTCTTATACTATAAATGAGGATCCACAGAAGCTTCTGTTTCCCACCCACCCTACATAGAAAAGCGACTTTAACCAATCACATTCCTTCATGCCACAAGGCTGATTTTGAACAATGTAACGCCATTCTCCAACAAATTGTTAACTATCACTTCAGAACTAGTGCTTAGCTGATACCGGGAGACACAAGAACCTTCCAGGGAAAAGAGACACTTTTCAATAGCCCATGACACAAATCCCAGAATAGACCCTTTTTTGACATTTGAAATGAAAGCTTTAATGATCAGATCATCACTTTGTCCTGTTCAGTCTCACAACCTAATCCGAACCAAATCCTGGTATTTAAATTACTTTTGTTGTTGTTGTTGAGCAAAAAGATTGTAGAAAATGTGTCAGGAAATAAAAGGAAATAAATGACTGTTTATAAAATAACACAGACAAGGTATCACCAAAAACCTTATGGGTAGACTCAATGCTGGGCTGTCAGTATAATTAGCTTTGCCTGGAGACAACAAAGTAGAGCAACCAAGGATCAGCCAAAGCCATTTTAACGTTTTTTCTCAGAAGCTGTTGGTAGGCTGATGTCTAAAAAAAATAACACCTTTTGCTCTTTTCCTGCGTTTCTACAGTCATACATCTTAAGAAATGATGATGATTTATATGACAATATTTCACACTTTCTATATCTAGGATTGAGATGGAGAGAAATTGGAGGTTTCTGTCTTGCAATGAGGAAATTGATTTATCTCCACCTGGAGGTGGTTAATCTTTTGAACCCTGCCAAAAACTGAATGAAAGGAAACTCAACCCAGCCAAGAGGCCAAGGAGTGGAAGAATCAGTGAAGCATCACAGCCATCCCTGGACTACTACTATAACAGCTAACATCGTAGCTCCCCCTCTCATACCCCACTGTTTTCACAGATCACTAGCGTTCTGGGATGATTGTCCAACAGAAACTGAAGGTGGAAGAAAATGGGCATCACTGGTGGAAAAATGCAGTCTACTGAGAAAGGCAGCATGGGCTGAAATGCTAGTAGCCTGCTGGAGACACCCCAATCTCCATCTCCTCTACTTCAAAAGTGAACAAGCAGAGTCACCCGGCTTTCTCAGTGGCTAGCCAAAATCAGCACCTGGAAGAAACGCTGCTGGTTAGAACCGAACCTAGGCAGGGCTTGGTGATGCTACTAAAAAAAGACGAGCACTCTGAATGACTTCAGCACTCCATAAAATCTATTACTTTTAACTCATCGGCCCTCTGATGCTTGTGCTGATTTGCAGCCTTGGGGATTTTTCAGACTCCTCAAGACCCAAATAGTCTTGGTAGCAAAAACCACCCACTGCCATATGTGACTAGCCAGAAGATTGTACCCCTTCCTAGCAGACACAACCCTGGCCATGGTGACCCATACATTAGTTGCTTCCCACTTTGATTACTGCAGTTCCGACTTAGGAATGGAACCATACACTGTGCAAAAGGTTTGACTCAGTGGTTCTCAACCTGTGGCCCATGAGCCACTAACAGCCCAATCAGCACACAACTGCAGCCCATGTGACAGCCTCAGGGCCACACAGGTAGCATGGGATGCAGGTCGCATACCACATTGTGGGCTGCATACATGGCCCACAATGGTAAATCAGAAGAGAGTCATTGGTCTGACTGGTACAAAATGCAACAACTCTTCTGCCTCAGGAACACAGGTCTCCATAAACACCAGTTCCTGGGCTCCAGCCTCTACCACTGGTTTCCCATTGAGAGCAGAGTACTTTTCAGCATCTCCGTCATGTCACATGAATTGTTCTGTAAAGTGCCTAGCACACTTTGGGGCACTGTAAATCCCAGCGCTACAAGCAGCAGTTAAGGAGTTAAGCAGGACTCTGCAGAGCCTTGAAAGGCCAGGAAGCTTAGATACCATGCAGTGGTGGGTGTCTCCTTGCGGCCTGCTTTGCACACATTGTAAACTCAAGCTAAGATTTTTCAAAAGCACTTGTCACACGTTAGGGTCCTAAATCCATGGCATCTAAATAAGTGACCTGAGTCACTGACCTTTTGTGTTTTCACGTCCCTCAGTGTGAAATATTACCTGACTCCTCAAATTTCATGGAAAAATTAAATTTCAGGGGTAGAAATTGCCTGAAACAAAACAGCAAATGTACCTGCAGAAATGTATGTGAAAGATATTTTCTCTCTCACACACACCCCCTTCCCCCTTTGGCAGAGCGCTAATAACCATACAAACAAGTATCACAGGTAGAGTCACAGTTAATTTAATTACACAGCTCAGGCTGTTGTTCATTCAATTAGTCTTCTCCTTCCATCCACACCATTTTAATGACAGCCAAGCAGCCGTGGGCTGTTACTTCTTGTTTAGGACTCTGACCAGCTGATCAGGCCACAACAGATGCTGTGCTGATTTTCTGTTCTCTGCAGAAGAAGCATATGTTTAAGTCTCTTGCAGCTGTGAAACCGTTCATGTTACTGGCACACGAGTAGTTAGGCTGCAAAAAGGGCTGCTCAAAAATTTCCCATCCAAGCTTTCTTCCAAAGGAAAACTGGGTTTTCAACAAAACACATTTTTCCACAGAAACTTGCCTCAGAAATGTTTGATTTTTTTTTTTTGGGGGGAAACCAAAAACCGGATTTTTTTTTTTTTTTCATTTCCAGCAGTTTTCAGGCAAAAATTAGTGCATTTCAACAGTTGATTATTTTGATGAAAAGGCAAACATTTTCTCTGATTTTTTTTGACAAAAACGGGAGGGAGAGGAATTTTTTTCATCACAATTTACTGCCAGAATTGCCCCTCCCCCAGCCAGCTCAAATTGCAACACTGCCAGTGGGAAGAAGCGAGATGAAGGTCCTGAACCCCTTCCTTTGTCCTGCCCTGGTTAGCGTCAAAGGGAGGGTCTGCCTGAAGTGGACAGGAGGGGAGCAGTGGAAATATTCCTCATTCCTTTCAGTGAAGGAACCTGTAGGGTTTCCCTGCTTCAGCTCCAATTTGGCCAGGCCTCGTCCATGTTTTACAAACTCTGCCGCAGTAGGGGTCACCTTAGCCAACGCCCTCAGGTCTGCTGGCTTCCACTGCCTGAGGTTTGGGAGTTTTTCTCATGCAGGCCTCCCGCAAATGGGTGGTTCTGGGCACAGCAGACAAGAAGCTGATGGTTGACTGCTCCACACCCACTACTCCCCTTGGCTGTCTCTGGGAAAGTCTCTGCCCTGGGTGCTGGTAGCTCACCGGAAGAGGTATGGAGGGATCACACTGCTAGCTGACAAAGACAGACTGTCCTCGGGTGTTCCCTAGGTGCACTTGTTGGAGCAACACCTCCACCACCCATAGAAAGGATGCCAGTTGCTCCTCATTCCATGTTGGTTGGTGCATGGGAAGGAATTGAGGCCCTAGCCTGATTCCCAGCTTACCTCTCCCCTAGGGCCTTAAAGCTGGTTATCACTCACAGCTGGTGCAAGCCGGAAGCAGGTGTTGTGCTCCTCAATGGGATCCTGGGTGACCCTTTCACAGGGGTGCAAAGACAGAGAAGTTCCTTGCATTCTTCAGCCACCGTGTGCCCACACAGAAGCTGGGCAGAATCTGGTCCTCTGAGGGAAGGGATTCCTTCCTGACCCTACAGCCCCAAACGTGACATCTGACTGCCCTTTACCTCAGCATACAGGGCTTCAAAGGTTATTAACATTTAGCCCCCTTTGAGCTCTGACTCCAATGGCAGTTCTTTGACGCCTTTCGCACCGTGGACTGCTTCAGGCCACGAGTCTCTTGTAAGACACACTGCACTGAGTGACTGGCACTATATGGATAACTAAAGGTCTGGCTGGTTACCCCAGACAGATCAGATACTTTGAGAAGTGTTCAATGCTGTGAAAAAGGCTGAGATCGGCTCCCTCCCAAACCTGATTCTGCACTTTCCCTGAAGCGACTTCAGTGCTTGGTTACATGAAAAATTAATGTTAGCACAGTATTAAGGAGACAAGATGTAAATAAACTTGCTTTAATATGACAGGTGCAGCTGCTTTGTTTCTCTCCATCTCAACTTCCCCTCCCTCCCATTTTGCATCTGAGCAGTTTATTCTCTCTCTCTCTGGGTCAGGGTCCTGACATGGCTTATTGCCCCATCTCCTTCTGTTGCCTGCAGCCCCCAGATACTCTAATCTCTCTAGGTCACTTTTGCTATTTAGCCCCACCTTTGTGTTTCTTTGCTGACTCTCCAATGTTAGTGTCATCCTCACATTTAATACTGGTCAAATTTATTCCAAAGAAAACACCTAGCAACGAAAGAGAGGCAGGGTGCAGAGAAATGGCCATAGTTTAAGTTTAGTTAAGCAAACAAATCACCAAGAAATTCTAAGAGAAGCCTGGACTGGGATACACCCCAGCTAAGCTGGATGTGTCCTTGCTGTAGGACTGACTGATGCTTCATCATTCTAACGGAAGCAGAACCCGGGTACACGGACAACCCAATAAAAGACCAGCAGGACAGACACAGCTGACTCAGGCTTGTGGGATTTGGGCTGTGGGGCTAAAAATTGCAGTGTAGATGTTTGGGGTCGGGCCGCAGCCTGGGCTCTGGACAATCATGGGGAGCATCTCAGAGCCCAGGCTCCAACCCAAGTTAGAACTACACTGCTATTTTTAGCCCTGTAGCCTGCACCCCATGAGCCTAAGTCAGTGACATGGGCTCTGAGACTCAATACTGCAGGGTTTTTTATTGCAGTGTAACTGCGCCCTATCTGGAGTGCTGCTGGGTCTGCCAGGGGCCCAGAGAAGACAATCTGAGAACCACTGAGCTATCATGTTTGACTCCAGGATTTCTGAATTCCACAGGATGATGTAATCCTTAATCTTCTGTTCTAAATTCACTGCCCAGTAACTTCATGAAGTGAGTCCCTAATTCTCATATTATGTAAAAAGGAGGAACGGGGTCACTTCTCATTAGACCCTTCATATTTTTGTACATCTGTTAAATCCCCGCTAACTCTTTTCCTTTCAGGGGAAAGCAAGGTCAAATCCTGCTCCTCGCTATGCCAGAAGAAAGGTGGGTGTGTCTGACATTGGGAAAAAGAGACATTGGAAATGGATCCAGTGTGGGCCAGAACCTGCTCTACCTTATACCATCAGAAGGACCTCTGCCAAAGTCAATGAAGATACTCAGGGTTGACACTGCTATACCTGATATAAAGCAGAATCAAATACTAAAACAGACACTGGTGATCTTGTCCCGAATCCTCCCTCTGGAAGTTGCTGGTCTCAGATGCTTCGGAGGAAAATGAACCCCCACATCTGTAATCAGAACTTTAATTTATAATAGTCTACCCAGGGGAGGGAGACATTCATTTCTCGCCCCAGCTGATTGTTTTCTGGTATTTTTTAGACAAACGGCAGCCTCTGTTCCTATTCCTGGAAGTTTCTAACCTTTTCATAAATCTTTCTTAAATAGCATCCTCAAGGTGTGAGTTCCAAAGGTTAACAATGCGCATTGGTCCAAATCCTTCGCCTTGCTGAGATCTTTTAGTGCAAAAGGACCTTAAACCTGACCTAAAGGGGCAGATGATGATTGCTCTAGTGAGGGGAATCCTCAGTTGATGTAAATCTATCGTGGGCAGCTCTAGGCCCGTCTGGCCCCCTCCCTTCAGTGTTGGGGGCAAGGCCAGACCACACTACATTCCAACTAGGCATGCCAGGCACTAGGCAGCCATCAGAAGCTAGCATATGTTGGAGCTGCCCTTGCACTGTTCTAACTTATGCTGGGGTTGTTTCAGCCCATAGCTGGTTCCAGGATTGGAAGAGGCACAAAGGTGGCCTACAGGTATCTTTGCCTCCCTCCTTCTCCGCAGAGCCATTGCGTTAAAGAGTATAATTTCATTCGTTTTACCTTTGCTTTTTTAAATTTAATCCAATGCTCTCAGATTCTTATACAATGCAATTGGATTAAGTTTTTAAAAAGCAAATGTAAAACAAATGAAATTATACTCTTTTTTTAATGCCCAGATATCTTCTAAATGCAATATTTTATACAATCTGTCATACTCCTCACTTTGCTAGACTAAATTAGCCCTGTCATTTTTATTCTCTCCTTGTAGAGAGGCTGCCCTCTCCCCCAGATCACATCTCTCTCTCATACATTCTGTCCAGCAATAATAGTCATTGCTTTTCTCTGGGCTTTTTCTGTTCCTGCTTAGTCCTTTATAACAGATAACAGTTCATCCTGCTCCCAATGAACTTAATGCCAAGATTCCCAGTGACCTCACAGGAACATAATTAGGACAGAGGCATTTAAAAAGGAACACAGGGCAGTATTTCAGTAGAGCTTCTGCACTAGAATGCTGCATTGCCATGATATTTGCCTGTATTCTTTTCTACTCATGCACCCTGTTCAATCACTGCTGCTGGATTCCGAGCAGACACCTTCATTGATCCATGATGATGACTCCTAAGACTTTTCCTTTGGAGAATCTTTAGGTTCAGAATCCAACAGCATGCAGGAGATGTGTAGGCTACCATTCCTGAGGGCATTGCCTTGCCTTTCTCTAGGGGAACGCACTAGCGTTGGTAAATGTGCTCTCAAGTACATTATGACGCAAGTAGCAGGGTTCAGGGATGTCACTGGCAAAGCATGATCATTCTCCAGCAAGGTGCGCTCATCACATACTTGCAAAGTCCCAGTGGCAACAGTAGTAGCTGGTAGGCACAACTGCACTAGGGTTATAAAAGACCCTTCAGGTAATGTTACGGTTGGTAATAAACATCTCTCACTTTAAAACAACATTACTAGAATGCCGACTTTTTTTTTTTTTTAAATGGGCACATGAATACATTCAGCAGTAAGATTTTTAAAATATAAATGTTTGACCGTCGGTGATTAGAAGCTTGTCGTTCAAAAGACCTAGACATTACAAGGCCCGGAAATAGCTAAGATACCAACATCAACCTTCACTCTGCCCCCTAGACCTTACTTAGTCTTCCCGTGCTAGTGGGAGAATGCAAGAGGTGCCAGTTGAATGAAACACAGGCATTCCCTGGTGTATATCGGAATTACAGTAGTATAGTCTTGTCTAGTCATAATCTGCCCCCTTGAGTCCAGCCTATGTAAAGTAAGGTGGGGGTGTCTTAAGTCTATCCTACAATGGTTTATAGGGGAGTGTCTGCCTCTAGCTTTAGTGGCCTGTATGCTTAGGGCTGAAATGGGAAAAAATTGGTCTGTACCTTGTATCTGGAGAGTGGAAGTGCCTGTTAAATGCTGAGAGGGTGAATGGGGTGCAGAGGGTATCCAGACCATAGTGAAGTTGTGGCTGAGGTCAATGCATGGATCACATCCACATGGTAATGTTATCTATAGAGGGGAAGGGCCCAGTGAAGATCTGCAGGAGGCTCTACTCTTCAGAAGGTCTCCAGATAGCCTCAGGTTCCCCCACCCACCAAAACAAACACACCAACAAAACCCCCATCTCTCCAGAGATTATACAGGAGACATTTCAGGCAGAAAGATTTTTTCTGGCAGAAGTCAAAAAGGGTAGGGGGCAAATCAAAATTGGGATTGTAGTGGAAAATTACAACCTTAACTACAGAGTCACTGCTGTGGTTTTATAATGGAACAGTGAAGGATCAAAGACTTCATGGGGAAGATGACAACCAGAAAAAAGACAGGGTGGAAAAGGGACAGGTTTAAGTCTCAAGGAAATGAATTCTTCTTGCCTTACATGACACAAGAATAAAAGTAATGACTGATACGGATATCCCAAGGGGTTCCATAAAGCTTGACACGCAGGGATCACTTTGCCCACTGCAGGGGTGGGGCCACTGTTTAGCAGCACACAGCAACACTGCACCAGTGTTCCCTTGACTATCTCAGGAAAACCATTCATTAGCATATATCAGAAAGGGCAACATTTCCCACTATCTGAGATTTGCCTGTCAGTGTCTAGATATTAAATGGATTATTATTTCTATTCCTGTAGCACCGAGAGGCTTCCGCTGAGAAAGGGACTTTGTCGTGCTAGGCACCGGGCAAACAGTGAGAAACAGCACCTGCTCCAAAGAGTTTACAATTTAACCAGACACAATATGAAAAAGGTGGGGAAACGGAAGGATTATCATCCCCATTTCACAGCTGGGGAAGAGAAACACAGAGAGACGTGCTCCAGGTCACACAAACAGTCTGATAAAGATAAAGATCTCGGACCCCAAAACCTGTGTAGATGCATCTGCCTTGGAAGAGGTCTGCTCTGCCTTTTTCAGAAACCAAATACTGCAACATGGGCATGCTGCCGGACCTGATAGCGTAACTCCCGAATTTCACCCGAGGGTGAAGCGGGGATGTGTTCTGGCCCCAGCAATTTTCTGGCTCCCTGCTCCTCTAATGAACAGGCCCTGGCTCTGTGAGAAGATGAGAGGTGAGAGCTGCGCAGGTCGGCCCTCTGTAATATGAAATCAATCAGTGGCTCCTTGGAGTCATTAAGCCGCTCAAGAAAAAAAAATATTTGCAGCTCGATTACAAGGCTGATGTTTGCCCCTGGCTCTGTGACGCATCAACTCTCAAAGTGTGCCCGACCTTGGGGGGTGGTAGGGAGGGGCAGGTATTTAACACAGGTAAGACAGCTTCACCACACCCTGACGCAAATCCGAGCAAAGACCCCAGTGAAATGCAAAGCCTTTCATCTCCAGAGGGCAACCACAAGGTCTTTAGAGCAACTATTAGTCAAAGGCAGGGGCCAGAGAAAGGCAGCAGAGAAATCTAGGGGGGAAGGAGCTGTCCTCGGTCACAACCCACTCTGTATTGGTGGGGAGAAAAGGAGGAGCAAGAAACTAAAGGACTTTAGCTGCAAGCGAGACGTCTCCAGGGGGAAGTGGCTCTCTCTGAGACTGGCTGTGGGGTGGCACGAGGGTGGATTTGTACATTTGGCAGAGACAACCCCGCAAAGTACACATCTTGCAAACCCAGTGGCTGAGCTAGAGAGACCGTCAGAGCCATGGAAAGTTCTCTGCCCTCACAGAGAGGTCCTGAGAGTCAGGGGAAGACGACAGTGCAGCATCTCACTGGGAGTCCAAAGGAGGACAGCCACCTTTAAGTAACGCTTGTTTCTGCTCACTCTCACCTCTACCCCTTTTCCTCTCACTGGCTCTGTCTAACAATGACCACGTTCCTGAGGGGAACAGCAGTACCTCAGTTACGGAGCACAGGAGGGCAGGGAACGGGGACTCCGGGTGCCCCCCAGACATCGATACTCCAGCAGCTGACGCTTTGGCAAGAAGTGACTGCCCCTGCCCTGAGCCCCCCGTTGACAAGACAATCCCAAAGATGGGATCGGAGTGTGTCACGGGCTTTCTCCAAGGGCAGAACGTCACAAAGGCCCAAAGAGAAATGCTACAGCTGAGAAACAGTTGAGGAAAGGATGGTGCCCTGATCCCTGAGTAAGGACCTTAGATTTCTCACCAAATCTTTCCTCCTGCTTTCTGCCCAGCTCCCTCCTCCCCCAGCTTCCTGCTGTATTATCCCACTTCTGCCCAAGTGTCCAGGTATACTTTTCACTACAGCAGGGATTTTCTCTCACTGCCTTCAGCTCCCATTTGGAGAGGACAATTGGGGGGCAAAGTCTTCTTTCTACCGCTGGGAACCAGGTCTTCTGTTTGGGGGGATATCAGTTTGGGGGAGTATTTTCCTTCCACTGAGACCAGCCAGCTGGCTCCTTCCTTTCCCAAGAGGCCACTCACAGACAGAATGGCAAACGACTGAGGAGACGTCGATTGAACACTGTTGGAGACCAGAGTCCCTCCATCACTTCCTTCCCGGTCCTGAGGATGCAGAGCACTCTCAGCTCCCATCAAGTTCAACAAGAGTTAAGGGTGCTCAGCACCTGACAGCCCTGGGCCCTCACGTGACCCCAGGCCAGATTGTTTACTGCTCTTTAGCTCATCGGGGAAGGCAGCTATTCCCTCTTCTCTGCTAAAATGCCCTCTTTGCTGCTGGATGCCAGATGTTTGCATCCCTGCTGTAGGCATCACACACCAGGGATCTCGCACTCACATGCCAGAAGAGAAACCTACCTCACAGAGCTTCTTACCCAAGGTCCTTACGGATGGCTGCGGCCCTCGGAGCAGCTCAAGGGGACACCTGGCCAGAGAAGTACATACTGAAAAGCCCCAGTGCCGACAGAAGAGCTTTGAGCCCCGCCTGCCCCACACGCCTTCCTCCCTGTGACTCGCCCCGCGCAGCTTCTCATTACCAATATTGACAAGTGGCTAATGAGCTTTGAGCTCACGTCCGATCAAATCAAGGCTCCACATGTCGGGGGGCTCGGGCTCCGCTGGAAAAGCACGTGTTCTTACGGCAGCAGCCTGGAGAGAAAAGGACTCAAGGGCACGGACAACGTGGGAGAGGGGTGGGGAGGGCGAGTGAGCCCGTGCCCAGGGCTCAACGTTATAACAAGCCAGGAGCCGGCAGGTCCTTGAAAAGAAGGGGGTGGGTGAACAGGACGCAAAGGGTTCCACAAAGACACTGGGGCAGGGGCAGTTCTGGCGGGCTGGCTGTACAAGAGGTGTGTGGGGGGGGAAAGGGGTCAATAATGAAGGCACTGTAGATAGTGCTAGTCCTAGGCACTTGCATGCCTGGCGGTTGGAGAGGTGACCTCCGGATGCCAGGGGCCCTCAGAGGATGTGGCGCTCAAGGTGGGTGTAGTTCTCTCAGTCTTGTGGAGGATATGACGCCCAGCACTGAGTGCACAGAAAGGCAGTTCCTTGCTCAGTAACCTTCCCCTGCTCTGGATTGCCACTCCTGTTTTGTGACAGCCATGTAAGCCCCGTGTAGACACATCTCAGGCTTCAAGACATAACCTGATCACTGCGGGGGTTGGGAAGGAGTGTGCGCCTATGTACAACATGACAGATAGCCAACTGTATTGCTGGCTGCGGTTTGGTTTTGTATTGGGGGAAGAGAAGAAGAGAATTGCTTTTCACACAAGTGTTACGTATTGGCGACTGCCAGGGGCAGGATTGCTGGATGTGAAGGACCACTTGTCCAATCTGATAGTGCAAATCCAGTGCTTCTCCCAGTGGCCATAGCCAGAAGGCCTTGTTTTGCCTTTTTCAGGACCCGAGACAATTGGTTTCTACTGGAAAGGCTGAGATGTCTCTGAAAGGAATTGTAAGGCAACTGACCGCAGTGTAAGTGCCTCCTATTAAGGATGGTATTTTTAGAGACACAGAAGCACTCAAGGGAGTTAACATATGGATTCTGCTCAAAAAGTGCCTGTAAAAATAACTCCTTCTTACTTAGCAGATCTGCTCCTTGTATGAATGCAGAGCTGTATGGGCTCAAATTAGTGATAAAAATACACGTAACAGCTCTTGTCCCGCAGTCGACACAGCCAAGAAAGAGTTATCTGAATTCAATTCTTTCTGGTGCATCATCAACAGAATGGTTTGCTTAGTACCAATCAGCTACACCTATGTAAACCGACTGGAGGCAAAGGGGCTGCAGGGGTGTTTGCTGAGGGCATACAGGGCCTTGGAGACACTTTATAACTGCTGATGGTACATGAGAAGGCAAGAACGTGTCTTCACACTAAGATGGCAGGTTGAGTTCGCATGGCTGACAGCAAGGGGGGGGACATACATTTTCCCAGGTGAGCGCAGCACCTCTGATCTGGAGTCACTGAGACACAAACATGGAGCCCAGGATGCCACTGTGTTCTTTTCAGAGCAGAACTGCACTCGAACACCCACCGCGACACAGCTGAGAGGAGAATGTCAGAGGCAATGTGAAACCCCCTTGGCTCCTCCTCCTTTAAAGTCATTGGCCAGGAAAGCTGTGCTGGCCCCTTTCCCCTGAACGATGTTTAATGATAATTTTTGCCCAAAAGGGCCCATCCATATGAATAAGTGTTTTATTAAATCATGTCACAGACGCAATGGGTAACAGGGAAGGGCCGAAGAGACAACAGGACATTCTTGGCCGCTGAGCAAAGGAGACAGATGCCAGTGCCAGAGCTGATATAAGGGGCTGGCCAGGCTGAAGATAGGGACCCCACTGCCTGCCTGTGCGGAGAATGGGAAAAGGGAAGAGCCCACAGATGTGCTGGGAAGGCCCTGCCTCTGCTAGCCAAATGCCAAACCTTCATGTGCAGCATTTGCTGTTCAGTCTGAGGCACTGGGCTGGCCCCCAAGGACATCCTGAGGGAAAGGCACTTGATCCGAGCGGAGGTCGGCACTGGGAGGGTGGACTCAGAGCTGTGCAGCCTGTCAGAGACTCACCGGCCCCACGACTGCACACCTTGTGCTCCTCCCGCTCTCTCACCACACACTCACAAATCAGGAGTTCTCTGGGGCTTCCCGCAGGGATCGGGCAGGTGAGTGTCATGCCTCGGCTCTCCAGGCTGGCCACCCTAAGGACGCCGCCTGGTTCTCTCCCCAGATGCTGATCATCTCCTTTCCCTGTCTGGGAGCAATATTGTGCCTCCTTTCCCAGCTCCTCTCCTACCACCAGAGTCACACGTAAGGCGAGAGGTGGAGCAGGTAGGGGAGCAAGCTGCTTCTGCTGACAGGCTTCTGCTAGTGGTCCCATCCCAGGGTCATTCAGGGGATTTGACTCCATCTCCCAACCAATAGAGCTGCAGAGAAAGCAGAGCATGCAGCAGCTGCTCCTGCTGAAGGGATGAGAAAGGAGCTTGAGAGGAACACCTGTCTTATGATAAAAATCAACCATTTGGGTAACAGGAAGAAACACACCGTGGATGTCCAGGCCACTGGATTCCAGGGCAACAAGGATTCTCCGCAACATGGTACCAAACTGGGTAAACTCTCCATCTTCCAAGCCAAAGGAAAGTGGGATCAAGAAGAGAAGAGGGCACGGGAGGAATGCTCTGTGCCTGGTTACGACTAGGACAGGGCCAATAATGCAGAATGCATTTGGGAACGTGCCTCAGAGTGAGACGTGAGAATTCACTTTGATAGATGGCATTTGGAACCCCTTGATTGGTTGCTCCCCGTAGACACTCATGACAGTGAATTTTCACTCACTGGAGCACTTGCCAAAAGTGTTGCAAACACTCACACAAACATGGATTTGCAACAGACTTGCTCAGCCAGCCACCTGCGAAGCTCTCTGTGCTTTGGAGAGCCATCCAACCAGGGAGCAATGACATACCGCATAACCTGGGTGACCAATCGCAGTGCAGCTAACAAGTTATGAATAATCGACATTTGATGCAGTAATAACAGTAAAATAGTTTGTGAGCAACTTAGTGGTTTGACACTTATTTGCATAAACAATTAGTTAAATAGTTTTAAAAGGCTAAAGAAAAGCATACAAATTTAAGCCTCGTTAGGGATAACTTGTGAACAATAGAAAGGGTCATGTGCATTGGATGAATTGGTTGCTGCTACTGTTGGCATGGCCAGTTCTAGGGCTGGTCTACACTGAAGACTTACATTGACATAGAAACACTTCTCAGGGGTGTGAAAAATCCACCCCCTGAGACCTTGTCTACACTAGAAAATTAGGTCAGCATAACTACTTTATTCAAGGGGTGTGAAAAATCCACACCCATGAGTGACATAGTTAAGCCGACCTAAGTCTCCAAGTAGACAGCGCTAGGTCAACTGAAAAATTCTTCCGTCAACCTAGCTACGGTCTTTCGAGGAGGCGCATTACCTATGCCAATGGAAGAATCCCTCCCGTTGGCATGGGCAGTGTCTACACTGAAGCACTACAGCGGTGCAGCTGCGCTGGTGTAGCGTTTTAAGTGCAGACGTACCCCTAGACAAGACATCCACAAACTTCAGAGGCTCTGGTACTAAGCAACACACACCTGGCAGCACATGTCCGAGATCAAAGATTTCCTGAGATTTTCAGTAGAGCAGAAGGTCTCAGACTGGGAGGCGGGTCTCCCCTGGGGGTGAGGCGCAGAGTGTATTCTGAGGGGGGCATAAGAAGCTTTAGGGGGAAAAAAAAAAACTTACTGTGCACATTTCACCACCGTGGTGAATAACTGGCCAAGCTGATCCCTTCAGACAGATTAGGTCCCTCAGTGGGTGCTGTGCACTGGACTCGAGATGGCGCTGTGCATTTGGACGGATTTCTGGTGAGCTTGCATAGCATTATACAAAGTCGTTGCCATCTGTACTTTAATCCCTTTGCTATGACACGGTGTGCACATTTAATTGCAAGCATCGATCACTAGGGCAGTTTTGCTTTTGCTCTTATTACAATGGATCGTGGGCTCTGTTTCAATCAATGCCTTGCTGCTTTTCATATTTACTGAGAGTTGCATGTTGGTTTTTCTTTCCTGGTATATGGAATTGTATGGCAGGGGAGGGGGTGTAAACTACTCCAGACACAAAGAAGGGGGGTGCGATCAAATAACTTTGAGAAGCCCTGCTTTATAGCCTTGCACAAATACAAAATTTGTATCTGCATCCGATCCCCGATCTGCAAACACTGTCCGCTGATACAAAGCGGATATCTGCAGATTGGTAGGGCTCTCGTTTTCAGCTCAACCCAGAGCCAACCTGGCTACATTTTTGTACCATGATTAGACCAGCTGGCCTTGATTATCAGCTCATCCCAAGCTCTGCTCAGCACAAGAACTGAGGTGGAGGCCCTGGGCGGGTTTATGCCACCTTTGTATTTCTCCTGTTCTAGGAGCCTGCCCAGCCATAAACATGAATTAGAGACGTCTCAGAGTATGCCTACACTACAAGCATTACAGCCGCACAGATGCTGTGGCATACACACTTGCTACAGCAATGGAAGGAGTATTTCCATAGCTTTAGTTCAATGGTTCCCAACCATTTCAAAGTGGCCCACGGCTCCCCTCCTGCTGGCTGTATAGGGAGCCACTGTGTAAGGATCCAGGCGGAGCGTGTTGCCATGGGGCTATAAGACCGGTGCAGGCTCCCTGCTGCAGCCAAGGGGATGGGACCCAGTGCGCCTCTCCCCCTGGCTGTAGCAGGGAGCACGGCAAAGCGCTTCGCCTGGTCCATAGGTGCTGGCGTCCCTGCTGAGCCAGAGGGAGGGGAGCACTGATCTCCCGTCCCCCTGGCTGCAGACGGGAGCCACTGCCTAGGGACCCAGGTGGAGCACACGGGGCTACAGGATGCATGTGGTTTCCCTGCTTCAGCCAGAGGGACGGGAGATCAGTGAGGAGGCAGCCTCCTCCCTGAACTCCTTCCATCTGGCTACAAGGGGGAGAAGGAGGGGTTCCGGCAGAGACTGGTGGCCCTTCGGGGTTGTAAATATGATATCTGTGGCCCTCCAGCCAAAAAAGTTGGGAACCACTGCTGTAGTTAGTCCACCCCCTCGAGAGGCAGTAGCTAGGTCAAGGGAAGAATTCTTCCTTTGACCTAGTGGCTCAGATCACCTTAAGTACATCTCTCAGGGGGGTGAGTTTTCCATACAGCTAGGGCAATGTAAGTTTTAGATGTTAACCAGGCCTCAGATACTTATGCCCCCTTG
The DNA here is from genome assembly GCF_026122565.2 of Emydura macquarii macquarii. NCBI lineage: Eukaryota > Metazoa > Chordata > Testudines > Chelidae > Emydura > Emydura macquarii. Next base: position 8,781,290 of record NW_027133667.1, read on the forward strand.
CATCTGCTCTCCTGTGCTGTGCAGTCCTTGGCAGTCGACAAGGATCTGGGCCTTAGTTCTATTAACACTTACAGCTTATTTTGTCCATAGATCTTAAAGCACTTCACAAAGGCGGGCAAGTATCATTAACAGCATTTTATAGATGAGAACATTTAGGCACAAAGGCAGTCTTTCCCAAAGTCACACAGTAAACTACTGTCAGGCTCTTAATCGCCACTGGACCCTGATACCGTCTTCTCTTTTCAGAGCCTATCAGAGACTGGGTTCCTTCCTATCTCTACCACAGGACAGCTCCTATAATCTTCAACCACGTACTTGGCCTCAGGGATAATACAGCGCATGGTCGAGTTGTGCCTTGCAGTCACTCACAAATTCCCCGTCACACTCCAAGGCCCCACACAGAGCTTCCAAACAAAGCCTGTCAATGAAAATCAGCAGCCAGCAATTTTATCTTCAGTCACCCACTACTCTTAGTACACAATTTATGCTACTTGCCCGTGCAGCTCCTCTGAGCCCTGGGGAACAATTCCCTTGGGAACTTATCTGTGCCAAAGAGTGGGAGTTCTTAATCACCTTCACACCACTGCCAGCAGCACAAACAGAGCAGAGCAAAGTGAGAGAGGTGGAAAGAAAAGACAGGCCAATAACAAAAGAGAGACAGAGAAAAAGAACAGGCGGGCGAGAAGAGTTTCCAACCTGGATCAAGGTTAAATGTGACCTGCAAAAGAAAAAAGAGATCGGGCTGATGCCCTTTGATTGCTCCTTTGTGATGTATAAAGAGAGTCTGCAAGGTTTTTGCTCAATTAAAGTTCTTTCCCTGCTAGTTTTTTATATCAGAAATTCAAGACTTGCCTACGCTATTTATCCTGAAGGACTCTAGGGATGACTGGAGAACCAGTAAGTTAATTACATCACAGACACTGTGCAAGTGAAACTTCATCAGCCAGAAGAAAGTCAAACTGTTTAAAACTCTGTGGTGGTGGTGGGGATGTTTGTTTTTTTAACACCAATTTGACTCATGTGCCTGAGAAGCACTTGGGAGAAGAGACATCTTTGCTAAAGATTCAATAGCTTTCCCCTTCAGGTAAACACTGAGAACATACGCAATCCACAGCCAAGACTCCTCCAGCAGAACTGAAGAAAATTAGACTTGATATTTCTGATATTTCTAGATGGGGGGAGGGAAGAGAAGAAAAAAAAAACTTTAAAAAAAAATCACTGACCTTTTCTATGTATCAAAAAGGGAGAGATTGACCCCTTTCCCGTTCTTTGCACAACCCTGTATTTCTTTTCTTTGAATGAACCCCCCGCCCCTTTCTCCCTTCCCCACATCTTTTGGCATGATACTTCTGGATATAATGTGAGTTCTTCTACCCTTACTCTTTCCTGTTGACAATATGGATGGGAAACTCGGAAAGGAGAAAAACAGACACTAGTATGTGATACGTGATGTAAAAGTAACAACTTGCAGCCTATGGATTCTATTAACTGTTGAGGGAGGAGGAAAACATTGACATCAGCAGGACTGAGACTGTTGCCTTTTGCTAATGGTCGCATAACCTGGCAGAGTTGCCTATGAAGATGACACTAAAGCAAGGGTGTCCCAACCTGTTAATAGGATGTAGTTAGTGACTGAGATGCTACTTGCCCAGTTCACCATAGGGCATCGTCAGATGCTTTGGTTTCATGCTGATCACGGAAGGACCCATGCTGCATTTCAAAAGCTGCGAAGCCAAATAACTGTCACCAGCAAAGTGTGAGATTTTATTATTAGTGCCTGCCCTTCGTGAGCTGCCAAAAAGCTTTGTGACTGTCACTTGGTTAATCCTAAGTAAGCGCTGGCAGCTACAGGCCACCCGAAGGTGAGAGTTCAGCTTCTGCCAGGGAGACTGTTCGTTAATGCAGCAGACACAAGAGCATGTGTGCGTCGGACACAGTGAGGTTTTAGCATCGCCGTGGAGAATACTGCACTTGAACATCCTATGACCTAGAGCACAGGGTGTCTGCACATGTTCAATGTAGCCTGTGTTTCCTGTTTACCTCCTGTATATTTTCTCTCCTCCCGCTCCCACCCTCCATCTGTCTCTAGTGCCTGTCACAGCTATGCATGACCCGGGACAGCGGAGTATTGGGTATCACTAATTGTGCTACCCTGATGGCTGCTATCTTGGCTGAATCACTGGGGATTGAATCGGGTGCCTCCAGAAGTAAAAGCACAAGCTGCTACAGTTTGAGCTAAAGAGCCATGGCCTCCGAATAGAGGCTATAAGAGACTCATATCCTCTGTGGAGGGGCACAGAGGGGGACTTGTAACACGCACACACTGGTGGGTTACATTACTCACAGACTGGAACCAATGTAGTTAAACCAGATTAGTTAATCCAGTACAACCTCCTGGTGTAGACACTCGTCTTCTGGTTTAAAAATGTTTCAGAGCTGAGCTACACTCAGTTTATAGCAATATAATTACATCAGTACAATTTCTAGTCTGGGTGCAGTTAAATCAATATAAAGAGTTCCTATCAGAGTGGCTTGTTGTCATGGTAAATGTATTTAAAGATATGAACATCTGTATATCAATATTAATTTTAACTAACCTTTTAAAAAGAAAAAAAAAAGTCTCCCTCTGAAAACACCCTGGTGTGAGAGGTTTTTGTTCAATAAAGATATCCCTAGAAATACGCAGAATCCCACTGCAGACTACGCTGTTTGTAATGTTTTAGTACAATGGAAGTTGCGATAAGTTCAGTGGGATACAATAGAGTGTGTACCAGCTGAACTGTATCACTTTTAATCCATGCAAAAACTATGTGTAAACCAGCCCTAAACTCAGTTTATCTTAAACCTGATCTTGATCAACCTAAATTAAACTGAAATTAGCCTGGGTTTAAACCAAAAGAAGAGTAACCAACACCCTTCTGCAGCAGTTTAACTATAGCGCTTTAAAATTACACCTTATGTTAAACCATTGTAACTGTCTGGTTAGATAAACCCTTATGCCTAGTCTACACTTAAAAGTTTTGGCATCACTGCTATGTCAGTATGGGGTGTGATTTTTTTTAACCAGTGTAGCTATGCTGGTAAAAGCCCTAGTGAACATGCTGTTATCCTGGTATAAGCACAGTTATATTGGCGTAGCTTACCATACCGGCAAAACCCTCCTAGAGTAGAGAAGGCCTGAGCGTGAGACACGTGAACTGGCTGTTGGAATCTAACCTCACGAGGACTTGGGCGTGGGAAAGAGGATGGGAGCGGGGAATAGAGGGGAAAAAAAGAATAGCAGATTTGGGGAGGAAACACGAGGAGGACAACGGAGATGCAAAGTGGAGAGATTTGAGCTATTACAGGAGGAATTATAAAATAAAATAATAATAAATAATAAGAACAACAACAACCCATCTCAGATGCCATGGTGATGACAGTGGAATCAGAATCTGAAGCAAAAAGAAGAGACAGAGACACAGCAGAAGAGAGAAAAAATGCAACACATCAGAAACAGTGATGCCTGTCAGTTACAGATCCGTCACACTGCCTCCTCCTGAGGGAAGAGTGACAAGGAAGATACAAAGCATTTGATGTAAAGAAGGAAAAAATAGTGGGGCATGACTTTAATTTTTAATTTTTTGAACCCTACATTTTGTTATTGGGTGGGCACTCTCCCACTGGAACACATTTCTGACTATTTTTACACTGAGTGGCTATGGCAAAAAATCTACTTCCCTGGAGAAATTATATCCTTGAAAGAGTGATACTACTACTGCTACTATTAATAATAATAAAATAATACTGCCTTGGAGACGTTGGTGTCTTCAGCTACAGGTTTCTTATGGGTGTGGCCTTCTGTGTGCAAGTTGTGAATGAGCAAGTGAGAAAAGAAGAAAACCAGAGCTACCCCAGAGCCTGGGAAAGGCAAAGACCTGAATCTGCTTTGGAATCTAAGTTGGATAGTGTCATGCAGGTGTAATTTACCAGTTTAGTGCTTGGACACTGCAGTGGTGGGATGGATGGATAGATTGGATAGATAATCTAATCTAGTCTGTGCATGAGAAAGAGAAAAATAAGATGTGTGTGTGAGAGAGAGAGAGATTGAGAGGGAGAGAATGTGTCCTGCCCAGGGTCCTGCCACTGTTTGTTCATGTGACATACTGGCAGGAAATGAGTTCTTGGTTTCAGTAATAGGGTTTCATCCCCGGTGGGGGAGTTGCTGCCGTCAATAGAATCGGACAGTTTGAAATTGCTTTACAGTTGTTCGATAGGCCGTACGTCAGCCCATTGGCAGGATTCTTGCCAGAATGACCTGAAAGTGCTGCTGACACTTCTGCCCAGGGTAAATGCAGCACACACACACACACACACACTCTCTCTCTCTCTCTCCACCAAACAGCGAGGGAGACTTCAGAAAGGTTTTCCAAGGTTATAAACCACCTCTATTTATAACTGTGAACCAGTCTCACATACTAGAAACCCAACAGTGATGTGTTTAGTCAACAGGATTCTGTCAGTACATGTACATCAGACTGGTGCAATTAAAAAATTGAAACTACAAAGGCATAATTCTCTCTCAGGCTATGTGACTCATAGACACACACACACACACACACCAGAGAATGAGAAAACTTACCACAGAGGGGGATAAACATAATTTAAGAGAGAGGCACAAAAATTTACCTGGGGAAAAGCAACAGACAATTCTGTTAGGGCTATGTCTACACTACCACTTTTGTTGATATAACTTATGTTGCTCAGGGGTGTGGAAAAAAACACTCCCTGAGCGACACAAGTTACACCGACAAAAGTGTCGGTGTGGACAATGTTATGTTGGTAGGAGAGCTTCTCCCGCCAAAATAGCTACCACTGCTCATGGAGGTGGTTTCATTATGCCGATGGGAGAGCTCTCTCCTGTCGGCATATAGCGGCTACAGGAGTGAACTTACAGTAATGCAGTTGCATCAGTACAGCTGTGCCGACTAGTGTACACATGGCCTTACAAACAATGCACATTGTTTATAGCACAGCATCCATGGCTAGAAGCTAGATGAATGCAAACTGGAATTAATGTGCACATTTTTAACAGTGAGGGCAATTAACCTTTGGAATGACTTACCCAGAGTCATAGTGGATTCTTCATCGCTGACCATTTTTAAAGCCAGTTTGAATGTGTTTCCAAAAGATATGCTCTCGTTCAAGCACAGGTATTGCACTTGAAGCAGGAATTAATTCAGGGAAGTCCTATGGCCTGTGTTATCCAGGAGATCTAACTTGATCCCGCCTGGCCTTAAAAATCTGTGACTAGAAGCCTCACTAGCAGACAGTGCTGAGGTGCTGTGCTGAATGAGCATCACTTAGCCACACTCCCTTCCTGGCCAGCATTACCCTCTTTTTTTGGCCTGCTCTGGACTTCTATGCCCCTGAATCCCTACTGAAAGGGAAGTTACAGGCAGAATGCCCAGACCCACACCCCTAAAGACTTTGTGCCAGATTTTTAAAGGCATTTAAGCACTGATGATGCTCATAGACACCTAATGGAGTTTTTAAAAGCACCTTAGATGCAGAATGGTGCACTCGGGGGCAGTCATGGTATGAATTAGATTTGCTTCCAGCAAATTCCTAACAGGGACAGTTAAAACAGCTCTCGAGTCCCTCCCATAATCTAGATTCATCCCAAAATGGGAATATTATTTTTCTGGTTTATTTTTTAAAATTTCATTGAGGTGACATTGTTGGGTTTTTTTTTTTTTTTTTCCAAACAAAGAGAAATCTGGAGGGGGAAGAACAGGGCTGGCTGAGAAATCATAGAGGATATTCTCAGGCATCTCTGTTGTTCTGTGTGGGTAGATCTGAGTTCAGTCATTTCACCCTGCCATCAGCACCCCTCTGTCTCAACTCAGTGACCAGCAACAGCTGAATGAGTCAGCAAAAAGGGAAAGGAATCCCTTCCCGTCCCCATGTTGCATAAATACAAATACCAACGTGAATACTGGTCCAAAGCACCTTCCGAATATTCTACCACCCACCTGGCACCCACACAAGGATTTCAGAGCCCCTTACAAAAACGAAACAAGAATCACACTCTCTCTCACACACCCTTACCTTTCCAGCTGTGGACATCACGGCTTCTTGGAACAAATCCAGCCCTCTTGGATGCTAGTGTTTATGAGGAAGGACAATCCTCTACCGCTCAGCTGAGTACCAACCCAAACACCTTCCGTGGTTTCACTTGACGAGCAGCTGTGTCACTTTGGGCTGTGGTTGGGTCACATCTTGCAAGCTGAGCAGGTGCGACTCTCATGAGTGCTCCAAAAGGAAATGGTGCTGGTAGGAGGTCCTGTTCCCTCAGAGACAATACTACACACCTTTGTCCAGCAGAGTGCCTGAAGCACTATCTTTTGAATGAGAGAGCAGAACAGAAAACTTTTTTCAAGAGTGTGGGTATTAAGCCTCAGTGTCCTGGCCTGATTCCAGTTAGAAAATTAGATTCCTTCTCCCGGGATTCGTCTTGCAAGATCAGCAGGAAACAATGTGCCTCCCTTCATTATCTAAACCCGAGTGCCGTGGGGCTCCATGTTAGTGAACAGCTGCTGTGTCCCACCTGAGCGGGGCTGGGGCTCTTTATGTGAAAGGCGACTTACAAATGAATGGCAGCCATTCTTATTGGTAATGAAGAGTGGGATTTATATGGAACATTTAGCAGCCTTGACTTCTGATCCTACACAGGTGCAAACAGCCCCACCTCCAAAAAACTAGCTGCAAGTTCTTTGCAGAATATATTATATTCATTGTCCCCAAGAGGTAGTGAATGTGGCACATGTTCACCGGTTTAAGGGAGACCAAAGAACTTGGAAGATGCTAATACAGGGACTGTTAGGACAGGAGCAACAAAAGTGCATAGAAAAACACACAGATAGAGAGAGACTGAAAAGATTGGAACTACTCAGGCTACACTTGTCTACTCAGTTTACACTTAAAACGCGACAGCAGCACTGCTGTAGCACTTCAGTTTGGACACTTACCACAGCAATGGGAGGGGTTCTTCTGTTGCTGTAATTAATCCACCTCCCTGAGAGGCAGTAGCTAGGTCGACAGAAGTATTCTTCCATGGACCTAACGCTGTCTACACCTGGAGATAGGTCCGCTTAACTACACTGCTCAGGAGTGTGGATTTTTCACACCCTGAGAGGCAGAGCTTTGCTGATGTAACTTTTCAGTGTAGACACAAGACAAACATGAAGGGGTATGATGGCAAATAAATAGGACTGGTCAACACTTAGAATTTATACTGGCATAGCTCTGGTGAGGTGTGTAGAAAAAACACTCACCCTAGCAAAATAGCCAGTGCAAACACCGCTATGCTGACAGAAGAGTACTTCTGTCAGCATAGCTAAGGACATTCAGAGAAGATGGCCTTCTACACTGACAGAACTCCTCCTTCTGTCACATACATGAGGGGCCCATGCTGGCAAAGGTTCTGTAGCATAGACATAGCCAAACACTGAAGCTATAGAGAAGGTAAACTGGGAACTCCTGCTTAACCACTCATAAACAGGAACAAGGGGATATTCAACAGCAAATTAAAACCGATAAAAAGAAAACACTTTACATAATACTGTACAGTACAGTTAAAAAAATAAAGGGTAAGTTTAAAAAAAGATCTGACAAGGTAAGGAAACTGTTTCTGTGCTTGTTTCATTTAAATTAAGATAGTTAAAAGCAGCATTTTTCTTCTACATTTCAAAGCTGTATTAAGTTAATGTTCAGTTGTAACCTTTTGAAAGAACAACCATAACGTTTTGTTCAGAGTTACGAACGTTTCACGGTTACGACCCTCCCCTCCCAAGGTGTTCAAAACTCTGAGGTTCTACTGTACATACAGCTAAAAATAAAGTCCATAGGTCAATTTCATAGTAGAGATGTTGAGTTGCAAAAGTTCCTTTCAGGTTAAATTCATAGGTTATAATCCAATCAGCAGTTCATGTGCAGAGTCTGTATAATTTCTTCCATGCGAAACAGCAGAGTAAACCAGACTGGAGCTGGGATCTTAGTCTTGTGACTCAGACCTCTCCTGTCAAGGCTTAAGCAGATATAAGATAACAGAATCAGGGCCTTAGAACCCTGTTATAGGCCTCTGGCCCATTATCGATAACCTCTTGACAGCAGGTATTTCCTTCAGTGGATGATAGGTAATTACTTGTGGCTTTGAAATAACACCTCCTATTTCCTATGCACACCAGTAACTAGCTGCACTAGCATAAGACATTTACCCATTTACAGATAGTTCAAAGAAAAACAAAAGACAGCAATATTACTACATTCAAGTTTCATCTAAATGTTAATATCGCCTTTTGATTACTGAACTAACAGAATATAGTGACAGACAGGAACTATTCAATTACATCGATAACCACTAACAAGATGATTGGTAAATGCATACATGCATGGCCATTATTTACATCCAATATCCTAATACAAGGCTAAACTTCAAAGCTCTGATCTATACAACAAGGCGTTGATAGCTATTTACAAGGAATGGCTCTAATTACCACTTGTATCTTCTTTTGATATGTTTCTAAAGCTTGGGTTTGGGTCATGCAGCCTGCTAGTGGCTTAACTCTTCTGGGCTCAATGTCACATCTGCAATGGTTGATGGGAAATCATTCAGGAGTTTGAAACTCCACAGTGGGAGCTGTTGGCATGCAAGCATGTAGATGGCACTAACCCACCTTGCCACAGAACCATCATCAAAAAAGCCACGTAAAAAGGCTGTTTTTCTATGGTTATGCAAGTGTTGGTGTATCACAGGGGAGACACTTCAATATCCACGTGAGCTGGTCAGGGAAGGTGCTTGATGCTCACATCATTAACAACACAAGGCTATTCAGAAAGTTGCTGGCAGGAATATTCCCAACAGCAATATTGACATGCCAACAGTGATTCTGGGGGAACCAGCCAAACCCCTTGCTCCCCTGCCTCATGAAGTCATACTTTGGTCCCCTCAACAGCACCGAGGGAAGATTCAACTACCAGCTCAGCATGTGCAGAATGACAGCTGGATGTGCTTTCGGTAGATTGAAGGGACACTGCCAGTGTTTAGTTACCAGGTTGGATCTTAGTGAGAAAAATAGCCCCATGGTTATAGCTGCCTGGTGTGTCCTACATAATAGCTGTAAGGAAAAGGGGGAAAAGCTGCTGCCAGTGGGAAGCTGGCGCTGCTGTCTGCTGACTTTGAACAGCCAGGCGCAAGGGCCATTACAAAAGCCCAACATGGAGTTATGCAGCTGAGGAAGGCTTTGAAAGAACACTTTAATGATCATTCACAATAGTTTTCTCTCTTGGAGTGTTCTCTGGGTCTGGAGCTAAGGGTGCTGTTAGGAACCATGTGGTGCTTGCTGTACTTTTATAAATATGGTTGGGTATTTACTGAACCTATGAATTATATGGTGTTTGCTGGACATTTACAAGTACTGTGTGCTTGTTTACAAGTACTCTTTGCTTCCTCAGAGGAAACTTTCACAGCACCTTCAAAAGGCTAGCCTTGGAATTAAATCCATAAAACTTTGCTAGACCCTTAAAACCATGAACTCAACAGGGACACCGGTTTTATGGCTCATTACAACAATTTGTAACAGGCCCCGCTGCCTGCTACCCCTTAATTGCCCACTTCAAACTCCTTACGCATAACAATCTAACCTTCAATTGCCTACTTCTTTTGAAGTGGCCTCCTACAACTTGCATTACCCCTTTTGCTTAACAATCTGGTCCAACTTGTATTCATCAGCTCAGGCATTCTTAATTTCCTTCCCCAGACCTGAAGAGCACTTCTTGATAGTTTGAATGCTTGTACTTTCCATCAACAGAAGGTGGTCCAATAAAAGCTATTACCTCACCTACCTTGTGTCACCAATATCTGTGTCTTGTTAACTTGTGGATGGGCCAGGCGCCATCCTTAAGTTTAAAGATTGAAAGGGAAAATGCATGTACAGACTTACCCGAATTCTCTTCCCCATCATCAGAGTCATTCATGTTTCTCTGGCAGGGTTGTTTAGGCTGTGATGGAGTCTTGAACAGGTCCTGGCTCACAGCCTGGAGTCCCCCGCTACATCACTTCACTCCTCCTCCTCCCTTTTCACAGCCCGGGTCTCTACCTCGGGCTCTTCCAAGGTATCCACAATGGCCTATGGGTTTCTGGTGGGGGCTCTGTCAATTATGGCATGCAGTTCATTAAAAAACCAGCAGATCTGCAGGGCACCACCAGATCTATTGTTAGCCTCCCTGGCCTTTTGGTATTCCTGGTGAAGTTCCTTTGTTTACACATGGCACCGTTGCTGATCCCTGTCATACCCTTTCATCCCCTGTGCAATCTGCTTGTAGATATCCATGGTTCTATGGCTGGTCCATAGCAGTGCTCGCACAGCCTCTTCTCCCTACAGGTCCAGGAGATCCAATATCTCTTATCTACTCCAGGCAGGATCATGTCTAGTGGGTGGAGCCAGCGTGATTGCCTGGGCCATTGCACACAACCAGGATGATCTGCTAGGTTTGTTCACTGAGGTGGGCAATCAGGAAAAAAGCATTTCAAAAAACACACAGGGGACTTTAAAGGGCTGGGGGGCAGTGGAGTTTAACACTGTGACAGGATGATCATTGTCACAGTGGGGCATTGTGGGGAGTTGCTGGAGGACTGTTAGGGGTGACACAGGTCAGACAGTGTCTACACAAGCACTGCATTGACCTCCACAGGTCAACCAGGGCTCCATGCTGTTATGGGAGGTGGTTTCACTGCATCACCATCATGGGACACTTACATCGACCAGAGACAAATTTGAGTATAGACATAAGTACAGATAGCAACTGACATCGACCCACCTAACTTTGTAACATAGACCAGGGCTGGGACACAGAAAGGAGAGGTAGCCTCAGAAGAGACCAGTGAGAGGGTAACTAGCACCTTCAAGAAAGCATAAGTGAGTTTGAATTTTTGGACGTTTCATCGTGAGAGCTAAAACCTTGTGTCTCCTACTAACCAAACGTGAGATTGCGATCATGACCAGTCTACTCCATAGCCCACTGAGCCACTGCAGCCAGTGGCGCTGAGTTTAGTGAGAGTTGTGGCACACTGCCATCTCACATACTGTAATACACCTTCTCTGTAGCATCTGGTGCTGGCCACTGCCTGCGACTGGCTACTGGGGTAGATGGACCATTGTTCCAATCCAGCTGGCAATTCCTATGTTCTTAAAAGTTGGTAGTCTCCCCCCACTGCCTCCATTGGATGTAACCCAGTGTCGTGGGGCTGCTATGTCCCAGCGTGGGCATCGGGTCACATACGTGGGGGAGGAGGGGAAAAGGTCGTGGGTCTCTGCCTACTCCGTCCAGTCCTCTTCTGGATCGGCAGCAGGGCAGCCCAAGTTGGCAAGGTGGCCCTGTAATCAGAGTCATGTGGCCGAACAGCCGAAGTCAGTAACGCAGCCTCCTCGTCGGGCAGCGTGGCCTAAAGGTTAGAGTCCATAGGGTGACCTCCTCCTTAGGGCAGCATTCCTAATGGCTAGAATCAACAACACGGGACCCTGGTGGGGCAGCATGGCTGAATGGGCAGCATCAGGGACGCGACCCCTTCGCCGGGGCAACATGGCCTAATGGCCAGAGTCAATAACATGGCCCCCTTGTCGGGGCAGCGTGGCTGAATGGGCCGAGTCAGTAACGCAACCCCTTCGTTGGGGCTGCGAGGCCTAACGGCCAGAGTCAATAACTCGCCACCTTTGTCGGAGCAGCGTGGCCTGATGGCCAGAGTCACTGGAGCAGCCCCCTGTGTCGGGGCAGCGCGGCCTAACAGCCCATTGGGGTAGTGGGGCGCCGCCTGTGGGGGTGCGGCACCCAGGGTAGGGAGGCTCAGGCCTGCCTTGCTCTGAGCCCCAGCCCAGGACCCTGTCGGTGTCCAGGTTGTTGGTCACCGCATCAGTGGGGCTCCACCCAAAACATGTTGACGGTGACTCTGTTACTCCCCCTCTTACACTCCTCAGGTCCCCTGGGCTACATCCTACCCTGTCATCGCCGGCGGCATTCCATAATCCTCCATGGTCTGTGGGGTCCCCCGTCCATTTGGCCCCCGAAGGCTCAGTCCCTCTTCGGGGCTTGCCTGGCAGCCTGGGCTCTGGTTGGGGCTTGTTGATGTCTGGCTCTGCCCTTGGTGTCAGCAGCAGTTGCTTGGAGAGACCCAGTGGAGTACTTACTCCCTGGTCAGGCATCTGCCCCAACTGAGCTGGGTGACTGGCTTTTATACCCCCCTTCCCGGCTGAGCATGCCCAGCAAAGGTGGGGGGCGTGGCATCTTCGGCCTGCAATGAGTCCTAAGCCCTTGCTATCCCAGTGAAGGGCTGATACGCCCCGTTACACCCAGCCTTATAGTGGAAACTGTGTTGTTTTGAAGACCCGCTGGGGTGGAAAGTAGAGTGACTGCATTTCACAGCACGCTTACAGTATGTCACGAGGGAGGTGACACCGGACAGCCCCTGGCTGGCTACACATGGAAACTGCATCCATTTTCTCTGTGGGAATTCCTTTCCTTTCTGCATGACTCTCCATGCTGAGGCTTGACAAACTAGAACAGACAACTCCAAAAATAAATGTCCTCCTTTGCCGAAAAAGGGTAAGGGATACAGAATGATGCTGGTGCTCCAAAGCAACTGAGGATTTAGGATATATTGGGTTATGTTTTTTAAAGAAGTGTTGCGAGAATTGGTTCCGCTGCCTCCTTCGCTGGGTAAATTCTGCTTCCTTGACACCTGCCACTATGGCAAATGAAACATAAAATAACAGCAAAATTCAGTAGGAAACCAGTAACAGAAGGTAGAAAAAGGTCACACCTCCTTCCAGCACCCAGGACTATGATCTTCAGGTTTCTTCATAGGCTGAGGACATCTCAGTGCTCTGTACTGAGGAGAGAAGTCTCATCTATAGGTTGTGTGTGCAAAGTGACTAATAAAAACCAAACTTAGAACTCAACCAATCAGGCATTTCACCAACTAGAGACTGACCTTAACCCCGCAGATTGTCACTCAGGGGTTTCAGTAACTACAGATATTGAGCCCAGGCCTCCTGGCTATATCCCGGTGCCTGACCAGCTAGGGACTGAACCCAGCTCCACACACATCTCCATCAAGTTCTATCAAGCAGGGCATCCAGCTGGGTCACTGACCAGGAGCTCCATTTGCTGGAGATTAAACCCTCCCACTCACCTCCCTGTTTGTGCAGAAAAGAACAGTTTCACTCAGTATTATGAAACATCTTTATTTTTAAGAGTATTGTTCAGTACAAAGTCTTACAAACTAGACACAAACCTATGAAAAACAAGTGAAGATACTGCACATGGGGGGCTTATTCTGGGCATACAAGTGCTGTAACCAGCTTTTAAGGAGGGATTTGCTGCCAACAAGCCCGCCCACCCGTGAAATGAATGCCCTTTCCCCAGCACTTCTGGAGTAACTCGATGGAAGTGAGGAGTAGTCAACCTCCTGGGCCGGGGGGAGGCGGGAGAGGGCGATCCCCACCAAGGAGTCTGCTTTGTCACTGGGTTCTTCTCTCCCCGTGCTCCCCTCTGACAGTAGAGCACATCATGCTGATGGGCCCAGAATGCCCTAAATTAAATCAGCAGAGGATGTGTCCAATGTACAGCTCAGTGCCCACCTCTCCCTCGGCTGCACATGCCAATGGAGCTTTGCCTTTTGCTGCAGAATGCCCTGCTAGGTGGGTCCTTAGACTCACAGGCTCCATCTTTACACTAGGAAGAGAGGGGTGTTAACTCAAGCTAGCTAACAAGTGATGACGATCGAACACAAGGTAAGAACCTTGTGAAGGTAAAGCAGTTTGCATTTTTCACATGAGTCAGCAGGTCTAGGTAAAGACGATAGTGGAGCCTAGTTTTTAAAATTTATCCTGCCAGCTCCTGGGAATACTCAGACTGCTTTGTCTGCACTAAGATTTTACCTGGAATTAGTTAATGCAAGTTAAGAACACACCTTTTTCTCATGGTGAAGACAAGATCCCAGATGTAACCTCATAAGAGCACTTAACAGATGAGTGCTCAAAGATGTTGGCTGGGGGAAGCTTTTCCAGTCCTATAAAAGTCCATCTCCTTTTCTGATTGAGTAACCCCTATCTACTAATGCAGGGGCAGAGCGGGGGCAAAGGGGGTTAACCTCCTTCCAGCACCTTTGCAAAGCAGATCTGGTCAAAAACTAAACAAAACATCTACAACACTTTTTAAAATGTCACAAACATTTTAGTTTAGAAGTTGAGTCTGTTGTTTGTGGGGTTTGTTTTTTAGAAGAACTGATTTTGTTTGTTTCTTGAAAATGTTGGTCAAATTTTTTTAAGCAAATATTTGGAGCTTTTTGCTTTTCACTTTTTCTCTTTAAATTCCCCTTTTCCCCTCTTTTCCTCCCGCTTTTCCCATTTTGCTATTGAAAAGGGGGAGAGAAGGGAAAAAGAGAGAGAAAAAAAGGGGGGGGGGGGTAAAAAAGGAACCAGCGGGGAAAAGGAAAAACTGAAAACTTTTTGGTTTTAATAAAAATAAATAAATTTTATTTAACCACAAAAGAGATCATTTTCATTATTTACATTTCTGGGGGGGAAAATAGCCTTTCTTGCCAAAAGCATTTTCTATCTGAAAAATTTTGACTAGCTCTACTATTATCTTTTATCTAGCTACAAGAAGCAGCAAAGAGCAACAAACCTATATCTTTCTCTGGCACCTTCTGCGCACTTCTTGCTCAGTCCTTAATGACTAGTGAAACTAACTGATCTCTCTCCTTTCCATAATATACTTCTAATGTATTTGCAGGCAGCTGTTATAGTGTATAGAAATAATTTCTTATCCCTTTAAATAGTTTGTGAGCCCTCCAGTGGTATTCACTATATTCTGTGTCGAGGAAGCTGTCTGAAACCAGTCAGCGCAACAGTGTGTACTTAGCTAGACCTGACATATTTGTGTATATTTAGTAAACACAGTTATCTGGGACCCAACTATGCCCATGTGGTTTCCTCATATTGTTTCATTCTGTAAAAAGCAAAAGACACAATATTTGTAGTGTCTCTTCTCAGTCTTTTCCCCAGACTCTTCTCTTAACTTTCCCCCATACATCTGTCCTTCCAAACTGTCTAGCATTCTATTGATCTCCTTCAAACTCATTCAAAAATTTCTGGGGGAAATCCTGACCCTGCTGAAGTCAATGGGAGTTTGGCCATTGATTTCAATGGGGCCTGGATGTCACCCTCTGACTTTTTAAAACAGAGCTGTCCCATCGTGAAGATGGTGCACCAAGACCTGCCTACTGGTGAGTAGAGGAGAATCATTTCCTCATGGGTAATATTTCTTTTAATACAACCCCACACTTATGCCAACAAGATTCAGATCAGAATCTGGCCCTTGGTTTCTGTGGAAAGATTGTCATTTATCAAGTGTTTACACTTACCATAGCATCTGAGCACCTCATAAGCATAAATTAATTTAATCCTCAGAACACACTGGGGAAGCTGTAAGTATTATTATCCCTAATATTTTACAAAATGAAGCACAGAGATTTTAAGTGACTTGCCCACGGACACAGAAAGAATCTGTGTCACAGCCTGGAAGTGAACTCCAATAGCCATTGTCACCCCAGTGCCTTAACTACAAGACCAACCTTCCTCTTCTGCCACTTGAATTATTGGAGAGAGAGTAAAATACAAGCTTCCCTCTCTAAAGCAGTACCACACTCTTTCGAGCAAGGATGCGACAAAAACAGCTGAAGCCTAAAACTTGGAATTAAAAAAGAAAAATTGGCTTAGGCATAATCCGTCTTGAGAACTAGCACTTGCACTCATCTTTGGCGGGGGAGCGGGGTGGGGTGGTAGTGGAAATAGCAATAGAACAGTTACAAGCAATTGAAAAGTCCACTTCTAAGCATGCTCATTGGGCATCTGCTCAAATTTTAGCAGTCTGATAAAGCTCTGCTGCCTCTGACATTACACATTTGCACAGTTGTCTAGGCTGGATGCAGTTGTTGTGCTGGCTGTTGCTAGGGTGGTCTGTATGAGGAACATTGTCTGAGGCAACGTTTGTCTTATTGAAGCACATACGACAACTCTCCTAGTAAAAGCCAAATCAGCATTAATATAAGGGAAGGAGAAAATAATCATCACGGGAAACAACTCGTTGAGCTCCTAATTTTAAGGCCTTTCCTCAACTTTTGCTGCATTCTGCACATTTTAAAAGTCTCTTTTTTTAAAAAACCAAAATGTTACATTGCAAAAGTACAGCCGTCACGATGAACCAGATGTGAGGCTGGTCTGCTAGCCATCCGGACGTGTCCAAAATGGTCTCCAAATAAGTGTCCATAGATCCCAACCGCTGTGAATGTTGACACTTTATTGGGGCCATTGAAACATTAATTACACCAGAAATCTTTCTTGCTTGCTTTTTTGACGAAAAGGAAACCAAATACAAAAACTTATGTTCATTCAGCAATAAGGCTGCACAGTTAAATTCACGAGACGTGCAAAAGACCAGGGCCCAACAGCAATATACATGCTACTGCTGTGGGCACAAGAGGCATGGATTTTCCGCTCACATTCATCAGTGGTAGTGTTTTACGCCCACTCAGAACAGGTGTCAATGACTACACAGGGTATGTCTACACTGTAGTGGGGAGTGAGCCTTGCAGCCTGAGTAGACAGACCTCACGCTGGGGGGACTCAAGACAGAGCACTCAAAATAGCAGTGTGGATGTTGCTGCACAAGCAGCGGCTATGGGCGGCAGGTATAAAAGGCTTGGGGAAGCTAAGCCTCCCCAGACAGCTGACAGTGCCGGAAGCTCCTGCTCAGCCTTCTCTGCCCCTGAGGCCCCACCCTCCCTCCACCTCTTCCCGCTCCTGCTTGGCCTCCTCCTCCCCACCCCCACTCCACAGAAGCAAGTGACTGGGGAGGGGAGGGAGGAAGGGAAGGAAGCATAGTGGGGGCAGGAAGAAGCAGAGCGAGAGTGGGGGGGGGATCTGAGAGGAGTGAGCAGTGCGGGGCCTAAGGTGGGGGTGGAGCATGGGCGGAGCCTCAGGGGAGAAGGCAGGGTTGGGCGGGGCTTCAGGGTGGAGCCAGCATCCCCCAAAAATTCAAGAGACACGCGCCTCTTATGGCGGAGGCTCAGGCTAGTCACCCAACCTTGGACAGGAAAGAAACAGGATCCAAGCATGGCTGCAGTGCAGCAACATCCACACTGCTATTTTTAGCACTCCAGCTTGAGCCGCCCTTGCACGAGGTCTCTCCCCTTGGGCTGGGAGGCTCACCCCCGGCTGCAGTGTAGACATGCCCACAGAGCGCAGTATAATGGAGAACCAGTCCCAATGTTTGTAGGGTTTGCTCTTCTTCTTGATATGGTTCGGTGTGTACTTTAGTTTAATAGGCTGCTATTATGTCACACAACCTATACCAATACACGTGCCATGGAACTGAGGCAATGTGGCTGAAGGACCCTTAGCCTTGGCTTTTCCTGTGATTTTAACTGTGCAACCTTGATGTACATCGATGTAGTTTTTGGCATTTCATTTTATAGCTGCTACATTTGAATTCACAGTCTCCATAGGCAAATGTCATGTGAAACTGTATCTAATGCCTTATTCAAGTTGAAATACCTCCAATCCATTGCATTCCCTTTGGGCTTTATCCTGTCAGAGGAAGAAATTAAGATACTTTGGCATTACCTTTTTCTGATGAACTTATCTTGCCTATTCATTGCCTTTTGAGTTGTCATCTTTTTGCTTGGAGGTGCTCAGGTGTTGAGCCTGACTGTATTTTGTGCAGGCATTTACAGCGGCACAACGTGGTGTAAAATGCTGCCGTTCTGATGTGGTATCACTTTGCCTGGGTGTAAATGACTCCACAATGTGCAGTGTAGCAGGGAACCAGGCCCACTGACGGCTTTATTAATTCTTCTAGCAAACTGCAGGCAATGCAATTAAACTTTCTCCTGTGTAATTCCCGGAACCCCTTTTGGCCCCTCTGTGCTATGTTCACTCTCAACCAGTATTCTGGGATCTCACCTGCACTCTGTGAGTTCCCCAAAAGAATCGCCAGCGTTCTGCTAGCCTTACTGTCTTTAGGATGAAGTTCACTGGCCCATGATGATTTGAATTAGCGCAAGTTACCCAGGTATCCTTCATCTGTATGTTAGGTATCCTGTCACTCATCCTCTGAGTGACAACTGAAGCCTAGTAGCTACTCAGCCCTGCAATCTCGTTAGTTGTGATTGGCTCTCTTTCCCTGGTATGTCGGTGACCTACCCATGCACTTTACATAAAAAGCGCAAGGCTGACAAAGGACTTATAAACCATTTAACTTGTTCCTTTCACTCACACCCCCTCATTTTTGCCTTTGCCTTTCTGATTTTACTTCTGCACTTCTCTACTCATTACGATTTCTTTTTTCCATTATTTTAGATTTTATTTTATATCTACTGTTCCTTTTTTCCGTGTCAGGGCTCTAAAGCGCCTCTGGTGAAGCCACACAGGTGCAGAAGAGGAGAGCTGTCCCAGGGGTGTCAAAAGAACTGCTGTCCCAAGTCTGTATAATAAACTGCAGGATAAACTTGGGGCGGGAAATGGATGTCCCAGAGTCACTAACTCAACACATAAGATGCAGCTGTGTAAGGTATTCAGGGGAGAAATGAAGAGTGCATTGTCCCAGATATGAAGAGAAGCCACCTGAAGTATGAGAGGAGGAATCCCTCCAGAATGCAAAGGAGAAATCCTTTCCTGTATGCTTTACAAGTGGGTTTCCTTCTCTGTGGTAATGAGCACTTCCTTGGCTGTTGGAGATGAGATCCTGTATTCCGGGTTGGGACTCTCCCATGGTTCAGACACGCTATCCCAGTGCTTCTTTGGCTGAGGCAAGTCCTCTGCTGGGGAAATGAGTTGCTTGAGCCTCTGCAGAGAGACAGGCAGACAGAGGCAGTCTCTGTTAATTAAACTGGTAAACAAACTGACACCCGATAGCAATCCACAGTAATTGCTGTGGGCAAAGGCATTTTAGAGAGCTAATCCTCTCCACTTTCCATTCCTCTCCTCTGTCTTCGCACATACACACACTCTCACTCTTCACTTTTCTGATCTTTAGCCAGTTCTCACCCATGATTATTGAACCTCCAGCCTTACAATGTTGTTATTTGTT
The DNA here is from genome assembly GCF_026122565.2 of Emydura macquarii macquarii. NCBI lineage: Eukaryota > Metazoa > Chordata > Testudines > Chelidae > Emydura > Emydura macquarii. The sequence goes on from NW_027133667.1 coordinate 8,800,478, forward strand.
TACATTTTGGGGCACATTGATCACAAGATACACTAGAGATGCATTTACGAGAGGAGGGGCGGGCCTTTTGTTTAAGGCACAGGAGTGGGAAGCAGTATACATGAGTTCTATTCATGGTTCTGTCTGACATCTCCAATGGCCTCAGACAAGCCCCTTATGGCCTAAGGGTATGTCCACACTGATGGCGCAAAGTCGCCGCCGCCAGATCGATCTTCCTGGATCAATTGACCGGTCAGTGAAGACCCACTCCATCGATCAGGAAGTCGACCTAGTTAAGCCACCTTCTCAAGTGGTGTAGCGCTGCGTTGACGGGAACTGCGTCGGCGCAGTGCAGTGAAGACACCGCGCAGAACAGAAGTATAACAGTCAACGGGAGTTACGCAAGCTACTCTGCGAAGCTTGCGTAACTCCCGTCGATTGCCACCGAATTTCCAGGTAAGTGTAGACCAGGCCTAATTTTTCTCTGGTGCGGCGTAGTCATGCCTTCCGCTGACTCCAATGAGATTTGTGACTCCTCTTAAATCATCTGATTCTGAAGGCTGATAATAAAGAAATGCTGATCAGTCACAAATCCAGTTCAAATCAATAGAAAATTAGCATCTTCAACTCTTTGTACAAGTGTTATCTACTGTAAAATAAGCAGTTACTAATACTGCTCTCTTTACAGGGGTCCTGGAAGGATCATTAATTAGAGGTTGTAACATGCTCTCAGATAATTGGATGGAAGATGCTAACATAATATTGTTATCCCACTGCATACACCTACCCATAGAGCCTCTCTGTAGAGGGATTTGCTTTTAAGTTATTGATCTCTGTCTCTCCATGTTTCTAGCGTTCTCACTCTCTATACCCTCCTGAGACCTGGGACTACCGCAAAGATGTGTTTCTCAGTGGTTTCCACAGACTCATTGAGCATCATAAGTAACATTTCTCCAGCAGACATTGATATTCATAGCTACATGCTTCTTTCTACTCAGGCTGTCTGGCTCATCTGATCACAGGCTTACAGACCGTATCACAAACAAGGCCGAGCAATTAACTCATTTATATAACTAATTTTGATGCTCTCTCTGTTTGTGAATTGCCTGCCAACAGATTGTGATTTTCTCTAATTTATTCAAAAATATTCATCAGATAATTTCTGGAATAGTTCTTGGATTGTAGCTCGTTTGTGATTCCATGTTTGGAATCTGAGCTGTTTTTACTGGATACATAAGGTAACAATCTTTGTGTTTCCTTCTTGGCCCAGTGGAACTCTAGGAGTCACATTGCTGGTGTGAATCGTCACAATTACCAATTAGAAATTTGCTCTCCATGAATATGCTGCAATATTCACTAGAAATACGCTGTTCCTTGAAGTATTCCTGCCAGTAAATTCATTTATTATAATATTCACAGAGAATGAATGAAAGAGGCTCACAAACCCGGTCAGAGAAACTCAGTCAAAAGCGGAACAAATATTCAGAGAGGGTTTTGTTTGGGGGTGGGAGGAGGAAAGCGGGAGGAAGAGGTTGGCAGGGTATGTCAACTTTAGTCACAGATCCCTTCCTGCATTTCCAAACTATGTCCTTGGAAGCTTCTTTATAAAGAGGCAGTTTAATTGTCCATGGAAGTTGTGTCTGCCATTATATAAAGTGTGAAGTAAACAAAAAATCCCTCATCTGTTCTTGGCGAAATCCATCACGCGAGCACACAGTTAATTAGCACTAATACATCATAATAAAATACTTGGCACCTAGAGGAACTTTTCGGCTGTAGATCTCAAAATGCTTTACAAAGATGGGTAAGTATCTCCATTTTACAGATGGGGAAGTTATAGCACAAAGGCCCCATCTACCTTTAACACCCATATAGACAGTTTAACACCTTTCAGGTGTGTAAGCTGGTTGTGCTGTAGACTAGGCAGCTGAAGTCTTGTCTGCACACAAAAGCTGTACCACTTTAATTATACCACTCTCGTTAATGCAGTAATAACTCCTCCAGTGTGGGGACAATTATAGTTTCCTCAGGGACTGTACCTTGATGTGGTGCAAACACTTGTGTGCTCCACAAGCTGAGAGTTATGCTGGCAGGTGTAGAACTCCTGGTAGGATCACTCAGTACAGAAAGGACAAAGGGTAGGAGCCAAACTAAAGGCAGTCCACTGGTCCTCGCAAAAATGCTGTCTGTTACTGAAACAACCCAGAGACAAGATGAATCTGGCTCAGATTTGTAAATAAAAATATCAACTGGGGAGAAACACGATGCGCTGGACGTAAGACAAGATAGTATTGATCAACCAGCAAATCCAGCTGATATTCTTATGCTGGCGGACCAAAGCTGAAAGGAATTTTTTAATCTGAAATGGGGTATCTTCACAGCTAAAGCTAAGACAAGAATTGGGTGCTGGACTGACAAGTGATCAGAGAAATGAAAGTCTTTGGCCTAAGCATACTTGGATTGAGTGAGATGAGATGGATTGGACCCATTTAATTATCCTTGGAAGGCATGACTGAAGAGAGGATAATAAACATGGGGAAGTCATAGGCTTAGCAACAAAGCTACTACAGCACTGAAGGAATGGGTACCTGCACATTCAAGAATACTGACCACTCGCTTTCTGATAAATCAAGCAGAAGTCACACTTGTTCAGTGTTATGCGCCTAACAAATGATTGCGACGAATAAGTCAAAGGTTGTCTCTGTGAAATATTGAAGCGCGTCCTTGGCAAGATCAATGAATATGTTATTGTTATCTCTGTGGGAGATCTAAATGCACAGGTTGGTGATGATAATACTGGATATGAACACATTATGGGCAGAGAGAGCATATCGGAACAGACTGACAATGGAAAATGTTTTTTGAATTCTGTGTCCTATGCAATCTGTGCATTTTCACACAAGGAAAAACAAACGGACATGGAGATGAAATGATAGCTTCACCAAGAAATAGCTTGATCACGTTGCCATTAGTAGATACTAGAGAAGATCACTATTGGACATTGGGCTGTATATGTATATGTAGATAGTGTCCGAAGTGACCACCATCTTCTTATTGTGATAATCAAAATAAAACTCGAGGAAGTAGCACCACCCAAGGCAGAGGGTATATATGATACCAGAAAGTTAGTAGATCCAACAGTGAAGGCACATGTCAAGCTGCAACTTAGCAATAGATTTGAAGAGTTGAAGACACAGATGGATGACATAGAAAAACAATGGTAGTTTTTCAAAGAAGCAAGGTAGGACTACCATGGGGGATGAGAAAATCTGAGAAAGAAAAATAGCTCCAACCAAATACATGGAAGCTTGTTGAAGAAAGGAAATAATTAAAGAAGAGAATTCAACAAGGATGAGCCAGCAGTAAAAGAACTATTCTGCAACAAGAATATGTGGACAGAAACAAGGAAGTTAAAAGATTAGCCAGAATAGATAAGAGAGAATGGATGGGAAATAAAGAAAGAGACTGAGGAGGCACAAAAGAGGGAGATTCTAGAAAGCTTTTTCTAGTATCTAAACAACTGACATCACAACTCTCTAACCTTCGTAGCATTGTGAAGCCTCAAGATGGTACGATTTCAACCACAGAGGAAGGACGGAGCCTGTTGGATGGAACATTTCCAGGTTGTGCTTAACCAGCCAGAACCATTAACATATGCTGAGAAATGTGAAGAAATAGTGGTCTTATCTATCTCACTAGAAGTAATTGCCTCTGAGGAAAGAACTAAGGCTATAAACCAGCTGAAGAGTGTTAAAGCACCAGGCTATGATAAAACAGATGCTGAAACATTAAAAGCTGGGAAGGAAGTGATGGTGAATTTTGTGTGCAGGCTGTACAGAATGGTCTGGGAAAAAGATATCCGTCAAAGTTTGGAGAAGAGGTGTTATCTGCAAAATCCTTAAAAAAGTAGAACAGCTTATTTGTGATATCTAGAGGGGTAACACTCCTCTCTGTACCTGGAAAAGCATTTTGTGTGATCAATATGAATAGGATAAAACTATTATTGATAAAATACTCGGGGAAGAACAGGCTGGATTTCAATCTGGTAGGTCATGTTCAGAACAGATTTTCACCTTGGCAAGACTCATTTTGAAAGGCTTACAATTCCAGAAGAAGATGGTTTTTAACCCCCTTGATTTTTCAAAAGCATTTGATAGAGTGCACAGAGAAGCCCTCTGGAAGATCTTGAGACACTCTGGAATTCCAGCAAAGATTGTTAATTTGATAAAAGCGTTGTATGGTGAGGCTGCATCAGGACAAAGAGTAGAATACCAAATGGTTTAAGATTGTTTCTGGCATAAGACAAAGTTGCATGTTTTCCCCACTTCTCTTCTGTATTGTCACAGACTTTGTGATGATACGACTGATGCCTATGGACAAGAATTCAGGTATTGTTTGGGCAAGAAATAGGCTGCAAGACTTAGATTTTGCAGATGATACCGTCATACTGGATACCAACTTGGATCTTTATGAACATAAAAGCAGAAGCAGGTGAAGTGGGACTTCATATCAGTACACACAAGACCAAAACATAGGAGACAGAACAGAATGTGTGATTGATGGAGAAGAATATGAAAGAGTTGATGACTTAAGCTATTCTTGGAAGTACATTATTTACTAATGACCATCTCACTAAAGAAGTGAAGGCAAGAATCGGCAAAGACAATGGATCACTTTCCCATTTGTCAAGCATCTGGAAGAGTAAGAAGATACATCTACACACTGAAATGAGATTGTACAATTCTATTCTGCTTCCAAATGCTTCAGAAACATGGTAGATGGTGGAACTACACAAGAGGAAGCTGAAAGCATTCCACCAGCATTGTTCAAAAAGAATCTTGGGAATTCATTGCAGAGATCATGTAACCAATGTGGAAGTGCTGCACCACATGGCTCAGCAGACTGCGGACTCAGTGATTCATTGATTCCAAGGCCAGAAGGGGCCAGTGTGGTCATCAAGTCTGATCTCCTGTATAACACAGGCCATAAAACTGCCTAGAACTTATTTAGAAAAATATTCAATATTGATTTAAAAAATAATCGGTGATGGAGAATCCACCATGACCCTTGTGATCACACAGAGATGGCTACAGTCATTTGACCAAACCATCAGGCTACCCCATGACAGAAGCACAAGCACTTTTCCTCCTGGGGGGAAAAGAAGGTATAGAGGACAATGAATGACTTATTGCAGGACGACTGAAAATGATGTTGCCATCGTGGAGACTACATATGATTGAGTTAAACATCTTGCTCTGATAGACAGAAGTGGGGAAAATGGGATGCCTTTTGTGCCACTAGGCACAGGAGATTCTAAAGCTAAAAGCTAAGCACAATTATACTAGTATAAAAGTTCTTATACCAGTCTAGCTGATTGCTGTCTGAGAAGGGGATTAAGGTATACCCAATAAAAGGCACCTTTATACCAATATAATTGCATCCACATTAGGGGTTGTATCAGTATAGCTACTGCAGTTAAAAACCAACTACCCTAACTGAAATAGCTATATGATACAAAATCTGGTGTAGACCAAGCCCAGATGTTAAGGGCCTTTCCAACTGCGGCAAGCTAGGCCAGGTGAAAAAAGCACCCTTTCCCCCATGCAGAGAGGCCAGTGAAGTCAGGTCATTTGCCTAAGAGAACAAAAGTAGTCAGGTCTCCTGATTCCCAGTGCTGTTTCCAATCCAGGAGGCTGCGTTTTTTGACTCTCTTCTCTGCCCTCCTGTCCTCCCCATTTGCTCAAGGCTCTTCTCCCCTCTCTCCTCCGAATGGGGCTTTACCTTGTAACTCATTAGGCACCTGAGGTGGGCACTAATCAGCACTAGCACACAGCCTGTCACTTCTAATTAAATTAGAGTAAATAAGAGCCTCATGGGCACAGATTCACCTTCCCTGAGGTGACAGGGCTGGGAAGGACATTGTGAGCCCAGTTTATTCTCTGATGCGATAGCACTGCAGGGTTCTCCTCTCCATTCATTCAAATCTCACTACATGAAATGCTCCCCCAGCTAAGGGAGAACCTTCCATCCTCCTCATTCTTTTCTGTTTCCATCAGCCTGAGCTGTCATTCAAACCGGGACAAACAGTGGGAGACGCTGTGCTTCCCAAGACCAACACAAGGAAATAACCCAGCGCATATGGACCTTGCTCATAGGCGTGTGTATGGGCACACCCTAATGCAGGGCTCGACAATCCCCTTTGTGATTCGCCCCGTGGTTCCATTCTGGGTGAGGATAGAGCTGCTGCCTAAAGCGAGTGGGTCGCGAGATATCCTCTGGCGGGTAATTCAAATGCAGCGGAATTGACACCCCTTGCTGTTGAGCCATGTTGTGTGGCTCCTAGATTTTTGGGCTGGCTCCTAGCTCAAAAACAAATTTGTTGAGCCCTGTTAAATGTTCGCCTTTAAAAAAAAAATTAAAAATAAAATTCCTTGGGTGCACACCCTAATGAAATGTGCTGCGCACGCCTATGCCCTTGCTCCTACTGCGTGGAATGGGGATGGGGCCATTTCCATGGCCCCATTGCTGCCCACACACCCCTGCCTGCCTTGCCCTTCCCTACAGAGCCTGCCTGACATGCCTGCAGTGCCTGCCTCCCTCTAAGGGCTTTGCATTAACAGCTTTGTGTAGACTGGGAGCAAGTGAGATGTCTACCCGTACTGACCCTGTAGAGATTGCTTTGGCCAAGGCAGGGTTATGTAATGTGTCTTGCGAAGGGATACCTGGGGCAGCCCCAGTCAGGGGAGACACTGGTAAGGAGTAAGGGGGAGACCAGAGGTAAAGAGCCAGTGTGGAGGTGCAATGGCCTCTGAACCTGGACGTGCACTTGGCACAACTCAGGAGGGAGTGGAAGGCAAAAGGCATCTCTATGCCTCCTTTACTTCTCCTGGTTCTGGGGCCTGCTGAGCCCCAGTGGAATTTAAGCCCAGAAGCCTCCAGCCTCTGGAGGATTGACAGGGTTTAGAGTTGCCCCAGTCAACCTCCCTTTCCCATGGACACTCTGCATCAGGGAGCGGACAGGGTAGAGGTAAGCTATGATAGCTCTGTGCCATGCTGGGAGAATCCTGAGAGATGTCCTCCTCTGAGCACCACCCTCTGAGTCCTACCATAGGAGGTGGGAGGCAATCCAGACCAATGTTTTGTGTATCGCCTATTGATCATGGACCCATAACTCCTTATTCGGGCAAAACATCCACTTGGAGTTTTACCTGAGTAAGGATTTCAGGATTTGGGCTCCTATAAACTGGCAGCTACCAAACGAAAGTTCCTTTGGCTCAAGAAGCCAGATCACATGACCTTCAGCTTCAAACCATCTCGCTGCTTCTCCATTTGTTCCAGCATCCAGTTCAAAACTTTCCTCTTTCTTTTTAAAAATCCTCCATAGACTTCTTCCAGCCAAGTGCACAATCCCAGTCTCCCTCTGCACCCCATCTCAATCCCTCCACGCATCTACACTGGCCTCTTTTCTGTCCTTACACAGTCTCATATGATAATGGTATGACAGCCTTCTCTGACACAGCTCCTTTTATTTTTATCATGTTGCAACACTCAGCTAGAGAATCAAAAGGCTGGAAGGAGACGGGATGCAGCGGAAAGAATTGACAGATACATTCACATGCCTAGAGAGGAGAGGTAGAGGATAGGAGACATTTCTATTTGGTCACCAGATTGATTCACTATATTTTTTTTGAAGCACAAACAGATGGGGCCCAGATTTTCCATTTCCTTGCACCTCATGTCATCATTTTACTCTGGTGCAAATTGCTCCCATCCTGATTTATACCCAATTTTACACAAGGTGCAAGGCCTCAGAGCCTCCTCTATTCCTATCCCTTTCAAAAATATTACATGCTGACTTGTTTGAATGACATTCATGATAGTGAAAGCTGCTGAACTGACAGCTCTACAGATCAAGGACAGCATGGGCAGCATTAGGTCTATCTTCATCCCTGCTGTCCCACTCATGTGTCTCAAATGTGATCCACAGGGACCAACTCTGGGAGCAAGAGGGTAATTTTGTCCCCACACCTCTATTCATCCATGGCCTCTCTTCAACAAGAGGTTCAATTAGGACCAGTCACAGAGATGGTTTCATACTAGCACTGGATTGAGACCATCTATTCATTTCACATATGCCAATGGGAAGCACTCACATAGTCTTCAATCACTGCTGATCTGGGCTGGATTTTAATCTGTGACCTAGAAGTTTTAGGCCTTCTCTTACCTGCTTTAGTGATCCCGGTGTTTTCAGCAAGATGACAATGGCGTAGATTGGAATACAGATCATGGAAGAGAGAGCCATCAACCAGCCCAAAGCGTAGCCCCAGGGAGGGTACACATAGGAGTTGTTGTATTTGAGGGGGGAGTACTTGATCAATGAAAACAGGAAGGTCGCCTGAGGAATGGAGAACATAAAAGTCAGAATGGCAGGTGGGCACTTGGTGAGTCAGAAACAAGTGGTGAGAGACGCTTCATGACAAGGGAAGTATAAGCAGTATAAGATTTGTGATGTCATAACCTAGTTATTTCCTTGTTCCTAAGTCTTTGGGAGTTGGAAATGCTGCGATGGGTACGTACACTGCTGTTACTTACCAGACTTAATTCAGTTTTGAAACATTTTTTGGTTTTGCAATTTTCCCTCCCCACATGCTGTTTTCCATTCACCAAGCCCTCCCTTCCCCTGTGAGATGTGAGCCTCAGTGCTCTTCCACCTCCTTTCCAGCACCTTTCCAGCCCCTTACCCCCCTCCACCTATATCCTCCTCCCCTCCGATATGGATGCTCTGTGTAAACCTTCACTAAATTCTCTCTCTCTCTCCAAGGTATGTAGAGGAGGAGGGTCCATATCTGTATGCTCTCTGTAGCCAGGGGCTGCAGCTTGGACACCTTCTCTGCTGACTCCTAGCTTAGCCATGTCTCTGACAGGACTAACTTTTGAGCTCTGAGACCAGCCCTGCGGCACCCAAGGTCCCCTCGGAAAATACTATTTGAGAGCTGATCTCCCAGCCCACACCCCGCCCTTTAGGGCACTCAAACCATTGAGCTCCCAGCAACTCATGCATGACCAAGCAGCAGCTCTGAAAACTCCCTGGTCATTTTCAACTCCCGTCGGAGCCCGCAGGTGGCGGTTCCAAAAGTTATTTGTGCCTATCCAAGCTGTTGAAGATTTTGGCCATAGAGCCTGACCTGATCCCACTGAGGTCAATGGCAAATAAATCCCATGCGTGATGTTCACGGGAGCAGGATTAGGCCCATAATTTCTGTTGAAATCAATGGGAACAGAACATGAGAAAAAATAGTTAATACCTTTCCTTAATTATAAACTATTTTCTCCAAACTTGGTGGGTTTATTTTCAAGGAGATTTGAGTTTATGGAAAGCAAGGGGGCAGTAACAAGATGCTTTTGAACTAGAGGAAGTCATAGAAATGTAGAGAGAAGTGAACGTTTCAGGACAAGGTAATTCTTTAATGGGCTGAAATTCAAAAATGATTTGATCAGATATATTTTCAGATACATTATCCTTTGCCTTCAGAATAAATGTGCCAATGTTCAGGCTAAATGAAATTTTCACACCAAAGACAGTGGAAATTGATTCCAACTTCAACTACAGAGAAGCTACTGCTCCCTTCATAGCAATTCTGTAAAACAACAGCATCCCCTAACAAATTCTCTTCTTCACTCATATTCCAGGATCCCTGTAATAACATGCCTCACCGTAGTGTGTACCTACCAGGCAAACACCGGGGGTGACAACTTGCCAGCACATCTTAATCAGAGGCCACGGCCGATAACCAATCATGTCCTCGATGTTGTCATAGAAACGATCCGCACCTTGACCACCATAGGAAGGGACAGAGAAAGCGAGAGGTAAGGGGGTGAGAATTATGGTTGTGTGTCTCACTTAGGCACCCATTCTTAACAATTTGTGCCTAAAAGCTCTCTAACCTAGCTGAACCTCCCCATCCCCCCTCAGAATAAGCCTGAGGATATACCCAAGCTTCGTAATGTGTTCAGAAGGTCAACAAGAGACCGTTCTGTTAGATTAAGTGTGTGGATATGGGCGGATGGGCCCTCTGAAGAACATCCTGCCCTAGAAAGCAGCAAGACGCAGCTGGCTTCAGCTTAAGTGTCCTAGCTGATATCTAAGGCTGGTCAAATATTTTCCATCAAAATGTTTTTGAAGGAAAATGGGGATTTGGACAAAACAAAATTTTCCATGACGTGTCCACTTTCCACAGAATATTTTGACCGTTTTTTGTTTAAAATCTGAAAATTTGGAATTCAAAACGTTTTGCTGAAATCCAAAAAAATTCAATTTGCAAATGTTGACATGATGCCCAATGGAAGTTGAAGTTGGATGGCTCATGCCCTCATTCTCTCTATGGCTGGGTTCCCCAGCTGGATTACAACTTTTGTGATGGACGAGACCCATGCAATTCCCATGATGCACTGCAGTGGCTCAGCAAAAACGGGGAGACTATGGTGTATTGAGGGAGATACAGTCTGGCCAGGGAGCCCAGACCATAAAGGAGAATGTGGACACGAGGCACCAGAAAACTCCCATGAAGCACTGAAGCAGCATTTCTGAATTTGGCCATAAATATTCAGTGTGGTGGGGCTTTTTTTTCCTCCTGAAAAGTTGAAATTTTCCATGGGGCGAGGAGCAATTTTTTGACCAACTCTACTGATATCGCTTGCCAGGCTCAAACAAGACCATGGAATAGTCTCTGTGACATTGCACAAGCTTTCCCCAGGAACACATTGTGACATTAAATACAGCATGGGCAAATTCATCCCTGGTGTAAATCTGCTAAAGTCAGTGGAGTATCAGGAATTTCATCATGGATTTTTTGATAGGATCAAGTGGAAGAAAAATCCTGGGAGACTGCGGATAGAGCTCTTTTTCAAAAGCAAATATACCAAACAATAGCAAGGGGAACACAGAAGACACCTCTGCATATTCTACTCATTATATTTAGTAGTATATTAATGTCTCCTTTTCCAAATGTATTCTGGCATCAGCACCATTTTCTGTCATTCCAGTGCATCCATCGCAAGCAGTGGATGATGTAGTGGATGACGACACAGTGGGACCTGACAAGAATGGATTCGCAGCATTGTTGAACAGGAGGTTTGCATGTTCTACTTTTCACAAGCAGACGACAAAGTAATCAGGCTTAAGAAGTCATCGGTTCAGCCAGTCACCATTGCTTTCTAGCTACGAAGAAGATGGAGGCAGCATGTGTTGCCCTTTCTCCCCAGTACAAATTTGGAAGGATTATATCCATTACTGGAGCGTATGCCCTAATGCTCTCTCCAGAGAGATCTTCACTGAAAAGAACAGAGGTGCCTGCTTTTATCCGGTGCCTCCTAAGAGTTGCCATAGTGGAGCAAAATAATGGGCCACCAATGCTAATATCACATCTGCAAGTGACCAGTGTTGGATGTTTTCAAAGAAATACAAAAACCCATTGAAGTTGCTTACGGAACCCGGCTGGCGGTCTGTTTATGCCATGACGCATCAGGATGCGGAGCCCTTATTTTTTAATCTACCCTATAAGAACTGCAGATACTGTTCAAGTTCAAATGTGTCTAATCCAGTTTTCTCTAGAATACCCAGCAATGGTTATCTTCGTAGGTTAATTATTCAGTGCATTAGAAAAAAAAGAATGTCCTTCAATCCATTTTCAATTTGTTGCTCTCAGTCTCCCCTTGTTCTTGTATTATGAGAAAAGATAAAAAGATGCAATCGATTGGTCTATTCATATGGTAACTACCATCCTTAGTTTGATTGCCCTTCAACCGCACAATCCATTTATATGATAGCATAATCATCATCGTTTGCAGTCCTACAGAATCTTTCATTTGAGGATCTCAAAGCACTTTACAGAAGTAGATATTATTGTCCTTATTCTACTAAGGAGGAAGCTGAGACACAGAGAGGCCAAGTAACTTGTCCAAGATCCACACAGGTAGGCAATAGGAAAGCCCAGAATGGAAACCCGCAGCCTAAATCCTAAACAGGTGCAAACTGGCATAACTCCAATTGAGGATCTGACCCAAGTTCTTCAGACTCTCAGTTCTCTGAGCAATCCACTGAACAACAGTACTGTCTGTTTTATTCTCTCTCTTTTCTTAATGCAGCCTTAATCACATCTTCAGCTACCGTGGTACATTGATCAGACATCTTCACTGAGCTCACCACAGTGAAGCCTAGATCTATTTTCTGAGAGGATGAAACTAACTCAGAATCCATCAGTGCATATGTGTATTTTAAATTATTTCTCCCAACATGCTTTACTTTTCACTTGTCTACACTGGATTTCATCTGCCATGGTGTTGGCTCATTTCAAAAGTAGCTCAAAAAGTCATTTCAGTTAAGGACGGGATAAAGGGGGGGAAAAGTAGAAGTGTGAGCTATTGGGCCTTGGGACTCTGCAGATTAAATTATAAGCAATCTGCACAGTAGGCAGGGACGTAGCTCTGTAATGCCACATGCAAATGTAGAACAAGAGTAGATCATTAATGGATGGGAAAGCTGTTAAAGTGGATGCTTGACTCAGATGACCAGTCCCTGTTATTCCAAAGCAGAAGGAAGTTCTGAGAAGAAGACTCCAGGATGGACAAGAAGTCACTGGGGAAGCTGAACAACAACACAAAGAGTAAGAGGCTTTTCTGTTTGAAAAGATCAGGTTGACACTTACAACATGCCATGGAACAGAAACATGGCTTCTCAGCAAGACGATGAAGAATGAAACAGAGGTGTGGAGCGGTGTGTGGTGCATGTGTGAGTGGGAAGAAATCAAGGGACAGATCACTGACCATGAAGATGCTATAGTCATGGACAAGAGTGAGCTGTCATGAGCAGCGGTGGGAGAACTGGAAACCAACACAAGGCAGAGGTCAAGAGAGCTCATTGGAGATGAACAAAGGGAAAGAAACTGGCAGTCTTCAATGCAACCCTTACATGGCAATATTTAGACCAGGAGAAAGTCCCCAGTACTTAAAAGGGAGACCTTCACCTTGCCTTCAATAGAGGGAGACTGATGAGAAGGCATGAAAGAGCATGAGTTTGCAAAGCACAACCCGAGAGAAGCTAAGACAGGACAATCTGACAAAGATGCAGCGGAGCCCTCTAAGCAACCCATCCATTGGATGGCAGGGAAAGCACAAGTACCTGTCCAGCAGGCTGAAGCTGCAGAAGGGAAAGGAAAGCAGAAGAGTAAGTTGTGCGGGCATGAGAGGAGCAGTCAAGGAGCATCAGCCAGGGAGTATGTTATGAAAGAGAGCAGGAGATGGCAAAGAGGAGTTACCCAGGAACCCAAGCTGAAGATGGGAGGAGGACAAAAAATGTTGAATTCATTATGATGTGTTAATTACATTACTGTAGCACCCAGTCAGGGTCAGGGCCCCACTCAGCTGGGTGTCACACAAACACACAGGAAGAGACAGAGTCCCCTGCCCTGCAAGTTTACAATCGTAATGACAGCAGAACTCCTGAAATACAGCACCCAGTGAGGTGGGAAGAACTCTCACGCCTCTTGATGGGCTCAATGCAGCTGAGAGTGGGCAACAGAGCTGCTCCCTTTAGTCCCCCAGTTCTAGACTGCACAAGCACCGGGGCTGTCCCTGGCATGAATTAGAGAAGCCCGGTGGATTTTCTACTATACACTGACTCCTAATGGTCCCAAACGGGTGTTATGACAGCCAGGGGTCACTGGGGCTATGCTCCCTTCCCCGGCCACATCTCCTGCACAGACTACAGGGAGAGGGGATGGCATAAGAGCCACTACAGGAACTGCCCTCTCCTGAGGCTCTCCTATGCAGGTGGAATCCCCCAGTGGCTGGCTACGCTGGCGCCGAAGGAGGCATGTAAAGTATCCCCAATGCAGCCACAATAGAGAAACAACGGCCTCTCTCTCTCTCCATATTCAGTCTGACAGAGCTGCCTCAACGGCCCGTTGGAAGGTTCTCTCCACAACCATAGGAGCTAGAAACTTCTTCCCCTTCCCACCCACCTCTCTGGAAGAGCGACTTAATTCCTGCAGAAACTGATTATGGGCTTATCTTCATTGCAAAGTTTAACTCAAGATATAACTCGAGGGTTGCCGCTAACTTGAGTCCCATCCACAGACAAAAACCCTTAACTCCACTGAGCTTTTAACTCAAGTGGGCTGGCCCGTCAGGGGGTACAGGCTAAAATTCAAGTGAGCCCAATTCATCAAGTGTTAGTATGACCACTCTGTAGTGGGAATACAGGCTAACTCCATTCCAGTGCCACTAGTTCTCAGCTGCCTTCCCACAATTCCTCCCATGTGCAGGACAGGACGAGAGGACAGACAAGTTCCCCTACAGTTCACTGGGAAAGAATTCAGCCTGGCTCAGCTTGCTGAAGTGCTAAGAATGATGGGATAGGTCCCCAGATGTCTTGGCACTACACACAAGCGAGTGCAGTGCCAGGATGGTTTCAGAAATTCAAGTGTTATATCATAACTTGGCCACTCTCACTGAGGCTAAGCTAACTCGAGAGGAGTACTCAGCACCTCTTAGAATCATATCTGACTAGGAGCACAGGATTTATCACACTAGATCAAAGCACCGGATCATTAAGTCCAGCATCTGATGGCCAGTGATAATGCTCCAGAAAAAGGGATAACCCATGCAGTCAGCCAGAGGAATAATTCTAGATGAGAGCAGTGGGGGAGATTCCTTGTTCTTTGTAAAACATTATATGCAGTAATGAGACCAGAGCTGTAATAGCTGGACACACATTACAGAAATTAGTGAAAGATTTTCATAAAGGGAGCTACTCTCTTCCCTCCCACTTACACTGCCAGGGCTGCATGGATCAATGCAGTGAGATCGATTAAGCAGACAGTGGAGACCTGCTCAATCGATCCCAGAAGTGCTCTCTGGTCAGCGCCATAAATTCATCCCCTCGAAAAAAGTAAGGCTGCGTTGACCAGAGGGTGTCTCCCATCAATGCAGTGCAGTGGAGACGCCACAGTACAGCAACATAAGCAAGTCGACGGGAGATACACAAGCTACAGTATGTAGCTTGTGTACCTCCTGTCGACGGCCACCAGCAGTGTAGATCAAGCCTAAGGGAATTACATCTTGCCCTACCTTCAATGGACATGGAGAACAATTGATCCCCGTCCTCTTTATAACATATTTGAAGACTTATCAGGTCCCCCATCACTCTTTTTTTCTCAAGGCTAAACATGCCCAGTTTTTTAAACATTTCCTCCCAGGCCTTGTCAGGACATGTTGTGATTCTAATGTCTTTACTCTAATTTGTACTTGCTGACTTCATTTTGGAGAGTGTTGAAATGGAGTCAGTAGGAAAAAATGGGGGAGCTAGTGGAAAAGATGACTAGCGCCAGTTGATGGGTTTTCCCCTGCCTATGGGTTAGTGCTCCAGCACTGATTCCCTTGCTTACGCTGCAAAGTATTACAGCAGTGGTGCTAACACATATACACCTTCCAAGCTTCCCCATTGCCAGCAATTATGATGCCACCCACTGCTAGGTACCTTCCTGCTGCCTGTCAACCAGGCGTCATTACAAGGATTTGAGATTGCCTGTGCAGAGCTTTATTCCGGTAAAAGGACCAGGCTTCATCAAACCCACTGGTGGCATTTGCCAAAGGGGAAGAACAAGGTTTTTGGATTCTTTTCCCAGCTGTGAAAGCCCAGCATAGAATAAGCAGATACATTTTCTCCTTTCTGTATTTGAAGTCTCACGCCACCATAACACATTGCAGGGAGCATTTTCCAAACAACAACAGTGTACACACAGGGATTAACTGTTCCAGAAGAGAGCTCACATACACTCCCCTGGCTGCATCAGCGTTGGGATTGAAACCATGAGGACTGTTTCAGATAACCAGGGCAGGAATGAGGTGAAGTGTTGCCCTAGGTAGCATTCAGGGTGGCAATGACTCCATGCTCTCATTTTTGCATTTGTATGACTGTCTCTCTCACACACACATGCACGCACACAGGGAGCAGGCAGTAGAAACTTGTGCTTTTGGGATCCAGCCCTGTGCCTATTGAAGTCATTGGCAGTTTTGCTATTGATTTCACTGGGAGTCAGATCAGACCTTTAATTTCATTTTGAAAAAACCACACCCCTGAGAGACAAGTTTTGCCAGCATAAGTGCTTGTTTAGACAGCATTATGTCAGTGGGAGACGCTCTCCCTCCGACGTAGCTACCGCTACTGTTTAGGTGGTTTTATTGTGTTGGTGGGAGAGCTCTCTCCTGTTGACAAAATGTGGCTATACAAGTACCAATACAACTGTGCTGCTGTAAGTTTTAAGAGTGGACTAGCCTAGTGCCTGGGGACTGAGGAATCCCATGGGTGAACAGATTAAATCAGAAGCATGAAGCTCTCCTGCTTTACCCTGGGGCTGACATGGCTACTCCCATCCCTCCCACAGCAGCCTGGGTCTTTGTTGTCCACTTACCATACACCCAGCCAACACAGATGACTTCAAAAATGGCCAGGAACAGCAGGCACGTGCCACTGGCAGCATAATAATCAAACAGCTGGAAGATGTACATTCCACCCTGTGACAGAAAGAGAAAGGGGAGACATGGAGGACTCAGCAAAAGGGAATGTGCAAGAGAAAATGACTCCGATGAATACAGAAACAGGTTGAGGGACAGGGGAACTGCACACAGACCAAAGGGGTATAGGAGAAAGGATTTCTCTCTAGGGCTGCCTGAACTAGGAGATTAACTATGCTAGGTACCATCATGCCCTAAAATGATTATCAGGCATGGTGCCATGATGATGTTTCATAATCATTTCATAGCATGATTTCAGTGTCCACAGAGAAGAGGGTGTTTTAAACACTGCCATAGACCATTCTCCCTGGCAAGTTTCTAGCCCGGTTTCTGAATGTGGCCTGGGGCTATGCTGAACTCTGTGTGCAAGCCATAAAGTTTAGATCCAGATATGAACTCCCCTGAAGTTCAGGATGTTTAGATGCCAGGTTTCTTGTTCAGGTCCATCTCTACATGTTACAAGGGTCCAAGCACAGTTCTGAGCCCTTGACTCTGTTGTGCAATGACAGTACAATGGCCTGAGCCTTTGTTCTACTCTCAGGAGAGCTATTTGTACAATCTGACTCACTCTCGGATTCTCACAGCTTTTCTTGACTAAAAATAGTCCTTCCAATGAAAGAAAAGTGCAACAGGTACATTCTAAAATTATTCAGCCTCTTGAATGGCTGCTGAAACAGAAGAAAAGCTCTCCTATTAATCCCACCAAACTCTGGGCCAACTTTTAGATTATCCTTCAGTGACGGACGGTGTGTAAAAGCCTCAGGGAAGTTAGACAGATCCTGAAGTCTGTCTCCAGAGTGAGGGGCACAGCTATCAGGGACTTCTTTCCTCTAACTTGGTCTAGGACCTGCTATCAACAGCCTTCCTGCCCCCAATCCTGTGTTCCACAGAGGACAGCCAGTCAACCGTGCCTTCCCTTGGAAGACCTCCACTATGACAAAGACTGGCAGCATTCATCTCATGTGTAGCTCATCTTTTTTTTTTACCTGAGAGCCATCAGGACTGGAGTTTGGATATAAAGTAACTTTCAGATGGACCTTTCCTGGTGCTAGATTATCTCTGAGACATATGACAGAGGAGGGCTCATCTATACAGTACTACAACATCTCAACTGGCCCTATATAAGAAAAAAGAATGACTGGTTATGATATGCACCAGCTAATAAACTAAACTAAAGAGAGAGAATGACAGTGTGAAATACAAACTGCTCCAAACAGTCAGTATCCTTTCCCCTACCATGTACTTTCCTTCTTACCTCAGTGACTAGCACCAGGCCAAGCAGGTAGCATATGACTGCAATCCCCAGGATCAGCAGCTCCCGGTGCCCTTTCTTCTGGAGCACTTCTGGGTACATGTCGACAATGGCCGTCACCAGGCTCTCAACACAGACGAACTGCAGAAAAATGCATGTCAAGAAACCACGGACCGAATGCCTCCCCTTCCCCACCCATCCTCTTTCCCACTTTCATTCTTCCACTCAGTCAGTCTCTCTCCTCTTTTTCATACATGAATCGCTTGCAAACAGGGAAGCGTAGCTGCATCTACAACCGCTGAGAACCAAATGAAGTGGAGTTACCACCGTGCAACAGCAGGAACGTAGCACTCAGGAGGGGCAGCTGGAGCCACATCTGGAACTGAGTGAGATTAGCACAAGCCTTGCACCGGGGGGTAGAGAGGATGTTGAGGTACAACAGAAATGGTACACGGAACAGGGAGACAACTGGGGAATTGCACCTCACCAGAAGGGGTGATCAAGAAACAAATCACGTGGCACAAAGAACCAGTGTGGTAGAACAGAAGTTACTACCAGGAAGCAGCTACTCTGGAGCCAGGAGACAACGAGGGTACTGCAGGTCACAAGGCACACGTGGAATCAAGAACTCTCACAGTACAATAGGAGATGCCATCCACCTACAGTTACAGCTGGGGACCATCACGATACAAAGGGAGCCCTAGTAAACTGAGAGGAGATTGACACAAACTGTGGGGCAAAGTGCCTGGCTCATGAGGGATGATTGCTAGCCCCTAATGGCAGGCATGGTGGGAAGGACAAAGAAACGCAGCTGATGATTGTCACGGGATTGTCAAGAGACGTATGCCAGAAGGTACAGGTGCTGTAGGTCACTGTTTAGGAATAACACCTAACACCAGCTGACTGCTGAGATGAACTGGCAAGCTCTAAGTACTATCATTTGGAAGCAATGTGGATGTGTGACGTGTTTCAGGTGGCTGTGTGGCACATAACCATTTCCCACCCATGAGTGATAACCTACACAAGGCTCTCAAACATGTGACAGACACCTGGGAGTTAGAGGGGGAAGAGAAGGGTTTTTCACTATACCTGGCTGTCCAGTCCCAGGAAGATCAACATCAGGAAGAAGAGGCAGGACCAGAGCTGAGACACAGGCATCATCGTTACAGCCTTTGGATACGCGATAAATGCTAGGCCAGGACCTGCCGATCAGATAGCCGAGTCAGAAAGGGATTTCCCCACCACCACCACCCAGCAACATAAGAACCAGTTTAATGTCCTGTTTAAAAAAACTCAGCCTGCTAAGACCTCACTCACTTCCCCAAAATGTACCATGCAACGATCACTGACACACAGGATAATGACTGCTGCTGACATGAGCAGAGCAGCTGGTTTTGGACAGACGAATCAGGGATTTCAAAACAACCGGGAATGCAGCTCTGGTTCTCAACAGTGGAACTAGGAACATCAGCACAGCAGAGAATGACACAGTGGTTCTGGACAACATAGACCAAAGCCTCTGGGTCCACAGAACAGGCAGAGCTTGTTCTGGGCAGCGGGACTGGGCTCGCTGGCAATTACAGAGGATGTAGGATTGATTCGAGGTACAGCACTGGTAACCTCATGGACTGGCTTCAGATTTAAAGGTGTCAATTCCTAAATAGTCCATGCTTTAAGTTTTGCTTTTGGCCCCGCCACAGTTAGAAAGCACCTACCGGACTCAGCCACTTCTGAAATGGGCACGCCCTGTTCTTGCGCCATGAAGCCCAGCACAGAGAAGATAGCAAAGCCAGCCACAAAGCTGGTGATGCTATTCAGGAAACATAGCATGAAGCAGTCCCTGTTGGGGCAGAACCAAAGGGAAACATAGAGATGGCATTGTTTTCTTCTGCAGAATTTACCACTTTTGGCGATTGCTTTTGTGCTCAGCTTCCTGAATGGGACAGGAATCCCTGCACTGGGTTACACTAACACTAGCTTTAGATTCTTCCAGAGGCCAGGAGCTCAAAACAGAACTCAGCACCCTACGGCTTTGACCCATGGCACTACAAAAGCTATATGATTACAGTTGGCAGAAAAAAGGACAGAGGGCCACAGTCATGCAGGATGTCCTGGTGAAGTCAATAGGGACTTGGCACAAGAGGCAACAGGAATCATCATGTGAGGGTAGAGCAATGGAACAAATACTGAGAGAAAAAGAATCCCTAAATAACAAGGGAGCTGATTCAAAGCCCCCTGAAACCAAAAGAGAGGCTCCCGTTGACTTCAGTGGACTGGGGATCAGGCCCGAGAGGGAAAGGGAACTAGAAGCAATACGTATGGGATGAAAAAGAACCAGTCACACCAGACAACCCTGTTGCTCTTTCTGATAGAATTAAAACACACAGAGGGTAAATGGAACGTAACTTGATTTTATTGAGGCATTTGATACTGTGGGCCAGCTTCTCCCCTTCTTTAGGCCACTGTGAATCTGGCGTAATTCCCCTGAAATCAGGCCCAGGGAACTGAACTGAATTTGGCCACATGCATCAATATCATGTAACATTTTACAGTGCCCATATCAGTTCAGCAATGGCACCCTCAGGAGCATCGTGCCCCCTTTCACCAAGGTTCAACACTGATCCAGAGGGAAGAGCGCCACCTACAGAGTCACCAGAGCCATTTCTTGTAGCACCCGGGTTTTCCTGGGTAGTCTCCTATCCAGTCTCTCAGCCCTGCTCAGCTTGTAAGAGCTGGCAAGAGCAGAAGACGAAATGGCATCACAGCCCCACACTTGATTTTGAGGCAGTGCAGGCCATAGCACCAGCTACATGCTGCTTGGCTGCCTACTTGGCTCTTCAGCTGGGTGTGAGAGGGGGAGGGACGCACAGGCTGCTCCTACCTGTAGCAGTTGTTATTGTACTTGTTGTAGCTGCCCAAAGCCGTCAGGCACCCCTGGCAGATAGCGTAAGAGAAGAAGATCTGCGTGCCCGCGTCCATCCACACCTGGAACAGAAAAGGACAGCGATTTCCAGGTACGGCAAAGGAAAGAAATGGTTACGTCCTGTCAGGGCACACATGCTTTGCGGCTGCATCCTGCCAGGCTTGGAGAAAGGAAGAATCCGTGCACAGTGCAACATGTCTCTGGGAAAACCAGGGTGATTGTCCAAGGCTGAGGGACTGGAGTGAAGATTGGGAAGATTTTCCTTCCAGACTCCAATGGCTTCTCTCAAATAGCCAAGGAGGAAAGGATTTGAGTGGGGAAAGGAGAGTGATTTTTCAGCCCCAGGGTCTTTGTTGCACAGGCTCCCTATCAGGGGGGAATATTCCAAGAGGGTTGTCATCATCCGTACCGTCATTCAGGGGGCTAGAACAATCCCAAACGCCATTCCTTTTTTCTAAGCTAAAGTGCCCGTAGAACGAAGAGGATGTGTGGTGCTGTGCTATGGTAGAAAGGCTGTATCAGCACAAGTTGGGGATCGCCTCACTGCGTGGGAGTGACAGAGCCACGAGTGTCTTACAGAGTCATCTCAAACAAGTGCCAATAAAACCTTTATATGACACCACACCACCTGGCATTCCCTACACGTGCGGGTGGAGGAAGATCCCGACAACAGGAGCAACCAGGAGATGCTGTGTTCATAGTATCTCATCACCACCAGGGTTTCATTAACTCAGTTTCTCCTGGCACCCGCCCAAAGCAGCTGAGAGTCTGTTGTTTATTTGTGCCCTCAGCCTCTGGCTCCTCCTCCACGTCCCTCTACTGAGAGCTCTTTCTCACACACAGTGCGATGCTAGTATACAGAGCCGTAAAAGACAGGCTGCAGCACTCAGCATCTTCCATAAGCCAGAGAAGGACCTCAGTAAAAAGTTAACAGCCAGGAGGGAAAAACCTGTCCAGTATCCTTGCTCTCCCCTCAACAGTGGCCAGCTGGTTTCCAAGTGGCTGCAAACAGGCAGGTCTTCAAATACACCCAGCCAAGCTCTGCCGTTTAAATTAACTGAGAATCCTGATGGATCCAGACCTACACATACACAGAGCAAACCCATACACGTTCATCCCATTACAATCAAGGTCCCACCTTTTCCACAGCAAGTGGGACCCAAATTCTTCAGCCAGGTATCTGGCTCCTGCAGCCCTCCCATGCGGCAGACCAGAAGTTCCATATCAACTTCCTTTCGATTAGCAAATGGAGGTTTTAAACAAATTAACTATGAATATGAATAAAACACTCAGTCCCTGTGTTATTTATTTTGATTTTAAAAATTCGGTTTATTTTAAGCTGTCTCAATGTTTTCAGCATGCCACAGATTTTTGTATGGACAACGCATCACTGCATCTGAAAGTCATTAGGAAACTGGAGGTTTTAGCAGCTGGGGAGGGAGCAGTTGGGCCTTTTGCCATCTGGGACGCAGTTTGAGACTGAGAAAAGCACATTAGTTGGATGCTTCTGCTAAAATAATCAGCAGTGAAATAATCATCATTTAAATACTCACCTTTAGGTCTCAGAATTAACATCCCATTGCGATGCATGGGCAGTTCACACGTCTCTGAACTATTGTTTCAGGCGGTCTGCAAACTCAGGGAACTAACACTAAATGCAAGTTACACACGTTCAAGGTTCTTCCCTCCCAAAGTGATAGGTGCTAGAAATGTAATATTTTTAAATTAAAGCAGACATTCTGGAACACAATTCTGCAAGAAGGTGCAGATTTCCCAGCAAATGCCAGAGATGCAGAATATCAGAGTAAAAACTGACTGTTCATAGTGTCTATAGTTACCTACACACCTACTGCAGTTTCTCTTATCCTAGGAAGCTGGCCTCCCTGAGGAAGCTCCAGCCTCTTGACACCCATAGGTTTAAAATACATTGACAAAAAGGCTATGTTTGTGCTGGGCTGAGATTCCTCCATCAGTCTTTTTAAAGAGGCCTCAATATTTTGTCAAGAGAAGCTCAATCCAGGCCAGAGAAAATGGAGAGTTTTTTTCCCCCTTTTGTTAATCATAATTTCATTTAAGACTCAACAAAACCATCTGTCACACACTAAATATTTAATAGATGCTTCTGCATTTGCCAAGCCCCTAAATGGAAATGACCTAAGACACCCATATGTTTAAAATACACTGATAAAAAGGCTATGTTTGTGCTGGGCTGAGATTCCCCCGTCAGCCCTTTTAAAGAGGCCTCAATATTTTGTCAGTCTCAAGGGCTTGTCTACACATACAGTGCTGCAGCAGCACACTGCACTGATGAAGCTGCACCGCGCTGTATGCCAGTGGGACAGAGCTCTCCCGTTGGCATTATAAAACCACCTCCGCGAGAGGCAGTAGCTGTCCACACCGGCGCGTATGTCGGTGTAACTCATGTCACTCGGGGGGGTGGCTTATTCCCACCCCTGAGCAACATAGGTTATGCTGACATAAATTGTAGTGTAGACATAGCCTTTGTTGGAGTCTCTCCACACCTCATGGTATCAAGCTGTAGTCACTCACCTGTGGGTCTGCAAGCCTGGAAATGTCTGGCTTCAGATAGAACATGATCCCCTCAAAAGCACCAGGCAGGGTGGCCCCTCGAATCAGCAAGACAAAAAGCATTAGGTAGGGAAATGTAGCAGTGAAGTAAACAACCTGAAAGCAGAGAGAAAGATTAAAAGGGGACATTGTCACCCTATAAATTATTCATCCAAAACAAATCCCCTAACTCTATTAACAATACTTGAGTCTTTAAATCCCCAAAGCCTCTGCTTTCACTGAATTCTAATTAAAGGTCATGAAAACATTTCTATTCACAGTCAAGATTTTCAAGCATGAGCAGTGAATTTGAGGGGAACAAAGGGGCAACCTGAGACACCTTACAGGGGCCTGAGTTTCAAAGAGTGACTGCTCTGCACACTAAAAAAAATCAGGCCCCTTGAAGGCATCTCATCTTGATTCTACAGGCCCCCAAAATCTTGATGCATTTTTGAAAATCTTGACCATGGTTTTTGTAAAATGCTCCTCTTCTCTCTTTTGTGTGGGAAGTGAAATGGACTGATTTAGGTAATTGTTGGAGCAGAATGAATCATTCATCATTAACTAACTATTTTAGCCCCTTTTTCTGCTGGTGGAATTTAATATCAGTGAGCAAGCTGCAATTTCCCTAAATGTATTCATTATTCAGATTCACTCAAATAATATCCTTTTGAATTTTTGGGTGCACTATGAATTCATAGCACATATTCTAACATCAAGCTGTATTATTTAGCTGTGATTGGTCAAATAAGCCAAGGGTCACTGTTTCTATTCAATGAGCATACAAGTACTGCTGGTACTGAAATTTGTCACTGAAATTCACTTTTTGCAAACATTTATGCTAGTAAACCAGATCATTCGAAGTTTGAGGAAAGTAAACACAAAAGAAGCACAAATGTGGCCAAAGTGAATTGGTTTTAAAAAATATTCAGCCTTTTCATATGAATTATTCTCCCAGTTCTAGTAACCATTAAGCTACTGGTACTGTGCCTTTAAATATTGTTTATTAAAAATGAACTTTCAGTCAAGAGCTGACTTCCTGTTAACTAAAAAGCTCTGCATATTACTTTTTACTCCACTGCAAATATTAAACCAAAGAATGTATATTTTAAGAGATTCTGTGAACTGTCTGCTTGTTCATAATATCCCAAAGCACAACTTTTTATGAGGGTAACAAACAGAGAGGAACAGTTAAATTATTTGACAGTATTTTGTGAGATTCATATGTTTTAAAGTCAGAAGGGACCATTATGATCATCTGACCTCATGCGTAACACAAGCTACAGAATTTCACACAGTCATTTCTGCTTTAAGCCCATAACTTCTGACTGAGCTAGAACATTTATCGTAGAAAAACATTTAGTCTTGATTTAAAGATTATGAGTGATGGAAAATCCACCACATTCCTAGGTAAAATTGCTCCAATGGTTAATTTCTCTCACTGTTAAACATTTGCACCTTATTTCTAGTCTGAATTGGTCTAGCTTCAGTTGCCAACCATGAGACCTTGTTATGACTTTGCTAGATTAAGGAACCCTCTACCACCAGAAACATTCTGCCCATGTAAGTACTTATGACTGATCAAGTCACCTTTCAACATTCTCTTTGTTAAGCTAAATAGATTGAACTTCTTTAGTATCTTACTGTAAGTAGCTATGGCTGGGAATTTTTTGACCAAAATATTTTTGCCCGTCAAGAAATGTGGATTTGTCTAAACCAAAACTTTTCATGGGAAAGGGTCAATTTCAACTCAAATATATATATATAAAGATTCAAAATGGCAAACATGACAAATTCCGGCTCTGCAGTTCAAAACGACTTTGGATTTAGAAAACTAAACTAATTGAAGTTAAAAAAAAAAATGTTGAAAACTTGTAATAGAAATGAAACATTTCAAAATTACTAAAAGTAAACATTTCAATTGACCCGAACTGAATCATTTTTTGGATTTTCTGTTTATGAAAAATGTTAATATTTTGATATTTTTGTCCTGATTCTGGATGGGAATTTTTTTTTTTAATCTTAAAAATTTCATAGGACAGGGAAACCATTTTCTGCCCAGCTTTAACTGTAAGGCAGATTTTCCAGGTCTCAGATCATTGTAACTCTTCTGAATCCTTTCCAATTTTTCAACATTGTTTTAAAGAATCTTTTTAAACCCACATGTTTATACTTCAGCATTTGATTGTTTTTTTAAGAGCAAAGGATGAGAGGAGAGTGGGAAGGAGACATAGATTTTAACTGAATCCTCTTTGTCTCCACACATATGCAAAGAGCAAGACAGAGCAACTCAGTAAATTTCCATTAAAGGCAAACAGTCTTGCAGGTTCCACTCATTCCCGCCTGAGAGCTGAGCCAAGGAGCATAGTGGTAAAAAGTTTATAAATATTGGGGAGGAAGACAGCCCCGTGGCCTCAGCAGCTCATTGACGCAGGACTAAAGAGATGTGTCTGTTGTGAAGGATGAATCTCAATACCTGCACTAAGAAAGGGTGAGGGAGATGAGAGCTCATGTACGGAGAGAGAGCAGATAGTGGGAAATGCCTTTGGAAGAAGGGTACTGAAGAAACTGGCCACTCATCCGTCAGTGATTGTCACACTTCCTCTGGAAATGTGCAAGGACCTGCCCTGAGTAGTTGGTAGTACTATAGTGACTTTCATATACACAGTGACTTACACTGAGTAGTGTAATCCAACCTCACCACTGCTCAGGGGGTTATACTCCAGCCCTGCACCATTAAAGCCCTGGTGGCTTCTCTAAACTGGCTCCCATGTGAAACATGTTATGCTCATCCAATCCAGGAATGGAAACAATATAACTTCATGTGATTTATGCAATCCCAGCCAGCCAGTCCAGCTCAAATGTGCAATATTGAGTGTGGAATGCTCACAGAATCACCCTGTTTATGAGCAATTCATTGAGTTAAAGAAAAAAAGACCAAAACCACCCAAACTGAGCAATTACAAATAATGAGGAAGTGGGAGGTAACCACAATGGATCTCCTAAATAGATTATTTCCAGTGGGTTATTCACTCAGCGCTGGTGTTTAATTATTATTGGTGATTGGAGATTTGCCAGTAAAAAATGTTGCTAGACCACATGGGGTTTGTGTATCGGCAACTGGATGATTGCATGTTACTGCTGCTGACGCAGCATCTTTTACAAGGTTTCCCCATTACAGTGAGCAACGCTGGCTTAGGACTTCCACATTTCTTCTAAGCTCTGTCCCTTGTCTCCCATCTCTGTTTGATCAGCTTTCTTTGCTCTTCTCTTTAGGGCCAAGTTCAGACCCAATGCAGTTGCACCCATCCATACCAGCCTGAGTTTGGCCCTATGTCCTGTGTGTTCCCTACCTCCTTTCTTCATCTCTCTCTGTATTATGGAGAAGGCAAAGAAGTTGGAGAGGAGCTACCAGGGCAGCTAGGAGGAGATTTAGGAACTAAGGGGACAGAGTTTGCTCTTACTTTGCCTGTGGACTTGACTCCTTTCCAGATGCAGAAGTAGCAGACGACCCAGGCGAGCAGAAGGCAGAGAGCCAGCTCCCAGCGCACGGTACCCAGATTGTTAATACCGTCTGTGAGTCCCAGGACTCTCCTTCTGCCAGAGCCAGTGGAGAGAGAAAGATTAACATCCCAAACTTGACTCTTCCAGCAGCCCCTAGGCCAGAATTCTCATACGCATCACATAGCATGGCTGCCCCGTCTCCCCCATCCCTCCCGCTTCCAGTCACCCTAGCTCTGACAGCTCTACTGTACCCTGGGTCACTGTAATGCTGCAGGACTCTCTGAGATCCCTACCGGCCTAGCCCCTGCCGTTCCACCTTGCCCTTTTGTCGGCCTGGGCTCTACAATCTCTCAAAGCCCTCGACCACATCAACAACTCCACTGCAGCCTCCGATCATTCTGGCCTTTACAGCACTCCCAGTCACACACCACGGCCATCCCCTTGGCTTCCTCACAGTCCACACTCAGTCAGAAGCCATCCCTGCAGCCCCAGTATCATCACTGGCTCCCAGTTACCCTGCTGGCAACTTTGTTTCCTCCAACCACCCCATATTCTATGGCTCCCTCCAGAAACACAACACAATTACCCTTGTGGTGACGGCCCTCATTCAACCTGATCCCTACAGGTTCCCCTCAACACCCAGTCTCCCTAAGGTTACGTCTACACTGTGAGCTGGAGGTGTGATTCCCTGTTCACAGAGACATATTTGCACTCACTCTCATCTGAGTTAGCGTGCTGATAATAGCAGTGTGGCCGTGGTAGCTTGTGTTAGCAGCCCCCAGTACATACCGATGGAGTTCAGGTGGGTTTGTACGCAGGGCAGCTAGCACACTGCTGCCTCTGCCTGTGCCACCATGGCTACACTACTATTGTTTGCATGCTACCTCAGATGAAAGCCAGCACCAGTATGTCTATGAGAGCTGGGATCACACCCCTCATTCATAGTATAGACACAGCCTAACAGGGACCACGTGAAAGCTGACCTGGTCTGGACAGTTCCCCTGCAGCCTCTACTACTCTAATACCTATGACAACTCTATGTCCCCCCCATAGGGTGAGCAGATGTCCTGATTTTATAGGGACAGTCCTGATATTCAGGGCTTTGTCTTATATAGGTGCCTATTACTCCCCACCCTGTCCCGATTTTTCACACTTGCTGTGTGGTCACCCTACCCCCCAAGCAAAAAAAACCCCCAAACTCTGATGGTTCCCTTGGAACTGGCAATGTTGTACTGATGAGTTTTTTGTAATTACTGACGGAAGGACCCAGGGACCAAGAGAAAGAGTCAGGAGTCCAGCCCTGAAGTCCCAGCTCTTCCCCTGACTCATCTTGTGGCGTTCTACAAGTCACTTCACCAAGGGGGAAACTGAGGCACAGAGGATGCTTTGCAAAGGAGACGAGTGTCCATTGTCCCACTCAGCCTGTCAGGGTATGTCTACACAGCAAAGAAAAACCCGCAGCTGGCCCGTGCCAGCCGAGTAAGGCCGAAGTCTGGGACCCTCCCACTTTGCAGGGTGCTAGAGCCCAGGCTCCAGCCCGAGCCCGGTAGTCTACACAGCAATGAAACAGCCCCGCAGCTTGAGCCTGAGTCGGCTGTCACAGGCCAGCCACAAGCGTCCAGCTGCTGTTCAGGCATACCCAGATCGGCTGAGTGGGGCAATGGATACTCATCACCTTTGCAAAGCACTTTGAAAGTTATAGATGAAAACGTGCTATTGTGACTGAGCCCCTGAGTCCCACTTGCTTCCTGGGACTTCCCTTGACTGAGCAGGGGCCAGGCTGTGAATGTGAGTCCTTAGAATTACAGTTCTCATATTGGTCACACCCCCTGTGGGCCAGTGCCAGATGATTCCCTGCAGTGCATTCCACAGCATTTCCCCTTTCGGTGTCTCTCGGGTGAGATGCCGGTTTGCCCTCCGGGTGTTTTCACGTAAAGAATCGCAGAAAAAGTTGTTTTCCTCTAACACTGAACAAGGAACTCCATTAGAATAAGGGGAAAGCTACTTTGTCTCTTCCTGCTTCATCATAGAACATCTTTGCAGAATCTCTTCCAACCCCCTCTACCTGACCTCCTGCGCTAGACAGATCCTCACACTTGGTGTGCGGACATGCATGCCCTCTGGGTGTCTGTCAGGGTGGCCCTGCCAACATGTATTCAGGCTCTGTGTCTGCAGAACCTGCAGGTGCTGAGTGCATCCGCCATGTCAGGAGTGCGGCCATGTGTGTGTACATGCACGTGCTCTCAGGAAGTGTCAGTGTCTGATCTCTGGGGGAGTGTGGTGCCTGGAGCAAGACAGAGTGTGTATAGGGGAGCCCTGTGCGTGGGCCCACATACCCTATGGATGTCTGTTGCACGGGCCCCGTCAGTACGCAAGTTTGCTGTAAGTGTGCTCACGTGCCCCATGATGTGCGATGTGCCATAGGTCTGGGTTCTGAGATGTGGCCAGTGCACATCTTTTTTGGCTTTATGGCGACTCCATTTGGAGTATTCACATTGCTGTGACCTTTTGAGGAAAGAGGCGTCTGAAATCGGGGTACCTACTCCCAGAACTCGATAACTGGGGAGGTGGTGTTCTCAGGCATTGTCCAGTTCTGCAAGTCAGAGTTATTCAGAAAGTCCACGCACTGATCTACAGAGAAGAAAACAAGTTGGTGAGCTAGGAGAATTATCATGCTTCTCAGCCTTTCAGCTCCCTCCCACTCATCCCTGCTCACGCCAGCTGCCCTCTAAAACTTCACTCTCTCTCCCCACCCAGAATCCCAGCTGGGGGAGGGGGAGGAGAGAAGTGGCAGCTCCTTACTGAATAGGAAGCACATGGCTGTAGAATGCAGGGTATTATGGGACAGCAACTATGGTTACCCAGACTGCCAAACCTCATACATGCACGTATGCTCCCTCCACACTGCCTCAGAACATGATTTATGTGGGACATTTCTAAAATTCAGGGGAAGCAGCGGAGCGCAGAAATAGCACCTCGTAATATATTCAGCAAACGATAAGGCAAACCACAGAAAAACAGAGGCACAGTCCCTCTCTGGGAAGTTCTCTCTTGACATTCAGTAACTCAGAGAGGAATTTCCCTGGCTTTCCTCACAAATAAAGCTCTGCTTGTGGAGCTGCGAGAATCAGATTCCTCCTTTGGGAAGGGCAGTGACTCCTGTCAGGGGTATGGCAAGGAAAGGGCTATGAGTGGACTGAACATGGAGAAGGGAAATTTCATAGATTCCATGACCAGAAGGGACCATTGAGATCATCTAGTCTGACCTTCCGTATAAAGCAGGCCATAGAACGTCCCCAAAATAATCACTAGAGCACATCTTTTAGAAAAACATCCAGCCTTGATTTAAGACATGTTTGGCATAAGTGAAACAGAGAAGGAATCACGCTCATGTCAAAGCTCTTTCCAGTTTTCTAGCACTCTGTTGGGAACAGAGCTGGCTTAACAAAGTAACAAAGGCTGGGGAGCCATTTGACTGGTCAGTGTTCTCCCTTGTTCCAGGGCCCATGGACACTGGATAAAACTGAGACCAGGTCTACACTGCAGATTTTTGCTGGCATAGTTATGTCGGTCAGCGACGGGAAGAGGTGTGATCCTTGACTGACATCGGCGTGCCAGCATAAGCACCTAGTTTATTCCAGCTGTTACATTCATGGCACACACACAGAGAAGTTAGATAAAAACAAATACTCTTGCTGGAAGGTTGCAACGTAACACTGCTTTATTACTTACATTCAGAACAATAACACACAAGAACCCAAAAACCAAAAAAGAGAAAACAAGCAGCTCCCTAAGGCAGAGAGACACAATTCACCCCACCTCGGTTTAAGTTAAACTTGGCTCTTTCCAGACTGACTGCTGCTCCCAAATGCTTCACTACAGAGCCCCCGCACCGCACCCCCAGTCTTAAAGTGATAAATTACAATTCCAATACAGTCCGCACTTTTGCCAAGGGGTTAGAGCGGGACTTGGAATAAGTTATACTGGAAAAAGCATGATTTTGCCAGGATAAACTGCAACCACCCTAGAAGTGCTTTGCCAGTATAGTATACTGGCATAGCTATACTGACAGTGCACTCCTAGCGTAGACCTGGCCCGAGTAAGCCAAGACTGACTGAACAGTTGACTGCCCATGTGACAGAGGCTGGCCCAGAAGCTTGAGTGTGTGAGGGGCAGTGAGTGGGTTGTGCTGTACCCTGTTACACTAGATAAGGGCAGCGCCCACTCCAGTGAAAAGCTCCTTCCATGACTTGGAGTGGGATGAGGACTCCAGACTAAAGCTGGTCTGAAAATGGGCTTTTCTTCCCCTGAAAAAATATTGAATTTCCAGTAAAAAATTGAAAACCAAAACATTTTGATTCAGAAATGCTGCCACGGTGCCTCATGCTCCCGTTATGAGCAGAGTTCTCTGGTCAGATTACCTAACCTATGATGCACTATGGTCTCTCTTCATGGTGGCAGGAGGCTGTTGCGTCCTGGCCATGGTGCATCATGGGAGAAGTAGTCTACTTGTGCAGCCCAGCCCATAGAGGAGAACGGGCACACAAGGAAACCATACAACACCCATGAGGCCCACAGCAGGATATCTGAATCAAAATATTTTAGTTTTCAGCTGAATATTTCATTGAAAATTCAAAATTTTCCATGTAAAGCAAACACTTATTGCAAAAAATGTTCAATCAAAAACTCAATTTTCGGTCAAAAAGTCATTTTGATGGAAAGTTTTCAAACCCAGATCCTCTTTCCAGGAGCAGACAAACTGAAGTTGTACCTGAATTCCAAGGATTATTACAGGTGGCCCAGGGTAACACAGCAGCAAAGGAGCTGAAGAGGTAGAAGATAGCCCAAGACAGGATGACGATGTAGTAGATATTCAGATAGGATTCGATGACTTGTGAGGCGTATCCAATTCCTCAGAGGGAAAGTGACAGAGGTTAGGAAATGGCCCCAGGCTAGCCCTAAATATATCAGACTGTAGCTAAAAATAGTGACATAGCCCATCCCACTAGAGATGGGAGCATGGCAAATTAATGAGTAGTTTGGTTCACCAGAGAATCCTGTAAGACTCAGGTTGGGGATTGGAGATCCAGGTGTGTTTCATCGTGGCAGAGAAATCAGAAATAAAAGGGTTTTCACTGCTAACTGCATCGCATGCCCAAAGAATGGTGTCAGAGCAAAAGCACAGGGTCAGGAGACAGCTTCCAATCCTGGTTCTGCCAATATCAGCAATTAAGCAAATGCCAATATGAGCAAATCACTTAATCTTTTTGTGCCTCGGTCTTCCCAGGTGTAAAATGGGGATCATAAAACTTTAGGATAGTTGTGAGGCCAATTCTCTGAGGTTTTAAAGTAGGGCTGTCTAGAAAACAAGAATTACATTTTACAAAAAAAGTCAAGGTTTTATCATTTGTTTTTGTTCCACCTCAGAACAAAAACTCCACCTTTTGAAATTGTTCACACCAAAAACCCATGAGACCCACCACCGCACCTTTCTTCCTCTCTCTGGTTTTGACCAGAAATTCCATCTTGGACCTGAGAAACCCATTCATTGACTCACCTTCGAAGATAGGGCAGATCTTCCTCCAGGCAGTGATCCCTCCCTGGCTGGTGTACTGTCCCAGTGCTGTCTCCAGGAAGAACACTGGGATCCCACAGGTGAAGAGGAAGATGAGATAGGGGATGAAGAAGGCACCTATGGAAAGAGTATGGGTGGCAAATGTGGGAATCTTTACTACTCAACATTATCATAACCACTCATTTCCAGTATATGAACCAGTGAGATGTACCAGCAAGGCTCAGCTAAACACCTTAAATTCTTATCTGAACTAAATGGACCTGTTGGGTCTGCAAAATTGTGCAGATATTACAAAAGAACAGCCTCTCGACTTTCTTCTTCTTGTCCTGGAAACACCACAAGCACCACCTTCCTCATGCTATTTCAGACTTCTGCGTCCTGGCCTGGCCTGAACCTGGAAGTGCAGAACGGCAAGAAGACAAAAAAAGGACACAGAAAATAAAAGTTGACTATGCTTTTCAACCCTCAAAACAGGTCGGAGCAAAGATTTGGGAATGTAAGAGGAAATCTTACTGTCTCCAAATTGGGGCTACGGCTACACTGACGGTGGCAAAGTTGGATCGACTGAAGTTGGATCGAGTGAAGACCCGCTCAGTCAATCCAGAAATCGACGTACTAAGACCACCTTCACATGTAGCATAGCGCTGCATCCGCAGTGCAGTGAAGATGGCGCGCAGAACAGAAGCAGAGAAGTCGACGGGAGTTACGCAAGTTTCTTGCATAGCTTGCGTAACTCCCGTCGATTGCCACCAAATCTCAGAGGTAAGTGTAGACAGGGACTCGGTCTTCCTTAACCAACAGTATCAGGATAGCTCTCTCCTCTCCAGTTGATTCTAAACTGTTGCCAAGATCTTGGTTTAGTCTCCAGCCTTTTCTTCTCCCATCTCATAATTTGCCTTTCCAAAAAGAGCATCTGGGCTTCACCCTTCATAACCCACCCACCACTGTCTAAATGGCAGACGCAGGGCAGGCAAACACCATTTTCCTCCTCGAGGCCTCATCAGACACACTGAACAATTGAGAGGTGAATATTCCCATCCTTTGCCCCAATCCTCTGATAAAAACACAGATGTTTGGAACAAAGATTTCGGCTCCTCCTCTCAGAAGAACCAGATTTGCCTTCTAGATCTGTTTTTCCCTTGCCATCAACAATCATTCAGACTGATGTTCCTTCCCATGAGAGATAATTAACAATGGTTTAAATGAAGAACATTTCCCCTTGTTCTTATGCCAATAACATTAAAATAAAGAGCAACATCAAAATGTTCCCTAAACTTAGATGTACTATAGCTGCAGGGGACCTAGGGGGGGCCAGCAGAAGGGAGGTCTTTTCACATTCAGACAGGGTCAGCCCAAGTGCATGAGATAGGAAACATGGATCCTGTATATATTTAGCTAAAAGCAGCTGCTCCTTTCACTGCCACATAAAAAACCTTTCAATCAGAGTTCTCGTGAGACCACAGTATTATCCAGTACTTGATTCAATGAATCCTTAAAGAGTTCCCCTTCCCGATTTTTGATTCAGATTGTCCTAGTGGCTGATCAATTTAATCAATAATAATAATGTATAAGAGTGCCACCTCATGTTTATAAAACTTCTTTCCTTTCCAAAGTTCCCAAAGTGCTAGCCAGGATATCAGGGCTAAGATCTATTTTAAAAAAAAGTGACATGGAAGCTTTCAAGACTGTACAAGTGGCCAGACCCCCTTAACCCTGAGCTCAGCTAATGGTTCAGTCCTGATTCAACGGGAAGGGTGCTGTCTACTAAAACATGAAAACCACTTTCTGTAGCACCCTGAATTTTCTGTGTTAGTCGCCCACCCATGTTTTGCCCAGCGCCTAGCTGTGTTTAGTTTGAGAGATCTAACAAGATCACAGCCTGATATGTTACAGCTACATTAGAAATAATCATTGAGGCAAATAAATTAGTAATTTTTTAATGCAACAGAAATGTTACATTAGTTAGGATAGAGACTGCAAGGATTGTCAATCCTGATACTCCTGTTTCACCTGAAAGAAGAGACTCAAATGCAATGCAATGAAATTTGTGACATGGCCTTTACTGAATGGGAACTCAAAGGAGGCACTACGTATGACTATAAACATTACCTCAAGACCTGACTATGGAATGGGAACATAAGGTATGTTCTTATTACCTTACAGGACTATATTCTTTTAGTTTTCCTTAATGAACCAAAGTCCAACCATTTTTATAAAGAAACTGGTAAAGTTCAATTATCCCCCCTCTGTTGTTTCATCTTATGGTCACAAGAAAATTTCATTTTTAACCATGTAAATGGTCTTCTACTGCAGTTTTATAAGGAATGAAACAAGTCATGCAAGCAGCAGCGAAGGGGGATGGACTCTTTCTGTGGGAATGTTTCCCCTGGCCAGGGGTTGGCTACTTATAGATCTGTTGCTGGGAAAGCGGTAGAGGTGTGCTTTTCTTTCTCATTCTCTCAGGCACATCTTTCTGAAGTTCCTCAAATTCATGACAAGTGCCGTGGTTCTTCGGCTTTGAGAATGTGGTGGCCTTACTTAGTTTTAGAATGTATTTTGGAAAACACACCTCTGTTTTTCTTGTCAGGGATTACCAGAAATAGCAAAGTACTGTGAGAAAAGCTACAATGATAGTCCAGTCAGGTCTAGAGGGTGTGTTTTGTGGGGATGGGAGTATCAGCTGAGTCACAGAACATACAGGATAGGGGAGCAGTTGTCCACATGCCCTTGAGCAGGATCGCTGAAGGAGATAACAGCAATGAAGCATTTTCCCTTGCCAGAAGACCAGCTATGATCAGAAACAGCTGGGAGATAGCAGGGAGGAGGGAGGGCCTCAGGGACTGTTGGATGGGGGAACTGACAGGCTGGGTTCCCTGGCTGTGGGAGCCCTCAAAAGGTTCTGATAATTCAGCTGTGTTTTAGATAAACATCTGAGTTTTTGGCTGCCTCTACAAACTCCAAACCTAGAGGTTTGCCTGATATTAAAATGGGCACCCTTCTGAAAGCTGGATTGCTCCTCTCCATCTGACAGAGCTTCTCTGAGCGCCCATCTGTGAAGTGAGATTTGTCTCCCACTGCTCAGATTGCCCTCTCTGTGTGACTGCCTCACTGGAGGGTGTCTCTATATATGGTGTGTGTGAATATATGAATGGATGAAGGTGCCTGCTCTGGTGCTCATATTCCTGGGCCAACACCTCACACAACCTGCACCTTTATGGACTTACCACCTCCATTTTTGTAACAGAGATAAGGGAATCTCCAGACGTTGCCCAGGCCGATGATCTCTCCAGCCACAGACAGCATAAACTCCATTTTATTGCTCCACTGGCCTCTTTCCTCCATTTTTGGCTTCTCCTCTTCAAGTACCGCCATGCCCCCATTGGGCTCAGCCGCCATAGCTGCCCAGCGGGGCAGGGGAAGCTGAGAGAAAAACAGAGCATAGACTGTAAGAAGCTGCTACAGGTGGAAAGAGCTGAGAAGGGACTCTACAGTTGTTTTGACAGTAGCCTCAGCTCAGGGCAGTTCCCAGAGAATTCCAGGGAACCTCCATCTGAAAACCGTCTGCAACATGCCAGGGGCTGGTTCTTAAAAGATGGAAGCCAATTGATTGGTCAGCTGAAACGGAGTCCTGGCCCCACCTTCATCTCCACCTCTTTCTGACTAGACCCACCTCCTTCTCATCCTCTTATTCCCAGTATCCTCCCTGTCACTGATGACAAAACCTTTCTAAAGTCTGGATATAATTGCATGACCAGTAATTCCAGGAAAGGGAAAGACAATCAAAGCTAATACTGCAGGGAGATACGCTCATCAAAACATCTGTGGAAGGTCAGGAAGAATTCCTCCACCATGTGCAATATTGTACAACTGACCGGGTGAACTATGGGGTGGTTGCCTTCCTCTGAAGTAACATATCTGATACTGGCCACTGTCACAGGCAGGATAGTGAATTTGATGGGTCGATAGTCTAAACAAGTATGGAAAATCCTATAGTCCTATTTCCAGACCTTGCCAGGAGTCCTGGAATTATTACTTTTTGGCCTGCTAGCCAACACAGTTTATTTCATCATAGCATGTCATAGGAGCAGAGTGTAAACACACTCCTTTGACCTAAGTTTCCCTCAGTAACAAGATAAACTTTCACACCAGCACCCACCCCCGCAACAAAAACAAACAAAAAAAGGCAAAATGGCACAAAGTCCCTGAAATGAGAGAGAGAGAGAGAGAGAGAGATTGTTATACACACTTCCACAAATGTGTAAAATGCTCAAATATCGTATCCTGCCTAGCATTAAAGTAAGATTAGACAGACAGGGTATGTCTATACTGCAGTTAAACACCTGCAGCTTGCCCACGTCAGCTGACTCAGGCTTGCCAGGCACTCAGGCTGCAGGGCTGTAAATGTTTAATGAAGATGTTTGAGCTCGGGCTGGAGCCTGCATTCTGCAGGGCTGACTTTTCAATTTAGGAGACAAGAAAGAAAACCTGGGGGGTGGGATTTGGTTTGATTCTAGCAAACAATTTTTTCCCCTGCTGAAATGAAAAAAAAAAATTAGTTTTACCTTGAAATGATTTGGGAGAGGGAGCTAGTTTCAGGTAACTTCCAGGTGCTTGTCACTCCTTTTTTTTCGTGTTACTTTTATTTAGCTAAATGTCTAAATGAAATATCATTTTAAAATGAAAAGTCAAAAACAACAAATTTTGAAATGGCCAGAACTGATCATTTCAAAACGGTCGAAAAATGAATATTTTAAAACAAAGCGTTGAAACATTTCATTGTGAAATGCAACTAGCAAAATGACCTGTTTCTATTTAAAAAAAAAAAATCCATTTATTTTTTTTGCTGAAATTATTTGCCGCATCTGACCCAAATTCACGAATAGTTTCAGTGCCCCCCAAAAAGCATTTTTCAGCAAATTTACTATTTGCTGAAAAATTTTCATCCAGCTCTTCAAATAATGACTGGCTAACAGGTTTTAACCATGACTTCTCTCTTTCACACTACATCCTAAATTGTGTTTATCATCATCTTAGTTAAAACATATTAAAGAACACTCAACATGATCCATTTCCCCAGCATACACATGGTCTTTGTGATTGACTAATGAGTTTAAACCTAGCTAAAACCCATATGAATGGGGTCAGGTCTCATTAACACAGAGGTCTTCAAACTGTGGAGCATGCCCCCCTAAACATTTGGGGGGGGGGTATGGCCAGGCCTGGGACCAGCCCCCACAGGCAGTGAGGAGGGAGCGCCACTCAGTCCCGCTCTGCCCCAGGTCTGGCTGTAGCCTCTGGGCCCAGCTTCCAGTTCATCCTCAGTCTCAGCGCCCGGCCCCTGGCTCAACCTCGGCCCCTGGTTGCGGGGTGTGAATGTGGCCTCGGCACCCGGCCCCCGGCTTGGCCCCTGATCATGACACCCAGCCGAGGCCTCATTGTCTGGCCCCTTGGCCCACTGCAGCTCCTGGCCACAGGCCCCTGACCATGACCCATCTCCCAGCCACAGTCCCCAGCCCCAACCGTGGATAGGTTGGCGGAGGAGGCTCAAACAGGGATAAGAGGGGGTGCAGGGTAAAAATTTTGGGGACCACTGCATTAACATCAAGTCCTTTACATTAGTAGTGACATTTGAGAGTGGTTGAGAAAAGTCAGGGATAAGGTAGAAAGCCATGACTTAGGCAACGTTACCATCTTAACTTCATTAACTGCACTAACTAACTGCACAGGAAAATGCCCTGGTGGGTCTTACTTGATTTAAGTTAAGCCCAGATCTCTAGACCAGGAGTTCTTAATCTTTTTTGCTGGGACCCCCTTTGAAAATATTTCAGGTTGTGACGGACCCCCCCCAAAAAAAAAAAGTGAGGACCATCCCATGCCATGCCACCCTTTTATCTACTTTTTGGTTTAGGAGTCTTTAGGGTGAACTCAGGTCACATTTTCAAGCTTTTCTACACAACTATGAGGATTAGAGCATTATATGAGAGTTAAGAATTAATCTCTCTCTTTCTTTTTTTTTTTTAAATCACAGGCCTCCAGGAGCTTTAAGGAAAACACCAGCTACCTGACTCATGATAAAATCATGAGACTTGGCGAATGTGTTACCATTTGGCCCACTAGAGACAGGCCTGAGCCAGAAAGCTCAGAGCTACAACTGGATCCCAACAGCCCCAAAGTTAAGAGATGGTCTGGGGCTAGAGGCCATCTCTACTTTTACTCTCCATGTACCTACTTTCTGAGCCAAATAAACCCTGGTATAAGTTGTTGCTTACAGAAAGGCTGGATTTCACGCAGGATCTTCAGTATCCTTGCAAGACTAATTATAGAGCACAGTGAAACTTGATAACTATAGAATTCCTTATTTTTTTCTTCTTCTTTTTTTTGTGTGTGGCTATTCTAAAAGGTTGTGTCCTAATAGCGTGTTAATCTGGTAATTCTACAAACACTAATCAGTCTCCATGTATTTTAATGGTGTAATGCACACCAGGGTGTAGATGAAGCAAAATTTTGCTCAGGAGCAGGGGGTGGTGGAAAATGGGCAGGAGAAGAGGTGAAGCTGACACAGTACTGTACAGTAGAGAACATTTTTATCACTGTGTCTTATTTGCTTCTGCAGGTTGCACAATGCAAATAAAATAATCTGATAAATGCTAACTCTTTGTACAGAGTAGGCCAATGACAAAGAAAGACGCAGACAGATGAGAAGGTAATTTTTATCTACGGTTCAGAACAAAGCTTTCAGTACTTGGTATAATGCACTTTTTCTCTAAATGTCATACAAATAAAGAAATCTCACCATAACTTGTGGACTTTCCCTTTGGGCATTCATAGCAAAGCAAGGACTACTTTCACTTCTGCACCTGTCTGGGGGCTAGAAGGCCCCATCCTCCTGCTCTCTTTGACATCACTATGTAAAATTCCCATTGACTTAAGATTGGGCCCTGAGCAAAGCAGTTGATATTGTCTTTTGTAAGAGAGTTTGCAGCAAGAGTAAGAGCATGGGTGGTAGAAGAGTTTAATAGAATTCTACCCTACCGTAGAACTCCTTAGGATGGCTTTAGAAACCTCTTGGCATGGCTCTCGCTCCCTCTTGAATTTTACAGAGTAATTCAGAGTAATTTTTGTAGACTTCTATTAAGGGCTTGATCCTGAAAGGTGCTGAGTACAACACTTCAGCATGTGCTTAACTTTAAGCTTGAAAGCAGTCCCATTGGCTTAGGTGCAATGCTGGATCAAGATCCTCATGTCCAGCACCATACAGGATCAAGCCCCACAGTTCTATAAATAGTGCTGCTTAGTGGACAGAGACTTGGACTGGGACCCAGGAAACTTGGTTTCCATTCCAGGCCACTAACCTGCTGGGTGATCTTGGGTAAGTCACTTCCCTCCCTGGGCCTTACTTTCCCCATCTGTGAAATGTGGCTAATGATACTGACTTCTTGTGTAAAGTGCTTTGAGATCAGCTAACGAAAAGTACTATATAAAATCTAAGTATTATTAGGCTCGGAGGTCCTTTAAAGTTTTGTTATCTACAGAAATCTCTAAATTGTCGCAGGATGTTGACTGATGGAGCACAGGTGCATTTCCTTTTGGCTCGCCGGGATGGGGAGCTTGTCAGACACCACACCGTCATCTTCAGCCAGATCTCCTACCAAGATGTCATTTTAAATTGTAGTCACTTCTGAGGGCTTTCTCCTGACAGCCTTCTCTAAGCTTCCCAAGCAAGCAAAGCATCTTTCACTGCCACCTAATGTGCAGCAGATATACCGCCTAGCTAATGAGTTCATAGTGATGCTTCAGCACAAGAATACAGAGGGAGAGGAAGCTTAGATGCCTCATCACCCTTCTTGTTTAGGAGAGCAGCGTTTTATGGCCTGTCAAATGAAAACACTATACTTAATGAAACTTGTTTGATCTGTCACAGTCTTCGCTACACTCCAATTTGCTGTAGCCCAGAGCACATCATCATGCAGGATGATGCTTTTGTTTGTGCTTTTTGGAGATGATGTTAGATACTGGCAGTAGAAGGCTTAACTTTATTTATTTGAGATGAACCTGAAGCAAAACCGCAGAGCAAGCCCCATTTTATTCATATCTATTTGTATTATGTTAGCACTTAGAAGCCTCAATTTAAATCAAGGTCCCATTTGCTAGGTTCTGCATAAACACATAGTAAGGACAAGGGTGAGAGAAAAGAAGGTTTCTTTCCATTCTACAGATAGTGAACTGAGGCAGAGAGAGATTCAGTCACTTGCTCAAGGTCACACAAGAAATCTGGTAGAACCAGGACTGGAACTCAGATCGCCTGAGTCACAGCCCAGTG
The DNA here is from genome assembly GCF_026122565.2 of Emydura macquarii macquarii. Classification (NCBI taxonomy): domain Eukaryota; kingdom Metazoa; phylum Chordata; order Testudines; family Chelidae; genus Emydura; species Emydura macquarii. The sequence continues at coordinate 8,841,171 of NW_027133667.1, forward strand.
CCTTAATCAGGCAGGGAGTCAAACTGATATTTATTTTGGTTTGGCTCAGGTTCAATTGCATTCAACGTGCTTTGGTTCAGTTCCAGTTCCAGCCACCAAAAAACCCACAAAAAACGGTTTGGGTACTAGTTCAAACCCGTTCAAATCAAATTTCACTCTTAGTGGAAGTAAATTCAAAAAAGAAAGTGGAAACTTAAAATTGAAACTATTTTGATTTTTGGCCATTTATTAATTTTTTAGCTTTAACTTTACATGAACTGTCCTAGTGGTTTTGTGCTATCAAATAACCAATTATTTTTTATGAACAATTCGTCTGAGTGAACTACAAGAACATCTAGTATTTGCTGTGTCATACTGGACCTCTGCAGTGAAAGGATACTTTTGAATTTATGGGTCCTGCCTCAGGAGCATGAGCGGCGGGTACAATAGGCCAGGGGAGACTAACACAGCTGCCACCAACCAAATGCCTGGGCTGTGACAGTCCTGCCTCTTCCTGTCCCTGTTCTATCCCTTCCCTGAGGCCCCCCACCACCCACCGCTGCCTGGATGTGTCTCCTCCACTCCGCCCTCCCTCCCTCTCTAGAGGTTCCTACCACTCACCACGTGCATCCCTCCTCTCTTCCACCACCCTGCAAGACCCTCCCCACCCAGTGTTTCTCCTCCCCCCCACCCCCTGCTCACCACGTTCCCCCTCTCTGCCATGCTCCACCCCTCTCTGCGAGATCCCCCCGCCCTCTGCTCACTGCGTCCCTCACCCTTCTCCCCCATGAGACCCTGCCTGCCAATTGACATGTTCCTCCTCTCCTCCACACTTGACCCTCTCCTCATGAGACTGCCCCACCCGCCAATCATCATGTCCCTCCTCACCCCCCCCCCATCCCTGCAAGACTCCCTCTGGTGGTGGGGAGGCCAAGCGGGAGAAGGGTCAGGGCAGGGGCCAGAGTGAAGGTGGGGGTGGGGCCTGTGGCAGTGGGGGGATAGAGTGTGGGTAGGGCCACAGGCAGAAGGGGTGGGGCAGGGAGCTGGAAGGAGGAGTTATCCCAGGAGTTGGGGATGGGTGGGAGGAGGCTGTCTAAGAGGGAGAAGGGTTGGGGTGTCAGTACCTTTGTCTGTGGGCTAGAAGAGTTATTGTTAACTTCTGGGACCAGGGCACATTCCACTCTTCTCTCCCTAGGGGGAATCTCAGAGATGATTCACTTGTCTCTGGGGCTCCATGTGTTGGGCAGGCAGCTCGTAAGCTTCCTGTCTCCTTCCCTACTCTGGTGGGCTGGCCTCCTTGTCTTCTCATTCTCATCTCATTCTACTGGTGCAGGCCTTTCTGGTAGCAATCACATGCCTATTTGTTATTGTGTTGTCTTGTTTGAAAATAAGATGACAGTAGTTTAATACCCTGAGCTTAAAAAATTTCTGGACCTTTATTTTAACCAATAAGCCAATTTTTTTTCAGTTCAGTTTAGGGTGACCAGCCATCCCAATATTATAGGGACAGTTCTGATATTAGGGGCTTTGTCTTATATAGGACCCTATTACTCACCCCCATAGGACCCTATTGTGACGCACTGTATCTTAAAATATCATCCTGTAACCCTCATAAACATAATTTGTATATGGTTATGGCATTTCATATAAGGCATGCCTTGTGAGGTATCACATGAAAGGTCATGATCTGCTGAAACTCATTGTTCTGTCAAAAGATGCATATTGTTATTTTGTATGAAGCTATGAGATTTTGGCATTTGGCTGTTATTGAAATATGTTGTGAGGCCGGGAGGCACCCAGAGCTATCTCTACATTGGCAACAAATGAGGTGACCCAAACGCAGGTGGCATTAAACTATCATCACCAGTCCTTGACCAGCAGGGGAACTGTCAACAAGAGATCTACAGTTCAATAAGAGCCAGTTGTGCAAGCATCATACAATGGAGATTGTTCAACTCTGTGACTCAGCAAGACCCACCAGGACATGACTAGGCCAGTATTTTTCCTGGGACATGAATTGAGAATATAAAATAATGGACAGTGGCATCATGAGACCACCTCTTTCCTCCTCCCCCTTCCCCTTGTTGAAGGCAACAAGAATGCTGGGAGGACAAAGACTTTGAACTGGAGAGATTGGTCCCAGGCTGACAAGAGAATTCAGCCTGTGTATTAAGATCTGTAACCTGCCTGCAACATCCAGTGGGCTGAGAAAAGGTGTGCGATTCAAATCTTATGGAGTCTGACAAAGTTAAGATTTGGAATGTGTGTTTACTTTTATTTCTTAAGTAACTATCTCTGACCTTTATGCCTACCACTTAATAATCACTTAAAATCTATCTTTCTGTAGTTAATAAATGTATTTTTATGTTTTATCTTAACCAATGAGCTTGTCTAAAGTGCTTGGAGAATCTGCTCAGATTACAGGCTGGGGCATGTCCATTACCCTTTGAAGGACTGGCGAACTAATTAATGAACTTGCACTGGTCAAGAGGTTCCTGAGCAGTGTAAGATGGTACATTGCTGGGGTGCAAAGCTGGGGGCTAGGGAGATTTGCTGGTGTTTCCCTGTGTATGGCTCATGAATGGCTTAGGGTGTTTGCAGTTTATCACTAGCAAAGCATCGTAAGAGACAGCCCAGGATGCAGAGTTAAGGGGGCACTGCAGTCCCGCAGTTCCAGGTTGTAGCCCAGTAGTCCGGTCACACCCTATTACCCCCACACACCCCTGTTCTATAGGTGATGGAACTAGGAGTGTGTGGTACTGCTGCACCCTCAACTTGAAGAGGTTGCCATTATATATAGAGTTTACAGTTTGGTTCAATGGCCTTCAGCACCCCCACCATAAAAATTGTTCCAGCACCCCGACCCTGTCCCAATTTTTCACACTTTCACACCGATTTGATCACCCAAGTTCAGTTCTGGATCAGTAAGTAGGACAAAATTATGGATTAGGTTCAGTTCCAGTTCAAACAAAAATAGTAGTTGGAAGGGGTTTCAATTAGTCCTGGGTCCACTCCCTCCCTGACCACAGACTACCCTGAACCTCAGAGTCATCAGGTCATGGATCTGGACTTTGCAGATGACCCTTATCTTTATAACAGGCCAAACCAAACAGCAGGGATTCTGAGGTACTGTATATAATAGCAAGCATGGGACAAACACCTAGACAGACAGATAACAAGGAGTGATGTCTGCTAACAATAAGTCATGGTGCCTTTGTAGCCTAATTTTCCTATTAAAAAGACAAGATTGGAAATGTACCCATTATATCAGATGGCATCCAGGCTCTCTTCTTGGGTCCCCAAGTAACTGACAGGGCTGGAACTGACACAGTCACAAAACCTTGAGCTTCTTACTCAATAAGTAAAAGATCATCTCTCATGCTGTGTGTTAGTGTGACTGGAAAAAGTTATGCTGCCTTTGATCAGTTCACCACCTTTGCTTTGCCTATTGCTTCTAAGAAAAAAATCTGTGCACAACCCACAGAAGTGTGATCCTATTTCATTCCTTTCCCTCACACCAGAGAAGTCAGAGAAGATCCTGGATGGTTTCTTGTTTCCAGTTCAACACAGTCCACTCTCAGGGACCAGTAGCAGCCCCACCACATCATTTTCAGATACTAAGCATTCTGCATCACCTAAAAGGCTAGTTTAAAAAAAACAACACATTTTTCTCCCTTCTCCACCTTTTTGCTATCTCAAATACCTCGATCTGGAGTAAAAGTCGCTTGATAGGATCATTCTTCAGTCTATTAGCATTAAGACGCTCACAATCGGTATGTTTTGGAGACCATCACACTCAGTCTCTTTCCCTCTTCAGAAAGCACCTTCACCAGTAAAATTTCCCTCCCATGTACATTAAAAAGATTCTATGCTCCTTAAAAATATCCTGGATCTGTTTTACAGCCACCAGACACCTCTGCGCCTGTTCTCTGACCATGCTCACTGATGCCTTTTATTGCAGCTGTGTGCAACAACCAGTTTGTCAGCTTCCAGTGCAGGTGCGCGGTTTCTTATCTGGCTGCTTTAACACATGATGCTGCATGAAAGAATTGCATCTGGGTAGGTCAGCACATAGCTGGAAACACAGTTTGCTGGTGACCACTTTTCACAGGGGGGATTTAATGTGGGGGAAATAAGGAACCCCGCAGGGACTGAAATTTACACAGCTATTAAAACAAACCACCACCACCTGGAGGTAGCAGTAAATACAGACTACACCATACAATATAGGCACTTATATACAGCTTCTCTTCTTCAAAGTTGAGAACTAAAATGAGCTGTTATATTCTGTCACTGGCCCCATTTTTGTTCTGTGTTTGTATAGCACCTAGCACAAAGGGTCCCAGGTCCTAGGCACTATTGAAATAATAAGAATAATATGCAGAACTAAACATGCAGAACTAAACAAAGCTTACCTCTCCCAAAACCGACACTGCAGAGTGCACCTGAAAAGAACAAGGAATTTATTACAAGCATTTATAAAGGTGCCTGGTGTTGTAGCATTTGATATCACACTATTTAACAAACCCTTTATTAGATTTACTTATTGGATAATGGGGGAGTAGGAAGGTCATTCATACGTACCTAAGACAGTCAGAATGTGGAAAACTTTTAATATTGTTTCTAAAAACTTGTGTCTGATTCTCCCCCGCTTCTCAATGTTTCTAAACCTTTTCTATCAGCTCAAGTGCTGGTGAAGTGGTTGTACCATCCCAGCAAACTGTCGGTGCCTATGAGATGTTTGCTGAAGTATCTTTAGTGACTTTTCAATAGGGTTGGGCAAGGCACAGGGAGAAAACATCAGATGACAGTGACTGTGAGGCTTTGAAAAGCCAATCGGCAGTATGCCCAGCTGAGCCTGAGCACGGGAACAGCTTGAGCAACCAGCCTTGAGAGCAGATTTTCAAAGACAAGCCCCACCCAGGCTCTTTTTCAAATATTGCCCTTGCTGGTTGAGGATCAGATTGCCAAAGATGTTGCGCACCTGCAGCTCCCATTAACTTCAACTGGAACTATGGGTACTCATCACTACAGAACATCAGAACCTGAGAGCCCAAAAGAGGGCATCCAAATCCGCTACCCATCAACCCAAAGAGGTGGCTTTCGAAGATGTTCCTGGACATTTTCTCCCCTCAACAAACAAGGTGACTCTTTTTGTTAATACTGTAGGAAGAGGGGGATCATGCTGTCTTAAAGTTAACATCTACATTTGACCACTTCAGCCACAGTATCTCAAAGTATATCAGACCCTGACAAATCATAACACTGAGCAACAAGATGGCAGATGAGACATATCATTGAAAAGTGCATTGAAAATTCTTATTGGAAGCAACTGTTCAAAGCACTCCTCCCCCCCACCCCTCATCCACTGTGAATTCTGAATGAGCTGTAATCTTACAGCAAAGTAATCTAGTTGGCACTTTGGACAGTTTATCATCATCACTTTTTCTTTATACCTCAGTAGCATGCAAGTTTCGCAATGAGGATCCAGGATTCATTGCGCTGGGCACTATACAAACATACAGTCAAAGACATTCCCTATCATAAGGAACTTACACTCTAACTAGGAACAAGAGGCAAAACCGAGTGTAAAACACAATTGAAAGGGACAAGGGAGGTGTCAAAGAGTGAGGCCTTGTCTACACTAGCAAGGCTTGTTGATGGTAGTTACATCGGTGATCAAAAAGCGCTGTAATTACAGCGCTTGCGCCTGTTCACACAGCACTTGTGTCGCCAAAACTTGGTTTTCTAGCATCAACAGTGAGAGCAGTGCACTGTGAGCAGCTATCCCACTGTGCAATTTGCCACCTTCTACTGCTAGGAGTTGTGGGAAAGCAGAAAGAATCACGGTGCATTATGGGTGCTGGTTCAATGTCCCATGATGCATTGATTTCATTCCCGTCATTCATTGCATTCCCGGCTGTGTTTTGAGGCATTTTTCAACACCCCCCCCCCCCCCACTCGACTCCTGTTTTCCTGAGCACCCTTTCATCTCTAGTTGAAAGGCTGGATCCTGCACTGCTCTCTACTGTTGCTGTCAGCATTCTGAACACATCACGTCTGGTCATGCAGTATATCATAATCTCCCAATCAGAACAGGAATCCAAAGTGCCTGACCGGCTGTGTGCCATGCAAACAAGCAACGCTGGCTAACTGTTTGCATTCACAGAGCATCTGCACAAGGTGAACCCCACTTTTGGGCATGTGAAACAAGCACTGAGTGGTGGGCTCACATCGTTATGCAGGTCTGGGATGACGAGCAGCGGCTGCATAACTTTCGAATGCGCAAAAGCCACCTTCATGGCACTCTGTGTGGAGCTCGCCCCCTGCCCTCTGATGCACAGATGCACAAATGAGAGCTGCCCTCTCGATGGAGAAACTCATGGCAATCACCATACGGAAGCTGGCAACTCCAGACTGCTAGCGGTCGGTCACTAATCAGTTTGGAGTTGGGAAGTCCACTGCTGGAGTTATGTTATTGCAAGTGTGCAGGACCATTAATTGCATTCTACTGTGAAGGACTGTGAGCCTTGGAAATGTGTGTGACATAGTGGATGGCTTCACAGCGATGGGATTCCTTAACTGTGGCAGGGCAATAGATGGCACGGATATTCCAATTTTGGTGTTTCACTGACATCAACGTGGGTTGGTCAGGGAAGGTGTATGATGCTTATATCTTCAGGAACACTGGCATGTACAGAAAGCTGCATGCAGGGACTTTCTTTCCAGACCAAAAGATTGCAATGGGGGATGTTTAAATGCCCATACTGATCCTAGGAGACCCAGTCTACCCATTAATGCCAGGGCTCATGAAGCCTTACATGGGCAACCTGGATAGCAGCAAGGAGCACTTCAATAACAGGCTGAGCAGATGCCAAATGACCACTGAATGTGCATTTGGCAGATTAAAAGCTCGCTGGAGGTGCCTTTATGGCAGGCTAGACCTAAATGAGGACAATATTCCCATGGTTATCACCGTCTGCTGTGTTATCCATAATGTATGTGAAGCTAAGGGTGAAAAGCTTGCCCTTGCATGGACTGCAGAGGCAGATCATCTTGCATCTGCATATGAACAGTCAGATGCTAGGGATATTAGAAGAGCACAACAGGGGGCCATTCAGATCAGGGAGGCATTGAGGGCCTATTTTTAGAATGAGAACCAATAAAGTGTTTTTGTGAACAGTGCTGTGCCATTCTATGACTGCTATCCAGCTTGATTTATGTATCAATGGCAGGTGAAAGTACCATGTGCAACACAGAAATAAAGAATGCTTACTGTTCTCACAACTTGTCTTTATTGAATTCAAAAAAAATTCATAACACAAAAAAACCCAGAGGGCTGGAGGGGAGAAAGTAGTGCGGGGCAGTGTGAGCTATACCAGCAGTGTGTAAGTCCAACTGTCGCTCTCATAGCTGTCTGAAGGGGTGGAGTGTAAGCAGTAATGAGACAGACTAGGACTTTGGTAGGAATGGGGGGGGGGGGAGGTGTAGTTTGGGGAGTGTATGGAAAGCAATTCTATAGTGGCTGCAAGGGGGACAAGCACACATGAACACTGTCTGCAATGTCACGACTGTCTTTAGCAGCTCCGTCTGCTCCTCCATGGCCTTGTTCATGTGCTCATGACCTGCCATCACCTGGTCATGGTTGTCCTTCCATTCCTACCTATCAATTTTCTGAGTTTCAGACATGGATTGTCTCCATGCCCTTCTTTCTCTTTTTGCCATCTCAGAGGACTGGAGGAGTTCTTAGAACATCTCCTTGCTTCTCCGAGGTCACTTCCTTATCAACTGGAGGTGCTCTGCTGGTGTAGGGGGTTTAGCTGTGAAGGTCACATCTGGGGAAGCACAAGAAACAATGAACAGAAACATTATTGTGGGTGTCCTAACACTATAGATGCATTACTGTTAAACACATCTATTACTCAGTGTTCCCTTGAAAGAGCACAGTTCCATGATCAACCTGGGAATGGTGAGTTTTGCCAGGGGATGGGGGGCAATCTAACTGGGTGGAGGATCTGGGTGGGTGGTTGCTTGGGGCATAAATGCAGGTACATAGGGACAAAATTTCAAATTGTGCCACCATTCTCCACAGGCAGGGGCCATAGAAGCCAATATCTCACTCCTGAGAGTAAACAGGGATGCAAGCAGCCTCAAATCAGGTCCCTATGTTGCTCGCCTGTGTACCGCTTTGGTCCCTGCACAAGTGATTGCCAATTGGTGCAGGAAAGTGTCCTACAATGGGGAAAGAAACAAAGTAGCTCTCCTAAGGAATCTCTGGCAGAAGATTGGCCAATACCTCCAGGAAAGTTTCCTAGAGATCTCACCAGAGGATACCCATGAAATCTCAACGAGCATTAACATGCTTCTCAGCCATACCACCTAGATGTGCAAGGGAATGGGAAGCACATGGAAACACAGCTATTCTTGTGCATTTCTATCCCTTGAACTACCGCTATCATTTACCAAAGCAAAGGACCCCCATACCTTCTGTACACAAGCAGCATCAGCTTCAAAAAACATTTACCAGAGCTGCAGGGCTGGGACTGGCTGCAACCTTCAGGGGTCAAGAACAGCTCCTGGCTCCCAACCTCACCACACAAACTGGTTCCTGGATCTGGGTCGTCATCCAATTCCATCTCCTTGTCAACGACTTCTTCGTCGGGGTTGATTCCAGTGTCTGTTGGTCCCAGGGCTGCGGCGGTATCCACGCATGTTTTGGGGGGTAGAGGTGGGCTTCCAGCTCCTTATAGAAGTAGCAGCTCTTTGGTTCTGCACCAGAATGACTGTTTGCCTGCCTGGTCTTCTGGTAGCTCTCCTGCAGCTCCTTGATTTTCACTCAGCACTGCAACATGTCCTGTTCATAGTCTTTCTCCATCATGGTACAAGAAATCTGGCAGCAGGTATCAAAATTCCTTCCGCTGGAGCAGAGCTGGGACTGCACAGCTGACTCTCCCCAAATGGTCCCAAAGGTCCAGCAACTCTAGTGTGCTCCTAGTGGGAGAGTGTTTGGTGCATGGAACCACCATGGTTAGCTGGGAAGATGCGATGTGAGTTCCCCACGTGACCAAGCAGGAAGTGGACTTTAAAGGGGGGATGGTTGCAGAGCCGCGGAGTTCAAACTGATGGACAGAGCGGTCAGGATGGGCATTGTGGGACACTTCCAGAGGCCATTTACAACATAACCAAGTATCTACACTGACACTTTTTTAATTTAAGTTGGGCAAAAAAAGCTCTACACTTCTCGTCAAGGTGGTTTTATTTTGTTGAAAAAACAGGGCAGTTTTGTCGGTGGGAGGGTGATTGCAGTATGCACACCAGAACTGTTTTGTTGAGAAAAGCAGACTTTGGTCAACAAAACAGTCTAGTGTAGATCAGATCTGAATTGGCTACTGGCCTATAAGAAGGAATAAAATAGAATAACATGGAAAATGCTATAATACTATTATATAAAACAGGCAATAAAGGCTCAGCTAAAATACTGAATTACATTTTGATCATTGACACCACAGTCAGTGGCTGTCAAGCTGTCCTGTAGTGGCTCAAGAGCATTGATACCAACCTCAGGGCAGACTTAGGAAACAGGGGCAAATCCCAAATTGGCTGTGAATTCTATACTTACATTTAACCAACCATTTAACAACCTCAGGCATTATAACAGCCTAAACATGGAGTCACAGTCCCCTTGGGTATTTCAATCTGTCTTGCCCCCCAGGTAAGCTTACCCTTCTAATAGATGGTCCCTTATGTCTCAGGTTGCTCCCAGTCCCAAAGGACTAGTCACTTACCCCAGGTCAATTGCACCTTAGATCTCACACTAAAGTCAGTGCTTGTAGTCAATCCTATAATAAAATATCTAGAGATTTATCAGACTGGCAAATGAAAGAAGAGTTATTTACAAGGCTAAGGCAGGTAAACATACATACATACAAATGAGTTCCAATCTTAAGTTTCAAAAAATAATAGAAGCTTTTACAGTGAGCAGACACTATATGTCCTTTAGGGCTGGCCCAAGCTAAGCACTGGGGATCTTTTGTTTACTCTGAGTAATCCTTGCCCTTCAGAGTCCAAGCAGCATAAAAATACAGCTCCTCCTTGTTAGGGGTTTTTATCTCTATTGCCTTCTGCTTTGAGCTGCAAACTTAGCTGATGGGAAGAATTCACCTTCATGTCCGTTCTTCATTGGGAGGGTGGGGGGAGAGCAATCGAGAGAGTCTTTTGTCTTCTGATAGTCCATAATAGTTTGCCTGGTGCCAATGGGTCTTTGTTGTCAGTCAGGATATCACGGTGGAGACTAGTATTTCACACTAGCTAATGCTTCTCTCCTGTCTAGTGTTGTATGCAGTTACAGAGGCTTACAGTGAAAATGTTCAATTATTACCTTACCACATGGGATACAGACGTTAGAAGTGAGATTAATGCAGGCAGCAACTTACAAGCATTCCATAAAGCCTAAACACTGAGCACATTTTTCTTACTCTAATACCTGTTTTACCAATAGTAACGCACAGGTAAGCCAGACTGGTTCTAGTTACGTATGTGTCAGCAGGCCCACCGACAGCAATTCCAGGTCCCAGGACAGAGCAGTCAATGGCCCCGCTAGGAAGGGGTGGCTGAGGTCTGAATGGGCTTCTGCCAGAAGTTTTTCTTATTTACTATACACCATGCAGGCTCCTGGGTGGCTGAGGAGGCGGTATCTGCTTCTCAACTTCCTGGGTCCTTTGGAGTCCCCAGGGAGATTACTAAAGAACCCAGGAAGCTGAGTAGCAGATACCACCTCCTCAGCCACCCGGGGAACCTGCATAGCACATAATAAATAAGCTCAGTGCAAGGGAGGGGTGGAGAGTGTGAGCGGCAGGGGCCTCAGGAGGAAGGGGAGACAGGGGGGGAAGATAGGAGAATACATTTCTATCCTCCCATCTGCCCGGGCCCTTTTAAATCATTGGGCCCCTGGACAATTGCCCCCATTGCCCCCCCCCCATCGGCAGGCCTGTTTGTCAGGCATGGGGTCCTCGGCATAAGCTGGCATCTGGCTGGCCAGCATCACAAGGGCAACAACAACGAGGAGAGATACTGGGGGAAGAAAATCCATAGCCAGAGAGGTTAAAACCCAGGATTATTTAAGGGCTGACCTACACACAGATTTTGTATCAGTAGTGCTGTTGGTTTAGCAACAGGAATGGTTAAAGTGATACAAAAGTGCTGCTCATGCCTGTACATTTACAGGAAAGCTATAGCAATGTAAGGGTCTTTGTACTCATATAACTTCATCCACACTAGGAGGTTGTACTGCTTTAACTAGGTCTGTTTCCAAAGCAATATATTACTAGCAGTACAAACTGTACAGACCAGCTCCCAGTGTAGAGAAAAGAATGGCAAAGAGGTATGGCAGTGGGCCAAAAAAAAAAAAAAAGGGCAGGCACTCAACATACCTATTTACCCTAGCCTACAAGACAGCCCTCAAAACTGACTCATGCGACGCACTGCTGCAAAGCATTTTCAGGGTGTATGCTCAGTGAGATTCATGGAGGCCAGCATAGGTGCTGGAACTAGGGGTGAGGGGAGGGTGCTACCACACCCTCTGGCTTGAAGCGGTTTCCATTATATGCAGGGTTTACAGTTTGGTTCAATGGCTCTCAGCACCCCCGCTGTAAAAAATTGTTCTGGCACCTCTGTGTGGCCAGTGGCAGGAATGACAACAATGGGCCGGATCCTGCTCTCATAATCACCGATGTTAAACCAGAGTCACTCTACTGAAATCAGTGGAGTGACTCTGGATTTACACATGTGTAAGTGAGAATGTGGTTCTGCATCTGCAAACACACTAACAAGGATATTAATTACCAGCATTATTGATCCTCACACTTCAGGGGAAAAGCACCCAGCTGAGTTCAGGAAGGAACTTCTCCTGCCCTGCCCTGCCCTTTTTGCTTCACTATTGCACATTGGTCAGGCAGGGTTCATGTGGTATCTACGATACACAGAGAGAGCCAGATTCTGGCTCCCATGTAGACCACTGTAGATCAGCAGGAACTGGTGAGGTCACTAGCATTACACTGTAGAATCAGGCCCTCTCTCTGCCTTTGTATTAAAGAAAAGAAAGTGCTTTGATCCAAATAAGTTAAAGAAACAATGACTGCTCAGCTCCCCAGCTGGTTCTACCTGCTAGCGCAGAATGTGGAGCCCTCTGCGCATTCCAAAGCGACAAGTAGCTGCACCTCGCCGAAACAGGTTCACATTATTCCAATGAGTCAGGTACAAATTGATCGACCCTGCATGGCATCTCTGCTTTGTAAAGAGCACGTATCTGTGCTAGTGGCAGGACCCCACTGCAGGAGTATAGTCTGCACCAGCCCCCCCACTTCAGCAAGGGCCCTCTTGATCTGCACGCATTGATTCTGAAAAGAAACTCTCTCAACCTCAACGGGATGAGCTGGTAACAGCTCAGTGAATCTGTTCTCCATAAAAGCCATAAAACTGCACAAAGCTCAGCTCCTGTTCTCTCATGTAGGGTCAGGAGGGCATGACAGATAGATATGGGTGGAAAGAACAAAGGCAGGTAAATGACACCGAGTTTAAAAGGCAAACTTGGCTGAAGCCATATCCTTCTGATGTATACCCAATAATGATCTCTGCAAGGTAAACAGGCATGGAAGGGCAGGCACAGCCTCAGTGGCTGACTGGGAGGAGCAGAGAAAGTCACAGCCTATTGATACGACACAGAAGTCCCATCAAAAGCAAAGGGAATGCCCTTTGGAATAGTAGATTGAGACCTCAAGAGAGACAAGAAGGTAAATAGCAGCAACCTTACCTTACAGAGCTGGGATAAATATATACGTGAGACTCATCATCCACGCAGTCCCAGACACCCTCTCACATATACCCGAATGGGAGAGGAAGGCCAATGAGTGACAAAGGGGAGAGAACTCCTGCCTGGAACCACATCAACTCAGCTGCTTTCAACTGACCCAGGCCAGCATCTAATATGGGGCTGCACGGGTTTCTAAAGAATGACTGGGGATTAGAGGAACTCTACTGCCAAGACGGCGATGGGTCCAGACCAAACATTTCCAGATCGCAACACCTCTGCATTTCGGGGTATCTGAAATCTGGAGCTGAATTTTGCAGCTGGGGCCCATCTCGGTTTCCAAAGTCTCACGTCTGAGGCCACTGCTTTGGAGGCAGACTCAGAGCCCAGTGATGGCCAGAGGAGCCAGTGCCTCCAGGTCTCCAAGATGAGGCGAATGTGTCCTAAGGTTTTTTAGCAAGGTTCTATCTGGGGGGGCATAGGACTCTAAGATAGGGTCATGAAAATAACACATTGGTGTGGGGGGCCATGCCTCTGAATCTGGGCCAAAAGGTGGGGTTGATAGGGGGTGCCAGAGCCTCTGGTTCCACACTGTTCTAGATGCATATCTACCAAACCCTCCCAAACTTGCCTGCGCTTTATGAAGTCTAATCTCGCCGGACGCCACAGAGCAGGAGATGCACAGTCAGAGCCAGCCCTAGCTTCTGCAAGCTTTGTGCAAAGATAGATCTGTGCAATGCGGGGAAGGAAGACTTAGGCAACATTTCCATAAGCCAGGGAAAGGGTTTGTCAGCTACAGGGAGAATTGGGTCCCTGTGTTATCCCCTGCAGGTGCAGAAGGTAAAGGGCCAACAGGCTGCAGGGGAGATCATGGGTCAATGTTAACAAGGCTGCTCCCAGAGCCAGACCGCTGAAAATGTATCACCCTATGCAGGTGCACACTTGGCAGCCGCTGAGGGTCAGCCCGGTTCTCGGCAGCTAGAATGGTGCTCTAGGAACCTTCTGCAAAACTCCTGCCATCTCCGGCTGTGTCCATGGACAACCACGGCAATACCTCCAGCACTGCAAAGTTAGTCCTGCCTGCTGTGTCCAGGAAGTCATCAACCTCGTCCCTCTAACCCACAGCAAGTGCACTGACCCTGAACGTCTGCTCAGATGCAGTGGTGTCAGGGCAGGTGCATTCCCTGCCAACACATCTTCTCTTGGCAGGTCTGACAGACGTACTGGCAGAGCAGAACAGCTGTGCTCTCAGTCCCTGTGGGTCCCTGACTGGAATAGAGCAGGGTGCTACAGACCAGGACGGAGGAGAATTGGCAGAGATTTGTGTGAGTCAAAACTGGAATATCGCAACAGGCGGAACTCCCTAGGGGAAGCCAGTGTAGTACTCACCTAAGCTGTGCTCAGCTCTGCCAAGGCAACAGCTCGATTCGCCCTCACTAGCACTGAAACTCCCTTCCCAAGGAAAGACGCACACAAACCAACAACAGCTTTCAATGTGCCCGGTTTTCCCCCAGAGCACAGTCCAGCAGGATCAGACTGTGTGCCCACCAGTTCAGGGAAGCCCAGCTGTTACAACCACTACTCTGCTGAAGTCCAAGGCTTACCATCCTGTGTCAACAGCTGTTGACTGGAGAACCGGAGCAAAGGCATTTCCACTGGGATTCACAGCGACTATCAAGGACTGCATTTAAAGCTCCGTTCATTCAAGGAGATCGGGAGTATCTTTTATGAACTTTTGTAAGCTCTGTTGCATGTTCACCCACCCACAGACCTGTGCGAACAGTCATCCACATGAATGTTCATGTGTCCATAGATGTGTACTCACAGACAGACTGGCACACAGGTACAGACACACGGACCAGTGCTCTCCAGGACCACTCCACCTATCAATGGGAGCAACTCCTATGTAGTCACTGGAGTTAGACCAGCTAAGGATGTGGCCCAGAGACACACCTGTTGGTGCACGGGCACGTTACTTGACCACTCACACACCAGCGCACAGACAAAGCTGCCTCTTTCTACAGGGGTCTTAGAGTCACACTTTCTCTCTAAGGGATTCACAACTGGAGCTGGGCAAAATTTTTCAGATGAATAGTTTTTCAGACAAAAACTATTCCGTCAATCTGAAACGATTCATGAATCTAATCTAAATTTGCTGAATAGTTTCAGCCAGAAAGACACAAAATGGCCAGAGGAAGCAAAGGTTGTGGTACTTGACAACTTATAGCCCACTGCACTCACCAGGGACCTGGGAAACCTAGGTCTGAATTCCTGCTCTGGGACAGGGATTTGAACCCAGCTCTGCCCTAACCAGCAGGCTCTTGACTCTTCTGGGGTGGGTCTCTCTCTCTCTCCAGCTCTCCTGCTGCAATTGTTGCACTTTGTATAAAATACTCGAACAGTCATTGGGCCAGAGAGAGACAATGAGAATAACTCTATAATCTGGCGATCAGGGCACTCCCCTGGAATGGGAGAGATCCAGTTTCAAGTCCCTGTGCCAATGAACGTTAATGCCCTAACCCCTAGACTAAAAGTGAGAAGGGGGCTATCGCCTTCGTTCAACCCAACACAGGCATCTTCAATTCACTGATATTTTCCAGACTGTTCAGATCCAGGTCAACCCAAACCTATTTTTTCCCCAGTACCAGCAAACCAAACCAAAAAGCCGGTATTCACACAGCCCCATTCACAGTGCTTCCCCTTCTACAGAATCCTCTGATCAGATATTTCCCCCCCCCCCATTATCTCCCCCCCCCCACCACCACACACACACACACACACACACACACACACACACCACCACCACCACCACCACCACCAGGAGATCAGTAAAGTTCTTCTCACAGAGCAGCAGCCTGCAAGTGCCCAGTATATGCCAGGACACTGTTCTGCCCAGGGAAATGGTGTGTGACCAGAAGGAACTACTGTACATCAGTTACAGCAAATGAAATTCCTGAAGCCTGCCCCACTGAGTCCATTTCCCCCCCCCCCCCCCCGCCCCATACACCCTCTCCATCCATCCCTGCTTTATGTCCCGAGCACTGCCTGGTCCCCTCAGTGCGTGTCCTTCTCATAGCTTGGAACTGTCCCTGCCCCTCTCTGCCTGTCCCTTGTGCTATCTAGCCCATGCATTGCCTATCTCTAATGCTACCATCCTTACTACCTATTGCCTGTCCCTCTCACAGCTCTTTGCTTTCCACCGTCCTAGCAGTCCCTCAGTGCCCATTCCCTTTGCTACCCAGCCATCTCTCTGCCAATCTCTCTTGTCCCCCCACTGCCTCTCTCCTCTGGTGTTCCTATATTCTTGCCTCAGAATTTCCATTGGACATCAATAAGGAAAGTTCCCTTCATTTGGTCTCTCAGAATGAATTCCTTTACTTTCTTCAGGTCCCTCTGCTTAGCCTAACAGCAGTGGGGGCTTCTCTCTGCCTCAGACTCCCTTGTCCTCCCATCAAAATACTTCAGGCACCCCTGGACTCCAGCAACCAGTTCTGCTGAAATGTTCACGACGACTGCAGGGTCACTGCAGAAAGCAACAGTCAGGGGCTGTGGAGTTCCCCGGCCCCAGCATTTGCAACATGACGTACAGACTTAAACAGACACATGGACAGAACAATTACCCAGCTCACCTGAATCCAGCTCAAGTCTCCGCAGGCAGCACAGTACTGTCCCACTGAGTCAGTGATGGCCAACAGGCAACCCACTGAATGCAAGAAGAGGCAAGTCAAGGTGCCTACAACTCAGGGAGAGAGGGGGTTGGGAAAAAGATCCCTCCCTCTCTCCTCCTCCCCCATCAGATCTCCCTGTCAAATGCTCACCAAGTTCACTTGTGGGTGGAGTGGAGGGGGAGTGGGCGAGAGCAATGGAAATTTCTCCTTAGCTCCCTTCCAATACGTTCCTCTCCAGACCTTGGACTGTAATAAGAGGCACCGGCAAAGAGAGAAGGAGGGAAAGAGGCTAGCCAGCACTAAGGCCAGAAGTCTGCAGGCAGCCTTTACAGTATTCAGTGGAACTAAGCCAAGTCCCTTTACACTCACTGGAATGAAGCAAGCTCTCCTTTCACACGCTGTTTGACAAAGCCTAAACCAGACTGCCTCACATCCCCAGCCTTTTAAACTGCGGAATCCCCTTACAGTGCCCTGGGCCATGGACTGAATCGCCTCAGACTGCACCAGCAATGAGTACGCTAAACCCGCTTCGGTGCTGGAGCTCAGCACAGAACAAGAAGAGTGCAGAATCCAGCTGGCAATCTGCAAAATGCAGTGGGGGAACTGGGAGCTGTGCGAGAGAGAGAAATATTTATTCCATTGCACTCAGGGCAACATATTGAAATATCTGCATTCTACCACACACACACCCCCACACACCCAGTCAGAGTTCACAGCTTGTGTAACAGTACCGTTGGCCAGTATCAGCATGCCCCCAAGCCTCTGTTTCCACACATGCTCACTCAGTTGTTCTCCCATAATGCCACATCTTGTTTAAATGAACACTCCCAGTGGGTTGTTTTTTTTTTTCATAAATGCTCCAATTTCCTCGTTAGAGCAACGTCTCTGTATCTATATTTGTAGCTCTGTGTGTAATGATTCCGGCAGGGTGATTCATATAATCAGTTGCAGAACCTGGGGGTCCCAGTGCCTCTAGTTTTCTCATTAGGGTTCAGTAGCTTCCTCTCTTTTTCTCTCTCTCTCTCAGTTCCTACCACTGCCCCACCCCACCCCGGACCGCCAGTGCCACATAACCAGGCTGCTGAGAATTCCTCTGGCTTGGGGGAAAGCTCCATACTGCCCCTTCCCAGCCCCGGTGCCCCCAGGATAGGGGACAGATCCAGGATGGGGCCAGAGGACAGCCATGTTCCGTTGATCTCTGGCTGGTGGAACAACCCCCTGGACCTGTTGCAGCCAGTATAAGTTAAGGCAGTTACACTGGGAACCAAACTGGCCTACTGCATCCGTGGGACTCTTGAGGAAACATGAAGGTGCCCCTGTGGCCAAAGACAGCATGGCCAGATCTAAGGATCAGAAGTCCATTTCCAGTATGAAACATGAGCATACTAGCCACTGGCAAAGTATTTAGGTTTATCAAGAGCTGGGCTGATGCAGCAGTGAAGTCCCCCCACCTGGATACAGAAATAGGCCTGTTCTTCTCTCACTTCTGACAGGAGTGTCAGGCTCTATAAATCTCTAGTGGGGCTAGATTTAAGACCTAACAGTCTGAAGTCTGAACATTAAGAGCTTGTCTTAAAGTTGTACTGCTTTAAATCATAGCAATAAAGTGAAAGTGGTACAACCTACACTAAAGGGGGCGCAGTTATACCAGTATAAAAATGCTTATATGGGAATAACTTATTCCTATGTGGGAAAGGGAATATACCAACATTTGGAGCTGGCAGAAAATGCTGGTTAGACTAAACCAAAACGTATTGATTTTTGCTAAATTTTTCAATGGGAAATTATCAGAATGTTTAACTTTTATATATTCTGAAACCAAAACATGTAAATAAAGGCCAAACAAACTATTTTGGAATGTTTCGTTTTGCGAAAAATTCTGAGCTTTCTATTTTTCGTCCTGATCCGGGACAAAATGAACTCTCAAAATCTTATTTTTTGCCTACCTATATCAGTATAAGGCACCTTTGTACTGGTATAACTGCATCCACATTTGGAGTGGTGCCGGTATAAGTATTTTGGTTTAAAAATTAAAAATCTCTGCTCCCCCCTCCGCTGGTACAAACGCTATGGCCCCTGATTAGTTATTGCATGAATGCATAACTTGTGTTGATAACCAGAAATATACTATAAGCAGACGCCTGACTAGGGGTATGTCTACATTGCAGAGTGAAGTCGACTTACACCCGCCAATTTTTAGAAGTCACTGGCGCGTGTACACACCACGCTGTTTGCGCCAGTCTCATGCATCCACACTCACCATGCTTGTGTCGACATTCAAAGCAGTTCACTGTGGGGTGTTCTCCCACAGTGCAACTAGCCATGGTGGCTGTTGGGACGAGTTTCATCGTCCCATGATGCAATGCTTCTTCCCCCTCCCTTCTTCTTCCAAACAAACAGGAAACCGATTTTCGCGCCATTTGTTTATGCCGCACGCTTGCCATTGCTGTGGAGACATGGAGCCAACTTAACTCTGCACTATTATTGTGAGCATCACAAATACATCGCAGCTTATCATTGAGTATTTTTGAAGTAGAGCAAGAAGCCAAAGTACAGGCAACTGCGAAGCCACTGAGGCTGCCCTGCCACAAGCCATCGAGCGGAACAATCCCCAATTGCTGCAGGCTGTAACACGTCATCTGCAGTCTGTGGAGCAGCGGTTCTGGTCCCGGGAAACAAGCACAGACTGGTGGGACTGCATCGTTATGCAGCTGGGGGATGATGACCGGTGGATGCAAAACTTTCATATGCAAAAGGTCACTTTCCTTGAACTTTGCTCGGAGCTGGCCCCATCCCTGAAGCGTGTGAATACTCACTTGAGACAAGCTCTGACAGTGGAAAAGAGTCACCATCGCTCTGTGGAAGCTGGCAACCCCCGACTGTTACCAGTCAGTTGGAAATCAATTCGGAGTCGGTAAATCTACAGTGGGCGCTGCCGTGATTCAGGTGTGCAGGGCCATCAATAAACTTCTGCTACAAAGGATAGTGACTTTGGGAAATGTGCAAGACACAGTGGATGGGTTTGCTGCGATGGGGTTCCCAAACTGTGGGGGGGCCATTGATGGGACGCACATCCCTATCTTAGCACCTGCCCACCTAGCAACCAAGTACATAAACCGCAAGGGGTACTTTTCCATGGTCCTGCAGGGCCTTGTGGATCATAGGGGTCATTTCACCGACATCTATGTGGGGTGGTCTGGGAAGGTGCATGACGTGCACATATTTTGGAATTCGGGGCTGTTTTCTAGCATTCAGGAGGGCACTTTCTTCCCTGACCAAAAAATTCACATTGGGGGTGTGGAAATGCCAATAGTGATCCTGGGGGATCCTGCTTAGCCCACGCTCCCTCGGCTATTGAAGCCGTACACCAGGCACCTTGACAGCGACAAGGAGTGTTTTAATAACAGGTTAAGCACTTGCAGAATGGTTGTTGAATGTGCTTTTGGGCGTTTAAAGGCCAGATGGAGGAGTTTCCTCACTAGGCTGGACATGAGTGAAAAGAACCTCTCGTCAGTGATATCTGCATGCTGTGTTCTTCATAATGTGTGTGAAGCAAAGGGGGAAAGGTTCCCCCAGGGTTGGGCTGTGGAGGCAGAAAGACTGGCTGCCAATTATGATCAGCCAAATGCCAGCAATACGCTGAGAGCTAACTGCGGAGCGCTTTGCGTTAGGGAAGCTTTGAAAACCAGATTCTGCGATGAGATGCAGGACTGATTTATGTTCCTGTATGTTATTTGCCTTTGCTCAAAATCCCTCCCACCATTGATATCAGTACCCACCAAATCCCACCCAAACAAGATATGATTTAATAAAGAAACGTGTTGAAATGATGCAAACTTTTATTTATGAACATTCAAGCCATGGGGGGGGGAGTGTTCATTCTCAGTCTCAAGGGGTAGTGTGGGTGGGGGAGAGGCAGGGCAGCAAAGCCATAGGAGGAGGAGCGTTATGGAGGGGCTGCAGTGGGACTCTGTCTGGCCTCCACTCCTCCTGAAGCTCCACAAGCTGCCGGAGCATGTCTGCCTGGTTGCGCATGATTCGTAGCATCTCCTGTGTGGTACTGCGATCATGCTCCTGCATTTCTCTGAGACGCTCCCTGTCCATGTCCATATTCTGGGACAAGGTCAGCCGCCACGCTCAGAGCTCTGTCTCTGCTGCCGCGGAGGTGTTCATGAGCTCGCCAAACATGTTGTCTCTTGATTTTTTTTTTCCTCTTTCTAATCTGCGATAGTCTTTCCGCATTTCTAGAGGGTTGGGCCAAGGCCGAGGTGTCTACAGAACGAAAAGAAATGCACAAGGTTGCCATTGTTAGCAGACCTAGGAAAATGAAACAACTGCAACAATGTATAAAATACTCCCCTTGCAGTGCACAGAGCAAACCCAGACCCTCATTCCATTCCCAACATCCCAGAAGGGTCGGCTCGCTGTGCCCTTACAGAGATGGTAAGCCAAGGGCACCTCACTGTGCTAGAGAGAGGATTACTGATCTTTTAAAAAAATGATTTCAAATGCCCTGTATTAGAGGGGTGCCTAGTTTAATTTGGATGACCGTTTTGTCATGAG
This sequence comes from Emydura macquarii macquarii, assembly GCF_026122565.2. Classification (NCBI taxonomy): domain Eukaryota; kingdom Metazoa; phylum Chordata; order Testudines; family Chelidae; genus Emydura; species Emydura macquarii. Next base: position 8,862,186 of record NW_027133667.1, read on the forward strand.
GCATCCACAGGGGATCCGAGGACAGTGCGGGGAGGTTGGGGGGTTTAGTAGTCTCTGAAACCAAATCAAAATAATTAAAGTGACTTGGCAAGACACTACAATGGGGAATACAGAGGTACGGGGTATCAGCTGTACAGCTCGGGTATTTCAAACATGCGCCATCTTCCCTAGGTGACCATCAGCGATATCAGACTCCTGTCGGGTCACGCACGAGGAAAGGGAAGATTTGCTACACGCAGCAGGGTACCAGCTGTGTTCCGCCATAACGCCGGCTCCCTTGATTGCAGCGTGGCGCGGCAAAATATCCTACCGGGGAGGAAGGAACAAAGCTGCCCTCCCCCGAAACCTTGTGCAAAGGATAACAGATTACTTACATGAAAGTTTCCATGAGATATCAACTGATGATTCTCGGAGCATCTCTCATCACATAAATAATCTGTTCCGGGGTAACCCCCCAGTAAAGTCCACTAAACGCCTGAAATCCCCTTTCAGGTCCCCCCCCAAAGTAAAAGGACAGAACTGCTAAGAAGAAAAAAACACTCACCAGATGTGCCTTCCCCAGGATCATTATTGCTGTCCTGTGAGCTGCTGGACTGCTCTGGGGTCAGGAATAGGTCTTGACTGTCTGGGAGAACAGACACCCCACTCTCGTGCACCCTGCTCTCCTCAGCCTCTTCCTCCTCCTCCTCCTCATCCATGGAGTCTTCACCATTGTCCATGGACTGTGATCTAGTGGCGGTATCGATGCTGCGGGGCAGCACCGTGGTGGGGTCGCCACCAAGAATTGCATGCACCTCATCGTAGAAGCGGCATGCTTTTGGCAAGGAGCCAGAACGGCTGTTAGCTTCCCTGGCTTTCTGATATGCCTGCCGCAGCTCCTTGATCTTCATGCGGCACTGCTGCGCGTCCCTGTTGTGTCCCTTCTCCAGCATGCCCTGGGATATCTTCCCGTAAATGTCCAAATTCCTTTTGCTAGCTGTGAGCTGAGCCAGAACGGACTCCTCGCCCCACAGACCCAGGAGATCTATGACCTCTGGTCGACTCCATGCTGAAGCGCGTTTGGGCCTTGCAGTAGCCATGAAGATTACAGCGACAAAGCTCTCTCCATGCTGGCTGCACAGGAAACGAAAATTCAAATTTTCCCAGGGCATGAGGGGAGGGGCCATTTCCAGGTAGCGTGACCATGTAACAGCAGAGCGCGAATGTCCAGAGTGGTCACAACGGGGCATTGTGGGATACCTCCCAGAGGCCATTAACGTCAAATTACGTTACGCTCTGTCTACACTGACGCAAAATCAACCCAATAAATTCGAATTAGGCACTACGCCACTTGCAGAGGTGGTTTTATTACGTCGACTTTTGCTGCAATGTAAGTCGATGGAACTGCCGTGCCAGTGTAGACGCAGGCTTTCGGAGATTGACGTAAGTGACATTACGTTGACCTCCGTCGCCAGTGTAGACCAGGCCTAAAAATACCTGAGAAAGGTAAGTATGTGAAAGCAAACAAATCTTCCTGTGTCAGGATTTCTCTTCCGAAGTTGCTAAGCTGCAAACTCAACACAGTTGATAACAGAGAGAGTAAACAGCATGTGCATAAACTTCACAGGAGATACTGAAACAGGGAGGGCAGAGAAGTAATAAAAATGGACCTACCAGCATAGAAGTGAGAAAAATGGGCAAGAAACAACAACATGAGATTCAAGCCGGAAAAGAAATCAAAGCCTCTGGAAAAGTATCTTGAAGCACAGAGGTGCACAGAGACAAACCCAGAAAGCAGTAATTCTGAGAGCAGAGCTCATGTGAAGTGTAGGAGTTGGCATTTTTACAAGTTTCACCCACAAAACAAACCCATTTTGGTGATTCAAGTGGGTGGAGATGCCACTCACAACAGACTGTACAGATATTCAAAATATGATCATGTGTGCCATTTCACGCCACTGGGCTCCCGGACCTCACTGACTTCAGTAGACCCATACACTCTACTACATCCTGGGGCTTTGCTCCTCTGATTGGTGGGCGGGGGGAGGAGGAGGAATGCTGGTGGTATCTCCCAAATGCCACCCATTTGTGACACCAAAATGAGATCATTTGCAGTGAAAATTGTGCAGATCTGTGAGCCTCTCTTGCCTCTCTCACACAAGTCATGAAATAAGTTAACGATGACATTTAAATTCTCATCACTGGGCATCTTACATTAACATCTCCCTGCCATGATTGAGGACTTTCACACCTCTCAGAGCTCTTCTTCCAGTTTCTCCGCAGACTCGTTTGTACATGGGTTATGCTCAATTCTCATTTTCAAGTTTAGAGGTGCCAGTCTGGTGTACATGGTTATAGTGGCTGTTTCCGGGCCCTAGCTGGAAGCAGCTAGCAGCTATAGTGGAAAAGTAGAGCAGACATGAGTTTGCAATGCGACTTGGTAGCAAAATAACCCAATGCAACTTTTGAGCTGGGGGAGGGGAGGAATAATCCTTCATATGGCTTTGTATAACCACATCTGGAACATTACATCAGGGTGTACTATCTCCTCAGCCTCTCAAGGGGGCAGAGGGAACCAAAGCCTGATCCCACTCCAGCAAATATATCTGAAGGTTTGACTGCCTTTGCCATTCAGAGTGGTGTTTCCTGGGATCATTTACAAGTTGCTTGAGATGGGAGGCGTGCATCATCGGGGAAGGACTGTCCTGTGCTATCGGCGTCAGGAAGCACCAAGTCCCCTTATAGGCAGCCTCAACGAAAAGGCTGAGAACTGACCGGGCCACCTTAGAAGTGGTCACTCCTGGTCAGGCATGAAGCAAATGGAAAGGGAGCAGTTTGAGAAGCCCAAAGCACTGCTGCCCCATGCTGAACCTGTGCCATGGAGAGAAGGCTTCAGTCTCCAAGGGTGCCCCCCGCTGCCTTTCACACGGAGGGGCTGTCCTTGGAAGGGTCTTTTCATTTGGAGCCCATTCTCAGCATGCCAGGTACACAATATGCCTGCCAGACATGGGCCATGAACTCCTGCACTGCTAAGGGACTGATGCTGAGCCTGACAGGCTAGTATTTAGGCTGTCCCTTCATCCCATGGATGCGTTTGTTATTTTCCATTGACTGACAATGGGAACGTGTTATATCTCAGCAGTGTTCTTCTCATCCCAGCTCTCTATTCACCCCTTGCCAGCTGGCAGGGCTCCTCTGCCTCCCATTCTCCCTGCCCCTTTCTTCTTCAAGCAGGTGCAGGCTTTAGTCAAACTATTTGGATCTATTTTTCACCCCATTCACCTCTCTGTTTAGTTATTACATGTCTTTCAAATGATCAGCTTGGGGCCATTCCAGGGAACTCCCTTCCTGGCACAGCAGAGAGATACCGGGGCTGTGGAAGGGAGGGGCTGCCTACAGGAGGCATGCAGACCTATCCCAAAGACAATATCACTTCCCAAGATCCTCTTTCCTGGAACAGCAGTGCCATCCCAGCATGGCCACAGAGATGCTGCAGCCCCAACTCAGTGCCCAAGCTCCTGGGAACCATGCTCTGCCCTCAGCTCAGTGACCCACAGTTGGGGGCAATCTTTCCGTGGTGGCAACATGGCATTACTGTCGCCATCTCGTGCGATTTTATCATGAGCGGGTTTTTCCAGAATCTCCCCCAGCTCCTAGAATCACAGGAATAGGGGAGACTCTCCGAGCCTTCATTTTAAAAGTTTCTTGTCCTCCTGGTTGCAGAGCATAACTTGGCAATGTGACCTGAGCGCACCCTAAATGTCCAGGAACCAGAAGGCAAAGAAGAAGAACCCAGACTTAGTTACTTGTGAAGTCTCATGGTTTTGGGAGCCCGACTCGTGATTTCGGAAGGCTTGGCGGGTGGGCATAGTGATAGTGCCTGGGCTCAGGCTGTTCCTCTCACTGGGACCACATGGGCTTCACGACCATTAGCAGGGATAGAACCCAGATTCTTCTGCTGCAGAGGCCTCTCGGAGGGCACATCTACACTCCAGCTTGAGGTTATCTACCTAAACCAGCTCTGATCGAGCGATCACGCGAAATATGGAGCGTGGCCACAGTGGCGCATGGGGACGGTGGAGCGCCAGCTGCCCTGAGTACAGGCCTAGCGTCTTGGACGGGCACACCCACAGGGTGGCCAGCCTCTCCCATGGCTTGCACTGCTGTGGCTGCTTTTCTATATTCAGCGGGTTCGCTCGCTCAGAGCTAGTTTGGGGTACCCCTCCAGCTCGAAGTGCAGGCATACCCTAGCCTGAGTTAAAGACAACTCTGCTCACTGTGCGGCATTGGGGCGGCTAGTCCCCCACACGCCCTTGAGCACACCCAACACACCGGCTAGCAGAGGGCACACACCATCCAGCACGTTCAGCAGTGCCCAGAGACACCCGGAAGCTTCTCCCTAGCAACGAAAGCACTTCCTAGGAGCCTCTATCCTGGCCTGGCGGGCACAGCTGTCACCCAGAGGTATCAGGGTGCCCACAGAAGTCCTGGCAATAAGGTCAATTTCAGACAACACCCCTCATCCCATCATTGGTATGGCTCTTGATCCACCAACAGAGCAAACACTGGGGATGTGAACAGTGGCTCTCAGATACTATTGATGCAATCTAGGAAGTTACTGCACTGGAACAGCCAGGGCTGGTGTAAGGGTATGTTTCTCCAAAATGTTCGTTTGCACTTGTCCCGCCGCCCCCGCCACAATCAAGCAGGGTTATCGAGGAACAACGCTGATGTGTTCCCACCATCTTTGCACCACTGGATGGTGGGGTATGCCTCACGAGACTCTCGGCTGGTGGTCTAGGCTTCCCAACACTCCTCCTGCTTCTGCACCTAGGCTTTGGCCAGCCTCTGGGAAATTGCTCCATGAGCGAGGCACACTCATGCACCTGTGTGGAAATAGCTGTGCACGCACGCCTGCACATAGCCCCGCGCGTTCACACACAAAGACACATGCGAACACACTCATATACAGATGCAGCAGAACCTGGGGATAATGCGGGACATGATGATTTTCCACACTCCAGCTAGGAGGTAGGCCAATAATCAGCAAATGCTTACACTACACCAAAATAACGTCCACGGAGAGAGACATCTGAAATTGTGACAGCACCGCACAGTAATGTTGCGGCCCTTTCTTATGTGCATGATGGTGCCTTTAAGAGAGAGCTGAAAACAATTCAATCTCCATGCCAGAAGGGAGAGGGTAGTTCTCATGGGGAGTGAAGAGACAACCAAAACCAGACAGCTGTTGCCAGCAGCCGATGTTCACCACGGGGGAGCCCAGGAGGCTGTGCTGGGGGTCCTGGAAAGCCTAATAGAAGGAACAGGTCCAACTATTCACCATCCAAGGAAGCACTGGATGAGGAGTGGTGTTGTCTCTGAGCTTCCATATAGTAATATATATATATCCTCCACAAACATCAGTCCTACAGCTCCATCTCCATCAATTCCTACCTAAGAGTGAGATCGTCACCATCACCACCTCTTTTTCTAGTTAAAGGAACTCCAGATTCTTCCCCAGGCATCACAGATGCAAGTTTTGGAGTGTGGGGGTGGAAAAGTGCATCGCTTTCTTTTTAAGATTGGATGGAAAAGACGGGTCTCACATCTTTGCAGTGATTACTGAAGCAATTCAGAATCTCATAAGCCTCTTATTTTTTTATGCAAACCTCTAATTTAAGAATGCATGTCAGAGGAGACGTGGCTCTCCAGGCTCAACCCCTTCTTCCCTAACTATTAGATTCACTTTTTCAGGCTAAGTGGCAGATTTGAGACTAACAGTGGGGTATTCCAAGCCTGTGCATGCCTCTCAGCTAATGTAACGTAAGAGTCCCCCCAGGGGGAGTAAGCAGGAGTAATGGTAAAGCTCTCATTGATCTTAATGGTAGCAGAGTTGGGCCAATGTGAGTGCTTGATAACTGCACGCACTAAATCCTGGTGAATATTTCTGCTCTGCTCCAGCTGGGAGACTCTTAAGATGCTTTAGAGAAGAGCCATGCAAAGACTTTTGGACTGGGAGGTCTGGGGAGAGAATTGCCAATATAATCAGTTCAGACTTAATCCCCTGCCTTAGGCTTGGTATCTAGGGTAGATTCTACTATGTACCAAGCTGGGCTTCTTGGATTCCAAGAGTTATCCTAAATTCATGTGCCTTGTTTTGCTGGTTCCTTATAGGGGCCCGGCAGATTGATTTCAGATCTGCGGGTCCTCATCAAAAGCACTCAATTTTAACACACCTGCTTCATCATTGGTTTGCCTTTTGGGGGGTGGATTTACAGTGGCAAGGACGCCTCACCAGATCAATGAGCTGGCTTTGTCCACGTATCCTAGCCACAGGACAAAAGACTATTTTGATTAAGCAGACTGAACCAGAAACCCTAAGAATTCCCTCTTTGATTAAATACAACTCACCGGACTTTACACATCAGTCATATTTGGAGGGGACTATAGATAACAAACAACAACAGTGAATAGAAACTTCCACTTCTAAAGTGCCTTCTCGTTAAGGAAAATCCTACAGAGATTAATGGAAAATGAAAACCTCTATAGATTTTTTTAAACACTCCTATACAATTCAGGGGGAAATAATAGCCCTGCTACTTCATTCTTCAGCAGATTGCATAACGAATAAACAAAACAAAAACCCAATGGAAAGGATTTCATTCTCTATTAAATTCCATTGGTTTTCAGAGTCATTTCTACAGGTCTACACCAGCGGTTCCCAACCTTTTGGGTTCAATGGCCACAGATAACATTTTTACAACTCTGAAGGGCCATCGGTGTCTGCCAGCAGCCCTGACCTCCCCACGGCAGCCAGACGGAAGGAGTTCGGTGAGGAGGCTGCCTCCTCGCTGATCTCCCGTCCCCTTGGCTGCAGCAGGGAAACTGCACCTATCCTGTAGCCCCGTGTGCTCCACCTGGTTCCCTAGGCAGCGGCTCCCTTCTGCAGCCAGAGGGACGGGAGATCAGCGCTCGCCTCCTTCTGGTTCCAGCAGGGACCCCAGCGCTTCAAGACCCAGGCAAAGCACTTTGCCCTGCTCCCTGCACAGCCAGTGGGAGGGGAGCGCTGAGCTCCCATCCCCTGGGCTGCAGCAAGGAGCCTGCATCAGTCTTGTAGCCCCGCGGCAATGTGCTCCGCCTAGGTCCTTAGGCAGTGGCTCCCTTCCGCAGCCAACGGGAGGGGAGCCACGGGCCATTTTGCAAGACCCCGTGGGCCACTTTTGGCCCCCAGGCCATAGGTTGGGAACCACCGGACTATACTAACTTCCCATGGAATCCTATTGGTAACATCTGTATTGAATTCTATGGGACTTTTCAGTAAGGGCCTTTCCAGAGATTTCAAAGCACTTTCAAATACTGAGTTTCACACCACCACTGCAAGGCAGGGAAGTATTACTCTCTCTCGAGCACAAATCGGGGAAACTGAGGCACAGTAAGGTTACAAGACTTGCTCGAGGCCACACACAAAATCTGTGACAAAGCCAGGCACCGCACACAGATCACCTGATGCCCAGTCTGGTGCTTTAACCACCAGACCAGCCTTTTGTCCACCTACGGGAACAGTAACGCGATCTTTTCAGAAATCCAGGTAATCGGTTGGGCCTTTGAATGGCGCAGTGCAGGAGATGACAACAGAAGTCTGGCTACAGGTCCCACATGCAAACAAAATCCTGTAAATGAATCGAAATGCTACATGGTCCCATGAGCAATTCTGGGTAACAGAAAATTGGCCATTTTGCTAGAAATCAGGCTTCCCAGGCCCACCTCTGGCAACCTGCCACCTTGGAAAGGGGTGAGCACTGCAACACATGCTGGTAAGTTACAGGACTCTTCCCTGCATGTGATCCACCCAAACTGCTGACAGAAGTCCCTGGCCCTGTTGTCAGAGCGCTCTCGTATTGTTGACTTCCCAAGAATCCTTCCGTACAGAAGATGTGCTCAGCCCTTTGGAGTTTACCAGAGTTTCAGGCCAGAAGGGACCACCAAACCACCTGGTCTGAGCTCCAATACATCACAGGCCATTATAGTTCATCCAGATACCCCTATATTAAGCCCAGTGACTGTAGCTCAACCAAAGCATTTCAGTCCCCAGGAGAGTAAACTGTTGTGTACCAGAGGCAGAGAACAGCTGCTACCAATTCCTGGGGCCCCTGAGATGGCAGGGAATTGATTAGAGGAGACATGCCCAGGTGATGTGAACAGATGATCCACACCGCACGGTGCAGAGGCGGACGAAACCCTTGCAGGGTCCCTGCCAATCTGAGCTGGGGAAAATTCCTTCCCAACCCCAAATCTGGTGATCAGTGTGAGCCTGGGAACGTGAGCAAGACCCAGCCAGGCACCAAAATATATGTCCACATTGAAAGTGGTGGTGTGATTGCAGCTTTGGCAGACGTGCCCGTGTTAGCTGTAATCTACCTCCCACAGCTAAAACTAGCCGTGAAGCCATGGTAAGCACAGGCTCCAGTCAGGGCTAGGAACACGCGGAACAACTCATGCCACTGCATCATCCTCTCTGCTGTTTTTAGCTGTGCTGGGTAGATTACAGCTCGTGCAGTTGTGTCTGACTGAGCTGCAATCCTACCACCGAACGCACTGCATACAGACCTCTGTGTACCACCGCAGAGCTCTGATCCATCCTGTCTGGTGTCCTCTCTCCAACTGATGCCTCAACTGTCTATTGGGGGGGAAAAATCCTTCTCGTCCCCTGTAGCACCTTGCAGAAAGGCATAGCTGACACTGTTCCGCGGGAAAGGCCAGGAATTTAATTACCATTCTGTCCACTTCCTATGGCACCAGCTCTGGCTACTACAGATCCAAGTCAACACCTACGCCCCCCTGCCCCAGGGAGCAGGATCCTGCTGTACTGGGCGGCTGGGAATGAGAATCTGAACCCTAGCTGTGCTGAGCTGTAGCTCCTCCTTGCACCAGGAATGTGATTTACCAGGGTGCGAATCTGGCTGCCTTCACAAACTGGGAGCTTCCAAAGCTTCAGGCCTGCTTAGCTGTAAATTCACTTGAATGACACATTTTTGAAACATTCCAGAGGGGTAGCCGTGTTAGTCTGGTGTTTTTATTTTTGAAACGGTTGCTTTATTAGGAGCAGAATCTGAAGTAGCGGAGCCACCTTGTGACTACCCACGGCAATTGCACCTTTTTTGCTTTGGTTTTGATTAAACACTCAGTTGGGATATCCTTAGCAGTCGTAGTGAGGGTTAACAGTAAGGTTGCAGGGGACTGACTCATGCAGTAGTGTATACAAGGATTCAGCTGCAATCCTGAAATTGCTGGGGGGCTTGGCTCATTCAGTCAACTTCTTGTGTGTTCCTGCTTTGGAACAAGTTACGGGTGAGAGCAAAGAGGAAAAAAAGAGCACATGACCCTGGAGATAGACAGTGAGACATTATGGTCTCCATCCCCCTGAACATTTACATGGGAACCTACTGCTTAAAGAAACAGCCTAATCAGTATTCACAATGTTCACAAATACATTTAAATTGGGCTGCACAGTTCTGCCTGGGCTCCTCAGTTCTGACCTCCCAATACACCAGTCGGGGCCCAGCACAGATCTGCTAATCATTTCCATACTGACCTGCAACATCCCCTGCTACTCCAGTTCTCCCTTCCTCCCACCACAGCAATTCACCTCAGTCCTGAGCTTCAGAAACCTCCACCTGCCCCTAACACCATAGTCCTGTCCTGCAAAAACTGCCTGTCACTTTAGTCCTAAGATCAACCTCCCCCGCAAAAAACCCCACAAAACCTCTGCCCGTGCACTACTGCACCTCCTGCTAGGTCAGTCCTGCACCCCACCCATACACACACAGCTTTGCCAGCACACCTCTCTCCCTACCCTTGCAGCAACCTCTACTCTTGGATTTCAGAGGCACAGATCTGAGCTCTCTTTCCTTTGGACAGCTCTGTTTAGGGCCTGATGAAGGAAGAGGCCTCTCTGCATCCCTCTTTGGGATGCTATTGTTATAGATTGGATGTAAGTGCCATCTTTCATTTAAGATAGTTGTAAGAAACATTTAAGCACCTATATGGACCCAGCTAGCTGAAACAACACAGGCCTCCATCCAAAACACTGGCACATGCAAGGCATTGGTGGGAGGAGAGGTTTTGCTGAATATTGTTTTGAGAAGGTTTGTGCATCTGGGATAGAGAGGCAAAAAGGCAGAGAAACGGGCAGAATCACAGCAAGGACAGAGTCTGGAAAAGCACTGGGAATGTGGCCCTGAGAAAAGCTAAGAGTGAGTTTTGGGACTAAGTGCTAACTAATGGTTTGGAACTGTGAGTAAAGACACAATCTCTTCTTTTATTCCTACTGTGTTCAGAGAAAAAGGTTTTGTACATTCCTTGTAAATACACAGGATTGCATTAAAGAAACACATGACTCCATCAGCAGTTTCACCCTGAATTTGGCTAACCACTTGAGTCAAAAAGGGGTAACAGTATATAGTATATAATAGTATATAATATTTCTCTGAGATAAGTGAGAGGAAGTCACAACTGATTTGATGTGACTTTTCCATTTAGACTCACCACCCCCGTGGACTTGGCTTCTTGGACCACCAAAATACCCATCGCACCTGCCCAGAGAAGTGGTCCTAGCAGATTAAACGGCATGTCATTCTGGAAATAAAGCAGTCCCTCTAGGAGCAAAGACTCCTGATGTGGAGCAGAGAGTCCCCTTACAAAGAAAGCACACGAGACAAAACTGAGGCGGAGCCACTCAGGAGTGATAAGACCAAGGATTTAATGGAATGAATGGAGATGTCCTCCAAGTCCATGTAGGAGAAGAGCCTCTGTGACCCTTTGACCATCCCCACTCCAGGGCTGAGTCTTTCCTGTCCCATCCACTGGAGTGTTGTGGACTCTTAGCTGTTTGAATCAGCTCCTCTGTGCGTTCCCCGGGAGATGATTAAGGTGCATCGCTGACTCCACACTGTCCCTGGAGACCCTTCTTCGGCAGCCTCTGCTGAGCCATCAAATCCTCCAAGGGAAGAGAGATCAGCTCACAAGTCCTTCTCCCCTTGGCAAGTGGAGAACCCTTGAGTCATCCAATGGCTAGAAGGGGTGTATCAAACAATCCAGGGGGCCACAGTGGCCCTAACACTGGGAATCTAGCTCCGTCAGCATCAGGAGGCCAGGTCTGGTGGAAGGAAGGGGCTGCCCCGCACCCAGACTGAAAGGCAAGTCCTCATCTGGGCAGACTAACTGGCGGAATCTCTGAAAGACACAGTCAGAGGGTGAACAAAGCTGTAGGGATGGAGCCTGCTTACCCACCGCCTCCTCCCACCACTGCATCCTCCCTCCCCTGCCAAACAGTCGCCTTCGAAGTAGCCTTCCAGCAAGGACAGCACGGCGGGGAGAGGCAGGGAGGAGTTTTGTAGTCATGTCTGGATCTCAAGCTGAATGATTCCCAGTTCATGACCCCTAGGGCCTCCCCCAGTCCCTTAAGTCCAGGGATGCCCTAGAATAGCCCCAGTTACCACAGCCACATATGGCAATTTGAACAGTTGAAAACCACCCTGGTTGTTTGAATAGCAGTTGGGAATCCCCTGGGCTTGTGTGGGGGCCCAGGGAAGATTATCTTCCACGTTCCTGACCAGGACTGTGAAGCAGCCAAAACAAAGTCAGCATCCAAAGTATCAACCCCAGCTTTTACACGGGATCCATCCAGCGCATGCTTCAAACACAGACCTTAGGACCAAGTGTCTCTCACAATGCTTGACCAACAGGAGCACCCAGCCATTGCTTTATCACAGTCAGGGCTATCCATATCCAAAGGCCACACCTAGGGTATGTAGAATGGCACTAACCCTGCTCCTATTGACATCAACAGGTGTTTTGCCAATGGAAATGCCAGAAAAAAGCAGGTGCTCTTCTCCACAGTCATGGAGACAACAGAGATTATGGGCCCAGTTCTTCCCTACAATCCATCCATGTGCACTGCTCTAGGGGGTGGAAAGTTGATGGAGAAAACTCAGGGATCCCCAACTGCAGAAGGTTTCTAAAGCCAGCATAGAGGAGCCTCAGGGCAGGTAGAGGGCACTCTGGAGGAAGGTACATGGGTCAGAGCATGCTGTGTTCTGGCCAGTCTCTGCTTCTTATAGCCTGCAGGAGTCCAGGAGAAAAACAGTATAAGTTAGAGCAGCCCCAAGGCTGCTCTACCTTACACCAACTGCTGTGGAGGCACCTGGCTGCCTCAGAATACAGGCTGTGTAAAGGTGGCTTCAAGCCTCCACTGAGGACCCCATCACTCTCCATTCCAACAGTAAGAATGGGAGATTCAGCAGGGGTCTAGAAGTCCCAGCAGACAGCCTAGCCTTCATTGTACACCAGGATCCATAGTCTTCCCAGGTCAGACCTCCACACTTGAGATGAGGGCAGACCTCCGGGGGCTGTGTTTGGCCTGGGGCCTGCACTTGATCTCCTACCACCGCCTCTCACAAAGCTGTTTTCCTATGGCATTTGACAAGTGACGCAGAGCCAGTAACGGCGAGGCACAGGAAGGCAGCTAGTTCTGTGTAGCCCTCCAGCCAGCCTGAATTCAATAAAGCCACTAATTCTTTACAGTAATAGACCGAGCATCAGTGAATTAACTCTAGGCCCCTGTATATTAACCCACCACACACCAATCACACCTCAAGAGGCTGTCACTTCAATACGCCAGTGACACATCAGCCCCTCTGTGGCCCATACCCCACTCCCGAAGCAGATGCCTCACCTCTCTCAGGGAGCCCTTGATCATGGAGAGTTTGTAGACAATCCAGAGAGGGATGCAGACCATGGACGAGAGGGCCAGCAGCCAGCCCAGGGTGTCTCCCCACCAGGGGTACACATACTTCTTGTTGTAGGTCAGAGGGGTGTATTTAATCAGAGAAAACAGGAAGGTCGCCTGGGGAGGTGGAAGAAGCCGAGAACAGAGGAGGGGGAGAAGCAACACCATTAGCCATGATCTCCCTTCTGAGTTCACACGCCCAGCAGGACACTCCCAATACAGACAGCTCCCCAGTGCCAACTATCAGAGCATCAACCAGACCCACTTTGATGCTGCTACCCCTTTAATTAGCGTGTGTCATCTCAGCCGAGAGCTCGCCCTTGCAGCCGTCACCAGTGATCTATTGCCTCCCCCCATTATCCCATCCCCACACACCGATCTCCATGGCGACCAGATAGACCACACACGCACACAGCAGCCGGGTTAGAACCTTTGGCTTCCAAACTCCAGGCCACTTGAGCTAAAGGAGTCTGCTCACTGGGGGTGCGTCTACATGGCAAGCAGAAACCTAGAGTAGCACGTCTCCGAGCCTACAGATCTACAGATTTAGGCCCATGCTACCACACTAGAAATAGCTGTGTAGCCGTTCAGGCTCAGAACTGGAGCTCAGATTCTGAAGGAGAGCCTCAGCTCCAGCCTGTACGTCTACACAGTTATTTTTAGCGTCAGAACACAAGCCTGAATCTGCAAGCCCAGGCCCGGAGACTTGCTGCCTTGCTTGCGGGTTTCTGCTGGCTGTGTAGCCATACTCAGTAGCTCTCAGTAGCAACAGGGTTCTTACCTTCTATAGATCAGTTGCTGGAGGACATCGTGACGGCCACACTGGGCCAGTGAGTCATTACAACCTTGCCCACTCCAGGGGAACAGTGCTTATTACCTACTTATGATTGCCTCAAAACCGGGGTTGCACAGATATCCATTTCCCCCACTCCAGCCCCACTCTTCTCCCAGACCCCCAGACCAACGCCCTCCAAGCTCTCACCATGCAGACAGCTGGCGTGACGAAGAGCCAGCAGTATTTGATGACAGGCCATGGCCTGTAGCCGATCATGTCTTCGATGTTATCGTAAAAACGATCAGCACCTGAGGAAGAGGGGGGGAAGGAGACCCTGTTAATAAAAGGGAACAAGAGTAATGGGGTCTGAATGGGCCAGAGAGGAAACTGACTGACAGGGAGACCCATGTGGAGAGGAGGGAGCTCAGAAATGGGACGCTGCGGGTAATATGGATACGTGCAGACAAGGGAAATTTGTCAGGCTGAAGGCCTTCCTTGCTGTCGGGAAGCTTCTCCAGCCAGCTCCCACAGGGCACTGCTGTCAGGAAACTCCCACCATCTAAGCCCCAGGGCGCTGAAGCCAGGACACCTGTGGCCTGGTGCTCTTGTGGCTAACAGAGAGACCAGCCCCACTGAGGGGACAAGAGACCAGGCAGTGATTCGAAGTCAGCGGCACCTGCTGGCCGCCAGGCCAGTACTCACCATACACCCAGCCAATACAAAGCGTCTCGAAGATGGCCACAAAGAGCAAGCACATGCCGCTGGCAGCGTAGTAATCGAAGAGCTGGAAGACGTACATCCCGCCCTGGGAGGGGCCAAGCGGGGAGAAGAGAGGGAGGAGACATTTAAACTCAGGGACTAATCAAGAGGTTCAGCTGGAGAAAGAACCAACTCAGCACTTGGGCACCTTCCTGCCCCACCTTCTCCCGACATAGCCTGATTATCGGCATCAACTTTATATTCCCAACCTGGTCAAAACCCAGATCAGCACCAGAGACATCTTCTCCTCAGATCCCATCCCTGCTCTCTCTGCCACCACTCATCTCCAGAAGAGGATAAGTACTGGCCAGGAGCTTATTTTTAGGACCATCTGAAAAAGTAGGCCTGGTAGAAGAAAATGGGGGAAGAGACCCTGCAAACCAACAGGTTCGTTATCCCCGATTTTCAAAAAGGGCCTCAACTCAGACACCAAATTTGCACCCAGATATAACTGTGAGTGCAATTTTGCAGGCACAAATCATTGGGGGGCCCAAGTTTTAGCTGGTTTAGTTACCCAATTCTGTGGGCACAGCTACAACATGGGCCTGCAATTAATTCCAGGCCCAAAACTGCAGGTGCAAAATCAGAGGCAGCTTTTCAAAATCAGGCCCAAAGAGCAGCAGAAGGAAACAGAGAGAGAGAAACCCACACACACAGTAATCATCCCCTCCTACTGCCAAAAGGGAAGCTGGGCCCAATTCTGATCTCACACCAGTTTTTACACACCAGCTGAATTCTATTAACTTCCATGGGGTTAATCCCATTTACACGAATGGACATGAGGTCAGAACCAGGCACAGCAACTCACTGAACAGATGGTGCTCATGAGGGCCCCATCAAATAAGGGAGGAAAGAGATAAAGATGCTTCAACAGCCTTCAAATGAGGCAGGAGTAGGCTTGCTTTGCAGGAAACTATGAAAAATCCTGGCCTCCAAAACACACTCTCACAGGCCAACACAGAGCCATGGCCCACAAGAGTTTAGGACAGGAAATGAAAGCTGCAGCATCCTGCTGAAAGAATTTGTAGCCAGGCAGAATGGAAAACCCTGCGTTGGAATTTGGCCACATCACTGCAGCTCTTGTAAAACACACCCTGGAATCCTTCCTGACCACTAGGGGTCAGGGCTTCACTTTAAAACCCTCCCCCAAAAGGGCAACCCCAGCAGCACAGTGCCCACCGGCGCCTGGCCGAGGCACTGGTTCAATATTCAAGTAAGAGGGCAGAGCACCATCTACTGAATCAGTAACACCACAGCTTGCAGCATCTGGCGTGCGCCTTAGAGGTCTCCCATCCGAGCACTGACCCAATACTGCTTAGTTTATGAGAGGCACGTAGTCCACAGCCTCAGGGGGAATTGCTGCAGCTGAGCTCCTAATCCACCCACAGGGTCTAGAGCCCTTTTTCTGCCCAGAGAGATTTCAGTCAGACCTGACAAGAGCACCCCACAGACTGGGCTACGGGAGGGAAAGGAGGGCAGGATCCCTCTCTCTGGGCGCTACCTCTGTGAGCATGACCAGTCCTACAAGATAGGAGAGGATGGAGACCAGCAGGATGAGGGTCTCACGGCGGTTTTGCTTCCGGAAGATGGTGGGGTACATGTCGACCAGAGCGGTCACCAGGCTCTCCACGCAGACGAACTAGGAAGAGGAGAATTCACACACCCGTCAGCACGCGCCTGCTGTGCCAGCTTGCCGCTCTTCATTCCTCCACTGCCTCCCGCTCCCCTTCACTCGCAGGACAGGTTTCCCTCAGCCAGGAGGGACTGCCCATGTTCATCGTTGAGAACTAGCCCCGGCCATGCCACGGCTGCCCTGGGAAATGCCAGTGGCGTCCATCCCACAATCCCCTACTGAGGGGCGTGCTGCTGAAATCAGCTCAGGGCTTCCCTCCAGGCTTTGACAGCAGGGCTCTCCAATCCATACCCATGCCATGCCGAGAGTTCCCACCAGGAGGGTGCTGCTAAAGCCAGGACCCTGCCATGCCCTCCAGAGGGTATTGCCAGAAACTAGCATCATGCTTCACAGGACATCTGCTCACAGCCCCAGTTACACAAGCAAGGAATGGGCTGCAGCTATTCCCCTGCTGCCTGGGCTGGATGGAAGCAGTAAACAAGGCAATATCATCATTATAGCACACAGAGGCTTCAGCAGAGCTGGTGGCCCCATTGTGCCAGGCACTGGACAAACACACAGCGAGACAGCTCTTGCACCAGAGAGTTTATGCTCTAAATAGACAAGACAGGCAATGGAGGCACAGACAGGTGAAGTGACTGGCCTGAGGCCACACTGCAAGTCAGTAGCAGAGCTGGGACTAGAACCCAGATCTCCTGAATCCCAGACAAGTGTCCTGTCCACTGGGCCTGTCCCTGTGTCTAAGCCCATACAAGATTAAATGAGAGCTGACTGGGTGCCGGGAGAGCTGTGCTCTGCCTGGACAGGGGAATGTGCTTTGCTGCCTCAAAACGTGTACCCAGACCTTTCCGTTACCACCTGGCCATTTGTCAAGTTGAATGTGTTCGTTGTCAGGTTGCAGGGAGGCTGGTGGCCTGTCTGCCAGACAAGAAGGAAGTACTCGTCCTGTCTGTGAGTCTTTACCTGGCTGTCCAGTCCCAGCAGAACAACCATCAGGAAGAAGAAGCAGGCCCAGAGCGGGGAGAAAGGCAACATGACAACAGCTCGAGGGTATGCGATAAATGCCAGGCCAGGCCCTGTGAGAAGAGGGTCATTTATAGTAGAGGATAGTGGCCAAATCTAGAAGCCATCAGGTGCACCACCGCCCTGCCAGGCAGCAAGGAAGAGCTCACCAAAACAGAATCAGAGAGACTGGAGGCTCAGAACTGGTCTAGGGAACCCGACCACCTGCAAAACACACCCCACCGCTTCCACAGTTCATTCACTCCTGTCACTAGGAACCAGCGGTTCCATTGCTGGGGGAGGAAGGTCAGAGGAACCAGAACAGGCTACAGCTGTACTGCCGGGAGAGGAGGAAGATGAGCCGCAGCAGGCCATGGGCTCCACCGCCATGTCTGGGGCTGGGTGCTTGAGGAAACCCCTCCTCATGTAAAAAGTTTCCTAATGCCCCTGAAAAGAAACAGGAAGGCAGATCTTAAGGTTTCATGCCAAAGATCCACACCCAATAACCACTGTGGGTTATCTGCCTCAGAAGAGCTGAGTTGACCCTGCTGGGATCTGAACCTGGGGTTGCAATTAATCTAGTTTAATTATTCATCGTAGAGGGTCAGTGACACCTCAGTCACTCTGTTCTGCTCTCTCTACACAAGCTCAGAGGCAATGCAGAAAAGGAGTCCAAGGTCAGCGTCAGGTGGCCCGAGATTGCCCCACGTTAGCAATGCCCACCCTAGCCTGCACTCTGCTTTTCCTGCACACCGAGCTACTCACCTGACTCAGCTACCTCAGAAATAGGCACGCCTTGTTCCTGTGCCATAAAGCCCAAGATGGAAAAGATTGCAAAACCGGCTACAAAACTCGTACCACTGTTCAAAAAACACAGCGCAATGCAGTCCCTGGGAAGGAGAAAAGAGAAGCATCAGGGTGGGGGAACCAGCCAGCCAATCAGAGAAGATCATCCTCTTGGCCAGGGAGGGGCAAAGCCAATCAAAAGCAAGCATCAGCAAGGCACAGCAGCCCATGAAATGAAAGCGTCCACACAGAGACATGCACATGTCTATGTTAATCATTTCTCTGCAGATGTTTGAGCAGATGTCTTGACAGTGTAAGGTTCCGGATCCATCTGGGGATAAATATAGGTTATGTGCAGCTTCACATCATGACGTTGATGCTGCTTCTTCATCCCACATACTGACAGCCTCATAATGTCACAAAGCCTGAAATAAATTCAGAACTCTTTATTTATTAACATCAACCTGTCTATCTCTATCTCAGGTACAGATGGCCCACCGCTGCCGGTGTGTTTGTGTCCCTAACGATCTTTATTTATCCTTAACAACCTTGTGAGGTGAGTATGCTGCCCATTTTATAAATAGGGGAACAGAGAGTAAGTGACTTGCTCAAGGTCACACAATGAGTCTGCAACAGACTAGGGAAAAGAACCCAAGTCTCTGATTAGCACCCTCACCACCAGGCCATCCTATTTCTTGGAGCAGCTGTCATACAGGATCAGATCAGTGACCCATCTAGTCCATTATCCTCGCTCTGACTGTGGCCTGTACTGATTGCTCCAGAAGTGCAAGAAACTGCAAAATGAATAATTATAGGATGACCTGCCCATTTGGGAAGTTCCTTACCACCACCACCCTATCAGTTAGTGGTTGTCTGATAGGATACAAATCCTTATGTTTCTGCCTATCTTATATACATGTGGATGGTCTCATTACCTATATAAGGGCCTGATTCTTTTTTAAACCCTAGAAAACTTCTGTCCCCAAAGATATCTTGCAGCAGTGAGTTCCGCATGTTACTTATATAAGGGTTTTTGCAATTGTGTTGTATACAATATAAATTCATTGTTTTTCAGTGCTATTGGCTGTCCCCTGGTTATGAGACAAGGTAAATAGGAGCACCCAATTCACTGTCTCTAAACTATTCATTTTGTACAACTCTATCATGTCTTCTTTTATTCACCACATCTTTAAACTAAACAATCCCAGTCTTTTCAGTCTCTCTTCATACTCAAGTCTCCCCACGCCTATGGTCATTCTCACGGTCTCTGGACCCCTCTGTTTCTGTTTTATCTTTTAGAGATGAAGTGACCAGAACTGAACACTCCATTCCAGGAAAGGCCACAGCATTGATTTCTATTATGGCATTTAATATACTCCGTATTATCATCATCGATCCCATTCTTTATATAATCTGTACCCAAGAATTACAGACATTAACTGTATTTAGGATATAGAGGTGAAATATAAGAACTGTAACACAGGGCCTATAGGCCTCGGGCCTGTAAGATGTTCAGCTTAGCTACACAAGGTCTTAGGCCTGAAACAGGCTGGCATAACTAGCTGACTGAAAGATAACTGTGTACCAGCAAAGTGTACGATTACAGTAAAAGATGTGTTAAGTGCTGATGTTCTGGAAACTGAGGCAATAGATTGAAAAATACACTGCAGTGAGCCAGTTAACACTGCAAGATGCCCAATAGTGACATTTTGGGGGATTCTCTAATAACCTCAAGTTGCTATAGTAACTCATTGACATAGATGTTGATGAGAATAAAGGGAACTAAGGAAATAGCCTATAGGAAATTGGGCATCCCTAAATTAGTGGGATGTGGAAGTATGAAAAAGGGGCTGAACCCCTTATGCATATCTATGAGCCTTAGTAGATGTCAGCATAACTTAGGATAAAAAGGCATTGGCTGGCCTGTGTGGAAAGGAATGGGAAGATGCCAGGATGACAACGCCAGGTGACAGTGATGATGATGAAGATGATGACTGACACTCCAGGATCTGCCAGCAGGAAATGCAAACAATGCCAGTCATAGGGCTAACCAGTTTGCACTCTCTATCTGCTGTTGTATTTCAGTGCTGTGAGATTGTTTTATCCATTTAGTTGGTTTGTTAATAAATGGACTTGTGATAAATGACAATTGTTTCTCGTGTGCTTCTAGGGTCTCTTATTCTAATGATGCTGACAATAACATTCCTGATGCTATAGCCCTCTGGAGACTGACCCTTTATTGACCACTGCGGTCTAACAGATTAATAAACAACATTCATGAATTCATCCATGCATCAATCAGGCTAACACTGGGTTTGCTTTTCAGACCCCACTGCACAATGAGTAGCATCTTCATTGATCCATCCACGTCACCCAGCTGTTTTTCCAAAGGCGTTACAGCTAATTTAGGGGGGACAAAGTGAGAGTAGTGCAAATTAATCATTTCTACCTAATTTACTTTACCTACGTCAATGCTGAACAGCATCTGCCATCACGTTGCCCATTCACCTACCCCTCTGAAGTTCCTCGTCATCTTCCCTAGTTTTGACTGACCTAAAAAATTTTGTTGCTAACCTCACTGTCCACCCCATTTTCCAAATCATTAGTGACTGTCTGGAAGAACACTGGTCCTGTAGGGAACAGTGGGACACCCTGCTGTCGTTCTTTGCCATGTTGAAAATGGATTGTTTATTCCTATGCAAGCCCCAGCCTTGCCGAATGTAGGACAGCAGACCCATGAGAAATAGAACTTTACCCAGGGAAGGGGATGGCATGAAGGACTGGCCCCAGAATAAAGAACTATTCATCTAGCACAGGTCAGCACTGTGGGAACGTTGTTACTTTTGGATGGCTATATAGCTTGTATGGAACTCCACCACTTCCCACTTCTAAGGCATCAGTTTAAAGAGCAGTTTAGCTGACAGAGTAGGAGGGACTTGTCTGGATAGAAATGCAATACCCCAGTTTTTCCCACTTCCTGCAGTTCATCTGGATGCCGCTCTGACAGATAAATGTCACAGCAAGATAAAAGGTTTTCTGAGTGGTGAGTGGGCAGGCTTCTAGGGTGCCTCAGGTTACTGCACTAGCCTACCACCACTGGAGACGTGGTTCCAAAGGCTGGAAGTGTCTAATGTGAAAACGACCTTGTTCTCACATTATTCCTCGCCTGTGCACCTCACAAGACTACCAGACAACTTGGCACAATTAAATAGGATTGCCTGTTTCTGTTCAAGGATAGCCCAGCATGAACTAGAACAGCAGGGGGAAGGCTACATGTTAGCGGTCAGATTCACAGTGGGTCCCAGGAGTGGAAAGACTGGGGTTGCTGTTGGACAGGAGTGAGGTGCAGTGGCAGATGTGTGAGGGACCGGGACCGGGACCGGAACAGCAAAGAGCATTACAAGGTGAGGATTGAATGGCATGGCAGAGCTTCAGTGGGAAACACTCAAATCAAATGCTACCAGCAAATCATTTGTGTGCGATCTAAATCCACTCCCAAGCTTTTGTGAAAGGGGAGATTGATTCTGCTTAATGGCACCATAAGCAGAATTCTGTCTCAGAGCTTTTAAAGGGTTACAGTGTGGGAAAGCAGCAAGCTCATGGGGGAAAGGAGGATCTCTCACCTGTCAAACGGCTGGGAAACTACTGAAGTTCCTCCTGGGGACAGATCATGGAGGATTCAGTTTCAGAAACATGGCAGGAGAAATTGGTTTTCAAGTAAAGCAGCAACTGGCAAGAGCGCTTTTCTGCCTCAAGAGGAAAGAAAGCAAGAGGCTCTCCTCAAACTCAACCTGGTCAGCTGTCTCCTTTGGCAGCAAGGACTCAATGGCATTCAGGGAGGAAGATGGATAAATGGAGGGTCCCTGAACATTAGAATCTCCCCCCAGTTACCTGTAACAGTTGTTATGGTACTTGTTGTAGCTACCCAAAGCTGTCAGGCACCCCAGGCAAATGGCAAACGAGAAGAAGATCTGCGTGCCCGCATCCATCCACACCTGCAAGGAAGAGACAAACAGCTGAAGAGGAGAAAAGGCCGGCATGGCAGGCAGATACCCAGAGTCCAGAACGTGAGGAGACACAGCTGGGTTCCAGAGTCCAAAGGGCTGATCTAACCAGCATGAAGAACAGTGAGAGAGAAAAATTAAACAGGGGGGTGCAGATAAACATGCTCTAGGACAGAATGTCTAGGTACAACTGGGTTCTAGAGTGGCATGTACAGGATCTCCTACATTCTAGAGCATGGTCACAGCACCCATTGCTGTTTAGAGTTGCGTGTGTGGAAATTCCAGCGGCCTTGTAAGGATTCTGATTTTTCCCTTAGCGCAACCTACAAGACTTTGTGATTACAAGAGCTTTCCAAACAGTGACAGGATGTCAGATGCCACAGAGGAGACTCCTACTACTGGAGCTCAAGGAAACTCAACATTTGCTGTTAGCAATTTAGAAGCAATTACACACAGTTGGGTAGTTCTCATCCCATCCACTAGAGTGCAGTGCTAAACATACATATTTGGGAATTCATTTATTACTCAGATCTGAGGGTTGATTTGAAGATTCAAAACCTTAAAAACGAATACCTGAAAAAAAGTTACTTGAAACAGTTACAATAAACAGTTACTAAAAGAGGAAACAGGAGAGCGACTTTAGTCCCTTTCACAGGTCAGGAGGGGCCATCTGAACTGCACTACAAACACTGCCAAGGACACGTCTGAATGTTCTAAAGAAGTCACCTCAGACGTCTGGCAATGCCACCTTTGATCGAAAAGCCTAGCTCTGGGCACTGACTGAAACCACTCACATTCACTCAACAGGCTTCATTACAGCTTGCTGGGGAGACAAGCTAAAGGAGAAGTTAATGGGGAAGGAAATAACAATGATTATTAGTGGTCACACCTTGGTTTTAGACCACCTTTCTCCCTTAGACCTCAGGGTGGCAGTGAAAAACAGGATAAAAAGGAGGAAGGCAGGCTTGGCTAGCAATGTTGCACAAGAGTTCACGAAGTTATTAAAAAAAAAAAAAAAAAGAAATGAAGAATAGTTCAGTAGGAAGAATGTAATTAGCCAAATTACAATGTGTCCAAGATACTAAGGCTAATGCACCCCTCCTATCTCTTGCAAGAAGTGCTATGAATACAGGCAATCAGGGCCCTGGTTTTAGGGCCTGATCCAAAGCCTATTGAAGTCAATGGAAAGACTCTCTATTGATTTCAGTGGGCTTTGAATTAGACCGTTCTCTCTCTGAGCCATAAGAAAGATTGTCCTCTCCTGCATCTCCTGGGGGCACAGCTGAACTCTCTCTCATAACAATTTGAGTTTTGGGCAAGCCCACCCTATATGCCCCAAATCACCCCTTTCTGTAGTTGCTCCCACAAAAGAGATAGCTCTGTTCTCGCTCTTTTGTACAGATTCTTTAATGAACAGTTCTTTAATGAAAAATCATGGAGAAGGTCCTCAAGGAATCCATTTTGAGGCACTTGGAAGAAAGGAAGGTGATCAGGAACAGTCAACATGGATTCACCAAGGGCAAGTCATGCCTGACCAACCTGATTGCCTTCTATGAAGAGGTGACTGGCTCTGTGGATGTGGGGAAAGCGGTGGACGTGATATACCTTGATTTTAGCAAAGCTTTTGATACGGTCTCCCACAGTATTCTTATCAGCAAGTTAAAGTAGTATAGGTTGGATGAATGGACTATAAAATGGGTAGAGAACTGGCTAGATCGTCAGGCAGTGATCAATGGCTCCATGTCTAACTGGCAGCCGGTCACAAGTGGAGTGCCCCAGGGGTCGGTCCTGGAGCTGGTTTTGTTCAACATCTTCATTAATGATCTGGAGGATGGGGTAGATTGCGCCCTCAGCAAGTTTGCAGATGACACTAAGCTAGGGGGAGTGGGTAGATACCATGGAAGGTAGGGATAGGATACAGAGTGACCTAGACAAATATAGAGGGACCTAGACAAAAGGGCCAAAAGAAATCTGATGAGGTTCAACAAAGAGAAGTGCAGAGTCCTCCACTTAGGACAGAAGAATCCCATGCACAGCTACAGATTGGGGACCGATGGGCTAGGCAGCAGTTCTGCAGAAAAGGACCTGGGGGTTATAGTGGGTAAGAAGCTGGATATTAGTCAGCAATGTGCCCTGGTTGCCAAGAAGGCTAACAGCATATTGGGCTGCATTAGTAGGAGCATTACCAGCAGATGGAGGGAAGTGATTATTCCCCTCTATTCGGCATTGGTGAGGCCGTATTTAGGATATTGTGTCCAGTTTTGGGTCCCCCACTACCAAAAAGGATGTGGACAAGTTGGAGAGAGTCCAGCGGAGGGCAACAAAAATGATTAGGGGGGCTGGAGCACAAAACTTATGAGGAGATGCTGAGGGAACTAGGCTTGTTTAGTCTGCAGAAGAGAAGAATGAGGGGGGATTTGATAGCAGCCTTTAACTAGCTGAAAGGGGGTTCCAGGGAAGATGGAGCTAGGCTGTTCTCAATGGTAGTAGATGACAGAACAAGGAGCAATGGTCTCAAGTTGCAGTGCGGGAGATCTAGGTTGGATATTAGGAAAAACTTTTTCACTAGGAGGGTGGTGGAATCTCCATCTTTAGAGGTTTTTAAGTTGCGGCTTGACAAAGCCCTGGCTGGGATGATTTAGCTGAGGTTAATCCTGCTTTGAGCAGGGGGTTGGGACTAGATGACCTCCTGAGGTCCCTTCCAACTCTAATATTCTATGATTCTATGATTCAAGCCAAATTTAGAATTTCAGGGTAGGTATTCAAATCAGAGGTGCAACTACTGACTATGTTCAGTTTTCCTTTCCACAAGGTCTTGAGAGACATAGGTTTTTTCTGCCGTCAAAAAATGTCTTCTGCATGTCTGACAAAGAAATTCCTAATCATTTACGACCTTCTGTGATAGTTGGTCATGACCCAAATAAAAAAATAATAATTTTAATCAGATTTTTTTTAGTTTAAATTGGATTTTTTTATTTAAATTATAATAAGTTTTTCTTTTGAAAAATAAACCTGTTTAAAATGAAATCTGAATTTAGTACAAAAGTTGTTGAGGCCTAAACTTATTACAATCTCTTAAAATATTTAAATATTAAATAAATATGATGAATCCAATGAACCACTATCAAAAAACTTGGAGTTAAAAACAGATTTTCTATATGAAGGAAGAATCAGGGGAAAATATCTAACTTTCGAGGTCAAGCTTTATAAATATGACACACTAGATCATGTATTATATTAAGGGCATGATCATGTGGGGGATCCAGGGGCTACTGGTTGCAAGAGACCGGCAAAACCCACACGGGCATTGGGACCCAGCCTCTGACTCCATGAGACACCATCCTGTATCTCATCTGGCTCATCCTCTGAGCCCACTGGGTGGTCTCAGACTTGTACTTCATAGCTTCTCCCTACCTGAACACTGATTGGCTCTGTTCTCAAATTATGAATATTTGACTGACTCCATCCAGCATGGAAACTTACTCTCCAGCTGATGGAAGAACACTGAAGTTTATGTATCCAAAATGTTTAAGGTTGTCTTGTTTAATAAAAATAAATGTTATATGCCGTTTTGTGTGTAATTACATTCCAGTTACCGTCCTAATGCAGCTTGACACAAATCATGAGCAAAAAGTTAATTATCTACTAAATAAAAAATAGATCATTCACCATTTTCTAACATACTAAAAATTGAGATGAAGAATCTGAAAATATTAAGCTATATAATTACTTAAATAAATGTATATAGTTATAGTGTACCCTCCGAGGTAGCAAAAAGACGTACCAAATCTAGTGTAAAGGCCCTAAAACATGGTGATTTACAACTAAATAATGGTTAGATCAAGCAATGAGAACACACCTGCCTTTAGAAAACAACCGAAGAACAAATGGAATAGCTGATTTGCACCGATGATTTAAATTGAGGCTTTCCTCTTCATTTAAAGAGAGCCTGATTGCTGGTGCACGAGAGCTCTTTGCACCCAGTTTAAAAGGCTGCAGCTCTTCCTGGAACCTCATTCACAAGGAGGATGGTACAGTTTATCTTGGTGTTCAGAATTCTCTGGCCTCTTGGATATGAATTTGATTATTGGAAGCAGTCTAAGCCATCAAGTTTATTTAATTCATCATTCATTTTCCTTCTGTGCTTTATTTGTTCCTGTTCACCAAAGTAACCTCCTACTCTTTGTTTTTAACTTGAGCCTCCAACACCCGAGATGCAGTTAACCAAAAGGGTTATAGCCTGTTAGAGGGCACTTCCTCTCTGACTTGTCCCAGCTGTGTTTGATTATTTTCTGACGAGTACTGGAATTTAACGACATTTTGCACTGAGACACCTCCTTCCTTCAGAATATCTCAAAGCACTTTACAAATAAAGGAAGGAGCTGTCTCAGAGCAAAATGCTATTACAATCCAATGCACAGGGACGACTACACAGCAACTAGTGCCAGCTGACTTGGGCTTGTGGGGCTCAGGCTGCGGGGCTGTTTCTCTGCTGTGTAGACATCTTGGGCTGGAGCCCAGGCTCTAGGACCCTGTGAGATGGAAGGCTCCAGCGGGAGCCTGGAAGTCTACATGCCACGGGCCAGCTGCGGGTTTTTCTTTGCTGTGTAGACGTACCCTTAACCAGCCAGACAGTGGCCGGAGAGGGGGGCATAGCCAAAGCACCACATTCCCTACCCCTCCTTCTCCAAAAACCAGGCTGTGGGTGTCTCAGATTGCACCCCAAAAACCAAGGCAAGTCAGAGATGGGATCAGAGCATGGGATCTCCTACTTCCCAGCCCCATGCTCCACTCCAGCCTGTGCCACTTCTCAGAAAGGCCTAGCAGTCACTCCCCTCCTGGGTGATATCGCCTCGCCCAGCCTGTCTCTCTAATATCCTGGGCTACAACAGCACTGCACTCTATAAGATACGTAGTTCACAGTGGACGCAGAGCAATGAGGGCTCTTTGTCTCTGTGACCTTTCCAACCATCAGACTGAGCAAAAGCGGGGCACTTTTCCCTTCCCTGCCCTTTAAACCCCACAAGAAAGCAAGCATATGGTTTTGTCTGAAACTGCGAAGCACAGCTGCTTGTAGACCGGCAGTGGGAGGAGGGAATCCACTCCCTGCCCCTTGTTTACACAGCCCGGGGAGCAGAGTTCTACAGCCTGTCTTTTGCTCAGCACCCTCCCGCTGGCTGATGAATTAAAAAAGCCTTCCCTAATTGTTCCTTGGACGTCCTCACCATGGACAAAGTCAGCGGGGGGGGTGCAGCCACAGGCTGAGTGACCTGGCCAGCAGAACTAATTCCCAGTTCCACAAATGGGGAAGGGGGGCCGGCGAGAGAGATAGTGAGGAAGGGGCAGCAAGATAAACACAGCTGTGCATCATTCCACTAGGAGGTCCAAAAACAAGAAGCGATGGGGAGCTTTGGAACTGGCCCTTGGAAAAAGAAACCCAGCCCAGAGCCACAAACTGCAGGGCGCAAAAGCCAGGGGACAGGAGCAAGTAGCATCCCTTTGCAACATTACCCTACTGGGTCACACCTGTAAGGTGACAGGGAAGAACCTGAGGATGCAAAGCAAGACAGCAAGCAGTGGCTGAGTGCATTCAGGTAGCAACTCATATACCCTTCCAGTATAGCTGCAGGCCAGGCTCATTTCACTGCCTGTATGGATGGCTGCAGATAGAAGTTTGCAGTCCCACACGCACATGGGAACAGAGATAAGGGGCCAGGCAGACACATGCTCAGAGATACTATTAGACACAGGCGTGCACACGAGAGCAGAACATCATGTAAACAAACATCTATGCGCACGTCCACACCCCAGCACTCTGCCCTCCATGCGTGAGGTAGCGAAGCAAAAACAAACACGCCCACCAATATTCTCTCTCTTTCTCGGAAACGGAAAGGGGGCAGGAGAGTTGACAACCAAACAAGAATGTACAGAGTCAGTTCAAGGCTTGCTGGGAAAAATAAAGAAGGGGAACAAATAATATTTAGCTGGATCCAACCACGCTCCCCCTTGCCGTGAAGCATCGAGGCTCCCCTAGCAGGGCCAGCGGCATCAAGTGGTGGCAAGGGGCCCAGCTGGGGCTTCTCCCAGATCCAGACCTAAGCAAGGGGATCCAAATCTCTCCCCCATCACAGGTACAAAGCCCCATGCTTCTCTCCTCCCCCAGCCACCTAGGTCAGACCCTAGGGAGTCTCCATCCCTGTTGCCTACCCTAGCAGTGGACCAGGGGTGAGCAACAGCTTCTTTTGCAGCCCTTTGTCCCCCACGGTGACATCAGCACGAGGCATGTTCTGTAACAAACCATGCAAATGCCCACTCCCTCCTGATGGGCCACCCTCTCCAACTTCCCTCCGCCCCTCTCCATCCATCCGATTGTGCTTCCCCAGGGCACCCTGACCTCTCTCCCCCAGGCCATCTCTGCCATAACATTGTCTGGAATCTCTCCACTGATGTGTGCGCTGCAGCTGGCAGAGAGGCGTGTGCGCAGGGCGCAAGGAAAGAGACAGGCCTCACTGTTTTGAGGGAGGATGGTGCCTGGGGCCTAGGGTGAGAGAGATTCTCGTGCTAAAGATCAAAGCTATTTCTAACAACCCAGAAACAGGCAAAAGTTGAAAAACAAAACAGAAACAGGCAGCCTCAACCCATACAAATGAGAGAAAGGAAAATCTACACAGACAAGTTTTTTTTTGTTTTTTGTTTTTTTTAAAAGGAGAGACACAGGCAGCCATTTGACAAAGTAAAATCGACGAGGCACAGGTTATTTTAAAAAGAAAAAATAGAAATGGACAGAGGTTTAAAATAGGTACATGCGTCAGAGGCAGGAGGTTGTGCATATTGGGCCCAAACCTGTCAGCGTGGAGCTCTCCGGCTCTGGAAAAGCATCGACACCCATGCTTCATTTTAAGCCCAAGCAGTTGCACTGAAGTCAGGGGAACTCCTCCTGGGGCTTCCTGGATCAGGACCAGAGTGCTCGGCACCTTCCAGGCTTGAGCTCATTATTAGCCTCTATAGCCATGGGAGCTTATTACTGTTATGTTCACCTGCCCTCCTGTTCGTCACACTTGCTTGTTGCATCTTGTCTCAAATTAAGCCCCTGTCCTGCTTGGATCCTTGGGGACAGACATTTTAACCCTGTAGTGGCTCATCAACTTCTGTGGGGCTCTGTAAGGGTCCCCATGTGGGTCTCAGGGCAGAATCAGGGACACAGACTGCCAGCTCTTCAGGTCAGGTACAATGTCTTCCTACAAGTCCATACCATGCCTAGCACAGAGGGGCCCCAAAAACTTTCAGCACGACTGCACATAATGAATTAGCTCTTATATAAGCGGAATGAGTGACTGCTAGCCAGAGAGTCAAAGAGAATAGGGAAAGCTTTTAGAAATGTCAGTGGGAAACCAACACCAGAGCACAGGGTCTCAAACTGCAGTCTCTGGAACCCTTGCGATTGTTAACAGGTCCTCCCTTCCTATTTTCACCTGCTAAATCACATAAAAGGTCTCACTTTCATCATCTAGCCTGTTCTCCTATTTAACATTATCTCAATTTTCTAGCTTCACCTCGAAGCACTGGATCTCGTTCTGCCTTTCTGTAACAGATTACATCAGGAATTTCCCACTATTAATTTCCCACATCAACATTTACTGTAGTTTGCCACAGAGTTCTTATGGGATTGTGACCAGGAAGGGAGGTAGCCATTTGATCAGTATGTGTCCTTGAGGCACTCTCTCTACTGAAATGGGCTGCCTGCTATGAAAGAATGAGACCTTCTGGGTTAGCGAGAACATGGGATCAGTAATAAATGAGGAGGGAGATTAAATTGAGGCCACCCCAAAAATGGCTGGGATACTCAACTCCTTTTCTAAAAGCAAAATTGTCATTAGAGTTGGTCAAATAATTCCAAACGAATCATTAGTTTAGTGGATTTTACCTCCTCCTGTTTGCATATCGCCCGGGGCAGATTAAGATTTTCTCAGAATTCTTTATTACTCAAAATTCTTTGTGGAATTATTTCAGTGACTAGTTCTTGGTCACTAGCTTGCCCACTAGTAGTCCGTTATATTTGGTGTTTTAAATGTAAGCATTTTACAGCAGGAAAACTGAGACACAGAAAGATTTCAGGGATTTTCATAGATCCATAAAATTGAAGCTCAGGAGGACCATCAGATCATTTCATCTGGCCTCCTATACAATACAGGCTGGAGAATTTCAAAATCTGGCCCAAGCTCACCCAGCAAGTCAATAGCAGAGTCAATCATGGATCCTAGGTCTTCTAAATACCAATCCGACGCCCTGGCCACTCAAGGGTACACCCTCCTTTATATCACGCAAAATAATTCCCCTCCCTTCTTGGCAATGACACCTTTCAAATACTTGTAAGTGGTTATATCTCCCTCTCTCCATATGTCCCATTTGCTCTTCACTTAAACTCATCAATGAGGCATCTGCTTGCAAGGATCAGATTGAAACGGATGTGTTTTATTTTCTATAATGCTTTGCCGAGCAGGAAAGAATCTTGCAGTTTTCTGAGTGCCAACAGTCTGCAGGTAAAAAAATAGGTACAGCTTGCAGGAGTGCCCTCCAGAGCCAATTAGAGCCTCCCCTGACCTGCCTGGGCATCAAAATAGCCAGCAGGAATCACACCATCCTTGCAAAGTGGAGGTTATGCTAGGACACACGGCAGACTTGGGACGCTGACCAATCCATCCCCTTATGGGAAAGTCTTCTAGCCTGTAGTTAAAACTTACAGCCTTGGTATTCAATTCTGCCGGGTGATTAACACTATAGAAAGGTGATCATTATCTGCTGAATTCTATAGGACATTTTTCTTATATGAGAAGCATCAGCCATGAAATGGTGAACTCTCCAAATCCGACACGTGTTTGGAAAGAACCTCTCCACCTGCTGGGGTTTCATCCCTATTAAGTTCTATGGGACTTTCCCACACGGGAGTTGACTTTGCATTTCCATAGTACTTTCCAGCAAGGAAGTTCAAAATGCTTTATTATTATTATTATGAAAAGTGGGATTAACAAATGTACCTAAGTGAGTTGGGAGTCACGGTCTTTCACTGGTAGTTGTGCTGCTAAAGGCTAGTCTACACCAAAAAGGGTTTGCCAGTATAGGTCTAGTGTAGATGCAGTTTATTCCAGCCAAACAACAGCTTTTCCTAGTATAGCTTATACTAGATCCCTAAGCAAAATAAACTATACCAGCAAAAGGCCTTTTCTGCCACGACTGGGCCTACACTAAGGCTTTAGCCAGTGTAAAATTGTCCAGAAAATCACCCCCTAGCCAACATTACTAAGCTGGCACAAGTTTCTAGGGTGCACCTAGCCCGAAGTTACTTAGGAGGGGGGAGTTTCAAAAGAACCTAAGTCTTGTAACACCCTTACCACGAGGGAGGTCAATCCCCTTTGAACTGCTGCATGAACAGAGAGAGAGGCCGCTGTTTTCAAACTGGGGTGCCTGCAGTTAGGCTTTGAAATCATTGTTTAGGCACATCGGTAAACGTGGCCTGATTTTCAAAGGTGTGGGGCAGCTCCGGCTCCCACTGATTTCAGCAGGGTTTGAGTCTGTTCTGTGACTCAGAAAAATCGGGCCAGCTTTTTACTTAGATGCATGATTCCACATTTCGGCACTTAATTTCAGGCATCCAGATTTGAAAACGCTAGCCTAGATGACCTGCCCAAGGTCACAAAGAATCAATGGCAGAATCAAGCACAGAACCCAGGGGGTCCTGACTGGAACCACCAGAGAATCCTGCTGCACATGTAAAGAATTACATCCTCAATACACAGCAAGCCCCTGACGCACTGTTCTACAGCCTGGCCTCCCTGGGCCTTCCCCCCTGCACACTGTGCATTCACGCATCTGCACTCAAAATAAAAAGGCTTTGGCTGGACTGGAAAGGGTTAAAGGGGTGACGAAGGGTTTCGCTGACCTATTTTCCAGGCAGGCACCCTTTAATCTCCTTTGGAGACACCTTCGCACAAAGGCTGGTACAGCAGCTCAGCTGGAGCCAGGATTTAACGTGGAGGAACTTGTCCTGAAGAGATTAAAAACGGCAGTTGGGCACTGAACCTTCAGTCAAATTGGCAGGAATTTCTAATCAAGGGAAAAGGGAGAGAGGAAAACAAGGGAGATGGGGAGCAGGGTGTTTAGTGGATTGATACTACAACAGCATTCAGAAGTACCCTCCACCTATACTCTAGGAGGGGGTGGGAAGGGCTGATAGCTTCCTCTCTGCCTCCAGTGATATTAAATATGACAGCATCCCACCAAAAAATAAGGGATCCTAAATCTCTGCAGCCCTGGGGCCTCCAGACCCCCTCAACCTGGCTCTTGAGAGGGGTGGAGTTTAACAACGAGCGTCTCCAGAAAACAGAGATGGATTGACTGGGGTCACCAAGCAGCTAAGAAGTTTAGTGGCCCCCATCAGTAGTCTCTGCAGCCTACATCATTTACTAACAGCACCAGCCAAGAAACATCCTGGAGGAAAAGGGCTTTGGGATTTTAGGAATTCTGCCAGTGGAAACTGAAAAATGAAGCCAGTTCAACCGGGGGGGCCCTGATGGTGTCACCTGAATGCGCTCGTGAATGTCAATGTGCATTACATTCACAGGGGGAAAGGCAAGAGGAGAAGGAAACAGAAGAGTGAATGAAAGAGAGAGAGAGGACAAGGCTAAGGGTAAATGATGGAGTGGAGGGAAGAGAGAGAGAGAGGGGAGAAAGAACAAGGGAAAAGGAGAAGAGAAAAGGAGGATGGAGGGAATTGGATGGAGGAGAAAGAGAGAGAATTACAAACACATGCACACACCCAAACACAGCTCAGTCCATCAGTCTTCCTTCCACCTTACCTGAGGGTCCGTGAGACGAGTGAGGTCTGGGTAAAGGTAGAACAGGACCCCCTGGAAAGCCCCCGGCAGAGAGATTCCCCTGATCAGCAGAACTACCAGCATGAGGTACGGGAACGTGGCCGTGAAATACACCACCTGGTAGGAGAACAAAAGAAAGCAAGTGTGAGAAGGCCGCCTGGGAAAATGACAGAAACCTAGGCCACCAACGAAACCCTGCCACAAGGGAAGCAAGTGCAGTGCGAGAGGAAGTTAGAAAGGCAAGGATGAGAGAGGGTCAGCAAGATGGGGGCAGGGAAGGGTTAGGGTTCTAATGTTTCATGTCTTCTTTAAAGCAGAGTAGAAAGCAATTCACTTTTACTGAGTGGTTAGTGAGGTCGCCATGTGGCCATTATATCTACAATCAGAGAATCACTCTCTGGTCTTGGGGGTGATCTAAGCACCAGGCCTGGTCTTTAGCCGGTGTAAATAAGTCAGTGTAGTTCCTTTGGTCTACACCAGCTGAGGATCTGACCCCTATTTCTACCTGCTCACTCTGACAGGAAAGCAAAGGGACGAGTCATATATAGCCAGTCTCTTGCCCGGCAGGAGTAGTCCAGGAGGGCATAATCTAAAACAAACAAGATAGATGCAAACAACAGCAACTTGTCTTGACTCCCCTCATGATGAGACTGTCTTTGGGTTATCACTGTGACCCATCCGTGCCTAGGGTAGCCCACCTGAAAATGCCAAGGGCAGGGCAGGCTGCAAAAGGAGAGCAGATTTTCCCAGAACCGGTGGGTAACACTGAAGTTAGATTCGCTGAGCAGTCACAGTGCTCCTGATTCCCCACACTGGTTATCACGAAGATACAAGAAGAAATACACAGCCCCCTGTATTGCATTTCAATCTCTGGCTCCCAATCAGCAACTAGGTCCAGTAAAGAGAGAAGTTATTTAAACTCTATTCCCTTTACCAAAATGTTCTCCTGATTCCTGAAGGGTCAACCCCATTGCCAGATCAATATGAGTTTGGATCTTACCCAAAATACCATGTTGCCAGCCAATCCTTTAGTAATTAAAACTAAAGGTTTATTATAAAAGGAAAGAAACAAATAGGAGAGATGTTACATGGTCAAAGCAATCAGATACATACAAATGACTTCTGAGTCCATATATATATATATCAGATTCTCAGCAGAATTGTGGAGTTTGCAGGCTTGTACAGTTCCTCTGGAATACATCCAGTACCTGGGATGGGTTGCAGTCCTTCGTTTCACAGCTTCAGATGTAGAGTAGTTGATCCAGAGACAGGAAGGAAGTAGGAATGAAGACAAGATGGGGATGCATGGCCTAGTGACTTATAAGATGTAGCCCCTGAGATCTTTCACTGGATTCATTGTACATTTGAGTTCCCTTGATGGGCCATTAAGCAGGCTTAGTGCTGCTGCCATCCTATCCGGGGGTGTCACCCAAGTTTGAAATACAAATATACTATACACATTTAGAACTCATAATACAAAACTGATAAATACACATAAACGTGCTTATCCATCTTAGCAAATCACGACTTGTCCATCTGTACCTTGCATGGCATATCCTGTACGATATTTCTTGCAATTCTGTAATATTAGTATCAGTAATATTATAAATGGTCATTCCTAATCCAGACAGTGTCACACTCATCAAAGAATCATCAGTAATAATAAGAATTAGTCCTATTGTTTGAGGTGAATGTAAGCTAGCAGTAAAGAACAGCCATTTCAACTCTTTATTGAAGTAATACAGACATGCAACTGGTGTCTTGATGTTGTAAGACAGAAGTCCATTTAAACGGTGATGTTACATCAAAAACCTCGCAAATCTAAAATTTTCTTAGGCTCTGCTGTTCAGACAGACCTGATAACAAATGGGCTCATAGGTATGGGCGTTTGTGCCATTCCAGAGGGCGATATTGTTCCTGCCACTACTTACAGTAGTTCACAAGTTGTGATTACATCTGGAGAAACAGTACATGCAAATACCAACCAGATGGGTGTGTCTGTAACAGTTTCTGCTCTGCTGAGTTCCATACAGATGTTAGAGCAAGGATACAGTCAGCAAGTTCAGAGAACTTGATGGTTGTCTGGCATCTGAAGCAAACAATTTTATGTTCATATCCATTCAGGGTGAGAGCCTGATATGGTCTTTCAATCTTTGCCTGTTTCAGAGCAAGGGGCTTCCAGTGGCCACCATCCTGTCTCCCTTGTACTGAAGCACCAGCATACAGCACTGGGCCTAGAAGCTGGCATTTGGCCGAGACTCACTGCTTCATGTTTCAACTGTTCCTACACAAAGAGCAGTGCTGAACAAAGACATCCCATCAGCCACAGGACCGAGAGACTTAGCGCTTCCGGCAGGAGTGTTCTAATACTTAGCTTGTCCAAAATGGGGTCTTTATCACTATGCTTTGTTTTATGCATCATGTGTCTTGCTATTTGGCCTAGTTGCCCTATGAATAAGATGGACTTACTCAGATATGTTCGAAAGCCCTTACTTTGGCAAAGTAGTTGCATTCCTTTGAGGAATATTGAAGTCCAGTGTCAGAGCTAATCCTTTCAGGGATTCTATGTCTTGCAGCTATAACCTGGGTTATTGTGGTACTTTGAGGATTGTTCAGACTAACTGCTATAGTAATCCACAACAATGACATATTGTAGTCAACACTGTTCCACAAAAACAAATCAGTGCCCATGGGCTGACATGATTTCGTTGGCATTTCGTGTAATATCACAGACTCTCTCGCATTTACCATATGCTTTTTAAGGCATATCAGACATCCTGAGACAAGTTGGTTAACATATACTAGGCCAAGGGTTTTCAAACTGGGGGTCGTGACCCCTCTGGGGGTCATGAAGTTATTATGGGGGGGGGGTCACGAGCGGTCAGCCCCTGTGCATGCTGGTAAGGGTGGCATGGCATGGGGGGTCATCACTTTGGGGTGGGGAGGCAGAGGTCATCACAGCCTGAAATATTTCCAGAAGGATACCTGGCCCAAAAAAAAAAAAAAAAAAAAAAGTCTGAGAACCCCGTACTAGGCCAAAAGAACACGACAAAGTCTCTGTTTGGATTTTTCCATGGCCATGTGCTTAGTGAGGTTTCATCTCAGCATATTTCATCTGAATGCAATGGAATACATTTTT
The DNA here is from genome assembly GCF_026122565.2 of Emydura macquarii macquarii. Lineage (NCBI taxonomy): Eukaryota > Metazoa > Chordata > Testudines > Chelidae > Emydura > Emydura macquarii. The sequence goes on from NW_027133667.1 coordinate 8,897,921, forward strand.
TCAGCTTTGAAAGTTATGCCACAGAAGAGTGAAAGTTGATGGTGCCTGTATTGCATGATGATGTGAAATCATTTTCTTTCAAACGTCTTCCCATCCATTCAGTATCACCTGGTCCATTCGTTCATCCTTCCATCTCAGTTTCTTCTAATCTGCCCCTGACTGCTTGATGGAAGACTCTGTGCACCTGCATACTAACTCCAACATTCATCGTGGCACAGGTACCAGTGTCAGCAATGGGTGTGTATTTTCCTGGGGAATACACAATTTGGCCATTATCCCTCTGCGACTGAAGACTCTGTCTGTAACCTGAACTGATCCAAGCAGTTAGTGGTCAGATTCAACTGTACCATATGCTGATGTAGGGGATTGTACTCAAATACAATTACATATATCATGTACAAATGGAAAATATATGTATGTACATGTATGTTCCTCTGGTGGCATGAAGGACTTTGATATATAACATATAGTAGAATCTCAGAGTTACGAACACCTCTGGAATGGAGGTTGTTCGCAACTCTGAACAAAATGTTATGGTTGTTTTTTCAAAAGTTTACAACTGAACATTAACTTAACACAGCTTTGAAACACTATTATGCAGAACAAAAATGCTGCTTTCCCTTTATTTTTTTAGTAGTTTACATTTAACACAGTACTGTACTGTATTTGCTTTCCCCCTCTCTCTGCGGCTGCCTGATTGTGTACTGCCGGTTCCAAATGAGGTGTGTGGTTGACTAGTCAATTCTGAGGTTCTTCTGCAGTGGCTAGTTTTCCTAGAACAGAGCTGCTCCAAATTCCCTTCTTAGACCTGTCTGCTTATAGAGTTTGGTTAGGACCTAGGTGGGTAAAACACTGCATCCGCTTCTTTTATTAGGATCATCAATAATTTGTATTGCATTGGTGCCTAGAGGCTCCAGTCAGGGACTGGGTCCCCATCACGCTAGGCATTCTACATACACAATATCAAACGAGAGTCCCTGGCCAAATAGCTCACAATATAACAATGTTCTTTCTATTCTGCCATATTTCTTGTACAAGAAATACCCCCTTTACTGCAAGATTGGGTGACAATTCCATGTCCTCTGCCACAATGACGTTAACTGGATCCAGATTCATTCTCTCTGCCATAAAGCAACGTTCAAAACATCTTATGCTGGAATGCAAATCATGCTTTTTCCTAGGTCAGGTGCACATCTTTTTTTCTGTCACCTCTAAAGTAGAGAAGGGTAGAAAGGTTTGCACGGTGTCCTCCCTTCAAACAAAGAAATACTAGAACTTCACTGATGATGGCTACAACTCAACTGAATACTTGACATCTCACGGTCCAATTGTGCCAACAAGGCAAATGAAGGAATCTGCATCAACAAAACACGTGGCCTATAGCATTGACGGTTCAGGAAGTTTACTTGACTGGCACTCTGATCTTGCATCCAGGACAATGAGATAGCTTAGGGGTAATGTCTTCAAATATCGGCAATGGTTTTATCACTCATTAAAGATCTCAAGGATTGATGCAGGCTCCATAGTTGCCTGTTGAGGGCATCTGTGCAACACCTAGCAAGTAAGTCCAGCCTGTAGACTCTCGTATTAATGATTATCCCTATATTGACCATGTGATCTATCACCTGATTCAGTTGATCACGGAATGCAGGTGATGTCTTTCTTGGTCCACAGAGGTGTGGGTTGAGGCTGGGGGGTAAGGGAAAAGGAAATGTTCAATGGTAATAGCCCATCTGCTTTGGAGCTTACTGGGAGAATATCAGGTTTTGCATTCCCATTTGGATCTAGAGATCACAGCAAACATGATGCCAGGCCCATAAACTGGTGCTGTCCAAGTGCCCATGACAGATGCTTCAGGCTTCATTGTGGTAGTTTTATATCTGCTTTGTATCTGACATGGGCTTTATCCTGTTAAGCTTTTCATTTAATGCTTGCAAGTGTCTGTAGTGAAACTGGTGGTCTGAATTTGGAGAATGTTTTCTCTGGAATAAAAAGACAAGCTTGTATCCACCAGTGTGAACATCTGCTTGGCTCAGGCACAATATTTTTATTTCTTGAGCATTGTCAGCACTAACCATATCACTAGAAACCGTGCTGGGATCAGCGACATTGTTCTGCCACACGCTGGTCCATACGATACATGGCTGTGTATGAGTCAGAGCCACATGCCTCTGCAAAGTGATTCCATCTGTGAAAATGTCTGCAGTAATGTGTCTTCCTTGATATACGTGCAGAGTTTTCTGAGCCTTTGGATGCAGGATATCACTTCTGCTGCTTTTAGTAGGGGTGATTGCAGGTCACTATTTCTCCCTTTCTTTTGGCAACAGGTAACCCAGTACTGACAAATCCTTTCCCCTCTATCAGGCTTGTGTTCTGCCAGCCATTGGTTTATGCTGGGTTTCTCTACATTGATCAACCCCAGCTGCATCTATGTTTTTTTCTAGGGAAAACATAGCTCCTTCACTGAGAAGTCTCTCTCTGACAAAGAGGTCTGTGCCAAAGAAATTACTCACCATTCTTTTTTGTTAAGATCCTTTGGCATTTTAGCATGGAATTTGTATCTAGCATTTTGATAGCAGCCTTCAACTACCTGAAGGGGGGTTCCAAAGAGGATGGAGCGAGGCTGTTCTTCGTGGTGGCAGATGACAGAACAAGGAACAATGATCTCAAGTTGCAGTGGGGGAGGTCTAGGTTGGACATTAGGAAAAGCTTTTTCCCTAGGAGGATGGTGAAGCTGGATAACTGGAATGGGTTATCTAGGCAGGTGGTGGAATCTCCATCATTAGAGGTTTTTAAGGCTTGGCTTGACAAAGTCCTGGCTGGGATGATGTAGTTGGGATAGGTCCTGCTTTGAGCAGGGGGTTGACTAGATGACCTCCTGAGGTGCCTTCCAACCCTAATCTTCTATGATTCTATCATCAGTTGGGTTTGCTTTTGGCATAGCACATAGCTTTGTAAATTAGTTTGCAGTGCCTTACCATTGTGTCTGCTGATATTATCATCTTACAGATGCCTCTGCCTTCTTTCACCAGGCCACAGCAGTAAGTAACTGCCTTTTTCGTCTTCATATTTAGCTCCATAGGAACCAGAAAAGATCAGATTCACAAGCAGCCTAATTTCACTAACTCCACCCCTCCTACACCCTCAAATTCTTGAGAGGGTTGCCAGATTCTGAGGCCATCATGAGCTCACCCCCATGCTGTCACTCATGGCAAGTAGATTCAGTCAGCTCTAACACCACGTAATGGTTATGTTTTGTTGAAAGTGCACAGGAAGATGTCATTTGGTATTAAACCCTTTTTATTTCTCTCTGCTCTTACTGACTCCAAACATAAAACTGGCTGGGAATGGTTCGGGAGGGGAAGTAGAAACTAACTAATGATCTTAATGCAAACGACAGTAGCCTATTCCGTAATAAAGATAAAGGAAGCCGGGATGTATTGGAGTCAGGAAGGCAGGGATAGGGCAGGACAGAGGCACACAGCTTTTTCTTTCCCAGAAGCGAATGAGTAAGAGAGAATGTAGGCAATCATGGAAGTACAGCTAAGCTGAGCAAGATGATTAACTGAGACACCTTTATTGTCACGGGGGGAAGAGGGGTGCACGCAGAAAGGTGTTGGTCTTGTCACAAAGGGAGGGCTTGGTAACTGAGATGATTAGGTTAGGGTGCTTGACATGGAGAAAAAGGGTTGTTCTCTCTTCCCCTGTAAATTCCAGTCTCCCTCCCTCCACTGCCCATTATTGCATTTATTACCCTTTGCACTTCTACTGTGCGTTTTGTTTGAGGATAACGAGCTGCCTTACAAACATGAGAGAATTAAAGCCCCGTCTCACGTCAGGCAGGCAATAGCTCCTTGCAACTCCTGTCCCCAGTCACCTTTGTTAAGGCACCCTGGGATATGGCTACCTCTTTGCTGGGCCCTGGTGATGCTAGTACATCTGCCTGTCCATTTCCCCAATCAGTTATTGCAGGCACTGCAGACCAGGGCACTCCACATCTCACAGCATGGAGACACAATAGATACGTAGATTCCAAGGCCAGAAGGGTCTACTGTGATCAACTAATCTGACCTCGCGTATAACACAGACTGTAGGGCTTCCCCAAAATAATTCCTAGACCTGATCTTTTACAAAAACATCCAATCTTGACTTAAAAATGGTCAGCGATGGAGAATCCACCACGACCCTTGGTAAATTGTTCCAAAGATTGATTACCCTAATTATTAAATATTGACCCCTTAATGACAGTCTGAATTTTGTCTGGCTCCAGCTTCCAGCCATTGAATCATGTTATACCTTTCTCTGCTAAACTGAGGTGCCCGTTATCAACTTTTTGTTCCCCAGGTAGGTACATATATAGACTAATCAAGATAAGCCTTAACCTTTTCTTTATCAAGCTCAATAGATTGAGCTCTTTGAGTCTATCATTAGATGGCATGTTTTCTAATACTTTGATCATTCTCAGGGCTCATCTCTGCATCCTCTCCAATTTATTAACATCTTTATTGAATTGTGGACACCGAAACTGGACCCAGTATTCCAGCAGCTGCCAAATACAGAGGTAAAATCATCTTTCTACTCCTACTCAAGATTCCTTTATTTATGCATCCAAGGATTGCATCAGTCCTTTTAGTCACAGCATCATGCTGGGAGCTCATGTTCAGCTGATTATCCACCACAACCCCAAAATCTTTTTCAGAGTCACTGCTTCCCAGGATAGAACGCCGAGCCTGTAAGTAACTACAGTCTTTGTTCCACTGTATACATTTAAATTTAGCTGTATTAAATCACACAGTTTGCTGGTGTCCAGTTTACCTAGCAATCCAGGTCACTTTGCATCAGTGACCTGTCCTCTTCATTTACCACGGCCCCAGTTTGTGTCTCCTCTGCGAACTTTATCAGTGATGATTTTGTTTTCTTCCAGTTCATTGCTAAATATGTTAAATAGCATAGAGCTAAGAACTGATTTCTGCAGTACCCCACTAGAAACACAGCCACTCGATAACGATTTCCCATTTACAATTGCATTTTGAGACAACAGATAGCCACCTTTTAATCCATTGAATGTGTGCCATGTTAATTTTATAGAGATAAGGTGGGTGAGGTCATATCTTTTATTGGATCAACCTCTGCTGGTGAGAGAGAGACATGCTTTCGAGCCATACAGAGCTCCTCTTTGATGAAGAAGGAGGTGAAGAAGAAGAAGAGGAGCTCTGTGTGGCTTGAAAGTGTCTCTCTCGCACCAACAGAAGTTGGTCCAATAAAAGATATGACCTCACCCACTTTGTCTCTCTAATATCCTGGGACTGACATGGCTACAACTACACTGCATGTTAATTATATGTTGTTCTAGTTTTTTAAATCAAAATTTTATGCAAAAAGTCAAACACCTTGGACATTCTTGGATTGGTGATGTCTCAGATTAAATTATTGGTGAGTTATTTGCCAGCCAGGAAGTGGATGAGCAAGCAGGTGACGTCTGAATGGAAAGGAGTAGGCTGGGACTGTGTTAGCCCAGGAATAAATTCTCTGGCATCCCCCCAGCTCTATAACTCGTACTAGGATATTGTTCTCTTTGGGACCAAAGGCAGGATATGGAAAATTCCTTTGGCCCTGAGACAAGGAGGGCCTTTGGGCCTTCAGGGGGTTCCTTAGTGATCATGTGAGGGACTTGGAGACTACTCCATGCCCCAGCTGCCAACTGGAGAAGGAATGTCCTCCCTTCTCTTTCTGAAGAAGTCGGGGACAGGTAGCTGGCCCATATCACATACACACGCACGCTCCCTTTAAGGACTTGGGAGAAGCTGCAGCCCATGCCAGGTGGCCTCTCCTGAAAAGCCTGATGGAGGGAAGTGGCAGCCTATGCTCCTTGATGACCTGGCCTGAAGGAGTTGGAATGTGGGGGAGAGCATTGGGCTTCCCCTGCAGACATTTATGAGGAGAAGGGGTCCCTGGGTTTTCTGGGCTGATGAGGTAGCCGGGGGTGGTAAAGGGAGTCCTCTTTGGGGTAGGGGTCCAGAGAAAGGTGTTCCTCTTGGGATTCAAATTCATGGAAACCCACCTCCCAATGCTCCCATCCCCTGCAAACCAGTGTGCAGAGTCCACTTCATGAACCTCTTCGGGAGCAGAGCCCCACTGGCCTTGCCCAGCTCTCGAGTGGATTGCCAGCTCTCACTGCGTCTAGGAGAGCTGGGTTCCAGCCCAGGAGCTGCAGCACCCTTGGACTGTGATAAAGACGGAGGCCAGACCTGAGCCAGGCACTCACCTTGCCTGTGGACTTGACCCCTTTCCAGATGCAGAAGTAGCAGATGATCCAGGCGAGCAGAAGGCAAAGAGCCAGCTCCCAGCGCAGGCTCCCCATGTGCTGAATGCCGTCGGAGATCTTTAACACCCGCCTCCTGAGGAGGCAAACGGACACTGAGTCTTGCTAAATTCTGCTCTTAGATCCTCAATGACCAGCCCATTCTCGAGGTTCCCTGGGGAGGCCTTGCAGTTTGGGGAAAACAAGCCCTTAACCCTGAACTGTGCACCTCAGGAAAGGCAGAGGACTTTCCTCAGCGGTTTCCCTCTCTGAAACAAAAGGACTGGTGGCCAAAGTGCCAGCGTTGGGAGCAGGAGACTGTGGTTCTATTCCCAGCTCCGGCACTCATCTGCTTAGGCAGGACGCTTCACCTCGATCCACTCTCTTCCCCTTTGTCTTGTCTATTTAGACTGCAAGGTCTTTGGGGCAGGAACCCTCTCTTACTACAGGAATGTACAGCACCTAGCACAATAGGGGCTCTGATCTCAGCTGGTGCATACTGTAATACAAATAAAGCACTTCTGAGGGGTAGGGAAATGTTTTTAAGTTTTGAAGTAGCTGGTGTTCTGACATACATCCCAAAGGTTCCTACATGAGGACCACCCTCGGCTAATTCCTTCCAACCCCATTCTCTACAGCCCCTCTTCTAGAAGCCACCCATTAGGTAGGATGACAAATGGCTGGGATCACACAAATACCCCTTTCGGAACCAAAGCTGCAAGGCAGCACGTGCCAAGCCTGACGAAACAAGTGAATGATGGGGACCACTGAGGATGCTAACTACATAGCAGCTTCCCATGCTACAGCCTCTGCTACTCCTTCCCAGCTGTGTGGCCCTAGCAACTGGAGAATGGAGGTTGCACTCCTCTCCCACAACATCCTCCCCAAACCCAGAGAATGAAAAGCTCATCCGTTCTGCAGTCCCAGCCGCCCACAGTTGGGCCATGCAACACCCTAGAGCCCCAGCAATTGAAGGCAGGTGCCCTCTCCTGCTGCATCATCCAGCTACTGAAAGATGCGTTTCTTGGGGTGCCCACAATCCAAGATGGGTGATGCACTTGCACCCCTTCCTGCTCCACTGCCCCAGCAGCCAGGGATCAAGAGGATACCTGCTCTCCCCATCAACAGCCCCGCACAAAGGCTAGATCTCACAGAGCCCAGGGAAAATCTCCCTTCCCTTTCTGGTATTTCTCGGTCTCATTCATTTGCCTAGTGACAGCTACATGGATGCCCCCTGCATGCATGCAGCAGTGAATGGCATGAGGGTGCACAGTGTGAAAGGACCCTGGCAGGGTACAAGAGCATAAAGATAACAGAGCCTTGTACTGTAGATGACGGGGCACCAAGTGCAGCTCAAGGGAGCCCCAGAAGCGGATACAACACATTGTGGATTTGCATCTTTCAAGAAAACTATTACTCTCTTCCCCTTGCCCCTACCCTCCATTTGCCAGTGAGAGGGAGCAGAGGCTGCTTCTCTCTTGCATTAGAAGCTGTGACCGAGGAGCCGGAACAATGGAAATTTCCACTCCCATGTTCTGTTGTCCCAGTAATACAGAACTGGTCAAAACATTGATTTTAGCATCAGTCTCTTAGCTGCCAGCCGCAGGCAGAACAGACCTGGAAACAGCAACCCTGCATCTCACACTGTACCCATGGCAGTCTGAGAGAAGCCACAGGAGAGAGAAGAGGGGAATAAACAAAGAGGGGTAGTAAAAGGCAGCAGACGAGAGGAGAGAAGCGGACTATGGCTGGAATTCACACTATCTGCTCATTAACAGCCTACCTTCCGTCCCAGAAGGAACCCTCTGTGCTCAAATGCAGATTCTAGAGGTCAGAATCATTGCCCTGTCCTCAGCCGGGCCTGCCACAGATTGCTGTTCAACAGCGCACAGCAGCACTGCACAACTGTCTGGTACAGGACGGGAGGAACATTGCATCTGTCTAACTCTGCAACGGGAATTTAGGATGGCAGAAGGGAGTTGATTCATCCTGAAATTAAGCCAAAACCCCTTGTTTAACAATCCCCCTCCTCCCACAAGGGGCTGTGGAATCTTCAATGATCACAAGCCTTTGTTTTTATGTCTTATACAAATGTCACCATCCTCCAGCAACCTGGAGCCCGTGGGCAACGTGCTGGGCCGAGTATTGACTCCAAAGGAGAGCCCCACCTGCTGAATCACCAACACTGAGTGCTGCAGCACTTCAGTGTTTCTTGAAGGCCCCCTTCCCCTCAAATTCACATACGGAGAAGGCCCAGCCTTGCAAGATATGACAGGATCAGAGAAAAAAGTGGTTTGGCTGTTGCCCTCTGGATGTCCACTGATCTCACCCCATTCCCAGCCGCACTGCCAGTGTTTTCCATATTCCAAGCATCTTATACGGACCCTGTATGAATTATCTTGGTAATTGCATCAAGTAGCCCCAAGGCCAGTTCAGTTTCTCTCTAGAGTGGAAACAAAAGCCAAGTTCATCCCTGGTGTATCTCCATTGATGTCCTACTTTAACTCCACTTCCTCAGCGGAGTTTATACCCAGGATGAAGTTGACCTGATGTTTCAAGAAGAGATTTAGACTGAAAATCTGTGACCAAGTCTAGCTGCGCTGCAAAGGGAGACAATCATATAGAGCACCTGTGCGTGGGTTGAAGGGAAAGACGATGTGGGAGAAGGGAGAAGAGCAGTGGTGTTGTAACAAAAAGGAGCGAGAGAGGAGAACAGAACTAGGTAGAGGATGTGAGGAGAGAATGACCCACAGAGAATGACTTAGGGCCAGGGCCAGAGAAAGAGCCATGAAGAGGTCTGTTCACAGAGAGTTGATTCTAGTCTCATTTACCCTTGTGCAACCTGCCCCTGAAGTCAGTGAGATTGCAGTGGCGTGGACGCACCATTTGGGTCAGAGTGCAGGAAAGACAGGGAGTATATAAATAAGACAGAATACCAGAGTCTCCTGTCAGGTACACCTGCCTGAAGCCCAAGGAACTCCACTGACCTCAGTGAAGTTCCTCTAAATTAACAGAGTTGTAACCAAGAGCACAATTCGGCCCATGTTGTTCTCCTGTGTGCTGCCCAGTTTGAGGTGTTCTGCAAAACCTGAGATGTATGAACTTGGAAGTGGCTGGTTTGGCCGAGGGCCATTACTGGGGGATTGTAACTCTCAGAGGGGTCAGAGAAACACGAGCCTTTCACTTACTCCCAGAACTCAATGACAGGGGAGGTGGCGTTTTCGGTCGTCCCGTTTAGAGAGGCGTTTGCCTTCTGGAATTCCACACAGTTCCCTGCAGGACAGGCCCAAGGAGAGAGAACATAACTGGAATAGCAGAGCCCCTGGGAAGTGCTGCAGAGCCCCTTTTCCATCCAGCAGCATAACATTCAATGGGAGACACATATACTAAAATCCCCATTCTGTCTCAGAACGAGAGGTCCTTCCAGGGCAGGGCTGGGGTCCCATTCGCAAGGCAGAGCTGGGGAGAAACCAAGGACTTAATAATCATAAAGATTAAATTCCCCTTTTCCCTCCAAGGGGAGGGGTGGCCCTCCGGAGTAGACTGGGGTCCCATTACTGAAGCAGAGCACAGGAAGCAGAGGACTGAATATAGACTGGATCTCCCTCCCCTCCCCACAATTGCCAAGAGAGGGGAGCCCCCGGAGATCCATTGTTGGCGTAGCATGGGGGAATCCTGTATAACACCAACTGCTTTATTGCATGGATCAGGCATAGCGGAAGGCTGGAGTCAATGGGAGCTGTAGGTGGCTGGCACTTTAGGGCATTTTCTAGAAGAGACCCAGCTTATCAAACAAAACAGAGCCTCTTCTCATATAGCACCAGCAGGACGGATGCTGCGTCAGGCAGCATGGCAATAAACTGGGCCTTTTCCCCCACTCACACAGGCCTTGGCCCCTCCCCCACAGCAGGCTGGATGTTGCTTTCTCAGGTTAGATGCTATTTGCTGATGGCAGATTTTTTCCCTGCAAACTGATGGGGGGGTGTGGGGAGATGAAAAGGGGGAATCCAGTGTTACCTGTGTTCCACTCATGGTCACAGCTGCCCCATGGAAGGTCTATAGTGAACGAATTGAAGAGGTAAAACAAGGCCCAGGCCAGGACGATAATGTAATAGAAATTCAGGAGTATGACGATCACCTGGGAAGCATAACCAATTCCTGCGGAGAGAAGTGTTGATAAAAAGGAGAGAAACACGAGCTGGAATAGCCTCAGGCCAGAGCCTGCCACAGCATCCTACTTCTCCTAGCTCTCCCAACCCAACTTTGCCCTCTGCTCCAGTTCTTTCCCCCCTTTGGGCCCTTCTCCTCTTGATTCTTATTTTGGGGTTCCCAGGCTGAACATTCGCATGGCGACCAATCCATCTTCCCAGTCAGATCCAGACTACCTTCCACTGTCCCCCATTGCCATGACACCCAGTGGAAGCTTCCTTGGGAGACTGACTTCCACGGAAGGACAGTGGTTGTGATCTAATGCAAGGGTTCTCCACCGGGGGCCTGCAACTTTCAGGGCAGTTGCCAACAGGTGTCAGGGTTTCCTCATGACCACTGCCCTTCCCATGTTGCTAAGTGGCAGGAGAATCTTGGCTAGCGTCTGCAGAGACTAATAAGTTACGGCAGGGTCTGAATTACATTTGGTCACTTGAACCAAATTTTTACCAGCAGAGAAAAGCCAAGAATTAATGCTTAAGACTCCACTGGATGTCAACAGCCTCTAAAGGCAAAGCACTGTACGCCCTGGAGCCTGCTACATGCCAGAGTCTCCTGCATCTTCAACTCAGACACAGCTGCTGAGCTTTGCATAGTTCAAGTCAAGCACAGTATTCGGAGCTACTCCACTCCAGCCTCACTTTAGGGAATGATGCAGGAGCGCTTGCTGAGCAGGGGGAAAGGGAGGGCGTTGCTTACAGGTACTCCAGTGCAACATCTGCCAGCAGGAGTCTTTGCAAGGAGCTCCCAAGAGGAGAATGGCTGCAGCTGTAGCTACCTAAGGCGCTCCAAGCTACTGCAGTTCCAGCCTCTGCAGGTAACTCATTACTTCAGCTGAACTTCATGGAAAGTGGGTGGTTTCCGGGGGCGTGAGGATCTATGAGTGGATTGAGCAGGCCTCAGGGAGGAACTCTAGGAGCAACCATGCCTGAGGAGGTGTGAGCCGCTCCTTGTGTTTTCATATAATGTATTTGTTTGTTACGAAAACCAAGCCACAGGAAGGGATGGGAGTCTGGATTTGGCACAGTATGTGGATTGTATTTGCACAGCAGATTGGGACAGACACCTACTCACCTAAAGAAACATAAATATTTACAAAAACAAGGAGAGTCCTGTAGCACCTTAGAGACTAACACATTTCTGCGGGCATAAGCTTTCGTGGACTGCAACCCACTTTGTCAGATGCATGAATGCAAGAATGCATGCATCCGACGAAGTGGGTTGCAGCCCACGAAAGCTTATGCCCGCAGAAATGTGTTAGTCCTTAAGGTGCTACAGGACTCTCCTTGTTTTTGCTGAGTCCAGACTAACACAGCTACTGCTCTGCAACTTTCCATAAATATTTACACCACTGTCCATCTAGCCAAGTGGCCCCCATGTATTCTGGCAATCCTCAATTAATTCTGTAGCTAGCTCCCCAGCTTTCCACAGCACCTGGAGTCATGGACAGAACACCTTGCAGCTCTTTCAGGGAAGTTGGAAGGTGAAGGTTTTTTATTGAATTAACTATGGAAGTGAGGGGTGTCTCTCCTGTCACTCAGTTCAATATTACACTCAGTTTTGATTTTGCTGAATCTCACATTTGTAATTTTCAATGTGCTGGAAGTTTTTATCTGAGCAGTACTCGACCAGATTCGTAGAAATTGTCAAGGGAGAACCTGGCAATTTAGGCATATGGATAAGAGACAGTTAAGGCTTTTGGTACCTAGGAAAGCATCAGAGGTGGTTTGGGATTGAGGGATAAACACCCCATAGGATGATTATGCTAAAATGATGTCATAATTGGGTTTGAGAGTTACCAACACATTAAGAAGATGGGTAGTTCAAACCTCTCTGAGCTATTGTTTCAGGCTGGCTGCAAACTCAGGAAGATGACACGGCATCAGTTTAAATGCAAGTTCATGTATTTGCAAGTTCATATACTGCTTCTTTGCAATAATAAGGATTATGGGGGTTTTAATTATTTAAATGAAAGTTTAGATCCAGGAGCACAATTCTGCCTGTGACAAATTCCATGGCCAGAGCTCACACCTCAGTGCAGGAGGTGAAGAGATCCCATGACGTGATTTGGTAAGGAAGGTAAACATGGCCAGAGTGACAGGAAAGGAAAGCGAGGTGTTTTTTCCCAGCACCATTTTGGAGCAATAACAGGGGAGTGAGCGGAGAGTCCAGGGGATTTTATAGCAGGCTCCCACCTTTCTCTGTTGATGCTGTGAAAGGAAGCAAAATACCAGGTGAGGTACATCCTGAACTGATTAGAAAGTGAACACAATTTTTCATGCTACCACCACAGCCACTTTCAAAGAATTTCTCAAAGAACAGCGTGGATACAGTGGGAGGGGTTTAACTGGGCCTCTTCAGAGCCCCAGCTCAAGTTCCTGACCCTTGCATTACTTTCCCTCCACATCCCCGCACCGAAACAACAGTTGCACTCGCAGGCCTACTCACCTTCAAAAAGAGGGCAGAGCTTCCGCCAAGCGGTGACTCCTCCCTGGCTGGTGTACTGTCCTAGTGCTGTCTCCAGGAAGAACACTGGGATCCCACAGGTGAAGAGGAATATGAGGTAGGGGATGAAGAAGGCACCTGGCAGATTTAAGCATTGTACGTGGGAAAGAAAACAAGTTAGACAATTGACCAGCTTACGCCTGGGACTGAAAAATTCCCCCAGGACAAAATGTTCCAAGAAAGGTCCCCAAGAAAGGGGACACAGATGGCGATATGGGCTATAGAGAACAGAGTGGGGTGGGAAGGCCAAGGATGCAAGAGACCTGGGAAATAGGGTAAAAAAAAAAATCCCTATCAATTTCTCAAGGAAATGGTGCTAACAATAATCCAGTTCAAACAATTACTGCTTGCATAGTTTCAACCATAGTGTGAATGAGGCACTAAAACCTGATGGGGCATAAAGACAAACCTGTCATTTTGCCCCAGGAAATTAAAACCTGTGTCTGTGGTGAAGAGGCTAGATCGCATTACACGTCTTTTTATTACTTCAGTTGTAAGCTCTCCAGAGCAGGATCAGCATCTTTATATGTGTTTGCATAGGCCTACGTGGGCCTATGGACGTACTGTTGCCAGTTCTCACAATTTTAAACACGAGTCTCATGATAGTTTCTTAAAGCCTCAGCTCCTGGAGTCATGTAATTACATAAGAATCTCAGCTTCCTTTTTGTAAAATAAATGTTTTTAGCCCCCATGGTGGAGAGAAAAGCTTCAACATGAACTCTAAAGGCTCAAAAACCAGAAGGCAAGTACAAAGAAATGCCAGACACACACGCACACATTTTTAAAGATATTTCATGAATTTTTGGAAGCTGGCTTCTAATTTTTGAATGCTTGGAGTTGGTAATACTCAGGATGCTAATTTAAAAATATTTAATGAACTCTGCCTGTTCCCATTCCGCCCAATTTGAGTTTTTGTTCATCTTATTCCCTAGCAGTTTATAAGGAGGCAGAAGCACCCAAATGAAAGGAAAGAATTACAGAAAGGTATTTCATTTGCATTGGGAGCCCGGTTCTGTGGCTGATGGAGTCAATGGCAAATTTCCCATAAAGTACAGTGGGAGTGAGAGGCCCTGAAAACATCAGTAAAGAAAGAAATGAATCAGGTGTATGATTACTCCATGCTGGGGTAATATTTGCAGTTGATTCTTCCCCTGTACAACTGAAGGGAAAGATCCCAGAGCTAGTCTATCCTCCCTGCTTTATTAGTACATCAAGGTTGCTCAATGAATATTACAAAAACAACAGGAAATGTAAACTTTAAGGTGCCTACATCAACAAGTGCAGCCACATTGCATAACTTCTCTATTTCATGGAGACATTTAACAGTGAACCCAGAAATGCCTCCTTCCTTTTGCCTTCTTTCCCTCTTTTTGAGATGTTTTGAACCATGGCCCATGTTCATAGGCCGGTCGAGAGTTTACTATATGTAGCAGAAATAAATGGGAGATGAGTAGACTCATGGATCAGGTGCTAGTGAGTCACCTGGCAGGCTCTGAGGGATTTGCAGAGTCCAAAGCATCTAGTTGAGAAATCCCACACTTTTCCAACAAGACAAATGAAAATCCCAGTGTAATTTCTAAGCAAAACCATGAGACTGGACCAGGCCCAGAGCCTGCAGAGATTAGAACTAATGGGTTCAGACATCTGTGTGCTAGGAAGGCCCTGATCCTGCAAAGATTTACATACATGTGTAACTTTACTTAGGTGAATCGTCCTAAGGACTTCAATAGGGACTACTCATATGAGTAAAGTTCTGCATGTGCATAACCCTTTGCAGGATCAGATCCTAAGTCCAAAGAGGGGGGGAAACATTATGCAGAGCTGGTCTAAAATTTTCAAATGAAATATTGTCAAAAAGGCCCAAATACTGAAAATTTTGAAATGATAAAGGCGCTTATACTGGTAGAGTTCATTCATGTATAGTTTATTCTCCTTCTCGCTCAGGAACTCGCAACTGCATCCACACGGGGAGGGTTGTACCGATATACCTATATTGGTACAAAAATCACACGCCTAACCAACAATTATATTTGTGTGTAGACCAGGCCTTAATCATCTTCCCATAGTTACTAAGACCTGGACTACACTACTTTTACACTACACAGACGTTTGTCGACCATGTCAGCTTTTTGCGTCAAAACAGTGCTGGTGTGTGTGACCCGGCCATGCCCAGGGTAGCCACCTGAAAATGCCAAGGTCAGGGCAGGCTGCAAAAGGAGAGGAGATTCTCCCAACACTGGTGGGTGACACTGAAGTCAGACTTCCCAACCAGCCACAAACTATGCTTCTGATTCCCCACACTGGTGATCAAGAAGCCAATATACAAATATACACAGCCCCCTTTACTGCATTTCAGTCTCCGGGTCCCAATCAGCCACTAGGTCTAGTAAAGAGATCAGTTATTTAAAACTCTATGCTCTTTACCCAAAAGGTTTCTCCTGACCCCAAAGGGTCAGCCACATTACCAGATCAATATAAGTTCAGATCTTACCCAAAATACCACGCTGCCAGCCAATCCTTCAGTAACTAAAACTAAAGATTTATTATAAAAAGAAACAAACTATAAGAGAAGTGTTAAAGGATTAAAGCAATCAGATACATAAAAATGATTTGAAAGTCCATATATATCAGGTTTCTAGGAGAATTGTGGAGTTTGCAGGCTTGTGTAGTCCCTCTGGTATACATCCATTACCTGGATGGGTCTCACTCCTTTGTTTCACAGCTTCAGTTATAGATGAGTTGGTCCAGAGGTAGATAGGTGGCTGAAGAGGATTGAAGACAAAATGGATCCCAGGCATCTGCCTTTTATGTCCTCTGGCCCTTGCCATGCTGCTTGTGGAATTTTGCAGGAACCAAAATAGAGTCCAGAGTCACATGAGCAAGTCCTGGTGAGTCATCAGGTATATCCCTGGCTTCTCCCCCTGGCCCCTTGTACCTGTGGATCTTTTAATAGGCCATTAAGCAGGCTATTGTTCCGCAGTCATCCTGTCTGGGGTGTGTCCCAGACACAGCACAATTTGAAATACAGATATATCAAACATATCCATAACTTCCATTACACATATAACACATGAACATAAACATCATCATCTTACTTAGCACATTATAGGCTTTCTAACAGTACCTGACATGGCATATCTCATATGAATTATTATGCTTTTGATATACTGATGTTAAACATAATAAATGCCCCCCCAATCCAGCCAGCGTGACAGTGTGCACACTACAACCCCCCCCCCCCCCCACTCACACACACACCAACCCAACTCCCCTGATTTTGCAACAAAATAAAAGCACCTTGACGAGAGGCATAGACCTTTTTGCACCAAACTTCTAGCAACAAAGTGTTAGTGTAGACCCTGCACTTGGTTATGTCACACCAAACGGCTTCCAGAAGGTGTCCACAATGCCCATCCTGACTGCTCTGGTCAGCAGTTTGAACTCTGCTGCTCCCCAGCCATCTGCTCTTCCCCCTTTAAAGTCCCGGAAATTTTTGAAATTCCACTTCCTGCTTGGTTGGTGTGGAGAGCTCACATCACATCTTCCCAGCTGACCATGGCGGCTCCATGCACCAAATGCTCTCTCACTTGGAGCACACCGAAGCTCCTGGATCTGATCAGCATTTGGGGAGAAGAGGCTGTGCAGAGCTAAAGACATGCCGCTTCTATATGGAGCTGGAAATCATCCTCGGTGGCGACTCCACCTCCACCGCCAAGAGACCCATGGATACCTCGGTGGGCCCAGAGGCAGCGGACACCAAACTCAACCCCGATGAACAAGTCATGGACAAGGAGGTCAAGTTGGACAACAATGTGGAGCAGGGAACTGAGTCATTCCATGACGTGGGGAATTGGAACCTACTTTCGACTCTGGAGGGTTTGAGCCAGTCCCAGCCCTCCAGCTTTGGCGTGCAGTATTCAGGAGAGGGGAACTCTGGTAAGTGATTTTTTGAGCTGATGCTGCTCAGATACATGAGGTACAGCTGTCTTTTGCTTTGTTGCATTATACAGCTGGTTGAAGGGATAGAAATGCACAAGAGTATCTGTGTTTGCATGTGCTTCTCAATCCCCTGTTCAGCTAGGCAGGGCAGTTGAAAAGTGTGTTATTGCACACTGAGATTTCATGGGGATCCTCAAGAGAGATCTGCAGGAAACTTTCCTAGAGGAACTCGCTAATCTTCTGCCAGAGACTCCTCGGCAGAGCTGATTTGTTCCTTCCCCCATTATAGGGCACTTTCCCGCGCCAATTGGCAATCATTTGTGCAGGGACCAAAGCGGCACACAGGCAAGCAGCATAGGCGCCCGGTTTGAAGCTGATTGCATGGAGGAGATGCACCCTAGCATCCCTGTTTATTCTCAGGAGTGAGATATTGGCTTCTATGGCCCCCGCCTATGTAAAATGATGGCACAATTTGAAATTTTGTCCTCATCTACCTGCATCAAAACCCCAAACAATCACCCAGAACCTTTTCCCCCACCTTGAGTGCCCCCCCCCACTCCTCTCAGGCACAACTCACTATGCCCTGGACGATCGTTGAACTGTGCGCTTGCCAGGGGTTAGAGAGAAAGAGGTGTATTTTACAGTAATGAATCAATACTGTAAATGCACTCAACGGGGCCGCCTCTAGGGAGGTGCAGGGCCCTGGGGAAACCACACTATGGGAGTCCCCCACCCAGTCACATACCCTGGGGCTCCAGTTCCCGGGGACCAAGTCTGCATTTGGGCTCCCCCCCAGGTCTCACTCAACCCACCCCTACACAGGGCAGGAAAGATCCACAGCTCCCACAAGACACCACCACCCCCCAGCTGCCCTGGGGAGGGGCAGTCTGTTCCTGGGGGACAGGGGGGGAGATCAAGCCACTTACCTCCACCGGTGCGGGGTGGGGAGTCCAGCTTTGACCAGGCTCCGCCGCCTCCCACCTAGGAGTTACTGGTTGGGCTCCACTGCCCCTCCCCCTGCAGTTATCCACCAGACTCCGCCACCACTGCCCCCAAGACTTACCCACCATACGGTCTCTGGCCAGGCTCCTGCCACCCCCCAGTTACCCGCCACGTGGAGCCCGGCTCACCCACTCCAGCCTGGTGCCAGCTTGACGGGGTGGCCTCACCAGCCGGCCTGGGGAAGAGAGGCACACTGGGCTGGCCCTTCACGATGTGCAGCGGGGATGGGAGATGCAGGAGTCTCTGAAGGTCCCCTGCTGTGTGTTGTGAAGGGTTGGCTCAGCACCCCCTGTCCAGGGGTCTGACTTCCTTGGTATGTGACTGCCCAGCTCCCAACAGGTCCCGGCACGAAGACAGAACCCTAGCAGCAGCTACCCGCCTCCCGCCCGGTCTGGAGCAGGGCGCCCCAAAATGTGGGGCTCAGGGCGGTCGCCCCAATCTGTCCTACCCTAGGGACGGTCCTGGCACTGACAATCATGCTTCTGTTCATTGTTTATTGTGCTTCTATGAGTTGACTGCATTGTGTGATTAAATATTTCCTTTTGTTTATTTTAAACCTGCTGCCTATTAATTTCATTTGGTGACCTTAGCTTTTGTGCTATGAAAAGGAATAAATAACACTTCCTTATTTAGTTTCTCCAGACCAATCATAATTTTATAGATTTCTATCATATCCCCCTGTAGACATCTCTTTTCCAAGCTGAAAAGTCCCAGTCTTATTAATAATCTTCTCATATGGAAGCTGTTCCAAACCCATAATAATTTTTGTTGTTCTTTTCTGTACTTTTTCTAATTCCAGTACAGCTTTTTTGAGAGTGGAGACCAGATCTGCACGCAGTATTCAATATGTGGGCGTACCATGGATTGATAGAGGCAATATGGTATTTTCTGTCTTATTAGCTATCCCTTTCCTAAGGATTCCCAACATTCTGTTAGTTTTTTGACTGCCACTGCACATTGAGTGGATGTTTTCAGAGAACTATCCACAGTGACTCCAAGATTTCTTTCTTGATTGCTAACAGTTAATTTAGACCCCATCATTTTATATGTATAGTTGGGATTATGTTTTCCAAAGTGCATTACTCTGCATTTATTAACATTGAATTTCATCTGCCATTTTGTTGCCCCGTCACCCAGTTTTGTGAGATCCCTTTGTAACTCTTTGCACTCTGCTTTGGACTTAACTATCTTGAGTAGTTTTGTATCATCTGCAAATTTTGCCACCTCACTGTTTACCTCTTTTTCCAGATCATTTATGTATATGTTGAACAGCACTGATCCCAGGACAGACCACTAGGGAACACCCACTATCCATTCTGACAACTGACCATTTATGCCTACCATTTGTTTCCTATCCTTTAACCAGTTATTGATCTAGAAGAGGACCTTCCCTCTTATCCTATGACAGCTTACTTTACTTAAGAATTTTGGTGAGAGACTTTCTCAAAGGCTTTCTGAAAATCTAAGTACACTATATCCATAGGATCACCTTTGTCCACATACTTGTTGACCCCCTCACAGTATTCTAATAGATTGGTGAGGCATGATTTCCCTTCACAAAAACCAAGAGTTTCAAGAACTCTTCCAGTCCTCTGAAGCAGAAAAAAAGAAAAGAAAAAAGGGCATGGAGACACACTGACTGAAAATCAAAGAATTTGTAGGCAGGAGAGGAAAGAAAACCAGAAGAGTGATAGCTGGTCACGAATGCATGATAAAAGCCATGGAGGAGCAAACAGAGCTGCTAATGTCACTCATAACACTGCAGACTTAATTCATGTGTGCTCACCGCTCCTTGCAGCCAATACAGAACTGCTTTCCATGCCCTCCCCAAACTCCACCCACACAATCCAACAACTCCTGGCCCATCTCGGTACCCCATTCATTCCACCCCTTCAGACAGCTTCCAAAACGATAGCTGTCATAGCTCACACTGCCCTTCACTGCTTTTTCCCCTCCAGCCAAGCTTTGTTTGTGTTGTGAATAATTGTTATTTAATAAAGACACTCTGAGAAGGATAAGCAATCTTTATTTGTCTCTTGCCCACAATGGGTGCAGCTTACATTGATACACAACGCAAGCTGTCTAGCAGTCATAGCATGGCATAGTGCTGTTGACAAAGACACCTTATTGGTACTCATGGTCAAAACAGTTCCTCAAGTCCTCCCTGATTCGAATGGCCCCCCACTGTGCCCCTCTAATATTTCTGATATCTGATTGTTCGTAGTCAGCTGCAAAATGTACACCTCTGTGTTCTGCCCCGGGGTAAACATTTACCCTTAGCTTCACAAATATGATGAAGCACACAGCAGGTGGCTAACCATGGGAATATTGTCCTCATTTAGGTCTAACCTGCCATAAAGGCATCACCAGAGAGCCTTTAATCTGCCAAACACACATTCAATGGTCATTCGGCACCTGCTCAGCACAGATGCTATTGAAGTGCTCCTTTCTCCTATCCAGGTGCCCCATATAAGGCTTCATGAGCCATGCAGTAAGAGGTAGGCTGGGTCTCCCAGGATCACTATGGGCATCTCAACATCCCCCATTGGAATCGTTTGGTCTAGAGAGAAAGTCCCTGCTTGCAGACGTCTATACAGGCCAGTGTTCCTGAAGATGCATGCATCATACGGCTTCCCTGACCAACCTGCATCAGTGAAACACCCATGGTGATCCACAAGCGCCTGCAGTACCATAAAAAAATACCCCTTTCTGTCGATGTACTCTGTCGCAAGTTGGTCCAGGGCCAAAATTGGAATATGCGTGCCATCTATCGCCCCACCACAGTTAGGGATTTGCATCACTGCAAAGCCATCCACTATTTCATGGACATTTCCAACACTCACAGTCCTTCATAGCAGAATATGATTAGTGGCCCTGCATGCTTGCAATAACACAGGGCCAACAGTGGAATTCCCAACTCCAAACTAATTAGTGACTGACCAGTAGTACTCTGGAGTTGCCAGCATCCATATGGCAATTGCCACACAATTCTCCACTGAGAGGACAGTTCTCATTCTGGTGTCTTTGTGACACAGGGCATGGGCGAGCTTCACACTGAGTTCCATGAAAGTGGCTTGGCGCATTCGGAAGTCCTGCTGCCACTGCTCGTCGTCCTAGACCTACATAACAATGTGATTCCACCACTCATTGCTTGTTTCACGCGCCCAAAAGCGGCAGTGCAGCATGTGCAGATGCTCCATGAAGGCAAACCATATTCTGGTGTTGTTTGTCTGCATGGCACACAATAAGTCAGACCCCTCAGATTCCTTTTCCGATTGGAAGCTCATAATAGACTGAACAAGCAGATAGATGTTCTGAACACATTGTAACAATAGTGGAGAGCAGTGCAGGATACATCCTTTCAGATAGAGATGGCGGCTGCACAGGAAACTGGGGCCGTTGAAATAATGCTGTGAAACGCAGCCAGTAACCCAGGGAATGACAGGACGGAAATTCCTGCATCATGGACATTGAGCCCACACCCATTATATACTGTGATCCTCTCTGCCTTCCCACAACTCCTGGTGGCACAAAGGTGGCAAGTTGCGCAGTGGGATAGCTGCCCACAGTGCACTGCTCTCGCTGTCAATGATAGAGCGCCAACTGTGGACGCGCTTCGGCGACACGAGTGCTGCGTGAACAGGCGCAAGCACTGTAATTACAGTGCTTTTTGATCATCGCTGTAACTTGCATCGACACCACTCTATTGTAGACAAGGCATAAGTAACAGCATCCTCTCCCTTCCCGGTAAGTTGATCCACCAAAAATTCTGAAGATGCAATACTGTTATCTTGGTGTTTTACTGGCTCAGGCACTTATCATTCAGTGTCCTGTTGGGAGAGTTGTGCGGGTGGAGCTCTGGAACAAGCCTGGAAGATTTCCTTCTTTCTCCTGCCCATGTAGATGATTAAACTTCTTAACGAAATCTCTTGTTTTTCAAATCTGCTGTTACTCCAATAAGGTTATTTTCACACCACCACCACCTACCTCACCTGAGAGCCAGCTGGCATCCTGCTGACATAGGAGGGGGAAACTGTTTTAGGGAAATTAATTTTTTGGCCAGACAAGTTTTCTAAAGAAACCTTTTGGTGAGTTGCAGGATCATAGTTCCGCAGCGTATATCCAAGTAGGATTCTAGTGTACTGGAGCGATCCCATGGCAAACCCAGGAAGTGCTCCAGTTTACATCACAACAGCATTGACCTGAGAATGAATCTGGCTTACAGCCACTTTCTCTAAAGAAATAACGTGTGCTGAATGAAATGGGCAAACTTGCTCAGGAAAACTTAGGAGCCATTTCTTGGCCTGGTACTCCTACTCTAACCGGCTCTTTCAAGGTTTGACACCATTCCTGTGCACTAATTGCAGCTGTTATTAAACTCCTTCCTCCATCCCCAGGCCAGGCCAATATAATTTTTTAAATTGCGAAGTATAGTGAACTTCGTTCAGCCCTGAATCAGCAAAGCTCCAGCGTCTGCTTCCCACTGGGTCCTGGCGCTCTGCCACTGCGACTGACGTCTGCCCAGCCTGGTGTGGCAGTAGACTGGTCCTTCTACAGAGGCACTGAGCTAGGACATAAACAGGCTCTCTGGCTGCTGCAGCGAAGTGCTGCCAAGGCAAATCTGCTTCATTGACCGAATGGGAGCCTAGATGTGATGCTTTCACCTCCTCCCACAAAAGAGAGGTCAGCATTTCAGCCCGTCAGATGCTGTTGCTTCAGAATTACTGTCTCTCTTGCTCTTCAAAATGTAGTGAGACACTAAAGCTGGCTTCACAGGGTTGGTTGGTTGATCTTCCCACACACCCTTTGAAAAAGAATCTACGTGAATGTAATGTTAGTCAAAGGTGCTGGCTTGACAGCTGAGGAGGCAGACATCCTCCCCTCAACTCCCAGAACAGGCTCACTCACGGATAGCAACACTCGCTTCCCCACCCTGTCCCATCCCCAGCAAGATTCAGCCCTGATGCAGAGAGGCCATCTCCAAGGACAAGAGGGGAAACCAGTCTTGATGGCTCATTCACAGTCCTTGACCTCTCTTGAGAACGCCCACAGGGCTGTTGGTGCCCTGTGGAGCGGGATGTCTTTCTGAGGTGGACAGCTGTCCAGTAGAAGTACTGCTGCCTCCCTCACTTATTTCACACAGGCTATCAAATGACCTCCCCTGCCTACCACATACTTGTCTTACTCGGGCTTACTTGTATCCTGAGCTCCAGCCCTCCCTCTTCCTCAGGATCTCTGGCTCTCTCTGGTTTGTCCATTAGCAAGATGGCTTCCAACAAACGCAAAGCTTTGCTCATTTGGAATCCTACCTCAGACTCCCCCTTCTATCACATGGATCACGAAATGACTCCAAATGAATTCAAGTTTGCATGTGTGGGAAAGCCAAGCGGCTATTTCCTGGAGAGTACAACCCAAGGCTAGGGCTGTCTCACCTCTACTTCGCCTCCTGTTGATACCTCTTAGTTTGAGTCTTTCTGTGAGGCCTAGGAGCTGTTGCAATTCAGTCTTCAAGGCCAGTCAGTTACAGGGATTCCAGCTTTGACATATCACTCCATTGCACACCTCACGCAGGACACGCACACGTCCCTGGGACACCTCTTCTATCTCTTCTCTCTTTCACTTTCAAGCCAAGCCCAGTCCCACACTTCAGCGCTGATTGCCTGTGGTTTTTTCTTTGTACCACAAGCTCACAGGTAAGAGGCGCAAGAAATCTGAACACGAAGCCCTATAGACCCCTTTTATGGGCTCCCAGCGTGCAGACATGTAGTAGTAAAGAGGATGGTTTGTTAGGGCTGGTGGTCTCTTATCCTCCCTATGGCCCAGCCACTAGTGGACATCACACACAAAGCCATTACATGACAATTTTCTCTTGCCTGCACAGACAGGAAAAGACACATCACAACCATTATAAGGAACTAATTACGTACTAGCTTTAAAACACAAGAGCCCTTAATGTAGTTATGGGGTTAGGGTTGCCTCTGCACAGACCGTCATAAAAAGGGGCATAATGTAGTGGAGCAACAACTACATTTCACAACTGCTTAGGCCGGAGGCTCCACGTTCACTACAATCGTCAGAGGAATGAGTTACAACACATCCAACCTGGTTACGCCACGGCTCCATTTTGTTGTTCAAGACAAGCCCCTTCACAGTCTCTCTGAAACAGGCTCAAGGCTCAGCTCAGTTTTCCCAGTTTGAATCTCATTTTATCCTGCCCGAGATCAATTCCTGAAGCCCTTCCAGAATTTTTAATCTAATGAAGTCAGTGGGTGTTTGACCCAGATAAGGACTCTGCGGGCTGGCTTTGTAATTCTAACCTCTCTGTGTTCCTTTGTGTTATTGCTTTATTCTCACAAATAAGATTCCAAGCACAAGACCAGAGGTGGTGTGTACATGGGGGTGACACAAAGAGAGAGAGACACCCAATCAGACGTGCTTCCCCAGTATTTCTCAGTCAGAGAGGCCAACCTCCCTAGAGAAGGTTTAACCCCTTCCAGGGGAGGCACAACCTGAGCCCAGTCTGAGTAAAAAGAAGGAACAGTTATTCTTTTTTCATGTTGGATTTGGGTATTGGATACTGAACTCTAAATAGTCAAGAGATGATTCTTTGTTTGCAAAGTGGAAACAAGTCAAAAAGAAAGGAAAAGTAACGAACTGCCCTGTTTCACGTGATTCAAACAGATCTCAGCTACCCTCCATTTCACATCCCCCTTCCTCCATAGAGGCTGTTTGGCAACCACCACCTCACTTTGCAAAATAAGAGTCATGTTATGAATCATTCTTTTTCTAACCTTGGGGAAAGGCAGCTAGGGGAAGGTCACAAGCCTTCTAAGGGAAACCCAAGAAGGGTTGTGCAAAACTGAATGTCCAGTTCAAGTGCAAGTCCTAAAAAAATTTAAAAATAAAATATTAATTTCAGCTCAACCCAAAGGAGAAATATTTCAAAATGTTTAGTGAACCAAAACGTCAAAAAAGAGTTTCATTTTGATTTTGAGATTTTTAAATGTTTTTTTAAAAACATAATTGAGGGAAATTGGGAAACAAAGTCTTTCCAAAACAAATGCTCAATCAAACCATTTAGACATTTCCAATATTTTCCCCCCAACTGAAACAATTCACGAAAATCAACCTGAATTCACAAATTGTTTTGATCAACCTGAATCTGCATTTTTTGTTGAAAAATATTGCACAAATAATTTCACACAGTTTCTGCCCCAGACGCCAGATTCTGATACAGATTTCAACCCCACCACAGCCTGTGGGTGTTTGGATCCATAGTTCTGGCTCACCTCTAGTTATGCTGAAATTTGGGAAGCCTCTCTCTCTTTACCCACAACTATCTGACCAAACTGGGTTTTCTCTGATAAGACAGCTTCACAAAAGCTCTACGCCACCCAGAGCCATCCCTTTCCTCTAGCACTTGATACCCATTTCCACATCGTGGATCACTAACAAACACCAGCAACAGGGGCAGGAAGGTGGTTCTGGTTACTGCTTTTATCATTCCAGCAATGACCAGTCTTCACATTATCCCTGAGTACTTCCAGGGGCTATGCAGGAAGCCCATGGGACTGTATGGTGAATGAAAGCAGAAACCACACAGCTAGTGACCTAGAAACGTTCCAGATTAAAAATGAAAAAACAAGAAAAATCCTCCCTTCTAATCCCCCCTCAAAAATAAAACAACATTCCCAAGCACCAGGTAAAAAACTAATACCAAGTGAAAGCCAATGTAAAAGTAGCTAACTGTCTAATCCTCTTCATGCAAATAGCATGGCAAAGCGGTTTAGTTAGACCCATGAGACTATTTCAAGTAAAATCCAGGAGATTTCAGTGCAAGGTCCAAACACCACTAACTTTGCCAGCTGAGAACTTCCGGAGAGTCTGATTAGCAATAAATCACCAATCACAAACAGGGAGTGTAATTCCTGCTTCACACACTGGAGTAGTTCTCCACAGAAAATACAGAAATCTCTCTGACCTCCAGCAGGACTGGGAGGGTACTTCCATTTTTCTTTAAGAAAAAAGTTAAACAGCAAAGCCTAAAAACAACAATCCACCCACAAAGTGAATTTGCTGCATTGGAGAATTCCCCATATAGAAGATGCAGGCAAATACATCTCACTTCACAGGCACACTGCCCCACACTCACTCACATATCCATTATTAATTATCATCTGCATAGCCCCCAGGTGCTACTTGTGACAAACAAGGAAGGCAGGTCTCTCTCACACACACACACACACACACACACACACTACTTAACACTGTCAGACACACGTTGCACATGTACATGAGCGCACACATATCTCACACACACACTGTCACAGTCAGGCAAAGAGATTTTGCAGAGAATGGAAGCAACGCTGGGTTTCTTCGCATTAAAGCAAAAGGAGTCTCTGAATATTACCTCAGCTCTTTCCCCACGGACCCTGCTATCAGTGTGCTTATACTCACCCCACGTCTCTTCTGGAGACTGTGTACCACCAGTGTTAGCACCCATTGATTAGTAATACATTCCAAAGAGAGAGAGAGAGATCATGTGACAGAGAAACCAATCCTGAATCCCCTCAGTAATGGGGCCTGACTGGCACCTCTGGAAAACTGACCCCCTCAGGGGGTGCACAGGCATTTATTTATTAAATGTTTACCTTCCTGGCAGTCAGGTGCTTCATTTACAATGATTTAACACATACACATTACAGGAGCCACCCCTAATGAGTGCATGACAGGCACCCCCGCAGGGTTGGATTTGGGTGACCAACTGTCCCAATATTAGGGTTTTGTCTTATATACACAATTATACCCCCCGCCTCCCCTTCCCCCCCCCCAAAAAAGGGTCCTGATTTTTCACACTTGCTATCTGGTCACCCTAGGCCGGATGGACATGCTGGGTACCCTCCAAGATGGACCCTTTGGGCACAGACAGCCAGGCCCCAGGCATTGCAGCAAGTGGGTCCCTGAGACACACATGTGGATTCTGGAAATCTCTAGGAAACAGGTTTCCTGGCAGTGGATAAACACACAGAGCACTTGTGGGAAACAGCACAGACCGACTCTCTGAAAAACTGCAAGATATATGGTTCCAGGTGCATGTTTCTTCCTCTGCCCCTTAAGGAAATGCAATTCTTGGGCAAGTATAGCACCTCCAGGAGTCAGACCAACTGTGCAAACACGTTCACTGAGCACCTCCGGGAAACAAAGCTCTCAAGTGCAAATGGGCACAGAGCAGTTCAAAACGCAAGTGACCATGGAGCTTTAAGACCATAAGGAAAACAATGGAGGGACATCAGTGGCTAGATGGGGTATTTGATATAAGTGGTTAGAGCTACGGCTGCACTTACCTCCACCATTCTTGTAACAGAGGTAAGGGAACCTCCAGACGTTACCCAGGCCAATGATCTCTCCAGCCACAGATAGCACATATTCCATCTTGTTGTTCCAGTGGCCCCGTTCCAGTGTTTGATCCTCCTCTTCTTCCTTCTCCTTTTCCATGCCTGGATGAGCAAGTATCGTCTCTCCATTGCTAACTGCCCCAGGGACTCTGTAATCCATCCCACCTTCAAAGGATTGGTACCATTTTTCAGCATTATGTTTACAATCCATTCAACAAGTCAGAAATGTATAAACACATAAGAACATCCATACTGGATCAAACTAATGGTCCATCTAACCCAGTATCCTGTCTACCGACAGTGGCCAATGCCAGATACTTCAGAGATAATGAACAGAATTGGACAATTATCAAGTGATTCATTCCCTGACATCCAGTCAGAGGCTTAAGTATACCCAAGGCATGTGGTTATGTCCCTATCCTCCATCAACTTATCTTGTTCTTCTTTGAACCCAGTTATGCTTTTGGCCTTCACAACATTCCCTGGCAATGAGTGCCATAGATTGAGTGTGTGCTATGTGAAGAAATATTTCCTTACATTTATTTTAAACCTGCTACCTATAAATTTAATCAGGTGACCCCTACTTCTTGTATTATGTGTAGGCTTAAACAACATTTATTGACCTTCTCAGACCAATTCTTAATTTTATAAACCTCTATCTTATCCCCCCTTAGTCGTCTCTTTCCTAAGATGAGCAGTCCTAGTCTTTTTAATCTCTCCTCATATGGAAGCTGTTTCATACCCCTAATCATTTTTGTTGCCCTTCTCTGTGCCTTTCCCAATTCTAATGTATCTTTTTTGAGATGGGGTGACCCAGAATGCGTGCAATATTCAAGATGTGGGCATACCATGGATTTCTAGAGAGGCAATATCTTTTCTGTCTTATCATCTATCCCTTTCCCAATGGTTCCTAACATTCTGTTAGCTTTTCTGACTGCCATTGCACACTGAATGGATATTTCACAGTGACTCCAAGATCTCACCATTTTGTATGTATAGTTCGAATTATGTTTTCCAATCTGTATTTACCAACATTGAATTTCATCTGCCATTTTGTTGCCCAGTCATCCAATTTTGTGAAATCCCTTTGTAACTCTTCAGTCAACTTTGGACCTAGCTATCTTGAGTAATTTTGTATTGTCTGCAAACTTTGCTACCGCACTGTTTACCCCTTTTTCTAGATCATTTATGAATAGGTTGATCCTTGGGCAACTCTGCTATTTACCGCTCTCAGGCTAGAGCAGCTAATGGAGGCAGAGACAGACAGACACACGTACCTAGTTACTCTTATAGCGTTCCTTATCATTCCTGTTGGGGGCTGTTGTTTTTTTCCATGTACTAACAGCACGTACAGACATTCAATCTCAATGATTTATTGTGGATTAAAGGATCATTGATTATTTAAAACTGACTCATTTCAAAACACTCCATCCTTTAAATTGTATATTTATTACTAGCTATGTATATTATGCCAACACTCAAAGGCCCCAATGAGGACATTGTCCCAGAAGCTGTACAAACCTAGGAGGCAAGACCTAACCAATTTTTTAAATGTCTTTAAGATATTTTAAAAGGGGTTTTCTACTCCCTTGTTGTAGTTTATAAGACTTTTTTCAGTGAGGAAGAAACTGATTAATGAACTCTACAGGGAAGCAGTGAAAGCAATTAGACCCAAAGTTCTGTCACACGTACAAAACGTCATCACACGCACAAAGTAAACAAATGGAGACATAGAGGGGAAAGTGTTTTTGCTCTCAGGTGTGGTGATCTTACCAGTGTTACTTGTAACCAAAAATGATGCTAATTTTTCAGACAGAAATAGGATTTTTTTTTCAGGCTGACAGTGTCCCTTTACGAGAACAAGAACCATCAATAAAGTCAGGTTTCGCTGAGGGCACACAGTGAGAGTTTCCTCTGCGACAGGCTGCAGTAACTCTGCCTCTCAAAATAGTTGCCTCTCTCTGCAGAGAGCAGCGTTCTTCGTGATTTAAAGGTGCAGTTTACAGGGAAGGAAAAGACATAGCAGTTAGGAAATTAAATGCAACATCGGAGGGACAACAGCTGTGAATTCCTCCAAAGCCAGGGCCCCTGCTCCAGTCCCTAAAACCATTTCCCTACATCATCTGCTAGGTGAGGTTAGAAATGAATAGCTGTGAGCCGCTCAAAGCCAATGCTTCTGTGCTATTCCCTACAGTGACTCCTGCTAGCAGAGGTTGGGACTGCAGTAGTTCTGGATTCCTGCAGAGCTGGTGCTCATACACCATTAAATAAAGTGCTTCTGCTGGTAGGGAAGCTCACAGCTGCTCTAATCCTATTTGCTCACCATCCCACAAGGTTCCCTAGAGAGAGTGTCTTTTACTGAGTGAGAAACTGGGACTGGATTAAGTGAAAGTTCCTACAAAGCCCACGTTTCAGAATACTGCAGGGAAACGTTGGATTGGGGGCCAGATTGTATCAGAATTTTGCTGCAGCAATTCATGGGGTACTTGTTCCTATTCATTCCCAGCAAGGAATACTAATGGCAGCAAAACTCAGGAGGACGTATCAGCAGAGAAGGAGGACGACTGCAGCTCCTACTTAGGTACTGTACGTAAGTAAGGATTGCTGAGAACTATTTGAGCAATGGAAAGCACATTCCTGCACACCGCATCTGCCATTGATCTCTCCAGCCCCACTGAGGCGGCTTGTCAAAGCCAAATCTAATTCTCATGTACAGCCATTTCTCACAAAGAGCAGAAAAATACAATGGCAACAAATGGTGTTCCCCAAAATAGCTGGAAGATTAGGGGTTCTACCCCAGCATACTCCAGGAGGTGTGCATGCACACACACACACACACACACACACACACACACACACACCACCAGCAATGAACACTCCCACGCATTTCATCAGAAGAAGAAAAAAAAAGCTTTACACACTAGAAAAATGTTAAACAGCAAACTGTGACCTCCTGACCACAATGTAACTAAAGGAAGTTGGGGGAAGGAAAGCCAAAGAAAACAGTGAGCCATTACCTTATGAAATGTGCTGTCAAGGATCTGGCTGGAGGCAACTGTGAAAGCAGTAGTGAAAGGTACTGGCTATTTAAAGTGTGGAAGAAATATTCTGCAGTGGTGCAATTCTACACTTTGCCCAACCCACATTCCTTCCCCCACTCTCCCAGGGCTGGACAACAACCTACACATGACTGATTTCACAGCCATTGCAAAAGGGGCTCTCTCCCCTGTCCATGTGAATGTCTTATTTTTTCCTTGTGTGTGGGCTCTCTGGCTTCATGTGTACCTCTACTTTGCTTTTGTCTGTCACTCTCACGCTGTATGTGTCTCCTTCTGTCTCTCCCCTTCTTTATCTACTTCTCTCCCTCTTTCCCTGTGTGTCTCTGTTCCCCCAGTTCAAGGGACAATAAATGAAAAAGTCACATGCGCCTGTCAAGTCCGTACCAGAGGCAAGTTAAAGTTCCAAGGAAACAGGTAAGACCAGAACCATAACTTAAAGTGAATTTTCACTGCAGTCCCTGTAACACAGATTTAAGCCTTCCCTAGGAATGCTAGTGGATGAGCACAACATATGGGCAAACCCCAGTGGCCTCTGCATAGATTTATGTCCCAATGATGGGGAACGTGTGGGGCAAATGTTTAGCTCTCTGTTATGGATGATTACACCGTAATTAATTTCACAAGCAGGACATTAAAATGGCAGGAGGCGGGCCCCGAAGGTGGGAGCAGATTCCATTAATCTCTGCCCCACTCCTTTCTCAGTCCAGTGAGCTCTTACCTAGGTATCTCTTCCAATAACAGAAGTGTGCCATTGGTGTCTTGCAAGAGAGAGAGCAAGGCATATTTACAAAACTAGTGAACTGCCAAAGATCTCTCTCTGAATGGCGAGACATTAGGAAATACTCCAGTGAGAAATACAATCGGACAGTGAAGAATGTAGTAGTTAAATATTTTGGATAAGAATACAGGGTATTAAAAAGGGGTCAAATAATAGTTTGCATCTGCTATAGACTAACCCAGGACAAAGATCAAATATGGAAAATTTTCTGGAGGTTCTTGAAGCCACTGTATATTGTACTCACAGGGGACTTACTTACCCAGATGTCTATTGGATAATAAACATTTTGCATATTTAGCAGACACATTTCCAAGTTACAAAGATGACAACTTTAAGATCTAGAAAGTAGAGATCAAAACAGAAGAGAAACCAATTGGGAGGAATGATGGAAGACAATAGGGAAGTCTGTAACCAGTCATAACAAGCTATTTGACTTTAGCCTAGTAAAATAAGAATGCACAGAATGCAGCAGAAAAAAGGAAAACAAATTTTCAGGAATTAAAGCATTGAATGAGCACAATTTGAAGAGGTATTAAAATCCACAAGCATGGAAAATGGCTGGAGAACTCTAAAACATGACATAATTAAGGTACAACACAGTTTTTCTGGGAAAAGAACAAGGAAGCCAGTATAGTTCTATGAGGGACTAACAATAGATCTGAGGATTAAAAAAAAGCTCATTACTGGAAGTAGAAGGAAAGTGCAAAGATATACTAAACCAGTTAAGGGTTATGTGGAAAAGATGAGTTCAATAACACATTTAAATGAGTAATACTAGCCAAAGAAGTTAATGGGAATGAGAAGGGCTTTGAACTAACATGTTGTGATAAAGAAGTTCTGTAGGGGAGGAGGGGGGGGAAAGAAGAGGGATGAAATCAAAATGGCTCAGATACAGAATGTTTAAAAATGTCTTCAATAAGAATGAATACAAAGGGTTCAAACAATCAGAAATGTGACTGTGAAATAACTAAATAATTCTCTTAAACGAGGGAGGATGCATATTGTCCAAACTCACTTATTCTATGTTTGTATTTTCCAGTATTCCTTTAACCGCTTTTTATGAAGTTATCAAATTTATCAATTTATTGATACATTTTAAAATAAAAGGAAAAAATGCAGACGTACCAGAGGACTAGGAAAAAGCAAATGTGGTACCAACCCTCAAAGAAAGGAAAGAAAAGGGATCTGCAGCTTTGACATACCACCTCTTGTTGGGGTATCTCACAAAATTCACACGGTGGTATTCAAGAAACTAGCTAAAGCAATCTCAGAACCACTAGCAATTATCTTTGAGAACTAATGGAGGCTATGCAAGGTCCCAGAGGACTGGAATAGAGCAATCATAGTAGCTATCTTTTTTAAAAGGGGAACAAAGAGGACCCACGGAATTATAGGCTGATTAGTCTATCTTTAACTGGAAAGATACTGGAACAAATTATTAAACAATCAATTTGTAAGTACCTAGAGGATAATGGAGTGATACATAATAGATTTGTCAAGAAAAAGTCATGCCAAACCAACCTAATTTCCTCAAATGAGAATTGGGCAGTTTACCATAAGAACTAGAGCACAGCCATCCACTGGTTATTCACCTTCCCACTAACCCAAAACCCACCTGGTCAAAGGGAACTGAAGGGTTCTAGGATGATCATTTCTCAGACAGTTGGCTTCCTAACTATTTTTCTGATTCTTCCACACAAAGCCTACAATCTAGTTCCAAAAGGCTATAATAAAGATGCACAGACAGGACAGGAAGTAATGATTATTTTATGTTCAGACTCATTTACAGGTATTTAAGAGATGCATTGTTAATTCAGAGGATTTACTGAATGAACAGGAAACAGCCCGCCTACAGCTGTTCAAAAAACAGAATTCCTATCCTGTTGGAAAATCCAATATTTTGGCATTTATTTTCTTGTTGAAATTAGACAAAGGTTAAAATATGAAAAGTGTTCATAGAAAGAAAAGTCTAAAATTTGGAAATGTCAAAATGAAAAAAAAATGGCATCTCAAAATGTGAATGAAAAAGTAAAAAAAAAAAAGTGTTTCCAATCTCTCCAGAAAATTGTTAAATTTTCATCAAAATGTATTTTCCTGTGAAAAACTTTTCATTTTGACAAATCCCCCCCATTTAGTTGTGCAAAATTTTATGTAAAAACAAACAAAAGACTTTGACCAGCTCTAATCCCAGCACTGAGAAGATGACAGCATGATCTCAGAGTCGTCAGCGGAACACGGGTTGGAACAGTGATTGACACTTAGAGCAGTACCAGCAGAGATTTCAAAGTGGAGTTACTGCGCTTGGTTTTGTCATATCCATCCCCGTAAGGCTCCTCAGAGCATTCGCTGCAATCCCTGCACAGAGCATCAACTTCCAGCTGCTTCTTGTCAGGAACATTTTGTCGCTACTATTTTGATCTTACATTTGAATCCAGCCCAAGGCACAGAGATGGGAGGAGGGAGAAAAGGGAGAACTGAGCTGTACATCTCTTCTAACAGACAGTCTGTCTGGTGTGCACGTGCCACTCCTGCATGGGTATGATGTGGAATACTGCAATAGGTACAGAAGGTAAAAATTCCTCTCACATGCGAAGTGCATGCTGCCAACGCCTGATGCTCTGGACTGATTCAATATTTGATAAGGTATTCAAGTGTTCCCAAAGCATGAGAGAAACACAGATCCCTACGGGATCTTCATAGGTAGGTAGGACCTGCCTAGGACCAGCCTGTACACTATAATTTGTAATGCCTGTCTGTTCCTGACCCAGGGATAGGCTGCTACATAGTATAGTGCCATCTCTCCCCTCTCTCATTAGGAAGATTTTTTTCCTCACACTTTTTGGTGAAAAGTATTTTATGGTTTGTAATAGTTTGAGAAAGTCTCTCTCTCTTGCATCTGCTTGTACATCACTCAGAAACAGGAGGTACAGGGCATGAAAGAGAGTAGCCTCAGCAGGGATTAGAGTATCATAAGGAAGACACTCCAATTAACAGAGGAGACGGCAGTGAAATTCTGGGACCAGCATGGGCAGTAGACAGAACTGAGTAATCAGAAAGTCTTGTGCAGCAAAGCACATGGATAGGCAGCTCCTCCACACTGCCAGAGAAAGAAATATGGAGCAGGGAGTTTCATTTACACAACCATTGACTGGTAGTGTTATTTTGAAAAAGCTTGTCATTTAGTATTTTTAAAGGTACATGCACACTTTTCCCTTTTTTCAGATGTTGATGCTGATCTGAAGCTCAGGCAGTTACTCACAGGAGTGGTACACGCATGTGGTTGGAGAGAAACAGGCATTTCACTACTTGCCTTCAGTCAGATGGTGCACGGACACCACTCAACATTACGGTGGAGGGGACTCAGACTTTGAATTTCTGGCAAGTGGGGCTGGAGCACCAAGTCAAACGACCGTTTCAGTCTCTAGATTGCTGGAGGCGTGGCTTGACTCAGTCTGCCACAGACAGGTGGCGTAATTTGCAGAGTAGCTTTGGAAGATGCGGCTATTGCTTGCTTTCCTCAGCCACATGGCAAACAGCAACTGTGCACCCATTATTGTACTCAGACACAAGGAGACCATAGTAAAGGATGGAGAAGTAAAAAACACTGAGCCAGCCAAGCCTTTGAGTACTGGCATTCAGCCCAACTGGGGTCAAGGGGGACAGGAGAGACTTTGATACTGTTATTTACGTAGGACCCCTGCATTGTCTTTGATGAAGCCCAAACGAATAAACTACCACCTCTGTGGCCATAACATGCCACTGCAGCAGGGACTGCTAAGTCAATGCTCTGCATTGATACCAGTGCAACAGAGCAGAATTCATTGAGGTCCAAATCCTAGTTCCAGTCCTGTTGATTTCCAGGGGTTCAAAATTTAACATTCAGTGCACTGAAAAGGGAACACGAGGGCTAAAGGGCTTTAGAAGGAAGTGACTTTATGAGGAGGTAAAGCTGGGCTTTATCAGTGTGACAGGGATAAGTCAGAAGAGTTAAATGCCTGAGGTGAAGCATTCCTGGGCCTACAGAACTAAGACAAGGCAGTTAAGACCATATATCTAGCCTTAGTGCCATCATGAAATTAAAAGGAAATCTAAGACTCCCTTTCCTTTGCTTCCATTTTGAAGCACAGTTTGGCCTGGCAGTGTGGCTTCCATCACTGGTGTTGTCGCGGTGATTGTCCAGATTGCTCCTTTCCCACAGTGCACTTCCTGAGGCAAGTGGGAAATGTGCCAGGGCTGGGGTGGGGTAAGACTGACAATGTCCCCCCTTACACTGGGAATCTATCTAATCTGGGCAGGTAATGACAGCCCTGCTCCTTTTACAGCAGAGGAAGTAGGTAGTGGTGAGGAGGGCCTAGTAATGGCCTCACTTCTCCCATGGGATCTGGAAAAGGCCTATGAAAGGCTTGGAAGAGTCATGCTGCCCACACAAGAACAACTGTTCAGTCCTGGAACTGTTACCAGAGAAATTGCTCCCCTCCTGGGAATGGGAGAGCTCTTGAAAAAGCAGAGAGGAACTTGCCTTCGTTTCCTTTGACAGGAAAGGCAGTTTGGAAATCAGAGGTTCCTTGGGGCTGAGGAAAGAGATAAAGCGTGTTTAAGCAACAGAATTTCTTTGAGCTTTATATAAGTTCCGTAGAGCAACTGGGGCCTAAAAACAGCTGCTTCTTGGGACAGAGCAATAGCACCTTAACTCCCTTTTTCAAAATCTTAGATGTTTGCCTGGGTGAAGTTTACCACCACCTCTGTTCAAGGAAACAGGACTTGTGTCCATTCTGTAAACCAGGTATACCAAGAAAATAGCTGCAATGCCAACTTCTGCTCCAAACAGGAAAAAGATCTGCCAACTCCCACCCTGCAAATTTGCTTCTGTTGAGGAAAAGGGGAACAAAATGCACTCCCTTAATCTTATCTAGACTATGCACATTTTACTCCTGATGTCATACCACAGAGGCCTCCATTTCTTGTGTCGTTTTTTTTCTCTGTATATTTTGTTCTTTTTCAATATACTAGAACTGTGGGGACCAGACCTGCACCAAATATTCCAAGCATAGCTGCATCAGGGACTAAGGAGAGAAGCCATTTCACCTGTGATTCCCTACACACAGATTCCGGAATAGCTCTGGCTCCTTTTACAATGGTGCTGTACTGCAAGCTGTTTAATATTCAATCTATTCTCCCCTTCCGCTTCTGAGACTCTCTGCTTTCAGAAACACATTGAAGACCCACTGAAGTTTGGTGGGATTTGATCCCATAACCTCCTTAGGCTCTTTTGAAAATCTCAGCAAGAGTCTATTCTACCATCATTTCTTTACAGCAGCAGCAGCAACAGGGATCCTTAGTCTAGGGACTATGGCACTGATTCCATTCCAGCCTGGCTACTTCCCTACCGACAACCCAGACAGCACACCTGGGACTATTGCTGGTGGTGATCATCAGTTCCTCTCTTAAGAAGGGCAAGATGCCAGTTTCACTTAAAGAAGCTGCTGCATGGTCTTTGTTCATGAAACTAACACTTGACACTAACTGGCTAACTATTGTCCAGTATCCAATCATACATTCATAGTTAAAAGTTATTGAGAAGGCTATGTTTAGACAAGCCCCAGAGTACCTTAAGTGCTCGGATCTCCTTAACCCTTGTCAGTCTGGATACAGGATACAAATTGCACTGGTGCCATTGGTTGATGATCACCTACTGGCAATGGATGAAGATCATGTGTTCATCCTGATGTTAGATCTAGCAGCTGACACCTGTGGACTGCACCAGCGATAGGGCTGTTCTTGGGGGCTCAATTCCTCCCCGACCAAGTGTTCCCTGAGGTTGAGTTGTCCTGAATCAATGTTCTCCCCCCCTAAGAGTGCTATTATTTGGAGTTTCACAGGATTCCATCTCAGCTCTGCGCCTGTTCAACATGCATATAGGACCATTAGGAGGGTTTGCGAGGAAGTACAGGATGCAGAGTTATCAGTATGCTGACAACACCCAGTTCTTGCTCAATCTGGAGAAGGCTGAGGTGAAGTTGATAGGCGGATGGAAGATCTCTCCTTCCCCACGTTGAAGATGTGTGCCATCCGTTTCTCAAATTCACACTGGGAACTAGTGTTGGATCTCCAGCTACTGTTAGTTGACCATAGAGCAACTGTGCCTTGGAATGTTTTATTCACATGTCTGGGAATAGGACACTGAAATCTATGTACTATGATTCGTGCCTTTCTCCAGTACAGATGGCTGACTATTGATGTCCTGTAAAAAGCACACCACTTACCAGGCAGGCCACTCCCTTTTAAATCGGTTTTCATTTCCAAGTTGAGTTAAAGTATAGCCCCACAAACAGGGCATTACACTAATCCAGTCTTGAGATGGAGACAAGTATTGCTTTGCCCCATCAAGTTCTAAAAGACTTGCGGGGGGTCTACCCTCTTCAGAAGTGGCCTCTCCCCCAGGAAACACTGCCACAGCTGCAATCCGAGGCACTCAACTTATAGTTCCCTCCAACTGTGGTATAGCATTCACTGAGGGGTCTTCAGCTTTGGAGCCATGTCCCCACCTTGCACTGAAACACCCCATTGGGTGTTGATTTTCAGGGCATATTGCAATGCCTGCTTTTTAAGCAGGCCTTTGAGAGAGGAAAGGAAAGTTTTAGTGTTGGGGTTGAATCTTTGTTGGAGATTGCTGATGGCTTTTGCTGGACTAGCCTTCGTTTCAAAACCACCACGAGTAACAGACATCTTTTTGTATGTCATTAGAAATATAATGAAATACAGATAGCTGTTTCCTCATTTGTATCTCTGCTGTTCGTTTCTTTGCCTTTGGCATGTGACTTTACATCCATTTGTACTGAAACTCATCTGACTGCAAACTTGCTGTTCTGAATCTCTCAAGTTATTGTGCACTATGCAGCTGCCATAGTGTATTTGCCATCCCTCCCACTCCGGTGCGATTAGAATTTGATAATGGTTGAATTTATTCTCTCTCCCTGTTGATGGTGGTGCACCACGCAGGGATTGTGTTCGACTTGAGGAGTTGGAGGGTCGTTTCTGAGTATATTCCTGTGATTATAGGAAAGTTGGCATTGATGGAGTTTGCACTTCTTCCTCTCTCTAAATAAAGGGGCCGCAACACTGTTTATAATAAAATGGTTGAAGCTTCTCAACCTCTTTCAGGAGGCCCTTCCCACCACTGTCCTCAAAACAAGTGTTATGAAACTGATATTTTTTAAAATTGCTTCATTTTCTGAAGTATAATGAGCTTGTCTGCAAGAGTTGAAGGCAGGAACACCCAAAACACTACATACATGGGAGAAGCCAGTAACTCCTGTGGACAGCAGCTCTTGGGTTTCTTTGGTCTTCCTACTGCGTTCCTTTTCTAGCAACCTTTGTTTCATGAACTTACCTGGTGACAAGAGATGGTTCTACCATAGCCACAATTGGCAATCACCTATTACACAGGGCAAAGTAGACAGTTTACCCTAGGTCAGAAAACTATGTCAGTGGACAGAAGGTTTGGACATTTTCTAGTTCACTTAGAACAGGGAAACTAGAGGACTCTGTCCAGGTTAATTTGTAACAATTTCTCTCTGTGTAAACAGCTGTGTATGCAAAGATTATCCACCACTGACACTGCACTAGCTAAAGCAAGTTGGTACATGCAGCATGTTATCACCTGGGTCGGGTTTTAGTGTTTACTAGTTCACATTAGCTGAAGGTGCAGCCGCATCTTTTGGACCTTGAATCTGCCGTTTGGAGTTTCCTGTGCTCCTCACTGCATTCTAATAGCCATTTTATCTTATCTGCCCCAATGTACCATAATTGTGAATGCAGGCCAGGAAATAGCTCAGTAGTATCAGTTCTATTAACCCTTTATGATCCATCATTTTCCTGTTAACCTATTGTCCCAAGCACTTCTGTGAATGCTAGAAACACTGATGCACTCATCATTGTAATCTTGTGGTTAGACTGGAGAGTGGGAGTTCAGAGTCCTTATATTCTCATCTCGCTCGAGCATTTTGTGACCATGGCCAAGTCAACTTAATTTCACTCTGCATCAGTTCACCTACCTATAAACTTGGGCGTAATAGACAACTCTCTCAGGAAGCTGTGGAGAGCAATGTCACCTCAAGCTGGGCTCTCATAACTAAACCAGTTCAGGCTGTCAGGATTCAGATGAGACACCTATGAAGACAACCTAGACGCTGCAGGAAATGGTACTTGTAGTTCAACAGATGACTTTTTCTGTTCGTGCAGAACCAAGGCCTAGAGTTCAGGGACTTTACAGCGCTAGAGGTACAGTCTTTGGACAAGACCTACAACCAAAGACCTGACCATTTTTTATTTCTAAAGATTCCATGGCAGTTTTTCTAAGATATTAAGCCCGACTGCATTCTAGATACCTCTCTCTCACACACACTCACTCTCACACACCATTTAGCTTAACTGCGGGTGTTTTCATTAAACATACAAATGCCTAATTCTTTTTTAAATCCTGCTAAGCTCTTGATCTCAATATCTTGTGGCAGTATGTTCCACATGCTAATTGTGCACTGGATGTTCCTCTCTCAGGTTCAATAAAAAAATTCATCTCATGAAGAGAACCACCATCAGGAACAGTTAACTTCTTTAGTGGAGTATTATGGGGTCAACTTTAGATCTGTATGCCCCAGAACACCCAATTTTAATATGTATTTTATAGTTCTGGCTATTGCAGGTGACTTTACTGCATTTGAAAAAAACTGTAGAAGTTTAAGGAAGTATCTTCTGCAGTTTAGCTTTGTGGAGATTTTTTGTTTTTGTTTTATTAAAAGGTCTCACAATCAAAGACAAAATCCAAATTAAGCAATTAGGGATTCATGAATGTAATTCTAAGCATACTTTTATGGTTTTGAATAGTGCTTTCTTCTACCACACCCAGTTTTTTTCATAAACTTTCCGAGTTATCATTTAATCAGAGTAGTTTATACTATTGCTCACCCTTTGAGAAGCATTTTGCCTTTTTTTAAAAACAAAGTTACACATACGATGTAGGCTAGCTATGACCTTTTGTCTTTGTTCTGAAAACTTTACTTGAAAGCGCACTGCACATCAGAGATTAGGTACTCTGAGGAAGTACATACATCTAGCATTTTAAAGGGGTGATAACCTAAAAAAGCAGCAATTAATATTGTGTCCAATTGCAGTACTTACCCATCTGCTTTTTGTTTAGCGTTCTCTAAGCCTGCAAGAAACAGGCAGAGCACCTGAACACAGCATCCTCTGGCTGGTGATTCTTCCCCCATTGACTCCCTGGTTCTTTGGAAGGCACCAGGATGAAGATTCTCCATATCCTCGCTCAGAGGAACATGGACATTCACCCTGTTTGCTAAGGGATGCTCTTCAAGGTTCTCTTTGTGATATCAATCACATATAGTATTGCCTCCATCAAGACAAAGTATGTTCAAATCATTGGTCTAAGAGGAGATGCTAACCATATTTTTCCTCACTATCATGGATTTTAGGTGTTATAAAAGAATGTAAAAGACCAGGATTTTTTTTAAGCTGAGTAATTCTATTTACTGAAGTGTTCACTCACTGGTGACAGTCCCTCTTTATGGAGAGACGCTAAGTCAGTCCTGATTGAAAGAAGGCAGAGTACCAACCTTTTTACAATGTAAAGGAAAGTAAGACTTGCCTTAACTAATTTACCAAAATAGTGGGCTAACAAGAGGGATATTTTTAAATTTGGAGTTTCTAGTTATGATGGGTTGCAAAGAAAGGATATAAATAGGAATGAATCCCGGTTCAATTTGCTATGGCATCGCTCTCCACTCCTAGACCACAAATTTCTTAACTGGATGCAGTTACTATACTAGCCTGCAAGTAGCCAAAACTGACCAGACCTACTTCTCACCCCAAGGCACTCAAATCCCTATATCATCTACCCTATCCCTCAGTGCCTAAACCCTTATTTCCTCTGCCAAAGGCCCAGGTCTCCCCCTTTAGACCACTTCCCAGGTGTCAGGAACAGACAAGCGGTCAAGTGAAGTTAATCTACACTAAGCAGACTGAGTTGAATTTCTAGTTACTTTTTTGCCTGGAAATCGTTGGCTGGTATTTGAGCCAGCTAAAAAAACCCTCCAAATATTAAAGTACAAAAGAAGGGACACAGAACAGTCAAGACAGACCACTTGTTTTTGTCAATTTTTTTTTAAATCCCAGCCCAGCTTCTAGTAAGACTGGACACTACTTACATCACTCCTGGAACTGTAGAAGAATGGAAACACAACAGGGAAAAGGGGCAAGACAGCACAGTGGCCAGCTTCAGACACTCACATACATAAAGCCAGCAAAGACTGGAGTCAGCAAGACCCAGGTGCACCGCTAAGAGGAACAAACCCAAACACGAAGGTAGCACGTGAAATGTATTTACCTATTTAAACACAGGCAACTGGTTAGGCTAGGATGGGGAAGATAACTGCTAATTCCTTGTACTACAAGGAAGGAATGGAGTAAAAAAAACCCAAGCCCACGGGCAGGTTTTTTGCTTTGTGAACCTCTGTCTCTGTGCTGCTGGTAACAGTGATAAGTATAAAAAAATCAAAGAAAAATAATCTATTTATAGAACAAGTCAGTAGTCTGAGACATTTAGAAAAAAGTAAAAACAAGTCCTTTTTAAAAAATGGGTTTACTAAAACAACTGTCACCCAGGATTACCCCACACCCTCTGTCCTCCGGCAGAGCCGGGGGCAACTTCCAACAGGATCTGCTGCTGATTGTAGGCTGGTATCCAGCAAAGCCAGCAGTGAGGGGATCTGCGCTGCTATCGGTATCTGCAGACTGCTTGCTGGTATCGCTTGAGGCCATGCCTGTAGCCTTGTGATACTGGAAATACTTGTGAGTGGAAGTTTTCACAGAAGCACATGTCAGGGTAACCCAGGAAGTAAGTGGGCTGTCCTTGTTCCTCCCCATCCCTGGGCATAGATCACGTTGCTGTATCTCTCCACCAGCTCCAGCCTGTGTCAGACAACCGTAATATAACAGGAGCACGGAACATTAACCAAGCCTAGAACAGAAGCGGTGACGCCTGTAGTGAAGGAAAGTGCTCTTCGCTTTCCAAAACTCTGACACAGCTAGACATCTTAACTGATGCTTTGTGACCTCCTCAGGACAGGGAGATTGACTTTCCCCGTCACAGAAATATACATGGTGGGGTGGGGCTGGGTGTCTTTTTGGTAAACAGAACCAGTGCTGATTTCTGAGACCTTGAGCTCCTTTGCCTTCTAACTATAAAATAGAAACTAAGAGCCATTCAGCCACCCCCTTCCATCCCCATAGTGTAGTGTGAGCTGCTTGGCCATTGAGGAAGGTCCATTATCCCCATACACTTCCCTGTTGGCTCAGCAGGTATGGAGAGACCACTGGACTGAACTTCCAAATCTCTGAATGGACAATGACTCCCTGGGGCAGCCTGATAAGGCTGAGAGCTGCAGCCAGTGCCCAGCAATTCCAGGCCAACCCAACTTCCCGTTTCACAGCTGCTCTTCTAACACCCCCAAGTGTCTAATCTAACAGCCTCATGTCTGCTCAGTCTCTGAAGGCAACACCCACACTCACAGCTGGAAACACTTTGTTTAAAATATTGGCTGGAACTCCCACAAAGGAGGTGTCTGCATTGATGGGCTGAAACCACTGTGCCTCTGACATCCCCATTGTACAGAGGAAGCCAGCAATAAAGGACCATCTCTGCTGCAGGGCTGTACATCCTTGGAAGTGAGGCTGAGTGGCTACATTAGCTTCAAACACCCTCTTTCAGTAGGGTCTCGGTGGTCCATTTTCCCCAAGTCCCAGAGAGACTGAGTGGCTGCTAACTTGTCTCCTTGAGATCTTCTATCGGTAGCTTGTAGCTCAATAAGAAGGGGGGAGGTGGTGCATGAGCTGGGCTACTTGGGCCCTGCATTGGTTTCTTTGCACAGTTCATACAGATGTAATCCTCATTCTCTGCCATTTCTGGAGAGACGCCAACACAAATTTGATGAAACCACTCGTCACAGCCACCATCACACTGCACCCAGTCCACCTGCAAGAGACAAGATCAACAACACATGAAGAACACTACAAGGGAGAAAGATGATAGATTTAACTTTCCAGACCAGTTGTTAGAAAATAAGCCTGGGACTCTGCTTGGATAAACAGTCAATGGCAACTAAAGTCGTTACAGTTCTTTGCTGGGACCAAAACAAGGAAGATAGTTAGACAAACTTGACATTGCCTTCTACAGCTGAATCACTTCACATTCAATCCGTATTGTCCTAAAGATGCAGAAGATGCATGGTTTTAGTGTGACCTATAGTTGAGGTACGATTTCAGTACACTTGAGTAGTATCAACAGACTCCGATAAAGGACCCCTTCTGTGCTATCACATCTTATAATGTGATGACTCTCTTCACAATCAGATGTGGGGAATTTTATAAGTCCAACTTACCCTCAGGCTATCTGCATCATACCCAGCCTATACATTCAGGAATCTTGCTCCAAGATAATCCCTTGTACTTATGCCAATATCTTCGTAAGTGCCCAAGAAAGCAGAAACACTGACAAGTTTATTCAGTTGCACGAAGGCCTACCCCAGGGCAAACAAAAAGCACTTTTAACACATGCAAAGAGAATGGATTAGTTTTTAGGTTTAGTTTTTATCAACTTTCCCAACATCCTTGTGGATTATCACTGGGACCATGACCTGCTATGAAACTTTACCAGACAAAGCAACTTTTGCTATAAAATCCAACCTTCTAAGGATTTTATGGAATTGAATTCTATTTCTCTTCTTACTTTCTGATACTGTGGAATAAGTCTAGCTTTTGATATCTAGCTGTGCCCAGCCACCTATCAAAATATATTTGTCCTGGGTGAATTGAAGATATAGGTGGGGGAAATGGTTAAAGAGCAGTAGTGTGAAGATAAAACCACTGTATGTATGCATCTCAAGAACATAAAAAAGCCATATTGTGTCAGACGAATGGTCTATCTAGTCCTGTACCGTCTCCACATTGTTCACGATTTTATAGACGTATCATATTCTCCCTTAGTTGTCTCTTTTCTAGGCTGACAAATCCCAGTCTTTTTAATCTCTCCTCCCCTAGAAGCTATTCCACTCCCCTAATCATTTTTATTGCCCTTCTTTGTGCTTTTTACAATGCTAATATTTGTTTTTGAGATGGGGCAACCAGAATAGCACACAGTATTCAAGGTATAGGCATAAAATAGATTTATATATTGGCAATATGATATTTTCTGTCTTATCATCATCAATCCCTAATAGTTCGTAACACTGTTAGCTTTTTTTGACTGACATTGCACATTGAGTGGATGTTTTCAGCAATTTATTCAGGATGACCCCAATATTTCTTTCTTGAGTGGTAACAGCTAAATTAGACACCATCATTTTATATGTATATAGCTGTAGTTATGTTTTCCATTGTTCATTACTTTACATTTATCAACACTGAATTTCATCTGCCATTTTGTTGTTCAGTCACCCAGTTTTGAGAGATAACTTTGTAACTCTTCTCAGTCGGCTTTGGACTTCACTACCTTGAGTAGTTTTGTATTGTCTGCAAACTCTGCCACCTCACTTTTCATCCCTTTTCCTGATCATTTATGAATCTTCTGAACACCACTGGTCCTGGTACAGATCCTTGGAGGACCAGCACTATATCTCTCTCCATTCTGAAAACTAATAATTTATTACTACCCTTTGTTTCCTGGGGTTTTTTTTAAACCAGTTACTGATCCATAAG
Organism: Emydura macquarii macquarii; assembly: GCF_026122565.2. Lineage (NCBI taxonomy): Eukaryota > Metazoa > Chordata > Testudines > Chelidae > Emydura > Emydura macquarii. The sequence continues at coordinate 8,942,873 of NW_027133667.1, forward strand.
AGGATCTCTATTATCTCATGACTGCTTACTTTGCTTAAGAGCCTTTGGTGAGGAGACTCGTCCAAGTCTTTCTGAAAGTCCAAGTACACTATATCCCCGTATCACCCTTGTCCACATGCTTGTTGAGACCCTCAAAGAATTTTAATAGATTGGTGAGGCCTGATTTCCCTTTACAAAAGCTGTGTTTGACTCTTTCCCAACCTATGGTGCTGTAAGTCTGATAATTATGTCCTTTACAACAGTTTCATCCAATTTGTCTGGGACTGAAGTTAGGTTTACCACCTATAATTGTCAGGATCACATCTGGAGCCTTTTTGTCCTCCAGTCATCTGGTACAGAGGGCGATTCAAGTAATGGGTTACATACCACAGTTAGTAGTTCTGCAATTTCATATACGAGTTCCTTCGCAACTCTTGGGTGAATACCATCTGGTCCTGTTGACTTATTACTGTTTAATATATCAATTTGTTCCAGAATCTCCTCTACTGACACCTCAATCTGGGACAATTCCTCAGATTTATCACCTAAAAAGAATGGCTCTGGTGTGGGAATCTCTCACATCGTCTGCAGCGAAGACCATTGCAAAGAATTCATTTAGCTTCTCTGCAATGGCCTTGGTCTTCCTTGACTACTCTTAGCACCCTGAACATTCAGTGACCCCACTGATTGTTTGGCAGGCTTTTCAGCTTCTGAGGTGCTTAATTTTTTTGCTTCTTAACACAAAATTAATTATATGGCAAGTGAACATAAATAGGAAGCACAGAAGAGATGATATAGGTGACTGAGCAGTTCAAACACAGAGCACTATGATGTAAAAGAAAGTTTAATTTGTCTTTATACAGTTCTCTATACAGCAGAGTTACACTGGGCCTGAGATTAATTCAGAACTGCAATTCTGCTTTTCAGAAGACACCATGGACTTCCTAGCTAAGCTCATATCCGCCTACTCTCCCACCTGCTCACTGAACTCTGACCTCTCTCATCTACACGCAACAAGTAGAATTAAGGGGAGATCATTCACTTGTGATACCCTATCTGTCACTCTTCCCTGTCTCGCTTCCTTTTTCTTCAAACTTCATTCCACAGTTAGTCAGTTGCACTCAAATTTTTGATGCAAGTCAACCCTCATTTTCTGCTACATATGCACAAAATCAGCTCTCATCTTTTGTCCCACTGAAGGCATCACTAACCTTGCTCACCCTACTGAACCAGTCCAGGATCCTCTTCCTGTGGACTTTCATTTCAAATAAATAGTTCTCATTTAAAACATACTAATTTACCCCAACTAATGTACCCATTTCTCTACTCTCCCCTTCTTCAATTCCACCAGATCACCTCCATGAATTTCAGTCCAGTTGCCTTCACCTAAAGCGATGGAGAGGGTAGTCCCAACCGGGGCTCCTGAGAGATGCATAAATCATAACTTACTATCTACCAATCCCCTCTCTACTACAAAGAGCCAGTTCCTTTTCCTATCCTAGCTCAAGGTACTCACAGTGCCCATTCCAGACTCCCTACTTCAACTACCCAATCACTTTACACCATGAGGTGTTTGTTTTTTATTTTGAAAAATGGCTATCGCCACTTCTGTCTCCTTTCCTAATTCTTCAATGTAACACCAGTTCAGACCATCAAAGCCACTATATCTCAGCTTTTCTGAACAAAAGCTCCTCCTTGCAGCCTCCTCTTCCAACCTCTATTTCTCACTCTGAAAAACCTTTACCTGATCCTTCCTCACTTGTGACCATGCTCCTTATCCTCAGTAATATTCTGAAATAAGAGGGCTTCACTTTCCACTTTACCTAGACCAGCATCCTTTTGATTTTCAAAAGTACTGAAACTATTCGGTTTGTTTCCTCATATACTGAAGATTTCAGAACCATCTGTATCTTTTCCCCAAGTTTCTTCAATAAGGAGCCAGTGAACTAACACACTTCACTAGGTACAAGAAGAACCTAACTGCTTTGCTTTTGCCTCAACCTTTCGCTAGAGCTCATCTCTAATTATTTCTTTTCTCTCTCCTAGACTCGTCATTGCTGGGTTCAACCATTAATATTTTGATCCAGCTGATCTAGCCACATGTACCATCTACCAGTCATGTTTGACATTAAAGCATAACTCCAAACAATGAAGCCCTTTTCTATGGGAGGGGGGAAGCTTTTGTCCCATGACTGTCTTTTACCATTCCCCCTAACATAGGCCTTACTTTTGCTTCCAGGGCCAGGTCGAACACCCAATCATCTGCAACTTGACCTATGTTTCCTTTGTTCTCACACTGCTCAGGTAGTAAGAGGCAGAGTTGGAATCTGAAGACCCCTGCTAGAATTCATCCCCCGTTCCTTTGACCCTGCCTCAGATGAAATCCTTACTCACTCTCAATTGCAATCTTCTCCTATGATTTTCATAATTTTTTATTCTCTGCTAAGCTAGTCTTGCTCCAGGAAACAGAACAACATTACTCCCATCTTCCTGGTTCCACCAACTTACTCTGCATATCAGGATCCAATTCAAGCTGCTTCACAGTATTCCAAAAGCTTCATGAGTTGGCCTACCTTCGTTGAGCTCAGATCTGTCTACTTGCTCACTCTGGACTTTCTGACTTCCCTCAATTACTCTCCAAAATTAGGGAGCTCATTCACTTGTGCTACTCTATTTAGCTGAAATTCTTTCCTACCTCCCCTTGCTACCAAGTCGCTTCTTCAATTTTGCCTTAAATCCTTCCTTACTCTTTATCTTATGTTCTTCTTCTCCCTACCCCACCCCCGTACATGCAAAAAGCTGCAACAGCACATGAAGGGGGCTGTTAGAAATGGATATATACTTTCACGGCTTCATGGAGTCTTTCAGCACACTGAACCTAAATTCTACAGCAAAGCCCTCAATTTTTGCAGCACACTGAACTTTTTACAGCACCTTCAAATAAATTCCACCTAGACATTTTAATTCAATTAAATATGAAAATGAACAACACAACATTGCAGAGATTTACATTTGGAAGGTTATTTTTGCAACCATAAAGACTAAACCCTTAAATGAAAGTTTAGATTCTGTAGCCAAATTCTGCAGTGTGTGTGTGGATTCCGCGGCTGCAGAACTGCAGAAAACAAGGGAATCTAATTTATTGCATTTTGGCCAAGACAGGGTCACATTACTACCTCCACTAATTTTTGACTACCTAGAAGTCCAAAGCTATTGAGCTGGTAGCTAATGGCTGACTGGGTTACATGAATTATTTACAATACTGATGTTGCAAAACATTCAAGAGAAAAATACTCTAAACTTTTAGATGAACTGGCTGTAGAAAAAAAACCCTAACCAATCTGTTCAAGAGAAACAAAAGTAAGTTAAAAAAAATTTAAAAGCCCAAAGGCACCAGCAAGTCAACAAATTTTCTGAGTAAAAACATACTTTAATTTGAGTGTGATAAGAAGAAACTGGGATTGGAAGATTAAGAAACTGCCATATTAATAAAAACCAACTTACTGGTACATTTATTAAACCCATTAAGTGCTGAACTCTGCACTGTTGGCTTATGAGACCACATGAAACTAAACTCAAGATATACTGAAAAATAACTGAAGTTGTAATATTTCTGAAGCAAAGCAACAATTAAAGATGAAAATCAACTAAAGGTTTTACTTTAGTTTATGAAAATTAAAGCAAACTGTTGCAAAAAAACCCCAAACATCATTCTGAGATGTATTATCAGGAGTGTTGTAAGCAAGACAAGAAATAATTCTTCCGCTCTACTCCATGCTGATTAGGCCTCAACTGGAGTATTGTGTCCAGTTCTGTGCATCACATTTCAGGAAAGATGTGGACAAACTGGAGAAAGGCCAGAGAAGAGCAACTAAAACTATGAAAGGTCTAGAAAACATCACTTATATGGGGAAGATTGAAAAAATTGTTTGTTTGTTTGTTTAGTCTGGAGAAGAGAAGACTGGGGGGAGGGGGAGAGGTGGGACAGACAAGTTAACAGTTTTCAAGTAGATCAAAGGCTGTTACAAGGAGAGAGAAAAATTGTTCTCTTTGACCTCAGGATAGGACAAGAACCAATGGGCTTAAATTGCTGCAAGGGCAGTTTAGGTTGGACATTAGGAAAAACTTCCTTACTGTCCGAATAATCAAGCACTGGAATAAATTGCCTAGGGAGGTTGTGGAATCTCCATCATTGGAGATTTTTAAGTGCAAGTTAGACAAACACCTGTGAGGAATGGTATAGATAATACACTTAGTTCTGCCTTGAGTGCAGGGGACTGGACTAAAAGACCTCTGAAGGTCCCTTCCAGTCCTACGATTCTATAACCAAACTGTATCTTCATGGGTTGAAAAAGGTACCAACAACAAACAATGCCCACAGTTCCAGTAATTATATTCCAGTGTCTGACATCTTCTATTCATAGGGCTAGAGTATTTTTTTTGTACATTTTATTTTGTAAACATACATATACAAAAACAAGTCTACCTATGGAAAACAACAATTCTAAGGAATATTCTGACTAGCTTTAGAACACTACACACAATGCTAAGAATTTACTTGTTAGTATTGCTTATATCAAGTTAATCTATTTAAATGAATATGTACTTTATCAGGATGTAAACTCAGAGGCCTTACTCTTTGATTAAGAGCCTCACTTCCAGCCAAAATTGACTATATTCTGCAATATAATTTATAAGGTAGATGGAAAAGAACAATTAGATCTCATGACTTCAGGATTGTTCTCTACAGTTTATTTTCTAGCATTGTGCTCAGTTTAGTTTTTAAGAATTCCTAGTAATTAGCCTTTTACCATGTCAATCAAGACACTAACTCCACAACCCACTGTCACAAAAATCACAAAAATCTTCCTGATATTCATGCAGTCCTGTACCCCTCACTCCCCAAAATATATACATCACAGTTTAGAATTACACTGCAACAAATTAATGGCTTCTATTAGTGTTTTCCGGTGAAAAAATTCATTTTATCTAAAGAAAAATATTTTGAAGGAAGTTTGATCACCTCCATCAGTTACTCTGAGCTAAAAGCAGCTGCTTAGGAGAGTCAGGACAACAACCTGGAACATCCACAGAAGGCGGATAAGATTTCTTTTACTATAATCCGATTAATTCCCAAACCACTGCAGATTTACCTCCAACAAGAGAAGTGGGGCAGTACAGCCTGTGGTTTCAGTCAACCTGCAGCCTCATGGCTAACAGGCTTTATGTAAAAGCTTATGGAAGCTTAATTTTCATTTATGAGAACGGCATGTCCATTTTAGACTTTTTTCCAGAAACACTCACGGGCCAGGAAACAGTTTAGCTAAAACACAGAATTGACCCCTTGGAGTCAAGTCAGCATGTCTTCCATATTATCAGCAACAAAGGATATAGAAGGCTTGCGGATGCATAACTTTTCCATTCAAATGAAAGAATTGCTTCCAAATTCTACCTCCCCACCCACCCTTCTTTCACAGCTTGAGGCAATAATGGGAACTTGGGGTTTAGTTCACAGTCGCTATGCAGCATACTGATACTAAGAACAGATTGCAGGGCTGTATTCTATGAACTACTTTGGCCTGTCTGCTCAGTATTCTAGAAGCCACACCTGCCTACCATCCTTCATACACTAGCATATTAACCACATCCATCACTGCTGCTCAAAGTTTGTTAACCTTAAATAACTCTTAAAGGGATTTTCATTACCTCCCTCTATTGCTTATGACAGAACTGAGCGAGGACTCACCTTATCCTTGCAGGGCCTTTGGCAGTTCTGTGCAGCACACACTGCATTTTCGTCATCAGACTCCTCAGCTCCTGACCAATCATACTTAGATGGTATATCCAGCACCTTCTTTTCTCTCTTTTTCTCTGTGCTCTCCTTTGCCAGCTCCACTTTTGCTGCAGCTGCCTTCTCTCGTTTTTTCTTCCGCTCCTCCTCTTTGGCCAGCTTCTTGGCCAACTTATTCAACTCCTTTGTCTTGTCCATGGTGAGTTTCAGCTTTTTCTTTTTGGGTTTCTCGAGTTTCTTCAGCTCTTTAGACTTCTGCTTGACTTCTCCAAATAACTGCTCTACCCTCTCCAGCTTCCGCTTCCGTTTCCGCTCAGAAGAGTCTCTGCCTCTCATTTTCAATGGTTTCTCATCCAGGCTGTCATCCTTCATAAAAAGGAGGAGAGATTTTAAAATTGAGAGAATTCCACATGCTACATTTCCATAGTCTATTGGAGACATCCTCCCATCTCCACCTCCCATTCCCCAGGTTTTGGGTGCAGAAAGCTCTGCTTGACTACCATGTGGGAAGGAGGAGTCTAAACAAAGGGGACTCCTTCCTAGCTTTCAGCTTGCCAGAGTGAAGTGATGAATGAAATCAGATTCAACCGTGTAAGAAGAGAATGGCTTAAAAGTCAATGACAGCCTATGGAAAAGCAAAACACTAAGAGAAAGGATTCTGGATAAGCAGTTGCTATACTACTTCGTTGACTAACGTAAAAGACATTTCTAGGAAGACGAATCATTTGTTCCTTAAACATTGGTCTATTCTTGCTTATTCCCCGTCCTGGGGAAATCTTGCTGCTTATAATTGTTTTCACAGTAACCACTTGTTACTTTGGGTGGGAAATACAACATAGCAAGTGGCGAACTCTAAAAACATGTCTATTTTTCAAGAAGATGCCTTGGTACTCAAAGTGGGGGAGACAGAATCACAGGGTGCATAAACAGAACTGATTCTAAATTGAAAACCATTCTAAATGCCACAAGTGGCACCACTGCAGGCTCTTTAAAATAATGTAAACTCTGATCTGAATCAGACCTTAAGGGGAAAAAAACAGGCAACTGTTGCCACTACATTCTTCTTTAGCACCAAGCCCTATTTACATCCAAAGGATTCACAAAGTAAACCACCTCCTTTGCATGAATACAGGAGCCTTGCATCCACTGTCAAACCATGCACTAAAGCCCCAGTTACATTGATAGAGACTAAGCACATGCCTCAAATCATTTGTCAAGCAAGACTCCTTTTATTTATTATCAAACATCCAATGCAGTTATTCAGCCTAAAACAAATCCACTACAAGTTTCCACTTTAAAAAAGCCAGTTAGGACATAGTTAAATGCAAACTAAATGAGTATATAAAGATTTTCCATTTAAAATTAGTAGTTTTGGCCAAAAAAAGCTTTACCAAAAGATTAATCTAAAACTCATCTGCTGCACAGACAGCTGTAGTCTACATCTACAAAACAAACTGTTTTGCTTGGAGGTACTCTGACAGCCAGCACTCAGGCTACTTTTTCAAAATAAGTGCACACTAGAACAATATTAAAGGAATATTAAGGTTACAGAGCAAAGCACTCAAGTCAGAAAATGATGAAGGAAGCTCTTTGGGACACAGACTATCCTTTTGTTCTGTGTTTGCACAGTGCCTAGCTAAACAGGGACCTCCTCCATGACTGAGACTTCTGGGTACTACAACAATTTACAGCTGCACACAAAACCTTGACTTTTTGTATGCAGGCATTACGCTACAGTCTTATTAGATAACATACTAAGTTTTCCTGCAAGAACCATACCTTATTCAGTGTACAAGACAGATAGGGCTCAGTGAATGAGGCAATTATTCAATATTTCTTTCTATCCTCATTGTTCAGTGTGTAACCCCATTCCTCATTTCCTGTATACCATCCATAACTTGAAATGAATAAGGAATTCTCTATTCTATAAACTTGTCTGTGGAGTTCATCAATGTATTATCCCAATTGCCTCAAATAAGTTTATCCTCCACACTTATGTGAAGTCACAAATCATCATTATCCCCATTTTTACAGATGCAGAAAAGAGGCAGAAAGATTAAGTGACCTGCCTGAGGTGCCTTAGAAAGCCTATGGGTATCCTGAGTTCCAATTCAGTTTAACCACAAGTGCTTGCTTCCTCTCCCAGAAGTTGAATGACTTATTCATGTACACTATGCAACTTCTGGAGTGAATGAGGTAAGGGTTCTTTGGAATGGACCTCAGACCAATTCACACAACCCTGATTCATTCTCCATCCAATGTGTGAAATGAATGAGGCAGGTGTTGTGAGAGAAAAACCAGTGTGTGATCATATAGTAAGAGTTCTGCAATACACATGCGAAAGGGAGCAGGAGTTCAAGGTGCATAGGCAACCCTCACTGGGTTTTTTTCTGGTTTTCTCCAAAATCTTTTATTAAAATACAGACAAGAACATAGTTTCCTTCCTTTCCATAATTTCCTATACATAATTTCCTTCTCCACCAATAATATATTGTACACCTGGTAACAACAAATGGATACAAAGCTAGACAGTAGGGTAAGTCTTCGTCACTTATTTGAAATAATTGTCTTCCCATTCTCTTTTCAAAATGGCTTATGTTCTGAACCACTCATTCATTACTTCTGAATGCTTTGCTTTGCAATCTTAACTTTTTTTAAAATGATGGTTCTCTGTATGGAATTCTCATTTTTTGGGCAGGTTTAATAAAAGCAAGATGATGATTAGGTGTCTGTGAAAGACCTGCTGTCAGGTGCCCACCTCAAAAGGAATGCTGAGCTGAAAAGAATGATGGAACAACTTACAAGAGGTAAGTATGTATTTAGAGCAAGTTAAACAGAGTGGTGAGTGAGGTCAGAGTTCTTTTGGATCTGAGACTAGTTTCTTTTTAAAAAAAGAGGCAAGATGCCAAAGGAAAAATCCACTGAAAAATCATCTGAAATTATATTTAAAAAAAAAAAAAATTCAAATAATGTTCACCCAATGTTGTTCTATGCTAGTTTTCCTCCACATCCATACCTCCATGATGTGAAGAAATCTGTCTTCATAGGGTGGATGTGTGGCCTGTAAAATCCGCCAGATATGCTGCGTCTCATCCAGGGATACCTCCAGTAGATCTCCTATCATCATTAGATCTTCAAGTTGAGATTTGGCACCGGGCGACAGCTCTAGCACAGGGGGTTCCAAACTGCGAGGCACCAGAGGGCTCTTCCGGGGCTGCTTTCTTGGAGTGCCAGAACCTTTCAAACAGAAAACGAATCAGAAAGGTCAGACAGGAAGGGGGTCAGAAACAAGACAATGGTGTGTTATTTTTCAATAACAGTCTGAGGGTGGAGAAGGCTCAAACAGAAATAATGGACACTGGCATAGCCACTGAGCACAAGCAAATAAGGATTTTGGTATATTTCTACTGTACATTCCCTGATATGCTGAACACTAGCTGCCTTTCCCCACTTGTAGTCATGATACCCTCTGAGCTTACCTTCACTGGCTGGGGTTCCCAACCACCGGCTCAGATCCTCCCCAACGACTAATGCATAGAAAAGGCAATACCTTGAGGGCAGCTTTTGGAAGCAGATGAATATGCATGTTCAGCACAGAATGAGGGAGCTGTCCACATGTGTGTCACCACTTCCTCTGATTTGATGGGGATCTCCTCATCACAGAATAGATTGGGTTCCAGGCTGCTTGAAGATTTCACACTGGCATTATCCTGAAAAAGCCACAAAGTGAGAAAAATACACATAGGCTGTTACAGCTGGAATTTATCTACTACAGAGCAGATCCTAAGAGAATCCTTAAAAGCCCACTGGTTCCAGAACCTGCTCAGAATCACCTTGCTACAGAAATTGACTGTATCAGCATATGGTGCAATTAATGTATCTATTTAAGTAATGAGATGATGGCAGCAGCTCTAGAGAGAAGTCAATGTGTTCCATACACACAGGTTGAGTGCAGTGGGAAAAATGAGCGATTTCATAGCTTTCGCCACAGATTAGTCCCCAGGTGTGAACTCCATTGTCAACAGAATGATACACCATAGAGGCCCCTGCTCTTGAGGCCCAACAACAAGGGGTTTATAGGCAAATGTACACTTTGCACTTCTGGAAGAATTTCAGGTCAGGATGTGCGCTGGCAAGGGATGTTAAATTTGGCATCTGTCTATGGATAGAAAAACATCGTTAGAGAATGGGATCCTAAAGCAATTTTTAAACCTGAAATGCCATGAATTTCTTGTCAAGAGGCCCAGAATTTTGAAAAACATGTAGTGGCTAAATAGGGCCATTATAGCTATTAGTGTGGAACCAAGGACTTCTATTTGCAGTTGACATCTGCTGTACAAAGTTAGACTCCAGATTAAATTACAAATTACTGGACTGTTTTGTCACACTTAATTGGGGATTATCAGGCATTCATGAACTCCATGTAATGTGTGAAGAAACCAACATCAAAAACTGTTAACTTAGAGAATCAACTACTGTCTGCCTACTTAGACACTTTGATAGACTGAAGAATTGGGCTGGTTAAAGTTTCCTTTCCCTGATTTTAATCTAATACTACAATTAATTTTTATTTATTTATTTATTTTTGTATTGCAGTGGCACCTAGAGGCTCCAGTCAGGGCTTCGGTGTACTAGGCACTATATACAAACAAACAAAAAAAATCGATGGTCCCAGCCCCCAAATGCTTACAATTTAAGAACAAGATGATAAACAACAAATGGATACAAAGAGATGTGGGCAGCGCAAGCTAACTATGAGACAATTATGATCTGTGTAATAAGCAGGGGGTCACAAAACCTCAGTTGCCCGGCTAATAGCAAGCATTTTATTAGAATCATGGCATAAGTGATTTTTAAGGAGATATTTGGTGAATAATGTAGTGACCGCAGATTTTTAACAGGGAGCAAATCCCATGCATAAAGAATGGCATGGGAGAAAACAAAAGAGATGCTTGTGGGAAAATCTGACTAGTGAACATCAGCTAGCATCTTTGGCAGAGCAGAGGTGTACAGCTCTATCTGAGAGTAGGGATAAAGGTATTGCACAGAGAAACTATGAAAAGCAAAGAAAAAAGTTTGTGCTTGCTGCTGTGAAAAAGGGGAAGTCTTGGAAGGAGGATTAAATAGAAAGGGGAGACAGTCTAAGCAATAATTTCATATGATATTTACAGTAGCTTTTTTAACAGATTTTAAGGTGGCAGGATGGCACTTATTAAAACCAAAAAGGAGAAGGCTGCATACATGATACATTGAGATATACTGAGGGCCTGAGCTAGAGGGTTAGCAGCATGGACACAGGAAAGGCCAGATCTTAGAGAGATGTCATGCAGAAGTAAGTGGCAAGATTCAGATACGGATTGATTGTGGGGTCGAGAAAGGGCAGAATCAAAGAGGACACAGATTATAGGGCTGAGTGACAAAGAACTGTGCTGTTGCCCAAAATGATCTTCAGCTTGGGGAAAAAACGTTAGCACACTTGGATAAAAACTTTGAAACATTCAATGGTAGGGAGAAAAACTGGAAAACTAATACTGAAAGAGGTGATGGAGATTAAATCAAATATGAATTTGCACTGCAGGATTAACAAGTCAAAGCAATTTCAGACTCATCAAAACTGAAGGCAAGAGTTCTCCTGCATCTACAAATCTGGTGAAACTGCATCAGGAATACTTTGTCCTGACCTGAACACCATATTAACAAGATTGCAGGGAGCTCAGAAAAGAATAATTAAGGGCAGTTTATGATAACTCCATAAATATTTGATGGATGTAAACAACCAAAAATGCAGGGGGAAGGTGTGAAACTAGGTGTAATAGGAGGAAGCACAATTGGCTGTAAGACTAATCAAAGAGTAGTTATCAATTTTTTTTCTGTCAAACTTGGAGGAAGTATCTGGAGGTGTGTTGCAAGGGTCTGTGCAGAGTCCAGTACTATTCAACATTTCACTAATGACTGGGAAAAATGGATTGGAGCATATGCTTATAAAATTGCAGATGACACCAAGCTGGAAAGGGTTGCAAGCACTTTGGGAAACAGTATTAAAATTCAAAATGACCTTAATAAATTGAAGAATTCAAGAGAGACAAATGCAAAGCACTATACCTGGGAAGAAAATATCAAATGTACAAATACAAAATATGGAACAACTAGCTAAGCAACAGCACTGCAGAAAAGGACCTGGGGATTATAGTGGATCAGAAAGTGAATAAAAATCAACAATGTGATGCATCTGCAAAAAAGGCTAATATTATGGGGTGCTTTAACAGGAGTATCATATATAAGACAAAGGAGGTAACTGTCCCACTCTCCTCAGAACTGGTGTGGACTTGGCTGCAGTACTGTGTCCAGTTCGGGGCACCACAACTTTCTAACTATACAGATAGTTAAGCACTGGAATAGGTTTCCCAGGGAGATTGGATTCCACAATCACTGCTGGTTTTTAAGAACAGGTAAATATCTATCAGGGATGGTACAGGTTTACCTGGTCCTAACTCACAGCAGGAGTTTGCACTAAATGACCTCAAGGCCTGTTCCAACTCTACTTTTCTATGATTCTATGAAATTAAGGAGATTTACAGCTGAAAACTCAGGCAATAATTTCACTGTCGAAAAGTTTACCTAGCTGTGAAATAGTCTCAGTCCCACTGCCTGGGACATGTAGAACAAGACTGTACAAGTTAAGCATTTTGTAGGCAATAATGCTGCATTAACAAGGTAATGTACCAGGTTATCCAATAGGCCTTTCCATGTCTAATTTTATGATTCTACAAAGATTTCAGAATTCTAGGATTAAACAGATTTTGAAATCCCATAACTGTAGAATGCATTCTCTAAAATCTACACAGCAGTGCTATTAAGCTCTCAAACCTTCACAAGCATTTCCATCTTTCCCAGCATGTCATGTCTTATCACAGCCCAGTGAACCGCCACATCTTTCAGAAACTCCTCAACCGTGTGCCCAAGGGAAAATTTGGAATTTTTATTTTAAATGATTGTTTAATCAAATGCCAAACTAACTGCAAACCTTAATTTCTAAAGTTCCCTCATAACATCTCTCATGGGATTACAGAATAATTATGTTGCCCATTTTCTTACCTACTACAGGCTGTTACATAGAGAAAATTGCTAAAAAAAGCTGGAGTGTCTGAAAAGTGCTAAAAGTAATAACTAAAAAGAGTGAGACAGATAAGGACTGAAGAAACTTAGCTCCCTTTAGAAACTATAGAATTTACCTTAAAAAAACTCCTTAAAATTAGATGTTTCGTTGTCTTTTAAGATAATCTCTACAGTATCTAATGGGTCCTCAAGTTTTTCAACCTTAACATGCCTCATGAAGGAAATACAATGCTGCATTGCTAAGGCGACAACTTGAACTAAGGCCTTTTCTACACTAAAGAGTGGTATCAAAATAAGTTACAGTGATGATCAAAAAGTGCTATAATTACAATGTTTGCACCTGTTCACACAGCATTTGTGTTGCCGAAGCGCATGCACAGTTGGCACTCTAGCATCGACAGTGAGAGCAGCTACCCCACTGCACAACTCACCACCTTATGCCACCAGGAGTTGTGGGAAGGCAGAGAGGATCACAGTACATCATGGGTGCAGGCTCAACGTCTCATGATGCAGTGATTTCCAGCCTGTCATTCCATGGTTTCCGACTATGTTTTGCAGCATTTTTCAACGGCTCCAGTTTCCTGTGTGTCCACCATCTCTATCTGAAAGGATGGATCCTGCACTGCTCCCCACTGTCATTGTCAGGTGTTCTTCACGGGTTCTCTTGCAGTATATCATGAGCCCCCAATCAGAACAGGAATCCGAGGTGCCTGACCTGCGATGTGCCATGCAAACAAGCAACACTGGATTACGGTTTGCATTCGTGGAGCATCTGCACACAGTGCACTGCCACTTTTGGGTGCATGAACCAAGCACCGAGTGATGGTATCGCATTGTTATGTAGGTCTGGGATGATGAACAGTGGCTGCACAACTTTTGAATGTGCAAAGCCATCTTCATGGAACTCTGTGCAGAATTCGCCCCTGTCCTGAAGCGCAAGAATATCGGAATGAAAGCTGCCCTCTCAGTGGAGAGGCGTGTGCCGATTGCGTGTGGAAGCTGGCAACTCCAGAGTACTACCAGTCAATTGTGAATATGTTTGAGTCGGGAAGTCCACCGTTGGCACTGTGTTAATGTAAGTGTGCAGAGTCATTAATCACATTCTGCTATGAAGGACCAAGTGTCTTGGAAATGTGCATGAAATAGTGGATGGGTTCGCAGCGATGGGATTCCCTCACTGTGGCGGGGCAATAGATGCACACATATCCCAATTTTGGCCCCAGACCATCTTGCAACAGAGTACATCAACAGAAAGCGGTACTTCTCTAAGGTACTGCAGGCGCTTGCGGATCACCATTGGCATTTCACTGACATCAAGGCGGGTTGGTCAAGGAAGCTGTATGACACGTGTATCATCAGGAACACTGGCCTGTACAGAAAGCTGCAAGCAGGGACTTTCTTTCCAGACCAAAAGATTCCAATGTGGGATGTTGAGATGCCCATAATGATCATGGGAGATCCAGCCTACCCCTTACTGCCAGGGCTCATGAAGCTTTATATAGGCAACCTGTAAAGCAGCAAGGAGCGCTTTAACAACAGGCTGAGCAGATGCCAAATGACTGTTGAATGTGTGTTTGGCAGATTAAAGCCTTGCTGGCGATGCCTCTAAATGAGGAAAATATTCCCATGGTTATAGCCGCCTGCTGCATGCTCCATACTATTTGTGAAGGGTGAAAAATTCAACTAGGTGGAGCACAGAGGCAGATCATCTACAGAGGCAGATCATCTACAGAGGCACAACAAACAATGAACAAAAGCATGATTGTGAGTGCAACAACAGCATTGATGCATTACTGTAAAATACACCTTTCTTGCTGTCCCCTGGCAAGCATACAACTCAACGATTGCCCAGGGCATGGTGAGTTGTGCCCAGGGTAGAGGGGGCACTCAAGCCAGGGAAAAGGTTCCGGATGGTTGTTTGGAGTATTAATGCATGTAGATAGGGACAAAATTTCAAATTGTACCACCATCTTCCACAGGCAGAGGCCATAGAAGCAGATATCTCACTGCTGAGAGTAAACAGGGATGCTAGGATGCATCTCCTTCATGCAAACAACTTCAAACCAGGTTCCTATGCTGCTCGCCAGTGTGCCACTGTGGTCCCTACACAAGTGATGAGAGTTTCCTTCAACAAGGGTAGACACAAAGCAGCTCTGCCAAGGAATCTCTGGGCAGAAGATTAGTGAGAACCTCCAAGAAAGTTTCCTAGAGATCTCTCTGGAGGATCCCCATGAAATCTCAGTGTGCAGTAAGACACTTTTCCACCGCACTTCCTAGCTGCACAGGGAAATGGGAGGCACATGCAAACAAACACAGATACTCTTGTGCATTTCTCTCTCTTCAACCAGTTATATAATGCAACAAAGCAAAAAAGACAGCTGTGTCTTATGTAACCAAGCAGCATCAGCTCAAAAAACCAATCATTTACCAAAGCTCCCTTGTCTTGAATACTGCACGCCAAAGCTGGAGGGCTGGGACTGGTTCAAACCCTCTGAAGTCGAGAAGAGGTCTCAATACCCCATGTCACCAAATGACCCAGTTTCTTGCTCTGCATCGTTGTCCAGCCTGACCTCCTCATCCACAAATTCATCGGAGTTGACGCCGGTGTCCCATCTCTGGGCCCACAGAGTATCCAAGGGTCTCTTGGCATTAGATATGGGGTCACCGCCAAAGATGGCTTGCAGATCCTCATAGAAGTAGCAGATCTTTAGCTCTGCACCAGAGCAACGGTTTGACTCTCTAACCTTTTGGTAACCCCTGCTACATCTCCTTCATTTTCACACAGCTCTGCAGCGTGTCCTGTTCATAGCCCTTCTCTGCCATGGCACAAGAAATCTGATAGTAGGTATCATAGCTCCTTCCCCTGGAACGTAGCTGGGACTGCACATCCTCCTCTCCCCAAATGCTGATCAGATCCAGGAGCTCTGATGTGCTCCAAGTGGGAGTGTTTAGTGCATCAGATGGGAAAATGCTATGTGAGCTCTCCACACCAACCAAGCAGGAAGTGGAATTTCAAAAATTCCTGGGATTTTAAAGGGGGAGGAGCAAATAGCTGCAGGTCAGCAGAGTTCAAACAGCTGACCAGAGCAGTCAGGATGGGCATTCTGGGACACCTCCTGGCAGCCATTTACCGTGACATAACCAAGTGCGGTGTGTACACTGATGCTTTGTCACTAAAAGTTTGATGCAAAAAGCCCCATGCCTCTCGTTGAGGTGGTTTTATTTTGTCACAAAATCAGGGGAGTTGGGTCGGCATGGGGAGAGGGTATTGTAGTGCGTACAGCACCACTGCTTTGGCGCAAAAAGATGACTTGGTCAAAAAAAAATCTGTAGTGTAGACGAGCCTTAAGAGAACACTATCTCACATTTTTCACTGAAAACAGTGAGCAGCATCTCAGAGAACAATTTTGTATTTTATTTTAATATAGTCTTACCGAAAACATATTTAGCTACATAAGGTGATTTTTACTAATCTCTTCAGTTTTCTCATGAAAATTCTTCTGAAGCAAAAACATTTATTGAGCCTATTGATAAGAATAGTTTTAATTTCTGAAGCAGTTCCAGGAGCTTAGTTTATGTTTAGAGCCAGAGATGTGCTCCTGACTTCCTCCACATGGTGGGAGTGAACAACTCCATCTCCTCCACATACACAAGTGGAGCAGAGAGCAGACGGATAGAGAAATGCAAAAGGAGACTGAGTACCAGGAACTTCTTACAGAATTTTCAAATCCCACTTTCTGCTACACTGTAACTTGGTGAAGAGCTCCTGTTTTGGGCACTAATTTAATTTGTGACAAGTACATAATGTCTCTGAAAAGGTACAAAATCAGAACATGGTCCCATCCTGATCTGTATAGTATAAAATACAATTCCTCCAGTCTCCTTGTGTCCCTAAATCCCTGAGAAGTGCAAGTATCTAGAATTTTCTAGTATTTAGTAACTAGAAAAGTGTTTTAAATCTAGTCATATGACAGACGCACTGAATTTTGAGTAAGAATGTTATAAACAAAAATGTTCAGCACTCCAAATCCATGATATACAGATGAAACACATCATCAAAAACCTGTTTTGTGAAAGACACAAGGCCACACTACATATCTTATGTCTTGTCTACAAATGGGAATTAATCTGAAATAAGGTAGTGTGTGAATTTAAAATGAAACAACTGCTCTTGAATAACTCCATGTCTGAACACTTGTTCTGGACTAAAACTGCCTTTTCCTGGTTTAGCTGAATCCCCTTCCAAAATGAATTAAACTAATTTGGAAAAGACTCTTATTCCAGAAGGGCGATGTTCACACATGGAGTTATTTCAGAATAACTCCACATACAGACAAGACCCTAGTACCAATGCTAAGTGATTTACCTTTATGTCATATCCATATGTCTCCCTGATGTCTTCATCAGAATCTGTTTCTTCATCATCATAGTCCAGGGTTTGTCGTGGGGATGACGAGACACTCCCTATCGTCCGGTTAAAAGCGGATTGCTGGAAACTAGTCAGATGGCCCTAAGTGACAAAAGGAAAATAAGAATGAAGCAGCAAACAAATGTACACAGTAAGGAGCTGCAGCAAGAATCATTGCTGGAGAAAATAAATTATACAAAGGCTAGTTGCTCTCCTTGGGTTTCAGGAATACTATCTGTACATGCAGAGCAAAGCCCTGGCAAAACTATCACCATCTTAAGGTCTGGGCAGAAAACCTGGGATGTTGTCCAAGAATAAGCCACATGGGTTTGATTTTATTTATTTTTTCATTCATTTTATCTCCAGTCCTTTTGAGAAATGCTGACACACTCCTACGGACTCCTCATTTTAGCTAGAACTGTCAGTGCACAGTCAGTGGTAGCACAAGCATACTCCTCACAACGACATCATCTCAATAAGCCTCAATCTTGATGTGGAGGAAACATCTTTAGCAGCTGTAGTAGACCACTTGCAGTCCTCCCTGAAACAGCTGAAAAGGCATCAACTGCTTTAAGGACAACTATCTACTAGAAACAGTTCTGAGGCCTAACAACATTCCATACAGGCCACTCAACTTGCAGGATGGTAGTGGTATTTAGATGCCTCAGGAACAGGTGTCTAATAAATACCTAAATCTACTAACGACCTCTTGTCATTACCTGGGGGCTGCCTTCAAACCAATGACCTAGATGACTAACGCGTCTAATGCTCAGCACATAACTTCTTCTTTCCCATACAAAGAGTCAGAAAAAGTCAAGGCATTTCACATTCTGAGGAAAGACTGACAAATCATAGTGAAGAGGTAAAGAACAAGATACCCCCAGGCACATCCCACCTGTAGGTCAGGATTAGCTGCTGCTTTCTGTAGCTCTGCACTGATTATCTTCTCTGTCTTCTCCCTGGCTGCCTGCTCCACCATGCGCTGGCTGAGAACAGAAAGCTTGGCCAAAGCAGAGGATAGTTCATCAGTGGCCAGCGCCTGCCGTGCTCGATCCTGCCAGCTCATGGCGCGTTCTGTCAGGCACTGAAGCGCCTCGCCCTCAGGCAGCCGTACAGGTAGCTTCTGCAGGGATACCAGCAGAGACAAGATGGTTTCAAGCCGGGGCCTTCGAGAACGCATGCAGAGTGGGCACAGGAACTTGACTTCTTTGGCCTGCCAGCTGGAGCCCTTTTTTTGAGAGCTGGTTTTGGGGAGGGGCACACAGTTGCTATGAAACCAGTCCTTGCAGAGCTCACACTGTAGCATGAACCCACTAGCTGTTTTGCGACAGATGCAGAACTTGACTTCCTCTATATGGTCCACCATGGTCATCTTAGCCAGGTTAGCTGCCCTGAGGGCGTGCATGGCTTCAATCTCCTTCTGCTCCCGGTCCTTGAATACAGCCACCTGCACAGCACAGAGAGTGATAGCTGATAACCCTTCAGAACAAATGGACACAAAGTTTTACTACCAGAGTAGATAATGCTGAAATGCAAGGACATATCAAGAATCTCCTGAGCAGTGACTCAAAAGCCAGAAGAAAAATGCAATTCTAGTTGCAACTTTCTCGTCAGAATCCTGCTATTCCCTGACTCTGACATAGGATCACCACCTAACATTTACACAGTACCTGTCTTCCCAAAAGCTTCCAAAGCACTCTGCAGACGTAAACAGAGACCCCAGCTGTACCAGGGAACACTTTTGCCTCCACTGAAATGCAGTGACCTCTCAAGTGAAGCATTGGCCTAAGAATTACTGAAATGCCTTTTTCCAAATTAAATTGCAGGGGAAAATTAGAGGGGAAATGTACTTACTCAAATTGGAATTTGGCTCAGAAACCCATACTAATGCCACCTATTCCCAAGTAAAAGGCAACAGCCTCTTAATGACCACAGTGGGACAGGGGTTTGGATCCAAGACAAACCTCCAACAGCACAGTGCCCCATCTCACACTCCCTACACAACAGGGCATAGGATTAAGACCGATTGAGAGAGATGAGTATCACTTACTGAATCAACACCCTTCCCTGTAGCACATAGGTTATCCTTAGTGTTTCCCATCCAAGTAAAGACAGTCTAACTATGTTGAACTTGAGATTTGATGGATGATCTCCAGGCTCTCAGCCTGTGCCACTTTTCCTCACTCCTGTAGAAAGGAAATCTAAATGATGACTATCGGGCCCTTATTTTACTTTCTGGTATCATCCACTCACTATGGAGAAGTCTTATGTAATATTTTTCTCAATTCCCCAAAAAGGCCTTCCCCCCTCCCCCGACAAGATTAGAACCAGGCAACAAGTGATTCAAGACTTTTTTTTTTTTTGGGGGGGGGGGGAGGGAGGGAGAGAGGAGGGCCACAGTTTTTGTGTGGGTGGGATGAAATAGCTTCACATATATGTAAGAAGGTTTTACGCTGCAGTGCCAGCTTTACCTGAGGTCAGGGAGTTTAGAACACACTGACTGCAGTCTGCACTAAAGATCATGGAGAAACCATAACTGTCTTGTTATCAATAATGTGATGACCACATCTACTGGTAAGTGGTCACGCAGCCCTTAATGGGGAAAATTTTGCACACTTCTACCAAAAGGGGAAAAAACTTCTCAAAAACTTCATCTTCTTGCACCAAGATTTTGCTTTAAACAGGTCTGCTTCTTTAACTGTAGTTTCCGAAAGCTATGTTGTTTGGGTTGAACTTAGTTCAGTCTGATGCACAGCAGAGTCTAACCAAAGCATGTCTGGTTTTTTCACATTGCTTTATGTGGGGTAGTAGCAGCTCTTTCCTTTCAGGTATTTTGAAAGGTTTTAGTTTATGTTCATAAATGGTGAATGGAAGAGTGCACATTTATTAACCCTTGTTCCATTAAAGCTACACTTCGCAAATCCCCATTCCACCCCAATGTATTTTCTTTCTGAATTGTACTTCCCTCTCCTCCCACTGTCCATCCATATGTGTTTAAAATAGCTGAACTGTATGCTTTTATCAGGCTTGTTGCTGAGGTATTCATTTCATGGTCCTCAAGATTTCCACAAGGACAAAAACAGTTAGCAGGCTAGACTTAACTTCTACTAACTCATTTGCATTTAAACACAAACAGACTCCATCAAAAGCTCACAAGCCCCAGAAGACACCAGCCTTACTGCACAGCAACTCACCACAGATGCAGTGTCCCTGGTCTCCTCCAGCCCATCCTCCAGTTCACTCAGGGATTCCAGATCAAGATCTTTCTCCTTCTCCATTAACTCCTTCACCCTCTTCCGTCTATTCTTACTGCTTCCATAAACTCCAATATCACTCCGGGGGCTCAGAACCTGTAAACACAAAGGCAAGCATGTAAGTCCCAAGGACACCAATCAGATGAAGCCACATAAGGCGTTCCAACCATAATACTATGCTCTCTGGGCACAGATGAGAACAACATACTATGGAATGATTACAAATCATAGTAGACACTTTACTTCTTAGCAGTAAAGCAGAAACCTTCAGTACACCAAGGCAGACTCACCAAAAGGAGACTAGGTGCCTGACCATGTCCCACCTTCATGTGGGACTGAAATTTATGTTCTACCCTATCATCTTAAGGAGGGGTAACCTATAACTCATATGTCCCCTTCCCAGGTTGCAGAGGGACATCAAGACAATTCTCTGGCTCTAATACATAACTGTCTGCTGCTCACCTGTAACAGGGTGTAGCTTGAGTTCTTCTTTAGGAAAGTCCTTGCTGTGCGCTCCCTCCAGGCACGAGCTGCTGCTACCTGTGACTCCACCTGTGGCAGGGCATCAAGACGCACTGGTATTGGACGGCCTTTCGCAGACAAGCTCTCCAGCTGCTCCAGATAGGCGTAGTTGCTACCGTTCTGGGGTAGAACACAATACTCTGAGCCACAGATCGCCAGCACTGAACTTAGACATCAACCAAGCTTTGCCATGAATTTCCCCTATCCGGTCTGACTGATATTTTGATAGCTATTCCTGCACAATATAAACTTATCCCACTTATTCCCACAATCTCTAACGGGACTGGCTGGCTCAGGGAACTAGTAATCAGATAGCATTTCACCTCTAGATTGCTGGTTCAAATCCAACCAGGTTAACAGTGATCCAAAGTTACTAGCTGTTGGTTGCTCAGAAGCCCATGTGAAATATGGAGTTGGTAGTTCTCAGTCTAGCTCCCAGTAAACATGTGACTACATCAAAGACACACCACCACCACCAATGGCAGTCTCAGCCCAGAGGTCAAGAACTACACGGACCATGGAGACAACTCCCCTCTCTTCCCTAGAGATGACCCCTCTGAGCCCGGGCTGAGGCACATCAGTAATACAGTGCAAAGGGGACACATGCACTACTGTTGCTCATGTTGTACCTATTCTGTAGAGAGAAGATTTCAGTCTCCAGGGCTGTCTAATCTGGCACCTCATGAAAGCTCTAAACACACATGGAATAGTCAAAATAAAACAAATCCTTTCTATAGTCAGCTCAATGACTTGGAGACCTGGATGTACCAAGTCTTGCAACACAGATACGCATCTCCGTGGCAGTTTGTAGACCAAACAGCTCCAAGACCAAATATGGGCCTTTACAGAGCTGCATTTGAGGTAATGGAGAAAACTGATGGCCTTTGTGGTTCACAGTGGGATGCCCAAAGGAAAGG
The DNA here is from genome assembly GCF_026122565.2 of Emydura macquarii macquarii. Classification (NCBI taxonomy): domain Eukaryota; kingdom Metazoa; phylum Chordata; order Testudines; family Chelidae; genus Emydura; species Emydura macquarii. Next base: position 8,964,860 of record NW_027133667.1, read on the forward strand.
GAAAATGAAAGGAACAGGTTTTCAGTGGTGGAACAGATGGCAGCCCAGAATGAAGAATTCAAAACATGAAAAGAACAGGATAAGCAATGAAAAGTTCAAACAAGCTTCCCTTCCCCTCTGGCCTTCTTTCGGAACAGAGATGTTAGAAAGAGAAAAAAGATTTCACTGCCTGCTGTTACCCTTACCTGAATGGCCTCCACTTTGGCTGTCCAGTCCCTAGCTCGCTGCAGGGCTTCTCTCAGTGCCAGTACATTGGGCAGGTAAGCTGGGATATTCTTTGCTTCATGCACGATGTTTTCCAGGGCCATCATACTTTGTCGTGGTCTAGCGTGAGAAAAACCAGATTCCAGCCTTATCTCAAGAAAGGGTCAGTCAAGTGAAGTCATGATTAAGGCTGGTGGCAGGGCAGCTTTATCACTACACTGCAACGCAGGACACCACAGTCTTGGAGGGGGCTGTTCACTAATAAACACCAGCAGAGATGGCCTATTCAGCACCAAGGTCAGAGGACACTGCCTCAGCAACAGACCTCAGATTCGATCTTATGACCTTGACAGGAAGCTGGTGGTGGTGACAATCTCATGAGAATAAAAAACGACAGCAAAGTCATTGTGAGAATGCTTAGATCTCCGCCCTGGGACACTGACTAACCAACAGGGCATCATCTCTACTACAACTGTTCAATACCCTCAGTTTAAACTAAGTGAATCAGACAGCATCAAACAGTGGAAAAACTGGCTAGATTTTCACAGCCTCTGCTCCTCACTATGTTCCTAAGACGGACAGAACATGTACTTAAGGAGACATTCCCCTCCAAAATACAGAGGACTTCTGACTATCACAAAGCATAGCTACCAAGGGAATGCTTACCTTGCCTGTAGGCAGACCTTGGCCTTCTCTTCCCATCTCTCAGACACCGTAAGCAGCTCCTGCAGCTCAGCCATGGCTTTTTCTACAGCATGATGTGGTGCCAGCCCCACACCTGAGTCAATCAACTTCTTCATCACATCCAGAGTGACCCTCTGAGGGTCCGAGAGAGTCAACCTCACCTCATCCAGCCAACGTGCCTGCTGCAGTTCTTGCTTCAGCCGTGGCAGTTCTGGAAGTTCCACATAGAGGCCAGAGCCCATGTCTATCAACATTTGCAACTTGGAGGAGTCTGGGATCTCATCCATCATGGCTTCCTGAGCACGCTCATGAAACTCCTCCACATCATCCAGAAGGTTCTGAAACAGATGTACAGCAAGCATGGGCAGCCATTCAGCAACAAATATGCACAGTCGAATCAAAGCAAGTGCTGTCTGGCTGGTCAACCAAATGCATCGAATTTAAATGACCAGTCAGGTAAAGGCTCAGGGCTATTCCAGTTATCTGCCATCTGGATTATTAAACCACTAATACTGAGAGCTGCAGGAACAGATCATCTAAACTAAACCCATACTAATTTTTACTAAACAACAACTCAGGATAGGGGAGAAAGGCATAAAAAGAATCGACAGCCAGAAGCTGAAGCCAGACAAAGTCAAATTAGAAAGTTAGAAATAAGGCACATTTTTAATAGTGAGAGTGATTAACCATTGCAACAAAATATCAAGGGAAGTGGTGGATTCTCCACCTCTTGGAGTCTTAACATGAAGACTGAAAGCCTTTACGGAAAATGTGCTTTAGCCAAACACTAGCACAAGTTACCAGCTTCAGTACAAGAGTGATTGGGTGAAATGTAAGAGCTGGTGATATACAGGAGGTCTGACGTTATGATCTAATAGTCTCTTCCAGCCTTAAACTACGAATCTAGGGGAAATTACAGAGGGAAAAAATTTAGTTTTGCTTATTTTGCAAATCCATTGATGGTGGGATTCCTTGCATGGGTGATCATTGTCCTTTTCATCCAAAACGTAACAATGAACAACATTAATGCCAATGTGCACCACCTAATTAAGGAAAACACCCAGAGATGTAAGTGATCTTATTTAACGCTTGTTTCAGAGCCCTCTAATGTTCAGAGAACCAACAAGCTTCTGCTATGCATGACCCCAAATTTGCAAATTAATGACTTGACATCATGAGCTTTACAGAATGGGACACTTAGGCCTGGCCTATACACAGTTTTTGTACTGTTGTAACTATTTAGATGAAAAATTAACCCTCTAACCCTTAGGGTGGACACAGTTATACCAGTATAAATGTGCTTATATTGGTATAGCTTACTCCTCTTCTCATAAGGGAATAAGCTCTAGCAGCCAAGCACATTTATACTGGTATAACTGCATCTACTGTAGGGAAGTTCATAGATTGGTAAATTCCAAGGCCAGAAGTACCATTGTGATCATCTGCATAAACACAGGCCATAGTATTTCCCCAAAATATTTCATAGAGCATATCTTTTAGAAAAACATCCAATCTTATGTTCCTATTGAGGAAAATAAAAAGGAGCATAAACTCTGACAAGTGAAGTGTAAAAATATAATTAGGAAGACCAAAAAAAATTGTGAAGAACAGCTAGCCAAAGACCCAAAAAGTAACTTTTTTTAAGTACATCAAAAGCCTGCCAAACAACCAGTGGGGCCATTGGATGATCAAGATGCTAAAGGATCACTCAAGGAAGATAAGGCCATTACAGAGAAACTAAATTAATTCTTTGCATCAATCTTCATGGCTGAGCATGTGATGGGAGATTCCCAAACCTGAGCCATTCTTTTTAGTTGATAATCTGAGGAACTGTCCCAGATTGCGGTGTCATTAGAGAAGGTTTTGGAAAAACTACTATTTAATTTATCCATTTTAAGTCACCAGGACCAGATGATATCCACCCAGGAGTTCTGAAGGAACTCAAATGTGAAATTGCAGACCTACCTACTGTGGTATAGCTTCTGTACCAGATGAATGGATGATAGCTAATGTGATCCCAATTTTTTAAAAAGGCTTCAGAGGTGATCCTGGCAATTACAGGCCAGTAAGCCTAACATCAATGCCAGGCAAATTGGTTGAAACTACAGTAAAGAACAAAATTATCAGACACATAGATGAACACGATTTACTAGGGAAGAATCAACATGGTTTTTGTAAAAGGAAACCATGCCTAACAAATCTACTAGAACTCTTTGAGGGAATCAACAAGCATATGGACAAGGTTGATCCAGTGGATATAGTGTACTTAGATTGTCAAAGCCTTTGACAAGCTCCCTCACCAAAGGTTCTTAAGCAAAGTAAGTTATCATGGGATAAGAGGGAAAAGTCCTCTCATGGATCAATAACTGGTGAAAAGGTAGGAAACAAAAGGTAGGGATAAATGGTCAGTTTTAAAATAGAGAGGGGTAAACAGCGGTGTCCCCGAGGGGTCTGTACAGGGACCAGTATTCTTCAACAGATTCATAAATGATCTGGAAGAAGTGCTAAACAGTGAGCTGGCAAAATTTGCAAATGATACAGAACTACTCAAGATAGTTACACCCAAAACAGACTGCGTAGGCTACAAAGGGATCTCACAAAACCGAGTGACTGGGCAACAAAATGGCAGATGAAATTAAATGTTGATAAATGCAAAGTAATGCACATTGGAAAACATAATCCCAACTCTTTCTCTCTCTCCCCCCCTGTTCCTCCCCCCCACACACATATAGATAGATATAGATATATAATGATGGGGTCTAAATTAGCTATTACCACTCAAGAAAGATGTTTGAGTCATTGTTGATAATTCTCTGAAAACATCCACTCAATGTGCAGCGGCAGTCCAAAAAAACTAACAATGTTGGGGAATCATTAGGAAAAGGATAGATAATAAAACAGAAAATATCATATTGCCTCTTTATAAATCCATGATATGTCCACATCTTAAATACTGCATGAAGATCTGGTCATCCCATCTCAAAAAAGATATACTGGCATTGGAAAACGTACAGTAAAGAGCAACTAAAATGATTAGGGGTATGGATAAGTTTCCATATGAGGAGAGATTAGTAAGACTGCTACTTTTCAGCTTGGAAAAAGACGACTAAGGGGGATAGGATAGAGGTCTATAAAATCATGACTGGTGTGGAGAAAGTAAATAAGGAAGTGTTATTTACTCCTCCTAACACAAGAGCTAGGGGGTCACCAAATGAAATTATTAGGCAGCAGGTTTTCAACAAGCAAAAGGAAGTATTTCTTCACACAACACACAGTCAACCTTTGGAACTCCTTGCCAGAGGATGTTGTGACAGCCACGACTATAACAGGGTTCAAAAAAGAACTTGATAAATTCATGAAGGAGGTTCATCAATGGCTATTAGCCAGATTGGCAGGGATTGCCCATTCCCAGCTTCTGGCAAAAAGCAATGGGATGGATCACTTAATGATTACCTGTTCTGTTTATTCCCTCTGAAGCACCTGGCACTGGCCATTGTGGAAAGACAAGATACTGGACTAGATGGACCACTGGGCTGACCCAGTCTGGCCATTCTTATGTTCTTGATTTTAAAATTGCCAGTGATGGAGAATCCATCATGACACTTGGTAAAATTGATCCAGTGGTTAAATTACCCTCTCTGTTAAAAATGTACAGAAATCTCCTGGTTGTCATCTGGCAAAGCTTTTTATCAATGGAACTGAGCCTGTGGGGAAGGGTTAATACAATAAAAACGAATATTCTGCCAAGGCTCCTCAGTATTCTAAGTGGCCTACTCGTATATACCTCTCCATCTTATTTTAGAAAATTTAACAACATTGTTAGAGCCTTTCTGTGGGGTCCTTGTCCATGCCCATAACTATAAACTTCAACTCCCTATAGCTAAGAGATAGAGGAAAGGGTTGCCAAACACACAAAATTATTATTGTGCTTTTATAGTGTGTCAGATGTAAAACTGGTTCCAGAATGCAGACACTTTTATATCCCACATGGGTGGATACTGAATCGGTACTGATGCATCCAATTCCCCTCGCAGGTCTGCTCGGTTCCTCTTTTTATCTGATGGAGAAAAACAAGGTGTCTACAGTAGCAGTCGTGTGGGCTATCCTAACTAAGAGGTACCAAATTTCAGACTCACAGTAATACAACAGCACCTATCTGAGGTAACCCAGATTTACAAATTTGGGGGAAAAATATAATTTAGAAGAGCTAGCTGAGCAAGGGCATCATATAGATTTCCCAGTTACTTAAGGATGAAGGCTTTGTCGCTTTTCTAACACTAAAGCAACTATATGCCTTGCCACCCTCTGCAGAGGGGCAGTACTTACAATTAAAACACTTGCTAATGTATCAATTTGATCTGGAATTCCTAAGACTGCCAGAGGCCCCAGAGCTATTGGGAACCTTGGAAATGCTTCATGAACTCCCAGGTTCCTATCCACAATGTATGCTTTACTTCACTGGTCTGGAGTTTTGAGAAAGCATCGGAAGGGAAGTTATCGCAGCCTTTAAAAGAACCCCAATGGCACAGCATGTTACGGAATGTTAAAAATGCTTCTGTGGATCTCAGGCTGATACAGCACGAGATTCTATTCAAAATGTACTGGATGCCACAAAGTTTGTGCAAGATGGGGGCCTTATTGTCTGATATTGCTCATGCTTTAATAAAGAGAAAGGAACTCTGATGCATGGGCTATAAGACTATCCCAGTCAGGCAGCCGCAGAAAGAGGGGGAAACAAGCATAAAAACAGGGCTCAACTTCAGCAACCAAACCTCAGCTGAAAATTATATCCTAGATAATTGTACCTACTAACTCCACCACACAGACATTGACTACTGAGGGCCACAATGATTACCAAGCGCATGATTTTACAAAAATAGAGGAGTAAGCTTATGCTCAGACTAGAGGAGTGGTATTTGGACCTGTCTGAATTAGCAGCTATGAATTCGAAGAGATTTGGACCTCATGTCTTAATACAAGATTCCCCAGTTTTTGCATCCCAGGAGTACATTAGCCCTTTTGGCCACAGCATCATACCAGGAGCTCCTGACCAAAATCAGAGTCACTGCTTCCCAAGATAAAGTCCCTCCTCTTGTACATATAGTCTATGTTCTTTGCTCCTAGATGTACACATTTACATTCCACCATATTAAAAATACACTGTTTGCTTGGTAAACAGAGCACTGTCCACTCCCCCAATTTTTGGGTTGTCTGCAAACTTCATCAGTGACGATTTTATGTTCTCTCTCAGGTAATTAATAAATACATTAATTAGCATAGGGCCAAGAACAGATTCCTGTGGGACCTCACTAAGAACACCCACTCAATGATTCCCCATTTACAATTACATTTTGAGATTTATCAACTTTTAATCTATTTCATGTGTGCCGTGTTAATTTTATATAGTTCTGGGTTTTGTTTTGTTTTTTATCAAAACATCATGTGATACCAAGTCAAATGCCTTACAGAAATCTAAGTTTATTACATCAACACTATTACCTTTATCAATCAAATCTGTAATCTTAATAAAAAAGGTATCAAGTTAGTCTGGAAGGATCTATTTTCTATAAATCCACATTGATTGGCATTAATTACATTACCCTCCTTTAATTTTTTATTGAGTCCCATATGAACTGCTTCATGATCTTGCCCGGATCAATGTCAGACAGACAAGCCTATAATTATCCAGATTATCCCATTTACCCTTTTAAATATTTCAAACATTTAAAAATTACCCTTTTCAAAGTGGTACAATTGGTGTATGTAGACAAGGCCTTAGTATTTTCAGATGCACTTGCAAATGAGAGAGAGATATTAACAGATTGTTCATTTCAGGTACAATTTCTAGTGTGTCAGTCAGGCAAACTTGCATTTAAAACAATGCATATCAGACCGTAAAATGGGGAACCCTAAGTTTGGGTCAGCACTTAGGAGTCCACTCCTCTGGTCCATGAGTGTCATGTTAAGTATCTATTCGACTGAAATTAGAAATGAAAAATCCCACTGAAGGACTGTTCATTAATGCACTTTAGTGTTTTGTCCAATATAGTTTTAAACAGATGAAATTTCCACCACTTCTGTTGAGAGACTATTCCACAGACTTCTTGTAGCAAGTTTTCCCTGCAATTCAGTTTTAAGTTTCCCTTTAGTACATCTTCTCATTACTCTTCGCTACATCCCCGAAGACCATTCTAAATAGTTTCCCTCTTTCTTGGTGTTTACATCCTTCAAATATTTGAAGATTTTTATTCTCCATTATATCTCTTATCCAAGCTCAGTACACTTGTCAATTTCAACATTTTCTCAAATCATTGCTCTCTAGCCCTTTACCTTTTTTCTCTCTCAACCTCTTCCAATTTGTCAGTGTTTTCCTGGTAATGTGATGCCTAGAACTGAAAACATAGTACAGGCAAGCACTATAACTCCACTTATACCTCATACCAGGTGATGCATACAAAAGCTAAAGTGTTAGGCAGCTTCACGTCCCTTGGAGTAAACGGGGAGATATCCCATTCCAAGTGATAAAAAGGAGAGATTGCTAAATGAAAGGAAAAGTTTTTTCTATTTTTTTCCCATCTGAGTTAAGATTATTTTTCATGACCTGTTACCCGGTCACCCAGAGCACAGTAACAATGCCCATTCTCTGTTCAACTGCACCAAAGCAGATTGCTAGAAGCAAGGAAACCTTCTTAGCAACTAAGAAAGGAGGAGCCTGGAAAATGGTATACTTCTGGGGCAGAAGTTGGGGGGAAAGGGTCAGCAAAGTAAAATCAGAAAGGGCAAAACTACCTTGTAGTCTATACTGGAAAAACTTCACCAGGTGTTACAAAAATTAATACACCAAAAAATGGATACAAAACCTACCTTTACTTGTCGGGCCTGGCTGATGACACAAGGAAGGCTGAATAGCTGTTGGACAAATGCTTTCAACTCCTCCACCGTGAGCTTGGTCCTAGTCCTCCCGCTATCTGGGCTCAGCTTGCTGTATGAGTTAAGGCATGGAAAGTTACAAGCAATATTAGATGAAACAGTGGTCAATACTTATTTGAGCGAGCTCCCACCAGCAGAGAGAATCAGAACTATCAAGAAGTTTAAAAGTTTCATCACGTCAGTTCTCATGGCACTATAAATTGAATCTCCAGTCAATTTCATTCACAGGCACCACAGAGCTCCCAAGTGTACTAAGGAGGAGCCACTAAATCCCATCATCTCCCCAACATTCACACTGTAATTCAACAGCAAACACAGCTTCTACTGAAGTGAACACAATGTACCATTACATCAGTAACATACCCAGGAGGCATCATAACAGGCAATAAGTTAGGAGTAGTGGATGTGGCCAACAAAAGTTACTTACCTTACAGTAACTGAAGTTCTTTGAGATGCATTTGTTCACACAGAACCCACTGTACCTGTGTGCTAGCCTAGCAACTTTTAGCCAGCAGTGTCCTTTGTGGCTGCACATGTGCCCTGTGCACCCTCGTGCCACCAGAGAGAGAGATTAAGAGCAGAGCAGCCCCAAACACCATTTAATTCCTTCACTGATACAAAAAAAACAGATCAGGGCTCATTATCAGTGGGGGGAGAGGGATCCTGGGTCTGTGTAGACAAAAGCATCTCAAAGAACTTCAGTAACTGCAAGGTAAATAACTGCTTTTCTCTTCAAGGTAGGTGATTGGAATCCTATCTAAATCTAGCTGTAGAACTGTCCTACCAAGTGGCACATCTGGTCTAGAAGTTGTAGCAGTGATTGATAAATGTATGAACTGAACTCCAAGTAGCTGCTCTATAAACTTCAGAAATAGGGACCTCCTCTGAAACAGGCCACAGATGTCAACTGGGCCTCTGAAGACCATACCGTAACTCGTGAGAAAACAGGTACTTTATCTAAACAGGATATTTTCACACAGTCTGCATCCATTTAGAAGGTCTTAAGAGAATACAGCCTGCCCCTTAGATTTATTACCAAAAGCTACAACAAGTCTAGCTGATTTACGAAAAGATTTTGTTCTGGAAAGTTAAAAGGTCCTAGTCCTGAGAATGACCAGTGAGTGGAGTTTAGTTTCTGCAGAAGAATCATGAAACTTAGGCAAAAATACTGGTAAGCAATTAAAGTCAAACTATTTCTAGTAAAAATGTTGGATGTAACCTGAATGTAACTCTGCCCTTATGAATCACAGTATATGAAGGGCCAGCCCAACCATGAATTTTGCTCACCCTGCTCACTTGCTACCATGTGTGGCAAGAAGGAACTGAGTGGCTGTTGGGACTGCTCTGCCTTTTATGCCCTCACTATAGAGGGCATAAGGATGCACAGAGCACATGTGAAGCCATAATGGACACTGCCAGCTAAAAGATTCTGGGTTTGCATGCATGCACCTAACATAGGATGTTAGTAGATGATAAATGCTTGAAGAACTCTACATTATGTTAGTCCCAGCTGCTTGCTGCCCAATGATCCCAGTGAAGATTAGGCTGGCCATTGTGTTAGATACTACACAAACACATAAGACAGTCTCTTCCTTAAGAGCTTACAATCTTGCAGTCTTATTTTTTTTTAAAGGGAACCATACAAGAAAACAAACAGGGAAACAGGCACATATCTGGTCAGTAGTTTATTTGGTTTTAAATAACCTGATGCTGCTCCAACAGCTCAAACAGATGCCAGACAAATTTTGGTGCTGTAATTCAGCAGGTATCAAACTTAACCCATGTGCTCTGGGAATGCTCTTAAACCTGTATGCTTTGAGCAGAACTTAATGGCAGAGTTACTTTTTCTTATCAAATAAAATTCTGTTACTAGCTAAACATATAATTTTAAAGCTAATGGATGTTAACTGGAAAATAAATTAATCTGAAAGACTTTGGCTAAGCAGAGCACTAAAAATTACTAAAAGATTGGAACTACAAAAATGGAAATCCAAAAAGCAACCAACGATTGAAGACTGGAGCACTGACTTGATAAGCTTGGCCACCATGGAAAGAGGAAATTATCTTATGCAGTAACGATGGTTCTTTGAGATGTCTCACCCTATGGGTGCTCCAGTGAAGACGTACCTACGTCCCTGCACCTCTGATCTGAGATTTTAGATAACAGTGTCTATTCATCGGTCCACAAATGCGCTCTCCCTCTCTTGAGCTCTGCCTCAAGGCTAACCAGCGCTGCGTGGGCAAACCACGCTCAGTTCCTTCTCTACAGTATAGCCCCTCTTGAGAAATCCAAAGTAGACGGGAGAAGGACAGGCTGCGGAACACCTATCGGGGCATACATCTTACATCAAAGAATACATCATACATCTTCACTGCACAGGGTGAGTAACTTCCTCTTCTTTTCAAGTAATGTCCCTATGGGTGCTCCACTGTAGATGACTCCCAATGGAGGATTAGGGCTTTGGAGTCAAGTCTATTATGGATGACAATACTGTGGAGCCGCAGATAGCATTGCAATCACTAGAGACTCAGCTTCCATAGTGTTCTGCGAAGGTCTGAGCAGACGCTCAAGTCGCTGACCTGCAGATGGGAACATCTTTAAGGAGGGAGACGGAGGTGAAAACTGATCTCACGGAATGAGTATGGATTCCAGATGGATGGAGGTAGCAAATTATAAGTATGATAATAGTGAATAATTAATACAGTTGAGACCTATTTGAAAAGTCTCTGAGCTGATTTCGCAGCACCTTTTAACCTGCCTGCAATTGAGAAGAGCAGGTTAGGAGATTTCCTGAAGACCTTCGTCCTGTCCAAATAAAAAGCCAGGGCTCTCCTAATGTCAAGCGTATGAAGTTCAGCTTCCCTACTGTCACACTGAGGCGTTGGGTAGAAGGTTAGAAGGTGAATGAGCTGATTCATGAAAAAAGACAAGGTCGTTTTAGGGAGGAACTTTGGGTGTGGCCTCAAGAGGACTTTGTCTTCAATGAATATTATGAAGGAAGGGTGTGCCATTAATGCAGCCATTTCCCCTATTCGACATGCTGAGGCGATGGCTATTAAGAACACTGTCTTCACAACAGATGTGCAAGAGAAGAAGTGGCCATAGGTTCAAAGGACGGTCTAGTTAGGCTCTTCAGAACTAGATTCAGGTCCCACGTCAGAGTGGGGAGTCTGGTTTGTGGGAAGAGATTTCAAATGCACTTCAGGAATCTCTCTTGGTCATTGGATGGGCAAAAGCAGAGTATCCACCTATCTGTTGATGGAAGGCTGTGATGGCCGCAAGATGTACTCTGAGAGCGCTAAAAGATAGCTCCATCTCTTGAGGCCGAGCATGTAGTCTAACACAGAGGAGAGAGGGAGATATCAGGGCAATTTGTTTGGAATTACACCAGACCACATCCGTCTCAGCCAGGTGGGAAAAATCAGTATAACTTCCACTTTTTCTCTCTTCATTTCGATCAGGACCTTCATCAGCAGGTGGAGAAAAGGCATATGGAAGGTCTTTGTCCCATCGGAGAAGGAGAGTCTCCCCTAAAGAGGGTTTCCAGAGACCAGCTCTGGAGCAATAGAGTGGGCATTTCCTGTTCAGGTAAGTAGCAAACAAGTCTATTGTTGGGGTTCCCCAGTGAGAGAATATACAGTGGAGCAATGGTGGGTTCATTTCCCATTCGTTGTTGTGTGAGAACTTGTGGCTGAGACTGTCTGCTGTTATATTCTGTACTCCTGGCAGGTAAATGGCTGATATGAGAACACTGTGGCGAATGCACCAGTTCCATAGTTTTAGTGCTTTCATGCACAGGGAAGATGATCTGGTGCCCCCTTGTTGATTTATGTATGTCACTCAGGGGTGTGTTTTTTTCACACCTCTGAGAAACAGATGTTTTTCCAGCATAAGTGCTCATGTAGACAAGACCTAAGATACAAACTGCTGAAAGTTATCATTTCCCTTCCCCTCCCTTGCATTCCTCAGAAAAAGTCCAGTGGCCTGCCAAACGAATAACTCAAGATGACCATTCTGAGATCAGGCTGATACCACCACTGCAGCACTAGCAAGATTGAAACATACAGGGAACACCTGGGTGCTGTTGGAACAGATAGGTTTGTGGGGGAACGGGGAGGGCAGGTTAGGGCAATATGTGATCCTCCAAACCAGCAGAGGGCAGTGCTCCAATAGCCCGCCCCTCCACTAGAAGGAATATCACATGGGGTAGGAACAGTGAGAGCTGGGCCACGCTTCCTGACCTGCACCTTTGGACACAGCAGACCAGACCTACTCTCAAATAACAGCTTTCTGCTGCTGCCAGATGCTGCTGTTAGTCCTGTAGCTCAAATGATAATCTGTGATTCAAATCTGAAGCTTCAGGGCTCAAACCCAGATGAAGATCACACAGTGTTATAGTTGCACATAGAATTGAAGAGGACACTAAAGTTGCACACAGAAAACTACATTAAAAGAACATTTGAGGTTGCAAAAGTGAAGCACTCAAGAGTTAGGAAGTGCCAGAATTTAGGTTGCCCAGGCAATCTTAATTCAGCCCCCTCGTGTATGCATAATCATATAATCTTTAATTACATGATCACATACTATTTTTTTCCATGGGACTGATGCAAAATGGAGCGGGATTAAGGCTGCATTGGCAGCCACACATCTGGTATTTCCTAACTTCTGAGTGCTTGACTTTGCAACCTAAATATTGTAATAGTTTTAAGCTGTTTTGCATTTCCACTGGTGTACTTAACCCACACTAATTTGCACTTACACTTTTATTTTGTTTAACTCTCAATTTTCATTACTCTTACATTTTTGTTTCTCTGTCTCTTTCCCTGCAACACCTTCCATGGTCATTTGAATTCCTAATCAGCACTCAAACCCCTCTCTCCCTCTCTTATGCTTCCATAGTTCAGTAGACAGTTCTGCTGAAAATAGGATGCTGAACACATCCCAGATCTGTAAGAGCACTGTCACCTACCGCAGTGCTCTCACCACTACCTGTCACCCCACCACTAACCAAATGGTGGGCTTCTACCAAGCCATGCTGGAAGCCTCAGGGGTCTTCCTAGCATCCAAGTGGGAGGAGGAGGGTACAAGATGACATGCATGGAAAAGATTGAAAAGCTCCTTGGTCTTACCTGTGTTTTTGCTTTTTGCTCAGAAGCAGCTGTGCCACCGAAGCACAGGTCTCTGCCTCTTTCACAGCATCTCTGAGTCTGCGGAAGAGATCATTCTCTGGATACTTCCTGTCTTCAGCATCCTCCAACATCACTCTCAACTCAATCACATCTGCAATAATAGGATACAAGTTGTCTGTGTGCAGAAATTAAAGCCATCTTAAACTATTTCACTAGTTCCCAAACATGTTCCCAACATGCTAGTTAGATTTGAAATGCACAGCAGCAATGAAAAGCATCAATCTAGTATTTGTATCACTTTCAGTTAGATCCATCTCCCCACTTCCACTATGAACATCCCTTCTTCCACAAAGTTGGAATACCCCACTTCAATCCAATACTTTAGTGTCATTCACCGGAAAAATGGCTGAACAAAGGCAGGGATTCCCCAAACAAAGAAACTACAGTGAGCAATAATGTAAGTCTGACCTTTCTTGTGGTTGAGGTTGGCAGCCAATGCTTCTGTAACTCTACTGACCCACGTATCATAGGACTGTGCTCTAACTTTCACTCCATACAGAAGAGATGGGAGGTCCTCTAATGGATACCGGTACCTGTAGATAAACAGAGAAAAAGAGCAAGAGCATTAAACCTCCTATAATACAAAGGACATCAGTTTCCACTCACAGATTCCAAAAGATGAGGCTTAGAAGCTCTGTATCACACCTGGCCTCATGGGCAAGATATGAGAAATGAGGAGACTTATTCCTGTTGGCTAGAAAAAGGTAGGTGAAGATAACTGCTATATTTTGCCATAAGTCTCTAGGTAACAGGACAGGCTATGCCTGGGAAAGGAGATATGGGGAAACTTGTATACCTGAGACACTTTTTCTGCATGGGACAGGGACACAAATCAGTCGGATGATACAAGCATACGAGCCGCTCAGGATTACAAGAGCAAGTAAGTGCAGACAAGAAGCATGTGGTCCTGCAAGCTGCACACTGACGCTCATCATCTGGAACTAGTTCAAACACTTCCTCTTCTGACATCAGCACTCCCTGACAAAAAATTTGACAGTTGGTAAGGACACGGGTCACAGACAGAGCAAACTTCCTTTCAAAAAGTCTTTTATAAACGCTGTACTGCACAAACATGATGAAAAGTAGGAGCTGCGCTCACAGTACTCACCATCTGCACAACTGACTCCCTTAAGCGTGTTTCTTCCTCTGTCATGAGAGTCATTTCCTTGCAGACCATGGCAGCAAGCCCCACATCCAAACATTCTGGATCTGCCGCCATCTTGAAGATCAGTTCCTCATGAGAGAATACGCAGTGACGCCTTAGCCGTCGGTAATGATTCACACACTGACGCCCAATGGGAAGCTGGGAAAGGCCAAGAACCAACAAAGTCATTATTTGGGGCATGTTCCAAGGAGCTGTCCAACATCTCCTCACTTTGCCTCCATCAACAAGAACTGGGAAAAAGGCAGACTCAAATACATCAACTAAAGAACAGTCTTTCTAGGGAGGTAGTCAACTACAACAGACAAATTATGTCACAGTTACTAGTGGTAAGGTCTCCAGCGCCTCCAGGAAGAGAACCACGTTTTGTGTCTTTTCTTTTTTTTTTTAAAAAGCATCTAAAAAGCTAATGGAGTTAGGTATCTGGATTTCTGGAGCCCAATGAGTTCATATTTTAGATTAAGCAAAAAGAATCTCATATAGCTAGTTTGAATTTGGCAGCTATTCCAGAGGCGGTACAGAGACTACAACTTTGGTACAGGGGAAAGACAACAGGGGAAGAAAAGAAAAACATGAGAAAATTAGAGGCCAGAAAATAAATGTAGCCCTGGAAACAGCATCTTATGTCAATGACAGAAGCCTCACCTAAAGGGATTGAAAGTGGGTGTCAGCAACATGGAAGGGGCTAAAATCATCTGAACTTAAGGCAGAACATGTACACAATAATTAGGGGAGGAACCTTAATTGATAATCGTAACTCCTATAATCAATCACTGACGGAACATTCACCCATTTTGACAAGTTACCAAAGCGAGCCCTGTATCAGTTTCTTGCTATGCAACATCATGGTACAATAGGGGTCTTGAGCTAATGCTTATATAACTAACAGTAGCAGTAACTGGGCACAGCAAGAGGAGTGGAGAACACAGCTACAAGCAAACCTCTTTGGGATTTAGTACAGTGGGTTATCTGTCCTACACAAGTGCAGAAAGGACAACTGCATCAGAGAGCACCTCTGCAGCCCTACCGTGAACTGCCAAGCTTAGTTCAGACACATGCTTACAAGGGAGCCAAAATTATAATAGTCAACTAGAAGCTATTTAGAATTGAATTATATGCCCCTCAAAATGCATTTTCTGTAATGGAAACCCAAATGACAACTGTGGCAGTGACACGTACTGCTGGAACATATCAAACTACTATCCAGATAAACATGTTACTAACATTCTCCTAATAAAGGCCTGCAAGCAGAGACATGACAGACATGTGCAACAGAACAGACCCAGTCGGCAGTGCAGAAATTCACGGCCTCAGCAAAGTTGTAGCCCTGGTTAAATCCGGAGTGATAGGCACGAGGAAAAGTCACAACAAACTCGCCAGCGCACTGATTGGTCCTGTACACCTAAACAGAAATCAGGGTGGGGGAAAGAAAGGAGAAAACTGTGAGATTAGAAGCAGACAGGGTAAGATAATTCACCAAAAAAGACAATCTCACCTAACCTGTAAGAGACAATAGGGACTTTAACTAGTGCAGGAGAGATTAGGAGAGTCTATCCTTTTGAAAATGAAATCCTCATTGATAATCTTACTACAAAAAGTTGAATAAATGAATCAGCAGTTACAGGCTTGTCCCTTTTGGGATCAGGCAGGAATTTTCTCTACGATCAGTGAGTAGATCATCACTTAACCATTCATACCACAAAGTTTAAAAGCCTCTGGAAAGAGTATACTTTGTTTTGTTGGGACATCTGCCAGAGAGACGCAATTTAGCTTAACGAAAGTGAATGGTAGTGGACTATTGCTTAAAGGGACACACTTCATATTTGACCCAAAATGGAGATTTCACAAAAATTAGCTTTTATAAAACCTGAGAAATAGAAATGTTTTCTTGATTTTTTTTAAATCAAAAGGGAAAGTTTTTAAATACACACAACTATCTTGCAGCCACTGCTACAACACTGCATTGCAGAGAACCTGAAGGTGAAAACGTTTAAAACAAAAGTGAATCAATGAATCTGACTTCACTGTTTGCACTGACCAAACTGAGTAAAAAGGGAACAGCAAAAAACAAACAAAACAAGAAAAACCCCATGATTATTAACCTTCCATAACTGCTGTTCTTTTAGATGTGTTGCTCATGTCCATTCCATGGTAGGTGTGTGTGTCTCCTAGGCAGGTGGGAGCCTGAGTGGAGCTGCCACTGATAGGTCCGGAAGCATACCAAACCAATGCTGATATGGCCACGCCAGAGCTATCGGGATTACCTTTGCCATGTCCCATTTGACTTTTAGGAGGACTTTGTGAACCAAGGGGATCAGTAGGAAGGCGTATACTAGGCGGTCTGCCCATGAGATCAGGAAGGCATTGGAGAAGATGTGATG
This sequence comes from Emydura macquarii macquarii, assembly GCF_026122565.2. Classification (NCBI taxonomy): domain Eukaryota; kingdom Metazoa; phylum Chordata; order Testudines; family Chelidae; genus Emydura; species Emydura macquarii. The sequence goes on from NW_027133667.1 coordinate 8,981,411, forward strand.
CCTCGAGATGAATAGCCGGTTTCAGGCAGAAGTCACAGTCGGATGGCCTTCTGGCACAGGGCTGACGATCGAGACCCTGCCTGCTTGCTGATGTAAAACACCGATGCAGTGTTGTCCTTCAAGATCTGCACCACTCTGCCTGAGATTTGGGGAAGGAACACCTGACAAGCCAAGCGTACCACCCTGAGTTCCCTGATGTTTATATGCAGGGTGAGTTCTTCATGGGACCAGAAACCCTGAGTCCTGAGACTGTCGAGGTGGGCTCCCTACCCCAGGACTGACCCATCGAAGACTAAGATTATTGATGGATGAGGGGCAGCAAAGGGTACACCTTTCATTACGGATCCTGGGTCTCTCCACCAGGTCAGCAAAGTGAGGACGGGAGGCAGAATTGTGAGTATCAAGTCCAAATAGTGTCTGTTCAGGCAGTAGACTGATACCAGCCACATCTGTAGGGTCTGAGGCATAGCCTTGCATACTGCACCACACAGGTGCATGCTGCCATGTGACAACAGTTTGAGGCAGATCCAAGTGGTTGTTAGTGGGTGGGTTGTGACCATGGAGATCAGATCCAACATAAATCAGAATCTGGTCTTAGGTAGGTAGGCCTTGGTGAATCAAGTCAAGCACTGCTCCAATTAATTCTATTCCCTGAACTGGGACCAGAGTTGACTTCTGCTCATTTATCAGCAGACTCAGCGCCTGAAAAGTGGCCTGTACTGTATCGATGCTGTGCTGGACCTGAGCCTGCGAGTGACCTTTGATCAGCCAGTCATCAATATGGGGTAGACTTGCATGCCTTGATGTCCGAGTAAGGCTGCTACCACCACCATATACTTTGTAAAGATCTATTGGGCTGCCGACAGGCTGAAGGGAAGCACGGTGAATTGGTAGTGGCATTGACCCACTACATGCCTGAGGAATCTTGTGACCACAGAAGATGGAGATGTGGAAATAAGCATCCTTTAAATCAAGAACAGCATAACCCTGTCTGCCCCGCTCATTCGCTGCCAACACTACCAGGGACCCCGAGGAGGGAGGGGATGCGAGTAAAGGTACTCAAACCCACTGGCTGAGACATAGTATTCTTCTCGGCCCTTTTTGAGGTGGAGGCAGAGAAGAAGGTGTCTGCCATAGTGCCCTGATGGGTCCCATCACCACCTCGTTAATGGGCGGTCCACTATGGAGTGAGCCACTGCAGCCAGGATGTCAATTAGGCTGTGTGCAGCTCAGTCCCAAATTTGTGGTGACCCTTTTCAAGGATTCTTCATGGACCCTGAAGTCATCTGGCAGGAGCGGATTGCTAGGTTCTGCGACCGCCTCATCTGGGAATGACGAGGAAGAGGCCTGCAATGGAGAAGGCGTTGACTCCTCTTCCTTCACCATATTCTTTGGGGCCATTTCTTGGATCTTCGCACCGGGGTCAACGCTGGAGTCAGGATCCAGTGCTGGACTGGACGAAACAGCAGCAAGCCTCTCAGACACCAACGAGTGGTGGGAAGAGGGCCCAGTACCAGGGGATACCCCCACTGGCTCCAGTACTGCATTGGCCAGTGACCCAATGGCCATTTGCCAGCCCTGAAGTCCAGTGTGTAGGCTGGCTACCGGTAGGTTTCAGGTGGAGTGAAGGATTCCACTTCAGACTCTGAAGAGGATTCCTCCCCCTTGGATTCCATGGCAGCATAGTATCCTCCTCCACCTCTGAGCAGTGCTGCGGAACCTGGGACTGGTGACAAGCTAGAGACCGCAGTATCAGGACCATGGAGGGTTTGCCCCTGGACAGTTCTGTGGTGGGCGGTGACACGGTGGAACTCAGAACCCCTTGCTTCCTTTTATCCCCAGTCACCTGGGCTGGTTGGGAGTCTTGAGGGATTGGCACAGTCAGGAGGGACATCAGATTCTTTGCCACTTGGAAAGCCACTGGGGTCGAAGGAGTCCACAAGCGTGTGGTTCCACAGCCACTCCCAGGAGTCAGGTCTTGGATCAGACATGGTACTCTAGGTGGAGTCACCAAAGACATCGGTAGCTCTAGGGAGGACGAGTGGCCTGGTGCAGGTCTCACTACATTGGTCACTCCCTGTTTGTCCCTCTTTGGCACCAGAGAGAACCCTCTCTAGGTGCACTGTTTCTTGTGCTTCTTCCTCTGCATCAGGATGGAGAGCAGTGCCACAAGGAGCACAATTAGGTGGATCGTTTCGCACAGAAGCCAAAGTGCTTGGCGCCAATTTGGAGTGGCTCAGCTTCGAAACTGGTCTGAGGGCTGCCTCCATGAGTAAGGCCTTTAGAGATATGTCCCTGTCCTTTTGCGTGCGCATCTGAAGCCCTTCAGGTCTGGCACTTCTCCCTTAACACCAGTTTCCCTGAGGCACTTTAGACAGCTGGAGTGTGGGTCACTCATAGGCACTGGCTTGCCACAGGAGAGAGACGGCTTGAAACCTGGGGATGGACCAAGGCATGCCCAGCCTCAGGGGCAAAAATCCCTCAACGACAGGGACAACTATTAACACTACTATCTACACTAATACTATGAACTATATACACCAACTACAATAACTATACAACATACAGTAGAAAAGTCCATATCACTGGGAAGAAGCCTTGCAAGAGCAAGAAGGACCATTCCAGGTAACCGCCACAGGTGAGAAGAAGGAACTGAGAGGGCATGGGGCTGGCAGCACCCCATATATTGGTGCATATGTCCGCAACTCCAGAGAGAGCTAGAGCTGTCCCAACAGATAGCACTGAGGGAAAAATCTCCAGCAACTGTGCTTAAGGTGTGCATTCTCCTACCATGGAATGGACATGAGCAAGCACTTGAAGAAAAAACAGCGTACATGCCTTTTTAAGGATTTCAGTGTTAATCTACACTGTTAAGAGTAACAAAGAAAAATAAATTTGTTTACACAAGATATTTAAGATGACAATGTTCCATTAATTTGGTTCACATTACAATATTATCTTAATTTCCTATTTTAAAAGGGAATGGATATATATGTTATTAAGAAAATGCAGAGTTATAATTAATGCTAACAAAATTTTTGGAAGAGATACTAAATCTCATGTTTTAAGACTTATCAAGGTAATCAACAGGACCACCACGGGCCAAATCTGGACCGCCAGATGCTTTTGAATGGACCATGAAAATTTTTATTTACTTATTATCATTAGTTATTTTTGTATTATTTCTCTGGAGTCTGGACCTTGACTATACCCTGACCAAGAAATCTGGACCTTGACAAAAATAATTGATTACCCCTGGTTTAAGTCAATCTCCAACTGTTTGAAATCATGATGAGACCTAAAGGGGGGCAAATTATCTCACATTTGCCTACAACAGGGTTTCTTACACTTTCCTCTGAAGAATCTGTTGCTGGCCATCATCAGAGATAGGACGCTGGACTATGTTAATTCCTATGTTAATGGTGACATTTAACCAAAGGCCAGTGCTTAATTATTTAACTAACATATTGAATTCTGATATCTGGTCCTTTAACAGCTGATAAATAGAGGAACAAAAATCAAATAATTATGACATACAGTGAGTATATTTGTTCTATGTAGTATTTTATTTCATTTAAAGCTTTTTTTTTTTATGGGGGGGGGGGGGGGGTCTTTTGTAAGAGGCTTCTCTCTTAAAAAAGGTGAGCCACTTAAGATCATTTGATAGTGAGGACTCATTAATGGCAACCTAACTGAGTTCTGCTACATCTACACCGGCTTGCATTTCACACGGAAGTCCTCCATCAGAATATTACCTCCTCCGACTGAAGCATGCTAGAGAATTAGATGAAAAGTTGTCCCTTAACTTATTAACTGAATCCCAGAGATCACCATAAGAGTTCTTAAATGCTATTCCAACACATACGGAAAATCTGTCACAAAGCAAAAGGTATAAAAAAGCAGTGGGTTACAGAGGTATGGAAGAAATTCTCCTGGACTACTCACAGGCACACCATGCTCCATCAGCACATTGGGGTTCATAATGGTGACAAGCTGATGCAGGAGATCAGGCTGTGACTCAAACAGTTCCGGGGCCAGCTCTCTCATCACCTCCTCCAGCTGTTCTGCTGCATGAGAGGGTACTCCATACCATGTCTTTGGCTCTCCCCTGGCAGAAAACAAAGCCAACAATATACATTACCTAAAGGAAAAAGTGAGGATGCCATCCTAATGCAAGGTGTCACAGTTCAGGACAACTGCACCTGTATTTTCCCTCAGCAATGGCTCCCACTCAGGTTTTCAACTCCCCAAACATTGCCTTTCTTGGGTGTGGAAGTGCATCTCACTCCCTTCTGATCAGGGTATTTCCAGGTAGCACAGTTCCCTGCTGCACTTTCCTGTGCTATTCCAAGCCAAGGCAGGCTATTCAAGCACACCTGCTCACTTTCTCCTCAGAGATTTATAACAGTGATTGTCAACAATTATAAGTTACCATACAGTTCCTTCTATGCAAGCCTATTTATTCTTAAGGTAGAAGCACTATAGAGAAAACCTATTAAAAACAATAAAAACCTACACATATGTTAATAAGCTTACCAGAGATCACCCCAACCCTAACATGGGCTCTGGCTGGAGCAGTCCTTCCAAACTCCACCTAAGGTGTTTCTTTTGTGGTCACAAGTTCATCACAGTTTCAGCTCAGAACAAGCACACTCATAATATGGTTAATCCCCACTTTATACATCTCAGGGGTCTTTGACCTGGAGTTTCCAGGAGCAGGCAATTAGAAGACAATGGGTTTTCCTCCCCTGAGCATAGCTTCAAACAGGTGGATTCAAATGGGTCATTTGCATTCCCCTTGCCCCCAGGTACTTCCTAGGAAATCCACTTCACAGGTATTGTTCCAAAAAGCCTTCTAAAGTTCTTAATACTTTCCAGAGATTTCACCAATCAATCAGTCTCCTAGAGAAGTTATATACATACAATTCCATAACACACACAATTGCTTTTTTAATATAGTGGACCCCAAAAGTTACTAAACTTAATTAAGTAAGGTTTAACTTAATTCAGTAAAAGTTCATTCAGGATACTGTCAGTGTCACACAGGGTATACTCCAGTGATTTCACAGAACCTCCCACCACTCTCCTTGAGACACTTTGCACGTGGCAAGAGACAACACCCTCAAAACTCACTCTCTTCTTGGGGTAAAATGAATATAGTGTCCCTTTGGTCTTGGATTATCACCAGGTGCAGGTATTAAATGGAAGAATTGCATCAGTTAAGAGCAAGCAGGGCACTGCAAAGAAAGAGGATGACAGGAAGAGAGAACATACCAGTGCAGGTAATTGATGGAATAGCTCCAGTGGTCCTCAATGTGCCAGCAGAAAGAGGAGAAGCACATCCCTACATACAGCCAGGGCACCTTCATGCCAGATATATCTGCATTGATGTGAGCGAGGACTGACTGTTCCAACACTGGCATATTATTCAGGTTCCAACCGGAAAGTGCATACTCCTGCAAAAGGAAGGGAGAAAGCAGTGAAGAAGTCCGAAGACAATTCAAATACTCTAACAAGTCTAAGAAGAAAGTAACCCTCCGGATAAATGGACCAAGCTATTAATTTACATATTAGCCTTTGATTGGTATTCTTCCATGTTGAAGCTTCAAAAGTGGGTAGTATTTCTTTAAATCAAGCACTTAATCAAGTCTTCCAACTACTTTTCAGACCTTAATCTAGCAGCCAATCCTGTTACTTCAATGCAGTTGGAATTCTCTCAGTAGACTTTGGTTTAGCTCAAAACCCAAACATGCTTAACACGGTCACTTTTCCCTGTTCTTTTTTGCTCCATCTAAGTAAAGCAATGACCCTTACAAAGTGGCTGGCAAAGGACGTCAGTATGATATGCTGGAGGCAAAATTCTAGTCTGGAACACTCTTCAATGAAAACTCAAGTCTTATACAACTTTAAAAACCATGTTCTGTGAAATCAGTTAATTAAAGGCCCATTTTACTACAGAATGACTGATCTTAACCTTCTTTACAAAAACTGCTTGAAGGGAACATATTTTAAAAACAGGAGAACACCTTCACTGCTCTTGGTAAGAGCATAAGAACAGCCACACTGGGTCAGACCAATGGTATTCTGTCTTCCAACAATGGCCAATGCCAGAGCTTCTATCGGAGTGTACAGAATTGGGCAGTTGGAGTGATCCACCCATCTTTCCCTCCCAGCTTCTGGCAGCCAGAGGTTTAGACTTCCCCCAGCACGGGTTTGCATTCCTGACCATCTTGGCTAACAGCCACTGATGGTCCCATCCTCCATGAACTTATCTAGTTTTTTTTTTTTGAACCCAGTAATATTTTTGGACATAACAACCTCCCATTGCAATGGATTCCACAGGTTAACTGTGCACCATGAGAAAAAGTACTTCCTCTGGTTTGAATCAAATCTGCTACTTATTAATTTTGTCAGATGACCCTAGCTTTTGTATTGTGGGACAGAGTAAATAATACTTACTATAGTAAAAAAAAAAAATGTATACAGGCAAAAGACTAATAGCCAAATCAGATGATCCCAAATTTACCTCTAACCTCACAGACACCTCAATACGCTACCAGAAGGACAAAGTTAAGAACTGTGTTCACACATAACATGCCTCATGTGCTCACCATAGTTCCTTCACACCAGTCCACATTTCAGGATGGCAGATGTAATGCAAGCTAATATCAGTCTGCTCATATTGGCTAAATTAATTTAAACATAGTAGCAGCCATGAAAGGGTACTGAAATAGTTTGAGTTCTGGTAACAATTACTTTAGGCATGTCTGGGGAAAATGGACAAGATTATTTAATAGTTCTTTTCCCTTTCTACTTCCTATGATAGTATGGCACGTGTTGTATGTTGTAAGAGAACATACCGATAAGAAGGACAATTGAAAATCACTTTGTTTAACTTGTCCTATAGATTCTAACTATAGGACATGTGGATGAGAAGGCTAATGTTAGGGTATTTACAGAAGGTTGAAGCTCTCAGGACAAAATCTTGTCAGTCTCCTTACACTCCTTAATACTTTGCATTTCTGTCTCACACTTAACCTGAAGAGCTAAGCACTTTACAAAGATTAACCCTTAGAACAGGCATGCAAAACAGGTGCAGACAACAGCATGGAAAAATAACTAGTCAGTCATAGCAAATCAGTGCCAATGCCAGTAATGAAAACCAACGTGTCTTGACTCCAATCCCCCTGCTTTAGCCTCTGGAACACATTTGCCTTAGAAAATGTTGATGCGTGTAAAAGCATCATTTTTCTTCACAAAACTACAAAAATCCACATAAATTTCAGCCCTAAATGCTTAAATAAAAGTGCAACTTCCTGTTCCGCAAGGTCTGAGGTTAGTTGCATTTTCCAGTTCACACCTCCTCCTCGGGCATCATCTTTCGACGACCATCCTTCACAGGGAAACCACTTCCAAAGTCCTTGGATGAGATATCAGCCCCATATTCCACAATGACATCCTCCTCAATGCTGCTCACCAGTCGCCAGAACTCCTTCTCCACCAACTCAGTGGGAACCATCTGTAAAGACAAAGGCATTCCAGTGAATGTAGCATTATCCCAGGCTAAACCCCCCCCAAAAAAACCTGGTAAATGGCCTCTAGGAGGTGTCCCTCAATGCCCATCCTGAATGCTCTGGTCAGCAGTTTGAATTGCGCTCCCTTGCACTCAAGTACACAGGCATCCTCCCCTCCCCTTTTAAAGGGCTGGGAATTTTTAAAATTCCACTTCCTATTTGCTTGACACTGACTGCTCACATTGCATCTTTCCAGCTGACCATGGCAGTTCCATGCACTAAATCTCCCTCATGGAATACACTGGAGTTGTTGGATCTGTTGGCTCTGTGAGGAGAGGAGACTGTGTAGTCCCAGCTCCGCTCCAGACGCAGGAATTTCGATACTTACGTGAAGATTTCTCATGGCATGTTGGAAAAGACTATGAACGGGACATGCATCAGTGCTGTATGAAGATCAAGGAGCTGAGGAAGGAGTACCAGAAAGCAAAGGAGCCAAACTGTCGCTGTGCCAAAAACCTGGTGCTTCTATAAGGAGCTGGATGTCATCCTCAGCAGTGGCCCTGCCTCCACCACCAAGAGCCTTGTAGATACTGGGAGGGGGAGGGCCCTGGAGCCAGCACCCAGCACACTCAACCCAAAGGACAAAGTGGTAGATGAGGAAGTGGAAATGGAGGATGAAATGGGACAGGCGACAGGGTCATCCGGTACCATGGTAAGCCTGGACCTCTTCTCAACTCCGAAGGGTTCAAGCCAGTTCCAGCACTCTGGCTCTGGCATGCATAATGCGGGAGAGGGGAACTCATTTTGATTTGATACTGCTTGGTTACATGAGGTAGAGCTATCCCTTGCTTTGTTACATGCTAGAAGTTGGTTAAGGGATAGAAATGTACAATATTAGTTGTGTCTGTGTCCACTTCACATTCCCCTATGCAGCTATGCAGGGGGGCCCCGCAGAAGAGTGTGTTAATGCACACTGAGATTTCACGGGAATCCTCCTGAGAGATCTCTAGGAAACTTTCCTGGAGGTACTCCGTCAACCCTCTGCTGAAGATACCTTGGCAGAGCTGCTTTGTTTCTTCCCCCACTGTAGGAAACTTTGCCGTACCAAATTGGCAATCACTTGTGCAGGGGTCAAAGCAACACACAGGCGAGCAGCAAAGGGACCTGATCTAAAGCCAGACACATGCAGGAGATGCACCCTTGCATCCTTGCTTACCCTGAGGAGTGAGAACAGCTTCAATGACCCTTGGCTGGGGAAAATGGTGGCAGAATTTACAATATTGTCCATAGATACACATAGTGATCCCCTTAAAACACCACCTAGACCCTCTGCACCATCTTGAACACCACCCACCCTCCCCAGCCCAAACACACCATCTTTAGGGTGTGTGCTTTCCAAAGGAGAGTGAGAAAGAGGTGTAATTTGCTATTATGACTCAATGCTGTGAGTGCACTAACAAACATGCCTCTGTTTATTATTTCTTGTGGTTCTGCAGATGTGTCCCTGAGGGGAACCCCTTATACACCGACAGAGCACATCTGCCAGACAAGGAAGAGACTCAGGAGGAGCAAGGAGGACATGTTTTGGGAGGTGCTCCAATCCTCCAACATTGCAGATCAAGAACACAGGGCACAGAACACAATAAATGAAAAACTAAAAATAGAACCAGGAGCAGAATCAGGGCCAGGAGCAAATTTTAGAGGGCCAGGAACAGATGGTGAAAGTGATGGAAAACCAAACAGATGTCGAAGTCTGTAATCATGCTGCAGACAGAACACATGCATGCTTCTCCCCACCACCACCCCCCACAGCCCATACAGAACTGCTTACCATGCCCTCCCCGGACTCCACCCACACATTCCTTGCCTCCTCCTGGCCCATCGCAGTACCCTGTTCACTCCACTCCTTGGACAGCTTCCAAAATGATAGCTGGAGTTATACACAGCTATGAGAGCCCCCATCAAGACAGTGCTCCTCTCAGTATTATATCCCTTTCAAGAAAGCATTTTTTGTGTGTTAGTTATTGCTGTTTAATAAAAATGCTCGGTGGTTGCTGCTGGAATTAATACACAGTTGCAACTAGCACATTTGCAGACTACAAATCACAATCAGGAAGCAATCATTGAAGGCAGGAAGCTAAAGCATGGCAGAATGATTTATAGAAAACACATTAATGGTGCTTATTGTCATAATGGTGTCTCAAAGCCTCTCTGATTCAAATAGCCCCCCACTGTGCCCCTCTAATAGCCCTGGTATCTGGCTGTTCAAAATTAGCCGCTAGGCAATCCACCTCCACCTCAGAGAAACTTTTCACCCTTAGCCTTACAAATATAATGCAGCACACAGCAGGCTGCTATAACCATGGGAATATTTTCCTCATTTAGGTCCAACCTGCCATAAAGGCAGCGCCAGCAAGCCTTTAATCTGCCAAACCCCTGTTCAACAGTCAATCTGCACCTGCTCAGCCTATTGTTGAAGTGCTCCTTGCTGCTGTCCAAGTTTCTCATGTAAGATTTCATGAGCCATGGGAGTAATGGGTACGCTGCATCTCCCAGGATCACTATGGGCATTTCAACATCCCACACTGGAATCTTCTGGTCTAGAAAGGAAGTCTCTGTTTGCAGCTTTCTGTGCAGGCCAGTGTTCCTGAGGAAATGTATAACATGAACCTTCCCTGACCAACCCACATTGATATCAGTGAAACAACCACAGTGATCCAAAAGCGCCTGCAATACCACGGAGATCTACTCATTTCTATTGATGTACTCCATCACAACATGATCAAGGGCCAAAATTGGGATATGCGTGCCATCTGTCATCTCGCCATAGTTAAGGAGTCCCACTGCCACAAAGCCAACCACTGTTTCACACATTTCCCAGAGGCACAGTCCTTTGTAGCAGGATGCAATTAACAGCCCTGCACACTTGGGTGAATGCAACCCTCATAATGGATTTCCCAACTTCAAACTGATTCACGATTGCCTGGTAGCAGTCCAGAGTTGCTAGCTTCCACACAGTGATCGCCATGCGCTTCTCCCTCAACAGTTCCAGAAAGGTGGCTTTGCACATCTGAAAGTTCTGTAGCCACTGCTTGTCATCCCAAACCTGCATAACGACGTAATCCCATCACTCGGTGCTTGCTTCCGAGCCCAAAAGCAATGGTCCAGCATGTGGAGCATTGTTTCTTTCCATGGCACGTGGCAGGGCAGGCAGGCACCATGGATTCCTGTTCAGGATCGCAACTCATGAAATACTGCATAATCAGGTGCATTGTGTTCATAATAGTTATCACAAGACTAGTGAGCAGAGCAGGATCCATGCTTTCAGGCAGAAATGGTGGGCAAAGAGTTTACAGGGGCTGTTGAAAAAAATGGCGCAAAATGCAGTCGATAGCCCATGAAATGATGGGACAGAAAAAACTGCATCATGGGACATTGAGCCTGCACCCACTCCCCATTCCCAAACTCCTAGCTGCAGAAGGTGGCAAGCTGCACAGTGGGATAGCTACCCACACCGCACTACTCTGTCGATTCTAAAGCACCAACTGTGGGCGTGCTCCACTGACACAAGGAGCGTTGTGTGAACATGCACAAACGCTGTAATTATAGCAATTCTTGATCATCAGTGTAACTTGCCTCTAATCATACTAGCTTTCTTATCCACCTACTCCTTCCCACAATACAACATTCTGCTTCTGAGGATCTGGTCTGCACTACAGAAGTAGGTCAGTCTAAGCTGCCTTACAAATACTGTAAACGTCTGCACTACCGGATTGCTCCCACCAATGTAAGTCTCCCACTACACTCCACGAGAGGCATAGTGCTTAGGTTAATGCAGTGTTCATGTCGACATTGCGTCACTTGCATTGCCTGTTGGCTGTCAGGCCATAAGGCTCACAGCTGAAGCCCTCCTGCCCTGGGGCTGACAGCCCTGGGATCGGGGGAGGGGGGGGAGGGAGGGTGCCCTCCGGCAATGAGCCCCCCACATTGCCCCACTTAAGTAGATGCAAGCACTCATGGGGAGGATGAGCACCACTACCAGAAAGAGGGTAAGGTAGATATGAAAAATGCGGTGGCTGTTTGTCGACCTAATTAAGTCTGTGTCTACACTACAGAGTTAAGTCTGTTTCTCCAGTTTGTATGGTTCTCACACACAACATCGGAGAAATTTTTAAAAACAAAAAAAGTAGTTTTTAAAAATAAAACTTGGTAGGGAGCTGAGGAAAGATCTCAAACTACTTTTGACCCCTTAAACTTGCTAGTGTAGCAGAGTATACTGGGTCCTTTTAATAACAAGTGCCACTAGTCCAAATCTTACTAGAATTCAGCCCTTTAAAGAAGCACATGCTGGGGGATAGTCCCCAGAAGTGACTGATGAACAATGTAGTTCCACAAGGTCATATGACCATGGGGACAGGGAGTGATGGGGGTCAAGTAACTGAACTATAAATCAACTGTGGCTCAGTGAAGAAGAGGAAGGGTAGGACCTGGAGGAAGGCTCTCCAGAGTCCAGATATGTGCAAGGAGCAGAAGGTGACTACAGAGATCATGAATTGAAAACTGAAGGACTCTCCTTCAAGAGAGCCCTGAGCCCAGGAAGTGGGCTGTAGACAAGGACAGAGTTCACAGAAGAGTCTCGGGACAGGGTAAAAGAAGGAAAGGCTTGAGGTAGCACATAACTAGTAGGGGCTAAAAATTTGGTGGGATAGGTTTTGCTTGGGGGATTCCAGGGAGAGACAAAGTCCTCCCTTCAGCCCTGCACCAGCTGGTTGACCCTAGTGAAGACCACTGACTGAACTCAAGAAAGGTGTGAATTTCATTTGATTTTATGAACTCTATTTGTGACTAATCTGTTCTATTCTATGGCAGAAGACAAACAAGGTCTGAGAATCTGAAACAGGACCTTCAACAACTGAAGAGCCTTACCCAGATGGCACTGTGGGGGCAACAGTCTGAGCCACGGACTTTTAATGATCCTCTTTCAGCAACCCTAATTGAGAGCAGGGAGAATGGAAAATCCCAGTATGAGAAGAGAAGCAGAAAGAGGTGTCAGACCTTGCTTTTAAAAGGGACATGCTCTCTGCCAAGAGGAGGACAGCCCTTCAACAGAACTAGAAGACTGAGCGGAAGGAGTGGAGGGTCAGAGACTCCCCAACTCCCCTGAAGGACACAAACAAAACCCTAAAAATGGTGGCAGAAGTAGGACTGAAGGAAGGAAATGCATTCAGCTATTTGTTGTTTATGCACAGAGATGTATATCCTCTGTACTGTCTAAGAGTAAAGTTACGTGTGTGGTTAAAAATTTCCTTTGCAAAACTTGAGTACCTTACTTCATCTGCCATGCATCCACAAAGAGCTGAACTCTATACCAGAATCCCCATGAGTGTTGACCAATGGGGAAAATGTGCATTAGCTGGTAGAGAGATTTAAAGGGGGGGGGAAGGGAGGCGCAGAGAGGGGAAAGGGCTCAGCATTTGTCTTTGAACCCAAGGCAGCTGGACTGCAGGAACCCACATCCCAAGGAGGGAGTGCCAGACAGAGTCTGCACCCCAGGAGTGTGCCTGAGAGGCCATAACTAGAATCAGTGTCTGAATGCTGCTCAGATCCTGTGAACACGGAAGCATGTGCTTTCCAAATGTTGGGTCCAGTGCAGCAGTCTGATGACCATCCACAGAGAGAGTGGAAAGGAGACTTGGCCAGGTTTGTAACAGGATCAAAAGACTTGAGGCATGCCTGTCAAAAGGTTTAAATACAAGGGGAAGCTCGGGGAAGGGCTGGAGGAAGAACTGTGCCAACAATACATTATTTGGACAGTGTGGTTTGCTGAACCCCAGAAATGGAGAGAATTTAGCAGTTTGGCCAGAGTACTTTGCTGGGATACAATCTAAGTCACCATCCACCAGAAGGAGACAGTAGACCCCCAGTATAAAGAGGGGAAATTGAAGGAGACGTGACCAGTTGCCAGAGAGCTAATCCATTTATTCCAAAAGGACAGTGTTTCTTTAAATCAAGTCATGAGATGCCCAACAAAAACTCTGGGTCAGCTGATACTGGGAAAGGGACTGAAGTAACAAATCACAACAAAATAGGGATACTCACGTGAACTGGCATGTTGAAATAATCAGATTTGAAGTTATCTGCCATCTCTCCAAAGCTCTGGAGGGTATACTCTCTGACAGCCTGCTCAAATCCAAAGGCCTCACGTGGTTTGTTACACTCCTAGGAGAGGCAATACAAATATTACTCCTACAGCTGAGGACAAGCAGTCAGGCCCTTACTGGAGAATATCAGTGTCTAAGTCAGTTTCCTTGGCTAATACAAGGGCAAAATATTGATTTCAATTGCTTTCTCCAGATGGGGCAGCTCCCACCACACAACTAACAGTTAGGCAGCCACACTAAGGTGTTCAAGACAACTGCCATGCAGCTTCATCTGTACTCCGAAAGGCACTCAGCCCTGCTGCACTAGGCAGAACAACAAGGAAGAGCAAAATACTGAAGGCAGCCTTAAGCTAAGAGAGGGGTATGTCAAACTCTGGCACTAAGACAAGCAACTGTAGCAAAACTGCACTGGAGCAAAGCCTACAACTGCCTTAGTCTTCGTAATGCAGTGTAATTGTAGCCGTGTCGGTCCCAGGATATTAGAGAGATAAGGTGGGTGAGGAAAACAACAGAAGCTGGTCCAATAAAAGATATTACCTTACCCACCTTGTCTCTCTAATCTTAGTAAGACAGCAGCCGCGCGGGGGGGGGGGGGGGAATAGCAGCCTCGGTCACATCTCAGGCTATTCCACCCTGTATATTTCTACAATGCCCTTTCAACACCAATACAGCCCTCTAACAATATTTATGTATACAGAGGTCTATCTGAACAAGCAAATATGCCAGACAACTGATGGCTGGTTAATAAAAAGTAACACCATCTAACAACTCAAATTCAGTTCTAGCTCTTAATATGTGAAGGCCAGCTGCCCGTAGAGTTCTAGGTTTCCTTTGGCAGTCTAACAGACTCTTCCTCCTTATACTATCCAGCAGCTTTGTTTGCTGAACAAGGAGCCTCTGAAGCAGCAGTCACACATCTTGACAATATCCCAAACTAAATATAAAACTACACATTCTGCTCCAATGACAAGGGAAGAGAACAGAGCTCAAAGGGCTGCACTGCCATTGTAAATGGCTCTTCCTAATATCATGAACAGATGAAAACAGCTCGAGTAGTTATTGAACTGTACCTCAGCAACACATTTCGGGCATCTCCAGTCACCCTTGGGCACATCAGGCAAAGGGGGAATCAGGCAAAAAGTGTGGTAGCTATCATCACATCCATCACACAGTAGCAGTTTGTCCTCATTGTTTCCCCGGCCACAAAACAAGCAAACATAAAGATCAACCTGTGGGGAAAAAATGTCAGTGTAATGTTATGATCAGTCTCCATCACCCAGAAGCTGCCTTTTATAAGCTGCTATACAGCTTAGTAAACAGTGCTGCAACCTGATATCTGGACATTAGGTAATCCTTTCCCTCCCACTCCTCTTAGTCCCCACCAAGAGAAGCGCCAATAAACCTCCACAGAGCTTCTGCTTCCCTAAGGCAGCCAGACATCTGAGAGTCTGAAAAAACATGAGATGGTAGGAAGCTAAGGAATACCCATATAGCTGAGCTACAGAAGGACAAAGAGCATCAAGTATCCGCAAGACAGATAACTTGAAGAACTGATTAACATTTATTTCAACTAGAAGAACTAATTTACATTAATTTTAATTTGAGAAGATGGGTTTCAAAACCATCCTTGCCACATCCTCAGTATGACTGCTCTCCCTGCTCTCTGAACCCCAGTAATGAAGGTTAATTCAAATTAGATCTCTGCAGAGAGTGTGCCCTACAAGAGCCCCCATGGTTAGATCAAAAATAGGCATTTCATCAGTATCAGTGATACAAGTGTAATTACATCTTAAGATGTTCTCAAATGCAGGGATAAAAACAGACCATGCCAGGAACAGAGAAACACGCAAATTACAAGATGAGAATCCAAAGGCAAAAGCTACATGTACAGGTGGCTAATGCTGCCCCTTGATCTTTATTCTCCTTTGATTACACAAGGGTATGGATTCCAAGTAGCAAAGTGTAAGTATTCATGCTTCAAAACACCACTTCCTCATTCCTGTCTGCCCAAGGTCATCTCAGTAACCAGAGCAACACTGACCTGAAGAACTGTCTCAAAACTCAAGGAGATATCAAGGTCTCAAATTCACTCCTGCTGTAGGCTTGTTACAGAAGGATAGCTCCAGTATCACCCATTTAGAGAGTAAAGATTAGCTATTTTCTCCCTAAAATATACTCAAATACCTAAAATATTTGTTTATAAAACTATAGAGTTGTGATACAATCTAAATATAATCGTTAGCCCGTTACTCACTCGCCATGTCTGAAGAATAATTTTATATTTAATCATTTAAGAGAAGCACCCAAATTTAATATATTACTTGATCCAAATTCCCCCATTATTCCCATCTGATGAGAGACAACCCAGATTGTATCTTTCCATTATGTAGCCCAAAAAGCAAGACAAGATGACACTGGTTTTAATTAAGTCAGGCTATCACTAAAACATCAAGTCCTTTAAGTGACTGAAACACAACACAACAGGAAAGTATTATGTAAGGCACAGTCCTACTGTTATCTTAACCTATTTAGAGAGTATGCACTTCCCTAGGTGTGCAAACATACAATGTTCCTTAAAAATTCACCATTTTCAATTACACGTGTTTCATTTGAATTTTTCAAATGGTCAAAATTCTGAAAAAAGTCCACCATTTTCCAGATACATTGAAAACATTAGTCCTCATCGAAGATCATGTCCAAGCCACGTTTCAAACTTAAGATATTTGTGTCGTAAGCATGTCTAAAGGGGTGGTGGGTATTTTGTTTTGGGGTTTTTTTGTTGCTGTTGAACATCAAGGGGAGGAGAAATACACCCTCATCTCAAACAAACTCAAGAAAACTGATATGGTAGGGACTCTAGATGGAACACATCACCCAAACAGGTTACTTTCAGAAACAAAGTGAGTAGAAATAGGGGATTACAATTGAAAATGTTTTGCAACATTTACTATAGCAACTGCTACCAAGGTATTTACTATACCTACTGCTACCAATATCTAAGGTATTGCCCTTTTTCCATAATCTTCAATACACACATGCAGCATTTTGTATTACAGCACAGTTAACGTGCAATCAAATATCAATGCCATGTTATAACGCAAACAAACAGCAGCTGATTTATGAGTGCTGTGAGAATCACAAATGAATCGCGACTTTTCTGCAAATAAATTCTCAACATTATTATATTTGTGTATGTTTTTGCACAAAATTACCATTTTATACAAAGGTGAGTAGGGAAGAAAGGCAAACAGAACTACAGTAGGACATTTTTCATATGATAACTGCAGACTGACATGCAAGATGTCTACATTCAGAAACATTATTTCCTTGGAAGTCTCTCATTCAAATATTATATAGGCCCAACCACCATTCATTTATGGAATTCAACAAGATCACAGACAAGGCAATATAGCTGCAAACTGCTGGTTTTGTTGATACCGTGTCTGATCCCCTCCCACAAGTGAGAGACAACACAAACAAGAATCAAACTCAGGTCTCCTGCTAAGTGAAAACTGACTAGGTAAGAAATATTTTACAATAAAATCTTATTTAAAAGATTAAAAGTCACTAAGAGCAGCCATTTCAGTCACAGAGAAACAGCAAGCCTGAATTATCATGTACTTTCATCAAGTAATTCATCTAAGTACTAAAGAGGTCCAATGCTTTTAGCTTTGAACATGAGACAAGTTCAGGCCTATTCACCCTAGTAACACCATCTGCTTCCAAGCATCTAGCTGCTACTGCTTTAAATTGCAGTTTGTGACCCCCATAATTTAACTCAGGAGCCATTTCTTCATCTAAAAAGAAGATTATTTGAGTTTTTGTTAAAGGTCCCCTGACTCCTTGTGGAACTGGGAATAACTAACATTTCAAATAACCACAAGCTCTGGCAAATTTTTCTGAGGCTAAGGCAAAGTAATGCATTCTGTATGCTCAGTATGCTGTTTTTGAAGTACCAATAACTTAATTTCTTCAATTTGTTAGAAGTACTAATCCTTATTCAGGACTGTGTACGCATGCCAAGTATGACAGTTTAAATAAAGCCATTTGAGTTATCCAACAAACTATACATTTTTTCCATGATCAAGTATCAAACTGTTACACAGATTTTATTGCTACCCTTTATTTTTGTTTCTGGTAGACTAACAAAAATGAGATGTTCATCTCAAGAAGCAGTCTGAGGCAAAATTAATCCTGCTTTCAGTAGTTTAGACCAGTGTTTCTCAACGACCAATTCATAAACCGGTGCCAGTCCTGGAGATCTCCCTGACAATTTAGGAAGGCAGAAGTCAGTCCCTGATATCAAAAAGGTTGAGAAACACTGGTTTAGACTATCAGATAGTTATATAGCCTCCATTAGTGTAGTATCAGAGCATTCACAATCTGATATATTTATCCTTATAATACCACTAAGGAAGGAAAGTACGGCTATTTCCATTTTACAGATGGAGAACTGAAACACAGAAAGACTATGTGATTTGCCCAAGATCATATAGAACGTCTATGGCAGAGCAGAGAATTGAACCTAAGTCTCTTGAGTCTCAGGCGAGCCCCTTCAGGATGGAACATGCTTTTCTGATAAATGAAGGTGGAATCTCAACCTAAAATGGAATGTTTTTATTGTGATATTAAATCAAATTCTCACCTTACAGCAGATCACGTATAATCTTACTGTATACCCTATTTTCCCAATGACACTAATACATCAAAAAATAACCCAGCTGACAGCTTTATTTCCTATGGTTGTGTGCTCCAGAGCAAAGAAATCACACTTACAAAGTTGACAGAAATTGCCCCTTTGCGTTGCCTCATCTGCATGCCAAATGCTTCTGACTTGGTGCCTTTGCGTCTTCGAGAGACCTCGTCTTGAAGTAAAATAAAGTTACAGTTCATTAATATGGCATAAAGAAAGCTCCAACTTGCAAGGATCATGTAGAGACCAGCCTGGTATCCTGCCTTTGGCAGCAACTATTCCCTAATAGAATAGTAGAACCTTTGTTCTGCGAGGCTACTACAGGGGACCCATGGAAAAGAAAAATAACATCCTCACCAAGGAATTGTACAATTTCAAATAAAAACAGAGTGTAAAAAACAACTAGTAGCATGCGCTGGTCCGCAAAATGTTTGGAGGTTGAAAAGGGGTCCGCACACTCGAAAAGGTTGGGAACCGCTGCTGTAGCGAAAGCCAGAACTCTTTGGTGTATCTGACCAGTTTTACCAAGCGATATATGATTGGGGAAGGGTAAACCCTCTCTTGCTGATCTCCACAGGAGATCCAGTTACATCATAAAACAAAGTGGATTACCCTTATAATCTGTGCGCTTATCGAGAATGATTGGTCTTAAAATTTATCAATCCCTTTTTCAAGTCCAGTAATTCTCAACTTGTGCAGCATGTTTCCTAATAATAGAGAAGAAATGATTCCATATCAAATTAAGAGAGTCCTGCCAATGGGATTAGCCACCTTGAGTTTTGTCAAGCTCCCCATGAATTAAATCCCCAAATGTTTAACTTTCTTTTTCAGTCATAGTGGCTCATTTTTACCTCTTCCCACTCGTCTCCAGAGAGAGCAATGAGATTTGGTTCAAAAGACTGTCTCAGAGTCTAGACACAGGCTACTATGTCCTTATGACCCTACACACAGGATAATTCAGAAGCTTATTTACCTTCTTTATCCTTTGCTCCCAATGCCAGTCCCACCATCTTGGGTCCAGCTCCAAAGATCTGCAGCTTCTTCAGCTCAGTATTTCTACTCATCTCTCCTGCCTCTGCCTGAAAACAAAATCACATCAACACAACACCATCAGCATTTACCTTCCAGGTCTCCACTACTCACCACACATTTATATCTCTACTCTCTTCCTCATTGCCCCATTCACATACACATCATCGGATTTACTCATCAGAAGATGGAAGGCCTGATTTTTCATCCCCAAACTCAGTATCCAGAGATCCAGCAAGAATGGGAATGCAATGAAACACAGACTGGAACTTCTCTTCCAATTCTCCAAACAGATGTCTCCACATTTAGCATTAAAGAGTTTTGTTACAAAGATTAATCTGAACAACAGGTGATCACAGAGAACTAGGTATGACTTCTGGCAAAAACAATTAATCACCAATCCATCATTTTTTAAATTACCATGGATCAGGAAAAGTTTTATATTAATAAATACATTGTTTATGTGGCACCCTTTATCTACTCCCTTGAGTGGATGGATATATCCGCATATTATTAATGAGTTCCACAGTTTGTAGGTCTTCTTGAATCCTTGGCTGGGCTTGGATTTTCTGATGTAAGCAGAGCTACTATGCCCCATAGCCATTACATGCATCTGGTGCTCGAATTATATGAATTAAGTGATGAAAAATACCAAGTATGTCATCCAGACCATCCCCCCTGCCAATGCAGGGTTGTTTTCTTACTGTTTTGTCCCTTCCTAGCCATTCATTCATAATTCTTCATAACTCTGAGCCTCTCATTATTTTTGTATTACCACAGTGCCTAAGAGTCCTAGGGTATGTCTATAGTGACAGCGGCAAAGTCGCCACCGTCAGATGAACCTATCTGGATCAACTGAGCGGTCAGCGAAGACCCCCTCAATTGATCCAAAAGCCAACGCTGATAAACCATCCCCTCAAGTGGCGTAGTGCTGCGTCGGCACAGTGCAGTGAAGACACCGCAAAGAAGGGAAGCACAACAGTCGACGGGAGTTACGCAAGCTACTCTGCGTAGCTTGCGTAACTCCCATCCACTACCGCCGAATCGCTAAGTCAGTGTAGACCAGGGCCTAGTCATGAACTAGGATTCCATTGTGCTGGGTGCTATGCGCTTATTCAACCTTGTTTTATTGCATCATTGCCTCCACTCCACCAGTGATGGGATCCTCCGTACATTTTTGTCCACTTACTTCTCAACCATCCTTGAACTTTTCATGTTACCTCCTACTCTTGGAACGTCTTTCCTGAACTGGTACACCAGGCAACTACCTTTTCTTCATTCAAGTCCCTCCTAATGACCCACTGCTCCTGCAAAGCCTTCAAGCCAGTCAACTAAAATATTTTAAATCCATCATGCTGCTCATTAATGCTCATTGAGAAACTGTATTACCTTACTGATGTTACCTTGCCTTCCTTCCCTGGCTCCCCTTTACAAACTTATTACTCTCTTATTGTATTATGTCAGAGGTCAGTTTGTTAGCTTCTTGGGGCATGATTCAGGTCTCTGTTGGTACTGCAAGGCACCTATCACAATCCTGGGTGATGTTTAAAAAAAAAAAACAAAAAAACACCTTTCTGGTAAGCGGTGCTCAAAACTGAATGAGAAACTATGTGCAGTGACAATAACACTATAAATAGAGAATATCATCTCCATGTATTCATCCCAAATTTTCACTTTTGTTTATCTGATCTTCTTGTTGGCTGCCAAAATGCAAGTCTCATTTGCTAGTCTCCATAGATCTGTTTTAGCACTACTGCAGGCCAGATTTTTCCCTCCCACTGGATTCTGTGTTTGGATTTATTTTCTCATCCAGTATATTAACTTGCATCTTTCCATTCTGAATATCTGTTATTTTCTATTCATGTTCAAGCAACTGTAGATCTGTGTTATGTCTCAGTTCCCACTAGTAATGGCAATGCTTCACAATTTAAAGGAATGCTATCAACCTGAATTTTTTTAAATTGACTTTAAAAATCCAGTTTGATTCAGCACCCTTTAAGTAGTACGTCCTGATTTTTTTTAAATTCTTTAAATTTTTTAAGGATTTTTCTGTTCACCTCTGTGTTTATAGAAATCTTTCTAGCAAGTAAGAAACTGACTGACATTGGACAATGGTGTTACTGATCTTGACATCCCTGTAGAATATACAAAGCATATAAACTGAAACATAGCAACTAAATATTTATGTTATTTTAATATATAGGTACAACATTCAGACAAATGTGATTCTTCAAGTTGATATCCCTTTAATTTTATGGGAACACTGTTTTCCCAATACTCCAGATGATTAATGAAAACAGATAAAATGGGATTTGAGAAATCCCAGTGATATCAGATTACCTCCTTTCTCCAAACAGTACAATGTTCTCATTAAAGCATTACTGTTTATTTACAAATTTTCAGGCAGTTTTTAATTCATTGGACTGTTGTAATCCCAATCCTCATTTTTACTTGAAAAATGAACTTGGATATCATTCTTTACTAAAATCAAGACATTACATCTACCAAGTTCTCTTCATACACTGATTTTTGATAGAATTACAAAAAAAAATTCTTATGAAACCACGTTTCTCAAGTCTTCTTATTCCTTCTAATTCCATTATACTTTTAAGTGAACACAATCTTAAAAAGTATGATGAGCTTGTCTATAACCACTAGTTCCTCTCACCAGGTAAAGGGAACACTACATGTATCAAAAGTGCAAGTTATGTGACCAGAAGGAAACATACACAAAATATCTAATATAGGTCCATAGAACAACACAAGTAGCACTTATTTACAAACAGCCTAAACTATGAATATCAAAAACCTTCAAGATTATTAAAATCCAAAACTTCATTTAGTGGCACTTAAGATTGTATCAGAACAATTCCCAACTCAAAATTGTGAGAACATGGAACTAAAGGAATAGCAAGGGAAAAGTCTCTTGCCACTTTTATAGTGTAACACACTCGAACTTTCCATAAGGCTTTCACTTCCATTTCCAACAGATACCAAAAAGCCATATATATATATATATATATATATATATATATATATATATATATATATATATATATATATATCACATCACAACTGCAAACTTACACTCTAGCAAAAAAACTTAACCTCATACACACTTGTATCAACAGATAGTCACACAGTACAAGTGTTTAGGAAGTTATTCTGCCTTAGCATTGCTAAGGTAGTCATTGTGGTTTTGCACACTCTAGTGCAAAACTTTATTATTCCTAAGGTTTGAGACCGAGCATGCAATGAAGTAGACTTGTCATCTTTTTTCCTCTAGTATTTTAACAGATTTCTCCATTTCCTCCATCCTCCAACAATTGCTAAACTGAAAAGAAAAAAAATCAAGGATTTTTCACTAACAGGATCCAATTACGATTCTATAGGTTTAAGTATCTCATCCTTTAAAGGGACACCATCAACTTGAAAAAAATCACTTCTATATGATATTTTTAACCTTCTATTATTACAATTAGCACCTAAGATGATTATAACAGTGAAATTTTTTATTGCTTTGTGCGTTTCCCAGCACTTTTTATATAGTGAGTTAAATTGTTTCCTTCTAAAGTGAGTTTCCACTATCATCTTCCGCACTACTAATGAAAACATTTGTGTTACAAAGTGTGATCGCCAAATGACAAAAATTGGTAATGGAACTCAAGGCAGATGTGCTGCCTACAACTTAACTCTTAAAAACTTCTCTAGATTTGAAGTTGTTGGTAAAAGCATCATCTTTTAAAAGATTGAAGCAACATTAGCTTCTTTTTTCTTTCAGTACCAAGATTTTATCATCAAAGGTTCAGAAATCATCATCAAAGGTTCAGAAAGCTCATTAGTCAAATCCCTTAGCAGCCCAGGATGCACCCATAGGTCTTTTTTTTAATTATTATTCCATAGTTTCCCGTATTCCCAATCTGCTCGTTTGTTTGTTTTTTAAACAGGATTTCCCTTAAAACTTTTTGTTAAACTAAGTAGTAACAGAAAAATGTATCTAAGCAATTTTTCAATTATTAAGATCATTCCTCATCTAAGTGACCTGCTTTCCATCTACCATTTCTTTTTCCCCTAACATTTATAAATTCATCCTTATTTTCTAGTGCTAATCTTTTCTGCCCCCCCCCCCCTTTTTTTTTTTTTTTTTTTTTTTTTTAAACTTTCTTTGCACACCTTTACTAACTATTATTGCTGGCCTTCCCCACCACTTCCATTTCCAATACTTTTATTTTGGAGCAAGGGGGAAAACAATAGGACTGGTTAAAACAGATCTTTGAGAAGTCTTTCACAAAACCAATCTTCCTTTTCTTGTTTTTTCAGTTTTTTCCCCCAGAGGGCTTGTAGTTAGTTGTGTTTAATTATGGTATCTAAAGATTCCCAGCCTTCTTTTACAATAGAGAATTTTAATATATCCTTCTCTCACAACTTACTCTATTAAATTTCTTTAAATCTGGCTTTCCTAAAATCTAGTATCCTTGTACTGCTGCATTCTGTGAAACAACTCCTTACCATACTTAATTCAAGTAACTTGTGGTCACTAGTTCCAAACTGTTGTTATTCTCTTTCTTAGCTAGTTGATCTGTAAGTAATTGGTCCATAATGCTTTCTACAACATAAAATTGCCTCCCACTTAGAAACTCTTCTCAGATACAGAGATCACCACAGTTATCCATAACTGTACCTGCAGATTGGACTACTGGCAACATACTCTACATAGGTCATCATCATCTGATGCAGAATACAGGAATATGTTTATCTAGGGGATATTCACATCTGAGGCATATTACACATGTGGGTCCTGGAGGTTCCCCAGATGGTTTCTGGTACAAGTCGAAGTATTCACTTTAATCTACAAACCGCTTGGTGGTTTGGATTCCTGCCTATAGTAGAGACTGCTCCTCTCCATAAGTACCTCCCCTGCAACTGAAATCTGGAATATTTTGCACACAGTCCCTAGATTTGCTCTCGTGGTATTCGGTGGTAGTGGTAGGGTGTTTTTAACAGGAGAATGAGGGATGAATCTCTGCTTTGAATTCAGTTCCCCAGTTAGCTCAATACATTTATTAAACCTTCTGAACATATCCCAAAAATATTTGGGCTTTTCCTGATTAAGTGAAGTGAGTGAGCTGAGTTTCTCCTGCCCTGGAGAATTCACTTCTGTTATTTCTTTTGTTAAGTGCTAAGTTAAGTGTTAAGTTTAAAATCATTAAAAGCATGCTTAGATTTTATAAGAGTCATTTTTGTATAAGTCAACAATAATAGGCTTTGCAGACTGTGTGTAAAGATCACTCAGCCACCAATGAAACGCAGCAGCTGTTCTGTGCCAGGAATTCTACAAACAGTTTTTACAAAGGGAAGTGAGGAATACTATGGTTTTACTGAAACTACTGAGAGCAGTCTTGTAAAAAAACTGATCTTAATAATGCTGTGTTTCTTTTATACCTCATCTGAAAAAGATACAATAGCATAGCACCCCCTAGACAATGGCTGAATACCAACTCAGAAGAGTTCCACATACTTAGTGACAGACAGCAGTTCCTGGAGCATGCTGAATTTTTCTTGGGTAGATATCTCCCATCCAAGTACTGACCACACTCAACACAACATAGTTAGAGATCTCACATGACCACAGCCTAGACGGCTGATGTGCTGCTTTTGTATATGGTTACATTATACAAACAAATGTAGTAAGTCTGCCTGAAAATGAGGAGATCAGATAAAAGACAAACCTGTCTAAATGAACCATAACCTAAGAGAAGCAGAACATACTATTTAGTAAAGCTGAAGGATGCTCAGCAGAAGTGAAGAGAAATTAAGAGACCTGAGTGGCATGAGATGTGCACTCTGGAAAAGAGACAGACATGTTTTTGATAGCATTAGATATGGAAAAGAAATTTCAGTAAGCTTAAAATAAGTCCAGAATGGCATGGCGCAAATAGTAAAAAAGTTTATGTTAAATAAAAACCCAGCTTTCACCCATGTCCCACTGACTGGCCAGCAAGAAGCCACTAGAACGTGCCACGGGGATCTAGTCCAAAAACTTTCAGAGATCCTCTTTTTTACAAAGAGCATATGTTATTTATCAGAAACAGAGATGGACTGCTTAAACAAGATTGCAGGGAAAGAAACAAAGAGGAGGAAAGTGAGGCTAGGACTCCAAGGTCTTTTTTTGATGTGCTGACATTTAAAATGATGCTGTTTCAGTTTGAAGGGAAAGTTACAGGAGGTGTTTATGGAATTTCAAGATTGTCAGAGAACTATCAGTAAATATCTAGCAAAATGTTGCTGTAGCAAGAATAGCCTTAACCCACACAAAAGGGACTGCTTGTTTTCAGGAGAAAAGCTGTGGAACGGGAACAGATTTCCCATCCATCACTCAGCATTTTCCCTCCCCACTGCAAGCTCTTCACAAAAAACGATCTGTCAATCTTGGGATAACCGGTTCCATTTCCACAGTTTCCTCACTGACCGTAAAGTCTTGTCTGCACACAAGCTTACATCCTCTTAACTAAAAGCGTGTCTAAAATTTATTTAGTTAAACTGGATGCAAGTCCCGTGTTGACACACTTTTATATCCGTTTACAATTAGCTTATATCTGTTTAGTTTGCATTGGTGCATTCACTGATGCAAACCAACACTATATAAGCCAGCTGTAAACCAATATGAAAACAGTTTAGCTACACTGGTTTATAAAAACAGATTTTAGTTAAGCTAATACGATTTCTGTGAATAGACCAGGCCTAAGAGATACGTGTCTGTGGAGTTTTTAAAAAGGACTGCTTCCTCGTGGCGCATTTGAGTGGGCTCCCACGGCCAGACAAAGGCTGTTGCATTCTTAGTGCGACAGCACTGGTGCAAAGAATAAATGCACTCTGTCTGTAGTGGCCAAGTAATGTGGGTACCTGGGATTTGATGCGTCTGGTTCTCTTCAGCACAACGTTCATTCTTGTACCCTGCTTTGGGGAAGCCTGGGCATCAGAGCTGAGGTCCTCTGCCTCCACTTTTTCTTTAAGGTCCAAGTTTGGCTTTTGGATGCCCTAAAGGATCAGAGCACAGAAGGACACCAGGTTGACTGATCAGGGGATCAGACTCTCTATGGTGTGTGAACCATCCTGTTTGTTGAGGAATAGGACTACCCAGTGAAATAATACTGCAGTACACATGCCATTTGGACCAGAGACAAATCACTGCATGCAGCCTGAAGTAAGAAGATTGAATCTCAACAGATGCCTAACGAACAGTAATAAAGACACCTTCCCAAACAGATACATCACTCTTTGCCCTGTTTCCCATTCCCAGCAGAACTGATCTCAGACCTATAAAAGAAACCTAAAAGTACAATCACTGCTCCAGATCACAATGTAACCTCTAATTTTATTATGCCAAATATGAACAGGTGCTGATTTGATTAAAGTAGTTGCTGCTTTCGTGAACACAGAAACGTGTGATAATTCAGTATACAGCAATAAGCATTATACTGATGCAATTGTTTGGGTTCCATCTTTCTATAATGGAAGGGAACAAGTCTCTCACCATAAGGCTAACCCCAGACTGGAAGAGTTCATAGGGGTACAGTATCCGTTCATAGTGAGACTTCAGCAGCGATCCAGTGCCTTTTCCTGGCAGGTAGCCTAGCCGACTAGCCACTTTGGACCATTTCTTCTCTTTAGTGACCACCTCAAAGCCTCCTTTGCTGGCAACAATCTGAAACAAAACAAAAAATTGTTTAGAAGAAAAGTTCTTTAAGGAGGTTTGAGTTCCTCTAACCATTGTATATGAACCAGACATGATTAGACAGACAAAACCTTCAAAGGTTCTGTGAAACTCAGAGTCCAACAGTTATGATGCAGGGATTTTTCCTGCAGGGGTAGTACTTTAACAAACTCCTATCTGTCTCGGTCACCTGATACATTTATTAGAGCCCCACTGCTCAGAAATGAATATTAAGTGTATATTGTGCCAGGCAGAAAGAGACAAACAGGCTGCTCTTCGCAGATGTGTTGGAAAGAATACAAACCCCACGTCAGAACAAAATTAAAAGTCATCTTTTATCATATGTGCAGTATGATGAAAAACAAGAGTCTGGCCAGGGGCGGAGTCACTTCTAATAGACCCAAGATAGAAGGAAGTGTTGGTGCTCAGGATTCCAGAATTATAAAATTCTGGACAGAGAACCCTGAAACAAAAACTACTGTCAGAAGAGGATACAATGACTTCACCTTCCAATTAGATCAGTACTGCTGCAGCAACACTATTTCTATTTGCATTGAGTCAATCAGTTCCCATACAAAGTTGTCTTTCGCTACATATGACTGATTTATTTAACCTGAAAAACAGTCCATTTGTCTCCAAATGAAGGTCATAGTGGCACAGAAGATGCTTCCTCTGAAACAATGACAGCATTTCCATCCTCACTCCCCTTCTCTTAAGGATCACTGCCAAGCAGTTTAAAATAGACCAATGCTGGTTCCATTTAAATTTTGTAAAGATTCAAAATATTTCTACACGTTTTCAGTTTGGTGGTCAATTTTTTCCCTCCTCAAGGAGCCCAAGTTATATGTCTAACACTGCATGGACTGATAGAAACCTAGATCACAAAAGCACTGTTACTGCAGTGGAACTGAAAATGAAAACTTTACTCAATTTAGAAGCTAAATTGAGTAAAGTGCAAAAGCATAACAGCCCTAAGTGAAAAGTAATTTAGATTTTAAGTAGTGTTTTTATAATTGTTAACACAAATAAAAATTAAAATCACACTTTCCTCTGTTTCCTTTGTTTTTTCACATTACAAGGGATGTTCCAGTTCAGGTTTTTCAAAGTCATCAGAGAACCCATTATGTAAAACTATGTTTTATACCTTATCTTAGAATGACCAAGCTTCATGGAGTGACCAAAAGGAGTGAATGCAGCTGTGATTCACTCTATAAGATGAGCAACATAGTGAAAGCACCCAAAGTTCATACCCACTCATTCCGAACAATAACAGCCAATTACCTTGATGCTAACAAAATAAAAACAAGCTTTGCAATCAGGGGAAACAAAGCGAGTAATTTATGCCTTCAGCTACTTAGACAACTAAAATATTAACTCATACAAAACTGAGGTTCCTGTTCTAACTCATGCCAGCGTCCCATATATTATTTCCAGTGGCATTATGCAAAGAGAATTATATCATTTCCTATCAAACCATGACAGACATGGAAATAAACCTTAAATGCTTTCCAAAGACAGCTAAGCAAAGTTAAACACCCACATTGCCCATAAAGCTGTGTATGAAAATCAAATTCCTCTAAAGCATAATCTTTTAAAGCCATGTATCCTACCCTACTTAGAGAAGTACATTTTGATGGGTAAATGGAAACTGGCTCTTTCATCTAGCAGTCCTGGTATCACCACACATTCATAGATCTATTCTACACTAGAAAATGTCTGCTGGATACAGACAAAACCCTTCTTGTGTAGATGCAGTTTATATTGGCAAAAGAGTGCTTTTACCAGCTAAATTGGAAAAAAGCACTTATTCCAAATCATCCAAGTTACAAATATTTTAAGTATCCACAGGGGGGCTTATACCAACATAGCTATTCTAGGGTCTCCTTCTCACTCGGGGCAGACACCTATTGTGATGGCACACACTGCCAGCTATGAAATAATTATTCCAGAATAGCTATTTTGGTAAATTTCCAAATGTAGACAACCCATTAGTCTTGCTAAGAGCTCTAAACTCCTACAGATCTACCCTACTATGTCTGGAGAGCAGCAAAGAGAAGAATTGGCCAATAAAGTTACTAGTTAATTTTGCAGGACTTTCATATTGCACACTGAGCAACCAACGAAAATGTCATTGTTAACTGTACTTGTAATTGTCTGCCATCTCCTTGTAATCATCCTGCTTATAAATATTTTAAGTATCTCCTTGTTTTCATGGTATATCCAGCACACACCCTCCCACCATGCATGAAAACATTACCATCACTTCAGGTAGTTCTCTACTTCCCCAAATCCCAAAGAACCTTACCTTGCTCAGAGAATACAGATCCAAGATTTTTCTCTCCACCACGGGAATTTTTAAAGTGGAACCTTGAAGTTCCCAAAATTTTGCTAACTGATCCAAGAAGTCCAGTTTCACTCTGGTCATTGCCTATAATCACAAGAATACAGATTGGTCTGAAATTAGTCAGACATGAGGGAAATGCCTAGAATCTAGACAGAAAGGAATCAAAGTGCAACAGTATTTATATGTTCATAATGTAACTAAAAGTGTGACAATTTATAAAGGGAGACAGAGTCAATAAAGGGGAAAATCTTCAACTTTTTTTTTTAAAACTTTACACTCTACTTGATATCTTATGAGCCATGTTCCTACCCAGAATTTTTCTTTTTAAAGACAAGATGTAAACTCCTGAAAAATAAACAAGCATTCTAGGCAGGAATGTAAGATCATCTATTATTTGTTAATATTAGAAAAAAAATTAGAAATAGCAGTCCTTCGATATGCCTTGGACTGTGCAAGAGGGTCTCCTGGAGCATTTTTTGGAGCACTCAGTGATTCTTGTTGCACAAGGAGATTCACTCAGAACCCCAGAAACAAATAAGGCTAGACTGACCAAAGAACTTAGACATGGTGATGCTCAGCACCATCATGCCTAACTTTTAGGCATCTAGAAAAATCACTGGGATTCACAAAGCCTGGGTTAGGTACTCAGACTTCCCACCCAACAAATAAGTACATAAGAATGGCCATACTGGGTCAGACCAATGGTCCTGTCTTCCAACAGTGGCCAATGCACAGAACAGGGCAATTATCAAGTGATCCATCTCGTCAAGCAGTCCCAGCATCCGGCCAACAGAGGCTTAAATATGGAGGGAGATAGGCACTTTAGAATGGGATTCACAAAAGCGAGAACTCTGGATGGCTCCTTGCCCAAAATAGCCAACAGGAGATGCCCATGTGAGGGGTGTGTCCGAACTCCCACCCCTCTCCCAGAGTTCAGCACATAATTCCAGATATGGGGGCACCCCAATTTCCTTGGAATTCTCAGTTGCAAACCCACTCCGCATTAGGTGCCTACATTGTTGGGTTTTTTTGCAAGAGACCGGGGGCGGGAGGCCACGGGAAGACAGTACCTCACTCATAAATTTTAGCCCATAAAATGAGGGAGCCCCACATCAGAATATCCTATAGATCAGTGGTTAGGGCACTCACCTGCAAGGTGGCAGAAGAGGACTTGAACTGAGGGTATCCCACATCCCAGGTGAGTACCCTAACCACCAGGCTCAAAATTATTTTCTGCCTGGATCTGGACCTGCTTGTGTGTTAGGCAGAGGAATGCCTATTTTCCTCCCAATTCATGCATAATTCCGGGGCTTAGACATCCAGATGCCTAGAGTGAGATTACAGTGCACATGCACAGAGGCAGAAACACAGCACCTAAGAAACCTTTACTGCAAAAACATAGGCACCAAGCAACTGTAGGCACCTAACAAGGTTTGGCAGCAGCTGAGCAAGGATTTTGTGAATCCCAGGGGACCTCACTCTTGGACTTAGGTGTCTAACGTAGCAGTAAGGCACCTACGTCTTTTTACGAACTTAGCTCACAATGGTTCGGTATCTGAACAGAATGGAGATTTAAGAACCAGTGTGGGGAAAGGAGAGATACCTTTGGTGAAATCTGGACAGAAAGGGACTTGCACTATTTTTAAAAGGCTCCTGTTAATTTTTAGGACTAAAAATTAACCGGGCTAGACCTATAAAATGAATTCTTAACATGTGTTTTTGTTTGTTTTTTTTAAGAGATATTATCAAGGTGGTTAAGTACTAGGCAATGTGGGGTTTAAGAAGAGCAGTAAATACCTTAGGAAAAAACAGATTTTCTTCAGTGCGTGTGGAGTTCTGAGGGCTACTCTTACTACACAACATGCTACTTGTCAAAGTCTTGAAGAGTTACTTTAATCAAACTCTGATAGTGGCAATTGTAAACACTCACGTGGTCTGTCAGATTCTGAAATCTACCTATCAATCCAGAAACCAAGATGCATAACTCAAGCAAGGAGACCTATTGCTTTGTGTGTGAATACAGAATTATATCAATAGTGCAAAAGCTCACCTCCAATTCATTCAAGCGCTGGACTCGTGGGGTGAAACGAAAGCTTTGTACTTCACATGCAAATGGAGGCTGCCAGTCCTAAATAGAGAGAGAGAGAGAGACACAGAGACAGATTTTACTGCTTCATGATCTAAGGACAGCACCATAATCTCTCCCACAAATCCAGAACCGTTTCCCTAGAATTAAACAGTGCAAATTATCAACTGATCACAGAAAGAGAAGTCAAGGTTTATTTAGTATTCTAATCTGAGAATCTTCTATTTTAGAAAAGCACAATAACTTAATAATTAATGAGCTTCTCCCAATATTTGTGTTAGGAGTAAGAAAAAACTATTCATTTGCCTCAATATGGAAAATACAGATATAAACTATATTATAGCTTAAAATAGACTATTACCACCTTAGACTGAGTTAGAACAGAGGGGAGGCTTTCAAGGCGGGAACCATATGGTAAGGGTTACCACCTTGTAGGGCTTTTACAAAAGGTCCATATACCCTAGATGTTTCAAACTCTAAATAATAAAAGCAACTAACTCCAAATAATCCACAGCACTTCAGGCAGGGATGTTGGCGCATACAGACATGAAGGGAGCTAGACATGTAATAAAGATGCGAATACAACAATAAAAAATGTAGCCCTCATAGATGGGGTCTTAGAGCATCATCTTCCAAAAAGTCAAACAGACATAAAAAACAGAGTGTAATCCAACTCTTATAAAAATTTGGTGTTAATTTCCAAGGAAGCACAATTAAGTTTTCTAGTGCTTTTTAAGACACATTTAAGAAATTAAACAGCATATCTACAATAAATGAAGATAAGATATTCCAGTTGATCAGAGAAACTATAAATTGTTCATTATTTGCAGTACAGTAGCACTTAAAGGCCCCAGTCAGGATTCTAAAATATTTCAACTTCAAATAATGGAGAGAGGAATAATGAGTAAGTAAGGTTAGTGTAAAGGGTTTAATCTAATTGTTACTGCAGATTTTAAACTGAACCTGACTGTGCAACTTGCAGATCACTGCAATGCAATCTGCTAAAAAAAACTATACAAAGCCAAAACCAAGAATTTAGCTGCAAAGAAACTACAAGTTGTTTTTACTGAACAGAATCTTGAATGGTTTCTTAGGCCATACTGGATTTGACAATCAAGCCAAAGCACTCTGCTTAATTTAGAAAGGGTAACTCCTTGGAGGTCAAAGCTTTCACTATGTCACGAAGCCAACTAAGCAGATTCCAGCAACTCTCAGAGAACAGAAGAGAAAAAGCCTGATGAACACGAAATGTAAGTAGTAGCTTCTTCAAACTATTACCTTCACTGCTACACCATCTCTTTTGGTTCGCCTTCCTCTCTCAATCATTTTAATCTTTTTATTTTTGCTACTCTATTTTAAAGTTGATTTATTCTTGTCTGCACATAAGAATTGTGTTTTAATTTCAAATTGTTCCAAGTGCATTCTACTGAGTAGCTGTTGCCTTTGCCAGAAGGCTCTAGTAGACTGCAGGACAAGCTGTCACAAAATAATGCTGCAGGCATAATCTGGCAACTCAGACCTAGTTTCTAGGCCTTTATTTTTTAAGCTGCAATACACAAATACCCATTTTCCTGTTTGCAAACAGGTGATTGACAGTTCTAATGATAGTTACAGAATTCCCCCCCTAAAGAGCAAACTATAGTTTTCACTTGAGCCACCTTTGCAAGTTTAAGAGCCAAACAAATAAGGTTTTGAAAGGTAACAGACCAGTGAAGTCTCAGCCATCACTACCACTGAGCACAATCAGTCACCAGTATTCATGCATCCATGGACTTATCACGCCCATATTTCTGAGCCTCAAGAAATACATAGAAACTGTGTGTCCCCGGCACAGACGCCATAGTTTACTGCTCCGCTACCCGAAGAAAGGCGACACAACCGGAAGGGCTTTAAACCCCAGCCATGTTTTTTTTCGGGGGAGGGGAGGGGAAGGGAGGCCAGTTTTGCATCGCTGTAAGAGATATTATATTACTATCTGCTCTTCACATCGCACACCGGCTGCGGGGGCAGGAGCTTCCACGTATCAGCGGCGGGGCTGTCAAGCACCCAAATGCCGAGCAGAGAGCGGCCTTTCAGGGCTCCCGGCTTCGCCCCGGCCGCAGTGTAAATACCGGAGCGTCCGCGGCTGCTCCGGGCCTCGAGGAAAACGGGGAGCCGCTTCCAGACGCTAAGCAAAGCCCCAGGGCTGCGGGGAGGAGCCCTGGGGGCCTACCGCGGCCGCTAGGGAGATCCCAGGAAAGGGGACCGCTGGGGTCCCGGCTCCCCCACCCCGGGGGGGATCACGACCCTCCCTCCCGCTCATGGGCGCGACCGTGACCCGCTCCCCGCCCGGTACCTTGGGGGGCCGGATCTTGCAGATGCCGGTTTTCTCGGCCAGGCCGCGGATGCGGCCGATGAAGCCGAGCGGGTCGCTGAACTCCTCCCAGCTGGGCTCGAAGACGGGGCACTCGGGCGGGGGCACGAACTCCGCCGCGTAGCGCGACCCGCCGTCCCCCGACATGGCGGCGCGGTGGGCCAAGGGCGCCGTCGGCCGAGCCGCCCCGGCTACGGGCTCCGTCTCCTCGGCTAGCGGGGCGGCGGGTGGGGGGAGCGGCTCACAGCCGGGGCCAGCCGGGCCGGGGGCTGAGGCGCATCTCACGGGCGCCGGCTACAGCCGGGAGGGGTCTGGCGAGAGAAGGGAGCCGGGGTCCCCGGGGCCCGCCACGGCGGCTCCGCCCGTTTGTTTTTGTTTCCCCGTCGGGTTCTCTCTTCTTTTTTTTTTTTTTTTTTTTTTCTTCCCCTCCTCCTCTCCGAGTCTAGCTTGGCCGGAAGTTACGTGTGTCAGAAAAAAAAAATCTCCCCGCCGGAAGCAAATGACAGAGTGCCCCTCCGCCTGCAACCCGAAAAAAGAGTCCCAGATGCCAGCAGGACACCCGGAACTCCCCCTCGCCTCACACCCTATCTGGGGCTCAGAGATCCATTCCGGACAAACCCAGCTCAGCCCCCCCACCCCTCTTCCCGGCCCTTAAAACCGGCCACGGCGGCAACCACATCCACTTCCGGCGCGGAGGAATGTGTGAAACGGTTCAAAGATTCACTTCCGGTAGCGACATTCCATTTCCCCCATTGTCTGAACGAATGCAAGGGAGCGACTTGACCCCTCCCCCCGCCACTCCTTCCCAGCCCCGCCCTCGAACTCCCCCACAGAGCCCCTCCCCTCTCGTGCCGCCCACCGCCCTAGAACCCCTCTAGAGAGCCCCGCCCCAAGCCCCACCCCACCCACCTTCTCCCTCCCCAGGCCCCGCCTACTGACCCCCTCCTCCGCCGCCCGCCAGGCCAGGCAGACTGGGACTGGCAGCACTGAGGTGGGGCCTGCAGCGTGCAGACTGCTTGAGAACAGAGTTATCCCCACACACACACACACTGATTTCTCTGCTGAGACTTTTACTTCCTTCCTGCTGATCCTTGGGGTTATCCCTGGCTGCTTTCCATCACGGGGCCTGGCATCTCAGTGGCCATCTAGACACAGAGTCACAGCTCCCTTTTAGTTTTGCAAGATGGGGAGTGATGTAGATTTGGTGCTGCTCCTCTATGGAGGTACTTACACTGTGCCTCTTAACCTATCCAATTAGCGCCTGCTCATACTTTATTCTTTGCTATGAGTTAAGGAGCGCTGGCGGGAGGGGGGGGGGGAACTGGAATCAAGACTGCTGGATTCTAGGTCAAGCTTTGCCCAGGGTGACCGAGTTAGCAGCGGATCACCGGCCCTGTGCCTCAGTTTACCCCTCTGTAACATGGGTATAAACAAAAAAAGTGAAGTTGCAAAGGCAGTCGGAAGTCAAAGAAACATAAGTTAGCATTGTCATAGGAATCTTAATAAACAGCAAGGTGTATTTAACAGACTAACTGGAAACAAGTCAACTGACCATTCAGCACCACCATAAGCATCTTCAGTGGGAGATGCAGCTAATAGGAGCAACATCTGCTTGCACCAGGCCTATAGCTGCAATTGAGCCCTATAGGTGTAATCGGAACAATCTTAAAATTCCTATAATAACTTTTCCCATTTCATGACCTTTTAGTGACTTTAGTTACCTAATTTTGTAGAGGTTTAAGAAAAATAAATGGCAACAATTACTACTCTCTCTACTGATTTCTCATGTGCTTTCAATGGTGCAGAAAGTGTAAAGCACATACAGCTATTAAACTATGCAATAAAACATCAAAAGTATATTTATATCATTATCCAACAGGCCTGTTGTAGAGATTGTGTGTATAAATGGGTTTCATTCCAGGGTACCCCTTCGTGGTCTGGGGAGGCCCTGTGGAGATCCTTCCTCAGTTTCCCTGTGTGGTCCCCAGAAATAATTTACTCACAGCATGAAGTATTTGAAGTAATATGTCTCCTCTTTTGGGTCTAATGTATTAAGCACCATCCACTTTTTAAAAGAGCCTCTTTGGCCCCTTTTTAAGTCCAGGATTTCACAGCCCTACCTCAAGGGACTGCATCCTTCAAGTCCTAGCTCCCTAGCTTCCAACTCTTCTCCCATTAAGTTCAGGAGCTTTCACAGCCCTCCCCCCACTTCATGGTGCTAGGTGCTTTGCCTTCAACCCTAGCCTTCCCTTCTGCAGTTCTTCAGGCTGGGCACCAAGGTTGAGCTTTCTCCTTAGCAACTAACTTCAACAATCCTTTCCCTCCTTTTTGAGTCACCCCACCCCTAATCACCTGCCCACTCCTTGACCCTTCCCAGGTCAGTCTAATATCCCCAAACACCTGTCTATGCCAGCTGGAAGAAAAGGGAGCCCTGTCTCAGCCACTCTACAAGGCTCCTGATCCAAAAGCCTTGAAAGGAAGGGTAATCTAGGCTTTTTTCTTACATCTTCTCTCTCTCAGACACTGACTTCCCCAGAACCAACTCCCTGTCGCTAAATGATTGCTTCAGGGCTTCCCTGGACATATGGAACTGGAAAACTACCTCCTTTAGCCTTAAAAGGCCAGTACCTCATTACAGTATGTCAGTCATTTAAACAATAAAATATCTCTTAAATTAGAACTTTTGTACTGCCCCCAGCTGAAGCAATTTTTCAGTAGTTTCTATTTTTTCAAATTTAGTCCATTTTTCCCTGAAAAATGTCAGGAAACTAGTTTTCAGCAAGGACTAACTGTAGAGAAAGTTTCAGTTTTTAAAGTTCAGGCATTTGAGTTTGCCATGCACAGATAAGCCTTGAGTTGTTTTCAAAACTGAAAAAATAAATGTGTGCAACTCTGGAAATTCAAAGTCTGGTGAAAAGATTATTATCAACTAACTCTCAGTCATCACAAGTAACAAAAACTGCTCTGAAAACTCTGTGCCTGTCTTTAAAATATATATAAACTCACCTGTTGCTAATTTTCACTTTCTCCCCAAATACCAGCAACAGTATGCATAGGTCTTTATAACTAGTGTTCCTTCTCTTCTATATTTTTACTTAATCTATTTTCCTGTGTTATATTTCCTGTGCCTCTTCTAGGATATACATCAGTGACTCTCAGCCTTTCCAGCCTACTGTACCCCTTTCAGGAGTCTGATTTGTCTTGCGTACCCCTAAGTTTCACCTCACTTAAAAACTACTTGCTTACAAAATCAGACATAAAAATACAACAGTGTCACAGGATACTATTACTGAATTTTCTCATTTATTCTCATTTATTTTCTCATTTTTACCATATAATTATAAAATAAATCAATTGGAATATAAATATTGTACTTACATTTCAGTGTATAGTATATAGAGCAGTATAAACAAATCATTGTCTCTATAAAATTTTAGTTTGTATTGACTTCGCTAGTGCTTTTTATGTAGCCTGTTGCAAAACTAGGCAAATATCTAGATGAGTTGATGTATCCCCTAGAAGACCTCTGTGTACCCCCAGGACTACACGTATTGAGTACCTGGTTAAGAACCATCTGGAATTCAGGACATCAGCCATTAGATGCCTCTTCCTGCCCAATCCAAGCCACTAGTCACAAATACATCCATCCATATTTAGGAACTTGTGTCATGTTTTATATATTCAAAGTGCTATACGCACAGCTGTGTAGCGAGATAAGTAGAAATTATCCCTATTGTACAGATGAGGAAACAATGGCACAGAGATGCTAAATGACTTGCCAAAGGCCACAGAAATTAGTGGCAGAGCAAGGAATAGACTCAGAATTTTCTGGGGCTATGGCTACACGAGAGAGCTTACAGTGATGTGCTGTAAGCTCTCTTGTTTAGCCACTCTATGCTGATGGGAGAGAGCTCTTCTGTTGACTTAATTAATTCACCCCCAATGAGTGGTAGCAGCTATGTTGACAGGAGAAGCTCTCCCGCCAACATGGTGCTATCCACACGGTGCTTAGGTTGGTGTAACTTATGTTGCTCAGTGGCTTATTCACATCCCTGTGCAACATAAGTTATACCGACATAAGTGGTAATAGAGTAGACATAGCATGGGTCTCCAACTCCAACTCATTCATCTAGGCTATGCTCACTGCCTGCACATCCCAATGGGCAATTATTCCACATTTATAACACCCAGAGTTCCTGGATGCCAAAGAACAATGGCTGTCTGTGGCCATAGCTGCCAATTGCTCTGCTTTGGCCAGCATGATCTTAGGTTTTAAAACCCCTATCAGGGAACTGATGTTTCAGTGTATGTGCCAGGTCTATTGGCAGCTATACCACCCTTGGCCCTGAATGCTGAGATCCCTGCCCCTCCCACTACTTCCTGTTCAAGAGACACCACAGCCCCGCTGCGCTGCACTCCCCTCCTGGTTGCTTTTTGATTTTGAGAGTAGAGGGGATAAAGACTTTGGGTGCTTCCATCCCCAAGGCCTCTCTCAGAGTGGGATAACCTAGAAAGAGAGGTCCTGGGGGATGAGGGGACATTCACAGGCCCCATCTCTCTCCTTCCCGTCCATGGAGATCAAAAGAAGCCAAGTGGGAAGCATAGTGGGATTGCCAGCAGCTTCAGTCAGACAAGCAATTAGAGACCTTAAGTGCTCTAGAAGGTGACTAACCATCTGAACTCACCTGTGGCGGGTCACACGCAGACCCTGACCACCATCCCATTACACACAAAAATCTACGTTAGAGAACGTTAAGGATGCAAAATCAACCACAAGAGCCTCATGGTTTTTTGTAAATGTGAAATAAAATGAAAAAGAACACATAAAATGAAAAATTCATCCCACAGCAGAGGCTCCTGCAGCTCCTGTCTCATGGATCTGAAAGTGAATGCAGGGTGGGATCCCTCTGCAACCCCCTCTCCTCCAAGGCCTCATGCTCTCACACTCCCAGGGGCAGAACCCTCCCCCAGCTCCCACCCAGGGCCAGCCAAGCCCCTACAGGCAGGATAAAACAAAATAATATGAAATTCCAAATATGTATTTTAAAAATGACAAGAATTTCCTGGAGTTCTGTCAATTGCTCAAAATTTGCACCTTCCTGTGCAACTTTAATTTGGCCCCCTTGCATAGGCATGATCAAGTCTTTAATTACATGAACACTTACTATTTTTTCTACCTGTCCCCTGTCTCATTTAGAGCATGGGACTGAGAGTGCTCACTGAATGAGCAGCTATTCAGTATTTGGTTTTATTCTCATTTTTCAACATAGGGCCTGAGGCTCGCTATAGACCTACCAACTTCTGCAACACACAAGACAGGGGTCCTATAGATAACAGCTTTCTTCACTATCCTTCACAATCCTGATGCCTCCCCAGAGCACCATCCATCCCGTTAAGTGAATAAGGCAGGTGTCCTCACCTAGCTAGTCCCAGTCTCCCCCTCCCAACTACCCCAATTCCTCATCCAATTTCTGTCTTCCTCCACTGGGTCCCAGTCACCTTGCAGCCAGGAACAACAATTGAAGGGGTTGTCCTATTCAGCCCACTTCATCCTGGGCTGAACATGCTCAGTACAGACAGACTCCTCTGAGATGGAATCTTTGCAGAATTTAGCTGCCGAATTCTAACAGGTCTCTACTGAATATGTGCACATGAAGACTTTTTTGAAAGGCTTATACCTTGGTCACATGTAAGGTGTTTTGTCATGGGAACAGCAAAAAGCACATTCCTGACACAAAGGTCACCCCTGCCAAATTTCAATTCCCTGCCCTAATGTATGGAGGCACTAGAGCTTCTCAACAGAAGAGGTGTAAGAAAACTTGTTAACATGGGCAAAACAATGTGTTTTTCTCCCAATCTGACCCATTTAACCATTTCTCCAGAAATTTTCCTAAAACATTCAGTCTGAAGCAGGCACCTGACAGAAAATTTCAGTGAACAGTTAAACTTGGCAAAGTTAGAAGCAACTGAAAAGAGGGTCTTATAATAGAAAGTGTTAGGCAATCTTAATTACAGGCATCGCTACCTGTACTGCCTAAGCCCTATAATATATTTGCACAGTTGTTCACCCCCACCCTGTTCCCAAGGCTGCCCCAGCTTCTGAGGAGTTTGGCTGTGTGTGTGACACAGATGGCTCCTTACTTGACACCCATCACCCAGCTGTCTTTCTCAAGAGAGAGAAACAACCCTATCTCACCCCACTCCATATTCCATGGGGAGCAGGACACAGATTCTTCTATCCAGCTTCCTGGAGCTTCCCTCAGGAGGACATCAGATTCTTTTTGGGAGATGGGTGTATAGATGAGTCATTCTCTACTACTCCCACCTGGGTCTGTTGTGTCAACAGACCAAGTAACATGGCTGACCTCCCAGACAGAGACTGTAAGTGATGAAAGGCCCTGGGAACACTTGGGGAAAGTCTAAAATCATTTAACTAAAAATCATGCTAGAAAGGACCCAATGTGTCCAAGAACCTTGTTTTGAGAACTGATCTCTAGCTGATATGCTTTGAGACTGCTCAAGGTCGTTTTGGTTTTGATTTAAAATGTTTGGGTTAAAAAGGCTAGAAAAGACAGCTGTGAGCAGCATAGTAATGTAGTTCTTGATGGACCGAGAAGTATAAAACCCAGAGTAACTAAGAAAAGGCAGTTTGTGTCATAGTCTCTGTTTGCCTCGTGTCTCAATTTTTTGCTTTCCTTAACTTTCTGCTCCAAGTTAGGGGTGTTTAACCTACTGAACCTTAGACATTGGTGTTTATCAAATATTATCAATGTACACTAGGGCAGTCATGATTTGTTTGTTTGTTTGATTGATTTTTGCTTATGTGAGGCTGCCTGTTTTTGTCCCCTGGGACGGGGGAGGAAACTGTCAGACTGTGGGATTTCATCTCTGATCCAGCCTTTCCAACCTGACCTCAGATGAGCTGTAGAACTCTGCAAATCTGAGAAGACAGCTGCAGGCTGGAGTTAGGACTAACAACAATCACCAGACGGCTAAAGGTGAACCATTAAAAAGAGCATCTATTCTTTTCTCCTTTCCTCTCTTTTCTTTGTTTATGTTTGTCTGCCTGGGTTTTGTTGGGGGAAACCCATTGTATTGTAAACACACAGCCTTGTAAATAAATTAAGAACATTTTGATTATAATATTTAAGAAAAGGGTTAAGAAACAAAGCTGGTTTGGATACTTGCAATTTTTCCCACACACTTAGTAAGTACATTAGAAAGTTAAATATTTTACAGGGTTAGTGAGAAGTTAGCCTCAGACTATGAAAATAATGCTAAGCACTAGTCGTGGGGTGCAAGAGTAACAGCTAAATAATCAATAAACCATGACATCTGAACTTGGGATCTCTGGCAATGGAATACAAAACTTTGAACTTAAGTTGAACTTCAGCCATATGACTTGTTTGGTGTTGGTTAGGTGAGGCTTTTCTGTCATGGTGCTTGTATGAATTAATTGTCCTCAGAGGGCTGAGCCTTGCTACCATGTAAAACTCTCTGCTCAGGATAGGCCCCTGTGGTCCTACCTCCAGAAGGAGAGGTTAACTCTTTCCCTGTCAGTTTCTATCCCAAGTTTATACT
This sequence comes from Emydura macquarii macquarii, assembly GCF_026122565.2. Lineage (NCBI taxonomy): Eukaryota > Metazoa > Chordata > Testudines > Chelidae > Emydura > Emydura macquarii. The sequence goes on from NW_027133667.1 coordinate 9,022,886, forward strand.
TCATCACAGGAGCATCCAGCACCTCAAATTCACACCTAGCAAAATGGAATCAGTATCGGACCAGAGCCTCCAAATGGCAACAAGATTGATTTTAGAAAACTAAATATAGAATATTTGGGGGACTTTCAGAAAAAGCTTCCAAAACCTCCAGAGTCTGCGGCCTCTAACAGATAAAAAGCTTTAAAATATACTGGGTTTTGCTGGTGCATACAGAGATCCATCATTTAGAAAAATGTTACCAGGATATTACAATCTCCTTTTCTCTTTTACCAACTGACTAGCTTTTTCTGTCCATCATTATTTCTATTGTGGCCATTTCACGAACGGTTTACCAAGAAACTGCAAGGACCCAATCCTGCAGCCTTAATAATTAACATCTTTTCACTTTTGAAAGAAACAGTAGGTGAGATACATTGTGCTACAATATGTTCATTGTGATGCTCCTAATACGCAAGAATAATATTGTCTATTATTTCACAACTGATGGCTTTGTTAGGAACATGGTCCATCCAGAGGCTTCAGAGGAAAGTGTAAAAAACCTCACGATAGGTAGAGGTGGGATAATCTGCCCTTCATGAAGGTTTCATCCTAATCCCTAATATTTACACAGACAACACTACACTCACATATAGTATTAATAATAATGTACTTAATAGCATAGTGTATATGGCCCTGAACTGATTTTTATTAGAGCTAGGATGAACTTTGTACAAGGCTCCCTGGAAACTAGTTCTAAAAGCTAAAACTACCCCAGTTCAGGAAATAAGGGGAGTATGTGCAAGAGCGAGAGAGATCATCATCACAACACAGGATGCATAGAACAGTTTATGATAACCTTTTAAAATAACTTAGAGCTGGTCAGGACATTTGGAAAAGTTCAACATTTCTACACAATAATGGGAACAAAAATTCTGTTTTTTTTTTAATTTTCACCTATTTTTTCCCCCATTTCCAACTTTTCCTATGAGCTCCAGCAAATTAAAATATCCAATGGAGATGAGATCCACAGACCCCATGTATATGATGCCTAAGTACATGCACAGCGCCCAGTTCTGCCTGGTGTGATCAATCTCGTTGCCCCCCACCGCGCACACAGCAGTACAGGGCTGTGAGAACTACGGTTCCCAGGGAGGCTTGCGCAGAGCCAGGCCCTGCGGGCAGGGGCGGGGCTGGACGCCGCAGGGTCCTGTGGTTGGGTGGCGCTGCCGGCGGCGGGTCGCGCTGTTTGATTGGGCCCTGTCCGTTGAGCAGCAGCTGGCGCTTGGGTTCGGTTTGCGAGGCGCCGCTCTGGCCCTGGGAGAGTGATTGGTTGCTGGGAGGCGGCCCCGGGATGCGGGAAGCGGGGGCCTAGAAGGGGCCAGGATCTCGGCATTATAGCCCCCTTCCAGCTGGTGGGGCACCAGGGAGCGGCTGGCGGGGGGCCGCTGGGGGTGCGGTGCGGGGCCGGGCACCGGCTGGCGGGGCTCCGCTGGGGGTGCGGGGCCGGGCACCGGTGGGCTGGGCTCTGCTCGGGATATTTTTTGAGTGAAAATGTTCGGTGTTTCACCGGTGTTTGGGGGCCGTCCCCCCCACGCCAGGAATCTGGGGAGCAGTTTCATGCAATCGAGAAAGAACTATAAAAATCCTGCCCCGTCAGTGGTCTTTGAACATCACTGGGCATGTTTGGCACAGCCTTAGTCATCGTTCTGCCAGGGACCCTGAGTCCATACAGCTCACTAGAGAGGGGTTAACATGTTTTTCCAGCCTACTAGGCCATATACTCTCTGCTACTAAAATGTACACTGTTGTCACTTCTGCAGGTGGTGGAGTGAGCACCATGGATTCCTCTCCAGGAATGTCTCCCACCTCCAAAAGGTATGACTGCTGCTATCCTCAGACAGCTCCACTGCCTCCCTATTTATTTAGTTTCTAAATTGCTCTCCTGGGACTTGCTCTAATCTCTGTCATATTGCATAGCTCCGATCTTCCTTTTCCACTCCCTCTACTGGTCTAACAGCAGTGTCTAATTTGTCCCATCCCATAGTGTTATGGTTGCTGTGAGAGCTTTCTCCTCTACTGTACTCTAAATCAAATAGTAAAACCATCTTTTCATCCATGGTTATATTTCTTTCCTTCCTCTGCTATTGTTTTTCTTTAAATTGTATTCTTTAACTAATGGCACGTCTACACATACAGTGATGCAGTGGCATAGCTGTACCAATGCAGCGCGTCTGTGAAGACTCTCTATACTGACGGGAAACAGCTCTCCTGTCAGCTTAATAAAACAACCTCCACAAATGGCAGAAACTATGTCATAGAAACACATAGCACTGTGCAGATGAGCCCTTATGTCGGTGTAACTTGTTGCTCACGGGAGTGGTTTATTCACACCTCTGAGCGACATACATTGTGCCAACATAAGCTGTATAAACATAGCCTAAAGCAATTTCAGATACAGTTGGTGTGAAACAATACAACCATTTTGTATTGCAGCTATCTTCAGCACTCACCTGTCCAGCCAAGTTCTGGCAATGGATTTGGTTAGCAAAGAATTGCTTATATTAGTTAAGCTGCTTTCTTATTCTGAGTCCTTTTACAGATGACATCTTAAAACCAAGGTAGTCTACTCAGCATGGATACTAAGGGCCAAGTTTTCGGAGTGAAGCCTGAGGTCTGTGTACAGATGCACATCTACACGTGCTCAAGCACATATCAAATTTACAAAGTAATGCTTCACAAAGCTCAGTTTTTGTGCCAAAATTTAAATGCACAATTGCATGTGGATTTTGTATGCTGACATATATATGTAGGTGCCAAATACACATATTTAAAAGTTCCTCTTTGTCCCTTACTGTCAGAGTGTATGAGTTTTATTTTTGTGCAGCTTAAGAGAGGATACAATCTTCTGTTGAACCAGAACTTGTAAAGCCACACTTTGTCTTCTAGCTGTGGTTGCAATGATAATCCAGTAGGACCCTGTGAATGTACGTTAGAATCAGCAGATCTCTTCTCTGATTGAATATTAATTTTCTTCTCTCCCTCCTCCTTCACTTCAGTGCTCTATTGGATACTGTCACCTCTGACATTCTTCCTTACAGACTGACATGGCTTATTGGTACCTCACCTCTTTTTTTCTCTTTGCGTTTATCTTCTATCCAGTGGTTGGTTTTTGTGTGTTTCTACCTAGCAGCAGACTTGTCTACTGTTCCCAGTAACCCTCATTCTTTCTCTCCCACTGCTTTTTCTCATTCACCTTGACCCTTCCCCCCAACCACACTTTTCCTCCAACAGGCACCTCCCTCCCCAGCACACTTGGGTGGGCAAACAGTTCCACATTAAAGAGACAAGGTGGGTAAGGTAATGTCTTTTATTGGGCCAACTTCTGTTGGTGAGAGAGAAGCTTTTGAGCTACACAAAGCTCTTCTTCAGGCCTGGGAAAGGTACTCACAGCTAAATAGAAGATCAAACAGATAGTTTAGCATCAGTAGTTCGCACATATTCTAAGGGACCATCAAAGTGAAGTGGCCTATTAACACTCCTGCAGACATAGCACAAAAAAGGGGGTTAGTTAGTGGTTTTCAGGTTGTTGTAATAAGCCATAAATCCTGAGTACCTTTCCCAGACCTGAGGAAGAACTCTGTAGCTGGAAGACTTGTCTCTTTAGCAACAGAAGTTGGTCCACTAAAAGATATTACCTCATCCACCTGTCCCTCTCATATCCTGGGGCCAACATGGCTACAACACTGCATAGTTCCACATTAAGGCATTTGTATCTCCAAAATGCCACACATCCTGTTTTGTTAGCAATGTTGAGTTCAGACTGCTGGAGGCAGAGAAGACAAACTAAATTTATTGTAATACTAAAGCTAAACACGATTTTTTTTAAAAAGGTGATATCCTTGAAGTCAGTTTTTTAACATTATCCTAGTGCAGTTATTGTGTAGAGTTCAAATTTTGTCTGAAAAAGTAATTCTGCCACGAGAACATTCATCATTGTAGGACAGTGGTCCCCCAACGTTTTTGGTCTGTGCCCTCCCCCCACACACACAAGAGCCAGGGGCCAGAGCTCTGGGCTAGGAGTGGGGCCGCAGCTGGGAACTGGGTGGTGCTCCCTACCTGTCCCAGGTGGGTGTTGGCCTGGGCCCTGTTGCGACTCCCACCCTCTGAACATTCTAGGGGGGTGCGCCCCACAGTTTGGGGACCACTGTTGTAGGGTACGGTGAGCTTGTATGAATGAATGGCAATTGGTTCCTTCATCTTCATAGCTTTAGCAGCATTTTTTTGTATTCCACTATTCTGTCCAGATTGGCAGTGCCCCGTGTCTCCTCCAGATATACCGATTCTCCAAGTCCAAGTCAGGGGGATTCTACTCCTCTCCCTTCCATCAATGAGCGTCTGGCCTTCCTCCGTCCCTCCCGGGAGCTGCTTGAATACTATCGCAAGAAGATCGCTGAGTTTGATGAGGAACACGAGGACCTGTTGAAAAGGCTGGAGAGATACAAAGGAACATATGATGAACAGGTAAATCACTTACTGGTGATGGACTATATATATATACACACACACACACGATTGGTTGGCAGAGAAAGGGTTAATACCCTCCTTGAGTTGAAGACTTAACATTGCCTACATCCTTCATGGTGGGAATTGCTGGGGAAGGTGGCAGGACTGAGCTGAAAGGGAATCACTAGTTTTGAGCTGCTAGAAGAGAGTGTGTTCTGGCCATCTGGTCTCCCAACTTAAGAGTCAGGTGGAGGAGAAATGCTGACAGCTTCTGAACACTGGGTTAGATGTTGACTTAATCTTTTGTACTACTCGCTTTGCTCTGCCCTCCACAGTGGACCTGTGAAGTGAATGGTCATTTGGCCAAAATTAATGAGCACTTTATGGGGACAGACTTTATTTGTATTGCAGTAGCAATTGGGAGCCCCAGTCATGGGCCCTGCCCTCATTGTGCTAGGCACTGTACAAACACAAGAAAAATGTGGTCCCTGGTCCAAAGAGTTTATAATCTAAGTAAAAAGCTATCCTGCAAAATGGAACCTCTTCTATCAAGCTGGATTTTCTCCTAATGCCTCGCTGTGTCAAGCAGAGGGTGGTTGTGTAGCTGCAGCCTGTCAAATTGGCACTTTTTCTACTGAAGAGGTGATGGGGAAAGGAATGCTCATCTTTTAACACATCATACATGGAGCTGCTTATGAATCAGCCACCTCTGAAACAGACGGAGAACCCTCAGGAGATGTAGGAAATATCTCCCAGCTGCACAAATGGGTCAAAGTGGGGAGAGGCGCCAAACATTACAGCTCTCCCACGCCCCACTCTTACAGGAACGCTCTTCTGATGACTTGGTTACTTCTCCCCCACGAAAACCAGGATCACTGAGGCAATTTTGTAATTGGTCAAACCACTCCTTGCAGTACCCCAACCTTAGTCCCGTGGGAGGTTTTTCAGAATAACAAACACCTAAAATACGTTGCTCCATCTTGTTTAATACTTCATGGTCACTTGGATGGAGGCAGAGCATTGCATGGTGGGAGCTATAGTCTCTGGGCAGTAGCTCCCTGTTGAAAAGTCCTCCAGACAAGCTGCCAATACTGCCCTCTGCTGGTTAAAGCTTGGTGGTCCAATTTAAGTCATTTGTGGGCTTGGAAGAATTAGGTTTTTTATCAGTAAACATTAATTTCAGTTAGGGTGATCAGATGTCCCGATTTTATAGGGACAGTCCTGATATTTGGGGCTTTTTCTTATATAGGCACCTATTACTCCTTACACCGATTTTTCACATTTGCTATCTGGTCACCCTGATTACAGTGTACACACACTGATAAAAAAAATATTTCCATTGATGGTAATCAGAATTTACAGACAGGCAATGTAAGAAAAATGCCACTTGAACTTGAGTATTGGTTTAAGGCTATTTACTTTGTATATTTTGACATGATGTCAACAACTGATATTTTAAAGGTTAGCTTTTTGAATCTCAATTTGTTGTCATCAAATTATTGTCTGACCTGCCTCATCGTGTGATTCCCCATATGCTCCCGCAACTCTGAACATTTAAAATTGATAAAAATTGAAATGTTTAAAAACATAATTTTGCACAACTATGAAAACTTAAATTGATAAAAATAAAATTCAGTAGTATCCATCAATTATAAAAAAATAAAAATAAAATTCTGCCAGAGCTCGTCATTTGACACACTAACACCTGCTAGTTTTCAATGCAGGTTAGGGTCACCTGTGGCAGAAAATGCTGTCTCCATTTTTGTTGTCAGATGCTCGGTATCATTTCACATACCCTGTTCTCTCTACCTAGCACAAACTACAGTGGGAAATGCGTCAACGTGAAGAGGAGATAGCAGAGTTACAGAAGGCTTTGAGTGACATGCAAGTTTACCTCTTCCAGGAGAGGGAACATGTGCTGCGCCTCTACGCTGAGAATGACCGGCTGAAAATCAGGTGTGTAAGAGGGATGGAGGGAATAGGGATGGAGATGGAAGAGTTTTATTAGCTGTTTCTCATGGGGAGGTAGTGTTTCTGGAAGACACATCAACTAGTAGAGCTAACTTGAAAGTAACTAGCTTTTTGTTCTGTCTGTTCAGCACATTGCACAATGTTCTGGTCTGTAACTGGAGCACGTGGGCACTATAATACAAGTTATTAATTTTTCTCACTGTAGGTGTAAAACTAGTGGAAAATGCAGGTGTGCCACATTTCTGAGGATCAGGTCCTATGAAATCCTCCCAAATACTGTACTAGGCAAAAAAAAAAAAAAAAAAAAAAAGTTCCTATTGCTCCTTTCTTCCATGCAGATCTATTGTACTATTTGTCAGTTAGTACAAACTTATTTTTTTTAAAGTGAAATGACTATGCTGCAGGATTCCTAATCTGCTGTACCAGAGGATCCAAGGATCCTGCTGCAGAATATAGGCCCAAATAACAGGGCCAAGATAGAACAAAGAGTAAAAGTTTACCATAGGGTCAGGTTCAAACACAAGATCACTTGCTGCAGGTTGGAGGTTCTGGTTAACTTGACATGAGCTTTGCATAATTTTTAGCTGCATTTCTTCTCTGCATTCTTAGAAGGAAATTCATACAAAACACAGACCAAAGAGGGTAACTCCTCTGTTTTCCCAGAGTTACCTGCTCTGTCTTCTGGTCCTTTTATGTCTTTTAATGTAATGAGCCTGAATAGGCTCAGCTGCACCAAATTAGCTCTCAGTAGCACATGCCTCCCTAAAATGCTTCTGAACTCTGGCTGGGAATTTCTCAGGTTTTTGATTGGCTTGATGGGCTCTCCTTTTATGTGTAGTGCTCTTGTGTCCCCTTGAAGGGGTGTCTAAAACCCTATATATCCAACACAATCCAGCTTATGATGGAATACATGGGCTTCTAAGGCAAAGGACATTCTCATTCTTCTGAAGAGTAGAAAACCTACAGAACTGAGGTCTTCCTAACTAGGTCATATTCCCTCTGGACTATGCGCTTTTTATTAATAAACTCACAATCCCTGTCCTTTCAGCATCTGCCATCCCTATATAACCCCATGTGCCACTATTAGACTGTACTGAAAGGGGAATTCCCCACTGCACCAGCAGAATAGGAACTCCTGCCATGCATCTTCAGTGTTAACTGGATCTCTAGTAATCTGTTTTAAGGACAACACTGTCTCATGGGCTGTGACAATCTGAAGAACAGGTTAGAGTTGCTCCTTTAAATACAATAATAACCCTCTAACGAGAGTACAGACTTGATGCATTTTGGAATAGAAATGTGCTGATGCTTCTCCGTGAATTCCAGGGAGCTGGAAGACAGAAAAAAGATTCAGCATCTCTTGGCTTTGGTGGGAACAGACACAGGAGAAATTACCTATTTTCATAAGGAGCCTCCACACAAGGTAAGATCATTCGTTGGGAATGCGCTGTTTGCCATCTCTCTGGGTTTGCTTTGGGTTCAGCTCCTAGGAACTATACACAGTGAGTGGCCACTGAAGAGCCTGAGAGACAAAACAGAACCAGGAGACTGCGGAAGGTGTTGCTGGAAAACATGGATGTTTGAAACTCAGCTGGCTATGTTGGTCTGATACATGATGTAATAAACTAGTGCTGGGACTCAAGATAGAGTGAGGCCTTCCCACTGTCTTGATAGTTAGTGCTGGGAAATCCAGGTTTCATTTCCTGTGCAGGAGAGCTGCAGAGGAAGTATTTTATCTTCCAGGGGACTAAAGGGTGCCACATTTTAACAGTGGTGACTTAGTAACAGTGTATATGGGATCTGAAGTTGGGTGGGTGTAGTTTTGTTTCACCAGAAAGGTCATACCTGTGATTCAGGATATGAAGGGTGTGTGAAATGTGGGCAAACAGCAGGGCATCCAGTGGCATGAGGGTGCAGAGTGAGACTTGAAATAATGGGCCAGATCCTCTATTGTTGTCTAGTCCCTCTGCACTGCTCAGGTCGTGCAAAAGTCCCCGAAAGCAGCCCTGAATTTCCTCTGGTGCAGGGGAGCTCAGTTGGTTCAGACAGTCTAATTGGCCCTGGCCATGGGAGTGGGGAGGGGATATGGCCAGAGCTAAATCTTTACTGGCATACTGGGTCTTGGGAATTGGGCCACCTGGTATAAACACTGGAGCCAGAGCCAGTGCAGAAGCATGATGGAAAAAAAGGGAATGGTAACAGCTCCCTGCTGGCCGCTTTTTCTTCTTGCGTTGAGTAGACTCAGTGCACAAGTGAGATCTGGATCAATAGCTGCACCATGCAGTTAGTTCTTGCCTTTGATTTCTTCCTGGGTTTAAGTGGATGGGTATGCATAGATTTGTTGTACATGTGTTTCTCAATGCTGCCAGCTGGCAAGAGTACATGGAGAAGAAAGCAGACTATTGCTCCTCCTTTCCCTCCCACATCTGAATGCGGGAAGATCTGCTAAAAGCCTGACCCTGTTCCTATTGAAGTCAGTAAGGAGAGGATCAGTCCCCAATCACTGAGAATTACACAATAGAGGAAGAGATGGAAGCTGTGACGTTCAAGCAGCCCCACTGTAGTGGGCATCTCCTGCTCTCAACATTGGTATTCCTTTTTCAAATGTCTTTACCTTGCTCCTGCTGCACCGATGGGCATGCTGCTCTTTTAAGTATTTCCCGACACACTCTAGTGTTTGTTCTTGATGACTGGGGCTCTGGGCATGTGTACAGTGACAGGGCATCAGGCATCAATGCAGTAGTATCGATTCAGTGGGTCTGTGTAGACCTGCCCAGTTGATGAGAGAGCGCTCTCCCATCTACTGAATTAGTCCACTTCTCTGAAAGGCGGAAGGCAGCGTCTCCCATCAACGTTGCATTGTGAAGACACCGCGCTGCAGAGACGTAAGTACATCGACATGTGATATACTAGTTACGTTATGTAACTAGCGTATCTCGTGCCGACTCAGTACAGCAATGTAGACTAGGCCTCAGAGAGTGGAATGCAAGATGTTCAGGTAACTGATCTGTTTTTGCTCCTATAGGTCACTGTTCCTCAAAGACCAATCAAATCCAGGGATCCACATGAACGGAGCGATACTTACACTTCCAGAACAGGTACCCAAAAAGAGACTTTCCATATCAGCCAAGAAGACCAGTACTTGGAGGGTAGCTAACCATCACGATAGTGTTGGATGTGTCACCATGAGCACTCCAAACCCAGTGCTAGAATGTTTTCTGCAGTGACTCCTGCTGGAAGATGCTGTGGTGCAGTAGCTGCAAGCTCTTCCTTTCCTTTTCCTTGAGGCCAGCCATCCCACCTACAATATTCCCTGCTGGGCAAAAGCTGGCAGATCAGTTAAGAGAAAGGAGTGGAGTAGTTATCTCAATTAATCTTCTCTGTAGCAGGCACTAAAAGAAGCACATCAAAACCAGCAGCTGAAGGAGAGAAACCAGAAAGTCCTCAGAGATATCACAGAGACAATCAAACACTCTTACTGCAGGTAAAGAGCATTTACTGATCAACAGATGCAACTTCTGCATGGATTTATATGACAGCCAAACTGTCTCTGCCTGCCTCACCCCCCATCCCTACACCATGTAAGCCCATCCCCACTCTGATACCCTCACAGTTCCTCCCACTTGCTCCCAGTCTATTGAGTTCTCTCTGCAATGGACTTACAAGGGGGTTGGGGGGCTAAGATTAGCATGAGACAAGAAAAGCAATAAGGTGATGAGAGCTCTAGGGCTGCTCTAAATTGCAACTGGGGCCAGAATTAGTGAGGCACAAAAGTGACTTAAATACACCTTTGCCCCTCTAACTCCCCTCCTGTGCCCAGTGCAAGAAATGCATCAGGAAATATCTGGCCCACCTTTTGTAAAGTGTCTCTCACGCACAAGGTGGGGAAATCAGGTACAGTTTTCCAGAACTCCAAAGCAGGTTTCTCCTAACATTAAGGTCTGCAGAGAAACTAGATCTATATAATAAAACATTATAGTACGGGTCGTTTTCTCTCTGTCTGTGTCTGGCCTGGAATTTAAACAGGGCTCTCAAAGAAGGCAACATGCCTAGTGTAGGAGCTCATTCTGTGCCTTCCCTGTGTGCCCATCCAGGTGGAGGCCTTGCAGTCTCAGATGGAAGAGCAGACGCGGTTATCCAAGGAGCAACTTGATGCACTGCTAGAGGACAGGCGGATTCACATAGAGGAAGTACAGATCCAGCATCAGCGGGACCAGGACAGGATCAAAACCCTGACAGATAAGTGAGTGCAAGAGAATGATTCTGATTTAGGCATGGCAGGAAACTCAATATAAAAATCACCTACAGTTTTGCAACCTAGTAGGCAGAAAAACAGAATATTTGGTCACTTTTTTGGTATGTAAGTGGAGATGGAGTGAATAAACTCCAGACTAAAAACCCCCTTTCATACCTGGAGAACCCAGTCCTTGAAAGTATGCGAGGGATGCTTCTGGCCACTCTCATCCCAACTCCCAATGAGAATACAGGCAAATAAAGGAGGGAATCGGGGAAGGCGGTAATATTATTACTCTAATGCAACCCGTCTTCAGGCTCCATCAGACTCAAAACCTGCTGTACGAGAGCACGCGTGACTTTCTTCAGCTGAAGTTTGATGCACGAGCCAATGAGAAATCATGGATGGCAGAGAAGGACTGTCTGTTGAGGAAGCTGGATGTAAGCAGGGATCATATTATCATCAGTAGGGAGCCAGAAAGAGAGAAGAAGGAGAGAGGCATCAAGCAGATTTCTCAAGCAGAAAGTGAAATTTGGAAAGCACAGAGTGGAGAACTCAAGGTAAGTGCTGTTCCCTAGAACAGGAAATCCACCTGTTTGTGGATGGAGGTTTGAGGGAGTCTAGGATTGGATCTCACTATGGTGTTTTACTGAGAAACTGGTGTTTCCTGTTTAGAGCTGGAAGTCTCCATCCCAGGATACATTTGTTATGCTGGCTGTGACGGAGATTCACTCAGCAGGGGATGTTGTTGCTTACTGACTTCAGAGAGAAAAGGCTATGTAGCTAGAACTCTGTTTGTTTATAATGGTGCTTCACGGGGTTTCATCTCACAAGACTACTGTCCTCCGCTCCTTCCACACCCAGAACAAGCCCATAGCTCCTCAGTTGTTCCATCTGCCAAGTGGCATATCATTGCATAGCTCTCAAGCTCTTTATTAGGACTAGATATTTCTAAGCATGAAATGGACGAGGGCAACCATCCTTTGGAATAAATGCTGTTGACTATTGGTAGTAAGAACATGCTGCATGATGCAAAACATCTCTGTTTTGCCTGCTGTTGTGAGAACTCTGCTCTTTCAGATATAATATTGCTCACAATTCTGCTGCTCCCAGCCAGCAGTCTGGTTTTTCTTTAGCAGCTAATGAACTTGCAGAGAGGACCCTGCGAACTTGTACTGCCCTCAGATTATATGTATCCATAATAGCTAACCACAGTATATACCTAAAGAATTTGCTTTCCCCACCATTGAAATGCAGTCATCACTGAGATGGAGAGCAGCAGCCAAACATATGAGATGGGGAATTTTTTACTGAGGACAGCGTTATTTTAAAAAAAAGTGTTGTGGACTCTAATGGTAGATAGACACAAAACAAACACGGTTCTATTTTAATGTCTCGTCTGAAGAGCGTTGATCCTGTAATTTGAAGGAATTTAGAGATCTAAAAATGCAAATCTTTCTTGTCCAGCTACTTGCATCAACTCCAATTTCTAGGGCTACTTCTTTGGTTATTTTCTGTCATGGCTTCTCCATCAAAAAGCGCTGAAGGTGTTGTGACAATTGCCTTGGGTTCCACCTTTGCTCTTTGGGGTGGGAGGTGCTGTGTGTACTTGCATCTAGCATCTGTTAATCCTAGTCCTTTCTCCTGGGCTCCAGTCATTACAGGAGCAGCTCACACAGGCGCACCGATTGGCAGATATGTACCGAGAGCAGTGTGTTGCTCTGGAGGGCGAGCTGGCTAGAATTCGTGAAGAAGGAGATGTTGGCCGAGAGCTTTTTAAGGTAACTCCTCTGTTTGCTGCTGCGGGATGGGTTTTCTGCCCCTTGGGGCTGTTTGATGTTCCCCTTTTCCGTGTTCGTGGTGTTGACAATGCCCTCTTCTATCCCTAGGAGCGCTCAGAGAAGATGGGGAAGCGTTTGCAGCTAATGACCCAACGGTACGAGGCCCTGGAGAAACGGCGTAGCATGGAAGTGGAGGGTTTCAAGAATGATATTAAGCAACTTCGGCAGAGGTTGAAGGACCTAGAGAAACAGCTCTTCAAGGTAATAATTGATCATCTTTGGGCAAGGACTGAAATGGGATTGGCCCCTGCGGTGAGCAAGGTTGAATATTCAGATCCACTGTTTCCCTGGAGCCTAAGTTTCTGGGACTTCCTTTTTTCCCCTAGCTTGGGCCTTTAGATACATGTAACTTATTGTACCTTTCCGTGTTATGTTAAGATACAGTCTATATGTATATTGTGAAGAGAAAAATATTCATAGCTATTAATTGATTAGGTATCCCGATTGCTAGGGTTTAGTATGATTTTATGCAGTGGATATAGTCAGGGTATCTAATTACGCTACTTCTTATCTATCATCTCCCAGCACTTTACAAAATCTGATTCTCCCAACACCACTTTGAGGCAGGTAAGTATTAACTGCAGAAGTATATTCTGTATGGAGTGGGTGCAAACCTGTTTGGCTTTTCTCCTGACCATTCTAGAGCCTGATTCTGCTCTCACTGAAGCCGATGAGTCATCAACTTCAGTGTGAACAAGCCTGAGCACTTAGTGTAAGAATTAGGTCCCAGTGCAGAAGTAAGTTCAGGTAGCCATACATAGAATATACTGACTTCTGGGATGGCCTGCACAACACAGGTTATTCAAATGATACCACAAGGAAGGGGGAAACAATGGTTAACCTGCAGAACTACAAAAGAAAAGGAAATGGTTAATCAAATCCATGTCAATACCTAGTTAATTACTTCAGCCTAATTGTATTGTCCTATTCTCATTACATACTTGACCACAAGGGTGTGCAAGAATAAAAGACAACATACAGGCTAGACGTAACAACCATGATCCTAAACCACTCTGGCTATTTTAGATCAAAAAGAACTATTAGATCACCAAATGCATTCTTCTACCAAGGCGAGATACGATCCTCACTACCCATCCATAGAGGATGTGTCCTGAGACTACAATTGAGATTTAAGTATAAAAAAGCTGGGTAATAAGAAATATCTAATTTGTCACATTTTAATAAGTCCTTTTAAATCGTACTGGAAATGATTTGTTAAACAACTGACCATTAACTGATACATTTCAGGTTACACTGTGGAGACCCTTCTTCCACTGCACTGGCAGGACACCCCTATGGTAATAACAAGCCACTTCCATTCCCTACGCTCCATCCTGGGGCTCCTTTCCATGTATGATGTCAGTGCAGGTCAGACACACTGGTTGGAGTTCCTCCTTGCTAGGCACAATGAATCTCCTTGGACAGGATTGTTCTCTTCATAACTCTCTCCAGATCATACACCATAGCCCAAGTCTTTCTGGTTTTATTTATTTTTCTCTCCCTTTCTAGGTGACCATGAACATTGGACCAGACCAGGACCTCGCAGTTCTACATGAGGTCCGCCAAGGGAACAGGCGAACACGGAAAATTCAAGGGGAGCTAAGAAACCTAAAGGCAAAAATCTATGGTTTGGAGAATGAGCTACGGATCTGCTAACATAGATGTATCACCCAGCACAACGGTGCACAGAACATGACCGGTGCTAGGCTAGGAAGGTCACATTCTTAGGAACAACTTCCATAAATCTGCTTTCCGGCATCCTGTGACAGAAGCTTAGGAACATGTAACCTGCTGTGAATCAAAGATATATCAGTGTGCTCTGTGGCTTGGATAATTTGTGCAAATTAATGCTAGACTGTGGGAGAGGAGGCATTCCTTTCATCTTAGCATGCCTTGTTCTACTGCCCTTTCCTAGTAGATGAGATCATTCTAGATTGTATCAGAGTCATCTTGTAACTTCTTTAGTGTTCCTATAGGACACGTTTACAGCTTCTAGGCATCTTCATCTACTATGAGTACAGGGCAAAATGTACTGATGCCCACAATGCAGACGAACACAGCAAAAGCTACAAGTGTAACTAATAATCTTGGAGAGGAACTAGGCTTCCAGGGCTCAAATGTGCTCTCCTGTCACTGTTCTATAAACGAGGGACTGTATAAGGCCCTGGTCTACAGTCATGGCAACTGTATAAAGAGAAGCAGTTTTTAAACAAAGACTAAACATTGTCATGGTGGCTGCTGCACCAAGGACATAATTTGTATTTCCTAAACTTGATCCCTGTTTCATCTAGAAAGATTCTGTTTAATTCTGTCTAAAACTCTGAAGTCCTGTATATCCTGGGCAGCAAAACTGTGTTTTCAAACTGCTTCTCTTCCCATGGTTCTCTGCCAGCCTGGACAGGCCGGAATGGGTAACATTCACATTATAAAGCTCTTCTGCTGTGAGATCTCATCTCAAGCCTCCAGCAACCTTTTCTCACCACCCACTCCAAAGCTGTATCCCCTTTAGCACTTTTTCCACAACAAGGTCCCACTGCAGGCACCATCAGTTCATCTCCACCAGTGGCTGAAGTTCTCATATAGACAAACCATTGCTCTTTTTAAGTGCCCATGTTGTCTAACCCTGCAGCTCTGAGCAACACAATGGTTAAACTACTAGCAGCCACTGGCACCTTTCCCTGCTGCTATTACTGGTGGATATAAATGGGCAATATCAATGGTAGAAAACTTTAAAAGGAGCAAAAAGTCTAGAGCAGAAGAGGCCAAAGAGTTTGTCTATTCTATAAATACAACCCCAGTTGCATGACCCTTGTCCCTGAATCAGGTAGCAAGATGGTTTCAGATTGGACCATAGGCTAGATCTTGGCGTTGGTTTGTAGCCAGGCTAAAGCCTAGTTGTGTTTGCAGGGTATACAGTCCTTTACTTGTAATCCAGCATATTGCAACTTGAACTCCCCCCTTTACCTTCTATGCACAAACTAAGGGAAGATGACTTACTATGTTTATAAAGGTGTCTCAGTGCCTTGATGGAGTTTCTTGCTGTAACTCTATACCATTCTTGCCAAATGTGATGCCAGCAAGCTGATTCTTTTCTGGGATATATGGCTTACCCCATCAGGGTCTCCTGATTTTTTTTTTTTTTTTTAAACTGGACAAAGAATCAATTTGATTTTTATGTTTTTTATAATCCAGACTCTTAAAATTAAAATTGAAGTTGGAAGTTTCCTTGTCAAGTGGTTCCCTTTCTTCTCTTTGAAAGGTGTGGCTAATCCAGGCGCTCCTACCCTGTTCCAATCAGAGCTACTGCTAACGCTTCTTCCTACTGAAGAACCCATGAGAGGGTCGGGATTGAGTATAGTCAACCTCAGTTAGGCTGGGTGGCAGCCAAAGTGGGTCCTGCCTCATACTGTGTGCAAGAGAAAACTGAGGCAAAGGGTCCTCTTGTCCTGGTGCATTTTCTTTGTAACAGACTTGCCACCACTGACCATCCCTGCAAATTAGCCAGGCAGGAGTAGGCATATTCTGCTGCTGCTTGTGCTGCAGCTTCCACCTGCCCTAAATTTTCTCTTATAAGAAGTCAGTACAGAGGCTGGGGCTTCCTGAGCTCTGTCACTTTTTCAGCTCCAAGTTAAGGAATTTCTCATCAAGTTAGATGTCTGCATTTCCTCACATGACAACCACTAGGTGCAGCATGTAGAAGTGCAGATTTTTTAAAATAAATGTCTCTCTCTTCGTGGCTCCCTAGTTCCAGTACTGAGTGTCATGTGAAAGGCAAAACTGAGCAATATGGCAATGCCTCTGCTTATTGCAAAGCAAACCCCATGGTACTGCTGCTGGGCCTGTCAAGGCATCTATCCAACAAAACCCAAGACCTGCTCAAGCTGTTTTATTTTCAGTGTGACACTAGGTCGTGAACCCATCCCCACTGCAAAAATACTACTGTTGACTCTGTAAATCCCTTTCTTTATTTTGGAAACTCTCATAGGTTACCACCAAGGGCAGAAGGCACAAAGTGTTATTTTTTTGTTTTTTATATCTGATAAGTCCCTGTGATGTATATTTAAAAGCATTGCTTCCACTGTCTGTTTCCAAAACAAATCAATGCCCGGGGACCAGAGCTCTCAAAAAGTAGTAGCCAATGGAGAATGGGAGAGTTTCTGGAAGGGTGCTATGGGGAAAGGTACTAGGCCCAATGCTATTCAACATTTTCATCAGTGGTCTGGACATAAATATAAAATCGATGCTGATAAAATTTGCAGATGATACAAAGATTTGTGGAGTGGTATATAACGATAAAGAGAAGGCAGTCATACAGACCCATTGGGATGGATTAGTAAACTAGGCCCGTTCAAGCAAAATGCGTTTTAATACAGCCAAATGCAAAGTTATACATCTAGGAACAAGGAATGCAGGCCATACCTACAGAATAGGGGATTGTATCCTGGAGAACAGTGATTCTGAAAAGGACTAGGGGTCATAATAGTAAAGCAACTCAACACGAGCTCCCAGTGCAATCCTGTGGCAAAAAAGGCTAATGTGATTCTTGGATGTATAAACAGGAGTAGGAGTAGAGACATACACCATTGGTGAGACAAATACCAGAATTTGGTACCCATATTTGGCTTAAAATTTTGGTACCCACATTTTAAAAGGGACATTAAAATACTGGAGAAAGCCATCAAATTATTTTATGGTCAAGAAAATGTCTTGCAGTGAGACCTAAAGATCTGTCTGTTTAGCTTCTCAAAAGAAGATTGAGAAGTGACTTGATTACAGTGTGTAAGTACGTTTACGGGGAGACAATATCAAATGTGGCCATACTCTTTAGCAGAGAAAGGCATAACAGAAACCAGTGGCTGAAAACTGAAACCAGACAAATTAAATAAGAAATAAGATGCAAATCTTTAACAGTGAGGGTGATTAATCATTGAAACAAATTACCAAGGGAAAGGGTGGATTCTCTCTCTTGATGTCTTCATATCAAGACTGGATGCCTTTCTGGAAAATATGCTTTAGTCAAACAAGTTAGTGGGTTCAGTACAGGAGTAACTAGGTGAACTGTATTGGCCTGTGATATACAGGGGTTCAGACGCTAATGGTCTCATCTGGCCTTAGACTCTGAGTCTTTATAAGTGGAATATTTGTAAGAATTTTTCAGCAATCATGCAGTTGCTACCATGCTAATCATGCTAATGGTAGTACTGATGGTAGTTGGTAGCACTAATCATGCACTACCAACAATATACTATAGAGCCTTCATGTCAGCTAACCCTGTTCAGAGCACGTTCACATGACTCAAGTAAAAACACCTGTTTCCAGTCTATGCTACTGCTTATGTCTTTGATAGCACTACTTGGAAAAGCACTTACAGATTTTGCTAGTGTAGGTGGACCTTGTGCATGCAGTCCAGAATTCAGGAACTGTAATGTACCTCATAAACAACTCTATGATAATGCAAGAAGACACTGCAACAAGGTATGAGACTGATCTTGGTTTTAACTTTTGAAGCCTTTAACTGACTGGGACCAAGATCCCCTCCTGAACTTCCGGCTTTCCTTTACATTAGATGTTTGCATATTATGAAATGGTGTAGAGCAGTGGTAGTCAATAGATGGACTGCAGGCCAAATCAGGACTGCCACATACTTTTGAACAGACCCCAAGATCTTTTTAATTACTTCTTCTTATCATTTTTTTATTTTCTCCTGAGTTTGGATCTTGACTATACCTTGACTAAGAAATTTGGATCTTGACAAAAAAATAATTGACTACCCCTTGAGTAGGGGGGTTCAGATAATTTCTATTATAACAAACAGACGTATTTAATGCTGTATTACAGCAGAGTACGTCTGCTCAGTCAGGATCCTAGCCAGCACACAGGTCAGGCTCCCCTGCATTCAAAACTGCATAATCACTAGAGTGAGTTGAAATTTTCAGCTGATTTATTTTAACTGACAAAGGGACTTTTTTAAAAAATGAAAAAATTGTATGGAAGACGGACTTCAAAAAGTTTCCCACTGTTTTGTGCTAATATTCATAGGTCACTCTGAATTGTAATTCTACCCCCCTTTTTTCCCTTGGAAAACAGCACAGCCTAAACAGCCATTCCCATACTTGTGGGCCAAGCTGCCAAGATACATGGCTTTAAGATGTCCACTCACTGGGATTCTGCAGCAAGTATTTAGTTTATAGATAAAGTGTCAGGAACGTGGGGTTGGAGGTAACGGTGACCTGCAAAGGAAAAACAAGTGGGACTTTCACTTGTGCCCCTTTTTGGTGTAAGGCCTGAGTCAAAAAAGGAAGGGTGAGGTTTTTCCTGTTTGTGTTTACCATTAGTTCAGGTCTTTTCTGCTCTGAAAGGCTCCTTGGTGAATGAAGAACTAGTGAAACTATGCCATCACAAGTGATGGAATGCTGGGCAACTGAGAGGGCAAAGGATTTTTAGGCAGAATATTTAAAACCTTTTTTTTTTTGTTTGGTTGGTTGCTTTTTGCTAATCCCTATAATGACTAGTGAACTGTCTGAAGAAATTAAATTTGTTAGTCTTTAAAGTGCTACAGGACTCGTTATTTTTGTCTGAAGAAGGGACATCTTTGCTGAACAGCTGTCCTTTCAGTTAAATTGAACAAATGCATGCTTTGAACCCCCATACTATCCGTCAGGCTGCATATTCAGGTCTCTAGACAGGATTGGATATCCACTTAAATTGAGTAAATGCCCTGTCTTGTAAACTATATTGCTTTGGTTGTGGGGAACACATTACAAGTTATTAATAATAAGAGTTAATCAAGGAACGCCAAGTGGGTGCTTTGTTACGCAATTGAGTTTCAATATCAATGCATGTAGGGTGATCAGCTGTCCCAATTTTACAGAGACATTCCCAATATTCAGGGCTTTTTCTTACATAGGCGCCTATTACCCTCCACCCCCATCCTGATTTTTCACATTTGCTGGCTGGTCACTCTAAATCCAAGTAGGTGTCTCACTACATAACAGACAACAAGGACTGCATTGATTGAAATGAGTGTGATTTAAAGAAAAAGCTTGGATTTCACCAATCATACTTATCCAGGACACTCTGAACTATGCTATATTGATTTAGAGGTCTGATGCCATTGTTTTTACTGTAAACATCTATCTTAGGCTATAACACACAATACCAAGGTTCTGACACGCTGTCTAGTGCATCATCATTTTTCAGTTGTAGATGTGCAAGTTACAACCTGCTCAGCATTGTCAGAGACAATACTACACAGTTTTATATTATGTAGCATCTCATAAAAACTACTGCAACATGCTTTACAGAATTAAACAACTGGATAGTATATAAAGTTACAGAAAATAGTGGAGCATCAAAACATACTGCATGTGCAACAAATTTAGTTATTTAAAATGTAAAGCATCGAGTCATAAGGCAAAGAAAGAAAGAAATATTTTAATATGAGATTTGAAGAGATGGAAATTGAGATTTTCAAGGGATTTAGACATATACCTTCCATTACAATTAATGAAAAGTGTCTGTAAACCCCCTAGACTGCTTTGAAAAAAAATCTCACTGGAGAATTCATGAAATGGAGAGATACAGAAAATCTGTTCCTGCTGGCAGGAGCTGAAAGTGCAAACTGTGGGAAGAAATAAAGAGAAGACAAGCTCTAAATATGCAAAGAGAGACAATTCTGAGGTCCTCAATGGAGTAAGACCATAGAGTGCCTTGCAGTCAATGATGGTAGTTTTCGCCTGGATCTTCAGATGAATGAGCCAGTGGAGGTGTTTGGAGAAGGAGTTGATGTGAAAATTATTCTCAGTATATTTAGAAAGGGTAGGGAGCTTCATACCACACATGCTGGAGTCTGGACAGCTGGGACTTGCGAGACTTAGAGAAAAGAATTCCATAGTTGAGGCTTCAGGAGATAAAAGCATGAATGAAGTTTTCAACAAATGGGGGACTGAGGCAACAGA
This sequence comes from Emydura macquarii macquarii, assembly GCF_026122565.2. Classification (NCBI taxonomy): domain Eukaryota; kingdom Metazoa; phylum Chordata; order Testudines; family Chelidae; genus Emydura; species Emydura macquarii. The sequence goes on from NW_027133667.1 coordinate 9,043,372, forward strand.
GTATGTGAACAGTGTTGTGAAGGTGCTTTGGTACTGACCCAATTCAAGGTATGTCTACACTACAGAGACTATACCATCAGAGCTATGCTAGTGTAGTCCCATAACATAGTCTACACCAACAAAAGAGGGTTTTCTGCCAGTGAAGGAACACCACCTCCTTGAACAACATCAGCTACATTGACAGAACCATTCTTCTGTCAACACAGCAGCATCTACGCTATTATGTCAGCATAGCTGTGTCAGTCAGAGGTGTTTTTTTCATACCCCTGACAGATGCTGATGCAACCTACAAGTGTACTCAAGCCTCAGTGGTGGTAATGAACAGATTTTACAGATATAGGAGTTGTGCAATGAGCAGGTGAATTGAGGGTCAAGGATGATGTTGGTATGGACGGTGGAAAGAAATAGGAAGTCTGTGTCAGGAAGGGAGGTAAGGAATTGTGGTTTTTTAAGATGCTGCTTTTGCCTGAGAGAAACACTTCTACCTTTGAGACATTTAGATTAAGGAAGCGACATGAAGCCCCAAGTTTATGTGGTTGAGGAATAATATGATTGAGCCCACCTTACAGAAAACTGGGGCGGAAAGGAGTCAGTAGAGCTATTGAAAGTTGTGTACAGTTTGGTATCATCAGTATGTAACTGGTAATTAGTTAAAGGTGAAAATATGAGAAAAATGGGGGTGGAAGTTAGAAAGGAAAAAAGGTAGAGATTTGAAACTTTTGAAACACAGGGGAGTGGTCTTGGCACAGCTAAAAGCCATTTGTGGAAACAGAGAAATAGTGGTTTGGTAACTAGAATCATAGCCATAATGGAAGGAAAGTAAAGAGGCTTGTATAGCTGCAGAGGAGTCCCGGAGAATAGAGTGGTCCACAGTACTAAAGGCTGCATTTAAGTCAAAGGCTGCATTTATGATCAAGACATTAATCAAAAAATTTCAACTGGTTCAACTGACAGAGTGACACTTCCTTTGAAGAGGGAACTATGCCTCCCAGCCCTAAAACATACAGTATTTGTCTAGTGTTCAAGAAACCATTGGCCAAGAAAATCAAACATGCCAACTCCAGCCCAGGTCTCTAACCTCCCCTTTCTGAGCAAACTAATGTAGAACCTAACAAACAGCCTATTCCAATTTCACTTATCCACTTCTCATACATTGCTTCTTTCCCAAATGGGATTCATACCACCACACAGAATTACTACTATTGGTGCTGATGGACAAGGGCCTCTGACGGGAGAGATCAGCACCTGAATGAGGAGCACCTGGCTGAAGATAAATCCAAGCAAGATGGAGTTAATGCTAATGGATAAAGAGAAATACTATGAAGAACTCACCCTCACCACAATATCATCCCCAGTATCTGCTTTTCAATCATCAAGATGGCTCACAGCCTCAAAGTTCCTTAGGGCTACTCATGGCTACTGGATATCCAGATAACAAGGTCTGTAAGATTCTACCTTCTACCAACAGCTGACTAGGAGGCTGCACTCCACAGTGGTAGATTCAGACTTTGATCATTGTGACCTACACATTTGTGACCTCTAATGCAGCTGTTGTACCTAGGAATAAAAAACCTTCACCCTGAAAAGATTAAAGTAGTTGAGAATGCAGCAGCCTGCCCGCTTAGTAACATAGGCCACCTACAGCACATCACCCTGTGCTCCACTCACTACATTAGCTCCCCAGTAAATACTGGTTTATATTGTTTAAAGATTCAGTCCTAATGTTCAAAGACCTCCATTGAATTGGCCCCAAATGCACGAGCAGCCACCTTGCATTTGCAGTGATGACTTCCCATGACAGCCCCCTTCCATAGGAAGACTGGAAGGGACATTCACAAGGGTGAGATTTGGAAGCACAGGAGACAAAGCTATTTTGGCAGCCTGCAGAATTCCCATCCAAATGAGATCAGAGCCACCTCAATTCTCTCTACCTTCAGAACAAAACATAAAACACTCTCGCAATAAAAGCCCTCCGGATAAGGAGGGAGAGAAATGGTATTTACAATGTCAGGAGGCACTCACAAACCTGTTGCTCATAAGAAGTGGGTTTATAATTAATCTTCCTCCCCTCCCAGTTTCCTCTGGATTTTCTAGTTCGTCCTGTCTTCTCTGTGTCTGCCTTTTAAATCCTATCTCTTTGGGGGCAGCATCCTGTCCTACACCAAGTACATCTTCTGTGCTAAGTAACTAATAATAATAGACAGAGGGCTTCCAGCATTGTTATTGAAATGCAATCATAACACAGGGCAAATCAATTTCAAAATAATCTGAACAGATAACCCTTCCCTCTTCCCACTCTTTCTGCCATAGCATCCAAGCAACACTAGGGGGTGAAATCACGTATTGTTTCACTAAGCAGCTGTAAAGGAAAGATTTTGGGGTTCTACAAAGATTTTTAAAAAGAAAGGGCATTTCTTTTTCTTCAGTTGTGATTTTAGCCATTTAACTTGCATGCTCCAACATACTCCCTGCAGGGCCCCTGAACTTTGCGTGTAGGTAAACAAAAAGCCAGATTCATCTATCCTATCCTCCCACTCGGGCAGAACACCACACAAGGAAGTTAGAGGCTTCCTGCGCCCTCCAATGTCCATGTTAGCTGAACCCATTTTTAAATCAGTTTCAGTTGAATACAGGTTCATTATGTGTGTATGATGCCTATACCAAAAAGGACTCCAATTGCTGGCTGGGGTCTTTAGGTGTGAATGCAATACAAAGGACACTTCTTTGATTGGCATGGAGCAGGTAAAATGAGGAGTGCAGTCCATTTTAGAAAACAATACCAATAGCCTCATCCCTCATGAGGAGCATCTTAAACCAATGTTAGGCTGAAACCACTGTAAAAATGGATTCAAAATATGATGGCTGTGTGGCCAGCTTGATTCTCCGCACTCACACTCAGCGCCTCTACACCAGGGAAAGTTACAAACATTTTCCTACTGGTTCTAAAAATAGTTACAAAGAGGTTTTTGAATGGTGTGAAAAATTTGGTATATTTCCCCATCCACGACAAAGCTTCTCTCTCAGAGGTCCTCACATCTGAGTCAGCTTCACTGACCAGATGAGATTGTCCACAGCACCAGTGCTGGGGTTTCCAGCCATGAGATAAACTCCCAGGATCCTGGAATCTTAGCTGGACAGAGTGGCCAAAGGTTACATTTAAAAATGGGTAGGCAAAACGGATGCGTAAATGTGCCACCGCAGCCAACCAACAGCACTGGGAAAAGATCAGTCTGCACTGGCCTGATTCTCAGAGGTGCTGGGCACCTGCAGCTCCCTGAATTCAATAGGAGCTGTTGGGGTGGCTAGGAGCTCTGAAAAAAAATCCAGCCACATATGACTCCAAAGAGTGGAAGAGGCCTCCCCTGCATACTCTAAGGCAGCGTTCCCGGAGATCTCCCTGACACAGTGTAGGAAGGCAGCAAGCCAGTCCCTGGTATCAAAAAGGCTGGGAAACACACTGATCTAGTCTAAAGAACCTCCGCTGCTGATCTGAGAGGGGAAACGTGAAAACAGAAGGGGGCAAATGGGTGGAGGAGCAGAGGATGTCCTGCGGGTACACGTCCCCCTCTGGATACTGCTAATTCACCCCGGGTAGCAGCCTTGTCCCCAACACCATCCTCCTCTCCCCCCTACCCTCTCAGAGAAAGCGCCAGATTGCACCCAAAAAAGGGGGCAAGGGGTAGCCAAAAAACCTTCCCCGCAAGAGGATCCCTCCAGCTTTTCTTCTACCTTCCTCCCGCGACGGGGGCGAGCCGATTGTGTGCCCGGCTGCCGGGCAGGAGACACACAGCGGGGACCCCCCAGGTTATTACCAGGCCCCAGGGAAAGCGTATCCCGCCCCGGGGCGGGCGGCAGCGGGGGTGGGGGGAAGGGGTCTAATGCTCTTGGCGCGGGGCAGCTGGCTGGCGCCCAGGGCTGGGCAGCTCGAGACGGGCGCCGGCCACCAGCCGGGCCAAGCGCGGCGCGAGACGCGGGGCAGGGCGGGGAGCCGCGGAGCCGCTGTGCTGAGAGCACGAGAGCAGCGCTGGAGTCCGGCCCTTGGCGCTCCCGCCCCTGGAGCGCGGGGTGTGTCTGGGGCTGCGGGAGCACCAAGGAGACAGCCTGAGCCCGGCGGAAGCCTTAGCCGGGCTGGGCTCAGCGCGCAGTGGCCGCGCCTACAGAGCGGGAGCGGGAGGGAGCCTCAGCGCCCGAGAGGGCAAGGGGCAGCCCGGGGAGCCGGGCCCGGAGCCTAGCGACAGTGGGGGCAGCAGGTGACGCCTAGGGCGGGGGTTCCCCTCCCGGGGCAGAGCAGGTCCCGGGGCCCCGCGGGCGGCTGGCCCTGGGCGCCCTGAGCGGCGGGATGAGGAGCCGCCCGCTGGGGAAGGTGCTGCGGCGGCGGTTCCGGCTGCTGCTGGCCCTCGGCGTGCTGATCGTGGGGCTCTGGGCCGCCTACCTGGAGCTGGTGGCGTCGGCGGAGGCCAGCGGGCACCCCCTGAACCACAGTGAGTCTCCCGGGGGCTTCCCGGCCCCTGATCCTGTCCCTCCACCCGCTCCCGCGTGCGCTGCCCGGACCCCAAGCGGGGCAGAGCAGGACAGGGGGCGCGGGCTGCTGCTACCTCCCCGCCACATCTCAGCGCCGGGAAGTGGCATCGCTGCCCCCGGCAAGGAGGGATCGCTCGTTCCGCTGTTCCCTGCCCTGCCCCGCTCAGTCTCTGCCCCCGAGGGGCTGGGGGGGAATGCGAGCTGCCTGGGGAGGTAGAGGGAAGGGTCTGGGACGCAGCATTTTCGTCCACTTTTTGACTGGGAGGGGGAAGCCCAGGAGTTTCCTGCTATCTGGCCCTTCCTGCACTCTGCCATTCATTCAGGTACTGCTGCTGCCCCGTGGAAAACTCCAAGCAGAGAGGGGATCTTCCCTCTTATCATAAACGTGGGATACTGTCATGTATCCTAAACAAACAAATTCCTCTTAACTGTATTATTAATATAGTAGATTAGGAACCTGGAGGATGGTAATGATCCAATTTACAGTCACTGTTGTCTGATCTTTGTTTCTTTCCTATTTGCATTTCTTCTCTATTTGGCCAATGACAAAAATCAAAGAAGTTGCTTTCCCATTTGGTCATAGTGAATTTTATTTTCAGGTTCTCCAGTCTGCAAAGGCATCGTTCCTAATACAAAAGGGTGGTGATTCCCAAAGCGTGCCATAGGCATAAAGGATTAGCCTAGGTTGCAGACAGGCTTTACAATGCTCTTCGAAGTTGTAGCTTTCATTTTTAAAATCTGTAAGCATCTAGCTATTCTGGTGCAAAGAAAACTTTCAAAATGTGACCCCAGTGTAACCCATACAGTGATGTTTCTCTGAGTTTGCAAAGAATCTGGAACAATAGCTCTTTGTTGTGAGTTGTCCTGTCCCTTCCTTTTGGTGGGTGCTATACTAAGATGCCATGGTATTTTAAATGTCAATAGTGTTAATTACTGTTAACACTGTTCATCAAAACCTGTTAAAATGGAAACGAAGTATATTTTGAAGATTTACACACTCTGTTCTGAGTCACTGCTCGTTTTGGAAAGGCCTTAAACAAGCCACCTGGGTTGTAAGCAGATGCAATTGCTTTCATTTTTCTGAAGGGGGCTGAGCTTTCAAAAGTTTGGGAAATGCTGTTATTGCAGGTGTTTATTTTCAAACACCTATTTTAATTCGTGGTTGATTTATGTTTTAAATTATAAGAACATTCTGATGGCCTGTTTGTTTGGGTTTTACATAAATCTACCTTTTGGGCCAATGAAGAGCTTCAAACACCACTTTGGACCATTTAACTATTCATACTTTTAAGCATCCCACCTCCCAAATGCATGTCTTAAATCCTTTGACTTAGTTTTAAGGGACAAGTGGATCAGGTTTCGCATTTCAGAATTTAGGCCCCAATCCTCCAATGACCTCCATGCAGGCACAGGTGTCCACCTGCACAGAGCTCATTGCAGGAGCTGGGCTTTAAATTGGGCCCATCTATTACATATCAACTCTGTTCTCTTGGATATTATTTGTTGAACTTCGACTTTTAACAATGACAGAGGTTTTATCCTCCTCAGTCCTGTTGATTTAAACTGACCTGCAGCTATTGACTGCTACGGATAGCTTGTACAACTAGTGGCGTTCGTTGGGATCTATTAGTTTGCTGCAGAAAATGGAAATAGAGTGAAATACAATTTTACTTTGTATAGAATCTTTCATGCACTCTCCATCAAGTATCTAACCATATCTCTTGAATGCAAATAGTACCCCAAATGACAGCGGGATGGTAGAATTATGAGACATAGACAAAGGAGTCAAAATGGGATATTTTGAGATGGTATTTCAAAATAGAGTCATAAGGCAGAGAGACTTTCAGATGTCAGGAGCTGCAGAGGAGAGAGCTTTCAGACTAGCCGGGGTGAGCTGGTGAGAAGGCACAAGCAGAGAGAGCAAGAAGAGAAGTAAAGAGAGACAAAGACAGTGAGCAAGTAAACCTTATTGTGGTTTGTGTTCTGTTTCCTCCTCTCCTCCTGGAGGCATGAATTGCACTAGCATGTGGGAAAAGTCCTTGTGCCAGGTGAAAGCTTTTCCATGTTAAGAATGACACTCACAACACTGTCACCGCTACCAGTCCTCACCCCCAAATAAGGAAATCTAATAACATCTTATTAACAACACAGCAAAACAAGATACCCTAGACAGAGTTTTCAGCCTGAAAAGGAAGACCTGCCAAAGACTCCATGAAGCCTGCAAGGGGTCTTTTTTTTTTTTTTTTTTTTTTGGGGGGGGGGGGGGTGGGGGGTTATGTGGAAGTTGATCAGATACTACCTTGATGGGCAGCAGTATAAAATCCTAAAATGAATAGATAAATAGATGGCACTAGTATGCAATGCAGCAGGGGAAAACAAATGTGCATACAGGGAGTGCTAATGCTTTCAGAGCTCAGCCTCCCTCAACACCTTAGTAATCTAAAGTCCTATTGTCCTGGCCTAGTGAGGAGGAGTACCTGCTAACCGCCAACAATAACAAGGTTAATCTGTGACCCTCCTTCTTACCGCACTGCCTACAAAAGCTGATTTAAAAAAAAATAAATCAAAGATAGGAATGAAAAACAAATAGTGTTTGTTTCCCTTTGGCCATTATTACAGCCCAGTGTAGAAGTTCCACCTGTTGGGGCAGACAGCTTTGGTTTTGACTCCACTGTAATCTTTCCTGAGACCCCCTGAGAGCTGAAGGAGAATGGAGGTTTCCAGAGCCATTCAGTCATCTCTTTTGTTTTTGAATCTCCTTCCTTCCCAGTCTCCCAGAGGGAAAGTCCTGCTGCAAGGCACAACTGGGTACCAGTCAGCATTTATGCTGGCAACTTTTCTGATGCAACAGCCTCCGTGTTGTTGCTTTAAAACCTGCAGATGATTTTTTCAGTAATTTTCCAGGCAACAGTGCTTAGACTCTCTCCTTCAGTGGCAGAGAATCCTAAAATTGTTAGAGTTGGAAGGAGGCCTACAATAGATCAGTATTTCCATTCCTACGTTTGTGACAGTGTTCTCTCAACTGTCTGTAGATGGTGCCTATGGAATAGCCTGTGTGTCAAAGCCCAGCTGATGTTTCCTTTATGACCATGGAACACTTTGCCTGGGGGGATGGGATCACTTCTTTGGAATCTGGAGTCAACAACCAGAAACACTTCCATCCCCCATTTCCAATACTCACAGAGCAGAGCTGGAGGTATCAGAATGCCATAGTGCTGCACTGCTGCTCCAGCCATGAGAATCCATTTCGTAGAGCGAGGCTGAAGTCATCACAGTTCCTTCCAAGCTCTGTTCCCTGACAAGATTTTTGTGAGGGGAGAAGTTGTCAAATGGCCTCACAGTAGTGTGGCTCCTGCAAGTAGGAGTATAGAAATTAAAGCCTGGATCCTCCTCTCACACCATTGTAAATCATGAGTAACTCCACCCAACTCAACAGAGTTAAACAAGTGCTAATGAGGTTTAGTGAGATGAAAATTAGGCCTTTAAAATATGCGCTGTACCAATCAATCCTCAGCTGGTGTAAATCAATGTCCATTGATTTCAGTGGAGCTACATTGGTTTACACCCGCTGAGGACCTGGTCCCAAATGACCATTTGAGGGCAAACTTAGAGAAAAGGTTGGTGACTGAGAGATGAGCGGAGCCACAGAGATCAGATCCAGAACACACACATGTTTGAATTGAGGTGGTTGGGTTTGGGCCCTTTTCTAGGTGGGGGAGACTTTCTGTGAATGGAGGAAATGCATTAGGACAGCAACTTAGAATTAGAGCATGGACCATCATCCTTGAAGGACTGAGTCCAATGTTTTGAGAGTGATGCTCGGACACACACAAGCACCAGATTTCAGTTCAATTAAGTTGTTAGTTTCTGATCACATTTCATCTTCCAAACCATTCCTATTGCTTATTGCCTGGAAGTCTGACTGATAAGACTGCAACATTGGCAGTAGTAAAAGAACTTGTTTGTCTGATAGGCGTTTTTAGGATCCTTAACTTAACATGTTGACAGTCAAGAGAGGAAAAACAAGGAAACTGGCACGAGCTGCAAACAAGGTAGGGAAAGCAAAGCAGTGTGTCAATAATGGGCAGCTCTTCTCACACAGGGTATGGCTGTTCTCATTTGAAACAAGCTGCCACAGACAGTAGACTGACCCGCTGTGAAAGAATCTGAGGAGTTATAGACAGTTTGTTTATCCCCCACCATTGACAGGAGCTAAACTCTTTGGCGCAGGGTTGTTGTTAGTGGAAAAGCTTTTCTTGCCTTTAGTAGCAGTCCAATGCCTCCTCCAGCTTGAGTGCTGCAGATGGAGTAGCTTTGTCTTCTCTAAATTGAACGTAGTGTTAGGGAAAGGTGCTGAACTGAACCCACTGGAGACTGGAGTCCTCTCTCGACAAGACACAGGAAGCCAAATTATCTGACCTGAATTATACTCTAACACAACACCACTGATTTCATGGCATAGAGGTGGATAGAGGGCTTCTGGCTGGGCCACCACTTCTCCCATCAGATGTGCTTTCTGAACCATCTACTGGTGGAAAGCCTGAAAACCCTAGGAACTGCCAGTTAGGCGCCAGTTCCTGCTGCTTTCATTTCACATTCCCAGTCCTTTGCCTGGTGAATCTTCATGTCACCAGTTAAGGTGGCAGAGGAGGGGAGGAGTTCTCAGGGAGCAGGATTCCAGCCAGTGACAGCAGGGGAGCTCTCCCTCTGCTTTTGGAAGAGGAATGGTAGCTGCACTTTGCAATGCTCTCTCTTACATTAACATTTGAGAGCTAGTGAGTCAAGTGAGAAGCAATCCTTAGACCCCAGTGAAATTCAGAGGTTAGGGATTTTGAAAATATCAGCTGTTCTTACATAGATGCATCCTGCAGCAGAAGCAGAGATGTCTCATAGGGCTATAGAGTGCTTGGGACTGTTTGCATTGAATTCCCTTGTTGCAGATGTGAATGACAACACTGAGCAATCCAGAGCTCTTTATGGAGGATTGGATTAGATTAGATTGCTGGGAGGGTGCTGTTGGTATGAACAAGGAAACCAGAGGCTCTGCCTAAACCTGCCTCTCCCAGCATCTGCTACTCTCCCCTGTTCCTCCTCATTTCTTTGTCATGTATAAACAATGCCAGGAGTGCAATATCCTTCTGTCTTGTTTGTGACAAGCTAAGCAGCAAATGGCTCTGTCTGGTTTCCAGAGTCTAGTGTAGCAGCTCTCCTAACACAATAGTGCATAGTCCCAATGTCAGAGGTGGAAAATGAGAAGGGCTCAGAAGAAATGAGACAAATGAGCTAATAATACCACTTCTAAAGGGCCGCAGACCTCTTTTGGCAGGCCCTTCTTTCCTTCATCCAGCATGCAGCTCCTGACTCCCTTCCCTCCATTCCTCCCCAGAGCAGGCCCTTTTCTCTTTCCAGGGATGGGCTCCTCTGCCTCCAGGGTACCATGTAGCACTATGAATTGCTCAGATCCTGGACTTAGTACTGGCAGGTGTGTGTGCATCTGTGTACAAGGGAAGCAGCAAGCTGAGTGCAGCCTGAGGCTTGTTCAGGTGTGTCATCCTCTCTCTCTAGCTGCTGGGCCCAAGCATACCAAGAAACAGGTGTGTCCAGAAACACAGAGAGATGTGTGCAAGTAGATTTACACACAGAGATTCATGTGCACACACAGACTTACACGGACACAGGTTCATGTGCACACACAAGTACACATACATTTTCTCTGTTATGCAAGAATATTTGTATTCAGGGAGGGTGATGGAATGCTCCTGGACAGAGACTCACTGACTTGTAGATGCACATACTTTTCTTTGCCTGGAATATCCACGTTCATTGAATGGAAACTATAAGCCAAAGGGAAAAGACAGCAACCTAAAAGGTAACACCTCTAAAATGATTGCATAATGGAAGATGCTAACAGCAGAAAAATGTCCTCACTTCCAGGTTTGCTTGCAATGTTCCTATGCTTTTGAAAGCACTAGGAGATGTTATTTCACAGAACCTCAAATACTAGGGTGACCAGATAGCAAGTGTGAAAAATTGGGACAGAGATGGGGGGTAATAGGCACCTATATAAGAAAAAGCCCTGACTATCGGGACTGTCCCTATAAAATCAGGACATCTGGTCACCCTGTCAAACACACTTTTCCAGGAATCCAGTTCCCTAGATTGCCATCTAACAAGCTAAAGGGAGGAGGGAGGCGCTAGATGATTCTGGATATTGCTAATGGGATATGGAGCCTCTCTCTTCTATATCATTCAACTCCAGGTGAGGGTGGTAATAAGCAGAAGTCCTTACCATCCTTTGGCCTCTTAGTGGCCTGTGTGAAGTGAGTTAATGGATCTCAGACCAGACTCTAATGGATGTGTGTCAACATCACAAGAATCACTGTTATAACTGGTTTATTTATTGGCATACTCAGCAGAGACGCTAAGGCCACCAAGACTGGTCTTCTTTCTTGTTCATGCAGATGGTCCCTTCAGGTCAGTCATGAGGCCCGTTGTCAAGGACATGTGGGGACGCTGAATTAACACTGCCTATGGGTACCTGGCCTAGGCCAAAATACCTCCTCACCACTGCTCTGTGAGGTGCTGCAAGTTATATGTTTGTCTGGCTGTTTCCTTTCCACTTCATTTAAGTTGTGATGTGATTCCTGTGTATATGCTGGGTCTGATCTTGAGAGGTGCTGAGAGTCTGTGTGTCCCATTCCAGTCAATGTAAGATGCGAGTGCTCAGCATTCTTGGGATGAGGCCAATAATTTGTAAAGCGTTTGGAGATCCATCTGGGGTGAAGGTGCCATGCAAACATTATATATTATTATGATATTATATATTATATATGATTATTACATAGGATTATTACAAAGGGACTGTTGTAAACCCCCCGTTAATTACCCATGATGTGTAAGACAGGCATGCAGGGTTGCCAAGACTTCTGCACAGTGCATGTTCCCAGGCCACTCCCTCCTGCCTTGGTGAGTCTGTGATTACTCAGAGGCACAATGAACCTGTGCACTGGTGCTGCAGCTGCCTGATTCCTTCTTTCTGTGTCAGGTGAATGCTAATGTCTCTTGAGAGTTTAGCTGGGCACGGAGTTTGCATTGAACCACATGTTACAGTAGCATTAGTATCATACTATGTTGCACATGCAAGTTCAGGCAGTTGTGAGACAAGAGTGGTGCAAGAAGAGCTGATTTATTTTATTCTTCTTTTGTTGCTCTCAATCCACCAATGCTCACAGTAAGCTCCAGTGTAGGAAGCTTTCCTGAAGACAGAGATTGTCTGTGTTCTCTAGCAGTGGGAAATAGGTCAGAACAGGGGCCTTTCCCCACTTGCATATCTACATGAATCAGGTGAGTTATTTGTATAAAAGCTTAATCTTCACTCTCTCTTCATTCCTTCTTTACATCCAGTGGTGATCCAGTGGATATAGTATACTTAGATTTTCAGAAAGCCTTTGACAAGGTCCCTCACCAAAGGCTTTTAAGCAAATAAGCTGTCATGGGATAAGAGGGAAGGTCTTCTCCTGGATCAGTAACTGGTTAAAAGATAGGAAACAAAGGGTAGGAATAAATTATTAGTTTTCAGAATGGAGAGATGTAAATAGTTGTGTCCCCCAGTGGTCTGTACTGGGACCTGTACAGTTCAACATATTCATAAATGATATAAAAAAAGGAGCAAGCAATGAGATGGCAAAATCTGCAGATGATACAAAACTACTCAAGATAGTTAAGTCCAAAGCACACTGCAAAAGGTTACAAAGGATCTCACAAAACTGGATAACTGGGCAATAGAATGGCAGATGAAAATCAGTGTTGATAAATATAAAGTAATGCATAGTGGAAAACATAATCCTAACTATAAATATAAAATGGTGCTGTTCCCACTCAAGACAGAGATCTTGGAATCATTGTGGATAGTTCTCTGAAAACATCCATTCAATGTGCAGTGGCAATCAAAAAAGCTAACAGAATGTTAAGGAGCCATTAGGAAAGGGATAAATAATAAGACAGAAAATATCATATTGCCTCTTTATAAATCCATGGTATGCCCAGATCTTGAATACTACGTGCAGATCTATCACTTCATCTAAAAAAAGATATATTGAAATTGGAAAAGGTATAGAAAAGGGCAACAAAAATTGACAGGGGTATGGAACAGCTTCCATATGAGGAGACATTAATAAGACTGGAACTTTTCAGCTTGGAAAAGAGACAACTAAGGGGAGATAGGATAGAAGTCAATAAAATCATGACTGGTGTTGAGAAAGTAAATAAGGAAGTATTTTTTTCTCCTCATAACACAAGAACTAGGGGTCACCAAATGAAATTAATAGGCAGCAGGTTTAAAACGAATTAAAAGACGTATTTCATCACACAACGCACAGTCAACCTGTGGAACTCTGCCAAAAGGCTAAAGACTAGAAGAGGGTTCCAAAAAGAACTAGGTAAGTTCATGGAGGATAGGTTCATCAATGGCTTAGCCAGGATGGGCAGGGATGCAAAACCATACTCTGAAATGTCCCTAACCTCTGTTTGCCAGAAGCTGGGAATGTGCCGTTAGAAATCCAAACCTCAATCTCTATTTTGCAAACCTCTATCTATTTACCATGCCAAATCCAAATACCGACTCAAAACATACCTCCAGCTTTGTGGTGTTTACAATCTGGGTTTGAAATGAGTTCGTCTCTTGTTCTGATCCTAGACCTGTTCCTCAGTTATTTTTGAGACACTGAAAAATACTGCAGCATTTGCAATAAAAATACGTTTATTTCCTTTGTCACTTTACAGGGTTTGTCTCTATCAGTCTCAGCATTTATTCCATGCCTATCACTGTAGTATATGAATACCTCTATTCTCCTGAAGAGCTGCATTTTAGAGGCAGCTTCACTTACTTTACGCATAGTCCCTGCCCAGACTGGAGAGAGCCCCCGCACATTGAGATATTCTTTGAGAACAAATTGGACATCTTAAGTATAATTGACTTGTGTACAGAAGGCTCAGAACTGCAGGGATCCGGTGCTATTTTGGTTTGTTACTGTTACATATATTTCCATGGGTGTAGAAAGGGCTGTACAATAGGTGCAGAGTGTCAAACACGGAGGACACGAAAATCATGAAAATGCATGAAAATCCAAATCATGATCTTTTAGATATTTTTTTAAAGGAAAATGTCAACAATGAAATCTTTACTACAAAAAATTATCTTACGGAGTCAATTTCTAGGACTAAATTAATTTTAGGAGTAAATTTAGTCAATTTCAAGGATGAAAAATTGTGACTGAGACAAGGCCCCACATATGTGGCAAGGATAAGTAGAGCTGTGTGATATCTCCATATTGCTGGCACTTGAGTCCTTGTCACCGGACTAAAGTGCATGTCGTCTGACCAGCTCACCTAGAGGCTGTACATACATATTGAGTCAGACTGGAGAGAGAATTGATCCTTGTGTGTCTCCACAAGTGTACGTTGAGTGGGAGGCTATTCCAGGCATGTGGGGCAGCATGAAAGAAAGGATGGAGGCTAGAATGGGTGAAGGAGGCAAAGGGAGAGAAGTTCAGAGGAGAAGCAAAGACCAACTTGAAGAGTACGAAGGGATTATTAGGAGATGGTGACAAACACACAGGCAGGAGTGGAGTTAGGGAGGGGTGGAACTGAGGAAGAGAAGCATGAAGTTAATGCAGAAGAAGAGAGGAAGCCAGTGTAGACACTGAAATAGAGGGAGTCATGGCCAGAGGTATGGGGGTGGGGGGAGGAGAAACAGGAGCAGAAGATGTTATAGTAGACAAGATGCTAAATAACCAGAGCATGCATGGACTGAACAGCAGAGATAAAGAGGAAAAGGAAGACGCACATTTTTAAGAAGCCAGAGGATTTGGCAATGGCCTGCATGTGAGGGGAGAAGGAAAAGCAGGAATTAAAAAATGAGAGCAAAGCAGCTAGGATGAGGATGAGCCCCTGGTAACAAGAGAAAGAGGAAGATAAGAAGGACTGAGGAAAGTGCAGTGTTAGATGTGTTGAATGTAGGTTGCCAGCAGGTTGTCCAAAATGAGATGTTGGGAGAGAGAGAGAGGACAGCTGGCAAGCACTGAGCTCTAGGTGTGGGATGAGAGAGGAGGTAGAGCTTTTGGAAATAAATGCTACAGGGATAATCTGAAAAGTAAAAGGGAAGCCATGACTGCATAGCGTTACAGGGGACTAAAAGATAGTGTAGGAGCAGGGAGTGATTGACCGTGCCAAAGACAGCAGAAAGATGTAGGAAAGTAGGGACTTAGCTAGAAGGAGATACTCAGTGATTTTAGTGGAGCAGATAGGGTGGAGTGATGTGTGCAAAGCCTGGATTTCAGGGATCAAAAAGAGGAGAGGAGGAAAGAAACTGAAGGGCACATGAGTAAACCACTGGCTCAAGAAGTTTAGAAGCAAAAGAGAGGAGGGAAACATAACCATAGTAATTATAGAGGTGGGTGGGGCCCATGGAGGATTTTTTCATGATGTGGACGACAACAGTTTATTTGGTACCATAAGGAATTCAGACTGTGGGCCTTAGTACCACAAAGTACTTGTAACTGCGCAAGTCCTGTACCATGGGGACTGGTACCACAGGGGACTGAGAATTATGATGACTCTTTACCACAGAGACTCTATCCCATGAAGAAATACAGAACTGCAGAAGCTTATCTTGGTTTGTAAAATGCTGTTAGCCGTTTTGACTTGAGCAGTTAGCCAATACTTTGGGTCTTGGGTGTTATTTCCATTGGGAGTAAATGACCATGGAGTAAGGTATTTCTGTGATGCAGCCCTCTTTATTTACAATGAATGTACATACAGTCCTGTTTCCCTGAACACTGTAGAAAGAAACAACAGAAAACTGTATCTTTGCTCACAGTTCCAAGCCTCTTTTTAGCCAGCACTCTACCCAAAATCTCTCTCAGCTTTTTCTCAGGGTCACACCATAAGTGTTTCTCCAGGGCTTCCTTGTTGCCATCTCTATGTGCTTCTGTGCTGTTTCTCCCCCTTCTCTTTCTTGCCCAGCTCCATTAGATAATATTCATCCACCTGTGTTTACATTCAGTCTCCAGAGAAAACCCTCCAGGTCACAGGGCTCAACTCTTACTGCAGCCATGCATGTGGCTTGTGTTTTGGGCAGCCACTCCTATTGTTTCAGCGATCTATTCCGTAAAGGAGCTTACTTGCTTTTTACATTTATGCTGAATGAAGGGCAGCTGTTACACCCACCAGCTTCAACACGAGCTTTCTCCCAACTCCTGGCATATTATTACTTCAGTAGGAATCGGGTGTCATCGTCCTCCTTCTCCCCCTATTATGGTACCATCCCTCCTCAGTCCTGGACCATGTAAGTGTAGAAAGCACAAACTATATAAAACTTAAACTACATGCTAAACTGAGTCTCCCCATGAAGGTGAAGTCACTGATCTGAGTCATGAGAGGGGTCCCATACCAGTGGGCATTGCCTCAGACTCCATCCTGGCAGGTAGCAGACCAGCACCATGGTTTGGATCCTGCTGCCATCCTGGTAGAATACTGCATGCTATAGCTTTTCTTCAACTCTGCCTTTCTTGCCAGATGGCCAGGGATTTGGGGTGGAGGGAGGTGGAGGGCGTGAGGCCAGTTCTCACTCATGCCTTATAAGCTATGTGATGTTCCAGTGACTATCTGTTTTGAATTATGTGCTGGGCTCCAAGGTATTGGGCCCTGATCTTTTGATAAAAGACTAGGCCACATGTGCTCACGAAAAAGGCCTGAAAGTTCATGGTCCAGGTTAATGATGATCTGTCCAATGGGTAAAGACAGGCCTGTGCTCTGATGGAGACTGAATATCACTAGTGATGTCTCCCTGTGTCCAAAACCCTGGTTTCCTGGAAGCTGAAATTGGTCTCTCTCCCTCTTTGTGTGACACTCGATGAGAGCTGCTTCATTCAGAAGCAACACAAGTTCTGTTCTCCTGTAACAGGTTTATATTTAACTGGCAGTATGTGGCTATGTGGGCTGCCTAAATAAAGAATCTCCCAGTCATTACCTCACCATTCCCCAGCCTTCCAAAGCATTTGAGCTGCCTGAGTGGAAAGCAAGAGGCTAAATTTAGACGGGAGGTTTCTTGCCAAGAGCTGTGTCTGTCTTTCCAAGGTTGGCTGGGTCGGAGAGGAAAATGGTATTAAATCTCCCTACAGAAAGTCCAGGGTCCCATGCTTTTCAAAAAATCCCATTAAGATGAGAAGCAAAAGGACCATGGTCAGGGATATGAGGTGCCTCAGAGGAAAACTTCTAGTTTGGGAGTCCCAGCTAGGATGAGGCAGTGCAGGTGCAGTCTTAGAGCTTCATAGGGAACCCTGCTTCTCAGATATATTCTTCCTTCAGTCTCAGTGTCTCTCTTGGGAACAGGCATCTCCCCAAATTTAAGGAAAGGTTCATTGATGGGCAGATCTATGGCTTTGTTGCCTTAGAAAAATGAGCATGTATCCACTCCTCCCAGCCCCACAATAACCAGCTACTAAAGATTTTACTGCCCCTAATATTTTGCTGCCTAAATGGTCACTTGTCCTGTCTGTGCCTCAGTTAGCCTAGCTGGTCAAACTCACAATGACATTGATGCTCACTCATCCTTGTGAAGTACTTCAATATTTATGGAGGTGAAGCCTTGGATGGGATCTAGTTGACTTCAGTAGGACTTGGAGCTGTATTGTTGCTGTCTTTTACGCTAGACCCAGCCTGTCCTGCCTTTATGCTATGCTAGGCTTGCTGTCCTAGGCCCTCACCTGTTCTGCCTTTATTACACAACCTGCTCTGCTGATGTGTGCATTACTCTAACAAAACCCAGCGAGGCAGCCCTGCACAGTTTCACACTCATTAAACTTGCCTGGACTGAAGCATCCAGAGGAGAAGAGAGGGTGGAGGAGGGCGGAGGAGAGGAACGTAACTCTTTAAAGAACTGATCAGTGCCTCATCTCTGTCCTCTATCTGGACAGTTTTGGACTTGACTGGGAACTTCAAAAGGGACCCAAATCAAGCCAGGTGAATGGGCAGCCTGATGGAAGTTCAGTGTTGATAAATGCACAATAGTGCAGAGTGCAGAGAAAATTAAATTACTCCTACACCTTACAATGCTAAATCAACTATATGAGCTCAGGAAAGGGATGTGGGTGTCTCTCTGGGCAGCTCAATGAAGACCTTGGTTCAACATGCAGCTGTGATCAAAAAAGCAAACCAGATGTTAGGAGGCATATAGGTGGGATGGAGATCGATTCAGAGAATAATATAATGCCTTTGTGTAAATCAGTGGTGAGGTGTCATCTGGAATGCTGTGTACCCCATTGGTCACTTCATCTCAAAGAAGACATTGCGGAAATAGAGGGGGCTCAGAGGAGGTTGATGGCAATGATGAAGGGCCTGGAAACACTCATGTGAAGAGAGATTGAAAAGACTGGGATAGTTTACGTTGGAAAGGCGTCAAATAAGAGGATATGTGATAAAAGTATATCAAACAATGAATGATACAGAGAAGGTAGATAGAGAACTTCTGTTCTTCCTGTCTCATAACACAACCACAAGGGGATGGTCAATGAAATTAAAAAGTGGCAAGTCCAAAATTGATAAAAGGAAATACATTTTCACAGCAATGTGTAATTAAGTGTAGCACTCTTTGCCACCAGATGATGTTGTGATTCAAGAGCTTAGCAAGATTCAAAAAGGGGCTGCACATTTATATGGTTAACAGGATTATGCAACGTTGTTGTAAATCAGGGGCATCCAGCTTTTTCATGTGAGGGGTCACATTGCAATTTTTTTTCTTTCAGGTGGCCCGTGAGCTGGAAGGGGCTGGAGGGGAGGGGCTGCTCCTCCGCCCTGCCTGCTGGGGGCTAGGGGGGCTGCTGTTGTGCCCTGCCAGCCTGCAGCTGGAGGGGAGGGGCTGCTTCTTCACCCAGCTAGCTGCTTTAAGTCTTAATCCACTCTCTCGTTGTTAGAGATCAGGATGAGACCTAATATGGGGGGCAGGTTATGCCATATCGGCTTTCAGCAGGGTTTCATGCACCTGAGGCACCTGATGCTGGCCCCTGTAGGGGACAGGATGCTGGACTTGATGGACACCAGGTCTGATCCAATCTGGCAAATCCTGTGTTTTAATGAAATTTAAAATAATGTACTATAGGCCAAAGTTGAGATGTTCAGCAGGGGATTGCAGTGGTGTGAAGCTGAGTCCAGTGGGTGTCAGGGTGTGAGAGCTGAGACTGCATAAAGTGGGGAGGTGGAGCCATTTTATGGGGAAGAGGAAGTGAGGCCGTTCAGCAGCAGACAGCTGAGGCCATAGGATGGGGTAGCTAAGAGATATAGCATGTCCGAACTCCATTGGGAATAAGAGGGATGCCAATAGGCAATGAACAAAGGCCTGGCACGAAGGAATCTGAGCTCCAAAGATGGAAGGACTACAATCCGCAGGACAGAAGAAACAAAGGAAGGCCCGATCTCAGGACCAGGAGTGGTTGCCAGACAACAATTTACATTGAAATGGAGGCAAAATCCCATTTTCCCTATTATCAACTGAGGAAACCAGCGCAGACGGGGTGGATGAAGGTGGGGGGTCTGGGACATCTTGCCACCTAGCTGTGATGCAGCCTCACTAATCACCCTGGTAGGACACACGCAGATGGGTGGGAGCCCCTGGTTTGGTCTCCGTTTCATTAGCTGTTACAATAAAACGAGCTGGGACTAAAGCTGACTCTTTTCTGTGGAGGAGACCGGAAATCACGAGAAGAAGGGACTAAGGGACCAACAGCTTCCCCTCCTAGCTCTCATGTCAACCATGTGCACAGCTGCTCCAAACAAGGACACCTCCCTCCCAGCAGCACTGCTCTGTAATTTTCATTCCAGTTAAACAAGAAAATAAAACTTTGAAGTGGGTCACTGGCTTCCCTTCCCTTTTTCTTTGCCAGAGGCCAAACAAGGAGTGGCTGCTTTGGGGCCATCGTGGTATTTTTAACATGAAAAAAGAAAGACAATTTGTGCTCAGCCACTGGGGAAGGGAATCCTGATCAAAGCAACACCACCTCAATGCAAATCTTGCTTTTTTACTGGGAATGGGCTCAAACCACAGTGCATGGGACCATGCAGTAGGATCAGCCACAGTGGAGGAGAGCATAGTTCCATAAAGTCTGTGTCCTGCCACTTTGAAGCATCCGGCACGGTCACTGTCAAGGCAGGCAAACCAGCCCCCACCCCTCAATCCTGATAATGATTTTGGCCAAGTGAATAGAGCTGTAGCTGGTTGGGGGCTGTTGGGAATTGTTTCTTCACTCTGCAGTCCATTAGCTGATGCTTGAGATTTCATTTGCATTCTTGTTGTCAGAATTGATGGGAAGTTTAAAAAACTGGATGGCAAAGTTTGATAAATAGCTTTCATGAGATGGAAGCTCAGGTTACCCGCCCCTGCTGCACTCAGATACGCTGGTACCCTCAGGCTGGGCTCAGACTGCCCCATATGAGGCTTCACTTGGAAGAAAATCAAGACTAGGTGGGCCTGCTGGACAAATACATTTAGCTAGACCCTATCAACTAAGGCAGAGGTGCCCAACCTATGGCTCATGGGCTGTACATGGCCCACCAGAGCATTTTATAAGGCCTGAGGCCTGCTTCAACGCAATATACTAACAGCCAATTCATTAGCATTTTGTCATCCTGTTTACATCATTTTAGTTTACATGGTGTGTAAAAAGACCATCTCAATATATACGAAACAAGCTGAACTTAAAATATAAATCAATAGGGTGACTGTAGGCTGGTGGCATGGTCCAGCGGGGGCACTGTGACCCTTCCTTGGGCCCAGGCTCTGAGGAAGGCCATAGCGCCTTAATCTAGGGGAATAAGCAGTGCCAGTTACCAGTCTTTAGCCTCAGCCCCCAGCGGGGCTGGCTTCCTCCACAGTCTGTAGCCCTCTGGTCCCCTCGTAGGGCAGGGCTTATAAGGGATCAGTAGCCTCAGCCTTCCAACAGGCGGGGAGGTCAAGCAGTCTATTGCCCCCGACCCTCAGCTGGGGCAGGGCAGGCCAAAGCAGTCTGGTGCCCCCAGCCTTCCCACAGGCGGGGCAAGTGATGTAGTCTGTAGCCCCCAGCCTTCCAATAGGCAGGGCAAGCGATGTAGTCTACAGCCCCTGGTCCGCAAACCAGGCAGGGCTGGGAAAGTCAATTGCCCCCAGCCCTCAAGCAGGAGGGGCAGGCAAACTGATCTAAAGCCCCAGCCTTAGTGGCAGGCAGGGCTGGTAGAGCTTAACATCCTCCAGGCGCTCAGAGAAGCCAACCACTCCCAGGGTGGTTAGGGAAGCAGGGAGGGGAACACAGGCCCACCCAACTCCCCTGCGTCCCAGCCCAGGGCCCTATCCCTGAGTCAGCAGGGATCCAGCCACAACACACTGACTGGTCTGGCCACACACTCAGTCACTCTTTAGTCATCTGTCCCTGAGCTACTTCCTCCCACCCAGTCCATGGGTATCTGCAGCCAAGTGTCTCCTGCTGGGTCAATGGGGTAGACAGTGAGCGGGCGTCCTGCGAGTCCCTCACTATCGACCGGTGGCAGGTCCAGAAACTCCTCCAGGTCATCAGCAGAGGGCAGCTCCTCGAGGTCCCAGGGTCCCAGAGGCTCTTCCAGTCCATGCAGTTCAGTCCACTCCTGCAGCTCCTCCAGGTCAGGGCCAGCCTCAGGGGGTTTCTCCCACCTAGCAGGCTCGGGTAGCTGCTCCCAGTCACTCAGGCCCAGCAATCCGGGCAGGCTTTGGAGGCTTCGGTCAGCAAAGCAGTTGCACCAAACAGCCACAGGCCCTGCATCAGACCTAGACCACAGCCTCAGGGGAGACACATCTGCCTCCAGCAGCAACTTCCCCCTGACTGAGCTGCTAGGCTGGCCTTTTATACTGGCCTCTCCTGCCCTGGCTCTGCTCCTTTTCTCCCAGGGTATTCAGCCTGCAGAGCCTTGTTCTGCCCAGCAGGGGCGGGTTTGCAGGGCCGTGATCTGCCCAGCAGGGGGGTTGCCGCTGGTCCTCGGGCCCAGGCTCCAAGAAAGGCCACAGCACCTTGCCACAGTGACTTTAAATCTTATTACAATATGTAGAATCTGTTTGACCCACACAAGGTTGTGCTTAGGTTTATGTGGCCCTCCTGTGTGATAAGGGTGGGCACCACTGAACTAAGGCATTAAAGCAATCTGTTAAATCCCACTGTAACTGAATCCTGCTTCCCTCTCTCCAGACAGCCAGGCATTTGACTTCTCAAAGGCAATCCCTCCCTCTGGGCCAACTTCCTGAATTCTCCATTGAGGTCCCTTCCATGGGATCTGTAGATGTTAAGATTGCTCATTATCCTCAGATCAGTCCGAGAGGAGAGGAGTGGTTTTAACCTCCTGCAGCTTTCTCAGAGCATTTTATGATCAGGCTGGCAGAGCTGCCATTTCCTGGAATCTGTAGCTATTGCTAGGGCTGGGTCCGTGTGTGTTTGTTTATTGCTGAGTGACATAGCTCAGTGCACAAGGCGCTTGCAATCTTTGGTATTGCACATCCTGGGTAAGTGGTGAGGGGACTTTCTTGTGCAAAGCGTGCCTGGGCTGCTTGCATCACTTTAGCTATGAAACCTGCTGGTGAGGATAGCAGAGGTGAGCATTACTGGCGTTGTCTTTGAAAGGTGCTTTGTGGAGAGCATCAGGCTGGCTGTGTTTGAACAAGAAAAGAGGAAGGTGAATGACAGGAAGAAGTTAGCAAGGAAGTTAGATGCATGTTTTTTTCCATGTGTGTGCATGTCTGTCTGTGTGTTTGTATGATTGTAAATAAATGTGTGTGCACATGTTTTTCTGTAGATGTTTCTCTGTGGGAGACTTTATGTTGGCATCTCTTCACTTGTGTCACCTCTGTGTGAGCATTCAGGTATGTGTGTGTATGGCTGTTCAGACCAGAGAAGACACCAAGAAGCAGCTGGTGAATATCTCAAAAAAATAAAAACAAAAAACCTGAAAACTTGAACCTAGAAAGGAAAATGTTGCACCACAGCTTTGCATTGTATTCAGAGAGAGGAAGAGGGTTCTACCCACATGACCTTTTTATCCATCTTCTGTTCCAAATATGCCCATACTCCTAACATTTGCAATTGTAACCATAATAATAGCAATTGTAACCAATGCCTGTCTGAAAGTAAGCCCACGCATTCAAGAACCCATCATTCCCAGTGGAGGAGCTGTGGAACACGCACCTTACTGGCCTCTGTTACCATTCCCAGTGGCTGGGATGTCACAGTTTTGGTCTGTATTTCCTCATGTAGCACATCACTAAGGGAGGAGGAAAGGTGTTACACAGGCTGGGCCTATGCATGGAAAGTCTTTGTAGATGGCTAGCAATGAACATCTTGCTTAGATTCAGCATGATCTTCCCTCACTCCACTGAGTACAGAATCCCCTTGGTGCGGAGTGAGGGTGAGGGATCTGGCAGTTTGTTAGAAGCACTGTTATTTGTAAGCCACCTGCTAGCACTGAATGGTGCATTGTGCCAGAGTCAAGAAAGGGCCATGTGTTACCTGTCTGCTTGACTGGATATCACTCCTCCCTAACGTGCCTGTAGTCAGTGATGTTTTCTGGAGTGGCTGTGCACCATCCCTTGTAATTACACACTGTGAGGCTTCCCAGGGTTAATATTAAATCACAGCCTATGATTTTTTAATAGCAGGCTAAGAAACTGTATAAATCACCAGGAGTGAGGGAAGGAGGCTACATTCTCTTGCTAGGGAGCGACTGGTTTTCATCATGATTCTGCCATTGGGATAAGTGAGGAAAAACCAACACTAAAGAGCATTTATAATAGGACCTCACTTTCTGCCTTTTCTCCTCCATTCCATAGTTGTGGTACCAAGAGATCCTGTTGTGGGAGCTACTGATCAATGAGGGCACCAGAGGTGAAACAGTTAATTCAAAAAAAAAAAAGTGGCTTGTAGGGGGCCCTGCTGGTGCTGCTGTGACCTAGCCATAAGGTCCTAGGGAATTGTTGTGTGTACACACACACACACTGTAGATGTGTACGCTACTGTTTCTGTACGCACTCCTGTACCCACATCCATGCATCACACACGCACTGTCCCCACACTCTGCGGTATACACACCCTGCCTGCACAGTGCACCCCTTCCCATATACAGCCACATCCCCAGGCCCCCAACCACATCCACATTGACATGTACAGAAACACGACCTATCCAACAGTGCCTGGCTCAAAAGATTTCCTTCAAGGGGGTTAGATTTGAAGGCATCTAGTGAGAGTTAATGTAAATTACTGCTGGTAGTAACTTGGGAAAGTCCATATAGGTTTCCAAGGAGATGCCAATGCCAATACACACAGCTTTTCCACCTCTCCCACATCCAGACTGCCCCTCCTCCCATCTGCCCATTACATTCCTCGGTTTACTATTCCATACATACCATGTTTCTATCTGCATACTGCCATGGGCTCCTCCACATACTTTCCCAGAACACAGGCACACTCCCTACTACACTGACTGTCTCCCTACACATTTACTACCATTCACTCAGAACGGCACCACATGCGTACCCCTCCTCATACGTGCATGTACCTCTACATTACTGGATCCACGCATGCATGTTGCTCCCCTGCACATGCACTTGCCCCCGAAAGACATGCACACTGCAGACACTGCTCAGTTCTGCCAGGCAATGCGCTTTATTCAATTCAATTTCTGTTACAATATTTTTCCTTTCCTGGTTTCTTTGGTGGGCGAGTAATGCTAATGGAAATGAAGGACATTAGCTAATTTAGGATGAGAGCATGGAATTTGCAAATTTCCCTTACATATTTCTGATTATGCACCTCAGTGCCTACCTCCCACAGCCACCTTCCCTGGCTTCTCACATAGCTTTGCCAGTGCACTTCTATCCTGAATTGCTGTCGCCTCCAGAGATTCCAGCCCTGGGACTCTTTAGAGCTTTGCTAAAGCGCCTCAGTCCTGACCTGCGGCACCCCATGTTATTTCAGTCCTGCCCACCCCCTTTCCCCATCCCACCCACACAAGCTCTCCCCAGGCTACAACACAGCCTGCTACCATGGCTTCAGATGTGTTAGGCCACATCTGTGTGTGGGGCTTCTCAATCATATTAGGCTAACTTGATTGAGCTCACATGATTGAAAAACGCATCCTTGTTGTGCATCATGATAGGGCCACAGAGTTCTGTTGATACATCTCAGCCCCAACCGACAGTATTTCTAGCTGTTGTAGTCTTAGCCCTACAATAGCTCTGCCAACGAGTCTCACTTCTGTTCTTCAGCACCCTCTGATACATCCTCTGGGCTCCCACCTAGCCCTCCCATTGCACCTCTGGCCTGACCAGCAGCACACTTTGCTATTACAGCCCTGGGTCTCTCCTCATTTCAGATTGTCAAAGGGGCTCCAGATAGTGGCTGAATTGAATGAAACATAGACACCTCCCCAGGCATGGGGCTATAACCATAACGATGATGTTTTGTTGATGCCTACTGCCGTCCATTCCCAGAATCCCAATTCAGGGGAGACCATCCCTGCTATTTTTAGCATACTGTTCCTCATTTCCCATTCTGCCCTCCTAAAGAGCCTCTGAGGGCATGTCTACACTGCAGTTGGAGTTGTGATTGCAGCATGGGAAGACATACCCGAGCTAGCTTTAATCTAGCAAGCTCGGGTACCAACAGCAATGAAGTCACAGCAGTATGGGCTTCAGCATAGGCTGTACAAGCCCACCCAGGAGCATGGGCACTTACTCAGGTGGCCAGCTATCGGCACCTGAGCTTGCTAGATTAAAGCTGCCTCGGGTATGTCTACATATGCTTCAGTTCACGTCTCATTGCAGTGTAAACATACCGCTTGTCTAATCTTTTGAGCTGAAGTTACAAGGTGTCTGCCTAAATGTCTCCATCTGTACCTTTCAAATGCTGGCAGGCGTGTCTTTGGGCACCTTTGCAGAGTGAACACATTAGGCACAGTTCTAGGTGAAAGCTTTGCAAACACAGCTGAGGTTATTGCTATGTGTCACTTAAGCCTCAGAAGAATGTTGTAGTTAAACAAGTTTCTAAGAGTCTGAGAAGTCATCATTAAGTCTTGACATTTTGAAAACCAGCCTCAACCCTATCCCCACATCCTGCACATAGCCAAAATAACACACATCAGTACTGGTTACCAAATCTGTTGCAGGAGCACCATACTGCTCCATGGTGTGAGGCACTGTGCAAACAAATAGCACAAAGGCTGTCCGTGTCCCAGAGAGCCCACAGTCTAGGTTATCAGAAAAGTCCACTGTCACCCACAAAGTTAGCAGGGGTATGGCCCTCCTTAACCATGGATGTTTCCGATCCATAGGGAAATCATGCAGAGAGTCAGAGAATCTACATGGCATCTTATCAAATGCCCTGTCCCATGCTGTTATGACCTATCCGACAGTGCCTGGCTCAAAAGATTTCCTTCAGGGGGGTTAGATTTGAAGGCATCCAGTGAGAGTTAATGTAAATTACTGCTGGTAGGTCAATATTAACTTGGGAAAGTCCATATAGGTTTCCAAGGAGATGATGCCATGGAGAGTTTCTCTCCCTGGTAGTAACTTCCTTCCTATCCAATCATGTTCCCTCCTGACTTCAGCTGAGAAGCCTAATTGTGAGGAACTCATTGTAGACACAAGGTAGGGGTGTGTTTGTGTGTTCTTCTGGCAGGAAGCCTGGAAGACCTGAGAGCACAGTTGGAGCTTGGCTTCTAGGTGCCCTGCTGTGGACCCAGGAGCACAGCCCTGGGTAGAGCCAAGTGTTTCCAAGCTCCCAGCTTCATGTTAGGGAGTCTGGTAGCCC
Source organism: Emydura macquarii macquarii (assembly GCF_026122565.2). Taxonomy (NCBI): domain Eukaryota; kingdom Metazoa; phylum Chordata; order Testudines; family Chelidae; genus Emydura; species Emydura macquarii. Next base: position 9,069,741 of record NW_027133667.1, read on the forward strand.
TGAAACGTAGCACAAGCTGGGGTTCTAAAGACTTTCAGGATCCCTGCTACAGAGCCGTGACCCTGGATTCCAAAGGTACATCTAAACAACAGTAAAAGACCCACGGCTGCTCTGGGTCAGCTGACTCAGGCGCTCAGGGCTTGGGCTGTGGCGTTATAAAATTGCAGTGTAGATGCTCGGGCTGGAGCTCTGGCTCTGAGACCCAGTGAAAGAGGAGGGTCCCAGAGCCTGGGCTCTAGACCAAGCCCCAACATCTGCACTACAATTTAATAGCCCTACCGCATGAGCCCTGCAAGTTCAAATCAGCTGACCCAGGCCAGCCACAGCTATGCCCCAGGTCTTTTATTGCAGTGTAGACATACTCTAAGAGAGCTGCATCTCCCAGGGCTTCCAGAGCTGCCTGGCTCTGGGACAGTGAGCTGGGAAACCCTGGGATCCCCAACCCTGGTGCAGTCCCTGTAGCCAGGCTGCCCCAGAGCTGCAGATGCAGCAGCCCACCAGGCAAGCTGGCAGGAAACCAGGTGGGAACCTGCCTTTGTTTTTTTTGAGGTTCATCAAAACTGGTATGTTTCTGCTGGGCATTTTCAGTTTCAACGAATCAGCATTTTCCAGCAAAAACCTGTTTTGTCAGAAAGCTCCCGAAAGCAGCATACCAGTGGGCAGGCAGCAAGAGTTCAGCACCATCCCCAAACTAAATGAACTAACATTTGGCACCCTTCTGTGCTGTGGTGCCGATAGAGAGCCGTCTGCAAGCATGTTTCTACAAACGTATTTGCTAATGTGAACAGCCAAGTGCAAACTGTTGCCTTCAAGAACATTGAGTGATTTGCAGATCATCAGCAAGCCTCTTTCACAGCCAGGGTGTTTGTAGTGCACAGAGGAGTTGGTAAAAGTTAAGCAGTCCTCAGCCCTTTGAAATCTGCTGTGGGGGTTCAATTTTTGAGGCCAAATTATGGCAGCCCCTGCATGGGCATGCTGGAGAGATGAGGGTGCAGGGAGCCCTTTCCTAGCCCTTTGAGTCATTGGGCCAAATGCTGCTCTGGTGTAAGCACCTCTGCTAAAGTCAGTGAGGTTGCATCTTATATTAGTGCTGACTTTAGTTCATTATGCTTTAAATAGGCTTAATGCCCCCTCCGCAGCACTTGGGTCCTCCAGCTGCTCCCTACCCCCAGCTCTCCTTCTTGTCTGTAATTTGACTCAGAGGCCTTGTCTGCACTTGGATTTTAGCCTCCAGATTAGTTGTCCATGCAAACCCCTAGCACAGACACCATTTACGATGGTGTAGTTTACTCCAGTTTCAAACCAGCGTAAGATGCCCCAGGTTGAACTATATCTTCACTAGGTGGTTTGCGCTAGTACAGCTGCAGCCCTGAGTAAAATCCTGGTGTGGACAAGGCCTTAGCTCTGTGTCATTGTCACAGGGTGACTGGCCCTTTAAGGGGAGATGGGCCTCAGTCCACCTGTGCAGAGCTTAACTAGCCTCCCCAGGTGGGGAAAATGAAAATCATGTGATTGGTGGGTCAGGTGGCCTAATCCGGCTGCTTCTTACAAGGGAGAGGCCTGAAGGAGAGCAGATAGACCTGTGGAGAAACTGTGATCTGGGTCCAGAAGGAGGGCTGGGCACTTGGTCCCTAAGAAGGGAGATGACACTGAACACTGAACCACTGACACAGCTCCTGGAAGGAGGGCTGGGGAGAAATGCTGAATGGGGGTGGGGGCCCCAAGGGCCAATGTGTGGACAGTGCGTACCATGGTCCAGTGGCCAAGCCTACATTTGCATCACGTGCTCCCCCTCCCCACTCAGGGCAGGAGGGGTCCCTGGCTCTCACGGGATGGTGCTGCTCCCCCTGCCAGATGCCCTGGGAGTCTGCACCTGCAGGGGGGACATGCTGCTTACATCCTCTTGCTTGGGGGACTTCCTGCGGCTAACTGGGCTCTGGCAGCCCCCCTCCCCATCCGCTGCGTGGTGCCCACCTCTCTCACTCCAGCCCCACAGACCAGCACCAGTTTGGGCAGGGTGGCCTCACCCTCTGGCCTCGGCCCTTCACAATGGGTGGGGGGTGGAGGACGCAGGAGGCTCTGAGGGGTGACCACCTGTTGTGAGGGGCCAGCCCAGCCCCCCTCCTCCTCCCCTCACACAGGCTGTGCCTGGGGGCCCTGCCCCCCCCCCCCCCCTCGGTACACCACTGTGTGTGTAAGGACTAAATACGCTGGCCCTCCAAAGGAGAGTATTTTAATGACCTTTTGGACTGTGATGTGGAGTTCTTGAGGAGTCCAAGAAGGGAAACAGCAGAGGCGGTGCCACCCATGAAGGGATGATTTGGTGGCAGTCACTCTGTTACACTCAGACTCAAGAGTTAATACAGGGGGTGAGTGTAGGAGATGTACTGGGTAACAGGGATCATTGCCTCAAGTGTCTAAATGGCTAATGAGGCTCCTAATACAAGGAAGTGTTCAGCTAGGTTCCTAAAGGCTGGTTTGGATGCCTAAGTTTGAAAACTGGGCTCTGAAGGCCAGATTGTACCCTCAGTTACTCCCATGCCATCCTGCTGACTTTAGCAGATTTACACAAGTGTCACAAAGGTCAGGATTTGACCAAAGGGTCCACATTCTGTTCTCACAACAGTGTAACTCCATTGAGGTCAGTGGAGTGACTCCAAATTTACAATGGAGTATCTGAGAACAAAATCAGGCCATAAGACTCTTAATTAAAGATAGACTGGTGCCATACTTGATACAGTCAAACTAACACACAAACTAACACAGTCTCTCTCAGGGACAATCCCGCTGGAGTTTTCTGGAAAAATTAAATGAGTAGCTAAGTGACACAGTGGAGATAACTTATCTATTTTTTTTTTAATTTTTGATAAATTCCTATATAAAGGGCTTATAAGGAAAATAAATGACAATGGGGCAAGAGGCATATTCAATATGTCATGTATTAAAAATTGATTCAGTGATGAAGTTGTCTGTCCAGTTTACAGCAGCAGATTAAAAAGCAAATAGGATGGAGTCTTAGGGCCTGATCCAAAGCCCACTGAAGTCAGTGGAAGGATCCCCATTGATTTCATTGCACTCTGACATTCTGTTGGGCAAAGATACATCTCCATCTGGAGCATTGTGAATAATTCTGAACACTTCAATAGTCAGAAAGATCTAATGGAGTTTGAAAAGGACCAAAGAAGGCTGACAAAGATAGTTAAAGGCTGAAGAGATTTCCAAGAATATTTTACCAAGAAAGGAGAAGAGTTAAGAGCAGGCCTGCAAGTGGTATTTAAAAGTATGCAGGCTAAACTTAAAATTGCTCAGTCTCTTCCATTTTACCCTGTCCCATAACACAAGAACAAGGAGTCACACTGTTTAAAGAGCAGTACATTTACAAGCAAATCACTCCTGCAATATGCAGGCTATTGTCAACATCATTAATTCAGTGCCCCAGGAGGTCAATGAGGCAAATACCATGGATGGATTTTTTAGAAGGCTGGATAATTTTATGACTAATAACGTTTGCAGCTATGCATACTAAGATAAGAGTAATTAGCTCTTGCGCTTAAGGGTATAAGCTGATTGCCTGTGTTGGGGTCAGGAAGACATTTTTCCCTAACAAAAAGAAATATTACTATAGGTGCTTGAGGGTTGTTTTGTCCTGCCTCCAAAGCATCGGGTACTGGCCACTACCAAAGCCAGGATATCTGATGGGCTGGATCAATGGTCTGATCCAAGATAATAAACACTAAATTCCTGCATGGGGTTTGTATTGCATGCTCAGGGAGAACATTATGTATGGGCATAGGGTGTAGAGCGTGCAGTGTCTGCTCAGGGAGAACTCTTTGTTAAAGCACAAATATTGGTTTCTAATTTAAACGAGCAAAATGCGGCGAGCTTGAACAGCATCTGAAAGCGGATAGCCGCAGACAGGCCTGTGTGAGTTGTGTTTAGCTCAACAATGGTTGAACGATTAGTGCTGAGCAAATGATTTTCAATGATTTATTTAATACATTTCATCTGGGTTTTGCTTATGGAACATTTATGACCAGAGCACAATCTTCTCAAATGTATTTGATGTTTGACAAATCTGGATTTGTGTTGTTTAATTGTGATTGGTACATGCTATTGTTTCTGTCTCCTGATTGGATAAGAATCACTTAGAATCAGGTTTCTGATCTAAATGCTTGTAGAAAGTGGATTACAATTTTGTTTTTTTCTGAGAAATCAAAAGTATGGCCTTAAACTCTGCTCTTTGCAAGTGTTTGTGCTGGTATAGGCCAATCACACAAACTCTTTTGGCAAACAAACACAAAAGGAGTGTCAATACGACCAAAGCAAATTAATTTTCAAATCTGAATTAATATTTGTAATTATTTTTTCAGTATTCACTCAGTGCTAATAACTATACAACTGGTTAAGTATAAGTAGGCAGCTGTGCAGTTTGTAAGGTAATTGACCTGGTGGCGGCTGGGGCATGAACATTTTTACTAGTGGGGAGCAGAAAGCACCTGGCTTGATTTTCAGATTCTGGCCTGCAGTTTGCAGCATTGGCAGTTAAAAACAAACAAACAAATCCTTTTGACTTTGAAACTGAGCAAAATAGATGAAGAAGCAGTTGAGAGAGACTAACTGTGGAACCACTGATGTTTTTGTAGTGTCAGTTTTATATCTGTATTTTAATGTCCCTCAGGGCATGATTAAAGTGAACATATTGGGCTCCTGGGCAGATGTTCTCACTGCAGTTCCTCACCTGTTCATCAGTGTCGATGCTCTCTGTCGACATATGTCTCTGGAGAATCTAGCTGAGGTTTGCAGAGCCCCTATCTTCCTGAGCACTGCTCCCATTGGTTGATCAGATCCCAATGCCACCTCTTATCTGATGGGGGGAGGGAAGACTTCATCCTCCCTAGTAAGTCAAACCCCAGGTCATAAATAACCCACATCACATTAGCATTGACTCTGAGAGGGTTTTTCCAAGGTAAGAGTCAGGAATCAGTCCAGCCTTTTAATTGCCATCACATTCAGCCACAGCAGCTGTTCTCAGAATCTTACAGAGAGGTTTAATTGGTGCTTTTTATTTTTATGGACGGGAAAGTCCTGGGAGACCAGGGAAAGTGGGAGGTTATAAACTTTGCTCACGTGAAACCCATTCAGCCTTCGCTCTGTCCTTCCACTAGCTGTTTTCTCAGCTTCTTACCCAAGGGTACAATGTGAGTCATTTAGTCTCATTGGTTTAATAAGCAAGAAAGCTGGACACAGAGAGGGAGGGGACAAGGGAGCATCTGCAGAGCTCTCTGAGGCGCTTTTGAATGTAGACCAGTTGGTTCATCGTTTCCATGGAACTGCTGTGGTTAAACTGAGCTGAGAGTGAGTCGGGGGGCTTTGCTGGGTGAGAGTGCTCTGTAGATGCTCCTTGGAGTGAGGACACTGGCCAGGTGCTCCGTTGAGCGATACCCGTCTCTTGGGTTAGAGTTTCGGTGCTCAGTTGGACGAGGGTGCTTTGAGTGAGGGCACTGACTCATGGGAGGTGGCATTGAGCAACCACTCTGTCAGATGAGGGTGAGCAGGCTGGGTGCTCTGCTGGGGGAGAGGAGTCTTGGGGTATGCACAATATTGATTGGGGGGGCTGTCCATTGGGGAGGGTAACAGTGACTAGCCTCCAAGTTCATTAGAGCCCCTGCCACAAGTCACCCATTTTATTTATTTATTTAAACTTCTGTAGCACCCCCTAGTCACAAACCCCTTGCGCTAGGCACTGTACAAACAGAACATAAAGATGGTCTCTGCCCCAAAGGGCCTACAATCTAAGTATAAGCCATGAGATATAATATGAATACAGAAGGATGGGGGAGTACAAGTACCCCATAGGATCCTGTTTGCTCCATTTAACCATAGTTGCACAGTGACCTCTAGTTGCACCTCCATCCCCTCATGCTGGGTATGCACTTTACAACAGGTAGTCCAGGATTTCCTTTGTTCTTGCCAGGGTTTGGGCACATAGCAGAAGGGACTGATTGTGTTTTTCCCTGCAAGTCACAGCCATTAAGAGGAGGTGTGTAGTACGACCATAAGGAACACTGGACTAATGAGAGTCATTTCACCCCATATGGACCTATATATTCTCTTTCCTGCTGGATCCTGCCCCCAATGACTTTACTGTGCATTGCATTGAAATGTGCCCTCATGCCCACATATGTATCTCCGATCGCCTCCCCCCAGACCTCCACTCTCACCCCCACACAGGGACTCACTCGCCCTCCCTAGCAACGCCTCCCAGGGACCCCCCTCGCGGTGGCATGCCACTGTACCCCCAGACCTCCACCCCCACACACGGACTCACTTGCCTTCCCTGGCAATGCCCCCCAGGGACCCTCCCTCCTCAACCTCCCAGGGATCCCCTCCACCATGGATAGCATCCCCCAACCCACATATCCCCCCGTACGCCACTGTACTCCCCAGACCTCCACCCCCACGCATGGACTCACTCGCCTTCCCTGGCAATGCCTTCCAGAGACGCTCCCTCCACGCTGGATAGCGTTCCCCCCCCCACATCCTCCTGCAACCCTCAAGCCCCACACCCCCACCCCCGCCCCCGGGCCCCAGCTCATCCTCGATCAGCCCCCATTCCCCCCACTGCGTGCCATCCCCGGATGCTGTATTGCTGTGCTTTTTGAACCTTGACTATCGCTTTATTGTTTTGTGCTTAAACATTTGCTAATAAAACGTTTTAATCTAGGTCCCAAAACAAACCCCTGTTGTCAGTTTTTGGTCAGCTGAGATGCTGGTGTGAGCCGTGAAAAAGCCAATGAATAACAAGTCCTAGCTCACTCATCCACTTGTTCAGGTGCTAACTTGGCTGTAAGTTTGGGCACTAACTTTGCAGACAGCAGCGTGCCCCAGGTTTGTGTGTAGACATGCATAGCAGGATGATTTCCTGGGGGTGAGTGAAAGTGTAATGGCTGGGTTTGGAGACCTGGCTCTCTATTGTTATCCCTGCCAGAGGCAGATCACTTACCTGCCTGAGAAGTGGAGATGAAAGGGAAACGAGGAGACTGGCTATCATTTATTAATACAGTAGTGTTGAGTTTCCTTTTGTCTCCTGAGGGCTCTGGCAGAACTTATGGAGAGATGGTGGAAAAGGAGACTGAGCTCATAGATACACTTACAAAGACTCAGAAAGGGAGAGGGCTTAACAGAGACCTTGCCATTACAGTGGGAGTCACAGAGCTCGGAATAGAGAGGTGAGGTCACAATGAGCTGGGCAGGCAAACAGAACCACTGAGATCTGGGGAGAATGGGAGAGTCAAAGAATGCTGGAGAATAACTGGGGAAAGAAGGGAGGTTAAAGAGAACTATAGAAAGAAGCCAGCGAAGGGAGAGTACTGTAGGGGATGGGAGAGGGTAGCCCGCCAGTGTGCTATGCTGAAGTCTAGAGAACCTCCCCCCCCCTTTTTTTTTTTCACTTTGGTGAGCTCCTTCCAGTTTGCTAATAACTTTATGATAATGTAGTACATAGAGAGTCTCTCATTCTGTGGCATTGGTTAGTGAGCACTTATCTGTACTTGGAAATTTTTCCTTCTGCATCATTATCACAAACAGACCCTGCCCTTAAAGAAAAATCCTATAGAATTTAATAAAGATCAGTTGAGCTCTATAGGGTTCTACAGAAATTACTCTGAAAACATATAGAATTTAGTAGAGAATGAAGCCTGGTCTACACTACAAACTTAGGTCGACAGAAGCCACCTTATGTCGACCTAGTAATGTAGGCATGTGCACTTCCAGGTCCCTTCCGCCAGCTTAACTTGCCTGTAATGTCAACTTAATTACTTCACCTCCACAAGAGGCGTAGCACTTAAATCGATGTTGATGGGTTAACAGAGAGGTAGTGTAGACGCAGCGTTGCATGAGTCAACTGAATTGGCCTCCAGGAGATGTCCCACAATGCTCTGCTGTGACCGCTCTGTAGATCGTTTTCAACTCCCCTGAGCCCCAGGAGCTATTTTTAACCCTAGAGCAGTCTAGTCGGCTGCAGGACAGCATAGTGGCCGACCATGATGCCAGGAGAGGCACCTCAAGTGAGTAGGCAATTTGAATCAAACTGTAGAGGTTACTTGCTCTTACATTTTATGTGTAATCTGAAGAAAAAGTGAGGTGCAGTGGGTATCTGCTTCCTCAGTGGCCGCTCCAGCTATGCAGTGGGTGCCCCCTGGAAAAGACTGTTTATATGCACAGGAATGACATGGAAATCCTCCATGGAGATCTCCAGGAAACTTTGCAGAAGGTTTCTGGGGAGAGCTGCCCTTATTTCTTCCACCTCAGTAGGACACTTTCCCACGCCACTCCAGTATTAATTCTGCTGGCATCACTGCAGACACAGCATAGCAGCATAAGGATCAAGTCTGTATCCAGACGTTTGTAGCATCTGCTCTCTTGCTCCTCCATTACCCTCAGACTAATATCACAAAGGGTCACCTTGGGGAGATGGTGGAAGTTTTTATTACAAGTGCTTGCACCGCAAACAATAGAGCATGTGTTCCCACACCCGTGGCGATTTCCAGATCCCTTAACCACGGTTTCCCTAACATGCCGGTGGTTTGGTTGGCAGGGATTAACGTTGACCTCAGAATGTGCAAGCCCAGGGCGATTACTACCAGCAGCGTTAAGGGAAGGAGGGGTGGGGGGCTTCCTGTGTTTTCTCATGGCTGCAAAGTCCCTTCCCCGTTGGTGCCGCCTCAGACAAAGACTGCAATTTGGAAGGCTTAATGCTGATCCCTAGTCTCAAAACAACGTCCATGTTGCTAGGTGGTGGGCACTGTCCACCTGCGCTCCCGACACAGGTCTCCCACAAGTTGCAGCACAAGTCCTGTTGCCCATGCCGCTGGGCCATATTCACCATGGCTGGAACAGCAAACCAGCTCTTTGAATAGCTAGGGATTCTGATTATGTTCTGGCTTGCACTTGAATGTAATAAAGGGAATATTTTTTAAATAGCAACCTTGCACTAGATCCAGGATATGCACTGACAATGGGCACCTTGTGCTTTTCATGCCTTGCAGTGGAAAGCGTGGTCTCCAGCACATCCTCCACATCAGTGGAGAGGCTTTTGCAGATTAAAAGGTGGAAAAAAAAACATGTGATGATATGTTCAGCAAGATAGTGAATGCTTCTGGGACAGCTGACATGGAGCTAAGAGCCTGGAGGATTTCACTGCCTGAAAAACTGGACATGGAGAACCAGAGAGCATCCCAGGAGCATGAGTGTGCAATGCAGGATGAGATGCTGCGGATTATGAAGGATCAGTCAGCATGTTGAGGCATCTGGTTGAGCTTCAAGAAAAACAGCTTGAGGCTAGACTTCCTCTGCAGCCCCTGCAAGAATCACCCTGTTCCCAATCTCCCTCCCACAAACATTCCAGAAAGCGGGGGGAAGGGGGACACGGACACGATGACATGACCAAAGGGGGGAAAATGAAGTATGCCTTCCACTCAACACCTGGGGAGGATACTAAGAACAAAAGGTGGCCATTCTAAGACCTTTGATGGGCAAGACTTCTGTGCTTTCACAGACAACCTGTGTTTGAACCGCTCCTTACTGCTGTCCAGGTGGCCAGTGTATGGCTTCATGAGTCATGGGAACAAGGGATAGTAATTCCATGCTTGAATAATAAGAATACAGCAGTAGGGATATACTACCGATCACCTGACTAGCATGGTGATAGTGACTGTGAAATACTCAGGGAGATTAGAGAGGCTATAAAAATAAAAAACTCAGTAATAATGGGGGATTTCAACTATTCCCATATTGACTGGATATATGTCACCTCAGGACGGGATGCAGAGATAAAGTTTCTTGACACCTTAAATGACTGCTTCTTGGAGCACCTAGTCCTGGAACTCACAAGAGGAGAGACAATTCCTGATTAATCCTAAAGTGGAGCACAGGATCTGGTCCAGGAGGTGAATATAGCTGAACCACTTGGTAATAGTGACCATAACATAATAAAAATGTAATATCCCTGTTGGGGGCAGGAAACACCAAAGCAACCCGCCATGGTAGCATTTAATTTCAGAAAGGGGAACTACACAAAAATGAGGATGTTAGTTAAACAGAAATTAAAAGGTACAATGCCAAAAGTGAAATCCCTGCAAGCTGCATGGAAACTTTTTAAAGATGCCATAATAGAGGCTCAATTTAAATGTCTACCCCAAATTAAAAACATAGTAAGAGGACCAAAAAAGTGCCACCATGGCTAAACAACAAAGTAAAAGAAGCAGTTAGAGGCAAAAAAGGCATCCTTTAAAAAGTGGAAGTTAAATCATATTAAGGAAAATAGAAAGGAACATAAACTCTGGCAAGTAAAGTGCAAGAATATAATTAGAAAGACCAAAAAGGAATTTGAAGAATAGCTAGCCAAACATTCAAAAAGTAACAGCAAAAATGTTTTAAAGTATATCAGAAGCAGAAAGCCTGCTAAACAGCCAATGGGGCCACTGGACGATCGAGATGCTAAAGGAGCACGCAAGGAAGATAAGGCTATTGTGGAGAAACTAAATGAATTCTTTGCAGCAGTCTTCACGGCTGAGGATGTGAGGGAGATTCCCAAACCTGAGCCATTCTTTTTAAATCAGAGGAACTGTCCCAGATTGAAGTGTCATTAGAGGAGGTTTTGGAACAAATTGATAAATTAAACAGTAATAAGTCACCAGGACCAGATGGTATCCACCCAAGAGTTCTGAAGGAACTCAGATGTGAAATTACAGAACTACTAACTGTGGTATGTAACCTATCATTTAAATCAGCTTCTGTACCAGATGACTGGAGGATAGCTCATGTAATGCCAATTTAAAAAAAAAATGCTTCAGAGGCGATCCCAGCAATTACAGGGAAGATTCAGCATGTTTGTTGTAGAGGGAAATCATGCTTTACTGATCTATAAGAATTCTTTGAGGGGGTAAACAAGCATGTGGACAAGGGTGATCCAGTGGATATAGTATATTTGGATTTTCAGAAAGCTTTTGACAAGGTCCCTCACCAAAGGCTTTTAAGCAAAGTAAGCTATCATGGGATAAGAGGGAAGTATCTGGATCAGTATCTGGTTAAAAGATAGGAAACAAAGGGCAGGAATAAATGGTCAGTTTTCAGAATGGATAGTGGGTGTTCCCCAGCGGTCTGTCCTGGGACCAGTACTGTTCAACATATTCATAAATGATCTGGAAAAAGAGGTAAACAGTGAGGTTGCAAAATTTGCAGATGATCATAGGCGTGTGCACGGGGTGTGCCTGGTGTACCCAGGCACACCCTAATGCATGGGCATCAAACATACGGGCCATGGCTGCGAACCCTTTTTATCCTGCCCGCATACTTTTTTCATCTCGCTGTGCCGCTGAAACAGTGGAGAGCACGCAATTTCTCGGCAGACACAGCGAGCTGCTGCCGAAACAGTGGAGAGCGCGCAAGATTTTGCTGCGGAGAGTAGGACGCGGCGATAATTCCGCCGGTGGGTAGTTCAAATGTTGCCTGCCGGTGGAATTATAGATTAAATAAAGATGAAAATTCCCTGGGTGCACACCCTAATAAAAATTACCTGGATGCATGCCCTAATGAAAATTCCCTGGGTGCACACCCTAATGAAATGTGCTGCGCACGTCTATGTAGATGATACAAAACTACTCCAGATAGTTTAGTCCAAATCAGACTGCAGAGGGTTACAAAGGGATCTCACAAAACTGGGTGACTGCAACAAAATGGCAGATGAAATTCAATGTTGATAAATGGAAAGTAATGCACATTGGAAAACGTAATCCCAACTATAGATATAAAATGATGGGGTCTAAATTAGCTATTACCACTCAAGAAAGAAATCTTGGAGTCATCGTGGATAGTTCTTTGTAAACACCCACTCAATGTGCAGCAGCGGTCAAAAAAACTAACAGAATGTTGGGAATCATTATGAAAGAGATAAATAATAAGACGGAAAATATCATATTGCCTCTTTATCAATCCATGATACACACACATCTTGAACATTGCAAGCAGATCTGGTCGCCCCATCTCAAAGAAGATATGTTAGAATTGAAAAAGGTATAGAAAAGGGCAACTAAAATGATTAGGGGTATGGAAAAGCTTCCATATGAGCAGAGATTAATAAGACTGGGACTTTTCAGGGGAATATGATAAAGGTCTATAAAATCATGACTGGTGTGGAGAAAGTAAATAAGTAAGTGTTATTTACTCCTTCTCATAACACAAAAACGAGGGGTCACCAAATGAAATTAGTAGGCAGCAGGTTTAAAACAAACAAAAGGATGCATTTTTTCACACAACTCATAGTCAACCTGTGGAACTTCTTGCCAGAGGATGTTGAGAAGGCCAAGACTATAATGGGGTTCCAAAAATAATTAAATAAGTTCATGAAGGATAGATCCATCAGTGGCTATTAGCCAGGATAGGCAGGGACTGATGTTTGCCAGAGGCTAGGAATGGTAGATGGGATGGATCACTTGATGATTACTTATTTTATTCATTCCCTCTGAAACACCTGGCATTGGCCACTATTGGAAGACAGGATACTGGGCTAGATGAACCATTGGTCTGATCCAGTATGGCCGTTCTTGTGGATATAATTTTCTATGACATTCTATAGGATGGTCCAAAAAGACAATAGAAAAATTATTAATATGTATTAAATTGTATAGGCTCTTTCTATAAGGTCATTGTACAGCAGCTGTATGATGCGACCCTGTACATTAACTTCACACCAAAGCTCTGTGACAATCATTTTCTTGATGCTGTACTGAGATTCATAGAACTGGTAAAATGCAATCTCTAACCATGCTGCATTGTTAAAGACTGAAATGACATCCCATGAGGATTCATTTACAAGTTTTAGTGCTTGAAATGGATGGGAAATGCAAACATCCCAGGATGAGAGAACTCTTTTTTTGAGCAGCCTTTGTTCATGTTCTTGTTGTAGTTCATCATTTATTTCATTTAAAAGCTCTGATTCTTTTTATTAATGAAGATCAGAATATCTGGGGCCTGATTTTTAAAAAGTGATGATCACCTACAACTGCAAATCAAGTCAATGGAAGTCTTGAATGCTCAGCAGCATTGTAAATCAGGCGTTAATACTTTTAATCTTTAACAGCTTACAAACATGAGTTAATTAAGTCTCAACACTCCTGGGAGGGAAGACAGGAGGGAGGTAATTAAGTATTACTGTCATCATTGTATAGATGGGGAAAGAAAGGCAGGAAGATTAAGGACCTAACTAGGAATCTGGTTTTAAAAATGTTTTCTGCAAATGCAGTTATGGTGGCAGGTGTGAAGAAGACAAAGCTTTTTGTTTTGTTTTTTGTAAAGGCAAAACCTTTTTTAAAGCATTCAGGCTCTAGGTAGTGATCAATTTTGAAATATTATACATTCTTCAGCATAACCACATTGTAGAAAATGTTTCTAAAACCTGCATTGAAAACTGGATTCCTAATACAAAGGAAACTGTATGTAGAAGGGGCCAAAGTGGCAGTCTGTGTCAGAGCTAGGATTAGAACTCAAGAATGCCTAGGTCCCCTCTCTGTGCTCAGACCACTAAAGTATGTCTCTCTCTAGCAATGTGTTGCTGTTGTGTGCCCTTTGTCACATGACTTTTGACCAGTGCAGGTAATCCGGTATATGAATGTATGTTAGATGGCTGGATATGGAGCACCTTTTAAATTCCACAATGAGTTTCTGTTTCTTTTCTATTCTGTGTGGGTTCTTATACCAGGCCCATTGCTCTGGCACTGAAGCAACAGACTCTGCATTCTCTGCTGTGAAAGCAATATCATCAAACCAGTATCCTCATGAATCAAACTTATGCTATATGCTTATGCTATATCTACACTAAAACCAGAGGTGTCATTTGCAGCTCATGTAGACCTATCCATGCTAGCTTTAATCTAGCTAGCTTACTAAAAATAGCAATCAGAATACAGCGGTGAAGGCTTCAGCACACGTTAGCAATGCAGATGCATATCTAGGGGACCAGGTGGGCTTGTACAGCCCACACTGACATCTGCACAACTGTGTCCTCACAGCTGTATTTAGCTGTGTTAGTTAGATGAATGCTAGCATGGGTATGCATACACAAGCTGCAAATTACTCCCCTAACTGCACTGTAGATGTAGCTTTAGAGTATATGGGGCTGTGAGTGTCAGTTGCAGTCTGTTATGTTTCACTGCTTTGAACCACGTATACCAGCATGTGGCAAGAGCACTGGATCAAGAGGAAGTAACTGATTTTCATCTCCGCATATCTATCTTTCGTACTGGGCCCATGCTTAAATATTGCCATAATTGGAGCAACAAATTTGTCTGCTATTGGAAGATCAATATGCTAAATCTCACCAGCTAAACTAATGGGGTGGTGAACCAGTGCATCTCCACTGCAGTCAACAGAGTAGCACTCGTTCACACCAGCTCTGAATTTAGCCCATGATGTATGCACTGCACTTTACCTGTGCTGCATTTAGGCTGTCTGAATATTACGTTATCTTATACAGACCTTTTTTCATGTAGGGCAGAGCTGGGAGCACCATTCATCACCAAAATGGAGATACTATTGAACTCAGTAATTAATGACTTCTGTCACAATTGTGAAATAAACTGATTCTGAGAAAATACCAATCAGCACATTTGATCTGGGAAATTAGGAAATAACAAGGTGTGGCGTGTACACCTCTCATTGCCATCTATTACTAAGGGTGACTTGTTGAAAAATCCTCGAAGCTGTACAAAATGCATTTCATAATATGGGCCAGTGTAAATTGGCATAGTCCCTTTGCATCAGCAAAGCATCTGGCCTGATATAAGCAAATGATTTTGTCTCAACTTGCTAGACATGATTGTGGATTGCACCCACATTTTGAACATTTTTTGTGGGTTAGTTCACAGATAATGAGATAGTCTAATTTCACCACTTTGGCTCTATGTGTGTAGACGGTAGTAATATAGTCTGTGTATATTGCACAATATAATAGGTAAGGCCCTATGTACTCCACAGCAGGCTGGGCACAAATTCTACTACAAGATTCCTGGGTCCCTTGGCACTCTGAAAATTCTGTGGCAGAATTTAAGAATTTTTCTTAAATGAAAAATAAAAGGTTTTCATGAATAAATCAAGAACAAGAATTGTACATTTAGCCCAGTAGCCCTCATGGTATTTGTTTTGATATTAAATTAAATTTATTTAACACTGTCCCCATATTTTCAGCATTCAATATACTGCAGATTCTTGTATTGATAACTATGTCTGAAAGTTGTCAAGAGTGAAGCTGGATATTTTGACAGCTGGGCAGGGAGCAGTTGACATACCTGGAACCTGAAAAGATCTGGCAGGCAGATTAGGATTTTGGGAGAACTACTGTAGCTGGATGCTTCTGCTAGACCAATCAGCAGTGAAATGGTCAAAATGTTGCCATTTTAGGGTGGAATACTTGAAAGCATCTATGGAACTTTGGAGCACAAGTCCCAGTGCCTTCCAGTCACTTAGGCAATTTCCCACTCTTTAATTGTAAACGTTGGGTTTCAGAATTACCAACCCATTGAGATAAGTGGGACAGTTCCCTCTCCTCCCACAAATGCTGTTTGCCCCTCAGTGGTGAATGGACCTGCCAGGTACCTGTGGAATGTCAGTGCACTGAACATGAATGGATTTAGCAAGCAATCACTGTGTAGATCAGTGGTTCTCAAACTTACTTGATTGCGCCCCCCTTCTTTGTGTCTGTAGTAGTTTATGCCCCCCACTCCTACCACACAAGCACATATACTGATACGTGTGGCAGCGGTGCTTCACTTGAATCAGTGTCATCTTTGGTTTTCACTTTTTTTTTTTTTGGTTGCACGAATGAACCAATGATCCATTATAATAAGAGCAAAAGCAAAACTGTGATTGTGGTCCATGCTTACAATTAACTGTGCATACTGCTTCGTAGCTAACGGATTAATGTACAGCTTTGTATAATGCTGTGCAAGCTTAACAGAAATCTCAACATGCACAGCGCCATCTGAGGACCCGATGTATCTGGAGGAATCAGCTTTGCTAATTATTCATTTGCTGTGGGTAAAATGTGGACAGTAAGTTTTTTTCCCTCAAATCTTTTCCTGCCCTCTCTCCCCCTCCCCCCCCCGAATACATTCTGTGCCCCCCCCAGGGGGGCCTGCCCCCCCAGTCTGAGAATCTCTGGCGTAGACTACAATGGACTGTTTGTGGATGTTAGAAAGGAGTCACCTTCATCCCAGAAAGAGTTGAAGCATAAGAATCCCTTGCTGTATAACAATATGTAGCAAGGCAGTTATATCGTGCATATATGGGCAGTCAGCACTGAGCTCTAAAGCGCTGTCGTTTCCAACTAAATGTACCTGGAGCTTCATGAGTGCATACCTGATTGGCTCTTTGGGGAAAGATGGTTAACAACTTGTCCCATTAAGTTCACATGCGAAAGGTAATAAACAGGCCAGCTGCCTTCTCACTCCTTCAGCTTAGGCAGAATTAATTAGAAATTGATATATTGACAGGATGGTTAATTTATATAAGGGTTTATAAACCTCCCCTAATGGAAAAGTCATCATATAAGGCTGGCAGTGCCATGCAAAGTTTTAATCTTAATACTCTTTTGTATTGGGGTTGATGTAGGAGGCACTGTGTGACGTTCTCTAGCCTGTGACATGCAGTCAGTAGGATGATGATCTTAATGGTCTCTTCTGGCCTTAAAATCTATGAATCTGTTAAGCACCTACTGGGCTGGAAACACATAATAAGAGACCCTCTTCCTCTTCATATGGAACATTCTTATAGAATTTAATAGAAAGTGATAACTTCATTATGGGTTTTTTGACCCACCCTATGGAATTTAATAGAGAATTATATCACCTGTATGGAATGTAAAATACCTATAAAAAGGAGATAATTATCTATTGGATGCTATAGGTTTTAGGGTAATTTCTGTGGAATCTGGTTAGTTTCATCCCTAGGAAGAACTTTGCCATAAGTGTCTTTGCAGGCAGGCTTGAGCAGGACACTAGGTGGAAGTTAGCTCAGCAGGAGGAGGAATAACAATATGAAAAAAGTTCATGTTTTGGCATTCTGATGCCATTGAGTAAGAGCTTTGCATGCAGTTTCCTTTACATAATCATGTTCTTCCCCATGGCAACGCAGGGCTATGTAAATAAACCTGGTAAAGGGATCCCAGAACTCAATGTCTACATTGTGGTCCTTTCCACTATGGAATGTATGTTCCCTCTGAGGCAGGATGTCAGAGTGAAGAGGGCGGACGGCCCCTGGTTTGTGTGTGAGAATTATGATTCTGTGCCCTCTGTCTGTCTATGAGTTTGCTATGTGTGAGGGTTTTTTATGTTTTTAAGAGGGTTAGTGCATAGGAACCTAGGGTTTCCTATACCAGATCACTGGACCACTGGTCCAGCTTACATGGCTACCTGCTGCTGCCAGTGAGTGGCCAATAGCTGATGCTTCACAGGAAGATGGAAATGCCTCAAATTGCACCTAGCCATTTGAAGCAATGTTTTACATGCTGATGACTGGGGTAACAAGTTCCTTCCAAAGAGGTGGAGTTTAGAGGTGGATCCAGATTAGGTTCAGGCTGGCACTTTGGGTTCATATTTGGTGGGGTCAAAATCTCAGGAGATATTTCCATAAAATTTCAGGCATTCTCAACCGACGACATGAGATTCCAGTTGTCTTAGGTTGAAATATCCTTGGGAAAGTCTGGCCACATTCAAACCCAAACCAGAAAACAGTCTTCTTCTGGTTTAAATTTGGAACTTACACCGTAGGGGTGAGTTTGGAGCCAGGAGTTTGTATTCAAGGGAGGCATCAGTTTTAGGGCCTAATCCAAAGCCAATTAAAATTAATGGAAAGACTCCCATTCACTTCAGTGGACTTTGAATCTAACCTGTTAATCCATCTCTAATTAATGCACATAAAATAATACTGATGCCAAAGCAGTGCACAGAGATACCCAACTATTAACTTCTCTCCACTGTGAGAAGCTACTATTCTTTGAAATCATCTGATTTCTGTTATGGGATGGCGCTATGCAGTGCAGTGTGTGAATAGTCACCTTAACTCTAACTTCCTGGTTTTCTAATGTTTTGTTTTTTCTTGTGCCAGTAATTGTCTTGCAAGGGGACTGTCGCGGATTTGGCACGCCCTGGCACAGGTGTCAGTTCACATATGCAGGGGAAGAGGGGAAAAGACCATGGGTTTGTTTCTACTCCGTTAGGTTTCCTTCTGGCAGGATGGCAGCAGAGCAGTCTGAGTCACCGGGTGTCGCCCTTTCTTCCTGGTAGTGTGGCCTAATGGGCGGAGTCAGTAGCACGCCCCCCCCGCCTCAGAGCAGTGTGGCCTTAACAGCCTGTTGGGGTAGTGGAACACCACCTACCGGCACCCAGGGTGGGGGGGCTCAGGCCCGTCCTGCTCCTCTGAGCCCCAGCCCAGGGCCCTATTGGTGTCGGGATTGTTGGCCATCGAGTCAGCAGCACTCCACCCGAAACACACTGATGGTGACTTGGCTGCTCTCCCTTTTACACCCTTCAGGCCCCCTGGGCTACTTCCTACCCTGCAGCCATCATCAATGCTCCATGATCCTCCAGGGTCTGTGGGGTCCCCCATCCATGTGGCCCCCGATGGCTCAGTCCTTCTTCAGAGCTTGCCTAGCAGCCTAGGCTCTGGTTGGGGCTTGGCAGCATTTGGCTCTGCCCCCGGAGTCAGCAGCGGTCACCTGGAGAGAGCTGGCAGCATGCTTCTTCCCTGGTCAGCAGTCCACCCCAACTGAGCTGTGTGACTGGCTTTTATACCCCTTTCCCGGCTGAGCATGACCAGTAAAGGCTGGGGAGCTTGGGGGGGACTTCTTCAGCCTGTAATGTGTCCTTAACCCTTGCTATACCTGTGCGGGGCTGATACGCCCCGTCACAGGGACCGTAACTGTGTATTTCCTGCCAGTGTTTTCCAGTTTGAATTTTGGGAATTAAATACTCTCATTCTCAAAAGGCATGAGGAACACAGGGCACTGCTGAGTGCCAGCAACGTTAACTCCATGTTAACAATGTTTTTTTGCATGTGAATTTAGCCAGTTTTCCCTTATTTTCCCAATTATTTTCCCTTGAATATTTATCTTCTTTAGTAACAGGCTTATATGAGTTTTGGCTTATTAATAATTTGGCTTAATAGGCTTATTAAAAGTTTTGTGCAAATCCAAATAATCTGTGTCCACTGGGTCAACATTCTCTACTAACTTTTCCAAAGCACTGTTACAAGTTAGAGAGGAACAGTTTCCCCCAACATAAGCTGTTCTGGTTTTACCCTATCAGGTTCTACTTCACATTTGTTTTTCCTGCCTTTGGGAACAGTTGCTGTTTAATATTTCATTTCCTCCTTGGTATCTCTGCTATTTCACACTTGATCTCCCTGAGAACTCTCAGATAAGAATCATCTGGTCCTACATATTGAGAGTCTCAAGTTTCTTCTTAACCTCCTTCTTCAAGACTTCGGTCTATAGGGTGGCTGTAGCAGCCGGGAGGTGTGGCCTCCCTCAGAGACTGACAGCGAGGGAGGGCCAACCCCCTTCTGGGGGGCAGAACCCAGAAGTCCACTTCCCCCCCCACCTGACTGGAAGCAGAGAGGCGGGACAAAAGAGGAAGTATAAAGGGTGGGCCTCAGTTAGGTGAGAGTGGCCAAGGAAGTAGGGCTGGGACTCAGTGGAGTTGGGTGAGTCTGTGTCTCCCTTCCTCCTTTCTACCCCAACTGTGGGGCGATTGCCCTGCCTGAGGGCCTGGGCCTTAGCCTGTTTGCTCACCCTGCCTAGGGCTATAGACTATTGACATTACCTGCCCCGCCCTGCCTCAGGGCTGGGGCTATAGACTGTGTGCTCACCCTGTCTTGGGCCTGGGATTATTCACTTGGCCTGCTGGGCCTGGGCCACAGACTGTTCGTGCGCCCCGCCTGAGGGTTGGGGCCCATGGCTTTGGGATTGCCCAGATAGGCCAAAGAGGCTCAGAACTGCTCATTTCTCCCTTTTAGTTTAAGCCTCCCCTCAAGACATAGCGTCCAGAAGGTGTGGCCTCCCTTGGAGACTGACAGCGAGGCAGGGCCACCACCCCATGCCAGGGAATGTTTACAGTAGTATTCTTGTTTTCCCATACGAAGTGTCCTCAAAAGATGAATTTCTCCATTGTCTTCAATGATATTGAGTGAGGAAAATAATTTAGGCTTGGAAGGAATAGATTTTAGTCTGTAAATGTCAATAAACAAATGTCCATTACACCATAAACACACAAACCAATGAGTTTACAGCTAGGCAAAGTAAGAAAAATGCTGCTTGAGAACTTATTAGAGTTTGATTTCAGGATATTTACTTCATATATTTTTGGCATGTGATATTACAATTTGTTTTAACGGCTATAAAACTTTAACTTTTTGAATTTCAGTGTCTACTGTCATTAAATAATTACTGTCTGATCCCCCCAGTCTCGGACCCCCCCCCCCCCAATTTCCCTCAACTGTGAACATTCAAATTGATAAAAATTGAAAAAATGCTTAAAAATAAACATTGATATTATCCGTTGAAATTATAAAAATAAATCTAATTGTGCCACACTGAAAAATAACATGTTTAAACCCTAACAAACTCCTTACCCTCTATAATTTCCCCCTTTGCTCCTCAGCCTACTAAAATCACGGACACATATAGCCTTCTCCTATATTCAGAGTGATTATGTGTTCCTAAAACCAGGCATGTGTCCCCCGTTCTCAGGCTCTGACCCTGTCAGTTTCACAAAAACCCCACAATAGTGATTATTCCCTCCTTGCCCTTTACTAAAACACAGTCCAAGTTTTTATTCAGAACAAAGGGAGAGTGGCAAGGAAAGTGAAGAAGGGATCGCTTGCATGGAGCGGGGGAGTAGGCATCTTTTTCTCTCACTTCTTCTCTGGTTGCCAAAAGCTTCCCATTGCCACCTGCCTGATCCCAACAGAACCCTGCACTCCCCACACCCTGATAGCTGGTCCAGTTTTTGATTTGGAAAAACCAAGCACCCTAGATTTGTTTTAAAGAAAGTTTTCTCCTCAGCTGGAGAGTATAGTGTCCAGTTCTGGGCACCACACTTTAGGAGAGATATAGAAAAACAGGAGAGAGTCCAGAGGAGAGCAACAAAAATGATAAAGGTTTAGAAAACCTGACCTATGAGGAAAGGTTTAAAAAAATGGTCATGTTTAGTCTTGAGAATAAAAAGGCTGAGGGGGAATCTGATAACAGTCTTCAAATATGTTAAGGTTATTATAAAGAGGGCTGTGATAAATTATTCTTCATGTCCACTGAAAGTAGGACAAGATGTAATGGACTTAATCTGCAAGGGAAATGTAGGTTACATATTAGGAAGAACTTTCTAATGATAAGGATAGTTAAGCTCTGGAATAGATCTCCAAGGGAGATTGTGGAATCCCCATCACTGGAGATTTTTGGAGCAGGTTGGACAAACAGAGATGGTCTAGGTTTACTTGGTCCTGTCTCAGCACAAGGGACTGGACTTGAGGACCTCTCAAGATCCCTTTCAGCCCTACATTTCTATGATTCTATTATTCTTTTAGGCTGGGATTTTCAAAAGGGCCCTGTCACAGGGTGACTGACCCCTTCAAGATGGAGCAGGGCCAGCACACCTGTGATGGGTCAGCTGATCCCAGTTAGTTTTTAAAAAAGGGTACCAAGGGCTAGAGTGGGAGAAGCCCAATGAGATGAGATGTGGTGAGTTAGAGAACTACAAGAACTAGCAGTAGGTGTCAGTCCCTTGGGAGAGGCTGCCAGAGCCTCCTGGGAGTGGAGGCAGTGGGAACCTGCTGGGGAAAAAGCGTTTCTGGGAAGAAAGCCCTAGGTGGTAGGGCTGAGTGAATAGCACATGGAAGATTCCAGCCTGCACCCTGAAGCAGGAAACGTGAGAGGTAAAGGGGAAAATCCCCTCGCAGCTCTAGCCCACAATGAGCTGAGGAACTGATTTTATTAATTGTGCTTATGCTGGGAAATTTAACTTTTAAATTTAATTTTACTTTCCCTTTTTGGTTTTTTTCCCCCTCAGAACTACACAAAACATTTGCATTTCTAATTCAAACGGAATGCCGATGATGAGGATAATAGTGTGATGTTCTTAAATGTTCAGTGGGTTTCACATTTACATACTCTACTTTGCCCTTCCATCTCCCATTAAGTATTTCCTCCTAGGTTTGGATTCTACCTTTTTAATGTGAAATTCACCTGTGTGGAGAGGCACTGCTGGTTTGGAGATTTAAGTGGTTCAGAGGCCCTTTTGCATAGGGATGAATTTCACCCTTAATGTTACCTCCTTGGGAGAGAGGCCCCTCTTAGGAATGCTATTATCCTTCCTCTGCAATGGTCACTGTTACCCAATAGAGCTGTGACTGACTGCATTGTAGACAAGGCCCAGTGTATCATCTTCCTGAAACCCTTCCTCGTTCTGTGTGACACTCATTGGGAGGTGTGTTTAGGGTCCCGTTGCTGGAACAGTGTGGAGAAAGTCAGAATGGATATTGAGTAAGTCCATGAAGAACAGAGTTAAAGTCCTTGGTGCAGCAATGTTGGGAAGCCCATGTTCAGTGGATGATTATGAAGACAGAAGCCCCCTTTAACACTAGAACTAAGCATCACTTCCAGGGAAAGCATTCAATGTGTGTTAAGTGGCTGCAAGCTTTGGCCCTTGCTTGCAGACTGTCTGTGGATAAAGCTGCTGGTGTGGTGGTCTTCTCCTTTCATCAGCCTTATCTGCCCCCCGCCTTATCTGCCCTTATCCTGGTCCCATGGGTGGCAGATGACCCCCTCTCCCCTGTTAGGGGAGACTAGCCCATGGCCCCGCCTCTTCCACCTGAAGCCATGCCCCTCCCCCACCACCGCAGCTGGAGGAGCCCCACTCCAGCCAGCCCAGTTGGCCTGCCACGAGCCCCAGCTGGGTGGTCCAGGTGACTCCAGAGGGGGTGTCCCCAGCGACCCCAGAGCACCAGCCAGGCGGCCCCAGTGCCGGGCAGCCCCAGTTGCCCCGAGTCCCAGCCGGGCGGTCCAAGCACCAGGTGGCCCGAAGTCCCAGACCAACGGCTGGCTCACTCCCCTCCTGTCCCACCTGGTTCGGGGGAGGCTGAGCAAGGGTGGGAAGAGCTACTGCAGCACCCACCTAAGCCTGCCCCTGTGTGCCAGGGCCAGGAAGAGCAGGATGCCGTAGGAGGGGGTGGGGCCTCAGGGTGAAGCATGTGTGGGTCCACTCCTGGCTGTTGGGGAAAGCCAAGCCTTCCCCCTCCTATAACACCCAGCTCCCATGCCTGTCCCTATAACATGAGAACAGCGTGGGATACTAAACTCCAAAGGAAATGATTCCATATGGTCTAGGGATGGTCTAGGTATACATAATCCTGCCTCAGAGCAGAGGGATGGACTAGATGATCTGATGAGGTCCCCTCTAGCCCTTCATTTCTATGACTGTATACCCCATGTGAAACCAGCTTATGGACTTCACCACCTCAGGAAGCTGTTGAGTCAAATAATTTATCACGATTACAAAAGGACTGGATAATTTATGGGCATGAATAACCTTGACAGTAATGGCACAAAGGGAGTTAAATCTCATTCTTTTGAGTGTAAGCTGATCATCTGAGGGAGTCGGGGGGACATGCTCAAGGATTTCCCCCTGCACAATTGTCCTGCTGCATTATGTGGCTAATTGAAACATCAGTGCTGGCTGGGGCCACAGGCAGGACAATGGAGTAGATGAACCTAATGTTTGAATAGATATGGAAGCTCCTATCATGTTCCTAACTTCAAGCCAGATCGTTTCCAGTGTGTCATTTTTTTTAAATTTTTTTTTGGCTCTTGGACAGTTTGTTCTTTAGGAGGGTTTAAGCTGAATTGTTCAGCTGGAGTACCTGCTGTTGAATGAGACATGAGAGATCTTTTCTTTCCTTGTTTCTATGTTTCTTTCTCTTTGTCTGTTTTGTGTTTGCTGATCCTGCCACTTCTGACAGACTGGCTTATCATGGCGGCAATAATAGTCATAGTTCTGAGAGAAAGATCCTGGGTCCTAACCAGACCTAGTATAAGGAGAGGGGCACCCTGTTTTCTCTTACATCCTGCTGTTAGTTATGGTTCTTTATATTTCCTACCTCTTTTTCTGGTCCCTTGGTTTGTAGGCTACATCCATTTTCCGATGGGCTCACATCCAATGTTTAAACCTTCTATTTGCACCCCTGCTCTATTTGGCCCTTGTGTCTCAGGGTGCAGGGTGGGGATGCAGATCAGTTTGTGAACAGTACCTGCTGGCTTGGAAGTAGGGTCTCACTAGGTGCAATTAGTTGTTACTAGTGCAGAGCTGGTCTGGAGCACAAGGACTCAAGTAACATCAGTCATTCTTGTTTCAGCTCCCCCACCACACCAGGGAGACCAATGAGGGAGGTATTTACTCATCATACAGTGTCATCCTCCAGCAACCAGCCGGACTGCAGAGGGGTCATGCACAAGGCCCAGTTCCACCCTTGTGTTCTCGCTGGGGTCTTCACTAATTATAAAGCTGGCTCTGCAATACTGGTTTGCTCGTGTGTACCTACACTGGCATGTCCTCACCTCCCTTTGCATTCTCTTTGCTGCATCCTGCCTGTTACATCGCTGGTCCTGCAACATGTCAGACCTCAGTATGGAGGCGGAAGGGACTTAAATGCTGGAAGCCACAGATACCACTGCTACTTAGATGGCTGATCTGACATGGAAATACTTGTTGCCAGCTGAGGCCTACGCTAACAATAGTGCCAGTGGCTCAGTTACATCCTCCGAAGTGTCCACCCAGTACATCTTCCTGCATGAGCCAGTAGCAATCTGAAACATGAAGAGCTTGGTCCAGTGGGAGAGCAGAGCCCCGAATTGCTCCCTCATTGTCTCTCCGGCTATGTCTACACTACGTGCTAGGGGTGTGATTTCCGTGCTCATGTACACACACTTGCACTAGCTCTCATCAAGCTAGTGTGAGTATAAATAGCAGTGTAGCCATGCTAGCATGGGTAGAGGCAGCAGAAGCAGGGCTTAGCCATGCCAAGTATGTATCACCAGCAGGTATGCAGGCACGGGAATCACAGCCCTAGCTCATAGTGTAGACATAACCTCTGCTTCTGTCTTTTCTCTCTGTGCCTGCTAGGTGATCCTAGGGACATACTAAGATAGGAGACAGCCTTAATTCTAGGATCAGATAGAGGAGTAAATACTCAGATAATTAAAGTGACAGGTGCTCTGCGATATTTATTGATATTTAAAGACACTTAACCGTCTTCATCCCCACACATTGCTCATTAGCCTGCAGCTGTTTGGTTGAATTTGTATAATCAAGTATTTGGCTTGTTGACCCTAAGTAAACAGGCTGTGAGCCCTGAGGTGTGTGCATGAGTACACACTGGCTGTGTACACAGCACCCTGCTTCCTCCCCACAGGATCAATTAACCCACTAACCTCTCCGCTCACAACTTATGGGCTTCTCTGGTACACGTACTGCCCCACTAGGTGACCTTCTTGACCATTCAGCAGAGAGTCAGGGATGACGTGGGACCACTTTCCTCAGTGGGAGGAGAGCCATAACTTGCCGGTGCAATGATCATCTGCCAGGGGAGTAAACCTGGGACTTCTGGCACTAAAAGCATGAGCCTCTACTGATGGCGCTAAAAGATCAAGTGCCCCTACTGGCAGCTGTAGCCATCGACATTTAATGGGGACTAGCCACCTAGAAGGGGTTACAGGGCTCGCTGTGGCTCTGTCCCCTTCCTGTTCTCTCTGAATGCACCCCTTCAGGTGTCAGGCCTTGTGCCTTTACCTCTCCTAGGACACGCGGTTCTCCAATTCTTACACCAGGCCCTGGACTACAATACCCTGTGTATCAACCACACCCACCCAGTAGGTCTGACTGAATTTGGACATCTGGAACTCCTCCCTTCAGGAGTCTGCGCAGTGCTATTCAGTGACAAACCATCTTCTTAAAACCAAAGGGTTTATTTTTGCAGTAGGAACAAACAATCAAGGCAAGTCTATCTTATTTAAAGGCTGATGGTCACCTAGGCAAGCCTACCCTCCTCTGTCTCCTGCCTCCCCCACTGTGGGGTTGTGTGTCTCACTAGTTCCCCAAACACCTACCGCCTCTCCCTGTGAGAGGATCCCTTTTATTCCTCCCCTAGTTCTTGTATTCTTCTGTGTTCCCAGGCCTTTTCCGGTCCTGGTCCAATCCAGTTTTATAGGTTGGCTAGTGAGGGAGACAAAATCATCAAACTAATAGTCCGGGCATTGCCTCTTAACTCTGCTGAGAGGTGGCTATGTTGAGTCATTCTTTTCCTTTCTACCTGTTTTTCCAGACAGACTCCTGTTGAGTTAAAGCAATAGTTATATAGAAAATGCCCTAATAACCAGGCCAACATACTGCACTCATAAAGTACAGAGCCACTCCAAATTCATCGCTCTCCCTCACTCTGATAGTCATGAGAAAAGGGATTGAGCACAGCCACTGATTGGGTCCTCCTTGTCCCTTGTGCAGAAATAAACCTCCAGAGCCGGTGCCTATATATCATGGCATGTGCTCGATAAAATAGTATAGAATAGGGTCGATATTCTATGCCATCAACTAGCAGCTGGACTTGGCAAATCTAGCTGGGGGTTACAATCAACATCTGTGACTCCCTGTCTCTACCACTCGGTCTACCCTGTCTTTCCTCTTCACCCATCTGTTTTACGTCTTTCTCAAGAAAGGCTGACCCTTTTGAGGTGAAACTGGGAAATCCAAGGGAGGACTTAGAGCTTTCCCTGGGGAGGGTGGGTGGGGGGATTTTGATCTCATTATTTTCTCAAAGTCACTTCACAGACATTTTCCACTGTCAGGGGTCTAAGTGAGCCACAGAAATACAAATTACATAGCAAGGAAACTTCTGACTCTGAGCAACTTATAATTGCTTTGTCTCTATTTCCTAGTTTGGCTGGTGTGTTAGGCAAATATTTGTACAGTGCTGAGACCTGGTCCCACCTCTGCCTTCGTCATCTCTGAGGCCATCTGC
Organism: Emydura macquarii macquarii; assembly: GCF_026122565.2. Lineage (NCBI taxonomy): Eukaryota > Metazoa > Chordata > Testudines > Chelidae > Emydura > Emydura macquarii. Next base: position 9,096,852 of record NW_027133667.1, read on the forward strand.
TGATGCCAGCAAGATGTTGGCAGCTGGCATTCATTTCAAGCCAAATTTCTGTACTCATTATGGGAATGGGCTGGTGCCAATTGCGCTCAGGAAATTTTTTATTTTAATTGCCACACTGGATCAGATCCGTGGTCCACCAAGTCCAGTATTCTGTCTCCAGCAGGGGCCGGTTCCAGACACTTCATCACCATGACATCTGAGCACTTTTTATGACTCATTAAACCTTTACGTTTAATTCTGTGTTGTGTAAAAAATACCATTCCCTTTTATCAGTAATAAATGTCACCTTTCACTTGTATACCTGCATCTTATCCTCTTTAATCTTAACAGTCCCATTCTTTTCACTCTCTTCTGCTATGGAAGATGCAGTCAAATTGATTAAAATGAACCATGAAGATAATCAGCTCTGAATTCATACTGTGAGCCATAAGAATCATTCAAGCCACTATAACACACCAGACCATTGGTTTGCCTACAGATAGTTCAGAATCAGTAGACAATGACTACTCCTTCAGAGTAAAGTGAAAATACCTAAAATGATGAAACTAGTCAATTGTACATTGCTTTACATGGGGAGGGGATAATTCCTTCCTGACTTCTGTGATGGTCAGTTAGTGCCTTGAAACATAGATTAACTAGACTGGCTGCATAACTGGAAAGGTTATGATTAGATTACATAACTGGAAAGATTTTTCATTGTCATTAGATTAGCCAACCAGTGTTTGACTTGATAACTTCCTGCAATAGCGAGTTCCATAGGTTAACAATACACAATGTGAAATATTATTTTTATGCATGGACCAAAACTTCAGCTCAGAATTTTGCAGGGTGACATTTGTCGTCCAAACCTAGATCTGAATTTTATAGCTGAATTGTATTGGACTAAACTTGTACCTCAGATTCAGACACCCCTAAACTTTGGGGAGTGTGAAATCCCAAACTAAATCTGAATTTTGTTTTCTTGGGTTTATCTTTGATTATTTCCTTCCTCTTGTTCTAAATTTCCTGCCTTTTAATTTCACTGAGTGACCCCCTTATTCTCACAATTTAGGGGGCAGGGTAAAGAAGAGGAAGCGATCAGACTTCTCTGTACCCTTTGTGATTATAACACCTTAATCAGGCCTACCTTGGCCTTCATTCCAGGTTAAATCATCCTCGCTTTGAAGTCTCTGCTCATATGCAAGGCAGTGGTCCTGAGCCACAGTATTCAGATTCAGTAGCAAGTGCTAACAGAGCCCCCTAATCCTGCCTGTAGATCTAATGGATAAAGGACTGGGCACAACTGAAAGGGCAGCTGCAAGGACATCCAATGCCTGGGGCTGGTTTTCAACTGGCAGTGTCCTCTGCACAGTTGAGAGAAGCCTATGGGGTGCTCAAGAGAATGCTATCTTGTAGTGATCCCCAGAGGGAACTGCTGGAGCATGGCACATTTTGACTATGTCCCCTGAGCAGGGTAGGATGGAGGTGTAGAGATGATCATGCCTGTATAGGATTCCTCAATGCCAAGGGAATCCTCTGCTATCCACTTAGGGCAGCTTTAAGTCCACTGTGCGCTGTAACAGCCATACATAAGGGTCAGAGCAGAGCTCATATCAGTTGTGTAACTTGCCTGAATCCTGAATGTGGTACCTATATTATGACAGCATCTGGCTCTCTCACATGTGAGCTGCCTCATCGGCTTCAATGGATATGTTTTCTCATCTTGTATTGGGGCAACAGAAATCCAGGGGCATGGGTGAGTTCTGAGAAAGTAAGATCTTCTTACAGATTTGCTGTATTCTCTACCATCTAAACTCTCTCTTAAAGAAAAAGTGGCGTCTGACTCTTCTGGCACCAAAAAAAAAAAAAATCCCTGATGAGTTAACCTGAACCCGGATACTTTGTTGGGCTGTAGCCAGACAGACTGAAACAGCTACCGCAAGAGGTGTTTGAGCTTTCCCCATTCATCTTAATTAAGCTATAACGTGACGTTTCAAACAGTATTCAAGGCTCTAAGTTTCTGCCACGTCAGTTAACTGTCAAAGCAAAGACAATGCTCTTCCCCAGACCTGAAGAAAAGCTCAAAAGCTTGTCTTGCTCACCAACAGAAGCTGGTCCAATAAAAGATACTATCTCACTTACCTAGTCTTGCTAAAGCAAGGACAAGGCATTTACCAGACTTGAAAATCAGTACAAGCATGAGAACATAAGAACGGCCATACTGGGTCAGACCAATGGTCCGTCTTGACAGGTGCTTCAGAGGGAATGAATAGAACAGGTAATCATCAAGTGATCCATCCCCTGTCATCCATTCCCAGCTTCTGGCAAACTGTTACCCAAGACCAAGAAATAGTGGTCTTCCTCAGCATCCTCATCAGAACAGTTATTTCTGAGGGGCACCAGTTCAGATGCTGGTTTTGGCACTGCTAATAAAGCTGGTGACTAGCTCAGATGGACTTCAGAGCTGGCATCCTGGAACATGAATAGCTGAGCGCAGGCAAGTTTCTGGAAAGGAGGTGTGGCTTGTGCTGAATAATGTGCTCTGGTTGGTTACGCAGAGGGCCTGGTTCTGCTCTCATTTAACCCAGTGTAGATAAGGGGTTGTCCCAATGACATTATGGGTTTGCAGTGGTGCAAGTCAGATCAGATCTTCCGAGGTTCTGCTGAGGCTTGTGGCAGGATAACTGGTGTGTGTGGGATGACAGGGGTCCTTTCACTATATCTAAGGCAGTTAAGTCGAAACTGAAAATTGGCCACTTAAATCCTGACATTACTAACCATTTCACTGCTAATAATTTAGTCATTACAGCTGACTAGTTGGATTCACCAAGGGCAAGTCATGCCTGACCGATCTGATTGCCTTCTGTAAAGAGGTGAATGTGGGGAAAACAGTGGACATGATACACCTTGACTTTAGCAAAGCTTTTGATATAGTCTCCCACAGTATTCTTATCAGCAAGTTAAAGTAGTATAGGTTGGATGAATGATCTATAAAATGGATAGAGAGCTGGCTAGATCATCGGGCTCAACGGGTAGTGATCAATGGCTCCATGTCTAGCTGGCACCCGATCACAAGCGGAGTGCCCCAGGGGTCAGTCCTGGAGCTGGTTTTGTTCAACATCTTCATTAATGATCTGGAGGATGGGGTAGATTGCACCCTCAGAAAGTTTGCAGATGACACTAAGCTGGAGGGAGTGGTAGATACCCTGGAAGGTAAGGATAGGGTCCAGAGTGACCTAGACAAATTGCAGGATTGGGCCAAAAGAAATCTGATGAGGTTCAACAAGGACAAGTGCAGAGTCCTCCACTTAGGACGGAAGAATCCCATGCACAGCTACAGACTGGAGACCGACGGGCTAGGTAGCAGTTCTGCAGAAAAGGACCTGGGGGCTACAGTGGATAAGAAGCTAGATATGAGTCAGCAGTGTGCCCTCGTTGCCAAGAAGGCTAACAGCATATTGGGCTGCATTAGTAGGAGCATTGCCAGCAGATCGAGGGAAGTGATTATTCCCCTCTATTCGGCACTGGTGAGGCGACATTTGGAGTATTGTGTCCAGTTTTGGACCCCCCACTACAAAAAGGATGTGGACAAGTTGGAGAGGGTCCAGCGGAGGGCAACAAAAATGATTAGGGGGCTGGAGCACAAGACTTATGAGGAGAGGCTGAGGAAACTAGGCTTGTTTATTCTGCAAAAAAGAATGAGGGGGGATTTGATAGCAGCCTTTAACTACCTGAAAGGGGGTTCCAAGGAGGATGGAACTAGGCTGTTCTCAATGGTAGTAGATGACAGAACAAGGAGCAATGGTCTCAAGTTGCAGTGGGGGAGGTCTAGGTTGGATATTAGGAAAAAGATTTTTCACTAGGAGGGTGGTGAAGCACTGGAATGGATTACCTAGGGAGGTGGTGGAATCTCCATCTCTAGAGGTTTTTAAGCTGTGGCTTGACAAAGCCCTGGCTGGTCTGATTTAGCTGAGGTTAGTCCTGCTTTGAGCAGAGGGTTGGACTAGATGACCTCCTGAGGTCCCTTCCAACTCTATTATTCTATGATTCTATGACTATCTGCATCAGGGACTGTCATCACAGTCATTTGGGACTTCCTGCAGGAATGAGACTGAGTTATTAATTTGCGTATCACTGCATATTTGGCCTTATAGTCTTTTGATGTTTGGAATAATGAGGACTCTTGCTATTGCCTTACCCTCACTTCTGCATTATTGTCAGCTAAAAGCACTGGCCTTCCATTGCATGGTTTATGGGGTTTTGTGAGGTTTCTAGAATGAACTCAGCCTAATGGCAACAAAGGCCATTCAGATTAGCTCTCTAATAAATATTTTTAAAGGACACTCCTTGTGTTTTGCAAAGGTATCTGGGATTAAACCCCAGAACAGTGGCATTTTCCTCGTCTAAAGTTTCATAATTGTTTTTGACAGGAGTGAGCTTGCAGGAACAATACACACAGGGATGAACTTCTTGATCGAGACCCTGTTTCTGAGACAGCACAGTGCCAATGACAGTGTTGGAAGCATCAGTTTCCAGTGTGACTAGCTTGGGTCAAAATGTGTGAGGATGCACATGGAAGTGAACGCTGACTCTTCACATGATTGAGGGCTTCTGGCATCCAAGCAAACTTGGTGGTTTTTCACAGCAGAGAAGCTCTAGGGGCCAGGATTTGAGAGTAGTCCCATATAAAACATCTATAGAAATTCTCAAACCCAACGAAGCACTGAATTTCTTGAATGCTTCATAGTGGTGCCCAGCCCAGTCACAAACCACTTCCACCTTCTGGGGATACATACGGCCTCTCTCAGCGAACACAATGTAGCCTAAGAATTCCATGGTAGGCTGATCAAAGACACATTTCTTCAGCTTGGCATAGAGTCCATGTTGGTGGAATCTTTCTAGGACCTTCCTTGTGCATAGGCTGGCCTTCAGAGTAAATTAGAATGTCATCTAAGTAGGTGACTGCATAGTGGTTCAGCATAGCTCATAAGACATCATTAATTAGAGGCTGAAAGATTAGTCAGTTCAAAAGGCACCATCAGATATTTGAAGTGGCCATACCAACTGTGAAAAAGAGTTTTTCATTCATCCCCTGACTGGATTCAGCCTAGGTTGTATGTCCCTCGGAAGTCTAACTTGGTGAATATTCAGGCTGCTCTTACCCAATCTAGGAGTTCTGGGGTCTGGGGTAGTGGGTATCAATTCTGCACTATGATTTTATTTAGAGTATAATAGTCAACACAGAATCTTAGGGAGCTATCATTCTTTTTCACAAAGAGTACAGGGTGCGCAGTCAGGAATGTGGAGTGCCAGAGGAAATCTTTCTCCAGATTCTCCTAGGTATAATCCTTAATGTCGGCTAATTCGTGCTCCATCATGGAATATATTCAGCTGAACAGAATCTTGGCTTCAGGCTGTAAGTCAATCAGGCCATCATATTTCCTGTGAGAAGGTAGTGTGTCTGCATTTTGTTTTTCAAATACATCTGAAAACTTTTGGTGTTTTTCGGAGAGTGTGATGGCTGACTCTAGTAGCAAGCAGGCCTGCTGTGTGCCTGAATAGCTGTCTGTGCTTCTGAAACCCAGGCAAGGTATCCAATTTGAGGTTCTGGAGTCTCGAGCTTGAAAGTCAGGAGGCAGATGTCCTGGCAAAACTCAGAATTAAATGTCATGGTGTGCTGACATTAGGAGATATGCGGGTCACGTTTCACCAACTAGGGGGACTGCAAGAATCAAAGGGAATTGTGGGGACCAGATCATGCTAAATTAGAGCTCATTGTGCTCTCCAACCATCATCTCCAAAACTGTAGTTTTCTGACTGATTGCAGCCAGAGGTGAGCAGTGGTCCATCAACTGTCTCAACTAAATCAGGGGCAACCTTAGGCTATTTAGGCCCGTGTCAATCAAGGCATCTTGTGGGGGAAGTACCTGTCCGAAATCCCAGAGCCAGAGTTGTAACTGAAGCTGTTGGTGCAGGAACATTTTCAATGTTTGGCCAGGTGCCCAGAATGGGTTGCTGGAGTGGGTTTACTGGAGTTTTCTCAATGTTACTCAAGCTCGACCCCCTTCCCGAGGCTGGACTTGGTTGTTTCCACGTGGTTCAGGGACATAGCAGGACAGACAGACACCACATGCCCAGTGCCACCACAGTAGAAACACAAGTTCTCTTACCATTGACATTCCCATCTGGAAGGGTCCAGTCGGGTCCATGCCATGTCCACCTATATGGGCTTGAGTGAGGGGGCCTTTCAGGGGTTGTGGGCAGTGCCTGGACACAGGGTGGAATCCCTTTCCTCTTGAGACGCCATTCCCTAAGTCTGGTGTCAATTTGGATACCCAGCTCAGTAAATGCATCTAGATCAGTTGGAGGTTCCACACAGGCAAGCTCATCTTTTATTTCTTTGCTGAGAGCAAGACAGAATTGGTGTAGCTGGGCCACCTTATTCCAAGCCCTATCTGCAACCAGGCATCAGAAGCAGGCTGTTGCAGCTGACCCCAAGGCCTGGCAGAGTCTCTGTAGGGCTGCCTCTGCAGTGCAAGTTTGGTGTAGGTCATTAAAGATTCTCGCAAAGGGCCTCAGGAAGGTGTAGGCCTCTAGCAGACAGGTAGGGGTAGGGGTAGATGCTCTAGCAGAGTAGACACCCAGCCCGAGGCCTCACCTGTTAGGAAACAATGACCAGTCCCATCTTTGCCTGGTCCGTCTGGTAGGCATTGGGTCATGGCATGAAATGGAGCCTGCATTGGTTGCCAAACCCCCAAATTTGCTACGGGTCCCGTTGTAGTGCTCTGGTAATGGTATTGTGGGTTCGGGCCCTGACGGCGACGTGGGCCATGGGGCTGCAGGAGATGTTCCCGCCTGCAGTCCTGTGATCTGTTCTTGCAAGGTGCAGTTTTCTGCCTGAAACTGCTCCACTGTGGCATGTTAGGTTTGGTTTTCCACCCGTAGGTGAGGAGTCTGCTCCTGCAGGCTCAGCGTCCCCTGTGGCACCGTAGCTGGGGGGTTCCATACCCCTTTCAGCTAGGGGTCTGAGCAAACTGTACTGCCCGGTGGCTGAGGCAGGATTGGGAGCTGTCCGGAGCAGTAGTCAAGTGCGTGCCATTGGTCAGGTAGCTGGCACATCAATCCATATCAGAGGCAGTCTGGGGCAATGGTCAGAGTTCTCTGAGGCATCAGTTGCCAGAAGATCCAATCCAAGGGCTGGTTCAGTGGGATGGGGAGGCGAGGTTCAGCAAAGCAGCAAGGTAGGGTCAGGCGAAGCAGCAGGTCAAGGAGGTCTAGGGAACAACCAGCAGGCAATGGTCTGTTGTTCAGACAGCTTCTTCTTGCTGTTGGGACCTTCATATAATCCGGGTACCAATGAGAGTGCTGCCTGTCTATCCAGTCAGGGGCCTGCAGCATGGCTACTGTGAGCCTGTAAGCCGTTAGCATTAAGACTTTTGGTTAGGGCCGGGGCACCAGTTCTACATATCAGTGTGGTTCAGCGGCTAAGGAAACCGCCTAAGGAGCTGGCAGGCCTGGCTTCAATAGCAGGGTCCTGACAGAGGATTGAGTGAACTTTTTGTGCAGCACTTTTAGCACTTCGAGTGAAAGATACTGGACAAAAGCAAAAGAGTAGTTGTATCACTGACTGGCCAGGCTGAATATTTCTGGGGGGAGAGGGAGGCTTAGGCTCCCATTATTGTAAAGCCCCAGAAGGAGAGGCTGCGACCTGAAGTTATCACTCCTGTTTCTTCTTTTTCTTTGAGGTGGGTTTTAACATCTCTTTCCTCTTTGCAGGATATGGGAGTTGGAGGGAACTGGCTAAAGCCCTGGCAAGGAGGAACATCCCTGCTGTAGACCCAAACCATCACTTTTACTATCCTCAGCAGCCAGAACACCAGGTAAGGGGGCTCAGGGTCTTTTTTTTTTAAACATTCAGGGCCAAAGCCTCCTTCTAGATCTGCATGGCAGATCTCAGCACCTATCGTCCTTTCTCCCTACATGCGCAGAACGAGAGCAGGCCATGGACCATGTTCTGATCTCAGTTATACCTGTTTTCAGTTACACCAGTGTAAATACAGAACAACTTCACTGTAGTCAGTGGAATGACACTGGATTTACATCAGTACAAGGACATCAGAATCTGGCCCTATCTGTGGCACAAGAAGGTATAACTAAGAATGATGAGATGAAATTAAGAAAGGGAGAACTTAGGCTAAAGGGGAGGGAAAAGCTCATAACAAATGGTGAGATGCATCACACTGAGGAATAATCTTCCAAAGGAGGTGTTAGAGATTGATCAAACACTGGCGAATAAATGGATGTGACAATTAATTTACAGCTCAAAGTTTGTGAAGGGGACAGAGGGAGTTATTAGGGTGTCTTGGGTCCTCCAGCTCAGGGTAAGGTGAGTACAAACTAGACTAGTGCAGACTAGTTATGTAGAGATATTATTGGAGAGAAGCAGACTCTGATGTCAGAAATCAACACACAAACTTGTAGTATGGCATGACCATCAAGGAGATGGATGGATGATGTGCGGCTGATCACTGAAAGGTCAGCTGCTGAGTGCTCAAAGTTAGTTATGGGTCATGAAGGTTTTTGAAAATTCTGCTGTGATGTCACTGATATTGAATAAATGGATTTAATTAACATAGTTGTGTCATAATGACACAGTCATCAGTCCCAAAGGCACAGACCCCTTATGTTTCACTACACCTGTGACTGGTCAGAAATTTTTCAGTAAAACATTTTTTCACTGGGAAAATGCCGATTTGTCAAAAACCAAAACTGTTCATGGGGAAAAGGTCAGTTTTGATATATTTCTCAGTCTGACAACTTTTGGGAAGAAAAAATGCAAATGTGTCCAAAAAAAAAAATCCCATTTCAACATTATCTAAATGAGAAATTCAATTTTTTTTCAAAATGACTTTGTTTAGAAATATAAGCTAATTATAATAAAAACAAACCAAAACAAAGTTTAAAAGGTCAAAATCAAAATGAAATGTTCAACTGACCCACACTGATTCTCCCCTCCTCCCCCTCTAAATTGTTGGTTTGTGTATATTTGCAATTTTGACTTTACATCCTGATTCAGAATAGGAAAAATTTTCAGAGTCTCAAAAAATTTCCTGGGCTGGGAGGACATTTTCCCACCCAGTTCTACTTGTGGGCTTTTAGAAGCCACTGGGCAGTTGCTGTTTGCCCACATGAACTTGTGAACATTTTTTAACCTTGTATGTCTGTGACCAGTCACTTATAAGATGATTTTTCTTTTTATCTACATGTCTTTTAGAATCAAGAGCAGCGAAGCGGTGCAAGGAATAGGTCTGATTATCCAGCAGTGGACAACTCTGTCCCTTGGATCCCAGAGGTTGGTGTTTTCTAGAACCATTTTCTGTTACAGGATTGTAGCTAGAGTCCTGTGCTTCTCTGGGAGTCTGATGTCTCCCACCCCCAGCCCTGTTTAATGAAAGCTTTGGTTCTGCAGACCAAAGAAAAAATCTGGAAAGACAGGAATCCCCGGATTCCAGGTGAATTGGCTTCTGACCCAGGCACCAGGCATCCACCCTGAGCCTCTGGAAAGCAGCTAAATTGCTATCCCCTGAAAGGTGACGCTTATTCAGGACTGAGAATGTGTAATACAAAGAATTCAACAGGCAAATACATGACTGTGGTATGTAAGTGCCTCACACTGTGCTATTGCTCTGGCATTTACCTGTTATCCTATCCCTATATCTTGCACATAGAGGTCTTTTCATTTCAGTGACACTTCTGGTGAGCGCAGACATTCTCACGTGACCCTTGAGAACCAAAGTCAACATTTCCTTTATTTTCTTAATGGCTCATTTACTCTTCCCTCCATTGCCCCTCATCGATACTACTGTCTCTTCAGATAATGGAGCAATGCAGCATGTTGATAATGAGAAAAGCACCAACCACTGGATGTTTGGCTAACTCAGTAAGTTCCAAAAGCTAACTGGACACATACACAAATCAGAATGGTCTCTGCAGTTGCTCTAGCTAGGAAACAAAATACAGTCCTGATGCTTCAGGACATACACTGACTACCAGCTGGGGCAAGAAGGAGTTTCCCCCCTGGCTCCAGCATTGGACAAGTTGGGGCATGTTAAAGTTGAAGCTTTCCTTGAAGCATCTAGCATTGGCCAGTGTCTGATACAGAAAACCAGACTAGATGGACCATTACTGTGTTCTGCTGCAGAAACTCCTATGGTGACTGGTTACGGCCTGAGTCTGACATAATCCTTCAGCTGCATGGCATTGTCCCAGTGGCAGTCTGTGTGCCTGGCACTTCATCCTGTGTGACCCGTCCGTGCCTAGGATAGTCCACCTGAAAATGGCAAGTTCAGGGCAGGCTGTGAAAGGAGATCAGGTTCTCCCAGCACTGGTGGGTGACACTGATATCAGACTCCCCAACCAGCCACAAACCATGCTTCTGATTCCTCACACTTGTTATCAAGAAGCTAAAACACAATATACACAGCCCCCTTTACTGCATTTCAGCCTTAGGCTCCCAATCAGCCACTAGGTCCAGTAAAGAGATAAGTTATTTCAAACTCTTTGCTTTTTACCATAAAGATTCTCCTGACCGCAAAGGGTCAGCCACATTACCAGATCAATATAAGTTCAGATCTTACCCAATATACCATGCTACCAGCCAATCTTTTAGTAACTAAAACTAAAGGTTTATTATAAAAGGGAAGAAGCAAACTATAAGAGAAATGTTAAATGATTAAAGCAATCAGATACATACACATGATTTGAAAGTTCATATATATAAAAAAAATTACAGAACCACCAGATCAGCATCCTGTACAGCAAACAGAAAAAGATTGAGAAAGAGCTCTCAATACTGGAGACTCTCATAAAAAAATAAACCTCCACACAAACTTCCACCTGACTGTTCTTTATTAAGACAAGACAGGCTATTTACAACACGCACTTTGCTTCTCTACAGAGGAAAAAGGACACTAAACTATCTAAACTCCTACATGCCACAAGAGACCACAACAGTGATACCCTTAACTCACCCAACAATATTGTAAATCTATCCAGCTACACACTTAACCCAACAGAAGAGTCTGTTCTATCTCGGGGACTCTCTTTCTGCCCCACCACCCCACATGCATGATACAATTCTGCGGTGACCTGAAAGCCTACTTTCGCTATCTCCGACTCAAGGAATATTTCCACTACACCACTGAACTAACCCTCGGATACCTTCCTACCAACGCTACAAGAAGAAGAATTCTGCATGGACTCCTCCTGATGGTTGAAACCACAGACTAGACTTTTATATAGAATGCTTCTGACGACGTGCACAAGCTGAAATTTTAGACAAGCAGCATCACTTGCCCCATAACCTCAGCCGTGCAGAATGCAACGCCATCCACAGCCTCAAAAACAACTCTGACATTATAATCAAAGAGGCTGACAAAGGTGGTGCGATAGGTCGGATTACAAACAGGAAGCCGCTAGACAACTCTCCAATACCACATTCTATAGACCACTGTCCTCTATCCCACTGAGGAATACCAAAAGAAACTACACCATCTGCTCATGAAACTCCCTGAAGAAGCACAGGAACAAATCTACACAGATACACCCCTAGAGCCCCAACCAGGGATATTCTATCTGCTACCCAAAATCCACAAACCCGGGAATCCTGGACGTCCCATCATCTTGGGCATTGGCACTCTTACAGCAGGGTTATCAGACTATGTGGACTCTTTCCTCAGACCTTACGCTACTAGTACTAGCTTTCTTCAGGATACCACTGACTTCCTGAGAAAACTACAATCTATTGGTGATCTTCCAGAAAACACCATCCTGGCCACTATGGATGTAGAAGCTCTCTACACTAACATTCCACACAAAGATGGACTACTAGCCATGAGGAACAGTATCTCTGATGATGCCACGGCACACCTGATAGCTGAACTTTGTGACTTTGTCTTCACCCACAACCGTTTCAGATTTGGAGATGATTTATACCTTCAAGTCAGCGGCATGGCTATGGGTACCCCCATGGCCCCACAGTATGCCAACATTTTCATGGCTGACTTAGACCAGTGCTTCCTCAACTCTTGTCCTAAAGTGCCCCTCCTTTACCTACACTACATTGATGACATTTTCATCATCTAGACCCACGGAAAAGAGTCCCTTGAAGAATTCCACCAAGATTTCAACAATTTTCACCCCACCATCAACCTTAGCCTGGACCAGTCCACACAAGAAATCCACTTCCTGGACACTATTGTGCAAATAAGTGATGGCCACATAAACACCACCTTATACCGAAAACCCACCAACTGCTATACATACCTACATGCCTCCAGCTTCCACCCAGGACACATCACACAATCCATTGTCTACAGCCAAGCCCTAAGATACAACCGCATTTGCTCCAATCCCTTAGACAGAGACAAACACTTATGGCAGGGGTGTCAAACTAATTTACTATGGCGGGCCAGATTTGAATGAAATTACTTCAAGTGGGCCATACATATCATAAATCGAAATACTAGGCACAACCATTTTTATGTAGTATAATATTTTATTTGCTAGATATCAGAGATATAAAAACTGCAGTAAATTCACTTCTACAACTACTACTATTTTACGATTAAAAGAATCAATCAATGATTAAGAATTATAGTACTTTATTTACTGCTACTGCTGCTTGACACCTCTTTGGACCACTGCATCAAAGTCTGGAGCAAGGGACTGGGCTGTGGCAAGCTTGAGTATTGCGTTCAGGTGTGCGTCAGTAAGTTGAAAACAAAATCTTGACTTGTTGATGTTCATTACAGAAAAGAGCTGTTCACAGACATACGTTGTCCCAAACATGGACAGAATTTTTGAAGCAAAGGACTTCAGCCTGGGATAATTTGGTCCTACATACTAATAAAATGTTCCAACATCAACACTGGAAAACATATCGCTCAGAACAGAATCACACTGCAGTTCGATTATTTCCATCTGAAGCTCCTCTGAGACCTCGTGCACATTGACAGAAAATGGGTTACGGAAAATTGCAAAGTTTTTCTCAAGATATTTGAAGTCAGAAAACCTTGCTTGGAATTCATTTCTTAAGTTGGAAATTTTGCTGCTGTACTCTTTTGTGAGAGCATCACAATGAAACTCAGCTGTTTTGCGTCGAGATTTTAAAGTTGGAAAGTGTGCAGGATTATTTTCTGAAAGTTGCTTTTCCCAAAGCTGAAGCTTAATCTCGAAAGCACTAATGCTGTCAAAAAACATCTGTCACCAATTTGTTGCGCCCATGCATTTTTGTGTTGAGACAGTTCAGGTGTTCTGTGATGCCCCCATAAAAGCAAGATCTTGAAGCCATTCATTATCCTGCAGTTCAGGCATAACCTTTCCTTTCTGATTCAAAAACAATTGTATTTCACCACGCAATCGTAAAAGCATTTCAGTACAGCCCCCCGACTTAGCCAACGAACATCAGTGTGATATGGTAACCCATGGGGTTTCTCAGTTACTTCCAGAAGGCAGTTGAACTGCCTGTGCCTCTTGCTTGTATAAAATTAACCATTTTTATAACCACATCCAAAACATTATCCAATTTCAATGTTTTACTGCACAGTGCTTTTTGGTGCAAAATGCAATGTAAATTGCAAAACTGATATTGCGGATTGGCAGCAAGCAATTTTTCCTTTAACTTTGCAGCAACTCCAGCTTTTCTACCCACCATTTGTGGTGCTCCGTCTGTAGCCAGACTCGCAGCTTGCATCCAGTCTACACCTAATCTGTCCAAAGTTTCCACCAAATTATTGAAGATATCGTCACCTGTTGTTGTGTCTTTCATCGGAACCAATTCTACAAACTCTTCTATTAGGCACATGTTTTTATTAACACCACGAATGAAAATTGCAAGCAGTGCCACATCAGTAACATCTGTACTGTCATCAACTGCAATCGAAAATGCAATAAAGGACTTGACTCTGTCCTTTAGTTGATTGTTAAGGCTCTCTGACAAAATCACTGATTCTCTCAGCGACTGTGTTTCTCAAGAGGCTTATATTTGCAAAGGTTTGCCATTTATCTGGACATATTAATTCTGCAGTCATTAACATACATTTCTTTATAATTTCCCCATCTGAAAAAGGTTTTCATGACCATGCTAGTTCATGTTCAATCACATAGCTTGCCTTAGCTGCAGCTTCGCTTACTTGATGGGCATTTGTAAATAGCGATTGCTGCTTTTTCAAGGACTTCTCCGATTCAGAAACTTAGTCCTCATGCAACTTCCCAATATATTTATCATACTTCTCAGCATGCTTAGTATCATAGTGCCTCCGAACACTGTACTCTTTGGCAACAGCTACATGTTGCGTACAAATCAAACATGCTGGCTTTCCATTCAGTTCGGCAAAGAAATACAAATTTCTCCACTTCTCTTGAACCACACGACATTCTTTATCTATTTTTCTTTTCTTCGGTAACATAATTACAAGGCTCCACACAAGGCTATGTATGTATGTACAAGGCCCAGCTTACACAAGGTTGTGTATGCAAGATATCATTATAACAGTCTGGCATACACAGCTCTCTGCGATGCCACGAGGTATTGTTTGTCTCAATTACTTAGCTGTAAAACCCTCCTACAACGTGTGGAACTATCACCGTTTGATGGTATTTTACTTTGCAGGGCTACAGTGATATTTTGAAGACTACTTGTTCTGTAGGAGAATTGAGTAACCCCAAAATGGTGCAGTAGAAGAGATGTGCCTTTACTAGGCACCAGAGGGAGAAGGAGCATATATCTTTCAGTCTGAACAAATCTAATATAACAATTGGCTTCTGTCTTTCCTAAGCTATTTGCCAATGTATTTTTGGGACAGTTCTTCTGGAAAGATGTGTGGGTGGCAATAGCAACTGAAGTGGGAGAAAATGGTAAACTGTGAGCAGCTGTAAGAAGGTTTTCCTGCAGCTGAAAGTAGCGTGTGTTTTGAAGTGAGTGGGCTGTGAAGAAGCAGTTCTGTCCCCTGCAGTTCCCCAAGACCACACTCTCCTCTCCCACCTTTTGGAGTGCAGTCTCACACATACAGCGCTCTGCGCGATGCCCCAAGATCACACTGTCCCTCAACCGCCTTTTGGAGCACGGTGTCTCCTGCACACAGCGCTCCACGCGCTGACGTCAGAGTGCACAGATCTCGTGGCAGCACGCGCTGCTGCGAGATCTCGTGGTGTTGTACTCTCTGGCGGCAGCGTGCAAAGCCATGACATCTCATGGCAGCGTGCTCTGCTGCCGCCAGAGTACAAAGCTGTGAGATCTCGCGGCGGCGCGCTCTGCTGCCAGTGTACAACGCCGCGAGATCTTGCGGCAGGGCGTGCTGCCGCCAGGGGCCAGACCAAAAAGGTTGGTGGGCTGGATGTTTGACACCCCTGACTTACAGGATCTCTATTAAGCATTCTTAAAACTACAATACCCACCTAGGGAAGTGACAGATCCAGACAGGTACCCAGAAGTCACCTACTAGAGGACAGACCCAAGAAGGAAAACATCAGAACGCCATTGGCCATCACCTACTGCCCGCAGCTAAAACCTCTCCAACACATCATCAAGGATCTACAACCTATCCTGGAAGACGATCCCTCACTCTCACAAACCTTGGGAGGCAGGCCAGTCCTGGCTTACAGACTGCCCCCCAACCTGAAGCAAATACTCACCAATAACTGCACACCATACAACAGAAACACTAACCCAAGAACGTATCCTTGCAACAAACTCTGTTACCAATTCTGCCCGCATATCAACGCAAGTGACACCATCATAGGTCCTAACCACATCAGCCACACCATCAGGCGCTTGTTCACCTGCACATCTATTAATGTGATATGTGCCATCATGTGCCAGCAATGCCCCTCTGCCATGTACATTGGCCAAACCGGACTGTCACTATGCAAAAGAATAAATGGACACAACTCAGACATCAAGAATGGTAACATCCAAAAACCAGTAGGAGAGCACTTCAGTTTCTGTGGACATTCAGTAACAGACTTGAAAGTTGCCATACTTCAACAAAAAAACTTCAAAAACAAACTTCAGCGCGAAACTGCAGAGCTGAAACTCATATGCAAACTTGATGCTATCAGACTGGTTTGAAAAGAGGCTGGGAGTGGCTAGCCCACTACAAAAAATAATGTTCCCTCTTTTGGCATTCACACCTTCTCATCAACTATTGTGAATGGGACTCATCCATCCTTATTGAATTACCTCGTTAACACTTGCCCTCCTCACTGTGATGTAACTCACCCATCCTCGCATGTGTATATATACTGAAGTTTCCACTTCATGCATCTGAGGAAAGTGGGTTTCTGCCCACAAAAGCTTATGCCCAAATAAATTTGTTAGTCTTTAAGGTGCCACAGAACTCTCATCATATATATGAGGTTTCCAGTAGAACTATGGAGCTTGCAGGCTTGTATTGTCCCTCTGGTATATATCCAGTACCTGGATGGGCCTCAGTCTTTTGTTTCACAGCTTCAGTTGCAGATGAGTTGATCCAGAGGTAGGTGAAGACTAAAGACAATATGGATGGGGTGTGGGATGCAGCTGCCTTTAATAGTGGATTGCCATGTGGCTTATTTCAAACACAAGCGCTCAGCAAATGGCATGGAAAAGCCTCACGGTCAGAGAGAGTCCCCTGTCCATAGGGCATGTTCTTACATGTCCTGGTGACTCATCAGGTACGGCTCTGGCTTCTCTCCCTGGGCCCATTGTACCTGTGAGTTTCCTTAATGGGCCATTAAGCAGGCTAGTGCTGCTGCCATCCTGGGATGTCGCCCAGAAACACAGCACAAGTTGAAATACAGATACATCCAACATATCCATAACTTCCAGTGCAAATATGACACATGCACGTAAACAATATCATCATACTTAGCAAATTATAACCTTTCTAACAGTACCTGACATGGCCTATCTCATATGAATTATTGTAAATCTTGAAATAGTACTGTTAAATAATACTATAAATGGTCCTCCTAATCCAACCAGCATCACACTCTGCCTCAGGGCTGCTTCTCAGGTGAGCCACTAGAGGCCCATCAGGATGTCACAGTCGGTATTGCTGCTATGTGCATGGTATGTCTAACTTCTCTCCTCCTACACTGTCAGTGATGGGCATTTATGCCCCCACATGGCACCTCCCCGGCCAGCATAGGGCTTTGCTCATTGACTCTGATTCCCAGCGATCTCTCAGAACAATGTGAAGCATGCTTGTCTGGGGTGACAGCTTTGGTGCCCACCTGATCTGTCTCATGAAGATCCCTTGCTCGGCATGTCGGCTGTAACAGAAGTGTGAGTGGGGGATGTGTTCTGTACCCTGGAGAGCAGGGCAAGTGTGCCAACCCTCACCATGCCAGACAAAAGACAATTTCAGCCCCCTGTGCAGTGCTGTGCCAGGCAAAGCACAAAGCAAGGGCATAAACCTTATCCTCCTGCAGCGCTGCCAGATAGGAAACCAGGAGAGAGCTCCAAGTGATGTTGCACCTGCAAAGCAAAGAGAGACAGCTTCAGCCTAGACTGCAGCACCTCACCGGGGGCTGGTGAGTGCCTGGAACCAGGACATCCTGTGTCATAGTCTGTACTGCTCTCTGTAAAAACAGAATGCTCTGCTGTGTAGCCAGGCTGCTCTGACAGCGCTGTAGAAGAAGAGCAGGGATTGGTTAAGGAGGGACAGGATTACTGTTAATATTATTGTAGTAATTCCTCGAGGGCCCAATCATGACAATATTAACAATAATACATAGTGCCAGGGATTGTACGTGCACCTAACCAAGATAGCCCCATCCCCAAAGGGCTTTCAGTCTCTACATATCTGACAAGAGACAAATGGTGGCTACAACAATCAGACTGGGGGGTGGGCGGTTCAGTTGTCCTCACCCACACCCATAAGGTTCCTCCTGCTCTGCTCCCTTCCCTGTGAAGCCTCTGGCTCTCTCACCAATTCCCTCTCCAGTTACTGCGTCTGAAGAAGAGAGCTAAGTCTCTCGAAAGCTTATGTCTACAAATATTAAATTGGTTAGTCTTTAAAGTGCCACAGAACTCTCGTTGTCTTTGCTGTATACAGACTAACACGGCCACCCCTCTGGAACTGTTCCCAAAGGGTTAAAGTTAGCTCCTGGTTACACCTGTGTAAATGTGTCACTGACGTCAGCTGAGTCACTCCAGTGTTACTGTTTACACTGCGCCTGGTATAACAGAGCTACTGAGGGAACAAATAGGACTAGAGAGCTGCTTGCTCTCCTGTTAATCACCTGTTGAAAGTTCTAGAGGCTTGTGGATTAAATTAACTGCAACGCTTCCGTAACTCTGCACAAATTAATTACATAGGATCTATGCTCCTATTGTGTCCCTTCCACTCCCTCTACATCAGAGATTCCCAAACTGTGGGGCGCGCCCCCCTAGGGGGAGGCAGAGAAACCTTTGGGTGGGCGGGGCCTGGGCCAGCCCCAATGGGGAGGAAGAGAAAGCCCCACTCTGCCTTCATGTCTGCCCCAGCCCTGCTACAGCAGCAGCTCAGCCTCGGCTCCCGGTTGCAGCCCTGGGCCCCACATGCCGCTCCTGGTCAAGTCCTGCACCTGGGCCTTGCCCCCAGCTGCAGCCCATGCCCTGGCCCAGTTCCTGGCCCTGGGCCCCAGTTCTCAGCCCCATTCCCGACTCCAGGCCCCATGGCTGCAGCTCCAGCCCCCACCGCAACTCAGGCCTCAGCTCTCAGCCCCCTACCACAGCCTTGGCCCTGCTCCTAGCGCCAGCTCTCGATTATGGCTCTGGGGGGGGGGGGGGGAGGAGCACAAACCAGGTAAGGGGGGGCGTGGCCCCAAAAGTTTGGGGACCACTGCTCTACGTCTCTAAGAACGTAATTGCAACCTGCTTCCTGTGCTGAGGGGGGCAGTTCCTGTTCCACACATCATGAAACCAGACTTTGTTTGAACAGATGAAGTATATTGCTGACAAACTTGAATAATTAAAGGGGTTTCAGAGTGACTTTGCAGCAATGCAGCACAAAGAGGGAAAGATTTTGTTTTTTGTCTTATCTTGAGGCTCAGAAGACACTGCAGCAACATCCAGCTGCTTGCTTCTGAATGTTACCCAGTCAAGGGAGCTGGCAGAGGCGAGAAGAGGGGCCAGGGCTGCTGTGAGGAGACAGAAGCGTATTATAAACTCATCTTACAGAATTTCTAATCAGCAGCACAATGTCTCCTTTCTTCTCTGGCTCAGACCCTCTTTTTGTCCGATTTATCTTCCCCAGCGCTGTGCATTCTTTAGATTTCAAGCAGCTGATTTGCCCCTGAAATGCCCAGCTATCAAAGATTAAATTAGGCACGGCCTCTCCTCCCCTCCTGCTCCAATTACAATCTAGGGGGGTCGCCTCTTCAGGGTTGTAACCCTGCCCCTTTGTCCCTTCACATTGCTGTGGGTCTGTGTGTGTAGTAACAGTGCTTTTTGCGGGTCCCTTATTTTTGCTTGCTTTTAGCCTTTCTTCCCCAATCATTTTAACTCGAGAAGGAAATGAGCCCCTAGCGTGATGGTTTCAAAGCAGAAGCAGCCTGGCAGGGAGAAGGATTTTGTGCTGTGTCTGAGCCCGCCTCTTCCTTGAGGTAATTTTTCCAGGTGGGACTGGGTGCTGATAACCTAAAACCCCTGTTGGAAGTGGAAGTACTCAAGCCTATTAATACAAAAAGAGGGATTCAAATGTGCCAGCGCTAATTCAACATGTGAAACTGGGAGTGTCTGCTCCCGAGTCCTGGTCTCCCAGCCTTCCCTGCAAATGCTACGCTATGGTGATTGAATGCTGTCTGGATCCTCTTTCCGTCATACTCAGAGTCCCTTGCTTTCAGCCTGACATCTACATTAGGGTGATATTGGCCTGCGATAAACCGTCCTGCCTGAACTATTCCCTTTTATCCCTGGTGCAAATTCTGCTAATACTATTGCGGACAGCTGCTATGCCTGCCCTCCCATGCACTGTGAAAATGATCCAGCCCTATCACCTGCAGACATTTTGATTCTGAGGGGAAATGTTTAGAGTAAGCACCTCACTGGGGTGTGGTAAAAAGGAGGAGGGACAGAGGCGGTGATAGAGGAAGGTGGTGGGGAGAGACCTGTGAGACAAATGGAGCTCTCTTAACTGGGAATCACAGAAGGTGTTGTCATGACAACCTCTTCCCCCAGTGTGGACCAGAAAGGATGCTGCTTCAGGGAGCATTCCACCCTTCACATCAGGAGGGGTCCTTTACTGGGTAGGAGACTCAGGGATATGTGGGAAATAATCCTTCAGCAGTATGGGGTGTTTCTAAAGGTGAGAACAGGCTGGTAGTACAGCTGGTGGGAAGGAGCATGGTCCAAAGGCTAGGCCGTGGGACTGGAAATCAGAACTCCTGGGTCCTGTTCCTAGCTCTGTCAATGACTTGCTGTGTGGCCTTTAGGAAATCGCTTAGGCCAAAATTTTCCAAAGTAGAAGCTTCCATTTTTTGGACTCTCAACCTGTTACACCTATGGCCTGACTCTCAGAAGCGCTAAGTACCCACAACCTCATTGGAGTCAGTGGAAACTGAGGGTGCTCAGCATCTCTGACAACCAAGCCCAATGTGTCTCAAGCTCAGAACCCAAAATCAGAAGCCACGTTTTAAAATATGACTGTCAAGCCTCTCTCTGCCTCAGCGTCCCCATGTGCAAAATGGGAATGAGGGTGACACTCGCCCACCATTGTGATATGCAGTGACAAGCACCAACGATTATTCTTTTATTCTATTGTCCGAAAGAGCAGCCAAATGATTTTCTCAGCTGCTTCCTAGAGGGAGCAGTGATCTGAGCTGGAGGAGCAGGGAGAAAACAAGGGGGATAGGATTTCAGTCTACAGCTGCTGTGCTGATGACTCTTGGAGCCCTAAAATTAAAGCCCAACTCAGTTTTCACTCCCGCAGCAGCACCTTCAGTAGCCCGCACTTATCTGTTTGATAACGTTCCTCTGCTCCCTTCCAGGAGGGACACGGTCTGTGCAAAACTCGTGTTGTTCCCCATAGGTAAAGCCAGCCTGCTCCATCTCAGCTATCACTGAACTCTGCCGCTTTGGAAATGCCACTCTGAACCTGTGCAGAGCTATGCTAGGAATGCTTATTATTTACCATTATGTTTTCTCATTGCCATGAGCTCAGCAAAGGGTAGGCCAACACATCAGCTCTTGACAGCTGGGCCTGCCAGAGACTGCCCTCAGGTCACCTTGTAAAGCTGTTGCTTTTGATCATAGTGATATAGGGCCAGATTCTCATTTACATTAAGAGCCCTTTGCACTGCCAAAGTGGTGTGAACTGAGTGCAACTGAGATTATGGACTATAATTGCTGTGCCAGATCAGGCCATTGGTCTTAGTCTGACATGCTTCCTCCTGCAGTTCAGATCAAACAACTACTCTGTCTGATCAGATATCCTGATTAACTCGCTCACTTTACTGTGACGTCTTCTCCTCCACCCCCATCCATTTGTCTCCTCCACCTGTTGCTTCTTAAAATAACCTAGATTTAGGGCGGAGACTATCTTTTACTGTGTATACAGCATCCTGTACAATAGGATTCTGATCCTTAACTGGTGTCTCTGGGCATTGCTACAGTCGTAATAATAATAATGTTGCAATGGATCAAGCTGTTGATTCAGCTATGATGTCTCTCTCCAGAAGTGGCTGACACCTGATGCTTTGAAGGAAGGTAAAGGATAGCCTCACCATGAACAATGCACTGAATTGTGCAGTGGTGTAGCTGGGGGTGAGGCAATTCCAGCAGTGATCAGCTTATGCCCTGAAGCATGAGAACTGAGTGCCCTTTACTAAACTTATATAGTAGCTTAAATGGAGCTGTTGGTCCTCCAGCCTCTTTAAATCCAGTATCTGACTTCCTGCAGAAGTGAGTTATACCATGACTGGCCTGCTTGGTGTCTCACCTACAATAACCTGAGTAAGTCTAGTCACTGTCTTGTGAGCTCTCCATACTTAAGTCCTGCTCTGGTGTCCTGCCGCAGTTATGTCCCCTTTGAGGTCTTGGATCCAGAGACCAGCCTGCAGAGCTATGTTATTACCTGTGAAATAAATGGCTGTGTGGAGTAGTAAAGAAACAGCCTAGTCTCTCCACAGCCTCTGGGTGTTCTTCTGCAAGAGCCTTTTTATACTGCAATATACTTGCTGCACACAGTGCAGAGATATGTGTGATTCCCTCCCCAGAGAGTGAAAGAGAAGACAGCATTACCTCATAGTTAAAGTGGCACCCTTTGTCTGAAGCCTGGAGTTCTATTCCAGACTCTGCCACTGACTTGCTCTGGGACCATGGGCAAGTCACTTAAACTCTGTGCCTGAGCTTCTTGTCTGTGATACTTACCTGCCTTGAGAAAGAGCTTTGAGATCCTTAGACACAACTCTGTGTATAACTGGGCGGTGCCATTGTCTGTTCACCTCAGCCAGAGATCTATTCCATCTTTGCTACCTTTATAGCAGATGCTTTCTATCACAGTGCTTTGCTTATTCCCAAGTACCTAATGGTGAGATCCTTCCAAGGATTTTGAATCCTTCACCAGAGAAAATTCTTTGCCCTGGACCCTCTTTATTGTTCCTCTCTGTAATTCTGTACAGTTCAGTTAGCATCACCTTAGAGAATTAAACTTCCTTCTATAGCCTTCCCTCTCTGTCTCTGATAGGCAGTACTGGGGCTCACGGTGGGAAGGCAGCGGAGGAGGAGACAATGGGCTCATGGCTGAAGTATAGCTGGTTCTACTGCAAACCCTGAACCCAGGCAGAGCGAGTGGGGAGCTCATCATAGGAGCACTTCTTGCATAGCTAGAGAGGGTGTGGTGCTGATGAGAACCCAGTTAGGAGGAGCAGCGGATGTGTGTGTATTCTTGTGTGTAGAGAGAGGTTGTTATGTGCAGGACCACAGTGCACAGCTCACCAGGAGTGTCCGCGGGAGCACTGACTCTGTAAGCTGGTGGCTCTCGCACCAGCTCAGGAAGGGTTGATGCCAAACCAGAGTCTGTTTCAGGCCCTTGCATCAGGGTACAGTTTTATTGGTTTAACAGAAACTTGGGCAAAATATCAAGATAAAGTAGTGCCCCTGCCCAGCGTGGGCTACAGCTTCTGGAGGCTTTTCCTGCACTTCTCCCAGCCCCTCTGGGCCATTGCCCTGACCCAAGGACTAGCCTACCTCATCCCTCCAATTCCCCACTCAGCTGGGCTCTTGCTCACCTTCATAAGGACCAGATGCTCTTCAGGCTATCCTTTGGCCCCTAGCCTCATAACCTCAGCTGGGAGACAGCTGGTTAGTCTCCCTTTGAAAGGGCCAGTCACCCCTTTGACATATCTTGCCCCTAGAGCCTTACCAGGTCCCAGGATAAGCTCTGCTGTCAATACCCTCACCCAGAGTTCAGTCTTTTCCTTTTAAAACAGCCACCTCATCTTCCAGGGTCTCTAACGGCTCCTCCTTTTCTGCCAGGCACTGACTCTGCAGGAAGATTTCAGTGCCCAACTTCATCAGCTCCTCCTTCTGAAGCAAGCACCAGTGCTCACTGTTCTCTTCTTTTACTCCAAGGAAGACCAGCTCCTGCTCTCTTTATGGCTTGCGTCCAAACCTTATCCCTTGAGGAGTGTGTTTCTTCCAGCTCCTGCAAGCAGTCTGCCATCTGAGTCTGGAGGCTGCTAAGTTGTGCAAAGACTTCAGCCCTATTCTTGTCAGCTACAGAAACCCTTTTCCCTTGATTCCTCTCATCTACTCCTAGATTGGTTTGCTGGGTAGCTGTCAGGGCCACTGCCATGTCTGCCCCACACACCACCTCCGTGTTTGTGCTGACCTTTAGATTCGGTCTGTGGCATCCCCAGTCTGTGGCAGAACTCCCTCTGCTTCACTTTCACGTGCCTGGGGCTGACCTGGGTCAGTTAACAACCTGTGCTGTTCTCCCGCTTTGACTCTCAGGCCTGAGGACTATTTCTCTTGGTCCACAGACCCTGTTTTTCTCAGGGCCATCATCCACTTCCCCAAAAGGGCATGCCTTTACTACATGTCCTATTCCCTCATCCAAAGTAGACCTGGGGGTGACCCTTCCACTACTGTGCCCTGATAACACCTTGCTCACAGCTTAGGGCACAAGCTGTTGGTAGAGGATCCCCATTAATAGCACCCCGTTAGTGAGCATTCTCTGGATGTGTCCTGCTTTCCCACATGAAAAATATACCACTGGTTTCCCTGCTACCCCAGGCGACCGCTGTTCCCAGAACCCCTGCAATTCACCGATTGAGCTGAGCACTTGCTGGCCTCCATAAGGACCAAGTGCTTTTCAGGCTCTCCTCTGACTGCTGGCCCCACAGACTCAGCTGGGAGACAACTGGTTGGTCACAAGGGCCCGTCTCCTCTTAAATGGCCAGCTGCCTTGAGACAGACTCCCAGAGTAATGGCAAGTGTCACCTTCCTTCTCCCTTGATAGTCGCAGGGTACTCAAATGACAGGTTCTGCTGCAGAGTTCTGGGGAGCAGGGAGGGATGCAGCCATTCATGGGAATCTCTCCTTGCGCTTCTATGTTCCTGCAGTTCAAAGGCCAAGTCAATCTCCATGTGTTTGAGGACTGGTGTGGAAGCTCCATTGAGCAGCTCAGAAGGAACCTCCACTTCCCACTGTACCCCCATGTGAGTATACACAGAGTTCCTATCCCCTTCCCTGCACAGCTTTGCATCTTTAGTCTAGACTTCCCCTCCTTTCCTCTTCTTTCCCTAACCTGTATCCTCGCTGCCCTTCCTCCTCCTCTTCCCATTCCTCTCCCCTCCCCAAGCCCACCTTTCACTCCTCCTCCCTTTCCCACCCTCCTAACATCTCCCCTGGGCCCTTCATTTACTTGTTTTCCCTCCCTGGCCCATAGTGCACATTCTCCTGCTACTCCCAGCCCTCCCCCAGTTCCACCTACCCTTCCCTCCGTCTTTTTCCCTACCTCTGCCCCTCCTCTTGTCTTCTTGACCATTCCCCCTACCCCTCCCCCCCGTACTGATATGCCCATTTCCCTCCCATTTCATTATTTTTTTTTTCTTTTTCTTCCACCTTTAGACACGAACCACATTGAAGAAACTGGCAGTGTCACCAAAATGGACAAACTACGGGCTGCGTCTGTTTGGCTATCTGCACCCTTTCACTGACGGTGAGGAGGTGCCATGGCAGATCCGAGTTGTCATGCTGCATCCTCCTCTCGGCCCTCCCTTCCCTGCTTGAGTCTGAACAGAAATGCTCTCATGCAGGCAATCCTAGCTTGATGTGTCTCCAGCCAGGAGCCAGGAATACTGTCCAGCTCTGACTCCAATAGAGTCTGGTTGGCCTGGATCATATGTGCCCACTCCTCACTGGGGGGTGGGCAGAGAGAACACAGAAGAAGACAGATATGTTATTTCTGAGCAAACAAACAACATACTCCTGCATACACAACATGTAGTCACATGCACACACACACACTCAGGCATGCTCCCCAGGAGCATACAGTTGTCCACACATGCATATGCACACAACGTACCAGCATTTGAGCACACATGTATGCATGCCCACAGTGTCCTGCTTGTGCATATACGACTCCATCAAGACACATCTACTGTCACCGGTGCACGTGCACACATGCATACGCACCCCGTGTCCCCATCTGCCTCCACACAACTTGTGCCCCTTCCATCCACACCCATTCCTGTCCACCCATCTACATGCTTCTGTCTATGCACAGCCTTCTTGTAAGTACCCACCCCCACCTATGTGTAGCTGCACACACCACCCTTGAGTCTCTGAACTCCCATGCCCATACATCCTGGTCAGCACCCCAAATCCCCACACACACCTAAGCCCACACATCGGTGCCTCCCTCCATGCCTCTCTGGGCACATACCCAGATACAAACACACACACACACTTTTGCTGTCAGCAAAAGAGGAGCTGAAGAGAATCGTGTGGGCTTCTTAGCTTCCTCCTCCATTAGATTTCAGCCAAACTCAGCACAGCATGGGGAATTAATCAATTGCATTATCTAGAGGACAAGAAAACAATCTGCATTTTGTTTGCAATGGGAAGATGGTACATAAAAGCATCAGCAGTGTTTTACAATTCTAGAGATTCCCAGAAAACAGAAAGAGAGGGGAAGGGGTAAAGTGCTGTGTCAAAGAGGATCAGGCTATCCTTCCTTAGGAGTGGAAGCTTTTTTCTCTCTACACATAGATCCTGTTAATGCAGAGCACCACTTAACCCTAGAAATCTCTCGGCAGGGGACTTTCAGTTTGCTATTGCTGCAGATGACAATGCTGAGTTCTGGCTGAGTCCAGATGAAAAGACCTCTGGCCTCCTGCTGCTGGCCAGTGTAGGCAAGGTACAGTTGTGTGCTGCATGACTCTTTTTAGACAAGATTTTAATATGTCTGGAGGATGAAAATCCTCATGGCTTACGTTCTATTTCAGGAGGTATAAATGGTGGCTGGAATAGCCAAGCTGTCCTCCTGATCGAACTGTGGGAGGCCCCCACAAATGGAGGACTTACACCATGTGATATAACTTGGGCAGCTTGGCTTATTCCGAAGCTGCTGGGGCCCTGGGCTGTAATCAGCAGACATGACTCTGTCTCCAGCCACTTGAGCTCATGGACAGGTTTCCCAGGAGAATGGGCCCAATCCCCACAGCTGGACAGTCACCAGGCAGCCTGGGCAAAGAAGTGCATTGTAACCTTGGCATTTTATGTTTGTTCACAGACTGGCAAGGAGTGGACAGCACCAGGGGAATTTGGGAAATTCCAGAGCCAACAATCGAGGCCTGTGAGGTGAGTGGTCAGGAATGGTTGCTGGAGCTCCCATGTTGCTCAGCGCTATGTCTGCACATGCTGGCTTTAGTCCCATGCTTACCCACTTCCTGTGGGTTGGCTTTATTAGTGTCTCAAATTACAAAGGGTTTCACTTACCCTCTTCGGTTTTCATTTACTGTGTTTTCTGGGGTTCTTTTCCCCCATAGCTAGTTCTGATTGGTCAGCTTAGTCACATGGGGATTTCAAAACTGAAAATTTTATTTTCAAAATGAGCCTTTCCCCCCCCTTTAGTTTCCTGCTAGCAGAGTGTGGATGCAGGGCTGGGATCTATGGTTTGGTTCATTTCCATCTGTAAGGGTTTGTCTTCACTAGCAATTGAATTTGAGTTATGGCTTGATTGCACCCATTAACCTGTTGCCTATCCAGACACAAGCCCCCAGTCATGTGCTTCTGGTGGCATTACTCAAGATAGCTGGCAAGATTGGGGTATAAGGCAGACTTTGAATGAGCCTCCCTCAAGTGCTGCTGGCTCCAGCTTTCTCTAGTGTGAATGCAGGTTAGTGCCACAACACAATAGTCGATGGCTGCTGGTCCTCCATTGCCTTTCCACAATCCTCCAGGTTACCCATCCAGTGGCCTGCCTTGCCATCTACCTATTCTGTGTTCCCTGGCCAGAAGTTGTTGACCACTGTATATAAGCTCAGTGTTCTGGTTCCTAGTCATGTGTGTGACTTCCAGTGCAAGCAACTTCAGTCATCTCCAGTACGGAGCTTCTAGAGTGCCCACTGAGTGCAGCGTCTGAGTATGCCACCCGCTGGCCAGAGACTGACTGTGAGCATTCATGGAGTTTTGGGGCGAGACTCACTGCTTTGGGAGCCAGAACTGAAATGCAAAACTCAACACTAGCTGAGATGGGAATCCACCACACTGGGCCACTGTGCGGGGCGATCAAGGGGCTTAAGGTGGCCTACCAAAAGGCCAACGCTAATAACTCAAGGTCTGGTAAACCCTGATGAGCTTAAGGTTCTTTTTCGCTCCGGGCATCCGTGGCACCAGCACGTGACAAACTGCATTCAACGAAAGAGACCAAAAAGTGGGGAAACTCTGCCAGACTAATAAAGGTGCTCGGATCCCTATCAGATGCATCCAGAGTACATGAAAATATCAAGAGTGTGCCCCCTTGTGGTTGCCTTCCAGAATTCCCTGGAGAATTGCGATATTGAGGGAAGGAGAAGGCTGTTTCTCCTAA
The DNA here is from genome assembly GCF_026122565.2 of Emydura macquarii macquarii. Classification (NCBI taxonomy): domain Eukaryota; kingdom Metazoa; phylum Chordata; order Testudines; family Chelidae; genus Emydura; species Emydura macquarii. Next base: position 9,124,892 of record NW_027133667.1, read on the forward strand.
AGAAACAAACACAAAAATAAAAGAATCCAACCATCTCCTCCAGAAAAAAAAGAGAGATTCTATACAGCATTGCCCAGAAGTGTTCCACTGGCCAGGTTTCCTAGAGGCCAAGAAACCCAACAGAGGGACTAAAATTCAGGTGTCCCGAATCATTAGCCGGAGGCTCACCTTGCAGTCTTTGCGGGGATGGAGAGTACTGACTGGGAGCATTGGTTGAGTATATCTTCACAGGGAAGAGTGCCACACACAGAATCATTAGCATCCCCTTCCTGCAGCATCTGGGCTTCCTCTGGAGGTCTCGCATCCCACCACTGACTAGGCCCAACCTTGCTTAGTTTGAGAGCAGGGTAGGTTGCAACCAAAGGTGGGGTATGGTTGGTCCACAGTCCCTGTGTGAGGGCAATGAAGCAGGCAAATACCACTGAACGTTCCCAATAATAGACATGAGTTTCTCTCTTTCGCAGATTATCAGCTTCAGGCAGGTACTACTTTGAGGTGCTGCACAAACAGGATGACAGAGGAACAGATCACGTGGAAGTGGCAGTAAGTGCGCCAGGTTCTGCGTGTGCACTGATGGAGCTTGAGAGTGAGATTAGGTGACAACTGCACTCCCTCCCCATTCCTGTTCCCATTCAGAGGGCTAGTCTACACTAGAATCACTACAGCGGTGCAGCTGTACTGATGCAGCTGTGCTGCTGTAGCACTGCTAGTGCAGACGCTCTATGCCGACAGGAGAGAGCTCTCCTGTTGGCATAATTACTCCACCTCCCCGAACAGCGATAGCTATGTCTACAGGAGAGCTTCTTCCGCCAACATAGCACTGTCCACACCGGCACCTAGGTCGGTGTAACTTAGTCGTTCAAGGGGTGGCCTTTCCACACTCCTGAGTGACTTAAGTTATATTGAAGTAAGCACGATGTATGTAAGTCCTGAGTCCTTACACTGTTCTGTGTGGAACAGCCGTATTTATATCCTGGTCCCTCATCTCAGTCTGCCTTGGACAGCCCCACTCAGTCCCTGACCTCTTCCATCTTTCTCCGCTCTCCATCCTTTCCCTTTCCTACCATTAGGCTGAGTCCTGGGGAATTCCTGTTAGATGTTCTGTTCTGATTTGGGGAAGGAGGCATTTCAGAGGTCCCATATGGTTATAGACAGATGTACTCTCTTCCTTTCCTGCTGGATGGATTAATTCAATGAATAAACGCGTCATTCTAATCTCTTTTTCTATTCCAGTGGAGACTGAGTGACCCAGAAACTAAGTTCACAGTCATAGACTCCCAGTTCCTCTCCCTTTTTGCTAGTAAGTGTCTCCTCCACAGGCCTTATGCCTTGCAGATTTGTATGTGTGTCTCATTGTTCATTCTGAAGCATCACAGATGCTTCACAGCTGATTGCAGCCCATTCAGGCACATGGAAATAATGTGCTCTGTTCACAGCACTTACAAGGGGGATCTGGAGGATTAACAGGGTAGGGGGTCAGAAGATGTGCTCGAGCCAAGTTTGGGGGCACATTATTAAATGTGGGAAAATCAGGAGGTTCATGGAGTGGGATCTCAGTGTTGTTTAGAGAGATTTGGAGACCATTCCAAGGGAGAAGTGATGGGATCTGAAGAGAGTGAGGGAGTCTTCAAGGAACAGAGAAACTGTTCCAGATGGTGTTGGTGGCACAGGAGAAAGATTGACTGCCTGTTGTGTAGAGAGCAGAATGGAGCCTGGAATATGGGAGCCAAGGGAATGTGCTGGCAGATAGACAGGAATGAGGACAAATAGATGAGGAGGATGGGCCTATGAAGGATTATTTTAAGGCTAGAGGGAAGTTCTTGAGCTGAATGCTGAGTGAAAGGGAAGCCACTGAAGATGACTGAGGATGCAACTACAACCGTAACATCGTCAAGTCCATTCAAAATGCTGCTGCTTCCTGGCTTGTTCTTCTGACTATATCACCATCCCCCTTTAAGTCCCGCCACTGGCTCCCCTTTGTCCATAACACCAAATACAACTTTTTTGTCTTTACATTTATGGCTCTTCAACAGTTTAGCCCTGTCCTACCTAGCATCTCTAGTATCAACCCACCTTCATTCTGCCAGTGTTCCCAGTCTTTACTGACCACCAATGTCGGCTTCACTTTCAAACACTTCTGGGCTTTCTCCAAGGCCACCCTTTATGCATAAGGGAAACTTCCTGATATAATCCATACAGCCACTGCTTTATCTTTCTTCAAATCCCTCTTTGAAAACCTCCTCTTCTGTGATGTTTTCAGAACCTGCCAGGTGACCATGACCAGGCAGATGATGAGTTGTGACTGTCCCCTTTCTTCCTTTTCCTCCCTGCTTCTTACTAATCCTTCCATTCTCCCTCACCCTGCCACTACCCGCCATTCCAAATAACAAAGCAGGTAATTATCAGAGTGGTATCACCTGTCATTCTTTGTGTGTGATTTCCCCATCTCCATCCTTCATCTGTTCTTGTGTCTTCTAGATTTTCCATGGAAGTGTCTGTACCATGCTTGGCACAATGAGGGCCTGACCCTGACTGGGGGATTTTGGACACCACCATAATATAAATAATGATTAATCATTTCTGGGGATGAGATGCCAAATCTTAGGAGGACTAAAGTTTGGGGAGTGGGTGCGGAATGAGCCCACAAAGAGTGGAATGACACTAGCTGAGATGAAATGATGGATTGTTCCTTCCTCCCTCTCTCATTCTGTCTCTGGTTTCTAGATGAAACTCTCTTAAAGATGGATGAGGTTGGCCATATTCCACAGACATTGGCCAGCCACGTAAGCCCCCCTGCAGCCAAGGTGGGCAACATGGTGCACCCAGCTGACATGCTGAAGCCCGACCCCCGGGACACTATTTATAAAGGTAAGACTCCATCAAACAAACAGACTGTCACAGCTCATCCCATCACATGAACTAGGGCAACTGAGTAAGGTGGCTTTTCATAAGCTATTTCCCCCAAACTAGGATAAGGAAATAGCTGCTCCACACCCTGCCCTGTCATTTCAGGACACTCAAGAGAGCTCTAGCATATGAAGGATAAATTATAAATGTAAGAGGTTAGTGCAGCGGGATGACCCCAGTGGGACGGAGTGTTTAATGCAGCTGGCATCACTGCGGTGGCAAATGGGTACATGTTGGTAGGAAATGGTTGCAGTGATGGCTGTCCTGTTGAGTCAGTTCAGGGTGGATTTGGTTTGGTGCATTGCCCATGAAACTATTCCTGTTGTGTGTGTGTCTTTTTGCCTCTCAGTGCCTTTGATTAGTAAGTCACGCCTGCGCAGGACCCTACCAGACTGCCCTTACAAGCCCAGTTACCTTGTGAATGGATTCCCACTGCAGCGCTATCAGGGACTCCAGTTCGTAAGTCTCATTCCTTAAACAGAGATGTTTGTCCAGCTCACCTGTGTGGTGGGAAAGAGTGTTAACTCTGTAGAACTTGGAACGTAACAGGGACTAATGCCTGCTTGCAGGGAGGGTGTTCTTTTCATAATGTATGGAGCAGCCCAATAGGTGATACATGCTGAGGAGTTGGGTGTTGCTTCCATGGTCAGTAGAACAACCCAACATCTGCTTTCTTACTTTCTAATTCAACTGGAGCTCTTACTCAGTTGGATACACAGCGTGAGATGCAAATGGGGGGTTCGAAGAACATGTCCCCCAGAATCAGTTCTGAAGCCATACAATAAACAGAACTAAACTCAAACCAAAACCCCAGCTCCAGACAGTGCCAAGCACTGAACTTTGCAACTCATCCCTCTCTTTATATGGGGCCTGCATCAAAACTCTAGATCCAAACATCTCTAGGAAAGATTGGATTTCTGTAACAGGCTAACGCCAGAGCTGCAAGCTCTCTGACAGCTCAGATCTGGTCTGGATTTGAACATTGTGGCTTATGCCCATCTATAGCAATAATTTTTTGTGCATGGGTTTTTTTCCTCTTTCCAGGTTCATTTGTCCTTTGTTTACCCAAATGATTACAGCCGCTTGAGCCACATGGAGACTGACAACAAATGCTTCTACCAGGAGAACCCCTATTACTTGGAGAGGTAAAACAATCCTCCCATGTCACAGTTCAACACTGTTTGGTGAGGCAACTGCCTTGGCATGTAACCAGTACTCTAGAATTTAGCAACTGGAGCGGGGAGCTGGGAGGTGTGAGGATTGGGACCGGGGCAGAACTTTACACACAAATTTGTAGAATTCTCTTTTTCTCCTGGATTCTGCCTGGAGTCTCCACTGAAGTTAATGGGAATTGAGGGTGCCTAGCTTAGATCTTAAATCCTTCAGATAGCCAATGTACTTTCTTAAAATGAAAATATTTTTAACTCCTAAAAAATATCTCCCAGAAGGTAATGTAATGAATGCAAATCAACATGGGTTTATGGAAAATACATCCTGTCAAACTAAATTGATTTATTGTTTTGATGAGATTACAAGTTTGGTTGATAAAGGTAATAGTGTTGACATAAAGACTTCTGTAAGGGATTTGACTTGGTATTGCATGACATTTTGATTAAAAAACTAGAATAATATAAAAATTAACATGGCACACATTAAACAGATTAAAAGCTTGCTAATTACAGATCAGTCATCTTAACTTCAGTACCCAGAAAGATAATTGCTTAATTATTTGCTCCATCAATTTGCAAACATCTAGAAGATAATAAGATGAAAAGTAACAGTCAGCATGGATTTGTTAAAAACATCATGTCAAACCAACCCAATAGCTTTCTTTGACAGGGTAACAAGCCTTGTGGAAAGGGGGGAAGCGGCAGATGCGGTATATTTTGACTTTAATAAGGCTTTTGATACTGTCTCCCATGACCTTCTTATAAACAAACTAGGGAAATACAACCTAGATGAAACTACTATAAGGTGGGTGCATAACTGGTCGGAAAACCATTCCCAGAGAATAGTTATCAGTGGTTCACAGTCAAGTTAGAAGGGCATATTGACTGGGGTCCCTCAGGGATCAGTTATGGGTCAGGATCTATTCAATATCTTCATCAGTGATTTAGATAATGGCATAGAGTTATAAAGTTTCTGGATGATACCAAATTGGGAGAGGTTGCAAGTGCTTTGGAAGATAGGATTAAAACTCAAAATGATCTGGGCAAACTGGAGAAATTGTCTGAAGTAAATAGGATGAAATTCAATAAAGACAAATGCAAAGTACTCCACTTAGGAAGGAACAATCAGTTGCACACATACAAAATGGGAAATGTCTGCCTAGGAAGGAGTACTGCAGAAAGGGATCTGGGGGTCATAGTAGATCACAAGCTAAATATGACTCAACTGTGTAACACTATTACAAAAAATGCAAACATCATTCTGGGATGCATTAGCAGGATTGTTATAAGCAAGACATGAGAAGTATTCTTCTGCTCTATTCCACTCTGATAAGGTCTCAATTTGAGTATTGTGTCCAGTTCTGGGCACCCCACTAGTGGACAGATGTGGACAAATTGGAGAAAGTCCAGAGAAGAGCAACAAAAATGATTAAAGGTCTAGAAAACATGACCTATGAGGGAAGATTGAAAAAAATGGGTTTGTTTAGTCTGGAGAAGAGAAGACTGAGAGGAGACATAACAGTTTTCAAGTACATCAAAGGTTGTTACAAGGAGGCGAGAGAAAAATTGTTCTTCCTAAACCTGTGAGGATAGGACAAGAAACAATGGGCTTAAATTGCAGCAAGTGTGATTTAGATTGGACATTAAGAAAAAAACTTCCTTACTGTCAGGATAGTTAAGCACTAGAATAGATTGCCTAGGAAGGTTGTGGAATCTCCATCATTGAGATTTTTATGAGCAGATTAGACAAACACCTGTCGGGGATGGTCTAGATAATGCTTGGTCTGCCATAAGTGCAGGGGACTGGATTAGATGAGCTCACGAGGTCCCTTCCAGTCCTATGATTCTATGATTGACAAGTCTCAAAATGTTATTAATAATAGGGAATCATCATCAAGTGGGTGTGTTTCTAGTGGGTTCCCACACGGATCAGTTCTTGGCCCTACATTATTTAAAGATTTTTATCAATGACCTGGAAGAAAACATAAAATTATCACTGATAAAATTTGCACAAAAATAATGGTAAATAATGAAGAAGACAGGTCACTGATTCAGAGCAATCTGGATTGCTTGGTAAACTGGGCACAAGCAAGCAGTATGCATTTTAATATGGTTAAATGTATACATCTAGGAGATTGTAGGCCACACTTACAGGATGAGAGATTCTACCCTGGGAAGCAGTGACTCTGAAAAAGGTTTGGGGAACATAGAGGATAACCAGCTGAACGTGATCTCCCAGTGTGACGCTGTGGCCAAAAGAGCTAATGCGATCCCTGGATGCATAAACGGGAATGTCATATATAAGTAAAGAGGTTATTTTACCACTTCATTTGGCACTGGTGTGACCCGAACTGAAATGCTGTGTCTATTTCTGGTGCCAACACTTCAAGAAGTTTGTTGATAAATTGGAGGAGGTTCAGAGAAGCACCATGAGAATGACTAAAGGATTAAAAAACATGCCTTTTATACTGATAGACTCAAAAGAGCTCAGTCTATTTAGCTTAACAAAGAGACAGTTAAGGGGTGACTTGATTGCAGTCTACATGGGGAACAAATATTTAATAATGTGCTCTTCACTCTAGCAGAGGAAGGTATAACACAATCACAATGGCTGGAAATTGAAGCTAGACAAATTCAGACTGGAACTAAGGCTTACATTTTCAACAGTGAGAGTAATTAACTATTGGAACAATTCAGCAAGGGTCATGGTGGGTTCTCCATCACTGACAATTTTCAAATCAGGATTGGAAGTTTTTCTAAAAGTTCTGCTCTAGGAATCCTTTGGGGTAGTTCTGTGGCCTGGGCTATGCAGGAGGTCGAACTAGATTATCACAATAGTCCTTTTGGGCCTTGCAAATGGAATCTATAAAGGCTTCTCGTTCCCCTGGAGGGTTTATCTTTTAGGGACAGAGAGGTAACCGCCCAGCACATGATGCTCCATATGAGTGGGAGCCCCTCCTATCCATATGGGTTAGCATGGGAGAAAGAAAGAAGGTTTTTGACAGGACATTGGAATGATGGATGGTAAAGGAGGGCTTGATGACTCAAAACTGTATTAGAGATGAGCATAAGAATGAAGACATGTAGCTTGCATTTGATGCAGAGGAAAAGAGGGGACCAGTGGACACCAAGAATGGGGTTGGGAAAGTCAGAGTGATGAGACGTGGTCTTTTCAGCAGTATTTTGAATGGATTTAAGGGATGGCAAGATGGCATTTGTCATGGTGTGATACTTTCAACAGTGTAACATACAGCTGTGCCTACATTTCCTCCTTACTCCTGAAGGTTTGGATTCTACAAGTATATGAAAATCGACCAGCTAGAGAGGGGAAATCCGGAGTCTGGGGAGAAAACCGAGCAGCCAGGTAGAGACTCTAATGCAAGAGACAGGAGGACTCTCCCATCTGTCGGGTTTTTTTTCTGTCTCCCTTTCCCTGGAGTGGATGGAAAATGCAGCTGACTTCATGTGCAGTGCAAAGCATGGCCCACATGTGCCAGAGAGCCATGGTCAGGAGGAGGGGGCAGGTCCACCAGACCTGCCAAGTTTTCTGAAGCTGCACATGTGACATATTATGCAAATTATTTAATTATATGACTTGCATATATGCTAATACTTTTCCAGATAGCCTTAAACTTCATCTTAAAAATATGAGGATTTATTGCTGATTAAAGATATCACTGAGAGAGAGCTCAAGCTGGGGCAGCCTCCCCAAGCCCTTTTCAGACCCTGCCCTATTCTCTTCCCCCTCTTCTCCTTAAACCTCAGTCCCCCCCATACAACCTGCCCAGTTTCAACATTCAGTCCCCCCTAATCTCCGTGCTCTTCATTCAGTGTTCCCCTTGATCCCTGCTGTCACCCCACCTCTTCCTCAAGGCAGGCTCCATGCTGGATAGGCACCTGATGTCAAGCACCACAGCAGGCCCTAATGGCCTCAGTAGGAATTGCGCTTCCTGCCCACAACTTAGCCAAATACGTGTTTCCAGCTGAGCTGCCGGCTAGCATGAGAGAAGTGCCAAATGTCTACACTTGGCTGTCCTGGTCCACAGGTGAAAGAGGGCCATAGCTGGGTGGGAAAGGGAGGTCTACACGTGCCGGAGCCCATGGCCATTGGTGAGACTGGCCCACACATGCCAAAGAGACTAGCAGAAGAATTAGCACAGCGTCCCCTCCCCAAAGCACCCCCAGGGCATTGGAAGAGGGAATACTCACCATCCCCACCACGATAGTGAATGGGAACACAAGCAAAGGCAGCTCCCCCAGTGGTGGACGCATAAAGGGGAAGGAGCAGATGGGTTAACTCCCGGCTCCTTTTGGGTGTGGGTCAGGGAGGTGGGGACAGCACAGGGTTTGAGAGATGTAACTAGGATCGATGTTGCAGGCTCTGAGGAAGGGAATCCTGAGGAGCTTCAGTACACAGACCAGGATGCAGAGAGCACCAGTCCCCCACGGAATCCCAGGAAGTGGGGAGCGGAGCTGGTGGGAGTCCAGGCAGAACCCGCCATGATAGCAGACTATGATGACATTTACAATGATTATTCCCTCCCGGGGCGTCGGAAGCTCCTCTCGCTCACGGATGGCAGTGTGGGAGAGGTGCTACAGAAGAAAGGCACAAAAAGGCTCCACGTCAAGTCAGCGCAGAGGATTTCAGCCAACCAGAGCATCAATCAAACAGGCCTAGAAAGAAACCTATCAATAAGGAGGCCCCATCTAAACGTCATGGTCAAGGACAATTCTAGAAACCCTCCACATCATGTTAAGGGCATCCATGGGAAGTCACTGATTGTCCCAGGATCGTCCCAGGATCGTCCCTCTAGCACAAGACCTCACAAGCCCTGGGAACATATACCCAGCAATTCCAGGGGCTCAAATGGCAGGATTCCAAGGGAGGTGGGGCATCTTCAGACAGACCTCAATGCAACCAGCACCAAGGATCAACCAGCACGCAGCATGCGAGCAAGGAGACAAAATCCAGTCTCCAGCAAAACAAACGGTAGAGCCGTGAGTGCTGCCAGCCTCAGCAAGCAGACCCTTTACCAGGCACAGTGGCTAAACCAAGTGGAGTCGTACATTGCTGAGCAGAAGGCGGCTGACGGGATTGATGTGGACGTGGAGAGAGGGCAGGTGGAGTCTCAGGAGAAGGGCAGGGCTGAACCATCTGAGATGGCAGTGGAAGAGAAGGAGGAAAAGGTAGAAGGGGAAGCAGATGGGGAGGAGGAGGAGGAGGAGGGATTTGAATACGTGCCAGCATTTGATCAGGTAGTGAACTGGGAGCAGACCTTCAGTGCAAGCAACTTGGACTTCCACACACTGCGGACAGACTGGATCGACCTGAAGTGCAACACGTCAGGGAACCTGCTGCTGAAAGAGAAGGAGGCCCTAGAGGTCACACGTGTCTTCCTGAAGAAGCTCAACCAGAAAAGCAAAGGGTAAGGCAAAATGTCTCTCGCAGCCCCTGGTCCCCTCCTGTGGGCCTCCGTACCACACTGTATAGGAGCCACAGCACAGTGTAAGGAGCCAGTAGAAATCAGATAGCAAACTCCAGAGGTGGAAAAAACAGCCCTAGAAAGTGAGCTGTGAAGCGCGGAGGGAGGCAGGAGGGGGGACGGGGGACTAAACACCTGAGTGGAATGAGAATGGGACAAAAAACCTTCACTGTAGCTAATGAGGACCTGTCTAGCCTGGGTCATTAGGAGCTGAAAGTTCTGATCTGACAGCTGTGTGGCAGATGGTGTGAAATGAGTAGAGGTTTCAGTCCAGTTCCCAGTGAGCACCTTTCCAGAATGTGTAAACCAGCATCATCATTAGCCCCTCTATTGTCTGTCTTATCAGAACAGCCGAGCATTGAATGAACATAAGAACCGAGCTAACTTCTCCCTGCTAGCTGAGGGTTCAAATATACTAACGGGGTGTAATAAGGCTACAGCTACCCATGCTGTGCCTAGAAGCCTGTAGTCTCCAGGGCTGTGCATTCAGCACCTCTCACTGGCACTAAAATAAATGAATTTTAAACAGTTCTTTTTTGGCATGATCTTTATTTCCCCTTCCTTCATCAGCTATTTTATCAGTGCTGGAATCCCAGATCTAATCCCAAACGAATAATCCTGAGCCAGGTTATAATAAAAAATCCTAATCCCCTCTGAGGTGGGGTCTGGAATGGTGCAGCAAAGCTGTGGGCTGGGAATGAAAGGGTTGTTAACATTCCTGGACGAGGGACTGGAGGAGATGGACTGGGGAGGAGTGGCTGCCGGACGCTGGTGTGGGGAATGTGTATAACCCAGCTGCGTCCCTGCAGGAGATTCCACCTGCAGCGCATCGTGAATGTGGAAAAGCGCCAGGACCGCCTGCGCGGGAGCCGCTACCTGCTGGAGCTGGAGCTGCTGGAGAGGGGAGGGCAACTCGTCCGCTTTTCGGAGTATGTCTTTGCGCGGGGCTGGCAGGGCATCAGCAATGACGAGCAGGAGGTGAACATGAGGAAGCTGGCGTGGGGCCGCCGGCGCCACCTGATGGGAGTTGCCAGTGAGCCAGACCTGTGCTGGCCCCTGGGCTTTTCCTGGAACCATCGGGCTGTTGTCCACTTCATAGTGCCAGGTAAGGGCAGGGAAGAGGCAGCCTTGTAATGGGGCAGGAGATCCAAGCTCTTCAAAAACAAAACAGGAGTGGGGAGGTTGTGGGACCTGGTCCCGAGCCAGCCTCCGAGTGGGGAGCTGGTAGGGACCGGTTCCGAGACAGCTCTGAGCTGTGTGTCTGTGCCAGTCTCCACCACTTTGCTAATGTTCCTGGCAACTTCCTTTTCCAAATGAGATGGCATCAGAACTCTAACTGGCCCAACCCCCAGGAGTGGTTTGAACTCCCTGAAATATGACTCCCCAAATACACTAGGAATGGGTTCACTCTGCAGTGCCAAGGTTCGGATTCAAATGGCCCCAAAGCTCGGAGTATTCACATCACATCGTCAGTATGGGCCTGCCCCTAGATTGCTCTCTGACTCAGTGAGGTCTGACGGGGGACTGAAAATCTTGGCTGTCTGCAATCATTGCAAAGCATGAAATCAATTTTGATTCAATTCTGTTCCTCCCCTACCCCTGTCCCCACCATGACTAGTGAAAAACCAGGCACGCTGGGTGCTGCAGTTCATTTCTGACATGGAGGAACTGTCCAGAGTCACCAAGGACCCATATTTCAATGTCATCATCGCAGACTACAGCAGTGATGATATGGATGTAGAGAAGGCTCTGAAAAGGTCCAGTTTGCACAGGTGAGAGTACCACCTATTCACATAAAAGTACACACAGCCTACAAACACAGCACATACATTAATCTCTGCATACATGTCATCCACATCCATCTGCATATAGAAACCCAAACACACGCACCTCTCCAGACACACACACACACACACGTGCATATGCATACCACACACAGTGTCACTATCGGCCTGCATGCCCATGCCCATTGCACAGTCCATCCATCCAGATGCTTCTCCCTTTTTTTGTAGCTCCTGTTCAGGTTTGTAGTAAAGGCTCAAAGGTGAGTCTGCAAGTGATGGAGAAGGGGAAAGACCAAGAAGGTGACAAATCAGGGATGAATGGGGCTGAGAGGAGGGAGAATTTAGAAAGCTGCATGTCCAGCCAACTTGTATATCGCACTGTAGCAATTTTCTGAAGTGGCCGTGTGAGATGCAGTACCGTCTCTGTGCTCTAGAGAACATCCCACTAATAGGTCTAGTCCAGGACTCTGGAATGCCAAGTGGTGCTGAACAGTTCTACTGAGGACTGCCCTCACAAGAGACCCTGCACTATAAATAAAAGGAAGCAATGCACCGTATAGCCTCATTACACAAGACTGGAATGTGAACCAACCCAAAGGTTTTGGTTGAAGTTACAAATGTGTTTTCCCCTTCTTCCTAACCATGACACGGAGCTGCCCTTTGACTGCTTTGGAACCAGCTAGGAGCAGTTCCACAGAATGAGACCTCAGAGATGTGCCAAATCATACAGCTAATAATGCTTTGTGCTGATGAGGTTCTTCTTGTCTGTGGATCTCAAAGCACTTGTGAGACCTCTCTTCTGGAATGCAGGTCTCAGCGGACATCTCAGTTGTCCTGATAATATCAGGCATCTGTTGGGCCCTGGAAGATGTTCACTGGGTCTGATGGTAAGGCTGAATGTGTAATACAATAACAGCCACATGTAAAAGTGAACACTCCCAAGAGTTGTATGTGAGCAGTGAACCAAGGTCCTTCCTCCTCCTTTCCCACTGTCCCCCTGTTTTCCTTGAGAGAATTCCAGGAACTGGGGGCAGCTGTTTTAGAGCTAAAGAGCCTCGCTAGAAGGAGTTGTGTGGCTAATGAACTTAACCCAATCCCTGTCTGTCTTGCCCACAGTTATCAGTACTTGAAGCTGACAGGGAATTTTGAGCGCTCTGCAGGGCTGCAGGCTGGGATAGACCTGGTGAAGGTGAGTGCATGGCCATGGTGGAGCCCACGCTGCAGAAAGATCTGTAGTCACTGTACAGCACAGACACCCTGTACTCAGGCATTACCTTTCATACTTAAACCTTTGTCTTTCAGGGCTCGTCTACATTCGCGATTATGCCGGCAAAACTGTGTCGCTCAGGGGTGTGAAAACCCTCCACCCTCACCCTGAGTGATATAAGTTTTGCCGGCATAAGTGCGAGTGTAGCGACATTATGTGGGGGGGAGAGAGCTCCCTCGCCGACTTAATAAAACCACCTTAACGAGCGGCTGCCACTGTCCACACTTGCGCTTGGGCTGGCAAAATGTATATCGCTTGGCGGAAGAGGTGTTTTTCACACTCCAGAGCAACAAAGTTTTGTCAACATAACCATGAGTGTAGACAAGGCCTCAGAGACACAGAATAGGTACAGCATGGTCAGGAGCAGTGCAAGTTTCCCGTTCATGCTGCCTTGACTGTTATGACCTGGAGGGACCACGTTGAAGAGATCAGTCTCTGTGGCCCATTCAGTTCTTAGCCTCCCTCTTGGGACTACCAAACAAGGGACATGTAGTGCCAGTAGCTTTGGTGATGTGAACAGTGCCTGCAAAGAACTAGACTGTGGTAACAACGTATTTCACACAAGTCACTGAACAGCCCATTGGATGGCAACAACTTTGCTAACCTGGATTTGGATGTGTGACGTAGTGAAAGGCTGTTTCATTCATTCCCAACCTCCCCACCACTCAGTCACCCTAGCAAGGACTGTTTTAATCCAGTCTCTATTTTCCCACTTTCTTACTTTCCCCATGCAGACTTCCCAGCAAGGCTCCGAGTGAGAGGGGGCCAGATCACATCAAAGCTTGTTTGAGAGCCCAGCTGCCACAGCACAGTCTAAGGTCTGAAAGGAGGCTTTGGGCCCTGAGCGAGCTGAGGCTGTGCTTACTGTGGCATGGGAGCCATGGCCCCAGGTTAGGCAGGATCTCTGGCCCAAGGTGGTGATGGGAGGGCAGAGACTAGGGGTTTGATTCTTATTTACACGAGGGCCCCTTTGCACTGCTCTGCCTGTATAGAGAGAGGGGCCTGAAAGTGGGTTTCAGTTATATGTCAGAGCAGTGCCAAGGGGCCCTAGAGTGAATGAGGATGGGGCCCTATGGATCTTGGACAGCTATGGGGCAACAACTGTAGGCAATTGGTTGGCTTTTGCCCACATCGGCCATGAGAAAGGCAGGCATTGAAGTCTTTGGGTATAACTAGGATCATTCAGCAGGACTGGGTTGGAAAATTACCCTAGTTCAACAGTGTTAACACTAGGCAGAAACTGCATAATCCAGATAGTCCAAAATTAATGTAGGGTGCTGTGGCTGATAGCAGTGTCATTACAGATGGTGCCCTGCCTCCCGCACCCACACCCATACTGACTGCAGGTCAGTGGCAGTGGATGGCAACTCTCTGTGACTAATAGCTGTGTGATTGGTTCCAGGATCCGCACAGTATCATCTTCCTGTGTGATCTGCACATCCACTTCCCGGCTGGGATCATTGACTCAATTCGGAAGCACTGCGTGGAAGGCAAGATGGTCTTTGCACCCATGGTTATGAGGTTGCAGTGCGGCGCATTTCCACAATGGCCTGAGGGTAAGAGGCCAGGCGTCTATGGCTCAAACTGGGAGGAAGGTGCCTCTAGTCTGAAAAACCCTCAGGATAAGTTCCTTCACCATTATCAGGCTCCTCCAACATCTTGACTTTGTAGGCATTACCAGGGTCACCAAGAGAGTGAATAGATCCAGGATGGGGTTTAATTGATCTAAAATCCCAGTGCCAGGTGCCAAGGGAATTGTTACTGTGCATTGTATCAGAGTGTTAAGCAAGCAGAGCCATATAATATATGTGGGTGGTGTATTGCTGCAGGATGCACGAAATCTGTGCTGGTCAGCCTTTTGGGTCTTCTCATACACTTGGCTTCCTAAAGAAAATCCCTTCTCTCCATCAGCTTCTCTCCCCTCACTCCAGCTCCTTAGTCTCCTCTCTCCATTTCTTTCTGCCGTGGCCATAACTGTCCCCAGACTCATCTCCGCTGGGGCCACGACTGACCAAGAAGGATCAATGTAAGGGCCACAATTGGACCCGAAGAAAATCTTTACCACCAGAGCCACTGCCTTAGGGCTTCTCGCTTTGATCTGAGCTCATTCATCTGTTTTCAGTGGGCATTGATCATCCCTGCTGAGAAGAGCTGAGAGACAGCAGTCCATGGGTCAGGGCAGGGCCCAAGCACGGTTTTTCGGGCCAGTACAAACGTGTAACATGGGCCCCCCACACACACACACACATACCCATGGGGGTTGCAGCCTGGGCTAGGGCCCCCAGGGCCTCGGGGCCCTGGTAAAGTGTACCCTTCTTCCCCCTTCCCCCCCCGCATGTGAAGGCCCTGGGTCAGGGGGAGCACACAATGCAGCATGACTGTTAGGTACAGGTGGCCATCCAAGGGTGTGTGTATGGGGGGGGGGGGAAGGACTTCCTGTATTCTATCAAAATCAGGGCAAAAATCCAGTTTCAATATTAATGCCCAGGAGACAGGGACAGACCCGTGGTGCTGGGGTAATCCAGGTGAATTAGAAATCATGTTGCTTTTACATGAGACACAAGAGCACCTGTCAGAGGTACAAGGAGCATGTGCTCTCTAGCCACTTTCAGAACTGGTTCTCTGAGTGCCCCAAACATTAACACCTTGTGCTGGGTTGACTTTCTGGTGCCGGATTTGTTGCCACTAGAGCTGTGTGGATTAGATTGTGTGTCCCTCCTGTTATTGTTATAGTTATTGTCCTAGGGCAGTGTAATTGTTTGTCTCTGAGGAGGCATGAACTGCCAGGGTTGGGGATCTCCTGCTTCGTTCATTAGTGGGTCATGATGCAAACACGCTTGATGACTTTTGGTTTTGTCCGCAGGCTACTGGGAGGTGAATGGATTTGGTCTTCTTGGCATATACAAATCTGACCTGGATCATATTGGAGGGATGAACACCAAAGAGTTCCAGGATCGCTGGGGTGGAGAGGACTGGGAACTCGTGGACAGGTGAGGGGAGATATTCCCCCAGCTCTGCCCATGGTGTGGGTCAGTAGAGCAGTCCCACTTGATCATGCGGTGGCAGGGAGGGAGAGAGAAGTGAGCTGGGATTCCTACTGAAATGGAGCAGTAGGAAATGAAGGTGACAAAAGTCATAGTGTGTGTTCCCTGTGAGAGGGTGAACCCCGAGCATGTCCTCTTGAGCAACACATTGGTTGCCAGAGCTAAGGGGGCAGCTATAACCAGAATGCCTTATCACAGCTCCCTTCTTTTCTGTGTCAGTGGCTATCTCCAGAATCCTGGTACCTTCCAGCCACACCCTTGGCAGGCTTTGGGTAGATCAGATACGTACAGTTGCTCTCATTGCATATTATCAACCCCTTTCTGATCTTTGAACAGTGCCTAGCACGATGGGGCCCTGATCTCAGCTGGGGCCTCTAGGCTCTATTCAAACGCACATCATAAATGCCCTGCAGGGCAGCTATTAGGAATAAAGGCCAGAGGGTGCAGTTACATTTTTTGGAAAGATTGTGAGATGAGGCATCCCTCTCCCTCACCCCTTCGTGCCAGACAGCTCTTTTGTATGGTGTGCAAGTCCTAGACCTTGGGAGCCCTTGGCAATCTTTTGAGCCAATGGTTTGTTGTACGACACTGGACAGAGGAGATCCTCGCCTCCTCCCGCATCACCCTAGCCACTCTTACCACCAACCCTTCCTTGGAGTGTCTCATTGAACTAATCTCCTCTTTAATTTCCCCCATTCCTTCCCCACAGGATCCTGGAGGCTGGCCTGGAAGTGGAGCGGCTCTCTCTGAGGAACTTCTTTCACCGATTTCACTCCAGGCGGGGCATGTGGAACCGACGACAGTTGAGGACACCGTAATGTTTTGGCCACACAGCTGCACAGCAGAGCCAGCCACGCTTGCATCAGAGCATGCACTTCGCCTAGACACACAGCCACACTCACGGTACACACTCCTCCTCTCTCCAGAGCCATCATAGGAGATCAGATTTCCAGGTGCTTGTGAAAAGGGACGTTCAGTGTAGAGGAGTGGGAATTTCTCTTTGGCACTCGTGAGCCATTGGGTCCTAGACATGGGATCACTGACTCTCTTGGTGTTTGGGGGAGCCTTAGACAAGTGAAGGACTGGTTACCCCTGACACTGATGCACCTGGAGCCCCTGGCTGATGATACAGTCGATGTGGTGACGAGCTGTCTGGCATGATACATATTTAAGAAAAGGAACAAATCCCAGTTACACCCAGAATGGATTATTGACAATAAATCTGCTGCTTCTTTTGATACTTGAAAAACTCAGACATCCATGTCTTTGGACAGGGGACCAAAGGAAGTTCTCTGAACTGTGTTGTGTCTACATCAGCATGTACCAGCTGAGCCCAGACAAGACTAAGGAGCTGTTAGGCACCTTAGGCTACCGGTGCTTAGCCCTATTTGCCACCCTTTCATTTAAATCACTGGAGAAACCTACACTCTTATTCAACAAACCATGGGCTGTATCTGGAGACTTAAACACTTTTCCCTCATGACAGACTTCATTTGCCTGCAGCTGGTTGGGGCTAGTCTTAAGAGCCCTCTTTGGTTAGTTGTTCCCTGCCTGGGGCTTGTGCTAGGTACTTCAAGAGGACAGATGAGGCCATTTCAGTAGGAACTGGGAAGCCATATCAGCCGATGTAGCCCAGTCAGACAAGCGTGTGTCCCAGCAATACCTAGGAACTCATAATAGAGGGAAATGGAATATTTGATTGGCTGAAATATTGTATCTTTGTCCGTGAGAAGAAGAATTTTTCTGCTGCTCAAACTCTGTCTATAACACCGCAGCAGGGGTTAATTTAATAAGTTATGATTTCACAGTTGTTTTCCATTGTAGATTTTAGGCGTGTGAAGAGCAATTTGTTTGCGTAGTGGAAGAACAGGAGCAGTGAACAGTGCTGCATTTATGGAAGGACCACATGAGCCTTGTGCTGGCCCTGGTGAGATGGACTTAGGGCCCGGGGCTTGCACTGGTGACAGGACCATGGAAGTCTGGTGACTGCACTGATGAAAGGGTGCTTGCACTGGTGAAAGGAATATGGGGAGACCTTGTTCAAACTGCCCAAACCCAGGGTGGAATCTTGCCCCCACCAAAGTTAATGGTAAAACTCCTGTTGACTTCAATGGGGTAAGATTTCACCCTTAATGCCTAGGGTATAGATTCAAGGAGTGCAGAGATCCACAACTTGGCTGGTATGGGCTAAGTCAGTGCTCCACCAACCATCAACCTCAAGGGTTGGGGAGGGCAGGCTATGCAGAGATGAACAATGGTTAAAAATGTACAAGGGGTTACTGAGTCTTTTAATCCATTGAATATTTGTCGGAGTATAACCATTTGGGATGTGAGAAGATGTCATATCAAACCCACTGCAAATCACAGCAGTCTTCATAACTAGGAAAGGTACTTTGCATATTTAGAAATAACATGAAAACAATTTTTGGAGGGGAAAGGAGGTGACAGCTGAAAACTCTGTTTTTAGAAGCAAAAGGTCGGGGGTTTAATCATTTTGCAGTTGACTGTCTCTGACTGGAATAGTTGATGTGCACTGGCAGTTGCAGCTTCAGTGCATGCCCTATCATGCTGCTTTATTCAGGGACTCATGCACATAATTGCAGGGCATAACACATTTCTAGTACCTGCAACCCCTCTCTCCAGACTCTGGATTCCTTGGGAATGCAGGTCTCGTAGCATGTCTGAACTGGCTCTGTAAAGAAATTCATGGGGAATGGCTGGCCTAGAGGACAAGCAGTGGGGTCCCATGAATTAGAAATAATACTTGGCACTTCTGAAGGAGAAAGGATCATTTTACCAATGGCGAAAGTGAAGTATAAACAGAGTCAGAGACAGGCCCCAGGTCACACAGTGAATGAGTGGTAGAGTTGGGCATAGAAACTGGGATACAATCCTTGCTCCATTAATATCAATGGCAAAAATCTCATTGACTTCAGTGGGATCTTCAGGATTTCACCTGAGGACTTCTGGTGCTCAGTCAGCTATGCTCCTTCCTTTGTGCCTTTTAACCTAGCTGATCAAAACTGCTTACTTCCTAAGGGCTCTCTGGTAGTCTTTGTGAAGTAGGTGGAAGGGTCTCAGTCCTATTCCCAGAGGGCAATTATGCAGATCACAAAACCCACCGTCACAATTGGCACTAGCTGGCAACCTCAGCAGAGAATCCTCAGAGGGAATGCTCCATGGAGACTGAACCTGCCTTTCAGCCCTTGAAGTAATCACTAGAGGTCAGGGTCAAGACTGCCACTGGCTGTGAGGAAAGAAAGGAGTACCGGCTCCAGGACTGTCAGGCCAGCATGAAATGCATACAAAAAAGTCCAGGGTTTAACTCAAAGGATGCTTCTGACCCCCCCACCCCACCCCAATCAAAATCAAGAACAGAGTGGAAGCTGAGGCTCATAGATTCTGGCTCGCATCAGCTGGCTCATGTCTATGCACTGATGGGATTGGGGTGGGGCATTGGGTTCTCCTCTATCAGGAAGGAGACATGTCTCAGGAATTGCAGCACCCCAAAGATCACAGAAAAGGGCTATGGGGAGCCTGGCTTTACCAAAATGGGGAAGTTGGCTTCTCCATAAACTCAATCTCATTTCCATTAGAATTACTTGAAGGCATCGGATCCTTTCCACTACCTAGTGAACTCCGTGACTGAGATTGTTTGGCAATACAAAAAAGGGGTTGGGAGAGAATGGATTTTATCATGTAAGAATCTGTTGTGTGAAAATGATGTGACCGTTTTGTCATTGTCTTTAATGTTTGCCTCATATGAATGTCTTGCCTTCTCTCATTGCTGGAAAATGTCTGGAATGTTATCCAGACATCAATGCCTTATGTTATTAATTCTGTACCGTACCTCTGAATTCCAAATCTTAAAGTGACTGTGTGCCTTTGAGATGATTCCCAGGCCTCCCCTCTGTTAGGAGGAGGGGTAGACTGGTGCCCCAAGGGGTTTTATTAATACAGTTTCTTCCTACAAAAGCTCACTTCTGTCTGTGCATTCTTCACACATCTGCCATCAACACTCTTCAGTGACAAAAGGTCAGATGTTCCTCTTTTTGTCTCATCCAGGAAAAGACAAAGTTAATGGAGGGGATGTAGATAACTCTGTACTCCAGCCAGTAGGCATGCTCTGTAGTGGATGAAAGCCATCATCGGATGGTTTCTTGGTGGCCTGGGTGGAATGAGCTTTGTAGCCTCACTCTAGGTGCTAGTGGGGAATATCCACTTCTCATACATCTTCACTGCAGCTAGCCAGCTTCTTGGCTGGCTCAGTAGAGAGCCAAGAAGTGAAATAAGCACCGAGAGCAAACGCCCCTCTCGCTTTTAGAGGTGGTGCCTGCAGGATGTAGATGAGGCAGCTTTAGTTACCTCTAGGCAAAATAAACAAAGGAGGATGACAACAAAGTAATCACTAATATTATTGTCTGTATAAACTGAAGCAGAAAAACTGAAAGAGGCCATGTCTACACTAGCAAGCTTACAATGGCACAACTGTACCACTGCAACTACACCACTGTAAGAGCGCTCATGTAGCCATGCCTAAGAAATACCCACCACCTATAAGTAGAACACTTAGGCCATGTCTACATAACCACCCATGCTGGCAAAACTTACCTCGCTCAAGGTTGTAAAGAAACACAGCCCTGAGCAACGTAAGTTTCGCCGGCATAAGTGGCACTTTACACAGTGCTATGTCGGCGGGAGAGCTTCCATCAACATAGCTACCGCTGCTCATTGAGGTGGTTTTGTTATGTCAACAGGAGAGCTCTCTCCTGTCAGCATAGCGCAGCTGCACATGTGCACTTCCAGCAGTGCAGGCGCATCAATACAGCCGTACTGCTGTAAGCTTGCTACTGTAGACATGGCTTTAGAAGGATCAGTAGGCAATATGCCATGAGGCAAATTACTGGAGGCTTGGGAATGTAAGGATGCTCCCGCATTTCTATAGTCTGCTAAAGTCTCATTGAGACGCTTGGGTGGAACATGCTACAGAAATGTCATTTGGCCCTGTCTCCAGGATGAGATCAACACCTCCAATTGAAATTGAAATTCAACATTGTAGATTTCTTGAAGGGGATCTGAAAAGTCAAACACATAGGAGGTTGGCTCAGCTTGTGAAAGGTAAACAATGACACCAGTCAAAGCCATGTCAGCAGCAGACATATTGGCAGTATCCAGTATCTCTCAGAAGCTCTTCTGTGGAGAACGTGTGAATAAATTCATGTAATTGTCCTGTCCTTACCTTTCCTATTCAGCTGTGCTGGGAAAGTATACAATGATGTCAGCCTTAGGAATTTTCTTTTTGTTTATTGGATATATAGGATTTCACCAATATTGAAATCTGGCTCTGCCTCTGATTGAAAAATAATTTGATAAACAGGAAAACATATTACTCAAATATGCAAATAACTGACAAGTCAAAAATATTCAATTTTTGAGTGTGACAGCAGTAATCCAATAATCAGGCTGCCGGAAAGAACTTGCTAATTCAGAATGATTTAAAGATTCACAAACTCACAGCAATAATTTTTTAAAAAATGTAAAACTACCTTCCATTACAGTAGAATACTTGGCAGTACTGTCAAGATAAAAATCATGTATTTAATAACATACCTGTTACAGATAATACCTTAAATTATAACACTGAAAAGGTTTTTAAACCCAGTTTTGTCTTGAACATATATATGGTGTTTTGTTTACTTTTTGCACTTCAATTAACGTGGACAAGTGAAGCTAGACTGGTCTGTTTCACTTTCTGTGTTTAGTCAGATTTGTTTCCTATTTCTCCAGCAGTATCCCTATTTTATCCACAGAGGATTTCTAACAGGGCCTTTGTGGTGGTATCTGAGCATAGTATCTATTTGCTGTGGGGTTTAGGTTTCCAAATTTGCAGAGGAATGTTTAATTGTTTCCAAAAGCATCTCATTTGATTTTTTTAAACAATCTTGAAAATATTTTTATTCCTATTAGACATTGTAACACACTCATCCTGTCCTTCACTCCCACAAAAACAAACAACCTATATTTGAGACAAACTGCTTAACAGTGTTAATTTAAATATTGCCAGTTACAAAATATCTGGACATGGTAAGGTTACTTTTGCTTACAGAATAAATATAACCGAGCCTAGAACTCAGCCCCCAGTAGAAAATTAGTTAATATTGAATATGAAAAGCAGACAATTAAAATCAGGAAAAAGTGCTGTTACCTATGAACAGGAGCATGTTTGGAAAATGCTTTTTGTGATGCTCTCTAGAAATCACGGCACAATTTTCCCTAGCTTTGAAAAATCAATGGAAATTTCACTCCTGCAAAGCTACATATGCTTTACACAAACAACCTGCATAACATGCTTTTGCACACAATTTTTTAAAGATTAATTCTGGAGTTCTCTGTCTCTACTCAGCTAGTAGGATTCTGCTGAGTTCAGTAAAAATGGAAGGAAGGGACTCTAAATCTGTTGCCACATACACAACCTGCAAGAAAAACAAAAGATGCAAGATAAGAATCCACGAGGTTCCTCAGGTCAGCAAATATTTCATAGAAGATTCATAAGCAGGATCCCAAGACAGCTTTCTCTCTACACTCTGCCTGTATTGCCTCTCACAATCTATCCTCCCCCATTCCCCCCCACCCCTCCCACACACACACATTGTACAGGGCCATTTCTTGAAGAAGGCATGCCCCTATTATAACCCTTTTTTCATTCTACAGGGCCTACCCATCCCATTTCTTGAAGTAAAAAATGGTGTTTCCCTAAAATGCTTAAATAAAGCATTGTCCCTTATGTTTTCTTTTATTTCAATCCCATCTCGTCTAGCACTGCATCGTCCAGTTCAAGCCAGTGGTCTATAAGTCTGTGCTCATAGTTAACATATGCATATGTGTTTTTTTCATTCTATATTTGCTTTTCAAACAAGAATCCCAAAGCATTCTATGAACCAGCCCTGACTGGCTCCTATGGAAGGAAAACCCACAGAGAGGGGTTTAAAATATTGCATGATTCCCTCTGTATTAATCTCTAGTGGTTGCTTTCTACCATTCTCAATGGGAAAGGTAATTGCCGCCACAACAAATATGGCATCCACTTCCTAAACCCCACAGATCCACAGCCAGTGCCATCTTCATGGAAGCCTTGTGCCTCTGGCCTGAATCCAGGATCCCTGCCTCCCTCTCCAATCCAAATTTCCATGGGACTTTCCTGCTGGCCATTGCCCCAGCATTCTTGGTGGGAATCAGAGTTACACCCTGGGGTCCATTCAGGCAAGAGCTGTGAGCCATTATCTCCCTCTTGGTCTTGAGATCCCACTTCAATTTAAAGATGTAATCCCTGGTTTGGATTTGATTTGCAAACCCAGCCATTTGCCTGGACTCATAGTCACATGACGCTCATCCAGGAATAAAGGTCAGAACTCAGATTCTTAAAATGGCCATCACCACATAGCAGTAGCCATTTCGAGGAGCTTCCTCCCCTACTGCCTCTCTTTCCTCCCACTTTCCTCCCAGCATTGGTCCCTCTTCTGATCCCTCCCACTGCCTGAATAGCTCTCGGGAGCCTGGTCCTTCCCCACATGCATGCCACGCCCTCCTTTCCACTGTCTGGCTCCCCTCCCATAGGTTGGGATTTGCTATCTGCTGGAGACCAACGGCTGCTATCAGTAACCTGATGGATCCCATAAATGTGGACTCATGACATTCTTGCTTTAGAGACAGAGCCAGGAAATTCCTTTGCCTGAGAGATCCTGTCCCACAGCCCAGGCTTCCCATGGGACAACACGATTCACAAAGGCCCCTGTGTTTGTGTGTGTGAGGCTGGCCCCCATCTTCCCTTCCACAACAGCATTGATGATTTCTGAGACCCTTTGACTGCAGAAGCGGCTGACCCTGCCACATGTGGGTGGTTGTGGGATCTCATCCCTGCATTACCTGATTCCCTCACTCTCCAGGACTCAGTAAGGTCTCCTGGTATTCCTGGTAGGGTAGAGCCCAGTCTTTTGCACGCCAAAGGCTGTGATGAAGATGTTGAGGACGACTGTGATGAAGACCAGAGCCGTGGCTGCGTTGTTGAGCACGTTCAGTCGCTGCTGTTTCGACACGTCATTCAGGTTCATCCGAGCTGAGATGCAGCACAAAACAAAGGGAGACTTGAAAACTGGCTCAAAGCCTCATAGCCCTAAAGGAACCTGGCCCTGATCAAAGTGCTGAACACACAGGGGGTAGTGGCAGCACGTTGCCCCAGGGATTGGAGCATAATTGCTGGGAGGATGATTGTATTAATTCTACAGGGTTTGTGAGTGGCGGGGGAGGGGGCAGAGCAGTGCAAGTTAACCAAGAGGGGCCTCGTTTTCTGAAGCGCACCCACAGCACCCGATGAAGTCAATTGGAGCTGTTGGCGATGGGCACCTCTGACAATCAGTTCCTGTGTAAACAACCAGGGAGTTACAGCTGCCTATAGTCACGACTCGTGCTCCATTGTCATGCCTCACAGAGCCAAACAGGAACTGGACTGGCACACACAAGCGCTGAGAATGACAGACCTTTGTTTTTCAGCTGAAGGAGGAGCTCCCGGCATGGTGGGGTCTGTAGGGATTCTAGACACATGATAGCGGCAGCTGTGCTGCTGTCGCGTAGACTCTTACTGCGGTGACGGAAAGGGTTCTTCTGACGCTGTAGTAAAGCTGTTCACTTTTCACACCCCTGGATCAGCCTAACTTTCTAGCATAGACCAGCCCTTAGATGCAGAAAAAGGGCCACAGGCAGACTTCTGCCAACAGCTTAATACATTCAGGGAGGGAGGGCAGGATAGGGCTCTTGGCATCATGGGAGGAGGCAATGAGAGGCCGTAGACACATGATAGAGGCCTGGGTGTGCTTGTCAGTGAGGGCTAGGAAAGATTTCCGCAAGTGGTGGGGGCACTGGATGAGATGGCAGCGGGCAGGGGAAGGTGCTTAAGGAGAGTTAGCGCCTCAAGTTTCTCCTTCAAAGTGTGTGTGTGTGTGGAGAAGAGGGTCAGAGCTCATGTGGGAGGCTCTGGGGATGTGTGTGCTCACAGAGCAGGTACCCTGTAGTGAGACAGAGTGACCTCCCTCTGAGCCTGATGGGGAGGAATCACCCTATGCCCCCTGGTGGGTAGAGCCAAACTAGCCCCGCCCCCCCCGTGCCAGATGCAGAGGGGCGGGGCAGGAAGTATAAAAAGCCGGCCCTCCTGGTCCTGCTCAGTTGGGTTAGAGCCAGGGGTCTCTGCCTTCTGCAGGACTGTGCACTGGGGACCAAGCAGTGCAGTGCCTTGCCCTTGGAAGAGCCTGACTGTGGAGAGGAGTTGCTGGGACTGCTGTCTGCTCTTTAGACTGAGGAGAGTGAGGACCCATGGACTATGGAGCCATACCAAGGAAGGGTGGTAGGAAGTAGCCCAGGGAAGCAGATGTTAGTCTGGTTGTGTTACTGGGAAATGAGCCAGTGTGTTTTGGTGATGTCCCTGCTGACCCAGTGGTGAGACCACCTGCCACTCGGGTGGAGCATGGTGGGCCTGGGTCCCCCTACTCCTCTGCTGCCAACCTGACCCCTAGAGAGGTGGCCTACTTGCCCTATGTTGGCAGGCCTGTGCCTCTATTTGTGGCTTGGGCCAGTCAGGAGGCTGCAAGCCCCTAGACTGTGATTGCTGACTGCTCCAGCCTGAAGGTGAAAGCTAAAGACTGCTCCTTGCTCTGCCCCACCTGAGGGTCAGAGCCCCAGGTGGTGTTAATGGCTGTCTGCCCAAGCCAGGAGGCTTTGGGCAAAAGACTGCTCATGGCTCTGCCCTGCCCAGAGGGCTAGAACCACAGACTGCAGCACAAGGACAGGTTTGGAGTTGGTTCAGTGAAGGTTGGATAGAACCGCAGATTGAATCATTCTGTTAGGCCACAAGCCTGGGACAATATGGATGAGGGCAGAGTGCGGGAATGTGGTGCAGTGGGGGAGGCCAGCATGTAGGGGTGCAGTGTGGGGAGATGTCAGAAACAATTCCCCGACCCTAGTACAGGGATGAAGTGGTGGGAAAGCAGAGGAGTGAAAGAGTGAGAAAGCTTGGGGCTCAGCTGGTGGAGGAAGAAATGCATTTGCTTGTAGACGTTCTAATTTGAAGGAAAAATAATGTGGATCTCTGCTCCAGCCACCCCATTCCTCCTACCATGACCCTGATTAATGCCTGTGCTGCTGACAGTGGAGGCAAACCGCAGCTCAGAAGACAGCTTACCAATGATGATCAGAAGAATTCCAATCACCACCTGGAAGAAGAGCGAGATGCTGATGAGCGATATCAGGGTGGCATAATATTGGAACGAAAGCCCCTGCTCCAGCACCGCTTTGAGTTGTGTGACATTGGCCATGAACAGCGCCACATCCAGCATGCTTTCTGCCACACTCTTCTTTGTTGCATAGTGGTTGATGTTGATCAGGCTGTCCCTCCTTGAGCCAGGATTCCCTGCCTGAGTAGAAGGGAGAGTAACATCAGTAAGATTCCTAAGCAGACAGGCCACTCCATTCCATATGGAGTATTAGCCCCACAGAGGGGGTAAATCTAGAAAGGTTTTGGAAGCGACGTTCCATGAAACTGAAAGGCAGCAAATGTAAAACTGTTAAAGGAAACACTTACCCCCCAACAAACGCACACACACACACAATGAGCCTGCAGGACTCATTGCCACAAGATAATTATGGAAACTGAGAATTTATCAAGATTAGAAAAAGAATTGAACATTCTTATGATTAATAAGAATATCCAGTGTTAATAATAGGGATTAACAAACCCCAGGAGTTTTGAAAGGGATTTAACCCTCATGCTTCAGGGCACAAAGCAATTTAAAGTAATGGGGGATTAGGGATTAATATTCCCTGTGGGCTAGGTTGTCCAAGTCTGCTTACAGCAGGGTTCTCACATCTTCCTCTAAGGCATCTGATGCTGGCTGCTATCAGAGACAGGATACTAGACTTGATGGACTATGGGTCTGATCCAGTCTGGCAATTCCTATGTTCCTACTCTTCAAACAATTACACTCCACTCATCCAAACTCTCAGCTGTTTTAAAACACAGACACACACAATCTGTAAATGTATGTCAATCTCTGCAGGGAGCAGCAGAGGCACTGAGTGGTGGGTGAACTTGTAAATATACCAGGTACTAGCCAAGTAGTCAGAAGATCTGGGACTTGCAGTCCGTGAGCTATGGCTTTGTAGAGGACATGAAGGCAGCTGTGAGAGGATGCATTTTAGGGCTTTCTGGGCCACATTTGGCCTGCAGATTGCACCTTTGGCTAATCCTGAATTAACAGAGTACAGAGGAGAAGAGCCAGCTACTACTACACCCCATCACCTTCTTCCTCTCCCTTTCCTTTGTCAGCCATCCTGACTGAATTGTGAGTTGTGCAGCCTGTCTCTTGACTCACTGCCCTGACCCAACGAGGCACTGGCCCAGGACAGTACAAGACAGAGAAACAGGGGAGAAGGAGATGATCTTTAATTAAATGTTCACTGGGAGCATGGTGACATGGTCGCAAACATCAAGTGAAGGAAAGAACCAAGCTCTTGAAGGATCTGAATATCTCAGCAGGAGACCATAACAACGTAAAGGAAAGACATAACTAGCTTAAAGCTGTAGCATGCCGGGCTCCAGGTCTGGAAAAGGCAGGCTGTTTCTCACCCATATCCACCAGAGCCTTTAGAAAGCTGGAACATCAGCCACCTCATGGTTTTCTGACTACCTGGCCTTTACTGAACTCCCCATTTTGAGTTTACCACCGTATCTGAGCCTTTTCTTATAGGCTCTCCTGTTAGCTGATCCTTTAAATCTAGGCGAGAGAACCAGCTGCAGCCTGCAGGTGATAATTTTACCTCCGTGCGCTGTAGGCTATTGATCCCTGTCTCCTGTAGAGCTATTGTCTGGGGGCACCCTATCGCACTGAATCCCAGCCAGTGGCCCTGCTCGGGAAAGTTGTTTAACACCTTGAAGAACTATACTTAGGGCTAGCCCACACTTAAAACTTACAGCTGCACAACTGTATCGGTACGGCTGTACTGCTGTGAGAGCACTTGTGTAGCCGCGTTACGTTGGTGGGAGACGCTCTCCTGCCGACACAGCACTATACACACAAGCACTTGTGCCGGCAACACTTATGTCGCTCAGAGGTGTATTTTTTCACAACCCTGAATGACAAAAGTTTTGCCAGCATAAGTGGCAGTGTAGACAAGGCCTCAGAGCCATCACATAACGCTCTAGGACCACTGATTTTGTTTCGCTCAATTACTGACCCACGCCCATAAAGCAATGGTTTTTCTACATGAGCCTACACAGGCTGGGGACATGAGCTTGGCTGGTGGATCTGTAACTAAACCATTTGTCCATATGGCTCAGAGACAGATGCCCTGTATAAGAGCAGGATTCTTCTGCTCTGTGCAGAATGGGGGCTGACAGGAAAGAGAGGGCAGGAGGGACTCCTCCCAGCCTGAAATGCTGCTGACCCTTGGACTCCAAAGAAGGGGTGAGCTCAGACTAGTGCAAGGTGCATCTGAGGACTTTTGTTATTTCTGATGTTCTGTAATTCTCGAATGCTTTACGAGTAAAGACTGTGGTTAATAAGAAATTCCTTTGCTAAGCCTGTGTTCCTTGCTTTCCTGCCACTTTGTTCCCAGAGGGGTTACACTAGAAGCCCAGAGTGCCCACAGCCTGGGTGGAGCTCTGGGGGAGCATGTGTAAGTGAATGGGGAGCTCAGGAGAGATCCTGATTTCAAGGCCTAAGGCAGTTGGACAGTGGCATCCCGTATCCCAAGGAAAGGGGTCTGACAAGGTCTGAGCTTGGGAGAGTGCCCCAGAGTCCCAGAGATAGCAATAATGATTTACAGTACCTGCATCTAGTTGAGCTGGAATCATGTGGGGCACAGGGAGTGGATCCCCTCACAACAGACTGGTGGCCATACAATGGGGTACTGGGCCAGATTAAAGCAACTGCATCTTGTTCCATTGTTACGGTTTTCTCCTGGATTTTTCTCTCATTTTTGAGGCGGCAGCCCATCCTCTCAGTGGGATAAGGCTAGGCATTGACAGCTTCTCTTGTGTAATGATGAGTTAAGAACGTGAGAACAACGAAGCTGAGCAAACAAGACAGAGCTGCTATCCACCAAGTGACTGGCACAAGTAGGCCTAGCCATCTGTTCCCAGCCACTTACACAGAGACAAGTAAAGCAAATTGGTTGGTCTGTTCCAATGAAAACATTTCCCTTTTTTAATCAGGTGCTGAGCACCTGTTAGCTTGAATGAGAAATCACAGAAATGTAGAGCCGGCAGGGCCCTTACGACATCATCTAGTCCTGGCCTCTGTGTTTAGGCAGGATCAAGTAAACCTAAAAGACAATCCCTGACAGGAGCTCGTCTGACCTGTTCCTAGAAACCTCCAGTTGTGGAATCCCCATCACCTCCCTTGGAGTCCAGTGCTTAACTACGCTGACAGTTAGAAAGTTTAATATCTTACCTAAAACTCCCTTGCCACAGATTCAGCCAATTACTATTCGTCCTACCTTCAATGGATAAGAAGAACAATTGAGCACTGTCCTCTTCATAACTGACCTTAACATATTTGAGACTGTTAGCAGGTTCCTCCCTCAGTCTTCTTTTCCCAAGACTAAACATGTCCAGTTTTTGTAACCTTTCCTCGGAGGTCAGGTTGTCTAAATCTTTTATCATTTTTGTTGCTCTCCCCTGGATTTTCTCCAGTTTGTCCAAATGGGCACCAAGTGAAGCTTCCCCTCTGGAAGGCTAGCTGCTTATCCCACCTCTTCTGCCTGGAGTCCCACCCACACTCAACCCCGGCTCTGCCTCAGGCCCCATGCCCTCCCCCCCACAGCCCTCTCCCTTGTCTCCTCCCCGCCACCCTGCTCCCGCCCCCATCTCTCCTCCACACACCTCATTCCCCTGAATTCCTATGGCTCATGCTCTCTGGCTCCCCTGAGCTGAGCTTATTTATTATGCATCATGCAGGTTCCCAGGCAGTTGAGGAGGTGGTATCTGCTACTCAGCTTCCCGGGTTCATCAGTAATCTACCTGGGGAATCCAAGGGACCCGGGGAGCTGAGTAGCAGATACCGCCTCTTCAGTCACCAGGGAACCTGCATGGTGCACAATAAATAAGCAAAAACTTCTGACTGGTGGAAGCCCACTCCCAGAAGGGGGGGGAAGAGGCAGGGCCACCACGGCCTAGGCATCCAGCAACGGGTCGGCAGCAGCCCATGTTTGTCCTCATCTTTCTTCAAGTGTGGCATCCAGAACTGGACACCATACTCCAACTGAGACCTACCAGTGCCAAGTAGAGCAGGACAATGACTTCCCGGGTCTTACATATGACTCTCCTGTTAATAAACCCCAGAATGATTTTAACCTTTTTTGCAACTGCATCAGATTGACTCATATTCAATTTGTGATTCACTGTAACCATCAAAGTCTTTGTAGCGGCACGACTGCCTAGACAGTTATGCCCCTTTTTGTAGTTGTGCATTTGATTTTTCCTTCCTAAATGTAGCAAGTTGCACTTGTCTGTATTGAATTTCATCTTATTGATTTCAGATCAATTCTTCAATTTGTCAAGGTCATTTAAATTCTAATCCTGTCCTCCAAAGTGTTTGCAACCTCTCCCAGCTTGGTATCATTCACAAATGTTATAAGCATATTTTCCATTCCATTATCCAAGTCATTAATTAAAATGAATAGTACTGGACCCAGGACAGATCCTCATTGGACCTCACTAGATAATCCCTCCCAGTTTGACAGTGAACCCTTGCTAACTACTCTTTGAGTATGGTCTTTCAACCAGTTTTTCACCGACCTTGTAATAATTTCATCAAGACCATATTTCCCTAGTTTGCTTATAAGAATGTCATGTGGGACTGTGCCAAAAGACTTACTAAAATCAAGATATGACACATATACTGCTCCCCTACCAACTAGGCCAGTAACCCTGTCAAAGAAGGAAATTAGGTTGGTTTGACATGATGTGTTCTTGACAAAGCCATATTGGCTATTCTTTGTAACCCTATTATCTTCTGAATCTAAGTGCTTCCAAATTGATTGTTTAAGAATTTGTCCCAGTATCTTTCCAGGATTGAAGTTAGGTTAACTGGTCTGTAATCCTCTGGGTCCTCTTTGTTCCTCTTTTTTAAATGGATGAGACTAGCATGGTGCAGTATGAAAATATGATGAGCTGTGTGTGTGTGTTTGGAATGGACATAAAATACAAACAAATAACTTTCTTTTGTCTTGCTGGGACCAAAGTCAGGACTACATCTCCCAGGGGTGCCCGCGCTCACTCACTGCCAAAGGCATGACTTGTCCAATCAGTGCCTCATCTTTTGGGTCTGTGATTTGTTTACCAAGGGGTTTTTAGCCCTTGCTTAGTGGGCTCTTGCCACTGCAGTGTAATCAAAATGTTCATGCTTGCATGCCAAAAGATAGGCAGTGATAGCTATATTCAGGCAACTAAATAAATAACCTGATTTTTCAGAGGTGCTGAGCACCTGAAGCGCCTGCTGACTTCAGCTGAAGTTGCAGGAACTCAAGAGCATTCAGGTTTTGGCATTTATAGAGGCTTCTGCCCATTACAATAGTAATATCAAACTTCCAATAACAATCCGGATATCACTCTTACCTTTGCTCAAAGGATAAAGACAGCTTTGGAGTGACTTCAAGGTTGTCACTTTACTCTGGGATCTCTGACAATGTGAGGCTTATCAAAGCCAGCAGCCCCCTGAGATTAAGCAAAGCCATGTACATGCAACAGGGTTCATTGATGTATTTTATAATATGTTGACTTGAAAGAATTGAGCCCTTGTCCTACTTTAAAATTATTCACTCTCCTGTAGCGTGCAGAACTCCTCCTTTCTCCCTCCATGTTGTGTCAGGGAAGAGAATTCACTATAACGCAGTCAGACACTAGGATTATTCTTTGTAAGCACTGTCCTGAAGCTGGGCTGTGTATAAAAATGTATAGCAATTACCAGTATGAGACATTTCTCAACTGAAAGTGCATCACAAAGATGGAGAAATATCATTATCCTTCTTTTACAGAGAGGGAAACTGAGCCACGGAGATGTAAGATTTTAATGGGACTATCAGATCATCTAGTCTGATTTCCTGTATATCACAGGCCACCAGAGACTTGCCCAACGTCATAGAGCAAGTCAGTAGCTGAGCTGGGGAGAGAACCCAGGTCCCCGAGTCCCAGTGCTATTTGTTTAATAAAGTGCTTTCCATATTAAAGAAACCTCTTGCCTAGACACTGCTTTCCTCAGTGTAAAACTCTCTGTGACCTTGGAAAATCCCCTTTATTTTCCCTTTCTTTTATGTATGATAGTGATAGTATTTTTTAAAGGGACAGACTTGGGTTGCTTGGGTCCAATGTTTAGGCTGTGTAAAAATAAAAGATTTTACAATACCCCATTCCTTTATTTCAAACCAATGCATTTTAAAATGTAGATTTGATTGACTTCTTTTTTTATTTATGTGTTAGAAACTAGAGTAGGAAAATGGCTGGGTGGGTTTAAGCTATGATTTTTTTTACTTGAATGCATACTCTAGCAAACTAAGTCATAGTGACAGTATATTCTCAATATGGCCACAAGAGGGTGCCTCAAATCCCCTCTGCCTACTGAACCACATAGACCAACTCCGTTGGAAATAAGGGTAGTAAAAAAATATCTATTGAAATTGTTTTTCAGGGGAAATTGGGGTTTCAATTAAACAAATTATTTTGTAAAATATTTGCTTTTCATCTTACTGCAAGTCTTTTAAAAATATTTTTATGACACTCGTGAGGGGAGACTAAAAGAGAAACTGGGATAGCATGAGACAGAAAAAGGATGTGAATGATAATCCTCTTCATGATAGTTTGCCGAGTGTCTAGGGAGACACTGTATTATTGACCATCAATTCCAAAGGCGCTGCTATGGAATGCCAAATAAAACACACACACAGATACAGGTAATACACACACAGGGAAAAGAGCAGAAACATACACATAGATCCAGGCAGATAAATGTCTATATGCAGGTGAACACACATCAGAAAACATATGCAAACATGCACAGAGAACACCGTACGCATAAATATTTGGGATACCCATAGCACTTCCCAGCTGAGTTTAAAAGTATTTTGTAAACACTTATTGACCCCCCCAAAAAATAACTTTGCAATGTAAGAAAGTATCCTTATCTCCATTTTACAGAGGAAGAAATTGATGCAGGGATTAAAAGCCATATTTTCAAATGCCCTGTCTATTTTTAGATGCCCAATTTTAGACATTTATGGCCTGATTTTTCAGAGATGCTGAGCATCTGCAGCTCCTGCCCGCTTCATACCGCTTCATGTACTATTCAGTAATTCTGAATATCATCTCCAAAGTGAGTAAAGTTTAGGCACTGAAAATAAGAAGCCGCTTTTTAAAATGTTGTCCTGAATAACATGCCTGAATACATACAGGGTCAATGACAGTGTTTGGGAACAAAATCTGGATCACCTGATTTTCCCCCCTCTAGCTAGTAGACCACTCTCCCCGCTCATCCCTTTTCTAACCACTAAAGCGTGTTTTTCTCTGTGACAGGGTAGTCTGCCTCCTTAAGGGTAGTGGGGCATAGGGGTCAGTCCACCCTGTCCTGTGGTGTGGCCCTTTAAGATTTTGAGGGGTCTGATATATAAAAGGAGCTAGGAGATACTAAATAGGCTAGTGGCTGAGGTAATATCTTTATGGACCAATGTCTGCTGGTGGATGAGACAAACGTTGGTGCTATATGGTGTTCTTCTTCAGGTACAGAAAAATGGTAAAAGACAAAAATAGATATTGGGGGGAAGCAGACCAGGGAACAAATAGTGTTTGGGAGGAAATCCCATTACTGTTTTTTTGAGGACTGGGGACCAGGAGTCTTGCAGATTGGGTTAGGCAAGGTTCCCCTCCAACTGGGATAAGCTTTAGGATGGGGAACTGCATATATACTGCCTCCTCCCTCAGAAGAGGAGGGGTTTGTTTATTGAACCATGTGAGCCTGAGAACTAATTGGGGAAAAAAGGGGCCAGCTGAAGGAGAAGCTGGCTAAGGCTCTACAGCTGGCCTAAATTACAACTCCAGCTCCAGGTAGGAAAGCTGAGAACTTCTGCCTTAGAGAGAGACAGAGGGACTAACTGAATTACAACCTTAGCTCCAGGAGGACAGTCAGCAGGGGATTCCTGTCTTGAGGGGTACCAGAAGGATTGTTTGAAATACTCCTGCTTGAGAGAACATGGCATTTCTGGGAGCTGCTTTGAGGAAGTTCCTCTGTAGCTGGTTGGGAATTAGCTCTGATGAGCCATACATCCAAGGTAGAAACAGAAGAATCACTAGACATGTGGAAGATGCTGACAAACAGGAAAAAGGTAGGAGCAGTGGGGAAGGAGTGAAGGATCAGTCCTTGGCTGCCTTTAGAACCCAGAGGAGAGGGCAGGCCTGGTTCTCCATACCTCTCTTCCAGACCAGGAGGGGAAGAAAGTACAGGCTTCAGGAGACAGGCCAAGAATGATGAGCCCCAATGCGGATCAAAGGTCTGGCATGCAGGCCGGTAGACTTTGGGTTTTCCTGTTTTGGACTTTCTTGTTAACCCTGGAAGGGGACTGGACTGAGGTGATGGGGCTGGAGGATGAGGCTCTGGATGCTCCACTGTTGCAGAACTGGAGCATGGACAAAGTGATGCTAGACATAACTGCTGCCATGCCGTGGCCTGGTACAAGGAGGTGCTCTGGTAGGAAACATGCCTTGTGCCAGCTCCCTCATCACAGGGATGCATGCCAATGTACATACACTGGGACATGGACAGAGACGTAGAAAGGGTGACGTGCATGGTGCTGGATTATTGGGCCTATACAAGGGCATGCACACACAGCAGTGTGGTCAATAAATAAAACGTAGATTGTAAATGGCTTTAGGTGGGGATTATGGCTTTCTCTGGGTTTTGCACAGCACCAAACATTAGCAGTGTTCAGTAGATAAAAGTAATAATAAACCCTGCCATGCAGGCTATGCACGACAGATGAATTCAGTTCTCAGGGCCCCTTTGCCTCTCTGCTGAGGTTTCCAGTAAGAAGGCCATTTGTAGTGGCTGGTTTCTGTAATATGGGCACCTGTTTTGCTCACTAGGGGTCTAAGCCAAAGCCACTGAAAACAATGGAGGCACTCCCATGCACTTCAATGGGCATTGGGTCAGGCCCAGGCAAAAGGACTGAGATCCCTTTCTGGTGTGTAAAGCCCCTTGGGGGGCCTTAATCATGAACACCTCTCAGGGAGTTCAGATGTATCAGGGGTGGCTTGAGGTGCAGCCCTTCTGGAGTAAGGGAAGTACCTAAATGTAAGGGTCTATTCTTAGTAACCAGATGCTTGAAAGAAAACTCTTACACCAGAAAGGAGCTTTTCAGCAAGCTGACAGCAGCCTGAGGGCTTAGAGCCGGCTTCTCTTCTGCACTGGAAGGTCAGGCAAGTGGCCAGCTGAGATGCCTAGTTTTCTGCTAAGCCCTGTTCAGTTTCTCATGCTCACACCCCCTTTAATTGTAATTCACCTGTTATATCCTGTCTGAGGCTTAGCCTGTAAATTCTCTGGGGCAGGGAATGGTACCTTCCTCTCTGTATCACACCTCGCGCAATAGAGCCCTCATCCCTGATGGTGGTTCCTGAGCACAACTGATATATAAAAAATGGGTCAGGGTGCTAACTAGCTGAAGTTGATGGAGCCCCTCTGACTTACACCCGCTGAGAGTCTGCCTAGTAGCTCATCTTTTTACATCTTACTGTACTGAAGTTAGCCAGGAACAGAAGGTTAAAATGAAAACCTAACACCACACAAAGATGAGGAATTCAGCCTTTGAAATCTCCAGAGTAATGTCTGGAAAGGGATATTTAAGCCTGGGCTGTCTCCCGGCTGTGGTTCACAGAAGAGACCTCTGACTAATTGGAACTCAGAAGAGCAGCCTGGGTGATAATGAAGTAACATAGCTTCACGTAGACTCACACTCCTTTCCTTGCCATTGCCCTCCGGCTGACACTGCAACAGGATTCCACTTCCCAGCTGTCTGGCTGGGTGCTCTCTGCCTGCAGAGACCTGCTTGTTGGATCAAATGTGTGCTTCTGCCTCTCTCTCACTCTTCTTGTCTTTGTCTCACTGTCTGGCCTGCTTGCTCTGCTTCCATTTCTCCCCTTGATCTATCATCCCCTTCCATTTCTTGTTTCCTTGCTCAGTACTTTTCCCCTTTTCTTTTTCACTTCGCCTTCCATTCCTCTTCCTGCCTTTCTCATGTGCAGATCCACATCCATCCCTCTTTTTATCTGTCTCCTGTCCATGGGTGCTCCTTCTATTTCTTTCTCACACATAATGGCACTCTGTCCTGCTGTGCTAGGAGGTTCTCAAATCCATTCAATCTCAGCTGCCACGGATGACTTTTTGTGCTACAGACTAACATAAATAATGGATCACTTAAATAACTGTCCTGTCAAATATATATATTAATCCCCCTAGTTAAATGTATTTACAATAGTGAATTGAAGATCTGCAGGAATCAGCGGGCAGGCAAGCAGGGCTGAGCTGCTACTAAAGATAACTTTAGGTTGTGAGCATCTCCAGAGCGGGGTGCTGGTGGGGGGTGGGTGCTGGTGGGGAAGCCTAGTTCCATAATTCAGAGGAATGAATGGATTGGAGATTCAAGAACAGCTGCGCCCCAGCAATCACCACTTGCTGTTGTGGATTTTTTTTTTTTTTTTTTTTTTGATGTTTGGACAGAAGTAATTGGGTGGAGGAGGAACCTCTTTTAATATGCGGCACACGGGGAGCGCACTGAAAAGGATTAGCCAGAACAACTATTAACAAAGCCAGGATGGAGAGTCTAGAGTATACTCAAGTCACTCCTAGTTAGCACCTGGGGTAGATTTATCCTAGTGGTTGGGAAAGCAAGTAGAGACTAAAACCAGCCATCCAGCTTTGCATGAGAAATTAAAAGTAAGTTAGCAGAGAAAATGAGCTGAGAAAACAATGAAGCACAGCCGGGAGGCACAACAGTAACCATTGCATTGTGCTTACGAAGCTAAAAATGTAAAGATGAATAAATCCCCAGGCTTGAACAGCTTATGCTCTGAAATATTCAGAAAAGCTGTGCCTGAGCTGAGTGGAGCCAGATCCAAAGGTACATGCCTATCATTTTAGTTAAACCCCCTGGCCAGTGTCTGTCTGCCTGTCTGACGTTTGCTTCCAAATTTGGAAGAAGTTCAGATTTGGGTTTTCCGAACTGCTGCTCAGGGTCAGGCCTATTTCTGACATTGCAAGAACACTGAGCTTCTGGTAGCTACTTCAGTAGTTTGCTAAGGTATACTGAGGCAGCATGGCCAGGTGGCTAGGGCACTGGGCTTCAAGTCAGGAGGTCTGGGTTTATTCTGGTCTCTGTCGCTTACTTGCTGTGTGGCCTGGGACATGTCAATTTGCTGCTCTGTGCCTCTGTTTCCCAACTTGTAAAACGAAGTTAATGAGAATGGCTGAGCTTTGTGAAGCCCTGTGAAATATGGCTAAGAAGAGTTATACAAGGGCCAAGTATTATTTCTATTTTCCATACACAATGGACCGAATTCATCTCTTACTTAAGCCCATCGAAGTCAGGGAAGTTCTACAGGTGATACAGCTAAACGGATCTTTGGATCTATAAGGCAAGATCTACTCACTTCAATGGAGCTATGTCAACTTATACCATCTGTGGAGCTGGCCTACTGTCACTTAAAAACAAAAACCAGGTGCTGTTGCCTGTCTAGACTATAATAAGCCCTTAAACAATATATAAATGGTGGTTGTGTGGGGGTTGGTTTGGGGATTTTGTTAAATATTGAATGAAGATAGCAAGCTGGTTAAATGGACAGGTAACTATAATTAGCAATGGGTGGTAGTGTAAGGAAGCTCGTAGTGGGCTGCTACTTTTCAGTGTGGTGTTTAATAACAGGATAAGGAAATAAAGGAAAGGTCATTAGCTTGAGCAGCAGACTGGATTGTCTTTAGAAAGAGAATTTTTTAAAACACATTAGGGGGGTGGTCTAGCAAATGGTGACCACGTTTTTATGTGAGACAATGCAAAGTGTGGCACAGCAATAGATTTTCAAATTAAATTAGTATTAAAGCCTTCCATTAAACCAGCCTGATTGCAGGGCTGTCTTTGTTTCTAGATGTTCTGCTGTGGCGATCGTTATTGAAACGGTCTTGACAAGACTGGAACTGCTGGTCTCTCTGATGTAATCTGTACAAAGGACAAGAAACCCCATGCTTGGCAGGAGGCATAATTCTCCACTGTGTCCATGCAAACACCATCCTATACTCCAGAGCACATCTGTAACATCCATCTGAGCAAGGCTCAAGACTTTGCTTGGTTTAGTTCTTCTGTTGCTGAGTTTGTGCTTTTTGTGGGATCAATTAATACACACGTGTATGTTTATTGTCTGAGTTAGGGTATTGTGCCTGTTCTTGAATTTGTTTTGGCAGGCTGCCCATTTATTAATGA
The DNA here is from genome assembly GCF_026122565.2 of Emydura macquarii macquarii. NCBI lineage: Eukaryota > Metazoa > Chordata > Testudines > Chelidae > Emydura > Emydura macquarii. The sequence goes on from NW_027133667.1 coordinate 9,163,103, forward strand.
CATTTTTAGGTTTTTGTTAAGATTTGAATGGAAGGTTGATCTTGGGGGTTAAGACATTGGACTAGGACTTAAGAAATCTGGGATAAATTCTGAGCTATCAGAATTCCTGCATGACATTGGGCAAGTTGCTTAAACTCTGTGCCTCAGCCCCTCTTTTGTAAAAGGGATAATACTGCTTCTGTTTGTCTTGTCCATCTAAATCAAGAGCTCTTCAAGGCAGGAAATGTCTCCTATTTCATGTATGTACAACATCAAGCACAGTAGGGACCTGGTCTCAGTTACAGCCTCAGATAATAAGATGCAGGTGGGATTGGAGGAATAGACTCCTAAAAGTTTAATTTTCCTATTAAGAAGGATTAATACTTTATTCATGCACAGCACTTACCATTCAAGGTGCTCAAAGCATTTCCCATGTGACCATTATCCCCTTTCCTATAGATGAGAAAACTAAAGAGCAGAGAGGTATTGTGGCAATTGCTCTAGTGAGATTTAAATCTGCAATCCCTGGTTTCTGCGATCACTATTCTAACCCCTGAGCTAAGGAGCCAGGCCCCAAGTCCTTCCACCAGTTGGTTGGTGAAGGCGGAGAAGTGACAAATGACTGAGGAAGATGCAATGAGGGAAGAGATTCCGAGGCAGAGAGTGCTATCCAGGCCCCAGCGACAATTTGGAGTAGAACCCAGGCCGCCTAGTCCTTGGCTAACAGCACTGTTACCTCCCTTGGAGAAAGCAACTTGCGCAACAATATGACGAGAGGGCCCCCAGCAACGAAAAGTAAGTATGATTTTTATTTTGATTTTTTGCCTTAATGTAGCCGGGTGTAACTAATGCACAAATTAGCTGATAGTGTAGTAAGGGTAGGAGATCAAAGATTATTCTGACACTTTGAGATGTGTCCCCAAGCTTCTTAATCGAGCAGAGATTCATTAATTTAAATTCCGTTTCTCTTTTTTTTTTTTTTTTTTTTTGTTCCAATGGACCAAGCAATTGTTTGTTTAGTTGCTGCAGAGCAGGACAATAGGCGACAAGGTTGTATCAAGTAGGGTATTTGAAACAAAATACAGGAAGGTATAATTCCATTGTGCAAGGCTTCGGTAAGATTGGCAACTAGTTATGGGTATATTGGATGCAATCCTGTGCTCCCTGAAGTCAAGGGAAGTTCTGCAGCTGAAGTCAATGGGTGCAGGACGGGCTCATGACCTCAGGTTAGTCACATTTTGGACAGACTGAGGGAGTGATTCGGGTTGGCACTGACGTGCATTGGCACAGCTATGTGGCAAGGAGGGCCAGGACTGGAGTAGAAGTGGGGGTTATGCTGGGCAGGGTTGAGGTGGTAGTTGCTATCTTTCATCCTATGATGCCTAGGGAACATGACTGAGATTGGGACCCCATTGTGCTAGATCTTGTAAGAGAGTCCCTGCCTTAATCTCAGAGGCCAAATAGACAAGACCAATGAAGGCAGGGGGAAAGAATTCTATTCCCAATCTTCAGATGGGATCTGCAGCACAGAGACTTGCCCACAGTCACATAGGAAGTGTCATGGTAGAGCTGGGAGTGGAAGCCAGAATCTGAACAAGCTTCCTCTAAAACATACAGCTTCCTTTAACCGTCGTCCTGAGTTCTCATCCAGTTCCTTCAACCTTTTCTCTCCAGCTTTCCCTTCTTTTCTCTTCATGCTTAATCCTTCCTCCATGACACATGTTCTTCTGTGCAGAGATGTTGTGCTAGGGATGAAATTATGACCTGTGAAATGCTAAGGCTTGCCCTGGAATTCAGCTGTTCAGAGAACTTACATGTTTCTGAACCAACTGGAAAATCCAGGTAGAGCCCTCTCTCTTCTCTGAACTCTCACGCTGAATTGCAATGCAAGATCACTGTAGCAGGATTACCATGACACTCTCCTGTTGTTCCCTAAGTGCTGCTGCTTATGCAGCCTCATCTGTCATAACCAGGATGTGGATGGTCATCCCTAGTGGTCAGAGCTGGAGTTGGGTTGATTGAGGTACTGGGAGGTCAGAGTCCAGGATAGGCCAGAGGGCAAACTGAGAGTCAGGAGGAAGGCAGGGTCAGAAGCCAGTCTGGGATCTCTTGTGAGCAGCATGTGGAGCAGAGACAGGCGGGCAGTCTAAATTGCTACTCAGACAGTTCCCTTTCATGGCTTCCTGGTGTATATATTGGTATCAGTCAATCCGGGAGGTGTTTTGAGGCCGCCACTCCGGTCCTGCTCAGTGGTACTTCCTGTGGAGCCCATCTCCACATGATGCTCCCATGGGAGCCCAGCTTAAGCCTTTTGTGATGGAGGCATTGGGGGTCCTGAACCCCCATGGTTCCAGCAATGTTGGTTCTAACAATCTGTCAGGAGGTCTGCTCTAGAGGACAGTAATGGGGGGGAATAGGATGGGGAGAGAAACAATTTTTCATGTGGAAATATTTTCCTTCCCACCTGGGCAGAGAGAATCTAAATAATATCAACCAGGTGCTTTGGATCAAGCTCTGCTGCTGGACTAGCTTAACTTTCCTTCCCAGAGAATGACCAGTTCCAGTAACAGAACTATTACAACCAAGCAGGTCCCTACTATGCCACAAGAGGGCAGCAGGGCCCAGAAACCTAGCAACACAACTCACCCGTTCACATCCTGAGGCCTTCACTTGTCATCAGTAACAAGAAACTGCAATGAAATATCCTAACTTTTATCTGTCTGCTTGTCCATGGGGAACACTTGAGCTCAGCACAACTGAACATCTATGTGGGTGTCCAACTTCTGGCATGTAAGTTGGAAATCTATTACTCCCGTGTTAAATGGTCACCTGTGAAAAATTTAAGTTGGGATTGTACACTTCTTTATGATGAATAATGAAGGCCAGGAAAGTATTTTTAAGGTGTGGGGGGGGGGGGGGGGGGGACGACACATGTTATGCTTGGGTTTTTCTTAACATTAGAAATGTCAAGTTTGGTCTTTCCTGGTTTTGCTGGTGGATTTCTTGGATGGGTGGCGGAGTTGCTTGTGTTTTTAGAATGTGGCACAAACAGAGCACCTCGCCTTCCAGCCTCCCCCTGTCCCCATGGCAACGGAAAAGACACCTGTAGAAATCTGAGGGAACTAATAGGAGATGCTATGTCATGAACACTGATCAAGTGTAGTTTATGGTACATTATGAATTGAATTGGCATCAGAATGGAAATGGCTACTGGACAGGAATGTCTTACTTCTAAAAAAAAATTACACAAGACTAAGACTGATTTAGACAAAACAGATGAGGGGACTTAGCCACACAATTCCTATTGAAATAATGGCAGTTGTGTGTCTAAATCACTTAGCTGCCTTTGAATATCTTAATCTAAATTCAGACTTCCTAAATAGTAATCCATCAATGTCGTTCTGACAATATTGACTGTACAATGGGCAAAATGCCAGAACAAGTGAGTTATCAGGATCACATGATCTAACATTGGTACTGATAAACAACATTTCTGTTTGTAGTCAAAATTAGATTAAGAAATTAAATTTAGACTGGTCAAGAGTTAACCAGATCGCTAAAAACATGGAGGAAATGAGTACTAAATACGACTTACGTGAAAACCAATGATGGCTAAGGGAAATGGGACAAAACTGTGTTTCAAGGGAAGCCAGTTAAAAATTCTGCAAAGCAGGCCAGTGCCTTATTCACTGAGTGATGCTGTGCATCAGCAGCTAAAGGTACTAGCTAGAAAAGGAAGGAATAACTTGTGCTTTTTGTTCCTGGTTAGTGGGCTGCATCTTTTGTGCACATACTGTATCTAAAACAGGGTGGAATGAAAATTTGTGAGGGAACATTTGGTTACCCATCCTCTAATACGTTACGATTGTATTTGTCCCTGTCTAGTGGCTTGCCCACATGAGGATTGAGTGTATTGTTTTCAGTTAGTCTTTGTTTCAAGTGGTAGAAGCTCATGGGTAGGTCCCAGGTACAAACTTCACTGTCAGGTCAAGCAGGATTGGTTAAATTAAAACAGCTGATCCTCTATAGATCTAGGCTTGACAAGCTGGTCAATTGAAGGGTCAAAGAATGTCTACTGACTGGTCAGGTGGCCACCTATTTGACCACAGTCAAATATTCTGGCAAGAATTCCTTAATGTAAACAGCGGCCTACCTTTTTGACTGCATCACGGTGCAGCTGTGAAAGAAGCTAATATCATTCTGTGATGTATTAACAGACATGCCATAGGTAAGACATGGGGAGGTAATTGCCCCAAACTGGATACAGTGCCAAGAAGTGGGACAACACACTTTAAGCAAGATGTGGACAAACTGGAGACTCCAGAGGAGAGCAACAAAAATGATGAAAGATTAAGGAAACCTGACCTATGAGGAAAGGCTTTTAAAAACACCATAAACACAAAACACTCACTGGGTACGTTTAGTATTGAGAAAAGACTGGAGGGGAACTTTATAACAGTCTTCAAATATGCTAAGGGTTGTTATGAAGAGGACTGTGATCAATTTATTCTCCATATCAACTGCAGGTAGGACCAGTAGCCTGCAACAAGGGAGATGAGGTTAGGTATTAGGAAAACTTTCTAAGTAGAAGGGTAGTTAGGCACCGAAATAGGTTCCAGGGGAGGTTGGAGGTTCCATCTTCGGAGGTTTTTAAGAATAGGTTACACAACCACCTGTCAGGTATGGCCTGGGTTTAGTTGGTCCTGCCTCAGTACAGGGGGATAGCCTAGATGACCTTTTGAGGTCCCTTCCAGCCCTACATTTCTATCAATTTTTTTTACAAAACAATGAAAAAGTTCTTTTATTTGAGTTAAAAATAACTCACTTAAGTAACTTGTCTCTTGCAATTAGGCATAAATATCTATCTTAAACCGATTAGAGACCATAGTCTTCTGGTGGTGGTGGTTTTTTGTTAATGTTCTAATAAATTAATGCTTTAAAATATTTGATTTGTCAACTGACCAATTGGACGGATTTGGACCGTCAAATGCCCAATCCTATATAGGTAAATACCCCCTTCCTAAAAACCAGGATTTGTTTCAGTGTTTGAGGGGAGGGGGAAGGAAGGAGGTCACCAAATGAGATTTGACATCAGCTAATGAGCAGGTGGTGCTGAGTAGTAAATCTAAACAATATGCTATTATCAATGCATCTGAAAGGATGATTTTGCAACAAAATCAGTTATTCTATGCTGTGGCCAATGTACCAGCCGTTGTTCAGAGCATTATGGATTTAGATAACATTGACCCCTTTTAGTCATTATTCTATCTGGATAATAGCTTAGTTCTGGTAGAAACCACAACTGCACTTGTAATTTGAAAGCTGTACTGAGCAGCCTACATGATTAGGGATTGAAATCTATGGGTGGAAAAGTTCAAGAAAGCAAATGTTTGTTTTTATTTCAACACACATTATGTGGTTTATTTAGGATTCAGAACGGATGCTGTAGGGTTTAAAACTGTTAAAATACAGCATCTTTGAGGTAACACCCTGTGAACTTTCCTGATATCAGTGATCTATGAAAAAAGTCATGAGAATAATAAAATGAAACGTAGAATCCTGGAATAAATTGTAATTAGAATATTAAAATTGGTGGTAATTCCAGGAAAGCCAAAGCATTCTAATGATATAATTCCAGTTTGTTTCACTGGATGAAGATGTCACTCAATGTCCGGCTGGGAGAGTTATGTAGGTAGAGTTACCCAACAAGCCAAACTATTCTTCATAAGCTTGTGGTGATGTTTCTAAATGCTCTCTGGCCTCTTACAGTATCCTTCCAAACACCACATAGCCCTGATTTCCTCTCCTCTCCCCTTGCACACCCTGCCCAAACACCATCCTGGTAAAGACTCCCCACTCCTGTCTTCAAGCTAGGTCCTCTGAGCCCCATAGGCTTCTCTGATCTCCACCTGACAAGCCTCATGGGCTATACTTCTTGCTTTCAAAACTAGGCTCTGGCTACACTGACGGCAGCAAAGTCGCTGCCATCAGATCGATTTCTCTGGATCGACTCAGTGGTCAGTGAAGACCTGCTCAGTTGATCCAGAAATCGATGTACTAAGACCACCTTCACAAGTGGCATAGCGCTGCGTCGACGGGAACTGCAGTGCAGTGAAGACGGCTTGCAGAAGAGAAGCAGAGAAGTCGACAGGAGTTACACAAGTTTTTTGCGTAGCTTGCGTAACTCCCGTCAACTGCCGCTGAATCTCGGAGGTAAGTGTAGATAGGGTCTTTGTCACTGTCAGTTTAGGACTATATTGTGCCTAGTCCCAGCTGGAGTGTACCGGAGCCTCTTCCATTCTCACCCCCACCTCTGGAAGGGCCATAAAAGCAACTTCCTCCTGGACCCTGCAGTAGTGTAAATCACTCCAAAATGGGGGAAATGGGTGGGGTGATCCATGGCTATGCCCTCCCCTCTGCAGTGTGCACCAGATGAGAAGGCTGCACTAGGAGCTGAGGGAGGGATTGTGTCTCAGGCATAGTCTCTCCCACAAGTGCAGTTCTATTTAGAGTAATGTCAATGGTCAGATTTTTGTAGTGTTTTAGGACCTAGCCCACCCTTTACCTAAACATCACTTAACTTGATGATGAACAGAGTAGAAGCAATGGCAGAATTGTCCTGCTCTCTGTTTTGGAAGCTATTCATTCTGCCTGGAATGCTCCAACTTGGTATTCAAAGGCAAATCTACTTCTGACCAGGGTCTGATGGGAGAAGGAACGCAAGCATTTGCCAGTATCCCAGAACATATATTATGGAGCTCATGGATAGGAGAGAAAGGGAAGGGAATAGGTTGTCAGACTCATTAAAGGCTCAGAAAAATGGAGCTCTCTAGGTTTGGTATTTCAAGTGTGGTAGGTGCTCTGTGGAAACCTGAAGAGAAAGGTGTTAATTAATCTAGCATCCTGACTGACATTGGCAGGCTATTGAAGAAGCCCTCATGGCTAAATTCCTGTCTATTCCAACACTGTGCAAATATCAGGCATATGTTGAGAGGAAGGACACGTTGACTTCCTGGCTGGCACTGCAGGAGTTCCAGGACTTCGCGGATCACTCCAGCACAGCATGTAAGTCATCCTTGTTATCATGCCATCCATCCTGAAATTCATGTGACAGTAGTAAATGGACCCATGAGAACTGGAGCTAATAGTGTAGAATCCCTGATGCAAGGAACATTCGTTGATTTATCCGTAGTACTTATTTTTAATTTTGTAATAGAAGAATTGTTCATCTGCTCTAAACCACAAACTAATAACTGTTCTCTGCAATGCACGTAGTGGGGACTGGAACGTCTAGTATCATCAGTGGGAACAACTTCTTCATAGCTCTTTGTCTAGGAGTTTTTGTTCCAGGCAACTCTTTGGCAATGCAGCAGAGTGTTAAAGTGGAGCCTATGTGCAACTTCCAATTATCTAGTCCCCTGGAAAGAGGCTGATTGGAAATGTGCAATGAGATTCACTCTGCTGATATATCTGAAGTTCAAAGGGATAGCCCAGGCAGCATTTAAGCAAACTTGTTTTGAACTATGATAGTTCCCACAACACTAAATCAGAGACTCTGTTGAACATTGATCTGACTCAATGCCTGACAGTAGTCCCACTGAAAACTAGGGAAAAGTTTCCATTGACTTCAGTGGGGGGACAGAATCAGGCATTTAATGGATAGTAGTGGTGAGCCCCTGCACATCCTATGACGTCAGTGGGATTTGTGAATACTGGTGCTTCCATGAATTAGACTATTTTTAACAGAACAAAAAGAATTTTAATTATTTAGCAGATACACTTGTGACACATGAGGCAACCCAGTCTTTCTACCTCCATCTGTCTGTCATGTTTCTTGCTAATTTATAAACTGTTCCCATGACAGCAGCATCTTTCTCAATGGTTTTCTTATGTCCTCTGTCGTCCTCCTTTTTCCATATTCCCACTAGGAAGTGTCACCTTCCCATTCAAGAGCTTGTCTAGGAATGTAATTTTTTGACATGCATACGTGTCCAAAGCACTTCAGCCTTCTTTCTCCAATCCTTGTCTTTACAGTCTGCTGTCCAGTCCTTCGTAACACATCAGCAATGGGTCCTTTATTCTGCCAGCAGACACCAGGTGTTCTTTACATGTATCTCTGATTGGATGCATTAAGTTTCCTGTTATGAGTTTCTAGCATTTGTCAAATTTCAAAAACATACAACGTGGGTATAAGAAAGGTATTGTATAAATGTATCTTGGTTCTTGTATGAATCTCCTTATTTTTCCAGATAGTTGCCGGTCTTCAACTGCCAGTTTTCTAATTAGGTCAGAGGAGTAAATTAAGAAAATGAGGACAAATTAAACCCTTATGGAAGAGAACACAACTTCATTGAACGCAGAAAAGTTGTACCTGCTTAAACTAAACTGGGATTAGGCATAATTTTTAAAAAATTATTCTAACACTTAAAAATCTCATTAAAGAGATTTCTGATAATTGTCCTCTGATAGCTCTTTCCCCAGAGAACATATTTTTGCTATGTCAGTGCCTGTGCAGTTCTGGAGGGAAACAGGCTAAGATCAGACAAATATAGACTCTAATATGGTCACATTATAATGTATGGTTGCTAGAGAAACTCTTCATTACAATGCATAGGTTTTTCCAGTCCATAGTTGCTATGAAAACACTAATGCTAAAAGAACCCAGCTGGTTAAGTTTGCAGCACTGAAAGTTAGAAAAATCATCTTTTGACTTGAAATATGAAAAAATAAGTAATTTGAAGGAAATATAGAATGGCATGTCATTTTCCCATGGAGGTTATTCTGCATTTTAACTATAGTCTCCACCCTAACTTGAGATGCTGCCAATATACCTCACTCTCTCTACTCTTATCACTCACACAGTCCAGTGTCTGGCAGGTGAGTCAGATACACTGGATCTGAAAGGTTGGATGTCATTCAGGATCTATCCTGCAGGAGACTCCTGGGAAAAGGTGTCTTTTCAGGGCCTTATCTTAAGCAAAGCAGTCAGAAAAAGAGTTACTGGATCTGATTCTTCTTTCACCTGGCTTTTTATGCCACTGTAACTATTGATTTCAATGGAGTTGCTTCTGATTTTCATGGTTGTAAATGAGATCTGAATCAACCTTGTGTTTAGGCATAATGGCATTTTAAATAGCAACAAACAGATCTCTTCTTACATTTCTCTACACCTGATCTTCCACATCAGACATTCCCACCAGATTCACTCCTCTGGGAAGAATCAATGTAACTGAAAAATTCAGGAATAATTCTTCAGCCTCCAGTAAGAATATAGAGGGCATTACATGGCACCACTTCTCTGTTTACTTCTACTAACCAAACCCTCACGAGTGCTTAGAATGTTAGCACACGCTACAGCTATGGGACCTTTGGACAAGCTCTTGGGAGATGAAACCATGCCCATTTAGCATTCCTAGCATTATCTTGGTGAGGCAGACAGGTCTACAACTTAGTGCATGCAGTGGGTTCCATGCTCCTAAGGCACTAGTGGAGTGGGAGTGAGACACAATGCTTCCATAACTGAAAATCTCAATGCACACTCCAGAGAACTAGTACCAGCCTTCATACACTCAGACTCTGGACCTAATCTAACACCCTTGGGAGTCAGTGGAAAGGATGTTTGTTTTATAGATCAGGGACCAAATAAGAAGATGTACCCCTCAGTCTCTTGAGCACAATAGACTCTACTAGCCAGGGTGCTAGCACCACAATTCAGACATATAAAGTCCACTGGTGTTTCACTTTGATCTGCCTCTTTCCCAAGCCAAACCCGCATTGTCATTTTTCATGTTTACTCCGTGAAGGCAAACATTTATTTACAGGAGTGAACAGGGACACTGCCTAAAGAAACCAATCTGGTTAGTCAGCATGTGTGGTGACAGGAGATGGAAGGAAATCATTAAATGAAATTGCATCTCAGGTGTGGTAATTAGCTGGGTGGTTGGCACCAAACAATGGAGGATTATGTGGAGCCTGGTGAATGTAGAGATAACTTTACTTTCCAAATAGGAGGGCACTGAGTTCTCCTTTATTGCCTAAGAAGTAGGTCAGGAGGAAGTGATCTGTCACTTCACATTCAGCTCATAATTATTTCACATGTAGAAGGCAGCACACTCCCAGTCTAGGGGAAAGATGAAAAGTGCTGCTGGTCTCACCAGACAGCCTTTTGGAAGAAAGATCCTTCACTCACTAAGAAATAACATGCATATTTTAATGCCACATTGAGCATCAGTGCCCATCACTACAGCCTTCACCATGACCTTTAACCAGCATGCCCACTGTTATCACCATCCCCACCAGAACTCAGCATCTCTGTGAACATCACCACTGGCAAAGCCCCAGCACTGATTTCAATAAAAGCAATACACAAACCTACTGCATCACCATCCCAGTTGTGACTCAGACCAAAAGAAGAAATGCATACTGTTCCCATTAGGGAAACCAGTAACCTTCCTTTAGTGGCAGTACTGGAGAAACTATTTGTGCCTAGCAGAAATATACATATAAGAAAAACACAATCTGTTATTTCCACCCCACAAGAAATCCAAAAAGAGAACTGTATCTTAAAAGAAGTTATTTTCAATATGTATGTCTGAGTTAAGGCTGCATGGTAGTTTATGAAGCCTTGAGTGTATGAAGTGTGCAGGGGAAGAAAGATAGTGATAGGTAAGAACCAATAAGTTTTATACTGGTGTGGTAGACAGAAATGTAGTTCTTGATCTTAACTCTGTATTTCCTAGCTTTTCAGGGTTTTGAGGGCAATCTTATTAAAGTAGACCAGAGTACCCATAACTTACTTTAAACAAAAATTTTCTTTGAGAATTTCCATAATTTTTAAAGAAACTGTAGATTGGTGGGAGGGAAGGGGAGACTACGAATAGTCGCTTTCAAAGAATGATGACAATGTAGTGAATGAACATGGCAGCTGCGGTGTACATTTTACTATGGAGAAATGTCAACGTTTAGTGGTATTTACTGTAGAGTTTGCACACAAACTAAACCAGAAGTTTAGAGTGGAATCTTCATGTGTACAATTTGCAAAAGGTTTCCAAAAAAAGTGAGCAGCTAAGACCCAATATTAAAAGCCATCTTTTCTATTTCCAAAATACTTTGCTCCTCTACAAATTCCAACAATACAGAAAACTAAAAACCCTCCTACAGTCTATTTCAGCTTTTTTTCCTGTAGTGAAATATTTAGTAGGTATCAATTTTCCCCCCTGTTAAACACCAGTTCTCTGGCACAATCTTGCAGGCTTTGTCTTCACTTCAAAAGTGTGTTTTACAGTGCCATAGATATTTTACATTAGCTAACTCAATGTAAAATCCAAGTGGAGATAACTTTTACCTTGACATAGCTCATTGAGGTCAACCCCCAGTGAGAGGTATAGATTTGACTTTAATGAGTTTTGTCAAGGTAAAAAGTACAGTACCTTATCTTCAATGGGATTTTACACTGGGTTAGCTAAGGTAAAATAGCTATCTTGATGTGCTTTTTTGGTGTGAAGACAAAGCTAACCTATAGTTTTGCATTACTCCACAATAATACTATGCATAGCTACACACCTCAGCCGCAGCAGCAATTCTATTGCCTGCAGTAGCCGTATTAAAATATTTCTGGGATGAATCAGCCAGTTGTTGAAACTCAGGATTGTTCTTTCCTTTCTGACCAACTGTCTCACCTGTGATGTCATTAGTTAGCCAGACCCTTCTCTCTCTCTCATATATTTAACTTTTCCACCTAGTCTGGGTAGAACAGCAGCCATTTCCCAGTGTAGCTACTTTTTCTCATGAGCAGCAGTGCTTTTCAAGTCTCCTCTCTCTCTAATCCTCAGTTCTGCTCCCGAAGCCCATATCACCGGGAATAACAAATTTTGAATGATCTCATGAGCCAAGCAGAGTTGCTCTTGATCAATATGTGGCTGGGCGGGAAGCAGGGAGTGCCGAGGGACATTGGTGTTAATGAGTCAGTAGGTGAACTGGTACTGAACCTATGTTCTAGCATGGTGCAAAAGGCTGCTAGAAGTGCTGTATTTTTGCTGAGTGGTTAAACCAAGACCCTAATTTCCTGTGCTCATTATTTCAGTGCAGTTTTTGTAAGAGTTTAGCGTGTTAACCACTGCATCCAGGCCAAATTCCAGCTCAGGTTTGCGATTTACTTTCTGCCTCAGTTTATATCTGAAGTTTCAGTAGGATGCTCTTAATGCTTCAAAAGGACTATTTTGCCAAAAACGGAGGAAATTATGAGTGAAATTAAGTGGGAGGAAAAATCTAGACAGAAAAACAATTCCCAATTTTAATTCACATTTTAAGAAGAGGTTACTAGATGGCCAAAAAGCTACAATTCCACAATTGTGAAAGTGGACGGCTTTGGTTAAAAGCCCAGCATGGTTAAGTAGGGAAGTGAAAGTAGCACTTAGAAACATATGTAAAACAAATGGAAAAAAGGACAAGTAGGTAGTAATCAATAGAAAACTGAGAAGAAAAGAAATAGCAGGGAACAATCCCTGTCTGTCAAGGCTAAGGACAATAAGTTTTTAAGTACATCAGGAACAAAAGAAATTCTAACATTTCTAGAGGAAGATGGTAAGATTGTGAAGTGTTTTAAATATTTCTGTTCTGTATTTGGAAAGAAGCGGGTTGATGGACTTATACCCTATGAGGATGATTAAGTACATTCCAGTCTATTAGTAACTAAGAAGGCAGTTAGAGAGCATCTATTTAAATCTGCTAACCTGCACCCAAGAGTCCTAAAAGACTTGGCTTAGGAGGCTTCTGGCTCTCTGATAATTTTTAATAGGGCTTGAATACTAAGGAAACTCTGGAAGAGTGGGAGGCAATTGGGATAATCTGTGGCCTTTATAAAATGGTTAGCCTGACATCAATCCTGGGCATAATAAGGGAAAAGCTGTAGTGGGATTCAATCAATAAAGAATTAAAGGATAGGCGTATAATTAATGCTGTGATCAATATGGTTTTATGGAAAATAAGTCTTGTCAAACAATCTGATTTTATTTTTTTATGAAATTACATATTGGGTTTATACATCTATGCAGTGACCTCACCTACTTAGACTTTTATAAGGTGTTTTGATTTAGTATATGATACATGAATTAAAAAATTCAATATAAATAAACCATGTTAAATGAATAAAGAAGTGCTTAACTGACAGATCTCAGACAGTAGCTGTCAATGGGGAATAGTCATCAAATAGGAGTGTTTTTAGGGGACTGCTATAGGGATCAGTTCTAGGCTGAGTGCTATTCAATATTTTCATCAATGAGCTGGAAATATAAAATCACTGCTCATAAAGCTTGTGGACAGCACAAAGATTGGTAGTGGAGATAATGACGACTGGGCATTCAGACAGTGCAATCTGGATCATTTAGTAAGCTGGGCTCATTAAAATAAAATGTGTTTTTAATACAACCAAATGCAAGGCCCATACAGCCAAGAACAAAGAATGAAGGCCATATCTCTAAAATGGGGGACTGTGTTTAGTGACTCTCTGAAAAGAATTTAGGGGTCACAATGGATAAACAACTCCCAGTGCAGTGCTATGGCATAAAGAGCTAATACAATCCTGAGATGTATAAACAGGGGAGTGGTGAGTAGGAGTAAGGAGGTGATTTTTATCTTTATGCAGCATTGGTGAGACAGATCCTGGATATAACACTAGTGTCAACATTTTAAGAAGGATGTTGAACAATTGGAGAGAATGCAGAGAAAAGCCTCAAAAATGATTCAAGGGTTGGAAAAAACTGAGCCTCACATTGAGAGACTTAAGGAGAACAATCTCTCTTGCTTATCAAAAAGACAATCAGGAGCTGGTTTTGCTATGGTCTCTAAATACCATCACAAAGAGAAAATATCCGGCACTAAAGGGTTCTACCATAGGATACTATTGAGTGATAGCTGTCATTTGAGCTGACACTGGGGATTCAACTAGGTATCTCCAGAGGTGAAACCATGAGTCTCTCTACAGCTTGAGTGTGAGAACCAGTCTCTCAAGCTGAAAGCTGTAACAGACTTGCATCTTTTGTGGATCGAGCACTGAGGAAGATTTATCATACGCCCTGACCAGTTATTTTTCTCCAAGTGAAAGGTAACACACTTATTCAATGTTTTATGAAGCACTTGTTCACAACACTATAAACTCCTAGGAAAAATCCTCCCTCCCTCCCCAAGAAAAACACATCTGTCACTGTTGAGGCAGAAACTGGCAGTAGTAACAACAACACATTTAAAAATGTGGACAATTGTCTTTTGTAGAGGTATTTTGCCACCCTAAAACATCTTGCTATAACAGCGTCTGTTTTTGTTTTTGAAAACATGATCAGATAATGAAACAAGTGGGCCTTTATGTAATGAAGACAGAGTGTGAATATGTAAAACCACATCTGACAATGCTGACTTTTAGGGATGTAGAGAGCGAAGTGGAAAAAAATGGGGGGGAGACATTATTTGTTTGAATAACTGTACAGAAGAATCTGAAAGCTGAGGCTGCTATCCAGTGATATGGTTCAGAAAACATGTAGTTCAGCAGTGTGAAACACTAGGGGAAATTCTTTTAGTTTTTTCCGGCCTCTTAACTTGATAAGATGTACCCATCCAAACAACATCTGGACACATATACAAACAAAGTCCAAATTCACACCACTGATTGATAATATCTCACTAAATGGACTCCAATCCATTAAAAAAAAAGCTTGGTAACTGCCCAACAATCAACTCTCCCTCAGGTAATAGATCAAATGATTAGTATCTCACACTATGAAGGTCAAACAACTTGGGCCCCTATGGACTAGTTGACTTGCATGTACTAAGACTAAGATTTTGGCACGGGATGTTTTTATTAAAATTCAAGGCCAGGATGTAGGCAATAAGCAATACATCACAGAAATGTGTACACCCAGTAATGTAGTTTTCACTACACCAATACAGAAGCTTTTAAATTGCCTATTAAACCTTATATAATTTTGATTACTGACAAGATTAATTGTTGGAGTGTAAAATGGTCATTTACTAACAGTTAGAGCTTTCCACGTTTCTGAAACGGCATGTTGTACGTTGCCAGGTTGATAGACACTCAGTTAAAGATGACTTCTCGCAACATATTGTTAAGACAAAAACGATCTCTTGCAGTCTGTACTGTTAATAGGCACCAATACACACCTCAGAGCTATTATGGCCAGATTTGGAAAGCAATCTTTTAAGTTGCACCAAAATTTGACAATATCAAGGCAGTTCATTTCAAAAACTGCACTGCTATAGCTTCAAACTCAGCTTTTTCCAACTCATTGTCTTCAGATATGGCAATAGGCTCAAATACATTTAGCGATGCAAGGTCCAGACATTTGGTCTGATGTGGATCAAACAGTTAGCAGGCTTTAAAAAACACTGGGAGCGGGCTGACAAAACCGGTCACACAGGCTTCCATTTTCATCACTGTTTTCGCAAAGGGCTTTCTTAGCTAACAGGTTGTCAGTTGTGCCACTGAAGCACTTTGCCCAACTGGCAAGATCAGCCAAATCATTTGCCACCTTCTGCAATCTGATTTTTGTTGTTTTTTTGTAAGCAATGAGAGGTGCCATTATTCTTGTTGGTAATGCTTCCATTGCAGCAATATCTGTTTTTATTTCCATTGATTTACACTGATTTGAAGTGGCCACATCTTCATCAGATGAATTACAGTTTTGCTTCCGCTCAAAAAAATCCACATAATCCTGCAGATGGCCAGTATGAAAATGGACCACTTCAAACCAGCTTTTCTGCTGTGTGATTACCAGTGAAGGTGGAATTGCAGGCACCTTCCCTTTTTCCTGCAACAATTGACGGAACTGTGCTTTGCAGGAAGGGCAGGCAGTGAATGCACATTTTTTACAGCAATGACAAATTCATTTACTTTTCCAAATGTGTGTTTCTCCAGGTATTACCAACTAAGTTGAGAAGATGTACCGTGCATGTTATGTGCACTGCATTCAGAAAAAACACCTTGACACTTTGTGCCCAGGGTTTGTTCATAAATGCAGCACTGCCAGCGACAAAAGCAGTGACGTTATCAAAAGGAATTCTGTATTTCTGAACTGCGTGACTCACAGTTTTAAAGCGAACAGTCTCCCAATATACACAGTCTATTAGCAAAGACTTCAGTTCTAAGCTACCTTCCCCTAGTTGGCTTGAAATGTCTGCAAAAGCCAAATAGGGCACTTCCAGCACATTCACTGTGTAGTACCCTTCAGCATCAGTAGTTTCACCTGTTACGAGACTAATTCTAAAACATTGATTCAGCAGTTCTTTCAGGTTACTTACATGTCTTTCAGAAAGCTTTGGCAAGTAGGGGTTTTTGGACATGATTTGAAGTAGGTATAACACTGATGTTTTTCAGGGAGCTTTCCAGATACCTTTTCATACAAAGGTGGTCTAGGACATGTAGTGTAATGTTAGCAGTGCAGAAAGTCTCTGTAAGTCAGTAAACGTTTGTCCTACCATGCATCTATTCTTTGGTCTTTACAATGAACAGCTCGCTCACTGTTTTTTGTAGTTTAGCTTTCTTGCCCAGACCTGATTGAAGGCCTTGTGCCTTTCGTTTATGCAAAGCACTTTCTATATGTTTGTTGTACTTTCGTTTTTGCTTGTAATCTACAGGAACGTTAAATGCTATACAAAACATTTATCTGCCACTTTCATGAAATGGTCCCTTTAGGTATTTACTATTTCTCTGCTTAGCAGTGCTGTTTGCCACTTTGCTCTTCAGTGTAACTGGTGTTGCCATTTTTAATCTTGCTCAACTAAACCTTAAGCACATGTGCCCCATGGTTGATTGCGCAATTGCAACAACTCATATTGGCTAAGCAACAAGCAGGGCTGGCATTAGACTTGCTAGGGCCCAGGGCAGAAACTAAGGAGTGGGCCCGAGCCCCACCACCAGGGGCTGAATTAGTGGAATTTTGGGGAAGTTGTGTAGGTCTGGTAAAATCATGGAATCCATGACTTCCGTGCCTGACATTTTACAGAACAAGGGGGCTCTCTGTCAAAACAGCTCTGCTCCCATCCCCCAGACATTCAAAATGATGGACTATTAGCAAAATCACCCAGCTAATCTGAATTATTGCAGCTATAGACATAGGATGAGAGGTAACCTCTCCTATAGATGGGTCATAAACTATATGGAACTTTAAAGATCACAGCCAACCACTTGAATTACATCTAGAAATTAATAGGAAGCCAGGGAAGCTATTGGAAAGTAGGTCTTGTCTGCTCTTTCTGGCTGACGCAGTGAAGTAAGCAAGCAGTCCCAATCTATGCTATCTGAAGCTTCTGAGAAATTTGCCAGGGTATACCCCTTTGTAGAGCATATTTGAAGTAATCCAGTTGAGAAATCATTGCACTGTAGAAGTGGGGTCTCCATCAGAGAGAAATGGGTGCAACTACCTACCCCAGTGCAGATGGAAGAGAGGTATTTCTGGCTACCAATTCTACCTGGAAATCGAGGATCACTTGGATATAAAGAAATGAAATCATAAACAACGTTAATGGTACAGTCTAACCCAACCAGCTTCATTTTCTCCATTATAAATGCCTCAAACAGCTGACTCTACACAATAAGCTTCAGTACCATTCCTATTGCCATCATGAAATGTAATACAATACCCCTGGCTTGCAGATCTTTGAAAAAGGATGGATATGCCTCTTTATAACAGGAGTAGACACCCGCCCCACCAGTCTCTCAGATGCTTCTCCCTGCCTACTAGCATCAGGGTTTTTTTTTTTCCTTGACTAAACGCTTTCAGCTAGTTTTCTCTTAGCCAAACTCTAATGCCACTCTGGGCTGATGAAGCAAAGAGACTGCACTATCTAGGGGTGTGGTTTTTTTTGTTTTTTGTTTTTTTAAACCAAAAATCATGAGTCTGTGTATCTGCCACATACTGAAGGCATTTCAGCCCAGAGCATCTTGCCTCCAATGTTCTCACATGGAAGTTCAACAGGAGGGGTGATAGGTGGGGCCTTATAGGGCCTTTCAGGCAGCTGTTTGTCTAATCTCCGCCTACACACCTGCCCTCATTCACACCACACCCCTGCTCATGTATTACACTCTGCCAATGCCTCTGGCCTCACCGAACCATTCCACTCCTCTTACTCACTTCTCTATATCATGTTTAGTGAAACTGGAGTCAGACATCCCACAGACTGCTATTGAGGAGACACCCAAAAAACAAGGAATGTGAGGAGTTAGGTTGGCAACAACTCAGCTATGTGGACAGAGCAGTCCACGGGTTTAATAAAGCTCCATTTGCTCAAATTAACCTGCATGCAGCTTCCCTCTTTGCAAATGAAACCATCCCCACAATTGTTTTCTGCTGCCCAGTATGCCTGGAATAGCCTCCCTGACCCACTATGCTTGTGGTCCTCCTCCTTCAAATCCCCCCTAAAAGCTCCCCTGTTTGTAACACCCAGTATTTTCAGAAAGAAATTGTGGAGCTCCACCATAACTGCCAAACCTCAGCAATGCATATTACAAGGGCTGTTACATCAATTCCCTTTGTCTAATTTGGGGATCGATCCTGCAAGGTACTGAGCATCCTTCATTCCCGTTGAAGCAATTAAGAATGTGAGGTGTTCATCACCGTGATAGACTGGGCCCTTCAATCATAAACTTGTGGGGGTGGGGGACTCATCTTCTTGCACATGTGGCGACAAATACAGCTGTGGTTCTGTAGTTAAATAATACATACGTATAATTAATAACTACTCTCTGGGCTCTGTGTAGGAGGAAAGAACAGAACCATTATTAAAGAGTAATACAGTCAACTGCTGTGAGCCACAAGGGAGTCAACAAAACTTCCGTGTAAACAGTATCCAAGCTGTAAACAGTATCCAAGCTGCTGGCAGCCAAAAGACCCTATATCAACACCTGACCTCGTTGCTCACTCGGAGATGATGGGCAGCTATCAATCCTATCCCAGGCTGAAAGGGGCCAAGAAAATCATAGGACTCCAAATGGTATTGAAGTTGCTTCATCACAGCTTTCCCAATAGCCTTACTCAAAAAAAGGAGGGTCAGAGCAATGTTTCCCAACACTCCCCGCATCAGGAGATGGTGTGTTGAGCTAGTCGTTAAACAACTGTTCACCTGCAGCAGGCCAGCATCTTGCTATCCCATGGGAGGAGGGACTGGCAAACTCCACCATTAAAATATCAAGAAAAAAAAGTCAGCAGCTCAGGCTGAGTGCAAGGTGCAGCAAGGTGGTCTGGACACTGCTAAGAGTTCCAACTTAACCCTGCCCTGGGACTCAAAAATAAGTTGGACACACCCTAATCCAGTTTGGGAGTGCAAAACCTTCTACATCGAACGTCTCATGGAAATAACACTTCCTCTTTACTCCTGTCTCAGCACATGCTGAACTGGTATCTCTGGAGAAGCCTGAACTGAGAGAGCCCCAGTCCGGCTGCCAAACATCTGTATTCCAAGCAGTGTCCGCGTTTCAGGTAGGGTGGTGGTCTAATTACCCACAGTCCTTTAAGTAAACTGCAGAAACTGAAAAGCAGAATGCCTGTCAGCTATTTCCCTGAACCTCAGAAATGAGATTTCAGATGAGTCTAGCAGGATTGTTTACCAATGTCAGCCTACATCTGGAGTATTTATCACGGCCTAGTCTTCTTCTCCTGCCTTTCACAACAGGGACTGAAGAACCCAAGCCAATGTACTTCAGAGCCAATAAAAACGAGGTGTCAGAATGCGGTGGTAAATCTGGCCTTGTTTGTATCAAGAGGCAATGACGTCTGTCCTGCTGAGCAGAACTTGGGTGTGGGAAGATTGAAGGATGAAGCATTGTGTGTGTCTTGTGTGTCATTGTGTGCTGTTGATCATTCAGGGCCCAGTCCTGCAAGTGAAATGCTGAGTGCTTTCTGTAGAGTCTAAGAACCTGCAAAAAGCCATTTGGTGCCAATAAGGAAGCTTAGCCACTTGCAAAGGTGTCAGTGCCTTTACTGTACTTGTAATCTTGGCTTGAGAGGTCTCCCTAGTTGGAGTAGAAGTGGTGGTTGGTCACAGAGTGCCCAGTGGCAGAGAGAAGCCCACTGAGTATGAATCACACAGGTGAATAAGATCTGAAAGGATTTATACTCAAATAAAGAGGCCTTAGGTATAATGTATGGAGTACTGAGTTTCCAGGAACACCTGTATGGTAGAAAATATATCTTGATAATTGAGTATAAAAACTTCCTTAAGATTCTCAGACACAAGGCTGCAGAAGCTTCTCTAGCAAATGAAGGACAGACGGGGGGGGGACCATCTTTTCTTTTTCCTATTCTTCTAGTTGAATTTAGCTTCTCAATAAAACAATTATTTTGCTAATTCACTTCTAGACTCAGTAACTGTTACCAGAGCTGCCACTAGAGATTTTAACGCCTAGGCTGAGCAAGCATATTTGCACTCCATAGAGGCAAAGGGGGGGGGGGGGGCATGTGACCCCATTCATGCCTTCCATTTAGCATGGGATGACGTGTGTATGCACCATTGCCTCCTGCCAGGATCAAGCAGATCAGAAGCTGGTGGGAGCCACTTGGGCACCTGGCTATCTGAGCTGTAAGAGCCAAGGTGCTGACTGCTCCCAGCCCTGCTTCCCGAGCCGAGCCACCTCTGCACGGCACCCCCAGGCAGGGTGGACAGCACAGCTCCAAGCTATGCCCCATGCACTCTTGCCTCTCCCCCAAGAAAGCCAGGCAGTGGCCAGCAATGCCCCCTGGCGCTGGCCCCTGCCCACAGAGCCTGGCTGCCATGAGGTGCTCCCTGAGACGCTCACTCACTGCTATCGGGGCATTCCTGGCTCTGCTGCTCCTCAGTTCATCTGTGTTAAATGGAAGTCAGAAATCTGGGGGGACACATGGCTCTGTGTCTCCCCCCCTCATTTTTCTGCCCCCCATGGCTTACTACCATGGGTGGCTTCCCCACTCGCCCTGCCCTGGTTACGGCCCTGACTGTTACTCCAAATACCAAGAGAAAAAAGGTTATGATCATCCATATTAAAAACAATTAAACCCCAAACAAAGTTAATAGTATAATCCACACAGCTCTGAATTCCATTGTCTCCGGAGGCTGTCTATGAATGTCCGTGAATTTGCAGCCGTCAGATCGATTTTTCCGGTTTGATTGAGCGGCAGTGAAGACCCACTCAATCGATCTGGAAGTCGATTTAATAAAACCACCTCCCCAAAAAGCGTAGTGCTGCGTCGATGGGTACGCATTTCCTATCAGTGTGGTGCAGTGGGGACAGCGTGCTACGCAGAAGTTACGAACTCTCTGTAGCTTGCGTAACTCCTGTTGACTGCTACTGAATTTCGCCAGCAGTGTAAACCAGGCCTCATCCTTTACTCCATTACTCATCCTTTAAATTTATTACCGTGCCATAGTCTTCAGCAGTATTGCCATAATACAGTACAGAGGAGTAGATCACATTGTGCAACTTCTTTCATGCGGGGCAGGGGTGGGAGTTTCAAAAGAGGATAAGTGATTTAGGTGCATAAGTCACAACGCTATGGCACCTTCTCATCAGGGCTTGTATTGTGAAATATGGTGAGATTGTGTTAATAGACAGAAATTAGGACAGTGGTGAATGAGGGGATGTCAGTGAGTAGAGAGAGCATGAGATGAGGGACCAAAATTCAAAGGGGAATCTAAGGGCTTAAGCGGCACTCTAGGATATTCAGGGCACTATCTCAGCGGCCACATGGGATATTACTGTGTGACAAGCTGGCACACTAGTTTCACACTGTGGCTTGCAGTGCAGTCGAGTGCCACGTAGACAAGCTCTATGTTGTAACTTGTGCGCAGTGGCCTGAAAGAAGGTGTTGCTGTACACTAACTTAGACTGCCTTAAACTCCCTTGTGTATTTGGCCCCAGGTGACTGAGGTAGGTTGGAGCAAGTCCTTGGAAGGTTTTAAAAACAGAGGGACGTTTTGAATTGCATCTTGAAATAGACAAGAAGCCAGTGGAGGTGAGAGAGAGTCCTAAACTGAAAAGTTTGGGTCTGCATCCAAAGTGACTACTTAGACGTGGGGGTTTCAGTTTGGGCCTTTCTCTCCTTCTTAGCCTTTCATATGTTCGTGTGGATATCTTTCAAAAGCAAGTCACTGAATTCATCCCAGAGAACATACATAAATGGGTGCTTGCCTGCAACGGCAAGCACAGTATATGAAAATGCACATTCAAACCAGGTTGTTGTATATGCAAGCACTGAATGTCTCTCTAGTACATGCAATTTAATCTTCTGCTTGTATGGTTACCTGATTACACACCTGCACACACGTTTTTGCATGTAACAACTCAAGAGTCTGGGTTATTAAAAAAAAAAATTGGCCTATTAAGTTTACCCAAGTCTGCTACAAAGAATGCTCACAAGGCCTCCCCACAAATACTAACGTGGGGACCCCATCTCCTCTAACACCAGGTGTACATAAAACCCCACCTTCTATGTTAGTGAATCTGTGGCATCTACCAAATTATCAACAGTCTCTATTCCTCTTTTTTCCAGAGCTTGTTATTAAGTATTGTTTATAAAAGCCCTTGTGATTCTTAAATGAAAGGCACTACCTATGTGTAGAAAGTATTATTGTTATTGTTAGCTCAGTGCTTGTTATTTGAACCTGACGTCCTGCCAAAAGAAACACCCTCAGAATCTTTCAGCAACTATTCCTGGGTATCCTCTATAAATTTACTGTTTTTTCATGTGTTGTCCCTGTGAATTGAGTTCTCAAATTAGACAAATGACAGCCCCCTTCCTTTTGTAGGTCAGGCCCCACATTTAGAGTTTAACCTGATTTTTTTCCACTATCTTGCTATCCGAGTTGTTTTTTGTTTTTAAAAAAAATACCTGTGCCAAGTGGATTTAAACTATTAACACTGATGTAAGTGAGTGGAAAATTCTGATTTGATAGCATTTTACATCCAATTTTCACAAGTGTTAGTGACCACACAAAGGGCAAATTGGTGGAGAATCAGGCCCATGATCTCGCTCAATTTTACAGTGAACTCTAAACACTGTGCAGAGGTTAAACACTTAAAACTGACCCTGGGATAGGTGTGCACTGGAAGCTGTGGCACAATACACCCAGAAATCAGGGAGATCCCCATATCTCCTCAGTGAGGATTTTGTTTTGCAGAGGTCACCTTGGTTGATATCATTTTCAGGGACCTTTTGGGCCATGCTGAGTATAGCAAATGAGAGCTTATTGGGAGGCAGGGTGGCAGTCTGGGTTAAGGAAGCAAGCACCTCAATGGCCATCAACTGGAACATTATAATTACATAATATGCAATTCCTTGAAGTCTAGAAAGCACTTAAATTTCAGTCACTAAGACAGGACAAAGGAAGAACATAAGAACGGCCATACTGGATCAGACCAATGGTCCATCTAGTCCAGTACCCTGTCTTCTGACAATGGCCAGTGCCCGGTGCTTCAGAGGGAATTAACAGAACAGGTAATCATCGAGTGATCCATCCCCTGTTGCTCATTCCCAGTTTCTGGCAAATGGAGGCTAGAGAATTTCAGAGCATGGTTTTGCATCCCTGCCCATCTTGGCTAATAGTCATTGGTGGACCTATCCTCCATGCACTTATCTAGTTCTTTTTTGAACCCTCTTATAGTCTTGGCCTTCACAACATCCTCTGACAAAGAGTTCCACAGGTTGAGTGTGCATTGTGTGAAGAAATACTTCCTTTTGTTTGCTGTCAGGAACACTCATAAACTGCTATGCATTTGTTAATATATCTGGTATCCATCCTCTATTGCGTCTGTACAAGAGGGACAGTTGGAGGGGAGTAAGTCAATCCTGCTGCCAAAGAAATGCCCCTGCTCTCTGGTGAATTTCAGAATCGGAATCCAAATTTTGCAGTAGAACCTAGTTATTAGAATAGGTTGAATCCTTTGGATCCAAACAACTTCTTCAATTTTGTGGGGGTGGAGTGGGATGGGGTGGGAAGGGAGGCAATAGGAAGTCTGAATCTGGAGGAAACATTTTGCCTCAGGGCTATCTCAAGATCCTCAAAGACGTCAGTACTCCTGCTCTCCCATTGCTCAATAGTTTAGTTAGTTACAGAAGTCCAGGCACAAAGGCAGGGGAGGCAAAGGTGGCGGTAATTCCCCCACAGTGTGCTGTCTTGCAGTAATTCTTTGTGTCTCAGGGTCTCTGCCACTCTCAATGTTTCATGCCCTATAAGCTTTACTTCCCAGGTTTTGCAGTGTCTCAGGAACCTGCTTTGTGCTGCCCTTCTCTTCCCCCACTGTCAGCCTCCCTTGCTAAAAGTGCATACAGTTTTGTTTCTTGTTGCTGTTACCGTAAGCATCCTTCCATCGTGCTGTCTATGGGCATCCCTAGATATACGCCGTCCAACAGTTCTGCAGTGGAGATGATACCCCATCACAGAAGGGGACACAGGAAGGAGTTCCCTTCCCTTAATAAATTAGAATATAATTTCCAATCATTCATCTTCCTAAATCCACATTCGTACATGCCTGCCACCCCTGCTTGGGAAGGTATTTATTAAGCAGAATTTTCACCATGTTCTCCTTTTGTTGGTCCTTCTGAAGAGGTCAAGCTTATTCTGAAAAAATTTACCCTAAATAAACACGCCAGATTACATGGTATTCCATGAGCTGGGTCATGACCACCAAGGAGTACATGCAGTGTGTCACGGCCGTGGATGGAGAGTGGCTGGCGGAGCTGGGCCCCATGTTCTACAGCATCAAGCATGGAGGGAAGTTATGCCATGAGAACTGCCGTCAGGCCAAGGAGGAGGTGTCAGCCATGGAGGAGGAGATGGCTCTGGCTGAAGAGCAGCTGCGAGCGCGCCGGGAAAAGCAGGAGCACTGTAACCCATTGGGTGGTGTGAGGTCTCTGAAGATCTACAATCCTGGGCGAAAGGAGTAGGGGGAGCCCGTGACATGCCACACTCCTGCCCGCTTCGGCCTGTGTGCAGGCGCTGACGATTCCCGCAGGGAGCTGGCTCTGTCAGGGCTTGCTGAGCTGCCCCCGCTCACTGTAAATGTGACTGGTGTGCTGGGGCCCTGCCCTGAAACGGCACCACACACACCTTGGCACTGTTTGCTGAAGAGGAGAAATAATTTTATTTGTATTTAAAAAAAAAAAAAAAAAAAAAAAGCCTCTTTGAGGCTCTTAACTCTGCCAACATGTATCTAGATGTCATTAAAAGGTGTGCCCATTCTTCTTCCAGCACAGCTCCCCATTTACAGCTTTGCAAAATTGCCACGTACCAACCTTCCTAATACCCCCACACCTAAGGAACAGCAGCCGTCATGCACCTAACGTGGCCCTCTCCCTGTTCACAGATATGGTACATTAGTGCTGACAAGAAGTGTAACAGGTATCCCGAGTGAAAATCAGACCACAGGCTGCTCAGTAACTAATCTAATACTCCCACCGCTTTTGGTCCAGAAGAGACTATCTACAGCAGTCAGAGAAGTACATTATCCTAGAATCATAGAAGATTAGGGTTGGAAGGGACCTCAGGAGGTCATCTAGTCCAACCGCCTGCTGAAAGCAGGACCAACTCCAACTAAACCAATCCAGCCAGGGTTTTGTCAAGCTGCAACTTAAAAACTTCTAAGGATGGAGATTCCACCACCTCTCTAGGTAACCCATTCCAGTGCTTCACCACCCTCCTAGTGAAAAACTTTTTCCTAATGTCCAACCTCGACCTCTCCCACTGCAACTTGAGACCATTGCTTCTAGTTCTGTCATCTACTACCACTGAGAACAGCCTAGCTGCATCCTCCCTGGAACCCCCTTTCAGGTAGTTAAAGGCTGCTATCAAATATCCCCTCATTCTTCTCTTCTGCAGACTAAACAAGCCTAGTTCCCTTAGCCTCTCCTCATAAGTCATGTGCTCCAGCCCCCTAATCATTTTTGTCACCCTCTGCTGGACTCTCTCCAACTTGTCCACATCCTTTCTGTAGTGGGGGGTCCAAAACTGGACACAATACTCCAAATGTGGCCTTACCAATGCCGAATAGAGGGGAATAATCACTTCCCTCAATCTGCTGGCAACGCTCCTACTAATGCAGCCCAATATGCCGCTAGCCTTCTTGGCAAAGAGGGCACACTGTTGACTCATATCCAGCTTCTTATTCTCCCTCCCCAATGTACTGAGGCCCAGTGATACACACAAATCTTCCCAGAAGAAAGCTGTGATCAGTAACTCTCAGAATCCTTTCAGTCTTTGTATTTTCTCTGTCCTAAGTGAATTTGCTTCAGAAGGGGCAAGGACTGGGCAGGTCCTAAGAAACTTTACCTGGTCATCCCAGCAGAGTGCATGCAGGGAACAGAGTCTGAAAACAGTTGAGGTGGTACACAGGGTGCTTGTCTAGCATACTTATACTTTGGACATATATGGTGCCTTCCATCTGAAGATCACAAAGCTCTTTATAAGTACCTGTGCGCGCACACACTTAGGGTATGTCTACCCTGGAATTGGAGGTGTGATTTGCAGTTCATGTAGACATACCTGAGCTAGTTTTAATCTAGCAAGCGCAGCTGAAAATAGCAGCAAAAATGTGGCGGCACAGGCCGCACAAACCTGTCCAGAAGCCTGGGTTTCTATTTTGTGTTGCTAGCCCACACGAGGGTCTAGGCCGCTGCATCTTCATTGGTATTGGTGCTAGCTAAATTAAAGCTATCACAGGCACGTCTACTCAAGTTGCAATCTATCCACTGATTGTAATGTGGACACGTGCAAATATGCACACAGTAAATTGAGGCATAGAAAAATTAAGTGATAGGATCAATGGCAGAGCAGGAAGTAGAGCTTAGTGCTCCCAATGTGTGTTTTGCTCCTAGATATATTGCTCCCTATATGTTTTAACTCCTAGATAACAGTCCAAAGCCATTTTAACCAGTCTGAGTTTAGCATGTCCGGTTTCCTTTTTAGAATGTCTGAGGAATTTAATAATATATGAAACAAAAGCGAAAGCCACATTGGGGCGGCGGGAAGGTACAATGTTGTTGGGCACATTAGTAATAGACAGACTGGATACTGCTTACTCTTAGTCCAGTCAGAAACAAATTCTCATCAGACAGGGAGAAAATAGGGGGGTGAACAAGACAAGGAAGTGAATTACTCTCAGATAACAATAAATATGGGTGGATTTGTCTTATATACGGTCCACTGATGGTTCATCTCTTCTCTCCTTTTTGCTATTGGTTCTCACTGGAGTATTAGTCTGCTAGACCAACACCTTTCTCTGCAGCTGGCCAAGTAGTTGAGTCAGCTGCTCCCATAGGAGAGATAATGTTGCAGTTTATACTTGTGGGAATGAGCCAACAGGAAATGCTTTAAAATGACCTATTAAAATCAGCGTTTGCCCCACCCAGGCTGTAAACACCTGAACTCACCAACATGTTGGCACCGCTCCCGGAGTTCTGAGACTGTTTCCCCACTCACGGATCCTAATCCACAGCAAATCACCATTTTGCCACTCAGCTGGCCTGGAGAGGGAATCCCCTAACGCTGACTGAGCTCAGCAGGTCTGAAGTGTGCTAGGAGGTTCATTGCCAGAGATCGCTCGGCAGGCTGGTAATGGGCTGCAGAGCCATTTAACTCTACATCACCAGTTGAAAACTGTTGTCAGTGGGTTGTCACCAAGAGCTGTCGCTATCTGCTCTTCAATGGCTTCTATGAAATGGCCATGCCTCTAGTTGTTGTTAGGAGCTCCATACAAAGATCCAGATGTAGAGCACTTCTGAAACAGTATCCAAAGCGCAGTTGGTGCTAACTGTCTCTTTGGTGACAGTTGGAGCAGACTCAGACCAAATTGATCTCCAGCTCTTGGATATAGTCCCTCCAGTTGAGGCTTGTGGCAGATTGGCAGGGTGACATGGGGACATCTGTGCTGTCTCTTTTCTGCAGATAGAGAATTTCAGTCTCCAGGATGGCCCAACACTCTATGTCCCTGTTCTGTCATTTATTGCCTCCTATATTTAGTTGTTTTGTCATCCTGTGGTTCCTGCCTCCTTCAAGAGAGGTGGACCTTTTGTTCTAGTAAGCTCACACCCACCTTTCCCAGAAGTCAGACTGCACTGTAGTCCTGTTTTTTCATTTTGTCCCCTGTATTCAGTTAAATTTTGAAGCCCTGTCCTCAGTTGCGGGGGAGGTGGACGGGCTTCTGTTGTTCTGGTGGGCTCTGCCCACCATTCGCAGGATTTAAATAGACTGGCAGTTTTCACAAGTACTCAATTCATTTCACAATGTTCTTAAAAAGTTAAGCTGCTGAGCCAGCTGAACAGCAAATACCAGAGGAGAACCACAGTTTGAGAAAGCTCTAAATTCCTTAAAAATATCTGTGGAGCCATCATGTCAAAGCAAGAGCCTTTTGACATCGCTCATCAATGAGACTGAAATTGTGTGTGTTCCTCAAGGAACTTTTTCATGATTACATGCCAAAAATGGGGACTTACTAAGGAAGCAGCCCAGCACCAGCTCCCAAGAAGCTAGCACATGAAGATCAAGACAGAGGTCAAAGCTAGTCTGGTCAAGAGAAAAAAAAGTGGTGGTGTATTCTGTTTACTTGTAATATATTATTCAGTCACTAGATATTTCACTGAGCTGTACAGAGATCCAGACAGGGTGTGCTCCTTGATAAACAAACCAGAAAAATTTGGAGTTGATGTTGTGTGGAAATCCCTTTCTTTGTGCCTGTATTTGTATCATTTTCCATATGAAATGCCTCCTGTTAAAGAAGGGCCATTGATTCCATATATCATAAGAGGTACTTTATTATTCCTGCTGCAAAGGTCTTGCAATCTAAGTATCAGGCAGGAGACCACAGATGGGAGAGTACAAGGAAACAATAAGGTAATGTTGTCTGAACAGAGAAGTGTAGCCAGGCTGCCTAAGCAGTACCCCCTTGTGGCCCATCAGGGGGCAACTCACCCAGCTGCAGCTCCCCAGCAGTCAAGTGTCATTCCTCGCAGGTCCAGTGCTATGATGCTTTAGCCCTTTGTCTATGTGTAAGGGAACTGTTGGCCCATTTCTCAAAGTCAGTGGGTTTTTGGTTGGCCATCTCTGAGTACCAAAGGACAGGAGAAGGGTCGATGAGAAATCAAGACCCTGAGACAGATAGCCCTCAGGGGCAGTAGGGGAGAGGCCAATGCTCCAGGTCAGCCTGATGGACAGGGCGGACAGGCAAATGAGGGAGCCAGGAGACCCAGGGTGTGTGTATGCGGGGGGGGATCCTGCTCTCTGTGTGAGCTGGAGCTTCCCGGGGCCAACCTAAGGGCAAAGCAGCATCTGAGCCACAGCCACGAGCGGCAGAGGGGCCAGAGAAGAAGTCCAGGGAGCTGAGCTGAGCTGTGCTGGGAGCAGCAGCCAGAACCAGAAGAGCAGCCCAGGGAGCTGAGCTGGAGGCAGAGCAGTGGCAGCGCTGAGGCAGAGGGGAGCTGGGGCTGGAGCGGTCTGGAGCTAACCAGTTCCACCAGGGTAGTGCATGAGCCAGGGAAGTTCCACACAATCGCAGGACCATTCCCCCGCTTACATACGGCACACTTCAGTCCTACCTCTTACATGGACTCATCGACTTTAAGGCCAGAAAGGACTATCCTGATCATCTAGTCTGACCTCACACACGTTACAGGCCACAGAACCTCACCCCCATCCTCCCCCCCGGCAATAGGCCCATAACTTCTGGCTCAGTTATGAAGTCCTCAAGTCTGGATTTAAAGACCTTCTCTGGGGTACTAGAGGCCAGGATTTGTTGGCAGGACCTCACCCTTCTACACTGAGCTTGTCTCAGTTAGTCCTTTTCTTGGCAATCTTCCTGAGCCCAGTTGTCCCATCCACCGGGAGGCTTGTCCAGGTAGCAAACTGTCTCAGGATCTTGGCTGGAACCAGGCTTCCCTCATCAAGGAAGAGGCAGATCTGTCCTTTCTCCCTGTTCAGCCTTGAACTGAGCTAGGTCTCCTCCTCCTAACTCCTCTCTCCATGCCTGACTTGTACTGCAGGTGTTGCAGAGTTGAGCCAACTGGGTCCACAGGCTCTCCTTAATCTTTTGGGTGCCAGTGTGGGCCTAGCTGCCTCATAGGCCCCACACTGGCAACAAGGGGGTTAATCTGCCCTATCAGGGAGGGAGAAAGGGTAGAACCCAGAAGCAGAGTGAAGGATGGGATGGTGGCAAATGTCATGTTAGTGCCACAACGATATTTGGGGGAAGGGCTGTTTACCTAGGAGGGGGATCAGCTAAATAGACAGAAAAGGGAAGGGAAGGAGGGTAAAGGAGACACGGAAGGGGAGGAAAGCATAAGAGGAGCTGGTGTGGAGTGAAGCTGAGGAGAAGAGACTATGGCTAGGGGAAGGAGGAGGGTTGGAGCAAATAGCCAATCAGCACAGGGTCCCTACTCACCATCCCAAAAGAGCCAGACATTAAAATGATCAACAGTGAAATAATTAACAATGTGGACAATTAAATAATCATTACATTGTATTGAGATGGATGGGGGCATTCCAGGCCTTTTAAAATGGCTGCCATTTCATCTGTCTGCAGACTTGGGAAGACGGGAGGGCACTGGTTATTCTTTGGAAGGTTTCCTTCCTTCCCAGCTTAAGGCCTGATTCTCATTTACACAAAGGATTTGGGATTGCTTCCTGAAGAGACATGGTTAAGCATGAATCTGGCCACACTTAGAAAAAGGTGCAAGACAAACCTCTCTGTCTTCCCAACACACTAAAATTGCTTCCTACATGACTGGTAAAGCTACAGGTAGCAGAGGAGTGATGTGTTCAATCTCTTGTTGAGATCTTCAGTTAACATTTCACTTTAAAGCAAGCTTTGTGAGGTACCCAAATACCATAGTGATGGATACCAAAAAAAACCCAAATAATATTTAATAATAATTTCTTCAAGAACTGATGATGTCACCAGGACCACCAAGTACTAATCAAGCTGAGTCATGTGTCAAACTTCAAACCAGAGGGCCTTGTTGGTGTTACTGCTTTATTTAAGAAAATCTATTACACTATAAGTTGTTTAAAACTCATGAGAGGAGACCTGTCTTCCAATTCTGGTTCTGCCACTGACTTTCTGTGAGATCTTAGGCAACTCGTTTATCCATCTGTGCCTCAGTTTATCCATCTATAAAATGGGGTTAAAAAGAGTTCCTACTTCATAAGAGAAGTGTGAGGCTGAGTTCATTGATGTTTACAAAGTGCTTTGAGATTGTGGGATAGAAAGTACTATGGAAGAGTAAAGCATCACTCTCTTATTGCCTGTGAATAGGCATCCTTCCAACACAAAGTCACAGTATGCAGAGGGTGAGTACTTTCACTTTGATTCCTATTGAAGAAAAACTAGTCCTTTCAGAGGAATAAAGTTTGTGGTCAGTTTGGGCTCTTTTAAAAAATGCTGTATTTGGGATATCAGTGTGCAAAGTAAAAAACCTAACCATTTCTTTAAATGGCAAAACCAGAACCCAACAACTCTTTTTTCATGCTATGATCACTCAAAAACAGCTGATGGGATTTCACAAAACTTTCCAGAACTAATTTATCTTTGAGCTGAGATTATGCATGAGAAATTTCGGCCCAAAGGGTTATTTTTTGGGGAAAGTTTATAAGTGCATGAATATAAGAGCTTAGGATAGAAATGCTTTCACAACCATAATTATAACATCACACAGCTGAATTATGTAACATGACAGGGAATTATGACTTGCCCAGTGCACAAAGCTGCAAAGAGTTATAACTGTAGCTATTACACACAAATCTCTTGCAGCATCCATGACTGTATCCTTCTCTCAGGCAAAAAGAAACTAGTGTCAGATTTCTGTATCTCTAGTTCTAGTCCAGGTTAGGACTATGTAATAGGGAATCCAAAATGATAGTGCTGGTGAGTACTATAGGATATGGATGATTCAGGAGTATCCCATCTCCCCCAGATATATTTTTATTAACATTTGACTCACAAAGCATATTTTCAGATGTGGATCCAATGGATACTCCAGTAAAAACACCCGTGCATCCTTTGTACCAGCACAAATCCTGCGCTTGCGGACATGTCTCCATGTGTATGTGATGATGCATACACAGGCAGATTTTTGCAGACACTTCATGTAATAATAGTTTGCCCTTTAGTAGTGCTTTCTAGCTAAGGATCTCTTCATGCTTTACAAATATGAATGAAGGCCCATCACTTCCCTATGAGGTGGATAAGTGGTGTTATCACTACTGTACAGACAGGAAAACAAGCTCTGACAAGTTGCAGCCAGCATTTTTGAACTTGTCTGCTTAAGGTTATGCCCCTACATCCATAGTCAGGCACCCAAACAAGTGGCCCTTGGCGCTCACCGAAAACCATGAAAGCTATAGGTTTGGTGTTCAGCTTCCTCTACTTTCTGAAACTCAGGTCCTTTATTTAGGTGCCAAAATAGCAATCTTGGGGCCTGTCTGTGGGGCTGAATATGAAAATTCCGGACCAAATTGTTTGCTGAAATAAACTCAGTGGGTCTGATTTTTTTTCTTGCCTTGCCCCTTCTACCATCATTAACACATGTGCAAAATGGGAATAAATAAATTATTGAATGAGAATGATAGCTCATGTCACCCACTTTGCACAGGTATACATTGAGGTCATGAAGAATGAGACGCAGCCTCGTTCTGGAAGAGGCAGGTGTAGAAACCACACCTTCTGAGTGACTTAACCAACAGATTGTTCTTCCATCCCCTAGTGCAATGGCTACTGCAGCAGATTTAACCACTCTTTCAGAAGCAGTGAAAACTGGGTGGGCCCAGCTCCAGCAAGGAAGGGATCCAGAAGCAGAAGAGCAGGTACTGAGGGAAGGGACTTAGAGACTTGCTATCCATCTAAATATATTATGTATTTCTAGAGCACCCATCAGCATAGTGTCTAGCACCTCAGGTCCGACTAAGGGTAAGGGACAGGCACTAATACAGAGACTCTCACCAAAAATTACTCTGATTCTCAGTTGCACTAAGGTGACTTTACACCACTCTAACAGTGTAAAGAGGTCTTAAAGTGGATGTAAAAGTCACCTACTATGAAAAGGGTCTTGGTGTAACTGAGAATCAGGTTCTAGTAAAAGGGTTATGCACTCTCGGGAGGAGGGCATGGGAGTTTGGCCCACAGGAGGACATGAAGAAAGATGAAAATAATTAAATTCTTGTTTAAATTGTTGGGATGGTAAGGTAGGTGATTATTATTATTATTATTATTTATTTATGTATTTATTATTTGTATTGCCATAGCGCACAGAGCCCTAGTTGGGAAGATGAATGGGTATAGTGTCTCAATTCTCAGGAGCTGGGAGAACATGGAAACCAACGAGAAGGCCAGACTGATGTAAACAGTTCAATCCGGTTCTCGTTAGGGAAGGACATGGAAACCAATATGAACTGTGATTCATAGTCTGCTTTAATTTGTAAGTGACAAAGGACATGTTGGCTTACAAAGACCATTAGCTCTGGGGAAGGTTTGTTTTATTTTATTCTGAGATCACAATTCATCATATTAGCTGGATGATCAGGAAATCCCCACAGCCATGCTTGGGTTTATGATTATACACTGAACAAAACTCATCCTTCTACTCATACCAACTGGCATGGAATAACAAGGAGCCCAGTGGAGCTGCACTAGAGAGGTATCCACATGGAGAAGGCAGCAGGGCTGTGTGGCAGGCTGGCAGAAGCATGGAGGAGCACTTAAGGGATACACTGAGGATGGAGGCGCCTGAGGAGGGCTCCTTTTCCATCTGGAAAAACCCAGAGAAGGCTACACTCCATGCTGATGCTGAGGGTGAGATAGCCTAAAGGGGACTTCACCACAGGCTGGCCCTTAGTTCAGAGGCATGCAACTGTCCTGGCGCTGTTAAGTAGAAATCAGGGGCTCATTCACTGTTTGGCATTTGGACCGTCAGCCTTGTAATGTTCCTTCCTGTGAGCAGGTGGGGGAGTTCACAGGCCATGTGTTCTCCTCTGCCCTTCTGAGGGAGGGGAGCTCCCTGGTGGCTTTGGACTGCCTCCCGTTTACTGTGTGCTGAGGTGGAGTCTCTAAACTAAACAATAAAAAAACCAAAGGCCACTGACCTACAAAAGCTGCCAAACAAACCAGGATGGGCTGGAGGGAAGGGCACAGGAAGGAGGGGGTGTTTTTGTCCCCGTGTGTATTTACTCTGCCTGTCAGCTGACCTTGTTTTTCTAAGCTGCCCCTCATTCATGGTCTTGGTGCAGCTGTGCTGACTCACGGCCTCTTTCTACATGAAAATGGTGTCACTCAATGCAAAAGTCCTCAGCATCCCCATTCCTTTTCCTGGGAACCACATGGGTTTGTCTCCTCTTCAGCCACAGAGCGTCTCATCTTTCTTTCCACGTACCTGCTGTTTGATAGGGTAACCTCAAGCTTTTTGATCCCCTCCACTGCCGCCTCCTCCACTGAGTTTTAACAGCAGATGAACAAAAACATATACTTTTATTCTTAAAAGGCTTTCATTCCCCAAGCTCTCTCTGACTCTTCACCTTACATGCCTCCAAACATTTCAGCATCCCCCTCACTACAGGAGTACTGCTGACAAAAAAAAAAATCATGTATTTCCATCTCATTCATCCCATTGGCTGATTTTGTTTCAACACCCTGTGCCACTACATCCCACAAGCACTGCTTTTCCTCACCTTGGGAAATGTTGCAGAATTGGATATGAGCCATTGCTGGAATCCCCCTGACATTGTGATGACTCACCTTTGTCCTCTTTAGGGGTGGGTGAACTACTCCAGATTATTATACAATAAACTCCCAGAACCTTCACCCATTTCTAGTTCCAGAATTGAACAAACTCTTTGCCGTGGTTCTGAAATGTTCAGAAAAGGTTTTGTTCACTTCAGGATTCTGGCTGGGATAGGAAGATTTGAGAGACAGTGAAAAAGCCTGTTCCTAGAACATTTCTATCTCTGAATGGAAGCAGATGTTGATAGTATTTTTATATAATGAGCGCTGGCTGTGAGCTCAGAGCTGTACAAACATAGTGGGAGCAGGATTGGACTCATGGGTCTAATAATGTAAAACAGGGACTGACTAAACTTCTGTCCTAGCTTGTCATCTTGTGCCCCATATTGGTTAGAGTTGACAAGGGATCTAGCATTGGTCATTGCCCAGAGGGATTACATAAACTCTTTGGAGCATGTTGTGACACTGTCTGGATTAGGGGGACCATTTAGGATATTATTTAACATCAATATTTCAAAAGCTCAATAATTCATATGAGAGAGGCCCTGTCAGGTGCTGTTAGAAAGGTTATGATTTGCTAAGTATGATGATACTGTTTATGTGCATGTGTCATATTTGCATTGGGAGTTATGGATATGTTGGATGTATCTGTATTTCAACTTGTGCTGTGTTTCTGGGAGACACCCCAGACAGGATGGTTGCAGCACTAGCCTGCTTAATGGCCCAAGAAGGAAACTCACGGGTACAATGGGCCCAGGGAGAGAAGCCGGGGCTACACCTGATGAGTCACCAGGACTTACTCATGTGACCCTGGACTTCATCTCATTTCTGTAAATTTCCACAAGCAGCATGGCAAAGGCCAAGGGACGTAAAAGGCAGTTGCACCAACCATATCCATATTGTCTTCAGTCTTTAGTCTTCAGTCTTCATGCCTGGTTCCCTACCTCTGGATCAACTCATCTATAACTGAAGTTGTGAAAGAAAGGACTGAGACCCATCCAGGTACTGGATGTACACCAGAGGGACAATACAAGCCTGAAAACTCCACAATTCAAATGAAAACCTGGTATATATGTACTTCCAAATCATTTGGATGTATCCGATTGCATTAATCATTTAACATTTCTCTTATAGTTTTTTTTCTTTCCTTTTATAATGAACGTTTAGTTTTATTACTAAAGGATTGACTGGCAGTGTGGTATTTTGGGTAAGATCCAAACTTATAATGATTTGGTACTGTGGCTGACTCTTTGCGGATCAGGAGAACCTTTTTGATAAAGAGCATAGAGTTTTAAAAAACTGATCTCTTTACTGGACCTAGTTGCTGATGGGAAGCCAGAGACTGAAATGCGGTAAAGGGGGCTGTGTATATTTTGTTGTAGCTTCTTGATAACCAGTGTAGGGAATGTGAAGCATGGTTTGTGGCTGGTTGGGGAGTCTGACTTCAGTGTCACCCACCAGTGTTGAGAGAATCTGCTCTCCTTTTGCAGCCTGCCCTGACCTTGGCATTTTCAGGTGGTCTAACCTAGGCACATAGAATCATAGAATATAAGAGTTGGAAGGGACCTCAGGAGGTCATCTAGTCCAACCCCCTGCTCAAAGCAGGACTAACCTCAGCTAAATCATCCCAGCCAGGGCTTTGTCAAGCCGCAGCTTAAAAACCTCTAAAGATGGAGATTCTACCACCTCCCTAGGTAACCCATTCCAGTGCTTCACCACCCTCCTAGTGAAAAACTTTTTCCTAGTATCCAACCGAGACCTCCCCCACTGCAATTTGAGACCATTGCTCCTTGTTCTGTCATCTACTACCATTGAGAACAGCCTAGCTCAGGGGTGGCCAACCCACAGCTTGCGAGCCGCATGCAGCTCTTTGCTCATACAAATGCGGCTCTCGCAAGCCGCATGCGGTTCTGTGTTCTATCAAATGTGGCTCCGCGCATTGTATGGGGCGCCAAAAAGTTTTTACTTTCAAATGTGAAATTGACAAGCTACCGCTGAAATTGACAGATCAGCGGAGGGTAAGGTAAATGTGGCTCTTTGCAGTATCTATAGCTATTTTTGGGCACTTCGTCTCTGACTGGTTGGCCACCTCTGGCCTAGCTCCATCCTTCCTGGAACCCTCTTTCAGGTAGTTAAAGGCTGCTATCAAATCCCCCCCTCATTCTTCTCTTTTGCAGACTAAACAAGCCTAGTTCCCTCAGCCTCTCCTCATAAGTCTTGTGCTCCAGCCCCCTAATCATTTTTGTTGCCCTCCGCTGGGCTCTCTCCAACCTGTCCACATCCTTTTTGGTAGTGGAGGGCCCAGAACTGAACACACTACTCCAAATGCGGCCTCACCAATGCCGAATAGAGGGGAATAATCACTTCCCTCAATCTGCTAGCAATGATCCTACTAATGCAGCCCAATATGCTATTAGCCTTCTTGGCAACCAGGGCACACTGCTGACTTATATCCAGCTTCTTATCCACTGTAACTCCCATGTCCTTTTCTGCAGAACTGCTGCCTAGCTCGTCAGTTCCCAGTCTGTAGCTGTGCATGGGATTCTTCCGTCCTAAGTGGAGGACTCTGCACTTGTCTTTGTTGAACCGCATCAGATTTCTTTTGGCCCCATCCTCCAATTTGTCTAGGTTACTCTGTAGCCTATCCCTACCTTCCAGGGTATCTACCACTCGCCCTAGCTTAGTGTACATGTATTATATATTTGTACAGTTCCATTCCTGATGAGGCCCTGATCTGGCTGAAGTCTCTAGGCAGTACAGAAATATAAATATTTAATAACCATAAAGAAGGGTGTTCTAAGAAGGCATCCATGATCTCCTGAGAGAGCCTGTTATCACATGAATTTCAGACTTAAGGGATTAAATTGATCCCTGATGTAACTCCATTGACTTCAGCAGAGTTACCCTGGGGATGGATTTGGTACTGAAGGCACTCTGAGAGCTAGGTTACCTCTTGGAAACCTGCATAGATAGAATGTTTTGATCTTTATCTAAACCTTGCGAGGTTTGCTCATCACTAGCCCTTTCCACTGCTCAGAGAGGGACGCTGCTTATGCAACAGCTATACCTGCTCAGTCCTCCAGTCAGGCAGGTCAAGAGTCAGAATTCATGACCAGAATGGCTTGAGTTTAAGAATCTTCAGGATCAGTTTCCTCTCACTTCAATAATTTACAGCATAGCAAGTGACTTTTACGGGCAATGGAGGGAAAGTTCACTATATCGTTTATGTTGAGTCATTGACTTTTTCCTCCTCTAATAATGGTCTCAGTAGTAGCAGGAGTTATGCTAATCTTATGCACAAGGGAGGCCATGGATTATTTAACCGGTTGCTTGGCAACGCAGAGTAACCATAACATCTTATATTCATGTACAGTAGAACTCTTGTCACAAAGTACTTTTATAAACTAAACTTCTAACTCGACACAGGAATCATGGCATTCACCACTAGGTTTAAGTGGAGTGGTTTTTTAACAGCACACAGTACCGTTATACAACAGATAAGGACATGAGTCAAGAGTCTGTTTCCAGCAGGAACAGCAGAGGCAGTTTAGGTAAGGAGAACATTATTATCCCTGTTGCACTTTGGCGAGGATATCAGGGGAAAAACACTGAGCCAGATCCTTAAGTCATGTCAATTAGCAAAACTCCATTGATTTCAGTAGGGCTGTGATGATTTACACCAGCTGAGGATCTGGCCCAGTATCTCTTCCAAAGAACGCTATGGAATCTATAATGCCCACAAATGAACAAAAGTCCCACCTACTGAATCATTAAACACTACTTCCTCCTGCAGCTAGGTATCCTTGAGGATCTGCCATCCAAGTATGGGAGATGAAATGATCTGAGGAATGGAAAATCTATTTTATGAGAGGAGACTCAAAGAGCTTGGCTTGTTTAGCCTAACCAAACAAAGGCTGAGGGGAGATATGATTGCTGTCTATAAATACATCAAAGGGGTAAATACCAGGGAGGGAGAAGAGTTATTTTAGTTAAGCACCAGTGTGGACATGAGAACAAATGGCTATAAACTAGCCATCAACAAGTTTAGGCTTGAAATTAGGTGACGTTTTCTAACCATCAGAGGAGTGAAGTTCTGGAACAGCCTTCCAAGGGGAGCAGTAGGGGCAAAAATCCTAAATGGCTTCAAGACTAAGCTTGATAAATTTATAGGGGGGATGGAATGATGAGACTGCCTACAATGGCATGTGGACCACTGGCAACTGCAATTAGCAAATATCTCCAATGGCCAGTAATGGGACACTAGATGGAGAGGACTCTGAGTTACTACAGAGAATTCTTTCCCAGATATCTGCCTGGTGGGTCTTGCCCACATGTTCAGGATCTAACTGATAGCCACATTTGGGTTCAGGAAGGAATTTTCCCCTGTGTCAGATTAGCAGACACCCTGGGGGTTTTTTGCCTTCCACGGCAGCATGGGGCATGGATCACTTGCAAGCTTAAACTAGTGTAAATAGTGGATTCTCTGTAACTTGAAGTCTTTAAACCATGATTTGAGGACTTCAATAACTCAGCCAGAGATTAAGGATCTGTTACAGGAGTGGATGGATGAGGTTCTGTGTCCTGCAGTGTGCAGGAGGTCAGATTAGGTGATCGTGATGCTCCCATCTGACCTTAAAGTCTATGAGTCTGTAAGTATAATGTCAGAACACTTTGGCTTAGCATGGGCGAAGTGTTATAATCACAGAACAAGAAGACAATGTTGCTGCATTGGCACCTAGCTAAAGATGTATTGGGGTAAGCATTATCATTTCCATGCAATGTCAGGACATAGAGGGGCAGATTCTCTGCTGCATAGTGATCCACTCAGAGGAGGACTGGGCAGCCTGTGTGGGAGCCCAGATCTAATGGTGTACTGTAGAGAGAGAAAGTGTGTTTGGGG
The DNA here is from genome assembly GCF_026122565.2 of Emydura macquarii macquarii. NCBI lineage: Eukaryota > Metazoa > Chordata > Testudines > Chelidae > Emydura > Emydura macquarii. The sequence goes on from NW_027133667.1 coordinate 9,202,717, forward strand.
GAGGGGGAAGGGTTCTGTTGCTTGCACAATGACACACTACAATGTTAAGTTATCCTCCTTTCCCCCCCATTAAAATGGGTCACAAATAAAACTTTGTAGCATTAAAAAACATCTGTCTTTATTCATCATTTGGGTGAGGGGAGGGGACCACTGGAGCAAGGGTGGGGGATGGGAAATAAGGGCACAGCACAGACAAACATTAATGCAGTTCATTGAAAAACTGGTTTTTCAATGCTACCCGAAGCCAAAGCGCTCCACGGTTGGCTCTAAGAGTAGCGCTGGAATCTCACTATTCAAAATTTGCAGCCAGCCTATCGGCTTCCATGGCCCAACCCTGGGGGAATTTTTCCCCCTTCGTTTCACACAAATTATGGAGCACACAGCACGCAGATATAACCGATGGGATGTTCTTTTCACTGATGTCAAGCCTAGTAAGCAGACCTCTCCATCTGGCTTTTAAATGGCCAAATGCGCATTCCACCACAATTCTGCACTTGCTGAGCTTGTTATTGAAACGCTCTTTCTCGCTGTTCAGGTGCCGGTGTAGGACTTCATTAGTCAAGGGAGCAAGGGGTAGGCAGGATCCCTCAGGATCACTATTGGCATTTCCACATCCCCAATGTTTATTTTTTGGTCAGTGAAGAAAGTGCCTGACTGCATCTTATTGAACAGACCCAAGACCCTAAAGAGGCGTGCGTCATGCACCTTTCCCACGTTGATGTCGGTGAAATGTCCCCTGTGATCCACAAGGGCCTGCAACACCATTGAGAAGTATCCCTTTCGGTTTATGTACTCTGTGGCAAGGTGGCCAGGTGCTCGGATAGGGATATGCATGCCATCTATGGCCCCCCCACAGTTTGGGAATCCCACTGTGGCAAACCCATCCCACTATGTCCTGCACATTTCCCAAAGTCACTACCCTTCTTAGCAGAAGCCTATTGATGGCCCTGCACACTTGCATCACAGCAGCTCCCCTGGTGGATTTACCAACTCTGAATTGATTCCCAACTGACCACTAGCAGTCTGGGGTTGCCAGCTTCCACAGAGTGAAGGCCACTCACTTCTCCACTGTCAGAGCTGGTCTCAAGTGAGGATTCAAGCGCTTCAGGGCTGGAGTCAGCTCCACGGAAAGTTCAAAGAAAATGGCCTTTCACATACGAAAATTCTGCAACCATTGCTCGACATCCCACACCTTCATAACGATGCAATCCCAACAATCTGTGCTTGTTTTCTGGGACCAGAACTGGCATGCCACAGACTGAAGATGATCGTGAGAGCCTGCAGCAAACAGGAATTGTTCCGTTCTATGGCTTGTAGCAGGGAAGCCTCAGTAACATCGCTATTTTCCATGCTGCAGCTCCTCTCTTGCCTTTGAAAATACTGCAGGATAAGCCTTGAGGTATTTGTAATGCTCACAATGATAGTGCAGAGCTGAGCCATGTCTCTCTAGCAATGGCATGCATGCGGCATAGAAAAACGGCATGAAAAAGCATATGTAGTTTGTTTGGGACAAGAAAGGAGAGGGAGGGAATGTTGCATCATGGGAGGACGACAAGCTTCCCAAAAGCCTTTGTGACTAGTTGCACTGTGGGATAGCTACCCATGGTGCACTGCTTTGAATGTCGACCCAAGCGCGATGAGCAGGGATGCAAGAGCCCGGCGCAAGGAGTGTGGAATGATCATGCTCCTGCAACTTCTAAAATTCAGTGGCTGACAGTCAATTTAAAATAAATCGACTTCACTCTGCAGTGTAGACATACTCTAAGTAAAGTTGCTGTCCAACCAACGGAGAGGAATGGAGGGGGAGCAGGAGGCATTTATAGGAGTGAGGAGAAATATCACAGCATGATTGGAGAGCAAAGATCAAATTAGTACTGCTGTAAAAAATCCCATTCTCCGCAGTGATGTGCTAGCACCACATCTCCAAGTCTTCTAGCATAAGTGTGACAGACAGCCGAGAGAACAGCCTGGATAGTGCTATGCAGAATCACAGGTCCCTGTGACTTGGGGAACAGACATAAGGCCTTTCCCTTTTCCCAATCTGATATCAGATTTCACGTCCCTGGTTTGTTGGCTACATTAGAAGAGCTTTGTTTTCACAGTGAATTTTCTCCTTAACCCTTTACACTCCTCCCATCCCACCCTAACACTTTTTGTTGTAAGCAATCCATTCTTATTTCTAACTCACACAGTCTGAGTTAGTGATATTTAGTAGTTAGAGGTTGGGGGCAGGGGAGATCTCTTGGGCTCTGTTCCTGTCTCTGCCACTGAATTACTACCTCACCCAGTTAGATAAGTCACTTAACCTCTATGTGACAGAGTTTCTTCATCTGAAAAACAGCAGTAATCCTTTCCTACCTTCCAAGAATATTATGAGGCTTACTTACTGTTTGTAAAGCACTTGGGATCTTTATATGAAAGATCTGTATGACTGCAGAGTGTCATTATTAAAGTACAGTATTATGAATACTGCCCGGTGCCTGAATAATATTACTGAAGAAGCCCTCTGGGACAGGAACACTGCTTGGACTATAACATCAGATTGTCACATTTCTTAGAAATTGTTGGATGAGGGTAAAGGTCTCTACAGCACTAGAAAGCACAAATTGGCTATTGCTGCAGAAGCAGACAAGTATGTACCCAGACAAAGAACTTGTAATCACGATGCTGCCTGAGGGTAAAACTTAAAGCCACAAAAACAAGATACACAAAAGTCTCATCTAGTTGTGAATAAACCCACTACATTCCATAATCAGGCACAGTCTGAAAGTGGGATGTGGGAGAGAGAATTTATGGTTTACATGGGACTTTCTATTCATTTTGTGAGTGGTTTAGAAAAGTCCCAGCTTGTCAAGTTGATAGCCACTCATTAAAGTCATGCAAATTCTATTAATCTGCCTGTCTAAAGTCTATTTAATCTAGATCTGGTCAAACTACCAGTTGGGAATAAATTATGGAATGAATTTAACCTTTTTCTCTGGTTACAAATTGTTTATAAACCCATCCTGATTTCTGCAAATGTACTTGATATTCACAAGTAATCACTGAATAATTTATGCAAGGAAATTTCAGCCTATGGGGTGTTCTCAAACTGTTAACTTCCTCTGTTCATTCTTTGTTACTTATAGTGTGTGATCAATCACCCCATTGCAAGGTATCATTTCTGTCCCCTTCATTGGATGACTGAAACTTTTAAAGCAGAACAGCAATCTAAAAAACTGATAGAATTGAACAAAGGATACTCATCTTCAAATATCTTTGTTCACATAGGAATATGAATAACATTCATTCTGAGAGTATCTCGTTGAACCCAAGCCCATTCACACAGGTACTTACGAATAGCCAATATTAAGGTGACAACCATGAAAAATCAGAATTGTAGCATAAATTCATGGATGTTATCTTGCAGTATTCAACTAACTCCAATCTAATCATTTGACCAATCTCTTAATTTCTAATGCACCTATCACCATGGTATCAGACACCAATTTTGAGGAAGAATGGGATGTCTGGGGGTGGGTTTTGTTTTATTTATGTTGACATTCAAAATCCTGTTTCAGGTCCCAGTTATCTCAAATTAGAATTTACCAAACCGGATCAGAACACTGATCCACCTACTCTGATTTCCTGTCAACAGCCAATACCAGATGCTTTATAGAGAAAAATGAAGCTGCCATTATTGGCAACATCTGAAGGCCATAAATAGAGATGTTTGGGGTGAAAAATATAGACACACCTTTTAACTCAGGTTAAAGTTTTATCTGTTTACTCAGGTGGTTTTTGCTGGATGGGAGGAGTTGAGTTCCAGCTTGATATGAAGCATTTTCATTTTGACAATGTCTGTGTGCAGTTTGATATTTTGTACATGTCCCTAGAAGTGGGAGTTGAAATATAAACTCTATAGAAGTGCACTGGACTTTGGGGTTTTGGGGAGGAAGAGAGTAAGAAAATGTTAGATACTTTGCAGTTTGGAAAGCAGATATAGCTCCTGCATTAGGACAGGTGGAAGGTATCCTTTTGAATGTACCTGATCAATTATACAGTGTTGTTTAGAGGCAGAAGGGCCAATCTCCCTGATGCCCGTACACCATTAGCTGAAGTAGTGGATTTGAAAGTGCCTCTTTTAGCTTGCATAACTCTGAATGTTGTTATTGGTTATAAAATTAGCCTGTCCCCTGTTTAGAGCCAGCTACAATATTTGACTCTCTGATCTGATCCAGGACACAGTGAATTCCACAGGCTGACTACATGCTGGGAGAAGAAGTATTTATTTTTGTTTGTTCTGTTAACTTCATCTAGTGAGCTCTTGTTCTCGTGTTATGGGACAGCCTAAAAAAAGAGGAGACAGATCAGTTCTCACTAGACCCTTCATAATCTTAAATGCCTCCTTTAACTCTCCTCCATAGCAGGCTAAAGGATCATACATTTTGAATTTTCTTCTCAAATGAAAAGCCTCTAAATGGGAAGTCATATAAAAATCTTAGTTGGCAGTAAGCAGCCATTTGGGCACAGAATGCCTACAAAATAAAACCAAATCAAAGCAATATAAAAGTAAGTTAGAATTCCTGGCTGTTGCTGTAAGAGCATACAGTAGCTCTTTCAGATAAAGAATTCATGCAGCAGCTGTGGGACTGCCCCAGAGTGTGCAGTGCTTATATCAGCAGGGGCCTCCAGCACTGTAGCTGTCGGATTTCAGGGTGGGCACCTGTACTTCATTAGCCAGCACAGAGAACCAAGGGATACTTTCAAAAGTGCCTTTAATTAAAGAGCATATTCGCTATATTTTCCTCACTCCTCTTTTTTTCTCTTTCATCTACTGCTTCCTTTGCTCTGCTTTTAAGGCTGTTTTATACTCTGGTCCTCCAAGGACCCTCTACTTCCCTCACGTATATAATCCATAGTGCTCTTTCTTTCCTTTGCCAATATCATCTAAGAGATTTCCTGGTGACAAGTATGTAGGAACCTATGAATACTTAGAATGTTTGCCTAAGTTTTGTAAACTCTGGTTTAGAAAAATCCCTTGAGATGCCATTAGGAGAATCTCAGGAAAACACTCTGTCTTGTGGGATTTTGCAGAGCAGCAGATGATATCCTGTACTTGTCTGGTTTAGAAAAAAACAAGTTAATTTTAGTTTTGAAATTCAAACAATCTCTCTCTTTAGTTGCTCACACTATCCCTTTGACTGAGGCTACCCTTAACGCTTAACCCAGTGGTTCCCAACCTGTGGCCTGGGGGCCAAAAGTGGCTCATGGCTTCCCTCCAGCTGGCTGCAGAAGGGAGCCGCTGCCTAAGGACCTAGGCGGAGCATGTTTCTGCAGGGCTAAAAGACCAGTGCAGGCTTCTTGCTGCAGCCAAAGGGATGGGAGATCAGTGCTCCCCTCCCCCTGGCTGTAGCAGGGAGCAGGGCAAAGTGCTCCACCTGAGTCCATAGGTGCTGGGATCCCTGCTGGAGCCAGAGGGAGGAGAGCACTGATCCTCCATCCCCCTGGCTGCAAAAGGGAGCCACTGCCTAGAGACCCAGGTGGAGTGCACGGGGCTACAGGACACGTGCGGTTTCTCTGCTGCAATCAGGGAGATGGGAAATCAGCAAGGAGGCAGCCTCCTCTCTGAACTCCTTCCATCTGGTTGCAGTGGGAAGGGGGCCTGGTGGCTGAGACTGGTGGCCCTTCAGGGTTGTAAAAATGATATCTTTGGCCCTTGAGCCAAAAAGGTTGGGAACCTGGCTTAACTCATCTCCAGAGCCAAACTTTTTCTGACTCTCAGGAGTATTTGGCATTATTTTGTCCTGTTATGGAGGCTGGGTTCATGCACAAAAAGCTACAAATCTGAACTTTTCCAAAGTATGGAAGGTTCATATGCAAGGGTTTTGGCTTGTCTTTAGTTTATATATCTTCCCCTGTTCCCTTTACAATTGTTCCTTGTTGATAGAACTCTCCACATTCACTCTTTCAGTTTCTTGCTTGCTTTGGGAAAGATCATCCCTTCTCTTTCCTGCTCATAGAGAGTCACCCCTAGCAGCATCCAGCTTCACCAGTTGCCAAAGCTACCTTTGGATAATGCTCTGATTTTTCTGTCATATCTCAGGACAGCCATTCCAGCCCTTTAAGAGTTTGCCCTGCATCTCATTCCTCTGCTGAAGTGACTCTGTGAATCTGCCTGCATCAGGCCATTGCCCCAGTCATTCACTTTCTTTGTTCTGCCATTTCCTCTTATCAAGTTCTGGGATAGTGGGAATGAATCCTTTTCATTACTGCACTGATGATTTCCATAACAGGCCCAATTCTTTGCATTATAGTCTCTAGAGATTTGGACCCGGATCTGAAATTCCCCAAGGTTTTGCTGTGTTCAGGTCTAAGAATTTGGTTAAGGCCACTATAAAGATGGAGGCCAACTGCAAAGTTTGAATACTGGTTCGAACTTCCCCAAATCTGGGAGGTGAGGGCTATGTTTGGAGTAGTTCTAGAGAAGGGGCCAGCTGCAAGGTGCATATCTGACTCTGAACTTTCCCAAATTTGGCAAATGTTTCTGATCTGAGGTTTTGATTTCAATCCATCTCTAATAACTTCTTTCCAAACCCTTGGGCAGTTGCCCTGTCCTAAGAGTCCAAAGAAACACTTTCCTTAAAAAGCAAACACCTGAGACAGGAAACACATAGGACTGAAGGAACTTTATCAATAAGTTTTGTTTCTCTATTAACCCCACATAAGAAAGCCTGGCTCATGCTCTCTCGCAGTGTTTGCTGTATGTATTTCTTTTCTTCCTCTCTAGACTGGGAGCACTTTCTGCCTAACACAGAAGGGCTTTGTGGGGAGGGGAACAGCTTAAACTCTTACAGCTAATAAAATTCACACTGCCTCACTCTCAGACCTGGATGCTAACCACCTCCGGTGTTTCACTCTCTCCACAAAAATAGTTCTCTCTAGTAAGATCCTGAAGCCCCGCTATCTCTTTCACAATAAGGACCTAATAAGACCTTTCATTGGCAGAGTGTGAAGAGAATCCTGAAATCAGCTTCTCTCCAAAGGGAGCTGAAAAATTCAGGAAAGAGTTTTCAAAACCGAGAAATGAGTGAGAGGAATTAACATTGCCTCCCTTTGCCCTCCCACCTCCCCCCCTAGTAATTCTGCAAGATCGACTCACTTGAAGGTTGATGATTTCCCCTTCTGATGCCATCCTTTTGATGGTGTTAGGTCTCTTCCTCAGCCCTCTGTAGACTGCACAGTAGCTCGGGACTCTGCAGTCCTAGGGACTTTCTGATGCTTCCTCTGAGTAGGAGAGCACAGCTGCTGAAACAGACTTGCTATTCATTTGCCTGATGTGGGATGCCCGTCTTGGCACAAACGTGCGGGGGAGGAAAGGGGTGGAATACAAATTCTTTGTTTTCAAGATGCTGAATGGTCCTTAGAATAAACATCCCTCTTAGATTTGCCGTGGCAGTTTTGTTCACTATGTATCTCCACTATGCCTCCTGGTCCAGCTGAGCCCTGTGAGATGACTCAGGCTGGAATTCTGTGATGCAGCTAGCGTACCATGGGGGTCATGGCACAGACCGTACAGAGCATTTAGCAACAATCCTAACCCTGCTCTGCAGTCACAGAGTCCCTGTGTACATATCAGGGCTACCACATGAAGATGGTTTGAAAACTAATGGCTGAGAAATGTTAGTGCCAGAAAGCTGTGCTTTTTCGCTGCTGAACATCATTACAGCAAAAGTCTAGAGACGCCTGAGCGGGAATTTCCAATCTAAACCAAGTCTCAGTTACTTTTCACTTTCTCAGCCATGAAAACGTCATTTGGATCTGGAATTTTTATTCCTGGTCTCAGCCCCAAATGAGGTTTTCTTTTGATTGGTAAGTGAGAAGTGACCAAACATTGCTTTAGAATGGATATGTACACAGTCAAAATCAAGACACAAGTAGTATCATAATACATAACACAAGTGGGATCCTCAACCATGTAAATCAGAATCATCCCATTAACTTCAGTGGAGCTCTGAAACTTTACATCAACTGAGGATCGAGTTGAGATGTTTTGTCCTTTGAGGGACAACTTCATTGATTAGTGACAATGGCACAGAAAGTTATATTTTTACTAAAGAAGACTATCATGTTAAAAAGTATGCTGCGTAGTTTACCAGTATTCGTCACAGTTTCTGTATCTCCACGTCTAGGAAAGATGCTGAAGTCTCTCTCTCAGTGGGAACTGTCATTGGACTGATGCTTCTCAGCAGAAGGACCAATTTGACAGTGATAACACTAATGCTTAGCAGTTCTGTGGCACCATTTCACCCTCACAATATCCCATTGAAGCAGATAGTATTATCACTAAAGTTAAGATTTCGTCACTGTTATTTTTAGTAAAAGTCGCAGGCAAGAAACTAAAATTCATGGGAGCCGTGACTTGTCTGAGACTTTTACTAACAATAACGGGGGGAGAGAGGGTTGAGGGGGAAGGAGGAATAATAGTTGGAGCCCCATGGCATGCCCCAGTCCCACCAACACGGGGGAAGGGAGGGGAGGACACACAGCCCCATCTCCAGCCCCCACCACAGGCACAGGGAAACACACAGTCCCAGCTTCAGCCAAGGGGCAGGGGCACACAGCAGTGGCTCTGGCCCCAGCTGGAGCTGCAGGGGGCAGGAAGGGCCTACATAGCCCCAGCTCCAGATGCAGCCATGAGGCAGGAGTGCACAGCCCTGGCCCTGGCAGAAGCTGGGGGTGGAGGCACACAGTCCCAGCTGAAGTTGCGGGGTGGGGACAGATGGCCTGGCTGAAGCCGTGAGACTGGAGCAGCGGCGCACTTCCCTGGCTCTTGCCACAGCTGTAGTGGGGGTGCACAGCCTTGGCACTGGCTGAAGCTGCAGGTCCAGGACGCACAGCCCTGGCTTCACTCCTGCCGCCGAAGTGAAGTCATGGAGGTCCAGTAAAGTCACGGAATCTGTGACTTCCTTGAACTCCATGACTAAATGGTATCCTTAATTGTCCCCATTTTAAAGATGGATAAACTGAGGCACAGAGGAACATGTTAGTGACGTGCTTAAGGTCACAGGAAGTCTGTGGAAGAGTTAGGACTAAAACCCAGATCATTTGCCTTTCTGTCCTGTGGCTTATCTATATGAACATCTTTCCTCCCATGACATACTTTAGGAGCCAGGCAATGTTGTTTCTGTGTGAAAGCATAAAAAAGGCAAGCAGCTGTCAAAGCTATTGTAATGTGATTTTGAAAAAGTAAAACAACATTTCTGGTTCACTGAAAAAGTGACCACTGTTTACATAAGAGACTTACCTAATAACCATTTTGAAAGTCATCTGTCCCTTGCATGCACTCATATGTGAGTTACAGTTCATGTGCCTCATTATCATGGAAGTCAGTGACTGTTACTTGTATCCTGTGAAGCACGGGTTTGGGAGCGGAATGCAGGCTTCTGAGTCCTAATCTACATCATCAGATTGTCATGACAGCAGCTTCCCATGTGATTTTTTTAATTCTATGTAAGAGGTTTTGAAAACAAAATGTAGTGATTTGCTCTTGTTTAGATGTAGGAATTTAAATCTCTTTCTATGTTGCCTACCAATTTCCCTACAGGCGTACTATTGCAGAGGCACGAATACAAAGAATTACCTGTTCTAAATTATTTTTCTTAAAGATGTCTATAATAAGATGCCATAGCTCAGATTATATATAGGTGCAGTCTATTAATGGATAATTTATATGCCTCTGGTGTCCACCACATCTTTCAAACCTATTCCTGAAAGCTGAGGGGAGTTCATGCTATGCTTGTTCTTTGTGAGTAGGGACTATGAAGAAAGAACCAGGAGTTCTTGCCAAAGTTTTGCTGTCCTTAGGTATCTTGCCTGTATCATGGTAGGCTCAAAATATCATTCTGTGGTAAGAAGTGGGTGAAATGTCTGTTGTTTTTTTTTTTTTAGAAGACAACCAAAGACTAGTACTGAGCTAATTTCAGACAAAATCACAAGTTATATAACAATGTGCCTTTTAAACCAGTTTTTCTCCAGCACTTATCCAAATGTTGTGCTAAAACTTTTGCTATGCTCTCCCGGGAGATGTCCCAAAGAATAATACTCTTATACTGTGTTTTTGGAATATTTAGAGAAATTAAGCAAGACCTACAGTAACCCCTATGTCCTTCCAGACAAGTGAAACTAAATCAAACCAAATTCCCAGTTCTTTCTTCCCAGGTAGAATGAAAGAGCCTTTTTTAGGAGCATATTAGTAATGACGACATTATGCAGCCTCGTTGAGGACATCTGGAGCCAAACTCATTAAAATGATACAACTTCAAACAGCAAAATCTCTCCTGGAGATTATTTTTGTATGTCATATTAATAGCAAAGCTATGAGTCTAAACATGCAGGAAAATAGGAAAATGGGTCAGTTTCCATTTAACTCTCAGAACTGCCAGGGGAAGATGAAATTCCTCAAAGGCAAATCCCAGTGTAACAGAATAGGTGTTCTGATCACTACTGATTGCAAAGAAGATTAACTATGGCTTTTTTTAAAATGCCTTTAATAATTACTAGAGAGAAAGGTGGGTGAGGTAATATTTTTTCTTGGACCAACTTCTGTTGCTGAAAAGGACAAGCTTTCAAGCTCCACAGCTTTTCTTCAGGACCAGTACGGCTACAACACTGCAAACATTTAATAATTATTAACTATCATACAGGAATCTGCCATTGGCTTGGTCTGAAGGTGTAGATTAGAGCACATACAATGCTGCACAGAGTTTGAATGCACCAGAAAGATAAGAGATTTCCAGAGCTGGTGGTGGTTGTAACTCATGGTGATTGAACAGAATAGATGTGAGTAATTGTTATACATACCAGAGGACGCAAAAGGGAGTTGGATGGGAAAAGAGACTCTGGAGAGGAGAATGAGATGACTGTGGAGTTATTTGCCATGGGGCCAGATTGTGCCCTGCCCTTAGGTGAGAGGGCACAGGAGCCTCTTCTCTTTGTTCCCCGAACCTCACACAGGGCCCGGGCACAAAGGGAGTTCTTGCACTTAAGGTGCTAGTACTACTTCTGGTGCTAGTCCCTGCAACAGAACCGAGTAACCAGGTGGAGCCATGACCTTGTTCCCTCAGCACCAGCTAGCAGAGATTTCTGGTTGCAGAGGGGAGTCCATGCAGTTTTAAGGGAAGTACAGAAACAGGCTCCCCAGAGGCTCTGAGATGCATCATGATGCTCCAGAGGGATCTTTAGTTTTGTGCTCTTGGTTAAGAACAAGAATGTTTGTAGGGTGGTTGTTCCCAACCTTTTCCATACCGTGACCCCATCATACCAGAAAAAATATTTTTGACACTCTCCTTCCAACAGTTTTGGGGAACTTCTTCAATCTAATCAGAAAGAAAGGGAGGGTGTCCATGACCCATTTGTGACCTTCCCTGGGGAGTCGCAACTCCCAGACTGATAACCCATGTTGTAGGCCATATTAGAGAGGCTAAAATTTTCAACAGTGCCTCAGTGATTTTGGAGCCTGTCTCATTTTCAAAATTGACGTAGGCAGTTAGGAGCCTATGTTCCATTAACTTCCAAAGACATGTAGGCTACTAAGGGCTGGTCTACACTATAAAACCTCACACCCCTGAACAATGCAGTTAACCCAACCTGAGCCCAGGTGTAGACACCACTAGCTTGATGGAAGAATTCTTCAGGCTACCTATCTATTGCCTCTTGTGGAGGCGGATTTCCTACAGTGACGGAAGAACTCCTTCCATTGCTGTAGTAAGTGTCTATGCTACAGTACTGCCACTTCAGCATTTCTCGTGTAGACATAGCCTAAGTGTCTAAATCTTATGTGGCAGGATCAGTTTCTCCCATGGAGGTGCCTGGATGTTTAGAATGTATTGTATTGTTTGGAGGAGTAATACTATTTAAGAAACTCATAGATAGTTAGAAGAAAAACAACTATTTTTATTAAGAGATTGATTCAATTGCTTAACTGAAGCTACAGGATCAAGGACATATTTGAGTTCAGATCCATTCTGGAGGAAGTCCACCTAAAAGATATGCTCAAATTAATTCAGGGAAGTGCTATGGCCTGTGTTAAAGGTCAGACTAGATTATCATAGTGGTCTCGTCTAGCCTTATAATCCATAAACTCTCCTTGCAGGATACTGAGTGAAAACATGCTCAGCCAGTGAAAACAAGATAGAAGCATTGTATCAAAAGAGTAAACTCTCATGGATTGATCAAACCTTAAGGCAGGGCACTAGAATCCTACTCACCTACCTGCTCCAGATGAATAATTATTTTAATAGACAAGTCAAATGCCATTAGCTTGTGTTTCTTAAGAAATTTCCAAGAGCTGAAGGCTTTACAAATTCACCTGTTCAAGGATGTTACATTACAGAACAGGTAACAGCTGGCTTATGAATGAAATTCTGCAGGGTTCACCTTTCAAAACCCCTTATGTTTAGGCTCTGGTTAGAAGGGAAAGGTGAGACTATGGGCCAAATCCTCAGCAGGAGTAAATCACTGTAGCTCCAGTGAAGCCAATGCCAGTTTACATTAGCTAGGATCTAGTCAGACTGGAGGAGATGGATATTGGTTGTCTGGGAGTGGTCCAATTCTCCTTTGCATGCCTCTGGTGTAGTCATTCACAGGAAGAGTGAATGTAAAAGGCTAGCCGCATGAGTTGGTGGAAAATTCCGATTTGGTAGCATTTTACACTCACTTTGCACAGGTATTAATGGCAATGAAAGGTTCTAGGGAGTGGAGAAATCAGCTCCTGTATGTTTAGATTGATAGTGGGAGTTCAAGCCACAGTCTACAATTACAGTGACTCAGAGTAAATTGCCTGCCATTTAGAGAAAATCACTACTTCCAGACAGAAGATACTAGATTCCAGGATAGATACTAGGCAAGAAAGGGGTTGTTTCTGCAGAATTCAATTTATTTTAATTTTGTGGCGAACCATAAACAGAGAGTGAGAATGAAGTAAGGATGGGTCAGGCTACAGGAGGTCAGCTCCCAATTGCCAGATAAACTACTTGTTACTAAACAGCTCCTGAAATTCCTAGGAAAACTTTACAATCTTGTTTTGTATTGTTTTTCAATTGAAAGATTCAGAGCAGTGAAACCATGATTAATTGGGGGGCACCGGATCCTGTGAAGCGTCAACACTTTTATGCCAGATTGCTTATCATCTTTCCTACAACTTAATCTGATGGAAACTTTTAAAAGGCAAAATACAAATATGTGTCCAGGGAAGAGTGATTGCAATCTGCAAGATGCAGTCTTCCATCTCTGAGCAAGTTGTCACTGTGGCTCCCAGTCAGACAAACTTAGATGCCCCTGTGTTAGAAAAGAGAAGGCAATGAAGAAGCTGGGGAGAAAAGGAACCTGTAGACATGAAGACCAAAGACATAAGTCCAAGGGAATGTTTCAGTTGTTTCCATATCTGGGATTTTGTTTTTTCTGTGGTTATATTCAACCATAGACTTCTTTTATGTACCTATTTCCTTCCCTCAACACTATAGAGAGCACACCTACTGCTACCTTATAGTTACCAGCAACTCAGTTTTTCAAGAGCTGTCATAAACCCTCCACCTCTGACTCTCCAAACATTCAAGAGGACTTCTGCTTTAGTAGGATCTCTGAACCTAAAAACTTGCTGTTATCTCCAGAGGGATTAATTCATCCTTAGTATATCTCCATTGACTTCAGTGCAGTTGCACCAGTTTACCCCAGATCTGACTCTGGTGCTAGCAATGTTTCCTACTCTGCTGTGACAGGAGATTCTGAAAATCATCCTCTGAAAATCATGAGGATGAGAGAAGATCAGAGAACTAATCCAATATGACTCGTTCTTATACACTCACTTTTTCTTCCAGAAGACCCCTGAGCCTGTCCCTTGGGAAATGGCTAGAACAGTGACCTCCCTGCATTCCTATTTGCACTCTTTCCTCTGTGTTCTCACATACAACCTCTTCTCCCCAAATATGTCCATGGTGGCAGAGCTAGCTCTGGGCACCTCTGAACACTGATCCATTCTCATTTAATTCCTTCCATGGAAAAAAGACTTCACCTGGATGTAGATATCATGATTTTGAGGCAGTGTAAGGGTCTAAATTTTGATGTTCCTAGGGGGCCCCACATGACCTTGGGCTATTTGGGGAGCCTAATTCTTCCCTCACAGGATCCAAATAACTCCCGTTGGCTTCAGTGTGAGTTATTCCCATTCTGCTTCTGGAAAGAACAGATAATGGATTCCCTCATTCAGACTCTCACACCTCCTTCCAGGGCACTCTCCTGAATCTGGGTTAGGAAGATGGTAAGGAATTAACCCAACAACGAAGTTGTGTGGTAAACCTGAAAAAAATAATGTGATGGAATTCCCTTAGCTGAACTGACACATCTTGCTTTAGTCACAGGTGTAATGGTTGCTGTGGTGCAGGGCCAGGGCACCCCCTTCCATGGCATCATGGAATCAACACTCATGCCGGCTTAGTCTGTTGGGCATCCTGGCTTTCAGATGGTTGAGTGAGCAAGTAATAGCTCAGGCCTCCTGAATGAGGGCTGAGCAAACAGTCAGTAGCTCAGGCCATCTGACCTAAGGGTTAGTGCTCAACCAGCCCCAAGTGCAGGACCAGGGGTAGGAGACCCAGGCCTACCCTGCTCCACCAGGTCCCAACCCAGGGCCCTAGAAGCAACAGGTGACCCCATCACAAGGTTGATGGGGAAACACGGGGTCACTGCCTCACCTCCCGACAACACAACCGGACCAATGTTTCATTTCCCTGGGCTGCTTCCCACTGGCAGCTGGTAGAGCTGCTCTGTGGCCTCTGGAGGCTGGTTCCCAGTCTCCTTGCCAGATGGCCCACTCTCCACTCCCTCTTTGGGGTTGTCAGTCTCCCAGGGCAGCAGTTTGCCTTCTCCCCAGGCCAGCTCTGGAGAGTTATTGCCCTCTACAGCCAGTCCTAGGCTCCACTGGCTGTTCTGCTCTCTGGGTCCTTCCCTTGCCTGGCTCCAACTGAGGTGCAGGGTCCTGCTCTTATACTTCTTGCCTCATCCCTGCACTTCTGCAAGGGGAAAAGGGGTGGAGTTAGCTGAGCCCAACAGGGTGATTTAACACCCTCTGCACCAGAATGAGGCCACTTTGCCAAATTACACCAGGTTAATGCCACAATTTAAATATGTAAAAAGCTTCATTCTCCTCTGTTCTCCCCCTTACCCTGCCTGACAAAATCCCCAGATAAAACCCAGAAGATATAACATCTGACATCATCAGTTTGGTAATGTCATGTGTAATCAATTAAAGATCCAGGAGCCAGTAACATAAAACTTCTTTCTCAAAACCTGAATGTTTCTTACTGAACTTCTAGTCTTAGGGTCAGGATTTCTACTTGTTGTTTATCTGATGCCCATTGCACCCAAAGTCAAATAACTTGAGACCCCAGGCAGCTTATCCTTCTGTTTACAAGATGGACAGTGTGCTAGATCCTGGAAATGTGGACATAAAGAGGATATGTTGAGGTAAGTGAGTATCTTGAGATAAGAAGAGAGCAAAAAGGTGGAGACTCAAGTCTTTCTATACATCTCTGCACCTCGAACACTGCATTCAGTTCTAGACACAGAGATATTGACAAACTGCAGGCAACTCAATGAAGAGTGACAAAAAATTACTAGAGTACTGGAAGGATTAGTTTATGAAGAAACATTTCAAAATTTAAATATGCAGTGCTTAGCTAAATGATGACTGATGGCCTGATCCAAAGCCCCTTGAAGTCAACTGAAAGACTGCCACTGCCAACAGTGTGCTCTGGATTAGCCCTGAGTGAAGGAAGCTGGGGGAGGAAAATATTCTTTAAATTTTTGAAGCGTGTAAACATCAAGGTGGGAGGGGAATTATTTAGGGAGGTACACAGGGGTATAACTAGGAACAAAGGATTTAAATTAAAGGAATACTTTGGCTGAACATCAGAAAACCTACCTGACAATGAGATCTATTAGGCTTTGGAACAGATCCTGGTTAGCAAGTGTGCAACAACAACAGGGAAAAACCCTATTTTTGTTTGATCTTTTGCCATCAGATTCTGGGCTGAGGACGGAATCCTCAGTCTCGGGAATAGAAAAGGTTTCATCATGGAGAGCTATGGACATGCTGTCCCTCACTGATAGGATCCATGTGTCCCAAAATAGGAAACTAAAAGGATTTAATTTCTAGAATCTTCAAAAAGTTTCTTCAGTATAACTGAGAAATGTCCACCTTTTAAAGGCAATCTATTCCAATTAAATTACCAAGTGTTACAAATGCTATGGTATGGACAGCGCATAAACCCATGATAAAAAATAAAAAGAACAGCTACATATAGCATTCAAAAATGATGGTATTGAACACATTGCACTTAGAGCCTGTCAGTGGAAATACTCTGTCTTCAGAAGAGTTATTTCTGATTTACACTGGGGGAATTGAGGTAATAATTAATATTTACATATTTCTGTTACAGTAGCACCCAGTCAGGATCAGAGACTCACTGTGCTAAGTCAGTGACACTCAGACTGAAGCTCATGAGACTCAAGTGAATCTTTAATATGCCTCCTGCGGCTCTTTGCAGCACATGCTATTAAAAATGCTGTGATTTAATTATTAACCAGTCTAAGTTATTAACCAATCAGGATGTTTATACTATGTTATTATTCAATTGTAGTTGATAAAATAATAATATTTGGTCGGTTATTTTGCTGTGTGTATATATGATATAATATATATATGTATAATATAAACTAAATATTTCCCATCCTACTGTTTAAATATGAATATATAGTACTATAGTAAATGAAACAATGAATTCACATTACCATGGGTCTTTTGGATAATGCTGATCACTAATTTGGCTCCTGAACCACTGAGGTCTGAGTATCACTGTGCTGAGCATTGTACAAACACATACAAAGACAAGTGAAAAGCTAACAATCTAAGAAACTGGCCCAGAGGTTCTAAATATATAAAAATGAGTGCAAATTTTGTACAATAAATTCTGGACTTCTGTTGCTTTTACATTGCATTAACAATTATGCACTTGCTTTCAGGTTCAAGAGTTTTAGGAGATTGATTCTACTTTCACACCAGACTAAATCAGGCATAACCAACTGAAATCAATAGTTACACAAGTATAAAACTGGTGTGAGATCAGAATCTTCTCCTGTGTAGCCAAAGATTCCTTGGAGGTGTTAGGGAGAATGAGTTCAATCCTATAGAGTGCTGAGCACTCAGGCTCCAATTCAGCAGAGCACTTAAGTATGTGCTTAACTTTAAGTACACGAGTAGTCCCTTTGACTTCAGTGGGGCTAAATGAAATCTTTGCTGGATCAGGGCCAGACTGGTCAAAACCTTGCATGATCGAGCCTAAAATGAATATAGAAGCCCAGTTGCATGTGCCTACATAGATTTGAGCACAAAATAACACATGAGCTCCTCATAGCTGGATGGCCATAAAGATGTCTGGTTAAAAGACCTGAGTCACCCTCATTTCAGATAGGAATACCCCACCATGGGGAATGTGAGCTCTGTCCCTCCACATTACCACTGCACATGCTCAGCACCTCTTGGGATCAAGTCTGGGACATGAATTCATGGAAACTAACAACCAGAGAGCATCAACAGCAGTATTCATCTGTGTATCCCAAGTCAGACATATTTCTGAATGCAAGGCCAAGCAGTTGTGAAAGCATTGTTTCTTTAATTAGTCTTCTGGGATGAGAAGTGTTTAGAATAATTTCTTGTAGCACTGGGAATCATGCAGGGAGCAGGCCTAACTAAGTGTTTTGGGGCCAGATTTTGTTTTCATTTACTCTGGTGAAAATTTGAAGTAACTCCTTTGGATTCAGTGGAGTTTCTCCAAATTTACACGGGCGTAGCTGACATCAGAATCTAGTCCAAATGAATATCTTTAAGTAAACCAAATTTTGCTCTCCACTGCACATGTGAAATCCCATCAAAATTACTAAATGAGAGCAGAATTGGGTGCAATCTGTCTGCATGTCCAGCTTTCACTGAGCATACGTGAATGAAGCCACTGCTGGGTCACTGTGACAACTGCTAGCTTGACCAACACACCAGGGATTGAACCAGAGACTTCTAAAGCTAAAAGCATGAGCTGCTAAAGCAGCAAGGCTACTGACTTGGGGGCTATAACAGATTCATATCGTCTGCATATCGGCACAGAGGGAGGACCTGTAACATATTACATCAGCATATCTGTGTGTGTGTGTGTGTGTGTGTGTGTGTGTGTGTGTGTATATATATATATATATCTGGAAAGAAACTGAAAAAAAAATTGCCATCAGTTTTGTCTGCCACACCAAAAACAATGTATAAATTCTCCTTGCTACTTACTCTGCAGCCAGCAGATGACCAATCAACCCTATTCCCAGGATTGTGTTAATCATGCTGAGATTACTGATGAGAACTGAAACAAAATGAGAGAAATCTTCTGTCCTATCTGTTTTCAGTGGACCTGCGAATCCATATGTCATGGTGCTCCCAGTTTCTATACCCTGGAAGTGGGAGGTTGGGATTACATCCCTCACGGAAAATCTAGCGCGACAAAAAGCGATGTTGATATTTCAATGTGTCATTCTTTCTTGTGAGTCAATATTGAGTTAATTCCCAACAGGCTGTTTATTGGAGGGTGCCATCTTTCAATTCAGCATTAAAATTAGGGTCCTGACTATTGTAGCAAGTAAGAATCCCATGACTTTTTTTTTTTTTTTTTGAAGAGCAGGGGTGTCATTGATCCTATTATCCTGACTAAATTCTAGATGGGTAATGAAATTCTACCTCTCTAAAATTCCCTTCTAGTTTCACATGGAAGATGGTATTCTCCACTTTCTGCCCAGAACAGTTAAGTAATGCTGCTATGCCCTGCTTAAAATACTACTTTCCATCCCAAAGATGGCTGAATTTCAGTGGTGAGTGAAGTTATGTTTGTATAGAGATTTAATACACAGTCGGTAAAGTTTATTAAGTGCATTGAGATCTTTGGATGAAAGATATTATATGCACATCAGTGATGATCTGGTAGGAACTCTTTTAGAACTTTGGATGACAGGTGAAGTAGAAATTTTAGGAATGCTGAGAAGCCAAGAGCAGTCTGTCCTAGGTCTATAGCAAGAAGTCCTTCGAATGATTATTCATATTTCTTCTCTTTCTGTTTTATTTCTATATTTTTTAAATTATTATTTTTTTGAAAAAATAAAATTAAAAAGAATGTGGTAATATACTTGTGAAAGGTGCTAAATACACAGCCCTGAAAAACAAAGTCCTCTCTCGATCCATAATGCAGGTACAGAATGCGCAGTGGCAGCATACATTTTCCTCCATGCTACCCTGCCAATGTGCTTCATCTCTAACTGAAGGGACCACCTCTAGGAATGATGTCATAAGGCCACACACATGCAAACTTCATAAGTTCTAAGGTCCTTGTGATGGGGTATACAAACCCCATGCTGGGCAACACAGGTTTATTGTGGGCTGGGGGGCCCCACCACACCAGTAAGAGATGTCAGACTAGAAGGGAGGAGCTTCAAAAGAGAAAATGCAGCACAGACCGGAGAGGAGAGCAGACCTGAAAAGGGAGGAGGGGGAGGCTTGATACTGAGCCACCTTTGATGTGACTGTTTCTCCATGTTCTCCTAGGAGGTTGGTTGGGGCCACAATTTAACAGAAGCCCTCTGAAGAAAGAGAGCCTTAGCTCACCTGTGAAACAATTCATTCATGTTAATTTCTTTTTGTAGAAGAGGTGGACTGTCCAGGGCTCAGCCAGAGGGCTGAGCCTCTAACGACTGGACTGGTGTGGTGGAACATCCAGAGATAGCAGAGCAGAGGTCTAACTGAGTTCAGGGCCCAGGGGGCACCCTGAGGAAGGAACACTGAGTGGCCCAATCCACAGGGCACTGAGGTCAGTGGAAAGACTCCTATTGACTTGAATGGGCATTGGATTAGGCCCTAAATTTCCATTATGCCACCACACTTTGTAATTAAAAGATCTAATTTCTGTACTGCAAGACCTTCCATTTCCTGAGGCTGGTTACATGTGCCCTCTATAAATACATCAGAGGGATAAATACAAGGGAGGGAGAGGAATTATTTAAGTTCAGCACCAGTGTGGACACAAGAACTAATGGATATAAACTGGCCATCAGGAAGTTTAGACTTGAAATTAGACGAAGGTTTCTAACCGTCAGAGGAGTGAAGTTCTGAAACAGCCTTCCGAGCGGAGCAATGGGGGCAAAAAACCTAGCTGGCTTCAAGACTGAGCTTGATAAGTTTATGGAGGGGATGGTATGATGGGACAGCCTAATTTGGCAATTAACTGATCTTTGACTACTAGTGATAAATATGCTCAATGGCCTGTGATGGGATGCTCGATGGGGTGGGTTCTGAGTTACTAAAGAGAATTCTTTCTTGGGTATCTGGCTGGTGAGTCTTGCCCACATGCTTACGGGTTAGCTGATCACCATATTTGGGGTCAGGAAGGAATTTTCCTCCAGGGCAGATTGGCATAGGCCCTGGGGGTTTTTCATCTTCCTCTGCTGCGTGGGGCATGGATCACTTGCTGGTGGATTCTCTGTATCTTCAAGTCTTTAAACTATTATTTGAGGACTTCAGTAACTCAGGCATAGTTTAGGGGTCTATTACAGGAGTGGGTGGGTGATGTTCTGTGGCCTACATTGTGCAGGAGGTCAGACTAGATGATCACAGTGGTCCTTTCTGACCTTAAAGTCTGACCTTAAAGTCTATGAGTGCCAACTGTCAGATACTAGGTGATAAGCGCCCTAGACATGCCAATAAATAAAAGAAATGCTTCTAGTTTTTAGACACAACCCATACCTGGGTCTAAGTGAATTTCATACTTTAGAAGGTGCCAGATTGATAGCCTTGGACAATAGAGTCCTCTTTTTATCGACAGAAGAGTTACACCACAATCAACAGAATAGAAGCCAACTTCATACTGGTCCCTGATAATATGTATTAAACCAAAGCAGATTTCATATGTCAGGCCCACTGAGTCCTTGACCTCTCTGCTGAGACTGACAACAAAGGTGCCAATTGCTTTTTCAGATACAGCTGCCCACTAGGGACTGGACTGAGACCCCTAACTTGTTTCTCACAGACCAGTGATGTAATGTATTATGGTGACTGGTGCTCTGGAAATACCTTAGATAGATTAGATTAGATAGAAACCTTCAAAAGACAGTTTAGAATATTAACAGTTTATTTTGGAATAAACAAGGAATTCTTATAGCTAACGCTATCATTATGCTAGAAAAAATGGTTCCCAAAGGAAAAATGTTCTATTTTTTCATTTGCCCATTAAAAAACAGTGTTATTTTAGGACAGAAAAGCCTGACTCTAAGAAGCCAAGAAATACGGTGATAGAGCCATTCCACACAAATATCACAGTTTCATAGAAATGCTAAGTACAACATTGATTACGTTAGACATCTGTGATCATATCACAGATCTAGTCACTCCCTAGAATGTTCCAAAGTGTAGGTGTTATACAGGACACTATGATATAAACAGGAAAAGGAGAATCACAGTTTGTGTGTGACATAATACATAATGGAATGGCCAGCAACCATGCAAAAGAGGGATTGTGAATGTCTGGCACCCATTTTGGTTCTGTAGCTCTAAAGTAGGAACAAAACAAAACAAACATAATTTTAAATCCCCCTGTATTTTATTCTGGCTAAGTTTTGTTTTTCTCTACATCAGTATATGAATTATTTTTCCATAAACAGTTCTCTGTTTCCTTGAAAACTGTTGGAAAATTCTCTGCCCGACAGCACAAGGATTCAGACTAATATGTCTTTCCCATGAAATTGAAATCTTATTCTGATCACCTGTAAATATAGGCTTGGAGTTTTAAGGAACTCCCTGCCCAGAGAGCGTCAAATTAAGGTGTTCTCCTCTAAAGGTTTCTGGCAGTGTGTTAGGCAACACAGTGCTGGCATGTAGGGATGTAGTAGGGAGAAGAGAGAGAGAAAGATTGGCATTAGCTAGGTCTGCTTAGGAGTGTACTTTGGGGAGAACTGCAGTATACATGTGACCCTTTCGTGCCTAGGGCAGCCACCTGAGAATGCCAAGTTCAGGGCAGGAGAGCAGATTCTCCCAGCACTGGTGAGTGACACTGAAGTCAGACTTCCCAACCAGCCACAAACAATGCTTCTGATTCCCCACACTGGTTATCAAGAAGCCAAAATAAAGATATTCACAGCCCCCTTAATTGCATTTCAGTCTCTTGCTCCCAATCAGCAACTAGGTCCAGTAAAGAGACCGCTTATTTAAAACTCTATGCTCTTTACCAAAAAGGTTTCTCCTGACCTCACAGGGTCAGCCACAGTACCAGATCAATATAAAAGTTTAGATCTTACCCAAAATACCATGCTGCCAGCCAATCCTTCAGTAACTAAAACTAAAGGTTTATTATAAAAAGAAACAAACTATAAGAGAAATGTTAAAGGATTAAATCAATCAGATACACACAAATGATTTGAAAGTCCATATATATCAGGTTTCTAGAAGAATTGTGGAGTTTGCAGGCTTGTATAGTCCCTCTGGTATGCATCCAGCACTTGGATGGGTCTCAGTCCTTTGTTTCACAGCTTCAGTTCAGTTGTTGCAGATGAGTTGATCCAGAGGTAGACTGAAAGACTGGTGACTGAAGACCAAATGGACCCCGGGCAGCTGCCTTTTATGTCCTTTGGTCTGTGCCATGCTGCTTGTGGAATTTTGCAGGAACCAAAATGGAGTCCAGAGTCACATGAGTAAGTCCTGGTGACTCATCAGGTATATCCCTGGCTTCTCCCCCTGGCCCCTTGTACCTGTGAATTTCTTAATGGGCCATTAAGCAGGCTATCGCTGCAGCCATCCGGTCTGAGGTGTGGCCCAGACATAGCGCAATTTGAAATACTGATATATCAAACATATCCATAACTTCCATTACACATATAACACATGAACATAAACATCATCATCTTACTCAGCACATTACAGCCTTTCTAACGGTACCTGACCTGGCATATCTCATATGAATTACTATGATTTTGACATATTGATGTTAAATAATATAATAAATGCCCCCCCAATCCAACCAGTGTGACACCCCCAATGCGAGATTGGTGTAGAAGGGAGTAATCAGAGCTCCTGAATACACCTAAAGGGCCCCCCTAATCCAGCCAGTGTCACAATACAAATGGACTTTTTTGGAAGCAGAGGAGAGAAAAGTGAAGCTTCCATCATCCCTCAAGATTATGGCGTGTGTATGTGTAAAACTGAGACACTCTGGGCTTTATAACATCCCTAATACTTATATGTTAGAGTGTTGGGTTAAACAACAGAAAAACATGAGAAAACTGAACTGCAGAAAAAGAACCAGGAACTAAAATGTAGCGCAACTTTTAAAGAAATAATCACATTGTATATTTGTAGAACACCTTTCAAAATGTAGGATACCAAAAGCATTTTCAGGCTCTGTCCCATTGAAGTGCAGCCTCTTCTGGGATTGAGGGCACCAGCCCACTTGTGTACAGCATGTTGCACCAAACATGGGGGAGGAGAAATTTTGGCCAGTCACACTTGGGCAAAACTCATCTTGTAAGAAAGTGTAGAGTGGACTGGGCTTCCATTTTGAAAGTCCCATCTGAAAGAATCCCACACAGAAAACTCCATGGAACTCTGTTTAGTTCAGAGGATTATAGACTGGGTGGAGTCTTCCAGGAATGGAACTTGCTGTTCCACAGCTATGAAAACCTAAAAAAATACTTCAAAACCCCAATTATTATATTTAAATATTTGTGTTCATATTTTAAATGCCTTTTTCTTTATAAATGCATGATTCTCCTCTCACTGCTAATGTAATTCAGGAATCACTCCATAAAAGTCAGTGGTGTTTCACTGATGTAAAAGTGGTCTAAGTAAGAACCTTACATATTTTGCTTTTCCAGCAGCATTGGCATTTCCTATTCCTTCTCCACCTCTCACCTTTTTCCAGTCATCTACTATTTTATATTATTCTTAAGTACACCAATAACAATATTGATCTCAGTATAGTACTGACAGCTTAAAACAATAGGAAATCACAGGCAAATCTCTTCACTTATTTTTGTACTCTATATGCAACCTTTAGCAAAAAATTTGGCAGCTGATAATGAGGAATCCCACTGGGCAGAACACTTGAACACACAGCTGATTCTAAGGCCTGATCCAAAGCCCACTGAAGTTAATGGGAGTCTTTCATACTTAGAGTTCCATGATTGTGGGATAGCTGTATGAGAAACTGTAATTAGCTAATTTTTCTTAAGTGATAAAAGCAATTTGCAGCTGGAGGGGGTATATATAGAATTCTGGAAAGTTTAGATACAGTAGAACAAATTTTCACTCTTTGATAAATAGAATTATAGAGAATTGTAATACATGAAGAAAATGAATAATGGGGCCAAATTCTGCCCATAGATATATACATGTAAACCTAACTCGTTTAATCAGGAGAAAGACTTTGGCACTTGAAACATCAAAACAGTTACAATCAAAACAGTGGTCCAGCCTGCTGTGGGGTGCTATGTATTTCAAACATTAACTGCAGAATTACCAGAAAACATAATGAAAGATCTTCAGACATGCATTATGAACTTTGTAGACAACAATATGCAAAATTAAAGGGCAAAATTATATTCTCAGTTACAGCTCTACAATCCTATTGACCTCAATGGAGGTTACATCGGTAAAAACTAAAGAGGTGTGTTTTGCCCAAAGAATCTATCTTGATCTAAAAGAAAACCGGGACGGATTCGCTCATGAATATGAAACAGAGGGAGTCCAAAGAGCATGACTCCAGTTAAAATAAGAGAAAGAGCTACAGATATTGTACTTGGAAAAGAGTGAGTAATTGAAAATGAGAGTTAGTTGATGGCCTGTGTTTTCCTTTGTTTAGAAGCTCTATAAGGGGGAAGGGAGAGTAGTCAGATCTTTCAATCATTGCTGTAGAAATATGGGGGAAGGTAGGAACAGGCTCAGGACATAGCTGGAGTTGATGAACCCTGATCCAGCTTACCTAGCTTAACAGCCTTCAGCTAGAACTCAGTGGAGTGGCCGGGCTGGGTTTCCCTTCCAACCCCCTGATGAACTTAAGAGAAGAGAGGGTTTTCAGATTCCAGGTCCCCAGGACTAGACTAACAGCCCTGTCAGGCTGAGTGAGCTTAGGTGTCATGCTCACCTGGCCAGAGGGGGCGCTGATGCACTGACTCAGAGACACCAAACTAGATGATCATAATGGTCCATTCTGACCTTAAAATCTATTAATCCTATAGTTGTTTAAAATGCTGTCCTTGCCATCATGCATCTTAGAGCGGACTACACCACAGAAGAGCAATGCTACTAGCACAGAATCATAGAGTTGGAAGGGACCTCAGGAGGTCATCTAGTCCAACCCCCTGCTCAAAGCAGGACTAACCTCAGCTAAATAATCCCAGTGAGGGTTTTGTCAAGCTGCAGCTTAAACACCTCTAAAGATGGAGATTCCACCACCTCTCTAGGTAACCCATTTCAGTGTTTCACCACCCTCCTACTGAAAAACTTTTTCCTAATGTCCAACCTAGATCTCCCCCACTGCAATTTGAGACCGTTGTTCCTTGTTCTGTCATTTGCCACCACTGAGAACAGCCTAGCTCCATCCTACCTGGAGTCCCTTTCAGGTAGTTAAAGGCTGCTATCAAATCTCCCTTCATTCTTCTCTTCTGCAGACTCCTCAGCCTCTCCTCATAAGTCTTGTGCTCCAGCCCCCTATTCATTTTTGTTGCCCTCCGCTGGACTCTCTCCAACTTGTCCACATCCTTTTTGTAGTGGGGGGTCCAAAACTGGACACTATACTCCAAATGTGGCCTCACCAATGCCGAATAGAGGGGAATAATCACTTCCCGCGATCTGATGGCAATGCTCCTACTAATGCAGCCCAATATGCTATTAGCCTTCTTGGTAACCAGGGCACACTGCTGACTCATATCCAGCTTCTTATCCACTGTAACCCCCAGATCCTTTTCTGCAGAACTGCTGCCTAGCTCATCGGTCCCCAGTCTGTAGCTGTGCATGGGATTCTTCCATCCTAAGTGCAGGACTCTGCACTTGTCCTTGTTGAACCTCATCAGATTTCTTTGGGCCCAATCCTCCAGTTTGTTTAGGTCCTTCTGTATCCTATCCCTACCTTCCAGGTTATCTACCACTCCCCCTAGCTTAGTGTCATCTGCAAACTTGTTGAGGGTTCAATCTACCCAACCCTCCAGATCATTAATGAAGATGTTGAACAAAACTGGCCCCAGCACCGACCCCTGGGGCACTCTGCTTGTGACTGGCTGCCAGCTAGACATGAAGCCAATGATCACTACTCGTTGAGCCCTATGCCCTAGCCAGTTCTCTATCCATTTTATAGTCCATTCATCCAACCTATACTTCCACCGCTTTCCCCACATCCACAGAGCCAGTCACCTCTTCATAGAAAGCAATCAGGTTGGTCAGGCATGACTTTCCCTTGGTGAATCCATGTTGACTGTTTCTGATCACCTTCCTCTCTTCCAAGTGCTTTAAAATGGATTCCTTGAAGACCTGCTCCATGATTTTTCAAGGGATTGAGGTGAGGCTCATCAGTCTGTAGTTCCCTGGATCCTCTTTCCTCCCTTTTTTGAAGATGGGCACTATATTTGCTTTTTTCCAGTCATCAGGGACCTCCCCCAATTGCCACGAACTTTCAAAGATAATAGCCAATGGCTTTGAAATCACATCAGTCAACTCCCTCAGCACCCTCGGGTGCATTGCATCTGGCCCCATGGACTTGTGTATGTCCAATCTTTCTAAATAGTCTTGGACCTATTCCTTCAGCACTACGAGATGTTCACCTCCTTCCCATTCTGTGCTGCCCAGTGCAGTAGTCTGGGAGCTGACCTTGTCTGTGAAGACAGAGGCAAAAAAGGCATTGAGTACCTCAGCTTTCTCCACATCCTCTGTCACTAGGTTGCCTCCCCCATTCTGTAAGGGGCCCACATTTTCCCTAATCTTCCTCTTGTTGGTAACATACCTGTAGAAACCCTTCTTGTTCCCCTTCATGTCCCTTGCTAGCTGCAACTCCAATTGTGCTTTGGCCTTCCTGATTTCATTCCTGCATGTTTGAGCAGCATTTTTATACTCCTCCCTAGTCATCTGACCAAGCTTTCACTTCTTGCAAGCTTCTTTTTTGTGTTTAAGTTCACCAAAGACTTCTTTCTTAAGCCAAGCTGGATGCATACCATTGCATCTAGTCTAATAAGAGAATATATGGCATAGGAGAGTCATATCATCTTTGTTTGTCTGAACAGATAGAAACAAGGAGGAAATTGAAGATCTTACAGTTGAAATTATAGGGCACGGTACTTAGGAAGCTGCCTAGGGCACTGGCAAAGGAGGTGCCTTAGGACAAACAGTGGGTGGAGACACCCAATGTTAGGCCTGTCTTACTCACTTTCTGGACAGGAACCTATACTGAAGAACAGCATTGATTCTGGATCAAGCTCTAATCTATTTGATGGTGGGATGATATTATGGTGTGAGCTCGGGTGACAATGAGTAGCTGAAGAACTTCCTGTGAGAAATGATACTTTTTAACATCTGTGTGTGGAGCTTGGCCTGCCATCACAGCAAAAATCTATCCAGATGAGAGCTGCACTCCGCATAAACAAGAGAACAATATGGAGTGTCACCTGCTAGCACTCATATTTGGTCTGGGAAAGTCTACAGTTGGAGACATTGTTCAAGTCAGTGGAATATGTGATTGCTCATAAAAACCTCCCTGAGGTATTAAAAATCTTTATGCATGAACTGGGATTCCCCAGTTGTGGAAAAATATTAATCACTTGCCATTCCATGCCCACTCCAGAAGTGTAATAGTATATGAACCAGAAAGATTACTATTCCACTGTATTCAAGACTGAGAGGTTTATAGAGACCATTTCCTAGAAGGTTCTCTCAGCTGCCCAGCCAAAATGCATGGTGCTTAGATTTTCAAGAATGTGGTAGGTATGTAAATCATGCACTAGAACTGAAGGGGTTAAGGAGCAACTCTGGATCTTGGCAATCATAGACTCTAAAGTCAGAAGGGACCAATATGATCATCTAGTCTGACCTCCTGCACAACACAGGACACAGAACTTCACCCACCCACTCCTGTAATAATCCTCTAAACTATGACTGAGTTATTAAAGTCCTCAAATCATGGTTCAAAGACTTCAAGGTATAGAGAATCCACCAGAAAGTGAGCCGTGCCCCATGCTAAAGAGGAAGGCGAAATCCCCCCAAAGCCTTTGCCAATCTGCCCTGAAGGAAAATTCCTTCCCGACCCCAAATATGGCGATCAGTTAAACCCCGAGCATGTGGGCAAGACTCACCAGCCACTGCACCTACGAAGATTGCTCCAGCTGGAGGAGGAGCTTAAGAGATGGCCAAACAGCTCAGAAAGGGCCTGACAAGACAGGGAAAGGGACTTACCCAAAGATCTCCTGAGAAAGCGTGATGCAGAAACCTTCTCTTGGAGTGGGAGAGCCTGCCTCCTGAGCCCATAGGGCTGAAGGTTGAACTAGTACCTTTTCTCTTACTACTTTGAGACAGACTGCAAGACTTGGACAAGAGAGTAGGTGGTAAGAATTGGCCCAGGGAGGCAGCCATAAGGCACTTATGGGTGTTACATTTGGTAACTTTTACAGGGCCCTAGACCAGAACCCAGTGGAGTGGAAGGACCTGGGAAACCCTAACAACCTCATCCTCATTAAGAAGGGCATGAAAACCCTTCTAGACCCCACCCCACACCCCAGGGGAAGGAGGGAAAGTATAAATAGCTTTTGAAACCCCTGGTAGGGACTGGATGCTCGTGGGGGTCAATAGCTGAACCCCCATATATTCCTAGGAACCTGGGCACACTGGAGGAGGGGAAATTAACACTAAAGGGTAACCTGACCGGAGGATCAAGTCAAACTCCAACAAAAGAAAGACTGCCACTGGGCATGAGGGCAGCCCGGAGGATAGCGTAGAGGCATGGCTAACAGAGGCCTAAACCCCTAACCATTAAGTGGTTCCACCAGCAAACACCATCCATCACAAAGAACTCTACCTTGTATGATAAGGGACAGAAATGGACAGTTTTCCTACCACAAACCAGAGAAACCAGGGACTCTGTGTTCTCATAGCAATTCTTGGCAAACCTGCTTGTATTATAATTTTTTGCTAGTGAAACCTTGCCTGGATTATACTAGGATTACTCCATTTACTGCTTCAGCTAGAGTGAAAAGATGAACTTGACTCTGGAAGAAAAAGCTGAGGCTGGACGTGCATTCTCTGTTTCTGATATTATTTGCCCTGTTTTATTTGGCTCAGCATTTGAGAAAACAAAATGGAGGTTTTCTGTAAGGCCTGGAATGAGGCATCAGGAAGGGCTACTACATCTCACCACCTGGAAACTCATAGGGTGTTAGAGTTCAACACTGCTGTGAGTGTCAAGAGATCTAATGTGATACAGGAGACTCTCTGCCAATGTTTTGCTTCTGCTGCAGCAAATGGGGAGAAAAATATAAACTCGCATCCAGACCCAATGAACTTGATTCCACCATGGGTCCTTGTGTTCCAGAGAGATGCAGCAGCATCAAGTCTGCAACCACTGCTTCAGGAGGGAACCTGAAGCTAGCACTGGCTAGCACACTGCAGCAGAAATGGATAGTGCTGGCCAGAGAGCATTCAGGAGACATGCCGATTCAGAATATTTCATTCTACTGATAGGGTCTTGTGGAGTCCTGGCCACAGTTTAAAGTTGCGGTCCTCCAAGAGAACCTCTGGGACTTAATTTGCCTTCAAAATCCGGGGCTGCAAATTGCACCCCTCTGTGCTAGCTAGTGTGAAGCAGTCCAGTAGCTGCTGTAGGTAACAGATTAGCAGTGAATTAGCTGATAATAGTCATCATTTTTCCAATTATGTAAGACATGATGATTATTTCATCATGCCTGTGGGAAGGGGTGGGGACATGGAACACTTTTCTGACAGCATAATCATCAGTTATTTTAATATACCTCTCTTGCTGACACTCATCAAAGCATTTAAGATAAGGTGTCATTTCCTCCAGTAGAACAATAAAAATGACCCCACAAATTTTATAAGAAATTTTGAATACACAATAACCAAATCTGAAAAACCAAGGCTCACGTGAAGATACAAACCGTAGGTTACTTTTGTGCAGATGTACCATATCCAAACAATGAAAATAAAATATGTGGAAGATAAACTGCTAGAGTAGATGGGGAAAGGGTGCAGAAGTGGGTGGTTAGGGAGAGGGAAGTCTGGATGGTTTGAAGAGCATAAAGGAGGAGTTGTTAGACTGGAAGGTACTTAACTGAGGCTGGTGGAGGAAATGTTATGTTATTATGCTCAGCTAAGCTCTTGGGGCTCCTGTTTCATGACATCATGAAAACCCTCAATCTTCTGCCTAATAAATGAAGCCAAACTTTTTATCCCCATCTGCCTGATGGACCTCAGGTTCCATGTAGTGTCTTACATGTTGTTATTAAAGTTGTTGTGTTCATTTGCCTCGTGACACTATGACAAGCACACTGTATAAAAAGGAAAAAAATAATAATGTAAATCAAAGTATTTGTGATGGTTTTGATTCCTTTTTCATCTGCAGCCTTCATCTCTAATTCTCCTGCATTCTGTAATCTTCCAGGTGTCTCTGCAGCCTCCTTTTCTCCTTCCCTTGGTCAACAGCAGCTTTAACTCCTTCCTTATCTCCCACTGCAGCTCCAGGAATATTTTATCCTTTAGCATCTTTTTCTCCTCTCGCAAGTTGGTAAAGTATTGTACTTTTGTGTTTGTACTGCTTTGTCCTTTCAAACTATCACTAGTGAGAGATGGAACATCTTAGGGAGCCACTGACATTTTCTCCTTTTGTGCATTGGGCATTGTATTTGCATCAGCAGGAGCTACTGGAAACTCAGAAGAAAAATAATTAAGGTTGCACTAGGGTTCTGAATGGTCCCAGTCTTGCACGTTTGTAATGAAGTTGCCACTGCCCATTTAAAGCAGTACAGACTATATTAAGTACAATTCTGGGAAAATACAATATATATTTTCCTAAATACCATCAGTGTTTTTAAGGCAAAACATTTCATTCTTACCTGGAGCACTTCAGAGGAAAGAAAAAGGAACCAAACAACTATACTAAATATACTTTCCTAAAATTACTTTGTCCAGTGTTTGGGGCATTTTGCTGTCATTTTGGACTCTTACAATTACAATCTCTGTATAAAGCCAGATGAGTGAACTGAACTGGTAACAGCAGGCCACTGACATATGATGGTGATTATTCCCCTCTTCTGTTCAAGAGTACCTTACACATGGTACCAATTTACACAGATAATATGATGATACAGTCTGATACCCTGGTATAATGTACAGGACACATCACTCTTAAAGGAATACAGAGAGAAGGTAACTAGGTGTGGGATGGTTGGGGAATTGTCCACACTTACAACGTAAGAATGGAGGGGAAAACATGAAATCCAAGATAAACGTTTTCTGAATTAAATACCTATCCCAATACCATCTACTACCAGTTATGAGCTCATTCCATTGTCAGTGCTTGGGCCATCTGGTTCTGTTTATAGCAATTAGTACAAGCAATAAGTATGGATTTTTAATAGGCTTCAGTTATGTATGGTCTCTTATTTAAGCTTTATTTTTTAAACTCAGCAGAGTATGGGCACCATTTGGGGGTTGTCACCAGAAGCATGTCAAGTAATGTGCATCCCTTCCCATCTCTTGGGAGATTATTCCACAGGCAGATACATCATTCAGAAAGATCTTCCTGATATTCTGCATATATTTTTCTTTTCTGAAGTTCATCCCAGTATTCCTGTTGCCACTTCCTCGTATCACACTATAAATAACTCTTATCTTGGATATTTACAACCCCCACATCCCCTGCCATGCATACACACCATTCAACTACCAGGTTGTTGTCAGCTCATGTGTACTCTTTCAGCCTTATTTCTAGTCCATGTAGAACTAGATGACACAAGTGATGATTTGATAAAAACAAGAATGACTTCAGGGATTGACAAAAAGAAATGAAGATGGATTGATACAGGTGATCTTTACAGTGATCCTTCTGGTGCCAGGTACAAGTGAAGAAAAGAGAAGATGGTTAATGGAAACCAACAAATATTTTTATTTGGTAATAATAATAATAATAATAATAATTAATAATAAATAATGCCTAGCTTTTATATAGCACCTTTATCAATAGATCTTGTAATGCTCAAAGGAGTTAAGTAGTAATCCTACACACAAGAATAAAATAGCCACTTGGTTGTTTAGTTGGTCCTCCTTTGATGATCTGACAGTAAATCTGATCATTAATGAGTGGCATATCATTTATCATGTAGCATATTGAAAAGTGCAGTGATAGGACACTGAAAATTCAAATGCAGGGAATAATGAGCCTTTGTCAAGGGGCATCTCCATTTTTAATTTTTGTGAAAGAAGCAGAGCTTTGTCTTGGAATTTTTCACTGCATATAAGAACTCCTGCAATATTTGGGTGCATAATTCATCACAGTATTTCATGGTATGTCTGCCTCAGTTTATACCAAATCTAGCTGGCACTGCAAGATCATTTCTTGGACCATGACCAACAGTATTTCTTCACAGAGACTGTTCATTACAGCAGAGGCGATCCCAGGAACACGAGATGTTTTTGAAATGTAGTTTATCACTAATAAATTAGAGGTACTAATGTTTGTGTCTGTATTTACTGCAAATTTAAATTTTTTAAAATTCACACCAAATAGCCATCATTATGAGCTTGTATTGAAGTCAGTTTAGCTACTGATGTTTGGTTTCAGGATTTTCAGGATTTTTAATATATTTCAGGAGTTTAAAATTACATTGGCATACATTGCTGCATGTTTTAATCACAGCACTTGGAATCATGTCATTACGAAAAACTTTTACTGATGTCACTTGTGTCCGCACAATGCATAATGTGTGCCCAGTTGCCATGGGCTGCATTTAACAGTTTGTAAAGAGAAGCAGTTGAGGAGCATGGCAGTTGTTTTCAGAGGCTGCTTTAGGAAAGTTTATATGTTTTACAGAATGTCCTTGGCAATGAGAGAGAGGAGGGAGCAGAGGTTGAGGGAAGAAGAAATGGTAAGAGAAAAAGTAAAATTCCTGACAATGGTGTTGTATATAGCCAGAGAGGAAATCAGATAGGTCCAAAAGCAAGAGGATAGAAAAGAAGGAACAGAAAGATTTAGAAGAGGATATGAGTCTGAGAGACTAAGTTAAATGCTTGCCATTGGAACTGGAGGTGGAGAATGATAAAATTAAAACATTTAAAATCAAGACCTCAAGCATAAAGTCAGAAACCAGATAATGGATTAAATGAACAGGATGATGAAAACTATCAAATGGATGGAGTTGGAGTCACTAACCCAAAGAGAAACCAGCTGAATTATCAAATGGAGGAGATGAACCAGGAAAAAGATGGGAAAGAATATGGAATGAAGCATAAAGAAGAACGAAAAAAATGGCTCTAAGAGGGTACAAGGAGGTCTCAAGACTGAAATGGTGGAAGCCCTTGTACTGATTAGAAATGTGTTGGTGTCAGGAGACAAGACTATCCAATCGGGGTCATGTCCACCACCAGAAGAGAAGGCTGCATAGCCTGGTTTTACCACTGATCCACCCTGTCTGAAGAGGAAAATGCCCAGCAACTGTCATCCACCGCTCTTTGCACTGCGTCAAGAGGAGGCCTATCCGGCAGAGCAAAGATTCCTCCCACCTGCCAGCTAAAAAGTATGCCAACTTGGCAGGGTCCAGCTGTTTTCAAAGAACAAGGCAAAGGATATCACTGCATCAAGGAACATAGTATGGACACTGAACTTCATACTAAATTATGCCAATAGCTATATAATCCAAAGAAAACCTTATATTAGATTTGTGCTATTTCTTTATTACATTTGTCTTGAAATGGCATGATTAAAAGTATTTTTATGAATTGCCACAGTCTTACAATGCAATGGTGTAAAAGACTTATACTTCATACACTGGATTGCCTGGTTTATGATACTACTTGTATAGCTCTCCCCTTCATTTGTTTCAGGGATAATTTTTTTTTTTTTTTGTGAAAGGAGTTTTAAAAAGAGTAGAAACGAGTATTTTACAATTGTTATACCCTGGTGTAAATGATTTACTTCAATGGAACCACTCTTGATCCATATAGGTGTAAGAAAGACAATAATCAGATGATATATATTGAGTGTGATGCTGCTGCTATATTAATAGCGGTCATTAAATTTTCCATGTGTGTTCTTTGGCCAGACAAATGTTTTTATGGAAATGTTGAGATGAATTGGACAAGTTGTTTCTGAGATAAGGACTGTAGAAAACAATAGGTGTTGTTCATAACTGAAAATATGTCTACTTTTTTTTTTTTGTCACATCGTAGCTCAAAAATGGGTTGCCCTAGAAACTTCACATTTGTTTTAATTGAGAATATTTGATGAGATCTAGTGCACAATAGTAGTTTGGAGAGGACAGAATGTTTTGTTATGGAATTATTCACTAGCAGTTTGCTACAGCCCTGAAACTTCTGTCAGGAGGCTGTCAAAGGTTTTGAAGCCCTGTCACTGAACTGACTAAATTCAGATGCTATACCAAGGGTCCAGTTAAGTTTGGGAACTGTGCCAAAGATTTAACTTATTCATACACACCGGCACAGATATCTCCTCCAGACCCCTTCTTTCACACATAGGTTTGTAAAGCACATAAACATTACAAGAACTCTGGAAAACATGAACTAGATTATCTGCTGCATTCAGTTTACACGGAGTGTAGCAGAAAGCAGGGCATTCTCAGTGAGCCAGTTACAGCTCCTTGATTCTTCTGCCTAGCCTTGGGTACAGGTTCTAATCTATGATACCAGACAGTCATCCTTAGGGGCTGGTTTACACTGCAGAGCTTTTCAGCAGTATAACTACACCAAGGTAATTGCACCAATGCAAGCTCACTGCACTACTGTAAAAAGTGACTTGCACTGGTGCAATTTATGTGGGTTTCAAAGCTGCAGTAGTGTAAGTTAATTTTATACTGGTGTGGTATGTCTTCTGTAAGGGTTTGCTCCGCTGCAAAAGTCACCATTATGGACCAGCCTTCAGGGAACGTCCATCAGCCTGGGCTTGCCGGAGTGCAGGATGCTCCAGCCTATCTTTCTCTCCACTCCTGGCACCCCCTGGCTAGGCTATTTCAAAGGCTCACAGAGACAGCAAGGAAAACTGATTAACTGACTCTGCAGAGGAAACAATGAAATTGACTATATACAAACTTCTGCAAAATGCACAAAATGAACAATATTTCTTTCAGTAACAGCAACAGTGTTCTAAATGCTTTCTGAAGAGAGAAGAAGGAATGATCCAAGGAGTGCACTACAGATCTGTGAAACTGTCTTTGATCAAATGATCACATACTGCTTTTTCCATAGTACCCCTTCCTCATTAAAGGCTTGTTCCTATCAATTACTGAGCACTAGTGTAAGGTGTTGAGTGCTTTTAACTCCCACTGGCTTCAATGGGAATTGAGAGCACTCAGTTCCCCTCAGGAAGGCTGAGTATCTTCCAGTACAGCCAGGATAGATAACACAGAAACAGATTCATGATTTTCAATGGGCCAGTGCACCATACATTTGAAGGATCTGGAGCAGTTGTTTGTACTGTGCTTTGGGCCTGCTCCTCCGTTGATTGAAATCAGTAGTAGTTTTAGTCTAGTCTACACTAGAAACACTACATTGATGTAGCTGTTCCAATGCAGCTGTGCTGCTGTAGCGCATCTGGTGAAGACGCTCGGGGCCAACGGGAGAGAGCGCTCCCATCGTCATAATAACTCCATCTCTGTGAGAGGCGGTAGCTATGATGGCGGGAGAAGCTCTCCCACTGACATAGCACTGTCCACACCAGCTGTTAGGTCAGTGTAACTTGCATCGGTCGGGAGGTGGCTTATTCAGACTCCTGAGCAACATAACTTATACTGACATAAGTGGTAGTTCGTACAAGCCTTTTATTTTACATTGATGTAGAGGGGAACAGAACTGAGCTCCTCTTGGGAGAACCATTGATTTTCAGCAGCTGCATTTGGAGAATGGCAAGAAAGCCAGGCTGAAGGCTCCATAGCAGCACTAACAGATACAATAAAAGCACAGTATCATCCCCATGTGAAAAGTCATTATTTTTCACACCTTTCTTTATCCCTTCTCCCTTGCACAGTGTCTCCTCTTCATTGAAACATTGCCTCGGCCTTCCCACTTATCTTAGTTGTTATGATGCAGAAACACAGTACTCCCTCAACCCTAAGAGTCAATAAATCAATAAACAAACAAATTAAATAAATAAAACAATCCGATAAAGGAGGCATCCCATGCAATCACCACAGGGAAATAGAAATGCAGAGTAAAAGGTTCTTTCTGGCAAACAGTCATGATCCCACAACAAACACCCACTATCCAGACTTGTAGCCTATATAGATGATGTTTGCTTGTCTTATATAGAAATGTGCTGAAATGTAAGTGGGCCCAAAATTCTATTTCCCCAAAATAGGCTTGACAGTAGTCAAGCAAGGCTTGGAAAGATATGAGTAAAGTGAAGTGAGACAATGCAGAGGCACATTAGAGATAAATTAGGGCATAACCTCGGGTCATGTAGTAAACATGTTTTGATCCTAGCTGACTTTTACAGTGTTTTAAATAAAATGTTAATATTTTGGGAAATGCTATCTATATTGATATTTGTTGAAATGGCATTTTTGCAGATGCTAATTAAGACTATGCTTAATTTTAAATAGCCAGTGAGAAAGTATAAAATATTTAATTATGGAAATATAGATTTGGTAAAAGGTGGATTTAATGTTAATTGGTTAATTAAGAGATATTATCACAACTGATTATAAAAAGGGTAGCATGCTAATTTTAGATTAGGCACACTCATCCACCATCAAAGTGCTGTTAGAGAAAGGATTATACCCATTATTACTATCCAGGGTCTGATCATCCCTAGATGCATCGTTTAATCTTAGAATGTCAATAAATGCAGTGTGTGGTTATATTGTAATGCCTATTTGCTTTAACTAACTACTTATGTTAAATAAAGTCTTTACTTTTATCATTTGTTGTGTCATTCACAGTCCTTCACTAAATTTAATTATCTGTAACCACCCTGCAGGCTTGAACCATAAAGAATTCACTTTGGTTTTATTCCATATCCTTAAACTATTAATTGGGAAAACGTAAATCAAAGGTTGCAAGCTGCTGCATACAACACACACACACTCACCTTCTTCACAGAGAACCATGGCATGAATGGGTATGAAGATGAAACACATAATACACAGAGCAATCAGCTCTCATAAAAAGTGGAGGAGATAATAAATTTGGTCAAGGTGACTACCATTATGGTTTGGTAGTCCTGAAGTAGAAAATTAAAAGTAATTTAACTTTCTCTCAGGTAAATACAAAAATGTCAGGTTTTTAAAAAAAATATCCTTGTGGTTATTGTTTCCTGGGAAGGACCATGTTTTTATATATATTTTGATATATAAATAATAAACAAAATATTTGATTAAATATAAGCCATCAGTAGCCAGCAATACAGCCTTCAAAGAGCTCCAGAGTAAAAATGGGTTTTAATGTAATTGAAAATTGTATTTTGACCATCAAAGACTTTGCTTGGGAGCCACATATGTGTTGTTGCACTAGCTCTTTAAGAGCAATGTTGTTTTCACATAGCTGGGATATGCTTACACAGAACTTTGATCAGTTCTCTCTTGACTCAAGAGGATGGTGTGAGAGGGGAAAGAGAGAGAGAATTAAGCTCCTTCTTCCAGCAGCCAAGACAGAGGAATGTGAGGGAAGTCTACACTTCAACTCAACCAGCAAGTCCATGCTAATGTACAACTTCTCTTGTCTGCACTACAGTATTAGAATGTGGTAGCTAACACGTTCTTTATAATCTTTTTATTCTAGTCAACATATACTCTCGGACTGAAGTCTTACTCCTCTGAATCTTATCAACTCCATGTAAGGCCCAATCTTGCTGTCTCTCCCTGGTCCTGTGGAACTCATCATTTCTGCACGTGTTCTAGCCATAGCGCACTCTGTGTTCCTTCAGATTCTGAAGGCCTAGAGAGGAGTCTTCTATAGAATTTTAAGCCCTGCAGGACCAGAGGTTCTTGGGTTATCCAGGTTCCTCTGGGCCAGAGGAACTTATTATGTTCCCGGGTGTCACAGTTCTGAAGTGTGTCTCTGCATCTGCAGTCTGTAAACCCTGCACAAGTCCCTTGTAGGACCCTGAAGACTTTATGAGCGCTGCCAGGGATCTTGGAGACTTGATTAAGACCTGGAGGCCTCTCAGAGTTTCCAATGAATATTTCTAAAATGAACCACCCAACCTTCCAACACTACTGTAAGGCCTTAATCCTAATTTAGGACAAAGGAATAAAATATATGTGAAGATTTCAAGTTGTCAATGAAATGTGATGTTCTGAAAAAGTTAAACTTTACACAAAGTGAAACCCTTTCTTAAGTTCTTGTAGTGCTGAAACATCTTGTTCAACTAATCTGTAGCTTTAAACAACCAAATTAACAAATTCTCTGAGTAGACAGAGTAGAGTAGACAGGCTGCATGTCAAGGAGAAAGGAGTTGTTTTAAGGAAGCTGTGGTGGGAAGATTGGGCTTGTTACAATCTTTATTATGGAGTGCTATCATAGCTCCATAATGTGCAGTCAAACTTTGAGACAGTAGAGAGCATTTTTTAAAAAAACTTTAAAATTATTCAACAAAATCACAAGTAACTAAGTTGTGGCATTGTCAATTGTACTGTATAAGATATTGCATAAGTAGGAAAAATATAAACTCTGTTTCATATTAGTACTGTGTCACATGGGCAAGTCCGGGATGCCAATAAACAATGAAATCTGTAATATACAAAATGAAATAGAACAACAGTTTCTGGTTCAAGCCAACTTTAAAATCACACTTATATTGGCATTATTTTTATCTCTTATTATTACAAGGAACAACAAGATGACTATAATTAGAAGAGATTAGATAATTTATTTTTTTTTAACTTTATGCATGTGACAGCACTTTGGACCTAAAAAAAAGCCCATTGAAGTCAATGGGTGTCTTTCCTTTGTATATAGTTTTTACATTATAGTCAGATTCTTCTGTTATTTGTGTGGGTCTTTCCCACAGCAACAGGAGAGAAAAACACTATTAAAAATAGGGAAAGCTGATTGTAAAACCACAAAAATTGGCAAAGGAGCTCAATGACACAGCTGTAGTACTTGGAACAACTTTTAACTTAATTGTTTGAATCATCTATATTTCAAGTTGATAATGTCCCTTTACAGTTGGTGTATCATTGATAGGGAACATTGCACTCCTAAGAAATGTGAATATGATCTATAGGGACTTGACCCGACACCTTGAAGACAGGGAGGGTTTTATAATTGGCTACAATGGGCCAGATTAATTGTCATGCTATGACCCCATTATGCTGGCCCCATCTGGGCAAAGGGTCTGTAAAGCTGGTAAATCTGGCCACCAGGGAATTCCCCTAGTATTAGAAGAATCCCCATGTCATAATGCCATAATGTCTCTGTGCTGCATCCCTTGTTGCAAAGAGTTGGTAGGGTCCATGATCAGAAAAGAGGAAATTGCAGGAGAGAAACCACTGGGCCATAGGCAGCCAGGTACTACTTAGGTCAGCCCTGAAGCTGTATAACCTTCTAGGGACCTAATGAGATGCCAGAAGAATCAAGAAAAGGGGAGGAGCAAAGGTAGTTTTTGGGGCCTTAATAAACCTATCTTTAATTTCTGCTAGTTTAAAATTAGGTTCAATATATTTTACTTTGATACTTTTAAAAATTTTGCAGCAGTACTGAAAATTCCCACTTCATGGAACGACAGTATGACAGATTAGGATAACTGAAAACTGGACCACAGGGGGAACAAACCCCTGAAACATAAGGTTGCTCACAATAAAAGTGAAGAGAGCCTTTGTTATGTTTACTAAACACACACACACACAAATAAAATCAACACCCACATAAAATATAGATGAGACAGTCATTCCAGGTAGAATTTTCAGAGCCAAATAGGGTAAAATCTGGTGCTCCCACCTCCAGATCAGATGTCAATCCCACTCTCCCACCTGTAGTGACTGTGACAGTGCTACTCCCACTTCTCACTAAGGGAGATGCTAGTGAGAGCATTAGGAAATTTGAGAGGTCAGTCCTGAAACCATTGTACTCAGGTGAGTATCCCCATTTGACTTTAATGGGATTGCTCATGAGTTTAAGCATTTGCAGACTCAGACCTTTGGGATGATATACTTATTTCCATAATGGTCCATTTCCATAATTATATGAATCAGCTTCAGGCCCTTTTCTGTTTAGACCCTTCAAAGCTTAAAATGCTCTGTTAAAGAGTTTCACTTAACTGACACTGAGCAAATATATTTAATCACTGTGGGTGAAATTTATCCCAGTGCAGAGGGCCCAGACAAAGCCCTAAACAACACTTAAGCCCCAGTTAAACCATGTGTTAAGACCAAGAGGCTTGATTTATCTCCATGCTATTTCAGCTTTATGTCCATAGCATAACACTGGCAGAATGTAGAGGTAAATCAGGATCAATATTTTTTCCTCACCATCCATCCTGGATAACTGGGCTGTGGGCTATGGATTTTTCTGGAAGGAAAGGAAGGAGGAATCTTGCCTCCCAAGCCACAGAGCTGCAGCAGAGCCACTCTTCAGCCATTGCTCCAGCCTAATAGCTGGCATAGCTTGCAGTCCTCCTGGCCCCCTCACTGTAGAGGAGATGAACCAGAAGATCTGCATAACTGTGGGTCTTCATCCCTGTCCACTCTCTGTTCCATGCTCCCACTACAATACTGAACTCTGGAGCCCTCATAGAGTTGGTCTCCATGCTGGTCAGGGATTGCAAACTCTCTGTATGACCTCCCCAGTCCTGCTCCCCCTTTTGCACAGAGGAGCTATACTTATTCCACTGCAAAAGGAGGAGCACAATCTGTACTTATAGGCAAATCTTGCCCTACCACCCATAAGGATCCAAGTGGTGTGAGAAGGACTTTACATGGACCTTCTGCAAAGAGATGAATTTAATCATTTATGTATTTGTATTATTATTTTTATTATTTATTAATAAAATATGGGCATGGATATACAGAAAATAATGGGTACTCCATTTGTAGCGCAGTATTACAAACAATATATATAAAGACTGTGACTATACACGTGAGAGAATCAGTTTAGTATTATATATTGCTCAGTGTTGTGGACCACCTGAAAGTCACTAATGTTCTGGGTAGGCACAGAGACTGAGTCAGGATCTCACTGTGGGAGATATAATGCACAATTTCCTAATATTGGCTGGTTTTAAATTTACTTTTAATGATGTATTTGAAATACATGTATTAATTTGTCCAATATAAAATGTACAGTTTATATAGGAAAATCTCAAAATATATTTTTATTAAAGTAATTTAAAAAAATGTAGTCACATAAAAGACCTGGGTTCAAATTCTCCGCTTGTGAGAGTAGTCCCATTTTCCTAAATATACTGCTCTTGTGTGTAAGAAGAAAAGTTTGGTCTTTGTGCATTAATACAAAAGATGGATACTTTATAAATAAATCTCATGAGTAGTTTCTACCAGTGCCTCCTACCTCATGGAAATTCCTGATTTGTTTGACTGTTCATGCTGACTTCTCTTGTTTTTTTGTTATATACTCCCCCCTTTAAACTATAATAACTAGGGTTGTGTCTCGAACTGTGACAGTTAGATTAATGATCAATTTAAAAGTCAGATTTGAAAATGCTGTCCTTTTCGGATCTGCAGAATAATTGGGGGCACATTTTTGCACAGCAATTATTTGCACCTGCAGTTTAGGTCATTTAGATGTGGTCACAAGTCCAAGTGACCTAAACTGTGACTACAAAATAAACAAATCAATAAATGTGGGTGCAACACAGCTATCACAATTATTTGTGCCTATGATTTTGTTGAAGCAAAATGGGAAACCTGCTGGAAGCCTTGTTAAAAGTATGAAGCTAAATACCTGATAATACATAAAACAAAGATTGTTCATCGTAGGAGGGGAACTTGAAACACCACCTTCAAGGGACTAAGGGCTTGATCCTGCACGGTGCTGAGCACTTTGGTCCAGATCTAGCAAAGGATGTGTTTAATGATTAACTGCCATCATAATTGAAATTAAGCATATGCCTCAGTGCTTTGCTGGACTAGGGGTTCAGAGAGCTCAGCACCTTGCAGGATTGGTTCCACAGTCAGATTAAAAATCATATATTTAAAAATACGTTTTACTTGTATGTTTACATGTAACACCTAATTGTGTAAACCAAATTTAAAATCTTTCATACCCTTCACTATTTATACTGTTTGTTTAGCTTTTCCATTGTGCTCAGTTTGTAGAAATGAAAAGACACTAGTAAGTTTCACTTTTGTTTATACTCAATTTCTGCCTCAGGCATTAGTTGCTTGCTGTGATGCTTGGGTTACAGAAACTGTTTCAAAGTGGGAAGGGTTGATAAGAGTTGAAGGGCCTGTTCTGCAGTGCTATGACAATTCACACCAGCTGAGCACCTACTCCTGAATCCTTTTTGATTAGATAAAAAGCTGTTTTCCTTTTAATGTATAAAACCAAATCATGGAAACATTTTCATTGTTTCAGATTTTGAAAAATAACCCTGAGAGTTGGGGACAGGTTTGAAAACTAGTTTTTTGCTCTATTAAAGCATATAATTTCGATTGCCTTGTGGCCCTGAGACGACTGAGTATGAGAGGCTCCTTTCTTCTCGGAGAATTAATCCATATGTAATGATTCTCTCTCCCCTCCCCGTTTCTTGCCCTGCCCCAGTAGCACAGCTTCTACCACAGTATTGTGTCAGCAGCGATGCTCGAACTGTAAGTAGCCCGCAAGAAGGAAACTACAACTCCCGTGATGCCTTGCATCGGCGCAGTGCGCGAAGGGAGTTGTAGGTTAACCGCGTTTTTGTTCCCTCAGAGGAGGAATGAAAAAACTACCGTTCCCAGGAAGCGCGGGGCCAAAGCGCAGGCGCAGAAAGGGGTGCAGGGAAGGGGGCGTGGCCCGCGGGGCTGTCTCTATGTCTGTCGGTTTTCGGGCTCGCTAGTCGCCATTTAGCGCGGAGAATTAGCCGGGCCGGACGCGGCTGCAGCGGCTCCTCCCCCGCTCCCCTCCCCCCTCGCGAGGGAGACACCCAGGCTCCCCTTGCCGGTGCGGCGCCTTGCGGCGGCGGCTTCTTCTTCGCGGGCGGCCCCGGTGAGAGACCCGCGAGGGGGGTTTCCGGCTCCGCGTGAGGCGCCGGCAGGCAGCGGCGGGGGGCCGAGGTCGCCACTCGCCATGGGCGCCGCGTGAAGCGAGGGCTCGCCCAGGCTCCGAGTGACCGGGCCGCGCTCCTCTCCCCCCCCGGCGGGGCGTGCCGGGCCGGGCCT
Organism: Emydura macquarii macquarii; assembly: GCF_026122565.2. NCBI lineage: Eukaryota > Metazoa > Chordata > Testudines > Chelidae > Emydura > Emydura macquarii. The sequence continues at coordinate 9,246,349 of NW_027133667.1, forward strand.
GCCCGCCTCTCCCACGGCAGGGGAGTGCGGGGCCTGCGCCCCGGGCGCAGCCGCTTCCCGGCCTGGTCCTGCCTCGCTCCCCTTCCCCCCCTCCCCCCCAGCTCGGAGGGGCCGGTCACTTCTCCCCTCAGGGAGCCGCTCCAGGCAGCTAACGGGGCAGCGGCGTCTCCCGGTCCGGGCACCTGCCTCAGGCTCCCTCGTCGCCGTGTCCTGGTCCCGTTGCTGTCGCTCCATGTCGGCCCCGCTGCCCGGCTCCCCGCTGCAGGATGGATGTGGACGCTGAGCAGAGACCCACCCCGCCGCCGGCCCAGCAGCCGCCGCCGAGCCCCGCTGTGAGGAGCCCTTGGGACCCTCCTCTGCAGCAGCAGCAGCCGGACGCGCTCCCCGCTCAGTGACACTCTTCCCCCTTTCCCCTCCCCCTCCGCATCCTCCCAGCAGCGCTACCCCTGTCCCTGCAGCACCATGTCGGGGGGAGCCGCAGAGAGCGGCAGCAGCCCGTCCCCCCGCTTCCTGGCTCCCCCGCCGCCTCCGCCCAAGAACGGCTCTAGCTCGGACAGCTCCGTGGGGGAGAAGCTAGGGGCCGTCGCTGACCATGACGGCTCGGCGGCCGGAGGAGCAGGCGGCGGGGTGGGCAGCGAGGGCCGGAGCGAGGAATACCGGCGGCGCCGCCACACCATGGACAAGGACAGTCGGGGGGCTGCAGCCACCGAGCACCGCTTCTTCCGACGTAGCGTGATCTGCGACTCCAATGCTACCGCCCTGGAGCTGCCGAGCTTGCAGCCCGCAGCACCCTCGGCCGTCGCCACTCCTGGGGGTATCACCCCGCTGCTGGGCTCCCCTCCTGAGCCGGCTAGCGAGGCCTCCTGCATCTCTGTCACCCAAGTCCCCCTGCTACTGTTGCAGCAGCCGTCTCTGTTGCTTCCACCCGAGGAGCAACCGGTGCTGGGGCCCCCTGCAGCAGAGGACAGCGTCCCACTGCTGCCCAAAGAAGAGGTAGAGGAGGCTGCCCCTCTGCCCCCTACCAGCACGACAGGCAGTGCGGCCACTGCCAGCCGGGAGCTCCAGGAGGGGCGGAACCGACAGCAGGAAGATATCGAGGAGTTAGAGACCAAGGCGGTGGGCTTCTCCCTTGACGGCCGCTTCCTTAAATTTGATATTGAGATTGGAAGAGGCTCCTTCAAAACCGTCTACAAGGGGCTGGACACTGAGACTACGGTGGAAGTCGCCTGGTGTGAACTACAGGTAAAAGAGGTGTACATTTCCATAGCAGTCACTCCCCTGCTGTCTGCCTGGAGAAGGGCAGAATTCTCAGATGACAGGTCAGCTGTCTTCTGGAATGGGGGACAAAGTTTTCCCTAGGTACCACCATCCAGCTATTCCTTGAAAGGAGGGAGCAACTCCTACCCTGAATTAGGCTGCCTGTTCTGTTCCCTAAAGGTCTCTTTCTGCTTATGAGGTTGTCCACATGCTGAGGCTTCAGAAACAGTAATTGCATTCAGTTTGCTGAAGCATTTAGGCTTCATGTCTTCTAAAGGTAATTTGGAGAGTTGCACAAAAGCCTTTACTTGAGGGAGTCAGGATAAGATGGGGGTCGAGGGGTTATGCTGTAAAATTAGCATTCATACTTGTTGAAATCTAATTCAGGTCTGCCTCCAGTTAAGATACAGTTTTTCAAAGGATTGGTGTTTGACATTAATGTAAGAAAAATGTATAAGTTAGGTGAAACGCTTGCATGTGTGGCTAACATCCTTTTATAGGAGATGCTCAAGAGATATGCTAGCAAAGTGCACATTATACAGTGGTAAATCAATGGAAAATTAAATTTGAGTTAATAGTGTACTATGAATCACCAGTAGCTCAGCTTAAGTCCTATGGCTGACCGTTGATACACTGGGAAGTAAATGATCTCCTTTCATTGATTTTCAGCCTTCACATTTCTGTCTTTCCAGGTGACTATCTGGTTAAACTGGTACAAAGACAGTGCTGTACCTGCCAGCTCTTAGCTTCCACAGAGTTAGGGCTGTGCCGAACCCCAGTCTCATGATGGCAAGAGCAGCAGATTCAGCTCCATGGCGAGTTAGAACATGTATAACTGAATGAGAGGCAGGTTGCTGTGCAACGAGGTTAAGTGGGAGGAAAGAGCTTGGAGTACCAGTTACAAATATCTGAAATAGGGGAATGGAGAGCGTCTCTTGAAAAATTGGAGCTGGCAGAGGAAAGGCAGCAGTGAAAGTAATCTTCCCCATACCTTCTGAGGGGCCAAGTGCATGATCTCAGTGCTCTCTGCCGACTGGCTGCAGTATCTCATGTGCCAAAATTCTTCCTTCTCCACAGACCACCTTATTACCATCACAGTCAAACTGAAAAATGACTGAGACCACCCTCAGCTTGTATTCATAGCGTGCATTCTGAAAGCAAATGCAACTTCTGCTAGTGTCTTGGGTAGCTATGCATCACCACATATGGAACAGGCTTGTGGTAATAGCGTTATAAGCTGCTGCGTGGTTTTTTGGGATAAATCCTCAGTCCTAGCAGTGTACTCAGGGTACACTTGTCATTGGTCCAGCCTGTGTTTAATAGTGATGCCCAGTCAAATGCACTATTTAAACTTTCAGTACACAGTTTGAGTGGTGCGTTATCTGTTTCCTTTATGCAATCTGATGTAATTTTTATTTGAAATCCTAAATCTTATTCTCCGTTTAAAAAGCCCTTTGAGTTCATCTCAGATTCAACTTAATATTCAGATATTGTTTATTGACCTGAAATGATTGTCAGCTTGGTAGTGGTTATTTCTGACTTCAGCACAGATCATGACAGTCAGAATGAATTAAAAGGGTTTTTGGGTACTACAGAAATATCACATGCTACTTATTTATAAATAAGTCTCTATAAAAAGACTTAAAGCATGGAAGGAGTGTTGCACTTCAAAATTTGGTTATCAGACACTTCAAAAATAACAATGGTCAGAATAACAATGTAAAAGAGAGGGAAGAAAATCTTTATAAAGTAAGAAAAGGGTGATAGCCCTCCAGCAAAACCTGAATGGATTGTACATTACATTATTACTATATTTTAGAATGTGCAGTTTGAGTACCAGCTGTGTGATAACTCCACAGGGTTAATGACAAAGGCCCAGGGCATGAATAGAGAATTGTTCTACAGCCAGTAGAAATAAACTCTCACTACAGAAATGAGCCTATGATGGTAAGTAGGATATTTTAAGGCCATGAGTGTGTTGATTCCTCACTGCCTTCAGTTGTTTTGACTGGAGAGGGACTCTAGCTAGTAGTTTTTAGTGATACTACACATTTACTTCAGTAATAATTATAGGAGAATGTCATTGCTGTTCCGTCACTTACATTGAAGTTTTCTTGGTCTGCTTACTTCATTCAGATTCAACTGCACAGCTCTGCAAGGATGAGCTGACACTTCATAAGGATGATATACTGCTGCAAGGAGTGTTGCAGAGAGGAGGAATTAGTTAACTCCTTTCCAACCTTAGGTGGATTAATTTATTTTGTGAGCACAAATGAGTGCTGATTATTTTAGGCTGTCCTGACTTTATGACCAATTTATACTTAAATTTTTAATCTTTTTGGTGCTTTGATAAGTGTTGTTTGAAAATACAATAGCTACCTCTTGTCTGTATTTGAAGCTAGTAAGGTAGTAGAAGAAATTCAAAGAATTCAATCTTACTTTTTCTTTTGAAAAGATCTCTGTCCAAAATGTTTAGTTTGTTCCTAGAGCTTGAACACTGGCACTGCTGTGTAACTTGGACGGGAGCTGAAAGGGCATTCTAGGCATAGGAGAGGTCATGAGTATGCAGGTGTCCCTCTAGTTCAGGATTTTTTTCTATCCAGAGCTACCACAATAAGTCACTTCTAAACTTGATAAGAATTTACTTAAGCATACTGTGTAGTCACGGACACAGTTTTCTGGCTAAGGCTAGTTGGCATGATACAGCAGCCTAACCTGGTATAAGTAAAGCTTAATACATTTGAAAAGATGATGGAGAGACAAAACATCACAGTTCTTACTTGAAAGGCATGTGATGGGAAAAACCACAAACGCAGTGCATTGAAGCCTACCAAAACGTCTGAATGTATTTAACTTCTAGCCTTTTGAGTATACATTTAATGCCTAAGTTACCTGAAATACCTTTGCTGGTAGGAAGGGCTAAAATGCCAACCTTTTTACTGTTTATCAAAATTGTTAAACATTTTTATTCATGAAATGTTCATATCGTACAGCACTGTAGCAGGACTGTCCTGAGCATTCAGAGATTAGGTGTATTATGCAGGCAAGCCTACAATGGACTTAGCAATAGAATGTCTGTTTAACTGTGAGGTTTCTAATTGGATGACACAGCTGTCCTTGATTCTGAGCTAAGAACCCAGTAGGGAGACCCAGGGTGAAATTTTCTGAAGTGTCTCATTTTTCAAAAGGAATGTAGGCACTTAAATCCCTTTTGAAAAATGTCTTATTTTCCCTTTGGAAAATCTCACGCCATGTTTTTCAGAAGCCTATATGACTGCGTGGTGATGTCCTTTGTGTTTGTCAGACTGTGAATAGTAGCATAAATGGAAAAGTAAACTTATTTCTGGTTCTCTAAAGGCAACAGGTGTTTAGCTTAATGGTAGTTCTCCCTTTTGCCAGGTAGGAACCCTGGGTGAAATTCCTGGTCCTTCTTTTCTTATGTAGGGAAGGTGGGAATCTGTAACATGGAGGATTTTTCGGCTCTGGTAGTGATGCAATGGAACATCAGTAAACAGCCTTGTAGGATATGCTGGTTTAGCTCCAAATGCTTTGGTTCTCACTTCTCCTGATAGTCTCCATGCACTGGTTATTTGGATTGAAGTGCATCTCCAATTGATTTATTGGCCATATCATAACTGCAGCTACAAAGAGGTTAGGGTCAGCACTTTGACAAGTTTCATGATGTAGATGGCAAATGCAAAAGCAGCTGAATATCTCCTTGTGAATGGAATGGCAGTAATTCAAAGAGGGGACAATAGCTACGTGTAACTCTTAATGTGTCTTGTTCATCTGATTGTTCAAAAATGAAAAAGCTCCTCTTTTGATTCAAATAGCATTGCTATTAGGAATACATGATGCCTCATTCTTATTATATTAAACCTAATAACCCTGTATTATTGAGTAACTGTAGGTTGGAGGAGGTCACAGTTGCAGTTGGTTATTCGTGTAAGCTAAGTTTTAGGCCTGGTCTACACTTTACCTTCGAATTCGATGGCAGTTGATGGGAGTTACGCAAGCTCATGGAGTAGCTTGTGTAACTCCCATCGACTTTGTAACTCCTCTTCTACGTTGTCACTTGAGGGGGTGGTTTTAATGCGTTGACTTCTGGATTGATTGAGCGGGTCTTCACTGACCACTTAATTGATCCGGATAGATCAATCTGACGGTGGTGAATTTGCCGCCATCAGTGAAGACATATCCTTAGGTGTGGTCTATGAACCTCTAGGTAAATCCCTCCTTTCTTTTCACTGAGTCAGGTTTGAGTGGGATTGTGTAGTCTAATTAGGTTCATCAAATAATACAGACATGCAGAATAACTTTTGTACTGAGAATCTTCTGAGTGATGTTGAATTGCTGTGGGAATCTGTCACTTGTGAAGGAGTACTAATGCTGTGTATCTTTTAAACATGAAAGTGCAATGGGTGTTAGGCCTGCTGTCAAAAAAAGAAATAATTCCTCCTTTCCTGATGCGTGAGGAATTTGAAAATAACCTTTCCGTTGGATAGGGTCTTCCCTTTAATGGGGAAAGGATAATACGAGAGCCATCATGAGAAGGTTATTTAAGTTGGTTGTGGAAACACAATGCAAGGTGCTGGTGAAATTAATATTAGCTGGAACAGGTTAGCATACCCCACCTGTTGTAGTGCATCATTTTCCTCCCTCCGCCAGTAATTTTCATGAAGTTTTGGTGATATGCACCACCTTTGCTATTCCTGTGTTTGGCATCTCGATAGAATCAATCAAGTTATTGTGCTAAATCATCTATCTTTCACATGGATAGATGTCTTGGCGCTGGTGTTAGTGGGACATTGAAGTTTATCATACCGTGATGCAAGATAGATGTAAATTCTGAAGGTAAGACTGGTGCAATATTGTGTTATGCTAGTTTGTTTAAATGAGTAAAAGCTGAAAATGACTATCTTAATTTCTTGCTATCTTTAATTTTCATTGTTAAGTCAGCTCTGATGTGTTGGCCTAGGTGGTAGAAATATAAAAGACTACACTTGGGTTTGGGGTTAACTGCTTCTAGTGATAGGTGTCTTTGGTTTGCTAGCAATGATAATAAAACAATTAAGTACAAACTTAACTGCAGCACTGTTCACATGCAATTCGTGTTACTCTAAATTAAACTTGATGGGGGAGAAATGATAAACCATGCTGTCTTTGACTTTTACTGCAGGAAGCAGTGATATGCAAAATGTGTTTTCATACACAAATTCCACTAAAGGAACATTCTGGCTGTGATAGAAAATGTAAATAAGGAAACCTCTATTTAAGGGTATAATGTACTCTTATATAAATATTTAAATAGGAGGTGAGAAGTTGTCTGGATATGAGGTAGGTTTCAGTCTTAAGTGATAATTTTTGACAGTCTAATTTTTAATTATTTTAATTTAGCTCAAACACTTAATACAGAGATGAAGTCTGTAAACACGTATAAATAGGTAGAATGTAAAATGTAGCTTGCAGACTTTAATATGCCAGTCTGTGCAGACTGGTTGGTTCTAATTCAGCGTTGCGTGGACAGGTTAGAACTACTGAATGCATTATGAGCCTCCATGATCTGTCCTGAGCCAAGACTGGGGGGTTATGGGGTAGGATGCCAGTAAGGGACAGGTGTCTGACACCATCCAGCCTTCATGTTTTTAGATCTTTTGGGATGTGTCTGTCTCCCCCCCCCCCCCCCTCCCCCCCGTTTGCATTGGGTCACAGTTGAAGATGATTCTTGGAGAGAAGTAGGTAGGCATTCGGTGCAGATGACTATACCACCTGAGACAGCATTGGGTAATCATTTGAGAAAGCAGAATCTGTTTAGTTAGAAAACTGATCTCTTCATTCACCTTGAATTTATACCACTTATTGCTTTTGATTATTTGTAGATGCTTTGTCTGAATGATGTCAAACTTCTTTTCAATCTTGATAGGGAGGGGTCATGTTTCAGTCTCATGTTTCAGAAAGTTGACCACCAAGGTATTTTATCTCCTTAGCACACAAAAGATGCTCCTAGTGAGGTGCCCCACTGCTGACTATGCTTTTGCAATGCTTTCTCAATGCTTCCCATGGCACTGACAATAAAGCCCAGGTGGGTGAAATCACTGACAATCTTAATTGGGTGACTGCTAGAGCACTTAATGTTCAAAATCATCAACTGGAAAAATTTTGGTTTTACCCCCAATTAATTTTCTGGCCAGCTTTTGCTGCTGAGCTTTCCAGGACTTTAAATGCTGCAATTAGCTTGTCTGATTCAACAGCTAGTGCTGTGTTGGTGAGGTTTTTGTCAAGGCATATGTCAAAAATGCATTTACTTAGTGCCTGGTCAAGCCCATAGTCTGAAAAATTCTGGGGCACCAAAGCATCCTTTTCCCAACCTAATTTGGAAGAAGGCCGTTCTTTTCCCATGTACAAGAACACAATATGAGGAATCTCCATATAGGAGATGAAACTCACAGACCCCCTGACAAGCTCTGTAGTGTCCCAAGATCAGCGAAGCAATTCCCTGTCAAAAATTAATGGGGATGAGATCTATGTGGGGGCAGATTATCTCACATCTGCATACTGTGGGTTTTTTGAACCTTCATCTGAAGCATTTGGTATGGGTCATTATCAGACAGGATATTGGATGTAGATTGACCATGAGCAATTCCTATGTTCTTGTGCCTACCTGGTATTACTTATACAGTTTTAACTGGATGCGTACAAAAGAAATGTGGTTCACTGTCAAAGTAGTAGCTCTAAAGCGCTAGATGGTTTCTTTGTGAATTGTGTATAACTAGAGACAAAACAGCTTCCCTTGGGGCCACACACTTGCCCTCTTTGTCCTTACTCCTGTCTTCTCTTTGACACCATACAAAGGAGTGCAGCTGCAACCGCCACTCAGTTCCTCTGTACCACCCAAAACTCTGCAGTGTCTGCCTTGCTTCCAGTAGCGTGTTGCTTTCAAAATTAAAATCTCTAAAGCCAGTTTTTTCCCCTGTAGTATTAGTGTCAAAATCATGAGTTAGGCCCCCCATAAATCATGAGATCTAAAAAACTTTGGATTTACTTGCCTTCTGTAATTTTAATCTTCAGGGTTCACGTTTTCAAGCTTTTCTCATAAACCATGATTTAGAACCTCTTGTAAAATGAAAATTGACACTCATGTAATCCCATGACTCCAGCAGCAGGGGCTTTAAGAAAACCAAAATTTTGCAAGACTTGGGAAAAAATCATGAGTCTACAACACTGCTATATTTAGGCACAGAGCTCTTTTTAAAAAAAAAAATTAATGCTCTGTTGGGAATTTTTTTATTGTTATGTTGTTGATATACCACTTAGTGCAGAAGCACCCATATTGACTCATGACGGCGGCTCTGTATGTCTATAGTAGAAAGGCTACGGTGGTACAGCTGAATTCTGTCATCGACTTAGCAGTGTATCTACTGGGGCTTAGGTCAGCTTAATTACATTACACAGTGTGAAATTTTTTACAGCCCTGGGCAATGTAGGTAAACTGACCTAACTTTGTAGGGTAGACCAAACCTAAGACTTTGGGTTTTAAGTTCTGCCTTTTTGTGTGAGGATCTTATGTCTATAACCTGTGGCCATATGAGATGCATGTTCCACTTGGAGAAAATCACATCCACAACAGATGCTTGATCTGTTGGTACTCTTCCAACAGAGGCTTGTGGGCCAGGGAGAGCAGCCTGAAACATCAATTTCCTGCAGCAGTTGATGAGAGCTGCCTTTGACTTGGAGCCTTTTTGGGCAGGAATGACCCACTGCTAAAGAGTCCTGTTCCCTCAGTGAATGGGTCTCAACCCCTTGGTCTTGCACTACCAGTATTGGTGCAGATGACACAGGGTCCCAGTTGCTTCTTCATAGCATCTCTGCTGGATAGTATCACCCTAAACTTCCAGTGCTGAGTGTCCCTCAAGGCTGGGGAGATGTGCACTATCTTTTGACTCAGCTTATTCATTCTTTTTCTCACCCCTTCCTCAAAGTGGAGTTGGGAACCTTCTCTGGAAACCTTGCCTCTTCAGTTTCTACCTGGGCATTAGTGTTAATTGCCCTCACAGTCATTCTGAGTGCCATCGGGGATTGAGGCTGTGGCCCACCTTGTGATCTCTCTGCCCAAGAGACTCCATGCTGCTTCTTGTGACATACACAACCTTTGAGGCCTCTCTTCTGCACTAGCCTTATCCCTATGGCATGGCACAGCACTGTGATCCTATTAGACAATATAGGTTATATTCCTTGAATATGTCATTAATGGACTGGCTAGGGATGATTGGGAGGGAAGAGGAGGATGACCAAGACAATCCAAATAGGGTCATCAACCATTCTTGTGGACCTTTCACTATTGTCATCTGACCTAACCCTTAGCCTAGTGCTCCTTTAGGTGATTTTAAGGTATTCTAGGATGTCTTGTCCAGAATTGTTGACACATGCATGCTTTCAGGGTTGCAAGAAAGGCACACATTCTCAGCAGCCTTCATTCACAACAGATGGGGAGAGTGGGCATGCTGTTAAAGAAACGTTCTGCAACTAGCTAACGATCTCTGGCTCACCCCAGACTGCATTATTTTCAAGATTTCTTAGAAAATGCTCTTAAAACACTTGAATATTTTAAAAAACAAAAAGTGATCAAGCAGTTTTAAGTAGAAGGAAACTTCTAGAATATTGGGATGGAGGTAAGACAGCTCATATTAGACTACAATTCATCAGTCTGGTCTGTAACTGAAAACTACAAGTCTGAGCTGAAGCTTGCATTAGTGTGTCTATACTTACCTGGAAAGTAGAAATTTAGCAGGCTGCAGAACATATAGCCTTACTTTAAAGCACATCTCTTAGTTAAAATGCTGAGTGACATATCAGGGAACCTGGTGTTCTAGCAGGCTTATTAGGAAGGAATTGTTGTGGGGAAGAAGCTAGTAATACTTTGAGGGCAGAAGGAGATGGTGACCTGTACTGCTTGTTTAGTTTAGGGCTATTGTAAATGCCTGAACTTGGGATATCAGAGTCATCTAGTGATTCACAGAACAGCTATAGCCTCTAGGCAGCAGCAGTACAAGCTTGTTTCCTCTGTCCTACCAATAAGATTAAAATGAGGTGGAAAAACCGCCAAGCTTCTTCATTCTTGACATGTCTGCCAAAAATTTTTTTTATCTGTGTTGACTTATGGTGTGGATACTATAATGGGAATAGATCTAAAACCAACTGACTTATTTCAAGTAGGTCAGTGAACAGTCATCAAACTATGAAACTTTTGATAGCTAGTGTGTATTCTCCTACTGCATGATAACTCCAATTGACTGTGCTAGGATAATAGGGCCCCTTAAACCACTGATACAGAAGGGAGAGATTCGATCTTGTGACTTTTCAACTCACTCTTGATCTAAATGGCTGTAGCCATTCCTACTTTTGGCTGAAGATAGGTTGTGCATGTAATCTATTTCTTTCCCTGCCAGTTTGATGCATTTTTTCCCATTTTTAGTTGTCTGCCTTCTTTTTTTCCCCAAAGCCACACAGTGAATGACTGTGAAATGTGCCCATCATCTGTAGTGAGCCTCTACCAGCAGTAGAGGGACAGGACCATTGGTGTCTGAGTGCTTTGGCGTAAATTAGAATGGTTGTGCTAGGAGACATATGGGCAAAAGATTATACCATGTATGACAGAGGACCATAGTCTGGTGGTATTAATGTAGCTGATCTGATCAGACAGCCTTGTTTTAGCTGTTTAAATGTCTACTGAATTGGTATCAATGTTCTCTCTGCTTTTTTTCCTGCTGGCTGATGTGCAATTTTTGCCTTCATCTCCCATCTCTTGTTAGGGCAGTTTTCTTGTGATCATTTCTGCTTTACTGACTCTTTTTGGTGAACTGCTTGGACCCTAACATGTATCTTGAACAATATGAAAACATTGACTATTTATGTCCTTTTAAGACTAGTGACACAAACTATAACCTATAAATATTGCTATTAAAAGATGAAATCCAGGCTGATTATCTTAAGGATTTAAACATCTGCGTATGCTTATGTAACCTACATCTGTTAAAAGCAGGTTCTGTGTTACTGCAGGGATTATGTTACAGAATGTTAGAATTTCTTTATTCTCCCGAAGAGCTTTAAGAGTGGCTTTATTTCTTAAAGCCTTATTTCACCGCCAACGGTTTTTAGTTTTTCCTCTCTCCTTGGTCAACTGCGTACAATGTAACTTCAAGATGCAGCCCACTTTCTTTGGAGAAACAGCCATTTCTTCTTCCGAATAAACATGTTTCACCAAGAGTTATGCATATATGGGAAGTATTAACTTCTGAAATCCTATAGGTACTCTATGTTGAAATGATTTGTTACTAGCTGTTTATAGGTGGCATGGACTCACTCAGCATCAGATAGTCTTAGGAAAGGGAACGAGCCATGAGAAATGATGCCTAATGTGAGTTGAAGGGAGCTGTTGAGACTATTGCATACAGACCTAGTTCTGTCTCACTATAGGCTAACTACATCAGAAATAGTGGTGGGAACATTGGCTAAATTTGTTACAAATCTCCCATGTTGAGCTTCCAGTAATATTTTTCACTTCAGTATTGTACTTGGGATCTAAGCAAGTAGAGAGCTGTAGTGTGTAGAGTGGTCTTTAGAAGAAACCTAATGCTGGTCACATGCAGAAAATAACATACAATTAACTGGTTTAGTGAGTTGTCAGATTTACCAGAAACATTAGTGTGCTAGAAACTTAACAGCAAAAATTGAAGTAGCTGATGACAGAGTGAGCTCTAGTTTCCTCTTCACACCTCCTTTTTTAGTGTTTAAAAAAAAAACCAAAAAAAAAACCCACAAACATCCGTCACATTCTTATTGATTCAGCTGTTAGTCTGCAATAAGAAAGGCTTGCTCCTTTCTAAGTTGTTTGCATCTGAAAATTTTACAATGGACACTTGCATTTTTCATCTTAATGGCAACTACAGGCTAATTCAAATTTGACCCTGGGATTTCTGTTCAGATACACAAAACACTATATTCCCCTTCATCAGAAAAGATTGCATTATTAGGGAATGTTTTCTAGAGCGGAGTGGTGAAAGGCCTAGTTCTGGAGTGCAAATGCATCCTAGATCTTGTCTACACTAAAACTTCTGTGCTTAACTGACTCAGCAGTGTGTGAGTGTTTCCAGTTGTTGCTACCAAGGATATAAAGGACTCTGCGTTGCTGTTGCCTCTTCTGTGAACTGGCTCTGGGCTGCTCTGTACAACATGGTGTGTAACATCAGTTGCTGCTTGAAGCTTTAAGCATTGTTGTTAATGTTGAAACTGTGGGGGAATCATCTAGCAGAGATGCTCATTTTGAGACTACATTAAGGAGCACAAGGGAACTCTTCGTGCTCACCAGCAGGGTCCACATGTGCCAGTTAGTGCCTGACACTCTAGTAAGCACTAGAATTTACACTCCGCTAGTGTGGTGAAAGCATGGTGTAGATAACCCTAAATCACTTTCATATTGTCTTGGACTGGTGGAAAACTTAATGACTTGATATGACAGATGACTTCCTTTATTGTCTATTTGTTACGTTTTCAGTCTGCTAATTTTTGGAGACTTCTTCCAAGGGCCTGAGATTGAAAAATTTTTACATGAAGGGATACAAAGTGCCTGTCATGGAACAGGTGTAGACAATATTTACAATACTGAGTGAGAAGATGAGTGAGAAGATGCAGCAAGAGAGAAATTCTCTTAATTTGACTGGCAAAATGACTTATTTTTAGATGCTTTAATGCATGAGGTGGCACTTGCTTGAAATAGGTCAAATGTCCCATCTTATAGCCAATGTTTCATTAAAATCTATGGAAACACATCATCCAGACAAATCACATCTTTCCAACCTCAGACTGTATACAGTAGAACCTCAGAGTTATGAACACCAGAGTTATGAACTGGCTAGTCAACCACACACCTCATTTGGAATTGGAAATACGCAATCAGGCAGCAGCAGAGACCAAAAAAGAGCAAATACTGTACAGTACTGTATTAAACGTAAACTACTAGAAAGATAAAGGGAAAGTAGCATTTTTCTTCTGCGTAGTAGTGTTTCAAAGCTGTGTTAAGTGACTGTTCAGTTGTGAGCTTTGAAAGAACTACTAAACATTTTCTTCAGAATCATGGACTTTTCAGCGTTACGAACAACCATCATTCCTGAGGTGTTTGTCACTCTGAGGTTCTACTGTATTTGTCTTAGACTTGGAGAATCATAGCAGTTGAAGCACCTTTTTATCAAAGATGTGAAACAGAAGTGCGGTCTGCTTTGCGGATATTAAAGGCCTGAAATCAAAACTAGTTATAACCCAGTGCTGCTGACTATGCAATTTCTCATAAGGAGTTTAGAGTGCTGGTGAAGCATATGTAAGATAAAGCTGGAGAATAGCAAACACAATAATTGCACGTTTTTATATAGTCTTTTCTTAAAAAAACTAACACTGGATTGTGAAGTTTTAAAATGTGTGAAGCAGGATGGCAAAGATCTACCAGTAAATGTTCAAATGTGCAGATTGTTAGTCTGCATGAAAATAGTGTCTGCTTGTGCTCAAACTTCTAGACTAAAACTTAAATTTCAGATTTTGATCCTAGCTCTAGTGAGTCGTCCTGATCTTGATTAAGTCTCTTAATCTTGTCAAGCCTGCATTTACCCATATAAAATTGGGATGAGGCTTATTTGACTCTCCCAAGGCTATCATGGATTTAATATTTGTGAACATGAAATTTTGAACATGAAAAGCATTATAGTTATACATGCACACACAACTTCCAAAATGTGTGGCAGCAGGGTCAGGCAAAGTTAATTAGAATATCTGGTGGCTTACTGAATTGTCCTGTTAATGTATTTTGCCTCTGATCAAGTGTTATAGAGCTGCATGGCTCACCTTTTGCACAAGGTGAGATTTAAAGCAATTCTAATAAGGTGTCTATGAAGCTGTTTGTTTAATTGGGGAGAAAATGAACGATTTAGTCTTGCAGCAATATCCATGTATTAGTTAGTGCTGAATGATTAGAAAATTGGTAGAAATCTTTCCATGGATGTGTTGACATCTCTGAAACATCTAAAGAGAACTTGTTGGGTGTACTGATGGACAGAAGTGTTAGATAGAAACTGTCTCGCAGTTACAATTATATTACTTAATGTTGTTGCCCCATTTTGGGTGAGGTGGAAAAGTGGGGAGACTTTTACAATCATAGAAATGCTCTCACGTACATTTATATTTCCTCCAGCCAAATAATGGTACTTTACCAGTCCCTTCTCTCTTGTGACAACTTGGGACAAAGCAGCCATGATCTAGTGACCACGTAAGACACTGATTAATCATTCAACATAGTGCTGAATTGTAATGAACCCTTAGATGTTCTGGGTTGAAGACGTGGCAAGATATCTGGTTGTCCTAGCTGGTTCCCACCTTCCAGGCTTGCCTTCTAAGGATTTGTCTACACTTAAAACGCTACAGCAGTGGAGGAGCACCAGTGCAGTGTGTCAGTGAAGACACTACTTATGCCAGTGGGAGGGGTTCTCCTGTCTGCATACGTAATCCATTTTCTCAAGAGGTAGTAGCTAGGTCAATGGGAGAATTCTGTCTATACCAGGGCTTAGGTTGATTTAACTACATTGCTCAGTGGTGTGAATTTATACTGATCTAATTTCCTAGTGTCGACCAGGCCTAAGTCTAAGACCCATACTGCTGTGGTACCTATATTTTTCACGCAACTGTGGTGTTCTCATATTTAGTTCTTCCTGAACTGGTGTTGCATTAGTTTCTTTTTGCCTTGTGTTTATGCTAGGAAAAGTGACTACCTGCTCTATAGCAACCATTGAGCTATACTGTTGGTAAGCCTATGTTGAGGTTAGGACTCACGTTTCTTTCCACAGTGGTGTTGGAAGCACCTGAACCCTTTATTCGGGTATGTTTGTGGTGTTGATACTACTGTTACAGCTGCTGCAATAAGGGTACTAACTTGTGTAGTGAACAGAAGGTTTTCCAAGTGCACAGTGTCTTCTGCCTCTGTTGAAAAGCAGTTGAAGACCTGAAGAGCTCTGTGTAAGCATGAAAGCTTGTCTCTTTCACCAACAGAAAAAAGTTGGTCCAGTAAAATAAATTACCTCACTCACTTTCTTTCTAAAAACCTGTTTGGGTTTTTAATAGTTACAGTTTCTCTTACAAGGGGAAAATACTAAAGGAATACCTTTTGATCTCCTTGGTAAATTTTGCCATCAGTCAGTGTTTTGCTACCATCAACAATAAAAGTGTTATCCACCTTCTAGCCAAGGCCCTGTTTGGACCTGTATTCTATGATGGCCAGTGGCAAATTCTGCAAAGCAGTGGAATTACTTACTTGTGGCCGGGAACTTCATTTCAACTTGTAAAACTACAGTAGACAACTATTCTCTATTTGTGCAATTCAGTTCTTAATATACATAAAGCTATTCATCCCACTTAATAGTAGACTTTCTCAAATTAAATACTTAATTACAATAGTCACCTTGTTATGCTTTTAAAAAGATATTTGTTGAAAATAAGTAACATCCTGTGAATTTCAGCTTTTTCTAACATAGTGGCAAATTCCAATAGAAGCTCACGAAATGCATAACTGCATTGTGGAGAACATTTAGAGTGGACTAAGGATTTAGAAATTGGGGAGGAAACTTAAGTGTGTGGCTTTTGTCTCTTGCAGATATGTAAACCCTTAAGTCCTCTGCATTGGTGGTGCTGTGAGGCTTTTTGTCACTTGGGAAGGGAATGGCATCTGAAAGTGTTGTTGTTCAGCTTGTGTGTTTGGGGGGAGGGAGTTTGGTGAATTTTTTTAAATGTGCAGACAGATTTTTTTCCCCTCTTGCATGAATCTCTTCCTTACCTTCTGTGGTGATAGGGGTAATGGTGGAACTTTGTTTTTTCTTGTCTGCAAGGTGTAGCATTTACTTCTACTCAAGAGAGAGATGCCTCCTGCTTTCTCAACTATTTCAGGCAACATGCTGCTTGCCTCCATCAAAAGTGTGAGCAAGGAAAGGTACCTGAATGGTGCCTGAAGGAGAGCTCTGTCCCCAAGCCTGCCTATCTTTAATCTACATTTAGTTCCTCCACAAGCCACCTGGCAGATCAGGGAATATTTTCCCCCCCCTGTAGTGATGTATACATTCTGTCGAAGAAAGTGGATTCTGCAGCCATGGAATTGTGGTAGTCACAGAAGTTGACTACAGTTCAAAGCTGTATAGATCACTTGACACTTAGGTCTATATGCTGCTGAATTTAAAATTTCCAGCTGGTAATCTAGTCCACAGTTACATTTCAATAAGTCTCTTCTTCTCTCAAGAATCTACTTCTTATCCTTTCTTCTCCCCCTTCTTGCATGTTTTTCCGGGAAGGGGGGGGAAGGATCCCTGTACTAGATTCGACTGTAGCTGAAAGGATATCATATTTCAGATGTGCCTTCTGTTGCTTCTCAGATGACCAAAACATAAGTGATAGATGAAATTTCTCTTTTTGGGGTGAGGGGAAGGTCAAGGGCAGTCAAACTCAGCAGTTTCCCTTTCCTCTTCCTCGAATGTTGTCGAAGTAGCTGTAGTTTGCCATTTTGAATAGTCATCCTCATGTCATTAGGATTGGATGTCAGTTGTTTCACATGTAAATATTCAATCCAACAGCTGTAAGTAATCAAGGTCTAAGGTTAGTAGCTAAGGAGTCACTTTCAAGGATTGTAGGCATTGCTTTAACATAAGAATTGGAGAAAATGTTTGATAGTTGCAGAATGTTTTGATGAAGTAGAACTAATGAGCAGCTTTTGTTACCGGCAAGACTCAGTGAAACAAGTTGTTTTTTTGGGGGGGGAGGGAGTGAAGTAGGACATCTTAGAATTGTGAATTCCACCTCCCTTAATTCCCCAGAAAATCCTCTGCTTTTGAGCCTTAAGTCCTAATAGTGACCACCTGCTGTGGGGAATGAGAGTGGATTCCATTGATACCCTTCCTAGAGCAGCCAGTGGGATTGCTGTTAAGTAACTTAAATTCCTTCCTTGCCTCCTCCTTTTCAGGATTTGCGTATGTGAGTATAGTCACTGTACTATTCTTTGTCCTGGGAGTGGACACTTGTGGGATTCTTCAGTCTCAGTCTTCAACTGAACCCTACTGGGGTAGACCTAAATGAGTTACATTCAAGAAAGACAGGGATGCCTGAATTTATTTAGTTGTAAATAGCAAGGAGTCACATATCAACAGTAACAAAGATCTTTTTTTATGAGTCTACCTGACACTGATAAATGGAGGGGTTACCTTTCTTAACCTGAAAAAGTTATCTGCTTCCCTCAGAGCGTAAATGGGACTTAATTTATTCATTATTACTGAACAGGGTTTGGGAATCTGCAAATAGCCATTGGCCATGAGTTACATGCACTGCTGAGCATAATGTGAAACTAAGTGCCATAAAAAGTTAAGTACCAAGTAAATGGCCGAAAAATGTCTTTAATGGGCGAATGGCCATGGTCATTAATAAGGTAGAATAGATCTTGTGGAGACAAGTGTGTGATGTGTGAGGCTGTGGATTTTGGCTAGTGAAGACTGAAATTATCAGAACAATTAATTTAATTTTTCCTTTCTCCCCCCATGTGCTAATGCTAAAATCTAGGGAGGGGCTAATCTGTTCCAGTTGAACTAACTAGGTATCAGAATTTTGGAGTAAGGTTGGCTCTGTTACTTGTAAAGTTTCATCTGACTTGAAAGGAATACTCCTAAAGGTGCTCTTGAATGCCCATTTCTGTAGCAGACTATCTTCTAAAAATGAGTCAGATGTGCAAGCATTAACCAGAACCAGTTCCCTTTTAGTTTTTCAATATTCACTGGCTTGATAAAGAAAAACGTTACTTACCTTACAGCATAGTTCTTGGAGGTGTTCTGACAACAAGGATTCCATTTTTGATGTGCATGCATCCTTTGTGTGCGAGATGGGATTCTTTTGGCCATCAGTGGCCTCCCCACCTAAAGGCGTGAAGGGTAGACTGGGCACAACCCCAAATTTCCTTTGCCAATACAGAATCCCAGAGGAGTAAGTCTTCCTGGTTGTGGGATCTGACCCATCCCGTCTGGAAGATTCCAGTGAGGATTAGTGTCTCACAAAATTGTAGATCATACTCCATGTAGCTACCCTAACAACTTCAGAAACATGGACTGTCATAGTTAGGGCTAGTGGCCTCCTGGACCATGACAAGCTTGAAGGTTATAGTTTGAGTCTTGACAACAATCCTCGAAACTATTCCTATTCAAGATATAGAAATATGAAATGGCACCAGACCAAGGACAGTGTGTGACTAAAGGACAATGTAATGAGAAACAAACTTTTTGTGGGTGAGCCCCAAGGTCTGAATAATTGATTCATGGGTATTTTTCATCTCAACTCCTGAGTTTCTTTAAAATGTGTCAGTTCTCCTGCAGGGTTGTTTGTGATAATGTTCCCCAGCACTTTGTTCAGTCAGACAAATACTAAATGACCCAAGTAACAATGTTACATCTGTAATACCTCAGTAATGAAATTAAACTGATATTCAGGAAATATTTTCCATTTTTTTTCTAGTTGTCTGCTGTGGATCATTCTAAATTTCTCACTACTTGATAGAGACAAGGTAGGTGAGGGAATGTCTTTATTGGATCAGTTATTTATTTATTGGACCAATAAAAGATACTACTTCACCTACCTTGTCCCAGGATGTGAAAGAGCCCAACATAGTTACACCATCATTTCTTGATGCCTGTCCTTGATATATTTACAGGGGACTTTCCCATGCTGCCGCCTCCTTGGTGGTTCGGCCACACTATACATATTAGCTCTCAGATTCTTCCTCTAAATGATCCAATACCTTTTAATTTTCTCTCTGAATTCTGTCCAATTTCTACAATATAGGTGGAAGGTACCTTGATAGAAGGGGCTATCCACTTCATGGTTTATTTGTAATCCAAAAATCACATTAATTCTTTTCTGTATTGCATTGGAAGCTTGTTTATAATTAGTGGAAGCTTGTCACCTTTATGCTTACTTTAGCAACTCACTCTTTCTATTTGTCTTTGTGTGAGTATAATGTTAAAATCTTCAGGATTGTGTTATGTATAATCTATGAAGCCTAGCATTTTATATATACTTCTGGGTATTAGACTTTGTTATATAACTTGCCTGTGATATCCTTAATCTCTTCAGATATTACTGCTTTCCAAGTATTTTCCTGCTTTTAAAGATGGATTACTTTTCCGCAGATGTATTAATTAACTTGTATATTTAAATTGCATACTTCAGTGCATTTGAGATCATCCTGTTTTGAAAGTGGTTCAGGCAAGCTTTTGTACACTGAACATACATGCCAAGCCTCATATGACCATAAAATCTCCATATTGAGTTGTCCGTGTCCATAGATGTTTTTAGTATGCCTTACTTGGTTTGAAAATCCCTTCCCCATGCATTTAATATATACTATTAAGTCTACTAAAAATAAAAAACAAGGGCAAGTTAACTTTACTTCATAAGATTCTCTTACAGGGAAGTAGTAATTTAATATTACCACCCTTAATTGACAAATAGACAAATGTGTGGTGCTTGCAAACAGTCAATCAGGCAAGACCAATGAGCAAGTGCTGGTGCAGAGTGGAAGAGGATATACAAGAATCACGTATTAACTCTGGTGACTTTCAGGTATTTTCAGACTTTTTTGCACACCTGTTATGAGAAATGAAAGAATGCCATATAAAGGTCCCGTAGAGCTAATTATTGCTCCATTGTCAGTACTTGTGTTAGACAAGGATAATAGGTTGGACAGTATTATGTATAAACACAAGAAACTATCTGATTCAGTTGGGAGCAATTTAATTAACAAATGTGTTTCATGAAGCCTGCCAGGAGAGAAGGTAAAAAAGCAGCTTATTGAACTCCTTGCCAAAGATTTGGGGAAACGGTTTTGTCCTCCCTACTTGAACTCCAGTCCTATTGGATTGTGGACAGTCAGCCCACTGACCCTGAAGGAGGGAGTCCCTTACTCACTTAAATAGAACTCTTAGTCCCACTGGTCCAATGTCCAAATGATTTTGCAATATCCTCTCCATTGACAGAGCCATTTAAAGATCTTAGTACAGTTCCCTCTTTAACGGGGACATGGGAGACAAGAAGACTTCTCTGGGCTACTAAGGTTCTGTCTACACTTACCTGAGAGATTCGGCGGCAGTCGACGGGAGTTACGCAAAGTACTCAAAAAACTGGCGCAACTCCTGTCGACTGCTGAGCTTCATTTCTGCGCTCCATCTGCACTGCGCCGTGCTACTTTTGTAGCTGGTCTTAGTATGTCGATTTCTGGACCGACTGAGCAGGTCTGCACTGACAGCTCAGTCGATCCAGAGAAATTGATCTGACGGCGGTGAATTTGCTGCTGTCAGTGTAGCCATAGCCTAAGTAATGCATAAGCAATTGAACTCATGTTAAGCAAATTGAGCTGCAATGCAGGTCACATCTTATAGGTGTTCCTTTGTGTGAGTCATTTAAATGTTCATATCATTAAAGACATTTTTGGTAGCACCCAGTATGTAGTAGGCTTTTTTTTAAAAAAGTAATGGCCCCTGCTTTGAGGAACTCTTAATTCAAAGGACAAACAAGGTCCGGGAAGGGAAACAACAATAGGCAATTTATATGTCAACTTTAGTCACTGTAGACAACATGACAGAAGTGGTTCTGTAAGAGGGCCTCAAATGTTTTGACAGGTTATGGGCCTTGTTGATGAGCTCACGGGGGTTGAGGCATCCGGGGGTTTCATTGAAATAGGCATAGATAATTGTGTGAGAAGTGGCAAAAGGACAGATGAGGTAGGGAGTATTCTGCAGAGCAGAATGGTTAGGCAAACACAACTTGACAAAGGGGAATATATGAAGAAGGGCAGAGTTAAGTAGTGCCGTGAGGGTGATGCCACGATCCTTAAATTCATTATCAAATGAGAGACCCGTAGAGTAGAGGGGCTCAGAGGGGAATTGCATGAGCAAACTAAACAAGGAAAATGAGTTCAGCAGTAGCATTTTATATAGAATGAAGGGGGGCAATTTGTTTGAGCAGTCAAAGAGGATGTTGTAGTAATCCAGGTGGGATATATAAATGAAGATATTTGGCTATGTGGATATTGAACATGGTGAGGAAAAAGTAACAATATTTGGACATGGCCTGTTTGGGTAGTTGGGGCAAAGGAAAGAGTTGATAATGTCTAGCTTATGGACCTGAGTGACAGGGAGAATGGTTTTGTCCATGTTCAGGGTCAAATTGAGATGCAGTATTAGGAAGAAAGAAACAGTTAACTGGTGAAGAGAGAATTGAGATTTTAGTATTTAGGTGCGATTTGTGAGTTGATGAGATGATCTAGAGATTGAATGTAATGTGAAGAGAGCAAAAGGTGAAGGACAGAGCTCTGGGGACCACTGACAGAGTATGGAAGCAGATGAGGTCGATAAACCACTAAAGACACTGAAAGAACAGTCAGAGCTAGAAGGAGATCCAGGAGAGGACAGTACTTTGTAAGCCCAGTGAGGATAAAATGTCATGGAGGAGGAGATGTTTGACAGTATCAAAAGGAGCAGAGAAGCCAAGGAGCAGAAGCAGATGGAGTAGAGAAGCTCTGTGATTGTTCCAGGAAGAGCTCCGTGAGAGTGGCTCCTATGGAGTGGAAACTTCAAAAGCCAGACTGAAAGGAATCAAGTCAAAGTTGGAGGAGAGGAAATCAGTGCAGTGGTTGTACCATTGCACATTCAGTGATCTTAGAAATGGAGCAGTATTTGGAAAGACAGGTGGACTTGAGGGATTTTTTTTAGGAAATTTGAGGCCAGGGTATGTTTGTTAAAATGAGAAGAAGAAATCGGAGCACCATGAATGATTGAGAAGGGAGTTTGAGAGTAAGGAGGCATTGCCCATAAGGAGGCAGGCAGTGGTGAGATCACTGGGGCAAATGGAGAGGATAGATGTGGAGAGAAAATTGGAGACCTCAATATCAGAGAAGGTGAAGGTATTTGGAGGGAGAGAGGGAAAATGACAGAGGAGATGGGAGGGGGCAAGATCTTGGTGACTTGTCAGTTTTATCCTTTTAGTTGGCAGCATCTTGTGTAAAGGAAGTGTGGAGGAACAGGAAGAGTTAAGGAGAGAGTTAGAGGCTGCAAATAAGTGACCTTGATTGTGTGATGGCAGAGAAGTACTGTTTGTCCAGGAAGATGGCAGAGTTGAAGGTGAGAACAAAGCAAATCTGTAGTGGAGGAAGTTGATGAAGTCATAGGGCATCCTTCAGAGGTGTTAGTAGCACGAGAAAAGGAGTGGATGAAACAGATTCTGGGACTGAGCCAGAGCTGTATTGAGTTGGATTATATGGTAAAAGAAGGGCATGGTAGGCAAAGACAGATGAGAGCAGAGTGGAGGGAGTGAACTGAGTTTTATTAAGTGAGGGATGAGAAAGCTGGATAAGGCTGAGGTGGCAGAGAAGTTGGATGCTGAAAGAATAGAGGTTGTGAAATGTGTAGATGGGGTGGCATTGGGCAGGTGGCTAGTGTTCAAAGATTAGGGGGTGATCAGAAGGAATTCATATGAAGACTTCAGAAAAGGTGCAGGTTTTAGTGAAAACGAGGATAGGTGAGAACCTGTTTTGGTGAGTGAGTTAATCCAAGGTTGCAGATCATAGGAGCAGACGAGGGCAGGAAGGTGGGTAGCTAATGGGTTGGATGGGGCAGTGACATGGAAATTGAAGTCCTCCAAGATAAGGATGGGAGAGAAAAAGGAAGGTCCAGTTACTGGAATCAGAGGAAGCTGTTTTTGGGGGTGTGTGTGTGTGTGTGGGGGGAGGGGGTCAAGAATGCTAAGTGACACCAGCAAGAATGGGCAAGGAAGTATAGGCTGGAGTATTGCTCAGAAGGAGTGGAGCTGAGTGGGAGAGGAGCTGGACATTTCCACCATGGTCCTTTGGTGATGTGCAGTGTGTGAAAATGGGAGCCCATCATATGAGTGAACAGCTGTAGTGGTAGTATCAGATGGGACTGAGTGGGGGGAGAAGAGCAAGAAGAGCTAGTGTAAATAGTGGAGTGAGAAAAGAATAAAATAAAAGGAGAGAGAATATTAGAGTCGGCCGGGGGAGGGGGGTAATAGGATAACTGGTGAAGACATGCCCTAGTCTTAAGATGGTGCCTTGCATTCATTAAGAACACTATTCAGATTTTGTATATATTATAAATTTCCCATGTCCTAACTCATGTTCAGGCAGCTTGATGAAGAGCTTGAACTCTATAGGTTTGCTCTCTGGATAGAATTCTAGCATCCTGTTTGCTGAGATAGTATCCACACCATCTGAAGAAATAACTGTCCTGGAGAAGCTTTTCCAAAGCCAGTATATAGAACATCTGTTGAAGACCATTGTGGTAGGTATTTGCTATTAGTGTGTCAGGAGAAGAATTCCCATTGTACAGTTTTCCTATTAAAGCAAAAAAAACCTGCCAATTCCCAGTGATTACATTTTAGGGGCAAATATAGTGTTGTTGCTCTCTTTGCAAGGGCAAACTAAGGCTTTTCTTTAAGTTCTCTGCACATATTTCTTTGTCAGGATTACAAACTTCTCACAGTTCTCTCAGCAAACCCCCAAAAGATCATCAGATGGAAAACTTAGCCTGCTCCCCAGTGCCTGTAGTGTGGAAATACCAGAAGAGATGGTTGGTTGGTTCCCTTCCATTTTTTTCCCCAGAAGGGCTCTTTTTCCCCCTTTGAGTGCTGTCTTACATTCTAGCAGTTCTGATTTGCAGAATCTAGCCCAAATAATATAAACAGATTATGAAGTTTTTCAACTGAAATAACAGCAAAGTTTATATTAAAAGGAATAAGAGATAAGAGATGAAATATCTGGCCTACTCTGCATAAATGTTGGGATGGGAGCTTCTGTTTAACTTTTCTGTTCTATGTAAAGTCCTCAAAACCTTTTAGTGAATTGCTTGTATGATATAGATTTTTTTATGAAAGAGCACTGTTAGCCTGAACATCATGTTTGGAAGTGTTGGAGATACTGGAAATATTGATACATTTCCATAAAAATCAGTCTTTGAAAGTTTTGGACTACTTAAAGAGAGGTCTAATACAAATCAGTGGCACTTCTGTATGTCTGTAATATGAATACTTTGAAACCCCACTTCAGTGTAGACACTATCTACAATGATGGGAGGGCTTCTCCAGTTGGCATAGGTAATCCATCTTCCTGAGAGGCGGTAGCTAGGTCAACAGAAGAACTCTTCTAGTCTATACCTGGGGACCAGGTCGATATAGCTGTCTCAGGGGTGTGGATTTTTCACACCCCTTTTAGATGTAGCTATAACAAAATAAATTTCTAGTGTCCACCAGGCCTAAGAATACTTTTTGTATTGTTTAGCTTAATCCACTTTGAAGGTGGCCTGTGATTAAATGACAGTAATCTAAGGCCACTTTACTTCGGAATTAGTGTGTCCACATGGGGGTTTAATGCAATTAAATGTATGTGCATTGACTACACACCTTTGCTTGATTTACTTTCCTGAGTGTTCCAGTGGAGACAAGTCCGAGCATCCATATGGGGAGCTATTGTGGTGTATTTCTCTTTGTAGATAAACTCTCAGCTGTGTGACTTTACTGTGATTAGTAACATGAAAATTCTAGTGAGGGTTGTCCTTTAACGAACTAATGGCCTTTTAGAGTTAGTTTAAAATGAGCAGCCTAGAGTCACGTTTTATATTGCAAGGAAGCATAAAATCTGCTGGAAAAAAACAAGGATAGAAATTACTGAAGTCTAACCAATTGTTTGTCATTCTCAGACAGGTCAGATTCCTGAGGACTTCAGTGATTCCATAACAGGCCATGATGACATAATAGGAGGCATATTTATCTCCATTACCAGTCATGGGTAGAGAGCTGAAGATAATATTAAACTATATATGAATTGATTGGGAAAAATTCTAAACATTCTTTGAGACTAGGTGGTTTGTACTACATTGAAGTTACTCTTATTCTAGTGACGGGCAATTCTGTGGCTGTTATTTTCTAGTTTCTAAAGTGAAGAAAAATATTTGATACAACTGTAGCAACTTTTAAATTGTCATAGGCAACTTATTACAAAATCACAACCATTACTGCAGAATTAAAGCTTTCATTTCAGAAAATTAAGTTTCCAGCTGTGGTGGTTGTGCAAATAACCTACAGATATAAAGTAATGCAATGATTCTTCCTGAGACTGCAGATGGCTCTAGTGCCCTGCTGTTGCCTGTAGGTCTGCCTAGCAGTTCACTGAAACTGACAGCTTCCCTAGTGAGTGTTTTTATAATCATGTGGGCACCAGCGAATTGTCCATCTTGTTATAGCAGCATGTGTTTCAGGATGCTGCTTTGGTAAGCTGCAAATGTGGCAGGCAATAGTTCTTCAGAGGAAGACCAGTCACACAGAGAAGTTAGGGAAGGGGATATTCTTTGAGGGCCTCAGTGCATTCTAATTTGAGATCTAGTGGTGAACTGTGGAAATATAAATCAAAGCTGTGTCTGCTGAGGGGGCGCTCCAGTAGTGCTTGCGCTAAAATGACATAATCAGTTCAGTCTGTATAAGGGGATGCACCCCACACAACTGCCTTATTGGTTTGCTCCCATAGCAAAGAGCTAAAAGGAAGAACTATCCCCTTATGTTCTTGAGTTAA
The DNA here is from genome assembly GCF_026122565.2 of Emydura macquarii macquarii. NCBI lineage: Eukaryota > Metazoa > Chordata > Testudines > Chelidae > Emydura > Emydura macquarii. The sequence continues at coordinate 9,272,297 of NW_027133667.1, forward strand.
TCTATCATTTTACTGTTTAGTTACTTATAGTTAGAGTATTTTGGGCCACTTGCCTTGGGTTATACCTAAGGTTTTGTTGCATCCTGACCCCCCCATAAGGGGTTCAAAAGGTGATTAACCTGCTCAGCTGTCTTTCCAGAGACAGACCATGTATTTGGTGCCTAATGTTCTTGGAACGTGCTTATGTAATGTCCCAGTGCACAAGTTGCTGCCCCTTCACTCCCCAGATGAGGAAGGACAGATGGTTAAGACTGCACGTGCTCTTGACTTCGTTGAACCTTCAACCGGACCAACCTAGCACTCCTTCAGACTTTTCAAGGTCCTTCTCTTCGCCAAGGCCTTCTGTAAAGAGATCTGTGGTGCATCTTACTGCCTGTCAGGCCCAAGATTGATTTCCCCAAGGCAAACATTTACTTGGGCTGAACCTCCTACCTTTCACTGTCCAGCACCACAGGCACCATCAAAAAGGAGAGTGCTCTGACACCACAGTCTTTGTCTATACTGCCATAGTCAATGCTGCTAGAGAGTGTGCTTCCAGATCACTTATCCAGATCGGAGTCATGAGGAGGAAGGAAAAGAGGAGCATTCTGATTTGTGAAAGGAGTCCAAGGAGAAAAAGGAGGCATTTGTTCCTTTATCCATTGGTGCACATCACCAATGGAAAATGCTTACTGGTCTCGATGCTGTTCTTGGTACATGGCCCTCCTCTGTTTGAGGCCCTCGTTCAGTCATTTGGACACCACACTGGCGCACATAGCTCCAGCACAGCCTTTCCTCTCATGAATAGGGGTCCTCTATCAAAGGTTTTGGCTACACCTCTGTTTCCTGGCTCTGTGCTGCTATATTAAGTGGTCTATTTGGTACATCCTTGAAGCATCATCTCCCTTTAAAACCAACTGCAGAATCTCTTGTGACTTGCTCCAGAGAGCCTAGCTGACTTTCTTACCTAAAGTTCTAGCTGCCTGGAATGAATTTATGCATGGTCCACTCCAGTTGTTAATGTGGCCTTAAATTCAGGAGTCAATGAATGTTCTGCTTCAATGCTGTCAAAACTAGAATAATGCAGAGGTCACTACCAGCGATTGACATTGACACCAGTACTACCTACTGATGCCAGAGGCAGCTTCATTGATGCCTACAGCTTTCCTGACACTGGTCTCATCTCAGGCACAACATATCTGATTGTGCTCTTTGATGTAGTGGAGAGGCAGACAAAGGACAGTCTCATTCCATATTCTCTCAGGACTACTCACTCCAGCAAAGGACATTTGGGGCACTCAGATGTCCTCTCCACCAGTATCAAAAAGAGTCAGTTGTGGTCACCAGTTTTTGTTACGTCACACGGCTGATTAAGTACTCCAAAAGTAACATGACGTTCCTGACTGCTCCCTCAGAGGAGTATAGACTGGATGCTGTTGTAAGGAAAATCTCTTCTTTATCTGCTTTGAGCTTCTGACTGGCAAATTACTAAGATGTAATGCTCAGATACAACAGTTCAGCCAACTTTGATCACGGAGGAAGAACATCAGCCAGACATGCACTGAGAGAAACTTATGACACCACAAACTGCTGCCAGAACTCTGGCCACTAGTTTAGCTCTAAGGAGATATTCATGGCTTAAATATTTGGGCCTTGTTCCAGATTGACACAAACTGAAAGAAGACTTCCCCTTTGATGGTTCAGATCATTTTAGGAAGAAAACAGACAAGACTCTGAGAATTAAAACCAAAAGAGTTGTAGGCTATCTCGGGGGCTTCCCCAGTTCTAGCCAACACACTGATAGCATCGATGTGGCTTTGGCAGTATTGGTACACAAATCTTCAGCTGACCAGAGAACTGCTGATTCATCTTCCACTGCACCCAGACCTGCTTTCCCAACAACAAAGGAGGATTCTTCATCTGAATCCAGAGATGCTTTATCTGCTTGTGTGGTCTGTTTCCTGGACCGCTCATGTTCAGAGGATTAAAGCAGTGCTGTTCCTTGAAGGTTCATTTAGTTGCTATTTCTGTCAATCACAATTTTCATTAGACAAGCCTTTTTTCTCTGATTCCACACCTTTAGGTTTCTTGTTGGGATGATGAATGCCTTTCCCACTACTGTACTAAAGGACCTTCCCTAGCCTGGGTATTAAACCAAGTTTTAATAATGTTGGTGTGGTCCACACTGTGATCTCCTGTCTTAAGCTTCCTTAGAATACTTGTTTACCAAAACTGCATTTTTAATAGCCAATACCTTTTTCCAAGAGGGTTAGTGAGAGTTCAGTGCCTTGATCGTCAATCTACCTACAAAGTCGTACACTGAGACAGTCATCTTGAAACCTCACTCCAGTTTTTTGCCTATGTTGGTCTCAGATTTCCTTTTGTCACAATATCTCCCTCTGTCATCTTCCCCAGACCCAGTGTTCATATGGGGAGTCCTGCTTAATTTCCCCAAATGTGTGTTAAAACCCCCCCCTCAAAAAAAACAAAAAAACAAAAAAAAACCACCCTGTGTATTACATGGAAATATCTGACAGATTTGTTGCCCACAGGGCAAGGTATAAGGAAGAACCTGTTAAACACTTTCCCATTGGCTTAAGAGAGAGATTGATCATTGCTATAATTGAGCAACAGCTGCCTCTGTAGCTTGTCTGAGCTTGTTTCAGGCAAGCAACTTTCAGTTTTTCTGATGATGGAACAGTGTATGCTGCAGCCATCACTTTCAGGATGCTTATGAAGAAGGCACTCCCTGTAGCTCAACAGTGCAGCCTGTGTTGTAAACAGTTGTGCGCTCGGCCATTCCTGATCTAGTAGTGGCTTTTTCAATAATGCATTTGTCTTCCATCCCTGTTTCCAAACTTTGTAATGGTCAATATTAAAATAAATGACTTTGGTTAGTGTGTGTATATATATACATACAAGGTGTGTGTGTGTGTGTGTGTGTGTGTGTGTGTGTGTGTGTGGTGTGTGTGTGTGTGTGTGTGTGTGTGTGTGTGCGAATCCAAGGGTAAGAAACATAACAATGGGGAAGGTTATGTTTCTTACCCTTGGATGTATATATACACCTCGTATCTGTGATTTCCATTTCATGCATCATACTACGAAAGCTTATGCCCACAGAAATTTGTTAGTCTTTAAGGTGCTACAGGACTCTCGTTTTTTTTATCTTGGGAGGGTGTTTTGATTTTACTTCCCAAATATGCTAGGGGAAACACAAAGCTACTGGAGCCCCCCCATTCCATGGACACCAGGATCTGGGGAGACCCCCATCCCCATGGAGACCCAAACTCAGACGCTGCTGCCCCTGGGGAGACAAGGCCCTGAGGATATCGGACCATGTGAGCACCTTCTTTCCTGCCCTGAGGAGTCTGCCGTTGGACACACCCTGTTTCAGTCAGGACAACCCCATCTGTAGTGGTGCTTCTCTCCAGTTCAGGGTAGGAGGAAGCCAGCAGTTTGAGATCCAAGGAAACCTCTGCTCAACTTCAAGGTGGTATCTGCCATGATGAAATTCTAACTCCCTCAAAAAATAAGGGAGTTCTGTAAGGGAAGATCCCCCCCACCCCCATTCCAAGGAAAGATCCCCTGGAAACGTATCTCCCTAGGGACCCTGAGACCCTCCTTTTCATAACCAGGCATCGCCTGTAATAGTATTGAGCACATATATGGTGCTTTGATATGGCAACTTTGGAAGCTGGAAAGATATTGTAACAGATTGTTTAACAATCAATTTGTAAGTACCTAGAGGATAATAAGATTATAAGGAATAGCCAGCATGGATTTGTCAAGAAAAAATCATGCCAAACCAACCTAATTTCCTTCTTTGACAGGGTTACTAGCTTAGGGGGGAACAGTAGACATATCTTGATTTTAGTAAGGCTTTTGATACAGTTCACATGACATTCTCATAAGCAAACGTGGTCTAGATGAAAGTACTATAAAATGTGTGCACAACTGGTTGAAAGACTGTAGTCAGAGTAGTTATCAGTGGTTCACTGTCACACTGGGAGGATGTATCTGCAGGGTTGGTTCTTGGTCTAGCAGTAGTCAATATTTTCATTAATGACTTGGATAACGGAGTGGAGAATACCTATAAAATTTGTGGATGACACTAGACAGGGAGGGGTTGCAAGTACTTTGGAGAGCAGGATTAGAATTCAAAATGCCCATGGCAAATTAAAGAATTGGACTGAAATAAACAAGATGAAATTCAATAAAGACAAATGGAAAGTACTACATTTGGGAAGGAAATCAGCTTCATAACTATAAAAATGGGGAATAACTGGCTAAGTGGTAGTACTGCTGAAAGGGATGTGCGTGTTACAGTGGATCACAAATTGCATGTGAGTCAACAATGTGATACAGTTGTGAAAAAGACTAATATGCTGGGTTGTATTAACAGGAGTGCTTATATGTAAGACACTGGAGGGAAATGTCCCGCTGTGCTCGACACTGGTGAGGCCTCAGTTAGAGTATTGTGTCCCATTCTCTTGAGAAAGATGTGGATAAATTGGAGAGTCCAAAGGAGAGTAACAGAATTGACAAAAGGTTTAGAAAACCTGACTTGTGAGGAAAGATTAAAAACACTTGGCATATTCAGTCTTGAGCAAAAAAGCATGAGGATGGAGCTGAAAGTTTTCAAATAAAGGGGCATTATCAAGAGGATGTGATTATATGTCCACTGAAGGTAGGGCAAGAAGTAATGGGCTTAATCTGCAACAGGGAAGACTTAAGTTACATATTAGGAAGACTGTTCTGATAGTTAAGATCTGGAATAGGCTTCCAAGGGAGATTGTGGAATCCCCATCCGTTAGGGATGGTCTAAGTTTACTTGGTCCTGCCTCAGTGCAGGGGGATCTAAGGGCTGGATTTAATGACCTCTCAAGGTCCATTCCACCACTACGATTCTGTGATTCTATCTTCAAAGAAGGTTCATGTGTATATATCTTGGAAGAGAACCTTGGGAGTATTGAGATGTGGATACTTTACTGGGGAATGGTAAGGAAATGGGAGGTAGATTTAGTTCTGGAAGCTTGCGCAGAGCCGAACTCCAGCAGTGAGAAGTGAATGCTTTTACTAGGTATGCAGATGTGACTGTGATTAGCAATACTAAATGGGTGTAATGTTTGTAAAGGTACAACATTTCAAAACATTGGTACTGTAAGGCATTACCTATATGCTATGAACACTTGAGCATCTATAATGGAAAGTTTTGTGAAAAACCTTTCTCACAGACATTTGGATCCACATCTGTTGTTCGGCTGCTTTTAATTACTCTTTCATGCAATGTCATCATGAAGGAGCTAGGAGAGAGATCTTTGACCCATTTTTGAGCCTGAGGCTGTAGGGAGACTTGGGTTATTAAAGCCTCTCTTTTTCTCTGAAGAGTATTTGACAGATCCCCTGAGACTTTGTAGAGTTAGATTCTGAAGTGGCATTAAAAAAAGCTGATGCAATTGTTTTGTGTATTTGGGCTTCCATTTCTTGGTTCCTCACTGACGAGGGATGAACAGTTCTTGACATTGAGCTCAATGGATTCTTTTTGTTCAGACATTTGTTAATCTAGTTTTGTGGTCTGTGCTGCAATTTCTTCTGTGCAGTGCTGGATTTTTTTTATGGATGAGTACCTTGCACCCCACAAAGCCTCTGTGCCATTAACAAACTCCATTTGAAGTTCTGAGCTTTCCCTTGCTAGCCTCTCATTGGTGACCGTCATTAACTTTGCCTAAAAAACCATTTATTTATCTATTGCAGAAATCCACACAGAGCAACACTTGTTTCTGCAGTGTAGCACTTCTTCCTCTGCATAATAGGCAAGAAGAACCCCACCACTGCCCGAAGAACCCTCACTTTTTGTGGGATGCTTCAATATTGTTGTATAACTTCAGCACAAACAGCTAGCTGACCTCATAAAGTCCATATTATCTTGCATATCTTGTTTAGATGAAGGCTTTTACATAACATTGTCCTGTACAGCTTACTTTCACTGCTGTATCTTATGTTTGAATGCAGAAAATGACTGTGTACCTTTTTCCCATAACAAGATTGTTCTCCTGTGTACTGGAATGAGTGTTTCCTTATATCTATGCATAGTGTATTAGGTGGTGGTTGCTTCTGTGCAGTGGCTTTATCTTTTAGAAAAATGAGTCAAAGATCGTGAGTGTGTGTGTGTGTGTGTGTGAGAGAGAGAGACTGACTGAGGCAGCAAATCAATGTGCACAAAACCAAAGATGATCCTGTGATTTCAGAGAAAACTTTAGATTTGCCCTGTTTTGAGCTATTACCATGTCAATGTTGTGTAATGATTTTAGGGCACAGAAGGAGAAACAGTTGTTTAAAGAGATCAATCTGGGAACTGCTGGGCAATTGAAAAATCTCAAGTTCTGAAAGACTAAACTCTGAAAGTCAATACCTGCTGCAATTAATACTTTATCAGGGAAAAACTGGGAAGTCAGTACCTGGGGTGGTGAAGTATTGGAGTACAGTTGTGCAAGCAGATATTTTTGTTTGACCACAAGCTAGGACAGTTTTCTGAAGCAATTATGTGAGTTATCAAAAGAGAAGACCAGCAATTTAGAAGCAGTATTGTTTACAGTATGAGTGAGAGGAGATTGCAGGGAGGGACATGGTGCAGGGCTGAATAAGTTGGTCCAGTGCAGGGTGTCTCCTTTTAAATCAGTCTTTCCAAAAACTGCATTTGAAGATGGCACATTGCCAGGGAAGCTTCCAACAGGTGGTCTTTTGGAAGAGAAATAGAACACAAATGACTATCACATAAACATTGACTGTAACAAAGTCTGAAAGAAGAGCTATGCATAAGACTTCAACTTCATTCGGAACTTGCTCATTTGGCATTCCATAAATAGAGCAACATACAGGAGTCTGTAGCTGTCTGTGAAGGCCCTTTTGGGGGTGCAGTTTTTCATTGGGGGGAAACAACCTAGTGATATGTGAAAAGTATATGAGGAACTGGAACCAAGTCTAGCCTTCCCTGGACTTTATGAAATGAGATGAATGAACAAAGGTTTAAAAAAAATACCTTAATGTGAAACACTCTTTTGTTGTCCCACTTTGTTCCCTCTATACTGGAACTTTCTCCTAGGCAATTGCTTTCTTCCTGCCAGTCCCCTGTGTTCAAATCATTGTGTACAGATGTCATCAACATCTGATTGTTTGGATGTTACAGGCAAGTAGGCAGAAAAGTGATGACAATGAAAATTTTTTTGTAAGTGCTTCTATTGTATAAGAATTTTGCTGTTCATTATCTTGTTCACTGCTCCTGTGTTTGTTTTGGTTTAGCAAAGTGCAATGTGGCTGCAATATGTAGCTCTGTCTGTGTGAATAGCTGTCTATCAGATGTAAACCATGCTAGGCTTTATTGTAAGTGTATACAGTCACTTGTGTTAGAAACCTTACTATTCTGCGTTAGTACTGACTATTACAAAAAGGGAAATATTGAAATCTGTCAGTGCCTGACCCTGAACCTCTCAAACTTATTATGTACACTGAAGAAACACTATAGAGAGACTCTTCAATGTGGATTTTTGAGACTGAATGAACTGTTCAATTGGCTCATAATGTGGCCCAGTCATTTAGTATTGCATGATTTAAAAGATGGTGGGAGCATGCACATATTGGTTAAGTGATGTGTTTAGCTATCCCCTTTCCTGTCATTGTACATGAAGCTACCTGCTTGGGATCTCAAATGTATTAACTGTCCCTAAAAGCTGAGAAACGAAATAAAAACGAGAGTCCTGTAGCACCTTAAAGACAAAAAAAAAATGTCTGTGGGCATAAGCTTTTGTGGGCTGCAACCTGACAAAGGGCATCCTGCATCTGATGAAGTGGGTTGCAGCCCATGAGAGCTTATGCCCACAGAAATTTTTTTTTGTCTTTAAGGTGCTACAGGACTCTCCTTGTTTTTGCAAATAAAAACAAATATCAAGACCCAGCTGTAAATGTTCACTGGATGTGTGCATACTTTTGAGCTGCCAAGAGGCAAGTATTTTTTTATGGGAACTTAATGCAGTAGCTTATCTGTGTCTGTGCCTTATATAAGGCATTTTAGAGCTGGAGGAGGAGGATGGCTTCAGGCGTAGTGTTTTCTGTTTGTGAACAAAATACAGGAGGGAAGGGGAATGGTGAGGCTATACCTTGCTTGGCATGGCTGACTAAAGTGGGTCCTTCAAATATTTTACCAGTCATTGCACAGTGTACAACAGCTCTGATACAGATAGCTGTGTCTCAACTGAAAGAAATTGCAATGGAAAAAGACACGGATAAATAGCATCTGTCAAGAAAAAAAATTGAATGGTACTGAGCTGAACAGTTGTTTCTCTTGCTGCCTGTCTGTTTTAGGACCCTCTTCTATAGAAGTGCAGGTCATGTGCTGGGTAGCCTTGCTTTTTTTGTTGTTCTGGCTTGTCAAAACAATTTAATGTAGGTGGAAAGGAATGAATGAAATGAACAGTGTGGGCTTGATGCATCTGCTCCAGTTTGTTCTGAAGGCAACCCTGTGATTGGGATATGACACTGAGTCCTTGAGGGTGCATATCAATTCAGGAAGAACAATGCTGTCCATTTTATGCAATACTAAAAATATACAGGCTGTCAAACCCTTCTTGATTTCATTTCCTAAAATGGATTTAACTACTTGCTTGCCTTGCCTTAGTATCCCAATGGCTTAAAGATATCAAATGATCATATTATTTCTTGTAAATTCTAGATTTTGATGTGTGCTTTATTTTTCCTAATGCTGCATAACTGTTTTTACTCAAATAATTTTTTCAACTCAGTGACTGAGCCATTTCTATCTTGTGACAGTAGCATGGGTTTCTATCTTTTCGAAGTGAAGGATGTCAAGATTCTAGTTCTTTCTGCTGTTCATAATTGTTTCTCCTTTCACTAAAATTGGACTTACACTGCTGAATTGAGTGCAAATACCTCTTAGCTGCTTTCTTCTGGTAGATTTTAGTGTTCTGGGTGTTTGACTTATTTTTTTACTTACCCTACTTGCAGTTTAATGTTAACCTGCTGGCTTTTAAATATCTAGTCAGAACACCTGGAATTGGTAGTGACTCAGAGTAGCAGGTATGTGCTAAAATGATCACTTTATATCAGTGGTTCCCAGCCTTTTTGAGTGAAAGCCCCACTAGTTAACACTAGGTAAAACACACGCCCCCTCCATCCCTTCCGACCTGGCTATAAACGCATCTGTTGATGATAATACCACTATGGCTTCATCCACACGCAAAAACTAAGTCGACAAAACATATGTTGACTTACAGCCACGGAATTACTGTGGTGGCTGGCATCCACACTACTCTCCTTGAGTCGGTGAACTGCATCCTCACCAGGAGCACTTCTACTGACCTAAGAGGGGCAGTATGGGGAGCTGACTAGTCTCTCTGCTCCCTACTGGGAGCACCACAGGCCCCTTGTCCTTTCCCCATTCCCCACTGGAAGCTGCCTGCGGCTTCCCTCCTCCTTGTTCTCAGGGGGAAGCAGCCTGGGGCTTTTCTCTGCTGAGGAGTGGGGTCCAGCTGCCCTGACTTCTCAGCTCTCTTTCCCCAGCCTCCCTCCGGCTCCTCACCATGAAATTGACAAGGCTAAGAAGCCCATAGCTTCTTCCCTCCCTGAGCTGGGCTCCAGCCATCCCCAGTTTCCCTGTTCCTGGCTGGTGGAGCTGGGCTCCAGCCACCTGCAGCTGCTCCCTCAGGGGGTCTGCTCCTTCGCTCCAGGTGGCTCAGGGCTTGGAGGGCTAAATGACCTCAATATTACTGAAGCCTCATGGACCCCCCGTAATCTTTAGTCCCTCCTCTTCCCCCCCAGGAGGTCCCACACCCCAGTTGGGAACCATTGCTTTAGATAATGTCATGGTCTTCCAGGGTGCAGTCAGCAAACGGGGGTACTTCTGAGCCTCCTTACCCTTGCATCGTGGGCTGACCTCCAACCATGAATTCTGCTGATGATAAACAGCCAGCCCCTCTGGACCCTGTTATCATCCAAAACGACAGCAGGTGCCGGCACACACCTAACTAAGATACATGAACACTCTGCCTGAGCCACTCATGAACCCACCATAGAGCAAGGCATCAGCCAGTTACTCTCGCAGTTCCCAAGCTCTTCATTACAGGAGCGTACCCTGAGACTGCACTGTTTTGCACTGGACAAAGATGTTAATTAACAAATTAATTTGCTCATTAATAAATCTGCCCCTCTTGATGTGGGGAGAATATGCACCAGCCCCTGTTAACCTGAGCTGAGATTCCCTAAAAACTTCAATCAAAAACACAGTGGTTAATATAAAACATTAAACAAGTTTATTAACTACAGAAAATGTTTAACTGATTATAAGTAGTAAGCATAAAGAGAATAGAAATAGTTACCAAAGAAATAAAAATAATCTCTCATCCTAAATTCTGTATTATTGAACAGGATTGGGATTAGCAATGTCTCACCTTTGTACCTTGCTAGTTGGTACAAGCAGTTCCTTAAACGCAGTTGGGGGACTGCCTTCCCTGCTTGGGGGGTCTCCTCTCTCCCTTAATGTCTTTTTTGTCTTCCAAACGTTCCTTCAGGTGTTGAGCTGTGAGGAAGTAAAGTCAAGTGATGATGTCACTCCCCTTTTATAGTTTGTTACAGTTTACTGGAACAATCAATGCTTGTGACCTGGGGGGTTGTCCTCATTGGTCAATCAGGGTCCATTGTCTATATGCTTCCTCAGTGAAGTCCCCAGTGTAAACAATCCCTGTTCGTGGATTGAATGGGCAAGGGAGACGCATAAACACTGTCTGGCCACTCCATTGTTCTACCTGAAAAGCTGGTTTGGGTGTTTCCCACCTCACAACATGTCCTGGTAGCATATTCAATAATATTTCATAACTTCACGTACAATGGTAGCACATGCAATCCAACAAGACGTTAATGTCCAGCAGATAAAGGCTTCTAAAGTGATACCACACTAGGCATCCTTTGTACAGAACATATCATAATTATGACAGTGGTGAATACAGGGTTTTTGGGCTGTTGCTTTTAGACAGTGTCACAGATACCTATTCAGATTTATAAAAATGCTAAATAGAGCTCCTCCACATAATTCAGGTGCCCTTGAAATCACTTAACCTAAGTGCAGGAATTTATCTTAAACAACCTGCCCCAAACAATCCTCTCTTTTTCCCTCAATTTCCTACCCTTAATTACAATTCCTCCCATTTCAAATGTTGGGAGATAAAAGATGAACTTTGAACATGCCTTGATAGTTATCAGATATGTGGAACCTGAAATCTTCCTTTTTTTTTAAAGATTCATTTCAGATAGGTAGAATTGGGATACGATTCTCCTGCAGAATGAGTTCTCAACCTGGAGATCATAACAACCCTGCCCTTCCCATATTGTTGAATGGGAGGGCATTCTAGCTCAATCTTGGCTAAATGGCAGGTGGAGGAGTCCTGATATAGAAAAGGTTGAGAACCACTATCTTACAGAAATTTCTTGTATGTCAATATTAGTGACTTGAAGCAGTGTTTGTAATTCTTTCATCTTGCCACTTTATAGCTTTCAAGCCTAATTGTACCTCTCTAGCAGGGTTGGCCACATCAGAGGTTTATTTCATGAATTCAGTAAAGGTGTCCAATGGTTCAGCAACAGTGGCTATTAAGACTTTATTGCTTTTCTTGGAGTGACATGTTTGTATAAGGAAGACTAGGGACCTTAAGATAGAGGCTGTCAGGTTTTCACATACTCAGCCTTGGTCTACACTATAAACTTGTTGGTATAACTGCCTCACTCAAGAATGTGGATTTTCCTGAACTATGTAGCTCTATCGACCTAATCACTGGTGTAGACAGTGCTCTGTCGATGGGATAGGCTTCTTCTGTTGACACAGTTACTACCTTTTGGGGAGATGGAGTACCTACGCCGATGAGAGCTCTCCCGTCAGCATAGGTAGTGTCTTCACTAAGCACTAAAGCAGCTCTGTATGTGTAGTCGAGCCCTCAGACAGCTCAGTTTTAATAGAAGAGTGCTGAAAGGCATATATGGGACGGGAGTTGTTATAGCCCATTTTCGCACACAAAGGAAAGTCTTACCATAGAACTAATAGTTTTAGGCTCTAGAAACCTAAAAGATAATAACAAGACTTCTGTGGCACTTTAAAGACTAACAAATTTAATATTTGCAGGCATAAGCTTTCGAGAGACTTCAGCTCTCTTCTTCAGATGCAGTAATACAGAAAATAGGTAACACAGAGGCATCTTATCAATATCCAGGTGCATTGAGAACAATGGGGGAGGTGGAGTCGGGTACTTAAGACCTAATGATGACCATTGAGTAGGTGGTGAGGATGGGTGAGCAAAGTAATTCACCTTCAGTAGTGAGACAGCCACTCCAAGTCTCTGTTTAAACCCAGTTTGAATTTGTCAAGTTTGCAGATCATTTCTAACTCAGCAGTTTCTCTTTGAAGTCTGTTTTTGGAGTTTTTTTGGAGAAGTATAGCAACTTTCAGGTCAGAGACAGAATGCCCTGGGGAATTAAAGTGTTCTCCGACTGGTTTATGGATGTTATTTTTTTATGTCTGATTTGTGTCCATTTATCCTTGTGCGTAGTGGTAGTCCAGTTTGGCCAATGTACATGGCAGAGGGGCATTGCTGGCACATGATGGCATATATAACATTAGTGGATATGCAGGTGAATGAGCCCCTTATGGTGTGATTGATGTGGTTAGGACCAGTGATGATGTCATTAGAGATGATGTGTGGGCAGAGCTGACAACAGGGTTTGTTGCAGGGATAGGTTCCTGGGTAGGATTTTTTGTAGGGTGTATGGTTGCTGGTGAGTATTTGCTTCAGGTTGGGGGGCTGTCTGTAAGCCAGGATGGGTCTGCCGCCCACTGCCTGAGCGAGAGATGGATCATCTGCTAGGATAGGTTGTAGATCTTTAATGATGTGTTGGAGAGATTTTAGCTGGGGACTGTAGGTGATGGCCAGTGGTGTTCTGATGTTTTCTTTGTTGGGTCTGTCCTGTAGTAGGTGACTTCTGGGTACCCGTCTGGCTCTGTCAATTTGTTTGTTTACTTCTCCAGGTGGGTATTGTAGTTTTAGGAATGTTTCATAGAGATCCTGTAGGTGTTTGTCTCTGTCTAAGGGATCAGAGCAAATCCGGTTGTATCTTAAGGCTTGGCTGTAGACAATGGATCGTGTAATGTGTCCAGGGTGGAAGCTGGAGGCATGAAGATATGTACTGCGGTCAGTTGGTTTTCGGTATAGGGTGGTATTAATGTGCCCATCCTTTATTTTTATTGTAGTGTCCAGGAAGTGGATTTCTTGTGTGGATTGGTCCACGATGAGGTTGATAGTGGGATGGAAATTATTAAAATCCCGGTGAAAATCTTCGAGGGACTCTTTCCTGTGGGTCCAGATGATGAAAATGTCATCAATGTAGCGTAGGTAAAGAGGTGTTAGGGGACGAGTGTTGAGGAAGCGTTGTTCGAGGTCAGCCATAAAAATGTTGGCATACTGTGGGGCCATGTGTGTGCCCATAGCTGTGTCACTGACTTGGAGGTATAGATTGGTTCCAAATCTGAAGTAGTTGTGGGTCAGGACAAAGTCACAAAGTTCAGCTGTGAGGTGTGACATATGATCATCTGGGAGAGTGGTTTTTGATGGCTTGAAGTTCATCTTTATGTGGAATGTTAGTGTAGAGAGCTTCTACATCCATAGTGGCTAGGATGGTATTTTCTGGGAGATCACTGATGGGTTGTAGTTTTCTCAGGAAGTCAGTGGTATCACGAAGATAGCTAGGAGTGCTGGTGGCATAGAGCCTGAGGAGAGAGTCCATATAGCCTGATAGACCTGTAGTGAGAGTGCCAATGCCTGAGATGATAGGGTGTCCAGGATTCCCAGGTTTGTGGATCATGGGTAGCAGATAGAATAACCCTGGTCGGGGCTCGGGGTGTGTGTCTGTGTAGATTTGTTCCTGTGTTTCTTTAGGGAGCTTATTAAGTAGATGTTTTAGTTTCTTTTGGTATTCTTCAGTGGGGTCATACATTAGTGGCTTGTAGAATGTGGTGTTTGAGAGTTGTTTGGCAGCCTCCTGTTCATAATCCAATCTATTCATGATGACAAAGATAATGTTAAACTTCTGTCAGCTATTACAGTATTAGGGGGACTAACTTATGCACAACTAAATGCAGTTTGTGGCATGTGCAAATAACCAGTTTGGTGCATAGCTAGTCCTTGTGTGTGTGCAAATACATGGTTTGGTAATATTTGCATGTGCAGAAACTAAGCACATAATTGTGCATGTGTTCTTGAAAAATTAGCCTCTAAATATCTACATCTTTTTTTTTTCTATAAGTCTGCATGGACATGTTGGGGAATCAGTGAGGGGCATCTTAATGCTTGTAGCAGTTGTGTGTGAATATGGAGCGTGGAAGGCAAACTAATGTGACTCAGGCCAGGTCTATGCTACAAACTTACATCGGTATAACTGTCACTTTGGGGTGTGATCGTGCTCGGGGTGTGATCGTGTAGACGGTGTTAAGTCAAAGGAGGGCTTTTCCTGTTGACATAGCTACAAGATCTCATGGAGGTGTATTAACTATGCTGATGGGAGAAGCTCTCCCATTGGTGTATTAGGGTCTCTACTGAAGTTCTACTAGCTACGCTCCTGCAGCATTTTAAGTGTACACCTGCCCTAGGATGATAGTAAGGTAAAGTTGGTATTTACTGGTGGTCTAATGGACAAATGGTGTCTCCCTCTCTTCGCCCTTCCTCCCAAGGTCTTAGAAGTTAAATATTACATTAGAGTACTGCAACAGCAAAACTCAAGCCGCTTTTTTTTTTGGTAGTGAAAGTACAGCTACTTACCCCAGGTTGAAACTTGCTGGCATGCATTAAATGTGCAAACCTGTCCCAAAGTATTAGGGCATGTGACTTCTAAAGCAGATGTTGAATTACTCACTTCACTGCTTTTGCGATGACTTTCTGCCAGTGCCCAGTGTTGAGTGTCTGTCTTCAGCACAACAGATATGTCTGTAGAGACATGACGTCAGCATTGATGTGACCAGTGAGGACAAATGGCTCAACATATGCATGCCTATTATGGATATGTATGTGGCCAGGAGCAGCACTAATTAAATTCTGTTTTGAGGCTTTGGTTCTAGTATTGCTGTGATGTGGGGAAGTTGAATGGTCTGAGTTTGAGAGTTGATGTGAGAAAGTTACAATATGAGAGCATAATGTAATGGAGTTATGGTCTAAAACTGATTTAGCAAAGTTTGTGGTACATCACTTTGGGGAGCATAAGATTTCTTTTTTAAAATACTTTCTGATGAATGCTATACACTTCGAAAAATGTTGTATTGGGAATGCTCTTAGCCAATTTTAACAGAAATTCAAGACTGTAGTAGAGAAAAATAAGGTTATTTCCTGGCTTAGTCTTGAATGGTTTTGCTAGGTTGTGGCTATAATTGGTTACTATAAATTTTAAAGCTTGATAGCCTTTTTCAACAATATAAGCTGATCTAAAATACAGTCTGAATATTTCTCTCAATTCAGTATGTG
This sequence comes from Emydura macquarii macquarii, assembly GCF_026122565.2. Classification (NCBI taxonomy): domain Eukaryota; kingdom Metazoa; phylum Chordata; order Testudines; family Chelidae; genus Emydura; species Emydura macquarii. The sequence goes on from NW_027133667.1 coordinate 9,287,839, forward strand.
AATATTGTGTAGTATCAACACAAGCACATAGATACTTTAAAAATATATATATTTGGAGTCAAGACTCTGGACCAGTGGCTAGGAACATGATACACCCTATGTTCAGAACAGAGATTCTCATGTTGGAGGTTTTATGTGCTGGCCCAAATATCGAGGGCTTCTGGCAGGAAGCATGTTCTGCTGATAGATATGACGACTGTGTGGAAAAACACTGTGCATTGCTTTTTCTGTCATTCATTCATTCATATTGTAGAAACAAGTGCTATTCAAAGTTTAACTGCTCATTAGCTAGACCCTTTACTGTGTGCCTTATTTCTAGGGGACAGAAAGGTATTATTAGTTTCACACACAGACTGTAAGATCAAATCTACCGTTGAGACATACATTGAGATGAGATACCTATAAACATATATGTTTACTGCAAATTCAGGCTAGTGGGGTTTGGGCTAGTACTCTAAAAAAGCAGCTGTAGAAGCAGTCCTTTAAAGTTGCAGCTTGGGCTTTGAAGACCATCTTTCCTCCCTATGCTTCAGAGCCTGAACTGCAGCTTCAAAGTTCTGTAGTGAATCCACGGTTCTGAGATGTTTAGCTTAGTTTATCTTAGCTTAGCTTAACTGTTTCTTGGGTGAAGAAAAATAACCTTTGGGTGATGTAACTAGTTTGACCTAAGTTTTAGTGTGAACCAGCTCTAAGTCTCTAAATGTAGAGTTCAGTCCTGTGCTCCTGATCTTGATCTGCTTGCAGCAGGGAAATCCTAACATGTTTAGTCTGTATACAAAAGAGGCAATTCTGAAGCATATTTCTTAATGTTTGAGGATCCTTAAATGTATTAAACCATTGTATCACCTTTTCCCCTAAGGTTACGTCTATGTGTACAGCACTCTACCGGTGCAGCTGTACTGATATAGCTGTGCCGTTGCAGCACATGTGAAGATGATGCTCTGTGCCGACAGGAGAGAGCTCTCCCATCAGCATAAAAGAAGATGCTGCTGCTTGCAGAGGTCATGTCGTCACCAACTTTTATGTTGATGAAACTTACGTTGCTCAGGGGATGGAATATTTACACCCCGAGTGACAAAAGTTTTTGCTGACATAGGCTGTAATGCAGAGCCAGCAGAAGCATTAGTAGCTGTGAATATGACTTGTGGCCAGGTTAAGAGGATGTGAGCCCTGGTCTACACTACAAACTTACATTGGTATAACTACATAGCTTGGGGGTGTTGAGGATGCCAACCTAAGCCCCCTTGTAGACAACGCTATGTCGACAGGAGGACTTCTCCCATGACGTAGCTATCGCTTTTTGGGGAGGTAGAGTACTTGTGCCAACAGTACTTTCCTGTCAATATAAGTAGCGTCTTCACTAAGCTCTGTAAGTGTAGACAAGCCCTAAGACTAGTGACACTCTCTAGAGAGCAATTGTATGGCACAGACCACTAAATCCAGTAAGAGGCTGTAGTAATAGAATGCATCTGCACTTACATAGTGCATTTTAGAAAACAAACATGAAATATGCATTTGAATGATAATTGGGTGGAGTGAATTGCTTGCAATTGAATGGATCTGAGTTGACATTAGTAAGTTTCTGGGGTATGTGGGAATTGTAATGTGCAAGAATCAGCAGTTTGTCATGTTTTTCAGCTTGCTGCCCTTCCCTTGCGTTAAAGTGGATTGCTTTCTTATAGGTTCTTATATATAACCTCCTTTTTTTTTTTTTTTTTTTTTTTTTTTTTTTTTAAACTAGGATCGGAAGCTGTCAAAGTCAGAGCGGCAGAGATTTAAAGAGGAAGCTGAAATGTTGAAAGGGCTTCAGCATCCTAATATTGTTCGGTTCTACGATTCCTGGGAATCTACAGTGAAGGGAAAGAAATGTATCGTTCTCGTGACGGAACTCATGACATCTGGAACGCTGAAAACGTAAGTGAGCTCAGGCACATGAGGATGTGCAATCATGATTAGCATGAAATCAGAATATTGAAAGAAAATGGAAACCAATGTTGCTTTTTAGAATATCTAAAATCAAAGTCCAATTGCTAGAAGGGAGGCAAACTAAACCTTTCTGTAATCTTAAAATTACTGTTCAAACTGAATGCTTTTTGCACCATCATCGGCATAATGGGCCATCCTTTGAGATGGTGAGATTGACAGATTGTTTCATACAACTTTCCAGTATATACAGGCAGAAAAAGTGTTTTTTTTGTTTGTTTTTGTTTTTGTTTTGTTTTTTTTAATTTCAAGGATTGAGGATTGGATCACTGTTTGTATTAATTTCTTTGTATCTCCTCCACCCCTGTTGTCTTACATTTAGAATGTAGTGTTGTGGCCGTGTTGGTCCCAGGATATTAGAGAGACAAGGTGAGTGATGTAATATTTTTTATTGGACCAACTTCTTTCTGTTGGTGAGAGAGACAAGCTTTCGAGCTTACACTGAGCTCTTCTTCAGGTCTGGGGAACTTTGAGTTCTGTGTAAGCTCAAAAGCTTGTGTCTCACCAACAGAAGTTGAGCCAATAAGATATTAAGCTTGGGCTGAAGTGAGCATTAGAAAATTGAGTTGCAAGGGAGCCCTCTAGTGACGAATACAAGCTTACAAAGAACATCAGTTTTGGAACTTCCCTAGATTTAAGCTAGACATGACTGGATGTTCATTGAACATGTATGCGCATAGCTCTTGCCTGTGTGGAACTGGAATACCTTTAAAATTGTGATTTTTGGCTTAGTGCTAATAAAAAAGAGATTCAGTAATTCATTTCATTGCACTTGAAGTCTTTGACAGAACTTGAGCTGGAAACTGTCTGTAAACAAGTTCATAATCCATTGAGTCAAAACACTCAGACCTGCTGGTTTTTGCAAGGCTTACTGATGGCCACAAATGGACACAATTAGAGGAGGAAAAATGCCTCTTCCACTGAGAATTCTGGATTACATTTGCAGGGAAGTGCTTATCCCTTTAAGTGCTTCATCTGTTACTTGACAGTCCTGCAATCATGCATGTTTTTCTACCTGTGCCATGCCAAAGAACTGTTCAGAAAGTGGGTTTTTAAAGCTGGTTCAGCTGTCAAACAAGGCTATGCTCTAGGTTATTGCTAGAAATCCTTAATGCAGACTAGTTTGTTGGCCTGTTGGAAAGATTTGAAGTGGTGGTCACAGCTTAGGGCAGTCCCCCTCTGTGATTCAGCAAGGGCACCTGCTCCTGGCTCTTCAGCTATCCCTTTTGTGGGTGGAGATGTTTCTCCCCCCTCTGGATCTAGCTATTTGCAGGCTGAACAGTTCCTTGCCTTCACTGTGTATGTGACAGAGTGTCTAAGCAGATCGGCTTCACTTCTCTGCTCAGAGTTAGTACACAAATGACAATAAAAATGCCCAGTTACCAGGCTGCTTTTTATAAGCAACTCACATCTATTCTCAAGGTAAAAGCATTACAGCAATAAACACTTAAACAGTAAAAGAACCTAAATGTATGCGAATAAAATTTACCAGGTATTGCCTGCTCATTCCAAGAAAGGTTTGGTTGGTGATTAGTCCTTCAGATTAGACAGTTTTTAGCATTTGGGGAATTGTGAAAGGCAGGTAAAGACTGGGGAAAATATTAGATAGTTAACAATGATACTTAAAGATGATTTAAATTGCAGACATAATCCCTTATGCTGAATGGATCAGTTAGCATTTTTCCAATCTGCAGACTCAAGAAAAGGTCACTAAATTTTTTTACCTCGTTCACACTTTCAATTTCTCTGCAACCATAATGATGAGGCACATCTTTTTAAAAGAGGTTTTTTTTAAGGTTCCAGAGTATACATATGTGGAAAAGGCTGGTTTCCGTGACTGCAGAATATTGGGTCCCTGAAAGTATGAGTCTGAACTGTTCTTCTTTGACTTATTCCAGGATACACACATTAAAAGATGCCAATATTTCTGCTTCTCTGTTTTGTATCTTGGAAGCTTTTGAAAGCAAATCTCCCTTCTGGAAGATTTGATAGGCTTTTACCACACAGGGGTTGACAATGGTTCTTTCTGTCCCAGAATCTCTCCACCCCAGGAATGTCTTCCCATTAACTACCACCTTCTGCTCCCACTGGGGATCAGATGAGTCTGAGCTTGCCACCCATCCAAGTTTTACCCGGACAATCCAGTTTTTTTGGCTTTTGTGTCTGGTTCCCAGTTGCTAGGTGCCCAGTTTTCAACCGGACATCAAAAGTCTGCTTACCGTGGTGCGGGGAGGCGCTGGATCATTAACCTGTGCCAGCCGCTACTCAACTAGGGCTGCCTCCTACCTGCAGCAAGGCTCCTTGTCAGGCTGCAGCAGCTCCCATCCCAGCCCCAGAGCAGAGGGAGTCAACTGGGGTAGGGGAGGGAAGGGAGACGATCCGGTGAGTGATAGGTACGGGGCCTTGCAGGGTAGGGGGGGACGGGGCCATGGGGGGAAGAGGTGGGGAGGAAGGTGGGGCCTCAGAGATCTGGTTATCAGCAATTAGAAAGGTGGCAGCCCTAGTAGTACAACAGGACATGTATTCCGGTGCCTAGAGTGGGAGCCCATCTGCCACCACATCCTGTGCCCCAGGCTGTGTAACTGCTTTCCTCTGAAAGTTCAGTCACATGGTTCACTCTCTAGATAGAAAGAATAAAAAACTTTTAGATGAAACATCTTAACATGGTCTCAGATCAGGTTTGAAAACTGAAATGCACTGAGCTTCCGCATTGTCTAATGAAGATAATTCAGTCTTGGTTTACCTCAAGTACAGATTTATGGCCTATTAAGACCTTACTGAGCCACTAGAAAGACTCAGATCCTCTATCAGAATTAAATGTAATCTAACCAATACCAAAGTAATGCAGAACATTTCTACAGATTGGTAGCTTCTCTAAGATATAGCTTCTGTTTAAAGAATCTACTTACACAGTCCTATACTTTCCATGCACAGATATTACTTGGCAGTCCCTCTTCTAATCCTTACTACCCTTCAGTTTGGACTTTCTTTAACTTAAGTGCCATGAGGGAGATTTACCAATCTTACAACTTTGTGCTGCCACCTATGATTGTAGTGTCTGAGTGCCTTCCATATTAAATTGCCATAGCCAGTTGCCTAGTGGATTTCATAGCCTTCTGCTCACTTCCTTTTTTTGAATGTGAGAAGGTCTGTTTTATTATAGGGTTGTACTCTGCTTTCCTGAGAGGTCGGGAAGTGGGTATCACAATCTATTTTGATTTTGTTTTGAAAAGTTACTAAGAGAGCAACTGTATTATAGAATCTTATGGCTTAAATTTCATGTTACTTCTCTTAGGCCCTAAGCCTTCTCAGGAATCTGCCCACCAGAGTCCTAATGAATGTTAAAGTATGCAACTAGAATATAACGTGCTACAATATCTTTGGCAGAATTTAAAAGGGATGGTCTGGTCAAATTTGTCGGTTAGTTTTTGTTTTGTAAAACAAGTCCATGAAATTTATATAAATTAAACAGAAGTAGTTTAATAAACAAAACCTGCAGTATTTGCAGCCCATGCTAATGCATGAAAACAAAGTGAAATTAACTAGTCCATTTTCATTGTGAAAGATTAGAGAAGTGTAAAGAGCATAAATATAATTGATTTAAAACTGGTTCAGGTTTAATAATTTAAGTATCCTTATCTGTTAGGTATCTCAATGTGGCTTTTTAAAAACTGATGTTTGTCTAAAGCCGTTGACATGTTCATTGCTGTTTTTTAAGAGAGTTGCAGTGATTAGTTGGCTGAACTCTTTATAAGACAAAAATACTCAGTTTTCAAAACCATTTTAAGAAATGGTTCTCTTTCTCTGATCACTGAATAGGGCTCATATAACTGAGAGGAAGGATGACACTTATATGTCAACAGACTAGACTTCCTGCTAGTTAAATTTTGTTTAAAAAAAGACCCATTAAAAGAAAAAATGACCTTGTGCTCTTTTCTGCTGCTTTATGCTGTGAAAAGGTCTGATACTGTTGTATGGCTTTTTCTGCTTAGGTTTTACCTTCAAAGTCACTGTGCAATGTTGCCAACCTTACATTTTAGTTTTTACTGACATGAAGATCTCAAGTTGTTTTTGTTTTTTTTAAACTGACACTGTAAACTTTCTACTGACATCACTAAAAATACCATAATACAATAATGTCACGAAAGTGTGTACTCACTTGCGATATTCTGTACACAGGAATTTGGAATTACGCAATTGTTTTAGCTGCAATTAATTGATCAATCGGGTTCTTTGGGTGTGTGAATAATAGAAAACAGGAAATTGATAAAGTCATGGTTGTAGTTTTATGATGCAAGAAGTGATTCTGAACAATGACAGTGTCAAAATACAGTATGCTTTATTTCTACCCAATTTCATGGACATTTTTCATTTATTTACAGGTTTACGGACAGTATTAAAATTGTACATTTTTTTACTGACTGTCTGTAAATTTACGGATGGTTGGCAATCCTGTTTGGCCTTGTTGAGGGGGTCTGTGTGATGTAGACTCTCACACTTTAGTTGAAGGAGGGGATGCCCAATTTTTCACAAATATGGCCTTTCTCCAGAATGTCAGTGCCGACAAAAACAAAACCAATTCTAAACCATCTGACTAAAATCCCTTCCCTTTTGAATTGTTCAGCTTTCACTCAGTCTCTTGTGATGTTATTTCTCTAATTTCCTCAGTCATTTTTCCAAGCTTAGAGAATCTGAATTTCTAGTATAAAAACCAAGCAGTGGGGGAAGTGGGGGCGGAGGAGAAGAGCCCTTTCAGGCCCTTCTTTATACACCATAAAGGGATTAAGACCACTTTTCCCTTATTGCAGGTCATCTTTAAACTAATCCTTAATGCACAGTTTGCAAATCTGACTTTCCATTTGTTCTGTTGTGCTGTATTACTGCTGTCCAAAACTGTGCAATATAAGGATAGCAGCAGTCTGCCTGGTAATTAATTAATCTTTGTTTTAAGATACATTGTCTTCATTGGCGATTACTGCAGTAACTTTTACTCTGTTTCCTTTTTAAATGTTTGTATGAGCTTTAAAAGTGACATGCAATTAGTAGCTCATAACAGTGTTTTGGGAAAATTACAGCAATCCTGCAGGGATGCTGGTATGAGCCCAGTTCCTTTAGGAGTGAGGAACTGGCAGTAGACCAGCATATTTGAGAATCAAGAATGTAATTGGAGATCCCAGAAGCTGAAGTAGATTGCCACTACCATGTGACCCTTGGAACAGGCATGAAAGAGATGAATGATTTTGTCAGTAGCAAAAAGTATTTGAGCCAAAATCATGAGTGGTAGCTGATATGAACCAGAGCTTCTTTAATTTCCTTTCTTCCTGGATTTGCTTTTCCCTGTCCTTGTTCTCTCCTTAAATTGTGCTCAGAAACCAGATCCAGAGGGAAATCAGATTGCTTTTACAGAGCTATTTTACAGCAGGATTATCACCAGGAGCTTGATTGCAAGGGCTTTCTTTGAACCAGAGAAATTGTAGTAATGGGAATTAATGTCTTTGAGCTTATGCGGGCATTGGTCCAAATGATTTCATCAAGACTAGTTCTTCTAATGAACTGGATACACCAAAATCAGAACTCTCATGGCAGTGCTCTGAGATAATCATGATAATCTGTCTGTCATAGCATCACATAGTACTGACCTCAGTGCTGGTCACAGGAGTTAAGAAAACTGTCCTGTGATGGTGCAGGAGCGTTCTTGGGGACTGTTCCAAGACTATGGAATAAACTAATGACCATCACAAACATCACCACCTTTCTCTGCATGTGCAAAACACATTTCTTCAACCTTTTTCTCAAATATAAACACATAGCCACATGTATGTTTTTAAAAACAAGGAAAACCCTACATTGCACACAAACCTCCACCTGGGGAGAAGATGAGAATAACCAACCGACACATGACAGATGTTAGTCATGTTGCTTAATGCAGGTATGTGTTCAGAAACTACAGTGATGAAGTTGGTATAAAAACCTGTATAGAAGTGGACACAGATGAAGCCTGTTAACAAGCCTTGAAACAAAAGTTCCATCTCTGGCCTGACTCTTGTATTTAGACTTTCTCCTCAGACGTGGATTTCAAAAGGCAACAGTGTCAAGAAACTTGAGATTATTCCATGTCTTCTCTGAAAAGTGGTATAGGTTTGTTGCATCTGTACTGTTCATTCAGTGAAATACATCCTTTGGGCTTGAAGGGTCCCTCCATCTTCCCAAAGTTCTGATGTAATGAGTATAGATGGTGTTTTCAGTTAAGGTTTTTACGTGATCAAACCCTGTCTTGCATCTCATGAGACCTTTGAGGACTGCTAACAAGTTGAGGCAAGTTAAAACTGTACCTTGGGTCACTGGCTGAGTTGCTTGGATTACTATTTCAATAGCTGAGTGATTGCTACAGTGACTTCATAGCTGTCACTCACCGCCCAACAAAACTTCTATTAATTCAGAGTTGACATTTTCAAGTGTTTTCCTCTGCTGTGTCCAGAAATGGTATATTTATATAAGGTAATGGACAGAACTAGCTATTTAAGCACTACATTAGATGAAAAATGGGGGTGAGGGAGAATAACTTCGCTGAGCAGGTGGTGCAGCATTGAAGATGTCAGTTTTAATAAGGAATAATTGTAAAGAAGAGGCTTTAGAACCAGGATAAGAAAATCATAAAAGTAAGTGAAACCTTCAGCTATCTAAACAGCGAGAAACAGAAACCCACTTTGTCACATGCCCACAAAAGCTTATGCCCAAATAAATTTTAGTCTTGAAGGTGCCAAAGGACTCTCACTGTTTTGCTAAAAACAGCTACCCCTCTGGAACACTTCATCTATCTGTGTCTGAAGTCATATTGTGTCATATCAGTAATTTGTTATAACTGTAGAATTGGAGTTCCATTTTTCCTTCAGAACCATAAGCAGTCACCTTCTGGGTTGTAAACAAAATCAAATCGCAAAATGCTGAGGTAACTATATAGGCTAACCCAGCCCTCAGGCCCACTAAAAAGATGTATATGGGAGTCAATTTGGCAACTTGCTTAAAGGCTCTGGCCACACTGCCATGTAGGCAGACTTAACCAGCTATTTATGAAATCTTGAAATCTAACTAGTGACTTTTCTCTTCTGAAAGTTTAAAAGAACTGCAGATAGTGCATCAGTCTGTTTGTCAGCAGGACCAGACTAATGCAGCTGTCTAAAAGACAGCATGAAATATCTTTGAGTCATGGCTGTTGCTATCCACCCTTGCCAAAAAGGGGAATGATCTATGGATCTGCAGAACCAGAGATTCACTGTTCCTGTCCTGCCTACCTCCAAACACCTACTCGCTGCTTCCATAGCCTACAGCTCAATGCTGACACTCTGTAGTGGAACAATACTGTTCCACAGCATCCAGTGCACTGAAATTGTCATATAAATATAAATAGGCCACATGCAAATTGTAGTCTATTTTCTAGATTACTAGATTCAGTACTGTGCATTAGTTGTTTTCACACAGGAACAGAATTAATGGTGAAAGCCTAATGAATGAACATGGAATATGTATTCCCTTTTACTCTCACTGTTCTTTTTTTTAGGTATTTGAAAAGGTTTAAAGTGATGAAAATCAAAGTATTGCGAAGTTGGTGCCGTCAGATATTGAAGGGCTTGCAGTTTCTGCACACACGCACTCCTCCCATTATCCACCGGGACCTAAAATGTGACAACATTTTCATCACTGGCCCCACTGGATCAGTCAAGATAGGAGACCTGGGTCTGGCAACCCTGAAACGAGCTTCCTTTGCCAAAAGTGTGATAGGTAAGCAGCTATTGTTTTGGAGGCTGGTAGACCCAGTCCACTTACTCGGAAACTGGGCCCTCCCAGCAGAACTTTCACTCAAGTACTCTTCTTAAAATACCTGATCTGAGATCAGAAAAGTGATGCCTGTTTTGCTTCTGAGTTGTGGGGCTCATTTTGCTATGCTAATTAAATATTTTTTGTTGCAGGGTTTTGGTATCTTTGCTCCTAGTATTTGGATACAATCCTTGGAAGTATTTTGGGAATATAGATTTATTACCTTGCCCCCTCCCCCTGGGCTTAGCTGAACACAGTTGATAAAACCACTGCAGCTGCATTGGGGGATATAAAACTGATTTAAATTTGAAATTGTGTTTATTGCCAGTTTGTTTGATGGGTGAACACAAAGGGGTTTTGGTGATATACCTCCCCCATTCTATCAATAATATATCTTGATACTTACCGTTAGTATCTAGCCGCATACCCAAATCAGCTGGCTTGTCATATCTAACATTGTCAAGTACCCTATTTTAGTTTGAGATCTTTGGAAACTGACACCATTGGACTACCCTAGAAAATTGGTTTTATCAACTTTGTTCTGATAGTCTGAATATAATGCAGACTAACCAGGGAGCAAGGTGGTCCTTTTTAGTGTGCTGCTAACACTGATTTGGTGTCAGTATGGTTTATTAAAATACAGCAAGCTAATATTGCTGAATGGTCCTATACCTGTTCTCCTGAATACATTGCTGATATAAGTTTGCAGATGTTTTGCATGTTGTCACTATTAAAATATTTCCTGCTTCCTTACCAGGTTATTGTTTAAATATTGACAGAAGTGGAAAAGTATACAATGGCAATATATACAATTACATTACAAAACACCACCTTGCCATGTATTAGTTTTCTGCTTAGACCTTCAATCCTAACACTCTGTGTTCTTGCTAACAATTGGTAGACTGGTTAATCAGATATAATTGACTTCTGGATTTATGGGTTGTGGGGAAGGATCAGGGAAGTTAGGTTGACTATCTTCAAACAGTCTGAAATCTGGTTCGCTTGCAGGAAATAATTCACTGCTTCAAGTAAAAATACTTTGCACCTCTGGGTTGGAGGACCCCTGATCATATGGTGATCTTCACTTGTGGAGGGGGTGCTGTGATTAGTGCTTTAGGGGGCAGTGCATCTTCTGCAAACTCTTTAAATTGGGACTTGTTGAATCTGACACTCTGTGCTGTAACTCAATCTCTCTGTATTTCTAAGTATTTTTTGCCTGTAGGATGTTCCTCACTATTGCCTGTATCTGCAGTAGGCCTATAAAATATACTGCAGGTGAGAAGGTAAGTATGTGAAGAAAAGGGCTCTGGTGAGTGGCCTTTGCAGAAAATTACTTTTTTTCATTCCTTGTGAAGCTTTATATCTGTAGTGAATGGGTTTTTCATTGCAAGGCCTTTTCTGAACAGTTCCACTTTAGAAAGTAAATGGAGTGTTACAGGTCAGAGACTAGCTATGGGCTCTTACCAGTACTACTTTTTTGCAGCAGAGGGCAGACGGGTATGTTGAAATGAGCCTCATTGCCTCCTTTCTTAGAGAGGAGAAAGGTAAGTGTGTCTAACTCTCACTAGTATTTGGTTTGCAGCCTTGCTAGTCTTTTACTTTTTTCTCTCCATTTGTCTTCAATTTGATTGGATCATCCCTGATCCCATTTTTATTGTAGCCAAAGTTTCCCATTTCTGTCTTTATGTTGAGTAACGTATGAGGAAAGCAGTCAACATATGGACCTTCTGATTCCATTTCTTACAAAAGCCTTGCGGTGGGAAACCCCTGGGGTACTTCGATGCAACAGAATGACTAAGGGTTTCCTCCCTCTTCTTTTTGCCTCCACTTTCTCTTCTCTCACAGGTCTACCCATCCGCTTCCTTCTGCGGTGAGTAACGCCAGCAGCCTCTGCTCGCTTTGAGACATTTAGAGTCTGAATCGTTCTTTTAATTTAAGGTACCCCAGAGTTCATGGCACCCGAGATGTATGAGGAGAAATACGATGAATCCGTTGATGTGTATGCTTTTGGAATGTGTATGCTTGAGATGGCCACGTCTGAATATCCTTATTCTGAGTGCCAAAATGCTGCACAGATCTACCGTCGAGTGACCAGCGTAAGTCTTCCCATACCCCTTTGCTGATTCTAGAGCTGGTGCTACAGCTAACAAAGGAAGCTGGATAGCTTCATACAGTGCAAGAAGCAAAAAAGGGCACGCTGACAGATCTTCAGGTGGAAATGTAGAAGTTAGTTTGCTTAGCCCAACCTACGGAAATGCTAGAAGTGTGTGAACAGTGCTCAAAGGACAGTCACCGACAGGATTTAATACACTATTAGAAATCAGATTTTCAGCACACAGAATATGTTGGTATCCTACTTTCAGGTAAAACTACATAACAAGATACTATATCAAAATAAAACTCACTCCAAGATCACATGATATTTTCTGGCCCAGTAAAATTTTGTGCTTTTGTCTTGGAAGGGTAGTCTGAAGTTTTAGTCTCTGGGTTAACAAACTTTGGTCACAAATCTAGGGAACTCTGGATTAACAGACTGCCAATGCAGATCCTCATGTGTTTGTTTTTATGAGCCATTATAAATTAATAGTTTACTACCTCCTAAATTGCCTTTGTCTCCTTTGCTGTTGGGGCACTTTCCATAATTGCCCACTGAAAATCTTTTACGTAATCAACAGGTAAGCACCTCACAGAATGATGTGAACGAAGGTGCCAAATGGAGTGTTTGTAAAGGTGTCACTGCTTGGACCAACTAGGGAGATTTGGTTTTGTCCCAGATATTCAGATGGTGATATCTAAATAGTTTGAGCCACCAGTTTTGGCACCAAATCAAGATTGTAATGTTGAGTAGTTGAGAATGATTGACACATTTAATTTGAGTTCCTATGGTGGGTTTTGTTTTTTTAAGTATAATGTTGTGAACTAGTTGAAGGCTTCCTCATGAGGACGAGAACTCTGCTTGCTTACTTCAGCGTACTGCAAGACAGTAGTCTTCAGAAAAATAAGAATGAGGCGCATGATAGTACCCCTCAGAGAACTAAAAAAACAAACAAACCGAGAGTCCTGTAGCACTTTAAAGACTAACAAATTTAATTTCTGCAGGCATAAGCTTTCATGGGCTGCAACTTGTCTGTATCTTGACTGATTTTGAAAAATATATTAATTTCCAGTTGCAAGTAGAGAACCTTGTTGGTTGGCTTGCCAACAAATAATTTCCTTCCTCTGCTGGTGAGAACCCAATAAGTTTTCATATGTTTTTTTGTTAACTGTGTGATATGCCTTTGGAGATGGAGTGAGGATTTAAGAACCAATAAAATACTTAACTTTGGATGAAGCACCCATACAATCCATGCTCTTAATGCCTTGCAGTCTAAAGGATGGATGGTCAGAAGACAAAATTGACTGGGAAACACTGAAGAAATAATGTGCAGTATCTTTTTCATAGATATCATGATAGTAGTGAATCATTAGAAAGGATTTGAACAGGGAAAGGATGGTGGCTTGTGAGCCAGGATTGGGAGTGGATTCTGTGCATGAGGGAGAGCATGGAAAAAAGCATAGAGGCAGGAGTAGTGGGGGAAGAAGTGTACTTAGGTTGGCATTGGTGGCAAATTGAAGAAGGTGGGAAAAAACCTACCCCACCCCCCCTCTACAATAGCGGTGTTGGAGGCATCTTACAGGCAAGATGTACAATTATGATCTGGGATTTTCCAGTTCTGTAGGGCTGCTGTCTGCTTTTCCGTGCTTATTCCTGCCTTGCTCTCAGCTGAACCAGAAAAGGCGAATAAAAGAGGGGAGGACAAACTACTTCAATGCTCTCTAATATTTTTTTTGTTTAGGTGCCTTAAAGTTTTTGCTGCTCTCACTAAGAGAAACCTTCAGTGCCTCACAGTGTCTAAGTGAAGTCTCGAGTTGATGGACAAGATTCTTTGCTCAGTTTATCTAAAGAGGGAGAAACTAAGCTACAGGGGTAGAGGCTCTCAAAACAGTAGTGGAGTTTGGCTGTGGCTGAAGCTGTATGACTAACACAACTAGTCTGCTCAGCTTGCGTGAAAGGGAAAAACTTGTCCATGGGAAGAGACTCTCCTGGAGGCAGTCTCAGACTTGGAGAAAGGGGCTTCAGAGCTTCCACGTGTTATGGCATCTTAATGAGCACTCTCTCCCCTGATCTGTGATGTGCTTGAATGGATCAAAGATTTCAACTTGGCTTCTAAATTTTGCCAGTTTCCAGCTAGACACCTGTTAAATGTAAATTAGAACGCCTCTTAGAGAACTTTACTAAGTTGATTTTGCTGCCCTTTCCCCAATTTTTTGTGACCATTCCAGTAAGCCTTGATGTAAAGAGGAAGAGGAAGTGTCCACTGATGCTGAGTTGTAAGCAGAGTCCCAGATACTAGCACATACTTGCTGAGGCATGTATATTGCAGAACTTCCTTTTAGTCCTCCTCTTATCTGGCAGATCAGAAATTGCTTGTGCCTCTCCTGGTGCCTGCTGACTTCTTTGCTAAATTATGCTCAGACTGTAATGCTTCTATCAATCTTTTCCCTCCTCAGCCTCCTGAGGGGAGGGCATCTATTTTATTTTCATTTCAGTGAAGTATTTATCTGAAGTGGGTGGATCAGTTCATTAAAACCTTGTTCAAAATGGAATCTCTCTGAACCCCTGCTAACAAAGGAGCTAGGAGATTTCCTACCATTGGTGGATTCAAGGACACCTGCCTACACATCCCAATTACTCAGACCCACCAGAAGTACCTGAGGTTTATGATGGCGCTTCCAATTAATCTTTTTTACGTTTGGCCTGTCATCTGGCCTGCAAGTGTTCATGAATGTCCTGTAGCAATAGTCACCCACCCCCTGACCCTGAGTTTTTTGTGTCCTTATTTGAATGGCTGGTTTATCTGGGCACTCACAAGACTGTGTCAACCAAGCAATGCAGGAGATGCTAGATTTGTTTAATTTACTTGGTCTCGTAGCAAATTGGAGAGGGGGAAAAAGCACCCTTACTGCATTCCCTTAGGTCCGAGCCAGAATACACACCGTCTTGGATATGAGCCTCTGGTTGAGAAGGTCTCCTGGATGACCTGCTCAGTGCAGTGAACATGTTTCCTAAGGGAGATGGCTCCATATAAACATCTTCAAAGTGTATGGGCTAATATAGGGAATGCCTGTGTTAAATGCAACATCGTGGCTATAGTTGTATTTTTGAACAACCTGGGTTGCTTTTTTGTACTGCCTTGCTGCGGGAACCCTGGCCTTTTTGTTCTCTTGGCAATTGTCAGTAAGGTCCTACAGGTTCTGTCACCATAATTGTACAGCAGACTGCTTATATTAGTGCTTCCAAGAGTAGTTACCAAAGTCAAGTCCTGCAGCACCTCCCTAAAAATTGGGGAATTTCTCATGTAGACCTGACTACAAAGAAATTCAATACCAAGTGTTCTCTTATCAGTGGATACCCAAACCCAGCAGGCCCAGACACTGCAGCACTGACCTGGGATGAATATTATTATTCCTTGGAATTTCCACTGGGTTACACATTCCTCCCCTCTCACTTGTATTAAGGGTCTACACTGGAGTTGGAGGCTTCTGTTTTTGCTAGCTCTGATTGAGCTAGCATGGGTATGCCTATCTAAGATAGAAATTACACCTCCAGCTCCAGTGTAGACATACCCTGAGAAAACTGCTTGTCATGGGACTTCTTTAATTCTAATTTCCTGGTGGAGTTGGTAGGAAGACCTACTACTGTTCACCCAATAGCTAAGAGTTAATAGCTAAGAGTTCCCCCCTTACATCAAAATTTTCCATATCAAAACTAAGTGCCCTACGTCTCTCAGCCTAGTTTATAATAGAACATTGCTGCAGGAATTTGGGATTTGCATTTGGGTGGCCCCACACCATGCTGTATCCCTGAAAAATGTCTGTTGCTTTATATTAGAGGGCGTGGGTTTTTTTTCCATTGTGTGAAACAAGGTAAAGGATTTCCTGCTAAGTTGGGATTCTGGCCCATCTTGAGTATCCTGCAGAAGGCTTTGGTCAGTGGCCAGCAGTTAGATCTTAGCTCTTTTAGGATTCAAGTCTTTGTGCTAAACCATTTTATAAAATCTGATCAGTAGGGGACCTCTTATTGGTGTGTCACTTTCTGGGTGGCATAACCTTGCCCTCTAGCTAACTCTCCATTACCTTCAGGGAATTGGAACGTAGTTTTCGTCATGGATTTTATATGAACCTACTTTTGAGCCTCATCTGTGATTTCTGGTTCTTTTCTCCAGAAAGTTGTTTTTGGGTAGCAATCAACTCAACCGGGTGCATGGGAAAGCTCTCTGCTCTTTCCTTTATTCCTCCATATTTAATCTTCTGTAATGAAAGTGTGGCTCTGTGTACCAGTCCTAGCTTTTACCAGAAACCCTGTTGCCATTTCAGCTAACCAGGACATCTCCTTTGGAGTTTTGGTCCCAATCTAGGGCAAGAATGGAAAAGCCTGTTGCTATCCATTGGACTTCAAGAGCAGCCCCCCTCTGTACTTAAATCAGAAATATTTGTTCTCTTGTTAGAGTTCAAACGCAGGCCTCAGGTAGCCAGATTCATCATGGATAATTTGATCAGGTGCAGTCTCGAAGTCCTACAGACCCTCAGAGTTTCACTGGCCAATATAAGTTAAAGCTCAGTTTGCTAGAGCCATGGCCATCATCTGGGCTGGAGAGAGGAGATGTCAATAAACAAGCTTAATACAGCTGTAGCTTGGTGTTCCTTGTACTCTCATTCTCACCATGCACAATTTATGCAGGGGGTTGTGGACTTAGCCCTTGATTGCAGAGTATTTAGAGCAGGGCTTCCCTGAGAAGCTCTGTTCATGGGGAGTAGGTGAAGAGATTAGAGGTTTTTTTTCTTCTTCCCCTGCTTTTTTTGCCCTCAAGCTCCCTCTTCAAGTTGAATCTGGAATCTCTTGTTCTCCTCCCCTAGTGTGGGTTCTCACTTAAGTGGTGCTTTCCAGAACCGAGCATGTATGTGCTGTAAGACTGATCCACAGCAAGGCATGCTCTCATTTGCTGGCTAACTTGCTTTCTGTGGCCCAGTTGAGACAGGATCACAGATATTCATCCTACCAAGCTTTCCAAGTTCAAGCATTGTTAGGGAGATAGAATGAGCAATTGCCAAGAACCACTCTAGAAAGTGGAGGAGGGAGCCCTAGAGTTGGGCGAGCCCTTGATTGCCCAACACATGTCAGAGCAAGTGAGGAGGAGGAGCCCATCATCTGTGCTTTCAAACCAAGCACAGAGAGCATATTAGCTGGTAAGTAGGAATATAACTCTTACCCAGTGGACAAGATCACTTCAGATGGGGTTTTACCTGTAACCCACTTGGACAAGCATGAGTATTCAACGAAAACTTGACACCAACCCAAGTTGTCTTCAGGCTATTGTTAGTTTCTCAGTTACTGTGTGCCACTGAGTGGACAGCAAGCATGCTTAGTTTGCTCTTCCTGCATATCTTTCTGGCTTTGGTTTAAATAATTTCATTCCTAAAGGGGTATCTAAAAATACAAAAAGGAAAACAAAAGCTCTGCTTGTGTGGCAGTCCTGTCAGTAATTCTTCTATGCCATACTCCTCAACTAGTGCCTATCTGTAACTTTTAAAGACTTACTGGTTTTCCAGGCCCCCAGTTGTCAAGTAATGAAAGATTTCACATGCTGAACTGTCTTGGATTTATGACCTTTAAACACAAACTTATTTCAGAAATGTTTTTCTCCTGACTTTTTTTTTTTTGCTCCCCAGATATGGCACCCCTTTCCATATCAGCTCTTAGTCACTATTCTGGTCCTCTGCTTGCCACTCATTTATCCCCTGTGCTATATACAAGATTGATTTAATTGAACCCAGTTTAACAGGGATGGTCTCTGAGGAAGCTTCTGATATTCAAGATGTTTTTTCTTTGAAGATCTCCTTGTTGTGCTAGAATATCACTAACCTACTGATGTTGACCTTCTTTGCTCTTTTTTTCAAAGCTATTTCGTATAGGATTGGAGGAGGACAAATTGGACACACGTCTGCATCTTGCAGGCCTAAAGCTAGTTGCTAATGTGACATTCATTTCACCCTCTAAACTATTTCTTCCAAACCCTACAAATTCTTGGATGAGAATACATAGTTGTTCCTTTAAAGTAGATTGTGCTATAGCTAATAGCACTAGAATAGATAATCGAGGAAGCAGTGCTATTCTCCAAGATCTAGATAAGTGCATAAATATCCTCCTGAAGAAATTCTAGGAATGATTCTTTTCCCACTAAGGTGTGATCTGTGCACTAGCTGCTCTTGCTGTGGAGACCTAGGTTCAGTTTTGTATAATGTCGTGGAGGAACGCTCTTCGGAGCTGTGGCTGGTTGGTAGGTGGAGAATACACAGTGTTAGCATTGGTTACATTTGGGCACATCTTGAAAAGTGAAATAAATTTGGTCCTATCCTGGTCTCTAGTGGACATCCTCCACAACATACAACTTTCACACAGTTCTGTACAGTTGAGACACCATTCCCAATTTCTGTTTAGGAAAGCCTGGAACTGGAATAGGAATGCTGTCATTACTGAGACTTTTTGGTAGAAAGAGATGAGTGAAGCAACTTGGATGGCACCTTTTTGTATTGGACCAAGAAATTGTCAGGGCAGTCAGTTTAAAGCAAACTAAAACTCAGTGAACAACTTTAAATAAGAGATGGAAAGAAAAGGACTTGGATGAAATTAACTTCAGTTGCATTGTGCTATATAGGCAGTAAGAATTAAGGATGGAAGAAGCGGGAGCAGAACTACCTAAGACTAACTTGTGATCTTGTTGTACAGAAATTATAGGAAAATTAGCCATGTTTTAAAAAGTGTGCACTGATTTATTTTTCTTTCAAATACAAACATGAGTGCTGTGCAGAAGTGGGAATAATCTTACAAAGGTATAAGGATCAGGAAAAATAACTTTGCAAGATGAAGGCTTAGTTTCTGTCCCACTCGCCTCCCAATAAATTTGAGATTTGTGCAACCTAGTTCAGTGTAACAAGTGGAATAGCCCACGTGCTACTTTAGAAGAGAGCAGGACTCCTGGGGCTAGAATTGCAGGCATGCAAGCATTCGGTATCTTCTGTTGAAGTCTTTGCAAAATTTGAACTCAGGGATACTGCTGAGAGAGAGGTAGCAGACTCTGTGTTTGTGAAATAGAACTTGCAGCTGCTTAGAGGATTCAGTTACATGTCAAAGGACACTCTGCCCTTGAGCTTCCTGCATTGTATTGTTCACCTTAAACATCCATATGCCATCAATTAAGTGTTTTACGTGTTTGTCATCACATGTCCATTTTGTGTACTCCAGGTTTCATTAAGTTAGGCAGTGTTTTTGCATCTCTAAAGTGGCCTTATGTATTTGGAAGGCTTCAGTATTCCATGTGGGAGACCATGGACTGACTGTGTAAGACTTGATTACATTTTATAGACAGCCTGTTGAAATATTCATCACCAACTTTAAATAAAATAAATCTGGTTTAAAGACCTGAGAGTTCATGCTCTAGGATCCACTAATGGAAGAGTACTGCATGCATAGAAGATAAATGTCTTTGTTCTGGTGTAGAGCCAGGGGTCTTGGTGCTATAATAGCAGAATGGAGAAGGATTGTGGATGGAGGGATAGCAGTGAAAAGTGGGCCATTTCCCTAGTTGGTGGGGAGCCAGTGTAGCTCTTTGGCTTTGTTTGGCATTGTCAGAGGAACTAAAACAGTAAGTGGGAACTAAAACTAACCCATTGTTTTATGGATATAAGAGCATTCCCTAAATAGGGCTCATACTAGTGAAGTAAATTCTGGGTTAGTGGAAATGAAGACTTGTCCTTGTGCTACACTCTAGTAGTGAAACTGATGGCATGAATCATGTTTAAAATTAGTTTGACTAACATGGTTTGGTTGTGTTAACTTTAGACAAGCAGAAATGTTAAGCCTGGTTGTAAAATGCTTCTTAAAAATAGCTGTGGGTGGTGTAAGTGGCCAGGCAAATAAACAGTGTGAGCAGTCTTTAAGGGTATTTAACTTGACAGATTCTGCTGACTTTTCAGGGTTTTCAAATCCAGATCTAAGTGGTGGTGATTTTGAGCAGCTTATTGAGAGGAGAATGAACTTGACGGCCTATAATTCGATTAGCAGATACTCTGTAGAGCAGATAGAAGGTGCATGGCTACATGCCTTCCTCTTTCTGTTTCTGCCTCTAGCCCCCTACATTTTTGTTGTGATAATGCCCCGTACCCCAATCAAGATCTGTGCTATGCCTTCACAAATGCACAGATAGATATGATCTGTGGCCTGGGGAGCTTCCCATCAGGGCTGAGATGGGGAGAAGGGAGCAGTATTCCACATGATTGGTAATATACAGAACAGGTAGGCTGGCCTGTAGCTAACTCCCTCCCTCCTCAAAAATCTGCCATTAGCCCCGCTATCCATATTGCATTGATTGAGGAGAGAGGCAAAGATGTAGCTAAAGGGCGGAGAATCCACCTATAGTGGGGAAAAATGATAAGCCCTATATCATTCGCACCAGAGGGGGAAAGATACTCCCTGAAGATGTGATGGGGAGAAAAAGAGCCCACCAGCCACTTCTTGAAGTTGATTCTACTCTAAAAGCAGTCTTATAGGGACCTGTGTGTTAATGACTCCAATCAAGTGTGTCTAGGTTACAAGTCAAAATGTCTTATCAATTCCAGACCCAGACCTGTAACCTCAGCCTGAGATCAAAGATTCAATTTGAGCTCTTTCTGGCTCATGTACCACCACTAACAACTATTAGATTGTGTGGACCAATTCTGCCCTGAGTTTCATGTATGCAGTACTACAAAAAATTACTTTACAGCAGCCAAAGCTGTGCTAAAAGTATCACATACCAAATAATTCCCTGTACAGAAAAGCTTAAATTTGGAGATTGGATGAGGGAAAGCAAAACAAAGGGCTTTGGATTGTGCTATATAAACAAAACCATATGGAGACTACTGAGTTGTTAAAAACTTGGGCTAAAATTTACTAATATAGGTGCCTAAAGCAAGGTTCCTAAATGTGTATTAAAGCACCTTTAAAGAAGTGGCCTGATCTTTAGAGGGCTGAGTAATTTGTTTCTTTGCAGTTAATGGGAGTTTCATGTGTTCAGCACTTTTGAAAATCAGGCTGTTTTGAGATAGGAGGCTAATTTTAGGTACCCGTGTTCAGAAATCTTTTTTTGGTCATAAATAATACATTAATCTGTGCAACCCTGCTGTCTTCATTGTGCCTGCACAGGTGTAACTGAAGGCAGTATTTGGACCTGCAGTTGGAAGATAACACTTCCAGTGGTGTGAGCCAGAAGAAAAGGCAGCTTGAGTGCTTGGCTTTCACATAGCTGTTGGCTTTGCAGTGCTAATAGAAATAAGTAATTAAATTGTTTTGTTACTGAAATCCCCAGACTGGGTAGCTGAAAGGAACAGATTGACTGCTTTTGGGGTGCCTTTTTTTGGCGTAGTCACTTCAATGTAGTACCATAATCCTAAAATGCTGAGGTTGGGCCATAGACTTTCTGTAGGTGTTCCTGCCTCATTCCAAGAATACAACTGTAGGTACAGAGAGAATAGCTTTCATTAAACACCCACACCTCATATCTTTGGAGGCCCTGAAACAAGATTCATATTAAAATTCATCAGAATGCTCAGACAACCTTTTCATGCTATTTTCCTAAGGAGAACTATCTCTAGAAATGAAAAATTACAACTTTATGTAGACAGGTATCTTTGAAAATTAAATTTGGCCTTTTTCCTGTGCGCATGCTTCTAATTGTAGAAGTTCCTGAAGTTCCTGCTTTAGTCGGGGATTTTCCAAATGAGTGCCTTAAAAGGACATTTTAGTCTGGGTAGGTAGTTTTTCCTCTCTTGTAGATTATAACTCTGGTCTTGCATGAAATTAGTACAAGATTAAACTCTCTAAATTAACCCTTTCTGTCCTCAGCAAAATCATACAGTTCCTGTTTTTACTTCTACCTCTGATGGTCGCTTCCAGAGGTTCCCTAACCAAGTCAGTGTAAATTTGTGGCTTTAATAAGAAGGAACTTCCTCTTCAGCTCTGTTTTTAGCATAGTCCTGAAATTGGGAACCATTCGTGATATCTGATGTTCCTCAGTCCCATAAGAAAGTGTAAGACAGACCATAAAGGAAATGGGTGAATCATTTTGAGTGGTGTTTATGATGCAGCATTTGAATCCTGGAGGATCTTTTCTTAAAAAGGTCTGAACATAGCAGCTTTTAGTAGGTATGTTCTAAGGGTACTATTACTGATAGAAACTTAAATGGCTGTTATACCAGGCTGATTTCCTTCAGCTGTAAATCGACCTCACCCATTCTTGTGGCTTTCGTGAAGACACTCTTTTCAATAAATTATACTTCATAATTGCACTTTTAAAACTAGTTCTAGAATATACTTTTCTATTATAGTTGAAGCCAGGTGATTGACAGAGCAGAGTATGTAACCAGATAATTCAGTTAGTTTCCAGAATGTTATAGGAATGCTTTACTGATTTAGAAGCAAGCTATCCTACTTTTTTCAAAGTGTTTTAATGCAGTGTATCTAAATGTATGGCACTGAAACTAGAGTGTATACTTTCTTTTCCTTTGGAGAGGTTTAATAACTTGCTAGAATCCCTACAACTGGGTCACTTGTGATCAGCCCAGGGGTCTGTACAATCAATCATATGCCCCAAATATAAAAGCAGAGGCATTTATTCCTTTTTTGGTGTCAAATGGAAGGTTAAAAGTTGAACACACAGACTGTTAAACTGTTCCATTTTATCTTTGGCATTCATGTAAGAGTGGACACTGGAAAGTCACACTAGTCCAGCTGTCCAAACTGTAGTAATTTCTGTTCCAGTAAGAGTTTGTCCCCTAGTATCTTGCTACTTCTAAACAAGGCCCGTCAGCGTATTCTGGAACTGAGCTTCACAGGAGGGTATGTATTTGAGAGCTGTGTACTTAGGCACTGTGTGCTATTTCCTACCACAAGCCTCTAACATTGATGTCACAGTATCCCTATTTTGGAACTGGTGTACATTATATGATACACTAATCAACTACGGTGCTGTCATGCAGACTATGGTTAGAGGAGATGCTGTGACGGGTCTGTCTCCATTTAGCTGAAATGTCTGTTTGGCTAGACTTGGGAATCCAGCTCCTGATTATTTTAAACAAACAAGCTGACTTCTACAGGTTTGAATTATAGAGAGTTTGTGCATTTCAAAGCACAACTTTAAAATATAAAAAAGCCCTGAGCAGTTTCTCCTGGAAGAAGTACTTGTTGCAGTCCTGTAACATAATTAGCTTCTCCCACCAAGACGCACAATTTTTTGATAAATTCATAATGCTAAACATTTGTTCAGTCAAATGGAAGTTGCAGGGCATAACTTCAATTCGTATTTTACATAATGTCCTAATACCAATACAAACCATGAATGTGGTTCTCATAAACCTTGCTAACAGCCTTTGTTGATGGGCTCTATAAAATCATATCTCCAATAACTTCCACATCAGATTAATATTTTCTTAAATTAACCTCCTTAAAGCAGTTAAGATCAAACAAGAGGCAATCTCATTCACACAGAAAATGTCTGTTTTACCCTAAGAGTGTTATCCTTGGACTTTAAGAATCTGATGTTACCAGTTTTTTGTTTCCTAGATCTTCTATGGCTTTACTGTAAGTAAACAACTAGTATAGACCATTCAGTTTTTAAGAGACTGTTCATATTGGGGTAGAATGGGTGTTGGTGGTTTTGAGCACTAAGTAATCTTATCCCCTCAAATTAGTAAAATGTATAGTTGAGAAAAATAAGAAATGGTAGGCCAATCTTAACAGTTGACTCTCTTAATATCAGTTCAGGGAGGTGTCCCCCACAGTTGGTCACAAGGGGTTCTTTGCCATGTCTTAGGAGACCCCACAGTTAAAACAAGCAAAATAATTACAATCAACTGAGTATTTTATTAAAGGAAAAGAGGTAAAAACAAAACACAGACAAGCAATAATAATTACTTCAGTTGCAGTCCTGTCTGTCTCTCTGGTGAGCTCTTATCAGAGATTATATCTTTTAAAGGAGGCCAATCTCTATTTGGGTCAGTCTTCTTTTGATGAGTTAAGACCAAAGTGTATTTTTTTCCCAAAATTTCCAAAGTAGTTGATCCTGTCTAAGGCCTGGTCTACGCTTTAAAACTTAGGTTGACATAGCTGCGCCACTGAGGGATGTGAAAAACCTACACCCCCAAGTTCTGTAGCTATGCTGACATAACCCCTGGTGTAGATGCAGAAGCATTCTTCTATTAACCTAGTCACTGTTACAGGGAGGTGGTGTTCCTACAGCACTGTGAGGTATCCCTTCCATCACTGTAGCCTGCATCTACACTATGGGGTTATATGGGCATAGCTATGGTGCTGTAGGTATGCCACTATAGTCCCTATAGTGTAGACATGTCCTCACTGTATCCTAGATAACTAAAACAGTGTAAAGATGGGTGAGGGAACGGTTGGTGAATCCTGTTGGGTATAGCATGGATAGCCTAAACAGTTTATAAATAGTCAATGGCAAGTAGTCTTAATTAAATCCTATGAAACTAAAGAAATTATTTAAATTCAGTTACATGAAAGAAGCTGTTCAGAGAGCTTTCTTGAGACAGGGAAATGAATGAATATTAAGAACCTTAAATTGCAAATTAAATCCTACTTTTCTCTATTTACCACCACCAGTGTGTCGCCTATTCAGGAATACATAAACCATCTGGTGATTAACAGGAGACACTGTTACTATCTTACATTACAAGCACATTTTAACATCCCATTAAAATAATTACAAAAATTTTTAAATCTAATTCCTTGGCAGTGGTTTTACAAATTTCATCTTCCCCAGGATGCTGAAGAAACAGTTCTGAACTGGAAGGTTCTGTATAGTTGAAGGATGGGAGCACAGTATGCTGCTGGTTGCTAAATTCAGAAAGACTTTGTATTCTTCCCTTGTTTCACTGATGGAGGAAAAAACCCTCTCAGGAGTCTGAGAAGATTAAAAAACTACCTATTGTCCTACCTACTGTCATACATCTTTGTGGGTTGGTCATGGCAGCATCTTTAGTTCAGAATATGCAGTCTGTGAAAACATATGCAGCAGGCTGTAACTTTTCTTCTTGATGGTTATTTTATGTTTGTGGCAGGAAGTTCTCAGAACATCTCTAAAATTAGTTTCAAATTTTTCTCATACCCAGTCCATTTTCTGAGGGCCTTTGAGTTCCATCAGTGTTGAAGAGAAGTTGAAATACTGCTTCAAATGGATCCAAATACCCTTATGTTCTATATAAGGTTTTAGTCTCCCAAAATAATAGTTCTCTTTAAAAATGAATTAAGTTTAATCATTAAATTAAAATAGTCATGTCAGTAGGCATTCTCTCAACAGGCTTAGGAGAGGTGATTCTTGTCTGTCTGAGTTTGGTAAGGAAGTTGCTTAAGTATTGCCAAATAACTAATTCATTTTCCAGTTAATATAAATATTCTGTATTCAGATGGTTTGTTTATTGTAATAAACAATTGTCGCAAGTTCACTGTATTCTATATTGGTACATAAAACATGTTACCCTTTGCACAGAAAGCTATTACATTAAATGCTTGCATTTAGAAATAACATTTGAAAGTACATGTCTGGGAATAAACTGATGTCCTCTTACGTATTTAAGGAATTACAAGTTTTTCACATTGAAGGGGAAACATGAATTGAGAGTTGAAAAGGTCTTCTACAAACATTTCCAACCATCAATTTCTTTCTCAGTTGTAAGAATAAAAACTTTGGATGGTGATGGAGAAAAATTGACCTTGCATGTTTTTTGAGGGGAGAGGGAAGAAGTAAGCTAGTCTTTGGGTATGTATGTTTTTCTGATTACTGAAAACATCTCTATTCTACTCTGCAGTGTTTGATTTAATGTATAATAAAACCTGCCTTAGAGATCACCTCCTGAAGAGAGACCACCTGTCATGAGTGACTACTTGCAGAGGCCATGGAACACCACCACTTTTCTGGTGTACAAACCTTTGAATAGAGACCATCTCTCACAAGCAACCACTTTTGCTAACCCTCATGCGTGGTCACTCTTGGCAGGTTTTATTGTATTTGTATTGGTAATTCATTGTGAAAGCTGATAAATGTTAAGAGGTACATAAATGCTAAGTCTGCCTCTATGGTCACTTTTTTAAGGTAATAGCTATAAAATTCAAGTATGATTTGTTGCTGTTGCTGCTTCTCCGCCAAAGCCCTGGCATATGGAGTCTCTCTCAGGGCTCATTCCTATCACAAATCTGTTCTTATCTGTGTAGCCTCACTTTTACAGGGTTATGATGTATGGCTAGAGATGCCAGCTATATGCTGATGAGACATAGTTCTGCTGATGTTTTTTTATCTAGTATAGACTCCTGTCTCATATATTTCACTGTGTGGATAGTGCGGGAATTGAAGTGTCTGTGAAGACCAGTTGTTTTAAATTAAGCCTAAGAGAGGCTGAAGTTATGCTAATAAGTAACTGTTTTGAGGAACTTGTAAACATTGCCACCTTGTTGTCAATGAAGGCACTTGCCCTGTAACACTTAGAATAGCATTCAGCCTTGGTCAGACAGGGCTCTTCACTGATTCTGGAGAGTCAAATAACAGCAGTCACTAAAGCACACCATCTTCATTATATGCTAGTGAGAAGACTCCCTCTTTTTGTCTTAGCTGTAGTCTCTTGCATTCATCACCTCCATGCTGCATTACTGCAACTTGTTCTACATTGGGTAGATGACAAAAATTCGTGAAGAAACTTCAACTAGCGTATATGGCAGCAGTCTGTCATTTAAGTAGAGTTGATTGAAGAATACACGTCCTTTGTTTGAGTTCTAGGTTTGTGTTCAGTGCTGTGATTTTTAGTTTTGGTATATGTGCCCAGAGTACATTGTATATACAATTTATAACTGTATTTAAAAATTTATAAAGAAACAAAATGAGGTAAACCTACATCAGTAACAGTTAGTCAAAATATGAAGTTAAACTGGCTATTTAATGTGGACTCAAATCTTTCATGTAGTCTATCCTTGGTCACACATAAGTTTGTTGTTCTACTCCATGTATGCTTGTTGCCTATAGGTCAGGATTAAGTTGCACTCCCAGAACTGTCTGTGGGTTTCACACTTAAGTAACTGTTGGGATACTGCAGGACCCAAGATACTTTGATAAAGCTATGTCGGGAAAGCTTTCAGAAGCAGTGAGGCAGAGACTGACATTTTTTTGAGTAAATTGATGTTGTCGTCTCTAAATTCACAAATTGTTGGCTGAGAAAATACACTTTTTTACTTAAGTACATTCTATGAACAGTTGCCTTCAAATTAATTTGCACATCTTTGTTAGGATGTTGTGCTTTGGCTTATGTCATGTCTGGAAGGATTCCTTGGCTGCTGTTTGTGAGTTTTTTTTATTCAGGGTTTGCGGTAACTTGGAAAACTTTATATTGCAATAGAACCCTCATTTTCTTCTTCAACTGATGGTCACTATATGGATTCTAGATGTGGGTGCGCATGCACACCATGTGCTGGAGCCGGAACTGTGTGTAGTAGTGTCCGTTGACCCACATGTGCGTCGGCCACATGGTGTGTCCGAGGCTTTAAGAGGTGCAGGTCCATGCCATTCCAGTTACCTCTTATCGCCTCCTGGCCAGAGTTGGAACCCCCTCTACCTCGGTGCTCTTAACGGACAAAGCATTCTTAGTAAGCTCCTGCTATTTTGTACATAGCTTTCTAATTTTGTATAACTACCCCATCGTTAGGTAGGCTTCCCCGTTGGACTTTTTTCCCTCACAGGATGACCTTCTCCATCTCTCCTGGGGACTACGCCCTACCAAGCTGGCTTTAAAAGCTGTGCTTTGTGTCCGCGCTCCTTCTCCTTTAGCAACAAGCACGAACGTTGCCTATATTGTCTCAGTGAAGCCTAGTTGTCTCCTGCTGCTCCGTCTACCACTCGTTCTTGCCTCAGACTCTGGAAGCTTGAGAACATTGCCTCCACAAATATCTGATGGAGGAGGCTATGTGCCCATGTGTGCAATCAGACCTGGGACCAATGGATCCACCAGTGTGCTGCACATGACTGTCGGTGAACGACTCCACTTTCCCTGGCTACCCTCCCATAGGGTGGCACCCGCAGTACTGCTGCAACCACAGAAGCCCCACCATGTACATAAGAAGCATGGCCATGAGCATAAGGGTGGCTCCCCGTTGGGGACTGTCCCTAACACACCATTGCCTCCTGGAGCTGTGCCAGGTCGGTGAGAAGTCGAGCATTGACCCAGCCACTTCGCCTCCTAAGAAGCCCCTCATGGAGCTTAACTTGAAGCACTACCGTGACCTGCAGGCACCGCCTTCAGCCACGGCCAATGGTTCACTGCTGTCACTGTTGATGCCGCTGGGCCCCTATGGACTCTCATGCCCAGTTCCATATACACCAGGCCACCTGTCTCTGATGCTGTCTATGGCTGAGCTGATGCTGCCATATGCTGGGTCTCCTTGGCACTCTGGTTCCCTGGACATCTCTAGGCTTTCATCTTTGATAAATGAATGTCTTCTCTCTGAGCAGCGCCCTGTTCTGCCTCACACCAATGGCACTGCCAGTACCAACGGCTCTGTCTCTACTGGACCTGTCATTGGAGTCTGAGTGGTTTTCTGAGTTGGACCCCTCATTCTCACCTGCTGACTCCTACAGCCTGGATGCTAGGCAACAGCTGTCCTTCTGGCCCACGTATGAACCCGCTGAAGTGTGGTTCTGCTTTCCCCAGGGGCTGCTGTTGACCGGCGATTTGTATGCTTGGCCCTATTGGCATGCTTGGGACCCTTACAGGGACTGCGGAGTGCCGCCACTTCCACCTTACCTGCCATCCTCTGCCCGCACCCACCTCTGTTTGATGAACCACAGGATGCTCCGATTCTGCTGATCCTCACTGGGGCTTTGTTGTCTCTGGACGACACGTTTTTTCCACTTTCCCTCTTCCCATCTGGATGACCATAACCAGTACCATGCTTTGGTGCATGACTGCAGCCCTCATCTTCCTGGTGGAGGAAGTCCAAGACGTGCAAAAGCCCCGTTCCTTGATATTCTGCGACTGCCAGGGCCTTCCCAGACTGCCCTTCCTATCCATGAAGCCATCCTCCATCCAGCCCAGGTTGTCTGGCACACCCCGGCTTCCTGTGCCTCTACTCTGAAGCACGTTGCGTTGAGCAGCGTTACCTCGTCCCATCTGAGAGTATGGACTTCCTGTTTATTCATCTGCCCTGCAACTCGTTCATGATCCACACCGTGATCAAACGTGCCTGAAAGCAACATCTGAAGGCCACCCCCCATGACTGGGCAGCAAAGAAACTGGACCTTCTGGGTCGGAAAGTTTATTCCTTGGTGAGCCTGCACTTCCGTATCGCTAATTACCAGGCCATCTCGGCAAAAGAAGATTTCTTCTCCAACTCCAAGCTGGTGGAGTTCCAGAACTTCCTCCTGACAGAGGAAACAGCAGAATTTCCCAACATTGCTAGACGAGGGCAAGCTTGTCATCAAAGTGGCCCTCCAAGCCATGGTTGACACCGCTAATACTGCGTCCCATGCTCTGGCAATTGGTGTCATGCTCTGCTGGGATTCCTGGCTCCAATCCTTTGACTTCTGTAGGAAGGCCCAGACCACTCTTGAGGACCTCCCCTTTGACAACCAAAAATGCTTTAGTGACGAGACGGATGAATTCCTCTACTCTCTCAAGGATTCCAGTGCCACTCTGTGATCACTTGGTATTTACACCCTGGCTCCGACCTGCAGGCAGCAGGGGTCATCTTTCCTCCCCCGTCCCTGTGCCACCTACCAGCCCTATTTTCAGCACCCATGGGAGCTGTTGATTTGTCGTCCATGCACCCAGTATCTTGCTGTTCTGCCTTGCCTCCTCTGCACCGTCCATCCAAACCACAGTTTTGACTCTTCCCTTGAGACCTGCAAACCACCTCCTGCCTCTCCCACAGCACCCCAGATCATCTTTGGGGGCCGTCTTGTCCTGTTTGCCCACAATTGGGGCAAGATCACCATCGATTGATGGGTACTGGACATCAACCACCAGGGGTGTACTTGATGGAGTTCCTCGTTTTCCTCTCATCGCCCACCTCTTAGTGGCCGTGGGGATCTTTCCCACCGTGACCTCCTCCAAGAGGAAGCAGACACCCTTCTCCAAAAGGGCACCTTAGAATGTGTCCCTCACTGTGGCCATGGGTTCTAGTCCTCTTATTTCCTTGTGCCGAAAAAGGGGGATGGCTGCTGCACCATTCTGAACCTCTGGTCGCTAAACAAATTCATACACAAATTCTGGTTACGGATGGTCATACTCCCTCTCATTCTTTCATCTGTCCCCCATGGGGCCTGGTTCATGGTTCTTGATATGAAGGATGCCTATTTCCATATCAACATGATCAGTTCCGGGTCCTCCCCTTTTGGTATCGTTTGGTTCCGGGTCCTCCCCTTTTGGTCCTCCCCTTTTGGTATTGCCATGTTTCCTTACCTGGACGACTGGCTCCTCTTTGCACCGTTGTGCAACTGCCTGCTCTCCAGTATTTGGACCCTCACCGGCCTTGGTATTTGTATCAAAGAGGACAGGTCAGTTCTCGTCCCCATCCGTACACTTGCCTTCATCAGGGCGCATCTGGACACTCTCATGGGCTGAGCCTTTCTCCCAACAGACCGTTTGCCATCTTCACTTTCTTTTTGCACAGCTATGCTGCAACACTTACATGCATATCCTCTGGTGTCTTTCCCTCCTTGGCCACATGGCAGCTTGCACTTCCCTAACACCTCATGCATATGCACTACCTCTAACTGTGGCTGTAGTCAGTCTTCAAGCCACAATTGGACCACTTGGGTAAGCCGGTCTTGCTCCCCCCTTCCGTCCTGGCTTCTTTCACATGGTGGACCAACCCATCCAAATTCTTGGCTGGCACCCCATTCACTTATCTCACTGCCCACACCTCTCAGCACGGACGCCTCCCTCGCTGGTTGGGGTGCTCATTTGGATGGCCAAGGTTGATGGACACCACGAGAGGTATGGATGCACGTCAACATACTGGAATTGCAGGCTGCCTGCCTTGCCTGTTGGGCGTTCCTGCCCCTCATGAGATTCCAGCACATTCAATTGCTGTCTGACAACATGATGGCAGTTATGTATATCAACAGGCAGGGTGACACCTGCTCTTCCTCTCTCTGCGTATATGCCATTCACCTCTGGAACTGGTGCCTCAGGCACAGTGTCATCCTCCACACTGTGCATCTCCCCAGGCACCTGCAACTGTCTGGTGGATGTGCTCAGCAGATCCTTCTATGAAAATCATGAGAGGGAGCTCCACCCTTCACTCGGTCTTTTGCCAGTGGGCATGTTGCTCTGGGACCTCTTCGTGACCCGGATCTACTCACACAGGCACAAGGCTGCCTGCGGCACCCCAGTCCAGGCACACTCCAACTTATGGCTTGGTATTTGGATGGGGTTCGCGTGTAGACAGGAAGTGCTCCACCCCCATGCATGCACAGCAGATGGCAGTCTACCAGAGCCTGCTATCAAGCAAAATGGTGATGCTTCACCACCTGGGTGCATCACCACCACTCCCCTCTGGACTCCATCTCCATTCCCATCCTCTTAGACTATTTTTGCCACTTTAGGATATCAGGCCTTGCCCACGCCTCCATCAGAATCCATGTGGTGATGCTCAGAGCCTTCCCACCCCCCACTGTGGACTGTTCCTCCATCTTCACTCACCCAATCGCCGCCTGTTTCCTTCATGGCCTACCTTCCTGTTGGTACAAAAACCTAACCCTTAAAACCTGAATCTCATTCTCTCTGCCCGCACTAAGCCACCCTTTGAACCCTCACAGCCTGCCCTCTCGCCCATCTCTCTATGAAGGTGGTGATCTTGGTGGTCATCACCTTGGTGAGAAAGCTTAGTGAACTGGCGGCCATCACGGCTCACCTGCCCTTTACTTTCTTCTGCAAAGACAGTCCCCCAGTTCCTGCACCCCAAATTTCTCCCCCAGGTGGGCTCTCTTTTCCACCTCAACAAATGCATCCACCTTCCAATCTTCTACCCCAAACCTCACACTGCCCCCAGAACATGAACGTTGCAGTCCCTGGATGTCCACTGGGTGCTGGCCTTTTATCTCCAACACACCTGCACCTTCTGTGCTTCACCCAGACTCTTCCTCACCATCACAGAGTGCTACTGGGGCCAGGCCCTCTCCTCACAATGCCTCTCTAAATGGATCTCCAGTTGCATTGAGGAATGCTACTCTCTCACATTCCTCTGCCCCTGGCAGTCATAGCCCACTCCATACGGGCACATGCCATTGTCAGCCCTCCTCGTGGACGTACCATGGCAGGACATAGGTAAAGCAGCCACATGGTCCTCCATCCATACCTTTACTGCTCACTATGCCAACGCCTCAGCAGCAGTGGTGGGTGTCGCAGTTGGCCATACTGTCCTACAGACTGACTTCTTGCAAGTCCTCACACCCATCTCCATGCTGAGCACTGCTTGCTACTCGCCCACATCTGGAATCCATATAGGGACCATCTCTTGAAAAAGAGGAGGTTACTTCTTATAACTAGAGGTTCTTTGAAATGTGTAATTCCTATTTGGATTTCAATACCTGCCCTCCATCCCCTCTGCTGCAGGCTCTGTTGCTTGCTGGTAAGAGGGACCTGGAGCGGTGTCAACCCACACAGCTTCTTAAAGCCTTGGATGCACCACGTGGCTGACACGTGGGTCAATGGACACTACTACAAACAGTTCCAGCATGGTGCGCATACACATCCATGTCTGAAAACCAAATAGGGACCACACATCTCAAAGAACCTCCAGTTATGGTAAGTAACCTCCTTTTATGCAATATCTCATAGTGTTGGCTTTGACTTAAATACCCATTTTGAATTGTTGCTATTTGAATGAAGTCAGTGAAGCTAGTTTTCTTAAATTGGCTTTAATTTTCATTACTAAATCAAAAATACTATAACTAGTTATTTTAGTACAGATCTAAACTCCAGCTTCTACAGGTCACTTGTCTTTGGCCGAATAAATAGCTAAAATGTTGTTTTCAAGACAGTAAAAGGGAATGTAGGATGGGGGATTGGACTAGCTCAAGGATCAAGATTAAAATTGTACTGGGAGAGGGATTTTCAGATGTAGATGGTAGTTTTCAGTACTCTTCACTAGTGTACAAGGAAAGAGCAAAACTGGAAGGGCAGCTTTTGGAGAGAGCCTTCTGAGTTGTATGGATTCTGCTTGCTTAGGGAAAGCTGGGAGGGGGTGATGGAAGGAAGAAGTGGTTAAGGTTATAGGCTTCGTGGGTTGGAGAAGTAACTTAATAGCAGGTGTGTTGGCATTTTAGAGTATCATGAGGTAAACTAATTTAATTGCATAGTTTTACCTAGGGCGTTTTGGGGGAAGAGAAATTGGAGACTTGTTTTCCATTGGAATCATGGGCTGTGTTTGAATTCCTTAAACTAATGGCTTGTAGCAGCCCAGATCTGGCTCAAACCAGCAACTTAACAGCCTAGCAAAAAATAATGGAGATTTTAATTACCTTGTTTGTGAAATTTGACTTTGTAACTGATTCTATTAGCCTCTGGACTGCAAAAGTCTGAACATTATGTGTGCAGAGAAGAGATTAAAGCAGTTACTGTAAAATTCCTTTTGGACTGCGTACTTAAACTACTTTTTTAAAGGAGTAAAGCAAACATCGTGTTTTGATAGGAGGTTGAAAAGTTGTAATACTGAAGTGCACAGTGCAACTTGCCTAGCATGCCAGAAAAATGCAGCCAGAATTGCATAGATCAGAATGAAATGGAACAAGGAATAAAATATATTCTATTCCTGTGATATTAATTTCAGTCTGTTTTGACTGCAAAAACAGGCATTTTTGTTCATTGAAGAGCGTTGCTAGGGAAAATTTACCTCAGTATGTACTTGCCAGTGAGCTACTAAACTCCAGCCTGTAATATGTATCATGACAGCAAAAATGTTAATAGCAAAAATGGGAGCTGATATTTGTGTGCAAAATGTCATCTCTTTCTAAGAAGGCTATGAGGAGCAGTCAGCACAGCAATGTATTTCAAATAACCTTTTAAAAATTTTCTTATCAGTGATCTCCAGTGAAAAGGAGATCTTCAAGGAAGGTGTCCTAGAACAGTGTTTCTCAACCTTTTAAGTAGCAAGTACCCCCTAACTTCGGAAAATGAAAGACACCCCAACACTCAATATTCCATGGGATTTTATATTTACAGACTAATGTGAGTCATATGTTGGAAGAAGGGCTTAGTATATAAGGCCATGATATGACACATGTCAGATCTAGCGTGGGTAGGGTTACCACCTTTACAACAGGGCTGCACAACTCAAGTATGTACCAGGGCTAGAGGTGATGTTGGCTACAGCTAGGAGGCTTTGAGCAGCATGGCAATTCTGGGGAATATAAAGCGCCGCGCAAAATTTTTTGCCATAGATTTGAGAGGAGGAAGGGGTGAGAGAGACAGGAAAAGAGGGTAACTGGTAAAATCTGGGGCTGTCATAGTTGTCAATTTCACTGCTCAGCTAGAGCAGTGGAATTGACAAGTTTTTTGGGCACTGGGCTTTGAGCCAGGGAGGGGGGCTGCCACCTGGGCAAGTTGCAGGTGGCTGCTGCCTGGCTGCCACCCCGGGAGGTGGGCGACTGCCACCCAATCCGAGCTGGGGCAGAGGAGGCTTTCGCACCAATTGGGATCCAGGGATGTGAGCAGGGGGCTGCTGCCCTTCTTCAAGCCGGGGCGCTGGAGGCTGTCCCTTGGCTTGGAGCTGGGGCACGGGTGGCTGTTACCCAGCTCGCGAGACTCAGGGGGCTGCCACTGGGTTACCACCTGGGAGCTGGGACCTGGTGGGAAGAGGGGGGCTGCTGCCCACCTCTCCCAGAAGCTAGTGGCTGCCGCCTTCCTCCCAGCTGGGAGCTGTGACTGGGCGGGAAGCTGGGGGCTGCTGCCCACCTTCCCCAGAAGCTGGGGGCTGCCGCCTGCCTCCTCTAAGAGCTGGCAGCTGCCGCTCACTTCCCAGCTGGGAGCTGTGACAGGGCAGGAAGCGGGCGGCTGCAGCCTGGCTTCTGGGGTCTGTGGCGGCTGCCGCCCCGCTCCAAGCTGGGACCAGGTGGGAGGCAGGCTACTGCTG
Source organism: Emydura macquarii macquarii (assembly GCF_026122565.2). Lineage (NCBI taxonomy): Eukaryota > Metazoa > Chordata > Testudines > Chelidae > Emydura > Emydura macquarii. The sequence continues at coordinate 9,322,904 of NW_027133667.1, forward strand.
CCAAGCTTCCCCAGAAGTTGGCAGCTGCCGCCCACCTCACCACTCAGTTTTCCCTCGGGTACCCCCTGCCTCAGTTTCGCAAACCCCCAGGGGTACATGTACCACAGGTTGAGAAACTATGTCCTAGAATGTGCTATCAAACACCAAATGTCTCGTAACAGAATTTGGATGTGTTTAATGTGCTTAGATACTATGGTGAAAAGCACAGTCTAAAATCCTATATAGATTAGAATGCCTTTATGATATCTTCAGTGAACTAGGAAGTACCAAGGAGACTTTTGGGGTTAGGTGGTCTTCCAAGATTTAAGATAGCCTTCTAAATTATGTGCAATAGGCAGTCATTGATTGGTTAGGATTTATTTGCTCACATCAGATTTTCATTGGGTGGAGGAGGAGGGTGGAGAGGGAAGGTTGCTTTTAATTTCACCTTATAAAATAGTGGCTCTTCAGCTGTGAACAAAAGAGATTCCCAGCACTTTTTGTAGTAACTACTAGGTAATTTGTACAATTCTTGTTCATCTGGGTATGGTCTCAGTACTTTCTTTTTTGTCTAATTCTGTCGTGAGCTTTCCCAAGTTTTTAAGTTATTACAGTTGCATAGATGAATGATGAGCCATTTAAGAGTTTTAAAGTACTTTAAGTTTTATAACACCCCTCTGAAGTTAGGTAATCTGGTACAGAAGATGTGAGGCTGGGGGGTTGGAATTTGAGAGAGAGGCAAGGGAATAAAATGTATTGACAAGTATGGGAGTCACCTTAAGAAACATTACAACTGTAATGTGTGTTTTTACCTGTTCCTGTGGTAGACAGTTAGTGATGGCCAGGAAGGATGCAGAATTTATAAGTGCTTTAGTGATCAACGAAATATTCTTTTAATGTTGAGAAAAAGAAGGGCTCTGCTGTTGAAGTAGGTGCTAGGACCACGCTGTAATAGGATTGACTTGGTAGGCAGAAAGATGTCCTGTATCAAGCTCTATGCCTGTTGTTTTCTTAATATATTAAATAGTGCCAGCAAACTTTGGTCAGGTTATTGTACTGGACATTGACCCTTTCTTTCTTTCAGTTCAATATTATCTAATTTGCTAAGTTGGAGTGTAGCCAAACATAGTGGTTCTAGTTTATGTGCAGTGTAAACTGTTTCAGCAAACTTGGGCAGAGAATGGGAAGATCATTTAGGCTGGAGGTGGGGCATAAAGCAAGCAAAGATCCCTATTCTGCCTGCCCCTGTAATGTCTTTACTCTAGTGCTCCTCCTCCTTCTCTTCCCCTCCCCGATAGCAATCTTACCTGCTGTTTAGCATTTAGCTTGTTTCTGTTCTGGTGTCTGGAGTGGAGCAAGCAGACATCAGAACACAGAGCTCTGATTTCTATAAACTCATGTATGGGACTAGGGGAAGCACAACTGGTGTGAAACAGGAAACCATGCTCCCCTCTAATTTTGACATCTGCTTTCCTTCTGCCGTGCGTTAAGTCTGTATCTATCAGACCCTCATACTGGAATATTTTGTCTTCCATCTCTTTTTTTTGGTGTCTGTCTATCTCTCTCCTGATGGATTTTACAAAGAGAGAGATTTGCCCGGTGTTTGTCATCATTAATTCCCACTGTTGCTGCTGCTCTCATAAGGACAGTGCTAAAGAGGTGGGTAGGAATTTCTACTGTACTGGATAGGCACATGTAGCTCAAGTAAGAAATGTTGGGAGTTGCAGCAGGAGCCTTTCACAGACAAGTCTACTGGACTGGTCTGACTTCACATAAACTGTGCTTGGATTTTCAATCAGTGATTTTGTATTTAGGATAAACTTAAATGTCTTATGTGGGGGTAGGAGTTTTGGAACAGCAAGTATAATGGAATAATGAAAACTGAGGCTGTTCCTCACCTTATTTTGTTTATGCATGGCATGGAAAGGTGACTTGTTCTCTTCTGAATAATTATAACAAAACTCTTACACTGGCATACAAATGTTCTGTACAGAAACTGAGGTTGAGTGAAGGTTGTAGCTCATCTGAACTTTTAAATTGATCTTCAGGACTATCTTATTGAAAACATATTTTAAATAGCTAATTGTCTTGCACAGGTAGCTTTTGTGTCTGGTGCTTCAGTTCCATGTAACACAAAATAGTGCTGAGTTAAATATTATTCAAAATCCAAACAAAACAATCCTAATTTATGATATATAATTTTTATCTATCCTGTTTGCGCTACTCTTAACTTAATTTGGTGTGGGAATCATTCAGCACTGATTGTTTTCTCCAGAAGAACACATATAAGTGACACTTCTGAACTGGTAAGGGAAGATGATAATTAAGTATTAATTGCTATAATTTTCTGGACCTTATCTGGGTCTGAACAATAGGATATGGCTCATGCAAAATATCTTGCACTAGCCTAGATTTGTGTGCAGGTACAACATAGTTATTTCTCTGCCTGGCATTCAAAACTATTTTGAAAGAATGTTTGCAGTTTGTTCAGTGTTACCTGTGTTAGCTTGTTTTGATTTGCTCAAGAAACATTGGATGCTGCTACTGGATTTTAGAGCACCATCTGTCTATTTGATTTGATAAACAAACTTACTCTGAAAGATGTATAAAATATTCAACTAGTGATCTTGCTTTTGTTGTAAATGTGGATGCAGATTGTAAAAAGAGTAGTGGGCTTCATTTTTGGTCAATTAAAATATCCATTCTATCTACCTCATCAGAGCTTTTTTTAATTCCACATCAGCTGGATCTTGATAGAGCTTTTACAGCTTGGTCTATTTTGTATTAATAGCTAAAGACCTGACTGTCATAGATAATGCCTGGTTACCATGCAATGCAGGGAAGTATTTAAATGCTCTGATGTTCTCCCAAAAGACTAAATTTTGTGCGTTGAACATGTCTAGATTAAGTATCTGTAACAAATGTCAGTTTCTTAAATCTGCTCTTTGTAAGAGCCCTCATTATTCTTTGCAACAAATATGGGGAAACCACAGAAGTACTGTGACAGGTATTCAGAGCTGTTGAAACTCCCATTAAGGAGTGGCACCCATAGTATCTAAAAAAGAAATGCACTGGCTTGTCTTTATTTACTACCCACTCCTGATTCTTCCTAATGGGCTTGGAGAGGGGATCAAGATGGGAACTGTGCTTCTGAATACATGACAGACACAGTGCTACTCTAACTACTTAGTATGAACTGCTTAGAGCCAAGAAACTGAGAGAGAAAGTATGTCCTTGAGTGTCTTCAGCTTTCCAAGGCCTGTTGAAAGAATGTATAGTTGCACATGGGACACACCAAGGTCACTTGAAGCGCAAGATCTCTTTCCTCATTTTCTCCCTCATTACAGTGTGTTTAGAAATTGTGTGCACAACCAGGCCTTTCTGATTGAGAAGAGGCTTCCTGATCTTTTTTTAAAGCCTAAAACAGTGGGTAATAGTAGTACCAGTAAAGGTATTGACATTAACTTTAAATATCAAGAGTATTTTTTAGTCTTTAACCTGGTAACAGTTGTAATTCTGGTACCCTTTATTAACTTCCTCATCACTTATAAGATTGATGGAGTTGCAAGGATGGAGCATAGAATAAAGTAGCCTAAACAGGAAACTTTCTCATTCATTTCCTCAAGCTTATGTTCTATTGTGCCTGCCATTTTATATATATGTATAATATATAATTTTTTTTTGATTTTCTGAAATGAGATTTTCCTAAAGATCTTTAACTGACGTCTCTTCTGTTGCTGCTATCAGTGAAGTAAATTGGAGTATGTGCAGGCTGTTGCTTCTTTCACAACTCTAGTTATTTAGGGTATGTCAGCGTTGCAGCTGGGAGTGTGCCTTCCAGCCCAGGTGGACAGAGGCACACTAGTTCTGTTGGAGCTAGTGTGCTAAAAATAGCAGAGTGTCTGTCTGCTATGGCATCGATGGTGGCACAGGCTAACTGCCACAGTACAAGTCTGCCTGGCCCCCTGGGTCTGTACTTGAGTGAGTAGCCTGTGCCCCAGCATCCACACTGCTATTTTTAGCACATTAGCTCTAACAGAGCTGGTGTGTGTCCATCTACCCGGGCTGGGAGGGAGCACTACCAGCTGCAGTGTAGACATAACCCTAGGGGCCCCACTGTGCTCAAAATCCCTGATCTCTGGCTGGGAAAGCAGGGTACAGATTATATAATGGATCAGGTAGCCAAAGTCACCAACTTAGAAGTCTGAATATCTGCTCTCAGCTTAAGCTTGGAAAGTGACCATACTTAAAGGAGAATTTAGCTTTGCTAAATGTTAGTACTTTAAGCAGTAAGATGATTGGAGACAAAAATGTATCAGGAATTTGGGGAGCAGATTAAAGGTTAAGAGAATTTTATTTAAGATCTATTGCAGTGCAGCACAATGCTTGCTAATGTCTTGCTGGAGAAGTGGGAGATTGTGTGCCTAGGTTGCTGTATCAAGTTTACTCTTACATGCTGTGGTCTGGTGTCTTATCAGCTGAGCCATTGGCCTCTGATAAAGTTCTCATTTTCAATAAAGCTTTTAAAAGCATTCTTAATGTTCACTGAGGGACCCTGCTTGAGGGCTTACTTTTGTCACTCTATAGTTTTCAATTTTATGAACCTTAGTTGCAGGGATCTATAAACTAGAGCAAAGTTGTGAGAGCAAGGACACAAGCAATCCGGAATAGAATCAACCAGACATTTGGATTTTGTGTGTGAAATACATCCAGCATACTTACTTTTTGTTTATTAAATACACCTCTCCATTACTCTAGGTGAATGAACAATGCATACTAAAAATACAGCTAATAACAATGGAAGGTATTAGAAATCTGGACTCCAGTGCTTCCCTTGCACTCATTCATCCCTGTTGGAATCCAGCTCCCCCTCTCCTGGAAGAACCTGGCAGAGAAAATAGGCTGTGCAGTATGCCTGGAAGGTTCACAAACCACCCTCAGACCAATAGAGAATGGAATTTAGTCTAGGAATCTACTGAAAGTACATGGTTAGCCCCCTCCCATTTAAATGAGGGACTGTTAGCCTGAGTTTTAGTTCAGTAGCTCTCAACCTTTTCCCTACCAGGACCTCCCTCCTATTATGCAATATGGGAAGGACAGTGTGGTATGTCATAACCACCAGGTTAAGAACCGTTGTCCTAGCTGATGCATCACACAAGTGGTCAGGAGACAAACATAGGTTTGAAGTACCTCATATAGTTCTTTTTCTTGACAGCTACTTCAGGGCTGTCTGTGTGCTTTTTTTTCATTGTGATCTACCAGAGGTGCAGGCTCAGATACTTCAGGTATACAGATACTTCAGTGATCGACACCAAAAGTAACCGATCTGGTAGCTGAAATTCAGTTTATAGTTTACTTGGCTGCAAACTGAGACTTACTCAGATAACCAAGACTATGCATAAACAGAAATAGCTGCTTCCTCTTTCAGTGTGTTGCCATCTTCAGTATTAAGCTGAAATGAAAACTGAGTAAAGTGAAATTCTGTGGGCCAAATTCTGTTTTCCTTAATGTGCACAGAGCCCCACACCAAAATCCCTGGGTGTTGGTCACATGTAAATAAGGGAATTTAGCCCCATCTATATCTGCACTGGCTTCCATAGGATCCTTATGGAAAAGGTGCTGTAGGAGATGATTTTTGCTTACTCTCTCAGGATTTCTTTAACATGTATATGAAAGAGGAGAATGCCCGTGTTGCTGAAAATCTTTGTGAAGTGTTGCCATTTAGAGTTGCCTGTGTAATCTTAACATCTGTTTGTGCTGTCAGACTTATGCTGTATTTTCAGACTTCTTTTTGACTGACGGAGGCTGAGGTATAGGGAAGTCTCCATTTAATCTATGTCTAGGACAATGAACAATTTACATAGCCATCCAGACAGATCGTCTATGGAGTTGAATTCTTCCTTGTAAGCTGACTTTATGCCTAAATGATTCTGCATAATAGTAAATTGGAAGCAAGTTCTAGGAAGCAACTTAATTCTTTTCTGAGTGTGTTCATGTGGGTTAGTGCACTGGAGCTGCACAGATGACACTCCCTTCTGAGACTCCTAGCCCACAAATTCTTTTTCTAATAGTTAAAAATTGCTGTTGGTATATCCGAGTAGCGTATAACTGCTAAAGCCCTCAAATAATATAGGGGGTGTCTGGTAGAGAAGAGAGATGAATTTGTTTTTGAAAGATCAGTAATGAATGATTGAGGAATGAGACATCCTGTGCCAGATTTTCTTTGTAGTTCACACTAGACATGTGAACTTGGTCCTGTGTATACAGAACATGGGTCTGTATTAATATGAAGGTGATTTCTGCAATTCTTAAACTTCATTACAAATGAATTAGTGGGCTTCCTGGATGCTGTATCCTCACTGGTACTTCTATATATTTCAGGGAGTCAAGCCAGCCAGTTTTGATAAAGTAGCAATTCCTGAAGTCAAGGAGATCATTGAGGGATGCATCCGACAAAACAAAGATGAAAGGTAAGTTCCCCTTTTATGGGGCCTGGACAGTCCTATTTCAGTACAGACTAAGGCACTGGAATAATCCCATAAGGCTTCAGTTGCTATTGCCTGGTCTACACTAGACTGTTTTGTCGACCAAAGTCAGCTTTTTTCAACAAAGCAGTGCTGGTGTACATACTGTAATCACCACCACCCCCATCCCCACCCCACACGGACAAAACCACTGTTTTTCCGATAAAATAAAACCACCTTGATGAGAGGTATAGGGCGTATGTCGGCTTAGTTAGGGTGACAGTGTCAATGTAGACTCTGTGTCCCTTACCTCGAATGTGGGGCTGTCATTCTTGTCAATTTCACTGCTCCAGGGACAAGAAAGCCCAGCTGAGCAGCTGGACCCCCTGAAGCCTTGGGCTTCTCCACTCACTCCTGGCTGGGAGATTGGGCAGCCTGGCGGAGAGCGAGTGGGGGAGCGAGAAGTTGGGGCAGCTGGACCCCACTCCCCAGTGGCGAAAAGCCCTGGGCGGCTTCCCCATGGGAACGGTGGGAGGGGAAACCCTGGCTGGCTGGCTTTCCCTGGCTCCTGGCAGGGAACTGTGATGGGGAAAGCCCAGGGCTGGTTCCAGGCGGGTAATGGGGATTGGGGGTGGCAGCCCTCTGGGAGCCTGTGGGCCTCCCAACAGGGAGCTGAGAGCTCACACTACCCCTCTTAGGTCGGTGGAAGTGCTCCTGGTGAGGACGCATTTCACCAACCCAGCAAGGGTAGTGTGGACATCGGCCACTGCAGTAAGGTGACTATAAGTCGACCTATGTTACGTCGACTTATTTTTCTAGTGTAGACAAGGCCTAAGTATTGGAAACTTTCCAAATAATGTCGTATAATTCTGATAAAATGTTGGGGTGTTGAAAGCAGTCATGACTGACACGATGCTGAGTGTGATTTTGGCTGTTCTATACTGACCACATTGCGTTAACTGTGTTCAAACCCAATCAAACTTTGTAGTAGAGAACAGTGATGCTTTGTCTTACTGTGCCTGTACAGTTTGACATCACCATTTGTACTCAGTAGGGATGTATTGTTTGGAGTATAATCTGCACTGATGCTTCCCAAGTAGCACTAAAATTGAAGGCCTAAATACAGGGCATAAGACCATACTGAAACCTAGGTAAGAGGAGGTATGAAATGGGGGATTAGTTCTTCCATCGAATACCCATCTCCCTTATGCCTAGTCTCTGCGGCCTGTGGTCACTGACATCATCTCCCAGTTGTGGGAAGAAAGATAGGTGAAGCTCTCCAGTGCTAATGTTCCTTGTGCTGAGCGGGATGATGGAGATCATTGGTCACTGATATGTTGCTAGGGCTGTCAGAAATAAATGCAGATTTTAAAGGGAATGACACAGTTGGGTAACCAGTGAGGGGATGAGTGGGCTAGGTTTTGGAGAACATCTTGAATAGAATACTGACTTGGTGATTTAACTGGCAGTGTCCACTGTGCCCTCTATGTGGACTGAGGGATGCATTATGGTACTTTAACCTTCATAAAACCATACTGTTTCAAGAGTTTTATTTTAAAATGATATGCTGTCCATTATCTTAAGTAATTAATGTGATAAGATTAGATTTTTGGACTGGAGATGTAAATGAATTTTAAGCTACTGACTGTTGTATGCTTTTGCATCATCCTGAGGTTAATCCTTTTATTGCATTTTAAAAAGCTTCAAAAATTGGCACTAGAAAAGCAAAACTGAATTAGCCAATTTAATTTTTGTTTGTTAAACAAAGGATTTAATGGGAATAGTGTGAAAAGATGAGAGTAATATTTGGGAATCGCCATTCAAGAAAGATGTTCTTTAGTGGTTTTGTCAACCTAATTATGGTGTATTTTCTCTCCCTTTCCGCTTCTCCGTCCTGGTATGAATAGATATGCTATCAAGGACCTCTTGAACCACGCTTTCTTCCAGGAAGAGACTGGTGTGCGGGTAGAACTAGCAGAGGAAGATGATGGAGAGAAGATTGCCATCAAGCTCTGGTTACGAATTGAGGATATCAAAAAGCTTAAGGGCAAATACAAGGACAATGAGGCAATAGAGTTTTCCTTTGACTTGGAGAGAGATGTCCCAGAGGATGTAGCACAAGAAATGGTAAGTAAGTGCTGTTGTGCCCTCTTTGGACATTTGTAACTGTTTTTAGATTAGATCAATTGACATACTTTCTTCTAAGGTTAGGGTGTAATCTGCCATGCTTTTATTGTCCTGACTGATGTACGGAGGTGAGAGAGTGGTGATATTTAGAGCTAACTTTCAGAGGAGACTGGGAAGGTAAAGATTATACAGCAGAGCTGTACTTGTGTGTATTGCTGTGGCAAGCTGTGATATTACCATTACTTGGTAATATGACTTCTGTGAACATCCATGTGTCTTCCTTTAGGTGGAGTCAGGGTATGTCTGTGAAGGGGATCACAAGACAATGGCCAAAGCCATCAAGGATAGAGTCTCTCTGATCAAGCGAAAGCGAGAGCAGCGTCAGTTGGTGCGAGAAGAGCAGGAGAAAAGAAAACAGGAAGAAATCAGTCAGAAGCAGCAGTTGGAGCAGCAGCTACAAACAAGTGCTACCCAGGCAGGGGCAAAGCACCCTCCATCTGCCACTGGCATCACTGCTGTCTCTGCTACTTTAGCATCAGTGTCCACACAAGTAGAGCCTGAAGAACCAGAGGCTGATCAGCACCAACAACTGCAGTATCAACAGCCCAGCACATCTGTTCTGTGTAAGTATATGGCTTCAGGCCATTCAGGATATACCCTTCACCTTCCCCTCCCCCCCTTTATTTTTACTTTTCTTCTTTTTGGGGAGACTTACTGACTTCCCTTTCAAGTGAAAAATCATGATACTGATCATTCTGCCCATAGTGGAATATCTAAAATAATGAGTTGTTGCTTCATTTCTTGCTCTCATATCTGGAACTCTCTAGTAATATATGAATAGTGGATTGTAAGTGGAAGAGAAAATAATGAGAGGCTAGTTGATCATGCACATGCACAAGAGAGACCCCGTATAGGCAGTTGGGTATTAAGATCTCTTTTGGATATACTCAGACTTGAAATATACACCTATGTTACACCTTTCGGTAAGGTGAAGTATACACCTCTGTATGCAAGACAATGGGACTGTTCGTTCTCTTTAAAAATAACAATAATAAAGAACCCTTGATTAGCAGAGATGACCTAGTAAAAGGTTTCAAAAGAGCAGCTCGGGTCCAGAGCAAGGCAGAAATGAAGCCAACTTCTTAGTTCCACGTTTAGTTGGGAATAGCTTTTTTGATAACTCTGTCTAGGCCAGTGTTTCTCAATTGGTGTTCCGCGGAACCCCAGCTGTTAGGGTTCCGAGAGCAGCCGTTCTCCGCGCCGCCGAGAGCAGCCGTTCTCCGCGCCGCCGAGAGCAGCCGTTCTCCGTGCCGCCAAAAAAGGGAAGATGTCTCGGATTTTCCGGCGGAGGGTATCCAGTGTAAGTGTAATTTAAGTGAGAAATGCTGACCTTTGCTTATTTCGACATTTGAAGACTGCTAAGAGTTTGGGGGGTTCCGCAATATTTATGGAGTTCAAAAGGGTTCCGTGGCCAAATTTAATTGAGAAACACTGGTCTAGGCAAAAGGAGCTGTTTAAATTATAGTCAGTGTCATTCCACACTCATCTCCTGATAATATGGATCACCTTAGTTCAGATGATGGAGTTCTGAGACTGAATACTCAGGGATATATCCATATATAGGTTTGTTATATTGGAGGAAGAGAGTCTTAGTTTTGGACCAGTTTTACTTTTAATAATCAATAAAATGTTTAAATACTGCCAATGTGCTGGGTACTGTAGATGATGCAAAATGAAAATAAACCCTGCCTTGAAGACCTGAGTTCAATTATAGGCATGCTGTGGAGCTTGTAGGAGGTGGGAGAACATTGAGTAATGAGAGCAGGTTGTGAGACTGTGATATTATTGCGTGCAGATGATAAAGTTTAAGGCCAAGATTTTCAGAAGTGTATCTAAATGTAGACTTCCAATTTCGTACTTAAACACCTGAATAAATGGCCTGACTTTGAAAGTGCAAAGTACTTGTAAGCGGTGACTTCAGTTAGGAACTGCTGGGAGCTTAGCACTTCAGAAAATCAGGCAACATTCCAGAGCCTAACTTTAGGCACCCATTTTTAAAAATCTTGGCTTGTAATATTAATTCAAGCAGAATTGTAAAGCTTGTGAATCCATAGTGCAGTTTTTGAAACTAAAGCCTTGTGGTCTTTATCTTCAGCTGATGGGGCAGTTGACAGTGGTCAGGGATCATCTGTTCATACTGAATCATGTGTGAGTAGCCAACAGACTGTGTCATATGGCTCCCAGCATGAACAGGCTATCTCAACAGCTACAATCCAGGGGTACACAGCTTCAGCTGGCCAAGTGCAGTCTCAACATGGAGGATATCAGTCATCCACAGGGGTAAGCACAAACCTCAAAAGGTACATAGAAATCTATGGATTACTTCATTCTGTTTTTCTGATTTTGTGGCAAAGTTTCCTCTTGCCTTTAAATCTGCAGTGTATGTATTTAGGCTTGGAAGGATTAGTTATTGGTAAATGTTGATTTAGTATACATCCATACATGATGGAAAAAATATTTCCATAGATGATAAAAATTTACAGATAGGCAAAGTAAGAAAAATGCTGTTTGAAAACTAGAGCTTGATTTAGAGATATTTACTTTATATATTTTGGCATAGGAGATTGACAGTTTGTTTTATAACAGTTATATAACTTAATTTTTGAATCTCAGCATCTGTTGTAATTTGCCCCCATAATTTCCCGCAACTGTGAAAATTTAAATTGGTAAAAATTAGTATTAAAAAGTGCTTAAAACCCATAGTTGTGCACAACTATGACTATTTAAATTGATAATAAAAATGCTTAAGATATACATTTAAAAATGAGATTCCTGTAGCACTTTAAAGACTAACCAATTTAATTTCTGCAGGCATAAGCTTTCATGGGTGGTAACATCAGTGGGTTACAGCCCACGAAAGCTTATGCCTGCAGAAATTAAATTGGTTAGTCTTTAAAGTGTTACAGGACTCTTGTCGTTGTTGCTGTATACAGACTAACATGGCTACCCCTCTGGATCTTCAAATATACATTATTGCACGTCAAAATTATTACCAAAAAAAATACAACTCGAATTCTGCCAAGCCTGTGTATATTGTATGCAAATGTAGACTCTATCTGGGAGGTGAAACACTTCAGCTGTATGCAGACTTTCTCAAATGTAGCACTTTATTTCAATGAAGAGGCAGTAATCTTCTGTTTTTGAACATGCATTTTGAGTGAAATGGGTAAGCTTGTATCAGTCTTGACTGATGTAACACCCTCAAAGCACGGTTCTCACACTGAGATGTATGCTTAGTCTCAGGACAGCGTGGTATTTCACCTACAGTTAAAAATGAGCGTGGGTTCCCAAGCATCAAGAGTTCTTGAAAGGACAGACAGAGGTATTAGAATAACTTTGTGAGAGCTGCTTTATAAATGTGAACTTGCTACGTGTGTATTCTGTAAGGTTTTGATTACAGGTGTCACAGGTAAGAATTTTGAACCATTATAGAATGCTGCATGTGAGCACTCCAGACTGAAGAGATCCCACATTTGTGTGTTCCCGTTTTATTTATAGCTTGTGTTAAGTTGCTTGTCAGTTGCCATGCATATTCCTTTCCCTGGTAAGTCTGCAAAGGCCACAAATACCTTTCCCACTATGTTCATCTGTGTTACCCTCTACTTGGTACCTTTTTTTCCTTGGTACGTTTTCAGTGCTGACTTCGCAGGAGCTCTTAAAAAATTCTGCCCCTCACCACAGTAGTATTTATACTTCTGTTCAACTGTCCTCACTGGCTCCTTTATCTGCAAACTCTGAGGCAGATAATGGTACCATATCTGGAGAATACAAAACCATTTTCTGTTGAGTCTTGGTAATCCTCAGGTTTCTCTTTTGGTACCTATAGCTTTGAATTTTATTGAAGAGTTGTTAGTGGTGTCAGCGCTTCTCTTTGAAGAAACTTACCAATCTCATTGACCAGTATATGGCCTCTCCATTCTTTCCAAAGGCACTTAATTTGAAGGTTTGTGGCTCTGTTGGTCCTTGATCAAATGAGGATTTTAAGCCCTCTAAAGTAGTTCTTTGCTTGCTCTTTCTTTCTTTCCCATATTTCAGTCCAAGGATGTGGCTTGGACCACAAAGATTGGCTTGGCTTCCAGATTGAATGATTGGAGTAACACTAGGAAACCCACTAACAATTCTGCTGAGCAGTCCAGATACTGATCTGAAAAATCTTGCTAAAATCAATGGCAGACCTCCAAAAAACCACCTAGCTGGATTTTTCTGGAGATTTATATTCTGAGTTCAATTCCCTTTGAAGGCAAAGGGGGGCAGTTCATTGTGAGAAGTTTCAACGACTAGAGGAGTAAATCTTGAAATCAGGGGCTGGCTGCAGACTAACAATTCCATCTTTCCACTTCTTTCCTTTTTTACAAGTATTTAATTGAGTCAGATATGACCAATGGTTTCTGGGTTGTGGCAAAAATCACAAAATCTTGGCTCTTTATTTAACAAAGCCAGCTTCTAGAAATTGCAGTAAAACTAACATTAAACAATTTTTTCCAAGTATTAAACTCTCTAACTTTTTGCTCCACAATTTGCGTTGTGGATGACGTTTTATTTCTTAAGATAATCACTTGACTGAATAAAGCAATAACTGTATCCTGTTAGTCCAGTTATATCTGTAGAAAGATAAACTCCTTTCTAGAAAAAGGACTAGATTTTGTGCAAGCACAAAGACTGGAGAGACAAGATCCCCTAAATCTTGCAATTCTGATGTACATCCTTCCTCCACTCAACCTATTGTGGGCATCTGAAGGCTCTGCATTAAGCACGTAGGGCCTTTCCTATGTGGAATTGTTTGGTACTGGAAAAACCACTTCAAAGCTTCCTGGAACAAGTGTACTATGAGAAATTATCTCCTATCTCTCAGCCCTGCTCTTCGTATGCACATACAAACTGCTTCTGGTAGGATCACTAATGGAACCCTCTTCACTGTTGAGTAATCCAAGGCACGTTTGAGTCCTCGAAGGTGCACACTTCCTGTTCCCTATGTGCAGGCCTTCTTTAAGCTCCCTCATATTCTTTCGTACACACAATCAGCATTAGTCTGTCGTCATTGTGTATGTGTGACTTTCTGTTTTAGCTCATTACAATTGTGCAAGTGTTCATTTTTAAAGCATTCATTTCTTAATTTTGTTTTCCTCCTTAGCCTCAACGTGGTCGTAGCATGTCAGTTTGTGTCTCCCATCTTTCTGCTGTTCCCTCTCTGTCCTGCATCCCTCCCAGTACTCCTTCTACCCCACCGCCAGCGCTGTGTGCACCTCTTTCTCCTTCCTACCTTCGGACTGCCCCCGAGGAAACCTTTGCAGAAAAGCTTTCTAAAGCACTGGAGAATGTCCTGCCAATGCACTCTGCCTCTCCACGCAAGCATCGACGGTCCAGCCTGCCTTCCCTCTTTGTCAGTCCCGTATGTCTTATTGTACACCTCCTGACACACAGATAAGTTACCATTAAATACATCCTGGTTTTGAGGCATTTTAATAAAAGTAAAGAGGAGCTGATTTATTTTGTTTAATCCTGTGCCCTATGCAACTGGAGTGCTGATTCCTTCTCTTTGGGAAACACCATGCTTATATAACTAATTAGCAATGTTGGCACCTGAAGTTTGATTAAAATGTTAGGGAAAGGACTGAATGTACCACAGAGGTTAAAGGGAGAAGTTGCAATCAATCTCTGTCCCATAAGGTTAATGCATCTGTTTCTGCTTTTAGGCAGCCAGTGATATTCTTTCACGTCCTGGATAAAATTAATATCAAATATGACCAGGTATTAAAACTTACTAGTAGCAGCTGGTTTGCTCCAGAGGACTGTGTTTAGTGGTGGGAGTGACCTTCTGGATTCATAATGTTAAAACATACCAGGGTTTCCCATCAGTCTGAGTAGCAAACAGTTCAGCTTCCTTCTTCTGTTTGATTCTGGAGGGAAGTTACAATTAAGTTTCCATTGAATATATGAATACTGTGTTAGACTGCTTTTGATAGAGCAGATATTAAATGCTAAGAGCATAAATGGATGGTAGTGTTTCCAGAGTAATTGATTCCATTTGAAGTTAGAAGTATTGTTGGCTTCAATTTATTCTTTAATTTTGAGGAAATATTTCTTTTTAAGGGGAAGCTGGAGAATATGGAATCTGTTTCCAGAACACAGGAATAGAACATAAAGGACGTATGCCTATTCACAGTACTATGCACTATGGAAGTTTGCTGCTGCTTTTCCAGAGGGAAAATGAAGTGATCTGTTTTGATTCTTTGAGCTCACTATAATCAATCATAATGTCATGGAAAAATCAGTTGTGGATAGCTTCTGTAAAATCCTCTTCTTAGAGGGGCACTATTGCATCATGGCTCAGTATGCTGGAGCAAAGTGAGATAAAAGCATACAAATACCACTGAACATTTGGAAATAGATGCTGTTGGTTGTTACTCTGCTGATGAATTCTTGAAACAGGTCTTCCTAACTGACTTGAACTTCTAGTCAATTGGAAGCAACTTGGCAATTTCTTTGACTCCAGTAGCCTGTAGTAGGTGTGTCAGTGATTACACTGTTGCTGCTGGTCTCCCAAGAGCAATTAAATAAATATGTAAGTACTGTTGGTGTAGAAAGAATGAGGTGTTAGTGAAAATCAGTAGTGCCATATCTATTGAAAACGCACCACTATTACAAATTACAGTACAACCTTTCTTCACCCTTCATTTTGGCCCTGGAAGAAAAAGTCAGAATGAGCCCAGCCATAACACTTTAGTCACAAGATGTATAAATTTGCTTTTGAGGACTTCACTGTTGATTTAGTATAAATTATCACAGGTTTATCCAGATTGGAGATGCAGGAGTGGTATAGTTAATTCTAGTGAGTGTTAATAGCTTGCCTATTGAATATCACAAATGGGAAGAGCCATTGGAATCAACTGAGTCCAAAGATGATGCAACATGAGCAGCTCTGAACAGATGGCTTAATCTTGTGGCCTTAGAAGGGTCATTTCATGCCTTTTAGCATCTAGTACTGAATGGTTTCTGAGAGGGCACCAACACTACATTTTTCTGGGAGATAATCCAAGTTCAGTAACCAAAAACCAAAAATCTGTCTTCCCCCCTCTTGCCTCTTTTGTGGACCTTGTAAACTCAAAATCAAGAGATTGTTGCCTTACTAACTAGTTCAGAATTTGTTCTTTTGGTATAACTTGCACACAAAGCAGTAACTCAAAGGCTTAGCTTAAAGCAGTTGCAGGTACCATGAAAGTAAGTCTGTTTCATTGTCAGTAGCAAATTGTCTCCTTTTTGTGAATGAGGAGAAGGGTATTGTTATGGAAAAGCAGTTTCTAATAAAAGCAAATATTTCCATATGTAGTCACTTTACCATGGATGTATTTAATGGATATTTACATTTTTGTAATTTCCAACGCATTGTATGTATTATTGATCATGAACATGGAGTAGTCATTCTATAAGGTTACTACACAGAGCTGCCTAGTGAGCTGTGCATGTTAGTGTCCTTTCATTTCTAACTGTATGAATTACTTGTCTTGTTCATGTCAATACAGCCTCAGTCCCTGGTGCATCCGTGTGGGGGAACACCAACGTTCCCAGATTCACAGATATTTTTCCCAACCATACATGAACGGCCAATGTCTTTTTCGCCACCACCTGTCTGCCCGCCAAAGGTTGCCATTTCTCAGCGGCGCAAGAGTACCTCCTTCTTGGAAGCCCAAATGTGCCAATTCCAGCCCTTGCTGAAAACTGGCCAGAGTTTACTTCCACCTGGTGGTAGCCCCACAAATTGGACACCAGAGGCAGTCGTTATGCTGGGCACTACAGCTCATAGGGTCACTGGAGAGCCCCTACACGTGCAAGTCAGTTCAGCACCTCCGGAGGATGCTCTCTACAGAATGCCTCAAGAGGCAGTGTACTTAGTGGGCATGCACTACCAACCACAGTTGCCAGAGCATCATGATACAGTAGCTTATAATTCCTATGGGACTGAACAGTACTTGCAACAGGTGCCTGAACAAAAGCATGTGCAAGGTGGCCCTCTTCAGAGCTCTGTTTATGACTACCCAACTGGGCAGACCTTCCTGCCAAGACATCTACAGAGCGTGAGGTTGGATTCTGGAATGAGCCCCCTTTCATCATTGTCCACTGTTTCAGCTCCATTAAGTGCAGATTCCACACAGATGAAGTTTCACCAGGTATTTGTTCCTCATTCTGCACCTGCTGTGCTTACTCACAGTGGTGATGGCAGAACAAGCTGTGTTTTTGAGTTCCATGTACACACACCAAATTTGGCTCCAGGAGAAGGGGGTGTCTTACCCCAACGTATCTACAGAAGCAGTCGGGGGTCGATGGATTTTAATCAGGAGGAGTCCCCCCAGGCCATAGGGTTGCATGGTCGTCTCCAGCCTGTGACAGAGGAACAGTGTAACTACCTTGTTCCTGAGCTAACAGTGCCCAGAGCGGGATCTATCAGACAGAGTTGGCCAGAACGAAGTCCAGAGTACTCCAGTGACTCGTCACAGCTGACTTCCTCTGACATTGGTGATTTCCAGTCTCCTCCCCCAACAGGGGGGTCGTCTACAGTTTTTGATTCAGACTTCTCATTGCCTATTGTCCAGTTGCCTCAGAAGGTATTTCAAGAGTCGCAGCTCTTCGTCTGTTTCCAACAAGGAGCCTCAGCTCAGCAGGCCTTGTCTACCTCGCTTTCATCAGGACCACCTGCACTCTACCCTCAGGTTATGGGAGCAAACCATTCAGAATTTCTCTGCTGTTTAAATCCTCCTTTATACTATTAAAAGCCAGGTTTCCCTTCTCTCCTTCTCCTGCATTCCTCTCCCCCTCTCCAAGTTGTTCTAAGTCTTGATATTCAGAGGCTATGTCTCCGCTATATCAGTGATATGCTAAGATCTCAGTACCTTACCAGGTCTTGCCTAAATAAGTGAGACATCAACAGCTACTCATTTTAACTTCAGCCCAGGCAAAATCTTGGTAGGTGGGGCCTTCTGAAATGAGTAGCAAATAGTCAATACTCCTTGTTATTTCCTAATTGATGTTCAGCTCAAAGATCTAGGGGACTGAAATGCAGGATTGGCTTTTCATCCTGAAAAGGTTATGGATTGGGTACAATAAGGCATGGTTCTAATTCAGTGGGAAGAATATTATGACCAAAGAATCGTGCTTTTTCTGGTCATGTAGTCAATGTCTTCAATTGAAGAATTTAATAGTGTTTAACAGAATACTATTCATACAATGTTGGATAGACTAAAATGCCAGTTGATCTAACCACTGTCCAGATGCCGGAGAAACTCTGCCTAGGTTTCAAAGGGATTTCAGCAGATGGTGTGTGTGTAAATATACACAGATCTGGGAATGTATTTAGTGAAGGAGCACTCTAAAAATGACTTATGAATATTTAATTTCCAAGTAAACTATTTTTTTGATAAATTTAAAATGTAAACAAAAGCCAATTGCACAAATTGCCTAGCTTGATATTCATAAGGTATCACTTCCACGTAATGGCCGAACATGGGACTGTTAAAAATAAAACAGACTGAAACACTATGGAATTTACATATTTTATCGGCACGTGTAGTACTTTCACTTGCAGAAGCCAGGACCAGCCTAGAAGTAGACTTCTCTTTTATCTCGATCCTGTCATTTCAGCAGTGAAGTTAGGACTCTCTTCACTGTTGTAGCTGTACAGGAGACTAACCTGTTTTTTGAAGTGGAGGAGATGCTTAGGAAGAAAAGGAGCTTTGCTGTTCTGCAGCACATAAATGTAGAGAGGTCAGGAACCAGGGGTTCAGTCTTAATGCTTCCCTCATGGGATAGTGGCGACTGCTTTTCTTCCCACCCATTCAACACGAGTAGAGGATTGTGGTGATAACTGTTTCAGAATTCAGCTTTTAAGCACCCATCTGTTAGATGATGGTTGCTGCGCTCCAAGGGAGCCCACTTTCAGCATAGGGAACCTTCAGTGTAAGTGGAGTGAAAGTCTAATGAAGTGCTCTGAAACAATTTGGTACTACATTGCCCTATAAACACTATTTTGTTACAACAAACTTCAGTGAATTGTTTCCTGGGTATATAAAAGACTAAACAAATGGCTGGGAAGGTAACCCAAGATAAGGGATATAATTCATATGAGAGAGATATTTTATTAAGAGCCTTTGACTAATGTGCTTAAAATAGTGCAGGATTTAAGACTTAAACTATGACCTGATGTTAAATCAGCATTACCTTAATACATACCATTTAAATAATAACTAATAGACAAAACCTTCAAGAAACTATTAAAACAGTAAAAGAAAAAACTTTCCTGGATGGTGCTTGCTTTCCAAGGTTTTTTCTTAAATCACAGGAATACTTTCCAAAAGTATTCATGGAAACAGTATACTGCAGGTTTGTGCACTGTCTATCTAAGGAAATCTTGTGGCTTTGGTAATTTGAGAGAATAATATTTTATACAGTACTTCAGACAACTTTCTTAAATGCATTAGGCTTTTTCTACTTTCAGTCTTCCCACTGAAGAGTGACAAACTAAGAAGGGGAGCAGGGCAACCTTTCCCTTTCCAGGCTATATACTGAGGTGTATAGTTATGTCCCAGTGTCTGATACCGAAGGATAATATCTAGTAAAGTGGGAATGAAACTGCAGAAGTGGTAGTTGCCATACCATTTCTTCAGCCTCTTCCACATTCACTTGTAACGTCATTCATCCATTCTTTTATTTGCTTATTCATTCAGAGGTGCTGTCTTTTTTGTGTTAGCTAGGACTCTGGGGACTGGGACCCTTTGTCTCTCCAACGGCTGATCTCATTGACAGGTTCTGAACATTTATTAGTGCCGAGAGTCAGAAAATTATTTGGCATGGATTTTTGACATCACTTTCAAAGTGAGCCCAGCACACACACGTGCATGCGCACACACGACTTAATACTGGTCTAGAATTCTGTATTTTTCTTCAGCTGATGCTCAAAGATACAGATTTCATATGCTTTTTGTTTTCTCTCTCTCTCCTACCCCTTGCCACCTAAGTGTGCTCACAGTATGCAAATATAAAGGTTTAATGCTCTATTCCCTGCTATCGTACCAGGACAGCCTGACACAGATCCTAAAGAAACACTGCTGAAGGATGAAACTGGTAGGCTGACTTGCCTAATGTGGAGGGCTGTTTGGGTTGTATAGGTTTTTTTGTATTGGTTGTTCTGGAAAGCTTACCAAACTAAAGCTTATCACTTGCCCATAGTGCTCTGCTCTGTTGAATATCTCTGTATTTAAATTAAGCCATAATCCTGTTCTGCATTCACTAGAAGTTTGTTCCAATCAGACCACCCTAGTCAGAAATGATAGATGCTTATTGCAGAAGCTAGTTAATTGCTCAGTATGATTCTGTCTCCTTTTTTCCCCCTGTAGACGCAAGTGCAAGGCCAGCCATCTTCTAGTAGTATATCAGTGGGAGCACCGTCCCAGTCTACACAGCAAAGTCAGCAGGTAAGAATAACAGTTCCGAAAGCTGGGACTGATACCTAGTAAATTTTACTTGCAGCTTGCTTTTTATGTCAGAAAGTGAACAGGAGGATATTCTCCTTTTTGCATGTTCTCTTCTAAATATTTTCAGTATTTTCTTTTCAAACTTAAAAACAAACTGTAGTTTCAGATTATGAGCATTCTTGGTTTAAATAGAAAGATATAGGCTTGTTGGTGCAGATGCTAGGCACAGCTGCCAACTTTTTATACATTGTAGTGACTCTTTTATACATGATGACTTATTTTTGACTAAAATATGTAATTGAAGCTGGCCAGATTCGAAGGGAGAGCCTCTTGATGTGTTTGAGTAGGCAAATAGTCTTTTCTACCCTCACAACCTCAAACTTAACTCATCTATTTCCAGTGTGAGCTTGGTTTTGAAATTGAAATTTTGTAAACTAAATACAAGTGGGCTGCAGTGCTTGCAGAATATGGCCTTCTGTATCTTCCCACTCATTTTATCAATGAAATTCCCTGTGCATCAGCACCTTCTCATTAGGCATGGTAAAAGTACTTATGTCTAGGTTTTAGACAAAGGCCTGAATAACTGAAAGACGTATTTTCTTATCTGGGCACTGATACAATTATTTTGTAGGATCTTTTTGTGAATGCTGTCTTCTATGCCTTTCAGAAAGGTGTTTAATCTTTTTCTCTTCTTTGAAAAAAGAGCTTGGACAGGCTCTCAGTGTAAGTAATTTAAGATCTAATGAAATGATTGGGTGGATGCAAACATGAAGATGAAATACTAATTTAATGGTACTTTACTCTTTTGTCCATCTGGCACTGAAGTTCATATAGTGTACAACCCTATTGTAATGATGTCAAGTTTCTGCTTTATAGTGTGGCATCAAGTAAAGACTTTAGTCTTAATTTTTTAATTTCTTGACTTTTTGGGACAGCCTTAATGCTAAGCAGCTATCCTTAGTGTAACTGTAGGATAATGTGAAATCACAATCTTACAAACTGTCTAATATACTTGTTCCCACATCTGTTTTTCTGATAGTATACACAACAGGAGTTCCACTAAGAAAAACTATACATCTTCGAGATCTGCCTATTCTAGATAGCCCTACTGAACTTCTGTCTTTCATGATAGGAAATGTTTTCTATATGCTGAACAATATTCTGTTAATTTTCTTTGAACTTAATAGAATCAGTGTAACAGCAGCAGGATGCATTAGTTTCTGTTATAACTAGTGAAAAAGTAGGGCTTAGTGTCAGTGCTCGAGCTGTTTTAATACTGCTGAATAGAAACTATCATATATGGTTATCTTCTGTACTTAATGAGAGAGTGAAAACTAGGAAAATCTACCCAGACACCATACAAATCTGAGGAATGCTTTTATCTGGAGAAAAAATAATCTCTTGCCATCCTTTCTCCCTGCAACAGAGTGCACAGCAGCTAGCCCCTTCCCAGCAGACAGGACAGTACCAGCTGCAGCAGCCATCAGTTTCCAGTGGAGCTCCCCCATCACAACCGGTTACTCAGACTCCACTGATCATGCCTCTGCCTCAGGTACCAGCTGGTACTCAGGTAACTAAACTTGGTCTTTTGCAAAGTTAGGAGATTCCTCCTCTCCTCCCAGAGTTTGTTGGCTGTCCCTCTTACTGGTCTGCCTTCTTTCCTAATGGTTCAGAAAATACTGCTGGAGGTGACACTCTCTCTTACTATACCATGTTTAAAACATTGTCAGGAACAAAAATGTCTGTGTGCCTGGAATCCCTTTCTTTGGAATATGTGGCAGGAGTTCAGTTGAGGAACAACAGCACTTGAAGGGGAGGCCTTGCTTGCACAGAGATCTTTGTCACGTTGTCTAAAATGTGACAAGACACAACTTTTGCAAAGATTAAAATAATGTGTCACTTGTATTTTGGGGAGTTGCATATGGCATTGTTGAGACTGTCAGAGAAATCTACTCCATCCAAATTATATTTGTGTGTTCATAATAAAAAAAAATGTTCTTCAGTTTATGAGCCATGTACACTGCCTCTCCTGAGCTGTTCTCTTTTCTACCAGACTTCCTCCTTCACTCCTTGGCCAAGATGCTTCTGTTATTGAAAGGTTTTATTTCAGATTGGCTCACATTCTTGAATATGAGCTTTGATAAATTTAAAAGGGTTTTTGTTGCTTGTTCATTTGAACTTCTTTTCCAATTGCACTGATTGCTGGCTTCAATTGACATGACCCTTTCCATTCACTGTATGCTGACACAGTGGCTTTTCCCTCTCCATTGCATCGTCCCCTTACCTGAAGTGGGCAGACTTCTCCATTTTGTTATGGGGTTTGTATCTCTTCCCGATAGGGAAGGGATGGAGGATTGGTTGTAGGATTAAAATGAGAGAGGACCGGAGTCCATTTACGTACATGTTGATGGTGCAGCAGTGTTCATACCTGGTCATTCTACCCCAGCATTACGTATCTGTTAGAGAGCCGCAGGAACAAATTGTAAAATGAGAACCCTTTGGAACATCAATCAACTCTCCAGCCACTCTGTCAACTACTCTCCCCGCTCCACTCTTAAAGGGTGTGATAACTTAAACAATTCTTTTTCCTTTGACTCATACATAAAAAATCTGCTTTCTGCAACCCTGCTTCCTAAAAAGTC
This sequence comes from Emydura macquarii macquarii, assembly GCF_026122565.2. Classification (NCBI taxonomy): domain Eukaryota; kingdom Metazoa; phylum Chordata; order Testudines; family Chelidae; genus Emydura; species Emydura macquarii. The sequence goes on from NW_027133667.1 coordinate 9,345,638, forward strand.
TATCTCTATTTTCTTTGCATCCCCAGCTTCCTGTTTCCCAAGCAGTGCCGATCGTCCAAGGCGAACCTCAATTACCTGTTGCAGCACCTTCTCTCCCTCAGCCTTCAGTTGCCCCAGCCATCCCCATTGGTTCTCATTTTCTCCCTATGGGACAGCCCTTGTCAACCTCCCTGCTCCCCCAGTTCTCAGTCTCTCAGCTGCCCGTAGCAGCACCTCATGTGTCGGTGGCTCAGCCAGGCTTCCAGTCTCTGCCTATTTCTATGGCAGCTGGCATTAACCAGCCACTACTCACTCTGGCCACATCTGCTGCAGCAGCTGCTATCCCTGTAGGATCAACTGTTGTCCCTAGTCAGCTTCCAGCTGTTCTACAGTCTGTGCCCCAGCTGCCCAGCCAGGTTCTCCCACAGCTCCTGCAGCCAGCTGTTCAGTCCATGGGATTACCAGCCAGTCTTGGACAAGCTGCTGAAGCTGCACTTCCAGCTGGAGATGCTCTGTACCAGGTATTGTTGCAAGCCAGCAAGAGGTCCTCTCCTCATCTTCTGTTCCTTTGGGGCACTAGACCTGATCTGGGTGCTGCAGATACTTGCTGATACCCGAATTTGGTGGGAGAGCAAACAAGCCACCTTTTTTTTTTTTTTTTTAAAGGAACACATGAGTTCTCTCATTACAGTTCTATGCAAGAGGGCATGATTTCATGAAATCTTGTTTGTTTTTGGACACCTAATTATTGATTTATTGGCAATAGAATATCTCTAAAATGGCAGAAAAAATGCTAGCGCTATGTGACAACTATGAAGTTGAAAACTAATACTGTATCACCCCTGCCCGAGACATCAAAATACTCCTCTGTATCCAAGAAAGAGTGTGTGTGGTCTCTGACAACATCAGTCTTTGGTCACAACTCGGGGGGAAAAGTGATATTTTAGCAATAAACCAAACTCTGTGAGCCCTGAACATAAGTGAAGTGTCATATGTAAATCATGGAAAGTTGGGATGATGGAGGGGAGCTAATCAGCATCTGATTATTTAGAAGTTAAACGCTTACTGCTGTCAGAGTATAAAAGGGACAAACTGCATAATGATGGGAATACAGACCCAACATGTAATGTTTACCACTATTGCAATGTAATCCATAACGCTGAAATGTGCTGTCCAACAGCAGACAATAGCAAGTAATGTTTACTTGCTGTGTGTAACTGTATTGCTTGGCACTGAGGTCAGCCCACCTCCTGAGGATGGAAGGGGGAGAGATTAATGTAGGCACATTAGCTATTAGTTATAAAAGAATACCAGCAGCAGTTGTGTATCCTGGCTGAGTAGTGGCCATTCAGCCTTCAAGTTCTGCAGATATTCCACTTAAAGATTTCATAGATAATAGGGGGAAAGTTGGAAGTTGAGGATTTCTTTACACCCTAGGGATTTTTAAACCCTTTTCTTTTGTGAGAGCCCTGAGAGAATTTGCTGATTCATACTACATGATTGTTCTGGAAGTGAACTTGGCCACCTGGGCAGTCTGCTCTTATTCTCTTGGAAGATGATCTTTAGAGGTGCTTGAACATTATGGATAAGTGTCAGGTTGGAAAATGCTCTTGCAGCTTTACTTGCCATGTTTTCTTTTTTCAGCCTTTCTTGCTGGTTTTCTAACTTGCCCTGAAATGCACTAACTCGGATCCCTCATTTCTGTACAGGGCTTCCCACCTCGGCTGCCTCCGCAATACCCAGGAGACTCAAATGTTGCTCCCTCCTCTGCTGTGGCCTCTGTTTGCATCCCTTCTGCAGTACTATCCCCTCCCTTACCTACAGATGCATTGGCTCAGCCAGGCTATCTTGCTACAATGGTGCAGCCATATGTGGAACAGAACATTGTAGTTCCTCTGAGTGGTCTAGGAGGACAGGTTCAAGTGCCACAGCCTGCAGTGAGTTTAGCACAGCAGGTCTCATCTGCGACTTCACAGCAGGGAGCTTTAGAGGTAAATGTAATCTCTGCAAGAGGGGTGTGTGTGTGTGTGTATGTGTGTGTGTGTAACTATAAATTTCAGGGCATGAATTACATTGTGCTGTTTGTGGGGGGAAATTAACCCCTTCCATGCAGGTATGTGGTTGGATATTATGAACTAATCTCTTAAATGACTTTTTCTTACAGCAGAATGTCATGCCAATGTGGGGACCTTGTTGCCATTGGCTGTTCTGTTGGGAAGTGAGTGTGCCTCCCAGAGGCAAAAATCTATTAACACGTCACTTCTTGCTAGTACTCTAGATACTTTTTTGTCTTCTCAAAGACACTCTGCGATTGGTAGCCCTTGAGAATCTCTCATTATACATGTTCCCTGCAGCCTTGTTGTTGCTGGAGGGAGAGGTTTGAATTTTCTTTGTGTGCTGCGTTGTCTTCCCTATTGCACATTCTGCTAGTAAGACGCTAGCTGCATGGCAAGCTGTAGTGTCACAATGTAGCAGATGAGATGGCTGACCTCACCAGATGCTCTGTATGAGAGGTGCACTAGTCTTCCTTGGGTGTAAGATTTGAGCTGACCAGACCCTGGTTGTTTTAAATTGTTCTGGAGAAACAGTGCTTTCTAGCTTCAAGGTATGATTGGGGAAGAAATATTAAAAGGTTGATTGTGGTGAGACATGAAGAAATAACTCATTGGCATGCCTGAAGAATGTTTTTCTCTTCACAGAGTACTCAGGGTGCCTCGCAGGCTGCTCCTTCAGAGTCTGTACCATCCACACAACAACAGCCTGCACAGACTACCCCATTGGTCTCTTCACTAGACAGGTAACTAGTGAGCTTTACCAAGTTGAACTTGTTGGAGTTTCTTCCCTTGGTGGCTCTCTGTCATCTTTTCTTTTACTGGAGACAATTTCTCTGCAAACTGAGGGAATAACTTCCATTTTTTTCCTAGAAAGTTTCTTTCAAACTTCTACAAGCCTCTTTTTTTTTTTTTTTTTTTTTTTTTTTTTTTTTTTAAAGCAGGGCCTGGAGAAGGTGCACAGGTTGTGTCTAATGACTTGATATACTAATCTATTGCAGTTACACATCAAGCAAGGAGATTACTCTTACTTACTCAGGGATTGAGCCTTTCAGAGCTTGATGCTTCATACACGAGATGGATTTAAATGGATTACGTCACAAAAATATTTTATGGATCCCTTTCATGTGTGATTACATATGTATTATTCAGGCAACCATATGTGATGAAAGGACTATCGTCCTATCCTGTCCTCATAAGGATAACCAGTATTGCTCTGAAGAGGCCATAGTCTCTTGGATTAAGAGGGGAATTCAGTCATCACAAACTGAAGAAGTACAAATATTATATGTGCAAATGATTAAAACTTAAAATTAATTCTTTTGGTTTTTAGTGCACATTCTGATGTTGCTTCGGGCATGAGTGATGGCAATGAAAATGTTCCAGGATCTAGTGGGAGACATGAAGGGAGGACCACCAAACGTCATTATCGGAAGTCTGTACGCAGCCGTTCTCGGCATGAGAAAACTGCTAGACCAAAACTGAGAATTCTCACTGTGAGTTATGGCTTATTTCAGTGACTGTGGTAGTGGTGGTGTCGTTCTTGAGCTTTTACAGAAATTCCTTATCCACCATCCTGAAGATGGGTATCCTTTCTTCTTCCCTTTCATCCTAAATTCTGATAATGACCTCCTATATGAAATGGGTAGGCTTCCACCTCAGCTTTTTGCTGAGTGCTGTACACTACATAGGGGTGTACAAAACATTCTTCCTGCTTTGGAGGTCAGATGGTGTTCCAAAGATTAGGTATGCTGCATACCATTAAGCACAGCAGACCGTGATCATTCAGGAAGCAGTGATACTAATAGTTGCTACAGAATATTTGCTTTGCCATTTGCATTGCCCTCAGAGAATGTGTTTACTGGGTTGGCATTTATTTAAGAAACCTCACCCTATCTGCACAATTACCACTAGTGACTTTCCTGAAATGTTGGCACAGACTTTTTGTTCTGTTTCTTGACATAAGCAGGAAGGGTTTATAGAGCAGTCAGTTTCAGAGAAAGATAATCTATGTTGAACAAGAAGACTTGAGGGTTGATGGAGTTGGGAATCCCTTAAAGGCTCATTGCCCTTCAGTGCACCTGATCTTTGATTGGGAATGGAGAGTGAATGGCTCAAGGAGGAGTGCAGTTGGCCTTCTTTGAAATATCTTGTTGCTTTTGTGTACCTGGCCTCCCCTGGCTTTAGGAACAAGAGATGTCTGCACAGTTGTGTTCAGTGTTTGTGATGTCTCATTGTGTTCCACAGTTCAGACTAGAAAGCATATTTCTTCTCTTTCAGGTTTCAAACAAGGGTGATCGGGTGGTTGAGTGCCAGCTAGAGACACACAATCGGAAAATGGTTACTTTCAAATTTGACTTGGATGGCGACAACCCTGAGGAAATAGCATCAATTATGGTGAGCTACATCTCAGGTGCAGATGGAGAATTGACCTTGATCTTGTTAAGCATCTAATAATCTAAGAGGAGGGTTCATCTAACCTGCCTTTTGGAATTACTACTATTGTGTTGCCTTCCCTGAGCGCTACAGTCTTTGGGTATGTCTACACTGTGAAGTGAAGTCTATTTATTTTAAATCGACTTTCACCTGCTGAATTTTAGAAGTCAGAGGAGCGTGATCACACCACACTTGTATCCGGGGATTGTGTCCCCACTAGCCCCGTGCTTGGGTCAACAATCAAAGCAGTTCACTATGGACAGCTATCCCACAATACAACTAGCCGAAGAGACTTTTAGGAAGCTTGTCGTCCTCCCATGATGCAACATACTCCCTTCCCTCTTGTCCGAGTCCAAACAAACAGACGATCGCCCTTTTGCACCATTTTTTCAAACCCTTCACTCTCTGCGGCGCGCATGCCATTGCCTGAGAGGAATGGCGCCCGCTCTGCTCTGCACTATTATTGGGAGCATCACAAACACCTCACGACTTATTCTGCAGTATTTTCAGGGGTGATACAGGAGCTGCAGTGCTGAAAATAAAGATGTTACAGAGGCAGCCTTGCTACAAGTCATGGAATGAAACAATTCCCGTTTGCACCATCTGCAGTCGATGGAGTGCTGCTTCCAGTACTGAGAAACAAGCAGTGACTGGTGGGATCGCATTGTTATGAAGGCATGGGATGATGAGCAAGGGCACTTTCTTTGAACTTTGTGGGAAACTCGCCCCAGTCCGGAAACGCATGAATACTCGTTTGAGGCCAGCTCTGACACTGGAGAAGAAAGTGGCCATCACTTCTTGGAAGCTAGCAACGCCAGACTGCTACCAGTCAGTTGGGAATCAGTTCAGAGTTGGTAAATCCATTGTGGGAGCAGCTGTGATACAAGTGTGCCGGGCTATTAATAGACTTCTGCTAAGAAGGGTAGTGACTTTGGGAAACGTGGAAGACCTAGTGGAAGGCTTTTCTTAGCCCCAGACCACCTTGCCACAGAATACATAAATCGAAAGGGATACTTCTTAGTGGTGTTGCAGGCCCTTGTGGATCACAGGGGAGTCTTCACTGACATCGATGTGGGGTGGTCTGGAAAGGTTCATGACGCACGTGTCTGGAAAGGTTCATTTAGGAACTTAGGTGTGTTCAAAAAGATGCAGGTGGGCACTTTCTTCCTTGACCAAAAAATAAATATTGGCAATGTTGAAATGCCAATAGTGATCCTGGGGGATCCTGCCTACCTCTTGCTCCCCTGGCTAATAAAGTCCTACACCGGGCACCTGGACAGCGACAAAGAGCGTTTTAATAATAGGCTCAGCAAGTGCAGAATGGTGGTGGAATGTCCATTTGGACATTTAAAGGTATGCTGGCACAGTCTGCTCACTAGGTTAGATCTCAGTGAAAAAACATCCCAATAGTTATTTCTGCCTGCTGTGTGCTCCATAATATCTGTGAGACAAAGAGGGAGAAGTTCAAGTGCTTGCTCATGTCCATTCCATTGTAGGTGTGTGTGCACCCCGTGCACGGTTACTGGAATTTTTTTCCCCTTAGCAGGCCCCGTAGGGCTGACTTCAGCGCTCCCTGGAGTTTCGCGCACATGGCGTGGCATATCAGTAGCTGCCGGCCCTATGTTCCCTCAGTTCCTTCTTGCCGACAGCTCTGACAGCGGGGACGGGGGGCAGGTCATGTAATGGACATGAGCAACACATCTTGAAGAACAACAGTTACAAGGTAAGTAACTCTCTTTTCCCATTGGGTTGGGTTGTGGAGGCAGATAGGCTGGCCACAAATTTTGAGCAGCCTCATGCCACTGCAGCACCGAGAGCCAATCACAGAGCACTGTGCCTCAGGGAAGCATTGAAAAACCGCTTTTGCAACAAGACACAACAGTAGTGTGCTTTGCTGATCTGTGCTGTACTTTCACTTCGCATCCTCTACCCATTCCCCACTGATCCAGATCCCCACCTTCCCCCTCCATTTATTCCCTTCTTATCAATAAACAGTAATGAATTGTGAAGCAGTATGTTTTCCCTTCAACCTTCCCCCTCCCCTACCGATCCATTCCCCCCAATTTCCCCCCCCCCCCCCCACTTTATTCCCTTCTTATCAGTAAACAGTAATGAATTGTGAAGCAGTACTTTCTTCGTTGGTGAGTGTTCTCAGAGGGAGAAATGGAAGATAATTGAATGTTCTGCAGGCATTGTGTGGGGCCAGGGATACAGAGCCCATTTTGACTGTGCACACATGGAAGAATCACACATTCCCACTCTTTAAAGGGGCTCGTCTCCTCTTTCTGCTCCCTTCAACCGGTGAGGAGTGCAGCATGTACTGCACCCTGCTCAACCTCCTCCTAGACCACTTTGGGGTGGGGGATAGGAAAGAATGTGTTAGCTCAGTGTTTTGCAGGGGCTGCAGAGGGAATCTGTCTTTCTGCTGAGCTTCCTGAAGATCAACCAGCTGCCTCAACATGTCTGACTGATCACACATTGTACACAGCATCTCTTGTGTTGAATGCTCATACTCCTGTGTTGCCTTCCTGTTGTTCATATGCATGTTCATTTTGTCAGTTAATGAAATCCTCCATGCTCCTAGCTGTGTGTTAGCAGCTGTGGAGGCGTTCATTAGCTCATTAAACATGTTATCCCAGGTTGTTGGTTTTTTTTGCCACCTTATCTGCGACAAGCGCTCTGCGGGAGTAAGAGACGATGGTGTGTTGAAGGCCACATTGTCCAGTGTGAGGAAAGCAAAGCACAAGGCATCCATTGTTAACTCATCCAATGGATGAAAAGCAATGTTACAATGTAAAAATAACTCCCCTGAACATTCTCAAGGGATCACTACAACCCCGCATACCATTGTCTAACTATTGCAAGGGTCATAGTGCCGTTACAGCCTTAGTAAGAAAGGGACTAGTGCATTTATGTTAGGGAAATCCCCGGTGTCCCTGCTCCCTAGAGAAGCATGGATGTCGGGCTCCCAAATGATCAGGCTTTTAACAGGCAGTAGAAAGGGTGAAGGGTGGTACAAGTTAACCATGTATGGAGGAAAAAAATGGGAACTCATTTGTGGATGCCCAAGGCTGATAGCAACAACATCCTGCTTTAGGGACTTGCGTTGTGCTGAACCAAGAAGCCATCCTTGGTTGTGCAATAACACGCTCTTAAAAAAAAAAAAAAACTTTCTTGGGTGGGTATTGTAAATGTGCGCCATCTTCCCTAGATAACGATGAGTGATATCAGACTGCTGAGGGTCACCCAGGTGGAAAGAGAGGATTTGCTGCAAGTATCTGGCTACAGACCTGGCCCTTATGCTGCTGTGCTGCGTTTCGTGATGATGCCTGCACAATTAATAACAGAGTGACGGGGGAAAAGTGTCCTATCACGGTGGAAGAAATAAGGCTGCCCTCCCAAGAAACCTTCTGTAAAAGATTGCAGAGTAGCTACATGGAAGCTTCCTGGACATCTGCATGGAGGATTCCCGGAGCATCCCTGTGCACATAAATAATCTTTTCCGGAGTGAACCCAATGCTTAAGCACACCAAGTACGAGGAAGCACCACCCACTGCCACACACACTACCTTTTCCCGCTGGTACAAGATTCTGGACTGGGCGTATAACCAAAGATATGCAATTTGCTGTACATACTCACCAGACGTGCCTTCCCCAGCATCCCAGTCGGTCACGGTTTCCCGTGTCTGGGTGGGCTGTTGCTGTGTTGCAAACAGCTCTTGGCTTTCAGGGAGAAGGGATACCCCACTCGCCTGCCCCCTGTTCTCCTTCTCCTCCTCGTCCACAGACTCGTCCTCATTCATCCCGGCCTCGGATTCCCCAAGGTACCAATGCTGCGTGGTAGCATTGTGGTGGGGTCTCTGCCAAGAATTACATGCAGCTCCTTGTGAAAGCGGCATGTTTTGGATGAGGAGACAGAACGACTGTTAGTTTCCCTAGTTTTCTAATAAGCCTGCCTCAGCTCTTTGATCTTAACGTGGTACTGCTGCACATCCCTGTTGTGCCCCTTCTCCAACATCCCGCGAGATATCTTCTTGTAGATATCCAAATTTCTTTTGCTTGCTCAGGGCTGAGCTAGAACAGACTCTTCACTCCACAGACTGATGAGATCCAAGACCTCAAGTCGACTCCAGGCTGGATCGCCTTTGGGGCATGCAGTTGCCATAATCAGTTGTGCTGGCAAACTCTCTCCACGCTCACCAAACAGGAAATGGGAATTCTAAATATCCCAAAGCTTGCAGGAAGAGCTATTTCCTGTTTATGTGGCCCCAGTGCAGAAGACTGGGAATGTGCAGAGCAGTCACAACAGACCATTATGTGATACCTCCTGGAGGCCAATGACGTTGATTTATATTGTGCTCTGCCTACATTGATGCTCATTCGACCCACAGAATTCAATTTCAGTGCTATGCCAGTTGCGGAGGTGGTTTTATTGTCTAATTTTACTGTGATTTAGGCCGTCAGAACTGACATGCCAGTGGAGACACATACTTTATGTGGTTGACGTAAGCCGCATTACACTGACCTACATTGTCAGTGTAGACCAGGCCTCAGTCTTCTCTTCCAGTCGCGTTACCAATATTAGAAGCAAAATCTTCCCTTTTGACTATAGTGGTGAAGAACAGTTTCCAGAGCCAACATGTTTGTACAACTAAGTCATCTGAGGATTTTGGTCAGTTTCTGCCTTAAAACTTCAGTTTCTTCAAGTAAAACTGTTTTAGCTCTTGTACTCTGGGATTTTAAAAATCTCTTACTTAAAAACTTCCTGTGAGCTGAGAGAATGCAGTAAACTCCATTTCTGAAAATATAATATAAAACAAACTTCTCCAAGTGCAGTCATGTGGTCACATTCCTGTCACTAGAGAACTTAATCTTCCTTCATACCAAGGGCATTCATGTTCTGTGGATTCCATCTGCCTTGTGCAGCACTGCCACAGGCAGAGAGATCAGTGTACTGCTAGTGACTATCAGAATGCTGATATACAACGTGAGTTAATCTGTACACAGCTGAAGTCTTCTTCCCTGAAATCTGAGTTTTACAGATGCTTGTTGGCAATGAAGCATGAGCAGATAGCCTCCCAGCTGCTCAATTGGACAACGGTATACTAATACTCATTTTAAAAAATTATAGTTTTGACTAACATGCACAAAATACACACTAACAGTCTCATCAATGTTCATGTATTACTTTAAGTAGTGAAATTGAATACATTTATAGAAAGTTTGCAGCATGGAAAATGTTTTGTTTAACTCGTTACTCATTCATAGAAGGGTTTTCTTGAGGTGCTAAACAGTATACATCAAAAATCTTTGAATGAGAGACCCAATATTGTAAAAGGAAGATTCTTCCAAAGTCATTACAAAATGTACACCTCTAAGCTATTAAAACACACTGTCCAAATTATACACATGCAACCTACACCAGTTACTCTGTTACTATTCCCAAGGAAGTCTGAATTAATTCTTGCCAGTTTTGTCATGTAGAAAGTAAACTGATTGGTCAGGGTCATATATGCTTTATCCCATTTCATTTGGCATCAGCAAGGATAAAATCTTTAATAGTCGACTATCTCAAATAATCACTCTGTGGGAAATTGTCTTGTCATAACTGGAAAAATTAGTGCACTCAGTAAGTGAAATAGAACATCATGGGATTGCCGTGCCAATACTAATATCCATTTTCAATCAGTGTAAAGAACAGATGACAGCTAAAAATACGCTTATTATCAGTCTTTGAACAGAATGGGTTTGTAATGACTCTTCGTTTGCACTATTGAAAGGTTACAGCTGTTTTATGTGGCTAGTCACAGAATTAAGCTTGTGAAGAATTATTTGGTCTCTTCTCTGGGAGATATGGGTTCACCTTAAATGTAATTTGCCAATGCAGAGCAATGTGGTTCATCACGGTTGTTTTGATTCTGGTTAGGAAAGACTCAGAATAGGCAGAAAAGAGAATTGAAGTTCATTTTCAGCACTTTGTGAGGAAATCTTGCCCAGTACTTAGAGATTTCAGTGACATTAGTCCCTCATTCCTTTTACTGCACCCATACGTTTAAGTTTGAACACCTCTAATGTTAAATGAGATGCAGTCGGAATTAGTTGGGCTGCCAGATTTCAATTATGCAGTTGTAGCCATGTCGATCCCAGGATATTAGATAGTCAAGGTGGGTGAAGTAATATCTATTATTGGACCACCACCTGTTGATGAGAGAAACAAGCTTTTGAGCAGCACAGATCTCTTCCTCAGGTCTGGGAAATGTACTCTGTGTGTCACAGCTAAATGTAAAATCTAACATGTAATAAAATTTCAATTAATTTAACAAATAATGCCAAGCAGAGATTCTGTGATGAAGTGACAGTAACTTACAAGTATGGGTGAGACTTTGAGGGCTATTGTAATAAAAATAATAGAGGACCAAGTAAGAGTCCTGTTACACTGGCAGCTATAAAAACACGGACTATCCCTCCTCATGAAAAGCTCACCATCTAAATTAAAACAAGATGCAACAAGTTGGTGTGACAAAAATGGTGAAAAGAGAATAAGTGTAACACTGAAAGGAAGGCATAGTTATATAGACAGAATCCATGCACAATTCATAGGTTTGAGGGGGTTTAAAAATACAAATAGACAAGGGACAGGAATGATGACAGTAGTTCCTGTTGGCTTGTTTCATTTACAGGTGCAGAATGAATTTATTCTAGCAACCGAGAGAGATTCATTTGTAGAGCAGGTACGAGAGATCATTGAGAAGGCAGATGAAATGCTCAGTGAGGATGGCAGTGTGGAGCCAGAAGGTGATCAGGTCTTGGAGAGTATGCAGACAAAAGATGACAGCTTTTTCCCAGGGTCCCAGGTAAGTGGGGACCCAGTTGCTTCAGCCGCCCTCCATGTATCCTCTGTTTTGAGTGAAGTGCAGCTGGTGGCATAAGTAGAGCTGGCCAGAAACTGGAATTCCCATTCCATAGGAAATTTCAGAATTTCAAAAAATTGCTCTGAAATGGAACAATAATGAAATTGTTCAGAAAAATATCTGACATCTTGTTCTGACACTTTTGTAGTGATTCCTTTGCTCCTTAAAGTTGTCCAGCGTCCTGGCAGCCCACCAGGCAGGGGAAAGGGGCTGTGAGGGCTTTCAGGACTGTCTTGGAGCTGGGACAACTGCAAGCCATGGGAGTCATGGCTCCAGGGCAGTTTGTCTGACATGAAAACAGGAAGGTTTCCAAACCTTCCTGTCTTGTCAGTGTTTAATCTAAATTGCCATGTTCCCATAGAACAGAGGGGTTTTTGGAGGGTGGGGGGGGAGGGGGAGAAGAGAGGGTTGAAGCAAGATAGAACTAGATTAGATGGATAAAGTACTCAAATTCACTTTATTGCTTAGAGTAGTAGCATGCTGAATACCACAGGTATTTCACTGAAATAGTGTTTGAGCTTTCTTGGAAAACTGAGGTTATGCTTGAGGGTAAATTTAACTATTTTATCTTTCTGTAGAAATTGGAGGGAGAGTTCAAACAGCCAGATCCTGCATTTTCCATGCCACAGAGAATAGGTAAGCTTTATAACACTTATCGAACAGTTTCCTAGTGCTGACTTTGATCCAGCTAATGGGTGCAACCTTGAGTGCATGATCTGTTAGCACATGCTGTAATGAGTGAAATGCAGCACATGGCTAAATACCAAACTTCTCTTCATTGTTTAGGTGTTCCTCCTAGCTCTTTCACCCAGGTTGTCCATTCTGCTGGAAGACGGTTTATTGTTAGTCCTGTCCCAGAGAGTCGGTTAAGAGAACAGCAATTTTTCACCTCTGCTATTCCTGCAGGAAAGGAAATTCCAGATGTTGGTAAGATACCAAAAGCTCTCTCCACTTCTGGTGGCTAATATTTATTCATGATCCCAGCAACAGGGTTGTTTAATCTGAGTGACCAGTTCTTGTGGTAGCTGTGTTGGTCCGAGGCTATTAGAGAGACAAAATAGGTGAGGTAGTATTTTTTTATTGGACCAAATTCCATTGGGATGAGATACAAACTTTTGAGCTTACACAGAGCTCGGTGTCAGGTCTGGGAAAGGTACTCAGTGTGTCACAGCTAAACACAAGGTAGAACAGATTGTTTAGCATTAAGTAGTTCACACACATTTCAAGGGGCCATTCATAGACTTAAGGTCAGAAAGGACCATCATGATCATCTAGTCTGACCTCCTGCACATTGCAGGCCACAGAACCTCACCCACCGAATCCTGTAATAGACCCCTGACTGAGTTAATGAAGTCCACAAATCATGATTTAAAGACTTCAAGTTACAAAGAATATACCATTTACACTACTTGAAGCTTACCAGTGACCTGTTCCCCATGCTGCAGAGGAATGCAAAAACTCCCCAGGATCTCTGCCAATCTGACCTGGGGAAATATTCCTTCCTGACCCCAAATATGGTACAGTTTAGACCCTGAGCATGTGGGCCCACCAGCCAGACATCTGGGAAAGAATTCTCTGTAGTAACTCAGAGCCCTCCCCATCTATTATCCCGGCACTGGCTGTTGGAGATATTTGCTGCTAACAGTTTCAGATTGACTATGTGCCGTTGTAGGCAGTCTCGTCATATCATCACCTTCATAAACCTATTAAGCTCAGTCTTGAAGCCTGTTAGGTTTTTTGCCTGCACAGCTCCCTTGGAAGGCTGTTCCAGAACTTCACTATTCTGTTGGTTAAAAAACCTTAGTCTAACTTCAAGCCTAAATTTGTTGATGGCCAGGTTATATACATTAATTCTTGTGTCCACATTGGCATGTAACTTAAATAACTCTTCTCCATCCTTGGTATTTATCCCTCTGATGTATTTGTAGAGAGCAATCATATCTCCCATCAGTCTTTGTTTGGTTAGGCTAAAAAATCTAGCTCTTTGAATCTCCTCTCATAAGGTAAGTTTTCCATTCCTCAGATCATCCTATTTACCCTTCTCTGCACAAGGAGAGGGTGGAGAGGAAGACAGCTTCCTTTCTCTCCTACGATTGGAAGTGTGTTAACAGGCAACTTCACCTTGAATGGTCTCTTGAAATGTATGTTAACTATTATGCTAAGCAATCTGTTCCACCTTGTATTTAGCTTGACACTGAGTACGTTTTCCAGGCTTGAAGAAAAGCTCTGTGTAAACTCAAAAGCTTGTCTCTCTCATCAAAAGAAGTTGGTCCAATAAAAGATATTCCCTCACCCACCTTGACCAGTTCCTAACATTTAAAAAACAAAAACACTGAAAATAAGGAACTGACTTTGCTGGTTAGAGCCAAACATTCTTTTGTGCAGCATTATGGAAGATTTCCCCATCTAGATCTCTCTCAGTATGTTAACTGATATTACCCATTGCTGTTCCAGTGCTAAGCTCCTATAGGGATCACATCTCAAATTTTGATTTGCAACACATCTCCTGGTACTGTACTCCTAGGTCTCTTTTGAATAAACTACATAAATCATGCCACAATACACTGTACTGGAATGGTTTTAATCTAGCAATGGTAGGTAAACCTTGGTAAACTTCTCCAGATGGACTGACTGAATTTTTTTTTCAGCTGCTGCCTCTCCATCACATGGTCCTGGGATGAACCTGTCTCATTCTGCATCATCACTCAGCCTGCACCAAGCTTTCTCTGAGATCAGGCACACTCAAATGACAGAAGGACCCAGCACAGCTCCTCCAGTTTTTAACCAAACTATACCACCATTTCCACTTGGACTTGCTAACATGGCTGGGGGATTACCATCTACATCAGTGGCTCCTCCCACAGCATCTCCCCCCTCCACCACTGGAATTTCTCCTCCAATAACTCAGTCTGTTGTCCCCCTGCCTACAGAAAAGGTGACAGCTGGAGTTGCACCAAGCACAGATGTTTCAGGCTCCAGCTCTCCACCCCCAATATCACAGCCTGGGCACCAATTAAGTGGTGGAGTGACTTCCAGTATGAGTGCACCTGCTTCTTTTTCATTAACTGCTACGACACAGACACCTCAACCACTGAGTGAAGAAGTTGTCCCAAGTATCGGCACATCTGCTGCTTTAACATTGCCACCCACACAACAGATCCCTGTTATGGCCAGCCTCAGTGTTAGTGCACCAGGTGCTGTACCCCCACCTGTGACATCTCAGCCTACTCAACAGATTGCAAGTAGTATGGTGTCGGTGGCAGCTCCGCAAACATCTGTAGCCCCAACTATGGATCATAATGTGACTTCACAAACTCCTCAGCTTAGCAGCAGTAGCTGTATCCCCAGTCTGGCAGAAACTGTTGTGAGTGTGCTACACTCAAAGCCTGAGGATGGACAGTCAGTAGATAAATCTCAGCTGTGCAGTGCAGCTGGCTTGACCCTTCCTATCTCTGCACCATTGTCCTCTGCAGTAGCATCGAGTATATCTAGTTCAGTCCCTCAGCCTGCTGTGATGCATCCTTTACTCATCCCATCAGCAGTTGCATCAACACCTGTCCTACCCCAGGCTGCAGGTGCAATCTCTACCCCAGTAATACCCCAGGTTCCTTTATCTGGCATCCTACCACTGACACAGCCTGTTAACTTGCCTGTAGTACAGCAGACCTTGATACACACTCAGCCTCAACCTGCTCCGCTACCCAATCAACCTCATACTCACTGTCTGGAGGCTGATGTTGACACTCAGCCCAAAGCTCCTGGCATTGATGACATAAAGACCTTGGAAGAAAAGCTACGATCTCTCTTCAGTGAACATGGCAATGTTGGAGCAACGCATCCACCAGTATCTCTGGAGACATCGTTGGTAATGGAGACTACAGTCATGCCCAGTGTACCAACCACTGCTGTTGCACCAACTAAACCTATGACAGCCACCACCAGCTCTTGTATACCACCAGTCAGTTTGCCCCTTGGACCAACTGGCTTACCAGTGATGACACCAGTTGCCACACCTGGGCCAGTGGGCATTCCTGTCAGCTATGTTCCATCATCAGGCAGCATTGCAATAACAGCAGTGAAACCGGGGACCCCTCCCTCAAAGCCACCTCTTAGCAGGGTACCGGTAAGGAATCCAGCACTCTTGTTAAGGGAGTAACATGTACTAGAGAATGAGCTTTTGGAAAGGATTCTTGTTTTGAAACAAGGCTGAAAAAGAATGTTTATCCAAACTGATTTGTCCAGTTAATTAGTATATTCTGTGCTTTTAGTGCAGGTACAGTGTTGGAGGGATTCATAAACCCAGTACAGGCAGCTGGACTCAGTACCTCTTGACCCCATCGGCTCCTGTAGCAATCTTAAGGTTTCCAGCCCTCCTTATTTCCATCTGACTGTCTCAAGAGCTCCTAAGATCTGCAGGTTTCCATGACTCCAGTGGATCCTGCAGTCCTCCTAGCTTCTCTGTTATCCCCCCTACTTTCTTTCCTCCTCACCCAGGTTTCATATTTCTGTTCCCTGTCTCAGATTTGATAAACTGTACAGGTGCTGCTGGGGACAGGAATCCATATTGAGCTCATGGTTTCTGCTGACTTCCATTGTAGATCCAGTAGTTTTTAACAAGATCTCAAGAAGGTAAATCGGAGACTAGTGGTATGTCTACACTTCCAGCTGGAGGTGTAATTTCCAACTCGAGACATACATGTGCTGTCTCTGATCAAGCTGGCACACCAAAATAGTGTAGCCGGGGAGATGCGGGGGAGGGAAGAGAGGGGAGGAGGCCAGCCACTCCAAGTATATACCCATTAATCTAGGCATCATCAGCGCTTGTGCCTCTGTGCCTATGCTTGGTTTTTACTGCACTAGCTTCATCAGAGACATAGCACAAGTATGTCTTCTTGAGCTGTAACATACACTCCCAGCTCAAAGTATAGATATTCTCTGAGGGCAAGAATTAAAGGCATAGAGGTAGAGAAGTGTAGTGGGGCTGATATGCAAAGGCTGGGGAGATTGATCATGCAGCGTTACTGGCTTTCCAGTATTCTTGAGAGTTTTGGGAATTTCACAGGATATCCTGTTCCCTTCCCCTGTGTAGGCCACAAATATATTTAAAACTTATGTCTTAAAAAATCCCATAGCAAAAACTTCAGTATGCTGGACTAAAAGCTGAAAGTACGCATTTTATTTTTTTAGGGTTTTTTAGCAATTATAGTGTCATTCAGAAGCACCAATTGGGCCTGGGTTCTCATGTGCTATTTGCCTTTGAAACACATTGTAAGAAAATTACTTGACTTGATGTAAGGATAAAAAGTTTTACAAGAATGTTGTATAGGTAGTTGTTTGGTGTGGGAAGAACACTGAAAACATACGAAATTCAGATTAAATTACAAAGGGAGCCAAGCGTCTACAGATAAAGGAACAAAAAAGAATGATGGGAACTTTTGGAATGTCATAACTGCATAGACATAATTTTAAATTTAAATCCAAAAACTAAGTTCCTTGGATCTTAGTAAAGTTCTTTTCTCTTAAATTACTGATTTGTACTTTCAAGCTTAACTTTCTTTATAAAGTTTGGCTGGGAGTAATTCATACATTTAAGGAATGTGAAGATGGTGTTTGGCAAGAGCACCTGGGAGTTCTGCCTTCAAATGGTTAATTTAGCTCAAGTAAAACAACACATGCATGCATATTTCAGTGGCATTTAATGTCTTAAATCTGTCACTTTAAAGAATAAATGCATTCTGAATCTTCTTGTGAATTTGTATTAACTAGATTCTGCCACTGTTCATTCCCACTTACTTAAAGACTGAAGAAGGGTTTATCCAACAAGGAACTGTTCATCATTGTTTGCTGCCATAAAAGGTTATCAGCCAAACATCATTAAGTCATTATGCCACTTACTATGTATGTTTTCTGAAATCACTGAGACATAACTGCACTAGCTCTGATCAGTCTAGTGCATTAGAAATACAATGTAGGTATGGTGGCACAAGAGGTGGAGACCTGGACGTAACTGAGGGGAAGAGAGTTGGAAAAAATCCACACAGGGCCTCTTAGTTCTTAGGTCCTCCCACTTTTGTAACTATTTGAAATAACTAATTAGAATGTGCTGTCTGATGTTGCTATGAGGCTTAGGTGCCTCATTCTACCCTTTCCGGTTTCTCTAACACTTTCGATATAACTTGGCGGATTTCCCCCTTAACAAGATGCATGTTCCAGTCATCTGCTTGGGCAGTCAGCAGCTTCAGGTAGCTGTTCATAACGGGCAAAAAAATTGACACAGGGAGGTTAAAAATAATACATTTCTTAGTGGATTAAAAGCATATCAGGTTCTTTGTAGTGATTGCTCTAAGCAATTCATAATCACGTGAATTTTGCCATGCTTTTAAGCAGCAGTGGAATCTCAATATAGAGATGTCAGGGAAACTGGGTAGGAGCCATATCCTGTTCTGGATTGCCCTGCTTATATGTCACCACGCTTTCTATTGGAAAATTATGACTGCAGAAGCAGTTCTCATGGATTTGCTATGAAGATGTCAAGATTCCTGGCTTTTTTAAAAAATAAACAAAACCAAAACCATTTGTCTTAGTCATAAACAGATTATTTCCCTGTGGCCACTCAAAGAAAAAATGCATTCAAATATCCTAGTTGCAATGAATTCCCTCTTAACGATATTCCTTGTTTCCCTAGGAAGTCTCCACAGGGAAATTCTTAAAGGTCTCTGTGTATGTGACTTATTGTAACTTGCTGACTGCTCCTAGTGTGGTTCTTTGTTTGATGGACTTGCATTTCCTGTTCATTATCCATAGGTGCTACCAGTAGGTTTTGAACTTCCAGCTGGCACTCCATCCAGCGAACAGCTGCCACCCTTTCCAGGACCTTCACTAACTCAGGTGCTACATGACTTGGAAGATTGTCTGCTGCTTTTCCTTTCTCTTTCAAAGAGCATGTTCCAATTAAACTCTCCATTGCATGGTCTTGGCTTCTTCACTTTCTCCTCTTTTGACTGAGTAACCCCTTC
Source organism: Emydura macquarii macquarii (assembly GCF_026122565.2). Classification (NCBI taxonomy): domain Eukaryota; kingdom Metazoa; phylum Chordata; order Testudines; family Chelidae; genus Emydura; species Emydura macquarii. The sequence goes on from NW_027133667.1 coordinate 9,364,031, forward strand.
TGTGTAGCAGTGACCAGAGTCACTTGTGCACTGGAAAGGCGGCAAACTTACCCTTTAAAATACTGAACCTTAATGTTTGAACTCTGGGTGCAATGACTCAAGCTTATGTGTTTAATTCTGTTTTGAGCTTGAGGAAGAGCTTCTTAAAAGCTCTTGTTTTACAGACAAGTGTGTTGAGTGTTGCACAGTTGCTGTATTTCAAGGTCGGTTATGTGCCAAATATGTCTTCACAAGTATTTATTTGCAAGGCACATAATCACTGGGTCTTTGAGTGCTGGGATTGCTAGCTATACCATATGCAGAGTTCAAGGGGTGAGGCTGAAGGTGGTGTATCCATAAGATGTAGCTATTTCAACCATGCATTTCATAAAGTAAGTATAGAAACTTCTTTTAGCAAATCCCAATCTCAGCAGAAAACACACTGGGAATGGCCAGCCTTGAGGAGGACAGTGAGCTAAGGAAAACTAGTAAATTAACTTTCCTGGTGATACTGAAATCCTCTTTACAAATGAAATATGTTTGATGAATTAGTTGTATGTAAATGAAGAGTCATGAAATTTAACTTCAGAAGTATTACATACACTTGTCTTCTGATTAGGATAAAAACAGTAGCAAAGTTCTATCTCTGCAAGGAGCAATAAATATTGCAATAGTCACCTAGCTGCTGAAATCCCAAAACTGCTGGTTACGAGAACTCAATGGGTTTTTATTAATAGTCTCCTTTTCCTAGTCTGTCAGGGTTTGGTGCAGTTCTATAAATTTTCTAAAGCTAGTTAAAGATTATAGTTCAAGCAAACTGCTGAGATCTGCATTTGGCCAACTTCTGGTGCATAAGTAGTTGAGAACTTCCAGGGAGACTTTGGTGGATGTTTTACCTTGTCTGTGAACTTTTGAGAGGCTGTCACTTATTGCCTTAAAGACCAAGACAGACCTTTCTGACTGACAGCTGCCAATTCATCTCTAAAGGAGAAGAAAATTCATAGACGGGGTTACAGAACTCAAGAGAACATAGAAAAAAGCAGTCAAGACCTGCAATGAAATAGATTTCTAGATACCTTTTAAATTGCTGTGCAGTAAGAGGTAGTATAGAGAAAATTTAAGCATATCATTAAAAAAGAAACATAATATACAATGAAAGAAAAACTAAAAGTAAAAGCAGTAAATTGGAGACTTGTAAGCAGTCTGTGTTCAGTTCTTGATGTGTTTTAGAAACAACATGTTTAGTATCAAAAGGTTACTCTGAATATATGCAAACCGGACTTCTTTTCCAGAGCCACTGTTGAAGTGTACTTTGGCTGTAAATGCAATCCCCAGTTCTCAGATTTAGATTTATAAAGATGTGTTATGTGTTAAAGCAGGCATTTGGTAATATTTGCTTTAAAGTTGCAAAACAATTTCAGTTTTAAACCTAGTGTTCTCTACACATTCGACTTTCTGAAGTATTCACTTTTTTTAGATGAAATTTTCCATTTGTGGTTTGTGCCAAAGGTGACTATTTTTGGAATACTTCAGCAAAGTCCCTTCAGCCATATTTGACTTACGGCCATGAAACAATACTGTCTTTTTAAAAGACATTGTTTAAAAAAAAAAAAAAAAAAAGTCAGAAGTACTTTAAAAGTTATAGCCAAAATGGCTATAATATGGAATTTTGTTATAATCTTGTGGGCTATTGCCAGTGGCTGGATGAGTAAGGAATGAAAATTTAAATGAGACTTTACCTTGGCATATTCTCAGATATCAGCTAAGACTTTTTATTGGAGTGCGATGACACTTTGCCCATTGGCATCACAGTGCATGTTCTCCCTGCTCAGCCTGATGTGCTCAAGGGCTATAAGTCTCAGGCTTCTCCTGAGGAAAGTCACTCGAAATGGGCCCTTCTAACTCATCTTGTTCCTTTTCAGGCCATGTATTAGAGGGGAGACTGCACCCAACAGAGAGAATTTACTTCTTTCTCTGTCATACTAGTTAAATCAATATGATCTAAATGCCAGTTCCTAACTGAAACCGTTTAAATTTGCACATGAGGCACAAAGCATAATCTTTAAATTTTTATTTTTTTAAACTACATAATGCAAACTTAATATTAAATCCCTTGGCACTGTGTTATCATTAGTGCAACAGCTATGTTTCTAAAAGCTGAGCTGACATACTGGAGGTTATATTTGTTCTTGAAAGATACCATTTGGGCAGGTTTTATGCTTGCAAATGAGAAAAGTGGAATTACCCAAGTTCTAAAAGTGTTTGGTCTCAAAGAGCAGAGTGGTGGGGTATGAGCTACCCCTTTACCTAGTGGTCATGCACGGCCCAAGGCTTTAATCATTGTCTTTGTAACCTTCCAGTCAATTCCTTCATGATTGAGGTAAGCAAAAGAGCTGCCTTTTTGAGATGTCCCTATTCAGCCACTACTCTAGTTCTTCATCCCATCCAGTGACATGTTTTGGAATCCTCTAAGTGCCCCTTCCTCACTCCCATTCATATCTACATTCCTTCCTGTTAGTGTGATGTTTAAATCTTATTTTCAGGATGTTAAGGCCTTTTGGCCTCCTCTAACCCAAGGAGCACTGATAGGACACCAGAGGCTCCATGACCTATTCTAGTCTTTGTTTAGGGATTTACGTACGTTTGTCTTGGTACCTGGGTTTGCAGCCCTTTGATGCCATGCATACAGTTTTATTTATGAAGAGTTTGGTGTTGGCTCCTTTTGTTTTCTCAAAATGTTTTCCCAAAGGACTCTGGTTAAAGGTGGTCATGGTGTATTGTCCAGGGTGGGAGTTAACATATTCCTCTACTCTAACAGGATAATCAAGGACACCACTCTGGAAGCTGTCTAAAGATCAATCTGTATCATCACTGGGATCACTAGTCTCATGATAAACTATCCAGAGTCACAACTTGTCCCTAACAGACAAATAGAGGATATAGGAGCCCTGCTAAATGTGTTTCACTAAAAGCTTCCTACCCCATATCAGGAAGGATCCAGGACATCAGTAGTTCAGTACAAAGGATAAGCAATAGCCAGCACCTGACAACTTGGGCCATGATAAGAAAGCATTCATAATAGCCAAGCTATCTCTGAAAGAGGGAACTTGAATGGATACTGAAATACCGATGAAAGCAAGCAATACAAGGGACTTACTTGCACTGCCTTTTGCAGAAGAATGACTTCTGTTCAACTGTCCTCGATGGCTCCTTTATTTTTAAACTCTCTGAAGCAAATAATGGTACCATATCTGGAGAATACAAAATCATTTCCTGTTGAGTCTTGAGAATCCTCAAGTTTCTGTTTTGGTACCTATAGCTGTGAATTTTATTGAACAGTTGTTAGTGGTGTCAGCCCTTCTCTTTGAAGAAACTTACCAGTCACATTGACCAATAAATGGTCTCTCTGTCCTTTCCAAAGGCACTTAATTGGAAGGTTTGTGGTGTGATGGTCCATGATCAAATGAGGCTTCTAAGCCCTATACTTCTCTGGCTTGGTGGTAAATCAGGGTTGGTATCTTTGTTTAGGAAAGGATGTGTAAGTAGTAGTGAGTATGATGCAGCCAATCTGAGGTTGAGGAATCAATGCAGGACTTCACATCCAGGGAATTTTGTCTTTTCACAAACAAGTGCTCATCAGTGTTTCAGAAGAAGAGCAGCGCGCTCTAGCTTGAAAGCATCTCTCTTTCACTAACAGAGTTTGGTCCACTAAAATATATTACCTCACCCACCATGTCTCTGTCTGTGAGATATCCACAAACTACTGGTAGACCTGGGGACCTGCAGATCAAATCTTCCAGTGTAGGACAACAGGAGTTGGATATCTCTCCTCTGGACTGAACAAGAATTTGCTGGTCTTCTGATGGCCCCATAAGATACTTAGCAAGCATTCTCCATCCAGTATTCTGTATAGGCTTTTATACCATGCTCATCAACCTGGTATCTGAGTGCCTTCCAGCAGTGCATTAAGCAATGTGACTACACATCCATAATGTGTTGTTTATTCTCTTATCTTGTCCTCAGAGGGAGAAGTGTGTGCAGTGGAATGTCTTGTTCTGGTAGAGTTTTTATTATTTATTAAATAAATATACCTGTTGGTGTGTTTATATTAGAGAAGGCAAAGAAATGCGCTTTGCACTTGGAGACGATTGAGAGGTTTGTGATGGTCCTTAGTTCCTGGGGGAATCCATTCCACAGTTTGACCACCTCCAGAAAAGGTTCCTCCTCAGACAAGCTGTATTATTTTTCAGTTCCAGTGCCAGAGGAGTGAAGTTGTGGACTGCAGTCTTTGTCCTGGAGTTTTTAGGTGGTCTTTTAGGTATCCTGGGCCCAGTTCATGGAGCACTTTGAAGATAAGGACCACATTTTGAACTTGATTTGAAATTCTGTGGAAAGCCAGTGAGAGAGTGGAGGACAGGTGTGATGTAGTCATGGCAACTTGTGTTGCTGAGGCAAAATATTGCAGAGTTTTGTACTAGTTGGAGTTCCCTAAGTGCATGAAGGTTTCACACCCAGGAATATTGCATTGTTGTAATCCAGTCAAGAGGTGATGAAGGGTTAAATAACTTAGGCTAGGTTTTCATCTGCCAGGATGGAGTCTCCTAGCCAGCTGGAGATGGCAGAAAGTGTTACTTGAGTCTGTTGTGATGGAAGAGCTCATAGTCAACAAGGAATCATAGTACTCTTAGACTACGGAGTGAATTGAGCAATTGTGGATGCAAATCTTTATATGAAGGAGATCGCAGCCTCCTTCATGGTGCAAACTTCTCAAAATACTCTTCTCTGCCCACCAGCAACACGCCAGTTGTTCTTCATCCAATAGCTGATATCATCCAATACTAGGTCATCTTAGTGGTAGTGGATCATATGTGGTGAAAGATAAGTAGACTTATGTCATCTGCATATTGCTGGTAGTCGAATCCCTGTATCTGACCAGTTCACCTACTGGTTGCATGCAGATGTTGAAAAGGACTGTAGAAATGATTGATTCTTGTGAAACTCCAAGCGAGGGGTCTAGTGGTGGAGGTGCAGTTTCCCATCACTACTCTCCAGGAAGGTCTCAAACCATTTTTGGCACTTTTACTCTGGACCCTTGCCACCTCTGTGATCCAAAACTGTAGTATCTCATGGTCAACCGTGTTGAATGCTTCAGTGTGGTTCAAAAGGATGAGAATGGACATCAGTCTTCTATCCACTGACAGGAGAAAATCATCCTTCAGTGCCACTAAACCAGTTTCAGTTCTGTGTCATGGGCTGAATCCTGATTATTCCAGGCTCAGAATATTGGTTTCAGTTAGACGACCTTGTATTTGTCCTTTCATTAGATTCTTTATCAGCTTGCTCAGTAATGGGAGGTTTGACACTGGGTGATGGTTGGCTAGGACTGAAGCATCCAGCAGGTTTCTTCAGTGTTGGTCAGACCTGTGTGTTTAAAAGAGGAAGGGAAGATTCCTTCTCTGAATGAGGCATTAACTGTTTCGTTTAGGAGTGACACTAGTTGTTCATGAATTTCACAAGCCAAGAAGGACATGGATTGATTCACAAGTCTTGGGTTAAGGCTGCTTTAGGGTGTCCAGAACTTCTTGATGAGTAATTATACTGAACTCTGGGAATTCAGGTGGCTGTTGATGGGTGGGTAGAAGCAGAATGGATCCATGCTGTTTGAGAAGGCTTCCCAAATCTCTGTGATCTTTTCAGAGAATTAGGATGATGATTCTTTGCACTGCTTACTGCTCAGCTCTGGTCCAGGTTGTAGGCATTCGGGACTGATGAAGCCATTTACAGCCCTGCATAACTCCTTGGGATAGGATGCGGCAGCCTCAGTAGAGGCTGATACGTTTATGTTGGCCTGTAATACAGCCTCAGAAGGGGAGAAGCTTGAGGCCAATGGAAAACAAAGGCTGATTCAGACAGGATGACACTTAACTAATTCCTCAAAGTCTACTCTGTCTCTTTATCTGGTGTAGGGTGTCAGAAAACCAAGGTGATCAATGTGGGCAATAGGGTGAAAGGGGCCATTTGGGGTCCAGTGTGTCGAGGCTAGTGTAGATTGTAGATTCACCAGGTCCTTGACTCCTTATCCTATGGGTGGTTTGCTGTTTTCCATTAGCAGGGTTTGGAATTCATTGAAATCTGAATCTCTGTGGTCCAATCAGGATTATTGGTCTTTATTGTTGCCTGGGTGCTGGAAGTTCTCTGATCACTGCCTTAATGAGGTGGTGGTCAGTCCAAGACAGTAGCTGTGTTGTAATGGTCCTCTTGATTGAATGTCCCCTTGGTTGAAGATCAGGTTCGGTGTATTGGCTGTGTGGGTTGGACCAGAGCTGACCTGTGAAAATCCTAGGTAGGCAAATGAAAAGATGTGTTTTGGGATTTCTGCATCTGCAGCCTTGTTGATAGGAGTGTTCAAATCTCCCAGGACAAGTCTGGAGTATTCACTACTGTTGCTGACAAGATGTTAGAGTTTCTTTAAGAAGCTTTTTATCCATGGTGGTCTATAAATCATAAAATCTATGTTGGCTTTGGCTGTTGTCTCTACTGTCAGATGACTGAATTCAAATGAAGTTGTCTTCTGAGGCACCTTTTGAGCCATTCAGTACCTGTGAACTAAAGTTTCTTATAGAAGGCCATTTTCTTGTTGCAATGACTTTAGCTCAGAGGAAGAACAAGCTTCAGGTCCTAATAACTGATCCATCTTATACCAGAATTTAAAAGAATAGTGATTCTGTATACTTGCCAGAGATTCCTTTCCAAGGTGGTGTCAGAATTCTACTTCAATGAGCTTCTCATCCTGCCAACTATTTTCCCATTTACTATATGCCCATCCGGGTATGGCCTTATCTATCCACTCATCATGAAAAAACATTTTTGTGACACCAATTCTGTGGGTGATGCTGTCACTCAAAGGTTAGTGTCGGACTGATGTGTTGCATTTCTCATTGCTTAAGATCTGCCTGGCTTATTTAGTCCAAGACAAGGCAGTCTCTGATTCCTGCTTTGAAAAAGTTTCTCACTCACATGTGCAAGTCAGCCACATGATCCTCTATTCATATGTTTACAAAAAAATATTGCTTGGATCTGGTCTCCATGGAGAGAGCTTTTCTATTTTTGTCTTGCATAACCTTTTTCTAAACTAGTCCAATCTTTCTTGCCTTTTGGATTTTTTTTATTTGGAATGTCCTTTTTAGACTGTAGAAATGTTAAATCTGCTCCTGATGGAGGTACCTCTTTAAAGCAGCACCCTGTTCATCTACATTGTTGTCTTTGACACATCTCTTGTCTCCATTTGTAATGCAACTTACTCTTTTGTTTAGGGTTAGCCCTTGAACTACTTGCACTCTTGCCCAGATGGTATCTTTAGAAGGAGGGAAATCAATGAATCTGTAACCAGGTTTGGTGTCCTGCATAGCCCAAGACTAACCATGAGGAAGGGGTACGATGGCCCATCCATGAACCACTGACCTTGAAAACCAAAAACATGAGAGTTCGGAGGCTCTTAACCATTCAGTCCATTCTCAAGTGTGAGAATCCAAACATAATGTCTTCAGAAAAATAGGGCTACTAATTAAATTTTCCTTCCTATTTTTTGGTTTAAATGTGTAGCTTAATTTACCACCTATATATGGTACAGGAAGCAGAGGTACTGAAACCCTGTATTTTCTGCTATACAATTTTGCAACTTTAATAGTGTATTATGTAGCTTTTGACATTAAATCATGCCACGTGCACAGCTGGTACCAAGGAACAGCTGCTTATTATTTCCTTCTTGCTTCAGTCCCAGCAGCCTCTGGAAGATCTGGATGCTCAGTTGAGAAGAACCCTCAGTCCAGAGACAGTCCCAGTGACATCTGCTCCTGCATGTGTAAGTTTGCAGTGTTTGGTGTTTAGTGTGCTAGTTAAAGAGTGCTTCTTTAAGTTTATGCTCTTGGATCATTGCTTTCAAAAGTATTGTGTCAAAGTATTCTGTCTGGTCTTTGAAAATAAAAATGCTTTGATACCTCAAACATAGGTAAACATGCTTGTATGACTTACACACTAGTAACTCTTGTAGGCTGTTTAATAGACTTTTTGGCCTGTTGCTACAGGTACTCTGCTAAAACAAATAAAAACATTAAGACAGAAATTGTGAGAGGTTTTCTGAGGATGGATCAGTACAGGAGATCAGAATAAAGAGTGACCTGTGACTACCTTGAACTGAATCTACCAGAAATGATTCTGACGTACTTGAGGCAGAAGGTGCAGCTTGTGCTGGATTTTGTATTCCCTCGTTGCTGGCTATGAATGGTGTAATGGTCCTTAAGGAGCTCGCTTTCTTTGCAAAGACACTAGATTGCAGCACCTTTTACCCAGCCTGAAAGGGTGGGGAATGGGATTATTCTTGAAGAGGAAAGGAAAGTAAACAAGCACAAAGGGATGGTTGCAAATTTTAAGATCCAATATGAAAAAAACTTGTCAAAGATCCTAATCAGTGCCGTTTAGAAAATGGGAGGGGGTGAACTTGGAAAGGAGGTACCATATTCACATGAATGTAGTCTCCTACTAACATAAGAGTTTGTCTACATGGGGGAGAAAGCTAGAATACCTAGTGCAGGGTAGCTGTTCTGCACTAACTTCCTGTGTGGACACACATTTCACACCAAGGGGTTGTCTACATGGGGAAGCCCAGGAAAATTAATCTGAATTTAAAGGTATGAATGGGAAGTGAATTAGTTAAATTGCATTAAACCCCTGTGTGGACAGTCTCATTTAAAATTCAAGTGGCCTTAATTTAAATAGCAATTCCCCTTTAAACTTGGACCCTAGTTATTTCACACCAACTTCCCTGTGTAGATAGTACTAAAACTCCCTAGAGTTACCTAAAGGAGGAGAAGCTCTGCTGAACCATAGGATGTGTTTGTTTTCAAATTTTATCTCTTTATAGTTGGTTATGCAAGATTCACTGAGATTCCTTGTTACTTTTGCCCATGTTCATTCTTCGTTAAGGAAGAAGAAAAAATATTGAGTATTGCTGGATGCTTTAGATTGTCTGGGGTAAGGATCAATGTAACAGCTAAAGGATTTTCTTTGTGTTTATAGCCTGTGCCAGGAGGGGCTTCTACAACGGTTACGGGAGTGGTGTCTGCAGCAGCACAGCCCTTGAAAGAAGGTACAGTATTTATTCTGACACTTGCCACCTCAGTCTTCTGAGGAATGTGAATGTGTTGAACAAGAGGATTTGATGTTAAATGGCTGTCCTAAAACCACGGGCTTTATTAGAGGATCTGGTAAGGCACTGGCTTTTGTTGTCTGAGACTGAAATTCTCCCTACTGCAGCCGAGAGATGCCAGGGATATGCCAGCTCACTTAATTTTTAAAGTTTTCCTAAATTAAGATTTACAAGATTTACAAACATACACAACTTACTGTTAAGGAGTAATGTCAGGATTTGTGGAGTGAATATTTCCTTCCTCTCATATTATATACTCAGCATGAGTGAGAAGACTATACTGCTAGTTTTGATCCTTCTGTGGCCTGCATGAATAGGATCTGTTTCTCAACAGATCCAAAGAATATTTCATCTTCAAGTGATTGCTCATGTCCATTCCATTATAGGTGAGTGCACACCACTGTGCCCGGTTCCCGGAACGTTTTTCCTCTTAGCAGATCCCATAGGGCCGGCTTTGGTGTCCCTTGGAGTCTCGTGCGCATGCCACCGTGGTATATGAGGCACTGCCGGCCCTACGCCCCCTCAGTTCCTTCTTTCTGCCCGTGACGGTTGTTGGAACTAGCCTTGCTCTCTGCAAGTACCATTCCCCATTGTTTGAACTCTCTGTTATTCGAAGTACTTCAGTTAGTCTTAAGTAGTTAAGTAGTGTTAAGTGTAGTTAGATAAGAAGTCCCTGAGGGACTTAGAGCAGCCAGGCCTTGCCCTGGTCACCCGGATTTAAGCCATGTGCCTCCTGCGGGAAGGCTTTCCAGCTCAGTGACCCCCACGATCAGTGCCTTAAGTGTCTGGAGGAAGAGCACAGGAAAGACAAGTGTAAGATCTGCAGGGCTTTTAAACCATGGACTCAGAAGGAGTGTCACCTTGATGTGAAGTGCACCGCCGGCATTGGCATCGACTCTGCACCAAGCAACATCTCCGGTGCCGAAGAAGGGACAGCATGAGGAGCGCGGATACTCCCTTGCGCCGTCGGTACGGGCAGGGTCGAGTAAGGAGATGCACTGGCCATGGCCTGTCGAGCAGTCTCTGGTGCCTGCATCTCCGAGAATGGAGCCTCCCCCGACTCCTGGGAATGGGAGAGTGCCCCTGCTGACGCTGTCGACACCGGAGGCTTTTCAGGCGGCAAGAGTCTTGTTGGCCTTGCCTACACCACCTCCGGCCCCCCCCCCTGCTGACGGAGAAAGGGCTAGTGTCCCAGGGCAAGCCCATGTTGGGTCCCCCCCCGAAGGGCTGTGGAGATCCCCGGTATGGGGAGGAAGATCTCCCACTAGACGGCCACTGAGGGTAGAGCAAGGACGCTCCCTCAGCAGTCGCTCCAGGTCAGCGTCGTCGAGCCAGCCTGCTTCGACTTGTGATGCGGAATCTCCCTCTCGGCGCCGACATCGGTCCCCAGTGCTGGAGGTGGCGCAGGCCAAGAAGTAGCACCAATCAAGGTCCGCCAGGCGACGGTCAGACAGTTCATGCTTCACATCCCTGGCACCGAAGTGGCGTGGAACCCGGTCGCCATACGAAGACCCCGCACCGTGCAGTCCCTGACACGGAACCCGGTCGCCGGAGTCAGGCTCAGCACCGCGGAGTTCGGAGCGGCGCAGATCTCGGTCACCAAAGGGTAAGAGGTACCGTAAGTCCTCGGTGCTGAGATGACGCTCCGGTACCTCGAGCTCCTCAGAGCGCACCTCTATTCGCTGGCACCGTTTGTGGCGATGGAGGCGGTCCTTGTTGTCTTCCAGGTCAGAGGTGTCGAGAGGATGGTCCCCGGCACCGGACAGCGCCCGGGACCGAGGCCGTGCACGGTACTGCAGGTCTAGTGGCTCAGAGTCCCACGGGGGGACAGTTGTCAGGACAGCCGACGCCCCCACAAGGCACCACAGCTGGTGGTGCAGTCAGCCCCAGCTTGGCCCCAGGGTCAGTGGCCGCAGCAATGGCCTTGTTTGGCCTCATGGTGCATCCAGATGGGACAGGGGCCACAGTCCATCCTGTCAGCAGGGATTTGGTCTGTGCCTCTGGCTCAGGAGAAGGCCCATAGACATCACTCCTCGGAGGAGGAGTTGGACCCCATGGAGGGGCCCTCTACGGGTGCATCCCTTCGTCAGGTGAGGGAACACCCACTGGATGTGCCTCGGCAGTCCTCTTCCTCCTCATTGGACGAGGCAGTCTCCAGGGACCATATGGCGCCACTGGCGGATTTTAGCGAGCAACAGGAGCTGCTCAAGAGGGTGACCTCTAATTTGGGGCTGGAGGTGAAGGAATTAGAGGAGGCCGATGGATACTCTCTTCAATGTGCTGGCGGCGGCTGCCCAAGCGAGGGTGTCCTTACCAGTCCACGGTAGAGTCCTCGAAATTGTAAAGGCCCTGTGGCAAACTCCTTTCTCCTAAGTCAAAGGTGACCGAGAAAAAGTATTATGTTCATGAGTATTTGTTCACTCACCCGGCCCCGGGAATCCTGGTGATAGATGCAGCCAACCAGCGGGACAGGCAAGGTCAGCCAGATTCCACTCCCAAGAACAAAGACAGCAAGAAGCTGGATTTGTTTGGGAGAAAAATTTATTCAATGGCAGCCCTGCAGTTCAGGATTGCCAAACATCAGGCCCTCCTGGGGAGATACAATTTTAATTTGTGGGACTCCCTCAGGCGGTTTGCTGAGGCCCTGCCCCAGGACCAGGCCGCAGACTTCACCACCATCCTGGATGAAGGAATCACGGTGGCTAGGGCAGCACTCCAGACGTCCAGTGACGCTGCTGACTCGGTGGATAGGGCCATAGCCTCCAACATTGCCATGAGGAGATGATCATGGCTGCAATCCTTGGGCCTGTTCCAGGAGGTGCAGCAGTCGATTCAGGACCTTCCCTTTGATGGGTTGGCTCTATTCTTCGATCAGACCGATGCAAAGCTGCACGGTCTGAAGGACTCAAGAGACACGCTTCGCTCCCTGGGCCTGTACACGTCCCAGGCTTCCAGGCGGCAGTTCTGGCCCCAGGCGCAGCAGCAGCAAAGGCCTCCATCTAGGCCCTTTCAACCCTATAGAAATAGGGACAGGGATAGGGGGTTCAGAAGTAGAAATCAACCCTCCAGCTTGTCCTCAGCCCCCCAACAGGGGCCTCCCAGGGGGCCGGACAAGAGTTAAACAGCTCACTTTGGGTATCTATCCTCCCCAGCCCCAGGCATTTATCCATCTCATGGTGGCTGGCTCCCACTAATGAGCCGAGCAGACACCCCTGGGTCGTCACAGTTCCTCACCCATCCTACCCTCCCTAGACTGGTGGCGGACTCCCCAGGCAATGATGAAACGTGTTCCGTTCGAGGAACTGGTCCTGTTGGTCACACTAATTTCTGATGCTCCTGATGTAGGATGGGGAGCCTGCATCAGCGTCAACTCAGGCATTCAGGGGCCCTGGTCAGGGGAGGAGAAGCTCCTGCACAGCAACGTGAAGGAGCTGAGGGCCATTCGCCTAGCGTATAACGTGTCCCTCCGATTCCCAACAGCCAGAGCGGTGCAGGTGCTGACGGACAACACCGCAGCCATGGTTTACATAGATGGGCAGGGGGGAGCGTGCCCCTTGGCCCTCTGCTGGGACTCCCAGGAGTGAGGAATGAAGAGGCAGATAGCCTCAGCAAGTCGTTCCTATCCCACCACGATGGGCAGTTGCACCCGGAGGTGGTGGTGAGGATCTTCCAGAAGGGGGGGTTCCCCAATGGGATCTATTCGCGTTGGCCTGGAACGCGAGGTGTCCAAGGTTCTGTTTGCTCCGGGGTCGCGTGACTGGGTCGATCTCTGATGCGTTCTTCATGAACTGTTGCACCCAGATCTGGACCCCCTGCACCTCACGGCCTGGAGGCCCTGTGGCTGACGGAGGGAGAGAGAACCTGCTCCGATGCAGGCCCAACAACTCCTGCTTGGCAGCAGGAAAGCTTCTACACAGGTCGTGTATTGGGCTAAGTGGAAACGGTTTACCTCTTAGACGGAGTCTGGGGCAGTCTGCCCAGCCTATCGCCTTAACAGGCGACCCTGGAGTACCTGCTCCAGCTAAAGCTCCAGGGTCTAGCGCTGGCCTCGCTGAAGGTTCACCTGGCGGCCATTTCGGCCTTCCATCAGCAGCTAGAGGGGAGACCGCTGTTCTCTCACCCCATGTCGGTCAGGTCCTTCAAGGAGGTGGAGAGGCTTACCTGCAGGTCTGTGACCCCTGGGATCTCAACCGGGTCCTCTTGAGAAGCACAGGGCCCCCCTTTGAACCCATGGCTTCATCCCCCTGCTCATGCCTTCAGGGAAGGTAGCCTTCCTGGTGGCCATTACCTCAGCTAGGAGGGTCTCCGAGATTAGGGCCTTGTCTTGGAGCCCCCTTATACAGTATTCTATGAGGATAAGGTGCAACTGAAGCCTCATCCAGCCTTCCTGCCCAAGGTGGTTTCTCAATTTCATGGTAACTAAGATAATCTTTTCCCCCTATTTCTCAAACTGCACAGTTCGGAGTAGGAGAGGAGATGGCATCTCCTCGCAGATTACATGATGCATCAAGTTCTGCGACCAGCAGGTGAGGGTGTCCCTCCGAGGAACCATCACAGTGCATTCAACCAAGGCTCAAGTGCCATCGCCCAGCAGGCGAGAGAGGACGTGGGATTTGGCAGAGCGGTGCTGAGAGCAGCTCACCAGTAACTCCCACCCACCTCCAAAGGTATTGCTTGTTAGTCACCTATAGTGGAATGGACATGAGCAATCACTTGAAGAAGAAAACAAGGTTACTTACCAGTAACTGCGGTTCTTCGAGATGTGTTGCTCATGTCTATTCCACAACCCACCCCCGTTCCTGCTGCTGGAGTTGGCAGAAAGAAGGAACTGAGGGGGCATAGGGCCGGCAGTGCCTCATACTGCGGCATGCGTGCGGGACTCCAGGGGGCACCAGAGCCAGCCCTACTGGATCTGCTAAGGGGAAAAATGTTCCGGGAACCGGGCATGGTGGCATGCACTCACTTATAATGGAATGGACATGAGCAACACATCTCGAAGAACATCAGTTACTGGTGAGTAACCTAGTTTTCCCTTCTTCCATTATGCAGAGAGGTGGAAATCTTGGCATGAGCAATGATGGGAGAAAGATTTGCTTTCTGGTTACATTTAGAGAAGTTGAGGAGCAGACAGTGGACTTTGAAATCCTAAATTTATATCCAGTTGCTAAACAATAACTCTACAATTCTGTAAAGGTTCCAAAGTGTTTCAGGTATAGAGCATGGAGGAGGGCATGGCAACAGCGAAGGCTTCACTACAAGGTGCATTGGACACTGCTGACCCAGCAGCCTTAACTATGGCCTCAGTGGTAACCATGTGCTGCAGCTCATGGCTATAGGCCTTGGATCTCCCCTCCCCCATGAGGTCCAGCAGACTGTGCAGGACCTCCCTTTTGAGGGCCAGTCACTATTCTCAAATCAGACTGATGCAAAACTGCATAATCTAAAAGACTCCATGGCCACCCTCAAGTCCCTGCGCTTGCATATGCTAGCACCCCAGAAGTGGTATTTTAGGCTGCAAATTCTTCCTGTTTCTACCAGCCCCACCAAAGACAGAACTTTAATTGCAGGAGGGGAAGAAACAACAGAAGAAAGCCCTATTAGGCTTCATCCGGCCAGAGTGAGGGCCCAGTGAAACAACCTCCAGGGCTGAAGCATAACTTTTGAGGGTGCGCCCAGGGATGGCATATCAATCCAGACCTTGGATCTTCCATCCCTATTATTTTCAAACCACTTATCCCAGCTCCTAAAGGTGGGAGTAGTGGAAGAGGATCCTCTGGAGCTAAGTGGGAAGGGCTGCTACTCCCAGTACTTCTTAATTCCGAAAGCTAAGGGCGGTTTCAAACCGATCCTAGACCTGAGAAACCTCAATGGATACATGAAGAAGTTGAGGTTAGGAATGGTCTCCCTGGCATTGTTCATCCCCTCCCTGGATCCAGGAAATTGGTATGCTGCCCTTGACCTGAAAGACTCATGTTTCCATGTGTTGATCATCTCAAGACACAGGAGATTCCTCCGATTTGTGGTCAACCGATCCCACTACTAGTTTACAGTACTGCTGTTCAGCCTCACAGCGGCTACCAGAGCCTTCACAAAGTGCAAGGTGGTGGTGGCTGCATTCCTCAGAAAGATGAGGCTACAGGTCTATCCATACTTGGATGATTGGTTGATCAAAGGTCACTCCAGACAACAGATGGTATCAAACATAAAGTTCATAAAGCTGACATTTGTCAGACTAGGCCTTCTGATTAAAGCAAAAAGTCAGTCCTGACCCCCACACGAAGAATAGAATTTATAGGGGCAGTCATAGACTCGAACCAAGCCAGGGATGTTCTTCCGGAGTCATGATTCAGGACCATACTCTACATCATAGAAGAATGGAATGACACCCCATAATCACAGTCAGAAGCTGCCTAAGGCTGTTGGGTCACTTGGTGGCCTGTACGTATGTGGTTCAGCATGCCAGACTGTGCCTCAGACCTTTACAGGCTTCAGACATGGGCTGGGGGGCTCATCTAGGCCACTTAACTACCAAGGGCTGTGGTCGCAGAAAGATATATCCACCCACATCAATGTGAGAGAGATAAGAGTGGTACGACTCTCCTGTCAAGCCTTCGGGGCCCATTTGAAAGGCAAATGCATCGTGGTAAGAACAGACAGCATGGCAGCAATGTTCTTTATAAACAGACAAGGTGGTGTTCGCTCCTCTCTCCTGTGTCAAGAAGCCCTTGACCTCTGGCATTTTTGCATAGCTCACGCGATACATATAGAAACTTCGTACCTACCCAGATCTCAGAATGTGCTCGCAGACTACCTCAGCAGGTCGATATCTACCCAGGAGTGGTCTTTCAGAAGATGTCGTTCACCATATCTGGGTGGAATGTGGGTGATTTCCCAGATCTGTTCATGATGAAGTCCAACAGGAAATGCACACAGTTCTATTCTTTTCAGAACCACAGGCCGGGGTCAATTGTAGATGCTTTTCTCGTCCCCTGGATGAGGCATCTGTTCTACGTCTTTCCCTCAATTCCTCTGGTGCACAGGGTCCTTCTAAAGGTCAGGAATGACAAAGTGGCAATGATCTTGGTAGCCCTGGTGTGGCTGCGCCAGCATTGGTGCACCGCACTGCTCGAGCTGTCAGTGGACACCTCTCTGTCTTCCATTAGTGCCAGACCTGATTACTCAGGATCATGGTTGCCTTCATCATCCGAACTTGCAATCCCTACATCTCAGTGTTGAAGCTCCATGGCTGAACCCTCAGGAAATGGAATGTTCAGAGCAGGTCAGAGAGGGCTAGCTACCACTAGGGCTACCTACTTAGCAAAATGGAAGAGGTTCTCTCTCTCTGGTCCACGCAGAAAAACATTTCTCCGGAGAGGTCGTCTATACCTCTTATCTTGCACTAAGTGTTAAATCTTAAATATCAGGGTCTTTTGGCATCTTCAGTTAATGTCCACCTAGCTGCGATTTCAGCTTTTTCATCCATGGGTGGCTGGCTGCTTGATCTTCCACACAAAAGGTCGCTTCCTCAAAGGCCTTGACATTGTTTCCTCAAACACGCCAGCCAGTTCCCCAGTCAGACCTCAGCTTAATGCCGTCAGCACTGATGAAGCCACCATTTGAACCATTGGCACCAGAAAAGGGAATGGGCTTGCCTTCCTTTGATGGAATTTACCTTCTGGTTATGCCTTGCCTAAGTGACCTTGATTTAAAGGTTGCCTCACTTGCGAGGAATCTATCCCAGTTAGTGATGGTCACCCTCACTGTATCTGCTGTTTAGGGGACACCAACATCTCACTTAAGTAAAATTTGTTTGAGGTTTGAGTAAATCAAGAAAAAACGGGGAGATTAAGCTTAGGCTTCTCATAATGGCGTGTTCCCTTCAACCTGCTTCAGACTTGGAAACCCCCCTGTACAGTAGCACAGTGCTCCATTGACCTCCTCCACTTGCTCACCCACTAGATCTTTTTGAGCAAGAATCACAGAGGACAGCCCCAAGACTTCCAGAAGGAATTCTCCCTGACCGATACTCCCAGTTACACCTTTGGGAAGTATCAGACAACCATCATCTACTTCTGCTGTCCCTTCAAATCAGTCTCTACTGCAGGAGGAATCTTTCAAGGAACAGGAGAGAAAAGCTGATGAAGCTACTCACCAGTCTTTCATTTCTTCCTTCTCACTTGATGATGATCCCTTCCCCCATATGCTGATTAAGTAGTTCCAAGAGGTCAGAAAAGAATTGCTGACTCCCTTTAAAGGGATTTGGAGGGAGTTCATGAGACCAGCACAAACTCTTAGACATACTCCATTTTGCCACTTCTGATTGGGAAGCCTTACCTGTAAATAAGATCTTGCTTCCACATGGGCAGATACTGGTTCGACATCTCTTAACACAGAGGGGAAGGGGTTCTAGTCCATACTTTCTGGTTCCCAAAAAGAAGGGTGTCTTAGATCTCCGATTGTTAAATGCTTTCCTAAAAACACAAGTTCAGGATGGTAACACTTGCAACTATAAAACAATCTCTAGATCTGGGAGATTGGTTCGCAGCCATCGACCTACAGGTTATACATTTGGATACCATGATGCATCCTTCTTGCAAGAGGTTTCTGCACTTTGTGGTTGACTGGGAAGACTTCCAATATTGAGTGCTCCTTTTTGGACTTCACCGCCCCAGAAAGATTTATGAAGTTTCTGGCAATGGTAGGTACTCAATTGCGATGATCGGCAATTGGCTCCTCAAGAGCTGCTTGCACAGCATATTTCTTTCCGCAGTGAGGATGGCTATGACACTATTTAACAAGCCAGACTAACTAATTTAATATTTGCAGGCATAAGCTTTCGAGAGAGTTCAGCTCTCTTCTTCAGATGCAGTAATACAGAAAATAGGTAACACAGAGGCATCTTATAGATATTTGTTCTCAATGCACCTGGATATCTATAAGATGCCTCTGTGTTATCTATTTTCTGTATTACTGCATCTGAAGAAGAGAGCTGAACTCTCTCGAAAGCTTATGCCTGCAAATATTAAATTTTAGTCTTTAAAGTGCCACAGAACTCATTGTTTTTGTTACATTGGATATTTATTGGGATAAAGAAAATTGCTGTTAAAGACCAGATAATTCCATTTCCTCCCTTCTTCCCCCAAATACGAAACTGTTAATTTTGTCTTATTTTGTAAAAGAGGACACTCCCTTATATCTAGACTGTTTTTCAAAGAAGTGAAGTTAATGAAATGCTTCTTCAGTAAATTTTGCAGTTAGGATGCACCTAGTGCCAAGCTGTTTTATCTCCCATTAGTTTGAAGGAATTTAGCATTTGGATTGGGAAAGGCAAAATCCTGGAGTAGTTCAAAATAGAACACAGCAGATGGCCCTAAGATGAGTTGAAGAAGGAAGATATAGATCATTTCAGTGGAGTGTTCTGCTGTGTAACTAGTCAATCCAGTGTGAGATTCTCAGATGTTTCAGACTAATACTTTCATAGGTGTAAAAATACATAAATTGAACAGACCATGTTTTATTGTAGTGCAATTCAGTTGAATTACTGATTAAGTGTTCTCTTCATTCCTGTACTTGAGAAGTCAGACAGGAGGTTAAAGAAAGGGTGATGAGCTCAAGTAATGATGGTATTATAGAAAGCAGACTGGGTGCAGCAGCGCTTCTTAAGAACTTTCAGAGAAGCAAGGTGAGTATTGGGCTGGCTGACTCTATCCAGTTCATGTCTCAAATGGGCGAAAGAGAGATTTTTGCGATTATTTTAACTTTCTCTTCCTTTCCATCCTCCTTTTTCTCAATTTCAGCATCACAGGATGTAGAGAGCAGTGCCACGACTACCACTGCAGGAGCTGGAGTTCTTAAGATGGGACGATTTCAGGTAGGAAAATGTTACTTTGTAGATTTACTCTGTGACCATGGCACTGATACAGGCCCCTTATTTTTTTATGGCAACGCGGTAAGGCCCAGTCTTTTAAAGGTGTTTAGGCATCACTGCACTCAGTGTTTCAACGCCTAACTGATTTTGGAGCCTAAATCTCATTTTCAGAATTAATTGAGGCACTTAGGAGTCTAAACCCCATTTGTTAAGTGCCTAAACCACTTTTGAAAATGAGATTTAGATTTCTGAATCGGTTGGGCATAGCAATGCTGAGTGCAGGGATGCCTAAATAGCTTTAAAAATCTGGGCCTGCTTGGTTGGTACCAACCCCATTAAGCTCCGGGCACACTATTTTACTAGGAGGAAGCGTCAGTATCAAGCTTGACATGAACTCAGCTTTCTGTTCATGAACTCTATTCCCAATCAGGGTTAACATCACACTTTATTGCAACATTTTCTGGTTTGTGACAATAGAATTCTGTGATAAATGAAACCTTGATACAAGTCTTAACTTTGTGTTGACTTTATTAGTAGTCCAGATCTTTAAATGTTAGCCACATGATGGCTAATGTGAGTCGTTGGTACTCTCTGCTGTATCATTCTCTAATTTTGGTTTTGAAGGAAACTTACTGAAAGAGTTCCAGAGGGATAGCCGTGTTAGTCTGTATACAGCAAAAACAACAGGACTCTCATTGTTTTTACTGAAAGAGTAGTTCTTGGGAGAACAGATGTGATTGTGTATGAAATAAATGGAGATGGCTTAGCTCCAGAACAGATTAAATTTAGCCTGCCTTTACTTAGAACTATGGGATGGGTGGATGTGTGTCCAGGAAAAGGAGAGGGCAACTTGCTTTGCTGTTCTCAGGGGCAGCAGATCACTTTTCCCAGTTTGACATGCTTCTAACCACAGAGGTGGGCTAGAGCCTGTCAGATATATTGCTGTGAATGGTTCAGAATGCTGTGCTCACTTAGTGTTTTCATCACTTCTAGGTGTCTGTGGCAGTGGATGATGTGCTGAAAGAGAGTGACAGTAAACCTGAAGAAACTAAGCCAGTGCATTTTGAGACAACTTCCTCTGATTCCTCATCTTTGGCTGGTAGCAGCCCAGAGAGTACTCTTGTGAAGCAGACTTCCAGTGGGACAACAGAGGCTACCACTGGTACTTCATTGGATCTGATAGATGGTGTTATTTCACAGCCATTTCCTGCCATGCAATTGCCATTAGAGGCTGGGCAGCCAACCAAGGTTGGGCGTTTTCAAGTGACAACAGACCAAGTGGGTCGCTTTTCTGTGTCCAGGACTCAAGATGAGGTCACCTGTGTAGATAAAGAACCCCCAATGATTCTTCCTCTTTCTGTGGATTCAGATCAAGTATCTTCTCCAGCCATGACTCCAAAGAAAGAGATGCCGGAACTGGTGGAGGCCAGGCAGTCTCCACATATGAATGGACCATCATATGATCTGGAGGCTGCCTTTTTGAGTGGGGCGGCTAAGGAACTGGATGATGGCTCAGGTAGCCCAGACTCTCTCCAACTGCTAGGGTCAAAAATCAGCCTCCCCGTCCAAAGCCTTAGCAACTCATTCAATTCTTCCTACATGAGCAGCGACAATGAGTCAGATATTGAAGATGAAAACTTGAAATCAGAGCTGCGCCGGTTGCGGGAAAAGTAAGATTTCTTCTTTGAGAATGAAGTTTATGATGTGTGAACTGTATCTAACAGTTGCTTAGTCTGAATTTCTTCTCTCTGACAGGTCTGGGCTCTCATAAGGGAAAGAGGCAAAAGGACAGATTTTAGAATGAACCTCTGTTAAATGGATTTTTCTGTAGTAATTGCCAGAATTTTCACATAGGGTAAAATTAGTTTACTGATAAATGAATATGTTGGTGTACATAAATTTACACCCACTCTTTTTATGCTCAGTTTTAATTGATATCTCTGGTGTATAAATGCGTCTATCAGGTAGGCACAGTCTGGTGGCAAAGTAGATTATGGGGCTAAAATATAAAGAAGTCTTTACATGTCCTTGAAATGCAAAAGGATTAGGAGCCTAAGTGCCAAAGTCTCCTTTGAAAAGGGAATTTAGGTTCTTAAGCCACCTAAGGGCACTTAGATGACTGTTTTTAAACTTGTACATATAAAACATCATAAGAATCTGAGACAATACCAAGCCTAGTGGAAATTTCAAAGCCCTTAAGTCTTAAAGTAAGAGTGAATCTACTCTGCCAGCCCGACAGTGTTTATCCTGAAGCTCCAGACCTTATTGGTGTTCTCCTCCTGCATGCCTTCCTAGCTTTATCATTGCTATATTAATAGGCAAACTTTAAAATCAGAATTCTAGCCATTATTACAGTTCTGTCAAGGGAATGGAACAAATGATTTTTGTGTCATGAGCATTCAGCTTGCTAATTGTGGCCAAGATTTTCCACCCTCAGAAAGAAATCAGTTCAGTGGGGTGGAGCAGGACTGTTAAGTTCTTATACATGCTCTTAACTCTTTAGGCACCTTAAAGAAATCCAGGAGCTGCAGAGTCGCCAGAAGCAGGAGATTGAACTGCTGTACACCAAACTGGGAAAGGTCCCCCCTGCAGTAATCATCCCTCCAGCTGCTCCTCTCTCAGGGAGGAGAAGGAGACCTACTAAAGGAAAAGGCAGCAAATCCAGCCGAAGCAGCTCTCAGGGTAATAAGAGCCCTCAGCTGTTAGGTAAGGCACCTTACAGGTTTCAGTACCAATGTGACATGCAGAGCAGATTGTTTATTAGCACCTTCTGATTCTGCCTTAATTCTTTTTACAATAGGTCATGGGACTCCCTCAACTTTCAGATTGATGGGGTGGTTGGTTGAGGTGATCTCTTGCCTGTCTCTCAAAGAGAAATCTGACTCACTGAGAGTCTTACCTGGTTTTGTACATCTTACTGTTTTTACACAGCATCTGAGTCTGAGGTTCCCATCAAGCTAGCCTTGGACAAATGGCCTTTTTCATGTAACGCTTACTAATGGCATTTTGTAGTCTCTCTGGCCACTTTGTCTTTTTAGATTAGAATTCAAATACATTGTTTTTTTTGGAAGAGCAATTTCTAAATCCTAGTTGCACTCTTAATTGATTATGATAGGTATGCATTCTGTAGAGACTAGTCATAGCATTTCTGCTGGTAAGAGCTGGGAACTCCAGCTTCAAAGGATGAATTCTAAACCAGGGGAAAAACTAAATCCATTCAGGCTTGAGGCAAAACTTATTTTAGTAGTACTTCTTGATCCCTCCCATTTAAAACCTACTTGTTCTTGTCACATTTAAAGATGGACTTTCACACTGGAGCTAACTTTGCAGTAGAAAACTGTACTTGGTGATATTTGTCTGTTCCTTTGACTGCTGTTGCAGATGTCTTTATTTTCTTTAATAGGTGCTTAACAGCGCAGTATCTCCTTATCTCAGTAAAGTTATAATCTCATTTTTTATGTCAGTCTGCTGTGGCAGTGACTGTAATGTCACAAATTAAGCATCTTATGTAATTACATGATTAAATGAGAAGAAGATGGATTGGGATGGATGCCATTCTTATTAAAACACAACAGTTTTCCTAATCGGCAACAGTAGTCAGAAAAATAGATCCATAAAAATTGAAGTTCCTTCCCCAGCACATGTGAAAATCCCTCTAAACCCCCTTCAATGTCATTGAGCATGTGCTATGGGAAGGCCAGCACTGTGAATGGAAATATTTGAAGTGGCTGTTATGTTCTGGCGGCAGTGAGTCCAGAGGACACAGCAGGGCACATGTCTTCAACAAGTGAATTTTCCTTCCACAAACTCCTTCAGTGGTCTTTGTGAAATGGGTTGGTGTTCTGCCTAGCAATTTTAGCATTAATTGGCCTGCCTCTTAGCAGTCTCAGTGTGAAGACAAGCGATTTGATGGACAATGGGTACTGAATTTCCATTTTGCTGACAGAAGAGGTGCCTCCAGGTTAAGGTTGTGTCACTTTGGCCCGGTGTTGTGGGGAAAGCTTGCACTGTCTGTACCTCTTCTGTGGGATAAGAAGGATTTTCAATCTCCAGTGCTGTCAGCTTCTCACATGACAACACCAAACTTTTTTAAAAGATCAGATTTATAGATGACAGTCCCAAAGATTTGTTTAAATATTTCACTATTTTAAGAATGAGATGCAAAAGTCCACGCTGTAATACCTTCTCTGGGGACTGTTACGTGAGCTGTGTATTTTGACCTAAAGGACTTTCTGAACAGAAGACAAATCTCCATACCAGTGAATGAGCTAACACTACTAAAGCAGGCTTCTGCTTTCAAAACAAGATTCTCGGCAATAGACTGGCATCTGTCAAAGTAATGGCACTTTTTATCCCCATGCTCTGTCACCTGCACTGATTAATTCTGCTCTCACATGCAATGGAGGAGTTATCTTGACACCTGTTTGTGAGGCAGAACAGGGCTCTCATTAGAGGCTTTTCTTAAAACAAATTATTCCAAATGTATTCTACTCTCAGTTCCTTTCACAGCAATGGCAAAGTCCCATCTGCATTTTTTGGTAAGGCATGATAACCTGAATGTGAGAATCCTGGCAAAAGGGTGAAGGCCCTTCCCTTGGGTTTTCCTGCTTATCTTATATTCTCAGCACTTCTCTCATCACTCCTAGAGGTCCCTCCAAGTGATACAGGTTTTAGTTCTCTTATTCATTGCAGATTTTTCCTGCTAAATCATTAGCTGTAGTCACTTTTCTCCTCCTGTCCAATGGGAACAGCGGAAAAGCCTCTGAGGTGAGGTGGGGAAGCTGAATGTCTATGTCCCCTGTATCCTGATTCTGATTTCTTTTTATAGGCAACCTGTCTACTCAGAGTGCCCCCTCAGTCTTGCCCCCCCAGCAGACCCTTCATCCTCCTGGTAACGTCCCAGAGACTGGACAGAACCATCTGTTACAGCCCCTTAAACCATCTCCTTCTAGTGAGAACCTCTACTCTGCCTTTACCAGTGATGGTGCCATTTCGGTACCAGGCCAAGGTAAGAACTTGTATGGAATTAATGCCGAGTCTTATATCAGGGAGTTCTCAGCCTGGGGCACCTGAGACACAAAATACAGTAGATTGATTCAGGGTATGGCCTGTGCTTAGAGAGGGTGTTTGTTTGCCTCTTTTTGAGGCCGAGCACATGATTTGCAGTTAGATTTCTAAGTTTTCAGGTTGGAAAAGTTAGAGGTGAGGAAATGAAGGAGTAGCATGCTACCCCTTCTGCTCTAATGGCAGCACTAAAGATTGTAAAACTGAAGAGTGAAACAAAATCCCTCAGAAAATCCAGCTAACTTGGCAGTTAGATTGGCTAAAATATTCTGGGCTAGGGATGTGAAATATGAGCACACAGTGGAAGAGGACAGTTAATAGCACCATTTTCTTTGTAGCTCTCAAATTGGGAATTTATCCTCCTGATAAGGTATTCGAGCTTTAACTATTCTCTGCAAGGCTCTACTTGGTATTTGAGGGCCTCCTTTCTTCCACTCATTAAGGAGTGTCAGTCTGTTTGTGAATTGCTTTATTCATTTCAGTGATTCACAATTGTTCCATTTTTCCATATTAGCTATTTTAGAAATATCCATTCTAAACGTTTCCATGAGACCAGTTGAATGCAGCAGTCTCAACAAGCTCATGGTGATATTGTTGGAATTGCAGTTTGTGGAGTAAAATGTAGACATTGATAGCAAAAAAGAATCGACAAGTAAAAGAATGGAAGATGGAAAGCCGCTCCTTCAGAAACTTTTCGTCCTGGGGATTCTCTACCCCTTCTCCACTAACCTGTTTCAGAAATATTTGGGGTTACTGATCTGTAACCTCCTGTGTCCTGAAGTTGCATGGTATCTTATGTAACTGAGAAGAGTGTCTTTGCCAGGATTTAGATTTGCTTGTGGACTGCAGCCTTATTCCTACTGGATTAGATATTGGAAGGTAGCACTGTTTTAACAAAGAACAAACTTGACCTTGTATTGATAAGGAAGAGTCCTTGTTCTTTGTACTGTGTATATACCTCCTTTTGAGGCTTGTTCTTGTGTGCCATGTTAGTGCATTTCACCCCTCCAACTTCAAGTTGCTAACATCTTGTAGTTGTGTTCTGTCTCTTCTCCTCTCCTTTTTCTGTTCTTCCCTCTTGTTTTATCACAGGCTGTGCGAAGTTTAACTGTGCATCTGAGCGGGTGACGTTCAAGCCTGGTGGCAGGAGGACCCGATTTCTGAGTACGCCCTGCTTGGCTCTTTGTGTGTAACACCTTTACTCCTTCCTTGTCTTCATTTTTTTTCTGCTGCTTGGATCTGATGTTTCATGCAGCCCATTCTCTTTTGCCTCCTTGTATTCAGTCCCATTTCATGGCTTGGCTTAACTGCTCTTAATACACCTTAGAAGTTTGGGTTCTCACCTTAAGTGTCCTGTTTAATATCGCCTCTAACAAGGACCAGAGAACTTAGATAAACTTTTAGGAAAACTTGTTTGTGGGAAATAGTGTTCTTCAGGGAATTAGCAGAGAATGCAGGGAGGGATCACAAGATCTAGGGCTATATGGGCTTTTCCTTATGGTTCAACTTATGATTGTTACAGGCTGTATTGGTTGACACCTAAGAGACTTCTGGGGAAAAATCTGGTTCTCCTCAGTGGCACTGAAAGGGTGGCAGCGAGAGGGCTGCCCGTTCCAAATTACAGCCGTGGAGGTGTATGGTGTATTCTGTCTTTCCTAATAGATAGGACAAAGTAGCTGCTTCTAATAAAAATGTTCAGTAAATGTGTATGGCTTCCTCCTACAACACATTTCCCCTGTAGGCTGGGTAAATCTCTGCATGCTGTTCTCACGGGTGCTGTGTAAATTCTAAGGTAATCAGCACTGCCTTTTTCATGATCATTGAGTAGCTTGTGACTAAAACTGGCACTGTTCAAAGATATTAGCCACGTGTGCAAAGGAAAACTCAGGCCTAAAGGACTCTTTGTATTTGACTGGAGGCAGATTAAACATGCCATAGGTAGAGGGTGGTGGTGAAATAAACCCCTGAAAACACACCTTCCCTTCCCACCCCACAAAAAATATACCACACCCTTATTTAAGGCCTTTCCAGGTGTCCTACCAAACTAGTTCAAGTTTAAAAGCGGGGGAGAGGGGAAGGATAATGGGATGGGTTTTTCATCAATGAGCCTCAAACTTCTGATGTGGTTATTTGAAGTTTTTAAATGCATGAGCTAAGGCTGCAAACATGATGCTTTTTTCCTGGGAGTGATACAAAATCCCACTATGCTTCCAGTGTAGACAGAACCTCTGAATGCTGTGGCACCCTCCCTCCCCACCCCGGAATGACTGGGTGTGTGATAGCCTCTTCAGAGCTCAAAGCCCTTTCATTTGCCACATTTCACACAAATTCCACAGACTTTCTAGCTTTATCCTTCTACAGCAAGCAGCAGCTCAGCTGGGCTAGGGATCTGTTTGGATCAACTCCAACGAACAAAGCAACCGTTACAGAGCAAGTCTTCTACAGAGACAACTGCAATGGAACTGACTAAATTATACACTTTATATTGAGAGGAGGGTGAGATGAGTCCTTAAATTGCTAAGTTTTGCAGCAATACTTTAAACCCTGCTGGAACTAAATGCACCATAACTGCTTATGTAACTTTTCTCCTGTCCCTGCTGCCTGGCCTCTGAATCAAATAACTTTTAAAAGCTTTGAGCAAGTAAATTAAGATATTAAAGGAATGTGCAAAGACTGTCCATTTGGATTTCCAAGCTTTATAGTGTTCACCCCTCCCTCCCCCCTGGAAGAAGTTAAATTCTTAGAAAATCTGGGAAAGCATATATTTTAGTCTTCCTTGTGTCTTTTTGGGAGGGTAATATAAAGATCGGTAGGGGTTATCACTCATTCACTCTCAGTCTTTGGCATTGTGAGTTGGATGTATTGTTACTGCTTTCCTACATGGTAGTGTACTGTTAGCTTGTCACAATCTCAGTTCAGGTGTCAGCCCTCTTAAAGAAAATTATAAAGCCTTTCCTGAGAAGTAGGTACCATGCTGTGGTGAAATGTATTGTTTTCACTCCTGAAATTTGGGATTGGTGGATGGACCTTCTGAAAGGTTTATTGCAGCTGTCCTGTAAAAGTGGGTAAGCTTGACATAGCTTGGCTTGAATATTCAGTTTGCTTAAAGGTTGTTTGCTTCCTGGAATCTGATACGCTGTCTCGACCACTTTTGGAGGGTGGGGGAAAGGCATCTAGTTAGAATCACAATGATGAGGAAAAATTGCATTGATCAGTAACATGCTTTTAACTGTGCAGCTGGAGGAGCAGAGTGGTACAGCATGGGGATCCCTGACATTTCAGAGAATATGAGAGGCGATCTAGTGAGAGTACATGGTCCGCAATTGGATCCTCTGAGTACCCCACAAATTTTCAGACAGATGAAAGCCATGAGGAACACTTCCCTTTTCCAGACAGAGGTAGATTTTTTTTTTTTTTTGCTGTTCCTCTTGTGGTAAACAGCCAGTGATAGATAAGTACCAGCCCTAAACTCCAGTGCATTCCTAACATTCTTTAGATACCACTAGATTTCAGAGGTTGGTTAGAGAACAAACATTAGTCTCTTTTTGTGCAAGAGCACAAATGATGAAATGCTGTGTCCTGTGGTCTGGGTATTTCCATAGAACATCCCACTAGTGGCTCTCAATGTAACTGCAGCCAGTTGCAGTGTCCAGCTATACTGTCTCCTCTTTCTCATTGGGCTTTGTGTGCTATTTGCTGATATTAAAAACTTCTCACTGTCTCTCTTATTTTAACAAATTACTCTTTCTTTGTGCTTCAGGGAAGATGGTGAAAAAAGTCTGTCCTTGCAACCAGCTCTGTAGTAATTATCTTATTTCTGATCCCTGATTGCAAAGCTATTAATGAATTTTCCTCTGATCACCGAAGCTTAACCTCCTTGAATCTGTCTCCAGCACAGCATCTGTCTCTGTCTCTGTTATCCCTTCTAATGTGTGTTCCTTTGTTAACATGTTAATAGGTGCTGGCTGCCTATTCATTTTTGCAGACTAGTGGGGAAATGAACTACTGTTCAGTACTAGAGAGGCTTGCTGGCCCTCAATTTAGCTGTGGAACTCCTTGCTGATTGGTAATGACAGTGAATTGTGAAGTAGGGTCATTTGCACACAGCAATGCTGATGTGCTAAAATTACCCCTTTGTGCAGCAGGATTTGCTTGTAATGACTATGCTGAAGGGGTTTGCCTACTCTGTCTCCTGATTCCATTGCAAAGACTCCTTCAGGATCTTAAAGGGTAAAAGGACAAGCCATTAAATGGCTTCAACCTGTGCCTCCCAAACAGGAGCAGTTTAGATATGCCTAATCTAAGTGTGCTGGTATTATCTAATGTTGTCTTTGAGGGTGGGTGCTCAAGGTGGTTTCCCAGGGAAGAAATAAAAGGGGGCAGAGAATGAAAGCATGATGGAGTCACAGGCTGAGGTGAGAAGCCTGCTTTCATTTCAAATCCTTCATTTTGTCATCAGACAAGAAACTGGGACGTTTGCTGTGGCTGAGCAGGACTGGAGGGGGTTTATTTCCATTGAATGCCATGAACCTCCCCTTTCAGACTCTTCTGGATGGCTTCTTTACGTTTTAATTAGAGCAGAACAACCGGCTTCTGAAATTTAAAATTCCTGAGAATTAGTTTTCTAAAATGCTGTTGAGAAGAAATGAGTCCTGAATTATTATAGCTCATGTTTTACAGCACAGACCGAATCCTGCTCTGTCCCTGCTGTGAGACTGAGACAGGAGCTCCCTCTTAGTTAATAAAATCACTTTGTAGACAACAGGAACTATTCAAAGCAAGCATTTCAAAATGTTTGTAAATTGTATATTTTCAGGTAATACACCTTAGCATGTCTCTCTCGACTAATGTGCCTGTCTCTCCCAACCCTGTGTGCTGAGCAGGCTCTGTGGATTAGGCTGGAGACCCTGGGGTATGAGCTGACATTTTGGTCAGAAATTAAACTGGGTGTACAATACATAAATGTACTGAGCAGCAGGGTGCAGATGACTGGCCATCAGGAAGGGGTTGAGAGGTGCTGATTCCTGCATGAACTCCTGACTATGGAATGTGATGATCTTGCTGTCTGTTTTGGTACCTCCTCTCTAAGTACCTTTGCTTTGTTTGTCACTCTTGGCTGTTTGTATGGGTTCCAACTTCACCTTTCCACTTGCCTTGCTGCCTTGTCGGATAATTATGTTCCAGGCTCCTTTCCCATCACACATGCTTGAGATTCTCATTATTCCATCACAGTTTCCTAGCACACTACACAGTATGAGCCTGTTACTCTGTTCCTTTTGAACTCCCACCACACATGTTCCTCAGGGAGGCCCTTTGTTCTCTCCCCCCTTCATCTGTATTGCTGTAGGGCTCCTTGCTCCTAAGGATTACACCCCTATTATTAGGTACTGTAGGTGGAGAGAGAGTTTCATTTTTTTAGGCAGTGCTGGGAGAGGAAGTAGAATCAATCACTCCAATAGCACATGCTCAGTTTCTACAAGTAATAAGTATGTTGCCTTTTTTTTATTGAATATCATAACAAACGAACCAATTCTAGCTGAGATTTGGAGAGGATGATGTTCTTTCTCAGATATGAGGGTCCTGAAGATTTGTCTAGGATAGAGAATTACAACCGGGTAACAGAGAGCTACTTCATTGGCTTCAGGCAGTGGTTTTGGCTTCTAACCTTGTGTAGTAGCGAGATGGTGACTTCACTGCTGGGATCTTTGATATTTTGGCTCTAATAATTTTCTTCAGACATACCTGTTCAGCACACCTGCATTTTCCCAGATACTGTCCCAGTTGCAACCTCAGTAGCAAGCCAGCAAGAATTGTTGTGCAATCCTCTTAACCCTGATTGAAAGACAGGTGTCCTAAGATGACTGTGCCAAAGTATGTTGATTCAGCTCTGGTGAGCATCTTCCCTGTATTTTCAGGAAGAATGTTTCTTCAAGTGTTGGTCCCTATACGTATTCCACTGAAGGTGCACAATGCACCTGAGACTGGAGAATTCTTGCAAGTAATGTGCATTGGTCTATGTCTGTGCCCCATCTCGCTTCATGATTCACACCGAGGATATAAGGGGAGTAGTGGACCGACTGCCTCTCTGGTTCCTTTTTACTGTCGTAAGGTCTGAGTCGGAATCCTCCACAATGTCCATAGTTTCTTCTTTCTCTTCATCCTATAGATATATTCAAAGTTACATTATTCTTACGGTTGTTTTGGTTAGGGTTTTTGAGAGTTAGTTAGCTTGTTAGAATCCCTACCCTGGGGAACCTTCCTGACATGAGACTTGGCTTTAAATTAGTCTAATTTAAATCAATTTTATCTATTGGCAGTTAGTGTGTATTGCCCACCAGTGGACAGTGACTCTTTATCCAGCCAATAATAGCCAGATTCTTGAAAGGGCTGATCAGAATCTTTCTGCCAGTAAAGAAACCATCTCCCCACTGAGATCTTAATTTAGTGCTTTTGGCACTCACTAAACCTTCAAACCACTAGCTATGTGTTATCCGTGACTCACCTATTAATGAAAGTGGCCTTCCTCATTACCATCACCTTGGCCAGAAGGGTAAGTGAACTTGGGGCCTTAATGGCCAATCCACTATACATGATATTCCATAAGGACAAAGTCTTGCTACAACCACATCTGAAATTCACTCCTAAAATAGTTTTGGAATTTCACATAAACCAATCAAATCACTTTCCTTTGTTTTTCTCAGAGCCCTATGTCTCTAGCGAGGAGAGCAGACTTCATTTCCTGAATATGAGCATTGGCATTTTACTTACAAAGAAGAAAACAGATCAGAAAGTCACCTAAACGGTTCATTGCCATAGCAGAACGAGTACAAGGACAAGCTATATTTTCTCAAAGAATCTCTAAATTGATCTCTGGCTGTATCCTACTCTGTTATCAGTTGGCATGCTGCCTCCTTCTCACGTGGCAAAGGCTTATTCTACTAGAGCACGAGCAACCTCAGTAACATCACTTCAAGAGGTGCCTCTGCTTAACGTATGCAGTTCCATGCACACGTTCTTGAGACATTTTGCCTTGGTCCAAGACTCCTCCACTGAGACATCCTTCGTGGCAGCTGTACCATCTTCATGCTGTCTCCCTTTTCCTCTCAGTACTGCTTGCCAATCAGTGGAATACACGTCAGGACCAGCACTCCAAGAAGAAAAAGGAGTTACTTATTGTAACTGTAGTTCTTTTGAGATGTGTGGTCCCTATCTGTATTCCAATATCCACTTTCTTTCCCTCTGCTTTGGGTCATGGCCTGATTTGCATCAGAGAGAGAACTGGAAAGGCAGTCAGTCTGCCCTGCCTCCTATACTCATGGCATAGAACAGTAGGAAAGCTGGGATGCAGGGGTAGGCCAACAGACATTACTTGCAAGAATTCTCTGGTCTCAGTTGCCTGGTGTGCATACGTACCCATAGTGGAATACAGATGGGAATCACACATCTCTAAGAACTCCTGTTTACAATAAGGTAAGTAACTTCTTTTTGTACTGGACAGGGATTCAGTAGATTTAGTTCTGCTCTTGGCTTTGCCACAAATTCCAGCGTGACATTGGGCAAAATGGTTAACTATTATATGATGCAGCTCCCAATTTGCCAAATGAGGATATTTCCTCACCTCTCAGGGTTGTTGAGGCTTATTTCATTATATAAATGAAGTGCTTAGATACTACACTGACTGCCATACAAAAACTTAACATTGAATGCAGCTGTTTATTCTGCAGTTGCAAATATGAGGCCTGAGATGGGTGAGGATGCACAAGACAGAGAAGGGATGAAAAGAAGCTCTATATCCTTGCCTCTTTGAGTAACCTTCAGTGACCTCTCCAGTAGAACTGATATTCAGTATTATGTGGACTTTTTTTTTTGTTAGTCAACCGTCTGAATAGAAGTGTCTCCATGTGTTCTATCTTGTCTCGGTTCTCCCCCATCAAACTGAATTTGCTGTTTGCACATGGAATGCTTGCTGCTCTGAATGGTGAATCTGGTCATGATGGTAAAAGGATTTCCTGGAACTCACCACATGAAAGAACAATGTTTTTTGAAGTGCAGGCTGCCCTACATACTGCAGTCAGTACCTGATGGATATACTAGGGATCTGTGTGCACTATCCCCTGGGACACTAGTCCTGTAATTGAGTGAATCAGTGCCTGCAGTTTCTGCCTTTCATGCAGATGTTCTCTTCACATAATCTGGGTTTCTGGGACATTCTGCATCCTGCAGGGTGGAGTTCACGGGGCTACAGAGCAGCTTGCTGTGCTGACTGTACTGCTTCTTGTTTGGCATTCTGTGTCATGTGGACAGAGTTGGAAATGAACTGCTCAAACATTAGCTGCTACTTACTCTTTTTTTTTTAAGAAAGTGTGGTGTGAGGGGAAATAAGCAGATATTCATCACAAATACTGTCACTTAATATGAAACCTAATCTTCCCCCTTTCTCACTTCTGAAAGAGGAGCCTGATGTGGGCAGCAGCCACTCAATTCCTACATAACTGCTACTTGCAGAACTTCTTGGAAAACAAACATATCTACAAAATACTTTTGATCTTAGAAAATGGCTAAATGAGCCCTTGTAAATTCCCCTTCCAACATGTCCTAGAATCGAAATGTAGAATTCATGTGCATGGCTTTTTAACTCTTGCTCTGTACTATTCCACTATTGTCATAGTTTCTAAACTCCCAAGAAAACTGGTTGTAACCTGGGCATTCTGATTCTGTTTTCTTTGTAATTTTAGGGACCAGCAGCACTAACACAGTTGGGGGTACAGTGAACAGCCAGGCACCCCAGTCTCAGCCTCCTGCCATGACCTCCAGCCGGAAAGGGACTTTCACAGATGACCTGCACAAGTTGGTAGACAACTGGGCCCGCGATGCCATGAACCTCTCAGGCAAGAGAGGTGGCAAGGGGCATAGCAACTATGAGGTGAGATAGTTCTCCCCTTTATTTCCCCATTAAACATGCATGGATTAAGAGCTGTCACTGCTAACATAACTTCTTGTCTGTGTATCAAGACACACACACACAAATATATAAAGAAGAGTTTTCTACATAGCCAGGCCAAAATAGTGCTCTATTAGGGAATCAGCCATAGCTTACATGTAGAGGTCTCCTGCCACATGTTCTCTTGGGCACTAAAGAGAGGAGTCATGATGTCTTTTGAGAAGCACCCATTTAACTCAGTTACATGGAATGGGCTATGGTTGGAGGGGAACTGCTTCAGCCACACTTAAATAACTTCTCTTTGGGGCTGGGTTTTCTTTCAGGGCCCTGGAATGGCAAGAAAGTTCTCAGCACCAGGCCAGCTATGTATTTCTATGACATCCTCTCTGGGTGCTACGCCTATCTCTGCAGCATCAGCTACCTCTCTAGGTCACTTCACAAAGGCTATGTGCCCGCCACAGCAGTACAGTTACCCGACAGCGCCCTTTGCAGCTCCCTGGAGTGGGACAGGTGGTCCAGTACAGCAACCTGTTGGTCAGTTCCAGCCTGTGGGAGCTGCCTCTTTGCAAAGCTTCAACATCAGCAACTTGCAGAAATCCATCAGCAATCCCCCAGGCTCCAACCTGCGGACCACTTAGCCAGACCCAGAGACTGCTGGGTAGAACTTGGGACAGGAGATGAGGAGGGAGTTAGGGCCCTGTATCAACTACTAGTGCTGCACTGAACTGGCTATTTCTGCCAGAATGGGGATGAGCTTCCTTTTTCCAACCATTGCTGTCAGCTGTCGGTAAGGAGAGTTCCCCATTTCTGAAGGGGGGGGAGGGCGATGAGCATGAACACTCCTGCTCTTGTATAAGATGAGCAATGAAGATAGAAGTCACTGGAGCAGTCAGCGTGATCTCACTCTAAAACTACTTCGTTTTGAGTCTGAATCCACATGTGCTGAGATGGGAGAGTTTAGTCCTAGCATGAGGTTTTAACACACTTCTCATCTGTCCCTAACTCATCTCCCTGAAGAATCAAGGCCAGGAGAGAAGCTGTCCAAATCTCCCTCCTCTCCCCAATCAGTCATCCTTACCTCCTGAGTGGTAGGGCACAGAAATGGACTTGCAGTGCAGCCCATGCTTGAGATAGGTCATTACTGCTTTAAGTAACAGATATTAACAGCTTTGACTGCAGCATTAGAGCAATTTAAATTGTTTAAAAAATAAATTTAAAAAAGTTCCCTGCGGACATGTACTTACCATCAGTTTTGATGTGGAAACACTGTGATATATAAATGTTGTTGGACAACAGTAGTTTAAAACTGAGTGAAAAATAGAGGGTTAAAAAAAGTTAAAAAGAAAAATGGAAAAAAAGCTAGCTATATCCTATACTTATTGGAGACACTTTAACTTTTTCCTTTGTATTTTCATTGTATTAGATAAATGTGAATGTAAAATTGTATAAATTAATGTACTTGAATACTTGTCTGTTTTCCCAGTATGCTTGCTGGATATTTTAGTGCCTTGGACTTTTATTGCTTCTGCAGTTAGCATCACTTCCTCAGCAGGCCCCAGCTGGTCAGAGAGCAAGTTAAGGGAAGAAAGGACTATTTTGTACCTAGTGACTGGGATGCCAAAGGGTTAACCATTTGGATGTTTATATATAGTCATACTGTAACTTTGATAGGGTAGGTGTTGAGGAGGGAGAGCCATTGAGGCTGTAGGTTGGAACAGAGCTCTGGGTGGTGGGGAAACCTGTCCGTGTTGACAGATTAAAAAGTTGATGGCACAATGCTAGTGTGACAAGGGGTAGGCAGGAGAAGTGATGGGGGGAGAGCTAAAGTGAAAAACAAATACTGCCTAGAGCCTTAATAGGGCTGGACAGAAAGTGCATATTTTGGAAAAGTTCAACTTTAGTGGTGTTTTGACTATTAAGCTGTGATGTGGAAAGTGGTTTGGTGAGGGTGTGTATAGAGATGGAGCCATTACCCTTTGGGGGGTGGGGTTATCTGCTGGAATTGCTTTTCTTACCTTTTTAAAATCCATTTGTGCTAGGAGCAGACTTTCCTGGTGCGACGTCCATTGCCGGCAATGGATGCACTTGAAACAGCCGGCATCAAGGAATTCCTTCTGTCTTAAGCATGCAGAGGACTTATGATTTTGTTCACTCTAAGAATTCAAACTGGTACCAGGACCATAACTAACTGTGCCATCTTTTGGTAGCTATACTGTACCTTCTACTTCTCAGCTCATTCTCCCTTTTTCATCCTGAAAAATACTGGTTCCCTGTTCAATGTAATAATACTACAACCAACCAGTATTATTCTGTAGTGCTGCAACAAACTGTGAAGGGTCAAGGTGCTGCTTCCTGGTACTTGGGAGTAGCTCAGTGGTGTCTTGGAGGTCTGCACCAAGGAAATCTTTCTCATCTGAATTTTCTGTGAGTACTACCTTGTGTGTGTGGAGAGGTCTTACTAGGGAGTTCTTTCTGTGGATGCTTTGCTTGTCTCTAAGAACAAATGCAAAAGATCAGTTCAGTTCCCTTCACCTGTTGATGTTTACAGCAGCTTTGTTGGCCAGAATACCATTGGTGTATAGGGTTAAAGTGAAGAGTCTGTGGCTGGATGCTAGTGGCAAGGTGGCTGGGTTCTAAATTTCTCAGATTTATTTTTTAATTCTTTAACACACAGGCTCAGTAGAACCACAGACTGAGATAAGAGGGCTCACCGTTGTGTACATGTGATCGGAAGAGAAATGTCTGTGCTGGTAAAATTAATCAGCCTCTGCTTTCTGGTTAAAATGACTGGAGAAGAGGTTCCTGAATACAGCACATGTGGGTAGGGAAAACAATGCTCTGTGTAATAGAGCAGTTACACAGCTGAAGAAGTATTGGGAGCAGGGCACCACTTCATGGTAGAAGAACTGATCAGCTGAATGCAGCACATGGTTATTTAATTATTTTGATTTAATAAGTTTGAGGTCGGTTTTTCACTTAACGTTATGCAAGAACTGGTTTTATTTACCATTGATTTCCCTCCTGTGGATGAAATAACTGAAGTCTAGAGGAATAAACTAATGCTACTGAACTGTTAAATTAT
This sequence comes from Emydura macquarii macquarii, assembly GCF_026122565.2. Classification (NCBI taxonomy): domain Eukaryota; kingdom Metazoa; phylum Chordata; order Testudines; family Chelidae; genus Emydura; species Emydura macquarii. The sequence continues at coordinate 9,400,170 of NW_027133667.1, forward strand.
TTTGTGTTAATATTACACTTTGAGTACCTTTTTTCCACATAAAATCTGTTGCTGAAATGTTTTCTTTACATTATTTAACAATGTACACTGTAAAAAACGAAAAAAAACAAAAATACACACAAATAAAATGAATTCAAACTTTGGGCTTCCCTGGCCGTAGTTAATTGTATGTTTTGCACTAAATCCAGGCATTGCGCTTCTTGTACGATTGCGCTTTGTGCTGCAGTTTGTTACCTTTGTAGAATATTTAATGAAATCATTCAAATAAACCAAACCTGCTTTTGTTGAACTGTGGGTTTTCATTTTCAGCTGCTTCCCACTTCTCCTTCCTCCTGTCCCCTGGAGCATTACATTGCAGATGGGCTCCTGTTACCTCACTACTAGGACAGTGTGCCACAGGAAAATACTAAAACCTACTTTGAGACCCTAAACGTCTCAAAAGCAGTGATCAGTAACAATACTATCTGGCCATTTAGCAGACTAAAGACTCCAAGTACTATGGAACAAGAAAGGACAATAAGTAGATATAGAAAATAATTTCCCCAAAATTTGAGGGGGAAAAGGATTATTTTTTTGACATGCAGCAATGAGAATTTTTCTCCTTCTGTGACTTTTCTTAGGTTATCATACTCATTCAGAATTAACCTTTTTTACTTGTTGAGGGTCCTCTTCAAGGAGCTATTGTGGGAACTAGAAGAGGATATGAGTAACCTCTTTGGAGTCGAGGATCCAAGCTGACAAACTGACTCATTCTCTGTGCCTCCCTGCAGACCTGCTTGGGGGCTGTGTTAGGTCTGCATTTCAGTGATTTGATCTAGAAGGGGCACTGTTAATCAAGATTTATCTTGTAGAGATGCTTTGGCTGCAAAGCTTTTTTGGGCTTTCTAAATATTCAATTTTAACTTTTAGTGAATTTCTTTTAAAAACCGCTTCTGTTTTGATTCATACCACTTCAGACTGTGGTTGTATAAGAACTCAAGGGCAAGTCTTGAGGATTTGCTGAAAGTCCTCTGAAAAGTACAGGTGTTTGTGAGAAAAGCCAGTCTACAGTTGAAGAAGCCAGGTTCTTAAACGAAGGTTCTGAAGACGGTGAAACTCCTATGACCAGAGTATTCCTTGCAACAGTTATGCCAGTGCCTTGGCTAATTTTGCACTGTCTCTGCAAGTTCCCTTTCTAACAAAAGTGCCCACGCTATTGACAAATGCATTAACCTCCCACAATTGTGGTGATCCTAGTGCAGAAAAGCTGAAGTAGCAAACTGCTGAATAAAACTGGTCAATTTCAGCTGTACTCTGATGTTTTTATGAATCATCTAAAACCATACTGCTAACTGCAAGAGATCAATATTAGCTGAATTTTTTAGGAAGATGTGTTGGAGGTGAGAGAGCTTCTGCCAATCAAGCATGGGCTACTGAGGACATTCACCTGTACTCAGTCCTACACTGGTTTCCTGCTGGAAACTTACTGCTGTTGAGAGGTAGGAAGTAGATGTGTAGAAGAGAGCCATGAGGATGGGTAGGCAGAGGTTAGACGTTGAAAGGAGAATTGGGAGCAGCTGCATGGCAGAGGAGCACACAAAACACCCTAAAGCAGTTTAAATTTACATATGCATAAATGACATGAGGTGGAAAAATCTCCTTTCCCCCTGGCTCACTATAGTGTTATTCCTGTACTTAAAGACAAGTTTCCACAAATGGCACTGTTACTATGAAGCTATGATACAGTCAAATGGACTAAGGAGGTACTTCTTTACTGAACCTTTAATTTCATCCCATGTAGGCTAGTGATATTCCTTTCTCAAAGGGAATTGAAGCATTTAATTATTTTTACACCTTGTCACTCTAGGAGATTAATCCTCCCTTTAAACTAGACTGATGGTTGGTTTTAATCTTACACCTTGGGGGGTTGTTTTTGCATTTTCCGCTTAGTGGTCAAGTCCTAAGGGGCTAAATCAACCACAGCTTCAATTCCAGGGAGAAAAAAAGTACAGGAGAGGGTGCCTATCACCTTGCACTACAGCTATTTGATGTCCCTGCTGCTCACCTCTTTGAGGTGTAAATTCATGCCACGGGGGGGGGGGGGGGGTGACTATTGACCTCTATTGCTCTCTTCACATTACTGTATAAAGTCAGTAGCTATTCTACATTCTCTGATGATTGCAGATTTTAGAATTACAAATTAGCACATAACTGACAATTTCTAGTTAAGTATCTGAGAAACTGAAAACCAATTGTAATGTAAGATTATGGTACAAACCTGCTTTCTTCATCACAAAGAGGGGAGTGCATTTTTACTGAACTGCATTAAACCATGAGCTGTTACTGTAGCAGGAATATATCTCCTGTCCATCTGAATTGTTTTATCTTGCACATAAACATGCTGCTGCCCCCTTAAACAGCTACAACTGAGATTAGTTGACTAATGCCCTGATTTGCATGTTTATTCACATTTTCCATAAGAAAAGAGGATAATGTTTAGTATAAAAACACAAGCAATTAAAAAGAACTGGTCAACTTTAGTCCTTCATAACATATTCAGCCAAGTACTATGTGTACAAGTCTCCCTTCAAATTATTATTTCCAAGATCTGATCTTACTGACCCTAAAGGAAACTACTCCCTCTATGGTGAAATAAAGTAGTAGGGCATCCTTTCATTATTCAGTAGGGAATTAGGGTTACATCTCTCATCATTCCAAAGGAGTTAAAATTACAATTTTTTGTGGTCTATAACAAGGCCTAGCACTGGCCCCCAAAGTGTTTGAATCAGGAAGAAATGATGCATCAATCACAAAAGGGAACATCAAGCACATTGATGGGCTAAAGTAGAGTTATGAGAGAAGATGGGCTGTTGTCAGTCCTGCATGTCAGACAGGGATTTAATGCACTAGGTTTTCCCCTGCTGTTTAAACAAGTTCTTGGGATGTGCTTCTGTAAAGATGGTTGTAGTGTTCAAATCATCAAGAGGAAACAATTTAGGCGCGGTCCTGTTTGTTAGGAGGGTTCCAGTTTCCTTTTCTTCATGCCTTGACTCTTCCTGTAGGGGCTGCACTCTGCTAAACAAAACAGAGCCTTAGTAGGCAAATTATTCTGCTCCCAAAACTCACCCATATTTTTGTCAGTACTTTTTCTCTCTCAGCCTGGAAAGGTAGGTACACAATAGCCAATTTCCTTTTTCTTCTCTCCTAGCCCTGAAGGAGCTTAAGTCTGATATGTTCAGAGTCTGGTGGAGGCAGGAAGAGATCTCTACCTCCACTACCCTTAACAGCCACTCTTAAAAACTATAAGATGGAAGCACTACCTGGGTGAGTGCAAAGCAGCCTATGAGGGAGAACAGCCACGTACCTCCGTGTGAGACAGTCAAAACTGAGTTTTACACCAGGACACTGCCCTAGTCGTGCTGGAATGTGCTCAAAGTGTTCACAAACTTATGCACCCTGCTCAGTTTCACATGCGACTCAGCAGCATGCATGCACATCTTTATTTTCTTCCTACAGCTCACTGTAGCGACTTACACTCCCCTTCCTTTACAGTACATACCTGGTGCACCCTGGTTGGCAGAGTGGCTGTAAGGCCTGTGACCAGGGGACACCTGCCATTGCGTAGCTCTCATCTGTAGTTTGTGAGGGGTCTTGCTGCGAGTCATCATGGGATAGTGTCTAAGAGGGGTTACAGGAGCCTGGGCTGGTACAGCTGCTTTTTTGTGGTGCTCAGTGTCCCTGAGATCAGTGGTCTCCAGAGGAATGTCCCAAAGCTCAGGGTCATCTGGAATAATTCAAAGACATACACAACAAAGACGAAAGAGAACAGTGTGACAGGCTGGAGCCAGAAGTGTAGCTCTAACACCAGCCCATGCTTTCCTCACTGGATGTCTCCTGGAGGGGTTAAATTATAAAAGATCTGCTTTCGTACCAACAGGCAAAAAGGAAACTACCTAAAACAAAACGATGTACAAGAGCAGCAGACACTTCAACGGCTCCACGTTGCAGCTACAGGCAATACACTGGAATGAGGTGCAGCTAGGCTTGCTCTGCAATTTATGCTTTCAGGTAGGGTGAAAGGGCATAGGTATAGCCCCAATAAATATAGGTAATTGAAAAGAATCTGATCTCACCTGCATAGGCACCAACACTGGAATCTGTATGAACCCCAAGGGCTAGAAGAAAAGGTTCCTGGAGGCAGGTTCCCTTATAGTGCTCTAACTATAGTAGCTGTTAAGAGCATCACTAGGAGGGGTTTATGTGGCCAAGGGTCAATTCATGCCCCTGCCCCCCCACTGCAATTACTTCCCCCTATAGTGTTGCCACTTTCTATTGCTAAAATCAGGATTCTGCCTATACCACTTTCCCAATCCCTTTATGAATCCTGCTCCCAACCCTCTGAACTCAAATTTTGCCAGCAGTTAGCTGCCATTCTTTGCTGACCTGCAAAGAACTCTTCTTCTGCAGCTGGTTCCCGTTGTGCTGCTGAAGTGCTGTGCTTTACCGGCAAGGAATGAGATGCTGCTGGGCATAGATAACAAAGGGGAAATATTAGTGCCAGGAGTGCAAAAGGACACCATTTAATTCCCTTTGGGGGAAGAGAGCCTGGTGTGATCAAGAAGACCAGCAGCAACTACCCCCAGCTACCAGTTGTCCTGCTGGAAATGTGTGTATGGAGGTACGGCAGGATATAGTACTTGGTAGGGCTTACTAAAGACAAGGGAAACATCCTGAAATTTCTTGCATCATGAGTAAAGTGTCGTTTTTTTCAGTCTTTCTTGTTACTGCTCAACAGCATCACTGCCTAAACATTTCTTAAGAGGACACGGGCAGGTTTGGTCATGTCTGGTTTGAGCCCCAATCTATGCCCTATGGGGGGAAAAGATATTAAACTTCAGATTTCCTGTTTTCTAGCTTTCTTCAGTCAGAGAAGAGGTGGTAAAATCAGGCAGCTGCTGAGGAGCTAACCTTATCAGCCAGGCGCTCACTCCTCATGTAACACACTCCCCCCACTGAATTAGTGTTGTTGGACTTGCAGATTCGCAGTGGTGTCACATACCCTGGTTGCTGACTGGATTGGATACTGCTGGCTGATGTTTTTTCTCCATTTGTTCCCGGAACTGCTGCTGTAGCTGCTTCTGCCGTAACTTCCGCTGGTAAGTGGCATCATCCCCAAAGGCTAAGGTGATGCTACTTCTGCCCCAAGAAATAAACACACTTGGATGGTACTCCAGCTACAATTGCACATTAGGAAGAGGGATGCTTATAGCAACAGTGCTCCAGAGAAAGTACAAGAGTTGTTAACACTTATCACACCTTCCAACCAAAGCCCTCCTCTTCTTTACAAGCATTAACTATTTACTATCTCAGAGGTGCTTGTGAGGTTTAAGTATTACCATTTCTTAGATGGATAAACTAAGCCACAGCGATCCCCAGTTGTATTCACACAGGAAGTCTGTGGCTAGAACCCAGCTCTTCTGTCTGAATCATTTACACAAACCGGCCCTTCCTCCTGTCCCAAACTCCAGGCTAAGAAAGGCTGTTTTGCATTGTATATGAGAGAGACCATGATTATCACACCGTGTGGCAGGCACTGCAATTTGAGCAGCTCAGTCCAATGCAAACATTGCATGTGCAGTTGGGTGCGTAGGTGACTGTTCGACATCTTCTGGGATTACATGCAGTCAGAAGTAGCGATCTAACTACCTCACCCAGCAGCTACAGCCAACAGCCTGGGACCTCAAGCTTCTGCTCCCACCTGCTGAGGAGCAGCACGGACTCATGTACTGAATGCCCCTTAAAAGCACACAGACGGCCCCTGAAGCGATGTGTGGTAGGGTATAACAGCCATGGATCAAATACTAAGCTGGGTGTTGTATGAGTTCAGGAGAGAACCAGCTGCAAGATCACTGGCTTAGGGAGCTCAGCTGAACACAACCCATACAGCATTTTTAGTACAACAGAAATAAAAATAATTAAATTAAATTTGAAAAACTTCTCCAATTAACACTCACCTGGAGCTGTTTTGCTGCTCCTGCTCGGCTGGGTTTAAGGAAGCTGCCTCCTGGCCAGGTTTGCATGGGGACAAGTTCTCACATTGCTGGGGTCGCCCCGCACTCTGCTTCTGCAGGCAGCTACTGTATCTTGCCTTCTCTATTGTAGGCTCAAAGTCCTGCCTTTTCGTTTTGGCCAAATCCAACTCTGGAGGCAGCTAGCACAGGAATGAATTATACTCCATTCACCCATTCCTCCTCCCTCATCAACTCAAAAGTTACAGAGACTTAGTTAAAGCATCTTATAACAACATTTTATGTTTTGCCTGTCTCTCTCTAGCTGCTCTTAAACTAGTTTCCTGGCAGGTTTTGTCTTTTCCCATTTGCTAAGCACTGGTTTGGTTTCGTATTCTGAAGCAAGTTAATGTGGTTTATTTGCAGAGCAGCATCATTAGCAGTGTCAGCATGTTTGTTAACTAGCACTGCCTCTGTACAAACACACAATAAAATTTTAAAATATAAAAGTAGCAGAATCTGGTCAGTCCCCACCATATGAAGGCAAGCAAGGTAGTAAACACCAACTATTACAATAATGTTAACTTTATAAATGTATACACAGATAAGTATTAGATCTGGACGGACAGTGAATCTTCTTCATCCTCAAACCCAGGAGCAGAAACATACATCTCACCCTTTAACTGAGCACACATTTGGGGAAGGAGACTTGACAGAGCAATATGGACTGATATCAGAGGGAGACACGGTACACCACACAGCCTGGACTTCTAAAATGAGTACAGTGCAGACGTCTAAGAGAGGATGGCAATTACCATAGTTATCTCTGAACCACTATTAACCATGGTGAAAAGCCACAGAGGGATTTAGCCTAATGAAAACTGTTCCAGCAACAAACAGATTTCACATGTGAAACACATTCAAATCATTACAGATAGTGTAACTGATTCTAGCACACAGCATCACCTGGGGTGATGGATACCCTAGACATGCTTATATAATAATAGCAGCAGGAACTAAGAGATGATTCTGAGAAAGCACTAATAGTTACAGTGGATGTGCCACAAGAAAGGGAAATGCCATATTGGTTTGTATCAACAGGAATATTCCATGTAAAAAAGCAAGATATTATTCTTCACTGCTTGGCCCTGATTAACTCAAAAAGCCTAAGTCTAACTTTGGGTACCACTCAAAAGACAAACCAGAGACTGCCCTGATGAGAGCAACGAAAACTATAAGAAATCTGGAAAACATCAGTCTGAGAAAAGATTGAGAGCTGGGCATATTCAGAATCTGAGGAAAAAGAAGCCAGACTATCATTTAAAGGATGCTTATATAAGGAGTGCAAGGGCCTTGTCTCATAATGAAGCATAATTATGGTTCAGTAGAACTCTGGCCTCAAATACTCTAGGGTCTAGAGACTAAATTTGTAGGTCCATGGCCCATTGGCTTCAACCAATCACTTCCCCCTTTAACGTTTCCGTGGTGTAGCCATTAAAACGATCTGTTACTCTAGCTATCTCTGGCCTATAGGGGGTAAGGGCCTGTCAAAACCAGCTAACCTTAAGACACACAATCAAAAAACAGCAGGGATCCCCCCGCACAACTTAGGAGTTTGCAGTTTCCATATTAATTCCACAGGAAGCTGCAATGCTGCACTTCAGCCACCATGGGGTACTGAGTGAGACTATAAATCAGCGGTGCCACGCCCATCACTGACTTCAACATGGCATCCTCCAACAGATACTGATGGCTGCTCCTCCGATGTCCTCCCCTAAGGTAAGCATGCCCAAGGCTCTACTTCTGTTATAGAGGACACTCTGGTAAACTGGAACTAAAGTTTGTGCCACGCCCTTCTGATTTCTGCAGTATACTGGAAATTCTATAGTAGCTTTAAGTATATAAAAAACTGGAGAGGTTTTATTATAGTAATATGAAAATGAATAATACAATCAGTACTGCACCAGTGCAGTGTTATTTTTATATTAAATTCTGTTTATTCTTCTTAGCCCCTAAATTTTCAGTTCTCTGTCTGCTGAAGATTTCTGCACTGGTATTTTGCAAGCTGTCAGGGTAGAGCTGAAGCTTTCACCAGCTGTGTAAGGGGAAAGCAGTGGCTACCAGAACCTTTAGATGAGAGTTCCTACTGCTGCCTACAAATCACGAAAGTGAACTGGGGGTAGTAGCCATGGGCTACTGTAAGAAAAAGTTCTAGTGTAGATGAAGCTCTACTGTACATAGCACTTTGTTTTGACATGGGACTGGAAACAGTTCATCCCTCTCTACACTAGTATTTCAACTATCACCAACAAGAGTGTAGCTGGGCCCACTACAAGTGGTAAGGATACAGAATGGGCTGGTGGCTCAGATACCATTCTGATGGGTATGATATGAGAACCTGGCTAGAATAGTGTACACAAAATTCCTGGAGAGAGAAATAACAATGGGCTTAAGCTTCAGAATGGCATAATTTTGATGAACTACTGGGAAAATCTTTTACAAAGAACAGTTCAGACAACCTAACTAGCAGCCAAGAGAGGCTGTGGAATCATTGTCACTAGACACATTCGTGGTTGAGACCATGCACTCAGCTATCCAGTATGGTTTAAATATAAATGTTTCTGTTCCTCTCGATACAGAGGATGGGACCAATGACCTACTAGAGGTTCCTGGCAACCTAAATTACTCTGCTTTCTCCTTCTCCAAAGTCCCACATACCGCACCTGACGAGGAAGCTTATTCACTGATCGCAGGTAGTCTTTATCCAGGATGCAGTTCCCAAGAGCATTTCCAAAGCACCTGAAGGACAAGAGAGCCTGCTGTGACTGAGAATTTAACATTTTATTCTCACACCACCTGTGGAAATGTGCAAGCAGCAGGGCAGCATACTGATCTCCACTTACTTGAGTGCCCTCTTCAGTCCATCTGTCACTGCTTCTTTTCTTGCCTTTTCCAGGGACAACGCCTTAGACTTTAGGCCCTCACTCACTCCGTAACCCACATCTTCATGGTACGACCCATCCTATAGGGTGAGTTAAAAATAGTGAATGTCAGATAACCATGCAATCACCTCACTTATAGTCCCTGAAATGCAGTACTCACTGTTGAAACTCATGCTTTCACACACCTGATTATGAGACTAGATATCTCTTATGTGGGCTCTGTGTATTGAGTGGATTAGTATTTATTCTGTAGTAAACACAGCTTTTTTCACAGGACCGTCAGGTCTGACACCATAACATGTGTCACATAACATAACGTGTGACATTCACACACATATTAGTGTTATTCATGGTTCTTAAGCAACTGGCAGTTCACCAATAGATGGAGCAAACAAAAATATATCTATTTACCTTGAGTTGGACTTTTACAAATGCACAAACTCCCACATAGAATTTGCCATTGTTGAGGTCAACAAAATCTGGGGAAAGCAGGAAGGAGATGGAGTTACAATGGAGACCCAAACAGTATGTCACAGGGTGCAATTTACATTCCCGGTATACACATGGCTAGGCTGACAGAAGAATTATTTTGTCTACTGCCGCTTGGAAAGGTGGCTTACCAACAGTGACAGAAAAACCCTTTCCAGTGATTTAGGAAGCATCTATACGACAGCCCCACAGAATCATAGTTGCTGTGCTGCAGCTCTGCCACTGTAGTGCCCATAGCATAGACATGCCCTAAATGTGAACCACCTAAAAGAACTTATTTGCAGAAGTACCTTGTGTGAAGCTAGAGGGAAAAGTCTTAAAACGCTTCTCAGGCAACTGGCTATCAGAAAATCAATATACTGGAGAAATACCAAGTTTCTCTATTCTGACTGGCTGGTCACTCGGCAATGCCTCTAAGAAGAGGGGCTCCAGATCCAAGTTTCTGAAGCTTCATTTTGGTGTGCCCATCTTTCACGCTGAGTATATTTACAAATTAAACTTCTTCTTCGAGTGCTTGCTCATGTCCATTCCACTATAGGTATGTGCACGCCTCCATGCACGGCTACTTGAACTTTTTTCCCCTTAGCAGATCCCGTAGGGCCAGCTTCGGCACCCCCTGGAGCCCCGTGCACATGCCGTAGTATGTGAGGTGCTGCCAGCCATAGGCCCCCTCAGTTCCTTCTTTCCTCCCGTGACGGTTACTGGAACTGCCTGTGCTTGCATTGCAAGTGTTTAATTCCCAGTGTTTTGAAATTTAAGCAATGTTTTTTTATGTTAGTTAGTTAGCTAGCTTAATAACTGTTGTTAGTGGTAGTTAAAGACTTTGAGATAGTCTAGCTGAGACTTTACCAGGAGCAGGTATGCTCCGGTCTCATGGCTTCAAGTCGTGTGCTTCCGGTGGGAAGGCTTTCCCGCTAAGTGACCCCCACTGCCATAAGGAGAAGAATGGATCTGCAAGGTTTTGAGACCTCCAGAAAATCTGCCTGAAAGCCTGGCTCATGGAGCCCCCGACCGGCTCCGAGCCAACCCACTCTGCTGTGGTACCCAGACAGGCTGACCCGACTTGGCACTGCGAAGAGATGAAATCAGTGCTCAGAGCACGGATACTCCCCCACACCGTCGAAGCAGGCGGGGTGGAGCATCAATTCATAGCAAGGTCGGATCATGGAGACTTGCTGCCTGAGCCTGCATCTCCAGCCAGGGAGCCTCCCCCGAGTCTTGGGAGTGGGGAAGCCCCTCTGCACTTACTGGCACCGTTGACTTTGGAGGCCGTCAGGTGGCAAGAGCCTTGTTGGCATTGCACACACCACCGCTGCTCATACCTCCACGAGAGAAAAGGGGCTGGCGTTATGGGGGAAGCCCATGTTGGGACCCCCTGAATGGCTCAAGAGATCCCCAGCATGGGGAGGAAGATCTCCTGCAGACTGAGTTCCTAGTGTAGAGCAGAAACGCTCTCCTAGAAGTTATCCCAGGTCATGATTGCCAGACTGACCCACATTGAGGCGAAGAGCGAAGTTGCCCACCCAACACTGGTCTCGACCCCCCGGCAGTTCCCATTGGTGCAGTGCAGTGAAGACGGCATGCAGAAGAGAAGCACAGAAGTTGACGGGAGTTACGCAAGTTCTTTGCATACTTTGCATAACTCTCGTCGACTGCCGCCGAATCGCTGAGGTAAGTGTAGACCAAGCCTCAGTGTAGAGAGAGCATTGTCATACCACCTGGACAAAACAAGATCATTCAGGAACACATGCAGGATATTTTTGGTATTTTCTGACAGGGGTAAGGACAATCTATATTCATACAGACATTATCTAAGTGCATTTCTGAGTACTTAAGAACTTGTTATAAGTAAGGGCAGGAAAGATCCACTCAGTCATATTAGAACTCATTCCACTCGGGCTTTGCTGCCTGTTTGAGGAAGGCTCCCATATCAAACATGTAAAGCAGCTACATGGAGCTCCATCCACATATTAGTCACTATTCCCGAGTACAGGCTGGCAGGTCGGATGCCAAATTTTCGTAGAACTGTCCTGGAGTGACTATTCAAGTAGGATTCCTAATACTTCCCTTCAAGAAATAGACAGTGTTGTTAGTCACTCAAAGTAGAATCCATGCAGACAATTGATGAAAACGCATGGTTCCTTAAGCTATCGTAACTGTGTTTTTTCAATATGTGTTGTCCATACAGATTAGATCCTGCCTCCTTGCTACTACAGTCCCATACCTATAGGATTCTGTATTGTTGAAGAAACAGTTGGGTCCACTCCAACCTTTAGATCTTTTATGGGATGCATGAGGGCACCTAAGATGTAACAAGGCCCCAATGGACACCGCTGGCCAAAATAATCCAATCTCATGCACTTGTGCCAAGGGTGGAATCTGTGTGGACAACACATCTCTAAGAACCACAATTACTGTAGGGAAGGTTGAGTAACAATTATTTTCCTTGTTACTGAACCATAATAGATCCCAACACGCAATACTGGTATCAAGTGGGAAGTGGTGTAACATTAAGATTCCCTTCTGAGATAGAGAGTGTGCTTAAGTATCTCTGACATGAAAGGGTCCCACTCCAGCTCAATGTCATGAGAAACATCTAGCTCCAGCAGGCTGTCAGTCCCATAAATGTTCAGGATCCACTGGACTGACACTGTTCTAGTAATGTGCTTCTCAGATCTTTGCAACACTGTGTCAGAACTCTCTGGGCTTTTTTTTTTTTTTAAATCAGAATTCATTACTGAGGAAGCCAGCACCAACCTTCCAATCACCAAGCTGAAATGTTGGTGCAGTTTAGGTGCTTCTCACTATAATCCCTGCACCAGACACTCTCAAAGTGAATGTGCTGATCTCTCAGTACTGGACTCTGTTGTCTGAACCTCAAGTGTCTTCTCCAACAGAGGAAGTTTGAGGTCGCCCTCCTTCTCTTTTCTAGTGTGAGGGATGACCAAGCATCAACACGGATTTTGTTTTTTAGTAAGGCACTTAAAAGCAGTGCTCATGGTCACCATTGTTGCACTGCACAATATAGAGAGACTAAAACTAGTCTTTTTACTGGCAACAGCCATAACATGAATGGTAAACGAAGAGAGATCACAGGGTCTGAACTATGCAACACTGACCAAAGTCTAAGAACAAGAGGAGTCAGGGCCAAGGGAACTGGATCCCAAACAAAAGTGCAACAGTGCATCCTAACTATTCAGAGTGCAAACTTAACTGAAAGTTAAGGTCACTCTAGCAAGGTCAAAGGAGAACAGACCGAAGAAAGCATTGGGCATACTGCAGTGTTGCAACTTGCTGCTCCTACAGTGTTCAGAAAGAACTTTGGACAGCTAGGATTGGTCTCCTTTATACAATCTGTTCGATGTACAGCATCAAGAAGTGTGTGCATGGTTCAAATAGGCACTGCATATTTAGCCAAAACTTTCTGAATTTGTTCACCTGGATACAGGTATGTCAAATATGGGGATGCATACAACCAATTTCCAAAGAGTGTCTAAGGACGAGGATAGTGGTCACGAAGAGGTATTTTGCAGTAAGGTTCATAGCTGAAGTGGGGGATGCATAAGTTGAGATGTTTGTTGCGGGGAGGAGTTGTGCATGGTCGTGACAGATGGCTCAGGGCTGCTAGGGTTAAACAGGTGGAAGAGTCCAAATGCAATGCTTTGGGCCAGTCATCCCCACATGGCTGAATATACTCATTTTCAGTAACTCAGGAGAGCCACTACGCAAACTTGAGCTAGTGAGTATAAACAGGGTTTTCTTTATATGCAGGACACCCATAGTGAAACGTCTGTGTTTCAATACCTATGTCTATAGTGACGGTGGCAAAGTCGCCGTCGGCAGATGGATCTTTCTGGATCGATTGAGCGGTCAGTGTAGACCCGCTCAACAGATCAGGAAGTCAACTGAGTAAAATCACCCCCTCAAGTAGCGTAATGCTGCGTCGACAGGAACACAGTTCCCGTCGGTACAGTGCAGTGAAGACACCGCGCAGAAGGGAAGCACAGCAGTTGACGGGAGTTACGCAAGCTACTCTGTGTAGCTTCCGTAACTCCCGTCGACTGCCGCCGAATCGCCAGGTCAGTGTAGACCAGGGCTATTACTCCAGTTTGCTTTACCCTAACCATCAAAGAACCTGTAGGCCACGCTCCAAAATTTCATCTGCCTCTTCTACATGGACTGTCACTTTAAAGATATGTTTTCTGCTGTTTCAACTGAACAGGTTCCAGAAAAGACCGTTTCCTCAAACAGGGACCACATTCTGCCACTTTACAGATCCTCAGTATGATGCAACAGGCACACAAATTCTCAAACCCCGGAAGAAGATACTCACCAACATTCTGCTGAGTGACTGAATGAGCCCAGCCATTGTAGCCAAACATCTCATTGGCCAGACTGATGACCCTGTGACCCTCAATATAACAAACCTGAAAAGAGGAAGACTGAACTTAAAAAAGTCCTCTACAGTCATAGCTGTACTTCACTAAGAAACCCTCTTAATTTTAAGAAACATCTCACAGCCTGTTTTCAAAGAATGAAAAAGGAGCTGGTGCCCTCCCAGCAAAATTTCCAGAAGGTGACACAACTGAGAGAGGCAGATTTAGTGGACACGAAAGGGGAAAAAACCCCAAATAATTTACGAATGTTACATCGCATTTATACAGTGCTTTACATGTTCAAAGTACTGAACAATTAACTAATACCTCTCAACATCCCATGAAATAGGTAAATATTATTCCCATTTAAAGGATGAAGAAACTGAGAACAGAAAAGTTAAGTGATGTGCCCAAGGTGTCAAGAAATGAGTGGCTGAGCAGCGAACCCCTCCAACTGTTTGTACCTTCTGTCCTCCACCAGCCTGCCGGCTGCTAATGTACTCTGGACCCAGCCTTTGACGCAGGGCATTCTGGATGGCCTGGTATTCATCTGCCGAGTACTGGTACTTTAATAAAAGAATAGCAGAGTTAGAGAGCTTTAATTTCTTCACTGTATTAGCTCCCTCCCACCCATTTCATCCCATTTTTCCTTATTGCAGTCTTCCAGGAGAAGATGAGTATTTCCAATCTCATGCTGCAGGGTGTAAATGATAGTCAAAGGGCTCAGGAAGGAATTTACTTTGCTCTATGGGTAGGTGTATTATGCTGATTTTATTACTTTACACTGAAGTAATAGATATTGCTTGCTTTTGCAAGCAACTGGATTAGAGGGTCAATGATCTGTGGTAAATTCTATGCAACTTTTCTCCAACTCTCACAAGCAGCAAACATACCAGTTATAAAATGATAGAACTCAGCCAAGCACACCAGTCTGAAAGAATACCCTGGCCCCCATCCCTATCCCTCCGAAATACTACAGCAGTTATAATATGTGCAAAGCCCAGTCCAGGCTGCAGGGCCACAAAGCATAGCAGGAATCTCTATCAGCATCACTCATATTACTCAGCAGATTAGTTAGGTGTTGCTACTTATTGCACTGGCAGAAATGTTAGAATCTATACACGCTCTGCAAAAGATGCAGCTAGGCGTGTGTGTGTGTGCGCGTGCATTCGTTCGTTCGTTCAATTCCAGCTCCTGTATGAAGAGTACTACAGTTGCCTTTTTCTACTCAGCAGCACCACACTTCCAACTAACTAAGGAATGGAGCTGGCCTTCCTCCAAATGGAATCTTTCATATTCCCCGGTCTTGCTCCATTCACCTGCAAGACAAAGCTTTGAATAGAATTTTAAAGAAGGGGAAGAACTGAGGGATCCTCAGAGCTGTGCCAATCCCCATCTTGCTGAGAATAAAAGTCAAGCAAATAGCATGACACGTAAACAAACGATTTCTAATGCACATCATTAGGTTTTCATTGACATTCAGATTTCAATGTATTGTTCCATTTAACTTTTTTTTTTAGGAATAACTTCCTTTTCTTTTTCTGGCAGTTATGCAGAAATATACAACATCAGGCAAAAGGGCAGAGAGGAAGGCAAAGGTGAAAGAGAGCATTATGAACATACATACATACACAGACATACCATATTCATCAGCTAACTGAAGACATAATAGCATGGAGAGGAGAAAGAGAATTCTGTCTATTAGTTTCTTCCATTGTCTGAGTGAAAACAGCTACTTTCTCTTCACGAATAGAGAGAATGCATGTTTTTATAAGCAAGCCTGATGCATGTCATCCACTACTAAGATAAACCAGTCCAATCAATCAGAGAAAGAAAAACAGTCTTCCCGTCCTTTAAAAAACAATTCAAGGCTCTTTCTCAGAGTAATTCAGATACAGCTGCTACTGTTAGAGACACAGCTCTGCAACCAGCAGGGAAAATGTAATGAAGATGAAGGTTATTATGGCTAGGATGGTAGATATGACTTTAACATACTAGTGTCCTTCTTTAAAAACAATTAAGTGCTCTGTGTACATTTCCTGACCTGCAAATGGAAGACTTCCAGCTCTGTTCTACATGGAGAGATACTGACCTGCCCAAAGCACACAGCAGAGCTGCCACTGTTGGAACCAATTTTGCTGGTGTGGCTTCCACTGTTTGTCCCCTGACTTTCAGACATCCCTAAAGACAAAGGAAAGAAAACAAATAAACACTGAATAGAAAGCAACAGGTACAGTTATCTAATTGAAGACTGTTAGGATTGTAGGACAGAAGAGATTTAGTAGGTAGTTCATCCCACTGCAAGCATACAGCAGAAAAATCCCCTCATACAGGATGCATTGGATTATTTGGATATTATACCAATATTTTAATTTTAATTCTAATAAGCAACCAGTTCCAATGGAAATTCATTTTGTGATTAATTATTCATTTTCAGCTTCCCAAGAGCAAATCTAACAGACCCCTGCAACATGCAAGACTGTAGTTTATGTTTAAGAAAAGCAGTTAACTTAGTTAACTTTCTATTAGCACTGATGGGCCTTTGCCACTTCTTCCCCCATCCACAGCCTCAACCTGTTTTGTCTTCTCCATTCATTGCTCCCCTCAGGGTTTTTCCATTTGAAAAGTTAGTGCAGAATAAGTTAGGGTATGAATTTAAAACACAATAGCTATTCGGTACTAACTCTCCATGTGGACGCTGCAATTCTCCACTAAAAAACCCTTTTGTTTTTTGTATCTTTAGTCTACTTTAGAGAGGATTAAGCTAAACTACAAAAAAGCATTCTTTGAGCATGTCTACACAGAGCAACAATGCGCACTATAGGGGTGTAATTTCTAAAGCAGACTAACGTGTTGCACACTAATTGATCAGTTAGATCCTGCTGGTGCACACTAAAAGTTCCCTAGTGCATACTGCTAGTCTGCTTTACAAATCACATCCCCACAGCGTGTATTGCCATACTACACAGACAAGTCCAAAGTTTTTATTTGTTTTCAATTCTTTTGCCTTACTCAATGACTTCAACTGCTGGTCAAGCTTGTGCCACATTTCAACCCAGAGAGCGCCACGTTTTTGTGGTAGGTGAAGTGATAGTTTTCTATTCCCACAGAACAGAAACCAGCTTGCATTTCATATATGTAATTCCCTTGGTCTTCACTCATAAACAGGAAATTACAAATTACATGGGCTACCTTAGATACATCACTATTTTTAGTAGTAGTTCCTAAAGAAAGAAAAACTTGTTTGAACAGGTCAGTGCCAACGTGTGTGGTTACCCTAAAAAGTCCCATTTAAAAATCACCTTTCTTTGTAAGACTATTTGACGATTCTATATTTTATCAGCTTCCATCTTGACTGGCCATCACATCAGTAACATTCAGCACTTAATCCCATATTAAGATCAACTCCCATTTGTTTAAATATTAGGATTTTAAAAATTAGTTTACAAAAATCTGATTTTTTAAAAAGTTAATTGAAATAGTTATTTTACTTCAACAGTCCCCTGAAGTTAGGGTGGATAAAAATAAATTATTTTAAAAAGTCAGATTTTTATTTTTTACAAATAGGCCTGGTTAAAATTAAATTTAACAACCTATGTTAAGGCCTAAACTTAATAAAATCTATTAAAATAATTTAAATGAAATACAAAAAATATTAAGGAGTACATATTTGCTGCCAAATTTTAAAGACGTCAAACCACTGAACTGGTGGAAATCATTGACTAAGCATCTGGAATATAAATTTGTTGAGGTGCTAAACCAGCTTTTGACAGCGGTAGCTTCTTCTGCAGGTGCAGACAGAGTATATTTATTTCAATTTATTCCACTAGTTCAGTTCTAAATTAAGAAACAACTGATAGTTGAAAAATCAGGAAAGCTTGTTTTCCTCTTCAAATCTATGAATAAAAATTAGGTGTGAGGGGATGAGATCTGCCAGTTCTAAAAATCTTGAAAAACCATAGGGTATGTTCACACTTACAGCAGCAGGCAGAATACAGGGACTACACATGTAGCTACATGCTGCAGTGAAAGACAGGCTGTATCCACACTAGTCAGATGTGCATAGCTGCACACTGCAGTGGGGAAAGGCTCTGGCAGGAGGGACCCTAGACCCTTTCCCTGCAGCCTCAGCCTTTCCTTGCTCCGTCCCCGCTGCTGGGGCCTTTCACTACAGCAGGACACTACACTGCTAAAAGTAACAGTGTAGGAAGTACTGCTTGGGTGTGTAGAGAACCTATATGGAGTACAGTATATGGATTCAGGAACGTAGGGCATGCTACTTTACTTGCCTAAACTAGGCCTCACTGTCTAGCTGGGCATGCTGGGTCTGTACTCTACCCATCACTGTAAGTGTAGACATAACTACAATGACTAGAAATAATCAGCACAATTCGCTAACTACAGACAAACTACCTTTGCTCAATAAATCGTTTAATTTTAAATGCAAAACTTGTTTTGATAAACTTTTTCCCTTATGTTTCCAGGACATTTAAGGTAGTTTTATTTAATTAAATAAATACATAAAATAAAATGCTATTTTTGTGTATTTCTTTGAATTTCCACCCAAATATAGCTGGATACAAATCATAAGTAAAAAATTAATCATCTAGAAAATAAGGAATATATAATTCACAATTTTCTAAAATAAAGAAATTTTAAGAGTCTGAATAAATATATTATATTAAGCTGCATAATTGCTTTAATAAATGCATAGAAATATAGTGTATCTTCCTGGTTAGCAAAAGGAAGCACCAAATTTAGTGTAAAGATTATATTTAGTTCAAATTAACATTTTAATGGCTACCAACCAATGAGAATCAACCTTTCTTTAGGAAAATAAAAAGTACAAATGCAAACATGATTAAAATTGATTACTTATATCAAGGTTTCTTGCTTGCTAATTTAAATCATGATTAAAATCAGTCATTTAAAATCACTTTGAATGAAATCAATCCACTCTGCCTTCAGTACTGGAAATCCAACCTCAACAGCATCATGATACTTCAAATGAATCAGAGACCAGAAAACTAAGTGAGAC
The DNA here is from genome assembly GCF_026122565.2 of Emydura macquarii macquarii. NCBI lineage: Eukaryota > Metazoa > Chordata > Testudines > Chelidae > Emydura > Emydura macquarii. The sequence continues at coordinate 9,419,002 of NW_027133667.1, forward strand.
AGAAATCTTGTTTCACTGCCCAAGCTGAAAAATACAAAATATTAAGTGAACAAAAATGGTAAGAAATAAAACCTTTTCCTTCTGATATATCTGAATGCAGCTTACTAACTCAAATGAAGGTGTTTAAGATTATTCCTCATCTTGCCAACCTTTTTAAACGTTCTCCCTTAATTACCTCCAATATTCACATAATACTAAATGACAAAAAGAAGAGACAAAATTCCAAAGCTGGAACTGATCCAGAGGCCTGAGTTTTAGGCAGTTTCAGTCTTCATTTAAATTCCTGACTTTATCAATTTTGCCTGTAGCCACCCTTCCTCAGGCTATGATGTAATTATATTTCATAAACTAAGCAGGGCTGTGAAACCTATGGAACGTGTCAGTATTACTCTCTTCCTTCTGCTTCAGAACTAGGTGACCAGATACCAACTGTGAAAAATCAGAACAAGAGATGGGGGGTAATAGGCACCTATATAAGACAAAGCCCCGAATATCAGGACTGTCCCTATAAAATCGGGACATCTGGTCACCCTAGTCAGTACAGAACAAATGTCCAGCATGGTGTTAAAAGGCTCTACACTGCTGGATGTGCGGTCTTTTGGCTGAGACAGAAAATGGATACAAAATGATAGCATGGAAGAGCTGGAGCGACACAGATATGTTAGTTCCTGTGCTGTGTTTGTACAGTTCCAAACGCAATGAGGCCCTCATCTATCACTGAGGCTCCTAAATACTACGGCAATACAAATAATACTAGACATAACAGGGAGCTCTTTATTCATCCATGATTGTAAAGGAACTATCAAATGTTCAAATAGCGCATGGTGCTTGACAGCCAGTAGGGGCTTGATTCACTCTGCTCTACTTCTGCCATGTGGGGATCCAACGTTCTTTAGGAGCTGAGGGTGTTCTGCTGGTCTCACAGCAAGGAGCTAATACCTAAGAGTGGGAATTAAGGCAGATTATATTCAGAGAAGAGGCTTTCTGAGCAAATACCACATTGGGTAATTATACTAGATCTATCTTAAATTCCACTTGCAGTTTTGGTTGAATAGTTATTCTTCACTTCGTATCCAAAACTGTTGTAAAGTTTGGACATACAGTTTAAACAACTGCTATGTTTCAGTCAAGAGCTGAACACATTTCTGTGGTGAAAGAAGAGATTTTTCCTACTTAGAATGTACGGTTTTCTAAGTCACTTTGGGATCTATTTGGTTGGAAGGGGAGATTATATACACACACAAGATTATCATCATGAAGTCAAACTCTTATGATTTAAATAGTCTTTTCTTGTATTTAAGCGGAATAGCTTGTTGCAACAGTAGGATGGAATTTAACAAATCAGCAGCAAAGTAAGTAAAAGTTTGAACAGTATTAAACAGCTATTTCCTGCTCATGCTCTAGGCAAACAAAAGGATATACTGGAGTTGCAAAGCCCCTAGGTAGACATGTTTTCACTGTTGGGGTGAACATAGCACGTGTGAACAACCAACCCTCTTACTAGTTTGCCCAGAGTTTCCAAGAATAGTAAGTGAATAACATTTTCTAGCAAAATGATTTTTTTTAAAAACTGAAAACAGTATTATGTCCTTTGACCTCCTATATGACGTATACCAGTTTAGGTAGTTTGAATTGTAAGGAAAGATACACCCATAAAAAAAAGGTCTGAACAAGTGATAGGAGTCGGATTTTGGGCAGATTGAGAGGAAAAATCCAAATCCTATTAAAAAAGGTTCAACTATTCAATAACCAACAGTGAACCCAATTGATCCAAATTCCAGCAGTCAAAAGTCCTGCCTAGGCTACCAGTACATACATTTTAACACTAGTCTGGCTTGTATCCAAATGTAATTCTGACACTATCTTAGAAGCTGGTGCCAGAATCCTATAAGAGTGTGAACGGTGGTGTCAGCTTAGGGTATGTCTACACTGATGGCAGCAAAGTCGCCGCTGTCAGATCGACCTATCTGGATCGATTGAGTGGTCAGTGAAGAGCCACTCAGTCGATCCAGAAGTCGACGCAGTAAAACCATCCCCTCAAGTGGCATAGCGCTGCATTGCAGCGCAATGCAGTGAAGATGGCACACAGAAGGGAAGCACAGCAGTCGACGGGAGTTACACAAGCTACTCCACGTAGCTTTCGTAATTCCCGTCGACTGTCGCCGAATCGCCCGGTAAGCGTAGACCAGGGCTGAGTCTCTAACTCTGTTCTGATTGATAGCTTGCTTCCTTTCTGTGAGCCATATCAGTAGTGCTAGCCCAGTTCCTATGGACATAGTAATCTGGTTTGGAAAACCAGTTTCACTACCACCAACAGGGTGTTTGCTGAATCCAAGGAAGTGCAGTACAGATGAAGCCCCACATTGTAGAGCAACTGACTCAAACATTTGAGAATAAGAAGCATATATTGTCAAAATGTTGGAAAGCAGGTATTTGGAAAGAGATGAAAGTTTTTTTATGAAAAAGAACATTAACAGATCCCAATCTCAAAACCAAATTTACTAACTTGGTGAAGCAAGGCTTCCACTCCCAACACAATTACAGGCTTCAATAGGATTTTTTCCAAAGTAGCTCTGTCAGCTGAAACATTAACATTTTGAGAATTAGACACAGACAGCAATCACAGAAGTGCACAAAGGTCTCTAACGTATGTCACTGTGGGGGCAGTACTGGTACATTGCCTAACTCACTTGAGTAGTGTTCAGAAAGCTTCATTTTCCAGCTGTGACATCAAGCGTATGAATCTAACCTACATGTCTATGCCTGTTTATTGTATTCTTCAGCCTGATACCTGGACACCAATGAGGACATTTAGGATCCACCACTTGTTTTCCTTTGATAATATGATAATTTCTATTATTTATAGGTAATTCTCTTCATCTTTGTCCGGTAATGGTCCTAGGCAGATTTTTCCCCATCAAGGAAAGCGATGCACAAAAAGATGTTTTGCACTGTGCTCCAAAGTCGATCGTGGCTCTACAGTTTTATCCTGACCTAAGCTGGTTAGCAATTCCACAATCAAGAAGCCCCATCTAGGTTCTTCTATAGTGCCAACTAGTGTAGTATCTTAATACCCCATAAGTTCTCAAAAAATAAAAAATAAAAATAAAATAAAATAATTTCCCTTCTTTAACTTGTCAGAATAATCTGCTTGTGTGTTTTTTAAAAAAAGATAAAGTAATTGTTTTGGGAAGGACAAATCAAAGAAATTAATTTTGTATAGAATTCTGAAAGTGGTGAGGTAAATGTGGACATGATTATATCATGTGGTAATGAGTTTCAGTTTTTGTCTGGATGCTGAGAAAGTTCTCTCTGTGGTTCACAAGTTTCCTGTAGCAATTACTAGTTTCACTGTTCCAGTTGAACATAACTATTGTGGGAAGTGATAGTCCAAGGAACACACATTCACTATATATATAACATGCATGAGAAATTGTTTTGGCCAATCTATATTATTTCACAATACTCTATTTTCTTCCTACACAGCATGCTACCCCTTTCTTCAGTATGTGATAAGAAGTTTCCTTCAGACTGAGGCTATGATGTGCTGAGTGAAAATCTCTTACATTCTTTCAATAACAGTCATTCCATTGATCCCACCCAGAGCAAGCTAGTCAAATGTGAGCTCAGAGGTATTTGGCTGATACTGAAAACAATCCAGTGCATTCTGTTATAAAATCCCTATTTATCCATTTTTCCTATTTTTAGATAATCTTTACAGTTATATAGGTTATTTTCTTCTACAGCATTTTACAAACAGACCAATATATAAACTATCCAGATTGCTCTATCCACCACTGACATGCAATGGAACATAGCAAAGATTTTTAACAGGGCAGAACAATGCTGCACACGATCAGGGCAGACTGGGAATGATACAGTATCAAATTAAAAATTACAGTGGAATTTTGATAGTGTGTGTAAACTTTATAGGGGATTTTGAATTACATGGCTAACTTGCCACAAGTAACCTTTCAATTGGGGCACATCATTCACTATTTTAAGTTTCACATTTGCAAAATGATGTAGAAGAAAATGGTTTGTCCTGGAGCATAGACCCTTATTGCAACACTCTCGCTGTTTAAACAGGTGAGGAAAATCTCAGAATAACTTTAATTTATATACCTGCTTTCCTCCAGAAGAATAGAAAGCACTTTACATAGTCAAACTGACATACCAATTTTACACAAACCATTTCAGTCACCTCTAGAGTGAAAACCATAGTTGTGTAACAGAACATAGCAACAGTGTGTAATTGTTTGGGACTGGAAGTGAAGAACACAGTAAACGTGCAACTGTCATGGGAATTTAGTTTCATAGAATGTAATTACAAGAATAGAAATTAATCCAGGACAGAATCTAACATCACTGCTTTTAAAATATTAAAAGTTGTATGAGGTCATTCAAGCCACAGGTAGGTACTAAAAATGTAATTGTTACATCAGGTACAAAGATAGCACTTCAAGCAGCAGGACAGTAAACCCCAAATGAATCTGGGATATTAGTTCAGTAGTGACTTCACATCTCACTCTTTTGAATGTGTCTCTGGTTCACTTCAGCTTGTTGTTTTCTTTCTTTACTGAAAATTATTTATTACAAAATGTAGTCTTTAAACTTGAGGCTGCTAGAATACTTTAGTCCTGTGCAAGACACAGTACTTGTTTTCTTCGGGTCACTTTTCCTCTTGGGTTTCTGCTGACATATGTGGAAGCACATGTTGCAGGCTGTCATTCATGCGCCGCTTTTCCTGTTTTCTATTAGAGGAAAAGGGGTATGCTCTCTTAGGGCAAGTCTACACTTAAAATGCTGCATTGGCGCAGCGCTGGCATAGCATTTTAATGAAGACACTCTAAGCTAGTGGTCCCCAAATTGTGGGGGGCATGGAAGAAGGGGGTGCAGTGGGGCCTGGGCCAGCTCCCATGTGGGGATTGGGAGGTAGTGCTACCCAGCCCTGCTACCAGCTCCACTTCCACTCCCTCCCCAGCTGTGACCCTGGCTCTATTCTTAGCTCCTCTCCTGGCCCAGGGGCAAACAGACACATTCTATTACTGCTCTGTGTGTGTGTGTGTGTGTGTGTGTGTGTGTGGGGGGGGGGGGGGGGGGGGGGGGGGGAGAGGAGAGAAGAGCATGAAAGGAAAAGTTTGCAGACCAGGACTCTAAGCCAATGTGAGAGATGTCTTCCGTTGGTTTAGTTAATCCACCTCCCTGAGAGGTGGTAGCTCTGTTGCTGGAAGAAGCTCTGTTGCTGTCATAGACCTGTCTAAATGGGGTGTTCAATCAGTATAACTGTCAGTCAGAGGTGTGGCTTTTTCACATCCCTGAGCAAAGCAGTTATACCAATATAGGTCTATAGTGTAGACCAGACCTTAGACAACATTGTAAAATATTCTGTATATGTTAGACAGGGCTTGGGTTGGGCTGGTAGATGGTAGCACAGGATACTGGCACCTCCCTCAAGCTGTTATCTTGTTCTCCCGAATTTTCTTTTTTTTTTTAAAAGAAATGAAAACTAAGTCACGCAAAGACACAAACCAATGCGGAGACACCTGCACCTGTCTGTGGAACCTGGAACAGTAGCACCGAGAGATGTAAATTACTCCATCCCTCTCTCCAGAGATTAACTCAGATGCTCAGTGTTGATAATTTCAATGTCCCTAGTGTCAGCTATTTCACCCTGCTCCCAGAGGGGTGACCAGATGTTCCGATTGTATAGGGACAGTCCTGATACTGGGGGCTGTTTCTTACATAGGCGCCTATTACCCCTCTCCCCCTCTGATTTTTCACACTCGCAGCCTGGTCACCCTGGGCTCCTAAGAAAGGAGCAGAAGAATTCTAGACCTACAGGCGCTCCCGCCACATCCCACGTCAGGATCCCAAGTGGGCTTGGCCTTGGGAGGCGTCCCCGCTCGCCCCTGCTTCTCTCCCACGTGGATCATCTGAACCACCGGGACCTACGGCAAAGGCGTCTCATGTCAACCGGTCGGTTGGGAGAGGGGAGGCGGCGCTTAACTCTTCGGGCGTTTCGTGGCCCCTCCCCCATCCCAGCCACTCGGTCTTCTGGGGGGGGGATCCCCGCCCGGCCGCCCCTCGGGCGCGCGGGAAGGAACAAGCCGTTGGCTGCCGTGCGCGTTCTTGTCGCGTCCGACCCGCTCCGTCGTTAGCGCCGTTTCCATAACGAGGCCCCCGCCCGCGCGCTCCGGAGCGAGAGCCGGCTCCGGAGCGCCGTCAGTCTCCGTCCCGCCGGGGGTGGGGTGGGAGCACTGGCTGGGGCAGCTGCGTCTATATCCGCCGCCTCGCCACACATTCCCCCCACCCCCCGCTCACAGCCTGTCACCCAGTGACCACGAGGCGGGGGGGGGTCCGGCGCTGTACATCTGCCGTGGGGCGAGCACGACCCACTCTTCCCCCACGGCGCTGGTTCACTTCTTCGTACCTGTGCGTGGGGGGGCGGGACGCGGCTCCTTTCTCCAGCAGCAACAGCTCTACGACGACGTGGTTACGGAAAGTGGGACAAGACAAACTTCCCGCCCGCACCAGATACGCTAGGAGACGGCGTTGAGCTCGTGATGACGTGAACAACGATCTTTGCCGTTACGCCGGCGCCCGCGTGCGCGTTATGGATCCGGGACGCCCAGCGGTCAGGAAAAAAAATCGCAGCTTCCGAATCCCGCTGGCTCGCGCGCGGGACCGGCGATGATTCAGTGGGAGCGGCTGAGGAAGGAGCCGCGCAGGGGCGGGGCTTTGGCGTGCTGCGCAGCGTAGGAGGCGGGAGCTTGGTATGTGTCGCGCGGCGGCAGGAGGGCGGAGTTCGCAGGCTCGCGCTGGAGGCGGGACTTTAGTGTGTCCAGCCGGGGCCGCGGGAGGGAGCCGAGAAGCCGAGCGTGAGGGGAGAAGCGGGCGGGGAGGAGCCGAGTCCCCCTGGTGCTGTTGCCCCTTCGCTCTCCCCCTCTGCGTCGCTGACAAGCAGCAGCTGGAGCCACCAGGCGGGCGGCAGGTGAGAGACGGGGTCCCGCGACCGCGCTGGCGGGGGGCTGTGGCTGCGGGGCTAGGATGCGGCCGGGCTGTGGCCGGGCTGCGGGGCTGGAGCCGAGGGGCGGCCTGGTGCTGGGGGCTCCGTCACCGCCAGCTCAGGTAGGTCTCGCCCCGGCAGGGGCCATGTCCCCTCCCTTTCCAGCCCCCACCCGCCGGTCGGGGGACCTGTCTGCCGGCTGGGAGAGTAGGGGGCGCTCGGGCGGGGCCGGGGGTGGATGGTGGGGAGCCGAGGAGCGGGTTCTGCTCGGCTGGTTCTTCTCTCTGCTGCCGCGCGAGGCGCGGGGCTGGGGCAGCCTTGCCGGCGCCTCGCACCTCCTGTCGTTCTCCGCACGCTGCCCATGGCCGCACCGTGTCTGGCAGGAGTTCTCGTTGTGCCCTCAGACACCTCCCAGCCCCTGCGGGACAGCACAAGGAAAGAAATGGCAGGGCTTCGTAGCACTGTCTTTATTTCCTCCCGACGGAGAGACAAGGGGGTCTGTGTAGTCTCTGATGACATTACTCAGGGCTTGTGGATGTAATAAATATATCTGGACTCCTTGATTTTTGTGTCCAACACATTAGCTTTTCTCTCCCCCCACTCTCCCATCTTGTATATCTGTTATCCGTCCCTAGAATTTGCTGTTGGTAACTGCATTTCATGTCTAATGTAAAAAAAAATTATCCTTTTATTCTCATATAGGTCAATCATGTTATCTATGGTGTGAATGTCAGATACCCATTTGTGATGTGTTTTTATCCAAAGCATGCAGAATCTAAAGTGTCATTATGAAACAGTGAGTTTTTAATCTCTGATGCCTGTAAATTAACCTTCCAACTGAAAAGTGAGCTTAAATTGACAGTGCTGTGTTCCTGAGTGCTCAGACAACCTGAAACAATGGCTCTGGGAAAAGTGAATTTGACTGCTCCCCATATCACTCTAACTAGGATATTAAATTTAAAGCCTAATTATGAAACTGTTCATATTGTCATCTACTAATTTTATCACGCATCATTTATCATATGCAATGGGGAATGGTGTAGGAGTAAAGCTGATGGAGCTAGGGAAAATTTGGGAGTGGCTTTAAGATAGCATGTGTAGAGATAGAAAAAGACAGAGACACAGACAAAATGGTAGAGAACCAAAGTAAGGAGGATTGTGAAATAAGAGAAGAAGCAGAAGTACCAGTGTTGCCTGAAGGTGAGAACATGTTTCTGCCATATTCTATCCTTCATGATTTTGCAAACCTCCATTTGATTTCTGTGGTTGAATAATGGCAATGCATAGTTCTATACTTATGCCCTGGCCAGGTCCAAAGAATGAATTTGACACCCCATAATGGTGGTATTGCTTTGTCATTTAGCTTCGTACTGAATAGGGTTAGATGAGACTTTGGTTTAAAAAAACAATCTAGCACATTGACTATACTAATACGGCTAAGGTGGCAGCATAATAGTGGGTATTATATATAAAACTTGCAGTAAACACAGCCACTGGTAGTTAATCTCTGATTGTAGTGTGGGAGCTGTCTGAAACACAGCACACCTATAGTAATGGCACAGCTGAAGAACTTGGGATAGAGCATGGTTCTTGAATGCTATTTAATATGATTTGGTCTTTTCCATGTTGGTGCGCCAAAGTTTACTAAAACAAGTTTAGCTGGAAAAAAATCAGTAGAGAGATGTTAATAAGAGGCCCTATTTATATTACAGGGGAACTGTTATGCAGGAATGCTTTAAAATGATTTCTAGAAAGGTACTAGCACTGTTTCTTTGGCCATATTACAAACTTTTATTAGGCACTTACTTCACCAATAACTGGTTAGTGGCATGATTGGCTAAAACATGGTTGATATCAACACAGCATATGGTTACTAATTTGTGAATCTTAATCCATTTTAGTAGCCTAGTCTGGCACACAGCTCAGTTAGCCCAATACCTCAACGAATACTTTCCCTTAGTTTTTAGTAAGGGTAATGAGGAACTTAGGAGAAGTGCCAGTGTGGCTAATGGGAATGAGGATATGGAGGTAGAAATTACCACATCTGATGGTGGAAGTCAAAATCAAACATCTTGGGACCAAATCAGGGGGCCCGCCTAATCTCCATCCAAGAATATTAAAGGAACAGGCACATAAAATCGCAAGCCCAAAAGCAAGGATTTTTAATAAATCTGAACTCTGTTACTGGAGAACTGCTAATGTAATATCTATTTTTAAGGGATGGGGTGGAGGGGAATGATCTGGGAAACCACAGGTCTGTTAGTTTGACCTCAATTGTACGCAAGGTCTTAAAACAAATTTTGAAAGAGAAAGTAATTAAGGACATAGAGGAAAATGGTAATTGGAATAAAATACAACATGGTTTTATAAAAGGTAGATTGTGCCCAACCAGCCTGATCTCTTTCTTTGAGATGATAACTGATTTTCTAGACAAAGGAAATGCAATAGATCTTATCTACCTGGATTTCAATAAGGCATTTGATACAATTCCACAGGGAAGTTGTTAATTAAATTGGAAAAGAACACAAGAATTAAAAGATGGATAAGGAACTGGGTGAAGGGGAGACTACAGCATGTCATACTGAGAGGTGTAATGTCAGTCTGGAGGGAGGTTACTAGTGGATTTCTTCAGGGATCCATCTTGGGACCAATTTTATTTAATATTTTTATTAATGACCTTCGCACACAAAGTGGGAGAGTGCTAATAAAATTCTTAGATGAGACAAACTGGGATGTATTGCCAATCTGGATGACTGTGTATCCGACAAGAAGTTTTGGATAGCCTTGAAAACTGGAGTTATAGAAATGGGATAAAATGTAATAGTGTAAAGTGCAAGGACATACACTTAGGGATAAACAACAAGAATTTTTCCTATAAGCTGGGGACATATGAGTTGGAAGTGTGTTGGTTGATGGGAACTTAGTCATCCTGTGACTGTGATGCGACCATGTGAAAAGCTAATGTAATGCTAGGATGCATCAGGTGAGGTATTTCCTGTAAAGATAGGGGAGTGTTATCATTATATGATGAGATCTCATCTTGAATACTGTGCACTTCTGGTCTCCCATATTTAAGAAAGATGAATTCAAATGAACAGGTGCAGAGAAGATCTACTAGGATAATCTGAGGAATGGAGAACCTACCTTATGAGAGGAGACTTAAGGAGCTCAGCTTGTTTAGCTTAACTAAACAAAGGCTGAGGCGAGATGATATTGCTCTCTCTAAATATCTCAAAGGGATAAACACCAGAGAAGGGGAGAAGTTATTTAAATTAAGGAACAATGTGGACACAAGAACAAATGGATATAAACTGGCCATCAGTAAGTTTAGGTTTGAAATTACATAAGGGTTTCTAATCATCAGGAGTGAAGTTCTGGAACAGACCTTCCGAGGGAAACAATGGGGGCAAAAACCTAACTGGTTTCAAGATTGAGCTTGAAAAGTTATTGGAGGAGACGTTGTATTGATCACCTACAATGGCATGTGGCCCATCTGCGACTGCTAATAGCAAATATCTCCAAAGGCTGGTGATGGGATGCTAGATGGGAAAGGCTCTGAGTTACCACAGTAAATTCATTCCTAGGTGTCTGTTAGATCTCGCAAACATGCTTATGGCTAAATGCCATATTGGGATCGTGGAGGAATTTTCTCCATGTCTGACTTGGCAGAGAGCTGGGATTTGGGTGTTTTTTGTTTGTTTTTTGTTTTTTGGCCTTCCTCTGCAGCATAGGACATAGGTCACTTGCTGGTTTGAACTAGAGTAAATGGTGGATTCTCTGTAACTTGAAATCTTAAAATCATGATTTGAGGACTTCAGTAACTCAGCCAGACGTTATGGGTGTATTACAGGAGTGGCTGGGTGAGATTCTGTGTCCTATGATGTTCAGGAGGTCAGACTAGATGATCATGATGGTCCCTTCTTGACTTTGTCTGAGTCATTCCTGTAAGCAGTCCAGTACCTGGTTATCTCGCTGTGTGGATGGGCTTCTTTAAAAAGTACCATTGTAACCGGTAAATTAAATCCTCCCTTCTCCACTTACTGTGTGCAGTGAGGCATTCCACCATGTACTTTCCAACATACTGAGGGCATCACTGTCAGTCTAATCCCTGGAGATTCTTTCCCTGTATGTGAGCTATTCCAGCACACTTACCTGGAAGCTATGGGTAGATTTAAATGTCTAGCTTGTTTACTGGACAGCTTATGTTCAGTGCAGTACAGACACATACAACTATCCAGATAAGCTGATCACAAAATACAGCTTACATGAATTTCTACAGTGAAGACACTAAGACAACAGTACCTCGTCCAATGGTGAGATCAAGACCTGGCTGACTCTCCTGGAGTAAAGGGAACGTTCAGGCTGATTTAGATTTTAACTGTAGCTGGAATGTGTTTCAGGGAAACCTCTAATCAATTTGCTGGAAGCAGTATTCAGTGGACTGCTAGCCAGTGATGAGAGGCTATAAAGAGCTTAACAAATAAAATTGCTAAGGTCTTATCAATGCTAGAAAACAATATTATTGCTCTTCTTGCAAGCACCTCATGTATCTATGAGTAACACAGTTCCCTGTGCTATAGTCAGGGTCACAGTGCAAATTCAGGAGGTAGAACATGTGGTGTTCTAAACAAATGCTTTGTTTACAATAGTAAAAATCAGTTATAAGCACCTACCTGTGCATGTTCACTGGTGGTAGCAATGGAGGAAGCAATAGTGAGAGCTAAAGCTTTTTTACCATCCTGGGGCAACATGGTTCCAGTTATGATTCCACTGTTGTAGTGAAGAGTCACCCAGAGAGAGAGAACCACATCACAATTGCTGAGGAAATATTTCTGTTCTTCTTTGAGTGGTTGCTCATGTTGATTCTAAGCAAGGGTGTGTGTGCGCCACGTGCAAAGTCACAGGAAGGTTTTTCTCCTAATGGTATCTGTAGGGTCAGCTCTGGAGCCACTTGGAGTCGTGCCTTCATGACACCCTATGTATGGCCTTGCCAACCCCCCGCCTCTTCAGTTTTCTTACCTCCTGTGACAGTTGCTGGAACATTGTTCTGCTCTTGCTTTGCAAGCATCCACTTCTACAGTGGTTTCTGATTTGTAACCTGTAAATAGCTAATATTCTCAGTTATAGCATTAGTAGTTAGTTTAGTTAGAATTCCGCCCAAGGACAAAGAAAGAAAGGAGCCAGAGACTAAAGTTTATCCTTAGGCAGTATGCGCTCTGGCCTTCACCAGGCTCAACTGAGCATGTCGACCTCTGTGCGGAGTGCACTGGCATCTGTGAGAGAGATAGTGCCAAGGAAGGATTCTGTGTCTAGAGACTCTCAGCACTGTCACAGATCATAGGCACATAGGGACGCCGCTCCCATTCCCCAGTTCCACGCCAGAAGCAGAGGAAGATGGACAGGTGGCACTTGCCAGTGCCCAAGACAGTGGGGCGTAAGAGCTCGAGCAGAGTCTGACCAGCATCGGGCTACTCAAGCGCCACACCAAGGTTGGAAGCTGGTCACCCACTTCCCTTTGCCTTGGCCGCCACACTGACAAATCCTGGCCCAGTGGTCATTTTGGAGTCCTTGGGCATTCCACCAAGTCCACGGGCCACAATCAGGACAATTGTTGTCACTGGCCTCCAGAAGAAGATACCAGGTGCCCTGATGGGAAGACTTGCTGATGCTTGCCATCAAAACAAGCACCAAGTATGACGCTGCACCGAGTGCAACATCAACTCTGGCACCAACCTCGAATAACCAGCGCTGTGGGTCCCCCTTGGAGCAGAGGGTCAAGAGACTGCTCTGGTTAGGGTGTCATCATCTTTGTCCCCAGACAAAGGCAGTTGCAGGGTCATCACTGGCACCGGTCGCAGAGAACAGCAGGGCCCACCAGGGACTCTTATGGAGAGTAGCAACATACCTGGGGCTTCATATTGAGGTGGTCTCTGACAACACAGACCTCATGGTGGACATATTAACCTCATCAGGCCCATCCAGGGTAGCCTTGCCACTGATTAAAACCGTACACAACACAACAAAATCGCTATGGCAAGACTGGCCTTCCTGACTCCAACTGCAAAAAGGGTGGAGAGGAAATATTTTGTCTCCTCCAAGGACCATAGATATCTTTATACCCATCCACCTCCTGGATCCCTTGTGATCGTGGCGGCCAACAAGCATGAGAGGCAAGGTCAGCAAGGCCCCACGCCTAGGGCAAAGGATGCAAAAAAGCTGGATCTTTTTGGGAGGAAAGTGTATTCTACTGGGGGACTCCAACTCTGCTTTGCAAATCAGCAAATTGAGTAGGTACAACTTTAACTCCTGTGGGTCGATGTTAAAGTTTATTCCATCAGACTCCAAGGCGGAGTTCACAGCCTTGATCGAAGAAGGCAAGGCTGTTGCAATGGCCTTGCTTCAGGGGGCATTAGATGTGGCAGATGCAGTGGCTCATACAATGACCTCAGCAGTAGCAATGTGATAGAGCTCTGGCTACAAGCCTCAGACCTCCCCCATGAGGTCCAGGAAACAATCCCAGGACCTCCCCTTTGAAGCCAGGCTTTGTTTTTCAAGCAGTTGGTCTTGAAACTACATAGTCTTAAGGACTCTTGAGCCACCCTCAAGTCCTTAGGCTTCCATATGCCAGCACTACAAAGGAGGCATTTCAGGCCTCAGTCCCTGCCTCGATTTTTACCAGCCTCAACAGAGGCAGGACTACAGCCACAAGAGGGGCAGGAATGATAGGAGGAAACCCAGTCAGCCTTCCACCAGCCATGGGGTGTGTCAGGCGAGGTAATCATCCAGCCCCAAACAGAACTTTTGAGGGTGCACCAGAGGACGGCATACCGGTCCAGAACTCTGATCCTCCACCTCTTTCTTCTTAGACTAGTTATCTCACTTCTACCAGGCGTGGGCCTAGATCACGTCGGCTTGTTGGGTGCTACGACATGATAGAACTGGGATATTCCTTCCAATTCAGCTCCCTTCCTTCCTCCGACCCTCCACTTCCCTTTTCAGGGACCTGTCACATGCAACTTTTAATTCAAAAAGTGCAGGTGTTCTTAAAAATAGGAGCGATGGAAGAGATTCTTTGGGATCTAAGGGGCAAGGGTTTCTGCTTCCGGTATTTCCTAAACCCAAAAGCCAAAGGTGATCTCAGACCCCTTCTGGACTTACGAAACCTCAACAGATTGATGAAGAAGTTGAGGGTTTGCATGTCTCTTTGGCCATGACTATTCCTCCTTGGATATGGGGGGTTGGTACTCTGCTCTCTACTTGAAGGACGCATACTTCCATGTGTCAGTTATCCCAAGACACAGAAGGTTTCTTTGTTCCTTGTTAACCAGGCTCACTGCCAGTTCATGATACTCCCGTTTGGTGTCTCGGGGGCTCCCAGAGTGTTTACCAAATGTATGGCGGTCCTAGCTGCGTTCCTCAGAAAGCACAAGATACAAGTCTATCCATATCTTGACGACTGGTTGATCAAAGGTCACTCCAGGGAACAGGTGAAAGCGTATGTAAAGTTGATAAGGTCAATCCTTTGCCAGGATGTGTCTCCTGATCAATGTGCAGAAATCGCTTTGACACCTCCCCCACTCAGAAAATAGAGTTCATAGGAGCTGTGCTAGATTCAAACCAAGCCAGGGCTCGACCTTCTGGACTCTTGATTTCAAACCATATGCTGGGATGGTCAAACTTACTGACCCTGTGAGCCACATATGATAATCTTCAGAAGTTTGGGAGTTGGGGTGCGCCTGCCGGGGTTTGGAGCCCTGCGGAGGGTGATGGGGCTCAGGCCTTCTGTCCTGCAGAGAAGGGGCGCTCATGGTTTCTGCCCCATGGGAGGTGCTTGCTGGGGCTCAGGGCTTTAGCCCCACAGGGAGGGAGGTCTTGGGGCTTCTGCCCTGGGGGGAGAGAGGGCACGGGGCTTCTCCCTTGCAGGAGGTGCCTGCCGAGGCTTGGGGCTTCTTCTCTGGTCCTGCTGAAGCCTGGCAGGTAAGCCCCTTTGTTCTAGACAGAAGTCCATAACTCCACCACCCTGCCACAAGGCAGAAACCCCAAGCTCCCCCTGCCAAGTCTGGTAGGTATAGAATGCGGGTACATGAGGGGCTCCGAGAGCTGCATTTTAACTGGAAAAGAGCCACATGCGGCTCCCAAGCCACGGTTTGGCCACCCCTGCAATATGCTCCATCATAGAAAAATGGAAGCTGTATCCCAGCACCATGGCTTAAACAGCCTGAAACTACTGGGGCAGTTAGCTGCATGCACATACATTGTCCAGTATGCCAGGGTACGTCTTGGACCTTTACAGTCTTGACTAGCCTCAGTTTATTGTCCATCCTGAGACCACATTGACAAGGTAGTCTTGCTCCCCCCATCTGTGTTAGAAATGCTCCACTAGTGGCTCAATCTGCAATCAGTCTGTGCAGGAGTCCCCTTCTCTGCACTGTCCCCCTCACTGACTCTGGTCACTAACACCTTGATGATGGGCTGGGGGGCTCACCTAGGAGGGCTCAGTATCACCTGTTCTGTGTGTTTCTGCCAATCCCACTCATCCACAAGGTCCTGCTGAAGATCGGGAAATAAAGGTCCTTCATAATCCTGGTAGCTCCAGCATGGCTGCACCAACACTAGCTACCACAGTTCTCAACCTCTCAGTGGAAACTTCTATCAGTTTGCTGCTGGTACCAGATTTAATCATTCAGGATCATGGCCGCTTATCCACCCTAACCTGGAGGCTCTCTACCTCATGGTATGGAAGCTCCATGGATGAACCCTCTGGAACTAGAATGTTCAGAACCGGTCAGAGAGGTCCTCCTTGGCAGCAGGAAACCTTCCACCAGGACTACTTATCTGGCGTAGTGGAAGAGATTCTCCATCTGGGCAACACACGCAGGTGGAGTACCTTTATATCATCTTTACCTCTTATCTTGGACTACTCGTTATATCTCAAGCAACAGAGGCTTTTGGTGTCATCCATTTAAGGCTCACCTGGCTGCAATACAGTAGAACCTCAAAGATACGAACACCTCTGGAATAGAGGTTGTTCATAACTCTGAAATGTTCGTAACTCTGAACAAAACATTATGCTACAGTACCCCGCAGTCAGTGTCTTCCAGCTGAGGCCTGGGAAAGATCTCTGCAAAGGTGGCACCTGACAGCACTGCCTAGTTTGCAAGCAGCTCCCTGCCCTATTCCTGTTCCTTGTCTTTAGGCTGAACTCAGGGGCCTGCCGTGCATCCTTGGCACAGCAAGCCCCAGCCCTCAGCTGCCTCTCTCCAGTACTTGCTCTGCTCTGTGCACTGCTTGCCATGCTCCAGAGGCAGCATGTGACAGGGGGATGGTGCCAGCCTGCTGCCAGTGCCCCTCCCTCCCCTGCCCATTACACTCCCAGAGGTGCTGGCAGGATCCAGGAGTGCAGCCACGGGCAAAGCTTGGGCTGCATTGGTGCACAGGCTGTGGCCTGTTAAAACTCCACCAGGGGAGGTTAAAATGGCTTCCTTTCTCCCACCACTGCAAGGGTGTGAAACAGCACCCCTAGCTTACAGGAAACAGCGCAGACCCTGGGCTGTTTCTGCTCTGCATGCTGACCTTTAAGATACAATACAGGCACAGTATAGTATTTGCCCCCACCCCCTCCGCCCCCGGTTGCTGCCTGATTGCTTACTTCCAGTTTCACATGGTGTTCGGTTGACGGGTCAGCTCATAACTCTGGTGTTCGTATCTTTGAGGTCCTACAGTATTGGCTTTTCACCCTTGGATGGCAGGCCACTTGGTCTTTGCCAATTTCATGGTAGGGTGTTTCCTAAAGGGTCTAGACAGGCTATACCCTCAGATGCGTCAGCTGATTCCCCAATGGGATCTTATCATAGAATCATAGAATATTAGAGTTGGAAGGGACCTCAGGAGGTCATCTAGTCCAACCCCCTGCTCAAAGCAGGGCTAACCTCAGCTATATCATCTCAACCAGGGTTTTGTCAAGCCTCAGCTTAAAAACCTCTAAGGATGGAGATTCCACCACCTCCCTAGGTAACCTATTCCAGTGCTTCACCACCCTCCTAGTAAAAAACTTTTTCCTAATGTCCAACCTAGACCTCCCGCCCTGCAACTTGAGACCGTTGCTCCTTGTTCTGTCATCTGCCACCACCAAGAACAGCCTAGCCCCATCCTCCCTGGAACCCCCTTTCAGGTAGTTAAAGCTGCTATCAAATCCCCCCTCACTCTTCTCTTTTGCAGACTAAAAAGCCCAGTTCCCTCAGCCTCTCCTCATAAGTCCTGTGCTCCAGCCCCCTAATCATTTTTGTTGCCCTCCGCTGCACTCTCTCCAACTTGTCCACATCCTTTTTGTAGTGGGGGGCCTAAAACTGGACACATTATTCTAAATGCGGCCTCACCAATGCCGAATAGAGGGGAATAATCACTTCCCGTGACCTGCTGGCAATGCCCCTCCTAATGCAGCCCAATATGCCATTAGCCTTCTTGACAACCAGGGCACACTGCTGACTCATATCCAGCTTTTTATCCCCCATTACCCCCAGGTCCCTTTCTGCAGAGCTGCTGCCCAGTTCGTCGGTCCCCAGTCTATAGCTGTGCATGGGATTCTTCCTTCCTAAGTGGAGGACTCTGCACTTATCTTTGTTGAACCTCATTAGATTTCTTTTGGCGCAATCCTCCCGTTTGTTTAGGTCACTCTGTATCCTATCCCTACCTTGCAGGGTATCTACCACTCCCCCCAGCTTAGTGTCGTCCGCAAACTTGCTGAGGGTGCAATCTACCCCATCCTCCAGATCATTAATAAAGATGTTGAACAAAACCGGCCCCAGGACCAACCCCTGGGGAACTCCGCTTGTGACTGGTTGCCAGCTAGACATGGAGCCATTGATCTTAACCTGCTATTATCAACACTGAGTCCTCTGTTCGAACCTCTAGCAATATGTTTGCTCCTCTACCTATCATGGAAGGTAGCCTTCCTGGTGGCCATCACTTCGGCCATGAGAGCTTCAGAGCTTAAGGCCCTTATGTCTGAGCCTCCTTATGTGGTCTTCTTCAAAGATAAGACTTGGCTACACCCTTAACTGGCCTTCCTCCCGAAGGTAGTGTCACAGTTCCACTCAAGCTAGGACATATTCCTTCTGGTTTTCTACTCCAAGCCACACGCCAACAGCCAATAGCAGAGGCTATATATTCTGGGCGTTAAATGGGCTTTGGCCTTCTATATTGAAAGAACTAATCCCTTTAGGAAAATGAGACAGGATGAAAGGCCTTCTGGTTTTGTCACAAAGAATCTTGTTCTGGATCATGTCGTGCATCAAGACATGTTATGCCTTGGCAAAAATACCAGCCTCAGCGCTGACAGCTCCCTCCAGAACAGCATAAGCATCCTTGACAGCATTCCTCACTCAGGTCCCGATCCAAGACATTTGTGGAGCCGCAATGTGGTCCTCTATCCACACCTTGATGGTATACTACGCCATCACTCAGCAAGCCAGAGACGATGCCACTTTTGGTAGAATGGTGTTACAATCTACAGGCCATTGAGCTCCGACCCCTCCTCCTACATGTCTGCTTGGGAGTCATCTACTTGGAATCAACATGAGCAAGCACTCAAAGGAGAAAAGACAGTTACTAGCCATCTGTAACTGTTCTTGGAGATGAGTTGCCCATTTCTATTCCAAGACCTACTCGCCCACCCGACTGTCGGAGTATAGCTGGCAAGAAGGAACTGAAGGGACGGGGGGTCGCCAGGGTCCTATATAGGGTGCCATGAAGGCATGACTCCAGGGGGCTCCAGAGGTAACCCTATGGATACCACTAGGGGAAAATCTTTCCGGAGACTGCACAGGGACGCACATTTCCCCCAGTTGGAATGGACATGAAGAACACAACTCGAAGAACAACTGTTGCAGAAGGTCAGTAATTATCTTCTGCTGTGAGTGCACTGAGAATCAGTAACATGTTGCTGCAAACTTCTAATAGTTGTCTTGATAAAATCCAGTTCTAAAATTTCCTGGTCCATTTTAGTGATTTAGAAGAATAGAGAATTATTTGAATCAGAATTAATGTTACTGTTGGTTTCTGTCTCCGTTCAACTTTCTTTATTTGGGTTTTTTGTTTCTGATTTCTTTGATTTGTTGCCTTGTATATGTTACATAAAAATTAACATGTATTACATTATGGTTGGTTGGTGCTAAAATGTGTGGTTAAGGGTATGTTCCATCCATTGCACAACATCAGGGTTTGACTTCTCCACCCACGGCAATCTGATTCTTAACTCGTGAGTTAGAGAGATGCCTCTGGAAGGAGAATTTGGGTGCCAGCTCTAATTTGGATACATTTAACTGATTCTATTTGAGAATAAGCAGACAGTAATAAAATAATCAAGCTAGAGCTTCTGTGCAAGCTTGGAAAGGTAGTTTCAGCTGGAAACTGGAACGTTTCAGCAAGGTAGGAAATCCAGTATTCATTCTCCTTGTCGTTAATTAGCCTGATATTAATGTGTTTTAGCAATTGAGTCTACACAATGATGAAAACTTGCCTTATATGTTGAGTACAGGGAAAATATTGTATAGTCATTAAATGAGGTGGAGGTATGGTGCGGTCCAAGCTTCAGTTACAAAGAAATGTAAAAATTGAATGGTAGTGAGCCTTGTTTTGGACTGGAGAAGATTTTAACTAAAAAGTTTAAAAAAAAAAAAAAAATCTGAGCTGAAAGTATAGCTTTTGTTCTTATAGTATATTTGATTCTATAATGTTTATGAACATTTGTTTGAGGAATAAAAGGTCTAAAGAAAGATGTCAATTAAAGATTTGTATTTCTACTAACAAAGTGAAAATATGGTATGTAGTAGGTTGTTCCTGATTACCTATCATGAAATCTATTAAAACAAACAATAAAATTTGGTGTAATGTGTATCTGAAGCAAGGGTCCTGAACTGAGTTTTGAGGCAGAACGTGGCTCTGACTTTCATGTGCAGAGGATTGTGGGAGTGTAGTCTGATATTAAGAACAATGCCATTTTCTGCTCATTGCTGTCTTGCTTTAAGCTATGCTTTTCCTGATAATTGCTGATAAATGAAGACATTAGGCACCCTCTCCATTTTTTCTTAGTACAAAAATCATAGATACAGTCACTAGTGTGAGGAAGCTTTATAATAACAAGGTGTAGCTGTTTTGTTTCTGCTATTTGCGAACAGACGAGTGGTGAATTAGCAAATGGGAAGCAGAGCTGGATTCAGAAAGAGGAGAGAAAAATCAGATTATCACATACTCCAGTTATTTCTCTGTGTGGGGGGAGGGGGATACTACATTTTATTCGTCTTTAATTAATCTATCAAATTTGAAGACTGCCTACGGCAACTGTCATTTGGGGTTACAAAACAAAAACACTTCTATGACAAGTGATGCGAAGTTGGGCTGTTCCTCAGACTGTTAGATAGGATCAGGATTTGTTGTCCCTTCATGTTAATGAAAGTGATTTTTATGGCAAATCAAGGTCATCTGAAAATCCCCTAACCATTATTGAGATACATTTTTGGGAAATTTCTCTGAGAAATGAAGAAATACACAGTCGCAGGTCAAACCTCCTCCTCCTCACAGGGTCTTTGCTGTTTGGCTGATGTTTCAGGTAGGTGCATTTAAAAAAAAAGAAATGACATTCACATTTTAAATAAAAATATAATTTATAAAGGAGATGTGGGAATTTGGTGCCAAAGTATTGCATGCCTGTAAAGATGGATCAGTGTTAGTGTGGATGATTGCTATTTTTGTGTTGTCTTTCCTTAATTTTCTTCATGCCTTCAGTGTCTCCTACCGTCAGGGCCACAGAGATAACTAGTATTTGTTTTGAATGTGATAAATAAGTACAAATTCCACTAAAACAACCCCTTGTTTATATAGGATTTTCACCAGAGATTAATTTGAAAACATTTCTCAAGACAAACTCCCTTTTGTCCCTTTCCCAAATTTATTGTTCATTAGTTCATTTTAAGAAGGAGCAATAATCCTTCCTCTGTTCTCAGCTGAATTAAACCCACTTTCTAGAATATGGAAATAAGACAGTTACTGTAAGTTTTGTATTTTATGCACCAGATAATAGCAGCAGTTCATTAGTCTCCGGTTCATTTTGGTTGGGACGTCTGTAAAGTGTTGTGAATTTTGTCTATTTTCCCATGTCACTATGTAGTAAACATTACTGTCCATAAAATGTCTGGCAGTTTTCACTTGAGTGGAATTTTTATATATTTTTGGGGAAAATCCTTTCCCTGTTGTTTCCTGACACTCCCCCACTTTTTTTTTTCTTTTTAAAATTCCATATCTAGGCCCACTTTCAGAATCCATCTATGTCTCCAGCTACGTTTTCATCAGGCACCTAGTTCAGATTGACTAAGATAGTACTGGTTTCCATAGCTCAGGTAATTCAGTGCCCATGAGCAGTAAAGGGGGTTCTTCTTCGAGTGCTTGCTCATGTCCACTCCACTATAGGTGAGTGCATGCCTCTGTGCACGCTTCCCAGAACTTTTTTCCCCTTAGCAGATCCCGTAGGGTCAGCTCTGATGCCCCCTGGAGTCCCGCGCACATGCCATGGCATATGAGGCATTGCCGGCCCTACGCCCCCTCAGTTCCTTCTTTCCACCCGTGACGGTTGCTGAAACTAGCCTTGATCTCAGCAAGTACTATTCCCCTTATTTGAACTTGTTGTTCTAAGTTAGTTTTAGTTAGTTAAGGAGTTGTTAGGTGTTGTTAAGAGTAGTTAGAGATAAGGAAGTCCCTGCGGGGAGTTAGAGCGGCCGGGCTATGCCCCGGTCACTATGATTCAGGCCATGTGCATCCTATGGGAAGGCCTTCATGCTTAGCGACCCCCACGACCGCTGTCTTAAGTGCTTGGGGGAAGCACACAGAAAGGACAAGTGCAAGATCTTCAGGGCTTTTAAAACGAGGGCTCAGAAGGACTGAGAGATCCAGTTGAAAGCCCTGTTAATGGAGGCAGCGCTTTGCCTGGCATCCGAGCCGGCCCGCTCTACCTCTGCACCGAGTGTGACCTTGATGCAGAGCGCATCGCCGGCACTGGCCTCGACTTGGCATCGTGCAACATCGCTGGCACCAAAGAGGAGGAAGCAGTGCATGGAGCGCGGACACTCCCCTGCGCTGTTGACAGGGTCGAGCACGGAGATGCGCCGGACCCAGCCCGTTGAGTCTTCTGCGGTGCCTGCATCTCTGGTCAGGGAGCCTCCCCCGACTCTTGGGAGTGGGAGAGTCCCCCTGCCAACGCTGTTGACACCGGAGGCTTTTCAGGAGGCAGGAGCCTTGTTAGCCTTGCCTACGCCACCTCCGCCCTCCCCTCCGCCGAGGGAGAAGGGGCTGGTGTCACGGGGGAAATCCGCATTAGGTCCTCCTGAATGGCAGTGGAGATCCCCGGTACGGGGAGGAAGATCTCCCGTCGGATGGCCTACAAGGGTAGAGCAGAGTTGTTCCCCCCAGCAGTCACTCCTGGTTGGTGTCGTCGAGCCGACCTGCTCTGACACAGGATGCGGAGTCTCCCTCTCAGTGTTGACGTTGATCCCCGGCACCAGAGGCAGTGCAGGCCAGGAGGCGGCACCGGTCAAGGTCTGCCAGGCGGTGCTCTGACAGTTCCCGTTCCAGATCCCCGGCACTGAGGAATTTGCCTGTACCCAGACGGCACAGAACCCGCTCACCATTGGAGGACCCGGCACCGAAGAGTTTGCCCGCACCGAGGCAGCGCAGAACCCGGTCGCCTTCAGAGGACTCAACACCGCGCAGTCCAGGACGCGGAACCCGGTCGCCAGAGTCCGGCTTGGCACCGAGAAGTTTGGAGCAGCACCGACCTCGGTCACCGAAGGGGTCTGCAGGGCCGCAAGGCAAGTGGCACCGTAAATCATCGGTATCAAGATGACGCTCCGGTACCTCTAGCTCTTCGGAACGCACCTCCGTTTGTTGGCACCGTTCGTGGCAACGGAGGCAGTCCTTGTCGTCCTCCAAGTTGGAGACGTCAAGAGGACGGTCCCCGGCACGGAAGGGTGCCCGGGATCGAGGACGTGCATGGCACCACCAGTCCAGTGACTTGGGATCTCCCAGGGGGGACAGTCATCAGGAGAGCTGATGCCCCCAGAAAGCATCACAGCCTGTGGCACAGTCACCCCTGGGTTGGCCCCAAGGCCATGGTTGTGGCCATTGATCCTATTAGGCTCCATAGGGTATCCAAATAGGGCTGAGGCCCCAATCCATCCTGTCATCGGGGATATAGTCCGTGCCTCCAGCACAGGAGAAGGCCCATAGGCACCACTCCTCGGATGAGGAGTTGGGCCCCATGGACGGATCCTCAACGGGTGCAACACTTCGTCAGGAGGGGGAGCACCTGCAGGACGCACCTTGGCAGTCCTCTTCCTTGTCACCGGACGAGGCAGTCTCCCGGGACCACTTGGTGCCACTGGTGGATTTCAGGACAGACCAGGAGTTGCTCAAGAGAGTGGCCTCCAACTTGGGGCTGGAGGTGAAGGAGTTAGCCTCTTTAATGTGCTGGCGGCGGCTGCCCCAGCAAGAGTGGCCCTCTCAGTCCACGAAAGAGTCCTTAAAATTGTAAGGCTCTCTGGCAAACCCCTTCCTCAGTCTCCCCTACATCAAAGGTGGCTGAGAAAAAGTATTCTGTCCCGACCAAAGGGTTTGAGTATCTGTTCACTCAACCTGCCCCGGGAGCTCTGGTGGTGGATGCGGCTAACCAGCGAGACAGGCAAGGTCAGCCAGGGTCCACTCCCAAGAACAAAGACAGTAAAAAGCTGGACTTGTTTGGGAGAAAGGTTTATTCCATGGCAAGTCAGAAGTTCAGGATTGCCAACCATCAGGCCCTCCGGGATAGATATCATTTCAATCTGTGGAACTCCCTCAGGTGGTTTGCTGAGGCCCTGCCCCAGGATCATGCTTCAGACTTTAACACCATCGTGGAGGAAGGAACCACGGGGGCTAGGACAGCACTCCAGACTGTCCTGTGATGCTGCTGACTTGGCAGACAGGGCCATAGCCTCCGCCATCTGCATGAGAACGTGCTCGTGGCTGCAATCCTCGGGCTCGTCCCAGGAGGTGCAGCAGTTGATTCAGGACCTCCCCTTTGATGGGTCAGCCCTATTCTCCGATCAGACCGATGCGAAGCTGAATTGTCTGAAGGGCTCCAGGGCCACGCTTCACTCCCTGGGCCTGTACATGCCTCAGTTTTCCAGGCATCAGTCATGGCCCCAGACGCAACAGCAGCCAAGGCCTCCACCCAAGCCTTTTCAACCCTATAGGGATAGGAATAGGGGGTTTAGAAGGAGAAATCAGCCCCCCAGCTCATCCTTAGCTCCCCAGCAGGGGCCCCCCAGGAGGTCGGGCAACCAGAGGAGACAATTTTGATGGTGCGCCCGAGGGTGGTGCCCCGACTGCTCTCCTGGATCTGCCCCACCCCACCCCTTCCTAAACAGGTTAAGACCCTTCTATCCCAAATGGGCAAAGATCACTTCGGACCATTGGGTCCATGGAATAGTCTCAGGGGGCTATGCCCTACAGCTTACATCTACCCCTTCACCCCCCAACAACTCTCTCCCTCTGTCTCTCTTCAGGGAATGCTCTCACGAGCAACTCCTCTTGCAGGAGGTAGACACCCTCCTCAACATCGGAGCGGTGGAAATGGTCCCTCAAGGCAGAAGGGGGAAGGGGTTCTATTCAAGGTACTTCCTCATCCCCCAAGGTGAAGGGGGGTCTGAGACCCATATTAGACCTGCATCATCTCAACAAATATGTTAAACGACTCAGGTTTCACATGGTCTCCCTAACGTCCATAATCCTTTCCCTGCATCCAGGAGACTGGGATGCCACCCTCGATCTCAAGGATGTATACTTTCACATCTATCTTCCCCAGCCATAGGTGTTTCCTCCATTTCACGGTGGCTGGCTCCCACTACCAGTTTACAGCCCTACCCTTTGGCCTATCTTTGGCTCCCAGGGTGTTCACAAAGTGCATGGCGGTAGTGGCTGCCCACCTGAGACGAAAGGATGTTCAAATTTTTTCCTTACCTGGACGATTGGCTGATCAGGAGCGGGTCCAGGTCCCAAGTGCAGGAGAGCGTGACCCTCACTTGTTTCACATTATAGCAGGCTGGGACTGCTCATAAACGAGCAGAAGTCCACACTAACCCCAGCACAATGCATAGAATTCATTGGGGCCACCCTGGACGCTTCCCAGGCCAGAGCCTTCCTGTCTCAGCCACATTTCGAGGCGATGGTCTCTCTCATCTCCCAGTTGCACCAATGCACCATGACAACAGCCAGGCACTGCCTACAGCTGTTGGGCCACATGGTGGCCTGCAGATACATAGTGAGACTAGCTCCCTTGAGGCTCAGACCACTTCAGGTGAGGTTGGCTTCAGTATGCGTGCTGAGGAGACACCCCTTGGATCGGGTGGTCACAGTTCCCCCGCCCTTTTTAGCCTCCCTAAACTGGTGGCGGATTCCCAGGGCAATGATGAAGGGTGTTCCGTTCACCCTAATTTCCGACGCTTGGGAGGTAGGATGGGGAGCCCACATCAGCACCAACCTAGGCACTCAGGAGCTCTGGTCGGGAGGAGAGGTGCCTGCACATGAACATGAAGGAGCTGAGGGCCATTCACCTAGCATGCAAGGTGTTCCTCCAATTCCTGACAGGCAGAGTGGTGCAGGTGCTGACGGACAACATCGCAGCCATGTTTTACATAAACAGGCAGGGGGAATGAGCTCCTCAGCCCTCTGCGAGGAAGCTATCCATCTGTGGGAGTTTGCCGTGAGGCACAATTTCTACCTGACTGCCTCTCACCTCCCAGGAGTTAGGAACGATGAGGCGGATCGCCTCAGCAGGTTGTTTCTACTCCGCCACGACTGGTTGTTGCACCCAGAGGTGGTGGCCATGTTTTTTCCCAAACCGTACAGTTTGGAGGAGGAGAGGAGATGGCATTCACTAAACATAAGACAAGCCCTGGCCTTCTACATCGAGTGTACAAAGCCGTTCTGGAAATCTATGCAGCTCTTCGTCGCAGTGGCTGACCGGATGAAAGGCTCATCTGTCCACCCAGTGCATCTCCTCATGGATTACATCATGCATCAGGTTCTGCTATGAGGAGGCGAGGGTGCCGCTTCCGGGAACCATCACAGCGCACTCAACCAGAGCTCAAGCCTTGTCTACTGCCTTCCAGGAGAGAGTGCCCCTGCAGGACATCTGCAAAGCTGCCACCTGGTCGTCGGTGCATACCTTCATGTCCCACTACGCCATCGTCCAGCAGGCAAGAGAGGACGCAGGCTTCGGCAGAACTGCTGAGGGCAGCTCACCGGTAACTCCAACCCACCTCCAAAGGTATTGCTTGTTAGTCACCTATAGCGGAATGGACATGAGCAAGCTCTCGAAGAAGAAAACAAGGTTACTTACCAGTAACTACTGTTTTTCGAGATGTGTTGCTCATGTCCATTCCACATCCCACCCCCCTGTCCCCGCTGCCGGAGTTGGCAGAAAAAAGGGACTGAGGGGGTGTACGGCTGCCAGCGCCTCATATACCGGGGCATGTGCGCGGGGCTTCAGGGGGTGCTGGAGCTGGCCTACTGGATCTGCTAAGGGGAAAAAAGTTCCGGGTACAGTGCACGGAGGCGTGCACTCACCTATAGTGGAATGGACATGAGCAACACCTCTCGAAGAACATCAGTTACTGGTAAGTAACCATGTTTTTCCCTACCCATTAAGCAACACCGTTTAAGATCTGAATTAGTTCTCACCTCTCATTTTTGTATGATAGATTATCACATCATTATGGTACAGCAGATTGTGTGGCATCAGCTACCTTCTTGGGAAGTTACTTGACTGTCATGTCCTTGACAGAAGTTCTTTAAAGAAGCTATTAATAGTTTGACAAGATGCTGGCTAAGGCAAAGAGGAAGCAGTTTTTTTGAATCTGTTAAGTGTCCCTTCTAGAGTGATTGAGTTACAACCAGCAGACCTAAAGATTTTAAAAAGACTAGTTTGTGTGTTATTCAGAAGTGTTATCACTTTTATTTTCCAGTTTTGTACTGTAACAATACTGCTGTTTTTTTCTGCGTATTTTGTAGCTTAGAGATGGCACGTGCATTTCAGTTTATTAGAACACTTTTTCCTAAAAACAAGACAATACATTGTTAGTCCCTTTTATTTAGACTTAGAGCTTGTCTACACAAAGGTTTGGGAAAGAGAATCCGCGTGAACTAGAGGTGTGAATTTGAAGTGGATTAGTTAAACCATGTTAAATTCTTATGTGGACACACTATCATTTAGAATTTAAGGGATTTAAACTGTGTTTAATTCAGTTAATCTGACTTGAAAACTGCTGTATACTCGTGACACAATCCATCACGTTAATTCCACGTTCATTGTGAACTCTGGAGTCCTCTTGCAAAGTGAACTAAGTTCGCTGTAAATCAAATTTGTTCTGTCTGTGTCCACACAGTGCTATTGTGCACCGTTTTGGCATGTGTCCAGCAGCTATCTCTCACTGCTGTGTGAATGACAGTTACTGACCTTTCTGTTTACCTGTGTGGTCTTCCCTACTTTGATATCAAGTTGCCAGGATGTCTCTGTCACAGTTCAGGGAAACTGTACCTCTGTTTCCTCTCTGGTCTAGCAAGGGCGCCCACTTCTAGGCTTCTGGTTCCTCAGCTGTTGGACAGAGACCTGTGCGCCTCTCCTCCTGAAAGGAGTTTTTCCAGGCTGCACTGTTCTCTGCATACCCTGTGTTGTTCACAGCTAGCCAGACTACTTAAACAGGCCAATGTCTGCTTCACTTTCTCTTCAGAGACTATAAACACCACAATTGCTCACAGTTAAGTTACAACATAGCACTTTATAAGCAAGCACATTTATTCTTAAAGTGAAAACATTACGGAGAAAACATATTAGAGACAATAAAAGAATCTACATGTATGCTAATAAGCTTAACAGAGATCACCCCCTCAACTCTAGGAGGGACTCTGCAGCAGTCAGTCCTTTAGGCCCCATAATAGGGTTTCCTGTGGTTACAAGTTCATAACAGCCTTAGCACAGAACAAACACCCAAACTGCACAGATCAGCCTGTTTCTTTATACTACTTAGGCCTGTGATCTCCAGCCTTTGGAAACAGGTGATAAGCAGAAAATGGTTCTCTCCTCAGGGTATATTCAAAAGTTTGGATTTTTGAATAACTGATGGAGGGCATTTGGAATCACCTCCCCCTAGATATTTCCCAGGAATTTCACTTCACACACATTAGTCCAAAAGATCATTGTCTGCCCCATTGATCAATATAATCCTTTGATCATCCTGGCCCACAATAATATATAACCATGGCATTTAATACAATGGACTCCAAATATATATAAACTTAATTCAGTAAGCTTTTTCAAGGATACTGCAGAAAATTGCCACATCTGTCTGTCTCCTCCACCTTTTAAAAGTTGGCATGGGGTCAGAGTTTGCCCATTTACTTCTGGAATCCATTGTGTCAGCATTTCTGTGATATCACTATAGAAGCCCCATAACATGACTTGTGCAGCCTCATGGAGCTGTGCTGAGACCATGAGTCTCCATCGCCATCTGGGGTGAAGTGTTGGTGCTAGAAGCTCTTGTGACTAGAACAAAAATGAAGATTTGTTTGTGGACCTGGCAAAGCAGATGATTGGGATGGAGAACAGTGCTGGATAAAGAGCAAGTAGCTCAGGAGGAGCTATATTAAAATCAGCAATGACAGAAGAATATCCAGCAGGATGCACATAACCTGTCCAGTTTTTGAGGGACTGGACAGGATTTTGCATAATTACACAGCCATCCAACATAGAAAGGTTGTGTACCCTGCTTCCTTTTTTCTTCTCCTCCTCTCTCACCTCCCTCCCCCCACTCGCCACCAAGGATGACTAACGAGACTCATAAGGGGATAAGCACAAGGAGGCCAGTGGGGAGCTCTCCCCTGAGAGTCAGAATCTCTTTGGGACTCAGGTCCCAGCTAGAAAGCCAACACAGTTCCTCTCCTGCGGTAATGAGTCTGAGTCCCAGCCAGCAATCCAGACCAGAACCCAAGAGGCAGATCCTCTGGCAGGAACTGCAGCGGGTAAGTACCTTTCTTTACAGTTTATTATTATTGCGTTATACTACTATGCTAGCTTCTGTTATGGGTGCCTCATGGCCTCAGCCATATTAGGCAGATGTCAGCTAGGAACCTTTGAGTCTCCAGCCCCGCCTCCCTCCTTTAGCTCATACTGTCCAATTAGTCCCCCTGCAAGCATTTCCAAATTGGCGGCTGCTCCACCTGGGTAATTGGCCTTTGTCACATGCTCAAGTACTAACTATTGACTGTTTTGAGGCTCACACCATGGAGGGCAAATGCTCATCTACCTATTTTCCTTCCCCTCCCCATATCTGTCCTGCTTAGTGATTTCTCCTACTTTCCCCTTCCCCTCAACAACTCCTGTTTGCCATCTCAAAATGGTGACCAGCAGCACGATGCAGCTGCAGCCTCTACCCACCTCCCCTTCTGCAGCAGATTCATTGTGGGCAAAATTAAAGCTTACTGGGACAGAGGTTACAGGAAAAAATGTTTAGTAATCTGTTTATCTGAGGTATGCATGGATATGACATGCCTGTAAAGGTACAAAAATTATGCTCTCTGCTGAAGTAGGAATGCACTGTAACAAGCATTCTTACAGGCAAAAGAACTGACAATCATTGCAGAGCCCGATTTATTTTTTTCTGCACTTCATGTCTGCAGAGGACATAAAGCAGAATCTAAGACTAAAAAATTGCTCAATTTATGTCCGGATATTACGGGGATAGTCACATGGTGACTTCCCCTGGTAAATCTCACAACTCCCTTTTACTCCTGCAGCATCTCTGGGGGGGACCATCTTGGTGAATAACTTCACAGCATATCACGCTAATCTGCCCTTTTGCCTTTTTGAATAAGGCCATTCTCAGCCTCTTAATCACCTGCCTCAGTGTATATCATTGAGAGTCAGGACAGCCTAAAAGGGTCTTAAAGGGATTTGCTACTCAGTTTGCTCCCAGATGCTGCCCTGTGCTTGACACTGCCCAAATTCATTCAATACCAGGTAAGCCTCTAAAGCACAACAAAACTGCAAAGCCAGACCAGCAACAGCCAAACAGCATATACTGCACAGACGAAAAACCCCAATGCACCCAGCACCCTCCTCATGTGCGCACCACTTACCATCTCTGCAGATCCTCCAAGACTGAGAAGAATCTCAGGGAGATAAAGTATCAAATGTTTGTTTAAAAAAGACGCTATCCTAGCTTGTCTGGAATATGAACAGTAACAGCCTTTTTTTCTTACTCTCTCAGCCTGCAGTGGCGAGACCCTCAAGATCAGGGCCTCTATTGATGGTTTAGTGACTGGTCAACCCGAGGGGACAAACTGCAGATCTCATTGCAAGATCCCCAAAGAAAAACCAAACTAGCGGAGACATGGAGGCAGTGTTTGTGGCTAGAGAGGGGGAAAGACAGGGAGTTCTCCTAAGAGATTGTGGCAGTGGCCAAGGACAGTATGGTAGTTGCCAGGGAAAGTATCATCATAGCCAAAGAAAGTATAAATAAGACAGAGGGATACAAAGGAAACTCATGGATTCAGTACTAAGCCAAAATGCTCTACTTCAAAGCATATTGCTGTTGGGGCAGCAGGCAGTGCAGTCCTGTAAACTGGGATTATCCAATTTCT
The DNA here is from genome assembly GCF_026122565.2 of Emydura macquarii macquarii. NCBI lineage: Eukaryota > Metazoa > Chordata > Testudines > Chelidae > Emydura > Emydura macquarii. The sequence goes on from NW_027133667.1 coordinate 9,449,732, forward strand.
TCAATGTCTGGACAATACACGATACTGGGAATGCAAGCAATTCTTCTCCACTGTACTCCAGTAGCAGTGCTCCCAGAGGCCGTTCCTTTCACAGAGCCAACAGACAACAATTGCATCTGGGAGTCCAGCTCTTTTGAGCCCTCCAACACTCCTGATAACTTTGAGCTGAATCATTCAACCTGTTAGCCAGGATATATTTGTTACGTGTATGGCACACTAAATTAATGTGCTTTCAGGAACGACATTAACTACAATAGTGAATGGTATTGCTTTTCCCACAATGCTGATTGCTCTTGCTCACTCATGCTAAAATGTATCCCATAACACTCTGCAATAGCTGAACTCTGCTCTTGGCACAGGCAAATACAGGACTAGTCAGAAACAAAATGTATGAATAGTATATCATGGTACAGGTAGGAGGTGCCTTCGGAGCCCATTTACCCCTGGAATATGATATCCAAAACAGATTCAGGAGGTAGAGGATGGTATGGAAAAACAAGTACAGACTGGTGGGTGATGTGTAAAATGTTCTCAAACTTGAAAGCAACTTGCTGTAAATATAGGTTGTCTTAAATGCATATTTTCAAAGCAGACCTTCCATGTAAGGTAAGCACTGTGGATCAAACCATAACCAGTAATTGGCTATACCTAGTTAGCAAGCCTCAGAAGTGCCATGAAAAAGAAGAGGCGCAGGCAAGGCATATACTTGCCTGTCACTTTAACGTCCCTTACCCCCATAATTTTGTTCTGCCCCGTGCATTTTTATACTAAAAAATTGTTCTGTTATTGGTGTAATTAAAATGTATTTTTGTTACATAATTGATTACTGTCTAATAATAAAAACTTCAAAATTCATTCATGAGTCATCACTGCATTTTATGGAGAAAATCCTTAAAACTGAAATAATTCATAGGATTTCACAAAGAAATATATAGGTAGAGACACAAGGTAAAATAAGAATTAGCACAATGTCCCACTTCCAGCACCCATAAACAAGACTGCACTGTTCAGTATCCATCCCAATCGCTCCCCAATCCCCACCCCCCCAGATTAACAGCTGGATGTACAACTGCACATTTTCAGGTCTGAAACTCAAATTAACAATAGGCATTTTCTATAGGACAACTTGCGTGCTGCTTGAACCGCTGAGCAAATCTCTGCACCTTGCCCTCCTTCCCATCCGTAAAGTGTTTTCCCTTTACTCTCACAAATATTTGTGAGAATATAACATGCTGCTACATTGGTTGGAATGTTTTTTTTTTCTGTTGCTTCTAATTTATTCTACCAACAGCACCACCTTCCTTTCAAACAGCCAAATACACACTCCACTACCATTCTGCAACTGCTGAGTCAGTAGATAAAAAGGTCCCTTCGTCCAAGTGGCCTGTGAATGGTTTCATTAACCAGGGAAGCAGAGGTTAATTTGGGTCTCCTAAGTTAACTGGAGAAACCTCCACACTATTAATGTCCACAGTGATCCTGGGGGCAAATACTTCTTTTTCCCTTAAATGTAAATAAAGCTAAGATCCGAAAGATCCTAACATCATGGAACCTTCCAGACCACCCTGCATTTGTCTGTAAACCTGCCACAGTAGTCAGCCATCCTCTGGGTGCTATGGAGATATAAATTTGTTTATAAATTCTGTGCTATGGTGTTGCGGCAATTTATAGGTACATGATCAACTGTTCTAATACAGTTTGGCAATACCATGCATGCAAAGACATTTATAATCTCCTGAGCATTACCAACCTTTATAACCTGATGCAACAGAACCTTTTCCTGCCATGACATACTTGCATGATAACGGACCCAACAGTTGATTTCCCCACACTGTATTGGTTGGCTTTGGATTGGTAGCTTTTGGGGGTGGCTAGCTTCCAGATGGCAGTGGTGACTTGCTTCTCCACAGGTTTGGGGCACTGGGGGTTGGTACACTGTTACTGCAGTTTTAGGGTCTGTTAAGTGCATCTCTCCAAATAGGTTGTCTTTCCCATTCTGAAATTCTCTTGTGACTTCTGTTCATCCCATGTCTATAATACAAACGTTTCCCACCAAACCACGCTAATTTCCTGAGTCTAGAAATGGTGCTGCATGGTGCAGTTACTCCAGGAGCCAGTCTTCTGTTATCAACTGCTCAGTGTCATCCTCTTCTTCATCCTCCCTGTTCTGCTTCCTCCATTGCTGAATCTCTTCTGCTGCTAGAAGAGCTGTTGCCACTGCTGCCTCATCTGTTTGGTGATGTGATTGGGGGGGGGGGGGGAGTTCAAAGCCAAATTCATTCATGTTTCAGAGCTTAAATAGAACCCAAGCAGCCTCTATGTATTCATGTTCACTATCAGAGTAGTGCAGAGCAGTGTTGGGTCTATGCTGGCCAATAACAATTTGAAAATGGGACTAGCCAACTCAGAAAGGAAGTATGGGATGGAGACAATGGAATGATGGGACTTTTTTTTTTTTAAATGTGAATCTGCCTGCCTTCTGCTTTATATCTCTCAATTCACCATGAGAAACATCCCAGAATGCATGCTACTCAGTTGTTGTCGATCCTTCAAAAGTCTAAGATGATCTCTTTCACAGGTTTTATTTTATATGGGTCCTTTGGTGACTGCGGCTCAAAGATTGGACTATTCAGATTCAGCAAATGTTGCAGGTGGTGTTGAGAGGCAGGGTTGGTCCATGATTACTGCATGACAGTAATGAAGCAAAGGACCATGAGAGAATACCACGTCCTTAGAATGTAGCAAGCTGTCATATGTATGTACTCTGCAAATTGAAAGATGGAACAGGTGCTCCATGTGTACACTTTTGGTGTGGCTTGAAAACAATTAACTGATGCTCATCAAAAAGCTTCAGATTAAATCTCCTTTGTAGATGAGCCTTAAAGGACTGTATGACCATGGCCTGCAGACTTGGTGTTTCCAAGCCTGTGCATCAGCATCCGCATTGCATTGGAAACCTGGGTCTCTCAATTGTGCTGATGGATCCATATTGCACTATACAGACTTGAGATAGATAGAACTTCAGCTTCTGTGGGCACATGCTATAATATCCCAGCATTCTTAGTGCCCTTTCCAGCTGTATCCACTCTAGGGCTTGTTTCGTTGTGAGAGAACTTGTCTGTGCAGCCTGTAGGAGCTGATCAGAAGTGTTTTGTGTAGTTTTAGCCTGCCAACACATCTAGCTGAGCCATTTTGTGTCCACGTGCTCCTGGCAGTTGGAGCCATCAATGGGGATCCTGACCCAGTGGAAGATCTTTCCCACTTCATGCTGTCAATTCTGTTCCTGGAATCACACACAGAATCTGTGAGATGATCGTGGATGTTTCAATGGCAATTTTTGACCTACCAAAGGCACCTTTTAGAGGGGGAGATACTGACGTGAATTGTGACCCAGTTGATGCTGCTCAAACCTGTTGCCTTAGCTGCAGATTTCCCCATATGTACACTGGCCCTTCTGGAGCAGGGCCACAAGTGCAAACTGGTGGGATCACATCATTATGCAGACCTGGGATGACCAACAGTGGGTCCATAACTTTCTCATGAAGAAGCAGATGTTCCTTGAGGGTTGCATCAGCTTGCCCCAACCCCCAGCACCACATCATCTGCATGAAGGAGGCCATGGTATTCCAGTTGTGGGTCACTATAGGCATTTGGAAGCTGGCTACCCCAGAATGCTATAGGTCCCTGCCTAAGTAGTTTGGTGTTGACAAACCAATTGTGGAGGTTATTGTGGCCTAGGTTTGTGAGGTGATCAGGATTGTGATGTACCCAGAGGTGGTGGGCATTACAAATGTTCCTGAAATAGTTGGTGCCTTTGAGAGAAGGGGCTTTCCAAACTACACCAGTGCCACTGATGGAACTCATGTACCTATAGTTTGCCCTTCATAAGGAGTGCGTGAGTACATAAACTGTAGAGAGTACTCTATCATTATGCAGTCCCTGGTTGACCACAGGGCCAGATACCTGGCTACTAACTAGGGTGTTCTCAAGATCAGGACTTTATCTTCATGGACAAGCTGGGACGTAATTCCCACCAAATGATATGGTTCTAGACAGAGTCACTATCTCCCCTGTTATTTTAGGGGACCCCACTTACACTCTGCTATGGCTTATGGAACCGTAGACTAATTTGGAGGACCTGGTAAAAGACGGTTCAGCTACACATACGGTAGCTGTGGGAGGATGGTGAAATGGGCATTTGGCAGAATGAAATTCCGTTGGTGCTGCTTTCAAAACCACTTGGATGCTAGTGTAGGTAGTGCAGTCCACGTTATTGTGACCTGGTGTGTTCTGCACGATGTTTGTGAGGAGGAGGGAGAACCTGTTTGCCAGGAATGGACTCAAGATAGTACTGGATTTCTGAACTGGTACCTGCAGCCAGACAGATAATCTGTCATCACTGGTGCTGGATCCACTTGTGCAATGGAAATCAGAGGTACTTTGTGCACCAACATAATGTATTTGCATGGTCCCATGCATGAGAGGAAATGAAATGGTATTTGAAGTTGGGCTGTGTATGGGTTTGGGGCAGCTATGGGCTTTTAGAAAAATGTGTTGGTATTATATATTACAAATTTTGAAAACACTTTTCAGAAATGTATGCAGATGCTATGCATTTTTGTGAACACTGGCCATGTATTTAAGATTACAGTTTATGGATTACTGTGATGACAGGTTTTTTTATTTTCATTCTAACACTTCTAAAGAATGGGCATATGATTACATTTACTAAAGCTTGTCACTTTTAACATTATGTATAATAAAACTTGCTATTGTAGCCTTGTCTGCAAATTCAACACTTTTTTATTTTTTTTTATTTTACACATGTATTTACATAGCAATGTAAGAACAAGGGAGACCAGCTGCCATCAAAATGTATAACACAGTAACCAAACTCAGTGTCAAAACAGTTAAAGGTATATGTTACCAAATGACGTGGCCAGCTATTCCTGGGTGTCCCCTATCTCTGTTCTCCTTGGTCTTTCTGGTGTGTTTTACATGTGAGGACCAGGAATGGATGGATGCACAGAAGGTACATATGTCTGTTCCAAGTGGTACTGTTCATTGCCTGTGACATGGTCCATCCAACCACTGAATTGTCCAAAGGCTACATAGTCTGCAAGGCATGATAGCGGGGTGGGGATTTGGGGGCCTGAGGCTGATGTAGGAGTTGAAGGTAGCAGTGGAGCCTGCAGTCTGGTAGCCAGGAGCTCAAATAATTGCCCAAACAGATCATCTGCTGCACTCTGTCTTCCTTCTTCAACCTCCAGTCATGCTCCATGAATATGTCCACTAATCTCTCCTCATGCTGTGCAGCTTTTCTCTCTCCTTCCACCTTTCTTGCATCCTTATCCGTTTGATAGTCATTTGATCCTTCTGATAGTCATTTGATCCTTCTTGAACTCTAGTTGCTGATTCATTTTATCTAGAGTCTCTCCCATCAACTCATCTTTGACTTGCTTTTTACCTGCAATATGTAAATCTCCTCCAGGCTGCTGGTGGCATGTTTTCCCTGTGCAATGAAAGTGCTTTGAAAGGAAAAAAGCCCATTATTGACTGTGATTAAAAAAATTTTCTACTTTATCAAAGGGGCTGCTTTCATTCAGGGTCAAAACATGATACTTTTTATCATCGGGCTTTATTTTATTCACGTACAATACAGCAGCCATTTCACCTGTCCTGTGGAGCAGTACTGAAAACCAGATCACATCATGGGGAAATGCATGCACAAAATTCAGTTGAAATGATTTCTACATCTGTAACTGGGCAAGCTCCTCTCTTGGTAGGGGGTCATGACAAGATAGTCTTGGACGCCTCTTGATTGTCAATACCTCTGGGTTTTTATATTTCCACCACCAAGGCATTCGTATAATCCTCGTGCAGCAGTTCTGTTTACAGTGTCCTTCAATCTCAGCACTTTCTCCAGGGAGAGGAAGTGATTTCATCAGCCAGAGACCTGACATCCCCTGGGCTTTGCTAGCCCCTCTTTCTCCCTTTGGTTGTCTTTCCTGTGCTTTTTAACTACCTTCTCAGTTGATGGGATAATTAGCCCCTTAGCTCATCAGCCAGCAGTCTGATTGGGAAGGGAAGACTTAATTACCTAATCAGGGCTTTTCTGGGGGAACTAGTTAAGTGTCTGAATGACCAGAATGCTGGGTTAGATGCTGGCTCTCAGCACTCTGTCACAATATCTCTTTCCTAGGGACTGGAGGGGCTTATGAGAGGTCTAGTCACTAGATCTGGTTTTTCAGCACTTTCAGACATTGATATTCTGATGGTCCCAGAGTAAATGCCAAGTAGCTGCATTTGAACCAGATGGTTTCTTCCTTTTCCTCTGAAGCGAGTGGGAAGTTTTGGGATGGAAGAGCTGAGAAACACCGCTCCAGATAATTGTGGGATAGTGTTGGCAGACTCTCTAGACATGAGTCTGGTGTCCTGCACTTGATCTGCATCCACACTGTAAAATGCCTGGGCTTTGACCCATGTCATAGCAGGGACTTGGGCTCTGATCCACCTCCCTAGCAGGGTCTGTGGGCCCAAGTCGGACTGATTTCTGTGTGGATGGAAGGGTTTTTAAATCTTAAACCTGAGTCACAGCCTGGTTTTAGTGTGCTGTGTGGGTATACTCGTAAGTGGCTCCTCTCCTTGGACTGTTACCTTGTTGTGATGGAGCGGTTTGTGTGTCCCAATGACCCTCAGAACTACGTTGTCTGAAGCCTTGTACTCCTTCTAGGGCCACTCTTGGCAAACATATCTGAGGTGAGGTTCCAGATAAAGTGCGGTCCAAACAAAGACAGGTCAGGCTATGCCTGCTACTGAAGTCGGATGGTACCATCTATCACTGACCAGAGTGGACAACTATTCTTGCCTCCCTCTGGAAAATCTTCTCTGGGGATGAGGTAGTCAAGCAGACATGCTTACCTCCCCGGCTGTGAAGGTGGATGGTAAGAGCTGTGTGGACAGCCTCAGATATTAGTTCAGGTTTAGCAGGCCCTGATGGCCTTCCACTCTCATGTCAGACAGGCCTGAGAGTGTGACAGAGACTGCACAACTTTCCCTCACTTAAATCCAATTCACACGCTAGTCATGATGTAAACTACTCATCCCCCCCCAAGTCCTGTGGTGATGGGTGAGCAGCAAAGCAGCAGGGTTTGGATACACTGGGAGCTGTAGCTGTAGACCTGCACACAGGCGGCTCAGGGTATAGAGTCACTTTTCACAGGACTGAAGCAGCACTGGGAACTTGGAAGCCTCCTGGGTGTGACTGAGCAGTCCTATTTAGGATCACATTGCTCACCTCTGTAGTATGAGGAAGGGGTTAGAAAAGGTATACTAAACATTGTCTTCTTCACCTTAACGATAGTCAGCATACTGTGGCTGATGAAGATCCCACTATAATAGTTGAAAATCACACAAAAAGACAAATAATAGAAAAAAGACAAAAGTGACAACACTTACCATTGGTGCTTGGAATGTATGCACATTAATGGACTGCATAACAGCCAGAGAGAGACCAGAGAGAAGAACAGCTCTAGTTGGTAGAGAACTTGCCAGATGTAACATCCAGGTACCAACCCTGAGCAAAACTTGCTTAGCTGAAGGAGGACAACTTACTGAAAAAGGAGCCAGCTATACCTTCTTCTGGAGTGGCTGTAGAAGAGAAGAGCGACGTGAAGCTGGTGTTGGGTTTGCCATCAAAATAAAGCTAATCAGCAAGCTTACGAATTTCCCAAAGAGTGTGAATGATAGACTAATGCTAATTTTGGGGAACAGATGTGCAAGTATCAGTGCTATGTACCCACAATGATCAACCCAGATGCGATTAAGGACAAGTTTTACAAAGACCTGGGATCCCTTACTGCAGAAGTGCTGAAGGCAGACAAGCTTATCATCCTTGGTGACTTCAATGCTAGACTTGGCACAGATTACCAGGCATGGCCAGGTGTGACTGGAAAAAATGGCCTCAGGAAATGTAACTGCAATGGGCTCCTTCTGGTGAGGAAATGCACTGAACATGATCTTCTCATTTCCAGTTCAGTTTTTCACTTGTCAAACTGTAACAAGACATCTTGGATGCATCCACGCTCCAAGCACTGGCCTCTCATTGACTGTGTCATCATCAGGAGAAGAGAGACACAGGATGTTAGTGACAAAGGCCATGAGAAGTGCAGAATGCTGGACTGATCACAGCCTTATAGTCTCTAAGGTGAATATCTGGATACATCGTTGTAGATGACCACAAGGTAAAAAAGGCATCCAAAAAGCTTAATACCTGTATCTCCAAATTGAAATAGGAGACTGTGAAACAGGCTTTTGTTGAAGAACTGTGCAACTAACTTGTAACAATTGATGAGAACTCGAATAACATTGAGGAAAATTGGACATCCTTTAGAGACTGTGTACCCAGCTGCATCCAACACCCTGGTTTCCATCACACGTAAACATCAAGATAGCCTCCCTATATTGGTATAGTTTTCATCAAACCTGTCGAACGAGAAACATAGGTTCCACAAGGCCTGCTTAGGAGACAGCACTTCAGCGTCTAACAAGGCAGTCTTCAACAACATCAAGTGGACTGTCCGATGCAAACTTAGAGAGATGCAAAAACTCATAGCTGAGCCACAAGGCAGATGAGATTCAGTCCTATGCAAACCGTAATGGTATAAAGAACTTGTATGATGGTCTGAGGACAATCTACGGGCCACAGTCATCTGGAATATCTCCAGTACTGAATGTCTTTGGCACTACAAAGCTCACTGACAAAGAAAAGATATTGCAAAAGTGAGCAGAACACTTTAACAACATCCTCAATCAACAATCTAATCGTGAGGAGGCAACTGCCCCAGATAGATATCAACATATCTCTTGCTGATTCCCCTAACACTGACTGAAATTGTGAAAGTGATTGACCTGCTATCAAATGGTAAAGCACCTGGAGCAGATGCTATATTAGCAGAAGGCTAAAGGCTTGCACATGCCTTTGAAAATGAATTTTTACGGTCAATGTGGACTAAAGGAACTACACCCCAGAAGTACAAGGATGCATCCATTGTTCACTTGTACAAGCAGAAAAGTAACAGACAATCCTGCAATAACTATCGGAGAATCTCCTTGTTGTCAATAGCTAGCAAAATTCTCACCAGAATTCTGCTGAATCACCTTGTGCAACACATTGAACAAGGGCTTTTGCCTGAGTGTCAGTGTTGCTTCAGGAAAGGTCATGGGGTCATAGACATGGTGTTTGCAGCTCATCAACTTCGGGAGAAATACCTGGAACAGAACGCCAATCCGTATGTGACTGTCATTGACCTGACAAAAGCATTTGATACAGTCAGTCAGGAGAACCGTTGGAAGATCATGACAAAATTCAGTTGCCTGGATAAATTAATTTAAATGGTTCAGCAATTCCATGATGGTATGTTTGCTCGCATTATGGATGATAGTGAGCCATCTGAATCATTCCTAGTCACCAGTGGAGTCAAGCGGGGCTGTGTGTTGGCCCCAACTCTCGTTAGTATGATGATTTCCGCCATGCTTACAGATGCTTTTCTTGATTGACACAGGGATTGGCATCAGATACCAGACTGATGGAAAGCTTTTGGATCTGAGGAGACTACAGGCAAAGACAAAAGTTCAGAAAGTGACTGTTCATGATCTTCTGTTTGCTGTTGACTGTTCCCTGAGTGCCAAATCTGAGTCTTGACATGCAGCGGAGTATGGATTATTTCTCTACAACTTGTGGCAATTTTGGTGTCTCAATCAATATCAAGAAGGCAGAAGTGATGTAGTAGCCTACACCAGGGAAGCTTTATGTAGATCCTACTATCAATCACAGTGAATGGCCAAATCCTCCAAGCAGTGGACAAGTTCATCTACCTTGGTGGTACACTGTCATGAGCAGTTCGCATCAATGATGAAACCTGTGCCAGAATTGCCAAAGCAAATGTGGCCTTTGGTAGACTACGTGCAAATGTGTGGGAGTGCAGAGGCATTAGCTAACAAACAAAACAATGTCTACAAAGCCATCATGTTGCCAACTTTGATATATGCATGTGAAACCTGGACGGTGTACAGATGCCGTGTTAGGAAGCTGAATCACTTTCACATGGGCTGTCTGAGGAAACTGTTGAGGATAAGATGGCAAGACAAGGTTCCAGATAGTGATGTTCTCATATGGGCAAGTAGGTATTGCCCTACTCTGTTGAATAAATCACAGATAAGATGGGCAGACCATATCACCAGAATGTTAGATGAGCGACTGCTAAAGAATATATTTTATGGTAAAGGAGGGAAAGCGCTCTCAGGGAGGCCAAAATAAATGTTTCAAAGACTTCCTCAAGTTACCCTTGAGGCATTTCAGCATTGATCCAGAGTTTTGGGAAGGTCTCGTTCAGGATCATTCTACCCAGCAAAGTCTCATCCATGCTGGAGCCACAGTCTGTGAGCAGAGTAGAACTACTGAGACAGAGCAGAAGTTCCAGCAGAGTAAATCTCATAACAGCAAAATGTCCGCTGTTGATCAAGTAACCCATAATGGCATCTCTTGCTCAGTGTGCCACAAACAGTTCAAAGCCCAAATTGGCCTGAAGTGTTCATAGAAAACAAACCAATCAGTGATGTCATGGTAATCTTCGAACTCGGATGAACAACACTCGAAGTGGCCTTAATTAGGTTTAGCTCAAATGAACCATACTAAGGCTATATTGCAGTTTTGAATGAGTATGTTCACATATTTAATGTGGTTTGATTAAGCTGCTTGAAATTCAAAACTTTAGTTAATTTGGATTAACTTTCCTGAGTCCTTGTGTGGATCCAAGCCCTCAATGAATGTTCTTCAGATATTGTTTTGGAAATAGTGTAATCTGATTTGCATGCGCTTATTCAGTGTGGTGATGCGGTAATGAATAAGCTAGTAGTCCAGACACTGAACATGACTTAATCAAACTGATTTTGTTTCAAGTTCTTGTACAAAGAAATGGGTTACTTTGCTGTTCTATTTCAAGATCTAGTGCATAGTCTCTTGACAGTTAAAATTAAGCTGGCCAAGAGACTGTAGACTTTACAGTGAAGGGGAAGAATCCTCCTCTGACTCACATGAGTGAACTAAGAAGGCTTTTCCAACTCTAATTCCTGACTATTCTTTAAAAATCTGTGGGCTGTTGTGCTTTGGTTTTGGTAGCCAAATAGCTTACTGTGTTATAAACTGAGTTGTTTGCCTTTTTTCTATGCCTAAGGTTTTCAAGTAAGTTTTAGCAACATTATTGCCAAACTTAGTGCATCAGTTAACTGTTTAGACACATTGTGATCACTTATTCAAGAAAGGATTGAAGTGAACAAAATTGTTACCAAAATTGTGAACACGTGAAAACATTTAATTGAAACTTGATTGTTACAACTTTTGTAACTCCCCTATATTTTTTCTCCTTCCATTTATCTAAACAGCTCCTTTAGTACCATTTTCTCTTTTCTAACTTATCTCATCAGTCTCTTCCATCTGCTCACCCAGAAACATCACTTCATCACAAACATATCTTCATGGATAGGGCTTGGAAATTTTGTCAGACACATCATAGCCAGAGGGCCAGTCATACCTGTAAAAGATGGGGTGGAAGGGGCAGGGTCTGGATAGTGTCCAGAGGCAATGCACAGGTGAGTATCAGCTTACCCTTGCTTGAGCTGCTTGGAAAGAGGAGGATACTGTCCCTGGACTCTTCTTAGGGGCTACATCTTTATCAACTCCTGGCTAGTAGATATCTGATAAACTTGGTGTGCACTCCCAGCATTTTCTGCAATCGCCTCATAGCTGCTGAAAGGAAGAAGGAACACTTTTGCCTCTATCCTCCTCCGCCCCTGAGTTGCTGCATGAGTGATAAAGAGGTCTCTGCTGTCCTTGTCATGCTTTGTTGTTTGCAGAGGGAGTTCTTGCAACATAATAGTTTTAGTGCCTGCATCTATTGCTGCTTAGAGCTTCACTGGCAGCAACAATGACTTGACTCTTGTCTGTGTCACTGCTGACCACAGAGTTCTGAATGGCAGCAGTGAAAATTGAAAAGACACCCTTGAGAAGTGGCTGAGGCCCTGAAACTGTCTGCAAGTGAATTTGGAAAAACTACTATATTAGTTTATACTAGGTTCACATTTGGAGGATCATCTTTAGAGCCATGGGGTCTAGAGACTTTATTTTTAAATGAAAGCTCAGGTTGCAGAAGCTGGGGCACTTGACTAGGAAAGATTCCTAATCGTTAAGTGGGTTCAAGTTTGGTTATGAAGTTGTTTCCTGACAGAAGCTACAGTTAAAGGAGGGAGGAGAGCAATTTTAAAGGGGAAAAGATTAGACTTCTTTTGAAGTTTAGATCCTGGCCATAGCAAAAGAAATTATCTTAAAAATGATGGAGACCTTTCTGTTGGGTTTGTTATTTTACAGTGACAGCAAAGAGGTGAAATCATAAAACATGCTTTAAGTTAGATTCTTGGGGTTTTGAAAAATTGCATTTTTGACAACTTCAAGTAGTGGGAAGTATTTTGGAGAAATTGGGAAGTAACTAATGGAGGGCACTTTCTGCTTGTGTGGGGCAAAATGGAGATTTAAAAAAAATTTTTTTTTTGAGAAATTGGATACTGAATGTTTTTTGTTTTGTTTTTTTTAATTGATACAGATATGATCCCAAATACCATGACCATGTGACTTCAGAAATGGACAACTGGATCTATTATAAATTGTGATTGGCCTTAAGCTGACTTACAACCATAGAAAAAACCTCATACTGTATCTCATTCCAGCTTGACACCTATATCACACCACCAGTTCCATCATGTATGGAAGTGCTCGATCAGTTGGGAAGGTTGAACCAAGCAACCAGAGTCCTGGGCGTTCACCGAGGTTGCCAAGATCCCCCCGCCTGGGTCATCGTCGAACCAACAGCACAGGTGGGAGCTCTGGAAGCAGTGCTGGGGGTGGAGGTGGGAAAACGCTTTCCATGGAAAATATTCAATCCTTAAATGCTGCCTATGCCACATCTGGCCCTATGTATCTAAGTGACCATGAGAACGTGGGTGCTGACACCCCTAAAAGCACCATGACTCTTGGCCGGTCTGGGGGGCGTCTGCCTTATGGTGTTAGAATGACTGCTATGGGTAGCAGCCCCAATATTGCCAGTAGTGGGGTTGCCAGTGATACTATTGCTTTTGGAGACCACCACCTCCCTCCAGTGAGCATGGCATCCACTGTGCCTCATTCATTGCGCCAGGCCAGGGATAACACTATAATGGATCTTCAGACACAGCTCAAAGAGGTGCTCCGGGAAAATGATTTGTTGCGCAAGGATGTGGAGGTGAAAGAAAGCAAGCTGAGCTCATCAATGAACAGCATCAAGACCTTCTGGAGTCCTGAACTAAAGAAGGAGAGAGCCCTGAGAAAAGATGAAGCTTCCAAAATCACCATTTGGAAGGAACAGTATAGAGTTGTGCAGGATGAAAATCAGGTAAGTTATGCAAGGTCATTGTTGAATTGTGTGTGGTTCGAGTGGGAGAGAGTAGGACTGAAATAGTGGGTTGTTTCTGTTCATTTCTTGGGGACTTGGATCAATTCTGGATTCCACCTCTAGGTTAGATATGTAGAATCGGTTGGGGACTTTCCCGAAAGTAATGGAACAAGTAAAAAAGAGTATTTTTCTAACCATAATGCCACTTGTTGAACAAAAGTTATGCAATCAGAATTCCAAGTTCTGAACATGGGTCATCTGATGTGCTGTTGTGTGTCATGTAGTATGTCCCAGTTCATTTACTTCCCTTTATATATCAGGTTATTCTCAATTGATCTTTATTGATAGTACAGCAATAAGCACTACCGAAATATCTGCAACCTCACGTGTTTTAAAAAAGGTACCAGTTGCTGACAGTGGGCTCTGTTGAACTGCTATCGATCATTGTTAGACTGCAAGTGAAGCCAAGGACAAAGTGTGTTGGGTATCATTTTAGGAACAGTGTTTCCTTGGCTGCACTTGCTGTTTAGACTTTATTCAGCACTTGTTCAGCTGTACCTCTTAGTCAGCAACTGAGTACTACTTGTAGCATAGATTAGACTGGAGTGCCTGACTATATTAGATACATCATTTTACCTCCTAGAAGTTAGAGCTCACCTTTTTGCTTTTAAGTTGGCTTCTTACAGAGAGTTTGTGCCTATTTTGATTCTTTCTGCAATTGGTGTTTTTATGACATGGGTGTGATTTTTGTTGTTGTTGTTAGTTTGATAATGCAATCTATCCATGTCTATACAAACTAAATCCAACTGTTTGGGCTGCAGCCGTTTAACAACTGTTAAGCTCTGATTTAGTAGAGTAGATTGGACATTAAACTTTCTGTGCTGCAGTTTTATTAATTTCTAATTACCTATCCAACTAAAAGTGAATGAATCCGTGGTAGAGAATTTTAAGAATCTAGATTTTTTTTTTCTTCTGGCATGCCTAAAGATTAAATTTCTGCCTATGGAGGTATTAGGGTTTGCTCTATTGGACCAAAGGCGTTAACATAACCCATTCAATGTCCAACATTAAACGGTTATAAACCAGATTCAGGGTTTGGTATACAGAGGCCTCAGCCTGATTAGTATCATGGTAAACACACAATTAAAAATACTTTTGACCTTTTATTAAAAATGCCAAAAGGAAAAACAGTTAAAGCATTTGAAATGTAAAGTGTAAAATAAGGATTTAATTTTAACAGCATCCCATTTCCTTTTCCTTTAACTGCAAAGAGTTTTTAGAAGGAAACTTGTTGGACAGTCTGTTAGATAGACAAGGTGTGTGAATATTGTCTTTTATTGGACCAGCTTTTGTTGGTGAGGGAGACAAGCTGTTTAGGGCATGGCTTTTAGCTGCCTCTGTCTGATCAGAGGCTTACAGTAGTGTTATGAAATGTACAGTCCTGGCTGGCTAAGCCAGACTTTTGTTAGATGGAATAGAAAAGGAGAGAGATAGGAAAGAAAAGAAATAAGGTAGGGAAGGAAAAGGATACACAGGGTGTGGGGAGACAGTTTTACATCCCAGATGGTGTTCAGCTTGAGCTCTTGAAAGTGATGATGTCATTTGGCTCCCTCTCTCTGTCCTGGTCTGGTGAGAACATTTCTTACGATGAGGATGATGGAGGACTGGGGTCCCAGGACAGGGTGGAGGTGGCAGCCATGATTGTGAAGGTCATTTCAGTAGCCAGTTTTTCTCCTAATCTTTTTTTTTTTTTTTTTTTTTTTAAGAACTCCAAAAAACAGTGATGTGTGGAATAGCTCATCCCCTCATTATTTCGTCTACCAGTTATTCCTAATTTCCAGTGTTACACTGTTGGTTAATTGATTTTCAGTCTCTCTCTGTTCTTGTTTACCAGGCATGATCTTAATACAGTACTTGAATTATATCCGTAGGACTGCTTGTTTGTCCTAATTCAGTCTGTCTCCCTTTTCCAACTTTTCCCATCAGTAGTTTTATTATAGGTTATTGTGACACTATGAACTTTCGCTTTTTACTGTTGAACTTACAATTAGGGTAAGTTTGTAAGCCTAATTATCACAACAGATTTACGATTGAAGACTTTATGGTAAGTTCTCACTCTCTAGTTAAAATAATTCAGTGTAGCTTCCTATCTAAACCCACACCAGTGAGATCAGAGGTATCTCTTTAGAATCTCCGCTTAATTTTGAAGTCTTTGTTACTTCTTTTGAGCAAGTAACCTCCATCCCTTTTGACTTCTGTCCTTTATACTTTCTAGCTATTACTTTGGCCAATTAAGTTGGGGAACCACTTGTCCTTTCCTTTAAGAAAAATATTTTTTTCACATGGCAAACCAGTCCTGTATGCAGTCCCAGAGTTTACCCCTAATTGGGGTTGATTTTTCACAACAATCAGGATGCTTCCCTATTGAGTTTTCATCTGTCTCATGTCTTTTAAAGAAAATGTTGGCTCTATTTCAGATGTGATTTGAGCCTTCAAGGTCTACTGGCATGCTCACTTCTTTAGCCAATCCTTGTTTTTAGGTTTGGAAGGTGGATGTGGGGGAAACTGCTGCAAAAAATAAAGTGACTGACACATGTCTAAGATGCATTGTTTTCTATTTCCAGGTCAGTGTGGTTTAAAGTGAGTTAATTCAAGACTCGATGTTTCTGAACTTCCATTCATTTTGCTTACAGTCACAATTGGTTACACTGGAAACCCAGTTTGAGATATTTAATCCTTTTTGCTGGCTCTAATACTGGTTTAGCATCAAAATAACTTTGGTTTGGAAAAAATTGAAAGTTTGTTTAAGCAATAAGGCACAACAGGTGTGTCATGATGGTTTATAGCATTATGAAGACATGGAACTCATGAAAAAGGGCACTATCCTGGTACGGTGCATTCTGGTATGTCTTACTGAAATGATCAATCTCAAAAGGAGCAAAAACTAACTCACTTTGAATAAAAAAAATTTGCAAGATTTCCTAATATGTAAAGTTCTTCTGTTGATTAAACTGGAACTGCAGCAGAATTAAACCTGCTCTCCTACAGTACTTATATTTCAGATTGCTTATCAAGATTTGTGGTGCGGTCAAGACCTTCAAATGTTATTTGCAGTTAAATACTTAATTTTTAAATAAGGTCATTAGTTTCAAGAGAAGGTATTCCCATTTGTATATAGAACAGATTTGGAAAAATTGTTTTTTCTTAATAAAATTTAATATTGAAATACATTTTACATTATTTGAGGGCCTTATGAAATTCTTGAAGGCAACATATAGCCTATAGTTGGCTTTTCAGTAACTCAAGATCTTTGGAATGGAACAGTCAGTGAATTATTATGCTATAAAAACAATATACATAGAGATGGGAGAACACTGATTTTTTTTTTCCATATAATTTCTCCACTCCTTCCCCCCCACCAGCGCCCTAATTAAACATTTAAGGATATTGCCAGGACTCTGTTCTCTAGACACCCACTATAATTATCATCACAATGCTGGGATTGTGTAACTTTGGTTCAAAAAAGGAAGGGTGCAATTTAAAAGCAAAGTGAAACACTCAATGAGATGTAGAAACTGGGAATACTAATTAATAGATTATAGTGAGCTAGCAGTATGCCCTAATTAAACTCTGTATTCATTATACTCTCTCTAGCCTTCTGGAGTTGGTCATTTCATCCTTTACAAGGAAGATCAGTTTAATAGGATTTCCTGTAATTAAACAGATTTCTCTATTTAGGCTGTGGATCAGGGATTTTTTTGTGATCTGGGCAGCTGAGGTCTGTCCATTGCATCAGTAAAATGTGTTCCCCTTTACATTATCTTCTAGTAAGCTTGCAGGAGTTAGTTTGTTAGATGTTAACACTTGTATTTCAACAGACCCTTTTTAATGAGCTCTCAAAATCTTCTTCGAGTGATGTCACTATGGGTGCTCCATTGTAGGTGTGGCAGTGCATTTGCGTCTGGAGTCGGAGATCTTCACTAGCAGTGCCTGTTGGACTGCATATGCACACCTCCCCAGCCTCGCGCAATGTGTGGAAAGTATGAATAGTGCTGTGCAGTCCGACCGCCCTCAGCTTCTTCTCTCCCACCTGCAGTCTGGAATGGAACTCTTAGCAGAGCCTGTTTTTTTCTTTTCTTTAAATACTGCAATAGTCATCTTTCCCTTACATAGCTAGTTTAGATTTTGCTTTTCTCTTTTTCCTTTTCTTTTTCTTAAGAAAAATAAAATCCATTTTAATATAGAGTAGGTTTCCTTTCCTTGTTTCCCTTCCACCTGAAAGGGAAGCTATCACCTCATCCCTATGCCTGGGTCCCCAGTTTCAAGAGGTGCGTGTCATGTGGAGCCACATTCCCCATAATGGATGGCCATGCACAGTGTATTTGTTGTCTGGGAGAGAATCATGTGTTTCCAAAGTGCTCTCCACTGCCTTGATCTAAAACCAGGGGCAAGAAAAGACAGGGACATTAGGTTCAAAGTGATCCTAATTGAAAAGTCCCTCCGAGCTGTGTCGGATCCGGGGTCTCCTTCATCTCCGGTCAGATCATCACAGTCAACAAGATCATCTACTGACCCCCTCTCTCTATGCCCAAACAAACGAAAAGCATCTTCTGACAGGGCGGAGAGCAATAAAAGAGAAGCCCCTTCCTCAGATCCTGAGCTGCAAACTTCGAGAATGCTGACCCTGGCTAGATCCATAGAGTCCATAGTTCCTCACAAAGGATATGGCCCCGCAAATAGACAAAGTTCATCAGTTTCTCAGGAGAAAAACCATGCCAGGACAGACCATCAACACTTATTGTCACCCTCTGATAGTACCGACCAAAATGAGCCCTCTACCTCATCTATGGCTTTGAGATCTTTCATGGCTCCAAAGAAGCCACCAGCACTTACATTGGCACTGACAAAATCGTCAGCACTGACCAAATTGTCAGCACCAGTGAAGACATCAGCACCGACAAAATCATTCGCACCAAAGCTGCTGACACCAGCAAAGCTCCTGGCACTGACAAAAACCAATGGCTCCAAAAAAAATCCTCACTATCACCTGTTGCTGGCCTTACTAGGTCACATACAATGGCACCATGCTTTACATCGGCACCATTAATGGCATCTATTCTACATGAATTGAGACACGTCTCAGATCTAAGTGTATCTGATATCTCTGAATCTCCACTCCTGAGACCAAACTTAACACCAGTCTTGTTGTCACCGGAGTCAAACCATGCCTCATTCTCCCCAGTAGGAAATGTTCCTCCTTTTCCTAGTGACATAGAGGATGAAGAAGAGGAGTATACTGAATCCATCGCTCAACCAGCATCAGGACAAATAACATCGGACTCACATGCACACCCTTCAACAACTCAATGAATGCAACCTTGGCAGGGGCCTCCCTGGACACAATCCCACATTCACCTCCCACCAAATTGGCCATACTGGGATCCTTGGGGTATGTACAGACTTCAGTTTGGCAACCTCTCAACACAACAAACACAGCATTGTCCATCCATCCCATCCTTCTTACTCTCCCAACCTTCAGAGATACAGCCCTCCACAGACAAAACAAGACAAACAGCCGGAGGAACAGGAAGAACAAGATGACAGACAAACATTACCAGCATGACATTTCTCATCCTCACCAGATAAGGCCATCATGCCACCACCTCCCACTGCAGCCAATGACTTCAGGCATTTCCAAGTTCTATTCTGTAAGGTGGCAGATGCACTACATATTCAATTAGAGAAGGTCAAGGAATAGCAGCATGAACTAACCGACATCCTCCACATTACCTCTACAGCAAAAATTGTGTTACTCATCAATGGAGCACTACTTGAACTGGCCAATCTCGTATGGCAGACCCCAGCCTCTATCCCACCTACATGCAAATATATGGATAGGAAATAATGCATGCCTGCAAAAAATGCAGAATTTTTATTCTCAACCAACTCCAAACTCCCTGGTGGTTAACACCGTCCATGAGAAGAACCACCAATTTCAATCCTGATCCACTCATCCTGATTGCTAATGGAAAAGACTGGACTTATTCGGGAGAAAATCTTACTTATCTGCCACCCTCCAATTTAGAATCTCCAACTATGAGGCCATTATGGCCAAATACAATCTCTTGAAATATTCTAAAGTGGAGGAACGATGCCAGGACCTTCCTCAGGCCGAAAAGGAACAGGTCTTCTCTCTCATTGCTGAAGGACATCTAATAGCCTGAACAGCTCTCCAAGCCTCCCTAGACTCCACCAATACGGCAGCCCAATCTATTGCTACCTCGGTAGTCATGAGATGAGCATCCTGCCTGCACTTATCAGGATTCCCAAAGGAAATACAAACGAGTTGAAGATTTACCATTTGAAGGGTAAAAACTCTTCTCTGAATGCACCAACAACTTGCTGCATTCACTCAAAGATTCAAGGACTACCCTAAAATCATTGGGGATATATACTCCTCAGCAAAAGAGGAGATCAGAGAAATACCAACTTCCTTCTCATACCACACCCTAAGCCCATTACCCATAATGACACGTTGACAATCAACGACACCATCAACGTCCTTCTAATAATCACAACAGCTGCAGACAGTCTGCTGTACAAGGAGCGACATCTCGCGCATCTTCTAATCAACAACAATTTTGAAGGTGCAGTTGAGGACCCGAGAATGACTCTTCCAGTTCACCTGTTCCTACCAACTACATCGCAAACAGACTATCAGTTTGGAAACCGACTAGCTCCATTCTTACCATGTTGGATGCTCATAACTTCAGACAGATGAGTCCTGGAAATAATCAAAGAAGGATACTCCATCCCCTTCCTAGCTATGCTGGGAATTTTCCCATTCCTCTTGAGGGGCCGCTCTCATGAGCACATCCTTGGAGAGGAAGTAAATCACCTTCTGCAACTGAGAGCCATAGAACCTGTTGTGACTGGTTCGTGCCTAGGGTAGCAATCTGAAAATGCCAAGGTCAGGGCAGGCTGTAAAAGGAGAGCAGATTCTCCCAGCACTGGTGGGTAACACTGAAGTCAGACTTCCCAACCAGCCACAAACAATGCTTCTGATTCCCCGCACTGGTCATCAAGAAGCCAAAATAAAATACACACAGCCCCATTTACTGCATTTCAGTCTCCGGCTCCCAGTCAGCCACTAGGTCCAGTAAAGAGATCAGTTATTTAAAACTCTATGCTCTTTACCAAAAAGGTTTCTCCTGACCCCAAAGGGTCAGCCACAGTACCAGATCAATATAAGTTTGGATCTTACCCAAAATACCATGCTGCTAGCCAATCCTTCAGTAACTAAAACTAAAGGTTTATTATAAAAAGAAAGAAGCAAACTATAAGAGAAGTGTTAATGGATTAAATCAATCAGTTACATACAAATGATTTGAAAGTCCATATATATCAGGTGTCTAGAATAATTGTGGAGTTTGCAGGCTTGTATAGTCCCTCTGGTGTACATCCATTACCTGGATGGGTCTCAGTCCTTTGTTTCACAGCTTCAGTTCGGTTGTAGATGAGTTGATCCAGAGGTAGGCTGGAGACTAAAGATAGATTAAAGACAAAATGGATCTTGGGTAGCTGACTTTTATGTCCTTTGATCTTTGCCATGCTGCTTGTGGAAATTTACAGGAATAAAATGGAATCCAGAGTCACATGAGTAAGTCCTGGTGATTCATCAGGTGTATATCCCTGGCTTCTCCCCATGGGCCCCTTGTACCTGTGAATTTCTTAATGGGCCATTAAGCAGGATATCCCTGCAGCCATCCTTTCTGGGGTGTGTCCCAGACACAGCACAATTTGAAATACAGATATATCAAACATATCCATAACTTCCATTACACATATAACACATGAACATAAACATCATCATCTTACTTCGCACATTACAGCCTTTCTAACTGTATCTGACATGGCATATCTTGCATGAATTACTGTGATTTTGACATATCGACAAACTGCATCCCCAGTTTCTTTGGACCCTGACATGAATGCTGCTGCCAGATTGACCCATTCCACACAAAATGATCCTGGTGAATTTATTATTGATGAAATCCATAGAGGTGTAAAGAAGCTTAATGGAAATACCGCATCAGGAATCTGGAATTCCTGTTGAATAGTTTAAAAGCACTGGATCAGCTATTCTTTTGTAGTTGCAGGTGCAGTTCAGTATCATTTGGAGCCTCACACACTCCCCCCTCCCCCTTCCCCCCCAAACACCTGTTTGCTGTTTCTGTTCTTCTGTATCCCAAGCAGATTAAAGACTGAGTACTTTTTTCCTTTGGCCTGGGTGTAGACTCCCCTGGTTACAAAAGTAGTTAATGATTCATATAATGATCCTGGTTTTCATTATCTAGTCAAGGTTACTCTTTTGGATATTTTTGTCCCCCTGGAACTACTAGAGATGGAAAATCCCCTCCTCTTTGGAAAAGGATTACCACTATTATTCTTCATTCACAGAAGTGTCATATGTAAGACATACGTGGTAATTGTCCTGCTCTACTTGGCAATAGAGTAGCCTCGGCTGGAGTACTGTTTTCAGTTCCGGATGCAACCCTTTAGGAAAGATATGGACAAATTGGAGAATGTCCAGAGGAGAGTAACAAAAATGACAAAAGATTTAGAAAACCTGACCTATGAAAAAAAGTTAAAAAACTGGGCATGGTTGGTATTGGGAAAAGAAGAGTGAGGGCGAACCTAATAGTCTACAAATATGTTAAGGGCTGTTACAAAGAGGAGGGTGATCAATTGTTCTCCATGTCACTGAAAGTAGGACAAGAAGTAATGAGCTTTATCTGCAGCAAGAGAGATTTAGGTTAGGTTAGGAAAAACTTTCTAACTATAAGAGTAGTTAAGGTCTGGAATAGGCTTCCAAGGGAGGTTGTGGAATCCCCATCATTGGAGGCTTTTGAGGACAGATTAAACAAACGCCTGTCAGGGATGGATTGTGTAGGTTTACTTGTTCCTGCCTCAGTACTGTGGGCTGGACATGAAAAACTCTTGAGGTCCTTTCTAGCCCTACATTACTGAGTCTGATTCTTAACTACATTGTTTTGAGATGGAGAATAAATTTTGAGGTCTTCTGTGTGGAACCTATTCCCTGTTGTTATTCTTCCATGAATTCTTATGGTAGATTGTCTGCCAGAGTTTCCAAGGCCATTCAAGTTAGGTAACAAATATTCTGGATGCCAGAATGAAAGTACTCATAGCTTTCTCCGAGGTTTAAAAAAACCTTGAATGTTGAGGGGGGAATTTTTGGAGCTAACAGCGGAAACCTGTTTTAGGATGGGAATATTCTCCTCTACATGGTGATGAGGGCGCTAGACTACTTTGATTACAAAAGTTAAATGCAACTTCTCAAAATATATATTTTAATGCAACTGGGAAGTAGTTTTATGGGCTACATAAGATTTATGCTCCCACTTTGAACCTGCTGTTAGTAAGGGCATTTCTGATCTCTATATTTGGGTGGAATAATAAGGCATCAAGTTCTGCAGTTTCATCAACATACTGCACTGAAATTTTTGTTTCTACAGGATTTATGTATGTTAAGAATGACAGATTATTTCTCCTGAAGGATTATTTGGGTGCTGGAAAGGATCTTTTTACTTTGATGTATTTTCTTTCAGTGGTTACTGGCCCTGGATGTCTGTGTGAGATCTTAACTATGAGGCTGTTTCTGAAGGATCACCTTATTGAGGCAAATACTTTGAGAATGTAAAGTGCAGTCTAAAAAGTCTTCATATTTTCATTAGCTTCTCTGTTCTTGGCTGCTAGACTGAAATAAACTATAAAAACTTTCTTACAGATTAACTCATGCATTATTGCAATATTATTCTGCAGTCTCCTCAGCCTCATTATAGCTCCACGTTGTAAATTATCAGGCCCTGTTCCCAAAGTATGGCTTTCCCACATGGGGGAAAGCAACCCCTTTCCTATTCAAGCTCCCACAGACAAATAAGGAGGAATTGAAGGGCATCATAGGAGGGCCAGATGGTTTCTAGAATGGCATTGCAAGCAGTGATAGACCCATCTAATGTGGCTGCTTGGTCAGTGACCATGGCTATAACTGAGGCTAGGCCTTGTGGTTGCAAGCATCTGGCATGCCCAAAATGGTCCAGGATATGTCTACACTGCAATTAAGCTGACTTGGGCTCATGGGACTTGGCTCAAGGGCTGTTTAATTGTGATGTAGATATTTGGGCTCGGGCTGGAGCCTGCACTCTAGGACCATGGGAGGTGCAAGGGTATCAGAGGTTGGGCTGCAGCCTGAGCCTGAATGTCTACACTGCAGTTATAGTCCCTTAGCCTAATCCCTGCGAGCTTGAGTCCGCTAGCACAGGCCAGCTGCGGGTTTTTAATTGCACAGTAGACATACCCAAAGGGATTTGCCATTCGACAAGATGGAGCTCTTCAGCAGCCGCATTGACAGTGTGCTCCATTTATTTAAGGACTCAAGAGGCATACTAATACAGTCCTCCTAAAGCTCATGAACCCCCATCCCTGCCTGTGTAATCTCTTTCAGAATGCTGCTTACACCTTTTGACTCTCAAGAGAGTCATCCTTGTGACCATCACTTCAGCCAGGAGAGAGAGTGAACTACAAGCTCAAAACCGCTCTATTCAGTATTTCACAGGGATAGGGTGGTGCTGAAATCTCATTATAAGTTAGTCCCCAACGTGGTCTCAGAATTCCATCTGAATCAATCCATTAATGTATCTGTCTTCATCCTGAAACCCCATTCTGCACTGAGAGAGAAATTGCATGCCCTGGATGTTTCCAGGGCCTTATTCTGTTTCATTGACCAAGCTGTTCACTGTCTCCCTGTTTGTTTATGGCATTAGCCAGCCATTCCAAAGGCCTGTCAAAGGAAGTCTAAGTAAATAAAGTATTTCACTGTGTTACTGTTAGTTGTGCCTCTCCATTGAATATCAAGGCTTTCTCTACTAAAGCTTTTAAGCAACATCTTCCTGCTTCAGAAATATGACTATATCTGAAATCTGCAATGTGGTGACATAGAGTAATCCACTGACCTTAGTCAAACACTGTACTTTGGACCTAGCTGCTTAGATGCAGAGTTTGAGAGTGCAGTATTACAGTCACTATTTGAATAAAAGCTGAATTTGCTATTTGAATAAAATGCAGTATTTGAATAAAAGCCTTTTTGGGCAGCAGGACTGATACTGATAATCAGTCACTATAAATTGTGATCCATGCTGACACATACTTGGAGAGAGAATAATTGCTTACATTATAGTAACTGGTTCTTTGAGGAGATGTCAGTATGGATCCCTTGATCCAACCTCCATCACTGCTTTTAGGATTCCTCAGGAGACACTGGCTTTGAATTGAGAGGGAATTGAAGGTGGGTCATAGCTGCTCAGCACTTTATAGCCTCATGTTGGAGCATAAGGAGACATAGGGTGTATGCGTGGCCCTGATGGACACAGCTATTCAGAAGACTTCGCGTTTGTACACATGAGGTGGATGTGCACCTGTAGGGGAATTAACACTGATGATGACATCTTGGAGAAGTCCACAGTTACTGTAGGATAGGGTAACTAGCCATTCTCTATTGAGAGTAATTGGAGAAGTCAATTTACAGACCTGGCTTTTGCTAGACACTAGAGAGAGGAATACAGGTCATATGGTAACTTGAAACCGTCCTTGAATACAACAAGAAAACATATCTTTTTGCAAGTGGTAGCTTGCACAAGTGCAAGTTGCTAAGGGGAGGTCTGTAGTGGATCTCTATTGCTTCAGAGCTGTCTACAAGACCAAGACTCTCAACCAGCAGTGTCTTACATCTGGCTTTCAAAAAAAGCTTTATAAAGATAGATGAATTAAACATCAACATCCTGTGAGGTAGGTGTTATGCTATTATCTTTAGATCAGTGGTTCCCAACTTTTTTGAGGGAAAGCTCCACTAGTTAACACTAGGTAAGACACATGCCAGCCTGCCCTGTCCTGCACCTTCACTGGTCATAAACACGTATGATAACACTAAATTACATAAATAATAAATTACTCTTTCTTGAGTAAGAAGCTAAGACTTCCCTGGCACAGACGCCACCGCATGCCCTGTGTGGCCTCTTCCCGTCACTCATGGATGGATGGAGGGTAATGGAGGCAGCGGACATGATAGGCTGGCCAGGGCTGCTCCACTCTGGCCAAGCACCGGGTTGGCTTGGGGTTGGGGAAGGGATGAAGCAGGGCTGCCTCTCCACTCTGGCTGGGGATGCTGCTCCCTTCGGGGGGCTGCTCCTCTGCTCCAGCCAGTGCAGAGCTCAGGGGGGCTGCTCTTCCACTCCAGCTGGCACGGAGCTGGGGTTGGGGGCCTGTGCCCAGCTGGCAGAGGGCTTGGAGGGCTAAATTACCTCAATATTACTGAAGCCTCACAGACCCCCTGTAAACTTTGGCACCCACCCAAAGGGATTGCTCACTCTAGGTTGGGAACTCTTGCTTTAGATAGCGTCTCTGTAAATCGTTATTTACAGATGAGTAAACTGGATCAGAGATTAAGTGATTTATCCAGAGTCACATAGTCAGTCATTATGGCAGTAAGTGGAACTAAAGGAATCTTTATTTTGTCCTTTTCTCTAACCATTGGACCAAAATATAGCTGTCTAGTAATTAGGTCAGTTGGACATGTTAAATGCTGAGAGCTCTATACAGCTACTACAGAAGGACTTACTAGGCCAAGAGTTCTGTAGAGGGTTTAATCTCTGCTCGCATGTAAAGGGCACCTTTTTCTTTTCCCTCAATATATTTATTCCCAGAGCGTATTCAGCTTTAATTGGGCCCAGCTGGCTGCCAGATTTACTTGTTGGTTCTAGGGCAGTGCTGTCAGAGTTCAGTTTTTAGGTCAGAAAGCCATGGATGAATAGAGAGGCACTAGCTGTTTCTGGTGGCATGTCATTAACAATTAAAGTGGCCTGGAATTCCGCATGTGCTCCTATATAACTTCATCACAGAAAGGATGAGGTCTGGCTAGATTCTCTGATATTGTTGCCTTCAGTCCATGGTTTTCATTTCCACTGAGCCAATGAATATTTCATAGATGGCGTATTAAGCTTGGATTTTTATGAAGCATACAGCTGACTTTACTCCCTAAAGATAGGTTCTTTTGACATTGCGAGCTGGGACACAGAGTCACAGCACCTCTTATGTTTCACTTTACCGCCCTTCTGGTTGATCATTAAAATCACACTTAAAGAGGTTAAGTTTAATGCAGTGTTAGTGCACTAAGCTAAAACAGTTTAAGCACAATCTAAACTTGCTTGTGTGTGTCTACATTAGGGGTTTGCATGGGCGTGACTAGATTTTAAATAGATGTAGTTACTTTGGTGCAAATTTTCTGATACACACAAGGCCTACTGTTCCTCCGAGTCCACTCATTTGCCTTCTCCTTCAAAAAAATTAAAAAATCATTAGTAAGTGATATGGTTACTTTGTTTCAAGTTTTGCATACCCTTTCTTGCTAGGTTTAAGGAAGAGAACCTTATGACATTTGGAAGACGAGCTTTCTGATCTTCTAATAGTTCCAGATGAGTGAAAAGTAAATGGGGAGGCCAACCATCTTTGGTCTCTAACAATTTATGAATAGTGAGATTCTGGGAAGGTGTAACCAATGATTTATCATACCTCCATTTTTAGGTACTGTTAAAATCTGTAAATCTACTGAATTTCTATCATCACAATTTGTATGGAAAGATCAAGGGTCATACATACTAATTTAATTGGAAAAGTTGGAACAGAAAGCACTACAAGTAACATCGTTGCTGTAATATTTCTGCTGAATCCTTAATTTTTGTACTTCTCATTTTGTGATTTTTAATTAATCACGTAGTTTTCCTATTTAATTTTTTTTAGGAAAAGAAAAACTGCATATGCTTAATTTTATTTAAATAAAAACCATTAGACTTTGACATTCACAACTCGTTTAGACAGGTTAAAATCTCATTTTTTAGTTGCTGATGATGTATGGCTGGACAGAGCTTTCTGTAAAACATTGTTAATGAAGAGCAACATATTTATTTACTTTATGGCTGTAGTTTTCACATGGGAATTTATAGCAACTTTGGTGTCTTTATATGAAAGCTTTAAAAATTGTAGAAAATAGCACAAATTGTGGAGAAACACTGTTAGCATAATACACAACTATATTTAAGGTGTCGTGTTTCTCCAGTCTTGATGGTAAGGTTTTCCTTTTTGGGGAGGATTTTGCTGTTTCAGTGAATCACTTATTTCCCCCATGTAAATTGTTCAAGCCTGAGAGCATCCTATCTCAGCCTGAGACCAGACTTCCAGTCATGCTAGGCAGATCAAGTCTGTAGCGGTATTGTAAAGGGGGCAGGATTTATTAAGGTCTGCTAAAATCTTAACAGGTATGCACTGAGAATATTCAGAAGTTATTTTTAAGTCACATATTTTTTGATCTTCCCTCCCTCATGCAAGAAGACCTCTAGTCCTTGGGTGGGACTCTGTTCATGCCAAGTTTAAAATTTAAAAGAGTTTTGGCTTTTAGTAATTGTTTGGACACAAAAACTATGGTTAGGATCTTTTACAATTGGAAAATTCATGTTTTCATTCTTCTGTATGTCAGAAATAGTCAAAGGGATTTTAAATAAATCACCTGCTGACAGACATCAAGCCTAGAAAATTTCAGCCTTAAAGAGAAACATATTGGTAAGGAAAGTGTTACATAAAGGAAAATGTTTTGCTAATATTTTTGTTAATACAACGTCAATGTTGCACATAAAATAAAAATCAGGAACTCTAGGTTTTTATAACATGTGCTTCATTTTTATTTTAACTGTATGTAAAATCTTATCATTGAGTTAATGGCGTTCATCTGCATTTATATTCCTGTTCTTTAAGAAAAGTTGTCTGCAAAAAGAGGAGAGGCTTGAGTGGAAGATAGATAGGTGTGCACTGCCTGGAGAAAGTGTGTCTTGATATGAAGTCTGTATGCTGTTACTGCACTATCAATACATTTACATTAAAAAAACTATTAAATGAAGATTAAGGTTGCGAAGTCAAGCAATCAAAAGTTAGCAAATGGTAAATTTAAGGTTTCCAATGCAATCTTAATTCAGATCCTTTGTTCAAAGGCATTGTGATTCAGTCTTTCTTGACATTATAACATCCTGTGTTTTCCCATAGAACCAGAGCCTCATTAAGTGCACAAGATACATGGTGCTCACTGAATGGGTAGCTTTTCATTTTTTTTTATCCTTATCATTCAGTGTGTGGTCCTGTCTTTTTACCACATACCATCCAAAGGCTGAACTGAATACAAACTGTTTCCTTGTAGGCTTTTTTTAATGGTGTTCAACATGGTTTACAGAAAATAGATCCTGTCAAACTAACTTAATATCTTTTCTTGATGCTATTATAAGTTTGGTTGATGAAGATGATAGTGTTGATAGTCTATATTTAGATTTCTTTAAGGTGTTTCACTTGATATCACACAACATTTTGATTAAATGAACTGGAACAGTATAAAATTAATGTAGCCCACACTAAATGGATTGAAAGCTGGCTAACTGGTATGTCTCAAAATATAGTTGTGAATGAGAAATTATCAGTAAGTGATTGTTTTACTAGTGGGGTCCCTTAGGGATAGGTTCTTGGCCCTATGCCTGGAAGCAAACATAAAAACATCATTGCAGATGAACCCTAAAATTAGAGGAGTGGTAAATAATGAAGAGGATGGGTCACTGATACAGAGTGATTTGGATTGCTTGGTAAGATGGACACAAGCAGTTTCCATTTTAATACAGATAAATGTAAATATTAACATCTAGGAATGAAGAGTGTAGGTCAGACTTACAGGATGGGAGACTCTATCCTGGGAACCAGTGACTTTGAAAAAGATTTGGGTGTCCCAGTGATTATCAGCAGAACATGAGCTCCCAGTATGATGCTGCAGTCAAAAGGGCTATGTGCTTGAGCCACAGCTTTGCGCCCCTGACACCGCATCCCCCAGTGGTTGTGGTCAGAGCTGTAGCCAGGGCAGTGCAGGGCCTCCTTTCCCACAGCTTCAGCCAGGGCTCTGCGCCCCCCCATTCCCATGGCTGCAGCCGGGGCTAGAGCTGGTGCTGTATGCTCCTTGCGGTTTGAGCTGGGACTGTTTGCCCCTGCCCCGCAGTTGCTATCGGGGCTGGAGTTGGGACTGTGTGCACACCCCCCACATCTGCAGCCAGGTCTGTGGCCCCCCCCCCCCCCCCCCCCCCCCCCCCCCCCACACACACACACACACACACCCTCTGTAGCTTCAGCTGAGGCTGTGCTGGAGTACCCTATCCTATAGCTGCACCAGGGGTTGGAATCAGGACTGTGCACCTCTGCTCCGCAGTTGTGGCTGGAGCTGGGGCTCTGTGGGGTGCCCCCCGTGGTGGTGGAGCACCTCCCCATGGGGTTCCAGCTGTCATTCTTCCCCTACCAGCCCCATCTTTATTTTTATATTGCAGTTTCCCATGAAGCTTCAGTAGTTGGGTCTTTCAAAAATTGATTGAAACTAGCCTTTAGTTTCTGGAAGCAATACTACTACTTTTGAAAGAGCAGCAATCACTGATATTGTTTGAGGACAAGGGCTGGAATTGCTGCACATTGCCTTAGGAGAAGTCTTCCCATCTTACTGCAGTGCCATCTTATGGGCAACCCTCTGCCACTTTAGCCACTGCTCATACTCTTCTGAGGAAACAGACCAACAAGTCACCCTACCCTGTCCCTAGTGATTCTAGAATAAACGGGTTGCAATTAATGATGTTTGCTTGGCTCGGCAGCTGATTACCTTAGGGTTCTATTGATAAAAAGATCTAAAACCTTTGCTCCCTCATATAAATACATATGCAAGAGGAGCAGAAAGCAAACAGAGGAGGAACTTGTGGTCAGACTCCCTGGATTCTATTCCATGTCCCAAAAAGAAATAATAAAAAGAAAAATCCTGATGATCCGAAAGAAGTACCAAAAAGTGTCTGTTATGTGAGGGCCCTCGTTCTCTCTACAAAAGCAAGATGCATGGGGTATTAAAAAATCTCAGCATATAGCTCTTCCTCAGAATAAGGGGAATTAGATTGCTTTGGAAGCTATAAAAGAGGAAACCCAGAAAAAGTTGTTTGAAACTATCTTAATTTGATGTTTGGCAAGCTAATGTCTCACATTAGCCAGATTCTTGAAGTGGAAGAGGCAACATACCAAAACCCTGCCAAAGGAAGTGTAGAACTTGTCAATAAAAATAAAACAACCCGGCATACTTTTCCCAAAAAGCTATACATATTAATCCACTTGAAGTTAGAAAGTATTTCTGGGAGCAACCAATTTAGCATAAGACTTTCTATGCAAATCTAAAAGTTTTGTGCTGTTCTTATATCTAAAGTAGACTGTCTCAGCTTGCCCAAGAATGATGCAGTAGTGTCTTCCCTGGTGAAAATCTCACATTTGTACTGAAAGTGTTGGAAGGTGAGATGGTAAAATTGTCAGTAATGGTGCAGAAGAGAAAAGTGTCCAATAAATGTGTGTTTTAGGTTGTTTTTAAAAACAAAACAAAACAAAAAAAAAACCTAGATCAGAACTATGGCTGATTTGGCTATATTACTGCTTTTCTTGTAAGATCACTTAAAGGGCTATTATGTCCTTTGGACAACAGTGACAATTTGTGATCAGGCTGAGGGGAGGAGCATGATTTCTCTTTCCTGAGCAATAAGTTCACCTATTATCTGTACACATTCAGGGCCAGTTCAGAAAAACTAAAAGGCTGGGTCAGCAAATAGGGAGTGGGCCTGACAGAGTGGAGAATCCAGTAAATTGAGTGATCCATTTCTGACAGAAACGCTCCCCCCACTTCCCCACCAGATTCCAATTTAGAGAAATTTGCATTAAATTGCACATATCTTCACAACTATGAATTTAGAATACTTGATGGCTTCCGTCAGAGTGTGCTTTCTCTCCTTCCATCCTCTTTCCTTTGCAGTTTTATTATTTTCCCTGTTATGCAATAGAAGAGAAAAAGGAGGAAAAATGGCTAGAGAGTAATTTTTTTCTAGTTTTCCTATCTCTCCCTCCTTCCTTCCCCCCAACTCCTCCCATTCAAAAACTCCAACCATGAACCAATTCTGACTCCCATTAAAACACCACCAGTCATCAATTCAAACAGTAATTCTAAACCCCACACACATGCAGATACCATGAACTTGGGTATCTCTCTCCTCCATGTGCACACATACAAGTCCATTAATTCTGCCCCTGACCACACAGGGCTCCCATTGATCTTGCTCCAAATATTTTTATGCTAGATGTGTGGTGGTCTTGCTCCTTTCCCGGGCCTTCTTGCATCTCAACTTTAACGGCTTTCTTCATGGATTTCGGGGAGGGATGTGTGAAGGCAGCAGCAGGACATTCTTCTGTCCCCACAGATCCAGAGGAGGCAGCAGCAGCAGAAGGTCTCTTTAACACCTCCTTTAAGCCCTGAGGGGAGGGAGGGAGTACAGAGTGGCACAACAAAAAAGAGCTGTGGGGCTGGCTGCGAGCTCCTGTTCCCTAGCTGGCTTAGTGGGGAGGTATTAATCAACTCCGCCATCCCCGGGATCGACAGCCAGCTGAGACCGGACGTCGTCATCACCGACGAGGAGCACAAGAAGATCGTCATGGTGGACGTCACAGTTCCCTTCGAGAACCGCAGCCCGGCCTTCCATGCCGCCCGAGCCTGCAAGGAGGAGAAATACTCCCCCTTGGCCAACACCCTGAGGGATCAGGGCTACGAGGTCCAGATCCACGCCCTGATCGTTGGGGCCCTGGGCGCCTGGGACCCCTGCAACGAGCCCATGCTCTGGGCCTGCGGTGTGGGTCGGCGCTACTCCAAGCTCATGCGTCGCCTCATGGTCTCGGACTCCATCCGGTGGTCTCGGGACATCTACATCGAGCACATCACCGGCCACCGGCAGTACCACGAGGAGAGGGACGGAGCGCCTCCACAGGACCCTCCTTCCGGACCGACGGACCCAACCTACCACCACCACGACGGACATGGCGGGGGACACACCAGCGGACGCGGCGACTGATGAAGCATCAGACCTAATGAGGGATGCACTACTTTGTATGGACTTATTTGCTCTCTTTGTTAAAAACCCCCAAAAGTAACCCACAGACATACTTAGTAATGTTCCCCCATTCCCATATATCCCCTTGTATCTCTTAGCGCCCACACCATCATCCCCCATCCAGGACCCCGCAGCTTATCCCTTGTTATTCTCCCCAGACTTTCAACCACTCCCCATGCCTCCCGATAACCTGCATGTTGTCCCTGGATGTTTTATAACTTTGCCCTTTTAACTCTATGGGTTACCTGTTTGTTATTTTTTGAAACATTTAGTTGCTACATGTGCTGATGGAAAAGGATCTCTCAGCTTTGTTTGGGTCCATTTCCCCAGAAGGTAGGTACATTGGGGAGCACAGCCAATCAGATGAGTATTTTTTCCATAGACTAGGCATCTTCTCCGGACACATCCATGGTATGATCTGAAAAATCCGTAATCTGTGGGAAATCCTGTAGTGCTGTCAGGTCTGGCCTCTAACATATATACATACTACCTGGAAAAACTAAGCTCCCACTGTTTTTCTCTAGACACAAATATTAAGAGGCTCTGGACACTCAACTCCAGCTCTGGCCAACAGGATTACTTTATGCCTTCTCTCTTGTTGTGCAAATATGAAAGTCCTGATAGTTACATACTCTTTTTTTTCCTCTCTCCCTTCACCTTCAATATTACTATTCTGTGCCAACCACTGCTGGCTGACAAATCAGCACTTCAGTAGGTATGGCATTATGACCTTTCTTTTGGTACTTATCCTGTTCCTATGCATCTGCTGGAATTTACAATCTGACTTTTTTTTTCATTGCAGCAGTTACTATTATATATTAGTGGCTGGATATTTTAACATCAGTTTTCATACTTAGTTTCACATGGGCTTTTGAAATAGCAAATCATCTATTGTCTGGTTCTTTTGCAATAATGTTTGGTGCATTCACTGCATTTTACCCTTCTTGGCTTCTAGTAGTCATTTATTTTCACACTAAATTCTTTAGCCTCTGATATCCTTTGACATTTACTTCAGATGATTCCATTACAGTTTTGTTTCCAAATGTCATTAACTTTCTCTAGTGAGTGTGTCTGTGTCCAAAATTCTTATTTTTATTAGCATGTATATATAGATGGCTTTACATTTCAAAGCACTGAATAAACACTAGATGCTGTAATTTACCCTCAAAATACACCTATGAGGGAGGAAGTATTACAAATGGGAATAATAAATTTAAAAACATTTATCAGCATACTGCATATCTTTGAGATTTGTGGTGTTAGCCTGTGTCAACACTAGTAAATTTTGTACCTGTCTTTCAACACTTATGTAGCTGCATTCCATGGCAAGATACTGGAACTATCTGAGCACTGTCTACTCAAGCACTTATATTGTTGCTAACACCACTGGTGCTGGAAAATGGCTGGAAGATGTATATAGTGAGGATGCAGCCTTAAAAACATTACTATCACTACAACAGAGAAGCATACTGCAGCCCCATCCAGCAAATGATAGACTCCAGTATGTTTTATAGGAGTGTACTTGTTTTGTCCCAAAGAGGTGATGGTTTAAGGTAAATATTGATTTTTTTTTTTAAATTCATGCTTATTTAGATTGCAGCTTCCCTAGTGAAGAATCTTAAGTTGATCTCTGTTTGTGGTAATAGTTTTAAAAGCACTAGAACACAATAACATCAGTTTTAAGGTAACACATCTTTCAAGTAGTTGGCACTGTAGGAGTTCAGTCACTAAGTACTTCAGTAGAAAAATTTCCAGGATATAGGCAACAGGCCAAAATTTACAGTTAAACACAGAAATAGAATTTAAAAAGGTAATGAGCTGTGAGGCTGTAAAATTGAGGTGTATATGTTTGGGCTCAGAGTAGAGCCTGAGTTCTCAGACCCCATGGGTTGGGAGGGTCCCATAGCGTGGGCTCCAGCCCAAATCCCAATGTCCCCACCACAATTTTGGAGCCTGGCAGCCCAAGTCCACGAGCCTGAGTCACCTGATATGGGCCAGCCACAGGGATTTAATTGCAGTGTAGACATACCATATGAGACCCAATACAGCACTCTCCTTTCCACCCACCACACCTCCACACTCAACTAAGTACTCAGCACTGCATGACAGTGAGATTCCAGTGCAGTGTTTCTCAACCGTTTAAGTAGCATGTACCCCCTAACTTGTGAAAATTTGAATAAGTACCCCAACACTCAATTTTCCACTCTGAGAAATACAATCTTTTTTTCCCCTTTACCGCTGGATAACTGTATTTCTCATAAAGCAGGAGACTTCTGAGTTGTGCAGTGCTGTGTGGCTGTGACAGATCATAAAACCCGTGCTGTTTCTCCCCTTCTTCCTCCTTCCCTTCGTCCATATAGGAGCAAAGGTCAATGCCAGCCAATCATTATGGCCTGATGGCAGGGTCAGGTGGTATTCTCCTCACACAGGCGGGAACTTGTGAGGTATGAGCAGGCACTAGCGGCCCACCATAATGGATAGCAGCGCTCCCCATGGCCAGGGGGGTGCGGGCCTGGGACAAATCACACTGTGTGGTCCCCTCTGAACATTTTTAAAGTGGTAAAATCTGGGGTTGTCATAGTTGTCAATTTCACTCAACTAGAACGGTGAAATTGACAAGTAAGCCGATGGGTAAAGCCAGGCTCCAGGACTGGGGAAGCTGCTGGGCTCTCCACCTGGCTTTCTGGGCACTGGGCTTTGAGCCAGGGAGGGGAGCTGCCACCTGGGCAAGTTGCACGCGGCTGCCGCCTGATTGCCAGCCCGGGAGGTGGGCAACTGCCACCCACTCTGAGCTGGGGCAGAGGAGG
Source organism: Emydura macquarii macquarii (assembly GCF_026122565.2). Classification (NCBI taxonomy): domain Eukaryota; kingdom Metazoa; phylum Chordata; order Testudines; family Chelidae; genus Emydura; species Emydura macquarii. Next base: position 9,485,123 of record NW_027133667.1, read on the forward strand.
CTTCCATGTAGGCTGGGACCCGGGGATGTGGGCAGGGGGCAGGCAGCTGCTGCCCGTCTTCAAGCCAGAGCACGGAGGCTGTCTCTCAGCTCAGAGCTGGGGCACGGGTGGCAGCCACCCAGCTGTAAACCCAGCTCGCAGGGTGTGGGTGGCTGCTGCTGGGCTCTGAGCTGGGACTGTGCAGGACACAGGTGGCTGCAGCCCGGATTCCCAAAATGCCAGCGGCTGCCACCTGGTGTCCTCAGAAGCTGGCAGCTGCTGCCCAGCTTCCCAGGGCTTGGGCGGCTGCTATTTACCTCCCAGCTGGGATCGGGCAGGAAGCAGGAGCCTGCCACCTGTCTTCCCCAGAAGTCAGCGGCTCTCGTCCGCCTCCCTTCACTGTTTTTTTCGCTGCGTACCCCCTGCCATGTCTCGTGGTGCCACGTACCACAGGTTGAGAAACTATGTCCTACGGGATCTGCTTCTAAAGTACAATGTTTGAGGCCTTTTCCCTGTCTGAGTCAGTCTGTGTGGAAAATGAATGATTTCATTGGACAATGTTGTTACTTCTGACAGCATCAAGGAATGTGATGATTCGAGCAAGCAAACAAAAAGAGGAAGGAGTTGTGAACTGTATAAATACTAGAGAAAACTTAAGTGAAACTCTCTGAAAAGGTAGCTCAAGTATCCTTCTCCCCTTAGAAATAAAATGCTGGGACATGTTACAAACTTAGCTTTATTTGCTGCTTTTTTGTGTGTTCTGTGTGAAGGAAAAGCAGTGTCAGTAATTTAGTGTGTGCAAAGATTTTAGGATTTAGTTAAAACCTAATCTGCTGGTGATTGAATAACCATCTACCCTCTTCCTGCTGAGACCATGTCTACATTACTGTGCTATAGTGGCACAGCTACAATGCTGCAGCTAAGCTGCTGTAGCACAATAATGTAGATGCTTTTCTACAGCATAGAAGGAGTTTTTCCATTGCTGTAGGTAATCTGCCTCTGAGCAGCAGTAGGTAGGTCAACAGAAGAATTTTTCCATTGACCTAAGTGTATCTCCACTGGGAGTTAAGTCAACATAGCAGCGGGGCTTGGGTGTGAAAATTAGGTGTTGACCTAAATTTTAAGTGTAGACCAGGCCTACATTAACTCTTTTGTAACAATTAATTTTCACATGGTTTGTCACTCCTTAAAAATGTAGTGTGGTTGTAGTCGTGTTGGTCCCAGGATATTAGAGAGACAAGGTGTGTGAAGTAATATCTTTTATTGGACCAACTTCTCTTGGTGAGTGAGAAGATTTCGAGCTTACACAGAGCTCTTCTTCAGGTCTGGGAAAAGTATTTTAAACATCACAGCTAAATGCAAGGTGGAACAGATTGTTTAGCATAAGTAATTAGCACATATTCTAAGGCAGTGGGTCTCTACTGGGAGCTTTAGGGGGTCTGAGCCCCAGCGCCTCATAGGGCTAAAGCCCTGAGCCCCCTCCCCTCCACCCCGGGGGACTAAAGCCAGAAGCTTCATGCCACACAGGAATAAAGCTCCAAGCCCCCCAGTACCACAGGGCCAAAGCCCAGTGTCCCGTGGGGCAGAAGCCACGATCCCCCAGCCTCGTGGGGCAGAAGCCCCCAGCCCCCCAGGGCTGAAGCCCCAAGTCCCTTGATCCAGTGGCTGGAGTCCTGATCCACCTTCTCCCTGCTAAAGCCAGCAGCCCTGAGCTGCACAGCCGTGCAGGGCTAAAGCTTGGCGTCCTGCGGGACAGAACACCCGAGCCCCTGGTACGGCAGCTGAAGCCTGGAGCCCCCACCTGGTGCCTAGCCCCTCTAGCAGCTGAAGCCCAAAGGCCCCCACAGCCTGGAGCCCCTCCCCCTTGCTGGGCCCTGGAATTTATAACATATGGGGGGGGGGGGGGTCTCAGAAGGAAAAAGGTTGCGAACCCTTGTTCTAAGGGACGGTTCAAGATAGAGTAGCCTCTTAACACCTCTGCAGTCATAGGATAAAAAGAGTGGGTTACAGATTGTTGTAAAATAAGCCATAAATCCAGTGAGTCTGTTCAGTGCATGATTTTGAGTATCTAGTAGAGTTATGAATTTAAGCACACAGGCTCATGTTTTGAAAGTGTTGTGTAGGTTTCCTTTGAGGATGAGGATTGATAGGTCAGACAAAGTGATCGCTTTGTGAAAAGTGTTTGTGTGTTTTTGTCTTTTGTCATTTTTCTGTGAGAGTCCATTTGTGAGCATAATTCTAACTCAAACTGTCTGGTGGTGGCAGTGATGTTTTAATTTGTATTAAAGCAAGGACAAATCTAAATATTAGACCTTGAGAGTCTGACACACTAAAAGCAAGACCATAAAAATTAGAAACAGATTTGCACCATTGTTTAAGAAATACGTGAAGTAGTATCAGTGGGGAAACTTCATTTAAATCAATGATTTTTCGCTTGGTGATTTACATTATGATTTAAATCAATGATTAAAATTGCCTTCATTTAAATCAATCTATCCTGCTGTTTTCACATTGAAAACACAGAATGAAGATAATTTGATAATCATGTCGTATTGGACAGACTAACAGCAATCACAAATGCAAGGCAGAGCCTATGTATTCTGCCAGGCTCTTTCATGACTATACTAATCTGTCATTCCCCCACATCCTCATTTCTACTAAAGCATTTCTAATTCCTGAATCCACCTTGCCTGCTAGGTCTTCAGCTGGCCCCTGCAGGTGCCAGCTGGTCTTGGTGACATTACACTACAGAACACCCATATGCTAAGATGTTGGTAATCTTCTCAAGTCTCTTTCAGTTTAGAAGATTTGTCATCTTAGATTTTGCTGATATATCATTAGCATTTTATGAATAACAGGTTTTGTCTTGTTGTTAAATTGCATGTAGGCATCAAGTATGTGCCCTTTAAGGGCCTAATCTTTCACTGTCCAAGTCCTTGAGAGTTTTACCACTGACTTCAGAGCAGAAGCAGATTTAGCAACTGAATCTAAGGTAACCGTAATAGCAGGAGGGGGTTGGCTGCTATGCATATGTAGGTGTGGGAATATACAGTAGCTATAATTTTGACAATGGAGTGTCTTATTGGGGAAACAGCTGTGAGCAGAAAAATCCCTGCAGTCACAGTCAAGTAATTAATCTCACAAAATCAGCTTTACTAAGAAATCCCACAATCAGTAACCCTAAATAACTGTGAGCAAATGAATCTCTCCTGATGGAGATATCTTGCATTTGCTTTGGTGGCAAACTAGAATATTTTGTTGGCAACTATTCCCTTTAAGTAGGCTAAATAAACAAGATTTTATGGGTTGTTGAGGAGTTCAGGAGAAATGAAGGCTTGTAATGCCTAACTCCGTGAAATATTGTTCTAGTGCAACACCTGTTCTGCTGGGAGTATAAGAGGCTCATTGGTTTTGCATCACCATAGTCCCAAAATAAGAGTGCTCTAATAGTATTGTTGAACTCAATAGTTGCTTTGTACAGTGCGTATGCATGGTGTGCAATGACAAGATAGGAAGTTTTTGGGAGGTTTAAGAGAATTAAGTAGCAGCTGAAAAGGAGAGCAAAGCGGTTTGTTTGAGGCTATGTCTACACTGACGGCAGCAAAGTCGCCGCCGTCAGATCGACTTATCTGGATCGACTGAGCGGTCAGTGAAGACCTGCTCAGTCAATCCAGAAGTCGACGTACTAAAACCACCTCCTCAAGTGGTACAGTGCGGTGAAGGCAACGCGCAGAAGAGAAGCACAGAAGTCAACGGGAGTTATGCAAGTTCTTTGCGTAACTCCTGTGGACTATCGCCGACATAAGTGTAGACCAAGCCTGAGATAGCAACAAACACGTACTGCTTGAAATAACCCACACTGGTATGGAAGTTGGGATCTTACTGAACCAGTAACAGCCTTCCTAATGGAAAACCCAGCACAAAACTCCTCCCTCATTTAAACCAAGCTATGAAGTGGGGAGAGAGAGAAGAGGGAATGTACTGAGCCCTTTACCATGGGTGTCTTCTTCCTTGTGATAGGCATGAGGTCAGACCCTGCTCAGGATAAGACCATATTTTGCATGTGCTTCTGATTGCCAAGTGTCTAGTAATTCAAGTTGTGCATGGTGGGATCTAGCCCCAACAAAAGATTTACCTCAGTTTGTAAGATCTTGTAGATACCTTGCAGCCAGTTTATTCTTGCAGTGCACTGTACATTATAGGGTTGTTAGTCTTTCACATACTAATTTTTAAAAAAATATTCCTTTTTCCTTCCTCCTTAACATCTGTTTTAAGGATATTGTGTAGTACACTAGCTCTCATTTCCAGTGAGTTTTAAAATAAACTACCCACTGTTACCCAAATAACAAATACCACAGGATCTTTTTAGGGGATAAGGCAACAGGCTACATTTATTGTGAACATAGAAACTTGGTAAATATTATCAAAGGAAAGAAAAGTATCAACACTGTAACAACATCAATATTGTGTTTTACTTAGTGAAATAGCATTATTAATAATGTAAACACTAGGAAAACAGTATTAACATTATATCAATACTACAATTACAGAGACACGTTTCATTCACACTCACACACACTGACAGGCATACACAGACAGGGAGATAGACAAACATACTTAGGGATCTTCCAGATATTATAGTTACCAGCCTCTTGGTGCTCATGATAGTCACTGGCCAGGTGACTATAGCACGAGGATGAGGAGCAAGGTCCTGCTGATGCGCATCAGTACTCCTGGCTGGTGTGATGTTGTAGACCCGAACCTCCAGCCTTCATGTTCTTGTCCCATTTTATAGGGAAAAGACCCCATGTAAGTCTATGGGTTTTGCATTGTCATGCTGCAACTGCATTCTTGGTGTGATTCTCAATCACCCACATTCTTGCAAGCCTAATCAGATTTTGTCCTTTGAAATGTGCTGGCTCCAAAGTTATCAGGGTGGGTTCCTTTTCGGCCATTTGATCATCTTCACTCCTTTCTTCTTTCCTCAAGCTGTGAGGCTGGTGTTTTCTTCATGTCTGTTTCGATATCCCTCACTCAGACCAATTGTTCAATCACTCTCCCTGTCTACACCCAACTCAATTGCTCAGCCATTCACACTTCAATCACTCAATGCCAACTCCTAGCTGAAGAACTTACATATTATTTTTAAAGCAAACATTATTTCATTTTTGACAGTGTCTTTCACAATTAGATAGATACATTACATTGCACAGTGTGGCTTTTTGTACTTAAAATAGGATTTTTACAAATATATTGGAAGCAGGTAAAATGAATAGATAAAATGGCCAGTGGACATAGTACAGACATTTACAAACAATCTTAAAATTATACAAAGTACAGACAGGCTTGAATAACATTTAAAAGGGTAGAACAGTAAGAGTCAGTTTGAGGTTTTAGCTTTTGATTCAGACTGAAGTGCCTTTTGGTAGGAGGGGGGTATTTGTGGCTCTGTTCTTACATATATTTCAAAAACAAGATTTTGGCCAACACCATGACTCCTCTATTATACTAGTCTGGCTGCTACTTGAAAAAATTCTTACCTCTTTGGTGGGAAAAGGGGAAAATTCTTACCTCTTTGGTAAGAAAAGGTCTGGGGGGAAAAAGGGGGTTGGGAGTACTGTATTAACACACTGTGAAAAGCATAAACTGATGGCTGGAGAAAAAGAAAAACTAGCCAAAGCTTTTAAGATTTTTTTTGAGTTAACAGTTTATCATCTCAGCTCTCCTCATTGGCTCCTCATCCAGGTTGGCATGCCTTTCTGATTGGTGTTCCAGTAAAGTGACAGTTTTTCCTCCCACCTTCTCCCTGTTGTGTAGTCCAACTTGCATTTTGCTAAGATGGTGTCAACTTCAGTGCATAGAGGTCAGCCAACATTCTAATAAACAGAAAAAGAAATGAAGCTGCCTGAGGGAAAGGGAAAAGAATCTTTTACAAAAGTAGGAGCCACTGCACCGATTGATGTTGCATTAATGATCTCTGGCAAAAACAGCAGCATCGCTGTTATCTGGAAGACATAACCTTTATAAACCGGGGATTTGTTTACAATGGAAGAAATGATTTTTGGATATTTCTTGATTTCCTGGTACTTTATAAAGATTTTGTGTAACAGATCTTTCTCTTAACGCCTCTCCTGATTAGAGCTTAATGAATGTTTAAAACTTAAAAATAGCTTGACAGGAAGGAAACTCAGAAGATTTAATATTTAAGCTTTGCCATCCCAATACATTCTGGAACATGAGCATTCAAAGTTCTTGCTGTTTTCATGCAGAGCTAGGTAATCCTGTCTGTAGGACTGTGGGTTTTTCTAACAGAGCACTCTGTGGCATAGAGATTTGGTTTATAAACTGAACTGGGATGGTTATTATGAGCACAAGTAAACTCTAGGCAGTATTACTGTGCATGTGTGGTGTGAAGAGGATTTGGAATCCTAGCTGGAAATACTACATGAGTGTATGAGCAAGATTAAGAAATCTAGGTCTCTGGTTTTGTTACTTAAACATAAAATATAAATATTATATTTGTGCAAAATAAAAGAAAATGTTCGCTGCACTTGTGGATACGTGCTTGAAACATGTTTTATTGGACTGCTGTTCCTTGGTTTGTAGCATGATGTTTATATACAATAACCTTTGCATAACATTGAGTTTCTTTGGGGTTGATAATCATAGTAATGTTTTTGTAGTTTGGTTTGTGACAAAATATGGTTTCAGTGCAATAGCATCATCAGTAATTGAATGTGTATGCTGACAAGCTCTGAATTAATTTTAGCGTCTCAAAAGATCTACATGTAAGTGTGGAAAACTGAATAAAAACTGCTCAGTGAACAGTAGTGATAAAAATAGTGTTGCATTGTATTAGAGATACTATCAGTGAGTATTTTTTAAAAATTCTTTACTTACATTTCAAATAACTTTTGATTAAAACTGAAAGGATTTTAAAAATCAAAGTTAATTTTCACTGTATTACTTTTACTTTCTGCATTTCTTTCACGCTGGAGAATGAAAACAGGTTGTGAATTTCACTTTTGTGCTTCTAGGTAGTTTTTAGTTGCAGCCTTACTTCAAAGTGAAATTGATATTTGAGTTGCAAACACTGGGATATGTTAGTTTAAAATATTCGCTATAGAACTTTTAAAAATTAGATTTGAGAACACTTCTGTTCTTAACTTTAATCAAACTCATTTTTTAAACTTAAATTTTGAGCTGAATTTAACCTGACGTTTTTTCCTTTAGGATGAGGGAAGAAAGTACAGTAGAACTTCAGAGTTACGAACAGAGTCAACCACACTTCATTTGGAACTACAAGTATGCAATCAGGCAGCATCAGAGACAAAGAAAAGAAAAAAAAAAAGCAAAAGCAAATACATTACAGTAAAATTTTAAACATAAACTACTACTAAAAAAAAGGGAAAGCAACATCTTTCTTCTTGTGAGATAGCAAAGGCAGAGGCCAGTAGGAGAGTGGTGGATGGGAGATATGTGAGTCCCAGAATGCTCAGGGCCTTGTTTCCTACTGCCTAACTGAGCCATTAGGGGACAATTAGGAGCAGCTGAGGCTGATTAAGGACTAGCCAGGTGCTCCATAAAAGCCCTCTGCTCCAAACAGTCAGTGCACGAGCTGGAGGAAGGTGCTGGGCTGGGCTGGGCTGGGCTGGAGAGCAGAGTCCTGTCGTGGAGCGGCCAGGGGGAAGGTACCGGCTCAAGGAGCCAGAAGGACTGAAGGAGGGGGGAAAGTAGCCCAGGGGAAGAGCGTGCAGTCTAGAGAACAATTCCAGCAGCACATAGCTGCTCCTCATAGGGCCCCTGGGCTGGGACCCAGAGGAGCAGGTGGGCCCGGGTCCCTACCCCCCACTCCCCTGGGAAGATGGGGTGACGGGCAACTTCCCGGCCCACTACAAGCAGGAGAGCGCGAGACCCACTAGGGGAAAGCCGCATGCAGTCTAGCAAGGTTTCAAAGCTGTATTAAATTAATGGTGGGTTGTAAACTTTTGAAAGAACAACCATAATGTTTTGTTCAGAGTTACGAACATTTCAGAGTTGTGAACAACCTTCATTCCCCAGGTGTTAGTAACTCTGAGATTCTACTCTAATATAGAAACTAGTGTAAAAACCACAAAATCAAATGGAGACAAGGGAAGTGGGAGTGGCTTCCTGTGGAGACTTAGTCATTTTGAATACTAAGTTGGACAATTCATTAGAAAGAAACATACCCCGCCCAACCAAAAATTGGGTCTCAGATAAGGGTACAGTCATTAGAGATGTTTGCATAAAGAGGCAGACTCTATAAAAAGACTGATTAGAACCTCGGACTGATTATCTTGTTAGGGAAAAGTAAAAGATATAAAACAATGAATAGTGTAAACTTCTGTTTATCATTCTCATAATAAAATGAGAACATGAACTTAAAAGGCTACTCTTTTAAAACTTAAAAAGGACATTATTAACAAGCATATAACTTTTGAAAATCTTTGCTGCATAATATTTTGAAAGGTGAGTGCAAACCCCCCCACCCCATCCCCCAAATTTAAATGTTAATTCATTTAAATAGCAGGGGAAAATAAGCAAGATAAGCTCAACGTGATTCTCTTCTTCAGGCAGTACTGTAGTACAAATAATGATAGTTGTGATATAACTTAGTGGTTGAAACTAAATCATGAGTTGAACAAGTTTCACAAGTAGAACATTAGCAACAATGAGTATAATCTATATATGCAAGAAAAAAAATTAGAGGTGAAGGTGACACCACATACCAAAAGTATCCACAAAATCAGTGAGCTACAATTTCATAACACAGGAGGTAAGCTAGAATATTTAGATTAACAATGCCAGTAATGGAAACTAAACAGCTACCAACATATTCTGCATTCAGTATCTGATGGAGTAGCATGGCGGTCTTTGCTGAGGTTGCACTGGACCTTAGTTGTGCAAAGGGCAAAGCCAGACCTGACAGCCTGCATAAGGAGAGAGAGAATCTTACTTGTTCCCCTTCCCTGAAGAAGAGGAGGAATCAGACGTGGAGGAGAGAGAAAAGGAGATGAGGATTTTCAACCCCTTTCAGGCTATGTCCCTGGTCTCAGCAGTCATTAATTAGGTTAACAAATCTTTCATGGGAGTGCAAGATTGTCAGTTATCCTTTTGCTCATCCTTGTAACATGGTGCTTGGGGTCTCTTTGTTGACCAACCCTGTTAGTAGATACCAGAACCAGACAAGGAGATTCTGACTCCTTCCTGCTGCCTCCGTGTGGCAGGTATAATGCATAAGCTCCAGTTTGGGGATAAGGGAGGTGGGAGTGGCTCCCTGTGGAGACTTGACTAAGATCTAGAAGATTTCCTCAGGGAAACACCAAGAACACCCAAGTATGGGTGGAGGGAGTTTAGGTTCAGGCTTATGCTTATGTTGTTATGTTGCCAATGAAATCAACCCCCAGGAAAAAGGGTTAATTTTGTAATAAATATAGTGGGTAGATTCTGGTCAGGAACTTCACCTGCTTGCTTGTCCAGCAATCTCCCAAAAGAAAATCCTTAAATAACTGGCTAAGAACTTCTGTTTGGCTTCTTGGAGCGTCATATGCAGTATCTAGAGAGTCTTTTGTTTCAGCTTCTAAGATTTAAGAAATCAAACTCCAAGGTTTTGTCATTCCCTAAACTGCCTTGTTCCTTCAGTATGCCACCAGCCCTGCTGCTATGAGGAGGGTGAAGTTGTTCCAGACCTGGAGGATGAAGCATAACCTCTAGCTTATGCAGGGAAAATCTTTAATCAGAACTAGTAATATCTGCTTAAGAATTTCTTAGCAAAAGTTCTTTTAATCAGTGTTGCTTAAATATTACTTAACTTTTGTGCCATCTACTTATACATTGATTTTTTTAAAACTTTATTGATTTTGATAACTATTGATTTTCAGCTCTTTGATCTCTCACTACAGAGATCACACAGAAGCATGGTATTAGCAACAGACTTTTAGATGTACCATATATATATATTTTTAGAGTGGTTGCTACAGAGATTCTTGCACAAAGCTGTTGTTTCTCCTTTGAGTAGATACAGTTGTGCTTTCCACTTAGGTGTGTGTGTGCCTAGCACACGAGCCAGAGAATTTTGCCTAGCTGTACCTGCCGAGGGGCAGTGCTCATACCTCATGGCTCGTACCTCATTCTTGTCTATATGTGGTGGCACCTCCCCATCCCCCTCAGTTCCTTCTTGCCACCTGTGGCTAAAGTTGGAGTTCTGTGTAGTTTCTAACCTCACAACTTTTCTATTTCTTAGTGATTTTTCTAGTTGTATATAGGTAATTAGTATCCTCACTATAGTGTTAGTTAGCTTAGTTTAAGTATTTTCTTGGTGATCCCCTCACCAGTGTTTCAACATTGTCTGTTGTTTTGGGGAGCGACTCCCCAACAACGATCCTCACATAGGGTGCTTGCTGTGCTCAGGCAAAGCCGACATCAAGGAGTGGTGTTCAATTTGCAAATCATTCATTCATGAAACGGACTCAGGTGGTGAAGGATCTTTGTCTCAAGCAGCACCTGCTTAAACACTTCATACGACCTGCTTCAGCACTGAGCCCTGTGTTGGACTGGAGGTTGCACTCGAGTTCTGAGCATGTTGCTGCTTCACATCTTGGAGCTGGTGCCTGTCTGAAGAGATAAGGGAGTTGCTCCTCATTGAGTACACTGAGAAAAATGTCTCAGAAGACTGATCATGGCCATTCCAGGTTGTGAGGACTCGTTTGCCTCCTTCAGAAGGAGTGCAGAGCGGCATGGTATGAATTGCCGGTGCATGGGATGGAGCAGAGTCCCATCAACCGCTCTCGGATATTGCACAGGGAGATCAGATACCCCGTGCCATCAACTCCCGTTCCAGTCCTGGGGCATCTGTTGATTCCTGTGTTGATGATGGCAATGCCGGCACCATCTGTTCTGTGCCAGTGGTGTGGCAGTGGTCCTCCTCTGCCTTTCTGTCCTTACCGCTCCTTTGGTTCAGGGCTGCGTCATTTATAGCCCTATTGGCTGGGTGAGCCACAGCACCAGGAACTTCTTCTGCACACCTACTGTCAGTGCCACCATTGTTACCATGACGGCACTTACTGCCCTCCACTCTAGCACTGTTAGCCACCTCAGTACTGCTTCTGACTTCCGGGTTGACACCGCTTCCAGCTCCAGAAACTACGGAGGCATACTTGATGCTGGCAGTACCATTTCCACTGTTGGTGCCAGTTTTCTCTTCATTTTGGGCTATGGACAAGTCAGAGCAGGTGCTTTCACCCTCAAGGCCAGCTCCACCTTTTGCCCCAGAAGCCCAGGACTCCTTGGTGTCCAGGTTGGGATTTTCCTCCTCTGATACACCATCACCTGGCCTACATTGGATCTGCTTATATAGACTATCGGTACCAGGATAGGCATTCATCTCATGATCAGGATGGGGGCCTCGGCCTAGTGCTTACTGGCCATTAATGCCCAGTCGATTCCAGTGGCCTCCATGGAATCCATGGGATGCTCCTCGGTCAAAAAGGTCCCGCTGCTCAGTAGAAGAGGTCCCACTCCTTATCTTGCTCTAAGCCAAGATCACCAAGTAGGACTGTTGATCCACCACTGGCCCAGGTACCAGTGAACCTTCGTCTCCTGGATGCTCCACAGTCCTCCTGTCCAGGTCTATCAGTCCTGGAGCAGGATCTGGCTCTGGCACAGTAAACTGCTTCATCTTTGTCCCTGGACGATTCTGTGGTACCTGGCTCTTCCTCTCCTTTGGTACCGGAGGATTTCAGGGTGAACCAGGATCTTTTGCAGCATGTGGCTGCTTCCCGGGGTATTCAAGCAGAGTTCCTGCAGGAGAGTACATATAAATTGTTGGATATCCTGCAGCTGTCTGACCCTGGGAGAGTCGCCCTCCCTATTAATGATGTGCTCCTAGACCCTGCTAAGGTTCTCTGGAGCATGCCAGCTTTGGTACCACCTACTGCGAAGTGCATGAAGAAATGCTACTTTCTGCTGGTGCAGGGATTTGAGAATTTTTACTCTCATCTGGCTGAAACTCACCAAACTCGTAACCACAGTGAACAATAGAGCCCAGCAGTGCAGATTTAAATCCAGTCCTAAGGATAAGGACTCTAAATTGATGGTCTTGCTGGGTAGGAAGATTTACATCTCCTCTTCCTTACAGGTGCACATTGCTAACCAGTAGGCATTGCTTCCAAATATGACTTTGTGACCTGGATGGCTATGTTATGTTTAACATTGATTGTTCTCTCTAATGTGACTTGCACATGGCCTGTGCCCTAATGCAAAGATCCCTAAATAGTTTTTAGGCCATGCTGCAAATTGTGCTAGATATATATCTTAGGGTCCCACTTATGGTTAACCACAAATAAAATGAATCGTGCTAGCACAATTGTGTTACTGCTTGTCTGTATGGCACTCAATGTTATGTTACAGGAAATGAAACAATGTAGTCCTCCATCGGCTGTTTGTATTGCCTTAGTACACTACAAAAGTGGCCTTTCTGGCCATTTCCCTAATCTCTGCTGCTTAGAGATCAGCCTGGCTGGAAGCCACCTACCTGCATAAATTTCCTAGCACATTCATACGAGTCCAGTTGGAAGCTGTTTCCCTGACTATGACAAACTTGTTTAGTGACTGATCAGCAAGCCAATTCCTGATCCAGATGTATTGCATCTATTTATATATTATTTAGTCTTGATTTACCAAATTAAGCTTGATCACTATATATGTCCCAGTGCAGTCTGTCTCTTTTAGGGATTTGCGTTGGTGTAACTAAATCAATGTAGTTACACTGGTGCAATTTTTATTAATGTGACCAGGCCGTAATGGCTCTGCTGCAGGACTGTCAATATAATTCAGTTATTTGGAACAGATCTATAAGTGATGTTATCCGCTCTAGACCTCCAATGTCTGTGACCAGGGTTACAACACACCTACTCAGTGGCAGATATTAAGTCTCTGATAGCTTTTTGGACAAAGACATCTGTATATAGGACCTTGGCAAGAATCAAATCAAATGGAATTTCAATCTCACCAGACTGGACATTAACAGGACCAGAGACTAGTGTTGTGAGGAAAATCTAAGGTCAAACGGTGACCTCCTGTAAGGCTAAGGACAATAATATATCCAGGAGGCAGTTGTGCGTTGTCTCATTTATGAAGAAATGAATCTCATTATGAGAAACTGTTTCAGCACAAGAATACTAAATGGGCACCACCATGGCATGTTGGATAATTGTGGTCAAGCAAGAAAATACCTCTCACTTCAGCTGCCTCCAAGATCCATGGAGGCAAAAACCTCAAGACTAGTTTGAAAAGATGATATTCAGTATTTGTGTTGCAATAACACATAAGAGCCCCAATCTGAGACCAAGACCCAATTGTGCTAGGTACTGTATACACACAGAACAAAGATCCCTGCCCCAGAGATCTTACAGTTTAACTAAGATGCATTCTGACTCACTCCAGGAGGTAAAGATTAATAAGGATGCTATGACAGAGATGCCACCCAAACCTTGGTCCAGAGATAGGGATCACTGGACACAGCATGGACACTGTCAATGCCAGAGTGCAGTAAGGGACTTCCTAGCCCAGCTCCGTCCTCCTTATAACAGAGCATCTACAGGTTCTCTACTGATACCTCAGACTGGGGCTTCCAGGGGCAAAATACAGTAGAACCTCAGAGTTACGAACACCTTGAGAATGGAGGTGGTTCGTAACTCTGAACAAAACGTTATGGTTTCTCTTTTAAAAGTTTACATTGATTTAATACATTTTTGAACCATTACTATGCAGAAGAAAAATGCTGCTTTCCCTTTATTTTTTTGGTAGTTTAAGCTTAACACAGTACTGTGCTGTACTTGCTTTTTAAATTTTTTTTGTCTGCTGCTGCATGATTGCGTACCTCTGGTTCCAAATGAGGTGTGTGGTGGACTGGTCGGTTTGTAACTCTGAGGTTCTACTATAGGTCCATCTAGGCCCATTTGAATTCTGGGCACTACAAGGGAGTAGAGCTTCTGGGAAGTATCTTTTTTGAGAGATCCAGAAGGGGCCCATGTGGAGTTTGAAAACAATAAGCACAGACTCTTTTAGAGCAGGGAGATTGCTAGTGACTTAAAGATTTTTTTGGAACAAACTTTCAGTCCAGTTTCACTCCCCACTCTGATACAGAATTATGGGGATGAACTCCTAAAATTGAAATAAATAAAATCAGCCACTTCCCTTGCATATTGTTACGGAGTGCAGATCAATGCATTGAAGACAAGGCCACAGATATGCTGATTCATCTGGGCATGTGGATGCTCACAAAGAAGGAATTTCTCCTTGGGAGCGAAAGGCCAGTTGCCCAAATCAGAGTTAGAGGATCAAAATATATTCTAAAAAACAAAACACTGCCTTTCCATCCCAAGCAGACTCTTTCAGCCAGCACATCCTGAGTTTTGTAAAATGATGCCTAGAACATCTGAAAGCTGCCCTAACCAAGCTATAGCTATGTATCCCTTCTCCGGCTTCCTGAGAAGATGTCATAGAGGGATGAAGTTTTTTGTCACTCCTAAAAGCTCTGGGTTTTGTTGCTCTTACTGTTGGACTAATGTTTCCAGTTGCCACAGAGGGGACCATTCCCTAATGTCCAGGTTATATAACCAACTTCTGTTGCAGGTTGCCATCCCCCTCGTCATCCTTCTTCCCCCAGCATGTGGCCATAGAGTGATGAGATGGATAGCAGCCCAGGTGTGAAAGAACAAGCAGACAATAAGGGGCCTCTTGGCCCACCATTTCTCTCTTTCTTTCTTTCTATCTCCACTGGCCTCTCATTTCATAAGGCCAGAAAGTTGCTCAGTGTGCACCAGTCCAAAATTAACCTGGTATCACTACTGAAGCAAAATGTGTCTATCTTCCCTGGAGGTCAGGGACTCTGGTTTTTAACTGAGGGAGATATTTTTACTTGAAAGAATGTACTCCTCCCTCTACAGGCCCTTTATAGGCAACTAAGTCAATGCAGGAGTCACCTCAACCTCCTTTTTTGGCCATGAAAACTCAGGTGGCATCAGGACAACCCCAAACAAAAAACCCCTATGATCAGTCATTCACACCTTGAGTGCCTCTGCATGCTTTCACAAACAATGCTAACATGGGTGGACTTTGTCTAGAAGGGAGATGCTCTATTGAACAATGCAAGAATGACAGGAACAACTTTGTTCCATTATCCATCTCAAGCAACTCATGAGAATGCCAGGACAATAAATCACCTACCTGGGCTTTCAGCTGGCCAGTTGCACATTCCACTTCACCCACAGCAGATGTTGGAAGTTAGTCCAACTGTTGTCTGCCTGCCTGTCTTACACTAGCTATGACTTCATAACCCAGGATAATAGTAGCTATTCTAGGGCTCCATTCATATTTTTTATTGGAATAGGATTGTTGCTTGCGTACTCCTGATCAGTCAAGGCTTCCTGAACACCCTTACATCAAACACTTCACCAGTATTCCTGTGGCTAGGTCCATGAACTTCCCAAAATAGCCTACCAAGGCCTTCATTACTGGGAAATAATACCCATTTATGTTAACGTACTCTTGTATTCTCCTGGAGGGACAGATTATTGGCACATAGGTCTCTTGATGGCTCTGTCACAATTTTGGGAATCCCAGTTGGTGAAGCTCTCATTAATTATAGTAGTATGGTCACTTTTGCCATATGAGCCAGCAGGGCATCCACAATAGATCTGCTGACCCTGAACTGGTTCTGACCTATAACTATAGTGAACAGTGAGCTTCTGTAGGGCAATTAATACATGCTTCTTCAAAGTTTATTACTCTAATTTGGGTAGTCTGTGACAGCAGTGTGAGTTTCTTGGTCAAGAAAAGTAGCCTTTATCATCTGGAAATTCTGAAACCCCTATTGGTCATTCTAGACTTGAAGAATTTTGTGGTTCCACTTGAGGGCCTGACCCAAAATGGCAACTCAACAGTGTGCATCTCATCCACAAGAAGCATACAACCAGTCTTTTCCCACTCCCACCCTCAAGCTTCCTGCTGGTAGTGCTAGAATATCTGCCACTGCTTCTGCATCACCAACTCCGATGACGCAGAACAATCATGAAATCCAGGAAAAGCTTGTTTCTTATATGACAGCTCTTTGCTCTTTGAGGCAGCAGTGCTATAGATGTGGCGAGTTTGCTAAATTAAATTGTTTGGTTTGGAAGCTGCTCACATTTCAGACCCATGGTAGAAAAATTAATGATGTTGCTTCTACACTCTTGGAAGAATTAGAGGGTATCTTCCAAGGAATTTAGGGATTTCCCAGGCTGAGACTGTAGGAGTTTTGAGAGCTTGATCTCTCCTCTCACAATCTCCCTTGGCATCCATGAGGTCTCCCAGAGTGTAGTGTGCAGTTACGGACAATTTCTTGCAGCTTGGAATGATTTTGGGAACCTGGGATGTGTGCTCCATACCTTGGGCATATCCAGAACTCTTTGATACTGTATCAGCAGGACTACTTTCATGTCTATTTCTGGCTATAGCTGACTACTCCAAAAGTCAAGCCATTTCATCCTAGATACTTTCAAAATGAATAACACCTTGTGTCACACTGTCCTATGCTCCACTCCCACTGACTGTTAAGGCTCATTCCACCAAGGCTCAAGACACAACCTCAGCACTGTACTGCAACATCCCGGTATCTGAAATCTGCAGTGCTGCTGTGTGGAGCAACCAGCTCATGTTTGTCAAGCATTATGCAATGGAACTTGACCGTTAGATCAGATGCAGAGTTCAAGAGAGCTGTTTGACTGATGCCACTGATATTTCTCATGCTTACCAATCACCTACAGTGGGATCCACACTGACACATACTTAAAGAAGAAAGAACTGTTACCCTACAATAACTCTGGATCTCCAAGATGTAGTCAGTGTGTACCCTAAGATCTGCCCTCCATCTCTGCTTCTGGAGTCCTTGGCTAACATAGGCTTCTGATTGTGAGGGAACTGAGGGAAGGTTGGGGCTGCGCCATCCTTTATGCCCTAGTATGGGAGTATGAGATGACACAGGGTGCATGCATGATGGCTCCAGTGGACACTGCTATTCAAAAGATCGCAGCTAATGTGCATGAGGTGCATGCACACCTACAGTGGGATCTACACTGACTATAACATCTACACTGACTATAACATTACTGTAATGTAAGTAACCGTTCTTTTTTTCCTGTATTCTCATCATTCATCTGGGACCATATGCTAAACCTTCTGCCAGCAGATGGAGATAGATAGAAGTACTGCCATTTATCACTTTGTCCTTAGCATCTCATAGCTGTCTCAGCACGGAGCATGATCCAAGATCACTGTCATTCCCTGGGAGCAGAAAAAGAGACTAAGTATTAACTTTCTTCCCTTTTTTAATGTTAGCAGACACTTTAGTGTTGATTCCTTGTAGCTGGTAGTACAGGGTTGATTCCTTGTAGCTGAGCAGGCCTTGATGGTTTCTGCCATTGATCTGGGAGCTCTCAAAAACTTTACTGTAGGGTTTCAGATTCCTTCAAAAGTGGATTTGATGCTGTGGTGATGAGCAAATACGTTGTGCAACAGAACAATATAGGGGGATGTTTTTTTCCTATGCCTGTTGCAAAGAAAAAAAAAAAGTAGATCTTTCCACCAGAGAGATTATGAATAGTGTAATGTTCTGCAGCTGTTGCAGGGACAGGCAATTTCTAGAAATGGTGCATCTCCTATTTACTTCTGCCTTGGACGTTAATCCCCTGAGCCTTTCAGTAATTTAACTCGGAAAATCTGAATAACATCCTGATTGTTCTGGCCCAGAAGAACTTGATTCTCCCAGTTAATTTCCTCTAAATTAAATTCTGTGTTCACTTTAGAAAAGCATCTTCTCCAAAAGACCATTTCTGTATTTGAGTGCTTTTCAAACGTATTTGATCGCGCCCCCCTTCTTCGTGTCTGTAATAGTTTATGCCCCGCACCCCATGGTGGCTGGCCAGCAGCCGCTGCTCTCCGGCTGCCCAGCTCTGAATGTGTACAGTAAGTTCCCCCTCCTACCCCAAAGCTTTTCACCCCCCATACAGTCCGGGCCTGCCCTCAGAGGAGCTCATCCCCCCTAGTTTGAGAACCTCTGCTGTATTTGAATCTGTAGACTTTTTATTTGGCTGTTGAAAAATGTTATCTAAGGAAAGGTTACTCAATCTGTTCTTGCAGACGAGGAATACTTCTGCGTCCCACATTTATAGGAACTGGAACTTCTTTGAAAGTTGGTTCATAAAAAGGAAGATTAATCCTGAAAACATTATGATCAACCAAATTCCTTTTTATTGAACAAAATCATCAAAGGCCTCGAGCTGAGCATCCTCCAAGCACACTAAGCAGACATTAAAGTGGTTTAGACATAAACTTCAGGGTTAAATGTAGGACCCTGTTCAAATATTATAAAGTTCCCCAGATTAGCAAGTATTGTCAGATTCAAGAAAGGATCCTTTGTTCTTGCACTTGATTTGCAGGCTATATTCTAACTGTTGTATTGCGCCTGTTTGAAGACAAATTCCTGTGCCTCTTATCTATGAAATCTGCATGATTATCACTGTTCACCCAGACATACCAGTGAACTGCAAACTCTCTTTGCTAGAGAAGTTTGTCCTTAAATGCACAGGGACAAATAATTTCAAGCATAGTTCAAGAATTTTTCTGAAATTAAATTCATAATTTTGTCAGGGTCAAGATTGTTTTTGTTGTTGCTGTAGACTAGAAACTCCTAAAGGAGCTACATTGTTTAGATGTTGCAGTTCTGAAAGCGTATTGGAATAGAACTGTTTTTATTAGGAAGTCAGCTTTCTTTATTTGGTATCGCAAAGAATGTGTGGTATCCAAAATGTTAGTTATGTGGAGAATCTATGTCTGTCATTAGGTGGAGAATGTATTGTGATTCAGGGAATCTTACAAGAGCAAAGTCATTAATGTTCTCAAAGGGGGGGATGGACATCTTCATCAAAAATTGGTGGCAACTTATGTCTTGATTAGATCTATGTAGAACTACAATGTGGAACTCTGTGTGTGTACATATTTATTACACAGAAAATATTACATTAAAAGGAAATGAATAAGATTGCAAAGTCGAGCACTCAAAAGTTAGGAAATGACAGAATTAAGGTTGCCTGGGCAACTTATAGGCATGCACTATGATGGTCTTTAATTACATAATCAGATACTGGTTTTTTAGAGGGCCTCTGCCTCATTCAGTACACAGGGAAGTTGCTCAATTAAGTAGCAGCTAGTCAATATTTTTATTTCTCCTTATTGTTCAATATGTGACTCTGCCATATTTACTAAACATTATTCAAATCCTGCTCTGATAGAATTATTAATTTTCTCGCAGGCTTTTTTACAGTGCTCATTGCTGTAGTATCTGAGTGCTTCACAAATATTAATAAATTTATCATCACAACACTATGTGAGGTGAGGGAATTGTATCCCTATTTTACAGATAGGGGAACTGAGGCACAGAGAGAGATTAAGGTCAAAAGTTTCCACTAATTTTGGGTGCCCAATATGAGACCCCCCCTAGAACTACATTTTTCATAGTACTTAGCATTATATAGCACTTCATATGTTCATAGCACAGCTCCCATAGATTTCAGTTGCAGCTATGGTTGCTCAGCTCTTCTGCAAATGAGATCCTGGGTTGTCAGGTTGGGCACTCAGAAAATGAAGAACACACAGTTACTGACGGCCTTATGAATTGTTTTGTTTAAGTGACTTGCCTAATATCCCATTGAAGCTCTGTGGCAGAGGCAGGGATAGAATCCTATTCTCAAAGATAGCATTCAGCTTCCTTTACTGAGACCGTCCTTTCTTGTTTTGTAATCCACTGCCACATTTAATATACCCCTTCTAACTTCTATAACAAATAAGGTAGGATCCTACAGACAACATTCTCTTTCATTTTACAACTTCAGTGCACCACCAGTGCAGGTCCATCACATGCACTAAATGAGACGGGTCCTCTGGGAAACCATACTTCTGTGATCATGTAATTAAAGACTGCATCGCGTATATGCACAAGGTGGCAGGGTGAATTAAGGTTGCATGCATGACCTTAATTTTGGCATTTCCTAACTTTTGAGTGCTTGACTTTGGAACCTTAATGTTCTTTTAATATAGGGATTTTTGTGTGTATTTCCCAAATTTTAAAAAAGCAAACTGAAAAAAACAGACATTCTATTATATGCCATCATATTAACACAACATGAATCATCAGCAGGGCTGGAACCTTTATATCCACCACACAGACCTCTGGAGCTAACTGAGTAACTGATAGTATTAGCATGTCCTTCTCTATGTAGACTAGCACTGGAGTGGGATAAGACACAGCTATTTTGCCACTGGGTTTCATAAATATTTCCTGACATCATAGGAATGGTGGGACTCGGAAATATTGGGTTCCATTCCATGCTTTAGAGAGGAATGTGGTCTAGTGCAGGGATGTCAAACATCCGGCCTGCCGACTGGATACAACCCACCAACCTGTTTGGTCCGGCCTGTGTAGTCTCCCTCCACGTGCTGCTGTGAGCTGTACGCTCTGGTGGCAGCGCGCGCTGCTGTAAGATCTGTATACTCTGGCGGCAGCGCATGGAGCGCTGTGTGCATGAGACAGTGCTCCAAAAGGCGGGAGAGGGGACAGTGTGGTTTTGGGGCATCGCACAGAGCACTGTCTGTGCGAGACTGCACTCCAAAAGGTGGGAGAGGAGAGTGTGGTCTTGGGGCATCGCAGGGGGCAGAACTGCTTCTTCGCAGCCCACTCACTTCAAAACACACGCTACTTTCAGCTGCAGAAAAACCTTCTTACAGCTGCTCACAGTTTACCATTTTCTCCCACTTCAGTTGCTATTGCCACCCACATGTCTTTCCAAAAGAACTGTCCCAAAAATACATTAGCAAATAGCTTAGGAAAGACAGAAGCCAATTGTTATATTAGTTTTGTTAAGACTGAAAGATATAGGCTCCTTCCCTCTCTGGTGCCTAGTAAAGGCACATCTCTTCTACTGCACTATTTTGGGGTTACTCAATTCTCCTACAGAACAACAAGTCTTCAAAATATCACTGTAGCCCTGTAAAGTAAAATACCATCAAACTGTGATAGTTCCACACGTGGTAGGAGGGTTTTACAGCTAAGTAATTGAGACAAACAGTACCTCATGGCATTGCAGAGAGTTGTGTATGCCAGACTGTTATGGTGATATCTCACATACACAACCTTGTGTAAGCTGGACCTTGTACATATATAGACAGCCTTGTGTCTTTACATAGCCTTGTGTAGGGTCTTGTAATTGTTATTGAAGAAAAGAAAAATAGATAAAGAATGTCGTGTGGTTCAAGAGAAGTGGAGAAATGTATATTTCTTTGCTGAAGTGAATGGAAAGCCAGCATGTTTGATTTGTACACAACATGTAGCTGTTGCCAAAGAGTACAATGTTCGGAGGCACTATGATACCAAGCATGCTGAGAATTATGATAAATATATTGGGAAGTTGTGTGAGGACAAAGCTGCTGAATTGGAGAAGTTCTTGAAAAAGCAGCAATCGCTATTTACAAATGTCCATCAACTAAGCGAAGCTGCAGTTAAGGCAGGCTACATGATTGCACATGAATTAGCACAGTCATGAAAACCTTTTTCAGATGGGGAAATTATAAAGAAATGTATGTTAATGACTGCAGAATTAATATGTCTGGATAAATGGCAAGCCTTTGCAAATATAAGCCTCTTGAGAAACACAGTCACTGAGAGAATTGGTGATTTGTCGGAGAGCCTTAACAATCAACTAAAGGACAAAGTCAAGTCCTTTATTGCATTTTCGATTGTAGTTGATGACAGTACAGATGTTACTGATGTGGCACCGCTTGCATTTTTAATTCGTGGTGTTGATAAAAACATGTGCCTAATAGAAGAGTTTGTAGAATTGGTTTTGATGAAAGACACAACAACAGGTGGTGATATCGTCAATAATTTGGTGGAAACTTTGGACAAATTAGGTGTAGATTGGATGCAAGCTGTGAGTCTGGCTACAGACTGAGCACCACAAATGGTGGATAGAAAAGCTGGAGTTGCTGCAATCTGCAATATCAGTTTTGTAATTTACATTGCATTTTACACCGAGAAGCACTGTGCAGTAAAACACTGAAACTGGATAATGTTTTGGATGTGGTTATAAAAATGGTTAATTTTGAACGAACAAGAGGCCTTAACCACAAGCAGTTCAGCTGCCTTCTGGAAGTAACTGAGAAACCCCATGGGTTACCATATCACACTGATGTTCGTTGGCTAAGTCGGGGGGCTGTACTGAAACGCTTTTACGAATTGCATGGTGAAATACAATTGTTTTTGAATCAGAAAGGAAAGGTTATGCCTGAACTGCAATATAATGAATGGCTTCAAGATCTTGCTTTTATGACATCACGGAACACCTGAACTGTCTCAACACAAAGATGCATGGGCGCAACAATTTGGTGACAGATGTTTTTGTCAGCATTAGTGCTTTCGAGATTAAGCTTCAGCTTTGGGAAAAGCAACTTTCAGATAATAATCCTGCACACTTCCAACTTTAAAATCTCGACATAACACAGCTGAATTTCATTGTGATGCTCTCATAAAAAAGTACAGCAGCAAAATTTCCAACTTAAGAAATTAATTCCAAGCAAGGTTTTCTGACTTCAAATACCTTGAGAAAGACTTTGCAATTTTCCATAACCCATTTTCTGTTAATGTGCACAAGGTCTCAGAGGAGCTTCAGATGGAAATAATCGAACTGCAGTGTGATTCTGTTCTGAGCGATAAGTTTTCCAGTATTAATGTTGGAACATTTTATCAGTATGTAGGACCAAATTTATCCCAGGCTGAAGTCTTTTGTTTAAAAAATTCTGTCCATGTTTGGGACAACATATGTCTGTGAACAGCTCTTTTCTGTAATGAACATCAAAAAGTCAAGATTTCGTTCTCAACTTACTGACGCACACCTGAACGCAATACTCAAGCTTGTCACAGCGCAGTCTCTTGCTCCAGACTTTGATTCAGTGGTCCAAAGTAAGAGGTGTCAGGCATCAGGAAGCAGCAGTAGCAATAAATAAAGTACTATAATTCTTAATCATTGATTGATTCTTTTAATCGTAAAATAGTAGTATTTGTAGAAGTGAATTTACTGCAGTTTTTATATCGCTGATATCTAGCAAATAAAATATACTACATAAAAATGGTTTTGCCTAGTATTTCGATTTATGGTATGTATGACCCACTTAAAGTACATTTAACTGAAATTTGGCCCGCCATAGCAAATGAGTTTGACACCCCTGGTCTACTGGTCACAGATTCATCTCTTCCTTTACTCCAAGCATGACCATTTCTGTACTGCCCCTCCAACCTGTCCCTGTGTTAGTTTTGTGTGTGCCCCACTCCAGCTCGATTTCTTGCAATCCCATTCTCCTGTCCTACCCAATTACAGATTCCAGTCCTCAGGCTTCGCATCCCAGTCTCCTTGTCCAGCCATTCCCATACTCCCACTTCATGTTCATGGTTCAAGGTCCAATTCCTAGTCTCTTCTGCTCTCCACACCCAGTCCCACTCTCCTTGCCCAAGTATATCCAGTCCACCCCCCCACCATCCCCAAGTTCTTCATCCAATCTGTCTCTCTCCTCTCCATCCCCCAACTGGTGTGTCCCTCCTCTCCCCCCCCAGCACTACCGTCCTCATCCCTGAATGAGGCCGTTGTGGGTCCTGCCCCGCTGTTACCAATGGACGATTTTAGAGCCCACCAGGAGCTCCTAAAAAGGGTGGCGTATAACTTAGGACTGGAGATGGAGGAACTTGCAGAGCTCCCGGATGGACCGTTTGACATCTTGGCATCGTGGCCCTGACTAGGATTGCTCTGCTGGTCCACGAGGGAGAACTAAAAGTAGTCAGAGCCCCATGGCAGAGACCCTCATTTTTGCTGCTCATCTCCAAGAGAGTGGAGAAAAAATATTATGTCCCAGCCAAGAGATATGAGTACCTGTTCTCCAAGCCCCAACCAGGATCTTTAGTAGTGGATGCAGCCAACCAACAGGACAGATGGGCAGGTGAGTTTGATACCCAAGTATAAGGAGGCCAAGAAACTGGACCTATTTGGGAGACATTTACTCCAC
Organism: Emydura macquarii macquarii; assembly: GCF_026122565.2. NCBI lineage: Eukaryota > Metazoa > Chordata > Testudines > Chelidae > Emydura > Emydura macquarii. The sequence goes on from NW_027133667.1 coordinate 9,509,267, forward strand.
AGCTAGCCTCCAATTAAGAATTTCTGTCCAGCAAACATTTCTGGGGAGATAAAACTATAACATTTGGGACTCGGTGGCCAAATTTAAGGACTCCCTGCCACAGGACACAAAACAGGAGTTCATGTCTATCCTGAAGGAGGGCCAGTCGATGGCCACAGTGTCCCACCAGATGGCACTGGACATGGCTGTTTCTGTGGCAAGGTTGATGGCTTCGGTGGAGTCCATGCATCGTTGCTCGTGGCTGCAATCCTCTGGGCTGTTGGAGGAGCTGCAGCAGTCTATTTAGGACCTGCCATTTGAGGTAAATGCACTATTTTTGGAACAGAGTGATAAGTCTTCATGGCTTAAAAGACTCTAGGGCAGTGGTTCTTAACCTTTCCAAACTACTGTACCCCTGAAGCCTGAGTCCCACCCCCACGGGGCTGAGGCATGTAACTTAGTTTCATGGCGCCCCTGTGGCTCCAGGCAATTGCCTTTCTTGCCACCCCCAATACCAGATCTGCACTTGCGACCCCTCTAAACCCCCAGGTTAAGAAACACTGCTCTAGGGCTACACTGTGTTCCCTCAACCAGTACACCTGCAGAGTTGCAGAAGACCATTCTGGCCTCCTCGGTACTCGGGCCAACCACGTCAGGGATTATATAGGAGGAGAAATAAGGACAGAGGGTTCAGATGTTGTCTCCCCACCTTCTCCTGCTGTTTGGAGCTCTCAACAATGACCCCACTGGAACTACCTCTATGGCCAGACCTGCTGTCTCAGGACCAAGGCCATCTGTTACACCCAGATTTATCATCCCTTCACCTGACAGCATGGATGTTGCATGGTTGAATGCAGAACAACAAGCTTGTTTGGCACAGGTGCAATAGGTCCTGTTGGGCAGTGTAAAACAGTCCACTTGAGCTACGTACTTAGCAAAATGGAAGAGGTTTTCCAGTTGGGCACTAGACCTGAACCTTGCCCCATACCAGGCCTCGATACACTCAGTCTTGGACTACCTGCTGCACCTGAAGTATCAAGATCTAGCCCTCTCATCGATTTAAAGTGCACTTGGCAGTTATTTTGGCTTTCCATCCCCCAATCCAGAATAAATTGGTTTTTGCTCACAGCATTACAGGCAGGTTCTTGAAAGTCCTCGAAAGGCTATACCTACAAATCAGGGATCCCACCCTCCAGTGGGATCTGACCCTAGTCCTCTCAAGGCTTACGGGGCCCCTCTTTCAACCATTGGCAACCTGCTCACTTCTGCGCCTCTCATGGAAAGTTTGCTTCCTGGCTGCAATCACCTCAGCACGAAGGGTTTGCAAGATCAGGCTGTAACCTCAGAACCACGCTACATGGTGTTTTATAAAGATAAGGTTCAGCTGCGACCCCACCCAGCTTTCTTACCAAAGGTAGTGTCACAGTTTCACATCAACCAGGACACATTCTTACCAGTGTTTTTTCCCCAATCCACATAGATTCAAAGAAGAGCGAAGGCTGAACACCCTAGACATGCCTTGGCCTCCTATATCAGAAGGACTAAACTCTTCTATAGGTCAATGCAGCTGTTCATAGCAGTGGCAGAAAAGATGAAAACCTTCGTCTCCTCACAGAGGATCGCCTCGTGGATATGCACATGCATAACATTTTGTTATGAACAAGCAAAAGTGCCTCTGTCAACGACTGTAACAACTCACTTGACTAGGGCTGAGTCCTTAGCAGCAGCCTTCATGGCACAAATGCCTATCCAAGATATCTGTGGGGCTGCAACATGGTCTCCAGTGCATACTTTCGCTTCCCATTATGCTATCATCCAGCAGGCCAGAGATGACACCAGCTTTGGTAGGGCAGTACTGCATACAGCACTTCCATAATTCCGAGCCCACCTCCAGGGTTACTACTTGAGTCACCTAGCATGGAAAGCACATGAGCAAGATGGTTACTAACCTTCTGTAACTGTTGTTTGAGATATGTTACTCATGTCCATTCCATGACCTGCCCTCCATCCTGCTGTAGGAGATGACGGCAAGAAGGAAGTGGGGGAGATGTAGGGCCAGCGGTATATACCGTGGCATGAACACGGCACTCCAGGGGGCACTGGAGCTAGCCCTATGGATATCACTAAGGCAGAAAGATCTGAGAGTCATGCACGTGGGCACGCTCACACTTAGCATGGAATGGACATGAGCAACACAACCTGAAGAACAACAGTTACAGAAGATCAGTAACATTTCTTTTTTCTACTCAGCTGAACTGCAAAGTCAACCTCTCATAAAATAGGAAATACCAAAATTGAGATTGTCTGTCTGTATATTTCTAACTTGGCTTCCTTGTGTATATATACATTATAATTATGTGATCGTATGCTATTTTTTTCTACAGCCCTGCCCCTCTTTTCACCCCCATTCAGTGAACAGGGACAGCACTCAATTAATAAGCAGCTATTCAACATGCTGATTTATCTGCATTGGTCTATAGACCATAATTAATAATCAATTAATTCTGAGTTTTCTGCGATGTTCATCACTATAGTATGAATGCTTCACAAACATTGATTTTGTTTTCACAAAACCTCACTGATATGAAGGGGTAGTATTAATCCTCAGTTTAAAGGTGGAGAACTAAGGTGCAGAGATTAAGGTCAAAGCTGTTTGCTAATTTTGAGTGCATAATTTCAGTTGCCTAGGGTTTGATTTTTTTCAGAGTATTTAGTATTTTATAGCATTTTATATGCATAGCTCCTGGTGACTTCAGATGCAGCTATGGGAGTGTTCATCCTCAGAAAATGAAGAACACACAATTAGTGACCACCTGTGAAAAGTTTTGGTTTAAGTGACTTGTCAAGCTTCACTCCCTGGCAGAGGCAGTAATAGAATCCAACTGTCCAGGATAACATTCAGCTGCCTTACCCATAAAACCATTCTTTGTTTTCTTGCCATCCTTTATATATTCCCTATACATGTTCTGACTTCTATAACAGATTAGGTCTTACAGTCGAGAGCCTCATTCACTATACCAGTGTTTCTCAATCTTTTAAGTAGCAAGTACCCCTAACTTCTGAAAATTTTAATAAGTACCCCAACACTCAATTTTCCACTCTGAGAAATACAATCTTTTTCCCCTTTACCATTGGACAACTGTATTTCTCGTTAAGCAGGAGAGTTCTGAGTTCTGCAATGCTGTGTGGCTGTGGCAGATCATAAAACCCCCTGCTGTTTCTCCCCTCCTTCTTCCTTCCCTTTCTCCATATAGGAGCAAAGGTCAACGCCATCCAATCACTATGGCTTGATGGGTGGGGTCACCTGGTGTTCTGCTCACACAGGCGGAAACTTGTGAAGTATGAGCAGGCAGTAGCGGCCCACCACAGTGGATAGCAGTGCTCCCCATGGCCATCCCTAGCGGGGTGCGGGTCTGGGGCAAATCACACTGTGTGGGGCCCCTCTTAAGATTTTTATACAGGTAAAATCTGTGGCTGTCATAGTTGTCAATTTCACTGTTCAACTAGAGCGGTGAAATTGACAAGTAAGCCTGCTGGTAAAGCCCAGCTCCAGGACCAGGCAAGTCGCTGGGCACTCCGCCTGGCTTTCTGGGCACTGGGCTTTGAGCCGGGAAGGGGAGCTGCCACCTGGGCAAGTTGTATGCGGCTGTTGCCTGGCTGCCAGCCTGGGAGGTGGATGCCTGCCACCTGCTCCGAGCTGGGGCGGAGGAGGCTAGGACCTGGGGATGTGGGCAGACAGCAGGCAGCAGCTGCCCATCTTTAAGCCAGGACGCAGGAGGCTGTCTCTCAGCTCAGAACTGGGGCACGGGTGGCAGCCACCCAGCTGCAAGCCTAGTTTGCAGGGCACAGGAGGCTGCTGCTGGGCTCCCTTCACTGGGTTTTTTGCTGCGTACCCCTGTGTCTTGTGTACCCCTGGTTGAGAAACTATGCGCTATACAACCCTGATTCATTCCCAGAGCACAGTCCATCATGTGCAATGTAAGAGGCAGAGGACCTATAGAAAATCATATGTGATCATCTAATTAAGGACTGTATTATGTCGTAGGAAAGCCCAGGGCCCTCCTAAATAAAGACTTGAATGCGTAGTTCTTTGAGGTAGTTTATTTCAAGCAGCTCGGTGTCGGTCACCCTAAGGCTCCCTAGGACTTCTATCTTACAGCTTCACATCAGTAGTTTTTATGCAGGTAACAGACAAAGGGAACAAAGAAATGATGACTTATTCAGTATATTTCCACTACTTAACTTTTATGCTACATGAGAATATAACTGAAGCATTTCTTCTTATGTCTAACTGACCAGGGTCCCTGGTTACTATAACAACTATCTCTTTTACCTAGCTAGCGATGTCCATGTGTGTGGTATTCCTCAACAAGTTAAACCATTGTTGTGTTGAGGTGGTGTCTAATGGAATTCTTATTAAAGGTATTCCATGTTCCAAATGGGTTGGGCCATGCAAACAAATCCAGCAATTACTTTGATTTCCCACTCTCACAATTGTTTGGGACATGTTTATCATCATATTGTTTTCCCATCCTGCATTTACTACAGTGATGGATGCTATAACCACCCAGGCCAAATACATTCTGATATGGTAAAAAGAAGCCTCAGAACAAGGAAACACACTACAAGCCAATCCCAAGAATACAACCAAGGTCCCCTTTCTTCTTCAGGTTCCAGGTTTCCAAGCAGACTTATTTGGTTTGTTTAAGGTTGTGACTGCGAAGGGGAACGTCTAAAGGGAAACATCTATGTGGTACTGAGTTGGTTATCTGGCTGCACGGTCGCCAGTCCTCCTCCTTAGCTGGACACCTCTGCCTGAGGTGGGACCTTCTTACAGTGTGACTCGTGGATCCAATTAGGCCTTCCTTCCAATTTTACTGTGGTGTTTCCTATCAGCAAGACTTGGTAGGGTCCTTTCCACCTGGGTTCTAACAAATTCTTTCGTTGATGCACCTTCACATAGACAGTCTCCGGGTTCTAGAGAATGACACTTCTGTTGTGGTGGGGTAGGTAGTGCTTCTTGAACCTGTGAAGAGAAAGATCTGAACACCTTTGTTAGCTTCAGGAAATATGACACATTCTCCATGTGTGAATGTTAAATCCTTGGGAGGACAGCTTGGACTAGAAGGAAGTCTGGGGGTCTTCCCATTAGAATTTTATGAGGGCTGTGGCCTGTTTTCCGGTCTGGTGTGGCCCTTATTGACATCAGGGCTAAGGGTAAGGCCTCTGCCCACTTGAGTCCAGTAGATGCATACACTTTTGCCAATCTGGCCTTTATTGTCCCATTTGTTCGTTCAACCTTTCCTGAAGCTTTTGGATATTAGGGACAATGGAACTTTTGTTAACATCCCAACAATCTGCATATTTCACTAAGTATTTTCCTGGTGAAGTGATCTTTCTGTCAGAATCCAGCTGAACTGGTATCCTGAATCTTGGAATCAGTTCATTCAATAATTTTTTAATCACAGTAGCTGCGTCAGCCTTCCTACAAGGATAGGCTTCGACCCAGTCTGAAAACACACACACTAACACATATTCAAAACCCATACATTTCGGAAGTTTAATAAAATCCATCTGCATATATACAAAAGGTCCCCAAGGAGGTGGGGCAGGTGCTCTTTCGTGCTTTACAACTTTGGACACATTAAAGGCTGAACAAATAGCACATCGAGAGCAAAAAGAAGATACTTGGCTGCTTAGATTTGGAACATACCAATCTTTTTCCATAAGGCAGATTAGGGCGTCTCTACCCACATGTTCAGATCCATGATAATTTTGCAACATAGAGGATATGAGGCCCTGTGGGAGGATAGGGCGGCCATCCCCGTATTTCCGCACTGTATCTGGATGCAATATGCACCCTGCCCTACTCCACATATCCTTCTCTTCATTTGGAGCCTGATCTTGTATAATACCCAGATTGGTTAAGCTGATCTGGTCTGGAGCGGGCGATTTTTGTACAAAAATGGCAGCGCTTTGGTTTCCCAAGGAAAGGGCTGCTGCCCTGGCACTTGCGTCCGCAAATGCGTTTCCCTTACTAACATCATCTGACCCATTTGCATGTGCCTTACATTGTATAAGGGCAACTTGCTTTGGAAACTTTAAAGATTCAAGCAAAGTCCGGCCGTATTCTGCATTTTTTATATTTTTTCCCGCTGATGTTGTTAAACTCCTAGTTGCCCATGTCTGCCCAAAATCATGGGCGACCCCGAAGGCGTACCTGGAGTCCGTGTAGATATTTACTGTCTTTCCCTTAGCAAAGCTACAAGCCCTTTCTAATGTTATTAACTCTGCCACTTGTGCTGAAGATACTCCTGGTAAATTCTTTTGTTCTACAACTTCATGGTTGCTGCATATTGCGTATCTAGCACGTAGTTGTCCTTGTTCATCACACAGATAGGAACCATTCATGTAAAATTCAAGCTCAGGATTGCTTAGAGTTGTACTTCATAAGTCTTCTCTCAATTCGGTGACTTGCTCGATAATTTCAGAGCAAAAATGATTGTCTCCATCCCCTTCTATTGGTAGCAGCGTTGCTGGGTTGAGAGGCTTGCCTTTTATTATTCTATTGTGTGGTGACGCTAGTAGAATGGCCTCATATTTGGTTAATCTTGATGCTGATAAATGCTGAGTCCGATTTTGATTAAGAATTGCTTCCACCACATGGGGAACTTGGACCACTAGCAGATTGCCCAATACTATTGATGAACTTTGTTCTACCAATAAAGCAGTAGCTGCAACTGCCTTCAAACAAGGCGAGAATCCTATGGCAACTTTGTCAATCGGAGCACTGAAACTACTACTGAACTACTGGTCTTTGTACCTTCCCATGTGTTTGTGTCAATACTCCTGCTGCTATTCCATTCCTTTCATGACAGTAGAGTGTAAAGGGCTTCTCATATTCAGGTAGGCCCAATGCAGGAGCGCTCATCATTGCTCTTTTAAGATTGGAAAAAGCTTTCTCTTCCTCATCTGTCTGTGGAACTGGATCTGTGATTTCTTTCCTGGTCAAAGCATGTAGTGGCTTGGAGTACTCTCTCTAGTTTGGAATCCATTGTCTGCAGTATCCAGTCAATCCCAAGAAGGCTCGTATTTGATTCTGTGTCGTTGGTCTGGATATTTTCTGAACAGCTGCCACATGGCTAGGGAGTATTTTCCTGTTTCCTTTACTGATCAGATGTCCCAGACATCTCACTTCAGGCTGACAAAATTGAAGTTTCTCTTTTTGCTAGCTTTGTGTCCCTTTAGGGCCAACACAGTAAGTAGATGCAGATTGTCTTCTCGGCAACTTTCGCAGTCCAGGGAAGCCAGCAACAGATCATCCACATAAATGGTTAACCTGGAGCCTTTTGGAAACCTCACATCCTGGAAATCTCGATGTAACATCTGTGAAAATAGAGATGGACTTTCTGTATAACCCTGTGGTAAGACAGTCCTTTTATGCTGGTTACCTTTATAGGTAAAGGCAAATAGATATTGGCTATCTGGATACACTGGAATAGAGAAGAATGCTGAACACAAATCTACTACAGTAAAGCATATTAAATGTGATGGTATGTTGGCCAATATAACTGCAGGATTTGGTACCACAGGAAATGTTGGTATGACAATTGAATTGATGGCTCTCAGGTCCTGAACAAATCTATAAATGTTCTTTCCAGGTTTCTTCACAAGTAAGATAGGTGTATTGCAAGGGCTTCTGGTAGGCACAGTCAGTCTCTGTTGTAGTAAGGCATTTATGACTGGTTCTATGCCTACTTCGGCCTCTGGGTTTAATGGATATTGAGGTCGTCGGGGTAATGGTTTGGAAGGATCAACCTGGATCTTTACTGGTTGTGCACTCAGTATTCGGCCAACTTCATTGGAATGTGTGGCCCACAGTTGCTGAGGGGCAACCTTGAGGATGTCTTCCAGTTCTGCTGATCCTGCATGCCAATGACTAACCAGGATTTCTTCCTTGGATTGTTCTTGCAACAACCCCAATACAATATCGCCCTGGCCTTTGGGTACCTCCAGAAATATGCCAGAATCATTGCAATAAATGACACAATTCATCTTGCACAGTAAGTCTCGTCCTAATAGGTTCACCGGACAGCTATCCCTGAGGAAAAATGCATGTTGTTCTGTTAAAGGTCCAATTTGAACAAGCTGTTCCTGTGTTATGGGGCAGACTTGTATTTTATTGGAAAGTCCTACAGCCTTTATTGCTTTGTTAGTCCTTGGTATAGTTGAAAAACCTTGTTGCCTCAAGGTGGATCGGGTTGCCCCAGTATCCACCAAAAGCTTAGTCTTCTTGTTGTTTATCATTGCTTCAACAAAAGGTCCATTCTGATCTAAAGGTATCATGGGTCCAATGATGTCAGGTTCTTCCTCCGGGCACTGTCAATACTGATATGAGTTACATTCTTCGTCTTGGTAGCCTGTTGTCCGTTAGGTCCCTTTGGGCCTTGAGCTGGTGGATGGGGTTTAACCCCGCCCCTTGATTTTGTGTTCCCTGATACTGGGGATATTTTCCAGTGACCAGGTTGTTTATAATAGTGGCAAACATTGTCGGTGGGTATACTGGACCTATGTTGGCCTCTTCCACCCATTCTGCCTCCCCGACCTCTATTTGGTTGCCCTCTTCCCCTAAGATTTGGGATTGGGCGCATTGTTGGGCTTGTTGTATCTGGGCCAGCATAACTTTGTTTTCCAAACTCTTTTGTTTGCGTTTCGTATTTTCTTGACAATGGACTGCTATTTCCACTATTGTCTCTAGACTTTCTTTCTGCCAGCCGATAGCGATAACTTTTAGTTGCTTCTGGACTTCAGGTTGAAGTCCATTGACAAAGGCTGCCACCAGGGCTTGAGGGGCTTCCTCTGGCCGCAGTATCTCTGAATGCTGTTTAAAAACCTTCTTTAATCTGTCCATATAATTGGCTGGTTCCTCCTTGTCTCGCTGTTTCCAATCAGAGATTTTAGACCAATCTGTCCTTTTTGGACATACATTATCTACTGAGTCCAATACATTTCTGATATGGGTTTCTAAATCTTGTGTATTGTCTGGGGCAGTCCTAGGCCACTGTGCCTCCTGGCACAGCCTTTCACGGACATCCGAAGGAGTAATGAGGTGTAGAAGCTGATTCATGTCTACCCAATTTGGGTTGTAGCACTCCACATTTATCTGGAGGTGCTCCTTCCTGCCAAGCGGATTTTCCCGGATGTTGGGGAAAGCTACCACTAGATTCTTTAAATCTGTCGGGGACCATGGAACATGCATAGTAGTTGTCCCAGTTGGTCCCGGCACTTGTCTTATGGGGGCCTGGAGGAGGACCTCTTCGTCCTCTTCTCCTGATTTCCAGTCATCTTCCTCACTGCTATCCTTTCCACTCTCCTCCTTTCTAATGGTACAGCTCAACTTGTTCCTAGTTGTCTCCGCCGTTCTTTTTATTTCATCAGGAGTATATGTTTTATGTAGACCATCAACTAGACTTTCTACCTCAGTTTTTCTTTTTGCTCTTTTTTTCTTCTCCTCCTTCTTACTTTCTGACTTTTCTTCTTTTTCTGGAGGAGCTGAAGGGGTATCAAGTTGGCCTACTGCACCACCCACTTAATTATATGGTGGTGGATAATGAGCTTGCTCCTGAGGCACATCCTGACCCAGTTGTGGCGGAGGTGATCCGAGACAACAGCCTCTTTCTATTAAATCATCAAGCAGTTCCTTTTCACCTTCTTCATCGCTATCTTTCTTTTCTTTCTAACTGCGGATATAACCTAACTGACTGTCATCTATCCCTTTTCTGTATCTCTTTCTCTAGTTTCCTGATATTATTCTGCCACCCTTTAATTATACTATTCTTTTCCTTCTCAAACACTTCGGTGTACCAATTAAAATACTGTTGCCATTGGTCTTGACTAATATTCTTTAGTCCCTTCATTTGAGATCTAAGGTACAAAATGTTTTCTTTGTCAAACGTCCCCTCGGGGATCGGAAATTGCTTAGATGGATCATCCCTGGTATACCAATTCCATTTAGCCAGATATTTACATGACCGGGGCCCATATTTATTGTACATAATCTGAGCCGGGCTTCCCAGAGGAGGGATTGCTTCTTTCAAAGACTGCCTTCCCATCCTTTCTCTGATTCAGATACTCAAAACAGGTGCTTCACTCAATCCTGTTGAGGCACACTAGCCAAAATGTCCCCACTTGCATTTATACCCTTCCGGTCACTGCCGTTAAGCCTGCAGAGGGCACAGGGTGTTTTGAGATGAATTAGTGGTAGCCTTGGGCAACAGGGGTTTAACAATTCAGACTCATTCACGCCACAATCATACTCCGGCTTACAGAGTAACCAGAACCAGACCAGACCAGACCAGAACCACCCTCAAAGGCACTCAGACAAATTTGTCTGGTATGCAAGCCTTTACCCTGCTCAAAACTCCCCCTCAGTGGTTCTCACCGACTCCCGTTCTGTGCTGTGAACAATGGTCACTTCCAGAGCTGGCTAGATGAACGGTCCAGGAGCGGCGAAGACCAGCAGGAGACGGCAGGTGAAAGGTCACTGCATCCGAGTCACGGCACCAATTACTGTCATAGGAAAGCCCAGGGCCCTGCTAAATAAAGACCTGAGTGCGTAGTTCTTTGAGGCAGTTTATTTCGAGCAGCTCGGAGAAGTGTCGGTCACCCTAAGGCTCCCGAGGACTTCTACCTTACAGCTTCACATCGGTAGTTTTTATACAGATAACAGACAAAGGGAACAAAGAAAAGATGACATATTCAGTATATTTCCACTACTTAACTTTTACGCTACATGAGAATATAACTGAAGCATTTCTTCTTATCTCTAACTGACCAGGGTCCCTGGTTATTATAACAACTATCTCTTTTAGCGAGCTAGGGATGTCCCGTTAGCTGCTGACTCTGCATACCTGCAGCATCTGCTCAGTGTAACTTACTTAAAAGCTAATAGCTACTAAAAATCCAAAATGGAATCTTTAGCATACAAGATGGAGTCATTAAAGCTTAATACAAAATGGAATATATAACTTGATATAAAAGTAGAGTACAAAAAATGGAGTATATAAAACTTTTCCTTTCACAGTTACAATGCATAATTCACGAGGTGGCCCAATTAAGTTTGTACAGTCAACTTTAGTTCTGTAACTTACTAAGTTCTGTGGATGTGGGGAAAATGGTGGATGTGATATATATTGACTTTGTCAAAGCTTTTGATAATGGTCTCCCACAGTATTCTTGCTAACAGGTTAAAGAAATATGGGTGGGATGAGTGAACTATAAGATGGATAGAAAGCTGGCTAGATCATCGGGCTCAACAAGTAGTGATCAACAGCTCGATGTCTAGTTGGCAGATGGTAACAAGTGGAGTACCCCAAGTGTCAGTCCTGCGGCCAGTTTTGGTCAACATCTTCATTAATGGTCTGGAGAATGGAGTAGATTGCACCCTCAACAAGGTCACAGATTACACTAAACTGGGGGCAGTGGTAGAAATGCTGGAGGGTAGGGATAGGATACAGAGTGATATAGACAAATTTGGAGGATTGGGCCAAAAGAAATCGGATGAGTTTCAACAAGGACAAGTGCAGTCCTGCACTTAGGATGGAAGAATTCCATGCACTGCTACAGACTGGGAATCGACTGGCTAGGCAGCAGTTCTGCAGAAAAGGACCTGGGGTTATAGTGGACAAGAAGCTGGATATGAGTCAACGGTATGCCCTTCTTGCCCGGAAGGGTAATGGCATTTTGGGCTGTACTAGTAGGAGCATTGCCAGCAGATCGAGGGAAGTGATTATTTCCCCTCTATTGAGCAGTGGTGAGGCCATGTTTGCGGTTCCTCTTCCCCCCCCCCGCCACTACAGGAAAGATGTGGACAAATTGGAGAGAGGCCAGCAGAGGGCAATAAAAATGATTAGGGGGCTGGAGCACATGACTTATGAGGAGAGGCTGAGGGAACTAGGTTTGTTTAATCTGCAAAAGAGAAGACTGAGGGGGGATTTGATAGTGGCCTTCAACTTACCTGAAAGGGAGTTCTATGGAGGATGGAGCTAGGTTTTCCTCAGTGGTGGCAGATGACAGAACAAGGAGCAACAGTCTCAAGTTGCGGTGGTGGAGGTCTAGGTTGGATATTAGGAAAAACTTTTTCCCTAAGTGGGTGGTGAAGCACTGGAATGGGTTACCTGGGAGGTGGAGGTATCTCCATCCTTAGAGGTTTTTAAGTCCTGGCTTGACAAAGCCCTGACTGGGCTGATTTAGTTGGAGTTGGTCCTGCTTTGAGCGGGGGTTGGACTAGATGACCTCCTGAGGTCCCTTTCAACCCTAATATTCTATGATTTTATATGATTCTATGTGCTTGATTTTGAACATTTCATGTTCTTATAATGGAGATTTTAGTGTGTGATTTCCTAGGCTTTTAAGAAAGCAAACTGAAAAAACCCGAATTCTATCACGTGGAAGCATACTGACCCTTACGTGAGTCGTCATCTGGGTTAGAACCACAGCACTCTGAGCTAACTGAATAACCAATAGCAGTAGTAGGTTGTCATCCTCTATGTGGACCAGCCACTAGAGGAGGTTGAGACACGAAACTTTGCCAGTAATTTTCACAGGTATATGCTCTCTGCAGAGGAGTGAGACTCAGGAATCTTGTGTTTAATTCCAGGTTCTGGAGCAAGTATGCTCTAAAGGGCATACATGCTTCTGCCCCATTTCTCCCTGAGCCTGACCCTATCTGCCTGTGTATTCTCCAGCCTATCCCTGTGTCAATCTGTCTCCCCTCACCTTGCCAACAGTCTCCTCGTCTGATCTTTAGCCTTCCCTTCTGGCTCACTTGCCATGTTCCTGCGCCTCTTCCCCCAGGTTCCTTCTCAGAGCTCCTAGTCTTCCCTGACCGACACCTTGTTGTAATATACTTGTTCATCCCCTACTTCTCCTCTCTTGCTTGAATCAGCTTCTTACCCCCTGCATTTTAATCAGGTTGCTTCTTTCTCTTCTTTGGTACTTGGGTGTTAGCAGTGGGGACATTTAGAACACAGGGAGAGACATTCTCCCTGCCTCTCAGTTCCTGTGCCTGGCACCACAGGTACCAATCCCTCAGCCTTCACAAGCCTCAATTGGAGGGAAAATCCTGTTTAGTCCCTGCATCTCTGGGCCAGAGCATGCTCAGTACAGGTGAAATCTTTGGAAAATTTAGCTGCCAAACTCTTATCAGTCTATACTGAGCATGTGTACATTTAGATTTTTTAGAGGCTTATATCTTGACCTGATTTGAAAGGTTTTTTCATATTTTTGTAGAATACAGAGTACTTGTTATCTTATGCTGTGTAATGCAGCAAAAGGTATGGACCCACTTCAGGCCATAGATAGAATGCTGTTTTATCATATGTCTTAGATTATTCCAATTGCCAGTGAAAGTATGGTTTTTAAATTATGCTACCTTTTAAATCATGTAATACCACCAAAATCTCAAGCTTGTGAACATCTTTCCAAGGTCCATTCACTCTGCTTGGTACAGGAGAGTTACCTATTGCTATCTGAGAGACTCTCATCCCATAGAAGGCATGGTATTTTTATTATTTTTCCTTACAGATTGCCTTGGTAAGACTTTGTATCCATCACATCACATAAGTGAAGTTTTGTCCCTCCTGAAACTAAAGTATCCTGTTCTGTGCAGAATGGAAGTGTAGGTTCAAGTCACTAGTCCAATCTTATTTCATAAGATGAACTTGAAATTTTACCTGTATCAGGAGGTTTTAAGTTGTTCCATGCACCCACATCACAACCCTTGATCTTTTTAATTAAAAATTTAATCTGTTTAGGGCAATCTGTTTGTTATAGCTTCCCAAGAAATTAATCAAATTTTAGATTTTATGTTTTCAGAAATTGATGTTTCCTCTTAGCAGAGTGAGAGTAGATACCTTTAAAAATTCAGACATGAAATGGTAGCTGCGACTGAATACCCTAGAGTTATAAAAATATTTTCCTTTGGCTACTCTAGCACATTAGGAAGTTTGTGACTTCTGACAGGGAGAACCAATTAATTTATAACTTAGAAGCCCATTGAGCTACTAAAAGTGTACTATGGTACAAAACTATGGTAGTCAAACGATTTTCTGACAGCACTCAATTAAAATTTTTTATTTGTTCTACAGACTTTAGATTCTAAGAGTGAAATGGTTTGCATCTTAGTCTTGGTTTTTTTTTTTTTTTTTTTTTTTTTTTGGACTATCAATTTGTTTACTCCTATTTGTTCTTTTTTAGGATTTAAATTTACTGTGGGTGCTTTTCTTCTACAATTTCTTGTGAATGTGTGCTTGCTTTGTGACACCCCCTTAAACCAGATGAGTCATTCATGTGAGTCTGGTTCAGCTGACAAATGTATTACCAACAATCATAAGCTCTTTATCTACAGAATTTGTTTATCTCCTTGCTCTTCTGCTGTCTCAGAGATAAATCAGTATAAGGTTTTCTTAATATACAAGTTAATTTGTTTGGCTCTCACTTAAACTAAATCCTGTTAAAATCATAGCTTTGCTTTCAAGCTAAGCTACACACTATAAAAATCGCTCCCTCATTTCCATACAAATAAGGATCCTGGTGCCCCTGAGCCATCTTCCAGTGAGCATGCAGTGTTTTGGAGTCAGCAAGTTCTGTTTCATCAGGGCCCTGCTGGACACCTGACATTAGCCCTTTTGTCAGTTTCTCTGCATGAGCTGCAGCTGAATGTCAGCAGGGACTTCCTTCAGACAGACAAGCTTTTGCCTTGAGTGTGCCTTCAGCAGAATCTATATCTCAGAAATGTTGCCAAAATGTTAACGCTTTGAGAACGAGAGAGAGAGAGAGAGACTGACTTCCATCCTTATTTTCTCTTCTGATTTGTGATTGAGTTTTGCCTTAGCAGCCCTGGTTTGTACTAACAATTGGAGCAAGGTTCTTGCCCAGCTTTGTGTAGTTCATCCTTTTTCTGACATTTGGAATACTCTCATTTCACAGAAGACTGATAAAGGAAGCTTTTTAGTGAGGACTTTTGGTTTTCATATGTGCTGAGATGCTGGGAGGAAAAAGCAAATTCATGATCTCCTGCAGATTCTGCCAATTTCTGATATTACTAAGCATTTGAGATAGGGTGAGCTTGCCCTGGAATCCCTCTGCTGGTAATGCTTATCTCCCTGGAAGACCCCATACAGTCATTCCATCTTCTCTTCTCAGAGGCTTTCTTTAACCTTGTGTAATGGGCTTGGAGCACCTCCTTGTGTCTGGTCTTTCAGATCTAATGCCCCGTTTCTGATAGTTGCTCACATTGTGTTCCCCTCACTCTCCAAGACTCGCAGTGCTCCTTCATGACTCAGCCCTCTGGACAGATCACTCCCCTTCCAAGACATCAGAGTCCCACTGGATCAGTTGTTCGTATGCCGGTCCAAACAGTCTTCTACTCCAAGGCCACGTCCTGTGCCACTTTCCCAGCAGCTGGTAGGGGAACCTGGACCTGTCCACTACTACAGGCTCCAGCCCGGCGACTTTTTATATCCAGCAACTGCAGTCTGCTTGCTCCCAGACCCTGTCACTGTTTCTCTGGACTCCTTCCTGATCCCTTCTTTATTTTCTGTTCCACCGATCTGGTTTTGCTACCCCAAACTTCTTCCTCACAGGGGACTACTTCTCCTTTGACATTTTGCCAGACACTGTAGCCCCAAACAAACCTCCCTTCTCCCAGGGAGCAACTACAGACTACTTCCCCTGCAGCCAGCCTCCTTCTGTTATCAGTTTCATCCCTTTATACAAACCCAACCTGCTCCTTCCCCAGTGAACTTCATCTTCCATTAGGTGTTATTGATTCCTGGCTCTGCTCCAGGTGTAGTATATGAGGTTAATTGACCTAATTTAGCCTGCTGTCTTGTATGAGATGGACACCCTATCACACCTTCATAAACCTAGTTTGTCATTTATATTGTACTTTTCTGTCCATTTTCCTTTTTCTCTGTAAGCGTCCTGTGCTTTGTGGATCACAGAGGTACATGTACAAGCTACGAGAATACAGAGGTAACTCAGTCTTTCCCAGTACTTAGCATTTTACATCTAGAGAATTGGTAGAGAGTAGCTTGGTCATTGAACAGAGCTGCAGAGAACCACAAAAATCTTGTGTGTCATTCTGATGAAGTACTGGCAAGTATGTGTCATGAATCTGTCACTGTCAATATATGACAACTACATTATTTACTATCATCACGACACAGTATTATATAACATTGGCATGTCTTTTCCCCTTGGTGCTGGGAAGGCAGTCTCTCTCCTCATCTTCTTGACTGCTTGGACGGGAAGGTGTGTGCCTCTTCTTTCTCCCTTTACTTTACCTGGCTGCTGAGACAAAAGGAAGAGGATGTCTGTTGCTCCCTTTCTGTTTTAGTCACGCTTTCCTTCAACAGGAGGGAAATCACACAGGCGCTTGCCACACCACCAGTTCCTTTATCTCAGTGCTTTTGGAACTGCATTGAATATACTGAGCAACATAGCATGCTCTTGTAATGGGTGCATTTCTTTTTACAGGATTTTGATCAGACCAAGAGGTTCACAGTTTTGTATGCTAGGTTATTAAGAACTGAATGAGCTATAAGAGCTTTGAGTTGACTACTCTGCAGACCTCCAGGGTAATCACTTGAATTACCTCTCAAAGATTCTCTCACCACCTTTTCATCTGTAGAGGGCTAACGCACTAAAGAAGGATGTCTTTATGTTCTGTGAAATCTAAAAACACTGTGAAGTACTGTAGGTTCTCATTTTTACCTACTCTTAAAATTAAGCTTTCTGTTAGTAATATGTTAAAAACTAAAGCATCTTTTTTATGGAAACTGAAAATATTGAGTGTTGAAAATATCAAAGGCATTATAAAAATAGCCTTATGGTTATTTTTATATCATGTGAGACACTTCTCTTTCAAGGTTGAGTGAGGTTTCAAGTGAATTCAGGTCTGAAACTAGGATTAACTTGTTAGTGGACATTTATTCATTATTATTTATTTATTCATATGTATTATTATTTATTATTTATAAATAATATGTTCCCTTCCTTTCCCAAGGAATTGCAGTGATTAAGGAATGCAGTGGATGAGAAACAGTTTGAGGGAATTGAGTATGTCCTATTTAAAATGTTATAGAAGAACAGCTATACCCACCTAAAAAATCACCTTTTAGCTCATAGTAACTGTTTATATGCCACTGTTCTATTGGTATAAAAAACAGAAAAGCAGCCTGTTAGCCCGCAGACAAAAGTACTGTTTGTGGAGCCCTAGTATGCTGCATGAATGAGTTGAATAAACTGTAGTAGTTTCGCTGCCTGCCTTCCTCCTCATTCACTTAGCATGCTTGCTGTTGCTCTTCTGAATTTAAAAGTTTGGAGGTGTAGTGACATTTTTGTCTGGAATGCACCTTGGAGAAGTGACACTGGCAATACATCTTTCAAAGAAGATTGAGGGCTAAAAGCGCTTTACAATTCCAGGTTATGGTGTGCTCAGGGCATAAATTTTCTTCCATTTTGCAAGTAAATGAGTAGGTAGAAATTCAGATTGCCACATAAACTTTACCTTACAGCACACAGGAAATAATCATCCATGTTCGGGAATACATCTGTGTGAATGATCCTGAACCATCATTATAACAAGTACTATTTCTGCTGAACTGAAACAGTAATTGCCAAGTGTCATAACATTACAAATAGGAGAAAAGGGCAAATAAGCTTCAAAAGCTTGAGATAACTACCTTTGGGAGGGGGGGGGGAAGACCCCAAACAATGAGCTTGGAGTGTTTGAACTACCACATAGTGAGGAAAGTAGTACTGAAATGGTTATTACAGTCCCACAGCCTTCCTTCATGCATCATTCTCTACGAAAACAGTAGCTGTTAAAACCCCAAGTGATCAAAACAGTAACTATTAAAATCCCAAAGATAGACTAAATGAATGTGTGTCTATGAAGTAGCAAATATCGCTTCCTCCCTGTTGCCTTTTTCCTAGGAATATGCGACAAACAAATTACTGGAGGAATCCTTCAACCCAAATCTTGATTACATCTCCTGTGCATTATAAATATTGCAATGAAATTAACTTTCCGTACTTTAAGTTCAAATATAAGGTCCCTTCCCAGAGGGCTTAGACTCATAGACTTTAAGGTCAGAAGGGAGGGATCATTATGATCATTTAGTCTGACCTCCTGCACAACACAGGCCACAGAACTTCACCCACTCACTCCTGTAATAGACTTCTAACCTATGACTGAGTTATTAAAGTCCTCAAATCATGGTTTAAAGACTTCAAGGTACAGAGAATGCATCAGCAAGTGACCTGTGCCCCATGCTGCAGAGGAAGGTGAAAACCCCCCAGGGTCTCTGCCAATCTGCCCTAGGGGAGAAATTCCTTCCCAACCCCAAATATGGTGATCAACTAAACCTTGAGCATGTGTGCAAGACTCACCAATCAGAGACCTAGGAAAGAATTCTCTGTAATAATTCAGCACCCACCCCGTCTAACATCCCATCATAGGTCATTGGGCATATTTACTGCTAGTAGTCAAAAATCAGTCAGTTGCCAAATAAGGCTCTCCCATCATATCATCCTCTCCATAAACTTATTGAGCTCAGTCTTGAAGGCAGCTAGGTTTTTTGCCCCCACTACTCCCCTTGGAAGGCTGTTCCAGAACTTCACTCCTCTGGTGGTTAGAAACCTTCCTCTAATTTGAAATCTAAACTTCCTGATGGCCAGTTTATATCTATTAGTTCTTGTGTCCACATTGGTGCTGAACTTAAATAATTCCTCTGCCTCCCTGGTATTTATCCCGCTTATTTGGATTTTATTTAAATTATAAACTGCAGATCTATTTTGCTTGTTGTACATCAGACAGCCAAGAGCTCTCTGTCACGAAACCTGTCCTTTCTAATGTTTACAGTATTGCTGCTACTGGTTGCAACTGTGTTGCTTTTGGACATTGCTGTAATATAGATACTCATTTTTCTAGTGTAAAAGAAGGCTTCACAGATCTATTCAGCAGGCCTGTTTATAGGCAAAATGAATTGTGCCAGTCTCTTTGCCTTTCCCAAGAAAAGAGTATAGTTTGTGGTTGTCTGACACTTGGCAGTCAGACCTCGGTTCTATTCTCGCTTCTCCTACAGACTTCCTGTATTCCCTGGATATTATTTCATTCAGTGCCTTTGTTTTCTTCTCTGTAAATGGGAGTAATGCTTACCAACTCACAAAGGGGGTACATCTACAATGCAAAAAACCCCCAAAGCCCCTGACCCCGAGTCCCAGAGCCTGGGTCAACTGACTTGGATTCATGGTTCTCACACGGGGGGCTGAAAATAGCAGTGTAGACATTCCCACTTGTGTTGGAGCCTGGACTCAGAGACTTACCCCATCACTGAATTTCAGAGCCTGGAACGTCTACACTGTTATTTTTAGCCCCATAGTGGGAGCTCTGTATGCCTGAATCAGTTGACCCAGGCTCTGAGACTCGCTACTGCTGGGGATATTTTGCATTGTAATAGAGCTAATGGTTCTGCAGTCATACACTGACATCTTTTTAATAATAATGATTATTGGGGGATTGGTTATATATTGTTTCCCATTTTTTAAAATAATTTTATATTGCTGCTGCTTGATCTACTACAGTGCTTTTTCCTCCCTCACTATATTAAAAGGTCTGCACTAGTAACCACTGTGTCTTTATTCCTTGTTCATTTGCTGATGTCAGCAAGGAATTGTTCTAGTTCTTGGGCCTTTGATGCTGAAGTTAGGTGAACTGACCATAAAAGAGTAGCCAAGTGTTCATTTATACTTTGCAGTACACTGATTTTTCCCTCCATTCTGTACATCGATGTGCACAGGTGGGTGGCAATAGGGGAATTATGTGTTAGAGAATCTTTCCCAGTCATTCACTGCCTTGAAATTTGCAGCTCAATAACTCACTCTCACCTGACCCCCCAAAGTTGAGGAAATTATAGTTATCTGCTGTCAAAAATGTTGAGTGTTGGCCGCTGTTGTGTGTTCCTTCTGACTGATTGGTCAAGAGGATTTAAATAGCCCATGTATTTCCAATTTTTCACTAAGGAAGGGAGTTCACTGATTTAGTTTTCTACTTCCAGCACATGCAGATGACTATCCAGGCTCTCCAGGATGAGCTTCGAATCCAGCGGGACTTGAACCAGCTGTTCCAGCAGGACAGCAGCAGTAGAGCCAGTGAACCATTTGTGGCGGAGCTGACAGAGGAGAACTTCCAACGGCTTCATGCAGAGCACGAGCGCCAGGCCAAAGAACTTTTCCTGCTGCGCAAAACCTTAGAAGAGATGGAGCTGCGCATTGAGACTCAGAAGCAGACCTTAAATGCACGTGATGAGTCCATCAAAAAGCTGTTGGAGATGTTGCAGAGTAAAGGACTGTCATCAAAAGCCACGGAGGAGGATCATGAACGGACAAGGCGGTTGGCTGAGGCAGAGATGCATGTCCACCACCTGGAGAGCCTGCTGGAACAGAAGGAGAAGGAAAACAATATGCTGAGGGAGGTAAGTGACCCAGACATTATTTTATCTCCAAATAAGTCATTCTTTGAGTGATCTTCTGTCCTTGCTTCCTAGCCTTAATCTCTGCTAATTCATGTTTATATGCCTTCCCTTCCTTTTCTGATATTTCATTGTTGTTTGTTTCACACTTTCACCAGTGTGGGGGGACAGCATTTTCCATGCTGGATAGGTTGTACATTAAAAATAATCTGATGGTGTTTGTCCTCTAAGTTAATGATGATTTCTCTTGATGATTTCTCTCATTTGTTTTTGTTTTTTCTCCCCAGTTCTCATTTGCCTTTACTCCCCACATGAAGCTGTGGAAGTTCACTATCACAGGGAATGCAACATTCATTTAACTTTTTTTTTTTTTAATTGAGAACAAGCATCTACCTGTATTTAGGAGAGCGCTCAGAGTAATCTTGGCAGTATTAATAGATGATTGCTGTGCAGTTTCCATGGAAACAGCTACTTGCTGTGAAGGGTTTTTTATAAAAATGTTAGCTTCCTCAGATGTACAGCCAAAAAAGATTATTTAAAGGAACACTGTTGCAAACATTTAAAACAAAACAAAAAAACTATTTAGATCTGTATTGTATATTCTGGACATATGATGACAAGCATTTTTCAGTATAAATCATGCACAAACAATTATAGTGAAACGTAGGCTAGTAATCCTACAAAGAGAACTTACCTGTCTTAGCCCTGGTCTACACTTACCTGAAGATTCGGCGGCAGTCGACGGGAGTTATGCAAACTACGCAGAGTAGCTTGCTTAACTCACGTCGACTGCTGTGTTTCCCTTCTGCGCGGTGTCTTCACTGCACCAACGGGAACAGTGTTTCTGTCGACGCAGTGCTACACTACTTGAGGGGGTGGTTTTACTCAGTCGACTTCCTGATCAATTGAGCGGGTCTACACTGACTGCTCAGTCGATCCAGAAAGATCGATCTGGTGGCGGCGACTTTGCCACCGTCAGTATAGACATGCCCTTAGAGAAATACATGAAAATCAGCAATGTGAGTCCCTCAGTCTGCAGCCAGTGTCTTTAAATTTCTTGTTACTCTATTTCCTCTATCACCTGTAGATAATGTAATCATTAACTCCCAAAATGCTGGCATTTTCCTGTCAATAGTGCATATGTACATGGATCAAACAAAGGCAAGATTTTCCAAAAATTTGCAGGATTATCATGATTACATGTAAAAATTTGGTAACTGAACATACATATAACTAGGTTCATAATTACTTGGTTTGCGCACCCAAATTAGGCACATGCCTTTTGTGCTCATATTTTTTTTGAAAATCTGGTTTATTTGCCTATCTGCACACACAGGGTCCAAATCTGATCCTTTGGAAACTGGAAGAGGGCAGGATCAGGCACAGGTTTTTTTTTTTGAGATGTGCACTCTGCATCAATCAAAGGGTTGAATATCTCCATGTTATACATTTTCCATCTCCTGTCCATTTATATTTGTACTCTTACAGTTTTCTATATGCAAGGAAAGTAGAGTCCAATGAATTTCCTGGCCAGATTTAGGCCATTTTTTTTTAGAACAGTAATCTCTTGGATGCCTGGAGCATATTATATTTCCAGACTTTCTCTATTCAGAGTTCTTGTCTTTTTAGTGAACATTGATACTCCTTGCCCCACTCCAGGCTTCTATTTCTGAAGACGCTAAAATGGCTTCCATTTATTCCCTCTAAGCACCAGCATCATTAGTGAGAAGTCAGCAGGAATATATACCTCTTCAGAGAAAGATTCTGCTGCAGATCAGTAGGTGTTGGGAGTGAGTCAGGAGATAAGGAGTTTTCATAGTATAGTTGACTAGCTGGACATTTTATATCTTGGGTTATTTAATCCCTAGGGCTGTCTCAGGAAAGAATTTATTGTGAAGGGAGAAATTAATGCGTGGTCAGTTTTATTGTGTGTCTTAAGCAAGTGACATTTGGAACTTTGCAAGTACTTCTTGATGCCAACCCAATTCTGAAGCCTCAAAGAGGGACTGACAGGACACTTCATAATTTATTACTCAAATTATTGTCTCATTGTTGCCTTCTCTTGTACATAGAATTGACACATTTAGAAAAAGTAACTCCTTTTGGATAAGATATCTGAAAAATAAAAAAGATTCTTTTAATATTGAGGAAATAAACAAAATCTTTATTTTTTAAAAATAGAGTACAAGTTTGGATTTAGGAGTTTATATATCACTATGGTAGCTAGAAAAGGTTCTTTGGGGATTTGAGAAACTATACATATGAATGAACAATCCACCTCCAATAGCAGCTATCAGTTTATTAGATTTTCTACAGTTCCTCACTTCTGATTTATAGTCATTATTATCAATTTCCTATTTCTTCCATTAGTTATATATATTTGTTATATATTGTATTTATTTTTATAGCTGCTTTCACTGCTTTCATCACCATACTCTTTTGTTCAGGATGTGATGGGTTGTGAAGGAGCAAAAGAGATGCCTCTTTAGTACTTCCTGTCAGGGGTTATGAATGGTGAAATTTTAAATGAGTTGTTTTGAACTTTGAGAGATTGCAAATATATCAATGTTACAGTCCCTGGTTTTTATGATTATTAACATGGACAGCACAATGTTATAATTTGTCTTGGTGTTTATCATATTTATATTAACTGCTATCTTAGTGTTGTGCTGATGACCAGAGTTGTCGCTGGGGGAAGGGTAGACATCTGTATTAAATGTTTACATTTGAGTAAGTATGGAAGATATATTCATTTTTGTAGGCAAAAGAGTATTTTATTTTATTTTATTCCTATACACCAGAAGCATGGGACCAGCTTTTAAAATATTGAGAAGCAGTTGAAAATCATATTTGATCATGGCTTTTGTATGGTTATATCTGTGATACATAGTGAGATTTTTCTGCATTCTGACAGGCAGGATGACAACCCAAACCTATCAAGGATCTTCCTCCCCCCCACTCCTCCCATATTTTCCCCAGTTCTGCTCTTGCCTTACACAGAGCAACATGTCAGAAATGTAACTTCTGTGGCCTTATTTGGCCACCGTTTTGTTTCTTGTCCTGGAAAAAGCTAATGAAAAAGGTGGGGGGAGCCTACCCTTCCCTTAGCTGTGCACGTTTAGGGGGCTTATGCATTTTTCTGCTTTCACTGAGAGAAAAATCTACTATTTCAGTGCAGTGACTGAAGTGATTTCTTCAGATCACAAACAAAACCTGCTGCTCAGCGGAAGGGGGAGAGATGTTCATGTGTGCAGCTGAGGCTTGGTTGGACTGTGGAGCTGTGATGGTCAAATCACCATGCACAGCTCATTGATAGAGAAGAGTAATTTTCACTGAGGCAGCCTTAGATTTGGAGGAAGTAATGCTTCGCGTCTTCCCTGGGATAAAGGATCTCAGTGACCTTGTCTACAATGAAATAACCATAGGTTAACCATGACCAGCTGACATGCTGTTAAACACACCATCCTTGTCTATGCTGAATGTAGAGTGTCATGTTTAACGTGTATTAACATAATGTAATTTCCCAGGGTAGACAAGGCCAGCTTTTACTCTTTTTTACCTGGCCCGCAAAATGCTTGAGTGGGTCACTGAGTTCTTTATGGTTAATACATTTTATCAGGAGACTTAAAACTCTTCTCCCAGAAGTTATCCAAAAAAGGGGGTCTTTCTCTCCAGCTTTTTCCATTGTTTCTAGAAATTTATTTGAAATAAATGCAAATCCTGTCCTTAGCAAAAGGATCTCCAACTTGTTGAAATTGCCTTTTCCCTGGTTAGCTTTCATGACTGCTAATGGACAGTGGTTCAGTGAAGGGAAAGTTGTTGTTTGATTTTGAATCTGAGCAGTGAGTACCACATGGCATTAGGAAGGGCTTTTGAGAGAATTAGGAATATTTGCTGAGACTTTGTTTTACAGAATTTCCTGCCAGTCCTTCTTTCTCTCCAGCAGATCATGGAAACTCTGTGATCTCCTGATGCTATTTGAGACATTTAGCTAAAATGGCTCCGGGGCTGTATGTACTCTAGAAGATTTGGGGAGATATGTGGCTCTCCCCATGTAATAGATTCGTTAGTTATTGGCTATGTCTTGCTTTAAAAATTTTTGAACTCTAATCTTAGTTTAAATAATCCCTTGGATAGAAAAGAGTTGTCTGTCACTAGAAAAACTTTTCTCTTTTGAGTGCCATGCTTTTTTCAGCAGCTGTTTATTCATCTTAAGTATTCATTGTAGTAATTTGCCCACGGTTGGAACAAGATACATTCCAGAGCTTTTTGAGGAGCAAGCCTGAATGATTATGCCCTGGATTCAATCACATTTTCTGCTAATGTCTTCAATTCCTTCTTAGTGGTTTGCTGAGCATTTATGAATTTGAATGGCTATGGTGGCAAAATATCCCATCTCCCTTGCATAGTGTGGTTCTTTCATTCAGAAGGGACTGTTCATCTTAATCGTGATACAGAGATGTTACATCAGTAGCAACCTTCCAGAATTTAATTTTAAAATATCAAAAATAACTCAAATCCAAAACTAGCATAAAAGTTGGACTTAAAATCAGTCCAAACATTCAATCTCCTTGCACTTGGCCAACAAACAAATGACCTTATTTTAAAATTAAGCAACTAATTCTTGTGTCTTACAGAGAAATACTTAACTGCTTTTTAATTTTTTGGGGGGTGTTTAATAGCTGCTGGCAATTTAACATAAAATAACATTTTAAAACAAACATCTGTGTGAAAGATTAGAGTTCAAATTTGTTATATCTTTTTTTAAAAAAAAATTATGGTTTCAGGTTCAACCTTGGGTCTCTTGTTTTCTCTCCTTAGGCTTTTTTCTCATTGAGTATAGCTATATGTGAACACAGCGTGTGTACTGTCATGGATTAAGTAATTAAAATTCAAATTATATTCCAACTCATTGTCTAATTTTCTGTCTGTGGCTCAGTTAAAATGGTGCAGTTCTCCACCCTACTGAGTTTACCATTCCCAGGCTTTGACAAGGACTTGCCACCTTAGTTAGTCTTTGACTTGATTTCTTCCAATCTGAAATTGGAGAAGAAGAGACAGTTTAAAAATCCTGGATGCTGATGGTTTGGCATCCTGCCCCTCAAAATAAATGAGGAACATAGGTGCCTGTGCTATTTCAGTCATGCCACAGAAAGCAAATTTGCCTTTACTAATTTGGGAGAGGCATTTGAATTGATATTAGGAATTGATTACTGTGTTTTAGCTTTTAAAATATTTTTTATATAAAACTTTGAAAGGAGGATGCTTTTTAAATATCAGTAATAATACTTTGTTCTATCATATGCTTTTCATCCAAGCATGCTGCTGTGCTTTACAGATGATGATAAACTAAGCCGTACATCATCCCAGTGCACTAGGTAAATATTGCTGTTCCCATTTTACAGACTGGGAGACAACAAATAGAAAGAGGTTTGTGACTTGATTACACAGTATATTGTAGCAGAGTCAGAAACTGATTTTGGGAGCCATGACTCAATAACCTGTTCTGACTACCAGACCACTTTGTCAATATTTAGGTGCCAGTTTAACAGTAAATAGAAAAATTAGTCATTGCTTGTATTTTTATCCCAAGACAACGATGGCAGAAGGAAACCTGAGTTCATTGTAGTGCTCTATCACACACATCCTCTGTGACCAAGCACTGTCTCTCTCTGTCTCAGTTCTATCTTTAAAATGGTGAAAACAGAACTTCCCTACTTGGTGGGAATGTTGTGAAATTAATAGATATTACAAAATGTGAGGCACTTAGTTATTACAGTAATGGGGGCCATCATGTAAGTACCAAAGATGAATAGTTGGAAACAAGTAATAAACTGACTAAAATACAAAGCTCTTAATTCAGGGACTTAAAGAAAATGGTGCATATCATGAAATGAGATGAGTAGGTTTTCTCAAATAGTTCACTTTCTGGAAAATTGTACTCTTTGATATCAACTTCAAGACAAATCCTCTTGTCTATTGTCTTTGCCTGAGTTTCAAAATCCAGAAAACATTTGGGGAATTGGCATAGCACACACCGTGAAAGCAGTAATTAACTCGATCATGCTAGGATGTCTTGGGACCTGTATGGTGTGCAAAGCTATTTAGTAAAGTATAGAGAGATCTGGGAATAGTGGTGACAGCAGAACAATAGTCATAACATCAAGAATGCTTGTGTGCATATTTCACTGCATATCCCCAAATTACTTGCTGCAAATGTCTATCATTTTACTCTGACAGGCTAGTTATTTTTGAGAGCATTGCATAGGTGTACAACCCAATATTCTAAAAGCTTGCAAAAAGACTACTGATAATCAGAAAATGGGGAATTGCTTTAGAAGGATTTACACCACTCCTTCTGGGGAATGGGATCCAACTGGAGATTTTTCATGAAAGAACAGTAAGAAACCATAGATTGAGGAATTCTTTATTGTAGGATTTTCAATTCTATTCTCAGGAATTTGGTGATATGATTGAGGTTCAACTGGGAAAATTAGTAAGAATCGTATTCAAAGGAAGGGATATCTGTTTACTAGGACATACGGATTTCTTCATTGGGATGGAATACCCTCAATAAAACATCAAGGAACACCATCAAAAAGTCATATTAAAAATAGAATTCCCACACTGATTTAAATTTATTTCCATTTTAGAGAAAGTGAAGCTCCTGTGTTATGCAGACTTGAAGGAAAGACCTTTCAAACTGATAAAATTACAACAGGTTTATGGTGTGAGTGCTATATTGCAGCTTCTGGAATGCTCAGAAGTTGAAACTTTTTTCAGATTCAAGGGTATATAAATAAGGGATGTGAGAAAGGCTTTACTTTGGTCATGAGTTGAGTAAATGTCACAGAGTTTGAGGAGCACAATAGATGCTTAAGACGTATGTAGAGGCTTTGTAAAAGTTGAATTTTTGTGAACAGAATTGGGCTCTGATCCTACATTAAGATCCAGGAAACTCTACCCACATGAATTAGATTGCAGGGTCTGAGCCTTAGAAAGCAAATACTCATCCTTTCCTTTTATTACTTAGAAAGGTAGAGTACAAGAGCAAAGAAAAAGATACTAGCACTTTTAACTAGCACTCCATAAATACCAAGGTAGCTTACATGGTCCAAACACGCAACACTTTTGATACTCAGTTTCTTAAGCCTGATCTTTTCAAGAGCAGGGAAACTGAAAATAATTTGGTTTGGGGAAAAACAAATTGTATTTGTGTTTCTAAAGGTGGCAATCCTGAATCACTCTTATTGCATCAAACAGGATTACCTGGGAAATTATATATTGGCTAGCCTGATGTCAGTCCTGGACTAAGTAATGGAAAAGCTGATGTGGGATTCAGTCAATAAAGAATTAAAGAATCAGAATATAATTAATGCCAGTAAAGAAACCTGATTTCATTTTTTTTATGAGAGTGCAAGTTTGATTGGTAAATGTGACTGCATACATGTAATATATTTAGATTTTTATAAGGCATTTAATTAGTTTCCACATGGCATTCCACATGGCATTCTGATCAGAAAGTTAATATTATACACTACCAATGAAGTACACATTACACTACCAAAGAAGTACACATTAAATAGGCTAACTGTTATATCTCAAAAAGGGGGAATTTTATTTGAATGGGGATGTTTCTAGTGGGGTTCCACAAAGATCCATTTTAGGCTTGATGTTGTTCAACATTTTCATCAATGATCTGGAAAAAATATAAAATCACTGCTGATAAAATTTGTATATGGCACAAAGATTGGTGGAGTGTTAAATAATGATAAGAATAGGGCAGTTATACAGAGCAAATTGGATCACATGGTAAGCTGGGACCAAACAAGATTCATTTTAGTACAACCCAAAGCAATGTCGTACATCTAGGAAAAATAATGAAGACCGTACCTACAAATTATACAGTATATACCGTATCCTGGAAAGTAGCAGTCTGAAAAGCAGGGTGGGTTGGTTTAAATCAATTATTTAAATCACCGATTTTAATCATGATTTAAATCAGCACACAGGCAACCTTGATTTAAATAATGTATTTTTATTGTGTTTTGCATTTGTACTTTTTAGTTATTTTCCTTTTTTAAAAAAAAAAAGGGGGGGGGAGCAGATTGATTCTCGTTGCTTGGTAGCCATTAAAACATGTTGATATGCAACTAAACTTGACACTAAATTTGGTTCTCCTCTTTCCTAACCAAGAGAGGATGCACTGTATCTATACACATTTATTTAATCAATTGTATAGCTTAACTTACATTTATTCAGATTCTCAACTATTATATTTTTATTATTTTAGAAAACGGTGAATGATGCGTTTGGTTTTTTTACTAGGTGATTAATTTTTTACTTGATTTGTGTCAAGCTCTATTTAGATAAATATACAAAACAATTTAAAATGCACAAACCCAACATTTTTTTTTTTTTTTTTGTTAAATAAAACTTCCTTAAATGCTGGGTTATAGAAGAAAAGCTTTTTGACAAACTTTTTTAGTCATGTTTTGCATTAAAAATGATTTATTAAGCAAAGTAGTATTTTATATCAGTGAATTGAACTGATTTTTTTCTGGTCACCACGTCCTTCAGGATATTAGAACTAGTAGATTTCACTCCGTCACCTAATTTTTTGATTCACATATTGGAAGAGGAAACCAGGAGTTAGGAAAGTTTGTTTGGTTTCTTAACTTTGAATGAACTAGTCATTGAACTGAAATAGTTGAACAAATTGCAATGAAGAATCTATTCTCTTTGTCCCTGCAGAAGAGGCTACTGCTGTCAAATACTGATTCCTGGTGTTTAGCAGGTCACTTCCACCAATTCAGTCATTTGACTTTCATGAAAAGTTGGTAGTTAACTTGTACTGCTTAATTATTTTTTCATATTTAATTTAAATTATTTTAATTATTATAGTAAATTTAGGCCTTAATGTAGTTGTCAGTTTCAAATTTAATTTTAAACAGGTTTATTTTTAAAAAATATATCTGTTTTTAATTTAAATTTTAAAAAATCTGATTTAATTTTTTTTTTTTAAATAATTTGTTGGATTTCAAAAAAATCACTGGTTTTTACACCCCCACCCCCCCCACTGCTGAAAATACAAGGGATTAGAATGGACCAGTGACTGAACATGAGCTCCCAGTAAGATTCTGTCACAAAAAGGGTTACTCCTTTTAATCTTTGACTATTTGTTCAAATGTCTAAGTGGGGGTCCTAATTATGGATTGTGTACAGTAAAATATGCATGAGCTGTATGTAGTTTTCTTACTACAGGATAAACCCCAGGTCACATCAAGCAGCTCACAATAACACAATGCAGTTTATATTTAAATGTGTAATCAGATTGGAAGCATTTAGTAGTGCTTACTTTACTGCGGGAGGTATTGTGAAAATGGTTAAGCACTTTTCATTCCTATCTCCAAGATACCTTGGAGAGACGAATATTCCTAACTATTTATTACTTTTTGGCCTCTCCAGTGTATCTTGAACCGTAGTTAACAGGGAATTGGACCATCTTGTGGCCAAAACATGTGTAGCAGTCAAATATTATGTAGCAGTTAAATATTATGTTGCAGACTCAAGACTGTTACTGCTCCTATTACAAATGACAAATGTTATCACAGAGCTTAAAAAAACACATGTGAATGGTTTTGTCCTCTCTTCCAAGTATGGTAAAATATGACATTTGTATATTTCTCAGAAAGTTTTCCCCTGTGCTAAGTAACACATTGTGTGTTGCAGGGAGGAAGGAGAAGGGAAGTGTGAGCTAGCCTCCACCGATGAACAGTCCCAGAAGGGCTTCTGCATTTGTGTATGGCCCCATTTTGTTCCAAGTTCAGAAAAGGATTTATAAATTCTAACTAGAGCAAATGCTTAATTTTCTCAAGCATTGTGCTGTGCAGCCTGATGCAATGGGATCAGACCAGATCTCATCAGAACAGGCGGCAGACCAGATCAGTTCTTGTATGGGAAACGGACAAGGAACTCCTATGTATTTCAGAAAAGCAATGTTAATGATTCAGTAGGTGGAACTCTTCATTGATTCAATACTGAATCAGCATCATATTAGCGTCTGTCTTTCTGATATGTAAAAGAGAGGTAATTCTTCAGGTGGTTTTCTTTGTATATCCCCTCATGATGCTTGTGTGCCCCCTGCCATCAGAAGCTGGAACTTTTTAAAATCAGCACTATCCCTGAGGCTGCCCTGATAGCTCTTGCAGCCCTCCTAGTGTATAAAAGATGCAGAGTGGACCAACTACCTCTGAGTTCCTTTTTAACTACAGCCTTACTAAAAGACTGAACAAATTTTGCAGTCCCCTTTCTCAAATTTTACTTTTTCTATTAGACTTAACTATATAAAATATCTACACTATCTAATTAGTTCTTAGGTAGTTTAGAATAGAATTTGTAGCTGGTATTCCCATATTTGTAGTGTTTTGGAATTACACAGTACCCAGTAGTTCTCGCTATGGTGGAACCAAAATCACCTGGTTGTAAATTATGCCCTCATATAATGTGCCATACCTATTAATTATCCCATTATTTTGTTTTTGAGAAGTGTGTGCCAAGTAAATGTTCTCTGTGTTGCTAGCTTGGTATATGGCAGGTGGATTGATTTAACTCCGTAATTAAATCAAGACTTAAAATCAGCTAGCAGGAAACCTTGACTTCTATCTTCGAGTGATTGCTCATATCCATTCCAATATAGGTGAATGCGCGCCCCGTGTACTGGTTCGCGGAACTTTTTTGCCTCTAGCAAGCCCCTTAGGGCTGGCTCCAGTGCCCCCTGGAGTGCCGCGCTCATGCCGTGGTTTATCAGGCGCCGCCGGCCCTGAGGGCCCTTAGTTCCTTCTTTCTTCCCGTTTACGGTAGCTGGAACGTCTGCCCCTTGCTCTTCAGCAAGTAGCAACCCCTGTTTTCTAGTTATTGTTAGCATAGAGTTAAGTATAGCAGTTAAGTTAATTAGTGAATAGTTAGAGTTCGAAACAGTAGATAATTCACCCTTAGGGGCTTAAGGTTGAGCCATGCCTGGCTCAACCAGTTTTAAGGCCTGTGCCGTCTGCAGCAAAGCTTTCTCGGTGAGTGATCCTCACGACCGCTGCCTCCGTTGCCTTGGGGAGCAGCATCCTAAGGATAAGTGCCGGATTTGCAAGGCCTTCAAACCTCGAATGCAGAAAGAGCGGGACGCCCACTTGAGGGCCATGCTCATGGAGTCCGTGCTCAGGCCAGACTCCGAGCCGTCTCACTCCCCCGCGGCACCGAGTGTATCCTCGGTGCACAGCACACTGCCAGCACCAGGACAGTCTCTACAGCAGTCTGTGGTACCAAAAAGGAAGAAGCGCCAGGAGGCCGCTCACATGGACTCCCCCGCACCACCAGTACAGCCGGGGGTTACCCAGGAGATGCCCCAGCCACATGCCATGGAGAGTACTCCGGCACCAGCATCTCCTCGCAGGGAGCCTTCCCCAACTCCTGGGGTGGGAGAGTGCCCCTCCAAGGACCGTCGATGCCAGAGGTGTTCGCTGCGGCATGTGCCCTCATGGGCGTGCCCATGCCTTGGTCCCCCCCTTGGCCGAGGGTGCAGGAACCAGTGTCTTGGGGTAAACCCGCGCTGGGTGGCCCCGGTGGCTGGCGGAGACAGGATTCCAGGTCTCCCCCCAGACGGTCAAGGAGGATCGAGAGTGCAGGCTCCTCTCCCAGATCCGACACTGGGTCGTCGAGCTCCTCGACACTGCGGCACCGAGGGCGATCTCGAGGCTCCGGCGCGTGGCGACGCCTTTACAGTTCTGCCTTGCGAGGGAATCGATCTTTGGGATCCTGCACCAGGGCACCGAGCACAGCACGGCACCGATCCCGATCTTGAGCGCATACTCCAGCGCGGATCCCGGCAACCGAAGAGACTGGAGGCACTCAGCGCCGGTCCCGATCCCTGGAGTGCAGCCCAGCACGGACGCGAGCGCCCGACCGCAATCACGCCTGGCACCGATCCCGCTCACCGGACGCCGACAGGGAGGCATGGCACCGGTCTCAATCCCTGGCACACAGTCCGGCGCGGATCCCAGTGGTCGAGGACTCCCGGGGCACTCGGTACTGCTCCCGATCCCCGGCACGCCACTCGGTGACTGAAGGGGAAAGACAAGCTCAGTGCTGGTCCCGATTCCTGGCACGTAGCCTGGCACAAATCCCGGTGGCTGATGACATCGGGCAAGCTCAACGCCACTCCCGGTCCCTGGTGCACAGTCCAGCGCGGATCCCGGTGCCTGAAGGGACCCGACCCTCTCGGCACTGGTCCAGATCCCTGCCCCGCAGCCCAGCACGCCTACCTCCCGACACCTGGCGTGCCCGGCACCAGTCCAGGTCCCAGTCCCATAGTCAGCTGGAGGACTCTCACAGGGGCCGACGATGGTCCCAATCCCCGGCGTGCGGCCCGGAGCGGATCCCGGTGCCCAAACACTGCCGTCGCCGTCGCTCATCATCCAGTGCAGTAGAGCACCGGCAACGCTCCCGATCCCCAGCCCGCAGTCTGGCACTGGGCCCGGCGCTGAGGGAGCCCTCAGCACCGCATCATCGCTCTCGCTTTTCAGAGTCGAGGGCGCAGTCATTATGGTCGGCCCCGCTCCAGGTCTCCTAAGGGCAATCGCCGCTGCAAGACCTCGGTGCCTAGGTGGCGGTCATCCAGCTCCTCCAGCCAATCGACCCCCCGCCAGCACCACATCCACCGCCGAGACTGCTCCTCTTCGTCTCGGAGAAGGTCATCGGAGAAGACTGGGAGGGACTGCAGGTCCTGGTGGCACCAGTCCCGTAGCTCCGAGCACTCCTCACCGGGGCCCTCCCCACTCGGCACTGGGGCCCGTCCCAGCATGGCCTCAGGGTCCCTGGCAATGACCATACTGGGGTCCCTGGAGAACTCAAACAGCCCAGGGTACAGTGTCGGTCCCCTCCTCGACGGCCCACCCGCCACCGCCCCTTCCGAGCCAGCCGGACAAGGGCCATTCCTCCGGGGAGGAATCTGACCCCCAGGAGGGTCCCTCTATGAGGCCCCTCCCACAGTCCTCCTCCTCCCTGGATGATACGACTGCCAGGGATCGCAGGGCACCCCTATCTGATTTTAAAGCTCACCAAGAGCTACTTAAGAGGGTGGCGGACAACTTGAACCTGGAGCTCAAGGAGCTCTCCGAAGAGGAGGACCCCCTCTTTGGAGTATCGTGGTCAACAGGGCCATTCAGGGTCGCCCTCACTGTGCGTGAGAGGGTCTTAAAACTTGTTAAGGCCCTCTGGCAGACCCCCGCCTCAGTTGCCCCTACTTCCAAGGGCGCCGAAAAGAAGTATTCCGTCCTGGCAGAGATGTTCGAGTTCCTCTACAATCATCCCGCTCCGGGATCGCTGGTGGTGGATGCCGCCAACCAGCGAGACAGACAAGGGGCCCAGGCAAATACCCCCAAAAATAAAGAAAACAAGAAGTTAGACCTCTTCGGCCGAAAGGTCTATTCTACGGGAGCCCTGCAGCTGAGGATTACGAACCACCAGGCGCTCCTCGGCTGCTACAACCTGAACCTCTGGTCCTCCCTCCATTGGTTCGCAAAGGGTTTGTCTCAGGACCAGGCAGCAGATTTTGCCACCCTCATTCAGGAGGGCGTGACAGTGGTGGGAGTGGCCCTCCAGTCAGCCAGTGACGCGGCGGATGCCGCTGGTAGTGCGTTGGCGTCGGGCATCGTTATGCGTTGCTGCTCCTGGCTCCAGTCATCAGGGCTGTCTCAGGAAGTCCAGCAGTCAATCCAAGAACTGCCATTCGACGGCGCTGGCCTCTTTTCCGACCGCACGGACGACAAGCTGCATGCCCTGAAGGACTCCAGGGCTACCCTGAAGTCTTTTGGGCTGTACTCGCTGCAGGCCCCAAGGCGTCAGGCCCAACCCGCGTCCCCAACATCAGTCCCAGCCGGCATCAAGGCCACCTCCCCGACCCGCTCAACCCAGGAGTGGTCGGGATAGATACAGGTCATCTAATCGCCAGGACCGCCAAGGCCCCTTGGCAGGTCCCCAGCAGAGGCCTCCCAAGGGGAATAACAAGAGACAGTTTTGATGGTGTGCACGAGGGTGGCACCTCCCCCATCCCCCTGGATCTAAACCTCCCCTTTGTGCACAGACTGAGGCCGTACTTCGCAGAGTGGCAGATCATTACCTCCGACCGTTTGGGTGTTGGGCGTAGTTCGCAGAGGTTATGCCCTGCAACTCTCGGCCTTCTTCCTCGGACTCTCCCCCTACCCCGTCCCTCTTCAGGGACCCCTCTCATGAGCACCTCCTCATTCAAGAGGTGAATTCTCTTCTCCTCCTCGGGGCGGTGGAAGAGGTTCCTCCTCAGGAAAGAGGAACTACTTATCTAGGGTAAAGATTCTGAATATATGTATGCTAGCTATGTTTCATACAGGATGTGACCTGTAAGGTGTCTTGTATTACAGCAAAATACATAAATTTATAACTCTATTAATTAAACAATCATACTTAAATCTATAAGAAAAGATATATATCTATGATACAAGCAAGCAGGCTAGTCCTATGGGCTACACTATCCTTCCCAGTCACAGAAGGTTCCTCCGGTTTTTGGTAGCTGGCTGCCACTACCAGTTTTCAGCCCTGCCCTTTGGCCTTTTGTCTGCCCCCAGGGACTTTACACAGTGCATGGCGGTGGTGGCGGTTCAGATCTTTCCCTACCTGGATGACTGGCTGATCCGGGGCCGGTCCAGGGCCCCTGTGAGGAACAGCTTGGCACTCCTCTGCGCTTCATGCACCAGACTGGGGCTGCTCATCAACGAGCAGAAATCTACTCTCACCCCCATGCAGCGCATAGACTTTATCGGGGCCAACCTGGACGCCATCCAGGCCAGAGCCTGCCTCCCACAGCCCTGCTTCGAGACAATGGCTGCCATAATCGCCGATCTATACAGGTCCCCTATGACGACAGCCAGGCACTGCCTTCAGCTGTTGGGACACATGGCAGCATGCACGTATGTGGTGAGGCTGGCTCGCCTCAAGCTCAGGCCTCTCCAGGGGTGGCTGGCCTCGGCGTACGTACCAGCCAGGCACTTGTTGAGCAGAGTGGTCACTGTCCCCACTCATGTACTGTCCTCCCTAGATTGGTGGAGGGACCCAGGGGAGGTACTGAATGGTGTTCCCTTCAGAGACTTGGCACCCTCAATAACTCTGACTATGGACATCATGGATGTGTATTGGAGGGACCCACATCAGCAGCAATCTCAGCACCCAGGGGCTCTGGTCGGCGCAGGAGCAGTGCCTCCACATCAACGTCAGGAAGCTCAGGGCAGTCAGTCTGGCCTGCAAGGTGTTCCTCAGATTCCTGAGAGGCAGTATGGTGCAGGTCCTCACAGACAACATGGCGGCCATGTTCTATATGAACAAGCAGGGGTGGAGTGCGCTCCTCGGCCCTTTGCCAGGAGGTCATTTGACTTTGGGACCTTGCGGTGAGGCACGACTTCCACATATCTGCCTCTCACCTCCATGGGGTCAGGAACAACGAGGCGGACCGCCTCAGCAGGTCGTTTCTTCCCCGACACGACTTGTCTCCACACCCGGAGGTGATAAGTTTTATCTTCCACAAGTGGGGTGTTCCCCAACTGGACCTGTTCGCTTCGTCCTGGAACAGGAAGTGCCCGAGGTTCTGCTCGCTCCGGGGTCGCGAGCCGGGCTCCATCTCTGACGCGTTCCTCATAGACTGGACGGGGACTCTGATGTATGCATTTCCCCCCATTTTGCTGATGCCCAAGGCCCTCTGACAAGGCGGACATCATTCTGATCGCTCCGGCCTGGCCGAGACAGCATTGGTCCAGCATGTTGCTGGACCTGTCCATCACCACGCTGATACCGCTCCTGAGGCGTTACGACCTAATCTCCCAGGACCGGGGGCGCGTGCAGTACCCGAACCTGGACTCTCTCCAGCTGACTGCATGGAGACTCCGTGGCTGACGGAGGGAGAGAGAGCCTGCTCGGTGCAGGTCCAACAAGTTCTGCTGGGTAGCAGGAAACCTTCCACTCAGGTGGTGTACAGGACCAAGTGGAAGCGCTTTACCTGTTGGGCGGAGTCTCGGGGTATCCCACTGAGCTACTTGCCCATACAGGTGATCTTGGAGTATATGCTCCACCTGAAGCTGCAGGGCCTGGCCCTGGCCTCCCTGAGGGCACACCTGGTGGCCATCTCGGCCTTCCACCAGCCATTGGAGGGGAGGTCGCTGTTCTCGCACCCTATGTCTCTCAGGTTCCTCAAAGGGGTGGAGAGGCTATATCCGCAGGCCTGAGACTCGGTGCCTCCATGGGATTTGAACCTGGTCCTCACTTCACTGACGGGACCCCCATTCGAGCCTATAGCTACATGCCCACTGCTCGTCCTCTCCTGGAAGGTTGCCTTCCTGGTGGCCATTTCATCGGCCAGGAAGGTCTTGAGATTAGAGCCTTGACTTTGGAGCCCCCCTACACCGTCTTCTATAAAGACAAGGTGCAGCTGAGACCCCACTCGGCCTTCCTACCTAAAGTGGTGTCTCAGTTTCATTATAACCAGGATATCTTTCTCCCCGTGTTCTTTTCTAAACCGCACGGTTCAGAGGAGGAGCAGAGATGGCACTCGCTGGAAGTCAGACGAGCCCTGGCCTACTACATCGAGCGGACCAGGCCGTTCCGGAAGTCAACACAGCTGTTGGTAGCAGTGGCGGACCAGATGAAGGGCTCACCTGTCTCCACCCAGCGCATCTCCACTTGGATCACCACCTGCATCAGGGCCTGCTACGAGCAGGCGAAGGTGCCGCTTCCAGGAGCTGTGACAGCGCACTCAACCAGAGCCCAGGCCTCATCTGCGGCCTTCCTGGAGCATGTGCCCCTGCAGGACATCTGCAGAGCAGCGACCTGGTCGTCAGTCCACACCTTCACGTCCCACTACGCCATCGTGCAGCAGGCAAGAGAGGATGCGGGCTTCGGCAGGGCCGTGCTGGTGAGAGTAGCTAGACACGGACTCCTACCCACCTCCAAGGTATGGCTATTTAATCACCTATATTGGAATGGATATGAGCAATCATTCAAAGATAGAAAACAGGGTTACTTACCAATAACTATTGTTCTTCGAGATGTTTTGCTCATATCCATTCCACACCCAACCTCCTTCCCCGCTATCGGAGTCGGCAGAAAGAAAGGGACTGAGGGCCATCAGGGCTGGCGGCGCCTGATGTACCGTGGCATGAGCTTGGTAGTCCAGGGGGCGCCGGAGCCGGTACTACGGGGCTTGCTAGGGGAAAAAAAGTTCCGGGAACCAGTGCACGGGGTGCGCACTCACCTATATTGGAATGGATATGAACAACACATCTCGAAGAACAACAGTTACTGGTAAGTAACCCTGTTTTAAATAATTTATTTTAACCTTGTTTTGTATTTGTATTTTTGCTTACTTTTCTAAAAAGAGGTTGATGCTCATTGCTTGGCACCCATTAAAACATACTGACTTACAACTAATAATAGCGTTTACACTAAATTTGGTAGCTTGCTAACCAGGATACACTATATTTATACACATTTATTTAAGGATTTATATAGAATGACATATTTATTCAGATCCCTAATTTTTACATTTTTGCATTATGTTAGAAAATGATGAATAACGCATTTCTTATTTACTAGATGATTACTTTTTTATTTGTGATTTGTATCAAACTGCATTTGTATGGAAATTGGAACTAAATTAAAATGCACAAAAGGACTTAAAATTGTTAATTAGTTGAATAAAACTACCTTAAATCTCCGTATATGTAAAAGTTTATCAAAATAAGCTTTGCGTTTAAAACTGATTACACAAACAAAGGAAATATCTATAGTTAATGAATGGAACTGATTGTTTCTGCTCACTGTGTTCTAAAGATTTTAGAACTAATAAATCTCATCCTCTAATGCCTCATTTTTATTCAGAGATTGGAAGAGGGACAGCAAACTTTACTGCTTTTTCGACTCCCAGTCTCTCTCTCAACTTTGAATGACTTAGTCACTGAACTGAACCAGTTGACTAAACTGAAAGAAAATATTCTCTCTGCACCTACATAAGTAGACTACTGTTGTCAAAAGTTTGTTTAGCACTTCAACCAATCCCGGTTCCTGGTGATTAGTGAGTGATTCCACCAGTTCAATGTTGTTGTGACTTTCTTGAAAACGTCAATATCAAACACGTACTGCTTGAATATTTTTATTTAATTTAAATTATTTAAGTCTGTTATAGTATGTTGAGGCCTTAATATAGGTAGTCATTTTTAAAAAGAAAAATGTATTTAATAAATATTATTTTTTATATTTTTTAAACCACTGATTTATATCCACCCTCATAAATGGACACAAACCTGGGAAGGTCAGATGGATCTGCTAGAGCCTCAGAGTCTTCCTTGCTCTTTAGTTCAGTCTTCTTCAAGGTCTCCCAGTACAAATATTGCTCCAGTTCTGAAGAGGCATCACAGATCATCTGATTCCTAGCTGGCTGCCATGTGTAAATCTACAGACAGGGAAAGAAATTCCACTGGTCATCAGGGAACCATAAGGCCCAGTCATCTTCTCCAGGACTTTTTATCCTTTTTTAAAAAAAAAAAAAAAAATCAGAAAATTATTATAAAAGGTCCCCTGACACACATACAAGTGCCTTCTGAAGCTTTAAAGCAGTCATTGACAAAGGGCTTGGAACCATTGAAAGAAAAGACTCTCAGTGCATGTATCAAAACTACAGTACCAGCATTCAGAATCTTAGTACCAACAGCATTGTTCACACCTTGGGTACAGTCTATTTTAGTGCCAAGTGCTTTGGTACCATCTTGACACAAGGATGTATTTGTTTTGGTACTGCCTGCTTTGCTACCATCTGGATTGATGGCATTGGCACAGTCATTCAAAGTATTGGTAGAATTAGCAGTGTTAGTTACCCATGTTACCACTTCTTGTGCAATTTTAAATGTTTTAGCTTAGTCCTAATTCCCTTGTAGTTGCTGCCATGTGAACAGACAAAAAAACACTTTTAAAGGACTCCTAAGGACAAAAAGCCCAAAAAGCTTGGATCTATCCATCGGAAGAGGATTTCCAATTACTAAGCCCTGCTATCAAGCTGTGACTACATATGTTGGCAGAAATGTTTGAATTTTTTAGATAAAGTGCTATAGAATTCCAAATAGGAGATCAAATCCATAGTTGGTGAAGGTTTATTCATCTTGTGGACTTCCATACAGGCAGCTACAGATGCCACTTACACTGCTGCTCATTCAGAGGCTCCTGCTATGGTCATGAGAGCCTTATGGTTACACTGATCAGGCATTCTGCAAGAAGTTCAAAACTCAGTAAAAGACTTATCATTTGAAGTTGCTGAGCTATGTAGTTTAAAGACCGATGACACGCTTCGTGCCCTAAAGGGTTTGAGGGCAACTTTGAGATCATTGGGTATTGATGTCCCTATAGCCTAAGAGAAGGCCATCTCCGTTCAGACAGCCTATTCAGCCTTCTTTATTTTCAGCTTATTATTATCATAGACATACAAAGCCTGTACAAAAAAGAAGAAGCTTCCAAAAATGCTGCACTTCTGCTTCCTCCTGTTCTAACTTGGCTTCGCGATGTCAGGTGCCTAGAAATAGACAGCGGATTTAACTATCTCATTGAGAGTGCCAAACTAGTAGTAATGGATTTTTCCCTTGTACCCCTTTTGGTCAATATCAGTTTTTTTGAGAGGGCTGTGAAAGCTTCTTTACAGAGCAGTGGGTCTTCGACATAATTTGCTTGGGCTATGTCATTCAGTTCTAGGAAGTCCCTATCCCCCATCCTTCTTCCTTTTCTCTTTTCAGGAAACCCTCTTATCATGAGTAGGGTCAATCTCTGTTGGCCTTCAGAGCAATAGAGGAAGATTCCACTCTATTCAAGGGAAGGAGGTTTTATTCCTGTTTTTCCCTTGTACCAAAGAGAAAAGGATGTTGGAGGGCTATTCTAGTTAACCTATTAAGCTAGTTAAGCTATTCTAGACTGACTAACTATTCTAGTTAGTCTTAAATTATCTCAGCATGGTGACTCTAGCATCAGTACTTTCCTCCTGAATTCACTGAATTGCTTTGCAGCTCTTGACCTGCAGGCTGTGTATTTTCACATCTCTCACACATGCAGTTTCATCCTGCATGCAAAATATTCTTAAGATTCATTGTGGGAACAAAGCACTACCATTATAGAGTGCTCCTGTTTGGTCTGTCATTAGATATGTGAGTCTTCACAAGGTGTTTAGCAGTAGTAGCAGCATTCCCTCAGCAAGTTTGCAGATGACACTAAGCTGCGGGGAGTGGTAGATACCCTGGAAGGTAGGGATAGGATACAGAGGGGCATAGACAAATTAGAGGATTGGGCCAAAAGAAAGCTGATGAGGTTTAACAAGGACAAGTGCAGAGTCCTGCACTTAGGACGGAAGAATCCCATGCACAGCTACAGACTGGGGACCGACGAACTAGGCAGAAGTTCTGCAGAAAAGGACCTAGGTGTAACAGTGGATAAGAAGCTGGATATGAATCAGCAGTGTGCCCTGGTTGCCAAGAAGGCTAATAGCATATTGGGCTGCATTAGTAGGAGCATTGCCAGCAGATCACGGGAAGTGATTAGTCCCCTCAATTCGGCATTGGTGAGGCTGCATTTGGAGTATTATGTCCAGTTTTGGGCCCTCCACTACAAAAAGGATGTGGACAAGTTGGAGAGAGTCCAGCGGAGAGCAACAAAAATGATTAGGGGGCTGGAGCACAAGACTTATGAGGAGAGGCTGAGGGAACTAGACTTGTTTAGTCTGCAGAAGAGAAAAATATGGGGGGATTTGATAGCAGACTTCAACTAGCTGAAAGGGGGTTCCAGGGAGGATGGAGCTAGACTGTTCTCAATGGCAGTAGATGACAGAACAAGGAGCAACGGTTTCAAGTTGCAGTGGGGGAGGTCTAGGTTGGACATTAGGACAAAGTTTTTCACTAGGAGTGGTCAAGCACTGGAATGGGTTACCTAGGGAGTTGGTGGAATCTCCATCTTTAGAGGTTTTTAAGCTGCAGCTTAACAAAACCCTCACTGGGATTATTTAGCTGAGGTTAGTCCTGCTTTGAGCAGAGGGTTGGACTGGATGACCTCCTGAGGTCCCTTCCAACTCTATGATTCTATGATTCCTCAGAAAAGAAAATGTAAGTATTTACCCCTATCTAGATGATTGGCTAGTCCAGCAATCATCCCAACACATTGCTGAACACATTCAGTTAACTCTTCGCTTATTAACCAATGTATGTTTAAGGGTAAACGGAGAGAAATCTATTTTAATTCCCTTAGAAAACGTAGAGTTCATAAGTACTCTTATAGATTACACTATTTCATCCACATACTCACCTCTTTCTGGATTTAACAATGTGACAGAAGTTATAACTCAACTACAAAAGAACTTTATTAGCTGAGGCTACTAAGACAAGAGGCATCTTGTATTTTTGTCACTCCTTTTACTAGACTTTGACTTCATTGTTTATGGATCTGGTTAAAGTTGCTGTACATCCCACCAACAAAAGACATTGATAAGTTTGTTAGGATTCTTCAGCTAATGCTCACCTCTCGTCAGTGGTTAATAAACCATCTTCAAGTTTATAAAGGTCTCTCATTTTCACCTCCACAAAAGTCCCTGACTTTGGTGGCAAATGCATCAAATCAAGAATGATGAAGTTTAGCTACATCACCAACAAACTCAGGGTTTTTGGTTGCAGGAAGAATCTTTAGTTACACATAAACGTATTAGAACTTTGAGCAGTTCATCAAGCATG
This sequence comes from Emydura macquarii macquarii, assembly GCF_026122565.2. NCBI lineage: Eukaryota > Metazoa > Chordata > Testudines > Chelidae > Emydura > Emydura macquarii. Next base: position 9,551,604 of record NW_027133667.1, read on the forward strand.
CATGGCACCTTTACATCTAATCAGAGGAAATGTTCTACAGGTACTGATGGACAACTCTACTGCTGTATTTTACATAAACAGCCAGTGAAAAGCCAGGTCGTCTCTTCTGTGTCAGGAGGCGATGCACCTTTGGTAATGGCGTATAGAACATAACATTTTGATCATAGCAATTCTTTAACTAGGTCTAATGAACACTCATGCGGATCTGCTAAACATACAAAACATTTTGCCTTGGACCATGAGTGGCGTTTGAAGACCTCCATTGTTCAACAAATATTCTGGTGGTGCAATCTGCCTCAGATAGACCAAAAATTACTAAGATTATCAATTCAGAAATCAATCATTCTTCCCCTAATTGCAGATTTGACAACCCAACCTCTCTTCATCCACTCTTACCATCTCTGTATCTGACAGCATGGATTGTAGCTGCATGAACGATACAGAAAAATCCTGCTCCAGAGATGTCCAGACTATTTTATTTAATAGTAGGAAACATTCTATGAAAATTACCTATAATGCTTAAATGGAAAAGATTTTCGATTTGGACTCAAGAACATGGGTTTTTCCCCCTTAAGACAGACATACCTCTCATTCTGAACTGTCTTCTTTCATTAAAATTATCAAGTCTGTTAATTCCATTGAAGTTCATGTAACATTAATATCTACTACTATCCTAAAATTGAGGGCTACACTATATTCTCTATCCTATAGCATCATGATTTCTAAAAAGATTGATTAAACTGTTTCCTCCAGTTAGAGATGCACCTCCACACTGGGACTGAACATTATTTTAGTGAGATCGATGAAAGCGTTCTTTGAACCAGTGGCCATATGTTCTTTGAAACTGTTATTGCTGAAGACATTTTTGGAGGCTATCGTTTCTGCAAGGAGAATGGGGAAAGCAATGCTCTATGTCTGATCAACTTTGTGCAGTCTTTCACAGAGACAATTTTCACTTAGGCCTTACTCAAGTTTCCTTCCTAAAATTGTCTGATTTCCATATTAACCTTATTTACTTACCTGCTTTTTGCCCAAAATTGCATGCTAACTGACCTGACAGGTTAATGATCCCCAAGAGACAATAATGAGTCGGTTGGAAATTAAGGGTTTATTAAAACAACAGGAATATAAAAACTAGATTAATGTTTACTTATACTGTTGGGGGGGGGGGGTACGGCTATTACTTTTAGAGCAAGTTTTAAACGAAAGCTAAAAGGGAGAGAGGAGAGAAAGGGTTAACGTCTTACCAGCATCAGAAAGAGCTGCAACATGACACCCAGAAGCTTGCTGAACAGCAGAAACACGGCTTGTATGATTCCATACGCGCTCGGAGTCAGTCGGGAGAGATAGGGACGGGCCAGATGATCAGTCTGGCGGACGGTGAGCTCTCAACCGGAGCCTGGGGCGTGCCCCGGTTTTATACTAGGGGCTTCAGGTAGCCAAGGTTGCTCCGGATGGGAGGGGAGATATTTGAACCATGACCAACCTTTGGCTGGGTGATGAGGCAGCTGCTCTCAGTCACCTGGTCAGTTTCAGGAGGGGGTGAGGAAATGGCCTAATAAGGTCAGTTTCAGGAGAGGCGAGGAAATGGCCTAATAAGGTCAGGTCGAGGTTTTGCTGATGCACCAGGTGGTTAGGTGGGGGCGAGAGGTGGACATATCAGGTACTGTGTTGCAACACTAACAAACTCAAGAGAGCTCTTAATTCTTTAGCTATTACTAGAGCCCTATCATTTTTATCTAGATAGGGCTAAAACATATAGATTACTTCTAGATTGTTTATAGCATCTGCAGAAAGGGTTAAGGGAAGAGCCATTTCCTCTCAGAGATTATAAAACGATTCCTGGATGATCACCCTTGGTTATTATATGCAAATCATAACCCTGTTATATACTCTGTTTATACTATTAGTATACAAACTCACTCCATTAGTACCCAAACGGTTTCAGTGGTTTCTTTCAAAAATGTCCCTATAATAGAAATTTGTAAGTCTGCCACATGAGCCACTCTTTATATGTTCACAATGTGTTATATAATTGGACATTCTTCTAGAGAGGATACTGTCTTTGGTAGGGCAGTTCTTAGGTAGATATGTGCTTGAGACTCCAATAACCTACCTTTGTTTGATAACTGCTTTGGCGCCTCGGTGAATGGAATACCTATAGACAACCAATGGAAGAAAAAAGAGGTTACTTATTTTACAGTAACTGATGCTCTTCAAGTGATGTTGTCTATATGTATTCCACAACCTACCTTCCTTGAACTATGGCTAGATTTCAGTTAGTGAAGAAGCTAAGAGGCGGTTGTTCTGCCTTGCCCCTTTTACACCCTTGGGATGGTGCCAGGGCTATAAGGGTGCAGGCATGGACCAAGGAATAGTGCTCATTACAAAAAGATTTGATCTCTGGTGCTAGGAGGTGCACAAACAGAAACACATATTGACACCACCTTTCAAAGAACTAAGTTACTGTAAGGTAAGCAACTTTTTTTTGCCTGCTTAAAAACTACTTTGTCTAGGCTAGTGCCTCTTACCCCACTTTGGCAAACATCAAATTTTGTCAGGGTGGCCCCTTACTTAGTCATTGTTCAGACTTTGGCCGGGGGGTTCTCAACAGGATAATCTCAAAAATAGGGCCCCCAAATACAAAATTTAGGCTTGGTCTACTCTACAGACGTACATTGGTATACTATGTCGCTTAAGGGGTGTGGAGAATCTAACCTGACCTTTGGTGTAGACAGCACTGTGTTGACAGGAAGGCTTCTTCTGTTGACATAGCTACCACCTCTTGAAGAGGTAGAGTACCTAGTCGCTGGGAGAAGCTCTCCCGTTGGCATCAGTAGCTCTCCCATTGGCATCCATGCAGCTGTGCCACTGCAGTGCTATATGTGTGTAGACAAGCACTTAGTTTGGAGACACTGGATTATAATTTGACTATGGGCTTGTCTACACATACAGCACTGCATTTTATACCATGATTTTTATCCACTTTGTAGGAAGTCAGATTTCAACTCTGTTAATTCTATTCTGCCTGTTTAAAACTACTTCTTACCATTTCAATTGCATATCATGTTTTTCCTCATCTCCTGCCCTACACTACCAAAGCTTGTTTTTCACTGTACGTTGCTGTGCTCCAGCCAAGAGGTAGCTGCATTTTAATTTTGATTTAAATGATGGCTATATCATAATGACCTTCATACCTTAAGTTTTCCTCATTTTTAATTTGGATCCTTTTTTTATTTTTCATAGAATTCTGTTTATGTTTAGTCACCTTGAAAATGAGGCTAAAGGAAAGTGTGGAAGTGATTGCTGAAGGAACTCTAATGATTAGTGGTGCCACCTTTATATAGTGAAATCAATTAAAATGTTTCAGAATGGGAAAACTCTTGCAATGGATGATGGGGTAAATTATGTACATCTACTACTACACTCCCCTTTCCTGTACCTCAGCTGAACTTTATGCTGAAGCACAGGCCAGAATTATTTCTTCAGGACTTTTTGGAAAGTATTACACAATCAGAACCCTGTGAATGCAGGTGTAACAAAGCAACAGCTTCCTGTGAGCATCAGAGAATCTTAAACAATTGCTTAGTAAACAAATTCATACATTTAATATATGCATTATAAACAGTGGTTGGAATATTTATTAAATAACTTCTAAACCAAAAGTTGTTAGGCAGCAAAGCCACCAGTGTTTCTTCCAGTACACACTTCTACGAACTGCTGCTGTTACATTACATGTTCATTATTTGGTTCATAAGGTTTGCATTACAGTGTAAAATTTCAATATAATATTTATCTTGTATTTTAATGCACACATATAAAACACATTCTTTCTAATCTGATCTTCTTTCAGAGTACATTTCTCAGTCCATAGTGTGACCTAAAATATGGTGTGCATCACCTAAATTCATTTTTGAAATGGAAACTGCAGTGTCTCTCCATCCTTATCCAAATGTTTTTTTTTGTCAGCAAACAAAATGTGACTCCTTTTAGCTATTGTCATTAAGTCTTGTGGTTAATAGGTGACTTGCTGTTCTCAATTTGTGGTCAGAGAGGAAAACTGGCTTGTATCCAAAATGTTACTGGTGTTGGTATCCAGTCCTGACAGCAGACACATTTTCTGGTCTTGTGCCTATTAGCCAAATCTATGAACTCTCCCTAATGTCTGTTTTATAACCTCCCCTGTCCTTGGGCTCCAGTTAGCTCAGCTCTGATGCTGGGAATATGTAAGACGTACAAAATTGCCTGCCCATAATGGTGGTTTCAAGAAAGCTACGGAGCATGCCTTGTAACTGTTACTCTTCTGGGTGTTTCTGGACCATTCTAGCTGAGTTACCCTGATCTGTTCTGATGATCCAAACAAATCTATGCATCCTCCCCACAGATTCTCTCTTTCTCTGAGGAATAAAAAATGCAGCTTTATAAAGCATATGGATTATACTGTGTTAAGATTACACATTTTAAATTGTTTTAAAAGTCAGGTAACACAAATTAAGATCCCTACATCATATAGCTTATCCATTATTTTTTGTGGTATCTATTTAATACATTAATTTATTCAACTTTACATTTAACAAGACATAAAATGAAAATAAAATATATACAGTATGTGCATCACTTGTGGTATGTACAGGAAATGTAACGGTGTCTTGAAATATAATTGCTTTAACTTATATGATGCTTAAATGCAATCTTAAGGGCTCTGCTTCAGAGTTAACAGACAATTGCATTGATGTCTTGGAATCAGCAGCAGAATGACTGGGCTGAGAAAGGGGTGCGGGAGAAGTTAGTACATCTGCTTTTCAATCGCATGTTTCAAATTACCCAGGCTCTTAAGGCTCCTGCACAATTTGGAGCACAGCTGTAGAATTTGAATTGAATGTGTTTTAATGATTATACTTCCAAATATAGTGGGGGGAGAGGAAGTGGCTGAAATCTCCCAAATTCTGCCTCTTAACCTGTTCTTAAAATTTTGAAATCTAAAAATTGTGTTTACATGCACTGAATGCAATTTTAAATGGTTATAATAAATGTGTACATATTTACATGTGGCGCTGATATCAACCCCCATAGTTAACAGTTGCCTGACACTTTTCATGATAGAACCCTGTTTTCAGTTGCTTATACTTTCACAGCTTTGCCGGGGTCTGTCTCAGGCTGTCTGGTTTTTTTTTCTTTTTCATATTTAGCTAAAACAGTTCAGTCATTTTTGAGAATGAGGTTAGAGAAAAGTATATTTTGCCCATGTTATTAAAAAAAACCAAATAAAACAAACCCCTTCTGTCTGTTTCATTGAGAAGTTCTTGCATCTCCATAATTTGGAGCAGGGATTTGAAATTTGGCAGAGGGGTTGCTCTTGTGTTTAGAATGAGCCTTTCTCTGTCCAGTGAAAATCTGCCCAGATTTGGTCATATAGTAAGCATCTGAGAACATCTCAGTTCACACAGGGTCAAGAGAATTGTCAAAGTTGGGTATCTAAATTCTCTGATTTTGTCTGCACTGAGCATGCTTAATCCCCTCATAGCTCTTGTATGCTGACCAGACTGTACATGTTCCATCCCAGAGCTTGGGGGAGGAGAAGTGTGCTGAGCAGGACTTCCCTGCAATTGCTCCTCCTGGCTACTGGAGGCCTTAGGGGGATTCTTTTGTGTGCTCTCCTTCTGTTGTCAGTCAGGAGGAGGGAGAAAAAGCACCTGATCTGAATGCAGAGAGAAGTTTGGGGGATCGGGTTTTTTTTGTTTGTTTTGGGGTTTTTTGCAGGAACTCGAAGGTGGAAAGGGAGCCAGAGGGAAGTAGGCAGGAACTAAGGGATATGTGTGGGTTGGATAGCAGAGGTGGACTGAGGTAGGAGATGACGTGGGTATAGGGAAGAGGTTTGGATAGGAGCTGAAGTGGGGTGAGAGGGCAGAAGCTGGGGGACTGAAAAAGAGGGTATGAAATAGGAGCAAATGGGGTTGGGATCACTGGCAGAACTGTCTGTAACCAGTAGAGAACACTCCCCTCCAAACTGGGAGTTGAAAACAGGAGTCCTGAGTTTCTATATTCCTTTGCTATAAGCAAATAGCTGTAAAATCCACTAGCAACATGCATATCTCATCTTCTCATGGTTGCTGCACATAGAGGATAACAGCTTACTTCTGCTACCAGTTACTTCTTTAGCTAAACTGTTACAGATCTGTGCTAAAAGTCCCAGCCCTGCTGAATACACAATTTTTGGGTGGTCATTATGGTTCTACATGATAGAATTTCTGTGGGTTTTTTTTCATTAGGAAATTATTTCCATGAACCTTCATTAAAAATGGTAAGTCTCTGAAGCCAAGCACTTAAAAGTTAGGAAGTGAGAATTAAAGTTACTCAGACAGATTCTACAACCTTAATTGAGAACCTTGCCCTATAGCCAAAAGCCTAATTCCCTACATAATCCTGCCTCCTCATTCAGTGCACAAGATGAATGGTGCTCAGGAAATAAATCAGGGATGTGTAATAAATGAGTTTGTAAAATCCCAGTCTCATTTGTTGCAAAAGTTGGAAGATGTTAATGGTGAATGCAGTCTTGAGAATTGGATTCTATCTATGTCTGTGCCACACAGGTCCTAAGTGATGCAGGGCAAGTTACTTAAACCAAAATGTTCTAAATTGGCCATTAATTATGTTTTCTTCATTTTCTGGAAACTCTGGGACATCCAGGGCCAGATTCGCAAAGTACTGAGCGTTCATAACAGCAACTGACATTATTTGGAGATGTATTTTGAACATACAAAGTGCTATAAAATGCTAAATGCTCTGAAAATTCAGTCCCCAGATACATCCAAAATTATTGGGCATTTTTGACAATTTTGGACTTAATACCTTTGTGCTTCAGTTCCCCAGCTGTAAAATGAGGTTGATACAGAGAAGTCATGTGAAGATAAATTCATTTGTTTGTGAATCACTTATATACTACAAAACACCAGAGAGAAATGCCCATGAAGAAATTAATAATTTTGTATTCAGTGCTGGTTGTTGATGCTGTGAATTAAATAAGGCCTGAGTGGCCACACAGTGAATGAGATGGATAAAAAGAAATACTGAATAACTGTCCATTCACTGAATGAGGCATTACTCCTGTGGAAAAAATCGTGTGAGATCATGTAATCAGACTCCATCATAACACACATGCACAAGAGGGCTGAATTAAGGTTGCCTGGGCCACCTAAATTCTGACATTCCCTAACTTTTGAGTTCTTGACTTTTGCAACCTTACTGTTCTTTTAATTAGGTTGGTGCATGTGGTTTTTTTCTTTATGTAACATATCAAGTGTGCATATTTTGATGGTATCCTTTTCCCTCATCCTTCATATGTTGGTTGTCATCAAAGATTGTAGGATCTCAAGGAAGGGCAAGAATAGTCTGTGTTTGGAAAGTGCTTATCATATGGTGGATGCTATTGCTATAGAAATAATATTAAATTAGAACTAATATGTTTCAAATTTAGCACTGTTACTGCTCCTTGCTGAGGGCTATTTACATTCCAGATTATAACTTAAATTTCAACTATTTTTCTGACTGGTTAGAATTTGTCAGCCCTTAGATGTTCCATTGCACAGAGGGAACACTTCATCACAATTGTATATATTAGACACAACATGGTTATTGCACTCTATAAATTGCTCATCTTGGTAATTAGGCTTAGTAATTGGGTACATTGATGTTTTCCTTCCAAGGGAAGTGATGCTTCCTTGTCTACCTGCTGGGCACAATTTACATGCCATCCATTGCTTTCCAGTGTCTGCTGACTGTCTGCACATGAGCCTTTAATAGACATAGATGAAATATCAGAGGAAGAATGCAGTTTTTCTCATAGGTTCACACCACATATTTAGTAGAATAACTTTCTTGGCTATTCCAGTAATCAGATAGGATTTTGTTTTTTGAAAGGACTTTTTGTTTGTGATTTATTTAGTATGTGAAAAACCAATAGCCCTTTGAGGCCTGGATTATTCAGAGAGAGAGGCTGTAGTGATAACTGTTTTCAAGTGGTTATTAAAAATCCTCTGAGTTGATGCATGATTCTTAGGAACCATATGTTACCTTGAAATAACATGAAACAGAAATTTGATATGGGGTTTTCAATCTAGCAAACAATGGTAGGACAAGATCCACACTGGCTGCAAGTGGAAGCTAGACAAATTCAGACTAGAAATAAGATGCATATTTTTAACAATGAAGGTAATTAACCATTGGGACTACTAACCAAGGGTTGTAGTGGTTTCTCTATCACTGGAAAATTTTAAATCAAATCTGTATGTTTTTCTAAAAGATATGCTCTAGCTCAACCACAATTATTGAACTTGATGCAGTAATTAATTCTGGGAAAACCTATGTACTCTGTTATGCAGGAGTTCAGACTAGATGATCACAGTGGTCCCAGCTGGCCTTAATCTCTGACTCTGTGCATAAATCATTATATGGAAAACCTCAGTACAAAATTTATTCCATTTAGAACACAGTTTAAACTTATTTTGAGTTTGTGGACTTAACATTAGTTAGTATGATTAGGAATTAGTAAAAAGACACTTTATTTGATTTTAGTAGATACTTATAGTAAAATAACAGTTTCTTTTTCACCTCCGTGAATGTTGTGTGTCACTGAGCTGGATATTTAGCGCATCATAGTGAAATATTTTGTATTTCTTAAGCCATGTCTATATGGGGACACTCATTCAAGACTCAGTTAGAGTACTTGACTTCTGAATGAGAGCATTCACAAGGGGGTTTATCATGCTTACATTAACTTTACAGCTTTACTTGATTTACCTTAACTTTCCTTAGTGTTCCCTTGTAAACAAGTCCTTTGAGACTTGAGGATCTGACATGTACACATCTCACCTATCTCTAATCTATCTGGACTTCAGTAAAGCATTTGACATGGCACCTCACTGGAAATTATTAGTTAAAATGGAGAAGATTGGGATTAATACAGGAATTGTAAAGTGGGTAAGGAGCTGGCTAAAGAGGGAGCAATGGATTGTGCTGAAAGGAGAATTGTTGGGCTGAAGAAAGAATACTAGTAGAGTTCCTCAAGGACTGGTCTTGAATCCAGTCTTATTTAATATTTTGATTAATGACTTTGGCATAAAAGGTAGGAGTATGCTAGTGAAATTTGCTTATCACACACAATTGGGAGGCACCGTCAATACAGAGAAGATGAGAATATTCTACAGGAAGACTAGGATGACCTAGAGGACTGGAGTAATACAAATGGGATTAAGTTTAACAGTACAAATTGCAAGGTCATGCATATAGGGATTAATAACAAAAATTTCTGATGTATGCTTGGGAGGCTTATCAGTTGGAAAGGACAGAGGATGAGAAAGAACTATACGTGTTAGTTGATCACAGGATGACTCTGAGCCACAAATGTAATGTAGCTATTAAAAATAAAAGAAAAAAAAGAAAAGAAAAGAAAAGAAGCAGAAGCAGTCCTATGATGTATCAGGCAAGGTATTTCCAGTAGAGATAGGGAAGTATTAATGCCATTGTATAAGGCAATGGTAAAACTTCATTTGGAATATTGTGTACAATTCTGATTACTCATGTTCTGGAAGGATGAAATCAAACTGGAACAGGTGCAGAGAAGGGGTACTAGGATGATAGGGTCAATGAAGAGCTTGTTTTAGGAGACTAAGAGAGCTTGACTCGTGTTTAACCTACCAACCCGAAGGCTAAGAAGGGATATGATTGCTCTTTCTAAATACATCAGTGGGGTAAATACCATGGAAGGAAAATAGCTATTTAAGATAAAGGACAATATTGACACAAATGGGTATAAACTGGCCATGATTAAATTTAGGCTGTAAATTAGAAGAAGGTTTCTATCCATCAGAGGAGTGAGAGTCTGGTACGCTTTTCCACTGGGAATAGTGGAGGCAAACAACCCAACGATAGTTTTGAGTTGGAGTTTATAAATTTATGTACAGGATTATGTGATGGGATTGCCTTGTATACTGGGGACTGGGCTTTGTTCCACGAAATCCCTTCCGGTCTTATGCTCTTATTCAGTCTTAATTTGGCACACTTTTGTGCTTATGCACTATGATACAATCTCTGATTACATGATCACATACTGTTTTTTTCTACAGGATGTCTCTGCCCAATTTGTTTATCAAGATACGGATGGTACTTGTATATGAGGCATCTATTCAATATTTATTTCTATCCTCATCTCAGTCTGGGCCTTATGTCTTATTTACTGCATACCATCCAAACGCTACATCATATATGAAATTATACTTTTACATACGTGTTTTATGGGATTTGTCCACTGTAGCATCTGAGCACATCACAAACATTTAATGAATTTATCTTCATAATGCCTATGAAAGATAAGAGCGTTATCCCCATCTTTACAGATGGGGAAACTTAGAGAATACAAAGTGAGTAAGTAGCCTGATGGCACATAGTGAAAATGGCAGAGCCAGAATTAGAACTCATGGCTCCCAATTGTGGGCTCATTCCACCAGACCACACTGCCTTACTAGCAGAAGCGCTGAGCATTCAAAGCTTCCATTAATTTCAATTGCAGTTGTGAGTGCTCCCCACTTCTACAAGTTAGGTCACAGATGTCTCAGACTGGACAATCAGAAAATAAGGAACTCACAGTTAGTGGTCACCAACCAAAATTTTGGTTTGTCAGTTGCCCAGTGTTATTTAGGCACTCAGTGGGAGAGGCAGGGTTAGAACAGATTCCTCCTGTGTGGCCTTCACCTCCCTTAATTGTAACTTGCAACTTACTAGTATTATCAGTGGAGTGCAAACCATGAATAGTCAGCTCTGCAGCACATACTTCTACCACCTGAGCTCCAGGACTTAGCCTTTTCCTGCCAGCTAACATAGTTATTCTCTGTGAACCATTCATTGGAAATAGTGTGTGATCTGTGTATCAGATCACCCTTTTACAGACAGCATATCCAAGGACAAAGATATGGGAGGCTCTTTCAGAGAGTCAATGTGGCTAAGACCATGGTATTTGGATTTGACATATTAAAGAACTGAGTTCTATTCTCTATCAGTGTAACCTCTCAGCGGAGTATAAGGCATTCAGACCCGCTGAGGGGGTGGAGGTGGAGATGGGGGAAAGGGGGTAATTGCCCAGAGGACTGGCGGTTTTAAAAGGGGCCCGGGCCACGGGCGGAGGTGTGAAAACTTCTCCTCGGGGTGGCTAGCTCTCCGTTCCACCCACAGTCCACTCCTGCTCCTCTCAGCCCCCCCCCCCTCCTGCTCACTGTCATGTTCCCTCCCCATCAGCCCACCTCGCTGCTCGAGCTCCCTCCTCTCTTCCACACTCCCTTTCCATACTTGATCTCCCCGTAGCTGTGTCCCCCTTCCCTGCTAACTCCCTACTGCCATCACTCACCGCGTGCATCCCTCCTCTCCTCCCCCACTCGCCTGCCTGCTCAGCCCCTTCCCCACTGATGCTCGCCACCTGGGGGAAGAGGGAGTGTGATGCTCGCCACCTGGGGGAAGAGGAGAAGGACTGAGTGAGGGGGGGATGGATGTGGTGGCGAGTGGCGGATGGGGCGGACTGTGGGCAGGGCTGCAGATGGAAGAGGTGGGGTGGACCTGTTCTGCCCTGGGGCCTGGGATTCCTGTTGGCTGGCCTGAAGGCATTTGCTTAATAAAGGTCGTGAAAGGGTACAGAATTAACAACAGTCAGCAGAAGTGACATTTAGAGCTCATGCTGTCCTGTTTCCCTATTATTATTTTTTTATTTGCCTTTTCTCTGATCCATGTTTTCTTTCCTTACTGCCCAGGGAGTAGGGGGTGCGGAAGGGAGGTAGCGAAGGTGCTGCGGTGCTCTTGGCCACTGTGGTGTCTCTGGGTAAGAGGTTGGGAGCCCAGCGGCTCCACTGCCCAACAGTGGCAGCTAGATTGAGTCTCTGCTCCTGGGGGATCTCAGTGCAATTGATGCTGCAGCTTGTGCAGGGGTGCAAAATTAAGCATTAACACCACAATCCAGAAGTGGGAAATGGTGATTTTCAACGACTTATAACTCAACCAAATCAGAGTGAAATTTCAAAGGATGAGCAAAGGGCTTCTCTATGGCCATGGAACTTTTCCTCTGCTATAGAACAAAGTCCTGTTGCAAACAATGGAGATGGTAAAGTTTCCCAAATAAAAGTTGCAAGAATCTTGTATTATGAAAAGTGTTGTGCATTTTAAAGATAGAGGTTGCTGCATCTCCTCAGAGAAGCTGCTTTTACAGTGTGTTTCCTGCCATTTAGTCATTGTTGTCTTTGTCCCAGTTTTTATATTCTTGGGGCAGGGTCTGTGTCTTTGCACATTTGGAAAGCACCTAGCACATCTTGGGCACAAATGGAATCAAAATAATGATCTGTACAATTTTTTGGCAGTCTTTGTGTTTACCCTTTGATCTTTCAGGTCTTTCTCTTTCACTGAACATCATGGAAAGATCTTCTCCCCTTTTGTAACAGAGTTACTGCATTTCTTCCTAACAATAATACAGGAAACAAACTTGGAAGTTATGTAAGCAGTGTGCCAGAAGCAGTTAGGGAAATGGGTTGTAGCTCAAAACAGGACACTTTCCATTAATGGGTCTTTCCACATGCTCAAAAATGTAAAGAATTCTTTTCAATACTATTTTCTTTCCTCTACTTACATGTTTGAGAGCTAGGAAAGTCCAAGAAAGAGTAATAATTTTTAATGATAAATTCATAATGTTTTTTGAGTTCAAACCCTGTTTTCTTTACCTTCCATAAAGCATGTTATCACTCTTGAGGGAGTTGTAAAAATGGAGCTATAACTTCAGTGAGTATTTTTAAAGATGTAAATTGGGGCCTCTGGTTTTAAACAGTTTTTACGTGAAGCCACTCAGCAGATATTTATGGAATTTAAACTGATGTTGTGTGGCTTTTCTTCTGTGTGGCCTCAGTGAAAACATTGACAAAGGACTCTCTGCTTGGCTGTCAAGTCTGAGAGTAGCATGTGTATTTTTAGGGGTTTTCTGGCCTTTACCTTATGTGTAATAGTTTATTTGCCAGCAGACTTTTACTAACCTTTTCAGTTCAGACTGACATTTATATCCGCAAAAATAGCTTCTCAGAAAGTACACAAATTATATATAGACAGACACACATCTTGTTGCATGTATCTTTGCCATCGCGTACAAATATAACATCTATAAAGTTCTGTGTTTTAGAGGCAAGAAATGGATGGTCTAGAGAGTGGGAAACATGAATTTCTGAGTATTAAATCTTACTGTGATACAGATTCCCATTATGGTCTAGATCAAATCAGTTCCCCATTTTGCCTCAGAGTTTTAAGTAATCTTTTAGTATCTTTTGAAAGCACTATATGAATCAGTTTTACAAATTCTGCTTCCTCGTTTATTTGGGACAAGAAACCTTTTTGACTAGCAAATAAAATACTATCTTTTTCATTGCCATCTTTATGGAAAGAGTGAGTGAATATTTTTTTTTTATCTGGGCCAGGAAATTTTCATGACTATTCAAGGCTTATACAAGTATTTATTTATTAGGTAAAGTGCAATCACAATTTAGATTTGAGTGCACCACAGCACAATTAACTTTGGATATGGCAAGGTTTTGGTTGCCTACATTTGTCTCGTATTTAATATCATATTGTGTGACGTGGGTGATGGGGACATTTAACATCTCAGGCCCTGCTTGTTCATTTTTGAAAATGAATACAGAGAAGAGGAATAGATACACTATAACAGATCTGTTTTTCCCTTAACTACCTATTTGTGTCCTGTAGCAACTTGGAAAGTGCTGTAGAACAGTTCAGCTTGCTGCCATTTGTATTCTCTAGGTATCTCTCTGGAACACTCTGCAACCTGAGTGCATGCCCTTTTCATATCTACACAAATAGCACACAGTCATTTGTCATCCTCCCCTTTGCACATTGTGAACCTCTGGAGCTACTTGCCATCCAATCATGTTTTTCCAGCTACCCTTGCAGCCTCTGTTCGGGGAGATTTTCATCATAGGTAACTAGGTGGTTGCTACTCTGGGGGCGGAATATATGGATGGCGCATTATCAAAACAGATGCTCACAGCAGCATGTTAAGCATAAATGAGATTATTGCTGTTTTTATTAATCCTCTTTAAAATAGTTCTATTTTCTATGTGAAGCCATTGCCTTTAAAAAACTGAGGATTCACTCACTAGCAGGGTGGTGGAGATTTTGAGTGACTCCGGCTGTATTACTTTAAGAGTTTACTTTGGATATTTTTGGTTTATTTTGGTGCTCAAAGACCAAGTTTCCATTGTGCCCGTGTAACTGAGTTAGAGTTCTGTTTACTAGACTGCAACCTATCTTTTCTCTGATGTGAAAGGTCACATTAAGCAAGATTGAAGGGCTGGGCACATCACTGCACTATAGAAGGGCAGAATTCTGCTGCATTAGAAAGAGAGAAGGCTCTGATAACTGGCTGGAGTCCAGTGGAGCGATATATCAGTGTTTTCACTATTTATTTGTTCTTCTGTTACAGGACATGCATCGTCGGTTTGAAAATGCCCCTGATTCAGCCAAGACAAAAGCTCTGCAAACTGTTATTGAGATGAAGGTAAGAGAGTCCACGTTGGCAGATGGGGATCCTATTCTTTGGAACAAAGTAAGGAGTCTTTCAGATGGTATAAAGCCTGAGAGGTCTGTGACAGCACCAGATACAGTGCATATGCCCGTATTACTAATGAAAAAAAAAAGTGGAGATTTTCATTGATCTGGCAAGTTAGAATTAATTCATGACATGATGAAATCTACCTTTCATCTGCCTGGAGTGGGATTTATTATTTCCAGCCAATTTGCCAATAGTTCATTGTATTATGAGGATGGTATGAGGAGATAAGTGGGTGCCTTTTTAATGCTAATGTGAATTCTTTCCCATCACAGTGTTTTTTGAACTTTTGAAGTGGTATTGGTGGCACACAGAGTGCAGAGCAACGTTATTTGCATTCCAAAACACATTATGTAAAAACGAGAGTTCTGTGGCACTTTAAAGACTAACAAATTTGATATTTGCAGGCATAAGCTTTCGAGAGACTTCAGCTCTCTTGTTCAGATGCAGTAATCTGAAGTCTCTCGAAAGCTTATGCCTGCAAATATCAAATTTGTTAGTCTTTAAAGTGCCACAGAACTCTCGTTTTTGCTGTATACAGACTAACACGGCTACCCCTCTGGAACTTTATGTAAAGCATGTGATGCAGCCAGAAAGATGCATCAGTACCACCTTCATCCCTAATTATAGCTAGTTGTGGATTAGTGATGCTGGTCTTACGGCAACATAGACAACTTGCAGGAGTCAAAGGACCACATGTGGTTTGCACATATATATATATTTACATAACTTCATGTAGTTGTATGCCAGATTGTATGTTCCATAATGTACATGAAATGTGTAGTATGAATAAATACCATTTAAAAATTTAACTACTGTCTTTATTTTCTTTTTCCTTTTCTTCAGGTTTTTTCTTTTCATCTACTGCATTTTCCCTTGTAATATTTCTTTCCCCTTTCCTTTTTCTTCTC
This sequence comes from Emydura macquarii macquarii, assembly GCF_026122565.2. Taxonomy (NCBI): domain Eukaryota; kingdom Metazoa; phylum Chordata; order Testudines; family Chelidae; genus Emydura; species Emydura macquarii. The sequence goes on from NW_027133667.1 coordinate 9,567,153, forward strand.
TTCCTACTCATCTTTGCAGTCACACTCTTCCTTTTCACCACGTCTCACTCTTTTTCTCCAATATTAACTTTCTTTATAGTCATTTCTCCCCTTTCCATTCTGGAGTCTCCCAATCCCTTCCCCATGCTTCCTAACAGGCCAACTGATTTTCCTTTTGAAAACAAATTGTTGATGTTTTTCCCTTTCTATCTCAGGTTATTTGCTGTAGTGCATGCCTCAATAACCCCCTTTTTAAACTTTGAGATATGCGTCAATCAAATTCTATTGCCAAATTATGTAGGAGGTCAGACTGCATTATCATAGTCCCTTCTGGCCTTATGAATCTATTCATCTAGGTGGGGGAAAATAACAAATAGAAGTCTGTGATGAGGATGGGGCTGGAAAAGAAGGTAGTGTCAAACCCTATGGTTCTTCCAGGGAATGAGTTTGCTAGTAGTCTTCGGAGAAACTGAGTAGAACAGACATCTGCTTTTAGAGGATACATTTTATAAATGAATAGGTATGGATGCAGTAGAGAGCATAAAAGCTCTGGGCTCTGTGTTCATCAATTCTTTTTCAACTGATTGCACATGCCTATTCCATTTCGTGTGTGTGTGTGTGTGTGTGTGTGTGTGTGTGTGTGTGTGTGTGTGTGTGTGTGTGTGTGTGTGTGTGTGTGTGTGTGTGTGTGTGTGTGTGTGTGTGTGTGTGTGTGTGTGTGTGTGTGTGTGTGTGTGTGTGTGTGTGTGTCCAGTGCACTGTTGTTGGAGATTTTTCCCTCAACTGTACCTGTGAGGCGGTGTATGTGCCCTCTGCTGCATCGTGCTGCTGCACAGTGGTCTAAAGGGCAGTCCCCAGTGCCCCTCAGTTTCTTCTTACTGCCCACAATGGTTGTTGAACTGAGTAATCTTGCTGTCACAAGTCTTTTCCTCATTTTGTATTTTATATGTAGTTGGTACTTGTTTTAGTACTTTTAGCATCAATAGTGTTAGGTAGTTACAAAAGGAATTTTCTTTTAAAAGTGTTTTTTTAAAACTTCAGTTTCTGTTCCTTGGTAATGTGACCGATGTTGGGCCTTGCTTTGGTCACTGGGTTTCAAGTCCTGCCGTTCCTTTAAAAAACTGATGCCAGTGAGTGACCAACACTCTGGTTGCCTGAAATGTCTTGGGGAGACTCTCATTCATGATTGGTGCCAAATTTGCAGGGATTTTAAGCCATGTACCATGAAGGACAGGGAAGCCAGGCTTAAGTTTCTGTGATGGAGGCAGTCCTGTGCTCAGCCTTGGAGCCTTCCCAGTAGGAGTGGGTACCAAACACACTGCCATCCATCAGAAGTGCTCCTCCTGGCCTTCCTGATCTTCATGTCCATTCTGCCTCCTTAGTACAGAATAAGAGGAACCAGAAGATGGTTTCCAAGGACGTAGTGTCTGAGAGATCAAGGTCCCCCAGCACAAATTCCAGCAGCAAGCATGTGGACAAAGATAATCGATGTGCTCAAAGCCAAGGGATTCTCTGAAGCAGTCAACTGCTCAGGCAGACTGTTGACTCCCAGTGCCAGCACTGGCCCATTGAGACTGGCCAGTAACTGGCTTCTTCTAGCGTGATGGTGCTGCCCTTGATGTCTCAGCACCAAAAGACTATGCCAATACCATTGACTCTGGAAGCTTATACAGTGGCAAGGGATCCTTCTGAATCTCTCAGTACCAATTTCATTGGCAATGTAAGAGTCTTCTTGCCCACTACTGGCAGCTTTTTCTCAGCATGGGTATCGTGGGCACCTCCAGATTCCTGAGTGCCTCTTCATGAAGTGCTATCCAGAAGGAAGCTGGCCGTGTCCCCTCCTGTGGCACCTTTTCTAGGATCCTGACATCAATTCCAACATCCAGGAACAGCCCTCCACTTGGTTGAAGGAGGCTGATTCATCTCTTGATTCGGAGGTTGGTTTATACATTTCACATGTCACATCATGTATCTCACCATTCTCCTTTGAGCACCTAGCACCCTTGGTACCCTCCAAAGGTTCCGTCTTGTCCATTAAGCAGGGACCCAGGACTAGGAAGAAACTGAACTGCAGGATCTTACCATTGGCCTAATTGGAACCCTTGGGGGTTTCTGTCTGCCTCCAGGTCATCTCTTCACCCTCTCTGGTCTGCTTCATCCAGTAGGTGGCCAACATCTACCATGCCAAATGTATAAGAAGACCACGTCTGATACTGGGCTCAGTACGAAACTTGAGGAAATTGCTGTGATAGATCTCCCTTTCAAGGAAGCATAGGAGGCTCCACATCAGCTGGCTTTGGCTTCCTGTCTTCTTCACTTGATGGCGAAGTGGTGGCGGAGTGTTCCCCCCCCGATTATTACAGAGCTGCAGACCAACTATTGCATAATATTTTATTCTGAAAAGATCAAGCTTCTATGCATCCTTTCCTTTTGGGAAAGACGTCTGTTGACCCTGTTGTTCTCCTTGATTGGTAGTTGAGACCACTAGTGATGCCAGAGCAGGGTGGTTATAGAAATGTTCAAAACCCTGGGAGGGGACATACTTGCGCTCAGCTCTTTTTGCTGTGGCTGGAGGTAGTGGGTGAGTGAGGCGATGAATGGAATCTGCCACAGCACCTTGATGGGCTCTGGAATAGCTTCATTAATTGGGCATTATTCTTCGAGTAGTGTCCCTATGGATGTTCCAGTGTAGGTGCACTTGTGTCCCAGTGCTGCTGATCAGAGAACTTTGGTAGCAGTGTCTGTTAGGCCTGCACATGTGCTGTCTCCCCTCATGCCCCACCACGAGCTAACCAGCATGCGCTGACTCACCCCCTCTCAGTTCCTTCTCAGCTGTCCCTCACTAGAAACGGAGCCACTAGCAGTCTTTTTGCAATCGTTAACTTCTTTAGCATTTTTAGTAGCTAGTTAGTCTACTTCAGTCTTAGTCGTAGTTCTTTATTTTCTCTTAAAAAACCCCTTTTAATTCCTCCCGCCCTTTTCATTGGCGTTCCCTTCCGTTGTGTATGCCCGGCTTAATGGGCTTCAAGAAGTGCCTCTCCTGCAAGGAGGCCATCACTGTCACAGATAAACACTTGCATATGCTGCCTTGGGGAAGGCCACGTTTTGCAGAAGTGTGGTCTCTATTAACAACTTAGACCCAGGTCCTGAAAGATCAGGGGTGTTGAGACAGAAGACCTTACTGATGGAGGCAGCCCTCCAACCTTCCCCAGATCAGCACCAGGAGTCATCCAGAAGACGTGAGTCTTTCCCAAAGTCCTCGACTTCCAGGGACTATGGGTTGAAGAAATCAGCCACAGGCCCCTCTTTTAAGACATCTAAAAAGAGAGAGGTGAGTCCCCAAAGTGAGCCCCAAACTAACTGCAAAAGATCTCTGGCATGCTCGATATCCTCAGTACTGTTGGCACCGAGACAGTCCAACTATGGTACCCAGAGCTCACAAGGGTCTGGAGCATCAGGTACTGTTGACATGTCTAAAGACCTGATAGGCACAAGTACCAAGCCAATGGTGCTGATGGACAAAGACAGGAACAGGGACCACACCAGTAAGAAGATGCTGCCAGTACACGCTGTACCTTTGGCATCATCAACTGTGAGCCATCTAGCACCGAAGCGCTTGGTATGAGCAAGATCCCCGATTCCCTCTGTACTGCCAATGGCACCAAGTCGGTCAGCACTGCAGGAGTTCCGGCACTCGAGAGCTCAGAGTATCTGGTATGCCAGACTCTTATCTTCTCGGCACCGGGACTTTGCTACCGAGTCTTCTCCAAGTACAGGAGTCTTCTTCGATACCTTGCCATGCACCTCCACATTCTACTGGTGAATCAGCTAGCCAGCCAGAAGAGATCTTTCACCACTCCTTCCATGCTCCCTATGATGCCTATCAATCAGGCATACCCTCGGCATGCTCCGTCACTACCATAGTTTAGCCAGTCTCTCCCGCCACCCTATTGGCCCTACTGAGATCCCTGGGCAGCATATCAACCCCACACTTCTCGGGATTTTAGCCTCACCTGAGCCCGGAAGACATTCCCCCTCAGCTTCAATGTCCAGAATCTCTGAATCTCCAGAGGAGACCATTGAGAAACAGGAGGGTAGATTTGAGGAAGAAGTTACACCAAAAACCCACATATCTTCCTCATCTCTGGATGAGACAGTCATGCCCCTACCACTGTCCTTAGCTGATGATTTCCAGCTCTTCCAGGACCTGGCAAAAAGGGTAGCAAGCATGCTACAGAGATCTCTGGAGGAGGTAAAAGATACCACAAACTCCTTGACATCTTACACTCCTTCTCATCATTGAGGCTCTCCTGGACCCCGCAAAAGCTATATGGAAAACCCCAGCATCAGTGATGCCTACTTGTAAATGGGCCAATAAAATTATTACATCCTAGCCAGGGAGACGGAATTCCTTTTTTCCCACCCTCCCCCTAACTCCTTCGTAGTGGGTGTGGTAAACTCCCGGAGTTGCCAGCACAAATGAGATCTGCCCCCTATGATAGGGATTGGAACTCTTGGACCTCTTTGGGAAAAAAGCCTACTCCTACACATTACAATTCCAAATAATAAATTATTAAGCCTTAACGGCAAAATATAACTGTCAGTTATTTGAAGCTCAACACCTTTATTGATCAGCTCCCAGAGTCACAGCATGATCAGTTCCAAGCTATAATCCAGGAGGGGCCACTAGTAGCCAAAACAATGCTCCAGTCAGCCCTCGATGCAGCCTTTACAGTGGCCCGGTCCATCTCCATGGTTGTGGTTATGCGACATGTGATGTGGTTACACCTTTTCAGGTGTACACCTAAAGAGGTGCAGACAACTTTCGAAGACCTTCCCTTTGAAGACTCCAAATTATTTGCTGAAAAGACTGATGTGTCCATCTGTACCCTTAAAGATTCCAGGGCCACTCTCCCTTCATTAGGGTTCTATGTGCCTGGATAAAAGAAAAAATATAGTCTGCAGCCCCAACATATACCATGGACCTCCCAATACTCAATGCTTCTACAAACCACAGAGAAAGAAATCTAGATTCTCCAAATGCAAACAATCAGACCCACAACCTTCCACATCACAACTGTCCTCCTCAAAACACTAATTTTGAGGTGTTGGTCGAGGTGTCAACAGACCACTTCCCTCAACCACTGCAGTTGACCAACCTATCCTACTCATTTGGCTACTTCCTTGCCACATTCTGCAGAAATGTTCACGATACTGCTCCAGAGCAGGTATGGGGCAACAATCCCTGCGCGATGCTCTCCTTCTTCCATGGCGTGAGGACCTTTTCTATGTCTTTCCTCCATTTCCCCTACTCTTCCAAGGTCCTAGATTATGTAGTGACTTCTATTCTCATTCAGGGATCCCCTAGAGGCTGTAGCAGCCTTCCATTGACAAGTAGAAGGATACTCAGTGCTATCATACCCCAACCACAAAAAGATTCCTCAGGTATAGTTGACCTTTTCTCCAACCCTGATATCCTACCCATAAATGGGTCCTAAATCTCAAGTTGAAAGGCCTGACTGGACCCTCCGTTGAACCCATGGCTACCTGTTCGCTTACATAACTGTCAATGAAAATGTCCTTCCTCATGGTGATTGCCTCAGCTTGGAGAATAGGAGAAATAGCGGCTTTGATGGCACATTCCCCACACACAGTATTCTTTTGGGATAAAGCCACACTCAGATCTCACATGAAGTTCACCCGCAAGGTGACCTCTCCTTTTCACATGAAACAACTGATCCACCTTCCGAATTTTTACCTTAAGCCTCACCATGAGAACAGGGAGGCTGTATTACACATGCTAGACTTTAGGAGAGTCTTGGCCTTTTTACCTCGATAGGACAAAGGCTTCTAGGAAGACTCCTAAGTTTTTCCTTTCTACTACGGAAAGATCCAAGGGCTCAACAATATCATCCCTGAGACTCTCCAAATGGGTTTCGAACCACATTAAACAATATTTTCAGGTTCACAGCATAACACCTTCAGATGGTTTTTGCATGCACTCCACAAGATCGATGTCCCCATCCATTGCCTTCCTCAAGAATGTCCCTATCTCAAAAATCTGTACAGTGGAGCCTACTCCACTACTCTAAAATGGAGCCTTGGGCGTCAGCCCATACCTTCACAGAACGTTATGAGATTACTCAGAACTGTGTTTCCGATGCCATCTTTGGCACCACAGTATCATCATCTGTAACTGACTTGACTCTGAAGCCCCAGCCCTCCAGTGGAGATGATGACTCCCAAGCAGTTACAGTGGAGCACCCATGGGGACACTACTTGACGAAGAAGAAGTTTCTTACCTGGTGTACTAATAATGGTTCTTCAAGATGGGTGCTCCACAACCTACCCCTCTCCCCTCTACTTCGAAGTTCTTGTCAATGACTCTGAGATAGAAAAGGAATTGAGGGGGGTTAGCCCACACATGCTGGTTAGTCTTGTGGCGGGGCACGAGGGGAAACAACGCATGTGCGGGCCTAACAGACATCACTGCTGATTGGAGAATTTTGGTAGCACAGGGACACAAATGCACCTAACTATACAAGGTGAGTAACTTCTTCCACTCAAGAGGGTACTATAGAAACTAGGATATCAACTAGTCTGTGAATTGTGTCTCAGACATCTTCCACCAGAATGTCCAAGGAGGAAGCCACTGTCTTTAACTGATTCTGATGAGCTCAGGATTGCTAACCTGCAGGCATTGCGGTGCGCTATGATTTTAATCTCTAGGACAGTATATTAACATTTAAAGACAAACTGGCAAGGGATTGAAAGGCAGTAATTTCTTGTGATGGTGGACAAGAGTAAATTAGTGGCTAGAACTTCATGTCAGTCAGGTTTGAATGCTGCCAACTCTGCAGCTAGAACCATGGCATTGGTCACTACAGTGCACAGATGCTCATGATTCCGATCACACAACACCTGCCTTTGAGGGGTCATCAGTCTTCTCTGAGCATACTGATGACAAGAAACTGGGAGTGGACAACAGGGTGGTGGGGGAGGAATCACTCAATGATAGCCTGTTCTGTTCATTCCCTCTGAAGTACCTGTCATTGGCCACTGTCAGAAGACAGGATACTGGACTAGGTGGGCCATTGCTCTGACCCAATTTGACAGTTCTTATGTTCTAAGCTGCATAGACTGAAGGACTCTAGGGCCAATGCTCAAATCTTTGGGCATTTATATACCTGATCCAAAGAAAAAGCAGTTCTGTCCTCAGCAGCTATACTGCTATCCTGCTTTCATGCCTTGCTACCAGGACTGACTGGGAGTTCTAAGCAAACATTTTGATGTGTTTGTTGAGGAAAGCATACTACCATCCAGAGTGCTAGCCTCTCTTATCACTCTGTTTGCCAACAGGCTATCCCACTACCTAAATGCTTGGTCCCACATCATTGCAAACCAGTGGGTCTTAAGCAATGTGCAATTGGGATACACCCTTCAACTTATTTCTGTCTCCCCTTACCATGCTCCTTACCCATACCTTTTTCAGGGATTTGTCTCACAAGGAAGTTCTCCTTTGCGAAGTGCAATCTTTCCTTTGGTTGGGAGACACAGACTATGTTCCTCCATTTCACAGTGGCCATGTTCTATCTGAATAGGCCAACAGAAGCCTGGTCGATTCTGCTATGCTAAGAGGCTTTGAGGCTGTTGGACTTTTGCATTGCCACCTGAGTCTACCTCAAAGCTTCTCACCTTCCAGGTGTTCAGAACAATCTGGCATACTAATAAAGCAGATGAGTGGTCTCTCCATCCATATGTTGCCAGATTCATTTCCCAATGGTGAGAGACTCCCCAAATAGCGATGTTTGCAACAAAAGTAATCAGAAAGTGTCATCAGCTTTGCTCTCGGGCATGCCATAACTCAGGGTCTCTCATGGACACTACCCTGTTGCCCCAGACAGACAAGCTCCTTTATGCATGTGCTCCAGTTCAACTCCTACCCAGCATGTTGTTGAAAATCAAGCAAGACCATGTTCAGTGGTCTGGGAAAGGGGAAACTTTTGGGAAAGGAGGAGCCTATACAGGAAGGATGGGCTCTGCCTAAACCAAAACATAACCAGATTGCTGGCATATAAAATTGAAAATGTTGTAGAGTAGTTTTTAAACTAAGGGCTGGGGAAAAGCAGAAAGGTGTGGAGGAACACATGGTTTGGACAGAAGCATCCCTTAGGGGAGAATTTATTAAAGGAGTTACTCTATATCCTAGTAAAGAGAAGATGATAGAAGTTGATAAAGTACAGGTAGGAACTGAAAAGAAACAGTCAAATGAAAAAGAGTCCCATTCAACTTCATTACATGAAGTCAGACAGCTAAATATTGACAAATTTGATACGTGCTTGTATGCAAATGCTAGAAGTTTAAATACTAATATGAGTGGACCTGAGTGCTTGGTAGCAAATGAGGATAACGATATAATAGGCATCACAGAAACTTGGTGGAATGATGATAATCAATCGGACATGGTGATATATCAGGTTACAAAAAAATAAGAATGACTAAGTTGTGCTGGTGGGGGAGTGCCATTGCATGTGAAAAAAAGCATAGAGTCAAATATAGTGAAAATCTTTAATCAAACTGTACTATAGAATCTCTATTGGTAGAAACACCATGCTTGAATAGTAAGAGTATAGCAATAGGAATATACTACCGATTACCTGACCAGGATGGTGCCAGTGATTGTGAAATGCTCAAGAAGATTAGAGAAGCTACAAAAACAAACAAAAGTTTGGGGATTTCAACTATCCCCCATATTGACTGGGAACATGTCACCTCAGGATGGGCTCTGAGATAAAAATTTCTAGACAACATTAATAACGTTGCTTGTAGCAGCTAGTTCTGGAACCCACAGATAGAGATGCAATTCTTGATTTAGTTCTAAATGGAGTTCAGGATCTGTTCCAAGAGGTGAATATAGCTTAACCATTCAATAATCCTGACCATAATATAATTAAATTTAACATCCTTATAGGGGGAAAAATGCCAAAGAAACTCACCATGGTAGCATTTAACTTAAAAAAAAAGAAAGAAAAAAAAAAAGGGGGGGGGGGGGAACTACACAAAAATGAGGAAGCTTGTTAAATTGAAATTAAAAGGAACAGTCACAAGAATGAAATCCTTGCAATCTGCATGGAAATTATTTAAAAACACCATTATAGAGGCTCAAACTAAATGTATACCCCAAATTAAAAAACAAAAACAAACCAAAAACAGTCAGAGGACACCCCCCCCCCCCCCCCAAAAAAAAAAAAAAAAAAGCCACCATGGCTAAACAATAGAGTAAAAGAGGAGGTTAGAGACAAAAAGACATTCTTTAAAAGTTGGAAGACAAATCCTGCTGAGGAAGATAGAAAGGAGCATAAACTCTGGCAAGTCAAATGTAAAAATATAATTAGGCAGGCCAAAAAAGAATTTGAAGAGCAACTAGTAAAAGATACCACAACTAGCAGCAGTTTTTTTTTAAAGTACATTAGAAGCAGAAGCTTGCCAAGCAATCAGTGGGGCCTCTGGACAATTGAGATGGTAAAGGAGCACTTAAGGAAGACAAGGCCGTTGCAGAGAAGCTAAATTAATTCTTTGCATTGGTCTTCACTGTAGAGGATGTGATGGAGATTGCGACACCTGAACTATTCTTTTTAGGTGACAGATCTGAGGAACTGTCAAGTTGAGGTGTCAGTACAAGAGGTTTTGGAATAAATTGATAAATTAAACAGTAGTAAGTCACCAGGACGAGATGGTACTCACCCAAGAGTTCTGAAGGACTTCAAATATGAAATTGAAGAACTACTAACCGGTATATAACCTATTCTTAAATGAGCCTCTGTGCCAGATGGATGTAGGATGGGTGATGTAATGCTGAATTTTTTCAAAAAGGCTCCAGAGGTAGTCCTAGCAGTTACAGGCCAGTAAGCCTAACTTCAATACTACGCAAATTAGTTGAAACTATAGTAAAGAACAAAAGTATCAGACACCTAGATAAACACCATATGTTGGGGGAAAAGTCAATATTGCTTTTGTAAAAGGAAATCATGCCTCACCAATCTATTAGAATTTGTTGAGTGTGTCAGCTAGCTTCTGGACAAGGGTGAGGCTGTTGATGTAGTATACTTGGACTTTCAGAAACCCTTTGACAAGATTTCACACTGAAGGCTCTTCGGCAAACTAAGCAGTCATGGGATAGGAGGAAAGGTCGTCTCAGGGAGCAGTGACTGATTAAAGATAGGAAATAAAGGGTAGGAATAAATGGTCAGTTTTCACAGTGGAGAGAGGTAAATAGTGAGGACCCTCAAGGAACTGTACTGGGATATATTCATAAATAATCTGGAAAAGGGGATAAACAGTGAAGTGGCAAAGTTTGCAGATGATACACAATTGCTCAGTAGTTAAGTCCAAAGCTGACTGCTATGAGTTAAAAAGTGATTTCACAAAATTGGGTGGCTGGGCAACAAAATGGCAGATGAAATTTAATATTGATAAATGCAAAGTAATGCACCTTGGAAAACACACTCCCAACTATATATACTATATATACTACATATACACTATATATAGTACGTTCTCTGAAAACATTTGCTCAATGTGCAGTGGCAATCAAAAAAGCTAACAGAATGTTAAGGAGCCATTAGGAAAGGGCTTCATAAGACAGAAAATATCATAATGCCATTATATAAATCTGTGGTATGCCCACATCTTTAATACTGCATGCAGTTCTGGTCACCCCGTCTCAAAACAATATATTAGAATGGAAAAAGGTACAGAGAAAGGCAGGGGAAATGATTAGGGGTATGGAACAGCTTCCATGTGAAGAGAGATTAAAAAGACTGGGACTGTTCAGCTTGGAAAAGAGACGACTAAATGGGGATATGATAGAGGTGTATAATATCATGAATAGCATGGGGAAAGTGAATAAAGAGATGTTATTTAAACCTTTACATAATGCAAGAACACAAGAGGTCATCCAATGAAATTAATAGGCAGCAGGTATAAAACAAACATAAGGAAGTACTACTTCACACAATGCACAGTCAATAGGAACTCATTGCCAAGGGATGTTGTGAAGGCCAGAAATATAACTGGGCTCAAAAAAGAATGAGAAGTTCATGAAGGATAGGTCCATCCATGGCTATTAGCCAAGGTGCTCAAGGACACAATGCCATGTTATTGATGTTCCTAAATCTCTGACTCGCAGAAGCTGGGACTGGACAGTGGGATGGATCATTCAACAATTGCCCTGTTCTGTTCATTCCCTCTGAAGCATCTCACACTGGCCACTGTCAGAAGAGTGGATACTTCATAGTTCCAGCCTGAACTCAAAAACATTTGTTTTCAAATCTGTTGACTTTCTCAGACAGAATTCCATTGATGTTATCTTTGGATCTGGACCTAATCTCTCAGGACCATGGTCGCCTCCTCCATCCTAATCTTCAGGCTGTCCACCTGGCAGCCTGGATACTTCATATCTAATACCTTAGGAGAAGGTTTGTTCAAAGGGAGTTCAAGATGTTCTTTTAAATAGTAGGAAACCTTCTACTAGATATACTCTACTGGGCAAAGTGGAAGAGATTCTCCATCTGGTCCCAGCAAAACGATATTTCCCATATCTTGGATAGGCTGGACTCTTTGGTATTCTTGAAACAGGCAGGTCTTGCTATTAGTTCTATCAAGGTCCATCTTGCAGCTATCTCAGCTTTCCTCCCACAATGGATAGCTGTTCACTTTTCTCCAGTCCTGTGAAAATTGGATTTCTAAAGGTTGTGAACCATTTACATCCCCAAGTAGAGGCTCCTATTGCCCCATGTGACTTAAATCTGGTATTAATGAAGCTAATGGGTTCCCCATTTGACCCATTGACTGCCTGTTTATTACTCCACCTCTTAATGGAGGTAGCCTTTTTTGTGGCAATTATATCAGCCAGGAGAGTGGATGATTTACGAGCTCAAGTGTCTGAACCTCCATATTCAGTCTTCTAAAAGGAAAAGCTGTACTTACGCCCTCATCTGAAGTGCTTCACCAAAGTGGTGTCCCAGTTCCATATTAATCAGGCTATATGTTTACCAGCTTTTCCCCCTAAGCCTCATACCCATAAGGATGAGGAGAGACTTCACACCCTAGATGTCAGGAGACTAGGATAGTGTTGGAGTTTTACCTGGATAGGACTAAATCATTCTGATCATCTTCAGTTGTTCGTGGCAATTGCAAAGTGGATGAATGACTGTCTGATCTCTTTTCAAAGAATCTGATCCTAATCTTCTCTTGTATATATTTGTGCTACGACTTGGCCAATGTAACCTCTCCAAAGAGAGTGTTAACATATTTATTGAGGACATGTGCAACCTCTACAACGTTTCTGCCCCAAGTGCCTATTCTGGATGTTTGCAAAGCAGCAGCTTGGTCTTTGTTGCATAACTTTGTCTCATATTATGACATCTCTCAGCAGTCTACAGATGATGCCGTGTTTGATGTGTGGTCCTTCAGTCTTTGTTCAGGTGGACTCCAATCCCACATCCAGATTGAACTGCTGGTGTGACTCAGCTGAAGTGGAATGGATATGTGCAATCACTCGAAGAAACAGTTACTATCCTGTTCCATAACTGTTATCTGAGATGAGTTGCCCACATCTACTTCACAACCCACCCTCCTTCCCCTCTGTATTGAAGTCTGTCTGTTAAGAAGTAACTGAGGGAGGTTGGGCGCAGCCCTGGTCTTTATACCACCATGCAATGGCACAAAGCAGCAGAGGGCATATGCACCACCCTGACAGGTACTACTGAGGGAAATACTGCCGACAATTGTGCATTGGGCATGCACACACCAGAAGTGGAATGGACATATGCAACAGATCTTGAAGAACAACAGTTACAGAACAGGTTAATAACCATTTCTTCCTGCTGTTTCTAACATCTGAGACAGCCATGTAAACAATAAACCAAGTAGATTGGAAGACCTCCATTCATTCTGAAAAAGATAACAGATAGGATTGTTTACCTGTAACATTTATATATTTTTAACTATGTAAAAATGTTTGAAATAGTTCAAGTCATACACAGACTATTTTAACATCCCCTGTAGGTTCATTCACTCAGGACTAAATTGATATCAGTGTATCTGTTCCTAGTTTTATGGTGTTTATTGTGTTCCTCATTTGTCAACTAGACCACATCAATAAAAGCTGAGTAACTTGTTTCCCAAGCCTCTCTTGTCTCATACTTATGGCACATCCATGGCTTAGGGTTACTATGAATCTGCTGTTTGTACTATTACTATCACTGTCATTATTTGTATTACTGTTACCATAATAATTTCTCTGGTATATATGGCCTTAGGACTGCAAAGTGGCTGTTTCATATTCTCTTACACTCTTAGTGTTCACTCCATACACCCATAACCTACTTCACAGGCTTAAACTCCTCCTTATGTTGCAGAAAGGAGAGACTTGGAGAAAAGAGCCTTTTCAGGCAGCCTATCTTAGCTACTCAGAGAGATGCTGTTTAAATGGATGCACAGTAATTATTCAGGGAACATTTATTAAGGGGCAGTTACAACACTAGTGCTCTCATATACATTGCTCCTCTTATGGTGTGTTAATGAGACGTCTAACTGCATTTTGCTTTCGCTCTCTTACAATTTTCAGGACTCAAAAATCTCCTCCATGGAGCGTGGCCTCCGGGACTTGGAAGAGGAGATTCAGATGCTAAAGTCAAATGGAGCTCTAAGCACAGAAGAGCGTGAGGAGGAAATGAAGCAAATGGAGGTGTACCGTAGTCATTCCAAATTCATGAAAAACAAGGTAATGAGGGAACAATGATAGTAGCACAATGAATTCTGAGCCTTGGGGAACAGATGAGAGAAATGCCCAAACTCAGTCATTGAACCAAGGGATAGAATTGGGGCCTGCCCTGGATTGCAAGCACTGGGAAGTAGCAGAGGAGGCATCTGTATTTTATCCTGAAGCCACTGGACTAGCCTCAGAATATTTAACAAAGGAAAATGGAATATTTAAGGAAAACTATAGAACTGTGTGTTTAGTAACAGCACTGGGCCAGATTCTGCCTTTAGGTTTACACTCACAGCTTCCACTGACTTCACTGGGATATGTGGGTATCTTTGGTCCTTCCTAGTTCTTTTTATAGTTTTAATTCAATTAAGGGTGTGTCTACACAAACACCTACTGCACGGCAAGGTAGGTTGTAGGTCTACAGCACTCTAGCAAGCTGCACACTAACTGTCTGTGTGAACTCTGCTGATGCACACTAAAAGTTCCCTACTGCGCATCAGCAAGGTCTATGCAGACAGTTTGTGTGTTGCATGCCGGAGTCCTATAGGTTGACACCCCATCTTGCCATGCGATAAGTGTTCATTAAGACTGGCCCTTAGTTTAGCAGCCTCTTCAAACATACTTTATGGAGGGAGAAAAATATTTCTTCCATTTGACCTGTAGGATCACTGTTATATGACCAAGAGGTTTAGCATTATTTCAAGGCTGGGTTGAGCATGAACTATAGTGAATGGGTTTCTATTACACTGTCCTGCCAGTAGTGTTGTCATAAAATGAACAGATTCCACCTCAGCAGTGGTGCCAAGATTTATTCACACTTATGGGGATGATTTTGCCGCAAGGCAAGATAGGCCTTGAGAAATAGGGGTATTTTGGCATAGAGCTTGGTATCAGCACTGTTTGCTGGACTGTGTAGAATTTAAGGTCACTTCATATTTTGTTTCTGCTAGATACCGTGGAGCTCTGACCACCATATTTGTACTGCACTGAAATGATTTGTTTAACAACAAAGTTCTCACCTGTTGGAGAAAGTTAAATGCAAAGATTACAATCCCCTAAAGCAGAAATCTGTCTGGTAATAAAACTTGTTAGTGCCCTCATCACTCCAGAGCATTGACTCATCCCAGGAAAAACACCTCTATTTTTTAAATAGTGTTTTTTATCCTGTTGAGTTACCACTAGCAAATGAAAAAAAAAAAAAACCAACAACATTTTAGGTGTATGCAAAGACCATATGAATTGCCAAGCCTTCCTACTGCCCGACCGTATCCAGTTATTTCCCCCTTACCATGTTAGAAACTCATGTCACCTTGTCCTCCCCTTTTACAGACCTCATGAGCCTCTTCCCTTTGGGACCAATTTCTGGACCTCTTCCATACATCATGCACTCTTCTCTACTGCTAACAACGTGCTCCCTACTCCTTGTTGATTTAACAGTCTTATCCCCCTTGTGACTGAAGTCCAGCCACAATCCTGTTGTCTTGTCATATCCCTCTGTCTTGTCTTGCTTAGTAAATGCACATAATTGTCCTTTTAATAATTTATTATGTGGGTGTCATCAGCTGTTTCCTGGAATATTACTCCAGTTTACACCTTTGAAGTGAAGGATTTTTCTCTCTCTATTTCTGTCTTAATTTTCTACTTACTCCCAGTTTCATGATGATTGGGTATAATGCCCTAGATCTGAAATATATAAATCTAACTGTAACCATCTTTGTAATGTGAAATTTTATAAGTATGGTTATGAAACTCTTGCCTAGGGACTTGTGAAAATACAGGGACATTAAACTCCTGAGATCAAAACAGTTGGGAGGAGGGAATGAGAGACCAGTCATGATCTTGCTGTGTAGTTCTTTGTCACTTTTAGTCCCTATGATGGTTGAAACAGGTCAACTAGATGACAACAAATGATAAACATTGAAAAGAATAACAATGTCGTGGCAGGTAGAGCAACTGAAGGAAGAGCTAAGTGCCAAAGAGGCTCAAGGGGAGGAGCTGAAAAAGAGAGCGGCTGGTCTGCAGGCCGAGGTCTCTGCCGTAAGATTCATCTCTTTGTGTGCAGTGGCCATTCACTGGGTCTTTGCTAGGTCTGTGGCTTTCTGGTAGCTTACACTTTTCTTTTTACACTGCAAATTTACATGACAGTAGAACTAACCAGTCTGCGCTGCTCTATATTTGCCTCTTGTTCACATCAGCTTGTCAGCTGTTGCATCACTGTTCAAAACACACTCTGAATACCCTTATTTGTTGTCTTAAATAATATGATTCCTCTTGATGGAAATTCATTCTTTCATTTTGGGACAGCATCCACAATTGCAGTTAGATTTTTCAAAAGAGCTGCAGTTTTATTTAGGCACCAAAATAAATAGTTAGTTTTTCAAAAGCATGTGCTAAGCTCTTTTGAAAATCTTTTTAAAAAAATGTAACAGTTGGAGCTGCTGCGTGCTGAGCACTTTTGAAAATACAACCTTGAGATAGTTGCCAAAATGAGAGCTGTGCACTTTTGAAAATCTGGCCAGCCCTTTATTATTTCAGCAGAATATGTTTGGGTTTTTCCTTATTGTAAAGTACTGTGAATACTCTGGGTGATCAGTGTGTGTCCAAGAGCAGAGAGATGTGAACACTTCATGCTGCCTTCATTTCCTGTGCAGCTTTGAATGGTATGCACTGCATTCCCTCCAAAGAGCTTGAGCATGATAGCTTGGCGGGGCTCAAGGCTCTGAAATTTTGGATTTCTGTGGACAATGGCATTGCCTGTGACTATTAATACTATGTACTATCTGTATGCAGGTTAAAATATCTAAGTTAAAAGGGTCTAAATTCTCTCTTCTTAAGGTGGAGTCAAAGTAAAGTCTTTTTTTCAAAAGCAAAACTGACCAGTGATTTTACTCTAATTTATATTGCCTTCTAATTGGAGAATGTAGTGCCATCTGAAGTGTGTATTTATTTATTTTGGTTCAGAGACTATTAGAAAACTGAACTAGCCCCAAATGCTGTAATTACTTTCCATTTCTTATGCTGTACCCAAGGACACTAATGCATCTGTTTTTTGTTGTTGGATAGTAATAATACCATGAGAGGCTGATGTTGGAAATTGCTACAATCCACACTTAGGTGCCTCTCTGCTAAATGGAATGAGAAATCTTTTTATTGAAGTATTTGCTATCAGTAAAAAGACTGAAGAAGGTGTCCATTGTAAGATGAACATTAAAGTCAGAATTAAATTAATGACATGCCGTTTAATAGTCTGATAATTGAAATTCTCCTTAACTTCTCTCCAGTTTCTTCATTAAAAAATGGAGAAAGAAATTTTAAACTGTCCCCAATTTCTATACACGTACACTCATCTCCTCTGCACACCACAACACCACACCACAACACGCAGGTCTGAAGTGATATATGCTAGAAAAACTGCAACAGCATCCAAGAAAGATGATTTTTAAAATATCCATTTATTAACAAAATTATTCTCAAGATATAAGCAAACTTGTCTACTTCCTTACTTTCATCCAAGGACTCAACATATTATTTTTAAGATGTCTGTATTTCTAATAACACCTGAGATTATTAAAATTGACAGTTTTAAAAATATAGTTTACTCTTGTAAAAAAAAAAAAATACGATTTATGCTTTTTCTTGTTGTGTATTTCACTCAGTTCGGAAAACAAAATTGCACTGATTGAAGCAGATTATAAATTAAAATGAAACCACTTTCTGGGCGTGGGTTTCCAACACTACTGTGGAAGTTGTTTGTAAATTGTGCTAAAATATTTCTGTTCTTTTTTTGGTTTTATAAAGACCTGTTCCTCCTCCTGAGATCAAAATGTTGGCCTAAATTAAAATGTCGTTTTTAGAGGAGGAGGCAAAACCAGAAATTTTTTTATTATAAACCTGGATTTATGTCAGTTTGCAGCCTCAACCCATCCCTCTCTTTAGGCGCGTATTCTTGCCTTCAGGTTTGGATCATAGGTGTCCTGGGTGATGGTTGTTTTTAGACTGAGGTTTAATCTCATCCCACTACTGTGCCATTAAAATTTCTCACTCATTGTTCATTGAGACGAAGTTCTGATTCTACATCTCTTGAAACAGTGAGGAATTTTGCCACTGACTTCAGTGGACTCTAAATCTGGATAGAGATTTTCATTGCAAAGCAAAGGCATCTTTTTTTAGTATGATGTGTTGCAATTTTGGTGTTAATAGTTTTACACTATACTCAGACTCACCGTAAGAAAGATTCCCAAATAAAGGGATGTTCTACTTCGAGTGATTGCTCATATCCATTCCAGTATAGGTGAGCGCGCGCCCCGTGCACTGGTTCCCGGAACTTTTTTCCCCTTAGCAAGCACCATAGGGCTGGCTCAGGTGCCCCCTGGAGTGCCGTGCCCATGCCGCGGTATCTCAGGAGCTGCTGGCCCTGCAGGCTCTCAGTTCCTTATTTCCGCCTGTGATGGATCCTGGAACGTCTGCCTCTTGCTCTTGCAAGTAGCATCCCCTTTGTATCCTTGTGGTTAGATAAGTGAACTGTTAATTAGTTGTTAAGTAGCGTAGTTGTTAGATGTTAAGTGTTAAGGCGTTAGATAGATAGATAGCCCTCAGGGGCTTGAGGTTGGGCCATGCCTGGCTCAAGGAGCTTCAAAGCCTGCGCCGCTTGTGGCAAGGCTTTCCCCGTAAGTGACCCTCACGACTGCTGCCTCGGAGAGCAGCATCAAAAGGACAGAAGCAAAATCTGTAAGGCCTTCAAGCCACGCACTCAAAAGGAGAGGGACGCACCTTTGAAGGCCATACTGATGGAGTCTGCACTTCGGCTGGATTCTGAACAGGCACGTTCCCCTGCGGCACCGAGCGTCTCCTCAGTGTGGAGCGCTCCACCGGCACCGATGTCGACACACCCGATGCCGAAAAGGAAGAAGTGGCAGGACACCGCGCGCTAGGACTCCCCCGCACCGCCCGCCCAGCCTGGTGGAGTCAAGAGATGCACCATCCGCGTGCCGTGGAGATTACTCCGGCACCTGAATCTCCCCGCAGGGAGCCTCCCCCGACTCCTGGGGGTGGGGGAGTGCCCCTGCAAGGGCCGTCGATGCCGGAGGTGTTCGCTGCGGCACGCGCCCTCATGGGCATGCCCAAGCCTCCGTCCCCCCCTCAGCCGAGGGCGCAGGGACCAGTGTCTTGGGGTAAACCCGTGCTGGGTGGCCCCGGTGGGTGGCAGAGACAGGAGTCAGTCTCCCCCCAGATGGTCGCAGAGGGTAGAGAGTGTGGGCTCTCCTCCCAGCTCCAACACTGAGTCGTCGAGCTCCTCGACACCGCGGCACTGAGGGCGGTCGAGAGGTTCACGCAAGAGGCGACGCTGTTACAGTTCTGCCTCGCGTGGGGATCGCAATTCCAGCTCTAGCACCCCAGCACGGAGTCCAGCATGGCACCGGTCCAGATCCCCGGCACACAGCCCAGTGCAGATCACGGCGCCCGATGAGACCCAACGCGCTCAGCACCAGTCCAGATTCCTGGCACCGGCAGAGATTCTGGCACTAGAACAGGCACAATGGCACCGGTCCTGATCCCTGGACCGCAGTCCGGCGAGGATCCTGCTGCCGAAGGACTCGGCACCAATGACAATGACGGCACTGCACCGCCGATCACGGTCATCAAAGCCGGCACCGAGACGGCACCGCTCCCAGTCCCTAAGGGGGAAGCGCCGTTTCAAGACCTCGGTGCACAAGCGGCCGTCTTCTTCCATCTCCTCTAGCCGCTCACCCCCCTCATCCCCCACCGGCACCACAGACATCGGCGCCGCCGATCCTCCTCATCATCGTCGTCTCGGGGCCGGTCATTAACCAGGGCAGGCAACCGTAAATATAAGCATGAGGTATCACAGTCAGCACCGATGCTGGCACCGGCGTGGCCACAAGGACCTTGGCAGTGGTCATACTGGGGGCCTTGGGGACCCAGATGGGCCAGGGTACGGTGTCGGTCCACTCCTCAGTGGCCCAACCAGCATCCCGCCCCCGTCCAAGTGCCATTCCTTGGAGGAGGAATCGGACCCTGGGGAGGGTCCCTCCACGTCCCTCCCACAATCCTCCTCCTCTTCCCCTGACGATGCGGCCGCCAGGGACCATAGAACACGCCTGCCAGACTTCTGGACACACCAGGAGCTGCTGAGGAAGGTGGCCAGTAATTTAAAGCTGGAACTCAAGGAGCTATCTGAGGAGGAGGACCCCCTCTTTGGTGTGTTGGGGTCAGCAGGGCTGTCCAGAGTCACCCTGCCAGTATATGAGAGGATCTTGAAGCTGGCCAAGACCCTCTGGCAAACCCCTGCCTCGGTTGCCCCTATGTCCAAGGGCGCCAAGAAGAAATACTATGTCCTCGCGGAAGGGTTCGAGTATTTGTACACTCACTCTGCCCCAGGAACTCTCGCTGTTGATGCCACCAACCAACGAGAGAGGCAGGGGTCCCAGGTCAATACCCCCAAGAATAAGGATTACAAAAAATTAGACCTCTTTGGCCACAAGATCTATTCTAAGGGGGCCCTGCAGCTGAGGATCGCCAATCATCAGGCGCTCCTCGGCAGATACAACCTGAATGTCTGATCCTTCCAGAGGTTCGCGCAGAGATTGCCACTGGACCAGGCAGTGGACTTCTCCACGGTTATTGAGGAAGGCGCTGCAGTGGCAGGGGCGGCCTTACAAACGGCCAGTGATGCGGCAGACGCCGCCAGCAGAGCCATGGCTTCGGCCATTGTGATGCGGCAGTTTCCTGGCTCTTGTCATCGGATCTCTCTCCAGAGGTCCAGCACTCCATCCAGGACCTGCCTTTCGATGGTGCTGGCCTCTTCTCTGAAAAGACTAATGACAAACTGCATGCCCTAAAAGATTCCAGGGCTATATTAAAATCTCTAGGGCTTTATACCCCTCAGGCTTGAGGCGTCAGTCTCGTCCACAAGCCCAACAGCCTGCCCCTAGACTGCCTCCCAGACCCGCTCAACCCAGGAGGGGTTGAGATTGGTATAGGCGGCCTAACCGGCATGACCGCCAAGGGTCCTCGACAGGCTCCCAACAAGGCCCGTCCAAGGGGCGCAACAACAAGCTCCAATTTTGATGGTGCACCCGAGGGTGGCACTCTTACTGTCCCATTGGATCCAACCCCGTTCGCCCACAGACTCAGGCCGTACTACACCAAGTGGCAGAACATCACCTCAGACCGCTGGGTCCTTGGTGTAGTCCGCAAGGGCTACGCCCTTCAACTCACGGTCTTCCCCCCAGACTCTCCCTCTACCCCGTCCCTCTTCAGGGATCCCTCTCACGAGCAACTCCTCATATAGGAGGGGAAGTTGCTCCTCCTCCGAAGGGCTGTGGAAGAGCTTTCCCCACAGGAAAGGGGAAGAGGGTTCTACTCACGCTATTTCCTCATTCCCAAGGCAAAGCGGGGCCTGAGGCCCATTTTGGACCTCTGCCATCTGAACAAATTTATCAGACGCCTCAGGTTCCGTATGGTTTCCTTAGCCTCCATCATTCCCGCTCTGGATCCAGGGGACTGGTACGCTGCCCTCGACTTAAGGGATACATATTTCCACATCTCCATCCTCCCCCGGCACAGACATTTTCTCCGGTTTGTGGTAGCTGGCTGCCACTTCCAGTTTTCGGCCCTGCCCTTTGGCCTCTCATCTGCCCCCAGGGTATTTACAAAGTGTATAGCGGTGGTGGCAGCACACCTGTGCTGCAGAGGGGTCCAGATCTTCCCCTACCTGGATAACTGGCTGATCCGGGGCAGGTCCAGGGCCCATATGAGGAACAGCCTGAAACTCACCTGCGCAACATGCACCAGACTGGGGCTGCTCATCAACGAGCAAAAGTCTACTTTCACTCTGGTACAGCGCATAGACTTCATCAGAGCCACCCTGGACGCCACCCAGGCCAGAGCCTTCCTCCCACAACCTCGCTTCGAGGCGTTGGCTGCCATAATAGACAATCTCCACAGGCCCCCACGACGACAGCCAGGCATTGCCTTCAGCTGTTGGGACACATGGCAGCCCGTACATATGTGGTGAGGCTGGCTCGCCTCAAGCTCAGGCCTCTCCAGGCAGGGCTGACCTCAGTGTATGCACCAGCCAGACACTCGCTGAACAGGGTAGTCACGGTTCCCACCCAGGTACTGACCTCCCTGGATTGGTGGAGGGACCCAGGGGAGGTACTGAGGGGTGTTCCCTTCAGAGACTTGGCACCTTCAATAATTCTGATCACGGATACCTCAGATGTGGGGTAGGGGGCCCACATCAGCAGCGGCCTCATCACTTAGGGGCTCTGGTCAGCACAGGAGCA
Source organism: Emydura macquarii macquarii (assembly GCF_026122565.2). Taxonomy (NCBI): domain Eukaryota; kingdom Metazoa; phylum Chordata; order Testudines; family Chelidae; genus Emydura; species Emydura macquarii. Next base: position 9,589,215 of record NW_027133667.1, read on the forward strand.
GTGCCTCCACATCAACGTCCAGGAGCTCAGGGCAGTCCATTTGGCCTGCAAGGTGTTCCTCAAATTCCTGAGGGGCAGAATGGTGCAGGTCCTCACAGACAACACGGCGGCCATGTTCTATATGAACAGGCAGGGGGGAGTGCTCTCCTCGGCCCTTTGCCAGGAGGCCATTCAACTTTGGGACTTCGCGGTGAGGCACGACTTCCACATATCTGCCTCTCACCTCCCTGGGTCAGGAACGGCGAGGCGGACCGCCTCAGCAGGTCGTTTCTACCCCGACACGTCTGGTCACTGCACCCGGAGGTGATAAGTTTTATCTTCCACAAGTGGGGTGTTCCCCAGCTGGACCTGTTCGCGTCGTCCTGGAACAGGAAGTGCCCGAAGTTCTGCTCACTCTGAGGTCGCGAGCCAGGCTCCATCTCTGACGCGTTCCTCATAGACTGGATGGGGACCCTGATGTACGCGTTTACCCCCGTTCCCCTGCTGCCCAAGGCCCTCTTGAAGATCAAGAGGGACAAGGCGGACATCATACTGATCGCCCCACCCTGGCCGAGACAGCACTGGTTCGGCCTACTGCTGGATCTGTCCATCATCCCGCCGCTGCTGCTCCTGAGGCGTTATGACCTGCTCTCCCAGGACCAGGATCACCTGCTGCACCTGGACCTGGACTCCCTCCACCTGACGGCATGGAGACTCTGTCGTTGACGGAGGGAGAGAGAGCCTGCTTGGTGCAGATCCAACAGGTTCTGCTGGGTAGCAGAAAACCTTCCACTCAGGTGGTTTACCGGGCCAAGTGGAAGCGTTTTACCTGTTGGGCAGAGTCCCGGGGTATCCCACCAAGCTGTTCACCTATACAGGTGATTTTGGAGTACCTGCTCCACCTGAAGCTCCAGGGCCTAGCACTGGCCTCCCTGAAGGTGCACCTGGCGGCCATCTCGGCCTTCCACCAGCTGACGGAGGGGAGGTCATTATTCTCACACCCTATGTCACTCAGGTTCCTTAAAGGGGTGGAGAGGCTGTATCCGCAGGTCTGTGACCCGGTGCCTCCCTGGGATTTGAACCTGGTCCTTGCCATTCTGACGGCCCCCCCTTCCGAGCCCTTGGCTACATGCCCGCTGCTCGTCCTCTCTTTGAAGGTAGCCTTCCTGGTGGCCATTACATAGGCTAGGAGGGTCTCCGAGATTAGGGCCTTGACCTCGGAGCCCCCCTACACAGTCTTTTATAAAGATAAGGTGCGGCTGAGATCCCACCCGGCCTTCCTGCTGAAGGTGGTGTCCCAGTTTCATTATAACCAGGATATCTTCCTCCCCGTGTTCTTTCCTAAACCACACGGTTTGGAGAAGGAGCGGAGATGACACTCATTGGACGTGAGATGAGCCTTGGTCTACTACATCGAGCGGACGAGGCTGTTCCGGAAATCTACGCAGGCGTTCATGGGAGTGGCAGACCGGATGAAGGGCTCACCTGTCTCCACCCAGCGCATCTCTACCTGGATCACCACCTGCATCAGGACCTGCTACGAGCAGGCAAAGGTGCCACTTCCAGCAGCTGTTTCAGCGCACTCCACCAGAGCCCAGGCCTCAGCCTTCCTGGAGAGAATGCCCCTGCAGGACATCTGCAAGGCAGTGACCTGGTCATCGGTCCACACCTTCACATCCCACTACGCCATCGTGCAGCAGGCGAGAGAGGATGTGGGCTTTGGCAGAGCCGTTCTGGTGAGTGTAGCTAGACACGAACTCTTACCGACCTCCAAAGTATGGCTATTTAATCATCTATATTGGAATGAAGATGAGCAATCACTCGAAGTAGAAAACAGGGTTACTTACCAGTAACTATTGTTCTTCGAGATGTTTTGCTCATATCCATTCCACACCCACCCTCCATCCCCGCTGTCGGAGTCAGCAGAAAGAAGGGACTGAGGGCTGCAGAGCCGACGGCGCCTGATATACCATGGCATGGGCGCGGCACTCCAGGGGGCGCCGGAGCCGGCACTACGGGGCTTGCTAGGGGAAAAAAAGTTCCGGGAACCAGTGCACGGGGTGCGCACTCACCTATATTGGAATGAATATGAGCAACACATCACGAAGAACAACAGTTACTGGTAAGTAACCCTGTTTTTCTGTCCTTAGGAGGAGTGAAATGCTAGTTTCACCAAATGTAAAAAGGAAAAGTATGTTTCACTGATGATATCTCTGGAGGTGGGTTTGGGATTGATGGGCTGGAAGGGTGGTAGAGAAGAAACTTGTTCAAATGACAAAAGGCAAACACCTGTCAAAGAGACCATTCAGATGTATACCCAAATATATCTAATTTATTGAGGTGTTTATAATGCATTGTTACTACCTGGGCAATGTACATATGCAGTACAGTTCTGTTGTATCTTCATTAAAAGACTACCCCTGTTAAACATTTGATTTTGGTTTGTCCATTGAAGGATGGCGGAATATGGGTTTCACTCTGTTAAAATGCACACCTTTTACGAACTGAATGAGGTTTACTTCCCCCCGAAGTTCTGTAGATCCGGATACCTTTTGGCTTGCAGATAGCAAAAGTCTCTAATATTGTGTGGTGAATGATTTTTAGAATATCATTCTCTTCATTAGTAGTTGTATGATTGTTCTTCTTATTGCTATGTTAAAAGTATAGATGCGTAACTATTAATACTCTTTCTTTTCTCTTTCCCATGTTTGTTTCCTTCTTCAGATTGGACAGGTGAAACAGGAGCTATCACGCAAGGATACTGAGCTGCTGGCCTTGCAGACAAAACTGGAGACTCTCACCAACCAATTCTCTGACAGCAAGCAGCATATTGAAGTGCTAAAAGAATCACTCACAGCTAAAGAACAGAGAGCTGCCATCCTGCAGACAGAGGTGAAATGGACAGTTCTATATACCTGGATTATTTGGGACTTCGGAGGTGGGGAGAAAATCCAGAGAGGGTTGTGTGTCCTTATCGCTTGATTGTTTCCTGCTTAGGAACTGCAGGGCATTCAAAATCCTTCTTGCTTCTGAAACATTTTGCTGCACTCCAGTCTGTCTCATATTAGTGGCTGTGTTTTGTTGCTTGCTCTAAACAAATCACTTCACCTGTTAGAAATTTGGGATTATGTAGGGAAGGAATTCTACAAGAACGTGTGTGCATATGCATATGAATGCATGCTGTACTGATTGCAATTGGCATTATGTTCTTTGATACATCAGTTTTGTAATCTGCCATGGCTGGGGGGTTGCAGTGGATGATCATATAGCTAAAAGGAGAAGTTGGGGGAACTGAGCGTATTCTGGTGGCTGTCTTTATGATGTCATAACCACCATCAGCACATTGTATAGCTCTTGTACTTAGATGTGTGTCATGCTTCAGAGAGCAAACTACACATTCTGAAATTAATTTGTTCTTAATTTAGGAATTGATAACAAATGTTCCTTAACTCTTGTATTACATGGGGGAAAAGTGTACATCTGCATGTCAGAAGTTTGCATTGTCAGTCTGCATTGTCAGAACACTGCAATTAAACTGCCAATTCTGAAAACTCTTGAAGAACAGGCATAAATTGAACTGTAGCATTTCAGTTGAGTAACTTGGATAAATACAGTGGAGGAAAAGATCCAAAAGAGGGCGCAATTGTATAAGAAAAGGTTTTTTCTGCATCACAGCAAAATTGGTAATAGTCCAAAAGTGTTGTAGCAGTGAAAGAGTTGTAGGATAATGATTAACAAGATTAAAATCGATTATTTAAATCAAGATTTCATGCTTGCTTATTTAAATCATGATTAAAATCATGAGTGAAAGAGTTGTAGGATAATGAGGATACAAACATTCTGTATCACAGACTATCAGATGAGTTATATTTACTATCTTCCTCCCCCTGATTAGGGATGTTTTTATTAGCAGTGTTTGGGTAAGTTTATGGCTATGATTGGCACATATAGAAGAAAAGATTGTTTTACAGTGGATATTTGTGGGAGATTGAAGCTGCAGAATCATAATTTTCCTGTATGTTAGGAGCACAGTGGATTGATAGAAATCAAATTGATTTAAATCACTAATTTTAGTCATGATTGAAATTAACAAGCTGGAAATCTTGATTTAAATAATTGATTTTTAATCTTGCTTTGCATTTGTATATTTTAGTTATCCCCCCAACCCAAATTAATTCTTATTGGTCAGCATAACCACTAAAACGTGAATATGCAACTAAATGTAGCCTTCACTCTAAATTTGATACTTCTTTTCGCTATCCTGGATGATACGCTATATGTATACACATTTATTGAAGCAATTATGTAGCTCAACATACATTTTTTCAGATTCTTAATTTTTACATTTGTATTGTGTTAGAAAATGTCGAATGACTCATTTCTTATTTACTTAGATGATGATTTTTTACTTGGGATTTCCGTCAGGCTGCATGTGAATTGAAATTTGATCTCACCTAAAAATGCACAAAACCAGCATTTTCAAATAGTTTTAATTTAAATAAAACTACTTTAAATGTGCTGAATGCATAAGGAAAATAGTTTATAAAAATGTTTTGTATGTAAAACAACTGATTTATAAACAAAAGAAGTGTTAACTATAGTTAGGCTGGGTCTGGCAATCATGGGCCAGATTTTCAAAGGTATTTGGTTTCCTAAAAATGCAGATAGATGTTTAGTGGGATTTTCAAAAATGCTGAAGTAGGTTAGTTGTCTTACTCCCATTGAAATCAATGCATGTTAGCTGCTTAAACAGGATAGGCACCTAAATACTTTTTTAAAACTGGCCCCATGTTCTTCAAGTTTTTAGAATTAATAGATCTCATCCTCTCCCACCTGGTTTTTATTCACAGATTGGAAGAGGAAAATAAACTCTCCTGCTTTTTCAACTCCCAATTGGTTTCTCAATTTTGAATGAACTACTTTAAATGAAGAAAATATTCTCTTTGCACTTGCTAGCTAAACTGAAACCAACAGTAATTAAGGGAAAAGCTTCTTCTGCACAAAAAAACCTTGAAGTACTTACATTTGGAAAAATGTGAATTCCAACATGCATTGTTTTGTAAAGACTGAAAATAATACAGATTCTTACTTAATGCAGTACATGACTTTGTGTCATTTATAAAGCTTGAGTTGATCTCAGAAGTTAGATGTTTTCCCCTGATTCAGTATTAAAAATAAAAAGGCAGAAACCTGAACTCATTAAAATTTGAGGAGAGTTCCTTTATGCAGCATATTATCTAAATAACTGTATAGTAAGTTTCGGATTTAATGTAGGTTGTCATAATTCCAAATTTAATTTTAAACAGATATATTTTTAAAAAGAAAAATATATTTAATTTAACCATAAAAAATCTGTTTGGTTTTTTAAAGTATTTTTAAAATCATTTTTAGCCATTCTATTTAGGGAGAATATTTGTGTCTTAGCTGAAAAGGCAGCAGTAATATTAAAGCTTGTCTTTTGAATTTGGAGAATGATAACATTAAATTCTCTCACCTGTAATATTAATCATTTAGCACTTGGAAATAGCTGTCCTGCATTACTATTCTCCAAGGCACATGCTTCTATAACATCAGTGTTTAAAGCAAGAACAGATTTGGCTGTTTCTCTAAGCCTGGAGCACCATCCTTTTCTTAGGAGATTCAGAAAGATGATAGATTCAGCTCAGCAGTGCCAGTTTACACTTTAGGCACATTAGGATTTGGGACTGGTGTATGAAAACTCTTGCCTCTAGGGTGCTAATTCAATCCCAGTCCAATGTGTTCTTGAGTTAAAGTTGTTACAATCTGATAGTTGTTTGGCTTACATAAAGAGATGATGATCCTCATTCCGTTTCCCAGTATCCAAGTAAGATGAACAGTAAAGTAAAAATTAAACTAAAGAATTATCCATTAGTGTTTCTATAAACCCTCTTCTGCTATGTTTCTAGGGCCCATTGTTCCCTTTCCCACAACCACATTTATCACTAATTTGCACATTTGTTGACATTCTTCACAGGGAGACCAAGGATTCAATGGGCATGAGCAGCTTTAAGGTTGAGACCCCTAGATAAAATTTAATGTTGGGGAAATTTACACTGCTGCCACCTGAGATATACTTGTTTTCTCAAGGAAAAGAGGACTTTAGTCCCATGGCAATGAACCCAGCAACTTTTGCTGTCATTGAATTCACTAAAAGAGAAACTGGTGATGTGAGACAGGTTAGAGGAGAGTTACCAGGTCTGACACACTTCAGGATTACAAAATAACAAGTTCATTATTGGAGCACGCACTATTACTGTCCTAAAAGCTTGCTTACTTTATTGTGCATAAAACTATAGAGTAGACCTAAAATAGGTTTATTAAAAATATTTATCAGTTAGGGGTTTCCTGTGCTAGAGTTACTGTCACATCCTGCTGGATGGGCTTTAACAGAATCTTCTGTTGAACTTAAAAGCCAATCAGTTGGACAGCATTTTAGGAATATGTTTTGTTAATTTTGGCTGCTGTGCTTTTGGTTTGAGGTAGTGAGTGTCCAATGCAGATGATGAGTTAAAGGAGATGAGAGAGAATTTCATGACCCAGGAGTAGCCTGGGAGCAAATTACTTGTGGCATCCAATGGGCAACACTGCTGACCAATCAGGAAATATAACTGGATAACTGTGGAAAACTAGAAGGACCTGGGGAAGAAATAAAATGTTAGTAAGGCATTCTCTGCCACAGGTGATGCATTAAAACCAGCTTTCATAGGGGGGAGTACTTTAAAGGTGCTTTTAGATTAATGTTTGGGGGGAAATGTCTTTCTCCCTGAGCGTCTTCCTTTTATTCTTCCATTAAAAACAGAGTGCAGAGACGACCCAGGCTGCAGGCTTGATAGCCTAGAGACATGCCATATTAGAACTAAGAGGCACAGGGTCCTATTTGGGAGTTGTTTATCTTGAGGACAAGTAGGTGGAGATGCTATGGTGGTTACCTTTTCAACCTGTAAAGGAGCCTTCATAAATAGGTCTATGAATTTACAATATCTTCTAAATAAAGCAAAAAATAGATCAATATTTACTTTGGAGTTAAAAGGTTCCATCAATATAAGGTTTTTATTATACCCTACTGAGCCCTTTTGCTTAGATCAGTACTGGCAGGTATTTGACCTCAAAGAGAAGTTAGTTCAATCTGTTGAAATGTTCCACATTATTTGTATATTCTATCCAAGTTTGGCATGATTCTGTGACCTGAACCCATTCCATGGGACAAGTGAGGAAATTCATATTCAACAGAGAAACTAATACAGCCCCTAAGAAGTGTACTGTTTACACTGAATATGTTAAATTAACACGAGTCTTTAAAATCTTGTGGTTGTTGGGGCTTGTTACACTGGTTTGAAACTGTTAATACACTGTTACACCAAAATATGGTTTTTGTGCATACTGGAATCTGTTACAAACCATCATGGGGGAGGGTTATGAGCCCTGGGTGGTAACCTATATATACATTTGGAAGAATCAGTTTTTATATATCGATAAATGTCAATTTCACTGTAGGCATACATACAGATGAAAATAAATGTCAGTTTCACTGTAGGCATGCATACAGATGAAAAAATATTTCAGTCAATAATAATAAACTTACAGATTGGCAAAGTAAGAAGAATGCTGCATAAGAGCTGGATATAAGGATGGTTGTATATTTTGATGTGATGTTGACAATTTGTGTTTTAATGGTTATAAAGCTTTAATTTTTTTAGTCCGAACATGTATTGCCATTCAGTAATTATTGCCTGACACCCCGTCCATAATATCCCAGCACTGTGAAAATTTAAATAAACAGAAAAAAGTTTTAAAATAAAATTGATATTATCCATTGAAATTTTAAAATATAGAAATTGAATTCTGCCAAGCCTGTCTATGTAGCATTATTGTTTCACAAGAAAATGTCCATCTACAATAAAGCATCTAGCCTTGCTAGTTACAATTGAGTTCAGAATTAGTTGATAAGCATAGTTCTGTCTATGCTGGCCAGGGAAATAGTTTAGCACCTCTCTAGTAACAAGTATGTTTAATTATGATTTATCTGAAAGATGCTAAAACAGATTAACCAGGCATTGCTTTGATAATAGTTTTCAAATATAGTTTCATTTAGTACAGTTTCATGATTCAATGGGCGTTTTCTACAGTAGAATAGAAGTAGTGTGTGTTACGCTAGAAGCCAAATACAGCTTTTTTTCCCCTTCCACATATCCCTTAATCATCTTTGAACTCTGGCTGCTGGCATGGAGAAGACCAAATTGTGTTTGGCATGTAATGAAAAATGAATAGTTAGCCCTCGTTAGAACCAGTTAGGGTGCATCTACGTGAACAAAAGCTGGACATTAATTCAGCACTTTAAGAGTTCCACTGGTGGCAGCAACGTCTCGTGAAATAGGGCTAGATGTTATAATGATAAGTGTTGGTGCCTTGTGTACACTAGAAATTGATCATTATCACCATTGGCACCGGACCAGTGAAGATGATGATTTTTGAATTTTGCCATTGTAGATAAGCCATAGGGGTTGGTCAGAGATTCTTAAGAGCTGCTTACACTTTGTGCATTAATTGTCTATTAATATGTAAGTAGACAGGTTAACCTTTGGTTAAGATAATACTGCTTAAAGTGCAGAAGTCAGGAGAGTGGCAGCAGAGCCTAGGAAGCTGTTTTCATAGCCATTTCTGTGTGCCGAAGAAGTCTTGCACTGACGTTGCTGAAGTTACCATCACCTGGCTGCCACAGACCTCAATTCTTGGCAGTCTGGGTGGATGCCATCCATAAACTGAGTTGGTGTGAATAAACAAGTGGAGCATTCTGTCAAGGTTAGTGGTAGGGTGATGACTGTGTGTCTTGCCAGCCTTTGAAGATTTTTCCTGAAAATGTTTTCTGTGGTTCTCTAAGCAGGGACCTCACAAAAAATAAACCAAAGAGTTCAATTTGCTCAAAACCATAAGCCAATATGGAGTTCAAAGGGGTTAATCAGTCAGAAGTTGGAAGGCCTTCTGAGGAGGAACTTGTGTTCACAGATACTGTATATGCACTTAGTACTTCACTTCAGTGGCTTTGTGTATATGGGGTGTTTCATGTGATATATAGCACAACCATTTGGGGGTATGTGGCACTGCTTGTGTGGGATATTTTTTGTTTCCCCTCAAGAATGAATCAAGGCTGTTAACCCTGAGGACTAGAAGTTTCTGAAACATTACATATCTGATCTGTTTATGCAGGCTAAACACCAGGAGCAAGTAAAAGTAGCAAAAACTGTGTTTTTGAATCTCAAAGGCCAAGGTTCAGCCACTTGGATTTGCCTGCTAAATTTTTATTACAAAAATATCTAATATAGCTATGGTATTTGTATGGTACCTGTCACATTGGTATTTTCTGTTTCTTCCCATAGATAGTCTTGCATAATGGGTAAGAGATTAGGAATGTGATTTTAATGATGTGGAAGTGAGAGGGAAAACTCCAGGAGTAGAGGTAGCAGGGAACTGCAGTGCTTGCGGGAAGACCTGGCTGCTTTTTCCCCACAGGGGAGGGCTCAATGCTCCATATAATAGAGATCAGACAAAACAGCAAAGGGTTTCTTTGAGAGTTATGTACTATAAATGCTGAGGCTTTGATGAGTGTTTCCAGTTAGGAGAAAAAAATTAAGGAAATTGGACTGACATACACAAAGTCTAAAGCAGCTATCTTACTGTTTGTTTAATTTCTTTCCCCATTTGGCGTTTGTCCACATTTTCTTTTTACTTCATGTCTCTGTCAGCCTGAGCTGTGCAGAAGGGGCAAGGGATTCAATAAGCACCCTACTTACTCACCGTGACTGATGCCCTGTAATGGATTCAGCTAATGGGAACCAAATCTGATACTGTCAAATAGGATTAGCAGCCAAGCTAGCTGGTTTGAGCTCTGCCTGAATGCCAAGCGGATAAGGGTCAGTGGGTTTCTTTTGGTATCTTGAGCAGCCTGGTGTTGTCGAATTTCATATTCCACAATGGTCTTTGAGATTGTTCTTTGCTCTGTGGTGGCCTTTTTCTTCTGATTGAATTTGTATTCAAATGTGTCTGATTCTTTCTCCTGCTTTTTTTTGCCTTGTGAGCTCTGTCTAGTTTTATTAGGTGAAAAAGTGAAGTATAGGAAAAACAGAGGCTTATCAGTTTAAAGCTCTTTGTGGATGCCAGAGAAGTTCCATAACTTATTTTTCCTTTGGACAGTACCATGGGAAGTCAGTGTGCTTATATGGCCAAATTATGGCCCACAAATTTCTGCAATATGGACCTTGTTCCCCTTCACCTTCAGCACAAGGTATCTCCTTCAGAAAGACCCTGTTGTGTTGAGGTGCTACATGGTATTGATCTAACAGGACTTGTTGCCCATCTTTGACACTTTAGCTGCTATTTAAGCCAGAAATGCTTTTGGTCATCTTACTGGGGAAATGGTGTATGCCTTGTCTAAAAGCTCTTTCCTTTCCTACCTAACCAAGTCTTGTTTCTGCATGTGTGAACTCAGGTGGATGCGCTACGATTACGTCTGGAGGAAAAGGAGACAATGCTGAATAAGAAGACAAAACAGATCCAGGAGATAGCTGAGGAGAAAGGGACTCAAGCAGGAGAGATACATGACCTCAAGGACATGCTGGATGTGAAAGAACGCAAGGTCAATGTTCTTCAGAAGAAGGCAAGTTTGCAGGTTTACAAGATTCCGTGCCTTCTGATGTATCCTTATTCCTGATACAAAATATCCCAAAGCTGCCAAAAGGTCCCTTTGTTTACATTTTTGAGGGTAGTGGGCGAATCTGTTGATGTAATGGGAAGATTGTTCATGATAAACTTGTGAACTAAGTCAAACTTTTGAAGGGAAAATAAAAAATAACCCAAAAGCCAAACAAAACAAACACTAGTGTTAACCTTTCAGTGATCCTGTGTGCTGCTGCTTCTTTCACCTTGGTGTTTGTAATGACTGGAGTATTTGTGTGGAGGACGTGTCCCTCTGAAAACTTATCCTTTCCCACTCATTACCTTGCGGTGAGGCATCTCAGTGCAGGTTGCTTAAATGCTGCAAATGAATTTGATGAAATACAAAGAGAAGAGAGGTCAGGGTAATTCATCTATACCTTATTGAAAAGAGCTCAAGATCAGGAAAGAATTTATATTTACAACTCTTGTTAACAATGCTATGTAAACAAACATTTGTGTTTAACAGTGCTTGTCTTGGAGCTGCTTTAATAAGGAGGCCAGGGTAGTGCCACCCCAATCATACCTTTGTTTTGCCCCTTTTTTGGGTAAAGGAATATAAACCCCACTAGTGCATTGAGTGTGGTTTTCCACATGGTGTCCTATCACAATGAGTGTCATTATAGGATGAATGCTTTTGAGTCAGTCACACAGGCATGTTTTTGGGAGTGTTCTATGCAGCTTCTGTAAATTACAAAGAAAAAGCTGTATGTGTATCACATTGTGGCTTTAAATTCATAGTTTGCTTTGGTTTTTTACCTGATGGTTGTGAAGAAGTTGTTGTTTGGTGCCAGTCTCCAAGGTGCTAGGTTTATAAATGTATTGATTTCTAGAAGTATGACCTGTAAAGGGGTTTCATGGAGGGTTTTGTGGTTACTCTGGTAGTTCAAGAAATTGATTATGTGCTACCTCAGCCAGTTTCTCTCATCTGCCCAACAGATTTTTATTTGCTTAAGTTATGAGCCTTGAGGGCTCAAAACAGTTTGAGTTCAATAAGAGCTAACCTTGTACAAAAGGGGAAATTCAAGTGCAGAGATTAAGCAATTTGGCCAAGGTCACATAGGATTCCTGGATTCTAGTAATAAATAGTACTCATTTACTAACTCCCAGTACCCTGTTCTAATCTTTAGACCACAAACCTTTTTACTATGGACTTGCCTTTTTACTAAAAATAAGCCATTTGGGGGGATGTAAAGAAGTCTGATTTCAGTGAAATTACACCAGGAGTGAATTTGATCCATCTGTTTAAATGAACCCTACTGCATCTCACATACTCAGTTCTGGTTGAGCTCCCTTTTATATTTTTTGACCAAGAGCTTGGATATATAATAATTGTGCAGAATGTGGAAATAGTGAATTTATTTCACTTGCATTGATTCTGATAGGGCACTTTCTGAGATTTTCCCTTATTCCATTTGCTGCAATTTAATCTCTAGAATATTATTCCACAGGTTGTTTTTTAAATAGTTGCTTAGTGTTCTCTTTTTTGTTAACTTGTGGTATAGTTCTTTGATGCAGCTATAAACCATGTTAACATAGAATAGCTTTTTGCTCCCATCAAGTGGTTGGGCCATTTACAGAAGTTTGAGTCTCCAACTGCAAACAAGCAAAAGGACCTGGTCTTTCAAGTCAAGTAGTAAAGGACCATGCTTTTAGATCCAAAAGTTTTTTGACTCAAACAGAGGTATCATTACAGGTGATGGGTGCAATCAGGAATTTGAATTACTGTGGTCCTCTTTATGACCCCCAGAGCTTGCCTGGGTCAAAGGGAGTGTGTAACCCATGCTATTGCAGAGTGTGTTTGTCCCCAACTAGTTGCTAGACCTCATATAAAGGTTTTTGTGGATTGCTTCAACCTTTAAGCTAATGGACTTGGTTCTCTAATGTTTATATCTTTATTTACTGTACATATTGTAATGTGGCAGATTTTTTAATATTCCTTCTGAAGTGAAATCCATTTTCTGTTTTCATTTACACAAGTCAGATTTCTGCTTTTCTCAAGGATTGTTTGTCAAATCTTTCAATGAAAGTTTGAACTGTCAGTTACAGAAAATGTGTACAGCCTTTAATTTTTTTTTGTTGCTATCTACAGGCTGTTTGGGTTTTTTTGCTGACTTGATCTAGTCTACCCTTCCTTTCATCTCCCGCAGTAACATTTACAACTGGTACTCCTGGAGGAGTAGTATTTAATCTGTATCTTCTAGTTGGATACACTATGAATCAAAGGCCTCTTGATTCTTGTCTAATTTTAAAAGTCTCCTGGTACAATGGCTATTATCAGTAAAGCTGTTAGTATTTCATATTGTCTTAGAATCATACAATATTAGAGTTGGAAGGGATCTCAGGAGGTCATCTAGTCCAACCCCCTGCTCAAAGCAGGACTAACCTCCGCTAAATCATCCCAGCTAGGGCTTTGTCAAGCCGCCTCTTAAAAACCTCTAGAGATGGAGATTCCACCACCTCCCTAGGTAACCCATTCCAGTGCTTCACCAACCTCCTAGTAAAAAACTTTTTCCTAATATCTAACCTAGGCCCCCCCACTGCAACTTGAGACCATTGCTCCTTGTTCTGTCATCTGTTGCCATTGAGAACAGCCTAGCTCCATCCTCCCTGGAACCCCCTTTCAGGTAGTTAAAGGTTGCTATCAAATCCCCCCTCATTCTTCTTTTTTGCGGACTCAATAAATCTAGGTCCCACAGCCTCTCCTCATAAGTCTTGTGCTCCAGCATCCTAATCATTTTTGTTGCTCTCCGCTGGACTCTCTCCAACTTGTCCACATTCTTTTTGTAATGGGGGGCCCAAAACTGGACACAATACTCCAAATGCAGCCTCACCAATGCCGAATAGAGGGGAATAATCACTTCCCTCGATCAGCTAGCAATGCTCCTACTAATGCAGCCCAATATGCTATTTGTTTTCTTGGCAACCAGGGCACACTGCTGGACTCGTATCCAGCTTCTTATCCACCGTAACCCCCAGGTCCTTTTCTGCAGAATTGCTGCCTAGCTTGTCGGTCCCCAGTCTGTAGCCGTGCATGGGATTCTTCCGTCCTAAGTGAAGAACTCTGCACTTGTCCTTGTTGAACCTCATCAGATTTCTTTTGGCCCCATCCTCCAATTTGTCTAGGTCCATTTGTATCCTATCCCTATCTTCCAGAGTATCTACCACTCTCCCTAGCTTAGTGTCATCTGCAAACTTGCTGAGGGTTCAATCTACCCCATCCTCCAGATCATTAATGAAGATGTTAAACAAAACCGACCCCTGGGGCACTCCGCTTGTGACCGGCTGCCAGATAGACATGGAGCCATTGATCACTATCTGTTTAGCCCGATGATCTAGCCAGTTCTCTATCCATTTTATAGACCATTCATCCAACCTATACTTTTTTAACTTGCTGATAAGAATACTGTGGGAGACTATCAAAAGCTTTGCTAAAGTCAAGGTATATCATATCCACTGCTTTCCCCACAGAGCCAGTCACCTCTTCATAGAAGGCAATCAGGCTGGTCAGGCATGACTTGCCCTTGGTGAATCCATGTTGGCTGTTCCTGATCACCTTCCTTTCTTCCAAGTGCCTTAAAATGGATTCCTTGAGAACCTGCTCCATGATTTTTCCAGGAATTGAGTTGAGGCTGACAGGTCTATAATTCCCTGGATCCTCTTTCTTCTCTTTCTTCAAGATGGACACTATATTTGCCTTTTTCCAATCATCAGGAACCTCCCCCAATTGCTACGAGCTTTCAAAGATAATAGCTAATGGCTCTGAAATCACATCAGCTAACTCCCTCAGCACCCTAGGATGCGTTGCATCTGGCCTCATGGACATGTGTATGTTCTGTCTTTCTAAATAGTACTGGACCTGTTCCTTCAGCACTGAGAGGTTCACCTCCGCACAGGCTATTACTGTGAGACTGAGAAGCATAGTGACAAGACAAACCTGTGCTTTTGGTGAAGGTTATGTTTAGTTTCTCAGGGAGTTTATACCACTCTCTCTAGCAGTTTGTTGTACAAAGCAGCTGCCACGTGATAAAATGTCTCTAAGTGCCTCTTCTGAACAGGGCAGTTTTTTGAGGCAGTTCTCCAGAGGGAATCTGAAATGATCCTATTGTGTATTTAAGAAGGAACTCGGATGCAGATTGATTGTGCATAAGTCATTTTAGGTGAGCAGCAAATACCACAGATTTGGTCAACTTAATGTATCTTTACGCGCACACATATTATATATCATTTCAAAGCTTATTGTGTCTACTTTAAAATGAAGAATGATGTGACGCTATCAAGTGGTTCTGTTACAGAAACAGGGATAAACAATGACACAATCAACTCATTAAAATGACCATATTGAAATATTTTCATTAATTTCTGTTAGTTTAATGACTCTATGTATTGTTTCAAGACATAAAATTGGATTGCTTTGCATCACAGCAACAATCTAAACGGTAAAGCAAAATCTAATAATTTTGTACATGTATCACTGAACTGGTGACGTTGCTATTCAACATCATTATCATGTTCATCATTATAATATCTGTTGAGAATGCTTGGGTTACCAGTCTTCATTGGATTAGCATGTGCATAGATTTGTTCAGGGAAGATTGTTCTGACTACAGATACAGTTGCTTGTGCCGCGACCCCTATTGGTACAGGCAAAAACAAGGTATTGTAAAAGCTCAGATGCCACTGGGGCCTTGAAGAATACAGGAAGTACTTCATTATCCACATCTTTGTTTGGTACTCTTTGAACATGCTTTTGACCCATATGTGCCTAGGGTAGCCCACTGAAAATGCCAAGGTCAGGGCAGGCTCAAATAGGAGAGCAGATCCTCCCAAACTGGTGGCTAACGCTGAAGTTATATTCACTGACCAGTAACAAATAGTCACTCATATATCAGACAGTGTCACAATGCTCTTCAAGACTGTCCTTACATGGTGGGATTTTGGCTGGTGACTCATCCTTTTTGCTAGCTAGATTGAGGCACAAGCAATTTGGGTCTTTGTGGGTCTCCTTTTGTTTTTTGCACTGGTCATACAGCACTGCTACTAACTTCTTTGCTGCAGAAATTGCAGCTTGTCTATCACACACTCCCAATTTGACAAGCTCTAGGAAGCGATAAGCTCCCTTTGTTTTCACAACATTAGCCACAGATTTTTTCCCCAATATCAAATAAGGATGACAGTGTCGTATTCTGTTAATGCATGTGCAGCAGGAATTACGTTCAGAAGTCAGGAGTGAGTTCATTACAAATTGCGTGCACTGATATGAAATGATGCTTGCCAGTTGTGCTGCTAATGGTGCCTGTTGCAATCCCCATGGTATCTGTGTTCTATTTTTGGAAAGTAATGAACAGCAAGGACCAAAATATCTGTATCAGGTGACATAATTACTATGGTTCTGTTGACACCAAGATACTGAAAAGCCATATTGGTATGTACACCATGCATAAGCAGCCTTGTGTCTGTTTCCTCTTGAGTACTATATAAGTCTTGGGCTTCTTCAACATATCTATTAGTGATATGAGCTGCTTCATGATTGGAAAAGCTCCCAGCAAGAAGGAATGTTTGGGTATGCCCTTCCACTCTGAGGTGCATTTTGAACCATATATTCACAGAGGAATTTTAGGAGTGACTGCTTGTTGGATGTGATGTTTAGAAACTTTTCCCATGGAGGCACAGGACATCCACCAATCACATAGTATGTCCTGCGTCCAGCCTTAGGTCCTATCCAGTGCTGTCTTTCTGCAGTTTTCCCGGGGTTACTGTTGTCATAATCTGTTGAAGACTTTGATTACAGAATTAGCTTTGTCAAATCATTTTAGGACCCGTTGCAGGAACTCAGCAGCCAATTAATCAAATGTGTGGTAATTGTCTCCAGACATTGTTTGTATGACAGCCATGGCATCCTGGGTGTACAGTGTGGCTTCTTTGTTGCGTGCTCTTAGCTCATGGATTCTTTCAGCATGAGCTTCCAGCTGATGCGCTAATTCAGTTTTGTGTGTTCTTCTCATTGTTCCATCAGCATGGAAGAAGGACAGAAGCACACGTCCTATTGGATGACTAAGAACAGTTGCCACGGAAACATCATCTCTGCATCTTGGTAAAGACAGAGGCCTGTAGAAAACATTTTCTGGAGTGATAACTGTGTGATTGTACCTCCCTTGCGAGACTTAAATTTGGTCGTCTTGGCCATATTAGCAAATGTTTTTGATGCCAGATTTTTTCACTGAGCTGAAGAAGCTACGTGTCCCATTAGAATCAAGTGCACCTCTCACAAATCTGTCCATTTGTTCTTCACCAACATCTGCTGTTTTCTGTAGAGACTCTTGTACAACTGATGTTATAGGCAGTCCAGCAGGTATGTTGATAAGCAACTCTGGATGTAATGCAGGGTCAAATTGGTTTGTCATATTGTTGATGACAGGAAAGCTAAAGTCAGCGCCTGGGCCTCATAAACTTTGTTTTGGAGAAGGCGAGGTCTCCATGTCTTCTTCTTCAGCCAGCTCCTGGAGAAGTATGCTCTCCTACCCTGGACATACCTCCTTCGGGTTGTGTTTCCACCCGCATTCCTATGTCTCATACAGTTCTGACAGTTCCAATGGTACCATCATTCAAATTGGGATCTGATTTCTTGCCATCAGAGGATTTGTATAGAGGGCAGAGACTGCCCTTCCCCTACCATTGATGCAAATATCCGAAGGCTACTATTGCCAACTCAGTGGCAATATCCTGTGGTTTTCCCAACAAAGGAGCCACTGGTTTTCCCAACAAAAACCCCACTCCTTGAGGCCCTCCACAACATCCAACAGATCTGTCTTCTTGCCTATACTTGGAATCCTGGCCTCAGTATCAGCCTTTGGAACCTTCCCGTTCAGTAAAGGAAGAATACCCTGTCTCTCCTCTTCAGGTGTTCTTGACTAAGCATTCGGAAGGATTTGGGAGGTTGGAGAATGAGCCTCTCAGCCTGGCTCTGACAGTACTGCCAGAACAAGAGCAGTTTCCTTTGTTGTCTTCGGATGTCACTGTGTCTTCCATTTCCTCCTTGCTCCCAGATGACTACTGCCAGTTGGAGACCTCTTATGCACTGTTGCTGAGGACCTCCACATTTTACTGGAGGACATACGGGACAAACAGCATCAGCTTCTTGACATTTTACATGCCTTGGTATCAACCAGAGTGGCTCTACTGATCAACGATGCTATTCTTTAACTGGCTCGGACTGTCTGGCACACTCCGTCCACTTGCGCACACACCTCCAAGGGGGAAGAGAAGAGGTACTATGAACCGGTGAAGGAGTCTGAGTTTATGTTCTCTCATTCCCTCCCCCCCTCAATTCCATCGTGATACAAGTAGTATCAGAATGGGCCACCCACACTCCACCCCAGAAGACAAGGAAGGTAAGTGACTGACATTCTGGGTCACAAAGTTTTCTCCTAGGCCAGCCTTCAATCCCAGATTTCCAATTACCTGGCACTATTTTCTAAATATGACTTGCTTACTTATGGCTAGTAGCGGACTTTGCAGACGAGCTTTCCAATAGGATCAGGCCTGCTTCCACATTATTTTAGAGGACGACAAACTGGCTGCAAGGATGACACTCCAGGCCGCTGTGGTTGCGGCGGACACTCTTCGTACACAATGGCTATGGGTATCATAAGAAGGGATTTGTAGTTGTATTCATCTGGGTACCCACGGGAAGTACAGAATGCCATAGATGATCTCCCTTTCAATGAGTCTGAACTTTTCAATCAGAAGAACGACTATTCTCTCCACTCCCCCAAGGATTCCAGAACCACTTTATGATCGGTGGGTGTTTAAACACCAGCCCCCAAACACAAATTCTACCACACACCACTGACACAATGATTCAGAACTGCTCAATTCTTCCATAAATGGTCCTATGAGCCTCCTTGCAAGCACAGAAGACCCTGCAGTTCCAGGCTCCTCATCACAGCCTTCAACATCTCATATTCAGTCTATGCAAAAACAATATTTCTGAGTGCACCTGGAGAGCCATCAACCCACCTCACTTCCTGCCATACATCCGACCCATCCCCTTTGAGGGGCACATAGTGCTCTTTTACTAGCTTGGAGTGTGATAATAATGGACAGGTGGGTCCTGGATGTCATTTGGCATAGCCATATGATCAAGTTCACAATGCTACCTCACCCACCCACACCCTGCCCCAGCCCCACATCAGGGATCACTCTCATGACAGTATCCTCGCCATAGAGGCGGACTCTCTTCTTTAAAGGGGAGCGCTATAACCCGTTCCAATGACTTACCAGGGCGCAGGGTTCTAATCCACGTATTTCCTTGGACCCAAGAAAAAGGGTGGATGGAAACCAATCTTGCACCTGTGTGGTCTCAGTCAGTTCATATGCAAGCCCAAGTATCACATGGTCATCATACTCTTACTGGAAAAAAGATATGTGGTTTGCAGCTCTCAATATGCAGGATGCCTATTTTCATATAGACATCCATCCAACTCACAGAAGATTCCTGAGATTCATGGTAGGCCGTCAACACTTCCAATACAGGGTCTTATCATTTAGACCCACCACTGCTCTGTGGATCTTCACCAAATTTTTCTCTTTAGTGATGATCCCCTGATGTTGGAGGTGGGCCTTATATTCCCCTGCCTCAGTGACTGGCTGCTATCGGTGCAATGCAAAAAGTAGGCTCATGACTCGACCTCCATGCTGCTCAGACTTCTCTCCTTGCTGTCAGTGAGTGTAAATGTCAAAAAATGGACTTTGGATCCCACACAGTCAGTAGAATTCATAGGATCTCACATCGATGCGATCTCAGCATGAGCCTACCTACCCAGGGACAAGTTTCAGATGTTACAGGGGCTAATTGCCAGGATGGTCACTAGTCTTTCTGTAATCGTCTAAACTTGCCTTTCACTTCTTGGCCACATGGCAGCCTGCATGCATGTTATCTTCTTCACTTGTCTTCACCTGCGCTGCCTCCAGCTGTGGCTCCAGTGGGTTTATTCTCCCTCACTACATACCATGGACCTCCCATTGACAGTTCCCCCAAAGGTACTCCTCTCTTTCCACTGGTGGATGGACCCAGGTCTGGTTTGCATTGGGATACCCTTCTTTTTATCGTTCCCGAGCACAATATAATCATAGATGGATGTATCACTCGCTGGATGTGGCGCCTATATTGGCGAGCATACAACACAGGGGAGTTGGGCTGCTTGGGAATCCAGAATGGACATTAACATTCTGCAGCTTCATGTGGTATGGAGAGCATGCTCCTTATTTCATCCGTTCACTCCCGTTGTGTTCTGGTCATTTCAGACAACACCACCGCCATTTATTACATCAACGAACAAGGGAACATGCAGTCACCAGCGCTTTGTGTGGAAGCAATTCATCTATGGGATTGGTGCTTTGCCCACAAAATCCTGTTGTCAGCAACCTATCTTCCGGGGACTCAGAATGTGATTACAGATTGTTGAGCAGGAAATTTGTGGCCAACCATGAATGGGGGAGCTCCACGACATCATAGTCAGCGACATTTTTGCCCAATGGGGGACTCCCATCAGGAACCTCTTTTGTCTCCCACACCAACAGTAAATGCATCAAGTACTGCTCCATAGGGGGTATCAGTACCCATTCCCAAAGCGATCCCTGGTTATCCGCTGATCGGTCCACACCACTTATGCCTTTCCCTCACTATCACTCCTGCTCTGTGTCCTCCATGACATCAGAAGAGGTGGAAGAGGGCTATGGTTATTCTGATTGTCCCATTTTGGCCTTGCCAGTTCTGATTTCCTCTCTTTCTCCATATGTCAGCACATTCCCCACTTCTGCTACTAACATTCCCGGAATTGCTTACGCAACACAGTGGCAGGATCAGGCATCCCAATCAGCAGACGCTTCACCTCTGAGGCTGGTTTTTGGATGGGCATATAAACTAGAATGGTACTGTTTGTCAGCAATATAGGACATCCTCTCGAGTAACAGGAAAGAGGCCACAAAATGTTCCAGTTGGGCTAAGTGGAAACATTTCACTTCTTGGGCCTGATAGAGGGGTCATGCTTCCTGAGAACATGAACATTCTCCTTTTTTTGAACTACCCTCTATCTCTGAATGCATCAGGACTTGCTCTCAATTCCATCACGGTGCACATAGCAGCTGTTAGTGCTTTCTAACTCTGGGTTTACACATACATTGACTAGCAGGTTTTGGAAAGGCCTTTCCACTCGTTCAACCTATCACCCCCCAATGGGATCTCAACCTCATCCTCTTGACCTTAATGAATTTGTCCTTTGAACATTTGGCCTTATGCTCCCTGTCTCTCATTTCCATGAAGATCATCTTCCTGGTAGCTATTACTTCCGCGAGAAGGATAGGTGAACTGGAGCCATGATGGCGGATCCCCCCTTTTACCATGCTCCGTAAGGACCAGGTTTCTTTGTGTCTGTACCCCAAGTTTCTGCCAAAGATTGTATCCTATTTTTACCTCAACCAACCTATGCATTTGCCTTCTTACTTACTGAAGCCACACACCTTGGCAGAGTAGTGGCACTTTCATTCCCTTGACATCTGTAGGGCCTTGGACTTCTACCTGCAGAGGGTGAGACCATTCAGAAAGTCCCCTAGACTGTTTATTGTGATAGCTGAAAGGATTAAGAGGCAGTCAGTTTCCACACAGAGGATTTTTAAGTGGATTTTAGGGTGCATTATGCTCTGCTATTGGTTGTCAGGGCTATCTCCATCCCTTGGGATACAAGCCTATTCCTCGAGATCATAAGTACCAACTACGGCCGCACTTCATGATGTACTGCTTTCGGACATATGTAAGGTGGCCACGTGGAGCTTGGTACATACCTTTGCTGCTCTTACGCCTTGGTTCAAGATGCTGCGATGGATGCCTCGTTTGGCATGGCTTGTCATTGGTTCAACAGTCCCATCATCTTCCTCGCACCCTCCTAATTAGGTACTGCTGGTTAATCACTATTAATGGAATACAATAGGGACATCATTCGATGTAGAAGGGGAAGTTACTTACTTGTAACTGGAAGTTCTTTGAGATGTATGGTCCCTAACTGTATTCCAGTCTTGCCCTCCTTCCTTCTGTTGCAGATCTGTTTGATTTGTGGTGGAGAAGGAACTGAGGGTGTGGTCTGTCCACCCTGCCCTTGATCATCTCAGACAAAACCATGAGGCAGAGGAAAGGTGCATGTGGGGATCAACAGACACTATCACTTTCAAATTCTCTAGCTTTGGACACATGGCGCATGTGTATATCCCTCAGTGGAGTACAGATAGGGACCACACATCTCAAAGAACTTCCAATTACAGGTAAGTAACCTCTCCTTCCCTATAATTAAGAATAGAAAATAAGTGAGAATGTTTAGGTGGGTAGGAGAGGGGTGTGTGAACTAAGTTAATAACTAATAATTTTATTTTAAATAAATGGTAAGCATCATTATTAAAAAGACACTGTCTAGGTAGCTTTCATAACTTAAAAAAATTCTCACTGTTTGTGACAAACATTTTAAAATTTGAAAAATAAATTTTCTTTGCATTTCTTCCTCCACTGTGCACAAAAAGGTTTGTTGTGCAAGTGCTGACATATGCACGCTCTGGGACTACATTGCCATTTTTAGTCCCATAGCGCAATCTCCACAAACCAGAATCAGTTGACCCGGGCTCTGAGACAGGCTGCAATGGGGTTTTTTGGAGTGTTGCTGTATCCCAGAATGCTTTTTCCTCCTCTTCTGCTGAGCACAGCAAAGAATCATCTTCTGCTCGCCCTCCATCTCCCCTGCCCCTGTCCTCCCCATAGTGGGAGTCAGGGAGAGATTCCAACAAAGAAGGGGAACTTAAAGGAGGTTAGGATTTCGTAGGGATCACCCCATTTGTAACCCGATGTGCCCTCCACCACACTATTTCTGCTCATGTCAGCCTTGGTCATACTGGACCCACTGGAGTGTGCAGCCCTATTTGAAGAATCCAGCTTTAGTTTCCAGTGGTAGGTCTTCATCATCTAGGAGGTTGATTCATTGTAACTTAGCTGCTTCAACAACTGCTATCCTTGAAAGGCAAAAGGAGGAGAGTGGAGAGGAACATCATTCTTCAGAAGAAGTTCCAGATGCAATATTTTCATTTTCCCTTGATGAGGCAGTGAATCCATCAATGTTGTCATTTGTAGGTGAATGCAAGGTTTTTGATGACTTAGTAAAATGTATGGTGGAAACCTTACATAATTCTCTCAATATTGTGCAAGGGAAACAACACAAGTTCTTGGATGCACTACACTCTGCAACACCATGGAGGTCAGGCATGCCAATAAACAATGGCCTGCTGGAACCTGCCCAGTTCATCTGGCGTATGCCAGCTTCTGTCTCAGCCACTTCCAAGAGAGCAGACAGAAATCATTGCAAAGGGATTTGAATATTTTTAGTCACACCCTTCACATGGCTCTTTGGTTGTGTAAGCCATACAGGAGTGGACAAATTAATAAGGTCCTCTGAGATCCCCAGGATGAGCTGCTGGCTGGACATCCAGAAAATGTCAGAAAGGTAGGCTGAATATTTAGTTTGGACAGAAAAAGTCAGGTATGGAGTAAAGAAATCATGCATATAGATGGGTAACTGAATTTTTGTTAGTAGATGAGATTACCCAAGCAGTTTTCTTTGTCTAGCTTGCTGGAGCTGGATATGAGGAGTCCTACTTGAATAGTAATTGTAGAGCAGTCCTGCAAAAGAAGGCATCCAATCTAGAATCCTGCACTAGGAAATAGCAAGTAATAAATGTGTAAACCATGTCCTGCATAACTGCTCTAAATGCCTCAGGTGTGGGAATGTTCCCCAAACCTGTAGAGGAACAAACTCTCTGATGTGGCTAGGAGGATCTTTTCTGGTTAACTCATACAAATTCTTTTTGCAATCAGAGACACATTCAGATAACCTCAGTGTGAATATAGGTTGCCCCTTGACACAGATATCAAATGCCACAAATAACGTAAGTGTATTCCTACACAATTTTGAATCTATTTTAAAGATTATGATGTATATGGGACTCACCAGATAATGTGTGTTGTTTGCATGGTGTCCACAAAACAAGGTTTCTACAATTTACACATTCTGAAACTGTCTAATACACACAGGGTCTTGGTAAATTAGTTGGGACTTTTTATTGTCTCAGATACTGATGGGACTGGAAAAAAGGCAGATTATAAACACAGATACTTAGGCAAAGAGCGTTGTATTTTATCAAATATTTTCAGTGTGCAAAGGTTTTTGCAGAAGCAGCCATGACAGTGGAGGCTACGTGATTCAAGGTAACGTTATGCCCATGCAAATACTGAGATGAGGCAAGTACATTTCATGCATGACTTTATTTAAGCTGTAAGTTATTTAGAACAGGTATTGTGTGTTCCAGTACATTTGTACAACAGAGTGGGTCCCCTTTTCTTCCTGGGGCCCTTGGATGCTACTACAATAGAAATAATATCTTCAGTATGTGTAAAATATATACATGTATCTTCTGGGTGAAAGACAAGATTGTTTTCATAAATAAAACTACTCCTTAATGATAATGCACGTGAAAGATAGCAGGTCAGCTTCTGATCTTAGGTTGTAGCAGTGCTCCAGATTTACACTGGTGTTAATGAAATCAGAATCTGATCCAGTGTCTTGCTAAGAGTAAGGTTTGATATGAGCATCTGTTACAGTAATGCATATCCAGCTTTCTTTCTGGATCAGCAATTGAGGAATTGGGCGGCAGGGGACATAGGAATAAGAGATGAATCACGTTGGTTCAGTACATCAGGCACTCTTTCTTTTTAGCTAACAGAGAGTTTTATGCTAATGCCTGTCACTATAGTATCTGAATGCCTTCCATGTAAAATTGATTAAAATAACAAAGTCCCTAGTGAACTTCATGGAGCGTCATGACCAAGACATGGGCTGTCTAGCTAGTAGTCAGAACAGGAGTTGGGAGCCAGGCCAGTCAGATACCAGGATATTGGAGGGCAAACCGAGACAGACCAGAGGGCTAACCTGGGAGTAGGTGTCAGGAGGTAGGCAGGCTCAGGTTACTAGGAGATCAGAATCCGGCAGTATGAACAGGTAGTGCAAGGGTAGCAGTCCTAAGCAGGGGGAACCCAGCTGCATGAACAACTTTCTATTTCTGTGCTTTGTTTAACTAGAAGCTGGGAACCAGTCGGGATTCCCTGTGTTCCCCTGATCAGATCATGGGACTGAAGTCCTCTGTCAGAGTTTAGCTTATATTCTGGCAATTGTTAACAGATCACTGGGTAGCAGGTTGGAACTTACTAGTTTCTAAGAGCCTTGGGGACCAGCATTCAAGACCTGCCGTCCCTGACATGGAGTCTCTGACACTTCTTCCTTTTCAAGGTATAATTTCTGTTTGGGGGTGCGGCAGGGGTTTTGGTTGTTGTTTTTTAGAATGTATTAATTTTACTTTTTTTAAGGTTAATTTGTTTCAGGGTAATTTGTGGGGGAAGGAAGGTTGGTTGCATTTTTTTGGATGAAAAGAGGTGTCAGTGTTGTCACAAGCATAGCCAAATTCATGCTTCAAAACCTCTGGTGAGGTATTGGAAATTCTGTGTTGGATGAGCTGCTAAAGGCTACAGTGTGGTGTTCTGAATCTAACCAAGGAAATACGTTGCCAATATTCAAAAGCTGAAGCCCTGTTTAACAAGAAAGTCTGATATTTATGCAGTCTTTCATCAGAGTGTCTTTGTAGGAGCAGCTACTCTTATTGTATCATTTCATCGTTGGGCCCTGAGCTGACTATTTGGCAAAGCAAAATATTGCTTATGGGTATTGGGACTGACAAATATTTGAAGGAAGCTGGGAAACTGGCCAACTTTTGGGCTCTTTGGCTTCATTGTAAGTCACGTGTAGTGTTTCCGGCAAAATAAAGCTAATAAACTTTGTTCCTGTATTCTGTATCAAGTAGATAGATACTAAGTTCTGTGTGATTGAAGAGGAGGCAGGAAAGGAAAGAGCAGATTCTATTTTTGAGGTCAGTTACATCAGTCTTGCTCATGTGGCTGTTCTATATCTCTGGATTGCAAGACTTGGAGTTTCCGACACTGTTGTCACCAATGAACTTCTATGCCCCTCAAGGGATTGTCTCAGCAGTGTCTGTAATAAATGTGTCTGATTGGTTTAGTTAGTCCAGTTATCGTCACTAGAACTAGTAAGGAGAGGGAAGGATATAGTGTAATGCTTTTTGAGTCTCCTTCAGTAGACACTTTTCAACAGATGGGTATGGTTGGTTCACTTTGAAATGCTCACTTACAAGAGGAGCCTAAGATATAGGGCAGCATTCTGTCCTAGCTTGCAGAACCCAGTCTGCCAAAGATCTGACATTGTAGCAAAATCTTATTAAAACCAGAGCTTCCTACTATCCTGTTTATTACTTTAGTAAGACTTTGGATTTAAATATTCTTTTGGTCTTTCCTCAAACCATGAAAGTTTCTTATTTTCCATAAAAATTTAGTAAGGAAGAGACATGAAATATATAGAGGAATGAGTGAAAATAGTGAAGAAAATATATTAAGCAGATCTGCTCTCTTTTAATACTGTCACAGATTTTTGTTGCTTAGTTCTGGTAAGTCATCTTTTCCACTTTCTTCATTTAGGCCTCATCTGTGCTAAGAATGGGAGCATGTTTGAAAATCATGGTATAAATGCGTCAGATATGACTCTTGCTCAATGATTTTCTTAGTTGGTTTGGGCAGCTGATGTGGACATTGTTCAAAAACCATGTAATGTGCGATTCAAACAGTTTAGAAGGGGTTGTGATTGAATATGTCTTAAGTATATATGTGTAACTGATTGGGGTTGGCCTGGGGCGGGGGCGGCCTCTGACGGCGCCCACGCCACTTTGTTACGGGCAGGCAAAGAGTCTGTAGCCCTGGCCCTTGGTCAGGGTGGGGCAGGCAAAATAAATAGTCTATAGGCCATGGTCCTCAGGCCGGGCGGGGCAGGCAAAATAGAGCAACCAGTTACAGCCTATTGAGGTTTAGCAGGCCGAGAGACAGTAACCCCAGGGTTGGAGTGGTCAGGGGGAAGGGGAACGCAGGCCCACCCAACTCCTCTGCATTCCAGCCCAAGGCCCTAACAGTGGGAGGGCATTCTGCCATTGTATCAGCAGGGCTCCAGTCAAAACGCGCTGAATGTTGCCTGGCTTGAACACAGCTGGCCTGCGGTTGGCGATCCCTGAGCTACTTCCTCCCCCTGTGCCTACGTACCCGTGGCCCAGGTTGTAGTTCACTTCCTTGGGGTAGATTGCGACGGGCAGCCCCAGTAAGCCATTGGGGTCACTAGCGTCTGGCAGCTCCTCCAAGTCGTTTGGGGCAGGCTGCTCCGGCAAGTCGCAGGTGGCAGGCAGCTCCTTCAAATCGCTGGCAGTAGGCCGCTCTTCCCAGTCACAGGGGCCCAGTAGCTCTGGCAGGCCCTCTCGGTCCCAGCTGGTGGGTAGCTCAGGTGGCTCTTTAACGCAGTAGGGGTTGGGCTCACATCCCAGCCCTGGGGGAGAGACCTCCTCCAGCAGCTTTCCCGGGGACTGAGCTACAGGGCTGGGCTTTTATACTTCCTGTCCTACCCCTGCGCTTCTGGTTTGCAAGTGGTGTAGTATCCGGGCTGCCCACCAGGTGGCGTGTGCCAGCCTCTCGGTGTCGGCCTGGGAGAGAGACCACACTGCTTCGCTACAATACAAATGACTTTTCAGTGTAGGCTTGGATTTGTTGTTGTTTGTATTGTAGAAGCCCCCAATGGCTCCAAATGAGGTAATTGGTTTTGTTGTATGTACACATTGGAAGGAATGATCCCTGTTACAATCTAATTTAATGAAATAGCAGACATTAGAAAGGAAAAGGGGAAGGTATTCAAGAGTAATGATAAAATTACAGTTACATAGGTTAACTATGAGTACCTCGTGAGGGATCACAAAGAATAAACAAATGTGATTAAATTTTCTTTTCTCTAGCTTCCTCCCGCTCTCCCAAAGGAACGAAAAACATCCAGTGAGAGCTTATTTTTACCCAGCTTCACTTTCATTGCATATCTGAAGTGAAGCTTCTGAAACAGAAACAGGACTCTGCCCCAGGGCAGTACAAATACAACACTTATATCCTGTTCATTATCATAGGGAGGGACTGTCATTTAGTAATTAGAGCTGGGCATCTGTGACTTGGATTCCTGAGTTCTGCTTTTATTCAGCTTTGCCACTACTCCTTGTGTTAACTTGAACATGTTACTTTAACAGCCTGTAATACATATTTAATGTACTTACCTATCTCCCAAGATGTGTTGAGGCCTAATGTTTGAAAAGTGCTTTGAGGTTCTCATGTGAAAAGTGCTACAGTAATAATAAGTGGTATATATTCACATATTTTTATTCTGTAGGGGAAACAGGGATTTATGGCTGCTTTATTATTAGTAGTAGTAGTAATAGTATTTATTTTCCCCACTTATTTTGTAGGTACTCAGTTTCTAACTATGTATTTTGCGACTCATTTTCAGTAGACACTGAAGTGATGATTTGGATGCTGCCACGCTTAGTGTAAAATGGAAAAGAAATTTGTCAAAACTACAGAAATAATGTGATGTGTATATATGTCCCCAAATTCATATTCTTTCCAAGCAGAGGCTACTAGTGAAGTTGGTTGTAGAGTTTTCTTTCTGTTTCCTGACACTGTGCTCTGAAGTGATCCCCACAATATTGGTGGTAGCTGATAGTTAACATAGAATGTATATTCTAGAGTTCAATATTAACAGTGTACCTGGCTGTATATCTCCTCCCTTTCCCTTTTTATGTTTTTATGCTTCAATGTATTTCCCTGCCTAGCCCATGAAACAGGACAATAGCAGCTGGCTGTGCATGCCTTACAATGGGATTAGTCAAATCGTGCTCCTCCCTTGGGTCTCTCCTGTGGTTTAATATGGTTTTATGTTACAGTACATTTCTTATCTTTGTAATAAATCATTGACTTGGAAAATGTAATTGAGTGTTTGAATCTGAGCCTCATTTAGAATCTGTGTTATAATTGTACAGCTTCCTGCTTGACTGATTCTAAATGATAATGTAGATGAAAGTTTAATTTGTGATTAGCATTCCCTTTCTATTCAGGCCCAGATCCTCTGTGATATCCTCTGTCTATCCTATATCTGGGCTCTTTCTTTGCTTTCTAACTCCTCTTTTATCTGTAGTACTACTTTGATGAGCTAAAACTTTCCTGCCCTCAGGGCTTTTCTCAGTACTCTCTGTGCCATAATGAAGTGGTGGGGTGAAATGCCATGCTACATGCATATCTGAGCTGAAGTATTTCAGCAGTTACTTATTTATAGGGCAGTATTCATCCTCTGAATGGTGAATGGCATCAAAGGCAAATTTACAATGTAGGAAAAAAGCACTCCCATTCCTATCTAAACAGGGCCAAATTTGATGTGGAATCTAGGGTATTTCCCTGACAATAACCAACATTAGAACTCTATTTTTTGTTTTTCTCCAAATGAACAAGCTCAATTCACAGCTTAGTGTTCTTTTCATTTGACACATTTAAAAATGAAATAACATAAATTTTATAATGCTAGTCCTTGAACATCTCCTTAGCATCCTAGTCTCACTCTGCTTGATGCAAAATGATAAACAAAAGGGCTGAGCTGCCTTTTCTGGTTGCAGAATTCACTGTTCCTACTTAATTTGGCTTCCACAAAAAAGGGGGAATATCTACCATCCGGTGACTCTGGCCTTACCTAGTTTCTCAAACTGGGGAAGGCCAAGAAATAGACAAATAATATGCTTTTTGTGGCAAAGCTCTGCATACTGGCATTTCCATGTTTCTCTGCATTACACATGAAGCCTCCACACCATTATAGTGTTTTGGGAAGCATTGGTGAGGTATGGTCATTCATATGTCAAGGATCTGAAGGCCAGATAGACTGAGCTAATGTGAAGTCAGATTTTCTTAAGGGATTTTATCCCTTTTGCCTCCTACACCTCTCATATTTGCCAACAAATGCCACTATCCCATCCAGATTTAAAATAAAAACGTAGATGAAAAAATAGCCCCATTACCACATTGTACAAATTGACAATCTGCTAGACTACTTTACACAGATACTGACTGAGAAGGAAAGGAGACTGTCCTGTGTTGTTGATTCTCTAAAATACCATCAAACTCGCATCAAATGACAGTGCACATGCATGTTTTAACAAAGCTTTTATCTGCCAGATTACCTGCCTTTCAGGATACATTGATTTTGGCTGATCAACATACTGTTCCTCATGTTTTGTAGAATGTGGATTTTCTGCATTAAATTAGCAAAGAACATTCCAGAACTTGACACTGATAAGGGTGAATGTCTCAAGTGAAACTACTTTTTAGCTCCATCAAGCTATTTTCTACTGGCTTTAATGGGTTCCAGGAACATAATATTCAAAGACACAGTCACAATGAGCACTCAATAGCATCAGCAGGCAACACTGGTGGAGAACTAGTATAGTGCTATTCTGTATGACTAGGTCCGAATTTCAAGGCAAATGATTATTAACAGAAATATAGTTTTAGATATTAGTTTTTTCTGGCATATAAAATAAATTATTGCAATGGTCTCAGTGCTGATTCTCAGTATCTGACAATTTCATTTCTATAAAGTAAGGCAAACCTAAACTTATAGGATTAGTAATGCAATAAAACCTGTCACAATTTTCTAGTCAAGCAGAATGCAGAGAAATAAGTTTAAATAGTTAAAGCCGCAACATTTTATTTTAATTTATTTGAGAAAAGAGACCTCAGTCCAGAAATTGGGTCAGCTATATTTTCTTATCTGACAACCAAATATGAAGTCTTAGCCGCCACTGGACAAGTGATTAAATTTTTTCCACCCAGCTAGTAAATGGTATCAAGAGCGCAAGCCTGTTCTCATAGTTCAGAAACAAGGGGTCACCTCGAGAAGTTTAAAGAGTTAAAGTAACAGATAAAGAATACTTTTTTTCACACATCACACAATTAACCCAAGGAGCTCCCTACCAAAAATCATTGGTGAGGCCTAGTGAGATTCAGAAAATGATTTTTTATATATAAACAAAATATCTGCAGTTGCATTAGATACCAGTGGTTAAATATCCAAATTCAAACCTTCATGTTTCAGGACATAAGCCATCCATTAACTTTCTGTGGTTGGAAAGAAACACCCCACATCTTTCCCTCATGGCATGTTTTGGCTTTGAAGCCTCTGGGACAGATACTGAACTAGATAGATCATTGGTCTGACCTGGTATGGCAGTTTTCAACTTTGTCAGAATTGAGTTGTGTTTTAATCTACCTTTTTTTTTTTTTTTTTTTTTTTAAAGGTATTTAACTCATTGCCAATGTGTAACAATTCTAAACAAATGTTGTGAAAGTCACTGATGAAGGCAGTACATAAGGACTTCTAGATTGGTGCCCCCAGAATCCTGAAGCTATCAGATCAGAATTCAGTTCTCAGTTTTGAGATCTCACTTCTTTTGTTTGTAATGGCTTGGAATACTTCAAAGGCTAGATCTTTCTGAGGAAGAAATGCCTCTCAGTATCTCAAAACTGACATCTCTGGCTGATGGGACCTGTGTTAAATATTTTTGAAGGAAACATTAGTCATTTATTGGTGGGATACAACAATTACGGTCGTGATGATAAAATGCTCAGAATTTGGTTTTAAAATCCAGCAATGAGATCCTTTGGGGACAGAAATGCAGTACTCCACAGGTATCTTTGGGACGTTGTAGCCATATATTTTGTCTTCCTCTTATTGATGAACAAACCAACTTGTTTTGCTCATCTTCAAAAAACTGAGTCTGTCTTTCATTAAGGGATGTGTTGAACTAAGCAGAACAAATGTCAGCAAAAACAGTCATCCAGTTGTGCTTTTTCATTTGTCCATAAAATTCTTCAATGAAGTGTACAGAGATAAAATCAGCTCCCTACTCAGACTCACTAACTCACCCTGTTTATACATCCAAGTATCACATTAGCCCTTTTTTCTTCAGCTCTTGTTGCTTGTAGCCCTTTTTTCACTGGGAGCTCTTGTTGTGTTTCTTGTCCAGTATGACCCCTAAATCCTTTCCATAGTCACTGTTTTCCAGTTTACAGTCCTCTATTATGTAGATATAACTTCCATTCCTTTTTTCTAGATGTATAACTTTGCATTTTGCTGTATGAAAATGAATCTTGTTTGAATGGGCCCAGGTTTCTAAGTATTCCAGATGATTCTGTATGACTGACTACACTTTTCTCGTCATTATTTACCACTCCACCAATCTGTGTAATCTACGGATTTTATCAGCAGTGAGTTTATATTTATTTCCAGATCCTGGATGAAAATATTGAATAGAATCAGACCCAATAGCAATCCTCATGGATCCTTACTAGAAACACTTTAAATCAATGATGATTCCCCATTGACAGCTACTTCTTGAGATCTGCCAGTTAACGAGTTCTTAATGCATTTCATGTGTTCTCTGTTGATATTTTATAGTGTTGATTTTTAAATCAGAAAGTCATATGGTATTAAGTCATGTGGTATTAAGTCAAACATCATACAGAAATCTAAGTATATTACATCTATGCAGTTACCTTTATAAACCAAACTTGTAATCTCATAAAAAAATTAAATCTGGTTTCCTGTGACAAGACTGATTTTCCATAAAACCTTGTTGACTAACATTAATTATATTTCTGTCCTTTAATTCTTTTTTGATTGAATTCCATATCAGCTTTTCCATTATTGTGCCTGTGCTTGATGTCTGGGTAAGTGAACCTGTAGTTACCTGGGTCATTACACTTGTCCTTTTTGATTTCCGGCACATTAGCACTCCTCCAGTCTTTTGGAATTTCCTTGGTATCCCATGATTTATTGAAAATAAATATTAGAAAGTCAGAGATTCCTCAACCAACTCTTTTAGGACTCTCTGGTGCAAATTATCCAGGCCTGCTGATTCAAAATTTTTTAGCTCTAGTAGATCTTATTTAACATTCTCCTTAGCTATTAATGTATTGTGAAGTACTTCATCATCTTCATGTTTCAGTGCAGTGTTTCAGCAACTGTTCTTCCACCTCAGAGGCTTGGAAATAGCTTCTCTTTTGATCTTAATACTCATAAAGCAGGCAGAGTGATAGCTACAGAGTAACATAAGATGTTCTCTATCCACTTTATCTTCATACTTTCAACATGTTGTTTCTCCATTGAGCTAGTCTCTGCCAGCCCAGAAAAGAAGGAATGAGTTAATCTCAAGTATTTGTTTTCAACTGAAAGATGTAATCTGTCTGTGAAACTCTAATTTTTTTTTTAATTATGGAGTGGAGATAGGTTTTCCATACTGTAGATAAGGCTGAATTGTTTTTTGTGTTATAGGCCCATCGCTACTGACCTAAAAGCCCCAATAAAAGTTAGTGCAGCTTCAAATATGGCATGTGTGGTTTGTGGCCAATGTATTATTTTTTTTATCAAACCTATGGTTACTTGAACAAACAGTTTTCAAGATATTGGCCATAGAAGACTGTTCAAATTGTGATTAATACTATTTTAAAATACTTTTCTGCCATGTTTTAGCTAATAAACGGTTTGTCCAAAAGACTTCAGATGAGGTTGTGTCGGAAGAATTTGATGAGATCTGGTGCACAAAACTAGGTATGAGAAGCTGAAAACCACATTTAAAATTACTGTCTCTAATAATATTCAGCTCTTATATAGTAGTTTTTGAAACTACTGTAGATCCCAAAGTGCTTTTTAAAGGAAGTAAATGTCATTATCCCCATTTTACAGATGATGACACAGAGTCACGGAGAGGGGATATTACTTAAGTTCTAGAACAGCATTTCAGAATCTAGAAGACTTGTAAAGCTTGGTAGCATTTCTTTTGGAATTTTGATGGGCTGTTGTCAACGTTTACAAACATTACGTTTCCAGGCAACTATAAAGTCTCAGTGTAGTCACAGACCACATTTCTGCATACAGTATGGTGCAAAGGAGCAGGGAAATCTACAGTGGCTCCCGTGGCCAAAGATAAAGCAGTAATTAGGTGAGGCTTGCTGCAAGAGGCAGCAAGGAGATAATCACCTCCATTCTAGCTTAGAGCTTTATGAATTCTGCGGGGAAGGGGCCCGTCTCTGTGTAGACCTCTTAAACTTTGCAGAAGGCAAGAATGGTGAGGCCAAGTGAACATGTGGAGTTTAGGCAATCCACATCTGTTTGCAGAATTTCCAAGATCTCTGCGACAATTGCTTCTGCGCTTGGAAAATGTATAGTTTAAAAACCTTCCAAATGTTCCTTCCT
Source organism: Emydura macquarii macquarii (assembly GCF_026122565.2). Lineage (NCBI taxonomy): Eukaryota > Metazoa > Chordata > Testudines > Chelidae > Emydura > Emydura macquarii. Next base: position 9,623,231 of record NW_027133667.1, read on the forward strand.
CTAGGACTTTGCTCACTTCCTATCCCCATTTTTCTACTATCCACCCCTACAACTTGTCCTCTGCATCCCTTTCCTCCTCCATGGCTCCAGCTCCCATCTTAAGACTTTCCCCTTATCCTTGATAGGGTTCTGGAGGTTAGCAGGTGCAAACATAATTTCTTCTAATCATATTGTTAGCTGCTGTGATTACAAATCTTCAGGAATCTACCAAAGGGTAGCACAGCCACAAATTCTCATGTATGTATGTGTATACCTTGAGGAATTTGGCCACTGCCATTCTTTTGATTCAAAAGCCAGCTACCTTTTGTAGTCAGAACCCAGGGAGTCTCCCACTCAGTGGGCAAAATTTCCCTGTGCTGCCATGAATCATAGTGAAAATTATCCATTGTGGGAGGGGCCTCAAAGGGCTCTGCCTCTAAAAGTTGGAGTCTGCCACCAAACCTCCATTTTCCTTTCACACTTCCCAGGAATAAGGGACTGGGCTAGTAAACCCTTTCTATTGCCCCTTGCTGCTCCAAGTCTCTTCCAACCTCCCTCTCCCTCCAGCTTCCTTCATAGCCATACTATATTTAACCTTGAATTTTCTGGCTTTCTGATTTTTTTTTTTTTTTTAAATCTACAACATTCTTGTAAAGGATTTTTATTTTTGCCTATAAGTTATGGATATATATCTTAACTCAAACTTTAATTACATTTTCCCCTTCCCTCTGGGAATAAAAAATCTGTTTGCCCCCAAGATTCTGAATGAACCCTATCTTGACTAAAATGTGCTAATGGAGTGCAACTACTTCTTTTTATAGGAATGAATCTGGTGAGCTGGCATCATCAGCCTATAACTTCAGTTTATAGTAGGTGTATCAGTGTCAGGATCTCCTGGGCGAACAGCCTAATTAATAGCATTCATAATATACCAGATATTCCTGCTCTGTCAGAACATACAGCAAAAGGACAACTAAAATATCTTGCAAGCAAACCAACGGCTTGAACACCACTCCACCTCCTTCTAATTTTGTTCTTTTAAATAGGGTCTTATTGGCAGCTGATCAACATTATGTCCAGATTAGCCTCTGTAACAACTTGTTGTATTATCAGTGAACAACCTTAAGACCCTGCAAGTTTGGAGTTTTCATGGGTTCTATGCGTGTTGACTCAGATGCAGCCCTCTTCTAATTCTTGGGCTGATATTTTCCTCATTTTCTGTGCATGATGTTGTCTGTGAGGCAGGTTCTTTGCAAGAAATGCCCTTGCCCTTCGAATAGAATCCTAGAGGAAGCATCTCCTGCCTTTACTTCAGCGATTAGGGCCTTAAAGGCATAGTAATCAGTTCCGCCTTAACAGGAATAAATCATTGAGGTTGAACCATGATAGTACCCAACAACTGGCAATGCTGATAAAAAGCCAAATGAAAGATTTCAACAAGTCTTTACCGATGAGGGAATTGGTATGCAGCACATATGATTCCAGCATGTACCTTAGCAGTCAGCATCAGTTTTCCTCAGTTGTTTATCAGTTCCTTTCTTCCCCTTGGAAAATGAGAATTTACAGCAGGAATAAAAGATTTTGGTAATCTAATGATAATGATATACTCTCTTTCCAGCCTGGATAATATAGGGTAGAAATTTATTTTCCTTATATTGAGAGGTCATTTTAGAGGAAACTTGTTACTTGTGAAACTGTTTCAGTTCAAATTGCTGATGTAAGCCCCCAACCCTTTCCATCTCCCATGGAGGTGTGGAGACCCCAGCACATTCTGTTTCATCCTTTGTTGGGGACATGAAGTTTTGGGCACCTGGTTTGGGTTTAGTGGTTATATAGTAATTTGTTCACCAAATATTTTTACTGGAATGGAGAGGAAGGAAGATGAAACAAATATCCATACACATATTGTGTACATTGTGCAGCCCTTTGAAAGGGAGTATGTTATGTTGCTTGTGGAGCCGGTAGGTAGAGAATGATGGTAAGTTTCATTCCACTGATCAGTTTGTGGGCAGAGACAAGGGATCTTTTTGCGCCCCCCCCCCCCCCCCCCTTTTTTTTTTTTTTTTTTTCCCCCGAGAATGTATAGTCTCGAAGAACCTGTAATTTCTGTTTCTGTGTATGACATTTCAGTTCAGACTTTGGGGAAAATTGAAATAAAGGTGACTAGATTTTCATTGAATACTATTTCAAAAGGAAAAATTTGTACTGAGATGTGGAATTAGCCCTAGTTTCCCTGCATAAGCCAATCAAATGGCTATTTGGCATTTAAATTTGTTTTTGTTTAAGGATGCATCCTTATTAGGGACCAGCTATTGTTTGACTCTGGAGAGAGAAGATCTGTTTGCAGCACATTGTCTTTTGATGATGGATAGCTATTAACATGGTTTAAATATTTAATTTATTTTTATTTATGGCTCAGGGTTCCATTGCACTAGGCATTGTACAAACACAGAAGTAAAAGCCAGTCCCTGCCCCAAAGAGCATATAATCTATTAAAATAAGAGGCAACAGATAGACGAATGGGGCAGTACAAAACACCGAGAGATCATTGGTCAGCTTGATAGACTATGGTTAAATATACCTGTTATACCTGCTGGGCATGAGTACCAGCTCCTTCATTTCCCCTAAATGTGCAAACCACGCAGGGTGGAAAAACAGACAGTTCTTCTTCAAGTGCTTGCATGTGTCCATGATGCTGTAGGTGTGTGTTGTGCTTTGATGTCAGAGAGTTTTCCCAAGTAGCACCTGTAAGGGAGCCTCACCCATTCCTGGCTCCTCATGAGCCTCACAAAGCGGGTAGAAAGGGCAGAACAGCCTGACCTCTCCTTCAGTTTCTGTTTACCATCTGTGGTAGCTAGTCCAAGTGTTGTGTGATTACAGCATCACTCTTTGTGAACAAAGTTGTGATTCTTATTTTATTCTTACCTAGTGGTATTGTTTTTCATCCAATGGACAATTTTTCTTCCTTATTTTTCTTTTTCATCACATCTCTCTGTAGTTCATATCTTGTTTTGGGTCAGGTGGAATTCACCTGGTACTGGGAGATCCTGTGACAAGATCCCCAGGTTTCAAGCCTTGCTCTAGTTGTTGAAAGCCTATGCTTGTCAGTGATCCTCATTCATGCTGTCTAAAGTGCTTGGGTGAGGGCCATATAAGAGACAGATGCTCAATCTGGTGGTGCTTTAAGACCAGAACAAGAAAGCTGTGGGAAGAATGCCTTCAGTATATTCTTATGGAGGCTGCCCTTAGACCAGCATCTATGTCCCCCTCGATCGAAGGGGAGAGCTGATTGGTGAGTCCTTCCCCAGCAGATGAAAGCCAGAGGAGATCCCACTCACCAGAACCATCATGTTTGAAGTTGAGAACATTGGAGCAGTCCTGGCCTCAGAAGCATAAGAAGAAGTTGGGTTCCTCAAGGTCCAGATTGTGGGACTCCTCCACAGTGGCTTCAGTACTAAAGGAAGAGCACACCCGTCAGCTTGCTACTCCCTTGTCCTGGCTTCTACTGATTCTCACAGACCTGAGCCATATATTCCAGTGCCTTTCAAGGGATTGCCAAGACCAGCTACTTCCTTCGCTTCTCTGATTGCAGCAGGACAACCACTTATATCAGGACCAACAATGCCAGAGGCCTGTGCCACAGTAAGAGATCTACTGTGCCAGTCTTCCACCATCATCGTTGATTCAGGGTGGTGACTGTCGCGGGTTCTGCACTCGTCACCTCTGGTAGACTCCACTGTGGAACATAGCCTGTTACTGCCTCTGAAACATAGGCCTGTTACTGCTTTCTTTAACCTTCCCTATTCTGGTACTAGCTCCAGCTATTTGCACAATACCAGTGACTAGGTTGTCTTCCCTGCTATTTCTTGTATCAGATTTTCAACACAGATCCTGGTCACAGACTTCAAGAACTCCTACCAGTACTATGCCACCTTGGCTCTTAAAAATATTCCAATTCATCATCAGAATCCAAGGTGTGCTGTCAGGTCTTTCACTACTGATTGCCTAGGGCTTCCTCCAGATCCCACCCTTGTTCTCATATAAGGTGATAGGAGAGAGGAGTAAAGCCAGAGATGGGAAAGCTTGATCCAGGCACAACCGGGGCTGGGACAAGACGACCAGTCTTGTCATTGACCATGTTGGATGCCTTGGGAGATACCTCCAGCATCCAGGTAATCTCCATTCACTCAGAGGAGCATTTCACTTAGGAGAGAGGCTTCTCCTACCGGTATCACCTATGACAGTCAGTACAAATTGATCTATGGACTAAGCATTACATAGACCTACCTCAGCCTGCTTCAGAACAGCAGCCTACTCTGGCACCATAGGACCAACCTTGGAAGTTTTCTCCTTTGCCTTCTTTGAATGCATTATCCTGATAAGTAGATGAGTCCCTGGAACCAGAGATGTCCTCCTTGGTGTACCAGCCAACTCTAACGTGTACAAAAACTTTTTAGAAGAATGACTGCTTCTCTTGATATACCAGTGGAATTAGTGGAGAAGAGTACCCACAAATTGAAGAACTCTGTGGAGCTCTTTCATCAACAGAAGTTGGTCCATAAAAAATATATTACCTCACCCACTTTGTCTTGCTCATATCGTGGGACCAACACAACTACAACAATACTGCAAACAAACTGATTGACGTTTTGCTCCCAGTTATGGCAAGAAAGGTAGCAATTCCCATAAGTGACGCCATCATATAAGACCTTGTGGAAACCCCTTCCTCCATTCCACCAGTGGCCAAACGAGCAGAACATGAATACCAGATTCTGTTTGAACAGTTTTACCTACATCAAGCTCACTAGCTGTGTCTGCATTGAATGAGAGACGCTGTCAGGGCTGGATTAAGACTACCTCCAAAGAAAAGGAGGCAAAAAAGTTTGATCTGTTTGGGAGAAAGATTTATTTCACGGTGAATTTACAGCTCTACACTAGCTCTTATTGTTAGATATGATTATTCTAACTGTGAGGCAATATCATAGCTTGCAGATAAGCTGCCAGAAAGCTCTTGGGAGCATTTCCAGTACCTTGTTGCAGAAAGTCATTTGGTCTCCTGTTCAGCTTTGTAAGCTTCCCTGGAGATTAAGGATTCTACTGGTAGGGCTATGTCAATAGCAATGACTTTGCCATTCCTCTTGGTTGCAGTCATGCGTGATCCCTGTGGAAGTGCACCAAACAGTTGACTTCCTTTTCAAGGGCTATGCCTTAATCTCATCCAAAATAGATGAAGCTTTATACATACTAAAGGACCCTAGTAGTCCTAAAGTCCTTACGTTTGTACACATCTAATCCGAAAAGTACTAAGCATTGTCCTCAATACCAGCCGAGGAAGCAGTATTTCTCCTTCTGTCAGGCTGATCATTTCAGGAGGAGGCCAGGGTCTCAGAGAAGAAAGTCTCTGTCCCCTACCATCTCATTCTCATCAGCCAGGCAAATATAGGCCTTGAATTTCCCTGCTCGACTTCTATGTTGAGGACAGCGTACTCACCAACATGAATTTTACTGGCTCTTTCCCTCCCCTCTGGGACAGGTTATCCCATTTCCTGCATGCATAGCACGTCATCACTTCAAAAAAATGGGTGCTAAGCATGGTGGAATTGGGATACACCATGCATTTTCTATCCCCCTTTCCTCTCTGCCTTCCCAGTTCAACTTCAGGGGCCCTTCTTGTGAGTCTGTGTGAGGACAAGAAATGCAGACTCTGTGTTCTTTGGGTGCTATAGAAAATGTGCTTCCACCTTATCAAGGCAGAGGGGTTTATTCCCAATAGTTTCTAATACTCAAAGCCAGAGGAGGTCTCAGACCAAGTGTAGTTCCTAAACAAATGTCGGATCCTAAACAAATACATCAAGAAGTTAAAGTTCTATATGGTGTCCCGTGCTAGTATTATCCCTTCCCTAGATCTGAGAGACTGGTATGTTGCCCTTGACTTAAAGGATGCCTAGTTACACATGGCTATCCACCCTGGTCATGAGAGGTTCCTAAGGTCTGTAGTTGGTGAATTGGTAATGATTTTTTTCTATCTGCCCTCTGGTCTGTCATCAGCACTAAGGGTTTTCACCAAGTGCATGGCAATGATAGCAATCTACCTCCACCAGAGAGACGTCCACATGTATCCTTAACTGGATGGTTGGTTCAGGGTCACTCCAGACGTCAGGTAGAAGCTACTGTCCTTTACATTATCTTACTGTTCAGCATTCTGCGCCTGAAAATAAACAAAAGTCGGCATTACTATTCTACAAATAGAGTTAATTGGAGTGATCCTGGACTTGACCTGTGCCATGGCTTTTCTGCCTCATGCCAGATTCCAAACTTTAAAAGCCCTCTGTTACTCAAGGATCAGTCACAGAACACAGTGAGGAGCTGCCTCTGGCTTCTGGGTCATATGGTGGCATGCATATATGTGACCCTTCATACCCAGGCTTCATTTCAGAGCAATACAAGCTTAACTCAGGTGAGTATGTCATCGTCAGGTTCCCCATCTGGATAAGCTGGTATGCATCCAGGACAGAATGTTGCCATCTCTGAACTGGAAGATGAGCCAAGACGACATGTGTCAGAGAGTTCCTTTTTCTCCTTCTCTCCCTTGCATGATTTTGCCCAAATGTGCTCCCACCATTACCAATCTTCAGACTCAAATGGACTGCCCACAAGGCCAGATTGCATATAAACGTTCTCAAGTTCTCCACATGAGGTCATTCAGTTTCTGCAGCATTTGTGGGACGTGTCCCTGTTCTGGATATTTGTAGAGCGACAATGTGTTCCTCCATCCACAATGCTTACTAGACACTAAGCACTTATTGGCTGCAGCAGGGGTGGAAGGGCTGCTGGCAGAGACTAGTGGCCCTTCAGGGTTGTAAAAATTATATCTGTTGCCCTCCAGCCAAAAAGGTTGGGAACCACTGAAGTAATGTATTATACATGCAAATGCACACACCTTTCAGTTTGTGTGCTGCCTTGGCCAGCTGGTTAACATATGTCCATGTTTAGTTGCCTAGCTCTGCCTCTCTCTTGCAGTAGCTTGCTTGGAGCAGTATGTCTCTGTGTGCAGTCTGTCCAGTTTGTTGGAATCTTTCTTCACAGAGTGTTTCCCCTTCAGAAGTAAACAGGAATCTAAGAATAGCTCTCATATCTCTTTGTAGTGTATTTTCATCTTTGGCTGTTTAAACAGTCCGTCTGTCTAGACAGCTGACTGAACTCTGAAAGCTCATGAGATTGAAAGCAGCCACATAGACCACCGTATGGGATGTTACCTGGCTCAGCTCAGCTGCAACTGCATCTGTGAGAGCATATCAAGAGAAACATTTCTTTCAGAACCTCTAGGAGTTCATTTTGAGGCTAGTTCTGTTTAACCCCCAGGTGTCACTAGTGCTACATGCAGATGCTAATAAGGACTTAATCTGTACACTGGAGTTTAAAGAAGGGGAAATTGTCAGTATTCTCATATTTCTATTTCCAGAAATGTAACCTTTCATATTTGTGTATCTCTCTCTCTTTAAAATATATTCTCAGGTGATGTGTTGTGCTCAGATTTAAATTCTAAGAATAAACTTAGATGAGTACTGATTGTTAATATTTTAATTTTCCTTATTTAAAATAAAAATTGTTTTCCTAGCAAAGATGGTCTCATAGGCAAGAAGATCTGCTAGCTTTGTGTGTGCATTTGAGGTGGGAGGACAATGATTGCGTAAACTTTCTTTTATTCTAACTTCGAAACTTTCAGGTGATGGAGTACGTAGACAAGTGCCTCCCATTTATGTCCGGAAAAAATTCTTGAACTACTTAAGGCTACGCGCTAAATTATTCCCACTGATGTTCAATTCTTTCATACCTGCAGTGGTGGTTCTTTGAATATCTCCTTTTGGAGTTTATTCAGTTGCTCATTTACTTTGACAATATTTTCATTAATATCAAAAATTTCCTTCCTTAGTTTCAGTACATTACACTTAATTTTATCTTCCAAGATTCCAAATAATTGCTCTTCGTCATTGACATTGTTACTTTGAAAGTATTTTTACGCTATGCTCTTGCTCAGAGTTCTATTTCCTAGATATTGCTCCCTGTCTCTCCTCATGTGCTTTGTTCTTGTCCTCTAAATTCTTGAATCATATTTGTTACCATTGATTATATTTTCTGTTTTGATATGGAGATCTAGGAGATAAATTCCTGCGTGTGACTTTGAATCTGAGGTATTTCCCTTTGCTAAACACCAAACACTCATGTTGATGTTTTAACAGCTGTATATTTCTGTTAGGAATATATTATAAAGCTTTATATACTATTAAACTTTTTCATTCATACTCTTCTTAATTGTCTTTGCTTACTTAAGATTGAAAATCTCCAGGAGCAGTTAAGAGACAAGGAAAAACAGATGAGCAGTTTGAAGGATCGAGTAAAATCCCTGCAGGCTGACACCACCAACACTGACACTGCCTTGACCACACTGGAAGAAGCACTTGCAGAGAAAGTGAGTGTGAAGGGCACAAGTCCTTTAAATCCAAAGTTCATTCTACTAATGTTCTCTAACAGCTGTTGGGAGCCAGGGTCTCCATCTGGATCCTGTTGATCTAGTCAGAGCAGCTGCTATTAGGCATAATGGATTTCTCACTAGAAGGCATCTTAGGATATTTTGACTAGCCAGCCATGTGCTGTTGGCAGATCTGAATTAAGGCAGCAGTACAGTTCTCAATACATGTGCTAGGGATAGGATTGGGGGAAGGACTTTCCATAGCATAAAGTCTTTTAAGGGTCTGATGTAGTAATTTACACCTTAAGCTGCTACCCCAGTAACTAGGTACATCATATAACTCTGTATGAAAAGAATTGCTGCTTCTTGTCCTGTGCTAGTATTGTATAGACCTTTGTGGAGTATTGCTTGAACTGTCCTCCTGTTCTGCGGTGCATCTTTAGCACTGCTGCTTGATGGCACATTCCAGGTTACAGACCCTGGATTCTTCGCCTTTTCAGGTCAGACCGATGTCTTATTTCTACTTTTAATTCTCTCGTGTTTACAATAGCTATTTTTTTAAAGTTCCCCAACAAAAATTTATATTTTTTGTTCTTCTTTGAGTGCTTGCTTATGTCGATTCCATTGTAGATGTGCGCGCCTCCATGCAGAGTTCCTGGAATTTTTTTCCCTTTAGTAGTATCCATAGGGCAGGCTCTGGAGTCCCGCACACATGCTGCGGCATATCAGGTGCCACCAGCCCTACATCCCCTCAGCTCCCTCTTTCCACCCCTGAGGGTTGCTGGAACTGTACTGCTTGTATCACAAGTGCTCCCATTGTTCCCTTAAGTAGTGTTAGCTAGTTTGTACTATTGTTCTTTTGTTAGTTAAGTGCTGTAAATAGTTAGTAGTTAAGTGTAGTCCCTAAAAGGACCTTTGCCTCGGAGTGGGGCATGCCCCGGTCTCTGGGTTTCAAGCCCTGCATCTCCTGCAGCAAGCCCTTCCCTCTTAGTGACCCCCACAACAGTTGTCTAAAGTGTCTGGGGGAGGCACACAGGAAGGAGGAGTGTAAGATCTGTAAGGTGTTCAGGCCGCGGACTCAAAAGGAGAGAGAGAAATCTGCCCGAAGGCCTTACTGATGGAGGCAGCGCTGAGACCAGCCTTCGTGCTGTCCCGTTCAACCTCGGTGCCAAGCATTGCATCGGTGCAGAGCGCCCCGCTGGCACCAGACCCACCACGGCACCGAACCTCCTCCTCTTCTCTGTTGAGAAAGAAGCAGAGGAAACAGCGATCTAATAAGCGCCGCTCCTCTGCACTGAAGAAGACGAGGGATTCAGGGTTGAGCGAGGGACCTATACTGGACCGACTGGCTGAAGGACAGCAGGAGAGGAACTCACCATGCACAAGTGTGTGCCCGTGAAGAGAGCCACTATTGGGAGCAGAAGGGGGCCTCTTCAGCTTGCGATGCCATCGACACCAGAGGCGTTTCAGGCAGTGAAGGACCTGATGGCCCCGCCTTTGTCTCCTACTCCTAAGCCTCTCCCGGTGCTAGCAAAAGAGAAAGCTCCGGTCTCGAAGGGGAAGCCCGAGATGGGTCCTCCTCAATGGTTGCATCATGCCCCTGATCAGTGGCATAAATCCACTCCAACCAAGTCACCGCACAGGGAGTCTTCATCGTGGCACAGATCCACGCGGGTGTGTTCCTGGTCCCTGTCTCTGGGGTATTCCATGATGGCTGAGTGCCATTGACAGAGACAGTCTCCATTGCCATCGCTGGCACCAATATCGGTCACTGAGGGCTTTGCATTCAGAGGGGCGGTACTGGTCACGCTCATCATCTTGCAGGCACTCTCTGGATGGGAGTTGGCACCGTTCCCACTCCCCAGCACTGAGGAGTTCACCCATTCCCACATGGTCCAGATCGTGGTCGCCGGTGCAGGAATTCTTGTCTAGAGAAGATCAGCAATCCATAAGTCTCTGGCCTATCTTTGACACAGCACCAGTCCTGCTCATCCTGTGGGCGCAGATTCTCGGTGACCCGGCACCGGTCACAGGAACTGCACCGCCGGTTGCTGTTGTCTCACTCCCTGACACCGATATGGCATTCGTCGGAGCACCACGAGACTCAGGTGTCAAGATATCAGTCCCCCTTTCCACAGGCACTGCACTGCAGCAAGAGTGCCAGCTACTGCCCCCTCTCCCCCCGTGGTCGTTGGGCAGTGAGTTGTTTTCCTCGGGGGAGGACAGTCAGGCTACCACTCACTCTGTACAGCACCATCTCCCAAAGACACAGAAGCAAGGTCCCTGCCCTTCAGCTTCTAGTTGGCCTCAAGGCCAGTGGCCGTATTGGGGACCCTGGGAGTTACTGGTGGTCACAGGACCATACTCTTACAGATCTTCTGGCAGGCAGTCAGCGCTGGTAGCCCTGGAAGGGGCTCACGATTCGGCGTCAGAGGATGATTCTGACCTCCAAGCGGGGATATTTGCATCAGCTCCCTGGCAGCAGGATGGGATGCCGCCACCTCCCGTGCCAGCTCAGTCCTTACCATCTTCCCCAGACGAAGCAATTGCATCAGGGTTGTCCGTGTTGCTAGGTGATTTTCAGGCCCACCAGGAGTTCCTTAAGAGAGGGTGGCCTTGAATTTAGGATTGGAGGAGGAGGAGCACAAGGAAGCCTCGGACAACCTATTCGATGTATTGGCAGCTGCAGCGCCGGCTCGGGTCTCGCTGCCTGTACACAAAGGAGTGTTTAAAGTGTTTAAAGGCCTGTGGTAGATACTATCTCCCTTGCCACCAATTTCAAAGAGGGCGGAGAAAAAGTATTATGTTCCTGCCAAGGGCTTCGAATACTTGTTTACTCATCTTTTCCCAGGTTCTCATTCAGCCACCAGTGAGCAAGACAGGCAAGGCCAGTCTAGCTCGACTCTGAAAAATAAGGACAACAAGAAGCTGGACTTATCTGGAAAAAGTTTATTCAATGGCGAGCCTGCAGTTTCATATCACAAATCAACAAGCCCTCCCCTGGGCAGGTATAATTACAATCTTTGGGACTCCCTCAATTGCTTTGGGGAGGCCCTGCCCCAGGAGCAGGCACCTGACTTTGCCACCATTCTGGAGGAAGGTAGAACAGTGGCTAGACCTACTCTGCAAGCAGTCTCAGATGTGGTGGATTCTGCTGGAAGTACCATGGCCTCAGCAATCTGCATGCGTTGGTGCACATGGCTGCAGTCTTCTGGTCTGTCCCAAGAAGTGCAGCAGTCCATATAGGACCTCTACTTCGACAAGAGTGCTCTGTTTTCGGACCAGACCAAAGCTAAGCTCCGCGGTTTTAAGACTTCAAGGGCCATGCTGTGCTCCTTGGGCCTTTATACACCTCAGGCCTCGATGTGGCAGTTCCATCCCCAACAGCAGCAGCCACAGAGATAGCAGCCTTCACACTTTGCTGCCTACAGGCAAAAGGACAAAGACAGAGGGTTTAGGAGGTGTCGAACAACTGCGACCTCTGCTTCAGCTACCCAGCCGGGACCTTCCAGGCGCTCAAACTGTCAGCGCCAATCCTTTTGAAGGTGCAGTTGAGGATGGCGTTCCAGTCTTGGAGCAGGATCCTCTCTCCTTCCCATTCCTCAGCTGACTTACTCCCTTCCTATCCGAATGGACCAGAATAAAATTGGACCATTGGGTCTTTGGCATCATCTCAGCAGGATATGTCCTGCAATTTTCTGTTCCCCCTCCTCACAACCCTTCCTCCCCGACACTCTTCAGGGACCTCTCTCACGAGCAACTTCTCGTGCAGGAGATGGAGAGTCTTCTCAGTCTAGGGGCTATAGAAGAAGTTCCGCTAGAGATGAGGGGGAAACGGTTTTACTCCTGGTAGTTCCTCATCCCCAAGGTGAAAGTGGGTCTTGGGCCCATTCTAGACTCGTGTCGTCTCAACAAATATCTCAAGAGACTGAAGTTCTGCATGGTCTCCCTAGCCTCCATCATCCCGTCCTTAGATCCAGGAGATTGGTATGTCACCTTTGACCTAAAGGACACGTACTTACATATCACGATCTTCCCTGACCACACATGTTTTCTCCGCTTCGTGGTGGCCCATTCCCACTACCAGTTTACAGCATTACCCTTTGGCCTCCTTTTTGCTCTGAGAGTGTTTACAGAGCGTGTGGCAGAGATGGCTGCTCCCCTAAGGCACCACAGCATGCAGATATACCTATACTTGGATGACTGGCTGATCAAAGGCTAGTCCCAGTCTCAGGTCCATATCAGCCTAGACCTCATATGCATCACCTGTCACTGTCTGGGTCTGTTAATAAACAAGCAAAAGTCAATGTTAACACCGTACAGCAGATAGAGTTCATTGGAGCAGTTCTCGACTCCACTCCTGCCAAGGCTTTTCTACCCCAACTTCGCTTCGAAGCCATGTCCGTCATTATTACACGCCTCCACGGGAGTCCCCTCAGAACAGCCAGAACGTGTCTGCAGCTGCTGGGCCATTTGGCGGCTTGTACGTACATGGTGAACTTCGCATGCCTAGGGCTCAGACCGTTCCAGTTGTGGCTGGTTTTGGTGTATGCCCCGAGCAGACACTCCCTGGACTGAGTGGTCATGGTTCTCCCCCTCGCCCTCCACACCCTGTCCTCACTGGAAGGTGGCAAGACCCTCGCTCAGCACTGCAGCGTATGCTGTTCAAGGAATTAGCCTCCTCGATCACTTTGGTGTCAGATGCTTCATACTTGGAGTGGGGGGCCCATATCAGCTTCAACCGCAGTACTTGGGGATTTGGTCGCAGGAAGAGCAAAAGATGCACATAAACGTAAGAGAGCTACAGGCAATACGCCTAGCTTGCCGGGGTGTTCTTTCCTTTCATCTTGAGCAAGGTAGTACAGGTTCTGATGGACAATACTGCCACAATGTACTATCTCAACAGGTGGGAGGGGCTCGCTCACCGGCCCTGTGCCCGGGGGCAGTGTGTCTATGGAACCTCGCTGTGAGCCATGACTTTCACCTCATAGCCTCCTACCTCACGGGCATCAAGAACAACGCAGTGGATCTTCAGCAGGTCCTTCTTACCCCGCCACTAGTGGTCGCTCAACCTAAGGGTGGCCGGTATGATCTTCCAGAGGTGGGGTTATTATCCCCAAGTGGACCTTTGAGTCCAAGCTGAACAAGAAATGTCACCAGTTCTGTTCCATTCTCAGGCTTGAGGAGGGGTCGCTGTCCGATGCTTTTCTCTTACAGTAGACGGGGGTTCTGATGTATGCATTCCCGCCCATTCCATTAATACACAGAGTCCTGTTGAAGATCAAGAGGGACAAGGTGAATATTATCCTGATCACACCAGCGTGGCCTCGCCAGCATTGGTTCAGCATGCTGCTGGAACTGTCAATCGCACCCCCGCTACAGTTGCCCCAGTGGCATGATCTCCTCTTCCAGGACTGGGGTCAGCTTCTGCTCCCAGATCTGGAGTCTCTGTATCTGACAACGTGGAGACTGCATGGCTGAACCTTGATGAATAAGCATGTTTGTCACAGGTTCATCGGATTCTGATGGGCAACAGAAGGCAAGGTTATGATGCCCGAGTAGAAGGCTAAGTGGAGAAGGCTCACCTGCTGGGCAGTATCCTAAGGAATTCTGCTCAAACAGTCATTGGTTCAGGCTATTCTAGATTGCTTACTGCACCTTAAGCTCCAAGGCCTAGCTATTGCTGTTGGCAGCCATTTCAGCATTTCACCCTCCAGTAGATGGGAAATCGTTTTTTTTCCACACTTTATGATGATTAGTTTCCTGAAAGGAGTAGAGAGACTCTACCCTCAAGTTTGAGACCCGCTACCTCCTTGGGATCTGAACCTAGTTCTGTCCAGGCTCACGGGTCCCCCCTTTGAGCCTTTGGCTACCTGTCCATTACTGTTGCTTTCCTGGAAGGTATTCTTTCTAGTAGCGATTACCTCAGCGAGAATAGTGTCTGAGATTAGGGACCACCCTAAAGTGGTCTTCTATAAAGTGTGGCGAACAGCCAGCTTCACCCTAGTGGGTCTCACACTCCTGCCTCTTGTAGTGGGCCAGAGTGTCACCAGTTACCCCATCTCCTCAGGTAGGGACCTGGGCCCATCCGCTCCTCCAGGTCCCAGCCCAGCTGAGTAGCAGCTATGTGGTGCTGGCACCGTACTCACAGCTGCAGTTTTTTCCCTTGGGCTAATTTCCCCCCTCACTCCTTCTGGCTTCTCAGGCCTTGCTGCCTGGGCTGGGCTTCCCTACCTAGGCCCCTGTGCCTGAGGGAGTATCTCAATTCTGCCAGGGATAGGTTTCCCCCTCCTGGGCCCAGTACCTCTCTCAGGACTCCTCTGCTCTTCCACACAACACTGTACTCCATTCTGCTCCTCCACAGGATTTCTGCACGCCTGTCTGCTCCTTCACACAGCATGGCACACCTACTCCTTCAGCTCCTGCACTGTCTGTCTTGAGCAGAGGGTTTTTATCAGGCACCTGGCTGGGCCTTAATTGGCCTCAATTGGTCCTAATTGTCCTCTAATGACTGGCTAATTTGCTGGGAACAGAGCCCTGAGCATTCTGGGGCTTACATACCTTCCCCCACTCTCCTCTTGCTGCTGTCAGAGATGCTGCTGGCCAGAAGAGCTCCTGCTGCTGTCACTACTTGGGGGCCTTGCTGGCCTGCCTCCCCCGGGCTGGCTGGGAGGGAGCGGATGAGTGAGTGGCCCCTCCACCACCACCACCATCTCTGCTGCTACTTCACTCAGCACCACCAACCGCAGAAGGGCGCCTTTCCCTGGCTGCCTGCTTCCTCGTTCTGCTGCTGCTGCTTTGAGTGCCACTTCCCTGCTGTTCCCCCCCTCCCAGCCCCAACACTTGGGGACACCCTTGCCCCTCCCCTTCTCTCCCCCCACTTCCCCATTGCCGTCCCTGCCGACCGGCCCCTTCCCCCCATTAATCCCTCCCCAATTTGTTCCTTGGTTTGTTTGTCTGTTTGTTTGTCTGTTTGTTTTCCCTGCCCCAGCCGTTGCGTTGGTTTCTTCCCTGTCCTGTCCGGCTTCAGTGGTTTGCTGCTGAGCCTTCCCAGCCCTGCTTCAGCCCCAACCTATCCCCCCTTCCCCCGCCTGCTGCTGCTTCCCTCCTGCCCTGGCCCCAGCAATGCTCATGGCCCTCCCCCTGCCCCCTGTGCAGCTGGAGGAGCCAGTGTTCCAACCAGGGCTGGTGAGTGCGTCGCCCTTGGACCCCTACCTGGTTTAGCCCCTCCCCCCCCCCTTTTTTCCATTGTGCTGGTGCTCTCCTCGCCTGCTTGCATCCTATAAGTCCCCGGCCATGGACGTGCTGAGTGTGGAGTTCTACCGCGCGTTCTGGGACGTCCTCGGCCTGGACCTTGCCATCATCTGGGCTGAGTTCGAGGGCAGCGGAGCGCTCACCCTCTTGTGCAGGCGGGCCTTGCTCGTCTTGCTGCCCAAGAAGGGGAACCTCCATGACTTTCGGAACTGGTGTCCCGTCTCGCTTCTCAGCACGGACTATAAAATCGTAGCCAAAGCCATCTTGCTGAGGCTGGGGTCGGTGCTGCTGGACCATGGTCCATCCTGACCCAGACCTACACCGTCCCAGGCCACACCATCTTTGACGACCTTTATCTGGTCCAGGACCTCTTGGAGCTCGGGTGTAGGGATGGTCTGTCATTCGTCGTCCTGTCCCTGGACTAGGAAAAGGCATTCGACTGGATGGACCACGGGTATCTCCTAGGCACCCTGTGGGCGTTCGGCTTCGGGCCCTGTTTTGTGGGCTTTCTACAGGTGCTGTACGCCTCCGCAGAGTGTCTGGTCAAGCTCAACTGGACCCTGACCGAACCGATCAGCTTCAGGCGAGGTGTGTGTCAAGGCTGTGCATTGTCGGATCAGCTGTATGCTCTGGCTTTCGAGCCTTTCCTCTGTCTCTGCCGCCGGAGGTTGACGGGGTTGTTACTCAGTGAGCCAGAGCTGAGACTGGTCCTATCAGCGTACGCCGACGATGTACTCCTTGCGGTCCAGGATCTGGGTAACCTGCTGTGGCTGGAGGCCTGCCTGACCATCTACTTGGCAGCCTCCTCTGCCCGGTCAACTGGGTCAAGAGCTCTGGCCTGATGGTAGGGGCTGGGTGGCGGATGAGCTCCTTCCCACCTGTGCTTCAAGCCATCCATTGGAGCGCAGGTCCGCTGCTCTCTCTGGGCATTTACCTTTCCACCACCCATCCCTCCCCGGCGGCGAACTGGCAAGATTTGGAGGGCAGGGTGTCTGAGTGGCTGCGGAGATGGATGGGAGGGCACTGGTGCTCAACCAGCTAGTCCTGTCCATGCTCTGGCACCTGCTCAACACCCTGATCCAGACCCCGAGCTTCCTGCCCACCTCCAGAAGACAGTTCTGGAGTTCTTTTGGCCAGGACTGCCCTGGGTTTCTGCAGGGATCCTGAGTCTTCCCCTGGAGGGGGGGGAGGGCCTGTGCTGTCTCCACAGCCAGGTCCATACCTTCCTCCTCCAGGCCCTGCAGAGACTCCTTTATGGTGCAGGAAGTCTGGTGTGGAGCCACTTGGCGCATGCCTTCCTCCACTGCCTCCGAGGGCTCTGATCGACCGGCAGCTCTTTTATCTCCATCTAAGAGGTCTTCCGCGAGACCTCTCCGAGTTGCCGGTCTTCTACCAGGACCTCCTCTGGACCTGGAGGCTGGTCTCGGCCTCCAGGCCCCTTGCAGTCACCAAGGGGGAGGATCTCCTCGCGGAGCCCCTGCTACACAACCCCCAACTCTGTGTGCAGGTGGCGGAGACCCCCTCAGTGCGACTGAAGTTGGTCCTGGCAGGAGTCACCAAGATTGGAGATCTCCTGGACGGGGACTGGGGGGACCCCCAGGCTCTGGCTCGGCACATGGGGCTCTCCACCCTTCGAACCCCTTGACGTGTACTCCAGGAGGTGAGAGCCAAAATGGCCATCTACAAGACCAGGGAGAGGAGGTTGGCGGGGGGGTGCTCTGCGACTGTGGAACCTACTTCCCTTCCCTTGTGCGCTCACGCATCTGGGCGAAGTTCCTCTGGGCAGCATCCGCTGGCTCCCTTGACACCTTTCGGGGGCTGTGGGCACTGCCCGAGGCTCTCTGCTCGGTGTCCCATTCTGGTTCCCTTTGTTTGACCCTGTGACCCCCCCACGCCCTTTCCTGGTTTTTTCATGTGTTGTCCTCCGTATTCAGTTGTGTCCCGGGCCTAGTGACTCCTCCCCCCCTTAGGCTGGGGGAGGGGCCTTTAGCAGTGGGCGGGCGCACTCCCTGGAATACAAATAGGACCATTCTCCTACTGATCCTTTGACCCTCACGCCCCTTCCTGATTTTTCCTTAGTTGTCCCATGAAATCAGTTGAATCCTGGGTCCAGTGGCTCCTCCCCTTAGGCTGGGGGAGGGGCCTTTAGCAGTGGGCAGCCTGGAACTCAAATAGTACCACTCTCCTACTGCCCTCTGCCCTTGCTATATCACAAAGGACACAGTCCAGTTGCAGCCTTATCCTTCTTTCTTACCCAAGGTAGTGTCCCAATTTCACTACAACCAGGACATATTTCTTCCAGTGTTCTTTCCCAAGCTGCATGGCTCGGAAGAGGAACGGAGATGCATTGCTCTTGATCTTAGGCATGCCTTAGCATTCTACATTGAACTCACTAAGTCATTCCGGAAGATCATGCAACTTTTTGTTGTGGGGGCGCATTGAATGAAAGGCTTACTGTCTCCTCACAGCGAATTTCCTCTTGGATAACTTCAAGTTTTGTTACGAGCAGGCAAATGTGCCTCTGCCAGGGGTCATCACAGCCCATTCCACCAGAGTGCAAGCTTCCTCGGTGGCCATTCTGGTGCAGGTACCTGTGCAGGTAATCTGTAGGGCTGCTACTTGGTCATCAGTGCACACCTTCATGTCCCACTCTGCCATCGTTCAACAGGCATGGGACAATGCCAGCAGCAGAGTGGTTCTGCGAACAACTCATTTGTGAACTCTAGGTATTGCTTGTGAGTCACCTAGAATGGAATTGACATGAGCAAGCACTCGAAGAAGAAAAGAAGGTTACTTACCTTGTAACTGTTGTTCTTCGAGATATGTTGCTCATGTCCATTCCATTACCCGTTCCCCCCGTCCCCGCCATCAGAGTTGATGGCAAGAAGGATCTGAGGAGGTGTAGGACAAGTGGTACCTGATATACTGCAGTATATGTGTGGGACTCCAGAGAGTGCTAGAGCTGGCTGTACAGATACTGCTAAAGGGAAAAAAAATTCCAGTAACTGTGCACGGAGGTGCGCACACACCTAGAATGGAATGGACATGAGCAACACATCTCGAAGAACAACAGTTACAAGGTAAGTAACCGTCTTTTCTCAAAACTAAATAAGGGATTCTAATGTAACTACAATCCAGTCCCCTCTCTTTGCTGTCTCATTGTTCTCACTGCATTTTTCATTCTTGCAGTTTCCAGGTGATTGTTGACAGAACAGAACAGCAGGATCTGTTCTTTTCTGATGCCGGAACTCTTTAGCATTACTGCATATTTTGTCTCAGTTCCTTCAGGGACAAGGCCATGGCTCCCTCAGTCTGTCAGATTCTGAATATAAAGCTTTGGTGGTGTGCTTGCCTGCAGTTAGAGCTTATTTTATAAATGTAATATTCTCACATCACTTCAGGTTTCAAGCTTGCTAAGCATCTGTTGACACTTGATGTACAGAAGAATTGTTTTTATTGCCTTTCCCTCCCCGCATTGGTTTTGTGTCTCACATCTTGTATATTTCATCTCTTTCTGTCTGAAGGGTTACAGACATATCTGCAATCTTTGGAAAAATAGGATTTGAATAAGTAAGAGAGCAATGTATGGTGCTTTTTGCTGTAAGGTGCCTTACTGAACTTTGTTTAATCAGCAGCTGGATAAATGAGGTTATACTATAATATTATTATTGGACATTCAGTGATAGGAGAGATTGCAATAAGAAGCAGTCTGGGACTTCTTAATCATTAAACCAGAGGAATTTCAAGATATTTTCCTCCCTCCTGGGGTCTGTAGGAGGAGATGAGAGAGGATCAGCAATATGCTGCACACTTCCTTCCCTAAAACTAGTAAGCAGAGATGCGATATGATATCTTGTCCGAAATAAGCAAAATTGTACTTGTTAAGTGGGCACAAAGGGATTTTCATCACAGGGTACTGTGTTCCTTTTTCAGGAGCGGACTATTGAGCGCCTGAAGGAGCAACGGGACCGGGACGAGCGAGAAAAACAAGAGGAGATTGACAACTACAAAAAAGATCTTAAGGACCTGAAAGAAAAAGTCAGCCTCTTGCAAGGAGATCTCTCAGAGAAAGAGGTTAACACCCGCAAAATTAACCTACTCTGTTGTTAGAGTTGCTTATCGGGCTTTGGTGGGGCTCACCAGGTTGTCCCATTATATGATGTGGTTTGATCATTGGCATTCTCAGTGAAGTTAGAAGTTGGTAAAGTGGTTTTTGGCAGCACTTCGCTGGATCTCAGTACTTCTGGAGTAGAGTTAGTGTCTATTAAGTATACTGAAGAGGGTGGGAGAAAGAGGAAGGATTTATTTAACCTTGTGCGTTAGACGTGCTGTAGATCAGTGACGTGAAACTACAATTAGCAGACGGGATGAATAGGCAACTACCCAGCTCGCTGTAAGATATATGCTATTTCTCATTAAGCATATGGAGTAAAAAACACAGGCAGCTCAAATCTCTGGGTATCGAAAATTCACAGATAAAGGTTTTTCCTACGGATTTTGCTGTATTCTCCACAGCTTTATGCAATTTATATTTCTAGCCCTTCTGGATATGAAAAGCCATCTTGCTATTGATAAAATGGACTGATGTGTCATGTCTGTACAGCCAGACTAATTAATATAATTGCACTTAAAGAAGTATAAATTTCTTCCATTCATCTCCAGGGGTTATAAACTTAAGTCTAGTTACAATTTTATTTTAACATTCCAATTACTACAATTAAAACAATGCAATCATGCAAAAGTCAGCATTTAAAAGGAGAAAAAGACATGAAAAAAGAGTCCAGATGACTGAAAAATTGTGAATTATGGAGAAAATGGGATGGGGTTAGTGAGTTCCACCCTTTACAGGCTAATATGGTACAAACATGAACATATTCTAATCTAAGATACAGTGGTTGAAACCCATAAAGGCGGGTGGTGACTTATTTAAGTACCACTACTATGAAAATACTAAAGCCATTTAAAAAAAAAATCTTCAGTCATGTCATTGCAACTGAATTTTATGGGAGTTTTTACTGGGTTTTGTTGTTGACTCTGAGAATCTGAACTGAACCAAGCTCTCCTAAGTCATTTTCCAAAATGGGAACCAGAATATTGTGTATGCAAGTGGCAGGAAAACAAAGACAAAAAAGAAATTTGAAGTTGTGGTACTGTGCTTAATGGTAGTTTAACCAATTGCAGTTATGTTCTGCTCGCTTGTTTTAGGCTTCCCTATTGGATCTGAAGGAACATGCCTCATCCCTGGCTTCTTCAGGACTGAAGAAGGACTCCAGGCTCAAAACACTGGAAATTGCGTTGGAGCAGAAGAAGGAGGAGTGTCTGAAAATGGAAACTCAGCTGAAGAAGGTAAAAATTCATACTAGCTTTTCTGATTTACATGCATATAGGAAACTATAGTGCAGTGTTAAACAGTCTCATCTTTGCCATACTACCTTTTTCTACTGTACAAAATGAAGCAAACACAATCCTTTTGGTTAGCATCAACAAAATATTGAGATACCAAAGGGGGATTGTTGGATTCTTTTATCAGTTACCTGGTGTCTTCTTATACCCCCTACAGTGGGACAGCTGTATTCCAGAACTCCTAGAGGATCTTGTCTCTTTGCTTTCTGCTTGAGTTCTGTCTCTAAACCAAGCCTAGCACCTTGAGATAGTACCAATAATGATTATTGGGGAAACATTTAATATAGCTGAGAACCCTATGGGTTTGGTAAAACAGATATTGTAGTGTCTAAAGAGACAGCAGTTAAGGAGAAGTTAGAGTTACAAGACACTACTTTTCCAGTAGTATTTCTGACTGGGTGAGCATGCATGATATAAAGCTAATTTAACTAAAAATAAGTTTGTGAGAATTGAGTTATGAGGTGAAGTGGTTGGTAATGCATTACTTGGTATTGCAATGTGTCTACAGAAGTTCACTTTCAACATATATCCTGGGCGTTTCATTTGTATGGAAAGCGTAAAGGAGGTTGCTTACCTCCATTGAAACACTGTTAGCTAAAAAATGAAGATAGTTACTTTGCAGCGCCATGACAATACCTCTCTTTAATTCCCTCGAAAGCTGATTGTGCTCACTCACTCCATTTTAGAGATTCTTTATAGGAAAGTCTATGTGAGAGGTAGCCGAGAATGATACAAGGAGACATTAAGTTAGATCAAAAGCTAGCTATTTTTTAAATAATCCATTCTCATTTTCAATAAATTAGCAAGAAGATCAGTTGTTCTTCTATGATCCTTTTCCTGAGGATTAAGAATAGGAGAATAGCTCAAGTGTAAATTGCTTTCAAAATCTGCGAAGGGTGAACTATACTAGGTACTTGTTTCTGAGCAACAAATAGGGAGCATTAATTCAATGTATTGCACATACAGGCAAATATATACTCATCTTCACATTGAAGGAAATCTGTGACTTTCTGTTCTGTTAGAATGGTAGTAATTCTTTCCTGTATACAGAGGGCAGTTGCTTGTTAATTGTATCCTGAGGGAAAAGGACTAAGCAGAGGAAATAACTGGATAAGAGAAGAAAATGTGGTGGTGGGGAGAGTGAACTAAAGAGGTGGGTAAACTTTTGGAATGTGTAGGTAAAACATTAAAACCTACCATCGCCTGTTAATGTGTGCTGTATGATATTCTTCCACCATGAACCCAGATATACCTCTCCCCCTGTATTCCAGCTACCTGCTGCATGCTGAGGCACTTGAGGCACAATTATTGGCTATTTAAAGACTCCCAGAGTTCTCTCTTGAGCTCTACTGAGCAAGGTCTGGAATGAATTTCCTCTCTGGGTTTTATTTTTCAATACCTGGTTCTGTTGTGGGTCCCTGTGATCTTTTCTCTTTGTGCCATTGCATTCTTTTCATGCTGTGAAAAGAATTTCTGCTTTTCCTTAACAAAGTGTTCCTAGCAGCTGGACCATTTCCTTTCTCTCAGCAGGTCCTGAATGTTTTTATCGAAGAAGAGATGCCACTCAGGTGCTTAGATCAGCTTAAGTATAATCTTACCCAAGCTGTAATTGGGACGCTTTCTTCTTTGAGTGCTTGCTCATGTCATTTCCAAATAGGTGTGTGCATGCTCACTGGAAGTTTTTTCCCTTAGTAGTACCCATAGGTTCCTACTTGGAATGGACATGAGCAACACATCTCAAAGAACAACAGTTACAGAAGGTTAGTAACCGTTTTTTCTCTGTGACTGTATGAAAGAGCAACCTTACCTGAGAGCCTTCCTCAACCCTAAATTCATGTCACAAACACTGATTGTTGCTCAGAAGATATAGATAGCAGGTACTACCATAGTACATAATATAGTTACAAATATGTCCAAATATTTAGTTAATACCCCCTCTTCAGTTCTTCATAACTTGCTGAAATTTTCTATGCTTGGTCTCTGCCCCAGAAGTAAATTCTTTATAATGTAAGTAAAATCCATTTGATCCATTCTTGCCTTTTATAGAAAGGTGAAAAAATACCCTTTTAAAGTTAATTTTTAAGATTTATTTTTCCTGAAGTACAATTCAAGTGGCTGTTAAAACAATTTGACATTTTCCGGATGGATTAGCCTCTTTTAGTGTTTGTAAAATAATTAAAAATACATAAACCAGCCCTGACTTACAAACATTTAAAAACGGAGTTTCATAAATCCACTGCAGTAACTTGTGTTAGTGTTGGGAGCTAAGATACTGTTAATTATCATAGCAAGTTACAGCTAAAGATTGCAGCTAAAGATTGCATTGAAAGTTTTCAATACAGAATTTAATTGGAGAAGGGAAGAGAGATCGTCTTATGTTCACGTTAATAAATTTGTGAGGCCCTGAGCTACCATGGCAGTGGTATAGAAAATGAATTTGAGTAAATACAGATAAATTTGCATGTATAAGACATTGAGGTCCATAATGATATCTATAAGGGAAGTGATCCCCTTTTTTCTACCACCTTTTACTGCAATGAGAAATTTCCTTGTCTTGTGCTGCATGAGAACTCCATGTGAGAGTTTTGCTCTCCTCGTGGAGTTCCTAAACTGCACAGGTCAAGGGAATCGCCTTTCAACACAACCCAATTGCAGTTTGAATAGTGATTTCTCTCTTGTCAGAATAGTTTCCCTTAGTTATGTTTCTACTCCATATTTTAAACAGTTTCAAATAAGATAAAATGTATTGTCCTGAAAATCATGACCCTGGCAGCAGAGGTGAAACTGTTGGGCTGCCAGGTGAAAAAGATTTAATCCTTTCCCAGTTCTTTTGAGAAATCTTTTATTAATCCTTGAAACCTCATGTACGCCTTTAAGATATCAACATAGGCACTACAGGCTTCTACTTCTTGTGTGCAAAGTATTGAACATTACACTAAAATGGAGTAATGTCAGTCAGATAGAGTGCAAGCAACGCTGCAAAGTTATCAACATTTTTTCCCCTATTTATGCAGTTCCCTGAACTCTGATATTAGGAGTCTGATTTTTATGGTTTCTGTTTGTTTCCTTAACAGTTACTCTCTTTTATCTGGATTTTTGTACTCTTTCTGGATAATAATAATCGTCAATCTGAATGCAGCGATTTTCATAATCACTGTATCCTTATTTTTCCGTAATGGTCCTGTGACTATACAAATCTCTGTATTCTGAACACTCTGATCCCTCTGCTGTCATTCACTCCTGTACTGAGAACTGTCGAGCTCTTTCCCAACAGTACGGACAAAAAATGTGGGAGAAAAAAGTAGTTCAGGCGCTTCTGAATGGGCATCATGTTTTTCTTGAGTTTGCACATCCAATGAGCAGGGCTTATGGGCCAGGTCTCCATTTTTGCTGTGATGGAAGTAGCTGAAGCTTCAGGTTAGGTGATAGGTTATATGGGGCCCTGGTTCAAAAGTTTCTCTTCAGAATTGTTTTCCTCTGCAGAGCTGTGCATAGCACCTTCAGGAAAATTTCATTTTCAAATGTATATGCCCCTCCTATTGGGGTATTGTTCAAGTGATAATCTTTTCCCCTTAGTTCTGAGTGTTCTCTTTTCCAGCTTCTCCTGCCTCTTGCCTTTCATCTCCATTATGAAGTGCTTTTTTGTCTGCCTGGGGAGATGTAACAATAATAGAATCTGCTCCAAGGAGGAGCAAATCCTCTCCTACAGTTGTTGCTGGTGCGTAGCTTCTCTACCTACAGTCACTGAGCCAAGAGCCTTTTCTGCTCACAGATAACCCCATTTGAAAGGGGCCCACTGAGCTTGGAGAAGAGTAGAATCCTGGAGCAGATGGTAGTAGTCTTCCCTATCAAGAGCAGTTTTACAGTTTCTGCACCAGAGGAGAATGATAACACTGGCTCTGTGCCAGGAAAATCCCCTCCAGATTTAGTAGGTCAATGCCTTGGGTATACTCTTGAGATTCTCTTCTGCTATGATGTCATTGCTTCAGGTTAAAGGGAGAGAGAACATGTGAAACCATAAGTTCCTGAAGTGTTCATCCAACTTGTGGGTTTCCTAGGATCCGACTCAATTGAGTCTGACTTGGTCTCTAGGGCTTTTCTCTTTATGAAAAAGAGCTTCCTGTCATGACTAGAAATCTTACAAATACACTTGTAGATTAAAAAAAAAGTGCTTTATATCATTCACAGCTGGCTATTGTTCAGTTCAGTAATAATAATTCATTTTTTAAAAAAGGAACGTGCCTAATGTACTGGAGTCAGCAACCCAGGAAGGAAAGATAAAGAATGGTTACCAGGGATCAGAATTTCTGCAATTTTACTTTTCCATCAAATGTGTTCATTGGTTTGTTATTTTTCAAGATAATTTCCTGAACTACTTGCCTATTTGATAATTGATCTAAGGGAGACATTAGAAATAAAAGTCCTGCCCAATCTATTAAGCTATTTGATTTATCATCTGTAAGACTGAATACAGCATAAGACAGCAAACTGTTTGAGGGTTGGGTAGAAACAGCTGGAAAGAGGGGGGGAGTGAATATTAGGGTAAAACCTTGAGCTCTGACAGTGCCAAGGGTTAAGCTGTCAAATTTTGTAATATTTCAAAGTTGTTTAGTAATAAATCCTGACAGCACAATCTGAAGTGTTGTAATAAATGAATGTATTTACATCTGTCTTTAAATCATTTTCTTGTTACATCTTTTTTTCTCTCACACTCTTCCCTTTTCCCAATTCCCCTTTTCTTTTCCTATCTTTTATCTCTCTCTAGCATCCTGAAGTTTTATTGAGTCATCCATCCAAGCCAGTAAGTGCCCTGGCAAACAGGAGGGCCATTTCCAGCCCCATTTGTTTTTGTATGTGTTGCATGTATATTCACTTGTGCCTTCATATTCCTGGGCCAATACACACAATTTTTGGTGAGCTGTTTTGGGAATGGGTGTAGATGATGGTGGGAGAAGGGGATATCAAGTGCCTGAACAGCTGTACTCAAAATAGCCTTGAGGGATGCTTGTGCTTCTTTTTGCTACTTTTACTTAGCTTCACTTTCCATTTGGGCAGTTTGATGTAGTGCAATCCTTTTTTTTCCCCTCATGTCAGTTGCTTGTGGCATCCTGTAGCATTTCTGTCACCTCTGTTGTCTGTGCATTGTCACAGCAAGATTGTAATAGAATTTCCATGCAAGTAAGGCCTCTTGTGCAAAGCATTCTGGTTAATCACTCACATAAGTGCATTGAAAGATGCTGATTAAGTCACAACAAGGAGTTATGTTGCTAAAGTACCTGGGTAACCATTGTTCCTGCTGATGCTATGTTGGTTTATCTTTGGACCCAATCGTGCAAGCACTCTGCTTGAAGTTAATGAGTTCTTTGCAGGGAAGGCTTGTGGAATAAGGTCTTCACGTCATAAATCACAATATCCAAGATGCTTTGCATCATAGACTTTGCTTGGTTTTTTTTAATATTAATCACATTATTAAATCTCTTAGAGAAGTGTGATCTCTACTGGTTTTGACAGTGTTTAGTGAAAGTTTGTTTGTGTATTTGTGTATAAACACACAAGAATTATTTTCACAAGGTTTCAGGCTGTTATTCTTTAAATGACTACACATATACTTTCTAGTGTTTGTGATTTGGGTATGGTGGACACACTGGGATTCAGTGAAAGCAAGGGTCAAGGTCTCCAGCTCTGTTGAAGACAAACTTTTGCCAGCAGTAACACCAGGCAGCACCTGTGCCACTGCTCTTCTCATGCTTTTAGATAAGGGCATAAAAGAGGCATGTCCACCACCTCCCACTCATTTCTTTCTCGCCACCTGTGGCTAGAGTTGGAGCTACCTGTAGTATTTGCTTTGGTTAGCTGGTGGCTTGGTGACACCCATGTGAGGACAAATGCACAGGCCCCAAGCATAATTTTTTTGGGCCCAGTACAAACTTGTAACACGGGCCCGCTCCCACACACATACCACAATCCATCATCCCATGCATACAATCTTATGAGCCATGAAAAAATTTTTCCTCATGGTAATGGGGGTTGCAGCCTGGGCTGGGCCGCCCAGGGCCTCCCAGCCCTAGTAAAGTGTACCCTTTTTCCCTGTGTGGGGGCCCTGCAAATGCAGAGGGATTTCTGCCTCAAAGTTCACCTCATGAAAGAAGCAATGCATCCTGCATTGGATCCAAGCCCCAAACACGATGTAGAAGATTCAGAATCCACAAGGAGCACCCCTTCAACTGCCCTTGATTCAAGGCACAAATCTGGTGAGAAACAGTCACACTAGGTGAAAGTCTCCTCCTCCCCCAGTGCAGGAAATCTCTTCTCACGTTCCTGCTACCACCTCTCCACCTTCTGTTCTGGACCCTAGGAAGGAGAATTAATGGAGGAACCCCTTGATGATCCCCCCCATATTTCATCATCTTCAGATGAAGCCGTCACTTCAGATTTGACCTCCTCCTATTCCCCTGGAAGACTTCAAGGTCTGCCAGGACCTCATGAGGAGGGTGGCCACTTTCCCTGGGAGTTCAGGCAAACTTATGCAAGAAAACTTGCCCAGCCTCCTTCATACATGGTCCTGCCCCAGGCAGTGTTGCCCATCCCATCAGTTAAGTCTCAGTGGAACCAGTGAAAACCCTCTGGCAGACCTTGGCCTCTGTACCGCCTGCAACCAAGCGAGTAAACAAAGACACCAAGTCCTTCAGCAAGATTTCGATTATTTTTTACCCACACAGTTCCTTGTTCCTTGGCAGTCACAGCTGCTAATGAGTGGTCTCATCAATCCCATCCTAAAGCCATTTCCAAAGATAAGGAATTCAGGAGTCTAGATGTATATGACCTGAAAGCTTATTCCATTCCTACTTTTCAAATCAAAGTAGCTATCAGGCTCTCTCGTCTAAATATATTTATTATTAGTTTCTCTGCAATTTCTAAGTTTGCTGACAAGTTGCCAGAGGAATATAAGTAACAGTTTCTGGCCCTCATTTCAGAGGAGCACCTCCTGGCCCAAACATCACTTCAAGCAGCTATTGACATCACTGATAACAGCCTGGTGTTCCATGGCCACTGCGATTTCCATGAGGTGCTCTTTCTTGCAGCTCTTTCAAAGGAGCTGCAAAATATAGCAGAAGATTTACGCTTCAAAGGACCTAAACTATTTTCCAAAAAAAAACCAGATGATGCTGTGCACTCCCTGAAAGACTTCTCTGCAACACTTTGATCAATAGGAGTGCATGCTCTGGTTACAAGAGGAAACAGTTTAGGCCAGATTCTTCTAGGAGAAGGTAAGACCACCTCGATCTTGCCAGCCGTCTTCATCTATGGGAGTCCCTTGTCACCAGACAGCTGCAACCTCCAGGCAGTCATTTTTAACTTCTCGATTGAGGACAGCGTGCTAACCGTAACTCCTCCCTATGAAACATGCTTGTTCCTCTTTAACTGTGCTTGGGCAAACGTCACATCAGGCAAGTGGATGCTCAGCACATTAAAGGAGGGATATATTATACAGTTCACCTCCCTCCCTCTTCCCAACCCCACTTTCCCCATCCCTTTTCAGAGCCCTATCTCACAAGACTCTATTACTACAAGAAGTACTGTCTCTTTGGGAATTGGGAGTGATAGAAGATGTTCCTTACCAACACAGGGGGAAACGCTTCTGTTCCCAGTTCAGCGAAATATTCAGGATGGTCACCCCTGTTAGGGACCACATCTTGAACCCAGGTCCACAGGGCTCTTAAGAGTTAGGGGGTCCCAACCTGCCACCCACTGACCAGCTAACAGCTGGTAGAAATAGCAGCTGAACTCTAACTGAGAACTCCAGTCCTGGGATCTGATTGATGGAACCCTGGAGGTCCTGATTGGTCCCCAGCCTCTATTTAACTTAAGCACGGGAACAGGAAGCAGTCCATGCAGCTCAGTTCTACCTACTCAGGACTGCTTCTTCTTCAAAACCTGCTCCTATAGCTTGCTGCTGATCTCCTTGTCACCTGAGCCTGTCTGCCTTCTGACGCCTGGTTTGCCCTCTGGCCTGTCTCAGACTCTGACCCCCTGGTATCTGACTCCAGATCGTCCATGTTCCGGCTGTGACACCCTCGCTTCTGTTGTCCTTTCCCTGGAAATTGGAGATTAGTATGCTGCTCTCGATTTGCAGGATGAATACTTCTCTGTGATACATCCTGACCATAGGGAGTGTCTTAGATTCATAGTGGACAACAATTATCAGTAGCCACTACTTCGTTTTGAGCTGTCATCAGCCTTAAAGGTTTTCACCAAGAGCATGGCAGTTGTAGAAACCCATCTCTGCCATTTAAGTATTCAAATATTTCCTTAGTTGGACAATTGGCTAGTTCATGGAGCATCAAGTGCCCACGTCCAAAGCAGAATCCTTTCCAATAGAGACAGTTGTTCTCTTATCTGGGCCTGAACTAAATTTAGACGAATCACAGCTGCGACCAACCCAGCACATAACCTTAATAGGAGCAGACCTCGAGGCCCTGGCTTACCTTCCAAGGGAAAGGTTTCAGTCTATAGCCTTTCTTTCAGAGAGCCTCAAGTCCAATCCAGTAACATCAGTGTGTTCCTGCTTACAGCTCCTGGGCCATGTGACCTTGTGTACTTATGTGACTCTGCATGCTTCACATTTGCTGTCTGCAGACTTGGCCCTGTTCAATATATCATCCTTCAAGGCACCCTCTGCACAGAAGATTTTGTGATTGCTGCAGTCTGTGGACTGATAGTTGGATGTACTTAATGAGTGCAAAGATGTTACGTTTCTGTCCCGGGACCAACTATAACTCTGGTAATGGATGCATTTACCAAAGGTTGGGAGGCCCATCTTTGTAAACTTCAAGCTCAAGTTCTTTGGTTACCGCAGAAAGTTTTGTTCCACATAAATGTGTTTAGAACTGTGAGCTATTCGTCAGGCCTGCAAAATGATTGTCCACTATCAAGAACCAGGTAATATAAGTTCTTATGGACAACACCACTGCCATGTTTTATCTGAACAAGCAGGGCCATGCAAGATTGTCTCAGATATTCCTGAAAGTTGTCCTCTCATGGAATCTATGTATAAGAAACAGTGGCTCCCTGAAGGCGTTCCACCTTCCAGGAGTGAGAAACATGATTGCGGATTCCCTCAGCAGAGTTTTCTTAGACCAACACGAGTAATCAATTAGAAAAGACATTCTTCTGCAAATTTCAACCGCTGGAGCTACCCAGTAATAGACTTGTTCATGACCAACCTGAACAAGTACATGAGATTTTGCTCCAGGGCTGGTCGCAACCTGGGCTCTATCACAGATGCCTTCCTTCTCCCTTGGCCTAGTCATCTTCTGTACACATTTTCTCCAATTCCTCTTATTCTGATGGTACTCAGGATACTGAGAAGAGAAAGCAACATAAACGTTGTGGCACTAACATGGCCAACCAATATTAGTGCATGGATCTACATCAGCTTTCTATGCAATCACTGGTGACTTTATCTAGTCAAAGATCTCCTGTCTCAAAAGCAAGATAAATCTCTGCATCCCAATCTGCAATTTCTCCATCTCACAGCATGTATGATTTCTGGTTGAATTTTCAGGAGAAATCATGCTTTCAAGAAGTTCAGGCCATGTTGATGAACAGCAGAAAAGAACCCACTAGAGCCACATATGCAACATAGTGGAAGAGATTTTTTTTATTTGGGCACAATCTCTGCATTTACCACTCCTTCACAAAGAAATTACATATGTGCTGGATTTTCTGTTGCGCCTGAAATTGTCAGGCCTTTCAGTTAGTTCCATGAGTCCAACTGGCTTCCGTTTCTGCACTGCATCTGCCCATTAGAGGGGTTTTGTATTTTCTCTCATCCTCTTAATTCCCAATGCTGGAAAATGGAAGGATTAAAAACAGTTACTAACCTGTACAGTAACTATTGCTCTTGAAGATGTGTGGTGCATATATATGTTCCATGACCCTCCCATTTACCCCACTACTTCCGACATTACAAATGCTGATGCAAAGGTACCGAGAGGGAGGCAACATCCCTTTTATTCCTTTGTCTAAGAGTATGAGAAGAGCATGAACACATGCGCCACTTCCATGCATGTTGGCAGATGTGTCTGACTCAAGTGCATTGGGCATTTGTATATGTGCACAACAATTCTTGAACAATTGTTACTGTACAGCTAACTAATCATTTTTTCCTTGGTGTTTTTATTAGGCAATTTTTCCATCATCCTCCCCATTAACAATTCATTGGATAGTAGAAACAAGTAGTAAATCTGGGAAAAGGAGGTTATTCTCACGTGTACAAACTTAGGGAAAGAGGTGAGGGGGGATTCTGTGGAGAACAATGGAGATAAGAACAATTGTTAAGATACTTGAAGCACAAAAACACTCATTCAATACATTTTAAAAATGTATTTTATATGCACATAATAAACATTAATGAAATATTCTGATCTGTTCCTTGTGCAAAGATCAGGAAATTCATAATAAAATATTTCCCAAAAGATACGTAATTTTTTTAATCTTTCCTGTGCCAGTATCGGCATGCAGGGAGGAAAACAATCTCTTCCATTTCTCTTTGTCATTGCTGCTGCTTCCATTTACTCTGTGGTGCTGAGATGAACTATTCTGCCCTCCACATTAGGGGTTCTTCTTAAGGTTTCTCTTAGGTACCCTCATTTCCTCACACCAGTTTGTTTCTACTTGACAGCTTCATTTGGGAGTCTGTGTTGGCATCCAAAGTGCATACCCCATATATGTCCAATGCTTCCTTCTGATTCTGATGGAAACAAGCTGCTGGATGGTGATTTTTCATATCTTTTTTTTTTTTTTTGGTGATAAAGTCTCTCTAATCAGTGCCCAGAATCTTTCATAGCCACTTATTTTTGAAGGCATCTAGTTGTCTAACATTTCGGTACATCTCCAGCTTTTGCAGCTATATGTTAATACCAAGATTATGTTTGAATTGAAAATTGTTGCTTTTGTTCTGATGCTGTATATCTTTGATTTACATACATTGTTGAATTTAGTAAATGTGGTGGTGCCTTTCCTGTCCTTCACATCACTTCCTTCTTGAGGTCTCTGTTGCCTAATATGGTGCTGCCAGGTATCTTATATATAAGATAGTGAATATAAAATGTGAAGGATGAAGTTGTTTCATAAGAGGTAACATTTCTTTCCCAAAGGTAGTATATAATACAACTGAAATTGTTTTTGAACAGTTTCAGCCAGAACCGTTCAACATTTCCCAGAATGAAGATGTGAACAAATACATTGTTCTTGCCAGGTTAAAAAATTCTGGCAACCTTTTCTTTTAAAACCTCAGATGGTCCTATACTTTTGGAGCAGGGACTTGAA
Source organism: Emydura macquarii macquarii (assembly GCF_026122565.2). Lineage (NCBI taxonomy): Eukaryota > Metazoa > Chordata > Testudines > Chelidae > Emydura > Emydura macquarii. The sequence continues at coordinate 9,655,668 of NW_027133667.1, forward strand.
ATATGGCAGAGGGGTGGCTTTTATGTCAAGAATCTGCCTTGCCAGCCCTGTGTGATTCCACTCAAATTTGGTCTAGTTATAAGTTTTGAAAAATCAGTTTGCATGTGCTCAGTAGAAACTTCTTGGATCTTAGCAGATAAATTCCCCTAAGATTCAGTTCACACTGAGCAAAATTCCAGCCTGGGGCTGATCAGGACTTTCCTTGCAATTGGAGCTTTGGGCTGCTGTATTCTGGTCTGCATCTGGGCTTCTGAATTGAAAGCAGAGAGTCTGTCTTTCCCAATGACCACCCTTCTGGGATCAGGCAACTGACTGATTTGGATGCAGAGGGGACAAAAGTTAGACCTGTGTGTTTGTGTTGGGGGAAGTAGATTAGGATAAAGTGCCAGGGTGCAGGGCAGAAACTGGGTTGGGAAGTTGGCAGGGGCAAGAGACAGGGAAACTTTTACTGTGAGTTGTGGGGGGCAGAGACAGTGCCTGGTAGGGCAAGGAGAACTGTGGCTGGCTGAACAGAGAGACAGGACGGGAGATTGGATGAGGAGCTGAGGATGGGGAGATTGGGACTGACTGTGAAGGAGCCTTGGAGACAAGGATCTGGGATTGGGGGCTGGCAAAGTGATTAGGACTGGGGGGAGGCTTCGATGGGGGAGTATATTTGGGTGAGATTAGGATTGACTGGGCAGAAACACTGGAATTTGGATGAAGAACCTGAGGAGTAGAGACTGGAAGTGGCTGGATTAAGAGTATGGAACTGGAAGGAGGAGTTGGGTGGGGAAGAGACATAGGACTGGAAAAACATCAGGTTCAAGGTGATGGTACAGACAGAGTCATGCTTCAGGGACTAGAAAAGAATCTGTGCCATGTGGAGCCCATTTCTCTCCAGAGTTTGTAATGGAATTCAAGATTCCTGAGTCTCATCAATCCTCTGCTGTCAGCAAATATCTGTGAAATTCACTTGCAAAGTCTGTCAATCACCCACCTCTGAAATTGGTCCACATAGAGGATGACAAGCTTCTACAGCTATTAGTTAGCTCAAGTGGCCGAGGTCTGCATAGTGGATCTAAACTTTCCAGCCTTGCTAATAGTCATAGAGTTTAAGGCCAGACTTGACCACCAAATCATCTTGTCTGATCTCCTATATATCACAGGCCACCACCACCACCCAGCATCTGCACACTAAATCCAACAACTGAAATTAGACTAAAGTATTACAGCCTACAGGAAACCGTCACAGATAGAGAATAGGAGGAATTGAGGCCTGGTCTGCACTAAAAGATTACTGTATTTCCCCATGTATAAGACGCACCCTTTTTCGAAAAATTTGGGGTCTAAAAACTGGGTGCGTCTTATACAGTGGTTGTAGATTTTTTTACTTGCATTTATGATGAATAAAACTTGAGTTCAATAACTTTATGTAATACATTTTTTTTCAAATTTCGGACCCCAAATTAAGGTGCGTCTTATACATGGGGAAATACGGTAGTTTGATCCAGCTATGTCACTCAGGGGTGTGAAAAATCCATACCCCTCAGCATTGTAGCTAAGCCAAAGTAATTTCTAGTGTAGACAGTGCTAGGTCAACAGAAGAATTATTCTGTTGATCTAGCTACCACCTCTCAGGGAAGTGGATTACCTGCACTGGTTGGCGTAGGTAGTGTCTATACTGAAGTGCTACAGCGGTGCAGCTGCAGTGTTTCAACTACGTACACAAGCCACAAGGTGCACCAGTTCAGGGAATTGATTAAAGCAGATATACGCAGAAGTTCCCAGCAAGTGGCCTGCACCACATACTGCTGAGGTTGGTGAAAAAACCCCAAAGTCATGACCAATCTGACCTGTGGGAAAAATTCCTTCTTAACCCCATATGTGGCTATCCATTAGATCAGGGGTTTTCTACTTTCAAATTTTCACCTGACGCACCCCTTCATGGTTTTCACTCTACCTGATGTTACCACGGTTGCAATAAAAGGAATAATGGCCTAAAATATACATTCAGGACCGTTTTCTATTTGATTTTTTTTACTTTTGCACTTCTGTCTTCTTCCGCAGGTCCATCCCTAGGGAGGTGTGGGGCCTAGGGCAAAGTACACTGTGTGGGCCCCTCGCCCAACTCTAGTGGCATACCCTGGGTCTCCGGCACCTAGGGGCCAAGCCTGCATTTGGACATTCCCTCCCCAGGCTTCACTCCCCTCCCCTTCCCTGTACAGGGCAGGAGGGGTTCTCAGCTACCACAAGACGGTGCCACCCTCCAGCTGCCGGGGGGAGGGCCTGTACCTGCTGGGAGGGGGGAACATGTCACTTACCTCCTCCTATACAGGGCAGCAGAGCCGGCTCTGGCTGGGCTCCGCAGCCCCTCCCCTGCACTTACCCACCAAGCCCCTTGCACTTACCTGCCGCATGGTGCCTGGCTATGGCCAGGCTCTGCCACCACCCGGCCCCGCACTTACCTGCCAGGCTCCATTACCCCCTGGCTCTGGCTGGGCTCCGCTGTACCCTGCCCCCGCACTTACCTGCCGGGCTCTGCCACATCCCACTCCCACACTTATCTGCCCACCCGCCCTCTGCATTTATCTGCCACACAGCGCCTGGCTCTCCTGCTCCAGCCCCGCAGTCCAGCACCAGCTCGGACAGGGCAGCCTCACGCCCCAGCAAGTGGGCGGGGGGGAGCACCTGGCTAGCCCTTCACGATGCACAGCGGGGATGGGAGCGCAGGAGGCTCCCAGCTGTGTGTCATGACCCGGTCCCCCCACTGCAGGCCAGCACCTGGGGTCCCCCCAGTAGGCAATTGCCTGCCTTCTGCCTGGTCCGGTGTGCAGCCAGAAGGCGGGCTGCAGCCACCTGATCCCCCCCGGTTGAAAACCTCTGCGTTAGATGCTGAGTATGTGAGCAAAAATCAGCTAAGCACCTGAGAAGGAGAATGCTTGGTGCCATGTGGGAGTGTATTATTTGTACCCTGACCTGATGGCTACCTAAGTGGACACTTACAGCAGGCCTGGTGCTGGACACCGGGTCAAGTGAGGCTGCCTACAGGGAGCTGGAAGGTGGCCACTTTCACTCAGGCGCCTCACTGGCGGCGAGTTCCCGGGACTTGGCCGCCATCCACTAGATAGTAGAAAGTATTCAAGGTCGTAAACAAGATAGTTGTGTGAGCTAAGAAGCTACCAGTAATATGTAAGCTGTTCCCGTGTGAAGTAGGTGAAATTATATAATAGCCAATCAGCAATTGTGTGACCATTGTATGCAAAGATGATAAAAAGGTATATAAGCTGGGAGGCAAGAGGGAATAAATGATTCTGCTTGCAATCATACTGGTTGTTGTGCTTTATCTGTCCTGCATCCTCTGTCATCAGCAGTGGAACTCTCCCTCATCCTCTGCCATCAGCAGTGGAACCCGACAGTGCCACCTCCAAGCACCATCCCATCCTGTCCAATGTCCCATCTCCAGCTGTGACAGAAGGAGACACAAAATTACATTTGGGGGGAAAACGGTCCCTTCCTGATCCCTGCAGGTGACTGGCTAAAACCCTGAAGCATGAGATATTAGAAATATAAAAAAACAAACCAGAAGGGACCGGCTTGCGAGTCCTGTTCCCCACCATCAGAAGCAACCCTGTCATGTATATCACTCACAACTTTGTGCAGCTCTTTCTTAAAATTAATTAGGTTGTTTGCCCCCACATTTCCTATTGGAAGGCTGTTCCAGAACCTTACTCCTGTGATAGTTAGAAACCTTCTACTATGGAGGTGTCAATATAATGCCCCATGATAGAATTTCTGTTTTTTTCAGTTGGCTTTTTTATAAACTTAGGAAATTACTGACACGCGCACACGATATTAAAAGAACATTTTTCCCACCAAACTGCATCACTTTACAAAACCAGTGATAATGCTTATATCATCTATGCCTGACTAAAATTTTTAGGTGCTTTCTTCAAGTGCTTGCATATGTCTGTTCCACTGTAGGTGTATGCGCATCCTGTGCACTGGTGCCAGAGTTTTCCCTAGTGGTACTCATAGGCGTCGCCTTGCCCACAGCCAAACTTCTTGTGCTCCAAAGCAAGAATGTGAAGGGTGGCGCTACCCTACTCTTTTTTTCAGTTCCTTCTGACTGTCAGTGGTCAGAGCACTTTGTGTTCTCTGTGAAGAAAAATCTTCTCCGTACTCTGTTTCTAGAGTTGTATTATTTTTCGTTGCTTAATGCTTAACATTTTTTCATTTTTTTTTCTTTATTTCTTATTTTATTTCAAATCTAGTTAGTCGATTTCTTTAGTCAGATGGGCCTCCTGGCCCCTCCTGTTGTGGACCATGGCATAGGGTTCCCCAGTAAGTTTCAAACCTTGCTTGGGTTGCAGAAGGCCTGTGCTAGTCAGTGACCCTCATTTGTGCTGTCTCAAGTGCTTGAGTGAGGACCACATTAGAGACAGGTGTTTTATTTGTTATAGCATTCAGACCAGGACAAAGAAGCTGAGGGAAGAGTGCCTCTGATACATACTGATAGAGGCTGCTCTTAGACTGGCATCAGAATGTTCTTGGTCATCCAAGGGAAGTTGTTTGGAGTGCTCTTCCAGCCATTCCTGCAAAAAGAGACTATAGGTGATCTCTGTCATGTGTTGTCTTTGAGGCCCAAGACTTGAGAGCTGACCCAGCCTTAGGAAACATAAGCAGAAGTTAGCATTGGGCTCTCAAAGTTCAGGGGGGCAGAATTCTTCCACAGAAGGTTATTATGGTACCGACGAGAGTACATTTTTCGGCTCACTGGTACTGTCTCACATGGATAGATCTGAGCCCTCGACTCTGATGCCTTCCCAGGGGCCATTGAAACTGGCTGCTACTTCGGTTGTGACAAATCAAACCTCCCTGATCCTGGCTGGACAGCTGCCCAAGTTAGTACTGATGATGCCGGAGACTTATGCTGCCGCCAGGGGTTAGTTACGCTTATTGGTACCGCCATCCCCTTGCCGCAGGGAGAAGACTCTTGTCCAGCATCACTATAGGTGCTGAGATCGTTAGCCACAGGGAAGGGCTATCAACTTCAGCTCCTTCGACTTCCTCTTTGTAAGTGCCAGCTCCTTGATGCTGCATATTATTAGCTAGCAGTTAGGAAGCTGTCCATGCTTCCTTCAGTACTGCATTCATGGCATTGATCTAGATCAAAGTCATTGAGGACCCCTCCCGGTACTGCACCACTCTGACTCTTGTAATACTCCAATTCTTTGTCAGACTCCAAGGTGGGTCTCTGGTCTCATGATACCCGAGAGTACAGAGCTTCTCGGTCCATTTCCCATGCTCACCAGCATAGGTCTGAGCCCTGCCAGTAATTGGAATGCTTGGTTAGACATGCCTGAGGCCTGGTACCACACCAGCCCCCTCACTGGCCCTATTGGATGCCCTGGGGGATGCCCCCAGCATCCAGATCCACATTGCCAATATCTAGCATGGGTAGATCCCCTGGGGGGGGCCTTCTTCTGCTGTTATTAAGGGATCTATGACAGTTAGTACCAGTCAGCCTTTGGAGACTCAAGTACAGGACTTGCCTCAACCTGCTCCAGAACCTCAGTCTGCCCCAGTACCTCAGGACCAGTTTTTACACATCCTCCTCATCAGCTGATGAGGCCCTGATACAGGTGGCACCCTCCCAAGTACCAGATGACTTTAAGGCATACCAGAAACAACTTGGGAGAATGGCAGTTCTCTGGGAGTTCAAGTGGAGCAGAATACACACAAACTGATGCATATTTTCTGTCACACTGCCTATAAATGAGGTCATTATGCAGCCTGGCAAAATACTGTGCCAGACCCCTTCCTCCATTCCACCTGTGACCAAATGAATAGAACATAAATACCAGGGGGGGTTGAGCAATTTTACCTACATCCTACATCGGTCTCTCTTTGTGGCCACGGTTAGTGAGAGAAGTCATTAGGACCAGACTAAGGCTACCCCTGAAGAAGAAGATGCCAAGAAAGAACCTTTTCAGTAGAAGAATTTATTTTGGCAACCCAGAACTGTAAACTTGCTGTAATCACCAGGCACTGCTGGCAAGGTATGACTCTTCTAAATGGGACGTGATCTATCACTTCGCAAATTATCTGCCAGAAGGTTCCAAAGAACAATTTCAGTCACTTGTTGCTGAGGGCTGCCTCATTTCTTGATCAGTTCTGTAGGCATCCTTAGACAGAGTGGATTCTGCAGCCAACCTGTGGCAGTGGCAGAGACTATGTGTCAATCCTCCTGGCTGCAGTCCTTGAGGATCCCAGTAGATGTGCAACAGACAATTGAGGAGCTTCCCTACAAGGGATGTGCTTGTTCTCATCTAAAACAGATCAGGCATTGCACACACTGAAGGACTTCACCATGGTTTTGAAATTTTCGGCCTCTGTTTCAGCTATGAAGAGAACAAAATATTATCCTCAGTACCAGCCTAGATAGCAGCATTAGCCCTACTATCAGGCTGCCCAGCCTAAGAGAAGGTTAAGGTCGTAATTCCCTCTACTTCCTCAGTCTCTTCATTCAGACATCTCCGGGCCATGAAGCAGTTGGTTTGACAGTATGTTGAGGACAGCATATTACCAGACCTGGGTCTCACAGGCCTTCCATACCTTTCCAGGACAGGTTACCCCATTTCCTTTGGGTGCTAAGCACAGTGGAATCAGGATATACTATGCATTGTCATGGTGTCACCCTCTTCCCACCCTTTACCCCGTCCCTCTTCAGAGACCCCTGTCATGAGTCTGTACTAAGGCAAAAAATAGACCCCCACAGAAGAGGCTTCCTTCTCCACTGCGTAGGGGGATTTATTCTTGATATTTTTTAATACCCAAGACCGGAGAAGGTCTAAGACCCATTGTAGTCCTTCAGAATCTGACCAAATGCATCAAGAAGATAAAATGGTATCCCTGGCTATGATTATACCTTTCCTATACTTGGAAGACTGATATCCTACCTTCGAGTTACAGGATGCGTGCTTCCATGTGATGATCCATCCTGGCCCCAGGAAGTCTCTGAGGTTTGTGGTAGGAGACAGTTATTACCATTCTGCCCTTCGGTCTGTGACTGGCACCAAAGATCTTTACCAAGTGCATTGGTGGTGGAGACAGTGGCCTGCATATACCAAAGAGACGTCGATGTGTATTCTTACTGGGATTACTGGGTTGGTTCACGGTCGCTCCAGTCACCAGGTACAGGCCATCAAACTCTGTCCAATGTTCTGGACCTGAAATTAAACAAAAAACAAAAAAATAATCAGTTATCGCCTCTACAAAGGATGGAGTTCAGAGGGGTGGTTCTGGATTTGATCTCTACCAGAACATTTTTGCCTCTTTCCAGATTTCAGACTCTACAGGGCCTCTGTGCATCTCTCAGGGATCATCCACCCAAGCACTGAGGAATTACCTCAGGCCATTAGGTCACATGCAGCATGTACATATGTGATCCTTTATGACAGGCTGTATCTTAGTGCTTGCAAGCATGGCTCTAGTCAGTCTGTTATCCTCAGAATCACTGTTTGGACAAAGCAGTATGCATCCATAAGGGTCATCTCTGAGATGATGGATAAGGCAATACAACACGTGCAGTGGAGTCCCCTTCTCTTTAGCACTCCCTTCCTTGACTTTGGTAGCAGACATTTATCCCTGTGGTGAGGAGCACATCTGGGCCATCTTCAGGCTCTGGGTTTGTGAACTGCATGCAAGACCAGATTACACATCAGTGTCCTCAAGTTGTGTGCAGCATTCTTTGCATGTCAGCAGTTTGTGCCTCACATTCAGGGCAAGGCTGCTCAGGGGTTTACCAACAATACTACAGCAGTGTTTTGTGTGAACAGACGGGGGCACCAGGTTAGACAGATGTGCCAGGAGGATGTCAATACTATATGGCATTTCTGCATATGGAGCTGAGTCGCTAGAGTTCAAAATGGCTCGGCGGATCATCTGATCAAATCCTTTAATTTTGGCTGTATTGAGGGACCATTCACAGGCTTTCTAGTTTCGATGTTCTGACAGGGAATGTTCCATCAGTGAATCTTTTTGCGACCCAACAAAACAAAGTGTCTGTGGTTCTGCTCCAGGATAGGTCACAGCCCCAGATCAATATAGATTGTTTCTGTCTGTCAAGGAACTAGCACCATCTTGGGATTTTAATTTAGTTTTGTCTGATTTTATGGATCTGCCTTTTGCACCTTCAGCATCGTGCTTGCTTCTACACTTTCCAGTGACAGTAGCTTCCTTAGTGGCAATGATCTCTGCTAAGAAGGTGGGGGAACTGAATGCATTGGTAATTGATCCACTGTTCACAGTTTTATACAAAGGCAAGGTTTAGCTTAGACCACATACAAAGTTTCTTTCCAAGGTATGATTTCCACCTGAATCAGTCTGTATACCTGGTAGTTTCCTTCCCAAAGCCACATACTGACAAGGACAAATGAAGGCTGTGTACCCTGGGTATTCATGAGGCTTTGGCTTTTCACCTGTTCAGGGGAAAGCCCTTTCAGGTTTCTTTCAAGCTCTTGTTTCTTATACATAATGTATATGGGGTAAACCAATCACAGAACACTAACACTCTTGAACAGGATCACCGGCAGCATTACAGTATGCTATACTGTCAAAGGGGTAGAGCCTCCTGAAGCTGACAGTGCGCTCAACCGCAGTGCATTTGACCTCTGCAGCCTTTGTGGCACATGTCTGATAATTTCCAGAGGGGTAGCCGTGTTAGTCGGTATACAGCAAAAACAACGAGCGTCCTGTAGCACTTTAAAGACTATCAAATTTAATTTCTTCAGGCATAAGCTTTTGTGGGCTGTAACCCACTTCGTCAGATGTAAGGAATAGAAATCAGATAGGAGGTGTATATATACATCTAAGGGTAAGAAACAACAATGGGGAAGTTAGGTATAAGCAAAGTCCATTCAGTTAGAGTAGTTGAGGCCTGTTCACAACCATTGATTAGGAGGTGAGAATGTGTGAACAGTGACAATTACTTCTTGTAATGAGATAACCATGCCAAGTCCCTATTTAGACCCAGTTTGATTGTGTCAAGTTTGCAGATGAGTTCCAGTTCTGCAGTTTCTCTCTGAAGTCTGTTTTTGAAGTTTTTTTGTAGAAGTATAGCAACTTTCAAGTCAGCTACAGAGTGTCCTGGGAGATTGAAGTGCTCTCCAACTGGTTTATAGATGTTACCATTTTTTATTTTATTTTTTTCTTCTTTTGCATAGTGAAAGTCTGGTTTGGCCTTGCTTACAGACAGCCCCCCAACCTGAAGCAAATACTCACCAGCCACCGTACACCATACAAGATGAACACTAACCCAGGAACATACCCCTGCAACAAACACTGTTGCCAGCTCTGCCCACACATCGACTCTTGTGACATCATCACAGGTCCTAACCACATCAGCCACACCATAAGGAGCTCATTCACCTGCACATCTACTAATGTAACATATGCCATCATGTGCCAGCAATGCCCCTCTGCCTTGTACATTGGCCAAACCGGACTGTTGCTACGCAAAAGAATAAATGGACACAGGGAGGCATTTCCGATGCCAAAGAAAAAGAGGCACGGAGCGCGCACACTCCCCTGCACCACCGATACGGGTGGGGTCGAGTGCAGAGGTGCACCAGCCGCACCTGTAGAGCTTGCTCTGGTGCCTGCATCTCCAAGCAGGGAGCCTCCCCCAACTCCTGGGGGTGGAGGAGTGCCCTGCAGGTGCCGTCGATACCAGAGGCCTGTCAGGCGGCAAGAGCCCTGATGTCCTTGCCCACGCCTCCGCCTTTCCCCCTCCCGTCGAGGGAGAGAGGGCTGGTGTCCCGGGGCAAACCTGCGCTGGGTCCCCCGGAAGCCTGGTTGAGACCCCCCACAAGGGTGGAAGGGTCTCCCGCATGACGATCACCAAGGGTGGAGCGTGGAAGCTCCCCTCTCAGCTCCGAGTCCTGCTCCTGATGCCGGAGGCAACTCAGACAAGGTGGTGCCGCTCGAGGACCGCCTCGCGGCACAGTAACAGCTCACGCTCCCAGTCCCCGGTACCAAGATATTCGTCCAGGCAGCACCGGGACCCGGTCACCGGTGAGGAGCCCAGCACCGAAGGGCTCGCCCACCTCAACACGTCGCAGATCCTGGTTTTCAAAATCAGGTTCGGCACCGCGAGGCTCCTGACGGCACCGTTCCCCTCGGGCAAGCAGCACCGGAAGTTGTCGGTGCCGAGGCGATGGACCTTCACATCGAGCTCCTCGGAGCGCGCCTCCTCGCATCGGCACCGTCCGCGGAGATGGCGGTGATCTTCTTCTGCCTCCTTGGACTCATCAAGGGGTCGGTCCCCAGCGCGGAGTGGCAAGGGCCGGAGCTGGGCTCAGCACCGCTGCTCCAGTGACTCCAGGTCCCGGAAAGGCAAGGATGCTCAAGGACCCAGCCGACCCCACCAGGAGGCTCATCAGCTGGTGCTGATGCCACCCCCAGGTTGGCCCCAGGGTCCCTGGCAATGGCCCTATTGGGGGCCTTGCGGAGTTCACAGGGGACAGTGTCCGTCCCATCCTCAGGGGTGTAGTCGCGGCCACCCGCACCAGACACAGAATGTAAGGACCATTCCTCGGATGAGGAATCGGACCCAGAGGAGGGACCCTCCACGGGACCACCCCATCACCAGGGGTTGAGCACCCACAGTCGTCATCCTCCTCCCCAGATGAAGCAGCCTCCAGGGACCACAGAGCGCCGCTGAGAGATTTCAAGGCACACCAGGAGCTGCTGAAAAGGGTGGCCTCTAAACTGAACCTGGAGGTCAGGGAACTATCAGAGGAGGAGGATCCCCTTTTCAGTGTTCTGGGGGCAGAGGGCCCATCAAGGGTGGCCCTGCCAGTCCATGACAGGGTCCTTAAGCTTGCTAAGGCCCTGTGGCAAACCCCTGCCTCGGTTGCCCCTACATCCAAGGGCGCCGAAAAGAAATATGTCCCTGCTGAAGGGTTCGAGTTCCTTTTTACACACCTGGCCCCGGGAACCCTGGTGGTGGATGCGGCCAATCAGAGGGACAGGCAGGGGTACCAGGGTTCCACTCCCAAAAACAAGGAAAACAAAAAAATTGACTTGTTTGGGAGAAAAGTTTATTCGACTGGGGCATTACAGTTCAGGATTTCTAACCACCAGGCCCTCCTGGGCAGGTATAACTTTAATCTCTGGAACTTCCTCAGGCGGTTTGCTGAGACGTTGCCCCAGGAGCAGGCAGCGGACTTCGCCACGGTCCTCGAGGAGGGGATCACTGTGGCCGGGGCAGCACTCCAAATCGCCAGTGATGCTGCAGACATGGCAAGCAGGGCTATGGCCTCTGCTATCACCATGCAGCAGTGTTCGTGGCTGCAGTTCTCGGGGCTCTCATAAGAAGTGCAACAGTCGATCCAGGACCTCCCCTTTGATGTGTCAGGCCTGTTTTCAGACAAAACTGATGAGAAGCTGCATGTCCTTAAGGATTCGCGGGCCGCGCTTCATTCCTTGGGCCTCTATACACCACAAGCCTCGAGGCGTCAGTCACGGCCCCAGGCACCGCAACAACCTAGACCACCGCCTAGGCCCTTTCAGCCTAATAGGGCCAGAGACAGAAACGGGGTTTGCACGGTGTAGCCGTCCCCCTAGTTCGTCCTCAGCCTCCCAGCAAGGGACCCCAAAGGTTCGGGCAATAGAAAAGGACAGTTTTGATGGGGCGCCCGAGTGTGGCAACCCTACCGTCTCCCTGGATCCGTCCCATCCTTTTCTAGACAGACTAAAGCCCTTCTACGAAGAATGGGCCAACATTACATCAGACCACTGGATCCTCAGAATAGTCCTCCGAGGATCCGCCCTACAGCTCACATCCTGCCCCCCAAACAACCCCCTTCCCCCGTCCCTCTTCAGGGACCCCTCTCACGCAGGAGGTGATCACCCTCCTCGACCTGGTGTCGGTGGAAGCGGTTCCACAGAACTAAATAAGGAGAGGATTCTACTCCAGATACTTTCTCATCCCCAAGGCGAAGGGGGGCCTGAGGCCCATATTAGGCCTGCGCCGCCTAAACAAATTCATCAAGCGGATCAGGTTCCACATGGTCTCCCTAGCCTCCATTATCCCTGCTCTGGATCCAGGAGATTGGTATGCCGCCTTCATCCTGCAGGATGCATACTTCCATGTATCTATCCTTCCCAGCCACAGGCATTTCCTTCCATTTATGGTGGCTAGTTCCCACTACCAATTTACGGCCCTGTCCTTTGGCCTCTCGTCCGCCCCCAGGGCATTCACCAAGTGCATGGCGGTAGTGGCTGCCTACCTGAGGTGCAGGGAGGTACAGATTTTCCCCTACCTGGATGGCTGGCTAATCAAGGGCAGCTCCAGGCCTATAGTACAGGACAGTGTAGTCCTCACCTGTGCCACTTGCAGCAGGTTGGGCCTGCTCATAAACGAGCAGAAATCAAGTCTATCCCTGGTGCAGCGTATAGAGTTCATTGGGGCCACCCTGGACATGTCCCAGGCCAGAGCCTTCCTCCCGCAACCACGGTTTGAGGCTATGGCTGCAATTATCGCCCAGCTGCACCAGTGTCCCACAACAACAGCCAGGCACTGCCTACAGCTGTTGGGACACATGGCGGCCTGCACATATGTAGTGCGGCTAGCTCGCCTCAGACTCGGGCCTCTCCAGGCATGGTTAGCCTTGGCGTATGTGCCAACCAAACACCCCCTGAACAGGGTGGTCACAATTCCCCCGTCAGTCCTAGCCTCCCTGAATTGGTGGAGGACCCCCGGGGCAGTGTTGAGGGGTGTCCCCGTCAGGGATCTGGCCCCATCAGTCACCCTGATCTCAAACGCCTCAGATGTAGGGTGGGGAGCCCACATCAGTGCCGACTTGGGCACCGAGGGGCTCTGGTCAGAGTGGGAGAGGCACCTCCACATCAATGTAAAAGAACTCAGGGCCGTCAGACTGGCATGCAAGGTGTTCCTCAGGTTCCTGAAGGGCAGGGTGGTGCAAGTGCTGACATACAATACCACAGCCATGTTTTATATCAACAGGTGGGGGGAGGGGCGCACTCCTCAGCCCTCTGCCAGGAAGCCATTTGCCTGTGGGACTTTGCAGTGAGGCACGACTTTCACCTGTCTGCTTCTCACCTCCCTGGGGTGAGGAATGATGAGGCGGACCGCCTCAGCAGGTCATTTTTGTCATTTTTTGACTGGTCGTGGCACCCGGAGGTAGTGACTTCCATCTTCTACAAGTGGGGTGTTCCCCAACTGGACCTGTTTGCGTTGTCCCAGAACAAGAAGTACCCGAGGTTTTGCTCGCTCCAGGGTCATGAACCGGGCTCTATATCCGACGCATTCCTCATCGAGTGGAAGAGGACCCTCATGTACGCATTTCCCCCTATTCCGCTCTTGCCCAAGGTCCTCTTGAAAATCAAGAGGGACAGGGCAGACATGATACTGATCACCCCGGCGTGGCCGAGACAGCATTGGTTCTCCATGCTGATGGACCTGTCAATCGCCCCACCAGTGGAGCTCCCGAGATGACACAATCTGCTTTCCCAGGACAATGATCACCTCCTCCACCTGGACCTGGACTCCCTGCACCTCACGGCCTGGAGGCTGTGTGGCTGATGGAGGGAGAGAGAGCCTGCTCGGTGCAGGTCCAACAAATTCTGCTGGGCAGCAGGAAACCTTCAACACAGGTCGTGTATCGGGCCAAGTGGAGGCAATTTACCTGCTGGGCGGAGTCCTGGGGTATCCCGCCAAGCCTCTCTCCTATCCAGGCGATCCAGGAGTACCTGCTCCAGCTAAATTCCAGGGTCTGGTGCTGGCCTTCCTGAAGGTCCACCTGGTGGCCATCTTGGTTTTCCATCAGCCGCTAGAGGGGAGATCCCTGTTCTCCCACCCCATGTTGGTCAGGCTCCTCAAGGAGGTGGAGAGGCTCTATCCGCAGGTCCATGACGCGGTGCCTCCCTGAGATCTCAACCTGGTCCTCTCCAGACTTATGGGGCCCCCCTTTGAGCCCATGGTTTCATGCCCTCTGCTCGTCCTCTCATGGAAGGTAGCCTTCTTGGTGGCCATTACCTCAGCTAGGAGGATCTCCGAGATTAGAGCTTTGACCTCGGAGCCCCCTACGATGTGTTCTATAAGGATAAGGTGCAGTTGAGACCCCACCCAGCCTTCCTGCCCAAGGTGGTCTCCCAGTTTCATTATAACCAAGATATCTTCCTCCCAGTGTTTTTTTCCAAACCACGTGGTTCGGAGGAGGAGCAGAGATGGCACTCGCTGGATGCGAGACAAGCCCTGGTCTACTACATCGACAGGACGAAGTCGTTCTGGAAGTTGACGCAGCTCTTCATCGCAGTGGTGGACCGGATGAAAAGATCACCTGTCACCACCCAGCACATCACTCTGGATGAGTTTTAAAGGACAATAGCCTGCATCATGCAGCCCAAGCTGTGCCTGCAGCTGTGCTCATGGTTTCTGCCACTACCTCTGGGAGTACAAGAGGCAGGGGAAGGAAGGGCGCTGGCAGCAAGCTGGCAGCCACTCCCTGCCACATGCTGCCTCTGGAGCTTAGTGGGCAGTGCACAGAGCAGGGTGAGCCCTGAGGAGAGGCGGCTGAGGGCTTGGGCTTGTACGACCAAGATTGCAAGGCAGGCCCGCCCAGCTCAGCCCAAAGGCAAGAAACAGGAATAGGGCAGGGTGCTGCTTGCAAACCAGGTAGTGCTGCCAGGTTCCTTAGTGCCAGGTGCCGCCTTTGCAGAGATCTCTCCCAGCCTCAGCGGGAAGATACTGACTGTAGGATGTATAAGAGTAAAGGGATAGAAGAGTACTAAAAAATAAAGTTTAAAATTAAAGATTGACAAGATAAGAAGACTGTTTCTGTGCTTGTTTCATTTACAATAAGATGATTAAAAGCAGCATTTTTCTTCTTCATAGTTAAGTTTCAAAGCTGTATTAAGTCAACATTCAGTTTTAAACTTTTGAAAGAACAACCATTACATTTTGTTAAGAGTTACAAACATTTCAGAATAATCTCCGTTCCTGAGGTATTGTAATTTTGAGGTTCTACTTGTACTTCTAAATTAAATGTAAAAAGTACATTAAAGCAGTATTAAGGATGCACACTTAAAATTTAAAATAAATCACTAAATGTGATGGTTAGCTACAGGAACCTTAACTATCGCATTTATTACAAATTACTTTCAGTGGAAATCGGGCAACTATCCTCCCTTTGTATCTTTGAGAAGCTGTCACTAAATGAGTAATTTAATATATTGGGCCAAATACTGTGCTGGTATAAATGGACAAAATTCTGAAGTTAATGGAACTGTATCCATTTATACCAGCAGGTAATTTGGCCCACCAAATGTACGTTATTAAGAAGTTTATAAGAACTCTGACGAAGGCTTGAAGGAGTTAGCAGGGTACAGTCTGAAGAACAAGCCCAATACTCTGGAAGTGTGCCGGGAGAAGAGATCAGGAAGGGTCCTCCTAGCCTTGCTATTTTGAAGTTACAGAAAAGGTGTAACATTTTCAACATATTCTCCAAAGAATCTGAACGAAAGAATACATGACCGCACCAGTGGCATATGGAGGGTCTCCAGCATCCGGGGGCCAAGCCTACATTTGCGGGCCCCCCTTGCGCAGGGCAGGAGGGGTCCCGGCGCCACCCCTCAGCTGCCCTGGAGGGGGGGGGGGGAGCTTTACCTGTGGCACAGATCCAGCCTTGGCTCCAGCCCCCCCCACACACACACTTACCCAGTGTGCAGCGCCCACCTCTCCCGCTGCAGCCCAGTGCCGGCTTGGATGGGGCTGCTTCACTCCCCTTGCCTTGGGGACGGGGTTGGGCTGGCTCAGCCTGGCGCATGGGGAAGGGGGCGCAGGAGCGGAAGTGGGAGCAGCTGCCCCTCAGCCTCCTCTGCCCTCCGCCCATCGTGAAGGGCTGTCCTGTCTTCCCCCGCCCTCCCTGCACTTACCTGCCGCTCCATCCCCACAGCCTGGTGCCAGCTCGGATGGGGCAACCTCATGCCCCTTCCCCCCCGGGTCAGCCTCTTGCGGAGGGCAGAGGGCGCAAGAGACTGTGGGGAGGCTGCTCCCGCTTCCACTCCTGCACTCCCTCCCCTCACACACACATCGTCAAGGGCTTGCCTTGTTACTCCCCCCAGGTCAGGGGGTGAGGCTGCCCCATCTGAGCCGGCACTGGGCTGCGAGGCTAGAGCGGCAGGTAAGTGCACTCCAGGCCAGCCCTTCACAGAGGGCGGGGGGCACAGGAGGCTCTGCACCCCTCAAAACTTCCTATGCACCCAGCCCCCACGTGTCATGAATGGTTGGCTTGGTGCCCCCGCCCCTCTAACGCCAGTGCTTAGGGGCATGTCCCCTCCCCTCCGCCTTCAGTACGCAGTTGGACAGCACACTCAAAATTCAAGCTCAATAGCCATTACTGGACCTGGAACAGTGCAAAAATAACAGTGTTTGCAAAATCCAGGGACCTGGATTACACTAAAATTGGGATGGAGGCATGCCCTATACTTGGAGAATTTGTGCTATATTCATATACCACATTGAAGAGGTATTTTATTTAAAAAAAAATTAATGTAACAGCAGGAGTTGATGGTAAACCAGAAATACATAGACTGTGCAACATAGCCAGGTTAACTTGGCAATAAAAATTGTAACTCTTGTATTTCACAGTATTATAGAAATGTAGGGCTAGAAGGGACCTTGATAGATTATCTAGTCCATGCTCCTGTGCTGAGGCAGGATCAAGTATATCTGGACCATTCCTAACAGTTATTGTTCTAATCTGTTCTTAAAAACGTTCAGTTATAGGGATTCTACAATCTCTCTTGGTGAACTAACATACTACTTTATCCTTATATTAGAATGTTTTTCCTAATATCTAATCTCAATCTCCCTTGCTGTGGACTAAACTGATTACTACTTGTCCTAGTTTCAGTGGCCATGGAAAATAATTGATCAACATACTCTTTGTAACAGCCCTGAAGGTATTTTTGATGTTCTTTTTTAATTGTCACTGCATCATTCCTATTTCATTAAAATTAAATGCAAAAACTGTCTAAAGAGAGACAAATAATGACATTTCTTGTATTTAATAATGTTGACGTTTCAGTCCTAGTTAATTGAGACGATGGAGTGGAAAGAGAGAATATTCTTCATCTTTGAAGTGATTAGCATGGAGGAGGAGTAAAGCCTGCATACAGTTTCTATACAAATTTAATTATTGTGGTTAGGAATGTGTGTTGGTTTTGTTTTTTTTTTTAAATCAAAATAGTTAAAACAGTGCAAACCCTAGTGTGGACACAGTTATATCAATATAAAGATGCTTATACTAGTATAGCTTATTTCCCTAAATGTATACCTCTTAAGGGTGTACTGCATTAACTACACAGGTTTCAAACAGATATAATTAAAACAGTGTAAAACTCTGTGTATTCAAATTATAAGTTTCAGCAGCTACTTTTCTTGCCTGATGAAGACTGTGTGCTTCAGAGCTAGGTTAACAGGACACCAGCACAACTATTTATGTTGACTTTTCCTTTACAATAGAAGACGACATGTATTTTAAAATGAGAGCTTAGAATTTCCCAAATATTGCATTGAGCAAAAATTTTGGAAACACCATAAATTCTTGGGATAAACAACATTTTAACACCTATGATTTTCTCATATAGATTGTTCCTGAAGTTAAAGCACTGGGTTTTTTTCTGTATTTTGCTGTTTTCTTCATGTAGGTATTTACAGAAGCCCTAGTGGAAAATGTCCCAGGAGCAGCTTGAGTGCAGTAGACCTTGTGTCAATTGAGTCATTGATGAGGCCAGGAAGGGAGAATATACAGTGATCCATCCACCCTGAACAAAAACATTATTTTTGGTTACTTTCAACTTTTTATGATCTGATCAGGGTTGTTTGTTTTTCCAAATTTGCTTGTGAACATGCTCCTCAATGAAGATCATGTACAGGCTAGTTTTAAGTTATTTTTAGGTCCTGTGTATGGGAAAATTTGTGGTAATTTTTGGAATTAGGAAAAAACACGGTGGTTTTTTATTGTTATCCTTACATAGCTGAGGGACCTTTTGTTCACACTGCCCCTCCAAAGCTCACCATTCAACAGAGATGAAACATGGATGATTTTAGTCTAAAAGCAATGTTTCAAAAAGTTGTATGTGTCAAAATAAGTCTATAAATGAAACTTTTGCAGGCTTATTTATATTGTTTCTATCATACAACTGTGATAATGTAAGTAAGATTGTGACAAAAAAGTTAGGAATTGCACATTTGAAAAGGAGAATGACTTTGTTTTCTTAATACTTGATCAGACCTTTCTTTCAAGTATATTAGTACTTTATAACTGTGAATGTTATCCCCATTTTACCAGTGGGAAAACCTAGATAAAGAAAGATTAAATGATTTTTCCCATCTTTTACAGCAAGTCTATGTCCAGAATGGAATCTTTATCTTAGTCCCAGTCTTCAGATCTGACTAACAGACAATGCTACTTCTGGTACGCAGGCACAATGGAAGAGCTGCCTTTTGCCTTTATTACTATGTTCCATTGTACACTGAAGATGAAATTAGTGGTTACACCTTAATTGTACACTTTGCTTCTGTGTATATTACAGGAATGTATTGTTTGTATTTGAATGTCCTCCTTCAGTGTAAAAAATGCGTTGAAGTGTGTCCTATAGTATTAAATTGGGATTATATCCAATTTCTGCTGTTCCAGATCTTTATGCAAGTTTGTGGAAAATCTAAATGCATTGGCTTTCTCTCTTGTATAATAACTGAATCCAGTAGAATTTAAGATATGGTCATACCAGATGCATTGTCTATGTAACCCACAAAAGGGACCAAAGTCAGTCAGTAATTCAGAACCCACAAACTGGTTTCCAGTTTCCACAAGATCACATGCCATTTTCGTTGTGTGTGGTTGAGAGTGTCTTACATACAAACATCCTGTGTTGTGTCATTACCAATAATGAATGTAGTATAAACAGGCCTCTAATTCTATAAGAACCAGACATACTGACTTGTTGACTAATTTTCGAAAAAGGAAAATTTACTTCCTGCTTCTTTCAGTAGTGTCTCTTGGGTCATTGTCAAGACCCTTTTATTAACACAGAATATTAATCAGGAGAGTCCTGACAGTAGATCTCCATTTGCCGTTATAGTTTATTTGGGATGAGGGAGCTCTGTAATCTGGCTAGCAACCCAGTTTTACTCCCCCTCCCCCCCCATTTCCTGATTATCTGGTTACATATTTGGATGACTTTAAAGGATCTGGAGGAGCATTTGTTAAAACAAACATTTTGAGAGGTTGGGAATGCAACCATATTCAGTAGGGAAGAATTCAGGATGTGTCTGTGGTGAAAAAACAGACTTAACTCACTACTGTCTTGCTGTGGTCTCTGCTAGGAGGTATTGCTTATGGTACCTTTTATCTTTGTTCTTCTAGTGTATTACAATTGTTCCTCTGGAGGCAGCAAATTATAATGTTGACGTTTATATGCTGCTGTAGTTATAGCTTTGATTACATTTAAAAGTAGCTCTTGGACTCCCGATTTAGGTTTGCCACACTTTGGGTCAGAACTTTGGTGCCTTATAAATCCCCTTTCCACAATGGTGCAATGGGAACTTAAACATCAGCTGAAAATTCACATCATAAGTGTGTTGTGGGGAGGGGAAAGGGCAGAGTTGATAGCACAATTTGCCATGGTAGTCTAGACTATCAGAGCAGCTCTTGGAAAACTGTTTTCCACTGGAGCAAGTTTTTATTTACATCAGGGGCTAGTTCAGCCTCCGAGAACAAGGAGGAGTGGAAAAGTAGCATGAAGATGACTATGTCCTCTCTGCTTGCTTCCCCCAGATATTCTAAAAGCTGTTCTGGGATAACTGGAATCTAATCCTTGGTTTGTTAGTTTAAATTCCAGCATGTATATCAATTTTTCTGTATTTTTACCATGCTTGGAACTGTTGGATTCAAATTCACTCCACTAATAAGCTGGTGACTTTTCAGTGGAACAAGAGTTAATTCCAAATTAATTGATCGCACTATTCCAGTACACCAAGCAGTGGAAGTAGGCTGTTTGCTAGGGTCACTTTGTCCTGAGTCTTCTCATTATAGTGCTTCTTTGTGCTCTAAGTGATTTCTAGGAGTCCTTTTACACCCATTACACTTAATTTCATTGCTCCAAGTCCTAAATGCACTCTCAAACACATTCCTTTTTTATGAATAAGTTTAATTATATTCCTTGATTTTTTCCCCCCATCATTAGCCCATTACCCTGCACTATTTTTGTTTCTCATTAAGAGATCAGCTTCAATTTTGATTTTTTTAGAGCACAGTTAATGCTGCTAGCAGATTGGTGAGGGTGCAGTGCAGTGTTATGGGTCAGATGCAGACAAGTCTTCTGTTTGCAGACTTCTATTGGGGTGGCTGAAAAGATGGAACTAAATAGGCACATACCTGGAAAAAAAAAAAGTTTTTGAAATTGTTTCCTTTCTGAGCTGCCAGCATGGTGCAAATTGAATGTTAAAGCATCCTTTTAATAAACCATCTATTTCATTATTCACCTTATATTAACTATCCCACTGATGCAATATAACGTACAGGAACTTGGTGCCCCGTACATTTTCCTTTCTAATGGATGAGTTGATCATTTAGCTAGAGCTATTTGGGTACAGAGTGCTCTGCAATGATTGTGATATATTATATATGTGTGAGAGATCGTTCTTGAACTGATTTCTTTGCAGGCTCATGAAGCTACGCTGGAGGCCAAGGCCAGCCCAGAGTGGAGTGACCGATTCCAGCAGCTGGAGCAGGAGGTGGCACTGTACCAGGAAGAAACCAGTAAGGCTCAAGCTGAAGTGGATCGTCTTCTGGAAATTCTGAAGGAGATGGAAAATGAGAAGAATGATAAAGACAAAAAGATAGCAGAACTAGAAAGGTGAGTGGGATATATGGGTACAAGGGAGCAGAGGGGCTGAAGGAAGTGGAATTTGATGATTCAGTTTCTTCTTTTCTCAGTTATCCTTCAGTGCCTGTTTTGGGAAAATCTGCTCTGGGTTTTGCTTCTTTGGTCCTTGACCTTAGTTTCTTAAACAAGTTTAAAGATTCCTGGCTGCAGTTCTCTGATTGGATGTTCAGAAAGTAGTGCTGTTGCATCTGAACTATAAGGGAAAAGGAGCTGGGAGGAAAAGTTTCTGAAATCATTGTGACTGTTGAGGAAGAGAAATAAATGAAGTTTACGCTGCCAGTTTAATAAATCTTTCAAATATAGTTGACCTCTAACCCAGACTGGGCAAATAGACTTAAAGGGCCTGGAATTGTAATTGTTGCTGCAAGTCCCATTGACAGATGCTGTGGAATTCTATGCACTCATAGAAACAGGCGTGAACTTTAGCTTACATGAAGCAGAGTGAACAGATAGGCTTTTGTCCAAACCATACTTAATTCCAGCACTTTTTCTTCAGTGATTACTCTGTCTCTCTACATTGGAACCATGATGCTTGGATATTTTTCTAGATCTTATTCATGTTCTGGTTGGGGAGTTAGGTCATGGCCTTTGGGATCAGAATCACTAGCAATAGATTTCATGGAAGGCATGTAAGCAGCTTCTGTCTCCTAAATGAATTCTCTTCTCTCCCTCACCAAAATGTCAAGATGGAAGTTAAGTAGGAACAACTATGTGTTACTTTCTGACCTTACATTTTGCAATGTACCAAGCACCTTTTGGGGCTTTTTTAAGCTCTAGTATTGAAATAACATATTTTTTGTGTTTGCTTTGCTATTCACTTTGAAAAACAACTAACCTGATTCAACTAAATGGAAATTTGTATTTTTCACAAATGCCATGTGGCATGTTAAACATCTTTTTTGATACTAGAATGGTTTTGATTATATTATCCCATCAGGATTGAATTGCATTGCATTCAGTGTCAGGAAAACTACAGAAGTTGAGGAAGAGACCTGAGCCAGACTTTCCCTTGTCACATAACTAAGGCCAAAACTGAGGGGCCTTTCAGGATCTCGTCTTTGCTGGTGTTACTGTTATTTGAGCTAGATATTTTAGGGATGAACTCAAACTGTAGGGTCTTCTGAATAGCCTTGGACAACTTTGTAAGGCTCTGTCCTGGTGATAGGACCATTCACTGCTCTAGCTTCTGCTTTCATTGTGTACCAGAGCACGTTGCCTTGAAGGTGCACATACATTTTATCCTCTCCTATGGTCTGCCTCTATGCTGTGCACTCATGTTTTCTCTCTGTCTCCCCCTCTGTTGTGGAGAAGTGACATGCATAAAAATTCCTCTGAATTCATTGGCAAAAACCTTGAGTGATTGACTGTATTATTTTGAAACTACTGAATTGGATTACTTTGCCAGGTCAGATCTTTGGATGGCATTCATTCTTGTTCCACTGAAAATGAAAGCTTTGAAGCTGTTCTACAATCTTGTTGGTTACCTTTTGATTTTGATATTTTCCTCTGTGGTTCTAAATAGCAGCCTGAGATTTATTTTTCCAGGAGTGAAGTTTTGTTTTTTATTTTTTCCATAGTATTTTTTTTTTAAAAAACAATCCAGAATTTTCTGTACCTGGGACAGCAGCTTGAGCAGATGAAATTGAGTAAATGCAGTCCTGTTTTGGTCTGTTTTCCTTCCTTCCCAAACTATACAACCCTACAGCTCTGTGACGTACACTCTATCCAGCAGGACATTTGGGCAGCAGGTCTAGAAACTAGATCAGTTGTATGTGTGCTTATTGCTTGGACTCTTTTTTCCAGACTCATTTTTCCATGCACAAGAGTGATTTACCATTAAAATCATTACCCTCCATTTGGGAAAACTTTGGGAATATGCAATTTTCTTCAAAGCTTATCCCCAAAAGAAAGAGGAAAATAAGAGAGAAAATTATATCATCTCTAATATTTTCAGCAGTAGTCCTGAAGATTTATGATATGTTGTATTACAGGAGCACTTAGGGTAAGTCTACACTGCAATTAGACATATACGGCTGGTCTGTGCCAGCTGACTTGGGCTCAAGGGATTCGGACTGTGGGGCTATTTAATTGCTGTGTAGACGTTCTGGTTCGGGCTGCAGCCTGAGCTCTGGGACCCTCCCACTTCACAGAATCCTAGAGCCTGGGCTACAGCCTGAGCCCAGACCTCTACACTGCAATTAAATAGCCCTGCAGCCTGAGTCAGCTGGCATGGACCAGTCGCGGGTTTTTAATTGCAGTGTAGACATACCCTTAGAGACCACAATCCGGGTCAGGACCTCATTGTGCTAAGCCCCATACAAACACACAAAGATGTGGCCTCTGGCCCAAGGAGCTTACACTTTAAGGAAAATATAAGAAATCAGGCAAACCCTTGTTTGTGTTGCAGCCTTAAAGAACTGGAGAGCTACTTTATTGTTGAATAAATGCAATTCCAGAGAGCTGCAAAATAATTATGGAGTGATATTGTTTCTTGCTGTTTTATAATTTCAAATCAAAATCTTCCCATATTGATGCAAATATAATATCAGAATGTTTGGACATCACAACTCCAGGATGTTGTGGTATCCTGTGATTGATAAATGCTGTCTACTCTCTGTTCCCTCTTTGCTGCTGTAAAGGAAAAAGTGAATTCTATATTTATTCTGCCCTCCTTTTTGGATGCTAGATAAAATGGTATAAGGTATTTCATCTTCCTTCTTATTCCTGGTGGTTTTGAAGGATGGGGAGATTGGTGTCAATGGTCCTCTACAATGATTTAAGTATGTCAGTAAAGGAGAGAGCACTTTTATGGTCAGCACCTGAAGTATTCTATATGGAGCCATGTAAATCAAGAGGAAATCTAATCAGAGTGATGTACTCTGAGAACTGTATACGGAGCCCCAGAGAGTCTTAGGCTCTAGAGATACAGGCTGAATATAATTGATCTGATGGGTTATGAGATTATCAATTATTGTGAGCAGATTTTCCAGCTGGCTCTATAATTTAACTGAAGACTTTTAGACCTTGTAATGAGATTTTCTTCTTTGAGTGCTAGTTCTTATGTATATTATATTGTGGGTATGTATGCGTTCTTCTTCAAATAGTGTTCCTATGGGTGCTCCAGTGTAGGTGTATTTGTGCCCCTGTGCCTCTAATCGGAGATTTTAGGTAGCAGTGTCCATTTGGCCCACGCATGTGCGCCCCCTCCCAGTGATCTGACTTGAGGTTATCTCATGCTGTGCATGCAAACTGCCTTCAGGTCCTTCTCAACCTCCTTTGAGAACTTGAGAACTTAGCAAGCAGTAGTCTTTCCCTTCTTTGGGAGTGTTAGTATAAGTAGTAGCTATTTTTGGACTTTTTCATTTCCTTTTAATAGAGTTTGTTTTCCCATTACAAAAAAAACTTTTTTCATGTTTTTCAGTCTTTTTTGCGGGGGGGGGGATTGCCCTGCAGGGGCATGCGCAGTTCCCCCAGCTTCAAGAAGTGTCACTCCTGCAAGGAGGCAATTGTATTAATGGATAGACACTCTTTTTGTGTCCAGTGTCTTGGAGAGGCACATATTCTGCAGAAGTGCACCTTCTGAAAGCAGCTAAAGGTGAGATCTCAAAAGAACTGGGAGCTCAAGTAAAGCTTCTCCTCATGGAGGATTCACTCCAACATCCGGCTCACACCATTCCTGAATCCTTTCCAAGACAGAGATCATCTCCAGAACCTTCATCCTCCAGAGGGATGAAATTGTGAAAAAGATTGCCTTAATCCCCCTACAAAGCCGCTAGAAGAGGGCTCCGAGCCTCCAAATCCAGTCTTTGACCAGCCAGAGGGGATCCCTGGCATGCTCAGTCTCCTCAATACCAATGGCTTCAAAGTGCAATACCCAGAAACATCAGGGACCATCCGGTACGAGCTCTGTCATAGCACCTAAGGACCCGATGGGCACAGGCTAGGAAGCAATGGCACTGCCTCCCAGAGATAAAGACAGAGACCATACCACCTCTAAGAGATCAGCACCAAAAAAGCCATCCTTGGCACCAAGTGCGTTGAAGCAACCTTCATCCGAGCATTCCTCCCATAAACAACCATCAGTACCAATGAGTCAGCACTGGCACTCATTGATGGTACCAGCTATATTGACAGTACCGCAGGAGTTCCGTTTCCCAAGGGGCCTTGTGATTGCGGAAGAACTGGCATCACCACTACTCGGTACGGGGGGCCCAATACCAAGCTCGGTAAGGTCCCCAAAATCAGCACCGGGCCTTTTACTCCCAGAGCCCTGGTCGGCACCTCCCTTCTCCAGTGAAGAGTAAGATTATGACCAGGACGACAGTCTTTCCCTGACCCACACCGCAGCCCACCGTTACAACAGCAGGGACCTCCCCAACCACACTCTCCCAACCACATCATGCATAGTATGGTCATCCGTGGCCCACCCATGCCCAGTCCCCCTGTGGCTGTATTGGGATCTGTAGGCAATGTACAGATTCCCCACTTTGCAGAACTCTCATAGAAAGTCCACAAGATGTTCACCTGTGGCTTCAGTGTCCAGAGCCCCACAACCTGAGAGAGAAACTTTTGAGGGGCAGGAAGCCAGACTTGATGTGGAGACTACGCCACCAGCAATCACATTCTCATGAAATGAGGCTGTGATGCCCTCTCTTCCATCACTAGCTGATGACTTTAGGACTTTACTAAAAGGATGTCAGATGAGCTTCAAATCCCCCTACAGGAGGTGACAGACTCCCACCACAAGCTGGTAGATATTCTTCACACTTCCTCCTCCTCCAGAGTTGCCCTCCCAATTAATGAGGTGTTCTGGACCCTGCCAAAGTAATCTGGCATACCCTAGCCTCCATTGCACCGACATGCAAAAGAGTCAACAAGAAGTATTACATTCCCCCCATGCAGGCAGACTTCCTCTTTATGAACCCTCAACCTAACTCTATAATAGTAGATGTGGTTAACACGCAGGGAAAGGAACATCATGCTAAGTCAATCCCATATGATAGAGATTGGAAGAGGCTAGATTTTTTTGGGAGGAAGGTGTACTCGTCTGCAATGTTACAATTCAGGATCTCGAACTACCAAGCTGTAATGGCTAATTACGACTATGTAAATTATGGGAAACTCAGTGCATTTATTGACTACTTGCTAAAGATGCAAATAGAAGAATTTCAGGCCATTGCAAAGAGGGCCTGTTAGTAGCCAGCACTGCAGACTGCATTGGATGTCACAGACACAGTGGCCCTCTCAGTCTTGTAGCAGGCAACTGGATTACACCTTTTGGTGTTGCCCAAAGAAGTGCAGATGGTGGTCAAGAACCTCCCGTTCTATACAGCTGGATAGAAGAGAAAATATGGCTCACAGCCACCTCACAGAGCCTGAACACCTCTGTTCCCACGGTTACAGCAGTATTATGAGCCACAACGTAAGAGACTCAGGATGCAAAAACGGAAGCCATCAGCCTCCCAATCCTCTACCTCTCAACCCTTGTCCTCTAAACATTAATTTTGACACTTTCGTCAAGGCCCCAGACAACAATTCCTTACAATAGCAGCAGCTGCTCTCTATAGACCTTCCATGTCCCTTTGGAAGTCGCCTGATTTTCTTCCACAGGAGTTGGGAGAACATCACCTCTGAAAAATGGGTCTTGGAGATTATTTTGAAGGGTTACACCATTCACTTCATGTCCCTCCCTCCCCATCCCTTTTCTGGGACCTTTCTCACGAGAGTCTACTCTGTCAGGAAATAGATCATCTGCTATCCCTTGAGGTCATAGAATCAGCCCCCACTCATGTCAGGGGCAAGGGATTTTACTCACAATATTTTCTGATCCCCAAGGTGAAGGGAGGCTGGAGACCCATACTAGACCTAAGTGCACAAAACAGATATGTGAATGTGCAAAAGTTCAAGAGGGTCACACTAGCAGCCATTATTTCAGCTCTAGAGCAAGGAGATTGGTTTTCGGCCCTCGGCCTACAGCATGCCTACTTCCACATTTGAGTCCGACTGCCTCACAGGAGATTCATTCGATTTACCTTTGGGCAGGACCATTATCAGTACAAAATTATTCCATTCGGCCTCTCGTCCACACCCAGGGTATTCTCCAAGGTCTTCTCCATCGAAGCAGCGCACGTGTGAATATTGGTATAGTTATCTACCCATACATGGACAATTGCCTCCTCAGAGCTCCTTCATTTGAAGATGCCCTGCAGGCCACCCAGATGACTATGCGCATATTTGCACAACTGGGCCTACAACTCAGTACCCAGAAATTGACCTTGACTCCAATACAGAGCCTGAAGTTTATTGGGGTTGAACTGGATGCAGTACAAGCAAGAGAGTGCCTCCTGCTACACAGCTTCAACACCCTCAGGAGTCTCAGAGGCAGCTAGAAATTGCCTGCAGCTTCTTGGACACATGGCAACATGCACATTTGTGACTCCACATGCCCTGTTGTTCATGAGGTCTCTGCAAATGTGGCTCCGATCGGTCTCTTCTCCAAACAAGGACAGACTAAACAAGCTGCTATCGATGCCCTCCATGGTCAAATACTCCCTAGACTGGTGGAAAGAACCATCCAATGTCCAAGCATGCACTCCTTTTGTACAACCCCCACCAACACTCATTTTAACAGACACTGTGTTAGTAGGCTGGGGAGTCCACCTAAACAATCACAAAGTCCAAGGCAAGTGGTCTCCCATGGAAGCAGTTCTCCATATCAATCTTTGGAATTAAGAGCTGTCTGAAACACTTGTGCACACTTTCACATTCATCAGAAACACTCACACAAAGGTAATGATGGACAATAAAACATGCATCTTTTACATAAATCTCCAAGGGGGCACCAGACCACCCTCCCTTTGCATGGAAGCACTGAAATTTTTGAATTGGTGCATCCATCACAATGCGTTCCTTTCAGCCACTTACCTACCAGCGATACAAAAGTGACTGCCAACAGTCTCAATCGGAACTTCTCACACAACCATGAGTGGAAAATGAACTCAGCAGTGCTTCAGAACATATTTGACCTTTGGGGTACTCCAACAATAGATCTCTTTGCTACTTACCGAAACAAGAAATGTCTTTGCTCCTGTTCCGAGGCTGGTCTGGAGAAAGTCTCTAGGAGATTCACTCATCTTCCTATGGGGCAGACACCTCTTGTATGCCTTTCCTCCATTCCCTCTGTTATTCAAGATCCTATTAAAGATATGACAAGATAAGGCAAGAGTTATACTGATTACCCCCTCCTGGTTCAGGCTAGTTTGGTACCCGTAGCTGGCAGTATGTCTTCTGATTCCTCTTTGCCCATTCCACTCTGGCTTTCCAGAAACGACAGACTGATTCTTCACCCTAACTTGCGAATTCTCCGAATCCAGGGTTGGCTCCTTCTTGGTTCCAGCACTTAGACAGCGAATGCTCTAAGAAGGTGAAAGAGGTATTACCACACAGTCGGAAATCGACCACTCATAGTACTTACCTGCAAAAATGGACGCAATTCCAAATTTGGTGCCATTCCAAACAAGTAGACTGACATTTTCCTCCCTTCCTTTAATTCTAGACTACATTTTAGATCTCAAAAGGTCCAGACTCTCCCTTAGATCATGTAAAGTACATCTAGCAGGCATAACAGCCTTCCACCATCAAGTGGATGGATGCTCAGTATTCACTCACCCAATCATACACAGATTCCTTAAGGGTATGGGGAAACCTCTTTCTGCATGTCAGACTGCACATGCCAACTGGGATCTCAGTTTAGTTCTGAGAGTCTTGACTGGACCACCTTTCAAGCCCATGGCAACTTGCTGTCTGTTACACTGGTCCATGAAGACAGCATTTCTAGTGGCCATTACCTCAGCACAAAGGATAGGGGAAATAGCACTCCCGCCATTGATGGTCTTTTTTAAAGACAAAGTCACATTGAGGCTGCGCATCCTAAGTTCCTCCCCAAAGTAGCATCCACCTTTCATATGAATCAGTTAATTCACTTTTCGTATTTTTTTTCCAAAACCGCATTGTGACAACCAGAAGGCAATACTGTATATGCTAGATGTTAGAGCCCTAGCATTTTATTTGGACAGAACTAAGGACATTAGGAAGTCTCCTAAACTCCTCTTCCTTTAATCTGTGGAACGATCTAAAGGTTCCGCAGTATCAGTTCAAAGACTTTCCAAATGGATCTCCGGTTGCATTAATCACTGTTACTATGCGTGTAATCTGCTACATCTATTGGGAATCCAAATGCACTTCATAAGATCGGTTTCTATTTTGGTCTCATTTTTAAAAAATGTCCCCATCTCAGAAATTTGCAGGACAGCAACCTGGGCCTTTGTCCATACATTTTCAGAACACTTCATGATCACTCTAATGCCATCTTTGGCTCCACAGTACTGTCTTCAATAACAGACTCCATCCTGAAGCCCCAGCCCTCCATGGGGAATACTGCTGTGAAGTCTCCTACAGTGGAGCACTTATAGGGACACTACTACTCGAAAAAGAGGAAGCTACTCACCTGGTGCAGTAACAATGATTCTTCAAGATGTGTCTCCATCTGGGTGTTCCACAGCCCGCCCTCCTCTCCTCTACTTCATAGTTCTTGATAAGGAGCACTGTGGTAGAGAAGGAACTCAGGGTGGCTTGCTTATACTGTGCTAGGTAGCCTCGAGGCAGACCACAATGGGGGAGGCAGGAGGGCACATGCGTAGGCCAAATGGACCCTGCTATCTAAAATCTCCATTTAGAAGCACAGGGGCACAAATACATTTACAGCAGAGCATCCATAGGGACAAACATCTCAAAAAACATTGTTACTGCACAAGGTGAATAATGTCCTTCGCCATGCATCCACAACCAGAGATTTCTTGCAAGCAGTCTTCCTTGGTCTATGCCTTCTCCTCCGCTCTCCTCATGCTCTACTCCAAGGTCATAAGGGGTGTGGTGGACCAACTTTCTCTTCAGTTCCTTCTTATCGCTGCATGACTTGAGTCAGAACTTGCAATGTTTGGAGCCTCAATTTTATTCTCCAGCCATCTTCAAACTTGTTATATATTTCAGTTTTATCCTTAGTATAGCTAGGGTAAATGGTTTTCAATGTTAGAGATTAGTTAGATTTCCCACCTTGGGGAATCCTTCTGGTTCTTGATATGAGAATTAGGTTATACTAGAGTGACCAGGTAGCAAGTGTGAAAAATCAGGATGGAGGTGGGGGCTAATAGGCACCTATATAAGACAAAGCCCTGGATATCAGGACTGTCCCTATAAAATCGGGACATCTGGTTATTCTAAATTATACCCAGAGAACCACACCTCAAAAACTGTCTTGCCCGTGCCTGGTTCTACTCGGTCAGTGACAACCACCAGTGCTGCCTATGCTGCTGTAAGAAAGTGCATGTCTCCAGGTGCAGTGTCTGTCACTCCTTCCCTAGCTGGATCCAGGAGATGCAGGAACTCCAGCATAAAAAGTACTTTATGGAAAAAGCTATGAGTCTGTAGTCAATCCCAGGTCAGAGGACCCCTGTATATCGACCGATCAGAGAGAAGTGCTCCTCCTACCATGAAGCCTGATTCAGGAGCAATGGAGATCCCATCCATGGACTCTCTGTCAAGGTTTTGTCGGAAGAGTAGGGAGCACTTTAATAAGTACAAGAGCAGATCACCCTCTAAGTCCACTCCAAAGAGGAGAGATGTGATGCTTTCTATGTCTGGCAAGCCTTTGCATTCAGTCCTCCAGAGACTTAGAACATCCTAAGTCTCCAGGGCAAGTTAATGACTCATAAGAATAAGGCTCTATTGGTATCAGACTGCTCACGATCCTACACCCAGACACCCCCTCAGGTCAGATGGAATACCCTATGGCTCACCTTTGATCTTTCCTACTGGAAATTATGGGACCTATATGCATGATACCCAGGGTCTGTGTTATCTAATAGGGAGTCATAGCATCCCTTCCCTCCGAGAGAATAACTGTACCTATCTTCTGATCCTGTTGAAGGGGAAGATAGTGAGCTGGATCCACTTGTCCCACCAGAAGGGAGTCGTCTTCATCTCCTGATAAGGTGGTTTCTTCAGCTTCACTGTCTCCTTTTGATGACTACAAACAATTTCAAGACCTGCTATGCAGGGTGGTGGTGGAGTTCCAGTTCTCCCTAGAGGAAGCTAAGGGGGACAAAACACAACCTAGACATCCTGCAACCCATAGCATACAGTCAGACCAGATTCCCAGTGAATGAAGCTATACTGGCACTAGCAAGGACCGTATGGTATACACCAGCAACATGCACCCATATTCCCAAGAGGGCCAAGAAGTGTTACTTAGTACTGGCTAAGGAGTTTCTATATAATCATCACACACCAAACTCCCTAGGTGTTCAGGCTGTCTCAGAAAGATTTAGGCAACAGCACCCAAGAGCCACCCTCAGCACTGGACCTACTGGGGAAGAAGGGGTTCAGATCTACCAGCCCCCAGTTTAGAATATTGAACTATCAAGTGCTGTTGCTGAGTGTAAGTTTCTAAAATATTCCAAATTCCTAGATTTTAAGGTTAAAGTACCTCAGCAGCACAAGCTCAGTTTCAGACCCTTATTTATAAAGGCAAGCTGCTGCTCAGAACCATGACTACAGCCTTCAACGTTTCTCAGGGAGCTCCAAAACACTGTGAAGGACTCGCGCTTTGACAAGATTGACCTTTTCAAAGAAAAGATGAATGAGTCTTCGCATTCACTGGATTCTAGCACAACTTTCCACTCCCTGGGTATATATGGTGGCCTCAAAGAGGAAATACCACAGACATCCCTACAAATTAAGGTCCTATGCCTCAACCTTTTTACCACCAGCAAGGCTCATAAAAGACAGGATGCAGAAAACACAATACCCTGAAACTTCTATGCTGACCATATCAACCCAGCTGTTACCCCCAAGACAAAAGATACTTTTGATGGGATGCTTAGGCGTTTCAAACCACTATTGATGTCATCTCCACCCAGTCCTCACATATCCTTTGATGGTCAGCTAGCACTCTTTCCCTACAACTTGAGTGCAACAGATAGGTGGGTTCTGGAGTTGATCCATTCTGGCTATACCATTGAATTTCTCTCCCTACCACCTCCAAAACCCTTGCTCTATCCCTCTTCAGGGACTTTTCTAACAAACAGATTTTCCTCCAGGAGGTAGAATTTCTCCTCTATCAGGGAATATAGAGCAGGTACTTCTTCAACAATGAGGAAAAGGGTTCTATTCGAAATATTTCTTAGTTCCTGAAAAGAAAGGAGGATGGAGTCCTATTCTTGACCTGCAATGGCTTTTTGTGCAATATTTTATTTGCAAACAAAAATTCTATATGGCTACACTGGTGTGAACTCCAAGGAAGGTGTTGACAGCTTTCCATAGTAAGACTCATACTTTCACATGAGTATTCACCCTGCTCACAGAGGTCTATAGTGGGTCCCAAGCACTATCAATACATAGTGCTCCTTCGGTTTTGCAACCACACCCGGAGTCTTCATTATAGTGTTTCTAGTAGTATCAATGCAATTCAGATGGAGTAGCTTCATTCTCTTCCTATATTTAGATGACTAGCTTCTCACTGGCAAGACACTCCTAGAAGCCCTTGCATGGACCTCATTGCTGCTTCATCTATTATCCCTAGGAGTTTATGTGAGTGTGGGAAAGACTATCTTGACCCCGACACAGAGTATTGAATTGATGGGAGTAACCTTAGACTCAGTCAGGGTGAGGGCTTATCTCCCAATGGACAGATTTCGCATCATGAACAACCTGATAGGCCAGCTTGTGCTCAGCATCAGTTGGGTTTCTGCTTTCTCTCCATGAGCACCGTGGCAGCATGTACTTATGTCACATTCACAAGACTCTACTTCTATTGACTGCAAGCTTGGCTCCAAACAATATATATACCAAGCAAGCACAGCATGAACACAATAACAACAATTCCCACCAGGATGAGAGACTCACTAACTTGATGCAAAGATCGTGGATGAGTGTGTGTAAGCGTTCCTTTCCTGTCTCCCACACCTAACAAGATGATCATTAGAGATGCCTCCCTATTAGACCAGGGAACCCAGATGGACAGTCACATGGCAGAGGGCACTTCGACACCCAGGGAGGCCAGAATGCATGTAAATCTTCTGGACCTCTGGGCAGTCCGAGAGGCTTGCAAAGCATTCCTACATTCAACCAGTTTCACCATATACTCTTAATGTCAAACAGCATAACCATATTCTACATAAACAAACAGGAAGAAGCAAGATTCATCTCCCTGTGTATAGAAGTGGTCACCCTATGGAACCATATCATCTTATTGGCAGTGTATCCTTCCAGGAACCCACAATTCATTGGCAGACCGCCTCAGCAGGCATTTCACCATCTAACCTGAGTGGGAGTTACACAGTTCAGTAGTGAACAGTGTTTTACTGAGGAGCTGTTTACCTCCCAGGCAAACAGGAAATGCAACATATGGAGCTCAAGAAAAGCTCTCCAGAGGTAGTGTTCTCCTGTTACCTTGGACAGATCACTTCAGCTGTGCTATCCCTGTCATCCCGCTGCGCCCTTGGGTTCCAGAGCAGATTTGACTAGATAGGGCATGAATCATCCTAATTGCTGCAAAATGCCCAGGCAGTTCTGGTTTCTAAGTCTTCTACAAATGTCGTCCCATCCACCTATCAGCATTTGGTTCTGCCTGGATCTCTTGACCCAGGAGAATGACATAGTCAAGCATCTCAACCCTGATAAACTTCATCTCATGGCTTGATATTTGGATGGGCATTAAACTTAGAATGTTCCTATTCTGAAGCCACAAAAATCATTCTTAATGAGAGTAGAAAAGACTCCATCTTTCTTTGAAAAAGATGGGCCTTTCCACTGTGGGTTCACCTGGTGGCAATCAGTGCATGTTACCAGCTTTGGATGGTTACTCCATCTTTACTCAGGAACAGCCAATTTTTTAAAGGTCTAATCAGACCCTTTCCACCAGTAAAGAAACCACCCTTCACTGGGACCTTAACTTAGTGTTTTCTGCGCTCACTAGGCCACCATTTGTACTACTAGCTACATATTCCATGTGTCTCATGTCCATGAAGGTTGCCTTCCTTGTTGCCATGACCTCAGCCAGAAGGGTAGGTGTAATCAGGTCTCTATAGGCTATACACACTATTCCATAAGAACAAAGTCTTGCTACCACTGTACCAAAAAATCACTGCTAACATAGTTTTGGAATTTCACATAAATCAGTTAGTTCACCTACCTATGCTTTTTCTGAAGCCCCATGCCTCTACCAAGCAATGGAGATTTCATTCCCTCAGCATAAGAGTATCTGCAGAGAATGAAATCGATCAGAAAGTCATCTAAACTGTTCACTACCACAGCAGAATGAATCGAAGGTCAAGCTCTATACCCTCTGAGGATCTCTGGCTGTATCCTACTCTATCAGTCGGCACAACTTCCTCACCCACATAGGATAAAGGCTCACTTTACAAGGTCAGAAGGGGCCTCACTGGCATAATTTCAAGAGGTGCCCCTTCTGGATGTTTGCCGAGTAGCTACATGGAGTTCCATCGGTGGAAGCATTCTTGAGACATTATGCTTTGGTCCAAGACTCACTTGCTGACATATTCTTTGGGACAGAGGTTTTACAAACAATACTACCTGCGTCCTCACACCCTCCTCTCCAAGTACTGCTTATCAGTCATCCATAGTGGAATATGCGTAGGGACTAGCACTTGAAGAACAAAGGGAAGTTGCTTACTTTGCAACTGGAGTTCTTTGAGATGTATGGGTCCCTATCTGTATTCCACTACCCACCCTCCTTCCCCTCTATTTCAGATATTGGTAAATCACAGTAGAGAAGGAACTACATAGGTGGTCTGTCTGCCTTGCCCTGCCTCTCTCATTGTAGAGTACAAGGCGAGCAAGAATGCACCTGCAGACCAATGGACGCTACTTGCAAGAATTCTCTGATCTTAGGCGTGTGGCACTCATGCATACCCACAGTGTAATACACATAGAGACCAGACATCTCAAATAATCCAGTTACAAAGGTAAGTAACTTCCCTTCCTACAGCCTCATCTCAGTATGTCCCATGCTATTTGATTAGTGATTTATTGCTTCTCAGATAAGACTAGTCTTTTCTCTTCTGCCTGAACTGTTCTCACCTTCTCCCCTTCACACCGCAAAATTCTCCTCTGCAGCTTTTCTTCCTTTGTCTCAGAGTTTTCAGATACGAGCAGAGATAGTATCATATTTGCTAAATGTGTAGGTTATTCCTGTTTTTGTCTTCCATGGTTGTTTCTGAAATGATTTTGCACACTTAACTGATATCCATGTCACCCCATGAGGAAGGCTGCTCCAGAGCTGCTGTCTGGTTCCTGTAGAAGCAGCCATTTCCAAATTGTAGTTCACAGAGAATGGGCTGGTCACATGTTGGCTTCTTCTGCTGCTTCTTTGCATTGAAGAGCTTGTGCAACTGTAGAAGAGCTTTGTTGCCTATAAAAAAGGAGGAGCCAAACTAGTTGCCTCTTCTGCAGGCTACTGCTACATGGAGGAGGATAAGAAACAAGTTTCATTGAGAGAACAAAGCTATCAGTGCAGATGAAAACTTACAGCAAGAGAGGATTGTTAGGAGCCATTCTCTGTGCTTTCTCCTCCCCAGATGAGAAGGGCACAACGCAGTTGGATAGCATGTCATGAAGAGAAGGTGTATTCCGATGGGGCGTAGGGTTTGTATTATAGATCTCAGTGGTGGGAGGAAACAACCACACAAACAATATCCAAGCACAGTTTTTATTAAAGCAAAAACTAAAGCAAAGTTATAAATCAGCTTCCTCACTAGCACTACACATAAACCATATTACTATTGCCCAAGCAGTTAACAATAAGAAAATAGCACTATCCACCAAAAAGATAGACAAAAATATGCAGCAGATAGGGATTGCCATTCTACACTAAAGGAAAATGCTCATACTTACAATTGTTGTTATCTGAACAGCAACAGCATTTAACAGTCAAAAAGGCAAGGAACAGGCCTGTCAGGAGCAAACCTACCATGATGAACACCTGGAGGCCCATTAATGATATCAGTGTTATGTCACATAAACAATCTAGTAAATGCACAAGTTATACTCCAAGCAATTGAGAGAAGCAAGGGTAAAACCACTATAACTTCAGAGGTTCCGTTTTCCAAAGATATCTAAGTATCTTACCCAAACATGCTTAAAAACTTATTGGCACTGAGGTAAAGGGGAAGAATAATAATATTTGCTAGAGAGCCAAATTACAGCAGACCAAGCTATTAGGAAAGCACAAATAGTACCTACTACAAGGATTGCATGAGGCCCTAGCTGTATAGCAATAACAGGCTGTAAAGGATCAGGGCTATACCGCAAAGCATTAATACTACGCCCCAAACTCCTTAAGCATCCCAAGCGGGAAGAGGGCACTCACCCATACGAAGGCGAGGAGACCTATTTTTCGCCCTATGAAACAAGTGGCGACCAAGGAACCGATCTACCCGAGGCATCTGCTAGCGCCTCAACGGATCCATGGAGAGTCTCAGGCAGGGAGGGGCTCCAGGGTCCTAATATACCCCTACTAAAAGATGACGTATATCTCTATCCACATGGGGATTGGGCCTTAATCTTGTTTTTCATTAGTCTATTGGCTGTTAGTTAGGGACTTTTTACAATAAGGTGATGTTAGTTGTTTATTACTAAAACTACCACTTTTCTTGCTGAACTTGCTAATTTTATTGCTGAAGCCAATATTTTTCTGCTTAAATTGCTAATTTTTTGCTGACCCTATGGTCAGCTAGCTTCTATATTCATCTCAAGGTATTTCCAGACCTGGGGATGATTCCTCTTATCCTTAAGGGGCTTTCCAGACAAATCTGGTTCTTAAGAGACCTAACTCTTGCTAAAAGCCTGCTATTATGTCTGGGGCCTAGCTCTTGCCATGCCAACCTGCCTTGCGTTACAATATTCTTGCATGCCCTAACAGAAGGAAAACGAGTAGCAAGTTTGCATGTGTAGAGGAGGAAGAGGAAAAGGGTGGTAGGTAGCAAGTGGAAGTATGAGCAGGGAAGGAGAAGGTATAAGAATACAATAGATTGGAGTGGAAGTTTAAATGAAAAACAATAGACCATCTGTTTAATTCTTTTCAGAGAGGGTAAAACTGCATTAAGTCCAATTTAAAATAAAGAAATACTTTTTCATCTAAGGAATTGCTCTAGTTGCTACATTGTGAAAAAGTTTGAGAACTGCTCTAGAGGCAACACAAAACTCAAGGCACCAGCTCATTAATTCATAATATCTTTTTCTGGATGGGTCTTTTTTCTGGGGGGATGTGGGAGGTGGGTTGTTTCCAGCACTTCCTTTGTGGATGAGCAGTTTAATGGGTTTTGTTTCTGTTCCTCTTTACTTACGTTGTTGTTGTTAAGGGACATGTCTGGCTCCTTAGTTCTTTTACTAACTGTTTGCTTTCTGTATTGCCATCTCATAATCTCCTTTTTGTGTCTGTAATTTTTAATTTGATATGTTTTGTTTGTGTTTTCCCATCCTTTCTATCTATTTCTGTCTTCCTATTCTGGTTCCACTGTGTGTGTGGTTTTGTTTTGTTTTTTTACCATGCCTTTTCTCAGAAAGCACGTGACCTACAAATTGCACCCTCCGTGCCAGGTGTCAATCCCTTCAGAGGGGTTTGTATGGCATGTCCTGGGAAAGTGAGTGTTATATAAGGGTGGGGTGGAGTGTTACTGCTGGTTGTCTGCTGCTGCTGCTGTTGCGGTTTGCTGTGATTATGCTTTCTTTGGATTAAAGAGGAATTAGTCTAGTTATGTCAAATTCAACTCTAACCATTTGCATTCAAGTCATGTTGCAGTGGCTACAGTCACAGTCTAAGGTTTGCTACTATTCCTTAAGATTTAAACATTGCAAAACCTATTGCTTTTTATTCTTATTTTCTGCTCCTTTCCCTCCTCCACTCTTGGCCCAAACCTCTATCCTATATTCTCTCTGTACTAACTAAAACTCCAGAACTGTAAGCTTTCTCAGCGACTGCCCAGTGAGAGGTCTGTACTATGTCTCATGCTTGAGTCTTCTTGTGACTGTCATCCTGAAATAAAAAGGGAGAATTAAATTGGAAGAGGGAAAAAAATAAGGATGATATTGAGCATCAAAATAATTGCAATGGTTGAAATGTTTACACTACATTATTATGCTGACTTCTCAATATCCATCCTCTATGAAAGACAGGAAATATTAATAGTTGTTCCCTTCCTGTCCTGCCTGCCTCAGCACTGTAGGTAGGTCTCAACCAAAAGAAAGAGGTGTAGTTGTCTTCCACTCCTTCAACATTGTCCTTCACACACACAGCCTGTAGCATTGCTTTGTCTACTAAAATTTCTAGGAAGACCAATGCTGTTCAGTGACTTCACCCAGGAGTCAAATTAGTATCTGTCTGGTTCAAATGTCTCAATGATAATTGAGAAACTGTTGAGTGACTACATCTCTGGTAGTCTCATCCTTCAATAAAATAATTTGAGTTTCCTGAGTTGCTTCATTTAGCCAGTTGTGTATTTCATATCAGTACTGGGTTTGATGAGATTCCTACAGATGGCTTCTTTGAATGATTTTGTATAGAGTGGGGAGGTTATTTCTGTAGCTACCACAGGAAACTGCACTCGGTGCTGAGTGAGCAGAAGGGTGAAGGGAAACTAAATCTCGATGGAATAAATAATCCTAGACTCAATTTAAAAAAAAAAAAAGTCTCTACTGTAGTGAGTTAGTTCTCTCAATATTTATGCCTTACAGTATAAACCTTAAGTTCCAGAGGGGTAGCCTGTGTTAGTCTGTTTTTAGCAAAACAGCAAGTCCTGTGGCACCTTAAAGACTAATACATTTATTTGGGCATAAGCTTTCATGGGTAGAAACATACTTTGTTGGCATCCGTGTGTTTCTGCCCACGAAAGCTTATGCCCAAATAAATTTGTTAGTCTTTAAGGTTCCACAGGACTCTTGCTGTTTTAGCATAAACCTTGAATCATTCCAGTTTCCCAGCAGATACATACACTCTCTCTCATCATGATGCTCAGTACTTTCACCATCATATATCCTATACACGCACACATGCTACCCTCATGCATCCTATCTCTCAAGTAGGGAATGTCCAAAGCATGACCCACAGAGTTCTGAAGTGGAATGTGAAACAGCTTTCATATTTAATATGGAGGTTTGCCCCCAAGAGACGACAGATCACAGATCATGTACCATGTAGATCCAAGAAGCTTGTTGAGACCTGTAATCCGTACAGGCTGCACTTCCATATTAAAGATGAAAGCAACTGAAATGTGCTTCATTTCATGAAGTTTAGGTGCACTGCTCATCCTTTTCGCAGATGGACAATGTATTGCCTAGAATGCCCAAAATATGGGTACATAGGTATGGGGGCTTTCTGGGAGGTTGGTGGTGAGGTGTGTTTGTGTGTGTCTATAATATTTGTATAAAATAATTCTATAAATATATAATAGGTAACATTATATGCACTTAGTATATATTACTTTTTAGAGAGGGGTGTGTGTGTGTGTGTGTGTGTGTGCATACATACACACTTCTCCACTAAAAAAAAAGTATATGCTGAATGTATATAGTATAGCCTATTATGTGTGTGTGTGTTTATATTCATATAATAAGTTAAACTATATATAGTCAGCATATATTTCTCTCTCTCTCTCATATATGTATATATATATAATGCATATGGAGGCAATGATTGCAATTGCATATTTAAGGCTGAGTTGAGTTTTGCACTTTCACTATGTAGGAAAAATAGTGTTTCCTCTCTCCTCCTGAGGATGTAGTAGGCCACCATTTCCCCTGAAGGTAGTGTGACTTCACTTCCATTGGGAATAATGGGAGTCAATGTGCATCTTTTTTAAGGGCAGCCTCTGTGTCATTTGTCTTATTGAGAATAATGGGAGATGATGGCCATTTTGAAAGAATCGTACCCGTGTTGGTCCAGGATATTAGAAAAACAAGGTGGGTGAGGTAATATTTTGTATTGGACCAACTTCTGTTGATGAAAGAGACAAGCTGTTAAGCAACACAGACCGGAGGAAGAGCTCTCTGTAGCTCAAAAGCTTGTCTCTTTCACCAACAAAAGTTGGTCCAATAAAAAATACTACCTCACCCACCTTGTCTCTTTTTGAAAGAGAGCAGTTTGTGATGAATTTCTTTCAAGATTATTTAATGTGCCATCCCCTGCTGAAAGAGAAACTTTTAATTTTAAAGAATAACAGCAAAAAACTACCCTTAATCTTAAATATTTCATTTAAAATACTACCCATTGCACAAAATCTATTCAGTAGGGAGGGCAAGAGAGCAGCATGGAGAATACAGGGTAATCAAGGTGGGATGGTGAAACATGGAGATTGGGTTGTGTGTGTACGAGAGTGGGAAGGGCAGAATGGATAGGGATTTGAGATGTGTTTTTGGAGGGCAGGAGGAAAAGAAAAAAATAATTATATGATCTAGCTGCTTTATGCTCTTCCAGAGTGGTGTTAAGCAAACAGAGCTTTCTGGTAAATCAGGCCCTAAAATTTAAATTTTTTTTTACTGTTTTTTGTTTGGTAGTACAAATTTTCTAAGTATTAGTAATATATGGTAGCGTTCTCTTGGGTTTCTTCGCTGGTGTTCATGTATGACAATTTTTTATAATTTTTTGAAAAAACAAGAAAATATCCAGACAAAGAATATGTTAAAATGGAGTTAAGACTAACAGTTCATATTAGTAATTTAAGGTAAAAACTATTACATGGATATTGTAATTATATTAAAAAAAATGTTTTTGCATATCCAGAAAATTCCCAGGTGACGTTCACCTTAAAAGAGATTTAAGCTTGTTATGATATGGGAATACTCATTAAAGTCACCAAAACAATCTTAACTGTGCCCTGTAGAGACACTATGGGAGGAAAAACATTAAACAGCTTAATATGAATTTAAAAATCAGTTAATTTTAACCTGGGACCCCAAACCATATAATGAATTAATTATAATTGTATAGTTATTGCAAGGTGTCTGTATAGGGCAGAGTTAAGGTAGTTCGTGCTCTGTAACTGCATTTCCATTCTCTCTCTCATCATCTGTGTGCACACATATACACATAACTTTAAAATAATGTTAAGGTTGCAAGGCGCTCAAAATTTAGGAAATGCTAGAATTAAAATTGCCTGTGCAACTGTAGTTCAGCCTTCTTGTGCTTATGCATTCTTGTGTTTATTCATGCTTTAATTACACGATCATAGTCTGTTTTCCCCAGGAACTTTGCCTCATTCAGTGCACAGAATGTCTGATGCTCCCTGAATGGGTAGCTAGTCAATATTTTTTATGCTTATCATTAAATGTATTATCCCATGCCTTCATTGTTACCACACCATCCAAACCCAGCACTGAGTACAGAATTTATTATTTTCTTCATGGGCTTTTCTGTGCTTCACAAACATGAATGAATTTATCTTCATGGTACCCATTGGTGTTATCCCCATTTTATACATACCTCTTTTCAGTGGTATAATTTTCCCTTTTCATTAATTCTGTTGAGATCTTGAAGGAAACAATATCCATAGCATAAACAGTATGAGTAACTTCAGACTGACATTGGTGCACAAAGTGTAAATTCCTAAACTTGCAGCATCTGGATTCAGCATTTAAGTACAATTTTCCTTTATCCCCCCTTGCAAGTCCCATAATCTCTGTTGTCAACCTGATGTTGGTCTTCCCCTTTTTTTGTTTTTAATTTACTTGATTGTTCACAATTATGCAGTTAAACTCTTAAATTTAAGGACAGCCCCAGTAAACTTGCAACTTTTGGATCTCAAGAAGGTCTATTTTATGTACATGATTTTCTAGCTGATTGACTGAGGAGGTTGGAGTGTTAATTACTTGCTTCAAGATCATATCTATAATCGCCATGCCCCACAACCTTTAGTATCAAGTTATATTCCTTTAAGAAACTGTTTTAAAGGTTATAGTTTTAAAATATGAAAGTAAGGCTTGGTCTACACTTCAGCGATTCGACACCAGTCATGCTAAGTATGCAAACAATTTGCGTAACTCCCGTCGACTTCTGTGCTTCTCTTCTGCGCCCTGTCTTCACTACACTGTGACACTTTGAGTTTTAGTACGTCGACTTCTGGATCGACAGAGCGGGTCTTCACTTGACTGTTCAGTCGATCCAGATAAGTCAATCTAACGGCGGCGACTTTGCCGCCGTCAGTGGAGACATAGCTTAAGTTATTTTCTATTACTTTGTATATTGCAAGCCAGTGTCATACCTCTCAAATATACCACATTTTGAGGGATGTCACCCACACAAATTTGGTATCCTGTCGTCATTATTGTTGAAAATATTTATATCAGAAATAAAGAATCATAAAACTCAAGTTGCAGAGTTATCTACACTAAAGGAATGAAATCCATGACCTTTTAACTTTTCTGCATACATTTTTGTCACACATTGTATCCCTTTTTGGGCCTTGGCATATCGAGTGGTCTGGCTACTATAGTTTAGGTTATAAACCCCCCAAAAGTATTTAAAAGACAAATGGATGCTTTTGTGCGCAGGAAATGTTTATGTCATCAATACTGTTTTTAAAAAAGAAAAGAACAGAACACAAAGTTTCAAATCTGGGTAAAACCATTATTTTGGATTGCTGAATCTTTATTGATCATATCACACTTAGTGAAATTGATAGTTGGTGTCTGTGAAAGAGGGATACTGGAGTTTACGCTAAAAGGCCAATGATGAATCCATAAGGCCTCTTGCTGTACAGGAAACTCCAGCATGTCATCTGTCAGCCTTGTTGTTGAACGTCATTGGAGAGAACTGTCAAAGGATTATATCTGTTTGTTCATTATTGTTTTTAGATTGCACCTT
Organism: Emydura macquarii macquarii; assembly: GCF_026122565.2. Taxonomy (NCBI): domain Eukaryota; kingdom Metazoa; phylum Chordata; order Testudines; family Chelidae; genus Emydura; species Emydura macquarii. The sequence continues at coordinate 9,698,560 of NW_027133667.1, forward strand.
ATGTGGAATTGTAGGTCTGAATTAAGACAGAGGCACTGTGAAAAGGAGTGATGATTCTCTTTCCATTTGAAGAAATTATTCCAGTGTGAAAACTGATAAAGATGGACTGGATTTCCTTTTAGCTTTGACAGGATAAACTAAAACCTGCAGTCATATGCACTTTATTTCATCATTCCATGTCTTTCAACAAACCTGGGTCATCTGCAGGGAATGTGATTCCAGATAATGCATTCTTCTTACTCATTGAAAATAAAAAACAAAGCCTGAAAGGAAGGTAGCCTAAAGAAACCTATCAGGGTTCTAGAGCCGCTTTGTAGTTAATAACCACACTTTAAAAAAAAAAAAAAAAAAGTCCAATTAACATTCCTGAAGGAAGTTGGCTCGTGGTGTTCCAGTGCAATCTCAGAGATACCTGAAGTTGGTTCATTCCCCTGCCCCAAGAAACTATTTATACCAGAGAGAATTTTCTCTAGAGAAACTCATCTCTAAATTGAATGGTGTAATCTAATTAGAATGTGTATTTTGTTAATAGAAAGGTTGCAAACCTTGGTGCACTTTGTTCTGTGAAGAACTTTGCTTGTGTTTGTGTTATTCTGATTCTAATGCTGCACTGGTTGTTTTGTCCTATTTTCTTGGGCTGTATTATTTCTGAACAGTATTCTCATTATCCCTTTCTCTAACTCTTTCTCTTATGCATTTCCTTCCTGGATTCGCTGCTCCATTCAGTCTCACCTCAAGGTTAGTATCCACTTTTAAGAAAGATATTTATTAGACTTCTGTGGGTTAATCTAAAATTGATACTAAGAAAAGGTCAGAAACCAACAACTTGAGGCATAAAACAGAGGACCAGGAATCTAGTCCAGTCTGTGGAAGTGGGTGTGCTGGCTTTGAAGGGTAAAGAATGAATTTTAGAAGAGCACAGAACTTAGACTTGAACAACTGACACAACTTTTTGTTTCCAAACCCGTGTACATCAAAGGACATCACAAGATTTAAGTATACCTGGGATATGGAATTTGGGGAAAGAAGATTGCTTGGTATTTAGGTCTTGAGATCATGTGGTGGTGGACAGGGAAGATTTTTCATAAAAGGCAGAAAGCTGGAGTGAGACACTTAGTTCTGGTGCTGTTTGTTTTGTCTGGTACCTTAGGGAAAAAAAGTGTTGAATGGTGTTCACTGCCTCTCATTCATATTGAATATAATTCCAATAGGTTAATATAAAACATCAACCATCTATGTTTTGGTAAAGGTTGGAGGCCCCCAACATTGCATGTATAGCTGAGACCTCCTTGAATGATACACCAAAACAGGTTCTGCAGTAGTTGGTTCTATCTGAGTAGTTAGTACACTCTGAATCCAAGAGGACTAATCAAGGAGATGTATGATTATGCTGTTTACATCCAACAGTGATCATGATGATCCCTTCTGACCTTAAAGTCTCTGAGTCTCCTGCCCTGAAATTAGATCCGATAGTGTATCCAGTTGGTATGCTATTTCTAAGCTGAAGTTATATTGCAGCTATTACTGGTGTACAGATGGTCCTTTTACACCATCATGGTCCTCAGTATAGAGGAATTTAGGCATACTGAGTATTAGCTGTCTTAGCAGCTTTAACATCCACATAGATCTGTCTTCTGACTGTGCCCAGGATTTCATGGCTACTACCATAGTGGCATTGGGGTTTTCCCAGTTGGCTACAGGTTCAGTGCATACAGCTGGCCACATGTAGAACATCTGATGTTTGGGTTAGAATTAACAAATGGACGGTTGAATATTACACCCATGTCATGGATTGAACTGTAATTCCTGTATTCTGAGGTTAGGGTGAGACAATGGACCTGTTTCATGGTCTGCCCCCAGAGACTACTAATGAAACTTGAGTGATTCAAAAGTATGCTGAAGGAGACTACTGTACTGCTGACAGATGAAAATTATTAATATAGTAATCTGTAGGCTTCCTCTTCCCGGCCTTCATCTTCATAAGCCTCCTTGGTTTACAGATAACCTGTGAATGTGGAAGTGAGAGGGAAGATTGTAGAGAACTGGTGGCTAAAATCTCTTGAACATGGTTGATTGAGTGATAAAGTTGTTTTGAATCCTGGTACCCTGGCTATATGAGAGCAAGGAAAATGGTATCTTTGCCTCCATTCTAGCATTTGCAAAGTCTCAGTAGATTTATCTGACTTGATAGTCAAGTTAACTTGGACTATCTGGCTGCTTCTATGAATCCCTCCATTGAGGAAATTACGGGTACTTTGAGGGGGAGAGATCAGATTCAGACCAAAATGTCTGCATCGGTGGAGGTGGGACAATATCTAGAGGAGCCAAATACTAGATCCTCCCTCGTGAGTTTCAGCAAGTTTAGTTCTCAGAAGTTCTGAAGATGTTGGGAGCATTTTGTGCTATGACCTGCACCTAGACTTCAGTTAAGACATATGCTAGAGGTCTCTTGCAGCTGATAGTAAAACATTAGAGTTTGTAAAAAGTATAGAGGTATACAAGAGGTAACTGTATTTTGAACCTCATTATGATAAAGATTTGACCACTGAACTAGAAGTTGATGGTTGCCTGGGCACCAATGATCATGACCTGATTGCATTCAGTATGGGCAAACAGAAGACAATCCCAAACAAAGGTAGGAGTGTGTGTGTATAATATGTATAGAATACGTGCATGCGCACCCACACGCGGTGCTTCAAAGGGCCAATTTCCTGAATTTGAGGAAAACTATGAATGAAATTGATTGGGAGGAAAAATGGAGAAAAATCTGAATGAAAATTGGGAAGAGTTTAAGAAAAGTTTATTAGATAGCCAAAAAGCCACAATCATGAAAGAGAACAACTTTGGTTAAAAATCCATCCTGATCAAGAGGGTTAGTGAAGATAGCCCTAATTTTGTGTGTGTGTGTGTGTGTGTGTGTGTGTGTGTGTGTGTGTGTGTGTGTGTGTGTGTGTGTGTGTAAAAAAACAAATGGAAAAAGGGGAAAATAGATAGCAATCAAAATAAATTAGAAGTTACAAAGTGCAGAAAATTGATAAGGGGCACTAACGACATCAGGGAAAATCTGTGTCTGATAGGGCTAAGGAGAATAAGGAGGTATTTTAAATATATCAGGAACAAAAGATAATCCTAACAATGCTATAGGCCCATTACTAAATGGAGATAGTAAAATTGGCAAATATGATGCAGAAAGGACAGAGGTGTTCAATAAATAATTGCAATCTGTATTTGGAAAGAAGTAGGATGATGCATGTTAAACGACATCTACTAAGGGTAAAAAATTTTAAATCAGCGGGGCTAGATAACTTGCACCCAAGAGTCCTAAAAGAAGCGGTTGAGGAGCTCTCTGACTTGCTGATGTTAATTTTTTATAAAACTTGAAATATTGGTTAATTCCAGAAGACTGGAAGAGTGTTAATGTGCCAATATTCGAATACGATACGTGAGATGACCTAGATATCTATCGGCCGGTAACTCTGATGTTCGTCTTTGGCAAAATAGTGGAAAAACAGATACAGGATTCAATCAGTAAAGAATTTTAAAGGGTCAGAGTGTAATTAATGCCAGTTAACAAATACAATTTCATTTTTGAGGAGATTACAAGTTTGGTTGATAAGAGTCAGTACATAGATGTAACATACTTTTTTGTAAGGCATATGACTTACTGCTCTATGATCTGATTTTAAAATTGACACTATCCAGTATCAGTGAAGCACATGTGAAATGGATTAAGAATGGGCTAACTGACAAATCTCAAAAAGTAGTTGTCAATGAGGAATCCTCATCAAATGTAGGTTCTTTTAAAGGGGTACCGCAAGGATCAGTTCTAGGAACAGTGCCGTTCAATAATTTTATCTATGATCTGGAAGTAAATATATAATCATTGCTGATATAGTTCGCAGATGACAAAGATTTATGGAGTGGTAAATAATGATGAGGATAAGGCTGTTTTACAGAGCAGATTTGGTAAGCTGGGCCCATTCCAACAAAATGTGCTTTAATACTGTCAAATGCAAGGTCATACATTTGGGAACAAAGAAGGCAGACCATACCTACAAAATGGAGGACTAGAAAGCAGTGACTCTGAAAAGGACTTAGAGGTCATAGTAGGCAAACAACTGAACACGAGCTTCCAGTGCAATGCTCTGACTAACAGGGCTAATGCAATCCTTGGAAGTATAAACAATGGAGTTGGAGTTGGGAGGTGAATTCACCTCTGTTCTCATCAAACAGGGTTCTTACTGTATCAATATAAAGACTCTGAGCTTTCAGCAGGTGTATTAATTGGTCCTTTATTGTTTCTGCTGTTGAGAAGTTTATCAACAAAATAGCCCATTGTTGTGTAACCTAATATTAGATTGATTCTGTGCCAAATAGATGAGTTCCTATTCTTCAAGTTCTGGTCCCTGTGTGGATTCCGAACATGGGTGCGCATGCACGCCATGCGCCACAGCCGGAACTGTTCATAGCAATGTTCGCCAGCCTGCATGTGCATCATGCGTCGGCCACATGGTGCGTCCAAGGTCTTATGAAGTTATGTGGGTCGACGCCTCTCCAGTTCCTTCTTACAGTCACATGGCCAGTTTTTGCATAGTAAAATGTAGTTTTTAGTAGTTAGAAGTTAGCAGTTATTGTTAGGAATTTAATAGTAGTTGTCTATTTATCCCACGTGGGGCGTCCAACACGCTTGGAGGGACTATGACCTGGCAAGCTGCTTTAAAAGCTGTCCGTCGTGTCCGTGCTCCTTCTCCATGAGTGACGAACACCAGCATTGTCTCTATTGTTTGGATGAAGCCCATGTCATCGCCCACTACTCCATCTGTCGCTCCTTCCCACCATAGATTCATGAGGTTTGAGAGCGCCAACTCTGAAAACACCTCATGAAGGAAGCAATGTGCCCGCATGTGCTCTCAGCTGATATGCCACTGGATTCAATGGAGTGTTCAGACTCAACACCAGTGAGTATTTCATCAGCTCCATCCAGAGCAGTGGAAGCAGCACCATGCTCATAAGAAGCACATGCATGGGTATAAGGGCGACTCCCTAAGAGGGACTGCCTCAAAATGCAGCGTTGCCTCCCTGTGTGACTCCAGGTTGGGTGAGAAATCACGTGAGGACTTGGCTGCTCCTCCACCCAATGAGTCTTGGATTGAGCACAAGTCTAAACACCATCAAGACCGACTGGCATCGTCTTTGACTTCTGTAGCGGAACTGCTGCCTCCAAACCCGGCTCCATCCACGCCGCTGGGATCATCGGGAATCCCACGCCCAGTGCCACGCAGACCTGGCAGCTTATCTCCACTGACACCTAAGTCTGAGCTGCTTCTTCCGTATGCTGGTTCCCCTCTGCATCCTGGATTGCCAGGAACCATACACCATTCATCACTGGTGGATGTACTGCTCCTTTTAAGCCATTGCCCTGAGCTGCTCCTCTATGCGCCATCAGAGGAGTAAGCGAGAAAATCTTTGTAGAGCTGCTCTAGGCTGGCTTCAGCTGTGCCAATGACATCTCCATTTGCAGTAGGGTATAAGTGGTAGCTTATATGAGACATCTTGGCCACTTGTTCCTGTATCTGGATGCCTGGCTACTAGTCGCGTCATCCTGATAAAGTGTTCTGACCACCACCCGCACCCTAGGAATCCTCCTTGTGAGCCTGAGGATCTGCGTCAACGAGGACAAGTTGACCCTCATACCCATGCCCAGTGTGGGCAGTTCATAACCATGACCCCCTCAATCCAACATCTATCCTCACTATCCTGAACTACCTTTTCCTCCATTGAATCCAGTGCCCATTCCTCCATCTGGGTCCATCTAGCAGTGCTTAGTGCCTTCCTCCTGACCGTGGATGGGTTTCTGTCTTTAGCCACCCTACCTCGACCTGTTTCCTCCATGGCCTCCTCAATTCCTTCCCATTGGTCTTAAAACCTACCCTCCCAGAACCTGACCCTCATCCTCTCGACACTTAGCAAACTGCCCTTTGAACCACTGGCTAGTTGCTCCCTCACCTCACCTCTCCATGAAGTAAGCTTCTTGGCGGCAATCACAGCCTCCCAACGCTTTAGTGAGTTGGCGGCTATGATGGCTGACCTGCCCTTCATAGTCTTCCATAAGGACAAGGTGTCCTTACAACTCCATCCCAAGTTCCGACCTAATGTAATCTCTCCGTTTCATCTCAATAAATCCATTCACCTCCCAGCCTTCTATCCAAAACTGCACGCTTCACAGAGAGCACACTGCATTCCAACGACATCCATCACACATTGGCTTTCTACCTCTAGTGCACAAAGTGCATCATGCATTTCATGCATCCGACGAAGTGGGTTTCTGCCCATGAAAGCTTATGCCCAAATAAATATGTTAGTCTTTAAGGTGCCCCAGGAATCTCGCTATTTCTTCCTGTGTTATTGCTCTGTTTTTAGTTATTGTATTTATTAAGCTTGAACTTTTCCTTTGGATATTTGAAATGGTGCAGCATTTGAAATATATGCACACACAAGCAATTCCTCCACATGTGTCTCAGCTGTGCGCTATGCATTCTGAAGAACTTTGTGAGGAATGATTTAGGAGCAGTGGAGTCTCTTGTGATTTTTTTGGAGAGAAATTGGCAAAACAAGGTGTTTTCATTTACCCTGTTTATACAAAACCTCCTTTTAAATTACAACATATCTTCATGTTAGCATATCCAAAAGTAAACAAATTATCCAGAGTGGCATTATAAGAAGTTGTTATTCTAACTTCATGAAACGTTAAAGGTTTTGGTTAACCTGTATGTGTCAGATTACAATTAATCAAAGAAAAATATCTGGAGGGTTATTTTTCATCTCTAATGGATAATTTATGTGCATTTATTAAGCAAAATAGGTAGCTTTTTCGATCAAAATCATATAAATCAGGTAAATTAAAGATTACAGTTTCCATAAGTAATTTTCTGTAGCTTATCTAGCTGGGTATAAGAATGAACTGACTGACTCCTATAATACATGTTGAATTTTGCGACTGGTGTGTGAATATAGGCTCAAAACAATTTGAGCCTGACATCTACATATATGACACAAAGTAACTAGCGTGGCACTACCAATTGCTTCAGTAGAGTCTGGATTGAGCAGTAATACTCTGTTAATCAGGAACTGAATAAGATTCGGTTTCCAAGGCCAACTTAAAACTTTTTCTTGTTCCTTTTTTTCTGAGATGGTTCCCCTCTTCCATTCTTCAGAGACAACACCTTTAAAATCTATCTGAAAGTTGATATATAACTAGTATGAGGCCAGACCACAGGTATCAAGTTCTCTGTGAGACATTCTGCTTCAGAGGTGGACACTGCCTACTAGACCTGCACATCTCATTGGGCTAAATAAATAGTTATTCAAATGATTGTCCACATAGATTTCACTCTTGGTGCGATATTAGGAATCTGCCCTAGGAGGAGACCCTCTCCAAAGCCAGCAGGCAGTGCAGAAAACCATTTGGGGATCCCCCTGGTGATGGGATTGCTTTGCATGCCAGCAGCCAAGACACTTTCACTGGAACTGCTAACTATGGCCAAATCTGGGTGTCTGACTCCAGGGCCCCCAGGAAGGAGCTGAAGAAATCACTCTGTTGACTTGTACAGGAATGAGTAAAGGTACAAAGTTTGATAAACTTGGGTTGCAGCCAAACCCAAGTGAGGTCAAATGTGGCAGGACTTGAAACGGACCCCACAGGCACCATCTATTTGGAATGCATCCATGGGGATGCGTGCCTTCACCCCATGATGAGGATGTAGCTGAAGGTGCTGGACCACGATAAGGAAATATGTGTGGGTGTATCCACAAATCTCTCATACCTTATAATAATTGACTGGGATTGGAGATATTTTAGGGGTTTATTAAAGTTTGAGAGAACTTGCAGAAGAGATGGATGGCAACTAGGAGAGTTGGAGGCAGCGGGGCCTCAGAATTTGGTGGGATGTGATGAGGACACAAGTGAAGGAACATGGGCCTCCACAGACAGTGCTCCCACTGGTGCTAGCCGAACTTCCACTAAGAAGATTAAACATCAGGAAGGACATTGTTAACCAAAAGAGACCATCTATTTTCTGACAGAGTTGACTTTGTGGAAGAGCAAAGAAGCAACCTGACTTTAAGCCAAGCCTACAAACAGCTTACATGGGTTACTGCGGAGATGGTGGAACTCTAATTCCTGAAGCAGTGGCCACATTTCAAGTTGGAAGGGGATAAAGTATATAGGGCAGAGAGAGACCATCACACTGAAGAAGTTAAGGTGCAACTTCTTGTCCTGAAGTTTTACTGGTGGTAAACATTATGGTTGGTGCACACAATATTCTGTGGGGGACGCCTTGGTCGAGAGAAAATGCCTGATAGAGTGACCGTCTGGTTTTACTGGCCAGGCATCCACCAGAAAATGCAAGATTACTGCACCTCCTGCCCAGAATGCCTGTAGATAAGTCATAAGAAGATACCCCATGCCCCACTAATACCTCTCCCTGTGGTGAGGACCCTGTTTGAGAGGATCAGCACAGACCTGGTGAGCATGACAGGTTTCCAATACATATCAGCTATTGTGGAGTATGCCACACAATACCCTGAGATGACCCTCTCTGCTCCATGAAGGTGATGGGCCTTGTCCTGGAGCTCATGAAGGAGTTTGCCTGGGTGGAGATCTTGCAATAAATAATTATTGATCAGGTACTAATGTTATGTCCCAGCTTATGAGAGAGATATGCAGCCTGTTGACTATAAAGACCTTAAAAACATTGATATAGCACCCCAAATCTGACAGGTTGGTGGAATGGTTTAACAAAATTTGGAAGGGTATGTTACAGAAGATCGTGGCCTTGGAATCTCATCATTAGGACAGTTGCTTCTGCCCTTCCTGTTTGCCCTCTGTGAGGTCCCACAGGCATTGATAGGGTTCTCCCCATTCAAGTTGCTGTATAGGAGACAGCCAAGGGGAGTACTAGACCTCCTTTGGGAAACATGGAAGGAGCAAATTTCCTAGGCAACTAACTCAATACAGAGAAGGAGAAGAGAAGTGAAGGTACAAGAGGGACAAACACAAGCCTACAAGAAGGGGACCCGCATTGTGGGACAAGATATTACTTCTACATGCCCACTTCAGAATCCAAGCTATTGGCCAGACGACAAGACTCCTTTCAGACAGATTGGTGTGGTAAATTACGAGATTTGACAGTCTAGCAAGAGGAAGGACATTGAAGTGTGTCATGTCAACTTCTTAAAGGCATGGAAAAATAAGGAAAGGTTCTTGGTAACACTGTTTCCCCTGAAACTGGAACTTGGGCCACAAGCCCCCATATCCAGGAGATCTGAACAGTTGCTCAGTCCTTCTCTATGGTCTTTTTAGCAGCACCATCTCAGTGTCACCTAGAGTTTTATCACATAGAGCTTGAGCGAGGGAAAAAAGATGTGAAATAATTTTCAGCCTTTGACAAAACACGTGTGGGAAACTTTGATGGGGTATACTAGAACCTTTGAGGCCCCCTGCTTGAGGTGTCCTTGTCCTACCACACCTCGCCCCAGAAAGCAGCAGTGAAGCTGGGTCCGCCATGCCTGCCTAGAAAGGCTGCACAGAAGCAACCGATCAGGGCACAGCAGACTCAGTTAAAAGGAGTTGCAGGGCCTGAACAGGTCAGTTCCTGCCTAGGGCCAGAAAGGGCTGGAAGACTATGAAACTCTCCAGGCAAGAGGCTTTCGGCGGGGAGGGGGGACTTTTTTAGTGGCCATTACATCAGGTTGAAGTATAGGGGAGATCCAGGCTTTCATGGTGGTCCCCCTTAAACAGTTTTTTGTAAGGACAGGTTTACTATCTGGCCTCATACCAAGTTCCTGCCCAAATTGTTTCAGAATTTCAGATAAAATAATGTATTCATCTCTGTTTTCTTCCTCAAGCCTCACTCAACCACAGGTGAAACTGAACTTAATAGTAAGTGTATTGTCATATTACCTCAGTGGGACAAAATCATTCAGGAACACACCTAGATTGTTCATGGCCTTTGCTAGTTGGATTAAGGGTCAGGAAATGTCCTCACAGAAATCATCAACATAGGTATCCACGTGTATAAGAACATGTTACAAGCTAGACATATTAGTGCTCATTTCACTAGTGATCAGGCAGTCTCTGCTGCCTTTCAGAAGACTGTGTATATTTCTTAAGTTTGTGGGCAGCTTCACAGAGCTCAGTCCATCCACCTGCAAGACAATATTCTTTGCTAGAGGTTTCCAGATAAGATGTCCATTTTGGCAAGACTATCCTGCAGTCATTGGTCAAGTAGGAATCCTGTTGCCTACGTTTGTTAATCACCAAGAGTGGAAATCTTATGGAGAATCTCTTGAAGAAAGAATATTTACTTAACTAACAGTTAAAGTAGTTCTCTGGAATGTGTTGCCCACATGGATTGCATGACCCACCCTTCTTCTCCACTACTACAGAGTCGTTCTCCTCTGCAATTCTGTACTGGCGAAAGAACTGAGAGATGGTTGGGACTTCTCTGCCTTTTATGCCTTTGGCCGGTGGTTGGAAGTCAGGACATTTAGAGCACAGGCATGGCCCTGCCAGACACTGCTGGCCAAAAGAATCCAATATAGAGTGTGTGGGGCACATGCATAGCAAGAGTAGAATCTATGTGGGTAACATATCCCAAAGAACCACAATTGCTGTACGTTAAGTAATTATCTTTTCTTTAGCTGTTGTCTCGTATGTGTGCTAGAATTTATGGGGGTAAGATTTGTTAATTTACATGCCCAGGGCTGGCTGGTTCTGCAACACCAGAGACAAAACATTGCAAGCCCACAAAAATAGTGCCTGTTTGTGAGTGTTTCAAGTTTTGCAGCAACTCTGGTAGGCTTTCAAAAATAGATATTTAAAGTTTAGAGGACATTTCCATAGTGATCATTTGTTTAATATAGACCATATTCTGGGATTATCCTACTTTAGCATAGCTCCTTTCATCCTTTGTTTTAAAAATGCACTCTGTCCGAATTACATTTAATATTTAAAAGTTAGATTTTTAAATTCTTATTTTATAAAAAATAAGATTTCATTGGTTATAGCACGTATGATTTTAGGAGGGGAAAAAACCAAATGATTGAATATTTTCATTAAGGAAAAGAAACTGCTGTATTTTGATTTGTTTTCATTTCTGGACAGTGGGAGCTGAGTTAAAAACAGATGCGTGTGATCTCAGATTATAAAAATACCCTCTGAAACCTCAGTAAAATGTCATTCATAAAGAAGATTTAGTTGCGTTTTAGAAAATACTTTTTTTTCAGCCAAAGTGTGCAGAAGCTTACAGGCCTCTTTGAGTAGAGAATAATGGGTTTTGTGTGATCTATTCATAGGGTGGTTGGCTTATACACTGGAGTTAGAGTTATAAAGTACAACACCTTGGGGAGTTTTTCCTGCATCTTTAGGGCCAAATACAACTAACTCAACATGTAGCAGACGGAAGGAATCTACACAGTGAGACCTAATAACCATTTTACAAATGTCATTTTTGGATTTGCATCAGTTTGCACAATGAACAAAAGCAAAAGAAAGAAAACAACAAAACAAATGTATTTGTTGGAATATACTGACCTTGTTAAGCCTGTCCATAAATTATTAGCAATTATTAGTCCATTTGTTAGAAAAAATACTATCTAACAACCATATTGCAAGGTTCACCTTGAGTTCATATTTTATTATACCTACAATGGATTAACTTTCATAAATTGGACTCTGCTAATTGAATAGAAGTTAAAAGGTACTAAAGAATAGTTTTTTTTCAGTCCATTTGCTATAAGATTCCAAACATTAATCATTATGATAGAATCAGCGCTAAACAATTAATACAGCAGTTAAATCTATGAAAACCTGGTTTTAAATTTAACATCAGTTATGAAGAGTGGCAGTTGATTGTTTGTTTGTATCATGGAATCCATTTTCTGCTTAGTTAAATGTTGAGGATTTGAGTAGCTGAGACTGCTACAGATGACGTTTATGATATATTGTCAGAGTTGGTGGGGACACGGAAGGATTGCTGTTGCAAGACAGGGTGCTGCAGCACTGGCAAAAGGTGCACTGTTGGAACTGTTGGAGGGAAGCTTTTTCAGTGCCTGCTTTTAGTATATTGAACCGGATTGTATCCTTTTTTAATAGTTTATTGCCTAACCAAAATGTAAAAGTGAAGGGTTGGATTGTTTAAATGTTCTGGTTTTGATGTTTTAAAAATAATTTTAAAAAGCTATTTTTTAGTTCTTCAGATTTAAAATGTTAGTCCCCAATAGATAATTCAGCTTTTAACTGGTTGGTTGAATACTTTTTTCCCCCCAAGCTATATGGGTATGTCTACACTGCAGCTAGGAGTGAGCCTCACAGCCTGGGTAGACAAACTGATGCTAGCAGGCTCAAGCTAGCATGGTAAAAATAGTAGTGCAGACATTGCAGCTCTGGTGATGACTTGGGTTAGCTATCCAAGCTCAGATCCTGGGGGTCAGGTGGGCTTGAGAGCCTGGATCACCATCTGAGTCATAGTGGCCACACTGCCATTTTTAGTGTGATAGCTCGAGCCCCACTACGTTTGTCTGCCCTGGCTGGGAGGCTCGCTCTTAGCTGCAGTGCATGCTTACTCTGTGAGGGATAATAAGATGTCCAATATTTGTCTTCACCAGTACCTAAACATGTGCCTAAATGTGGTTGCCAGATTGCATCATGGGAGAGTAGCCTGACAGCCCACCATCACCAAGTCTTGATCTGAGCAGGGAGGTTAAAGATGAATAATTTTCATTCATTTGGAATAAAACAAATACAGGGCTGACACTTCATGCTCTAGATCATTTGCCACCTATCTTTTCCATTCCTATTAAAAGTTCATCTTTCCTTTGGCATGTATTCTTTGTCTTTCTCCAAATCCATTGGTCTAATGAGACTACATCTTCCCTAACCACACTGACGAAAATTGTTTCATTAATAGTATGCTCCCAACTTACCTTCCCCTGCATGTTCTTTGTGCTTGTAAGCTGTCACATGATGGCTATAAATAGCATCTCGTAATAGGAGCTTCTGTAACATGAAGATTTTGAGGTTTTTAGTTTTATTTATATTATTTGATCTTACACCTATAAATTCAAAGAGCTCAGTACAAGAAGGTGAAAAAAATGCTAAAAATTGCTACTGAGCTCTGGCTAAGTTATATATGGCAAGCTGTGGGAAGCAGTCAGCGTTCCAAGAGGCTAGAGTAATTTATTTACTCTTCCTGGAAGCATGTTCCACCATGAGGGATGTTAAAAGGACATTATCATCCTTTAAGAGAAGACACAGTAACATTCAGTTCTGTTCCGACAAGTTCATTCCATATTCCTGCAGGAGAGCTGGGCTAGAAATATAGACTTTGTTTATTATACACTATTCAAACCCTGTTCTGAAGACAGTTGTTGATTTCTTCATGTGCTTTTCTGTGGTACCCATCATTGTAGTACCTGAGTGCTTCACAAATATTATTGAATGTACAACACCCCGGTGATGTGAGGGGATAATAATAGCCCCAATTTACAGATGGGAATCTGGGCACAGAGATAAAGTCCAAATTTTCCAATAATTTTGGGTGCCCAATTTGAGATGACTAGACCTGAGTCATCAGAGAATTTAGCATTATATAGCCCTTTATATGTTCAGAGCACAGCTCCCAGTGACATCAGTTGTAGCTATAAATGCTCAGCACTCCTGCAGATGTTACCATAGGGTATCAAGTTTGGCACCTGGAAAATGACACTACATTAGTGACCACCTGTGGAAAGTCTGATTTAAGTGACTTGCTAGGATCACATAGGAACTCTGTGGCAGAGGCAAGGATAGAATCCAGTTTTCCAGGTCAGCATTCACCTAAGACCATCCTCTGTCTTCCTGTAATCCCTTACCTCATTCACTACACACCTTCCAACTTCTGCAACAAATGAAGCAGGTATCCTACAGACAACATCCTCCTTTATTATACAGCCCTGATTTATCACCTGAGCGGGTCCATCATGTGCTTTGAATGAGAAAGTGGTCCTGTTAAAAAAATAGTATGTGTTCATGTAATTGAAGACTGTGTCCTAATACATACATGCCTTAAGCTATTTGGACATACTAATGTCCTTAATTAAACAAAAAAACAACGGTGGGAGATAGAAAAATAGTTAATAAGGATAAAAGTACTTGTCACATCCCCTGTATGTCTGATAACTGTTGGCATATAGTGAAGGTTGTTGCCAGGCTTGTATTGTGCTGTGCCTGGCCGCTTGCTATTCTTTCTATCTTTCCTTCACATTGGAATAGTTGGCAGTTGTGCATTTAATATTGTCTCCTTGAGAAACTGTCAATTCTCCTGAACTCTTTTATCTCTTAGATTTTCTTCCCACGGAATCTTACCTATTGTTTCTCTGAGTTTGTTAGTCTGCTTTTTTAAGTCCATTGTTCTTATTTTGCTTATGATCAGCTGCTCTTTTATTGGCAGAGTAAGAGGCAAAATGCAATTTACGTGGACAACAAAAGAGGCTGGGTCATGTCTTCCACAGCCTCTGAATTACTGCTTCAATTTTCAAGTTATAGGGTTCCTTTGCTGAAAGTACGTGTGACCTGTTCTGTTACTACAATAGTTGAACCATCATGGCCAAGTTTAGGCAAATACTGTAAATCCCTAACTCATTCAAAGTCTTCACTGGAGCCCCGTGATCATTTTCAACAAAGATACAGTAGGATTGCTCTAGGCTGCCCTTCATGCAGCTTTCATAACTGTGGCTTGCATCAAGTGGTTTAAGGCACTAGGTTGTTGCATGGACTCTCTCTTCAAATCTTCCTTTAGAAAGTACTTATGTTTGCCTTAGAATTTCTGGCTGACTGCTTCTTCAGCATTCAGATGGTCCTTTACACACAATACCAGAGCCAGTTCATTAACAAGTCTTGCTTTTTGACTCAGGCCCTGGGCAGCAAAGTTCATGTCAAAAGCTCATTTAATCAGTTTGTCTTCAGGAGAGACTTTTTAATGGAGAGGGCTTGGACTCTGCAGAAAATAATCTATTTTTTATTTTAATCAGTGTTGCTCCTTTATTTATTTCTGTAGTCCGGAGTGCTCCCGCTAACTGTGATGACAAGGAATGCTTTTCTAACAGGTAAATTTAGTTACTTCAAGTTTAACAAAACTAATCCACACACCTACCTTAATGTAGGAATTCAGTCAGAATACCCATGTGAACCTCTGTGTGTTGGGATTATTTAACTACATTTTCTATAATAAGTTAGCTCTACTTGCTATATTTATTTCACAATACAGAAAGAACTCTGTATTGTACAAGCTCAATTTAGTGCTGACAAAGTATTTCAGATAAGTTATGTAATCACTGAACAAATCCGCTTTCAGAGTAGACTTGGTGCCCGGTACCAGGATGCAGCACTAGCCCAGAGCAGTTTACCAATTATACTACTTGTGTCCATGTAGTATCCCAAGTAGAATCTGGTGTAATTTTTGGCAAGGGCACTTACAGGTACACAAATGATTCTTCAATGTCATAGCAAAGGATTTCCCCTTCATGATAACCTTCCCTGAGGGAGAGCTAGAAGAGACCCCATCTCTGGAGGCCATCAGCACTGTTCCTTTCTCTGTGATGAGAGTCTCTGCAAAGCAGCACCAAGGGGGTTTGCTATCTACGCAGTTACCCAGCCGGCTCGGGGAGCAAAAACCACAGCCTAGGAATTGTATCCAGATTCCTTCAATGGTACTACAGAGCACTCACCAGCCCATAAATCAGTTAATTTGTGTATACTGCAAAGAGGTAATCTCTCTACTCTGAGCTCTGAAGGAAATATCAAAGCAGCCAAAGTTGTTTGCGACCTGTTCTAAGTGTCTTTCTGAAATGCCTTCAGAAGGAACGTTCTTCTCCTTCTGTGCATATGATGCACCAAAAAGGAAGATAGTTTGATTTTTTCTGAACAGTAAATTAAAGAGCTCTCTGTGCTAGTTGTATGATATTTGGGGGAAAAGCTTGGGACCAAAGAATCTGTCTTTTATTCCAAAGTCCAAACTCCAGATGTAATTATGGAGAAATGGGCTGAGGAAGCAAAGCTGGCCTGTTTTATTTTGATTGGACCAAAAGTTTAGACTTAAGTTTTTTGTGGTCAGGAGACAGAGATTAAACGGTCTGTAATTAGGTTCCATACTCCATGTGTCTTAATGCCCAGAAAAGCCAAACCCTTGCTGCGGGCAATGGCAGTTGCCAGAACCATCAAGAAAATTCACAGATGCAAGTGAAAAAGGAAATTATGCACACTTTCTTAAATAATACGTTCTATCTTTCTTGTCTCTGTAAAAAGGGGGGTGGAGAGAATCCCACAAAATATCTAGTAAACAAGTAGAATTTGAGGTTAAGAGGAAATAGTTTTACTGCTTGAAGCAGATGGCCTGGACCTTGTAGATATTGCTTCATGTTTGAGTTGGTATAGTGGTGTACCCAAGGTAATATGGGTTTCTATGTATGTGCATAATACACACTGTTACGAGTCACCAGAGGGCAGGTATATCTTTGATCAGCAATTCCTGCAGATGTAGCAGTTTGAAGTTTTAGATTTATGGGGTGATGCAGTCAGAGATTACTCCAGGAACTTCCAGTCACTTTTGTTGTTAGTGGTGGGTAAAATGAAGTGTTACTTAAATGGAGTTGACAATTGAGTGTGGGTTGGAAGCTGGAGTGTTTGTGGAATTCTACAAGGTGAGTGAGAGTGTTTCTGGGTTTTCCACAGTTTTTGGGTCCAGGTCACACAAGAGCCAGGACTGAATGAACACATATTCTGGACTGTGCTCTCTGAGTGTTTGTTCTTCACTTCACAGGCAAGTCAAAGACCAAAATAAGAAGGTAGCAAACCTGAAGCACAAAGAGCAAGTGGAGAAAAAGAAGAGTGCACAGATGCTAGAAGAGGCCAGACGGAGGGAGGACAATCTCAATGACAGCTCCCAACAGCTTCAGGTAGTATTAAAAATCTGAATTGCGGGGGGATATGGCTGATAGCCAGTCTTCTCTTCTTCGTATGGATGTGTACTTTCTCTCTCACCTCCCCCCCATGCACAGTGCTGCCTTGCTTTTCTACTTGTTGCATAATAAAGGAATTTCTTTGTGTTTAAAAGAACAGTTTTACTCCACAACACTGAGGATAGCTGCCTCTGGCTTGGTGTAATTTATTATGATTCTGCAGTTTCATTCATTTTTATCGTAAGTAAACAGATAGAGGTTCAATTAAGCTGCAACGTGGATCACTGAAAAGGATTTATTAAATGGGTATTAAGACTGGAATGTTGATTTCTGCATCATTACTGCTTCTAAGAACTTCTTTCTTTAGTTATTTGGGATATTTTCCCAAGGTTTGAACCTTATTTTGTTGGATTTTCTTCATTAAATGAAGAATGAGACACACAACAGCATCAATAAGATTTCTGTGGCAATGGAAATGTATTGTGAGTCATGTGGAGGATCACATGTTTTCTGTGATTACCAAGAGCTTCCACTTGGCACCCAATCCTACGCCACTCCTCATCAGTTCCAGATATACCCACTAGCCTGCTACATATTTTCCTCTACCCATTAAACTGTCAACACACTGCTGTATCACCACCTATAAAGTCACCAGCCTACCACAGAATGGTACAGGCAAAATAAAGTTGGCAATTTGAAAGCAAGAGAAATGTTTCTCCATTCACAGAACTTTGATAACATCAGAAGTTATGTCAAACAGTGCATAATCAAGTGTTGCAATGTCGCTGTTACAATTGCTGTTGTGAAATAAGGGTAGAGAATTGAAGAGAGTTCAAAAAACTTTCAAGTAAAATTGCTTTACTGTATCAAAATAATTGAAGAAGAAATGATTTTTTAAAAGCTGCAAGTGCTTGCTCATATTGATTCCAATTAGGTGTGTGTGCGCCTCATGCATGGTTGCCAGAAGGTTTTTCCCCCAGTGATACCCGTTGGGTCAGCTGTGGAGCCCCCTGGAATCACGCCCTCATAGCGCCCTATATAGGGGTCTGCCAACCCTCTACCCACTCAGTTCCTTCTTACCGCCTGTGACGGATGACTGGAATCTATTGCCTCTTAAGGGTCTTCGTCCAGTTTTTTTTCTTCAAACAGTTTCTGTAATTAGTTAGAATAAGTGTTAGTGATTAGGCTAAGTACTTAGAATTAGACTAGTGTTTTATATTAGGATAATACCTTTAGGAGTCTTTACCCTCTCCAGGAGCCAGGGCATGCCTTGGTCTCCTGGATTCAAACTCTGTGGGGCTTGTAAAAAGCCCATGCCCAAAAGCGACCTGCACTCTGTGTGCCTTAGCTGTCTAGGGGGGAGAAACCAAGGGGACTGCTGCAAGATTTGCAGAGACTTTCATCCCTGAACTATTAAAGGAGCCAGAAGTTAAAGTTTCTCTTCATGGAGGCAGCTCTCTGTCCCTCCCAAGCATCGGGACCCAGTGCATTGACATCAGTTAGAAGCCCACCAGTGTCTGTTTGGGATACAGTGCCAAGGAGGGACTCAAGTTCTCAAGACCCTCGGCACTGTAAGGGATCACTGGCACCAAAAGCCTTGTCATCTGCTCGGCACCGGTCTCACTCCCCTGTTCCAAAAAAGAAACAAACAAGGTCAGACAGGGGCCATTCGTCCACACCCAGACCGTTGGGGGTTAAGAGCAGTAGTGGAGTGCAACCCATGTCAGGCCACTTGGGTGCCTGTGCCATGGCACCGTTGACTATGGCCCTGGGAAGGGGTACGTCGAGTCCAGTGCCAACGAGCCCCCCAACCAAGGATGTGGAGGAGGAAGACTTGCAGCTTCCCTCCACTCTGGAGAT
Source organism: Emydura macquarii macquarii (assembly GCF_026122565.2). Classification (NCBI taxonomy): domain Eukaryota; kingdom Metazoa; phylum Chordata; order Testudines; family Chelidae; genus Emydura; species Emydura macquarii. Next base: position 9,717,415 of record NW_027133667.1, read on the forward strand.
CTTCGATGCAGCCAGGGAGCTCCTCGAAAGCACTGTGCTGCCACCTTCACCGCCACAAGCCCGTGGAAGGTCAATAGAGATGGAAGCTCCAGCCCTGAAGCAGAGGATCGTGCCTTCAAAAGGGAAGCCAGTGCTGATGGCCCACCTACCATCAACACGGCACTGCTCCTCGGCACTGAGCAGCACCACACTGCCTTGGTCCCGCAGGAGCGAACACTCCAATTCCGAAGTGGAGTCGTACACCTCGCGAAGAAGTTGGCACGGGGAAAGAGGGGGATAGCGAAGCCACCCCTTCAGCATGCAATAGGCCTTGCAATGGCAAGTCCCTACTCAGTGACCTTTTTGGATACTTCACCAAGCCCAGGGGCCACAGTTGGCTTTGTCACTGTCCCTGGCTTCAGGGATCAGATACCACCAAAGCCAACCCGGAGACCTGAAGCTGACGCCGGCACCGAGTATGAACTGGAGCCAGGACAACACACCGACTATGGCACTGATATGGGCACCGAGCCCAATGCTGAGTGCACTGACACGGCACCACGAGATCCCTAAGGCGTGGATGAGTGCAGGAAGTCATCCCAAAGACAATTCATCCTCATCTCTGGATAAGGCAATCGTGGGTGCATCCCCGGCACCGACAGCAGAGGATGGCAGAGCACATCAGGACCTCCTCTGTACGGTCACCCAAAGACTGGGGATTCAGGTGGAGGAAATCCCCAAAGGAGGTGTTGACCTAATGACGGATATTCTGTCCCCGTCAGAGCCAGCCAGGGTGACTTTGCCCCTAATCAAGACTGTCGACAAAAACATGAAGAAGATCTGGCAAACCCCTGCCTCTATTCCTACGACAGCCAAAAAAGTAGAGTATAAATACTTTATACCATCAAAGAGTTATAAGTACCTGTATACCCATCCCCCTTCTGGATCCCTGGTATATTTGTCATGGAAGGTAGCCTTCCTAGTGGCTATTACATCATCCAGAAAGGTTTCAGAGTTTAAAGCACTGACGTCAGAGCCCCCTATACCGTCTTTTACAAAGACGTTTGTCTACGGCTGCACCCAGCCTTCCTTCCAAAGGTGGTCTCTCAGTTCAATTCAAACCAGGACATTTCTCTCCCAGTCTTCTACCCAAAGCCGCATGCCAACACTTGGGAACAGAGGTTTCACTTGCTGGATGTGCAGAGGGCATTAGCTTTCTATATCATGAGAATTAAACCATTCAGGAAAATATCTCAGCTGTTCGTAGCAGTGGCGGATAGAATGAAGCACCTCCCCGTCTCCTCACAATGAATTTCACCACGGATTACATTGTGCATTAAGATTTGTTATGCCCTAGCAAAGGTGCCTGCTCCACCCCATCAGCCCACTCCAGAAGAGCTCAGGCAACATCGACAGCTTTCTTAGCTCAAGTCTCAATTCAGGACATTTGTAGGGCAGCAACATGGTCTTCCTTCCACACCTTCCTGGTGCACTATGCCATCATTTACCAAGCCAGAGACAACGTGGCAGTTGGTAGAGCTGTTCTGTAATCAGTGTCCTGTTGAACTCCGACCCCACCATCCATGAGATTGCTTGTGAGTCACCTAATTGAAATCAACATGAGCAAGCACTCGAAGAAGAAAAGACAGTTACTAACCTTCTGTAACCGTTATTCTTTGAGATGTATTGCTCATGTCCATTCCAAAACCCGCCCACCAAACCCCTCTGTCAGAGTCTACCGGCAAGAAGGAACTGAGTGGGCGGAGCATTGACAGAGTCCTACATGGGGTGCTATGAGGATGCAACTCCAGGGGGCTCCACAGCTGACCCTATGGGCATCACTGAGGGAAAAACCTTCCGACATCCGTGCACAAGGCGCGCACGCACCTAATGGGAATGGACATGAACAACACATCTCGAAGAACAACAGTTACAGAAGGTTAGTAACTGTCTTTTCCTTTTCGTTTCCCCATAGTGAGGATATAATGTGGAAGAAGTAGTCTGCCTTTTAAGTCATATTCTAAAGGTTATGAGTTCTAGCTCTCTATAGATCAGTCCTTTTCGTAAATATTTTGCTTGACTTTGCATGATTGGTCTAATCCTGACCAACAGTATTTCGCTATTCTCAGTTATTTGATGTCATTCTACTAATAAAGATGTAGGACATAATCCTAATAGTTCATTGGAAGGCAAATTCCCCAGTTAATTTAAATTACCAGTGTTTTGCTCTGTTCTGTGGGGATCTGTTGGGTTGATTTTAACCCTTTCAATACTTCAGAAAGTATCACGGAGCAATGGGTCTGTCTCTATGTGAAACATTCTCAGCTGTGCCATCTTGTGGTTTTTCCATCAATGCCAGTCCTATATAGAAAGTGCACTCAAAGAGTTAACTTCCAAGTGCAGGAATGATTTCATGACTAGACTTTTTTAAAGCTTGGGATATGGGAATTCCACAACTGCTAATGCATTCTGCGGGTATAATGCTACAGAAATCCACAAGGCCTTAGTTATGTGACAGTTTATGTTCAGACTACACACTCCAAAATCTCTTACAAATTTTCCTTGAAGAAGATATTTTGTTGTTTAATTAGGTTTTTGAACTATCTTTATGTAAATATTTTAATGCTGAAAATCTGTGTATTTGACATCTGAGTTAGTAATCTAGTGCATGATGGTATTTATCAAGTAGTGCCATCCCAGGTGGGTTATCGTTTCTGTAGTGCAATAGTTCCAGGTTTCAAAAGTGCACTTTTTTTCTCACTCATTTCTCACTATTTCCCTCCCACACAAATGGAGCATATGGGGGAAAGTAGATTGAAATTTGTCCTTTTATTGTAGCTCACAGCTCCTTATTTACAGGTTAAAGAGATTGGCTTATTCCTAGAAGTGATAAATTATATATGTTTTCTGTAAAGCTATAGTTTTGGACAGAAAATGGCATTCTGTTCACTGACGTGACACTTGATTTCTGTGCAGAATATTTTTCTCTGAAAATTCACGACAACTTGTAAACATGCTTGGTAATTGCCCCACACACAGATTCACATGCCTGTTACTCAAATTACTGTGGATTTGTGCAGTGGTGGGGGAAAAACTGTCAAGCAACAAGCTTTTACTCAGAAATCAAGCATCAAGTCAAGGAAAAGTGTAATTTCTGTCCAGTATTGTCTAAAGAGTATATAGATATCCTTTTATGGAGAACTGATTTGTCACTCATACTTTATATGATCAGATGTGGCCTTGTAGATGTGGATTGGGACTCAGGACACCTGGGTTCTGTTTCTTGCTCAGCCACTGGCCTGCTGGGTGATCGTAGGAAAGTCACGTCACCTCCTTATAGCCACACTTTCCCCAACTTTAAATGGTGATAATGACGTTTAACTCCATTGTTAAGTGCTTTGAGATCTACTGATGAAAAGCATTATATAAGAGTTAGGTGGTATTATGATTCCTTACTGTACTTATGGTTCATTTGCGCAGTAGAAGTGTCATAGAACAGTGTATATCTAAAAATATGTACAAATATGAACTGGCATATTTTTAGTATGAAAACTTGCAGATTTAAAATTTGAATCTGCAAATAAGTAACCAAGTTAAATTTATGAATTGGAAACTAGGAATAAGTAACCAGTTTCCTCTAATGGGGAAGGAAATTAAATGAATTGCATGGCCTTTTCTATTTTACTCTATTGGTGTTCTATGAAAGGTTGCCTTTTCAATATTGAGTTGGATTCTTGTAGTAGCACCAAGACAACTCAGTAAAGAACCAAACAAAACCTGAGACGGGGAATGCTAACGTATATAATTTTGCTAGCATACTGTCTAATCCTTGTGATGATCCATTTTGAGTCAGACGACTGCAGTAACTTCCTATACTGTGCATCTTGCCAGTGACTCTTGTAGCGTGTTCTATTCTGCTTAATTAGGCATAAATAAATTTCAGATAAAAATATGCATTAGCAGAAGCATATGAGAACCCTAGGTTGACATAGCAGGCTTTAAGATATGTACGGAATTCTGTACAGCATTTGATTTGCTTGATTCCGATCAGTGTCATTGTCACTTTGAAGACCATAACCTCTCCATACCCCAAAGTCTTAATTAAAAAAAAAAAAGGAACATATTGCAGTGAAGTTATAAAATTTGATTGCTTATTTGTCAAGGACAAAGGAGCCTTTTCCAGATTATGCGAGGTTCTTCTTGTTTGGTTTTGCTGTGGTTGTTTGGTTGGTTTGAGAGTTTGTTTGTTTGTTTGTTTTGGGTGTGGGGAGTGATGTGGCTTTTTCAGGGTTTCTTTGTAATAGTCCCCAGCAGTTAGCCATTCAGAATGTGTAAACTTCACATTCCCAATTTAATGCAGCACTTATAAGGGTCAATTGGATTAAGCAGAGGTAAGAAGCTTCATGAAAACCAGCCCCTTAGTTACCTGTATGCCAGCTTCCTGTCACCTGAATGCCAACATCTTGTTTGGATGGGCTAATTTTTATAGAGCCTGTCCCCGTGTTCACAGAAGGGAGAAGGGAATGCTTTCATTCAGTGATAAAAAAGGGTTTTAGATGTTAATGAAAATATCAGACTAAAGTAAAATATGAAGTGTTTAATGACAAGTGACAGATCCAATAAAACCCTTTCCTTTAGGAGGGTGACAGGTTGCAGCCTTTCTCTCTAGGACTTTAGCATTTTGGTTTCCTGGAAGTAGAATCTACCAAATACCACATTTCAGTTCCTTAGACATGGAGGCTTGTCTTTTCCTTACTCTCTAAGGAACATTGTATGCTAATTGATTAAAAAAATTAAATCTGGAGGGAAAGTATATATTTTATATGCAAACATTGTTGGCTTTGGGGTCAGGACACACAAGCACCAATTTCAGATCATTTTGGTTTTGGTGGCTTTGGCTGGAATTAATAATAAGACATTATGAAATGCTTAAAAATATGATCCCCGTGTTCCTAAACTGGCCATCTGCAATTCAGCCGAATAAACATGCTTCCAAGCACATATTCCACTCCTCCTGTCTCTGTCCCTAACAGGCCTGTGGTTTCTTTCTTCCTGAGTCCAGTAACAAAGTATTCGTTTATACAGTGAGCTCTGATGATGGAAATTTGGCATTTGGTGGAGTGCGGGCGGGGGGAGAGTGTATGGTGGGGGAGGAGAACCAGGGGAAAAATGGAAACCATAATGTCTCAATTTAATGAACTGGATAAATGGGTTTCTAAATTTGTCCCTCCCTTCTGGGCTCCCTTAAAAACCACAATTCTCCAGAGATCTGAGAAGTTAACGAGTGTCTGGTCTATAACTGGATGAAAAATAGACTGCTCGTCCTGAGTAGAAGAGGGCAACATAAAAACTTTTGCTTCAAGGAAGTGACAGATCACCCATTGAAAAGCATCTGGAATCATGAGAGATGCCATCTTATCTTGGTAAGGAGGCATTTGGTGACGTTTCATGAATAATGAGTGGATATTCAAGAGGTAGGATCTGTTGGAGTTTTCAGACAGAATCAGGAGGATGCTGTCATTGTTTGTTATCTAGGATCATATTTGTTGTCCCCAGTGATTGTTTCTGTGCACCTGTGTATTGAAGTAACATCTAGCGTAATGAGTCTGTTGCGCCTTCTATACATTTATGTTTCTATAGCTCCCGTATGATAACTTGAACATTATGGAGAGAATATATCCCTAAAGGGGGAGGAAACTGTCCAAGCAGTTGTGTAGTTGTGTAGTTTTTGTTTTAATAGCCCTTGTACAGCAAATGATTGGTCAGTAGCCACTGCACTGGGAGATCTTGGGAAAATTGATGGATAGTTCAATTTCTCCAATTTGTCATGGGTAAAAACCACTACTAATGTACTACCTTTCAGACTATCCACAGCACCGTGGGTATTCTGTAGGGTCCTGGCAGTAGTCACTGCCTACCTAAGGAAACACAGAGTGGTCATCTATCCAGGCTTGGATGACTGTCTCCTCAAGGTCTCATCCAAAACCAATGCTCTCTGAGTCGTTCACATAACAATGCAACTGTTCATGAAGCTAGGCCTCCTTGCGAATCTAGAAAAATCCACTTTAAGGCCAGTGCAACAACTGAATTCATTGGCACACAGTTGGATGCCATACAAGCCCAGAGGCTTCCTACCACCTCACAGATTATCAGCTATAGTAGATCTGGTATTGAACGCCCTGCTCTGCTCCCATATTTCTTCCAGAACTTGCCTCCAACTTCTAGGCCATATGACAGCAGCCACTTTCATGGTCAGACACGCAAGACTACACATGCCATGTCTTCAAGCATTGCTCCATGCAGTATATCTTCCCAACAAACACAGCCTCCACAAACTCTTATCCATGCCAATGAGAGTCAAGGACTCACTCCTTTGGTGGACACAGCCCAACAATTTCTGTGTTGCAGTCCCTTTCCTCCAACCACCACCGACCAGGATCCTAACAGCCGATACCTCTGTAATTGGTTGGGAAGTGCATCTCCACATTCACACAGTGCAATGCAGATACAACCTACCAAATACAACCTACACATCAATCTAGAACTACAAGCAGTCCACAGCACCTGCCGACATTTCCTCCCTCTCTTAGAACATCTTACCACATGACAGACAATCTCGCCTGCATGTATTACATCAACAGGTAGGGCAGAGCGAGGTCCCACTCTTCATCCTTGGAGGCCCTCAAATTGTGGAACTGGTGTATCCAACACAACATCACCATTTCAGTAGCGTATCTCACAGGACACCAGAATACGACCGTGGACACATTGAACAGGAAGTTTGCCCACTATCACGAGTGGGAACTGGACATACAAGCACTTCAGCCCATCTTCAATCAATGTGGATGCCCCATCATAGATCTTTTTGCCACAGAGTATAATGCCTGCTGCCTTTAATTCAGTTCCAGAGCAGGTCTGGGCCGTGGATCTCTGGAAGACACATACCTCATAACATGGGATGCACTACTTCTTTATGCCTTCCCTCCCTTTCTCTTCTTATTCCGAATACTTCACAATATACAGGTGGACCGAGCTAATATCATACTAATATCTCCAACATGGCCATGACAGAGCTGGTATGCCTACCTCCTCCACATGATGGTACGCCAACTGGTCTCTCTCCATCCAATGCCGCGGCTCCTTTCACAGGTCACCAGACACATCCTCCATCCCAATCCACAGATGCTCCATCTCAAAGCCTGGCTCCTCCCTGGTTCTGGGATTCGGAAATAACCTGTTCAGACACAGTCAGATATTTTCGAACAGCAGGCGTGACATGACCAGACACACTTACATGCACAAAGGTACTAGATTTCAATGCTGGTGGGTCTCTCACCAAGTCGATGCAGCACGCACTCCACTACCTTTTATCCTAGACTACATGTTACACCTTAAACAGCCAGGATTATTCACAAGCTCCAATCTTGTACACTTGGCGGCAGTTACTACTTTTCACTGCCCCCAGTGATTGTCATTCCGTTTTTACACATCTATTCACAAAATGGTTTTTGAAGGGTCTTCAAAATCTTTATCCCCATATACAAGACCTGACCCCTGCCTGCAATCTCGGCCTCATCCTACATTCTCTGACTAGACCCCTGTTTGAACCAGTGGCAACATGTTCCCATCTATCAATGAAAATGGCCTTCCTTGTGGTCATCACTTCAGCTCAACAAGTCAAAGAAATCATGGTCCCCTATGGCATATCCACTATACACGTTGTTTAACAAGGACAAAGTTACACTACGCCCACATCCAAGATGCTTCACAGTAACCAACAGGAGGCAGCTCTACATACCCTAGACGTGAGATGAGCATTAGCCTTTTACTAGGACAGAACTAAACCTTTTAAAAAATCATTGCAGTTGTTTTTCTTCAGCACCAACGGATCCAGAGGCACAGCCATATCTGAGAAACCCCTTTCAAAGTGGATCTCGTATTGTGTGCATTTATCCTACGAATTCCACAATAGAGTTCTAGCACAATCAGAGCACATTCCACATGGTCATTATCCACCTTGATAGCCTTTCTCAATAATGTCCCCATTGTTGAAATTTGCAAAGCGACTATGTGGGCATCAACAGACACCTTTGCCTGTCTCAACACTATTACGCATGATGCTGCAGCAGACACTTTCCTCAGACATGCTGTCCTATCATCGACCGTGAATGTCGCTCTGATGCCCCAGCCATCCAATTAGGGGCACTGCTTTCTAGTCATCTATAATGGAGCACCAATAGGGACATCACTCCAAGAAGAAGAAGAAGAAGAGAAGGTTTTTCACCCTGTGCAGTAACTGAGGTTCTTCGAGATGTGTGTCCCTACGGGTGCTCCCCTACCCGCCCTCCTCGCCTCTGCTTCAGAGCTAAAAACACATGCTCTGCAGTAGAGAAGGAACTGGGGGCCGTTGGACCGCACAGTGCTATATATATGTCCTGCTCACAGCGCAAAGAGGAGGGAGGTGTGCATGTGTGCCCGATGGGCACTGCTGATGAATATGTCCAATTCCAAGTGCAGGGGGCACTGCAGCACCTACAAGTGGAGCACCCATAGGGACATACGTCTTGAAGAACCTCAGTTACTGCACCTTCTCTTCTTTCCAGCAAGTTAGGTCTCGTTATAGATGAATGCTGGGAAGGAATCTGATTAGTTAGATGTTGATATCAAGGTGCAAGGAAATGCAGGATAGGAGTCAAGGAATATTTAGGGTACAAAACTGAAACCCAAGATAGAAGTACTACTAGATACACACTTATCAATCAGATAGAGAACTAGAGTGTTCCCATGCATAGATAAGAAAACAGCAGAGAAGAAAAGTGAAAGTTCATTAGGAACTTTTTGGATTAGTGAACTCTTGCCCTGCAGGGAGAGACTTAGTCTAAACTGTAAGGATACCGGATTGCTGCCAATGAATACAGAGATTTGGGGGATAATTTAAAACTAGGATTTGAAGGAAAGCCAGCAGGTGGAGAGGGCAGTTCAGGCTGGACAGAAATACTATAGTTGGCAGTAGATGTGATGAGAAACAAAATAATTCAACTTGTTCCCACTGCAAAGGCAGTTGAGGATCAAGTGGTTCAAATTTCAGCTGAATGAGCCTATTAACAATAACTGTACTGTAATCAGGAAGACATTTCTGTATTTAATACAAAATATGAAAGCTTAAATACAGTGCTGGAATGTTTGACTTGTCAAGACCAGTATAATTGGTATCTTCAAGATGTTAACTAATTTTAAAAAATAAATGAACTAGGGAGAGGGGGAAGAGTTACATTTATATGCAAGGGAGACAATCATTTCATGGGTATAATCTGTTTATTCATAAATCACAAATAACAAAAGTATAAATAGTAAAAAGTATATTCATAGACTCTGCAATCAGAATTATAAGGTGTATAATGTGTCAAAAGAGATGAAAGTTTTAAAATACACTGGAACAGTAAAATTGGGGGAATTTTTAACTACTGTAATAAGTAGTCGAATGGCATGTTGAGGCATGGATTGTTAAAGCAAATTATTGATGTAATAAACAACAGTTTGTTTTGGAACATAGTAGAGCAAGTTGGTGAGACACTTAGTTTATATAATATATATGTCAGTTTTGGTGGTGAGTGTTGGAGTTCCACTGGGTAACAGTGACCATTGCACAATTATTAGATTTCATATTCAATAAAGGAGGAGACTGCACTTTGGAAACTCACGTGCCGTAAATCTCCAGGACTAGATAGTTTTCATCTCAAAGTTCAAAAAGAAAAGTGCAGATTAGTGGCAATACTGATGAAGGTTTGGACCAATGGTTATGGAATCCCTTCCATTCTGTTTTTGACTCCCTTTTAACATTTTGAAAATCTCCTTCAACATGAAAACAAACATGTTAGTTTCAATACAAGGAGAACTGTTAAAATGCTTAAAACTAACAGCTCTAGCCATTTTTTTGAATGATTTGACTTGGAAAATATAACTTTTTTTAAAAAAAAATAGCTTTTTGAGGATACCATAATGCAAATGGCTGCTTTCAAGTATTAAAACCTGTTGTGTACTTACTGTTCCCTGGGATCTAGTACAAAGGCTAGTTTGAAGAAATGTTGTTCAGAAATAAAATGTAAGATTTCTTTGCAAACCAACTATGCTTCATCAGCTCTGAAAATAAATTGGTAGGGTTTCAGAATCACCAGTTAACTGGTTATGCATCAGAAAACTGGATATAAGTCTGCAGTGGAGAAAGGACACAGCATCAGTTGTTGTATGAATGTAATTTCCACAGCAGGTTTAGTCTTCATCAACAGCTGCAGTGTACTGGAAAGAATGTAATGTTCTTCAGATGCTACAATCTACTCTAGTTCAGTAGATTGTAAATCCTAGTACAGAATACCCAATTACAACAGACACAGATGAGTGTTTTACGTTCACAGGTGCATGGAGAAAAATTAGCTCCTGCTCTTGCCATTCTCAAGTTCTCTGCCTACAGGAGAGGAAGATCACTAACTCCTTTGCCAATGGCCTATGGAAAGGCAGTAGATGATGTGTCCTATTGGCTGTCTTTCTTGTAGTTTATTGTAAGGGATTGTTCCTCTGTTGGGGATAGAGTGTGTATTGGAGATGGTTTCGGTGTATTATTTCACATAGCATCTCGGGCATTGCTGTCCAAGCTTTTCAGCCTGTGGACTGACCATCTTATTTCAGGAGAATCCATCAGTACATAGGGTCTCATTCTCTGCCCTGTTCTGCTTCTTTTTCACTGCTCAGGTGATGCAAAGGAAGTATTGTAAATGTGTAGCACAAAGAGATGGCTGGGGAAAGAAGTTATTCATTGGCCTAGTTGAGATCTAGTTCACAGTACAAAAATTAGTATAAAGTGAAATATCAGGTTAAATTTTCATTTTTGAACTATGCCATAGGTCTTTGGCTCCAGGAAACTTAATATCGGTCATTGGGAATGATGGGTTCATAAGCTTCTATTTAAAAACAAAAAGTCTTTGCCATTTTCCCTGCAGAAAGAGCACAGATGTAACTTGGTCTCAAGGAAGATCATGAGGGGTGCCAACATGTCACCTTAGGCAAATCCAGGATGGGAGGCACATCCGTCCACAGGAAAGGAGGGAATGTCTCTAAGCCCCTTGTTTTCTTCCAGTCCACCTTCCTTACCCACCACTTCCCACCAAAGTCTTCTTTAAGGTAGCCTGACTTATATTTTTCAGGGCATCTCAATAGAAGCAGAATTAAGGTACTTTGGGTGCTTTGCTTAAGAAATGCAACCTTAACTCTGCCGTTTCCTGGTTTGCTAACATTTGAGAGTTTTTAAAAAAACTAACTTTCTTGTAATGCATAAGTCAGTGAAATACGACAGCTGACTTATCTCTGGATTTAACAAGGCTTTTTGTCTGATAAATATATAAAAGGTCTGAGTATTTTCATTGCTGTTAATGTTTATAGCATTGCATGTCAAGACAGTGAGGGTAAGCAAAAATTTTACACTTTTGAGTGAAGAATGCTTTACGAGGATCATAAAATAATTTCTTTCTCTCTCTCATACATGCATGAATGGATTGGGTGTAGTATTAAAGAGTGCAGGTGTAGATTTTGCCTTCCTTTGAAGTATAATAGGTATTACCTAATACCAGACTGGACAGACCTGTTGTCTACTCTGATATGGCAGCTATATCAAAGTAGGATCTGTCATTTCTAGATGACTGGTGTTTATAGCATTAACTAGGTTGTTATAGGATTACCTTCTGTTTTATTAGATTAGATGATAATGCTCTAGAGAAAGGGCCTGTTACTGTAACATTTACAAAGACTAAGCTTGAGAACAGATTTGACATTACAACGGATAAGTGGATCCCTGACAGACTCTTATGCATATGCTGTATTTGCTTTTACTCTGTAATTTGGTTTAGAACAGGTTTGAATACTATATATTTAGGATGTACTAGGAAGACCAATTCATCTTGTCCACCTTGTGGAATATCCTTAAAAAGCATAATCCTGAGGTATTTCATTCTGCCTTTCTGAATTGTGTAAAAATATTGTGCAATACTCTTTCCAGAGTAATTTTCTGTGGGGGAAACTCTGTTTATTCCAGAAATAGGCAGCACCTCAAGTATCCCAGTGCTTGGTAACTTACATTGAGATTTTTATTGGGAGAAAGGCATTAAGAACATCAACACCTTTTGACAGAAGAAAGAGGGCTCCCTGTATCTTAGTATTGCTCTGTGATCAGTCAGAACTATTATTCTGTAGACACTCCCTTCATTCTTAAAACTTCACTGTAAAAATGTTAGTTGTTTGGGGAAGATGACAGTTACGTGCACCCAGTTGTCTAGTTCCAAGGAAACGCATTGGTGTGCCCATAACAGGCAAGAGATTAAACACTGTGAAGATGCTACTGCTGACTGTGTGCCAACCACCTCAACTCCTTGCAAGTGTGTGGTTACTTTTAAGATTAGTATCTTAGTTCAAAACCCTTTGCTGAAAACTGTCAGAGAGATTAATGTGACTGTTGACAACATACTGTGACTCAATGAGAGAATTCTCCCAAGAATAGAGAAAACACCAAGGACTAGATTTAAGCAAAACAATAAAAATACATTCAAGGGAAAAACCAACTCTTTGCATTTTGGTGTTTTGTTTCATGCTCAGAAAATGATAATAAATTTGCATTTTACCCTCTTCTGTTTTTTTTTTTTTTTTTTTTTTTAAACAAACCTTTTTTCATTTGCTTTTTTGAAACCTCTCCCTGACTTGTCCTTTCTGGAGAATGAAAATGTCCACTCTGCTGTAGTGAATTCTTTACTTTCGTTGCTGAAGAAAGCTGTTTGCCCTGCTTTTCACTGGTTATGGTTGATGGGGACACGAGGGAGGGTTCATTGTGCAGCTCTCATGAAGGTTTGAATTTGTTCTTTTTAAATCTTTTTATTAAATAAATTGAAATAAATTATTTTGAGCTCCATTTTCTATGGTGATGTGTGGTTACATATTTATATTAGGGAGTTTTTACTGTTATGTTTTGAAATATGCCAGATTGCAAATGATGAATGTGGTATGTTTTTCTGTAAAGCTTAGGAAAAATTATTTGAATAGGTGATCTGTGTTAGTGATTGATCTAAAGTTAGTATTATTTTTATGTAGAAATTAATTATGTGGAAATATAATTGAAATCTGTATGTGTCTGTGATTGATATTTTTTGGAGATAAAGTTACTAGTTGGTGGTTCCGGATAAGGAGATAAGTGGATGGACTATAAGCTTGAGAAGGGGCACTGATGAGTGTTGAGTAACTGAACTCCTTATTTAACTTTATGTTGGTAAGCTATGTAGTCTAGCACCCTGTATTCAGAATTATCAAATCTTTTTGTGCAATTAGGTATCTGTGGTAATAGCTCACATGGATTGTTATCCAGTCTACCTCCCCCTACAAATACCATTCGTATTTTCCAATATCCCTAACATGCACAGCCATGCTGCCATCCTTCTATTATGACCTTTCTGTAGAATCCATTCCCCACCATGACAACCTTCTGTACATAACCTGAATTTTCTGAGTGTCTCTTCCATCTGCATAGTAGTCTCTTCTGGGTTGGTGAATGTGTTGAGAATCGAAACTGTTGGTGCATGGACACAAGCTCTGTTAGGGAGCTTAGGGGAACAGGGTTGTGTAGGCTCACTGCTGTAGGAGGACATGATAGGTGATAGCACTCTCTTCCACTTTTGCCCATCCCAGCTCAAGCCCTACATCTGCTCTGGCTCAAATTTCTTCTGAGTCCTGAGGTGGTAATATCTCATTGGAATGTGGGAGTCAGAATGGGGACTTGGGTGATTATCATCATCTGTCATCGAAGCCTCTTCTATAGAAGTTTGTCAGATTTACCATACTTCCCAAAACTGGCCTCAGAAAACAGGTGAGTAGTACAGCTAGTAAGTTTTAGTTGTGCTTAAAAAAACAGTTGTTAACGAGAGTTGGGCACAGGTCAAGGAGATCAGGGAGTCCTCACGTCACCGCGTGACGTCTTACCTGATCGTCCCTCCAGACTGGCTCTGCCAATTAATGAGGCAATACTAGAACCTATAAAGGCTCTATGGCAGACTCCATTTTCATTGCCTGCCACCTCAAAAAGGGCAAAAAGAAAATTCTATGTATCCTCCCAGATTTTGAGTACCTTTATTCTCACCCACACTCGGCTCATTTGTCATGAGAGCAGCTAATATGAGAGAGCAGCACAGGTACCAGTCTGCCACCCGAAATCAAAAGATGCTGTGAGGCTGGACTTATTTCTCAGGAAAATTTATTTGACGGGGGTTTGCAGCTGTGTATTGCTAACCAACAGGATCTGCTGAGATGGTATGATATTCATTTATGAGGCTCCATGGAGAGGTTCAAAGATCTGCTTTTGGAGAATATGAGGCAGGGAGTTCTCTTCCCTGGTCAATGAAGGCAGACTAGTCGTGAGAACATCACTCAAATGGGGCTTGACGCAGCAGACTCAGCAGATAGAACCATGGCTTCCATGGTTGCCATGTTCAAATCATACTGGCTGTAGCCTTCTGGTCTTCCCTATGAAGTGCAGAATACTATCCAGGACTTGCTGTTTGAGGTTCCTTCTCTATTTTCAGACCAGGCAGACAGCCCACTCCCTGGATTTAAGGACTCTGGAGCAACCTTGAAGTCCTTAGGCTTCTACACATCTGCCCTAGTCAGAAAGCATTAATGGTCCCAGCAGACGCACCAGTATTCTGCTCCACATCCTTAACTGGACCGGTCTCTTCTCTTCTCTTCCCCCCCCCCCCCCCCCCCGCCGCCGCCACCGCCAAAAAAAGCCTATATGCATAGGCTTCTCCATCCTGCTGCTTTGCAAAGGGCACACAGCTGGAGGCAACACCCAAAAAATACAAAGTAGTCATTTTCTTGAGCTGGTCTCCATCTCTCCAGACCCAGACTTCCTCACCTTTGCAAACGACCTGTCCCACTTGCACAGTGTTTGGTCCCAAATTACTTTGGACCACTGGGTTTTGAGCACTGTGGAGGTGGGATATACTCTCCAGGTCACTTCTATCCCTGCTTCTCACTCTCCCTCCCTATCCTTATTCACGGACCACTCTCACAAGGAGCTCATCCAAGAGGTGCAACCTTTCCTTTGGTTGGGAGCCATGGAACAGGCTTCTCTTAGTTTAAAAGAGAAGGAGTTTTATTCCCACCATTTCCTAATCCCAAAGGCAAAGGGGGAAGCGGAATACAAATATTAGGCCTGTGTCAACTCAATAGGTTCTTGAAAAAGATAAAGTTCCAAATGGTCACCCTAGCTTGTTGTTCCCTCTCTGGAGACTGATATGGTGCCCTCAACTTAAAGGATGCCTGCTTCCATATGGCATTCAGTCAAGCTCACAGGAAGTATCTTCGATTTTGGGTAAATGAAAATCATTACCAGTTCACTATACTACCTTTCAGCCTGTCATCAGCTCCCAGGGTCTTTGCTTAAGTTATGACAGTATTAGTTGCATTCCTCCAAAGATTGGGAGTTGAGGTTTACCTCTGTCTGGACAACTGACTTCTCTAGGGCCAAACTGCAAATACACAGCAGTGTTGTCCTGATTTAGTGAACATTTAGTTCCTTGGAACTATTAATCAATGCAGAAAAGTCTCTCTTCTCCCTGGGTCCAGAGGATAGGGTTTATAGGTGCTGTACTGGACTCCTTTCAAACCAGGGCCTTTCTTCTGACTCCAGGTTCCAGGCAATTTGATCAATTGTTATATGTTTGAACTCTCACTCAACACAAAACTGTTTGAGACTTTTAGCACATGTGATCTTTTGCACCTATGTGGATCAGTACACTGGACTGCCTCTCAGAACTCCAAATGGCTGGTTGGCATCAGTCTACTCCCCAAGCCACCATCAGCTAGACTTGGTGGTGAGAGTGCCCTCTCATATCCTCACTTCCCTAGATTGGTGGACAAATCTAGCCAGTGTATATATAAGTATTCCATTTGCCCACCCACAACAAATGCTCACGCTAATGACAAATGCATCTGCTCTAGGATGAGGGGTCTACGTGGGTTCTCTACAGACTCAGGGTCTATAGCTTCAGAAGACTTGATATGTAAAACTAACGTCAGAGAACAGAAAGTTCTCAGACTGGTGGGCTGAGGAGTTCTATCGCAGATCAGGGGAAGCAGCCTATTAGTTCTCAGAGACAACATGGTGGCAATGTTCTACCTCAATAAGCAAAGGGGAGCCTGTTCTTCTCCACTCTGTCAAGAGATGACTCTACTCTGGGAGTGCTGTATTGCCAACTCAATAGAACTAGAAGCTTCTTACCTACCGGGGGTACAAAATGACCTAGCATATCACCCGAACAAATTGTTTGAGTCACCACAAGTGGTCTCTTCATCCAGATGGGGCCCAGATACATCTTCCAGCAGTGGGGGTTTTCCCAAGGAGACCTCTTTGCAACAAAATCCCACAGAAAGTGTTGGTGGTTCTGTTCCCTATGGGATCACATCCTGGGTTCCATGACAGATGTGTTTTTACTCCCATGTTTAGGCAGGCTCCTCTATCCTTTTCCACCAATCCTGCTCATTCACAGGATTTTACTAAAGATAAGATGCTAGCAGGCCAGAGTCATAATTTTAACCCCAGCATGAGCCTGTCAGCACTGGTTCTCCACTCTCCTAATGCTGTCAGTGAAACCTCCGGTTTCATGTCCGCTAGTAACTTGGACTTAATCTCCCAAGATCATGGTCCCTTCACTTAGCTGCATGGATGCTCCATGGCTGGATACTAGAGGTCTTTCTTGAAAGAGTTTCAAGAGGTCCTCCTAAATAGTAGAAAGCCTTCTACAAGAGTGAATTACCTCTCTAAATGGAGATATTTTTCCATCTGGTCTCACTAGAACCAGGCATCTCTGTCCTGTTTTCAGTTCAGTTCAACTTATCCTGACTGTGTATTGTACCTGAAACACCAAGGGTTGGTGGTAAGTTCAATCAAAGTACATCGATAGCTATTGCAGCATTCCTCCCTAAAGTGGACAATCACTCCATTTTCTCCAGTGACATATCCTTAAGGTTTTTAAAAGGCTTTTAGTCAAATTATAGCATCAAGTGCAAGACTCTGTTCCCCAGGGGATCTAAACTTAGTATTGTCAAGACTTATGGGTTTCCTGTTTGAACTATTGGCTTACTTGCTCTCTGCTGCATATATCAATGAAGGTGACATTTTTGGTGGCCGTTAACTCAGCCAGAAGAATAAGGGAGCTGCATTCCTCAATGTTGGGGCCTCCACATATGATTTTTTTTAAGGACAAGGCTTACCTGCATCCTCATCCAAAGTTCATCCCAAAGGTGGTGTCATCTTTCCACATCATTTAGCCAGTTTATTTGTTCACGTTGTACTGAAGCCTATTCAAGCAGGGAAGAAGAGTCTTTGCAAACCTTTGATGTCAGAAGAGCTCTACCTGGACAGAACCAGCCACTTCCATAAATCCTCCCAGTTGTCCGTAGCAGTGGCAGACAGAATAAGAGGACAATCAGTCTCTGCCCAGAGAATTTCTTCCTGGAATGCCTCCTATATACACATATTGTATGTCTTGGCAAATGTCACCCTGCCTAGCAGAGTCGCAGCTCATTTGATGAGATTGGAATCAGCCTCATCAGCCTTTCTGGCACAGGTTTCAATTGCGGACATTTTTAGAACAACAACCTGGTTCTCGGTCCACACATCTGCCTCCCGTTATGATGTGGCTCAAGACTGTAGAGACCATGCTAGAGTTGGATAGGTTGTTCTCCAATCTTTATTGAAATAGACTCTGATCACAATTCCTGATCTTATAGCTTGTGAGTCACCAAGAGTGGAATGCACATGAGCAATCACTCAAAGAGGAAAAAAAGCCCAACAATTTACTAACCTGTTCAGGTACTGCTGTTTTTTTGAGATGTGTTCCACATGCCAATTCCATGACCTGCCCTGCTACATTGGAATTCTGGCAAGAAGGAACTGAAAGAGTCTAGGGGTAGCTCTGTCCATTCTATCCGCATGCAGTGGCACATAGCAGCAAAGGTATTGCCCAGGGTTTACAGAACCCAAAACAGTGATAAGTTAACTGGTTCTCTCCTGGTGGTGTCAGGAATAAATCAATGGAGGCACAGCTCATCCATGTGATAAATGATTGATACAAGCAAGAGTGCTTTCATCTAAAAAACTACTTTTTTAATTAGCTCTCAAGTACACATACATCACCTATGCTGTTGCAGAAGGTTTACAGCATTTCAAACATTTATATTTACCTAAAGTTAAGAAACGATTTTGAGGGATCAGCAGCTAGACTTCAAAGGGGGGCCATCCTTCCATCTGACTGCTAGAAAGCTTAGGTGCCAGATCATTGCCCAAAGAAAACATCCTTGGACTGCTCCAAAGCAAATTTTCTAACTAAACTATATAAATTTTCTCTGGACAAAGCACGTTACTCATAATAGCCTCTAATAGGCTAACAATTTCTCTAGCAATAGCCAATAACAATTCATTATTCTCCTTATCAGCAAAGCATTTCTAGTCATAACAACAATTAAACTTATCTGTTAGAGGTACTAAAACCAAAGCAGTCCAAACATTCCTTCTATTTTCACAGAACCAACCTCCCATTCTTATAGCAAAACTGCAAACATGCATTTTTTGGCTTGCCTCTCAGGGCCTAATATTTTCCTAGCTATCTGATGTTCGGTTTTCAGCTGGCAGTGGCTGAACACACAAGATGGCTGACTGCAGTACTGTCAAATTCTGGGGTACATACAGAAATGTCAAATTCTGGAGTTACATGGGAGACTTGAGCTGTCCAGAGAGTATCACTGAGGGGAAAAGTTTCCAATGGCCATGTGCTAGATACAGATGCCCAGAGTGGAATGGACATGTGCAACATATCTTGAAGAACTCAGTCACTGAACAGGTTGGTAACTGTTTTATTCAAATTATCCAAATTTCCCTTATCCAAAAATTCTACTTACCTGAATCCACAGTGTGTCCCCGTGTAGCCCTATGTTAGTTAGTAGAACTTCCTTTTATCTGAACTCCCCGTTATCCAAAAGTTTCAGATATCTCCCAGTTCATTTGGATAAATGGGGGTGTACTGTGTTGAAACCTGAGGGGAAAAGTAAACATTTTTCTTTATCCTCTTATTCAGCACCACCTAAAGAAGCATTCTAAGTGTTGTGCAAAAAGGGAATATTTTCAGAATTATTTCAAGAGATTTCCTCTTCTCCATGCTGATGTAATCTTGATAGCCCAGATGAAGACATCTACATACATTGACTAATCTAGATGGCATACAGTTGAAAATGTCTTTAAAAGAAACATTCTTTCCAAATAGTCCAGGAAGTTCATCAAGTTCGTCATGATTCAGTATTAACCAAAATCTATTTAGTGTTTTCGGTTGGTCCTGTCCATTTTGTAGGTCATTTTCAGGACTCCTCATTTACTGTAATTTCTAAAAATTCTATTTTAACTCTTCCTTTTCATGTTGCTCAGGTCTGCAGTTCATATACAGGTTGGTATTCTGTATGAGTAAATCAACTGAGCAATGCAGCACCCCTAAATCATTCATTTTCTTCCTGAACAATTGACCCTAACTTATTTGAGACTCTAATAGTGTCTCCAAAACAGGTGGCCATGCCATTGAAGACCAGGAACATCTTTGACTTCCATATCAGGAACAACAAATGGACCTTAGTGTCAAACAGAAACTGCCTGGAAAGAGCTACATACCTGATCCGAAGCCCATTCAAGTTAATGGAAAGATGGTCACTGACTTGAATGGGCTTTGGATGAGCTCCTGAAAAAACAAATCTTAACTAAAACATCATCAGAACCCTTTCAGTTAAGGAGAAGCAGGACTTCTCTACCAAAGCAACCCAAGGAGCTCACAATCTCATTATCCTATATCATTGCAGCCCATCTTTTTTTATGTAATGTTAATGTTTGTCTATTGTTTTTAAACAAAAAGCTATTTCATTTTATAACAATGTTGGGATTAGTTGTGTGGCATTAATCTCATAGTTACTAAACTATTGACTAGAGGTATGACAGCTAGTTATTATGTAGTAAACCAAACCAAAAGAAAAGGCTTGGTACTGTTTGATCTAACTGGATTGGGATGCAAAACAATTTTTTAATAATGTTCATTATTATACACAATGTATAAGTGAATAAAGGTATGTGGTTTTTATTTTTGGAATCAAATGCATCTTTTTTTTATGACTTCAGTTTTTAATAGTTGAGGCAATGTTGATCTGTGTACTGACTGAAAAAAAGAGTTGAGAGACGAGAGAACATCTTTCAATGTTTAAGACAAAGCATTTCATTAGAATAAAAAAAAAATCTGGTGTAACAGATTCCTATCTGCACCCTGAAATAGTTTCTTTTCTTGAAATTGGCTTCATTGATGCATTTATCTTCAGTTGTGTCCCATCCTCCCCCCCCTCCCCCGCGCGCGTGCACGCACACACGCACACACACACAGAGCAAGCAAGCCTGAGGGTTGTTGGTAATTGAATTCTGACATGTCAAATGATTTGAATGAACTCTGGTTGGGATGGAAGGAGGAGGAATGCGTAGGGTGAAGGTAATAAGGAATTACTGTCTCTACATTAAGGGAAATGAAAAGAGGTTAGCATTAATATCCTCCTAACATGTTAGTCCTGTCTGGTAAGCGGTGCTTACTCTAAAGGAAGCAACTGTTCAGTCTTAACAAATAAATCTGCTACTCTACTATAGTGAAAGGGACATGCTGTGTTGAAGGGGGAGGAAACTGCTTGCCTGAGGTGATAAATTTGAAACCTGAAATAGTCTTCTGTAGCTGAGAAGTGAAGAGACTCAGTAAATTCAGCAATTTAATTGCTGTGTGTACACTTTAGTAGAGTTACTGGAGCAACAAGTATTTTTATTTTTCATTTAAGTATGAGAGGAAGGGAGGATGGGTATAAACTTTTTAGATGTTTTTCCATGCTTGTTTCTTTGACCGCTCTCTTCTTACTGAATGTTTGGTTTGGAAGTGGGGCAGAAGAAGGTGTGTCTTACAACTACTGTGATATATTAGTACAATGATGATGACAGGACTGATGTGAGGAAGCTGAGTTCAGAAGGGCGGGAGGTCATCAGGGGAGTTACTTATGTGTTCAAGCTTCTAGTTAATATTTTGAAGTGCTGTTAGTTACATCTGTTGCTGCTTTTGCCTTAATCCTGCATGAATTTAGGAGTCTGAATCACACTTCTGATTCATGGGTGATGAAATCTTTTTACAGTAGTCTTCCCCCACATATCCCCCACACAAAAAAAATTACGGAAACCTAAGTTGCTCACTTCAGAGCATTATTACCAGCTGCATTCTCAGCAATGGCTGTCAGTCAATAGGTAAGACAGTGACCTAGTATGGTGGTACAGAATCATGGTCCCTGTTGGCTTTAACAAATACAGAAATGGTAATTTGGAACAGCTGAAGTAAAATGTTAAAGCTGTTGGCACCCTGTATGAACTGTTAAATGGTAAACCTGGATGTTAGTATTGGCATGAGTCTTTAGTCCTTCTAGGCTTTTACAAGTGAGAAGTGCTATACAATATCAACATACCATTCTGATTCGTGTTTGGGGCGCCAAACTCAAACTAACAGGAAAGAAGTGTCCAAGGCATGGTAGCTATCCGAGAGAAGCTGCCAGTTTCTCTTAATCTTAACCTGTTTTTCCTTTTATTTTGGTTCTGGGCCTTCTGCTTAACACTATCTATAGCTACCTCTCTTTCTTTTTTTCCCTTTCTTTTTTCTTCATATTTCTAAGGTGCAATGAAATCCACTTCAGTGTAAATCTGAGAGAGTAGCAAGGCATGTGGGGAGTACAGAATTTCATAATAGACCTGTTATTTCAATTAGCATTGGTCAGGATCATTCACCATTGTTACCTACATCTGCCGTATGCTTTAAATTGCTGTTGATGTTGAGTAAAGCTGATTCACTTTCACAGTGAATTTTAAACAATTGTCATAACTTTAAGTGTGATAGCACAGAAGATACCTAAGGACACAAACTCGGAAGGAATCAAAGGTTGACTGTGGATTTCCCAGACATTCATTGCAGATTCCTTGCATCATAATCTGAAACCTAGTTGCTATGATCCTTGCGGCTGCAGTAATAATGTGCATCCTTCCATGGTTTTTGTTAAGAACTTTCCCAATGAGTTATCAAAACAGGGTAAATAAATTCCGAGAATGTTGAGAATAAAGTTGTGCTTGAGTTAGTTTTAATTTATTCTGAATGGTGTTTTTCCCTCTTAAACTCTAAAAGAATTACATTGGCTCACACTAGTTTTACCACAGCCAAACAGAGTATTGTGACTGGATCATGTATACAATCTGTCTTTCTAGTATGCCTATTTTTTTGCAATTTGTAAATTCCTGGTGTTTCTCAATTTATATGTATTTTCGGGACAAGCATTTGGATGCAATTCTATTTTGCTACTAGGTTTACATCTGTTTGATATCATCTTACCCCAAAAGGGACTTTGACTTCATTGATGGTTCTCTGATCTCAGAAGCACTGGTGGAGCTATGTACTATTCTTGGGGTAGATATGGTTGTCCATTGTTAATCAATCAATGCACAAGCCATTATAGGGTTATAGTTTTGTGTGTGTTTGTTGCTGCTTTTCTGTGCCATTTCTTTACATTCGCAAACTAATTCAGTTGTTTTCCAGCCATGGAATTCGTTTCATCTGTATTTATTCCATTCACATTGGCAGCAGTGTGTTTTTTAGTGATGCTTAATGTGTGTCAGCTTCTGTGTAATTAATTCTTGGTGATACAAGCATGTTTCCCATCACATGCTTTGGAATGACATTTTACAGACATATTTGACTATCTGGAAGTGGCAGAGGGAGGTTGGGTCTTCCCCTTCTGTCTCACTGAGGTAGGTGGTCATGGAGATTTTGTTCTGAATAGTACTGTGTTTTCTGACTGTTTTCTTCTTTGCATGTTTCATTAACTTTTGCTGTCAAGCATATTTAAATTATGATTCTTTTATTTTAGTTGTTTTTTCTCTTCATTTCTCTATTTATTTTGTGTGTGTGTGTGTGTGCACGCACTGATATTTTGAAGGAATTTCTCAGTATAATTTAAACAGCATTGTCTGAATGGTGTTCTTATAGTTAGTCAGAAACTACTGTCAGTCTGCAAAAGCTCTCAGAACTTCATCTTATTGCAGGTCAAAATACCAAATGATACACTGTATAATTCAGGGGGAGACTGACAATTTGTTGTTTTTATTCTAGTAGTTTTGCCATCAACATCAGAATGTAATGAATGCATTTACCAGACTGCTTCTCTTCCCCTCCAATCACTACTGCAGAGAATTAGTTCACTTGTCTGGTGTATGAGCATCTGAAAAATCATGTGATTGCTATTTGTCTTTTTCTACCTTGGGCCATGCCCCATATCTGATTTCCTTTATCCAAAAAGAGGTATTGCTATTGCTTCTGATCATGTTGTAATGTTGTGACAGCTCTGCTCCTATATATGACTGCTGTTCATGGGTGGCTGGTAGAAATACATCTTGAATTTCTCAGAACATCTAAGAATTAAAAATTGATGTTTTTTCCCAAAAGTTCACCATAAACCAATGGAGTGACTCAGTAGGAAAAAGACAGTTGAAGTCAGCAATATCTTTTCCCCAGGATTACTGAATGTAAACAGAAAGCAAAAATAAAAACAACCAAGATTGTGGTTCAGCCTAAGACTGTAACCCCTGAACTGGGAGCCTAACTTTCCCACAGGTCTGCTCCCATCTGTGTCTTTTTCTTAACCCTCCTTTCCTTTCTGTAATAATGTCCTTGGGGAAGATTTTATGTATAATTTCTGTACTTTGCAGTTCACTCTACCATTTTATAACTATTCTGTTAGCATTGTTGTTAGCATGGTGCAGAATCTTGTGGTTGTATATGTTTCTGCATAGGACAAAAATATTGATTTATATCCATTTGTCACTTTGCTGAACAACTAAATGTTACTCAAGTCTGTCATTAAAGCGCCAAAAAGCTAATGCCGCTTATCATTCCACTCAGATCCTCTTGTAAGTGCAAAGCATTCTTATTTCTCCCTTCTTCTGGGGCCATGTCTAAATCCATTTGTAACACCTTATAATTATTATTGTGAAACTCAAAAACTCACATTAGAAGACTTTTTTCCTCCTGTGTTTGCATGTAGATCTCTAGTGAAAGTTGGAGATTTTTCTTTAGGTTTTTATAAATTGCCTAGTCATTGTAATATCTAGGTGCAAAACAGAAAAACCTGCAAGAAATATTTTTTCCCCCATAAAGGACCCCATGTATCACTTGGTTTTGCTACATACTACATAACTGATTTTTTTCAGATTTTTTTCTCTCCATTTCCATGTTTTACATCTAGAAACAACTCAAACCAAAAAGTCACTCCATTTTTGATGGAATGAAGAGCAAGGAACAGAATAATTAATGTTGTGGTCTAACAAAAACTCACTGTGCTATGCTTTGGAATACTAGTGCTGTGTGGGTTTGTCAGGCTCTGCTACTCATTTCTGACATTGACATCGTTTTATGGGGACATGTGAGAAGGCTCATAGTGGAGTAAACATGAGTTAGAGGAAATTCCCATGACTTTCTCAGCAGGTTTGCCTGAGGGACTGGAAGAACAAAGTTATAACTAAACTTTGCTTTCTGAATGGACTGTAGGTGGCTCATATGCTGAGTGTGAAGAGGATGATTGATTGACAGCTGTTTGTGTGAATGCACATGGTGCATTTTCCAATATTGCCTAGCATTCCAGCATCTGCATAAATCAGAAGATGCCTGTATGTCTGAGTGACATTTTAGGGAAAATAATTAAACGCATTCTGTAGAGATTTTGCTGATAACATTAATATGCAAAATATCTTTCTCACATTTATTTCAAATAGCAGTTCCAAATAGACATAGCTTCAAAGACTGTCACATGTAAGTACCATCGCACTGTTCCAGCCTGTTCTGACATCACGAATAGAACCCAGTAGCTCTTGCTTCTGTCCTCCAAAGTTCACTTTTTTGAACGGGGCAATTTACTGGGCTGGATACCTTGAACTTTTAAATGTTTGCCTGGGCATAGTAGAGTGTGTAGATTTAACTTTACATTCCAACCTCTTTCTTATAAAGCATTTTCCAGTTGCACACAGCTGTTTAGATGTTCATTACCAGATCCCACACAGTGAAATGGAATGGAAGATCCCAAACTACAGCTTAACTAGGGAGAAGACTCCAAAGAGTGTAGTCAACAACACTGACATAATGTAGACAAGCTAAATAAGCATTTTTCAAATTTGGCACAAGTAGCACTCTATGCTAAGGATTTGGGGGATTCGCTACTTCTTTCTATTTTGAGAGGAAGACTCTGAGTAGACTAACTGCACCCCCTAAGTAATTTTGAGACTATTGGAGGATTTTATCGGTGCATCGAAAGAACTCAGCGAGTGAAATCTTACTCATGCAACTTAAGTTTTTAATGTGAAAACCTGTCCATTAGTTTTGTGGGAAGCTCTAGTGTGACTGAACTGGCCATTGCTCCCCTATAAATCCATTTCATTTACATTCTTCTTTGAACAGCAAGCACTGTAAGAAAGTATTCTGAGTACCGTTTATAAAGCCTGCCAGGTGTTGTAGCCTGCCCTCTTTGTTGGACAAGTCCCATTAGTCTGTCTCCACTTGCTAGTGGTGCCAGAGATCTGCACAGCTCTCTTGACAGGCTGATACACTGCTGTGCTGAAACAGGATGATTAGAAGTGACAAGCTTGAAAGAGAGAACCAGCATCAGTCTGCATTGCTCAGCTCTCATGGGGGACACAACCCAATTTCTGGGAGATGGTCATCTAGGAATAGGTCAAGATTCTTCTTTAAACTCTAGTGAATAACATTAGCAGAATGGAGGATTCAGACCAAACCTTTTTCCAGACCTCTTCAAAATCAATTCTGTTATTCATCACACTTTGTCTGTGTGCTGTAAAATACTTCCAGAGAAACAGTGAGAGGATTTCAACACCAAGATCAGAAAGCACAGAAAACAAAAGCATAGATTTGCCACCACTTCTTCCATCATTTCAGCTGCTTCTCAGATAGCAAGTGGAACGTGAGAGTATGACACCTCCATTACAAAGCTTGCTACTGCTTGCTACTGCTACTGCAAGAAGTCCTTGTGGTTACTTTAAAATCAGATCTTTTATGCTGGTGTTTACTCTGTGAGCTAACATAGCCTGCAAGACAAGAGATGGATAGAATATGTCCCCAGCTTGCCTGTTTTAATTATGATTTTTAAATCAGTGGCTGCCACACTTCAAGAAATCAGATTATCCTGATCAGCATAAAGTTGCTTGTCTTTCAATCTTATGGCCAAGCAATCACTACAGAGACAGGAATGTATGTTTACTGTCAGAAATATCTCTTGGTAAAAACTGGAGTTCAGTTCCCTCGGTACTACTTTTTCCAAATTACATTGTATGTATAAACAAGAAGTTTTTGATGTTTCCTCCTGACTGTGTAGTTCACTTCAGTGGCCTTTGAATATATGCAGAGCACCTGAGCTTGCAGCTGTTGAAGATAGTCTTAATCAAAGAATGACATATACGGGGATATTACAGTTCAGATGCCTGAGATCTAAATTGGATTTCCCAGCAGAACTTCAAGTGGGTTTTTCATGCAACAGTATTTGATGAAAAACTGAAGCTAGACTTGGCTGAAACTGTATGGACATCTGCCCTATTTTCTTGCTAGGTTAACATTTGCTTCATACAATAAAACATTTTTTTTTCCATCTGGACATGGTGAACTGCAAAACTGCCATGCTGTGTTTCCCTTCTGCCACGCCTGCCTGTGAGAATGTGAGTGCATGAGGGAATCCAAATGCCTGCTACTGTCCCACCACTTCTGGCTATTAAGCTTCTTTGGGAACTGCACACTAACCTTTTCTTTACAAACAACTCTTTCATACCTGTGTTGCCTGATCTGAAAAGATTGTGATTCCACAGTTGCAGACGGCAAGCACACCTGTCTTGCTTTGCTAGATATTTCCTTTACTATATTATGCACTTCCTCTTCCTCTTCCTTCACTTCATCATTCCTTCCTTTTTGCGAAGATATTTTGATGTGGAATTGCACCCTGGGAGGGAGAGCAGCTATTTAGTTGGCATAGCACTTAATTGATTAATGGGCTCTGATTCTTATTTCCAAATTAGTCTACTTTATCTGGTCTCCCATCATTTTCCAGGGTAACCTACGTAAAAAGGATGATCGGATTGAAGAACTGGAAGAGGCGCTGAGAGAGAGTGTGCAGATAACTGCAGAACGGGAAATGGTGCTAGCACAAGAGGAATCAGCCAGGACTAATGCTGAGAAACAGGTCTGCAATCTTATACAGTCACTGGTATTGCTGTTGGGCAAATAAGAGGTACAGCCTGACAATAAAGTAGTAGTAATCATTCTTTGCCCTTGAATAGTGCCTTGTCTTCTGGGGATCCTAAAGCACTGTGCAAACCTCAACTAACAGGTTCTATTTCTGTTCTTTCCTGAAACTGAAAATTAGTGTGTGATGTTCTGTGCTTTGAAAGAGAGGTTTGTGTAACATTCCCCTCTGACATGTGTAAACATCAAGTATATATTCCTGTGTGTAAACATGTTCACACATACTGTACTATATTTGTTGTATTATTATTAATTTGTATTACCTTAGCATGTAGGAGCATTAGTCATAGACCCAAGTCACCATTGTGCTAGGCACAGTACAGACACAGAACAAAAGGATGATCCCTATCCCAAAGTGTTTACAATCTAAGTGAAAGACAAGGGACAATGGAGGAGGGGGGGAATACAAAGAAACAATGAGACATTACTGGTCAGCATGAGGGGCAGTAGTCTCAGTACACCAGCATCTTAGCCAGTGTCAATTTTTTTGTAGGCACAATGGAAAAGGAGTTGTAAGGAGTGTTTTGAAGGAAGATTGTGTTAGTTTTGTGGATGATTATTGGAAGCTCCTCCCAGTCACAAGGGGCAGCATGGGGGAAAGCATGAAGGTTTTGATAGAGGCTGGTATCATGGCCTCGTCAGAGGCGGGAGTTGACATCTCGATAGTGAATGAAAAATGATAGGTAGCGTGGGGATAGGCCATGAAGGACCTTGCAAGAGAAGACAAGTTTCTTATATTTCATGCAGTTGAAAAGAGGGGATCTACGGGAGGGATGCAAAGAGAAGGGGACGTGGTCAAAGCAATGGCCTAGGAAATTGATCTTTGTGGCAGCATTCAGAATGGATATTGGGGGGGCAAGAGTATAATTGTATTTATCAAGACCAGAGAGAAGGATGTTGTAGTAATTGAGACATGAGATGATGAGAGCTTAGACAAGAGTTTTGATTCTGTGGATGGAGGAGAAAGGCTGTTTCTTAGATAGGTTATACAGAAAGAATCTGTGAGATTTAGACATAGCGTGGAGGTGAGGACCTAGAGAGACGTCCAAGTTGAAGAGAACACCCAGGTTGTGGACCTTCCTGACTGGCAGGATAGTGGTATTCACAGTGATTGAGAGATTAACTAGCAGGGAGATTAAGAGCTGTGTGTTAGCTATGTTGATCTTGAGCTGACGGCTAGATATCCACAATAAGTCAGAGAGATGCCAAGATTTTAGTTTAGACAGAAGGAGAGAGGTCTGGATTAGAGGTAGATCTGTGAGTTGTCACCAAAGGGACTAGTTGTATTTGTGGATGAGATTACCCAGAAGTAAAGTATAGAGGAACAAAAGTAGATCCTTTTGGAAACACCACAGAAAGTTGGGGGTGGGGGAATGAGTAGGATCTTCTGAAGGACATGCTGAAGGAGATTAGAGAGTTAGGCAAGGACAAACTCACAGAATCCAAGGGAGAAAAGAAGAAGAGCATAGTAGAATTGTCAACTGCCTTTGACACTGATGAGGATGTGGATGGAGTACTGGTTGTGAGTTTGGTTAGGAAGAGGTCAACTAAAGACTTTGGCAAGAGCACTTTCAGTGGACTGTCCAGGGCAAAAGCAGGATTAGAGAGGGGGATGTAGGATGGAATTGAAGGCAGAGATGCCAGATAGCAATTGTAATCAGCACATTACATGGACATTAGAGATGAAATGGAGATGGGCCAGCAGTTGGAGAGGCAAGTGAGGTCAATGATGGGTTTTTTAAGATTGGAGAGACTAAAGTGTGATTGTATTGTGAGGAGAAAGAAAGGTTAAGGGCAAGGGGATGAGAGTGGGCATTAGAGAGATCAGAGGATGTGGTCACTGTGGCAAATGGAGGAGTTAAAGGAGGAGAGCAGATGAGAAACTTATGTATCTATGACATGGAAGGAGGAGGAGAGAGTTGTAGGAAGGAAAGGGAAGCCAAGGGGAGGGAAGGGATCATGTTGTTTTTTCATTTTTCTCTTGGAAGTAATCAGAGAGAGAAGTGAAGGATTTGAGGAGTGGTTAAGGTAGCAGTTGGGATTGCAAGTGTGGATTCATTGAACTTGGGGAAGTAAAGTTGTTTAGCGAGGGAGATAACAGAACTGAAAGAGGGGAGAATGGATTTCTAGTAGAGGAAGTCAGCCTGGTCACAGGAATTCCACCACAGATGTTCTGCAGCACAAGATTAGGAGCAGAGGAAGCAAAAGTTGAGGGTGGGTCAGGGGCTGTGAGAGATGGAGGGGCAGAATTTACAAGTAGAAGAGAGCAGCAGAGGAGTCAGGTATGAAGGAAAATGAAACATGGATATCAAGTGAAGAGAGGGCTGAGTAAATGAGAAGCCATCAAGGTTGATGGACTGAAAAGGCACAGAAGGTGACAAGGCATGAGAGGGTTGCTGATGGGCAATGCTAAAAGAGGGGGAACTCAGCAACAGAGAGTGTAGTGCTTGGTGAAAAACAACTCAAGTGAACATCTCTTTTGATGAATGGGAAAGTTGAACCAAAGCTGCAGGTCAAATGAAGAGGTGAAGGCAAAGAAATGTGCAGCCAAAGGGTGGGGTTGGTCATTAACATGGAAGATAGTCACTGAAGATGTGTGGGAGATTTTAAGGAGAGGAAGAAAGAGAACCAGGAGCTGAAAGCAGAGGAGGGCTCATAGGGAGGAGTTGGATGGATGGTAGATGACAGCAACATGGAGGGGGAAAGAAGGATTGAATGCACTGCTGTTCAAAAGAAGAAAAAGGAGAGGAGAGAGGTATAGGAAGAGGCAAGAATGGGAGAGAAGACCAACACCCCTGACAAGGTCATTTATGATATCAGTGTTTTATTCCAACAGGGTTGTGAACTCTGGGGTTCTTAACCAATGCTATATTACTAACAGACAGTATTAAGAGAAAAACAACCCTGTTAATCAGTGACTTGGTGTAGCACCAGGACAGCTGCTCTTTCCTATTTTACCTGACAGTGTTTTGCTTCGGTATCTATTAAATGCAGTTAGGTAGTGGGGAGGAATGGCAAATAGCCATTGTTCTAGGTGGAAAGGGGATTTCCTTTCAGTTGTTTAACCTTCTCACATTCCTTCCTTCACTTTAAAAATGTCCTCATTGTTTCCCATTCTGTGGAGGTTTATATAAATTATGAACACAAATCTCTCTGAAAATTGAGAGTTTTACAAGTCTGGGGCTCTGTTTTTGTTTTGAAGATTAATGACATTCTTTTATATGTTTCAACTATAATAATACATTAGTGTCAGCCTTAGATTGAATATAGGTGTGATGCATGTGTCTGGGTTTTAAAATTTTTAAGTTGCCCAAACTGATTATGATTTGCTTTTAATTGCATGCTTTTTCTTCCCTCTATTCTGCATATCTTATTTTCTACCATTCTGCAACTCATTGCCTGTCTGAAGCTGTTAAATGAAACAGTGCATGAGGCAAACCATTTTGGCTTTAAATGGTTCAAGGTATGAGGAACCCTCATTTATGTACATCCCTCCCCTCCTCTTTACTTTAATACTGTGTGTAATCCTCAGTCATATCTAGCCATCCTTTCTGCCATCTCACATGCTGTGCCTCCCTGTACAGTAGTGCTCTCTGTAGATCTTTCTAAATTCACTGAAAGCAAAAATTATACTTCTTTTGCAAGAATTATATTCTCCATTAACCTACTCAGGAATCCAGAATTCTCAGACATGGTGCCTAGAGAGTGGTCCCAAATCAACTGCAATGAGCCACTGCACCCTTACATACATGAGAACAGTTGCATGTAAATTAAACTTCTTTTGATTCCATCACAGCCACTCCTGCTTAGAAGAGAAAACTCAATCTGACAGCAGACTGACTGAGTGGGAAACAGAAATAAGAGTCTGAATGATGGTTTCACCATTCTAAGTAATAGGATAATTCAGAAATTTGAGGTCCTAATAATGGATCAGAGTAATCCAGGAAGATTATAAAACAGATCTGATCTTTTTCTATATCCCAGAATCAGGACTCTTGCTACTCTCACAACCCTGGCCAAAAGAGGTATTACATACCTTTCCTTCAATGAGAGAGGAAAGATAGTCCAATTATTAGGGCACTAGTTAGTGAGTCAGGAGACACTGGTTCAATTCCCTGCTGTGCCACATACTTTCTGTGTGACTATGAGGTGCTCAGATACTACTGGATTGAGGGCCATATAAGCAGCCAAGCTACAGTGTCCAGAACAGTATGAAACATCAAGCAGGAGAATGCATCTGTGATCCTGCTCGTCTGAAGCCTGACAGTCTGATGCCCTGACCAAGCAAGGTCTGACTGCTAGGCAGTGGTGTACCAAGAGGGGGGCCATATCCCTGGGCACCGGCCGGAGGGTGGGCGCCGGCCGGGCCCTTGGAGGTGGAGCCATTCCCCACTGACATCCCCAGACAACCTGGCCCCTCTGCCTCCCGGCTCCTCCACCCCCACACTGGGCGCAAGGAGGGAGCTGCAGAGATCCCAGTCATGAAGGGGCCAGGCAGCCAAAGGCAGGGCTCTGGGATAGAGCCTGTCACACACACCGCTGCCGGGCGCCCCCTCATACTTACATTTGCACCACCCCCATCCCCCATTGGTGGCAGTGGCAGTACCCCGCTGGGTGGGGAAGGTCTGCGGGCCTGTTTCCTGCTGTCCCCCACTTGTCCTCCCCACCGCACCCACTGCCTCAGGTGCCACCGACCGGGGGGGTGGGGGTGGCGGGGGCAGGAGTGCAAATGTAAGTATTGGACCCTGAGTGCTGGAAACCCACTGTATGCCACTTCTGCTAGACCTTTGAAAGGTTATTGTTTATTTAGAGAGACTGGATAAAGTTCTACAGGATAGAGCAGAGGTCTGAGTTTCAGAGAATAAAAAGTCTTATTCATCTGTTTCAAGAGACTGTATTCAGCTCACTGAAGTCGCTGTTCAGACTTGTTTAGGAGATCCTTTCCAGCTAGAACTAAGGTTCTTCTTTGCGTGCTGGTCCCTATGTGGATTCCAGACGTGGGTGCGCGTGCACGTCATGCGTTGGAGCTGCAACTTTTCAAAGCAGTGTTTGTTGACCCACATGCATGCCCCGCGTTGTCCACATGGTATGTCCGAGATCTCCTGTGTCTGCATGGGTCAATACCCCCTCAGTTTCCTCTTACCGCCACATGGCTAGAGTCAGAACGGTCCTCTTCTCCTTCCACAAAGCTACATAGCAAAAACAAAATTATAATGTTAATATATTTTGTTTCATACTATTCATAAATAGTATAGTTTGAGATTATAGTTGTAGTTAGTTTGTTAAGAACAATAGTTTCCAAGTTCTACCCTCTCTGGGGCAGTCCACCGTGTGCAGGGAATTATGCCCAGACAAGAACTGGGTTCAAGAACTGTATCACATGCCTGTGATCGTTCTTGCTGAGCACCAAGCACCAACGACACCTCTGTTGCCTTGGTGAGACCCACATTGTCATGTGGTGCTCGATTTGTCACTTTTTTCCTTCGAGAACCAATGAGGCAAGAAAACTCTGGCTTAAGAAACATCTTATGGAGGAGACAGTGCAGCTACATGTGCACCCTGAAGTGGCACTGACAGACTCGATGGAACGTCCAGCCACATCGGCAGTGACCGCGTCCCCAGTTGCGACACCAGCAGTACCGGCAGCTCCGACCAAGCCACATTGTTCACAAGAAGCACGGCCATGGGCACAAAGGCAGATCCCCAAAAGGGACCACCTCCAAACGCCGCGTTCCCTTCCTGAACCAGGATCAGCCAGGTGAGAAGTTGCGTGAGAGGCAGCTCCTGCTCCCAAACAGGCCAAGGCAAACAAAAAATCTAAACACCTAGACAAGCCTACAATTCTATCCGCTAGTGGAGTCCCTCTGGACCCCAAGCGACTGTCGACTCTGCCGGAATCGGTACCGCCACCACCTTATCAATGTCAGGTGCTGTGCACACCAGGCTGTCTCTCACTCTTAACTCCCACGGCAGAACTCTTACTGCCGCTGGAAGGTCCCTCGCATCACTATGGGGCACCAGGCACCATGAAGCTCCTGTTTCTAGTCAACAAGCTGCTGCTGTTGTACTACCTGCCCACGGTTTGAACACCTGAACCACCATGACACCTGACTGCTCCACCAGCTCCACTCACTATGATGGCACCACCTTTATCTGATCAATCAGAGTCTGACTGGTCCTCGGAGCCTGAACCAAATTTCTCCGTGGAATGCTCAGACAGCCTATGTCAAGGCCAATATGCTCAAATGTAAGCTCCACCTCAGCAGCAATGGTTCAGATACCCAACAGGCCCACTAGTGAGAATGGATCAGAGACCCTACTGGCACAAGTGGGACCCATACTAAGAATGGGGAACTCCATCACATCCTCCTTCAGAGCACACCACACCACCATCGGTATATGAAGAATCTCGATGCACCACGGGACCACTGATACCGATGGAACCTCCAGAACCAGCGGATCCACCTCCTCCAAACACTGCATCATCATCACTGGATGACGCAATCATCCCATCGTTTCTATCCCCGCCAGATGACCATGGCCAGTACCAGGACCTACTGAAACATATGGCAACTGCACTGAATCTGCTGGTAGAAGATATCAAGGACTCACAAGAAGAATTCTTAGACATTCTTCAGCCAGCAGGCCCATCTCGGGTCATGCTACCAATCCGTAATGCCATTTTACAGCAAGCCCAGAGAATCTAGCATGCTCCAGCCTCCTGCGCCCCGATGCCTAAGCATGCAGGGAGGCGGTATTTCATTCCAGCCAAAAACACAGACTTCCTATTTATTCATCCGCCACTAAAGTCACTGGTAGTGCAAACAGCCATTCAGCAGGCCAGTCAGCAACACCCCAGAGCCATTCCCCCTGACCAAGGAGCAAATAAATTGGACATCATTGGTCTCAAGGTATATTCATCTGCTGGCCTCCAATTCTGCATAGCCAGCTACCAGGCCACACTGACAAAGTATGACTACAAGTCATTCTTGAGATTGGTGGAATTTCACGCTTCTCTCCTGGAGAACAAACAAGTGATGTTTAAAGCTCTCATCAAGGAAGGAAACTAGTATGTAAGGTTTCCCTCCAAGCAGCAGTGGATGCGGCAGACACGGCAGCTCGCACCCTGGCATCAACGGTGATGCTCAGAAAGGACTCCTGGCTTCAAACATCTGGGTTTCTGAAAGAGATTCACACTACTTTGGAAGACCCCCCATTCGATAACCAGAAACTATTCAGTGATAAAATGGATGAGAGCCTCCATTCATTAAAAGACTCTAGAGTCACGCTTCGATCCCTACGCCTGTATACTCCAGCCCCCACAGGATTCCAACATCGTCAGGCATATCAACATTGATACCAGCCTTGACTTGCCTACCAACTCTACCCTCCATGCCACCAGGAGCAAACCTACCGCCACCAATGCTCCCATAGCCCTCGAGTTTCCACTGCCTCTACCTCTGCTACTTCTACCTTTCATCAATGTCCACAACTACCCTTTTGACTCTTCGTCAGAGAACCACGGACTCCTTCCCACCCTGTCCTCGGCTCCCCCACTCAAATTCAGGGACCGTCTTGCTCCCTTTTTCAACAACTGGAGCAAGATCACCACCAATGGCTACTAGTCATCGTACTAGACAGGGTGCTTCCTGGCTGAACTACTGCACTTCCCCGAGATTCTAAAGTGACTTGGGAAGGCATGATGCACCTGTCACACCAAACCCTTTGTTTTGAGCAGGAGGAGGTGAGTAAACACTGCTACCATCCTACAGCTTTACTGAGCTGAGTCCAGAGACATCTTTAATCCATAATACAATAGCTGGAAAACAGGAGTTCATGCCAACTGATATCCCTCAGAAACTACAGTGGTGGATGGCTACTTTGCACCCTGGAAACCATTGGAGTGGAGACACTAGACCCTCAAGACAATGCAGGAGGATTAATGAGCCACATCTAAGTTATGTAATATGTCACCAGGTAATTGGTATCAGGATTTTTTAGAGATGTAAGTTACTATAGAGCCAAGTCTCCAAAAGAACCTACAGGGGTTGGCCCATTTCTGTCACCTGTGAACAGACTCTTCAGGGTTCAGTTAATTTGGTCCACAGATCAGTGGAAATCTTTGTATTAGGAATTGGAAATATCAACTCATTTCACATAAACCACCAAGCATATATTAGATAAAAGAGTTTTCATTCATTACCAGCAGGGCTGGATTCAAATCAGTGACCTAAAGGTGAAACACTAAATCTTTTGTATCTATCAGTTGCCAATCCCCTGATCCATGCAGTATTCTGATGTACTTCTGAGGCTGTTCATTTTTTTTGGTTTACTAAGTGTAATATTAGAACATGTGCATTTCAGAGGGGGCCTTGATAGTCTTACTGTGGGTCGCTATTCCAAAGCTAATGAGATAGTAGCTTCTTTGTAACGATGACCAATTTAAAAATCTTAAATCAGGCTGCTGTCCCCTGATATGGTGCTGCAAGAGTGTATTGTCTGATTTCATGGTGTCACAATCTAGGAAAAAATAAAGCCAGTCAGAACTATTAAGCAATCAATGACACGCATCAGAGGCCTTCACTGCTGCCACTTCAAAGAAAATTCTGCCATCTCTAACTTGTTGAGAGTCATTAAAGTGACTGTACCCCACTATAACAGAAATCCCATTGTTTTGATTTGTTGCCTTTGAATAGTAAGAACAGCATGCTTTATAATTTAGCCAGTAAGTGTAAGTGACGATAACCCAGTTCTGTTCTCTCATAGGAACCAGCTGTTAATGGAATCTCTCTCCTCTCTCCAGGCCAAATAATCTTAAATAGCCTGAGGACCTGGTTTTAAAAAGCTAGAGTATTCAAACATATAGCTAAAACCGCAGCCATTTTTTTTCTAAAAACCTAAAGTTAGACTTCTAAATTAGTGTGTCCTGATTTTAAATCTCCCAATGACTTACTTTAAAGTTATTGGTGCTGAACACCTCTGCAAATGAAGATATTTTAATGGAACTTAAGTTCATACACTCAGATTTGTAAATGTTTCTTCTATCTTTAATCCTATTAAGCCTGCCCATTGCAAGTATCTCTGTCCTGTGTTGAGAAATTAAAGAAATTTAAAATTTCATTATTATGCATTATGGTGTAATCCTGTAAAATGTATTTTAATCATGTAATCCTGTAAAATTTTTTTTACTCTGCACTTCTATGACTGAAAGTTAGTCAAAATATGGCTTTTCTTTTCAGACGTGTTGGATGTTAGGGAAAATTCTTTAATAACATGAGCTCTTGTAAATTAAGAGAATTCCTCTACCAGAGATATAGGTCACTATGTATAGATGTTTATAATGGAAATTCTGGTGGACCACGTACCTACAGTAGTGCTCTGTAAAATTAGAGACTGTGTTGTGGGAATATGTCAGTATTTTGACTCAGATCTGCAATAGATGGACAGTTTGCTTTTAATGAATCCTTGGCCCTTCTTCAGTTATCTCTTACTGAGAAATTTGATAAACCAAATTATTGGAGATCAAGGTAGTAATCCAACCTACGACTGAAGGTAGAACTGCTGGAGCCAGATGGCTTCGCACTTATTTTTATAAGCAGTTTGCATTCTCTTTGGCTGAATCTCTCTTGGATGTTTTCAATGAACCTCTTTCCCAAAAAATGCTGCCAAACCGAATTTGGTTTTAGAGTGCAAGTGTATGTATATACATATGCACACACATATATCATTCATTTTCATTTAATTGGTGATTATCTGCCAGAAATGTAGTTCTGATTTTCTTTTGAAATATAAATGAATGAAGGAAAACCATTTTCAGTTACTGTACCTGGAGGCACAGACCTATGATATTACATACCTCTCTCTCATCCTTCTCTTTGGGTTAAGAGAATTCCTTTGATAAGGTTAATGACTATATTTTGCATTCTGGCCAATTAATACATTTGGTTTCCAGTAATTTTTTAGAAGCTTCATTGAATTGCTTTCACTCTTTCACTGAAGAAAATATTTAAATCAATTATAAAGTCTCCCCATCAATTACTCCTAGACTAGTCACTTGCCATTTGATTTATGCTGATTTACACTTCTTTCATTGTAAGTGGGATTTGATCTCTGTTGCAGGCAACTGGAATAGGAGCATCTGCTATTCCTATTTTATGGGACAATATCGGTGAAATAGGCCACAAAGTGGAAGTTATAACTTCTTCTGTCCTATCTATAGTAAATTGTATTCGATTTTCTTTACCCAAGCAAAAAACAAAACAAAAAGAAATCACCACTGATATAAAAACATAGCCCCAGAAAGATCTTTACCTTACATTGAGGGAAAAAGCTTTTCTAGAGATCAGGCAGAGCCCTTTTAAATACAGTGCCTGTGTAAAGCTGGAACAGAGGGCAAAAGCCAGGATGTCTTGGAGATTTTGTGTCATTGAGATGATTATAGCTTTTTGCTTAAAATACACATTTTCTTTCTCCATTTAAAATCACCTTGTCATTTCAGATTAGGCAATGAAGTTTGAATTCTGTGTTTTGGAATTTTGCATGCTGCTCCTGTACTGTTCTTTATCACTTTAGCTTTTCTTTTTGATTTTTTTTTTAAGTAGGCAAAGACAGACAGAAATAATCTCTTCCTGGCCAAAGAACTCCTGTGTAAACTTAGACCTATCTTTATCTGTATAGCTTTTTTTTTTTTTTTAAACTATCCCCAGTGCCACTCTTTTGATTGCACCTGAATTCCCTGCTTGGGAAGAAATCAAGCCTTGAATTACCTCCCACTCTGCTCCCACAGTTGGAGCGGAAGGTCAGATGAGGCAGGTTTGTGGGTTCAAGCTTGTTTGGGACTGTGAGAACTCCAAGCAACTGTTTGCTTTGCATATACTTAAAGCCAGCCCTGAGCCTTTTCCAGTTGTATTACAATGATCTGATTAAACATATTTAGACAAGTAGAGAGATCTTTAAGAGTATTACATGATTTGTTATTGTTTTCTAATATAACTGAGACCTCATTTCTGCGTTTGATACAGTATGGGAGATGCTGAATGAATAGAGTTACAATGTTTAAGGCCAGAAGAGACCCCCAATCAACTAGTTTGACCTGTATATTACAGGCCACCAACACCACCCAGCATCCGCACACTGAACCCAACAGCGGAAATTAGGTCAAAGTATTACAGCCCACAAGAGACTAAACTATTATGTGCCCCAGGCAAAAAATAGGAGAGACTGAAGTGAACCAATGCCCAAGGCCCCTATAATGGAAGGGAATTCATTGGGATATACCCAGACAATCCAGCAAATGATATGCACCCCATGCTTCAAAGAAAGTTGAAAACAACACCGAGGTCACTGCCAATCTAATCTGGGGGGAAATTCCTTCTCGACCCCCGATGTGGTGATTAGTTAGTTAGACTCTGAGCATGTGAGCAAGAACCAACCAGCTAAGCACATAAGTGACAGAATGCTTGGTGCCATCTCAGAACACTGGCCCATCCTGTCCAGTGTCCCATCTCCTGCCATAGGCCATCTCTGATGCTTCAGAGGAAGGAGACAGAAAACAACAACAAAAAAACCCAGAATATATTGAGAGGACAGGCAGGGGAAAATCCCTTCTTGCCAGTTTGGAACATCAGCATCTAGTGTGTGTGTTTGTTTGTCAGACCGGGACAAAACTGTTACAACAATGTTAAGACTTCCTAATTGTAGCCTCTCTATCTCTCTCCTTCCTTCTGCAGCCATCTTCAAATGCCAGCCAAAACCCCAGGGCCCTGTAATGAGACTATTAGGTGCCCTGGAAGTTGGCATCAGTATAATCATTTTTCAAAGGTGGAAAAAAATTCGTCTTATACCAAAACAGTCACAGGGCAATGTCCACAGAGCCAAGTAAAACAAAACAAAAAACAGGTCAGCTTCCTTTCACGTAGTCTCAGTGATTCAGAAACAAAGCAGAGCTGCATCTTTCCACCAAAGATCCAGCTGAGTAGGGGGAATTTAAAAAAAAGTTTTTACTTATTACAGTCTCTGGATGCCAGTATGTAATAGTCCTTAGCACAAACCAGACAGTCAGTTTAGCAGTTCTTCCCTTTCCCCTGGCCTTGTTCAGGAGTCTCTTGTTTTAAGAGACCAGATTGTAGCTCCTTTATCTTCTCAGGAACACTTCTTCCTTACCAGAAGACCTCTGTTTGTTTAAGTGGATATGGCTCCCACTTGTTATTATTTGAGGCACAGCTTACAGGTCTACTTCCAAACAGCCTAATAGGACACAGCTACCAGTTCTTCTTTCCAGGTCTGCAATTCAGGCAGTCTAAGAACTAGTTTACTCCTTTCCAACCAGTGAGGAGTTTAAATGCTTCCTGCTTCACACGAGGGCATAGCACATACATCCTATGATATAGTTCCCTTCTGAGAAGGAGGTTGGGGCACTCGATGATACTCAAGTTTCCCACTCCCGGGTGAGAAAGTCTGTGTTTATGTGCTTCTTCTCTACATGATGCTGCACATGGAACGAGTAATGTTGTAATGCCAAGTACCACCTGGTCACTAATATTTAGTTCTCTTCATTGGCTGCAGTCCTTAGAAGGCAAAATGTGCAAAAATTAGAGTAAACGTGTTGCCCAGAAAGGAGCAATATATAGGGTTTGCACAACCCACTTCATTGTCAGATATTCTTGCTTGGCGATGGAATAATTATTATTCTTTGAGTTGTCCGTATGAATGTGCCATTTTAGGTGTGTGCACACTCGAGTACTTTCAGTCAGAGATTTTTGTCAGCAGCATCTGTGGGTCCGTGTTACATCTCTTTGTGCTCTGGTCCAGAGGTATGGGGGGAGTTGGTCCTCC
Source organism: Emydura macquarii macquarii (assembly GCF_026122565.2). NCBI lineage: Eukaryota > Metazoa > Chordata > Testudines > Chelidae > Emydura > Emydura macquarii. Next base: position 9,757,704 of record NW_027133667.1, read on the forward strand.
ACTGCTCCAGTTCCTTTTCACCCACCTGCGGCTAGAGACAGAAGGTCATGCTGCCTGCTAGTTTAGTTTACTTAGATTATTTTCTTTATTCTTGATTGTTTTTATTATTTTAATTAAGGTGTTTTATATATTTTTCCCCTGCACACACTGTGTTATCAGAGGTTCCCTCCATTCCTTCTTTGTTCACGGTCAGGCCTACCACCGCCCTTGGCTCCTGTTTGTCTGTGACAGTCTGTAATACACTGTACCCCAAAGCAGCACACTATAAACCCCATATTTATCGTTTCCATATGGTTGTAATAATTCATATTAAGCATACCATGCAAGATATCTAATGGAAGGTCATAATCTGCTAAAATGCACTGTTCTGTCGAAATGTGTATCACTAGTATATAGTAAGTTATGAGGTTTTGCTATTATTGGAAAATGCATTAGGCTTGCTAGTAACAGCAGAGGAGGCATCCTACCCAGAAGGTACTAAACAGTCATCAGCCAACAAAGGAGTTGTAAACAAAGGATTTTCAATACAATGACAGTTGCACCAGACTATACAGTAGCGATTGCTCAATTCTATGACTTACTCACACAGGAGGGATTGATCAGCCTTGTGGTTCAGCAGGGCATATTGGTTGATCACAGGATGACTATGAGCCGCCAATGTAATGTGGCCGTGAAAAAAACTAATGCAGTCCTAGGATGCATCAGGCGAGGTATTTCCTGTAGAGAGAGGGAGGTATTAGTATCGTTATACCAGGTGCTGGTGAGACCTCATCTGAAGTACTCTGTGCATTTCAGGTCTCCCATGTTTAAGAAAAATGAATTTAGACTGGAACAGGTGCAGAGAAGGGCTATAAGGGTGATCAGAGCAATGGAAAATCTAACTTATGAGAGGAGACTCAAAGAGCTTGGCTTGTTGAGCCTAATCAAAAGAAGGCTGAGGCAAGGTAGGGTTGCTCTCCATAAATACATCTGAGGGACAGATACCAGGGAAGGGGAGTAATTATTTAAATTCAGCACCAATGTGGACATAAGAACTAATGGATATAAACTGGCCATCAGGAAGTTTAGGATTGAAGATAGTTGAAAGTTTCTAATCACCAGAGGAGTGAAATTCTGGAACAGCTTTCCAAAGGGAGCAGTGGGGGCAAAAAACCTAGCTGGTTTCAAGACTGAGGTTGATATGTTTATGAAGAGACAGCAATTAACTGATCTTTGAGCACTAGCAGTAAATATGCCCAATGGCATGTGATGGGATGTTGGGTGCAGTGGGTCCTGAGTTACTACAGATAATTTTTTCCTGGTGTGTGGCTGGTGAGTCTTGCCCACATGCTCAGGGTTTAGCTGATCACCATATTTGGAGTCAGGAAGGAATTTTCCCCCAGGGCAGATTGGCAGAGATCGTGGGGGTTTTGCGCTTTCCTCTGCAGCATGGGGCACTGATCACTTGCTGGTGGATTCTCTGTACTTGACATCTTTAAACGATTATTTGAGGACTTGAATAACTCAGTCATAGGTTGCAGTCTATTACAGGAGGGGTGGGTGAAGTTCTGTGGCCTGCCTTGTGCAGGAGGTCAGACTAGATTATCATAATGTTCCCTTCTGACCTTAATGTCTATGAGTCTATGAATCTTTCTACTTCAGTTTTTGCAACACTAGTGATGAACTGTCTCAACATATAACTGATGCAGAATCCGTGAAGGTGTATTATGTCAATTAAATTGTGAGACCCAGATTCATGGTGTAGTTGTGGAGCAAGACTTATGTACAGTGGCGTGATAATTTTAGAACTGTTAAATACTATTTATGTACTCTGCAACTGAGAGGCACCTTCTCTGAATGTCTTCTGAAGGATGATACTCATTGCTGGCTAAATTATATGACTATCTGTCAACCAAAGGACAAACTCCTGCACCAGTTGGGCACAAAAATAGCTGATGTCTGTAAACTACAATCACCTGGCTTTGGATAATATTCTGAGGCTTTCATTTTGGCTATTACAGCCAAAGGATTGAATCAGCATTATACAAAACCACTTGTTCATTTGAAAGCCTTTCATCAGGCTCATTTGCCAGAACATCCACAAAACATTTGGATGACTCCGATTCCTTCTTCAGATTACTAGCACCTTGGATAGCATCAGTTAATATTATGTGCTGCATAGAACAATGGTATACTTGTTTTCTCCATGCTGTACATGGAATGAAATTGCAGAACCGTAGTGTTTTTCTCATCTTGCCTTAATTTGCTACTGGAATAGCTTGAAATTTCTACATCTGAAGGTATCTTTGTAGAAGCTTGGACAGGAAAAGAGCATTCTTTTTGTACATAAGATCATTGTCCATCTCTTCAATCAGCTGATATAATGCAATATCATAAGTTGACTGTATTGTTGTAACATAACTAGAGGTTTTGCTTTAAGATTTGTTTTAGTTACGGAGGAAGAAAGTCATGTTGAGTGACAAACTGCATTCTTGGTAATCAAGTCTTCCACAAATACTCTGTGCAACTTATCGTTTCTTGGAAATGCTGGCTCCCTTAGATTGGTTGCTCACTCGAAAGTTTCTGTTTTATGAAGTCTCCTCTTTCTTGTGTATTTTTCTCAAGCAAACAGTGCAACAGGACCATTTGCTAGAGGACATACTTGCTCTGGTGGCTATAGAAGAAGGTGAACATGATGCTCTCTGATCAGATTCAGAGTATGTTTTCTTTCCAGGATGCAATACAACTTTAACATATGTCAAAATCAACTTGTTTGTGAATTTCTGAAAGTAACCCCTGTGATAGAGTATTGGGGGTGCATCATCTAAGCTAGAAAACTCATCCAGTAGCTGCCAATACAATTAATCTCTCCTGGTTTCTGCTGCCAGCATCACAGAATTCTGTATAGCACTAGTGGCTTTTGACAGTTTTGCAGTCTTCTGTTTCTCTTGACAAACAACCACACTTTTTTCAAAGTTTGTGGAGAGTCTTTTTCTCTTCAACATAAACATTAGGAGGCTTGTATCCTCCATGTCTTAATATACTGTACCTTCCCTTTAGAAGTACAAGTCCCAAATTATATTGTTAGCATTACTAACACTACTATCACCATATTTAATTTGGCACAGACTTGTAATTTGACAAAATTTGCTGTTTTCGTTTAGTGAGTTCTTTGAAGCCCAGTGTGAAGCTGTAGTATTGTCATCTCTAACACTACTATGACCTATGCATAAAAGTAACTGAATTAGAAAGCTGGTTTCTAGAATATTGCAAAAGCTAGTACTGCATGCAAAGGTAATTACAAATTAAATACCTTGTCATTAGGTGAGAATTTCCAGTAGAGACAGGGAAGTGTTAGTACCCATTATACAGGGCACTGGTGAGACCTCATCTGGATTGCTGTGTGCGGTTCTGGTCTCCTATGTTTAAGAAAGATGAACTCAAACTGGAACAGGTGCAGAAAAAGACTACAAGGATGATCAGAACAATGGAAAATCTACCTTATGAGATGAAACTCAAAGGGCATGGCTTGTTTAGCCTAATCAGAAAAGTCTTAGGGGAGATAACATAAGAATGCCCATACTGGTTCAGACCAATGGTCCATCTAGCCCAGTGTCCTGTCTTCTGACAGGGGCCAATGCCAGGTGCCTCAGAGGGTATGAACAGAAGGTGATCCATCCCCTGTCAACCATTCCCAGCTTCTGCCAAATATGATTGAGATATGATTACTCTCTATAAATACATCAGAGGATAAATACTAGGGAGGGAGAGGAGTTATTTAAGTTACGCACCAATGTGGACACAAGAACAAGTAGTTATAAACTGGCCATTAACAAGTTTAGGCATGAAATTAGATGAAGGTTTCTAACCATCAGAGGAGTGAAGTTCTGGAACAGCCTTCCAAGGGGAGCAGTGGAGGCAAGAAACCTACTTGGAGTCAAGGCTGAGCTTGATAAATTTATGGAGGGGTTGGTATGATGAGACAGCCTGCAGTGGCATGTAGCCAATCTGTGTCTGCTAGCAGCAAATATCTCCAATGGACAGTGATGGGCACTAGATGGAGAGGGCTCTGAGTTACTACAGAGAATTCTTTCACAGGTATCTGGCTGGTGGGTCTTGCCTACATGCTCAGGGTCTAATTGATCATCATATTTTGGGTCAGGAAGGAATTTTCCCCTGGGTCATATTGGCAGTGCCCTTTAAGAGTTTCTTATCTTCCTCTGCAGCATGGGCCTGAGTCACTTGCAGGTTTAAACTATTGTAAATGGTTGATTATATGAACGTGAAGTTTTTACATCATGATTTGAGAACTTCAGTAACTCAGCCACAGGCTGTGAGTCTATTGTAGGAGTGGGTGGATGACGTTCTGTGGCCTGCAATCTGCAGGAGGTCAGAATAGATGATCATGATGGTCCCTTCTGGACTTAAAGTCTAGGAGTCTATGAGTCTAAAACCTTGTACCAGGCAGAACATACAAAAGTTTACAAATGGAGACACATTACATTAGGAATTCATATGCATTTATATCTACCCACTATGGAATACAACTGTGGACAAGCAATCTGTTGCTACTGGTGCACAGCCTTCAGTGTAAGACTTATTTGGTCAGCAAATTTGAGCTGAAAATATAGAAGACTGTTACAATAACATTTGTGATACTTTGACAATTAAGAGTATGTCGTGAAAACATTTCATGTTATATATTGCAAAATATTTATATTAATCATTTTTGCCATATGAAAACAGCATCAGCATTTCTGGAAAGAAAATACAGAAAAAAATTTCTGGAAAGAAAATACTTACCCATGCAAAAATACCCATAAAAATATTCTAATACATTTTCGTTGGGTAGCTTTGACCAATAAACTCCACTTCAAGGTGTTGAATTCAACTTAAACAATAAAAAGAGTCATCATAGTCATGCTACAGTGTTTCTGAAACTGCAAAAAGTGAAACTTTCTCATTTTGAGTACCATTGTTTCATCTCACTTACAGGTGTATGGCTGCGCTTGACAGCTTCACATCAGACTTCAGCTAAACTTATATAAAATAAGCTTTCAAATGTTATATGGTGTTTGGGTGGTTATGTTAAACTCCAAAAATATGGCCTATTTTGGAGAATGGCCACATGCCTATAGTGGTTATCAGATCTTCATAATTTGCAACTCAGTGGCCATGATCCCTTCATCAGCAGGCCTTCAGACATATGGGTTAGACAGGGCTGTCACTGAGCCATAGCTCCATTCCACATGGTAGAAGCAGAATCTTACTACATGCTTGTTTCATAGCCATACCCCACCAATGCAACAGAATTTTCAGCAGTTCTATTGAATTGAGGACCTTCCTCGGCTTCTAATACCATGAGTGATTTTAACTTTTATTGATTGATTGATGAGATTTGTGCCTGCTGCTGGTTAATTATTTTTCTGCCTTTTCTGATTCTCTTGCATTTGCCTCTCCCAAGAAGTGATGACCGGATAGTTTTTAAAGTACCTGTGTGAGAGCTCAGTAAATTGTTTTCTCTATTTAGAACATTAGAGAACACAGTTGAAAAATGTCTTGGGTGTAGTCTTTGATAGCACCTAAAGCATCCCACTGCTTTCTTAAAGAAAATGGGTCTGTTTTGAAATCATAATTCATTCCCTCTTTATTTTGCGTAAAGGTTTATTATCTTGTGATTTAAGCAAACCATCTGGTCCTGCTGGCACTGCACGCTATGTCAGGCCCAATGTTTTTTTCTTTATAATATGTTTCTGAAGGCAGTTAAATTACATACTTAAATCCCAGCATTGGCCTGTGTTTTTTTCATGTCTTAACATCTGCTCTTGAAGAGTTTTGTGGGTCCCAAGTAAGTTTACATGGAGCCAGGACTTTTTCCTTTCCCTCTGTATGTCTCCCACACCTTCTCATCAGTTCAATTCAGTGAAAAATAATGGCAGAAATGTATAGTACCTATTTAATATCAATCCTGTTTTTAAAAATGTGGGGGTGTGGGAAAGGATAAATAGCAGCAGACCTGAAAGGACTAGGAGAGCATTTTCTGAGACATATAGAATGGCAGATTGTGAGGAACTTCAGTCTCTTTTCTTCCCTGGAAAATTCTTATCTCACTGCTGACTTTTGATTTCAAGTCATTTTTTATTTGATAGGCTTTCTATTGTTAGTCAGAAGTGTAGATTTAGAACCTCTTTTATGTCTTGTATCCCATGGTGCTTTTTAGATTAATCATATGGAAAAAGTATATTGTTCAATGTGATCAAATTCAGTAATTGAAAATATATCAGGTCAGTCTGGGGCTTTGTTTGGAAAATAAAAATTATGCTGGTGTTGCACAATGCTAATGGTAAGATGGTTGCTAATAGTGGCTACCTATAGAGGGGATGCCATTTTAGATTTGGTATTGGTGAATAGTGAGGATCTCATAGAATAACTGGTTGTAGGGACAACCTTGGTTTGAGCGACCATGATTTAATTCAGTTCAAACTAAATGGAACGATAAACAAAAATAGATCTGTGACTAGGGTCTTTGACTTCAAAAGGGCTAATTTTTAAAAATTAAGGGAATTAGTTGGGGAAGTGGACTGGACCGAAGAACTCATGGATCTAAAGGTAGAGGAGGCTTGGAATTACTTCAAGTCAAAGTTGCAGGAACTATCTGAAACCTGCATCCCAAGGAAGGGGAAAAAATTCATAGGCAAGAGTTGTAGACCAAACTGGATGAGTAAGCATCTCAGACAGGTGATTAAGAGAAAGCAGAAAGCCTACAAGGAGTGGAAGATGGGAGGGATCAGCAAGGAAAACTACCTCTTGGAGGTCAGAACATGTAGAGATAAAGTGAGAAAGGCCAAAAGCGAAGTAGAGTTGGACCTTGCAAAGGGAATTAAAACCAATAGTAAAAGATTCTATAGCCATATAAATAGGAAGAAAACCAGGAAAGAAGAAGTGGGACCTCTAAGCACTGAGGATGCGGTAGAGGTATAGTCTAGGATAATCTAGGCATGGCAAATATCTAAACAAATACTTTGCCTCCGTTTTTCATGAGGCTAATGATGATCTTGGGGATAATGGTAGGGTGGCTAATGGGAATGAGGATATGGAGGTAGAAATTACCACATCTGAGGTAGAAGCCAAACTGGAACATCTTAATGGGACTAAATCAGGGGGGCCAGATAATCTCCATCCAAGAATATTAAAGGAACTAGCACATGAAATTGCAAGCTTATTAGCGAGGATTTTTAATGAATCTATAAACTCAGGAGCTGTACCGTATGACTGGAGAATTGTGACATAGTTCCTATTTTTAACACGGGGGAAAAAGTGTTCTGGGTAACTACAGCCCTATTAGTTTGACCTCAGTAGTATACAAAGTCTTGGAAAATATTTTGAAAGAGAAAGTAGTTAAGGATATCGAGGTTAATGGTAATTGTGATAAAATACAGCATGGCTTTACAAAAGGTAGATGGTGCCAGACCAACCTGATCTCCTTTTTTGAGACAATAACAGATTTTTTAGACAAAGGGAATGGAGTGGATCTTATTTACCTAGATTTCAGTAAGGTATTTGATATGGTTCCACATGGGGAATTATTAGTTAAATTGGAAAAGATGGGGATTCATATGAAAATTGAAAGGTGAATAAAGAACTGGTTAAAGGGGAGACTACAATGGATCATACTGAAAGGTGAACTGTCAGGCTGGAGAGAGGTTACTAGTGGTGTTTGTTACCAGATTTGCCCATCAGCATGGGATATACTCATTTATTAGGGTTACCTTCCTGGAAGGGGGGTGTGATTCTAGGGGTGTGATTCTATTAACGTGCTTCTTGTGTTACTTGTGTGTTCATATGGCTACAAGTCCCCTCCCAATGGAGCTATCCTGCAGGACCTAAGGTTTTCAGGGCTGGGTTCCTCCAGCACCAGATTCAAATAAACCCCCCACAGATACACACACACATTCCAGATTAACTGAGTGCGTCTGAATGGACCGGGTTATGAGCACTCTCAGCTGATCCTTTATGTGTCCCTGAACTCAGCAGGCTGGGTGACACCACACTTTCAGTGGCCACCCTTATATGCCCTTTTGCAACGTACCAGAATAGAGCACACTTCTTGAGCAGGCTGGGTCCAAACAGCACTTTTTGGCTGCCCCCCATTATTTGCCCCTGGACTCCGTAGGCTAGGCAGAGCAGCACTTCTCAGCTGTCCCCTTCATATGCCCCTTTACACCACAATTGTTCTAGCAGTAACCCCCTTGATGAGCAAACCCCATAGGATTTTTGGGCACTCCAGGGATCTTTGGCTTAGGTAAAGATGCGTGGCTGCAGAGTAATATAGGAAGCCAAGAACACAAAGGAGTAAAATAAAGTTTGGAGAGAGAGAGAGAGAGAGTGACAACCAGCTTGATCATAAGTTATTTTATTGCCAGGTATATAAAATTATGATACTAATAGTAATACCATACAAGGAGAGAAAAACAATCAAATGCTTACAGTACTACACAATTACAGTTGAGGTATTGGAGAAAGCTATCCCAGGTTTGATTACAAAAGTAGAAAGTTATACCTAGACTAAGAGAGAGAGAAAGAGTGTTGGGGAAATAGGGGAGGGCGGGGGGGGGCGGAATGTCTCACCACTCCATGCAGCTCAAAGGTTCCTAGGACACAGGCTGGTCAGCTTAGGGTCTGGAGCGATTCAATCAGGCAGAGTCCCCAGCACAATCAGTCAGGAAGAGGGGAAGTTCCATTGAAACTGATGCAGCATTTTGGATCCAAGCATCAGAACAGGAGTTTGAACTTTGATAGGGGTTTTTGTAGACACCAGGTTTGTTTATGGATAAACAATGTCTGGACAAAAGGAGCTGATCATTCCTGGCTATGGGCAGTTTTCCTTGAGAGAGCTCACAATGCAACCAGGATACAGTGTTTTACATATCAATAACTAGAATGGTCTGATAACTGCAGAGCTGAATGTGTACAGGTGTGAGTTTATTTACATTAAGAGCATAGATCTCCCAACATGCAATGCGTCCCTGCTTTGGCAATCCCAGAGTTCAGTGCAGTCCCTGCTTTACCAATTCCAGAGTTCAGTGCGTGTTCCATCTTTAATGTAGATGAGGCTTCTGTTCTCCAGTGATGTGCTAATGGAGATGCCTCCGTTTTACATCTTTGATGTAGATAAGGCATGGGGAGTTGTATCACCCTTGATGGGAGAGTTTTAGTTGTGTCCACCGCCTTTTCATATTGAGATGCCTTTGGTTTCTGGTTCAAGCAGGTGCTGTGGAGGGGTGAGGGGGAGGTCTCAAGTGAGCCAGAGAGTCGGGGGTTTGCGCCCTGGTTCCCCAATAACACAGAGCTGCTAGGTAACAATTTCCTCAGTGATTGGTCTTGGGACCAATCTCATTTAATCTTTTTATTATTGACCTTAATACAAAAAGTGGGACTGTGCTAATAAAGTTTTCAGACGACACAAAGTTGGGAGGTATTGCCAATACAGAGACGGATCGGGATATCATACAGGAAGATCTGGATGACCTTATAAACTGGAGTAATAGAAACAGGATGAAATTTAATAGTGAAAATGCAAGGTCATGCATGAAGGGACTAATAACAGGAATTTCTGCTATGAGCTGGGGATGCATCAGTTGGAAGTGACAGAGAAGGAGAAGGATCTGGGCGTATTGGTCTATCACAGGATGACTATGAGCCGCCAATATGATGTGGCCATGAAAAAAGCTAATGCAGTCCTAGCATGCATCAGATGAGGTATTTCCAGTAGAGATAGGGAAGTGTTGGTACCGTTATACAAGGGGCTGGTGAGACCTCATCTGGAATATTGTGTATAGTTCTGGTTCCCCATGTTTAAGAAAGATGAATTCAAACTGGAACAGGTGCAGAGAGGGACTACTAGGATGATCCATGAATGGAAAACCTGTCTTATGAGAGGAGACTCAAAGAGCTTGCCTTGTTTAGCCTAAACAAAAGAAGATTGAGGGGAAATATGATTGCTCTCTATTAATACATCAGCGGGATAAATACCAGGGAGGGAAAGGAGTTATTTAAGTTCATCCCTAGTGTGGACGCAAGAACAAATGGATATAAACTGGCCATCAGGAAATTTAGACTTGAAATTAGACGAAGGTTTCTAACCATCAGAGGAATGAAGTTCTGGAATAGCTGTCCAAGGGGAGTAGTGGTGGCAAAAAACCTAGCTGGCTTCAAAACTGAGCTTGATAAAGTTATGGAGGGGATGGTATGATGGGACAGCCTAGTTTGGCAATTGACTAATCTTTGACTATTGGTGGTAGATATGCCAATGGCCTGTGAAGGGGTGTTAGATGGGGTGGGTTCTGAGTTATTACAGAGTATTCTTTCTTGGGTGTCTGTCTGGTGAGTCTTGCACACATGTTCAGGGTTTAACTGATCGCCAGGAAGGAATTTTCCCCCAGGACAGATTGGCAAGGCTCTGGGGGGTTTTCGCCTTCCTCTGTAGCATGGGGCACACCTCGGTGGTGGATTCTCTGTACCTTAAAGTCTTTAAACCATGATTTGAGGACTTCAATAACTCAGTCATAGGTTAGAGGTTTATAACAGGAGTGGGTGGGTTAAGTTCTGTGTCCTGCGTTGTGCAGGTGGTCAGACTAGATGATCATATTGGTCCCTTCTGACCTTAGAGTCTATGAGTTTATATTAGTGGGTACTTACCATCTATATTCTCCCAAATTCCAACCCTTATCCTGTCTATAGCATTTGAAATTTATATTCAACATATGTGTCTGTCCCATTGTCCTTTGTCAAAAACTGAATTATTTTCTTTTAAAGCAGAAGGTTAAAAACCTGGCTATTTTTCAGGGTGCAATATTGCATATTAAACTAACTTCTCTTGCTTCATGATTTGAAAAGTACTGTATCTGTGCTGTCCTGGCCATATACTACAATGCAGGGATCTGAATTCAGGACTTAAGCTCAGTCCCCTGCTCATGAGTTAGCAGAGTCTAAAAGCTGTGGAAGCAACATGGACAATTCACCTGAGAAGGGAATGGCTTATTGTCACACTGACTGGATTGGGAGAGGAGGGGGAATTAATTATATTATTTAACATCAGTATGTCAAAATCATAATACTTAATATGAGATATGCCATGTCAGGAACCGTTAGAAAGGCTATAATTTGCTAAGTAAGATGATAATGTTTATGTTCATGTGTTATATGTGTAATGGAAGTTATGGATATGTTTGATATATCTGTATTTCAAATTGTGCTGTGTCTGGGCGACACCCCAAACAGGATGGCCCATTAATGGCCCATTAAGAAATTCACAGGCACAGGGAGCCCAGGGGGAGAAGCCAGGGATATACCTAATGTGTTGCCAGGACTTACTCATGTGACTCTGGACTCCATCTTATTCCTGTAAATTTCCACAAGCAGCATGGCAAAGGCCAAACGACATAAAAGGCAGCTGCACCACATCCATTTTGTCTTCAGTCTACCTCTGGATCAACTCATCTACAACTGAACTGAAGCTGTAAAACAAAGGACTGAGACCCATCCAGGTACTGGATGCATACCAGAGGGACTATACAAGCCTGCAAACTCCACAATTCTATTAGAAACCTGATATATATGGACTTTCAAATCAATTGTATGTGTCTGATTGCTTTGATCCTTTAACATTTCTCTTATAGTTTGTTTCTTTCCTTTTATAATAAATCTTTAGTTTTAGTTACTGAAGGATTGGCTGGCACCGTGGTATTTTGGGTAGGATCCAAACTTATATTGATCTGGTACTGTGGCTGACCCTTTGGGGTCAGGAGAAACCTTTTTAGTAAAGAGCATAGAGTTTTAAATAACTGATCTCTTTACTGGACCTAGTTGCTGATTGGGAGCCAGAGACTGAAATGCAGTAAAGAGGGCTGTGTATATTTTTATTTTAGCTTCTTGATAACCAGTGTGGGGAATCAGAAGCATTGTTTGTGGCTGTTTGGGAAGTCTGACTTCAGTGTCACCCACCAGTGTTGGGAGAATCTGTTTTCCTTTTACAGCCTGCCCTGACCTTGGCATTTTCAGGTGGCTACCCTAGGCACGGACGGGTTACACTTATGTCATTTTCAAGAGACCTCTCAGACCTTTGGGTGTATGTCAGTAGGCTAAAGAAGGAGGACATTATCCCAATGCAAATTTGAGGCTAGATGTAAATGAAGCAAGAGAAAAATAACAAGGCTCCAGGAAAATCTCGGACAACCCAATGGAAGGCAAATTGGACTCTATCAGTAGGACAGTGGGGATGATTGAAGCCCCACTTCAATGAAGAAAAATTTTAGTTTAGAAGTGGAAAAGCCCTCTATTAACCTTGATGCTATATCCTGAGTTCATACCAAGTTCCACAAGGTCCAGTACGTGCTGTGAATATGCATTATGGTTCATGTTTGCCAGCGTAACACTCAGCTTACTGAATAATACCTATTTACTATTTATTATCTGTATTTGTATATATACAGAATTAGGTATATATTTGTAAATTGTTTGAATTGTCAAGTGGCTAAAGTACATTAGTCAAATACAGTTCTCCCAGTACAGTATCTTTTGATGATGCATATATTTCACTGGCGTAATTCTGAACATCAGATTTATCTTCAGTATTTCCTGTTGCATAACTAAATGTATGAAATCTTAAGAAAAAAACAAATCAAAAGTAGCATTAGTTATGAATAAATAAATACAGTTAGACACACAAGTTGCCTACAGTCAGTGCTCCTGTGCCACTCGCTCCAGCACTGGAATATGCAAGGACTTGAGTGCTGCAAAATTGATGAGTCACTATCATGCTAATACTGCTCTTTCTTGTTTAAGTTTAATTGAAATGTTCCCAATGAAATGACCTGAATGTCCATAATTGTGTGAATCTGAGAAAGTCTTTATGTATCCATCCATCCAAATGTATCCCTCACTATTTGGCATAGTTGTATCTTTTCTAAGAAAAAGCTCAACATAAAGTCTCTGGGATGACTATCACTTCTCTTTGCACAATAAGAAATGGTGACAGTTCAGTCAACTAGTTCATTAGCACGTTATAGTGGTCAGCTGCTTTCCACCTTTCTGAGGCATGATTAGAAGGCCTAGTTTTCTGTTTGCTTTTCATGAATACAGTAACTTAGCAAAAACATACATTTAAGAGAATTACCAAATGGAATAGTTCAAAAAGGTTAGCAAACTGCGATAATGCAGCCTTCAAAGAATCCAGTCTTTTCCGATTGCAGAGTTTAGACCTTATAATCTGCATGGGGAGCCTTGGCCCAGGTATCAGCTGCTGGCATCAGTGTGCCCTGTTAATAACCCAGATTCTGCTGCAGGTCTACATGAAGTCAGCCCTTGATGCTAGGGGTTGCAGACTTGTAATATGACTATGAATGGATTGATGGATACCGAAAGACTTCTCCCCCTAATTAGGGAAAGGTTTGCTGCCACAAAGATTACATCTTGGCAAATAGCAAACTGACATAAGCTCTTGTGCTTGTGGAAGTTGGCTATGCACTTGTTTAGTTGAGGTTACTGTTTGTTACTAAATAGATGATTTTGTGGTTGGCACCCCCCCCCCCCCCATTAAAAACAAAATGTTTACGCAGATCATTCTGATTGTGGAACCATCCACTAGAAATGGAAATGGCTGATATACTATACACCGTAGCTTCCTTGCTTGTCCCTTATTCTAGTCTTTATCTTCAGTTTCCTTGCTGATGTTTCTTTCTGCTTTTCACCACTACTTACATACTTCTTATTTGCATCTTTTTTTTACCACACTCCTTTTTCCATTCTTTGGAATTTTTCTCTGTCCAATTTCAGGACAGACAGAGCATATGATCTGTTTTGAACAAAAATAATACTCCACCACAGACAGGAAAAGCCTGGTTTAGATGGATAAAACTGGCTATTTTATGTATGTTAATCAGTTTACAGTGAATTTCATTTTAACTTTGTGTCACTTAAGGTCTCTTTCATCTTCTTTATCTCTGGGCAAACTCATTTCTGCACATTTTGAGCTAAGAACTGCAGTTTTTGTTATTTAAAAATCTAGTTTATAATATAATGGTAAAGATTTCAGGTGTAAAGTGACAACTTTATTTTTAGAACTAAAATGTTTTTTTGAGAGTAAATGGTAAGAAAATGGAAATATTTTTTAGTCAGATACATATGACTGGAGATAGGTATGCTACACCCTAGCAAATGGGTCTGCCGACATATAGGCATACTGAAATTTCTAGAAATCACATTACTGTTCGCCATACAGTACATCTTTCAGTGCTTGTATGGTTAGTATCCAGTCTGAATCACCCCTGTAAAGAGATTTTGGTGGGAGCTGAGTTTCATGTAATGTTAGGCATGTATTTAAAGTGTGGAGAGGAGGTTGGGGCCACTGGATCCATTGTAATGCAATTTTTTCAGGTTTAACCCAGAAAATATTGTTTACCTATAGGCAATTTTAAGATCTGTATTCTTCCCAGTGGAGACACATTTTAAAACACTTGTATCACTCTTTGCTGAGCCCTCCCTAAATGGTTGGTTATGACTGAGGGGTTGATTAGGGCAGTGTTTCTCAACCTTTTAAGTAGCAAGTACCCCATAACTTCTGAAAATTGTAATAAGTCCCTCAACACTCAATTTTTCCACTCTGAGAAATACAATCTTTTTCCCCTTTACCACTGGACAACTGTATTTCTCATTAAGCAGGAAAGTTCTGAGTTCTGCAATGCTGTGTGGCTGTGGCAGATCACAAAACCCCTTGTTGTTTCTCCCTTCCTCCCTCCTCCCCTTCCTCCATATAGGAGCAAAGGTCAACACCAGCCAATCACTATGGCCTGATGGCTGTGGTGTTCTCCTCACACAGGTGGGAACTTGTGAGGTATGAGCAGGCATTAGCAGCTCATCAGAGTGGATAGCAGCACTCCCCATGGCCATCCCTAGCATGGTGCGAGTCAGAGGCAAATCACACTGTGTGGGCTCCTCTTAAGATTTTTATCTGGTAAAATCTGAGACTGTCATAGTTGTCAATTTCACTGCTCAGCTAGAGCAGTGAAATTGACAAGTAAGCCTGCGGGTAGAGTCCAGCTCCAGGACCAGGCAAGTTGCTGGGCTCTCTGCCTGGCTTTCTGGGCACTGGGCTTTGAGCCAGGGAGTGGAGCTGCCTCCTGGGCAAGTTGCAGGCAGCTGCTGCCTGGCTGCCAGCCCAGGAGGTGGGCACCTGTCACCTGCTCCAAGCTGGGGCAGAGGAGGCTTCCACGCAGGCTGGGACCCAGGGATGTGGGCAGGCGGCAGGCAGCAGCTGCCCATCTTCAAGGAGGCTGTCTCTCAGCTCAGAGCTGGGGCACTGGTGACAGCCACCCAGCTGCGAGCCCAGTTCTCAGGGCACAGGAGGCTGCTGCTGGGCTCCCTTCACTGGGTTATTTGCTGCATACCCACTGCCTGTGTCTTGCGTACCCCCAGGAGTACGCGTACCATAGGTTGAGAAACTGGATTAGGGCACCCTAAATTGAAGAGTCTGGGTGCAAGAAATCCCTATGCCACCTGAAATTATTGCAAAAGTATTAAAATATCTGATAACGTTTCTGTGTTAGAATATGTCAGTATTTGAATGTTTAGTTGTGTTTTAACATCTGTTAATTAGCACAGTTGTAAATTCTAGCTAAGATAGGACCCAAACATTTTTTTCTAGTGCAGCCTAGGGTAAAACATGACCAGGAACGAACATCTAAGTAATGTTTATACAAAAACTTAATCATGTTAGTTCTGAATTTGAATCTTTCTCACACTGTCAAACATCACATACAGCAAGAACAAGGCTCCACCATCCCTGTCTGTCCTGGGCTGATTTTTGCATATCCTTTGTATTGTTAAGTCCCATAAATTTGCCCTCTCTAATTAATGTTTCGTGGAGGGGTTCTTTCATTTGGCTGAATTCATGTGTTCCTCCAGCTGCACAGTAGCACACCTATCAGACTCTCTGGCTTCATTCTTAACACACATCCCACATATTTCTGTCTTCTTTTCTGGATAACTTTGAAGATAAGAAGTTAACGGAATTCTCAGAAAAATGTTGGCGTCTATTATAAATTCCATTTAATACCCAGTACTTTCCTGACATGTTTGACTCTGAAGGCATTTAATAGTCTTTCTATACCTTTGGTGGATTTCCAGTTTTCACATATATGGTTAAGCTGGAAATAACATTTTTCGTTGAAGATTTGTAGTTTGGTCTTTAAATTGTAGATTTTCAGTGACCAAATTGTGTGACTCGACATCTGTTAATTAATATGTTAAAAATTCACATGTAGCATAGCCTATGTATGCAGATGATACTTGCACCTTCTTTCTCTCCCTTACATGCAGTATACTGTACACATGTATTTACATAACTGTTTGCAAAGTCTTGGCTCTAATCTCAGTTATGATATCCAGTAAATTCCTATTCATCATGTTGTACTGTTTTTTCTCTTTTCTCTTCTCCTCCTCCTTACCACCTCCCCGCCCCCCTCCCCCCCCCCCCCCCCCCCAAAAAAAAAAAAAAACCAAAAAAACAAACTAATTTTTAGGTAGAAGAGTTGATGATGGCTATGGAGAAAGTGAAGCAAGAACTGGAGTCCATGAAAGCAAAGCTGTCCTCCACCCAGCAGTCTTTAGCTGAGAAGGAGACCCATTTGACAAATCTACGAGCAGAGAGGAGGAAACATTTGGAGGAGGTTCTGGAGATGAAGTGAGTTCCTCAGGGATTGGTTTTGTTAATCTTATTTAATCTTTTTATTATTGACCTTGGCACAAAAAGTGGGAGTGTGCTAATAAAGTTTACGGATGACACAAAGTTGGGAGGTATTGCTAATACAGAGAAGGACAGGGATATCATACAAGAAGATCTGGATGACTTTGTAAACTGGAAGTAGGATGAAATTTAACAGTGTAAAGTGCAAAGCCAGGCATTTAGGGACTAATAACAAAAATTTTTGCTATAAACTGGGGACGCATCAGTTGAAAGTGAAAAAGGAGGAGAGGGACCTGGGCATATCCGTTGATCACAGGATGACTATGAGCCACCAATGTGATGTGGCTGTGAAAAAACCTAATGCGGTCCTTGGATGCATCAGACAACGTATTTCCAGTAGAGATAGGGAGGTGTTAGTACCATTATACAGAGCGCTGTTGAGACCTCATCTAGAATACTATGTGCAGTTCTGTTCTCCCATGTTTGAGAGATGAATTCAAACTAGAACAGGTGCAGAGAAGGGCTACTAGGATTATCTGAGGAATGGAAAACCTGCCTTATGAGAGGAGACTCAAAGAGCTTGGCTTGTTGAGCCTAACCAAAAGAAGGCTGAGGCGAGATAAGATTGCTCTCTATAAATAAATCTGAGGGACAAATACCAGGGAGAGAGAGGAATTATTTAATATCAGCATCAATGTGGACACAGGAACTAATGAATATAAACTGGCCATCAGGAAATTTAGACTTGAAAATAGATGAAGGTTTCTAACCATCAGAGGAGTGAAGTTCTGGAATAGTCTTCCAAAGGGAGAAGTGGGGGCAAGAAACCTAGCTGCCTTCAAGACTGAACTTAATAAGTTTGTGGAGGGGATGGTCTGATGGGACTGCTTAATTTGGCAATTAATTCATCTTTGACTACTAGCAGTAAATATGCCCGGTGTCCTGAGATATGCGATGTTAGGTGGGGTGGGTTCTGAGTTACTATAGAGAAATCTTTGTGTGTGTGTGCCTGGTGAGTCTTGCCCATATGCTCAGGGTTTAGGTGATTGCCATATTTGGAGTCAGGAAGGAATTTTTCCCCAGGGAAGATTGGCATAGGCCCTGGGGGCTTTTTGTCTTCTCCTGCAGCATGAGGCACAGGTCATTTGCTGGTGGATTATCTGTACCGTGATGTCTTTAAACTATTATTTGAGGACTTCAATAACTCAGTCATAGACTAGGGGTCTATTACAGGAGTGTGTGGGTGAGGTTCTGTGGCCTGCGTTGTGCAGGAGGTTAGACTAGATGATCATAATGGTCTCGTCTGACTTTAAAGTCTGAGTCTATTTATTTCCATTTCCTATGCCTGCCCTATACTGGTATCCCCTCACTTCTCCTTTTACTTCTATTTTTGGTGATCTAAAGACAGTTACTATATTGCACTTTTCTACAGAGAATTACACTTATCTGTGTTCTCACTCAAAACTTCAAAGGAACCTCTGACCAGGATCTGTGTACGTGATTTAGGAATAGATTAAATATTTTCCATTAGGAATTAAATATAGTTTTCCTCCCTTGTTATCCATTTTGTCCCTATATGTTGGAGATATTATTTGCATTAGTGCCCAAAGGCCATAAATCAGAATCATGGCCCCACTGTCTTGTCTGCTGTAAGAATTCCCAGGAAAACATGGTCCCTACCTTGAAGAGCATACAATCTAATCTAAGGCAAGGCATCAGTCAGTGTAGCAATCTAGGGAAGGGAAGGGAAGACAAGACAAGGATAAAAGTAAGTACCAAGGTAACAGTAATCTTCTGAATCAAAGCACAGCTGCTGTATTGCCAGATAAAGATTTTTCAAGATCATGTAACTAGTTCAGTGGCACTACTTGAAACCTAAGTGAAGTTGAGTTTGAACTTCTGTATATTTTTCACTGCCACCCTCCACACAAGGAGTCTTCAGTATGGCCAAGCATTGAGGTTGTGGGGAAAGATGAGGGATTAGATTTTTAAGACTTAAATACTTCCTAAATTATGAACTCCCTTACAGATAAATGGTTATCTTTAAATTTAGGGAGGCATGAATACATTTAGTACAGTGATGGATAGCACTGCCAGCAGTTCATTAGAAACACTTTCAATTGTTTAGCCAGGCCTGAAGAGAAGGAATATTTTTATTGGCAGGACTTGCAGTGGTTCCTCCACTGTGGTTTGGTGAGCCATTATTTATTTAGTTAACTTTTCTGTGTTAACCTCTTTCCTTTTTGAAAAAAGAAAAGAAATGATAGAAAAACAGCTCTTACAAAATGGAAAGAGAGGTGACTTAGGTCTTGAAGCTCTAACTTAAGAACCCAGCTTTATATTGAGCTACCTAATACAATCTGACCTAGATCTGGCACTGGGACACTGTAAGACTGTAGTGCTTAAAAACCGCACTTTTTATTTTTAATAAAATATTTAATGAGCTATAAATCTTACTGTATTGAGAGTTGCTGTATTGAGGGATGGGAGGAATAGCTCTTAAGTTGATGTGGGAATCCAAAGCAATTTAAGATATGTCCCATATCCAATCTTCTGACAGCACTCTCTCCTGCCAAATTGCTGCGCCAGCCCTTCTCATTAAAATATATACAAAATTCAGTATATCCCTAAATGTACTTGGAATTGGGTAGCTGTAGTGCTTTTAACATACCCACTCACTTTTTTAAATGATGACCTATCTTAACTAGTTAGATATTGTTGGAAAGTTATTGCATAGAGTGAAAATGAGTCTCAGAAACTAAATAAACTAGTAGATCCATTGTGACTTAAGAAGGAAGGAGAGCAATAGAGAGAAAATTAATGCCGTCAGCACATGGACAGGGAGATGGAAAAAGCATTAAATTTGTACATTGAAGTGGTTGGACATGTTGTAGACTTCTTTAGTCTTCCTTTAAGTTCTGTAAAGCTGACAAAGGCATCTCAACCTCAGTACATTAGAATGCACCCTCACCATAAGGCTCTTTGTTACAGACAAGTCTCTATTGTTGTCTCACAATCAATAAAATAGTACCTTACATTTATAAGAAAGAAGTTTAATATACCCTTTCCTGTTCAACCTTCACAATCCATGGCTTTTGAAGAGAAGGAGATTGACTGCTGAAAACTGAGAAAGGAAATTTTAAAAAATACTTCTCAGATAAACTAGAGCAGTGTTTCTTAACCTGGGGGTTTAGAGGGGTCGCAAGTGCAGAGCTGGTATTGGGGATGGCAAGAAAGGCAATTGCCTGGAGCCACAGGGGCGCCATGAAACTAAGTTACATGCCTCAGCCCCGTGGGGGTGGGACTCAGGCTTCAGGGGTACGGTAGTTTGGAAAGGTTAAGAACCACTGAACTAGAGTGTACTACAGGTTGTAGCAAGTCCACCTTTTTTTTAAATTCCGAAGGATTTTCTTGTTAGATATTCTAGTTAATGAACTACAAAATTTTTGCAGTTTTTGTTATATCTCCTCTAGTCAGAGGTTTAACTCAACCAAAAAAATGTGCTCAGGGACTAGCCTGATGAATAGGATGTGGGACCATGATCAATTATTTTAAAAAAAAGCTTTTGAAAAAGACTCTTTTCTGCTATTTTCAAGATATGCCAAGAGTATTTTTAAATGTAATACTTCAATATATAATTTAGTATAAGCATATACTATAATTAATAATATATATATAATATATACTTCCTCAACTCAAAAGTAACTTTTATTGAGTAAATAGGCCGTTTTATACTAAATCTACCTGGTTTTGGTATTCTTAAACATAAGCTATAGCTGTTTGCTAGTTGCACAAAGATTCAGTAAGGGATTCTAAGCATGGATTTGTGTATATATATACACCTCATATAGATGACTTAAAAGCTAACTTCAGGCTTATAGTGACAATATTCAAAATAGAAAAAATAAGTATGATATATAGACAGTGTGTTACAGAGATAATATGAGTTTACAAAATTGTTACTCAAAGTAGAATTTCTGAGTATTCAGTGAGCTATAGTAGTTTTGAGTGAGTCATTTTCCACTCTTGAGGAAATAATATGCTCATTAAAATACATCTCTACCAGAGATGTGAACTGCTGCAAAGGCGGAATTCCAGTCTCTAGAGAAAATATCTCATATATCCTTGTTCATCTGACTTTGGGATTTACATTTTGTTGTAAATTATTTTAGCGGAAGCTGGTAGTGATTCCTATATTTAGGTTGCCCAACATTTTCCTTTATAAAAGATACTAGTGACCTTTTTGAGAAACTCTGATACCTCCAGTGTTTGCAGCAGGTCTTTAAAATTTGGCAGGGAGAAAGCCTTTGGACCAGTGAAATGCCTATTTTTGTACCCTTAAATTCTGTTCAGACTTGGGTTATAAACTGTTGAAAATCCCTTCTGTTCCTTACATTGTCATCAGTATTTTGCCAATATGCAAAAATAACTGAACACAAACATTCTAATCTAAGGCTGAGCCCTTGCCACTGCCAAAGCAGCAGCACTGAAAATCCTGGTAGCCGACAGTCATGCTGCTGATGCAACAGCTTTAGGGAGGTGGGGAAAGGAGTAAGACCAGGCTCTCCTGGAGTCAGCAAAGGGCCCCAATAGCCTCCCCTGTCTCACTCTCTTTCTGGGGGTATCATATGGGGCAGGAGTTTCCTTCCATAAGCCCACACCCCTTCTGGAGAAGAGAAAGCCAAGGCAAGAGCTTCCCTCCTGATCCCAGATTGAGAACATGGCCCCAGCAGCCCATCTCCCACTCTCCATCCCCTACAATAACAGCCTTCTCCTGCAGGCAGTTAATGTAGTTAGTCCTGTAGTTCAAGTGATGCAGAATTCTGTGATACAATGATGAAGCTTCTTAGTTGAAGCCCTGATGATGTTGGATAATGGGACAGTTGTTACAGCTGCACATAATATAACTTTTTACCTTTTTTTTAAACATACAGCCAACAACAAACCGGGAGAGCTGGGTGGGGCGGCTCTTCCCTCTCTCCCCGGCAGGGTGGGCTGTGCTGCCCACGTGGAGAGCCTCTCCTCACCCCACAGTTCCTTTCCCCCTTGCAAGGAGGGGCCACCCCTGCCTCAACTTTCCTTCCAGGTGAGGGGGGGAAGTTTCCTGGGACCCCCCAACCTCCGGGGGACTAAACCCAGGTGAGCCCCTGACTGCTGCAAGGAGGGATCGGACCTGGGCTGGGGGATGGACTGAAGCACCAGGCTGATCACTCAGCACAGTGGAAAGCACGTCCCGGGGCTAGGCTGCTAAGCAGAGCTGAGCAGAGACTAGCCTGACTCAGCTGGGACAAGGAAGCATTGTGGTTTGGCTCGAGAGAGGAGAGCAGACAATGGGAAGAGAATTGGGGGAGGAGGCCAAGTGGGAGCTGGGGTGTAGCGTGGGCAGGGCCTCAGGAAGGGGCAGGGCAGGAAGGGGCCCAGCCCAGCCTCCCCAAAGGCAGGAGTCACCAGCTCTCACATTGAAGTTTTTTTGCCAAAGTGGCCTCCTCTTGAAAAATAGTGAAGATCACTGACCTATTACATTACAAACAAAAATCTGTTATGAAAGAACCTTGTTTAGATTACAAAATCAGGCACTCAAGTTAGGAAATGTCATTATTTAGGTTGCTCCTGCAACCTTAGTTCAACCCCCTTGGGTGTATGTATTATGATACAATCTTCAATTACACAAATACATACTACTTTTCCAAAGGATACCTGCCTCATTGAATATGTAAAATGGACAGTGGTCAACGAATGAGTCAGGGTTGTGCAGCAGCCTACCTCATTTGTTCTGGAAGTTGGAACGTGTACAGAGAATGAGCTGGAGGGCTGGTAGAAGAGCTAATGCAGGTGAAGGCACACAGGAGGTCTCTGTTCTAGTGCTGCCACAGAATTCCTGTGTGATGCTATGCAAGTCACTTAATCCAAAAATTTTGGAAGATGGCCATTAATTGTATTTGCTCATTTCTGAGTGCTCAAGTTTGAGGCACCTGGGGCCTGATTTACAGAAGTGCTGAGCACTCACAACTGACACTAAAGTCAGTGAGAACTGCGTATGCTCGATATCTCTGGCAGTAAGGCAGTGTTGTCTGGAGATATGAGCATTGTTGGGAGTCAAGAAGGTCCTGAGTTCTAATTCTGATTGTGCAGGCTTCCTCCTCCTCCTCCCCAGACGAAACGGTGTCAAAGGTGGGCATGTCATTCCCTCAAGACGACTTCAAGGGCCCACCAGGAGCTGCTGAAGAGGGTGGCCTTGAACTTTAAGCTTGTAAGCAGAGATAATAAAAGAATCTTCCCATAGCCTGGTCAGCATTCTGCCTCTCAATGAGGCCATTATGGACCCAGTGAAATCCTTATGGCAAACCCCTACTTCCCTTTCCCCAACCTCAAAAAAGAGCCAAAAGGAAGTACTTTGTGCCTGCCCAGGGTTATGAGTTCCTACACTCTCATCTCCACCCTCCAGGATCCCTGGTGGTCTCTGCGGTCAGTGAAAGGGAGAGGCAGGGCCTACAAGGGACAATACCTAAAGCAAAAGACTCCAAAAAACAACCTTTTCAGTAGAAAGGTTTATTCTACTGGGGCACTACAGCTCAAGATCACCAACCAGAAAGCATTTCTGGGCAGATATGATTTCAGTGTGTTGGACTCCATGTTGAAGTTCAAAAACTTGCTCCCCCAAGAGTCCAGGAAGAAGTTCTCCTCTCTGGTGGAGGAGGGGAAAGCGATAGTCAGGGCCTCCTTACAGGCAGCCCTGAATGTGGCGGACTCAATGTCCATGGTCTCCACAGTGGTCATACGTAAGAAGTCATAACTACAGTCTTCCAGTCTCTCGACAGAGTCCTGCAATCTTCAGGACCTCACTTTCAAAAGAGCTTCATTCTTTACAGAGCAGATGGATGTGAAGATCCATGGGCTGAAGGATTCCAGAGCTACCTTCAAGTCCTTGGCACTGTATACTCCAGTGACTTTCAGGAAGCATTACAGGCCACAACAGCCTGCCCAATTCTCCGCCCCTCCATCCCATCAGGACCTGCAGAGGAGACAGAGCAGGGGCTTTAAGCACAGATATCCACCCTGTCTGCCTCAGCGCAAGTATCTGCCCCACCCAGAAACCCAGGGGGCTCAAAACAGACCTTTGGATGGGGCACTCGAGGGTGTTATACCAGTTTCTGTGCCTGATCCTGTGTGTCCCCATTATTTTCGGACCACCTGTCCCACTTCAGCACAGCATGGTCTTATATCATCACAGACTGTTGGGTACAGAACACCGTGGAAGCAGGTTACACACTTCAATTTATTTCTACCACCCACTCTCCCTCCCTGTCCCTCTTCAGGGACCCCTCTCATGAGCAACTTCTAGTCCAGGAGGTACAAGTAGTCCTCTGAGTGGGAGCCATGGAAGAGGTTCCACAGGATTTAAGAGGGAAAGTGTTTTACTCCCCCTATTTGCTAATTCCAAAAGCCAAGGTGGTCTCAGACCTATTCTAGACCTGTGCTGACTCAAAAGCTACCTCAGGTAACTGAAGTTCTCATGGTCTCCCTGGCTTCCATTATCTCCTCCTTGGACTGTTTCCTCAAAGGACTCCTATTTTCACATTTCCATCTTCCAAGGCTTGTCATGAACCAGGCCCGCCACCAATTCGTAGTTCTCCCATTCAGCCTGTCAGAAGCCCCACTGGTGTTTACAAAGTGCATGGTGGTAGTGTAGGCCTTCCTGAGAAGATGGGGGGAGGAGAGAGTCAAGTCTACCTGTGCTGAACAACTGACTAGTCAGATGCCGGTCCATGGCTCAGGTAAAGTCCAGCATCCACCAAATATGGTCAGCTTTTCAGGCTCTGGGCCTGCTAATGAACGAGCAGAAGTCTATCCTCGCTGCGGTGCAGAGGATAGAGTTTATTAGAGTGGTGCTCCACTCCACTCAGACCAAGGCCTTCCTCCCAGAAGGCTGGTTTCACACAATCAAGACATTAATAGTGCATATCAAGGACCACCCCATTACGAAAGTCCGTTTCTGTCTGGGACTTTTAGGTAACATGGCCTAGTGAATGTACATGGTGCAGCGTGCATGGCTGCTACTCAGGCCTCTTCAGGCCACAATCTAGACTCTAGACAGTGTCTTCCATGGTCCTTACCTCCCTCGGTTCAAGACTGGACCCTCTGGTGGTTTGCTCAGGCATTCCCTTCTCCGAGCCTCAACCTTTGATATCTCTGGTCTCAGACATGTCAGAGTTAGTCTGGGGAGTTCATCTGGGGCCCCTCATTACCCAAGACCTGTGGTCCCTGGAAGAGCTTTCGCTACACATCAATATCAAAGAGCTCAGGGCATTTGCCTGCCTGTCAGGCATTCCTGCCTCACATTACAGGCAGGAGTGTGCTAGTGCTCACGGACAACACTGCACAGGTGTTCTACCTCAGCAGGTAGGGAGCGGCTTGTTCTTCTCCTCATGTCAGGAAACAATTTGCATGTGGGAAATCTCTATCCACCTCAAGGTCTCTCATCTGCCGGCAATGGAAAACGAACTGGCAGATCACCTCAAATAGTTCTGTTTGTGACCAGATACAATGGAAAGTGTTACCAGTTTTGGTTCCGATGAGGCCACAGCCAGGGCTCATTCACAGATGCCTTCATGCTCCCGTGGACAGTGCACCCATTCTGTGCTTTCACCCTATTCCACTCATGCACAAGATTCTGCTGAAGCTCAAGCGGGATGGAATGTGGGACATTCTGATAGCCCCAGCCTGACCTCGAGGAGCAGAAAGGAGAGGAGCATGCACCTCAAGTAGATCCTCATGGAGGCAGCTCTTTGGCCGCAACCTCTGGACCTGGCACCTGGTGTGTCAGTGAGCAGTGCCCCGTCGTCTGTCAGAGACCCGGTGCCAAAGAAGGCCTCGGTGCAGAGGGAGCTTCGGCACTGACAGTCACCGGCACCAAAACCGGTTCGGCACCGCTCCTATTCGCCAGTGTCAGGTAAAAAGTACAGGTCTAGCAGAAGGCGTTTGCCTACGGTGTGGCCTATGGAAAAGATGCTGGTCCATCGCGACCCAGATACACTCGGCACAAGGGTCTCCGGGATCATCAATTGCAGCTCCACAGAGGGCACCCACAAGCCTGGTAAGCGTGGGATCCCCTGGTGAAGGATAGCGAGATGGAAGAGCTACATTCGGGGTGGCATGGGACCTGATTGCCATGACAGCACAGCAGTCCCTTGTCTTGGGGGAGAAGGTGCCAGACCCAAGACCTTCAGCACCGCAAGTCGTGGTGCCGTCTAGAGGCAAGCCCCCAGTGATGCAGTGCCGGTCACCCAGACACCAACGCCTTGACACCATTCACCCTCTCCACAGCACTGGTCACCCACGCCTTGGAACCGATCGCCCTCTCCTTGATGCCGGTCACCCACGCCTCGGCACTGATGGCCCTCTCCTCAGCACCAGTCCCCTGTGCCCCAGCACCATTCGGCAATCACATCTAGCTCGGCGCCGCCATGGTCTCCATGATCAGAGTCCAGATCATCGGACTCCGAGGCAGACTCTGGCACCTCGAAGCGGAGTAGACACAGATCAGGGAGGCAGCACTACAAGGAGGATAAGGGACAAGTGCCCCCTGTTGGACTTTGGCCCATGCCAATAACCCTTCTGGACACCCCTTGGTGGGCGTACCACCAAGCCCAAGGGTCTCAGTCTAGAGATCCCTATTCGATTGCATCAGAGAGCCAAGCGACTGGCACCCTGGAGCATTGGACCCTGCCACTCAGCACTGAAGTCAGCAGGAGCAGGGAGACAGTGCTGTCGTGGGAAGCTGGTGTGGTGCACAGTGATGAAGAAGAATCCGGCACCGAGGCAGGCCCTGACGCTGGTAGAGAGGTCCTGGACAGGGAGGACCCTACTTGCCAGGACATCCCCGAGACTGAGGTTGGACCCACGTCTTCCTCCTCTTCCTTCCCTGATGAGGTGGTAGCAGGGACATTTATCACCCATATCCCCCTGGACAATAGGGCCCACCAAGAACTTTTGAGAAGGGTGCCCAAAACTTGGGCCTACAAGCAGAGAAGGTTCGTGAGTCGGTGGACCCAGTGGTGGACATTTTGGATCCAGAGGGTCCTTCGAGGGTAGCTCTGCCTCTAATCAAAACGGTCCAGTCCACCATGAAGACAATGTGGCAGACACCAGCCTCTATCCCACCTACAGCCAAAGGGATAGAGAGGAAGTATTTTGCTCCCTCTTGAGTACCTATTTACTCACCCTCAGCCTGGCTCACTTGTCACATCCACAGCGAATGAAAGGGAAATACAGGGTCAACAGAGCCCGACACCTAAATCAAAGGAGCCGAAAAGACTGGACCTATTCGGGAGTAAGGTATACTCTACCGGAGGATTCCAGCTGTGAATCGCCAACCAACAGACGATTCTCAGCAGATACAGCTTGAGAACTTGGGATACGATGGCGAAGTTCAGAGATCTCCTTCTGACCGATTTCAGGTTAGAGTTTGGGGCCATTGTGGAGGAGGGTAAAGCGGTAGCCAGGACATCTCTATAGGCTGCATTAGATGCAGCAGACTCTGCAGCAAGGATTATGGCTTCGGGGCTGGCTATGAGAAGAGGCTCCTGGCTGCAGATGTCAGGCCTCCCACCTGAGGTCCAGTCCACCATCCAGGACCAACCCTTTGAAAGAGCGGGGCTGTTCTCAGAGCAAACAGACTCCAAGCTCCACAGCCTTAATGACTCTAGGGTGACTTTGAAATCTTTGGGGCTACATACACCTTCCACACAAAGGAAGCATTTTCAAGCCCCAGTCTGGCCAGAGGCTCTATCCATCTCATCCTTGGCAGGACTTCTTCAGAAAGAGGGGCAGAAATAACAGGCACAGAATGCCCCAACCAAAACAGTGGCCAGGGCCACAGCAAAACTTTTGAGAGTGTACCTGAGAGCGACACTTCAGAACAGCTACCGGAACCTACCCCTCCTTTCTGAAACCACTTATCCCATTTCTACCATGCTTGGGCCCGAATAACATCAGACAGATGGGTGTTGCGCACTGTAGAAATGGGATACCCCCTCCAGTTTTGTTCTACCCCAACCCCCTTCCCCGTCCCTTTTCAGGGACCCCTCTCACGAGCAACTTCTTATAGGAGAGGTGCAAGAGCTGCTTCGCACTGGATCAGTAAAAGAGGTCTCTCAGGAACTAAGAGGAAAGGGGTTTTACTTCAGATATTTCCTGATCCTGAAGGCAAAAGGGAGGCTCAGGCCTATCCTTGATCTGCAGAATCTCAACAAGTTCATAAAGAAGCTAAAATTTGGTATGGTCTCCCTAGCCTCAATCATTTCCTTTCTGGATCTGCAGGATTGTTATGCCGCCCTTGACCTGAAAGACACTTATTTCCAAATCTCAATAGTACCCTCCCACAGGAGGTTCCTCAGGTTCATAGTAGGACACAATCACTATCAATTCACAGTCCTCCCATTCAGCCTATTGGCGGCTCTGAGAGTCTTCACCAAATGTATGGGTGTGGTCGCTGCCTTCCTGAGGAGACACTGTGTCCAAGTGTACCTCTATCTGGATGACTGGCTGTTCAAGGACCACTCCAGGGAGCAAGTAGACACTCATGTTGAACTTTCCTCAACCTGGGTCTTCAGTTTAATGTGAGCAAATCAACGCTAGTGCCCACCCAAAGGATAGAATTCATAGCAGCAGTCTTGGACTCAGTACAAGCCAGAACTCTGCTGCCAGAGTCTCGTTTTCAAACTATGGGCTCCATAATAAGAAACTTCAGTAATTTTCCTACCACGACAGTTCGGAGTTGCCTAACGCTTCAAGGCCACCTCGTCTCCTGCATATACATGGTCCAGCATGTGAGGCTGTGACTCAGACCTCTCCAGTTGTGGCTGGCATCGGTACACTGGTCCCATGGGGACAGTCTGGACAAGGTGGTCTCTCTCCCACCACAGGTTATAGAATCTCTCCAGTGGTGGCTCATCCCTCAACAGGTGTGCAAGAGGGTCCAATTTGCCAGGCCAAGCCATCATTGGTGCTGGCTACAGCCGTTTCGGCTTTGGAGTGGGGAGAGCATCTCGGCAAACTAAGGACACGAGGTCCTTGGTCCCCGGAGGAGTTGTCACTTCACATAAATGTCAGGGAACTACAAGCGGTCCGGTTGGCCAGACAGGTGTTCCAATCTCATCTGGAAGGAAAGGAGGTGTCATTGATGACAGACACCACCACGGCAATGTTCTATCTGAACAGACGGGGGAAGCACATTCCTGTCCCCTGTGCCAGGAAGCCCTCAAACTCTGGGACTTCTGCATGGCCTGCTCCATACACCTGGAATCGTCCTACCTGCCCAGCTCCCAGAATGAGCTGGCGGACCATCTCAGCTGTTCCTTCAACACCCATGAGTGGTCTCTCCACTCGGATATCGTGAGAAATATTTTTCAAAGGTGGGGCTTTCCCCAAGTAGACCTCTTCGCAATGCGGTCCAACAGGAAGTGTCACCAGTTTTGCTCCTACCTGGGACACAGCCCGGATTCTCTGGCAGATGTGTTCCTCCTTCCCTGGGTTCACCACCTATGCTACGCTTTCCCACCATTTCCTTTTATCACAAGGTCTTCCTGAAAATCAGGAGGGACAGGGCCTTGGTTATACTTAGAGCCCCAGTGTGGCCCAAGCAACACTGGTACACAGTGCTGTTGCAGCTATGTGTAGACACCCTGATCGTCCTGCTGCTAGTTCCGGACCTGATCAGGTAGAACCACGGTCAGCTGCGTCACCCCAGCCTAGAGTCACTTCATCTCACGGCATGGAAGCTGCATGGCTGAACCCTAGAGAGGCAGAGTACTCTGAGCAAGTGAAAGAGGTCCTCCTTGGTAGTAGAAATCCATCCACCAGAGCAGCATACTTAGCCAAATGGAAACGGTTCTTGTTGTGGTCAGCGCAGAAGGGCACAACTCCAGTGCAGGCTCTGCTGCCTCTTATATTGGACTGCCTACTGCATTTAAAGCAATTAGTTCTGGTGGCTGCATCAGTGAAAGTGCACTTGGCGGCAATCTCCGCTTTCCACCTGGGAGAAGGGGGTCATTAGATATTTGCCAATCCTATGGTGTCCTGCTTCCTCAAGGGCTTAGAAAGAATTTACCCTCCGTACATTGTCCAATCCCAGCATGGGATCTTAACTTGGTGCTCAATAAGTTGATGGGCCTCCCCGATTTAAGCCCTCAGCCGTGTGTTCACTATTGTACCTCTCGTGGAAGGTAGCCTTCCTCATCACTATTACCTCGGCAAGGAGAGTATCTGAACTCAAGGTGTTGACCTCAGACCCCCCCATATACAGTATTTCATAAGGATAAGGTGTGGATGCATCCACACCCAGCCTTCCTTCACAAGGGTTTCTCATTTTCACACTAGTCAGGAAATGTTCTTGCCAGTGTTCTTCCAAAGCCGCATGCCAGCAACAGGGAATGTAGTCACCAGTCCCTGGATGTCAGATGGGCATTGGCATTCTATATCGAGTGAACTAAGCCTTTTCGTAAATCGAACCAGCTTTTTGTCACCATAGCGGATAGGATGACAGGCCTCCCATGACGAAATCCTCTGAGAGGACACTGGATTACCTCTTGTATTAGGACCTGCTATGAACTAGCCATGGTGCCAGCCCCAGCTCTGGCAGCGCATTCCACGAGGGCACAGGCTTCATCAGCATTCCTGGCACATATTCCCACACAGAAAATTTGTAGGGCTGCAACATGGTCGTCCATACATATGTTTACTTTGCATCATGACATTACACAGCCTGCCACAGATGACATAGCGTTTGGTAGAGCAGTGCTCCAGTCAGCAATTTCATGAGCTCTGACCCCTCCTCCATCGGTCTGCTTGGGAGTCACCTGCCTGGAATTGACATGAGCAAGCACTCAAAGAAGAAAAAATGGTTACTTACCTTCTGTACCTGTTGTTGTTCTTCCATATGTGTTGCTCATGTTCATTCTAAGACCCACCCGCCTCCCCGTCTTGTCAGAGCCAATCGGCAAGAAGGAACTAGAGAGGCGGCGAGTCGGCAGGCCCCTATATACAGCGCCATTGAGGCGCCATTCCAGGGGGCACCTACACCGACCGACGGGTCCCGCTGGGGAAAAACCTTCCAACGACTGTACATGCGGCGCGGACGCACCTGCTTGGAATGGACATGAGCAACACATCTCGAAGAACAACAGTTACGGAAGCTAAAGAACCATTTTTTCCTCATGTTTTTTGTATGGGAGCTGTGACATTGTTTAGTTGCACTGCTTTTCCAGATTTCTTTTAGGTTCAGCCTCCAAGCACCCTCTAAAGATGCCCAGCACAATCTACCACTTTGTCTCCACTGAAATAAATATTGGAATATGATGGAGAATGATTGCATTAGGTGACATCAACAGTAAAAGGTTTCTGGACCCTAGAAACAGGTGGAATGATGATTAAGCTAGTTGTGGACAATAGCACAAAACTCTTTTAATCGAATGATTCAGCGTATCAACTATATTACGAATTTTAGTCTCTCAAAGGTTCACAGTAAGGGTGAGCTGTGAAACTATTAAGTGGTATCAGTAATGAATCGTGTAAGTAAGGTACCTCCTCACATGTGCATGAATAGAAATAGGGCTATTTGTCTTTACGACATTTATCTTTAACTGCTAGAAAGTTGTTCATATCTTCTACAGATTGTTTGTTTGTTTTTATAGTTCACCTTTTTTGTTCCAAGGTTTCTTCAGATATTAAAATCCTGGCACTGTAGCTCATGATAAACACCTCCATATCTCATTATATCTTGAACTCCACGGTCCCTCAGAACAGCCTTATAGAGAGAATGCACTGTACTATCTAAATGATCCATGACAGGCCTGGGAGCAAGACCAACTGCTGAAAAGTGCGCCAGGTGGTGTTAAAGGGGTTTGTTCCACTCAGTAATTGCTTGGTCTGTTAATGTAGTAGGGAGGAGTTGGGGAAAGGAGGTTCTTTCAGCCGTTAACTTCCTGAGAATTTAGTTACACTGTGCTCTTGTTTCCATGCTATTCCACTGGAGATTTTTTTCTTCTGGATCTGTTTTCCAGGGGCTGAGTTCAGTGTGACTGATTCCCTTCAGTAGCTACTGGACCCAGGTTTCCAGAAAGACAATGCAATGAAACTCAACTGCTTTTTAAAGTCAGAATATGAAAAGAGAGCACAACTTCAGTCTTGGGAACCCTGTTGTAATATTTTATATTCCTATTTGTTGGAAAACATTTATACATGTGTACAAAGAATTGGAATATTGTTGTTCACTGTTCCTGGAGATTTACATAGTGCTACTGCCTGTGAACGATTGCCCCTATTCTCCTTCCCTACCTTGGGAATCCATGTATACAGATGAACTCTACTAGGGTAGGTGCAGTACTGTATAACAAGTGGGATCTCATCTCTCTTACTGCTTAGAAGACAGTCGGTTTGGCAAATCTTCACTTTTGTCACAGAAAGAGAGAAACCGTTTTTCTGGAGATGGTTAGTCAAATCATTTTATGTTGATTTATCAAAAGACTGAAAGAAAAGGCAGCATTATTCTGACTGACAATGAATAAAATAGATTGTTTGTGATACAGCCCTAAAGTGAGCCAATCTGCTCCCTTCTCCCTGTTTTTTCTGAATCTTCATCCTTTAGCACAAAACGCTCTTATTATACTCTCACTGTCGCTGTAATCAGACACATTCAGCACTTCTCTTAGAAGTGAGGGATTTTTAATTATTTTGTTCAGGAATATGTGATATCTTCTTAAAGATTTTACTGCTTCCCCTTTACCCCATTTGTCCCTAGGACAGGATTAGCACAGTAGGCTTCCATGTCATTGGCACCCCCTTTTCCCTGTACACATACACACCCATAATATCTGTGTGTTTTGTTTTGTTTTTAAAATAGAAATGTGCAGACGTTATTTTTGGCTTTGTACTGGTACTGCTAGTATGTTCCCTAAACTGGACATTTCAGTCACATCTGACCGCATCGCCGTCCATAATCCCATAATATTTTGGTGTTTCCAGGGTCTTGCTAAACCAAATGAAGTGCTTCTGACTTTCTGTTCAAGTCAAAAGAATCATAGGTTTCTCTGTGTGGTTTTTTTTCCTCCTTGATAAACTGTAAATATTAGTTTGTATAAATCAACTCTGAGAGCACTGCATATTTCATTAAATACAGCCAAACTCTGGGTTAATGGAAGTTCCAAATGAAAATATTATGGTATCTCATTGCATATATTATAGATTTAATGTACTGTGAACAATAGTAGCTTTGAGCCATTGTAAATCCCATCCGGACATCATCAACATGGTTCAAAATATAAGGAGAGAAATCCCAAGGGTTGTATGTGCTCATGTGGCTGCTGTGCATATGTAAGTCATTCTTTCTTTTATTATTTTTAAAATAGCAATGTGATATTTTGGAGAAGGGAGGGTTAAGGAGGAGCCTAAAACCATATGAGTTTTGGAGCTGGTCTGAAATTCCTTTTTCCATAGCTGTGGGGTCAGTTTGCAATAATAATAGAAATAACCTCTGAGCTAGGTGGTTTTCCCTTGAATCTTGGAGGATGAGTTGCAACAACTTGACAGTAGATGCAGTAGCTAAAGTATTGGGGAGATCACACAAAACTTCCAAACTGTCCTCACTTTCCATGTCCTGTGCCCTCACTTTGCCTGGGAATCTGGAGTATATCTCTTGGGGGTTTTGCCAACAGAAAAATCACTATTAGATAGATTTATTAAAACTAAAACAAACAACCTGCAGGTCTATGGAATTTGTAAGAAGTCTCCTTTTAAAATTTTCTTTTTTCCTTGTAAAGATTACTTCAGGAGAGTGAGGCTTTTTGGAGTGGAGTATCTGTACATGAGAGCATGGTTCAAAGTTCAGTCCATGTGAGCTGATCAAACCAGGTTATATAGGAACCATAAGAGAACACATTAGACACAGTAGAAATTTATCCTTTCAGATACAAGCAAGCAAAATTCAATACAAGACTTCTCCTTCCCCAAACCAGTTTGTAGCATTACACTATTATGTGAATTATGAAGCTGGGGGGGGTGCCCTCTTTCACACTGGTCACCAGAAGAGGTAGGATACTTCTAAACACCCCAGTGGTCTGATACAGCATGATAATTTCTGTGTTCCTAAATGTGTTTTCCAGACCTCTTCTAACATTCTACCTAGCTTGTAGTTTTGGCCTTCCATAAACCAATCGTTGATTTTCTACTTGGCATGTAGTTTCAGATTTATTATAGAGGATCTATGTCTAAAATTCATATTAAGAAGCCTTTTTAGTTTGGTCCCAACAAAATCAGTAAAACCTTCTTTTTGAGCCACTTGATTCTTATGGGAACAGTTCTTTATTTCTGTTTACACTGATTTTTGCTTGTAGTTTCTGAAACTTTGGGTTCGCGTATCAATCCACTTTTCATGTAGTTTATAGAAGTATAAGGGAAGTACTTTTTATTGTGAAAGGCCCAAATTATTCAATCCACTGGTTCTAGATAGCTGCAGAACTTGCATATACAGAGGTACCCAGTGCACTTCTATCCCTCAATTGTTAACAGATCTTAATGTGTTCTTGTAAAAATGCATAAGCACTCTTTTGTTGTTTGCAGGAGGCCTCCAATGACCTTGGGCTAGTTATGGTCTCTACTAAGAAATATCAAAAAATTATGTAGTTATAATAATAATATGTTGCACTTACAGAGTCTTTCATCTAAATATCTTGAGGCATTTTATAACAGTGGGTAAATATTATCCTTATTCTACAAATGAGTAAGATGAGACCAGAGAGCGACTCATCCACCCAAGGCCACATGGCAAGTCATAGTAGTTCAGGAATAGAACCTCAGGACCTCAGTTGCATTCCCCAATCAAACTATTACATTTCTGTCTGCTTCTAACACTTGGAGTAATTTCTCTAAACTGACTCGGTAAATGTGCTCCAGAAACATCTTGGAAGTTATATGTTCTAGATCAGTGACTCTCAACCTGCAGGCCGCTTGCAGCCCAGTCAACACACAGCTGTGGCCTATGTAACATTCCCTAGGGCAATACAGGTAGTATACATATTGTATGGGTGCAGCCCACATAACACACAGAGAGCTGCATATGCAGCCCACAATGGTAAATAGGTTGAGAACTAGTGTTGTAGATCATTGGCTTCCAGTTCTTACTGCATTAAGACTGAGTTGTCTGGTCCTAAATATCTTTACTGTTTTCAGACCTTAAAATTAACATCTAGAAAGCTAAGAACAGGGTCCAAAAGAAGTGACAGTTTAAGATATCTTGAAGAATCCAGAATTCACATTACAGTCTTACAATAACCGATACATGTCCATGTTATACAGTTATCTAAACTGACCTATTTACATTTTATTGTGCCCATTATGTCTAGGGGCCATATATAAATACACCACAGAATGACTTTCAACAACTTCTGGTCTCTCCTGGCTTTGAAAAACATTCTCTTTCTGTTCAGTTGCCTATTCAGTTATTCTCTGTGTGCTATCCTCTTTTTGTTTTCATTGAAAATAGAACCCTATTTAGTCCAAAAGAAGTTAGACAGTAGGAGTGAAGTGGGATTTGGACATTGTGGTGCAGCCAGTGCAGTAAACTATGAATTTTGATAAATTGAGCCCAGCTGCAGGTTAGACATGTGTCATGAATTATTCTGTTCTAATTGAATGCTATACATTACACTACCTGTGGCGAACAATCATAGGAATAATTATGTTGTTGAAAAATATTTATTCATTTTTCTAAACTATATAATTTAGTATTTTTTGTCTGAAGGGAAAGGTCAGATGGCCTCTTTTCATTACATTTGCCATAGGATTTATTTTCTCTTTAACAGAATGCATTTCCTGCTAGTTGTGACTGCTGCTCTGTAGTGCTTCATCAGAAGCTCTGTCTTCATTAGGTCACAAAAAGAAGCAGGGGCCTTGTAAGCTGAAGCATTAGTGATCAAGAGTGTGTTATATACCCCATTCTGGTTTCCATCGTGCAGTTAGTGTTGCAAACTGCCCTTCGTGCCCCACAGACTGATGAGCTTGACCTCTTTTCTCAACCAGCAGAGCTCCTCAAGAAAAAACAGCCAACACAAGAGGAAGTAGTGCTGGGCTGACCCTCTAACCTCTGGGGATAGCAGTCAGTGTTTGAATATATACTCTCTGCACAGAAAGAAGTTGGTGATTGTTTACAGAAGTGATTTGCAACTATCATTTATTGATCCCACTCCTATTATCACACCTGTCATTAGGCACTACTCTGCTGGCTTTTTTTTAATTTTTTTTCCTTAAACTTTCTATCTGATCCTTCATTTGACTCAGACTCTGAGACAAGTTTTATTTCTGGATCCTATGATCAGTGGCCTATGTGCTTGTCCCTGGCTTAATGTGTTTCTCATACTTTATAGCATTGCTGCTTCTTTTGTGTTGATTCTTCAGCTTTTCATTTAATTTCTGCTTGAAGAGGGGATATATTCTATTCTTTTGCCATCCCTCCACCATTAAAAACCTTCTCAACATTAGCTCTCTACAATATTTTTCATCTTGGTTGGCATTCCATTTATTTATACATCACATACTTGTTATCCACGTCCTTCTTTCACCCAAGAGGCAGTGCAGAATATGAATTTTGCCCTGCTTTGTAGGGGTAGACTTCTAAACAGATATTTAAGAAAATAAAAAACTGTTGTGCAAATAAGATATGACTCTTCCTCCCCCTCTCCCACAAATAACATATTCTCATAAAAATCCTTTTAAATCTTAGCTTCCTCCTCTATTAAATGTCAATACATACAATTCAAAATGCTCACCTCCTCAGAACTTTGTTCTAAAAAGAGACCAGCAGTATGCATTGTTTCTTTGCTAAGTTGGTCTTCAGACTTGCCTTTCTTTGGTGTTTGTCAGGTACACATGATTACTGAGGGCCTTGACATAGAGATTGCAGAAAGAGATGAATTTAGCCAGTGGTATGTTAATTTAAAACAAAAACAAAACCAATTTTTGTGCCTTGACTTGATAAATGTGGAGCTGTTTTTGGACTACAGTTTCATAGCTGTTGTCGCAAATGAGGCTTGAAACAAATTGGCAAACTAGAAGTACCTGAAGTACAGAGGTACAGTGTGCTTTCTGATTCCCAGCCCTTGAGATCCCAGGAAAGGTTGCAAATTAAACTCAGAATTAATCAGATCTACTAACAAATAAAATACAATCATTAAGGCTTTCGTTGACCACAAAGAGGCAATTGTGTAATTGTAAGAAAGGTGCTGGAGAGGGCTTTTTTTGTGCTCTAAAGGAAAATCAACATTAAGGTGTCAAAGAGAAAAATGAAACCCTGCAGGTGAAGCTGTCTTTGGAGCCAAAAGAAACCAGCATTTTATGCAGAACTGCCAGTGAACTGTTGGAGAATAAGAAGGGTGTTTGGCACTGAGCTTCAGAATGTGTCAGCTTTTCACTTGGCCAAAACAGAAAGAGCCTTTGGACTGCAGATATTGTTAATCGAGTAACTCTGTACTTGTGAACAACCACTTCAAGCAACTTCACACCAACACTTCGTTCCAGTGGTCTTAGCCGCCATAGTTTTCACCTCCTTTACAACATGTAGTGTGGGAGTACACTTCCTCAGTGTGGGAAATTGAGAAGCACAGTCAACAGTGCCTAGAAACAGCCTGGCGGACAGGAGACTTTTTTGTATTCTACTCCCTCTTGGGAAATAGGATGGAGCAAATGAATCTCTGGTGTATGCGGGTGCAACTCAATTAACTTAAGTGCAGTTACTCCCATTTATACCAGGACTGGTTTTTATCCGGTATTCCTTTTCACACACAGATGTGTTCATTCTTTATGCAATTCAGATAGACCTGAGAACAAGAAGATCCTCCTGTGTGCTGAAGCAGAGCCAGCAGGTCTTTAACCACAATTAACAAAGAGGTAGTTTTACTGGTTCAAAATTTACATTGGGATCATGGTCCCCTTCTCGTGCCCCGTGATATGAATGGTGAGACAAAGCTGAAGCCTTTGTTTCTGGAGAGAGAAGACCATTATCCTTTTGTAGATCTCTTTTCCAATTTCATTTTCTCTTTTTTACCAAATGATGAAAAAATAGGAATATGAAATTAATACATAAATTAGCACACCAAGAAATGCTTTATCCACACTGATGAGTCAGAACAATGAAATGCATGTCCTTGGTTGCACATCCTGGGTGGGTAATAGCTATTCTGTTTTTCTTTATTTGAATACTCCATCTATGTGCAGTGCATGTATAGCCATTTGTGTTTATCTGTAAATACATGTGTGTACAGTATGTGTTGTCTTTATTTTATAAGCCAGTACAATTAATTCCCTGTAGTTTCTGGCAGGTTTCCATAAGAGGAAGGATTTCTAACTAAAGATGGTATTTACACATATGCCATACAGGAATAACAGTATATCTAATATCTTTCAGATGATAATATGCCACATGGAATAAAAGTGACCAGTGTTTTTCAAAGTTGCTTCGTTCCCTGGTGTTCCTCGTGCCACATCATTTGATTTTTAAAGCAGCTATACCTCAAGCAACAGAGGCATTGCCTCATACAAATTTTCTTGTCAGGGGATGCCCAATTGGAAAAGACTACTGAAAACTAGTAATCATAGATTTTTCGATCAAGCTCCCAAGCACCTCATGTTTGTTAGTGACCTAGATACTGTAGGGTGAAGGTCAAAAATTCATCTTAGGATGTCTTCACCAGACCCACTAAATTAATGCTGTTGCATCAATGGCAGCAGCTCCGATTCAGCACAGTAGTGAAAACATGCCCTAAGACTCTCTTTCTCCCAGTGTGAAGGTTAATTCTAGCGGGTCCATGTGGGTTAGTTTCTTTGTTAGATATGTTTTGTGTTTAGCTAGCGTATAATACAGAAATAGTTAAAGTGACAGAACAGTGTGAAGCACTTTGCAAAATAGAAACACAATCTGAGCATTCTTCGTCAAGCATCCACATCAGAGCGGTAGGCTGGAGATAACTCATTCTTAGTTTGCATGTTTGCTCTTTCATGCATTGTTTTATTAAATGAAAGTTTTGCAAGACTAAAACTAAGTTGATTTATGATCCACTTCTAAGTTTCTCCAAAGAATGTTAGTTCTGATTGTGTGCAAGATGGAGCTGGAAGTTGAGCTAGATTCTGCTGGTATGTATATTAACCATAATTTCTGCTTCGGAGAAAAAGTTAAAATATTTTTATGAAATAGTTCCAGTGACCTAGCTTCTCAGACAAGCCTGCTCCAGCTGCAATCCATCACAGCTCATTGTGATCAGAAAATGTACACCCAGCACATGTAGTCAACAAGCATCAGCTTGCTGACCCAAGATGTGATACAATAGCTCCCGATGGTCTTAAAGAATTTTTGCTTCTGAGGAGAGAGTTTTTAAACTGTGCTGCCCTTTTACGTTTTTGGTTTTTGCTTCGCCTTCAACTTTAGTTATGATGCTTTGTACTTATGTAGCCCTTTCACCTGAGAGTTTCAAAGCACTGCACAAACATCAAGTGAAATAGTCCTCAAAACACTACTGTAAGGTAGTTAAATATTATACTAATTTATACATGAGGAAACTGAGGCTCAGGACAATTAAGTGACTTTCCCAAAGTCACACAGGGACTGTCTGTAGTAGAGCCAGAAATTAACTGCAGGTCTCCTAATTCCAAGTCATGTGTCTTAACCAAAAGGCCATTTGCATTAGTGAGTAAGAGGGCAATCCAATTGTAATGCTATTACAACTATACACAACTTCCAGAAAGTGCAAAATAATTGGCCTTTTAGTGCCTACCATCCTTACTGTAAACATTGCATTAAAAGGAAGTTCACTTAGAAACTTTTTTGTCTGTGGCTGTTTAACTCCAATTTAAGGTTTAAATTTACAGGGAAGTGAGATGAGTTCATATTCCAGTGGAAACTTAAACAAGTTTTAAGGGCCTTTATTACAGGTTTGTGGTTTTTTCCTATTAAAAAAAACAATGTTCTGATTAAGGCTGAATGAATCACTGGGGAGCATAGCTCTTGGGTTGACTTTGACATGAGGAGGGAGTATCCTGTAAACTTTTATTTACTGTATATTGTATAAATTATGTAGTTTTCAGTTCAAAATAACTGGAAAGAAATAACAAGTAAAAGGAGGAAGGCGTTCTAGACACTCCATAGTCTAGTGGCTGCAAGGTGATGACTCAGTATTGAGCAGCAAAATTCCCACAAACCTCACAGGAGCAGTTTGAAGGGAAAACTCCAGATTGGACATGCAGTCATCAAATTATGTCCCTTCTGGCCTTTAAGTCTATGAGTCTATAGTATATGGATGTTGCTGATCCTAATATGTGTGTTTGTCTGTATAGTGGGAATACTTAAAAAGTTCTGTTGGTTTTAAAGATTTTGCTGGTTCCAATGGAAGTTCCATTTTAAAAATAAGAAGACGATCTCTGGAATTAGTAGACCCTTTGAAACCAGTGGAACTTTTTTAAGGTCGTCCTCTGTACCAGATGTGTTTGTCATCTTGCCTGTGTATCCCACTGAAAATGTTCCTGAGAAAGCGAAGCACATAAAATGACTTTGTAAAGTATGTAAGACATATTTCATTTTAAAAATATATTCTGTGATATCACAGAAGCACGAAGAGCCCAGGGGTTCTGAATTGGTAAATAGAAAAGTCTGAATTCTAATAGCAGTAGAGTCAGAGCTTGGCATTGCCCTTATTTTGTGTCTCAAACAAACTTAAGGTATATTTACGCTTATAGTGGAATGTAAAGTACAGACATTGCATGCCTAGCTAGCATGCCTAGCTAGCTTGCTACAGGAAAAGGCTCCAGCATCAGGGAGCTGCTGCCAGACCCTTTCTCGGCTGCCAGAGTCTTTCACTGCTACGTGTAGCTACACACCACAGTGAGAAGCATGGGCACAGCCTGCCTTTTTCTGCAGTGTGCAGCCATATTTATAGTCCCTGATCCCTATACACCGCCATAAGCGGTAGATATAGAAATAGGGATCATTCCTGAAAATGTTGAGTGTCTTCAATATCTATTTAAATCAGTGGTAACTGAGAGAACTCTGACTCTGGCAGGCTCTAACAATTTCTTGTGACTTTTGCTCAAGTGGAAAGTTCAGTGCTGTAAGCTGTAGGAGGGCAACATTTTCAGCTGCTGTTTTTAACTGCCTATTAATTTACAATATATTACAGCAAGAGTGTCATCTTCCTGAATAAAAGTTATCCAGTGCCTTTCGGGTTTTGCTTTGGTGTCTCCTCTTCATCCTCATTAGTACTGTGTTACTGGGAATCTCACATGGTGTACTGTTTCTCCTCCCATAACTCACAGTTTTACAGAAGGTTACTGCTATATGCATTTGAGTAATGGTCAGTCTCTTGCACAGCATTATAACACTGGACATTTAATGACAATGCCTTTTTCAAACATGGCCCTAATTCATATCAAAGCATTATTTTAAATTTCTTTTGAAAAGATTATTCTTAAAGATAACTACTAGATTAAAATTGCCCTATTAATGGGATGTTCCAAGCCAGGATTAGCCAAGTGAGTGTTCGTACTGCACATACCATCTAAATCTTATGGTAAATTTGTTAAACTTCTCAAAATAATATTCAGAGTCTTTCCAATGGCCAGAGACCTTATAAGCAACAAAAGTGCTGCCAGGCTTTGGCCAAAAAATGTAATTTAAAGCAGAGACATGGCAGGATTGGTCGAGCATTTGAACACGTTTATAATGTCTGATACCCACAGCTGACTTTTAGGCAGGAAGCTAATGGAAGGTAGGGTAAAGAGCATCTATCCCACCATTTTTGGTATTCTGTTTTGTGTTTTTTTTTAAAAAAAAAAAAAGCTAAAACTGAGCAGGAAAAATTGTAGTCTTAGTAACAGCTATTTGTCCAATGTGCCCA
Source organism: Emydura macquarii macquarii (assembly GCF_026122565.2). NCBI lineage: Eukaryota > Metazoa > Chordata > Testudines > Chelidae > Emydura > Emydura macquarii. The sequence goes on from NW_027133667.1 coordinate 9,799,353, forward strand.
CGTTCTGCAATTTCTGAACATGTCTCCTCAACAGTAGCAACCACTGAATTCCAAACTATGGTCATTATTGTAATTGCTAATATTTTCATTTCAGCTGAATCCACTTGTATGTCCATAGGAACATAAGAATAGCTCTTCTTGGTCAGATCAATGATCCATCTAGCTCAGTATCCTGTCTTCTGACAGTGGTAAATTCCAGAAGCTTCAGAGGGAATGAACAGAATGGGGCAATTATCAAGTGATCCATTCCCCTGTTCTCCAGGCTCCACTTTTGGCATTCAGAGGTTTAGGGACACCCAGAGCATGGGGTTACATCCCTGACCATCTTGGTTAATCACCACTCCTGGACCTATCCTCCATGAACTTATCTAATACTTTTTTTAAATTAAATTATGCTTCTGGCCTTCACAAAATCCCCTGGCAATCATTTCCACAGGTTATACTTCCTTACGTTTTTTTTAAACCTGCTACCTATTAATTTAATTGTGTGACCCCCCACCCTTGTTCTTCTTCTGTTACGTGAAGGCTTAACTAACACTTCCCTATTCACTTTCTCCACACCATTCATGATTTTATAGACCTCTGTCATATTCCTCCCTTAGTTGTATCTTTTCTAAAATAAATAGTCCCAGTTCTTTTAATCTCTCCTCATATGGAAGCTGTTCCATATCCCTAATCATTTTGTGCCCTTTTCTGTACCTTTTCCAATTCTAATCTTTTTTTTTTTTTTTTTAGATGGAGCAACCAAAACTTTATGCAGTATTCAAGGGGTGGGCATACAATGGATTCATGTAGTGTCATTATGGTATTTTCTGTCTTATGCCCTTTCCTAATGGTTCCTTAACATGTTGTTAGCTTTTTTGACTGCTGCTGCACACCAAGCAGATGTTTTCAGAGAACTATCCACAGTGAGCGGTGATTTCAGAGAACTATACACAGTAACTCCAAGATCAATTTTGAGTGGTAACAGCTAATGTAGATTCCATCATTTTGTATGTATAGTTGAGATTGTTTTCCGTTGTACATTATTTTGCACTTATTAACATTGAATTTCATCTGCTGTTTTGTTGCCCAGTTGCCCAATCACCCACTTCACTGAGGTCCCCTGGTAACTCTTTGCATTCAGCTTTGGGCATAACTATCTTGAGTAATTTTGTATTGTCTGCAAACATTCCACCTCATTGTTTACCCCCCTTTTCAGATCATTTATGAATATGTTGAACAGCACAGGTCCCAGTACAGACCCTTGGGGGACTCCACTATTTAGTTGCTTCCATTGTGAAACTGAACATTTATTCCTACCCTTTGTTTCCTATCTTTTACCAAATTACTGATCCATAAGAGGACTTTTCCTTTTATCCCATGACTGCTTATGGCTTATTTTGCTTAAGAGCCTTTAGTGTGAGACCTTATCAAAGACTTTCTGTAAGTCCAAGTACCACCCTTGTCCACATGTTTGTTCACCTCGTCAAAAAATTCTATTAGATTGATGAGACATAATTTCTCTTTACAAAAGCCGTGATGACTCTGCCCCAACATATCGTGTTTACCTATTCGTCTGATAATTGTATTCTTTACTATGGTTTCAACCTATATTCCATGGGGAATAGGATTCACTATTCTCATCACATATTTCAGACTGCACACTTTCCCATACGCTTTGGAGACTTATCCCATAGCGCTGGTTTTCTCACCACTCCCACACAATATGTGTGATTAAAATCCTAGTGATTGAAAAGGACTTTTGGTGAATCTACTCCATCCTCCAACTCTGCAGAAAGACTGGCTTAATTTATTAAAACATCCCTAATAGTTGGCTCAGCATTAGTCTTCATCAACTTCAGTGATGGTGAGTCCACAGTATTCTGTGACAGCTCTTTCCATCACTGAACTGTACTTAGTTTTTCCTAATATTTAATCTAAATTTACCTGCTACAACTTTAAGTCCATTCCTATTTGACTGAGAAAGAGATCGCTATCTCTTTGTGAGATCCCTTTATGTATTTGTTAGAAAGCCATTCTCTCTCCCTTTAGTCATCTGATTCTTTCTTCCTCTCTTGAGGTTCTGATACAACACCCACCACCATGGTATCTAAGCACTTCACAAAATTATCCTCATTGTATCTGAGCACTTCACAGAATTATAAGGGGAACTGGACTGTGCTTTTTGTTGTTGTTTTGTTTTATAAGAGTGTTTTGGGAAAGGCTAGTTTGAAGGAGTAGGGTTTCTGTTTTATTCTAAAGGTGAAAAGATTTGTGGTTATCCTGATGTCTTCTGGAAGTGAATTCCAGATTCCTGGGCCCCAGTTACCAAGAAACCACTTTCTCATGCATACACAAGTCTTGCAGTGGAGGTGATTGTCACACTGTCTGGAATGGTTCACGACCATGAGTGCCAACCTCAAGGCAGACTGTCAAGAAGCAGGGCAGAGACCCCAAACTGGTTGTGTGTTCTGTCAGTAAATTTCAACAACCCAGTAACAAATGTGAACTCCTAAAGCACTATAAGAGTCTTACCATAGAGTCACAGGCAGTCCCATTGGGCATTCCAGTCTATCTTGCCACCCAGGCAAGCTGGACTTAGTGATAGATGGTCATTATACACCAAAGATCACAAAATATTCAGATGGCTCTCTGTCCCAAGAGACCAGTCACTTTCCACAGGTCAATGTATACCTTAGAACTCTCACCAATTTTATAGTTAACTTTCTAAGGATTTATAAACTAAGAAAAGAAATGAGAAAGTTATTACAAGGGTAAAGCAGGCAAATATTTATATGCAAATGAGTTACAATCTATGGTTTCAAAAGGTGACAGTTGTAGTAATCTGTCAGTCTGTATGTCTTTTAGGGCTAACCCAGGTTGATCCGGGGGACCCCGGCTTCTGTTTCATAGCTCCAGCCCTGTGAGAGTCCAAACAGCAAAAGATGAAGTTTTCTTGTCAGCTTTTTTATTTCCTTCTTCCAGAATTCAAGCTGATGGGGCAAGCCTTTTTGCAAATAGCTTCTTCATAGGTTTGAGGGGGCAATAAAAATTTTTTTTGTATTGTGATGTCCCACAATGACCCATTTAGTTTTGATAGGCCTTCTTGAAAGGAAGGAGATGATCCCTCCTGACTGGGTTCACAGTTTCAGAGCAAATATTTTTTACAGATACAAAGCAAAAACTTAAATATTACCTGATAGCATGTGATAAAGATATTGTAAGTGAGATTAATGCATGCAGCATATTACAAGCCTTTCATAAAGTATAAACATTAAACACATTTGTTGTATATCCAATACCATCTTAACCATTCTGACACACAGGTGAAACAGACAAGTTTTCGGCAATAAATCTGTCAATGCTCGGCAGATGCCTAAAGCCTTGTTGGCAAAAGTTGGCACCTGGTCTGCCAGCATCATAGTAACAATTCTGTTATTCCAGAACATAACTGTCACTGAGGTTGTGATCATACGTGGGCCTGTCTCATTAAAAGTTTTGAAGATGAAGATAATTTTTAATTTTACGTAGTTATTCAGTGGGTTAAGTTAAGAGAACGGAGCAGTGTAGTGATGTGCTTTAAGCGGTGAAAGTTCCTGAGAGATGAGTTGTTGTGTGATTAATCTATTTTAACTTTTTTAAGGTTAGTGGTTTCATATCTAGGTACAGAGAATTACTGTAATCAAGCCTAAGTGTCGTAAATGAATTGCCATGGCTAAGTCCAAATCCAACAGAAAGGGACACAATTTTCTTACTAGCCACCTATTGACAGGATGCTTTTCATAGCCGTGGTTACTGGGAAAACTATAAGCAGTGAGGGGTCCAGGTGGACACCGAGACTGCAGACGGATTTAATCAGAGCACAGATAATCTCAATGGAGCAATGTTTATAGAGGTGGTGAGTATTTTGAAATGCTTTCTTCTCCCCACCATCATCATCTCAGCTTTTCCAGGATTCAGCTTTAATCAGCTGCTCTTCATCCAACTGCTGATCTCAGTCAAGCCCTTGGATAGCAGGGATATGGTGCTGCTTATATCTGATGTGAAGGTGAGGTAGGTCAGGATGTCACCTGTGAGTTTCTGACTTTAGTTCACACTGTTTCACAACCACTTTACTACCTCTCTCCACCTCATGATTTCATATAGGTGTTGAAGAGGATCAGTCAGAGGATGGACACCTGTGGAATTTCACAGGTGAAATCTCTGAAGGCTGGTAATAGGTGCCCATCACAATGGTCTAAGCATGGTCTGAGAAGTATGGTTGAAGCTATCCATGTGCTCTTGCTAATTCCTGCCATGTCTCTGACCTAGGACAGTAGGATTCCATGGTCATCTGTATCTAAGGCAACATAGAAATCCAGAAACATGAGTATGGAGGTATGGTCTTATCCAAGGCTATACTCACCTCTGAACTTTCCTTAGACATATTCCTTACTTTTCCAAATATTGTATTATTTTGTTACTGCCTTTTTAACTCATTCTTGTTTGATTATCTTTTTAAAAATATGGTGCCCCAAAATAAGTAAGACTAAAACAGCATGATTCAAACGTGCACAGAAAGTTCCCCGTGGACTTCTCTACTATGATTAAGCCTTAAAATAATGAAAGTCCTTGGGCATTCTTTTTAATGAAGCAGAAGCATGATTTAGTGGTTAAAAGCCAAGCCTGAAAGACAGCAGTTCTCAATCTTGTTCCCAGCACCACTACAGATTCTCTATGTGGCCTTGGCTATGTCACTTACCATCTTGGAACCTCTGTTTCCCCATCTGTAAAATGAAGATAATAGTGCCGTGCCATATAGGTTCTGTGAATGTTTTCTTTCATTCATTAATGTATGTAAAGCTTTCTGTGGTCTCTGGATGTAAGACTATAGAAGTGCAAAGTAGAAGTATTTTTATTTTTAATGTCTGGTTAAATACATCAGGATAATTAAAATGCTATGGAGGGTCTGTATATAGCAAACCTCCATCATCTTACAGTTTGCAATGTGCTTGTTCAAACTGTAGAAATATTTCACATGCAACTATTTACACCTTGCCAACAAAGAGAAAAGTAGAAGAAATCCTGTTGCTGTACTGTCCCAATAAAAGAGCCGCCTGCCTAGGAACATCCCGCATTGGTCCAAGCTTTACATTATAAGCCTATATTATGTCCCTGTGGTATGAATAAAGCAGCACACTTTGGTATGCAGGCAAGAACCAACCAGGGCAAAGCTATATCTTGGGGAAGAGAATTGTACCCACTTACAAAAAGAAAAGAAACAAAATTTGCTGAGATTGAAGGGCTGCTGCTCTTCATTCCTAGCCTGCATAATAAAATAAACCCTTAATTGGAACCCCAAATGGTTAATTATCTCCCCACATCTCATAATTCCTTCATCCCCTGCTTTCCCCCTTTCACCGGACGATCCCTCCTGCTGTTTTACCTGCTAAACTCAGTGCTCTTGCCAGACTGTCTGTCTCATCATTAATATACTGAAGGTAAGTCTGTGTTCCTGTTCTCTTCTTCATCTGAGTTATAACAATGAAACTCCTGAGGAACTTTTTTGGTGCCTTTTTGGTGGCATATTTTTGGTGTCCCTCAGTCATTCCTTGTTCTGAGTTGAGTGGATTGATTAGAGGGGGCAATTGGATGTATGGGGTTAAAGAGCATCCATCTGTTCTGGATTTACTTTTGCTTGAGAGGAGGCAGAAAGGCCAGGAATTAGTGAGTGGCTTGTCTTTTTTCACTGTTGGCAGCTGACAGGAACACTGATGAGGTGATAATGAACTAAAAAGTCTGCCCTGTTGGCCAGATGGGAAAGGGACCCAGACAGTGGGCAAGTCTCACCCCAGTTCTTGCCAAGATTTTCACTTTGTAATAGAATCCATCTAAAGCAAAGTTAACAGGTATACTTTCCTGGATGAACGTCAGAAATGTAACTTATCACCATTGGGTTTTAGAGAAGTGTATGTACTGTGTTACTCACAGCTTGTCCTATAGAGGGTTCAGTCATTGGCTGCAGTCAGGCAGTCCAGTTGAATAGAGTCAGTGACAGAAACAGGGCCATAATGTACAACAGTTTATCAAATACAAAAATAAAATGTAAGTCTTTTTTAACATACCAAATTAAATTCTGCATAACTTACTTCTTGCAGCTGATGATTGTCCTGACTTCTGGCAATATTTGCTAACTGTTGTTAACCTTTACATTCAGTCATGAAGGCTTCCAGATTAGAGTGCATGAAAAAACTAGAGTTTTAAGGACTTTTTTTTTCTCATTGCTTTTCACAATTGTTACTCCTATTTCATCTTTATACTTGCATCATCCACCATAGCATATCACTTGTTCCTGTAGCTCCAGAGCCTTTCAGTTCTTCTTCGAGCGCTTGCTCATGTCCATTCCATGTTAGGTGTGCATGCACCATGTGCACAGTGGCCAGAGATTTTTCCCTCAGTGGTATTCATTGGGCCAACTCTAGTGCCTCTTGGAGTTGCGCACGTGCTCTGGTATAAGGGGCGCCGCCAGCCCCGTGCCCTCTCAGTTTCTTCTTACCGCCCATAACAGTTGCTGGAATGATCCTTCTTGCTCCGGTAAGGCTTTTTTTCCCAGTGATTTGGACTCTTCTTTCGTCATGATTTTGTAGTTAATGTGTATCATTCTTAATTAGAGTTAGTGTATGTAGTAGTGCGAATAGTTGTCCTTGTCGAGGGACTGTTCACCCCACGGGCTGGGCATGTCTCAGTCCCTGGGCTTCAAGCCATGTGCCTCTTGCAGCAAACCCATGCTAGTGAGTGACCTGCACTCTAGCTGTTCAAAATGTCTGGGGGAAACTCACATTAAAGGTAGGTGCCAGATCTATAGGGACTTTAGACCTTGCACTAAGGAGGACAGGGACATTCAGCTGAAGGCCATTCTCAGACCAGTCTCAGAGCCAAGCCGCTCAAATTGGCGCCAAGCACCTTGGTGTCCATGCAGAGCGCTCCTCCAGCACCGGGCTCTTCCAGGCACCGCTCACCATTTCCAGTACCAAGAAGAAGCACAAAAAGCAGTGCACCAAGAGAGGACATTCTCAAGTGCAGAAGAGGGACAAGTGGGGAGAGGCTAATACAGTGAGACCCATATCAGGCCACTCCTTCTCCCTTGAGCCAGCATTGACACCATCAACTCTGCCTAGGATGTTGAGTCTGGTGTGGGACCCTCCACCAGTGCTCAGAAGCAGCCGCAGTACCAGGGTTTGACAGTCCCCCTTGACCCCGGAGGCCTTCAAAGCAGCAAAGGACCTCTTCTCCCTTCTGGTTCTGCCAATGCCAAGAGGGAGCCAGCCCAGATAATGGGAGCCAGAAGGGAATAGGGAGCGTTGATCCCCTTCTTGGCATTGGCACCTGTGTTTCCCTCCAGGGGAAAACTGGCCATGGTTCCGGCCTGCCAGTCACCAGCTCATCTTCGGCCCCCAGATCTCCGGCACTGCCTGGAGGCAGGATACAGGACTGCTCCACCATGGTCCCCAAGGGATGACTCCTCTTTGGAATACAAAGGAGAAGTTGTTGCTTTGCTCAGGGCACACCACCGCTACCCAGCCTACTTGCCACCAGACTTCGGCACCAGGCCACTGGCTGATGCAGTGGCTATATTGGAATCCTTGGGGGTTTCCCCTGATACTGGGCCCCTCCTCCCAACCCTCCTTCTTGGTGGCTTTGGGAAGGCGGGCTGTCACCCCATCCTGCTCAGCACCAGATCCCGACTCCGGTACCAACCCTGGTACTGACGCCCAGGAGACGGCACCGGTGGAGGTGGCAAAAGCGGAGGAAGAGGAAGGAGCATCTCCTCCAGTGCAAGTCTTCTCCTCATCCCCAGATGATGCCATTGCGGGACCCTGTAACATGCTTCTGCAGGATGACTGCAGGGCCCATCAGGACCTTCTGAATCAGGTCGTGGAAAACCTGGGTCTGGAAATTGTGGTGCTCAAGGAGTCAACACACAGCCCAATTGACATCCTGGCTTCAACAGCTCCCTCTAAGGTGGCCATGCCCATCACTGAGGCGGTGATGGAACTAGTCAAGGCCCTGTGGTAAACACCACCTTATTCTGTCCCCACCTCAAAAAGGGCAGAGAAAAAAGTATTTTGTAGCAGCAAGTGGGCTTGAATATCTGTACTCACATTCCCCTCCAAGGATCCCTGGTGGTCTCTGCAGCAAATGAGTGAGACAGATGGGGCCAGTCGAGCACTACTGGGAAGAATAAGGATGCAAAGAGACTGTACTTTTTTGGGAGAAAAGTTTTATATGTAGCCTCTAGCTACATATCTTCAACCAGTAAGCTTTGCTTGGGAGATAAGATTTTAATCTTTGGGACTCCTTGTCTTAATTTAAGGATTCTCTGCCAGAAGAGGTAAGACAGGAATTTGTGGCCCTCCTAGATGAGAGTAAGAATGTGGCCAGGACCTCTCTCCAGACAAAAGTCAACTCTGGTCCCGATTCAGAGAATAGAGTTAATCAAGGTAATGCTCGACTCAACCCAAGCCAAAGCCTTCCTACCAGAGGCTTGATTCCAGACTGTATCGGACCTGATAACCAAGGTCATGGTCCACCCAATAAGGGCTTCTTGGATCTGCCTCAAATTATTGGGTCACATGGTGGCATGTACTTGCATGGTGCAGTATGCAAGATGGCACCTCAGGCCCTTCTTGATGTGGCTGGTGTCAGGCTACTCCCAGAACAGACACCACTTAGACTCAATATTCACAGTTCTGCCTCGAGTCCTCTTTTCCCTGACCTGGTGGAAAGACCCAGGATCAGTAATGGCGGGGGTACCCTTTGCTGCCCCTCAACCGTTGGTAGACTTAGTCTCAGATGCATCAGACCTAGGATGAGGAACCCATCTCAGCAACCTCAGGACCCCTGGCCTCTGGTCCCAAGAAGAACTTTCCCTGCATATAAATGTCAGGGAACTCGGGGTGGTACACTTAGCTTGCCAAGTGTTCCTTCCCCAGGTCTCAGGCAAAGTGGTTCAGACAACACCACATCCATTTTTTACATCAGCAAGTAGGGAGGGGCTCGGTCTTCAGCCATGTGCCAGAAGGCCCTCTGGCTGTGGAACTTCTGCGTGAAACACACCATTCTCATTGAGGTGACACACATCCCAGGAGCCGAAACATACTGGCAGATCGCCTCAGCAGAGCCTCTTCCTCTCACCACAAGTGCTCTCTTCACCCAGAAATCATCAGTATCATCTTCCAGAGGTGGCAGCCTCCCTTGGTGCCTCCCCTGGTGCACATATCAGCCTCCCCTGATGCACTTGTTCACCATCAGACAGAACAAGAAATGCCATCAGTTCTGCTTACTGCACAGGCCCTGCAGGACTCCCTGTCTGATGCCTTCCTGCTCTCATGCTCTACCTTTCCTTAGATCTCCTTGGTTCACAAAGTTCTCCTAAAAGTCAAACTGGACAAGGCAAAGGTTATCCTGATAGCGCTGGCATGGCTTAGCACGATTCTGGACCTCTCGGGGCAGTGCCACTTGCACTTCCACTCCCCTTGGACTTGATCTCACAAAACCAAGCAGGTTGCTTCACCTGACTCTTGCCTCCCTGCACCTGACTTCATGGTTGCTGCATGGCTGAACCCTGAAGTGCAGGCTTGCTCACATCAGGTTTGACAGGTCTTGCTTGGTGATAGAAAGACTTCCACTAGGGGTAACTACCTGGCCAAGTTAAAACGTTTCACTTGTGGGGCCTCTGAACAGAATCTCTCTCCACCCTGATCTTTTCTGCAGTACATCTTGGACTATCTGCTCCACCTAAAACATCAAGGTCTGGTTCTCTCATCTGTTAAGGTTCACTTGTCAGCCATCTCAGCCTTCCACCCTCCCAGTAAAAGGCAGATCAGTGTTCTCCCATGAGATGATGGTCAGGTTTCTCAAGGGGCTGGAAAAACTCTACCCTCAGGTTCGTGAATCTCTCCCACCATCGGACTTGAACTTGGTCCTGTCAAGGCTCACAGGACCCCTCTTCAAACCATTAGCATCATACTCCTTGTTGATTCTGTCTTGGAAGGTCACCTTTCTGGTGGTGATCACTTTGGCCCGAAGGTTCTCTGAGATCAAAGCCCTTATGTCGGAACCCCCTTATACCATGTTCTGCAAGGACAAGATCCAGCTGTGTTCCCATCTGGCCTTGCTACCAAAGGTGGTGTTGCAATCCTATAACAGCCAGAACATCTTTCTACTGGTCTTCTTCTCAAAACCTCACAAGACCGCTGAGGAACAACATATATTGGATGTTAGGTGGGCCCTTGCCTTTTATATTAAAAGAACTAAGCCCTTCCGTAAGTCCACGTAGCAGTAGCAGAAAGGATAAAAGGGCTACCTATGTCATCCCAAAGAATCTTGTTCTGGATAACCACCTGTATCCAAGCTTGCTATGAGCAGGTGAAGGTTCCACCTCTGGCCATCATGACCACTCATTCCTCCAGAGTCCGGGCTTTATCAGCAGCATCCCCATGGTCCCTCTATGCTGTCACCAAACAGGCCCATGACGATGCCAGTTTCAGGAGAGCAGCATTGCAATCGGCATGTCCATGAACTTGCAGCCCACTTCCCGGGGTACTGTTTGAGAGTTACCTAGCATGTAATGGACATGAGCAAGCACTGGAAGGAAAAAAAATGGTTATTAACCTTCCATAATGGTAATTCTTTGAGATGCGTTGCTCATGTCTATTCCATGACCCATCCTCCTAGCCCACTGTCAAAGTTAGTGGCAAGAAGGAACTGAGAGGGCGCGTGGCTGGTGGTGCCCCTTATATGCATGCGACTCCAGAGGATGCTAGAGCCGGCCCAACAGATTCCACTGAGGGAAAAATCTCCAGCAACTGTGCACGCATCGCACGACAACTAACACGGAATGGACATAAGGAACACATCTCAAAGAACAACAGTTATGGAAGGTTAGTAATTGTTTTTCTAGTATCAGGTAACCCCTTCTCCTTCCAGCTGATCCTACACATAGACATTTGTAATATGTATATACAAGTATAACATGAAGAAAAAGTGCTGTAGGTTAGTGTGATGGTTCAGGGATTCCAATAGACTTCTAAAATGAACATGCAGTAAACCAAGACCCTTTTTCTTGACTGACATATTGCTGGCAGATTTCAAAGCAGTTTGAGGTTTTATTGTCCTTCAGTTTGTTAGGGTCCATAGGGATTATGAACATGAAATCCATGGTCTATGGTGTTTGTTAACAAACAGTAATAAGAGCTTCTTCATCTTGCCTCCGGGCTATCTATGCCCTATCCTTATTGTTTGCAAGGAGAATTCATTCTTAGAGGGTAAACCTCTCTGACCTTCGTTTATGAGATTAGGGGGTGGGACAGGGAGGGAATCATGACCACAAAATTCCTCTGTAGTTAGTGATTGAAACCTAGTGTTTCATAAAATAAATGCTTATTAACATTCCATTCTGAGGCCTAGTCTAAACACTGGGGTTTTTTTGTACTAATTTAACTATTTTGGTTTAGGGTGTGATTTTTACTGAAAGAGTTAAATTGGTACCACCTCTAGTGTGGATGCAGTCATGTCAGTATAAAAGTGCCTTACGCAGGTATAGCTTATTTCCCTAAATTTATAGGAATAAGATATACCCGTATAAGCACCTTTGTAAAGGCATAACTATGTCCACATTGGGAGGAATTGTACCACTTTATCTATACTGGTATACTGGATAGGCAAGCCTTAAGATATGGTGTCTCCACCCTCTGGGAAACTTTCTTTTCTTTCTATGTACTTTTCTAAGTGAATTTAGTGCTATTGAAATATGCCAAATTGATAGCCCTTGTTTTTGTAGTTGTAATTATCCACAGAACAGGTATAAAATAGACAATGATAAACAAACAATTATTGCCCCTACCAGCTTGCCTCCATTATGATTTGGAAGGGATTACTCCTAGAGGTGAAAAGGGAATTCTGTCTCACTCCTTGTTCAGTCCTTTGCCTGTCTAACCCACCAATCAGTGGCAGATGTGGTGGTAATTTTGTTTGTTTTTGTTATGGACAGTTTTCCAGTGATCTGGACTGTTAAGTCAGTATTTCATATGTACATGAACAGCCCATATAATGGCAATGATTTTTGGTTACTTCCACATTTAAAACAGCAAGGCAAAAGAATCAGTTTCATGCAATTGTTGTTAAAACTTCTCATAACATGGAAAACAATTTCACACAAAAAAATTTATTGTTATAGGATTCAAAACAGAACAATTGCTCATTAAATATTTTTCTAAAAGTTCAGGTTTTTTTTGTAATTTCAGATGTTTAGGTTTTTCCCCTTTCTACCTTTTTCCCCTTTTTTGCCACTAAATACAATAATAATAAGTGTTCAAGCTCTGTGTGGTTTTTTTGCTATTCTGTTTCTTCTCAAAACATCTCCAACTTTTAAAAAGTTAGAATGGCAGAGTTAGTTTCATTTTTCCATTCTGTATCTTTTCCAAAGTTGGGGAAGTTTAGAAAAGTTTAAGTGGCAAAAGGAAGCAGAAAGGAACAAAGAAAAAGGGAAGGGGGGAATCTCTAAAAGATCTAATTTCAAAATTATCAATTTTGAGTTAAAAAGCAGAGGGGAAATAAGCTTTTTGTAAAACTTTGTTATAAAAAGCCAATTTTTATCAAAAAGTGTTGTGAATGAAAAATTCAACCATGTCTGTTTGTTAGCAAATGAGATTGGGTTGTCTTCACAACATTTCCAGAAATTCTCCCATTCTTGCCTTAACACAGTGAAACTCCACCAGTGCTATCCACAATATGAATCAAACAGTTGGGCATGGGTGCAACCTACAGGTATGTCTGCTGCAAAAAAAGGCATGTTGTAGACTTGTGTTAAAAAAACAGGAAAGACACAGCATCTTGGCTTCTAACTTGGGTTAGCAGCTTAATTTAAAGCCTGTAGGGGAACATGAGGTTGAACTCAACCGGCTAATCTGAGTTAAAAGATGAGTTGTCGTGTCTTAATTTGAGTTTAGCTAACACAGGTTATTTTACCCAAATTAAGAACACACCTCTTTTGCAATGAAAACATACCCTTAGAGACTCATTTCTTTAGACGACTCCCTACTTTCTTTTGCCCTTTCCTTGTCCTCTGTTGTTAGTTGAATCACTATATTGCCTGGATTACAGTATCCATAGTTGGCTAGTGATGCTAATTACTACCAGGGAAATACCTTAGCAACCTTCTTTGATGGTTCATTTGTAGCAGGAAGTGAAGAAATAATAGTCTTTAAAACTGATGGATGTGGGAGATTTAGCAAAGGAGAAAATACAGGGGAATCATATAAGTGATGACTTTAGCTAGTATGTAGTTTGCAAAGAAATTAATATAACAGTGAGTACATCTGTTTTTATCATTCTTCCTATTTTCGTTTGCTTGTCTTGTCTTAAAACTTCCCATTGTTCTCCTATATATAGTTTGAATGGAAAAGTGGTTTAAAATTACCTGGTAATGAGTCCCATAGAGTGGTTTCTGGTATGTCCACTCACAAATTTCTTTTTCTCATATTCTTTACTCACCTCTGTGGCCTCCCTCCAAAAAATAACAACACTAGTGTTGCATACAGATGGTGATAATTTTTCAGCACAGAATTCTTTTTTATTTTTCTTTGCCCTCAGAAACCTGTTTCCAAAAAAAAGACTGTCTAAAAGATTGTCCGCATTGCCCCTGAGTTTTTCACAGAAAAGTGCTATTTAATCAATGCAGCATTGTCAGAATTTTCCCCAGAATCATTTTGGGTACCAAGATCAAACACTGCTGCCCAGCATGTGATTCATAGTTTCTCAACCATTCCATAGTTAAATAGCAAGGACCTAATTTGTAGTTTAAAAGAAAGCAACAATGATGACTCCTGACCCATTCATGATTTGTTCCTGTTATTACATAACTAGATCATAAATAGTATCAGTATTTCACAGTGTGAGTGTTTGCCCTGAGGATGGGAAAATGGCTGTTGGGGCATGTATGTGTAGGTTTCAAAATGACGCTGGCATCCTTTTGGTCACAGCATCCCACATGGTTCTAGTCTCCTTCATCCCTCTTTCCTTACAAAAGGGCAGTAGGGAACCAAGCCCAGGAAGTAGGAGCTGCCACATAGAGAAGCCCCAGAATTCATCTTCAGATTCCTTCCTGATTAGGCAGGACATGGTTTTAGAGACATTAAACATTTTGTCCTCAGTCCAACACATTTCCTCTCTTTTCTTTCAGAGCTAGGTTGGGTGTACAGCAAACAAGTACCTAACATGTGAACCACTTATTTAAGAAAAAATTAAGAAGAAAAACAGATGACTTAATTTAAGTGTTTGTCAGTGCTCCAGGAGTTCATATCAATAATATTGCCAAGCTTTCAGAGTTCCTTCATATTAAGCTTCCCATGACATATCTCAAGGAAACCAGAATACACTGTTTTTAAACATGATTATAGGTTGGAAAATACCAAGTGATTATCTGCCCAGAAATCTTTTTGTTAAACTATGCCCAAGAGAGAGGTTTGGTCAGATTTGCTGATCTTGCCCAGGAACTATTTCAGTCTGGCGTAGTCCCTTTCTATTATTTAATGAATGCTTTCCTCCCCTTAGAAGGTTGCCATTAGAAGCCAAGGTGACTGCCTTCCATAGAATGCACATCTGTGTGAGGGCGTCTCATGGAACTGTGTGAGAATGAAGGTGAAGAGAGAGAGATTTCAGTCCAGGGGATATTTCTCTCTGTGTGCGTGCGTGCGTGCATGTGTGTGTGTGTGTGTGTGTGTTAATTCCTTGATTTTTTTTTCCAGGAGTTTTTTGAAGTTGCTGCTCTTATGGTCAAGTTTTCTGGTATCACAGAATAACTGTGTTGAGCCAGACTGACTCTTCTCATTTTGTGGGGGAAGAAAGTAGGGGAAACTGTGTGAAAAAGAGAGGAATTAATGATAAAACTTAAAATCTGACTCTCTCATCTTTCACATTCTATTATAAATACTGCTTTTTTCTCTTCTTCACTAACATAGGAGGATAGGGCAGTCCACTAGCTTCCCCCAAATCAGAGTAATTCCATTTCTGTAACTTTGTTGTTTTGAAAACCAGCTCTGAAAGCAAACAGCTAGGCTTACTTCCAACTAGATTCTAATCTCTTATTGGAAAATGTGTTTAGAAGACAGGACATGAACACTTGAACTATATCAGCTTTTTCCATCTTTAGGTCATGATGTAGCATTGAAACAATCTTGGTTAATGTGATAGATTTACCCCTTGCTAAAGAACAAAACCAGAAAATATACTTGCTGATTGTTAGACCCTTTCTACAGCCTTTGACCCATTGATCATATAATAAAGTTGTGGACAAGGCTACATCCCATATGTGGCTTCTCTCAAGATGCTATGCAAGTGGAGGGCTCAAAGGGAGATTATGGGCACTTCTTTGTTTTCACCTGAATGATATTCAGGGTTTCATGTTGTATGTCTCATTGCCTAACATGCGTGGGATTGCTGGATGAGATCACACAGACACTGTGGATCACAGCATCGTCAGTAACATGATGATACACAATTAGCTATTTCCTCATCAGTTGACCTAATGTCACAGCTGTTGGACTCTAGCTGAAGGGTTTTGTTTGGCTGGCACATGGCTGCTAGAAACACAATCATACAAGACTGAAATAATATTGTGAATAAGGGAAAGCTTTTTAAAGAAATTGCTGGTGGTTTGGGCATGTTTATTATTTAGGGCCTTCGACCGTCACTTCAGCTATATCTTTGCTTGGCAGTTGTGGTCGGTGCCAGGTTGAGTTTAATTCCATCTCCTAGGTTCAGTCAAAATTACGCCAGTTACCCTTTTGTTGTTTGTTATTCCTCTAATTGGCTGAAAATTTATCCTTCTGGGGGAGTAAGATCTGTGTTGTCTTCTGGTTATATGTTGCATTTGTCTAGTTGTTTTTTCTTAAATTGTTAATGGCTTGTATTTGGTCATGACTATACAGTGCTTAGATGTCTCACAGGTGTGATAAATAAATAAAACTGTGTTCTTTCTGTAGTACTTTATTAAAAGTGACTGTCAGTACAAAGGGCTATTTTTCTCACAGGAGAGAGGCAGCGTTCATTCAAATTTACCAGTCTCTGTGGTTAATTAGTAATGCTCAAAAAGACACTCTCTACATGTTTATTTTTCTATCTGAGCAGTGGAAATTATTAATACTGCTGTTATTTTTGCAGTACTGCGTAAGAATCTTCAACATGGGTTAAGATCCCATTATATGAGGCACTATGCAAACAACAGAGTCCCTGCCTCAGAGTGCTTACTACTTGGATTAAGACAAAATGCAGCAAATGAATAAATAGGCAGACAATGAAGATGGGTGGACAGGTGCATTTACCAGTCTCAGTCAATTGCTGGTCTGACAATTGAATGTCAGTGGCCTGCTCTGAACATGAGAGCATAACTCTCATTGGTCTGTATCTGGGTTGCCCTAATGTTTTATTATAAATTGGTAGCAGTGCTAGGCTCTGGACATGATGCATTGAATGTACTGGGAACAAATACCTAGTTCAAGTGCCAGAAGTTCAAAATCAAGCCTTTGGAATGCAGTAATAGGAACTCAGCAAGTAACAGCTACTACTGGAACCATTTACCAAGGGTCATGGTGGATTCTCCATCACTGACGATTTTTAAATCAAGATTGGATGTTTTTCTAAAAGATCTGCTTTAGGATTTATTTTGGGGAAATTCTATGGCTTTTGTTATTCGGTAGGTCAGACTAGATTATCACAATGCTCCCTTGTGGCCTTGGAATCTATGAATGTCACACCAAAAGATGAAAAACCAAAATTAAAGTTTCAGTCCTGTGTTACAAAGCAATTGCCAATAGAAACAGTTGTGCATGAGTTCTACTGTAATCTTTGCTCAGGATTTTCTAGAGTGCTTTGGAGCTGGAAAGATTGCTATCGGAAAAAAGAAGAGCATTGGGGTTTGAAAGGCTACAATTAGGGAAAAATGTGTTGGCACACATTGAGGAGGGATTAAAAATGTCATAGTTCATACTGTACAACTTTGTTGTGTACACAGTATAAACTTGTCAATATAAAATCCCAAAATGTCCCAAAATGGTGTACAGAGGAAATTAGCAGATGGGGAGAGGAATTAGGAGGTATAGGCAATGGACATGTAGATTCAGTGAGTTGGATAGATGCAAGAAGATGGTTTCAGACAACAGGAGCTGCAGAGCAGAAGTTTCCTGCACCAATAGTGTGTGGAGGGAGAGAGAAAACTGCTGTTAGATGATAAGAGGATGCAGAAAGGGACATAGAGATGAGGTTCATGTGGTAGGTTGATGCAAGTCCACAGAAGTATTGAAAACACAGAAGACAACTTTGAACTGAAATGAATTGGGAGTCAGTAGTATAGTTTGAAGATGGAAATGATGAAGTCACATTTCTTTGTGTGAAAAGGCAAATAGCAGTGTTCGGCTCATTCTGGAATTGGTGAAGTAGGGCATCAGTCATAAGTTTGAGGATAATTTTTTTCTGAATACTTTGAAGTTTAATCTTATCTGCCTCCAAAGCTGCTCAACATTGTTGTGTATCATCAAGCCCCCAAAAATGTTCAGTTACAATGATTGATAACAGCTCAGAAGACCATTTCAGTTACAACAGTTGTTAGTAAAGAAACAGTGAGTATTAATTTAGGGGAGGCAGTTTGGGGCTTATTGGGAGGGCGACTTCATATAGTTCTTCATCAGTGTTGAGCCACAGAGTGACTTCTGTCTGTCCTGAAAAAATGGTGTCTGCTGTAGGTTTTCCTACAGTGAGTATCTGATGCTCCCCCACTGCCTCTCTGCAGGTAGAATTTCCCACCGCACCTCTGCATGTTGCAGTATTATTTTGATTTATCTAAGGTTTTTCCATTAATTTCAGGAAATAAGAGCCTGACTTTAGTAATGTTTGTGAGCAAAGTCTGGTTCCTGGCATCCTGATATTTGAAGTTTGA
The DNA here is from genome assembly GCF_026122565.2 of Emydura macquarii macquarii. Classification (NCBI taxonomy): domain Eukaryota; kingdom Metazoa; phylum Chordata; order Testudines; family Chelidae; genus Emydura; species Emydura macquarii. The sequence goes on from NW_027133667.1 coordinate 9,817,306, forward strand.
TTGATTAGAGTTGTTGACTCACAGAAATCAACTTCACTCTTGTTCTGTCTGATAGGGAATAGTGGAAGCTCAGCCAAAGCCAGAACCTTCAGACTAAGGGAACAGGGCATTAGCCCTACATTTCCAAAGTGAATGGTTTCCCTTCTAAGGAGACTCTGGAAAATAGCTTAACAATTCCTGGGGGAGGTAAGTTATAAAACTTGAGAAGGAGATATTTAAATCCTATGAGCCAGCCAGCCAGCAGCAGTGGAATTGGCCGTCAGAACTCGTAAAAGCCTCAACCAATCTCTTTTATTATCTTGTATCTGAAGCAATGAGATCTCAGCTTTTGCAGGGTGAACTTTTCCCCATCATGTCCTGTTTGCTACTGTTTATTTTTATGCAAAAAGTAATGAGTGCTCTATTTTAAAAAAGGTCTCTTTAGAATACATTGTGGGAAAGGGTATCACAAAGGTCCCTCAGATTACTGAAGTTTCAGAATATGAGAGTAAATTCAATCTGAGATCCTAAAATGACTGATGAACACACAGTGGGGCCCAGTCATAGATTTACTTTCTTTTAATGTCATTTAAAACTATAGAAGCTGTGGGCAACTTTTCAAATTTCCACACACTGCGCTTCGGATACCCTACATTCAACCAGGAAAAAAGTCAAGCATACAAAGGAATTCTCATTGCTGTGCCCATTAAGAATCTGGAGTGTTTTGGAGATATTCCATCCCCACTGGTATGCTTTTTGTGAATCTTGATTTTACATTGAATTCTATCTGGACAGTGCTCAGATCTGATACTTTCCACTCATGCTTGATATTACAATAATTGGCAGGTTAATGGAACTTCGGCAGGAAGCAACCTATATTAACCACAAACCCAAATCTGAGGCGAATGAGTCAAAAATATGAATCTGTCATCCAGTGCATAAAGCCAAGGAAAATATTTCCCATTACAGCTGCAGGGCCAAATTTGGCCCTATCATAGCTCTGTTGTCTTCAAAGGAGTTGCAACCATTCATGCCAGGAGTGAATCCAGATTAACTAGTACATCGTAGACAATTGGTACTTGATTCATTTATCCTGTACAGGCTTTCATAAACTGGCACATGGATTTAGGTCAAGGATGTCCAAAGAGTGCCCTATAAAAAGCCTGTAACTTCTCTATTCAATATGGAGTGGCAGATTCACAGAGATTACAGGTCCTAGCATGTAATATACTGCCTTGATCTTATAAGCCTTCCACGTGGATCAAATTGCTGTATTGCATGCTGAGACCCATAATCTTTGCAGACTACACTTTGTGTTAAAAACTGCTGTTTCATTCAAATTAAGTATAGTCCTTAGGCTTCATTTGAGTTGCCAATTTGACCATCAGCTGGAAAATATTCAGCAATCTATAGTTTAAATAGACAAATTTTAAATCCTAGCTAGGATGCTGTACCACCAGTTTCTGAAACTGTGTATGATGCTACTTCAAGCAATTAGAGATTGATTATGAAACTGTTTACAGTAGTCATAGCTAATGCTTTTTCATTAGTGTTTCTTTTCCTTGTCTCAAAAGGTAGTATATGTGAGGGCAAGATTGCTGGAAAGAAAGCAACTTCCAGAATGGAAACCAGCAGGACCTGTTAGAAGATTATTTTTAAATGTCTGCTTAATTGCTAGATTAATCATATTCCTTCTTTTTTATGGCTGGATCCCCTTCTTTATTGAATAATTGGGATATATCTTTCCAGTTGCAGTTACTGTAGAGTATCTCCTCTCCTTACTAACCAAATGCTCTCTGGCTGTGTGTTTGGGAGGTTAGCCAGGCTGGTTGATAATTTGACTACTCCTCAGTCTTTTGTTTCTTTAGTGGCATTGGCTCTTTCTTTTATCAGTGTTTGGTTTGCTATATTGCAGCTTTCCAAAACCACATTTGTGGTATTTCATAGTCCACTTGTGACCTTTTTGGAGCAGGGTGGGGACAGCATATGCTATACAATTGTGGTCACTATGGTTTAAAATATAGCGGGGAACTTGGAGGTCCTAATCCATAAGAATTAGTCAAAAAAACAAAATCTAATCCAAAAAATAATTCTGGGGAATAGAGTGTTTCCAACGGGAATTCATTAGAGCTGATGCATTTATTTTAGGAGCTTCAGAGAGAGAACTTCTTCTTTGAATGCTTGCTCATGTTTATTCCATGTTAGGTGTGTGCATGCCTGTGTGCATGGCTACTGTAGATTTTTGCTTTAGTGGTATCTGTGGGGCTGGCTCTGGTGTCCTTTGGATCCCCACACTCATGTGACAGTATATGAGGCAGTATATAGCCCTGCGCCCCCTCAGTTCCTTCTTTCCGCCCGTGATGATTGCAGGAATGCCTTTCTCTCTTTCAATAGCAAGTGCTTTAGTGGTGGTTTCTCATTAACTGTTGTATATAGTTCTTGTAGTTAGTTAATAGTTGAATTAGTTAGAAATAGCAGTCCCTTCAGTGACTTTTGCCTAGGGACAGAGGCATGCCCTGGTCTTCAAACTGTGTTCTGTGTGTCACAAGCCCTTCCTGCTTAATGATCCTCATGACAGTTGTCTAAAGTGCTTAGAAGAAACACACGTCATGGACAAAGGTAAGATTTGTAAGGGCTTCCAACCACCGACTAAAAAAGACAGGGATATCTGCCTGAAAGCACTGTCGATGGAGGCAGCACTCCGACTGGCCTCGAAACCTTCCCGCTCTGACTTGTGCCAAGTACTTCAGCGTTAGTGCAGAACGCCCCACCAGTACCAGGCTTGTCTCAACACTGTTCGACTTCACCGATGCTGGAGAAATGGCAGAAGAAACAGTGCACGGATTGAGGTCGTTTCACTGCACCAAAGGACAAAAAATGGAGTCGGGCAAAGGACTTTTTTCAGGCAATTGCCCAGTAAAAGAACAATTCCTAGGAGTGGAAGGGGACCCCTCCACCTAGTGGTGTTCTCAATGCCTGAGGCTTTCTAGGCCGCCAGGGATATTATGGCACTGCGAGTGCCACCCATCCCGTGGGACCTTCCCTAGGCATTGGAGTTGATGAAAGCACCCCCCTCTTGGGGAAATCCCACCATTGGTCTGCCTCAGTGGGCAGTTGATCGATGCTATTCCCCAGACTCCCAGCACTGGTCCAAAACTCCTTGGCCCTGGTCCCCCACACTGAGATGATGGACTCCACCATCCTAGACCCTGGTTTCCAGCACCAAGTCACGAATCGCCAGCTGTCTATCACTGGTCCTGGTCTCCCCGGTACCAGTCGTTTTCCTCTTGGCATCAGTTGCCAACAGTCTGGAGCTGGTCCAAGATCAGAGCACTCACCTTGGAACCGCCATACACAGTGTTTTATAAAGACAAGGTCCAGCTGTGACCCCAACCAGCTTTCTTTCCAAAGGTGGTGTCACAATTTCACAATAATCAGGACATGTTCTTCCCAAAGCCGCATGGATCCAGTGAGGAGCGTAGGTTGCATACCCTGGATGTCAGACGGGCCTTTGCCTTCTGAATCAAGAGAACAAAACCTTCCCAGAGTCAGTGCAGCTCTTTGTTGCAGTAGCACAGGGGAGGCCAACTAGTCAGAGATGAAGAGTCAAAAAATAAATGCAGATATCACAAAGAGCCACACGTCTCTTACCCTCCCCCGAAAATTCACGCTGATGCATCAATGTTGGCGGCAGCTGGTCAATTTCACTTACAGTCTCAAAGAACCGCAAAGAGCTGCATGCAAAGAGCCGCTTGCAGCTCGCGAGCCGCATTTATATTAGCAAAGAGCCGCATGCAGCTCGCGAGCCGCGGGTTGGCTACCCCTGAAGTAGCAGATAGGATGAAAGATCTACCAGTTTCCTTCCAGAGGATCTCCTTGTGGATAATTGCCTGCATTAAGTTTTGCTACGAACAGGCAAAGATACCTCCACCTGCAATTGTAACAGCCCACTCTACGAGAGCTCAAGCATCATTGGCAGCTTTCCTGGCACAGGTGCCGATCCAGGGCATCTGCAGGGCTGCTACCTGGTCTTCTGTCCATACCTTTGTGTCCCATTATGCTATTACCCAGAAGGCCCGGGATGACACCAGCTTTGGCACATCAGTATTGCTAGCGGCACATCCATGAACTCTGAGCCCACATACAGGGATACTGCTTGTGAATCACCTAACATGAAATCGACGTGAGCAAGCACTCGAAGAAGAAAAAATGGTTATTAATCTTCCGTAACTGTTCTTTGAGGTTTGTTGCTCACGTCCATTCCCATGTCCCTGCCATCAAAGTTGACGGCAAAAAGGAATGAGAAGGCGTAGGGCCAGAAGCACCTCATATACCGCCATATCAGTGTGGGGCTCCAAAGGACACTAGAGCTGGCCCTACAGATATCATAAAGGCAAAATTATTCAGCAGCCATGCACATGGGCATGCACACACCTAACATGGAATGGACATGAGCCACATATCTTGAAGAACAACAGTTATGGAATGTTAGTAACCATTTTTATCAAACTTAAATTCTGCTATGAGGTACAGAAGAGACCTGTATGCAAAGTCAGCCTGTTCCCATAGGTGCTGGAACTGTGAGTGCTGCCGCACCACCTGGCTTGAAGTGGTTTCCATCATATGCAGAGTTTGCGGTTTGGTTCAATGGCTCTAAGCAACCCCTCAATACAAATTGTTCCAGAACCCCTGCCTGTTCCTTTCCTGTTCTTCTTAAATGTGAAACTATTTTCTGCTGTTTGTGTAAAAAAAAAAAACAATCTTTATGCCTCTTCCTGCAAGAGATGGCAGCATCTGATACAGGCTCATTTGAAGCCAGAACATAAAGGTTATATGAGCAGTATCAAAGAAAAAAAGGCTAAAATAACATATGATAGTGATATTGCCCAGAAAAAAACAAGGAAATGGAACTTCTTTAATTATTGCTGGTAAAGATCCTCAGTTCAGGGATCTTCAGATGCATTCCACATCCTGTCTGGAACTCCCTTGAAAACTAAGACCATTGAGGTTTCCACAGACTGAGCATTGTATGTGAGGTGTTATAAGAAGTCATGGTCCCCACAACCCTTCATTGTTCTCTGCCACTGAAGCAGCAAGCCAAAACTCCCTATGGTCCTTCTTTTAGTTTGTCAGCTATTTTTGTTAGGAATAGTTACTGTACATAGTTTTAATTGATTTTAGATAAGTTATAGTCCAGATAAATTTGGTATTCCAGAATACTTCCATAGATGGGGAACAACAAAAATAGATCTGTTTGCAGATGGGAGAACTCCAATTGTGGAAAAAGGACAAAGTTCCAGTTCTCTTACAGATGCCTTTATACTAGGCATCTTACCAAAACTAATGACACACTGTACCTCTGAAAGACCGATTTCTCCATTACCTATTCCTGAAGTATGCATTCCTTGGGGCAGTAGCATCAGCCAGGTGAGTTAGTGCAATCCAGATTTTAATGACAAGAGTTCTGTAGCACTTTAAAGACTAACACATTTAATTTCAGCAGGTATAAGCTTTCGTGGGCTTCAGCCCACTTCCTCAGATGCAGTTGATAGAAATAATACAGCAAATATTGGCAACATATACATATCCAAAGGCATAGACAACAATGGGGTAGGTGGATGAAGGCCGGGTACTTGAGTCCTAATGACAACCAATTTGTTAGTCTTTAAAGTGCTACAGAACTCTCGTTGTTCTTGCTGTATACAGACTAACACAGCTACCCCTCTGGAACTCTTCCAGATTTTAATGGCAGACCTTCCTTAATATCGCATAAAGACAAGATGATGCTGCATCCTTACCCCAAATTTATTCATAAAATAGTCACTGACTTTCATCTGAATCAGACTATCAGTTTGCCAGTGGTGTTTCCCAAACTTTATTCTTTTCCAGGGGAGGCTAGATTACACACTTAACATACTAAGAAGACCCTTATAGACAACCATTATAGCATAAAGCCATTTTGTGAATATATTTATGTAAATACCCCAGATTATTTGTGTTTAGGCTGTCTCCTCCCGGCGCATGTCAAATTAGATTAAGACTTGTTAGCAGGTATCCCAGTCCCTAACAGTATCAGGGCACATTCTTCAGGTCCAAGCAGCTTCTAGGATATATCTTTGAAATGTCTAGTTTTAGAAATAAGTAGAGCTGCTGCTCTGTACACATATTTACTCAACATTACTCTCGTCATTGAGATATGAAGGTTACTTACTGTAATGGAGGTTCCTGGAGATGTGTAGTCCCTATCTGGATTCCAAACACAGGTGTGCATGCATGCCATGCGCTGAAGCTGGAGCTGTTCATAGCAGTGTTTGTCAACCTGCGTATGCGTTGTGCATGTCAGCGCTATTCCAGGTCCCTTTCACTGACAGGCACAGAGCCCGTAGCAGAGGGGAAGGAGGGCAGTTTTGGGTAGAAGGGTGGGAAATGAATGGATTGGTTGAGATGAAACCGACAGATGACCTTAGGTAGGAACTTGGGATGGAGTCGTAAGGACACCTTGCCCTTCTGGAAGACAGTGAAGGGTGGGTCCACCATCATAGCCGCTAACTCATCAGGCAGATGTGATTGCTGCCAAGAAGGTTACCTTCATGGAGAGATGGGAAAGGGAACAACTACCCAGTGGCTCAAAGGGTGGTTTGGTGAGTGTTGAGAGCACTAGATTCAGATTCCGGGGGGAAGAGGGGATTTCAGACCTATGGGAAGGTGTTGAGGAGACCACAGAGGAAACAGGTTGAGGTTCGGTGGCTAAAGATGGAGAACCCATCCACTGTCAGGAGGAAGGCACTAAGCACCATTAGTTGGACCCTGATAGAGGAGTGGGCAAAACCTGATTGTCAAAGGTAGAGAAGGTAGTTGAAGATAGTGGGGATAGAGACTAGGTTGAGGGGATGATGGTGATGGGCCGCTCACACCATCAAGCGTTTCCACATCACCTGATAATATGCTGTAGTGGATGTGAAAGGATGTCACGTACTGGTGTTAAGCACATGTTGTCTACTTGCGAGCCCCATCCAAATACTAGGCCGTTTCCAGGTTGTTGTGTCAGAGCTGGCCGTGTTGCTGCGTGAGGAGGTCTGGGAGAGGAGGAAGGCGAATTGGCAGGTAAACCGAGAGAGAAAGGAGATTGGTGAAAAAGTACTGGTGAGGCCATAAGGGAGCGAAGAGGATGAGGACTTCACAGTCTTGTTGTATTTTGCAGAGGATCTGTGGAAGGAGTGGTATGGGTAGGAATGCATACTGGAGCTTGGGTGACCAAGGGAGGAGAACTGCATCCCCCTGAGAGCCTTGTACAAGAGCATCCCTGGAGCAGAAAAAGGGGGATTTGCGGTTGGCAGGAGTCACAAAGAGGTCCCAGTGTGGCATGCCCTACTTGTGGAAGATGGATCTGAGAGTGGGGTTGTGAAGCGTCTACTCGTTGTTATGGAAGGAGCGACTGAGTGCATCCACAAAGATATTGTAGGTGCCTGGAAGATGAACCGCGTGGAGTGTTATGTCATGCCTGAGGCATCAGTTCCACAGATGAATAGCTTCCACACAAAGGGTTGGGGATCTGGCTCCCCAGATAGATGACAGCCGTCATTGTCTGAGAGGAGTTGCACATGACAGAACTAGAGGAAGGGTAGGAATACCTGACAAGCGAGACAGACTGCTCATAATTCCAGGATGTTGATGTGCATCCTGGCCTCTCTGGGGGACCATAGTCCTTGGGCAGTGTGGCCCTCCAGATGGCCGTCCCAGCCTACAAGCAAACCATCCATAGTGAGGGTGGTACTGCACGTGGGAGGATTGAAGGGTGTACCAGAGTCACACTGCCATGCAAGGGAAGTCAAGACTAGGAGAGAGAGAAGTACCCTTTTGTGGAGGTGGTCTATTTGTGGGTTGTAGATGATACTCAGCTATAGTTGAAGGCATAGCATGTGTAAGCATGCATGCAGGGTGACCAAGGTGAAGGCTGTCATATGGCCCAGGAGGGAGAGGCACTGTCAGAGACATATGCGAGGGTGGCAGCAGAGTTGTGCAATGCGGGAAGTGAGGGCTACAAAGCAGTCTGACGGCAAAAAGGCTCATGCTGCAAGGAAGTTTAGTCGAGCTCCTATAAAAGTGAGCTTGCTGGTAGATACAAAGGTCGACTTGTCCTTGTTGATGCAGATCCCCAGGTTCACAAGGACGGTTTGTGGTTGTGGATGGTGTTCAGGAGACGTTCCTGGGACAACACGAGTAGTAGCCAGTCATCCAGATACGGGAACAACGAATGGCCAACACGTCTCTCATAGGCTGTCACTATCACAGCTATCTTTATGAAGACGCATGGAGCAGTAGCTATTCCGAATGGCAGAACTCAGAACTGATAGTATGAGTGGCCTACCATCAAGCAAAGGAATATGTGATGGGTGGGATGTATGTCTACATGAAAATAGGCATCTTTCATACTGAGGGCCGTGAACCAGGCTCCAAGGGGGAGGCAGAGGACAATCTGGGGAAGGGTGACCATGTGGAATCAGAAGTTGAGAATGAAGCGGTTTAGAGCCCAGAGGTCTAAAATAGAGCAAAGACTTCCCCCTTTCTTCAGTATGAGGAAATAAGGGGAGTAAAAACCATGGCCATGATATTGAAGTGGAATGCATTCTGGAGGAGGGTGTTTGCTTCCTCTCAGAGGAGATTGTGTTGTGATGGGTTGAGGTGAATTGAGCAGGATGTCCCCTGAAGATAACTGGAGGGGCCTCATGAGAGGGGCAGGGTGGTTTGCGGTTCTCAAGAGAGGAGTCAAAATGGGTGTTTGGATGGGTGTTGCAGGAAAGAAGAAGAAATGGATGAGGTAGTGACAGCAGGGTATCGTGACCAGTTGATCCTCCTGGCTTGGAGAGTAAGTTTGGTGGGCAGGGTACTCAGAGCAGAAAGAGAACCAGTACTGGTGGTGAGTGGGAGCTGGTGTATAAACGCAGAATATAAAGGACCGCAGAGTGGCACAATAGTCCTTAAGCGAGTATAGGCTCTCATCAGTTTTATCACTAAAAGGTTTTTGGTTATCAAAGGGGAGGTCCACAAGCGTGGTCTGGACCTAGTTTGGCAACCCCGACATCAGTAACCAAGAGTCCCTGCATAGTACCACGCCGAAAGCCAACAAGCGGGATGCTGTGTTTGCTGCGTCTACCACAGCCTGTAGGGTGACTCTGGCCACAAGCTTGCCTTCCTTGACCAGAGATTGAAATTCAGCCTGTTTATCCTCTGGAAGAGAGGCCTGAAACTCTGCCAGTTTATGTTCAGAAGTCGTATTTCACCAGTATAGTCTGGTAGCTGGCTGTGCGGCATTGTAGACTCACTGAGGTGTAGACCTTACAACCAATCAGGTCAAGTTTCTTCAAGTAGGGGGTGGACTTGAAGTGCTGTTGTCTAGCACGCTTTGTTGACTGATGCCTGGACCACTAACTAATTTAGTGATGGGTGTGTAAACAGAAAGTCTGTGGTTTTTTGCAGGAACACAGTATCTGTGTTCTGTCCTTTTAGGTGTAAGCGCCTATGATGCACAGGCATGCCAGATTGCCCGAGCTGGTTGAAGAAGAGCACTTTTTATGGGAAGAGTAGTATGCGAGGGTCCCGTTGGCTGTAGAATGTCCAGAAATTCATCCTGGGAGTCCTTTGTCCTCCACCGGCAGGCTAAGGTCCTTTGCCAAGCACTGGAGCACGTCTTGGTATTGATCATGGTCATCCAGGAGAGAAAGGGACGGGGGGACAAGTGCCTCATCCAGGGAGGAAGACGCTCCCGTGGGGATTGGTGGTTCCATCAGTTCTGGTGGTGCCAATGGTGTAGCACCTCAGGCTTCCTCATAAACCAAAGGAAGAGCCGTGTAAACCGAGGAAGGGCAGTGATGAAGCAGTGGCGGTGAACCACAGCTGTGGTATGGGTCCCAATGGTGCCAGTAGGTCCAAGCATACGGATCCGCCAGAGCAAGTGGACCACAATGGTACCGAAATCATGCATTGATGGGAGATCCATACACTGTTGCGTAGGGCAGGTATCGCTGTTCTGGACTGTAGGATTGTGCTAGTTAAAAAGCAGGCTACCATTACGAAGACCACTCTGAGTTCGAAGTTGATCCAGAAGTAGTGGTGCCATTGGGATGGCTAGAACCAGCACGGAGCAGTTCTGCAAAGATGGGCTCATTTGCTGCTCCAATAGTGCAAAGAGGAGCAGCTTGGGACAGTGGCTCAACAGGAGCAGTTCATCCACTGGTGATAGAGGGCATATGGTTCCTGGCAATCCGGGATGCAATGGGGAACCAGCATATGGTAGAAGAAGCTTGGCCATAGGTGTCAGCGAAGATAGGTGTCCACGTGTGCGTGACACCAGGCATGGGACTCCCAGCAGCATGGATGGAGCTGGGGTTGGAGGCAGCGGTTCCACCACAGAAGTCAAAGATGACACTGGTTGGTCCCTACGGAGTTTAGACTTGTGCTCTATCCTAGACTTTTTGAGTGGAGGGGCAGCCGAGTCCTCACACAACTTCTCACCCAATCTGGCGTGGCAATCTCGGAGAGGCAACACTGTGCTTTGAAGCGGTCCCTCTTGGGGATCCGCCCTTATGCCCACGCGTGTGCTTCTTATGAGCATGGTGCTGCTTTGATGGTGCCACCGGTATCATTAGTGGTGCCGGAGCTGAGGACGGTGCTCTGAAAGGAGCCCAGATACTCCGGTGATCTGTCGGCATGCCATCCTAGTGCACACGCAGACACATTGCTTCCTCCATGAGATGTTTGCGGAGTCAGAGCTCCTCAGCCTCATGAGTCCGCAATGAAAAAGAGCGACAGATGAAGCAGTGGGAAACAACGTGGACTTCACCCAAGCAACAAAGACAATGCTGGTGTTCGTCGCTCATAGCTGCTACCTACTAAAACTACACTTAACTGTGGAAAAACTCGTATACAATAATGCTAAGAAGGCTACTAATATGGAGATAGAAAGAGGGTTCCGACTCTGGCCATGAGGCAGTAAGAGAGAACTGGAGAGGCGTCAACCCATGCAGCCTCATAAGATGCACTGCGTGGCCGATGCACACACAGATTGACGAACACTGCTATGAACAATTCCGGTGCATGGCACGCATGCGCACACACAGGTGGAATCCACATAGAGTCCAATACTCACAGTAGAACTGATGTTCAGTTTGGGAAAGCAGTCATTGTTCGTTTAAATATCCTCATTGTTCCTACTCCTGGAAATTTGTCACTTGCATAATTTGAGTTCTTCAAGGAGATTATCAGTGTATGTTTATATATACATACCTCACATTCCATTTTCCTTCTTCAGAATCTGTATTAGCTTCTGAGAAGACGGAAGGAACTGAGGAGTTTGTAGGAGACAGTCTCCTAATGTACCTTCTCAGAAAATGTTGCATGAATCAACGTAGGGTCTTTGTGGTCCCCAAATGATCAGAGCTTTCTAAAGGGTTCCTGGTTTGGTGTGAAGTATGCATTTGCATCCCAAGATTGTGGTTACTTTTACTGGTGAGCAATTCTTCTTAGCTGGCTCAGGGGCTTGACATAGGAATGAATGGAGTATTTTACCTTCAGAGTGAGAGTGTGACTGGAGAGAGGACAATGACAGAAGTGGGCTGTGGAGTCTGAACTTTCCTCTTAGACTACAAATTGTTCATCCAGAATAGGATTGAAGTTGGTTGATGGGCAGGTGTGGAATGGAACACCACCTGTGGCAGTGCAAAATAACCTGTGTTTAACTTGTGTATAAACAGAGGATTTCAGTCACCAAGTCTGTTAATCCAGTTCTTTGCACACACTTCTAATTCATTTTTAAGAAATTAATATCAAGACATCCCACATTCTTGAAAAAGCCACAGAAGTGAAAGAAACAGCTGATCTTTCCATTTCTCTCTTACACCACTGAAGGCAGAGAAATTGTTTCATCATGTTATTACATTATTTTAATTTTTATTGATCTGAGTTACAACCTTAATGTTTTGTTTAAGCATAGGGTTTTTATCTTTTTCATTTTTTCTTAAATAGTTACAAGTGTTTTATAAAATGCATATTATTTACTCCACTGACCACTCAGGATAAGCCTGTGATTGACCAGTTCATCTACATTGTTGGGTAGTTCCTTCAAAGTATAATTAAATGTGATTGGAGGGATATCATTTACCCAAGAGATTGGCATGGGCCCCTGGAGTCATTCAGAATTATCAAATATTAATGTAATTAGGATGTGTACACTCCAGTGGAAACCTGCTTCAAGCTGGATTCAACTGAAACTATTTTAGGTATTTTTTAATGCAAAGATGTTGATATGTATTCTGATATTCCACAATCATCATTTGCCAAAGGTAATATTTATAATTGAAGCCATTTTGAGTTATAGAAAAGCAAAAAGATCAACTTTCTATGTTTTTTTTTTTTAAACCCATGGTATGAAAAACTGGCTGGGGGAGTCAGGAGAAGGCTGAGCCCTCATGCACTACATTTCAGTCTGGAGTAAATTTTTACAAATAAATTCCAAATCCTTGAAACCATAGGATATCAAGTAAGTGTTGACACAGCAGTAACCTGAATAGTACCACTTGCATAGTGTAGATGTTCAGGAGCTGTGCCTTCTGATGGAAAGCACAGAAATGCAGGACTGCACAGAGAAAGCTACTGTGAACCTGCTTCAGCAGGTCTTTGCTAAGGAGGGTTGTGAGGAACTAATATGGCTGTAGATGAATTCCATCTGCATTGCCTTTCCTAACCATGCTGTGAAGGTAGGAAGTTGTAAGTCACAGGCTAAATGTGCAACTACTGCCTTCTGCCACTTCTAGGGTCTGTAAAGAGTTTCTTTAATTGCAAAAGATCACGGAAATCTTGCTCTGTTAAATGCTCCTAATTTCCTTCCTTTTCCCATGTGCTGACTCCCCATATTGTCCCCTCCCAAGCCCCTAAGTTTCTATGTCAGTGTTCGTGAAAGTAGTAGTTTTTATAGAGTTCACATACTCAGGTGTCTGGGACCTGCACAAGCTCAGTGTGTTTAAAAAATCCTTTAGCTGATCTGACTTTGTGGTTTGAACAGAGTCTGTGTGGTCAGTATTGCTGCCAGCACCCGAGGGAATCAGAGCTCTCTTTTCACAATACAGCCTCATAACAGATTCTATTGGAGACAAATTCAGCATCAAATGGAGGTTCCCAGAGCTGTTGTGCTCTACCACAAAATAGGAAAAGTCTCAAAAATTCCACCAAAGAGATTATCTTCTCTATAGCACTGAATGAAGAAAGTGGTGAAAGAGAGTCTTCCTCTCTACACTACAGGGAATTGCCTCATGGTGTGAACTCCAGGCTCTGGGAGCAGCAGGGCTAACCACTCTAGTGGTAAATTCTGTTGATCTGTTTGGTTCCTGAACCACTTCATGTTCCCTGTGATGGGAACATATATGTTATTGATAACAATTCTTTCTATATGTCTGCTTCAGTCTCCTTCAAAGGACACAAATTCTCTCTGAATTGGAGAATTAAAGACACTCTCAAGTGTTGAGATGAAATAAAATCTCTATGTCTACAGGTCATCAGTCTTATTCTGTCCCTCATTCACCATTCGCACACTCCTCCCTTCAACCCCCCAAACTAATCAACCTAAGAAATGGACTGGGCGCTCTGAAATGTTTGCTAAGAAAACAGCCCTGTTTTGACAGAGAGCAATTATAGCACCTGGGCTTAAGGCAGACTTTACAAGTCTTCTGGGGATCTCTTATGAATAGTTACCATGAGGTCAGCACAGCCCTGTGCAAACAAGCTGTTAACCAAATTGCACTCAAAGCCGCCTTCTTCTCCACCTATTCCCCAAAATGTGACTGACTGACATGGACATTCCTTCTCCACTACGCTGATTCTGGAAGGTTTCTCACAGTCTTTACTAAATTAGTGACGTGTAGGATTAGGGGAGTGACTGTGACCCTGGATCAGCTGGGCTTGTTTGAAGTCCTATATATACCCCTTGTTTGGATCTGTGCACTTATGGCTTGTTGAGCTGAAATAATTTATTTCAGGACTGTAAGGCCTTCTGAGGTGCAGATATGAAGATTATTTGTGCTTTATGTAGAAAACCAAAGAGAGAATGTAAAGTGAGATCAGTAATAACTTCTGTCGTGCCCTTCATGGAGGCAGATTGCCAGATCTCCTGTGTGGTGGTTGAAGTGTTTATTACCCATTTGTTGCATATTTCTTGGTGAAGAGGAAATTGGATTCCCACTAACCGTCTATGGTCTCTCAGTCATATGCTGCCCTTTCTAACCTGTCTCTGGGAATCTGTTTCCTGTGACCAATTACCCTCTTCACACACACATCTCTCTCATTTTCCTCCAGTCTTTACTGCTTTAGTTTCATTCCTTGTATCACTTCTCATTGTGGGAGGCTTGGGCTGGGGCAGCTGAAATTTCCCCTTTAGGCAGCACCCTTCCCATTATTCCTTAGGGCTTGTACTACGAAAAAAGGTGGGCCTTATTTTAGTGAGATAGCTAATAGTTAGCTTTGTCATTGTAAAATCCTAGTGTAGGCAAGTGAAGTGGTAGTTTTAGGTTCACCCTGACCAGCTACATCAAGATAAAATTACTGCTTGCCTTGTCTACACTAATATTTTACAAGATAGCTATCTTGTTTAAAACAAAAATAAAAAAACAAAAAAAGCTGTTTCCAAGTGTAGACTTGGCCATGGAGCGTCTTCTTGGGTGTTACTCTTTGCAAAATTTTCTGATATGCTGGAATAGATTATATTTAGTGGCTTGTTTATTTTATTTCTTTTTAAAAAGTAGATTCCTAACTCAATTTTTAAATGACCTTTCAAAGTTTTTCCACAGTGAGGTGTACAGGACAGAAAATGTGAATGGCTGACTTTTCTGTGAAGAACGTATCTGTTCCAGTAAGGCTGTTATTGCTTTTCTTCCCTCAGCATGATCTCTGCTTTGAGCATGCACTGGCCTTTGTCAGTATCTCAATGGGGAAGAGGGGCTTTCATGCATCTTTGAATACACTGTTCTCTTTGCAATGAAATGAAAAGGTGTTGATCTCTCTGAGGAAGACAGCAGCAACTCTGGAACCACATGAAAGTTAACAGTGTTAATCCCCTTGCTATGGTTTGTGGTAAACTTCAGTTACCATATTACACCAAGGGTAAATGTTTAGTAGGACACACTAGCCTTGGGGAGAAAAAAGCCTCCAGGCCACTTGGCTGTTGGCTGCAGCATAAAAAGTATCACCTTAAAAGAGCTGGTATGCTTAGAATGTTAGTGAGCCTTTCATGGAATCTCTGGCTGATATCCTTTCTATTGTTACATACCTGAGTTCCCAGGTCAAAGCACACTGATTGGACTCCATGATTTACACAGGTCTGAAGTTACTAAATTTTAATAGAAGACTATAGTCTAGAGCCATCAAAGGAAGGCTGGGGAGATATTTGTAGAAATGAGAAAATAGCATGTCCTGTTATTTCTCTACTTTTTGTAATGACATATTGAAGAGTTAGGGTTTTGTTAAACATATTTTAACATTAATGTCAAAACATTTTCCTGTAAGAGAGTGTGTGAGAGAATGAAAGGTAGCTAGTCTGAAATTCAGATAAGGCTCCAACCATTCCCTCCCACTACACCCTTGAGGCACTACTGTATGTCATAGCTAACATCCTTCAAGAAAAGGATTAGGTAGAATATTTTTGGGAGTCTGGTGCTGATTCTTAGTTTGACTAAGGGGTCACTTGTTAAGCAATTCAAGGTACTCCCTTCTCATAGTGGCTTAGTTTGCTAAGTCTAGAAAAGAAGGTTTTTAAAGATGGAAAAATATTGTATGTGTTCATGTAATTAAAGACTGTATCATAATGCATATGCACAAGAGGTCTGAATTAAGGCACAGACAACCTCAATTCTGCCATTTCCTAATTTTTGAGTGTTTGACAGCTACCTTAATAATGTTCTTCTTATAGTAATTTTTGTGTGTAATTTTTTATAAATGGATGAATTGACTATTCCTTTCACGGGTGATTTTTAGTGAATAGTATTTCATTTTTTTTAAATGTTGCTCTCCTTATACAATCTTCAGATGGAATCCTGGCTCCACTGAAATCAGTGGGATTTTTGCCATTGATTTCAATAGGGACAACATTTCACCCTTCATGTTTTCTGAAGTGACTATTTGGTTTTTACTTTTCTATTACAAAAAATCAGAAATTAACATTAGAACTATTGTTAAAATGTGTGGCTTTGCTACTTTCTGTTAGAAGAATAGAAGTATGTCAGTTTTATTAAAATTCTTGGAAAGAAAAAGAAAACCCTAGTAAGATTTCCCTGTCTCTTCTTTCTTTGGTTAATTGAGCCCTCTAAGGCAGTGGTTTTCAAACTTTTTTTCTCATGGCCCAGTGGAAAAAAATCACTTATCCCCGTAACCCAAAACAATAGAATTTTCTGATTAGCGTTTTCATAAAATTACAATAAAAGGCAATACATGCTAGCTTTAACCTCTTCACTTAAAGTAATAATTAAAATTAGACATTGACATTACTTGTACAACATTTAGACATTGACATTACTTGTATAACATTTTTAAATACAGTATAAATACAGTAAAAATATGATCAGGTTGAGTTTCACTTATTTAATGTGATGGGTGGGCCTGCCTGTTGTTCATGATCTTGTTCCCAATCTGGATCACAAGATGAAAGCACTACCTGTATATCAGATGTGCTGTTGAGTCGGTTTGTTTCTTTTGGTTTTAACCTTGTCAAAATTGAAAATCCAAGTTTGCACCTGTAGGTTATTGTGAACCGTAGCAACAACAGAACACTAATCTTAACAGTGGATATTTTTTTTAAACACCCAAAACAATGACAAATTTAACAACTTGTGGTGTATTTTAAGCGTTCTCTCACAGGTGAGTTGCAGCAGCTCTTTTTTTTTACTCAGGCATCAAGTTTAGCTCCTTTATTGAGTCAGGATTTTCAAAAGCAAAATGATCTTTCACCAAACACTTTTCCTTCAAATTTTCAAACCCCTCTTCAGGGAAGTAGCAACTAAAATTGTCAGACAAAGCAGCGAGATGTAACTGTATGGCACTTTTCATTTCATTCACTTTTTCTTCACTTATGCTGTTCTCAGTGTGTTTTAACAGTGGTGAGAATATGAGCAGCTCGGATGATTACTTTTCAGTCGTGTTTGCCACACAGAGCTAATGACTTTGGGAATGCTAGTATCCATTCACAATGTCAAAACAGATCATTGCCTCTTCCTTGTAACTTCAAATTCAGCTCATTTAAAATTGTGAAAATGTCAGCTAGATATGACAACTTTATTAACCAACTGTCGTCATCAAACAAATTTGCCAAGTTAGACTGTTTCTGTACCTGAAAAATGGGAATCTTATTCCTGAGTTTGTACACTCTTGTAAGCACCCTGCTCTGTGACCACTACTGTACTTCAATGTGAACTAGTAAATGTGTATCTCCACTCCCATTTCTGAACATAAATGGTGGATTCTCAGTCTCTGGATGTGCTGTCAAGACTGGATGCCTTTCTGGAAGATATGCTTTAGCTGAACACAAACACAAGTTACTGAGCTTAATAGAAAGGTAACTGGGTAAAATTTAATGGCCTGTGGTATGCAGAAGGACAAGTGATCTAATGGTCCCTTCTGGTGTTAAAGTTGATGAATCTATGAATAAGCCCTGGTTCTGCATATGGTAACCTTATCTCAGAGTCCTTGGAGTGGAACAAATGAACACCAAATCAACAACAGATAGCAGGAGTAGGTTTTTCTTTCTTCAAACTATTTAGCTGTTTTTGTTTGTAGGAAAAACTTATCATGAAATAAATGGCTACAGGGAGTTCAGTCTTGGAGAACCCTGGACATGCTGCTTCATTGTTAGCACATAGTAATAACCCCCCATCCTGTTATCCAAGTCCTTCCAACTTTGGCCACTTGGTCTTTTTTTCTGAGCTATGACATTTAATGCCGACTGGACAGTTAGCCACAAACTTCTCTGAGTTAGCCATAAGCTCTCACAGGTGTTTTTTCTTCCCCCTCACTGTCTGTCTCTCTCTCTCTCTGTCTCTCTCTCATATTAGCTGGTGTTCTGAAGTCTTTCAGATGTGTCCCAATTTATGTCAGCTTCCTGTTCCTGGTGACATATTCCCATGAAGCACCTCCCCAATGGCAGCCTTGTCATTTCCATAATTTTCAAGAGTTTTCAGAAGCTGTAAAGAAGCAAATAATTCAGTTCCACCATTTAGAGTCACTGTACAATGTAATGAAGTATCTTCGCAGCCATAGCAAACTCATGACTCTTGCACGAACACTGCAACTTTCCTTCCTATTGTTGATTACACTGCTAATTCATAAACCATGCACACAAAAAAGATTTCTTTGAATGAAATGTTCACTGGTATTTGAGCAGTGAGTCATCCTGTATCACAACATCAGCCATATGTGTGAAGGAAGCGGAGTAGATTTTCACTTTGTCTGACTTCAGTGGCCAGGTTTAGCATGAGTACAAGAGGTCTCCCTTTGAAATTAATCCGTATGATTACCTGAGGGAATGCCAAAAATGAAACCAGCACATGGCTAGCCCTTAGCTGGGAGACTGCCATATATCCACAAAGGAAGATTGGCAACTCCTCTCCTGCCCAAGAGGACTGTGCAGTTTGAGTGGTTAGAAAGAGAAGAATCTTGTGTTTACAGAAAGAGGTGTTTATTCCTTTGTTTCTTGGCTCAAACTGATTTGTTTGCCTGAAAACTTATAACATGGCTTTAGAGCCATATTACTCTGAGCAAATATGAGAGCATTCAGGATTCTAGCAATACTGTAAACTCTGTTACTACTTGGTTTTCTTTCTAGGTGCCAAAAAACAAAAGTGTGGAGCTAATACAAATCAAAGGCTTGTATCCCAGAGCTCTTTATCACATTCATAACATCCACATTACAACCCAGGCTGCCCAGCAAGCTCTCTAACCCTGCGGAATGTTACAGCCAAATATTCTGCTAACCTGCTCATTATTAGGGAAACCAGTGAGTGACTTAGCCTTGGATTTCTTTATTTTCTTAAGATTTTGGCACAAATAATTGGATTCTTTGTTTTCTTGACATTTTAACACAAATTTCTTATGACACGGAAAGAACTAAAAGGGGAAAAAATAACACATGGGGAATATTTATTTCTTGGGTGGAGAGTTGGGGATGGGATTAATACAGTAAGTTTACTTCACTGTCTTGTCACTACAGTAATTTGCTGCAGAACCAGGTCATTTCTGAAGCTGGTATCTAGTGTTAGCTGCAGTAGGCCTGGGGCAAATGCAGGCCAGCAGCAGGAGGCAATGGTGGGTCTGGAGACCTATTGTTTCTTTAAGCAGTTCCAGGGCTGTCCAGGTGTCCTGATTTAAAGGCTGCTCCTGGAGACAGGAAATTGTATCTTGTTCTGAGGTTTACAGTAATAAACTACATAGTCCTGGGGGACAGCACAGACGGGTCCGTGAATTACTTTATGGGCTGGCTGTTCTGACCTCGGCCCTGTGATTTATTCATGCCATACCATGAGAGGAATGGCAAAAATGTAACCAGCACATGGTCTCCCACCCTGGATGAGCCTTTAACTAGGAGTCTGCCATAAATTCATAAAGCAAGTTTGTTTGGGACCAACGGTTTCACTTCTCTTGCCCAAGTGCAAAGTGGTATTTGCAGTATATCTGTTAGGCATTTGGGGATAGTGGAAATCCTACATTTCCCAGGTGTTACCCTACCTCTTTGTAATTTTGTGGCTTGTGTAACTCCTTTGATTGCTTGTTTGAAAAAGTAAAGTGTCTCTGCAACCATATTACTCTCAGTAAAAGATCAGGGATTTTGATAAGTTCCTCTCGCTATTGGGTTACAAATAATAATAACTGCATTCTAATAGCGTGTTCCATCTCAGGATCTCAGAGTGCTTTATAAACATTCATGAATCTTTAAAACCCTATAAATTAGGTAAGTAATATTATCCCCATGTACAAAGACACAGTAAGTTAAATGTCTTGCCGGTGGTCACACTGGAAGTTATGGCAGTCAGGAATAAATCCCACTTCTTTTGAGTCCCATGTCACTGTTTTAACCAGTAGACTATGTTTCCTCTCTAATTTGATGAAGTTCGTTTACATGGGTTGGAGTTAGCAGTTCTCATTTTTATAAGTAACAGCTTTTTGCTATATTAGTCTTTGCTTCTTGGCTTTTCCTATAAAGATTTAATGTGAATAGAACACCTTTATATTTTTCCATACTTACAGAAGTTCTTAGAATCTCAGGAAATGCTTTTACTCCTTTAGGAATTTTTCACTTATTTTTTTACTTACTTTCCTTCACTAGCAGCCAGAACACTTCCCCCTCCTTGTGTATATGATATTATGGCATTCCCAGCATTGAGTTATCACCTGGCCTCTACAACACACCCACCTCTCAAGGGCAACCCCAGCACTGAAAGTTGCTGCCTAATTAATGCAAAATATCACATATGTTCATTCTCTCTTTCTTTCTCTTTCCCAGTTGTTTCTGCCCCCTTTGAATCTCTGTGGCACCTAAATAGTGCAGACCCACAGGCCTGTCCTTGCAGTGAATGTTTCAACCTAGTCATTTTTAATAGCTCAGAGAGTGTGGGGATCTCCCAGAAAGTCATATTATCTTAGCACTTAACAAGGAATGTTATTACAATGAAAAAAATAGTATTATCCTTAATGTGTCTTTCTTCTATTCCAGTGGTTTTCAGCCTGTTGTCTGTAGACCCCTGTCGGTCCACAGACTATGTCTAATGGGTCAGCAAAAGGTGGTTGTTACCATAGAACAGTGGTTTTCAACCTGTGGTCTGCGGACCCCTA
The DNA here is from genome assembly GCF_026122565.2 of Emydura macquarii macquarii. Taxonomy (NCBI): domain Eukaryota; kingdom Metazoa; phylum Chordata; order Testudines; family Chelidae; genus Emydura; species Emydura macquarii. The sequence goes on from NW_027133667.1 coordinate 9,838,144, forward strand.
GAGGTCTGCAGACTATGTCTAAGATTTCCAAAGGGGTCTGCACTGCATCTCCATTTGAAATTTTGAGGGGTCCGCAAATGAAAAAAGGTTGAAAACCACTGTTCTACTCCACTATAGTGCTTCCACCTCAAACCTTCCCCAGTTTCCTCCTGCCAGGCTTCCTGCAGCTAATTTAAGAAAACGTGCACATCATCATATAATATAGCTGAGATTTAACCATCTTTTAACTTAGTTGGTGCAAGAAACTAGTCCTCTAACAAGACCCAATAACAACATAGTTGGGTCTCATCCAAACTAAACTTTCTAACAGTATTGTAGCCAACTAAAGGGCAGCTGTACCATAACAAAGTCCCTTGACATGGCTATATTTGTAGTTTAGACTGGATCTAAATAGAGCCACCTAATTAACCATGTCACTACATACTCTTTCTGTAGCAGGGAGTTAATTTAATATTTTTAAAGGTAGCATACCTCTCCAGTTCAGAGGGCTTGATTTTGAGTTTCTCACATGTTGAAATATACTAGAACTGTATCTGATAAATTTGCACACAAGAATATTTTCTCATGGAGGCTGTTCTTATGGGAGTTTCATACAGTTTACTGCTACAGGACCAATGCCACTTCAGACTTGGGTAGCATGTTAATAAGAATTTTGTAGCAACCTGCAGGTTCAATAAGGTCTGGTGGTTACAGCTAGAGCACAGGGATTTGACACTTCTGAATTCTTCCAGGATCCATCACTAACTCAGTGACATGCTCTGTGACCTTGAGCAAGTCACTGAACTTTTCTGTGCTTGTTGCCCACCTATAAAATGGGGATAATATGGTGTACTTCACAGGTTTGTTGAGGTTTCATTTATTTATAAAACACTTTGAGAGTTGTGGATAAAAAGCTGAATTGATGTGGAATTATTTTGACCAACCCTGATCTAATAATGAAAGGCTTACAGGAGTTATATTTTCATGGTTTAGATCAGGCTAACACTTCTCCCCTTCCCCCAGTTGTTTATGTAGCATTTAGTTCCAGGCTCTTCCCCTGAAGAGTGGTGAGCAACAACTTGATAATGATAAAAACAGAAAACATAGGGATATTATGACCTCTACTTGAGATAGCATGCAAATTGCTTTAAACAAGACATCTGTAAAGTTGTTTATCCTCAACACCCATGAGTGAGTAAAACATACCGCAACGTTAATTCACAAAAGTGTCTATACCTGCATTAAAGGACTGAGAGTAGAGATACACATGGACCCAAAAAAGAGAGCTCAGACTAGGCTGCTCAGTTCCATTCCATTGCAGTTCTCCACCAATTATCTGCTATCTAAGTATCCAATAATCATGAGGTGAGCAAGAGCACCCTTCATCTCAGGAAAGTTCTAGCAAGCAGTTGTTGTAACTGCATTGCTAAGACTTGTGTTCACTAGTATATTTTTAGGTCTCTCCCACCAATGCATCACCTTCAGTGGTGACACTGATGGAAGTGCTGGTGTTAATAGAGCACAGGCATTTTTACTAATGTGTCCTCTAGTCATGTAGGGTTAAATACTGGTAAAAATGTCTGTGGCCTGTATACTTTAGTGATTTCCATATTTCTGCCACCAGTGGTATTGTGATAGTGGGAGATTTCCTTCAAAGTGTTAGCATAGACAGCGCCCTAGATATTCAATGAAACCTTTCACAAATACGTATCTTGTTATAAAACAAAAATTGGTTGTATATCATACATCTTTATTCACCAGTTAAATGTAAAGTTTGGCAATTACTTGACACTCATATTTTGTGGTGTTGTTGTTTCATGTCTTTTGATAAAGCTTCATAAGTGGCTTGTCAGATTAATCTGAAATGTTCCAGCACACTAAAATTTCACCCCCAGCAGAAACTGGAAGAACAGAACTGGAAACAGTCTTTCAACTTTTCGCTGTGGAGGTGCAGTACCTTGATAACCATCAGTGACCAGCAAACAGTTCTTGTAGTGAAACATAGCATTTTGTTCTAGATTTTTATTTTTGAACAGCATGATGGATGTGTGTCAGAAAGCTGAGAGTCTTATGGAGCAGTAGTGTTACAAAGCAGTGGTTGATGGGAAGTCCTGAAGGGGAAGACTACTCAAATGTTTTATGGAGACAAAGCAGTAGCAGCAGCATAGAGGCATCTCTCTGATTGTGAATACTCAAATCTCTACCTTACCCAATCTATACATCATTATCCAGCTGATTCTCAATCAACATCAGTTGTTCTATATAGTTATGATATGTTGGAATCTGCAGTTTGAGTTAAAATTGGCAGTCCAGATATTCATTAATGTGGACACTTAAATCAAGAATTTGAACTCAAAGGGCCATTAAGTAAAGGCATTGTTAGCTCTTAATTGTTTTGCCTTTTTTATGGGGAGAAGTGCAGGGGGAAGTGAGAGAAATTATGCAAACTAGAAATAAATTCAGAAAACAGTCAGACTAGAAGTAAGATGCAAAATTTTAACCATGAGGATAATTATCCATTGGAATAATCTGCCCGGGAGATGGTAGATTCTCCATCACTTGAAGTCATTAAAACAAGACTCAATACTGGATAACTTTCTGGAAGACAGAGTAGCTCAAAGAGAAGTTACGTGCTTCAGGCAATAATTACTTAGTTAGTTTCCATGGCCTGTGTTATGTAGAAGATCAGACTAAAATGATCATAATGATATCTTTTGGCTTTCAAATCTGTGAATATATACCCCTGGAATTGTTCTATTTAATGTCACAGCAAATAGACCTGGAAGGCATTGAAAACTGAAGAACAAAAGTAGTAAGCTATCTGAAGTGTGGTGTGGACAATATGAATTATCCATTTCAGCATAGGAAAGGTTAAGTAAACTTCAGAACAGTGATAAAGTGCAGGGGTTAGGTGCTTAAATAATAAATAATACTTTAAATGGGCAGCTAGATAAATGAAGGATTTCAGGAGCTGGAGCTATGCACAGAGACAGAGGATGACAAGCTGGGAAAAGACTTTAATCCTAGAGATAGGTGTCCATTATTAGAAAGGCTACATGTGTCCATAGGATTGAAGTAACAGGTATTATAAAAGATGTTAAGCTAAATATTCTCTCAGTGTACCTTGAATGTTACTTGAACCTAAACTGGTCATTTTTGTTACCTTTTTATTCCAGCAAGGTAGTTAAATTCTTCCTATCTGTGTCCCATCCTGTTCTTAGTCCTTCTGGAACTATTAATCTAACGTAGTCGTATCTATTTTCTCTCTATAAGAGTCATCTGTCCACCACTTAGCCTTTTGTCAGTAGAGTTGGACTCATCTTATTCTCTCTTGTTCTGTGCTAGAGGTTACTGATTCTTAGAACTAATTTGTCAGCGATACGCAATGGAGTTAGTCATTCTGAAAGACAGCCTTTTTCAGGGTTCACTAACACCCAACTTTCCTCTCAGGAAAGTGACTACATGACAAATAGTTCTTAAAGTATGAGTCAATGTGGATCCTACTGAAGGTGTGCATGCACCTCATGCGCATGAGACCAGAAGGTTTTTTTTAATAGCAGTGTCCATTGGGACCATTCATGTGCATCCTCATGCTCCCATATAAGGCCATAAATAGTGGGATGGCTGTGACCCTCCCTCAGTTTCCTCTTACCATCTATGGCAGGAAGACAGAACCTGGCAAGTGTCCAGTCTGCTAGTTCTTAACTCCAACTAAACCTCTAGAAATCTTAAAGGAAATCTTCAGAAATACTTCTCTACTGACTGCTGTGAACTGTTTACATACATCTGAATGGAACTCTATTGGTCTCGCCTACAACAGTGCAGGGCCCCTTAACATAGCAAACCCAAAACATGTGGGCTTTAACCCTGTTTTTCACTTGGTGGACTAATTCCCCTGAAAGATGGACACAGCAGGTGGTTGCTTCTGTATGTGGGAATCTCCTATATTGAGCAGATGCATGGTCTACTTGTCATCCACAAGAACAAGTCAAAGACATAAGGATAAAGCTCCATCTTCTGGAACAGTCCATGAGTAGCTGAGCTCAAGAGTTCTGTTGGCAGACAAGCCAACTTCATCCAGCACCTTGCCTAGCAGACGAGGGACACCAAAGACTGAACAGACAAGGCGGCATTGAGAAATGACCCTGCACTGACACCAGTACCATCAACATCATTGTCATCAAAGCCAGTGCCAACATCTCCAGTACTGGAGTCTGGTATTGAAAGGGGCTGCTCTGAACAAAGAGTTAAAGACTCCAGACAGAGCTCAGTGTTTCTCCATAAGGACCAATAACATGAAACCGCTGGAAAAAATTCACCAGGCCCCACATGGCATCAAGGGTTGGGGAGAAGGAGCAGCCTACAATGCAATGGACTACTATGGCACAGACCTTGACAACTCATTCAGTGGTATCAGTGTCACTGTAGATGATGAGCCCAGAGAAGAACCAAGACAGTCATTGGAGCCAAAACACCTACTGTTACTACTACTAAGAGCTCCATATACTTTGGTGCAACCCTTGGACATAGTCCAATCACCAAGACACAAATTCTGCTTGTCTTCCAGTAGAGAGCCTTCTTCTCTGAGTCCAGTGATTGACACTGAGGAGAAACATACCAGCTTACTCTACAGGGCTCAGGTACCACTGGCCCATCAGGAATGGCACAGGACTGGCTAATACCCAACAAATCAGCCACATTCTTGTGACATGCCATGGGGCCTACAATCTCAGACCTCAAAAAGCCAGTCTACATTGCACTCAAGGAAGAGGTCAGTCTGCCAATCGACATCCCTGGCTAGGCCACCTATGCCAGTAGGGAGTATGAAGGAGTTGTGTGAAGTATCATTTATAAATTCTGTATGCCCTTCAGATAATCTGTTTTGATATTAACCTACCCGAATGCCAGGAGTTAAATCAAAGGAGGTTGTAAACGGGGACACGCACAAAAAACAAATCAGTGGCAAAGATAAGACTTCTTAATGAAATAGTGAGTTGAACCATCAATTGGGGAATACTCCCAACTGACTCTGTCTGGACTAATATGGTGTACTTTTCCCAAGGCTGAACCTAGGATCAGCGAGGATCCTAAACCTCAAAGATGTTTTTAAAAAAAAAAAAAAAAAAAAAAAGTAGGATAGAGTGAATGGTCAGAGGCTACCTTGGGTGTGTCAGTGAAAGCTGACAGACTGACCCAAACTTGCTAAGAGTGCAATCTACTCCATCCTCCAGATCATTAATAAAGGTATTGAACAAACCCAGCCCCAGGACTGACCCCTGGGGCACTCCACTTGATAAGTCTGCCAACTAGACATTGAGTCATTGATCACTACCCGTTGAGCCCGATGATCTGTCCAGCTTTCTGTCCATCTTATAATCCATTTATCCAACCCATACTTCCTTAGCCTGCTAGCAAGAATACTGTGGGAGACCTATCAAAAGCTTTGCTAAAGTCAAGATATATTACGTCCACCGCTTTCCCCAGTCTCCAGGCAGCCTATATTCACAGTTGAGCCACAGCAGGGCCACCTAGTTGACCAATCTGCCTGACTGGTCAAGAAAGCCAGCAATCCTTCTCTTAAGCACAACAGCAACACCTGATCTCTGGTAGCTCAACATTAATGCCTGTAGCTGTGATTGCTCCTGTGTCTGTCTTGTTCCTCGCCTTGGTCCAGCCTTGTTCTCAGCCATGCTCCACTCCTGCTCCTGCCTTGCTCCAGCCCTGCTTCCCTACTGGCTTTCTGACTCCACCTCTGATCCCTGGTTTCAGTTCCTGGCTCCGGCTCCGACCCCTGACTCTGGCTCCTGATTTCTGACTCCTGCTCCGACTCTTGGGCCTGGCTCCTGCTCCAACCACTAGGCCTGACCACCCATGTCCCGGTTCATGACAGTTTGAGCAGCCAAAAAAGACAGAACCAGGCTATGCTGCCATGATGGATCCCATGAAAGCCAACATATCCATGACTGAGCTAGTGGAGATCCTGCAGAGTCTACAGACTCAACTTAGTGTCTTGCAGGCATAAACTGCAGCTTTGCAGGTGAACATCATACCCCCATGTTTTATGCCCCCTGTGAACCATAGCTCATGCTGCTCAACAAGTTTAATGGAAACTGCAGAAAATTCCATGTGTTTTTGAACTAATCTCAGCTCCTGTTCCTACTGCATCCTCAGACATCCCCCACTGGTTATGCTACGGTGGGACTCATTCTTAGTCTGATGCCTAGGAAAGCGTTGGCAGTGTACAGTCTTTTGCTCGAGAAGTCTAGTCATCTCCTGGGTCAGTTTGAGGAGTTTGTCAATGCTATGTCAGTGATATTTGATAATCCAAAGTGTATGCGCACAGCCAAGGCCAATCTCCAGGCCTCATGACACGGAACCCCACTGGTAGCCAGGTATGCTGCTGACTTTGAGTGATTTGTGGCAGACAACAAATTGAACAAGGCCACTCAGTGCTACCACTTCTGCCTTGGCCTGAATGATTGTCAGGTATGAGCTGGCATTGGTAGACCCCTCCAACCCGCCTGGACACATTTATCAACCTGTGTATTAAGATCAATGACTGGTTATCAGAACACTGCTGGAAAGAAAGAGAACCATTGAATCCATGCCTCTCCCTATGACCCTAGTCAGTCAATCTTCACTGCCTCTCCACACACACCCTCTCTGAACCCATGAAAGTCAATGTGACTCAGCCTTGACTCTCTGACCCTGAGACGGCCCAGAGCTGATCTTCGGGCCTCTGTCTGTACTGTGGGGGATCAAAGCATTTTGCCTCCTCTTGCCTGGCAAAGGCCAGGTCTACGTCTGGATTGAGAAACACCAGATCTCAGCCCCAATAGAGGGGGTCCAGGCTGGGAAAGCTGTCTTCCCCTCAAGATAGCATATGGCCTCCTCACCTGTCCATCAGTACACTAATAGCACCCCATCAGCATCTTACGCACCTTCTACTTCCACTTTGTCTGTAACATGCTATGTTGGAGGTCAGCTTGACACCACTAGTAGACTCCAGTGCTTCCAGCTGTTTTATGGACTCATATTTTGCTCCTGGAATTCCGACAGCATAAGGTCGTCCTGGACCTGTTTGAATCCATTGACAGTTCGTCCTTTTGTCAGGTCCTGTCATGCATGTGACGGTGCCTTTACAAGTCAACACCCATCAAGGACACCATGAAACCCTACAGTTTGGTCTGGTGCATTCCCCATGCTGGTCATCCTCGGGATCACGTGGCTTACCACTCATGACCCATAAATCCTCTGGAAGGCTGGTGAGGTTTGATTCTGCTCGTTATTCTGCATACAGTCCTGCCTCCCTGAACCCAGGTTCAAATTGGAAGCTGTTCGCAGCTTGATCCTAAGAATGCACAGTTCCTCTGGGGGCCCTAGAACAGTGGAGATGGACTCTGTGAAACCCAGACATCGGCTATCCAAACAATACTGGCTAAACACCAGGACTTTGCAGACATTTTTGACAACAGAAGGAGGGACATATTCCTACCCTCCCCCCTTTGCTATGATTGCCCCATAGACCTCCAGCTAGGGGCCAAAATTCCATTTGGTCTTATTTTACTCTATCTTGGAGCCTGAGTTGGAGGTGCTCTAGGAGTACATTAGAGAGAACCTGAAAAAGAGGTTTATCCACCCATCTATGTCCATAGCAGGCACCTCGATTTTCTTCGTCATTAAGAAGGGTGTGTCCTTGCATGGACTATCGACCTCTGAACTGGGTTACTATTGGGAACCAATACCCTTTGTCACTTATTAATGAACTTCTCGAGAGACTTCATTCCACAAGGATTTTCACCAAGCTAGAATTATGTCATGATTCATGGCTCGCTGGCCATTTCAGCCAAACTAAAACCAGGGACTTAGTTTTATGAAATTTCTGGTGACTAGGTATACATTCATATGTCAGGAAATACACTGACTCCTGTAACCTGTGTTTCTGGTCCAAGAACCATAGTGGAAGCATGTTCAGTCTCCTTCAGCCCCTACCTACACCATCTCAGCCCTGGTCTGTATCCCTGGATCTCATCCTGCTCCCATGGATGTACAGTTGTGCTGGTCTCTATCAATCTCCTGACCAAGATAGTACAATTTATCCCCTCTCTCATGGTTCCTACTGTCCCACAAACTGCCCGCCTCTTTCTTGAACACATCTTCCTGCTCCACAAGCTTTTCCAGTTGCTCAATTCATTTATGAGGTATTCATTTACTGTGGTTCTCCTAATTAACTGAGGGTCTGATCTGTTTACAAAATGGAGTGCATTAACAGGCTTATTCTTACTAACTTGATTGCCTAGTATTCATTTAACTTAAATAGGCTTTCCTTTTTCATATGAGGAAGGCAGGAAGCCAGTGTGGAGCTGAAAATTGGTAAATTAGCACTGGATTGGGAAGGACTGTCATTTATTTCTTGTTTTAGATCCTTTTTGGAAATGATTTAGGTGAAAGCTAGGAGAGCTGAGCTGAGCTTTTCTTCCTGTTGAAATGGGCGTACATGCTTTCAGCGCATTGCAAAAACAATCCCTAGACTAAAACAAGCTGCTTCTGTGTCCTGTTGAACTACCGTGTGCACAAAAGAATATATGGAGGTCTGATTGTGTTCTAGAAAGGATTTTAGTAACTGTGTTTCAGAATAGCTGGCAAGGAGGATAGTTAGTACTGAGTACTATGAATAGAATCAGAATCGAAAAACTTGCTTGACGCAACATATTCCATAGCTCTAAAATCAAGATGGAAAGCCTTAAGGAAAGCCAGGGTTGAAATATTGAAAAGTGTAGTATATACAATTTTTAGGGGTATAATGAATATCCTGAATGTGTTGAGAGCAAAGACTTTGAAAAGCATTCATTGCCTGTTAATCTTAGTAGTGACAGATGGTTCTATCAGCTGTGTATCCATTTAGAATGTTGGAAATAGTGGATAGGGAAAAGTCCAAACATATTAGTATCTCCTTTGGAGCAAGGACAGCCCAGATATCTCTGTTTCCTCCTTCTAAATTTAACATTAATCAGATACACAGCTTCTGTGAAATAGGAATGATGGGAGTACCAATATGTGGTCATAGCATTCTCTTTTGAAAGGACAAAACTGATGTATCTTCTTTTGAGTGGCTCTCCGTATTCCCACTTACAAGTATTGCAGCACCTAATGATGCCCAGCAGTAGAACCTCCTCCTAGCAGTTTTTATTAGTTGCTCTTCCCCTTCCCCTCAGCATCTCCAAATCAAAGGAGGTGCAGTGCCCTCTATTACCTCAGTTACTCACAACCACTGTGTCAGATGGAAGTGAACCAGTCCAGACTGTTTGGATCCAAGGTTTTTCTCCATTCTTAGTGTCTTGTTAATTGTTTAGTATAGTTTAGTTTAGTGTTAAGTATAGATAATTAAGTTCATAGCTCAGCTCCAGGTTATGGTGCCACTGAAGAAATAGAAGAAGTCAGGATTCAAGAGATGTGCTTTGTGCCAGCTGTCTTCCCAGCATTGAATGACCTTGTTAGGTTCCTGAAGTCCCTGGGAGAGGGCTGTTCTCCTAGATGTTCCAACTGCTGGACTTTCACACCCAGAGTGCACAAGGACAGGCAGAACAGGTTGCAGGTGCTTCTCCTTGAGGATGCCCGTGAGGCTAAACCCTCCAGATCTGTACACTTGTCAGATTCAGGATCTAACAGGCCAGTTTTGGCTCCTGTGACTTTCTCCAGAAAATTGCAGTAGCTTAAAGGTTCCAGTAAACCCTCATCAGATCTGTCTCCAGAATCTGCTGCTCAAGCAGTCAGGTCTTTGAAGGTACCATCAATGGAGAAGGGTAGAGCACTTATTATGGAACTGAGAGCCATTTTGTTAGCTCCAGCTGTGTCAATTCTAAAGAGGAAGACAAGAGAAAGGAAAGCCACTGCTAGCAGTGCCTAATAGCACACATCTGATTCTGTCAGGGCCTCAATGACTCCAAAACAAATGCTGGTTCTGGTTTCACTTTGGAGGATCAAAGGAGGGTTTTTATTATTTCATCACATCTTATGCCATCCAGGTCTTCAGCTCTGGCTATAATACCTGCTCCAGTTCCAGGTTCATCTTGAGATCCAATGTGGACTTTTACTTTGGTGGGTGATGTACACCATTTGGCTTTCAAGCGTTCCTCAAATCCAAGTGAGAAACAGAGAGTCTCAGGGAAGAGACAGCTTTCACCCATTCCAAGGCCTGCGTCGTCTTCACCTGTAAAAAGGGGAAGAGCAGAAGATTATTAGTCTTTCTTCTGATCTGTCTATATCTCCTTCTCCAAAGACTCGTACAGGGGTCTCCACAAAGAGCTTTCTCTCTATTAATTTCTGTCCACCCTCCAGGTTTGTTGCTGTCTTCGGTGCACTCCGTCATGGATCCATATCAGGAGGATACAGAAAAAATAGAGAGATCTGTTTTCTCCCAGTTTTCTCCACCTTTTGGTCCTCCTCCTGTGGGTATGTTCTTGATTCCCAGTTGCCAGGGATGCCTGGGCTCCATAGCTTTATTGGGAGCTGCCTTAGGAATTTTTCAGTTATTCTCCTTCTGGATGGGAGAGTGATATTTTATCTATAAAGGATCTGGTGACAGAGAAGTCCTCAGATCCAGTTCCTCTGCATCCATCTGCATCTCAGCAAGTAATGCCTGATATTTTGTCTAAAGAACATAAGGAGATAGCTCCTCTGTTTGTTCAAGAGCATGCTGACATAGACTACAATCCTGGTTTGTCACCAGATGACCATTTGGGATTGGCTTCACCCTCTTCCACTTTTGATGAAACTCTGGAGTTTCATGACTGAGTGGATTTCATAGTGTCCACATTGAACTGCCATCAGTAACTGTGGAGGAAACTTCCAATCTGGTGTTCAACATTCTTGGGGTTATCTCTGAGATAAGGAAGTTGTTACCAATTCTCGATGGTCTGCTGCAGCCTGCTAAGTCTGTTAGGTCCACTCCTACGAGCCTATTTCCAAGAAAGCAGACAAATTATTTCAAATATCCTTGGAGGGGTTTTCATTTTTTTCATGTATTCATTGTTCCTAATTCACTGGTGATGGCTGCAGCCAGTAGCAAGTTGAGGTCTAGAAAAGTACATTCCACTGCTGCTGATAGAGAAAGGAAAATTGCTTCCCTAAGTAAAAAGGTGTTCTCTTCTTTCTCTCTTGATATTAAGGTGGCAAATTGTCAAGCAGATATGGCCTGCTATCAGTTCCTTCTATGGGAAAAAATGGCATTATTTGCACAGGATTTGATAGATGACAAAAGGAGACTGGCAAATGAGATCCTAACGGAGGGTCAAAAAGTACTCTGAGCTTCATTTGATACCTCAGTTTCTTCTGCCAGAGTGTTGGCTTCTGTAGTTACTCTGAGGAGACGTGCTTGGCTTCGCTCGTCTTCTCTGGATACCAGAATTAAGATGAAGGATCTCCCTTTCAAAGGGGATGGTCTCTTCAGTGAAAAGGCGGATGAGTTGCTGGAAAAATTGAAGGAGACAAGATCAATGGCTCTCTTTTTGGGCTTGATTTCTTCTAGGAGAAGATCTTCTACTCCTTTTTTCCACCGACAGAGATGGTATTGTCCTCAGTCTTTCTTGTCAAAACAGATATCATCAACAGCATCTGTAGGCTATGTCTTTCCAGAGCCAGCATAAAAAGAGGTCTTTCTAATTGAGGCCTAAAATGTAAACAGCCTGCTCCCTTCCTGTCATCTTTGTCAAACACCAGGCACTTAAATTTGGTGTGAGGATAGAGACTAGAGAACCAATCAGCAAGGATCTTTCCCTTGCTCTGTTTGGAGACAGGCTAGACCATTTTATCTGCAAGTGAAGGATTATTACATCAGACAGGGTTATATTATAAAAAAGGGCTATGCCATTCAGTTTGAGAAACTACCCCCATTCAATTTCCCCACCCTTCCTTTTTCAAGGAATCCTCTCATGAGGCCATTCTACTTTCAGAAGAGAAGAAATTGCTTCTGATGGGGGCTGTACAGAACATCTGAGAGGTCAGGAGGGTTATTCAAGATACTTTCTGGTGCAGAAAAGGAATGAGGTGGGGAGGGTCATCTAGTTTTAGATTTAAGGATCCTGAACAAATACATTCTGAAGTTTTGGTTCTGTATGTTAACTCTGGCGTGTCTAATTTCTTCATTTTCCTAGCTTTAACAATAATAATAACAATAAATATTTATGGGATCTTGCAAGCACAATAATGAACATTGTCAACCATGTAGACTTTCAGGAAGTGCTTTCACTGTTATCTCCTAGACTCCTGCCCCTTTTTTTTCCCCAGCATCCAGTGTGCAAGTATTGGAAAGTTAACCCAGTATTGAGCCAGCCACTTGCACCACATAAGAAGAGACTGTACCAAAGCTAGAAGACTGTGGATTTGACCAATTTAACACCACGTATTCATGCAAAACCAATACGGCTATCCTCAAGGATGGTGGCAAAGATTAGGAAATCCCTTGTCAATCATCTGAGATTCACAAGAAATTCATTGTTATAACTGGCTTGCATTGTTACATCTAGCTTCAATCAAGGAGGAGTCCACTAAATCATTTACGTGTGTCAGGTAGGATAAATACTGTGAATGTGCACAAAAATGATTGGACTTGCATTGCGATAATCAATACATTGCTGAATCATTTCTATAGCAACTGTCAAAAGAATTTGATGACATCCTCAGGATTCCGTTCCACCTGCTAAAAGCATTTTTTAGACAAAAAGTATACAGACAGTGCAAGAAAACACTGTTCTCAGCAGTAAATATTACAGGGGAAACAGGATAATGGACACTCTTCCAGCACCAGTTCCTCACCTTTGACCAGCCCTAGGAAGACACTTGGGTCAAGATGTGGTCTCCCTGTTCATGCATCTAGACTGGTCCTTCCTGCCATCTGCATCACAAATGCAAGGAAGATCAACTAGTCCAGGCAGAAATTGTAGTTGCAGGAAAGTTAAAAAGAGCTTCAGACTTAAAAGAAGATCAGAGCATTATGGCAGTGTGGCAATTGAAGTCCGGTACCATAAAACATGTTCTAGAGACTACATGAGATTTTTGATAGAGTCAGCAGGGATAAGTCTACTTGTGCTGAGAAGATGTACAGCAAAGCCTACAAGATTTTCTGTGCCACTATCATCCACCAGAGGCTCACTGTAGACCAGGTGGTGTTGTGGATAACGAGACTTACCCAGGCATAACTCCAGAACTACGCAAACACAAGTATTCTAATGATGAGACAGCCATAATGAGCATTCTGTGCACAATTGAATGTCTGATCAATCCTTTTTGATGCTTCTCAAAATGGACTAGTGTGTTTAAGTTCAGGTGTTGTTGCTAACAGTAAGATTACAAACGACTTTTTTGCTGCTCAAGAGAGAGATGAAATTGCACTGCTGGACTTTTTGAACCAGTGGCTGCTTTCTGCTACTCAGGACACTTTTTTTCTCCCATTAAAGCCAGAAATTGTAATCATTTAGTGATCAAATCAAGCCAAAAACAGAAGCAAAAGTAGCTGGCAAAAACATGATGCTTCATAATGACAAGAAACACTTTGCAAGGCTTCTTGTCTTACGTCAAAGTTGGGAAATTGATCTTAGAGAAATCTTGTCTTACTCTTGGGAGTTGTTTCCTACCCTCTTTGTAGAACTGACAGTACTCTGGCAGAAACCAACAAATCAGCTTTGTTAAATCTTCTTCAGTCCAAAGCTGGAGGTCGCCTTATTGACAATGTTCAAGAGAATGTGCAGCAATCTTTGATGGAATAGCTGTCATCCAAGCACCATGTGTTGTTCCTTTAACATTTTGTGAGCTTGCAGACACCATTTTAGTGTACATGATTAAGCTTCTTGCAAGAAAGTATAAGTGTACTTGTTTGGACTTTGTCACAGATCCATATCCTGATGTGACCATCAAAAATGTGAAACAGTCATGCCGAGCTGCCGGTGGTTCCCAAACTATACAAATCTACAGAGTAAGGACCACCAAATCCCCATCCAGTGGAACAAATTTCTTTCTGATGTCAACAATAAGAAAATTCTTATACATCAGAAATTCTTGTACATCGTTTGGAGGAATGCAGATATGCAAGCTGTAGACAAGGACGTCACTCTCCACATAGCCCAGGGAGAAGATTGTCATTGCCTGGCTGTGCAGAAGGGTTTAGAGACAGTCACAGCTGTTGATGAATTAAAATGTGACCATAAAGAATGTGACACACACATTTCTTCCTGTGAAACATGCTGCCAGGGATTACCAGGACATGATAATTAGGAGCTTAGATACAGATATTGTAGACATAAGCATCAGGTTTAAGGTACTGGTCAATTTGCATTTCTTCACTGGTGTTGAGAATCAAAGCCACATTAGTGATTAATTTTTTGCATGCAATGTGACTGCAAGCATGTAAAACTTCAAACAGGGAAGGGAGGTGTTCCTATCTTGCTGGTAGGCTGCTGCCCAGACTTGTGTAAATATCAAAAGTGCGAGAACACTGACAAAAAAGCTACTGAACCTGTCATTCACAATGATGATGGGTACGAAGAGAGTGACTTTGATAAATAGGATGCCAAGAGTTTCAGATCGAGAAATAAAAATGTATTTTATTCAGAGAATACGTACTACAGTACTGACAGCAATATACATTATTCAAAGTGAACACTGGATTTGAATAAAAAAATAACATTTTTATTTATATCAATAATTATATCAATTCATACCAATCCAGATAAGCTGTCACTTATAAATATTTGAGAAATAAATGCCACATAGAAGGGGATTCTAGTTTAAAAAAAAAAAAAGTTTGTGTTGTACTTTTTCAGCGCTGTTGCTGAGGAAAATATGCTGGTTGTCAAGGAAAATAGTAATATTTTAGCTATTTACATAGAAAAAGGTATCAGATGTATTACATTTATCATTTCACGTTGTTAGGCTGGTGTACAAACACTTCTCTTGAGGGTAAGTGGTAACATACTCCAGCCTACAGGGAAAGGCCAGTATTGCCAAGAAAAACAAATTATGAGCATGGGCTAATACCTTGACCTATACTTACTACCAAAAGATAGACATGTTAATTTATTGCACATTACCTGTTAAAGTGATGATTGTAGAAAATATCCATGCATAAAACACCACAATAAGGTAAGAATTTTTAGGTTTTTGGCACATTTTATTGTCCATAAATATTAAAAATAAATTTTACCCAAATTGGCTATTTGCAATATTTTTTCTCATATATGACTTCTAAGTTCCTCAGTCCATTAAGTCTTGCCTTTAATATGCTTCTACATACATTTCAAGCATTTTCAGTCAATTTGGGCCTTTATAGGGCAAGTATTAATGAAGGGATGGACAAGAATGCTTTGTAAGTAAGGTGTCAAAATTGGTAACTTTGGATCTGCCATGACAGAAAACTGCAGGGTTTCTTGTGGAGAAATTTTAACACAAAGTCTTTCAGGTCATTGGCTATATAAATCTACAAAGAGTAAGTGGTGCCCCTGTTGCCGAAATTAAACTCATTTTCTAAGCACAACAATGGGCCTCAGCATACAGCCTATTGTACCTTTACACTCACAGAATCTCTGTCAAAGATATGTCCATTGGGACTGCTCAAGCACTCCCTAGTGACATCAGCATTCAATGCCTGACCTTATGTAAGAGAGTGCTGCCCAACCGTCTCGGTTCCTTTTCCTCTGCTATGGAAAGCGTTATGGAACCCTTCTGTGTCCAGTCTGACTTTACTTAGTATCTTCTTTCTGTAGTTCTGAGTATTAATATTAGTAGAATTTAGTCTTCAAATTGTACATAGTTAATTTTTGTTTTTAGTAACACAAAAAATGTGTTCCTTTGACTGAGGAATCTGTCAAGGCTTTGGTTTCATTCTGAGGTTATGGTGGGAACCAAGCCCCATGAAGGATTTAAACAGTGCGCCACTTGTCCATTTATCTACTTGGAGTCAGACACCCACATTCTGTGGCCCAGTTCTCTTTGTTGTGTGTTCACTCCTATGATGCTTCCCAGTAGTACCCAGAATTGTGAGGCACCTTCCTACCACCAGCACTTAGCATGAGGAATTTTTGTCTGTGCCTGCTGTGGATCATCTCCCTGAATCCACCAGCCTCTAGCAACGTAATCACTACCTTCCAGGCCTCCGCAGACCTCACTGTCTCTGTACACGTTAGTGATAGGCACACTCCTATCCCTAAGTCCTCAAAGTGTCCCTCTGGAGTGCACAGCCCCTGTTTCACTGAACACTCAGAGAACTCTCAGATTTGCTACTTCCAAAGGAATAGTACACACCAGTTTGTCAGATTCCATTTAGCACCACAGCTCTGTGAGAGAGAGAGAGTGAAAACAGGAATAAGTTTATTGTCGCAGAACAGATATTCAAGTGATAGAAAGTACGAATACTGGAAACAAATGGTTACATATAAAACAAAATCATAATACGCTTTCTAGAGCCTAACCTTAACTAACACAGAAGTCCCCTAAGTCTTTTGACCAGCATTTTCAACCAGATTGGCTGAGAACCCTTCTGATAAAAGCAAGCCCACTAGCAGCTTGTCCTCACAGATTGAAGGAATACCTGGAGGGTTCATCTGCACCCCTAATATAGTTTCAAAAGCTTTTTATTTCTAAACTTCTAACCTCTGCTGTTTTTGTTTTTGCCTCCAGCCCCTGAAAACTTGATTAGCATTATGCTCAGATTTTTCATGGGCATCCACTGTGAACCATACAATTCTCAATTTGCACATGACCAAACATCCAATCTTGATTTTAAAATTGCCAGTGATATTGGAATGGTTAATTATTCTCATTGTTAAAAATGTATACCTTATTTTCAGTCTGAATTTGTCTGGCTTCAACTTCCAGCCATTGGATTGTTTGTGTTATACCTTTCTCTGCTAGATTGAAGAGCCCATTATCAAGTATTTGTTTCCCATGTAAGTACTTACAGACTATAATCAAGTCATCCTTTAATGTTCTCTGTGTTAAGATAAATAGATTGAGCTCCTTGAGTCTGTCACTATAAGGTATGTTTTCTAATCCTTTACTAATTCTCATGGCTCTTCTCTGAACCCTCTCCAATTATCAACATCTTTCTTGAATTGTGGACACCAGAACTGGACACAGTATTCCAGCAGCGGTCTCATCATTGCTAAATACAGCAATAAAATAACCTCACTACTCTTACTGAAGTTTCTACTGTTTATGAGTCCAAAACTCATGTTAGCCCTTTTGGCCACAGCATCACCCTGGAAGTTCATGTTCAGCTGATTATCCATCATGACTCCGAAATCATTTTCAGAATCACTGTTTCCCAGGATACAGTTTCCCATCCTGTAAGTATGGCTTACAGTCTTTTTTCCTAGATATATACATCTGTATTTTTCCATATTAAAGTACATATTGTTTGCTTGCCATTAGCTTACCAAGCAATCCAGATTATTTTATACCAATGACCTGTCCTCTTTATTATTTACCACTCCCCCAATTTTTGTGTCATCTGCAAACTTTATCAGCTACTCTGCCTATCAGAGAATCACTTTTATGGATCCAGTGCCGAACTCCACTTTACATAAGGGTTCACCGGAATCCATCAGACACTGAAATTTCAGCCCTGCCAAAGAACAAAATTCTTTCAGAGGCACCTGGGACCCATGGCATCATCCACTTATGTGACACCATATGCCTGGCTGCACATAAGACTCTTATGACATTGGATGGCCTACTTCACCCTCCGAATATGGACAACTTCAGCAGAACTCTGATCATCCCTGCAGAGGCAGAACTCTTCATGGAACAACAGAGATTGCATCTTTGCAGAGTTTCTTTGACATTCTGACTCCTTCCACTATCATTATGACGGACACCACCACTATGTATTATCTGAAGAAACAAGGTAGAACTTACTTTTCTCTTCTGTGCAAGGAAGCCATGAAACTCTGGCAGATACATATATTACATGTATCCAATGGTTCTGCACCTGGCAGATGAGAAAAATGTGCAGCAGACTCTCTTAGCAGGAGGAGCCAAAATCAACACAAGTGGTACTGAATGCACCTGTCATCACACAACTCTTCCACAAGTGAGGAACACACACTGAAGACTGCTTTGTCTCCAGTAATAGCCCCAAATGTCCCCTCTTCTATTCCAGGTAGGGAGGAACACACACTACAAGTTTCTGCGGGACTGGAGTGGGGGCCTTTTCTAGATGTCCCTTTAAATAACTCTCATTCCTCAAGTAATCAAAAAAATATGGAGAGAAAGGGCAAGAGTTTTTCTGATTACACTGTTGTGTCCTCCTTTACCCCCCCTCTCCCTCCCTCCCCCCCCCCCCCCCAAGACAACAGTGGTATGTCAACCTGCTAGGTATCCAAACAACCACCATTTCACCTACCTTGTCACAAGATCAGTGCTCTTTGGCAAATGATCCACAATTCAACAGCACAAGGAAGTCTTTCCTTCCACACCTTACCCAAGACGAGATGATATCATGGGATGAGGTTTCCCAGCACTGTATCTCTTGCTGATGTATTCCATAGACAAAGCATTGAACTTCAGTAAAATCAAAACTGAATTACAAGAACCCACTACTCCAGAGCCTATAAAAATTTAAAATCAACTTTTTTTCCCCTGCTTTCAATGTCTTACATCTTTTCTCATTAAAGAAATTCAGCTGTAAGGTAGCTGGCAGTACCCTGAAATGCAGTTCTCTTAGAGAGAAAACATCTTAGAGCTACCTAGAGAAATTTACCAGTATAATTATACTGGTATAACTCCCTGTGTGGACACTCTTATTCTGGAATAAAAGTGTCCATCTAGAGAGTTATACTGATATAAATATAGACATAATTTTGGCAGTAAATTTCCCATGTAGACAAGCCCTTTAAAAGCACCCTTACCACTAAGAATTCAGATATTTTCGAAGCGGGATTGAACATATGTTAGAGAAATTCTGAGACAAGGATTAACAGGAAACTGTTCTTAATGAGAGCATCTTAAACTCTTTCACCTTAGAGGTCATTTTCCCACTTAACATACTTTTTCAAGTGGCCAATGGATATTTTTAGATAGTTATCCTTAAGTTAGGGAATGAAATTATGCTGGTCCAAGATCTAGGACTTAATATAGGAAGTTCTGGACATATACCAGAAAACACTGCTAGACTAAAGGAAAGTAAGTGTGTTAAAATCAGATATATCTCAAACTCTTAGGGCTAGAAATTCTGGGCACTTATGTCAAACTTGAAGTCTTATGCTATCCATAAATGGAAAACTTTCTTTCTGGTTCTGTTAGACAATGAGATAAAATTTTAAAATGATGTCATTCTGATTGCTATTCTGTATTTTCATCATTTAGATTCTGATTTAATTTTAAATTGTAATTCTGAGAGTGATTTTTAGTCATTACTATTTCAAACTGATAAACCTAATGCTCTTCAGATACTAGCTGCTAAACTCATGTCCAAAATTATTTGGGGGGAGCATGGAATTGAGGAGTGCAAAATAGTAGCAGTTATATATTTTAAGGTTAGTTGCTAATGAAATACCAGGGCTCAAAATATAGCAGACAAATTCAAAATACTAGCAGACAATTACAGATGCCTTTAGGACTAATTGCCTTTCTAAACAATGGTTCTGAAATGCTAAATAATGCAAAGATTATTTTGATCCCTACTTCAATGTTTGCTAGAATTTTGTTGCAGACGCAGTAAACCTGCCATTACTTAAACCATCTGTAGAGATTGTGTTTCATGTAGTGAGTGAACACCAGGCCTGTGTGGGTACCTTTTTTCTCTTACCTGAGGCTTCAAATGTTTGGGAAGTAATGGTACACCTGGTTCTGCTTATGCACCTCAGTTTTTAATGTGCTCTTAATCAGGTTTAGTGTATATAGTTTGTGATTTTAGTGAAGCTGTGGTGTAATCTAATTTAGGGTTTTATTAGTTGTTTAGAGTTCCTTTTGCTCATTGATGCTATTGTGCAGTTCTAGTCAGATCTGTGATAGCAAATTGATCTGGCAGGAGTTCAGTGTTTCATAGATTCATAATTTATAAAGCCAGAAGGGAACATAGTGACCATCTAGTCTGATCTCTTGCGTAGCACAGGCCATAGGACTTCCCTGAATTAATTCCTGTTTGAACTAGAGCATATTTTTAGAAGAACATCCAGTCATGATTTTAAAATTTCCAGTAATGGAGACGCGACTTTAATGCCTGGTGTAAATTGTTTCAGTGGTTAATTATCTTGTTAAGTGTGTACCATATTTTGAGTCTAAATTTGTCTAGCTTCAGCTTCCAGCCATTGGATCTTGTTATCCCTTTGTCTGTTACACTGAAGAGTCCTTTATTATCAAATGTTTGGGAGGTGTGCCTCTGTTCAGTGGTCTTCCTGGCCTCTTTTATCTCAAAAAGCCAGAAAGAAAAGATTCTTTGTTATCTTGCATACTCCTAATTTTGCTTAGATTTACTATCCTGTGCCAGTCTTTACATTTGCAACACCAGTGTCATGGGTGTCGTCAAAACAAGTTGCACTCCACCAGCTGGTGGGTGGTCCTTTAGGAGCCTTTGCCAGCCGATGTGGGCTAAATCAACCCCAGGCTGCTCTAACTAGAGCTGGGACAGAGCCAAAAAGAATGATAACTGGCTCCTGAACAACCCACCTACCCAGCTGCAGCTCCATGCGTATCTTGGCTACAGTAGATAACCTGCCTCACTATTTCTTTCTAAAAAGACTGAAATCAAACAGAACTACTCATATACAGCACCTTTCATCTCAAAAGATCCCAAATCACTTGACAGAGTCAACTGGTATAAATAACTGTATACATAGATATCATTTAACCCACCTGCTAAAATGCAACCACCTCTGGGGAGAAATGCACCAGCTGTATACAGTGAAGTGAAGCAAAGGTTAAAAAAAACAACCATACAACAGCAGCACTCATCACAAACCCTTACAGTAACACACCACCTTGAGTTATTGTTGAGAATATCTTGCCCCTTAAAATAACATTGGTAGAACGGAAAAAAAAATTTTAGATTAAATTCTAGGAACTCCATGAAATTTGTTGTTTTGGATTTTACAGCATCCCAAACTATGTCCCAAGATCCATAGTCATCTCTCACAAACAGGGTGTAGTTCCTGGACCAGTTGTACCATGCTATTTAAGTGTGAGCACATGGATTGCAAGAGTATAGTCTTTAGCTGTATGATGGTATAACAGAATTACAGTCTTCTAGCTTGCACCTGGTACATTATGTATTGCAAGGACTTAAGCACAGATTCTTCCCTACTGGTAGTATTTGCTGACTCTGAGTGGACTGTATTGAGACAATGTGTTTCAGGCACAAGGAGCCACCTCAGAGGCAGCCTTTAACTCAGGCACATGAGGTCAGCAGAGAGACTTTCATATATATCTCTTCAGATGACACTTGTAGAGCATATTTCCCTGTAATCTTCTCTTCAGCATCAAGGAATGCTTGCAGGAGCCATTGCCCTCTCAGTCACAGGGACTCCATCTTCTATTGAATGTGTTGGCGAGCAGCAGTCAGAGAACGTAATTTCTCTTTTAGAAGCAATATAAATAACCCATGACTTTCAAAAAATATTACTGCAATTAACTTAGAAGCCTAGCCTTTGCAATTGGAAGGTACTATCTGCACACTGATGTCCTTTAGAAATTTTTTTCTAAAAAATGAAATGGAAATTAAATGGATCTTGAAACATTGACCAGATTTAACAGAAGTTATAACACATGCAGAGACCAAACATAGTTGACATCTAATAACTAAAAATTTCTGCAATTCAGGGCAGTAAAGTTAGTCCTGTGCATTAGTTATCATTGAACTAGTGTATAAACCAAGTTTGAAATTTTGACATCGCCACTTTTGATTTGAGGGAGAGAAAAAATTTAGAACATGTTCTAACAGTGAAAAATCTACTATTTTTTCAAGACTTCATCTTAATTGTTCATAGTGTTGGATGAGTACATTTAAATGAATCAAAATAAAATATATGGCTTGTTCAATTCATCTCATATTCCTGGTCAATTCTCCTCTCAGTTGGAACGACACATTGAACTTTATGCAGCACTTTTTTTTCATAAAATTTGTAGGCAGGTCAAAATCTAGATTATTATGGAAACTATATTACTTCCTTAATGGTAGAATTACTATTTTGACTCCATCTGCAACTTAAATTGAGGGGAATATAATATTCCAAACTGAATTTTGACCAGGGGTTGTCAACTCTTACTCTTATGCAATGTGCTGTGTGATCTTTAATATATCAAATGATTAGGACCCTCATTTTATGTATCATTTGCAAGATAGAACCTTTTGCTGTACCCTGCTTCAGTACTGACTCAGAGAAGAGAGCTACCTACAGAACAACAATTTTTTCAGCACCGGATTTTCCTTACAAGTATTGACCTGGCTCAACCTTGGAGTTCAGACTAAACTAGAAAAGTAAGGAAGTATGATTGATTGCAAGCAAACAATATAAGGCGGATAAACACCTTAACATATCCAAGTGTGCTCAATTCATGAGTTCTGTAGATTTTCTGAAGCATGATCAGAGTCTTTGTCTCCCATCTTCGCAGCATCCACAAGATGCTCCCTAAATGCAGGAGAATATGTGAGAGTTAGAAGCTATTGGAAAAGGTTTACATTTCGAATTATCACATAATTCTGACCACAGGATCCAGCACTAGTTTTTTAGCTCATATGCAGCTCCATTGGAGAGTTGTCAGTGGTTTGCTCAGAGGACAAGCCTATGTTTGTCTCAGTTACTCAATGCAGACAAGTGACAAAAGCTCCTCATCATCCTGGATACTGATGGGGGACTGCACAGGACACCAAAAACATCCTTGATGTGGAAGGGTGCCTTTTTGCCAGTTCCCAGTTAACCCATGTGCCTTCTGCCATCTTCACCATCTCTTTGATAACAGAACATGGCCTGTAACTTCCCATTATCTTTGTTTGCCTCTGGGAACACTCTGCACTGCAAAAATGAATTCAGCTAATTTGCCACAGACCACCTTCCTCCTCAGATAGCTACATTAATAGCCAGTACAACTTAAAAAGATGGAACACAGTGCTGCACTCCATTATATGTGCATATATCACCCCAGTATATATTAGAATCCCCTCTAATACAGGGAATCTTTTTAGAACAGTCTGAAGTACCCAAAAACAGTGAAAACCTAACCTAAAACAATGAGTTGAGTCTAAGAAACTAGGAGGTTCTGAACAGGAACATAACACATCACTTTTCTCCCATCCTATCCGGTCATTCATCCTACCTTCTGTATCAATAGTCTTGATACACAGCAAAATAGGTTCTTTTATTAGCTATTGCTAAGAATAAGGTTTTGTCATGGAGGTCACAGAAGTCACAGATAGAGCCCTGCACGAATACACAAATGTGGATCCACATCCAATCCGCATCAGGCCCAGTCAACTTACCTCTAACCGCCATCCGCAGTCTAGTCATCCACACCCACAGTCAGCTGTTTGCAGCCTCCCCCACTGATCAGCTGTTCGGGGGTCAGCCCCTCCAGGCAGCTGCCCAACAGCTGATGGCAAGCAGGGGAGCCCTGCGGAATAGCTGATTGGCGGCTGACAGGAGAGCCCCACAGAACAACTGATTGGTAACCTGCAGGGGAACTCTACTGATCAATCAGCTGTTCTGCCGGGCTTCCCTGCCTGCTGCCAATCAAACAGCTGTTCTGCAGGGCTTCCCTGCCTACTGCTGATTGGTCAGCTGACCCGCGGGCTCCCCTGCCAGCTGATTTGGCGGCCAGCCACCACCCCCATCTCAAAGGCAGGGAGGCAGCCTCAAAGGCTATGAACTGCAGACAGCTGCTTCCCCCCTTTGAGATCTGCATCCGATCCATCGTCCGCAAAAAAATGATCCCTGGATATAAAGCAGATATCCACAGATTTGCAGGGCTCTAGTCACAGATTCCGTGGCTTCCACAGACCTCCATGAAATTATCCTTTTCAGCTTCTGGGGGCTGCGGGGACCGGAGCACTCAGCCACCACAGGCGGCAAGGATCCCGGAGCTTGCGGGGGAGGTAGGCAAGAGCCCTTAGCCATGGCAGGGACCTCCCCCAGCTCTGAGCTACAGTGGGCTGCAGGGGGCCCACTGTTGTCCACCAGAGCAAGTGGTGGGGATCTCTGATAACACAGGCAGCAGAGACCCCGTGGCTCCAAGCCGCCAAAGGCAGCAGCGATCCTTCTTGCTGTCCACCAGGATGGGCTGCGGGACCTCTGGCTTTGAGCTGCCATTGGCAGCAGAGGCCCCGCGACTCTGAGCTGCGGGTAGCAAGGGATCTTGGCACTCTGGGGTCTCTCTACTGCCCAGAGTGGCTCTGACCTCCGGGATCCCCACCACCCATGGCAGCTGATGGCGGGGGTCCTGAGGCTTTTAGCTGCCATGCGGGGCCCCGCTGTCCCCAGCTGTTGCGGTGGGGGGGGCCTGACAGCCCTGAGCCACAGCAGGGGGAACCCAGAGGCCCGAGCCAGTGTGGACAGTGGGCCCCGCAGCTCCGAACCACGGCAGCAAGGGGACATCAGAGAGTCGTTGATGTCATGAGCAGAGATGAAAAAGGATAAGGAAATTAAGCGTTTTCCTCCCCTCTTTATAATTCACTTTCTTGTGCTAGAAACATCCTTGCTGAGTCATGTTGACAAAACAGTCTTTTCTGGACAGGCGGTTTGAACTATCCCTATGATGGAACGTAAATTTCTTATGTACCCCTTCCCTTCTGCTGGAGAAGGTCTGTTTAAACAAGTGATAACCCTTTAGCACCTGACTGGGGTGCCAGGGTGTCTTTGTCTCTGAAAAACTAGTTTGGGCCTGCTTTTCTTAACCTTGGAGCATGTTATAACAATGTTACACAGTAGAGTCTTGTAACTTTACATACAGTGTTGCCCCACATATTTTAAAAGGACAGTAATATTCAGCAGATTATGACTTTTCATGATACCTTACAGGGCATATTTTGTTTAAAAAAAATATATATATATATATTATAACCTTATAAAAGGGCGAGCATGGGATGCAGGTTATCACAGACTCCCCTTACTTTTTAAGGACACCAGTGTATTATTATAGTCTTTTTTTTCCCCAGACAAGAAGCCCTTTTAGCTGCAATCAGTGAAAAAGATGCCAACATTGCTCTGCTTGAGCTTTCATCTTCTAAGAAGAAGACCCAAGATGAAGTGGCTGCACTGAAGCGAGAGAAGGACCGCCTGGTGCAACAGCTCAAGCAGCAGGTAGGAAATGAAGGGACAGAATCTGACATGTGGGCTGGTGGTATGGGGTTATTATATTGGTTTATATAATTTTATAAACTAAAAATATAGAGCCTTGCTATGTACTGGGACATATCATTCCTACAGGAGTATCCAAAATAAATCCACTGCAAATCCTACTGTCATATGGGAAATTAGAATTCAAGTCACATATTCTGAACATAGAACTCACAGCCCGGAAGAAGCATTGTGGGGAGGATATAATCTCAACTATAAGAGAGTTCTTTCTTTGTGCCACTACATTGATAATTATTCTCGGATAAATGTGTGAGAAGCCATTTGTGAAAAGGGTCTTGAATTTTACCTTCTGCTAGAGACACTAGTAACCACTGATAGCATGTCTACACTACAAAATTAATTCAACTTAAGTCGACATAAGCCACCGCAGTAATGAAAGACACGTTTCACAACCACATTACATTTCTTCTGTCAGCAATGCACGTCCTCACCATGAGCGCTTCCACTGAATTTAATTGTGTTGGGCATTATGGGGCACTAACAGCTGGAGCCCCACCTCCCTTGCGTTCACAGCTGGAGTCCCCTCCTCACACTGGGGCTCACAGCTGGAGCCTCCTCTGTTAGCCCCTGGCGGGGAGACTCCAGCTGTCAGCCCCATATGCGGCTGACAGCCAATGTACTTAACGCAGTCACCCCAACCATATCAAACTGAGCACTACGCCTCTCATGGAGGTGTAGTTATTAAATCATTGTAGTGGGTGACTTACATCGGTGGCAGCTGTATTTTAATGTAGACATTTACAGAGTTAGGTTGACATAAGCTGCCTTACGTCTACCTAACACTGTAGTGTAGACCAGGTGTGATATAGTGAGGAATGGTGACACCTTTCTTGGTGTCTCTGTACTTTGCATTGTCAAGGAGGAGGTTTAAAGGGGGAAATGGTGCCAATTATACAAAGGTAGGAAATAAAAATGTAGGACACCCTGCTGCAGCCTATGTCTTGGTTTTTCATTTCTGACTTTTCCACATAGTTGAGTGGGGTTTGGGAGATCTCATGTTGACCACTGCCTATTCCCCCTCTCTCACCCAACTTAAAAAATCAAACCTCTGTAGCGCTGAGGAAAGAGATCTGTGACCTGAGAAGACTTTTCAGAAATCTAAAATTCACTACAGCACCTCTTTTTATCATCTGCTAGTGTGCTACTCAGTCATGCCCCTGCTTTATCACCTGCATCAGTACATCCTCCATTGCCATTCCACTGTCCACCGCTTTTAGGCCTGCAAACACTACCACCACTATAGAGTTTTCAGTATTTTAGTTTACCTGCCAGCAAGATGATTTGTGCAGTGTTATTGTAGTCATGTTGGTTCCAGGTTACTAGAGAGACAAGATGAGTGAGGTAATATCTTTTATTGGACCAACTTCTGCTGGTGAGAGGGACAAGCTCTTGAGCTTCACAGAGCTCTCCTTCAGGTCTGGGAAAAGTGCTCAGAGTATCAGGGTTAAATACAAGGTGGAACAGATTGGTTAGCATAAGTAGTTAACACATATTTAAAGAACCATTCGAGGTGAAGTGGCCCATTGACAACCCTCCAATCATAGCGGGGAAAGGAAGAGAGGGGAAAGAAGACGGCTGGGGAGGGGGGCTTCTTAGTGGGTTTCAGATTGTTGTAATAAGCCATAAATCTAGTGCCTCCATTCAGTTCGTGATTTAGTGTCTAGCCACAGTTATGAATTTAAGATCCCAGATGATTTGTTTTGCAAGACAGAACCAGGGATGCTTTCTGATCTGGGATTTCTCCACTTCCTTCTTAGGAGACACCAGTGCTCTAGTGCAGCAGTTCTCAAACTGTGGATTGGGACCCTAAAGTGGGACTCGACCCTGTTTTAATGGGGTTGCCAGGGCTGGCATTAGACTGGCTGGGGCTGGGGCTGAAGCCCAAGCCCAAGCCCCACTGCCTGGGGCTGAACCTGAAGCCTGAGGGCTTCAGCCTGGAGCAGTGGGACTCAGGCTTCCGCTTCAGCCCTGGGCAGCAGGGCTCAGGTAATAGACCCTTGCCTGGGGCTGAAGACCTCGGGCTTCAGCTTTGGCCCCTCTGCCTGGGACAACAGGTCTCAGGCTTCGGTCCTCCTTCCCGGGACCGTGTAGTAATTTTTGTTGTCAGAAGGGGGTCACGGTGCAGTGAGGTTTGAGAACCGTTGCTGTAGTGACAGTGGTTTAACATCTAATGTTGAAATAAAATGTTTAATGGTCACATAGTAAAGTTCTTTTTCTGATTGTTAAACCAACATTAAAGCAATTTAGAAGCTGATTTTACAATTTCATAACACTCAACTTTACTAGTAGAGTCATAAATATGGTCACGTTCCATCAAGTTGGCATTCCACTAGAAAGAGACTCACATTCTCACTGTGATGTAAAATGCAAGTACCCAGTTTGATCATGGTGGAAAGTGCTTCTCAGCATGTGACCTTCCAGAGTGTCATAATGCAGTGTTTCCCAACCGGTGTGCTGCGGCAAACTGGTGTGCCATCAGGCCTGAGCAGGTGTGCCATGGAATTTGGAAACTATTTGAAGAGTTCTGAATTGGCTCATGAATATTCATGAGTTCACTTGGAGACTATCTGGTGATGTGCCACAAAATAATTAAAGGTATCAAGGTTTGTGGACCATTGCCATAATGAACAATAATGGAGTGTGGTAGCATTCTATTAAAGGCGTGTATGTGTCTATTGTATGACAACACTTTTTGAATCCCTTTGCAAAACAGAGAGGGACTTTGCGTGGAAGTTTTTTGGGAGCAGGAAGTAATGTTGTGACCTGAATAGTATAGCTGGTGTGAATAGGTCCATTTAGCTGGCTATGGTAGAATGCAAATAGTGTCTTTCTTTTGACTTTGATGAAAAGCATTAGTAGTTTGTATAATTTAGTAGCTGCTGATAATGTGTATACAGATTGACTTCGCTTAAGAGAACAGCATATATAGATATAAAACATCTCCCCAAACCAGAATCAATCCATAAACGGATAAGCCCCAATTTACTTCCCAAGAAGCAATTCCCGAGCTCTTCAGCCATTCAGACCATGCAAAATTTTCATTTATTTAAAACACTTCAGTGCAGAGTCATGGATTCATCGAAGGAGGAAGGTGCATTGATTCCAAGAGATTGTGTAGTGATTCTCTCCTTCAACTTCACTCACTGCCTCCCCCACACTATATCATATTCCCACCCACTCAAGTTGCAAGTATGTTACTGTGAAAGAGAAGGAAGGAGTCCTGCCAAAGACATTTTGGTTCTTTAATTTCTGTGTGTGTGTATTAAAGCTTATATGAGGGAGAGGCATTTCAGAAAGAGGATATGGCATCAATTTTTTTTTTAATTTAAAGCTTCTAGACCCTGAATTGCAGGAATGTGCTTCGATATAGAGACATTTCCTAATGAAGCAGTCAGCATTGACCAGGTTTCCAGTAAATGGAGCTGCCTGCTTCGGATTGGTTGTCAGCTTCCTTGAAGGGATTTCCTCTATTATCAGAGGGAAGGGAGGCGAATTGCAGAGCAAGGGTCACCAACTAATGTGGTCCCAATTTACTTGCTCCCAAAGTAGTTTGTCTCCTTGACTGGTTCATGGTGAAACAGTGGTTGGGAGGCTGCTTAAGATGAGGGGGCCAGAGCTGATGCAAGAAAACAGAGCTGAAGGTTGTCTAACAAAGTCCAGATGTGCTGTGGTGAGTGCCAGCCAGTGTGTTCGGAGTATAAGTCATAGAGAAGCCCCTGCAGTGCGTGTCAAGCCGGCACCCGCACTGGAATTAATGTAAATCAAGAGAGCTTTAATGCAGTCCATCCACCAGCCATCTGTCTGAGAATGGCCTGTCTTTCAGTGATTCAT
Organism: Emydura macquarii macquarii; assembly: GCF_026122565.2. NCBI lineage: Eukaryota > Metazoa > Chordata > Testudines > Chelidae > Emydura > Emydura macquarii. Next base: position 9,867,291 of record NW_027133667.1, read on the forward strand.
TTTGTTCTCAAACTAAGATTTAACAGTCAGCGTACAGTAATTATTACAGCTTAAAGTCCTGGTCCACAGCTGTGAGTTGTAAATGGAAGGCATATGAGAATAGGCTGATTTTTTCCTGTCTATGGGCTCAATGCCTTAGACCTGTGAGGTTTCCTGAAATAAGATCTCTGGGGCAAGGTCTGTCATTTACAATGTCTGTACAGTGCCTAGCACAACAGAGCCCCAGTCTGGTTGAGATCTCTAGACACAGCCACAGTATAATAATGATGGTGTTGCTTGTGGGCTCCGATCCATGGGGTTTCTCAATGCATGGGTATGGGAGCTCAGAATCAGATTGTTGTTCAGTTGGAATTGTTTGAGAAGCATCATATACATTGATGGTACTGTATAAATGTTCAGTAATAACTTTCATTTCTTTTTCAATCCAACGATAGCAATAGGGGATAGGCTGGCTCAATAAATTGATAAAGGGATCTCATACCTTTCATATCAATGGTAGATCACTGGTTTCAATCCAGTTTAGTTTGGTAGTGAACAGTAGTTGTAACCATCCCTTATGTGCTGAAAAAATAAGTAAGTATTCTGCAGTAATTATTTAAATTTATGTATCAGCTTAAAATAATGACACTGTGGTGTTTTTAAGTATTACTGAAGAATGCTATAACATTTTTTATAAAAGATCTGACTGGTGCTTGGCAATCTTTCTGTTCCATAGTGAACAAGATACATGTCCATATCACAAAACCCACCACTAGAGTTTTCTAAGTGATACCTTTGTACTCTTATTGATAATCTCAGCACAGATGCTAAGGATTAAATGGGTATGATCAGTGAACTTCCTCCCACCCCAAACTTATTTCTCCCAGGAAGATTGGAAGCATATTTGCAAGGGTGAGACAGTATAAAAAAGTCTTACACTGCTGCTGCATGTGCTGTTCCTGTCCTGTGGACATATGGAGCATTATTAATCTGTCATCTTTCACCAGTTTTCAGTATATTTTTAAATACTGTAAAAAGATACTTAATAATTGTTATATTAAGTGGCAATAATATTCACCAAAAGCATCACCATTGTCTGTGAAGAATTAGTCACTTGCTTAGGTTTACTCTTACAGCTTTTCTATCCTGAATATTTGTCCAGCGGAAGAAGAAATCCCACCCAGAGGTAGGAGAAATGAGTTTGTTATTGACTTATAGAAAAATTTCCATTATCTATATTCCCTCAAGCTCGGCTGTGAAATGATGGAGGAGGCGGAGGCATTGTCCCCTCTGCCTCCATCTCATCCTGCTGACAGCATGAGAAACATCTGTTTGGTCTTCTCAATAATGACACAGCAGCTCTGGGCATTCCCTCCCCCACTCCCCTGTGTCTGCCTGGGCATTTTGCTCTTATTTGCCCCACTAGCAACACTGTCATTGTAGCTGCATAATCCTGCTGAACTACATGGTAGTTTAAAAAAAAAAAAAAGTTCCGAGCATGTTTTAGAAAAAAAGTAAGGCAGAAGAAGGTGACACTGAAGGTCAAAGTGCCAAAATGACATTCCCAGAACCTCTTCATTTAAAAACTAAATGCTTCTTTGGCTAATTGCAGGTTAACTGTTGGTATTCTGTAGCGCCTGACTGCTGATCTCTCGGCTTGTCTACACACTAACAATTTACACGTTAATTGTGCCATATAAATCCTGCTGGTGTACTTTAACATAATACTTTTTGAAATAGCACTACATTAAAGTCCACTAGGTAATGTTTAGTGCGCACCAGCAGGGTCCACATGGATCAGTACATTTAGTGTGAATTAGAAATCACTCTCCCATAGAGTACATTACCCCACCACGTAGACAAGCCCTCAGTTGCTTCAGTAACAAGGATGCTCTGCTCTGTATTCCACAACCTCTGTGTACCTGTAGTGATCTATAATGGTCATACTGTAAATTCAGTCAAGTAACCAACCTCTCTAATGGTCATACTGTAAATTCAGTCAAGTAACCAACCTCTCAATTGTTTCTGTAATACATTTGCAATCACTAGCCCATAGCAACTTGTAGACTTCACAGTGATTATATGATTGCAGGGGCGGCTTTGGTTGCCAGGGTCCCTTACTTGCGGGTAATGAGAAGAGCAATTCCAAACCTCTAGCTGCCCAAAATTCAACTTCTGTGGTCAATCTGTTTGGCATTTTCAAGAGGTTTGAGTACATAAAATTAAAATCCCCCTGGCCTCCTGTATCTTCCTCCTCCCCATCTCCTTCATACACAGAGCAGCATGAAATGAGGGGCCATTATTCACCACTCATGGCCCCACTGCATAGAAATGAGCAATTTGTGGACAAGCAACACTGGACTGTAATAATACTTTCTAGCACTTATAGAGCACTTTACATGTCAGAATAGCCATCTAAGTGCTGAAACAGTCCTTTCTGCACTACTTTATGCTTCCTCCCTACAAGGATTTGTCTGATTTCCCTCATGAGGCTAAGGCATTGCAAAGATGTCATTGTTTCTCAAATTAGTTTCTTTGGGGAATGGGGGAGAAGGGAAACTTTTTGGACTCTAGAATAGCCTCCCCTGAAATATTAGTTTTCCTTAGTTACTTGTTTCCCTGGAAAACCAGCAGTTTGACACCTGATACTCTCTTCTCCTAATATGAACTTTTCTGAAGTAAAGTTCCGCTGGTTGAAGCAGTTCTCTTTGTAACAGAAGAACGTAAAACTGAGTCAGAAGAGCTTGACACACAAGCAGTATTCTCTCTTACCATGTGACTACAGCAGAGTTTCCATACTTTTAGCAGATTTTTATTAACACCCTCCCTAAGGAAACTGTACGGACCCTTTTAGAGTAGCAGATAGTCTCTGGTTTGCCCTATCTATCCTAAAATCTAAGGTAATGTCTGCTGATAAGTGGTTCAGGGAATTTGGATCTATCTGTTGTTTAGATACTTACAGAACTTGTGTGTCAGAGCACCCACCATTTATTGGACAAAACTGAAAACTGTCTGGTTCCTGAATGACTGTTCAGAACCACAACATGTGCACAGACTTATGACCTCTTTTTGAGAAAATTTTCAGGCAGAGTGAAGTTATTATGAGAAATGTTGTTGGAGGCAACAGCATTGTTGCCCAACTGTAGTACAGTCACAGCCTCATCTTTATATAGGGAGTAGCTTCAGTGTAAAGCATTCTGTTATGTTCAAGTTCTTATACCACAACTATCACCAGGTATCCGAGCACTAAAAGTACAGCTATATCAAGATTTGAACTCACTACTTTTGACATGTGAAAGAGATATTTCAACTGCCAAAATACAAAGTTTTCGTAGCATGGTTTTAACTGTCCTGACAATGGAGCTGGCATAAGAGTGAGCAGACAGACAATGAGGGAAAGCATTGTGTTTGTATATGTACCATTCAAGAAGCTATTGAATTGTCCAATTGGAGCATCATGGCTTTTGTTGAAGGCCTGTAATCCAAACAGATTATCTGTCACAGAGCTGCTTATTTTGCCACCCTTTGCTCCTCGGTAATTGTTTCTGTCTAGCAGGGAGCTATGCCAGGCTCAAAGACAAATTCAAGTACCTGCAAATCAAGGCTCAAAGATCGCTTTATGTTCTACAGGATAACTGGTGGGAAAAGAAAGAAGAAGAAATGCAGCATTATGGTGATAATAACACAAAGTTGTTTCATGACTCCCTGAAGACCATTTATGGCCCATCAAATTCTGTGCCAGCTCCACTAAAGAGTTTAGATAAATTTACTTTAATCAAGAGCAAGGAGGCATCTGTGAAAGATGGGTGCAGCACTTTGCTGAGCTATTCAGCCATCCCTCTGTTGTCAACCCCAGGTGCTAGAGGAACCCAGAACCCCTGAATGAAGAAATCGCCTAGTCACCTACCACTGAAGAAGTGCAAAAAACTATCAAACAAATGAAGTCAGGTAAATCACCAGGCAAAGACAGCACACCAGCTGAAATCTTCAAACGTGCATGCCCCAACACTGTCAGCCTTAATAATTTCATATAGATAGTTATCTGGGAAACTGAGAAAAAGATTTCAAAGATACAATCATAGTTACAAAAATAAAGGCAACAAATCTGACTGCAACAACTCCCAATGAACTCAGCATCTGTAGATGGTAAAATCCTTGCTTATATTTTGCTCAAGCAGCCTGTCAAATCAGTATCAGAGAAGTTTCTGCCAGAGACCTAATGTGGATTTAGATTAGTTTGGAGCATCACAGACATGTTTTTTGTTGAGAGTCAGATTCAGGAAAAATGCATTGAACAAAACATGGAACTATATGCGGTCTTTATTGATGTTTTTTTAAAAAAGTGTTTGAAACTGTGAGCAGAAATGGCTTCTGAAAATTCCAAAAAAAGTTTCTCTCTCCCACCAAATTTGTTAACATCATATGTCAAGTCCAAGAAGACATGATTGGTCAAGTCCTCGTAGATGGTGGCCTCTCCAAGCCATTCCCCATATCTAATGGGGTGAAGCGAGGCTGTGTGATGGCATTGGTCCTTTTTTGTCTCCTCTTTTGCAGCCATTCTGAATTACACAACTTACAACCTTTAAAAGGGCATTTACATAAGGTACAGAATTGATGCATAACTCTTCAGAAATCCTTGAGGAACTCGTATATGAAGCCTTGTTGCAGATGATTATGCTCTACTTAGTCATAATGAAAGTGACTTACAGCTGATCCTTGATAAGTTCTCAGAGGCAGCTGAACAGCTTGGACTCCCTATCAGCCTGGAAAATCCTGAAGTCCTGTTCCAACCAGCCTCATCAGCCACTATCACTGAACCAAACATCACCATTGATGGTACAAAACTAAAGAATATCAATCACTACATAACTGGGCCATACCATCTCAAATGACGATTCTCTGGACCGAAAAATGTCAAATAGAATACAAAAGACAAGCCAGGGTTTTGGAAGACTTTGCCATAGGATACTCAACCAGTATACCTTCAAATTGTTATCAGAACTGATGATATACAATACAGCTATAATAGCATCCCTTTTATATGGGTGTGAAACATGGCCAGTTTACTGCAGACACATCAAACAACTTGAAAAAATTCACATTCAGTGTCTTTGCTTTATTCTGAAGATCTGCTGACAAGACAAAGTGTCAAACATTAAAATCCTTGAAAGAAAAAAAACAACCATCGAGGCAATGTTTATCAAACCTCAGCTTAGGTGGAAAAGTTAAGTTGTCAGAATGGGTGATGGTAGACTCCTGGAAAAAGTCCTTTATGGCAAGCTGAACCTCAGAAAATGCAGGAGGGCGGTCAATGTAAATGCTTCAAAGATCCCCGTAAGCAGACTGTCACCTCATAGATATAGATAACTTCAAAGTCACACCCAAGGGCAGAGCTGAATATAGAGCAACTATCAACAAAGTTTGTAAACGCTTTGACAGAGTCATGCAAAAAGCTGATTGAAAAAAGGGCCAAGTGTGACTGAAAGTCTTCATTGGGAGCCTATACATTCTTGTGTAACATCTGTTTGCAGCCTTGCTCCTCAGAAATCAGATTATACAGCCATAAGAGAGCACAAGGGATGCCATGATGCCATCATCGGATACAAGGGACAGCCACACAGCAACATTCAAGGCTGTGTCAACAGTGTCTGTGTGGCAGCAATTTACCTTTCTATGAAATTAACACTTGCTCTTACTTCTTTGCCCTCCAGCACTGGCCTTCTTCCTTTTTTATTGTTAAAATAAAACTGTGTATAGGTAGTTTCTTGCTGCTGCTGACTCCAAGTCCCTTTCACCTAGTCTCAGAGGAATATGCTAGCTGTTGGCCTAGCCCTAGCCAGGCATGTCTGTTGTCTGTTTGTTTGTACTAAAGTCTGTTGTTTGTTACATTTCAGTAGTGATTACATAGCTTTAGTTGAGGAGGCAGGTTCAAGTTGTTTGTAAAGTAATTTTATATCTTCAGATTAAAGATATCATAGAAATGGCAAGTATTATTAGCAGCCTTATTTTCAGTTACTTGTACATTTTTTTAAAATTATTTTTTGGTTTGAAATTTCCCATGTATACTCTTAGCCTAAAGAAAAACTATTTTGGTATATTACAAGTATAGCTCTTATTTCATTGAATGCATTAAGATTTTTATATGGCTGCAGTATAATTTTAGTACAGCATTTTATTTTATTTCTTCAAAACTCCATACAAATATTAACTAATAAAATAATTCCTTACAACACTCAGTGCCACTTATATATTTATATATAGCTTGTAAACACCCAGTGCTTCTTATATAACATTTTTCATCACAAAGCTCTTTATAACGTGAGGTAAGTATCATCATTCCTAATCTACAGATAGGGAAACTGAATATACACAATGAATCGATGGAAGAACCCAGATTAGAACTCAGAAGTTCCTGTCTCCCAGTCTGAATATTTGGCTGGCACTTTGTTGTGCTTAAATCATGCAAATGCATTACAGCAGGGGTTTTCAACCTGTGGGTTACAACCCCTGAGCAGGTCACAGCCTTTTGAACATATTGTTCAATGCACTCTGAATCTTTGACAACAAAAAGGACACCACTGGAACTGAAAAAAATACTTGATGAGGCTTAAAAGTTGTGAATTTTATTAAAGGTAAACTCACCAATCCAGGCCTCCTTATTATTTTGTCTGACAAAATGGGCACTCATTATTCACAGCTTCTCTTCCACATTGAAGTTTGTTGGCTTTCATGTGACAAAGTTTTGAATGATTTTTTTTGAGCTCACAAACGATACGAGTTCCTAGCTGAACTTGGCTCCATCCTTGCTGAATACTTCACTGATCGGCTTTGGCATTTTTTAAATGATTCTTTCAGTGGTAGAACATGACATAGGTTCTCAACCTGCGAGTCGCAACTCCCTGCCCTTCCTATATGTCTGAATGGGATGGGGGGGATCCCAACTAAAAGGGAAAGGTGCACTCTCAGGGCAATCCTGATATGGAAGAATAGGTACCAATATGGAAAAGCTTGAGAACCACTGTATTAGAGGATTCAGGATTGGGGAAAATAAATGGGATCTCATCTGCTACAAGGGAATTTCTATAGGAAAAAGTTCCCATATTCTGTGATTTTACACATTGGGGTTGCAACAGATCCCCCTTTCTAGAGAGACAGAATGGATTGTCTTCTACTGAAGAATTGTGTCACACACAGTATATGAATAAAGCTCAATGGAAAATGTTTTGGTTCTTCTTCGAGTGCTGGTCCCTATGTGGATTCCAAATGTGGGTGCGCATGCGTGCCATGCACCAGAGCCAGAACTGTTTGTAGTAGTCTCTGTCGACCCTTGCGCCATGCATGGTCCACATGGTTGCATCCAAGGTCTTATGAGACAGTGCGGGTCAACGCCCCCTTAGTTCCATTCTACCGCCACATGACCAAAGTCAGAACAACTTCTTCTCGCTTTTCAGAATCTGCATAGGCAGCAAAATAGTTAGCCTCCTTACTTATATTGTTCATAGTTGGTATTGTTCTTTAGGAAAGTTTTAGGATAATTAGTTGATGCCGTTGTGTCCCAGTCAGGAGTCTGACCCATTCCAGGGGACTATGCCCTGACAAGTCAGGTTCAAGAACTTTGTCTCTTGCCTGCTCTCCTTTTTGATCAATGCTGCCTCTGTTGTTTGAGTGAGGCTCACGTTGTCATGAGGTGCTCGATCTGCAGCTCCTTCCCGACATGAACTCATGAGGTGAGGGAATTAAGACTGCACAAACACCTCATGGAAGAGGCACTACTGGACCAACTGGCCACACCAGCGGTGCGCCCTTCCCCCCTCCGGTACAGCAGTGGCGGTACTAATGACCTCGGAAAAACCACACAAGACCCAGAAAAAGCATGGGCGTACGCATTGAGGTGGCTCTCCGAGTAGATCGGCCTCCAAGCGCAGTGCCCCCTCCCGCAAGAGGCTGGAAGACAGGTCGAGTGCCGACCCCAAAGCTCCCACTCCAAAGAAACCCAACACACAACAAAAGACTAAACATCTAGAGAGGCCACAGCCATCTACGGCCTGAACCAATGCCCTGCCGACCCCCCTGGGCCTACCTGCTCCACCGGATCCATTGAGCCTGTTCCAGCCAGAACTGAGTATACCCTCTGTGCCTCATACACCAGGTAGGCTATCTCCACTCGCTCCTACAGCAGAATTGCTTAGACTGCTAGATAGCTCCCCACCACTGTTCAGAGCACTGGATGTCAGGCAGCCACCTTCTCTGGCAGATGAACCACAAATCCTACACGCACTGCCTCAAGAGACACCGAGGCATCCGACACAAGTGTCTCCAGCACCACAGGCTCGATGGTACCAACCACCCCACCTTTCCAAGAACAACACTCTGACTCAAAGTGGTCTTTGGACCCAGGACCGTCCTTTTCACCGGTGCACAGCCCATAGTATTGCCCTCAGGCGTTCCCTTTGTATGACCCCAGCTGAGCAATAGCCGCAATATCCAGGCAGTCAACCACCACAACGGGGCCACCATTGGCCCTACTGACACAACTGGGACCCATACCGTGCCAGAGGAGCACCACTATCTTCATATGGGCCCCCTTTGGACTTCACTCCATTGGTATATGAGGACCCACAAGGTACCACTCTGCCTATGTCAACCACAAACTTCCCCTCTTCTGCTCCAGGGGCACCATTGGAAGAGGATCACAGGAGGATGCTCTCCTTTTTCCCTGGACACTAGAACTACGGTATGCTTTTCCTCCCATCCCACTACTCCCACAAGTCCTCCGCAAGGTGAGACAGGACTGAGCGACCCTTATACTCATAGCCCCCTTCTGGCCCTGACAATACTAGTTCACCAAGCTTCTTCACCTTTCAATCTGCCCACTGTTACGCCTTCCACCTCTCCCAAACCTTCTCACTCAACAACAGGGCCAGATCAACCATCCCAAACCGAAACCTCTTCATCTCACGGCCTGGTGTTTGGATGGGTCCTGAGCATATAACAACAGTGCTCTACACCAGTACAGAATGTATTCACCCATAGCAGCCCCCCCTCCTCCAGGGCGCGTTACCAGGCAAAGTGGCACCAATTCATGAAGTGGACAGCATATTCATCACAACCATCCTCGAATACCTACTTACTCTTCGCCGCTTGGGCCTCACCCAGTCCTCAGTGCGAGTACATCTGGCAGCCATTAGTGCTTTCCTTCTGCCGATAGATAGCATCTCAGTCTTCACCCATGTAACCACAGCTTGCTTCTTCCGAGGCCTCCTAAACATTTTTCCCTCAATTAGGAAACCCACTCCTCCTTGACACCTTAACCTAGTCCTCTCCACACTCACTAAACCACCCTTTGAACCCCTGGCCACATGTTCCCCTCAACAACCTCTCCATGAAGGTGATCTTTCTGGTAGTCATCATGTCCACCAGACGGGTCAGCAAATTAAGAGCCATGATGGCGGATCCGCCATTCACGATATTCCATACAGACAACGTCTCCCTATAGCTCCACCCCAAGTTCCTCCCCAAGGTTGCTTCTCCGTTCTACCTCATCCAAGTTATTCATCTCCCAATCTTCTACCCCAAACACACACCTCCACCAAAGCACGTACCCTATACTTGCTCAACATCCACCGGGCCCTGGCCTATTACCTCCAACACACCTGTACCTTCCGAGCCTCACCCAGACTCTTTGTCATTGTAGCAGCACACTGCAAGGGCCACACTTTGTCATCTCAGTGCATCTCTAAATGCATCTCATGCTGCATCACAGAATGCTACTCCCTCTCACAAGTATCTTCACCACCATCACTGCCCACTCTACACAAGCAACCCATCAGCCCTACTTGCAAACTTCCTCAGTAAGATATTTATAAAGCAGCAACGTGGTCTTCCATCCACACACATTCACTGCTCATTATGCCCTCTCACACGCAGCAATGGCAGATGCAGCAATTGGCCAAGCAGTACTACAGACTCTGACTTCCACTGACCCCTTGCTTCCTCCTCCAAACTGAATACTGCTCGCTACACTATCCAAGTCTGGAATCCACATAAGGACCAGCACTCGAAGAAGAAAGGAAGATTACTTACTGTAACTGATGGTTCTTCAAGAGGTGTGTTCTTTGTCTAGATTCCAATCCCACCCCCCATCCCCTCTGCTATGATCCCCTCTGCTTGATGCCTTTTGGTAAGAAGGAACTGAGGGGGCGTCAACCTGCACAACCTCATAAGACTTCAGATGCAATCATGTGGACCACGCATGGCGCGTGGGTCGACGGAAACTACAACAAACAGTTCTGGCTCTGGTGTGTGGTGAGCATGTGCACCCATGTCTGGAATCCAGATAGCAACCACACCTCTCGAAGAACCATCAGATACAGTACTTAACCTTCCTTTCACTTATATTTTTGAGAAGTTGGAAAAAAATTATTCTCCTTTGAGTGTTCTCTGCATATTGCCACTTATGGAATGCTCCAACCGGTGCATCCTGGACATCAGAACTATAGCTAGCAATAGCCATTGGAGTGCCCAAGCACTTCTTTGGTCCCTCCCTTCATTGAATGTTGAGCATTCCAGGGCAGGGCTATAAAAAGACATGGCACTCCAGCTGCCTCAGTTCCTTCTAACCACGACTATTTGAACTATCATTGTGTGGAGCTCCAGAATTCGTCAGCATTAGTGATTGTTAGCTAGTTTTAAATGTTAGTTATTACACAGTTAAATGTTGTTAATAGTTATAATAATAGTATAGTTACCTGCTTGATATAGAACCAAAGGGGGGCGGGGAAAGGTTTCAAAAAATGTTTCTTGTCTGGTGTTGTTTCTGATGTCAGATACATGATAGATCCTGATGTGTTTAGGTGAAGGACAGTATCCTCAAAGTGTTCAGTTTGCTCAATGTTCACATCTAGAGCAATGAAAGACAGCTAGAATAGGCTTCAAGCAATTATGTTGCAAGGTGCACTGTCAGTAAAACCATCTGGTTTGGGGAAAAGACAAGGTTTGGGGAAAGCTCACAGACCAGCATCAATATCAGGCAAGTCTATTAGAAAGAAGGATAAACCTCCTTCCTCCACCTCTAATTCCAAGAGATCCAGTGATAAAGATCAGAGAAAGATATTCTCTGAGAGGTGTTGGCCACTATATCTAGAGCCAGTCCTGTTAGTAAGGACTTGACTGGTAAAATGGTTGTGATTACTTAGTCCTCCGCAGTGTCGGCCTCTTTAAAAAGAGCCAATCCACAGGAGAAAAATTCCTCTAAATAAGATATGTTTAAGGAACTGATGCTTGGTGTATATCATCATAGGAAGATGAGGACACGTTCTTCCTCAGATTCAATACTCTTGGATCCAGATAAGCTGTTCTGAAATTGAAACGTAAAGGACCAGTGGAACAGCAGAGTAAAATGGAACTGATGATTGATGGAGGAATTTATATTTTCTTTCTTGCTTCCACAACCTAAAATGCCTTCTGCTTCCCCAGAGAAGATTTTTTTTTCCAATTTCCTTTATCCAACCCCAGGTGTTGTTGCCTCCAATTTCTTCTGAACCAAAAATAATCTTGGATTGCAGGAGTAATACGGATCATGGACTAGATCTACACAAAGAATATTATGAGCAGAGGCTCCCATATGGTTCAGATCTGTCTGCACAAAGATATGTACAATCAGATCTGAATAGGGGTTTTTGGCCAGACTGGTAAATACCACTTAGGATCCAATAGCCACAATGGATTTCTCCAGTACGTTATCAAGAATTCCCTATGAATGGGAATAGACTTTTGCCACTTAGGTTCAGAGAGGATGTGCATCTACCAGATTTGAAGGATATGAATCTTACAGGACCAGTCAGCCTGAACAAATTTCCTAGAGCAGTGAGGGAAGTTTTGTCAGAAGAGGAGGAATTAGTGGAGCTGTGGGAGTCAGACCCAAACTTGGGAGAGATGACATCTCCAAATGAAAATGTGGGGGACAATTCAGCCTCATCACCTTCAGAGGATGTGGTTGTTATTTCATGAATTAGTGGATCATATGACAGAGACATTGGATATTCCCTTTGTTTCAATTGAGAAATCATCTCGTCCAATTTTTTTAAATCCTGGAAGCACTTGATCTCTTTACACCCTGAAGCATGAAATTTGAGTACACCTTTTATTTTAGATTTAGGGAGCATAGAAGCTCTGTTAGTATACAGGAGCCACAGGGTTTTGTCCGAAAATGCCAATTTGTTGAACCTGAAATGTTTTGCACAAACATCAGGTTCAGTGAGCATTCAACAAACCAGGCAGTTTTGGGCAGAAAACTGTCTGCTTTCCTGTCAGTTCACCTGGTGGGCTGTTGGGGACCCCAGGATTCCAGAGTCTGCAACTCCAAGGTAGACCCACCACATGAACTGCCTTAGTGCCGGGAAGCCACGGGCACCTAGGTCAGAGCATCCCCACTGTGCAGATGGGTCCACAGTTCTGGGGCAGCTGTGCCACACAGATTGCCTCTGAGTTGGGAACTCCTAGGGCTTCTAGGGTCTCCAACTCAACAGTAGCTCTGCTACGTGGAGGGCTTCTTGACTCCTGAGGTGCATGACTCCAGCAGCCCGGTGAGTTAGCTCTCCCAAGAGTTAGGGAGCCAGTGGGCCAAGAGGGCTAGAAGTCCTGGGGTCCTTAACCTAGGGTAGTCCATATAGAGGGGCTGCCCTAGAGCTATGGACCCTGAATCCTGACAGCTGCTATCTGAAATTGACATGATTCTTGTCAGTTTCACTGCTGCTGGTCAGCTGTGGGCAGCAGTAAAACTGGCAAGAATCATGATAATTTCAGGCTGCTGCTGTCAGGGTCCCAGGAAGCACATTTCCTCTTCGAAACACCATATGTCTGTGTTTCTGAAAACCCATTTTTAAAAAATTTCCAGTATGAAGTTAAATAAATAAATAAATAAGGTTTTGTTCTGAATTGAAATGAACCCAAGTTTTGAAACATTGAAATTTCCTGTGAACCAGAAATTCTGAGTTTTGGCCAGCTCTCGCTGCCTCTGAGTGGATCTCTGTGGGAACAAATTGACTCCTGAGAGGAGAAAGTGACATGATTCCTGGGAGAGTGGCTTCCTTATTGAGTTAGGATTCATCCCCTGGAGTCTTTTCAGCATCCAGAAATGGCTTTAGGAACTAGGTCAAGGTTAGACTTATAGTGGAAAGCAAGTTTCAACCTTAAATATCAAAAAGCTACTTTTGCTTTCTGCTGCTAGTGAGGGTATAGACTAGGAAGAAGTTTACATCTTAACTTTCATAAATTCTGAATCCCCAAATGTATGATTGATTCATTATCACAATACTGATGTCTGAAGGGAGCAGGAGGTCTCTTACCTTGAATCCATTATAAAGAACAGCCATTTTGCTAGTTTATTTCCTATTGTTTGACCTTAATTAAAATATGACTGGATTTTGCCCTTTATCCTAGTTCAAGCTGCTTCCAATGTCTCTTTTCTAGTATCTTCACAACCATTCATATAGATGTTTACCTGCCAACCCAAGCTGCATTTCATGCAAATGTTTATCTACTACTGTTTGGGTAAAAGAAACAAAGGGAGCTAGCTCATTTGGGCCTGTTTATGTTCTCCATAGACTCTAAGTCATGAGTAGCCCAGATATCTGTCTTGTTTTTACTACACAGTTACTGCTAAGCTGTTCTTTTCTGTTCACTGGAAACTTCGAATTTATATACTTAATTTCACCATTTGTGCCCCATTAATCTTTTTAACAAGTTAAAAACAAACCTTTTCCCAAATCAGCCTGTGACTCAGTTGTGGACTCTGATACCATGCCAGAGAGCCTTTTGCCTCCCAGATATTTGACAGATAAAACCATGGCTTTACTTCCATTACCTAAACCAGAACACCAAATTTCTGCCAACTGCTTACATAAATGCTGGTAAAAATAATTTTAATAACCCATAAGAAAACACACATGTATGCATTGTTTAAACTTAGAAGACTGCAGAAGTTTACTTGCTCTGTGGAAGTAATAAGTAATGGACCTTGATGTTTTTGGACGTTTTTTAAATCTACTTTCTGTCCCCCTTCAAGCCTCTTCTGTACCCACAAAGAGGCAGATTAGGTTTCAGTGAGTTCTGTTTGACTGATGTAAGAAGAGTCCAGAGGTTGAGAGATGTGGGGAAGTCTGGACTCAGACCAGTTTCTCTTTGTCCATCTGTTCTCTTTCTCCTCATCATTTCCAGATGTTTCAAAATTTTGATATAACTCTTCTTTCCTCTTCTCCACCCTCCCCAACCATCAAACCCTGCTTGTCCTTCCTATTGTCAGACTGTTGCCTTTTATGATACTATGGGGATTTTATAAATCCTTTGGCTTCCCTGATCTCTCTCAAGTCCTCTGTCTGGAAGTAAATCAGTCTAGGTTTTTTGCCCTTATCCTTTTGTTCCTTAATCCCTACCTCTTCCTCTGCTTCTGTCAGGGCTTCATGATTTGTGTCCTTGTTTCACTAGGCTTACTGACCTCAGACTGAGGATATCATTAAGGATAAAGCAGCAGAGGCAAGACTGAATGATTGGTTCAGTTTTTCATCCTATGTTCCCAGATCTCCTTTTTATGCAGGGTGCTCTACAACAGAGATGGATTATATAACCTGGAGCTTGCTCCAGGACTATGTTACCATGTCCTTCAACCCTATAAGTGGATTTCTAATCGATGAAAAAGGATAGTATACTGCAGCATATAGGAAGAGCAGCAGATTGGGAGAAGATGAGCAAAATGGAACACTGGCTGATTTGCCAACACTTTAGAGCAACTCATAACCAAACTGACCCATCCCAACTCTTTTCTTGTCGCAAGTTTTATAGAGAGATCATCCTGGTAAAAATATAAACCACACAAGCATGGTACAGAACTTCCTTTTTTTTTTTTTTTTTTTTTTAAATCTTGCCAACCTGGCATCATTACCCAAATGTTACAAAGGTTTGATATGAAAAAATAACCCTTGCAGAAAAAAAAAAAGTGTTGCTATATTGTAATAATCTGTGTTCATATGCTGTGTGAGGGGGCAGTGTAGATGGACTGGAATTCTCTGTCTGCATACTGCATGTGAGGGATAGTGCATAGACAGGAATTTTTCTTCTGTGGACCAGATACAGGGACGGTGTGGATGGATAGGAATTTTCTGTCTGTGGACCACACGCAGGGATGGTGTGGACAGACAGGAATTTTATATCTGTGTGTTTGTACGTTGCATATGGAGCAGTGCTGTTTTTAGCAGATGCCAGACCTCGCAATTTGCAGTACAAAGAAAATTTCTAATGTTAATTTAGTTTAGTGTAGCAAAACTCCTCCTGTTCCTTAGGAAGACAGTTTATTGTACTTCTCCCTTCAGTAATTATCATAAAGCTGTTGGCCAGATTAAAGGATGACAGTGAGGCAGAGAGAGACAGAAGGCTGAAATTATACTTTTTTTTTTTTTGCAGCCAACTTTGAAAATTAATCTGTCAGAAATAAATCATAGGCACAAAGTTTTTTAAATAATGTTGCTATCAACACTGTTTATATCTTGGAGCACAGACACACATTTATACACACAGAGCTGGGCTCTGGGCTATTGCAGACAGCCTGTGTTGTGATGACATTGAGCAGCTCACGTCACTTTAGAATCTAGGAATTTGTATCTATTGGCAACTTGTCCTTGCCAAGAACAGCTCATCGAGGAGGGTATACTACTCTCTAAGGACTCTTTGAAGCTGCAGGCTATTGAAGTGCTGGGTCATATAACAACAAAAATGTGAGGCTAAAAATGTTCTGGTGAAAACATGGGGAGGGGAGTAATAGCTTACTGAAACTCACTGATGTTTAATGCCTTCTAAAAGCACAAAATCTAAGGTTCCTCTCTGACTGAAGAAAGACCTTTGCTGTTTGTTATGGAGACACTGTCAAATTAGATATATGTTTTGAATTTTTCTAATGATATCAACTAGTGCTGCTCTCTGTAAGGGTCTGTGAACAATTCACATATAGATTCATGTCTTCAGAGCAGGGGGTCACAACTTGCTTATCAAATTCCATTATAGGCTGAAACTTGCTAAGTAAAATAACAAACAAGAAAAACAGTTTGTTAAAAAGATGAAATGTGTTGGTTAGAGAGCTGAAATGATTACAGTCTTGGTTGGCTGTATTATAGTCTCCATGCTTTTGCAATGCAAATTATTCTTCTCCAACACCTTTCTCACACTGCTTCTCATTCTAACAACAGTACCAGTGATGTCATTGGGTAATCCATAAAAAACAAGTATGACTTAAGTCTGACTTTAAAACTATAGAAAACAGCTCTTGCCTGTCAGTATGAAATTAGGATGAGAGTTCCAAACACAAACATGGGCAGAGATTATTTTCCTTTATTAACTATTAATATACTGTTACCTCTTTTATTCATATTGGGTGTTATTGCAGACTCATAGCTATAGTTACAACAAAGGTCTGTGATGACTTTATGACTTTGTAAATACTGCTTACTGTAGGAATATGCAGACAGTCAAACTATATCTTTCAACTTCTGTCTGAGACTTTAAACTGTACTTCTCACCTTTCTTCAGTTGACAAAACACCCCATATTTTGGATCCAAATTACTTTCCCTCACTATTTTTGTTTCTGTAATTTACTAACTCTAGAAAACCCAGATTAGCAAAATGAAATTGAAAAAAAACTCCTCACACATCATTAATTAGTTCTGTGCTGTTTGGATCTTTTTACCATGTGCCTTTTTTAATCCCTCACTTTAGCTTTCTCTCCCATTTTCCTAAAGAAAAGAATAGCCATTCTGGCAGTAACAGATCTTTGAAACTATGGTATAGCAAGTGAAATACTTAGAGAACTAAAGTCTGATAGTCCAAAAGCAACAAAATTTGACCAGAGGAGATACCATAATACTGCAGTCGTCAGCCTGAGACAGGAATAAAAGATTCATCTCATAGGGTCTAAGTGACAAATAACACCAACTTATCTAGTGTTTTAATACCACTTGATATCTCTTATCTGAATAAACTCTTCTCAGTATTTTACCTGAAGTGGGGTTCTTTTCTAGTGGACTATTTAAATAAGCAAAGGAAATCCCTGACCAAAATAAACTTCAAGGTGAAGTTAAGGTTGCAAGAAAATATCAGTAACTTCAGGTTGCGAATCTTTACAAGAACATTGTAGTCAGTTCTCATATATTTTGCAACTATGGAGTTTCACCCCTGCTAAAAAACAAATGTGCTCAGAATTTCACAGACAGGCAGAAACGATGAATGAGAGGTTAGAACTGCCCCATTCATCTTAATAGGTTGTTTTCTCTTAAACTTAAAAGACAGCATTCTGCAGCATCTTAAAACTGAAAATGTGAAGGTGTAAAATAAATGGAATTTGATATCAAAATAACAGAGGAAGCTGCATTGATTACATTCATTTTCATATTTAAATCAGTAGAAATCTCCATTTGTACCATACCTGAAACTGTTGTAGAATTTTTCCATTATACTGCTGCAGAGTCCAGCTTGTCATTGTATACACTCATCTAGATTATAGTTATCTTTTTTTCCCCTCTTACGACAGGAAATTCAGAACTATGATTATACTTTCAAATGTTTGAGTTTCTTGTAAGTATGGAAATTCAGTTAAGGTATCCAGATTATCTTAACTCTCTATCTCTGCCTATGAAAATCAGAAAGGCAGACTATTTTATCTATTCCTAACAAAATCTTTCAATTTGTCAGCAACCACAAAAGCTAGAATGTTTCATCCTTAATTCTAGAGTGGTTGTGCCAGTTCTAGCTGTTTACACAATTCAAAGGGGAAAAAATTACTTTGCAAATTCCTGATTGGGCAAAGAGCATAGAGGAGATAATAATTTCATACTCTTCATAAAGGCCTCCCATCTTACAACATGAGTATGCTCTGTACTTCACGGGAGGTGATCAACACTTCATAGGATTAGGTTATATTGGCTTGCCAGTCAATTATCCTAGATGTCTCTAAGTGCTAACATGTCTCCATATACAAACCTCCTGGGCCCAGATCTTGAAGAACAAAAACATCATACTTAGTATAGGAACCATATATGTATGAAACCAGTGTTCTACCATGCACTTTTTTTATATTCCAGCTTTAGAGCAATAAAGATGGGGGGCTTGTATCACTTTACAGCAAATCTGGATAAGGCAGTTCAGGGTTTTGGATGCACCGTTATGCACTAGCTCCACCCACATGGCCTTGCCCCTGCATTATGGTGGTAGTCCCCACCACTATCACCATCTGGAATAGATGTGGCAAAGGGGCTCCCCCTCCTTTCCCAGAGAGGCAAGAATGGCCTGGGATTCCCCAGCAGTAAAAGTAGAGGTCCTTCTTGTCTTGGGTGCAGCAAGATTGGCAGCCAGGGTCCCCTCTGATCCCTGATGAGGCATTAGTTTCAGCAGGAAGGCCCCCCAGGTACTTCTCCACAGCCAGGGTGCATTTTCTTGATTGAGTGGGCTCGACCTCTCCCCTCCTTCTACCACACAGTCTTTTCATGGGAAGTGTTGTCCTGGGCCCCCCAGAGCAGTAAGTCTTGGAATTAACATCCCATTGAGATGCCTGGGGGGAAGTTTATTCCTCTCAGAGATGTTGTTTAAGCTGTCTGAGGACTCAGGAAGATGGCCCTGCATCAGTTACCCTCCAGGCATAATTACAAGCATTTCTTTGCAATCACATGGACTAAAATCTTTTTTTTTTTTTTTTTTTTTTAAATGAAAGCTGATTTCCTATGCCTTAATCCAGTTGCCCTCTATGAGGACAGAATTAAGGTAGTTGGTTATCTTTGCTTTCAGATGACTGAGGTTTTTGGAAGCGTAACTGTCTCTGAAATTCCGGGCTTTTTAATGTCATCTTTTTAACCAATTAAAACATTTTTGTAAGGATTTTATGCTTGTTATTGTTACATATTCATGACTTCATCTTCACCTCAAAAATATTTGTCTAGAAATCTTAAACTCTGCTTTGTATAATAAGTATAGCAGCAGCCTAATAAAGTTTTATACAAATGTTCATTTTCAATCCTATCAATTATTTTGTATTTCTTTCATTTCTTTTACACTACCAATGCTACTGCAAGGCAGGGGCATAGAGTGAGAGACATTCTTTCAAGCCTAGATTATTAAGGCTTTTATATACTAGTTTTTAAATGAACAGGTGTAACCAACTGTCTCACTCCCATCCTAAGGATTAAATGAGCAACTCATTCTGCTTATTGTTACCACCTTCAGATGAGTTTCAATAGATGAATCTCATGGCTTTGTGTGGTATGAAGGATCCTAGACTGATTTAGCCTGTAGTCATAGCATGCTCTATATGTCCTTTTGATCTTGTCTTAAGGCTTTGAATCACAGCCACCCTATTTGTGTAAACCAAAGGGATTCAGCACTGGGGTGAACATTATCAGACTACGCCATTCCCAGGTCTCAGAAATAAAGGAAAACACCTGCCCAGCCTTCCTGCCTGGAATCTTTAGATGTGGTGCTGAGACGCCAAAGATTCAACATACGTTACATCCCTCAGGATTGTTAGCAATGAACAGGACTACAGTTTATTTTAGAACAAGTGTAACTAAAACTCACAGCCTTCATTACTTTCAAACTGGGATTGGGGTGATTTGAGATCTTATAAAAGAAATGGCTGGGGGAGGGAGGGAAAGGGAATTAAGTCTGGTTATCACTGTTTAGTAAATCAGAAAACTGTAAACAAAGTGTGAGAGAACATATACTAATGTGTTAAATTATGGATACTCCATTATGGGGAATCCCAAACTCATGGTCTAGTTTGGGATGACTTTTATATCTCTGGTGCTGTCTATGCAGAATCCAAACTAGTAACTCAAAGTGGACTGTTGAGCAGGGGATCTTGCTGTTAGTAACTTGTGCCCATCCTAAGGTACCAGTATTGCTCCAAGAGGCATTCCTGAATAGTGAAGATTTCAATTCAGTTTTTATAAAAGCCACACACATTATATATACACATATTATATATTGGCCTGGAGATAACTGAACATCTAAGCTGCTGGGTTAGTAAATTGTCTACCTCCATTTGTTTAAAGTTGAGGTTTTTGAATGTGTGACAACCAGGTTTTTCCAGAAAAAATGTGGGCCAGTGAGAAGCAATATGAAAGAATTAAATCTACAAAATAACTGGGCTGACAAAGTCTACCACTTGGTTATATAACAAATCTATAACATTATCAGCAGCTGATGGGAATGCCTTTACCTCAGATACAACCTGTGCTCAGTCTTGCATATCTTGGAAAATGCTGACAGCTGCATTGTGCATATGCTGTTTGCTGAAATAACAAAAATAAGAGACTCCATGAAGCAAGACAGTTCTGATAATCCAGCCTAGTGATGACGTAGAAGGCTTTTCTCTGGCCTCCATCTGATCACATTAGTCTGTTCTTAGTAGTGAGATCCCTACTGGCAATACTGAACATCCCCAAAAGGCAACTAGACCCAACTAAAGATGTCCCTTTTTAAGCCTCACAAATAAAGATTACATCTCAGAATTTAACCTCTCTTCATCCGGTTTGGAGAATGTCCTGCAGGATCTTAAATATTGTAAATATGAGGGTGCCACATGTAAATCAATTCACTCAATCCCCAGAAATCCCTTCAGTAAAATCATGAGGGCAAGTTACACAAAGCATCACACTTTGTTATCTCTGAAAAGAAATCATGGGTAGGGCGGTGATTCATACAAGGGATTGTCTTCTGCTTATGTCTGTCCTCGGTGCATATCAGTTGGGAGATCCTGCGAGGCACTGGGAAAGGGCATTGCTGTCTCAATGTTGCTTTATCAGAAAATACCTGCAGGGTATTTCCTAACAAAAGTATCCTGATTGTCAGAGGTGCTGAACACCCACAACTTCTGTTGAAGTTCACCCACCACCTCTGAAAATCAGGTCCTTTTTTGCTTAAATCTGTGTATTATCCTTGCAGTAATGAGGAGGAGGATTTACACATTGTTTCTGCATGTCTGTGCATTCAGTGAAATGTTCAACTCTGACTAAAAGAAGCAAAGTGGGAGAGTAGCCTGTAGAAGATGACTCCTATAACTCACTGAGAGACAGGCATGCCTTCACCACCACATATCCATTTATCACAAGTATAGTCATATTAACAATGATGTAATCTGGGTCTTTTTTTAAACTTTACATTAAAGGATGAATAAAGCTTGTTTAGGCTAGTTAGAAGAGCCAGGAACTCCACTATTCAGATGTTTTACCCAAAATAAGAAAATAGTCACTGATGTTATTTTTGCTAGTGTCCTCTGTAATGGGAGAATGGATTTAATGACTACCCCATCCTGATGCAAGTCTTTTGGGAACCTCTCTGTAGATCTAATAGAAATAACTTAGTGCAATATGAATACGAACAAGACTGGTTCAATGCAGCCAATGTGTAGCTTCTAGAGTCTTAGTTGTTTTCTTGCACACCCCTATTCTCAGTGAAGGTCCTCTCTGGAGAGAAAGTGTATTCTGTCCCTGAAGTTGAAATTTGAGTTCAAAACCTTGCCAGATAAAGGGGTCCACAGACCACTGGGACCCTGCAAGAATGTTGAAGAGAGCTGTGTGTGGTCATGATAAAGTATAAATGTATTTAGTGTAACTTTTTAACAAACTGTATCTTAAAATGTATTATAGAGTTAAATACAATGTATATAGAGTTAAATCAATGTTTTTTTCAACTGACATGGAGTTCAGTGATGCAGCATCTGTCAGTCTTCAGGTAGTGGTAGTTTATGCTATTTACAGGTATTTCTAAAATGTTTCACCACTAAGTTCCATAATATATCTCTCTACCCTTTATGCATCTGCTCCATATTAGTTTTTGTCAAGGATTGATTTAACTGATAAAATCTGTAGATAGACACCAGAATTTAGAGTGTTAGTCAACACAAAAGGTGAGCAGAAGCAAACTACACAGTGACCTGGAGAGTTTAAGCAGGGAGAGATCCAGTACTAATAAAATTGAAATCCTTTATCAGGAGAGAGGAAATAAGCAACGCATATTTAAAAGAGGGGTCACCAAACAGCAATCATTAAAGTGAGTTTATTTTGATATTTTCTCCTTAATACTTCCTGATTTTATGTAACCAACTATTGTAATTTCAGTGGAAGAAGTGTGGGATCTAGGTAGGGCATTCAAAGAAGAGGCTTTTCTACAGAGAATATACTGTCTCAAAAAGTGAAGCACAGCATGAAAAGATTTTAGAATCACTGGGTTAACTAAAACAAAAGAACTGAGACACAGAAATTGAGGTATAGACAAGGAAGAAAAGAGGTTTCCAGGTGAGATTTGAACTGAGAGGGCGAATCATCAGGGAAGATGGATGCTGGAAGATTGTCCCAGATGTTGAGATGCAGAAGAAATTATTCTTGTAGCAGAAGTGGTGAGATTATGTGATAGGACAGAGTGGAGTCCAGTGTTGAATAAGTGGAGGGAGTAGGGTGGGAAATAGTAATGAAGTAGCAGATTCATGGAGATTTTTAAAAACAGAGGACAAGATGAGTTTGTGCTGTTGGTGTAGTCTATCATGGAGCTGGAGGAAGACCATGCATAAGAGACTAACATCCGAGAGTCTGTGGACTCCTGTTGAGGGCTTTAACACTCCTGTCCATGTGAAAAAGAGTATCATGATTGAGACTTTATTGTTTTTGATGGAGAGGATATTATTTGATATTTATTATTATATAAGCATTTCCTCTGTTGGTTTTTTCTTTTTCCTTAAATGATTGGTGTTGAATGGGGAAGGAATCTCTTACCTGAGGAAGCCTGTGGCCTATCAGGCAAAATACCTGGGACAACTGAGAAACCTTGTATAATCAGTTTCTAACACAGAAGTACTGTTTTATATCCATTTTCAATCTTAGCTTTGAGTGACACATGCACACAACAATTACCTACCTAAAGAAAAGTTGGTCATGAAGCAAAAATTTTTGTCTAAGGCACAGCTCTTATGTGTGCAAATTCTGAAATCAAGCCCTGCAGTTTCCCGTCTGAGGCATTCCCTGTGCCAGAGATGTATCTGCTTCACTCATTCCTTTCCCACAGGATGTAGTGGTTAGACCATTCTGTTCACAGATTTTTTACAGTGGCGTAAGAATGCTTGCGATGGGGTCTGAGCAGGGGTACGCCGCAATCCCATCAGATGAGAGAGGAAGTGACTATGTAGTAGCCCAGTGACATAGCAGTTAAGACTGCAGGATGCTGGAGGGGGGAGGGGGAAAAGTTACTTACTTGTTTCCCCACAGTGTAGTAAGCTTTTTTTCCTCATAAACACTTCCAGCAGCAGTAAGGCTATGTTCTAGAAATTTCCATCCTTTTAAGTATTCTGTAGCTGTAACAGAGCAACTTATTAACCTGGCAATCAGTAGACTCCTAATTAGAAGTTCCCAATTAGCTTTCAGAAATTCATAGAAGTTTTTGGTTTCCATGTTCAATAGTCAGAGGCTTATAAAAATACTCATTATTCTGTAGTACTATGCATGGAGTTGGGAATTGATTTTATCATTTATTATTGGCCAAATGACTTTGCTTTGACTGACTTCTTTAACAAAGAACTTTCATACTTGGGAAAAAAATATTTCAAATGGTATCCTACCAAAAAAAAGACTTATTTCTATCTTGATATTTTTTGCTAAATTTTGAAGATATTTGTGTTCAAACTTAGTCTCACTAATGGTTGTCATTTAGAACTTCCGGTGAAATCATAATGCTGGATTTGTAACATCTTCATGCTAAGCCTTGACTATCAGAACAAGGTTATAGCTTAATGGCAGAAGCAGAAGAAAGTGAAGCTAGGGTATCAGGAAGAGAAATTCTTTTTGAAAACTTAAAAAACAAAAATAGAAATTCAGAAAATGATTGACCAGGTAAACTTGTTTTATATACGTTACTTTCATCACAGGAGTGTTGCAAGAGTTAATTTGGATTAGGATTTTCAAAGACGCCTAAGGGAGTTAAGCCCCTAAATCACATTGAAAGTGAATGGGGATCTGAGTGTCCAACTCTTCTAGGTTCCTTTAAAAACCCTAGCCTTAATATCTGCAAAATTCTCTGAAGACAGTAAGTGCTATATAATTGCTAAGTTCTAGTAGTATATTTCCAATTGGATCATTGTGAAAGCCACTTGAAACCAAATGAGTAATGTGTATAACATCTTCAGTCCCACTTCCCAAGTGTTCAGAATTAGAGGCATTCTTTTCCCAGTGTTTACCTCTGTATACCTTTCTGTTCTGATTGTACTAAAATAGTTTTTACAAGTGTTACTGTGCACTGAAACTTGTCAACCATGCAATGCTTCTCAGTTATTGTTTTCACTTTGTGCAGCCAATGTGTGCTGCTGTATTGAAATTAATGTTAAGTATCTCTCAGTTCCCATAATACATTCTTCCACACGTGCTTCCTGATTCATATAATAAGTTATTTCAGGGCTAGTCTTATTTATCTTATGATTTGTTATTATCAGTGAAGATCAGAAGTCTCCAGTGTAATATTCCAATGTAACAGATTCTCATCTGTGTATCTAATTACAATCAGAGGGAAATCATTTTAAAAATCAATTAGTCTTAAATATAATAAAAACAATAACCACAGAGAAAGCTGCCCTCTTGACAATTAACTAATTAGTTATTTGTAAAATGGTATGTAAGTGCAACCTAGTATTAATATTGACTGTCTGATGAAGAGAAGGATCGGTCATTCAGATTTTGTTTGCCCAAATGGAGAAAATGCACATTACAATTCTGTAAGGTTAAGTTTTTGCTTTTTCAAGTGCAATTTAGTGGTAATCATTGTTAAACTAACCCAAAATCTAAAATTTAAAACGTGCCTACAACAACTAGCAGTCAAATAAAATCTGAATTCTCTATCCTAAAACGGATCATTAACGTGGCAGCTTCTACTGAGAAACCATTCAGTTATGCAGTGAGTGAATCACTAACAGGTACTTCTCCAGACAGCTTTGAACATTCATTTAATGTATATTATCATTTAATAAATCTTCAGCTATTTAATGTATAAAGTTGTACATTAAACTGTTGTGTATCTTATCTAATATAGGATTCTCAACTTTTTCATCCTATGGGGAGGATATTTTAATAGAGCAGTTGTCTCAGGGACACTTCCCCTTGCATTTGCTTGTTGGGATGATAATATTAGGATAGAATCTAATGTATATTTAGCTGTCTTTTAAAGCAGGTTAGCATCTGGAAACAAAGACAGCTGGTACCATGTGATCAGCCAGTTCTCCTCAGACTACTGGCAAGTGCTCCATGGATCTCAGTTTGAGAACCTCTGATTAAATAAATCCCATAGAAAAAACATTTACTTTTCCAACATTGCCTCAGCTTTGCTTAAGTGCAATTCAGGAAAGAGGAACATAGGAATTACTATACAGGACCAGACTGATGATCTATCTATCTGCTCCAGTATCCTCTCTCTGCAATGGCTCATACCAGGTGAAGGCTATTTTATCCTGTCTAATCTGACTGTGAGTGATATTATTCTACTTCGAGTGATTGCTCATATCCATTCCAATAGAGGTGAGTGCGTGCACTGTGCACTGGTTCCCGGAACTTTTTTCCCCTTAGCTAGCCCCGTAGGGTCGGCTTAGGCGCCCCTTGGAGAACCGCGTTCATGCCGCGGTACATAGGGTGCTGCCGACCCTGCGGGCCCTCAGTTCCTTCTTTCCGCCTGTGACAGATCCTGGAACGTCTGCCTCTTGCTCTATGCAAGTAGCATCCCCTTTGTATAGCATTGTATTTAGTTAAGTGACTGTTAATTAGTGTTAAATAGTATAGTTGTTAGCGTTAAGTGTTAGTTAGATAGATAAGTAGATAGCTTCAGGGGCTTAAGGTTGGGCCATGCCTGGCTCAACCGGCTTTAAAGCCTGCGCCGCTTGCATCAAGGCTTTTTCTGTGAGTGACCCTCACGATCGCATAGAAAGGACAGATGCAAAATCTGTAAGGCCTTCAAACCACGTACCCAAAAGGAGAGGGACGCACATTTTAGGGCCATACTTATGGAGTCTGCGCTTTGGCCGGACTCGGAACCAGCGCGTTCCCCTGCGGCATCGAGCGTCTCCTCAGTGCGGAGCGCTCCACCGGCACCGATGACGACCCACCCAGTGCCAAAAAGGAAGAAGCGGCAGGACACAACGCACCAGGACTCCCCCTCACCACCCACCCGGCCTGGGGGGAGTCAGGAGATGCACCAGCCGCGTGCCATGGAGATTACTCCGGCACCTGCATCTCCTCACAGGGAGCCTCTCCTGATTCCTGGGAGTGGGGGAGCACACCTGCAAGGGCCATCGACGCCGGAGGTGTTCGCTGCAGCACACACCCTCATGGGCATGCTCACGCCTCCGTCCCCCCCTCGGCCGAGGGCACAGGGACCGGTGTCCCGGGGTAAACCTGTGCTGGGTGACCCCGGTGGGTGGCAGAGACAGGAGTCGAAGTCTCCCCCCAGACAGTCACGGAGGGTGGAGAATGTGGGCTCCCCTCAGCTCCGACACCGAGTCGTCGAGCTCCTCAACACCGCGGCACCGAGGGCAGTCGAGAGGTTCACACAAGAGGCGACAACGATACAGTTCCGCCTTGTGTGGGGGTCACAGTTCTAGTTTGAGCACCCCAGCACCGAGTCCAGCTCCGTACCAGTCCAGATCCCCAGCAGGCAGCCCGGCGCGGATCCCGGTTCCTGAGTCTCAACGCGCTCGGCACCGGTCCGGATCCCCGGCACCGGCGGGGAGTCCACCATGGAACAGACATGACAGCACCGGTCCTGATCCCCGGACCGTAGTCCGTCAAGGATCTCGGTGCTGAAGGACTTGGCACCGACGGCAGCAATGGCACTGCACCCCCGTTCGCGGTCTTTGGAGTCGGAGACGGCACTGAGACAACACCATTGGCACTGCTCCCAGTCCCCGAGGGGGAAGCGCCGCTGCTAGACCTCAGCGTGGAGGCGGCGGTCGTCTTCCAGCTCCTCTAGCTGTTCACCTCCCCCCACCCCCCCCCGCCGGCACTGACGACATCGGCACCGACGATCCTCCTCCTTGTCATCATCTCGGGGTTGGTCGTCAACCAGGGTGGGCAAAGGCCATAAATATAAGCACCGGTCCAGCGGCTCAGGGTCCCGTGCCCACCATTGGGAGACATCCCAGTCGGCACCAATGCCGGCACCAGCGTGGCCACGTGGTCCTTGGCAGTGGCCATACTGGGGGTTTTGGGGGACCCAGATGGGCCAGGGTACGGTGTCGGTCCACTCCTCAGTGGCCCAGCCGACACCCCCCCTTCCAAGCCAGCCAGACAAGGGCCATTCCTCGGAGGAGGAATTGGACCCTGGGGAGGGTTCCTCCACGGGGCCCCTCCCGCAATCCTCCTCCTTTTCCCCTGACGATGCAGCCACTAGGGACCATAAGGCACCCCTGCCAAACTTCCGGGCACACCAGGAACTACTGAAGAGGGTGACCAGTAATTTAAACCTGGAACTCAAGGAGCTGTCTGAGGAGGAGGACCCCCTCTTTGGTGTGTCGGGGTCAGCAGGGCCATCCAGAGTCACCCTGCCAGTACATGAGAGGGTCTTGAAGCTGGCCAAGGCCCTCTGGCAAACCCCTGCATCAGTTGCCCCTATGTCCAAGGGCACCGAAAAAAACTACTATGTTCCCACGGAGGGGTTTGAGTACTTGTATACCAACCCTGCTCCAGGAAGGCTCGTGGTTGATACCGCCAACCAACGAGAGAGGCAGGGGTCCCAGGGCAATACCCCCAAGAATAAGGACTACAAAAAACTAGACCTTTTTGGCCACAAGGTCTATTCTACAGGGGACCTGCAGCTGAGGATCGCGAATCATCAGGCGCTCCTCAGCAGATACAACCTGAACCTCTGGTCCTCCTTGCAGAGGTTCGTGCAGAGATTGCCACAGGAACAGGCAGCGGACTTCACCACGGTTATTCAGGAAGGCGCTGCAGTGGCAGGGGCGGCCTTACAAACGGCCAACGATGCGGCAGACACCACCAGCAGAGCCATGGCTTCGACCATTGTGATGCGGCAGTGTTCCTGGCTCTTGTCATTGGGACTATCCCAAGAGGTCCAGCAGTCAATCCAGGACTTGCCTTTCGATGGTGATGGCCTCTTTTCCAAAAGGACCAATGACAAATTGCATGCACTAAAAGATTCCAGGGCCACGTTGAAATCTCTAGGGCTTTATACCCCTCAGGCTTGAGGCGTCAGTCTCGTCCACAAGCCCAACAGCCTGCCCCTAGACTGCCTCCCAGACCTGCTCAACCCAGGAGGGGTTGAGATTGGTATAGGCAGCCTAACCGACAGTACCGCCAAGAGTCCTCGACAGGCTCCCAATAAGGTCCGTCCAAGGGGCACAACAAGAAGTGCCAATTTTGATGGTGCCCCTGAGGGTGGCACTCTTACCATCCTGTTAGGTCCAACCCTACTGTTCGCCCACAGACTAAGGCCGTACTACACCGAGTGGCAGAACATCACCTTGGACCGCTGGGTCCGTGGTGTAGTCCGCAGGAGCTATGCCCTTTACCTCTCGGCCTTCTCCCCAGACTCTCCCTATCCCCCGGCCCTCTTCAGGGACCCCTCTCATGAGCAACTCCTCATACAGGAGGTGAACTCGCTCCTCCTCTAGGAGCTGTGGAAGAGGTTTCCCCGCAGGAAAGGAGAAAGGGGTTCTACTCACCTTATTTCCTCATTCCCAAGGCGAAGGGGGGCCTGAGGCCCATTTTAGACCCCCATCATCTGAACAGATTTATCAGGCGCCTCAGATTCTGTATGGTCTCCCTAGCCTCTATCATTCCCGATCTGGATCGAGGGGATTGGTTCGCTGCCCTCGATTTAAAGGATGCTTACTTTCATATTGCAATCCTTCCCAGTCACAGCAGGTTCCTTCGGTTTGTGGTAGCTGGCTCGCACTACCAGTTCTCGGCCCTACCCTTTGGCCTTTCATCCGCCCCCAGGGTGTTCACGAAGTGTATGGCAGTCATGGCGGCCTACCTGCATCGCAGCTGGGTTCAGATCTTCCCCTATCTGGACGACTGGCTGATCCGGGGCAAGTCCAAGGCCCATGTGAGGAACAGCCTGGAACTCACCTGCGCAACATGCACCAAACTGGGAGCTGCTTATCAATGAGCAGAAATCGATTCTCACCCCGGTGCAGTGCATAGAGTTTATCAGGGCCACCCTGGATGCCACCCAGGCCAGAGCCTTCCTCACACAGCCTCACTTTGAGACGATGGCTGCCATAATTGACGCTCTCCACAGGTCCCCCACGACAGCAGCCAGGCACTGCCTTCAGTTGTTGGGACACATGGCGGCCTGTACATATGTGGTGAGGCTGGCTCGCCTCAAGCTCAGGCCTCTCCAGGTGTGGTTAGCCTCGGTGTATGCACCAGCCAGGCACTCCCTGAACAGGGTAGTCACAGTTCCCACGCAGGTACTGACCTCCCTGGTATGGTGGAAGGACCCAGGGGAGGTGTTCAAAGGAGTCCCCTTCAGGGACTTGGCACCCTCAGTAACCCTAATTACGGATGTTTTGGATGTGGGGTGGGGGGCCCACATCAGCTCCGACCTGAGCATCCAGGGGCTCTGGTCGGAGGAGGAGATGAGTCTCCATATCAACGTCCGGGAGCTCAGGGCAGTCCGGCTGGCCTGCAAAGTGTTCCTCAGATTTCTGAGGGGCAGGATGGTGCAGGTCCTCATGGACAATACAGCGGCCATGTTCTATATGAACAGGCAGTGGGGGGGAGGAGCTCCTCGGCCCTTTGCCAGGAGGCCATCCAACTTTGGGATTTCGCGGTGAGGCACGACTTCCACATATCTGCCTCTCACCTCCTGCGAGTCAGGAACGACGAGGCAGACCGTCTCAGCAGGTCATTTCTACCCCGACACGACTGTTCCCTACATCCAGAGGTGATAAGTTTTATCTTCCACAAGTGGGGTGTTTCCCAACTGGACCTGTTCGCGTCGTCCTGGAACAGGAAGTGCCCGAGGTTCTGCTCGCTCCAGGGTCACGAGCCGGGCTCCATTTCCGACGCGTTCCATATAGAATGGATGGGGACCCTCATGTACACGTTTCCCCCCATTCCGCTACTGCCCAAAGTCCTCTTGAAGATCAAGAGAGACAAAGCGGACATCATACTGATCGCCCCACCCTGGCCGAGACAGCACTGGTTCGGCGTACTGCTGGATCTGTCCATCATCCCGCCGCTGCCGCTCCTGAGGCATTACGACCTGCTCTCCCAGGACCAGGGCCGCCTGCTGCACCCCGACCTGGACTCCCTCCACCTGTCAGCATGGAGACTCTCTGGCTGATGGAGGGAGAGAGAGCCTACTCAGCGCAGGTCCAACAGGTTCTGCTGGGTAGCAGAAAACCTTCCATTCAGGTGGTGTACTGGGCCAAGTGGAGGCGTTTTACCTGTTGGGCAGAGTCCCAGGGAATCCCACCGAGTTGCTCACCCATACAGGCGATCTTGGAGTACCTGCTCCATTTAAAGCTCCAGGGTCTAGCACTGGCCTCCCTAAGGGTGCACCTGGCAGCCATCTCGGCCTTCCACCAGCCAATGGAAGGTAGGTCATTATTCTCACGCCCCATGTCCATCAGGTTCCTTAAAGGGGTGAAGAGGCTGTACCCACAGGTCCGTGACCCAGTGCCTCCCTGGTACCTGAACCTGGTCCTCGCCATGCTGACAGGACTCCCCTTCGAGCCCCTGGTAACATGCCCGTTGCTCATCCTCTCGTGGAAGTCGACGCAGCTGTTCGTGGCCATGGCAGACCGGATGAAGGGCTCACCTGTCTCCACCCAGCACATCTCCGCCTGGATCACCGCCTGCATCATGACCTGCTATGAGCGGGCGACGGTGCCGCTTCCAGGAACTGTTTTGGCACACTCAACCAGAGCTCAGGCCTCGTCGGCGGCCTTCCTGGAGCGAGTGCCCCTGCAGGATATCTGCAAAGCAATTACTTGGTTGTTGGTGCACACCTTCACATCCCACTACGCAATTGTGCAGCAGGCGAGAGAGGACGCGGGCTTTGGCAGGGCCGTACTGATGAGAGCAGCTCGCCGATGACTCTTACCCACCTCCAAGGTATGGCTATTTAATCACCTATATTGGAATGGATATGAGCAATCACTCGAAGTAGAAAACAGGGTTACTTACCAGTAACTGTTGTTCTTCGAGATGTGTTGCTCGTATCCATTCCACGCCCACCCTCCGTCCCCGCTGTCGGAGTCGGCAGAAAGAAGAAACTGAGGGCCCGCAGGGTCGGCAGCGCCCTATGTACCGCGGCATGAGCGCAGTACTCCAGGGAGCGTCTGAGCCAACCCTACGGAGCTAGCTAAGGGAAAAAAGTTCCGGGAATCTGTGCACAGGGCGCACACACACCTATAATGGAATGGATATGAGCAACACATCTCGAAGAACAACAGTTACTGGTAAGTAACCCTGTTTTACTGATATACATAATATAACTTTTTTATATTCTACTATGAGTTCCATATGTGATTTATGCTTTGTGTATTAAAAAAAAAAATAATTCTTTTGAACAGTTTTAAATTTGTTTCCTTATAATTTCACTGGACATACCTTGTTCTTGTATTATGAAATGGTAACTAGAAGTTCCCAGCTGACTTCATGCAATTGCCATTTGATATATCTCTATTATGTCAGCTCTAATTCATCTTCTTTCCAAACTAATTATTTCTCATCTTTTTAAACTCCCACGTGACAAACTCAAATTTTTCTTACCTTTCTTTGGATTTTTTCATTTCTGCTAGATCCTTTTTGAAAACTGAATTTGAGCATTCAAATTGAGTGCGCATTTATTCTGGTGGGTAGGTTTGCATTATCCCATTTATAATATCTTCAATATTGATTTTTATCCCTTTGTTAATATGGCTTCGTTGATTTGCTTTTTGTCCAACACTACACATTTAACAGATGTTTTCATTGGGCTGTCCACTTTGATGCCTTCTTCCTGAGGCAATTTAATCAAGAATCTAATTCCCCTGTACACACATGCACAGTGCAATCCTTATTAGGTGCAACTTAAGAGGATGAGAAAGTTAATTACAAAACTAATTTAGCTGCACAGTGAGGTGAAGTGGCCTGTATGTGCCAGCTAATTTTTACTTTTGTTCTGTGATTATACTTAATCTGTAGCATGTTGTATAAATATGGGTTATTGTGTACTTTTAATATCAGTGATTTTCATGGGTTTTATCTGCCATGAACAGGGTAATGCACAGTGTTAGAAGATGTATTTCCTTAGCTATTTCCCTCTGCATTGTAGCACTTACATTTACTTTCAACTGAGCAAATTGAATTTCTCATTCTTTTCTCCTCATAGACTCAGAATCGCATGAAGCTGATGGCAGATAACTATGAGGATGACCACCTCAAATCCTCATCCCATTCCAACCAAACCAACCACAAACCCTCTCCAGATCAGGTAATACATCTCTCCTTTTCTCTTTTAAAATGACTTTTAACTACTGGGTCTGATTATTTTGGAGTCATATGTAGCTTTCTCCAACATGCATGAAGTATCTGAGAACAAAAACAACATTTCAGAGTGGACCTAAAAGACAAAAATGGTTGCAGCTGTTTTGCTGGCTTCCTTGAAGACCCTTGTAAGATCCACAGACTCTCCAAGTACTGAGTTATTTTTAGTGGGGTGAAGAGGGGACAGGGGAACATTAATGTCTTGAATATCCCATGAAATGTAAGGTAGGAGCTGTCTCCTAGCACGTTCCAATTTCAGTAATTCAAGTCACCTGTTCTGGAGTGCTTGGAGTGGCTTCATCACTCTTACTGTAACTCATCTGAGAATAATCAAGAAGTGTCCTGAACTGTTTCCCTCCTTGGGTAGCACAAAATCTTGGTCAGGATGAGCTTCCTGGTCTCTGGATTGTGTGTGGCCAATTACTTGCATTTCCCAGAAGGAAATCCTGGCCAGTATACCAAATGAGCATGGGCTGCTCTGTCTCAAGCTCAATGGGCCGTGAACTGAAAGAAAATCAATTTACCATTTCTAAGGCATAGAAGAGCCTTGTATCATTTACTAAAACCAGCCATGTATTTGATAACTATCAGAGGGATTACCCATCCCTTGGGTAACACAGAGACTGCCAACCTAATTACAAATTTCACATTGAAACCTTACGTGTTTCAGTTTAATTAAAACATTCAAAAACTGTAATTACTCCACAGACTGAGAGGACAATGTCTTACCTTTTTCAATCCTCTGACTGACCTGTAAGCAGCATTGATGGGTTCTGAAGAGAGCTGGTCTGCTGAAGAATGGGTCACTGTAACATGGTGTTGTGAGGGAGATGAAAGTAGAAAATAGAGAAGCCTAAACACATACGTCCCCCCAAAAAATCCCATATTTCAAAACTTCCTTTTATATCTGCACCAGACTCTCCCTTTAAATAATAATGTGAAAAAGTGTTGAAGACATGGTGTTAATTTCTCTGGAGGATAAAGGTGATGTAAACAGAGGAATGAGTAGAAAATTTTCATACTTCTTAACCACCTTCCTCAGCCTTCTGGGATTGTAAATGAAGAACCTAGTGAATGAGTGGCTTGAAGCCTCTAGGACATTCTTTGCAGATGTCAGCCATGTTTTCTTTATGAGAGAAGGATTATTAAAATTGCAGATCAAAATAGTGGTCTCCAAATCTCAATTTCCTGGGGTGTAGAAGAGTATCTACTATTTTTACATACTGAAATGTTGTAGTGAAACAAGGGCATTCCCCAAATGTGTATGTGGCACATGACTGAAAATGAAGGCATTGATAGCATGAACCGATTCAGAACCAAAACAGTTTTTATGTATGGTCTCACAGTGAGGGACAGATTACATTTTCAATTTATGTAAATAAATTCTGAGTAATTGGTTAAAATTTAAAAGAGAATTAAGAAAGCTATTTCCAATGGTTCAAGTTATTGGAAAGCAGCAGAGCAGAGGACACAGGGAGTTGGAGACCACTTTTTTCTACTATGAGTATTTTATATTCATGTCTGTGCTTTAAATACTAACCAACTCTTTATTTCATTCCCATGCTGCTTTGGGGCTTTTTCCCCTTGTCATCTCTCAACAAATAGGATGAGGAGGAGGGTATTTGGGCATAGCCAATCAGATGCTCTTAGTTCAGCCATTTTGTTCAGAACGGTGAGAATCAGCTTTCCTTACCAGTAGAAAAGTTTCCCACGGTCACTCTCGCATCTTGCTTCTGTGTGATTCATGAAATCCGGGTGTGTTTCCTTTCCCTTTCTCACGTGGTCTATGCATGTGGATGTTTCTTACTTATTTGTTGTGTTTTTTTAATTTCTTCTGTGTGTTAAGAATCAAGTTAATGTTTCATGACATTATGGGGAGAACTTTCCAGGGCATGTAATTAAGTTTATTTGTGTATATGCAAAGCAACACCATGATCATGTGAAGGAGAGCAGGAAATGTGTTCTCTACAATGTATTGTTAACCACGTGGTGGAAAATGCTTCCAGTCAGACCCTTTTTGTTTTTTCACAAAGCAATTTGCACTGTAGCCAACCCTTTTTTAAATCCTGGTCAGTAATGAATGAGCTCAGAGGTAATATTTCTACCTGTAGATTACAAATTTTGAGCATGTTGAACTCTGCTATTGAAATCACTGCCAGACAGATAACCCAAAGCACTAAGTTGCCCCAAATATGTATCAGCCTAAGAGGAAGTGACTATTAAGAATGACTACTTCAAATAGGGGACTCTTAGAAAATTAATAGAAAAAAGAAGATTCTCCAATTTTTCTCTACATTCCCCTGATTAATTGCCACATTACATATGTGCCATTGCATATGTCCACCTGTGACAGTCAAACTTTAATTTCATGCCTTGGGGTTTGAACTGAGAAAATCCCTTTTATGGGAAAAAAAATGATAATCTGATTAATTCACACTCCTTGGTGATCTCACACTCCTTTTGAGTCACTTCTCTTGTAATGCTTGTATGTTTGTATATGGTGTTAAGTGAATAAGGCAATTAGTATGCGTGTAAAGCTTTTGCTGAAGAATGCCATTAAGGATGGAGAAATGAGGTAAGTTGATCGCGAAAAGGAAGAAAGCACCTTGAAGGTAGGAGTTATTCTGACTGATGTTGATCCCAAATTAAAAAGATGGTGTAGCGGATAGTGATCAGACAATCTTCCCATTGACCACCCTGTGTATTGAGAAAGAGATAAAGCTTAGGAAAAAGAGTGTGCTGAGTTTGTCTTTACCATTTTCACAGACTAGAAGTTTGCCAAATTAAGGCAGATGGTGGGTTGCCTGCCAGTTAAACACAATGCACTACACTCTGCTTTCTATTTGACAAATTTTCTTCAGCTTCCATGCCACAGCAGAGAAGCAAAGAGGAAACACTACACAATATTATGGGGATAATGTGGTGACTAGCAGCCTCTCCTCTTATGTATTCCAACAGAGAAGCATGTGTCAACTACAAGCCCTTCATATATATCCCAGCAAGGAAGAGTGTGAGGGTAATTAGTGCCTCCGAAGCTAGCAATTCCTAGTGTGAAAAACATCTTTAGTACAAAGTTCCATTTACAATAGAAGGGGAGAGTGTGCCACAGCCCTTCCCCCTTTGATATGCTAGAAGGTGAAGGTATATTGGCCACAGAATCCATTTTTATTTTTGCTGGTGTAAAACATAGTTAATTTATTAGAAATCATTAAGGTAAGAGATTGAGAGTACAGGGAGCCAGCTTTGTGTTTTTTTTTCAAGAAATTGCTCTACCAGTGGGTACCTATCAACCTCTGGTCAATACTGAAAAAAAAATGGTTTGTATACATGCTGCATTACTCTGCACAAGCAGGGCCTAAATTCTAGTGCACACTAGTGTGTGTGCACTACATGGCCTATGTGGACCCTGCTGGCATGCACTAAGAGTTCCACAGTGTACACTGATATAACCCTGTTTCAAACAGTACTACATTAATGCTCAGAAGGGAGCTTTTAATGCTCACAAGCCAAGTCTGCATGGGCCAGTTAGTACATAGCAAGCTAGTACACACCAGATTCTTCTTCGAGTAGTGTTCCTGTGGGTGCTCCACTCCAGGTGTTGCCGCGTCTTTGATCGGAGATTTTGT
Organism: Emydura macquarii macquarii; assembly: GCF_026122565.2. Classification (NCBI taxonomy): domain Eukaryota; kingdom Metazoa; phylum Chordata; order Testudines; family Chelidae; genus Emydura; species Emydura macquarii. The sequence goes on from NW_027133667.1 coordinate 9,903,455, forward strand.
CAGCAGCGCCTTTCTGGGTCATGCATGCATCATCCCCAACTCACGGTGCCATTGGAACCCTTTTCAATCCCTTTAGTTCCTTCTCAACCATCCACGGTCTGAGACGGAGCTCTCAGCAGCTCTTTACAGCCCGTTTCAGAAATCTTCAATAATCAGTTTTTTCCCCGTAAAGTTAGATTAGATTAGTTTACCTCAATCCTTCCGTGTTTAAAAAAAAAAAAAAATCCCTCAGATTTACACCTTAGTTAATAGAAATATCATGCCGGACTCCCTCAGTTTCAAACGGTGTGCCTCATGCAGGGACGCTATGCTGGCTTCGGATGGGCACTTGGAGTGCATCAGATGCCTAGGCGAGGGCATATTGCCCAGAAATGCATCCACTGCAAGAATCTGAAATCTAGAGCCAGGTGTGACAGGGACCTCCGCCTGAAGCTAATACTTATGGAGAGGTCTCTGAGACCTGCTTCAGACCCTGAACAGGGTAACAGCTCTTCACAGACTAGAAAAAGGCACTCTACTCCACCGACAACAGAGCATACCAAGAGAAGGAGGTCACGAGGAACGAACAAAGGATTTGGTACCAAAGAAGCTCTAGGTTCTTCCAGTACACTGACCTCCACGACAATGAAAGACTCTCATTGCTCCAATAAAGAGCTGAGAGAGAAAACAAAATAACCCCATTCTGAGATGGCACGGTCAAAAGTAACGGTCTGCAAAACAGCAGTAACCACCACAACATCAGCACCGACACAGACCTCAGCGCCGACAAGCGGCATGGCACCACCACACACAGCGCCGACTACATCGACACCAATTATGACTGTGGTATCAAGGGCACTGATAACTGCGGGGACACCGACGGCCCCGGGAACATCCATGGTGCTGACAGTGCCGACTGAAATCTCCGCACCGAGAAATATTATGGAGCAGACCTAGGCACCGACATTAACAAAGGAGCCGACGACCCCAGCCCCACAAAAGCATACTGAAAAGTGCAGGCATCATGAGAAGGAGGAAGAATTTTTAACATCTTCCCCTTTATCACCACTTTATGGGACTGACACCTCCCCAATGCAATTCAGTCAGGAGGAGCCCATTTCTCCCATCTCCTTCTCCAGTGATGAGGAGTATGACAGTGAACAGGCTACCTTTTCCCCCCAACAGCCATCACTTAGGGGGCACCCAACTAAATGCTGTCCACATTCCAGATGTCCAACATATCCATGGTTTGGACCTTATGGCTTGCTCCGCCAGTCCCATATTGCATGCACTGGCCTGGATGGGACACCTGGTCTACTTATTCCACATCGCACAGTAGACCATCAACCTCTTACAGATACAGGGAAAGGTCACCTAATAGACCTACTCTAACAGGACCCAAAACAACTGCTCCTATAGAGGAACAGGATGAGAGAGCAGAGTAAGAAATAACTCCACCTGCACACAACTCATCCTCTTTGCCCAATGAAGCCCTAGTTCCTTCCTTCCTCCGATGACTGCAGATGACTTTAGGCAGTTCCAGGAACTGTTTAAGTGGATGGCTGACAGCTTAGAGATCCCTCTCCAGGAAGTGGCAGGGTCACAACATAAATTACTAAGAATATTACAGACCTCAGCTTCTTCCAAAATCACCCTTCCAATGGATGATGCCCTTATGGAGCCTGCACATAACAGCTGGCAAACTTCTACCACCATTCCCCCTACTTGTAAAAGGTCTGACAAAAAGTATGTCCCCGCTAAAGATACCAAGTTCCTCTTCACTCACCCAGCTCCTAATTCACTAGTCATAGAAGCTGCTAATCAGAGGAACAAACAGCAACATCACAGGTCGACATGACAAAGATGACAAAAGACTGGATTTATTAGGCAGGAAAGTCTACATGTTAGCTACCCTACAATTGAGAGTAGCAAATTATGCTGCATTATTGTCAGATTATGACCATGACAATTATTCAAAGAAGTCTGAATTTACTAAATTTGTCCCGGAGGAAAGAAGACAACAGTTTCAGTCCCTGATAAAAGAAGGGCAGCTAGTCACTAGAACAGCATTGCAGACTTCCCTTGACGTCACTGATATCGCAGCTAGAACAGTTGTGATTGCTGTCGTCATGCATAGGGCATCATGGTTTCACTCCACAGTCCTTCCTAAACAACTGCAGGCAACAACCAAGGATCTTACTTTTGACAAGGTGAAGCTCTTCGCAGACAAAACTGATGAAGTCATGCATACCATGAAAGATTCTAGGGCTATGCTCCACACCTAGGAATCTACACACCTGCAACAAGAAGAAGAACTTTTAGGGTATCAGCTGTATAACTCTAGATACCAACATTACTCACAAAGCAGACAGTATGAGCAACCACACTCCCGACAAAGGCCCCAGTGATGCCGACAGACAAACCAACAGCCATCAACATCCCAGGCTGCCCCTCCAAAACAGCAATTTTGAAGACCTTGTCAAGGGTCTGTATGACCACCCCCGCCTGCCACATCCAGAGTCCATAATGCCCACCATCTTGTTCAAATATCACCTATGCCCCTTTTACCAACACTTGGGCGAGCATAACAACGGACAGATGGGTACTAGAAATTATCTGATCTGGGTATATTATCCCCTTTACCTCCATACCTACAATCCAAACCCCTTCCCCATTCCTCTTCAGGGACCCATCTCACAAGTATATATTGCAACAGGAGGTTGAACATTTACAAATAGGTGCCAAAACAAATAGGTGCCATAGAGTATGTCCCTGACCAACACAGAGGCAGAGGTTTCTATTCCCATTACTTCCTCATCCAAAAGAAGACCAGAGGTTGGAGACTCATTTTGGACTTAAGAAAACTGAACAAATTAATAAGGGTACAAAAATTCAGGATGGTCACTGGCTACCATATTACCAGGACTGGAACGGGGGATAGGTTTGCAGCCCTCGATCTTCAGGATGCATATTTCCACATTACTATCCATCCGGCCCACAGAAGATTCCTAAGATTCACACTAGGCAACAGCCACTATCAATACACGGTGCTACCCTTTAGCCTTTGCACTGCCTCAAGAGTCTTCTCCAAGATACTTGCCATCTTAGCAGCCTACCTTCACAGACTGGAGATCACCATATTCCTCTATCTGGACAATTGCTTGATAAGGGCACGCACCTACATGGGGGCGATCCAAGCAATTCACATGACAGACATTATTTCATATGCTAGGGCTGATGATAAACAACAAAAAATCCACCCTACAGCCTTTGCAACAACTAGAGTTTATAGGCATGCACCTGGATTCTCTCACTGCCAGGGCGTTCCTACCAAAAACCAGATTCGATACCATTGTGAATCTGGAATCTATAATAGAAAACAGTCTGACCTTGAATATAGGCACGTCTCCAAATGCTGGGTCATATGGCAGCCACCACCTCTGTAGTGCAACATGCATGATTACATATGCGATCCCTGCAAAAGTGACTCGCGACAGTTTACAAACCACACAGACAATCACTATACAAAACTGTGGTAATGCCAAAAAAGATCAAACAATCATTAAAATGGTGGACACAGCCCAACAACCTTCAAACAGGAATTCCATTCATCCAGGAAACACCCTCCATCATGATCACTACAGATGCATCCCTAATTGGATGGGGAGTGCACTTACAAGAACATACTGTTCAACAAAAATGGTCAGTACAGGAAATAAAATTGCATGTAAATCTACAGGAGTTTCGTGCTGTCCACAATGCCTGTCTACATTTTCTACCTCTTATAGCAGGAAAAGCAATAAAGATAATAACGGACAACATCGCATTTATGTTCTATATCAATCAGCAAGGAGGGGCAAGATTCAGCTCCCTATGCTCAGAAGCAATAAAACTATGGAATTGGTGCATATGCCACAACATCCACATTTCAGCAGCCTACTTACCCAGTATTCAGAACACCACCGCAGACAACCTGAGCAGACAATTCACCAACAGTCACAAGTGGGAATTACACAACGAAGTCTTGAAAAACATATTCTAACAATGGGGTTACCCCACAATAGATCTATTTGTGACAACAATGAACTGCAAGTGCCATTTCTTCTGCTCAAGGGCAGGTGTTGGCAGAGGATTGATGGGAGATGCATTCCTTATCAACTGGAATACAGGTCTCCTTTATGCATTCCCACCCATCCCCATGATATCCAAAACCATACACATAATATGCAAAGACAAAGCAAAGGTGATAATGAGAGCACCAGCGTAGCCCAGACAAACATGGTTTACTTACCTAATGCAAATGTCAATTCGCACACCAATTTCTCTCCCACTATTCAAGTATCTCCTCTCCCAGGACCAGGGACACATCGTCCATCCATGTCTGAAGAAATTACATCTCATAGCATGGCTCCTAACTGGTTCCGACAAGCTGAACTACAATGCTCAGAACCAATAAGGCATATTTTACTGAATAGCAAAACACCTGCCACAAAAAAAGTTTACCTTAAAAAATGGTGTAGGTTCTCCTTATGGTGTCAACAGAGGCAGATCAACGCAATAGTAGCACCAATCCCCATTATATTGGACTATCTCCTGGAAATAAAAAAAGCAGGATTATCAATTAACTCACTTAAAGTACACCTAACATCTGTTACCACCTTTCATGATCTCATAGATGACACCACCATCTTTGCACACCCAATTGTAAAACGTTTCATGACTGGCATACAAAATGTGTACCCAGACATACATCCTCCTACAATACCTTGGGACCTCAATTTAGTACCAAGGACCATCATCAAGCCACCATTTGAGCCCTTAGCGACTTGCTCGATAATGCACAAGTCGATGAAAATATCATTTCTAGTGGCAATTACATTGGCACAACATGTGAGCTCAAAGCACTTATAGCCCACCCACTGTATACAATATTTCATAAAGATAAGATCATGCTATGCCTCATCCAAAATTCCTCCCCAAAGTGATATCAGCATTCCACTTTAACCAAAGCATTAATTTACCTACATTTTATATGAAACCCCATACTAGTGCATGGGATGCGGCCCTCCATACGCTGGGCATCAGATGAGCCATTGTATTTTATCTAGAAAGAACAAAACCGTTCAGGAAATCGCCAAAACTTTTTGTTTCAATTACAGAACATTCCAAAGGCAATACCATATCCACCCAAAGGCTATCAAAATGGATTTCAAACTGCATCCACACATGCTACACACAGTCTGGGGTAACACCACCCCAAACAGTCAGGACACATTGAACCAGATCAATCTCTACATCCACAGCGTTCTTATATAATGTACCAATTCCTGAAATATACAAGGCAGCTACTTGGGCTTCGACCCACACTTGCATAAAACACTACACAATCAATCAGGCATCAAGACATGATGCAGCAGTCGGACTCTCAGTACTCTCTTCCACCCAACCTAACAATTCCAAAGTTCCCTCTGCCACCTAAGAGCACTGCTCAAGAGTCACCTGTAATGGAGCACCCACAGTGACACTACTTGAAGAAGGAGAGAGGGTTACTCATCTGGTGCAGTAACTGAGTTTCTTCGAGATGTGTGTTGCTGTGGGTGCTCCACTACTTACCCTCCTCCCCTCTACTTTGGAGTCAAGTGTTACAGCTCTAAGGAACAGAGGGGTCAGGTTGTATGTGCCAAAAAGGGTGCAACGGCGCCGCAAGAGAGGGATGGCGCATGCACGACCTGGATGGGCACTCCTGACAAAATCTCCGATCAAGGACACAAGGACATGCCAACACCTATAGTGGAGCACCCACAGGGGGACACGTCTCCAAGAACCTCAGTTACTGCACCAAGTGAGTAACCCTCTCATTTATGTCCCTGTAGTTTAGACTAATGCACAATGTAGACAAACACATGCTAGAGGCCATCAAAACATTTACTATGTGTAACTAAATTTTATACTGTAGCATCTGAACCTGACCTAAATTACAGGAAACGTTTAATTGTACCAAACTCAGAGCATGACAGCAGTAATATAGGCATGTTGTCTTGAAGCATAGTACAAGTATGTTGTATACCTACAGCTGCACTGTGTGGTACTATGTGCTCAGAGATTGCAAATCTAACAGAATGCTTTTTCTTAGTTATTGTAGGTAACAGCCCCATGTGAATATCATCTCTCATCCTGACACACCATGACAATCTTCTCTATAGCCTGATTGTTGCCTTACCTCCTGGATTCCTTCCACCCTATCCTTTCATTCCCCATATGGTGCTCATATCTATCTATTTTGGATACCTTTTTCTTTTCTTTCTTTCTTTCTTTCTTTCTTTCTTTCAGTATGCTCATATTTATGGGCCCTAACTCTGTCTGCCCCATTATCTTTCTCGAGTGTTAAATTCGGCTAGCCAGTGGCAATGGGAGTTCCATAATTGGTTTATTATTGCTCACTGTTACCAATAATAATGTGGTTTTAGGTATGCTAACATATGTCAGAAGATACATGTGATACCACTAGCCAGACTTCATGTGAATACATGACAAGGCTGGTTAAGGTTGATGTGTCATCCATCCTACAAGACAATAAATGAGCATGTGAGTTGTGTACAAATCCTATCAGCACTAACCTGGTGATTAAACCTAAAAAATGTTCAGAAAGGGATGCCTTTCTCCACACCTCCTCCAGCAAAGACATTGATCACAGATGCATCAGGACAGGTTTGGACATGCACCTGGAACACTTACAGATATAAGAGATTTGGTCTCAAAAGGATATGATTCTTCATGTAAATGCCTTAGAATTACAGGTGATCAGATTAGCTTGCAGGCTGTTCCACAGAACTCCACAGTACAAATTCTCACAGACAATTTACTGCAATATACTATATAAATAATCAAGGAGGTGGCTGCTCATCAGCCCTATGTTAGAAGGCTATCAAGTTAATGGACATGGTGTCAACAACACAGGATAACCTCAACTGCTTTTCATTTTTATGGAGTCAGCAACAACCTCACCGACTTCTGGAGCAGACAGTCCATCACCAACCACAAGACATCTCTAAAAAGACAATTTTTTTATCAGTGGGAAAATCCTATTACAGACTTGTTTGCCATCAAAGACAATACATAAGTCCATTGTTATATGCAATGTTTTAGCCGTATCAATCCTAAGATATTAGAGAGACAAGGTGGGTGAGGTAATATCTTTTATTGGACCAACGTCTGTTGGTGAGAGAGACAAGCTTTCAAGCTGTTCTTCAAGTCTGGAAAAAGTACTAAGTGTGTTATAGTTCACTACAAGATCGACTATATGTTAACTACTTATGCTAAACTCTTTGTTCGATCTTGTATTTGGTCCAGTAAAAAATATTACCTCACCCACTTTGTCTCTGTAATACAAAAGTGCAGCCTTTTGTTCTATGGGAGGCATGAGTCTGAAATCATTACAAGACACCTTCCTCATACTTAGGGATCAGGATCTCGTGTGCATTTCCATCAATTCCATTGATTCCAAAAGTGATGTGCAAAATCAGACAGGATGCATCAGTGCTGATTCTGGTAGCTGCATATTGATCATCAGCCCTATGTTAGAAGGCTATCAAGTTAATGGACATGGTGTCAACAACACAGGATAACCTCAGCTGCTTTTCATTTTTATGGAGTCAGCAACAACCTCACCAACTTCTGGAGCAGACAGTCCAATTTGGACTAATATTTCCTCAAAATATCTATCCAGCCTTCCTTACAACTTCCAGACTATCCAGACCTATCACAGATCCAAGATTAGATATTTTGTCCTGACCTGAGTCTCTGTATCTGAAAGCCTGGATGTTTGCTTTCTCAGTGCTACAGACTCCCTACCAGTACTCAAGATCCTGCTTCAAAGTCAAAAGCGCTCCATAAGGAAAAAATAGAAAAGAGTTTCAACTTGGGCAGCCTGACACAACTTTGAACCACTGAAAGCCTCTGTAGCAAAAGTCCTTGACTATATTCTGCATTTAAAATATTAATAAATTCATAGATTCCCAGGCCAGAAGGGAATATTGTGATCATTCAATCTGACCTCTAGTATAACACAGGTCCAAACTTCCCCAGAATAATTCCTAGAGAGCCTATCTTTTAGAAAAACATCCAGTCTGGACTCTCCTTCAGTTCTATTCCCAGCTCTGCCACTGGCCTGCTAGGTGACCTTGGGCAAATCATTTTCCCTCTCTGTGCCTCAGATTCCTCACCTGTATAAAAAGAATGATGGTGCTAATCTCCTTTGTAAAGCACTTTGAGATTGGCTGATGAAAAGTGCTATACAAAAGTTAAGTATTATTGTTATCACAACATAACATTCCACAGAGATTAGGTGAGGCTGAGACCGCATTCCCACTTGATTCCCAAAGTTATGTTGGACTTTCATTTGAATCAATCTGTTAATTTATCTGTTTTATTTAAGACCCTACTCCTCTCCAGGAGATAAGAAACTCCATACCTTGGATGTTTCAAGGGCCTTGTTGTACTACTTTGATGGAATAAAAGCCTTTTAGACTTTCTCATATTTTTATTGCCCTCTCTGAAGCGTCAAGCCATCTCCTCTCAGAGAATTTCAAAATAGATTTCACAATGTATACCAATCTGCTATCATATGGTCCTCCAAATATTAAAGCTCACTCCACTAGAGCATAAGCTGTGTCCTCTGCTTGCTTCAGGAACATCCCTCTGTGGGGAATAATCATCTTACTTTTATTAAACACAATGCCCTTGACCTGGCTGCAAGATCAGATGCTAAATTTGGTAGGGCAGTGTTACAGTCATTTTTCAGTTAATGACAGTCTGGCTCCTCAGTCCCACTTTCCAGATGAGTCACTGCTTATCAGTCAGCTAGAGTGGGATCCCCAAAGACACATACTCAAAGAAGAGAACAGTTACTTACCTTGTAGCAACTGTGGTTCTTCAAGATGCTGTCACCCAGGTGGGTTTCACAGACCATCTTCCATTACCACTTTTTGCTGTCCTCCTTATCTGGCATTCAGAATTAGTGAGGGAACTGAGGGATGGTTGCATCTGGTCTGCCCTTTACAGCTTTCGCAGGGGGTGCACAAGGGACATTGCTATTCCAAAGATTCTAATCTTGCACACATGGGATGCATGCACACCTACAATGGAATCCATACATATGACAACATCCTGACAAACCATGGTTACTATAAGTAACTGTCCTTTTCAAGGCCAGCCTGGCTGCTGGAGCAATACTGCACCTTCTTGGCTATAACTCCATTGACTGTTGAAAGCTTGTCCTTCCTAGTGACTTGACTACTGCTGTGTAGGTACCTATGCCATAGCAGTGAAGCAAATATTTACTACTGTCCCAGTTTTTAGTGAGCAATTTATAAACCTGATAATTTTGTCTTGTGTTTTATCATCTACCATTCTGCTTAGAAATCATCTCCTTCCCACCTTCTGTCCTAGGTCATTGCCCACTTTAGCATATTGTCCTTCAGCCTGACATGTCATATCTCTCATTCTTCTGGGCTATTCCAGACTAACATAGGCTCCATTCCTTAGAATGCCTTCTGCCCATTACCCTTCTCTCTAGTTCATACATTTATTTCATTAACTTGTTTTTTTCATGCCATACTAATTTGCTCTCCTCAAGATTATTTTTTGTCTTTTATGTTTTATCAACAAGTACAAAAGAACTGATCTTTCTTGATGTGTCATTTCTCTTCTTCCTGATCTTGGCATGATGAGACTAAGATTTCCAGATGGAATTTTGTAATCTGCAGGTCTGGGATGAATTAAATTATCGCAATTGAGATGTAGCTGGATTGTATCATCTTCCTACTACTCTCATATAGCAAAGAAGTGCACAAATAGAGACTTACTTTCTAAAATATTCAAAACAGATGGCTCATTTCTGCTAATAGATATTTGGGCTTTTCAGCAAAACACTTGTAAGAAAGGAGTTCATTCATCTCCACCAAAAGAGATTGTTCCCTGAGCTCCATGACTTGTTTCTTCTCTGTTTTACAGTTGGACAAGTTCTGCTGGTGGTGGTTTGGTTTCTGTACCAACTGGGGGATTGTGCGCCCAAATATCTTGATTTTATTCAGGCTTCTGCCCATAACATTTGTGGCTTATGGCATTGTGTTGAAGACACTGGTCTTTTTCCTATTGTTGCACCATCCAGGGCTCTTGGAGCCCTGGTCCATCACTTGGAGGGCAGACATGCAAGCCTAGAAGTTTCTGTGAACACTGACTGCATAATTGTGACCATTAAAAATGATGGACTTAGGCTCAGGTACCACCTTACATACATGAGATAGATACATGTATGAGAATAGCTGAAGCCAGGCAAGGTGCATTGCTTCCAATACTATTGGGATATAAATTGGGAAAACAGGAAATTACAGATAAAATAAGACTAACAATATGGGGAGCAGAGACCATTAATAAGAGAATGTGGTCATTTCAAGTATTAACTATGAAAATAGGTTTGTGAGGGGAGTGACTAAAATAAGAGCTGACAAGGGCATGTGTCTAGTCTAGAAGCTGTACTTTACTGGCTGGCAAAGAGTGTAATTACTGAAAGATGCACCAGGATTCACAGTTCCAGTCCACAATAGCCTGGCCACCAACAATCAGACCACATCCCTCTGCTTAATATAACACATGGATGAGACATGTTACTTTCATCTATGTAAATGCATATGTATTCATGGGGATATCTATTTGAATATATAGCACACAACCAGAGATGAGTCTAAGAAACAAGAGTCAGGTGTACAGTGGATTTCAAATGACATTGCTTGAAAAGGTTCATGAGGCAGGTGAAGGGCTAGAAGAGCACTGTGCAGACTGATTATCAGAGGGAGGAGAGACAGAGATTCGTCTCACCAGTGGGCAGGCGAGCTGTAGTTCATCTGAGCAGGGGAAGGACGGATTGTGTTCCCTGGCAGTTACTTAAGGAAGGTTTCTATTTCTGATCAGTACTATAACAGACTGTAAGGGACAAAAGAATACAGAAACTGATATGAACACACATCTGCAGATCACCAGAGCGTATACGATGCAATTGTTATATTTGCAAGCAAAGGCTGTATCTGGTACTGCTCCTTATTATTCCTTGTAATGGAAGGGAGGAATAGATGAAATACCAGAACAGTAAGGAAAACATTTAACATGGACTGCGAGGTGTGGTCTCTGGCTCTTCATTGTTACATATTAGAGAATCAGCTGCTGGAAAGTGTGTGTGATGAAAATCACAGATACCAACTGGCATGCCTATTTCTCTCTTATCCCCCTTTTCAAAGTCCCGCTCCATCATGCAGAAAGGATTCCACCAACATAAAATCTATGGAAGTGTGTAGGATCAGAACTTTCACTTGCCCCCAGGTTACACCCAGAAAACTTGTGTGGGAAAGCAAGTATTTAAATCTGTGGTTCCATCAAACAGTTTTCTTGGGATGGCTGTCTTACCATTTTCATTAGCCAGGGGGAACACTTTCCCTCTTCTTGGCCAGTACTGTCACACACTAAATACCTCACAAATATGTCTGTCTTCACCCCATAGTTTGTTATGTGGTTTTTTGTTAGTTCTATTTAGTGTTGAAAAGTAGCCTTTTTAACTTGAAAACTGTCACAATGTAAAGGAACTAACAACATGACATTTCCCAGACCAAGTGGTTCCTGACACATTGAATACTCGTGTGGAGCTACAGTATCACTGAAATCATGTGGTTGCCCACCCCCGTTCCTCCCTCTCTCTCTCTCTCTCTCTCTCTCTCTCTCTCTCTCTCTCTCTCAATCCTGCTTTGTTCCAGAACCATTTTGCAGAGCTGCCAGACTCCAAGACATTTTGAGAAGAGAAAAATACAATAGACAAAAAGAAACATGTTAGAAGTTGCCATGTTCTGATCTCATCTTGCCCTTAAGTCACTAGCTTCTCTGCTTTTCCTCAGTTAAGAAGGAGACAGATGATTTACAGTATGGTACATTATAGAAAAGGGAGACCAGGGCCACTTGTATTGTGTGCACTGTGATACTAGCCATATTGAGGGGTGGGGGAGAAGGGAGTTATTCACTCTAAATGTTAGTGCTCATGAAAGTGACAAGTTGACACTACAGTCAAATTCAGGCAGGACTGGTTGTGTGCAAACTGCCCCTGCTGCTCTGCCAAAGCAACTTAGTTCTGAACTATAGTACTTCCTGCTCTTCTAGTAATAACCCTACACACCATTCTGTCAGTGTGCCTCAGTTCTGACCTGCAGCAATCCTTTCTGTTACAACCTTGGTACCCCATTTAACTCAGCCAATACTCAGTATTTCCCTGTAGTTCAGATCTCCAGAGCCTTTTGTAAATGAAGACTGCCAGTGGGGTTAAACAGAGTAATAGATTTGTTATGCGGACAAACGTCTGTGAAAAGCTAGGGTTTTTTTAAAAACACTTTAAAAATCCTTAGCAGAGCAACCCAAAGCAAGTATTTTAAAATCATCATCTTCCTGGAAGATTTTATTCTTTAAACAGGGAGAGTTGATGGAGAACGCAACTTTCCTTCTTTTGTGTTTTCCTTGTTTTTTCCCCCAGAGCCTGGATTTTTCCCAAGGTGAAGGGAGTGAGATCTGGAAAATGTTAATCTGTGGGATTTGTTCATGGTGTATAAAAATTTCAGAAAGAATGTTTTATAAATATAATTTCCCGATTGACTCTGGCAAAAATGATACCGAGAAAGAGCTCTGCCAAAACAGAGAAGATCCCTTCCAACTCCTCACATGGTTTTTTGTTTGTTTTGGTTTGGTTTGGTGAAGGGTGTGTGATGGAGCATGGATCTGAACCCCCCCTCCCCCTTTTTTTTTCTTTTGGTTAAAAAAAACCAAAACAAATCCACAGGAAAGTGAACCTGCCCCTGAGTTTCAGAAATGCAGTCCCCCTGAAGAAACCAAGTGTCTCAATGCAGCAGCCGCTGAACTTAGGTCAAGCAATGTGTTTTTGAGAGCTTTCTTCTGTTTCCATTTAAAATAATGAAGGGAAGGACATCAGTGATAAATTGCTCTGATTTGGGGAAAGCTTTGCACTTCCTGAGCCAAATTCATGCCTCATATAACTCTACTGAATTTAGTGGTGACACCATGGCTGGATTTGAACCCTTGCAGTGATTGCCGAACAAACTGGGATCCTCTGACTAAGGAGCAGGATTTATTCAGGCCCTCGTGCAAATATTTCCAGGCCATTTCATTTTTGTTTCCTTGCTTTTTCTCAGCTCTTTCAACAGGAGAAAGAAAAACATTCTGGCTTATATTTCAACAAATAGCCAAGATCTCTCTGATAATTTTAATATCAAATCACAGATGCATTTGTTTTCTCTGGGATTCCAGTCACCCCCTAAACTCTCCACCCATCCCTGCCTCCCACCTGAACCTTTTTTAAAGGTCCTTTTCCTTCTTAAGCACTCTTTAACACACAACTATGATTGCCAGATGCCTCAGATTTATACACACTCACGACCTCATCCCTGTCTGCTAGTGTTAAGATTAGGTTTTAGGAGTGGAGTACATTTTGCTGTGCAGCATATTTGCATCCTTTTGAACATCAGTGTGGCTGAAAATAATTTCCCATCCCTGCATACCTCTGCCGGAAATGGCTGATAGGAGGGGGAAGGCTGTCTTCTAGGAGGCCAGCCTCGGTTGCATTTCAGGCATGCAGTGTATCAGATCTCTTCATTATTTTGGAACTCCTTTTATGGCTTATATCCTTACAGAATCCACATAGGCTACTAAAAGAAACCATCGGAAAGGGCGGTCCAGAACTCTGTAGTACAGGATAGCAAGCTGTTGATCAGGGGTGTCAAACTCGCTGATGGTGATGGACCAAATTCTCATAAACTGCACTTCACAGGGGCCATGCAATACCCTCCGCTGAAAAATTCGGGCCATCTTCCCCTTTTCGGCAGCAGGATTTCGCAGGGGACCGTGTTGCCGGACTGAGTGCATTGCCGCTTTAAGGGATTTCTCTGCGTCTGGCATCGACACTTTAAGACATTTCACGGACTTTTAACGGGCAATGCCGTAGGCAGAGAAATCTCTTTAAGTGCCAATGCCCTCACTTTGGGCGGCAGCACGTCTCAAAAAAACTGGCCGGACGCGGGCCGGATCAAAAAGATTCTGGCCCGCGGGCTGTATGTTTGACACCCCTGCTGTAGATAGAGTGTGTCATGAATGGTTTCGCTCCTTGGAAAGCTTCTCTTCCCTCCATTTGTTTGCCTGTTTCTGCTCCTCTAAGCTAAAAGACATATTATATTTCTGATCTCACTTAATTTTATTTTGACCTCCAAAATATCTCTCAATTTCACTACCTTTCATTTGTTTCATTTTTTTCTGCCCTTTCGGTACATTGTGTTCCTTATTATAATGGTTTTTGTCTTTGAGTTAAACAGGATATGGGGAAGGGGAATCAGCCAAAGTGCATAGAAGAGAAGCTACAGTCCCTCCTCCATCCCACTTCTCAGTTCAGTGAATTATTTGATTGTGAAACTGAAGGCTTATTATCTTCATTGTTCCTCTGTGGATATTACAGTGCTATCCACAGTAAGTATGCACACACTGTTGATAGCAGGACTGCCATGCTCTTTGAGGGTTACCCACAGCAGTCCTGCCAGTGCCAAGCATGAATATAGCAGAGTGTGCTGACTTTGCAATGCCAATGTATTGCATTATTTTTTTCTGTTTCCTCCCTCCATATACACACACAATCATATATGCACAGTTGCATAAAAAGCATTACAGCATCTGCTCAGGATATGAGGTTCTGACAAGTGTGAATGCAGTTACACCTACCTTAAAATATTTCTCATTCTCTACCAGTTTATAGACAATTACTGCCACACTTGGCCCTTTCACACACCCTCCGACATACTGTTGCATATTTATGTTTGACGCCTCTCAGACAAACATTTGGACATCACAGTCTCCATATTTGAGGTGCATCCATTTCTGTCAGTAAACAAAATAAGCAGTCGTTTGGATAGGCCTGTCCGACCACATTCAGTACAAATATCATGTCTTATCCATGCTTCATGACTATCAAGTCTAAGACAAGCTTTTGCCAAAATAAAGCTATTACACACTGTCACTGTCATATAGGTTGACCGTGATAGGGCAACATCAATTCCACAGTTGAGGTAGCAGCAGCTATTTCATTTTAAGGCCTATTTTCACTCCTTTAAAACTTTTGCAAAACTACATTTAGGTTTAAATTTGTCATGCTCAGTCTGTCCAAAGTTAAACTTTCTGGAAAGTTGCAAGAAACCTGGAGAAGTTGTTTTTAGTTGAATTTTTTTTTAAAAAAGGCACTCCCACATTTCTTTGTCATCTGGTAATTTTAAAATGGGTTGCTCTTATTTCAGACTTGTCAGGCATTTTATGTCTCTACTTCAACATTGTAGTGAATTTTTGGTATGTGGAATAAGTTTTCAACCTTAACTGTTCATTAATAATGTTTTGAGCTTAAGGATAAATTGTATGTGTGTGTGGAAGAATTGTTAGACTCTATTCTGTGCTCTGATGGAGATGGTCTAAGTGTATCATTGCAGTTATTGAAGATTGGTTGTTTTGGAAAATGTTTCCGTCTGTAGGAAAGCCTGTTCATCCGGTGTTTCCCTAGAAAGCTCTATAGCCGAGTGCAGACATGTGACCTGGTTTATGAATCCAGTGCTGCTTTGCCTTTCCACTTGGCAAGTGCTCTTGCACCCTCTTGAGATAAGGTAGTGGCAGCTCTGCTGTGTGGGAAGCCCAGTGCCTTTTGCTAAGTAGCTGGTTCAAATTAGATATGGGAGGAAAGCAAAGATAAAGGCATTTCCTACTTGACTGGCAGGGTTTAATGAGTCCCAAGGGAGAGAAATGATTGCTCTGTGAACAGCTCTGTGAGCTCTGTTAGTTAAGAACTTTTACACACCTCATATGGCTATTCCCAAGGTAAGCAGATCAGGGGGACAGTCAGAACGTAGTCTGCTTTGCAAGGGTTTTTGTCCCTGAGCAATGAAATTCAATTTCCATACTAAAATCCTTTATAATCATCAGTCAGGCAGTTCTGCTACTCCCTTATCACACAGATATTCCTGCTATCCTTTAATAAGAATAGTTAGATAGGTCAGTGACACTGATTTGTCAGCTTGAAATCCACACATTCCATGCATGCCTAATAGAATCTGTTATCTGAAAGAGAATACAAGGTGGGGTCAGGAAGTTTATTGATTAGACACTTAGTCATTAGACATTAGCTGGTTAATGTCCATATTTCTGTAAGTCACTATTGTACTGGAAGTGATATCCATTATATCTCAACCTGAAGATGAACAGAAGAGCAACAAAGATAGGGAAGACATCAAGAGAATCAGAGGCCTCAGGTCTGCCATTTTAGGAAATGCAATTAATCTCAGATGTGGGCTTTTAGTTGGAAATAGTATGGAAGATCTAAACTAAAAGAAATTGGGGGAATGGAATGCTGCTATGTCAGGTGTTCACCAAATAGCCAAATGTAATGGACTGAAAGTCAGTTGTATTTGGACATGGAAGTGAAACCTGAAGAATTATGTTGCTATTGGAATATAACTTCTCACTGCTCTATACATGGGTGGATCAATCCAGCCCTGCTGTGACTTGCAGTGTTGACATACCACGTCTATCAATTATATACACACATGCACACCTTTAGTGAATAGTATATGCCTGAATTGGCATATAGGGGGTTCATACAGAACCTTATGTGTCCCATTTTATCACTGGTCAGTGTTGTATCGTCTGCGTGCAAGAAGAAAAGCATAAATATGAGGTAAATAATCATCATTTTACTCTTTCTGCCTTCTAGCCTGTCGAGTCATTCTCAAAAGCTTTCCTAGTCTCTAGCCTTCTTTTCCAGCATCTCTCACCCGTCTTTCTACTCCTCTGTTTGTCATCTAGGATTTCCTAGATTATTTCCTATGAGGTGTTAAGATGTTGCTGACCCTAACATTCTGCTGTAGGTTCCTGGGTGCTGCTGTGTAATCAGCAGAAGAACGACTTTGACACCCATTAGCTAGTTAGCTGTTGCTCTCAGCTCTTCTCACTCCACAGAAGTTAATCCATTCAGTGTTGGAAACAAAAGAAGTGAGCCCCAGAACAGCCTTGTTAAGAGGGGTAGGATTCAGTATCTTTGTTGAAAGTAATACCAGCACCCTGTTTCTGTTGACTCCGAGATTATCACGCTTTTCATTTAATAGCAGGGTCAGAGGTGTCCCATTGAAGAGACACCCTGAGCCTGCTGACAAGCAACAGGTGCAGCCCCTGCCTTGTCAAACTGGGAACATTTTGACAGTTGCCAGCATTCTGGCAAGGCTTTGCAACTCTCACAGCTGGTGCACGTCAGCAGATACAGATTCAGCACCTCATTTCTTTGAGAGGAGATACACAAGCTGGCTTTTCCACTTCCTCAATTTTTGATTGGCCACATTCCACAGAGCCAGAATTCTGCATCTTTAAATTTTAAACATACATTTGTGAAAACCTAGAACAGTTGAAACCAGTATTCTAGTGTGAGCACAGTGAAAGACTGCGCATTTATTCATCTGGTCTCCACTTCTTGGTAAACAGAATTATAAATGACTCTTCAGAGAAGAGACTGGATGATTCAAAGGACTGGAACTAAGAGCATAGATTAGATTTAGATTAGAAAAAATAAAATAATACTTGTTAGAACTCTTCATTTTGAGACCATCCTGCCAAGTTTTGCTCAGGTAATGACTGAATATTATCACCATCTCAAGACCGTTTGGTAGTCTGTGTATTTGAGATCGTGTATAAGTACAGTTTCTGATATAGAGGTGTCTATATTTCAGAAACTAACTTCTCAGTTCGTGCTAATTGGCATAGTTAGAGGAGAGCCCTTCAGAAAAGGGTTGATGCATGTATGTAAAGCAACGTGGGAGGAGAATTTGTTCTGCTGTCAACTTTGCCATGGACAGACAACCTGTTCTGTGGCTAATACGGGACTTCATTCTCCAAGTCTATCAATCTGGCATCTTTCACCAACACAAAATTCACTTTAAAAAATTAAAGGAGGGTGTTGTGTGTGCAATAAACTGGAGTGTGGGTTGTGCAATAAACACACTAAATCTATACAGTTGCTAATACTGTTTCAGTTCTCAGCTTACATTGTCTCTACTTTTCATACCAACAAGCAGCCAACATCACCATGCCCTCCCAATGCTCTGCTTCTTCCTGCGTTAGTCCTGTATAATAGATGTATAGGGTAGATGGGTTTGAGGACTTCATTCAGTGTTCTTTCAACTTTTACATATTATGGGGTTGTTGAAAGAGATTAATAATTTAGGGATTGGTCTTTGATGTCTCAGTGGCTTGGATCTCAGGCCATCCCTGACTATTCCTGTTTTCTTATCTCAGATAATTCAGCCCCTGTTAGAAGTTGACCAGAATCGCAGCAAATTGAAGTTGTACATTGGACACCTGACAGCTCTCTGCCATGACCGTGACCCTATGATTCTGCGTGGACTCACCCCACCTGCTTCCTACCACCTAGATGATGACCGGGCAGCTTGGGAGAAAGAGCTGCAGAAGATGACCCAGGAACAGGTGAGCTTATATACAGGTCATTCAGCGGTAGAACCTTTGAAGTGTTGATACAGATCTTGCTGATGTGACAGAGATGCTGTAAAGTGAATCCATGAAGGGTAAATGCTGCTAGAAAAGGCTCATTCTTCAGTAGGGGGATTACCTTTTGAAACAATAGCGACTTAACCTTTATTAGGTATTTTACCTGTTTTAAAGTGTTTGCTCCAACTGAGGGCATATTGCATTCACTCACCCTTGGGCAATATAATTGCTCAGTAAGACCATTCTGAATCTTTTCACCTGTATGTTAGCTAAACTTTCATTCTGTAGCGAGGAACACTGAAAAATAACTACCCTTCACTTTTACCTATTAATACATTTTCCACCTTTTTAATAATATAACCTAACTACATGAATCTTAAATCTTTTATAGTTAGTAGCATGCTTATATTGTAAAGTATAGAACAAATTTGTTCTCATGAACCAGGATACTACCTCATGTATATGCACAGTATTTGTGTATTTCCCTGTAACCACATAGTCGAGCATTATTCATGCTATGTTTTTATTACCATAGCACCTAGAGACCCCATACAAGACTGGGGCCCCATTGTGCTGAGCACTATATGTGCACATAAGCGATATCCTCTTTGCCTAGTGTGTAGTCCATAAGTCCAAAGAATCTCTCTGGGAAACTTGGAATATGGAATTGAGGGTAGTTAATGAAAGCATGTCTGATGATCTCATTGCAGTATGTGGACATGTGGGCCTGGTAGGGCAATATTAATGCTGGGCTCTGACTAGTTGACCTAAAGGACATGAAGGCCAAGATTGTTAAAAATTGATGCCTAGAGTTTGACTCCTACATTCATAATTAAGCATCTAAAAAGTGATCTTATTTTTAAATGAACTGCTTTAAGCTCAGCAGTTTTGAAAATCAGGACTTTTGCTTAAGTGCCAAAATACTTAGGAGCCTACCTTAGACACCTATTTTTAAAATATTGACACTAATGCTTTATGTTCATGTCTGAGATTATGTGTTATTAAGACTCCATAGTGGTCCATGAACTTCCATATTTATATTTCTTCCCCCCATCTCCAGACAATTTCTGACTGGACAATTCAATATTTGTTTCATCGGGGAATGTGAACGTGTGTTTTGAATTTTCTTTACCCAGTGAGTTGCAAGAATGAAAGTGAATGAAAGGACGAGGATTGGGGTGAAACTAAGTCATTATGTTGGAGCTTCCGGCATCTCCTGGTCCCTTTTTAGAGTTAATGTTTACACAAAGCTCTCTTTATTTCAAGACCATCAAATTCTGCTTACTCAGACAGCTGGAGTAGATTAAGCATATAGCCAGGAGAAAGAATGTACTCCGACACTTATGCTATACATTCTTGTAACGAACACACACAGTGAGACAGATATGTGCAAATAGACATATGTTGTATAGTGATTCACAGACTTTCTAGCTATCAGTATATTGAAGTTAATTTTCAATATGTTTACCTATAGATATATCACATTTCTATAATGTCATGTCTGAAATACATAGAGAGTATTACATAGGTAAACATGATCGCACATTAAAAGGGTCTAATGACATCATGAGACCTATATAAGCAACAGAACAGAGGATCCCTTTTGCTTGGTGTTTTGTTCAAAGCATGTATCATAATAGGATGGAATAAAGCATGTAATGCTCAGATGATTAAACTCTGCTATGCCCAGTATATATATATATATGGGTATGCACGCTTAAACTTACTATTAAGCATATATTAATCTACTTGATTTATCCTTTGATACATGAGTGTTCACGTTCACACACTTGGAGTGGGATTTTCAAAAGTACTCTTTGTCTAACTCCACTTCCATGGCAAACCATTAACTCCAATGTTAAATCAACATTGAACACTTTTTAAAATCCTACCCAGAATAGAGATACAAATCTGCCTGTTATTTTATCTATGCAGTAGGAATTAAGGCTGAGCTGGCACTTCCATTCTAAATCCCTATTTTCAGACATGTATACCTTTCTCATTAATTATGTTTTGGACTGAAATTTCTTGTGCTTAGTCTCAACCTACAAGTGAGTATTTTTTTGGAAAGTTTATTGGAAGTTCATTGAGGCATTCATCAAATGAGTATGAGCAAAAATGTTTTTGGCCAGTGAGGGCATATATCAGATGATTTTTTAATACATTCAGATAACTCAAAAACAGTTTGGTTTTTTTTAATTTCAAATTTAGCATATGCATATCCTTGAATGAAGATTATTGCTTTGGCTATCTTTGGGGGTTTCAGATTTACTGTTGGGTGAGTGTCCAGCCTGGTTTGTTTTATCATCTCCTGACTTGGGAATATGAATGCCATATTTTGATAAAGGACTTGTCTATATGAACAGTTAGTGCACGGAAAGGTGGGGTGTAAACCTGTCTTGCACTAATCTGCCACGCTCTAATAGTCCCTGTGGACATTTCTGCTATGCACTAAAAATTCTATAGTGTTCTTTGACCAAAGCTGGACCATCCATGACAGGTTGTTTTCCAACATATTCTTTAAAACCTCCAGTGGCAGGGATTCCATAACCTCCCTTGGAAGCCTATTCTAGTATTAACTATCCTTATAGTTAGAAAGCTTTTCCTAATATCTAATCTAAATTTCCTTTGCTGATGATTAAGCCAATTACTTCCGGTTCTACCCACATTGTACTTGGAGAACAATTGATCACCATCCTCATTATAACAGCTCTTAATATATTTTGAAGACTATTATCAGGTCCTCCGCCCTCTCCCTCCCCCCCTTCTTTTCTCAAGACTAAATATACCCAATATTTTTAACCTTTCCTCATAGTCAGGTTTTCTAAATATTTTATTATTTTGGTTGCTATCTTCTGGACTCTCTCTCTGTTGTCCTAGTCTTTCTTAAAGTGCGGCACCCAGAACTGGACACAGTACTCCAGTTGAGGCCTCACCAGTGCCAAGTAAAGTGAGACAATTACCTCAAGTGTCTTACATATGACACTCCTGTTAATACACCCCAGAATGATATTAGCCTTTTTCACAACTACATCACATTGTTGACTGATATTCAATTTGCAATCCACTACAGCCCACCCATTTCAGCTGTATTACCACTTAGCCAGTTATTCCCCATTTTGTAGTTGTGCATTTATTTATTTTCTTCCTAAGTGCACTTTGCACTTGTCTTTGTGCACTGAATTTCATCTTGTTGATTTCATACAAGTTCTGCAATTTGTCAAGGTCTTTTTGAATTTTAATCCTGTTCTCCAAAATGCTTTATAAGCATACTCTCCACCTCATTATCCAAGTCATTAATGAAAATATTGAATAGTAGTGGACTCAGGACAGACGCTTGCAGGACCTCATTAGATATGCCCCTCTTTCCCCCCCAGTTTGACAGCAAACCATTGATAACTACTCCTTGAATACAGTCTTCCAACCATTATTGCGCCCACTGTGATGCTTCTCAGGGGTACCTAGAGTTGTGAGGCACCTTGTTACTACCTGCCTTTAGCATGAAGAAGCTTCCTGTGTCTGTTGTGGGTCAGTTCCCCAATTCCATTGGCCAGAGCAACACAAGCACTCCCCTCTAGGCCTCACAGGCCCCACTGTTACTCCACAGGTTAGCAATAGGCGCACCTCAACCCTTAAGCCCTCCAAGCATTGCCCTGGAGTGTCCATTGGACACTCGCAGTATTCACAGATTTGCTGCTTCCAAAGAAACAGTACATGCCAGCTTATCATTTCCACTTCAGATCACTGCTCCACTTAACACACAGAACTTAGATTCATTTAAAATGAAATCAGTGCCAGTTTATTTAACAAAGCATAGAAATTCAATTAGTAGTGAGCAGAAGTACTGGAAACAAAGGGTTGTATATAAAACAAAATCATAACACACATTCTAAATCCTAGACTTAATTAACAAGATACTCTCATATTGCATGGAATGTTGCTCACCCAAAATCCCTGCAGCATTTTACAGCCAAGTTGGCTGTGATCCTCCTTTCAAGATACCAATACTCAGTCAGCATGCCTCCCAGGAGAAGGATCCAGCGTGTATTTTTGCTCTGCAAGATATACTAGTCCCATCCTTTCTCATTATTCATTAGCAGGACACCCCCTGCTGTTTTTCATTTTGTAGAATTCCTTTCATTGTAGCTTTTGCAATCTCTCTTGTAGCAACTGGCTTAGTATGCAAATAGGCATACAGCGTGAGGTATACTGTACACAATACCCAAATGGCCAGACAGGGAGATAAGTATCTGTTCCCTCCTGCCCAAAGGGAACATTTCTGTGATATGGCACCCTCTGGTGATCTGGTTTAACTCCAAGACCTTAAGAACAGGAATGAGTGGGCAAGGTTTTGTGGTCTGCAATGTGCAGAAAGTAAGATTGGATCATCATGATGATCCCTTCTGGCCTTAAAGTCTGAGTCTAACATAATTTTCAGTATAGTTATATAACTCCTTAAAATATTATCCATACATACATTTTGCAATGATTCTGTTGACCCGTGGGTTACTGGCTCTTGGTAGTGATCTTACATGCCACCTTTCAGTGAACTATTATACAAGTATCCAGCCTAGGTGATCCCTATAAAATCCTGTGCACCCCCTTGCTCTCTGCCAGTTGGCACCAAAGTGTCAGGATCCCAACACAGGCAATTAAGACCAAGGGTCAGAGCAGTGGCAAACCTGTGGTAGGTAGTAGCATAGGAGTGCACAGTCAGGTCCCAGGTCAGGGTCGATATCAAGGGTCAGAGTCCAAGTCAGATTTCAGAGTCTGAGTCAGAAGGCAAAGTCCAAAGCCAGGAGCAAGGAATGGTCGTGATAGTTTTATATAGGGCAGGGAGCCAATCAGGAGCCATGGGGCTGCTGTTTGTCAGACCACTTGAGGTGGGACTTCCCATGGTCTTTATCCACAGTGGGTCATGGACAGTGGAGTGCAAACTGATTACGACTGCCCACCAGGTGGCAGCATGGAGATGCCAGCTACACAAGCACCTGCTGCAGCCCAGGTTTGTTGGAAGGGCTGCATGGAAGGCCACCACGAAGTCAGGGGCATGGAACTGGAACACGGGCTCTCAGAATTGTCCTCATGGACCACAGCCCATCCAATCCACAAGATACCAGAGGGAGCTGTGTTCAGTTTTTGAGTCCAGTATCTCATGGACCTCATGCTTATCGTGTCCTTGGATCCACACTGGAGGGGATGGTGATTGACCCACTGAGTGAACGGGTTGTCGATGTAGGGTTTTAACAAGGATACATGAAACACTGAGTGTATTTTGAGGGATATGGGTAATTGAAACACTGAGTTGATTACCTGCTGATGGGATATGGCTTGAGGTATCAGTAGTCCAGTTTACAACATGACCAGTTGCACTTTTTGGCCAGTGGTGAATGCTGGACCTTCCTGGTGCTGGTGATCAGCATACAACTTATAGTTCTTCTTCGCCTTGTCCAGGTGGGCCTTGAGTTCTTCGTGGACCTTGTAGATCAGCCACACCCAGTCAGCAACTGTGGGATTGGTGGAGTTGCCTGGTATGGTCAGGTGAGGATAGAGATGGAAGCCACATTTTGCGTAGAATGGACTCTGCCTGGTGGAGACATGGTCAGTGGTGTTGTAAGCAACCTCTGCTTGGGGTATGAGGCTCTACCAGTTATCCTGGTAGAAATTTGTGAGGAAGCACAGGTATTGTTCTAACACTTGATTCACTCGTTTGGATTGAACATCAGTTTGTGGGTGATAGGCAGTGGATGTGTAAGTGCAGCGAACCCCAATCAGCTGTGACTCGCCCTGGAAGTCCATGGAAACACATGACACGAATCATCAGAAGCTGAGTGATCACCTCGACCACAGTGAGGACTACAGTGTGCCCATTAGACACATGGAGCTTGACTATGAAGTTCAGAGTAATGGCCACATGGCGTCTCGGAAGGCATTAAGGTGCTGAGGGGTTTCAAGCACAGCATCTTGGTGCGGGCACATATCTCACAAGAATCAACATATAAGTGGACTGTCGTGTGCATTTGGGGTCCACCAGAAGGAGCGGTCAGCCAAACAGAGGGTCTTGGGGTACCCTAGATGGCTTACTATTGGCTAGTTATGACAGAGATGTAGTACCTCTAACTGGGGAAGTCCTGGAAGAATGTGTAAGCCGCCCTTGTTATAGAGCAAGCTGTCCTGGACCTGATTTTGCCCCAGCCTTGCTGTCTCAATTTCCTTGGGAAAGGTTTCCTTCCTGACTGTATCACTGACATGAAGTCTTGGGGAATTGTGTCATCCAGGAAGTTCCAGGGCTTAAGATTGTGTGGGGACTCCATGTGGGGGGGTCTTGTGGTGGCAAGATGTTCGCCTCTTCAGAACAAGACATTGGCAATCTTGTTGTGGATGCCTGGGTGGTACTTAATTATGAAATTGAAGCGTGTGAAGAACAGAGCCCAGCGAAGCTGCCTCTGGTTTACTGTTTTAGCTCAGCAAAGGTACTCCAAGTTTTTATGATCTGTGTACAAATGTAATGGATCCCAAGCATCCTCCAGATAGTGGTGCCACTCTTTGAAGGCCGCTTTAATGGCTAGAAGCTCCTTATCTAGAATTTCATCATTCTGTTCCACTGAAGTGAGCTTCCGTGCATAGTAGGCACAAGGGTAGAGGTGCTGTTGAGGACCATGCTTTCGAGAGAATATGGCCTCAGTTGCCACATTGGAGGCATCGGTCTCAATGACGAAAGGTCGTGCTGGGTTGGAATGAACCAGGATCAGGTCACTGGTCAATTTGAGCCAGTTTGGCATAATTCGTTCTTGACAAATCCTTGTTGGCTATTACTTATCCTATGATTCTCTGGATGTTTACAAACTGATAGTTTAATAATTTGTTCCAGTATCTTTCCAGATATCAAAGTCAGGTTGATTGGTCTGTAATTCCCCAGCTGCTCTGTGTTACCCCTTTTTAAAGATAGGTCATGTTTTCCCTTCTCCAGTTCTCTGGGATGCCACTCATCCTTCATGAGTTCACAAAGATAATTGCTAACAGTTCTGATGTTGCTTCAGCTAGTTCCTTAAATACCCTAGGGAGAATTTCATTAGGCCCTGCCACCTTGAATACATCTAATTTATCTGTGTAATCTTTAATCTGTTCTTTCCCTATTTTGACTTGCATTCCTCCCCCCCTGTTAATATAAATGTGCTGAGTATCTGGTTGTCATTAACTGTTTTAGTAAAGATTGAAGTAAGATAGACAAGCATCTCAGTCTTCTTGATGTCATCCATTATTAGCTCCCTCTCTACTAAATAGGGGACCTACACTTTCCTTGATGTTGCTCTTTCTGTTAAGTATTTGTAGAACCTCTTCTTATTGCCTTTTATTTCCCTTTCTATATATAACTCATTATGTGCCTTACCCTTTCTGATTTTGTCCCTACATACCTGTGCTATTCTTTGGTATTCATCTTTAGCAAGTTGTCCATGTTTCCACTTTTTGTAGGATTGCTTTTTGATTTTCAGGTAATTAAAGAACTCTACATACACTCACAGATCTATAACCAGTACACACCAATGGAAAGTTTGTTGTTGAAAGGGTATTTTGTGAGGCAGTGAGCTCTATTCTGATTTATAGCCAGAACATTTTTGCACTGGTTTTCTTCTTTTATGATGTTTGAACTTGTTTCCTTGAACTTTTGGCTCAAGGGCTGAATTATAGTCCCAAAAAAAAAGCAGCAATGCAGCAGCCAAATTGCAGGAGGCTAACAGAAGGACTTGTCTACACATTAAGTTATTCCAGAATAACTCTGTGTGTGGACACTCTTATTCTGGATGAAGTATGCCTTGTTCACGTTTATCTTATTCCACTTTGAAAATGAATTACGCTAAACAGGAACAAAGCACTCTTGTTATTCAGGATAGCTATTGTACTTTAAATTCACACCTACCTTAATCCAGATTAACTTTCAAGTGTCGACAAGCCCTAATAATTCAGAACGAACAAGCCTCTGAAGGTAAATGTGTCTGTAACAGGACCTAATGTGGGGGATATGTCTCTGCCTTTGTAGACATATTTATTAGAAATATACCACACTACACCCTCACCCTGTATGGCTGCATAAACCTAACTATCTGATTCTTTCATCTTTTTCCCTTAGAAGCTATTAACCCATGCACAATTAACCCATGTACAGGTAACTTTACAATTTGGAGGAAAATGCCACAGCTCATTCTACCCTCCCCTCACTCGACTGGATTTTGTTTCAGGGTCTGTGGGTTAAAATACAAACAAAGAATATTTTTCAAATTACAAAGCACTTTATTTATTGAAGTCTTAGTGCTTTTTATCTGCCTAATTGCACTTTTTCCTTTGTATTTAAAGTATTCCCATGGGAGAAAGGGAGTTAGTTTTCCAAGTTCACAGAAGACCCCGAGGGAGCAATCATTCACCATCTTGGAATTTTAATGAGTTTTGTAAATTACTTCAAATCCAGTGCATTAAATTCAGGCCTGTCCCCTTTAATATTCTCTTCTGGAGATAATGCTCCCCCAGCCCAGTGGGAAAAAATTAATCCTCTTGAATGTTAATAACACTAATGTGATTAGGGCAGGCACGTTAAACTGAAAACCAATAGTGTTTAAGAACAAGGGAAATGTATCCACTCTCTTACCAATCAGATATTTTTATATAAATTGTTCAGAATTCCTTTATATATTATCACTTTTTTAGTTGTGATTTCAGTATAACAACACTTGTAGGCAGAGGCAGTAATCCTGGACGGGTAGTAGCTGTGGGTAGAAGCTTTGTGTTTCATCATAGCCAGTGCTCTTAGTACTGTAAGACCTGTTGGGTGAGGCTGGGACAAGAATGCTGTGGGATTCTTTTGTGGCACTCCTACACAACTTCCTGTGGCTTCTCCTGATAGAAGAGACTTCAATGGAAGTAGCTATAAAGTTTCCATACAGCCAGTACATCTGCAACAACCCATGGAATCTATTATATAAATAGATAGTGGAAAAGTATCTACCAATATATGACAGTGGTTCAGCAGAAGAGTGCATGGAGTGCATGGTGCTTACCTTTGTGCATTCTCACATAAACGGTCATGTAGATGCCAGGGAATAATTGTTTCTGACAAGTTATTGCCTTCCATGTATAACGTACAACTTCATTGTAGCACCATAAAGTCAACCTTACTCTTGAATGGCAGTGGTCCATGTCAACAAGTGCAGTTGGGGTGCCGTATAAACCTTTGATTTAGCAATGGATTTTCTGAAATTATTATTAAAAACAGTTCTTAATGTTGAGTTATTGTAAAAAAAAATTCCAGTCCATGTCTAATGAAGGTCTGAAGCCTAAACCCTGGATTTATGATCACATGAGATATCAGAAATTAAGCTAAATTGGGCCTGATAAGGACCAGGATAGGGAACAATAAAGGAAAAGCCAGGGTGCTGCCAGGAACAATGTTGATGATTCATTTTGTAGGAAACATTATCTTTGAGTCAGTCCTGAACCAAGGCCCCATATGTCTTAAGGCGCACTGTACTTCTGGATGTGTCCTCTCTCCTTCAGCTCAGGCCCTGACAACCTGTTGTCATTAAACAAATGAGGTAACTTTTTAAAGAGAAGAGGTGATAGGGATTGGGTTCTGACTTGTAGAAATAGAAATTCCAGCTTGAGTAATTATATTAACCTAGCATTTTTCATTGGCTCTGGTATTCTAGCATTATTATTATTATAGCATTGGATATAATATTCTAGCATAATCTAGCATTTTTCATTGGATATACTATTCTCTTTCACCTCTGTTGTGTGGTGTAGCTATGTTTTGCTGGACAATCACTGAATTTCACTTTAAAGGTGGCTATATTTAAGTGGTGGATTAGTGATTCCTTTTTATCCCTGTATAAAGATGTTTAACACTAAGAACCTTAATATATTTCACATTTATGATTAATAGTTCATTTTTTATTTTTTCTTACTATTTGTATTTTTACCAAAAAAAAGTCATAAAGGGACACTAAATCATTAAAAACCAGTGTTTAAATATTTTGCTAATGTTTAAATATGTTGCTACTAGCACAGATTGGAGGGCAGGAGTGAGAGAATAAGACAGAATGTCAAATAAAAGTGCCATATTAGTAGTAGTAGACATTGTTCAAGTGGCAACTGAATTATTGTAATAAATTTTACCATCTAAAAGCCTCAAATCCAACTAATAAAGAGTGGCATCCCATTACAGTGGAGGCGATATGTTCTGATTTGTTTTACTCAAAAACTTATAACAAGGAAGGTGATGTTATAAGTGAGTACTCGTCTCTCACAGAAGAAGGGCCTATCTGGTAAAATAATCCCTTTTCTTCACCTGGGAGTTGTGGCATGTAATCTTTTTGCTTCTTATAACTGCATGGGGCACTGATGGCTGTGAACGGAGAAGAGGAGTCTTAGGAAAACACATTTCAGTTCGTTTTGGGAATCATAGCAAGGCCTGGTCCCCTTCCCTCTCCACTGGGAACGGCTTCAGTAAGACCCAAGTGTCCAGGGTGTCCTACTTATCCCTCTCTTGCTCACCCACACCACATCAAAGGAGGATGGCAGATGATAATCTCTCTTGGTTGCAGGTAGGTAGCAACTGTTGCATTCCTAGAGGCACAATTTATGTCTTTAATTTAATTTTACTATCAGCAAAGCTTCAGTATAAGAGAATTCACTCACTGAAAGTGAATTCCAGTTTTTTAACAAAAAAAAAATTATGCAATTACTATTTATAATGTCTTTTATGCCAAAGGATACCAAAGCACTTTATACATTAATTTAAGCTAACATTTCAATGCTGCATATATCCTTATTGAATTTTGAACATATAAAACATAAATATATCTTTACATACATCCTATGAAAAATAGTGAAGCAAGGATAAACATGATTTATATATACTTAGTATATAAACTACCCTTTCCTCATTCAGATCTCCCCTTAAGACCTACTTCTTCTGGAGATCCTACAAGAAATTAGCCAAGACTTTTATTTATTTTGTTTCTTTAAATAAATCTTTATTCTACTCTACTTTGCACTAGTCCTTACTGAGTTACCACATTATTTTACCAAGTTTATTCTATCATGCTTCTCGCCCTTTTTCCTATTAGCTTGTCATCTTCTTTCCCTCTGCCCCCTGCTACATCATTTATATTCTTAGTTTGTAGTCTCTTTAGGGAAGGGTACTGTATTTTAATGCCCAGCCCACCTTTGGACTCTGTAAGAAATTATAAGTAATAATAATAACACTAATCCATATACTTATTTTCATAGTGTAACTGGTATTTTCAAAATTCAAGGAAGAAGAATTAATACAGAGGTTATCTATAATTAGCTATAGTTATCTATATCTTTATATTTAATTAAGGGTTTGGGTTTGCACAGGTGGAGAGAACTTCGTATTTCTTATATACTAGTAGAAATCAGTAGTAAACATTAGTGATAATTGATTCTAGCATATATGTATGTTCCAATATAGTGTTATCCGTGAATCTATGTTTGAGAGAAAATCTCCATTACTTTTAAATGAAAATAATACAGTATCAGCCAATAACAATGTTTCTAACTTTAGAACAGGAATGAAGGGAGATAAAACACTGTCTTATAAGATACAGTCAAGCTTTATATATAATACTATAGGGTAATAAAAACAGTGATGACTTCCCTCCATAAACAAATATTTATCCTTATTATAGTCCATTGTAAGAGAAGGTTGACTCTTCTGTTTTGTTTTTGAGGGAGAATAAAACTTAGAGTCTTCATAAATAATTTTGGCTTAATCCTCAATTCTTTTAGTCTCAAGAATCAGCCATAAAATGATTATCACGGCTGCCTCATTGGCACCATTTATCTTACTCAAGCTTCACTGGCTACTGATTATGCTGTTCTGTAAACCTAGATTCTATACAATAGCATGATTCAGTAGTATGGGTAGTGAAAGATTCCATAAATGTCAATAATTGCCTAGTTCTCTTCAACTCACCACACTACATCATTTGGTTTTCTAGGTTCTCTGGTTTTTTTATCCTCTAAATATCTTTATTACTTTCTTAGAGGTATCCAAGGGCACTACAAAACTTGTTTGACCAGAGTTTCAGCCCTCACATTCATACTGTCTCTCTTTCTTTCCTTTCTCTCCCCTCAAACACATTTAATTTACCTCAACTCTCCCTAGTCTTTTTTTCATCTGAGGACAGTGTAGTATGAACTGACTAATCCTATAAGGACCTCCACCAAATCATACTCCTGGTCTTCTGACAGGGAATTAACATCTCTCACAAATTGATGCTTGTGGTAGTCTTATCCCTATTTGTGGACATTTTAATCCCATTGAAAACCTTGTAAGTATTTAAAAAACAGTCCCCATTATGATATCTATTAAGTATGAACTGATCTTGAGCAGTACCTAGTGTCCTCTTTGGCCTAGCTTGGCTTTCATTTCTGGTGCCTAAGGACTGCTGCAGTGTTTTCTCTGGCAGGACCACTACAAACAGGTAGTAGCTTGCTTTGAGAGGAGAGTGCCTGATCTCTCCAAGTGCAATCCACTCATTCACAAGTTTATTACTAGTAATAAGGTGTTCAGTTGCCCTGTGTCTTGTTCAATGTATGTAGCATTTATTAAAGCTGTTCAGAGAGTCTCCTTTGTATAAGAGTAGTTCTGCTGGATATTGTCTGTTCTACAGCAGACCACTCGGAAGGGTTCTGTGGGCATCCTTTGTACGTAAAAAGAACCACTCATAGGAGCAGCTGGGGGCTTTGTTTTCTTGGGTTGGGCTCATTGGTCTGTGTGAAATCAAATTATTCCACTGAATTATCTTCCCTTGTATATCTGTCAGAAATGTAAGATTCAACCTGATTCTTCTGCACCTTGTAGTTAACAAGATACAAGGGCCTGTTCTTTCTCTTAAGGGAGTAGGAAAAAGGGGTGAGAAGAGGCAAATGGACTGTATCTGTAATTGTGAACTGGGTAGCTATACAGCACAGGGAAGACTATTGATGCATATATCTCTTTATTTCATTTAAACAGTTCCCTCTTTAGTCTTCATGACATGTCCTGCCCATGCAAGTGAAGTGGTACTTGGAACTGCAGGACCTTAACTGCTCTTGGGAATCACTCTCACTAAACTGGCCAGCAGCACTGATTGTGCTATACTAAAGTAGACATATTCCTGAAGGTTCTGTAATTCATCTAAATAAATACTAGCAGTAAATATCTCTAATTTAAAAGGATTCTGGTAATATATTCCACTCAATTCCAAACTCATTCATATCTATCCATCCATGCACTTTCCTCACAAATAGTCTAACCTCAGTAATGTATCAGGTATTATCCAGCACAGACTTACCTTTGGTCATATTATCTCAAGGTCCTTTATTAGAATTAATTAAATTTCATTACACCACAGTAAGTATTTATTCTCCATTTTACAGATAGACTAATTATTATACGTTACTGGGTCTCAAAAATCTAGGATCAACAGGTTAAATAGCAGGTAGCATAGAAACCTTCTGACTCCCGGCTCCCTCCTGCAACCCCCAGCAAACCTTCCTTCTCTAAAATCAGAAACTCTCTTCCACAAAGAGAGCCTATCACATTTGTCTTGCCTGTTGAATTGGTCTTATAGATAGGTGAACTTTTCCTCATTTCTAGTGTTCCGTTTCAGCCTAGAGTAAGCAGATGTGACTTCTATGGGGCCAAATTCACTGGTGACATAAAAGGAGGTGCAAGTTACACATTGGGTAAAAACAAGTATATGTGGTAATGTCAGTGCGTACCAGTCTGGCATCATCAAGAATGCAAAACAACACAACAGAGGTCAGAAGGGGGTAACCAAAAGGATATAAGTTAAAACTAGGAGAAGGTGCAGCTGGTTTACTCCTATCCTTCCAGTCCCCTTGATATGTAAGGTCACTGAGGTAGGGATTGTCTTTTATGCCTGTACAGCACCCAGCACAATGGGATCTGACCCTGGTAGTTACCTCTGTAAATCAACTAATAAATAATAATTGCTCATTTTGCATATCCACTGAATGTGAAGTCCACACCCATGACAATAGCCTTTACACTCTATGTGTAACTTATACCACCATTTAGGTTGCTATAGGATTTGATCTTCTGGTTCTGAAATGTTTGCTGCTGCAGTTTCAGGATGGTCTCATTACTTGTATAAAAGAGCCATAAGTAGGTTAAGCAAGTTTTCCCAGTCAAGTGGGAAATTAACATATGATTTGTGGACACTCAATTTATTATTTCTAACCTTTTTTTCTTCACCTTTTTCTCCCCCGAAATACACTAATTTCTAAGAAAACAATGCCGTCACTGGTATGGTCAGAGCTTAGTGATATCCACAAGCACAGTATAAATTCCATTTATAATTATTTCAAATGTATACCGTAGTTTGTGAAATAAAGGATTTTATGTGATTGGTTTGTCTTACATCATACATTCTGTTGTGTATCTACACATACCAATTAGTTTGGGGGAGATGTAGATGTTGAAGTGTGCCTTTTGACCTTTTGGGTAAGATGTAGTGTGGTTTGATTTACATCTAATATTTCCTTTGTAGGGGGCAAACTGTCCAAATGGATCAATCAAATAGATCTTTTCATCTCTCACTTCTGTGATCCTAAGAACTAAACACATCTTCAACAACAAATACAATATGGCCTGATCCAAATATACCCAACTTGGGGGAAAGTCTAGATGTAGATGCCAGTATTGTGGCCCTCGATCAGTCTCTCTCAAATCCTTTGGAATATCTTCTGGTTGATTTTTCTTCTTTTTCCTCTTGTAGCACTTCATGACCTATGCTCTATTTTCCTTGTCCACAGCTCCTGTTCTCCTGTTTGGAATACAGCTCTCTTGTTTGTTTTTCTGTCTTTGATGTTTACACAGGGTTAGTAATGGGAGGGAAGTAATATCTTATTTATGGAGCATCTAAGGGATAAAGTCCCCCATAAAAACAAACGTAAACATTCTCCAACTAAAGATGTCTTTTTGCAGGAGGAGGTGGGAAAGGGTCACCAAATTATCCACGTGTCAGCACCATATCCACCCAACACACATACCAGTTGAGAAATACCTGGGAAGATGCTGCAAAGGTATCCTCTCACTTAGCTGCCTGCCAGCTTTCAAGGAGGGGTGGAGACAGAGGTACAGCACAAATTAACCTCTTGGTGACTCGTTTATTATTCAGCAATGCAGTAAAACTGTAAATTGGAAAGCATTCCTGGAAGTAATTGTTCTGAAACCAGGTGGGGAGTAGAAGAAGGAAGAGGATTTGAATCTGTTGTACATTATTTGAGGATATTGATTCCTCACCTCCACCCCAAGATATACAGAGACTTCCCTTTCCTTTAAGTGGAGATGAAATATAAATCATTATGAAGCTGCTCACGGAGATCCTTATTATTTGTGCTCTTCCTGTGATATCTATTTTTTTACCTGTCATCACCTACACCCACACGTGGCCTTTTATCCTCTCCTGTCCTTGGTCAATTCCATAAGGTAGGTGTGTAATTCTCATCATGTACCTAGGCTGAGAAAGCAAACAAAAAAGAGTGAACATCTACATGTTCTTGTGCTTCTTTATCACTACAGGCAAAGGAAAAGCTAGGCAAAGTTAGCACTATTTCCATCTGCATTCAATACATAAGAGCTGGAAGCTCAGTGGCAAAATTTGATCAAGATATAATAGACATTTCAGAGAATGTTTCCCCAAAGTGTGAGATTGCCAAACCTCTGGATTTATCTGGTTATAGCATGGAGGACTTGGACATTCCTTGCTTATTAAGGAATTTGGCTGATTGAGAACTAAGCTACTCTGGACCCATCTATTCCCAGCTGGAGTCACTATAAGGAATGGTATAGAAGTGCTGGCTATGGGAAAGGTAACCAATCACTTATTAAAATAATCCTGTGATGCTGTAAAATCCTGAAAAATTCATGGAGACAAAACATAATATTCTTGTCTTCAATTTCTGAAGAAATTTGTGCTGATAATCTAGTATCCAGTACTTTTCTAACCTTCACGTTTGAACTGTTGTCCATGCAGCTGTCACGAGCCTTTCACTGGCATGTATTTTTAAATATTGCACTGTGTCCCCCTTTGGGACCTAGCTTGTGGATAGCTTGAGTGGAACCATTCAAGCTGTATGCTTCTTTTCTCCTAGGTTAACAGGTTCCCTTGAGTTCTTGATTACTGTCAGAATATGGTGATTTATCTTTGAAATAGCAGATAAATTTATAATTTAGAACTGTGAAAAAACTAACATCAGGAATTAGATTTCTTTTTTTTCTTAAGTGAAAGTAGAGCAAGTGTAAGGTGCTGGATGGACCAAAATCAGCTGTTTATAACAGGACAGTTGTGCCAAAAGCAATGATAGATTTGGCTTTTCTACATAGCCCTACAGAGGGCTACATAACCCTGACCTGAAGGAATTGCTTCTAGGGATGAGAAGAAAATTCAGCTTTCATTCCTTCTGTTAATGCCTCTTTATAAAACTTCCTTTGACTTCAGATAAATATGTATTATGGTGCTGAGCAGCTCTCAAATATTGGACACTAGTGATATCATTCTCATTCACTCCTTGGCGCCTCTGTGGAATCTGTCAACCAAGTTGCCAATTTATAGGCATTGTCCTGAGGATGTGATTGAGGGTTCTGTCTACACCCCAGATAAATCACGTGCAAGTCTGGATAGGGTGTTAGGATATTAATATCATTCTGCAAAAACTCCAGTTCCTGAAGATACTTTACATACAGGATTCTCACTCCTGTGTCTTAGTTCCCTACCTTGTAAAGTTTTGGGGTTTTTTTACCCTTGTGGGCAGCTGTAGCTAAGTAGAGTGCAACCTGAGCTCTTGGTCAATCATCGCATTCCTTCCCCCCGGCCTCCCCTCATTGCCAAGGATTAATCTTGTCCTCCAAAAGTTTCAGTCAGTTCATTCTCGTCTATGGTTGGCAAAGGAGCTCCTTGTAGGAACCTGGGCCTCACTAGCCATCACTCATGCTCTTCACCCAACGATGACTCATCAGGGATCCTTTTTCTTGTTGTAACTCAATCTTTCAGTCGGGCCCAGTATAGTTGTTGAATTTTTTAGGCTGTCATCTTAGCTGCTTTAACACAATTCTGTAATGGTTCTGTGTCTTTTTGGTCAGTGCTTCAGCTTCAGCATCTGTTTTTCTGGTGCTTCAGCACCAACCCGAACACTCAGGCACTCAAGTGCCTGCTACTTTTTTCAGCATTTTTGTGTCTCTGTTTTAATTTTGATAAGCAAGTTAATACTGCTACAGCATTGTTTTCAGTACCCTGAAACCACAATTTAGGTGCTACAGCACCAAAGTTCATTGCAAGCCTCAGCCCCTTACAGTTCAGTTTTGGTGCTTGTTGTTTCTGTTGGTCTGGAGCTGATACACCTGGACCTTTTTCTTTTATTCAGGCATAGAATTCAAGGAAAAAGGAAGATTATTCAGCAGCTTCAAACCTTATTCTGTGAAACAGACAGTGTGAAAGAATATTGATCGTTTATTGTGGAATCTGTTAAGAGGTATAAAGGTACCAAACTTTTGCAGATATCACCCAAGTGCTTAAGAAAGGTGGGAAGCCTCTCCAACATTCCTTGAGGCACCTCAGGAAGACTCCATTATATCTGCCAGCAAGGAGTGCTTCAAAGTCTAAACCTTCAAAACTAAATCCTGAGTTGGCCAAGACCACTGAGTGCCTGGACTCAGTGCCACTGCACCCACATCAATTCAGACCTGCCTGTTCCCCCTGATAAGTCCAGCAAGACAGTTTTGCTATCGAAGTATATGACACCAGCAGGACTCAAGATTTCACCAAGCACTGGCTCTTCAACATATCTGGGGTCTCCGCACTTGGAGTTGGTGGTAGTGGCTCTGGTTGTTCAAGCCTCCGTGCATGTGACCAAGATAGGAGTCACCAGGGAGTGGCAAGCAGCTATCCAGCACACCTCTGCCAAAGCCCCCAATTTTGGGAGCCTCCGTACTGGGCCTCTAGATTTTCTGCTTCCTGCATTTAGGTGCAAACTAAAGAGGGGGATGGCAATTCTGGGCATGGATATATGTTTGATGATCTGACCCAATACCTTCTGATTCTCTGCAAGGTAGCACACATCATCAGATTTGAGTCATGCATATAGCTCTGCATCAGTGGGCATAGGAACTTTTGGCACACTGGGAGCTTTTTTTACACTAAGACTGACTCTTGCACTTTGATATGTGATGCCTGTGCAGGAAGCCCTTACCCTAATGCCAGTGCCTCTTGTGCCAAAGGCTCCAGCACAATTAGTATCATTGCTTCCCAGAGCCTCACATCGGCTAGACAATTCCAGCTGCTTGTGTGTGGGCAGATTGAGGATAAAGGATGGTGAGGACTGCTATTTGGACTCAAAGAACAAGGAGGATCCTTCTAATGCCAAATTCTGTTCTGTTGTTTTATGGAGAAGCATCAAGACAGCGACTGCACAGAAGAGTATCCAACCTATTCCCAGTTCTTACAAAGTGTCCGAGATAGCTGATTTTGAATTAAAACTGCTACAGGAGTCTACATGACCTCAGTCAAGAGGTATGTGGGTGAGGAACTCCCTCCTTCCTCCAGTAGAATTGCCATGCCTTTAGACTCTTTTTTTGGAAGAACGTGTAGCAGATGCTTCACACAGCTGCCCCAGTTTCAAAGGCTTTTGAGAAAATACTTCCTTTCCAGAAACACTGACAAGTGTGCCTCCTTCTCACCTTCCCCGTTAGTGCTTAGTGGTGGAGGCTGTAGTGACCAGAATAAAGACTAGCCACATTTATGATACTGCAACAATGGGATACATTTGAATGAAAGATTTACTAGTCCATGGCACCAAAGAAGAGGAGAGAGTGAAGAAGATGGGAGAAGTCATCCACCCTAACCAGTTTTCCTGATCAAGATAAAATGTCAGTAGCTTAAGACACTGCTTCATGAGGGTGTAGGTCTGGCTCAGCATCAGGTTTGGGCAGCTTTTGAAATGGGTGAGAGTTGCCAGCACCTTTGCCTTCAGAGGTCTTCTGGACTGCAGGCATCCAAGTTCCATCAGGAAGTCCAAAGAAATCAAAAAGATCTGCCTGGCGCTGGAGAGAAATTGCCTTCTGTAAAGAGATTCCACTTGCAGGTGCGTAAGGTGAGACAGACCACACTGTATTCTCTCAGACCAGTCTCTCATCCCTGAGTCCCTCCTTCAAGGGAAGTAAAGGAAGGTTCTGCTACATAAGTCAGCTTTCATGTTGCTAATTGGCATCAAGAGCATTCAGCATCCCCCTGCATTAGACACTAATTCCCAACAAAATCAGAAGCCTGAAAAGTATCTGTAGAACCTTTTCAGCAAGCACTAAAATCAGTGGTGTTTTAAAAGATTCCAGACCATTTAGCTAGCCTCCTTTTCGCTGTACCCTGCCAGGATGTCCCTGTTGAAGACAGACAGGTAACCTTTTACTCTTTGGCCTCTGGTCACCAAAGGTACGTAAGTCCTAATGATTACTCATTGGGGTTGCAAGATAAATTTTTCAGAGAACCCTCCAGACTGCACTGCACTTCTCTTTCTCCTACGAATGCTATCAAGTTCCTCATTATCAGAAAGAAATGTTGCAGGACACCCAATCCCTACTGGCAAAAATATTTGAGTCTGTTCCAGTGGACAAAAGATGGAAGAGAAATTATTAAAAAAGACAGGCGTGGTCTCGCCCGTCCTAGATCTTTGGGAACTAAATACTATCTGATCAAAGAAAAGTTCAGGAGGGTCACCCTGACAGTCACTGTGCTTCTTTTAGAGGTGGGCAATTGGCAACATGTTCTGAACCTTATGGATACTACTTACATTTAAATAAGGATTTATGTCATACAAAGTGAGTGTCTCAGATTTGTCATAAGGGAAGTGAGCTACCAATTTTGTGTCTTGCCTTTTGCACAAATGTTGGCACATATGTTGCCATGAAATTCTTGGCATCAGTTGTGGCCTCTGTGGACAGGCTAGGAATGCACATATGCCTCTATTTGGATGATTGGCTACACAACGATATAACTCAAAGGTATTATAAGATCAGTCCAGGTCATCATTGGGTGCTGGAATCACTAGTGTTCATGATAAGCTATTCAATAGTCCCAGCTTCTCCCTAGCAGATAATAATTGTACATTGGAACCCTCCTAGATAAGGCTCAACTCAAAGCCCTCCTGTCCAAATGCAGAATATAAGACATCACCAATCTGGCTAAAAAGGATAAGCAAGAACCAGCGGGTGGCATTTTGGACCATACTACATATGTTGGATTTCATGAAGTTTGTATGGCATGCCACCATATTAGGCAACTTCAGTGGATCCTACGATCCTAATAGAAGCTCACAAGGACTCTTGCATCTCATCTGGCTAATGAATGACCTTTGAACTTTTCTGACACTATGACAATTTAGGTGAAATCTTCAAAATGGAATGGACTTCCAAACATTTAAATTGTAGTGTCTACGGATGCATCCTACCTGGGACGGTGAGCCCACATGGAGGAACCAGAAAAATTGGGTTCCCCAGGAACAGCATTTGCACATAAATATCCTGAAGATGATGGCAGACCTGGACTTTGAGACATGATATATTCCATAAGGTCATCATTTAAAGGGACAATCAAATCCACCATAGCCTATATAAGCAAGCATAGAGATACCTCTTTGCACCTACTGTGATAGGAGATCCTGCAGGTTTGGGAGTGATCTGTGTACCACAATCTGTTCCCTACTCTCCATGTGCCTGGCATGGAAGGAAAACAAAAAAAAGCAGATAGACTGTCAGTTTGTGGTAGACCCTGAAAATTTACAGGAATTAGATCTTTCTCAAGTGGGGAACACTAGAGGTAGCTCTCTTCACAACTCACCTAATATGCCAATCTTTTACTCCTGGCTCTATGAAAGAGTCCAGAGGATTGGAAGAGGCAAATATAGAGATGATCTGTAAAAAGGGGAATAAGGACAATCCGGGGAATTAGACAAGTCATCTTAATTTCAGTACCTGGAAAGATAATGGAGCAAATAATCAAGCAAGCAATTTGCAAACACCTAGAAGATAATAAGGTGATAAGTAATAGTCAACATGGATTTGTCAAGAAAAAAAATCATGTCAAACCAACCTAATAGCTTTCTTTGACAGGGTAACAAGCCTTGTGGATGGGGGAAAGCAGTAGATGTGGTATATCTTGACTTTAGTAAGGCTTTTGATACTGTCTGGCATGACCTCCTCATAAACAAACTAGGGAAATATAGTGTAGAATGATGCTACTATAAGGTGAGTGCATAACTGGTTGAAAAACAGTTCCCAGAGAGTAGCTACTAGTGGTTACAGTCAGGCTGGAACCACCAGCTCTGGAATGCAGTTTCTGTACACCTTTGCCCTAGTTCCACTGGTAGCAAAATCCTGGCAAACCTCAGGGGAGAGAGAGGTTCAATTATCCTAACAACCCTGTACTGGCCCATCCAGTACTGTCCAAAGCCAGTCCTGTCATGCTAAGAATCAGGGCTCAGATCATCAACTTCAGAACCAGATAATCTTGTTCCTTTCCATCTTGGAAGCTCTCTCCTTGACATCTTGACTCCTGACACAATAGAGATTAATGTCTGCAGTGTAATGAAATCAGGCTCAAGTTGGACACTTTATTTGACCCACTCAAAAACTGCTGGAGTACATTATTCATCTGTCTGCATCCATTTTAAAAATTAACTCAATCCCAGGTACATTTGACAGCTATTTTGGTCTATCATAGCCTAAGTTAGACCACTGTTTCTATATCCCCTTGTTAGCAGGTTCATATGGGGTTTGACACTTTTAAAGCCCACCTTCCATTATAAAACTTCCTCTGTTGTACGATATCAATGTGGGATATCAGATATAGTGATAAAAGTTCCTTTTAAACTCACTTCCTATGGGTTGAGTGTCTTACGTGGAAAGTAATTTTCCTGATGACAGTGGCATCAGCTCACAGAGTAAGAGAACTTCAGGCTCTGGTGAATGATTTGCCTCATATCAAATTTTTCAAAGGATGAGGTGGTGCTATGGACTCATCTGATATTCTTCTCCAAGATGACGTTGAAGTTCCCCGTTAATGAGGCTATTGTTTTACGAACATTTTTCTAGTCTTGGACTTCACAGAGATGGGCTTCTTTCACTATACATTTGAGGATAAAAGGTCCTTGGTGTTCTGTCTGGCGCAGATTTAACTCAGACAGTTCACTCAACTTTGTTTCTCTTGACACCAATTCGTTGGACAGTGGTGTTACTAAGAGGATAGTGTCTGAGCGGATATCTAATTACATTTCACATTGTTAAACCTGGCTGTCCTGAAACTAGAAGGCTCTTTCAATGCTCACTCAATTCAAGGCAAAGTTGTGCCACTACAACTTTTTCAGAAATGTTTCCATCACAGACATCTGCAAAACAGCTATATAGACTTCTCTGCCCATACTTATTTACAAAGCATTATTGTAATTGTATTATAAATCTTGTTGTAGACTCTTCATGTTCCAAAACTAGTTTCCAAGGTAGTGAAGGCCAAATTCCTCCAACCCACAGAATGATTTCCTTTACTTCATGAAGTCCCATATTTTCAGTTGGCTTTCTTTCTTTCTTTCTTTAAGCTGTGGGCTCATTCTATGGGTTGTACATTGTCCAGTTTCCAAGTAATTTTAGTAATACATATAGATAAACCTTCCCTGTTCACACTGTTGGCATTGCCCTTATTATTGCTGTTCACTGGAGCTCTACTTTTATCTTTCTTTGAAGTGATTTCTCTCCAGGAATGAGACTCGTGACATAAATAGCATGTTTAGCAAAGTGTAAATGATTTAACTTGTCATTCTGCTTCTCTGAAGATACCATCTTGCAGAATTCTCACCTGTCCATCCACTTCCCCTCACAGATATGGAAGATAACCTCTTTTGAGGTGTTTTTTATTTTCTATTGATCACCTTAAACTAGGCCCACTGACAGCAATTCCAGGCCCCAGGGCAGAACAGTCAATGGCCCCCCTAGAAAGGGATGGCTGAGGTCCAAGTGGGTTTCCACCAGAAGTTTTTACTTATTATGCGCCATGCAGGTTCCCGGGTGGCTGAGGAGGCAGTATTTGCTACTCAGCTTCCTGGGTCCCTTGGACTCCCCAGGGAGATTATTGACAAACCCAGGAAGCTGAGTAGCAGATACCGCCTCCTCAGCCACCTGGGAACCTGCATGGCACATCATAAATAAACACGGCTCAGGGGAGGAGCAGAGACCATGAGCAGCAGGGGCTTTGGGGGAAGAGGGTGTGTGGAGGAGAGGATATATATCTATCCTTCCATCTGCCCGGTGCCTTTTAAATCGCCGGGCCTCTGGGCAATTGCCTCACTTGCCTCCCCCGATTGGCAGGCCTGCCTTAAACTGTTTCATTCTTCCTGGGAGCTTCACCCCACACTCAGTTGAAGCATCTGACTGAAATGTCCAGAGGGCAGCATTTATACTCGGTAAGTAGTAGTGCAAAAAAACAGTAGGGATCCTGGCCCATGCATTCTCTTGATAACGCTGCTTTCAAAAAATACTTAGCTAAGGTAGTTCTGCTGGTCTTGCACTAAAGTGCCAAAATCCATGAATGAGAATCCTACAAGGATATTTAAGAAAAGCAGAATTACATAAGTCATTTTCACTTTTGTTCTCTAAATTTCTCTTGCCCTCCCTCTCTCCACCTCCATGAACATAAACACTTCTGATTACTGTCACCATGAAGACCTTTCTCTGGCATGGAGGGCAAGTGAAGCCATGCCACCACAGTCAGTGTCAATGAAGTATCTTGTGAAGGCCAAGACTATAACAGGGTTCCAAAAAGAACTAGACAAGTGCATGGAGGATAGGTCCATCAATGGCTGTTAGCCAGGATGGGCAAGGATTCAAAACCATGCTCTGAAGTGTCCCTAGCCCCTGTTTGCCAGAAGCTGGAAAGGCCAAAAGTAATGGATCACTTGATGACTACCTGTTCTCTTCATTCCCTCTGAAGCATCTGGCATTGGCCTCTGTCAGAAGACAGGATACTGGGCTAGATGAAGTATTGGTCTTGACCCAGTATGGCCGTTCTTACGTAATGTTATTTTATGAATTTGCCAGTAGTAGGTGCTTTACTGTGGTGTCTTTGGAGACTAGTTGAGTTGCTAGAGTTTCACTAACCAGAGCAACA
This sequence comes from Emydura macquarii macquarii, assembly GCF_026122565.2. Classification (NCBI taxonomy): domain Eukaryota; kingdom Metazoa; phylum Chordata; order Testudines; family Chelidae; genus Emydura; species Emydura macquarii. Next base: position 9,946,288 of record NW_027133667.1, read on the forward strand.
TGAGACTCAAAGCAGCTCCTGAAGCCAAGTTTCTTGCCTTGTAATTCAACGCTGCTTCTAGGTGACTGTGCTGACTCTTCCATCCCTGTTTGAGTACTGGATGTCTCCCAGCCTTTTCCATAGCAGTGCTCCCAGACGGTCATCCAGCTACTGGGGCCAAGTTAATCACATATCCAACAACAGGTTTCTAAGCCATGCTGAGTTCCTTCTAAATTCTCTCCCTCCTCCTTCCTTTCTCCTTTGAGAGCAGTTACAGTGCCCAGAGCATTCCCCTCTGTTTCCTCCACCCCACTTCCCCAGCTCATATTATTTTGAAAGTCATGATCAGGTTGCTTTTGCATTTGTGATTCTTGGCATAAGCCCCTCTCAATAGCATTATTACATAATCATAAACCTTACAAAAATGTTGTAGTTATATTTGTTTTTAAACAGAATTAGAAACACAGGAAATTCAGTGTTAGAAATCCTAAGTTTTGGAAGTATAGAAATACATAGTTATAGCCACCCCAAAAAACACTAACTTTGCCTTCAGAGCAATGTCCTGCGAAATATCAGAAATGCTGAGAACCTTATCCACCCTTAACACATAAGTTAGTCTTATCAATGAAGCAAAATGAGACTATCTTACACTTAATCGTATAGTGGTTGCACAGACTCCTACCTTCTTTATGACCATACTCAGTTCACAGATAAGACCATACTTTACCAATTCTTGATTAGATAAATAGCATACTGAAGGCAATCATTTCACACTCTTCATTAAGATTCCATGGGCCATTACTTGAACAAGTGTCATTAGACACAGAGCTAGTTATATAGACACCTGCTAAACACATCACAAAATAACAGCACTTATTTTAAAAGCGCAGTTTGGACACTGTGCAATGAGTGAGGCAAGGGTTGGGAATCCCTGATTCCTTCTAGCCAAATTCTGGTTGCAATTATAATAGTGTGAAGGCTGAATAATTGAACTGGAAACTTACAGTGTGTATCTCAGAAAGTTTGGTCCTCATTACAGTCTGGACAGGGCATGGTGAATAAGACAGGAGATGTACTCTCTGAACAAAGTAAGTATTTAATTTCCATAGAGAAAATAAAATTTTGGTTGACAGTGGCTGTACTGTGTGCAGCATTCCTGTTAATTTCTGTTTTAAGAAGTTATTTAAAAATAAACATTGAACTTTTTCCCCGTCCTCTGTTAAGGAAGGTGTTCTACAGACATAATTGCATAGGATCATGTAATTTAAAGTTCACTCAAAGTGACAGAGGTAGGGTTATGCTGTAATAGTAACTTTGGCTTTTTTTAACATTTGGGTACTTAGCAATGCACCTATTCTCAGTTTTGGGATTTTTTAATGAAATATATATAATAGAGGCACATTTTTACTACACAGATTCAACCAATAAAAGCACTGCTGGGCTGGAAGCGTGCAGTGTGACAAACTTCAGCAAAATGCACATTACAGTGATCAACTTACACATCTTTTAAGCAAAGGGTTTTAAAATGGCTTTGCAACTCCATTTCTGTGCTTGATTCCCTTCCCTTCTTGTGTCACAACCCATGCCAGCATGAGCTAAGAATACAGCAGAAGGCTGCATGCTTCAGCTCTCAAGGTGGAGATTGTAGAAATGGAAGAGATCCAGCGCCCTTAGTAATGGTTGGGGTCAGTACAAGACTCTTGATGTTCTATTCACACAGACTTTTACCTCCTTGCCCGGTGCCCCCTAGTGGCTGTTCTAAACATTCACAACTAATATAACAGATGTAGTTCCTCCTTCTAGAAGAGGATGGGTTAACTGGTTCTCATATTGACCTAGGGACTTGTCTACATGGGGAAATTGACTGGAATAGCTGTTGTAGAATAAGCTATTCCACAATAGCTCCCTGTGTGGACACTATTTCAGAACAAAAATCACTTTCTTCAGAAGAAGTATTGCACTCACAAATTACAGTATGTGTTCTGGAATACTGTATCCTCCCAAGGGGACTCAGGGAGATATTCCAGAATAGCTATTGCAGTAGCTTATTCTGCAATAGCTATTCTGGTCTATTTCTCTGTAGACAAGATGGGAGAGTCACAATTGCTGGTCCTCTAGTGTAAAAAGTGCAAAGCAGGGAGTGGGGAGCTCAAGCTCCTCAGGGCTCTAACAAGCCTGGGGAGAAGTAACCAGAGAAAAATATCGATGCTAGTAGTTCCCAGAATGTTACACTGCTGCTAGCTTCTTCTCTAAAGCTGATGCTCAAGCCCAGAGATTCCCAAATTGTGAGGTCTCTGAGGCAGGCAGTACATTTATGTAATTTGCTTATGCTGCCAAGTATGAGGAGGTCCTTAGGTGCTACCAAAATACAAATAATAATCATGGTCTAAAATGTGATTTTTTTTTTTTTTTTTTTTTTGTCTTGCAGCTTCATGGTGAGTTAGAAAAGGGTGAGAGGGACAGCGCTGAGCTGCAGGAGTTTGCCAATGCCGTCCTACAGCAGATAGCAGATCACTGCCCTGACATCCTGGAGCAAGTTGTCAATGCACTTGAGGAGTCGTCGTGACCTCAGCCACTAGCCCAAATGGAGCAGCACACCCAGTGGTCAAGCCCAGTCAGTCCAAGAAGTCATGAGAATGGAGAGGAGTGTGAAAGAAGGACAAAGGAACAGGAAATTTTGGTGCACCTTTTACAAAGAAAGAAAAAATCTTTATAAATTACATGCTATCTTGGTTCTTCCAGTCTATGATTACTGAATCATGTCTGCATTCATCCTCTCACTGCCTTTCTACTTTGGTATCTGCCTCCCAGTTAACTTTCTCTGGTTGGTACTGAGGCTTTTGGATATGTCTAAGCAAAGACTTTCCGAGTCCATTGAGCACAGAAAAGGGCTTTTGGACATGAGTGGCTATGATTTTTCTTGAGATTGTGGATGGGGGAGTACTTGCCTTTTGTGTTGTTGTTGCTGTTTTTTTCCCATGCAAACTTAAAGCCTGAATTTCTTAATATTAAAACTCAGAATACTCTGATAAAGGCCCAGAGCTGGCCAGCCACAGCTAGTTATCTCAGGATTTGCTGCCTGCCTCTAAATTAGTGATTTCTTCTGAAAAAGGGAAAGTTTCTACATGTGGTCCCACTGGTAACTTCCATGAAGTAACTGTGGGACAGGACAGGCATATGGGTGATTTCTGATTAGTTGTTCTGTTTATTTAGCCTCACTTGTGTTGTTCATTGGCACTGAAGTGCTGAGAATGACTTTTTTCAGAAGAATGTTGGCTTTCTTGGTCTCTCCTAGTTATTTTGCATCACAGTGAACCTCATCTGTATCTCGCAAATTCTTATTTACAGAGCTTTGTTCCCTCAAATGGACTCTAGGCAGCAGGGCCACTCCTGAACTTGACTTTTCTCCCTTATGATTGATCATTTTTCAGGCCGTGTCTTTGTGACTATACCTGCGAGGAGAAGAGTCCTACATCTTCTCTATATGAGAAAGTTGCAACAGTTTGACTAAAGATATATTTTTAAACCCATTTTGGTAAAGTGGTGGAATGGGCTGTGTGGACACTCTTACTTCAATTTAAATCAAGTTTATTTTGGTTTAGTTTAAGATGATTAGGAATCAATTTAAGCTAAACTGAAATAAGCCATTCTTAAATCAAAACAAGAATATCTACACCATGCTTTGCACTGGTTTAAGTAATTTGGTTTACAATCATACCATTAGTTTAAACCAGTACAACTTTTGTATGTAGATGAAGCCTTAGTCATGTGCCCATCCACACCTTACCCTCATTAAGCTCCTGCCGATAAGTGATGTGATCCCAAATAGCTGATCCATTTGTCATCCTATTAGCAAATCAGAATCCGCATCATGGATAAGACTCAGAATGTTCTCTCATGCATTTTGCACTAATGTTGAAGACATGGTTTTGTTGCAGATTTTCAGTGAGCTGTGAATACTCACAGGACAGAGCTCTTTGGCATCTCCCTACATGCCCTTTAAAGGAATTATCCCCTTTTGGACTTTTGGCTTTCTCGTATTCCTGGTTCAGAAAACAGTTTTGTTACATTAAAGAACAGGGTGGAAGGATTTGGAAACCAATACCATGGAGAGAGATTGCTGGCTCTTCAGCTGCTTTCCCAGCAGATTTGCATCAGTAGTGAATGTCCTGACTCCTGGTGCCCCGGCTCTAGCTCTGACTGATCTTTCAGAGTCTAGAAATATCTGATATTAAATGTCCACAATCCAAGCCTTTAGCGCAACCTCTCAGTTAGACCCTTGCACCATTTGAAGCCTGCAGTACAATTTGCTCTCCCCCATCATTAAATTCTGAACCCACATCACAGAGTCTCTTTACTGCCCAAAATGCTGCAGTCCCTGTCAGCTAAACCCATTTCCTTGCCTTTCAAGTTTGTAGAGCATTTTCCTCCACCCCTTTTTCCATTTTGGGGGTGACTAGCCCCTCTGGATATGAAGATGAGTGGCACAGACTTGAGAGAATCAGCACTCACCCTGCGCTTATCTGAAAATAGCACTGAAAGTCAAAGCTTTTCACTGGCATTCCCATAAAATATAATGAATAGTTTTAAAGTAAACCATGTCTAAGCTCATTCTACTTTTCTCATTATGAAAGGATATAGTAGGTCATCCATTGCCAGCAGCAAACCACTTAAGGGAATTCAATCTTCTCCTCTCATTGGTATGGAAGGGTGCATCTTAGAGGGAACTGGATCAGTAACCTGGGTGTTAACTGGCAAGATATGTCTCTTCCTGAGTTTCCTGAGATGTTCATATCTATTTGTTTTGCGCCTTTGTTGCTTTGCAAATCCGGAAATACAGCTTTAGTTCTCACTTGCAGCAATAGGCTGTGTCTGATGCTTTTTGTCATAGAACAGGAAAGGAGAGGGAACCTGACTGTTTGCGAGGGTGAAACAGCATGTTCCGGAAGGCATATAGACGGTGACTGTACATACCACTGAACCATGCTTCATACCAGAGCCACTCCTTTGGCCTTATTATTTGAGTCAGCACGTTTTGATAGAAGCTGTTGTTTTGAAATCTTTCCTTTTCTTTTTCTTCATCTCCCCTAATTACTCACTGCAGGAATTTAATGCTGCCTATAAAACCATCACAGCCATCAGCATAGCATCTTCCCACCACCACCCCTTCCTGACTGTCCCATTAGCTTATATGGTAAAATCTCCAGCTGTCCTTGTTCCCTGCTGTAAAACAATCCTCTTTCTGTGAGAACTTGTGGAATTTTCCTTATCGATGGTTCAAAAGACTCCCACTCATAAACCTCTTACTGAGATGCTCCTTGATAGTGTTTCTGCTGTAGGGGAGGGGAGCGAATAGTGGTCATTTGTGGCTATTACTTCAATTCCCTTTGTTTATTGCACTGCCCGTAAATCACAAAGAAAGCCCCAATTTTCAATGCTGGGACTTCGAGGGTTTTTAACTCAGCTGCCACCATGTGCCTGCACTTCTGTAGAACTGGAACTGCCTCAACAAAGACATGTCAATCTCATGACAGTGGGTGCAAAGTCTGGGCAGTGACAGCCCCGTAAATCCTACTGTTTACATTCTCCACTGCTCCCAGCATGTTCTTTGGAGGGATTTGTCAAGCAGGGATAATTCTCACACTGGCCATTTGGTTTTTATCTTCAAGCAACACACCTGCTGTTCTTTTCCATCTGGGAATATTGTGCCTTGCTGCATTTCCTTCCATTACCTACTGTTGTCTTCTTGAGCGCCTAGCCCTGCCACTGTAAACCTTGATCTAAGCCCTCAGTAAAGTGATTTCAGGGAGAGAGCAAGATCTTATCTGGGAACAGACTTTACCTGGCTTGATCTCTAGTGAACTGTTAGAGAGAATCTCCTTTTTCCTGCTTAGATAGCGATCATATCACGTTAAATAGCCCTGAGAGCTGTTTGACTTAGGGAGAGATAGCTAACCATTAATTAATACTAAATATGACCTGTCTCAACTCTTTTTTTTCTTTTATGGAGTGCCATGCCATTGGCCTTAGGGTAACTCGTGGATTTAGCCATCATGAGATGGTATATCATGCCTGTGGCGGAAGATGTGTGTGCATGTGCACGTGTGTGCCTAGAGTCACCTAGTTGCCCAACCCATCATAGCGCTTTTAACCTTGTATTTCCCCCTCTCAACTACCAGGGAGACTGAGCCAGTGTCCAGGAAATACAGCTCTTCAATACAGTAGTAGTCCTGGCAAATTCACGTGCCAGAGTCCAGTTTCCAAGGAAAACCTTACAAAAAGAGCATCTATAGGATCTTGCTTATTCTTCTCGCGTTAATGGAGTTCCGTTTGCTATAAAATTATGATGGAGTTTTATTGGTTTAATTAATTTTTTTTAAACTATTAAAGTGTTTATTTGTAGAGAAACTGAGAGGTTTAAGAACTGGAGAAACGCTCCATAGTACATTAAATAGGATTATGTCATCAAGGTTTGAAGGTAGATATGAGTGAAGCCTCCCCAAACCATGACACCCAAACACCGAATCATGATCCCCAAGAATCCAAGATCATCGTTTCCTTTGCACCAAACCTGATTTAACAACACTAATGAAAAGGACGTTGTAACACTAGAACTGCACAAAGAGTGACCCTATTTGTGATTGGAGGAAGAACTGAGTGAGGCACATCCCAGGTGAAACTCTAAACTTGTGGTATTGTCTTTTACAAGGACTACCTAAATGCTAAACCCTCTTGGAAAAATCCAGATGTTAGTCAATACCAGGGTGTGGAAAATGAAGATTGTGTGACACAAGAATCTATACGTGCTGTTTCCATGTGTACTGCTGGACTAATACCTCCTCTAGCAATTTTTTGATACTTTGTGTCTCCTATTATTTTGTACAAGGGAAGAATGAAGACCTCTCTTCCCAGGAATGCTAATGACATAGACCCTCACACACATACACACTAGTTTTCTGAACCCAGTGGTATCTGTTTTTCCTTGCCCATATAGCTCCCACCCATAGCTGCTGCTAATGTTTATTGTGTTGGGAAATTCCCACATCTGATAAGGGATAAATGGAGCAGCCCCCACACATCCTATTGCCATGAAGGTTTCCTTACAAAGGGTGGTGGGCTAAAAAATCTTACGTTGATTTCAATATAAAACAAAAGTTCCACTACCTCACCAGTGTCCATATTCCACAAGGACTTCAGTGAACTAAAAAGGAAAATAGTACAATCAAGATGTCTGATAGTAAAAGAAGCCCTCTACTCAGCTGAGCATCTGCACTGACCCAGACAACAAGAGACAGAGAAAACAGAAGGCTCTGGATAAATAACATTGCCCCTGTGAAGCTAGTTGGGTGGGAGGGTCGGGCAAAGAGCATTCTTGGACTGTGCTGAACTGACGAGATAAACTCTCTCTGCCAATCACGTGGTCTTGGCAGTCTGGCAGAGACTATGAGTGTCAGGTTTTTAAAACAAAATAATATTTGTAGTTGTTTTTTTCATGTAAGAAGAGGGAACCCTATGCTACAGCAGATCCTTCTGAACAAAATGGCTGAGTCCGGTGGCTATTTTTAAAAAAAAAGAAAAAAGAAAGAAAAAGAAAAACTGTTTGAAAACTTTTTAGTGTCAAAAGCATAAACACAAGAATCCTGACTTTTTCCAGTGTGTGTGGCGAGTGCTGTAACCCTGTCATTGGTATTTCCCCTGGCTTTTTCAGGGTATTTTTTTCCTGTTTTGTTTTCTGCTTGTCAGTATTGTCTGTGTGGTCCTTTGGCTGGGACAGTTACCAACAGTGTGTGTCTGTTGTCAGATTAAAAAAAAAAAAAAAGATAGTAGTAGAACTGAAAAAGATGTGTTTTTAAAAATATAATAATAAATGTAATCAAAAGGAATTCAAGTTATGAAGCAGCAAAGCTCTGACTCCTCCTCCTGGGTTTGTAAGGAAAAGAATTTGTGGGCTCATGCTTATAATCACTGGCCTTTAACAGGCTAGTGAGGTCAAAACTAGTTTGGTCTCTTAGGAAATAATCCCATACTGTGTGTTTCCTCTCTCCCAGTTTTACACTGTACATACTAACCACAGAGTATAGAGGTGGGAGGAGAATTTAGAAACCAGTCTTTACTAGTATAGTTATCAGCACAGCAAGGCCTTTAGGCCATCAGCCATTGATATTAATGGATTGGATTCTTTGGACTAAATTTGCAGATATTTGCATTGAATTGAATTGCACCTATACGTTATGTGGGCATCTGCAAATGGATGTTGGCTTCTAATGTTGCCAGTTCACATTGCACATGCTTACTTTGCAAATGCTTATTTGTAAAACTGTATCCCTTTGTGTCCAGCGTCTTTTGTGCTGCATTAAAGGGCTTCCAGCTCTTTTCTGCTCCAGTTGTGTCAAAGATTGGACTATTTAAAAGTACTCTGTCAACTTAAAACTGCATATATGATAAACAAACACTTTTCATGTTGCTAAAATTATTTTAAATGAATGTATTTTTTACAATTCTATTTTTCACTATGCTGTTCCTTTACTTTTTGCACTTTTTCTAGTTTGGACATTGAAAACCAAGGCAGTCAGTTTCACTTTTTTGAATAGCCATTTTCCCTTTCATGTTCTCTATGCTGCAGTGTTCAGGTTGATGTGTTCAAAAAAATAACTGTTTCACTTATAGATAAAAATAAAAACCAGGGAACCATTTCTGTTAATAGTCTGTAGTCTTAGACTTTTTGTAAAAGCTTGACTACATAAAATCTAAATTTTGATCCAAACATGAGTTAGACACTGACCCTTTAATCTACTTTTCCCCATTCACTCAACTCTATCTATGGCTCTGATCAGGTCTCAGTCCTAGTGAAGTGTGTGTATTAACACTTTTGCTTTTATCTAGTAAACTCAGCATTTGGGAAGAGCACTAACTTCCATGTGGCCTGTACTCTGTGCCAGATTTGAGGAACGTAAGTTTTGAGTTCAGTAATAGTTCCTTAATCCTTACTGATGTATTTGTTGTGGGGATGCTATATTGATAAAATTCTTATACATTTCTGAAGGAGGTTGACTCAGATGGGACCATAGAGGAACCATTTCTGTGCTGATCTAACACGCTGCTCCAAGCCCACTAAAACAGTATTACTGTTTCTGTCTGATTCACTAAATGACGAGGGCAGCACACCAGATTCTGGTTTACCAAATTGTTCATAGGGGTAGCCCAGTGGATTGTCATACAAGGAATACAAATTTGTGGGACACCTCACTCTACAGACAGGGATCCTTTATTTGCTTTGGAAGAGACGTTGCACTTTAGTGGAGGAGGAGGACAGGCTTTGGATGTAGAGTCTAGCATACTTGAGTTCCTTTTGGAAAAGCAGCAGCAGGAGACATTGATGTCTGTGATGCAAGTGTGCACGCTGCCTTCAACTTGTATGTGTTTTATTGCTGGAGTCATGTTACTGACAGGATAATGAAATTGCAAAGAAAATGTGTTATATTCAACTTTGCCTTGATAATATAAACACTTTGTTCATTTCTTCTTCTTTTTTTATTCACAAACTAAATTAATCAGGAAATTATAAAATTATTTAAAAACTCTGTGCTGTCTCTTCCTTTCACTCCCATTATGTCTTGTATAATGTTTTCTCCCCAGACATTTGGGATTAAGGAGGGTTCTTGTTTCCGACTGGGGATGTAGAATGTATCCAGAATGAGTTCTTCTCTTCCTTTCCTTCCCATCCTTCCCACTTGATATTTTCCAAATAAAGTTGACTTAATGTATTGCTCCAGAGACGGACTGAATCCCAAGCGAACACTCTGCATTGAGCCAATTTCAGAGCCATATCCTATGGGTTCACATGTCTAAAAGCACATGTGCAAAAAGTAACAGGTTATCATCCCATAGAATAAAATGCCCAGGAGCACATCCCATGTGCAAACTAAATTAAAACTCTATCCCTAGGGCATCAGATACCCAGCAACATGAGGAGAATGAGGCTAGGCCCCACAAAGTGATCTATGCCAGGCCTTGCAGCATGAAAAAAGTGGGTTCTACTGAGTGTCCTATTTCCAGCAGCATGTTGTGGGCACAAGCAATTGCTGCCTGTACTGTTTCATCACTTCCTTAAGAAATCCTAATTTGTCTGGAGTTTATAACCTTTCTAAAGAGAATTAGCCATACCTGCAACACAGTCCCAGGTCCCCACAAGAGGGAGAAACAATATCCATTTTAAATGCACTCCACCAGATCATTCCTACCTATGCTCTCACTTTGAGGAGTATGCTCTTCATCAAAGTGTCAAAATACTATTTGCTCCTAATGAATTTATCTTTGGAAGAACATTGTTTTCTCCTCTTATCCATCTACACAGCTGATACTTCCAGTCGAGGTTTTTGCTAGTTCTTTTCCTGCTGCTTTCTGTTGATTTGTCATCTCTTCAAGAGACACATAAGATCTTGAATTATTGTCTCTATAGTGTGGACTTGTGACAGGAGAAGACATCCCAACTCTGTGTGCCTGGGAGTTCCACTTCCTTTGCCAACTGGATTTCAATCACTTGGTTGTCACTTAAACACATAACACAGACAGTGTGGGAAAAGCATACATGAGGCTAAGGGATTTTAAGTGCTCTCTGTAAGGATCAGTTCAGCTGCCTTTTGATTCTAAATCTGTTTTACATTCACTTTAGTGTCTTTGGTTGAAAAGAGAACTCTTGAGTCGAGTCAGGGAAGGTTGTGTCTTGCTCTCATATTTGAGTCTGGATCAGCTGAATGAAACCACATGCATATAAATTTAACCAATCTCTGTAAAATGGGATATCTGTAAGCCTGAAAATAACACAAGTGCCATTTCTGAATGATATGTCCTTTCAAAACACTCGGACAAGTGAAACTCACCGCGAGAGTGCATCGTCAAGTAGACCAATTGCCAGAATACAAAATGAGCTAATGCATGCTCTTTCTAGTTGGTATGTTGAACTGCCGTATCCCTGCAGTCCAACTCATTTTTTGGATGGCCCATAATAATAATGATATTGTTCATGATACAAAGTAAAGATGCCAAATCCCTTTCATGTGTTATTGGGTTACAATATATGTGTAGTGCAGTAAAATAGTACAAGGCATCCTGAATAAAAGTTTGTTTACTGCTGTTAGTGATTTAAAAAAGCAGGTAAGACCTAAGTGAAAAGGCAAGTTACTTTAGAATGCCCAACCCAGTGATCAAACAAGTTTAAACTTTTTCTTACCCTTCCTTACAAAATATTTCTAACGCAGGTTATAATAGAGGCCCCTCTCTCCATAGACTGGCCATACACATTCCCCTCACACCTACTTTTCTTAGCTGTATGCAACAGACGCTCCTATTGACTCTCACTTGTGCTCTGCTACATACAATGGAAACCTACCACCTGCAGCTTTTGATATAAGCACTTTCTGGCCTGTCATACAATGGAAACCTCTCCGTAATGTAAGTAATACAAATTACAGACAGATGGATTGACATAGTCCATCCTATACAAAGTGCCAACAGCTGGAGCATTTCAGGGCCCTATATAAGTGTGTGTACAAAGCCCCAGTGTTAGCCAGAATCATGTTTAGACATGACTCTTCCCTGCAAGGTGCTATTACTGTTTCAATATCATTTTCCTAGTCAGTGTAATCCAGATCTCCTCATGTTACAGTTTTTAACATAATGTTTTATATTAGCTGGGAACCTACTCTAGAATAGAACATGGCTCGTAAAATGATAGATAGGGGTTAAACCAGCCATGGAAACAGTGATGACCCCATGTTAGTTCTTACTAGGAAAAGAGATGTGTTTAATAAAAATAATTTAGGTTACTAATTTCCCTTTATAGTAGATATGCCCAAAAGTCTTGTACAGGTAGGTCCTAATTTAAGGACCTTCTTCCAGCATACCAAGCTCCAGTTGTAACTGATGGATGTAGGGGTGTGAAGCCCTAGCATGCAACAACTGATTTTGGGTGTTGACTTTAAATATGGATTATTATAAACAAATTATCTAATTTAAATTAGACATGGATTATTATAAACAAATTATCTAATTTAAATTAGACATTAGACATTAACTAGACAAATGATTTAGGACCAGAACCTACAGCCACTTAGTTTTATGTAATCATTTATTTTAATAGGCATTCTGCATGGAGTGCAGAACCAGGTCCAAAGAAAATATAAGTAAGATGTTTGATTTCTTTAGAATTGCTGCTCTGACTCAAAAATCTCTCCAGAAAAGATCTTCCAATTTGAACAAAACTTTCATTTTCTATAAACTGTGTTGTCATTTTGGGGAGGCACAAGTTTGGGGATTTACATGAACCCACTTAAACGCTTTCATACAACACAGAGACTTTTTTAACTTTGTGAGTATTTTCTTGCAGCGCTGTTTTGAAGTATATACACACACACACACACATGCATGTATAGCTGTAAATAGCCAGGTGTGTTTGCGCATATATATAGATACAGATATATGTAAAAAGCTACATTAAAATGTTACGATTGCCAGAATTTAGGTTATTTGTACACCCTTAATTTGCCCCCCTTGTGCACATACATTATGATACCGTCTTTAATTACATTCTAACATTCTGTTTTTCCCCCAGGACGGACCCCTGTCTCATTCAGTGTACCTGATGTATATTTTTTGTTCTCCCGAAAGTTCATCACTACACCCACAAATATTAATTTCTTCAAATCAGGAATTCCACATAAATGCTAACTCTATGGTGAGATGCACTTTTCCCTAGACTGCTACTATTCCATTCCAGGGCCAGTAATCAGTTCTCTCAATCCAGCATTAACATTCAAGATCCACACACACATTCAAAGGCCACTGAAATCAACAGGAATCTTTCAGCTGATGTCAGTGGGCTTTGGGTCAGGCCCGAAGTGCCTGATGCTGCAAATGCTTCCTCATTTGAGTGATCACATTGAAATCAATGGTACTGCTCTGCAAGGAAGGACTAATGGCATAGGGCTATGTCTGCAGGATCAGCTCTTTTGTTCTCCCAAGTAGAGCTCAGCCCCACTCAAATGCCTGACCTGGGTTCATATCTGATGCATGCAGTTCACACCTGTCTCTAAAACAAACCAGCTCTAAATATCCTAAAACTTAGGCAGGCTCAGACTTCAAGCTCCAAGCCTGCCCTAGAGCTAGGATTTTGGTCTAGCCCATTACACAAATATCATTCAGATCCAGAACTCAAACTCTTCTAGCCTTTTAGCCATTCCGTCTTTAACCAGTCTGTAAAACGCCGCTGCTACAAGTGAGTAGGACTCTAGCACAATTGTTTTGCAGACACTGTAATTTAATGCCTTGCACATAGCCTGAGCCCTGACCAAGCTAGCAGTTTTGTTTTGTTTGTTCTGAACATGCTCAGCTACTTCCCTTGACAGAGGTAGCTGGCCCTTCTATACAGAACACTTGAGCAGGATGGCTAAAGCAATAAAACACTTATGAGTGTCCTGGAGTACGTCTCTCCTTCCATCTCCATGCCATGCTGAACACACGCCTCCCTGAGGATTCAGAGACCAGTGCTGCCTAGCCCCAGGTATGCTGACACTGCCCAGTCCACTGAGTACTTTGAACTTTACTTACACCCAGTTACACCCAATGGCTTTGATGATTGAAATCGTCAGGTAGCGAATAAGAATCCTGTCTCTTCAAACGGTTAAACATTAACCTTGATGGTGCAGCAAATGCAGGGTCCAACATAGATTGTCTTGAGGCCTATCACAGAGCCAGATTTAAAAAAAAAAAATTTTTTTTTACAGAGAGAGCCAATCTAGTATTAATGCAAAGGGACTGGTGCATCTCCTCCATTTCTCCTTATTGACTAGACAGTGAGCTCGCTTTTTCACCCAGAACCTTTTCAAAGAGCATATTAAGCCTCTGATGCATACATACTATGGATAGGTATACTAGCCTCCAAGGTGCCACACAAGGATATGTAAGGATATAGAGGAATTGTGATGAACAGGACCATATGATTAAGGACTGTATACAATCATGCAGGCTTAACTTTGGCATAGCATGAGTTTGAAATGTCACCATAACATTTGACTCACATAAGCTGTTGTAGGGGCTTGTATTTTTAGTCAATCATTAACGTATAAGAAAACAAACTACAACCTTATTTTGGATAGCTTAAATCATTGCCACTTTTGAAATTAGGGGTACTTTATACTGATATCCTTACTGCAATAGAGCAGTGTATTTTGGCTTCAGATTTTGTTTACCCTATCCTACCATGCACAACTATTTACTCAGGAAGCCAAGGCACAGCTGCAGCCAGAGTCAAAGGAAGCTTCAGAAGTTTGGAAACTTTGCAGGGCTGTGGCACTACCAGAGCCAAAGGTGTGGCTCTCAGCTGAGGCGGGTCAGGCAGGCTGTTTATGCGTCGCTTACAGTGGATGGGGATAAAACATGCACATAAAATAAAGCTGGTAAGTTACCTGACCCAAACAGATTCCCACCTAAGTGTTGTAAACTGTTGCCTGATAGGGCATTAAACCTCCTTTTAGATACCTTCAGGTGAAACCAAATAGAGACAATTTTATTGTGTCTGGAAAAAAATCTTGCTCTATCTATTATCCTTAAAAAATGTTGCTTTGTGTTTGATTGTCATGGATAAAGGCCAATGTTGTCTTTAATCAATACTGATTGTAAAATTCTGGCCAGCGATGGAGCTCTAGGATTGGATTTCTCTTCATCCTACTGATTTGTTTTATTAAAGCTTAATACCCAGTGGATGGTGTGACTGGATTACTTGGTTATCCTTTTGCAGCACAAAAATCTGATATCCTGGGTGCTGCTTTTTCACTTGATGTGATGCGGAAAAAGCATTCAACAGTATTGAATGGCCTTTTCTGTGCCATGTTCTGCCTGCCTTTGGCTCTGAGGAAGAATTTGTTTCTTGGCTGAATCTCTTAAACCTCAATCTATTTGAATCGGGCTTAACTGACAGTATGTGTTTAAGCCCCTTTCAGTTTTAAAAAGGTATTTGGACAGGATGGCCTCTCTTTCCCTTAACTGTAGCACTGATATCAATTATGATATAAGATGACATGAATAGCAAAGTGTTAACAGGATTGTACAGAAACTTTGGCTTTGTGCACATGAAGTTTTGCTTACCTTGTCTAATCTGAGTGTCTAGTCCCTATCTTTTAAAGATCCTCTGTCTTTTGCAGATTTAATTTAGGATAAACTGGAAGTCAAGCTGTTATCTGGATTCTATACACAAAAGTTGATTCCCACAATGGAGAATTTTATGGCAAATGGGATGAATAACATACCTGCTGATCTATAACATGTTGTGGAGAACTCCTTTCCACTGATCAGAAAGATTCAAGTGGCTATCGGTAAATGGAAACTACAGTAACTTGCTGTGTGGAGATGAATTTATCCCATTAAAAAGAATTTTCTGACCATGCTCAGCTGCTATAATTACTACTACTTAACTGCTGTGGCCAAAATTTTCAAAAATAAGAGTCTAATGTTAGAGTCTTATGTCTATATTTAGGCACCTGCCTGATTTTCAAAGGTACTGAACTCCTAGCAGCTCCCATTGCTTACAATATACAAATGGCATGATTTTTAAAAAACAGCCTCTATGTTTCCACCCATAATTACTTGTGGGTGTAAATGAGGATGTGTCTGACTATTTGTAGTGTGAGCACAATCACACACCTAAAATAATTACACATAAAGCAAAGTCCAGGTTTGAAAAGGGCTGCTTGACAACAGTCTGCTGGATCCCCATCTGGTTAAATTGTGTGAGCATTTTGCCAGATGATAGATAGCAGAGGTGTAATGTACATAATGCAACATTACTCCGCACAACCTGAGACAGCCTGGTAGCAATTCCAGGTAGGGATGTTGTTTCAAGGTGGATATTTATTGGACTACACTCACCCTTATCTTTTGGGGGACCTAATTCAATACAGTCATGAATGGAGAAAAAGCTGATTCTTGAGAACAGTGGCAATACAAATACTTATCTTCATGAAATGGAGAAATAGATTAATATGCTACATGATATGGAAAAGCAAAGGCTTCCTTCATGTTAAGTGACAAAATGGAGGACTACCATCACATTTGAAAACTAATCAAATCCATATAGCAAATAGGTCATCTGAGGTAACTCTGATCTTGTCTTCTCTTTGTCTGTGTTTGCATGCAATGGAGTAGTGACAGGCTGGAGATGAATGACGCCAACCTTCCCCATTTTTTGTTGTTACAAAACCTTATTCAGTACTAAAATATTTCTCATCTTCATCATGTGTACAGCTTTAAACATGATATCTGGGCATGTTCAAGCATGACTAATAAATCTTCAGTTTTGTCATTGCAGAATGTATTACGCAGTATAAAGTAGTATATAACTGGGTGATTGGATAAGTATTTCAATTACTGTGAAAAATTCAATAAAATATTAGTGACTATAAACAAAACTCCAAACCAAATTACTGCTATAATTCTGGATATTCTGGATGTTCCCCACATCCATGACAATGCTTCCAGAGTTAATTATTGTACTTCTAATAGAAAAAGGCACAGGGAGACTTAAAGAAAGAAAAGGGAGACACCAAATAAACGTAATAAGCAATCAAGGGCGAGATCCTCAGCTGATGTAAATGTGTGCAGCCACAGCTCCATTGTCTTCAGAGGAGCTATGTCCATGTGCTCCAGCTGAGGTTCTGCCCCTAAAAATATAATGGTGTTGCAACATGCCCTACAGTTTCAATTGCCACTTGTTTGGGAAGATTTGCTTAATTCACTGATGCCTGTGTCATTCATGAGCAACGTGTTCATCCCACCTTCATGCAATAAAATATATAGCACCCTACAGTATCGTGTACTCGCTCCATGGATGTTTATAGACATATGACATGCTGACTTTTCTGTGAAATGTGCTGTATATAGGCCAAATCCTGGAAGGTGCTGAATAGAGTGTTGGCAACTTTTACCATATTTGGCATGTTTCTTCAAGCGCTAGCTCCTGGACCCATAAGATTATGTGAGAATCTCAGTTTACATGTAATGACTTACCCTCTTAGTTTCTGAAGCAATCTTGAAAATATGACCAGCATGATGAACGCAAAAGACTCTGAAACCAATAAAAAAAAACCCACCCATTTTAAAATCTCATTTTTGGGGGGAGGGGGCTTGACTCATTGTTGAGCTCTGTAGGTGTACATGTGCATAATATATAATTCCCAGATTTTTTTACATAGCGGTTGATTTTGGGTGCTCAACTTTTGATATCCCTTAAAGGAATCTAGAGGGGGGGGGGGTGCTTAGCAGGGGAAGCTCAAAAATCAAAAGAAGGACCAAAACCACTGTATAATCTTTATCCAGTGCAGGAGCTCTCACCTCCCATAGCTGCCTGTCCCATGCCCAGCAATTAATTCTGCCCCCACCTCCCACTCAAGCCTGTCCATCAGTTCTCGTAGGCTGCACAGCCATGGGGGCCCACTTGGACCATATCCCAACCGCTTTTAAGTAGGTCCATGGAAAAAACGATTGCTACCTGGCTGGTTTTTGACCATCCTGGTTGATTTTTCTACTCTCTTGGCGGCTGCCAGTCAAGAGATGTCATTTGCTGGCATTTTGCTGTGCACATGTGTGCACGCACGTGCAGCAATCTTGTAACTAGTGGTCACAGCACACTGCAGCAGGCGCCTGCATAGCCGCCTGTTGCAAGCTGAGCCCTGGCCTGCCAACGGCCGAGCCCACGACAACTCCTCTCAGCACTGGCTGGGAAGTGGGACAGAACCATCACCTGAGGGTAAGGCTCGCCAGCACAGAGGGGTAACAGAAGGGATGGGATAGGGGCTCTTGGGTGGTGGGGGAATGCCTATGATGGGATGGATGTAGGGAGCACATGGGTCAGGCTATTGGGGGCAGTGGTACCTGAATGGGAGAGGTCAGCAGGGGAGGAGGGAGCAGCACTATGCCCCCACCACTTTAAAAGTTTTCTGCAGTCCCTGGTTCCATTCCCCCCAACCCCCGAGTTCAGCTCCCAGCCTCATCTCTGCTCCTCCTGGGACCTGCAGGGCCCCTTTCCCCCATCCAAGCAGGGGGATGTTCCAGGGGCTATTCTCCCCCTAACTCTTCGCAGGGAATGCTGCTGGACTTGCTAGCTCACACCTCCTCCTCTCCTTTGCCTTCAGGTTGCTGAGGGGAGGAGGAGAGAGCTCAGCCTGCAGCACCTGTGATTGGTTGCACTGCCCTAGCAGGCAGCCAAGTAGGGGGCAGGCAGCCAATCAGAAGGCTCAAATCTGCATGAGGGTTGGCGTGTCCGGCCCCAGCTAAAATCCCAACACTAGTGGAAAAATCATGAGCGTTGGTGATGCTGTGCTACAGGTGCCGCGTGAGCCAGGGACTGGCAGTGCCACAGTTTTGGGGTCACTTGGACCAGCTGCTAAACACAAAGGGATGAGGGGATGTAGGGCAGGTGTGCCATGAAACCGAGGAGAAGCACTGTGGGCACATCTGCACAGGCAGGGGCAGTCCATGGCCATGTGCCTCCCAGCCCAGGTGCACAGCTAACCACCGTGCTAAAAGTAGCGGGGCAGGAGAGTGCTTTTACTTTGCGACTCAGACACCCCCCGCCTCAGCTTCAGTGCCCCCCGGTGCCAGCCCGAGCCACAACATCTACCCAGCTCATTTTACCACAGTGGCTCAAGCCCACACCTGTCGACCCAGCTCTGAAGTTCGCTGCCTCGGCCGTGTAGACATATCTCTGGGAGGAGGGGACAGCATTGGTGCAAACAGCCAAGCAGCACAGGGCAGAGCCCGTCGGAGCACTTTAACTCTAGAATCTTTGTCCAAAGGTGGAAAAAGGTCTCTGCCGTGGCTGCTCCTGTGCCTACCGGCTGGAGTCTCTGATGAGCCACTGTCTGCAGAGAGTCCCAAATTCCATAGGTTTGGAAGTGAGGGGAGACACCAACTAGACCATAGTGCCCCCAGAGTCTCCACTGCACAATTCTGGCTCCACAGGGCAGTTGGGAGGGGTAGCCCAGTCTGAGTCCCATTTTACCCTTCCCCCCCCCCCCCCCCCCCCCGGTGCAGCAGCTCCTGCTTTGGCTGATTCTGTTCCTACCAGCTGGCGATTCCATGCCCTCAATCTGAGCCACCAATAACTGGTTCATTATTTATCCAGAAATTTTCCCTGTATGTTCATAGATCCATCTTTATTACTGATCCATTCAAAATCTGGGAATTAGTCCTTTCATATCATTAGAATTAATAGTTTTTACAGATCCTTAATGCGCAGTTGAAGTGCATGAAGGGACCCACAATGCTGTTGGAGTGTCAATACCCCGTCTATTCCTGTTTATCTGGTATGCAGGTATTTATACCACACACGTCATAATATCTTACAAGAAAAATACACCAGAATTCTACTGCCACATGGTTCCCTCATCTTGTAGTTGTGATCAGTAACCTGTTTTAGTTAGTAGGGTCTGGGTTTTTTTTCCTCTGCATGCCATGTATGCCTTGGTGCTGCTATTAATTTGTTTGTGTGCGCCTGTTTATATGTTTAGAAGACACAATGTCTAAAAATGTAATTACTTTCCCTTTGGCTTGCATTGTCAACATATGGCTACCAAGAAAGGCCATTTAACAGGGAAGGGCAGCTCCAAAAGCAAAGACTGCATGGTGGGATGGGTTAGTACAAAGGTTATAATGGCATGCATTTGGTGTGCAGAATTACTCCTCAGTGGCAAAGCCAAGAGCTGTACAGACCCTCCCAAATGAGTACTAATAAAATCTTTGTACCATACCACACCAGTAAGTAACCTTTTTTTTAAACACATTGTGGCGGGTTGTATAACAGAAAATTATTGGTACTGTTTACCGTATTACTCGCCCTATAAACCCATGCTGCAATAAATCCTACTATATAGAAGAGAAAAAATATAATGAATAAATTTTAGATTTCCTCTTTCTAACTTATTGGTGGAAACTTATATACCAATTTCTGAACTTTATGCAGGTATCCCTTAAACACCCATACTGATGGTATAGCAGCAGCTTTTTATAGCAGGAGATCACTCTATTGCCTGATTGAGTTTACTGTGGAACTTTTGCCAATGTAATTTCAATTTTCCTTTTTGTAGCCTCAGGCTTTTACTCTTGGTCTCACTGCATTTTTACTTCCTTCCCTTCCCTTCCTTTCTTTTTACCAGCTCTCAGGTAGTTATATACCATTGTTCTACCTCTAGCCCTGCTGTGACTTTTCCAAACATACCCACTTCGTTAAATGTCTCCTTATAGGCCACCTCCTCTAACTTCTTCCATGTTCTTTTTTTGGTTTGTTTTTGCCTTTGCCTTTGCTTATACTCTTTACTTTACCTCTGGCCTTTGTGAGGACCAGAAATGAACACAGTCTTACCAATGCTGAATAACAAGGAATTGTCACCAATCTGGGGCTGACGAGGAGACGTGTACATCCATCCCAGAGCAACATTTGCCTCTTTACAGCAATACTATCACATGCCATGCTTGTGTATAATTTGCTTCCTGGTACTGTTTTCCCCAAAACTCTGTCCGAATGGCTGCAAAGTGCAAGGTTTAGGAACTAACAAGAATTTCGGCTATAAGCTGGGGACGTATCAGTTGGAAGTGTCAAAGGAGAAAGACCTGGATGTATTGGTTGATCTCAGAATGATTATGCACTGCCAATGTGTTGCGGCTGTGAAAAAGGATGCATCAGGCAAGGTATTTCCAGTAGAGACAGGGAAGTGTTAGTTCCATTATAAAAGGCACTGGTGAGATCTCATCTGGAATACTGTGTGCAGTTCTAGTCTCCCATGTTTAAGACAGATGAACTCAAATGGGAACAGGTGCAGAGAAGGGCTTCGAGGCAACTCAAAGAGCTTGGCTTGTTCAGCCTAACTGAAAGAAGACTGAGGGGAGATATGATTGCTCTGTATAACTACATCAGAGGGATAAATACTACCGAGGGAAAGGAGTTAAGTGCCAATGTGGACACAAGAACAAATGGATATAAACTGGCCATCAACAAGTTTAGGCTTGAAATTAGATGAAGGTTTCTAACCATCAGAGGAGTGAAGTTCTGGAACAGCCTTTCAAGGGGAGCAGTGGGGGCCCAAAACCTAACTGGCTTCAAGACTGAGCTTGATACATTTATGGAGGGGAAGGTATGATAAGACTGCCTACAATGGCATGTAGCTAATCTGCGACTGCTGGCAGCAAATATCTCCAGTGGCTGGTGATGGGACACTAGATGGGAAGGGCTCTGAGTTACTACAGTGAATTCTTTCCCAGGTGACTGGCTGGTGGGTCTTGCCCACATGCTTAGGGTCTAACTGGTCGCCACATTTGAGGGTCAGGAAGGAATTTTCCCCTGGGTCACACTGGCAGAGAACCTAGGGTTTTCACCTTCCTCTGCAGCATGGGGCACGGGTCACTTGCAGGTTCAAACTAGTGTAAATGGTGGATTCCCTGTAACTTGCAGTCTTTAAATCACGATTTGAGCATTTCAGTAACTCAGCCAGAGGTTAGGGGTCTATTACAGCAGTGGGTGAGTGAGGTTCTGCAGCCTGCAATGTGCAGGAAGTCAGACTAAATGATCATGATGGACCCTTCCAATCTTAAAGTCTGAGAGTCTATGTGGGTACATAGACTAGCTTGGTGCACACCATGAAATAAAATTTCTGGGTTTTTTTTTTTAAATGATAAGGGCCAGAGCCTGCTTTGCACTGCTCCAGCTATTCAAAACAGCCTTCAAGTCAATTTAACCAACTGTTTGGAAGTCCCCAGTAAAGGGGAAACGCAAGACTGCATATAGCCTGTGTACCCAAGGCCACACAGTGAGTCTATGGCAGAAGTGGAGAGAATCCAGTTCCAGTCCAGTTCTCCTGACAGCCATCCTTGTGCTTTAATGACTAGATCATGTGTCCTCCCTTAACATGAAGATATTAAACAGTATTAATCCTAATACACCACTCCCTCAGGACCTGCCCCTATATAGGATTCTTACAGAACATCCCCAGTCTACCAGGGATTTGGCCAATGGAAACCCCTGGAGACCCCGACTAATTATCTGCGTGTCTCTGTTTAACTGCTATGTATCCATTCATTTCATCCATCTTGATGACACTATCAGTTATTTAATTTATTTTTATTGTGATAGGATGATACCTAATTGGATACATAACCCTGACAGAATACAGCAAGAGGTGTCTCTTTCTTTAGAAAGTAAATTATAACACAACATTTAAGTAGGTAGAGAAGGAAATGAAAAAGAAAAGATAGAAATAGAAAAAAATAAAGGAATTAAATAGGTTAAAAAAATAGAGGAGAGGTATAAATGCATCAGCTTCTCCTTAGGTTTCCCAATGTACAATCTTTTGTTGCTGCTGCTGCTGCTGTTAAAGTAATTTGCAAAAGAACACCATGTGCACACAAACCTATATGCCTTCTTCCTATACAGCAGCGCAGACTGTTGCGCTTGTTTCAAAATGGAAAGAGAGTTGAGGCTTTTCCATCTCTTACAAATGTGTTCATACTGAAGACCTTAGTGAACTTCCATCTCTTCATCAGAATTCCCTTACCCCACCAAAACCCATTGTGCAATAGAATTCTTTCAGGTCAATTTGTGTAGCCTATTTAATATATATATGAGTTATAATAATTAATTATTCAAAATGGGCAACAGAATGGCAGATAAAATTCATCATAGATAAGTGCAAAGTAATGCATGTTGGAAAAAATAATCGCAACTACACATGTATAATGATGGCATCTAAATTAGCTGTTACTACTCAAGAAAGATTTTGGAGTCTCTATGAAAACTTCAGCTCAATGCGCAGCAGCAGTCAAAAAGGCTAGCAGAATCTTAGGATCTATTAGGAAAGGGATAGAATATAAGACAGAAAATATCATAATGCCCCTAGATAAACCCATAGTGCATCTGCATCTTGAATACTGCATCTAGTTCTGGTTGCCCCATCTCAAAAAAGATATAGTGGAACTGGAAAAGGTTCAGAGAAGGGCAACAAAGATGATGAAGGGTATGGAACAGCTGCCTTACGAGGAGAGACTAAAAGGATAAGGGCTGTTTAGCTTAGAAAAGAAAACAACTAAGAGGGGATGTGATAGAGGTTGTGAGGGGGTGTATAAACCCTGTTCAGACAGGAAAGGGGCTTAGGAGACTCTGTGTGATAAGGCAGCCCTTCCAGTCATGTATGGTTGGAAGGAGGGCTTTATAAAAAGGAAGCTACAGTCCGCAACAGGGGAAGCCCTGATAAGTGAGCAACTAGAGTGGTTCCTGAGACAGAAAAAGGAACTCTAATGCCAGAATCCCCCACAGCTCTGTGAGGAGTCCAGCGAACCCCAGGGGCAAGCCAGTAGGGAGAGACTGAGGCCTGGTCTACACTAATGTTAGGTTGGTTTAACTTCGTCAGTCAGGGGTGTGAAAAATCCTCTGCCCTGAGCAATGTAGTAAAGCTGACCTAAATCCCCATTTAGACAGCGCTAGGTCGATGGAAGAATTCTTTTGTCAACCTAGCTGCCACTTCTTGGGGAGGTAGATTATATATGTTGATGAGAGAACCTCTCCCAGTGACATAGGTAGTGTCTACACTGATGTGCTACAGTGGTGCAGCTGTGCCACTCTAGCGTTTTAAGTGTAGACATACCTGACTTGGCACCCAGCCACAAGGACTGCAACAAAGCTGCTACCCAGGCATGCCTGAAATAAGGTGGGTGCCTCAGATCTTTTTGGTTTTTATTGACCCCACGAGGGGCTTGTTTTGTGCTGAAACTGAACTGTTGCTTTTTCTTCACTTGTAAACTAAGCAGGTTCACACAGGTGGGGCCCACTACAAGGATTAAGAGGCATGGCCTGTACTGGGCCAACCCTGTCACACACAAAAATACAGGAGGTATGTGTCTGCACCTCAGTGGAGAAGGTGAGCTGGTAATGGAAGATGATAGGAAGGCAGAGCTGCTCAATGCCTACTTTGCTTCAGTCTTCACACAAAGAAGAACATGTGACTGGATGAATTGTGAAGTTATCATAAACAATAAAGGGGAAGAGATGCAGATCTGGATAAGTAAAAAACATGTCAGAGATCATCTGACTAATTTGAATGAATTCAAGTCATCAAGGCCTGTTGCTATTCACCCCAGAGGGCTAAAGAAATTAGCTGAAGAAATCTTGGCAATAATATTTGCAAACTCATGGATGACAGGAGAGGTCCCAGAAGACTGGAGAAGGGTTTACATAATGACCACCTTTAAAACGGGGAAAAGGAGTCGCTGGGGAATTACAGACCAGTCAGCCTGACCTCGATATCTGGGAATCTACTAGAGCAATGTAAAAAACATTCAATTTGCGAATACCTGGAGGATGTATGGGTGATTCCTAGCAGCCAGCATGGATTTACCAAGAACAAATCATGCCAAACCAGCTTGATTTCCTTCTTTGACAAGGTGACTGGATAGGGGGAAAGCAGTGGACATTATATACCTGGAGTTTAGCAGGGCTTTTGACACAGCCTCACAAGACATTCTCATAAGTAAGCTGGAGAAAGGCGGGCTCAGTAGAATTACTACTAAATGGATACATACTTTGGTTAAACAACTGCAAACAAAGAGTAGCTATTAATGGAATGACATCAAATTGGAAGGTGGTCTCAAGTGGGGTTCCACAAGGATCTGGTCTGGGTCTGGTGTTATTTAACATCTTTATAAACACCTGGATGTAGGAATAGAAATCATACTGATCAAATTTGCAGATGACACAAGCTAGGGCGGGTTGCAAACACTTTCGAGGATAGAAGGGTTCTTGATAAATTGGAGAACTGGCTATTGACAACAAAATGAAATTCAGCAAAGACAATGTAAGGTGCTCCACTTACAGAAGAAATACCAACTGCACAAATACAGAATGGGGAATAGCTGGCTTGGATGCAGCACTGCTGAAAAGTATCTGGGAGTTTGTGGTGGATCACAACCTCAACATGAGTCAACAGTGTGATGCTGTTGTAAAAATAGCAAATGCAGTTTTGGCTTGCATTAACAGACGTATAGCATGCAAGTCACTGGAAGTGATAATACCACTTTACTCGGTGCCAGTTAGGCCTCAGCTGGATTACTGTGTCCAATTTTGGTCACCACTGTATAGAAAGGATGTAGAGAAACTGGAAACAATCCAGAGACAAGCAACAAAAATGATCAAAGGGCTGGAATGCAAGCCATGTGAGCAAAGGCTGAAGGAACCGGGTATGTTTAGTTTGGAAAAGAGGAGATTAAGAGGGGGACATGACAGTGGTCTTCAAATACTTGAAAGGCTGCCATAAGAAAGACAGAGAAAAAATGTTCTCAGGACACAGAGAGCAGGACAGGAGGCAATGGGTTCAAACTACCACATAGCAGATTTATATTAAATCTTAGGAAAAACTTCCTAACTATAAGACCAGTAGGACAATGGAACAAACTGCCTAGGGAAATCATAGAATCTCTTTCACCGGAGGTTTTCAACAAGGGGCTGGATAGCCATCTGTCTTGGATTGTTTAGACCCAACAAATCTGGCATTTTGGCAGGTGGTTAAAATAAATAACCATTGTGGTCCCTACTAACCCTCTGGTTCTATGATAATTGGGTGTGGTGATGGGCCCCAGCCTAGCTAGAGATGCACCCGGAGATAATCTTTTTACAGAGGTCTATGAAATCATGAATGGCATGGGGAAAATAAATAGAGATATTATTTACCCTTTCCCACAATACAAAAACCAGGGTCATGCAATGAAATTAATAGGGCGCAGGTTTAATACAAACAAAAGGAGGTACTTTTTTGCACAATGCACAATTAACTTGTGGAACTCATTGTCATGGGATGTTATGAAGGCCTAAAGTATAACTGGGTTCAAAAAAAGAACTAGGTAAGTTCATGGAGGATAGATCCATCAATAGCTATTAGTCAAGATGGTCATGGATGCAACCTGAGTAGCCCTAAACTTCTGACTGCCAGGATGAGAAGATAGAGGCAAATTTCTCCAACTGCCCTGTTCTGAACTCTTCCCCTGAAGCTCTGGAACTGGCTACCGTTGGAGACAGGATCCTGGGCTAGATGGATCATTGGTCTGACTCACTATGGCAGTTCTTATGTTATAATTTTGGAAGGGATATTAAACTTCCTGCTTCAATCTCTAAATATTAGAGATAAGGATTAAATTTATGTGGAGAACAGATTATTTTACATCTGTCTGCTACAAGGCTCTTACACCTTCCTCTGAAGCATCTGGTGCTGATCATTGTCAGAGAGAAGAAACTGGATTGGAAGGATCTTAGGTCTGATTCAGTATGGCAATTCTTATGTTCCTAAACACCCAAGATTGTCCTTGTTTCCCTGAGATCCGTCTCTGAATGCAGGAAAGGGAGTGGTCTGGGATTCCTTTTTCCAGAATACGGTAAGGGGGTCTTTGTTCCAGAGGAGAATGAAAGCATCTCTGCCTCCACAATTTAAATGTAATCCCCTGTTATGTGTTGTTCCTGAAGTTTTAGACCCCTATTATTTACCTGACAATGTTTGCCTACTCCCCCTTTCCAAGGCTGTAGTACAGAAATAACCAACACGTCTCTTGTTAAAACCAGAGAGAAAGAGGATAGTTTTTTTGGACTGGTATAGAAAGCTGCCTGAATGATAATCCTCTATACTCCTTAGGGTCAGAGAGACCTCCATGGCAGCTGAGATGGGTCTGGCCGAGTCTGCCCCAGCCTTCTTCACCAGTGAATTGGACCTAAGAATCAATTGCAATAAAAAAAAATGAGTGAGGAAACACTAGTTCCCTGTGTATGGACAGTCCCATCCATCCGTTCCTGTCCTTCAGTTGGCACTGGACCTGCAGTGTTCTCTGGAAAACCCCTTGTTTTACTCTTTCCATTTCAGCTGCCAGATGGCCTGGGGTTTCCTGTTTGGGGTGCAGGAGGACCACTGAACCCACAAACTCCATTGTAACGGGCACACACAGAGAGGGAAGATTGTCTAATGACTAAAGCACAGAACTGGGTATCGAGCTCTGCACGCTATTTGCTGTAGGGTTAATGTGTGATGCTGGGCAAGTCAATAGAGGGAGATGACCTACTCTCCTGGATCTCAGGCTCTCTCTGGCTACTACAGGGTCTTTTAATATGCAATTCATTTGAAAGGTTGCTAATGACTGTTTTCTAGGTGTTTGGTAATCACTTAACTGTGTGTTTTCCCCTTTGGTGATCAAGCAGGGAAGCAGGACAGGGCAGGACAAAGCTCCTGTGCTTCATATGTCTTTAGGGTGCTTCTGAAGCAGGGTGACCAAAGTGCAACTCAAGGCCCCAAGCAACCGGTGGAGTCCTAATGGGCTTCCCACAGCTGCCTTTTCCCTGTGACTGCTGGGTAAGGGCAAAGCAGATGGGCCACAGATTTTAAAACTGGTGAATGTAAACAACAGGCCACGTCTCTCAAGGAAGATATGAGTATGTGCAAATACTACTGGTTTTGTCTCCCTCTAGCTCCAAGTGCAAAACCTTATGCAAAATAGTTGTAAATCTCTGACTCCTGGCAAGTTGCCAAACTGGACTTTGATGGGAACAGCACTGCTGAGGGAAATATCTGGCAGTCCTGGGAATCCTCCCATGGGGCAGAGTAGCACATCACCCAAAGGAGGAAAAAGAAAAGCCTCTATTTCTGGAAATGTTATATGACATACAGCTGCAAAGATCTCTTGATAAAAAAGTTGCTGTGACCCTTCTTGGTCTGTATTAGTAAAGACTGGTGCTATCTGAAAAGGTGTGGATACAACTGATACACATAGATGAACTCTGAGCCAATTAACTGCAGCAGCCAAAGAATATATTGTAGTTTATCTGATTCAAAAGAGGGCAAGTCCTGCCTGCCCCAAAGAGCCTCCATCTGGCCACTGCTTCTCCTCATATCTGCCTTGCAGAATTCAGGACAGAATTTACCAGCCTGTGGTGATGCTTGCCAAGAAGGATCCTATTTCAATTGACAGTGGATGTGATTGTGTTTTAATGAGTAATGTTACACTTGGGTCTGGAAAATTCATAGCAATTAGAATTAAAATCTATTTAAGTCATCTAGTTTATTCCTCCCCACACCTCTCCAGAGACCAGAGCAGGAATGTTTCCTACAATACATTCTCCGGTGTTCTAGTCTTGTTCTTATGACTCAAGGGATGGAGCTTCCACCATGTCTTTGGGGGAGACTATTCCACAGCGTAACAGACAACAACATTAAGAAATATTTCCAGATATTTAACTGAAATTTCCTTTTGTGGAGCACCACAAATTCCCAGGTCATGAGCTTAAGCCTATGAGAAATTGGCTGGTTCCCATGTGGATAACAGCTGAGAATATGTGGTGTGCTTGGGATCTGCAGGGGCAAGTGAAGAACATGGGTGTGGGGCAGTGAAGGTTTTAACACCAGAAAGGTGAGGCAGGTCAGGTATCTTGTCTGGAATGAGGCCTGCTTTGGCAGAGAGCTGGACATATCTTTTCCATCTCCAGTTTCTATGATTCTGTAAATCCCATCTTGCCTCTCATCCTTTGCTATTGGAAACTCACAGATAATCACAACCTGCCCTTTTCACTTAACCTGCCTCCTGCTACCAGTCTCCAACCTAGGATAGATGGGAATTAAAAACAAAGCATCTGTCCCAGTGAGAGGAAGTGTAAACAGAGGTACAAATAAAATGTTAAAAGGTAGCTCTGAATAGGCATGGGCCTGACATGGGGTTTGTCCAAGATACTGGGAGAATAGGTGAGGTTGGAGAGTGGAAATCTTATTGGACAGACATAAAATCAACAGGGAAACTGCCCAAGAGACCAGAACTCAGGAGGACTACACACATACCCCTCTGAGCCTAACTTTAGCTAAAGGTAATTTGGGGATGTGTTACTTGCTCTCTCATGATAAGATCTAGATCTCACATTTTTTAGCATCTTTGGATACACAAATTATTAAAGTAGAGTCTGTAAATTCATGCTGCATAAAGAGATGTGTGACACGGTGGACTAGGCCCAGAGGCCCCCTGCTGGAGGCCTCAAGGTCCTGCCGCACCTGTACCAGACAGGAGCAGAAAAGAAATCCTCCAAGTGGCCTAGAGTGGTTGTGGGGAAGCAGCCAATGAGAGAGGCTGCAGGAAGCAGCCAATCAAGGCCCGGCAGGGCCATATAAAAGGAGCTGCAGACAGTGCACAACAGTTAGTTGCTGCCTAGAGCTGAAAGATAGAGGACTAGGTTCCTGGGTGGTTGAAAGAGCAGCAGGCACATGGACAGCTCAGAGTAGTCAGGAAGCAGGGGGCTCCTGACTAGCTGCTGGGACTGAGCTCAGGGTGTGTATCAGGGAGACAGTGTCTCCCAGGAGGAAGCCTTGGTGGTATGGCCCCATATCAGGGCCAGAAGAAGGTAAAGATTGTATACACCAGAAGGGGTTTGTTCTGTTCCACCTACAAACAGTGTGTGAGACTTGGCCAGAGGGCTGAGTCACTGAAAGCCCACCTGAGAAAACACCGAGAGGGGGCATCATAAGCTGAAAGACTTCAGATACACCCGACCAGAAGGGGGCACTCACAAGAGGCGGATGCCATCTCGTTACATCTTGGCATGAGAAGTGGGGTCTTCAGACAAACCCCTGATTAACAAAGGGCATGACTATGGAGCAGGTGATCCGCCTGTTGGTGGCAGGCCAACAGCAGCAGGTAGCTGTGATGCAGGAGCAGCAGCAGCACCACATCTAGGCCCTGCTGATGCAGCTGATAGAGAGCCAGCGGAAGCAACAGGAGCCCCAGTTTGCGCCAAAACAACGGTGGCGTGGGATCCACTCCAAGAAGCAGGAGCAGATTGAGAGATACCGCATCACACCTGGTAACATAAAGGGTTTTGCAGGTGGCAGGCCTGAATCCCAGCCACGGAGACGTAATGGATATGGACAGTTGGGGCTTTTAAGAAGGGCTCGCCCTGGCAGGAACCAGGGAGGAAGGGCTAGATTTGACTGCTTTTATTGTGGACATGGGGGCCACATAAAAAAGTTTTGCCATTTAAAAAGCTGGGCTCGCTGCAAAGGGAAAGGCCAGGGCCACAAGGATAGGTCCGATGAGAAGGGGATGCTGGGCACAAATCCCTAGGAGCTAGGGGTAGGTGCTCCAGATTTGGCAGGGGAACCAGGCAAAGGTGACTCTCGATAGCAGGCTGGTAGGGCTATTGCAAGGGCCCTGAGAGATTCGCAGCCTGTGGCCAAAGCAAGGGCAGAGGTGGTATGTTTTGCCCGCAGGGTGGCAGGGCATTTAAAGAGACATTGCCCTCTCAGAGAAAGGAGAGGCAAGAAGGGGAAAAGAAGGACATCCCAGGTTATGGCAAGACTTGGATAGTCAAAAAAGAGACTAGTCGAGATCCTTGGCCCTCATGTAGGAGAGACCAAGATGGCAGTCTAGGACCAGGAAGGTGCAAGACTGATTAGGCAAGGAAGCAGAGGGGATGGGAACCAGAGGAAAAATAATGAAAAGGTTCCAGACAGAGCAGTGGGATACAGTTGAGACCCAGACAAATTTTTAAGGTCAGACGGTTACGGTGGGAACCCAGGCTAGATCTCAGTGAATATGTTAGTGTAGGGGCACAGACAGGGGCACCCCAGAGGAAAGAGGCAGAGCAGGCCAGTTCTATGCGTTGCCTCTTAAGCATTGATGAGCTAACCGGGCAGCTGGAGTCAACAGAGTGATGTGGAGGATCCCAGGTGCCGGAGAGAACAGCTGGCCACGGATCTCCAGTTTGCTAAGGAGTAGAAATAGCTCCTGCTCCATTTGGCATATGACCTCAAGACAGAAGCGAAGGCTTGGCATACAGGCAGGGACAAATTGTGGCGTATAGAGAACCCGAAGTCTGGGGAGTGAAGGAGAACTGAAAGGACTCTTAAATGCTCTCCAGGTAAGAGAGACCTGGGAGAGTAGACCCTGCCTAAAGAGGGCAAAAAGACCGAGAAAAACACTCTCCAGACAGAGGTCTGGTATGGAGAAGACCCTGAAAAAGCAGGGCAGCAGACAGCAGTAGAATCACTACCCCAATCCTGACTGAGGGGGGAAACTGTGTGACTGAGTGGACTAGGCCCATAAGACTGGCTGCTCTGTGCAGCCTGTCAGGACCAGATAAAAGGAGCTGCAGAACAGTGCAGCAGTCAGTTGCTGCCTGGAGCTAGAAGAGAGAGGAGTGGGTTCCTGGCTGACTGAAAAAGCAACAGGACCACAGATAGCTCAATATGGGAAGGGACCAGGGGAGCTAAGAAGGAGCCCTCCTGACTGGCTGCTGGGCCTGAGCAATGACTGAGCCCAGGGAAGGCTGCAGGCAGACCATGTCTCCAGGGAGGAAGCCTTGGCAATACACCCTCATACCAAGACCAGGAGAAGGTAAAGACTGTATACCCTGGAAGGGGTTTGTTCTGTTCCATCTACAGACAGTGTCATGGAAGACCCACCAAAGAAATCATTGACCAAAGGGGGAGGGCTCGCGAGAGGCAGGTGCCATCCCATTCCACGAACTGAGTGATTGGAAGTACACCCTCGAGGAAGGAGGGGGTGCTTGCAAGAGGTGAGTGAACCGCATTACAAGACGGACTTGCATTCAATATACTTCTTATGTCTTTTACCACGTGGGTCTAAGTAGCTCATCTCTTACTGAACACAGAGTACTCAGTAGCCTTCCCTCCCTCTTTCTACAGCTTAAGTTATTCATGGGGGGGGGACGGCAGTGCCCATTCTCTTGGTGAAAGGGAGGTGTGGGGAAAACAGGACTTGTATGGCGGTTGGGAGAGAGGGAGGACAGAAGAACTGAACATGACTTGTACTCTTCCTGGGTAATGTAAGGGTTAAATCATCGACTACAAATGGGCTGATGTAGCAGGCTTCCTGATCCTGCTGCTACAAAGCATGGATCTGTTGTGACACTGTTTCCTCTCACTATTACTCACATCCCAGACTCTGGTCATAGGACAAAGTTCATGCACCTGACAGTTTCAGTTTTGGCTGGGGAGGCTTTTTAAACCAAGAAGGAGTCATCTAGCTTTTTTGAGTTTGGACATCCTCTTCTGTGGATTTAGAAGTGGAAATCTCCTCACCTATAGCTGGTGCCCACAGTCGCTGGTGAAGCTCCCAGCAGTAAGTGTACTTCCCCTTCCAACTCCCCCAAAAAGTAAACCACATTTTTGAAGTACAAAAACTGAGGTGTTATGGTCAGGGTATCACAGCAAAGCATCGTAGTGAGGGATAAGGTTTGTGGGCACTGGAAAAAAAGTACCCTCTTCTTCCCCCTTCAGAATGAAAAACTGGGACACTTTACAATAAGGGGCAGGGTGGGGAAAAAAAAACATTCTTCGAGTGATTGCTCATGTCCATTCCACTATAGGTGTGTGCACATCTCCGTGCATGGTTACCCGGAACTTTTTTCCCCTTAGCAGATCCTGTAGGGCAGCTCCGGCGCCCCCTGAAGCCCTGCGCACATGCCGTGGTATACAAGGCGCTGCTGGCCCTACGCCCCCTCAGTTCCTTCTTTCCGCCCATGATGGTTGCTGGAACTAGCCTTGCTCTTTGCAAGTACTAATCTCCTTCTTTGAACTTGTTTGATATTCTAAGTTAGTTTCAGTTAGTTAAGTAGTTAAGTGTTGTTAAGAGATAAGGCAAGTCCCTGTGGGGACTTAGAGCGGCCAGGCTATGCCCCAGTCGCCGGGATTCAAGCCGTGTACCTCCTGCAGGAAAGCCTTCTTGCTCAGCAACCCCCATGACCGCTGCCTTAAGTGCTTGAGGGAAGCCCACAGGAAAGAGAAATATAAGATCTGCAGGGCTTTTAAACCGAGGATTCAGAAGGACCGAGAGATCCAGTTGAAAGCCCTGTTGATGGAGGCAGTGCTCCGCCCAGCATCCGAGCCGTCCTGCCCCACCTCAGCATCCAGCGTGACCTCAGTGCAGGGTGCACCACCGGCACTGGCCTCAACACAGCACCACGCAACATTGTGGGCACCGAAGAGGAAGAAGCAGCATGCGGAGTGCGGATAATCCCCTGTGCCATCAGTACGGGCAGGGTCAAGTATGAAGATGCACCGGACCCGGCCCGTCGAGTGTTCTCCGGTGCCTGCACCTCTGGTCAGGGAGCCTCCCACGACTCCTGGGAGTGGAAGAGTGCCCCTGCCGACGCCATTGACACCGGAGGCTTTTCAGGCGGCAAGAGCCTTGTTGGCCTTGCCTACGCCACCTCCGCGCCCCCCCCCCCCTCCGCCAAGGGAAAAGGGGCTGGTGTCACGGGGGAAACCCGTGTTGGGTCCCCCTGAATGGCGGTGGAGATCCCCGGTATGGGGAGGAAGATCTCCCACTGGATAGTCTCCAGGGGTAGAGCAGAGCCGCTCCCCCAGCAGTTGCTCCAGGTCAGTGTCGTCAAGCCGACCTGCTCCGGCACAGGACGTGGAGTCTCCCTCTCGGCGCCGACGTCAATCCCCAGCACTGGAGGCAGTGCCTGCCGTGAGATGGCACCGGTCAAGGTCTGCCAGGTGGCACTCGGACAGCTCCTGTTCCAGATCCCTGGCACCAAGGAGTTCACCCGCACCGAGGCGGCACAGAACCCGGTCGCCATCAGAGGACCTGGCACTGCACAGTCCACAACGCGGAACCTGGTCGCCGGAGTCCAGCTCAGCACCAAGGAGTTCAGAGCGGTGCCAACCTCGATCACCGAAGGTGTCTGCAGTGCTGCAAGACAAGCAGCAGTGGAAATCATCGGTACTGAGACAACGCTCTGGTACCTCTAGCTCTTCAGAGCGCACCTCCATTCGTCGGCACCGCTCGCAGCGATGGAGGAAGTCCTCATCGTCCTCCAGGTCAGAGGCATCAAGAGGGCAGTCCCCAGCACCGAAGGGTGCTCTGGACCAAGGACATACAAGGCACCGCAGGTCCAGTGACTTGGTGTCTCCCGGGGGGACAGTCGTCGGAAGAGCTGTCACCCCTACAAAGGAGGCGAAGGAGAAGGCCCATAGACACCACTCCACAGATGAGGAGTCGGACCCCATGGAGGGACCTTCAATGGGTGCAACCCTTCGTCAGGAGGGGGCGCACCCGCAGAACGCGCCTCGGCAGTCCTCTTCCTCCTCACCAGACGAGGCAGTCTCCTGGGACCACTCAGTGCCACTGGAGGATTTCAGGGTGCACCAGGAGCTGCTCAAGAGGGTGGCCTCCAACTTGGGGCTGGAGATGAAGGAGTTAGAAGAGGCCGAAGATAGCCTCTTTAATGTGCTGGCGGTGGCTGCCCCAGCGAGAGTGGCCCTCCCAGTGTATGAAAGGGTCCTTAACAAGGAGGAGAGGAGATGGCATTCGCTGGTCGTGAGACAACCCCTGGCCTTCTACATCGAGCGTACAAAGCCGTTCTGGAAATCAATGCAGCTCTTCGTCACAGTGGCTGACCGAAGGAAAGGCTCACCTGTCTCCACCCAGCGCATCTCCTCGTGGATTACATCATGCATCAAGTTCTGCTATGAACAGGCGAAGGTGCCGCTTCCGGAAACCATCACAGCGCACTAAACCAGAGCTCAAGTCTCATTCACGGCCTTCCTGGAGAGACTGCCCCTGCAGGACATCTGCAAAGCTGCAACCTGGTCGTCGGTGCATACCTTCATATCCCACTATGCCATCGTCCAGCAGGCGAGAGAGCATGCAGGATTCAGCAGAGCGGTGCTGAGAGCAGCTCACCAGTAACTCTGACCCACCTCCAAAGGTATTGCTTGTTAGTCACCTATAGTGGAATGGATATGAGCAAGCACTTGAAGAAGAACAGCAGTTACTGGTAAGTAACCTTGTTTTTTTTTAGATGTGTTGCTCATGTCCATTCCACAACCCACCCCCATCCCCGCCGCCGGAGTTGGCAGAAAGAAGGGACTGAGTGGGTGAAGGGCAGGCAGTGCCTCATATACCACTGCATGTGCACAGGGCTCCAGAGGGCGCCAGAGCCGGCCCTACGGCAACTGCTAAGGGGAAAAAAGTTCCGGGTAACCGTGCACGGAGGCGTGCACACACCTATAGTGGAATGGACATGAGCAACACATCTCAAAGAACATCAGTTACTGGTAAGTAACCTTGCTATATGTAGCTGTCTGTCACCCCTACCAGCCTCTCTGCTATGTCCCCTACCCACCTCCCCAATTTATCCACATCTTCATTCACCAATCAACTCTGTTTCCCTGTACTCAGTCTTACCAGCCCCCCTGCTCCCCACCCAGTTCAGAACCTCCCCAACCTTCCTCAGCTCTCTCTAACACCCACTAACTCAGAACCTCCCCACTCAGAAACCTCTCTTCCTTCGAGGCTGAGAAGCCTGCCTCTTCCCATGAACGTTTTCACAGATCAGAACCACTCCATCTGTGCCAAACTTTCTCTCCCACCAGACACCTCACAGGCCTGCAAGAACACCACACCCCTCTCTGTGCACATACAGACACACACAACTGTCCAAGATCAGAACCCTTCTCTTCTGTATCTGACACCCACCAGGATCAGAAACCTCCCCTACTTCTTGTTAGATGTGAAGGAGCAGGAGCAGGGGCAGTGAGGAAGGACTATGGCTGCAGGAAACAATATGCTCTCAATTAACCTCTTACAAACCTACATTCCCTTCTCTTCCCTCTGCTGTATAGCCAATGTGCTGCATGGATTACAGTGGCTGGCAGCTACAAGAAGAACTTGCACCCAGACCTATAGTGTGCTTCTATAGGTGGCCTTACTGCAGCCTGTACATATATTCCCAACTCTGTGCCTTCACCCTCTGCCCTCAAGTACTCCCCTATGGTAGCCAGATGTTCTACAACCTCCAGGGGCTTAAAGCATCAGCCCCACCACAAGTACCTATGCAGTACATCAGCCACACTACACAGTTTATGGGGGAGTTTTGGCCCAATAGCCCCTAACAATCAGTTGCACCTAGACCTTTACAGGCCAGGGTAGACAGGCAGCATAGTAGTTAGGTAGCATGCCAAATGGTCCAATACAAGTTGATACCTCAGCTCTGCGAAGCACCCCCTTCTCAAAAAGAGGCTCCTTCGGAACCAGTCCCAGAGTGTGTGAGTGAACAAAATGATCTGTGCCCTGCTCTCTGGAGACTGGATGCTCAACAGTTAAAAGTTCTGCAAACACACAGAACAACATCCCATCTCATAAAACACATTTAGCTCCAGGTGAGAAAAACTGGCACCCAGGCTCACTGCAACCAATGCAATTTCGAGGCTGCATTTCCCTCTAATTAGTTGGTATTTGCCATAACAACTATTATGTTTCTGGTTATAAAGTCCTAAGGACAATGGTTCCTTATTTCCTACCAAAAATAGTGAGTTACTATTTATTCCCAGCCACACCTCTCCTCTTCCTAATTCACATTGAAAGAAGGCATCACTGAGTGCGGTGATGGGAAACATTGGATTATTTGGACATAAATTAAGACAGCCAAAACCTTCAATTATTTTTTACTGTATATCCTGCATCCAGATGTTTACCTATTTCTCAAAGTGCCCAGATAAATATTTCCTCTCTGAACACAAACAGAGGCTCAAAGCTGTTTGAAATCAGACTCTAATGTGCGGGTGCATGCCTCAAATTACACTCGCTAAGCCAGACTCTGAGTTCAGTTACAACAGTGTAAACTGAGAATGAGTCCAATGGGTCAAATTTATGCCTGGTGTAACTCCATTGCAGAGTTATTCTGGATTTCCATTGGTGTAACTGACATCAGAATCTAGCCCACTCTTTGCACTAGTACAGATCCACAGATCCTGCTGCACTTGGAAGTTGAAGCCTTGATGTGAGGATCCCAATACACCAGAGGGCAAAACCTGGTATTATTGCACTGGTGTGTAAGTGCCACTGAACGCAGAGACTGGGAATGTAAATCTTACTACTAGTGTGCTGGTATGTGGTTCTCAGTGCACTGTGAGCCTAAGGGCCAGATGTTGATCTCAGTTACACCAGTGTAAATCTGGAGTGACTATTCAATATAAATGAGAACAGACCCTGATCCTGAATATGGAAACGAATATGTAGAATCTATTGCACTGGGAATGTGAAGTCTGATATTAGTACCTTTGAGTGTGGCTCCTACTGCACTCTGAATGTGTATCCTGATATTAGGGATGGGACTTCCCTTACCAGAGCTAATCCTCTGTACTAGGTTCATCAGCCCTATGTTGTGTGTTCCTCACTTTTGTGCATCTAATCCCAGGTTTTACTGGCCTATGGACCTGAATTCCCTAGCCAGACTACTTTGCATCATGGAAATGAGGTTCACCTTATTTCCAAACTCCATTGCCTTCATGGATTGGCATCAGGACACACATGCCAAAATTAAAACTCCCAGGCTGAGAGTGGAGTAAGATCTAAACAGAGGACTACTAGCATCAAGATTTACATTCCTCCCCTAGTGGCCAAGATTCATGTTCTCGGTATATTAGGATGCACCCAACAGAGCCATAAGGACAGGATTCACATTAGAGAGACAAGGTGGGTGATGTAATAATATCTTTTATTGGATCAGCTTCTGTGGGTGAGGGAGACAAGCTTTCAAGCTTACACAGAGCTCTTCTTCAGGAAGAATTCTGTGTAAGTGCCAACGTTTGTCTCTTTCACCAACAAAAGTCAGAAGAGCTCTATGTGGCTCAAAAGCTTGTCTCTCTCACCAATAGAAGTTGCTCCAATAAAAGATATTACCTCATCCAGCTTGTCACTCTAATATCCTGGCACCTACACTGCAACTGAACAACGCTGCATCCAACCATGGAGGATTCACATTAACAGCTCAGAGTGACCATCACACTAGGGCTCTATTTTCAGGATTCATATTGCTGGGATAGTTTTGTCATTACAGCAGGGCCCTAGCACTACCAGCACAAAGAGAGAAACACAGCAGGGTGCGAGTGCCAGGAATTCACATACAAGCACACTGGGATCCACACATTAGGATAGAAGTGTCAGAATGTATGCCCACAACATCGTAGGGATGCACTCAATCCTGGAGCCTAAGAGTTCAGCTAAACAGAAGAGCATATACAAACAGCTGTACTAACAGCAGGATCAACACTAGTGGTCCAATAGAAGGAGTTGCACATCAGGGCACTAATTCACAATCCCAGTGCAATGGGATCCAGGCACCAGGTCTTTAGTACTCCCAGAACAGGGGGATAGAATTATAGAAGTTACAGGGGGGAAAGCCCTCTGTGATCATCTTGTTTGTCTCCCTTCCTTTGCGAGACTGTTCCACAGCCTAAGACAGATCACACTGCCCGAAGGTTTCCCCTGATACCTTTGAGTTTTCCCCTCTAAATTTCATCCTGTTCTTCGGAGTAATGGTTTGTGCAGAGCGGGGTAACTGTCCCACGAGTCACCTTCCTGGCAGTGTGAGACCCGCACGCCAGCCCCGTCAAGGCGAATCCTCACCTCCACGGTCTTGGGGGAAGGTGTCTGTTTCACCAAAGGGTGGAGGGAGAAGGATGTCGCATCCTGGGCTCGGGAGAGGGGCTGTAGACGGGGAGGGGAGCGGACGTGCGTGGCTTCTTGCAGGCAGTTTAAACAGCAACGGGGAGGTGCCCTGAAAAGGGTGTGGTGGCCCAGGCGAGTGGAGGGGGGCGGCTCTGGGTGTGTCCCGGGGGACAGGGGATCCCGGATTGGGAGCTGGATGTGTCCAGGAGATCCCAGTCTGTAGAGGATGTATCCCTGGGGGCTGGAGGATCACGGGCTGGGGGTACAGGATCCCGGTTTGCAGAGAAGGTCTCCCTGGAGGGCGGGACGATCCCGGGCTGGGGGTACAGTGGGATCCCGGACTGTATAGGATGTATCCTCTGGGGTGGGGGGCTCGCGAGCTCTGGGGGCGGGTGTCCCGGGGATCCCGAGCTCTGTGCAGCGGTGCACCGTGCAGGGCGGGCGCAGGGCCCGGTGGGCGGGCGCAGGGCGTGGGGGGAGGCGGGGCGGAGGCTGCCGGAGCCCCCGGGATCGGCTCGCCGAGCTCCGGCCCCTGCACTCTGCAAACTGCGGCCGAAAGTTGCAAAGTCCCGTCCGGGCCGGCGCCGGGAGAAGAAGAGTCCGGGGGAGCCGCAGTCCCCTCACCGCCCGGGGCAGAGCTAGAGAGCGGGTGCCCGGGAGCCGCCCCCCTCCAGCGGCGCTGCGGAGCGAGCAGCCAAGGCGGCCCGGGCACTGCGGGATGAGCCGCGGATTTAAACGCTAAAGGGCAGCGAGAGCCGAGGTGGGCCCCGGGGGCAGGTGCGTCCCCTCCCGGTCTCCTGACCCTACAGCCCCCCCTCCGCCCGGCTCCCTCCGCCCGGGACCGGGACTCACCTGCTGCCTTCGGAGCCGGGACTGGGAGCTGCCGCCTGACACCGAGCCCACGAGATGCAGGTAGGGGGCGGCCCGGCCGGCGCGGGCTGGGATGGGGCTTGCTCCTGTCACGCTGCCCGGTGGGGGGGTGTCGCGGACACCGGGGGGGGGGGCTCTGGGCTGAGCCGCCCCTTCATCCTCCCCCTTCGCCTCCGGGGCAGGGGCAGGGGCGGGGGGGCCTGCCCGGTGCGGGGGTCCGGCTGGCCCCTTCCCCTGCTCCGCCCCGCGAGCAGGCGGCTGCACACGCCGAGGCGCGGGAACTCCGCCGGGCTGCGGGTCGGGCTGCGCGAGGCGGGAGGGAGAAGGGGGCGCGCGGCGGTCTCGAGGCCGAAATCCGGCTGGGGCGGGGGGGGGGGGGGGAAGCGGTTTCTCTCTCCTTGGTGAGGCACCGCTGGCGCCTGTCGCTGCTCTCCTCCTCCTGGAACAAAGCTGGAGGGCGGCGGCTGCTCCCCGGCCCCGGCCCCGCCGGCTGCAGCCTGCAGCTTTGTTGTGTCCTTCCTCGCAGCGGGCAGGTGGGGTGGGGGGCAGCCGCCCGCTCGGCTTCGCAGCTGCTGGGGCGTTTGACTCGTGCTCCGGCTCCTTGGCTGAGGAGCGCGCTGCCCTGCCCCCCCACCCCCAGCCCTGTGTGGGGCGCTTTGCCGTGGCCCAGACGAACTGGGTGGGCGCGAAACTCCCCCTGCGGCTTTTCTGTCACTTTGCGCCTTCGGAGCTGGGGGCTGGAGCTTGCCTTGGGCGCTGCGGGGGTGACGGGAGCTGGCCGCAGCCGTGGAGGGGGCCCCGGCTGCCCAGATCCCTGCCCGAGCGGGGGGGTCTCGCCTGGCGCTCGCGCAGGGCATCTTCGAACGCTGGAGACCCGGAGCAGGGAGGGGGCTGGCGGGCTGGGACGCCGGGCCCTCCTGCGGGGTGGGGTTGTTGCAGTTAATTTAAAGGGCGGGGGGGAGGGGGGAAGGTACCCAACTGAAAGTCCTGGAGACTAAGGTCCGTTCTCCACAGCTGGGCGCGGGCAGTGCTGCCTTTCTCCCACCCTGTCTGTCAGGGTGCCCCTGCCCAGATGGGGAGGGGTCGCCTGCTCTGGTGGCAGAGGAGTTCAGTTGGTGTGGTCAGTTCAGTCAGTGGCCTCTCCGCTGAGACAGAAGCTTGGTATGTAGTGGTTTTTAATGCTCTGTACACTTGCCCCCTGGCACCTGGTCTAAGGCTGCTGACCAATTTTACTAGGTCACAGCTTTCAGTTACTACCAGCCAGAGATGGATCTGAATTGGTGGAAAGGCTCTGCATGCTAGTACTTATCCCCCTAAGCAAGCCCATCCTCCTATATATGTCTGTACCCAGACTAGATCTGCCTTGTGCCTATGCCGTGTGCTCATGAATGCAAACATATAAACCCTGAGGGGTTTTGTTTGTTTTTTGGGGGGGAGGTTGCCTTCTTTTGCAGCCTGGGGCAAGTGTCACTTGCTGGTTTGAACTAGAGTGTATGGTGGATTCTCTGTAACTTTAAGTCTTTCAATCAGGATTTGAGGACTTCAGTAACTCAGCCAGAGGTTATGGGCTTATTGCAGGAGTGGGTGGGAGAGGTTTTATGGCCTGCAATGTTCAGGTCAGACTAGATGATCTTGATGGTCCCTTCTGGCCTTTAAAGTCTATGAGTCCACATGGGAACACACACAAACTCATGTGAACGAGAGCAAATGGACACATGTGCACCCCCTCACTCTCCTCCTCATGTGTATGTCCATATATGAGCACACCCTTTTTGTATATACATCAGAATACAAGCATACATGTCATGTTGATGTGGGTGCAAGAACAGGCACATCATCATGCATCAGTGTTCACTCTCTCTCCTGCACAAGCTTCACAAATACACCAGCACACTTTCTACAAGCACCACTGTACTGACAGTTTGTGCCTGTGTGCACCAACATAGTCCCATCTCTTTCACGTGTGCCAACACACATGATCACAAAAATATGCCCATTAGAACTCACAATCTGTCGTGCATAAATATGTGCAACAGCTTATGTGTGTGTACCGATACCATTGCTCATTCTAGCACACCAGTTCTCTTGTGCAATGTCACATGCATATTTGCATGAAATCTTACTCCAAACTTGATTGCATGTGCACACAACACACTTTGTTCCCGCACCGCTGCCTTGAATTTGTGTGTGTGCATACAGGTACTTTCACACGTGCACCTTTCTTCTCCTTTGTCATATGCACACTAGCACTTGCACACATGCACTCTTCTGCATACACATGAGCATGCACACACTAATCTTCTCTTGCAGGCATGCAAGTGTGAATGCTCACACTGCACCAACGTGCACTTTCTCACTTGCAGCAGTTCTTTCTGTGTCACACAAAACAACACTGCTTCTCATGCATGTACCAGCATTCATGCTCCCACCTGCTCCAAGTCTTTCTCTCTTGCTCACTCAAAGAACTCTTACATGTCTGTCAACATGTTCCTTTCACATGCCAACATACTTATGCTCACCAGTATAATCTGTTTCCCCCATCCAATACACATGTTGTAATACCCTCTTTTGTGCCAGGACATATATTACTCTTTCACGCACATTGATCTCTCTCTCTTCCCCTTTCAGTTTCATATGAGCCTTGGTGTGTGAATGAGTATTCATATATGCAGGCATTCATATATGCAGGGACACACAAGCTCTCTTTTCATTTACATCTCCCATGCATGTCTGCATAGGCACTCTTACCCCACCCAGTAAGTGTGTTTGCATGGACACTGGCAGCACCCTCATCTTCACTTTGCATTTATGTTCTTTCTCACCCATGTACACAATCACACTCGCTCTTACACACACACACACACACACATACTTCCACTCATTCATGCACTCATTTGTGCACACTGGCATACACTCACCATCTGAAATGGCTGTTATATTTTCAGTAGCACTTTTTGCCTGCTGGCACAAATCCAATAAAGACACAGACTTGACTCAGTTTACAGAGTTCTGGCAGGGTTAATAAAGTTGAGGGAAACGGAGGGGAAAGAGAGAGTTTCTTTTTTTACACTACTGACCTAGTCATGGACTTATATTTAAGGCTGGGCACTGAAGAAATTCAGGTGGCATTTTCTTTATATACCAAGCATTGTCAGGATATGGAATAAATTACCAAGTATGGCAAAAACTAGTATATATTACAGTTAATTTTTCTTCTTTTAAAGAAATTAGGCAAGTATATGGAAGGAAAAGCATTGTGGGGTCCAACTGCCAATTCAGAGTATGAGACAAAATTGGATAGGGAAGCTGGCCTCTCGCCATCTGTGGATTTCCTGTGCTCCCAGGCTCCATCTCTCACGTGTGTTTTTATGCCAGTAGTGTCAGCGAGGGATTCCTTCCTGTTAGAAAGGAGTTTCCTCCTAGGTCACTTTGTGGCTGTAATATTAGCACCCTCTTCTCTTTAAATACGCCCTGAATTCCCCTTCTTTCTAAGATAAATATCATATGCTGTAATTAAAACTGTAGTGTCTTCACGTTATTAATCCCTACCTTAGACTATTGAAGTTGAAAGCATTTTACAGTCTAGTTCACTTCGTTATTGCCAACTTCAAACATTTAAAAAATCTTAAATCAGGCCTCCAAAATTATGTGATTGGCTTAAAAATCATGTGGGTTTTTTTTAATTGGGGTTCTTTTTATTTCCCTTCTGGGTGTTTTTGAGATTTTATAGTGTGCAATTGTAATATTTTCAAGCTTTTTTTCTGAAACTGCAAGGGCTAAAAACTTACCTTTTTAAATTAAAGCTGAGATTCTCATGTATTCACTTGTCTACAGGAGCTGGGGCTCTTAGTAAAATGCCAAATATTGAGTGACTTGCAATAAATTTACAAGAGTTGGCAAT
The DNA here is from genome assembly GCF_026122565.2 of Emydura macquarii macquarii. NCBI lineage: Eukaryota > Metazoa > Chordata > Testudines > Chelidae > Emydura > Emydura macquarii. Next base: position 9,989,564 of record NW_027133667.1, read on the forward strand.
TCTGTTACTCTTCACCTTTAATGTTCTTTGCATTTCACTCTGGATCAAAAGGCTGGTGAATTTCACATCTGTTGATAGTGTGCTTCTGCCCTACTATGATGCTGTTCAGTTTGGATTTCCAGAAGTGCAAGGCAGCAAATAATCAGAAATAGCCTGCTTATTGAAATCAATATACAAATATTTCTATTAATTAGATATTTTCTATTTTTTCTTTTTTCAAGCTAAACTTATACTTAAGTTGACAGACAGTATCACTTAAACCATTCCAAAATAACTTGGGATCACACAACAAGCACTTCCGTAATCCTTTTAAAATCAGAATTCAAATAGTCAAAACTTGCAAGGCAGCACAGTTTGTACTAGCTGCGACTCATATTTTTATAGAGAAAGGGACATATATTTGTTGATAAAAGGGATGCAGACTTTGCTGAAAAATTGGAGAAGGTGCAGAGAAGAGCCACAAAAGTGGTTTGAGGGCTGGAAAAGTGCCTTACAGTGAGAGGCTTAGGAAGTTCAGTCTGTTTAGTTCATCAAACAGAAGATTAAGGCATGGCTTGATTATGATGTATAGATACCTTTGGGGAGGTGGGGGGAATTGCAGGTATTATATTGCTCTTTAATTTAGCAGAGAAACAAGAAACTATGGCTGGAAATTAAAACCAGACATTCAAATTAGATTTAAGGCACACATTTTTAACTGTGAGGGTGATTAACCATTGGAACAAACTACCATGGGAGGTGATAGATTCTCCATTTCTTAAAATCTTCAGATCAAGATTGGATGTCTCTATAGGAGTAACTGGATGAAATTATATGGTCTGTATTCTACAGGAAATTAGACTAGATGATCTGATGGCCCTTTCTGGTGTCACAATCTAGAAAACTTATGTGAACCTTTCTGTGTATAATGAGATGGCGTGATTGCAGCCGGAAGTAGATTATCATTATTTAGCACAGCAGTTTCACATTTCACAGAATAACTATTCTCTCGTGTATCTTATATTTATAAAATACCTTTCATCCCAAAGTGCTTTCCAAGCTGAAACTAATACATGCTACAAGCTATGTATACATAGGGGTCACTTCATTTATCCTGGGAAGTGCAGCCACCTCTAGGGTAAAACATGGCAGTTTTTTAAACAGTCACAGTGACACTGACTATTTAAGGACAGGAATTGAAAAATACCATATCTGGTTGAAGCCACAAAGGAATTTAGATAGAGAGAATCAAGTTATTTAGTTGGAAGTTGGCTGGAACAGCAATAATTTAAACCCCTAATCTTAACAAAAAGTATCACAAATAGCAAAGCCTCTAGTTTTACATCTCATCTGAAAGATAGCACTCACAGCAATACAGGGCCTTAACCCCAGGTTGTGGTATCAGTTCTGAATTAAGTGGCAGAGGAGAAAGCGCCAGCCACTGAATTGGCAGCATCACTTCCTGCATCTCCTAGAATGGCTTTCGGTAGAGTCTTTCAGTACAGTACCACATGGCACTTTGCCATAGGCACCTTGCTCTTAGCATTGCAGCTATCTTCAGACTGCAATTTCACATAGACACATCCCTGAATAGTCTTTTCATTTAGTAGGAAAACCATGTGGAGAGGTTGGGCATTCAGAGAATAGCAAGAAAGAAGTGCCCAGTTTGTCGCTCTGTCCCATAACTTCATACTCGGCGACGTACTAGGCTGCAGATTCTTCCCCTTGAGTGGTTTTGCTGTGGGTGCTCCTCTTGGTACCCAGCAAAAACAGATGGCTAGATCTGTGTGAATCCCATCTCTTCTACAGTGTATGTTTACCTGTCTAAATATAACTCCTCAGCCAGTCTCATGCATCCCAGACTGACCTGTTCTCTTGTGGCTGAGCTGTGGGTCTGGCTTTTGCTGCAGCATTTCCTGGTTGCTTTGGGCTCATGGTTTGCAGCTCAGTCCCTCTCTCAAACAGACATATTTTAGACACTCATTCTCTCTCTAAGTCTTTGGGAAGCCAATTCTCTCTGTTCCTAGGTTTTATTTCTAAACCTGGCTGTGCAATGAGGAACCTAACAGTTCTCAGGAGTGGAGGGTCCCTATTCCCCCTCCTCCGATTGCTCACTCCGTCTCTGAATATATACAATATAGTGGGCTTCAGGAAACCTCCTGTCTGCCAGTTATAATCCACAGCAGTTTATGCTGCAACTTTGATCATTCCCAAACTGAGACCAGGCATGCTGAGGCAATCCTTAAAGGGACAGTGCCTCTCTTTCAGCCTCTGTCAGAATCTCAGAGATGGGGTTGGCAGATATTTCCCACTGCACGCCTTTCCTCTTTCTATTTTGTTTAGAGTGGTTGATTCCTTTGAGTTTCCTGTAGTTTTAAATGTACTTGGGAAAACCTATACATACACCTCTGCCTTTGAAAAAGAGAGGAGAGAGGAGTGAAGGGGAGAAGGACACAGTTCTCTGCTGGGTTGAATTCATTTGTCTTAAACTTCTATTCCAGAGACTAGGCCTCACAGTCCAGCTCTGCAGCCAAGACTGAAAGATGAAATCATTAGTGCCTTACACAACCGTGCAAGAGACTCTTGATTCATCTCTGGCTTTCTGGGCATGTTTGATTGTCTTGTAGTTAATGCCATAGCCTACCACGTGAGAGAAATGGTTTGATTCCTGGTGTGGCAGACTAGAACTCCTTGAGCTAACCCAGGGGCCTTGTGGTTAGTGCTGTTGTATTTGGAGTAGAGGTAATTAAGGCCGAGGTTTCCAAAAGTGGCTTGATTTTGGGTGCCTCTATTTTTGGGTTGTCTTTAAAAGGGCCTGATTTTCAGAGGGTGGAGGTTCAGCACTTTCTGAAAATCAAGCTCGTTTAAATTGTCTGAAATTGGTTCCTCAAATTACTAGTCACTTTTGAAAAATTTAGATTCAGAGACTAGAGGAGAATTAGAAAAACTATGTTCACTGAGAGAGACTAATTCAAATACATGACCAAGAGTGCTGAAGTGATCTCTAAAGAGGAAAGACTAGTTCAGACCCAAACTCACAGAACTTGACTTTAGCAAAGCTTTTGATACTGTCTCTCACAGCATTCTTATCAGCAAGTTAAAGAAGTATGGGTTGGATGAATGGACTATAAAATGGATAGAGAACTGGCTAGAGCATAGGACTCAACGAGTAGTGATCAATGGCTCCATGTCTAGCTGGCAACCGGTCACAAGCGGAGTGCCCCAGGCATCGGTCCTGGGGCCAATTTTGTTCAACATCTTCATTAATGATCTGGAGGATGGGGTAGATTGCACCCTCAGCAAGTTTGTGGATGACACTAAGCTGTGGGGAGTGGTAGATACCCTGGAAGGTAGGGATAGGATACAGAAGGACCTAAACAAACTGGAGGATTGGGCCAAAAGAAACCTGATGAGGTTCAACAAGGACAAGTGCAGAGTCCTCCACTTAGGAAGGAAGAATCCCATGCACAGCTATAGACTGGGGACCGACGAGCTAGGTAGCAGTTCTGTAGAAAAGGACCTGGGGGTAACAGTGGATAAAAAGCTGGATATGAGTCAGCAGTGTGCCCTGGTTGTCAAGAAGGCTAATAGCATATTGGGCTGCATTAAGAGGGGCATTGCCAGCAGGTCGCGGGAAGTGATTATTCCCCTCTATTCGGCATTGGTGAGGCCACATTTAGAATATTGTGTCCAGTTTTGGCCCCCCACTACAAAAAGGATGTGGACAATTTGGAGAGAGTCCAGCGGAGGGCAACAAAAATGATTAGGAGGCTGGAGCACAGGACTTATGAGGAGAAGCTAAGAGAAGTGGGCTTGTTTAGTCTGCAAAAGAGAAGGAGGGGGGATTTGATAGCGGCCTTTAACTACCTGAAAGGGAGTTCCAGGGAGGATGGGGCTAGGCTGTTCTCGGTGGTGGCAGATGACAGAACAAGGAGCAACGGTCTCAAGTTGCAGGGGGGGAGGTCTAGGTTGGACGTTAGGAAAAGGTTTTTCACTAGGAGGGTGGTGAAGCACTGGAATGGGTTACCTAGGGAGGTGGTGGAATCTCCAACCTTAGAGGTTTTTAAGCTGAGGCTTGACAAAACCCTGGCTAGGATGATTTAGTTGAGGTTAGTCCTGCTTTGAGCAGGGGGTTGGACTAGATGACCTCCTGAGGTCCCTTCCAACTCTAATATTCTATGATTCTATGAACTCTTGACTACATGACTTTTCTGCAAGGATATTCAATTAGAACAAACTGCCCTAAGCCTGTAACTTTTAAAGGTGATCTGGAAAAAAAGGTGTTTCTCTCTGATGTATAAAGAATGCTTGCTTGCTTTTTACCTTAAAACTAGAAGTGTCAAGACTTCCTTGGTTTTGTTGGAGGATTTTTGGGGCGTCTAAGATGATGTTTATTTCAAGTTCTTACAGCTTAACTGAATAGCTGTGAGGTGGAATATTTCAATTAGAAATTGTTTTCCTGAGTGTTCTTTAGTTGTTAGGGTTATATAGGCATTATCAAAAACAGTATTTTTAAAGTCTGACTAAAATTCTCTTCCCTTGTTGTCAATTGCTCAACTTTTAATATTAGTTTCTTATGTGTTATGTCATAGTTTCACAAGTTCTTAACCATAGCATCTCCAAAATAGACATGATCTGACTTTTTAAAGTAAAAACAAAGAGGATTCTCTTATTTGGTCACAAAAACTTTCAGACCTTCTTCATACATCACAGAATAGTGAAAAAGGACACAAACCCAAATTTGTCTCTCTTGGAAGTTCACTTTTAAGAGCAGTTTAATAATTTCATGGGTGTCATGTACACTTACACTCCTAGTTTTTTTAAATCTTGTTTTGCACTCAACATAGAAAATGGATACAATGAACAAATAAAATAAAATTACACAGTATTTTTAATTTTACAGTTTTAACCAATCTGGGGGCTTCCTAGTACATTGTCTTGTTCAGTGTTTCTCAACAACCGGTCCATGAGATCTCCCTGACACAGTATAGGAAGCCAGTCCCTGGTATCAAAAAGATTGAGAAACACAGGTCTAGCTGACTCATTCATTCTAATCATGCAGGATCTGGGACTGGTACAATGTCATGGTTTTATTTAGTAACTATGCTGACATTTTTATTTTTATCTTTGTTGGAAAGATTTGGAATGTCCCAAGTAGACACTGTCACTTCAGACAGTACACAGCCTTGGGTTCTAAGAACTTAAGTAAAGTTTTATGGTCAGTTATCAAGATTTAGTACATTCTACCATACAGGTGTTCATGGAATTTCATTATTCTACATACTATTTATTATTTACTACTTAAGGCCTATTATTTGAGCATAAATACCAGTTCTTGTCAGAGAGTACGATGTCTATACAATAGACTTCTCCCTGCCATTGTGTAATCTGTGTGAGATCACAGTTCCCACTCCAACCGGGAGGTCTCACAATCCAGTATTACAGGAAAAATGGAATTAGAAGGGTCTGACACCTGTGCAGATGCTGTCTGCTCACCTGTGTCAAATTATTTTTCCATTTCTATGACCATTCCCCATTTTTACCTCTTTTTAACAATTCAGTTATAGGTTTTACCAGTTTAGAGGAGTATAAAGTGACTGTTTAGCAATCACTCATTAATGCCAAGAAAGCTTGCAACTGGCTAACTTTATTAAATGCTAGTGCTACCTGTATAGGTTCCATTTTTTCTTTAACTGGATGGATTCCTTCAACATTAATTATGTGTCCTAAAAAAGCTGCACTGTCCTGGAAATATTTTTTTTTTTTTTTTTAAAAAGGTCAATTGGTTGTCTTTATTCAGCTTCATAGTATTTGCACAATGACTTCCAAATTATGTAAATATATTTGTTTCTTCATAACTAGAATAGCATTCAGATAGCATAATAACCCCTTGCACTTTCTGGTCCATAATAAAAGCTCTGGTATGTTAACTACACCATAAGGAGTCCCGTTAGACTAAGGCTTTACCTTGACCAGGAAAATGATGACATTTATGTCAAGCTTAAACCCCACCTAAACCAGCCACTTCTACTGTACATTTCAGGTACACCTTTATCTCAAGTCTAGGCCTTAACTCAGCCTGCTAAAACTGGTTTGAAGGTGTTACCCTGCATCTACATTAGGACAAGTAGTAGAGTTTGGGTGAGGTTTACAGAGATTCCATTTTCTGACCATCTGTACAAAAGTGTATTCCCACTGGTTCTGCTAGCTGATTATTCCAGTGTTTTGTGTGTGATGACTTGTAATTCGCTGCAAATTGAATTCTTGGTTGTGTCCACATGGTTGGTTTGGGAGGCTGAAGGAAGTTAATTTTTCTTACTCTGTGTTGTGCTTTCAAATGAATATCCACAATTCTTTTCTAAAATAAATGTTCCTTATAAACTGTGATTGTTAATTTGCTGTGCAGCTTCCTGCTGCATACTCCATACACAAATTAGATCTCTGTTGCTCTTCCAATGTAGCTGGAAGATCTCATGTGGAAGCTGGGTATTTTAAACCTATGACTTCAGACAACCTTTTGCTTGGCTGAAGTCCAAACAGGCAGTCTTGAAAACTACCATATCTCTTCTAGCTGAGAGGTCAACCTCCACCCTAACCCCTCCCCCCGCAAAAAAAACAAAACAAAACAAAACAAAACAAAAAACCCACCATCTTTGGTACCTCACTGTCAGGAACTTTTTTTGCCAGGTCCTGTGCTATTTGTTTCTGAAAACTAAGTTTCTCCCCAGAATTGCTAACACTGTCTTCTGAAGCTGCATTAAAGCAGAATCCAGACCAATCTCTGAAACAAGTCATTTTCTCTTTGTTTTGCATTGCTTTGTTCTCACTCCCCTTCTAAAATGCAATTGGTCTCACCTTTATCACCAGCCTATTGTGTTTGGAGTAAAGAGAACTGAAAATTTAGAGGTCAGATACACAAACAATTGTGTGTGATATCTATTCATCTACACCAGAAGGAGACATGTTCTTGAAGGAGGAAAGACCAGTTCTCACAGAAACCTCCCCTGTGTATTTCTCTGGCAAGACTATTACAAACTATTACATCATTGGATCAGACTGTTGATCAGTAAAGCTAGGTGAATATCTCAAACTTTTCCACTAATATTTTCTAGAATTAAAATATTGAATTCAGGTTGATTGTTTTTGTACAGTTTTGTATGTGATCTCCATTAATGTTTTAGCAAATGAGTTTACTGGCAGGAATGTTCACAGAAACAGCACATTATAAGCAAATAAAGAGTGTTGATGGAACTTGTATTTTGAAGTTATAAATGCAAATATTTGCATCAGAAACCTGATTCAAGAGTTGTGTTGCTCCATTTGGGGAACAGAAACCATACCCTGTCAACTGAGTGTGCTCAATCAAAGCTAACCAATCAGCTCAAATTTCAGTTATTGTGTAATTACAACAAAATGTTCATAAACAATCTACATACCAGGAATTATTTGTAGGAATTCTCTGCCAAGTAATTTTGGATGGTAAATTTGAGAAAATTATAAATTGCTGTTGAATCTGAGAAGAGGAAAAAGAGTCAAACGTCATTAAATTATATATATTACAAATTATTCACTCAACTCTACTGATCAGTGATCTTAAGGCAGAGCACGGTTACTTGCCATTTCTAAGGCCTAGTTAATTCTTAGACTGCTGTCATGTACACCAGAAATGCCCTACTTTCCCATATGGAAGACCCTGATTCATTTCCCATGGCAGTCTGGTCTTTTGTTCTAGGGCCACCAGGGCAGCACACATAGTCAGGGTGCTGTGATTAGTAACAAACCCTGGGTCATCTGGGCACATTGGGTCATTCCAGAGCAATGCTCACTTCCTAGCCCGGGAACAGATTTGACAAGCTCTGGGAAAACTTGTTTTCAGCCTTCATGGGATAAAAGAAGATCACTGCAATCCAGGCTGTAAGGGAAGGGGAGAGAGACTAGGCAATCTCCATGGAAGACAGTCGCTTCCCCAAAAAAATCCACTTTAATTATCACAGGAAAGAATTAGTTGGTAAAGTTCTGTCATTCTCAGTAGTCCTTGCATTTGTGGTCTGAGTCGCTAAAGCTCTTTGACACGACAATCACATTCATTTGCAAGCACTGTCATAGCCTCTGTTTGAGGACAAGGCGAGTGACAAGAAAAATGACTCTGCATTTCACACTACAAGCTCCCCATCCAATCAGGCTCTGCCTAGTCCTGCCCTGAACTGACGAGTTCCCCTCACTGGGGTGGAGGGTCCCCTTAAACTTCAGTGAGGTCACTCATGTGAGTCAGTGCTGCAGGCTGAGGCCCTTAGTTTGGTGCCTTTGTTGAGTGGAGAGAAAGGCCTTGTTCATGCAGCTGTAGAGACGGGTCTTGAGCATCCCATGTGCCTTGACATCCAGATTCACTTCCAATAGGTAATGGATTATTTTCCAGATTGAACAATTTTAAACAAAAAAGGATTTTTTTTTTTCAATGTATTTTATTTTCAAATAGCCAAGAAAAACTCAGCTTAAGGCTGTCAAGCCAAAATCTTGAGCTTTGCATTTCCCATTGTACTGCAGATGCTTTATTCCCTTTCCCCCCCCCCAACCAAAAAAATTCTTTGCTTTGGGGCTGACATGGGAAAAGGAAGAATGGCCCAGTAGTTGGGACATTGGCCTGGGAGTTGGGAAACCTGCATTCAATTCCATGTTGGAACTTGGGCAATCACTTGGGGACAAATTTTTTTAAAGGTATTTAGGCATCTAAAGATGTAGACAAGCACCTAGCTGGTTTTCAAGAGTGCCTAAACAGGTTAATCCGCTAACTTCCATTGAAAAGCAACTCACTTAGGTGCCTAACAGGATTGATGAGTGCCTATCTGTATCTTTAGGCACCTAAATACATTTTTAAGTCTCTGTGGTTCAGTTCCCCCTCTGTACAATGGGGATAATCGCACTTCCCTACCTCACAGGGCTGTTATGGGATAAACACATAAAAGAGTGTGAGGTGCTCAGATACTATGGTCATGGGGACCATTGCATAACCTAGTTGGAGAATTCTTGGTGCTGTCCCCTCTCCACTCTTTTTCTTAAATCTTGGGCAACTGCTATAGATATAGGGCACTGAGGGGGACAAAGGTCCTATCAAGTCCCTCCAGACCCTGCTTCAGGTCCTTGTACTGTCTTTTTCTCCACCCAACACCCAAGAGGTTCTTGGAACAACCAAAACAAAAACAGTCCTCTCCCCTCGGTCTTTCCTTATGGGAGAGAGGGTCTGTGGGAAATAGAAAAGAAGCGAGGGTGACCTGGAATTCAGGCAGTCTTCCTGGGTCAGACCTTTGGGCTTAGTCTACACAGGGTAGTGCAGCTTTGGAAACAGTGAGGCTTGTTGCCCCTGTCTAGGGCAGGGTAGTCTTTTCCTTGTTCCTGTGGCAGTTTTAAGTTTCTCCCCTCCAGGCAGAACAAGCCTTGCAGGCGTGCCTGGTTGGTGTTGAGCAGGCCCAGAGACTCTGGTTAGTCCCTTGTCTGTCAGAGTGAGGATGTGCCCCTTGACAGGCACATGTCTGCAAAATAGATCAATTAAAACCCCTGCCTTCTAGGGCCCACTCACAAATCCTGGGTTCACTGGCTGACTGGAAGATGAAAACTGGCATGAAAACTTCCTTGTTTTTTAAAACAAAACCAAACAAAAAAATACCCTACTGAACAGCAGAAGAAATAGATTATTTGCTTTTCTGCTAAATTCCTACCTTTATTCTGCTCAACCATTTGTATCCCCTGATGCATTTTGGGAAGGGCATAAATCAAGCTAAATATATCTACCCTGTGCTTGAAATGAGGTATGGGGCACCATGTTGTTTAGTTAAGTTCATATAGAAACTAAGCTTTAATTTTCAGCCTTGGGTCAGATACACTGGTCAGTTGGCTCATACAGGATTTTTAAGTTCAGATCAGCAGCTTGTCTTTGAAGGAGGGACATAAAACCTACTGTTAAATAAAAAACAATCTAATTTTAGCCACAAAAATAAAATTGGGACAGTCTCGTTTTTCTTCCTCAACAACCAGTAAGAACCAAGAGTTGTCTTTGGACAAATTGCCTTAGAAAAACAAAAGTTTATAGCTTAAATACGCTGGCTTACTGGATACAGGAGTTGGTATGATACTCTGGGCTAGTTCACACTTACCGTGCAATTTGGCGGCAGTCAACGGGAGTTATGCAAACGACTCAGAGTAGTTTGCGTAACTGACGTCGACTGCTGTGCTTCCCTTCTGCGCACTGTTCTCACTGCGCTGAGCCCTTCCCGTCGGCTCAGCGCTACGCTATTTGAGGGGGTGGACTTACTCAGTTAACTTCCTGATTGATTGAGCAGGTCTCACTGACTGCTCAATCAATCAAGAAAGATCGATCTGGCGGCAGCGATTTTGCCGCCATCAGTCTGAACATAGCCTAGGTATTCTAAATAGATCAGAAAGAGCTGCACTCATGACAGCAAA